>NC_090947.1:229391-10229391 GCF_040807025.1 Struthio camelus | reverse complement strand
ATTTGTTCCACAAAGTTTTTATATTTTCCTCAGCATTTCCTCATAGTAAATAATACAACTTACCCCTCTGGGATCATCATCACCTCTCTCATGCGTGTATAGTTGGCTGCTACTCTTAGAGATATTTAAATTTCAAAATAAGTTCTTTAACTAAAAGACTCCTAAACTATCTTTCAACATAAAAAGGAAATTTGTACTCTCTTACGATTCATATTTTGTATTTTAAAATAGAAACTGTTTGAGACATAAAGCAGGAAGCCAACACTCATGTTAATTAATCCATATCCAGGCCACCCTAAACTTCTTGCACGGAAGAAAATTTTGGAAGGCTTATTCATGTAACTTTCCCCTCACCCTCAAACTTCTACGACAACCTGTCACCCAACTGTAACGTTTTCTTAGACTGAAAATGGAGGGAGCTTGCCGGTATAAGACTGCGTTAGAGAACTCTCAAAATTGTTCTTTGCAACTGTTCTTGTTGCAGATAAGCATGGTAACTACCCAGGGAGCACCGTGTTCACTTTCTCTCATTTACTGCGGGCCTGTGCTGTCTCATTTCTCCAGGTTCATGAGAGAAACCTGGAGAAATTTATTCACCAAAGAATCAGGAATCCAGGTGTGAGAAATCTAAAGCAATCCAGCATCTTTCTTGCATCCTAGCTGATCCAACTTCAAATCACATTTGATACAAGTTTCTAGATATTGTCATGAGTGCCATTATTGTAAGATTACCCATGAAAAGCTAAATATTTAAACTGGTCACTCAAGAGAAGATTTAGAGTACAATTTAAAGAATTGTAAAAGCAGATATTTGAGCATCGCAGCCAAAAAGTGAACAACAGTGTGACAGTGTGTGCACAGTGAATGCCTTACCAGATTCTGTTAAATATATAGCTTTATCCTCCAGATTATTAAAGCAAAAAGGCAGCCATTTTCCTCTAGACTGTTCTGTGGACAAGAAAAAAAACAAGCAAACAGAGGTTCAAGTAGAAGATTTATTATCTTGATCTGCTTATAAAAGCAGAGGCATTACTGTCACTTTTACTGCACTTCATGCCTGTTTTTAGAATAGGCTTCCTCTTCTGCTGTATCGTAACAGTGTCTTCAAAAGGCAGTTAAAATAAGGGAGAAATCCAGAAGTCATGAGATTATAGCTCAAACATTTTATTGCCGAGTATCTCTAATTCATCCCAAGTTCTCTCTACAGGACGCTCAATTATATAGCTTATATAATATTATATAGCTTATTCTAATTCAAAGACTGCTTTTAAAATTGATTTCTTCTTTCAAAGAGTACCAAAAATATAGCTTAATCCTCTCCCAATAACTGATGCAACCTTTCTATTTCAGTGATAGATTATATTGCATCATCATTTTTCCATCGAGAACAACTACTTTTCAATTTTACATTCATAAAATGTGAATTCTTCCGAACACCCACTGGGGGTTCTGAACAACAGTGCAAGTATTTCATCTTTTTTTAATATTCTGAATTCTGTTCCTTTAAGGGTTTGCCTTCTCCTTTTTAAGCTTAGCTGATCTGCCTAATGATGGATTTAACAAAGGAGGCCGTATAAATCCAGTCATGAATACCTGTTTCTTAATTACTGAAGACATGAGGAGGAGGAGGAACGCAGAAATCTTTACTGTAGGATGGTACAGACAAGGAGAGAGGAAACCCTCTGCTACAAAATAAGTTCCAGACAGTGGAGCTCCTGGTTTTCACTCAGTATCAAGTCATCCAAAAACACAAATAATCTTAAGATTGTGGAGTATCTTTGTAGCTTGGCTGACCTCGCCATCCTTTCTGGAAACAGAGTTTGCAGCTGTAAATTCAGTTGTAGAAGCTTTTATAAAAAGCTGCTATGCAATCTGTGAGTTATGTCCTAATAGGAAACTGTTCTTCTGAGAGCATATCCTATAACCTGCCTCTGAAAAACTTAATTTCTTAATATTAATTCTAAAGCTCCTCTAGCTTTTATAACTATTTTTTTCTTTTTTTCAAGAATTAAAGATAGGCCTTACCAACACCTGTCATTACCATGTATGATATCCACTTGTTTTGTTTTTCTTTCAGTAGTCCACACAGACTCCCAACAGCACACTCCTGAACAAGGCTCAGGGATTCAAAATCCTGATTATAGTTTTGTAGTAAAGAATGCGTGAAGACAAGTGAAAGGTGCATATCCAAGCACTTTGGATGTGCTACAAGAGCCAGCTCCCATTCTATGTTATTTTTAGCATATTGAAAGCCTACATTTAAAAATGGCATCACATGCATCCCTCTCACAGAAAACACATTTTTAATTTTTGAAAAAAATAAAGTAAAATGAACAAAACTCCTGTCATAATGTAGAGGGGCTCTCTGGCACAACCCTCCCCTGCTGCCAAACCAAAGTTCTTGGCCAATTCATATCCTAAAAAATATATGTATTCTGGTTGATAATCAGGGTCAGCTTTACTTATTGCTATGTATCTGTAACTGAACGTGTGATTTTGTAGAAGTTGGTGCGCTCAGACACAGCATATACAACTTTTATCTGTAAGATATTCCGGCACTCAGAAGGCTCTCAAAACATTGTAGTTACAATAACTTCCCATTCAACAATGTCTAGTTCCCCTGCTGGAATAAAACTTAAGCTATGTCAACTCTAGTTCTATCTTTTCCTATGTTATGTCCAGTTTAGCTTTACAGAATCAGACTGTGTGCCCTTTTAAGCAGGGTGGGAGCCTCCAAACACATACAAGGAAACACATGAAAGATAAGAAATGCTTCCAGAAGTTTTTCAGTAGAGGTAGTCAAAAGAAAGTTTGGAAAAACCTTGAACCTCAAAATAGATTTGATGAATACTGAAAACTGAACCTTTTTCCTTGTGATTAGTGGAGTGAAATTGCTGTAGTTTTAAGACCTGCTTTGTACAAATACTGTTCTCAACCAAACTGGCATGTCACCATATCAGCAATTACCACCGCCTGCATTCTCTCACAAAACCCAGAAGTTTATAAGAAGGAAAGGGGGGGGGGGAGGGGGAAGAAAGAGAATATCATTCCAGTACTGTCTTAGAATACAAAATCATTTAGCTATCAGGAACTAGATTCTGTTTATGATTATTTCTTAACTAGAATAAATCTTGCATGGAGTATCTCAGAATGGGAAAAACAACTACATCAAGCCAAGCAAGTTACCCTACAACTGCTAAAGAAAGAATATTCTACAATTTTCTACTGAGCAGTCATTTCACTTTTAAATATACGACTGAGAATCATCCCGCAAATAAAGAAAATTTTTAGCATTTCTGGAAATGCTAAAAACACACCCTTTTCAGACACTGAACAGATTTTTTTTTCCCCCCTTGTAGAGCCTGGTAGCTCCTGGGAACACTACTGCTAACACAGGGAACAGATGTGGGATTGACTTCAGTATGTTTAGGAGTGTTTCAGACATGCTGTTCTTGAAGATTGACATCAGAATTAAAAAAAAAGTCACTAAATGCTGATTGTCAACCTTTAGGTGAAACAACCCTCAGTTACAGAACAGCTAGCTTTCCATCCTTTGCTACCTTTAAACTACAGAGTTCACGCTCATACTGACAGAATCATTAAACATCAAAATCTGTCAAGGTCTTCTTTTTATGAAAAAAAAAAAAAAAACCCACACACAACACACCTCACCTCATTTGTAAAGAAGTAGTTGCCTCATATTTTCACACAGAAAAAGGAAAGCAGCTTCCGACTGTGAAGCCTGGTTTCAGCAGCTGTCACTGGCAATAAATGATGAACAAGTCATTTCCAAAAGAGAGGAAGAAAAATCTCCTGCTTCTGTACAGTTCTGTAGAAAAAAGAATAATACCAAACTGCATGGTCAACAGAAAGGGTCAGAGTCTAAACAAACAAAATGACTACTGTGCCTTCATTGCCTGTGACTCTGCCTATGCAAACTAAGACCACAGCTCAGGGCCTCCTCACCCCAGGGATCCTAGAAAATTAGATAGAAGTTCTTACTAAAAGGCTTACCTGACTAATCCCCTAGCTGGTGTAAGGTCCTTCCCATTCACATGTATTACACGCAATTGCAGATGCTCATCAATAGTAGATATTTTGCTTTGCCTGTCCATAGGGATAGAGCTGGATAGTCATGCTGAGTCTGCCACGGTTTGTAGTCAACAGGAATCCTGCCAAACATCAGTTGTCCAAAATCTGGGCAACAGGACCTACTTTCTTCAGTGGGAAAATATGAAATTCCTTGAGCCTATTTACTTGACAGTCTACAGGGTCTCATTGATACAGGCCTAGAGTTCCAAGGGAGCCTAAGGCCTGCTCTTACTCAAATAAATACAGTTTTCAGAATAGTCTTAAAACAGGCAATTTTGGACTCTGTGAAGCTTTTAAAGAGGACAAACATCAGAGACTCTGGCGTTCATAACATCAACCCCCCTGATCTTGTAAGCTTCTTTGGTTGAGATGTGTGATGAGGTTATCTGGCACTTTTAACAAGGAAAACTATTCATCTCTTTCAAATTTGTCAAAAAGTAACAGTTTGGCATACCAAAGACTACACATTAGCCTGAGGCAGGGAACACCCTGAGGAAGCTTTCATTATAAATAAGCCACCACAAAGCAGCAAACTGAGTACGCAAGCAGTGAAGGATAAGAGACATTCAACACCTTTCTAATGACACATTCTATACAGGACTTTTGTTCTGTGTTAAATGAACTTAATTAAGCTAGTCTCATGACTGGACTAGATCAGTCTCCTCTTCTATTCAGTGTGAAAGATACCTTGCCTTTGCATATTGACCTGTAAGTGTTTTAATTAAAAAAGCAGCTCTAAATATAAGTAGAGTAACTTGACGCTTGTTTTAAGCGAAAGCTGAGATCTGTCCTTTGAAACCATACATCCTTACCCTGGCCCAAGAGCCACTTACAGTGAATCTGAAGTGGCACAGGTTAAAAACACTGAAAAAGTCTTACACTGACGTAAGTCACTGTGTGAAGTTTAGACAACCACACCTGCATTTGTTGCTGATGCAACAAAATACGCTATTTCCATTTGCAATCATATACATGCTGTTATACGATTCATTCCATCTCTCACTAAAACACAATCCTACAGCCCCACTGGAAGTGCTATTATATTGTTTGCATGGGGGTAACACCACTTACATGTTGCTTCCTAAGAGAATAACATTTAGAACAATAATACATGTATGCACCAAATTGGAGTTACGTGAAGCAACAGCATTACTGAGTTACCCTACAATTTTTACTTCCAGCTGTTTACTGCCAACAGCTGGAGCTTCCAAAAAACAAAACAGACAACAAGAGCACATTGTTTTTAAATTAACCATACGGTTAAGTATTTCAACACAAAAAGGGTTCGTTTTACAGTCCCATATCAGTCACATCTCTTTCTTCTAGGTTATCCCTCACCATACAAGAACAGTTAGTTTCCTAAACTGCTTCTAACAATAGGAGCAGTTAGAAAAATGAATCTAGCTTTAGCAAATGAGTCCATAATGCATAGAATCTGGCATTCAAGTCAGGGAACTTTGTGACGATTAGGAGTAAGGAAAGAATTTTTAACTCCTACTCCTCATTCATATGCATCTCTAATATTCAGCTAATGGGAATTAAACAGACATCACGAGTTTAATCAGGGTTGCTGTAAGTACGAGAAGAGACTAATTTCACAGTTGCATGGGAAAAAGCACATCTGTAAGTACAATGGTTTCACTATAGCACATATTGTCTTACCTCCAAATACTGCAGAACACATGTTCAGCTCATGGAGAATTTCCAATGGAAAAGAATATTTGTAGGATGTTAGCAGAGCAAGTAACCTCACCGCCCTAGCTAATCTATGGGCAACCCCTCCTTTCTAATCCGCAGAAACCTAACCTTAGAACTACTCATTACCAGGGAGAAGAGGACAAATCCCCTTAACCCTTTTCTTGCTTAAAAAGCCTACTTTAAGTTCTCTCTCACTTAAGTGGCTTGTTATTCTCAAGACCTTTCCCAGTCATTAGGGCACTTCGCTCTTCGGGTCTCTCTTCAGTTACCAAGCCTGCAATTACAACAAGAATGTGTAATATTGTAACCTTGATTTTCTGTTGCTGGTTACAGGATTTCTGCTACAGTGCAAGAAATATCTGGCTTTCAGTTTAAGGGGTGGGGGGGAAATGGATTTATGATAAAGTAATAGAGGTAGTTAACCTGCAGGTTAACTCATTTCTTGGTTAGCTCCAGCAACATATAATCAAAGCTGCCCCGTACTGATTTTCAAGTGCATCATAGCCCACATGTAGGTTGTAAAGTGGAATCTGTGTCAGAAGCACATTTAATCCTAGGATTCGCTTCAGCTAACAACTGAGCTACATAGCAGGAAGACTAAAAATAATCCAACCCAGGCTGTTTCCATTAATCAGCAGGCTAAATTCATATGCTCTATCACTGCTTTTTATAAGAGGCGGTGCATATAAAGAGGCAGATGTCTTTTGTTTTTTCAGTTCTCAACTTTATCATTCAACCTGAAGTCAAATTACTAAATATTAAAAAAAAAAAAAAAGAAGAAGTTTTAAAATGCAGAATTTCCTGAGTGACACAGTGTCCATACAGATGAAAATTTACATGAGGTACAAACTTTAACATTTTGCTAAAAATGCCAGATTTCATAAATTGTCACATTACACAACGGTAGTCAAATTTTTAAGTGTAGGCTAAAAAAAGTCAGATAGAAACACTGGCTTTAAACAATCATAACTGAAACAGAAATAGAAAATCCTATGATGATTAAACAAAGCTAGTAGTAAATTGTCATCATAGTAAGGAAAGGAAAAAAGGATTCCAAGCAAATAAATCACTTCCAAAATTGGCATCTGTGATGGTAAAAGGCCCACACACATGCCTTCGCCCTATTTTTCCACCTCTTCCCCAAAACAAAAAGGAAAGTCCTCTCTACCCTTGCTCTTTCAAGGTAATCAAGAACTATCAATCACAAAAAAAAGTTTTGGGGAACTGTGGGCTCAAAAGGGGGAATTTTTGCAATAGCTTCTTTTGTAACTATTTTCAGGAACCAATATTGACTTAATTCATAAATCTGAAGACATATTACATACGGACCTGTTCAGTTACCAGCAGTAACTGTCAGTAACCTCACAGTTACCTTGCATACCCTTAAAGCACCAAGAGTATCAAGAAACCATGATCTTACTGTCTTCAACACACAATACAGATTCTGCTTCAACATTATTTTTCAAATGTTAACAGGGTGGGGGTTTAAGCTTACAGGTAAACAGCTGCCTGTCAGAACATGGTTTTTTTCCCCTCGATGCGGGACAAAAACCAAAACAAGTGCCATGTTCCCTCAGCCTTCACGATCTGCAGGTTCTTTGCTGCAGTATTCCCTTTGGCACTCTCCTGGATAAATAACAATATTGGAAATATTTCCAAGAGTGCTGATATCTTGACTACACAGAGCTTGTACACCAGTAGGTATAGTGTTCATGCTGTATACGCATTTTGACTTACTGTACTATTTATTTGGATTTTCTCTACTTACATACTTTTCTTTTTGTCCCTCAAGGTCCATCCACCCACCAAACTCTGAGTTTGTTTTGTTTTGGTTTCGGTTTTACTTATAAAAGGATCAAGAAAGTCTCTCTCCAACATCCTGTTTAAAGATTGGATAAACACATTCAAGTATCCATTCATCTTGTATTTGCAAATAAAACAACATACTGAAACACTGTAACTGTTCATAAACAATAATCTGTCTACTAAATTGGCTATATATATTTAAGAGAAATATTCCCAGCAGACAAAAAAGAGTCTGAATAAATTTCTGTTAAAGTCAAGTTTTACCACTATTTTTAAGAGTAGCAGCCCAAAACCAAAATTCTTTCAGCCTTCTTCCCCAAATGCTTATGCCTTATACAAATTTTTGAGAGACACTATCCTTTCTTACCAGGAATATTTCCCAAATAGAATCAAAGCTGGTGCAGTAACCATCACCACCTTCTCTGCTTTAATTTATTTGCATAGAAGAAATACACAATGGTCTACAATGACAGCTGTCTTTCATGCAAGAACGCTAACCCAACATGTGTTCTACTCACAATTAAATATTTGTAAACAGACTTGCCAGAATTGCTTTCTCCCCTTCCCTAATAAAACCAAAAATAATCTCAGAAAGAATTTTTTTTATTTTATTATGAAAATTGCTACATTACAGTCACTGTTCCCAGCAGTACTTTGACATATGCTTTTTTTTTAAACCATTTAAGTGCCAATACACAAGCCATGATTATTATTTCAAAAGATGATTAGCATTATCTATGATAATTTGAGATAACATTGCATAATCAATTCCCCCCTGCCTTTTTTGTCAGCCATGGTAAAGAATAGCATCGACAACACCCAGGTTATCCACTAGTGTTATTGGTATAAATAAACTTGACCATAAACCACAGAGGAGCACACACATACACAAAAATCCCCCAGTGAAATTACTTGTTCTGTCCATCTTCAAAAATGCAATGACATGGGCGTTTACATAAGTAACCAATAAGTTACAGGCAAAAGTTTCAAACCCAATCCATTGTCAGTTTGTTGAAAAGCATGTTCCCCTTCTCCTGTCATATGGATTTCTGAAGAAAGCGTTTATCCTTAGCTCTCAGGGTAACAAAGCTGAACACTCTACAGATTTCAAGTATTTAATTCAGTGCCAAAATCTGAACTGGTCAGCACCTTTTTTTCATAAACAGAAAGAGTAGCGAGTGCCTACATATCTATAATTCTAAGAAATCGGGAAGTCTGTAACAGTGTGATTATTTCCACAACGGCACATTATAACACTGCTTTCAGTGGCTCTGTTCAACAAAAGATGCCTCAAAACCTTTACAGCAAAACACACTATAGGCTATCCATTATACATACTAACATTTTTATTTTTTAAACAAAGACTTATAGTAATAGCTTAATTCAGGAAGACTGAATGGTTCTGTGGTG
Source organism: Struthio camelus (assembly GCF_040807025.1). NCBI lineage: Eukaryota > Metazoa > Chordata > Aves > Struthioniformes > Struthionidae > Struthio > Struthio camelus. The sequence goes on along the minus strand of NC_090947.1, from coordinate 10,220,385 downwards.
CAATTCATTCTCTTTAAATGTCCCTGTTGACAAATCAGGAATAATGAAAACAAACCCACTATTTTAGAAGCTATGTGCCCCAAACTTTCACATGTATTCCGTGTAGATGCCATGCCTTTTTGAAGTACTATTAATTTAAAAGGAATAAATAATTTTTCTGTTAGAGTAGGAAGTGATTTCTTCTTGGAAAGTGCTTGACAACAAAATTCCTTTATAACTATCCTCATCACCTCTTCATAGCTGGCCTCCAGCTGCAATTTTCCCATCTTAAATTGAAAGTTCAAAAGAAAAAACAGAATATGTTCATCTGTAACAACAGAACATCTGTAACTTTAGAGTATTTTCCTGTTTTTAGTGCCATTTCAGAGAAGAAAGTGAGCATTAATGAAGTTCCACTCAGTAGATTATCCCACAGAGCCAGGTCGTAAACGATGGTCTAAGTAAGTTTTTCGTGTTGTATCTGGTAGTAACAGGCCTGAATTAAAACAAAGTTCAGTTTAGCATACGTGCCAGTTTTAAGAAGGCTGACAAAACACCACACACAAATAGGTTGAGCTTTTTCTCTATCCAAGAAAACAGAGGACTAGGATTTCTGCAAGCAGGGATGATACAGTGACATTGCAACACATGGGAATCTTCCAATATGTAAAGAGAAAACAAAAACACACAGGAGCTTTCATTTACAAATTATGTCCAGCTCTTCATGAAGTGAGACTCCAAAAACTTTGGTTCCCAGCTTTGGCAAGATGTACATATTCCTGCTCAAAAAAAAAAAATCTTTCTTTGCCCTTTAATAGAAGAGCTCAAAAATGAAAATGTTTTCTCACCAGACAAGGAAGCAAGGGTTAACATAAGGGTTTCCAAAGCACTCTGATACTAAAAAGTAAAGGCTTCTATCATCTAGATAAATACTCTGACCATAACTTTTACATCTGACCTGCTGCTGATAGCTATTTGTTCCTCAATGCCAGTTCCATATGCCTTGGATCAGCAGTGGCCAGAAACTTACTATAAATGTTTCAGAAAAATATTTGCATTCAGACAAAATAAGATTCAGCTCTTACTGAAGAAAGCTATTCTTTAGTAAGAATAATCAGCTCAGATCTTCCCTTCTTGTAACATCATAAAAATAACAGGTGGGAAAAACCTCTAAACCCAAATACTTTCCCAGTTTGTACAGACAGGAGAACAGGATTGTTTCTTCTAGCAGCTCAGCTCGAGATTTTTACTTACAGCATTTTCAGATTAACATCTGCCTTCCCCTTCCTTCTCCTCCCCTTCCCACCCCCTCCAAAAAAGACCAAAAACACTATACAACTGACTTGTTTTAACCCACTTGCCTGGAATAGTTTTGATGAAACAAGACAACCCGCTACCATTATAGAGGTCTTTGGTGTACAGTGGTATATTCACCTAAACGGAAAGGGATCTCTCTCTCTTTTCCCATACTTAGAAAGACACTAACTAGAATATGGAAATTGATAAAGGGATCCGATTTTGGGGGGGGGGGGGGGGAGGCAAAATGGAATTCTTGGTGTATCTTGATGTTATGTCAGGACATCATCATTAGAATGGTTAATCTCAAGAGAAGCACTTCATTCCAATTTTTATAAAGGGAATAAGGTTTGAAGGGGAAAGACAAGACAAGTGAGCACAACAAAATAGTCAATAGCCACCAGTGTTACCTTTGAGTAAAGTGCGTTTACATATAGCATCATTTTATTAGTAGCTGTTGTAAATATTAGACTATCCTAAGCTCTAAGTTTTCTCGCCCATAATAACTAAAAAAAATTGATTTAAAGTGAATAAAGTTATAACCTAATGTTTGTACAGTTGTCCTAAGCTGATCATCACTGCCTTAAGCTGGTGAATTCTCAAGGAAATTTCAATAACCCTGAATAATTCTCATACCTTCAAGGTAGTGAACATGATGCCTTGTTCCCCGTGCTGAAGATAAGGATCCATCAGGTCTTCAATTAAGTGTACTTCAGAACCTAAATTCCTTATCCTGCCACATGTGGGAGAGGGAAAGGATAAGTGAAAAAAAGACACCACTAAAATCTGTCTTTACCTTTCTAAGGGGTGGGGGGTGGAAGGGTGGAAAGCAGAATTTTGCAAAAAACATGCTTTCTCCTAATCTCATTCTGAGGTTACAACCATTTCAGTTTTAACTCTTTAAAAATATATTCAGGCCAAAGTAAACAGTCAACATGTAAAATTTACCAAATTTACAAAACCTTAAAGAGTTACAAAAAGCTAAAAACTAGTCTTATAATGAGAAGCAGGAAAGCTTAATACAGGCATATGTACCCATACTGCCTATGCCCAACTTACGTATGATGCTGCTCTTAATGCCTACCTGGCTCGAAGCACCACATAGAGAAAAACAGGAAATAAGTCATCCATGGACCACAGAAAATCTTCCTGAAGAGTCTCAAGCACGTTCTGAGAGATCTCTTCAAAAGTCTGTTGGATCACCTTCAGTTTGTCAGCTGGAGTAAAGGTGGTACTATTTGGAGAGCACAAATCAAATAACAGGTAATAATGAGAAGTTACATCATTTGCTTCTAAATTAAGATGATAATCTGGTAGTTAGTGTTTTATTTGCTAGCCTCCACCAAGATAAGCCCACAGATCATTCATATCATAGTAGCTGCAGTTGCCAAAGCTGTGTAGCACCCCAAGCTATAATTGCTGGATCAAGGATCTTATTTGTACTACTGCAAACATGACAGCCTTCACAACTTTATGCTATTTTTACATACTGATTGGGGGGGTGGGGGGGGGGGGGGGGAGGGAAGGGCAGGTCCCTTCTACAATCCTTTTAATTTCCACTGAAGTTCCTATAGCTGACATAAGGAATTCTGCTAACAGACATAAAAATGCCTCCCATAAATAGGTCTTTTTGCCTTAACTGTTTAAAAGATTCGCATGCAGATTTGATTAGATATCCTCTCACTTCTGATTTTAAGTAGTGTGCTCTACATGTGCCTCAAACTGTCCCACTTACAAGGCTATACTTGTCTCCTAATTAGGAGAATTTGCTATCATTTCCAGTACGAACTCTGAAACTTCTAGCTGACCTCTCTTACCAAGGTGAATGAAAAAAAGAAAAAAAAACAAAAACAAAAACACAAGTAAAGGATCACAGTAAAATAAATTAGACAGATACCACTATAGCAGGAGAAGGAAAACACTAAAAGACAGTCTTCAGAGGTTTACCTGATTTGCTGTAAACATTCAACTGCTGAGGCAAAGCAGGCATCTTTTGTGTTTGGTGATACCTATGTAATCAAGAGAAGTTTTATCATTCAGGTTTAGCAACTTTCCAAAAACAATACAAAACAAAAAATTCAAATCCAAAGACTATTCAGGAAAGGAAAAAATTGCAGCTACTGTAGCACTGGCATAAGAGATCCTTCCTAACCCCCCGATTTCTAGTGCATCTAGGAGCTAAAAGCATCCAGAAAAATCTGCCTATATATATAATTTGTAAGAGTTGTGTTTAAAATTCAGAAAACGCTGTACTGAATACATCAGTATGCTACAAAAGGCAGTGACATTTTCAGATATCTTCCAGGTCAAGGAAGATGCAGAACCATTGGAGCCCAGAGAAGCCAGACCAGGCAATACTCAACGCAGACTCAGGTTTGGAGCAAACAGAAAAGAACCAATACAAACATTAGGCTCAGTTGCATAGTGAGAGCTAAGTCTTTCTGGATGAGGGAGGGCGAGAACGGATGGATAGATGCAAAAAGACCAAGAGAAATTCAGAGGTAAGGAAATTTGACATGGAAGAGAAGCAGACAAACATGTCTCAGCTACAAAAATTCTGTTCATTTGAAGGATGATCCAGCAAAGAAAGTAAAGGGCTGCATAAAACATCCCATGCTGCACAATTCAGAGAAGTCACATGCCACATAGAGCAGAACCCTTCCACTGAAGCACTATAACCAAAAAACCAGTCAAAATGGTGAAAGACTCAGACAGCTAGAAGGATTTTACCTAGTATCTGAAAACATAGAAAATCTGAAGTAACTCAAAAAAGGTGTTACTGTTGCAATTTGGAACACAAAGTCTGACTGGAAGTTTGTGGCATGTCTTCTTAAATGAAACTTCAATGCTGACATGTCCCAGTGCTTATGATTTGGGAAAGCAGGGACACACCCAGCTGGGACCCCACAGTCCTGGGGAGATCACTCTTGGCTTGGGATATCGTTACAAATCTGGAACACCCCATCTCTATTAAGGAATGTCGGATTGCCTGTGTCCAGGTAGCAGATCAAAGCGGTCAGAATAAGCATCTTCAGGGTGAGAGGAGCTTCAGAGTACACAGACCCAGCAGAGAGACTGTTGAGCAACTACCTGGAAGAGCTTTTCCAGGGCTGTGGAACACGCACAGAAAACAAACAAACCAACCAACCTCCCCCCACCCCACCCCCAATCCCCAAAACACCTCTACCACACACACCAGAAGAGGAACTGAAAAAGAAAAGATGTTGAACTGCTTAAAGAGAACCAAGTCCTCTACTAAGCCAGAGCAGTCCTGTCTGAGCATATATTCATATGCTGCTTTCACCAGCGGCCTTTAACTCTGCTCTGAAAAGACTAAGTTCTGGGGCAAAGCAGCTTGGTTGCTCTCTCAGACTGCAAGTCAGAGCACCAAGCAAATGAATTAATTTGCAAATGTCTAAGGTACAAAGATTTGTTTACAATCAATACACATAAAAACAGCAACCAGCCCGATGAAAGCCATGCTTCCAATCATTACAGACTTTGCCCAAGCCACAACTATAAATAGGTAAGAAGTAATCTGAAGGTAAGAGGATCTAAATGACCACAGAAAACTGAAAGTTTCAAATAAAAGTAGTATCTAACATACTTATTCATAGCATACGTGATTTAAAGTATACAGTAAAAAGATTGTTAAAAAGTTATGATCACTAAACCATTATTACTGGAGCACAAATTGGGTACTATAGCGCTACTACTGCTCAAGACCACTAATCAGCCACTTTCAGCAAGCTGATGATCAAGAACAAAAACAGTACAATTCCCCTAATCAGAAAGTGTACCATGATACAATTCTCCTGTTCAATCTTCTTAGAATTACCATGGTAGACATTTATTTTCACACTTTCTCATAACTATAAACCAAGCAAAATGGTTACAGACTTCTTTGTAATTTATTACTAGACTAACAGCATAAGGAATAAGTCAATGACAAAAGTTGGAATGACAGCTATTTTAAGAGATAACTAGTATAGTTTTTAAGTAGCAAAAAAGTTGTGAAGCAGCAAGGCAGCATAGCATCTCTTCAGCAAAAGGCTGTTCAAAAAAGTTTCCTATATTGCTTCTTCATCCTCTCAAGCTTCTGAAAAAAAGCACTAAGTAAAGTACACTAAGTCAAGGCCCAACGAACATACCTTTTTAATCTCTCCAAGGATGGATACAGTTCCTGGCCAAAATTTCCTGCAAGAAACCCAACATCTTGTATTGAGAGAATAGAAATTGTTCCATTCTTAAAGCATTATTCACCTTATAAAAATTAAATGATCCTCATGTTCTGCTAAGATAGAACAATTCTTCCTACAGGATCAACTACATCTAGCACAAGTAGCTACAAGACAGCAAAATTCGCAATGCGTCTCTTAGGTTCTGTAGTGATACTGATTTTTTTCTTTTTTTTTTCCTTCTTTTTTTGAAGAGGGAAATTGATTCATTCTCTAAACCACATTAATTAGCATGGAGTTCAGATATATTTTTAATCAAAGCACCCTAAGGATTCATTGGTTTAGATATGCTTTTTATAATTATGTGCCATCATCTTTCTAAGTTCTGTTTTATTGTGGAAGCATACTCACGCCTGCACCCCAAGAAAACTTAGAAGGGCTGTATCAGTTTGTTTGTTTAGACGTAAAACACATTCCCAGTAAATATCTTCCTCACGCTCATTGTCTAAGGCATACAACATAAACAGAGGAGGATAGAGTCGTGGCAATAATACAGGGAGCAGTAAGCCAAAGCTGGTTACAACATAGCTATTTAAAAAAGAGAGAGAGAGAGAGAGAGAGAGATTTTAAAAACTTTAACCATTTACACAAGTAGAATTAAGATCAATGATTGAAATACACCTTTAGTTTATTATGAGTACGTTCTGCAAGTGAAAAAAATAGTAGGTACAAATCAATCAAGGATTATTTGTATTTAGACATATTTAGGAATAACAACTTCCAGTGATACAGTCCAGATACAGTTTTTGAAGTGGAGCACTGTTTTCTGACCAGTATAACGTAAGAGTTGGATACTACATTAAAGTTCAAGTTTTACCTGCATCTTCAAGCTAATCAAGGGTGGTCGTTGAGCCTTCACTGAGCAACTCTGCTGATAGCTGAACTTTACCTTCAGACCATAAGCTCAAAAACAGGCTAAAAACCCAGTAAATTACCTAACCTAGCACCACATACACATGCTAGACTTCATAAAATCAGTAGCTGCTTGGCACCAAGTTGTCATGTTAATAAGGAAAGCTGAACTCAAGGTGCCTGCTAAAACCATCTGCACTTGTAGCACAGGTCCCTGGGGCCTCTCTGGGAAGCATGGCTCTGCCAGTCCCTCTTCCTTGTGTTGACCACACCTGAGGCTGCTGCGGACAGGATGGCAATGGACACCAAGGTTGAGCTCCATGCAGGTGGCTATTCATGAAGCAGTATGTGTGCACTAGATCTGCGTTACCCCAATACCTGTACCCCAAATTACCCTGTACCCCTGAACTTTTCTGAAGCTCAGGCCCAAGCGTGAGCTTGCCCCTGCACAGGAGATACAGGGTTTAAGTACGGACACATTGCACACAACAGTGCAGGGATGAAACGCTCATTGCAATCATCACATGGAAGTTTGCTTAACAGAATCTGTCATCAAAAGCAAAGGTAAAAGAGAATAAATCTGATAACTGAACTTATGATGGCCTCGTTTTATTTCTGTTCAGGGTTCTTTCTCAAAAGTCCCCTTTGCCAGGGAAAAAGTTTTCTCCTTCATTTACCCTGGTTCAGGAGATTCTGATCTGGAATCAGATTTCCCACTGCAGAACGATCGCCTTCCTTTTGTCTCTGTCACCAGAAATGGAATTGTACTGCCCTCTTCTGGAAGATCAGGGAACAAGAATCTAAAAGGCAACACACACAGTAACATGATTTAATTCCAAAAAGCTTCCACAGATACTGCAATTCAGAAGGCAGGATTGGACTAGAGAGAAAAGTCAGCAGAAATAATACATGATGGACTAAGATAGCACAGAATCTACCTGAGATAAAAAAAACTTATAAAGGCAATACCCTCCAATGTCAAGTTTTCTATCCTGTCATCACTTCCCTCCAGACAAGGCTTCTGATGGTTTCTAATTAGGATCCTGCCAATCTGAAAGCAGAAATATGCCAGTGAAAGCTGTAGTTGCTTTCAAGGATCTAAGCAAACACTTCCTATCAACATGGATGAGACAGAAAGAACTGCAACAGAGTACGCTCTGGTTCCCTGTCCACGCTATTCTTCTATACTCTTTGGACGTTGCCTTTGCACCACATGTAAATCCAGAGATACTAAGCTGGAAACCCACATTCAAGGTGAGCTTCCTACAGGCGTATTTTAAAGTCTAATGTAGGACGCAATTCACTGTGGTGAAGATTTTAATATTTTTTTCAATTTTGACAGAACATTTGAGACAGCTTAAAACAGTTAAAGAAATATAATCAACCCTAAAACAGTAAAGATGGTGGCACATTTGAACTACATAAACACTAAGCAGCTTCAGTGAGTCAAGTATCTTTAACGAATAATTTGATGTGAAAATTTAGAGTATTATTACCTAACCAACTGGAAGATGCGTTTGAGGTAGGACTTTATCTCTCTCACAGCCTCCTGCAGTAACCGTCGATTAGCTCCTACTCCAACATAGGTCATTCTGTAGACAGCTACTAGCGTCTCCACCAGCTTCCCCAAAGGATGGAGAGGGGTATCACAAGCCTGAGTTGAAAGATATTTATTGGCCAGTCAGATGGGTCAATGCCAGGTAAGTTAAAGACAGAAAACAAAAACTGATTTCATGAAAGACAAGTCAGAGATCCAAAAACAGACATAAAAATAAATTCTTACAAATACATTATGCAAATCGTTAATTTTACCAAATTGCTGATTTGGATTATGAAATTTATATGTTATTAACTGAAGAGTAGGCAAGCAGTACAAGAACTTGTGCTACTACTTTACTTGGACAAGTTCCCTGTCCAGTTCTATTAAAAAAATAGCAAGCAATAATCAGCAAGTACTCCATAATGCTCTAGTGGGATCCAACGCATAAGAAACAAAATAGTAACTAAGCAAAAATTTGCATTAAGGAAATATCCTTTAGGTATATAATGATTTTAATAGGTCAAGCTCTATAAAAGAGTCAGTCTTATGGATTGATAAATTCGATGAATCAGGAAGTTATGATAAAGAATGAACGAACTCATCTTGGGCTATAAATATGAAAGGGATCCAAAAAAAAAGCTATTACACAAGTATAACAACTCAGGTGAGCTCAATATCGTGTCTTACCAAGAAGCTATGTGAGCACTGGATAGTCACAATACCTTTATCAAATATTTTTTGATATTTTCATATTTTTCCAGGGTGAAGGCACCAATGTGTTGTGGAATGAACTCCAAACTTTCCAGTGTCTGAGTATGTGAACGACTCAATAATTCTGGGCTGCAGTTATACAAAGCACAAAGACATCATACAGGTTATTCATCATACACAGTAGGAACAAATGTGACAATAAGTTTAGAAGCTTCCTCAAGAAATTTATGAGCCTTAAAGGAAAGATGGGGGGGGGGGGGGGAGAAACGACATGACACACACAGGAAACAATTCAATCCACTTGTTCTCTTAAACTTTCTAGTTTGATACAATTCTTCAGGCTGAACTTCTTCATTCCTCTCTCATCTGCTGCAGCATATTCCTTCATCGTTACTTTAGGAGATTAGAAGCTGAATACTGTGGAAATATTCACCCACAGACTCATTTCAGCTCAAAATCCTAACCTCTACAAAGTCATGAGCATGCAAAACACTATGCCCACCCTGACAGACATGTAGGAACCATTAGGATCTTGTCACCATCCATTTCATGGCACTCAGTAGAATTAAAGTCACATTATCATTTTTACTGTGGCCTTCTTATTGTTAAAAGCTGTCTTCCTGCATTAATCCCCTGATCCTGCCTACTCTTACTCAAGAGCAGCTTTCTCTTAATTTGCATAGTCAGGTCTGTTGAATGAGCCTTTCCTGCAGCACCCTGGGCAGGCTTTCTGTATCCCTTTTTCTCGTTAAAGGCTTTTAAACCTCATGGGAGAGTTTCTTTTCTAATGACCCTTTTCTTCCACCATTTTTAAGTTTTCAGAAATACAATCTCTCCCTTCCAAGTTTCATTCTGAATTCTCCAACTCTCTGTACCATCCAAGAGTCTTCATTTCATTGTTTTTCCATTATTTTCTGCAGTGATTTGGGTTATGAGGATTGCACATTCCCTTTCTGGAAAGCTGGACACAGTTGCATACTTAAACAACCAAACAAAAAAATCTTCTGGTAATAGTCAGCTAGCATCTCACTCATACACACTACTTAATCTTTAACATTGATTATGGCAACTGAACTAATCCTAAAAATAAAGTGTCCCTGAAACAGACTTTTGCAGTGCTGTGTATTAGTGGTTTGTTTGTTCGTTTTTTTAAAAAACACTGAAATCTAACAGTAGTGGTTCTGGCCCTTTTAGAGTGTGGTTCCAGTTTCTTCCTCAAAATTCCTTCACCTTGGTGACTACGTTCTCTAGGAACTCACCTGTCTTTGTGTTGCCGTCGGTTGGTGGTCAGGGCCACTGCAATGTTGTCCCAAGCCTTCCATCTATCCCCCTGGCCTGGGCTCTCACAACCCAGCTGGTTCCAGCATTCTTCAAATACTGCCTTCCATTTCTCATCAGGAGGCACTGCCAGGATTCCAAGTTTCCGCCTAATAAAATCACCAGAAAATCCTTCCAATCAAACAGTCTTGGAACAACATATTCAGCTGTTAAAGCCACACATGCCTAATGTCAGTCTAATATACCATACTACCTTATGAAATGCTACTAACTTTATGCTCTTTATTGCAAAGTATTAGTCTAAAGTTTATCACTAAAGATGAACCTAAAAAAAGCTATCTAATGACTTGACTTTCAACATCTTTTAAGAACTTACAAGGCTTATACTTTTTTTTTTTCCCCTTGCCAAGGAACAGCCTCAAAATGTGCATTAATCTATGTACCAGATTATAACGTTACAAGATTAAGATGCTTCTGCTACCTATATGTAGGAACAACTGTGAACCTTAACGACATTCAACACAACTTAATTTGACTCTTGTAGCCTTCTGGGAAACAGTTCATTCTAAACAGGAAAAGCATTGCTTTGATTTCCAAGAAAACAGGACATACTGCAGTTGACTAGGCTTCAGTTCATCACAAGTATTCATTCAGACAGCTTAAGATGCATTCACATAATAAGGGCATAGTACAAAAACGTCCAAAATACTCCACTGTCTTAGAACGTGCAAATAGCATAGCTACACAGATAAACAACAAGAACGGATATATGGCTTCTGGACTTAAACTGATATCTACAGATGTTGTCGCAACACATCTTAGAGAGTGTTGGTAAAGGGTAAAACCAGCTGGGCATCTTTACACTGAGAGCCAATGCTCAGGGTAAAGATCCTCTATTGCCAAAGAGAAACTAAGAACTATTGCTTCTCCGTACATACTGGACATATCATGAAATCTAGGGCTTTAAAGTGCTTTCATAAAGCAAATAGATGTCGCCAGCTGCTAACAGTTCTATCCAGATTCAAACTCAAATCAAGCGTCATAGAAATTGTCAGGTCTTCCATTAATTTTTTTTTTAACCCTCTTTGAGATGAGAGCTAGCAACACTAATATTCCCCATGATTCTAGATTCCTACAGCAGAAATAGACACTAAACCTTTTCACATATTATACCAAGAGGTATTTCAGCTTCAAGGGAGCCCAGAAAAGGTGGATGAAATCCTTATTTCATAAGTAGTCTTCACAAATACATACATACATTTATTCATAGACTCCCTACTGGGGTAAAAGACAGACAGCTGCTAAGGTTGCAAGCGTTCAGTTCAGCAGGGAGGCCTACTTAACTTTGCATCCTATTGTAGATGTCAGTGCTGTCAAAAGAATTCGCCAGTGAATACTTCAGGAAGCATACTCAGAAATAAGCTAGGTAGAAACAAAGAGTTTTGTTTCCCATTTTAGTCTTTCTGAAATTTGAGAGTAAGCTTTAGTAATATTGAATCCTGCACAACTATTATTATACACACACAGTGGTAGCATATAGTACTACCAAACACTAGAATTTCATCTACAGCTATTTTAAAGTTAAACCTAAATTTTCTTTTACCCAAAGATATCTTAATTATGACTCAAATGAAACAAACATAGTTTTTCAGAGATAACTAAACAAACTGACCTAATACATCCTCTGTCCAGTACACGTAATTTTATGGATGCTTTTCAAGACTATCTCTTCCAAGGTGTTCAAAAATTCTCTCTTACAATTCAAGACGTTCTTCTACTATTTTCTTATCTGTTGTTTGGAATACAAGTACTAAATAGCTAGTTCTATTCAAATGTATCCCCAGTGGTGTTATTAAATTACTATTATTAAATGAATAGAAGTTACCAACAGAGTAATTAATGGAAGACAAAGGTTTGTGATGGCCTTAATCCCACAAATGTAACTCCTGCTCTCCCAACTCAAAAGTCATTAGCAACTATAAACAAGTTCTAACAGTCAGCTCATTTAAATAAAAATCTGAGACTGCTACAGGACAGTAGCAACATCTCAACTATCCTGCAATTCTATGCTATGCTATTTGTCCATTCAAGGAGTAATTAATGCTAGAACTGCCATATAGAAGTTTGTTATCTTATTTCCTAAGGGGAAGGAAAGACGAATGAAAAAGGAACTCAATGTTTTCAAAATCTCACTGGTTCTGTAGCAAAAATATTTTAACTATCCTTTGAAAAAAGATCAATAGGTATGTTCAGCGATATTACTGAGCCATATCGGAAAGTATTTCTTGTTCAGCACTCACAATGCTTTAGGTTTGTCCTTCTCACTCTCATATAAGCTAGGTTTGAAGTAGGTTCCAGTGATTTTTATACCAGATCCCCATTCTCCACTGAAGAGACCTTCAATATAATCTCCATTTGGCAAAGTCAGTGTTCCCTTGAGAGAAGATAATACAAACTTAACTGAAATCCATTGCAAATCATTTAAAAAAAAGGGGGGGGACAGAGAGAGAGAGAGAGAGAGAGAGAGAGAGAGAGAGAGAGAGAACTTAGACAGTAAGTTTCCAAATGGTAGTTGTAATGCCAACCTTTCCACTCAGAGTCCAGTTATCTGCAAATTCCCCTTCATAGACTGTATCATCCTCAGAAAGCAGAATTCCAGTTCCCTAGAGAGAAAGGAAAAAAAAAACCCATGAACACCACAAAAAGTAGCAATTACCATGAAAGACCACCACACTGTAGCTCCAAAGATACAGTGAAATACCTGTTATTAGTTCTTAGCAAACAATTTTCTTAAAGCAACTTCTGTAGTCGTTCTAGTAAACAGAGCGGGGATTACAAAGGCAGTTCAAAGATACAGGACAAGAGAAGGTTAGAAGAACAGAAGGCTTACAGAGTCTAGCATATACTGTTGCGTTGCCACTCAGCCAGGCCAGAAAGCCGCTACGTTTAGAGGACAAGTCACTATAGTATGAAGCCCAGCATTCTACTCACCATCATTTTGTTGGTGCTGAACGCTCCTTCATAATACAGTCCAAACTGAGTAACCACAACACCGTTTCCTTGGCAGAGATCATCTTGCCACATTCCCATATACTTTTCTCCTCTGAAGAATGAAGAGCACAGTCTAATTAGTCTACTACATTCGTATCCCTTTTTGCTTGGGCTTTACTGTGGTACTTGACCATAACGGTACTTGACCGTAACAAGTCATTAGGAAAGAGTCATACAGCACTTACTTCGAGTCTGTCAATCCAGTTTCATTGGCATAATAGAATGAAAGACTGCTCTTTGCGATAGAAACTATAATCCTTTCATGATTCTCTATATAAGGAAGACCTACATAGTTCCCAATGCCGTTACGCCTCACCTTCTGAACGTACTATTAGAGCACAAAAATTGTAAAGAAATAAACCATCTTGTAGAAAGTTTTTGGGTAAAAGCTGAACAAAGCTCATACCGTAAAAATAGATTAGCCAATTAAAGGTTTCTCACGTATAAGCGCAAGTCCACAGAGATCAGGTTAGAGTGTTTGAAATTAAGCACAAGTCTCAAATCTTTTAAATCCATCTTTTCAGTTGTCCTCAAAAAGGACATGGTGCTTCACTGTCTAAGTAAGAAACAAAAACAACCTAGCATGGACTATTTTGTTTGTTTTGAAAGGGAAACTAGTAACGTATGGAATTGAATTTTACTTATTATGCAGCATTTTGCTGTCAGTACCCCAGAAAAATTATGAATTATTCATTGTAAAGAATTAGCCAAGTAATAAATCTAACTTAAGGGTTACCTTCTAGCTGTTTGGACCCATAACCTGATTCTGTATGCCAGCTACACAGGTCTCTATCGAGAGAAGGCTTCTTAAAGAGACCAGATGCAGCATATTCAGTTTCCAGGATAAAAGACGACAGTCTTGCTTGCTTAAATGACTGTTTTGCAATAATTACAGAGAGTTATAACAGAATAGCAACAATCCTTTATTTGCCTGGGCCAAAGAAAAAGTACTGAAGAAAATGAAGAAATTAACATATGCATATACTCCACTCCTCTGAGAGGAGAAAGAACTACTGTGACAGCTACTCACTCATATTTAAGTCAAGAATAGAAAGCAAATGCCACACTTGTTTTTAGCCTAAGACAAACTAAAGAGATGGAAGCTTTCTTGGCAGGTCCAATCTCCTCCAGAATTTCTAAATGCAGTGGCAACTCACTAGCAGGAAAAAAATAAAAGAAAACAACCAAGCAGATGTATATGGCAACATCTTTGCCCTAGAGCAGAAAAACGACCACCACCATATATTATGTATCAGGTCACTGAACAACTTAGTCTTATGGGCCTGAGATGAGAAAATACTCCTCATGACATTTATAAAACATTCTGCAGTAACACAATATCCCCCAGTAAGATACCATATTCAGTGCCAGCTTTCAGGCAGGAGCATATGGGAAAGCAAGGTGTTAAAAAACAAAAACAAAAATAAAGAATCCCCACACCCCTGAAGCAAAGCAAAACAAAAACACATTTACTCCAAGTGCAGCACTAAAAAGCAACCTCTAGACAGATTCAGATCACCTCTTTCCATCCAGAAAGCCCAGTACAATATTAAATGAAGAAAAACTTAAAACACACATATACTACTGCACTACTACCAGATCAAGTCCTTTCCTGCGGTTTTTGCAATTGCATGTCATATCAGTGTTCGAGGACTTGAGCAACTGAAGTGTTACCTTGTGATATCATCAAAAACTCCATAACCATTCTTCTTATCCATTGTCCACTGTCCAATGAACATACTGGGAGAGGAAGAGGTCAGCTTCCCACTGCGCAGCAGACCATGCCCATGACGCATGTTATCCTGAAAACACCCTTCATACACCTCACCAGTAGCATAGCTTTAATGAAAGAGAGAATAAGTAAAATTCCTACTATCTGTTTTTTCTTTTTCTTTCCTTTTTTTTTTAAATTCCAGATTAGGAATTACATTAAAACACTACCTGGGCAGGAAATAGATTAAAAGCATATTTGATGCATAAATGAGCAAAGTCTTTTGATGCTTTGCTGATTTAAAACCACCCTTTAGCGAGGGTGGTCTTAAATCCCCCAACTAGCAAGGCCATTAAGACGTTATACTCATCTCTCAGAAGAAAAGAATATCCTTGCTTATTGAAAGATGGTAGCAACATTAGAATGGAGATCTGTAACAGACCACAGCACAAGAACGTGTTGTGAGCCGTCATCCAAGAGAAATGCAAAAAATAAGCCAAGCTAACTAGAATCACAAGTCTGGAAATGCAGCAAGAAAGCAACACACAGGAGCTTGGAAAGTCAACCGTGTGACAAAGAATTAACGGAAATTTAGTGCTACTGGAAAGCACTGGTGAAACTTCAGGTTAGGTCCACATCCCCCTTAGATTACATATTCCTCTTGCCTTCTGCAATCAGAGGAACACAAGTTCACGCATTACCTGTAGACTCCATGTCCACACATTTTGCCTTCCTTCCAGTAACCCACATAGTGGTCATCTTTGTTCAGTGCTTTGTTTGGCACTCTGTATTCACCATACCTGCCAACGCATGAGAAGGGAACACAAGCAGCTATAATACTAATCCATTCTATCAGAACAGAAACTGATACATACCCCAAACCCACTCTACAATCAGAATGCTTCATGTTATTTTTAGTGCATCTCTTCACCTACAACAGCTAGATTTTATGTTTTTATTTTTTTAAGAGAAAGCAGGAGTTTCAGCATCACTACATCAGTTGATCATGTACTGCTTTTCTCCTATTTGTTTTTGGCCTGTTTTAAGCTCTCCTCCCTCTCCCATACCGCAGTGTTTTTCTCAGGTTTCAAAAAGCTACAAGTCTTCTCACATTCTAAATCTGCTTCAAACTTGGTTGTCTTGCTAGGTTTAAAAAAAATTGTTGCTTGCTTCAAGTCTTGATACTCAAATACACCTTTGCTCCAGGGAAAGGCAAGAACATATATTACCACAAAGAAAGTTAAAATAAAAAGATTCTAGCTTCCAATTATGCTCGAACAGTGGCATAAAATTGCTCAGATTATCAGTATGCCAAGGAAGAATGACACCCACAACTTGTTTGTTTCAGTTTTCTGAAGAGGCTCTACACCCTTCCCCCCCCCCATTCTTTTTATTTACCATTCCCTCCTTCTCTTGTGCAGCTGATTAACCAAGTTAGTTTTAGGTTTTTTGAAAGGGCAAGTTTTTAGCAAGCAATTATCATCTGTCGTGAAGGAGAATATGCCTCTGGATAAATGATAGCTTCTTCTCTATGTATCGACATATATAAATGGATAGATATCTATATTTTGTTAGTGTGCATAACCCTGAATCAATGAGACTTGTTGCAAAACCTTTAAGTAAAAGGACTTGCTTGTTTTCACCTATAGTAAGTTTTGTTTTCTTGCCCTCTGTCTCTGCAGGTAGGGAGAGGATCTTACCCATCCTCCAGCCCAGTCCGGAAAGTCCCAGAGTACATTCTGCCATCCGCCCACTTAAGGATCCCTCTGGAAAATACATAAAGTACAAGTTAATCAGTTCACTTAACACTTCACAAACACTTTCTGTGAGTGAATCTACTTCTTATTGATACGGCAGCCACTTCATTTCGTTCTCAGACTGTTAGGTTCAAATACTTTTACCTGCCATGGGGTTTCCCTGAAAGCCATCTCCCATTGTACATGGCATCCTTAAGTCGAGGGTCTTTATAGAAGGTGTATTTGGCGCTACGAGAAATAGGAGGTTCCTGTCGTGGAATGTTCCCACCAGCTCCGTGTAGGATTAAGTCTGAGGTCCCTCTAAGGGCCTGATCCACTGCTTGGCTTATTGCCCTCAACCACTTGGTCTGAAACAAAGTGTTTAATCACAGAATTTAGTTAACATCTGTCTTTGCATTCAATCTCACCTTTAAGACAACTATTACGATCTCCTTTTTGTTCCTCAGTACAGTATTGTAAATTGTACCATTGCTACCGGCCAAACAGCATGCCAAGTTGTAAAAAGACTTCATTCTTGGTTAATATTAGGCAGTATTTCTCCCCATTTGGTTTCAGAGTAGGAGATAAAAATTTCATTCATATCACTGAAGCCATGCAACATTTGCAGATGTGCTTACCTTTTCCTGTGGTGTTGAGGAAAGAAGAACAAACTGTTCTTCTGGAGTTGTAATCTTCAAACCATTCCTACACAGAAAAAATAAACAAATACTTTAACCTAGTGAAATTTCATCCTGCAGAGGGCAAGGTTCCTTAGAGCATGAATACTGCAGCTTCCCTCCCTCACCCCAGGTAGCATTCATTTTAGTATAAAGTCAGCAGTAAAAAGAACCAGAAATGACTACCCACTTCCCTCTTGCCTCCACGTTTTTTCCCAGTGTTTATACAACTTAGTTCTGAGGAGGTTTTTTTTTTTTTGTCTGTCTGTTTTTAAGGCCTATAAATACAACAAAAGCCTTCCAACACAAAAAAAGATGGGTCCATGTGATTGCATCCTATTCTGCTCCAAGTTTACAATACTTAGTTCAATCGGTCACAGAACCCTCATCTTCCCTTCCCAACACATCTGATTATTTCAGCATCACAAATAAGAATACTTACACATTACCAGCTTCTTCTGAAAGAGTCTCTACCCACAGTGTGGACAAGGGAAAAATATGGTGCGTTGAGAACTGTAGGCAAGGAGAAAGGGAGGGAGGGAGAAGAGAAACTTCAAATACTGATGCATACTCTCCCCCACCCCTCACTGCACCTTCTCTAAACAATTTTTTCCTTCTCTTCAAAGACTAAGGAAAATAGAGCATTACAGGCTCCTCCTATGCACCATGCTTACAAAAGTAGCCAACAGAAACTATGCCAGCCACAAGACAACAGCAACAAAAGCACCTGTTAATAGATCATTTCCATTTTATTTGGAAACATGGAAACATTATCACTTTCATGTGTTCAAACAACATTGCGATGAACGGTACAAAAATCTTCCTTTGCTATATGGAAAATACGTGATTTTGTTTAAAGCAGAAAAAGCTTTTGCTCCAGGAGACAAGCTGTCTTACCTGAGCATGCACCAGAGCATCATTAAAGAGAATGAACCAGTTGACAGAGAATCTCCCAGCATGCTGCAGGGACAACCCCCGATTGCTACTTTCACAGATTAAACGACGTTCTGGCTTCCGCAAGGAGTCCTACAAGTAGGGTTAAAAATAAAAGTCACAGAAGCTTACTTCTTATCGATTTTGATTGAAGGTCAGGGCTATCAGAAAGGTCAAACCTTTCTGAAGTTGAAGTACTACAGCAAGAACGCTCAAAAGAATGAGAAGTGCAACTGGGACAGTAGCATCAGTATAGACACAAGGTACAATGCTAACAGCAAGAGGTTCCAGCTGCTAATGGACTGACAAATGCCATCATACCGTCATTTTCCCAGGAAAGGTCTTCCAGAAGCCCAGTGTATATTCTGCTTCTTTCCTTTTTCTGCTAAGATGGACAGCAAGGCTCTCATAACAAGAACTAGAATCCTGTAACTTTTGGTATTCTGGAGATGCCTATAGGGCACAAAGTAAAGACGGTCCTGAGAGTGCTTCTGAATGTACCAACAACATTAACCAAGCTTCAGTGTAACAGTCCATTTTATTGAATCAGCACTTGAATGTATGACAGCTCATCTGGTTAATAAAGTAAAACAGGAAGCTAAGTTACTTTCTTAGTCACATATCCTATTGGTGTGCTGAGTATTATGAGAAAGGTTCCCCGAGCATTAAAAGCAATCATGCAAACATTGTATGTTAATAATTAATCCTCACTGGCACCTCACAGGCTGTAGCTGAAGAAACACTACTACTTTCAGGAGGAATACTTTAAATGACTATAATGGGATGAGCGATCAAGTAGCTGTTATTCCTAGTCAGTCATCCTTGCTTTCAAAGGAACATAATTATATATGCCTAAGTGACGAAAGTCTAACTAATATTTATGCAGTATTTTTAGTACAATATTAAAGCCAAGGATCACTATGCTAATGATGCCAGATGGAACTGATGAAGAACAGGCAAACAAGATAATACATTTGCTATTAAGAGCTCAGACACACAAATAAGTTATGGAAGGCTAATACATTTTTGCTTGTCATGTGATATGTACAAGCACATGTAAGAACGTGCAAGTAAACGTGTACAATCTTTCCCTGCAACAAATATAAGTTTGAGGTAGCTTTGCTGCAGACTAATTACCTGGCACTCGCTTCATACGGTTACTTCTGAGCTGTAAGTTTCACATGTATATTTATTCAGTTATAGATAACCAAAGACTGCTTACCACTTCAAAACATGTAGCAAGCTTTAGCAAAGTTCTAGCATAATTATGAAGTCGTCCAAACGGCATGAAAAACAGAGCATTTAGAACTTCCACTAGCTGAGTGTTTTCCTCATTCACCTCAGATAGTTTCTGTAACAGCTCCTGGTTTTTACTCAAGAAGTCTCTAAATGATGGGACCATTGGGGAACAGAAGGAAGAAAGAAGAAAAAGACAGTTTGACATAAGTGCTGTTTTACTTGCACAATCAGTGATGCTAGCCAAGAACGCCCCTTTTGGATTATCATAAACCAGTAAAAATTAAGACAAACACATGCCGCTCATTAATCTATTCCCAATTTTTAAGGAACTGCTATAATACAGTCATGCAGATCTCTGCCAACTGCAACACAACTTGCTTGTTGATTTCTACTCACATGCTCAGTCATTAAATTGGTTGAAGAAAGTTGACTAGTTTTCCCCACTTGGAGAGTTACTAATTGCCTTTTTCCCCTTTAACTTTTAGCCAAAGAGCTAAGACAGATGGAATGACTTCCCCGTAATTGTTAAGAGTAGTGAGTTTCCAACACTGTTGACAGACTCATGAGATGGCCTGAAAGGATCTTAACTTTGCTCCAGTGCGCTTCCTTAAGTATAGCCAAACAATCTCTTCCCCACCCCTGTCCTTCAAGGAAACTAACCAGTTTCCCCCTAACTAGAAAAATTACATCCTACCTCAAAGAAAGGCAGGAAATCTGTTCAATCCTCAGTCTGATTTCCAAGAGGGAGAACTAATCTAGTTCAGAGAAGAAGAGGGAAATGATTCTGAAGACAGCGTATTAGCACACAAAAATCAGGAATTCTTCACTAAAAGGAAAACAAGCCTATTTTTTTCCCCCCTCTCCTCCATCATATCTGTGTGCACACATGTGCTGGCATATATGACACATATTTGAAGTAATACACGTCCAGCTGGGAAGCGTTAGAACAGCAAGCTGCAAGAATCAAGCGAGGCTGAGAAAGCAAGCCCCAGGGACAAAGAAACAGCTCAGAGAACTGCTCAGCAGAGTCCCTAAGAGTTCTACATTAGTAAGATGCCGTTTCACACATACCAGACTCACGTACCTTGTCTAGGCCTACTAAGGAGATTTAGGAACTTTTGATCAACAAACATTGGGAAGAAAGTCCTCTTTAGAGAGGAAATCATATTTCTTACTTGTAAATTTAACAATCTGGATGATTTGCATTTTTGAGGTCCTCATATGGGAGGGGTCTCTCTATAGAAAGTGTTATATAATAATAGATTCATCATGAGTATAGGTCTTGTCTACTCTTTCAGATGAAGTACCCCAAAAACCTGCCAACAGTGAAGATTTCTACTGAAACTAGTACAAAAAAAAAGAAAAAAAAAAGAAAAGGACTACTTGTAACAAATTCACATTGCAGAATATCTGTAAGAGCCAAGCTGACATCACTAACCATTGCCTGAGACAGTATCCTGCAGGGCAGGGGGGCTCTAAACATAGAATCATTAACTGCAAAGATAGTCTTGCCTTCCCGTTGCAAGTAACGGAACAAAACTTCTAAAACATCTCCTCCCTGAAGCTTCAGAACTTGAAAAAGTGTTATTTGCCTAATGAGACCCTGGTTGCAGTAGGAAAAGCAGTCACACATGACAGTGACACCTGATGTGAAGAATTCACTACAAGTCGTTTCTGCATCCAGAACTTTTCAACACTAAGTATAAACAAACTTACGCTTAGTTAGCTAGCTGCAACTTGAACTCAGACTTGCTGTAATTCACCTTAAAAAAAGACTGTCGGTATCTCTCTGCAGTAGGATTTTATATTTAGCCATTGGCACTAGTCCTCAGGTGCCAAGGATTTCTTGTATTAGGTACCTTGCCATTTCAAAGAACTTCCAGTACCATTGCTCACGCTATGTTAAAAGCGCTCCATAAACAGCTTTAATAGAACACCACCAAAATTACTGAATTTAGGAAGGAATGTAGTTCTGCTGACATCAGCAAACAAACTCTTCATTACAACAACTTTTTCGCAGCACTAGGGTGGAAGATGCACAGTGCCATTACTCTATTTTCAAAATATTTTTAACGGAGAAAAGGCTTTACTCTGAGATCTATAACTTCAAAGATATTGTCTCAGGCCTCAAGACATAGCATTTATTTAATGCTCTGAGCATTCATACACGAAACAGAGTAAAGTATCTTTGAGAGTAAAGAGAGTAAAGTATCATAGAGGATACCTGTGCAAAAAATGCTCTGAAATAACGCAAAAATACAACACAACACTTCTGTAAATTTAGAGAACTCAAACTAAATAGAATTGGTATCACCTACTCTTAATTCTTAAAGAAAGTTTGCTGTCTGTGTTTTATAAGTATCAGTAAACACTGAATAGATGACAAAAATTTAGCCTTAAGACTAAGCTTTAAAGAATCTTATCCGATGTACTTATTCAGATTTCACAGAATTTACACTTTATGCTTTTTCCCTCTCCTTTCTCCACTTTCAAGATAAAGCAACTGCACTCAATCAGCAGCATTTAAACTTAAATTGTTATCACATCTGAGAGCAAGTGACTTTCTTCCTCTGATGGAAAAGAAACTAGTACTTAAGTATGCTGACACTGAGTTATCACATGCTTGTTGCTACATACATGCACATATACGCATACAATTCTTCAAAATACAATTGTTTGGAGTTTTTGATCAACTAGAAAATAACGGTAAAGGTTTTCTTACATTGCTGGCTTTGCAAGGAGCATAAATCCTCCCATTACCAGGAAGTTTGTTACTGACGTGCAATACCTAAACCAAGAAAGAAAAGATAGCTTCAGTTTCAAACTAAAAACATCTCTGGAAAATGACAACAGTTGACATTTCAACTGCTTACCAATGACAGCTGCACGTTTTACTCTAGAAGTTTAACTACTTGAGAAAATATTAAACAATGAGCTACTTGACGTACTTAGCATTCACTTTTCATACTGAAGGTAGGACATGCATTACTCCCATCTTTTTGCTGCCACTAGTGCAATGCAGAGAGATTACTTTGGAACAGAAACTTTGGAGTTTCCCCCTTTGAATTTTGGAGTTTTCCCCAAAATTAGACATGTACAGAGCAGGTCATCTGTTTCTACAGATGAAGGCTGCTAGCTTCTAATTATCTTCAAGATGGGAATTTCTTTTTTCCTGCTATTCAAAATTCTACCTCTTGCTTCTCCCCTACTGAAAAACAAAACCATGAAGAAATAATTCAGGACACTTTTCTCCAAGGGGAGAGGTCTCAGTTCAACACAATTAACAGACAGTACTCATGTTGCTTGATGGACCCTTGGAAGATGCTAAGATGAGGAGCACACATAGGTTTCAACGCCATACACAGAAATGTGTAAAGCATTAAGAAAACAGAGGTGGACAGCAGAAAACAGGCAATAACAAAGACAACAGAAAATAGATATTTCAGTCTTTGACAGGGACAAAAAAGAAATTAAGAAAAACCTAGTCTGAGCAATAACAAAAACCAGCTCTGGAAATCCAAGTTACAAAAGAATTGAAATCAGAGAGATAGCAAGAGAAGAGAAGAGAATACCTTCCTACAGTTATGAACAACTCATTTGATAAACTTGTTGAGTTTAAAAAAAAACAAACAAACTTACTGCATATTCAAAAGACTACTGCATAGCAAATGAAGTTTGTGATCTTGAAACTTTGTTCTCATATGGATTTTCAGGTGTCTAGTAATTGAGACTACCTTCAGAGAGGACATTTTTAGGGTCTCCCCCTCTGTCAAGCCAGTATTTTCACAAAAGCCTATAGGAATTAAGTACGTTGAGACCTCTGCTAAGTTAGGTTGAAACGATCCAGTAGCTACAAAAGTTATTGAGGATAAAGACATCAGACAACCTAATCACATAGATTTTCACCTCCCAAACCAACTAAGCACATGAATATAATTCAGACTTAATTCTGGGTAATAGAGTAGCTCAAGCTTCCAGGTGAGAGGCATAATGCCAGTTATTTGGCAAATACCAGGATAGAAGAATTGTTCATCCAGGATGCAATTTTTAGTTACTAAGTTTTGGTAAGGCATTTTGTAACCACACTAAATCCCAAAGGTAGCTTTTACTTAGTAGCCTAACAATATCTACTCTATTACATTGTACTACAATATCCTAATTATTAGGTAACAATCATGTCACTCTACAAAATATATAAACAGCCAAAAATGAGTTTACACAGAGTTTTACACTAGGACAACCAAAACTGTCCAGTCTGCTCTACTAACAAAGATCTCGAGATACATAGCTCAGTACAAAGTGGATTACTCTCTATGTAATATCCTCCATAAATTTTAAATTGCAAGAATAGAGTTTACATGGTAGTTTCTTATGCTGTTTTCCTTATGATTACTTTCCCCTAACTCAAGGCTTGTTCTGCTCACTAGATTAAGCTCGCAGAGACTCAAGATGAGAGAGAACTGGATACTTGCTCAGTGTAACTATCCAAGAAGAGACTGGAATGCTTCAGGATGGCCAAGCTCCTGGCTTCCTTTACTCCACGAAGAAAACTACTTAAAGAAGCTCCATGTTGACCAATGAGATAGCATAACTTGCTGAACCTGCTTGCCATTTCCTGTAACAATTGGATTGTATTTGCATTGCCCAAGTTATCTGCAACAGAACAGAAAGCAATTTAGCTTACTTTACAAGAAAAGAGCACCCACTAATAAGGAGCATCCATTAATTCCCCCACACTACTATTTCATTGTTTTATCAGCAATTTCACTTCCTGGCAACATTATTCAGAATCAAGAATTCAATGATCTTAGACTAAATATGGCTCAAGCCATTAAGTTATGGAACAGTTAGGAAAGTGCAAATACTAATAACATCATGCAGATATCAAAATGCAGCTGCATTTCACTAATTGCTCCAAGACAGGAGTAAGATCTTAGCTTTGTATTTAAAATATACAGCTACTTTTAAATTTTGCATTAAAAAATTATTTAGAACCTAAGGGAAATGATAACAAAGGGTAAGTTAAAAGAAGTTCTTACCTAAACCTAGAAGAGGTCTAAGCACCTGAGATTTGATCTCACTCAGTTTAAAATAAAATCTTCTCTCAGTAGAGGCCAATTCATGCAAACTGGCAATATATCCCATTATGTTTTTGTCTACCAAGGCCAAACAGTTGTCTCCACCAGCTATCACGTTGCTTATGTACCCTATCTGAAAGGGGAAAAGGAAAAAGAAAGAGAGCAGCTTTTTTTTTTTTTTTTTAAACCTTCCAAGTTAAGCTTAGAATGATACGCAATAAAAGATCTATATCTTTCTTAGGGCTAAGTAGCAGTATCAGTTACCCATAACGACAAGCAATTCATTCAATAGTGGCTTAGTACGAGAGCGATAAACAGAAGAAACATTTATAGCCAATGCTGTTCGTTTTCCTAGTATTGACACAGCCTATGAAGTAACAAATGGACCATCTTTTAAGATGGCTCACACAGCTGTTACTTGTGAAGAGATAATGACCACCAGTTCGATCACTTATATGCATTAAGAAATGTATTGCAGTTCTATCAACAATACTGATATTAACTAACATCATCACATTAGCTACTTCTCCTAATAACTAGGAAGCAAGGATAAGAAGAGTTTAATATGATTACTCTCTGAACTTAATGTTGATTAATAAGAGTAACAATACAGTCCCAAAAAAACTGGACTAGTACTACTTGTATTACAGCTCACAGTTGTAGGAAGCAAAATTTTTCTCCAGAGTTTGCACAAGTGCCACTGATGCACTCTGACTCCTCACTAATTCTACTTCACATGCAATAGTGTAAAGCTACTCAGCGTTTGAGCGTTTGACCATCCCATGACTGAGATGCCACCCTGTAAGAGAAGGGAAGGGAACGGCTAGCAACAATCTTACAGAAAAAATATGAGTGTGTATGTGCACTCCTCAAAACCACTCTCCAGTTGCTCTTCTGCTAGATCTAGGGAAAGAGCAATGATATCCAGAACAGATGAGAGACAGAGGCGCTTTCTACCCTGCCTGACTCCTGCCTGCTGCCTTAAACTCAGGCTGGTCTGAAACCAAAGAGCTTGCAGCAGGACATGGAGTCAAAGCACACAGTCCCCCACTTCGGACCAACTTCAAGGCAGCTACAATGAGATTCAGCTTGGTAATGAAAATTGAAGAGGGTAGCCTCCTCTCTCCCATAAATAAGCAAATGCTCTTTCTGGTGCCTTTGCTCAGTTTCTCCTTTACACCCAAGAGAAAGGCCAAGGGTGGGGGAAGAAGATGGTCCAGAACTCTGGGAGACCTTCCACCCACTCGCAAATAGATTCATAGGGAATGGAAGAGAATATAGAGCTGGGGCACAAGCAGGCAATGCCTTCAGTCATTCAAGAAACAGAAGAAAAGAGCAGCAATGGCATCAAAGAATAAACTCATGAAGAAGGTGAAAACAAAGCATGATATGAGGGTGCACTCCTGCAACATGCACATATTGGAGGAAATGGATTAGAGACATTGGAAGCACCTCCCTTTCCCTCAGACACAAGGAAAGACAATAAACAGGCAAGAAACAGAACAACACTAAGAGGCCTCCTGGTTGCCCCATGTAACCATCCTCCTGGTTTGGCTACAAGGAGTCAGTTCCTTGACTAGACACTCTTAAAGCTAGCCGAAGAACCTGTACTGTGCCATTTCAAAAGTTACCAGTAGGACTGCACTAACTTAAAGGAAACACCACTCACCTTACTACATGATAACAACAGAACTGGACTCTTCGTACAGTTATTTTCATATAAATCTTTTTCTGTTGTTGTCTCCTGGCCACTGTAATATAATCCAGGTTGGAAGTCTTCCTTGTCTGTTAAGAACAGGGAATAATCTGGTCCTGCTGCTGTGCTCCAAACACCGTCACCAAACACCTGAAATTCAAAAGGGAGGAAGAAACATGAAAAATCATCATCCAAAGCTGGAAGTAGAAGAGTTCCCAATGCTTCTGGCTGCACAAGCCAAAAATAGACCTGACAACACACAAAAGTATTGCAATAACTCATCATTTTTCAACATCAATGTCTCATCAACAAATATTTGTGCTGTGCTTTGCTGTTTTTTTCCCCCCACTCTGCTTTACAACAGCTGATCTACTGTCTTTAAATTATAAACTTTTTATTTTTAAATGGACTTCAGGTAAGCTTGATGAAAGTTAGGACACTAATCTGCCCTCTCCATTTAACTGGAAACTCTATGAAGGTGGGAGACAGCTGAACATTAATTTTCATAAGGCCTAAACAGGAACACTCTATAAATAGTTTTCCACAAAGATAGGCAAGCATCAGAAAATACAGTCAAGGGTCCGATCTATCCCAAAAATCATAATTTGGCTATTCACTCAATGCAGTGAAAAGCCCAAAGCAGACAAAAAGTCCCCGACCAAAACAGCACTTATTTCAAAGTCTCAGCATCACAACATTAGTATCAGAGAAACCAATAAGGCAGAAGTGAAATCTGATCAGAAGATAAAGCTGTCAAATTGAAGAAAAAAGGCAAAAAAAAAAAGAATCCCCCCCCCCAAAACAGTTGACATTTATAGAAATTAATTGTGGCGTAGATTTTCACAGGCTCCTGTAACGAGCAGTGTCACACTATAAATCACAGTAATTAATGAATCTACTACTTCATAGCACATGGAACCACAACCAAGATCAGTTTATAGAAATTAGTTTATGCTCACTCTTATAGAGAGAGGCCCTAAACTGAACAAAATAAAATATAGAAAACAAAGTACCTTTGCAAGACGAGGGACTGTTGTTGGGGAATTTAAGTGACCAAGCTGGCCAGAAGTATTCCTGCCCCATGAATATACCTGTGCAGAACACAGCCAAACATCAGAACGTAACAGCATATACACACGGACACATACTGAATTGCAGTAGTACAACACATCAACTGTGCAAACAGACACAAGTCAAGGGTATCAAATATATGTACCAAGAAGCACCTTCCTAATCTCCACTGTCTGTCTATATTCTCAGATTTTGTCTTCTCATGTTCAGAAACGGAATGTGCCTTATCAAGTCATCAATCTTTAAACATAATATTGATGACACAGGCACAAATGTAGGCAGAAATATAACTAAACCTCCACTAGGCACAGTGCTTCCAACTCTCCTCCCACAAATGGGAACAAATGTTTAGAAGCAAAAGAAACAAAAATAAACCTAGAAAATAGCAAACATGACACTCATGTCATAAATAAGCAATAAATTATATTATCACTTGTACCTGGGATTTGGCAGTGAGAGCTAAGGAATGATGGCCACCAGCAGACAGCTGAATCACTTCTTTGCCATCTAGACTTTTCACACACAGTGGCTGAAGCCTGTCAATCCCCAGAACCCATAAAGGAAAAAAACCAAAACACTATCAGAGGAATTCCTAACATGAAAATAAAATTTGAGTTTCATTTTTTCCCAAGCACATTAGAGAAAAATACATGGAATCTTTTGGCAATAAACCAGCTTAGTTAAAAAAGGTTCTAAAGGGCAAAAATTCATGATGAACCTCACCCCAGAGAGGACAATACAGTCAAAATTTCATCAAAACTCACAGCAGTTACAAGGGAGAAGTTCTGACTGACCTAGGTTTAGTGAGAATATAGCATCAAACATATTAGAAGAATCTGAAGTCAGACAGCTTAAAGAATCCAAAGTAAGGAAGTTGACCAATTCTGAAAGTTTAGTACTTGAGACTTCCTACTGACCTGCTGAATAAAGAAACTTTTCTCAGAGAAATCTCACCTTGGCAGAACATCACCATGTCCTAGTTGTCCTTCTTTCCCCTTTCCCCAGCTCCATACCTCCGTTCTTAGAGACGGTAAAAGAGCATCAGCCTCACCACTGTAGGTTGGAGTCAGAGCTACAGTCCTCATTTTTGCCCGCCCAACTTTCCGTAAAAGCCTAGGAGAAACTGAAAACAAGCCAAGAGAAACTTAAAAAAACAGTTTAAGGCTTAAACAAACAAAAAAAAGCAGCCCCTCATTTCAGACAGATACACCACTACACAGACTTTCTTACACAGTAGGAATATCATTCAAAATAACTGATCAAGGCGTCTCTAGGAAGTCTCAATTAAGATTCAGAGCAAACGCTAAAGTCTAAGAAGCTAGGTTACTCAAACAGAAGCAACATGCGTGCTAAAAGTAGATATGTCCTAAGAAAGTTTTAGAGGCTATTAGAGAATAATGGGCATATGGAAACTATGTGGCTACACTAAAGGAAATGAACAAAAATGAGCTATATATAAAAGTAAGCATATTTTGAAAGAAAGCATATCCTTGCAGTGAACATAAGTATTCCAATAACTCCTAAAAACTCCTCACAGATCCAAAAATCAATAGAGAACTAAACCATATAACTCTGCATACAGAGCAATTAACAACATTAAAACCTGCAAGGAAAGAAGCTCACTAGCTTTGAAGCTTAGTAATTGGAACTAGACTGTTTCTAGGGCCTTGGCTCAAAACCAGCCCAATGCAGTAGGGATCAACAGCCACACAGATCTTTACCTGCTGTGCAACCTATACGAAAGGCAGTTAGCTGTCTCAGGTCATTTTGTAAAAGATACCCAATCTACCACAGTGAGCCCACCTCACTCACGAAGAGCATTCCTAAGCCCACTATGCTTTTGATTTTATTAGAAGGCAGTACTTGCTAGCCCTTCCCCCCATCCCCCACCGTCAGGTCCTCAAACATAGTTTATAATTCACAAAGACCTTTAGCAGGGGATTAAATTCACATCCAAGTATGTGGTGTCTTCAGTACAACCCTTCACAATATTATAACTTTTCCAGTCTCTTGGATTTCCCAACACACACTCTTACCTTGTGACAACAAGCCAGGCAGGGAAAGTCTTCGGCTGACTCCTTCAGATTCCTCCTCTCTAATATCTACTAAACTGGAACTCTTCTTTCCTTGCATGGATTCCAGTCTGACCTGCTCTTCTCTACTGTCTTTCAGACCTTCAGGCCCTGGGGAACCGCTGCCATATTGAGATCCCACTTCACTTGAAGATGGGCCATAGAAGTTCATTACTTTCTTCAGAGACAATGCTCCAGCTTCATACGTAGCAGCTACTCTCACACCAACTGCTGACGCACAAGAGGCCACCAAGCTGTTCAAGGCGGATGTGCTGGTACTTGGAGGGGCCAAGATACAAGCACTGAGTTGTTCTTGAGAAGGCTAAAACCAAAGGAAAAAAAAATCAAAGCATATCATATCACAGAGCATGTAACAGTGGGACAGCAATATACATATTCACTGTTCAAACTATGTCCTAAACTGAATGAGACACTGTGATGAAGCTTTTTATACCTACATGTAAGTCCATTCCGCAGAATCACGTTTTGTAAGGTAAGACTAAGCACCACTTCTATATGAAGTGGGCTTTGTCTGTTCCTTGTAGCTCATCCATAAGAAGGTGTGGATTTTTTTTTTTTTAAATAACAAAAATTGTGCCTTTGCAAAACAAAAAGGGATTTAATTTTTGGCTTATTAGCAGCTTCTCTGTCACTGATTAAAGTGCATCAGTGAGCACATTGTATTTACAGAAATATATGTTCCCTTTTTAATATATTAAAATATATATTTATTATAATAAGTATATAATAAATATATATTTTAATATATTAAAAAGGGAACAAACAGAATGATTCATTGATTCATTTTGCAAGGTCTATCTTAAGACCATTCCGTGCTATATGTCCACTTACGCTACTGTCATATCCATATAAAGCATAGTTAATAGAACAGGGAGCTGAGAAAGGCAGCATGAAACTACTTGTTTCAGTAGTTTCCCAATGGCAGGAGTGCTTAGATGAGCCTGAGGAGCTCACAACTGCTGGATCACATTTGTCTCAGCAAAAAGCTAAAGGAAGGATAACTGTATTAAGATAACACTTCTTTCTCCAAAATAAGTTTCCCTCATGGTAGGGAAACTTGCTGAAACTCTAACACCATAACAAAGTTATGGGATATTTTCTTTTATTTTTAATACTACTTAATGTTTTTCTTTTTGGAAGCAGAGATGATGACAAAAAAATAAGTCCTGTTAAATGGTGATATTTATTCCCTAGAAGTATACTGAAAAAACTCCTATAGTAATTATTAAAAAAAAAAAAAAAGACTTATACACAACATGAGAATGACTACAGAATTCTGTTAGACTAGTTTTCTGTCTAATAGTTTTTGGCTTGTATTTTCCTTTCTCCTCCTCCCCTTTAAAATATATATATTTTTTAATTAGTTGAATAGGTAGTATTTGGGCGGAGAGCTGAGAACAGTGTTTCCTGAAGCTTTGTCAAACGTTTTCTGAAGTCTATTAAGAAGTTATTACTTTACTATTCTGCAATAGCATTAAAACAGTACAGTTGAATCATTTTCTGCATCATCCAAAGCAAAACAAATATTACTCGTTTCCCATCCCTTTTATAGTTTCATGGAACAAACACGATTAACATCAGAGGCCTTTAGACTACATTTTAACATTATCTTTTCAATCTTTACTTCCATCCATAATTTTTGATTGAGAAATTAGACAGATTTGTAAGGGATTCGTTCTATGTAGAGAAAAGAAAGTTTTACCTTAAGGGTAAAATAGCCAAGTACCAGCTTACTGTCCCACACAGACAGGAAATGCATGCATCAATAAAGGGCTGGAGAAGAGAACGGGAAATAGGCCGTCTTGGTTCTGGTACTATGGACCACAGAGGCAACGCTGGAGCACTGTCAAGGCTGCTCACATTAAAGGCAGCTTACAACTGAATAAGGATGGTGGACAAAAACTTCCACGTACAAGCTGAGAGCCATCACAGAGAAAAAACACTTTTTGAAACTACAGAAACACCCTACTTACATTAAACGCTAACAGAATACTTCATTTGTTATCAGTTCAAACACAAAACATCATGTACACAGCATAAGAGGAGTTGTAGCACATTAAGAGCTGGTTACTAGGTACCAACCTGCTCAGGTTCTGTACTGATGCTTTTCTCCAGGCTCTCATTTAATGAATTATCTGACAAATTGTACTCTTTCACTTCTTTTTTGTCGGGGAACAGAATATTTGCAGGACTAGAGATTCCACTATCTTCCTGTCCATCACTGTTGGAAAGCATGCTTGCTCCATCAGATTCTAAAGCAACAAGCATATGTTCTTCCACAATGGATTTCTGACAATCTTCACTTTGGCTACCTGCTACACTTTTTCCTTCTAGGGTCTCCAACGAAGGACAGGAGAGAAGATTTTCTCTTCGGGTATCAGCCAGTGTTACACCCAGTGGGCAACAGTGACTATCTGATATGATTACATGATCTTCCTTGTCTGTCATGGTAATGAGAAGTTGGCTGCAATGATTGCACCTCTCTGGGATAGGCTTCATTTCCTGCACAGGAAGGCATTGTACCAGAGCCAGGCTGTGGTAAGCTCCACAAGCAACCTGGAGCACAACGCGTCCTGCCAGGTGCTCTACCTTCTGCGGTTTTATCACCGGGAAAGTTGTTGTTATGAGACCCAGCTGGCAGCCACTCCCCCAGGCCCATACCTCCCTGCTTAGCGATAGTGCCAGGGTGTGCTCCTCTCCACATGCTAGCTGCAAAATCCTGACCGATAGCAGAGGACTGGTTTCCGAATCAGAAATACTGATGGGTTGCGGTTCTGGCACATATGGTTGATTAGCAACTGCACATTGGCCAGCAGAATTGTTTCCCCACATGTAGACCACACCACCTTCTGTTACGGCTCCATTATGGAAGCTGCCAGCTGCCACTGTAATAACATGCTGCCCAAGCAGACTATTTTCTAAGACGGGACTATTAGCATATGACTCCTCTGGTCCTGTTCTCCAGGGAAGTTTTCCAAAACTGTAGACCTCTCCACCTGAAAAAGATACCATGGTTTTAATGAAATTAAGCCCATACAACAACTGGAAAAGAGAGTCAGATGAACAAACATCAATTTTTAGCTTATTATAGGATCTGCCAAGCTATGGGTACTGATGTATGAAGGCTGCTGGCTGTTCTTTACTATTGCTACTGATAAGTTCTATACCTGGTATTAACATTACTCTGTGCATGCATGAACACTGCTGAGCTAAGTAATGCTTTTCTGCTAAAAATCCTACTATACCCAAGTTAAATGTATTTACTCAAGTCTATCCTGTTAAAAAAGGACCAATGAATGCTGATCCACAGTGAATACATAGATGAATAAATGCAATTCATCTTGCTGGTGAAAACTACTCGGAGGAAACAACACTGAACAGAAACGACACAAGAATTATCTTAGAGTACATAACACATTCTATTTCTGAAAAAATAACTTTAAACTTCACTCTTTCAAGTCTTCCCTGCTCTATACTACATGCATACAACCATGCTGGAAGAGCACATCAAAGTACAGTGCTCATCCTTCCATACAGGCATCTAGCTCCCCAAATGATACTGACTGTTTGCCATCCTAAAGTACAACAGGAAAACGTTGCCATAGCATGTGGAAACAGGGTAAATGTATCCTGCTACTGCTCTAATTTTTTTTTTTAATCTTTTAAATCACAAGGGCTCATCCCCTCCAAACATCCTTACCTGTATCTGACATGACTGCAGCAATGCCAATGCAAGTTAGTTCGCTAATTATAAAGAAAAGCAAAAAAGCATAAATCTATTTTAAGGATGATTTTAGACAACAGTTGTTCTGACAGTGATAAAAGAACGATAAATCATATTTGCAGACAACATCCTTCATAGGGCAGGAACATACAGGTAAAAAGTGTTTTTAATCATGAAAAAAAACATGTTCTCAAAAAAGTACTGGAGTTCCATAACAGCTCTGATAGATTTGAAACAGCTATAGCAGGTACTCCAATAAACTAACTTTTTTTTCTTTTTTTTTAAAATCTGAAGCCTGGTTT
The DNA here is from genome assembly GCF_040807025.1 of Struthio camelus. Taxonomy (NCBI): domain Eukaryota; kingdom Metazoa; phylum Chordata; class Aves; order Struthioniformes; family Struthionidae; genus Struthio; species Struthio camelus. Next base: position 10,187,180 of record NC_090947.1, on the reverse strand, counting down.
CATTCAAAGGCATTAAATTCTCTTTCCTCAGAGAATATCAGAGGAAAAAAAACAAACAAAGAAGCAAATTTCAGTTTATTCTTTACAACTGTATGCTCATTGATCATCACAAGTAAGGACCAAGCTATGCAAACACTTAAAGGCACTGTCTTTTAGAAATTCCTTTTTTGATTCACGGTGCCAAACTGATCACAAACCAAGACTCACTCTAATGCTTCTGCTGCTATATGTGCTTACCTACTTGTTTTTCCAGAAACCCACAGAAAATAAAGCTCTCGCACACTGCAAGCACTTGTTGATATACTGTCTTTTTGGAACGAAAGAAGTCACAGTAACTTTCATTTTGAGATAACAGGGTTCAGATTATGTTACCATCTTTGAACGGGAAATCCAGAGCCATTGTTAAGAGGAAAAAGAGCATGTAAGAAGCCACTCTGCATAAAATTTCTATTCCGACACAGTTTTAAGTGACTTAAAATAAGATGGAAATACTGGCAACATTATAAATCTAACAGTTGAGAAGTTATGTAAGACCTAGGGATTGAATCAGATAAAAACTAAGAAAAAAATGAAAATAATTAAAGCTCCTTATTGCCTCAAATCTTTAAAATGCACATATTTATTACCTTCTGTTAGAAGTAAGCCATGATTTATTCCAAGGGCTGCCTGTAATACAGTCTTTCCATTGAGGCCCGGAAGCCTTTCTGGAGTTACGGAGCAGGAACCAGCCTTCCAAACATAGACCAGGCCCCTCTCTCTGGCTCCTTCTGCCTCTTCTGAGCTACAAAAAGAATGGAGGAAACAGAATCAGCTTGCAGTTTTCTGTGGTTCAATAACGTGCAGTTTGCTTTTCATCTATGTGCGAAAGGCTGAGCAGCTCAGATATTAGCTTTAATTTCAGAAGGTCTATGTACTTCATTTAGAATTTGGTGATCTTAATTTAAATGTTATTTAAAGGAAAAACAAAAATCTTCAATAGAAAAATCATTAAATGTTTTTCATTTGTACTTTACTATCTCAAAAGCAGCTGACCGTAATGTTAGTAACCTTTAAAATATGCTTACTCACAACTAACAGAGCCTTTATATTAAATATTGTGTTTTTCGCTCACTATGAGGAGATCAAGTTAATACACACTTCTGCCACTACGTACACATATACATGCATATATATATTCTCAAGGAGACAGCTATGTCATTTCCACTCCCATGTGAGCAACTCTATTCCTATAGAAGTAGTGAGATTTATAACGTTAATTATTAGTGTGTTTGTTAGAAACTAGAACACTTCCAAAAATTTAATAATGCAAAACATAAATCAAATCCAGTAAATTGGAAATTAAAATGCAGAAAAACAGCATAAATGTGTGTTTATCAGTTACATACAATGTCAAGTGTGCTGGAGTTATACAAAAAGTTCTCAAACATTTGCTTTTAAAAATAATTAAGCAAAGGAAAACATTGTCTGCAGACTGTACAGTGAACTGACTGCTTCCATTCACAGTGTCTTCAAAACAACATACCCACAAGATCTCATCCTTTACCTACTTTCATTTCTACCTTCAGAAAGAAACTAAGGGTTTTTTTTTTTTTTGCTCTTTCAATACTTAGTGAGTTTCTCAGATTCAAATAAGCCAGTCATTCAAGTGAACTGAACCAAAAAAAATTAACCTTGAAGCACAAAGGAAGTATCCAGGCTTGCAGGAGTGACTGCAGCTATGCAGAGCTGCTTTAACACTTCAGCAAATTCTAGTATGAATGCTCAGTCAGTAACTTCTTCCATTCAGCATAAAAGAAATTCCTCAGAACTTTGACAACAACCATACATAACAGCAACTATTGATGTAATCACACAATTTAAACAAAAATATAATTTTAAACTTTAATATAGACTGATAGCATTTCGAGTTCAATGAAGTGTCTCCAAATTCATTTACATTTTCATATATAATAAATTGTTACCCACCCTAAAGGAAAAAGGAGGTTTAGTTCTTGAGCCATTTACTCCCTACGTAATTCAGCTCTTGTCAGCTTCACATGAATTTGTGAAGTGAAATATGGAAGGCAGTGAGAACAGCTTTGATGGAATGGCAATGGATGTGTAGAAGCAAACGCAAAAAGTAATGCACGTTTTCCAACACTGAAGAAATCCCAAGAAAAGCTCATCTGATAGGCTGCATTGCCTGCACCTTCTAACATGCAAGTAGCACACTCGAACAGCGAGCATCTATTCGTACTGACTCTGATTTCTTCTAAATTAAATTTTCCAAGTTGTGTTGCATAGGATGAGCAACACCTTTGTACAATGTGCCTCTCAAAGATCCAACATCAGGTGAGACTAACAAGCAGAGACGGACTCGTGTCTGTTCCCACTCCCAATATCTACTTGAACACACAAAAAACCCCACTTCTTCACTGTGATAGTGGTTAAACACTAGGATAGACTGCCCACAGAGCTTGTGCAGTTTGCAGCCTTGGAGATATTCACAATCAATTGAAAAAAAAAAAAAGTTACTGTTGTAATAAGTTGATAATTAAAGCTAAAGCTAGGTTACTCCTCTTCTCCTCCCCTTTAGCTCAGTTTATAAAATAAGACTAGGCTGACATCACTTACTTTCACAGGGCAATTATCAGCTGGCACATTTCAGGAAGCCTCTATGGCTTCACCTAGCTGCTCATTCTTACCTTCTTTCCTGTGAGTCCATCTGTCAGTGGCAGCACTCCATCACCACCAAATCATTCCTCTTTCAAAAGGAAGGCACAAACTGTAAAACATACAAAATAAACTGGCTATGTAGTTGCAAATAATACAAAGCTTTGCTTCTTGTTTCTTGCAGTTTATATACCATCTGTTAAATAAGTGAGCATTTCCACAACGTAAGAATGCTTAGAAGTATTCGGCTTGCATACACTGAGTTGGCAGACAAAAGCTAAACGGCCAGAGCTGTCCTACCTACTCATCTAACAATAGGTCTATTGTAAGGACAGATTAAACAAAATCTAGTACAGAGACAGAAATGAATTAGCCTAGGGATAGAATGAACTCTCCAAACTAGCAACACTATTACTAACTAATAAAATGTAGCATTTGGGATGCAACAGTGACCATTCAATGATTACTCATTTATTCTACAGAAAATAATTTTTTTTTAAAAAAAATAATTCTCAGTATATCACTCAGGAAATAAAGCAACAAAACAGATCCATTTTCAGTCTAATATATGACAGAATTCTATGCTCAAGCAACATTTATAAGGCATATGAATTTGTATGAGCAGTGAATGAGTTGAATTCATAACTGCATTCCTGAACCAAAATATACTTCATCATTGAAAACTATGGTTCTATTAAAGCCTGTGCAGAAATCTGACCAAGAGTTCAAAACAGTTCTTTACGCAAGTTGATACCAGAGTGCCTCTGAAGATCTGACAAGACCAGAGAAGTCAAGGAGGCATAAGTGGTTGCTGTACTTATTTTGTCCTTTTGATTTTGAATTTTGAAAGTTCATCCTTCACACTCATCACCTTTTCCATTTGCCATCATATTCTTAATAATTAAGAAAAAAAAATAGGAAATAAGATCCCTGGTTTGGGAACCCTTAAAGTCAGCTCCTCTTCCAGCATACTGTATAATTCAGCTGGAAAGAAGCCATATAATTTCAATCCACTAGAAAAGAGAGACCAAAAAAGAATTGTACGTGGCTTTCATACAACAAGCCCATAGTAACAGATTGGAGATTTTACAGTATTTGTTAAAAACCACAGTAACTACTATGTTAGCCTCTGCTTCAGAGGCATTCCATACCTGAGCAAGTAAATGCTGCAACTGAAGTTCTCTTCATCTTAGACAAATCTTTGTATTACTTTTCTTGTAATAAAAGGGAAGCTGCTGAGAATCCTTGTTTGTTTGTTTTTTAAATGCTCAATGAATTGTAATTTTCATTGATCTACTGCCTTGCTAGATGGAGTATTAAAAATTTTAAGTTACAATAATGCAGGCATATGATATTTACTGAAGTGAAATAGGTTTCAGACATAATTCCTTGTTACCCAACTTTATTTACAGCTGCTCTCTGATATCCACTGTAACAAAACCAGAAAAAAATTAAAATAACGGCCTTTCAGGACAGTGCATCTCCACGAAAAGAACCAGAATGAGTAGTCTGAAGCCCTTAGATAAAGGGAGTAGAAATAAAACATGGTCAGTTTGGATTATAAATTAGAGCTTTGTGTATGTTGTCTGCTGTATACAGAAAGTTTCAATTCACACTGGAAGCACTAATAAACACTGATGAATCACTAACTGAAATAATCAAATTAAATTCCATTTCTAACATAAATTCCAACACTTTCACTACATTATTCTGAATAATGAAGTATCAAACAGAATTATATATAGACAGAAACAGCAACAGCTCATATTTCCACCACAGTATCCAGTTTTCCAAATACAGGACACTGAAAATAAAGAGATTTGGACTTCTAGGTTGGCAAAATACTTATTTCAAAAAGATAAAGAGCCATAAAAATAAGAAATCAAATTCACATGATACAATAATATTGTGACGAGTCATATGCGTTTTGGACTTATATTAGAGCATACTTACTAGGAATACATTAAGTCAGACTTGCCAGCAGAAAATACTGCTTTGAATATACTTCCTTCCCTCCTTCCTAAAAAAAGGAAGGAAACTATAAAAGTTATTTTTCTAAAATATTAACTAAGGATGTCTCACAAGCAAAGAAAATATCATGCAGCACTTCAGTAGCAAAAGTTCCGATGAAATATCAGAAGAAAATGGAAGTGCGTTTCCAGAACTTCTGACTTTGTGATGCGTTCTTGCTCAGAATAAGTACTTTTGAATTTTTTTTTTTAATGTCTACTCAAAATCATCTAATTCTACAACTCATTTTCTTGAGGATGCTTCTCCTCTGTGAAGAACTCCAGCTTTGTGTATAAATATCAAATGGACTAGTGAATCAGATGAAGGGACTGGAGCTTCCATAGGTCTACTAGGATATTAATAATCATATAATTTACATGGTATGTATTTAAAATCAAGGAAGCGAAGCCTAAAATTATCAGCTTCTATAATTTAAGAATTAATCTAAGTGCTCAAAGAATTTCAAACATGAGGCTCAACTGCACAAAAATTTATTACATTAATTTTCATGAAAAATTCTGTTTATAGCAATACAGAGTTTAAAAAATGGGCAGCTGAATACTTGTTTTGCAAGACCTCCCTTAAGGCTCACATGAGAAGTGATTGATGTAATTATTAAGTAAGAAACCTGCAACACAGACAGACTAGAAATGAAGACAATAATACGATGGCAGTTGTGCATTTTGTTTTCACACATATAAAAGAAAAAAAAAAGAACACTTAAGGCTGCATTGCTAAGCATTTATGCAGATTAAGAAAAACAGCAGTCTAACTTATCTTCCTACAAATTAGACAGCTCTAAGACCCACTGTTAAATAATTTAAGTTCTGTGCAAGTTTTCATTCACTCCTACAACAGCATAATATTATTTCAGTTTCACAGCTAATACAAAATCCTAGTCTTTCACTTACAGCCACAAAATTAATTATAAATATAAAGCTCCTTATTTCCAGCAGGAATATGCTATTTTCTTTACTAATTTTCATCAAGTTTCACTTTATGTGATATTAATGTTGTAATATTACAAATATATATTTTTTTTCCCCACTAAGATTAGCGGAATTTTTATAAGTAGCTAAGTTTAATGCCCACAGAAGACAATAACCACACAGAATACATCATTCTCATAGTACGGAAGATTGGTATGATACCAGCACCTGCACTGCTCTGCCCACACATTTACATTCTACATTTTCACTTGCAGCATTGCAAGAGGAAAACTGCAAAGAGTGCTGAATAGTGCCAAACTATGAAATGGATTTGTGTTACGGACAGATAGCCACTAGCATGACACTGATGTCATACTTTCCACTTAGAGTGGAACGCTAAACCAATTTCTCCAAATTCTCTAGAAATCAAACACTACCACACCATAATACCTGCTAGGTCACAGGGAGTGAGTGACCTAGAAGAAACATTACACTGATTACCATGGAACCTTCACTGGACACTGACTGCTCAGTAATAAGCATCATAGGTTTAACAGTAATCCTAGATTCAAGGCTGAACAGGAACAACAGGTATGTCCCTGACTTTCAAAAATGCTGAACCTTCATCAGCCTCAAATATATATTGTCATCCTGTGTTTATTTACCTGCTACAGTTAGTAAATGGACCACATACTTCTACAACTTTATTAGATATTTGTTTACATATTTATAAACAAGCTTTTAATACATTTGTTCTACCATACATAGTCAATTTATACTAACAAGACTAAGTTTGTTATAGTTACACAAAATTATCTGCACAGGTTCTGAAGGGGTTATCTCCAAAGCTTCCCAGTTCAAAACAAAGTTGCCAATTTTACTCTCACCTAGGTTTATATAACTATTTATTACTGTTAACTGTGCTTCATCTATAAGGTGCTACCAGTTCAAGAAGCCACCCGGTTTCTGTTATCACTAACTAAGCATAACCAATATTTTTAACGCTGTGCAATTACTATCTGCCCAGAGCAAAATGAAATAACTTGTTACTAAAAGACAGTGGTGCTCCCTATAACAGAAGGCTTGATATTGTTTAGTTAGTGTTTTATTGTCACTGTGAATGAGTGACAACAGCAAACAAGATACAACAATAAAGGAATCAGAAAAAAGCAACAAAAATGACTTAGTATCAGTTAAAATAAGGCAGATGAAAATTAACTGCTAGAGCCCCTATTTTTTATAGTTTAGAATTTACCTGGTTGATAGGAGACTGATAAAAATTGCTGAACTAGTATCCCCTCCTCCTCTCTTTCTCTTCTGAAGCTACAACTTTTTTATTTAGCACACGACGAGATGTTTTCCCTTCTGACAACAGTCAATTGCACAGAAACTGAAAGAGGATAACTAGAGCTATTTTTTATAAGTCATTACATTAAACAATGGTGGATAGATCTTGAAAACAGGACAGAAGTCTACAGCTATACTAACTAGTCACCCCTCAGTATCTCACCAAAAATATTTTTGTGCTGGAAGAGGTTTGTGAGACTGGCAGTATGCTGTCATCTGTAAACAAGATTTCAGCCAAGTGAGGACTGGCACTCAACAGATTGCAAAAGCTGAAACAGCATTCAGATTTGAGCAACCAAGTCATGCAGACAGAAGGCCTTCAAAACAAAAGTGGAAGGAGACATGGAGGATATTCTATTAAGCTTAGGTGACCTCTCTCCATCACAAAAGAGGAGTCCTTTAGAAGTACCTACACCTCTGGCCTGCTAGTCTCTCAGAGACCTGGGAAAGGGATGGGATAGGCAGCTTCTCTGTCAGAGCCGTTACGTAGTCTCTCCTACAGCTTTCCAAGCCCAGTCCCCTGGCTGGGAAGATGCCTGTTCTGTAACTACCGGCGCAGCACAACAGCGCATCACCGCCCACCCCCGAGCTCAGGCCGGAGAGGTGCGGGGAGCTGAAGGGGCTCTGCGCTTCGGCCAGCCCGGTTCTCACCACGTCTCTGAGCTCCCAGCTGTCCTTCTGGAGAGGACAGCCGCTTCCCTCACTGCTCACCCCACAAACAACCACCCCCCACCTGTTACCTGCAGCCCGGGCAGCACGTCCGGGGCCAAAGGGGCTCCCGGGGAAGGGGGGGAGGGGGGAGCCGTAGCCCTTCGGGCTCGCTTCGGAGGCGAGGTCCCCACAGGGGCGGAGCGGCGGGCGGGGGAGGGGGGGGGGCTGACTAACGGCAGCGCGGAGCCGTTGGGGGGGGGGGAGGGGGCGATTCGAACGTGACGGCCGCCCCCGCCCCGCGCGCGCGCGCGCGCGCACACATACACAGGCCGGCCCCCACGTGACTCCAGCTCCCCTCCCTCCGGAGGCAGAGCGCGCGCTCCCCCAGCTCCCGCTCCCACCCGCCCGTCCTCGCGCCGGCGGCCGCCTCACCCGGCGCCGCGCTCGCCCCGGCTCCCCGGGCGGAGATCAGCTGACTCACGCGAGGCACGGGGCGGAGCCGAGCGTCAGCGCGCGCGTGCAGCGGGGCGTGCGCTAAAGAGGCCGCAGCCCCGGGGGTTGGGCCGAGGCGCTGGCGCTGACGGGTCCCTCCCTGGGACAAAAGAGGCCGAGGAGCGTTAGGGAAAGGGGAAGCCGGCGGGAAAGCGTCGAGGCGGGTCGCAGCGGGGCCGCCGGGCCGCGGACCGCCCTTGCGGCGGGGCCCCCTGCCCGGCCCGGGCTGGGCCTTGGGTGTCCCTGCCGCTCGAGGCGGGGGGCTCCGCTGGCCTCACACCGTCTCGTGTGATGGCCGGATGGCGCTATACAAACCGCAAAACGGAGCCTGCCTAAGTAAGACAGTAGGCCTTAAGAAAGAAAAGCAACAGAAGCACCCTACCCCGCCGCGGCGCGCTGCAGCTGGGTGGGCCGCGCTGACGACCTCGGCGCTTTCCAGCTTGATCCGATGCTCGGCTGTGCTGAAACGTATAAACCCGAGCAGACTAACAGTCCTGAATCTGTGAGGCAAACTGTGCTTCATATCTTTACGCGGTCTCAAAAAGATTTTCTGACCAGAATCTCTGTGTTACCTTAGCTCCGTTAGTTCTTCAGCGTTACAAAGATAATGCAAAATTTAAAGTCAAAATCTCAGCAGCGTCGCTAGCAGCAGCGGCTGCTCTTGCTGAGTTTGGGCAGAACTGCGATTTGCTGATCGTGTATCTGTCTGGCAAAGGGAAAAGCCTGGGACCTGCCTAAACGGAGCGTCCCAGCCCTGGCCCGGCCTCTGCCAGTCTCCTGGCAGGCGGAGGAAACGCGCTCAAACCGCGTTTCTGTTTCCAGCGCGTTTATCCCAGTGAATGGAAGAGTGGTGAGGGTGCGTGTGCAATGCCACCATCACGGTGGTGGCACCCCGAGTCCCTGCTGGACTGCTTTTCTAAAGAATGCAGAGAATTGTAGTTAATAGGAAATAACGCTTAAAATACAGCTTCTGCAGCAACCTCGACTCACCAATACTGCTCATATAGCTCAGCTTAAAACCTGATGGCATATAGAGTAGCAACTGCTGTATACACAGAGGGAAGCTGAGGTCTGAAACATACCATTTAATTTTATATTACATAGAGACTTGCTTAACTGAAATAATTTTGTACCAGCAGAAGGCTTGGATTTGTTGCTTATTTCCTCACCTTCGAGTTTTTCAGAGAAAAACTGCAGAAATCATAAGACTGCTTGAAGCAGAGACCACATGCAAGTCATATGAACTGTTATCACAGACTGAGGGATGAGGAGGAGCAAAGGAGAAAAGAGAGAGAAATTTTAGTTGAACTCAGGACATGGGAGATGTGTTGTGTGTAAGCGCTCTTGGAGCAGGATGCTGCAGTTGCTGTTCAGAGGGAAGGGGCTCCCAGCATCTCCCTGGCCTCCAGCACGTGGAAGCGGTGCCTGTGACAGAGGTATTTGATATCACACCCTGATGCTTCAGCATCAAGCTAGATTAAGGCTGGGCTCTTCCATTTGTTGTGGAAGGATGAAACATCCACGTTTTCTTCTAACTAGCCAGCGTCAAACTTTGCAGCTTCAGGCTTGTAGATTCCCTGCTGAAAGAGGACTAGATTACAATAAATGCCTTTGATGTGATGATCTGGGAGGAGATTGCACTCCAGTGAGCCCTACGCCAAGGAGGGATTATAAAACAGGGAGGGGAGCCAGCAACCTACAGTGTTCTGGAGGAGGCAACATGCCACAGATTACAAGTCCTGTTGTATTTGAATCAAATGATAATGCAGGCAACCGTCCAGTGTAGATGTTCATGAGGAGCTTGCAGGCTGCCTGCCATTCGTTAGTACTATTTTTATAGCTTTATAGTTTATGGTACTGTTATGCTGGATGGGCCAAATTCACAGGCTGTGTAAATTATACTGTGGTAAGAAAAGCTCCACATAGAGAGGTTTGAGGGGTAAAAGGAGAGAAGCCATAAATTTAAACTTCCTGAAATGTCACCCTTGCATTTGGCTCTTAGTCCTTGCCCTAATGGATTGCTATCTAGAGAGGAATAAATCAAGGCTAAGAGAGAATAACGCACGTTTAGACTGATGCTGATTGAAATGCCCTCAGCACTTAGGGCAGCTCTGTCTTCGTGTGTTCTCAGAATCGGCAGTAACATTTACCAGGATGGGAGCATGCAGACAGTTGCTCCCTTTATGCCCATCTAGGAAACCGTAACTGAGTTCCATGAATGGGAGGAGGGAAACAAAAATTACGTGAAGTGCTCAAAAGCTAGGGCAGTCAAGGAGAAAGGAAAGAAGAGCATCAATAAAATGGCTGTTTGCCTGTGACACAGTTTGCTGCCTTTTCCTCCGCCAGCTGGCAAATCTAACCAGAGCACCCTTCCTGCACCCTCCCCGCAGCCCTAGCGGTTGCACACATCCCTGAGCTGGAGCCAGGGGACACAGAGGCCAAGGCATTACACTGACCCATTCCAGGAACAGGGTGCTGTGGAGAGGTTCGGGGGGTGAGGGTTTCATCCAGTCGTTATTCCTAGCCATGAATCAGCATTTAATTGCCAAATGACATGCTAGTAGCTTCTGGTTCTACCCAGCAGTCTAGAATAGGTACCATTTTCTTCAAGAAGCAGAGACAAGGCATCCCATTTGGAGCTGCCACATCCTACGTACATCTGGAGAAGTTGCGTGAAGGCTCCTCTGCGACTGTTTACAAGGGGATCAGCAGGTGAGCAAGGACCAGCTGTGCTGTTACTGCATCCCCTGAACACAGCGGTTACAGGAATCCATAAGGGGTTGGGCAATTCTGAGTACTCGAAGCAAGATACAAGCACATCAGAAGTCTGCATTTGCCTTTAACCAGGATGGGGCAAAACCTCATCAACATTTCTCAGGGAACTCCTCCACTGCAACAGTGGAGGCCTCACAAAGACACTGCTGCACCACAGTGTGCCAGGAGATTGTCCAGCTGCACCTGAGACAGAGCGAGGGGCTCCCTTGGAGGGAGGAATCCCTGCGAGATGGAAAAACGGGGCGAGGGCATGCTGGAGTCACCCGGGGGAGCAAGGGTGTGAGGGCAGAGTGGGGACACTGCCCAGTAATAGCTGCTGCTCTTGTAGCCAGCATGGCCTAGTGGGTCCCAGCTCGCTGCTAAGGAAGCCAAGAGGGAGGTGGTTTGCACTTCCTTTCTGAGGTTAACCCGGGCGGGGTCATAAAAACTTTGCTTGGATGAGCGTGGAGTAGCCTAGAAGGCTGTTAATGTGGTCATCAGTGCTGAGCACTGAGGTGCTTTGTGTCACCTTCCTTTCTGACCTGACAGGATCAACCACCAGTTGGTGGCATTGAAAGTTTTCAGCCTGGAGACAGAGGAGGGACTGCCCTTTACAGCCATCCGGGAAGGTAAGAAACAAAGAGCCTCTTCAAACATCTGTGAAGACTGAGGGACATCATTTTCAGAGTGTTTTAATCTGAAGAAAACTCCACACAACAGCTTCCTAAATCCTTTCTTGCCTACTCTATGTACAGGGCTGTGCTTCTCACAAAACTCTCAGTTTCCTTATGCCTCAGGAAGGATGCTTTTAGTGATGGGTAGGTGAGCATGTGATGGAGGGATGGGGAACCTGCTTGCTGGTGTAGTCACTCATGTGATCCTGGGTGAGAGGCAGCCTGGATGGTATACTGCCCCTCTGCCTCCCAAATGTATGAGATGCAGGCTCTAAAGCATGGGGGCATGTGGCAGGAGCCAGCCAAATGAGTCTCCTGCCAAATGTATGCGACTTTGATAGGTCTGCTTCATAGTGAATTGTCATTCTGTTTGCCAGCAAAGGTTTTAGGAGCACAAGGTTGCTCTTGTGAATGAGATCGTGACCACTTCTTTTGCAGCTGGAACACTAAGAAACAGGGAGATGATGCTTTGTCCCACCTGTGTGGAGAGTCAGTGGCAGAACTTGGGCCACAACCACAGTCTCCAGGCTCCTGATTGCATGTTCTGAGCAACAAAACATGCTGCCTGTGGGAAACACAGTACATAAAAATAGATGTTCTTATGAGGCATGTAAAAGAGGGGCCAGCTTTTCAACCTCTGTGTTTTTGTAACATGTTTAAGACTCTGTTTAACAGCCATGATTCTGCTAGAAATCTTATGTCTAGCTAATGCCCTGCCCTTTATGGCTGTATAAGAGAGAAGTTTCCCCTCATTGTGCCTATTTCGGATGCTGGCTATATAAGGAAAATCACACCTATGCTGGTACATTCACTCTCCACAGCAGTCCCTGGATGACCTGCACTGACTGTCATGCAGTCAGAATTCACCTTCAGTGATACCCTGCTCCCAGGCAGGGTTGGACTAACCTTGATTCTGCTCCAAAACTCAGTTTACCTCCCTGGCATAACCCTCGTCCCCTGCTGTGCTCACCTTTGCATTAGGGGCTTGTATGGGTGTAATTGCGCTGACATCGTGTAGCTTCACTGCAGTGAATTCCTTAGTGGATCCGATGCTCAAAGGCTGGTGAAGCTGGTGTGGCAGAAATCCCTGGAGGGATGAGAGGGAGTCAGTCTCACGCACTGTTTGCCCCCACCCCCTTTACAAGAGAGGAACAGAAATTGTGCCATTAGTCACAAGGGCAGCAAACAGCTGTCCCTACGGGGTGGTTTGCCCTGATGCTCATCTCGATCGCTCTGTCACAGAGCTGCCTGCTAACAGAATCGCTCACGCTGTATCAACAAGAGGTGTGAAGGCTGCTCAGCTCAGAGTTAACCATTTCTAAAAATCACTTTTTGCTATCTCAGTGCTCAATATTGAATCAGGCTCAGATTCGTTCCATTCAGCTTTAAACACCCAACTGCATCACCTGTACTGTGTGTAGTGGCCACGGGCTCCCCAGGCGGTTAACGTGGAGAAGAAGGATTTACAGATGGTGTGCTTGCCCAGCTGAGCTCCGGACCGTGCTCCTTCCATTAAGCATAGACAGAACCCATGGTTACTGTTCTTCTAACTTAGAGGTCTCTGAAGTCTGAAGTGAGCTGGCTTCAACCTGGACACGGCTACACTGCTATTATCTCTACCAGTGTCAGGCTGAGGACCCACCATCATAAGCCAGGTCCCCTAGGAACGAGCACTGCACGGTGGTTTTTACTGCTGTTGCACTGGGCAGTTGTAGACTCAAGTGCCCTTTGCGATGAGGTCTTTGCCTGCTGGTGTCACAGATGGTGCCACTTTCTGTATGATGGCAGCTGATACCTGGAGCATAACAAATCTCAGCTTGCAGAGAAATATTTCCAAGTAAAATTAGTGCTTAATAACTTTTACCATTTCAGCCTAGCGAAAAATGCATTTTGTCAGGTGACTTCCTGGAGCGCTGGGCAAAGCATCTGCAGGTTTCTCAATTTCTTTGAGAAAGAAATGATTTTGTTTAAGTGCCTAGATTTTGTTTGTACGTATCTATATGTCCCTACAGACATAACTTCACAAACTGCTTGGTTGAATAAGGCTCCTATTTTTGTCTGCTCCGCAGTCTCAAGAGGATCATAATCTAGTTTCTTCCTTAAACAGAAATATGCAACTTTTATGCCAGTCTGTTGTCTACTATTAGTGAGAGCTGTGAATGTAAGAGGTCACACATTTTTGCATTTTCCACTTCTTATTGCTGTTCAAAGCTGGGGCTAATTTTGTCACCAACGAGTGCCGGAGACCAGATATCCCAGCATTCATAGAGCAGTCCTAGCACAGAGGAAGGGGTCAAAACTCTTATATTAGTCAACTCCATGTGAAACTTGGATTAAACAGAGAGGTTAGTGGACGTGCTCCAGGTTAAAACAAGTGTAATTAAGATAAGAAAGGCTGCAAAATCCTTAGTCCAATTCTGGAGGAAAGCCGAGAGGTGCCTAAATATGCCTATTTGCAGAATGGCTCGTGTTAATGGTTTCCTTGAAACTCATTTGCTGTGGTGTTTCTGCTCTGCATTACGCTCCTAGCCCACCAGTACAATAAACCTTAAAAGCTTTACTTACTTAGAACTAATGATGCTGTAAAGATCGGTGCTCCTTTAGCTTGCTCTACCAAACAGGCCGAGAGCCTTCAACTTCATTCACTATGAGAGAAAATAACAGTGATCCTATGAAGGGTCTACTTTAACTAGATCTTTTGTGTACTGCTGAGCTTTGCAACATCTGACACCTCAAATTTACAACGTAAGTCACTCATGCAAACAAAGCACAAGATTTATTAACCTGGTGCATTCTCTGCTACGCCGGAGGAATGGCACGCCACTGACAAAGAGCCGCTTCACCCCAGGAGCCCCACAGAAGTCAAGCGCTATTAAAGCTCCGTTCTGGCTGTAGCGCCTGACACAGCAGCCGGGGTCTGCAGAAGGGAGCACGTAAGAGGCCATTACCAGAGGCCTGATTCAGGCCCGGCAGGCTCCACCTTACTGTGGACCCTCTGTGCTGCTCCTCTGGGGCGACAGAGCTGGCAACTGGCTCAAGCTGGTCAGATGGAAATTTCAAGGTTCAAGAGCCAGGGTAGCAGCTCCTTTCCATAGCAAATGGGATTTAGCCAGAGTATCTTTACCGGGGTTCACAGGCAACTAGGTGCAATCCGGAGCATATTTCAAGTTCATACTGCAGTGTACTGGGGACCTATTGGTGCTAGCTAGTACGAACTAGCATCCGTCAGTACCAGAGGCAGTTTAGCTGCAGCAGCACCAAGCTCTGTGCAGGAACTAATTTACATTCGGTGTGTTCCCAGGACCTGCGCTGGATCAGGTAGCCCGTCCTGCTCAGCAATCTCAGGATTGGCATAGTCGTAGGCCACAGTTCCGTAATGCAGTAAATGTGGCTGTAGGGCTTTTACAACCAGATGAAATTGTTATGGTCACAAGATACAAAGTGCTAATCCAGTATAAATTTGCTCTGCCACCCAAAGGTCTTCAAACATCTTTTGTAGATGTTTGAAAAACAAAAAGCAGCTTTTATCCAGGACCAAAAGTCGTCCACCCCCCCGTGGCCAGCACAAGTTCTGTATTGTGTGCTTTGGCTAATTCAGCAGAAATGAGATTGTGTGCCCATGCTTTATCTAGATGAAATTTTTACCACTGGGTGGTCTGACAGTATGTTAATCTGGTTTTAATCAGCAGGGAAGGGTGAGTCTTGAACAGCTCTGAGCCTATTCTGCTGTGCCAGAAGCTGTGTTTTTGCTGAGCTTTGTGGCTTCTGCCTGCACACATCTTTGGTATAACAGCTAGGTCAGATTCTTTAGTAGTGCCAGGGATATACAGGCAGACCAATCCCAAGCCTGATAGCTATTTGGCTAGGGTACAAAATGAGGAAGCTGCGCACGTTCTTTTCCCACAAAGACGATCTTAGCAGTCGAGACTTTCTACTGAGAAACTGCCCTCCTGAGCGTGTCAGCTGGAGCCTGCTCTAACATGAGAAACCTAAGCAAGGCTGAAAGGCCTGGCTCAGAGGGCTGTAGCTTCCCTGTTAGCATCAGCCAGTGCTCTGTGGTCTGTTTAGCGGCAGAGGCTCTTCAGTGTGCAGCCCCCTCCAGCACCACACCATGGCTGCGCTGAAGTCTGGCGAAGGCATGCCAGGAATTAAGGACCAGGGCCACACAGTTGCAATGATGCTTTTAGGTGGGTATGCCAAAAGAAAAAAAATGTCCAAGTTGCATAAATATAAACGAGTTACTGTTCACTTAGTAGCTTCATCTCTTTCAGCTTTAAATTACAGAAAGTGACAATATACTTTCACAAAACTGAAAGCACAGACCTAAATTCAGTTGAGCTCTACAGCAATTTCTGTCAGCAGATTTCTGTATCCTGATATTGTGAAGCTGGAAGATGATAAAAACCTACCTTTCTGCTAAGGAGCCTGCCAGCTGCCCCTGTTGAGGGCATCTCCTGGGAGGCGGATGGGAAGGAATGGGAAGCTCTGGGCCAGGCCCCGGGGCCAGTGCTGAGTTCTGACTCCGTGACAGCTCCCAGCCCCTGCCTCCCACTGCATTTGCCTCGAAGAAATGGTTTTTTCTCAGCTGAGAAGCTGACAACTTCTGGAACTGGGAACTGCTATCTCTGACAGAGGCAAGATCCTCCCTCTGAGGGAGAGATGGGTTCCTGCCAAATCCAGAGCCTTAATGCTTGCTTCTCTAAGAAGCTCCAGATTCAGTAGCTGCTGCTTCTTACAGAACTGCCAAGTTTGGACCATTCCCCTCAGTTTTTATCTTCTCTAACTAGCTGCATGCACTGTCTACTTCTACCTGCAGTGCTGGGCTGATCTCCCTTTTGTGTTTCCACAGCTTCTCTTCTCAAGTGTTTGAAACATGCCAACGTTGTACTCCTTCATGACATTATCCAGACCAAGGAGACACTAACATTTGTCTTTGAATACATGGTGAGTTGCTCTTTTTCTAGCTTGCTATGAAGCACTGGGAAGAAACCAGGGGCCGTGTAATGAATTTGCTGTGTTATGGGACATCTATAAAGGAACAAGTTGTTATCTTTTAGTGCACTGTTTGATTCTCCTTGCTCAATTCCCCTGCTTTCCATCCATGCAGCCTTACTATTTTGTTCCTGCTTATGCAACAGCTATACACAAAAATGATTCCACATGTTGTCTCCACTAGGATGGCAGAAACTATTTACATCCATTACTGACTTGACAACTTAGTAAAAGTACGGTTACTGAGCCACAGCGAGGATAAGGCATAGTGATACTACCTCACATCCCAGGTAGTGTCAAATTTGGCACTGGCCAAAGTGGCTCACCGCAGCCAAGCTACAGGTTTCTCTCATGAGAAGGGCAAGAGGCCAGTAAATAAGTCCTCAGTATGAGTCTTGCTACTTCTGTTACTTTTGCTAATAGCTATCAACCACATTACAAGGAAAATATATGGGCTATGTATTCTTACTGTAGCTTTATGATTAATTCTGGCATAGGTATGAATTCTGCTGACTATCAGCTCCAGGCCACAAACTGTTAGGGTGACGTAACAGGTCAGCCAGCCCCCTGATTTGACCCAGCACTTAAGCATGTCCTCATATGCTGCATCAGATCAGATGTTCACCAAAATGAAAGAGAATCCTTTGTATGTAGTGGTTGTATACTTTTTTCAATTTACAGAAGAGGCATTGTTGGTAGAAGTATTTTATATTAGTAGCTTTGCCTCAAGTTATCTTCTTTTGTTTAGCACACAGATCTGGCACAGTACATGGCCCAGCATCCTGGAGGACTTCAGTCTCACAATGTTAGGGTGAGTTCCTTAGAAGACTAGTATCCCTTAAAGCATGAGAAATACATTATTTTCCACTATGTGCACTCATTGTAAATTGCTGCAATGCTTAAAACAGCTGTAAGTTCTTACTAATATTTATTCATTCCATATATGACACTTTGGAGAAAAGCTGTCTTTGACAAAGCTGTAACAACCTCCGTCTCACTCTAACTCTCCAAGGACATTTTTAGCCTAAGTCCTTCTTCCCATTTCCTGAGCCTGCAAGAGGACATTCACCATTTGTAAAGAATGACATCCTGTGGCAAGCAAATCTGTCTCTACACAAATTTGTATTGTCTTAGCATTAGAATACATTATTCATCTCTCCAATTAAAAGCTCTCAAATCTCACTCTCTCCTCATCTGGAACTTCATGTTTACAGTCAATTAAATCCCTCCTGGTTTTGCTACAGCTTTTTTGGGGATAGGCTGACTGGAACTGAGCACAGCTGAAGATGTACCATTACTTTGTAGATTAGTGTTATAATAGTCTCCTACTCTCCTTTGTAGACATCTTCACAATTGAATTAACTTTTAGGACTTCTGTTGCACACTGAGAATAGGTTTTAATGCAGATGTCCTCAGTGAATGCCTAGGTCCGTTTCCTGAGTAGCTTCAGTTAATTTATCTTACAGCTGTCAACAATAACTTTGTATGTTATTAGACTGCCTATTCATCTGACTTTGTCAGATCTCTCTGAAGTTCCTCACTGTCACTTCTTATCTTGGCTAATCTAAATACTTCTGTCATCTTCAAATGTTGCCACCTTGTTCACATCTTTTTCCAGATAGTTGTTAAGCGATACCAGTTCTAGTGAAGTTTCTTGGAACCCCAGATTTTAAACATCCTCAATGCTCAGATGTGTCCAAGATCCCATATTGCAGTTTTGGCACAGACCTCAAGGGCTCTGCTACCAGGCAGGCCTGTAAAGGACACTGAGTACACGACTGTAACATGTACTCGCTGGCATTTGTGTGAGGAAACACTAGCCAGCTGCTCTGCTTTTGTGTCCAGAATCCTCACTGTCAGCAGGAATTGAACTGCAAAATGATTTACTGTTCCTCTGCGGGGGGGTCATCTAGCTTGCTTCATTTTTGCTGGCAAATATTGTTTGGTTTTTCTCTGAGTGATTCCCACCAACTATGATGTAAGTATGCAGAATATTGCAGGGACATTTTTGTGGTACAAAACTGACCTATGGGTGTCACTGTTTTTCCTGCTCTTCAGGTTAGGCTTCTGATGAAAAATGTCTTTCCTCTGGTGAAGTCTATTTACTTCTGCAGTGTTTTGTTTTCTGACCATTATCCAATGTCATACCTTGTTTCTGCCCACACCAGTTTCTTTTACACCAGGCTTATTTATACTGCCACTCTGATAGGAGTTAGGTCTTGCTTACTTGTTTGCTTGCTTTCCTGCTTGCTTGCTTCATTCATCAGCTCTCATTTGCTCTATCTGTTCAGATCAGGTCCCTGTTTTTTCTCCCAACTGGAAAGCTAACAGTTTACGCTGTCAAATAAGTCAGTTCACTGGTCCAGCCTGTATTTGGGAGAGGTGGTGTACAACGGCCGAAGGACTCCCTCTGCTGGTGTAAACTGTTTCCAATGGGCAAAACTTCGAGCTCCTAAACCCTTCCTTCTACTTGGCTTTATGTCTTTGCCGTGAGCGCTGAAATCAGAGTCTCTGCTGTTCTGGACGTTGGGTTTGTGTTTTGGAAAGTCGTGTTTGCTCTTGCAATCCATACTCCAGTTCTAAAGAAAAGTTAAATTTCCAAAACGTGCACTTAGGGACTGCCCTCGCTGCCAAAGTATTCCACACGGAAAGCCTCAGGAAGCCTCAGGGCAGGCATATCCTGCTGCTGTTTTCTCCTCTTCAGTCAGCTCCACTCATTTTCAGGATTTTTACTGGCTTCTCACTTGCTTTGTCTCTGCTTTGTTCCAGGAGTTCTCCTGAAGTTCAGAGTTAATGTATCAGTGCAAAGTCACCCAAAACCATTTCACTTTTTTGTTGACTTTTTCTAGCTGTTCATGTTCCAGCTCCTGCGAGGCCTGGCTTATATCCACCGACAACACATTCTTCACCGCGATCTGAAACCCCAGAACTTGCTCATCAGTTGCCGTGGTGAGCTCAAATTAGCTGACTTTGGTGAGTCACTGTTTGGATACTGCTAGTATATCTGCTCAGACCTAAGCTTTAGCATAGATCTTTAGTATAGATCTGTATCCACAGCTAATTAAGGCACAGCAGTATAACCTCTTGCTGAACTTCAGGAAAGTATTTCTGTGGTCAGTCCAGTCTTTCCTTTCTTTATATTGATAGATGCAGGGAGTCACCTCGTTTAAGTCAGAGCAATTACTGCCACATAAAACTGGCTCAAGTGAATTGGGAATCAAACTCTCTTTCTTCAGAAATATGTGACATGCAGAGTCCACAGCAATGAGCTGAGCCAAAAGGCTTTCTTGGCATCAGTTTGTGATGGCTGCATCTCTCACAAATGGTAAAACACAGACCAAGTTTGCAGCTCATTGCAAAGGGGTGCTAAGAAGCCTTCACTGCACACCATCAGACATTCCTACATGTGCCACAGAGGAAAAGGGTTTACCTTCTATTTCGCAGCAGTCCTTCTGCCTGCCTCCTGGCTGGCTGGCTTCTCTGCAGGGTCAGTTTGTTGTTGCACCCATATCTCTAGCAGACCAGGTCTCAGAGAGAAAGGAAGAAGGAACTATACGTGAGAGAGCTTTCGGACAGGGGCACAAGTAAGGGATACCCGCTTTGTAGACAAACATTCTGCACGCACATCCACCCTGACCAACAAGTCTCCATTTACCCAACAAGTCTTCTCCCCAGTGTGGTTGTTACAGTACTTCCTACAGCTCTTCCCAATTTCCTCCCTTCCAAGGGCTACGCATACCTCTCATTCCTCCTCTGTCAGACTCCGTTAGACTTAGGCAAGGCTTCACAGAGGTGAAATTCAGTTTGGCTAAAATGTAAACAGCTTCCCAGGCACCAGCCTACTCAAGTGGCTCAGGGCACTGAAACCAAGTGGGCTCCCTTTTCCCATTGCCTGTATGCTCAGCCTCACTGGGCACAAATCTCTCACCCCATCTCTCCAGCTACCACCCAGAGCATGTGCTCAGCCCCCCCAAAAAGGACACAGTGTGGTGGGCAGAGGACCACGAAAATGAAGGGGAGCATTGCCAGCTTCCAGCCCACCCTCCAAGCCTCTGTTTCCACTGCTGCAGCAGTTTGTGTGGCCTCTTTCCTGGTCTTATATTTTGCAGTTTACAAGGCTGGAAAAGGACTCCAATTCTGAGTTCCAGGGAAAGTCCCTTTACAGAATTATATCTATTCTCAGTCCTTCTTACAATGCCAGAGCAGCTTTCTTAAAGGCAAAGCCTGAGAAGCCACTGAGCACACATGAAGGAGGATTTGCACTGCCTAGTGGCACAGTTCTTCCCTTTCGCTTTGCTGGGCCATTGGAGGGACATTTCCCATCTGCATTGCTGGGGTGTCTCAGACACATTTCCCCTTCACGTTTCTGCGGTGTCTCAGGGACTTTCTGTGACTGGCTCTGTGACTGTCATGATTTTTGGGAAGTCAAGGGAACAGTGAGCACAAATGCCAGCTGAGGCAATACCTCCTTCTTCCTGTGTCCTTTAGGACAAACTAAGGCACTTTATCCGCTTCTTATTTGGAAGAGAGAGATGAAGGAGTGCCACATTTTTTGAAAGGAAATATGAATTCTGGGAGCTGGACTTTTTATTAACTGGCTGAAACTGTTCAGAAGTCTGGAAGGAGCACAGTTGCCTACTTAATTTGAATAAGTGAGCAAAGTGCTTTAGAGGCATTTAAAAGAGGCAAAATAACTACATCTTATCCCAGGGAGTTAACAACATATATTCTGTTTGAATGTAAAATTACAGCTGTGCATATATACACGCACACACACACGCAAATAAATGAGTTTGCTGAAACTGGGTACTTCAAACAAAAATCATAACTTGCTTCTTTGGATTTAGTTCAAACCTACTGAAAGGTGAATATTCTGTTTACTGCGCTGAGAGTTTAAATGAGGCTTCAGGTAGAGATCTTAGAAGCACAGGCTCAGCCTGATCTTCCTAAACATCTATGGCAATTTTGGTAAGAGCAGGGCTTTTCCTGGTATCATCAGTCAAAAAAGCCTTTCCTTCTCCTCCCTGCCCTGCAAGAACAGAGCATATTGTTTGATCCGATCTGTCCCAGAGGTGTATTCCAGAGACACTGGCTTTGTCAATTGCTTGCAAACTGCTTTAGCATTACTTGTGTTTAAAGGTGCAATAGAATATAATGTTCTGTTTCCCATGATTATACATGCTGTACAGGCAGAAGGACTATCCTCTCACAGTACGCAATATTTTTTGTTCTGGCAGGCCTTGCTCGTGCCAAGTCCATCCCCAGTCAGACATACTCCTCTGAAGTGGTGACACTCTGGTACCGTCCTCCTGATGTGCTCCTTGGAGCTACCGAATATTCTTGTGATCTAGATATCTGGTAATGACCAATTTCAAAGCATCTGATGCCCTCTGGGGGAAAATCATCTTTATGTGAATTAAATGAAGTTAACCAAGTTATAGTAGATACAGTCGCTGAGTAATTAACATGTGTGAGCGGAAAGCGTGTGAGCAGCGGGGACTTTCATACAGTTGGGTTTCTAGAAGTTTTCAGGAATGAAGTCACTACATCTCAGCTATGGAATTATATAAATCTCATCTGATAATATTTACGAGACATATAAATCTCATTTGATAACATTTATGAAGCATTTTCAGGTCTTAGAATAGAAGAGCTTTGCTTAATGCTCTTATTGTTTCGGATATATCTGGTTGGCTGAATTAGGGTAGCTTTCTGCAGATATGGCTTTGTGAAGAACCAGTGGATACAATCACAATTGCACCAACAGCGATTTTGACCTTAGTAACAAAAGACAACATTAAAGAGCTCCTGAAATGTTCTAGAGATAGAAAGAAGTCTGAGATTTTCATTATTTCTGTAACACTTTGTCCTTCTTCTCAAAGAACATGTCTCAGATAGATACATTCTGCATTTTGTACGGCAGATGGCCTGAGTTCTGTGTTAAACCTTCTGACCTTACAAGCTACATCACAAAATCTTAAAATCGCTGGAAAACCCAGGTAGAAGGCCAGAGAGGCCAGTGGATTCACAGGGGTCTCACAGGTCCTTTTGGGCTGGCTGGGACATGCAGCTGGATCTTAGGGTTTATCAGCCCTGTGGCTCACTTCTGCACCGGGCCAAGGCTACTCCCAGCAACACAAGTCCAGATTTGCTCATGGACAGTGTGCAGCTCAAGAATCAGCAGCAGACCATCCTTGTTCTGGGCCTATTTACATCTGTAAATCATACTGCTGTTTCACCCTTTTTCCTCAGACCAGTTAAATCTCTGTGCCTGTCATGCTAGGACTGTGCTTACCTGCTCCACAGAGTCAAAGGCTAGGAAAGGGTGGCAGCAGGGCAGGCTGAAGAATGAGGCTGCAGAAGAGGGCTGGTAGGTTTAAGAACAGCAAAGCTCCAGGTCTTCCCAGCTGTTTTGTCCTCCAGAGGTCTGCAGCCTATTGGAGACTCTGATGGCCTAAGTCTATAGGGCAGTTCAGAGAAACAGGAGCTTTTAGTCTGTTCACTTGCCTAGGTCTGCTGCTAATTTAATTGCTTAAAGATTTCAGTGAGGAGAAAAACCTTGTGAAATTCTAATGGCTTCCAGCTGCTAAGCCGGTCTCAGTAGTCCTGTCTTTTCTCTCCCACTACCTGCCACTTCTCCCCTCCACGGTCTCTCAGGAACGTACGCTGTGTTTGAATAAGATGCCTGTCTAGCAGATCAGAGGGTTTGTATTGTGTAGTCACTTGATATAAGCCTGTATTTTTTTTCCTGAAAGATGACCCCTGTCCTGGGAGTAGCCCGTGTGTGTAGCCCCTGCTACACACAAAGCCTGGCATTTCTGGCTGCGCAGAACCAACACCCCCACTACACAACCACGCTCTAATGTACCGCATAGCAACATGGGACTGGTCTACAAAGATCCCATCCAGCACTCTGTCCATCTCTAACAGCACAGTACTCTCAGTCGGTAGTCACTGAACTACATCACACTACAGGCACCTTTGTTATAATGCCTCCTTATAATAACAACATTCAAAGTGTTTGCCCTAAAGAAAGATGTCATGGATGGCATGCTGAGAGAATAGAGGTACTTCAGTGAGCTCTATTCAGTAACTTCCTCCAACAAGGGTCATTTATTATCTTGATGTACGCTGCATTTAAGTTCAATTTTTGTCTATTAGGAAATAATGTGAATTCACACAGATGTTACTTGTCTATCGGGAAGAAAGAAAAAAAAAACGCTATTTCTTCTGGATGCTGCAATTTACATGAAGGCAGGTCAGAATGCCCTTGGCAATGGCACGAGACAGTGGGTGTTAAAGCTTTGACTTAAAGAAACCAATTATAACAAAATAAAACATTATGGCAATTCATGCATAGTGTGCTTGAGCAGCAATACTGTCAGTGGGAGGCACATGGGAAGTGAATGAGGCCTTGAATAGATGAAGAGAGAAATATAGAAGGAGACTCACTAGCTCTTGGACTAACTAGTAAAGCTACTTTAATCTCTGTATCTTTTCCCTCTCTCTCTCTTTCTCCCTCACTGTCTCTTCAAGACTTTAGAGGATTCAGTTAAGGGATTTCAGGGAGACTAACAGAACGTTTCAGGAAGATTACACTGCGTATCATGGAGACTTTTTTTTTTTTAACAAAAAGTACTTGATGAATGTGCAGAGCTGATTTTCTGTAGCTGCTAATGTCATGAGTGCCTAAAGTCAGCTCTTCTCTTCAGTCAAGCTTTCCTAGTATAATCTTCCAGGAACATCACACGAATCTTCTTAGGTAGATTCACATAGAATAAGAATTCCTCAAGAATGAGCATCAGGGGGGAAGAAGGAAAAAGGGAAAAACAAAACAACAGTTCTAACGTAGGTTAGAAATAAATCTTAGAAATACTGAAAAGTAGAAGCTGTATTTTGAATGATCCTGGTTAAGAGAAGGATCCTTACAATGCCATAAATCTCCTACCTCAAAGGGAAAGTTGAGGCTTCTACAGAGAAGGTGAAATGAAGGACCCAGGAGGCCTTTTTTCCAAAGTCCTACTTTAAAAAATAGACAAAAATACCTGCAAAAAGAGAGGGGTGCCCATATGTCAGCTGTTCTATCTACTTCTGGCCTTTTTGTGTAAGGAAAAGTATATTTCATCTGGGAAAACACAGAGATGGAAACAGTCATAATTGCCACTGATGAATCAATACAGCATCAAGCGGCATTAAAGGCAGCGGTCAGCTAAGCCTCACTGCAGGAAACAAAAAGTCCTTCCTTTCCAGCAGTTGTGGTTGCTCTGACAGTTTTGTCTTTATTAGAGACACAGAGGTTTAAAGGCTTTCAGAGATAATGGGAATAAACCATGAATACAAAAGAGAGCTCTATCGGAAGGCGAATTTGTAACAACCTAGAAGTTGTTCCTCTCCTCAGACTGACAGCTTGCCCATTAGTGAAAAGACTGTTTCATTAGATTTGGATGTTTGAACCCTGTGCCCTTGGGTAATTCTTAGCCAATGTTAGCCGAGTCTAGAAAAAAAGGCATCTAGTTCTTACTTCCATTTATTGCCCTGTCTGGATTTTATGCCTTCTTAGCAGTAATGGAAACCACAGCAGTTCCAGTTTTCTGTCTGCCGCATGAACTCTGTTGCCTTCGACCTCTGCATCAGAGCAGTTTAGGTCATGAAGACCAGGGCACTTTTGCTGTTACTAGCAGGGGAGAATCTCTAGCCCTTTCCGTAAATAAGTGTCACGTACCTCCAATGCCTGGATTCTCAGGGTGTTAAATTCAAGTTAGGAACCAGCACAGCCAGCACTGTTCTTTAGAAAGAATCACTACAGAAAGTCTAGTTGTGGCTCTCTCATTTGAGGGCTGTACAGAGTCCACGTGAAGTTTCTGCAGTGGCTGCTGTTTCCCATCGAATGGCCATTGCCAGCTGGAGTTTCAGAATGCAAACTGTGGGCGAACCTCAGGACCATTTGCTCCAAAACCGCATAGAGTTGCTTCCCTTCTCAGCACAAATCAAGAGTACTAAATGAACATTGACAGTATGCAGTTAAACTTGTACAATGAAATCAGTGGATTACAGCAGCATATGTGGTTGCAAAACAGGGTGAGCCATTTGGGCACGTACATCAGCTGTGAAAACAGAGCTTTAGTATGACACTGGTCTCAGTGGAGTCAGTCTGTGGGTTCCAAAACAACTGATAAGGTAGCGCTATGAAACACAAATCTGTGTTGCAAAAGCTGTGAGTTAAGTTTCATGATACACCTGGACCCTGTGAGAGCATATCAGACAAATAAGGAGCTAAGCTCATAAGACCCAAGGCTAAGGTACACGAAGCTAAGTGAAAGTGCAGCAGAGGTGTTTGTGAAAACAGCGTTGGATATGGATCTGGAAACAGACTGGGCGTCACCTGATGTGTGAGGATGACCAAAATGAATGCTACAGATGAGCTGCATGTCAGGCTTTCCACTGACCACAGCCAGATAGAAAAGCATCTTCAGGATTTCCAAAAACAAGATGTGAGGAGTAAGACATCAGTACAGATGACCAGAAGAGATTACTACTTGTAGCTCAGCAAATGAAAATTATTCTTTCAGAGCCTGTTAGACAAGGCTGGACTGTCAACATTTCAACCTAAAGAACTCCAATCTGGTATAACAGAAGAAGATTCAGCCTAGAACCTGAAGGGCAGAGATGGGATATAGTGAAAAGACAGGAAACCCAGAAAATGTTTGGAGTGGGGAAAAAAAAAAGTAAATGAGCTGAGTTTTACACCATACAATAAGACATGGACATTCTTGCAAATAGATAAGCCTATCCTGGCCACAAGTATCTCATCATTATTGGCACCCGCACTAATCCATCCCAATAACATAAAGCATTTTTTGCAGGCTTTGGTGATTTTTGTAAGCTAGATGGTTTGCCTTGGCACAAGCACAGAGTTAGGGTTGGAGTACAAATAGGATTACTTTAATTTAGTGTTGCCACTGATTTCTTTATATTGTGAAATCGTGCCCTCAGCTTTGCAGTGAAGAGCTAATTGCTTCTAAAGGAAAATCTCTCCAGTGGTTAGTGCCTCTGTGCTCTTTCTGCATCTACTGTAGCCTTCAACCCAATATATTGTGTAGTGGTTCCCTGCTTATTTTTCCTACTGTTACCATGTAAATTTTGCATCTTTTTCTCATGGAAAAGAACCTAGCATTCCACAGGCTTCTACCTTGACTGCCTTTTTTGGATAGGTTTGTAACAGATTGAAAGAGACCTGAAACAAATCTTTTGGTGCTGGAGAAAAGACAGTGCTTAGTGGGTTTCTCTTCCAAGGATATTGTTTCGTCTTGTTTTGCTGGCGAAGCTTTTTTTTTTTTTTGGTGGGCAGTGCTAATGGAAAAAAAGAGATGGGAGCAGGAACTTTGATTATTCTGTTCTAAAATATTCATCTGCGAAGGATGTGAACGTGATGAACGCTAGCCTGTTGCTGCCCTATTTTACTTATCAGCTTTTTCGGTTAAGCATTTCAGTGTGTAGGGCTTGGATCAAGTTTTTGATTACTGCATGCAGTCTGTGACAAGGGCCAGTTGCAAATGCCGAAGAAAGCGCTGCAAGACCAGCGATGTGTAGCATGGTTCTTCCCCTAGGAAGCCTTGCTGACTTCCCACAATCAGCAGGGTTTTCTCATACTGTACCCTGCCTACCACCATACTGCAGAAGTATAGCAGCTTTCACTTAAGCCTGTATTTGTCTGCGTATATACGGACACCCCATCTCCTGCCCCTCCCTCAAACACACACGCACTCACTAGATCAAATGGGTAGGGTATGCAACCCCTATGGTTCAAAACTGCCCATACAGACACGAGATACAATATATATAGGCTCTACAGCTCATATCAGGATTTCTGAAGCTGCGAATTAGGATTTCTAATTTCCGTTGCAACAACTGTTCTCTCTCTCCCTCTTCCCCCTCCACCCCCTCTCATATTGCACATACCGTGTATGCGAATGAGTTAATACCTTGGGTTTCTTGCAGGAGTGCAGGCTGTGTATTTGTTGAAATGGTCCAGGGCCAGCCTATATTTGCAGGAACTTCTGGTGCCCGCGAACAACTGGAGAAGATCTGGGCGGTGAGTAAAACATACCCTGAAATGTGAGAGAAAAGAATCTGTTGCTCCAGCTCCCTACTTAATTTCAAGTCCTGAGCATAGGTCCTGCGAATAGCAGAAAAAATTTGGTCCAATCTGCCAAGTTTACAGCAGACTTTGTAACCCATTTTACATTTGGCAACTTTCTTTCAGGCATAGGAGTAAATCAAATGACTTTCCTTTGATGTTTGTCGTCTTATCAAAAATTTAAAGCCAATTAAAGTGGCATCAAATTGAAGAAGGCATAAAAGGTGTGCAAGTACTGCAAATTCTGTTCCTTCTTGTTAACTCCCTTACTTACTGTAGGATACAGCACACCCTATTCTCACAAAGAAGTGCTAATACTGCTCTTAACCTGCCTTGAAAACGTCAAGGCCCTGGGGTTTTTTGGATGTCCTTTTTCATTTTAACTTGGAACATTTTGTGTCATCCAGTTTATGCTGCAGCCCTGCAGACTGCTTTGCCGTAATGGAGAGGGTGGTAAATTCCTCTATAAAGGCAGCAATGAATAAGGAAGAGCAGCAGAGATATTCACCAGCCTCTTAAGATGGTGAAACAGAGCTAAGTCCTCAGCACTGGGGAGTGAAATGGAGACAGTTACCAGCACTAGTGGATTTTGTACATGGCTGCATAAGTGACTGCTTATTGCTGACTCTGTTTGTTACTGACTCTTCAGAAAGACGAACCCGTGGCTTCCTACTGGGTTCTGCTGTAGGGACCTGCCCTTTACATCTCCGCGGGATTTACTCCTCTGCAGGCTTTCTGGGAGGCTTTCCCAGCGGCAGCTGATCACAAGAGGAAGTAGAGAAAACGACAACTTGGGAAGTGAGGAGAGAGGGCTTTAGAGCCTCAAGCCTGCATAGGTCAGGCTTTGCCTTCTTAATCCCTTCCTCCAGAAACGCTTTTGCTAGACAGGGCTTTCCTCTGTGCTTTTGGCTAGAATGTGTTAGAAAGACAAAGAAGCAGTTCTGTGAACTTCAGAGTTATTAGACCTGAGTTCAGTCCATTTAAATGGACTTTCATAGAAAGTGAAAAAATGAATTATTGAGAAAAAAAACCCATCCATACTTGGCCAGTTAATAGGGTTCAAAGCTAGGGCAGGGCACAGTTTTCCTGAGTGTGCATGAAGGGTATCCTTCCACTTATGGCTCCAAAATCTCCTGATACATTTCCTGTGGTTTTGCAGTTGGAGGATTATAGCCCTATCGTCATTTCTCTGGTATTATGACTGATACTGTGATTAGTAGGCTTTGTGCTATGGAAGACAAAAAAAACTTATTTAAAAATCATGAGGAAGCTTTAAGAGCCATGAAATAATTAGTGCCTCTCACAGAAGGTTTTATGTTATTATACAGCCTGGAATGAGGCTGTGTAATATGTGTTAGGCCAAGATTTCAAAGCTCCTAGAGGAGTTCAGTGCCTAACCTGAGACACTTTGCAGTGAGTAAGGTTCAGAACGGGAATTCCTACTTTTTTCTAATAGTCTGTTTTTTTCACATAGCAATAGTAGAGGCACCCTGCACCAGTTCAGAGACAGTCTGCCTTTGTGCGTATGATTCTGTGGTCTCATCAGGCGTGCTAATCTCCGTTCAGGACTGTTGGCTCAAACACCATATGGGTAGATAGCTCAAAAATCCCCATTCTATGAAATGATCCTGTTGAATCATCAAGACTATCTGTTGCTGTCATTTCATCACCATTTCTTTTAGAGGCAAGTGCCACCTGAAGCAGTCTCCACCCTCCCACCCCACCCTGGCTACTCGTTCCTGCCCGTATGTTACCCCTCACTTGTACATGGGGCTACATGAACTGGAGAACCAATAACCAATTTTTCTCCCTGGATTCCTTTAAAGCAGAACAGTTTACTTGCCCTGTTCACCATGCGGCTGCACAAACAGTAGCATTAGTACCAATGAAGGGATGACACAGGACCAGGATGGGAAAGAGGTGAAGAAGGAGCTACTTAGGCCAGCAGTGTTGCTTATTGAAAGCATGGCCTGAGTGAAATGAGGGCTGCAATGTCTCCAGTTCTCTCGTGGCATGGGAGGAGAGAGGGGAAGAAAACCTGAGATTAAACTTAAGATCCTTCAAATTTCAAGCAGTCAGATATAGGGTTTGCTTTTGACTGCACACTGTTGATTAACGTTGTGCTGAGAAGGACCCTGTGGGCTGTGTAAGGCTGCAGCATGCCGCCAGCGTGCTCCTGTGGCTGAGCCCAACATGTGGCAAGCACCAAACCAATGACTAAAAGGTTTTGCCACATAATATTTAAAATAGAATCTCCCAACAAAACTAAACAAAATCAGCTGGTTTGGTTCCCTCAGCTGGTTCATGGGAGGAGAAACAAATAGTTAGAAAACGGCAACAATTTATACCAGCTTACAGTGTTTGTTGAAATACAGACATTGTAAATGTACGCCTTTCCGGCTGAACCTATGCCTCTGTCAAAGCAGACTGAACTCAGCTGCACCAAGACCTTTCACTGGAGGAAAAAAATGCCTGCTTGGGGAAGCACAGCAGAACAGCAAGTACAGAATAACTGTTCTGCTCTGCTTTATTTGATAGCACAGAACAGAGAGGTTACAGCTGGATTCAGGGTGCACACACAATGGGTGAAACAATCCCCACAATACAGCTCACTTCAATTAAATAAATACAACTTATTCTCTGATTTGGCATGAAAACTCATTAAAGGTCCAGAATGAAACGCCCTGCCCAGTCACCTTGGAAATTCAAAAACAGGTCCAAATTCACAGTTGGGAAAAGCATCTGCTGTAAAGAGAAGTGCGCTCTTCTCAGTCTCTTGTTTTGCACAGGTATTGGGGGTCCCAACTGAGGACACCTGGCCAGGACTTTCCAAGCTCCCCAACTATAAGCCAGGTAGGATTTAACTCACCAGAGCGTCAGCTTTTTCTCTGATGTGCCAACTATTTAATAATTTTTGAACCAGTAATTCTCACTGTGAAAACATCTGTGCTTTTTCAACATTATGTGCTTTGGTGTTAGTAAACTCCTGGAGCTATGTGACAAAAATAGTGCTGGCGTAGGACTGATGGACTGGGATACAAGCAAAGACACAAGCATGCCAAAGCTGCCTTACTGAGAGCTAGATACGTGTTAGGCTGATGGAAGATTTCATTGTTTCAAAGGCTAGCAATTCAGTCAGTCCCCGCTCCTCTGTGTAAAGGACCAATGTCTCCTGTTTAAGACTGGAAAAGCTGACAGGTTCCTGGAGACGTAGTTTATCTGAACTCTCCTTATTTTTATGGAGATTGGTATGGGGGCCTTTAAACCTCATTTTTAAAGGTCACTGTCCCTGATTTTGATGTGGGCAAGGTGAGAAATCTGTGTGATTTATAAAGCTGGCTTCTTTTATTTCCACATGGGCTGGTAGAGAAGTCTGTGTCCTGGACTTCAAAGGGCCAGTTGTCTCTTATTTTGATGTGGGCAGGTTGAGAAGTATGCTTTGAAAAGCAAGCTCAGTCACTCTCTCTCTCACTCTCACTCTGTCTTCCCTCTCTCTCTCTCTCTTTTTGTTTAATGTTTTCTCTTGGGAAAATATATTCAAGTGTCAGTGAGGGGGAAATGATGAGCACTGATTCTCAGCCTCTCAGCAGGATCATTCTCTAAGAGAAATATAAAAGTGAAATATTAAAAACCCTAGAATGTGAAATCCATCCATCTGCAATCTAGCCATTCTCTCTCCCTCGTACCCTAGGAGAGGGGTGGGGACGGTCTGTCTATCTGGAAGGAAAAAAAAGAGCAGAGGGGAGAGGAGGAGGGAAAAGACGTGCTTTGAGCAAGAGGTTTACAGGTTTAGTAGAGCATAGTAACATCTTTTCAAAGAAGTGGGTGTTGCTCTGTGACCCAGTCCAAGATGCCCCTCCTTTGATTCTGGTGCATGAACACTAAACAGCCCCCATTTTCACATGGTAGCCGCCATTGGCTGAACAATAACCTGGTCTCACAGCCAAAAGGACTGGAATCCCTCACACAATTAGCTGAGACACATTAATCAAGCCAGCGTGAAATGGGAATGTGTCGCTGTCCCCAGCCAGTTTAATTTGGATAGGGAGCAAGCACAGAGCAGACAGTTGGAGGGAGCACATTCTTCTCTAACTTGTTGAAAGCTCAGCTGGATACTCTACAAGTTGTACACGGGTACTCTGGAAGGAAAGAGATGCTCATGTGTGGGACAAATTGATCACAAATAATTTTTTGACAACAGTCATCTGCTCATACAAGGCCAAAAGCTTTCAACATCGAGGAAGATTATGTATCCCAGACACTATGCAGAGGGACAATTTGGAAGAGCTAGCATTAACGCTACGCTTGTAAAGTAACTAGCGCAAACCGCACAGAGTACTTGAGTGCCCAGACTGCCCTGAGCGTAACTCCCTGTTAGCTCTGTGTTGTCTGAGTGGCCGTGCTGTCCCCTGCAGCTGTGGAGGGTGCCAGCGGCTAGGCTGGGAAGAAGACAGGCATCTAGGCAGCATGGAAATAGTAAAGACCTGTCGAGCCATCATAAGCTGTTTTCAAGTCTGAATTGCTTTCAGACTTGATAGAAAGTTTCCCTAGCGGACTCGAGTGGGCAGAACTGACCGGTGCTGTACAGTGATCCTGTGCTGCTGGCCGCTTTTGTGGCTGGAGCACATCAGAAATGCCGGAACTAGCAAACACTTTCCTGTGCAAGTACCCCACTATGCTGGCGGGCACATGGGAGAGGGGTGTTGAGCCAGTGTTTGGGGCAGTTGCTGTGTCAGCTGGGGAGAAAGCATCCCTTCCCACTCCTCAGCACCTGCCCAAGGGGCTCTGAGCTGCTCCAGCTATGCACTGGAAGCAAGCACTTGGCTCAAACCTGCAACACACAAACCAGTCTGGAGAGAATAAGGCTAGTCATATAGGGCTAGACTCTTTACTGAGTCATGGACTTAGTCAAGCCAGTTTTTGATGGGTCTGCCAGAAAGAACAAATTAGTCTCTTTGTTTAAAGCTATTTGCCATTCACATGCCCCTGTGCACTTCCCCTCTCCTCCCTGAAGCCCAAGGCTGTTATCCCCCAGGATACCCTCAGCCCCAATGGCAGCTGTGGGGCCTGCCTGAGAAAACCATTCCTCTTGAGAATATTTCCAGCCCAGTTGTGGGAATCCCAAGTGCCTGGGACAGTACAGATAAGCAAACAAACTTTCTAGCGCTTCCCTAAATCCGATGGCTTGAATGCTTTTAGCTAGTCCTATTGATGTTCGCAGTGAGCACAGGCAGCAAACAAACAAACAGGTTCCTGCCCGAGGCTGAGAATGAACACAGCGCAAAACAAAGCGCCGAGGTGTGATCCTATTCTCATTGAAGTTGATGGCAAAGCTCCCACTGGATTCAGCAGTGTCGGCTCAGCCCCAGACTGAGGTTGTTACTGGAAGGGTTCCTGGGCCAGGTGGGTTAGTAGGAATCTTTGAAATGAAAGCTGGAAACCTTTAGATATTTTTCTGTCACAAGTGAGGACTCAAGCACATCCTGCTGCAAACTCTGAGGAGGAGATCCAGCATGGACTGTGTGGGTCTATGAGCTGGCCACACATAAGGTAGCTGCGGGAAGAGCAGCTCCCCGGCCCCCCACTATGGGCAATTGGCCAGGGATGAACTGTGCAAAGGAGCAATGGTCCACCCTGAGCCCTGTGCCTCCTTGCACAGAGAAGTTCAGAAATGGGCCTCGTGGCCATACCCCACAGTTTGCCAAAAACTCAGCCTGTGTGTGAACCCAGATGAGCAGGGAGGATGGGCAAGCAAGTTTTCCTTGGCCAACGCCACAGCTTGTGATCTCCCCCAGTCTCTCCAGGAGAGACGCTTTAAGTAGCGAATTGCACACAACCGAGAAGCCTGACAGCAGAGGTTTATCGCAGCGCCGGCTTCAGACCCAGCTCCTGAAGAACACGAAGGGCTGGGCGAGCTCTTGCCCCAGGTCTCAGCGCCCTGGCCCTCTCCCCGGCTCCCCGGCACTCAGGAGCCCTGCCCGTACTGACGAGGCTTTGCCCTGTGTTTGTTCATTTTTTCTGTTCCCCTCATTTTGCTTCCCCTGAAAGAGGCAGTTGTAGCTCTGTTAACACTATTTTTGAAAGCTCTCATGCTGTGTGAGCTCAAATCCTTGCATTAATCTACTGCTGTGTTCATTTCACCGCGCTGAAAAGCAGGGAGTTTAAATCCCCTCTAAACACCACTGGTGACACCAGAGGGCCAGTGTCTTGATCCAGTCCCATTAATGGTTACAAGTTTGAATCTAGACAGCAGGGGTCAAGGGCAGGAAAGGATTAGGAATCACAGCCCCCGACATTAAGCTAGTGCTTTGCCAAACTGGGAATACTGGAGTGCCCAGCACACTCTTTTGTGTCTCCTTTTGCTGACATTTGGATTTCAAAGAGGAGGCAACAGCATATATTTTTCTACAACTTGCTAGGAACTTGCTACGAGTGAGCTGTAACTTGCTGTGAGTGAGCTTTACTCACTGATGGATCGCACAGACTGACTAACACGGTTTCCTACATCAGGTACTATCATGTCATTCAGCAGGCACTAGTTTTACACTTTTTCTTTTTCAGATGTAGCAATGAATTTTAAAGTAAGCTTAATTTTCCAAATGTCTGCAGGCTTTGCTACGCTGAATGAACTTTAGACGCTTTCCGCAGCCAACTTTTCCTCCTGAGCGCAGACTTTTGGTATCTCTTGCTTTTCCAAGGTGCCACCAGCAGATGGAGGCAACAAGCAGACTGAACACAGACCTCAAATGACATTTTTGAGAGTACAGATGAAGTCTGAACTCTAAGTGTTTATTTTTTTATCTCACTTTTTATGCTGATGCTTCATTTAACAAATGGGAGTGCTAGAAACTGAATTCTAAAACGATGAAATTTTTACTGTCATAATAAACTGCATATGGCTTTGATCCTGACGGGAAAAGCAGCAGTGTAACTAAAGCGCAGTATATGCTGGCCAGTCTGCGGGGAACCTTCCCATGTGCCTGGCGGTGGGCACAGACGGCAGGCTAGAGCCTGCCCCAGCGGCAGAGCTCTGCTTCGCTCCTGGAGCGGCAGAGATTTCTCTAATGAGAGGAATTGTCTCTGGGAGCCTGCAATACCACTGCCATCATCCAGCAGCGCTTGGCATCCTCTTTCTCTTTCTTCATCAATTAGGAAAGTTTAACATTTGTCCTCTGGCTTGCTTGCCTTATTATCAGTTCATTAGCTATTTCCACCTGGCTTTTCATATAGGAAGGCATTTCCTCATTAGCACACCCTGTATTGCATACTGATAGCAGATAACAAACCCAGCCACTACCTTTCAGATCTACTTATGTTGTTAAAGAAGCCAATCAGCCCTACACAATCCCATTATTTTTTGTGTATATCATCACTGGAAGATGATTAAATCAGCAGTTTATCCACTTTTTGGAATGATATCCAAATATGCTTTATCTCTTACCTTTAAAGAGTAACTGTTTACACTGTTTTACAATTTTAGATTGGTCTTAATCTTTACAGTAGGGAAAATATTTACTGGTCTGTTCTTACCCTCCTCAACACAATGGGGCCTCAGAAGTCCCTATGGGTTTGTCTATACGGGGTCAGTCAGGAGATTAATCTGAACTGATTTAAAGTGGATTAGTTAACTGCATTAAATCCTTGAGTAGAGACACAGTGTTTTCTTACCCATATCTTCCATTTATTATCAAAGCTCTCTGTACTCAAAATGGCAAGTTTGGCAGTCCTCGCTCAAGCAGAATTGAGAGATTTGTTTGGACAGGGACAGCAGCAGTTGGCTCGTTGACTCTTATACTACCCTTGTAGATAATTATTAATCTCCCTGTTATATACATGATAAATTAAAGTCAGAGGCTTGCTCAAGACATAGTGAAGATTATAATTCAGGTATTCCTCCCAGTTCCCAGTACGCAAACTGGTATCTCTATCTGTAATGCAAAGAAAATCATGTTTTCTCTTTACAATGTTAATCCTGAAAATGTGTTTCACAAAGACAAAATGACGTTTCATTCAGACATCACTGAAACATTTTGCCTCGATGTTATCAACTGAACTTACATATTTTTAATTCTTATGCTAAACTCATTAAAGAGTGTTAATGATAAAAGTTTTCAATAGAATTAAAGTACAATGTTTAAGTCATCTTGACATTTCTATTAAATATTAGAGGAAACTGATATATTGCCATGGCATGTTTCCATCTCATTGAATCTGAATTTGCTGGCAGAAAGTTACAGCATCTGAAAGTTTTTGGCCAGCTCTGCTGAGAGAGAAAAAATTCTACCTCACACAAAAAAAGGTTATGCCTTTCCAAACCATTTTTAAAATTGTTTTGCTTCTATTCTTCCTGGAAACATTACATCTCTTCTCAGTATGGACAATTTATTTCTACACATATATTAAAGTTGAGGGGGAAAAATGAAGGAAGGTGGATCCAGAGAAAATGTTAACAAGGATCCAAGAGGAATCTGCTGCCAGGGTTAATCTCAATGATTGATTTGGGAGGGAGCTATTCAGGATACTAATATATTCAAACCACATATATTTGTGGTATTTCCAGAGCTCTAGCACCAAACAGTCATGAATCTCATCCCAGATTATACTGCCATTCAGTGCTTTAGCAATTACCGTAGTATTTGGGTGTAGGAACATACTTCCATTGTGAACTGTTACTTCACAGTTATAACTTCACACTGTGTTGTAACTGACAGGTTTAACAACCTGCTTGCCTAGCTTAATGCTGAAACATTGCTGCTGAAAAGGTTAAGTGCTGAAAGTGTAGTCATTTGTACTTTTTTGAACTACCTGTGCATCAAGCCAGGCAGGAGTGACTGAGCCCCAAGGCCTGGCTTGCTGCTGCCTGGTGCTCCGGGACTGCTGCACCGGCGGGAAGGCAGAAGGGCTCAGCCGGCACCTTCTGTCTCTGAAGGATACAGCTGGCTTAAGCAGCTATGCATGTTCCCAAATAGAGAGGGAGGCCAGATTCCCTAGTACTGGGTAACACAAGCCCCTTTCTAATGCCAAGGTTGTCTAGTGATCCCAGTGATCTTGCTGCCAGGGGGACACCAGTGCAGCCCTGGGCTGGAGGGCTATTCCCACCTCCTCCCCGTGGCCAAAGCACCTTTCACCTCAGCTGTCATGAACGGCACTCAGGAGACTGTAGCTGGGTATAAATTACAGCTTTCCGATGCTCTCTAGCCTGTACTGGGCCTCTAGACGCCTCCAGTCCCCTACTGTTGGTGTTTTTTCATCAGGCCTGAATAAATAGCTGATCTGGTTCCAAATGGATCTTCTCTACCCATTCCGTATGTTTGTGTTTTGTTATAAAACTGGGATCTGACAACCCTAGTGTGGGTAGTGGACATTCCCAAGCCAGTGAGACTGGTATCAGAGAACTTTCAGTTTATTAAACCTTTCAGTTTATTCACACTTCTGGCCAGGCATCCCAAAAAAATTAGACCATTGTTCACATCATCTTTCTGCTTCCCTTCCTCTCTCCAGCAACTTTGGTGCCTACTGATTGATCAAACAACTGTCTTGAAATGTTGATGTTGCACAAGCAGTTATATTCTGACAGGTATTATGAGAAGAGGTGGGGAGATAGAAGACAGATGCTCTGGGAATGAATCTATTTCTGGGAATGAGTATGCTCCACTACTTCACGTTATGTGCTGCCTTGCAGCTGCAGGAGATCTGACAATAGGAACTATCATTAGGGCTTTGTTGTTCACATAGCTTTACGGGTACTTACCATCCACGAACCCCATTTATTAATTTCGCAAAGGCTAAAATCCACAGAACAGGGAAGACTCAGAGGTAAGCCCTGAACAGGGCTAGCTTTCTATGGGGCTCAGCTTATGTTCCATTGCTTAGAAATTTCCCTATGGTTTGCAAGAAAATGTCTCTGTTATTCAGCTGTAAGGGGAATCTTCCAGGCTCATGCCATTATATTCTTATCTAAGCTCAAGCAAAGTCATGTTTTATAAGAAAATATTTACAGAATTTACTCCTTCACATCTTCCATAATGTTGACTAATGTGTCCTTTAAAAACATGAACAACAACATGCCCTAGCCAAAATTGCAACGTCTGCAAAGATCCAGTCTGGTAGAGGTGTTTGAATCAGTAAGTACAAAGCATGCATGAAAATGGGAAACTTGATAAATGACAACTTTAGTGAGGGAATGACTGCAAGAACAGTCGGTGAAAGAGAGTGGGATGCAAGAGCCTTTGCTCTCCCCCCAGCCTTTCAGTCAGATCCCTGCAGAAAAGCCCCCTAATGCCCACATGGGAGTACACGAACCTCGGCAGCCCCTTGGCAAACAGAGACAATTGCTGGGGATTCAGGCCTGCAAAGTCCTTTCTCTGCTTCCGTAGGGCGAAGGCTTTGGGGACGGATACTGCTGTTATTGAGGGCAAAGCGAAGACTCCCACTGAGTAAGATCTAATAGAAGCAGGCCCAAGGCCTATACTCACAGACGTGTGAAAGGAAAGGGTTACAGAAGTGGAACAGCCTTATTAATAACATCAATGCTGGTACTCAGGCCCTATAGGAATAATGTATATTTATAAATACTAAGATGACAGATTCTATAGGGCCCTTTGAAATTCTTAGCACATGTTTTTGTAAAGGCTTAATGCATGGTCTTTGGCTTGATTTTTGTTTAATCCTGTGATTGCATATTAAACTTTCTAGAATTGATTGTTTCCAGGAGACCTCAGAGACTCCGAATGATCTATGACAGGTAAGCTACCTACAAGAGCAATGTCAAAATGGCCTCTGGGGTTACTTATTTCTTTATGCAGTCATTTACCTTGAAATGAGCTCTTTTGGCAAGTTCAGAAAGAGTGAGGTGGTTCTGTTGTAATAAGCAGATCTAACATGAGTTAAGCAACGGATTCTGAGTAGAGGTAAGCACATAGTGGGTTTATTATTCTCAGAGGAGTAGCGATTATTCACAGATAAATAGTGACTCAGTGACATTATGTGTAGCTTTTTGAGGTGCACAGTTTGCTTCAAAGGATAATGCCTTCCCAGGCCCGCTCAAGGCGGACTTTGCACTGTCCCACTTCTCATTTCTAGAAACAGACTGTAAGAACATTGCTCAAAAGTGTTAAGGAGGACACACTAGGACAGCATTTATAGAAGACCATGAAATAATCTTGTGATTAGTTAGGATGGGAAAATTTACATTCTTCAGTGGCCAAAAGCTACAAGACTAGGGCCATGATTAAATACCTCAGCCTGAGCAGGTACACCAACACCTCCCAATCATTCTCCAGTGTGCTAAGAGAAGGGAGTGGCTTTCAAGCATATGCACATATGTATATATTTATATGTGTGTGTGTGTGTGTATGTATACATGCGTACATACATACATATCTATGAAAGAAATTTATAATCAGGCAAAGCACCCTAACCTAGCTCAGAGAGCTTTTACAATAGAACCGCCCCCCAAATATAGATTTTGAGGGGGCTCTACCATGCTACAGGCTTTACAGATATGTACAAAAAGACCGATTGTTGCCAGGGTCTGTCCTCAGGACTGTGTTCCTATGTAAGTCAAGAATCAAATATTCTTTGAGGATGTAACCACATTTTTCATCACTGTTGTTCATTATCTGTCCAATTCATGACTTTGATTCAGCCCTGCTCGCAGGGAAGCACGTTCTCCTACAGAGCTGGGTTCCCAGACTCTGTTCTGAATTGCTGAACAAACAGGTTGCAGTTTTCAGCAGAGCACAGGTTGCTGCAGTGCCAGCCGCTGTCACACACATCTTCAGAAACACACAAAGCTCAGCGTGTCCCAAACCCAGATAACACGGGCCCTAGGACAGAACAGGCCCTTTCTCATTCTGAACAAAGAAATTACTATAGTCCCTGAAACACTGCCGTGACGCTGCCGTATCGCACTTCTGCTTTTTGGCCATAATCCCTTGCCAGCTTGCATTACAGCTCCATACTGCCAGGCTGGCCCAGCGCCTCTGCAGCAGAGCTGTGTTTCAGAGTCCCTATAGCAGTATGGCCACGCTGCCACATTAGCACGCTCAGCTCTTGAGAAGGCAAGAGCTGCTTCACCCCACTCAGCCATGACTCTCCATGGCCGATTAAGAAACCAAAGGGGAGCTCTGTGTGAGCTTGGCTGCTGGCAGGAAGCCTGGAGCAATGGTGGGAAACACTGAACCATGGCGCTGCCCGGCGCGGGAGCTTGCGGGAGCAGCCACCGAGCAGGCAGAGGCTCTGCAGTGCAGCCGGGCCATTGCAGGAGGCAGCCTGTGGCTCAGCTCGAGCAAGCAGCCTCAGGCCGGATGCTTCGGCTCCTGGTGCTGAGCCCGCAGGGGCTCAGGCTGCTTCGCTGGAGGTGACAATTCAACAGTTACCTACCACAGCGAGGCCGGATCCCTTTTACAAAGCTGTGTTTCGTAGGGTCTCTCTCTTTTTTTTTTTTCCTAACATTTTATCTCCTCAAAACAAAAAAGCCAGTAAGTCAGATGTCCGATGTGGCAGTGTAAAGGTCGGGGACGGTAGGGAGGGGGACAGCAGGGAGGGGGGATCCCGGCACCATGATGTCACTTGGCGGGAAGCACTGGGGGGGGGCAGAGGGAGGAAGCACAGCGGGCCCTGCTCCGCTGGGCCTCCTGATGCTGAAACATGATCAGAACAAACAAACAAAGTAAAAGCTGTAAATCTAAATGATTATTTTTATTTGTTTGCTTGTTGGTTTGTTTTCTCCCTTCCACTTCCTTGTCCCCAGCCGGTTTCTCCTCTAGGAGGCAGGCACTTGGCGTTAGTATTTGCTGGGCATGGGCCGTGTGTCTCACATGTATGTTAAACCCTCATCCTGAGGAACAGACTCATCTCAGTGAACCCCTAACACATTTACAGCCCAGCTGCGCTGCTGGTACAAGGGTACCAGTAGTACCAGCCTGCTCAGCGGGTTGATCAGGTTATTTCATGTGCTTGCACTTCTCACTATAAATCCATAGCACCAACTTCTGATATTCAAGTTATGATATGTGCAGCATAATCCTCTCAGTAATCTGTAGTAGCGTTTTCCCTTTTGCTCGTGACCTTCTCTTTACAAAATAGCAATTTATCTTCAAATTTCCTCTGAAAAGATGGATCTGAGCTGAAATGGGGATGTATTTACTCCAACTTAATCAAGCTCACATGGAAAAGCAAATGTCCTGGAAAAACAGTATATCTGGGGTGGGTTTACTCAAATCCCCTGTGTCGCTCCACTGTCTCTGTCTCAAGCTCTGAAAAGGGCTGGATCTAGTTGTGGTTCCAGCTTTCTGGCTTGTGCTCATCTCTTGTGCTATTTTTTCTCCCACTTCTGTAGGCTGAGCAGGGTGCCAGCAGCGGAGGATTTGGCCTCCAGAATGCTGACAGCCTTCCCTCGAGGGCGCATCTCTGCGCAAGGTGCGCTTGTTCACCGCTTCTTCAGCCCTCTGCCTCCACAGCTCCATCAGGTTCCTGCTGGTAGGTTAACCCTTAGCAAGAAAGAGCTACTTCACATACCCTTTACTATGAATTTCTTCAGTAATTTAAAGGTTTCTGACATCTACCTGGACACCTCTTTTCTGTGGTCCCCTCACTCCCCAAGGTAAGCTGTAAAGTTTATATCCTGTTGCAAATTACACAGCTCATTTTTCTGTTCTCTTTCATTTGACCATTGTGTTAATAAGAGGAGGGGACCACAGTACATTTACAAAGCTGAGGTGTATAGGCCTTGATAGGCACATGGTTTCTCCCCCAGCATGTAACCCCAGGAGCCCAGAGCCTTTTTCTCGGGCTGGAGCACACTGCGTATTCAGGCTGACTCCCCTCGGTGCCTCCTGACGTC
Source organism: Struthio camelus (assembly GCF_040807025.1). Classification (NCBI taxonomy): domain Eukaryota; kingdom Metazoa; phylum Chordata; class Aves; order Struthioniformes; family Struthionidae; genus Struthio; species Struthio camelus. The sequence goes on along the minus strand of NC_090947.1, from coordinate 10,145,696 downwards.
TGGGGTTCTCAGCCGCTCGGCACAAAGTGCTGGCCCTAATCCCTTGGGCCGCTCCTCCAGCTCCCCGTGGATGATGGGAGACAACGGCTGTTCCTCGTACCCTGTCACACTAGTTCTCCCTTAGCATTACCTGCATTTCCTTCTTCCCCTTGCTGTTTTCTTTAAGCACACAGCCACATACACACAGCACGCGCAGATCTGCCTCCCCCCAACCTGACGATGAACGTAGGGTCTGTCAGGCTCCAGCTCCTGCCCCTCAGGAGGAAAAGCTCTCCCCTATCGGGTACTGGGCCAAGCAGCCTGAGCATCCTCCCCTGTCTCCTGGGCACCAGCTATGCTACTGTGTTGTTTTTTTTAGATAGGGGCAATTAAGAAGAAACCTTCTTGGACTGTGTTGTCAAGCTATTTGAAAACTTAATTTCTGGCTTCTCTGACATATCCCAAGTGGAGGAGCAGCCAGCTAGCGTCTCTCCCAAACTGCCACCCTTCTGAAGGTGCTCTGTGCGTATGTGCACGAGTGAGAGACATCTGCATTCCTTTTCTGTTCACCCAGCCACAGAGCACAAATCTACTTTGACACTTTTAGAAAAATGAAAAGATGGAATCTCGCAGGAGCCTGCCTGTGCCGGGGGGGAGGAGGGGAGCACTCACAGCAGGAGGGAAGTTGACTTTTCTTTATACATATAGGGTTTTTTCCATGCAGAGTTTAAATTATGCCTGATAAAAGGAGTTTCGTGGATGTTTCAGTTCTTTCAAACCCTCCTGGCTTCCTCCCAATTAAATGAGGTTTGTCAAAGCCACAGGGCTCTGCTGCTGCCGGAGAGGCGGACAAGCACTTCCCGCAGTGACATCTCCAATCCCCAAGGGAGAAGATGAAAGTGTCAGTGCCAAGAGAGAGAGAGAGAGTGTGGAAAAAAACAGGTACAGAGACAGACAATGTGAGAGAAAGGGAGAGAGTGAGGAGAAATAGAAGGAATGAGAAAACAGATTGGCATAATGTGTCAATCTCTCCGACATATTTCCAGAGAGGGGACAGATTTATTTCACCTGGGTTTATCTGCCATCTCATATTTATTATCCCCCATATTGCAACAAGAAGTACCTTATGGACAGGAAACTACATGGTGTTATCGTAGCAACCAATGTGTTGGGAACAGAATCAAAGTGCATAGGGCTGAAACAAGTACAGTATGATCATGCAAGATCATATTCATGAGTAACTCATTAGGCCTGTAAAAATTAGTCAGTTCTGAATAATTCTCCATGTAGCCATCCCTACTGCCATAACCATGTAAGACATTTTTTCTCCTATGTCATTTTGGTATCACTTTGGAATTTAACTGTATCATTTTGAAATTCCGGTTGCTATGATCACACAGCGCAGATCTGAAATATATTCTGTTCCTACTTTGTTCTGGAGGATGCTGGCTATTAGTTCCCATCCTCTGATGGAGAAAGTTAAAGCAGAAGGGCAAAGAATGAACTGGAGATGAAAGTGAAAGGAAGAGGGCGGTGATCTCAAGGTGTGTGTGACAGTAAGCGGGACACAACACCTGAAAAATTAAAAGGCGCCCACAAAAAAAATATTTTCTATTTTTATAAAATAATTGTTGCCAGAACTGTCCTTTTTATAAGTTGCTGTGACAAGATGGAAGCCAGAGGAAATTTTTCTAAGGTCAATTCCTGGGAAAAAATAATTGGGGAAATCAGTGTTTCAAAGACAAGAACCCCTCCAAGTAGCATCTTTCTGATTATGGAGGGGAATGCTAATGGCTAGATACTGGCTGCTGTCCCTGGGAATGGGAGAGGGAGCAGAGGCTCTTTGCTTCCTGGTGGAGTAGAGGGGAACAGGACGCTCTTGTTTATGCTCACCTGGATGCAAAGTGCTGGAAAAAAGAGTAACTCACGCTGGAGGAGAGGAAGGCTCCCTGTCCCCTGAGACAGGCTGGTCCACAGAGGCGCATCTACTACAGCTGCTTGCTCTGGCTTATCATGCACTAGAAAGAGCTGCTCAAATACCACTCACAGTCGTGGTGGGCCTTAATTCTATACATGCCACCAGCACCTCTGCGTATGGCAAAGGAGAGGAGCAGTAGTCTCGGGGTCAGCAGTAGTGTCCCTTTGTAAAACAGGAGCATTTACTACTTTTTTCTTGCCTAAGCCAATCCTGAGACAATAATCTTTGTGCAGTGCAGCCCTACACTAGAGCAGCTCTGACAAAACTTCAGTCTAGCCCTTTGCCGCCTGCTAAGGCAGAATGTTTTCTGTCCCACTAATTAGTTTTGGAAGAAAGCTGAGATCCTTAAATCAAGAAAGTAAGAGCTGCGCTCCCAACTCCATGTCAGTTCTGAAGTGCAAAGGGCCCTCTGAGAAGGTATCTCACTCTACCAGAGGTCAGACACAGTAACTAACAATTGATGCTTAGTTATTCTTAGTTATAAATTTAGTTTCTTTTCCATCTCTTTTGCCCGTAAATACTTTAGAGTAGGCTCACTGGCGGTGAGGGTGAGCAGGGGGGTTGGCATCAGCGGGCTCCCACAGAAAACATCCTGCAAGAACGGGTCTGGCCAACAAGCTGCAGGACAACTCCGAGACATGAAGCAGGGAGGCCTGTGCTGGCACCTCAGATCAAACCCCACTGGACTAAACGTCCAGGCTCAATAGACCCCTTTCTTACAGCTCAGGAAACATTCAAACCTAGGCATAGCATCGGCATAGCTTTTGGGCATCAAGACCAATTTATGCCCCACTAGGAGGACAGTTGTTGCATGGATCTGATCCTGGCTTTGGCTAGGAGGAACTTGCTTCTTTTGGGTACAAGTAGTCTCTGGTTATCACCTCCCTGCAACAATTCAAAGCCAGTGTGCCAGGTGGTGATGACACTGTACCGTGTCTCCTAAAAATTCCTGCCATTCAGCTTTTCAGAGACAAGGAGGAGGGGGCAGTCTTGATGTTAGCAGAGCGCTGTCTTTTTAGTCCCTGTTGCCTCTAAACTTATGCAAAGCAAGTGTAGGCAATGAGGAGGTTACGGCTGCAAGCCCACAGTCCCATTACTGTTGGGATTAGCCAGTGCTGGTAGATGTCATCACAGGGCACATGTAAAGAAGAGGTGACTTTCACAGACATCTTGTTTGGGTTGGCTGCTTTCCCTAGCTTCTCCTACATAGCTGAAAGGTTTATATACTCACATTTTTTGGCTTCTGTGATTTGCCCACCTCTGTATACAGAAAATGGATATCTGCTATTGGAAGTCAGATATAGACATCTAGAAAGTGAAATTCCCATCAGGTGTATGAATCTGGTTTGTAATGTGTCTTAATAAGGGAATAAGTCAAAGTTGGTGTTGAGTAGCAAATCAACTGATTATCGCTCCTGAAGCAGAAGCAGTCCTTTCTGTGAGGTGACAGAGCCGATCTTCACTTAATTCAGGCAAAATTCAGGCCTGTCACTTCACCAGGCCTCATCTCCACAGTGGTGGCAGATTTGCTTGTGTAAATACTGGAAGGACACTGAGGTTTTCCATTACATCATTAAGCCACCACTCTATGAAAGAGCCATTGCAATATCACAGCAGATGTTTCCAAGAGCAATGTGCCACAGGCACAGCCCTCTGGAGGTGTCGCCCCATCTAAGCTCTTCCCTGGGCGCTGACCTGGAGCAGACGTTGTGCTTCCAGGTGCTGGGCCCTGTTTAGGTGCACAGGATGAGTGGGAAGGTGGGCAGAGAAAGCAGGTTTCCTTTGCTCATTCCCCAGCTCAAGCTCTTGCAAAAGCACAACTGGCACAGAGTTTGGCCCACATGACTTGTGGAAACAAAGTCCTACAGACATGGATCAAATGCTCTGACTCCCTTGATCTCAGGCCAAAGAATCTCTATAAAGGTCTTATTGTTCTGGGAGATGAACTGCTCTTGTGGGGAGTGCTGTACCCTTCAAGGGGCAGACTCTATTGCATCAGAGGTTAGCAGACATTTTTCCATATTTTGTCTCATTGCAAAATTATATCTGAGGCTTCTTTATCTTCCACTTTCCCTTTAAGACTCTCACATGCAAATCTGAGATGATTTAGTTGTCTTGTTTGCTGTGAAAGACAGCCGGACTGGAACTCCCATGTAGTCACTTCCCATCCTCAGGTGCACTTCTGCCTTCACTCAGTTATCAGCAGAAAAGAGCAAATGGGGATGCAGTGATCAGATTTCTAAGGCACCAAAGTTAAAGCTAAGTTTGAGACGGTGACAGCAAACAGCCATGAGCCTAGGAACTCAATTAGCCTGAAAGACAACTATCTCATTATCTTTCCTGAAATGATATAAATACATAAGAATATAAAAATTTAAAATAAACTCTCTCTCTATTGACTGTCTAGATGACTGAATTTCACTGCTCAATTTCTTTAAACACCCACTTTAGTATTTATTTATTCTAAGCGTGAAGCAGCTACGATAATTAGACTGTCAGATTTGGTAAGTTAATGAGGAGTCACTGGAGTGGAAGGTTTTGCATTTGTGAGATTGCTGAAGGAGAGAAGCTCCGTGCCTTCGCTCTATCTCTTTTTTCTTTTGCTTTTTTTCCCCCTCCACTGGGTGGGAAGGAGAGAGCTTGGCAGTGCACAGATCCATTTGAATCCTTTTGATTAACGGGTTGCATTCCCACCACTGTTCTACCAAATAATGTTTTGCTGGTTGCTCCAAGAAGGAGAAAAAGAAAAAAGAAAAGAAACCATAGATTAGGTTTCTAGAGAAGGAAGCCTAGATTAAAGACATCCTCTTCCAAAAAAATCAGGAGGAATGAACTGTGAGAAATAAGATCCTGAGTTAGTTTATATGGTGGGTAATGTTACAGGGGAGTATTAGGAGTGAAGGAAAGGGGAGTATACAGTGAAGGAAAAGGACCATTTTGCAGCTCTTTCTTTAATCTGGTTTCTCCACAGGACAGTCAGTGCTCACAGTCCCAGCAGTGAGGTTGCAACCTGAAATCTGTGACCTGTTTGTTTCTTACCAGAAAGGTCATCTCTCAGGAAGTTCAAGCAAGTTTTGGTAGAAACCAGGAATGGGCGAGAGCCTCTTTGGTAAGCATGTGGTTGCCACTATCCAAGCTGCTGCCATTTCCCTGCGCACATGAATTCCTTTGCGCATTAAAGGTGGGAGAAAAGTATGGGTACCCAGGGCTGGATCACCATATCCCAGGCTGTGAGCAAAGTGGGAAATTTTCTCACATTTAGAGAGAAGAGATCAGTAAGCCAATGGATGCCAACGCACAACGCACAGTGGTAGCATTGCAGGGTGAGAGGGTTGTTTTGTAATATTCCCAAATGTCAGACCAGTGCCCTTTCCTCTGATGCCTCTTCATTTAAAATATCCTTTCACTTCCACCTTGCTTAAGCTGACCAGATTGCTTTGTTTGCTTTTGTCCATGTCTGTTAATTTCATGTTTTATAGCTTACTTGTATTGATTTCACACACAACAGAATTTTCTCATTAAAGTACCAGAAATGACAAAGAGCTCTACTCATTTAAACGGGGGGCTGGTTGCAATAGACGTTATGGCAATATGTATAGTCCTCTATTGGAGGGATGAAACCATAGCTTCTCCTTTCTTGGATTTGTCCTGTGTCATAACACCCTGCCATAGTGAGCCACTGATCTGGAAAGTGGAGTTTATTATTGCAGACATTTTTCCTTAGGACTCCAAACGCTATTGCCGTTTGAAGCAGATACTGGGCATTTCTGATATGATTTGGGTTACTCTGCTACAGATCACGTTCTGTTTTCTACTATATCTCCATAACATGGGGATAACTTCAGGAAATGGAGTTGTTTTGTGTTAGATTGGCCTAATGTTATGATAAAATCTGCCTCCTATGCATGTGCCAAAACCTGAGCAGAGCTAGGCAAAATCTCCTTATTTCATAACATGCCTGGTTTTATTGTATTTGCATTTTAGTAAGAGATACTTTAAAATGATGCTCCAGCATCAATATTCTTGATCTCCTGTTTTTGTTACAGAAGATCTCCATCACCAAAAGATCACTTAAAATCACCGTTATCGAAAGAAATTATAGGAAAATAGCTTTTTATTTATCCCCTCTCTTTGCTTACTTTGTGCATTTGTTAGCAGCATGTGTCCAGTCAGTGTCATTGGCTGGGTCTATGCTGCAGGGCAGATCTGGAAGCTGATCCTGAGGCCATATTAGCTTGACTCTCTCTATTGTCTGCCAAGCTGAGAAGCAACCTAGCTGGGACAGCAAGGCAAACCTCAGCTACTCCGCGGTATTTTCAAAGGCAGGTAGATGGTGCATGCCTGCTATAGAATCAAGTTGCAGCACTCAGTGCCTGGTCTCATAGCCTCACTCTATCCCATCTGTCCTGGTCATGTGGACAACAGCAGGCAGACAGGACAGCCCCGAGTCCTTTCGAGAAGGACCTGACATTGCCAGCCTCGTGGCCACACTGGGTTTTGGAGGCAGCCTCAACTCCTCCCCTGTTCACCTGCTCGGCTAAGTGCAGACAGCACGGCTGTTCCCTCTGTGTGATCAGAGAGGAACTAATCCTGCCAACAAACATGTGGTTGTCAGTTCCACTAAGGCTGCTGGGACAACTCACTTAAGTAGGGCACTCATTTGGCCAGTTTTACCTGATTTTGTGAGTATTTCACAAAGATGCAATTTAAAATAGGGAAACCATGAAAATTGTAGGAAACTCTTAAATTACCGATTTTAATATTAACCCAGCTTCTAAGTGATTGTGTCCCTTTTTTTCTAAGCTGCTTATAGAACATATTAAACAAGTTTAAACGTCAGCTCAAGTTTCTTCTATGGTTAATTACAGGAAGATATTCTCTAAGTGAAGGTGTTTGGATTATTAAAATACTTTTTTTTTTTAAAAAAAAGGCATCTGGATTCAGACATGCAAGCAAGGTTATAAATGTAACAGTAATTTCTTTGTCATTTTAACAGGCTACCAGTGGAAAGCAGGGGGTTCTGTGTGCTTTTTCAAATCTAATCAGAGGTAGATAGGCATCTAAAGCACAACAGCCTCACGCTGGCACATGAGAGAATGGAATTTCCTGGGAACATAATGAAATTGGCCAGCATTCTTTCACTGGCCAGCCTGAATTAAGTTATAAAAACAGACAAAACCAAAAAAAAACTAAACATACCAGGCTCAACCATGAATCCGTGGGCCCTGAGCCACACAGCAGGGGACAGAACATCATCACAGTCTCCCCCTTGTTCTCCTTCTGATTTCAGAAAGGGAACAGATAGTGCCAGATGTCTATCCCAGGGTAATGTATACTCCATGCCAACGCTCCATCCATTTTCTGCCCTGTTCAACCTCCTTCCATCTACCTGCTGAGGAGGAATCTATGGATCAGTGGAATCTGCTTCCTTTCTCATGCTGGCTCTCAAAATGAAGATAAACAATGCAGTGCCCCTTATGTGTATGTGCTACTGTACTAGCTAACTGTAGTTGGATCTACAGAAAGATTAGAGCTTGTTTTAAACCAGATGTTAATTAGCAAAGTAACTGAAGTCACTAACCCTGCCGAATATTTGGAATTAGGATTTATTTTCCCTTTTGATTCAGGGATTTCGGCCATGGATTTTTATCCTACCGTAATTCCTTTGTAACAGGGACAGATTCTGCCCTCCATTGCACCAAGGACCTTTGAAATAGCTCTTGAGGTTGGTGAAAGAAAGTAAAATCTTTGAGGGTATAAAACAAGGGCAGAGTCTGGTCCAGGGAGCTTTATTTTTAAAAGTCACCTTTCAGTGGAAGAGAACAAAACTGTGCAGCTGTCCTGCCTTTTGTTTTTCAGAAAGCAATGTCATAAAGATTGACTTGGCAACGAAGATGTAACAGCACAGTCTGGACGTTGGTCCTGCAGAATAAACTCAGCCATGTGTCACTTAATAGAGAGATCCCTGGACCAGAAGATCGATGTACAAACAGGACAGATGGGGACTGACAATTGAAAGAATGTAGAGGCTGATCCAAGGCTTACAGAGACCTGTCATTCCTGGGGTTTGCCTACAATCTCCTTCAACAAAAGAGCTCCTGAGGGAAGGAGGGGATTAGTCAAAAGTTGAGTGAAGTCTCCAGGGAAGATGGTTTCTTGGATAAAGTTGTCAGCAAAAGGAATTGTTTAAGACTATTTGTTATAATGTCCTAGAGGGAGCTTCTGCCATTACTAACAGGATTACCAGCATACTGGTTCCACACCAGCAGAGCATTAGACATGTGCATTGCAGACTGGTTGCTTAGAGCTGAATTGAGAGGTCATCTTATACTGGGTCCCAAATGCATGCAGGTGTTGATGAGCAGCAGGGAGATGCCAAAAAATTAAGATGAACCAAATACGGGCCATTTTTGGTCCAGCTGTTGCAGAGAGCACTGGCACACTGAGTTACCAGGGTGTTTTAATGACCTTGTTCTTGGGGCTACTGAGAGGCCATGAGAAGGAAAACTTGTCTGAGGGGAGTGCTGATCAAGACATGGGCAAGTCACTGAGAGCTTTTTTCCCAGCTACAATTACTCTGAAATTTCTCACAGGATTCTTCCTATAAGAATACAGAAGTAATAATAATATTATAATAATAATATAATAATAAGCAAGTACTTACTGTGTTCATGTTCTAGTCCGCTTGGTTCCAGTTATCTGGGATGCCTTTTCCTCACCTCTGGAACATCAGAAACAGGAAGACTCAGTGTAAATTCACAGTCATTCTGGGAGAAAAAAGGAAGACAAATAGTCAAGGGGCAAGCGTGCAAACCTTCCTGAATACATCTTTCTCATCTGAGTAGTGTCACTGGCAAGACTGGGAGAACGTCTCTGAGCAAGAGTTAAGCAGGGCATTGAGGTATCAGAACAAAACCACTGATGGAGCTATGGGGAAACACCAGAGAAATTGGTAGCAGACATAGAGCTAGAAGAAGGCATTTTGGTGTCATGGAGGTATATCTCCACCCATACCTCCCTGTCCCAGTCCATTGAGTGTTAATCAGCCACTGAAGATCTGGGCAGGAAATGGCACAGCTGTTTACATTCCCCTTTTCCCTTGTTATAGCCATAATTACAGAGGAAAAGAGGGTATAGACTAGCTGCAGGTGCTGCTCAGTTAAGAGGAAAATGTTATGTCCTATGTTATGTCACAATCCTTAAAGTTCTCTGCCTTGGCAAAAAGGCAAGCTATGTCCCAGAAAGTCTTTTCTACCTCTAGATTGCATGGACCCAGACTTCCCAGACACCAAGCTCTCCCCAGGTGTGTGTGAATGCTTGACTTTCTTTTGCAATATTGGAGACAACTTTGTCTTAATATTATGACCTTCTGCATTTCATTTGCTATGCAATTAATCTGGAATAATATTGCAATGACCTTGCAGCTGTATAAGCAGGATCAGATTAGAGCCTATGGAGTTCTACTTGGACATGTATCTCCGTGCTAACTTCCCATGTTCAAGGTTACTTGTTGAGAGAAGAGAACTTCTTTTGAAGAAAAGCAACAATTCTTAAGCATGTTGGCACTGGCTGTTGCATTGCAAAAGCTTCCCAAAAATGATAGAAATAAGGAACTTTTCTAAAGTGGATTGCGACCTGCATAGATAGGAGATAGCTCTCCACTTCTGAGTTACCCTGCATCGTCATTTACCTGTCCAAAATGGCTGTGAACGATGCTTAGGTTGGGACAGGGGTGTTCTGCATTCCTTTTGCACTCTTGGAAATGGTTGGGCTAAATGCGGTGAAGAAGCAACATCTCTAATGTCTGCCATGGAATGATTATGGCTGGACGTTTGCTCCTAATTGGGAGCCACTAAATGCTCAAGACGTGTTAAAGAAACGGACTTGTTATGCATGGGCAATGAGGGATCTAATGATGGGAACAGAATCACTTTCCTCATCGTGTCTATCAGGACATCAGTGGAAAAATTTCTTCTACCCTGGAGCAGCAGAGAGAAAGAATGGCTCTGCTGTTTTACATAGCTGCTATCCCATAATGGCCAAAGCTCTTATGCTAAATTGCCAAAGGGCCAAATGACACCTCCTACCACTCTGCCTTGAGGGTAGGAAAGCCAAGAAGACCCTGGCAGAAAGATATGCTGCAACCCAACATTCCTCTTCTGCTCTTTAACCCAACACTGGAGGCCCGGTGCCTTAAACATGCCTGATGACAAAGAGAAATTGCCCCAGAACCACTCCTCTCCTACACTAACAGGAGTACTATTTATATCAGGAGTACTGATATCAGTATATTTTCCATCCCCTGGCCTGCCCAATCTCAGGGGCACCAGCTGTCAGGGAGACCAGATGTGCTGTGATGAGTCAGGAAGAGAAGATAACAAGAAACGCTTAGCAGGACTAACCGGTAGTAGATTTCAGGCTGATGCTTAGGCTGAATAGAGAGGAACCTCCCCAGTCTGTAGGTTACACTGATCCATTCTGGTGGGTAATTAAAGAGCAAAGAGCCTCTCTGAACTCTTTGCTCTGAAGGGAAAAGGGGATACCTGAAAGGGAGTCTGTGAGATCTGAGTCCATGTACCAGCTTACTGCCACCCAAAAAGGTGGCTTTGCTTCCCCATTTCCCTCTCTGCTTATAGCATTGCAGTGTTTCTCTCTTTTGCTCTTTGGACTTGTCTAAGCCCTTGAATAGCTGATTTAATTTACTAAACAGGTGAAAACAATTGACTGTGCTCCTGCGTTAGTTCTCCATTCCTTTAGTGAGCTGAATCGGCTTATGAAGGGGCCAGATGAGCACTAAACTTTGTGAGTGGCTGAGTGTGGAAGGGAAAAGCAGGAGCAGGGAAAGGCCATTGAATTCATGCTCTGTTATCTCCAGCTGCCTGCCCACATCTAGTTGTTGTGGGTGATCATCCCATGTCACATCTGGATGTTCGATGTTCTGTTTTGAGGTAATGACAGAATTGGTCCTGGTGAGTAAATGCTAAGTACTGCTGTCATGTATGTCGGCCCATCTGAAACGCTAGGTGTTTGCTGCTGAAGATCTCACAAAAAATCCCAGACATTGGCAGAGAAGCCCAGGACTGACCTTTCCTTTCTCCCAGAGAAGACTTTCTCTTGCTTGGTAGGGGTAGGATGCATTGGTAAAGCAGGTGAGAGTTTATGAAGTGCATGTCAATGGAGATTTTTGTTCTTGAGGCTCATCAAACTCTTCTTGCCACCTAAAAAAAATGAAAAGAAATCTGAGATTTTGGAGAAACACTTTAATTTAGAGAACATCCTCTTTTATGTAAAGAGAGTTTAACAGCAGACTTAAATATTTGCTTTAAAAACATCTTGAAGTAAATGAAATAACTTCTTTCCCAGGCCAAGATTCTCTGTTTTACCTCAGCCCAGAGCAAGTTTGTTGGCCAGACTGCATATCCCAAAGAAAAAAATCAGAGGGCTTTAAGTACTAGCAAAACGCCGTCTGTAATGGCACAAGTGGGCAATGCTCTTTAACAGGGAAAAAAAGCACCAACAAAACCCCCCACGCAACCCAGAACTGCATTTGGGGAGCACAGATGAAAGCCCTGACGTGGGTCATGTGACAGGTGTCACTTCAGTAATGATATTGGGGCAGAGATAAAAGTCCTCGCCGGCTGGTCATGTGACACAGCTTCATTACTCTCACAGCAGGTGGTCGGAGAGTCTCAATGCCTTTATTTTTTTATTATTTTTTAATTTTTTTATTCTGTGATAATGAGAAAATGTTTAAACTTCCATCCCTGTGTTTAAACACTTCTTCCTGCTGACAGCAGCAGGAGATCCCTTGATCAGCTGTCAGATTGGAAAGTGCAATTTTTCTGGAAAGTAAACAGCGTGTTTGCCAGTTGGAAATAATTTTCTGTTTGTTGGGACTGCTAGTTGTGGAGTGATGGAGCCATGTCACAGCATCTGACAACTCAGGAATGGGGAACAGAAAAGAGGCTGAAAAATATTTTTTAGACTCTGCTTCTGATAACAGGAGCTTGAGCTTTTTGACACTTCACTATTGTTATTGTGTGAAAAAAATCAGCACTTATGGATTGCTTATGAAACTTTTAAAGCAGCAGCTCAGTGGCAGTGCGAATTCCTGGGACCTTCTAAAAGAAGCTCCTGCATTTTAATAGAAACTTTCATAGGAGAAAAACAAAGGGGACCCACACACAAAGGAACTGAGTGGGTGTGGAGATATGTGGTGGTGAGGTTGGCCAGATCTCATTTCCGTTTCTTCTTACACTAGACAATGTTTCATGGCTCTGATGTCGCATCAGCTTGGGGAAATTGGGGCAGTTTCAGGTGAGACAAAGAATGCGATTGTGGTCACAGGATCATGCCAGCAAGCTAAACCCAGTCACGAGGCTGGCTGAGGCCTGGCTGAAACCAGAGCTCTGTTGTGCTCTTGTTCATAAGTATGTTGGAATCCAACTATGTTCACTTTAAATGTTAACCACATTTTTTCTTTTCCTATTAGGCAAATATCTTCGCAAAGTCATTTCCCATAAAGGACAAGAGATACAGATACAGCGCACCTAATTTTAATTAAAGTTAAGGTTTCAGCGTGCATATGCAGAGGCATACACAGCATTTTCTGTGCAGACATAGACAACACTTTATATGCAAAATCAACAAATCAACCTGATTTCAACACTGAGAAAGTTAATTACTGAGAACACAACTTGGATCGTGCATTAGATATGTGCAGCCATGATCGTACATGGAGCGCTTGACAGTCTCCCAACAAGTGCCTTTCTCTGATGGCTGCGCTGCAGTGTCCCATAGATGTGTTTTCCCTCTTTGCAAGCATCACCATTAAGAGCTTCCTGTGTATTAGAAAAGTTTCACAAAGTTTTGGCTCATTACAACAGAAGATTTGATGCCAAACTGGTATGTCACTTACACCAGGAAAGCCCTTAAGTTCATGCTTTACTTTTGGCTCTGTACACGCGTGCAGTCCGGAGCGCGGCCCCATCCGTGTTTGGGTCTTGGCTTGGTGGAGTCACTTGCATGGCCTTCAAGGCACTGCTTCTCTCCAGGCCAACGCTGATGTAACTAGGGGCAAGGCTGGACAATCAGCAAAAACCGTCCCAAGCAAAAAGATCTGATCAGAATCTGGCCCTTTGTTAGCAGTCATTAAAAAACACAGCACTTTTAATAGGAGCTTATTCAATTAGCAGACTAACAGGCTCCATCAGATAAGCCGGGGGATTTCCCTGGGAATCTGAGTCACCAAGGCACATAATGCTGAAGCCTCGCTGAACTCTTGTGATTAACCCTCTCTGCACTGAACCAGAATGAAGAGGCCAGATCTCAGGAAAGGTTTTGGTTTTGGATTTGTAACGGAAAAGCGAAAGAGCCCTCCACTTTGTCTCAGAGCCCCCTCAAGGTGCCAGCGCTGAGTGTTAGTCACACATGCTGGAGGGAACCGGGAGGACCACGGCACCAAACTGTAACCGCCACAGACAGAAGACTTGCCTGATCTCTGATAAACACGCTGACATTTGGCAGCCTGACAGCTTCACAGTTCCCTAAGAGGCTTCCTAATTAGAGCCTGGGTGAGAAATAATCCACAACTTGAAGTTTGTCTCTAGCTTCCTTGCTGTACTTTTTTTTTCCCGCTCCCTTTTTGTTCATTCTCTGATTTTCTCCCTTTTCACTGTTTTCTCTCACACATTCTCAACACATCCTCTCCCTGCAGGCGGCAGCCGTTTGAAACACCAAGCAGGAAAAAGGTTAATTTTTGCCTGTCCTCTCAGCCCAGAACAATTCCTAACAGCAGTATCCCTTTGGCACTGCACCGTTGCCCTTGAGGGAGGTTGAGAGATAACACAGGGGAAAGGACAGTGCATGTTGAAGTTTATAATGAGGCAAAGTACAAGAAGTCTGGAAGAAAACCAACACAGTCCCATTCATTCCTAGTCAGACAAGTAGGGTACAACTAGTGCTCCTAGCAGCAGGAGAACAGCGGCTCTGGGGCTGGATCCAGACCTGGATTTTGCTTTGCTCCTGTTCGCAGCTCTGCATCCAGCCGGCCTGAGCAGTGCGTCACAGCATCCTGAGGCTTGCGGTCGGAGGCAGGGTCTGAATTTGGCATTGCCTTAGGAATGTGCAGTACAGTGATGCGGCTGTAACATGGCAAGATGCTCAGCCAGTTCTGAAGATGAAATATATCTTTTGGAGATATGTACCATTACAGCAGACTTTTGTAGGCAGGTCTTCTAAAGCCAAATCAGATTCCACCCCATTTACGCCACTGCAGGATAAATTCCATATTCCTTGAATAGTTCCAGAAAAGCTCTTCAAATGCAGTAACCTCTGAATTTCAGATTATATGAACAAGCAACATGCTAGGAAAAGCATAACTCTTTTACTATATTTAGTTCTTAGGGGGTTCTTAGAAGGCTATTTCCTGATAATAGGATTGATTGTTCTCTGCTTAATATCCCAAAGTCCTAAACCTCTCTACAGGGCAGAACAATGCTGCATTAGGAATGGAAAGGTTTTAAGGTCATTCTCATCTGTAATGTCTGCACTGCTAAGATACTGAGGCTGAGAAATTTGCTTATTGAGTTGATATTTCCAACAAACAGATTTCTATGAAGTAAACAGAGCTTCTCCCCTGGGTTCTAATACTAACAAGTGCCCTGAATGGATTGTAGCTGTGTGTCCTCTACCATCCCTCTTTATAAACTGGAGTACGGATTGGTATACTTTATTTATAGAGCCCACTTCCTTGGAACACCCCTGAAGCTGAGGGAGATCTAACTGCATTCATAGCCTGATACCACCTCCAGGGCCCATATAACATCATATTAAAATTCTGCCTTTCAGCATAGAAGAAAGCTTAGGAAAAAACAGAGGTTGTTCTGGACCCAAAATATCTGACTCCATCCCTGCCCTAGTTTTTTGCATGATTGGAAATATAAATCAGTATAAACAGAAAGAAAGAGGAGAGCACAGACCAGGAGAAAGCACCCACTGGAACGGCCTCCTGGGGGACTGTGAAGGGGGAGGAGAGGAGGCAGACCTGGCTATGGGTGACTTGCTCCGCAGGTATCTGCATGCCCTGCCACTGCAAAGGGAGTAGAAAGATCAGAAGAGCAGCATTTTACACATACGTGCATGTTTGACACTGATACGAGCCATTTTAAAATTCAGATGAATCAGATGCCATGAAACTTAGCTGGGGTGACACAGGTGCAGTACCACAGGAGAAAAGAAAAGCAGTGATTCTTTTCAATTAAACTCCATTCAAGGTTTAGAATTTCAGTCATTTAAATCCATTCTAGATTAAGTCTTGAAATACAAGTTGGCAGCCTGGAGGAATTAATTTTTTGTTATTTTATTTTAAGGGCTTAACTCAAGTTGATAGATTTAGAGCATTTTTTAAGTTTGTTGGTTTCAGATGTTTAAGAAGAAATTAAAAATAAACAAACAAAATCCAGCTGAAAATTTGGCAAGGGCTGAATCCTTTGGGCAAAATCTTCCCACGAGAAGCACAGATCTCTGATAAGCAACAGCGAAGATGCTGTGTTTCACAGCTGCAATGCAGAACCGTAGTCCCTCCAGAGACTTCCACTCACTAAACAGGGATTACTTTAGTTTAAATGCCAGATCTGCTTTGGTCCCAGTGGAACTCCAGAGGGGGCATTATCTAGCAAAACGGGGCATGTTTAATCCACTCGATCATTAATGCAGAGAATAGTCTCAATATTTGTGAAAATCAAAACCATGCATTATGAAAGGTCCTTCATGTCTTGAGTAGATTAAACATTACTCACCAGGCTTCCCTAGGCAGCTGGGCAGTAGTTTTTACCTGTAACCATCTCTGCTGGTGAGGCACAGATCTTGTATGTCTGTGATGAAAGAAGTATTAGCTAAAATGCTGGCTTGACTGTGCATTTTCCTGAAGGACATGCTGGAAAGTTTGTCTATTTGGTAACTAAGGCTGGAAGTTTCACAGGTGCTGAAAGAAAATAACAGCTCTGAACCCCACAATCTAACTTTAGCTTCAACCTTCTCATCAGAAATAGCTGCTGTATTTTCCTTGCAGAACTTTCTCCGTTAGTGAAATTTCAGGCCATTTTATATTTTGACTGGAACTAAAATAAAAAGAAGATGTAAATGATGAGAATGATAAAAAGATTCTACAACCCCTGAACAGGGTTCTTGAGTTTGTCACCGAGTTTACTACAAAGGCCAACTACTCTCACAGTAAAGCCTGGGAACAACTCTTGTGAGCTACAAGTGGCGCTGTCTCACAGGTCTTCTCCTAGACAAGTAGCGCCTGGGACAATGCTGGTCAGCCATGAGGTAACCTGGGTCCAGACAGCACAAACCTGAGTCCTGCAAATGCTGCAGAGCTGCAAGGTGAACCACACTATGCTTCTCCTTAGAGGTGCTGAGGGCTTCTCATCTGATTATAAGTCTGTTTTCCACAAAATCCTCTCAGAAGCCATGGAGCTGGACACAGACCTGAAAGACTTCAATCAGCTGAAAGCAGACTGCAAGAGCCAGGGGAGCAGGAATGCTGACCATCCCACCGTGGATCCTGCGTGGAAGGAGCTGGGAGACAGCTGTGAGGCCCCAGGCTCGGGCCATGTCAGAGGGGCCGGTGGGCTCCCGCGAGCAGACCAATGGGAACACCCTGGGGGCTGACTGAGGAAGCCCCCTAGGAACCGTAGACCCTTTGAGGGTGATGGAGAGAAACCCAAGAAAGCAGCTGCCTGGACTGCAGAGATAGGGTGGTTGTCAGCTAGGCATGATGGATGAATATGGACAGGTCGCTAGCTGTCCCCATGCTTCCAGGGAGTTGCCTGTATGCGCCAGGCAGCACCGCACTCTCTGCCGGGGGCAAATCCTGCTTGAGTTAGTACAACCAGGGAAGAAACGACCAGGCCCAGAGGGCATCAGGCTGTGAGTGCTCGCCTGCTCCGTACCAGACAGCGCCTCCAGCAACTGGGAAGGAGGTGCCCCCAGAGAGCTGCCATGAGGCCCTGGCCCAGGCTAGGAAGAAACATCCCTTGAATACGACGCGCCTAGTCCTGCATCCTGCTCCTTCCCATCACAGCAGGTGCTGCTATTGGGAGTTCCCTTCGGTTTGCAGGAGCGAGGGGGAACAGAGCCTTGTCTCAGATTTCCACCCACCTCCTCTGTGGCTCTGGATAAAGTTTCAGAAGGAAGCGGATCAGAAAAGCTTGTCACCAGTCACTGGGGTCTCTGTGGGCAATGCACATTTTAATGAGGAGAGCAATGCTTCCGGGAGCCACACACCCTTCAGAAGGAACAGCAGCAGCAGCCCGTTTGGTTGTATCCACGGTCCCTGCTTTGTTCAGGCTAATCCTCCAGCTGATGCTGAGGAGGAAAGGCAAGTCTCTCGGGCAGATGTTTGAACCCCCCAGCATGGTCTCTGCACTTACCAAGCATCCAAAGCACTTTCAAGGGTCTAAACACATCTTTCATTGCTAGCATGATTACAACTGTAATAAGATTTGAAGCAAGCCTTTTTTTCTAAACAATGGTGCTATCTCATTCTAACCCATTTAGATGATAATCTGCTCTTCCAGATATTAATATTTTCATATTAATGTAGATCCTTTTATCCCTGTAGCTTAGCACTGGGTTCTGATTTATTAATAGCTGGCTCCCTCTGGACTAGGGGAGCAGGATGCTGCGTTGTGATGAGCTTAATAACTCACTGCTCCCCATTAGTAAATCACAGACTAGCACTTTGAATTTGCGGAGAGAATTGGGTTGACTTTCCCTATCCCTTGAAGCATCTTAGCCCTGTTGTGCAAAACTACCTGCTAATGATCTTTCTTAAATGAGCCAAGCGCTCTAATATGGGTTCAGCCTACTCAGCTGAACTTTCAGCAGCCTTTCAGGGAGCAAGGGCAAGAGCAGAGCTAACAAATGTCACTGGCTTTTGCCCATCAGATGGTGCCAGGGCATTTTTCTGGCAGCGCCAGCAATATCATAACCAGCAGAATTAATGTATTTATTATTTTAGAAGAGCTCATGTTTTTTTAATGTCTCCCAGTTTGAAGGGAGAGTTGAAAGTAAGGGCAGCCTATTTGCATTGTGAATAAAGTTATCTGCCTCCTCCACACCCCCCCTCCCCGGAATATGCAGAAATAAATGCCTTCTAATGAACCCTGGGGGGCTGAAGCTTTGATATGGATCTTGCCGAGGGTATGGTGGCCGGGGAGAGGTTCTAGCCAGACTGAAAACCAGCATGGCATGGGGGGAAGGCGGACAACAAGTCTTGCTCAGAGTGAGAGAGAAAGGAAATTGGATTATCTTGTTAGCAGTTGGTGTTTTTCTGTCTCCATGAATTTACAGAGGAGAGGCCCCAGTTGGGAAGCTAAATTCAGCCCTCTACAGACAGTAAGGTTTTTCCTCTCATCTAAATAAAAGAGATGATCCTGTCCAAGTTCTGGAAACTTTATTCTCTTGCTCTGGCTGGATGCAGAGCAGGTGGGTAGAGAAGAAAAACTGCAGGATTTGAATTTGGGTTTTGTGGCTGTTGAAAGTGTTCAGTATGAGTGTTCGTGTGTTTGTAAACAGAGACTACTCTTTGAATGTGACATCTGGCTTTCAAGGAGCTCCCACAGCAGGCAGAATCACAGCAGTACACACTTCAGTTCCCTCAGACAAATCTATTGTAGGACTGTGTTTTGCAGTTTACAGCACACCGAATAAGCTCAAAAAACAACAAATGGAACTGAAGCCCCTTAATAGAGAAAATCTGGTTAAATGGATTGCTTTCTGGGAACAAACTGTTGAATAAAAAGAATACTGTGGCGATGGGAAAGTTTTCTGTGTTGCCAAGAGGTTCCATAAAAAGACCATGTTACAGTGTTATCCCACTCACTATGCAAGCCAGAGCATACTGCCGAGGATCACACGGTGCCTGGGAAGCAGCAGCGTAGAAAGCTGAAATACAGCAGCCACTGACAGCAACGGAGGTCAGGATCCGGGGGCGACTCCGTCCGCACCGCACCCTGGGCCGTGGCAGGCTCTGGACGTGGCCATGCGGATTGCACGGCTCCCGCCACACTAGGCAAGCAGTTCTCCCCTCGGTGTGCTGGCCCTGCCGCTGCCCAGCAGACCGCCTGAGAGAGACATTTGCCGTCATTTCACCCCCTGCTTTCTGTGAAACCTGCAGGCCAACTGCGACTCCCAAGGAGGGCCCTCGGGGCAGCCTGCGATATCAGCCGGGGGCTACACTTCTTTCTTAGAGCGAGGCTGCTTCTGCCAGCTCAGGCAATCCTGCTCCCCTTGCCCTCCTCACCGCTCTGCACCTTCAGCTGGGCCAGCACAGCTCTCTGCGTGCCACATGTAGAACGGGACCAGAGAACTGATCCAGCTAAAAAACAACCTGGGGGAAAAAAATGCTTATTTTCCAGCTGGATTGGTTCCTGGTCTGGGTCACTGCACAACAGGCAATTCAGGGATGAGAGTGAGCGGCCAGCACCCGGTCTGCAAGCTGTCGGCCAGTAAAGGACCCTGTAATCACGGCCCCGTTCTACCCCTCTGCCTCATGATTTAGACTACGTTATCTGTATGCGTTTACCTTCACCCTAAGTTTAGATGTCTCCACAGGGATGTGATCCAACATACAACAGAAGCCGGAGATAGGTTATTTCGCGGAGCAACCTTGGTGCGCCAGGCTGCGCCTCACCGTGCAGCTCTCGCCAAGGATCCTCAGGGCTTGCTGCAAATAGGCTTTTCTAGATCCACGGCACCAGCTGGCCCCGCTGACTGATACTAACCCAGGTGGCAGGAGCAGAGCTGTGTTATTCGCACGCTGCCCACTGCGTACTGAGCTCTGTGATCCTCAACGTGTTTCGGGGTCCCACAGTGCAGTTACACCGCTCTGGGGGTTAGTGGCTTCTGGGCCAGCAGCGTGGGTCTGTGCCCCACACTCCCCCACGGGGGAACGTACCCGGCAAACCTCCAGGCAGCCTCTCGGCCGGCTGCGCGAGCCTTGGCTGCGGTACTCCAAGTGGGCTAGTTTTAGCGCTCGGTGCCAAAAGGTGTCATGGAATTTTAATGACCACAGATGGCCACAGCTTCTGGTCTGTGTTTCATCTGAACAACCCCCCCTACCCACACCCACACACAAAAAATCACCACCACAACACCCTGATCTCCTCAACACGCTGCGGAGAGCCCCGACTCAGGTGAGTGAGTGCTACCAATCCAACTGCCAGTGCTACTTGCTGTTCAGCCTGGATTTTCCTTACCTAATCAAGAATATTTCTCTTACCTATATGTAAATGTGATGGAGTCAGACAACAGAAAATCCTGTAGGTGAATGTCAAGGTGAAATATTTCTGAGCCACCCCCTTTAAGACATTCCAAATACATGTCTTCAGGGTCTTCAGGATACTCACTAACTGGAGCACCTTGTTTTTGTACTGGAAGATTAGATTCCCACATTTTTCCACAGGCAAAGGAAGCATGCCCAGATATAATTCATAGAAACTGTGTAAATTCATTGTAAGTAGTAGCCAGATGTTGGCAAGAAGAGACTGTAGAAAAGCGCATACTATTTTCTCATTTAAGTATATAGGAAAATGGATCCTCTTATCCAGCTGTGAGCCTTTCCAGAGTACATCCTGGAAGTGCGGCTGATGGATGTGCCTCCCACGGCGCGCGGGGTTTGATGCTGTTCCAGGCATGCTTCATGGGGAGTACTCCATTCAAATAATTATCAACTGGAATAGAGTAAGTACCAATCCGTGCAAACACCACTGTGGCTGCGGCCTGGGAACAGATTGCAAAGCACATTTGGCTATTGTGTGTATGCTTGTAAATTTTAAAATGCTGGGTGAGACCTCTGAGTCTGGACAGCATCAGAGGATCTTGAGAACAGTAATGAAATGTGGAACCCAAATCTTTCTGCTTCTTTCTCCCAAAGGAGTCCCAGTCTGTGTTCAGCAAAAGTCACCACAGCTTCAGTAACTCCTAATAAATCTTATATTCGCTTCAGATTTGGGGAACTCACACAGGGGAAATCTGCTCTCAAGCTCCATGTGGTCTTTCCTTGACATCCATAATGCTCCACCTCCAGTCCAGACAAATCAGAGCAGCTTAGAGCTCACTCAGCATTGCTCTTTATCCTCTGAATCCTCCCATTTCAGCACTCTCCACCACACCACGTAACCGTGCCTTCAAGCTCCTCTCTAACTCTGCTTCTTTTTATTCACTCAGCAGGTCGTCTTCTATTACACTGCCAATAAGATGCAACTACGCACTTCGCTCCTCCAGTGTTACTTGCTTATTTTTCTTGTTCACCTGGTTTCCAGCAACTGCCTTCTCACTCTCTTCTGCAATGGCTCTCTGCATTAGGATTAGCCTGCCTAGGAAGGTCTGTCTCAATACTGTCACAATACTGCCTCTCATTTAGACCCCTCCTGAAATCTTTTGCAATGGCCAAAATAACATGCCTAAATCCATTCCTGACTTCTCTGTGTCACTTCTGCGTTTAATGCATTACTGCTCACTGATACGGGAGGCAATGGCTTTCTCGAAGGAGGACAGGGATATTGGGTTTTGAGTTTCATCTTGGTGTTAAAGACACTGAAGGCCTAAGAGAAAGCCCTATGTTTAGTTTAAGTACATGACAAACTTACTGAAGACACAGGGGGTTAGAGAAGTGCCTTGTAGCACTCTGGACGCCCAGGCAGCTGAGGCGCAAGTGTAGGCTCCCCACATACAGTTGAGGTCTGCAGTCTGGGCCACAAAGTTTCGAGACTTAGGCTGTGGTTTGATTATAAAACAAATCTGACTTTGTGGTTCTTAGCATTCGATCAAGAATGCCACAGCCGTATGACATGAAGCCCAGATCCAGCATAAACTCACTCCACCAAACTAAACGCATTTAGAAAATTGAGACAGGTTAGTTTTACATGGCAAGGTGCTATGGTAGCTGAGGTGTCGTGTGCCTACACCAGCCTACTTTCCTGCCAGATCAGGTTCAGGCTGTCTACCACAGCCAGTCCAAAGCTGACATACAAGCGTAAAGTTGCAAAAACTGTGTTGTGTGCTCTGGCTGGTTTGACAGAAATGCAGTTGTGTGCCCATCAATAATTCAGATTAAATGCAGACGGCTGGGTGATCTGCTAGTGCCCAGACCTGCAGTGATGGTGGAACCTGGGCCTTTGGAGTGTTGTGGGACTCTTTCCTCCGGGACAAAGTAAAATTTTCTGCCTTTGCAGCTGCACAGTTTATCCTGCTGCAATGAATTTTTCAAAAACTGAAGCAAGGGAGTTTGTGCGGGCTTCAGGCAACTCTGAGACTCAAGTAAAGATATTGGAGAGGGCAGCTGTTAACACTGCCGACTATCTAAGATGAAAACTCTCTGCAGGCAAAGACCGGCTACTTCTAAAGCACATCACATATTGTGAATGAAACTGTGCTGTCTGTAATAAAAGCACAAACACAGCCAAGAATGAGAGTATAAAAGCCCTGTACAAGGAAACTCACGCAAAGGCAGCACGAGGGGATGCATTTGAAGCATGGGTAGTGGGGTGGGACAAGACACCCAGGAGAGGGCACTGGGCTGCCGTGGGGAGCCCCTTCTCCATCGCCCGCAGGCTGAGCGAGGGCCACGCAGCTGCAGAGAGGCTACGCTGGTAGTGGCAGGGCAGAGAAGGGGTTAACTGGATGCTGATACCCCCCTCTCTGTTGAACTCATTGATTCATTTTCTCTGTTCCTATTTCTTTCTCTCACTTTCTTCTTCTCTCTCTTGCAGACTGATTAAAAACTCTTTGAGTTTGAAGGTTTTTGTGTCAAAACAGCTCAGCTGCCAGCTGGGTGCCAAGCAGTGAATATTCATGGTATTTAAATGTGACAGTGTGGTGGGGGCTAAAGGACGGGCTAGTTAGCTCTTTTTAGATGGAGATTAGCTGCCTCTTTGCTCCTAATCACCACTGTTGTTGAAATATTACAGCTTCTGTTACAACTATTAATGTCCTAAATGAAGAACAGGCTCCTCTGAATAACATCAAACATGAAATGGTCACTTCCAATTTCAGCCTGGGTTTCTCCCCTCTTTGCTAATGTGTGCTACGTTTTTTAGCTGGAGATCTGCCTTGGTACCACACCGTTTGGTTTCAAAACCATACAGGAGGAGAGGAGCTGGCCTGGCTGGAGAGCTTTGGTGAGAGCCTAAGGAGCAATCACCTCCGGGTCACTAGTTCAGAAAAGGTCAGTAGCTGGCCAGAGGTTGTTATTTACTCCCTGAGGATGGCAGCTCCTCGGAGGCAGAAGTGAGTGCCTAGTTTCAGGTTGATTCTTCATAGAGAAGCTTTTAGAAGCTGCTACTCTAACTGAAGCCCCTGCTAACAGGGGCTCAGCACAGGGTGGAGGTAACCAAACTGTCTTCCTGCACATAGAAAGGATCTGGGCAAGCCTGAGTTGAGGCACATCACCGGAGTGGTGTGGAGGAAGGCACAGCACCCCATTGCTCTCCGTGCAGGCATTTGCCAGGCACAAGATGAAAAACGCAGTCCTGAGTTCTACCAGCAACATTGTTAAAGGTAAGATAAGCTCACAAGCTCCTACTTGAGCTTTACTCAGATAAAACTCCCACTGAAGTCAGAGGCTGGATAAAATTTGTGAGAGGATGGTGTGAGTTAGTACTTTCACAGCAATATCTAGAAGGAAGCCTGACAGAAAATACTTTGCAGCAGAAACTGCCCAGGTGTCCGATGCTTGCTTGACCATTTGGAAGCCCTCCGCATTCATCCACAAAAACTGCCCTGCGTTATCCAAGCGCCTGCCTGGCAGCGTGACGAAGAGGAGGGAAAACCCATGTGTGGTCCTTAGACTCTGGCAAGAAATAGCAGAGCAGAACACCAGGCTATTGATTTCATGTTTGCTTTAAAAACAACCTAAGTGCATTCCTGGAGCAAGGCAGGTCTGGAAGCCTAAATAAAATAATATTCTTCAGCCTTGAAAACTGACACTAGACTTCAATGACTGCTTTAAAGTCCTGTCCCCCAGACTAAGACCTGCACATTTCCTAAGCGCTTGTCTACACACAAAAATGGTGCTACTTTAACTAGACCAGTGGAGCTAAAGCAACACATCTCTCCCCTCTCCCATCCCTTCCTCCTTCCCTACCTGAACAGAGTTACATAGGCAACTTATTTTGACAGAACCTTCCTTACGGGAAGAAAATATGCTTTTACCAGTATGGGGCAAATTAGTATCAGCACATCTAGGTAGAACTGGCGATGCCATTACTATTTTTGTAGCAAAAAGTTATGTCCATACCAGCGTATTTAGACTGTCTCAGAAAGGATGCATAGAGCAAAGCCATGGGAAGAGGCAAGCAGAAGACATCCGATGTATCTTCCTGCTGGCAGGACATACGTGCACATATGATGAACACAAATGATCCCGTCTGAGATAGTCAGGGACCTCTCTGGCACTCACAAGGCAGCACAGCAGCATTTATCTGCATTAAATATGTGTACATTATTTATAATCTACAAGCAAATCAATAGAATTCAGATCTTTCACAGTATAAACAGATGGACAGAAACTGCATGTTGGCTAAGTTCACCAGGAAAAAAATCCCCAAGCAAACAAAAGCCATAGCGTATTCACAGGTACAAAAAAAGGATTTGAGCACCAGTCGGTTAGAAATGCTAGTTTCCATGGATGGTCTCAGAAATATATGGGCCTGGTCCTTTAAAATTATTGCCTTTCAAGGAGAATTGCATTAAGTAACACTGGCTTCCTGAAGAAAAAAGAAACAAATTTTGTATATAGGATACACACATATTCCCTTCTGGCAGAACATCAGGACTATAGATTTCCACAGATTGCATTTGATATTCGAGATGCTTGTGGGCAATGTAGCTGTAGAGGAAAACCTGATTTCTCATCAGTACCTTTACAAAGTCACCCTATTTTAGATGCTAAATTATTAAAATAATAATGAACAAACTCCTAACTTCGACACTCTCAGGAAAATGCAGCAACCTTATTATCACTCAGACAGGACAACTTCCCAAGCTTCTAAATGCTGTATTTAAAGCCTCACCAAGCCTAATATTCTCAGTAATAATATCAACGCCTTCAAGTATCTTATCCATTGAAGCTAGGATGACCTAAATTGCATTAGATTTTCCCTTGAACAGTTGTCCTTGTTTCATTCTTTCTAAGTAAATCAGATGGTACTTAGTACATACTTCTGGAGGAAGAAAAAACAAAAGACAGATGGATGTGGCTCCCAGCAGCTTGAAAGCACAGCACCAAATAACATCAATAGTCTCAGTCTGTTCTTTGACATATTGGAGTGCCTCTTGCCTTCTTAAGATAATTTCCTTCAAATCTGTTCAGCCCCACAGATTCTGAGCTCCCAAATTCTATGAAATAGGAAGATCTCCCGTGCAGCTGTAACGGAAGATGCAAAGTGGCATAGCTATATCAGTCAGAAATGCAAGAATCCCCCCTCTAATCCACGCACCAATGCTGCTGAAAACTGCTGTGCCGGCACTGGTAGCTAGCAAAAATAACAGGGCATGGTTCTTCTGGAACAGCTGCTGGAAGAGAGCTGCTGGCTTCCAGACCTCCGTGTCCCCAGAAGGAGCAGGTATGCCAAGAGAGTGTGTTAGCTAAACTTTGCAGCAGGACGGGAACTCAGGGAAACAGCTCTCCAAGCCAAAAGGAAACCACTCAAATCACAAAGCAAAACCCATCTAATTCGTTGATCAACCATCCTGCTTCCCAGTAGCTTCCCAGAAAGAAGGGACATCAAGAACTAGGAACTACACCTCTCAACCAGAAGTGTTTGAGGGCAATTTTTTTGTTCTTAACTAACTCAGTTGCTCTCCCAATGGAGGGATGCTGAAGGGATTAGGGAATAGCTATTCCTCACCTATTGATCGTGAACAGAATGATCTGAACAGGTGGCGTACGTCTATCCCTTTCATTACTGCCATGTAATTTCATCTCTGCCCACTTTCTAGTTCACCCAAACCTCATCATTAAAGTCATCTTCCACTACTTCATTACAAGCATCACATCCTCCCTCTTTCCCATCCATCTATTCTTCCTCTTCAAGACTTCAACCGCTGACCCCATGCCCCGTTCCCGGCCTTCCCCTTCCTGCTCCCTGGCTCCCTTTGTGTCCTGTCGTCTCTTCATTATCATGCTGATGTCTCCCTCCCCAGCACAGTCTCCCACTTCCAAGCCACAAAGCCTTCCCCACCTCCTTTGGGGGCACCACTTTTTAAAGCAATCCCTTCTCATCACCAGTATGTCTCTTCTACTGTCTCAAACCCCTTGTGTGTTCACCTTATCCGCCTGAATTGATAGCAGCGGCCGAGTTTGCAGACCAATGTCCAAGTGATTGATTAATGAGGATTTTTGTGTCACTGCTTTATGGAAGATAAGCATGCATGTGTGCTACAACAGACCTTCACCATTAGGAAGTCCTTTAAGGCCCTCACTGGCTCATGGTGGTCCAGGTAACACTGCTAAAAAAGCCTGAAAGCCTTTTTTTTTTTTTTTTTTGCCCTGTTTGGCTAGGAGGTAGAGGCCTTTTCTTTCTGCTCCAAAGTCTGCTCCAGATTAGGTGCCTGCCCAGCACTCTGCATGGGGTCATCCACAAGCCCCCAAGGAGTCCCAGCTGGTGCAATTCAGAAAGCTCATGCAGAGGTCCTTGAGTTCATGAGGAGCCAAGCTGCAAACAGGCTCTAAGGAATGACTCAAAGTTCATCTCATTAAGTCCTATTTGATTTAGATCCTGAGATGCTATCTCTGAGAACACTTCCTTTCTTCTTCCACCTTCCATAAGCAAAGATCATTTGGGTCTCTGTTAACAACCGCTGAGCTACTTTCACCTCTGACTGATGCAAGCTAAAGCAAGGACCGAGAGTGCCTGGCAAAGTTTTCCAGGAGAAAGCTGAAGTTAACAAATCTCCTCCCAGAAATGAATGAGCAGAGCAGATTGAGAATGGGTGGTACAAATGCAAGCACCCATCCCCTTTCCCCATGGCTCAAAGGATCCAGTTGCCTATATCCCAGCATCCCTGCTAATCCTGGCAATTATTTCTTCTCCATGTGCATTTCCAATGTCCCTGCTTCCAAGGACGTTATTCATTCCAAAGCGACCTACTTTCCACACACTCATTTTTAAAAGTATTTACATGAGAAATCAACAGTCTGAGGCTACACAAATGAATGTTTCCAGTCATTCACCTCCACCATGTTTTAATTTTATTGCATAAATCACTTTGTGCATATCCCAAGTTGGCTCTTTGGCACACACCCCATTGCAGCCTGGGGCAGGCTGGGGTGAATGCTTCCTTGGGCACATCTCACCTGAGAAAACCTGAAAGGACATTTTAGGTCAGAGTACCTAAAATTGCACCTCTGCCTTGTCCCTTCACCAGAAGACACAAGCAGGCATCTCACCCCTAAGAGCCCGCCCAGATAGCCTGTGGCAGGAGGCACAAGAGTGACACAAGACGTCCCTGGCAAAGCCTCACTGCCGGCCAGCAGCTGCCTGTTCACTGGGTCTGCCTGAGTCTGCTCCTCACACTGCATGAATCCTCAAGCTGTCCCTTCCCACCAAGCTGGGGTCCAGCTTATAACCCTGGAGAAGAGTATTCTCCATCTTCATTCTCCTCTTGCGCTTTCTTTCTGTTGATCAGGTCTCTGCTCAGTTACTTTCTAAGCTTATCACTTCCATTTTTTTAGCAAAGATCATTAGATCTCATTGTGGTTTTGTTCACTAAAATGATCTGCATTTGCATAAGGGAGTTTTTTGACTTCTCATGGCATTGCCTTGCTGCCAATCTGTCAAGCAGCATTAAGCGCAAGGAGGAAACTGAATGCTGCTTTTCATGAAACAAAAGGCCGGCTTTCCTCCAGGACAGCAGCGATTCTGTGTGTCCCCTTGGCCAGCCGGACCCACAGTCGGGCTCTTCAAGAAGCTTTGGACGAGGCAGTCCTGTGAGCAGAGGAAGCACTATGTAATGGCACAGCTCCTTAAAGCAGACCCAGCTTCAGGATCTAAACCCCTGGACAGGATTAATTACCCAGTGAGCGGCTTGTTAGAAGCTATGTTGGCACACAGATAAGGGAAGTGGTAATAGAATCAGCCAATTAACCAGCCGATGGTGCTGAACTAAATGCGACCTCATCATTAATTGCGGTTGTTTCTCAGCAGTCTTCTCATAACAGTGGGTACTGGGAGAGGGGAGAGAGAGGGCTTATCCAGGTGCTTAATTTATTTCTGCTCACAAACAGGAACCATGGGATATAAACTTCATGACAATTACATGGCAGAGTTTTAAATCTTGTTACACCTACTCTCCCTGAAAGAAAGGGGAGATGAAAGTCCTGCAAAAGCAGAAGAGAAGGCTTCCTCATGCTTTTCAGCGCAGGAAACAGTTGTCCAATATAATGAAGCCTTCTTAACATACTTTATCTGTAGGTAAATTTTCTGTGTGAGCACTGTGAGAGGAATTCCTCTCGCTCTGTCTGGCACATGGCCTGTGGCCCAGCCACACGGCACAGAACGGAGCCGGCACTCTCAGAGAAAGCTGACACAAAAAGCTCAAGATGGCCTCGAGCTACAGCTGTGGATCTGGCTCCAGACTTCCCCTCAGTTCAGAGGTGTCTGAATCTGAGCCCCTTGCAGAGCCTTTAAGCCAGATGGAAAACCTAGCAATGAGTTTCCTAAAGTTCAAGAGGGTTCAAGAGGGTTTGTTTGAAATCCATCTCTAGGGATAACCTAAAGCAGTTAGTGTTGCAGAACAAAGACCTGTCTTCTTGTGACTGCTCCCTTAAAGGAAGCGGTTGGATAATTCTCCGTCAGGAGAATTAATCTCACATAGTCCTGAACAGCTAACTCCTCCTTGGAATAGCATGGTGATGAAAGAGCATCAGTCACAGGAATGAGCACATTAATTGCTAGGTGCGGCCTTGGTTCCTGGAGGAAGCTGGGTCTGTGCTAATCTAGCCGCAGCCAGACTGCAACATAACCTCTGCCACGCCTGGCTTGGACCTAAAGTTCATCTTGTTTTGCAACCTATCTGGCAGCAGCCGATGTGGAGGTTTAGGGCAAAACACGGGACGGGAACAGAATGGAGATTCTTCCACGTTCCTGCAGTCTGGAACTTAGAAACTTTCAGCTCACATCCACATCCATGAGTTCTCCAAACCTTTTTGAACTCATCTATAATCACATCACTGATTGCATCCTGTGGCAATGAGTTCCAGGTTTGGTGACACATTGATGAAAAAGCAATTCTTTTCATTTAATTCTTTTCATTTTCCTTTAAAACTTTTGCCTGATGACTTTGTTTGATGCCACCTTGTTCCCATGCTAGAAGAAATAGTGAATAATCATTTCTTACTCATGTCTCCGTGCACTTTATGATTTGATGGATCTCTAGCGTAATCCCTTCAGCTGCCACCTTTCCAAGCTGAAGAGCCCTAGTCTGTTTAGCCTCCCTTCAGAAGAAAGTCATTTCATACCTGTTGCCTCTCTGCTTGTCGCTCCTGTCTCCAACGTTTCACCATGTGGTTGCTCCCAGCTCTGTCCCAGCCTCTCACTCTCAGCCAGAGCCCCCTCTGTCACATCACAGGACTTCTGCCAGCACTGCCACACTTTTTCTCATTCTGCTATAACCTCTCTAGGGGACCAGGACTGCATGCAGCATTCAAGACACATATGCACCATGGATTCATACAGTAGTATAATGATGTTTTATGTTTTGCTGCCGGCTCCTTTCCTAACCGTTCCTTCCCCCTACCTCCCGTCTGACTGCTGCTGTGCAGTTTTCCCCCCCAGGATGGCTCCAGATCTCCCTTCTGGGTGGTAACTGCTAATGTACGTACACATCCACTTATCGTTGTTTTCCCCCACATTACTTCTGCGTTTATCGACAGGGAATTTCATCTGCTGTTCTAGCGCCCACTCACTCCGTATCCTGCAGCTCTTTGTTCGTTACAGCTTATTATAGCAATCTCATGGAAAAACAAGCTCATTACAGTTGAGAAACTCACGCCTTCTTCCACTGACTGAGGGGCTGCCTGTGTTGGAGGTGGTGCTGACTGCTTGAATTTCTTCCCAGCTATTAACACAGAGGGCCCAGTGTGCACTCCCAGCCCCTACTCAGAGGGGCAGGACTGATTGAGGCTCCTTCATCAGCCAAAAGGGCAAAGGATCACAGGCACAACACACCATTATTTCCCTGCTATTGGCAACTCTCTCCCAACAGACAGCTAACAGCAGTCACCTACCCACACTCTCCTCCTATGCTACCCCTTCTCTCAGCGCTGTGGCTCCTGAACAGAGAGCGAGAGTCGGCAGAAGCAAGACCCTTCGCACCACAGCCCGAACTTCTGCACTGAGGATTAAGTGCAGCTGCAAGGGAAGTGCTGTCAATATCTCTAATAACAAGCAAAAACAGAGCAGGGGAACCAATACCTTATTGCAGCAGTTACCTGGACCAATTATCATGGAAGGGATCTGGGCCAAGCAGCAGCCTCCAGCCTGTTTTCTCCGTTAGGAATGCTATGGAAAAGGACTTCCCTCCCCCTCTCCCCAGGGAAGACTAATCTGCATGGTACGCTGGGGATGAATAACCTAACATTAGTGTCAATCCGGTTTCATAATTTCATCTCACTATTCCTGGTTATAGCCTGCTATAGCCACTTAAATAATTCCTCACCCCCTTTGAAACTCACACCCCACAAGCACATGGACAGTTGTAATCTCTTTTTCTTGGGCCCCTTGTTATTTATTTTGCATTGACTTAATTATTTTTAATCTTTCCTCACCAATCAGCCTCTCCAATCCTATAGTACAGCTCAGTGCCTCTCCCTGAGCCCTCCCTGACTCATCTACACCTTTTTGCTGGGATGCTGCCCAGAACTGAACGCAGTGTATCTTGCCTGGGATCTCATCAGAGGCGCTGAGAGGGACTGGTGCCTCTCTCAGTCCTGTTTTGATGCCTTTCCATATGTAGGCAAGAATCTCATTAGCTATTTTTTCTCGCTACCTGAACACACTGCAGTCTCACATGATATCCAATTTACTGTCCACCTTCACCCTCCCGTCTCTTTCAGCGTGACAGCTTTACAAGTCCCCCTTCCATTAAATCACTACAGGCCAGCTGATCTAAATGGAGTTACACTGATTCCCATCAGTCAAGGATTTGGCCTTTTGTTTCACATTTCTCTTCAGGCACACCAGCCTACTTTAATCCTGGTCAAATCTCATACCGCTTCTTGCTCATAGTGCTAATCTCTGTGGGGAACTTTTATCCCAGAGAACAGTCATGACTCTCTTCTTTGGTATTTGGCTTGTGCATTCCCACTAGCACGTTCCACAGGATGCCTGAACACTGGGCCCCGTTAGACACTTTCCCCCCTAGAATATTGCCTTTCATTTTTTAAAAGTGTGCATGCAGCGTATACAGGGTATACTGCCAGTCAGCAGTTCGAGTATGAGTATTCCTTTCCAAAAGGATTGGAAATTTGTTGTTCACCCAACATCAGCTGTGCCTGATTTTCCACTTCTCTCCTTCTGGTTTCAGTGGCGGTAATGCCAGCATGCAGGCAGAGCCCAAGAGTGCCACAGCAAGATCTGCGAGAGCTGCTCGGCAGCCCCGAGCCTGCCTGCGTCACAGGCTTTCCGGGTTTCGAATTTCATATAGTCCCATGCAGCAGGGCTAGCTCCTATAAAGCTCTCCCAGAACTAGCTCCTCCAGTGCAAAGGCCTTTTTGCCAGCTGCCCAAATTTGCACAAGAGTTGCCAGGATCTAGACCAGGATAACAAGACTCATTTTGGCTAGCTTGTCCTTACCAGGAATGGGAGACTTCAGCACAGTGCTCCCAAGGCGGGAGACTCCTCTCATTGTGCTGCCAGCTGCCTCTCTGTTGCATTCATCCCACAAAGGGATGGGCTGTTGTGAGGGCCTTTTACTCGCTGCTTGGAGAACTGGCACTCACAGCTGCAGGGAAATGGCTCTGGTAGAGCCTCCTAGCCTCAGAATACAATGACCAGATGGGGAGCCAGCTGGAGGATGAAAGAATGAGGGAGGAAGACAGAGGGGGCAAGGATCTGGCCAGCTTCTTGCCATTCTGGCCCTAAGGGTAAAGAGAGGCTTCCCGTGCCTGTATCAGTAGCTAAAGACGTGCTGCCTCCTTTATAACTAAAGAGACACCCCATCCCATTCCTATGAGCTGCAAAACTTTGGGCTCACGTTGCAAAATAGCCTGGGCAGACTGAAGAAAGCACATGGGTTCTGGGAGTGCTGGATGTGCAGAGGAGGCAGGAGAATTAAACCCCCGCAGGGATGGAAGGGCAGGTTGGAGAGCCCTGGCAGCGTGCCTGCACATGCTTCCCCCCCAAAACAAAAGTCAAATATACCTCAGTCACTGCTCACACTGCTCCTGGGGAGAACGTCAGCTGGCTTAGCAACGAAAGCATCTAAGGGAGGCAGAATTTCCTTCTCCACGTCTATTTCTTGTGTTTACAGAGTGGCTAAGTTTAAAAATAAGTAAGTAAAAAGCCTGTATAGATGGATTTGTAATGCTAAGACTGGCATTTCATAACCATTTTAGGCCAGAATAAGGCAGCACAAGGTGGGGATAAAGGTGCCTTTAAATGCTCATACAGTCCCTACCCAGGTCTTTGGGAGTGGTCTTGGTCTTTGCTGAGAGCTAAGGCCACCAGGGGCTGGTCTCATTCATTCTTGGCCTGCCAAAGTCTCCATGGGCTCTTGCGAACAGTGCAGAGTCTCAGCTATACGTGCTACACTGGCAATATCCAGGGCAAGTCAGCTCTATGCACGTACCAGGGACTTCTAGAGATTCCTGGTTACAGCAACATTAAAATCCCCCTAACAACGACTAGCACAGATCAGGGGAAGAGTGGAACAGGAGATCTGCTCCATAGATTTTCCCTATCCTCTGCAAAAGATTTTGTAGACTTTCACACCTCAGCCTATCACCTTAGTCTGTTCTCAACAGCCAGACAA
This sequence comes from Struthio camelus, assembly GCF_040807025.1. Lineage (NCBI taxonomy): Eukaryota > Metazoa > Chordata > Aves > Struthioniformes > Struthionidae > Struthio > Struthio camelus. The sequence continues at coordinate 10,112,698 of NC_090947.1, read as the reverse complement.
AGACAGAGCACAGTGTTAGCGCTCTGTTTGCAGGAGCTCAGGGAAGGCCCCTGCAGGCTGCCTGGCAGCTGTTTCAGGATCCGTACACATCGCACTCAGCCCACTTGGACCGGCACTCTAGAAGAAGGCAGGCCCAGCTATAGGGAGTCCAGTGCCACATCCAGTATGAAATACTGCATATCTTGAAGACCTGAGATGTCACTTGCCATTTTAAATTTACTCCAAAAGTGTTGAAGAGGTCACTTTGTCCTTGCAGACGTGATACTGGATCAGGTATCACACTGCTTCCAAACCTCCTCCTTCCCCACAGCTGACAGAAACCAGCACCATGCATTATGCACGTCAACTACCTAGGCAGAAAATCAGGTGAGCTCCCTCCTGATCCAGATGAAAGTCATGCAGCTGGGGGACCCAGGAGAGCAGAGATCTGGCATTAAAGAAGGTGGAGTCATCCTCTTAAACTAAGCACCTACACACAGTGGAGCTTCACTGGGCAGCTTCTTTCATGTGCTCCCCTAATGTTCACTTGTGATAGCTTGGTGGCAACGAGGGCCTTCATCCCCACCACGGTCCGGCTCCTGCCCCCCAGGAGTTTAAGAGAACGTATTTTAAAGACCCTCCTGGGAGCTCACTCAAGCTCTTTGTTTACACAGCAGATTGGTGGCTTCTTGTTTGAAGTCAGGATTTAAGCTCTTCTTTCTAATTACAGAGAGACTCTGAAACCTGAGAGATCTCTGCTGTTGAAGACTAAGCATAAGGGAAAAAACCCACTTGCCTAGGTAGAACAATACTACATCCAAACCCTAGAGTTTGCTTTAAACAGAAGGCCCCTGCAGCAAAATAGGACATATGCTCTTATTCTTCTCCTGCAGTCTCTTTTAATCACATTATTTTCTGTTCAGCACCTCGGTTCCTTGCAAGTTATCACCAGCACTCAAGGACATTTGTTCCACTTTGTCTACTACAGAGGATGGGGGATGGCAGAAAATGTCTGAATCCCAAAGAACTTCCCTAGGCAGACAAATAAAAGCCTGGGTATTTCCATCCCTCTCCAAACCGACAGCTGCCATGGGATATAACTACATTTTTACACTGCGGATGAACCTCATTTGAGCTGATCAAACACTGATCTTTCCATTAGGAGAACAAAGAGGAATATAATATCCTCCTCATTTCAGAACGGCAGTTAAGGTTTCTAAATGTTTCTTCAGTAGCTCTTGTGTTTCTGATATAGAAACTCCTGACCCAGTGCCCCAGTTTCTGTCCAGATGTCAAAGCTTTTTATGCACTCGTCTCTGCAGGAAAGGCAAGATGGAAGAGGAGACTTGGGGGCAAGCTGGGATAGCTCTGGGAGTGAGGATAATAATGTCTGCTCTCTCCCAAAGTGTCTTGTCCCTGGGCAGTGTAAGGTTTTCAGTGAGTGGGGCTGGCTCTTACAGCCCCTCACATGATGGGGTCCTGAGCTTGGCTGGAGCTTCCAGACATTGCTATCAGCTGTGTAAAATAGGACACCACCTCTGGCTCCTTTGCTGTCACTAGCAAGTGTGATGTTTTGGCAGTTGACAGAGGGGGCAGGAGATGGAGGCAAGGTGAGAAAAGACTTTGGGAACTTTCCCAGCACATCGGAAATATTCCTCCAGCAGCACAAAACCATGGTTGACCAAGTCCCAGTTCACCTCAGGTGCATGAGCCAAGCGGAAACGCATTAAACAGAAGGTGGAAAGTAGCATGTTTGAGATACAGTGAAGTGCATGGCCTCCCATGCAAAAGCAAATCCAGATTTTTCCTCACCGGAGTCTCCTCTGAAAAAGAAAACTGTTCTCTCTTCACTCAGGGCAGCGCCTGTTCCCTTGGCTCACTCTGGACTGAAAGGTTAGCACCTCTGTAATCAGATTAAGGCCTCAAACAACAGCTGTGTTTGTTCTCTGAATTAAAGGCAGAATAATTATAAATGATTGTTTTCCTGCAAATTAAAAGACTAACTGTCTCCTCACTTCCTGATTTCCAATTTGTTTCTCTGAATAAATACATCATAGTATTAATAGTAATGAATTACTGCCACTTTAATCACACTGATCTGTGCAGACTTCATAACAATTATAATCTCTTATCTGAAAATGACTTGAGGGAAGGGGGCCATAAATCCCATTGAAAGTGAATTCTTTCCAGTATTATCCACTATTCAAATGGATATAGGCTGAATAATTGCATCTGATTAATTAAAAGCTGCAGGGCACCAGAGAGTGAGACTAATATCGGTCTTCGCTTAACCTCCCCACACCAGGTTTTTGCATTTTTTTTAAGACATAAAAGCCCCCTCTCATGGCTTCATTTGCTCCAGACCAAGAGACGCTAGAGTGGGACGGTTTGAACCTGTGTTGTGGCTGGCACGTTGCTTTTGTCCTGCAGAATGAACGCAGCTGGTCTCACAACACCATGCTAGCGCATCGGCACCGTTTACAGGACTCCTTGCACATGTAGCAACATGCTACTGCTTAAACAACTCCCATCCTCCAAGTTCCCAACCAAAAACGATTATATTTGCAACAAAACATTATTACAGGAGCATATCTTCAATGCTCCGGGACACCAGGGAACATTATCGCTCTTTGAAGGTAACTAAGTTGTGGTTGACCTAGAGATGCAATCCAGACCCCATGCTGGACGCAGCTGCAATACCATCTTCCTGCCCATTGGCACAGCTTGGGACTCACTTCTCCTGCACAGAAATCACCACACAAACGTACTGCTATGTGCATGACTGAACCAAGGTGCAATGTTGAGAGTGTGATGCAGATTTTCTGCCCTGTGTTGCCAGTTTTAATGCCATTTTGGCACCAAAAAAACTCAGTAAAACAAGGCAGTGCAAGTGCCAGTCTCTGCAAGCAACAGGAGTATGATTTGATGGGAAGCAAATGAATATTACCTCAGCTCTCTCACCTAGCACACTGCTTATTTATAATCCCACTCCCCTCTTTCCCTTTCACCATACAGCTGGACCAAGCCTCAGCCAAACCTCCAATGGGCATTTTGCCTGTTTGGTGACTTGGTAACAACTTCAGCAGCTGAGCCCTCCAGGACTTGCTATCAGGAGCAGAAACTACCACTTTGAAATCTGAGACAGTTATCGCACACATATGGGGAGGAGAGGAGCGCAGACAGAAAGCAGCTTTACAAAACCTGCAGTGTAAGTTGCTCTTCTGCTGTTTCTAAGTTACAATGATTGGCTTTCCAGCTTGAACATTAAGCACAGAGCAGCAGAGCATGCAGTGAGACAGCTGCAGTGATGAATTTGTATTCCTTCATTAACGTGGGGATACAGACTCTGAAGGCAGAACAGCGAATAAAGGAGGCAGGGGAAAAAGCTGCCTTATGTTTTTGGTGCTGGGAAAACTCATATTAAAGTTAACAAACAGTGTAAATTTTATTTCCGAGGGAAAAAAGCAAAAATTGCACTGTCAATGACACACACACACACACACACACACCTCACCACAGCCACCATCTCCCTGGCGCTGTGTTAGTCCAAACCGAGGGAGACCCAAGGGCCGCCCCAAAGCAGGGGACTCCCCAGCAGCGGGCAAGTTGCGCTGACTGCCCTGACACAGGGCAGCGTCTCCGTGGGCTCCAGTCTGCAACGTCACAGTGCAGCACTGCCGGCCTGAAAGAGGCTCGTTGCCTTGCTGGGGGCTCCTTTGCTCCCCCTTCTATCGGTATTGTTCTCGTCTTTGTTCCATCAATCTCCAGAGAGTCTTTCTGTAAAACACCAGCCACAAGCAACAACTAGTTGCTCTGCTGTGCTCCCGCAAACAAAAGCACTCACAATTACCCTCAGTTCTTTGGGTTTCCTTGAGTTTGTCTTTTTTTTTTTTTTTTTAAACTATCCATCACAGCAAATGATCCCCTTCAATAAAGTTAAAGCAAGATAACACAGTTAGCTTGCCACAATACCAAACTCATAAAAAAATCCACTGATTTATTCTAGACTATTCTTATGTCTAAACAGTAGGAGGGACAGGTAGGCCATTAGAAAATGGCAGCCGCTCAGTCACACTTCAACATACCCCCCCTTTTTGAAAGAAAAAATAAATGTAGGGGCAGCGATGATGTGGAAAAGGCTAAAACGCTGAAACTGTGTCAAAGAGGCTTAATCCTGCAGTCTTGATGCAGGCAACCCTCCCAGCTCATTCAGAGAGAATCTTCTCCGGGTGAGGATTGCGGAGCGGGATTCCCAGTCTGGGATGGCTGCTCCCAGCACCCGGTTTGACCCAAGCCTCTTATGTTACCTCAGTAGTAACCCCTCCAAATGACGAAACAGCTGTAAAGCTTCAAGATCAAACTCCCTGGGATCCTAATGGTGACGGTTCTCCTCGTACAAACTGAAAAAATAGAGAATCACTGGTCTGACTCCAGTTCCAAGTAGCGTTCCTGAAGCTGTGTATCAGATGAGTGCTTACAAGCAGGTGTTTCTCCTGGCAGATGCCTGCAGAGCCGGATTCCACAGGAGCAGCACCCGTGCCGTGACACTTAAAACAGCTGGCCCTCTCTCGGGCATTTCAGAAGGGAGCCCATGGGCTGGATGGACAAGTACAGAGCTTCTCCAGACAGCCTCTCACATCAAGCGCTGAAGGACAGGACAGGGGAACTGATGCTACTGTCACATATTTTGGTGGTTTCATGCTGATGCTCTGACACCAGGGCTGGGCTGGCATGGTGACCACAGGGCTGGACAAATCCTTTGCTGGTGAAGTGAGTCAGGCCAGGCTGCTGAGCCTGGCGACTTCAGGCCAACCCGGACTGCACTGCCTGTCTTGGCACCACCCCTCCGCGGAGAGCAGAGGGAGTCCCGGGAGCTGATCTCATCACGTGCCTGGGGGCCGCTCCTGGCCACAGCTCTCCAGGGCTGTGGTATGTGTCCTGCAGCTGCACAAAGCGTTCGGTCTTGCAAGGATGGGCCAGCTAGAACTAATCTTGGACTTCAGTTTGTAAAGCTGGGCTTCAGGAGCACATAACTCATATACACACAAAGGGCTTGAGATGGCGTGAAGAAAACCAGATTCCCCAGGGTATGCATGAGTTGAGGGGTGCCCAGGGGAAGGGGGTGTTTGTCTATATGAACACTAAAACAAGGTCATTTGCAGTTTAGGAAAAGGTAAAGCTGCATCAGAGCTGAAGGACAGAGACCTGCCGGTCAGAAAAGGATCAAACAGAAGCAGAGGAGGAGTACTCCACTCCCACTGGAGAAAGCCTAAGGCAAGCGAGTATGTTGAGGGCAGGGCTGGTTTGCAAAAGCATTTGGAATAGCGTTAGAACAAGCACTCCATACCTTTCCAACAGTGCTGAGGACACAAACAGTTGATATAACAAAACATATTTACTGTGCCTGCACTGTCAAAGTTCATGGACTGCCCAGCCTGAGGAAGCTGGAAATTGTTTGACCATCCCTTAAATCTTCCAGTGCATCCCAGGAAAGAAAATTCTCACGCAGAAGTCTGAGACTGCCACCAGAAAAATAGAAAGGTGTGCCGTTTTATGAAAGTGATGATAAAAATACAGGAGTTTTACAGGCACTGAATTTTGTCACAGTTAAAACCAAGAAGCGTTGTAAAACGAAAATGAGTCACGTAGCTGTGTGCTGTGTGGCACTTGCTGAAATAAGGACTCCAGTTATTTGTATGGGGGAAGGGAGGACACAGTTACTCTATTCTCCTGCTGTGTTTGGTTAAGAAGTTCAGTGCACGTGATGAGTTGATCCTTTCCTATTTAATGACTCCGAATTTCTCTCTCCTCTAAAATTGTGACTGGACTCCTTGCACAGGGAGTCAGTCTCTAGCTCAGGTATTGCCAATTTGCTTTTCCAAGGCCTGCAGTGAATTGCCTCCTCTGAATACAACTGAATATACACTTGTACAGATATTTTCGCAGCAGTTACAGAGACAACAGAGCCCTGGCACCTAGGTTTCTGTCTTGCCAGCCTCAACTAGCTCTGTCACTCTCTCCTGACCAAAGACCAAAGGTTTGGGAGGGGAAAGCCTGGAGACCACCCCAAGCCTTTCCTTGTGAAGTACGAGGGTGTATGGAGCCCTGACAGAGGGAAGACGATGCGGCTGAATAACCCTGCTATGGGAGGGAATGAAGGTAATGGGAAAGCAATACACGGGGACCTCACGGAAGGATACAAAGAGCCTGGAGGCGTCCAAAAACAGCCAGAAGTTACAAAGCAGGTATCCCCCCATTTTAGTCCAGAGGGACCCAAAGACAAGCCAGGCTGACACCAGGTTGTAGACACCTGTATGCTGGACCTAGAAGGGGAAGGTGAGCAAGGCAGGTACATGATGCAGATGATGCGGATGATGCACTATCATAGGAAGGATAGGTGCCATAGGCTCCAGGGCACACACGGTGCTTTCACTCCCAAATACACTTCTCAGACTTTGTTGCAGACTCATAGAAGCAGCTTAGTTGTAGCCAGGAAAGCTGCTCCCACTTAGGCAGATCTCCAGTTCTCATCACTGAGCAGTACACGCCACTAAGCACACACTTGCCTTAGCTTGGGGACACTGGGTTCACCTCTTTCATAAATGCCAGAGGGGCTTTTCCAGCAGAGTGCAAGACACCCCTGCTCTCAAATTGTCCAATGCAAAAACGTTAGGAGCTTTGTAGCGAGTGCTGGCACAACACCAGAAAACACCCTGATCATACTCCTGCGGATCACCTGCAGTCATCCACAGCCACTGTGGTGCCCTCCTGCAAGTAGAGGCTGGGCAGAAAGAGGGCAGTGCCCAGGTGCTCTGCTGTGCCCAGACAAAGCCCCTGCGCCCCGAACTGAGCCCCTGGGGCCCACTGGGCCCAGGGCTGGGCCGAGAGGCACTGGAGTGCTGAGCTGGCATCACAGCTTGCGAAGCTGGAGCACAGCAGGGAACAGGGAAGCTTTCAGAGCACACAGGAGAGAGGGGCAAGGTAATGTATGAATTAAGGTCATGTATCTTGAAGATAATCTCTGGAAGAAGTTTTCAGCAATAAAGCTATGGGGAATAAGGGGGATTTGAGTGAAATTTCCAGTTGCGACACTGAGGCAAGGCTAACCTAGCCTCCTCGATCTGCGCACCTGGGGCACATGGAGACCAGGATCTGAAGTGATGGGATCAGCTTATGCAGAAACAATTGCTTCTCAACTTTCCTCATTTTAGGAGTAAGCTTTTCTGCCTCTGTGAAGCTGTAGAGAAATTCTCATCAGCAACAATGATACGAGGAATTAACACTGCAACATATCTGAGTCTCCGGATCTCATTGTACTAAACATGACTCTGCCTCTTCAGCACGTTGGCTGCTCAGCAGACTTGGCATAAACAATTGGCACTGGTGGCGTTTCACAGTAGGGCAGCTTGTTACTGCTCATCAAATATCAGCAGCTTCCACTGCGAGCTGCAGAAACTGGGAGAAAAGTGTCTCATCTCATCCAGTTCTCATGTGTGATTGTATCAGCATTTTTTCTGAGATGCAGTTAGTTGGGTCCTAGTACAAAACTGTCACTCCACCTTTGAATACACGATAGTAATAGTTCGCCTCCCCCCAATGAAAGAGACACTTGCTAGAGATTAAATCATAAACCCTGTCACCCACCACCAGTTATAGAGCGCATGAAGTAATAAACCTTGCATCTCTCTGGCAGCAAACAGCATGGCAATTAGTGCTGAAAATTCTCCCTGAAATACCTCTTGTAAATGAAATACCTGGGACCTCCCCAGACTGAAAAAAACATAGTGGCAACAGACACGAAGGACCAAGGACCCTAATGACTCTTTCATGCCCTCTCTGGGGAGCCCTTTCTCTACTGCCGCGGGAGCTGGATGAAGGGTGCCGGGGCTCAGCCGTTGGTGCCCGTGGCAGTGCTCTGTGCTCCAAGCAGAGCGAGTCCCCTGCAAGCTGCCGAAGCACCAAGACCCCTTTGATCTTGCCGAGGGAAACGCGCTGCCTTGCCACCTCCTACACATGCTACAAGTGCAAGTCCCGACCAGTGCCAACTGGAAGACACGCTGCCCCACTCTGGGGCTTGATTTTCCTTCAGCCCCATAAACCAACACGAACCACAAACTTAGCTCATTGCTTCCTACTGCCCCAGACTGACAGCCCAGCACAGACAAAGCTCACTTTGCTTCCCCTCACCATGCACAGGGCGAGCTGGGTGGTTTTTGGTTCCTGTTTCCTTCTCTTTTTTTTTTTTTTTATTCTTTTCAGTGCATGATTTTTTAAATCAGCCTGAACCCCTTCCAGATGTGCATGCTTAATACTGAATGACCACTGGATGCTTCTGCATGTTAGCTTGACATGAGCTACACCATCTTGGCAGATTATTTCTTCTACCCTCACTATTGCCAAGTCTCAGTGTAATTGTCAGCTGCTGAGCACACTCCTCATGCTGAATGGCTTCTAAGTGAGACAGGAGAGCAGCTTCTAAATATGGGTTTAGAGGACACCTGGAATACGGAGTCAGTATTTTGTGAGCTAGCCTGGACTTCTGTAAGTCCATAGATTTTTGCCTTCACACTAAAAATATACAAAGAAATAAAACGAATCAGCACTAGTGACTGTGCTTATGCAGCAAGTTCCAGAAATTGGAAGCAGGCTGCTCTCTGTGCTCACCCTTTTAGGAGACTATTTCTGACTTACAATAATTACCCTTGAAACTGCAACAAAATTTAGGCCCTAAAAATTGTGGCTGGTATCTAGAACCCTGAGTCTAGCAGCAAACAGCTTGGCAGATAGTACAGAAAATTCTCCATGCAGTATGTCTTGCAAATATAGTCTGTCCTGCAAATGAAACTGGAACCTCCCCGAACTAAAATACATCCACAATAGGTATGAAGGATCAGGGTCCCACCAATGCTGCCATTACATGGCAAGTAAAATCCTTCAGCTTCAGATGCAGAACCTGTGGTTCAGTCCTGGGGTGCTGAGAGAGCTGAGAAAATAATCAGCAAACCAAGGCTGGTACCCAGACTTTGCTCTGCACAACTTTCGAGAAGGTGGGAAATAGCTGGAAGGATGATGGGTGCTGTAAGAATCTGCCGCGGACAGAAAGAAAAGCGGCCACACTATACACAGACGTAGTCTTGGTAGTAAAGCACTCATTAGTGAGAAGGATTTCCCCTCTCTACTACTCCCCCCTGTAATTCCCGTTTCTGTTTCCCCAGCTCATCCTTTCACAGCCGGCCATATCTAGCCCGCGGGCTACCTGCCAGCAGGCCATTCTCATTCACAAGGAGCTAAAGAGAAGGCACAATGCAGGCCAGGCAGAGGCGTTTGAACCAGCCCTCCCAGGCAGCAAGTCCCTTTCTGCCCTTGCCGAGTCCATTCAGGGTGTGGATTCTTGCTATGCAGAGAAGGTTGGATACTTGGAAGCAGAAAAGGCATCTGTGCCTGCTTTTGTCCAGGAATTTAAGCACCAGTTATGTGTTTGTCCCAGGAGATTTAGTCAACAAGAGATTTAGTGAACAAAGAAACACAAGCCAACCTGGACTGGAATGGGCAGTCTCAGGTTTCCAAGGTGGTTATGCAGGAAGCCATCTTTAGATGCTGCAAAGTGCTCTCTGAGTTTCAGGTTGGAGCCAAACCCAGTACAGTCAACATCAGCTGTTCCATGAGCTTCAGAAAGATGCTTGTCTCGCTCTTTGAGAGCGAACCATGAACTGGTACCAGTTCTCCCTTCCCAAAAGTAGCTGATGCTCTTTTCCCCTTCTACCAACAAAGGTGCTCTCTGATGGATGTTGGGCTTACTACAGTATTGTGATGGCAACTGCTCTGTAGGAAAACCTAACAAGGGACAAAATAAGAAAACCTTCCTTTCCACAATGACTACCCGAGGTGACTTGTTGAGACTCAGGAGTTCCAGCAACTCACTGGTCATTCAGCATTCAAGAAGCTACAGTGGGTGTAGTTCCCTGTGCCACCCGACCATGCTGACAGCAGTGCTGTGGACACTAAAGGTGAGTAGGGTGATGCCACTGACAGAACCAAGCAAAGCTGGTGGGTTTTGGGCATCCTTTCCGGGCTGCTCAGGCTACAGCCATACTGTCTTTGCTACATGTATCAGATATACTGTCTCTGCTACATGTCCTGCTCCTTGCTGAGCAAGGCAGAGTGCCTGGAAGGTGCAGAGCCTCTGTGCCCTACTCTCCGCTTGATTTCCCGGACAAGAGAAATGCCTGGTATCCAAGCCTGGGTTCAGCCTAATGCATATGCAACATGACTATTTGGGGCTAGAGGCTCGAGTGGAATAGTACGGATGCACCCGTCACCCAGAACACTGAGAGGTAAAGGCACAGGGCCAGACGCTCCGCCGCGCTCCCACTCCCCTATGGGACAAAGGGCTGGAAATGCAGTCAGGTCTCCACTCTTGGGGCAGAAAGCTTTAGTATGGTGCGCCACAGCAGTGGTTCTAATATAGCATTTGATGCTGGCAAGAGGCCACTGGCAAGAGGTGATGTGGGGCTGAGGAGGAAGGAGGACACGTGGGGAAAAGGAACAAGCCTGGCTTCCCAAAACAGCCTTTTAGACTTGGCAGTGATAAGGCATGGTTTACAGAGTCATCCTGAGACTGCTAAATGACACTAGGCCTGAACATTCAGACTAAACCTTGCCTACAAAATCCCTCAGCCTCCAATATGGCAATGCTGAGCTCCTTCCTTGAGGTATTTCAAATGTAATCATCATTTCAGTGAATGACTCCCAAATAGTCTCAGGGATTTAGGCGCCAGCTGCATTACAGGTCTCTTAGGCCCTGGGACTTTTGAAAATCTCAACCCCCATGTACATATCTGCAGTGTTCATAAGACATTGAAAAGCACAAATTATACAGACAACGTAGGTATATATACCACTGATATTTGAGTGTATTTCAGCCAGCAGGACTGGACAGTCTGGATCAGAAAGGCCTTTGAACAAGACTCATACCAGATAATTTTGCAGATAATGTTCTTTTTGCAGCCATTCAGCACAGCTACTGAGGCCTTTAAATTTCAGCAGGGGGCTATTTACTCTCACATGGTTCTGAGTTACACAGTTTGTGATGGGCGTTCATCCAGTGCTCACTGAGTTTAACAGAAAGGCACTCATTGACTTCAGTGTGAAAAGGGTTAGCCTTCAAGCCAGAGTTCAATAAGGACAGAGAAGTTGATAGGGATTTAATCATATCATTTAAGGCTACCTAGCTTTTTTTGAAAGCAGTTTTGCCAATATATAGTTTAGAAGCCACTATCTCTTGTTTGGTAATCTGTTAATATGCACAGGCCTTAAAATCCTGTGCATAAAATAATTTTGTGCTGGCCACCGGCTCTTTGCTTTCTCAGGGCTCATGTCTGCTGAAGAGCCTTGCCCCTGGGCAGGAGAACTAAGACCCTTTTTCAGGGAATGCCAAGTGCCCTGGCCAGAGAAGAAACTGGCTACCAAGAGACACGAAGCAGCTTGCATGGGAGCTGGCGGAGCCCAGCTGCTGAGCCAGCTGCCGAGCAACCCTCTTCCCTTCCCTTCCCTCTTCTGTGCTGCCTCCCACACGCTGCACTTACAAGGGCTGCGTTACTGCGTCAGACGCTTCGTCATCCTGTGCTTTGAAAGTCCAGTCTAATTTAGTGACAAAGTAGTTCTGCCTTGCATCTCTGCAGAGGATTTTACTCTGAAGAGCCTTTCATCTTCTGACCTTCCTCCTCTCTGCCTTTCATGAAGCCTGGCTATGCCAAGGCCCAAAGGGCACATGCATGAGAGGCTGAGCCCATGCAAAGGCACATCACGTGCTTTCCCAGCCTCAGCCTCACGCCTGCACTTGGTGCTTCGGGGAGGTATCTGGGCTGGGACCTGAGCAGGGAACTGCCAGCACAGCAGGCTTTTGGCAAAGAGGTCAGCCCCTCCACAAGCCCCACGCCACGCAAACCTGCGCGATGCCGCTTACAGCACACTCCATCAAAGGGTAATCCCTTCCTGCAGTCCGCAGGCAGGCTCTGCGTTACAGCTGCTTTGACTGAGGCTGTTCCCTAAAGGCTCAAAAATTAGGATCAGGGCCCTCTTGTACAAACGCTGCAAAAACATGACCTGGCAAGGTCCCTGCCCTTGCCTGCTTCTAGACTACGCACAATGTAAGATGAGGGCAGAACAAAAAAGTGGAGATGGAAAGGATAAGGCTTCCAGGAATCAGATAACGTTACTCAAGCTGGACATACTGATGAGTGTTACATGAATCACCTGTGCTACTGCTTAGGTCTGCTTAAGCAGTTTCTTCGAAGCAAAAAAGTAGTAAATGTTAAAAAAAAAAAAAAAAAGGAATTTAAAATAAAAGGATCACGAAGAATTTAAGTATGGTCCTAACATGGTCTCCAGGTATATACCCCTCCAGAATTTAGTATTAATGCCAATCTTGCCCGACTACAGAAGAATAATAGCTCAATCAATCAGTGCTCTGTTTTCACAACCATTGTCCTTAGGTTTGATCATTCTCATCACCTCTGCACAACTCACACTGCCGGTCCTGCAGTCCCTTCTGCCAAACGCTCATATGGAGGAATGGCAAAAAGTGGGAGAACTGTGTCGCCGTTATGGTTCCCAGGGACAGACACCCAAGTGTTATCTCCTTAGAAGGCTTAGGTTTCCCTACTTATTCTGCCCTTACACCCAGCATCCTCTCCTTCCTCTCATGGCCACCTATTCTCATCAGCTCAGGAGAGCACAGTCCTGTGGCTGCCCACACCAAAGCACAAACAAGCAATCTTTGAGACACTTCCCAGTCAGGCTGTCACTGACTGAGTAGGTGTTTTCTTACCTCCGCACTGATACCCAGAAAATCACAGCAAGACATTTTTTGCAAGAAAAGGAGCACTGTCCAAGTTCGCATTCATCTCTGCCTCCCTGCAATCCTCCTGCCATCTTAAACTGATACTTTTTTTCTCCTAATCAGCACAATCCACCCAGCAGACCACCCATCCTCCAAGACGCTCCCATCTGTCCTGCTACCTTCCCTGCGGAGGAAGAAGAGCAGCTGCTTGGGCAGTGCACAGCACAGGATGCCAGAATAACCGCCTGGCCTTTCCTGTACCTGTGAACAGCTCAGCACCTACAGCCTCTCCACAGGGGTGGAAGGAGTGGCTGACGCCAGGCTTCTTCCCATGCTCAATGCAGAAGTCAAGTACTGTTATATTATTACAACCTGTGTGGTGGTTCCCCCAAAAGAAAAGGCTGGACAAGTCTAACCTAAACTATTAGAAATTATTATAAAGCACTGAAAACACTGTGTTCATTCCACACCAGAAGTGGTTTTATTTGCCTGGAAGACATAGACTTTACCCCTTTGCAAATCTCCTTGAAGAAGAACACGAGAGAAATGTAAATATAAACAGCAATATATCCTTATATTTACGTTTCATGCAACATTATGTTCATTGCACATATATGTATATACACCCCCAACATACACATATATTTAATATCACAGAATAGCAAATATTAGAGTAAAAACCAATGAAAGTAGAGAAATTATTTTTCTCTTGCAGTGAAAGTAATTACCATCAGGTGAAACGCAAGGATTCTTTTTATTAGCTTGCACCCTTCTGGAATGTGGATTTTAGTCTAAGAAGCAATGGCAGGCTCTGTTCTGAGGGTATAAGGGCTACTTTGCTCCTCATACTTCATTTTGTGCAAGTATCCAAAAGAAAACCATCTGCTCTGAAAGACGGCTATGCTATCAATTATCTGTAAGGATGCACTTTCAAGGGAAATGATACCCTTTCAAGGTTTGGCTAGTTTGTTTAGATAACTTTACCAGTGGAGAATTTTCTTTTAGGTGCCTTAAGCGTGTAAAATTTCAGGAGTGAATATTTCTGAAATAACAAAGTTAAAAAGGTCACACAGGAAAGTGAAAGGCAAGCTGGCTATAGACTGTACTCTCAATGGCATACATTGTTCTGCAAGAAATTACTAACTGGGAGGTATTCAAATCCCTAGATAAGTAAAGAGAGAATGCCACGGAGAAAGAGACGTCACCTGATAAATTTATGAAATAGAGAGACTAACAGGGCAGATGGGGGAAAAACTGAAGTCCAAAATAGCAATAAGGATTCTGCTGTGATGTGCGTCACAGGAAACTACCCAAATATGATGAGTGTGAGTGGCAGTACAGCCTATGATGGGTGGAGGGGGCCAGAGACAGATCCTCTCTCCAAAGCATGGCCACCTCTGGGATCTAGAGTAATAGCTGAGTGATGTCCAGGAGAAGAGTATTGCACCCGGAGTCTTCACTGCTAATGTCTCAGCATCTCTGTTCCCCTCTCCTGAAGGGCTGGGGAGGGTTAAGCGTGGCAGATGAGTGCAGATGAGCACAGCTGGGCTAAGTAACACTTTCAGAATAAACCACAAGTTTGAGACTGGGAGTCAATTTTGCATGATCTCTGGAGTGCTAAACCTGCCTGTTAGAAATTCTTCACTACTGCCAGTATACCGCAGGCAACATAGCGGTGAGTATCTGCATCCATTAATGACAAAATATGGCCTCTTGGCTTAAAGGTAGAAGGATTCCCAAAAAGTGTTTAGTCGAGAGAAAATAACCCATTCTCAAGATGTGCTTCTAATCTCTCACAAATTCTGCCAGGGTCAAGTCCATTTCAGAAAATGCTTCTCAGTTACACATTACATGGGAGGCCTAAGTGCTAACTGCTTGATTTTACACTTTTATAAAACATTGTCATGGGGGCAGTTTCCAAAACAGACAATTGTTGCATTCTTTCTGTACGTTTAGAATAAACTTTTCCAACTTTTAGAAATTCTGATCTCTTTTTGGCTTGTTTGTTGTCATGCAACACAGTCTTCAAAAAATATGTCCATGGGCAAATACTTCAATTTGAAATGTGTAATCTTTTAGAAAACACTTGCATTCTCACATTCCACACATCTGAAGAACTCCATTAAAACTGACTGACACTACTGCTATCTTGTTCATCACAATCGACTGGAGTGAGAAGCTAGAGTAAATTTTGGTTGCAAGTATTTAATGGAGCCAGGAAACTGTTAACTACTTCTAATTGCTGATACATGTTCATACCTGTAGTTACTAGTTACAGATGCTTTTCATTCCTGTGTCCTGGAAGAACTGTACTGCTGCCATCTCCTCTGAGAAGTCCTGAGCAAGCCAACTGCAGCTTGATAAACCCTCCTGAACTTTCTGCAATGCACCGGGAGTTTTACCTGAGAGACTCTGCTGCAGAACATATACATCTCTTCGTACTAGCATCAGGGCCATTCAACCTATCCAGATCTTGCAAGTATAAAGGACAAGTCCTGCCTGATGATCTCTTCCTATGACTGCAGTTGGACATCTAACTCAGAATCACTCCCAGAATGTGCGAGTACATGTGGTTTTAGGGCTCTGTACCGAAAACATTGCAGCTACCTAATGTATGATGCTGATCTCGCGTGTGTTTACTCTTCAAGCCCTGAATTGTTTACGGAATTGTGAAGGCTTATCTTCATACTAGCAAGTTTTATGCTGGGCCAGGTACCGTCTTTACATGAATCAGATATCATCTCTCTCGTCGCAACCAGCATAAATCAGGAAAAGCTGACCAGTTCAGTTGTGTGTCCACAGCTGATTTTGATGAAATGTATACTCTTAGGTACAGACCGGGCAAAACAGGAACAGCAAAAAACATCATACTCCCACCAACTGCCCTAGCAATGTCCTCAAGTTCCCAAGGGCTGAGCTGTGTTTATCCTCTACGTCCATTCAGAGCCTGTCCTGTGATCTTTACTGTCATTCTGTCACAGGCTTTGTGCCATTAACAGTTGCTCCCTGTGAACTGCAAGCTTTCAGCAGCCAACAAAAAAACAGGTCCATCAGGGCTGATGGCCTGAATGTATCCTTCCATCCCATCTCCCATTCATTAGTAGCAACCAGCATCTTTCACACAGAGTCTTGAACCAGTAAGTCAAATCTAGTCGGTACAGCACCCAGCACTGACCTTCTCAGCATGATGTGATGCAGAATCCACATAGCAGGCCGGAAACACAGTATTTTATTCCTGGTCTGACACTGGCTCATCAGATCACCTTGAGGAAGTCATGTCACCCCTCCATGCTTGAGTTTCCAGAGCTGTAAGATACAGATCATAACATTCTTTAACGTCTATCCAGATCCTTTGATAAAGGACAAAGATTTTAAAACATTATTCTTGACAGCACGCTCTTCAAGGCAAGAATTGCATCCTCAGCATGGGAAATCCTCTAGCACGCCACAAGTGCTAGCACTGCCCAAAGAGAAAACAACAAAACTCTACGTCGTCTTATCACTACCGGCGCTGGAAAAATACACTTTGGTTGCCGATACTCTCTTGGATGTTTGGCAAGGCTGTGTGTTATTTCTGAACACAATCACAAATTGCCTTGAGTTCAAAGAATTATTCAGCACTGCTCAGGGTTATCTAGGAGGCAAGCCAACCTCTGGCTGTATCACCCCATCTCCTTAGGAATATTTCTCTGGTTTGATCTGAAGCTGAGTGGATTGTGAAGAGATACAGCTGGATTTCTGGACAACATCTAGTACTATACATGCTCTGATCAATGTGTTTTACTCGCCAGGGAGAGTTTTAATTTTCTTACTTAAAAAAAAAAGGACTGATTTCATAGGTGTTTATATTGGCTCTGTGCAATCATTTTTTTGCTTTTCTCCCTCCCTTTAAAGATCATATAATATTTATTCAAAAACAGCAATGGCTGATGCAGCATACACTGCTCCAGCTCAGAACAGGGAGGGTCCTTCTTATGTCACTGCTGTCAACTTAGGACAAAAACTGCGATGAATAGGAAAAAATAAATAAATCTTTTGTTTTCAAAGCTAAATAGCCAAAAATGCAGCTAGCAAAGTTCCATAAAGGTTTAGCTTTCAGCAACACATAGCGGAAACAAAGCTGATTCCTCCTCTTGCTGTGCCCCCTGACCTCAGAGTTTTATATGTCACTGCCTAGAAGGCCTCTAGTCACGGCAGCCTCTGTGCACGGCTTTCCCAGGACTTTCAGGGTTTTCCTCGGGGGATGCTTGAGTGGGGGAAAAAAGGGCTTTAGCACCAGTCTTCGATTTAAAATAGCAGGGGGAGTTTACTGATTAATATTCATGAGGAGGGAACAGTCTGCTTTTTGTTACCATGGCCGTTTCCCATGCAAGGTGGGTTGAGAGGGAGGAATATATTAAGAAACATATCCTACTATCACAAGTACCACCACCTTTAGAGATACACAAAAACAGGATTCTAAGCAGAGCTCAAATGGTAAATATTTATCAGGGAAACGACTTGCCTCACATTCTGTCCTCTTTCTGCCTGTATATATTAAAGTCATTATTTCATTTTAACAAGGGAACTGTGTTTCCCTGAGTTCCCTACTCCCCCCTGCTTAAACTCGGGGCCGAAGTGGATAGTTCACAACATGCTATAAATCCCCTCCACCACTAGCACAATTGAATGTATTTCCTTGTTTGCTTGGTTTTTAAAGTCACTGCTAACATTCCTTCTCTAGTGGGAAATGTTACTTCTATTCACTGGGGCACAATGAGGAGCAGGACTGGTTCCCTTGCACTTCTACCAGAATATTTCAGGGATAATCCAGCCAAAAATCAGTCACTTTTATACCAGTCTAAGGCTGGCATATCAAAAGAGCATGAACGAAGCAAAGTTTTTCAGATGCGGTCACTGGTCTGGGGTGCCTCTGATTTGCGGGCATTCAGCTAAAAGAAAACTCTGCCTCTCATTTCCAAAAGCTCAGAGCGCAGTCCCCTCCTTTGACTTCCTCGGCCTTTCCGGCAGCCAAATCAGGATCTCACTTCAGGGACCCCAGAACCAGCAGCCACTTCTGAAAATTATGGTGAAGGGTCCAAAACCTCTTCTGTGAGGATTAGCAGAGGACCCCATAGTTTCTGTGCAATCATTTGGTAAATATGAGCTGGTGCTCACCTGGGAAAGTCACCTATTATTTAATAACTGCTGAGAGAAAGATTTTAAGAGCTGCACACCCATCTTTGACACAAGAAGTGGATTCAGCGATGAGCTGAGGGGCCTCTCCAACATACTTGGGGCAACAAAGTTATGCCTACGCTCTTGATTCTTTAATAGAGAGGTAGGAGCAAAGTTGCTGAGGGGACATCCAAAAGACCTGCCGTTTGACGTCCTCTGCTGCACTGAGGGAGCCAGTCTGCGCCAGCACAACTCCCCTTCAGCCGATACAGCTGCATTCGCAGAAGCTGTCTCCTCCACCGCCCCAGCACCAGAGCAGTTTATATGAGAACTCCCTAGACCTCACAGACAAAATCAGCCATGTGAGCTTGTGCAGCTGAAAACGTAGGTCTGAGCTAATCATGAGTAGAGTATGGCAGTGTGCAACTAAGGCTCTCTCAGTACCCTGATTTTCACCTTTTCTTCTTAACTCCACAGAAGAGAGCATTAGCAGACCACAAGTGGTATTTACAGAAGCCCGTAGCCCGTGTAGGCACCCTCCTCCCCATGGAGGGCAACACGGGCTACGCTCCTAGAGCCAGGTTAGCTTTACCAGCGGCTGCTGGCAGGGCTCAGGGTCACTCTGGGCCTGGATGAACAGTGACCACAGATTAGCCTCTCTGTTTTGACAGATATCCTTAGACTAAATGCACTTAAATGGATTGGTAGAGACAATTTCACCTGGAGGAGGGAGGGAAGAAGGGGTAGGAAAAGGAGGAAGAAAAGAGAGAAATGACTGGTCTCCCCACGAGCAGTTGTCCCAGCAGCAGGGCAATATCCCACTATTCCTACACAATCCAGCCAGAAATTCCTGCCAGTGGAAGCATCTTGCTTTTGCGTTCTTAGAGAGGCAAAGCCATAAGGTAGCTGTATCCACAAAAGTAGCTTTGCTTGTATAGCATCTGCTCTCTGGGAACCGATACATGTTACATCGGCAAAGCATATCTGCTACTATCAGAAGATTCTTTTCCACTGCTAGGATAGAAGAACTGCCCTAGTAGTGCAGGTTTAGCAGATGCCTGGGGCCCTCAGGCCTTCACATGCTTGGAGACCAGTCTCCACAGCATCTCCCTGCGAGCGTGGCGGTCGGTTGAGGTGGTGGCACAGCCTCTTGCAGAAAGGGTCACGGCAGGGCACTTACATAGCAGCTTGGCAGATGCTGCTCCATTTGGCCTATCTCCTAGAAATTGCTCATGAGTGTGCTTTGCAGCTAGACCACAAGGCTGTGGCTGCTGAAACCCGAGATGCCAGGTCAGGATTTGGCTTCAGGATGGCACGAAGCATGAGTCGAGATTGCACGGAGAGAAGAGTAGGTGCTCTCAACACACCAGCTGAAGCAAAGGGATAGCTGCTTTTTGAATGCAGCTGAGAAGACAGGGGCAGCATGCCCCTCATGCCACCTCCCTGGCCGGGGCTGAGGAGTACTCCCAGCCCAAGCAGAGCACACTGCCCCGGTGCTCCTGCTTTGAAGAACTATGCCTGGCTCTGAGCCTATTGCGAATGCAGAGCATGACCCATTTTAAACAGGTAGGCCAAGAAAACCTCCATCTCTCTGCCTTTAGGGACCGGCTTCAAAATACAGAGGACTTACCTTGAAAACGTTTTCCATACTGTTTGATGTTGTGGAACCGTCAGTGGGAATACTGAGAGCATTAGATGCCTGGGTGGCTTATTGATTTGTTCTAGTTTTATTAAATTGACTAAAGTTCATTCAGAAGTCTCCCTTCCCCACAGTCAAGTACCTATACTGAATGCTGCTCTGAGAGGGGCAAATGGAAAAAAAAAAAAAAAAAAAAAAAAGAAAGAAGGGAACTTGAAAGTTGAAAAAATTAATCTAAAGAAACCTGTGATGTGAAAATGGACTTCATAAAAAGTATATATTATTTATATCACTAACATAGTCTTCAGGGTTCAATATTTCTTGCTACTTTAATTCTGGGAAAAATTGGATTTATGTGTGCATGGTGTTTCTAATGACCACACACGCGTATGTTTAAAGAGGGAGAGAGAGATCTGGAGAGAATGGGAATGAGTCTCCCAAATATACTAATTTTTCTTTTGTCAACCAAAAGAAAAGAAAACTTGGACCACTGGCTTCTTTTTGTGAGTAAGAAAGCTGAGAATTACCTTCTCTGTAACATATACCTATGAAGCAATGACGGACGAATTAAATGCCTGAGGTTGCACAAGACCAGTCCAGATCTTTCCCCTTCCCCCAACAGTAAGATCAGACACCCTGGGAGATTTCCAAGAAACTTTACAAACAAAAGTAAAAGCTGCGAGAATCACCAGTGTTCAGCAGCTCAGAGAAGGTACCCAGGATTTTACAAGAGCAGAGTACAAACTGTCCCAGTCTGGATGGACGAGAGCAGAGCACTTCCTCTGGCACTGCCAGGGACTGGTGCTTCTCCCGGTGTAGATGGGACTCGTCACCAAAGCAGCTTGCATCACGCTGGAGAAAGTAGAAGACTTGGGTGTATTGCATAAGTATCTCATTGGAACTCATTCCAGACTTATTTACTCTGATGTGATCCATAAATAATTTCACAGAAGTCAACAGAGTTATATCTGTGCAAAACAGGTGTTGGACCTGAATTTGATCCTTCTCTTTTGCTTCTTCTAAAGCTGAAGCAGAAAGTTAATTCCCATATTACTAATCTTGATATTTAAAGTAACTTTGGTTACGATCTCATTGAGGGATGAGAAGAGATGTGGATATTCTTTTTTCTTCCAAAAAATCTTTCTCCATCACCTCTTTTCTTTAAGGAAACAAACAAAGAAACCCCATAGACTTCATCTGTTACAGCTTTGCAACTTTTCTTTGAAAAGTACTGATAAAATAACTAATTCTCCCCCAGCAGACCATTTAGAGGCAGAAATAGGTTAAAATTGGTAATTGTTTCTGCTCTCTAATTCTATATATTTTAAGATGCATTTGTGCTTGAATGAGATCTTTTTTAAAAAAAATCATTAGCTGAGGCTGCCTGGCTCTATCATTCTGCCCACCCGTTCTCCACCCAATGAATCAGTAAATTGTAACAAGAGAATCTGGCTAAACAAGTTCCTAATTCAAACGCCATCTTATGGACAAAGAAGTCTTTGAAAATAGTATCCGTCATCTGGCTCCTTGTGATGGAGCGGAAAGTTGTGTTTCTACCGCTCACGGAATTCATCTCTCCCTTCAGCACTGTCAAACGTGGAGGGCTGGTGCAGCATGAGGCCGCAGAGCTCGGGGAAGGGCAGGAGAAGGGGGAGGCCTCCGTTAAAGGAGCCCGGGGGCAAGCAATTTCCTGCCAATTAACACATGGCTACTGATAATATTTCTCTCAAAGAACAGAGTTCCAGATAAGGAGAAATTTTATACCAGTTGATTCCAGGTTATTGACAGAGCTTCCTTTTCTAAGGTCTAGTCTTGTCCTCACTGAAATAGTTGACTTCAGTGGGGGGCAGTATGGGGTCTCAGACAGCACATAAGCCAAACTTTCTTTGATCACAGAAATTCAATGATTGGCAGAAGAGTCCCACATCCTAACGGGATGAGATTTTAATGGTAGCCTCTAAAGTTGAGCATGCAACTTTTCACGGTGATATTTGTCCAGGCATCACTAAGTTGCCCCTGCAAGCCACATTTCGCCTAACAGATCGTGTTGCTAAGTTCATTGTACAGCACTGCAAAACTGCAGTAATTAATCCGTATTAAGTGCCTTCAGAGCTAAGCACTGTAATATCGTGATAATTAACAAAACAAACACAAAGACCCCAGGTGCTGGCATCTCTAAAACTTATTTCAGATGTGTCTATTAACGTTCTTACAAAGCAACCTACTCTTCGCGTGGGTGGCTTTGAGTTTTTTTACTTCTACTTGCTTACTGTTGGAGCACCTGAGAGAAACTGAGGACAAGGGAATTGGAATAAGAGACATTTGTTCCAAGTATAAATGCACGGGGCATTTTGTATACAGAGACTAGACTCTTTTCCTTTACTCTCCTGCATCTTGTAGCTTCTTTGAGGAGGCTGGTGGGAAGAGGTTAAAGGTTACCTAGAGCTGCCAGGAAGAGTGAAAAATGGTGGAAAGTGCCCCTGTTCTTCACTGCGAGTTCCATTATTGCCTTTTGTCACGGCAATACCTTCCCCGGGAAGGTCTGAATGTTGCAAATTAGTGTTCCAACTTATCTTTCTAATTACCTCTTCAGGTGTAACAGTGAGCCAGCTGCTTGCACGAACAAAAGAAACTGCTCAGTGGTATCCGCGTATTGGCATCTGTCACAGATATTAGGCTTATAAAGGATCTGGCTTATTAATGGACAAAAACAGTAACAGGATTTCTCTTCCTTTTCCTGGCGAAGTAAGGATCTTCCCTTGATAACTTTGGCCTGGCACAAATAAAATGCTGGGAAGAAATTTTGCCTTATACCACTATTTCTGAAGATGGCATAATTAGGAAAACATCTGATAAAATCAAACATATAAATTGAGCTTGAAGAAATAGGAAGCACACATTGTTAAAAATGAGAGAGACAGAGCTAAACCCCTGAATGCAAGGGCGGGGGGGTGGCTGACTTCTGTCAGAGGTGCCTGTAGCAAAGCTGCAGCTTTTATTTTCCACCACACGCTTGTTAGAGACAACGGAAAACTCCCTCTGATGGGAAAGGATGATGTAGTCTGCAAATGGCAGGGACCTGATTCTGGTGACCGCATGCAAAATAAGTCTCAGGAGAAACATTCAGCCCTCACGCTTGCTCAGGACAGAAACTTGGAAAACTCCCCGGAGCGCTGTCGTCCGACGCGCACTCGGGCTGCCTCAGAGCGCACAGCTCCTCCTGGGGACTGAGGAAGACTCCTTCTGGGTGAAAGGAGCCACGGCAGTCGGCAAGAAGCTTCCCTGATAAGGAACCAAAGAGACTCCAAACACAGGACAAAAATAAGCCATTGCTTAGGGCTATTTGTGATCACAGACAATACAGCTTGAGGCAGGATACTGAGCCCACCCTTACAGATGATGGTCCAACCTCTTCTTCAAAACCTCCAGCCAGAAAGAGGGACCAGGCTACCCAGGGCAAGGCTGAACGAAGCTGCAAGTCAGGCAGGCCCTGAACCACGGCAAGAGAGTCTGAGTTCTGCTGTAGTGGGAAAACCTCTCACTGACCACCGTCAAAGCAAACTGAACTCTTATTGATAATACAAACACACACACGTGGGATCTGTGGCCAGAGAAGGTCCTTGTCCGGCGAGGCGTAGGTATGGCGCGTGAGCTGCAGGGAGGTGAAAGAGCTCAGCATAACAGATATAGAGCTGTCTTGGGTGCACGGCTTTAAGTGAAATCTGAATTGCTGGGTATCCGGACCTGGCTGGAAACGCTGACTGCTTAAAAATTAGGCCTCAAGCTTTTTTGTCAGTCTGGCCCTCAGAGCGTATGAATTCGCATTTTCATCGCTCACTGAAAAATCCAGTCACTGAAGCACTATTTTCAGAAATAAAAAACTCCAGCCATGTATGCACTTGTAATGGTACGTCTAAACGTACCTAACGATTACAGCCAAACTATACTAAACAAACCAGTGTTTATGCCAAGACATGGGGAAAAGTGCAGCGCGTCAGACATTCATCCATCAAAGATTCACTTCCAAGCTATGGGCTGAACAAAGAACACATTTGATACAAAAGTTCTCATTTAAACAAACCCCCAAGGTTTTGGTCATTTATGACAACAGTTAACGCATTCTTAGCAGCTTTTCTTGTCTAGTTAATCTTGACTAATGTTATTAATTTTACAGTTTCCCCATGTAGTTTCTGTCTGATAGTTGAAAATTATCAGACAGAATTATCTTATTCTGTGTGTGACACACAATAAGGAGGGAAAGGTGAAATTCAAAGTGTTTTCAAAACTTGATTTCAAAATCACCCATGGAGAGCTCTTTGATGGGTGCCAGCGTTGTGGCATCAGAAGTAAATCAGACCCTGAACACCTCATCTAGTTCATTCAAGTCCACACTCAGATAAAGTGGTTGTTTTTCCTACATCGCGCACCCTAGACTTAAAAAGTCACTTGTCAATGTCAGACTTTACAGATAAAAAGTAAAACCCTCTGCATCATAAAAAAGTTCTAGAAGGTAGACAGTTTTTCAGCCGTTTTTTATCATATATGCGATATTAAATCTTGGAGGATTCAAGAAAACTCTCGATAGCCTTTAATAAAACAAACTGCAAATATTTCTTCAGGTAATATGCAGCTTTTCAGCACACACTCGCTGTATTGTGCGTTTATACGTTTCAAGTATATACGTCCACATCACAAAAACAGAACTGATGCCCGCGCTAGGGATTTTCATTCCTTTGTCTATAGGCTCGTGCTTGCTAAAAGCTAATTTCTGCTAAATGCTACTGAAGAGGACCTATATTTACTGCATTATTATAGAGTATCTTCCCTAGCAGGTTGTTCCTAGGAGGTTGAGTTGTTGCATATTAAGATGGAGGCATGTACAGGTTTATATTATAGATTTCAACAGCTTCCACTTCAGTGACAGAGGGCATTATAATAGCAGACAAGACTCCTGTTAAAAGCAAATTACTTGAAGGAAAAATTAATCCTCCTTTTTAGGGAGCTACTGAAACGATCCTATTAATTTACATAGAATTACTTACATTACGTGAGGCTCATGCGTATATCGATACTAAAAGGTCTCAGCCTGCTCGGTACTGAAAAGCTGTATGTCCAATTGATTTCAACAAGTGCAGCAGGCGCTTTGCACATAGTGGGATCACCCAGCGACAAACAAGACTACGTGAAAACAAACCTCTGGAAACCGTAATGTAACTTTTACCCTGGGGACTGCCTTCTCCACAAAAGTAGTTAAGGCAGGTAAATTATTAATACCAACTTTACACAAAGATGAGAGAAGAAGAATTAGGACCTTGTCTTGTTACAGTTCCATATACTTTAACAAGAGGGTGGGGATCTGGCGACGTGCTTTGATTTTTTCATCGGAAGGGACTCTCCAGCGAGCTGCTTCTCATCTCCCCAGTATCCCTCCGTTGGGCTCGTCCCTGCCCTTGCTTGCACAGAGGAAAACCCGAGAAACAAAAGGCCCTATTTCCACAGCCATTGCACTTAAAGCAGTTACTGAGCAGCCAGTCTAGGAGCTGAGGAGCCATCCGCCAAGCAGGGAGCAAGAGGGCGAGTGAACGAGGCAGGTACAGAACGAGGCCAGCCACAAGTTCACCAGAAAGTAACGTTTAAACCTGAACAAAGCTGTGGAAGGAGAGGAGGCAAGACAGGGAAGGCAGAATCCTTGTCTAGCCTGGCTGTTGACTGATTTAATTCTTCAAGTATGATTTTTGCCAGCCTTCGGGGAGTAGCGCGCTGTGTCCCTGCACTGTGTTGGCCCAGGCAATCGGAGGGGCGCTGGTTGGAGCCCCCTGCTCCCCATACCCCGCTGGGGCAGCAGCACCAAACCAGGCCATCCCCTTCCTGAGGGCTCATCCATCAGCATTCATCCAGATTACTGCATTTAATCAAAGACCCCAGCTGCAGTCTGTATCTCTAATAGCAGAGAGTAGCGACTTCCACAGCCGTTCAGAACAAGAAATTCTTTTTTAGCATACTTCCTGGAAGTTTGTTTTTATTTTTTATTTTTTTAATTTAGGTGGGTTTGAAGTGTCGCTGCTGCTCTAAGGGGACACAAACTGCTAGCAAGGTGTTCCAGCCCTGGGAAGGTTCGTACCCCTCCAGGAGGGCAGTGAGGGCTTTGGGGAGCTTCCAGGCAGCCTGGCTGCTGTGGCGGGCCTGCAGGCTGGGTGCAGATAGAGAATGAACTGGCAATACTGGGGGTTTTGTTCATTTTTGAATTTCAGCAGCCCCTCCGTCACTCAAGCAGTCCTTCAGCACCTTCCCGCCCCAGAGCCTTAAACACACACATCACACACACCCCACCACACATGGGACAGGCCCCATTCACTCAGAGAGCTCAGGTAGCCCCAGATACCATACGGGTAGAATGAACGCAAATAAATGAAACTGCTACACACAAATTTGCCACTAAGCAAACTCAGCGAATTAAGAGATTATAAACTGGGAAAGACGAGACTCTGGAGTGGAAGAAGTACTTCAGATATTGCTCCAGCAGAGAACCCTACGCTAATTACTTTTCAGAAACATTGGGAATGAAAGGCTGCATCGATATGCTAACATTACTCTCGGTGTGGTTTTAGACTACCCCACCATTCTTCTGCTGCCCGATCTTTCCACATCTTGCAAGCATCTAGCAGAGATATTAGAGCAAGGCTAACACGTCTGGGTTCAATGGTGCATGCCCTCCTTTGCCCACAGACTATGTCTGGAAGGAAGGGAGAATCTGAGGCTTTTCTTTACATTTATGTGGGATTTCTGAATATCTGGCCCAGCTGGAAGTACCACATGGTAGCAACCCCCCAGGTTACTAGATGTCCAGAAGCCCTAGACATTTTCACAGCATCTGCACAGATCAGCTGCAGAGCCTGCAGGCGAGCCCAACGCTTCTGGGAAGTGTCAGAGGGGCTTGTGCTGCGCGTTGGAGTCAGCTGTGCGCAAGGGCAGAGTAAATTCAGCATTTCCCAAAGTATTAGTTTTGTGGTGCATGTGCTACGCACAGATGATCCACCAGCATCACCTTGTTATGCTTTTTTTTCCTCTCCACAATATCTGCACACACTTCTGCCCAGGGTTCTCCAGAAAGAAGTATGGCAGCTCTACACTAGAAAAAGGGCCCAAGGAAGAAGACCTGATATGAACCAAGACCACCATTTCTGCTGTAATTAGGAAAATATTTCTGAACTTGGCTCCTACAGCTATGACACTCATCAAACATGGAACCGGCAAGTGCTACGAGCTCTGGTGCACAGACCCCACGCTGACCCCGTGCAAGAGAGCTCCTGGTATGAGGAGCGCAAAAAATATCTCCTTGGGAGTGGTGGGGGATGTTCAGCTGCTAGATGGGAACAGAAAGAAAGCATTATTAAATTTTCACCTCTTTCACTGGAAAGTGAAATGCAGTAAAACTTGCTTTTTGATGAACATCAGGGTGAAAAGGAAGATGCAACTAAACCTTTCTAGCCTCTTTCTTACTTCTGAAATAACTCAAAAACCTGTTTAGAGAAAGAAGAAACTGCAGTACTTTTAATCATTGCCAACAGGTCTTTAACCTCACAGGAAATAGAAAAGAAAGGATAGATTGTAAAATATCCGGGCAAACTAAAGGTCATTCTTTCTCTTGGGATGAAACATTGCATCTTGCCTTAAGGACAAATATGCATCTGTATATATGCTCTGTCACACAGACCATCCACATCTCTTCACTGTCACTCGATAGCAGCACACCAAGTTTATGTTTAAAAATGAAGATAGGCATGGCGGAGGTGAGCAAGCAAAGAGACGAGCTAGAAAAAACGAAGACACTTCCTCGCAGACTGATCCAAGCCAGACATATTCAGTGGCTGCATAGTTAAAATTATGTGCATTATATCAAAAAGTTGTTCTCATCACGGAGCCTGTGTTGGGGAGTAGGAAATGGGTTTGACGAAGCCGTGCAGCGGAGCAAGAGCAGAGCACGTTTCCTGGCGCCCACCAGCTGTTCCCTTGCTGATGTGGGCAGCTCAAAGCAGACGGCAGCACACCGATAACCAGGCTGGCTCAGAGAGCAACAGGAGGCTGGCGGGGGAGAACCAAATTCACGTGCCGCCCCAGCCACACCTCTGCACTGGGGTAAAACGCCACGGCTGCAGGACAACTGGACACTTTCCTGTTTGAACGTGTTCCTCTGTGCATAGCTGGTTTCTCTGCTTTGTTTCAGGTCGGTTGCTTCATTTTCTGGCTCCAAGTCCATGCCAGATGACTGTTACTGACCGGCAGGATGGGTGCAGAGCTACTGCTTTGGATAATTCACACTTCAAGCTGGAGCCCTTTTTCTCTCCCCAAGGCCTGCAGAGGGATGAGGCCTGGGAGTACTCAGAGCCGGAGTGACTGCGCGTTCCCTCCCAAGGCTCCCACACAGAAGGGACTGCTCACGTTCCCGAGTCTACCTAAAAATGCTTTCGAGCCTTGAGCCTTGCCTTAGCTTAATCACCTGGCATAGGAACTTTTCAAAATACAGATCACTAGTAACACTCTCCTGCTTGCCCAACGCAGGAATCAGCATGGTCTTTGCTACTCTCCAGAAGACCTGCTGGATGAAGCGCCAGGACTCACCTGCCCGCTCCAAGAGGAGAAAAGCCTGTGCAGGCAGGAAGCGGTGAGCCAGAAGGGACCCACCCTGGAGAGGGG
Organism: Struthio camelus; assembly: GCF_040807025.1. Taxonomy (NCBI): domain Eukaryota; kingdom Metazoa; phylum Chordata; class Aves; order Struthioniformes; family Struthionidae; genus Struthio; species Struthio camelus. Next base: position 10,084,388 of record NC_090947.1, on the reverse strand, counting down.
CTGACAAAGACCAAGGGCAGCTACACGTTAGCAGCTGAGCACAGGGACAGATGCCCTGTCATGCATGTGACTATCCTGCACGGAGCTATCACTCCCTGCAGCAGCCTGTCCCCCCACTGTGCAGCTGCAGTTAATTCCCACAAAAGGCTTCCACCATCAGGGCAGCCATGTCAGGCACTATGTAGACAGCTGTTAGGGTGAGCCCTAACATCTGGACAAAATGGCAAAGCCCATCCAACACTTCCCTGTCACTGAGCAGAGAGGAAAACTCCCTCCTCCTGCAGTTCCTCTCCTGCTGTGCTTACGGCTTAGTTAAGTTGGTTTTCTACTGGGTTGCAGAGTTGAACTGTTCACCGAGGGCTCTCAGGGAGCACAGAGCCCGCGCGTGGGCCAGGAAGAGAAGGCTGGGCTACGAGAGGGGCAGGAGGCAGCAGGCTGCCCTTCCTGTACAAGGGGACATGAGGCTGCCTCAGCACCCCCTGCCCAGCAGCACCCTAAGCAGGAGCCACAGGCTCAGCAGCCGTAGGGACAGCAGGCGTCACCAGCAGCCACCTGTCACCTTTGCACACTGCTACTGTTGTCCCAGTGGAGGCCTAGACCAGCACCCGAGCTGTTAACTCTCCCTTAGGGAAAGAAAGGTGGGTATTTCCTACCTTGAGGAGGATGGGCTTTGAGCAGCCACCCGGCAGAGGGGCACAGAGCCCTTCTGAGAGAGCCTGAGCTGCAGCAGCACACAACATCCTGAGCCACCAGGAGCCAGCCAAACCCCTCACTACTCCACACCCTGTAAAGCCTTTGCTAATTGCTTTATTGCCGTTATTTGTGAAGATAAAGGAAAAGGATTAATTAACTAAGAGAAGAGCACACATCTCCCTAGATGGGCTTCAATAATCGATATGGGAGGGAGAAAATCAATTAACAAATTCCTCTGTCTTCCTGATCAGTCTGGAAACAGAGCTGTGGCTTTTTTTTGTTTGGGATATGGTGAAAACGAGCCTACTCCGCTAGCCAGCTGCAAGTAATTCACTCATCAGTTTGTAGTGAATGTACTTAAACATGCTGGCGTAAAGGCTGTGCTGTGCAGACATTTTGCAATTCTATAACCACAGGCAACAACATGGTAATGTCAGTGAGGTGATGTTTCTGGGCACCATCTCCCTTTCAATTTGATGCTTTGCTCCTAAATAAGAGCTACTCAATTACGGGAAGAAAATACAGCTCTAAAAATAAATATATGTAGCTTAGATGCTGCTGTTTCCTGATGTTCTACATCAGCACGTAGGTTTCTGCAATGTTATGAGAAGGAGCAGAAGAAACAGAGCCGATAAGGAGTACCATATATTGCCTATATAGTATCGTTCTTATACGTTATTGAACCTTTATACACTTTTGGAGCTAGATCCAGACACAGGAATCTACCCAGGATTCCTTTCACATGGCACATTAGTTGAAGGAAATGAATGGTCCCCCGGGAAAGGGCTCAGAGGAAAGGAAGTGTTTGATGAATGAGGTTAGAAAGGTCTCGGTGAAGCTGTGTCATGCCTCGGTAAGGGCTTCTACAGAAAGAATGAGAGTGGTTTCCATTGCCTACACAAACAAGGGAGGATATTCAGCATCTGTGCTGCAACGTATAAAAAACAAACAAACAACAACCATCAAAAAACCAACTCGCTCTATTTCTACGGTTTCATCTAAAGCAACTGGAGTAAACCAGAAGTGATATATTCAATTGTTTAAGCCCTATACATCATTATTTTGTGTTAAAAATGCAGATGGGGGTAGAGTTGTGCTTATCAACTGGGAATTACACAATCTGAATCTGATGCCTTGGACAGCAATTCTTAAGTTTCACTGTCACTGTCTCCCACGGATGAAATTAGTGAATAAAGGAGAGAAAGAGAGCGCAGGCATTGAAACAGAGAGAAAAACGGCAAAAGAGGGACAGAGCAAGCTAATAAATAAAACAAGAGCCTGAAGGGAAGAGCTGCTTTGTCAGAATATAAATATTTCCCTTCCCCTTTTATCTTTAATGTGGTGCGAGGAGCTTATTAAGGGGAATTGTAGCTCTGTCCCTGGAGTCCGTCCGCATCAGCATGTAGGGAGCTCAGTCCAACACAACCAGCACAGCCGCTCACATATAAACTCTTCTCTGCTGGAAACAAATGTAATGCACCAAGTAATAAAAGGGAAAGCAGGAACCCATCGCGGTCATTAGGATTCTCGTCTTGATGGCCCTGGTGCTGCATGATGTTAATCACCCAGCAGTGCTGACAGCGGCCTGAACCAGGCAGTTCTCCTCTCCTTGGGTCTCCAGCCATGGCCTCCTGGTGCCGCACTGCCTCTCTTGCAGGCAGAAACCAATACGTCAGTTGATAACACAGCCAAATTTTGTCTTCTAATGAATGAAAAGAGGGAGGGCGTGTAAAGAGGAAAGTGCTGGTGGGCAAGTCCTTCGGCTTCCTCCACATTACTTCCCCACATGGTCCTCATGGCAGGACACGTGGCGCTCTGAGTGCAGAGCAAATCGTTCCTTTTAACCACTGCTCAGCGCAGCCTTCCCAGGCGGCGAGGCCGAGCCTCACCTTCTCCCCAGCCTCGCACCGACTGCTGCGCGCAGAGAGGACGCTGAATCGCAAAGCAAAATTTTGAAGTAATGGCTCCCCTCCCTCAGAGATCTGATTTCCGATAATGACTTGGTTCCCGTTCCCAGCACTGGCACGAGCACCTCTTTGCTGGCCCTTCAAGATGTTCAACCATATGGCTGCACAAAGCTAAACCATCCGTCAAAGCTTCCCAGGCAGGAAGGGCTACAGTTTCAAATTGCTGCCAGCAGATTCTTTCCCACTATTTCCCGTGCCTGAGCTGTCACAGATACAGGTGTCAACCTGGCTCCTTTACTGCCTAACTCTTTCATCTACCATTAAAAAAAAAAAAAAAGAAAGAAAAGAAAAGAAAAAAAAGAAAAAGAGAGAGGAAAAGGGAGCGAAAGAAAAGCTTTGCATTTCCTCTACTCAGGCCTTAAATTGGAAAAATGAAGGGAATTCATTGTTGGTGCTTGCTGATCCCTCCACCCCTACTGTTGCACCACGGTGGCCCTTTGAGCATGACAAAATGAGCTCCCCAGGCTTGATTATGGAAGCGAGTAATTCCTCCTGGAGTCCCAGGGGTGCCGATGCTCAGTGCCTATACAATTTGGGTTTACCCCGCTTTTGTTTTTGGAACTTTTGCATTAAAAATGAACCTGATTCTTCTTTTAACTGTTCTCTTGCGACTAGGAAAAGAATGTCATGTACTCATGTAAACCCCCCTTTTCAAGTATTTTTTAAGAAAAAAACGTTGGCCTTATTTACATTTAGGTTTTCCCCCATGATGTCTTCACATAAACTTCTATCCCAATTATCTTTTTTTTATCATGTTTAAAAAAGCAATGACTTTAAGCACTACCAATAAATTGAATTTGCTTTAAAAAATATTTTCAACAATTATTTTCAAAAGTGATTTTGATAAACATGGACTGAAAAATATGTCTTTTCAAATGAGTAATTTGTATAGATGGACAAAAGCAGCAACAAAGTTTTATATAACCACCCCCCCAGTTCTGGGATCTTTTAGCTGACCCTGTTAGGTAACAAAGCCTCGGACCCCAGGGAATTCATCAAGCGAAATTCTGCTTGTCCTGCTCTCAGCTGACTGGCACCAGCTCCACCAGCGCTGGAGCAGCTTCCCGGCGGCAGAGCGCAGCGGCCTCGGGAGGAGGTCAGAAGCGGCTGGGTCTCCTCCCCGCTCCAGCAGCCCTGCTGGGAGCGACCCAGAATCTGAGAGCTTCTTAAGTCAATGGGAGAATGAGTCCCACTGTAAAAAACCCTAAAAAAAAACACTCGGCTTTTAGAAGTGCTTTTGAAACAAATCTAATTTTTGGATCTTCGATGCGACAGGCACGGCTGCCTTTAAAAATCTTTGAAAAACAGAGCCTTACTCTGGAAAACTGTGGAGCAAATTTGAAACCTGGTGACTAGATGTTACTCGGCCGCTCAGGTCGCTCCAGAAAGCCCAAACTCACCATATAATATCTGTATAATATCTAAGGAGCAATGCCTATAGACTTTACTAAGGACTGACCCTTGTGGTCAGCAAAAGCATTGAGTCACAAGCACAGATTAAAATCAGACAGCAGTAGCAGCTTCCCCCCGCCCCGTCTCTGCCCACCATCAGCTGCCCTGCAAGCTGCTGCCCCTCATGCAGCGATGTCCGGGCCAAAAGGAAGGTTGCTCCAGGAATCACCTGGCTTTGTAGCCCAAAATAGTGAAGTGAACCAGTGCCACTTTTGAACTGCTCTAATACGGCGGGCTACGACTTGGGGCAGTGCTAGAAGTGCTCTGAACAGAGTGCAGATGTCCTCGCTTGGGAGGCAGCCGTCTCCAGGCGCGGGGCAGCAGCCGCTTCAGTGGCCGCCTTGTCACAGGCTGCGCTCAGGAGTCAATACCCTTCTCTAGTGCAACAGCAATCTGCATGAATAAGGTCTTGCTGGGCAGAAAATGCCTTTATTGTTACGTCTAGGAAAGCACCAAGGATGGCACTGCACTTAGATAACAGTAACGATAATAGTACAAACACAGCCCAGGGGCCTACTGCCTCCCAACACACGAGCCACTGGAGTTACGCTGGCTTCATAGGGCCCTCATTCAAATTCGAGTAAAACCAAATTAAAGCACCTTGTGAATGACGACAGATCACAGACCTTAACAAAATGCTATTAATGTCCATAACCGGTTTCCAGGATTAGCACTCCACTGCCATCACCGGTCCCCCATATGGGGAACTTCTAAGACACAACAGTAAGACATATTTGCTTTGCCCACAAAGTCATTGTTTTAACCTTAGATCTCGTTTTCCTTCATTATGCCCCCCAACAGCCTTTACAAAAATTAACTAGTACGAGTTTGGCAAAGACACCAGCATCAACGTCTCAACTTCTGCAGTTGCACTTGAATAGCTACCAGCAGCTGCAATGACAGTTTTTACACCCCAGGCAAAATACTGCCCCTAGAGCAGCGCATCAGTGGCAAGCAGGGTCAGGCCGAGGAAGGCCACCTCTTGCTTTCTCAGCACCACTGCCTACACCGCAGGTCCTGCCGGGGCGCTCGCTCCTCGAGACAGCAGCCAGGCTGCCCCTGCTCAACTTGCAGAGCGCCTCCGCACGCGGCAGAAACAGCGCGGCGCGGCCAGGCACGTGCCGCAGCCTCACCGAGCACAGCGCACGCCTGGCGCTTCCCGTCAGGAAGAAAATATTAACCTGCCAATGCTCATGATTCCCTCAGAATCTGATTTCCAGGAGTTGTAACTTCTGCTCCAGGCAAAACGTCCCTATCTGATTTTAGACAATTTCGAGCAGCACAAGTCTGAACATTTCACAGTACTAAATTATTGATGTTTTCAGATATATTTTGCGTCCCTATAATTTAAAGACATCATTGCTTTTCATAACATCTATTTGAAACTTTTCATATTGTACTGTGGATCTCTGCCTTTTGAAAAAAAAAACACTGTTCAAAGGAGTGACTTCATCGTTAAACCTGTGGCTTTACTGTACGTACGTAGCGGCTGACCAAAACGTGGCTTTAGGACTAGCTATAAGGTGAATAAACTATAATCATCGAAAGAAGATCATCTCACCCCCATACTAGGGTTTGAATGGAAGTCCCATAGCAAAGTGAGACCGACCGTACTTGTGTGAGGAAAGCAAATAAGAAATACAGAGTGAATATTTGAGCTCGGGTGCTGTACGTCTCCCTTTGAGGTGCTGAGAGTTTTCAGCTTCCTCCAAACTCAGAGGGATGATCTGTGGGAGCAACGAGAGCAGGACCTGCTATTTTTAGAAGTCAGGAGTGAAACCATCTACCACATCAAGCACATAAGAATTTGGCAGCAAATTAGGATTTGAGAGCTCTGAGTACCTCCCCAGACTGAGCCTGTGGATTACAAAAGATCATAACCATGTCTTAAGTCATGAGCATGTCCTCAGTGTTTTAAATCTCTGTTTTTAAAAATGCGACGAAAAGGAGGAAGATTATTAAATACAAATAGACACACGTTCACAAAATGAAGCTGAATCTCTGTTGCTCTGAAGTCTAGCCAAAGAATGAATTGTAACCAAGGCCCAAGACAACGCAGGGGCTGCAAATGCCATGCTGATATTAGAATGAATCCAGAACAGAATTTCAGACGGTACTTTGAATTTCCCAGCTTTGGTAGGTGCAAACCAGACATATGATATTATTTCTTTTTAGCCCGTATGAGAAAATGTTACACGAAGCTGAAATCTATTTCAGACAGCAGTGTTTCTTTAGCAGAATGCGATTTCTCTGATGCATTGCTTTGCTCCATATGCTTCTAATTATTGCTCAATTCAAACAGCTCTTTCTGCATTGCGTTGCAGGAATCTCAGAAGGCACCTTCTACGTAGGCAAGAAGCATAGCACATAAATAATTTCAAAAAGTATTAAAGAGGGGAAGCTTCATAGCTTTTCATTCCAATCTGACTATGTGGTATTTAAATAAACCTCTGTGGCTTTCCAGTAACATAGTAGGAACTCCCAGGTGGCAGGGCTGGGGGAAGAGAGGGAGGAGAGCACTAAACATACTAATGAACATGTAATTAAGAAAATGGGCCCTCGTTCCCTTCAGAGACTCTGTGAGGAGGGAGATTATTTAAAGTGCTGCTTTCTGGTTCCCCTTCCTCCATGGAAGGAAATCAGCTTAATATCTCCAGTGCCACCCCACACCATTGTTCCCCGCTCCAAACAGGTTCAGTCAATGAAGGCTGACACCGAGGTTGAAATTATAGTTTCAAAATGACTGGTTAAAGGAAAGGTAAAAGAGGAGTGTGATGCTGGTGCACAAACCTAGGGGCCCCAGTTTCTCAGCAGAGCTGTCTGTAGTCCCTGGCATTGGCTTTTCCTCAGCAGTGTTGCACCACTGGAACGAGCTGCTGCTCACCGTCACCCGGGGTGCTCCCAAAAAGGGTAATCCTCAGCCTGGGGCAGCACCCTGGCCCAGGCTGCTCTCTGGGGCTGGGGTACAGGGAGCCAGAAGGAGCCCCATGCAGCAAACCTCTGTGTGGCCTTACACCCGCAAACCACCATGGCAAGTGGGTCTGCAGGGCATGACTGGGACCAAGGGAAGAAAGAAACAATTCTGTTTAAGAGTTTAATTGTAATTGCAAAGCCAAAGGGTTAATTTGTGTAAGCCCATCAGGAAGAGGGAAAATAAAAGTAATTAAAATGTTTGTTTCTCTTTCCAATCCAATTTTGGAAGTGGAGTCAGTTAAGGAAATTTCACCCTAAACAGAGGATGGGAGCAGTGATTGGTAATTTAAGCATTCATGGGAGGAGGAGGGAGGATTTTGTAAACAAAGGCTTAGGAATTCCTCAGCCTCTTTAGACATCTGGCAAATTCTGTATTGAATAACAGCTCTACTTCCCTTGTTTTCTGAGCTTTGGAAACAACATATTTCTGGAGGCTGCACTCATCTTTAGTGAGTCTTAATCAAGCAAAGATAAACCATTTGTTTGAACATCAGGCAGTGGCTTCCTGCCAAAATGATTGTCAGATGGCAGAACCACGTCCCAAGAGAAATGGCAATAGTCTCATTATTCAAGGCATTTAAAATCAGACTAATCAAACCACTAGAATGCATAATAGCAGGGACTAAGTGATCCAATGGGTCTTCCCCATCTCTTATTCTGGGCTAAATCCAGTTCCTCTTATTACACGAACAGACTTGGAGGCTTTGGTGAGTATCTTGCCCCGTTTTCATTGAACCAAATGAAAACTCACCCATTAACTCAAGTAGGACAAGTGCAAGTCTTCAGGCTGTGCATTAGAAGGTTTTAAAATATAACCTCAAATAAATGACACTACAAAAAGATAAAATTAAAACAAGGTGGGGGATAAATGACAAAAGACATAGCACAATGCATTTGACTATTGCATGTTAAGGGCACGTTTAGAGGGCATCAGTTGGTAACCAGTCACTAAGTCCTCACCGACCTTGGAGCTGTGGGAAACAAAACGTAGTTCAGTGTTCATAAGTAGTATGGCACCATCCGCAATGAGTTGGGAAGTTTAAGTACAAACTTGGGAAACTTGGATGTTTTTTATTGTTCTATGTTGCATACCTCAGCCAGCTTTATGTTGTCAGAGCTATGTGCAAAAAAGCCCCTGGATAAGAGATTTAAGTCACCTTACTGGCAACTATGCAAATGGGAGCAGCTATACAGAATTGGCTGGCCAGAACTAGTTTTCTCTAGCTTTTCTGCAGGAAGCCAGACTTTGGAACAGTGCTGCCGTTCCTTCAAGAAGGACGTAGAAATCACATGTTAGCACTTGTCTTTGGCCGTAGAGCCTCAAAAGCTGAAAGGGAATTTACAAAAGGGGGAATCACAGAAGGAATAATACCACTGGGTTTTGGAGGAAAAGGGATATCTGTGACAGAGAGCCCAGAAAACGGTCAAGGAATTTGGCTTTCAGAGAAAAAAAGCTGATCTACAATGTGGAAGAGTACTCTAGAGGAATATAGTCCTGGGAAGGGGAGCTTGAACCACAAGAAGACACTGGCTGAATTCCTGAAAAACATTCCACGGTGGTGAGAGCAAGCAGGGGAGGGTATATATATGTTTTGTTTGGATCTGTGATAGTTTTGGGGTTATAAAGTAAAGAATAACTCTGCGAGAGACCTTTGCCGACCTGTGAGTCATTTATCACAAGAGCTGGGAGAAGCTCATGATAAGCTAGAGCACCCAGAGGCTGGGCCTTCAGCAGTGTCAGCGTAAAGGCAGCTGGCCCAGAAGCCTCGGGCAGCCAGACCCCAAGACGCTCAGCCAGAGGCGCTGCCTAGGACCCTACGTTACACATCTCAGGGCATCAGCCAAAACCTGCCACGGCAGTCTGGGAAGGGTCCGAGCACTTCGCTGTGACAGATCACCTTTCATGACTTAAAGAATCAGAAAGTAAGTTTGCATGTGACTATGCAACATCCAGATCCTCAGAGCACAGATGGAAAGGGAACAGCAGACATGAATGTCACTTTTTCCCACTGTCTCTGGAGGCTTCCCTTCTTCATGCTATGATACCAGTGCACCCAGACAGAATGATGACAGGGCCTGGCAGACAATACTGCTGCTAGCAGAGAATTTGTCTTGTTAAAAAAGTACCTAGATACAAAATAGAAAATAAAATAGAGAGGAATGGCCTGCATCTAATACCAAAGGGCCTCTGCAACCCAGAAAATTGTAAGAAAGCAGATAAAAATCACTTTAAAGAACAGGGGAATCCAAAGTGTCATGCAAGGGTTAAAATGTAACTAATGCCCTCACTGAACTGCTGAGTGGGGATGAGTAGATAACTTCAGGTTTTGTTTTCTTATTCATGGATCACAGAGATGAAAGCAATTATCAGCCTGATAGCCCATCTTGGTAAATGTTTCCTAATGTTTTGTCCAATTTCATGGTAAATGGGGAAGGCAGTGGAGCTTCCACTGCATCCTTTGGGATACTACTTCATAAGCTAATAATTATCTTACAAATCCATGATGCAACCAGCTCCTACCTCTCTCACTGTGGGAAGCCACATCCCCTCCAGCAGAATCCCCTTCCTTTTGTCACCTGTGCCCTCCCCATCTGCTCTCTTCAATCAGTTTCTTATGTCTTCAGTCTAATTTGAAATTAAGCCTCCATGGTGGGGCACAGGGACTTCCCTTCCCCACTCCTCCCTTGTGAAATACTAGACTTCTCTGGCAAACTTAAAAAATATGCAGTTCAGAGTAATCTATCATACTGACAGACATGCAAGCAGATATAATATCTGCGAACTTATTTTATTTTTAATTATGCAAATCTTTATGTAAAATAGGCAAACCCATCATATCCCCCCCTAAGGCTTCTGGCCTATCCCCACAAAGCTTGAGGTAGTGCAAATGTTGATGCTCTTTGCTCAATAGCCTGCCTGATCATGTAAGATTTTATGCAAATATGCTTCAAAATGTTAAGGTTGAAAGTGTCATAGAAGTTATTTACTAAATTTAAACGTTACAAGTCCTACAATTCAGCTGGTTGCATCTGGGGCTTTGGCAACTAAGTTAGCAATAAGGCCATTGAGGGCCCTCAGACAGCATGTTTCTGCAAATAATCTTAAAAAGTTCACCCTCAGGCATACAGAACAACTATTGACTGATGGGGTGGGGAGAGGGTGTTTTGTTTTGATTTCCTTTCCTGCCATGGGAAAAGTTTTGTATCAGATGGGATAAAAAACAAGGAAAGCGACACTAGCAATGCTTTAAAACAGGAGGAAAAGGCATCACATTGGGACACTCCTCTTCACTTAGACTTAGCTTGGAGGTAGAACTGGATTTATTTTTAAATGTGTAAAAAGACAGGTAACTGTTTGCTCCTAAGAACTCCTCCCTATGTACAGCACTTCCCAGACAGCTCCAGAGTTGGTACCAATATCTGAGGCGGTAGGTTCATTCTGATACCCTGGACTTATCAGTGTTTTGCTCTTGAAGGTTTATTGCTGGCAGACAAGAGGCAATGCAGGATATTCAGAACAGTAGCAGTTGGGAGATTTTCAGGGAAAGCATCTTGAACTCCTATGTGGTTGCAAAAGGCAATTTCTCAGAAGCTGCAAAATCCTGTGCAGCACATTTGTCCTATGGGGCCAATAACCTGGCGAATGCTAGCTGCTTACACTTACTTGCTGATGAGAATCCCTCCTGTTGTGAGGAAATTTAAGTAATTTTGCAGACTAAACATGTGAATTCAGATTGAGGTAAAAACAGGAGACAAGCACAAGTTTGCTCTCATTTGAAACATGGCTGATGCTAGTTATAGTTATGAATATTTTGGGGTAACCTGCAATGCAGAATCCTGGGGTTTGCTGTTGCTTTGCGGTGTGCCTCCCCCCCAAAAAAAACTGTCAATATGCCCTAGACTGACTTGGCAGCCTGAGCTTTTCTTAGGCCACAATCCACCATTCTGAGACTGCTGTCTACTCTCTCAGTGGTTGTTTCCCAGTGGGTCTATGTTTGCAGGAAAAAAAAAACTGGAATTGGGTAACAAGCCCAAGAGACTTTCTTCCTCCATCCTGTTGCTCATTCCTACCATCTGGAATGGCCTAGCAGTGTCATTACACATGATAAGCTTCTCTTCTTATCTCACCAAGAAATAATTTAAGATGCAGCTTTCCCTCCATCTTCCTTTCTGCTTACCCTTAAAGGTCATTTTTTCTTTTGCTGTACTCTGATTCCACATTATCAACATAAACGTAATGGAGTCATATAGCTTTTATAGCAGGTACCAGAACTCCCAGTTGTCTTTTCTTTCTTACCATGGTTTGGAGGAATGACTCTAATGAATGGGCCTGGTAGAAAACAAGGGGAATCACTGGTGCCATGTGCAACGTTACAGTCTTGCCACTTGATTTGACATTCCTTATTCTGAATAAGTTCTGCCACTGCCTCCATATTACTGAAACCTAATTTCCTGTAGGAAAAGATGCTCTCTTGCAATACTGTTCTACCAGCTGTGAATCTCTCTCCCATATACGGAAATCAGAAGGGGCAATGCATGGGGCAGAAAGTCTGCAGTTAGTTGCCTTTCTCTGCATTGTCATTGCATGCCAGTGAAACATTTCCTTTCAGCCAACGTTTTTCATAGTGAATATTACAAAATGCTTTGCAGATGAAGTCAGTCATATATGCCAAAGAGAATAATAAAGGCTTTAAGGTGATTATTAAAGATAGGTGACTCAGTGGCTCATGGGGTGTTACAGAAAGATGGGATAGGGAAAAAAAAATGAAAAGAATAATCTTTTAAAACGTTACTGACAACCAAAGAGCAAATAATACAGTAGACAAGTTCACGTAAGCTTCTACTAAGGGAGATCATTTAGGCGAAGCATATCAGAAAAACCTGCTTAGTCACTAGCTTTACAACAGTAAGTTATTCAGGAAATGAACCTTACCAAGCTGAAAAACTGAAATGTCTCTAAGGTGCCCTCAAACAACTATAACTGAGAATGAAGAAAGGATTTATTTGTACTCCAGAAACAGCTGTTACAACCTGGAATAGCTAATCCTGCCACATACGTATTTTGGAGAGCAGAGTATTATTTTTAAAAACATGTCCACTTTTAGAGGAGCACATTTATTCTAGTAAGCCCATTTATAACTGTCAACTTCTCTTGACAAACACAACAAAAGCTAAAGCTCCATGGTCTTACTGGTATGAGGACCTGCTGTTCAGGAGCAGGAGAGGATACGGGAAACATTTGTGCAACAATTGCTGTTTGAGCTCCCTGAGCCAAACTCTGCTCTCTTGAACTGCTCTATGGGGTGATATAGAGTGGTGCATTTGCTTAGTCACTCCAATGAGCACAATCCAGAGTAAAAGAGATTTGGATAGTATGGAGTTTGGATATAGCTCAGGAGACCTCCATCCTCAAAGGGAGGGATCGAGCGAGTGAATAAACCTTGGCTCCAGAGTCTCTGTCCAGAGGTCCTCAAAGGTCAGGGCTAAGGGAAAAGCAGTCGCCCTTGCAGGACTCCTCTTGAGAACATAATCCTTTTTTGTGCTGCTGAAGATCCTCTCTTTACCTGTACGACCCTGCAGCAGCAGGACGGCTCCAGCAGCCCATGTTTCGGCGGTGCACCTCAAAATACAACTATGCTGCAAAAACCACACTTCTGGCCTTAGCACAGGCACGCTGGCCTAGCTCTAGATCTGCTCAGCATCGCTCGGCACGCCGATGCCACCCCTCTCCTGTCCTACGGCACGCTCTCTCTCCGAGCCAGCCTGGCTCCACACGGGAACTGCTGCTTTTCAATGACCTTTTGGAGTCTCTTAATGGGGTTGCACCAGCACACATGTGGATCTAAAATTTCTCCTTGCTTAGGTAACACTGGACTTTTTCAGAAAAAGCTGCCTTCCTCTAGCTAAAGCTTAGATCCGCATGAACAAAGCGTGTATTCTGCCACTAAAAAACCAACGGCCAGGCCGTGATAACAACTCAAACCGCGCAGGCGGGGAGGCGAGGGCGCCCAGGCGCTGACATCCCGACAACGCTCCCGCCCGCCCCCCCGGCGGCCGGACTCGGGCACGACTCTCTGCTGTCGCTAATAACTCTGGGCACAGGCAGCTGTTTGCATTTGCCGAGCCTGCTCGGCAATCGGCGCAGTAATTTTAGCTCGCTCGCTCGCTCGCTCGGCCCCCCCGAGCGCGCTCCCGGCCCCGCCGCCCCCGCTCGGCCGCGCACAACTTTTTCTCAACTTTTTTCCCCCAGCCCCCGCCCCGCCCCGCCCCTCCGCGCTGGCGGCGGGCGGGCGCGGGGATTGGCGGGCGGGCCGCCCCCGGCCCCGCCCCCGGCGCGGTTTGTGAATGGGCCCGGCGGGGGCGGGGCCCGCACGTATATGTGCTGCTGTGGGCGCCGCGCGGGCGGGACGGCGGCGCGGGCGGGCGGTGTCGGTGCGTCGCAGCCGCGGGCGCGGAGCGGCGGCGGCCCCGGACGCGCAGCCCGGAGCGGAGCCCGTCGGGAGCGGAGCTGCGGGGCGGATCGCGCAGCGGATCGCGCAGTAATTGGATTTTAAAAGTTCTTTAAGCCCCCGAGTAAAATACACGGATCAGCCGGGCGAAGTCCTAATCCGTTTAACTGTAACGCAAATCCCGGGCTCCCGGGGCCGAGCAGCCAGGCGGGCAGCGGAGCCAGCGCGTCGCCGCCGCCGGACCCTGCGCGGGGCTGGCGAGAGACTCCGCCAGGTTGGTGCATCTCGCGTTTCGCCTCCGGAAACTTTCCGCGGGGGCCGCCGGGCAGCGCCCCGAGCGGCGGAGCGCCCCGGCCGGCGCGGCGGAAGGGGCCCGGCGCCGCCCATGCCCCTGGGCCTTTGAGCCCCCCGGCGCCGCGGCGATGCGCGGCGGAGGCGCCGCGGCGGGCGGCGGCGGCGGCTGCCGCTGGCTGCGCCTGGCCGCGCTGCTGGGCGCCCTGCTGGGGCCCCTCGCGGGCGCGGCGGCGCAGCAGTACCACGGCGAGAAGGGCATCTCGGTGCCGGACCACGGCTTCTGCCAGCCCATCTCCATCCCGCTGTGCACGGATATCGCCTACAACCAGACCATCCTGCCCAACCTGCTGGGCCACACGAACCAGGAGGACGCGGGGCTGGAGGTGCACCAGTTCTACCCGCTGGTCAAGGTGCAGTGCTCGGCCGAGCTCAAGTTCTTCCTGTGCTCCATGTACGCGCCGGTGTGCACGGTGCTGGAGCAGGCCATCCCGCCGTGCCGCTCCCTGTGCGAGCGGGCCCGCCAGGGCTGCGAGGCCCTCATGAACAAGTTCGGCTTCCAGTGGCCCGAGCGGCTCCGCTGCGAGAACTTCCCCGTCCACGGCGCCGGCGAGATCTGCGTGGGGCAGAACACGTCGGACGCGCCGGCCGGCCCCGGCGGCGGGGCGGGCAGGGGTGCCACGGCCCACCCCACAGCGGGCTACCTCCCGGACTTCCTCACCCCGCCGCAGTCCCCCGCTGGCTTCTCCTTCTCCTGCCCCCGGCAGCTCAAGGTGCCCCCCTACTTGGGCTACCGCTTCCTGGGGGAAAGGGACTGCGGGGCCCCCTGTGAGCCAGCCCGGCCCAACGGGCTGATGTACTTCAAGGAGGCGGAGGTGCGGTTTGCCCGGCTGTGGGTGGGCGTATGGTCTGTGCTCTGCTGCGCCTCTACCCTCTTCACCGTGCTCACCTACTTGGTGGACATGCGTCGTTTCAGCTACCCAGAGCGGCCCATCATCTTCCTCTCAGGCTGCTACTTCATGGTGGCAGTGGCCTATGCGGCAGGCTTCTTGCTGGAGGAGCGTGTGGTATGCCTGGAGCGCTTCTCTGAGGATGGCTACCGCACTGTGGCCCAGGGCACAAAGAAAGAAGGTTGCACCATCCTCTTCATGATCCTCTACTTCTTTGGTATGGCCAGCTCCATCTGGTGGGTCATCCTGTCCCTCACTTGGTTCTTGGCTGCTGGCATGAAGTGGGGCCATGAAGCCATTGAGGCCAACTCCCAGTACTTCCACCTTGCTGCTTGGGCTGTGCCTGCTGTCAAAACAATCACTATCTTGGCCATGGGGCAGGTGGATGGGGACGTGCTCAGTGGGGTGTGTTACGTAGGTATCTACAGCGTGGACTCCCTGCGAGGCTTTGTCCTGGCACCTTTGTTTGTGTACCTGTTCATCGGCACTTCCTTCTTGCTTGCTGGCTTTGTGTCCCTGTTCCGCATCCGAACCATCATGAAGCATGACGGCACCAAGACAGAGAAACTGGAGAAGCTGATGGTGCGCATTGGTGTCTTCAGTGTCCTGTACACAGTGCCTGCCACCATTGTCCTGGCGTGCTATTTCTATGAGCAGGCTTTCCGTGGCACCTGGGAGAAGACGTGGCTCCTCCAGACCTGCAAATCCTATGCTGTGCCCTGTCCCAGCCACTTTGCCCCTATGAGCCCTGACTTCACTGTCTTCATGATCAAGTACCTCATGACCATGATTGTTGGTATCACAACTGGCTTCTGGATCTGGTCTGGCAAAACCCTTCAGTCCTGGCGACGCTTCTACCACAGACTCAGCACTGGCAGCAAGGGAGAGACAGCAGTATGAGACCCTCCTGCCCCCTCTGCATGCACACACACATACACACACACACACACACACACAGAAGAGGGATACTCAGCAGAAGGGAGGTGATGGCTCCCCAAAGGAGGAGGAAAGGGAGGCTTTCTAAAACTTTTGCTTCCTCCCAGGGGGAAAAAGAATCTTTGCATAAAGGACCAGATGCCCTGTGTCCAAGGGTGCTTATGCCCAGCTAATTGGAAGAGCACAGAAAAGGGTTCTCAGGCCACTGGTGGGGTGGGAGAGTCCTTTACCTGCAAGAAGTTCCCATTACCTCTTCCCTATGCGGGGGGTGGGGGGGGCCTCAAAACGTCCTGCCTTGCTTTGGATGAGACAGGAGAGAGGGAAAGCCACATCCATTGAGCAGCCCCTGCCAAGAAGTAGCCAAACTATCTCTGAATTCCTGAGGTCAAATTGCAGCTCTCGCAGGGTAACTTCAGAGCCCTAGGTTACTGTCTGCTCATTGAACCACAGTGGAGCAATCACGTGAGTACTGTACAACAAGCTGCCAGTCCAGATCGTGTGCTGTTGAGATGCCTCTACTCTGTCAGCTTAGGAGTTTTTTTTTTCCCCTCAGTGATACCTGTTTTCATTATTTTAAAGTGAAAAGTCTGCCTTGAGTGTGTTATTCTTGCTGCTGTGGAGGAAGGAGGGGGTTGCTATTCCACACCCTGAAAAGAAATGACTTGTTGCTTTTCAGCAGAAGGCTTTTCCCCCTTGCCTTTGTTATAGGAGACAAAGGGGGAAACAAAAGTGTTTTCTATGTAGAAAGGCATAAGCATGGGATCGCTTTTTATGGGCAAACTAACAAAAAGAAGTCGTTGAGGTTCACCCTTGGATGTGAGGAGCTCACAGAAATAAACATTCCTTTTATGAAAAAGGAGGAGGCAGGATGTTTTCGTACTGTTCGGTATGGGTTGCTTTTCTAAGCTGGAGGAAATGCAAAGCTTAAAAGAGAGGGAAAGAGCATAACTGAGAGCACCTGCCAAAACAAGACCTATTAAAATATGTAAGATAAAGATGTTTCTCTTCCCCCCCCCCCCACCTTCGTTCTAGTAAACCTGCTTTCTCTCCTGTTTTGCAGTGAGATTGCTGCAGGTAAAGTCGATAGGCAGCTGGGCGCTGGGGACAGGGAGAATACTTTTTGCTCATGATGGACAAATTTGCCAGCTCCTCCGATTCCCTGAACCACATAACGATGACTCGTGGAGCAGGAGAGGGCTGGGGGCAGCTGGGTTTTGGTTTTAAAAAGAAAGCAGTTACTATGAGCAACCTTTTCATTTTTATCTAAAAATACAGCAGTTTAAGCTTCCACTGATCACATCTTGGAAGGAAAGACATTCAAAAATTAATCATCAGATGCAGCATTTTTTTTGAAATGTGACAATTTTCTATTAAAATTTTATGTTGACTCTTTCATATTTTATTTTTAAATACTACTCTACCTTTATATTCACTGAAAGGTTTGTTTTTATAAATATATGTGTGTGTGTATATATTTTCTTGCCTATGGACAAAATAGGAAATTGTGGATTTTTAGCAAGTCTCCACCCTATAGCTGCTGTTCATTTTTTTTTTTTTGGGGGGGGGGAAGTGTCTGGAATTAAACTAAAAAGGAAAAAAATATTCCAGGTGAGGGGGCAGACTACTGCTGTCTGAAGGCAAACCAGTAGTCTGGGTATGAGGAACAGCCCAACAGCCAAATCCTTCAGTCTGTCTGTTCTCAGACTTGTAGGGCTTGGGTTTTTGTCTTTTATAATGTGCACGTGGAAAAAAAAAACTGTAAGACAAGTGCAGTATGTATATTTTGTAAATTTCATTTTTGTAAGAAAATATGTATTTATGTTTTTACTTGATTTTTTTGGAAGGTCTGTATGAGGCCCTGCTTCATCCCATGTACAGATCACTAAATAAATAATTTTTAATACAAGGGCTCCAATGCAGTTCTTTTAGTCTCTGAACACTTGGATGTTCCCCTTCTGTCACGTTCAGAGTCCCTCCCTCTTCTCCCCCCCCCACCAAAGGCTTTGCTGTGGGAGAAGGAGGAGACTTTGGGGTAAATACACAACTGAGGAGAAACTCTGTGTGACTTGAAACTAGCATTTCTGAAGTAATGGCCCCTAACCAAAGATCACATTTTGAGGCTGTTTTAAATGCATGTTTGCCCTCACTTGAGGTACCTGCATCCTAGCCAAGTTTTATTCCAGGCTCTGCCTCTTGCTGAGGGCAAGCTGATAAACCAGTTTCCTTATCTATAAAATAAGGATAATGCTCTTTTCCCATGCCAAAGGGGCGTTGAGATTGGGAACTGGAGGGTGCTGCAAGTGCTATAAATTAAATCACAGGTTTGCTGGTGGAGTGTTTTAGGGGAAAAACAAGGCCCTTTTCAATAGCTACCATGGGGCAGTGTTTTGAACTGGCTTTTTTTTTTTTCCTTAGCTCTTTCACTATCTCCAGTTTTGCTCAGGTGAATTTTACTTTAATCTTAATAGCTGCCTGAAGCCTATGTTCTTTCTTACCACAGTAATCTGAAAGCTGATAGCGTCAATTGAATGGTCCTATTTTATTTCATTTTTAACTGAAATGAATGTTTAGATTCCAAGATGTGTTGCTGCCATCAGGGACAGTGCCACAGCAGACAGAATTTTACACCTGTGAAATGTGGATCACTGCCAGCTTTCCTCTTGTAATTTCTGGCTATTTACTGGGTTTGTCACCCTCCCTTTGCTTTCAGACATAGCTATAGTGAAAAATCAGTTGCAAAGTAGAGAATGAGGATGCTGTAGCTGGATGCCATCATGGTAGCTTTGGTTGCATGACCCTGCAATGTTATTTTATTTACCTGAACACTGCAATAGCTGCACTTTCTTTTAGGACACTTATAACAACCATTTACATTTAAGGTGTGTGAAATACTGACTTAAAGTTACTTTCAGAGCTACCCCATTCAGTGCTGCCTCTCCATAAAAGCCACCTCTTCCCCTTTAAAACCTCTCTAGCTGCTCCCCAGAATCTTTCACTTGTCAAATTTCCTTTCTAAAAGGCCTTTGCTTTCCCGCAAGTCAGGCTGCTTCAAACTGCTCTGTGACATGAGCTCACCGATAATTGCTGAGGGTGGTTTCACTCCACTCGCTTAGGAAATCTAAACCTTTCTCTAAACATTTCCTCCCACTAATCCTCACTGGGGGCTGAAGCAGCTGCACCGGCCAGCGCGGAGAGCTGGGGAGCCCACAGGGAGCCCGCGGGAGCACGAGGGTGACTGATGCCCCTGTGCTGCTAGAGAGGCAATTATTCCTGAAGGCCTTGTGGACAGCTAAGCTTGCAATTCATGCAGGCTGCCTGTCTCCCTGCTCCTCAGTCCACTTGCATCTAGTCCACGTCTTCTCTACTTGGATGAGAAACTGCATTTAGGTGTGATAGCTATTTTTTGTCTGTACGTGGAAAAAACTTAAATAGACCTTTTTTGTGTGTGTAGTTCACATGAGACATTCCTATCTGAAAGGAAATGTCTCCATTTCAACCCGAAACCACTAAAGTTGAATGCTTTTATTTTAATATTTTATATTAAGGACTTCTGGATTTAAAGTCACTTATACAAAGCTATCCCAACCCTGAGATCGAACTTGTTTTTTTACATCTGAGCTTGTAGGTGACATTTGATGCTGACATAAAGTAAAAGCAATTGCTATTAACTTTTAAGCAAATGTGACTCGCATCAAGATTGAATTTGCTCGCAGTGGAAACAATCTGGAGAATTTCAAGTAGTGATAGTGCCTGGCCTTCTGGAATAAAAATCTCTATCACTATTCTGATAATGAAGTAGCACTAACTGTTATAATGGAGTACAATTTAAAAAACCCTTTGTGAAGCAATCTGGAAAACAGGAGGAAAAACAAACCTTTGCTAATCACTGTGAAACAATTTTTCTTCAATTAATCTTTAAGTTTACTTTCAGTTAGCATTTTTTTAAAGTTTAAGAAAAGTTTTGTACCCCCTACCTTCGGCCCTTTTGTATGCTGCATTTTTTGCAACACAGACGACCTTAGCAAGTAATGGTTATCATTGAAAAATATCCCTGTAATTGTAGGGGGTATACCATGTTTTCATGAAAAATATATAACATTTACTGTTTGGTTCTCAAGTTTCAGAGACATTGCTGTTTTACTTTGTATAAGAAAATAAGTTAAACAGAAGGCTTTAATAGGGCTGGGGTTCGGAACAGCAGCGGCAACTGCAAGTCTGTCTACACAGAAAAATGTGCTTTTATAATATGTCAGTGTTTGTTTGGGTTTATTTTTGGTGGAATACCCACACCAGCAATTTAATGTTTTGGTCTAAGTACTTCACCCACAACCAATAGCTTTGCATGCAAGTAAAAACCCACACTTCTCTGTATTCAGCAACTGGCAACAGTAAACATTATTTAAACATTATTTATAATTTCTCATGGGTTTAGAAACCAAATTACTAGCTTATATCTTAAATAGTCTTCTCTTTCTGCATCTCATTCTCACTTCCTTCCTGACCTTACAGGTCCTTTCTATACAGTCTGCTCTCACTCTTACTGTCTACTCCTGTTATTATTTAAAATCATGAATCCTGCTGAAAGAAATTCAGTCTGTTGCTTGGAGAGGAAAAGATGACTCTGAATCTTTCAGCACTATGACTGTTCCTTGAGATAGACTACTGCCAAGCCTGTTCTATATAAACTGAGATAATTGTTTCATGCCAACACGAGCATGTGGTTTTGGCAGCTACAGCTCTGCACAGGATAATATAGGATTGGGAGAATAAATACAGTGAATGGCAAGCTCCCAAATGCCCCACTTAGAACTGACAAATTTTAACTAAAATGATGCTCAAACTACACAACTACAATATGTACGCCAGAGTTGAGCGCGACTCAGACGATGGGTTTGCTTTGCAGCCGGAGCAGGACGGGCAGGTTCTCGCGCTGCTCAAAGACTGCCATGGCTGGCCGAGGCGGCCCATCGCAGGTGCCCGGCAGTGCTCATCACAGAGCCAAACTGGCAGCGGTGGGGCACCGCACTCTTTCCCTTCGTCATTTAAAGGCTGGGCTCCAGCACAGCATCGCCATAGCTGCAGTCAAATGAGATTTGGATAAATGGTGCCCAGGGAGGACAGGCTCAAACACGGTCCTAAATGCATACTCCTCTGCCTAGCTTGGTCCCCTCTGTCCAGCTAGCCCAATGATGCCAGGAAACTAGGGGGCTGGGATAAAAAAAAAAAATGCATAAAGGGCAGAAATAGGCAGGGCCGAGAGCACATTTTTAATAACAATTGTAAATTGGGAGAGGGAAATCATTTATTCATATTAGTCAGAAAATCCTGCTAGCAACAACATGTTCACTGTGGCTAGCCTAGCTGTGTCACGACTTTGGCTATATATCCAACCCTTTGCTTCAGCATGGTATTCTTACAAAGCAAGATATTCTTACAAATACAGGTGGAAAATCAGCATGCATTGCCTAGGGGAGTAGTCTATATGAGTAAACTTTGGCTGCACAGGTCTTGGAAATCAACCCCATCATGTGGTCACCAGGGCAGCCACGAACCTTAATATTAACAGGAGGATCCCAAAGGCCAGGATGACAATCAGGAACAGAAAAGAGGCCCAGTTCCTCACTAACTCCAGCTCTACTGGCGGTACTGGAAATTCTAGCGCTCTTCTCAAAATAATCAGCCAAAAGACTGCTGTTCTCAGTGTGGGCAAGAAATAAGACTATTCTCACAGTACTGTCCCTTTCCTCAGGTTAACATGCATAGGGGCTTAAGAAAAAGCCTATGGTGAATGGGGAATTCTGACAGGGGCTGTAGCAAAAGAAAAATATCTTATCTCATCCAGATGGACTCATAAGGATGTACCCGCAAGTAGCCACTAATCGAGGATTTGGAAGATAAGTGCTCGGTTACCTGCACTGTCACAGATGGTGGACAGATCACTTAAGGCCAGACTTTCAGCAGTATTCAGACAGCTGAAGATGCAGACAGGTATATGGAACGCACTTTTTGTAAGCACTTAATTTCCCATGTGCTTTGGGACATGTCTTGATAATTAACTGGAAAATCTCATCTCTGTCTCAAATACCTTGCCTGTAAAACTGAAACAGTGGCACTTCCCTATAGCATAGGAATGGGGTGAGAATAAATACATTCAAGACTGGAGGAAACAGAATACAATGCTAATAGGGCTTATATAAATACCCCTGTCAGATCTTCATTCTGTAGCCTGATGTTTTGCAAATAGGCCCCATTCCAGAGAAAGCCAAATTAAGACCACCAGCTGGAATAAATTATTTGTGTATTTTCCAGTATGTTATCTAAAATTAGGCCAGCTGAGCACATACTTTCACAGCAGCATCACTCTAGCCAGGGCTCAAACAGAAGGTGTGAGAGGGTAAAAAGACACAAGCTGGGTAATTAGCAAATTTCACTGAACTAGGGCATGCATGAAAATCAAAAGCAACAAAATGGACTGCCTTGTGTCATTGTGGTGCTTATGCATAACAGAAATAAGGATTTGGGCCTGTCTGCGCTTAGATCTTCTAGTACCCCTCGATTTAATTTTCTACATGCTACAAAAGCACCTATTATCAGTGGACTCAGTTATACCTCTGCTGTCTCGCTTCAAATCATTACAGTTAGCTTCAGCTTGTTGCAGGCACGATCTAAATCATACTGGTGGGCTTAAATCAGGTCTCCAAGGTTTCATGACTGTCCTTAACAGTGAGAACCTACCTTCCCTGCCATCTTTTCATACTGTCACCTAGTTCCTCAGTGTTTTTTTCTGCTATCACAACCTCCAACAACATTTTTCTCTTTACTAAAGATGGCCAAGTAGAAGGATTAGTTGGCTGTTTGGACGTTTTCCTGCCTCAACAACAGGGAACAGCATGAGACTACTACACTTCTTTCACCAATGAAATAAGAGGCATCTAGGCTGACTGCGGTAAACATTTGTGTGTTGCCTTGGTGCCAGCCTTCCCTGTGAGAGGCTTATGCACCTATTCACCTTCATCAGACATCATTTTTTGTTGCTAAATAATGTAAACCAACAAACCAAAAGAATCCCTAAATGCATGAAAGCACGCCCTAAATTATAAATCTCTCTCCTCCATCCCAAACAAACAAAAATATAACTTAGAGTTTTTATGGAAGATAGTGAAAGTGAACTACTTCCAAAAATATTTACCTAAACCATGAATCAGAGCAGTTGCCTGACGTGGCTTTCTTCCAAAAATTGTGTGTGTGTGTGTGTGTGTGCACATGTATAATGAGTGCATGCTAGAATAACAACTGAGAGTTACAGTCGTAGGCAAATCTATCATCAAAAACACAGTGAAGAGAGAAAATCAAAAGGCCCTTGCCCAATGCAGCTGCCTGCTAATCAAACCCTGGTGTTAAGTGCAATAGTGTGGCAGGACTCCCTTCCCCGTTGTTTGTTCTGGGGCCTGCGTGAGCTTTGGATCATGCAGAACTTCCACGTTCTCACAGAAAGTGAAACCATCTACGGAAGGAATGAAAGGCTGTGATATGTATATACATCTATAGGGCTATTTTTAAAGAAAAAAAGATTTTTTGTGTGAGCTCGTTCAAAGCCAGCTTTGATTATCTAAAGCAAGAGTCAGTCTTTAGAAAGGGTAAAAAACTATACATAAAGATGGAATCTTTTTCATTTAATCCATGATGAAAAGAGCGTTTCTTTCTTGTAATGCTCTTGCCTCTCAATTTTTTTCCTCTCTCTCTCTCTCTTTTTTTTTTTTTTTTTCAAATTAACAGCAAAATGTAAAAGTTTCAGGCAGCATTTCCCGTCCTCATTTTACGAGATGGGCAAAGCAGCATTCCATTAGGGCCAACAGCCAGTAAAAGGGATGTCATTTGACACCCTTACACAACTATGCATACCAAGCTGGAAGCGAGTGGTATTATGTGAGTGGAGAGAAAGCCCTTCTAGACAGTGGATTTACTCATATTGTTTTTCCTTACACATTCTGCGCCCTAAAGATAGTAAACTATCAGCTATTGCATTTGCAGAAACAGCTCTTGTGAAGTCTAAAGAATTCAGGCACAGAGTAGTATGAAAGCAATAT
Organism: Struthio camelus; assembly: GCF_040807025.1. Taxonomy (NCBI): domain Eukaryota; kingdom Metazoa; phylum Chordata; class Aves; order Struthioniformes; family Struthionidae; genus Struthio; species Struthio camelus. The sequence continues at coordinate 10,060,590 of NC_090947.1, read as the reverse complement.
CTGGCCTCTCTAAAGCCGCCAATAGCGACTGCGAGAAGGGACTAAACAGCACCGGCATCCGAAGGGACTAACCGGTGCCCGTGCCTGAATGTTCCTGTTCTAAGCCAGCGGCAGGAGGTGGGTCGGGCTTGCAGAGCCCGGATCCAAACTCCATGACAACTTTCTGCTTTTATGATAGGCTAAACCAAAATCCTGGATGTGAACTTTAGAAGACTTAAAAGACCGTACTTCATATTTACTGTGCGCCAGAAACCATCTTTTCCTATAAGAAATCACTTATCTGCAAGGATGAATTAATCAGTTATCCTTGTTCTGAAGGCACAAAGCTTTGTATCAGCCCCAACTGACACGGATTTTGTTTTCTGTCTTTGAGATTCCTTAAAGTTTTTGCCATTTGACTAACAGAGTTAACATTAACTAATAGAGTTAACAATTTAACTCTATTCCTCTCATTTTCTGCAAGTAAAGGTCTTACAGGATAGAGTTCTGAATTAAAACTTAATAAAAACCTCTCAACACTAAAACTGAAAATAGACATTTCTCACAAAACAATCTTGAGAGACTCAGTGATTTCATTTAAATGACTTCCATTTTTCTACTGATTTTCATTTAAATCAGTCTTGTTAATAGAATGGCCTTTGGCCAGCATTTCACCACTGCCCTCAGACTTAATAAATTAATTGAATACAGACATTAACGATGAAGTAACAATACATATGCATAAAAACAAGCCTGTGGAGGACTGCGTCAGGATAACTCTCACTTTCACAAGCTCCACCCTCTCTCAGATTCATCCCTGGCTGTACCTCATTCAGCGGGTAAAGCTGAAAGTACCGAGACCAGCCCGCTTGATTTGTCCTTAAATATAATGCTGCACAGACAATGACGTTTTTATTAGTAAATGAGAAGCAGCGTGTGTCAGCAGATAGGACACCAGACTAGGGGTCAGGAGACTTTCACAGTTTTTCCATCCTTGCCCATGGTCTGCAAATTCTCCCAATCATCCTTACCTCCATTTCTTTTTTCACCCTTTTCTAAATAGAATCGTGCTCTTTGGGACAAAACTGTCTCTATTGTCCCCATGTATGTGCTGGTACCATTCCCACCTTACTGGAGCCCTGATCTTGACAGGGGCCTCTCAAGATTGCGCACAATGCAAGGGGTTCCAATTAAAAATAATTGATCATTAAGAGGCAGAGCATGGTAAAGAGTGAGCTGGTGCTTTACTTTCTGTGGGGGAATAGTCAAACTCTAGGAGCAAAGCAGAGATGTGTGATGACACTGGCTCTTCCCAAAGAAATGAAAGTGGGAACTGTCACTCATCACCTTTGGGGCTTTTGTGTAACATGCGTAAGGAATGTTCTCTTCTCTGAAGAGTTTCCGTGGACTCTTCAGACGATGGGATTTATTGTCACACGCCCTCTTCTGCCTGTCTTTTTTGGTTGTTGTACAAAGTGCTGCCATGCGGGGTCTGTGTGATAGTGCACACCACCAAATATCTCCAGCTGAGTGGGATTAGTGTTGGCCAGTTGGATTGTTAGCTGGCTGACTATCTACTAAAAATGAAAAATAGACCATGAGGAAATGATCTTGTTCATAAAAGGAAAATATTTATCTGCATTGGAAAAAAAATTGCTGGGTATTACATTAAATGATCATTAGTGAAATGATTAAATATCTAAGCTGCAGAGCAAGGAAAGAGTCTACCACTTCCCTCCTAACACTGCCAAAATACGGATTTGAATCAAGCACAACAATTTACCAGTTCAATCTGAACTGCTTCACTCAAAGAAGAAAACAAAGAGGAAAAGCTGAAAATGTCTGAATGTTTTGTTTCAGTGCTTCTTAAATGAAGCAATTCCAAGTTTCATTTTGAAATGTGCCTAGAATGAGAGAAAAATATTAAGCAACCGTATAGGTGCCATTGGAGTTAAGGGGCAGACTGGATTGACCAAGGCAATAGCTGAGAAGGACAGCTAAAGGCAGACAGCTCGCCTTTGAAAGCATGAGCAGCTTAATGGAGATATAGGCTTAGTTTTGTGTATGGTTTGCCCCATATCACCAAGAAAGTCTGATCCTCTTCATCTGTACCGCGTAGACCTAGCAGCAAAGAGCACAAAGCAGCAAAGTGAAACTTTTCACTTCGCTTAATGACATTAGAAGTATTATTTAGGGAAAAGTGTTTGTGGGGAGAAGAGAAAGACAAGAAAAACAAAACTGATGGAGACTAAGACACACGATGCCTATGAGTACAGCTACAGCTACCTGTACATTTGCCTTTCTTGGCTTCCAGGCTGGCCACGGGGAAGAGAGCTGTGGGGAGAAGCCACGTTTCCACACTTGTCCAGCATGATGCTCACCCTAACTGGGCCTGCCTGCTGGCTAATGGGATGAGCTGGCTGCAGACTGGGCTGGCTTGTAGCCAGCCAGCTGACAGCCCACGCGAGGTGAACGCACGACTGCCTGCCTCATCCAGGTAGGTGTTACTCCGGGATTCCTCATGCCGCCTTCTCAGCAGGACTGGCCTCCCAGAATAGCAAAGGCCTGCCCGTATCACTCGTCAAGCTCTGTGAAGTATCCAGGCAGGGAAGGAGCACTTCGTCGTGCATAGCTGCAGTGGCTTCTCCAGGGCAAACTACATGCTAACTGTAAACTGCTGGGACCAACGCGAATGCTGACCAACTCTCATTTCTCCCACAAATTTTCAAAAATAAGAAATTTGCTGATGAAGAAATGCATGAGGGTTGCCAGGAGCGTGCAGTACCCTTCCAGAATGTCAATCCTAGCCATTCCCTTGGAAACCAGTAAATAAAGAGTTAAGACATGAGCAAACACAACCTTAACTGTGCTGTTTGAGCGATGCCCCAATAAGGCTATAACACACAGAGCCTGTGCTATCTCAAAGGCAGAGTGCAAACATTTGGGGAATAGGGCACATGACCACAGGACAGAGTCGAATGCCTTCTTTTTGCAAAGGAAAACTTGTCTGCAAGGAAGCAGCAGGGACTGGGGGAAGGGGAGTGCTCACACCAACTTCACCCCCAAGACAATCAGCCTCTTCCCAGGACTAACACCTACTCACTTTACAACCCTTATCCTCCCCAATTACCACAGAAATAGGTGCTCCTCTCTTTAGCACTAAGGCCGCAGACCATCCTGCCGGTACCCTGCCATACTGCTGGTCATCCCCCCAGGGAGGAAGAACCCTAGGAACCATTATTACCACAATTTACAAAGTCAACACCAAAAGGAGACAGACTACTGAATCACTCACACGTACAGCAGAGGCAGGGAAAGAGACAACTCATCTTTCAGAGGGACGAGGCCTTTCTCATACCAAAACGCAGCAGTTTTCTCATGTCACGGCCACAAAGTGGCCAGGCGGCTCCGGCTGGGCCCTCTGCCAGCAGGAGCGCGGCAGCTCCCACAGCTGACCCGCATGATCCCTGGCAAAGGCACACGCAAGGTTATCCTGGCCTGCCCTGTAACTCAGGCCCTACTTTTCCGAAGCTTAAGGTTTGCTGCACTTGATGACACAGAAAGGTTCAAGATGCTAGCGCACACCTTTGATGCCATGTCAGCTAAGGGCTTCTTTGCCGGGGCAGGCTGGCAGAGAGAGCGCCATCTGCACTGTGGTGTATACGTTCCTCTGAAACAAATGCGCATACAGACCCAAGCTCAAATGCTTTTGCCATGGCAGAGGTACACTGAAAGGTGTTGTGCTGTCCCTCTTCTCTCTTTATTTCTCCTGCTCTGCTCCCTAGGAAACTGAGAATCACATTAGCGTCTCCCTCTTTTCCGTCCTACTTTGAACGCTGCATATCTAGCACCTATTATTCTGTGACAATGTCCCATCTTACTGACATGTCTTGAATATGTACATTTTTATATGGCTTTAATAGTGCTATTTTAAACTTTAAAGCCTGTCACTTGTCCTCATGAAAGTCAGATGGAAAATAATGCTATTCTCATATTTTTCTGGTCCTCACATCCAAAGCAGCAGTCCCTAGAGCACACCTATGTCCTCCTGTTAGCAAGAATTTCCGTAGCCGGGTTGCACAGTACTGCCCTGTGACTACAACTGAAGGGCAAAGCTGAGTACTGCAGTTCCATCTGTAACACGTGGGGGCTCGTTCTCTGATCACTTACAACCCCTCCATTCACACGGGAGTTTTAGCAGAGCAATGAATGCAGGATCAAATGAGAAATAAAGGCAAAAATCAAAGACTACAAAGCTAAGCACTGTATTTGCGTGCCATACAGAGGCATGTTCCACTAGTGGTACGCTAGTACGAGAGCAAGAAGTGAACCACAAAACAGTCCTGAACCCAAACCTCTTCCAGTACCTGCGGCCCAGACTCCAGTCTCTGAATACAGCCACGTTCCTACAGTTTGGGTTTTCCCAAAATATCTCAGAAGGAACAAACTCTCTGTTCCCATCTACACAGAGCCAAAATACAGAAGCTGTCCTACAGGAACAGCTGACTTCATATGATTTTGATCATTACGCCAGCACAATTCTCAGCAAGCATCTTCTGAAGCGAAAAGCTCAGCAAACGGGGCTGGCTCCAGCTGCAGCACAGCGAGGAGGGTCCAGGCCACCGCAAGTCCTGCGCTTCTGAACACATGCTGCAACAGGCACAGGGGCAACAGCATCCTCGTCAGTCTCTGCAATCCCCTCCTGACTCGGAGGTGAGGGGATGCAGTGCTGCAGCCTGCACACTTAGACCTGAACTGTCTCAAGCCTTGATTCCAAGCTGAGGTACAAAAACCAGCCTGTTGGCTCCGGAAATCAGGCTGAGGCCTGTTCTGCTTGATGAAGAAATGCTTATGGCACTGCTGCCTGGCAATAACAGTCAGAACCAGCTGTGTTTTCTGTGCAGAAGAAAGCAGGAGAGCGAGGACTGCAAAGTGAACTAGTGCACCAGTGCTTCTTGGCCTCTTCCTAGGGAAAACCACTGCATCTTCATCAGAGCATTTGTCGCCAGCAAATTAAGAGCTAACCAAGAGCTAATCAGTCTGCTAGGGCACTGACTAGGCATTCGTGGACTGAAAAGCATAGGTCTGATTTGTCTCATCTTGTGGTTAAAAGAATACTCTTAGATTGAGGTGTAAGTGTCCCTTTTCTTGACCTACAAGGTGTTTTTCATACTGACTGTCTCTAGGGTTAAAAATTCTCCCTGTAAGTAAACAGTTCTGCAAACATTTCCACATTATCTGCAGTGAGTGAGAATTCCAGCAGTCCTGGAAACAGATATAAATGGAAACCGTTAAAAACATAATTCAGCGTATGCTAAGAGTAGCAATGATTTCTGGCAAGAATTAATTAAACCAGATGAAACACCTAATACGATTTGTGCTATCAGATCATTTAATTAGTTCTGGCTTTTAGTTCGTTACAAGCTTCTGTGAGGGTGAAAAAGAAATAATTGTTTATTCAAATGGCAATAATTTGGGTTTCTTTAATTGACTCCTAGTGTGAAAGAGTTGACTCCAGCTGTTTTCTAAAATACTGGGTGGAAAAGTTCCAGCATGAACTCCAAATCCAGAGGCCATCGAGGCTGTTTCCTTCTGCAGCCTCCCGTCTGTGATCGAGCCCGCGTCAGCCCTATCGCTTCTCCCGGATTGCCTGTATGCTGCAGAGCGTCAAGCCACGGCTCAGCCTTTCTGGAGTGCTAGTGGGCTTATTAAGTATTCCTATGCGGAGCTGATGTTGTACTCATAAATAACATCGGTGAGATTGAAATACATTTTCTTTTCTAGCAGGCTAGATATTCTGGAAAGAAAATGTTTTAAAAGAAAAAAAAAACAGACACCCGAAGAGTTTCTAAAGGGTAAGAGGTTTTAGATGCTACAAAAAACTTTCCAGGAAAAAAAAGTAGCTTTTTCTATAACTAAACTTAATTCACCAATCTTTACCCAAGGACAGGGAAGGAAATCGATTTTTCTTCACCATCAGGCTACAGTGTAGAAGTTTCACTGATCCTACAAAGACACATGCTAATACTTTTAAAAGCAGGGCTAGTAACGCCTGTTTCTGCTGACTGCTAATTTGTCGGGTGCCAGTTGGTAAAAAGGTCACATAATACCTGCTAGGTGAAAGCTGGTACAGGACTACAGCATGCAACAAGCCAAGCCAAGCCAAGCCAAAACACCAGAAAAGATGCGTTTCTGCAGTTTGAAACTCCACGGAGCATATTGCAGACTTACGTCTAAATAAATGCTAAATTATCGGTCACTGCTGTAAAAAGAGAATTCCTTACGTTACTTCAGGCCTGATCATAATCTAATGAGGTCACTGAGAAAAGAAAAAGGCCCCCAGTTTGTAAGATCTAGGGGGCTGAGACCTTATCTGCACACTTTCCTGTAAAGCTCCAGGTGCATTGTGAGATCTGTATCATGAGTCCCATGCTAAAAACTATGTTGTTTAAAACAAAACAATCCAAGGCTGAAAAGCGAGCCTCTCAAATGTCACGAAATAGCAAAGCAAAGGTTGCCTAATATAACCTTCCTTCTGCCTCCAGGTTCTATAGTACAATATACTGTTTCAGTCTCTGAGCAGGTACTGCCTCCACATTCATTTTTTGGCAAGAGCCCCTGCTTCACTCCAGGCACAGGATTGACAGTGCACTGCATACAAAGCAGCTCTTCAATATTCTTTTTAATCTCAGCTCTTCAGCGCGGGGCTCCAGCTAAATCGTCTGCAAACTGACACAACACTGCATGAACAAGGATACTTTTCCATTCTGCGTTAGTTTTTCTTCACTGTTCACCACCAGCATCCGGAATGCTTCACACTAGTTAACACATTTATTCCCACAACGACCCTGTGAGGTGAGGAAACATTATTCCTAATTTAGAGAGTAAGATTGAGTTACTTTCTAAAGGAAGGTAGAAAAGAGGCAGGAAAAGAGACCAGATCTCTGGAGTCCCAATCAACCACCTAAATCATCATTTTTACAACAGGCCTCTAGCCTTTATTCACACCACACAACTTCTGCTATAGGTTAGGCAGCACTGCTAGAGACATAGCCCTATTCACTGACATGACATAAATCTACTGCTGTGACACCAGACCAACGTATTATATGACCCTGCTCTAGGTTTACTTAGGGTGAAATTCAGTCCTGTGCAGAGGGCCAGCATTTACATCCCATTTACGTTCTTTCTCAAAGGCTTGCATAAAACCTAAGTGGTGTAAGTGCCTCATGCTTACTCTCTGATCTTTATTTGGGGTGGGGGGGGGGGAAAAGTGTTACTTATCCACTAGATACTATGATCACATAATTAGAGGCACATGTGTACAGACTGAGATCGGAAGGGGCAGAGTAAAGGTTACGCTAGCTTCTTGAAAGCATTTCCATTGTCTAAAAAGAAGTAAATTAAACAAAAAAAAACCCACAAAATCTACCTTAAAAGTCACTTTGCTCAATGAATTAAGGAAGAAAATAATTTTCACCTTTCAACCACCATCTATAGCAGGAGAACGTTCTGTGCACTTGAATACCTTTAATCTGCAGGTCAAGAACATATTTTCTTATTTAATCTGTATCTTGCTATATGAGGGGAAAGACCTCAGCTTTCTTCAGAAGGTTATCGCCGCAGTTATGCGAAGGAGAGGAGTGAGATAGTATGCAGGTCCCACCCCTGCATTGCTTTGCGAGGGTTACAGAATTAAAGTTATCCATCTGTACAGCCAGTGAAACCTTGAGAAAACCCCTGACTAGTGGAAGTTCCCCGTCCTTTTTTTACCTGCAGGTGATTCCCAAAACCCCTTTGTTCCACAGTTTATCATAAATCAGTGTGCAAATACAGAATGTTTCCCAAAATCGTATCTTAATCAAATCAAATCTGATTTTCACTGAAGCACTGACAGGCACAACTACCAAACTACTCTGCTGAAGTCACATTTTCATTGCCTGCCTCGAGGCCCATAAATCAGTCAAAAGGTCAAGACTGTCAGCTCAGCAGAAAAACTGTAGTTCTTCACACACGTGCATGCACATACACTTCCTTGGTCTTTTGAAACATTCAGGGTGGGGGAAACGCAACAACACCCACCATGCTCAGCCTCAAAAGCAAGTGTAATAAATCAAACATTTTAATGTTCAAAACAGGTTCTGTTTTGACAGTTCTAGTACTTGCCATAAGCTCCTTTTCCAGTGAAGGGGTGTTTAATAAGTTTAAATAAATTTGATTCACAGTCATAAGTGATGGAACAGAGCAGACGTATCATGTCCAGAATGTCATTCTTGGCTGTTGCTATTTCCAATTAAAGCTTCTGAATTTCTTTAAAATATGTATTTAAAGATATACATGGGTTGTTCAGTGTGGCTTTTTCAGTGGGCTTTTAGCCATATAGCTACTAAGCATCTCATATATATTAAGGATTTACCTTTGTAAGAGCCTTGTGAATGAAATAAGCAATATTCCCACTTCGCAAGTCATGTGACTATTGCACCCTGTTGGCCCTATAGCCGTGCCTGCGTGACATTACTGCATTACACTGCCGTGTGTGCATTATTTTGATAGCTAGGGGCCCCAGCAAAAGGGCAGGCTGCTCATGGCTGCTGCAGTGCTGGTACGGGAGCGCCAAGGGCAGGCCCCGGGCAAAGATCCTGCAGCTGGAGCGAAAGGGACAGAACAGAAGGCCAGTCAGAACAAGCTCTGGGATTCTCCTCTATGTTGACAGCACTGAGTTTTGCTGTCCTAGTACAAGGGGCTAGTGCCAACCGAGGACTGGGCTCACAAAGCACCTAGATACAATCACAGTAAACAACCTCAGAAAGGTTATTAATACAAAGAGCCAGTGCTGCCCCAGGAGCCCCCCGAGCTACAAACTGCTAGAGGTGGGGAATGAATTTTAGGGAAGACTCAGCCTAGGTTTGCCCTCTTCTTATGGCTCTTCCCTGGCATCTGCTATTAGCCACTGTTGGAGAATGGCTCTGGGTCTAGGTGAGACGAATGGCCTCAGCTTTCTTCAGGTTATTGCCTCAGTTACGTGAAGGAGAGGAGTAAGATAGTATGTAGTTCGATTCAAAGCATTGCAGCTCTGCTCTTACAGCCTTACGTTATGCTGGGCTGCTTCTGCCACAGGAAAAGGATAGGGTGGGGATGGGAATGAGAGCAGGGGGCTGAGCCTTGCAGAGCTGCACTGGCTGCTCCAACTGCTCCTGAAAGACCAAGGGGCAACGGCAGCCAGGTGCTGCCCTTCCTGCTCTGCTCTGCACTGGCAGCATCAACTGCAGCCAAGCCAGCTTCCCCAGGTGCTCCCATAGCCAAATGAGTCACCACAGCTTTGCTCCTAGCTTGCCTGCCCTTGGTAACCGCCTATGCCCCAACCTTCCCAAGGTCGTAGAAAATGGGAAGCTGCTCCCAAATGCTCAAGCCTCCATACAGTAGCTTATCTGCAAGACTGTCTTTCCTCTCTTCTTTCTCAGACGCATATCACCTCAGTACCTCTGTGCCAAATAAAGCATATCACGTCTCAGAAAACAAGGTTTCCTTCTCCCCTCTCCTCAGCTTCAAAGGAACACGTGCACTCATTGTTTTAAAGCACAAGATGAGTCTAGGGAAGGGCTCTGTCAGGAGACTGTGGTTTACATTAACCCCCAACCAAAGCAAGCTCAGATTCAGTCTAATGTCCTCTGGCAGGATATTTCATGACTGAAGCCACACTGCAGAAAAGGTGCTGCTGCTCTCCCAACTCTCATTCTTAAATCTACGTTCCCCTTCCTGTCCAACAACAAAGAGATAAGCAAAGGAGGGGGTTGCCTAGCCTATGTGCTTTGTCTGGTAAACAAGTAAGCCTTGTAGAGCGTGCATTACAATGCGCAGACTGTCTTTCCTTGCGCTTACCCTCACCTACCTCTCTGCTCTAGCTGCATCATTCATGTGGAGAGCAACTTGTCTCTGACTGCTACAGAGCATCCTCCAAGGTAATTTCCAAGGCTGGGAAAATAAGGGAAGCATTCCTTTCAGCTGTTGAGTCAATGAGAGCTTAAGTAACTCAACAGGGCGATGTTTCTAGCAGTGGAAATGTGGTGCAAAGACTGTTACTGCCCAAGCTTACTGATCACTCTGGACTCCAAACCCAGCAAGACATAGGCAGGCACCACTACTAGAAGCCTTCTCAACTTTTATGCAAACTCTGAAGCTCCAGAAATCCCAACATATGTAACCCTTGAGGAGGCTTAACGTGAATTCTTTGCTCCCATTGTTCTCCAGTTCACATGTTGGGAGACTTCTTCCTGCTTCCTCCTTGTCAGGGGAGACAGCTTCAACAATATGGATTTTATTGTACACCCCCCACATCCCACTTCTGCCCCTTGTCAATGGCACAGAGGCCCAAATGCCATCGCAGCTGAAAAGAGGAAATGACTCTTCACAAGACACAAAGGTTTATGGATTTCTGCCTAACAAAAGATTATTTCTAAGCGGACTCTTCATGTACTGACGCCTCATCTCTTCCAGCAGGAAAGCAGTTACCCTCCAGTATGCCCAACACAACTGAGTGAGAGCACTCTCTGGGGCAGGTGTACTGTGCAAGGTAGCCCCTTAATCTTCGCACATGCACAAGCGCTATTTTTCATACCAGCTGCATCTTAAACACTCGGTTAAGATGGTGATTAGTGGTGGTGGTAGGGTGTCACAGTGGGAGCTTTCTTAAGAAGAAAAGGCTTTGATTGAGCCAATGAAAGCTGTTGCCAGGGAACCAGATGCCATGAACACACCACTCCAGCAGCGCAAGAATACAAACCATGTGAGTGCTGGACTGAGCTTTAAATGCATTTGCTGGTTGAGGCTTGAACACATCGTTAACTCTTTCAGTACCTAAGAGCGTTCACACAATGAATGGGGAAGACTGGAATCTGTTCCTAACTCCAAGAAGCAAAACATCTCCTGATATCTATTACATCCTGTTGAGCCAAAAGAATAATGGGGGAGGGGACTTTTGGCCTTTAGTTTCTGACTGGCAAAGCAGGCTTGTTTGTTTTTTGAAGTACGTTAGGAAACTTCTCTTCAAAGTAACGCTTAGTTTTACAGTTATGTAAAAAGGAAGCAGGTAAATGCTCAGATAATCCCATGAAAGTAATAATTTTGTTTTTGTAGGGGGTGTTCTACATGAAGCTTGATGGGCAGTGTGTTCACCAGTTAGTTCCTCTGCTAGGGGAACAGAATAGCTCAGATTCCATTTTTCCCAGATCTGAGTTGGGTTCCAACACAAATGTTACCGATTTGAATTTTATCTGATCAGCTGCCAATTTGTTTCAAAGTTAACTTTCCACTCTGATTACTAAACAGCCTTGTACTCTACCGACAGAGCATTTTTTTCTTAATGTAAATTCCATAGTGCTCTGCAGTCCTACCAGTAAAACACAGCTAAAGCTCTAATTAAAAATCATGCCTGCCATATGTCAGTTCATAAGAACCAAAATTAAACTAACAAGGGGCTGTAACCAAAACTTTTTTGAACACAATAGCCTGGCTGCTCCATCTTGAAACACTAACTTTTGGAAGCTGGGATGGTTCTTGTAGGGCAATGACTAGCCCTAAACGCTTTCATATTTTGGCTTCCAGTGCAAATCCAGCATAGGTTGCTAAGTACCAAAAGCCTTTCCTGCTTTGTAGCCTGAGTGAAAGACCTCCGTTTCTCAGAGGCCAGTATCAGCCGCATAGCTGCTTTGATCCCACAGAGTCAGGAACTGTGTAGGGCAAGTAACATGTTGCTGGCAGCATTATACTGAACTCTCCCTGTCAGTCTGCATTTTAGCCTTTTTTACATCCTGTGGCAATGCCAGCCATTTAGCGAGCTCTAAGCTGGGGTCCAGTTTACTACCGTCTTTCTAGGCCTCTCCCACTGTGCAGAAGGCCTGGTGGGAGATGACACAGCAATGCCGTTACAATGTTTAAGTGGCCAGAAAGTTTCAATGCGAGCCCTAACAATCTGCACATAAGACAGGATAAACTTTAGACCCCTCAAATTTACTCTAGGGAATCAGCAAGGGAGGGTAGCGCAAAGCTGATTTAAAATCGTCACACAACTCTGGTGCCAATTTTTACAGAGCTTGGTGGTAACAGAGAATCGGGCTCTGGTGTGTCTTGCTGACCATCAAAACGGGCACAGCTTCTCACGCTCAAGATGACACTTGCCATTCATCACCCAAGAGCCCCTTGGAGTCCCAGTTGACAGTGACTTGTGTTGCTGTTGCACATATATACACACATGGCAAACTGCAAGGCTGAAAAACGTACCACGCGCTTGTAGAGATATCAGTCTCTCTGGATTCTGAAGTGGTTTACTTCAGAGGCTAGTGGCCTACCGCGGACTCGGCCCTGAGGCCCTGCGTTAGTTAACTGTACTGCCACGAAAAGGGGCTGCCTGCTTACTATTTAACTTCTGGGTTTAATCTGCACATACATATGCTAGGCTAACTGCAGTTTTTCCACTGCAGAACCCCTTCTTGGGCAGGGCACAACAGCCTCTACAAAAGTTCTTGCATAACCCTCATAAAACAGGGAAAAACAACACTGCAGCTCAGCTTACATTAGGCAGTGAATAAGTGGAGGAACTGGAAGGGTTTTCTACAGGCAGAGCAGAGTTATCTAAATACAACTTTGGCAATGTACAAGGGCTAACAGCCCAGTTTTCTAACCAGTTCCATACAAAGTGTTTAATGATCAAAACCAGCGTCTGCACTTTGTATTTTGAGCCTAAAAAATACAAACACGCAACTAGATATTGCACAGTGGCAAAGGACGGCACTCTGGTGTGCTGGCTTAGCGGGACACTGGGATGAAAGTGTCACTTACTGAGCAAACATGCTTCCGCGGCATGGCAGTGACCTCTGCAGAGCTCCCACTGAAGACCCTGGGGCACATGTGATCCTGCTCAGTTTGCAAGAGCAAACAGAACCACAGTGCAAGATGCTATTGTTACAGAGGCCAATAATTCAGTCTCTGCACTACAAAGAGGTGCAGATGTACTGAAGTTACAATGCTGGAGAGTGATATTTAACGCTGGTTATTGCTGTCCATCTCCCGCGATATGCTGCTCAGCCCCTTCAAAGATAATCACCCCAAAACATGCATATTCTTTACCCTTACAATCACACTGCTGTGTTAAAGGAACTTTATTATCTACAAACGGAAGCCTTCAAGAAATATGAAATGCAGGAAATACTGCATTTCCAAAATACATTTCCCTCCTCTCTATATGCATCAAGATGCATCTCAGACGACATAATTACATACTCCCCCCCTCCACCGCAGGATCCAAGCCTCACAGCAAGGATTATATCTGCTCTGGGGCAAAAGTGCCAGTTGTCTGAAGGACACTAACACATCCCTTGGTTCAGCAAGTGCAAGATGCATAGCTGATGAGGCAGAAGACAGCGAGAAAAGAAGTGAGAGTTTCCTGGACTGGAGGCAGCTGAATAGTGCCCTGAAAAACTGGACTGTCCCCAAACTTGGCATAGAGTCCGCAGAGGCGTTCTCTTTCTTCACGCTCTGTATCCAGTCCAGAATCTCCTGCTCAAGCCCTCTGTCCTGGCATCCGCAAATAGTTCAACCCCACTCTCCCCTTCAGGCCTCATCAACTTTGTCCCCGCTCATCCCTCAATACTTTCTTTTCCCTCCAGGCACTCCTAGCCTTGCCAGGGCTCCTTGTGTCCTCTTCATCTCCTTGACATTGGCAACAGATTTTCCACTTCCTTCCTCAGACCCTATTCCTGTTCTTCTTGCTCAAATTGTGTCCTCCTTTGCTCTCAAACTCACCTGCGTTCAAGATCATCATCTTGTCCTACTTTGAGTCAACTCTTTTGTCAAGCAAACCTCTCATTACAGTCACTGTCTCCGAGATACACTTACTCATTGAAAATACACATTTTTCATAGTTGTCCCATAGCTAGAGCTATGGATTTGGAGAACCTACTTCACTATCCCATTATTCTGAATTTATACATTTTAATGACGTTTAAACATGTTTGGAGTAGCACTCAGACCTGGATTTTTAGCTGTAAAATACATATCCTTCTTAGATCTAAACTAACAGTCAGCACTTATCAATAAAACTGTCAAAAAAAGTGATGAACGAATGGCAGTTGCTACAGTCCCTTCCCATAACACTAATGAAACATAATTAAGCACTGCTTATAAACTATGTGGCACAGCCTTGGAGAAGAGTTGCTAAGGAAATGTAAAGCAGAGAATCAATCACAAACTTGGAAGTGAATTTACACTGATGTTCTCACCCAAATCTCCATTTTCTTAATTTATGTTGCTTCAAATCATTATAAAGTCATGAAGTACAAACATTTCTAGATCTTGGAAGAAAATTATCCTAAGCCAGGGAGAATTTAGAATTGCTCTGCCAGTACCGAGTCATTTCTATTGCTGTTCTGTTATGGAAAGTGTCACTTTTGCCAGCTGAAGAAAGCAGCTCCTCTGTTTGAAGACATATTTGTTTTGTACATTTTCTATTGCTGTTTGTATATTGCTAAGCACTTTGAGCACATGTAGAGCGGAAGACACTGTATAAAATAAAGTTAAAAGTTGCAGCGCTGTAGTATGCTGTAAATCTTTGTACATGGCAGCAGGGGGCACTTCCACAAGATGATGTTAAAATGCAGTTGACAGAATATCGTGGTTTCAAGGCCAGGCAGGAGCACTCACAACGTGTCACATCCCACTTCTAAAAACAGAGCATGCTTGTACCGAATGACTACTCCATCCCTCTTGTTCCTACTAATAATTCTCAAGGCAAGTTGAGTAGCTTAGTGAGCAAAGAGAAACCCGTGCCTTTGAATGAAGCATAAAAAGGATGAAGAATTGCACACCTGAACACAGAGGGGAGGCAAATATCTGAGTAAGTTATACTGTCCCAGAGCTGGTGTGGGGCTAAAGAACAGATCCATCACAGGAGTCAGGAACAGAATAGAGGGGCATAGAGACTCTCACCTTCCTTTGTGGTCACCCAGGAAGGGTGACATGTTCCTACGGTAATGTGAAGTCTCTGCAAGAGAAAGAAGGAGAACCACAAAGATATTGGAGCTACATGAAGACCCCCCCCCCCCACACACACACAGAGGATGAGTGTTCCACAAAAAGATCCACAGAAGCGGCCTCTTCCAGCTCTTCTATTCCTCTCTCCATTCTCAGCTAATAAATAATAGAATCTGGGGGGTGCCACGGAGAAAATACAATAAAGCAGCTTGGGAAGAATAATGTTATGCTGTCAGCTGGGGGTATTCATTGCAGTGCAGCCCATCCTTAAAATCTGAACCTGGCCCTTGGACTATTTCTGTGCCTGCTTGCACTCTGGTTCTCTCCCTGATTGGTTTAAGGAACTTAATTTCCCTTTGCCACCACGGCAACAGAGAAACAGCTCTTGATCACAATAAGGAGGGTGGTGGTGGTGGCTCACAGATCCCAAGGTGTTGCAAAGCAACCAGAACAGAGAGAACAAGCGCACAGCACAGACGGGAGAAAAAGGTAACCAACTCCACTGCATCTCCTTCATACTTTCTAGAACCTAAGACTTTAGTCTGGCTTTTCTGCTATTTGGAGTTGCATGTTAACAAAGCACAGAGCTATGAATCAGTGTACTTGTCAATAAAGAACCTGGTTGAATTCTCTGATAGTAAGTTTGCCATTTTAGGGCCAAGACGATAGCTCACTGAGGTTCCTGAGGCTCAGCGGAAAAATGCCTAATCTCTCCCTCTGCTAAGCCGTGGCATTGGGACAGTGGTGAAAAAAGATTGCAAGAAACTGGAAGTGCATTACAAACCAGAGGTGAGTCACTATTAGAATATTCACTGTAGTATCTCTTAGGGATTGATATTTTCCATTCTAGAATGTTAACTGATGTTAAAATAATTATTTTAATGTCAAAGTATTTTCCAATATCTTATTTGTGGTGAAAATTAAAAATGTCTTAATAACCTAAAAGGTATGTATGCCTGCTGTAATGAAAACTGGAGAATCTTAACCGAATGGAAAGCAAAACCACAAAAACAGATTTCTGAAATAAAAATCATTGTCTCCGTGTTGTTAAATGTCAGACAAATAGGATTTATGTATGTATGCTTTTTTTGTTTGAATAGCGCATTTCATCAGTCTCACAGCAGCTAGGAACATTAACTCGTTTATAAGACATGCAGCAGTTTTTCATTGAAAAGTGAATATAATAAAGCCACAGCCAAAGACTAAACTTTCTCCTGTGAGTTTATACCAACGCTATTCTGTACAAGAGCCCTAACGCTACAGGGCTAATTTGTCTCAACTCACTGGAATTGAATAACTATTTCTGAAAGAGCGTGGATCATATTTTGATCCTAGTTACCCAGAAAATTGAAAAATTAAAGCCTGCAGGATGCAGATCAAAATTTGCCCCAAACTTTCCTCCTACCTGTATCACTGCAGTTCTACCAGGGTCAGTGGGGCTACACCAGCACTTCAGAAAAGTATCAACTTTGTGCAGCAGTCATACTACCTTAAGATGAATTTTGAATCTTTACTATACATCCCATAAGAACCATGAACGTCTGTCTACCTTGTTAAGCAGTACTATCAGAGCAATTACCGTAAGTGAAAGTTTTGGTCACTGGGAGCCAAAACACGACACACTATCAAAGAAAGTATACAAGTACCTCAATTACGAGAACAATTTGGAAACCCTTTACCTTATTAATTACATTCAAAATACTTCAGCTTTTCTTAGAGAAATTGCCATCTGGTTGTATTCCAGTTTTGCTCTGAACGACCCATGACAACTAATATCAGAGCCCTTTTCACATGCATCACTCAAGGCCTGCCAACGAACAACAGACTCAAAGCGTCTATCTTATCTCCACCATTTCTGGAGTACCCATCCCTTGAAGCTTCTGAATGCATGAGGACGCACCTCACAATGAGATGGATTCCCCAAATAAAGATAGCATAACTTCTGTTTGAGATATACGTCCTGCAGTAAAGTACGCTAGAATTTTTGAGAAGGACCTCAACTTTGGAGTGAATCCTCATATTTAGACTGTTTTATAGCAACTCCCTGTTTGTGGTACAAACAACTTGCTCTTTATTGCTGATTGCTAATCACTAAGGACTTGTACAAGGAACAAATTTCTGAGTTGGTATGGGCCAGATCCACCTATTCACAGACCATCCAGCATAGTAGAGCCATAGCCTGATTTGGATGCTATAGTAACACAGTTACTGTCTCTATAAATGTAGCAACTACTTGTCTCACCTGAGGCCAGGGCCACATTTCTGAATGTTGCACACCCCCGGAAAGATAAATCAGGCCCTTTCCAAAGAGATCAATTATAGAAAGGGAAAAGGCAAAGGGAAAAACATTTTAAATATGAAACAGAAATGAACTACAATTGGTTTTCATTGCTAAGACATTTGATTCCTGCACTTCTGCGTTCTACATGGCAGATCTGTTACTTTTCTAATTAAAAAAAAAAAGAAAATGTTTCAGAGTAACAAACAGTGCTCATGAATGAGAAGCAACAAATACTCTCTGTGACCCATAAAGCCTTAAGAAATAGGTATGATACATACCATATTGAGTATCAATGTGAATATGGCTTCGGCATTAGGCTTACCAACAGGCGTCTTTGCTACCTCTTTTTAGAACAGTGCTATACTATACATGACACTGCTTATACATAGAAATTCTAACATAAATGTTTTACGTGTTCAATATTGTCCCTGCAGTACTTCCTATAGTTAGTTTCCTTCTCAAATCCAGTTAGAAGTATCCTAAGACGAAATTTCCTTCATTATGTGTATTCCACAGCCTAGCAGATGTGCTGAACCCCAGGTAAAAACTATAAAGCATCCCTGAAGCGCTTTACATGGACATTCTCTGTATGTCTACTCTGCAAAAGATTTGGCCCAAATGTTTCTCAGCACTGCAGGCCAAATGGATCACTCGCACAGCTGAGGGGCTTAGGCAGTCACAGGAAGGGGAAATGCACCGAAAAATAATGAAAAGAAAGCCCTAGAGATGCTGCTCCTGCTGCCACTAGGGTAAAAGAAGGGACAAAAGCAACAACTGCTCCTGTCAGATGGGACTCCACCCCGCAGCAGCAGCCGCCGCCTGGCTTTACAGGGGTCTGGTTATATAGGCAAAGCATGCTACATGACCATGGTCACTGCCCCACGCATCTGCAAATGCCTCCTGTTTCGTTGTTTAGGGCTGGACTTGTCTGGATCTCACCCACAAATCCTCTCGCAATCAAGGAGAAGCCAATTAAAAGTCCCCACTGAAGTCATGTAGTATGTTGCCAGGTTAAAAGTGGGCAAAATCCTGATGATTCATTCACAGCCTGAACTCTCGCTTCTCAATACTTCCTGATGTTGGTGATCTATTGGAGAGTGCTGCAGCTCGGGTCCTAGCTGTGGAGCACAGTAACTCTTTGGTACAGATAACAGAGCTAATTCGATGCATTTGCTGATGACAGCAGATAAAGCCACAATGGTGAAAGCATGCGAGCAAAGAATAATTTCCTGTGCAGTTAGTAAGCCACAAATTGACAAACTCCATATTGATTAAAAGTTTTGTTTTCTTTTTCCTCTCCAAGTCTACCCTACTTTATATTTTTCCTCTGTTCTAGGACTATTTGAACTGGAAGTCTCATGAAAGTTATTCTGTTAGCAAGGCTTCAAATGCAAAGCGTATCATGAAGGACTGCTCAGGTCCCAAAACCTACAACCAAAAAACCTACAGTACAAGAATGGGTGCACTGGTTCTGTATTCCCAGGATCTAGCCGAGCCTTTATGGAAAAAGGGACATAGGAGAACGGGCCAGTAAGGCCACAGGCACAAAAGGAAGCTACAGATGGAGTTGCACACCTTCCAAGACTTGACAAGAGCCATCTTGGCATATGGAGGAAAGCAGGTAAGAACTGACAGAGTACGTGAGCCCCTGGCTCTGTTCCTCTAGATGTTAACTGCACAGAGACTCCAGGAACTCTCAAAAAGACAACTGCTGTTCACTGATGTTACCAAGCTACTAATAAAATTAACTCATTATTCAAATGCACTCTTTAGCAACATCTTCCCCACAATCTTCCCCTCGTTCCTTTTCAGCTATCAGCCATAGTTCATTTGTCACAATTAAATTTGTACCTGTTCTGAAGTTTTAGATGGGGCCAACATGGTCCACGTGCCATCCACGTAAGGCAAGTTACTTCTCAAATACGTTGCTCTGTGAAGGGGTTGCTTTCTTTGAAGCCCACATGGAACTGCATTTTGGCTCTTACAGTCCATTGGAGATTTGCCATAAACATCAGCAGAGCCAGTTCACATGTGGAGCTCAAGTCTATGAACCTTACATGTATTCACGTGGAAAAAGTTTTTATGCTAACTGGCTGGAGCTTTTTTTCCTTGGACTGGAAAAGAAAGCATCAGCCATCCCACATAATACTCACCACACTGGCTCTCATATTTCTCAAGCTGTGGTATAATATTCAAAGCAATTACATAATAGTATTTTGTATTCCACATCACTCATTGCTGTTAATACTAATAAGCTACACCCATGCCAATGACATGATTTTTTTCTGCAGCACAGCAACTCTACTTCAAAAAGAGGTAAAAAGCACAGCGAGGCTTTTTAGCAGGACAAGGACTTATCCAGCAATCTCTGATGGTGTGAGATACTGTAGAGCTAGCACTTGCCTGGGAAAACTTTGCTTAACTCATTCTTGGCTCTACCATCAGTGATGTAATGAGTTCACCTCAAACTTGTGGTAATAATTTTTTGTAGCACCCTACATCTTCACTCATTCTATATATACACCCAGTGATACATATGCAGATGTCTGCGGCAGTATTTTCTCCAACTAAGCATGCCCACGCTGTGCTACTGTGACACAGGATGTAGGTTAGGATGAGTATCAGGTAGACAGGCTCCTCACCCAGCACCATATAGTTTCATATTCTGATAAATACTTAAATATTGCCTGCTTTTACATTGGAAGACAAGTCAGAGCTGACCAAACAGTTAAAAACAAACAAATAAAACGAACATAGGAAGTGGTTGCTCACTTTGCTTTCTTATAAGTGTCTCCACATTAAGTGTCAGAGACAAGATTTGACTTCAGACTGTGTTGTGCCAAGAGTGCCCACAGTAGGTAGCAAAGAAAAAAAAAGTCTTTTCTCATCCGTGCTCCATTCCGTGGACTAGGTACAGTTCGTGGTGATGGCACTCTGACACAGGTTGATAGAGATCACCTGGCTCTTAAGTGCTGTAGCAGGCCTGGTGGTTAGCTGCGCCCAACCAGTTTCCAATGTAGCAGAAAGCACTGTGCACAAACACGACTTGATGCCACCTTTCTACTTCCTCGATCCTGGAATTAAGTGGCTTAATTATCCCCAGCACAACTTCACAGTAGCCTAATGGTCTCAAGAGGACTATGGCTGCTGAAGATTTTAACAATGTCTTCTCATCTCTAAGGAAAGCCTTATACTTTGGGGAGGAGAATAGGGAGCTCCTATCTTGACTTTAGAGCGCTCAGGAATTTCTAAACACAGAAGATTGGTCCCCTTAGGGACCAATCAACCTTGGAGACCAGGTAACTAAAGGATCAATTAATCCAAATCTACAACGTCTTCTTATTCCTATGATAAAGTAAAAGTGGTAGAACGAAGCCAAGGATCTGCTTCAGAGTGATCTGATAGAGTCAATGTTTCCTTGTTTGCTAGAGCGCCTGTGTACTCATTTTCTGGAGATAATACTGCAGTAGGGTGTTCTTAAGAAGATTTAAATGAGGCATAGGTTGAAGCTTGCCAAATACATTCTGGAAGCATACCCTGAGGGTCTGGGAGGGCATGCAGAAAGAAGCAGAGATACTGCCTCACAGAGCCTGCCACTAGCAAAAGCACTGCAGGCTCCAGCTGACACACCTACTGCCAGGCTGAGAGCAGCCAGACCTGATGTTCAGAAACACTATGAAGCCAAGCTACAATCAGCAACAACTGCAGGTGTTCTGAAAATACTCGGGCTGCACAGAGTAGACGTTTCCTGAAAAACAGCATTGGAAGGAGGAATTCAGTGTTTAATTGGGAAATAAATTACTTGCAAAACAACTACTTCCCCTCAAGTCTGTGGCATGGCATCTTAACAACCTGTGGTCACAGCCCTTAAGGCTTTCCTTTCCTTGGTCAACTGTCTATCCACAATATTATTCTGTTACTTTCAAGAAGAGTAAACACAAGTCTCGAGATTCTGGAAGAGGCGAATGGTACATAGCATTCACAAACTGTGTGCATGTGGAACTGAGAATTTTTCTTCCTCCTTTATATGTTGGCTGAAGTTAAGTAATTTGCTGAAAGTCACACAGAGCAGGGGATTAAAACGCTGGCCTGGGAGTGAGAAGAATTAGGCTTAATCAAAATGGGTCATTACCACTGAAATATTAAAAAATAGCTGCCTTAAACAACTGTATCACTTACACAGGAGATCTGTCAGCAAACAGCAAATCCATGATAAAATTTGCAAAGCCAATTAGAAATTAGTCAGCAGACAACTCTGTAGTCAAAAGACATGTTTTCCTCTAAATCCTCTGGCTCATTGTTACTTTCACAGCTCTCTCAAAGAAGCCCACAGATACCCTGCTACCACCTTTGGCAGCCCCAGTAACTCTACCCCCAAAAAGAATCAGTCCAAGAACTTTTTTTTAGGATTCATCAAAACCACAGATCCAAAGGGCAACTTGTCACTTGTACGAGGGACACTCACAGAGAGGCAAAATTAAGATCACCAGCCTGTCACCTACACATCTTTTGTGATATTTGCAATGAAACAGCTAGAAATCTTTTTATCATTGAATAAAATTAATTAGATTAACTTTGGCACATAAAGGGTCAAAAATGAATTAAAACACAAAGGTCTTGTACAAAGCTCACCTCATAAGAGACCAGTATATTAATGCTCATTGCCATGCAGAGCATGGCCTCCCTACTAAAGTTTGTCAACAATTAAACAAATTATCTCTTCAGTAGCAGCTGGACCAATATCAGCAATTCATATTATGTTATCTCTTTCACATACAAATGTGCACATGCAAGCCATCAACTGGCAGGAATGTTTAGTTATTATTACTGTGACCCAGACTGGAAACAATAATTTAATCCCTCTTACAAGAACCCTGACTTTCATGTAATTTCTTAAAGGTATCTTTACTTTTTGATTTATTTATCATTAGCCTACAAGATCTTTGTAAAACTATTCACACACAGGATAGTTAATCACAAAATACTCAAGAGCAAATGTTGAAAACTCCAAATCTTTAGGAACTACCCTCTTGTAAAATCATTTGGAAGCATCAGCAGTTACCTCATGGATGTTTTTATTTTTTTGACAATGCTGGCTTATTATCTGGGCTTCAGAAACATCCAGAGACCTCACTCCCATTGTGCTAACAACTACACAGACAATAATGAAGCCATCTTTTTTTCTAAAAGCTTATATGTGACATTACCATCCTCACTGAACATGAAGAGAAATTTAAAGGCAAATACCAATGCTTAATACCATTTGTAGGTAAAACATTAGGAGGAACCTCAAAATATTTCAGCTCTATCACAGTCACATAGCTCAGAGTGAACAGCAAAAGTTAACATTTAAATCACAGGAAGAAATTTGGTAAGTTGTAATGATCTCGGATGCCAAGTAGTCTACACAGAATACTTAGTATTCCCAGCAACCTCTCAAATTGCTGTTAAAATCTGAATCCCACAGTTTTACATATGATATGAACGTTTAACCTTTTATACATGTGCATACTAATAACCCCAGTTAAATAGTTTGAAAGTTGCCTAAAATTTAACCCTATTCATGTTCAGAAATGAGCAATTTTCATGTTACTAATTAAGGGCATTTTTAAGAACATGCATATGCACCGCAAGGGCAGGAATGACTGCACAGATACATGCACACAAATACATTTCAGCTGTTGTATTTGTGTCAGCCTTAAGCTAGCTCTATCACATCTTACATAGTAACTGTATCTTCAGAGATAAAGAGCGAACCTTTACAAAGAGAAAGCCTTTAATCAGACTTCTAATCAGAGCCTGAACTAATGAGGAAAGTCTCAGCGCAATCTAGATAGCTCTTGCTTAACTGCATCTGACATTTTGGAATAGATTAGGTTCTAATGGTCTACGGCAGAGCTTTCTCTTTAGAAACCTTGGGATGTCATTAATAAATACTGGCCATCGTACAGGGGCTCCACACCTCTATAGTCGAGACAAAACATCTTATAGGAAATCACTGCCTACTGTGTCGTGAACCACATCAGTGAAGCCAGGCGCAACATCCATCAAAGATTAAAAGAGCAGAAAACGAACACTGCTGTGACCAAACACTTGAAATCATGTGCCGACTGCCACAAACAATTAGAATTCAGCAGGGGTATTCTCAGGCATTCACAAATCATGACTGCAGGAGACCTCAGGAAATGGGGCCACGATTAACCCATCCTGCTGTCCCCAGCCATAACAACGTTCTGTTACCGGGAAGAAGCTGTGACTTTCTTGTCATGAAAGACTCATTTTCATAAAAGCTCTCCTTCTGATCAGGAGCTGAAGGATATTCTGTTATACGTGACAACTCAAAGCTAAAGAGAGTGGGCAATCTGTGCTTAATTCTCTATTTTTTGCCCAGGGAGATGTGGGTTAGGTTTCTCATTTGGCAGCAGCAGCAGAAACAGTTTAAAGGCTGCACGCTCAGGGTCTCTGAGGAAGGGAGATCCTCTTGTCCCTCTGCCCCAGCCTCTGGTGCAATCTCAGTGTCTTTGCAGAGCACCAATAGGGTGCTCTACATAGGCTCCAAAGTACCTAATCCATCCTGTCCTCCTACGCAGCAAGCAGATCACTATAGGAAGAGAGGTTGGCCGTGACGTTTGCTGATTCTGGATGGTAGATAAAGGAAAACAAAAAGTTCTTTTGAGCATCAGAGCACATGAAAAATTTTGCACAAACCCCAGAATCAGTTCTACGTTTAAATAATATTATATGGGGCTAGCAGGAGAAAAATAAACAGGATTGATCTATTTTGCATTTTATTCAGAGATGCAAAACAAATTATGGACCAGCTCCTTTTAACTCCTTTTTATTTAAAATGAGTCAGTTGAACTTAGTCCTACATTCTCAAATCTGCTGGAAGATGCGCTGAGGTAGCCTGAGAACTGAATTCAGAATTTTCCCAGCTGTCACTTGAAATCGATCTAGAATTGGATTTGCACCAAAACACTTTTTTTCAGCTCCCCTCAGGTACTGAATTTAGTTGAAAACTAAAAAGTTCCTTTTCGCAGTTGTTCAATTTTGTCATTTCACGTCATTGTGAAACTTTTCATGTTTTATAACGCCATCTGCTATTTTATCCCAGGGCCTGCTTTTTGTGGTTATGAGGCCCCAACTGACTAAGCACACCGAGAATCCCAGTGCTGCCTCCAGAGCTCCATGCTGGAGCTGGGCACTGGCGATCCCACATGTGGTGGCTGCCCTCTCCACTGACTGAACCAGTGCCCCAGCACATTGGCAGAGGAAACCATTGCCTGTGGTCCCTACAATAGATGCTCTGGCCACTTGTTACTGCTAAAGAACTCGTGACTTTTTTCCACAAGATTTGGAAAATTACCCTTAGGTCTCATACACATATCCCAAATTGGATAATTATTTTACGCCTCTGATTTAGGCCTGGTCCTTTCACATGGAGACCAGCTTTCTACTCACCCTTGCTCTAAGCAGCAGCGGATAGCAGTAGCAGTATTTCTGCAGAAAGCAGAGCCCTTCTTAGCTTACTTTGCATTCTCTCTGCATAAGCAGCGCTGGGGAAATGCCTATTTTAAGCATTTGCTAAATGCTGTCCTTGCAAAACTCCATGCAACTCTTCTGCTCTTTCAGGTGCATGCGTTCAAACACGCACGGTGTGCAGAGTTAGTATGGTATTTATGGTGTCAGTTGTTTCAGTGGGCGTGCTGGGAAAGGGAGAGTCCCCTGGAAGGGCTGAGCCCTGACAGCTAGCATAGCGCTAACTGTCTCCCAAGGGTGCCTGTGCTGGCTCCTGCCTTTACCTGAACTACCACAAGCCCTGGTGCCCCTGTCAAAACCAGCTCTCCCACACCTTCTTCACAATTTTAACTCACATAAGGCTCTCCTGCAATGCCTCAGTAGCTACGCAAGACAGGATCTTGCACAGGAAGGAGTTTTGATTTGTCTTTGGAAGCTTTATCTTTCTTTTAATGCAAGTTTAGGCTTTGCAGTATTCTCACATGCAGTCACCTTGGCTGGCAAAGGCCTGACAGGCTACCTGACTCCAGCTGGACCTGAGAGTACCCAGTACCTTGAAGTCAAGCCCTGCACATTTTAAAAGGACTCCCAGAGTTGAAAAGATTCAGTAGCATTGAATACCATTGATGTCCATGCAAATATTGTACTGTGAGGTATCAACTTGCTGTTTAAATCTTATACATCCTCTTTACAACGGCTGTTTCTAGAACAAATGCTTGAATCTTGAGGAGAAATATAAACAGGGATGTAGAAATAGGATAATTAAATCTAGTAATTGGCAGTAGTGCCAAGAAAAACGAACAGGTTTCAACACGTTTGCTGTACTGTGAAAGACTTGGGCAAGTACAGGGTGGCCTGTTTTTGAGACCTGCCAATAAACCCATTCAATGAATCTACAGAGACTAGAAGATAACCAACTAGCAGACACTGTCATAGTTTTACTGATTCTGTGGTTTATGGAAATGACTACTGCCTAGAGCAGTTATTCCTCCAGTTTACTTTACTTATTACTTACCTCCATTTCCCGAACAAACCCAATAACCAGATTGACCAACAGATTCACCCAGGCTATTCAGCCAAGAGATACCTCTTCAGACTCTCTCAAACCTGGGATCCTAGCGTAACAGACAAGCTCCAGTATGCAGGTCAGTGATATTTAAAAGTTAAGATCATTTTAATTATCTCTGAATTTAAGATCATTTTTTACAGTTGAGAAAGGATAATAATGTAGATGTTTCTACAGTTATGGGGAAGTGAAAAAATCTATTGTATTTTATGGAGGGAGTTAAAAGAGGAAAAGGAACACTCAGGTACACACCTCTTCCTAGCTGAGAAGGAAAACAGTAAATATGCTTCTAAAATAGCGAGATCCACAGCATCTGGAGTTTGAACCGGATTCCATTCAAGTCAATGGAGAGATACCAGCAGACAGGAGTTGAATCAGACCTCAGATTATTCTATAACAGAAATATTCAAAGTGATAGTATTGAGTGCTTAAGCCTGGTATTTTAATAATTTTACTGAATGTGATATAGAAAAGAGACACAAATCTGAGACTTTCCAGTTCATAAACTCTCACTTCCAAGCTCTCCAGACCTAACAAATGAAGATGCATTAAAACAGAAGAGTCTGTATTCCAAATCTAATCTGTGTTCCTCCAAATGTAGGATGTAGGTTTTGTCTCTTTAAGTTACACAGAAGATAACTATTCAAAGCTCAGATACATAACCAAATGACAACAAACTGTCAGGCTATCCAGATCTAGTATTTTGTTCAGAGCTTGTTCCATATTCCAACTGGAACCTCACATTATCTTCCCTAGCTCAGTGTTCAAACCAGTTTTTAAGCTTTTCGACTGGTACACATTCAGACAATCTAATCTCCAATGACACAGAACATCAGCTGAATATGAACTATTCTGCAACACATACTCACACTTCTGCTATTACTAGGACTTACCAGAATAGTTTTAACAAATTGCTTTAAAAGCAAAAAAGTCCACTAAAAAAAGAATTTGTATTAAAAATTTTCACTTTTTCAGATTTTTTTTTTTTTTGAATTAAAAAAATCTGTTTTGGTTTACTGAGATGTTTCTTCTTCTCTTCCCTCCATATATTCCAATAGCAAAATGAAAAAAGAAAAGAAGGGGGGAAAATTATAGTTTATTCATATTCAATGTCTGGGGGATCAGAAATGGATTAAACTTGTCAAAGTTCCTTTAGTGTCCCAATGGTATGTAAACATATATACATGCTTTCCTACACTCTGTCTTTGTGTGGAAGCTGTCTTCTCCCACACAGGCATCTTTTTACCACTCATTGCCAACATGATTATCGTTATCTGCTCTCCTCCCCTACATATCTTTTATTTGCAATCCATTCATTCCAGGCTGTATCAGGGATCCACTATTGCTTCAGGAATATTCCCAAATGTATGGAAAGATACAGTAGGACCTGCTGTCTGCTGTCCCTGAAAAATACAACTTTCTGCCTATGCTGCCATCTTTCTGGGATGAACTAAGCCAACAGATGCACGTAGGTATGGCTCAAAATGTCTTTAAATAGCAAATATCATATAAGCCTATATAATCACAGAAAGCGTAGAGAAAATGAACATGCAAGTTATTCACCATTTCTCTAAAATATGACAATGTGGGCATTTACAGTTGGGCAGATGAGAAAGGAAACATGTTTTCCTCACTGTGTGCAGTTTAACTGTGGAACTCATTGCCACAAGATACTGATGCTTGAAGTGCACGATTCAAAACACATTGACAAAGTCACAGAAGAAAAAAATCAGTGAAGGATTATTAAACCTATAGAACCTCTCGGCTGCACGTTGCCAAGTGCTGGGAGACTACAGTAGGAAAACAGATGTTATACTTTTCCCATTCCTACGTCCCCTTCCTAAACTGGCCACTGAGAGAGACAAAACATTGGGTTCAACAGACCTTTGGTCTGACCCAAGCAAAGCCATGCTTATACAAGCAGCTGTCCCATCCTAGCTGAGGCTGGGTTTAATTTCCCTTAAAAGGAAAGCCGGCCTGTGGCAATAGCATAAAGCTGAAGTTCAGAAGCTTGGTTCCAACCCAAAGATTTCTTCTAGGCTGCTGTAATGAAAAGCCCATATAAGCTAGACACTGTGAGGAAAACTCCTGGTACAATGTCCCTCTCCCTACATCTGCCTCAGGCTTTTAAAACTCATTTCCATAGTAATTTCCTTCTCAACTTGACATTGCTTTGCTCCTAGTTCAATGAATACCTCCCCTGTTTAGTTAAATTCCTGCTAGGATACAGGATGTGAACGTTTAATACAGTTTGCATTCA
The DNA here is from genome assembly GCF_040807025.1 of Struthio camelus. Taxonomy (NCBI): domain Eukaryota; kingdom Metazoa; phylum Chordata; class Aves; order Struthioniformes; family Struthionidae; genus Struthio; species Struthio camelus. The sequence goes on along the minus strand of NC_090947.1, from coordinate 10,032,462 downwards.
AATTATGTTTCTATGCCTTCTTCAGGATACATAGTTTTAAATTCCAAAGTACTGGTCAACACCTTAAAGAAAAACAAAGTTGCTGAAGCAAAACCCCACTTCCTGGAATATACCATGAATTCTCAATTAGATTATAACTTAACCTGTGCTTGAGCACGTTAAGAGAGTAAACAAGGAGCTTTCCATGCTCTGCACAAGAACCAATGTTAATTGCTGTCACTGAGAGCACATTACCAAAGCCCAGCTATATCAACCTATTCCTAAATTCATAAGCCAGCAACATTTAATTGTCATTGGATGAGTCAGCATTGATAAAGGTTCTTGCAGCCAAACCCATTACCAGCTGTCTTACGAGACAGCATCGCTCCCAGTATTGGGCAGTGACATAAACCCACTGAATATGACCCTAAATAAATTCGACTTGCTCTGATGTGCTATAGATGCTACATCTCTGCTTCAGCCCCCATGCATTTCTTTTTCTTACAAGACAGAGTTACTTGTTTCTAAAGGAGCCTGAGAACACAGAAAAGCTTGCAGAAAGCTACGGAAGCTGAGAAACACCTGGCAGGAAGAGAGGCCGAGTACTTGTTCGCACTTCAGTAAGAGAGCAGAGGCTTGGGGCTGCACAAGACACTACCTGGAGCCAAAGCACCTGCTGCCCAGGAGTCCCACAGGTACCCTCTCTGTTCACTGCTCCACTTTGATGCCTCTCAGCCAGCTCCCTGCCTGAGGCTCCAGGTTCCCTCGGGACTGATACTGAATGGGCAGGATGGAGTCTGTCTCTTGGAAAAAATTGTGCCAGCATATGCTCTGGCTTCAGCACATGACAGATGGCAGTCACATTGCTCAGCGTACACTGGAAGGCGGTTAGAGACTTTAAACATTCAAAAATCTTAGAAAGAAAAATAAAGTATTTGGGGCTGTGACAGCACTGAGTTGATGCACAGAACGTAAGTGAAGTTTACGCTACTCTTGTCCTAAAGTTTCTTCCTCAAAACTATAGGATTATTTTTTTAAGAAGTATTGTGATTCAAGGACTGTTGAGTAAGACTTGAATCATATGCCTGCTTACATATAATTAGTATACGGAAAGCTATTAATTACAGCAAGATCATAGAAGAAAAAACACCTTGCATCACTGTACCTGCCAAAGCATCACATTTTAGGGGATCCTAATTTGTAACACTGAAGTCAATGAAACCTCTGTCAAGCCTCTGGGGACCAAGCACAACTCCTGGGCCAGAGAGTACATAGAAATAAAAAAAAAATAAACAAGTCAAAAAAGGTTATTTAAGCACTTTAGCTAGAAAAAAAAATAGAAAAACTTAAAACTTATTCCCAAAGATTGAGACTGCAGTCTCACAATGGTTTCTAAATAAAAATTAAACATCGAAATAGCTAGAGTCTGTGTTGTAAGAGATCTTACAATGAGGATGTAGTTCAAAAAGGACTAAGCCACTTCCTGCTATTAAGAAGGCTGGCCTCCTTTTCCTGCTCTAGCCATACAGCCTTGCTCCCCTGTGCCTGCTCGGGTACTCATCTGATTCCTCAAAGGGCTGATTCAGCTCACTAAGCTAGCAGAAAAATATCCCAGCCAAGAAACAAATGAATAGAAACCAAATCAAAACCCACGAAAATTCTTCTATCAAAAGATCATTCTGATTCGAAACTGGGTCTTGGATTAACCACAGCTTCCTAAGAGAAAGTGTCTGCTTTCTCCAAAAAGGTTTGTCTGAAATGCAGACTGTTCTCAAGTATTGGGCAACAAATTCCAGGGCAATGTGGAAAGCAGCTCCAGAGGAGATGGAATAACAGACTGTGTTCTGTCCAGTGCTCTGCTCCTGTGAAAGTTTTCCTTCTGCTGTCTCCTAGAGCATACGGCTGAAAGGTCTCCAGGTTGCAATGCTTGCTACAGCAAACCACAGTCAAAGGAATAAGCAGAACCATACAGAAAATCCAGGAGACAATGAAAAGCTAAACAAAACCACAGAGGGCTTTGTTAGGAATACTGCTGTCAACATCCCGTCTTTTGAGTGAGAAATCCCACTCCACTTTCTACAGAGGCTATTTTCCTGACAGAAAGTACCACCACAATGGTAAGAAATATCTTCCTTTTTCCTGCAGCACAGCACATATGTTTGTTGTGAACTTATTAGATTGAAGAATGCCAAGGCTTATAAACATGTAGCATATAAGGAAGAGTTGATTTAATGGCCATTGTTGTCACTGTTAGCTGTGACTACAGGGTACAGGGAATATAAACATAAAAGTATATATGAAGTAATGGTTTTGGCTGTGTGTGGCAATGGAAGGAAGCACTGTTGCAATGCAACACATTAAAAGTTACATGAGGAAACATTCCTCCTCCACAGGGGCATCTGGAGTGCAATGCCTTTTTCTAATGATAGGTTCAGTGGCAGGATAACGAGTCCCTTAGCTGGGGACACCAACCTGTGTTTAACTGCCATTCTTCTTTACGCTGTCTCATTCTTTCATAGCTAAACAAGGACATACGAAGAGCCAGGATGTTAAAGTAAAAGGACTTAATGAAAACAGCTTTCTTCCTCCGGTCCCTCTGCCATGGGCTCAGAGCAACATGCAGCAAGGGAGGAACATATAAAGGTCATTTAAAAAAAAAAAAAAACTTCAGTAGGTGGAATAGCTTAGAAAATGGCCTTGGGGCTCATAACTTAAATGTGATGCAGAAAATGTGCTGAATTGAGACAAACCAGTGGTCCATCTGGTCCAGGATCTTGTCTCTTGATATTCACCAGCATCGGATGCTTCCCAGAAAGGGGCCAAAAGTGGACAAATGAAGAAACGAGTGCTTTGTTAGTAGCCTGCCTGCCCTGAAGGAAAAATTCTTCCTGAACACCAATATTAGAGATTGGCCTCTGAACTCAGGCTCCTAAAATTAAAATATATAACAAACAAATAAGTACATAAACTCTTTTGGAATAAGAATGATAACACAGCTTGTAACTCTGCAACTAAAGTTTTGAAAATAAGGGGAATCTAAGTAGTGCATACCACACTGAGTTGCAGACAGCAGCAAAACGTTGGAAGGGCTGTGTAGGGGTATTTGCAAGATCAGCCCTGAGGCTGATCTAGGCACCTGGGATAATGACGCTTGAAATACAACAATAGCAAGTGGTGTGACTAGAAAGAGTGAAAATGTCAAGGAAAAGTACCCCACCCCATGCTACTAAGATGAGCAGGGTTGTACCCTGACATCATTACTACACTGTAGCCCAGCTATATGTCTAAGGTTATATTCCTGTTACAACACGATCAAGGTCCCAGCTATACTGCATATTTTAATCATGCTGTAATTGCACCAGGGGACAACAGTAGGAGAACCAGGTCCTAAGATACAGAAATATTTGAGGCGGAGTCAGAGACAGCAAGAGAATATCCAGAAGTAGAAAAGACAGCATAGATGAAGTGCCTTAGGGTAAAGGCTGGTGTATGCCAGAAAGTCAGAATAAAATGGGCCTCGGATAGAAATCCCATGACAGATTTATCAGCCCAGCAGTTTGATAGGATTACTTGCAGGTATAAATTCATTAGGACTTACTCTGGTTAAAAATCAATCAATAAACAATACGCCTTGTAGTGGAGGCAGAAGAAATATGCCCTGTAATGACAGCAGTGAGACTTCTCAAAGTCTGTATCAGAGGCTTTTTGACTTTCCTTACTACAGGATTCCTCTGGAGAAATCCATGCTTAGCTGGCTATTCCCTTAATAGGGCTGGATCATCCACTTTATCTTGCCTTCATCCACGGGGCAATTCTAGTATAGCATTGTACCACTCCTCCATGAAGCTGTTTTTTCCAGAAACATTGTTGCAGGAGGGAATCAAGTCAAATAACATAGCTGTGTTTTAAAAGAAGGCTACAGAGACAAGAATCCATATTATGCAGGCTAACAAGACAACCCTTTGGAATCAGGGGGAAAATTCTTCAGATGTTGGATCAGGCCAAATGTGCTTACTTTTATGGTGCTGAAGGTTTGACGGGTATCTTTTTTCACTGCCATCTCTGTTGACCAGATACTTATTCATTAACTGCTCTTCTTTATTTATGTATTTACCCTCACTCTAATAGCCAAAGGTTCCATTATTTATCAAGTTGAGATAAAAGCCAGATCTCAGGGTTCAATAAGAATAATAAATAGAGCTAATACATGACCAAACTGCAGCCTTGAGAATTAACTCTGAGTTTTAAAACACACAAAGCCTCAAGCAGGAACAAGTAACAGGGTCTGACTGCCTTCATGCAGCATTTAATGTAGGACCCATATCATGGAGTTACATAAAGAAAGAAATCGGAGTAGCAATGTTTTTTGTGATGTTAAGTCTGTATGAGAGCATATATAGGATGCAGGGTGAAGGAGCACATGTCAGCAGGAATTGAAGCGTAACCATGATCCAGAAGCAACTGCTGTCTTGGGAAGCCCAAGATCGCCAAACAAGGAAGAGCACCCCGAGAGGAGGCTCATTCCTCACATATGTAATTTCTGCTCCTTCCCTGCATGTCCATTATTGGCCATGGTCTGAGACTGAATACTGAGCTCATGGACTTCTTGATCTACCTGATAAAGCCATTGTTATGGTGAGTGATATTTATCTGAATTTGAAAAGAATATGGAAAAAAAAAGCCATTCACTCTACTGAACTTAGCTTTTGCAAGACTACAGAGCAAGAAATAAAGATGTAAAGTCACAAGTGATGCAACTATTTGTAGTACTTACGTTCTTAGATTTTTATTTTACAACAGATACCAGAAACACTGAAATTGCCTACAATCTCAGAAGAGTCACCTACGGCTCACACACTCCCTAAGAAACATCTGAGATTACCAAAACCCCAAAGGAACTTCTGGACATCCCTCTGCTTGTTCAGATGCAGGCCGGGCTGAAGACCAGGACTTCAAAAGGTACTGCCATAGATAAGCTAGCCTCCAGCCTGCCTACATGCAAAGTATTTTGCAAGGTATCTAGACCTGGACTGAGAGGGATGCTCTCATCCTGAACTGCATCCAAGCAGCACTAACTGCTGTGCTCTTAGTCCGAAGGTATTTTCAGAGCAGGTGTCTTAGGCTGTTCATGTCCAAAGGTGTGTCCAATGGTTCCTTTCTCAACTGTTCATGTCAAAATAGGGTGAAGTCCCTCCCTACCCTGGAAACTTAAAAAAAAAAAAACCCAAAACAAAAAAACCACACACACCATATCAGATAAACCACTCCAAATTTCAGACTGCTTAGCCAAAGCTTGTCTGAATGAGCCAGGTCTCTTTGGCAAGTAAAAACTGGGCTGGATGTCTTGCAACACCCTCTCTTGAAGCAATTTGCCACTTCCTGAAGTTTTGCCTATTCCTGCACAGCATATAAGGGAGCCATCCTGGAGAAGGTAAAAGATGCATCTGGGAGAACCCCAAAACCGAAAGCACAGCACAAGAACTACCGTGCTGTATACCAGAATCCCTTCGAAATACTGGATAGGAAACAAAGAGACAATTTATTAAATTGAGAGGCAGAGAAAAATAAAAAATAATTCCAGCCCATGGCCTGAGAGCTACACCTACTTTGCGCTGGTGGGTGCAGTCTGCAGCCACCTTTATCTTGAATGCTGAGGTGTGGTTCATGTAGCTAGCACGCCCTAACATGCTATGCACATCTAGATTTGATCATACTCTTATCAGATCAAAACAGAGCACTGCTTGCTGGGACCCGTAGTCTCTGAGGTCCATATCTCTTTATGGAAAGACAGAGGTGGCCACAGGGCACATCACAGAACTCTGCAGATCACATGTGGCCCTCCCACAGCTAGTTTGCAACATGACACACTGCCAGAAAAAGATCAGATTTGGGAATCTGGGCTGCCAAGGCAAAGACTGAAGACACTACCAAGACAGATTTTCAGGTCAGGTAAAACAGAGAAAGAACAGAGCAGACAAGCAGTCCCACCAGCAGGCAGGTACATTGTGCACTTGTCCTTTTCTCTGATGGTCACAAAACAATAGCCATGCCTTTTGTTGAAATCAGCAAGACACAACACAAGAAAGAGGGATGAAGAAACACCTTTTGTTTCACTCCATTCAAAAAACAAGTTGCTAATCACCAGGTGATCATCTCCTTTTACAACAGAGCTTAATACAACCAGTCCAGAACATTGGACACTGGTATCAACCAGTCCTCCTCTGGTCATCTTTGTCCCTGAAAATTCTGTCTCTCCAATTCATCAGGAGAGATGAATTCACTTTCCATCACTTCAGCAGAACAAGGAACAGAAATAAGTTTTTTTTTCAAACAAATCTCTCGAGTTAAACTGCATTTTACATGCATAGCATCACAGCTTTTAGGATATATTACTTGAGATAGCAAGGAACATTTTATTTGTTTCGTAAATAAACAAACAGAAATAGTTGGGAAAGGCTGGTTTGAAGCTGTTTCTCAGCAATCACTTTTTTATACCTAAATGCATTATTTTTTAAATGTAAAGTTCAAAAACTGTTCCTCTTGTCACTTACTTGAAAAGGCAATGACTTTTCCCACTATATCTATCACTAAGGTGACCTTTGAACAACAGATGTCACACGCAAAAATCAAGACTTTGCAAACTGAAAAGAGAGAGAGAACTTTTCCATATATACTACCATCCTACCTTTCACATTAACTCATCCCTGGCCTCCTCCGTTTCTCCACTCCCTCCCTATGCTTTCACAGGGTTTTAGAACTACACGGGACCATTACAGCCCACTGATCTGACTGGCTCTATTACACAGGCCGTACTATTTCAGTCTCCTACTTGCGCTTTTCTCTTCTTTGTACCTTGTCACCCTCAGGCTGATTCATCATTTAATAAAGTAATTTTGGTCTGGCTAATGACATCCACTCCCAGAAAAAAGGTCTGTACCAAATCCACAAAACAATAATCGACAGCTGCTATCTTATATAACTTACCATATCAGAAGGAAAATCCAGAAAATATGATAAAAATATTGTAGTATTTCACATCATTATTGTTTCACATTATCCTTTCAGTATTATCATAATCACTAGCATAATTAATTTGCAATGCCACTTCAGAAATCTAGCAGATAAAACTCAACTAAAATGAAGGTTTTCACCACTCCATGACAACAGCAAGAGTGTCAGATATACCTCTAGGAATAAAAAAATAAAAAGCTACTACCACGTTACGGACAGATTCCACAAGCATACAATTCTTGATCAACTTAAGGGCTGCATTCATTTACCAGTATGAGGGAAATTTTAGTCTCATTAATAGACAGCTCTGATTTGAATAAAGTCTCTATTAATACTTAATAATCAAAGACAGCTGAGGGAGAAGAGAAAAATCTGTGTGGAGAAGCCCACCATGCAATTAAATGGGAATACTCACATCTACATGACATAGACAGCATGAGCATTTTTTTTTCCCCTCCCAATTTCTAAGATTAGAAATGTTAAAATAAACTATTAGTATGTGCTCCTAATAAGACTCCTGCCTGGTAGGCTATCCTAGCTGGCAACTGCCAGGACAGCATTGCACAAGCCTTCAGGGTGAGGATTAAGTTATATTTGTCAGGTTCCTGACGTGAATAAAAATTTAAAGATACTGCTCAGAGCTATTGTGTATTCAGAATCCGCCAAGTCCAGTCTCAAAAAACAAAAGAACAGGAATACAGTCAATCAGAAACTTTTTTTTTTTCCATGAAACTGGTTAAGGGAACAAGTCACAAAAGCACCGACTAGTATCTCCATTTCATTTACCTCTCTTACTCCAGGAGCTCTTTGTTACACATCCAAGCTAGAGACCAATGGCCATGAGAACTTGTTGGCTTCTTTCCTGGATGATCTCATTTCAGGGCCAGAAGGTACAGCTAAGCAGCACCAGATGGTCACTGGAGGACATCCAGACATACATCAAGGTAGCTTCACCCAAGCTCCAACAGGCAAGAATTCATACTGGAGAGGAGGAAGGCAAAAGTTAGAGGGAGAAATGCTGGAAAGAAAGGACACTACAAGAAAGGTCAGTTAGGTCAAGTGGAAAAAAAAAAAAAAAAAAGGACTTCCTTTGCTCAATACTGCTAGCTGTACTAATTCCATTTCAGTTATAAAACTAACTAGTTCCTAAGTTCCTAGATACTCACCACTAAGCCTCATGCCTCAAAAAGCAGCTGATTACAAACATATCAGATTGTTCAAAATAATTTTCTTCCTTTTTAAGATACCAGGAGTGTGTTTTGCATCTACATTTTGCACTATTCAGATAGTAAGGCTCTACTACCAGTTCTACTGCAGCATTAGTTCCTATCAACACTTTAGAAGGCTCAAGATATTTAACACATTAAAAAAAAAAAGATTGTATGTGTTTATGGTTATGATTCTCTTAAATCTTTGCTGAAGTATGGCTGCTCCTGATGAGATGTAGAAAACATTACACATGCTTTTAACACTGCATTATCACAGTACCACTGAGGACAGACCATGAAAATGTCTGAGCCAAGTGAAACTTCTGGGAAAGTTTCAGTAGACAGAATGCACAAACTGAGCAGGAAACTTTGCCAGAATAGTGTAGAAAAAGTGCTTTCTTTCCTAATGCTCTGTATGTGCCCTATTGAACAGCACAGCATCCCCTAGCATCACAATTACAAGGAGTTTATAGCTTCTAGAAAAGATAAATGATGAGAAAAAACATTTACAGCATTCAAGTTAGCTCATTTAAGACTAGCGCAAGTGTTATATGCTGCTATGTAGCCATTTATGTGACTTAAATATGCATGGATCTTCTAGAAAAAGAAGGCTTTATAGTGAACAGGAGAAACCTATTAATTAACACTCCCTAATAAAATTTTTTTCTGTAGTAAATAAGGGATTTTGGGGAACTGAAATCCTGAATCAGAACATTCATGGAAGAGCAGAAATATGGTTGTGCACCTAATGCTTTAAAAGTATTAGGGCCAGTCAGGCAGAAATTGTTTTCTTTAAGCTAGTGATCAATACTAAAAATTCAGTATTCAACACTGCACACGGTTACCCAGTGGAATATAGGGCAGAAGAGTTATTTTTTAAAAGCAAAGGGAAAACATGGTGTCTATTATCATTTTACATAAGGATGCTACAGGATGCCCCTATAAATCTAGTATCTGGATCCATTACTTGGATTTTGTAGCAAAAATCCCATAATTTTTACTTTTGTCTAATGAAAGCTAATTACATTTCCCTTAAATTAATAAAATTACTTATCTGCTCAGATCAATAATTGCAGAATAAACAACACCTGCAAAAATGAAGATTATTTAGATGGCTACGGATAAAGATCACCAGTGCAGAAATCACAGGTTATCTTACATCTTTATATACTCATTTCCACAGGCTTGTAGACTATTGGTTTTTGTTTTTCCTGTTTAGAAGTTTGCCTATCTTATGCAGCATTTCATTTTTTTTCTTGCCTTTTCTGCCGAAGATGGTGAGCTATGCACCCAAAACATGGTCCCAGCATTAGAGGTCCTGCCCCCTAGAGATGGAAAGGAGGAGCCAGGACAGCAGGGCTGGTGCCAAAGCTCCCAGCAGCAGCCGTGTCCTCCCAGACAGGGCTTCCAAGGCTCTCCTTGCAGGGCTTGCGCATAGCGCCCTCCCTGAAGAGGGAAAAGGTAACAGTCACCACTGCACACATTTGTTCTATGAAAGGAAGCTGTAATTACTGCTTTTGTTTAAGCCTTGGAGACTAGTATTACATTTCCAGTAGGAGTCCTGGGAATTTTAGGAACTGCTTTTACTTTTGATATCTGTGTTGAGGTAAAGGGAGAAGGGAAAGGTAGTTACTTTTAAGTTCACATGTGCCAGATGCTATTGAAAAAGCAGGAAAAAAAGCAAAAGGATTTCAACTCCTTTAGACAACTTATCTATAAGCATCGCAATAGTTTGACAATCCAACCCTAGGTTTGGGTTTTCTTCCTCTTTCCAGTGCTCAAGACAAAGGCATCCCAGCCCTAGTTTCGACTCAGTGCTGGACCCCTCCCTGTCCGAACCAAAATGCACCAGACCTGTCTGATCACATATACACAGCATCTTGCAAGCAGTAAGCCCATCAGGTGCAAGGTAACATAGCCAGCACTTTTGGTCTGGAAGCCTGAATGTCAAAGGACAACCAAGAAGCCTAGAAGCTGTCAGGGCCCTGGCCCAGCGTGATGGACAAGACCACGGCTGATGAAAACTGTCAGTTTCACTGTAAGCTGTGCAAAACTCCGGCACAAGAGCTGATTGTGTATCTAATGCTCAACACGCAAGGCCCGGCAAATCATAGCAAGATAATGAATATTTCACTAAGGACAAATCAAAAACAAACCTGCAGTAGAACTAAACTCCAAATTTTTTCCATAAGAAAATGCAACTTATTATAGCCAGTGAAACCATGTTCACTAGAGCAGGCAGGTGTCTGGTTACAAGCCTATGAAGTACATGGTCTTGCCAATTGGTGGTTCTGGATGCCAGGCTAGGCTCGTGCCCCAAAGCAACGGTGAGTTAGTATCCATGCCAAAAGCTACTGCCATAGCAGAAAGAAAAGTAAAGAAATGTACCCCATTCATGGAGTTTAGAAAAGTGGGAGAAGTGCATGAGAATTTCAAATAAAAGATCCTACTTTGTAAGCTACTTTTATTTGCATATATATTCAGAGGACTTATACTCAAAATATATGAACATCATGAAAATAGGCTGGTACATGAGCTTTGGAACTGAGTACCCAAATTATGATGCAGAGCTGCATTTCGGTAGCCCCTGCAAGTCCATGCTGAAAAAGACCAAACCCAACCAGGCAACCACTTTCAGAACACATATCAAACTGTGTTTAGTTCTGTATTACAGATCATCCAGCCCACTTGAGCCTCATCCTTCTCTGAATTACTAGATGACAATGCAGACAATTATTTTATATAGCTTTAAGTATGTGAAAAGCCTGTCTCTAATAAATGCTTCTTTTTGATGACATGGATTACTAATACTGCTTGTTTTTATGTTTTCAAGAGTGTTTTAACCGCACTTCACTAGGTAGCATCATCATGGTTCCTGATAAAGGAATCCTTTGTCTGCCCTTATTGGGGGTCTGTCCAAAACACAGATGATCCCACTCCGTTTAGCTTCAGTCAAGGCAAAGATAAGGACAAACAGTCCCAAGATAACTTTCATGTTCATATAGAAGCTTGAAATTTCAGATAGCTTTGAAAAATTAAAAAAATTAGACCCAATCAACATTTTTCTCACTGACATAGAATCTTTTCTGCTAATGTCTGCACAGCAAGCTTGCCTGTCCCAAACAGTAGGAGAGCTCACAGCACACCCACGGAGGGGCTGGAGATACTACTGTATGCTAACAAGCATCAAAGCTGCCTTGGAATTTGCGGAGCATAAACCATGTATTCCTTGCCTTTGCAGTGAGGCAGACAGTTTATAATGTGCTCAGGTATTTCTGCTATGCGCCTCAGCTAGCCAATGTGAATCATCTTCTGACAGATAAGTTATGCAATCTCCAAAAAAAACCAAGAGGCAGGCTAGCTTGTGGAAAAGGAGAAGGGCTCGTTTTGGGTAAGGGCCACAGCACAGACCAAACAATGTCCAGGAGTGGCAAGTGCCAAGCAAACAGCAACAAAATAGAACTTGCATCTCTGACAATGTTTTTGCTGTGAGGGATTAAACAGGAAGCATGCTGGGATTCAATGAAGTTGAAGAGATTTAGATTAGGTCAATGCAATTTCTAATTGGGGGAAGGTTTAGAAGGAAGATTACTACAGAAGCAAGTGGCCTGTATCATTACACATGGGAGCCAGATCACCTGACCTAAGCCCACAGCATGGCAGCCTGTAGCCTACTACATTAATCTGGCTCAGAACGCAGAGCTTTAATGGGAGAGATTCTGCTGCTTTCCCAAGTGAGACATGTGATCTCACTGTTCGCATTTAGGATATGACAGTGGTGTCACAGCAGCTGTCTAGTTTGCATCAACTCATGAGCCTCCTGGGCCCTTCCCAAGGAGCAGAGAGGGCACATGCTAGAGACTCCCCAGCCATTTGGTGCCTCCTCAATCTCCAGCTACCCTCACAGAAGCCAGGGCACATTCAAGCCACTGCTGCTCTAGCAGCTGTCTCCTTGGGAAGCCGCAGGCAGGCGGGTAGAGGTGAGGGAGCCCTGTATGATAGCATAAAGGTATCGGATCAATTTCTAGTCATTCTATGGAAGGACAACAAAACTTTCTCCCCACTTCTTTCCTTTCCTGATATTTTGCACTATCGTATTACTGCACTGACATACTCTCTGTGCTTCACCTTTTTAATTGGTAAAAGGGTTTGGTGCAGGTTTTAAAAACCCAAGCCAGGGCAGGTCACAGCAAAGCCAGCTGGCAGTAAAATGGTATTTTCCTCTAACTATGCATTTTTCAGACTTGCTCTGGTACCTGAAAATCAACCATGACTTTCATTTCGCTTTATCACCAGCAGTAACAAAGGTCTCAAAGGTCAAATTATGCCTCCAGTTACACATGTACAGCTCCATGGAGTTCATATTTCCCGCCCCCCCACCCCAGTAATACATGGAAAAACTCAGTAGGGTAGGGGAACTGGCAAAAGTGTAACAAGTTGTTCTTTGTTACATTCTTAGGCAATGGACAGAGCTGGCCGTCAGAAAGCCTATTTTAATTAAGTTTCTTTCTCTTAGAAGAATGTTAGTGATGGCCAGTAGACAGAGCATCTAGACTTCAGTTATTATATTTCATTTACTAATTTGCCTATGATTTGAGCAAAATTCTACAGTCAGTAACAGTCAATGTTTCTACAATTCACATGATGTCTATACATTCTTCTGTGCTTCCTGGGTATAGACACATGTAAAAGATCAAGTTTTGCTTAGCTTTCTCTCGTTCCACGCAGAAAGGCAACACTTCTGCCTCGGTGGCACCAATTTGAGTTTTCTGCTTCTGCATGTGAGCCTGAGTTCACCCACAGCGGGGAAGCAGGGCTAAAGCAGGTACGTGAATGTATATTACCTTCCTTAGGGTCTGCTGAAAACAGAACCTTCATCGCCAAACAGGGGATCTTCACAAAAAATTCCTGTCCCAGAACCTCTTCCAGTGGGTTTCAGAGGTAGAGAGCAACTGTACCTTTGATATGAGGGCCTCCTATTAGCTACAAATCAGCAACACAACTATAGGGCAGTTGTCTGGATATAACGGGGTCTCCTTTAAACCCACAAAAGCAAGGGAATTCAGAGTCAAAGCAGAGATGCTGTTCACACCCTAAGCAGAAGAAAGTGTCTCAGCTCATTCTGTAGCATAGAGGAAGTCAAGCCCATGGCTGGGAAACAAACTGGTAGCCTTGCACAAACCAGCCAGCCTTCCTCTAGGCGGCACAGGATGAGAACACATGCTGTAACTGCATTTGGGGAAAAAATGTTATTTTAGAAGATATATACATTTTGTTGTGAAACATTATGTTCCAAGTTAAAGGTTGGTCTTTTTTATAATACAATTTTATTAAGGTAGCCTAAAAACAAAAGCACATCCAATCTTCCAGCAATACTTATTTAGCCAACTGCCTGTGAAACTTTTCTTTTAAAAAGAGACCATCTAATGTTTCAAACAATTCTAAGTGAACAGGAAAAACTGTTCTAGCCCAGTGATAAAGGAATCCCCTTCAATAAGAAATGTCACATACATAACATTAAAACATGTGAATGCAAACTTCTTTAACAATTTCTTCTAAAAACTACAGTTTTGAGGATGGTTACTTGCCAAAATCATACCTCTGCTAGCTTTTAAACCATTTTAAATCATTATTAAAGCTGGAGATTGGCTGACCTTTCATAAAATTATTAAGCATAAATGTTTTGCAGACAACACTAGTGCTGCAGGATGTTGAATGAGACTATTAAAAGGAGGCAGATCTTTGCCAGATGTCCAGTTACAGAAGTTAAGATTTCCTACAACCACTGAAATATTTTTAAATCACAGCAATAAACTGCAATAGGGTGTGCCCTATTAAGCTACTGGGACATAATCCCAAGTAGAAAAAGTACTACAAACCGCAGTAGGAATTGGATTAGACTTGTGATGCTCTGAATGCAAGAACTTTCTCCGATCACTTTAAAATACAACCTTGCATAAGCTAAGGCTTACAGTAAGTTATTATTTTAAAGTCTCATGTGCACATGAATAGTGACAGTGGGGCTGGATGAAGTATCCTTCCAGAAGGAGCAATCCTGAGGAAAACATTAAGACAAACGAAATAGGAAAATGGATTTTTTTCCAATTCTCCTTTACAAATTTCACTAAACTATGTAAACTGAGATTTCTCAAAGGCTTATAACTTGGCTAAATCTGAGGGACATTTCACAGGAGCAGCTGAAGGTACATTAATAACACAAAATTTATACCTTATTCACCTAAAGATTTCCAGTCTCTACTCCAAAGCACAAACATTTCAACTTTGCAAGAAATGCTTCTCAATTTTTCTCCAAGTTTACTGTTTTTTGCAGACAATGCTACAGAGACAAAAATCTTTTTTAAGTGTTGAAAAAAACTATAAGCAACTGAAAATAAGGTCCCACTATGTTTTAGCTATAAGCATTATTACTTTAAGACCTAAAATAGGGGAGAAAAAAAAAAAGAAAAAGGAAAAAACAAGCACCCTCCAGGTATATCAGGCTTTCAAGAATCCAGATCTTAAATAAGGAAATATTGTAAATAATTTGAGTCCTTTTTGTTGCTACCTCACGTTTAAAATTGTTACAAGATACACTTAAGATTTTTCCCCAATACTACAAGAGGTATATTAATAAAAATCTAAAGAAGGAAGGAGGAAGGATTATTCCTATAATCATTTGAAATCAGGAACTTTAGAAGGAATATTTAATGAAGTGAAATGTGATAAAATACAAAGAAGTAACTGCAATACTAAGAGCTGCGTATAGTTCACACATTTTCCGCTTCATTATCAGATTTTTCTAGAAAGCTCTCTTTGTTCTGTGAGAGAAAATTGACACTTATTATATACTATTTGTCTCTTAATTAAAACATATCTTCAAACATAGGAATTAATGAAAAATGAGAACATACAATCTCCAGTGCTATCTACCCTTGAACTCTACAATCAACAATTAACACTAATTAAATTTTTTCCTTCCACTATGTTTTTTCCCAGGTTCCCAAGTTAGCATGTTTATTCAAATCATCTCACTCCTTCAATCCATTTAAACACAATTATCCAAAACCCACAAATATTTTTGCTAAAAATACAGAAGTTAAACATTACAAATTCAAGAGCAGCTAAAATACATAAGGCAACATTTAAATGCTTGTTTTCTTATCAGGTAATTTATTCTTTAAATCTAAGTGATGGTGATTATTTTTAGAGAGAAGGAAAAGGAGAAAAATAGTTTTCCTTCCAGCATTTATCACTAACCCAATACAAGTCTTTCATTCCAAGTTACCATAAGCACTGCAATCAAAATCCTCTGAGGTCCATTTTGAGATAGTTCACCTGAATGTAGATTTCTCTAATCTTAACTCTCAGAGCAGAATCCTAGCCTTAGCAAACTCGATGCTAAAACTGTTACTAGTGCTGGAAGGTGAGAGATTCTCTCCGAGTACCTCACAAGACATGTTTTGAGGCCTGTTACCTCTGCACCTCCTTTGAAGCATACTTTTCTTGAGTAACTTTCACTCTAGCCAACACTCACTCCTTTGTTAAGGGAAGTGACCCTCCCCAGAGATGGCTATAACAAATAAACTATTTCAGTCCCACTATGCATGTGGATCAGCCTTCCTTCTTACTGCCAGAATCAATTGTCAGAATACAGTTAGCATCCACACACAGGTGGTCCGTTCAGATTGCATGAAAGGCATTTTGATGGCTGTATTCCGCACCCAGTAGCCAGGAACACACTGCACATCTCAATGACACACCTGTCATTCAGAGTTCTTGCTTCATCCAACCAGTTCTTCCCTGCAAACAAGTGCCACTCTTGTGTAGTCTGTCTCCTCTTTCATCTGCACTTCAAAGTAAAGAGTTCAAACCGAAGTGGGTTCTCTCACTTTCCAAAGACATTATCAGGCTTTCCCCAGTCCTCTGACATGAGCCATTCATATCATCTCTCAATTTACCTTTTTGGATGTTTGTCTGCACTTCTCAGCTGCATCAGACCATGGTCAGGTGTTCAGCACTGCATGGAAGGCAAGAGTTCGCAACGAAGGGCTTTCCATGCCCTGTTCCGCAGCAAGAGGCCACTCAGTTCCAGGAGGAGCCAAAGGCAAACCTGCAAAAGCAAGAACATTTCCATTAGTGAAAGGCTCATAACATCAGCTTTTCCTGCAACGGTCCCAACATTGAAGGGTCTTTATTGCCGCTTCTTAGAATTTAAGAAGAGCGGATAGAAGGAACTTCCTGCCTTCAGATACTAAATCTGTTAACTTTTTAGGACCAGACCCGTGCCTGAGACAATTTTATGCTTGGAAGGATGTGCTTATGGTTCAGTAATTTCACAGAAGTGAAGGCAGAAAGGAATTTGATCTTTACATCAAGCTTTTTAAAAAAACTAGTGATGTTGTTTAAAGTGAACATTCATGTCAATATTTCAGCAGGGAAAAAAAAATCCTAACATACCTCCAGGAGTAAAAGACTAAGCTAGAGTTAACTACTTAAAACAAGTGGCTTACAAGGTAGTCTGAGCAAAGATGTTATTCCATGTTGAAATAGAAGAGGCTTTTTGAATTTTATTTACACTTTAAATATTCAGAAACAGACTTCACTAAAGAATAGGGTTTTTTAAATTCTAGCAAAGAGATTCACAAGGGATTTAAGATAAAAAGTTTTAAAAAAAGAGTCATTAGGTCATAGAAACCAAGCTGCCCTCTTGTTGCAAAAACGTACATGCTACTGGTCTATAGGAATATCAAGGATTTCTCACGGTACCATATATATGAGAAAGTCTTGATCATCATTGTTATAGGACAATTGGCTACAGGGCCCTCTAGTATTTTAGAGCAAAAGCACATGAAATTTTTAACAGCCATTCTCTGGAGGGAGATTCAAGGTGACTGCAACAGTCCTTTAAACAGATAAAATATGCTTATAATTAGAACAGACTTTTTATATGATCATTTTACATCTCATTCATGTTAGGAGATTGCAGAAAAGGTATAGACACTTGAAAAGACACAAAACTATAATTGATGTTATTTTAATTTCACATTATAAAGAAACAATCTACATCATCCTGTTTAGAACTAAAAAGCTACGCTGTCTCCTTCTTGAAAGTCTGAGAGCCTATGGGGAGCTATTCATTAGTAAGAAAGTAAAACCACACACAAAGTTCACAAGTTATTCCTGGGTTTCACAGCAGCACTTCAAGATTATCACACAAGATGCAACAAATGAGGTTATGCAAGAATCTGAGAAGTGAGGAGGTCTCAGATGAAAGGGGTGAGGGCAACCTCTGGGCTGTGGAATGTCACATTAAAATCAGCCATCTACAGTTTTGAGTTGTTTCTGCAAGAGCCTGTGACTGTGACCCTGTGCTTGGTGCAGCCAGTATTTGCAGTCAGTATTTTAACTCTGGAGTCTGCCTGTCTAAGTACACTCACACAGCCACTAACAGCAGTCAGCTGGAGACAGCTGCTTTCCCTCAGCTGATAACCAAATCTCCTGGTTCAGCCTCCCAAAGCAGACACACACAAGACGCACGTCCTACCTCCCCACATTGCTTGCATACACTCAAGAGTGGGGGCAGACCTCCACAGAGTCCTGATATGCGATTTTTATGTCATCATTGTGAAGTTAGCCAGATCCTAGCCAATCCCAGCCTTGGGCCTACCACCACACAACTGTCTCTGCTGCTGTTAGCTTCATCAAAGCAGCTTAAGAGCGGATCTCTACCCAGACCTCATGCTGTCTTTGTGCATTTTTTTCATATTAGCAGGGTTTGTGTGCCAGGGAAGTGTTGGTGTCATTTCTGCTGTGCCATTTCTAGAAGAGATGAGATTTTGGAAGTTTCCAGGGCTGTCAGTTAACCTTTTTTTTATTTTTATTTTTAATAACAGCATTAAAATTCACTCTATCAGAGACATATACAGTACAGAACCTGCATAGATCCTGATCAAGATACTCTCAATTTCATTGCAGAAGACTCTGAAATACCTTTTGAAACCAGAGTCAGTCTTCACAGATATTCACATGAAACCTCTTTGACGCAAAGAAATGACTAATAAAGTACAAACCATATCTTCTTATAAAATTCACTATGAAGTAATATGCAAAACATCCACGGAAAAAAACAAGCATACTACATTGCATTCAGCATGTAGGTAATTAGCAGACCTGGAGAAAGGCTTGCAGGCCCAAAAGCTTATCTGTTCTCCCTCCTCTCAGTTGTCAGCCAGCCTGTAAGAGATACTACTTCTTGCTACAAACTTTCCCTAACAGAAACTTGACCCTATTTCTTCTTAGAATGCTCTGGTCATTTTCACACGTACACATCCCCTTCATGATTTGCACAGACATTCAGATTTAAGCTATATCCTGTCATTCAGGAGAACATGAAAGCTCCAGTAAACTTCCAGCAATGGACAGCTCTGAAGACAAGAACACCTGGGGTCTCAGCTGATTGAGCAGTTCTTTCTAATGGAGCTTGCAGATCAGCATCTACCCAGATTAAACAGTGGGAGAAAGGAAGGAGACTGGGCAGGAAAAACAAAGAGATTAAGGTTCAGGTTTAAACAGGAATGTTTACACTGGAAGGTTAGCATGATCGTAGACATGGTTAGAAGCTGGAAACCAGTCTCATTTACTACGGACGACAAACATGAGACAGACAGCATCAACAGTCTCCATTTAAGTTACTTCCCTCCCTTGTCCTGTGCTTGCTTTACACAATTACCATAGAAAAAAAAATTATATAATGAAGCTTTGGGAATCAAGCATAAAAGAAACATCAGTTTTGATGCAAACCTCTTCTGATATACCAGTCATTATCATGTTAAGATAGGACAGAATGATCAGGCTTTGAAAGGCAATGTTTTTGCTTTCATTCTTTTCCTGTGTCCTTCTCTGGGACCTCACCGTTTCTTGATTTACTAAACTAAAGGCTATTTAGGAACAGTGGGAAGAGTGTTCCCAGTCACTGTTCAGTCTAAGTCGTGAATAGAACACGACTGGCAGGGCTGCAGAACCTGAGACCACAAGTTGAGGGTATCCAGATCCACAGTTGCCTCAACGCATTCTTTGTTTAAAGACACAGTCAAGAAAGCCTCATCCCTGAGTTGACAATAACAAGCTTTAAACTCAGGAGCAACACTTGAAAAAGAAAGAAAAGTTCCAAGAGAAACACCTAATAAAATTAGTTGTTTCTCTCCCCACACAGTTCAATTCACTTTATTTGTTGTTAGTCTGAACTGCAAAACTTTCTAACAAAGTAAATAATTGAGTGATAGGAGAAGGGAGGTATTTATTTACGTATTTATTTTTACTACAGAAAGTTCCCGGAATGCAAGCCAGTCATTTCAATCTAACAAGAAAACAGTGAGTAAATAGCTACTGGAAGATTTTTCAGGGTTTATGAAAGTAACATCCTTTACAACAGAATTAGATTAGAAGAAAGAGCAGGTCCAACTCCAAGGCAGGTGCAGGAGAATATGAGCGAGGTTCACGTTACTCCAATCTAATGCATAATTCCCTGTTACTTTGCAACCAAAATCAGTGAGTGCAGTCGTAATCACTGTCCCAGGTCTGCTATTGCAAACACTTATCCATAAAATTGCTCCCAGGCATAAGTAGTCCCACATGGTTCAGTGGGTCTCATGACGTAAGCGTTAGCAAGGGTCTTAGGTCAGGGTACCACATTCCTTAAGCCAGACAGATTCCCATTCAAGTGATTAGGAGGGCTTCATTTGCCAAATAAAGAGAATTCCACAGGTATTTGTTTGAAGTGTGATACAAATTTACTTTGGCCACATTTCCACCTTTCTTCAGTGCTTGCAGGAAAGAACTATTTGAGCGCGTGAGTATTACTGACTAAAGCAAATTTCAAAGCCATATTCACAGGTATTCACACCAGAAGTTTGTGTACTCAGTAACTAACAAATGTTATCTGATCAAATCAGAACTAAGCGACAACTCAAAATTCCTGTCTGTCTCGCCCCCACACACACACATTCACCAATTTCCCAGAGAGATTTTCGTCAAGTTTTATACATATTAAGAAATCCTTGGCCTTTTGCAACTGAAAGGCAGGCCAAATTCAGTGCCAGGTAAATCATTTGGCTTGAGCTGTGAGCAAGAGCTACAGCAGTGAAACAATAAGTTAAGTTGTCATCTTGCTAAGTCAGCAACACAGGATTGAACCCTTAGCGCTATTCATTGCAAATTGATCTATTGGATTATGAGTCAGTAGTTCAATCATCTTTAACAACCATAACCAAATAGGAATGTTATTAAACATCTGTCTTCAGGAGCAAGTTTACTGGAGGAGATAAAGACACTTTAGAGACCCCTCCATTAGTACTGCCTATTTCAGCATGCATTCCTGTCATAAGCACCTTTCATTCATAAAAATATCTCAGGAACCCAAAGCATCCTGCAGATGTCTGCCTTTACATGCTGGTGACTGCGCCCTGGCACCCTCCAGACACGGACCAGTTATTTCCAATACACATTATTTGTTAACTTCTTGTTGCCTTCCTACTTCATATTATCTAGGCACAGGGGCAAACTTTTTTGAGAAAACATTAACCTAACCCCGGATTTCCAAATATATAGTGAGCGCTAAGACGACTTGCTCCCGACAGCAGGCCAACTCAGCATTTATTGACAACCAGGACAGTTATTTAAGAGTGTAATTTCAAGCTCCTAAGGGTCTAGCTCTTACCCAGGGCCTCCCACCCCCTTCAGACCCTCCCCCTTTAGACACATAAGGCCAAGAACAGGGCCTGCATTTGAGTCCACAGAACGACTTGGGGGGGGGGGGGAGGGGGAAAAAAGACAAAGAAATCATCCCAGGTCTTTTGCAGGTCTTAATCACAGCTCTTGAACAAGCTCCCCACCCACTCTGTAACACAATGGCACCAGCAAAGGTGACAGCAAACTATCTCCTCTAGCAACAACGATTTGTCAGGGCAAGGACAGAGAAAGAGAACATTAGCAGAGAAGTAAAGGGCGATTCACTGTGTTGACTGGAGAGGGGAAGGGATCTTACTAACCGCTGCTGAAATTCGTGGTGATTTACTAAGAAAGAGGGTAATTAGGCACACAAAAGCAATCTCTCTCCTACTCCTCTGAGGTCAGTTTGGGTTCTTAGAAATTTGTACCTTAGTCCAGGTGCCATACAGAAGTAAGGAATTCATTATGCAAGATGAAAGGGTAGATCTCACCACCCTGGTCTATTGTTTCAGCCTCCACAGACATTTGTCACTTTATCAGTTTAGAGTCATCCATATTTGTAGTTTCCCCACAAGAAATCAAAACAATTTGCATTTGCATTTAAAGGTCAAATTCCAAAACAAAATTATCATGTGAGCAATGAAGAGCTGGGGGGGGGGGGGGATGAGTGTGGATTTCCGTTCAGGTTCCGAGCAGGGAAACTGCAGCCAAAGGCAGGGTTTAGTTAGCTATCTTCACTTTACCCTTATTCAGTTTCCTCATTGCCTTGAAAGAGGGCTCTGTACTGATTTTAAAAGCTGTATTACGCTTTCTAGTTTTGATGCTATGAAAGAAGCAACTTACTATGATGTTTTAAAGTTATTTGCATTATTGATATTCAAGAACTGGAAAGCCCAGCTATAGAAAGAGAATTGAGTCTATCTAGATTAAAACAATGAATCTCATTCTGTCATAATCCATACATAAATTACAACATCAAAAATTACATTCATTATAAACTTATTGTGACAACTGACCAGGTCAAACTGAACACGAATGACTATGCATCCAGCGAGTCAAACCAAGTCCTGATCCTATAAACAAGCTGGGACCAACAATCTGAAGAAGCCTTGTCTTAAAAGGGTCAGTCTCAGACCTTTTCATCTTTGTGCTCCTTTAAATAGATCAAGACTCATGCAAGCTATATTGTTACTGTGCTCTGAAAGCCTTGTCCTTTAAAAAAAAATAGTCGCAGGAACACACAAACTGCAACTTAGCCAGCTGGGTGATATCAGGAGTAGCTAGATGAAAAAGGAAAAAGAAAAAAAAAACTCCTAGAATCAACTCTTGAAACTCCCCAACAGGCAGCATATTTCAGCAGTGCAAAAATGCACTGCTGAAAAGTGCATTTTTATGGAAGGGTGTTGGCTCTCTATGTTATCAACTGCCATGCCCTTACTAGCTCTTAAAAGCAGAACAAATGTTAGAAAAGTTTTTATGACTGGACAGGGAAAGGCAGGAGATAGACTATTAAAAGAAGTATGGGAAAGAGCTAGCACAGAGCCAACACAGTCTTGCAGCTGTATTACATTATCCCAGTGGGAAGTTGCCAGGCTGGCAGCGAAGTTCAGCTCTGCACTCATGAAAACGAAGCACTGATACCACCAGCTAGAACTTGTATGAAATGAGCTTCCCACACCTCTGTGCCAACTCAGCTCAGCCCTGATTTGCAACAATTTTGCTGTTCCAGCCCTGGGCCTGTTTTAAGCAAAGGCTGCCAGTCAACCTGAACAAACCGTACATCTGAACTGTGTGGTGACTTACAATTAAGCTTCTTTCAAACCACCATGGTAAATACTAAGGATTTGTTATACATAAGCAGCAGCTAGCCGAATAGGTACTCTTCTGCAAGTTGCTACCCATCCCACCGCAATCTGATCCTAACACTTAAAATCTGTAACCCAAATGAGCTCCCATGTTATTAATGCTAATTATTTTATAGTATCATAAATGTACACAGTACTTTTTAAAATACAGAATAGAGACATTCTCTTTTAAAGCTGGGAGAGTTAACTTCAATCCAGGATGACAACTTAGAAAAGAATTCATAGAAATAACTCTGATGAGGAAAAAACAGCTCAAAAATTTCTTGAGGAGAAGCAGAGCAGGTAAGTAGCATGATGGATAAATATCAAAAGCATAGTCCACGTGTAAGGTAAGACACAACAGAAGGCCTGAAACTTCATGTCCCTGTCAACACAAGAAAGGCTTAGCATGGTAGCTGAACACTTTCCTTCACCTGCAACAGTACCTCCAAGGTCACCCACTAAGCCTTTCAACATCGTCCGTACTCTACTGCTTCCACAGACCAAAATTCGTGGAGTGCTTGCCAGCTCACACTAAAGTGAAGCGTTAGTGCAAAGGTACGGTAGCACGGGACCACAAAAATGCAATCAATTTCTAGCTCTATCCTGCTTCATAGGGACACATGATATGTCATTGGTTTACTGTTGTATAGCTTCTGCGGTTCAGACAAACTCAGCAACATCTCAGGAAGAAACAAATGTCAATTCAAATTTCTACGATCCTGAATTCGAAGCACTTTACAAACACTGTTTAACACAAACGACATATAAAAGCAGAATATAGATGGTATCACTTGACTTACTACTGAGCTGCAGCTGCCTCCGCCCTGCAAAATTGCAGCTACACTGTACAACCCAAAGTCAGGAAGAGGAATGGCTATCCAGCTATACTAAAACTGCACTCAGGAGTTAACTTTTAATATTTGCAATTATGAGAACTATTCCTGAGAATATTTGAGATATTAAAATAGCATTCATTGTAGGTCATGGCTCAAATTCTTCTGGTTATCTTCACAGAAAATGCTCCAATCTTTGGAGGCAGCTGTCCAGAAGAAAGGACAGCCTCAGAACTTTGAAAATACAGAGCCAGTATGTTTTGGTTTTTGCATGCACCATTTCTGTGTTGTCTAGTATGTTATCATACACTTTATGCCACACACAACTTGCAAATCCAAAAAAGGAAGCTTTCAATTGTTTAAAAAAAAAAAAAAGAAATCAGGTGACTCAGTTTTTCAGCAACAAGTTTAATGGACTGGATAACACATCTGCAACTGGAGAACTTGGCATAAAGCTGCGCTCATAACACAACAGACCATATTTAAGAAACTGTGCAAGTCTTGCCTGTACTGCCCCTGCCCTGACCAAGAGGTGGTGTTTGCAGCCAGGCAGAAATCCGTTCCTTCAGAGAGGTGTGCTTTATCAGCTCTACCTGAACCCTCAGATAAAGATATAGAAGAATAATGGACAAATAAATCAAAGTTGGAAAGAGGTAATGCCTCAGTACTTAATTTCTAAACTAAAGCTTTGCTAGCTTGAAACATATTAAAAAAAGATAATTTGCTTTTTAAAAATCCACAGTTTACCGCACATTGAGAGGAACATGACTGAAGTCCTTGTGCAAAGGATCTTATGGCCTAAGGACATACCAAACCTTCCATAAACAGAAATTTACCCTCATAGAGCTCACTGC
Source organism: Struthio camelus (assembly GCF_040807025.1). NCBI lineage: Eukaryota > Metazoa > Chordata > Aves > Struthioniformes > Struthionidae > Struthio > Struthio camelus. The sequence goes on along the minus strand of NC_090947.1, from coordinate 10,008,004 downwards.
AAAAGTAGTCTGAGATGATAGTCAAAAACCTGCTGAGACACAAAGTTTGATACAAATTTAAAGGAACAGGAAAGAAGATTTAAGTCTTCTTCCTGCACCACATAATATAATCATGCTGCTGCACAGTTGCATCTGTTTTCATTAGATTACTCCAGAGCACAGTTCCATGGCAGTAGATCCATTTTGCAGATTCAGAAGACATGGAGCCCCACTCACATCGCTGCACTTTTCCGCAGTATGTTAAGCCTGCTGACCTTCAAGACTGTCACTGTAAATACATTTCTTTATTAAACGTACTGATTATGGTGCTCTGGATTGCACCTTCCTGATCTGATCAATCACAGCTCCATCCTCTCCTCCAATACTAAATTCCCTCAAATGTGCAAAATCTCACAGGCAAATGATTTAAAGGGAGTTCTTTAGAACCAGTAGGGAGCATTCATTTCCAGACAGAGCAAACTCTCAGTTGTTTTGCTTGTATCTTCATCCTTCCTTGAAGATCTTCAGCATTTACAGCAGACACTATTGCCTGTTTTCTTCCACTAAGTTCTGTGTGGATGCACTGATTCCTTCTCAAAAATATCCAGGCATAGTACTTCAGCTTCCTTCTCAGAAATATCCAGGCATAGTACTTTAGCTTTTGGGACGGAATTTGTTGGAAAAATGCCACCTCTGCTTGTGGTGCTCTATAAATGAAGGTATCGTTAATCTGATATGCTATAGGTCAACTCTTCCTTTCTTTAGTGTTCACTTTTCAGCAACTGGAATCACAAGGCATGAAGTCAATAGATATTTAAACTATTTAAATAGCACCAAGGACAAAGGTCATACCCCTGATGTGATCTATTTTCTTCACAGGAACTCACCCAAACGTTGGAAACCACTGCTATGGAGATAGATTCTGGGGGTTGTATAGGTAAGAGGCAGGTATATCTGAACTAGAAATAGCTTTTTCTAATAATGTATTGAAATAGCTTAGAGCAAGGCCTCTTGCTCAGGTGAAAAATATCACCTATGTGCTATACTCAGGAAAATGCCCATGAAGGTGTGGAACACAGTCCTCTAACAGCCTGCAAAAACTTGCAAGTAGCAGCTTTCTAGCCAGGGATACAACTGTGTAAAGGAATAGGAGCAAGGCCTGCTGTACATGGCCAAGTTACTCAAAGCTGTGAACTTAACTATAAACATGCAGGCCTTTCAGTAATCCATCCTTCTGAGCTGCAAAAGAATTTGGCTCGTCAGGTAGCCAGGGTGCTAGGAGCAGGACCTTTCCATAAAGAAACACCCTTGTGTTTCTTATCCCAACAAAGTTCAACTACTGAGTGCTCAGAAATGAGGACAGCAGAACTGATCCAAGATGCACTGACTTGTTGTGCAGAAGCCTGTCAGGAGATTAGGATGTTTAATGATATAAAGGAGTCATTGCCTCCCAACAGCTACCTATAGCCCGTGTAAAGCTAGTTTCTACTTTTAATGTTAAGCTTTCTTTAACCAGCTAGACAGTACCTCTAAACTGGCATAGTTGCATCTGAGTCGAGCTCTGCTTGTATAAGCAGCTATCCCCTCATATCACAGGGCTTAAGCAATAAGGATACAGAAGCACCCCCAACACTTTCAGTAATGTGTTGCTACGGTAATGAGCTTCACTGCTCCCAGCAGTGCAAAGGGTCTGGCCAGATGCAATTAGGGCACTATATACTGTACAACAGTAGCACCCTGAACTAATCACAGGAGGACACAGGGTCACTAATGTAGGTCCTTGTAGGCAATATTAGCCTGCAAAGTTGCAACAGGCACACGACATCACCACCACCCCCCCGAGACACTCAGCAGCAAGAGCACAACAATGCCTTCCACCCAACAGGCTGGAACAACCCAACTCACAGCAGCAATCATCCCCCCTCTCAATGCCTGCTCTCTCCAGTGTTGGCCGAGAGGCTAGCGTGTTCCTGGACATTCAGAAACCCAGAGCCCATTACAGCAAAGGAAATCAGTATTTAGGTTTCCCAGCCACTGCTACTTCAGAGCCCAACGCTGCTTTTAGCAACAGTCCTTACCTTACTTTTTAAGGTAAGGACAGTTCTGCTGCACTCTAATGGTTTGTCACTAGCCTGAAAGGGGAGGGAGATGGTTTACTCCTCCGCAAACTTCAAGTGCAGTTCAGTGAACCAGGCTTAACAGTTGACAGCGGCAAAATGGGTGGTCCCACACTGACATCTTCCTCCACCCAGCCATGCACTCCCCCTGCTTCCCTCGTGCCAGACCTGACATTTGCCCAGCTCCTCTATAAGTCCACCAGCTTCCTGACCTAGCAGGAAATTAGCCCAACAAAAGTTAAAGGGGAACATCTTCGCACAGATTAGCAAACTAGATCACTTGGTCAAAGGCCAGCTGAACATCACATCTGATGCCAGCGAGAAGGGAAAGCCTCTAGCTTCTTGAATTTCTCAGGAAAACAGTTCCTGTAGAGGTAGAATTAGACAACTCCAGCACCACCATGGCCACAGCCACCTACAAGTACATTGGTAAATAACTTAATGAACAGTGAAAACAGGCAAACTTGGAGAGGAAGTGCAGTATTTCTATGCCTTGCTGTCCATATCACTACAAACATGTGAAAGGCAACTGTTCACATGTTTAGAAAGCTTTGACAAGTCTTGTGAATTTTCCAAAATAAGTCTGAGTTCTGTCTCAAATGTACTATACGAAACAGAATCCTAGCTTGTGTAACAGACAGCAATAGCACAATTAAAAAATCCCACCTGAGGCCAGCTCTGTTCAGCAACCAGAGAGGAAGAGAGCTAATTAAAACCACGTTCCCTAAAATTAGGGGTCATTAGCTGCACATACCAGATAGAACATAGTGTCTGTCACAGACGATTGACCTCAAAACAGAGGAAGGAGCAGGGTAGGTGAATGTAGTTACAACAAAACACAGTCTGAAGGAAAACATGATTTAAGAGCTACTAGAATCACCAGGATTTGTGCTGAGATAGGAAGGATTTCAGATTAATTAACTACAGGCTCAAACCTGCAAAGACGTTTGCACCTCAGACCTCGCAGAAGGGAGGTGTAGGCATCTTTTGAGAACAAACACGGGGACCATCACAGTTCAGTTTTGAAATGTGCCCTGCACTGCCCAAATCTCTGTAGACTGCAGCAAGCACCATTTTTGCATCTACAGCAGTCAAAAAGCTCTTGAATCTTTACCATGGGATATCAGCACTGCTATCACTTTCAGACATTTCTTTCTTCACTTCCCAATGTTTTCTCTGCCCTATCTGTCATTACCTTGTTTTCTCATTTTCCTTTTCATTAAGGATTATTATTCAGGGGAGGAAATGTAACACAGTGAGAATTATTCAACATGAATGGAGAGAGACACATGGTCTAGTGACTTAAGCAGAGGATCAGGAGCCAGGGTGCTTGTAAGACCTAGCCTGACAGACTCCCTCTTGGTCTTCATGGAAGTCACTTAAGGTCAAATACCTTTTCCCTTTCACAGCCAAAAGGATTTAAGTTCAGCAGGTGCTCAATTCCTTCAAAGAGAAGGAAGGCTTACTCCATTAACACTGATTCTCCAACTTGTAGCTACACTGTCCTTGTGCAAAGGGCAGACAGGCCCTTTAGGCTCATCCTCACCACACAGTTACAACACAGGAGATTGTGAGCTCAAGTATTTCATGATCAGGTCAATTCATAGCACAGCTTTACAAATACAGGTAGGCACAAGCTGTGTACGCTACATCAGCTGGTCAAGGTGAAATTTGACTTGGATGACAGCCTTCTCCCAGTATGACTGCAATAAAGAACTTTATTTTTCTGATCTAATCTGGCTGCAAACTTTTGTTTGCAAATATCACACAGACCAGTCTTCAGAAGTAACTAGTGCTGACCAGTTCACTGCATTCATCCAGTGAAGACAACTCACTGTGGGTGATGTCCAGTCACCTCACATCTCCTTTGGCTCAGTGCTTCTTCATTCTCCAGTCTCACAGCATTGGGATTAAGGAGGAATTCCCATAGAATAGAGCTCCACAACGGACAGTGTATTTAGACCCCAGGTGCAGTCCCCAGGGAGCATCCCAGCCTTCCCATTACGTTGCTAAACCTTTGCTGTGCACACCATGCCAGACAGACAGCAACAATGTCTCTTTGACATCCTGCTTTAGTTTTGCACTGGATAGTGTAACACTCACTTGCTTAACAGGAGAGTTAGGAAAAACAGAATAATTTACTTTTGCTTGGTATGTGTTTCTTTCTTTTTACCAAACAGGAAAGTAGAATGAGACAAGAAAATAGATCCCACTCAGAAAATGAGCCAGTTAAAAATAAGTTACTGAAGAGTTAGTCTAATTCCTGTGGCACTACACGTTGGGTGCATGGGCCTACAGTTAATTTTCCCCTCATGCTTCCTCTAGGAAACAGGAGCTCTGTTTCTGAATTCAGAGAGCAAATTCCAGAAAGATCATTCTGACGCTTCAGATTAATGCAGGATATACAGACCAAGCTGGACTCTGGTTCTCTACTGCATTCTTATGTCACACCATGGATATCTGAAGCAGAGCAAAGCAGAGCAGCAAGACGATGTCGACTCTGTGAAAGCTGCAAGGTTCACAACCTGTTATATGCCTATATCTGCCATATGCAAGCTGGTGCATTTTCAGAGCAATAAGGTTGAAGGTTTTTTGTTTGTTTGTTTTAAATCAAGGCCAATAGATTAAGTAAATCCAGTACACTAAAAGGCCATACAAACACTTGTCCCAGGCTCAAGAGACAGGGTATCCAGAATGGATGAAGGGCTGAGTACGTTCATTTAGCAATTTTCAGCTTTAAAATACTAACGAAAACAACTCTCAAAGTAGAGTTATACTGAAACACTCTGATCTGAATTCCTACATATCCAAAGCTCTATTGAAAACTGAAATATAGGAACTTTTGAAAACATACTATTTTCTCCCTTCCGAAAAGCAAGCAGAATCATACTTGTCATCTCAGTGGAAAAAGGTAGAATCCTACAAAACATCACCCGTTCCCTTAGCAGTAGTTTAGAGGAGGAAGCTAGAGTACAAATTTAGAGCCCACCGGCTATTCTGCATTCACTCACCACACAGGCATTAAACAATGTGATTTACTCTACCTTCAAAGCAGAGTGAACTGCCAGAGAAAGGCATCATTACCGTGCACTAAGAATATCCAAACATAGGGAGAGCACAGAGAAGCTGGTGCACTGTAAATTCATATTCCAGCTTATTGCACACTAACTTTCCTGTACGGACAAGCCCTTAGACTAATAGGCACCTGGGAGTCTTCAAGTCTGAGGGCCCAATAAATAAAAAGGCTATTTTATTTTTTATTGGTGCTCTGGTACTAAGCTCTGATGCCCCTATTCAGACAATGCTTCCATTGAAATCCAGTCATGGTCTATTATTAACTACCATTTCTTTTACGGCTGCAAGCTTTCCAGGTTAGAGGACAGGGATTTCATATCAAGCCAAATAACTAATCTCAGTCCAAAGGGAATTGCGCAGGCATTTATTTTGATTTTATATAAGTACCTATATACTGCTTGATTCAATAGACTGGCATTGATACTTAGTGAAGTTAACTCCCCTCACATCCACCAGTTCCCAACTTAAACTAAAAAAAAAAAAAAACAGAACCAAAATTCAAGGTTTGTCTTGTTTTAAAAGCAGTTCCAGGTTCAGATTTGTTTGGGACAAAGTTCAGGACCACTATGAAGTTTGAGAGTCATTGACACAGCTTTCAGTTCAAATTCCCCAACCTTTAAAAGCATCACAAACCCTCCAAACAGAAAACTGATTCCAGGCTCCACTGCACTCCATTCATACAGCTCTAATCTTCAAGTTACTCTGAGCTGCTCCCCCACCATGCTGATTTCCCATATTGACAAACCAGGGTTGAGCAGAATCCCCTGAACTCAGTGAAACTCCATTAGAAATGAAGTCAAGCCACTGCCAAGAGTCCCTAATGCAGTTTAGCGATTCCCCAATCCTAGTGGGCACCCCTGTGACGGGTAGCCTGGCTACTCGCAACCAGGCAGTATTAGGAGTTACTTTTGCATTGCTATGCAGCTATAGGGAAAGGATTTTAGAGGAAAGCCCTGGGCTAACAAAGTATTCCTGCATTGTATTTGCTTATTAGCTCTACCTGCAAGAAGCCGTTCAGATTCTGATAAAGAAATCCATTTCCCAACCCTTGGGGTATCCAGCCTGCACGTGAAGGAAACAATTATTTACATGCATGTTATTTTAACTTTCTTCCTGCTTTCAGCTTTTTTAGAATGATAGGTCAATGACAAACATTTTCCTTCCAGACAGTTTACTCGGCTCATGGTGGTGTTCACTGAAAGTCTGACAGCTTTATCTTCTTTCTGAGCTACTTACAGCTGTGACTCCCTTTCTTTGAAGTCAGCTTGGGTTTGGTTGGAATGAAGCACAGACATCAGTGACTCAGGCTTAGTGTGTCACCTGCATTTGTTATCTTGCAATAGACAATTTAATCAATTACAATTTATTTTTATCTATGCACAAGAACAAGACAAAAACATTGATCATTTCAGAGTTGCTTCCTCACTGCTAGCAGGCCATTTAACATCGAAAGACCATATAAAAAAGGTCTTCCCAGGAGCTTGGAGTGTTTAGGTTGTTCTTTTTATAGTGCAGAAGGTCATTAATGAGCAAGTGAAAGCAGCATGGAAATAGCTAGACAAGCCTTGTTGAGTTAATAAGAAACTGCCATTCTGCTTCAGCACTTTCTCATTAAAAAGCCTAGCAATGTTCATGTCTGAGGAGACTGATGGTACAAATCTGTCTAATACTCAATTTAGTTCCAAGTTAGAGCAAATTTCTCTCTCTTTTTTTTTTTGAATGGCATTTACAGTTTAGCAACTTTTGAGGAAAAACATTAGATTTTTAAAAAATTTTTGCAGATGCAACCCAGAGACAAAGAGAGGCAGATGCTCCTTGAGTCTCCTGAACAGAAGAGCAGGAACCCCCAATCAGATTTTGGCCACCCAGTCCTCTGAAACAGTTCAGGCTTCCCCATAAAAAAATCAGTCACCATGTTCTCGTAATTTCTACTTTTGTCCAGACTAGAGTCTTACAATAGACTTTGGTTGTTGTGGGGTTTGTCGTTTTCAAGCGTTACATTGGCTTAATAGGAGAAAGGGACTGACACCACCTTTAACCCAGCCTTAAGTATCATGAATCCGTCATGCAACAGAAGCAATGATAGGAGAAAGGCACTTTCTCCTAAGAATTTAATTAGAAGGAAAGCTTTATTAACTTTCTAGCTACTTTCCTTTCTCCCACTTAATTTTGGTGCTTCTGCCTAGAATCTTAACCAAATTCACCTGCCTTGCCTCATGTATCCTTCAAGAGAGGATCAGTTACCTGCATTTCAGAGCTTTTGCTGCCAGACTCCGGCACTTTCTCTTAAGCAGCTTTTACCACTGTGCTTACTATTCCAAGTGACTGACTTTGTAGCAGCTCACCATCACACAGATGGAACACAAGAAAGAACAGCTCAATTGCTTAAACTTATCCTACAGTGACTTTCATATCACTCTGAGGTTGTCATCAGCCTAGTCACACAATTAAGTGGAGATATGGGGTGAAACGAACATCCTTGCTGGCCAATTACCAGTGCTTAGTCACTTTGAGCTAAGTGACCATGCCATCACCCCCTGAACATGCAAAGAAAGCTATGTGGGCACTGCTACAGCATTCTGTAATTTAGGCCTAGCTTCAGGGCTATGGAAGTGCTGGAGAAGAGGGAAGGAAGAGATTAGAGCACAGTCCAACAAAGAAATCTGATGTAAAAGAGCCACGTCTTCCCTACTGTACTTCACGTGTACAAAACCTTCCTGGGTGCATTAGACTAGAAGTACTAACACTGAGCAATACCAGTTGTCTCCTGCTGTTTTTAACACTAAAGAAAACAGTGCAGTGCATTAGTGAGGGAGTTTCATTCTCTTATCTGTTATTCTCCAGCATTTGTTAGCTAAACCTCTTAACTCTCCCAGCTACCCATTGCTCACACTAGGGAAGTTCCTAAAGCACACCTTTTCACACAGCATGGGTTTTATCTCTCGGCTGATTTTTCTTTTCTGAACTGCACATATGGAATTTCTTGTTAGTAAGCCCATAACAACTGTATATCCCAGCTCTGAAAACTCCCTCTAGAGCTATCTCCACAGAACTCATTTTTATGTTAGTTTCTTTTTCTTTTCTCCTCCCTACAGCAACCTACCAAAAAGTCCCTAGACCTATTAAGGCAAAGTACTGCTTCCTGCACCTCAGGTACTACGGCAAGGCGCTGAAGTTGCTGAAGGTTTGAAATCTCCAATCAATAGGGTCATATAGAGGTGAAGAGCGTTTAAAAGACTGAAAAAGAAGTGAGAAAGACAAGATGCATCCTAACACACCAAAAACATTGCAAGATTCTACTAATGTGAATAAAGGGTTTTTCCAATATGGGCCATACTGTTTTTGTGGGATGCTTTGTAAACTCACTGATCTGAGATAACTTCAGAGAAGTCTCCCATTATTCTAATTCCATAAGTGCTTTCTATTATTATTCACCACTGCAGAAACATCAGTGTAGAACAACTGCACCAGCATCTCTACCTCCTTCCCAGCCACGCTCCTGGCAGCCACAGTTACTGACTGGAGAACGCTGGTAACTTTCTCTATACTAGCAGTCTTGAACTCTTGCACTTAGTGCAGCTACCAGGGAGGGGAGGGGAAGAGTTTAGCTTAATTTATAAAATACACCACACTACCTTAAAGCAAGTTGAGCACTGGTGTTAGAAGCATGCCCAGCTCCTCCGGCACCACAGTCTACTCTGCTGGTTGTGCTCTGGACTACACAAAGACACAGCAAATGACAGCTTAAGACCATACAAACATCAGTGTGGGATGGGAGAACTAAGAGCACATACTAGTAATTGCTTTATATTCAGAAAAACTTACTTTTAAATGTATTACTTCTCTGATAAGCAAGAAGGGGACAGCAAGGCAGCAGAGAGTAGCGCACTAAGAAGTGTAACAGCTAAACATGCACAGCAGCAAGCATGCATTCCTTGACTGTATTTCTGATCCTTTCTGAAGTTGATCAGCAAATTTACCACAACATGAAATAATAAGAAATAAGCATGCAAAGAAATTAGTGAAAATTCATGCAAGGTTTAAGAGCTTCTGAAGGACCATCAAGTAGGAACACAACCAAAATATTTATAGTCTTGGGAAATTTCCTTTCTATGTTATGGTTGTCACTGGAAAAAAAAAAAGACTCCTATTTAATTGAAGGAGTTTCTCCCTTTGAGCTTTTTTCCATAGCCTATACCATACAGGTTCAGCTTTCCTTAGCACGTATTGCTGTTTCTCAACGCTTGAACTAGATCTTCTGAAATCAGAATTTCCTGTCTACTTAAAAGAAGTGCTGTTTGACAAAAGGCAGTTTCCTTGCCCTACATTCACATGCATTTCAGGACTTTGTTAGTGGGAAATGCAAGAGATTTCAGCAAAGATCTGTTTTTCATGCTGCCATTACTGCTTGCTTCTTGCCATCTCATTAGAGCTCCCCTTAGGTTGTACAGGGCCCTACATGCCAATAACGCATACAAGCTGACATCTGGCTCCTTCCTCATCTATGGTTAAGTCAATATAATCAGGTAACATGACGGAACTATGCAGGCGTTGCCTTCTTTTTGGAGACAAAGATACTCAAGTTTTCCCCCCTCAGGCAAGAAATGAGAAGTGTGAGATGTGATTTGTGATGAAATTTAGAACCATGCAAAACTTGTCTGGTTTCAGATTTCATTACCACCACACTAGAAAGGTTTGGCAAGGTAAGTGATCATCCGCCAACTAAGATCATGCAACATTCAGGTTCAGGAAGCTTCCAGTGTGCAGTAAGGTGAGAAGTTGCAGCTTCAGTCAAATCTGCTGTTGAAATGTGTTCGAGCTCTAAAATTCTACGAGGTTTTGCTCATATGTCAAGAAGGTACCAAGCAAGTACACATGTCCCAACAAAAGAAATAGGCCCATTTCAGCCTTACAGACAGTAATGGGGAACAGAACAGCTGGGAATGCCGTGTTCCTTCTTGGGCTTGTAAAATCAGCCTTACAGCCAAAATGAGACTGGTGCACACTTTCAGAAGGAAGCTCAGAGCAGGAAGATAGCATACCCCCACACTAAGGGGGCACCATTTCCAACAGCACTGATAACTTTGTAAACCTGAACAGAGACTGACAACTTCATGAAGAGCTGCTCACACTGTTGCTATGTTGAATTTGATCCCCACATTAGACAAATTATGAGATTCATAACCACATATTTAGCTGGAAGTTGCATCTTTCTCAGTCCTTTTCTGACCAACAGCCCATGGCATATAAAAGTGCCCCCACGCTAAAGGCTTTTTTTGAGGCAAGCTTTGCACATGTCCTAAGCCAGTCAGAAAGGCAAGAAGCATGAAAGAGCAAAAATATGGGATTATTATGCCTTTCTAACTGTAAGGTGGTCCTTGTGCAACTTTGTCCAGATATTTTTGTGAGGTAAAAAAGTCTGAGAGGGGAGATCCTTCTTTAGGAGGGTTTTTATTTCTTATTAAAAACCGAAGGGAGCTTTTACAGTAACACAACACTTTGCCCTGACAGAAAACACTACTATTCTGCACAGCTTTTCACACATCTTTGGAACAATGGTGCTCTCTACTGGTGCCTTACGATCCCGGCCCTTACAGCTTGCTTTTCTCAGTGAAAATCCTTCTCCCTCCTCTCCACGCCTTAGATTTCCTTCTTTTAGCAGGTTTCCTCACTAGTGTCCTTAAACTTACATTGGAAGAACAATCGGCCACTGCCCAAGAATTGCTTACCTCTACAGTTTAATCTCTTGCACTTTCAACTGAAGCTACAGAGCAAATCATCTCCTAGGGAAGTAGGCTTGATCAGGAAAGAGAGACCGTTTTGTTTTTATGAAGTTTTCCGTTTCCCAACAGTTGAGGTTGGATGATTGACAGCACATCACAGTGCTGTTCTGGCAGCTTCACATTCTGGTCACCTGCAAACATTATTTATTAAAGAAAAAAGTCCCTTTATTGCTGCTGGCTGATACCAGGTTTCAGGAGAGAACTTGCACCTATCTTATCATTTGAAGGCTCAACATTGGTTCAAAGATCTGGAAGTAGATCAGAACCCAAACCTTAAATTCTGAAATATCATCTAAAATCACTCAAAATTTGGAGAAGACAAAGAACATCAGTATTGTGAGGTTTGCCTCTAACAAGTCTTTCAACCCAAACTAAGTTCGGAGAGTTATTTTGGTTTATGCTTCACCCCTCATTTTCCGACTAATTTAACATGTAAGCAGTAGCTGTTCTTAAGTCATTCCTTTTGCGGCCCCAGAAACGGAGAAAGAATGCATTTGACAAGACTATCAAATCCATAACTTCTGACAAAAGAGAGTGTGATAGCAAGTTCCAAATTTCGCTGGGGCTGAAGGAGTTAAACCATTTCTTTTTTAATGTCAGATTTAGAACCAAAGCTCTCCTATCATCCTTTGGTTTGGCTACTTGTTTACTGAGACCAATGGCACTGAGTAACAGCTGTGGCACAAATGTTCAGAGAGAAAAACTATCCTACACAAACGTAAGCCTGGCCTAACCTGCCTAAAATAGATGATTTTTACTTTTACAGATCCACACAAGCAAACGTACAGAAACCCTGAATGCAGCATTTCACAACTGGAAACCTACTTTGACCTTTCAGCATACACTATTAAAGAGATATAAGTTTATACAGAAACCACTTTTTTTTTTTTTTTTTTGCATTTTACCTTCAGTGAAAAGTTCTGAAAACAAGACTGAGACTAGGCTTCCACTTCCTATGTTTCTATTTGTAGCCACGCATCTTAATTACATTATTGCCTATCATATTGTCTAACGCAGTGAAACATCAGAGAGAAATTTCTCAGCAATTGCACCCCCAACAATAGCAGCCTCTATAGCCCATATTCATAGTGAGAAAGGATGGTCATTGCCTCCTATTTATACAGTCAGAGACAGATCTTCTGTCGATTCCTCTCCTCAAATTAAGACACTCAACTGCCACAGCAACTAAGCACTCTTAAGACACCTTGATGAGCCCTCTAAAAACTAGCACTGAAAAAAAAAAAGTGAGGGGCTTCATGGAGTTTGCTCTTTAGGTGTAAAATCAATTCATTCAAGTTAAACGCATAACCATACAGTCCAGTCCAGAGAGATTTTAGAGGAAAACTAACAGGTGTCAGTTGTACAGAAAATACATTGCCAGAAACAAGAGGCATGTGTGACACTGCAGAAAACTTAACAAGAGCTAACTTCTGCTGTCTTCGCACTAATGGGGTGATACAAGACAAGTTTAAGTGAGTCTTAAATGGGCAGCTAAGTCCAGTTTGTGACTGCTTTGCACCAGTGAAGTGATGTTAAGTACCATGGACTCTAAAAACACAGGGAAAAGACAGATACCTAGCACATTGTTCTTTACAGCTCTCCCTATAGTCCTGGACAAGTCACACAGCATTTATTTACAATAGTTACCCAAGGAGAAGGCAGAATTAATCTCTAGACCAAAATGAAAATAAAACTAAATATCCAACTTTGATTATGAAAGAATTTTTAGCCTTCTCCCTCACCCTAAAAAGTAAAAATAAATGTTTTATATGAAACTTTGGTATTAAGCTATAATTATTACATTCCATGCTAGAAATGAGCATTTGCCATTTTTTGTGAATACTCCGTAATATTCTGGCATCATGAGCAACATGTCATGATAGCGCTAACTCTTTTAAACACATTTTTTTCATTAAAGTCATATGTCTCAGATTTAATTGCTTGCTTAGACCAATTCACCCTAAAACAGGAAGCAAAATAAAGTCTCTTTTCCTTTTAATTATGCTAGTGATTTACAAACACAGCTCTTAGAGCCATACTCAGGAAACACATTTCAAACAGGATTTCGTAGAATATTTACACAGAACTTATTTCATTGAAATCTGAAATGCCATTATTTGTAGCTTACTCTTCAGAGAAACTGAGCACTTACTGCTGCCGCTAAAGTCACTGGAAGCTATGGGCTCACCTCACTCCTAAAATAAAAATAAAATCAAACCATTAGTTCATCAAATACTTTGAGATCTTTGGACAATAGCTGTTACAGAAATGAAAACACAGTATTAAAATATTCATGCAAGGCACTTGCAAACCAGTCTTAGGATCTTCACTGCAGCTTGAGAGACTGGGACTCACTTTCCCCAGTAACAAGGAGAGAAGCAGTTACCTGCTAGGGCCACTGTAATTACATGAGTTTTTCAGTATGTGTTACTGACAAATTCTTCCAAAGGGTTTCAGGGCTTATGGATGTGCAAAGCAAGGTGAGGGGGTAAGGCAGGAGCAAAACCAAAGCACAAGATTTTCCTACCCCTTCCTAAGGAAAGTCGTTTTTTTTTTTATTACTGGAATTAATACTTTGGATTTTGATGTAGTTAATTTTATTGTTGTTCTCTCCCATCTCCCAATTTTTTAAAGGCAGGATATAGCATCTGAATCTGGCTCAAGTCTTTTGAGATGATCTAGCCATCAGGAAACGGAGAAAGAAGTCTGGAGTACAAACAAGTAATTCTGAAAAACAATTTGTGAGAGAGGAAGAGACATCCAAGCCAAAAGAGAGTGGAGGAAAAAGCAGCTGGCAATAGCTTTGGTATTGTAAGTCCTACAGCAGTAAGGCTTCCTGTCCAGTTGCCTAGAATGCCTTTCAGAAGAAACTAACAGTCTAAATATTTATGATAGAGATTGGATTCCAATACAGCTCAGATACTGATTGTAATGCAGTAAGTACTCTCTGGCTCATGCTACAGTTTGTCTGCTTCCTCCCGCCAGGACAGTGCTAAGGTAGCACAATACCCACTCATTTGCAGAGCAAATCATGTGTAACCAACTGCTAAGAAAGATATACATGCATATAGAAGGACTCTTCTGCATACAGACACCACTGATTGATGGTAAAACACCATTTCTCCTTATAATCCCTTTACAGGGCCAGCAGCACTGAAAAAACACAGCAACAGCAGAGGATGAGAAAATCCTGGCTCCAAGTATTTTCTGAGGTCACATCTCTTCTCCGGTGTCTGTAACTGGTCCAAGGACTGGTCATAGGATAAAGTGAAATAGTAGGGTCCCTGTGTAGAGTAAACAGTCAAACTAGTATGTAATATGAAAAAGGAACTGTAGGAGTAGTTGCATCAAGAACAAGTAAAGACAAAACAATAAAACTCAACAAACCCACACAGCAAACTAGACAATTTGTTACACAATCAACAGGAATTGTTTCTGCTTTTAGCATGAATGCTAAACTGTAACTTTTAGAGGAAGATAGTTTCATTAACTGTAACTTTTAGAGGAAGATAGTTTCATTTTCCTCAGGTATTCACCATCAGTAAGTACACAGAGTAACTTGAAGTTGTCTTCATGTCTCATAGGTTCTCATGCAGAATTTTCCACGTTCAGTAACACAGGAGTATCTTTGATTTGGGATGTTCTCAGAAGAGTTGACTGCACCAGCTGTGGTAAAGTTTAGCATGCACTTCCTGAAGAAATATAGATATTCTTTTATGAGCAAAATTTGTGAGGCAACTGACAAATTGGTACAAGGATTTCAACAGTTGCTGTTTGCCAAGAGGTGAATTAATACCCTTCATCAGCATGTAGGAGCACACACACTTTGACCTTTTTTTCCAGGACACAGGAGTTGGAGACTAAAGCCACAAAGAGCATCAGTCATAAGTTGACAAAGATGGACACAGCATCCAAAACACAGGAAAAGATCAATAATAAAAAAGGCAATATCACAAAGCAGAATTTGTTGTCAGTAAGGATAATAAACAAAAAGATCTTAGCTTCAGCATCTTGCTTTCTTCAAATGCAGCTTTCTAGTTGTTGCAACTGGAGATATAGCAAGGGTATACAAAGGATTACTGTATCATATTCAATTCCTGTAAAAGGGAACAACAGAGGGTCCAGCCAACTTGTGTGCACTTTTGCTTGCTGGTTGTTTGCAAGATCAAAAGCCAAAGATGACTCTGGCACTTAGGGATTTTTTAGTTTTTGTGAATGGTACTGATTAAGTTATTAAAACCCATTCCATTATTACTAAGCCTCAAATAAGATATAGCAAGTGTTACTAACAAAAAAGTTTCAACTACATTTCACGTAGGTCTTTGTAGAAGAGGTTTTTTTGTTTGTTTTTCTGAAAAAAAGTACCAGAAGTCAAGAATTACAAGCTGTATTAACAAGTAGACACCACAGCTAGGTTTTCTCTATCTAGACCACAGTGGTGAAACAGAAACTCCCCAAGCATGTCTACTGGAGCATGCACTTATTTCATAAACATAGTTTGAGGTTATTTAGGCATGCCTGTTTGCATTGCAGTGGTACCTAGACACAAAGGTGGATTATGCTGGGTCTCACCCTGTAGGCAGCAGACTTTCGGAGGAAGACAAAATAACTTGTGTGAAGTAATCCAGCAGACCAGACGCAGCACTAAGCTGTCTCATATTCCAGATTTCCTTTGACAGACATAATGGATTCTACCATTTGTCCACAGAAGTCCATTAAATGTGAGAGCATTTAATCTAGACAGAGCGCCTCAGCCCTTCTGGGAGCAGTTGGAGCAGGAGTATAAGTTAAGATAATTTATTAGTGATTAAGAGCTATTTGTATCAAAGTTTTAATGTTTACCCAGTTTGGAAGTTCACTTCAGTTTTGATTCTTTTTCGTTACACCTGTTTGACCACAATGCTGAAGCTTAAAAATAAGTTTTTTGGTGTATTTGATGAACTCAAGCAGAGCAGGAAACAAGATGGGGCAGAAAGATCAAGAGTACAAATTTCTTTTAAGAATCAAGTTATATGATTAAGCAATTTCTCTCACGTGGAACAAGACTTGTAGATTAAAACACAATGCTTCCATCTAATATACAATTTGCTCTGAAGTTTGTTCCCCCAGCACAAAAATATAACATCAATATAAAATTTATCTCATTAGTAAAGACTTACCTCTACACTGAAATATCTGCACTTTGAGCAAGCAACTACTATTGCGTCCAAAAAGATATTAGCTAGACCAATGAAGCAGCAGCGTAATAGTGATTTGGCTGTATGAGGTTCAGAAAGACTTGTGTTTTTCTAGGAAAACGGAAAAGAGAAGAGAACCACAGGGAAGAAAAGGGCCCAGCTGGAGAAGGCACAAGCTGCAGTGAGGAGGCAGGAGGCCCTGCTGGAGCCCACAGGGGAGAGGGGAGCCCAGGGCCCACGCACCGAGCCGGCCAGCCCTGCTGCCAGCAGCGGTGAGGCAGGCAGCAGCTGCCCTCCCTCCCCCTCTCCTCCTGAGGGGGATGAAGCCCTCCCTGACAACTACCAGGCCCACATGGGCAACTGCAGCCTTCTCCCCGGGTTGAGCCACTCGCCTCCAACCTTCGCGGGTAGCACCCACACAGCAGCAGGCAGGAGCGGCGGCGCCTCAGAGGTGAGAAGTGGCACTTGTGGGAGGGGACACGTGCTGAGGTAACTCCCACAAGGGGATTAAAAATAAACCCAAACAAACAAAAAAAAAAACCCCACCGAGAACGATGACCTATGCAGCGCAAACATTACCTGCCACCTCAGCCAGGCAACTCAGTCACCAGCTGCCTCAGCTGCCAGCCGCCTCAGCCACAAAATGGCCACTGCCTCCCCCACAAAATGGCTGCCACCTCCTCAGCATGTCAGCACCCCAACAACCAGGGCCCCCGCGCCCACAGGAGGGCTGGTCTCCAGCCCGTGCAGGCGCCTTCCCAGCCCCACCGCCGCCTCGGCTCTGCTTCAGGCTGAGCATCATCCACACGGGAAGGCACGAGAAGCCACGACAGGGGCACCCGCCTTGCTCCGTAGCCCGCGGCACCTCGTCCCGCGTTGCGCCGCAGCAGGCTTGGGCCCAGCACAAGCTGCAGTTTCCAGACCATAAATCTCTAACATCATTCTCAAAAAAGCCCTTCTCTTGAAGGGAGCGCAGGGACCAAGGTAATGAGGATCATCAGATATGCTTCAGAGCAGAACTACAGAAAAACGACAAGGCAAAATGTGCCCTTGGCACATGTTCAAAGAGGGTAGTTTAAGTAGTGACATATTGAGATAGTAAATGCAAAGAAATTAATGTAAGAGTCATCATGTGTCATGGAAGTGAGTGCCTGTAAGAGGAAAAAGAATAAAAATTTACCATATACAGAAAATAGGTACTGCCAGCCACGCTGACAGGAAGCGTCCCATATATGTCACATCAACTTTAAGCATGCATCTGGTCTAAAAAGCACTTTCTTTTCCCCCCCAAGAATTTTGAACCTCAATTAATAACAGAATGGATAAACCACCCCCCATTCATGGAATGCCAACTCTTAAGTGCATTATTAATTATATTCCTGTTCAGATTCCTCCTGGGAAATGGCAAGAGGAGAAATGAGCACAGGAAAAAAGAGCAGAAGAGGCAGAAAAAAGGCAGCTAGAAGTGGAGAGGAAAAGAAAGGAATAAGAAGAACAAGTGGAAAAAGCAAGAGCAGCAGGAACAAATGGAAAAAACGAAAGCAGAACTGGCAAAGGAACAACAGAGGAGAACAGAGGACACGCGGTTGGTTAGTGAGGATATCTGAGAAGGGAATATTTGGGTGGAATGATAACCTAAAACTACTATAGTCTGTCTGTCTCTCTTTTTTTTTTTTTTTTAAATACAGCCAAGTGTATGTACCCAAACCAATGATCCAGCAATAAACAAATATATATAACCAAGCATCCTCCCAATATAATAGGGTACTAGCAAGACATACCAGCATGAGGGAGCCAGCAAACCCGTCTGGTATTCCCCAGACACATGCCCAACCAGATGAGAACATCACAGAAATCGTCATCTGAAACACGTGCATATATAAACTCTCATCTTTTTGTAGCATATTTGATTTTTCCCTAAACATAGTATTTTGTCTATGCCTTTACTAATTTCACCCCATCTATTGTTAAGACTTTCACACTTTTATCTTTATTCTGAGTCCATCCTTCAAACGCTTACAAGGACTCCCAAATAAGCCTAAAATTGTGAGTTTTCCAAGATATTAATGAAAATATTGAATAATACTAGACCCCAGACAAACTTCAAGACCTACCTTGTGTGACAGTGGAAAACTATTAGTCATACCACAAATTCAGTTTTTGATTAGTTGAATGCAGCAACTTCATGGAGACAATATTCTACGCTTCACATACAGCAGTGAGACAGCAACAAAACCCCTACAGAACTTTTTGCTTGACAAAGTCACATCAGTAAAAACATTAGCGTGGTTACAGCTACATGCTTATAAAGATGCCTCACAGAGTGCAAGTTTTTTCGTAACACAAGAATTTTTATACTAGTTAAAAAAAAGCAGTATGAGCATTTTTGCGTCTTTACCTCAGCTGCCATAACTTTAGGAAAGAACCTTAAGTAAAGACAAAGCTCTGGGAGACACATCAATATCAGAAGTGGACTCTGGTATACAATTATCCCATTTCTATTTACCTTTTGAACTGGTCTGCTTACACAAAATGCATTTTCTGACACCATCCCATAGCTCTGCTTCTATGTTATACTGCCTTTTTCATTAAGAACGATCTTTGTTGAGGAGAACAGCGACCTCCTTGGGTGATTTTGAAGAGCTGCAGCCTACCTAGAAATTACTGAATACTTGAGATGTATGCTCTGATCCTGGGATTACAGGAGAGGCAGGTTTGTAGAAAGAGTATATTTTATTAGATTAGATGTTTGAGAAGGGCAGATCTGACTTAGACAGAATTTTCCTAGATGAGTGCTATGCCCTCTTTCATTCAATCTGAGAAAGGCCAAGCAGGCATTCAGGTCAAACTTCTGGACCAAGAACGTCAGGTTAGTTAGGGAGATGATCATAAGTGTCAGTGAGTGAAATGGAAGACCTGAGGAAATTAAGGGCAATTGAACCTATTGCGAAAATAAGAGACTATTCCTTCCCTTCATTAGCGTCCTTGACTTTCTTTCATGCTCCTTATTCTCAATGTGAACCCCCCTGCAAAAAATAACCCACTTTGACCACCATTCTGCTCACATCTAAATCTCATCCAAGACACTTTCATTGCCTCCTCTCTCTTGCTGCATCACCTAGGTTCTTGTTCTGGGTTTGCACCACAAGAACACACAAACCTGGACAATTTTTTCTCCAGCTCTTGCACTCTGAACTTTCCTAGCTACCCCTGTGCTCGACTCCATCCTTTGTCTCCACATCTTTGTTTCATATAAATCACATACTGTGGGGAGATGAGGATACAGAACTCATATCCTCTAAAACACACATCTAAAAGGTTTATAATTCAGATTTTCATCCCCTGGGGATGGCATGGTGAAAATTAGAGAGTAAGCTTCCCCCCCCCCCCCAATAATTTGTATAAGTAACCAGACATATGCTAAGTTTCACTAACCAGCACCTGTTCTGTCTTTATTCTGATTTCTCCCCCCTTCACTTAGGCAATCTGTTTAGCACTTTGGGCCAGAACCTGCTCTTCTTCTGGCAAGACTGTTCAGCAGACCCAAGGTTGCTATAGCAATTAATAATCATTTATGTTTTAGTTTACAGAAACAGAGACTAGAAAAAGAGCGGAGGCGCCAGGAGGAGGAGGAGGCAGCAAGGAAGTCACAGCTAGAGAAAGCAGCGCAGGAACGTATTTGGCAGAAGGAGGAATATTGCAGAAAGCTTCTGCAGTTCCAGAAGAGGAGACAGCCAGAGGAACAAGAACAAGCAGGTGGTCTATAGAAAGGCTAATGCTTACTTTATCTGCAGATAATTCACGAGAAAGGATGATTTCTAGTAAAGGCACAGAACTTGGACTTAGTTTGTGGCTCTGCCATGGAACTCCTGTGACACTAAGCCCCAAACGTGCAGCACCTCAGCTCTTCTTCTATAAAAGAGATGGTAAAAATTGTCCCTACAGCATGAAGAAGGAAAATTCCACAGCCTGGCTATGACACAGTTGCATAAGATGTTAGCAACAATTGCATTTATGCCACATTTGTTAATTTATTGATGTTTTCAGCATATTTGGTAACTTCTCTGGAAGCCCTAGTCCTGGTAGCTCTAGAGTTGAAGATTCTATTTCTAGCATAAATATTTGCAGAGGAAAGCTTGAAAACAGACATCCTAAATGCCAATCAGATTTTTAAAAAATCCAATTACAATTATTCCTAAATTGCCTAATCTCAGCCAAACCTCATGTTTTTGAGATCAGTTTAAATACTTGAAATGTCAGTATTTGAACTGTAATTTCTCCTTATTTGTAATTGATGAAAAAATATTTCCTAAATAGGAAGCATGTGAGCCGCTAACACTTGTTTGGTGATCTGTTCCTAAGAGGCAGGAAAACGGAGACAGAGAAAGAAATGTGGTCAGAGGAGGAACGCCAGCAGCTGGTGGAGATGGCAGAACAACAACGCCTGGAGTATGAAAGAAGAAATCAGGAGGAAGAAAAGGCAACATGTGAGGCTGAGGAGCAGAGGAAAAGGCTAGACTACTTTTAGAAGAAGCCAAAAGACAAGCACAGCTTTTAATCAGGTACACAGCTATTATTCAGAAAGTACAGTTTTTTGTTTTTCTTTGAACAACAACACATCTGCATAACTGGTGCCAGTCAGGACTTATTTATCAGTGTAGTTCACATTGAAGAGCAGTATCAGTACCCTCAGGAGTTGGTTAAGCTGCCTTCAATTCAAACTCCAAGCTACAACAGTTCTTTTGTGATTCAACCAGTTTTCCATTGCTCCCCTAAATTGCACTAACAACTCTAGGGCTTTTA
The DNA here is from genome assembly GCF_040807025.1 of Struthio camelus. NCBI lineage: Eukaryota > Metazoa > Chordata > Aves > Struthioniformes > Struthionidae > Struthio > Struthio camelus. The sequence goes on along the minus strand of NC_090947.1, from coordinate 9,987,070 downwards.
GGATGTACGTGAAGAGTTCAAAGATATAGATAACATCCATTTACACAACAGGAAAAAAAAAGCATAGATTTCCCCACAGAGCTGAAATTATGATTACCTTTATGCAGTCCATCAGAGCCGACTCCAGCACACTTGCAGAACTCATTCCTACTAGCACCTCAGAAGGCAGGACTTGGAGTTCACATATTCTTTACCAAAATGCTGCACACAGCACAGAGCCCTTCTTAAGAGGAGCCTACATCAATTTGTCAGCCACAAAGCACTACAAAGGATAAGAGGATATGCCGTGACTTCACCTAAATATCCTGCTTGCTCTATTCATACTGTTGACATGAAGAACACATTGGCCCACAACAAGATATTAGCATAAGCTAAAGTTTTCTTCCCTTGCCCATTCCAAAGCTTGCTCAAAGCCAACTCCTGGGGCAAGTCCAGGCTCCTGCTCAAAAGGCACTGTGCATACTGTGGCAAAGTCAAACAAATTGCCAATGAACAAGCAATGAGCCTATTGAATTTGTAGGTTTCAAGTCAAAGCACCAGCTTTCTAACCAAAGGAAAAAATTCTGTACTGTATCTTCAATCCATTTTATTAACAGTTTGCAGACAAAAAGCAGCTCTGGAGCAATGCCTGCAGTGCCAGTGAGCACTACTAATAGAAATTACTGGACTAGAACACACAAGATTTTCCTGTCCGTGGGTGTTTTCTTATTTTCAGCTGCTTGAAAAACTAGGCCCGAAAACAGTACAAAAGAATAAATAAATGCTTAGTGCCAGAGATGGGTCACTGCAGTGAGCTCTTTCAGTTCAAACATAATTCAAGGTTCTAACCTGATTCAAAATCAGAACAATGTTCCTTTACTGGATAGGTGCTACTCTCGCTCCCAAACTTGTTTTCCCAGATTACAAGTCTAGTCTGTATATGCACCCTATAGATAGGAAGTAAAAGCATTCATCTTTTTTATCAGCTAGTAGAAATTAACCTAGACAGACCACAATGACCTTTACAACCTCTTGAGGTGCCAGAGTACATGTTGTTTATCCTTTGCTGCTTCAGCCCAGATTCTTTAGGCCATTTCGTAGTAAGACAGAAAACACTGGAACTGTCACAGTTTACATGAGGTATGAAAGACCTCAGTTCTGACTTTCAGAGGGATCCCCCAAAACAACTGATTTATGTACTACTATTTCAGAAAAGACTAGATGACTTCAGTGTTAGCCCTATGCACTACAGAAATAAACAAGATAAACTTTTCTTCCTTTCATACCAGGTTCATCTTGTTTTCTGCTTCACTAGTATTAATCTAGCAAAAGAAAGAAACATTTTGTAGATTCAAATTATATTGAAGTTCCTGTAGATCTGGGGAGAAAAGTAATCAATTTTTGTGGTCTTCCTAAATTGAAAATGAATTTCATTTGAATTAAATATTTATCAAGCACTGGTTCTAAAAGCAAAAAAACTCCCACCAATTTACAGTTACCAATTAACATGCACCGTTCCTACAGCTCTCTGTATGGAGTCTCAGAAGCTGATCTTCTCAATGAAGAAAGCTTACCTGCACAGCAATTACTCAGAAATGTTTACAGAAGATGCACAGGTCAGAATTATTTGTATTGTACTCTTTAAAATAATTTCTGTTTAAAGTAGTAAGAATTAAAAACCTGTACTATTCAGTAGCCAGAAGAGTTTGTGGCAGATCAAGTTTTAGCACCATCTGAAATTTTAACTGAAGTACAAATCCTGCAAACACATTTAACTGCACAATCTTTTGTTGGATTTACACTCAAGTATATACACTTTTAAGAGAATATACAGCTCCTTTAAACATACCAGCTGTAAGCAAATACGAACACAGACAGCACTTATCAATACAGCCTTTATACACCACTATAGTGGATATTAAAGATGCAATTTTCCTAATTAAAAATATTTAAGGCAAAACCATCTCAGTGAAGGTGGTTTCATTCCCTCTCACTTAAAAAAAAATACACTAGTAATGCAACCAAGGGCTCTCATCAATTACTCTAATATACTGGTAAGCATATAAAGGAAAAAACTTAGAAAAGAAAATCCTCTTCTCTATTCTTCCTCCAACATACAAAGGCCAATCTGACTTCCAGTCACTAGCTTCAAAGGCATGAGTGGTTGTTTATCAGTTCCACCCAAGACTGCATTTTCAGAAAGAAACTCTAAAAAGTATAACTTCTTCCAGAGAAAAGAGGAAAAAAAAAGTCTCTGCCCACTCCTCAACTTCAAAAATCAGGTTTTGCTTCAGTGTACAACATCCAAAAATGAACTTCCTTAAAAAGGTAATCATGCATCTGTGTGCAGAAGCTTGTGCATCTTCTCATTTTATACAAACATTAATACTAATATTTGAAGTGGAGTAGTTTTGCTGTTATTACTGTTTCATCAATAGCTGTAACAGTACAGACATTTCTATAGACCAGCAGCTCCTTTTAGGAACTAACTCCTTAAGGCTTCATAACAAACCTGAGAAAGAGGTTACATCAGTTTGCCACTGGTACTACACACTCTAAAGAGATGTTTTAGAACAAGGTCACAGGACCTCAGCCTGAGTGTCATCCCACCGAAGCCAAAATACCATTCCACAGCAAATCCTCCTCCATAGCCTCAAAAGAGTTAAATGCAATACTTCAGCTAGAAAGTTGATATAAACAAGCATCTAAAATGCAGACTTGGAAGAGGAAGGTGGGCGGTAAGAATCAAAGAAAATTGGTGCAGCAACTAGAATACTAGTACTGAATCCAGGGGATCTGGATTCTTTTCCCAGCTCCACTTTCAGCTTCCTGAGTGACCTGAGCAAGCCACTGTTCCCTGTGCCTCAGTTCTTAATTTGTAAGACAGGAATAATGAGAACTTGCCTACTAACAAGAGCAGTGCACAAATTTAAATTAGGATGTGATATTAAATTACAAGGCTACTTATTTCTGGTACCCTGAAGCAGATATATTGGATATTCTAAAAAAGCAATTGGAGAGCAGTCCAAAGAAAGCATTGTTCTACATCACAATAGCAGTCCCTCCTTCCCCCAAAGAATTTAATTACATAGAATACTTTAAGAAAACCCCATATTCTGACATTTTGTAAACAAAAATTTTAATCTTTAAAAAATTGCTTAGTGCAACTATGCGTACAAAAGTATATTGCTAGAGCAGAAATAGGACATTGGAACCACAGGCATGAAAGGAAATGCATTTATAACTTTACCGCGAGTGCCATAAAAACCTGATGATTCAAAACCCATCTGCAATTTCATCTAAGTATGCCAGCACTAAAATGTGCGTCTTTAAATGAATTTGGCATTCATAAAGTGATTGTGATTTACACAACAAAACCAAAGCAGAAACAAGACCTATTTATCCGCAGGAGCGATGAAGCAGGGAGAGTGCAGAACGCTCTGCACTGCCCTGCCTGTAACCTCCTATCAGAGCTTTCATACCCAATGGGGCATAACAGGTTATTTCAAACTGACCATTTAGAACCCTGTAACTAGCTATTACATAAAGAGAACCCTCACAGTGGTGCCTAATAACATGGATATGCCAAGACAGTTCATCCATCATATAAGGATTATTTCTGTGACATCATGATTAAATGACACATAGTTATTAAGAAAACCCTCTTCATATTTCCCTCAAAGTTGCATTTTCAATCTAACCCTTGAGGATATAAAGTGAAGCTTAACTGTATATGAATATTCTCTACCAATAGAACAAGAAATAGCTAGTAGTCTCAAAAAATTACCTACAAACCAAACTGATCAAGCGTTTTACTAGGACAAGTGAAAAATAAGTAAATGTTTTTTTTTTTTTTATGAGGCATATTTACAGAGCACAATTCTTCTGGCTTCGATGGATATGTACTAGAAAGACAAGTTTTAGTTATCACTTGTTATGTTTTTGTTCATTTCCAAACATTTGAAAAGAAGATACAAATTATTGTTTATAAAATCGTTTTTCTTGTTTATTTTAATGAAGCTGGTACAGACAATGTCCATTCAAAACCCACGTCCCAGGCCAAAAGGTACAAACAAGAGTGTCAAAGTAACACCAGTTGTCTGCTGTGAACATTCTTGCATGAATACCTGTGTGTACTAATTGCTATATGAAGTTAGAATGCTTCTGGGCTCTTCTGGCAAGATTTAAGAATCATTAGGGTTTTCAATTTTATGTCTTCAGCAAAGCCATCTCTGGAGCAAAGTACAGATGACAACAGTTCTAGCTTTTCCATTTCCAACTTGGTAATCTTCTTCGCTGGGCCATCAGCACAATTTAAGCAAAATAGCTCTGAGTTATGGATACACAATTTCTCCACAGTTTAGTTCTCTGAAAAACTTCGTCTCGCACTGAAAGTTATAGTCCAGGAGTGAAACAGTCACACATCAAAACTTCAGGGCCGATATGGAAGTCATTAAGAACACTCGCCCACCTGGCAGATCTTACAACCTTCGTGCCTGAAATGCACGAACCTAGTGAACATACAAATGCATGTGTGTACGTGTATTTCTAAAGGGGAGGGCGGAAGGGAAAAACAGGAGCAGGGCTGCAGCTGGATCACAGAAGTTCAGCACAATGAAAACAGAAACAATAGTGTATAATGAGCACGAGAATTCAAATACCAGACGCTTGAAAATAAACTCCCAGAGATGGGGTGCCAGTTTCAATTCAGTGTTGAACACCACATTACAAAAGAACTATTATTTAAAAATAAAAAAGGATCAAGGGGAAAGAAAACAGAAGGATCTAAACTGTTGAGTGACCCCCCGTCTGTTCCTGATAAACTTCAATCACATCTTCCTCCTCCATCCCCAGCTGTGAGAACAGAGAAAAAACAGCACATAATTGTTATAAATCTGGTGTTCAGAGAAGGTCCTAGACAAGCTATAGAATGGTTTGTTCCTCTGTCTCACCATAATCCTTCAGAAGACAAACGGGTTAAGAAATTTTCAATCACTATCTTACTAGCCATCGCTAGTGATTTTGTCTCTCTCTCATGTTTCATCTCTACAGCACATCTCAGTCAAAGGAGCAGCCCTTAAATCCACTCGTGGAGCAGAACACATCAGCTTGGAAGGCACCAGCTTTATCTTTCTCTAAATCCTTTCTTGTGCAACAGATGCACAGGAATGCAACCACTGACATAGCTAATGCACCAGTTGTAGAGCCACATGGCTTATAAACAGCACGCTCCTACCTCACAATACAGCTAAGACCCAAAGCTTGCAACTCAGATTGCCTGCTTACAACTGTTCCCTCAAAGAGGATAATTTAACCAATTCCACAATACACAGTTTTCTTTCAGATTTTTTCAAAAGGTCATTACTATAACTCAATGTTTCTTCCTGCTTTGTCATACCAGTTGCTAGAAGTCACTGGATAACAAAAGTAACCTATTTTCTATTTATTTGCACTTTCTTCTAATAAATGAGAGCCAGAATTGACTCTATTTAAAGAAATATCTTCAGGTTAGCAGCCTGGCTGAACAGAAACTTATCACATATGTATTTAATTTTTCCAGTGAACACTTTCTAGAAAGAGAAAACTCACCTCCTTGGGGGTATGATTATCAGTAATTCTCTGACCCTCGAAGAGGAACCTGAGTGAATTCATTGGAACACCCTAAGAAAACATATATACAAGAAAATGTAACTGAAACTTGCACATATTCATAAGACATACATTTTCAATAAAAACAACCCATGTGAAAAATCAAAAAGGAAACTGTTCCTTTTTTACAGTAAGCTCAATTATTCTGTGGCTCCCACGTAGACTCTGAAAGAGCAAGTCAAGGAGAATGTTAGCACTAACGTGCATGTTTATTTCAAAGTCACACAGGAGTTCAACAACTGGGAAGTTTCTTCAGCATCATCCCCCCTGCTTTTTTTGAAGTATTCATTCCTACACCCTCCTTCCCAAGACAATTTTACGTATGGAAGTCAAAGTCTTTTTCTGAACTAAGTATGCTCACACCCTTATTAAGGATTCTACCACAACATGAATAACATGACATGTACTTCAGAAGCCCCCTCCCTCGCTTTCCCAACCCTACAGCAACATAAGAAGGAACAGCACCCTTCACCATTATCCAATCTGCAGAAGTTTTATGTTGTGCAGGGGAGAGAGCAGAGGTGAGAAGCAGAAAGAAGCACCATTCAAACAGGGAGAAAGAAGCACCCCAATGGGTGCATAAGATTAAGTCACAGTATACCTGTCATACAGTGTGCCTGTGTTACAGCTGAATATCATACCTCACCTAAACAGGTGAGGCTAACACTTCATCTTTTTCTTCTTTCAAGAGCATTATGAGCAAAACAAATGCAAGCGAAATATGACCTGTTTTGTGCACCAATTACATCTCAGAAGTATTGCTTATAAATTACCAGGAAAAAAAAAATCATAGGGGAAAAGCTCCTCACACTGTAACAATCCCCCAATCCACTCAGAAGAAATGTTCACAGTCCCCTACCAGAAAAAGATTACCCTGACACCAGAAAAATGTGTCGACTGTAGGCGAAGGTAATAAGAGGTTCTCCAGATTTCAGCCATGTCTGTTATAACAACCATTCTTTTTTGAAAAATTCACATATGTATACTTCAGTCACTCAGTAAGGCTACTGCATCAATTATTTCCAGACTTGATCTAAAATTTTAACTTTATAGAAGGAGTCACAGCTTCAGTCACTTGGATTTTGCTACAAACACTTCTGGTGCTCAATCTCATATTTTCTTTCCTCCTATGCCAGTCAGATAGCAAGCTGTATAGCAGCATGCTGACATTAGCGTACAAAGACTGAAAATCTAATGCACCATAGTATGAACAAGGCACGAGCAAGCATTTCTACAAAGGAACGCTTCCATTGACAAGTTCAACTTGTCTCAATGTATAACATAAAAAAGCAAAGCACTAATTCTTAAGATAGTATCTGCTGAAGTGGACTTGAACACAACAAGACAAGGCCACACAAAAGGCATCTTCTAACCCCAAAGCTGGAATAAACCAGGCCAAGGCCTCTGCAAATGCTTAGTAGCAGTGAATCCATAATACCTGCCACAGAATCTTAAAGTGAAGATAAATTTATTGTCCTGGTAACAGTAATTACTACTTACCTACATCAAACATTAATATTGCAGTTTGTTTAAATTAAGGCATAATAGCTAACGTTAACAGATTACCATATGAACAACAGTAACTACGTCTAAGGCTGCCCTCATGCTTACAGCATCAGTATCCTGCAGTTTTCATGGGATTTCACTTGGAGCAGCAAGATTTTACAATAGCTATAAATATATGCCTGAGTATACTAGAAGTTAACCTTTGTTTTCTGAACAGCTACCATATAGTTTCAACCAGTAATTTGAACTCATTACAAAATTTGCAACAGGCTTTTTAATAGAAATACCTTTATCTGCCAAAAGAAATGAGGAAATCAATTATATTTATCCTGTCAAATATTGGTCCTGCTGGTAACTAAACAGAAGCTTTCCTGTCACAACAAATGTCTTTGAAAGTATAGTAAGAGTACAAAAGCAAAAGTGGTGTTTGCTTTTTTTTTTTTTTTAAATAAGAGATAGCGCCATTGTTTTACAAACCTGTCTTTGACAGTACGATTCTTTGAGTTTCTTGAGGTGTGTTGTCATTTTCACCTTGAAGTGAATTTCACTGCTGTCCTAAGAACAGGAAGGAAAAAAATGTTATCCTCTTTGCAGCAATTGCTAACTTCATCTACACTAGTTTTGAGACTTGTATTGCTGTTAAACTAGCACTGAACACAGTTTAACTATCACTGTGAATACCTTAGCAACTGGTAAATCATCTTAGAAGACTATATTATGATGCATTAAACTCATCATTCACTTTCATGGAAGCATTTAAAACAGATGGTCTGATATAGCCTCAGGCTCACTACGGAGGTTTTAGATTTAAAAGCTTTAAAAACCATACTTACTTCAGTCTGTGCTTCCATCTTTTACCCAGCTGATGTACTTACACAATACAAACATACATATGCAGGGGACTTTCACTCTCAGATTCCAGAAGAGACAAGTTAAAGCTTGCACTTCAACATTTACATTAAACCTTAATCAATTAGTGTAATTATCTAGAAGTTAGGATACAGGCTGACTTGGCAACACAACATTAACCTAAAGTGAATTTAAGTCTCATTCTGTAGTCCTTTCTATCAGCTAAAGAAAGATATATAAATAACTAGAACTGTCAAAATGGCTGCAAATGCAACTGACTGCAAGAGATTCTGTGCATAAAGCAAGTGGGTCATAATTAGCCTTTGAATGCGTCCTCATTATTGCTGATTAAACTAGCAAGAGGTAAGCTAATTTATGCTAGCACTACTTAGGTCATCTGTCTCCAGTCAATAAAGCAATCATGCCAATACTTCCAAACAATATTGAAATCAATTAAATGAACTAGGGGTTCTTTGCTGAGGACTTCTGTTCAAGGCACATCTGGACACTTTCATTCCAACACAACTTAAATTCAGACCTATAATCCACCCCTCACATCCACCACCAAGTCAACCAACAGCATCCTCTTCTGATCCCTGTCCAGGAAAGATGACCTCAGGCTTATGCGCTAAATGAGCTCCAAAGACCTGAATTTCAGCTTTGCCACAATATTGCTTCCATGATTTTGGAAAAATTAACCCCTCAATGCATCAGTTTCTCTAACCTTAAGATAGGGATCACACTGACCAAATTCTCAGAAGGATAACTTACATAGCTTTTCAAAAACCCTCACACAACAGCCAGAGAGTAGACTAACAGACATCACTGGCAACAGATAAATTGTTTATTTAGGAAAAATCTAGATTGAAGAACTCAAAGTGTCAGCTTTCATCTGTTCATTCCTACAGTACAAAAAACCTTACACCTCCAGACATCCACAAGCATGTATGTATATAAAAAAACCACTCACCTGCCCAATGACTTTGAGTTTAATGTACTCTCCCTCTTTCTTATCTCCTAAGTCCTCAGCTGAAGGTTTTGCTTCCTGCAAGAAAAACATATTCCAAAAAATACTCTGATAAAGTACATTTCATTATTTTCACTGGACAGTATGGCAACCGCCATCCTCCTTACATTACATTAAATACAAACTACCCGAGGCACCTTCTTTCTTCCTTTCTACGTGTGAAACCAACAGTGTCATAGCGTTATGAAAGGCTGTATGATCGCATGTGAAAAATTTCACGATGGAAGAGAAACATCATAGAGAACATAAGAAATGGAAGAAGGATCATTTGAAAATAGATGACAACAGATGCAAAAATTAAAAGTACAATTTTACACCACTAACTCCCAGTGAACAAACAGACCACAAAAGAGAAATAATGAAAAGGTACTAAGACTCAGTCACTTGACCAAAAAACCAAAACAAAATTAAACAAAACAAAAACACAGAGCAAGAGTGAACAGAATACATGCAAACATTTTTCACTTTTCAGTCTTTCCACTGCATCGACAGTAGTTACTACTTTCAAAAGAATGGTCAGCCACCTTCCCTCCAATGACAACAAAACAGCACCAATTACCTGCTTCCTTCCAACATGTTTGCTGTAAGACGACCATTCTTAAAAGTTATAGTTCTAAGAACTACAATGTTTTGACATCTTTCCAGGATAAGAATGATTACAGGCAAGTTTGATTCAGTAGCTTAAGCACAAAAGCTCTTCAAACAAGGTTCAAATGCTAGGTTCAGGAAGACACAAATTAAAAACTTAAGTTTTCATGTGAACTGCTGATAGATAAGCCAGAGATGAGGTACTGTTAACCCCATCCCTCACCTGTAACTACATATGTTGGATGAGGCCTTCGGTTATCTTCCATTACAGCACAAAGGGATCTTACATACTGCCTCAGGTCCAGATGGTGCTTGATGAAGAAATCCTCCCGAGTAGTCAGAAACAAGGATACCCTGCTGACCATGCTTTAAATCTTTCTTTCATATGTGATTGCTTAGCACAGTGGACAAAAGCAAAACACGTACAGGTGCCTACCATATATGTTTTCCCAGCCATAAAGCAGCTTTTTGCTGCATATACAGAAACATCCTTTGTGTGGCTGGACTCGAGCTTTGGGATCAAGCAACACACATACATACTACCCTTATAGATTAAAACCATCCAGATAGGGCTCTATCTCCAGACTAAAATGACAAACAAGCCCTTTTTTAACCCCCTTTAAAAAAAAGAGATGAAACATGCACAACTTCTTTGAATATTAAGACCTCGAGGTGGGGGAGGAGAAGTCTGCAAATGCTTTCCCTAACTATGCAAGTCCAGTGCAAGTCTCAGTCTGGAGAGGAAGATCTCTTTGTATCATTTCGACTCACTGCTTTCAGCCAGATCCATTCAGTTTCGGTGACAGCAAAAAAGCATGAGCAAGAGAACCCCACTTTGTTTGAATGCTTTTATTTTAAATACCCACTATCTGGAATGCTGGGACTGAATTTTCACTCTTCAAGCTCATCCCAGAAACTAACCTCAAGCCTGCAAGAACCTAGACAATCACCCCCAGGTCTCAAAGCAAGTCACTGTTGAAATGTGAAAGGAGTCTTCCCTGATATATAAACACAGCAATTGCATTTCTTACCAAAGTTTTCCCTTTCTAACGTATCTCAACTCAGATCTCATGGCACTATTTGTGGAAATAAATTTAAAAAAAAAATACAGTAACTTCCACTCCTGACTCAAAGAGGGAAAAAAAAAAGAAACTGCAATCTGTCCTGCAGACCTGTCTCATCTCTTTCATATGGACGGCTTGCACAAATAACATTTTTGGTCTGTATGTAGGATTACTAACCTCTAGGGATGCAGAAGAGATTCAGATCTCTACAAATCCAAACTCTAACTTTTATAACTGCCTCCTGTTTTGCTGTTGCCCAAGGAATTTATCAGAACATCCCATCTCTTCACATGAAATTTCAAGTCAGTATCTTATTCTGCTTTGCATAAGAATTAAACTGCATACCAGCGTATTGTCCCAGCAGTAAAGGGCTTCATAGCAGTTTATCCAGTTCTGTGCATTATAGCAGATCTACCTCTTATAGCTTTCCGTAACAAATCACTCTGTACAAGGTATGACAAATCATCATTGCTACTATAACAGCACCTCTAGCCAATATGAGTGGAAAGCAATGATTCATAATGTTTGATTCCTACCCTTGGGGACAGAGAACTCACGTACTAGACACCAATAGGGAAAGGAGCAAACAGTAGAAAGTAGAGGCTTAAAACATCAGCCTACCATAAAGGTGCATGTTTAAAGCCCCAACAACCCCTCGTCCATGAAAAAAAAAAACGCAAAGAGTAGAGCTGGAATTTCAGGAAAAAAAGAAATAGGATCAAATCAGCATTGAAAAAGCCAGTAATGGTAGTTAAAAAAAGCAGAAGATTTGAAAACAGAATACAACAAGACTCAGCAAGTCTAAAACAGCTCCCTGCATTTTGTCAGTGCTAACTATACTGCCATTCAATGCCAAATAGAAAAGCCAGCAGAAAAATACTTAAGAACAAAGGAAGCAAGTAGATTGCAAAGTTACTAAATTACGAGCATCCATTAACAAAATCCATGATCCACAAGCAAACATCCAGATTTTTAGTTGAACTGCTAAAGAAATGGTTACATCAAAAAAACCCAAACACCACAACACCCCAAGTTTAACTTTTCACTAGACTCCTAAATTTCTAAAGGCTTCATTCCACAGTTTTCCTAAATAGCACAAAATAAGGTCCCTAATACTGTCTCAATTATATTAACACCGCATTCATGACTGCAAAGCACTCAAAGTTCCCTGGATGAAATGCAACCCAGCGTGCCAGGTATTTGCTATTGCCACTAATGGAACCACAAAATAAACATTGTAAGGCAACTTATTGCAAATTCCCTCCAACAACAAACTGTATCTACTATTATTCTGAAGCATTCCAACTTCACTATCCAAGCCTAAAAAAGGCCCTGCTCAGCATACTTGAGACCATCTTTTGGCATCAAAATTGCAAGAGGAGGAAGATTACACTGTGCATCCCCAGCTCAGCAAACAAACTCTTACATTTGTGACAGGAATAGGAAAGTATGTACAATTGTGCCACAGCATTTCCTATCCACAGTACACAAAGAGATAAAAATGCTTTCATCTAGATGGAATGAGAATAAGAACAGCCTGAGACTTCGGGGGGGGGGGGGTTACTTCTCTTTTTCCCCTTCTGCTGCGATCCCACCAAGCAGCCACGTGGTTCTAAGAAGTTTACCCTTGTTGCTACAGTTTTTTTTTTTTAAATCGAGTAAGTTAGTTTGTAATTGAGAATAAAGAAACTAAACCAACTATGCATCTTTATCTACATAACAAGAAAAAAGAGCTAGAATTATAACTACTGACAGAGATCATCCTCTTAACATCTTGATTCCAGGACCAAGAAGGAGGCTATTGTAAACAACCTACAACTTCAGGCAACCTGATTATTCCAGTAGCATTGATAAAGAGAGAAATGAGATCTATGGTTAGGCGATATTCACTTTATGTTATACTGTTACTTGTACATCTGTTTAGGTCTTGTTACACAGTCCCTCTACCCCAGCAGTCAATGCCAAAACATATGATAATGTTTAGCACAGGCATTTCCAAAGGAAAAAAAAAAAAGAAAAATAGGGCCCTTATCCAATGCACCTTCTGGGATATGTGCCTCTAAGACACATATCCAATAAAGGCTTTCACATACAATGAATTTTACATACTTCAAGCAGTCCCAAAGAAGAATGAACATGCATACACCTTAGCAGGACTGGACTGGAGAAGGAATTACTTAATGAATGCTGTTATGTGTTAAAACGTGCCTCATCAGTTCACAAACATGAGCGACAGAACAGGCCACATAAAGAGCAGTCCACAGAATCTCGTTCATAATTTGATTTTTTTTTTTTCTTCCTTTTCTGCAGACACTCGCCTGCCTGTTACCGCACTGGAAACGCGTCCTGATGAGAGCTAGCGCTCGCCGCGCTCTCGCAGGCAGAGCCAGGCAGTAACACCACCAAGAGTTTCATTGTGCTCCAAAGTCGGGGGGGGGGGGGGGGGGGCACGGACCCAGCTCACACAGCAGTGACTTCTGTTCGCGGGTCACAAGGTGCCAAGGCTACTCCTCAACGGGGGCAACAGCATATCCTAAGATTTACCGTGGTTTCGGAATAATTTTTCAGTTCATGACTTGCATTAATACTACCCTTGGCTTCCCGGCACGGCAGGAAACATTCGCCGGCGCTGCCGTTGATTTCCCCCGAAGTCAAACCGCCGTGACAAAGCTGTCACTTGGGGGGGGGGGAGGGGGGCAACGCGTGAAATAAGGGCACGGCGGGGAACAAAACCACCCTGCCGTGCCGCGTTAACTCCCGGCCGGCCGACAGCTCACGCCGCCGAGCGCGGAGGGCTGCGCGCCGCAACGCCCGGCGAGCCATCCCGCCCCGGCAGAGCGACCTGCCTCACGGCCGGGACAGCGAAAACGAAAGGAAAGGGCCTCGGCGCCGCGCCGAGCCGCCCCGGGCCGGGCCGCTCCGCGCCCTCGGGGCTGGCGAGCAGAGCCCGGCCGAGGCGCAGGCCGGGCCGCCCGCCTCCCCCCCCCCCCAGCCCCGCCGGTACCTGGTCAGACATGGCTTCGCCCCCTCGCGTGCGGCAGGCTCGGCTGGGCCGCGGCAGGCGCTCCGCTCCCTTTCTCTCCGCCGCAGCACAAACACAGGCCGCGGCGCGGGCGGGATTTCCTGTGCGCCTGAGATCACTTCCCGCCCGGCCCGGCCCGCTGCCGCCGCCGCCGCGGCTCCTCCCCGCCCAGCCCCGGGCCGGGCCCTCGGCGCGCCCAGCCCCGGCCGCCGCCCGCCGCCGCCGCCCGCCAGAACCTTCTGGAAGCCGGGGCCGGACGGGCCGCGCGCCTCGCTCTGCGCCGCCGGCGAGGAGGGCCAGCGCCGGGGGGGGGTCGGGAAGCGCCCCGAAATTCTGCGAGTTTCCGTGGATTTCTGAAAAACTCAGTGAATTTCTAACCCACCCTACTTGTGTTCCCCCCCCAGCAGGGGATTCTCGTCCTGATTCCCCCCAGAGAAGGTTTTAACTCCAGTCAAGGAGAGGCAGAAGCGTTTCCAGGCGCGAAGGGCCCACCAGCGCCACCGGGGCTAACGAAGCCGACCCGTCGGGGAACGCACGCGGCCATCGCACCAGGCAGGCCTGCAGCGGCCAACCGAGCCGCACAGAATTAACGGGGGAGAAGGCGTTAAATAAAACGGGGCGACGCACTCCGCGGAGCCAGGTGACGAAGGGGAAGATGACCTCCTCCTCGTCACCAGGTCAAGAGCACTGCAGGAACCACCACCGAGAACCATTCGCAGCCTTGGAGCAACCCAAGAGGTGAACAGTGGAGATGACAAACACTTGATCCTATTGCAAACGCCACTGCTAGCAGTAAACAAAAGGACAGGTTTAAAAGCAGGGAGGTTAGCCCCACGGATAGAAGGTGACAGTTTTAAAGTTCTAGCATAAAATCTGAATGCAATTCCTAGTTGTACCCCTTTTCCTATGCATTCTATAATAAGAGTAACATGCAAATCACCAGTTATCCCTCTTCCCCATGCATAGCACACACAGTTGAAATTTAAATACCACTATTAAAACTTAATAACAATACCCCTCTTTATACACTTTTTATTCACTTCGGTTACAGATATGTATGTGCTCAGGGTACAAGCTATATTTGCACAGCACCTCCCTAGCAGCTAGTCTCAATTCAACCTATAAGGGTTACAAAAGTCACACGTTTCTTCTGTTACAGCCCAAACCCAACATGCAGCACCCTTAAAGCCCAACAAAAACATGCTTTTAAAAGACTAAATATACATACATGAGCTTCTTCCTACAGAACTCAAAGTAGCCCTTGCTGCTACAGCTGATGTTGAGACTACTTTACATCCACTAATAACTTTGTTTAATCCTCAGGTATTTTATAACTTCTCTAATTTCCCCATCTGCAACTAATCTCAATCACCTGAAGTTAATAAATTTCACCTCCGTTCATTCAGCTTGCTGCTAATTAACTTGACCAATGTTGTGTGGAAAGCAGAGGAGCTGTTAGTGTTTTTCTGGACAGCGTTAGCCTACCTAGCCTGCACAAAGCCTCTTCAGCCTGCAGATAGTTTTCCTACAAAACAGGGCTTTAACCTGAGAACAATCCATAATCTCGTAACACTAGTGTATTTGTTCGAGAGCAGCTAGTGCTAGCAGTAAGTATTAATATGCCTTATTAAAAGGAAGAAGGTAAATCATGTTTAATCTATAATTTGTTCTTTGGGACAGTAACCCCTGGACGCGCTGGAGGGCGCAGTGCGACGAGGCGGCAGGCGGCAGGGCCGGGCTGAGCTGCGGCTTCCCCGGAAACACCGGATCCTGGGCAGGCAGCACCGCGCGGGGAAATCGGGAGCCTCGAAACGCCTGTTGTAAATGCAGCGAGTTTGGCGTTCCGTTGTCAGAAGGGAGCAGCTGTCGGACGCCCGCAGCGGCACCGAGCTCTGAGCGCCTCCCCCCTTCTCCTCGGCCTAGGCGGAGGGCGGGCAAGCGCCGCACGCAGCCGCCGCGTCCACACCGGGGACTGGGCTGGTTTAACTCTGCTCGCAGAGGAAAGCGCGCGTTCACGAAGGCAGACCGCAGCCCTATGCCGACGTGCGCGCAGACGAGGCTGGGGAACGAGGCTCTGTTTACGGCGGAGCGGCAGCCTGGCCGGGAACGCGCCCAGACCTGTCTCCCACCCAGGGGACATATTTCTGCTGTTTCCGTGCGCCTTTTTTCCCCCGCCTCGGTCAGCGCAGGGAGCGGACACCGACGGTGTGCGGCTCCGTTCCGGCCGACGGCCCGCAGGACCCAGCAGCGCCGGCGCGGGGGGCGGCCCGCGGCCCCGCCCCTTCCCCTCCCGTGACATAACTTCCGCTGTGGCTACTTCCCGTTCCGGCGCGCGCGTGTGCTGGGCTGAGGGCTGCCGTCCGCTCGCCCACGTGGCCGCGCGCGCCCTCCCCACCCCCCCGTGAGCGGCCGTTGGCCCCCGCTCCGGCCGTTGGCGCCGCCGCCGCCATGTTGGTGCTGTTCGAGACCGCCGCTGGCTACGCCATCTTCAAGGTGAGGCGCGGGGGGGGGGGGCTGCGGGCCGCCGGGGGTCCGCGCCTCGCTCGGCCCGAGGCCTTGCCCGGGGGGCCTGACCCGCTCGCGGGGGCGGCCGAGCCCCCGAGCTGCGGCGCTTCGGTAGCGGTCCGCGGTGTGGCGTGGCGGGAAGTGCCCGCCCGGCTCAGGGCCCGGAAGGCTGCTCTTTTCGCAACACTTTCGTCTTAAAACGCCGCTCGGGGTTTGTGGCGCTGGGCTGATCACCGCCAAGGGGAAAAAAACGAGTTATGTGGACCGTGTTCGGGGAGGAGTGGGTTGCCGTCCTGTCTGCGGAGCGCTGTGTGGTGTGTTTCCGGCGGAGGGTAAGTTAACGGAAAGGAGTTGTGAGAGTTGCAACAGAAGTAAGATAGCTTTAGGTATTGTAATTAACTTGTGGCGGAAACGTCAACGGGGAAGGAGTGTGCTCAAGTCAAATGGTTTTTCAAAAAGTCACTTTACACGTCAGCCTTGTTTGGTTTCCTTGTGACATACACAGTAGGAGAAGGAGGGAGGTGAGACATGAAGCTGAAGAGTGAGTGCTGTAAAGAGGATCTCGGGTAAGAAGGAGAGGCACAGCGCGGGGAAAGATGGCTGCAGTTGTAGTAGTGTCCTGGAAATGCAAAGCCTAAAGGCACTTGAGAGGGAGAGCTTTCTCCATGGTCCCATCAGGGATTGCACATGGCTGTTTCTTTTTCTTCCACCAGTGAGAACAGATTTGGTGGGAGAGAAGGTACCTGTCTTTGTGCCCTCCTTGAAATCTCTGGAGACATCCTGTCCTGGGGAAAAGCATCTTAAGTGCTTTCCCTTATTTCTACTGAACTCATTTTGCTCACAGGCTAACAGCACCTCCTGGTTGTAAGGAGAGGTGCATGGGAGCCATGCAGCATGCTAAGCAAATCTGCAGGGTGCCTTGACCTGCGTGTGTTTCTGTCAGCTCTTTGGCAGACTCAGCACATGGGCCAGATGAGCTGGCATCAGCTGCCCACAGGTGTAGCACATGCTCTGCCTTTCTTGCTGTGTTGAGAACATGGGGCTAGGAGGAACAGACCACAAGTCTCTGGCAAGCTCCTGATGTGTTGGTTCAGAGGTTGCAGCTCCATGATGGTTTAAATGAGTTGCTAGAGCTGCTTTGGTGCTGTGTGCCCCATCATCTGTCTTTTCTCTTGCTTTGGATGTTGATGCTTGTACAGTCTCATGATGAGATTGTTCATGGAGTTTGATGACAGCACTTGCTTTATTTCAACCTAGCTTAGTCTTTTTTGGGTTTGGCTTGTGCAAACACCAGTGCAGATACAAGGAGAGCAAGGCACTAGTTTATTTTACCCTAACTTATAGAACTGCATCGTTGGGGCTCTACAGAGCCCTATGGTTCCTTGGTCTACCCTGAAACCTTTCCTCCTCTTTGAGGTGTAGCTGCGCAGTTCAGGCAAAGAGGGTTTTTAAGACTAATCCTCATGTAAAAATGTATCTAAAAGCATATTACTTCCATTTTCATTCCTGCTTGCAACTGGGGAACTAAAGTATATCACTGTCTCCCTGGAGGTTTAGATCAGTGGCTGTTCACACTAGCTAATATACTGCACCTTCTGAGTTTCTTTTAAAAAAAAAAAAGAGGGAGAGAGAGAAGGCAGTATTTCCAGGTAGGGTTGAACCTCTTGTGCTGGGAGCCAAGCCCTCTTTTAATCTTCTACAGAAACCAGGAAGGGCTGAAAATAGCACGTTTGAATCCCTGAAACCAGGATAGATATAAAGCAAAAGTAGGAGGAGGAGCATAAAGAGAAATGAAGAAGTTTCTTTGCAGGAGTGCTGCAACACTCAGTTGCAGGTGTCAACAGCTGGGATTTGGGGTCTGGCTGTGATGTGTATGCGAAGCGGCTAGAGGGCACTAGGCACCAAGAAGCAGTGTTTAAATGTGGTCTTCTAAACGCCTACCTCATGGGCAAGAGAGGAGCGCGAAGGACGTCTGGGGTGGAAGCTGTTTGTTGGAAGTGAGCATAAATAATATTTTAGTAAATCTTGTGTTTTGAGACAAGCTATTGTTTTCTGTCTTGGTTCAGTTTGCAGCTACCCATGCCAGAGAGAGTCCCTGCCACAGTGTGTATCTGCTAGGTAGGGAGGGCTCTCAATCACATGGCTTTGCGTTCCCAGGCACAGTAGCTGTTTGGTTACAAACTTGCGTGGTCCTTATACTTGTTTATTCATTCTGTAGCAAAGTATTCTCTGTGCAATTTAGTGGGGTGGTTTTTGGTTTTTTTGGTTGGTTTGTTTTGGTAGCCTTTAAAGATGGCCATTGGTGCTTTCCCCCCCCCCCCCCTTAAGTATCTTGAGGGTTGGGCAGAATTTGGGCTTCTGAATTTTGGGAAGCAGTCATGGACACCCGCTCCCCTTTTCAGCAGTGTCCATAGCCAACGTAACTGCTCTGCCTTAATCCTATGCTGATCAAGAGCCCCCCCTGCAAGCTGGGGAGCTCTTGGGTAGTCCCTGGTGGGTGTTGGTCCCATTAAAGAAGAACAAGCAGAATTCAGAAAGTAAGGGCAAACAGCATAAACATATTCCAGATCTTGGAAGACTTTTTCCAGTGAATCTTACTGTCTTGTAGGACACGCGCTATCCATAGGCAACCATAACTTCTCTACATCAACAACCTCTGTTTTGGTGACTTCTGTCTCTGCCAGTGTCTGTTTATGGAGACTGAAAGTTCTGTCTGCCTCGGGATAAGAAGGATGAACTAGAACAAAGAATCAATACACCGAGGAAAGGAAGAGGTGTCCCAAGCGTTTTCTGTGCCTCAGAGTCCTGTTGGAAATGAGTTATTGTGTTTGTTTGCTCAACTGCTAATTCAGTTTGAAAAAGACACAGTCCTTTGACCTGGGTTTAAAAATCTGCAAGGAAGCAAAGTCTCATAATCCCTAGAACGATTTCAGTACTGCGCTGAGTCCCATTGCAGTTGCTTTGGATTTAGTTGGGGACAGAGACATCAACATTTTTGAGTGACGTAAAATGTAAGGATCTTGACTATGGAGTTGTTCCCCTGAGCACTCTTCTAGGAATTCACAGTACGCATTTTATGCAATATGTGGAGGGTTGATGGTGTAAGTGTTAATCTTCTGCAGTTTAAAAATTGAGAGGCGTTCCCCTCTGTACAGAGAAGGGATTAAGCCATTGCTGCCTCTTAGGTAGTTCTTGGCTCAGTTGATTACTGAGCTGTGGTGAATAGTCTTTATAGGAATATCCTCTTTGTTCCTTGGGTTAGCTCAGTTTAATAACTTGTTGTAGGATCACTCCTTCCCCTTAGGTGTCCCAGGTTTTCTGGTGTTTTCCCAAAGTAGTGGCGAGTTTGATTTTTGGGTCACTGGGGTTGTGAATGAGTCCTGTAGGAGGTGGAGCAAGTTTTGATAAACAAGGAGAGGGTTTTGCTTTAATGTGCGGGTTCAGAAGAACCCAGCCTTTATTGAACAACTTGCATAATTCAGTTGAAAGTAAAATGCTGTGAATATAGTTGCATATTGGTAGGCTAAAGCTGCTGAGAGAGCATGTTGAAACTAAAGATCACCAAAATTGAGTTTGCTTGCTGTCAGTATTAATTTCTAGTGGCTGGACATGCTATGGATCTGTTTCAGGTCTTCTCCGATGAATGCAGGGTTGAAGGCTTTTCAGAATTATTTTAATAGATTATTTCTGGTTTCTTGTCTACAGGTTCTGAATGAGAAGAAGCTCCAAGAAGTAGACAGTTTATGGAAAGAATTTGAAACTCCTGAAAAAGCAAACAAAATGTAAGCAGCTTTATGTAGGGGTAGCAGCCTGGGTTTTGGAAGAACGTGACTGCATGTATATTTATGCACATCTGAGGTCCAGAAGCGTGGGGTTTTTTTTTAGTATTGTAAAATTATAAGTTGCGAACAAGGATAACGAAAAGTGAGATATTCATAGAAATAGAATGCCAAACGGATGGAAGGAAATAGCTTTATTTTCCCTTGCAACGTAATTAAACTGTAGAAATCATTAACGCGTGCCACTGAAGCAAAAAAATTGAATAATATGTTAAGGAGATTTGGATGCTTTGACAAGAATGTCCAAGCTTGTAATGCTGGCACTGGCTGAAATGACAAGTTTTGTGTTCACAGGAAGTCTTAAAATAAAAAAGAATTGGTTTAATCCAGCTGAAACTAATAGTATATGAGTTACCCTATGAAATGGGAGTCAATTTTGCTGCCCATGCCAGCAGTGACTGTTAGTGTCACTGAGAAGCTGCAGGCGGGGGTTTTGGTGTCCACCAGCCAAGCTAGATTTGCTAGCAAACTGTCCTGTGGCTGGAGACAACGATGGATTCCTTCCAAGCCTGAATCTAGGGTGGCTTTTTGGGAAAACTTCTAACCAGATTTTGTTATAACAGATACCCCTAAACAGGCTATGCCTTGTAGTTTGGATTTATTCTGCTCTGTAAAAATGCTTAGGGTACAGGATAGAAATCCCGCATCTGCCTGTTTTGCAGTGGTGTTAATCTTGTTTTACAAGTATCATCCTGACCCCTTACTGGATAGGATGCGTCTCTAATGGATCTCCGCTCTGATCAGGTTAATTCCTATCTTTCATGTTTGTCTAAAGAGGCATCAGTATAAGCATGGAGCTTCTGCTAGGCTGTGCAAGTGCTTAACTCAAGCATTTAGCTTTATCTGTGACCTTGCTTCCTCTGCACATACTTGACTTGCAAAGAGCAGTGGTTAATCAGAATTGGATTAGTCAAATGCCTGTCCTTGGCAAGGAATTTACTGGATTGAGATAGCTTCTGTAACTCAACAGGCAGATCAACACTGTAACTCTAGATATCAACATGAGAGATTATATGAGGGGGAGAAGAAAACTATGCCTAGGGAGCTGGCACAGTGTGGTTAAACACCGTCCATGAGATTATTGGCTCTGGTCAGTAGTTTGGGCGTGGCAGAATTTTCTGCTTACTAGTTCTTTGTTTTAAGCTTAACCAGAACTTGTATTCTAGCATCTAATTACAGAGGAGGAGTTGGGAATTCATGAGCGATGAATCAGTTCAGTTGTAAAGCCTTTAAAGATGCGTTTGGTTAAAAAGCACGTTAAAATCTGGGCTGTGCAGGACTATGCATTCCAGAGGCAGAAGGTTCCTTTTTAGAGATGTACGGGCAGATACTACCATCAGTCAGTCAGCAGTGACACCTTTTTAATCAGGGTGCAGTGTTAAAATGTGGATGGACGATGTCTGTCTTTAAATATGAACTGCACAAGGAAAGGGGAGGCTCAGGTTTTCTGATCGTGTTGGTCCTAATTAGAAATATTAAATCAAAATTTGTGGGAATTTTTAGGACCTTATTAAAAAAAGTTTGTGACACAGTGGAAGAGCCACACCAGGCTCAAACTTAATCAGCAGGTTTAGTGCTCTTCCTCTTTATTGAGGATCTGAATATTGATCTCTGCTCTCTTGCAGTCTTAGGAAGAAGTGAGGACCTAATGGGAACTATAACAGCAGAGACAGGAGGGAAAAAAAAAAGTAGGATAGGTCTAGCATCTAGTTTGTGTGTTGGTTTACACATTCATGTTTTTCTTCTGTAGAGTGAAGTTGAAACACTTTGAAAAGTTTCAGGACACAACAGAAGCACTTGCTGGTAAGTGAAATGTAACACCATTTTTGCAAAAAAGAACCTGTCACACATTAGTTCATTCATTACTTCTATCCCTGCTCTGTACCTTTATTTAGTTTTTTAGATTACAGATTCTTCAAAGGCAGCTGCTTTTTTTTGAGGTCATCCACTCGATCGTAGCATGGTGGAGACTTAATGAAGTCTAGTTTTCCTGCTGTGCTTATTGCCCAAACAGTTCACTCATGAGTGATGAATGGAAGCTTTTGACTGATGTACAAGGTCTGTTGTCAGTGATGGATTCTTGACGGAACTGAATATAAATGATTTGACCCAACGTTTCATCGCTACCACTGAGACAACAGACTGGTGTCAGGGAGTGCATACATTACAACTGTTCTTGTTTTGTGGATGCATACTTTGCCTGCCTTTTTGCAGCCTAAGACATGCCTGTTTGCACTTTAAAGAAATTCAGGAGTTGAAACAAAATGGAAAGCCTTATTTTCAATAATTTGTACAAATTAAACACTTAAATGCTAAGGCTGTGGACTATGTTGAACAGAAAAGACAGTGCTAGCTAATCTTTCAGGGATGGCATGACTATTACTGCTGAATAGAACATGTTGCTGTATGATATTTGTAGGTGGCTGTTACATGTCACACGACCAAAGAACGGATTTTGATATTCTGATGTAGTAGGGATAGCTTTTTAAAGAAAGCTAAGGAAACTGCAAGAATGGAGACACTGCCATCATAAGCGAGGCGCAAATGAAACAATTGAGATTGAAGCCGCTGTGTATTCCTCTCTCCCTGTGCTTTTTATTTGGAGTATGTTGCCTTTGCATAGGGCTGGGTTCAGATCATGTATTGTTAAATGTTGTTTTTCGGGGTTTTTCTGGTTGTATTTTTTTTAAAGCCCTATTACTTCAGGTTTACTAATCTGTAAAGTGGAGGAGATTATTTAAACTACCTATACTATACTTGTTTTGAAGGGAAAACAATGTGTCTGTTGTAAGTGGATTAGGAGTTACTGGCCAGCTTGGAAGCTTCGTAATGTATGTTCATTAAGGATGAGAGGAAAACTCAGCATGGCACTTTAGATTTTACCCTTGCATTTCATCAAGGCATCTGAAAGCGCAAATCACTGGCTTCTGCTCTATACGCTGTACTTAAGATGTTGTATCAATCAGAAGTTCAGTGGAGTACAGAGCTGACCTGTCAAGAGAGTTGTATAAGTGTCATCTTGAAA
Source organism: Struthio camelus (assembly GCF_040807025.1). Classification (NCBI taxonomy): domain Eukaryota; kingdom Metazoa; phylum Chordata; class Aves; order Struthioniformes; family Struthionidae; genus Struthio; species Struthio camelus. Next base: position 9,964,017 of record NC_090947.1, on the reverse strand, counting down.
TATATATTGTGTGGAATTGTGAGACTGGAGATGTCTGTTTAAAATTGCTTCAGTCTATGCACTATATATTAAAAGTGTCCATGTCTGACCCACCAGTCAGTGTGCGTGGCTTCATGCTTTGTTGGGGTTTGATGGATAACCCACTGTCATTGCCAGGGGATGTAAATAAGCTGTTACTTAATTTAGGACACAGTGGTTGCTGACTAAAGTGCCTGAAAGATGATTGGGTGATTAAATCATATAATAAATGTTCTAATGCTTTCTGAAATTTTAAGCGTCTATCTAGAGCATATGAAATTGTTTGTAGAGTTTCTTAAACAAAATTGGCAGAAATAGAACTGAAGCCACATGGAGGACAGAGAGAGAACTGGGAGAAGGGTTTTTGATTTAAGCCACTGCATGATGAAGTAGTGTTGCAACTCAGCCTAGAGCTATTGTGGGCAGTTGGAAAAAAAAAAAAAAAGTTAGAAATCCTAGTGTTACTGGGTTTAGGAGGGAAAATAAAGTGCATTTTTATTCTTTTTGTTTTCTACAGCATCCACAGCTCTTGTGGAAGGCAAACTCAGCAAGAACTTGAAGAAAATTCTCAAGAAGATAGTGGCAAAAGATGCCCATGAACAGTTGGCTGTAGCAGATGCCAAGCTTGGAGGTGTCATAAAGGTAATAACTGACTTTGCCTTTCTTCCTTTGGTCTTATGCTACTGAAATCTTATAAACAGGTTCCGGAGATCTTATTAGCAGTGGAATAGGCTGCCAATACTATGTTTGTGGTGTTGAAGATACCTCATCCTTATGATTGAATGTGGACTGCATGTAGGCTGGGAAGATGTCATGTTGAGTACACAAATGGATGATAGGGTAAAAGTGTACTGAGATGTTCAGACTTGTCTGGCTTACCTCTTAAGTGTTGGCTGGAAACCCAGCAGATGCCAAAGTTAATTTCTCGAATGGCCCTGTACAAAAAGAAAAAAGGCTAAGCACACGTGCTTATTCTTCAACAGCTGTAGCAAAAGCAGGGTGGCAGCTTGTTGCTGTGTTGGGAATGTGTGACCATCCCCCAGCTCTCCCCATCAGTCCACAAGCAGTTGGGCACATCCTCTGCCTCTTGCATGCTGGGAGAGGAAGTGCGGTAGAGATGGACTGCTTTCTCCTAGGTGTCAAATCCTAGGTCTGTCTCTCCTGTCTCTGTTGCCTGTTCCAAAAACTTCTATTTTGACCACCCCTCATTGTGCCTTAGGAGATTGGTGTGGGATGCAAAACAAATAGGAGACAGTGCTGAAGTAAATAACGCCTAAGACTCTGAGCTAATTATTCAATTTTCTTTTTAAAAAAAAAAAAAGAAGAAATACCATCAAACCCTCTACCTCTTCATTTTTTTCTCTGCTGCCAAACTATTGCTAGTCAACTGCAAAGTCTTGAGTTTCAGTTCCAATGTCTGTGTAGCAGATTGAAGATGAGATTTATAGCTAAGGCTCTAACTGTGGGGCTGTTAGTGTGGAGGACGGGGGATGTCGCTGCTTTGAGCATCGAAGAAGGCTCAAAGGTTGAGTGACCATAGGATTGCAGTAGGAAAACAGGTATATGAGATAATGCTACTGGAAGAAGGATTTTAAAGGAATGTCATTGTTGTGCTTGACTTGGACTATTGCTTTCCACCCTCCAGGATAAGCTGAATTTGAGTTGTATACACAGCCCAATGGTTACAGAGCTGATGAGAGGAATTCGTTCGCAAATTGAAGGGCTTATCACAGGCCTCCCTTCTCGAGAGATGGCAGCTATGTGTCTGGGTCTGGCACACAGGTGGGTTGTCAGTAGCACAGCTCTCTTTCATCTTGTCTCTTCCCCACTCCCATATCTTTGGCCATGCTGTGCTGCTTGAAATGTCTCTGATTATGTGACCAGGTCTTGTACTCGCTCTGCATGCAAGTCAAGACGTGTTTGTGTCTGGAGTCCTATTTTATAGAGAAAGAGTTTTTCCAGTTTCACCCACCCTTTAGGGAAAGGCTTCAACTTTCCCAAAGTGAAAGTGAAAAGCTTTCCTATGCATATTATGTACTTTAGCGTTTGGTTTAATGAATCTCTGTGGCAGTTAAATGGGTCACTTAAAACTAACTCCGTTCCTTCTGAGAAGCATGGGGAAGATGGCTTTGGGTTGGTGATTGGTCAGAACTCTGGGGTTCCCTCATAATATGTTACGTAAATGTTAGAGGCAGAGTTGTTTTCCTTCCTTGCCACCATGGCCTTGTTAGGTTTAGCAGACTGGTAGTTAGAGCAAAGGTGTTGGATCAGCACTAGGTCAGGCGTTCATGCACAAACAACTTTTCATCCAGGTTCTGACGTGATTTTGTTCTGTAGCCATTAGCATAAGATATCTGCCTTAGATAATTCCTTAAAAATAGACTTTTGTTGCTATTACAATGTCTAGAAAATGGGGATTAATATTGACAAAGAGCTTTGAAGTTGCAAGTCCTCATTTATGTCAGCTGTATTTTGCTGTGGCATACTGCAGATGAGTACTGGGAGATTTTAAATGTAGATTGAAAGGCAGATGATAATGTTCTTTCTTGACCAGAGGGAATCTGTTTGAGGAAGTTTCCGCTAGTACTTTGTATTAGCGTTGCTGGTATTTGTTGCTGGGTATGCAGTGTTTGTGGATCAGCTCCAACCGTTGCTGACCTGGAAATTCTATTGACAAATATTTTTTTGTGGGGAACCATGCAGAAAAGAACCAACAGCATTATTTCCTGCCACAATGTTCATGTTGACTCTGGAGCATATGGTACAGATAGCCTTAGCTTTCCTTTTGCCCTGGTCATGGGGTGTGTGCATGCATCACGGCTGTTGTGAAAGCGTGTGGCAGTGGCAGCAGGGTTTCTCCACTGGCCACAGCTGAGAGCCACCAGTGGCGTAAAACTGAGCTAGTGTGAATGAATGTGTGGACAGGGATATTAATGCAAAATAGGAACGGGGGGATGTGCTCTACAGTGGGATGTCAGGATGCTGATGAAACTATATTTCTGTCTCCTCAGCCTTTCCCGATACAAGTTGAAGTTCAGCCCAGACAAAGTAGATACCATGATTGTCCAGGCAATCTGTAAGTATACTTAGAATTTAAATCCTTAGTGGCTTTAGGTTAGGATAGCTGACTTCCTTACGTTGGTTACAGAAAAATATTGCTGTCAAGATTTCCTCTTAGCATCTTTCAGTAAATTGGGCAGTTGCATTCAGCTAGTCACATGGCATTTTTTCTTAATAGGGCTTTCCACAATCAATAGTGTTATTAAGGTTGTACAGTAACCTGATGTCAATTTTCTTTGTCTAGAGATCAGTTGAAGTACAGGCCATTATTAGTTCAGCCCTCTGAGGACTTCAATTCCCAACATGCCTTGCTTCTGAGTAGTATTGGAAGGGTATCTGTGCCCCATGGAACAGGATTTTCTGACCTTTGGTTGTAGGGATAGCGTGTGTGGGGAGCATTGTGGCAAGAGTCTTATGTTAGACGCATAGGAACCACTGCAAAGTATAATGTTGCATTCCATGTTGTTGCTTTCCCAGCCTGAGTCTCTTGCAGAAACTTAAATTGCAAGCACAAATAGGAAAGCCAGTTCCTCATTTTTTCCTTGAACACATCTACGTTGTAATCAGCATGCTTGCTGTGAAGCAGTGGTGAGGAATCCTGTTTGGAGTATTAATTCCCAGACTCTGTTGTCAATGATGAAACATGGTTAAGCTGAAAATAATGATTTAATTCAGTTTCTTCGTCACTACCACTGAGACAACAGATGGGAATGTTAGTATTGCATTAGAGAAATATTTTAGCCTCAGGGCTCTGTAGCAATGTATGCTGTGGGTGTTCTATTCTTATGTTACAGGTCCAGTTATCAGCCATACCTGGTAAATGGAGAGCCTGTTGCATTTGTGTTGGCTGTGTTTTTATTATAAAGGCAATTAAAGGACTGAATACAATCTTCTAAAATAGTTTAATAGAAAATCAGTTTCTCAACATTACAACTCTTTTTCTTAAAAGTATAGTAGATGGCTAATTTTACATCAGACACTTGTGTGTTACGCCTTGAATGGCTGGCTGAGAGGAAGAAGTACATTGATTGCTGTTCTCTTTCCGAGTGAACGTGCTTTACAGCAGATAAAGGAGCTTCTTGTCCCAGACAGTCCGAGTGATAGAACCCTCAGGCTTCACTCACTCACTTGGTCTAGTATTGTACGGTTCTCTGAAAACTAAAGCCTTTCTAATGTCCTGCAGCTTATGTTTTATTCCAGTGAATTTTTATGGGGAAAAACACTTGGGTTATATCCCTTTATAGTATTTAAATTTGTTGATTTGAGAGTTTTCCATGTTTAAACTACCTTTTAAAAAAGTCCGTTCTTCTTCCTTTTAGCCCTTCTTGATGACCTGGACAAAGAATTGAACAACTATATCATGCGCTGTAGGGAATGGTATGGTTGGCACTTTCCTGAACTGGGCAAAATCATCACAGATAACCTAACGTACTGTAAATGTGTGCGGAAAGTTGGTGAGTAATAAAGAGCAGAAGCCTGGAATATGTTGCATGTTATTATGTAGTGCTTTATGATACTAATTTGTAGACCTTCATCTAGCTGGTCACGGTCATGTATACAGTCCTGCCATCAGCAGTGGTGTAATTAGGGCTAGTAGAAAAGCAGTATATGCTTGAATCTGTGTGTTGATGCGATTTACCATTTGGAAAGTTAATAGAAAGCTAACACTGTATGACTCAACCAGTTATTCATGGACCACCAGCATATCTTCTTGGAATCACAGTCAGCAGACTGGTTTGGAAATTAGCTGCCAAAACCTGATGTAAAAAGACTTGCTGCTTGTGGGTGTTCTGAGGTTGCAGCTGCTATATGTGTTCATTGGAACAGAAAGAATGGTGGCTTTAATCCTTTGGACGCTCGGTTCTTGACTCCTAAATGTGTACTTTTTTTTAAATGAAGCTTGCATTTCAGAAAACCTTATATTTTTAAGGGAGCTTTTTCAACTGAAGTTGGGGGGGAAAAAAATTAAGAATTACATTGGTTTAGCTAGTGGTAAATGGCTGCTCGCTTCCTGGAATTCTTCCTTTGTAATCTTGTAAAAAGGTGAAGTATCCAGTGTTACAGAATAAGAGTGGGATTTTTTGTTTATTTGCTTTGTTTTTGTTTATCTTTTTGTTTGTTTTTTGCTTTATTTTTTGTTTCAAATGTTATCTTTCTAACCATTCTTAGTACAAATATGAAAGTAAGCAGTAACATTGATGTATGCTTTGGGAGTTCAGAAAAGGAAGATGGTAGACTTGATCCACTGCTGTTACTTTGGACCTTTTTCTTTGTCTGTTTCTGTTATTTTTCACTTGTTCATCTTGCCCCAATGCGCGCGTACTTTTGTTTGTCCCCCACAGGAGACAGAAGAAATTTTGCCGCCTCTGATGTTTCTGACATCCTGTCAGAGGAGATAGAAGAGGATGTGAAGGCTGCCGCAGAGATTTCCATGGGGACAGAAGTGTCAGAAGAAGACATAAACAACATAATTCATCTCTGTGACCAGGTATGTACATGTGGATGGACAGCATTAGGAACTCCGTGTTGGTTAATCGTATCAGAGCCTATTCTGCCAAGGAGTGGTTTTCCCAGAGCCTTTCTAACACTTGTGATGGCAGTGATGATTCCTCTAACGTTGCTGACCTGATGTTCAAACGTGAGGGTGTGCAGTCACTACCTCATCTGAGCCATCTTAGACTGTTGGCATCTTCCTGAAGTCTTACAAAGCGGCAGTCTGTCTTTGGGGTGGAATCGATGTGCTTTTAAAAACTTGGGAGGATGGTATTGTATGCCCTCTTTTTAATATAGTACCTCTTACTTGGTTGTTTTGAAGCTGGTTGATAACCCCTGAGTTAAAAGGGGAGCACTGAGGCCCAAAGAATTAGGAGCTCTGTCCTGCTTTCATCTAGATTGTATTTGAATTCCCCTTACATCAGTGGTGCCAGTTGGGTCCCTTTGTGACCTTGCCAGGGAGTGGCAGGATTAGGAGTAGAGAGTTCCTGTTCTCAGTCTAGACCAGGCTGCTTTTTGTGTGCTTTCTAATTGTGTGTATTTGTATGGAAAAAGTAAAGAGCATTTATCCCATTTTGAGAGAATGGTGGCAAAGATTTATGTGAAAGCTGAATGTTCCAGGGTTTTGTCCTAAAGAAAATGTCCTTACTGAGTATTTTTGTTCTGCTTCGCTGTCTTTGGCATGTTGCCAGCTCTCTTATCAGGAGCTTTGTTGCGAACATAAGTTGCATAAGGGCATGAGCCCTACAGGTCCAATACGCTTCATGGATGGAGCTCTGCTCTGGGAAGGTGCCCTATATAAAGCTTTAAATAACTGGCTCTTGGCCATCTGTGCATTTTGCACTTTGTTAGTCTCCTTGATTGGAATCCTCAGCGCTTTCTTGTTTCAATACATGTAGCTCTTTTATTTGTCTGTCAGCTAATACTGATTCCTGTAACCAAACTTTGTGTCTGTGCCAGGTGATTGAAATCTCGGAGTATCGGACACAGTTGTATGACTACCTGAAGAACAGAATGATGGCCATTGCTCCTAATCTCACTGTCATGGTGGGTGAACTGGTTGGAGCAAGGCTCATTGCTCATGCAGGTGGGTCACATAGGAAGCTTAGATGTCCTCATCAGAGGTTTTCCCTGAGGAGCTGGTCAGCCAAAAGCATTATGCAAGGCCCTGATGGATGCCTCATGGTAAAAGGGAGGAAGGTGGTTTTTGAGGAATTTGAGAATACCAGCATGAGCACAGTAGCAGTCTGTGATGATGTAGTTCTCTGTTGGCCTGAATTCTTTTTAGAACGTGAGGGCAACTTTAGTCACTACCTCTTCTGAGACACTTACTGAGCCCATTGCTGATAGTTCAGTCACCTCTGAGGTACAGTGCTGGAAAGCTGGCATTAGGCTTTTATGGTCAGACTGACTCAAGGTGATAGCCTTATTTCTGTGTTTATGCTCAGTTCTGTGACACATGCTTGCTGTCTGACTTTGTCAGGAGTAGGCATTACTCCAGTGGAGTATGTTTTATTGAGTTAGCCTTCTTTCCTGATGCTGAAATCAAACCAAGATACGGAGTAAGTTTAAGCATGACGGACTGAAATGGCTTACCTATCCTTCATGAAATGAGCGCGGAAGCAGTTCATATACAAATAGAAGGCTCTGAGTTTCCTACTTTGGGATGCTTTAGGAATCTAGTCTCCTGTTTCTCAGCTGCTTCACTAATAGGTTAATGTTGCTCTGCTCACCTTCTTCTAGGTTCTCTTCTGAATCTGGCTAAACATCCAGCTTCAACAGTTCAGATATTGGGTGCTGAGAAGGCACTCTTCAGAGCACTGAAGACTAAGCGGGATACGCCTAAATTTGGCCTCATCTATCATGCTTCCCTAGTAGGACAAACTACTGCGAAAAATAAAGGAAAGGTGCGTTGCAGAATTGTTTGTCTCACCAGCTTGGCTTTTTCCGGAGCGTGAGTATCTGGTGATGAGATGCCTTGAGCCTCACAGTGAGGCTCTTTCCATTGTTTGCTTTACTGCTTTCCTTTGTGGTAATGTGGAAGCTGCCACTGTGCCACAGATCTCTGGGTGTCATTCGTTCCTGCTCGAAAAAGGAAATGGGATTATCCCTTCAACAAATCTGGGTAGTAACAAATGCATTCCTGCTGGATTATGGTATAATGCTGCTTTTCTCAAAGGGTATGTTACTACTTTCTTTTATATGTTAATGAAGTAAGCTGTTGCAGGCTTTAGTCTTCCTTGGAAATCAATCTTATTGTGTGCTACAGGCAGTAACTTTGGCTCAGTTCTACAGGGCTTAGGCTTTTATAATGCAACTGTATGAATTGTGGAGAGAGCTATTCAGCTAGGAATTACACCATAAATTGACCTGGTCTAACGGTTGGGGTGGAGTGGGAGAGGTATAAATAGCTTGCTAGGTTCAGATGTTTACCTCTAGGTATTTAGCAAGAAAACATGGTGTTCAGTTAGCAGTGCTAAAAAATGATGTACTTTTGGATTTAACACTGCTAGTAAGTGGTTACTTTGTTCTTCCGTTTGTGGGCATGGTTTCCAGATTAGAGTGAATCACCACCTTATGTTCAGTCTTAGCACTTAATATTCTTTTTGTCTTCTCCAGATCTCTCGAATGCTGGCAGCTAAAACTGCCTTGACTATTCGTTATGATGCCCTTGGAGAGGATACTAGTGCTGAAATGGGAGCTGAGAACAGATTAAAAGTAGAGACGAGGCTGAGGCATTTGGAAGAGAGAGGGGTAAGTCTGCATGAAGCAGTTGCTGATGGCTGCGTGAAGCAGATATTGTTGAAAAGAAGTTTGACTCTGTACTACCTGTGTTTATGGTATGATTTTTCTGATGCACTGCTCTCCAAAGTCTTTTCCCCACACTTGATTTGCTGTCACTGTGATCCTGTACTTCTCCCAGCCTCAGCTGGAAAGTAGGATTCTTTATGCTGGTTGCATCCTTTTGTGTCAGTTTTTCATGTCTACATGTGTGTCTTCATTTGCATTCTACTGGAAACTCTTGATTCTGAATAAGGTGAATAAGATCATACCCTTACATTGCACTACATCTCTATTGTATTTGCTGTAGAGATATGCTTGTTGCTTTGTAGCTTCCTTTCTTAGAAGAGAGTTCCTCTGGTGCTTTTGTTTTTCTGTCCTCTCATTTTGCACCATGCTTCCCCAAAGTCTGAACATTGGCCACTCTTAGTCTTCAGGAGCTTTCTCTGGAGGCAAAGCAAGAAGCTGTTGTCAGCACAGAACATGAAGAGTGCTGCATTGTACTCCTGTCACCAAGTACTGTATATCTTGCCTCTCCATACCTGCTGTTCCCTTTGTTGCCATTGGTGCAGCATGCTGGAGAACATAGGGCTCATCTTTTAGGTGGTGTGCCTGCCGAGTGTGGTCTTGTAAGCTATCGTTAGCTGCAGCCTTCCAAGCTAAATCTGGTGCTAATGCTATAGTACTGGCATCATGGCTACAAAAAAGAAAAATCCAGAAAAACCTGCCTATTCCTCCTTGAGCTTTTCTTAGGAGGTGGCACTTTCCATGGAAACAAAGAGAGGGAGCCATGTTTTTTAATACCAAAACACAAACAGATTGTCTGACAAGTACACATTTAATCCAGATCAAGTTTTGAGCCTGTATTGTGGGTTTTTTAAGTTGACTGTATGCCAACTGTAGGGCGATATCTGCCCAGACATGCAGCTACCTCTGCAGAAAAGAAAGTGTGCACAAATTTGAGCTGGCATTGTTAACTTAGAGGCATGATGCTGCCTGTCACGTGGCTGTGGTATGTTTGATCCCGTACTAGATGCCCTTTAATTGCGTTGACTTCTTGAAGAGCAGCATTAAAAAAAGCGCATGCCTTTCTCACCCCGGTTACCTCCTTGTCACTGTTTTACTCCCGAGTGTAAGACTCGTACAGTTATGCAGAGCCTGACCAATAAAATGCGCTTATCTTTCCATTTTTATTTCCTTTCAAGGACTGTGGAATTTAGGTTGTGAATTGTTTTCGTTATGAGTAACTTGTTTTTCACTTCTAAATTTTTGTTTTAGATAAGAAGAATAAGTGGCACTGGAAAAGCCTTGGCCAGGGCAGACAAATATCAAAACAAGAGGTGAATAGTTTTTCCTTTCAGCTTGGCTGGGTATAACTCTCCTTATTTTTACTGCTGAGAGGCTTTTTGGTTGTGGGCTGAGTTGACTTGAGATCCAGAAAGCATTTTCTGTGATTTTAAACACTGATGACAAGTGCCATTGTTAAGGGGAATTTCCATTTTCTTGCAATTTACAGTTGTGGCAAAGCCAGTGAACTGGAGAAACAGACCTGGTTTTCTAATAGTAAATTACTGATATCATCAGATAACAAGTATATTTAGATGTTATCAGCATCGACCCAAAAAGTTGAATAATTTTGGGAGTTAATATGTAGCAGCTTTATTTAATGAAAGCCCGAATCAATTGCATTTTAGAAAATCAGGATTTAAATGAATTTCTGTGACATGATTGGAAACTGCCCAAGAAACTTACTTAGTCTTATTCTTAAAGAAAAAAAAAACCTGTTGTTGTTTTGAGCAAAGCTTCATCCCCTTTATTAGGTCCTGTACACAACAGCACAGTATCTTAAGTGATAAATATGCCCTGCACTCCAACAGGACACAGAGCAGTTTCTGGTGCTGGAAGTGGTACTCTAAATTGCAGTTGAGGATTCTGAACACCTAAATACAGGGAAAACCGCAGACTGGAGAGGGAGAGGGAGGAGGAGGATTGGAACAGTTCATTATTAAGCTGAGCTGTGTGGCCTGGGCTTTTCCCTTAACTTGGTTGCAAGCTTGTTGCTTAGCTTGGCCTGCTTATTTTGGTGAACCTTTGGTGTAGAGAGGGCAAGTGCTCAGCCAAGTAGGGCTGGGTGCTAGTTTTGTCAGGAAAATTAGCATTGCTGTGCCCATCTGCGTTTTCCTGACATCTTTCTCAAGCCTGGCTGTAACTTAAGTTTCCACATGCCAAACCTCTCAAAGTGTAGTGAAGACTAGATTACTGGAGCAGCGTCTAGAATGGGAAAGCTTTTAAAAATGCAACAGTGTGGCAGTAAAAGAAGCAGCAGTGATTTAAGGAGGCAGTAGCTTGAGGAGGAGGGTGGTGAGGAGACAACATACTTGTAGGTTTTTGATCTCCTGAAACAGGGAGTCATGATGTCCCGCCAGGACATGTTTCTACTGTTAGACATGCTCTACAAACATGTCCAGGCTTGGGGGAGAGACGCTGAAGATAACTCCTGACTATTTGGCTTAGTCTGACTGTCTGAAATGGAAAGATGCAAAATGCCCATCTTGGACATAAATGGTAAAAATCAGTATTTCTGAACTTTTCTTTCAGGAGTGGATTGTGTTCCTGAAATGAAACAGAGCTCTGTTGGGAGACTCTAGTACCTGTAAACTGATTCAGTCTCTGTCAAATAGTCCTTCTAATGCAAAGTTGAAATACTACTGCTATATGGAGATTGTTTGAAGGGCTAAACTGGTGTTTTAAGCAGATTGGCAAGAATGTCCTGTATGAAACTATAGATCCTATATGGATTAGCTGCATCAAGGTAGTATTTCTGAAGTTAGTTGCAAGGTAGTCTGTAGAGATGAGGTTCAAGCCAAATGTTTCAGTATGCTGTCAAAAAAAAAAAAAAGAAGAGAGTGAGAGCTTTACCCATCTTTGGCATGCTTATTTGATGATTTATTATTTTTATTTCTTAGTATTTTGACAATGTCAAGTAAGCTAGTGCACTCTACTTCAGTTAGAAACCCTGGAAAGAGTCCACTGTTTGCAGAAGGCTCTGTAATTAGTTTCTTCAAAGTGTTATGCAGTATTCATACGCATAAGAATAATTAATGATGCGTAGAGGAGGAATTGATGGTGCTGTTAGCATTATCACATGCTTCCCAGCCTAGTAACTCGACAGAGATTCGTAATCTGTGCCAGGTAGCTACTTGAGAGTCCGATTTTAGGGAAGTTTGGATGCTCAGAAAGTGTCAGGGGATGGGGGGGCAGTAGTTTGGGGTTACTAGGTTACTGTTTTAAAACTCCTTTTTCTTTCAGTAGGAATTCTGTCCTGAAGAAGTCAGGAAAACATTTTTATTGGTATTAGATGAAGCAAATGTTCAACTGCCCCTGAAAAGGCTGGACGGAAGAGTCCTGGGTTTTTGGGGTGGCTGGTACTTTGCAGGCTATAGAAAAGTCTGGGACTGAGCAAAGGAGTCCACAGTATCCAGAAAGAGGCAATTTCAGGCACAGATTAGGCGTTCAGCTGCACTGTAAAGTCAGTGGTGCATGCGGTGCAGGGAAGCATAGCGATGGGCCGTAGCATTATCCTGGCTTGTGACTTGTACGCTGTGAACATGACAGTAGAGAGGCAATGCAGAAAAAGCAAGAGTTAAAGCTACTTCTAACCCTAAATATGTTACCCATAGGGTACAATTATATGGACTTCCCAAATTGTGGGGAGCCATGTGCTCCATACAGCTGTGGTGGGAAGACTTTCAGCTGTGGAGAGATCAACATAATGGGTAATGTAAGTGCTTTGTACAGCCTTGAACAGATATAAACCGTAACTGAATTTTCATTTCAACTGGTATCTTCTGTCCGGATCAGGCAGTCATACTTCATGGGATATCTGCTGTAGTCAAGACTACTGATGGACCTTCACGTGTTAGAGAAAGGCCCTGGCAACCTGTAAACACTTCAGTGGTGCCAGATTGGTTTGAGAATATTCTTGGGAGATTGTGTTGGAGAGTGAACGTTCAATGGCAGCATCTTACCTGTAGGGCTAGCTCTTCTTTCTGTAACTTAAACTGACTTGTTTCCTTCATTACAGTGAAGTAAAAATATATGACCCATCTGGTGACTCTACGCTTCCTGCTGCTTCGAAGAAACGCAAAATTCAAGAAGTGGAAGAACAGGAGGCAGGGGTTGCTGTGAAAGCAAAGAAGGTCAAAACAGAGGTTAAAGGTTGGTTGCTGCATCTGTGCTGCTGGCGTGTTGCTGTGTGCGTTGTGCAGTGGGATTTAACATTGACAGCTAGCCACAATACCTGGTTATTCTCCTTGGTTTTCACGCGCTGCGTTTTTTTTAAAAAAGTTCTTTATGGGCCGACGCTGGACTGCAGTCAGTTATTTTAAATATCTGCTTTTAAATGGTTGCAGGCATAGAAGAAAGTAATAAAAAAAAAAGTAAGCCCAACTTGTATTTGTCTTACAGAACTTCTTGCACAGTAGCTTGATCTTTAGTGAGCCTCAGTATCTTGAAGCGAAATAGCTCCTCTTTGAAAAACTGGAATTTCCCCCACAATACCATTTTATTTTGTGTAAAAATGGTTTCTCAAATGTTTTAGCACACAAAACTCTTCTCAGTGACCGAGTCAGTGACTGACTCTTCTCAGTGGTGCCGAGTGACAGGACAAGAGGCAATGGGCACGAACTGAAACACGAGAAGTTCCATCTGAACATGAGGAAAAACTTACTAGTGAGGGTGGCAGAGCACTGGACCAGGTTGCCCAGAGAGGTGGTGGAGTCTCCTTCCCTGGAGACAGGGAGGTGGGACTAGATGATCTCCAGAGGTCGCTTCCAACCTTGGCTCTTCTGTGATTCTATGGAAAACGTTGAAAATCACAATTTGAGATGAAATAAACAACACTTGGAAATTTCAGTCAGTTTACGTGATAAATTTGTATTTGTGTTTAACTGCTGTGCTTTGGAGAGAGAAAACTGAACTGTGCCCACAGTTCATTTGTTCCTTCTCTAATGAGTTACTGGATGATCAAAGATTTTGGACTGTGACTTTGGAACAGCCTGCATTTACATTAAAGTTGATTTTAAGAAACTTACTCCCTCTTCTTCCCTCCTGTGTGCACTTCCAGCTCCTCTAAATGTTTGGCTTAGTACTTGCTACGGCAGTGGACTACCCTGTGTGTAACTTGGGAGGGGAAAAAAGAAAGAAAAGAGGGCTTTAAGCCATTTTTTGTGGGATCTGAGCCAGATCTGGGTGTGAACTACTCCCAGTTCTGTCAGCTACCTGTGCCTGCAGGCACGGGCTGTCAGAGCCTTTCACTGCCCTTCTCTGTGCTGTTGAGCTCTAGACAAATTTGGAGACATGATATCAGAGTAATTATGCTGTTTCCATACTTGTTCATGCTCACCTTATGCTGAGGTGATCTTTCCCGATGCTGGTTGGTTGGTTCATGGTGTCTGCACGTGGACCAAGCAACTTGTGGGAAACTGCTGAGAATTAAAGTTACACAGGAGGGAGAATCCTTTATACTGTAAAGATCTGGTCCCCCAGCTTATTCTTGCGCACTTATAGTGGAACAGGGACACACAAGTGCTTTGGAGGCTTGAACTTTACCCGGTTGCTTTTTGGAGGATGTGGGTGTTGTCACTGCTACTGCTTTCGATAAGCTTTGAACTAACTTCTCTTACAGTCTCAGAATTGTTCCCGTGGCTTTCCCTGCCATTATCAAACTAAGTGCTGGCATCTCACAAGCATGAGCTCCTTGCACGTGACACTTTGACGAGACCAGGCTGGAAATTATTCAGTATGAGGATGGATATTTCTATTCAGACATTATTTAATTGTTCATGATTTTATACAGGAAACCTACTTCTGTGTCTGCTCCCTTTGCTTTACTGAGCATTGATATCTCTTAGCTTAGGGGGATGGGAGGAGCTTAGCAGTTATCCTTGAGCTACAGAGAATTATCTGAGCCTTTAGTGTGCAGAATATTGTTAAGCTGCCAGAATCCTCTGTGCTGTTTGGTAATTTTTTTGAACATTTCCCAGAATGTGAAGCGCAGGATGTCAAATGTGTTGCCCTTCTTCCTAAAAAGGAAGGGCATCCTTCAGGTGTGCTGTTTGTGGCTCCTTTTTTTCCCCAGCTCTGCAAGTTGAGTGGGTTGTTTTATTGGGATACTTGGATATCAGAACCTTCATGTGTGCCAGATGCTTCAGATGAAGGAAGAAGCAGTTTTAGAAAACTTATTTACCTCATAGCACCTCTATGCAAATCTCATCCCTTCAGCCTGTACTCCTGTACCCTTTAAAATATTACCGCAGTTATGTTTGCAAATTCTTCTTCGATCACCCAGCAGAATAAATGGATTTCCCTGACACAGGCTAGACAGACAGTGACCTTGCTCTTTTTCAAGTAGAGTTGGTCTGTCTACACAGCATCCTGTGGTGATGGTGGTCTCAGAAGTTTGCTGAGTGGTTGCACAAGTTCCACAGCACATAGGAAGGGAGGGTCATACCACAGAGGAGATCCCAGCATCACGATTTATGCTGCATGTCCCACTTGAATAGGCACGAGTGTTTCAGTTCTGCTGTTCTTGGGACTGTTCTTTCTATTAGGCTTTGTCCTTTTTGGGGATTGTGCATCCAGCCATACTATTGCATAAGAAGTCTCTGCCCCCCCCCTTTCCCCAACGCTGTTTGTGCAGCTGCATGGCGAATGGGGTTGGCAGAAAAGCAGTTCAAAAAAAAAAAAAATCAGCCAGATCAATTTTGATTCAGTTTGCAGTGCAAGGGGAAGGAAGGTTAGGGACAGGAATGAACTGGGAAGCTGGCACTGCCACTGAAAAGTGATCTGTCAAACTGTTCCTGTAGTGTTTGTAGTAAAGGGAAACAATTTTTTTAAATCATGCTTGCCCGAAACCAAAATGTTACTGCAAGAGGAGGTGTCATGTTTTGTGTCTCCCTGCTTAGGCTGCATGTCTGGCAGTACTTTAGATAGGAACTGACAGGGCAAATGGGTGCATGAATTCAGAACGCTTTGATCTTTTACACCTTAAGAAACATTGAAAGGAAGTTACCTGAAATAAATTTTAGTCCACTTAAAGAGTAACCTTTTGATACAAAACCTGTTTTAAGGGAGGAGTGGAGGGGGATGGACATGACTGATTTGTAAGGAGTTGTATGTGGCTAGATGGAATGCTTCCCGGCGTTCCTGCTGACAGGACTAGCCAGTGCCCCCAGTGAAGCACTCGATTTGCATTTAAGCATCAGAGTATAATATTAGCTAGTCACTTGAAAAAGTCTGTCATCTCTTAAGAAGACAAGAAGTGTCATCTTTAATGGAGTGAACCCTGCAAGACCTAAAGCTTTAAATGACAGGGATGTGATGATGTGCTTTTAGTGACAGACTGACTTGATTCTGTACGCTTTGAGAAACAAGAGTGTGGGGAGTAGACAGCACATCAGTTTGGTGTGTAAAAAGCTTAGAGAAAACTGGTGGAAAATGGGTGAATGAAACTACAGCTAGTGATCCCGCATGGTGCAGGGATATCAGTCAAGCTGCTCTTCTGGGTGCTGCTTACTGTGCCTACTTGCAGTAGTGAGAACCGTTGGCTTTCTTGTCAGCTGCTGTATATCACAGAGAAGCCCCACTGGGCTTGAGTGATTTGGAAGCCCTGGTTCTGGAGGGAAAAGAACAGCACCCCTGGAGCCTTTATCCTCATTCTGCTGAGGTACGACTGTGTGAAGCCTTGTGATGAGCTTTGCTAGAAAGCAGCAGCTTAAACCTTCATGAAAGCATCTGCTGCCAGCTGTGAGAAGTGTCAGTGCCTGTGAATGTGCGGTACGTTATCTATTGTTGTAAATCGTGACAGGTTCCACTGCCTGGTGTGTCAGACCTGATGACACAGATAGTAATAACAATAAGTTATTTTCCCAAGGTCCCACCCAGCATTTTGCTTGAAAATGCATAGCTGCTTTTTACTTAGTAACCTAGCTAAGTGAAGACATGTAGCAGAGCAAATGTGATGCGTATGCTCCTTTTGTATTGAATGATTGTAATGTAGTATATGCTTATTTTTTCAGCCACCTTTTATCTATGTCATATACATAAAGTAGGGAAGCTGATATTTGTATTTACACATGTTTTGGAACCTTTTGCTTGCGTACTGTTCCGTGTGAATGACATGTATGACAGAATCCACTTACAGTTATACATAACTGTTCCTTCATCTGGAATCCTTTGGTTTTTGCTTCTGGCATTTTTAGTGTCAGAAAACTACGTGGGCTACCTGGCTGTATTTTGCTGTAGACGTGTTCAGAGTTTTTCTACCCTGAAGACAAACTTTTGTCTGAAGGTTATGTTAGAGGCAAAGATTGAAGCATGTTTTTGAATCGTATAATCCTTTTGCTGCCCTGAGGAACTAAATGTGTGAGAGTGCAATCAAGATGTTAGGAAGCTGCGTGTTTTGGCGTTTCTATAATTGCACTGGTTTTGTTTCTGTTCTTTCTGTAAGTGATAAGTGAGTGTACTTTCCAAATGAAATTGGTTCTGTTTTTTGGGAGTACTCTAAGAAGATTATTTCTTCTTGAGTCACGCTTCTGGTAGCAACTTTACACACCTCAGACAGCACTGATTTCAGCATCTCAGTTTTGTGGCTACTTGAAGGTCTGTGGTTGATATGTCATTAACTTACTCATGAGTACTGCATGCTGAGAAACTTGATGTCCAGTGCTGACTCAGTTGTGCAAATAAGTTTAATTGGGGTAGACTCTAGTAACAGCCTGGCTACTACATAAGTTGTCAGCTGGGTAATGATTTCTTTACCTAGCGATTCCTAAAACTGCATGGTAATATTCTAGAAAATGGAGTGGTAAATCAGGAGTGGCCTCTACCACTATGATTAGATAACGCCTCCTGTTGACAAATCGTTCTGAAAAATAAATTTAAAAGAACATTAGTAAATCTTTCTGTGGGTTAACAGTCCTCTCAACTTATACAAATAGTTCAATCCCTGTCTTCCAGGACAGGACAAAATTTCTGCTTTTGCATTAAATGTTGTATGCTAGCCCAGCATTGGTTCTTTGCATTTGCTAGCCTAAACTGTTCAGGGAAGATTGCTGATTTGCTTCTTAACAGATTTCCAATGTCAAGATACAAGAATTGGTTATGCATATCCTACTGCTGGCTGAGTGTTTCTAACATGGGTTTTAGAGTCCTTCCACTGCTCCTGGGGTGCTGGTGGAAATATTTGCCAAGCTGTGGACAGTCTCTTCCCAGGAAGAGTACTCGGGAGATAATTTGGAGAGTACTCAGAGATAATTTGGCAGGCAAATCAAAGCATGCAGGCTTGCTTTAAACTTTGGGAGCAGCATATAGGAGTGCCGTTTGTGCCAGGAGACGTGAATAGTGCTGTGTCTGAACGTTGTCACTTTTGTCTTGGGTAGTTGTGTGTTTTGATAAGAGCAGGGAGTAGTCGTTCAATTAAGGGAGCTGAGGTGGAGACAATAAAAGAGGGTAGTGTGGAGAGATGTAAAGAAAGCAGTGTGGTATTTGGTATTTTGCATTGTTTCTTACTGTCCTCATTGCATCTCCTTATATCTTGTACAAAGCACAGGTAGGGCTTTTTTTTGCCTTGTATACTTTAATAGCTGACAGTCTGCCTTTTCTTTTCCTCCCTCCTTTGGTACAGAAGAGACAAACGTAGAAGAAGGTGAACCTGTCAAAAAGAAGAAAAAGAAAAAGGAGAAGAAAAAGCAAGCTGAAGACGAGGGAGCGCTGACTGAGGAACCACCCACGAGCCCCACGGTTGAGGTGAGACAGAATTGCACAGTTACTTGATCCTTCATGGGAACAGATTCTCCCCAAAACATTGGGACTGAGGAGGAAAAGCATATTCTTATCTCTATAACTCATGGCATGTGAAGATTGTTGGACTCTTTAGCAACTTTATTTCATCATACCCATCACTGTAATGTCTGAGAAGACTGGCATTACAAAATAAGGCCTGGGAAATTTGTGACTGTAATGCCTCCAAGCAGCAGGAGTGTTTCCTCTGCTTTCTGCCCACTCCCAGCTTTAGTCTTTCCTCTTTCTACCTCTTTTCTAGAAAACTGGGCAGGGTGTCCTTTGGTGCTGAACCACAGAAATCGCTAGTGTTCAGGACTCTGGAGCAGCAGCTGTACCCGTTGAACTGCTGAAGCATCATTTGATGTCTTCTAGCATCAGCAGAGTGGATGCAGCCAAACAGAACTAGTTGCTCAGTTTTGAAATCCTGTTGTTCTTTAAATGGGATTTCATTTTTTTTTGCTTGGGGTAGCTGTGCTGCCTGATGCAGTCTGACTACTGCGCTGAGCTGCCAGCAGTGCGGTGGACAGCACAGCTTCCCCTGCCCCACCGGCCCCACCATGCTGTAAACCACGAAGTGGTGTTAGCAGTAGGAGAAGGGAACATCTTTTGAGTTACGCTTTGCTAAGTATGGCAGCTGTTGCGCTGCTCTGAGTATGAGCTGTGTTGCCTAGCTACATGTTGCTTTTTTTGCTGTTATGGTTTGTTCATAGCAACATTTGTTTCCAGAATGCAGAGAAAAAGAAGAAGAAAAAGAAGAAAATGAAAGATGAGGATGAAGACTGAGGAGCTGAGGGAAACAGCCCCTTGGACAGCTGCTTCAGAGTAGTATTTCTTGAAATAATTTCTTTAGCCTTTTGCTGAAAACTAACTTCCCTGTATTGGAAGAGGGCAAGGAGATGGATTTGACAGGTTATCTTCTGCCTTGGAACAGAATATTGCAGTGTCTCTGCTACTTCAGAGAATTGCTGGCATTTTTTGCAGTTCCTTTTGTTGATAAGCTTGCCATAGATCCTCTTTTCATACGCAGTCTCCATTGATAAAGAATAAAAACAGTTTTATGGAGATTTTGTGCCTCTGTCTTAACTTATTTGCTGGCTTTCTAACCGATACCAGGAGCGTTTCTAAGACTGTTTGTTGTTTTAAATGAATAATCAGTAAAAGAAAAACTGTTTTCTAAACGTGTAAATGTTCTGTTGTAGCTTGCTCTATAAAGGATTTAGAGGTTATATACTCAGTTCATTAATTAAGATGGAAAATATATATTTTTTTCTAGGTATTATGGTAGACTCCTACTAAACAAATGGCAGTGTGTCTTTAGCTGGATAACGTTAGGTAACTTTTCAGCCAGTGCAGCTGGTGCTTTTCTCTTGAATATAGGGTACTGATTAGCTCTTAGCATGTGGCTTGCTTATCTTTTGGTGTAAGCAGGCCCATTTAATCCCTAATGAAATTAATAGGATGCTCACTTAGTGCGCAGCTACCAGTGGCAAGAACACGAGCTTCCTTTTCTTTTTCTCAGAAAGATTACACTGAGTTTAACTGCTACAGTTGACCAGGCTGCTCAAGGTATGGTGCTCTGAAACAGTGTATCAGGAGTGTGCTACCCTGCTGCAGCCACCTCTTATCCTCAGCGTTGTGGATCCTTCTGTGGTTATGCTATTGTGGTTAGTGATATTTTTACTATGCAGAACTCTGGATCACCTGGGAGTAGTGAGAGTTTTCCAGTTCATCTGCTTTTTGCCAAAAAAGTAAATCTTTCGGCAGGCGGCAAAAGTGTTAAGTTATCCATAATGACATAGACTTGGTTGTTAGTGCCTTTACCATTTTATTGTGAATGTATTCTCAAACACAAATGATTGCAGACATAGGAGTTCCGTTTCCTCTGAGCTATTAATGTAGTCACTTTCTCAGAACTCTCAGATAAATTATGTATAGGCTGCTCAGGAACTGTCCTATATAATTTACCCCAGTCAGAAAATTTGTATGAGTGACAGTTGCTTAAGAAGTCATCAGTGGAATCAAGATGCCAAGAGGTTATTTTTGTATGGCCACCTTTTCCCCCTTGTGCTTATTGCTTTGATAACAAGGGAATGTGATTCATCTGTCTTATTTAGCACTTTTTAGTGGCTTATTACTACAAGCCAGGTTCTGAACTCCGGGGCAGTGCACTGGAGTTGGATCATGAAGAAACATGTCTTGGTCCCTCTTCCCGGTCCAGGGTTGTGGGTGTGAACTTCAATATCAGATTAACCAGAACTTCTACTTTATTCTGTTTTTAAATTTCTGAAGTGCTGTAAGATTGTTTTGTTTTGTTTTTTCTTCCTGAGTGAAACTGCTTTGGAAAAAATAGGGCTGAGAGCTCCATGTGCATGACCAGAAATATTGTGTGGAGGAAAGGAAGGAAGTTTTAAGCTTTTCAGTCCTGGATAGATCATGCGTTATCTGCTTCCACCCCTTTTGAGCAGGTATGGAAATAAGTATTCTATATTTTGAGCTGAACTGCTAAACTCCTCATCCTAGGAACAATGAGCTGCAGATCCCAAAGGACTGCTGCTGAAGCACTGGTAAGTGTCTTCAACTTGAGTGCTAAATATGATCAGTGAGAGTAAACAGCGGTGATGCAGACTGTAACCACTATAATCCAGGGTTGCTGTACTTGAAGTTGCTTATCAGTTCTGGCAGGCAAGACTGTTTTACTTGCATATGGTGTTCCACAAAGGTGTGTGGATTTGTTTAAAATCTTGCATCTTAAAAGTGTTTAGAGAAAAAAATTTATACACATATAGCTGGGAAATAGTGTAGCCTCACTGCACAGGTAACAGTAACTACCCAGGAAGTAGGACAGGCCCTTAATTGGGACTTGAGCCTTTTAATCTTTTTAAAATAGAATTTTGAATTCTTAGGCTTATCCAGCATATCTTTTAAGAAATAATTTTGCAACAGGCCTTACGTACTGCCTGCGCTATAGGTCACTGGCTAATCTTTGGAGGGCAGTTGTCAAGTGGCTCCCTTATTTTGCCTGTTGATAAAGCAAAAGAACCTGGCATGTTAGATTAAGGACAGCTGTTTTGATTTCCCTGCATTCAGAAAGAGCAGCTAGCCATATTGATGGCACTTGAAGCAAGGCGGTGGCATGTGTGGAATTGAATTATGAGAAGTCTTCCTTATGTAAAGACTGAAGGCCTTTAATATGATCCTTAGAACACTTTATAGGTTATTCCAGAACACAAAAGTAAGAGTGGAAAAACTACTGATGAATTGGGACTAAGCCTAGTAGAGGTGCCTCAAAGGGACCGCTGGGACCGTCTTGCATGGGCTATTTGGGGACTTAACCACTGTGTCCCCAGGGGCTGCCATTCTAGAATAGCATGTGAAGCATGCTCACTCTGCTTTTGAAAATCTAGTCCCATGTTAGATTTTGAAAGCTTGAGGCATAGTCTTCCTTTATCCCATGTTAGATTTTGAAAGCTTGAGGCATAGTCTTCCTTTACAGCCCAATTGAATAATCAGTGGCCAACAGTTGAGCAAAAATTATGTATCTAGTCAAGGTGTGAAGGTTTAACGAAGTCTTCCGTCTGCCAGCTGGGATTTACAAACTTGAGAGAATTTTTTTCTTCTGCAGTAGATACTAGAAACTACCTGAAGCCACTAGATACATCCCCATTTCAGCTACTGAAGAGGTATAATGCTGTCTTGAAAAAATAGATATAGCTGCAAGGTTCCGTGCAGTTATGACCTCGCACAGTTTTTCCTGGGGAGCAGAAAGAAATATAGCATCTCCAACTCATTCAATACTGAAGAGTCTTAACATAAGCGACCGATGGTGGCTCTGGTGTGTGTCACCTCCTACGCTGATGCCCTGTAGAAAAAAACTGGGATTCCTCATCTCTGTGGGCAAAGCCCTGTGTTGCGCAGGCCGTTATTGCAGAGACCTTTCGCTTTTAACGGTGACAAATAATGCTTGTGTAGTTGAAAGGGAAAAAGGACTTTGTGGCAGAGTAGCAGAGTGGAAGACAGTTGTGTAGACTGAGCCTCAAGCTGTGTGGTGACGAATGGGACCCAAATGAGGGCCATTGCCCCTGTGGAAGGGTTACAGACACCTCTGCCAGGAAATACCTGTACCAAGCCACAGGAAATACCACTTATGGTCCTGGTTTTGGAGAGCTGCCAGATACTTATTAACTGACAAGGTGTTGCAGTGGTATTCCGCTGGGGCTGATGATAACACTTCATTTTTCCCTTAGGAACAGTTTTGAAAAATATGCAGGCTTGGCTGGCTTTGGGCTCAGGGCCTGCTGCCTGCTTCTTCCCTCTGTCCCTGCTGCAGCTGGAGGCAAAGGATGGCCGAACGGGCGGTGCGCTTTCTGCAGCCTCTCTGCTGCAGAGTCAAAACTGCAAAATCACCTGGCGAGGCTGAAGTCTTTTGTGGAGTTTTTCACTCATTTTCCTCTCTGGAGTTGGGGATGGGGCACTGCCGTCTGGCTCTACAGCGAGGGTGCCGGTGCATGCCTGCTCTTTGCTCCTCTCCTCCCTGGTGCTGCTTTCACCATGTGGGTGTGATCCTGCTTTATTAGTAGCTACTTTGCTCTGCAAAAACTTACTTAGGAGAATTAATGTATTTTTCTAGCCGAAGAACTGTAGTCTCTTAGGAAAATAGATGTGTTCTTTCCCTTCTACATGGGAATTCGATTGTAGAGGTGGCGGCAGTGGCAGCAGGGACCTTTCTCACTGGTGAGCCAGTTTCTCGGTGGTTTGAAAACCCAGCCTTAGTGACTGTCCATGGGACAGTACTGTTGGGATGTGGCCCTGGCCCTGCTGTGACCAGCAGCAGCAGTCCTTCACCCCGGTGCTCACTGGCCCTGTACGCCTGCACTTCCTTCCAGGCTTTTCCCGCTGGTGCTGGTGGGGCATGGTACGTACTCCAGCTGTTCACAAGCTGTTTCTCATGCGTGGAGGCCTGTGCCCAGTGTACATGCTCCTCAGTAGGTGTGAGATGCCAAGCGGAGGGCCAGCAGGGTACATGTCATCACCAGGCTTTTGTGCCTCTCTTCCCCCTGTGTGTAAGGTGTTTCAGTCCTTTCCCATCACTATTTCAGAAGCAGTTTGCCATGTGGTTTTGCCACATGTATGCCTAGTGGTGCAGGCTGCTCCAGGCAAACTCGAGTGCACGTTGTGTCCCTGCCTGATGTGCAACTTTCAAACGAAGCTGCACTATTCTCACCCATCCTGTGCCCTCTGTCTTAATTCTTGGGCAATAGTTCATTCCTGTCATAGCAATGCATATCTTGGTGTGTTCACTGACTCCATGTTTTCAGTAGCAGTAATGTGTGTAGAAAGACTTTCTGATGTGCAGTTTCTTGTCCCAGCTACAGGCTAATGGAAACAGCGTTGTCTCTATAGACCTGGATCAAAATACAATGAGCCAGTTGCAATGGGCTAGTGAGAAGGATCGATGTGCCATGCCACAGCACTGGCTGTGGCAGGGAGGCTGCAGGAAGGAGGGCTCCAGGCCCCAAGAAAACGCAACACTAAAACACTCCTTGTTTGGATGAGAGCTCTTTGGGCTTGCCACGCTTAATCTCTAATCTTCGTGTTCCACCTCTAAAAAGTGGGATAATGCTTCCCAAATCCCTTAAGTGTGCTCTCATTATTTATGAAACACTGTGAGAGATCCAAATAGGATGTGAGATGAGTTATGAAGAAGGAAGCTTGTTTGAGAATCCAGTGGCTGCGGATGAGGTTATCTAAATCCAAAATGGAATCTGCTGTAACAGAATTGTGGCCGAAGTCTCGTAGGGCAGCCGTGTGAAATCTTTCTTGCAGAAGAGGGAATGAAAAGCAGCTGTTCCAGAGTTCTTAACACATCATTTTTCATCCTCTTAAAAAAAGGTTTGTTTTAATAATGAGCTAGGATTGCTTTTTAAAATCATGTTTTCAAACGGGCTTAGCGTTCAGCTGGTGGGGGAAAGCACTGCAATACAAGCTCATGCATTATCAGTGCTCTGTTAGCAGATCAGAAAGCCTGTACAAAAGCGAAGCTACCATGGATGAGAGACAAGCGTTTATACAGCTGCGAATGTAGCGCTGTAACACTGGAGATAAAGGTAAATGAGATATAATTGCCAATTGCCCAACCAGGGTATTGCGACATGTTGAAGCAATAGTGGGCAATGCTGCTGTGAGGGAGCGCGCTTCCTCCGCGCCTGTGCTCCATCCTTGCCAGGGTGGGACGGGCTGGCAAACGCAAAAACAACATTGGCCTTTAGTACTGTTCTCTGTATTTTTACTAGGTTGATGCCAAGCAGCTGCAGGAAGGAAGAGGGGGAACGCGCCTTGCCAAGCTCAGTGAGTACCAGGGCCAGGTCTCTTGTACGCCACAGCGAAGCCATCCTGGAGCCCATGGCCTGCGGAAAGCCTATTGTGCTCTTTAAATCCCACTGAAGTTCCTGAGAGAGGGCTCATGTGGGGTCTAAATCGCACATTTTCTTCACAGGAAGTGATTTCAGCTGCAGGGATCGTGGCAGTGAGGAGCTCTTGTCTCCTGTTGCTTACTGTCACCCTACGGCCGTGTGTCCCTGTAAATGGTGACATCCATCCTTTTTAACTGCAGGAGGTGTACCTGTAGGCTATTATACTTAAAAATAAACCAGACATGTAAACCAGCCACAGTGCGTTTTGAACGCGTGAGCCTGTCACAGGTAGAAAGAACATAAAAATAGTAATCCCAGTTCTAGTATTTGTACTCTAGTATCTTTTAGAAACAATTGTGACGACAAACCAAAAAAGAAGCCATGTCTAGACACTTGTTTGCCTGCACACAGGGCCAGGAGTTGTTTCTCCTCTACCTTTCTGGAGACGCTGGCTGGCGCATGTTCCCCTTCCAGAGGAAATCCTTTGAACTCCCAGCGGTTCAGGCCTCTAACTGGGTGAAACAACGGCTTGGCGCTTCCCCAAGCAATGCGATTTTTATCATATTTGCTGTCCGCAGGAGCGCGGCCTGTGCCAGCCTCGCAAGTCCTGGGGATAAGGCGGACGTCAGGCTGCTCCAGTGCCTGGGGATGGGGTCCTGGGCAGAAATCACGGTGCGGGGTGAGCCTGGGCACGCTGCTGCCTGCCTTCACCAGGGCTGCTGTGGTGCTGGTGTCCGAGTGTTTGCAGGCACGGCCACTCTTGTTAAGTTGTTTAAAGGGTTTTTTGTTTGTTTGGCTATTGCTCTGGCTTCTCCAGGTGGCTCATCTTACAGTAACTACAGATTCCTGCTCATCTCTGCTGAGTGTTAACTATCCGTCAGCTGCAGCGAGAGCATTTGGATGTTGTTGGGGGGGACTTAGATTTTGATGGCTTATTTAGCCCCAAAACAAGCCTGATAGAGTAAACATCAGAGTTGCCATCTTTGCGGTGGCAGGCCCTCACCCTTTTGGGAAAGGAATGTTATTAATTAAATGGTTATGAGAGATGATTCAGTCTGTTTTTTTTTCCTTTGGCTCATTCACTTGATTTGAGAGGCCTTTTATCTTTTTTCCTTAGTTTGTGGTTTAAATATTTTGGCGATCAAAATAGCTCTGCTCTGCAGCATCTGTGGGAAAGGGCCCTGCGTGTATTTCCAGAGAAGAGGTTTTAAAAGCTGCAGGGTAAGAGAGATTGAGAAGCTTTTATTGCACATGCCTTGAAGCAGATATTCCTGATAACTAATGTACCTGAAACTGTTAAAGAAAGTACAGATACAAATAGCACCAAAACTAATTAAAAAGAAAATTAACCGTTCCTCTTGCATAGCCACACCCTGCACACTGGGAAATACTTAATCTTATGCAAAAATGTGAGAGAGATGGTGGTAATTTCCTGAATAGAGCAGGCGGAAAGGCTCCTGATGTTTGCTTAGCTTATTTTATTGTGGTGGTAGGATGAACTTGGTAGAGCTGCTGGTGAAAGTCCCCACTCTCAGGAGGCTTAGAGAAGTTTCATGCTGCTTAAACTCTCCTGTAGGAAATGAAAAGTGACTAGTTGCAGCATTTAAGACCGGATCCAACCGTTATTACAATTAGCGGCAATCTTCCTATTGACTTTAAAGGGAGCTCATAAATAGCTGCGCAGATTGTGTTGATGGGCAAGCGCTCGAGATGACTTGTTTTGTAGCGAGGTGAGGTGTACGGTTAGATTTTTATTCAGTAACCAGCAATCGACGTTATCAGATTGTTTATCTTTTGTTTTCTTAGTCCAGCTAACATGCATTGCTTTATTAACAAAAGGGGCCAAAGAGCTGTTATGATAGACTGCTTTTTGTCGAACACTATACCTGAAGCATGCGCTAACTCCATGAATATTCCTTTTTATTAAATACCTTCTGATGCACTGAGATTTGATTTGCTTTTACTTTGTTGTTGCCTCCAGCCCTTTCAAGTGAGAATTTCCTGGAACCTCCTTTTCTACTTGCAGACAATGAATGGTGTGAGAAGTGGCTTCTCGTGTCGTTGGGGATAGCTGTGCTCCTGGCAGGGGTGTGCACAAGGCTTCGTCTCGCGTGGTGGGACCCCAGAGCCACGGGCGTGTATGGGAGGCCGATCCTCGAGCCCTCCGTGGCGTTCCAGTGAGAAGCACTGACGCCAGCGACACTGAAGCTTTTGCGCGAGGCAAAAGCGTCTGTACAATCTGAACGTATGCTCAAGAAACGCCAGGCGTTGAAGGGAAAGCAAGTGTTATGTCCCAGCTTTGTGCGGTCAGCTGAGAAAAATCACAGTAGTCTTACAGGTCACAGCTTTTGGGGTTTGCTCCAGATACCTATATTTTTAGGGTTTGTTTTCCCCTTGTAGCATGAAGGTCAGAAACTTATTCTGATAAAAGCTGAAGGACTGCTTTAATTGCGTAAGTGTATGGGCTGTCAAAAATACCAAATGGCATGAAATTCTCAATAAATCATTGGAGCTGGCAACTCTGATGCTGATGTTTGAGCAACTGCTATTTGCTGGGGTCAAAGCTATACAAAAGAGCTTGAAGTGCTTTTTTAACCTTTAAAAATGCCTGAACGTGGCATAATAGAATCTGTTATGTTTTGGTGATTTCCCAATCAAGTTTGCTCAATGTACAGCTTAAAAACCTGGGGTTTCTGTCGCTGACAGCTGTTGCCCTTCGTGACACCTGACCTTCAGAAATCGCTGTGGTTCGCTGTTTTGCCTACCCGCAGCTGTTTCGTGCCCGCGAAAGGCACGGCTCCTGCTCTATGAAGTCCTGTCGGCGAGGGGCCGTTGGGCACGCTGCTGCGGAGAGTGTGGATGAAACCCTGCTGTCCTCCTCTGAAATGCTAAACACCGCAAGAGCAGCGTGGTTTTCCTGGCTGCGTCTTGCGAGTGACGTTTGGGGGCCTGGTCCCGGCACGCTGGGGAGCGGTTTGGGAGGGGGGGAGGAAGGCAGCTACCCGCAGCCCTGCAGGCTTGTGTGCGAGGGAAACGGTTCAGAAGTGCCCTGCTGGTGAACTTCATGAACTATCAGAGGAGGATGCCCACAGGAAAAGGAAGTGAATTTGGTGATTTCTTTTTTCCCCTCTCCTCCCCACAACTACTTTTCTAAGGTGGGCAGTGAAGTCTGGCTTTTCGCTGGCATGTTTTTGGCTGCGTGGTTTACCCAGAATAGGTAGTTTTGCTGCTTTCAAAGACTCCAGGTAATGAAAGCCTTTTCAGTCAAAGACAGAAAGCAATATTAGGACTTAAACCGAGAAATATTTTTTCCAATGAATACATATGTGAAAACAAATTTAAATAAAAACACCCGCTATTTAAGCTGGGAGTAGCTCTGCTGCGGTGGGTCGCGTTGCTCTGGGAGGGAAGCGGCGCGGCGGGAAGGCGCGTGGCCGTGCGCAGCGCTGGGACCCTGACGGCGCTGTGGGCCCTGCGCGGCGCTGAGCAGGCGAGGGGAAGGGTTTGCGACACGGCAGCAATCTGGAAGGCATCGTCTGGCGTTGCCTACCCACGGGCGCAAAACACTTGAAACGCCTCGGGCTAAGAAAGTTGGTCTTTCCCATTTACGTGGGCATTAGTCATATCAGGCCTAAGATGTTGCAAGTTTGATGGTGCAATTGTGCCATTTCTTTGGTAATTTAGTACCTTCCAGGACACAATAGGAAAGAGTTTAACGTCTTGATATCAACAGAAAAAAATTTTTAAGGGTAATGTTACAGTCCTTGGGGTTGAGTTCTCATGTCCTAAAGAAACAAAAATAAAAATGGTGTAGAAGTTGTTTTATTTCTTGATCTATCTGTGCAGATCACTTTAAACTGTGCATTTTGTGATAGCTGTTTGATATCCAGTGAGCAATTGCATTTTGACGCAAAATCTCAAGGGATGCAGTCTTAGCACAGCAGAAAATGTTTCTGAAAGAAAGGTAATCTTCTTCTTGTCGTGTTCGTGCCAGCATATTTATTTTGATCTTTCCCGATTTCTGTGATCTCTTTACCCTGCTTTGGATGCTATGACGAACCTCAGGTCTGTTCGGTGACGGGGTGGCCCAGACGTGGGCACCAGAGCTGGGTCGTGGTCTAGCGTGGGGCAGTTTAGACAGGTTTTAGGGTGTTTTTAAGAGAAATCCCAGCAAGAAACACACACTTCTGCGCTGCACGCGTGTGCATATGCATATTCCTGCTTGTCTCTTGCATGGGCCGGAGCAACTGATGGTAAAAGGGAGCTGCCACAGCTTTCCCGGAAATGCACGCTCCCGAAAGCGGCGCCGGCCGGACGTCGGGAGGTCAGGGCTGAAGACGACTTACCGAAATCCCCTCCGAGCGAGCCAGCAGAGGGAGCTGGCCGGGACCACAACCCGGTGGGCTGCTGGTGTCAGAAAGGGCTGGGCAAAGATACCCATGTTGTTCAGTGAGAGCGATAAAAGCCTTAAAAGTGACCTCATCCACGTGCGACTCCGGCCTTCGGCAGGTCAGAGCAGCCTGTTTGCAGGGGGAAGCCCCTGCCGTTTGTCATAAATGTCACTTATTTCAGCTCCCGAGCAGCTAGCATGAAAACAACCTACTGGCACAGGAAAAATCCCAGCCCCCTGCCATCGTCCTCTTATGCCAAAAAAAAAAAAAAAAAAAAAAAAAGGTGGAAGAAAGCAGATGTTTGGCTTTAAATGGCTATGGTGGTTTAAATGCTGAGCTCTGGAGGGCCAGTGCAGCTGCCTCTGACAGAGGACAACCTAAAAAGTCGTTTTCTTGATAGCGGGATACAGGGCCACCAGAAATGATCCTCCGTGGGACAAAACAGGGCCAGAGCAAGAGCTCGGTCGTGCAGGTTATGAGCGTACAGGTCAGATGATGCTATGCGCTGCCTTCAGACAGCGTGTATGCGAGCCTGACCCGCTGCTGAGACAAAAGTGGCTTTTAGTCCTGGCTATCCATCTATCTCATCCCTCTGGTTTGCTTTTGCCCGCTGGCAGAACAGGTTCTTTCATCTGAAACCATTTCCAGCAGTTTCTCCTTTGAGAAACTCCTAAGTGTTTGCATGGCGTGAAGGGGCTGTTTCCAGCAGTTTGGGCTGGAGCGCGTTCTAGCTTTGCATTTTATGGCAGGTGTTTGAGCAAGTTCCCTTGATTTTTGAATGGCTATTGGAGCAATTCACCTTTTTGAGGAAGGGCATGTTTCCTGCTCAAAATATTCACTGTTTTGTCGTGGTATTTTTGATACCCCTTCAGAAATCGCAGGTTGGCAGCGTGTTCCTTAGGGTAACCCAAGTCTAAGAGCACGGGCTGGGAACGTTAACGTGCTTAATCACTCCCAAACGTGAAAGGAGAGCGTCCTCTCAAAAAGCGAAAAATGCCTCGGGGCTGCTGCGGGCGCTCCGGGCGCTGGCGAAGGCTGCGTTTGCCCGAGGCTCGCGGGGGCCTGCCGTTCGCAGCTGCTGCGCTTGGAGCTGCGCAGAGGCCGCACGTTGTGAACCTTGCAGCTGGGGGCTTTGAGGGAGCGCACCTTTTCTGCCGCGCTTTGAAGACGTGCGTGTGGTGGGCAGCCCTGGTTATTACATTTCTTTATGGCACTACCCAAAATACCGTCTGCTCTGGTTTCCAGGAGTAGCTCTGCTATGTCTAAGTGGAAGGAAGCATGATGGGTGTTGCACCTTTCTAGAGTCAGGGAGCCCTGAATCATATGTATTTCCAATTACATTGAGCAGCCCGATGTTGCTGCTTTCCTGAATAGCAGCCGCAGAATGGAAGAAACCCCCAAAACTTGGCGTGTTATGGCCGTATTGCCAGTACGGACAGAGTTATAAGGCTGGACGTTCAGCTGCCTCCCGCCGACGTATGCGATGCAAAGCCGAGGCTCTTGCCTGCTGGGTGGCAGCTAGTCAGCTTAAAGGAAAAACTTTTCTCTTTCTCAGATGTATCGATTTGCAGCCAAATCGTGCAGTCCTGAGGGAGCCTTCTGGCTGCAAAAGCGACTTTGGGATTTGGCCTCACGTAACTTTAAGATAAAAGCTTTTATGTAATCGCTAATTCACGGTCGCAGTTGCTTTGGCTTCTCTCGTTATCGCTCTGAAGTTATGTTTTTCATGCTGGGGGCTGGATTTTCCTGGCAGTGCGTGGAGCCTGCTCCCCCGTCCCTCGACCCGGGCCGCGGCCTGTTTTTTCTGGCACTGCTTTAAAGCCTCCCATCTGCCCGCGTCCGCCGGGGACCAGCAGCGGCGCGTTCGCCGCGGGGGAAAGGCCTGATGGTATCCCGCTTTTCTCGCACTCCCCCACGCCTACCCGGGGGCCGCCTCGCGCTCCCTTTCTTCTCCGTTACTTAATTCCCCTTTTACTGCCCAGAAAACTCCCTCCCCTCTCCTGGCCGTCGGAGGCCTCGGAGCCGGCAGCTCGGGGTGCTGGGCCGCGCGTCCCGCTGGCTCGCGGGGCGCCCTTCCTGCGCCGCCTGCGTAGAGCCGTTCTCCGCCGGCCTTCCTCTGTGCTGGGCTCGCCAGCGGTCTCCGCGCGGCTTTTTAAGGGGGAAAGATGCCGTTTGGGAATGAGCGGCTCTCCCTGCTCGGCCGGGTAGCAGGGCACCTCCATCGCCCTTTCCGTCCCCTCCGTGTCCCCGCCGGAGCCGGTCTGGAAGGTTTATGGCGCCCTGCTGAAACAACAGCAAAAAGTGCCTGCCGACAGCAAATCCCCAGCACGGAAGTGAAATGAGATACTGGCCCCATTCGCTCCCACGGTATCACTTATGTCTCCTCCTGTGTTTTCAGCCACGCTGAGCGCGAAGACACCGTGCTGCCGCGGCAGGAGGGTGCGCGAGCGGCGGGGGGGTGCGCGCTCCGCTCCGCTACGCCTGTGTAAATAGAGCGCGGCAAACTCCCGAGGACGCTTTCCTGCTCCAGCCAAGGCCTAATTCCTGCCAGGCCTTTGCTTTGCTTTGTTTCGACACTGAACAAAACAAGGCTCTGCTCTAAGCAACGGTTGGAGGGAGCCGAGCGCACATCTGGTCTCGGCTTTGCTCGGGCTTTCGCAAGAGCCCGCAGCCCTGACGGCGGTGTGGTTTGGAGGCCGCCGGCGGCCGCGCGGTGGCTGGGGCGCGCTCTGAGCAGCGGGGAAGCGGGGCGGTACGTTCGAATGCCTATTTGTGGGATTGGCCCCTGGTTCATTTAACTTGGGGATAGCGATTAAATGGTGACCTTCCTGGCCGAAGGCGGCAGGTCCGCGAGCTGCGGCTTCGGGTGCCTGGAGGCGCGCGGGGGCGAGGCGGTTGGCGGGGCGGAGCGGTAAGGGCCGAAGGTGCGTTTAACGGCACCGAGTTGAAACCGAAGGGCAAGACGCTAAGGGGAAGGGGGTCGTGTGAGCGGCGGCGTGTTTAACTGTTTGTGTCGGCAGAAGGCGCGGGAGGAGATCACACAGTAGCAACAGCTGCCCCTGAAGTCGCTTGTGCGCATGTTTGGCTCGGAGCATCCCCGCGCAGCTGGCGGGAGGTCACCGCAGGAGCCGATAAGGGTTCGCCAAACGCCAAAAAGAAGACGGGACAAGGTCAGAGGCTTTTCTGGTAGCGAGGGGGAGTGTGTTTAGCAAAGGCCGCTATCTCCGAGTTAGGGCGAGAGATTTCATCAACAAGTCCCCGGGAGGAGGAGGGCCGAGCGCTGCAAGAGGGCAGGGGCCGTCTGCCTGACGGCTGCTGGCGCAGCCCGGAGCAGCACGGGAGTTGTCCGCTTCCTCCCCAAACCGGAGTTATCTTTTGGGTCTCCCCGAGGAGCTGATCCGAGCTGGATGCCGAGAAACTGTTGAACTTCTCGTGCTGCCTCTGAGCACAGGGTTGTCATCGGGGCCGGAGACGGGAGCCTGGTGCTGCCGGCGAAGCGCGCGGCCGCCTGAGCAGCTCTCTCCTCAGGAGCAAAGAAACCAACTTGTCCCCCTGGGGGCAAGGAGGGGCGTAAGCGTTCTGGCGTGTGTCAGACCACTGGGCCTTCATTTTCCTTTTGCGAATTGTAACCTTTCCTAAGCTGGGGAAATGGTTAAAAGAACGCAAAAGCAAAACTGCAGACAACACCAGAGCGGGGAAACCCTGCTCCGGCACTGATGTGACTGAGCTCCGTGAGGGGGGAAAGGGAGGGAAGGGGAAAAGCAACACGTGAAAAGCCAAAGCTAATTAAGAGCGTTTTGTGACACATTTGAAAAAAGGCAAAAAGCTCCCTCCAACCGAAGAAACTGAAGGTGCCCCGCGGGGCGTTTCTTCCTGCGAGGTTGAGCTTTCATCTGCACAGAAACTGGAAACACTTTGCAATGGAAATCGAGGGCGGTTTTCCCTTTAGAAGTCTCTACCTTCTTGTCCCTCCATGCTCATTTATAGTGTAGGCTTTAGTTTTAAATCGTAAGCAAAGGTAGAGGTTTCTTGGGTTTGAGGGCTGCCGGCGCTCCCCAAGCCACACGCGCAGGGCTTGGTCAACCCATTTTGGTCTGGAAACGACCTCTGGGGGCCCGTTTCTCATTCGTGAATCAGAGCTTTTTCGACCTCTGAAATTTCCACTGACCTGCGGTAGCCGGGGGTGAAGGGAGGGACTGGGCCAGCCAGGCTGGCTGCGTGCCCCGGCCGAGCAGCAGCGCCCCGGCTCCGGGAACGATTTATTTGCTCTTTATTTTCGTGCGAGACCTGTGAAAGGCAGAGAGGCCATATGGAGAGGCCGTATGGGGGCGAGGGAAGGGTGGCGAGCAGAGGGCCCTTGGCACAAGACTGAAGGCTCACCTCCAGCGCGGAGGTGCTTCTCCCGGCCCGCTCGCCTCAGTTTCTCTCGCCTCCACCCCCAGCACGGAGATAAAGTCTCCGCAGACTAAGCAGTGTTATCTCCAGAACGAGACAGCGACTGCTCATAGTTCATTATCCCAGTGAGACGTTGCCTATCATGAAACCTAAAAACACCTATTAACTATTAACCGCTTCGCCGCTAGTCCTTTTCGACACGAAGTAGGCCATTGACTGAACGCACGTGTCTCCTGCGCGTTCGCCCCGCAGGGCTCAGCTCCTTCCTCCTGCTCCCGAAGGCTTAACCCGGCCCGCAGCCGCCTGGCGAGGCCTCGCGCCTGCTGCAACGCGAGTCCGCCCTACCCACGCGAGGGCCTCTGCTGCACCCAGGTCGGGAAACGGGCCGACAGCATTTAAAAAAAAGAAAATAAAATTTAATGTGAAAATAGAGCTTCACAAGGAACTGCCACAAAAGCTATTTCATTCATTTTTGTAATAAATTAATCAAAAGTCTGCTTTTGAAAGCCAGACAGAGGTGCCACAAAACTTCTAGTCTGGCACAGGATGATGTCAAAGACTGCAGTAACTCTGCTGCAGTATGGTCCGCTCTGCAGCGGGTTACACAGCAGCAGGGCAGAGCTGGAAAAATCCAGGCCTGAAGACACTTAGGAGTTTGTACTCACAAATGTTTTCTTTTTTTGAAGGCTGGATAGTTGCTGCTCTTTTCTGTGTTTCAGAGACAAAGGGGGAAGAAAAAAAAAAAAAAAAGACATAATAGTCTTCAGACGGGCTTTTTTGAGTCCAAAGGCCAAAAGTAACGTCTGGCACAGATTATCTGACTGGACTAAAGGGGAAACGAGTTCCCTCCGAGGCAGGAATTCAGTCTGCCGTTTCCTTAAAGCTGTGGGTCGGCTGGCGAGAGCGAGAGCCTGCTCTGCCACGTGCTGCCGCCACCGGAGGCTTGATGGGTTTATCTCCCATCTTGGCAGGACAGACAGGGCTGTCGCTGGTGGTGCTTTTCCTTCCTGTGAAGAAAACCGGAAAGTTTCCCTCACAAAGGATTTTTCCAAGGTTTTGGGCGGTCGTTTCCCCCGTGGGCTGCGATGCCCCCATCCCGGCTATTTGCCGCCTTGGTGTCCCTCTTTGGAGGAGTCGGTTTCCTCAAGGCGAAGCCGAGCCCCGGAAAGGGGATGGAAACCAACCCCCTCCGTTCAGACCAGGTGACGGTGGCGCTGGAAAATCTGTCCGCCCTAGAGAAAGGCACTTCTGGATCCAGATCACTCCTGAAGTCCCCGGGGTGTTCACTATTTCTCCTTTAATGACGGTCTTCCCATAGCCACCCTCGTTTTTGTGACCTTTCACTCCCGGGGGAATAATGGGGGCGTCTCGGTGCGACACCCCGGATTTGAAGCCGATGGGAAAAATCTGTGTGAAATAGGTAGCCCGATACCTACAATGGCAACAGCGTCTGTGTGTGATTACTTGTTTAGCTGCAATGGCTGAAGCTTTTCGCTGCTAACTCAGCAGACTGCAAGGAGCAGACAGTATTGTCTTTTTGGCTTGTTCTGGCTGCAGTTCAGGATGTTAATAATAATCTGGAGAGCTATGTAAGCCTGGGATGGCAGCTATCGGCAAGCCCCTCTCTCTCGATGCGCTGCTGCAGGAGGTGAGATCAGGGAAGATGATCTTGCTGACAGGTTCCTAATTTAGCAATGAGTGGCAGGCGTTTGCAGCGGAGACCCACACCAAATCCATTATTTATGAAGATACTGCCTGGGGTCCAGGATGGGAGTATTTATTTGTAGGAAAGTCTGTGAACATCTTGATTGTTATTGTTTTAAGGTTTGTTTATGCATCACCGTCAACGCTATGGGGATGCTTTGTTTTTAAAGAAACAAAAAATCTCTTAAAAACAAAGCACCGGGCAGTGTTGTTGTCCTCTCTCCCCAGCATTTATGACAGCATTGAGAGAAACACCCTGGGCAGGCTGATGGGCAGCCAAGTAAAATTTATAACTTATTTTAAAGAGATTTGTTGACATCATGAAAGGCCTTGTCAAAAAGAGCACTCCCCCGAGTCCTAACAACGATAATGGCTGTATGGCGTCAGCACTGAAATACTCTTGGATAACAGCGAACCTATCCCGAGAAATATTTGCAATGTTCCTGAAAATTGTGTTTTCTAAAAAGGAATAGGGCAGGTTGTTTTGGTTTTCTTAATGCTTTGATTTTATTTTCCACTGATTGGAATATTCACTTGGAAGCACAAAAGTAAGATTTTCTATATGCTGGGTAATTAAAAAAAAAAAGTGTTGTTTAAAGGAGACACTGCTAACAAGGACACGTGTAATTACTGTCATGTACAATCTTGAATTTGCAAGTGATACCAATATGTTTGCATGTGCATCGGTATGACAGCAGGAAATATCTGAGGTATACATCCGCCTTATTTCCCACTTCAGCGTCTCACTCGAGCATGGAAGCAGCGTAAAGGGCAGCTCCAGTAAACTGGATGCGGCCGTGTCATTTAAAGCTCCCTCGCCCCGGGGCAAGACAGACGTGCCCTGCAGCGGAGGTGGTGCACATCAGCCTGACATCTCAGGGAGCTCGCAAACGCGGTAGCCTGGCGCCGGCGTCTCTGCCCTCCTCGTGCCCTGCCTTGAACGCGCGCCCTCGTCCTGCCTGCTTGCGAGCACCGCGGATGATAGCTGCGAAAGGGTAAGGCCTGTTCTCCTATCCCTATTTTTTTTTTTTACAGTCTTTTCAAATTAAGTTCAATCTTGTTGTTTCACGGGGCTAAGTTCTTCCTGGTGGAAATACAGTGCTTCAGCAGAGCATCTTCCTTTGAAATCTTGGTAAGTTTTAGGAGGTTTTCTTGGCCTTCTCTCTCCTATCCTTGTTTGGACCAACGCTGAATATTTAAGTTGCTGCAGCTTGGTAAGTTTTCATTATTCTAAGTATTTTTCTGTCGGTCTCATTTGGCATCGCTGCACATTAGGCTAATGAAATGCTAGCATACAGTTAAAACAATATCAAAGAAAGAATGGTAAATATGCCTTTGTCCAAGCAGATAGCAATAAGTGAGCCTGGGAATGACAGTTTAGGTCTCTGGTTTCCTCCCACCACTGTGGGAAAAGGAAGCTGCCTCTGTGCTTAGACAGCAGCAACTGCTTCCTGCGTCTGCGTGGCAAAAGGGGCGTTGGTGCATCCTGGGGCCGGAGAACCGGGGCTTCGGCAGCCCCACGGCTCCGGCGCCCACGCTGCACAGGAAGGCACCTGGCCCCGGGCAGGGGCAACGTCTTCCAAAAACTCCTCAGGGTTAGGTAGGGAAGGAGGCAAAAGCCTTGCAAGGTGCTGGGGACGTGGGTCCAGGAGATCAGACCAAGGCCCTCACCCAGGTGAGGGCTCAAGCTCAAGCGAAGCAGATCCACAGCTGCGGTGAGGTCTTTTGCAGGCCCATGCATCTTCTGGGTCAGGGCCTGTGTTTGTCTGAAGCTGTGAGGAAATTACTGTATTAAAATTGGCCTAAGCCTTGTTTCTTCTTTACAGAGAAACAAAACACAACAAAAACCCAATCCGCTCTCTGGAGAGAAAAAAAGAAAAGTAAGTATTTTAAGGCATAAAACTATTTTATGTGATTCCTTGTGAAGAAGTGCCAATATTAATTAACGGTCCAAAACTACAGCTATTAAAACCAGAGGGAATTTTGTCTTTACTTCAGGATGAGCCAGTTTCAATACATGTCATAAACAATTACTGTAATTTTCTTTTAACCATCCAAACAGTGAAAGTGCTGCGTAACCCGCCTGGTTACGTTCTTGTTTTCCACGAACAGAGTCGATCTGGCTGCTTTCACGGGCGGAAAGCGCGTTGCACAGTTAGGTGTCTGCACCAAACTAAACGCTGGATTTTCCGCCCCGCGGAAAATACTCCCGTGTCGGTGTGCTGTCCTCTCTCGGGGGCAAAACCTGTTGTTTGGCTGGTTTCTAAAGGTTATTTCTTGACAGTTCACGTTCCCCACACAAGAGGAAGGATATGGTGGTTAGCATGTGGTTACAATTCTGGCGAGTGGCAATACCAGTTACCATCTAGGATTCCCTCTGTCATCCTCCCCCATCCCCCCCCCCCCAAATATCCACGGTAAATCTGCATGGATTAGGAGTAAAAACAGGGTGACCAGCTCTTAAAAATCGCGGGTAGCTGTCAGCCGCGCGACCTTCAGCTCCGACGTTAGCAAGGTCAGGCCACGCCGCGTCCGGCCGGTGTAGCACAGGTCGTGCTAGGCTTGATTTTAATTATTCTGTTAATGATTCTGCTGCGAAGGCGAGCACCAGGCCTCAAAAAGCAGCAACGCAGCGTAACAACATGGAGGCGCGGGCGGGGCGCTGCGGGGCCTTTCTCTACCTGCCCGGAGGCCTACCTCTATGGTCGGCGCGAAAGGGGGGGGCGGGGGCGGGGCCCGGGCGGTGCGCGGCGCGGCCGTTGGGGAGGGGGCGGGGCCGGGGCGGGGCGCCCGCGGGCCGGGCGCCGAGACTGGCAGTTGGAGCGACTCCCCTTTGTGTCTGGTGCGGGAGCCGTTGGGGCCGTTGGGGCGGGAGGGGGCGCGAGCCGCGGCGGGGGCCGCGCGGCGCAGCGGAGGCGGCGGCGGCGGCGCCCTCCCCGGGGCTGGGAAGGAAGGAGGCGGCGCGGAGCTGCCCCTCGCCGGCGGTGGCAGCGCGGAGAGCCGCGGGGAGGAGGAGGAGGGAGCTCGCGCCTCGCTCGCCGCTGGAGCCGCCGAGGAGCGGCCTCGCCGCCGTCGGGGCGGCCGCGGGGGCAGGGGCGCGCGGCCGAGCCCGCAGATGGGCCGCGGTGCCGCCGCGGCCCTCGCCGTCAGCGCGGCCGCCTCCCGCCTGGCCGCGCAGCGCCTCGGCGCGTCTCTCCTTCCCCAGGCGCGGAGCGGAGGGAGGAAGGAAGAGCGAGACCTTTAACTGGGCGGGATGCCCCTCTGCCTCGAGCCGTTGGAGCTTGCTGGCGGCGTCCTGAGGCGAGCGTGAGGCGGCTGCTAGAACTGACGGTCGTTAGACGTTTCCCCGCGCCTGGATATGTTCGCTCCTACACCCGGCTGTTTCTTTGATATCGTGAAGCTGCGTGGGAAATAAGCTCGGTTCCCAGAGCGAATCGCGAGAATCGCCCCTTCCCTGGGAGAAGGGAAATGCCTTTGGGCTTGCAGGCAGAAACGGGCTTTCCCCCCGTTCCCCAGAAGAAGCGTTGCCGCTTCCCGAGACATGAAGGCAGCCTGGTGTAATGGAGTAAGAGCAGCAGCGGCCCCTCTCCTCTGCCGTTTGCCCTTCCAGACTGGATTGTAAACCGGGAGAGTTCAGCAAGGCTGTTTGAAAAAAGAGAGAGAGAGGAGAAAAAAAAAAGAGGAAATTCCTCTTGTCGTTTTTATTCTGTTATTTTTCCTCCTTCTGCCTCGGCCCTTGGCTTCCCCAGGTATGACTGCCTCACTGCAGCACCTTTTGCTGGTGCTCCTGCTCTCCAGTGCCACCCTGCTGCTCAGCACTGCGGCTGGTAAGTAGCCGGGGGGGGGGTACTGAACTAGCCATTTTGGCACGGGGAAGGGGGTGGGGTCCGCCGGCATTTGCACCCGTCTGGGTCTGCTGAAGGAGCGGCGTGCATGCATGCATGCATGTCAGCCGCCGAGCCCGAGGAAAGTTCCTCAATCCCGATACCTTAACCGTCTTTGAAAATAAAATCTGCTTTATTGTGTAAACGAGCTCGACCTGCGTTCGAGATGTGTGTTTTGTCTGGATCCGCTTCCCTTGTCTGATAACTTGCTTCAATTTTGGAAAAAAATATATAATCTTTTTGTTTTGCATACCTAGCCCTTTGTAAGGTAAAGCAGGGATTTTTAATATATATTTTAATCGGCAGCGGAGCTGTGCCTGTTTTGCTGTGGGATCTTTTGGGCACAGCCATTTTTAATTTTATCAGCATCGCTGCTTTTAGGGGCCTTAAACATGTGCTGCAGTTTTATGACAGACTTACTAGGACACATTTCTTTTCTTGGGGGAGAAGTTTGAAACAAAAACGTGGCGATTTCTATTGTCATTTGTGATTACGGAATAGTAACAAAAACGCTGTTGAAGAATACTGAAAGATCTTCAAGTCAGTGTTCTTTTTTAACAGTGACTTAGAGGCGTGTGTTCTAAGAGCATCCTTATGCTTATTTGGGGGCGTTTAGGTCCGCTTTTGATGTTGCTTGGAGGCTCAGTGTTAGATACATAGGATATTTGAACATGATATTGGAAGAGAGATCAGTATTGCACTGGCATCCTTTGGTTTTCTGTCATGGTGACTGATGAGCACGTAGGAGCTTTCTGAGTGTTACCAGCTTTGTTAGGCGCTAGGACTGATTCTTCTCAGTGTATATGTTTTCAGCAGTTCTGGAAGACTCTTAGGATTTTGGCATCTTTTAATAATCAGGAGCTAATTTTGAATGCCCACTCTTGTCAGCATTGTTTTTGCAATCTGATGTGCCTAGTTCATAGATGAATCCTTATGGGAAAATTGCTATATCTTGCTAAGGTGACCTAATAAGATGATGGTAGTTTCTGTATTACATTCTAGTGATTTGTTTTAATTGAATTATTATCAGTGTTGAAAATACTCGGTGTCATTATTTGGAAAAGCCTGTCCATTAGACATGTTTAGGTAGTTTCTTTATTGCTCTGACAGTCCCTGATTTCCTCACTTCTGCTTTTTTTAAGAAGTCTCTTTGGGGAAGATATTAAAATGAAATGATTGACTTTGCCTACATCAGCCTGACCTTTGACTGTTGATATTTTAGACTGATACCTGCTCTATCTGTCTGTGATAATTTCTTCAGAGTTTTTTTTTTTTGGGGGGGGGGGCGTTTTTTGAAAAAGGGACTTTTGAAGGTCGAAAGCCTTTGTATTAAAGTGTGGATGAGTCAAGAACGCCAAGTATCTAACCTTTTCTCTTAAATATAATTTTTAAAAAGCGTGGGCTTTTTTTCAGTTTGGAAAAACTTCAGTGAATTGGTAATTCCTTTATTCTGATGAGGGAGAAGGGCTACTGAAGGAGAGGCAGTGCCGATTTGAACCAGGCCAAGGGCTGGGCAGGTGCAGTACGAGCTCAGTTGGACGGTTTTGCCCGTTCACCTCAATCCTGACCTGTCAACAGCATTCCTATTATTTCAGTTCTGGTTTTGTTTTGTAAAAAGAGTATTAATGATGCCAGCTTGTTTAGTTGTCTTGTGAACAGAAACCGGTTTTCCCATTGTGATTTATTTCTTAATTGTGAAATTGTAACAATCTGTGTTATAAAGCCTGGGTCATAATCCTCTGTAAGAGTAATTATATGAATGATTTGAGCTTTACTTACAGTCAACCATTAGTAACTTTAAGTTTATACTACATTTCAGAAACAAATGGCTATACATGGGGAAGCTACACTAATGTGTAATTCTGCCCTTTTATGTTCATGAAAGAGCCAACACTATTTCTTCTCTTCCCCACCCCTCCCCCTGAAGTATGAACTGTATACTCACATCACGGTGAAAATGCTGGCTTTATAGCTTTGAAAACCTCGGTTAACTGCTACTTCTCATTAGTGACTA
This sequence comes from Struthio camelus, assembly GCF_040807025.1. Classification (NCBI taxonomy): domain Eukaryota; kingdom Metazoa; phylum Chordata; class Aves; order Struthioniformes; family Struthionidae; genus Struthio; species Struthio camelus. Next base: position 9,923,024 of record NC_090947.1, on the reverse strand, counting down.
GATCCTGTGTCTCAGCACTATATAAAATTGAGTGTTGATAAACGCAAAGAGGGAAAGTACTTGCATAGATTGGTAAATTTCCGTCTCAGGAAGAACGCTGAGACATCCTTGAGGTAGCTCACCAAAGCCCTGCACTCAAAATATGGTCAGGAAAGGAAGGCTGCTGAAGTGCATGAAGAAAGAAAATCATGTAGTGGGGCTGTTGATGACTGTTTCGCTCATAATCTGGAGCATGAATGAAGATGGGATGTGGTTCTTCCTTCACCTTGGCAATCAAAGCTATAAAGAATTAACTTTAGATTCAGATTTTATTTTTTTCTGATTATTAGAGGAAAAGTAATACTGGCTTACTCTATGAAATCCAAATCTTAGCAGGTATCCAGTAGCTCCATCTTTAAGTCATATATTGCTCCTCATAAAGAGAAATGCTACAGTGAGGGTATTTTACATAGAGTAGTCTCAAATAAAAGATTATTAAGACTTTTTTTTTAAAGTTATGTTGGAAAAACTGATTTGTGCCATTTTCTTCTTTATTTCTCAGAAGACTTCAAATTCCTCTTTTCTAAGAGGAATTTATTTTATTTAGAAATATGAAGCATATTTATATTCCCTTATGCGTTGGAGAGCTTGGATGCATTAGTCATGAGGACCATTACAGATGGTCAATGACTGTTTGAACTGTTTCCCCAGTATTGTTAAAGATTTTTGGGTGTTCACATGGACTTAATGTGAATGAAAGTAATTTTTCTTCTGATGTGCTCATGTTTCGTTTGCTTGGCTTCTGTAATATATAATGCTAAACCACTTTTCCTTCTTTACAGACATGCAGGGTAGCCAGCATTCCTTTGCCCAATGTGTAAATTATTTGGGGAAAATATAGAGTGAAAATTAAAATAGCATATCCTTTTATCTTTGTGCGTCTTTCCATAAGTCTGTACCTGTGTGGGTCAACAGGGCTGCAGAATTTTCAGAACGAATGCAATTATATAAAGATTGAAGGATTTATTAGAAATGATCATTCTAATTGTTAGTTAAAATGAGTGAATTGGAGCATCTTTATGCTGTTTTATCTTGCTAGTCAAAGTTTCTGTAGTGTCTCAACATAGTTCATTTGAAGTACGAATTGCGTGCCCTAAGAAAAGACTTCTATGGCTATTCAACTCAGTTTTTCTACTGTGTTTTGAATTAATAACTGAGATACATAAACGCTGCAGGCATCTCTTATCTTGCGTAGTAAACAGTTTTCTTAATACTAGCTTCACCTCAGTCACTACTACTTTGCCGAAGATACGCTCATTGCTAATGGCTTACTCAGCTGTAGTCTGAAAATTAAATTTATTTTTCTGTTTGACACGGGAGCTTTTTCAGAAGCATTAGCCTGGCCGATGGAAAAAAGCAGTTTGCTTGGGAGGCACACCTGGTATGCCTGATGGGTAACTTACACAGACGAGCCCTGCCAGAGCCTCAGCCGAGGGCTTCGTTAGCTCCCTAGCCGTGTGAAGGAAACGACCTAGCTGGGAAAGCGCAGAATTCTGCACAGAACCATTCATCCTGCAGAGCCGAGTCTTTCCTCTGCGAGGGAAATCTGCCTGTGTGGATCTCTGTGGTATTTCAGTGCAGCTGCTTCTAGTTTCCAAGCAAACTTCAGTATTTCTCTATTGCACTGTGTGGCATGGGCATATCCTGTGAGAAAATGGAAGCTGCAGTAATCAGGTTGCTGAGGAGCCTGAATTTCAAGCCCTGAACCATTACATAGATGCATCACTTCTAGGATGACTTGTTTTACCCTCAGAAGAGCTGTGAGTAAAGGGTTGGCTAAATCATCTCCGTATCTTCCTCTGACGAAGGAGGGCAAACCTTACTTCAGCCTGGACAAAGAGAGGAGGGAAGCATATCAGTATTTCTTCCCTCAGGATTATTCTTATGGTGAACTTTGTACAAGTGGTGGCTTTAATGACACCTCTCTAGCACATATTACCAGCTTTTCTAAAACAATCATTTATTTTGCTAATGTTCCTTTAGGCAGTGTTGACTTTTACTATAAGAATAACGCATTATTGTCCCACCCCCCTTTTTACATTTCATTAAGTATTTCTCAGCAGTCTGTGTGGTTAGTGTTATTGTTTGCTTGGCAGATGCTAGCTTCCTCTGCCTTTTTGACAAGAGGGAAGAGAAAATTAATAGGTTGAGGCCTTCTGAAATGTTTTATTCCTAACAATAGAATGCAGCATTTACTGTTGCCGGAGCTATTTTGTGTTTTGGATTCAAAGTGTGGCTGTGAACATGTGCTGTCATCTTTTGCGCAGACTCTAGCTTGGCTAGCCACTGCCATATGTAAAGTGGTGGTGTAAAGCTCCATCCAGAATGAAATGTTATGCCCTGAATAAAACGGGTGTGATGGTGCTGTATGCTGAGTAGGGCAGGAATCTCGGTCTACCTTGCATACAATTTTAAGTAATAATTTTATTAAGTTGGTCGATTTAGTGGAACTACTCACTACTTCAACTTGAGTTTATAAGTAAGGGAATAATTAAAAAAAAAAGTTCTCCAAAACATAAAATCCCTCTGAGTACTGAAATCTGTTACTTTTTTGTTTTGTTTTGTTTTAACACTCCCCCCCGCCCCCCGGTCTCTTTGAAATATGACTTCACAGAAGTATAAGGCTAGAAGTGACTTCTATTTCTCTCCTGTTCTGGATATATAAGTATAGTTTACATTCTGGATATATAAGTATAGTTTACAATGTTCCTCTAAACTCTTCTTTAAAATCTTTAGTAAAGAGGAATTTCACAGCCTGTCTAGGTAGCCTGTCCTGTTACAGTGTTACCATATTTCTTATAATGCAGCAGTAATAATTTTTTATTTCCTCTATTGTAACGCAGGATTGTTTAAGATATTTCTTAATGAAAATGTGGTAATCCATCTGAATGTATAGCATAGAGCGTACACATAGACAATCGCTGTGGATCTTGATAAGCTGTTCATATGTCAAAGCGTAGTGTCTCAAAATTTGTTACAGTAATAGTTTATTGGAAGCTTGAGTTGTCTAGGAAAATTTTAAAATGAAAATTTTACAATTTTTCTGGAGGAAGCATTTTTAAAGCTGTTTTTGAAACTTGTGCTGATCCTAAAATGCCTAAAATTCTCATTTCTGAGGCTGCCAGCATGACTCAAGGAGTCTGTTAAGTGCAGAGATGCGAGCCTGGCTGAGCAGCAGTAGTGGAATCTGATAGGAGAGATCAAGCTCTATGTGCGAACAGAAGGAATAAAGGCTGGCAGGGCAGGAGAGATTTGAAAGGATGAAGAATTAAATCTGTTTTGCAGTAGGATGAGAACCAAAGTTTATAAGACAGCTAGACAGAGGAGAAGACTTACATCTGTCAAACTTGTTTGGAGAATGAATGTCTGCAGTTGTGTGGCAGAATGAAGATTGGTGCTGGGGAAGAGAAAGAAAGCATAGTTGAAGGTAGCACTGTTGAAGATTTCTGTTCTCTGTTGTGAGAATTAATGAGAGATCTGGTCATTTAGGTAATCGATTTCCCTTCCTCGCTAATCTTATAATTTTGGAAACTGCAAGGTTTTTGGGTGGTGATGGTATTTTATTCCAAATAGTTGGGGTGGGAGAGCGTCAGTTTTGTTAATTGCCTTCTAGCTTTTCTATCAAAACGTGTTTTGTGTTTTGAACTATAAAGGTGTCTTAGCGTCCTGTGTATCAGTACTTTGCATTTTCTCTTTTGTCTCTTATTTCTAGGTGAGAGAGGGAGGGAAAGATAGAAACTACAGATATGGAATATTCCTTTTCATGTCGTTGCCATCTGTGAACCTCCCCGTTTCCATCAGTAACTTTTGAACCTGTTGGCGAATTTCAACCATATGTGAAAGATGTCTCAAAGAGATTAATTTGCTACTGCTTTCATGAAAATTAGTAACTGAATAGAGGAGAGAAATGCAAGGTAGAGCTTTCCGGAAGGGAAAGTTGGGCAGAACCCAGCCCACGTAATTTCTCTTTGCGTATAACTGGCTGCCCGGTCACTGTGGGGGTGCTGGCAGCCTCTTGGTGCGTACACAGTTCTGGACTAAGCACAGTACGTTTTGTCTCTTGTTCACTTGAGATGAGGTAGGAGACGGGGCGAGGGGAATCTGGGATCCCTTTTGTGGGAGGGGTGAGAGCTGGGGAAGTAACGTGGGAGAAGGGGCATGTATATAGGAAACTAAACTTTATTAGTCTGCTTATGGAACAATTTGTGTGGGTGGTGCTGCTATGCATTAAGCAAGTGTTCCTACTAAACTTCCAAAACAATGCCCAAATCACTTTACTGAGTGACTGTCATTGGTTTGCAACTCCAAGGTGTGTATGAGTGACTTGCAGTTGTTTTTTATGGTAGACATTAACTTTCACGCTTTCAGAACTGATTTTAATAGACTGTGCTGCTTATACACTTAGCTTTAGTTCAGCTATCCCGTGCATTAATCCTTATTATGATCTTTTCAAAATGTTACTGTAACTGATGTTTTCCTTATGGTTCCTTTGAAAGTCTTTGTTGCGTGTTATACTTGCTTGAAGCTGTGAAGTGAAAACAGATTTATTATTGGTGTTAAAGAGAGGTAGTAGAAAGGCACTTAAGGTGACGTTCTGGATTGGAGTAAATGGCACACACTGACAAACTCGCAATATAATGAATCTTTGAGTTGCAGCACTGTTACAGGTAAGGTGGTTAAGTAATGCTAGCAACACTGCACAGCAGCTATTACGGTGAGCCAAAAACTGATTCTACGTTTACTCTCCTTGTCCTGCTATATATACTTTTTCTATTTTGAGTTGTAAGCAGGACGGGTGCAAGAAAATAGGGGTAAGAGTTTTTCTGGAGTGAGATGACTGAAAGTATAGTCATAAGTCACGTATACTAATTGAACTCCTTAATGTATACATTGGAGAGTGCAGCACTTAATTAATATTGAAGTATTGGCCACTGGCAGTGTCATCTCCCAAGCTCTTCATTCTTGGCATGACTGAATTTGCCTCTGCATAAGTAAGAAAGGTCAGGTTCATGTGGTGTGAGAAGCCTCAATGTAAGTCGGTGACAACAACAACTGACTAAATGTTCTCTGTTGCTCTTGCCTTTGCCTTATCAGACGTATTGAGTTTGACTTGGCTCCTGTTAAAAATAAAATGTTCTATTTCTGCAACAAAGCAGCATAGACACAGATACTTGGAACAAAAAAACCCAGTTCATCTGTATCAGAAAAACCTTATTAGGTTTTCCAAGAATTTAAGCTAACCCATAATCCTTTGCTATTCTGGAATTTGTTAGACAAGACAAACATATATGTTGGAAAAAAAAATTAGGCATTTTATTGTTCATCCTATTTTCTACATTAATGATTGTATTAAATAACTGTAATTGTACAGTGGAGAGTTGAATCGTCCACTGCTAAAATTTTACTTGTTCTAGTGAATTTTTGCTTTTGTTAGAGATGGGCTGGTTCTGTTGTAGGTGGTTTGTTGCCAAGCTGACTTGAAAACTGATCCTTCTTTCTGGTGGTATCCCTCAGAGAGAAATATCTGAAGCTGAATTAGAGCTCCTATAGAAAAAGTAAAAATGATCTAACTATATATTTTTTTGATTGGACATGTATATCTTTTTGTGCTTGGAAGGACTCTCCTAATTTAAAATACCAATTCTGGATGATGGAATTTTGTAGATACCCGCAGAAGCTTATATTTAAGGCATACGTTCTTGTAGCACGTCTTTAGTTATAAACTGTGGAATCGCCATATGTATGCAAAGTAGACACTTAGATCAAGAGCAATCTTTCTGTATAAAAATAATATTTTAGTTGCAATCAGAGAAGAGAAAAAGGAATCCTGCAAGGAAGCTTGTCTAGATACCCTTGCAATGTCAGTTTCTTATGTTTGCATGTTTAAAGCTTTTATTTCTAGCTGTACTCACCCAGGCCAGGGAACTGTAGCTGGAGCAGCTGCCCTGATGGAAATAGACATATATGCCTTGAGCCTGCCAACTGCAACAGGAGACGAACCTTGTGTCAGTCACACTATGCACACTTCTGTCTCGCAGGACTTGGTCGTGATATTTTAGTAGGACTTTACTAAGATGTGGAAAAACTTGTTCCAGCATTCTGTGCTATTCTTACTGTGCCTTACAGGCTGGTATGTCAGAGTCTGTGAATCTAAATGAGTGAAAGAGATGTGAAAGCAGTTTAATTCTCCGTAAATTAGGGTAAATTATTTCTAACACCCACTGCAGCAGTATTTGCCATCTATATTGAAAGTTTAAAAAGATATCGAAATCCCAGTTTCTACTATATGTTGCATAGATGCAATGAAGACAGCTTATAATACACGTGTGGATATCCTTATGTACTTGATATGTTACCAACATTCGAGCGTACCAATCTGCTTCACTGCTAAAAAATAATATTTTAATATTAGCAAATCATACGTTTGCCCGGTGGTCCCAGTTTCCAAAAAGTTCTTATAAACAGCTTGGTTTGTGACCAGTTAATTTTGCATATGTTGATTAAATCCCAGTTTTATCAGGACATGTTAAATGATTTCTGTCTTAGTTATCCTAAGACAAATCCAGCCTAATTAAGTTCTAGTTAAATGTAGATGATGGTAATTAATGCTATTGCAGCTGAACACAATTATTTGGCCATACTTGTTTAATGGTGATCTCATAGTAAATATTTTTCATGCAATTTTCAATACAAAGTTTGAAATATTTGATATGGTAGATAGGAAGACTTTCTTTGCTTTTATTTTTTTCCTGTCAGAGTAGTTGTATCACTAATGAAGCTGTCAGCAAATTTAGCTTCCCTTATTTTAAGAAGCAGTGGAGTAGAATGCTTCTGTGCGATACAAATAAGCCCCTAATTATTACTTTACAGATCTGTGTACAGACTATATAATGCTACCTAAAATTGAAGATGTGGCCTTTGGGCATAAGAATGTGCAGTCTGAAGATGACACAGTATAATAAATGAATTTCATAAAAGGGTGGAGAGCAGGAGATGGGAAAGAAGGAAGAATAAGGATACAATAATAGTGCAATATAATAACTCAGGAACATCCTCATGGCTTTACTCTGAGAATGCAAGAATATGTTCTTCTCCTTCTGTATGCAGAAAGGAAAGTAGCGAGGTCCCAAGATATTAGAGTGAAAAAGGTGCCACAGTATATGGGATTGATCAGCATATTCTGAACAAGAGTCACTTTACTGAGGAAAGCTTGGAGGCAATTGCAAGGGAATAGAATAAAAAGGATATTGAATTTGGTCCTGCTGAGGAGTGGAAGTGTTCAAAGGGGAGAGCAGCTATTCAGAGGTAATGTACTTTGAAACAGTCATCAAAACAAGGTCCTTCATCATGAAGGAAGTGAAGATCTGCAAAAGGAAGCTGATCAAAGCAATCTAATGGACAAAAAATTGATTTCCCTAACTGCTTTTGGAAGGATGGGAGAAGAGTTAGTAACAAAAGAGCTGTGCTGAGAACATAACAAGGCATCCGGAGGAACAAACAATGGAATTTTAACATGATGTAAATAAAACCGTGAACAGAGTTGTCAGTCCAGTCCTGGAGAGTGGAAGATAGGAAAAATCAAAAAGCTCCACAATTAATGAAGATTCCCATTAAAAAATGGGGGACCTCTGAAGAATGTGGACTGTGTGTTGCACACAGTGTAGTGTCTGTTACGCTCTTGCTCCTTCTGTATGTCTTGTTATAGAAAGAAGCTTGCTTTAGCAGAGGGAGAGAACATCTGGAACAGCCACTAAATCCAGAATTTGCCCCCCCGAATTGTGTCTGAAACGCACTATGTATGTGTAGCTGGTATCCATAAAATAGGAGGAACAGGTTCTGGTTGAACTGTTTGCAGTTTAAAAAAAACTGATGAAAACTAACGTTTTTAACTTAATTATTTTAAACATTTTCATATAGCAAATAATTAAATACTATACTGAGGAATTTATAATGCAAAGAATCTGAATAAGCCGCAGTTGTACTAATTAGAGCAAGAATTTGCATAGAATCTCAGTTCTGTGAGATTCTTGTATTGTATGCTTGTATTTAGTTAGGAATAATCTTCCATAAAATTGTATCAGTGCAGTATCTGAATAATTCTGAATGTTTTAAGTGGTTGAATGGCTGTGTAGTTTTACAAACAGCATCTATGTTTTAATGTTGCTTTCGTACTGTTAAGAAGAGAGATGGCTCATCTTTGGTGGTGGTTTCCTTGCCTTGGTAGTGTTTACTTGTTTGTTGTTTCTTTTCTGGCAACTGAAATTCTTAAAATGTAGTTAAATTCATAGTTTACATTTTCAGAGACCAAAAATATCCAGTTTTTAGATTTGACATATATTCAACAATATTGTTATACGTCACTTCCAGTCTTCCTGCGATATATTCATGCATATACTGCAAAGTAAAAAAACAAAGCACATCAACAACCTTTAGCAGTGCTTCCAGTTGAAGTTAATCCAGATAACGCTAAATCAGGGTATAGGATAAGAAATAATTAAACTTTTGACTATGTACCTATATATATTAATTTATACTAGCCCTGTGAAATTGATACATATATTGGTGGTCATGCATTTTTAGTGAGTCTATTAGGAAATACTGATAAGTAAGCCTATTGGCAATATTCTTGCTTCCCTAGATAAAACTAGACACAAGTCCTGATTGGATGTTAAACAGTGTTGTTACTGGGCAGAGTTGAGGCCATTTGTGTCTGTCTTTTTGGATACTTCCACAAGTTTTACTCTTCTTTCTAAGGGAGTTCAAATAAGTGTATAATGAAGACCTTTATGTTACTGATGTACTTTCACATGTAATTCCAACTAACATAGTTTAAAATAATCAGGGCATGCCACGTACATGAAGTTATCACTTTTAGCTGAAATATGTTATATAACTAACAAATGAGGATGACTTATGGAATGGAATCTGATAGTAAATGCCATTGTGGCAGTTACATAAAGCAAGTAATTTCAGCGCTTAATTGATAACACTAGGACTTGCTTCAGTTCTGTTGAGATATGGGAATGAGGTGCAGCGGTAACTGCACCATCTAGTTTCAGCCTAGGCAGGTATGAGAGCATCATTCATCCTGTAGCAAACAAGGAAAAATACTAACCTTTTTAAAAGTGACCTTGCGATTAAAGAATGTGCTGTGGTGGGCTCACAGAGGGGCAAGTTAAGATTTCAGTGATATCACAGGCAATACTTTTCCTATAGTTAAAGTCTGGACTTGAAAGAGTGCTGTTTAGATTGCAGAATATTGGTTTCTTGTCATTTCTTTCAAAACCCACCGTTCTTAAGACATGATTTAATGAGGTGCTGTAGAGTTAATTATGTCTGACAGAAGAAAAAGGCTGATATCAAGTTGAGGTGGGAGGAAATTTGCAATATGCTTTTATAGCAAAAAGTATTAGGGAAAAGTATTAGGGACACCCTTCCTTTAACTGAAGAGTAGTAGTGAGCTTATTTATTTACTTATTTTTGTTTGAACAAGATTTCTAAGGAGTGTTGGAAAGGGCTTTTTCCTTTTTAAGGGGATATGTCAACCTGTAAGGCACATCAACGTTACAAGGCAAAGTATAACGTAGCACAGAGCTGAGCCTCATTTAACTAATTCTTTGGGATTTGTTAGCCTGACTTCTCTTTAAACCCTGCCAGAGTTAGTTGAGAGACCATTGCGAGGAAAAAGTGGGGGGAATGATGGGGGAAAAAATGGGGGAGCTCCTCAGGAAAGTTTTGGAAGGTACTTTCGAATTTATTATTTATGTGAAGACAAACAGTAAGTAGCAGATGCCCCTGATAGCATAGGATGAGGAGGCACAAGTGGTGAGATTCACTTTGAGAGCTTGAGGATAAATGTTAAGAATTTGTGAACAAAAATATGTAAAGAATGGGATCCGCTAAGATGGAAACTAAATAGTTTGCTAACTCCTTTGCATTAATTGCCTAAGTGCGTGCTCCTAACCCGGAATAAGTGTAAACTGGTTCATGGAAAGAAGTTGTGAGCATGCACATGCGAAGTTGCTGCGGAGTATTTGATGCACTGTAACTTGTCACTGTGACTTCATATTTTATCCTATCTGGTTTCAGGGACATAATCCCTTCTCTGCTGGTCTGTTGTTGTGCGTGAGCAGAGATGGAGATGATAATACCTCAGAAGCCTAAGATCTATCTAACGCAGCACTACAAGGAAAGTGGTAAATTCTATATTTAGCAGAGGACAAGCATAATTCTTTAGTTTGCTTTCACTGGCAAAACCAGAATTAGCTAAAAACAATGCATTAAAAAGAAAAAGTCAGTCATGTAAAAAGAAAAAATGTCCTCGTTACAATTATCTGTCTAACCTTAATTCAGCCTCTTTGTGCATAAGTATTGTGATATAGTTTTTAACTGCATGCTTATAAATTCTTTTTCCCTGCAGGATCTTTGCCCCATTCAGTGGAAAATGGATTCATTTCAGGTTCTTGCATAGAAATATGCTCTCATAGTTGTGGATCTTCCTGCTTATATCTTGTCTTCTCTTTAGATGTTATCTCCCGCAATGCTTAGATTCTTCATGTGTGCTTCTTTCCCGTTATTCTCTTTTCTTAATTTTTCACTTGTTCTCCTTATTTCATTTATCATGAAAATACATTTTTATTTAATCTTGAACATTGCTTTTTAATGCATTTCTTTGGCTTAATGAAAAGAAACTAATAGTATCATGTTGCTAAAAAGAGATCTTTGATAAGTGCTCAGATCAACGGAGATTCATAAAGGAAGTGCAAAAGACTGAAGTTTATTCTTCCCTAAAGGAATGTTTAGCTTCCTCGACTCATTTGGTATGCTTTCTAAAACAGGGGCATTTTTTTTTCTTTTTCTGTTGTACAGAACAAAGACTCTGAGAATCTTGATTTGCTGATGACAGGTCCTGCATGAATATATTATTTATTCCAAAGGGAAATACACTGGGGTTCTGAAAATAAGGTAGATTAGAGGCGGTATAGGACAGTCATTACCTACCAACACTTGGCTCATCTCTCCTGTGAGAGATGGCTTGCATAACTAAATTTTTTGAACATGCGTGAGCTTGAGTAAGTCACTAAGGAAACTAGTTCAGATATGTATTTAAATAATGATTTCAGAAGAATCATATGGTCCCTGTGATTAGGTTTTTGGGGGTTAGGTATGTATTGCTGATTAGGGTAAGACTGCATGAAAGGGCAACCCCAGTCCTTGGGGAGTCTACAGGTTCCGTGGCATTGAACAGTTTCTCCGTATAGTGCATTTTTATCAAAGGGTCTTGAGGACTTTTGAAAGGGAAGATGACAATATTTTTTCCACTATACATATTAGAATGTAAATTTCTTCTCAGCATCGTCAACCAGTGAATATACTGGGGGTAACAGTTCAAAAAGAACAACGCACTGTTTTAGAGATCCAAATCTTGTCATTAGTGCAACAGGAGATTCAAATGACAGTGGATACCTTGCCTTTGTAGTTCTGCTAGAATTATTTTGGATTCTCTTCTTTGTGTTTATGTTTGTATTGTGCAAGACTGATAAGATCAGGTTTTGGGATGTTAGCTTAGAACTGCAGTAGCCTTTGCCTGCTCTGCCCTTCTGGTTTTTATTCACTAGATGTATACAAATGTGAATACAAAGACCATTCTCATTTCTAATGCCTCCATTTGAGGGCAGAGAGGGTGCACCTAAGAGATTCTGTCTTTTGTCCCATCCCTGGCATTTATTCTGTTCTGTTAAGAAGTCTAGAAGACATGTTTTAGCTTATGATAATAGCCCTCTCATAGCTTTAAACAGAATTAAACTAGAGTCAGAGTTAACTATATATTTGGTAAAGATACTTCAAGAGAGAAGCTCTTAAACTCCTCTTTCATGATCCAGCAAATATTTTCTTCTGGTCATCAAGAGCTGACAAATCATACAGTGCCACCTGTCTCTACAGATTCCTATACTTGTGCTAAATTATCTCAAGTGCAAACGATCACACCAAGTAGCAGTGCTGAAGCACCATAATAAAATTATGTTTATGTGAGCACAACATCCCATTTGCGTTTACTGGTGGGAGCACCAGCAACTTAACTCTATATTCCCTGTCTTGCCCGCTGGTTGATGTTCAGAGCCTAACCTAATTCAGGATTGCAGTTCCCATGTGGAACAGAAATAGGTACGTTCAAACCTAAAGTTCAATGCTGCCCTTCATCAGGGCGGAAGTCAATTTTAAGGCAATACTCTGATTTTGCTCTGAATCTGTCACAGTAATGAAGACAGCGCATTATTGCAAGCTTCAAGCCCCGACACTTTGTGAAAGTATCTGAAGGGAAAGGAAACAGTAGTTACTGCTGCTGCATAAGATGAAGAAAGGAAATGGGAGTCTCCCTCAAGTGCAACCAGTAAGCAAAATAGTTAGACAATTGCTTAGAGGGGAAAAGTAGTTATTTTTAAGTTGCTACAAGGTTGTTGTCTTCTTGGCAGTTGGAGAGCAGTCTAATCCCCTGGATTAACTGTTTTGATATATCAGTGGTGTTTGGAGAATTTGTACTCTAAACACAACTGATTATTGCAGTATAGATGCTTAAAACAACAACAAAAAAATTGAGGCCTAACTGCTTGTAATGAGGGAAAAGCATCTGCTTCAGAGTACTTTTCACACTACATAGACAAAGGATGGAAGGAGGGTCGTAGGGAGATAAAGTACTTAGCTGTTTGTTTCTTAGCATGGCGGCAGCAGACAGGAACAGATCTCTGGTTTCTTGTCCATTGTGTCATTCACATCACCGTTTTGGGTTTCTCTCATTATGATCCCAAACTGAAGTGTTTTGAGACATCCCATAGTTGAAAGCTGGTTGAGAAAGCATTACACTTGCTAAAACTACACTTACGAGAAAATTTATGAAAAATGGCGATTTCTTGTAAAACATACAACTATTAGAGATGCCCTTTTTAGTTGATGTTTTGTTTTCAGAAGTTTTATAAATGCTTTTCTTAATTTCTTAAAGCTGTTGAATACTCGATTTCAATTTTATACAAGTATTTCAAAAGCACAAGACACTTTCATTTGAAATAGTTTTTGAAGTGTTTTATCTTGCAAGAATTACACACTGTTGTACTGATCTTTGAATTCTGCTTGGTCAAAATGAAGTTTTCATAATCATTCCTGACCCCTCAATTTCTTCTGTTTGCTACCCCAAGCAGTCCACAGATCTCAACTAGCTGTTGTTTTAAATAATCCACTTGTCCTCTTTGTCTACTTGAATGAGCTAGCTGTTCTTGTGAAGTTTTAATAAACAGCAAAGACAGCTGTACAAGTGCCCAAGTGGTTTTTTTGGTAGTGTGCACAATTACCCAACTGTGTGAGTATATTTAAGTATTCAGCAAAAATGTGGTGCTTCTTTGGTAGGCACATGATAGATATCCCTCACTGTAGATGAAAGTGAATTTGTAATATCAACTGTATCTAATTCTAAATTAGCAAATCCAAGTGTCAGTGTACTCTGACATGCTTTCATTGCATTTCTTAAAAGCAGCAGTGAGTTACATAATTCTCCTTGTAACCTTATTTTACTTTTTCTTCAATGCTATCCTTACTTTTTTTACTGCAAATAAAAACAATAACGTGTACGGACATAAATACATTGATAAAATTTCTTTACCCTCATTTCCTTTTTTCATCTTCAGTATTTCTTTTCTTATGTCTTTTCACTTTCTTCTCTTCTGTCAAACATTCTACGAGTGCCTATCCTGCTTGTGCAGGAGAGTGAAGAGGTAATTTGAACCATAGCTTTGACCAGTTATGTCGCTAGAATGTTTTGATGTCTCATACTAGTATACGCAAAATTACTGAGCCCTTTACCTTTACTTTCGATTTTAAGAAACTCCTAGGCACGAGGGACACTTAAGCAAGCGTACAAAATCCTAAGAGAATTTTCTGTTGACCTTTTCTCAAGCTATTCATTTTTCACATCCCAAGTAATGAACTGTTCAATGTGTGGGACAGTAGACTACCAAATGTATGTTTCCGAGCCCACTCCTAAATAATGGTGTTGCAAATATTATTTAGTGAAAAATATTAGTGAGGAAAAAATTGTGGATTTGAGGGCTTGCCAGAGTTCTTGCTGCTTCTAGTTGTTTTCTACTTTGTTTCCTCTCTTTGCTTTTCCCTTTATACTGGCATTGCTGTTCTGCTTTGTGGTTGTCCATTGCCCAAGGTAAATAAAGGAGGCACTATCTTAATTAAGGGTGGCAGGTAACTCGCAACGAATGGTGAGCTCCTCATGTTTTTCCTTTTGGCAAAGTGCTGGCATGCACTAGATATTTCTTCACTTCATATTCTTCGGTTTGCCACACTGGGACAAAGGATAGTAAAATAATACTGTGTCTCCTTAGTAGAGAAATATTAAATATTGATATGATCTGATAATTAGTCACTCTTTTCTGGTGACTGTTAACTTGAGGTTATCTGAGAATCAATACAACTCTATATATGGGCTTTCCCAGATATTGCAGGCTTGTCAGTGTAGTTTGAATTTTAAGCTATATACAGTAGGATAAAACAGTGAGGTAGTTGTGGCTGGTTGTTGTTGTGATCAAATGATTTCCTTTTTCCTCCTGTGTAGAACACCTATTATTTTTGCTCATACGGGGTTTTGAAAGTTCTCTTAATGCTCATCGTGAGAGAGAGTAGGATGATTATGTTCTTAAAATTAATGACTTTGGAATTAGGAGACAGTGCATTTTAAGTCATTCTTGGGTAAACAGAACTTTTGGAATCCAAATTATGGAAAATAGGTTGTACTGGGGCTTTGTTATTAAATTCCTGTATTAAAATAAGCTAACTGCAAAATGTTTACACTACTGCCATTTAAAAATCATTAGGAATGGATCTTGGATGCTGTACTATAGTTTCTTTCCTGCATGAGAAGCATACCACCTAGGTCAAGATTTTAAAATGTATTAATGAAAAAAATACAGGAGGATTAAAAGTATCAGAACCAATTTTGCCATGCAGATGAGTAGTGAATGAAATTAAAAGATTGTATGCTACAGAATTGGTCACAGATGAAAAGATGACTGAGAGCTGTAGTAGAAAAAGTTATTTTAATCATTTTCTACTTGAAAAAAAGAAAAACACTAGTTGAGGTGGAAGAGTGCTGATAACATAATGGAAGGTAAGCTTATTTTTCCTTCTTAATTTCCTTTTGTGGCTGAATGGCTGAAGCTGTAGGCACCAGACTGGTGTGAGGAATGAGTCTTCCTCACAAGAGCCAAGTAATCAAGACCTTTTTAAGAACATGAAAAGAAAAGGAAAATCAAATTTGAGTTAATTCCTGGGAAAGGTTGGAGAGAGAGGAACTGTATTCTACTTAGTCTTTAGGTTTCTGAGTAAATCTGAGTAGTTGACTTTTGATGTCAGCCTGACACATGCTCATAGTTTATCTCTGCCTTACTGCCTGCATGTTTTTCCCCTTGTATGTGGTTTTGTTTGGTACCAAACACAGAAGAATCTTCAGAGCAATAATATATTAACTGCAGATATTCTGTATCTTACTATTTTTGTTTGTTGGTCTGATTCTGTAAAATACTGCCAAATACAAATGTAAGCTAGCGGTTTAAGTAGCTTAATGGCATTCTCTAAAAATTGATATTTGAAGCAGTGGAATCTCTCTTCAGTTAAATACTAGGACTTCATGTAGTCCTTTTTCATGAAGAAGATTCAGCCTGGCGAGGCACGGACACTTCCTTTGCCAAAATGCATGTAAGTTTTTGTCTTATTTTAAAACAAAATATTCCCCGCGACTGCTATCTCCCTTATGCTAAGGAATAATAGAATTCTTAGTCTTTATTCACATGGCATTCGGTGAATATATCCCCATGGGATAGGGCAGTGTTATCTACTAATTTTTCTGATGAGGAATTGAGGCACAAAGGAAGTGGCTTGCCTCAAGTTACTTCAACTTGTCTTTGGTGGAATCATGACTTGAGTTCTACATTTGCAGGCTAATACTGTAACCTCTGTGTAGTTCTTGTGTCTCCAGCTCTGTCCAAATGATTTCATCCTATGGGACAAGAAGTTATTTTAGTTTCAGTTTGGAAACTGTTGCTGATCTTGTTGAGAGATTGCTTGGTTCCATCAATATGCAGTCTTGGAAACTCTGGAGTCCACATATGAATTTGTACAGACTTTCTCCCTTGCAGGGTTGCACCTTCTTCTGTAATGCTGATTTAATAAATAACACTTAATATCTGATCAGTATCTTTGGGTGAATTAGAGGAGCATTTAATAAGTTCTTAAAATTTAGAGATCCAACTCCACTGAATACCAGGAAAAGAGTTTACGAAGAGTCCAAAGGAAGAAAAGAGAAAATATTGTAAAATCAGCCATCCAGGCTGTCTTGCATCCAGATAGCTGGGCAAGAGCTGCCTTTAATTAATTGCTGTCCTTATTAAAACAAACCAAACCAAACTCAAAAGCCTTCTATTAAAAAAAAAAAAGTCATTAAAAAGAGAAAAGAGAAAAATCTGTCACTCTATGTTTTGATCCTAGCTGTTATTTTCTTACTGTTTCTTACTACAAGAATCTTTTGGGTTTCCGAAGCACAACACTGTGACCAGAATGATAGAATGACTATCAGTTGTTTGGTTAGGTACCTCGAGGGTGGACTCTGCTTCTCTGAGTTCTGAGCAGCTGCATGGTGGCTGCTTTCTCCCCTGGCCTGGCTTCTGGCCTCTCTGTACTTTTTATATGTTAGCATTCTTAGTATTTTTGTCTCCTCCTATTTTGTGTGCTTCCTTGACAAGAGCAAGGAGCATAGGAGAGACAGCCTTCTTGCTATTAGTTCCAGTCGTACCAGACTAGGCACTTGGTTGCTGGAGGAGGAACCACAGATAAGTTCACCTTAGCTTGTCCATAAAGCAGCTGAGCACATTTTACCTCCTGTGGAAGTGGCATGTGCACAATCACATATCTTAAGCTGTAGAGCATATCCAGTGCTGCTGGTCTGTGAAAAACAGCTTCCGAACTAACAACCTCTTCTGAAGCTTTTCGGAGACCTATAATTTTGGTACTTTGTCAAGAAAATGAGCAATCCTCCCTCCACTCCCTTTCAGTTCCCTAAAAGAAAAAAAGTTAGCCACAAACCAACCAAAAGCCACACCCTTGGTAGGAGGCAGCCCATCTGCAACATCCTGAATTCTGCTCTAGCTCTTCTAGGTTTAGAATTTGTCAACAAAATACTTGCAAAAAGTATTTTAACTCTGGACTCCGTAGGCTATTTTCCTCGTCTCGGCCTCAGGCGTGATAGAGGAGTTTAAACCGCTTTTTTTTTTTTTTTTTTTTCCTCCGCCAAGTAAAATGGTAGAAAGACACCTGCTGTATGAAATTTCTGTCCAAACTGATAGTTTTGCAATTGTCTTAAGCAACTGAAAATAGAGTTCCTCTAAGATGTGTCAGAAACCTTAATTACAGGCAGAGTTCCAGGGTTGATTGTAATAAATATGTAATTATTCCCTTCCCTCTCAATATAAATTAAGAGTTAGTAAATATAAATCATGTCAGCCCAACTGTCCCTCAGTGCTGTCCTTAATTGGCTAACATTAAAAGATGGTTAACAATGCAATTAGTTCAGAAGATGTCCTAAAACTTGACTTTCAACATACTGAGCTGAAATAATGTGAAGGTAAAATAGAAGAGGAATATTTGTGGTGATGGTCAATTAAAAAAAAAAAAATCATGATAAAAAGCCAACAACAAATCAAACCTAGTTGTGTTAACGTCAATATTTATAACCTATTTGACCCACATGCCTTAATGCCTTCCACTGTGTTTTGCAATTTTGATGAAACTTTTCTCATGCTTGAATTTGTTTTGTAATGTCACAAACTGATAAAAATTATGAAATACAGTACTCCAGTAAAATAGTTTCATGGAGATGTTAGGGGGAAATCTGTAACTCCTGGAAAGCACTTTTTTAAGAAGGTAAGCCCTGACAGCATTTGAAGATGGCGCATTCACAGCAAGTACTGTTCTCCAGCTTCCTTCCATTTCCTCAGAGATGCTGCTGGCTTTGGCAGTCTGTATGCCAGTTGGCTGAATGTGCTCTGTTCTGCTTTCTGCTCTGTAAGCAGCAAGACTTGTATTCAGATGAGCGTTTTTAATAGGTGCATTCACAAGTTAAACGTTTTCATGTAGAGCATGAACTTCACTTCAGAGCTGCATGTGCTCCAACTGTTACAATCATGCTTTCCAATAACAAAAACTTGCATCCTTATGGAGAGATTTCTGCATTTGCTCTCTGGAACTGCCCGAGTGACACAAATTGTGTGTTTCACAAACAGTTTGACATATGAAAGATAGTTCTGAAGGCCTTTATAAGGACATGTAGAACTTTCTTGACAGCATTCCTCTGGAGAAGACAGTGGTACTGGTTTTGACTGGCTTAACCAGGTGAAGTGGTATAGTTGGCCAGCTTGGCTGAGCCACTCACTTGTCTCCTGCCCAATATTTTTAGGAAGAGCTTGCACGTGGCAGTTCATTTTTCGTAGGGAGTCAGCAAGAGGTTTTATGTATCTTAATTGACTTGAGACAGTTTTCTGTGGATACGAGACGCAATGAATTTTAAAAGGAGTGAGAGACTGGTCCTGACAGCCAGGGAAGAAACATTGTGTAGAGGACTTGAAAGAAGCAGTGAGGCGGGGGGTGGGCATATAGTGCCCCTTCCCTTTGCTTTTATAGCGTTCTCCATTTGAAGCTTATAGTAGCTGTGCTATAGCAGTTGCATTTCTTGGAGCCGTGTGCAGCTGCAGGACTTACAGGGTTGCATACCTGAGTGTATTTGCTGCTTTACCTCTGTTGCTATTCTGTTAACTCGTGCGCTTGATCCCCTTCTTGATGAAACGTATGGTTGGGGGGTTTCTCCTGCAAGCTGAGACTTGCTCCACTTCCATGATACAATGCTCTAAGTTCCCTTAATACAGCTCTGGGAGTTGGGAGGGGATTCTGGGAAGCTGACGTTTTGGCACTTAGGTTTTGAATTCCAGGACGCTGCAGTTTCAGTCACTTCTTGGGATGAAATCACAGAACTAGTTTAGTAAATTATTTACTGAGGCTGGACAAGATTGGTGGAGGTGCCCTTGTTGTGAAGTGAAAGCTCCCTGAAGCGCTGAAACAATTGAGGGCAGAATTAGAGCGGAATTTAAATGAAGTAAAGATTTTTGTGGCAGCCCGCCAGAGGGCCAGATCGCGTTTTCTGAAGTACTGGCTGGGTTTGTTTTCACAATCTGATACTGCAGCACTGGAAGCTTGTAGAGCTTTCTGTTTTTGTTTATAAGGTTACTAAAATGTGTGATTGTCCTAGCATCTACTTCTGCTAATAGTTGGTACTACGTTTTTGTTTATCGAGAACTTGGAAGAGACTCACAGATTCTCTCCTCAAGTATTATTAGCAAGTCTGTGGAGCCAAGGTCACTTCAGTTCAAGTCGAGCTCATTCAGAAACTAGGTGTGTTGACCAGTCTTGGTATGGTTGAACTAGTTATTAAAAAACAGACCCCTCAATCTCCAAAAACTAGTTCAACTGTGTTGAACTAGTTATTAAAAAACAGACCCCTCAATCTCCAAAACCCCTACTACCCTCAACACCTTCTTCCCTCTACCCTGCCCAAAATTAGACCGAGAATAGCTTCGTTAGCAGATAAAAAGCTCCGTTGTGAAACTAGCGCATGGATTAGTAAGTCCCTGTTCAGTCCATCACCTGGGCTGAGCAGAATATGGGGCAGTGATGGCCATCTGTCTGGGATGGAAATAAGGGAAAAACCTCAATGGAAATAAACGGCTGTGTTTTAAGGGAGGCTTCAGAACAACTCAATTTCCCTTGGCAAAGCATGCACTTTTTTCCCATATATGTGTTTCTGCTGCTCTCAAATATTCGGTTATTCTAAGCTTCAATTTATTATAAAGAATTTTCCTTACTGGCTTTAGGACATGTCAATACATCTTTTTAAAAAACACTTTACAAGTTTTCAAGTGTACAGTTGAAATGAACTTCAAGATCAGCCTTAAATATTTAGCGGTATTTATTTCTATAATTTACGTGTCACCTTTCACATGGAAAATATTTTTTCCCCTAATTTGTTTAGGTGATTATGGGTATGGTACATTTTCACAAGTTTTGTGAAGCTGAGAGAATTAAATTTTGAAGGTAGAACATAAGAATTTTTTTCTAAAAAGGCTACTGAAGCATGCATACACATTCTTCTGGACCTCAACATTCTTCTTGGAAGAGATATCCTGCTTTTTTTTTCTCTCGTTTTTTAAACCATAGCTCTTTACTATGATTTCTTCATGATTTCCTGAAAAGTCAACCATTCTTCCCCCACCCCGAAAGGGTTGAAGTAGATTTCAGAGATAATATATACCACTGAAAGAAATAATTTTCTTTTTTCTTTTTTCTTTTTTATTTTTACTTATCATGGCTCATGTTTTAGATAATGCATTAATAGTCAGACATTTTTTGAACAATTCTGTGTAATTTAACCCTTCCATGAATGAACTGCATTACAATTGTCAGTACCTACAAATCATATTATTCTAAGTTTAAGAGTCTATCGTGGAAGTTGTAGCGCATTAAGTAATTACTTTACATGCATGGGCATTTCTCATCATCATCTATATCTTTGTCATTCTTAACAGCTGCAACTGAGCAGTCTTCACTGAATATTTACAGAGGTAGTCACTCGCAGCTGGAAAGTATTTTAATATCCTTTCTGCTGCAGATATTCATCTGGTGGAACAAAATCCCTGCATTTCCACAGCTGAAAAATGTAATCTCCTCTGTATTTCTGATGCTGTTGTAGCAGGCGGGGAAGAATAACAGAAGACTTGAAGATCAACATGTAAGCTAGGCAGCTAACAAGAAGCAGAGATTAATTTTCTGTTTTCATTAGTTTGATTGAGGATGGTGCTTGCCAGGGTCAGTGCTAGCATCATGATTTGCAAATGGGGTACACTGTCACCATTCATATCATTTTTGTTTTAGTGAACACTTTATGTATTGATAGAATAGGTTCACTGTTACCTTGAAAATCAAGTAAGCAGGGGATTAAACCCCTTTCAGTTAGGTAGGAATGAACAACTGCCAGAGTCGCTGTTATTGCAGTGGTAAAATATCTGAACGCCTGGGGAGAAAACTGTATTCTCCTCAATTTAATTCTTAGTTTAAAATAGTAATGTACTGTAATTACTGCACAAACCTTTGGGTACTATTTTAAAAATAGGTGAATTTTGGAAAATAGCGCTGTTCAATTTACTGTCACAGCCAAATGTCCTATATGAATAACTGGGTCATAGTAGCGTTTGCTTTTGTTGTTTCCGCAGCCTGCACTTCATTTTCATTTTTCCTAGAAACAAAAATATATCTCAAAAATTTGCTAAAAGCATGCTGTGGACTATTGTTTTTGTGTACTGCTCTGCATTTAACTCTCCCATGAACAATGAAAACTTGCTCTGAGATAAGTAACAGTAAGATCAGTGCTTATTGCTGTTGCTTCTGAGACTTAATAGCTTCTCTGCTCACGGGAAAGTTCAGAGCTTGCTTCCTTGTTTTGAGGCACGTATCTGTGAGTTGCTGTCATGTTGCTTACGCAGTGCTGGTATCTCAACCAGCTACATTATTTAGATTGAAAGGACATGTCCTGAGTGATCAGACAACCTTTTTAATCTTCAGTCCTTGTAAAGGTTAATTTCCATAAAGCTAGTTTAGAGTCCTTTTGTTGTGGTACAGTGTAATGTCTTGCTTAGTAATCTGTCTATGTACATGAGCTCTGTGTTGAAACTCTCCTTCTTTACGGTCCCTTTACCTTATCTTAGAGGAAGACCTGAGATGTTTGTGTTAGACTGTAGCACAAAGTTGTCTTGAGTTTCATGGATGCGGGTAAGGAAAGGCAAGGCTGGTAGCCAGCAACACTGGAAATACCAAAGTCCACTGGTATTTGCCCAGGTCATTTGGAGTGAAGTTATTCAGAATCAGTACAAAGAAAGAGGAAAGATTTACTGTTAAGAAGTGGCTAGGACTAGGAAGTCTGAGAAGGTCAAAACTGGAGACTTACAAGATTTGGGGAGACTCCAGACACCTGTGACTAGTAGGCCCATAGTTATTTTTCCCCCTAGACTTGAGTGGTGAATGCCCAAAATCCAGTTGTTTTTTTTTTTTTTCCACTTCTCACAAAGTAATTTTTGTTGGCAAATAAATATTCATGGTAGATTTCTCCATTTTTTGGTTTGCTTTGAGGGGTTTCTAGTGGCTTGTCAGAGGTGAAGGTAAAGCGAGGAAATCAAATTACTAGTAAATAATCCAATTAAATTTTAATGCAGCGAGTGTATTTGATATCTAATTTCTCTGGGACAGCTTCTGTCATTCGTAGATACTGAAAAAATGATGTTTTTCACTGTAGCTTATTTAAAGGGATCTTCAGAGACCCTCTTTGCGTATTCCATCAAAATATATGCAAATTGACTTCCAACAAGTCCATTCACTGAGCTATCAAAAATGTGTTAAAGTACTTCATAAGAATTGAGCCAAGTGAAGATTTTGTGTCCTGAAGCGATATCACTAACGTGACAGATTCTTTCTACTTTTTCCTATCTGTATCTCTAAAGAGGAAGTTTAGGATTTCTTCATCTGTTAGTAGACATACTAGGCTGCTATAAAATAGGTGGTGCTGCCTTTTAAGTCTACAGAGATTGAAGAACAAAGTGCTTTGAAATTTACTCTACAAAGGTTTAGTAGCTTACTCTTCTACTTCTTCATGCAATTCTATACCAAAACTACTCAATATAGGACAAAGTTGTACATTAAATTTTTAAAAATCATTTGATGTTGTTAATGGCTAAGGAAATCAAAGATGAGCGGATATAGCAGGCATTTTCTTAGATTTTACAATAGAGCTTATTTTTTCGTCTGCAAAATGTCCTTTCTTTACATTTTTGGGTTGTTATTTGATTTGCTTTTGAAGGAAGAAATGAAAACCTGGTTGCAGTTCTGTGACGTTTTAAGCTGGTCTAAATCTGAGCAGCCAGACACCACCTTTTCTCATTTCCATCTTCCTCCCTTGCGCCCTCCTGGCTGTTCGGTCATGCCTTCTCTTTTGTGCTGGCCTCCGTGCTTATACGACTAGGCAGTGAGACAGTTCAGAGAGCTGACTTCTGAAAACTCATGTGGCCCCGCAGTTAGTCTTTCACCAGATCATCACTCTGCAGACCCAATTCCGTCTCGAGAGAAACTGTATTAAGTAAGGGACGGGAAAAGGCAAAGTTGTGCTAGTCCTACCTCAGATTGGTTTAAGCAGCAGTGTAATGGATTACTGAGTAACAAGATCGTCTAGAGTTATTAAGCAGTTGATTAGAAAGTTTGTTTTGTCTAACCACAAGTTGTCCATGGAGCGCAAGAGAGTAAGTAGTCCACAACTGTTAGGTAGAAACATATTAAATGATTAAAAATTGTATTCCCTCAACTGAAAGCTTGTTTTGAGAGTTGATTTTGGGAATTTTTTGTCTAACGAGAGAGAAATTATCCTTCATTCTCTGTTCCCATTGGTAGTTTCCTTGATTTATAGGAGGAGGCAGCTCATTTAGGACTTGACTATTGTGTGCTCTTCAGTGCACACAAGAAGGGTAGACCCTTTCTACAAGGAAAAAGGAATCCAATAGATTTGAGCTGGTCCTGTGTGATACACTAACTTAAGTTACCATCTTTTGAACTGTTGCAGTGATTTTTTTTTTTTTTTACTCTGTTTTTGTCACTGGGTAAATAGGGAGTGGTGGGAATGCATATGAGGTATTTTTGGTTTTCTTTTGTTTTATTTTAAAGGCCCCATTTCTACTGGAGCAGCATTGCTTTGTGCTGCTTCCCAGCCCTTTTCTTTTGTTTCATGCAGGCCTCCCCTAGAATGCTTAAATATGCTAATCCTTGGCAGCAGGAGGTAAAGGCCTTTTAAACTTTTTGTTTTTGTGAGCCTTTCGTTACTTAAGCTAATAAAAAAAAAAAAAGTAAGTAATAGATATGTAAATGATGTGTGTAATTATTTACTAAGTGGTAAACTACAGACATTATCGATTGCTGTTAATAAACCTTTAGAATAAAGTGGCAGAGATGGTAAGAAATGATAGGATATTTTTCAATAGCAACCTTGCAAAATGAGGAAATGTTTCTAGCCCTATATCAAATTTGATGTCTTTTAAAATGACAGAGGACGAAAGAAGCTGATACTGTTGCCCAGTTTCCAAAAGCTACTTGCTTAAATCAAATGATCAAGTACAATTTTATACACGTTTATACATAACCAGTTTATAATTTTAACACTTTCCTACTGAAGAATTGATTGTGACCACTTTTCTTACTCTTCCTTCTTATTTGCTGCTCCTTTTTGGATTATTTGGGAAAGTGACACCTGCCTTATGGACCCAAACTGTTGCTGTACAGTTTTGCACCACGTCTGGATAAGCTGTAGGCACTATATGGAAAAGAACCTGCAAGTGGTATCTTAAGAACTTGAGGTTTTATCAAATTCACTTACATTTATGAAGAAAATAAGGGACTGGTAAAAACTTACTTGATGCTAGACAAGTCTATGATTTTAGAGGTGCTAGTGTCAGATAGAAAAAGTGAAGAGAGTAAGACAAAGAGTATTGACTTTATTGCTATGTATTTACCTGCTACTGCAATCTTACTAAATACAATTCAAAATCCTAATTCCTTGGGGCTCAATCAACAGTAAATTGATTAATATTGCTTAATATTAAGCACAAAGTTAAGGATATGCTTATTTTCTGCAAGAAATTTGTGTTCATAATAAATTGGTTAGATTTGCCTAAAGTCAGATTTTTCTTGGCAGTTAATTACTTTTGCATAAAGTAATGCTTTATAATGGACTTATATACAATCGGAGATATATATATGTGTGTGTGTATATATATATTTTAATGTGACCTAGTATACAAGTGTTTCTGGTAGTGAAATGCTGATATTTTAATGTAAACAGGTTCTTACACATACTGAGGCTCTAATTGCCTTTTCCAACCCTAGAAAAGAAGGTAAATTCTTTCAAGACTGAAAGAGGTCATTGCTAGCAAAATGAGCTTTTTATTGTTTTTAATGCAAGCAATTTTATGCCATTTCCTTGCTGAAGAGAAAATTGATTATGACATTAAAAGGTATTGAATTGCATTTAAAATTTCAAATTGACATCTATTTTTACATTTTGATTGGGTAAAACGTAGTGATGCTTTTCTATGAAAGTTGTGATTTAATACAGATAGGGGTTGGGGGGGCTTTTGAGGGGATTGATATACGTGTGAAAGATAGAATAGGATGATGCAAAGCAGAAATAGTCAATACATTTCTGTGAAAGAAAACTCTATAGCAATTTTTTGGCCTGGAGAGTCCTGAGCTACAGATGGTTAGAAGCCAGAAAATTATACTGGAAAATTTTATATGTTTGTTTGTCTGAAGCTGGTCACTATTGAACTCTTACGGAAATCATCCAAAATACATATGAAACATGCAAGTTTAGGGTTTTTAGAAATTTTCTGCTGTTACTGGCACTGAGTGTATCACTGGAGTGAAACTAGTGCAACACTCTGAAGCCTTTTAAAAGCCTGAGCAGTCCAGGAGCTGAGCTGTAACCTATGGGATAATGCTTTCATAGGCTGGGAAAATCTTTTGCTGCATACTGAAAATAAGTGTTAAGAAGGCTCCGTGGTGCACGTTGTGAATTTTCCAGATCAACTTTGTGTTAAACATTATGCAACCCGTACGGTTTTGTGCTACAAAAAGAATGGTGGTACAAATAAATACGAAATGCAGTTTTTGAAAATAACATGCAGTTACTCTGTGAAGAAGGAAGATGTAGAAGGTGAATGACTTAACCTGACGCCTCAACCTACGGTGTGGTTTTCCCTGTGTTGTCACGTAGGCTGCAGTGGGGGAGGTCCGCTTTCCTCGCAGCTCCTTCGCAGGGCTGCTGCTGAGCCTGCTGCTTTTCTGCTTCATTACCCTGATGTGGGCTTTGTTGATGTCTTTTTGCTCTCAGTCCTTCGAGTCTGATTGAAAGACTACTTCAGTGTATCTAAAGGAAAAGGTCTTTCACCTCCTTCTCTCTCAAAATATAGCCTGCATAGTAAATATTCAGTAGTGCGATTATGGAATTATATTCAGCTGCACCATTACAAAGACAGACTTAAATGAAATCCAGACTAAAATTTTAGTCCAGTTTGGTGAGAAAAGGGTAAACAGAAAAACGGGTTTTTCATGATAACCTGCTAAATTTCAGGTTGCTGGATGTTAAGAGAAGCAAATGTTTGTCTCCTCCTTGCTCTTAATTATGCAGAACTGGTGTCTTTTCTCAAAGTTCTGTACATATAAATTCTTATTTTTGCATCTCACCAGTGTTAATTTTTGTGTATTTCATAGTCTGAAACTAACAAAGCGATACGATGAGGTTACTGCAAAGGTTTTCTTCAGTACCAAACTGCGGGATGTTAACTCAATTAAAAATGAGCTGCATCTAAGACATACAATTTGTTATTCAGGTATAAATGTGGTGTTACATTTCAGTTGATAGCGGTGTTATGCAGAAATTGAAGCGTAATTTGTGATTAATGTAGAAACAGGATTGTCACAGCAACGGTAACCTAGACAGCGCTTCACTGCCTTTGGGAGAGATGGACTTGAGATCTGCCTCTCTCTGGCTCTTGTGAGCCCTCTGCCCCGCTCTCCTTGTCCCTTGGCCACACTTCTTTCCGTTTGCTCTTCTCATTTCCCATGCCCCGTTTTTGCTGTCACTACTGTATGTAATTGTTTTATCGTCACAAATTTATCCAAATTTAATGCTTTACCAGACAAATCAAACGCCCCTTCTAGGAAGCAAAATCTTCTTGCTAAATATGAGTTGGAGGTTATTGCACCTCTCTCCCTCCCTCCCTCTCACTGATCTGAAGCCATTAGGTGTTACCTAGAGCATTTATTATGCCTCCACTTTGTGCTTGTTCAAGCTTATCCTCATGGGTTTTTTTTTTTTTTAGGCACAATCTCCTCTTATATTTCTACGATAACAGTTTGACTCTGGTTCAGCATTAAGCCTTACGTGATCAAGCAGCAACCTTCTCTCTTAACTTTGGGAAAAGCTTGCCGCGTTCGGCGAGAGCTTGCTGGTGGCGAGAGCGAATGCCTCTTGGCAGCAGTACCGAGTCCTAACCCAGGATTTGCTTAGGATGTTCATTAGATATTACTAACAAAATGTAGCCATGTCTTTTAGTATAAGCTTTGAACAGTGAATGCCTTTACTAACTACTGCGTATTAACTGTGTATGTATAATTTGTGTGTGTAAAACAAAAGACTTTGGTGGAGGACTGCTCTCAAAACAAGATGCTGATCAGGTATCAGTGGTAAAGGGAGTTAATTTCTTTCAGGTTAAGCCTCACTTAAATCGTTGTGTGCTCAGACAGCACTGGCACTTAGCCTGAGGAGACGGGATTGTTCTTTGCTGATAATTTACTGAAGTTACTCTTTTCAGATGGAACTTGGCAGCCAGAGGGATCTGGATGTATGGGGAGCAATAGAGATCCAAATATGTTCTCTTTGTGCTTCAAGAAAGGAAGCAATTAGGAAATCTTGAATCATAGTAGAGCAGTCTGTTGGGTTCATGCAATGTCTCCTGTGTTTGAGTGATCTTTTGGAAGGGAAATGTTTTAGGCCTTGTTAGCAGGGGTCTAGGTTATTCCCTCTGATATGATAGCCGATCAAAACCAATTAAGTTATAATTTTCATAGAGTTTGCAAATTACTGTAGAGAAAAGTCATATTTATTCCTAAATGAATAAACCCATGAGCCAAACAGGAGAAAGTCCTCAATAACTAGATAAGAAAAAGCACTTTCTGTGCACAGTTCACTATATTCTGGCTATTTTTTTTTGTACTTGATACTAAATGGTGGTATAATTGGAATCTAATGAACTGTCATCCATTATATAGCTAGGTTGTGCTGTGATTTTTTTTTTGTTTTTTTTTTTTTTAAACAAGCTTATAGTCATTCTTAAGAGGAAGCTCTCTACAATATGGATATGAAGCGCAAATACTAATTGTAATTAAAACAAAAAGTTGAGAAAGTGTAAGTTGGCATTACAGTCTCAAGCAAGGTGTATTGAGTACAGCACTAATGTAATTGCAGTGTTTTATTAGCTGAGAATATCACTTGCTTAAAGGAAGAGCCTCCTTCTGTGTTGAACTGTTCCTGTCTTAACAATTTGCCCAGTCAGTGGCAGTTAGCAAATAGATTAGAACTATTAAACTATTACTGATTTAATATTTTTATTTCAATTAGTAATAGATATCTGGAGTTCTAAAGAGTTAAAGTAGAAGGGGTTTCTTGTACATCAAATGTTAACTTTTTATGTATTCTGTTGATTCGTATAGTACCGTAGCTTAACTGTTAATTGTTGTTATGCATTAGTGGTAGCTTTTCATGGAGGAAAAGAGTTGAAATTACCCTGGATTAATTTAGGTAAGTCCGGGATAAATTACATTCTTGAATGCCTATTTGCCTCTTTATTTGGGAAGGAAGAGCGCTGCTGGCAGGCACAGCTTTGCCGGCGGGTCTTGTCTCTCTGGTGAAGGCAGTTTGCGGCGCTGGCGAGGTGGTGGCGCTGCCAGGACCGCAGTGAGTGCAGCCTGCATCCGGGCCAGGCGTTCGGGGCTGCCCGGCCTCAGCGTTTGCTCTCTGAGCAAAGAGAAGCAGCTCAGAAAGGGAGGGGAAGAAAGAAAAGGCTGCTTCACCCATCAGCTGCTGTGTTTTATTGTGCTAAATGGGTTAGCTAAGTTCTTGGAAATAAACTTAGAGCTTCAACTTTGCAACAGCTTGAAGAAGTTAATGTGTTCCCTCCTGCCCCCTCCTTTTTCCCTTTGCATTAGTGAGACCCAGTAACTGACTGTAACGGGGCATTCAGAGTCTTTTCCGTATGCTTAGTAAAATTGACTTCTCTTGTGCTATAGTCTAATCTAAATAAGATACATTAAAGATTTAAACATTACTACTGCAGCAAAACAAGAGGATTTGAATTGTTATGGCAGTGCTCTGTTCTTGGTTGTGGGTTGTTAGCAAGCTGTAAATTCTTTCTTAAAAAGTATTTCAGTTCATTCTTGATCTTAAACTGTAAACATCATTGATGAAATCATTATATAAAGCACAAAGCTAATGTTTTCATGATCTGAATAAGACTTAAGATTTTCAGAAGACATAGTAGCTCTGAGTACTACTAATATATATATAAAAAAAAAAAGCTTTTCATTTAAGAGCTATCATGCTGAATGTCTTGAACAGCTAAGATGTAAAATTGTAAAACTGTGCAAAGACAACCCAGGATAATTTACTGTTCTAGTAGCTATATGATTATAATGTGAATTGATTTTATTGAAGGGATTGGATGAGCTTGTTACATGAGTATGTCTGGCTCAGTCTGTTCTTTCTCTTGTCTTTTTTACCCAGAAGGGCCCCAAAAGATCAGGGGCAGAGGGGAAACAACATAAAAATTAGTTATAGCGCAGTGCCAGCCAGGGCTGTCAGCTGTGAGAGATACTATTTGCTCATGTTAGCTGACTTATTTTGCAAAATTGCAAATACAGGTGTTTTCCAGGCCTTTTATGAGAAAAGACACTCTCCTTGTCAATTCAGTACTTTATCTAAGAAAATGATGGCACTCCCAGCACATCTGGGGAGGCCTCCTCTTCCTGGTGAAATGGTGATTTTGTTGTTGGTTGATTGTGTGTATGGCAAAACTTATATAGGGCTATTTTCTGTTTGAAGAACAGAACCTGATAATGAGTCAAAATATTCCTAAAATTAACATATGGCCCCTTAAACTTCCCTGGGTAGCTGGAATTTCAGTGAAAACCTCTTGTGGAGATGCAGCAGAAAGGCTTTCATGAACCGTACGAACGGATGGTGCAGTTTGCTGTTTTAGACCTGTAGGTGTCTTTTTGCATAGCAGAGACTATGCCTTCAAGTTATTTGTTACTGTTTTTCAGATACTGGGCTTATTTAAACTTACAGAAATGCTACAGAACGAGAGAAATTGTAGTGAGGGACACTTTACACTGGTAAAACACTGTTGTTTGTACAGCTGCTGATTACTTAATAGATTTATGCTGTTTTCTGCAAAGAACCAGGCCAGACTCAGAGTCTGGCTAGTCCTATATCGCCTGAAAACTACACATCCTTAGTTAGCTGGGTGGCATATGAAGAAGCGGCCTATCCCATACTGTGCTGTTAATCATTTTCTGGAAGAGGCAGATAAATTCAATCTGTTTTGTCCGAAAGAAAACGTGCTGCTGCTTTGCTTTTTCAAAGTAATTCAGAATTGCTGTAAGGATGCACAAAGGGATGCTGAGTCAATGTAATGTCACTGTCTTTTGCTATTAAGTTTTAGAAATATTGGGAGAAATAAGAATAGAGAGGGATGAATACCAGAGTAGTCAGCTGGCATATCAACATATAGCTAATGTACTTGAGCAAAGTGAATAACATTTCTTACAGAATATCAATTTACTGAATTGGGAGGGCACTAGCTTTGGAGGAGGAAGCATGTACTGGTGGCTATTAGAGTCCATAGATTTCTCTTATAAGAAATGATAGTTCTGCATATGTAGAATATATAGGCAATCGAATAGCAATCGGAAATATTGCAGAGCAAGCTGAAAACCTCAGATTTTCTGCTCCAGTCTTAAAACAGCAAGTTGCTTTGAATATTTAGTATGCTTGTACCACATAGAAAAGATGTTCAACAGCTGATAGTGGTGTGCAGGAAAAGTATCAGTGACCATTGCAGCTTATTTGTTTAGTAATGATAGATGTCGGATTGGGGTTAAGCTCAATACTTGGCAGAGTTTAGAATTACATTGACTGAAAAAATGTTGAGGGACAAAATGCATCGAAAACGACAAGGACATCACAAAAATGTTTTTGTTGTTGGCTTTCTTTAAGCTTGACAATGGCATGCACCTTTCACATTTATCTCAGAATACCTGCTTTGATATATTAGAAGGTTGTGTTTTCCTTGACGTTATCTAAATCACGTTGCAAGTCTTTAGAGCCATTTTTTGTGACCTGGGAACTCTACAGCCATAGGCTTCTGCATGCTATCTTTGCACCTAAAAGGAAGTAATTTCATTAATATTTTACTCTTTTCACAAAATTTGCGCAAGTAGGAAGAGATTTCCTTGAGCTTGTTTAGCTCACCTAAGAAAAATGAGTCTTAAAGATTCTGAATAACTATGGTGTGAATCATTTCTAGTTAGCCAGACAAGTATATGTAGCATTTTTCTGTGCCTTGATTGCATGCCAGAAATGTGGAATCAAGTTTGCATGTCTGGATTTGCATTTGGTAACTAAGCTTCCATGTATATGATCTGGAAAATAATTTTATTTAGATATTCAATTTAAACATTTCTTAAATTGTTGTCTAAATTCTTATGGTTACTATTTCTGTTAATCCTAGTCTCCTTTAATTGTTTACAAATTAGATTTTGATACGCTTGAACTTCATATCAAACCTGAACTTGCTATCATAGGACATCCATTGGAATTGGCAGACACTCCCTCATATACATCATTTAAAAATGTGAAGTTATTATCCAAGAGAAATAATCTGGGTTACTTCTTAGGCATTTGTTTGTCAAATGACAATGACAGCGTAAACCTTTTCACTGCAGTTTTCCTCTAGGGACCGTCAGCTTCCTCATCCCAAGAGATGGGCTTTGTAAGGACTCCAGCTGATTAGCCAGTTGAGGTGATTTTGAGTGTTAAAGCCCAGGGCATTAGGAGGAAATGCATAAGTGTACAGAGGTTTTGTCATAGGAGCAGGCAAGCTTGGCTGTGGTAGGATCACTTAGAAAATTTATTTCTACCCATCATCTTTCAAACATAGCACTAAAATTACTAAATTAATTACTTGAGCTGTGTGTTTGCTGCATTGTTTTTTTTTTGTTTAGTTGGTTGGGGTTTTTTTGAAAGAGAATTCACACTGTTCCCATTTTTTCTATTCCTGAATTCTTTCCATAGGCTTGCCAAGAAAGTCCAAGTATTTATGGGTCAGCTAATAAATAGATTTCTTCCACCCATAAGAACTAAGCAGGGAGTCAGCTGTCACAGAAACTTGTGGTAAGAACTACAGAAAGTATTTCTTAATATATTAACAGATATACTTGTTTTCATTTACATGAAATAGAGGAGAAAGGGACCATAACCATATTAATAGTATAAAGTTTGAAAATCAAGGCTTTCAAGAATCTTGTAAGTGCTGGCAACTGGTGCCAGCTGTAAGTAATGGTAGTTTGCTCCTCCTTCCTTGCTGCACTGATACCACTTCATTCAGGCCACACAAAAAAAAAAGAAAAGGTGCAATGCATGTCCGAAGTTCACCTCGGAGCTGAAAGGTGGCTTCTGCAAACTCAGAAATAAATTAGAGAAGAGCCAGATGACCGACTTGTTTTTGACAACGGGGGGTAAAATGGGCAGCTAGTGTGTTTTGATGGAGAGCTCGTTTCTCCCTGAATATTATAATGGTAGAACAGTTAGTAGTGGCATCTTTGGAAGGTCTGTTGGTGGTTCTTGCTTCCATGATGCTGAAATTCATGCAGAATAGTGGAAGCAGCGAACAAAACTTTCTTGTCATTCATCCCTAGATGGCTGTATAAAATTCATAAGCCAATTGATGTCTTTACCCTAGTTTTCTTTCTTTTCCAAGAGGTAAACCAATCCTGCATCACTTTACAACCTTTGGGGTTTTTTTGTTTTCTTTTTGATGGTGGTGGTGTTTTTGATTTGTAGATCTTGATGCAAGGATGTAGAGCCATTTCTACGTATTTCACCTAAGTAGTTGAACAGAATTCATAGGTAGCAGATACAATTACATATTTCAGGATATTCTGGATATAGTGTAGTGAGTGAAAGAGTTGGGCTGTAACAGGAATTTCCCATGAAGGTTAGAATTTTAACTCTACTGAAATATGTGGCAAAACTACCACTGACTTTAATGAGATCAACCCTTTGGTTGCAGAGGGACTTGAATAAACAACTTACATAACTTTTTTTCTTATTCTGGTGACATTTCAGTAGGCATTTGTGTGAAAAATGTCATGGAATTGATTATTTTATTTATTTTCAGAACTGCAAAAATAGGTGAATATATCCTACTCTGTGTGATCTTTGCAAGAGCAAATTCTGTGCCAGATGTCCCTGCTAGTCTTTGGAAGCTTTGTCGGGGAGAGAGGCACCTTATAAAAAGCAAGATAGACATGGCATTTTGTTCCATCTGGAATCTGAGTGGTACATCGACCAAGCTCTTCAAGAGCTGCAGTTGCTATAGTGATACTTGCAGGGATGTTTTTCAGTACTTATTTTCTTTGAACACATGTACAAAAGTAAAGCTTAAGAAAATAAAAATTGACAGCCTCAGACTCATTTAGCTTTAAACTGTAGCTCGCATGGAATCTTTTTGATCAATCAATGTATGCATATCAGGAAAACTGTATAATTAAAAGAATGTGTTAGTCTATCCTATTTGAAAGGAACAGTTTTTTAATTCTAAAATTCTGTCCTGTCCTTTCTAACGAATGTCTGTTCATCCTACTCCCAGGAATAACTATTTTTTTTTTTGTTAATAGACAAAAATCTAGGTTCTTTTAAAATACGGCATGTGCCAGGATAGGATTAGTGCATACTTCAGCAGAAGGTGTGTGTGTGTGTTGGGGGGGGAGTGCGTGCAGATCCTGTAGGATTCCAATGTTTGTAATGCTTAAACGGTCACTGCTGTGAGGGGCTTATGTCTGATTTTAGATTATAACACAGCAAGATATTTAGTGTCCTACTTCTTCCATTTCCTCTTTTCTTCCTTTTCAGAATATCTTGATTGTGACTCTAATATGGTTGTTCTGAAAAGGAACAAGGAGAGATCCAGAGTGTTCCTTGGCTCCTGCCCTGAAATCATGTCTGACTGTAATACTAGTATGTAATGCTTGATTGGAATTTAACAGCTTTAGTTCAATTTCAGTGAAGTGTAAATGTAAATACTGAAGCATCAAGGGCAGCCTAAAGAGTGACAAAGAGAGTAGTAATGGAACTATGTAATTATTCAGTATTGTGGCATGGGTTAGTGTGGGGGCTTGGTTGGTACTTTTTAATAGTTAAAAAGGGGGGAACTGGTTTATTGGTTGGTACTTTTTAATAGTTAAAAAGGGGAGAACTGGTTTATTAATTGTGGATATATATTATGGTAGCAATGAACTTCAGCACAAGCTTGGATGAAGAGGATAGAGGGATTCTGTGACTTGGCAGTTCGTAGTAGGAACAGTGCTGCGTGTATAGAGAGGCCGTAGAAAAGGTGTACTGGCACTTGCGGGAGAAACTGGCAGCTACTGTCAAACACATCGTGGGTGGACTGGACAAAGAAATGATAAATAAAATGAAAAAAAAATCAGTGAGAGGCTGAATTACATAGGATTTTGAAAGGAAAGATGGGAAGTGTAATGAATTTAAGCATTCAAAAACTTTATCTGTCCAGGAAGGCAATGATAGGTGGCATATTTTGGGTGACCAGAAAGATGTTGCATGGCTATTGGGGCAATAAAAGGGATTGTAGTTATAAGGATATGAACTACTGGTTTGACTGTTGGGACAGAGATGCAGATCATAGTAATGCTATGGAGGAGGAAATAGCAAGACGGAAAGATAACCTTACTGCTTCAGGGGTGCGAAGGGAAAATTGAAGGGAGCATACTAATGAACTCTGCACTGGGGAAAACCTACCTATAACTTTAAATGTTATAGGACAGATTCTACACTCACTGTTTTCATAGCTTTTTAAGTTCAAATACTGTTGTTACAATAGTACTATTTTATGAGTAAATTCTATTTAGCGTATTCAAAAGTTGCTGCATTTGACTGTACTTTATTTATATTGTCTGTATTTTTTTCAGTTACAAGTTAGTAATTTTTCAAAGCCTGTGAGCTGTCTTGTTTTGTTAACGTTCTTTTGTAATGCTGAAAATACCCTCAAGCTTAATCTTCATATAGAAAAGTTGATCCTTTTTCTTTAGGAGTTTGTTTACATTCTTCCTTTCTGTTCCTTATTTGGCTCTGTGTGTTGGGTTGGAAGGGGTTCAACTTAAGGAACTAGTGGCTTTCTGCTGAAAGTTAATGTGTTTGTTCATTGTGTAGAGAAATCTTAGTCATGATTGAATTAAATTTCTCTTTTTTTCATCCCTGGAATGCTCCTCTTCCTCCAGAACTGGTCTTTACTGTCTTGCTGTGATTGATGTGAGCAGTTGTGCATTTCCTCTGCTGGGATTTCTTCATTTTATTTGGCGATTATCCACCCAAAAAGAGAACCTGGCCTGTTTTTTGTTTCTTGTTTAGTGTTACATTTTCCTCTTTACAGAGAAGAAATTTACGTGTTTGCCAAAATTTGCATGGTTTTACTTCCAGTTTTGCGTTGACACCTGGGTCTCACCCACTGTGGGACAGTGTGCTCAGAAAAACTTTAAGTCATGCCAAGCAGAAAAACAATGACTCTTGAAGCTGAGTTTGAGCTTTTTCTCCTCAGTGAGATCAGACTAATTTTGTTGTTAGGAGCTTCTTCATTTTAATTTTGTTTTAAAAATAAAAAAGCCAAAGAAGGATGTGGATGAACTTGTGTGTAGACCCTTGTAGCAGCCTTTATTTGGGTTGATGGACTGGGAGAAGTCCAAGAGCTCTTACATAAGGAGAGGAAAAAGCCTGTAAACCTGGAGGTGTACCTTTCAGATTATGGGGATGGAGGCAACAAACAAGACTTGGGGAGTAATCTCCGTGTGTGTGTGTGGGTGGTGGTGTTGGTGGTGTTTTGTTTTGTTTTTTTAAACAAAAATAAAAATACCTTGCTCACTGAGGCAGAGCATTTGAAAACTATGAATGGCACTTGTTTCATCTCCTACAAAGGATGTTGAAAGACCTTGAAATCCCCAGAAGGTGAGAGAAAGAAGACAAACTAGAGAAGAAGCAAGTAGGGGAGGAATAATCTATCTAATCTAAAAGCTTTCTGGAAAGCAATGCTTTGAATAACTGGTGCATAATTACAGTGCTGTAGTTACCCCTAGGCAGTCAGTCCTCTCTCGAAGGGCTGTGAAATTCTGACTGGTGCTTCCTCTGCTGAGATGCAGAGGCCGTATCAACAGCTAGAAACGGCTGCAATCAAGATGATCCCGTATTTCTCACCATACAGGAATCCTAGGATCCAATATATGGTTCCAAATGACATTGACAGAGCCAGAGATGGTCAAAATAAAACACACACAGTGAAAAATGCTACGTGTATTTCTGATAACCAGGTGCAGCTCTTCTGCACACTAAAATTACCGCTACCGAGTACCAGAGGGATGAATTCAATTGGTTACTAGTCTTGCATTTACATCAATGTCATTTGAAAGGAGTGGTTTTACCAGATGAATGAATCACTAATATAATTTCCTACCACATCTGGATTTTCTGTATAGTTAATAAACCTGTAATTTCCTTTATAGCTGTATCAAGCTGGAGTGATGCAAGCATTCTCCCATTAACAGTAATGCAACTCAGAAAGATAATATTGAAAGAACAAAATGCTGAATTGTTAGTAAGAAGTTTTGTAGAAAGACTAAAAACACCTAGTATCTTGTTAAATGCTGGGTTCTGCTGTTTTCCTGTTCAATAGTATCTCAGTCTCCAGTCAGAGCAATAACTCTTCCTAACAATCTTCAGGAGGAAAGTGTTTGGGCATTTAAAGTGCTAACATACTATTTGAACACTTCTTGATAGCAGAAGTACTTTATTTGTGGAGGGGAATTGAAGTTTAAATGTTGCAAATCTTATTTTTTTGTACACATGGACTGAAAAGCCATTTGAAAACTCGTTGAGGAAAAAAGACAAACCTGTAACTTCCAAATAGTTTCAATTTCTCTCTCTTTCCAGATTTTTATCCTAGCATCTAATAGGATGTAAGAATTTTGGCCTTGGTTTTATTTTTAGTGAGAATTTGGGAGAAGATTGAAAAGTCAAACCTCAGCTGTGCAGTCTGGCATCCTTATGAATGGCAGTGTTCTATAATTCTCTTGTTCATTTTTGTCTGTTTTTACTGTAATTGTAGCTTATAACTCAACGTTTTCTAAAACCACATAGTAATTTGTATTCTATAATTTCTATTTCTTATATATAAATAAATGGGTAAATATCACATTGTTCTGTTTGGGAAATTAAGATTTCAGAGCCAAATCCTTCCCTCTTGACAACAATGAAGCATTCCTGAAAATGCTTTTCAGCTAACCTAGCTGTCTATAGTCTATGATAATCAGTTGTAAATGCACATAGGCAGCTGGTTTGCTAATCCTTTGATTGCAGTATTAGTTTATCTCAGAGATCCTGAAAACCTGTCTGATCCTGTCAATGTGTTTAGTGAGTACTGTAGAATAAATTATCTCTTGCCTTAAGATTCTAAAACATGTATTCAGGTTTTGAATTGTATATTTTCACAGTGCTTGTGGGGTTTTCCCTTTTCCTGATAGTTGTGTTTATTTAAAAAATTACATGTTCTAAAACTGTTAATCAAAAAATTGATCTTAAATTCATTTAACATTGAAAGAATTTGTAATTTAATCACCAGAAATTGTTCTTATCTGGCTTATCACTGTGTCAAGTAATGCAGGCTCGGATCACGGTCTCTTATTTAGAGATTTGTTGCAAAGAGGATTTCCATTATACAAATCTATTAAAAAGAATGGGAAAACTACTTTGCATGTATGTGTGGCTTATTTGAAATATCCGGCATAGTGGATGTTTGTATTAGAATATTCATTATGGCACTAATGTCTTTGACAAAGAAACACAATTTAAAAAAAATGCATGCTGAAACTTGATTTTTTTTCCCTCCATATTATACTTTAATTTTCATATATTAGAGCCAGCTTACTAGAAAATAATTATATGAATTAATAAACCTGTTTTAAATTTCTTTACAACTGTTATTTAAATGTTTACTGCAAGTTATATTGTTTCCTAATGTTTTTAATTCAAGTTAAAGAGAACAACTTACCTTATTCAATTCATAAGCTATCAGCATTCTTACTGGTCGCTGACAGTGCTTGATTGTAGGATTTTTTTTAGACACCTAAATCAAATAGCTAGTACTTATTCAGTGTCCCTATAGTGAACATACCTACATACATATAGAAAAATATATATAAACACCCCTCCCCGCCATACCACTTCATGGTTTTGAAAGACTCAAGGTGAAAGTTTAGAGGAGAAAAGCTCTTTCCTTGTGCTTCTGTGAAGCTTTTAAATATTTTTCCTTAGATGAAACTGACTTTGCTCGTTCCCTGTTAGTCCCAAATGCCACCATGTTTTTTTGTGCCTAATATTACATTTAGTGACTGTAACTTGATTAATCTAGGTTTAAGGTTAGCTTGTGGTTATTTCCTGCCCTTTAAGTATGCCTGGTTCAGTTGGGAACTCTAAAAATCAGGAACTGAAGTGCTTGTCATAACTGTGACTGCAATGGAGGAATAAATGTCCCCCGGCTTGACACCCATGTCTGTCATCTTGGCACGTTTGTACATAGTTAATGAGACAGTCTGCATGACTAGAGCTCTCCTGCCAGGGCAATTGTGAGAAGGTATTGCACCGGAGGTGAGTGGTCCAGCTAAGCGCAAGTAGTGCTTTATGGTGGTATGCATGTGAAGTTAAATACAGGGACTATTAAACGTTGTTAAACACTTTCTGTGGAGTAGTACTTTATTCAGCATGCTAGATAGGAAAACATAAGAACACCACAACTTCCTTTACTCTCTTCTTCTTCCCATCTCCTCCCTTAATAACAGGGCCTTTCTTGTCCAACAGGTTGAATGAGAGAGGCAGTGGCTTGAATGTGGGTGGTGATGGGTGGCTATCAGGTGCCTTGGGAAGACCCCGGCCTGGGGAGGCCTGCGAACCAGCTCTGCTCGCACCCCCTAGAGTGGCTGGCTTGTGATTTAAACTCACTAATGACCTAAAGAGCTGGATGTTTTCAGCCGTGCTTCTGTTGAACCCATACCACCAGGGAATATATGTGTGGTGAGCAGCTGAGATGGTCCTTTGAGCATAATTGTAGTTGGCATTCTCAGGTGTGTAATACAAAATGTTAAGTCAGTTGATTATGGCCTTTTCTTTAGGTGTCTGTATCTGGGAGTGCCTTCTTCCAAGTTTCATATGAGTGGCATGGTCACCCTCTGTCTGCCACAGTACATCTGTGACAGGCATCAGGGCCATCCACTAGCTGTGAGGATTTTAGATTTTAGAAAAAGATGAGCTTCAAACAGAAGAAAACTTTTGACCTGTTTTGTAGCAAAATGACCACAGTGCAATCAATAAAGATCATTAAGGACAATCTGGAGTAATATTTTCTGCTGTGTAAAACGAGCTTTTTGTTTCCTACTCCCCAGACAATTAGATTCTTTGCAGTGACCCACTGTACTTCAGTTTCACAGACAGGAAATCCAGTCCTTGAAACAAAAGCGCATTCAATAATTTGGGCTTGTCTGCATGTACCAACCACATCCTTTTTAACTACGTTCGTTTAGAAACCAGGAGTTGATGAAGAACTTGTCTTGACTAGACACTGACTTTTTTGACTCTGTGAAGATTGCAGAAGTTGGCTTATACCAGCTTCTTAGTTGATGTAGCTATTACTAGTTTCACAGAGATGTAAATGTGAAAGAATGAATGCATAAAGATCTGTGAATTGATTTTACATAGTTCAGTGTTGTGCCCATGTATTTCTGACAAGTTAAAAACCATAACACCAAGAAATACATGAACAGTGCCTCTGTTCAATTGACTGATAACTCTGAAGCCTAACAAAAGCAAATTTCAGTGTTTTAACAAACACTTGTAAATATTTTTAGCTCTCAGTTCTTTCCATACCTTCTCTTAGTTAAGGTCTAGTTCTTGTCTTGAAAATACATTTGAGCAGTGTCTTGTGGTCCATAGAAAACAAGAAAAAGTCTCACATGTGAAAGAACTTCTCTTGTTGTGCAGGGAGGTTTGTAGGATGTGGAGGGTTTTTTTTATTTTTCCTTTTGGAAGGATGCATCCTTTTTATACTGAATGTCTTGACCTTGGAACACAGAGTAGCAATGTTTGAAGCAGGTCTGAGCTCCTGCAGCAGCCCACAGTCTCTTACTGGGCCTTGATAATGCTCTGTCCTTTGCATAAATTGGCTTTCACCTTGTGTTGGCTAAATTTATTGTTGTGTTGACTATACTCTTGACTGAAGATGATGATGGTTTATGAGATATCCTGTGACAAACAATTGAGTGTCGTGAAGATAAAGACTTGAGATGTTTTTGAACTTGAACACGTTTATTTTGAGGAATCGTGAAAAGGTGAGAGGTGTGACACACTTGTAAGCCTGTTAGAAAGGAACCTGGTTTCTGGTTTTTGCTCCTGTTGTAGTTTTTTGGGAATTTAAGATTTCAGAGCCAAATAGAGTATGTTGCTGTAGTTACTCAGAAGATAGCAAAATGTATATTACTGAGGCCAAAATATTATTATAAAATTGGAACTTAATTTCCTTGTGGGACCAAATCACAGAATGTTTACCAGTTGTCAAATGTTTCAGCATATCATCAATAACCCAAGCTTCCTAAAAATATTTCTAGAGAGAATTTTTGTAATGTATTATAAAAGCTAGGCTGTATGGGTACTGTCTTTCTCCAAATTAAAGACACTGAAAAGTTTCCAAGAAAATGCTTTAATAAAATACCTAGTGGAAAAGACATCTGTGCTTGCTAGAAAAGTGAGTATAATTAGATGCGTGAGGGGAATATTCAGTAACAGACTTTTTTCAATGGAATCTGAAATAGACTCCGAAATAATTGATTTTTGCCGTGAGAAGTTTGTTACATTTGAACTTGGGTAGAAATTCCACATCACTAGTTTGCTTTACTGTTGCTTTTTGCTGCAGTTTCCTGTGTTATTCCATGCAGATACTTCACTTTGACAGCCCAGATAAACAGAAGCCAGACACTCATACCCAGAAAAAATCCCTGAACTCCAGTCTAGGGCAAAGATAAAAAATTCAGGCTTTTTCAGCTCTGTGAATACACACTGGCTGCTGGAAAAGATTGTGTAGGGCTGAGACTGAGATGGTTTCATGTGATTGGTAAACAGTGATGTCAATGTACTTATTTTTCTCTGAATGCAGGCATAGTCATTTAGGAAGTAGAAAAAATGTAATAATAAATTGAAAAAATGCTCTGTCTGTTTAAATCCTGAAATATATTACTTCACGATTTCAAAACATTAAATATGGGCTGTGATTTTTCCAGGAGACCTGAAGGAGTTGGGTGTCCAAAATCCCATCGAGTCAATGAAAGCTAGCTACTTCTTTCTCCGTGTTTTTCCAGAAATCTGAGCTGAAACAGCCTTTGACTGGAGTTGCACTTAAAGTGTGAGGTATATATGGGAGCTGACCTATAAAATACTTTTTGTTGAAAATGTCTCATTTTCTTTTGCTGAACATCATGAGCCTATGAGTAGATTGTTTCTGAGCTGCTCCAAGTATATGTAAACATGGGAATTCCTATAGGTCAGATAGTCATTAAAAGCTAGTAGTATTGGTTAAATAGTTAGACTGTTTGTTTTATTATCAACAGTACTTTGAACTTTTCTGCTTTAGGAATTCTGAAAGTTTGTTGAAGTAACTGAAAAATACAGTTTTCTCTTAAAAACAATTTGTTAATACTTTTTTCTTTTTTGTTTTGAGTAGCATTAGTCCAAGTTTGGTATCTGAACTTCAAGTCTATATAAACAAGAACTATCTTCTTGATGTTTTTGAACAGTGCAGAGCACATTAAAAGTACTATATTCTCATTACTTTCTTACAGCGAGAGATGAAGACAGACTGCAAGGTTATGATATCTGTACTTCAGGTTGGTTTGGAGGGAGATGAGGAAAGCCCTTCAAGTTGATTTACGTCACAGGGCTGCAAGGTCAGCTTGGTCTATGGACAGTCTGTGGTTCTTTGTCACTCAGAATCATGTAGGTTTAGGTTGCACAAATCTTGAAACATTCAAAAAATTATCAGATGAGACAGAATATTAACTTCCTTAGTATTTTATTTGTTTGTTGGTTTGTTTTGCCTTACTCCGTTCTTGTCCCTTATCCTGTTTTATTCCTTCATGTCAACTGCAGTTATCAAGTATGGAGTTCAAGCGTGGAGTTCAGGATCCTGTGAGGAGGAAGCAGGGCAAAGCAAGTAGGATCACAACCCTGGACTTCGGGAGAGCTAACTTTGGCCTCTTGAGGGACCTACTTAGGGGAATCTCATGGGGTAGGGCCCTAGAAGGAAGGGGGGTCCAGGAGAGCTGGTTAATATTCAAGCGTCGCTTCCTCCAGGCTCAGGATCAGTGCATCCCTCTGAGGAAGAAGTTGAGCAAAGCGGGCAGGAGACCTGCATGGATGAGCAAGGAACTCCTGGCAAAACTCCAGCAGAAGAAAGAAGTCTACAGAATGTGGGAAAGGGGACAGGCCTCTTGGGAGGATTATAGGAACATTGTCAGAGTATGCAGCCTTCCTCAGTATGTGATGAGGAAGGCTGAGGCCCATTTGGAATTAAATCTGGCAAGGGATGTCAAGGACAACAAGAAGGGCTTCTTCAAATACATCAATAGCAAAAGGAAGGCTAGGGAAAATGCGGGCCCGCTGCTGAATGGGGTGTGTGCCCTGGTGACAAAGGATGCAGAGAAGGCAGAGTTGCTGAAAGCCTTCTTTGCTTCAGCCTTCACTGCTAAGGCCAGCCCTCAGGAATCCCGGACGCTGGAGACAAGAGAGGAAGGCTGGAGAAAGGAAGACTTTCCCTTGGTCAAGGAGGATCAAGTCAGAGGTCGTTTGTGCGAACTTGACACCCACAAATCCGTGGGCCCTGCTAGGATGCGCCCTCGAGTGCTGAGGGAGCTGCTGGATGTTTTTGCTAGGCCACTCTCCCACCATCTTGGGAAGGTCATGGAGAAGAGAGGTACGTGAGGACAGGAAGAAAGCCAGTGTCACTCCAGTCTTCAGAAAGGGCAAGAAGGAGGACCTGGGAAACTACAGGCCTGTCAGCCTCCCCTCCATGCCTGGAAAGGTGATGGAACAGCTCATCCCGGAGGTCATCTGTAAGCGTATGGAGGACAAGAAGGTGATCAGGAGTAGTCAGCCTGGATTCGCCAAAGGGAAATGATGCTTAACCAACGTGATAACCTTCTACGCTGGGATGACTGGCTGGGTAGAGGAGGGGAGAGCGGTGGATGTTGTCTACCTGGAGTTCAGCAAGGCTTTGGACACTGTCTCCCATGGCCTCCTCATAGGTAAACTCAGGAAGTGTGGGTGGGATGAGTGGACAGTGAGGTGGGTCGAGAACTGTCTGGATGGCAGAGCCCCGAGGGTTGTGGTGAATGGCGCAGAGTCTAGTTGGAGGCCTGTAGCTAGCAGTGTCTCCCAAGGGTCAGTACTGGCTCCAGTCTTGCTGAGCTTATTCATCAGTGACCTGGATGAGGGGAGAGAGTGCGCCGTCAGCAAGTTTGATGATACTCAACTGGGAGGAGTGGCTGAGAAACCAGAGGGCTGTGCTGGCATTGAGAGAGACCTGGACAGGTTGGAGAGATGGGCAGAGAGGAACCTGCTGAGGTTCAACAAAGGCAAGTGCAGGGTCCTGCACCTGCGGAGGAATAACCCCATGCAGCAGGACAGGTTGGGGGTTGATCTGCTGGAAAGCAGCTCTGCCGAGAAGGCCCTGGGAGTCCTGGTGGACAGCAAGTGAAGCATGAGGCAGCAACGTGCCCTTGTGGCCAAGAAGGCCAAGGGGATCCTGGGTTTCGTTAGGCAGAGTGTTGCCAGCAGGTGGAGGGAGGTGATCCTGCCCCTCTCCTCAGCCCTGGTGAGGCCGCCTCTGGAGTACTGTGTCCAATTCTGGGCTCCCCAGTACAAGAGAGACGTGGCGCTACTGGAGGGAGTGCAGCGGAGGGCTATGAGGATGATGAGGGGACTGGAGCATCTTCTCCTCTGAAGAAAGGCTGCGAGAGCTGGGCCTGGCCAGCCTGGAGAAGAGAAGACTGAGAGGGGATCTCATCAATGTGTGCAAATATCTGAAGGGAGAGTGTCAAGAGGATGCGGCCAGACTCTTCTCCGTGATGCTCAGCGATAGGACAAGAGGCAGCAGGCACAATAGCGGTAGGACAAGAGGCAGCAATAGCACAAGAGGCAGCAGGCACAAACTGAACCACAGGAAGTTCCATCTGTATTACTATGAGGGTGACAGAGCACTGGCACAGGTTGCCCAGAGAGGTTGTGGAGTCTCCTTCCCTGGAGATATTCAAAACCCGCCTGGATGCGATCCTGTGCAAAGTGCTCTAGGTGACCCTGCTTGAGCAGGGCGGTTTGGACTAGATGATCTCCAGAGGTCCTTTCTAACCTTGGCCATTCTGTGATTCTGTGAAGTACAATTGTCACACCTTTTATGCGTATCCTATTTGCTCATGGGGTGAAGTATGTAATTACTTTATCTTGAGTCGTTGAAGACTGTTAAAAAGCAGATAAAGTTTCTGCAGGAAAAGATGAGAAAACCGAAGACTGTGCAAATCGGACAATATGATTTGAAGCCACGCACATGTTTTATGCCAAATGAGCTCCCATAGAAAATCTCCTTTTTCAAATTTAGGAAAATTGTTGAAGCTCTAAGATTACTGAAAAAAGCTCAAGCATTAGGAGTCCAGAATAAATATTTTTAGGCTTTGGCCTCCAC
This sequence comes from Struthio camelus, assembly GCF_040807025.1. Lineage (NCBI taxonomy): Eukaryota > Metazoa > Chordata > Aves > Struthioniformes > Struthionidae > Struthio > Struthio camelus. The sequence continues at coordinate 9,878,118 of NC_090947.1, read as the reverse complement.
TGGTATGTTTAGATTAGATTCCTCTCTGACTTCTACAGTAATTTTTATGTTCTGCTTTCCAATAACTGGGATTGACAGCCTTTTCAGAAGGCTTTTTGGTAGGCTTAGACCCTTGCATTTCTTATTAGAACATGTTGAGTAGATCTTGCTTTCATATGGAATGTGCAGTTTTTGGAAATGAATATAAACTGGTTATAAATTGAAATCGGGTAACAAAGATGAATATTTTAAGGCGATTAAAATTGATTAGTGCCATTTTTCTATTTTTACAATGTTAAAACCAAGAACCTGCCATAATCTCTTGCTACAAAGCCTTTAACCGTTTTAAGTGAAAAGTTGTGTGAGATGTCGTCAGTCCTGTTTAACCGTTCAACTGAGGTAACGTTATCTTTTTTAACATGCCAAAGGGGTTTTTCACTGCTAGGAGTTGATGTATTTAGAAATGTCATATTGGTCAGATTGGTAACATTCGCCCACTTATCTTTTATACACATTTTTTTAATGTTGTCTTGTTAAAAAATCAGTTTAGGGGAAAAAGTTGGAAGGAAAGAACCTGCTGAGCTACGCTGACTTGCACAATGAAAACAAATCTCCTGAGTACCAACTGAACCCAGCTCTAAAACAGAATCTGTAGGAATATACTGAGTCATTTAAGGTTGTAGATTATTTAAATTTAGGTATATACATTTTCAAGGAATTTTGTAAGGTGGGGGAAGCTCAGTTTAGTGACCAAAATAAAGGTAAAAGAAGGTCAAGTTGTTAGGGCTCTAGTTTAGATTGTAGGATACTTGGTTTTAATTCCCTGTTATTTCCTTCTCTGACCAAGTGAATAAGATATGTCTTCATTCCAGAGTCAGCCTGATTTCTTCCCACGAGATGAAATATGCCTCAGCCTTGATGTAAAGCATGAGCTGCTGGTTCAAATTTGCTTGAAATTTTTGAATTTTGTCCCAGCAGATTCTATGCCAGAACACAGGTATCATTAACTTTCTTGCGTCTAGCATGAAGCTGGTGTAATTACTATACCTTGTGCTCTTGCTAATTGCGTACAATTTTACTTTGGTACTAATGCCCGATTTCAGATGAGCTTTGCACAGCTAGGTGATCTGGTTGTCCTCAGAAGCTTGTGGAAATAAGGCATTGACGCAGTTTATGGGCAGTAAGCTCAGGTCTCTTCTACATAAAATCTGTCAAGGTATATGGACAGCAGTTTGAATTAACAGAATTTGTCAACTGTTAGCAATAAATCTGTGCCATAATCCTGTTGCTCTCCTGCACGGCTCCTCTCACTTAAGCTGGATTATTCAGAGATAACGCTAACAGACCACTGAACCTTCAAAATGCAGTTGAAACATCAATATACAAAAAGACTGTTTAGGAAAATACAATGTAAAAAAGCTAGTGTCTCTATCATTGCTGGTAGTGCTTGTCAACAGACTGCATTGTATTAGAAAGGGAATAAGGAGAAAAGAGATTTGAAAGTTACTTACTTTCTTAAAGATTAAGATAATAATATGAAAGACTAAAGTATATCCTAGTACAAAAAATAAGACACTTGAGTTTTATAGCTATTTTAATGGAGAAGCATCTTGTAACTAACATGAATGATTTAGAGTCATGTGCCTGCTCAGTCGCTTAATCATTTTGAAATGGGTATCAGTACTAGCGATCACTTTAATTTTGGCACTGGTTCTCAATCAAAGCCTGGCTTTGTGTAATTGCCAGCATTTGAAACTGCTGTGTGACACAGCAAAAGCAGACAAAACAAAAAATAATTTTATCAATGAAAACTAAGTTTTCATTGATGAAAGCTAAGGACATGCAGTGTTGCAAGCAAATTGTTCCAGGTTTTAACAGTGAGTATAAACTGTCAGGGTTTCATTGTCAATATGTATTTTGTATTATGTATTGAGATACATATTGCGTCCTATAAGATATAGAGGAACCTTCATGAATATATCTACTTCCCTTTTTAATAAAAAGATAACAGTTTTTGCAAGTCTCCATTCTTTCTCACTCTTTGAGTTTAAAATATTAATCTGGTGATGCATTTGTGGAGACCCCCTGAAGCACTCCTAGGAGAGCATTTAGCACAGCCCACAGACTGGCGGCAGTCTTCCTGGCTGAGCTGTCCCTGGTTGCACGTTGTGCTGTGCTGTTTGGGACCTCTTGCTCTACAAGCCCCTGGACCATTTCTGCTCATGTTAGTCCTTTGTGCTCTCATACCCAGTCCTTAGGTGGGCAGTGTATTCCTCTTCCTGACCAATCAGGCCAGCTCTGTGTTGTGTAGTTGGTCAAATATGCTGCAAAACAGGGTATTGGAAGTGCAAATACAAAAAAAGATTACCGGCAATTTAGCTTTTTTCCTCCTCGCTCTAGTTAATATTAAAGATCGTCTGTAATGGTAAGACTTCCTTCAAAAGAGTCAGCTTGTGACATATTTTCATGTAAGTGCATACATTTAGATATATTTGTAGTTAAAGCCCACAAGAAGAAAAAGATGAAAAAGAAGCAGTCAAGCGCTTATGCTCAGTGATGATTCCTTCTGAGATTCTTTTTCTCTGTATATCACATTTTAGAATACTACCAGGAGTTGAAAGGATATACTTGAAGGAACCTCCTGCTATACACTACTTTAGTCACCTTCCTTTTAATAGTTTGTGTTATAAAGGCATGTGCTATCTCATAACCCTGCCTCTGGGGTGATGATGTTTCCCTAGAGCAATTTCATGGCTTATATAAATAAAAGAACTCCAGAGAGATCTTTCATGCCTTCCCCCAGGTGGTCATGGAGGTAGTTGGCCGTAATTACCAAAATGGTACCCCTGTATGCTGTCTGTAATGCCAGCGGATCTGTTCTTCATGCTTATGTGCAAGTCTGTCTTCTGACTGCTATCTCGAGTTCTGTTATTCATGGTTAATTACAATCATAGTAATGCCTGGCATTAATCTTTAAGTTGCAAATGTTGATTTTTATCCAGATAGAACAAGGAATAGAATAATTCTCTGTAGCAATATCAACGCTTGAGTCTTTTTTTTCCTTCCTTTCCCCCTCCCTTTACAGTTGATGCAAATTCCATATACTGCATTGAATAGCTGTAAGAACAGGAAATGTTGATTAAATACTAATGGAATTGACTTCCTATGCTATTAATGAAAACATGACTCATATTTTAAGGATTTGTGGTTGAATTCCTGTAACTTTGGTATTTGTGTATAATTGTTTTAAGAATTATCATTTCCTATAGCATAAAATAATCACAAAAGAATTAGTATATTAAAAAGCAGTCGCAACATATTCATTTGTTTAAACTCATCCTAGTATGGATGAATCATATGTTCATATCACAATAGCTTTCTGATGAAGGCAGATATACTTGTAATTTTTCTTTATCTTTGCTATCCAGAAGTGTATTTAACAAGGAACAAAGGCAAAAATTCCAATAGTAAACGTATGTCGGAGTATTGTTGTAGTGAAACACTACAAGCCTCTAGGATTCACATACTCATGTCTATTACTTCTCTATTGTTGAACAGTTGGAAATAACACTGCCTTTACAAGGATATTAAAAACATCAGTACAGTATTTCTACTATAGTAACTTGGTTTTTCTGCTTTTTTTGTGTGTGTTGATCATAGAACTGATAAACACTAAAAAGAATAATTGTATCAAAATCTGTGCTGTATGTCAAAACAAAATTCCTAAAGCCCTGGAGCATTTTAGTTTAGGCTGCCTAGTGTAATGCATATGAAGTCCTTGCTCTGCAAAATATTGTGGGAGTAAAACAATGATATATATAGGGTGGACTTGGGAAACTATGGCTAATTCCCTCTTCCTTTATGATTTCATGAATGTAATTTAACATAACCTGTTTCTCCATTCTCCTTTCGGAATATGGCAATAATATTTTGTTATCTGCTAGAAGTTAATGGGCATGTGGTGATCAGATGCAACAATGATGGCAGCCAAGCAAGAAAGTTAGTAAATTTAATGTTTCTTAGATTGACTTTTGAAAGACCCCATGTTCAGTTGTAGTGCTACTCCTATTTGAAGGATATCTTTGAAAATAGCCTTTAAGGTTTATTTATATATAAATATTGGTGTAAATGAGCTGGAGAAGGACAGAACTCATTTATTTTTTGTTTGTTTGTTTTGTGATAAGAAACTGAAGAGTTTGTCCTGCTCTCTGGTACTTTTTGGTAGAAATTTTGAGAATAGCCCTTCCGTTCTTCCATTCCCATATTTGTTGTGGGATCAGAGAACTGAGGTTGGAGTTCATTTTATTATTTTTATTAAATTATTTTACCATAGTTTGTCAGGTATGCAAGTTCAGGAGGAATGGAAAACGAGCATTTGATTATAAGTCCATTACCTTTTGTTGTTCATGTTTTACTTTTTTGTCCCTTCCAATATCAGCCCATCTATTTCCAGTTGTCTATAGTGACAAATTTTTCAGTGACACATGACACTTAAGCTTCATTTCCCTTTTGTTCCTTTGAAAATTTCTCCCGTAGTCTTTCTTTCAGAGCGTATTAGGCAAGACCTGAACGTATAAGAAGATGGGTTCTGTGTGACAAGTATATTTTACGATGAATTTACCTTTTTGTAATGATAATAAAAGTATGAAAAGCCTTTCCTGAAGCCAGCAGTAAAAACAAACCACTTGCCTTGTTTTCTTACTTGTTATTTATTGTGAAAGAAAAATTACATAGAACTTTTCCACTTTTGAAGGGAGCCTTAAACGTGACTTTCTCAATTTTTTAGTCATGAGTTCCATATTTCCAAAATTATACTTTTATCAGGTATTGATTTAATAACGGAATAGATTCAGGAGGTTTATAATCTTTGGGAGGATATATGTATCTTTGGCAGTTTTTTCTATTTACTATTTTTAAGCCTAATGATGAAAGAGCTCTTAGAGTTATACATTCATACGGAAACTGCAATCCAAATTAACTTTAATTGTCTTACTACAAATATTTTTGTGATGCTTAATTTGTGCAGGAGTAATAAGATGGATAGCTTGAAAGGCCCTGTGAAAGAACTGATGCAACATGATTTCTCTTACTGAGTGGGAGTCTAAAAGATGGCTTCATCAGTGCAGTGGAAGTCCTGCGAAACCTCTGCTGTCACTGTGTTTGGGGCTAGTGTCGGTTTTGTTTGTGTAGCGGATGCTGGGATATTTCTTGTCTGGACAAACATAATTTTTGTAGTTTAATCTGCAAGTTGCTTTTGCACGTTGCCAGTTTGGGGTAATACTGATGGTACGTTGTGGGCCTGAGAAATTGGTAAGCAGCATCGCCCGCTGGACTGTCTGTGGTTCTTAATATACGGAGAGTAAATCTTCCCAGAGGGGCGTTGTCTTCCCTTTTTCTAACGTAGGTAGCAAATGAGTTGAAAACTGGGTTTTGGGGGATTTGGATATGGCATAGGGATGAATTCAAGAGCCACGGCCTTCATAGGTTAAATAAGTTGTTAATTGTAACGGCCCTTTTTCTTCACTGAAGATCTTAGCATTAAAGTCTGTCCTTGGTTTTGGATCTAGCTGTACTGAAACCAAACAACAGAATCCAGTAGTTGCTGTCCTACCTCACCGTCTCCCCTGCCTAGGAGACAAAAATATAAGGTAGCCCAGCTGAGGAATGTCCTTCCTCTGTCTGGTTGCTGCACAGTCAAAGCCTGAAACCTGTGTCCTGCAGGAAGCTTTGGGCCTGGTTCCAGCTCAGCTGCCATGGAGAGCATTAGCAGCTCCCTGTTTGCGTTTCAGATGAGGGCTCCCAAAGGACCGGTGCATAACTTTCAGCCCTGGCTGCAACTTGCGTAGCTCTTGGCTCCCATGAAGAATGAAAACCGGCATAAAAGAGTATCTGGGAAGAACACGTAGATCCAAATGAGCAACAGTATTTGGCCTTGAAGGCTAACATTTCTATTGAAATAGGTAAAGTTTAGAACAGATACCCTAGCACTTCTGAGTGTTTCGGTAGCAGTGTCCCCTTTTCCTTTGGAAGGTTTAAAGCATACTTGTTGAAGTTGCTTTCAGGGCCTGCCTTAGAGGTATTCCAATGCTGGAAGTTTTTAGAGCCAACCAGTTCTGCTGCCTAGAAGGAGGAAGCCTTTTTGTTAAATTTTCTGCACAAGAATGTGCAGAAACCACTTGAACTGAAGTGGCGCATCCCTGCTGTGGTTCTGCGAGATGACTTCTGTGCATCTGAACGTCCTACCCAGGTTTTTTTTTTGCATTCCAGCTTCAACAATGAACCTACAGAGGCCCTAGGAAAACATAAAGTAGCTTTTGTTAAGTGTCCCCTGCCCTCCAGATGTTCCAAGCCATCGGGGAGGGGGCAGCGGGCAGCAGCGCGCTGCACTGGGTACTGCTCCCAGAGGAGTTTTACTGGTCTAAGTTATAGTCAGAGCAGGAATGTGCAGAGATCAGCAATGAAAACTCTGTTTGTTGGGTGAGTAACCTTTATTTTTGTTGGAAAAGTTTCCCACTGAGATCATCTGACGTTCAATCGTGGCAAGTTAACTTGCGTTTTTATTAGTTTGCTAGAAAAATGACAAAGATAGGCCCTCGGTTCTCTAAACCTGAGTGCTGTACTTGCTCATGCTTGCCCACTTCCCCCTCCCCAAGTATTCTGGTGGGGCAATACCTTTTTTTTTTTTTTTTTTTTTCCAAATCAGAAAAGCCTTTGGTAGGAACTGTTATTTTCTATATTACATGATTGGACAGCATCTACCTCAATGGTTAACAACCTTTTGTACTTTCAAGCAACTTCTGCACGTTTGTGCCTCTCAACCTTGACCCTAAGAGATATGTAGAAAGATGAATAGGCCAGAAAAGTAGCCAGTTAAAGCTGTCTGTGTCTGGGAAGCACAGTCATGCTACAAGTAACTACGTTTCTGAGTAGAAAGCAAAACCCAAACAGTTTTCTACATTAGTTGAGCCATTAAAAGACTTGTTTTAATCTACTGAAGTATGAAAGTGCACTTTTCCAGGAATTACTTCATTTTTGTTTCTTAAACTAATCACAGTTTTTGATGAAGAAACCAAATCCGTATGGCTACTTTATTGGTTCTGTTTTTGTTTATTTTTCATTTGTTTTTCACAAGAAAGGCAACTTTTATGACAGGGCTTATTTTGCAGCAGCAGTCTGAGCCTTCTGAAAACAAATTTCTTCTCAGATGACCTTAGTCCCTTTCAGCTATCACACTCAATGGGTTTAAAAACCTTTGTCGTGTCCCTAGAAGCCGACGCGTCGTATTTCGCAAGGACGTATAATTCTCTCTCGTTCTCTCTTGAAAATCGTATTTCGGTGATACTTTCTTTCCCTTTTGATTTGGAAGAAGTCAGGCAGCTCCAGTTCTCTTAGGGTAGCTGAGCGCTCTTTTTTTCCTTCCCCGCGTTGCTTTGTGGCCGGCCGCATGCCATGCAGCAGGGAATGGGGGACAGATGCTTCACGCCGGGAATACTCAGCTGTTCCGGAGAATAAAACTCCTCCGTGTGCCTGGCAAGCACTGCTCGAGGCAGCATATGCTGGCTCTTAATACGTGACCTTTCTGTCCTTAGGAACTTGATTAACTGCACTCATTTAAAAAGAAAAAATTATCTCGAATATTAGGCAGCTGAGTTTCTGGACCTATGCCGATGCTTTATATCGACGTTATAATAAACTTAAGTGCATACCTTGCTGTAAAACTGTAGTTACGGATGTGCAGTATAACTGTATGCTGACTGGCGCCCAGAGGGGTGGGTGAGGAATGTGGACTGCTCTCCAGGTTATTGGAGCGCGCGGAGTTGCAAGTGGCTGAGTTTCAGGGGCTGAGGAAGCTCCTGCCCTCCCGGCGGAGGGCTGCCACCACTGAGCCGACAGGCAGGTCAGCGGATCAGGCACGCGCTACCAGACTGCTAGAAAATAAACTGAGCAAATTGTGCTATTTTAATGACTGCTGCCACAGAGTAGCTGGGAGTCTCACTGACCGGTTGCCTTTCTGGACAGTGCAGCTGTTAGTAGTTCTCCCAGGATAAGAGAATCTTGTATTTTGACTCCTTAGTGAGTAGCAACAGCCTGAGTAGTGAGACGTTTATATCTGACTCTGTATCTCATTTTGTCTTACTAGTACCAAACCATCTGCACTGGTGATATAATGAAGCAGCATTTTTGCAGCCGATCTGCCTTTATGAAACACAATTTCTTGAGGCTAATGCTATAGAATGGCTAAATAAGTAAATTCTCAGTGAGATGTCTTACACACATCTAGTCTGCTTAATAATTAACAATCACATAGTCTACAATCTTATTTTAAGTTTAAAATTAATTGTCCCAGGAGGCTGCTTGTCATCTACTTGACCTTACATCTTTTTGCTACCAGTGCTTTCATGGGAGTTAAAGAATTGGGATGAAATCTACTCGTTACGATGCATTGTACAAATTCTTATTAGGAATGTAACTTTACTAAGCTGTACTACTGTATTATACTTATTAACTGTGTTGTAATTATGCACCTACCTTTCCATGCATTCTATAAAATTATCCTCAAGGGAAGAATGAAAATACCCTAAATAGCATATTCGCCACAAAACTCAAATTTATCTTGGGCTTGCTACCTTTCAAAAATGTTTGCTGTTTGAATGTGTTTATTCTTCTCTTACTAAAGTAGAGATGGTAAAGGAATATCAGCAGGGTGGAGTTCTTTAATGGAGGTGATATAAACAAAAAAGCAGTAGTCACGGCTAAGACGTCTGAGTTCTTAGATATTCAGCTTTGGAAGTTTGTGGATCAAATATTCTTGTTAAAGTCAGTAGGATGATATTTTTGTGATATTTGTTTCATCCAAAAAAAAAAAAAAACCCGATGATCATGGGTATTAATCTTTGCTCTCCCTTCATAAGGTTTGCGATGTTCCTGCTGGGTGCTGCACAGGGAGAAGAGCATGCAGCAGTGCTCCTCTTTACAGTCACTACTCCCCAGAGCTGTTAAGCAGAATTGCCTGGGTTGTACTCAGCTGTTAATATTCTTGTTGGTGTTCACTGATAATGTGCAAAAGAGCCAAAACTGCCAGGCTGCTGAGGGAAAAGAAGTAAATGTTGGTGCAACAGATGGATTTAAAAAGTATGAAAAAATAGGTCAATGGAAAGAGAGCAACAGAAACCTGAATTGGGAAGGCATTGGATTGTTTGATAGCCTGAAAAAGGTCAGCTTTTGTTAGGCTCTCAAAACACTTAAATAATGGATGGTAGTTCCTGAAGAAACCAGCTAACAGTTGCTTTTTTAATTCTGCACCTGTGAATTTCCAACATTTGGACATTTCTTCTGAAACATCTGCTGAGCTTTTTTGTCGTCTTTGTGAAACTAACTTCTGGGTAGACCCCACTTCTGTTTCTGACTGCTGGAGTACAGTTTAAAGAATGGCTGCGTATAGTTCAGGTCTTGAATGTTGTTCTTCAGAAAAATCTTAATAATCCTTTTTATTAAAGTTAATATTTTGTACAGAAAACTAGTGACAAAAACTATTTTCTTCTTTTATCTTAAGCTACGCAGAGTGAGGAGCGGCTGTGTGCATTTAAGGACCCATATCAGCAGGACCATGGAATCAGTGAGAGCCGAATCTCTCAGGAGAATGGCACAATTCTGTGCATGAAAGGTAGTACCTGCTATGGACTTTGGGAAAAAACACGAGAAGGAGACATACATCTTGTAAAACAAGGTACATAACATTTCATTTAAGTGCAGTAATTTGGCTAATCTTTTCACTTTTTTATGGTACAGCCAGCTGATAGGAAGATGCTTGGTTGCAAAGCTAGATGTTTTGTTTGCACGTTGTGCAAACACATAACTTGTTTTATCTTCCTGTTTAGCAATGTTAAATATGAACAGAAATTTTGTTCAGAACAAATGACTTCTGAAAGAGACTGATCGAGCTCATTTTCAGTGCACGGGTAAAGGAAGTAAAACTCAAATTTCTCATTAATTAGGATCTCTATTTTCTTGAGTAGGAAATTAGGAAAACTATTTTCTTGAGTATGTTTCAGTATACCAAGTCATGTGGTGCTAAACTTTTTTTTTTTTTAAATTCATTTAAAAATATATTTTCTTATTGATTGGACATGTTTGTATGCAAAAGGAAATTGCAAATATATCACAAAGCTGTCACATATCAGAAGCTGTCCATTTAGTATTCTGGTGGGAGTATGATGGAAGTAGGGAAGGGTAAAGGGTCTTATAGTTACTGGAGGTGAGCTTTGACTTTTCGTTCTCAAGGATTCTGCTCTTGATTACTCTGATAAGCGTTAAGATAGTATAAGGCTGAATGAGAACTGTGGTACTTACCAATGCCATGTGTAGTGCTCCCGCTGTTGTTCCATGTTTGATCTGGTAGTCCTGCTGAAAAAGCAGTTCTGCCTGCTTACCTGTGCCCTCACACTGCCTCTTTCTCTTCCAAGCATTTTTGCACAGACAATATGTAGCTGACATTGTCCATATTTGAGAAGAGAGGGTTGGTGTAGGGAGAAGGGGTTTACGCTAAACCAAGAATAAGCTGTGATCCAGTGGAAGATTCGGGTGGTATTGACAATGAGGAAGGACGGAGTTTTTAGAAATTGCTCAGGAAGCACCAAGTTATAGATGCAGACTTATTTTCTGGCTCTAAGGAGAGGACTAAGTCACAAATAAGTCCAGACTGTGGGCCAGAGGGTGGTAGTATTGTCCCTGTTATCAGAAGAATGGGGAATGGCAAACATCTGCTTAGAAGAATCAAGAATTCGGGATTTGTCATATTGAGATTGACAGCTGGATGCCTATGATGTTAGCCTGCATCTCTGCCTGTATTGCTTTTTCTTGACTGTGGTAAGTTTTTGAAAAAAAGTATTCTGTTGTTAGTTTAAAAACTGAGAGTGAGGTAAGGCAAGGAAATTACACTAACCGTTTTCACCCCACTCTGTAACATTTAACTGGGTAATATATGATATTGATATTTGTAAAGTGTGTTTAAATGTCCATGCAAAAGAATTAATTTAATGCCTCCTTTAAAAAAATTTTTTTTTGATTAACCTCTTTTTGCAGGATGCTGGTCTCATATAGGAGACCCACAGGAGTGTCACTTTGAAGAGTGTATAGTAACAACCACCCCTTCCTTGATTCAGAATGGAACATATCGCTTCTGCTGTTGTAGTACTGACTTGTGTAATGTCAACTTCACTGAAAACTTCCCACCTCCTGACCCCACTGATACAACACCTTTCAGTAAGTCAAACTTTTCCTTCCTTGTCTTTTCATGGCTCACATAATTTAGAGAAAGATCTTTCTTTCGTGGTATTGTAAAATGGGGAACCTGTGACCTTTCTATTTATACATAACAGAAATAACAAATGGAATAGAACTTTTTCATATGAAGTTCATCACATTTACATATTCCACAGTGCTCTTCAGAGAATGAGTTAAGTTCTTACAAGAAAAGTGTTAGTGCGGGCAACTGTTGAGCGCGTGTGAGTTGTGGTGTTTTTTTTTTTTTTTAAATCCAAAATGGTCTCTGATGTTGGGTGCTTCAGTATTTGAATGCCCAACTTCAGAAGCCACTAGGGATTTTCAGAAGGATTCAGACTTCTGCAAAAACATGCCAGTAAGTTCATTGAAATCATGGCATATTTGAGAAGTCTGGTGTATCTGTTCAGTCATGGTTCACAGATAGCTTTGAGCAGTAGAACCTGTCTCAGTAAGAGAACGTGATAAGGTTGCTGAGATGCTCTCCAACAGTCTTTGAGTGCTTTGAAATCTGACTTCTTTCTTTCTTTTGCGTATCTTTTGGTAGAGATTAACTTTGGTTTAAAATTCAAAGCGTACTAATTTGAGCAATGTAATTTTCTTCCAGGTTAGTTTATCTATTAAATTATTTATTAGAAAATCAACATAGTGATACAGATCAAGGTATCAGACCCCATAACCTCCTGTGACAGAAGCAAGATTGTTACTCCCAGACACACGGTGACATGATGTATTCCAAGAATTAAGAACATATAAAGATGAATTAGTAGCCCAATCTAAACTCTTGGATAGCCTTTTCTAAATAAGAGTTGTGAAAGAGAAATTTAATTGAGGAAATAGGTGTTTAAATGTAGTACAACCATTTCTGTATATCCAGTATTTTTAACAATGACCTTTTTTTGTGAAGTGAAAAAGATTTTTTGTTTGTTTGTTTGAGGTTTTTGGTTTTTGTTTTTTAACTAGGGTAGTATTTATAACTGTGGAATGCAGAAGGAATAGTTTCTTTGTAAGATGATAATTTTTGACTTCACTTAAACTCTATGACAGTGATACTGCTGTTTTCAAAGGTGGTGCTGATAACTGTAGGATAGTGTTTTTGGTCAAAATGAGAACTTGGCGTGTTAAAAGAAACACGCCTTTTGTTAGGAAAGTGCATATAGTATAATTGGGTAAAGAGGGTTGATAAGACATATGGTGCCTTTTGCCTGATGGTTTTACTTTGTAGAACTAGTAAGCAGTTGCCATTTGGAATCGGTATCTGAGCTCAGCACTACACAGTGCAGAACAGACACTGCTTGACTCTGGCAGTAGTCATGTGTTTGGTCTTCACAGATGTGACTGGAGTTAGTGCTGTGCAGGAGATTTAGACAGGAGGGAAAAAAGGCCTAGAGGTACTTCCTTGTCCCTCCCTGTTCCCCCAAAGTTAGGGAGGCAAAGGTTCTCCAGAATGACTTGTGCTTGTGCTTCTCCGTCGGTACAAATTACAAAGAACAATCTGAATTAATTCAGATGTTGCATAAGATCTCCAAATAAAGTTTTTAGCAGTAAGTGGAATTTTTAATACTGAAAGATCTAGTCTGACTTGCAAAGTGAAAGGAGAAAAAAGATCTCAGAATTAAACTTGCAACACAGTCCTTAATTCACCCAGCTGTAATTGCGTGTTGCAGCATATGTTTATAATGACTCAAACTGTTTTGTGTTATTGTGTCGCCTTCCATTTTCATAATATGCAAATCTGCCTTTAAGCATAAGCAAGGCAGGTTCCTCACAGAGCTGTGCTGTGTTAGAGGAGATGGGGATCGGCCATTTGAGGAGCACGTACAGCCTCGCACGCTCGCATACAGCCTCGCATGCTTCTGCAGTGTGTTATTTGTGCAGCCCTCAGAGACGAGGCTGGTTCTGACAGTGTTAACCCCATCCACCCTCAGGACTGCAGAGATGATGGTAGATGTCCTGGAAAGGTGGAAGGGCTCAAAGAGAAAAGAGGAGGTGGCTGCACACAGGCCCCTGCACCATTACTGAGCCCAGATCCAGGCACTGGCCTCTCCACTGTCCTTTTCCCAGCCCTCTGGACTCTTTCCAGAACCCGTTTTGTAAAATTCAGGCTTGCCACTTTAACACTGAAATGTTAGCACAAACTTCTTGGATTGGCGCAGAGTTCAGTTTTTCTCGAATTGTTGGGAAGCTTTGAGATGACCTACAGGAATACCTTACCTGGGTACTTTTCAAGCCTTTCTTTAAAAAAAAAAAAAAAAAAAAAAAAAAGCCCACTAGTGAGTTTACCTGCACAGGCTATGGCACTATGTATCATCATACCTTTTAGATTACCAAATTGAACAGGTCAAGGTTGTATGGGGGAAATCTTTTGCAGAATGTTTTCAGTGTAGTCTATGAACTGTAAGAGTGTTGTTTCAACTGTATTTTTGATAAGGCATATAAAATATTGTGAACGGAGCAGTTCTTGAAGAGCAAAACATGTGGTAGTTGGCCTAAAAGAACTCTAGTTATCTTTATGGTCCTGTAAATTTCAAAGCAGGTGTGACTAGTGTATGGCTAATTACGTGAAGCCTAACGAATTCAGCCAGCAGTTAACTGAGTATTTGTAAATGTTTGTCTGCTGATTTCCAGTAAGATCACCAAAAATAAAAAATTCCCAGAATAACAAGTGTAAATTCAACAATAGTTTAATAACTAACAGAATCTGAAAAGGCTACCGATGAATCTGGTCAACCTAAAACATTACTGTTAAGAAAAATTGTAGGTGTTCTTTTAAAAATGTTTTACTTTCTTTGCAGCTATATGAAAGACCTGTAGAAACAACAGGAGAATGCTATTATGCTCTAGAGCCAAATCCACCCAGAAAGATAACGGAAGAAAAAAGCCTCATTTTATATGATCTTTTAGTGATTATTTTATTTTGTAGGGCAAATACATTAAAGGATGTAGCTAGAATATAGATGTTTTAAGAACACTAAAATTAATTAAGATCTGTGTACATGCTAGATATAAAAAGTTACTGCTCTCATAAAACATAGCAAGTCTTCCTTTTATAAAGTTTCCCTCTTCTACTTAAATTTTTATGTAGTTTTTCTCTTTCAGGATGTCAAAACATGTTTATCTCACAACCACATCTGTATATAATGGAATACCATATTTTTATTCAAATTAACTCATATTTGTTCAGGGCATAAATATAAGGAATCCATCCCATCTTGTAAAGAAACTTGTATAAAAATGAAAAATAAGATTAAGGACAAAGTGATTCTTGAAACCCTTAACCTATTCTTTGCTGCTTAACGTGCAACTGATGATTAAAACAGTCATACATCTAAGTCATAATGTTCTTCTATTCCAAAAAGAATAGTGGGTAGTTGTTGGTTGCTAGTCCCTCCGGTTAGAATTTTGCAAGTGCTGTAGGTTGGCCTGTAATCCAGGGCCCGCGGTCGTGAGGTATTTAAAAAACAACAACAAACAAAAAAAGAAAAAAAACCCCACGTAAAGACTCGGATAGCTATTTCCTGATGTCAAGAGAAGCAGAGATTGGCAAATGAGATTTGTTTCAAATTTGAGGATTTGTCTAGGTAGTTCGGAGTTCTTGAAATGCAGAAGCTCAAAACCAACCTCTCGTCCACAGACTAAGCTTGCTCTTCTTAGTGGGAAAAAACCAGTTTCATGCTTTGCTAAATAACCCGTGGATAGATTCCTTGTTTCTCTATCCTCTGTGTTCACCAAAAAAAATCCATGACCAAAAAAACCCCATCTTGGCTTCAGCCAGTATATGTACGTGCTCCCAACCCCCAACTTAAAAGGGCCAACTGTGGGTTCATAAGTAAAAGTTTTGGGAGGTCTGTGTTTACTCTGCTGGCTTTGTCAAATATTTATTTTGAGACTCTTGTAACACATCTGCGTAGCTCGTGTCTACAAAATGCTTCTCAAATTCTGAGAATATTTTGAGGACAAATTGATTAATTCTACAATCATTCATAATGGCCATTGAAATAGAAAACAAGTAATTAAGGAGGAACATGCTCTTGCTCTTTGGTCATAGATATGTTGTTGTAATGAGACGTTCAAGATAAAATAACATCAAGAGCAAAGTAACAAAGCAAATTTTTAATTATTTTTTTCCTTAAGGCTGCATTCCAGCACTACAAATACATTACTCTTACAACTGAGTATTAAGAACATATTTTTGCATGATGGGTGATGCATTTACGTGATACATGCAAAAAATCCCTCACAGCAACAGTCGAGTATTGTTGGTACATACTATTGCTGAAATAAAAAGAGATACGGCTTCTTTCCTCATAATAACAAACAGTGGCTGACATTTTTAGAGGATTTAGAAGCTTATTTTAAGTAAGAACACAGAGATTTGGTTATAGAGAAACCGGCTGCCTCTGACGGAGAAGGAAAGTGATGTTTCTGTGTTAAAAGCCCGCTAGAACGGTTTGTCTTTCCAGAGGCTCACCCTGGCCTTTCTTGGCGAGCCTTCTCGCTACTGCTGTAAAAGCCATGATGCATCTGCTTTGAATCACTCCTGGTATTCTGTGGAAGCGTTGAGGAAAGCTATGATTTGTTTGAATGTAATTATTAAGGTATGTAGCTGGGTCAGGTTAATTAAGTAGTAAGAGATTGTTTTCATTTAACTATTGCTTTTGAGAAGCAGCAGTAAGACTCCTGTGGCTGTGGGCAAAAGGCCCAATCGAACTCCCACTGAAGGTGAATTAGATCACATCAGGCTAATTTGGTAAAGTCGTAACCTTGCTCGCTCTCCATTGTTATCTTGACTGCTTTTTACCAGAGAGTAGCATCCAATAGTAATTTGTAACTGAAACGCCTTTTATTTCACCGTGCTTCTGCGTGGCAAGTGCTAGCACCTGCTTAGCTGAGTTTGCAGCCAGTTTTTGAGTGCTGCCTTCGCTTCCTGTCTGCCGAATCGAAGGAAACGCTCTGAAAACGAGCGTGTTCCCTTAGGTGTACTCGTGTGATGTTTTTTTCCTAGGTGATTTGGATATGTAGCAAGGCAAAATTTGCAAACTGTTGCAGTTTGACCGATCTTCTGTGTTGGAAGATGGTGTGGGAAATGAGCCACACAAGGACTAAAACTTGTACCTTTGAAACGGTGGGGAGTAATTGAGGCCCATCTTTCCTTCAGTGAGGAGACAGGGCATCCTACGCTGGCAACGTGTCTTCTCTGTATTACAAGGCAGGGAAGCGTACCTGAGAGAGTGCCGGGAAAGGAAGTGTTCAGACAGCAAATAAGGAGTTGAATGCCTCTTTAAAAACAAAGCGAAACAAGAAAACCCAGAGGAGTTTGCTTTGGAGTGGCTCGGTGTTTGTGTAAGAGGACCACCCGTGATGCTGTGGCTCCCAGAAAGTTTCTCGGTAGGGCGTCGTGGAGCACGAAGCTGCCTGCCGACCTGGGGAAGCGTATACGGATGGATGTGCATGGCGCTTTCTACATGAGCGTCTCTGTTAAAAGAGATTATATGCAGAGCAACTGATAGAGGTGAAAAATGAGAAGTGTATTTTTAGAGAGTGTTTCAGTGCGATCACGGATACAATGGTGAAGTGTTTTGGATTTCTTGTCAGCATTTGACAAATTTATATTTTACTTGAATCTTCAGTTGCTGTTCTTGTTTTTGTCTGAAATGTAATGAATGCTTAAAAGAAATCTTTGTTTTATTCATTTTTGCTAACGGCTGTTTGGTTACAGGAAATGAATTAACTGTGCATTTTTTCTTTTGGGATGCAGCGTGCAGATTACTACAAATACCGAGTAGAGACATTTTGGAAACTGGTGCAAATTAAGGCTGTTTCTTGTGGTGTTGTGCCTGAGGGAAAGGTGATAGTATTAAGGGCTAGTGTAGGGGAGAGTACAGAAGTGAAAGTTCTTGCAAGGAGCCTGCACAGAATATAATAAGACAATTAGTAATCTGTATAGAAGTTTATATAGAAGTTGGAGTGAAACCTAGTTTCTGTAGAATCAGTGAAAGGTTTTGCAAGTTACCCAAGACTCTGATAACTGGCAATGCTTGTTGAGTAACTTCTCGTTAGAAATGGATATATCAAAAGCAGAATCTCTTAAAGATTGTTGTTAGCAGCATTTAATGTTTCAACTTCTAAGACATCGTAGTCTCCTGAGATTAAACTAGCATCTTTACTGAATTTAAAATTAAAGCTTTGATTTGCAATTGGAGTCTGAATATGAAACGTTAGCTGTGAAAGCAAAGCGTAGCTTGACAGAAAACTGTACATGCATATTATTTCTCTTACAGAAACATTTAATCAGGAAGCTGAAACCGTAGTGTTTCACTTCCTCAGAGATTGAAATGGTTTGGAAATGTTTGGGAATTTTTGCATGCACCAGAACCAGAAAATGCTGGAATCGTTGTGAAATGAAGTAAGAACAAACACAATATAATAGTATGAAGGTGTTTATTTGAAAAAGGAGGAACATTTCAAATACCATTTTTAGGTAAAAAAAACTAAAAAAACCCCCTATTTTCTAAGTACGTTCCTTACTACTTTGTCAAACTGCTGTTCGGGGCGCATGTCATATGAGAGCGGTACAGGGTGACTTTAATTAAGGCTGTGCCAGCAGGAATTGGTGCTGTGTTATGACCTGGAGGTCAGAGAACAAGGACCTTTCCAATGCTCTTCTAAAAACCTGTTGGAATCTGAAAAAGAGCTTTTTTGGATGGAAGATAGGATTTTATCTGTGTCATGAAATCGCAGTGATTTGTTTGTGAAGTGTTAGAGCTGTAGCGGCACTTTGTTTCAGAAGGCTAAAAATATTTTACTTCAGTGTCCTTAGAGATCTCAAACCTTCAAGTAGGTGTGCACATAACTTTTAGCTTATGCCCTTGATATAATTCTCTAAACTGCATCATTGTCATCTTCGAAGTGTCCTGCATATTTCCAGTACTACACAGATAATATTTTATTTAACAGTTTCAGGTCTAGAAAGAAGAAAGGAAACATCCATTTTCTGAAATATAATCAGTGATTTTTGCCTTCTTCAGTAATAGCAAACGGTTTGCATATTAAGTCATCTAGCATCTATAAACAGATGATTCAGTTCCTTGCGTTATGTACAGCTCTTGAGGCAGTAATTTGCATCTCTGCTGGAAATTAGCTTCTTGCAGTTGGTATGTCTTATGTGCTCCTGCTAAGATCTTAATGATCTACAAATATCTTTGGGTAATACAAATATTGTAAATATATTTTCCATTTACTGGGATTTCTGACTGTTGTCTGACTTTTCCTATAATGAGCTTAATACCGTACCTAACAGATGTCGATTGCAACAATGCCCATTCATTTCTTGTGAATGCCTTGCAGATGAAGGGCAAAAGTAGATAAGGCTCATGAGACTGAGACTCTTTCAACATGCTTTAGTGAAAAATTGGACTGTAAATAAAAAAAAAAAAAAAAAGGGTAGTAGGTAAGGAATTGTTTTACCTCATCTATTATTAAGGCTAAATGGATAACAGGCAAGGATGATGCACTTTTTAAACTCAGCTGCTGCAGATTGTGTGGGGATAAACGCTATTTTAAACAAATTCTACTCTGCTATTTAACAACCCAGACTGAAGGTAGCTTTTGGGAATCCCAATAACTTGAGAAATATTGGGAACTCTCAGGAGGGCAGGAATACTTAGCAGCGTGCTTTTGGGGAGTGTTCTGGATCGACGGGCTTAAAAAGTATTTTCTGCTCTAGTAGGAACGTTCTAAAACAGGGTGCTGTAAATCTTGGAGTATGGGAATGAGTTAGGATTGCAGCACCAGAGAAGTGTTTCTCCTTTGAAGAGCTGCGCGAGTAGGTAGTAACTCTCGGCAGCCTGTGTGGTTGCTGCTTGCAGACGCAAGGGCTCTCGTGAGTGCCGTCGCTAACAATAAGAGCAATCGAGGTCGTCTGTTCAGCCACCTTTTGGTGTGTTGTCAGGTAAAACCTGAATTCCAGACTTGCGCTGGGTCAGTCTTCTGGGATTTCCGGTGCGCAGGAACTGTGGGCAGCGAGCTGCGTCCCTGGAAAGCGGGGGGAGAAGTCTCCATAAGGCTCGCCTGCGCGCAACTTGCGTGTATCTGTATCGCTCTTCCCTGTGGGGTCAGCTGTACCGAAAGAGCCGTTTCTAGACTGCTCTCTACGACTCTACAGCTTATTCGGGGAACTTTATCTATCCAGGCTCTAACTTTGGTAGAAGGACAGCAGTGCTAAAGGGCATTAACCAGTCTTACTATATTGGATTGTAAATCAGTGTAGCTAACGGTTCAAAACTGCATGCGTCAATCCTGACTGAACGGTTACAAATGTCTGAAGACAAAGGTAATCCAGCAATTGAAGATATTTTTAAAGAGATCAGGAATTAAAATATACAAGAGGAAGTCTACAAACTGCAAAACAAATGTAAGTAGGTCAATAGTGAAACGTTGGTATCTCAAAAATACCCATGTGAGCAAGTTCCCACTGAGGAGAGATTAATAACACAATCTGTTTCTAGAAAATAAACTTTTAAGAGGAAAAAAAAATGCTTAGAGATAAAATATTCCTCTAGTTATCTTGATGTCTCGACTTCCTATAAAGCATTTTTCAATTAATGTTGAATTTGGTAAGTTGTTCTTTGAAAAAAAATTACAAGAAGATAAGCTATGATTTAATAGGAGAAATATGGAGCTACATGTCTCGCTTACTAGTTTATCCACAATTTTGTCTAACAACTAAAAAGCTTAGATGTATAACAAGACATCAACTATGGCTCTATGTTTGAAGGTTAATCTTAATTTTTGTTTTTCTTCTTTCTGTGAATTCTTTTTGTGAAATTCATAAAACCAGAACTTCAGTTTGAGTTTCAGTGAGAGGTGGTCGATTGCGCATTTTATATAGAAATTTCAAACACCTGGCTTGTTTTCTGTTATTGCGCTTTGGTCAGGAGTAGTCGCTGCTGGGGGCGCGTAAAGCTAGGAGCTGAAACGGCTGCTGGTGTCCTGGAGTCTGAATGCAACACAGGAGCGCTTCGGAGACAAGTTCAGCAGTTTATCGTTCCGCTCTCCTGCGTTTTTAAGCTGCTGATACTGCATGTGCAGTGAAATATATATATGTTAGCCTAAAAATTGTTGCGTCTAAATTAGCCAAGATATTGTACATTGTAGTCCTTACCTAGTAAAATTAATTCACCATTTATGCTGTATAAATATTCCACTCCTCAGTTTCCATGTGTGTTTCGAGTCGAGCATTTGTTTTCACGTGGGATTTGTTGAAATCTCCGTCTCGTCGTTGCGCTAGGGGTTTCTTCCTGGCGGCGGGAGTGGCTGCGCTCAGGATTCCCAGCTGGTGCAGCTCCCAGCAGCGAGCGCCAGCCCTGTCTCCCAGGGAGTGTTGGAACTGGTAGGCTTGCTGGGAATACTGTTCCTTGGAAGCCACTTTCTCCTGCTGTGTAATGCTAGTAGCATTCCTGACGTTTGTTTGGGTTTTTTTTAATCATGATTTTATTCTGTTTTCCTTTAAAATTCTCAAATGAATTGAGTTAATAGTAAATGGAAAAAGGACTTTGCAAAGTTCGGGTATGAAGCAGGGCGAGGTGCACCAGCTACTACTAATAAATCCTCAGCTCTGCCCCGTTGCTGGTTTTGTCTGTCCTGTCTTTGTGCACAGGCTATTGAAATAAGAAGAGGCAGACTTGGGAATAGAAGTGTTAGGCATAATACTTGTAAATAATCACTTGTAAATAACGGATTTGTTGTGAGCTCTTTGGTATGATTAAGCTTATCTGTGCAAAATAATGTTTAGTTCACTGAAAATCTTTCATATCTTTTTCTTGCTCTTTAATTAGACTCTTTTGGTAAGCCTCACTTGCTCTTGTCCCATGTGCTGTTTGCTGACAAAATCTGATACTATATCACAGTTTTGTCTAATATGTTACTTTGAAACAAACCTTTTCTCCCCTTTACTGTGGAACTACCTGGCTTTTGAAAGAGCGCTTCGGTTTTGTGGCCTTTGGCATGTACTTAGAGCAGTCTCCCGTTAGCTCAGCTGCTTTGCAGCCGTACCTTCCTGACCGGCAGGTACCGACCAGCGCTGTGGAACGCAGACTGATAAGCAGAGATTGAAAATCCAGACAGCTGTTCAGAAAGATGTTGGCTTTTTGGGGTAGGTCATTAATCACTGTTCCTTGTTGAGCCCTTTGTGGTCAAAATTTTTCTTTATCTGGAAAGCGTTGTGATCCTGAGAACCAAATGCGTTGTTCGATTTAACTTCTGGATTCTTTTTTTATGAAGTAGCATGCAGCGCATCTTCACACTGTAGGCTATCTGGAGTTAAAACAGTAGCTGTATTTCAATATGGCACATTAAGAGATGTAGATACATAAAACTTTTAGTTTATAATAAGTATGATAGGCTGTTTCTAGGAACAGCTGAATTTCTTATAGATGAGATGGTTCAAACAGCTTGAGATGTGTCCGTTAAATCCTAGCCCATGAGCAGGCAGCTAGTGCAGCCACCGTTGCAGGCCAGCCCGTGGGCTTCTCCTGAAAGGGCAGGAGCCAAAGCCTCGGGCAGCATCGTGCCAGCCCCGCATCCAGCTTCTGGGCTCCCTCTCGCTCGCCTGCGCTGCGGTCCAAGGCTGAACTCGGGCCTGTCCGGACTTACCTGTGGAAATGCACGTTAAAAAGACTTCTTTATGTAATTTTATTTTATTTTATTTTTATTGCACTCACAACTATGGTGTTGGAGCATCTTCTGGAATTGGGAATAGACAAAATGTTAGGGCATGTAAGGCATAGTTTGCCGTTCTTCCTCCACCTTATCAGACAAAATCTCTGTGCGTGGATGGGTACTGGCGATCAGCGGGTTTTTTTTTTTTTTCCCCTTACAAAGACAGGCTTATGTCCTATTTCCTATTAATGTGGACAGCAAATTCAGATAAGTGCCTCAGGTGTTCAAATTGTGAACTAATGACTAGCTCTGTGATTCTGAATCTGGAGTCTCATGTTTGGGCATCTAGTTCCGGAGAAAATGTGTAATCCTGGCTTATAGATATCTCCATTATTTCTGAGGAACTGTGCTGTCAGGGCTGTTTTGAAGTTGCAGGGAGCTGAAGTACCTTTTGACATTTGGGCTAACACAACCATGTGCTTGAAAAGACTCGGAGAGAGCAGAGTTCAGGTGAAACACAGCACACTGGGGACCCGGCACAGCAAGGAAAGCATCGTGGCAGTGTGCTCCTGACTACGTTTACTGCTCTGTTTCATACCAACTGCAGGTATTTTCAAAGCTGTTCCTTTCAAGACCAAATGACTTTTACTGTTCCTCTCCAAACAGGAGAGGATGAAAGTGGTACTCACTAAGATTTTCCTGAAGACCCCATGCATGTTCTTGTACTACTGAAAGGCCTTCAAGCCAACAGAGATTTAAGTTGATGCCAAAAATCCATTGGTATTTGTGTTGGTCATATTACCTGAGAATGCTTACTGTTGTCAGTAGGTAGGTTAATCTAGAGTGAGGGCAATTCCTGAAAATGCTGTAGGTAGACATAAGTAAAAAAGAGTTCCTCAGTCTATAACTACTTCTATATACTTGTATTGAGTCTTCCTTTTTGTCTTTTCATTTTCGCTTGAAGCTTACCTGGGTGTTACTTTTTCCAGCCATCTTCCATTTTTATTTTCTTCTTCTGATAGGTTTAGGAATGTTGCCTCCTTATTTATCGAAGTAGTTGTTATTGATGTATATCATTCATTATTATTATTATTTTTTATTTTGTATGTAGTAAATAAAATGAACAGTGCCCTGTTGCTATGGACACTAGTACACAAGCATTTTAACTGGGAGACTAAGCGTGTCGATTTGTGCGTGCATGTGTGTGAGAGAGAGACACACTTTCCCTTGTTGCAGTTCTTATTAGTACTGAATTTGTGATAGGAAATCTTGCTTTTAATGCCAGCTGTTAGAAATCTGCAGAACATTTTTTTTTATGTTCTATGCTTTCATTATCGGAATAAGTATGGATCTTTCTAAATACTGAACATGATCAGATTTATGTAGCAAGTCCGTATATTTCTTTCTCAGAAGTCTAATTTGATTATTTACATTTTCTTTTGGTACACTAAAGTTTTTTGTTCTCTAACACACTTGATAATTTGAAAGAAATCAGTATATTCATTAGTCTTAAAATCCACTTTATACAAGTTTTAAAAAGTTCATGTCCGTTAATTTGTAGAGTACCTTTCCATAAAAATTTGATTCGTGGAAGAGCATGTTGTACAGAGAGGTCTGAAGGAGAGGTTAGAAATTCAGTCCCTGAGGGCGAGTAAAGAAATTGAGAGAGGGAATTGTAAATAAGTAAGGGATTTTCTATCATCTTAGCTATTGCCTTAGCTTTTTCTTGTTTTAGGGTAGAATAAGAGATTTAAGTTTTTCTAAGATGTTTGAGGAAGGGCTTATTTTTCTAAGACAGCTAACATCAAGTTGCATTGAGACTGAATGGGAGTTTGTGATCTAATTTTTTTCCAGGGAGGTGGAGTCAGTGTTTCAGCCCTGCTCGTCTGTGTAATTATTTTACAGCTTGATCCTACAGACCATTGTGTGTGTGCTCTTTGGGGTGCTAGGCCACCTACTTCCTACAAATGTATGCAGTAGCTATGGATGACATCAGGCAGCTTTCAGCTTTGGCCCAGATCTAGCCTTCCTCCAGACTGGCGGCATGATGCTCATTTAGAAACTGCCTTCAGGCCTATAAATGTTTTCATACACTTGCACCAAATTCCTTGTGCAGACATTCATATTGACTTGAAGCTAAATATAGCGTGAGCAAAGGTAAGGTAACCTTGTATCCTATATAAAAACACTTTTCACCTTTGGAACGCTTGGACAGGAAACACGAGTGTTGGAGCTGTAGAAGTGAAAGTGATTTTTCCCTAGGCAGAACCAAAATATTTCCATTTATGTTTGGGTGATGGTTCACTCTATCAATCTGTTCACAGACTGGATGCATACAGCTGAAGGAATACCTGGCTGATGTGAGCTCAAGACAGCCATATCTATTGTATGGAGCAGCTAAGATCACTGTTGCGTGGTCCTGGGTCTGTGTCTCCTATTACAGCATTAACTCACCTAACACGAGCCATGTGGGACCCAGAAATACAATTTTAAACCCCAGGAATTTATTACATAGGTCCTAAAACAAATGCAGCTTTTAAGTATATGCCTCTTTGACTTGGGTGGTTTCACCTTAAGAAAAGGAGTGAATAAGAAAAATAAGTAATGTTTAAAAAGTTCAAATTCCTGAAAGCTAGACAGTTAAACTTAAGCAAATAGATACTGGTTGTATTCTTGACTGCTTTTCCTTTTTCCTCCATTTCCATTCTCTGAGGGTACGATTACAGTGAGTAAGGCAAAATGGATGATGGTACCCGAGCGCTGGTGTGAATTACACCGAGCAACATTGCTCCTTTGAATGCAGGTCCCGACATTGCTGTCTCTGCAAAGGAATGGGAAACCAGAGAAAACTTGTTGGTGAAAACTTGTTGTGAAATAAAGCGCAGAAAAACGCCAGTAAGTCAACCAGTCAGCCACTATTAGGTGGACGTACAGAGAACGTTTAAACTATGGTGGGTTTTTTTGTTTTGTTTGTTTGGGGTTTTTTTGAAAAGGATTTTTAGCGGCCCTGAAGAGTAACTCCAGCTGCTCAGCCTCAGCAGGTGGATGGTGCCCCTGTGAGCAGCGCAGCTGAAGCTGAGAGGTGGCAGCCGCTGCACTCAGGTTTGCATGAGCGGAGCGCGCTGTACACACCTACCTTAGACGCTCCCAGCTGCAGAGCCATTCATAGCATCTTTGGAGCAAGCAAAAAATGTGTGTGGGTGAAATAAATACACGCTGTAAACCAAAAGCGTTACGCATCTCCTGCGAGCTGTGCCAGGCGTGCTGGGAGGAGGCAACCCATAGGCCTCACAGCTCTTGCAGAGTGCTCGTACAGGCAGACTAGCGCTGACAGCGGTCTTTGAAAGGTGTGGGCTTACCTTGCTAAACTTGGGAGGGTAGAAAGGAGATGTCTCATATCCAGCACTAAATAGAGAACAGAACAGATAAGGGTTGTAATGGCAATGGGGGAGTGTGCATGAAGGAAACGTTTTTAAACTAATTTGAGATTTCAATTGTATGACTTGGATACGCTAGTAGCATTTTTCTTATTTTTAGACGGAACACTTAAAATGGATTTTATTTTTTTTAAACTAAAACAGAAAGCATCAAGCTCTGTAGTGGGCAGAAAGTTTTGGTGCTAACTCCAGTGTCAAATACCTGTTATGAAGACAATGTTTAAATTTTGCAAATGGGGAAAACTCATAACTTGTGACGCCTTAATTTCAGTTAATATTTCAGAATACATCAAACAAAATATGATACCACAGATTCAGTGTGCCTCGCTTTTCCCAGCTCTGCTCAACTTCCTCCTACACTGAGCGAGCATGCAGTGTTTTATCTGCACTAGACCACACAGAGCAGGGACTAGAGGTGAGCACAGTCCTGCTTTTAGTAAGAGTCCAGATGTGTGGTCACTGTGTTGTGTTTGCTGTGTAACAGAAGTGTCCTAGAGCATGGAGGAGTGCAGAGCTAAATATTTAATTAGCATGCTGAGATCATGCTTCATCTAAATGTTTTTCCCAGGAAATGCTTATTTTATGCCTGCACACTGTTGCACGCTAACTTATGAGTGAGTTGGTAGGTGAGTATAAACTGGTAAGTTTTGAGAGTTTTCTAGCCATCTGTATCATCATTCAAATTATCACTTCATTTAGTCATTTATAGTTTCTTCTTGAGCAGGATGTGAAGAATAGCCTTGCACATGCAATGCCATAGTGATGCCAAAAGCCTGCTATGAATTTGTTCGCCCTGGTAACGTATTTATAACCATCGGAGCTCTGTTGGTATGTTGTCAGTAGCAGCGTCTCAGTCCCAAAAGTGCTGTTGGCACTGGATCTTACGTGTTATGATGGAGCCATTAAAATAAGACTGGAAGACAATCTTTTTCCATTTGTTCTAGATTATTATTTCATAAAATAGTTACCAGGTAGGAGCTGTTAGCTACTCTTTTTTTTTGCCTCTGTTCTGGAGAGGCAAGTATATACTTGCAAAAGGCTTTTGAGGTTTGACTATCTTTTTACAGCTGTAATTTAGCTATATTTTTAATGTTTGGCAGAAATGTTACACAACCATTGATGAAGCATCACAGAAATCATAGAATACTTGCGTAACTTTTTTGAAAGCATAGCCTGGGAAACAGAACTCCCTTCCCTGAAAAAAAAACATTAGGTCTGTACCTGCTAAAAGACACAACGGGTGTGATTACCTGCAGATTGCTAGAAGGGACAGGCAAGGTTACCCCTCCTCCCCCCCCAAAGTCTTGGTGCGGACTAAAAATATAAAATTGTTTGAAATCTCTCCCCTTTCAACTGGCAGCCATAAATCCTCATTTTTGTCCTGGTTACGTGTTTTCTGTTTAAAGGCACTTGTAGAGTTGCATATCCCATTAATCTGCTTTCTTTTAAGACTGGCATGAGAGCAGTGGGCCAGAAATTTCAGAAGACTGGTGATTGAGGGTGTCTTACTTTTGAGAGACTGAAAAGATATGTCTTAAAAGCAGGCAAGTTTCACAGCGTCTGCACTAAAATCTAAAAGTGCTTTGATGGCGTCCAGTTGGGAACACAGACTAATAATTGAAAACTGTGGCCATGACCGCTCATGTTTTGTGATATGTTAAAGCAGGAGCACCTGCCAGGAAGCAGTCAGCCTCAAGTTTAATAATATTTTGTTGTTTGACAAGAAAGGTTTCTATTCATTTAGTGGGACTTGGGGGTTTTGCCTTTCATTTAACAGGCTTTCATGGTGCATTCAGGATTTGAATACGCCAGATTGACAGAAGCTTTCTTTGTGTACAATTTTTAAGAGACTGCCTTTCCCATTCTAATTTTTATGGGGCTTTTAAAACGCAAGTATTGGTGTAAATACCTGTCTTGTGAATTTATCGCTCTATCGCATGGTTTAATTGTACAGTGTCACTAAAACAGCTGAAATCAATACTCAGAGCCTTGCCAACTTCAGGGATTGATTCAAGACGTTTTTTAATTACGCTAAAAAAGTGTTTAAAATAGAAGAGTTACAGAAGCCTTATGTTTCAGGATGCAAAGCGTTTGATTCAGTCTGTGAAAGTAGTGTAGAAATCACGCGAGGCTGGATCGCAGCATTACTAACAGCTCAGTTCCACGGGATGAGGCGGTGTCTCCACGTTAGCTGGTCAGATTTGTGCTGAAACGTGTATTCCTGGTTTGCAACAAGTTTGTTGCTCTAGGGCAGCCAGAACATGTTGTACAAGTGGAGAGAGCCGTGTTTCTCGTATGCCCAGGGTGCAGCACAAATGGGGAGCTCTGATACCAGCCTCGGTGCGTGCTTGATGTGTGTTTGCTTTGGCAGGGGAGTTGCCTCAGATCTTCCTTCCTTCCTTCCTTCCTTCCTTCCTTCCTTCTTCCCCCCAGCTGGGCCGTGGCCCCCGGCTGGCAGTGCTGGGCCGCGGGCCGCTGAGCGGACGCGCCGCACTGCACCGCACTGCGCCAGCCAGGGCGCCCACCGCTGCGGCGCGCCCGGCGGGAGGCAGCAAGGGGCGCTTGGGCCACCGGAGAGCAACACCAAACGGTGGCTTGATTTCACCTCAAATCAAGCCCTTAGATCTGTAGATGGATTTTGCATAAATGCAAACTAAGGATTGTTATTTATCATTATTGCCTTTTTCATCTTCATGCTATTTTAAAATAATCAGAATAGCCTTTGAAGTTAGGGAAGGTACTTTTCTCCCATTTATAGAACTGAGAAACTGAAGCACAAAGTAACCTCCCTAAGATCAACATATTCAAAATCAGAGCCAGAAATAAAGCCTGCATGTCTCATGGCTTTGTATTTTAAGTTCTAGAAAATATTTTCTTTAAAAAAAAAAAAAAAAGAAAAGGAATATTCACACACGCCTAGTGTAATGTTTATGGAGATGTAGTTATTTTTCGGCAGAAGGTTAGCTTCTGCCGGTGGCACGGAAACGGGAGCTGCCGGTCAGTGAGGACCGTGGCCGTTGCTGGGCCCCCCGGAGCTGCAGCCTTTCTCCTCGCCCAGTCGCTGCAAGCCTGCCTCAGCCTCGCCTGTTGGGGAGGCCGCTGTCTCCTTCTGGCGTGCTTCGCTCCGGTGGTCGCGTTCCCACCTCCCTTGCTGGTTTCCTCTGAATTTTCTTCTACTTGAACACAATCTTCTTTTTTTTTTTTTTTCCTTTAATTCTGTTCCTTTAGGCACGTTCGGCAGTGAGTCAGCGGCCTTGAGGGCGTCCCCAGCTGGCTGCTGCTCCTAGCTGTGAGATACCTTTCTGAGCGGGAGCTGCTCAGCCCCGGCGCGCGGGCTCCTCCGGCTCCGAGGAGAGAGGTGGCGTTTCGGCAGGAGGCAGGAACGGGGCAGCTGCTGCCCGGCGCGGGCGCAGCTGGGGTGGCCGGGGGGGGAGAGCAGCAGCTCACTGACGCTGTGCTCCCCTTTTAAAAGCCCTAAAAAAGCAGTGTGGTAAAGGATAGAAATTACGTGGCTCAGGGAAGGATACTTCCCTGTCACTTTTCATGTGGGAAAAACAGATAAGTAAGGGCAAGGATTAATGGGAAAATGGGACCTGTGCTTTCAAGTTAAACTTTTTCCTTTTAAATCAGGATATGAAAATGTGAAGCAGATCTGTACCTTCTGGAGTACAACGTGTGCTGCTTGAGTTGGCGTTAGCCGGGCAAACATGAGCTTTAGTAGCTATAAGTGTTTCTGAGAGGTTTAACTTGCAGCTTTGTAGCACGTATCTTCTAATTTAAAATTACAAGACCGTTTAGATACAAGAATGGAGGCTCTCAGGAGCTGTTTTGGAAGCGCAGAATGTATTGCTGACTTAACAGAAGGACGAGCGAGGTGTTAATACTAACCTCGGCTAAATTTAAGAGAAGGATGACAATATGCTACCTGAATATATCAAGCTGATTTAGGATGTTCAATGTGAGGTCTTAGGACACAGAAGTATAATGAAAGGTTTTGTCATAAAGTTATTCTCGTTGCATCTTTTTATGTTGATCTTAGTTTTTTACTTGGATGGATTAGTTGCTTAAGTTATACAATTCAGTTTTTGTTGCGTGTTTAAGGTAATGATTTTGGAATAAATATGCCATACAATTACGTCCATTACAGCAGTTCGTTCTCCGCTGCCATGAGGTTGATGAAGAAAATAATTGTCTGTAAAGCTCTGCCAGAGGGTTGCAGCTTTGTTAGGAGGACGCTCGTTCTGCCTTCGCCTCTCTGCGCGGTACGGCTCGGGGATGGGGAAGCCGGGGCCTGCGCCGCGCCAAGCCCGGCCTCCGGCGCGCGCGCAGCCGCGGCGCGCTCGCCCCGCGCCAAGGGCGAGCGTCGCGAGGACGCAGACAGCGCGCCTCCAGCCCTGGCCTTGGCCCGGCTCCGCCGCCTGTAAACACAAACATCCGCGGCTCCGGCGCGGCCGGCCGCGGCTCTGGCTCGGGCGCCGGCAGGAAGCTTCCCGGGCCCGGCCCGCGCGCGGGGGCACGCGCCAGCCCCCGGCTGGCACAGCCCCCCGCCCCAGAAAATTCGTGGGGAGGGAGGGACGGCAGGTCTGGAGCGGCGAGGGGGGCGCAGCGGATCTGTGGGCAGCACTCCTGCGTCTCGTAAACCAGAGAGAGGAAAAATGCAGCCACCCTCCATCAGAGCCATCTTTTTCAAGGAATTGTTTTTGAGTTTGCACGCCTGTATGAAAATATACATGTTTTTTTAATGTCACTTTTGCGCACTATTTTTAGAGCAGCAATATACCTGAGAACATTGTGCATAGGAAATATTAAGTTACTGAGCCTCTCAGATTTCCAACGGTTTTGTTGAGGCTGTGTGAAGTACTCATTTTTGTGTTGCGGCACCTGTGTTTGCTCAGTCTAGTGTTGTTTTCAGATGCTGGAAAAGTGCCGTCATGTTAAAACTAGTGTTGCTGTTTGATTCAATAGGAGAAAGACCTGTTGGTCTAAGATCAATATAAGGGGATGATGTGAACAATTTTTCAGCCTTTTTATTAAAAAGCATTTTTATAAATGTTTTATTTTGATATATATGATGTTCCCAGTATCTGGTTGTGTGTCCGAACTATCTTTCAGCAGGTAAATGTTCAGCTTGAAAGCACGATTCAGGCATACTAAAGTGCAGCGTGCTTGTAGAAGAAAGGTATTTCTTTTATCTCTTTAGTAGCCAAGTGCTTATCTATGTGCAGGACACTTGAGAAAGATGATCTAAATACGGTTTTGGTTTTGCCTTGCTAATAATTCTGCATATATTTTGATTATAGGAAGTATTCAGTAGTATGGAAATCATCCTGAAAACATCTGATCCCACAGAAAAAAAGGCAGGTAGAGCAGTAGAATTGGGTTTTTAACAACTCAGGAATTATTTCTTTACAAAAGTGGCAAGCTGCTAATTCATGTCTCTGTATCTAGTCGTCAAAGAGCGAGCCGTTAGGGGTTGCATAACCTGCTTCTCTGCCAAAGAAATTACCACACAGTCTTTATTTCTTGAATTTCATGTATCAGTGCGGCCTTCAGTTTTCAAAACAAAGACAAAAAGGCAAATCAAATACATACAACGGGGGTCCAGGTTAGGTGCTTGTTAAGAGATGTTACCTAGAGAAGCTGGGGCCGGGGCTGCAGGAAGGACTGCCCTTCCCAGGCTGCTTGGTCGGAGGGGAAGGACGAGGCACTCGTCCAGAGGAAGCCCAGAAAGCTCAAATCCAAGCTGTGTTTCCCATAGGACGTTTTCATTTGAGAAGAAAGATCTGCCCCCTGAAACTGCACTGCCACAAATGCGTTCTAGCTGCAGAAGGACTTCTCTGGAGGATGTTATGGGAAAAAATTTTTACAGCCCAAACCGTATTATGTTTTTAGGCATTTTCTGCGGAGGCAGAGGGGATTTGTGATGCGGTGCTGCCAGGCCTTGATGTTACTGTGGGTCTCCTGACAGTTGTAAAGTCCAGAATCCAAAAGCCGAAGAGATTGTGTGAGATACACAGTTGTGTTTCCGTGTGATAAACGAATAAAAGTTCTAGTCCTCCTGTTTGTGGAGAAAAGCATGAAAAAATGTGTGGTTAAGGACACTTTATGAAAACACATATATATGATTTTATCTAAGAATATAAAATCAATCAAATATGATGATGCTAAATGGTAAAATATTGGTGATGGCTTAAATTTTTCTTCAAAAATGGAATGACTGGAAATAAATGCAGACTTTCTGCTTCATCTCAGCCTTACAGTCTGGAACAGAAACCAAGGATTGGCTCGGAAGTCTAGCGAGAGAACATCCGTTTTTAGTTACAAAAGAAAATTGCCTTAGGGTTACTGGTTGGCAGGGTTATTTTATTAAAGAATGTCTCATTATCTCCCACAAAAATACTGTTCCCATTAAAATGCTTTTCATCTTTCCAAGCGCAGAGCGCTCAGTCCTGCTCCGTAGCCCTTAGTAGATGTTTCCTTGCTAATTTCAGGCACCGGGCGTTTAGATGCTTGCAAACACTGTGTGAAATAATGTTTCTGACCTTAATTTTGGGTTTAAATATTGAAAGTGGTTGCTTTGATGGGTAGCAGATATTTGTTCTATACTATCTCATACTATTACAAACATTTCAACATGATTTTTACTTTTATTAATAATTTGTCAAGCACTGACAGATGGATGCAGTCTCATTTCAAATTTATAGACTCATAAAAGAGAATTAAGATAATAGTCATTTTAGAGCGTGCACCTTTTAAAGCTTAGGTGAATTGTGAACACTCAGGAAAGATGATGTTATGGAAATGTGTGGGTTTTGGGTTTTCTCCCCCCCCCCCTTCTTTTATTATTCTTAGCCATCTGCAGTTTTATGGAAAACTGGAAATAGCTCCTGCTGGAGTTCATTGTAGAGGTCTCTAGAGAATAACTTTAGGGTATTCCAACCTTGTAGTACTGACTTAACTAAAAATGTGGTTTAAGTGAATTTAAATCAGTGGAAAAGGGTGTGCGATTGTGATTCTTGTCTGCATGGATGAAAGTGTGACCTAGTCCCTGATTATCTAAAAGGCTTCTAACATACATTACAGATTTTCTGCTTAATTTTTCTTCTGTCACGTTTTCTTGCCTACGCCAAACGGACTTAAGATTTACTTAAATAATTTGAATCACTTTGATGCATTGTTTATGTTGGAGGCATTCTTGTCATTTGCCTTAGCGTGATGAAGACTGAAATCTCTTGTTGCAGGACCCTGAATCAGGACATGAATCAGGAATGAAACAGTGGTCAGTTAGTTGAAAAGAAATGTTGATTGCCATCCAGAAAAGAGCAGAAAAAGGAACTGATTAAGTGTTTTGGTTCGGCTGGAATGTACAGCTAGAATACAGTAAGGAATGAGTAGTTCTTTTATGCTTTGTGGAAGATTCATGACACGTGTGATATAACCCATGTGTGGACTGAACAGATGAATTTACGACTTCTTGTATGTTATTCAGTCACATTTCCTAAGGAGCCACAAAGTTAGAATACAGAATTTAAAAATACTATTTAAGTACTTTTTTAATGAAGAAACTGGGAATTAAATCGTACAGGCCATGGCACCGTTAACTAGTCAGCAAATATGATTTAGAATTAGAACTGAAATCTAGGAGTTCTTGGAAAAGATTGATAACAATGTTTTTTTCAAAGAACCCAGACCTTATCCCTGTGTTATAAAAGTCCTGCTGGGCCACTGTGAAAGATGTATGGTTTTAAACACAAGTAGAATTAATTGTACTTAACAAGTCACTTTTGTAATTTATAGAACATATTTGCAGTCATCTGCAGCTGAAGGCCATGTTGCCCACACACTTCATAGCTCCATCTTGCACTTTGTTTATAAATTAAATGTGAGGTTTCCCTCCTGCTTCTGATCTCATCCCCAGTATCATTTAGATTCCTAAATAGAAAAGTAACTTCTGTAACGGATTGGCACTGAACATATTGAATCTATCACATCAAAGAAATAGTTGTAGGATGGCGTTAAGACTCTGCTCCTTTTTAAAGCAATCTGTATGGGCAGATCTTTGGGTCCCTGTGTAGTTGCACTGACTTTGATCAGAGTCCATACAGCTGTAGTTGCTTGGAAGAATCAGATGCAACTGGTGGGCTGGGGAGGTTAAAGGACAGCCTGCTTTTCTGTTGGAGACTAGCATTATTAGTAACCTGGTGATACAGCAATAAAAATAAATATTAATATTTTTGTACCTATTCAGCAGTCAGACCATTTGGCTTCTACAACATATTGATACCAGAAATTCTGTGGGGACGTTGGTAAACTTTTCAAAACTGATTTTCTTTATATAGAATAATAGTATTGTTTCTCTAACGTGTTGTTCTACAATACTTACCTAACTTTAAATACACACGTATATCATCATCTAGAGTTATTTACTACTGTTATGCCAGATAAGTGTAAGGTATCATTAATTTACATGAAAAGTAGGCAGACTATATTAAAAATTTTCACAAAAAAGTTTTAATAGCAATATAGAGATCTGATGGTAAAAATTGCTTTTAAAAATTGCTAGTAAAACTGTTTTACATGCAAATGCCTTTAATTTTATGTCCTTGTCCCTCCCCCCCCCCAATTTCCTAAATACTGTTGTCAGAATACAACGTCCACAAGTGTTTTATGTTGCTTTCATGTGCGTGATGCATTGAAACCCCATTTCAAAGTCTAAGGTTTCCTATTCAAACATTTAAAGATTAGAAAGAAACAACATAGTTACTTGCACAATTTTAAGGCAATCTGCTTGAGTGTCTGTATTTTGATACAGTTTTTAATTATGCAGTCAAGATTTTCCCCTTTTTCCTGCTTTTTCAACAAGGCTACCACTCGCAGAATGCTGCGACTACTCCCTATTTCACTTTTATTTTCATCAGTAGGTGGCTCCAGGACTGACTGACTTGCGTGTTCTTAACCCTAAAGACAGGGCTTTATTTCCTCATAGGCTTTTTTAAGATTTGTCGTCACAACAGGGATCTCTGGAGTGTCTCAGGTTTGGTGCCCCTTGTGTTCGGGGACCACCAGTGAGCTCTTTGGCCATCCTGGCGTGGGAACTTCGGGGTCGCGGTACAGAAGAGCCTTCAGGACAGTTTTCAGCTGCTCTAAGCAGGAAATCTTCCTGATTTCCCAGCTCAGTCACTCTACACCTTCCAATTTAAATAACAATATTAAAGGCTTATATATATCTTCTCTCTCTCAAATTGTGAAATGGAAAACGTGGAACATCTGTACAGACTCCCCACAGTTCATCAACCAGGCTGCAGTATTTTACCTTCCCAGCACAGACTTTGCTGTTTGGACTGACATAACGTTGATAGCAATGGGTAAAACTATGCTTTATCTGGAGCAGCCACGAGAGGGAAGGTATATTGGGGCTGGGGAGCGTTAAGGGGAGACTTGTCTGTGGCTTTCAGAGTATTTGCTGATGGAAAAGGAAGATATAAGAAGCTTGCATCCTCTTTCTGGCTCCAAGGGAGGAATTCTGTAATGTTTACAGACTCTTGCCATTGGCCATTGTAACCTGTGTTTGTCCCAGTTTCCTTTGCTTGCTCAGAACGTTCTTTGGTAAGGGCCTAAGTGCTAATTTTTTAAATATGGAAACAGGAAGCATACAAAAGAGTCTTTCATTTTTGTGAGTTAAATTGCATAGAAATAGAAGCTTTTTGAGCACAGACCTAAATTAAAATACTTTGCATTAATTAATATTGCAAGCTTATGTTTATAGTGGAAAGGTTAATTTGAAGGAAAAATATTATTCCTCATGATGTCAGTAGCACTGGCAACGTTTTTCATTCTGTGTCATTTGTGAGGAAATTTAGGAAGGCAGCAAGAGAAAGCCTCTATGTGTGGCAACATGGAAGCTTGCTTTTAAAATATTAATTTGCCAAAGATATCGTACAACCTTATGGCAGAGGTGCCTTAGAGAAGAAAGAAAACCCTGATGTGGCAAAAGTGCCTGAAGGGAGCATCAGGGCTATGTTCAGCCAGGGGCTACTCGCCCCTAACTGAGTGGGAGAAGCACTAGCCTTCACGGTTTGCTCTAAAATACACTCTCAAATTATTTTTGTGTACCTTTGACAAAAATCCTTTCCGTACACTGGATCTGTTGTACTCGGGTTTTTGGGACCTGAAAGCAAGCTCTTTATTGCTGATGAGGTCAGCGTGCTTCTGGGAACAGCGTCTGCTGGCTACCAGCCGCTTCCCAGCCAGAAGGAGGTCATCCCTATTTTAATTAAGAGTTGTGTTTAAAAAGAAAAAAGACTGCTGATACTGTTTTCTGTGATCTTTCTCTGTGATGAAATTGGTGGACTCATAAAAACGTACAAGTATCGGAATTACTATCTGAAAAGATATCAAAGATAGACGTATCTGCTAGATGCCTTGGAAATGTCATTTTAGCTGCTGCGTGAGGGGCCGCGTGAGCATGGCTTTCCCTTTCCCTTTCCCTTTCCCATCCAAGTGGGATCCGCAGGTCAGCTCTCAGGGTGTTTCAGGCCTTTCAACGGTTTTTGTTGGTTGGGGGAGGAGGGGGTTGGTTGGTTGTTTCGGCAGGTTTTGTTTTAGATCAGGGAGCCCAAGTAGAAGATTTTAATGTCTACTGAACAGAAATTAAAACCTCATATATAAATAGCAGTGAAACAAGCAAACATGCTAAGCTCTGCTTTCAGTTCCAGTAATGTAAACTTGCAGAAGCTCTGCTGATATCTTGTGTATACAAGCTTGGGTAGAATTTGGCTCAGTAATCAACTTTTTAATCATTAGATTTCTAGAGTCTGCAGCTACTTCTGCTCAGCCTGTCTTTGCACAGACTGAGGCCGGTTTTGGTACGCTGCTGCGGAGAGGCACTGAGCCGCCTGCCGCTGAGGTTCGCGCCAGTGGCGGGCAGCTTCTGCCTTCATTCGGGTGGTGTTTGGCCCTAAAGAGCGAGCCCAGTTAGAGTGCTCCTTAGCAATTAGGCATGTTTAACGTCAGTTCATGCTATGAAATGAAGAAAAGAAACCTGAAGCTGTAGGGTAGCTGTATTAATCCTGTCGTTGTAAATAAACTTTTGAAGCAGAATCGACTGATTTGGGGATGGAGTTGTTGACAGTTTCAGATTAACTCAGTCTTACTTCAGTTACTCGTCTAGAGCTGCTGATAGGAAGTGTAATGTCAAATAGACCTTTGTACTGAATTTCCTCATCTGAAGGAGTGACGGTTATTTCAGAGAGGACTACACGTTCAGGAAGGAAAACATGGAAAGGAATGTATATACTCATATATTTTACATTCCTATTTAAAAAGTAGCTTGTTTGAAGGTCAGTAATTATGTTAATGACCCACGTTGATGTTTCTCTTGATGAGTTAGTTTAAAAGCATTTTCAGGTAATACCTGGAAAAATGTGATAAGGGGGGTGTGTACACATACAACTTTGCAATATACAATATATGTGTATATATTACTTTATAACATGTGTGTGTATGTTTATGTTTATATTGTTATACTTAGAACTAGATAAAAGAGGAAATGTACATCTCGGCCAATGCCATCTACTAAGAGTCCCTGTGTGTTTTTAGCTGAAGGTTTGGTTTTGCTAGCATTTTCCATCTGGGGGCTGTTTAAATGCAAGTCAGCAGCTGGTTTAAAAAGCTAAAGGTGAACTGTATCCAAAGAATGAGTTAGATCAAAAAAAAAAAAAAAATCCTGATTGGAAATTTTTGTTGATCTGAGTGATAATTCTTGTTGAACTTTGGAGGGATTTAAAACTGTGTAGATAGGTGGCATAGGCTTTTTGTTCTATTTAAGAAAGATTGATAATCTAATGAGCAAACCAGCTAGTCATACAAAAGAGATACAGGGCAGATAGAAGTAATACTTAGCTTTCCATTACATCTTGAAGGATTTTTTTTTTCTAGCAGTATATGTAAACTCCCTTACTT
Source organism: Struthio camelus (assembly GCF_040807025.1). Taxonomy (NCBI): domain Eukaryota; kingdom Metazoa; phylum Chordata; class Aves; order Struthioniformes; family Struthionidae; genus Struthio; species Struthio camelus. The sequence goes on along the minus strand of NC_090947.1, from coordinate 9,840,802 downwards.
GGCCCATTCACTTTCTTCACTTTCTTCTGATATTGCTCTTTTCAGTTTTTCTTTTTTGGGGATGGGGATGTTCTTGTTTCGTTGGTTGGTTTGGGATTTTTTGCTTTTCTTTTTACATGGATTGCAAATAAATGGCTGGTAAATGACTGGAAGTCATAAGCAGTGTTTTACCCACCCATATTATTTTGAGTTGCACATTGCCACTTCAGTGATTACTGCCCTTAGTAAGAAATTTGTGTTCATTCTTAAATTTATAAATGGTGCTCAACAACCTGCCGATAGTAACTCATGGTGTAGGACTGACTTGATTATTGGAACAGCTGACAACATTGTTTTAATAATGTCTATGAGATGAAAGAAGGGTGCAGGATAAGTCATCCAGCAGCAAACGTGTTTAAGATTTGTTGAGAAACAACTTCTGGCTGCTTAAAAAAGGGAGAAGAAAAAGTTTCTTTTCCGACCGAAAGACAAGGAAGTTCTTTGGGGGATACCCAGTACCTGGCAGATACCCAGTAAACCTAAGAAGCCCCAGAGTGGTCCATCAAGGAACGATAAGGCAATGATGCGTACAAGCTGTTTGTTTAAAAACCCTTTTTCTCGACATGTTTTTCTACTGCTGATCCGCACAATACTTTGTTGTTTGGAGATTCTCTAGTAGCTCTCGGGCCTGAAAAATGCCACTATTCCCAAGCTGCTGGCAGGAGAAAGAGCGAGTGTGCAAGGCCAACAACCCTGGCGCGAGATCCCCGCTGCTGCCGGGGTGCCGCTGCCGGGGCCACGCCGGGGCGGCGGAGCAGCAAAGGCCTCTTCCAGGACAGTCCAGGGAACGCCAGCGCGGACAAGGTGCCGCGTTGCCCCTTCGACTGCATCAATAACTGAAGTAGAGCGGTCAGACTTGGGCCTTAGGTAATACGTGGCAAACACTTGTGGGAATGATCGCTCTATGTTTAGCAATGGGAAGGTTGTAAGTGGCTGTACCCTAGATGCCTAGTCAAGCCAAATAGTTAAAGATTATAGCAAAAAAGCCCAGCCGCTCAAGCCCTGCAGTTTTCCAGCGCATACTAGGCACTGTCTTGAACTAATACAAACACATGCATTTAATATGTTTCAAAGATACGTCAATAAAACGTAAATGATTTAGTTACTTCATTCTCAAAAACATCAAAATTATGATTCCCCTACTTGCAGTTATTTGGCTTCTTGCACTTGCATAGTGCATAGCTACGTGTTTCACGTAGCTTTGTACAATGCAATAGTTTGCTTTATGACGCTGTGATTGTCATGTGTGTATACAAAAAAGTTTTGAATTTAGAATTTAGATGAATATTATAACTTGTATTTTTTAATTTCCATGCAATGGAAGTCACAGCTATTATTCCACAGCATAATGCTCTGTGGCAATAGGTTTGTTGTTGTTCTTTAACTAAAAATATTTTGCCAAACCCACTAATGATAGTATTTCTTTCCACTGAACAACCTCTTTGAACGCTCCCCCTGATTTAAGGGACGTATCTGATATGAGCCGCCTATTACTTTTGATAGGTAACTTTTCACACATAATGCTAAAACTCCCTCTGGTATATTGTTTTACCAGCTTTTTATTATTTCCTCTTACCATTACAGATATGTAAAAACGGAAGCTGTCATCTTTTAAATTTGCTTTCTCTTCTTATCTGGTTCGCTTACGCCTATCCACACTGGGAATTGGAGTAGATGAATCATGTTTAATTTCTTTTAAAAGCAGTTCCAGCAAAGTGAATTTGTTGATTTACCCAGCTAGTGTAGACCGAGATAAATTTTGTCTCAGTCTCACCTAAAAATTTGCCCAGTGTTTAAGCCCTGTGTGCATTTTATACTTTGTGGTTTTAGCATAGTCAGTCCTCATTACAGTCTTTAAAGGAGCACTTTTAGCAATATATAAAACAAGTTTAAACATAGTTCTCAAACTTGGTTTTAAAGCCAATGTAAATAAGTCTTGTAATGCCACATTCCAGGGATTCTGACATCAGAGGAATATCTGCAGTAATAAATTTTTATATCGAAGCTGCTGAATTTTTATATGGCTGAAAGAAGCAAGACTGGGGCCTGATGGGGAGAAGCAATAGGCTGAGCATTCAGGGCACTAACGTGTTTTTTCATGAAAAACTTTGTTCCTGTCTGGAAGAAAATTTGTGAGATAGAATTTTGATTTCTGAACCTGAGAAAAAACTTCTTCACTGTGAGGGTGACAGAGCATTGGAACAGGTTGCCCAGAGAGGTGGTGGAGTCTCCTTCGCTGGAGATATTCAAAAGCCGTCTGGATGTGATCCTGGGCAATATGCTCTAGGTGACCCTGCTTGAGCAGGGAGGTTGGACGAGATGATCTCCAGAGGTCCCTTCCAACCTAAACGATTCTGTGATTCTGTGATACAAAAAAATCAAGTTTGATTTAAAAAAAAAAAAAACAGTAAAAGTGAGCATCTTATTTAATTTTGTTTAACGTTTTATTGTTATTTCAAGTTTCTTGATGTTCTGCTACAATCTGCGGAGATGTGTCTCGTAATTTTCATGAATTAATCGGTCAGAATCACGCTAAAAAAAGATCTGAATGCTGTCTGACATGAATCGAGTCAAAACCCCAAAATAGTTTGCAAAGTTTTGCATAAAAAAAAACTTGCATTGGATCTTTGTGTAGATATTTGAATACAAAACATTCATCAGTATGCAGCACTATGAGCAAGCTTTTTTGAAATTTCCATTTTGGGAAAAATAAAAAATAATTGAAAGGTTACAAGCCCAATTCATAACAGGAAACTTGATTAAAATACTGATAGTAGGACTGGATCAGTCTGGCCTTGTATGGCTTGGTTAAACTTTGCCAGCTATAAAGAAAATTCCATGTCTGCCTTGATGCCTTTCTCTCTTTGGTGGTAGAGAAAGCCTGGAAAATGCTGCCCATGAAGTGCACGTACGGCCATGTTTGAGCCCATCAGCTCTCTTGCCAATCAATCTCTCTTGATTTTAAGACTAAAAAATATTTAGTGCAATGTCTTACAGTCCAGAGTATGATTTTTTTTCCCCCCTCGTTGTTGTGTGTTACGTGGTCCTGATTCTGTTGAATTTACAATTAAAGGTAAAGAGTCTTCGTTTTGTTTTCTTTCAGATTCTTCTCATTCTTTTCATCGAGATGAGACTATAGTTATTGCCCTTGCATCTGTCTCTGTACTAGCTGTTTTGATTGCTGCTCTGTTCTTTGGATACCGAATGCTTGCAGGTAGTGTTTGATTGATACTATATTTTTATATCATTCTTTTTGACTATTTCTCAAAGTTGTACTTAGGTGTTCTTCTCCAGTCCCTGTTGTACGTATGTATACAATGTTCTCTCTGACGTTTCATGGTAATAATAGCCCTTTCATAACAGGCCAGGGAGATTTATAATGATTTCTCCAGGTTGACATTTTTCTTCAACAAATCCTCTGCTCAACGCAGATAGTTTAAGAGAAGCTGTGAATGTGCTTTACAGTTATGGCCAATGACGTTCAATTAGCAAAACAGTTGTGCAGCAGCTAGTCTGCAGTTTCTAGCTGTCAGCACCTCCCTTGCTGATTTTACTGAATCTGAGAAGATTTTACAGGATTCCTTTTTGATTAGCACGTCATTCCCTAGAAAATGTGTTTCTGTCAAATTCCAGGTAAGTTCTATTGTTTGCACTTGCAGTATGGCAAAAACCTGAAACTGCCTGATTCCCCCCACCCCCTGCCTTACAGGAGACCGTAAGCAAGGTTTGCACAGCATGAACATGATGGAGGCAGCAGCGTCAGAGCCCTCGCTGGATCTGGATAATCTAAAGTTACTGGAGGTAAACATTCAACTCAGTTTCTCAATCTTACTTCCAAATGAATGCAACGCTTGTGATCATATCGTTTGCCAGCTATAGTTACAGAAATAAATGTATCAGTGCACTTCTGTAATGTTTTCTTCTAAACTGTAGTTTTAAAAAAAACCCTCCCCAAAACCCCAAAACAAACGAAAGATTACTTCAGTTATGTTTTCCCTTTTTGTTTAGCAATATTGTTGCTGTTAGCTAGAACATCTTCTACCTTGAGAAGAACATATTAAACGCTCTGCGATAGTGGGGGGAACTGGAATGTGCTGTGTTTCAGCGTCACATGAAAAAATCCTTTTTTGTTTGACACTGATGGCTTTGCTAAGTACAGTATGCTACAGTAGTCATTTGCAATGCTTCAGTCACACTGTTGGAGTACAGACTTTACTGCAGGTAAGGGCGGTGTATTTCAATTGTAGTGCATTTCTGTGTTGCCATTTGTCACTGCGGGGTGCTCTCTATCTCCGTGGCAACTAGAGGCTGACAAGAACTTTCCACTGAGCTTGGTATTACCTGTATCATCAGAAACCTTCAAGATCTTATGCCTTCAGGTGGTATGCAGAACTTGCATGAGACTTCTAAAAGCTTTTAGCCAAAAAGAAGTATATAAATAGATATTGAGTGTTGTCTCTGTGAGAGAGATATAGAGGGTGGCACTTTTCTTCCTTTTGCCCATCAGAAGGCATCCCTAGAGATGCAGGCTGAAGAAACATCGTCCCCCCTGCACTGTGATCTGGACAAACGACGGAAGCAGGCTAACCAGCAAAGAAATTTGGATGCCTTCTGGCAAAAGAAAGTACTTGAGATAAGAGTTTACAAGAGTACAAAGATATATATTGTAGAAGCATGCACAGCCCCAGATGGAATTACTCCTACTAATGTGCACTTTTGGAAAAGGCAATGACTTTGTTGGTGGAGAATCTACTACAGGGTCTTCTGTCCTCTGTCTCAAATGCTAAGAGGTTGACTCTTCACCCTCCTTCCTAGTGTGCTATGGAAGAAATTGCCTTAATCCGTATTTGCCTTCTCATATCTTTGTGGGTAAAATATATTCTGTCTTGACAATACGTTCTGTCTTGTCACCTTGAAGTGACTCTCTGCCTCTTTGCAATCCATTGGGAGGACTCCCTGACATGGAAAGACCGCGAAACAGAAGGTCTAGCTGTCAGATGGTGCTTTAGTTTAGCAAGCTTTCCTGTTGGACAATTTTACCTTATTTGTGATCCCTTCTTCCTTCCCTTCCTACTCCATTTGCAAGTATTTTAAAAGGGAAAAAGATGTTTGTCCATGAAATCCTTACGATTTCATGTCAAGGTGCACCTGCAGATGGTTGAATTGAACAAACTCTTAAATTCTGATGAAGTTAGAATTTTTCAGCTTTCAAAGCCAGGACTCTGCCCTACGTGTTCTGGGTCAGAGCGGAGATCTCATCCATCTTCAGTTGCCATGGAGATGGGAAAGGTTTTTCTGTGAAAACTGTCTAACATAGCAGCCTCTAGAATGAAGATTCCCAGGTAGCACAGAATTATTCCTTTCTGTTAAAACCTGTTTACCTCTTTTGGTTGTTATTTTGCCCTGCAAATGCTTATATTGTTATTGCTCTCCTAGAACATACCTAGTATATAGCTTAATGCCTGTGACCTCTGGAGTTAATTAAGAGAGGTCACTGTGAAAGGTAAAAATGTTTGGGAGGTAAGTGCTGAGTTAAGAGAATTGTCAGCACAAAACAAATATGGATTTTATTCATCTTGTACATGAAGCTGCTGGATAGATGACTGATGGTTTATTAGTTGGGTATTCAGACTATAGTTCAATTTAGTACGATCTAGTTTGGCCTGTCTTAGTGTTTCCAGTTCCAAACAGCTTTTCTGACATCATTTTACTTCTGCTTTTCAATACAAAATATTCACCATTTTGTACAGTGTAATGCGGTATAAAAGTTGGTATATAATCCTTGTGGAATGAAAACTTTGATTTTTTTTTTTTTTGTCTTCATGTATTAAATAGTGAACTAATTATTTAAATTTTTTGCAGTTGATTGGCCGGGGACGATATGGAGCAGTGTATAAAGGCTCCCTAGATGAACGCCCTGTTGCTGTGAAAGTATTTTCTTTTGCTAATCGCCAGAACTTTGTCAATGAGAGGAACATTTACAGAATTCCCCTGATGGAGCATGACAATATTGCCCGCTTCATTGTGGGAGATGAAAGGTTCACTGCAGATGGACGTATGGAATATTTATTGGTGATGGAATATTACCCCAATGTAAGTGCCTAAAAAAAAAATCAATTAGATTGGTTTAGATTCCTCTGAACAGCTGCACAGAAAAGATGCACTTTAGCATTTGCCAATCTTTTTCATTAGTTCTTCTTGCAAAGTAGTCCTCTTTGCCTGGTATAATGTAAAAATAATCCATATTAATTACAATTTTAGTGAATCTACAGTACTCTTAAGATTTCCCAGGTAGTGCTACTGAATGTAGTCTTATGAATTCTTGGCTGTAATATTTTCTTCTTAGTTACAGTGTGGTTTTTCATTGTTTATGGCATGTTCAAGGGCAGTATTTGAAGAGTTATTTTTGCGTAAAATATATAAGAAATTTGAAACTTCTGAATACTAAAACATTACACCTCTATTATGGTAGTCATGACTCAGTGGCAGTAAGTAACAGTTTTTGACAGTGAAACTTTATAGAGCCGATATTGTTACCAAACTAGTTTGTGGTACTATAAATCATGTTGTTTTTTTTATCCTGTTATCTTCCTTAAAGTTTTCTGTGACATAGCCTATTTATTTTACTACAACGTGTACTGATGATATAGGAAAAGTCTTACAGCAGCCTCACTCCCCAGAAAAGTATTTTCAAATCTCCTTGGCTACCTGAATGCTTGCGTCCCTCAAATTTGCTGACTTCAGCTCCTAACTGTGTGTGCGCATGTGTGTGTGTGTGTAAACATGCGTGGAAGCAGAAATGTTTAAAACTGTACATCAATGTGAATTGCTTATCATGAAAAATCATAAAATCTAAAGTATATGGGGGATGTGTGAATATGTAAATATGTATACATTTATTTTAGATTTCATAATTTATCTTGCTTTTTGGCTTGTTTACAGAAAAGGACTTTAAAAGTTCAGTTAAATATTTTTTATAGGGTGTTTTTTTTTTTTTGTTACAAGTGAGCGAGCTCATATTGTATTGACTCCAGTGTGTGAAGGTGCTGGCTGAAGCCTGATTTGTTTTAGAGACAGCTGGACAAAAAATTATCATTCGAGTAGCAAAAAGAAACAGAATAGTAATAAATAGCAGTAATGATGGCCTCTTAAGATGCTTTGGGTTCTACATAAATGTGTGTACTGAAAGTTAAATGCATAAACTTATACAAATACCTAAATATATACAAAAATTTAAGAAGGCAACATAGCACTACAAGAATATGTAAAATGTATCTTAATTGAAACTTTTTTAAAGTGAGAACACCGTTGAAAAAGCAATGTTAGACATCTAAGAGGAGACTGCAGAGTCTAGAAATGACCATAGAAAAGCTCAGATCACACACGTACCATAGGTACAGTAGCAAAGCACCTCTACAGAAGCAAAAAGAAAAAAAAAAAAATCCGTGGCTCTGGCAGAGTAGGCTTGTTTTCAACTAACTGAGTTAAGGGAAATGGCCCGAGTACTCTGTTCCTGGGAGGACACAGCATAACTGTCCTATCAGGTGAACTGGTTTTGCTGTTTTCTTGAGTGAAAGGGTTTTTCAGTTGAAATGCAACTTGGCTGAAAAATGTGTCTTGTTGCTTATATAAAACAGGATCTGCTAAAGATATGATTAAATGTACAGATGAGGCTTACAACACTATATTATCGGGTTCTTTCTCAATAAGGTATTAAGAACAGGAAGACTAGTCCAAAATCAATCCGCTAGTGGTTTGGAAGTGACTGGAAAAAGTGCACAGCAGGTGTAATTAATGCACAGTATGAGCCTTAATTCAGTGAGCAGATGTGCTGCGGGTGTATGTTGAGCTAACAGCACATAGAGAAGCAACCCTGCTGTGGAAGCCCTACTAAGAGGCATTTGCACAGTTCAAGCTATAGTCACAAGACTTATTTCAATGAGGGGCAACCAATACAAGAAGTGCTGCTGAAATATTTTTGTACCCCCCTCTCCCCCCAAACATGGTTCTCCGTGGAAATACTTCCCTTCTTGGAAATAGGAGCTCAGAGTTCCTAATAGAAACAGAGCATTTTCAGACAGAAAACTGTTCTGGGTCTTTCTTGAGTGAAAGTAGCAAAAATCAGATTAATCCAAATTGTGTTAGTATCCAAACATGCCTTCAGGCCAGTGGAAGTAGCAAGTAATAAAAAGGAAGACGTGTGTTTATGATCGACATGCTATGCTGATGGTACTGTATGGTATGTCCAGTGAATAAGCAGTGGGGTAAGTCACAAAGGATGACAGAGTTGTTGCGAAATACATAAGTCACAGAATTGTCCCCCAGCAGTCAAACATTCATATCTTTTTAGAACAATTAACAAACTGCTGTAAAAGACACAGTAGAATTGTCAGAACAAACCATCAATTTTATCAAAAGTCATTATCAGAAAGAACAAGTATCCTTGATTTAATATGTAGCTCATGACTCTGACAAGAATAATCTCAATTAAAAATATGTATCCCTAAATCTTGACTGGAATGTCATTTATCTCTAAATCTTTTCCTGAATGTCATTTATATTGAACTTCACTAAGAGCATAAAAATCACTGTCTTCAGCCAGGTTTAAGTATGTGGTGGTTTAGCAAGCTCTGCAGCACAAAGGTCTTAGAAGTTCCTTAGAGCTATCCTTATGCCCTTACAGTCCTTACAGCTGTTGAATGTTTTTCTTTTTTCTGAAAATAAAGTATAAAGTATACATTGCAGTGATTTATCAAAACAAACAAGCAAACTATGGGCTAATAACAAAAGTGCTCGCAGCCTCTATAGTTCCTGTGCAAGAGTCTGTGCAATGAAAGGCACAGTTGTGATCGGTACGTGAACCTGTAAGATCTAGTGCTATGCAGGAACCAACTGGTAAGTAGAATAGAGCGGAGCTCATGTAAGGTTTTAGGATTACACGTAAATCAATCTTCAATCTGTCAATCTTCATTTATCTTACCTTTATATATAAACAACTCTTTTTATCTGAGTATATAATGTTCTGCAAGTTTGGCTCAGCAGATGTAGACTTGAGTAGGGAGAGGATTAAGTCTGAGATTTAGGCCTAGCATCATGACACTTATTTTGTGTGCCCCTTATATTGGATTTTGGGTTTGTTGCTGAAGTAGTAGTAGGATGGTATTTACCACTTTTTGACCTTTGAGCAGGTTCTGAGATGTGAGTGAGTTCATCTCAATATCCTAGATCAGCTGGAAGTTTAAAATCAGTGCAGGCAGCAAGAACCCTCAGGAGTCAGGAACCCACAGTAGTGTATAGGGGAAGAACAGCCTCTGAGGCGGCAGGAGGAGTTAGGTGAAGGGATCGAGTGATGAGGAGGAGCAGGGACTCGGGGATTCCAGGTGTTTTGACACTGCCTCTGCACAAAAGCACCTCCGTGCAAACACCTTTGTTTTCTGGGTGAAAGGCAGGCGTTCTTGGGAGATGAGTACTGATGACATGCTCGGTTCCCCATTTGTGCACATTGAAATCTCAGCTAGTTTGGAGAAGAAGTAATGGGGAGGGAGGCTAATAAGAATACTTATGTTTTCTTTAAGCAACAAGAAGAATGTAAAATGCTTTATAACTCTTTACTAGATAGATTCTCAGATTTCGTTTCTTACTAAAAATCTATCTGAAGTTCATATAACAGCATTTTAAATAACACAAAACCAGAATGCTTCTGTGTAACCCTGAGTAACGTTTGCTCTGTGTCTTCACCAGGGAGGAGGTTATCTGTTATGGGTTCTTTGTTCTGTACAGTAGAAGTCGGAAAAGCTGTAAAATTCTTGTAATTAATATTAAGGGGAGTGTCAAGAACCTGGTGTTAGTTTTAACAGTGGATTAAAAAAATTTCAGAGGCTCTAGTGGCTCTGAATTGTAGTATCCATCAGAACTGAGTTTATATTGCATATCTGAATGTTGACTCCAAATGAATTCAAATGGCTAATACCAGATTTTTGAAAATCAAGTGTTAGGTAACTATATTTGCAATAAAGTGTTTTTATGCAAGGCTATTATAAATGTTATGCATTGGTGCATCTTTAAGATTACATATTTAAATAGTCAAAACGCAGGTAGCCTGTACTCATAAATAAATATGGTACTGTAGTATGTATAAAGAGCAGGCTGGACTTCTTTATGCATAGGGTTTTGGTTTGTTTAAACTGAGTATATTGTCACTGGGGGCTATGTACATAAAAAAACTGCTGGAGGATGTCATAGTTTGCAGAACCTGGCTCTTGTTTCAGGTAGCAATTTGAATTTCTAGAATATTTCAGCATTGTAATTGACACCTTTCCTTCTGCTTTTCTTGGAGATTCCACCACAACTTACTAAAAAACTTCTTTTTGCATTTAATTCCCCTTCCAAGAAAGGGGGAACATGACATCTTTCTTTCCTTTTTCTTCAGTGCACCTGGACTCCCTTCTATTTGGAACTATCTTTGTTTTTTTGGTTTTTTGCTTTTTTTGCTTTGAGGACTAAATACATTAGAGCAGGAGAGATGCCAGTGAGAGGTGTTCTGTATTCTTCTGTAAGTGCTAATGATTCAAAGTCCACTATTTAGTAACCTGGGCTGTTAAGCCTGCAGTTTCTTTCTTCTTCTGTTGTTCAGCAACAAGTTCTTCGAAAGAATAAATGAAATGCATGTTTTGCTGTTGTTTTGTAACTAATATCATTCCTCCTAAAGGCAAGACCTGTTATTTTCATACACTAGTACATTAATCATGCATTAATAATACATCTTCTGTTCTCCTTTAGATAAGCCCAATGGCAATACTAAAGACCAATGAAACTTGGGTCTGATCTTGTGATTGATAACATTTGGGGAAACACAGAAGCAGTTGCAGGATTAGATCTTTCAGGAGCAGTGGATGAAACTGACCCTCTTAAAGATGTTGAGTTATTGAACTTGATAAAGGTTTTAATCCAGTGTTTATTTTTTTTAGGGTTCTTTATGCAAATATTTGAGTCTGCACACAAGTGACTGGGTGAGCTCTTGTCGTTTGGCACATTCTATTACTAGGGGCTTGGCGTACCTGCACACAGAGCTACCTCGAGGAGGTAAGGCCAGGGAGGGAGGCTGGGATATCCAAACGCTCTTGGTATCAGATAGCCGATTCCTTCCTTCCTTTGTTTCTTTGTGGCATTACAGTGAATAGGAAATGATGAATCAAAACAGAGATTACTCAGAACTTCTTACATGTCCTTTCCTTCTGAACAAGTCCGTGTTGTGAGCTACGTCTGCGACACTTTTGTGAAAACATGAGTAAGAGCAGCAGAGCTCCAGCAAAAGGCAGGAGAAAAAAGCAGAGCTGTGCAGCGCTGCTGTATCATGGCAACAGCTTGCTAAAGCCCCAAGTGCTGGACGTCTGTTGAACACAGAGCAAACGGATGAAGCGTTCTGTTTGTGTTTGCAGTTCAGACACAAATCGCCAAAGCAGTTTAGTTTGTGTGTGAGCTGTATATGTGAGAATAAATTGTTTAATCTACTTCACTGTAGTTTTATTTATCACGTCTCTTGACTTTTGTCTACGGGTGTGGACCTCATCTATTCTCTTTACCAATGATATTGCTGAATTTTTAGTGCCTTGTTAGAGCACTAGATGTGACAACATTGATTTATATATCTCTGCTTGCATGCTTCGTTCTACGCTTCAGGAGCTGAAGAATTGTGATTATATAACAGATATTCTGCGACCTGTGATGTAGCAGGCTGCAGAATATGGCCTGGCACTGAAGCATTAGTATTTTGGCAGTAAATTAAAGGAATAATTAGCATAGTAGCATTAATTCTACATTAAGGCCTTAAAGTTTGGATAAAAATCCCCAATTATATATATCTCAAATATTAAATTTCATCTCTAGTGTAGAATGAAAAGTGAAGATACTGTTAAAAGAGCATGGCTGATAATACCTAATGTTGTACTCCTAGGTGGCACTGAAACGGCAGCTCTCTTCTTAACTTCCTCATTTTGAAATGTGCAGAGAGGTTTGTCCGTTAGCAGCCAGCAAATGTGTAAACTTTCCATCAGAAAGGAAGACAGAGCCATAAGCTGGTTTATAAATGGTAGGAACGAACGTATGGAGTAGAATACATTTCTGTAAAGAGCAGGTCACAGTAAAACCAGCTCTATTAGTCCCTGCTGTTTTACTTTAAAAACCAAACTAAAACAAAATAACTCCATCAAAAAAGCATATAAACTAGGAACAACTGAGATTATCCTTTGGAGGACAAATGCACTGCAAGGTTAATGTGTTCAAACTCTCAGGAATAATATTGACTACATATCTTCTGAATATGTGCCAAGTGCAATCACAATGTAAACAGCTGGTGCCATGTTTGACACAGGTTTGAGGATGTGAGAGAGAACGTTTGGCCTGGCTGTCGGGGCTGTGGCAGCGTCAGTGTGGCCGCGCTGAAGCGCACGATGATGCCTCCCCTGCCAAAAGCATGCTGAAATATCCCTTGGGACAGAAAGAAGCTTGTGGGCAAACACTACAACTGTATATAGCAGTAGCCTAATATATTGTATGGATACAGTGAAACTATGAATGCCAGTCAGCTTTCTAGGCATAGCATACTGTAGAGCTCATAAAGAGGCAAAAATGTCAGCTTTCTAAAAAATAAGTTGATTTTCTGTTTATAGTAGCTGCACAGACGTAATCAGGCTCTCTTATTTTGCCAAACAGTAGAACGGCTTGAATACTAACAAATACTTTCATATGTCCACATAGACCATTACAAACCTGCAATATCCCATCGTGACTTGAACAGCCGCAATGTCCTGGTAAAGAATGATGGAACATGTGTGATTAGTGATTTTGGACTCTCCATGAAGTTAACTGGAAACAGACTAGTACGCCCAGGTGAGGAAGATAATGCAGCCATTAGTGAGGTAAGTACAAATACAGAAAAGCTGCTGTATAAAGGTAGAAAAATTAGTACGGAAGTAAGGTTTAAGATGTGCTTGTTTCTATTGTCATAAGGTGACTAATAAGGTGGTACAATTCCTGTTGCGGGGAGTTGCTGCAAGGTGGGGAGAGGAGGAGACTGATTCTTTTCTCAAAAAACTTCGATATACTACACCTTCAATATCTAGCGTTATTGAAAGGTGATAGAACAGCAGCTTTGGAGACTGAAGCGCTCTGTGTCAGGAATTTGGTGGCAGTGTTGATTGCAGTGATGAGGACACAGATCCCTTGGGTCTTGTACTGCAAATATTACTTAAGCTCAGACATTCTTTGGAAGGGTGTTTTTTTTTTTTTTTTTCCCCAAAACGGTGACATGTTGCATTCCACATCTTATGACTGTTTCTCTGGGGTGTCATCTGTAATTTCCTGGACATGAAATGGATACACCTGGGGGAATGAATGCACATACAAAGACATGGACCAACTGAGAAAGAACCAGAATAGAATAAAAGGAGATGCTTGAAAATGTAACCTGTGAGAAAAGATTGAAAGAATTAGGGTTGTTTAGTCTAGTGAAGTAAAGACAGAGACAAGTCTTCAAATATGTAAACATCTACTACAAAGAGAAAGGAATAAACTGTTCCTATTCACTGTGGATAGGACAAGAGATAAATGGGATTACATTACAGGAGGGAAAAATTAGGTTAGACATAGAGAAATCTTTCTAATCTGTAGAAGGGCAGAGGTGGTCTGGAATGGATTGCCAAGGAAACGTATAGAATTTGCCAGATTTTATGATTTTAAGGAACAGACTGGAAAAACATCTGTCAGGAGTGGATTAGGTAGAACGGACCCTGGGCAGAAAGAGAAATGGTGGAGCTTTGTTTTTTAAGATGCTGTGAATTCAGAGAGTGCTGCTTTGTTGTTTTCCTTTTGTATAAGCCTAAATACATTGACACCCGAACATAGGCTACTCAACTTCAGTGAGACTACTTTAAATGAAGAGCGAAAGTCCCAGAATGCTTCAGTATATTTGTCGTCTTTATGCTTTTACAGTAAATCTTTACATTTCATTCAAAGAATGTATTTCCCAGTTCTAATCAACTACTTCCTTAGAAAGGAAGTATTATAGTAATACCACCTAGCACACCTGCTCTTGTTCGATCTCTCCTCACTGAACAAAGATACAAAAGGATACAAAACCATTGTTTAAAATGCAGGAATACAGAGTAGTCCTCTGACTTGTCCTGCAAGGACTGGTGAATGAGCGTTCTCATCTAGCATACTCCCAAGTGGAAATGAATACGTTTTCCAAGGCTGTTAATAACCTTTAAACCTGGAGGACGCAGGGGAGAGCTTTGCCAGCAGTCCAGTTCCTTGTTCAGCTACCTCCTCTCCCATTATGGTATGTACTTTGGCATATAACAGAGTAATTTTAGGAAAAAGAAACATTTCTGCTGTATCGTATTGCGTGTGAGAACATTGCGTAAGGGACAAAATTATTATTTTGTTGTGGTACAAACAATATGTGACAGAGCACAGGAAGGGTTTTATTATGACTGGGCTACTGATAAGAGTCTAGAAGCTGAGGACACTGATTAGAAGAGAACTGCATTTTCTGCTAAACTGTAGAAAACATGAAACAAAGAAAGATATTAAAAAAAAAAACATAATAAATTGAATATGATGCAAGAATTGCTTCCTGATTTGAAACTTTGATTTTATTTTTTTCTAGGTTGGTACGATCCGCTATATGGCCCCAGAAGTGCTGGAAGGAGCAGTGAACCTGCGGGACTGTGAATCTGCTTTGAAACAAGTAGATATGTATGCGCTAGGCCTTATCTACTGGGAGATATTTATGCGATGCACAGACCTCTTCCCAGGTGACTATAAAAGAACTAGGAGAAAAGAAAAGAAGTAGTGGAAAGTAGTATCCACAACCAAAGTTAATCCCTAGCCAACCTTTTTTTTAAAGTGAACTCTTCTGTAGAAGGGAAATAATTTTCAGTTGTTTTTCACCATTAGGTCAGTGCCATCTAGTGTTCAAGAGTATTATTGTTATCAGTATAATGTATTTGAGTGTCAAGCATGGATCATGCTGAAAGACGTTCCATCGCTTTTTTGTAACCAGCTTGCAAGCCTCGTGGTAGTGCAATTTGAGCGCTGTAATTACTGTCCAGAGTTCATTAACATTGTGAGTTGGGCTGATTGCAAGAGCAGTGCATTCAGTCCTTAAAACTGATACAGCGCTTGAAGTGTTTCTCAGACCTTCTTCATATACAAATGGATGGGAAGGTGCTGTGATTTTATGTAGCCTTTAGTGATTCGTATGTGCTTTTATTTATGTTAGTGACATTGAAAATTCAGGGAAATCCATACCTGTAACAAAAAACAAGAGGAAATAGACTGGTAAAAATTAACACGTGAGAAAGTGTCACAACCACCTTTTTATTTCTAAAGATGTAGTTTAAAGAGTTAATAGTCTGGCAGGCAGGATTCCCTCTGTTGTCAAACAGCTGCACATAAATGTCTTTGGGTTTCTTCCAAAATGAAGCATATGAGTATTTTGAGTCTGCAACGTTTCAGAAAATTAGGTGTCATCCTCAGGTTCCAAGGTAGTCTGAGCAAAGTTTGCTCAACCAGCAAAGTTTGAGGATGCTGTCCTTCAGAGAGGCTCCTAAACAACACTTAATTCATTCGCAGTTAATTCAGCTTTTCTCTATGAAGTCAGACTTTGGAGAAAACGGAGACCATCCTGATAGACAGCGAGTTTGATGCTACTTTCCATCACCTGATAGCCCTTGTTCTACTTTTTTTTCTTTTTTAAATCTATGATTTTTCTTTCTTTTGCTAACAGGGGAATCCGTGCCAGAGTACCAGATGGCTTTCCAGACAGAAGTCGGAAACCATCCCACTTTTGAAGATATGCAAGTCTTGGTGTCTAGGGAGAAGCAAAGACCAAAATTCCCAGAAGCCTGGAAAGAAAACAGCCTGGTGAGATAGAATATTTACAAAGAATCACTAGCTTAGCCAGCTGTAAGGTGGTCTCCTTTCTTAAAAGCAAATTTTGAATATCTTTTTCTTGCAACTTTTTTTAGTATTTAAGGACTGTGAACTGTTTCTGGCTGGACTTCTGAAGTACTGAACTCAATTTAAAAAAGCGATTGAGATTAAAGCTAGATTTTTTTTTTTCTTTTAAGGAAAAACAGTATGATTATTATTGGATGTTGAAGTGTGATAGACTGAAGATAACTTGTTAGATTAATTTTCACATAGTATCTGTAGTAGTATGCATAAAGTGCCCACATACTCTCTGTAAATCAAATGAGAAACATCAGTGTATTTTCTATCTTTTGCTGTCTTACAAACTAAAAACACTCTAAAATAGTTAGCAACAATGTATTTATACTCCTCCAAAAATGCAATTTCATAAACATTGTAATGACTTTTTTCTGAAGATGTATATTCCTCAGAATTTGCAGCGCCTACAGTTTCTAGCAATAATTTCATTATAACTACATTAGACGTTTTATATGGCTTCATTTGATCTGCAATTTTTATTTTCAAAGCTATAAACAAAGTAATGTTGTTTATTTTGAATGAGTATAGCCATGGCTTAGAGCCTTGCTTGCTGCTGCAGGCCAACAAGTTACTGCAAGTCGGCTGAACTCTGGTAGTAGTCTGCTTGCTTTCATCTGCAGCAAACGTGAGGTAATGCAATTCCCCTTAGCTTAGAGGGGGCTGTTTGTCTTTCATTATGAGCACAGTGAAATGCAAACAGTAACTGGATTCATCTGATACATGCTAACCCATTTAAGCTAAAATAGCTTGATTGTGAGTGTGAAAATAACATGCTTGACTTTTATTTAAAAAGTGCTTTTAGTTATTCCTTTCCTGAAATTATGCCCCCCCTTCAGAGACTTTGCTGGTTGATAAGTATGTAGCTACTGTGTAGATAACGGGGAGCCTAAGGCCTCCTCTATGCTGGTACTTGTAAATATCTATGAAACTATTTTCAGAGAGGAGTGTAGCCTCCAGTATTAATGCTGTTATAAAACATGTTATAACTGAGTTGAAAGCTTCATAGAGAGGTTATTTTATTGCACAGTTTTGGTCAGCTAGTCTTTTTAAAAAAAAAAAAAAAAAAAAAAGTCCACACCCAAACTATATAGGAAATCAAGCAGCAACTGTTCTAGCTGTGGCCATGTTGGCAAATGTAATGTTGAAAGAACCAAGCTTACCAGTGGTTTTTGAAGTCAGTTATAACTAAAACAGGTCAAGAAGGTTTGTTTTGTTTTGCAGACTAGCATTTTAAATGTTAATTATGCTCTAACAAGTTGATAGACTCCAGGATTATTAGACACTGAGCTAGTAACGATCCCCATGTTTAAGCTGCCTGACACATTCTGTGTGTTGTCACTAACGTTTTGGCAAAAATCCAAAATAATAATAATTTTAAAAAGAATGTTCTGCTCTAAGGATGGATCTACACCATTGTTTAGAGAGAAGTAAAAGTAGGTCTCTAATGGACGTCAGTCAAACAACCCAGTCCACCCTCTGTCAGTCTAGGATGTGATCCCAATGGCCACTCCAAGGGAGACACTGTAGAAAACTACAC
This sequence comes from Struthio camelus, assembly GCF_040807025.1. NCBI lineage: Eukaryota > Metazoa > Chordata > Aves > Struthioniformes > Struthionidae > Struthio > Struthio camelus. The sequence continues at coordinate 9,823,212 of NC_090947.1, read as the reverse complement.
TGCAGACAACCTCACCTTGGACCCAGTTCTTTACCTTCTGTATCCAACACGTGGGATAAAAGCCTTCTATCCTTTTTTTAAAGCTATGCAGACATGCTACAGGTTTGGGTTAAAGCACTTTCATGTAAGTTCATCTGTTACAATATGTATTTGCCTTTTTCCTTTAAGAAATACAAATAAAAAAGCAATGCCTTGGTTTTTAGGTCACATAATTAAGACACTCAAAAGATGTGGAATCCTATATTTATGATTACCTATGCAGTCTCAGTCTGCTTCTTGAACATACGCATTGTGATACAGACCTTGATTAGAGGAACTATTTTCACTGTATCAATCAACAATCTGAGTAAATGATACTCATAAAATAAGTCGAGGGCTATAAGGTGAATCGGGATGTTAGGAAGATCCCTGTCTCATTTGCCAGGCCCAAAACAGGGACTAAGTATGACTCGGGACTAAACAGAATAATGCCGATTTCCTGTCCTTTCCATCTTTTTTTATGACTGTTAGAACTTCTAAATAGTGAATTTTAGTATACATCCCTTTGAACCTAAAATTAATAAAAATAGATTGCTTTAGTAAACGTGAGTAAACGTTCTACTCTAGAACTTCAGTCTTGTTAACTGTCTATACAGTCATCACTGTGCTCCTTTGACTGTGCTTGAAATATCAAAAGGAAAAGATCTGAGAGACGGTATTCAGTTATATACTGGCTAAATTTCTGCCAGGGGAAACCTATACCGGAAGAGCCTTACAAAAGGGCAAGACTGGAGATTAAAATGCCCTCTGACTTAAGAGATAAAAACCAAACAGTGACTAAATCAAGTACTAAAAGCTGAATGAAGGCTTTTTATTCTGGGAGAGAAGATGGATCCAGTTCACTATCCTATCATTGTCCCTGAGGGTGCTTTTAGACTCGTGTGCCTCAGCTACGGAGGAGCGTAGTTGCTTGGCCTCACTTCAGTCCATTGTGGGAAGGGAGATAAAAGATGTACTTATGTGGAACCTCATCCCAAACTGTGCAGCCAGGGACTTGCTGGATGCAGGCGGTGTCAGGACCCTCTGGGTGAGCGCGGAGCTCTCCGCTAGCATGCAGAGCTACTTCTGGCTGTCGCTGCCAGAAGCGAACAAGGTGGATCTGGCACAAGGAAGAGCGATCCGTGGGGCCCACTGAGTGCCTTTGTGCCCAGCTGGGGCTGTGCGCAGTTGTTGGTGCTGGAGATGTTAAAGCTGGCTTGTAGACAAGGTGAGATGTCCTGGCAAGCCCAGGGCTGCATACTGGCAGCAGGGGCCAATAAATATCCACCCTTTTTCTGCACTTGGGGTGCAGTGGAGTAGAAATGTTCAATGCTCGTAATCTCAGTTGTCTCTTCTCCAGGTCTCTGACCATATGGCAGCGTTATTTGGAGGTTTTGAGCTCTAATCCTGACTACGCTAGTCACCCCACAGTGTGATCACAGGAAATGGTGTCTGTTTCCATTTCTCCATCTGAAAACGAGGGCAGCAATAGTCTCCTCCCACAGTGCAGACCAATTCACCGATGTCTGAGAGGCACTTGGATGTTACTGTAGTGAACAGGAGAAGAAAAGCATGATGCAATGAGCAAGGCTGTGCTAACTGCAAACGGTGCAGGGCAGCAAGGCAGGGACCATTTGCTGAACTGAGCAGTGAGGGGTATCTGTGATATTTCCAGAGTATCATCAATCCTTTGTACGCGGTCTTCATAAGGCAGGGGGAGTGACCATGCATACATCCAAGAGGGCAGGTTGGAGGTTATATAGGCAACTGTAAATGTAACTTTTCCTAAAGAATGATCTTTCCAGTTTGTGTGTGTGATATGGTAATGTTAATCCTGCATATTACTATTATTAGGGTAAACTAGCTTTGAATGAAATTGTGTTGTGTATCTTCCATTTCTCTTTCTCACCAGCTTGTGATTATTTTCACGTGTACAGAATGCTGTCATAAGACAGTAAATTAGAAGCATGATATAAGGGGGAAATAATGCAAGACAAAGGGGATTTTGTTTGTTTCCTGGCAGGCTGTGAGGTCACTTAAAGAGACAATTGAAGACTGTTGGGATCAAGATGCTGAAGCTCGACTAACAGCGCAGTGTGCTGAGGAGAGGATGGCAGAACTCATGATGATTTGGGAGAGAAATAAATCAGTTAGCCCAACAGTCAATCCTATGTCAACTGCCATGCAAAATGAGCGGTAAGAAAGAAAATATTTGGTTTTAGTCACCAGGGAATGTCCAATGCATAGCTCACACAGGAAGAAAGCTAGAGCACACTGTTATAGCTGCACCTGTGAAGTGGGCGTGTGTTATGTGAGCTAGTCTGCCTATGGGTATTGCACGATACGATGTGGATTGCTTCATGTTACATGCATCCACATTATGAGGAGTTCTGAGGTCTGTCTATACATCCCCAGAATTCACCTTTTATGTAAACTGGACTTCTCACAGAGGGGCCTTTCTAACCGAACAAACTGTGCACACGGGCTTACACAGACATGACGTGATTCTGAACTGTCTTTAAGAACTCTTGCTATATGATGTGTGAAATTTCTATTTAAAACTTTTCTAGTAAACGCTGTACATGTTCAGGAGATATGAGTTCAGGAAATCACCCAGACTCAAACCTACAGCTTTTCAGTTAAAGAACCACAAGGCTGCCGTTTCAGTTATCGTTATTCTGACCCCAGTGAGAGAGGTGCTGCACATTCCCCTTCTCTGTCTATAAATTATCCGGAGGGCGTGAGAATTAGCTGAACTGACATTAATACTTAGTATACACTAGAGATCTGGATTTGAGAGAAGAGTAATATTGCTGTACATGGCAGTGTGTTTTGTCATTAAAAATTTCTGTTCAAAACATGGAACGCTTAAGTTGTTAAAACAGCAGATTTTTTACAGTTTAGGACCTTGTGACTTTTTCCCAGCATCACTTTCTCCATCCTATCTGTAGAGTTCATTACCCTCCTTCAGCTTCACTTCTCTGCAACTAGAATAGTGCCTTAGCAGTGAACTAGACAAATAGCGTAAAGGACAAATAGAAGGAAATTACTGATCTCTGGCTTAGCTGTATAAATAACATCCATGACAAAATTTTTATCCTACTAAAACAATTTCCTGCTAGCCAGGATTTTTCAAGGAAGTTACAGAAGGATCTCAGTTTGTACTGTATCTGTCCTTAGATTATGCATGAAAAGAAACAGAAGGATATTCAGCTTTCTTAATTGAGAAGCTTTATAATGTGAGGTGATTTTTACATATATGGTCTTAATATCACTTATTTTTTCTTAAAGGAATCTGTCACATCATAGGCGTGTATCAAAGATAAGGCCATATCCAGATTACTCTTCTTCCTCCTACATTGAAGATTCAATCCACCACGCTGACAGCATAGTGAAGAACATTTCTTCTGAACATTCAATGTCCACTACACCATTGACTTCAGGCGAAAAGAACAGAAATTCCATTAACTATGAGCGGCAACAAGCACAAGCTCGCATCCCTAGTCCTGAGACAAGTGTCACCAGTTTGTCCACCAATACTACCACCACCAATACAACTGGCCTCACTCCTAGCACTGGCATGACCACCATATCTGAGATGCCTTACTCAGATGAAACAAACTTGCACACTACAAATGTCATGCAGCCAGGTGGGCCCACCCCTGTTTGTCTGCAGCTAACAGAAGAGGACCTAGAGACGAACAAACTCGATCCAAAAGAAGTGGATAAGAACCTGAAGGAAAGCTCTGATGAGAATCTGATGGAGCATTCCCTTAAGCAGTTCAGCGGACCAGATCCACTGAGCAGCACTAGTTCCAGCTTGCTTTATCCACTCATAAAACTTGCTGTAGAGGTGACAGGACAGCAGGACTTCACACAAGCTGGCAATGGTCAAGCATGTTTGATTCCTGATGTCCCGTCTGCTCAGGTCTATCCTCTACCCAAGCAACAGAACCTTCCGAAGAGGCCTACTAGCCTTCCTTTAAACACCAAAAATTCAACCAAGGAGCCACGGTTAAAATTTGGTGGTAAGCACAAATCAAACTTGAAGCAAGTGGAAACGGGAGTTGCCAAGATGAACACTATCAATGCCGCAGAACCTCACGTGGTGACAGTTACCATGAACGGAGTGGCTGGGAGAAGCCACAGCATAAACTCTCATGCTGGCACAACCCAATACGCAAATGGGGCAGTGCCGTCTGGCCAGACAGCCAGCTCAGTAGCACAGAGGGCCCAGGAAATGCTTCAGAACCAGTTCAGTGGAGAGGATAGTCGGCTGAATATTAATTCAAGCCCTGATGAGCATGAACCCTTGTTGAGACGGGAGCAGCAGGTTGGCCATGATGAAGGTGTTCTGGACCGCCTAGTGGACAGGAGAGAGAGACCACTGGATAATGGCCGAACAAATGCCAATAACAACAACAGTAATCCGTGTCCAGTGCAAGACCCAGCTACGCTCAGTATCCAGAACGTAGCAAGAAATCCTGGACAGACCCAGACTAGAAGAGCACAGAGGCCTAATTCGCTGGATCTGTCAGCCACAAATAGTTTGGATAGCAGTAGTATGCAGTGTAAGTGCCAGCAGGACTTGAACAGTTTCCCTGACCCGTTTTTTACTCAATAACTAACTATGTGTATCTGCTTGAATAGAAAATACTTCTGTGTCCCCTTTCCTTCCTCAAAACATACCTACTAAATCCCATATAAGTTTAATTTCCATCAGCACAATTTCAGTCTTCTCACTAAAGTGCTGTCTTCTGTCTCTATCAACTTCAGAACGTACTAGGTCACGATCTTCCTTCCCCATACCTACAACAAATCTGTCCCTTTCTAACCTACCTCCTCTGACTCTAGGCAGGTAGTCACTTCTGCACTCGTTACTCTTTGCAAGGCACTTACCTTGGCAGCTGCAAAGCATGCTGAAATAGGCTGCTATTTTTTCCTTCAGGAGCATATTGTACCCTCTTTTCCTTACTTTTCCTCATTCTCTTTAGAGTAGTTGGCTTTAAGATGCATTGATTAAAATAATTTATTACAATAACTACTTATACATTCTATTATTTTTAAAGTGACAGATTTTACTGTATTATTCCAGCCTAGATAGACATTCAGGCTTTCTCTACTTTGCTATCTGAGCTCCAATAATTATAGAACTCTTTCATCAATTTACCATGTACATATTAAAAATTAATCAAAGTAGTTAGAGAAGGAATCAATTTTAATAGACACCATGAGAATAACTGCCTTAGCGTGTTCTACAGGCAAAGATTTAAGAGGTTGTAATGGGACACTCTTTTTTTTCAGTAAGAATGTGTTCATGGTAGTTATAGCTAAATTTGCTACATCCTCTGACATGTCTTTTGTCTTTGGGCCTGTTGGAGCTTTTGCAAACACTTCCTTGTGTGCGTTTTTAAGAGGATATATTTCGACAATGCACTGTAGTCCTTGAAGGATCCTTGCAAACCTTTGACCGTGTTTAGATAAGAGACTGTAATACCAGTGAAATTATCTGGTGTGCCAGGCATTACGTGTATGGAAAGAAAAGGGTTAGAAACAAACCAGAACAGATCTTTCAAGAAATGTAGTTGAACATTCAGCAGTGGAATGTTTCTTTTAAGCAGGAAACCTTAATTCGTTGACTAACATGGTGATTTGAGTTGAAATTTTACTGGGGGAGGGAATATTATTGCAGTAACTTTTAATTGAAGATTAAGTTAAAAACAAAAAAAAAGAGGGGTTGAAGGTTAAGTAAGTAAAGTGAAAGGGTTGGATTAAAAAAAAAAATCAGATTTCTACTGCTGAAATGTTAATCATATTTAAAATTGAGAAGCAGCTGGGTTTGGCAGTTTACAACCCCAAATCCTGACTTCGGAGAAAAAGAGAACGGACCATTTTGCCTCCAGGTGAAGGTCTAAGCCTTGCCTGAGGCTTTTTATGTAAAAGAATTGCTTTGCTAGGTGGAGTGGGAGTTAGAGGATCTATAATTTAATTATGCTATTAAAAATGAGCCTTTGCCATCCTGTGGTAGCTCCATTATTCCTTACCTCCCATTACAGGTAATTAAGATACTAGGATTGCAAAAGCTACTCAAAAGGCAAATGCTGATTCTGCTGTTTGCCAATGCACGTTCAAGGTAACACAAATTACTTCAGTGAAGTAGTTTTTGACAGAGAACAGAATCTTTTGTTTTAATGGCAGCTACTGCAGTTCATATACCTGTCGTGCCTCTGCCACACAGTTGCTTATTTTGATAAGATGTTGTTCTTCTATTGCATGAGCAACAACACTGAAATCTCTAGCATAATCTTCCTCGTAATGCTATTGTCTACTTTTTTTTTTTTTTTTTTTTTAATGTCTTCAGTAGGTGACTCCTCACAGGATGGCAAATCAGGCTCAGGAGAAAAGATCAAGAAACGTGTGAAAACTCCGTACTCACTTAAGCGGTGGCGTCCTTCAACGTGGGTCATCTCCACTGAACCGCTGCATTGCGAGGTGAACAATAACGGCAGTGACCGGGCAGTCCACTCCAAATCCAGCACTGCTGTTTACCTTGCAGAAGGAGGCACTGCCACCACAATGGTATCTAAGGACACAGGAGTGAACTGCCTGTGAAATACTTTAATAGCCGACAAATGACCTTTTTTTGCATTATTTGAAACAAACATGCAGAAGACATTTTAAAAAACTGCTTTCTCCTCCTGTCAGCAACCCCTATCAAGGACTCGCTTTAAATAGATTTCAGCTATGCAGAAAATTTTTAGCTTATGCTTCCATATTTTTTTATTTTGTTTTATTTTTTGAACGTTTTTGCACTTTTATTTAGTATCGCTCAAGTTAAGTCTGTCTGTTTTGACCACGGAATATATATATGTGTATCAAAAATGTGGTCTCAAAATATTTTTTTAAAAAAAGTAACAAAAAAAGGAATTGCTGATAATCAGTTTGGACCAGGTTCTTAAGGTCACTAAGATCATAAGCAGACTATAAGACAGGTTTGACTGCAGTGGTGTCTTGTAACCATGTTTTGATTTCTGTGCACAAGCTAGTCTGTATATTTCTATGTTAAAAAGTGTATTCTCTTTTGAACTCTTATTTTTCTTGTGTCATGTTGAAATGTGCAATAGTCTATAGTTCACAGTATGCTTTATTGAAAAGTGTGTTTCTAAAACTGCCACATGTTCCCCTTTCTGTGAGTATTTGTTAATTTTTCCCTGACAGTTGAGCAGTCAGCCAGTCATGACAGTGAACTTTGCACACCGTAGCCAGCTTGAAGCAGCTGCCTGTGTCACATTGTGTTCTGAGGTGACAATGCATGAATTATTCCCAACTTGAAAGGGCTTTTAAAAAGGAAGAAAAAAATATGAACTCAATACCTTTCCTTTAATCCTTCCAAATCTAAATGTGTTTCCTTTATAGTAGTAGATCCTAGCCTGTGAAGTTCTGAATAACAAAACCTTGAACGAATGTAAGGAGACGGTCAGCCATTTTTTCCATTTTATTTTGTGTGCAGGTTCAGCCTTTGTATTTATGTAAAACCTTATTTAGATCACTCATAAGATACATTGAAAAACATTTTTATCAGAAATCTTAATGACTGTCATACTTAAAAGCTCTAGTGAAGATAGGTTGCTAAAGATATTTTGTTTACATAGAGGAAGAAAATCATGCATCTTGATCGGCACGAACCAGTTTTGTGGTGAGTCACAAATTTTTCAGGATTTACCTCCTTACAGAAAGTCTGAGGTAAAATCAGCCTGATTACTTATGCAGGTAGGTGCATCCTAATTGGCTGCTTTTGCCAAGTTAAAACTTTTCTTCCCTTCAGAGTTTTTAGAGCCTCTCATTCATCTTGTTAAAATTCAATGCATGCTTTTAAAATTCACGGTTATGAGTGTTTGGGAGGGAGGGGGGTTTGTTGCTCTGGTTAGACCTTTCTTTCTGCTTGTCTGTAACACTCCACACATTGATTTTTAGGTGTCAGTGATCATGAATGAAATATCTATTGAGATAATTTGTTTTTTCATCTTCTCAAGTAAACATTATTAGTATTATAACGTTATTAAAACGATCATTTTTGCTGCCTACTGGAAGAAAATTAATTTCCTTACTGGCCAGACCCCTTTTCCATCTAAGACTTACCTTGAGAAATATTCTTTCTGATTGAAAACACTTCCTTAAAACCTATTTACATTAAAAGTATATAACATATGTCAGTCTTTAGTACTGAGTAAAGTTTTGTCACTGCATCTGAAAACGGGTTATGTTCAAAGACAGGAAATCTATTCAGTCAGCGTGCCAGACTCCTATGCAGAGTATCACTAGCCAACGATTGCCTCCCCCAACATGTCCTCTCTCAGCTGACTGAAACAGATGCTGCATGCTTTCAAGCTCATGTGTTTCCTTGCTATTGTATTATTTTTCCCCATGAAGTAAATTTTGCCAACTCTGTTCTTTTACCTCTGATGATATAACCAGCATATATAATATATGCCTTCCTACATCTGATTCTTGCTGTTACCCAGACTCCCTTGTTTATACCTGATTTTTATGATTTCCTATCTTGATGTTCCTTAAACGCTTCTCCTAGATATCTCCAAGAGCTAGCACTATAAACCCAGTCTCTGATTCAGCACAGCTGTAGAAATATAAGCCATGATAGACTTTGGGCTCCCTATGGTCTCATCTCTGTTGTACTTCAGGTAATACCTTTCTTCTCTGAGGTGTAATTCTGTTATCCTGTTGTGTAAATATACAGTTAGGTCTCCCCTCTTCAAAAAGACAGCCTTTCTCTGGTTTTAGTCTTAATCCACTCTCCGGCTTGCCATCTGTTGCAGTCTCGCATCCCAGATGATGTAAACCTGCCATTTGCTCAGCTGGGTTTCAAGATCTGAATAAGATTTTTTGGCGTTCTGTTTGTAACGTTGGCTGTGTTTCTTACCTCATTTGGACTTTTTTGGGTCTACATTTGAATGTCTGGAGTATAGTACCTTTTTTGTGATGATCGCTGTATCATGCATGTTGAAGGTTCTTCACTCCTTTTCCAAAGACTTTTTGCTTTGCCTGACATGTAGCATCCATCAACGTTGCAGAATGTGGCCTGAAAAGCATATGTAGGACACTTTTACCTAACTTGAAACACTCTGGGGAGAGAAAAGTTATTTGCTCTGACTACTGCTTCTTTCTGCTAAGACAGTTTTACACCAGGCTTCTAGCCTTTCTTTTCAGGCCAATCCTTTGTAAGAAATCCAACATTTTATGCTCAATGCAATCAAAGGATTTTAATAAAATTAAAATATATCAGCTGGAAAGGTTCTTCTGCAGTTCTGCAGTTTTTCTTAAACATTCTCAAAACAAACATCATAATTTCATTTATCTTTTTCTATCACTTGGTGAAAAGCCTTTGGGATGAATCATAATTAGTTTTTAAAAAAGCTATATAATCTGCTATGGATAAGTGTAATTTGTAACATGATAGCAAGGTGTACTTTATCCCAAAATACCTTATAGATTAAATAGAGAAAAGCTATTAGTTTTAAAGGTCAATCAAAATGAACTTTTAAGTAGGTACCAGAATATTCTGATTCTGCCACAGCCAGGTGAAATCAGATTAGCACACTTTGTTTTTAATGCTTAATTTAGTAATGACCTTTTTTGCTCACAGTGCACAGTCCAGTCTGCCCAGAATATATTCTCCATAAATTGAATGACATTGAATTGTATGTCACAAAAGTACATTGGGGAATCATCCTTAACTGAATGAAAGACATGTAAGAGAATTCTACAGATCAGACACACATGGATAGTTGATTAACATGCTATTATCTAGGGTAGAAAATGTGTTTTATTTCTTTGTGTGTGTGTGTGTGTGGTCTTTTTTTTTTTTTTTTTTTTTTTAAGAAAAAAGGTTAGTTATGGAAGTTGATAATTTTCTATCAATTTCTGATGTATATTGCAGACAAGATAATGTAAAGAACTGAATTTTGCCACTGTCAAATAGGCAACAGTAGAATATTTGCTATGGTGATTTATAATGTGTAATTCAAGTAAAATGTTGCAGCAAACATTTGTGATGTTTGTGTACATAAGGCAAAATCCAAAACCTTACTGATTTTAGAAAATGACATGACAATTGAAGCTATAAGACTTGCTTAGGCTAAATACATTGCCTGTTTTTCTATTTCCTATAATAGAGATACTCATCAACATTACACAGTTTTTAGAATGTGAATTCTAACCATTTGTACAAACATACCTGCATAGTGAAATTTATTTTCTTCTAGAATTGATATTTACAAGTCAGATTATCTGGAACACTTACCCTGAATTTGCTCACAATGGTCTATAGCTTCACATGCTAAACAGTAATAAAAATGCCATTCCTGGAATTCCCAGATGCAGTTAAATTGCATAGCTAAAGGTAAATGAATACTTAATTTAAAAGAAAAACAACTGGTATTGTCATCATTATAATACTCTCTGAAACAAGGAACATTTTAATTGAAAATTGGTTTTGTCTGTGTTTTGCTTTCTTACTGCAGTTCACTTAAGTGTTGTTTGCATCTGTAAAGTTACCTAATTTTCAAAGGCAACACGATTTCATTTTTTTCAGTCCATTAGGGACAAAAAACAATGCAAGATGGATGCTGGCAGGTTTCAGGAATAAATAAAAAATATAAATATGATTAGAAAATACATATCCTCACATCTATCAGCTTTTGCCAAAAGAAATTTTTAATCCTAGCTGCCTGAGCAAGGAGAATAGGGGGGTTCTGTATATGTATGGAAGAGATTATTGGGCAAAACTTGATATTAATGAGTAGGTATTTAGAAAATACATGTCGTAGACGTTATCCATGGCATAGTTTCAGTGTTAGGCTGATTTTTGGGATCATGGTTTCTGCTCTAATGATATCTATCCCTAAAGTACTTTTGAGAGTGTTATTTAAAAAAAAAAAAAAAAAAAAAGTCCATTAGGGTACTATTACTAGGTTTATGTCCAGATGATAATTTTCTTCTGTGGGAAATACTCAAAAGATGACAGCCATTTTGCCCTTGAAATGTTATTATGAAAAGTTCCAGCCTAATTAAACAGAATTTTTAAATCCACATATGTAGTCTTTACAGGAGAACTGTCTTGTGGTATGCTGTAATTTTTACTCGTATAAAAATAGTAGAAGTTCCCATTGCTGAAACAGAGAATGTTTTTAAGCAATGAAATAGTAATTGCCAAGCATACCTGACCCGATGTCTATTAAATTTGAAAATTTGGAACAATTTATCAAAGAAGTTTGGCGTAGGATTGATTAGGCTATGAATGTTGGATTATAGGCTCGACGACTCAGTCCTTTGTGCAAATTTGGCTTATTTGAATTTTGCTATCTGATCTCCCACTATCCATTTTAACAGATAAATATATTAAATAACCTCCCTTTTTTCAGGAACTTATTCTTTTTTGTTCAGTTATAATCCGTTGTTCCGTGAAAAAGCTATACATATGGCAGTGGGGCCAAATACATATTTTTATGTAAACTCTATATGTATTTAGATGCATATGTATGTCATGCGTAAATTCCAGGATTAACTTCTGTGGATTACAGCATCAGATGGTAGCAGTGGTAGCAAGTATAGTGCAGTTTTTCATAGGCCATTTTTAAGTTGTCCTTAGTACATCACGATGCATATTGGGCTCAGTCTGTGACACGTAGTCCAGTACTGTAAGATTTCTCCGAACAGACCACTGATTGTTTAGGTGGAATGAATTTATTCTCGAGAGAAAGCTAGGAATGCACTTGATCTGAACTTCAGCTGAAGCTGAGTAATTTAAGGTTGTTCCCTTAAAGATATAAGCTAAGTCTGAAAAAAAATACAAAATTCTTAAGTATGATAATTTTTCCAAGGCTTTTGTTACATAGTAGCTATGGTTATATGTGCAGGTGCCATTTAAACATAGGGTTTTTTTAGGCCATTAAATCTAATGGGGAGAAATTACTTTTTAGGCTTGTATATTGTCGCACAAAGCCTCAAGCTGTAGAAATAAGGGTGTGGGTTTTTTTTTTTTTCCGAAATTAGGTTTAGTTTGGATGTGAAAAAGTAACAAATCAGATTTCTCGTTTTGAGATTTCTTCTGTACTCACTAAAACAGGTAGTAGACCTTCCACTTCTGCAGATAAACATATGGATTCAGGCCCTCCTTCAAATCAAAATGGGAGTTCTGTTTGGCCTAAGCATATCTGAGGAAATCAGCATCTAATCAGTTAGCGCTTGTTATTGAAATCAAAGAGGAGTTTGCCATTGATTTTGACTGAAGGAGGGCTGGATTCAGCTGGTGCTGGTTTTAATATTTTCTCATAAGCGTTAGTGCTGGGAAGGCCAAGGCGGAACGTTAGACCGCAGGGGCTGACCCTGGGCATTGATGTTTTGCGGAGTGTTAGCTGATGCCTTGAGTCAGGCTGTCGTACTAGGTCAGTACCAGTTCAGCTGCGGTTATTGTCAGGAAGTGGAACCGCACCAGTGGGAGCGATAATGGAAGGTTTCAAGATAAGTTCTCATTTACACCAAAGCCCTTTTATGTTGATCTGGGCTTAGGACAGGTCTGATTCAGTCACATGACTAAACTGAATTACTAATATGGAAGTACTTTTTATGGCAATTTCTATTTATTTCACTGTGGTTTAATCTATATGTGTGCATAACAACCAAGAACCAGTTGGAGTTATGTTAATTTATAATTTAGTTGTCAGATATTTTTAAAAGCCTGTCGATTGGTAATTGTGTAAAGTTGCAAGTAACTCAATTGGTTAACTTCAATACATAGGTCGTGTTTCAACAGATTCAGTAACTGTCACAGTAAGGAAAGATTTCTTCAAAATTTTTGCAGTCTTCTGCAGCTACCTTAAAAACATCCCTCAGGAGCATAGCCTCTTGCACGGTAACTATTTTAAAGTAGAAATAGTTATTTTTTATAGCTTATTAGTTTTAAGGCCTCCCAACAATCAACTTTTGTAGCCCATTCACTTACCTGTTTTTAAGATGGAGCAAAAATTTGTGAGGTTTATTTCTAGAGCACTTGATTCACTTTTTTGTGCTTCAGAACTGTACCGTGAAGTATCACATTTCAATCTTGTTTATTCAAAAGAAAATAAAATAGTTAATGTTTCACTAATTTTTAAACAGTTACAAAAACAAAGAAACAGGCAAGTCCAAGTTACAGCTGACTTTCATTTGTCACTTTCCTGACAATTTCTAATTTGTGGCTCTTCTCTCTCTTTCACAATGTTGTAATATATTTAAAAAGGTTTAATGTAATGTTTCTTGTCTGCTTCTTGTCTCTAGAGGAAAGTGTGCTCTATTCACGTTTATATAAGCTGGAATCATATTTTACAATCACTGTTCGCTGTTTTCCCCCCAAATGCAGTATAAAAGGAAAATGAACATGGCAAAGACTGATTTCTAGGGTTTGGTCTTCTGTAGAAGCTGAAATAAGGAGATGTGAAACTGCCGTTTTCTTTATGAAAGACTGTAAAAAGAGCATTAATTTCTGAGCGAGCGTTTCTGGGGAGGAGGGGGAGAAACCCTAGAATATGGAGTCTCATCAGAACCCTTTTGTTAACGGGTATTTTTGTTTTTTCCTCTCAAATAACTGAGGAAATATTATGTATGAATTTATAAATAATTGTTTTCAGTTATTTCTTTTATATAAACTGCCCAATACCCTTGCTATGCTGTATAAGTTGTGTTTCATGGAACAGTGTGAGTATGAAATAAAAAGCTAATTTTTGTTTTTTAATCATCTGTGGATGCCACTATGAAAGCTGACATTGTTAAAGCCACTACAGAGTTTTCTATGAATACTTGTAAGAATTGCTTTGTTATATATAAACCTAAATAAAAGAGATTGTATTGATACAGAGACATTGGATAAGAACATTTAAAAGGCTGTTCTTTAGATCTAAAAGAAATGGCTTGCTGTAAAATGGTGCATTATTCCATTTATTAAAGATCATATTAATGACAAAAAGCATGGTCTTTTGTGTTTTTCTTTATGGTATTGTAAGCCATAAGTAATAAGACATGTTCCCAGAGGAAAACTCCTGTTGGGACTGTGTTTCGTTGGCTGAAGGATGAGGAACTACTTCATTACTGAAGGCTGAATAGGACTTTCAGACACCTTAGGCATGTGACAGATTACACATTGCACTGTCATCAGATAACAGTGTGAAATAATTTCACACTGCAAAAGTCCTGCCTTTGCTGCAGGAATGCAGTGCCTCTGCTTGCTTTTCTGCCCGTTATCACTGGTGAGCCAGTTAGGATGCTCGCATTGGCAACTAAATATAGTTTGTGGGTGTTTCACAGCAGTAGGCCTTATACGGCCTCTTGCTACACCTTGTCAGTGGGCTAAGCATTTAAAGAAAAACAAAGCAAAGAAAAAAAGAAAAAGGGAGAGAGAAGTCTCATACAGTTGCAGATTTTAACTAAATACTTTTCCCCTCCACTTTTGATTTGGCTGAACTTGGATGGACTATGGGATTCTTGATAACAAAGCACATGGGAGGAGCACAGCAAGCAACAACCTCTGCATTTGGGACAAGAACTAAGACTGCAACCCCCGTCCTTCCCACATGAAGTATTGCACTCTTTCCCCCTCCCCATGAGGACACAACGTCTTGGCATCCTTACAAGCAGCAGCCGTCCCAGCCCAAAGTTGCCGTCCTATCCATCAGAACTGGAAGAGATGGATTAAGTCTGTGCAAGGAACCTGTGAACTTCCTGCACGGACTGGTCCAGCCCAGGAGTTTCTTGTCTGCTAGGCCACATGAAGGTAAGTTTCTGGAAAGAGATCAGTCTTTACTCCACTGCAGTTGCCTTTGTTTTGCTGCCTCATGTTCTGGATGTTTTCCAATTCTCGATGCAAAAGAACTTCATTTGAAGGAGTTGTCTGGGATCTTTTTGATGGTCTATTTTCACTTTGCAAGGAAGCCCAGTCATACTTGTGGGGAACTTCAAGCTGAGTCATTACTGGGAATCATCACCATACAAATGATAGCTACGCTGTACCTGTACACAGGTGACACTGTTTATTTGGCCTCTTCTGGTCAAGGCTAAAGAAAGCTTTCTTGTCTCTTGTGGGACCACTGCTAAGTGCGAGAGGGGTTTAGTTCTCCAGGGCTTGATTGCCACTAAGGCAGAGGGCAGGGAGCTCAGGCTTTGGGATATGTGGTTGCTTGTCCATGGGGAGAACAGAAGGAAATAAATGCAGCCCTGCAAAACGGTCCTGAAAACTGAGTAGCGCCAGCACTAAGTCGTCCCTTCCCGAGCAGGAGGAAAATATTAAACAAGGCTTCCTTTTAAACAAGAAACAAACCCCATATTTTGTGCCTTTTCTAGCCATCCAAATGCCAGCTGAGCTCTGAGACAGCCATTCTGTTTAATGCCAGCATAAGCAGAGGGAAGTCAGTTCTCCCTCTCTTTTTGGAACACAAACTGAGCAGCGCTGGCTGGGGCTACCAACGCACTGCAAGCTCAGTCGGGAAATTGTCACCACAACTGAGGTAAGGCCTTACACCATCTGTAACCGAGCTCAACCTAATGCCATGTCACCAGAATTAAGAACTCCTCTTCTCTTTGGCTGCCCTCCTAGCTACCCCCTGGACTGGCCTTTCCCCTGGGAAGGGGTTCCATATTAGCACCATGTGCACAACACAGTAGCACAATCATCACAGGCCTTACAGTGCTGCAAACACACAACTTCTTCCTTAAGGCATCAAGCCCCTGTACTGTGGGATCTCACTTGCTTCAGCACTTCCCATTACACGCAGATTGGTGGGTCCTATCCTTCACCTCTCTTGCTCTGGTGCTTACATCTCTGCTCTTTACTTGATTCTTGGCAATTTTTATTCGCAGTGACTGTTGATTTTTGCAAGCAAGTAAAGCTTTGCCAGTCTGACATCTCTGTGGGTGATGAGTTACCTCCAAAGTACAAACCAAGAAGAGGGACAGAGTGGCTTCATTTCTTGCTGTCATGAATCTAGAAACCCCAGGCTACAGGGAGGGGCCATGACAAGCCTCATTTCCTTTTTGACAGGAGGCAACCTCCCAGAACGTTCCAGGCTGGATCTGCTGGGCAACAGAGGAACAGGCCTGTTGTGCGCAAGGGAAACAAGAGCTTCACATGGCTTCCTGCATCCCAAGATGCAGAAAGTGTCCCTGGCCCCACTCTCTCCTGACTACAGTCTCACAGTAAATCTAACTTTCTTGGAGCTGCTCCTGGGAGGACTTCAGAGGCCTCAAGCTCCTGCCAACATCACTGAAATGTCTGGACGCGAGGAGTTGGTATAGGGGAGAGGAGCCCATGGGAGCACTGCAGTAAATCAGGGGAGGGATGCTGAGCTGATCAACGTAACAAAAACGACCTTCTCTTTATGCCCACTTCCCCTTCCCTAGTGCCCTGCAAGGCCAGGCTGCTGCTGCCGCCACCAAGGCAGGCCTGGGAGCTTGCATGTGGGGTGGCAGTGAAGCCCCGCCACTCAGCAAATATCACTCCTTGCTGGCAGCAAGAGCAGCCAAGTCCCGCCCTATCCCTGGCAGGTGCAGCTGAGTTTTATCCTCAGGGCATCTGAGAAGCCGTGAATCAGCTCTGCAGGAACAATGCATTGCTGCTGAATTTTACTGATGTATTTTTTACCGGGTGTGTGAGCTACTCAGACTTAAGAAATAGTCCTCTTAGTGATCTCCCTGTGTGACCGCATGCACTCACCTCAGCCAGCTCTCTCCTGCAGAAAAAACAACCATTCCTATTGGACTTTTGCCTTGCTAATGGGAAATGAAAGTAAAACAATAACAACTACATTCCCCTTTGTTCCAGAGCAGTGATGCAGCTGCAGAACATACTTCATGGAACGCAGCCACATCAGTCTTTCACTTGTTTCCATTCAGTTTTTTTTCCCTCCATTTACTTCTTGTTAATTCTGATGTTATGGAAATTTTCCACGTGCAAGAGATTACAGACATCTGCTCCCTGCCATGACCCGAAACATGTTCTATTGGCTAAAAAGGTTAATTTCCACAAGCGGGAAAACTCTAATGTACCAAACTGTTTGTACGTGTATGAACTCAGCTTTTAACGTTAGCCTGAAAGACTACCATTCTCCTTCATACTAGGAGCTGAAATATTTTGATTCTTAGAATTTAACCAGCACCCCAAGGCCTTCTGCTTTTATGTCAGGGGATCTTCCTTTCTTCAGATCTCAGTACTATGGGAAAGGTCTGGGAGAAATTCCCAATTGGTTATCTGCTCCCATGTCATGCTTTGGGGGTGTTTCGTGCCTCTTTTACAAAGGCAACAAACAACTCTCCCTGAGGACAGCTGGTAGACTCTGGGGCAGCCCTGTGTGTGATCTGTGGAAGATCACCAAGGGAAGCAAGTCTGTATTTACTGCACAACATCTGAGCAGGTGGCATTGCTAGACGGGCTCACGTAGTCACTAGAAAAATTTTAGGGATATTGAGAAAGGTTGGAAACGACTGAGCCAGGTGCATTTCAATTCCTGATGGGAAAGACAGCGGCTTCCCAAGACCACCTACCATGGCCCAGGCACCTTTGGGGCACGATCACATGCACTCAATACAGAGCAGGTTTAGCACAGTTTTGGCAGAGGATGGGTAAAAGCCAGTGTGCAGTGTCCCAAGATGCATGAGGTGGATTTGAGGAAGCGGAAAGAAGGCAAGGGGTAGGGTAGAGATACTTGTTTCAGGCATTAGCAACATAGTAGGATTCAGCACTTGTCTTTGACCTATTTCTTTGTGTCCCCTGCCAACTGCTAATAGGAAAAGGCTAATAGTCTAGGGCATCGTGATAAAACCAAACAGGTAACAGTAGTTGTACAGCCCTTCTTATTAGTGCCACTCTTTGCAACAGGCCTGCAAACAGCTCCTAGGAACGGTACAGGCCCTTTTTGCTTCCCTCTCTCACTTAGTACAGCCTTTGTTTGCCAGAAGTTAACACCCCAGACTACTAGATTTCCTAAGCAGAATAACTAGAAATACATTCTTCATAGCATAGTTTAATGTGCCTGAAACTGTGCACACTTCATAAAAAGTCAGGTGAGTTTGTGCTCTCTGGCTGGTGTTGCTACTGGTAGCTAGTGTGTATTTTTTGCAGTGATGTATTTTACCAGTCTCTCTCCCTCTTGCTCTCCCTCTCTCTTGTTCTCTCTCTCTCTGCTTCCTCCCACTGAAGAGACAATAACGTGCCCTGCAGAGAGTTGTAAAGAGTAACTTGCAGCACCTCCTCGTCTCTGAGCTATTTAAAACCAGGCCTGATACAAATCATTGCAGCAAGTTCTAGGTCTGACTGCAGTCAATGAGGTCGGAGTTGCTGTTGCACACACCAGCTTTAATGGTGTGAGCAAGATGTATTTGGGTGGCAACAGAGTCTCTTGCAGGAGGTCTTGCTGGATCCCTGCTGAGGTATATTGGAACCTATTTATTGGGAACCTGCATTACTGTTGCTGTGCCAAGACGTTTCTTGCAAGGTGATTAAAAATGATGAATTAGGCCTCAGGGACACACAGCTGGCTTAAAATCATCATTAATAGCAGGCTAATTTTATTTATTTTCCAAATTCTGGAGAACCAGAATGCAAGTAAGTCATAGGTTTAAGCTTTACCCTGTGATCCTGAGGGATGGAAATATGCTAAAAAGACAAAAAGAAAGAAGAAAAAAAGAAACCAGACGTTCCTATCTAATTGCATGAGCCATGAATTGAGAGTGTAAGTGAAACACTCCGTATTTGCAACCAAACAGCAGCAAGTAGCAGTACCAAAAAGGCTTGTTCTTAGGCACAGGGTTAATTCTAGCATAGCAGCCAGCCACAGGAGGTACTCCCAAGTTCTCCTGCTGCAAAGCAGCAGTGACCACAAGCTGCAGACTTGGGAAACCTTCCCCTAGCCCAGGTCAGGGTGCAGACAGAGGAACTGAACTCTGCTGGAGAGAGGCAGGAGGGAGGCACAGCAGAATGGCAGGCTGGGTCCTGACTAGCCCTTCGTGGGATGTTTTCCCATGCCACTTGGGAGACTACTAGCCCAGCACCAGAGTATGGCAGAGCTGAGCAGCAGCTCTTGTACATTGGGTGCGTTTTCTTCAGGCTGCAGCATGTGTGCTCAGGCAGTTGGCCTGTTGCTGGTATTGCCAGTAAATGGTCTTCCATTCTCCTTTTGACTCTCTGAGCGGGTAGGGGCTTGCAGCAAAGCCCAACCTGGGGATGATCTGCAGACTCCGCCTCTGCATGCAGACACCCCATGGCCTGTGGCCTCAGAGGAGACAGGCATAGCCCAGCACAGAGCTCAGGGTGGCTGCGGTGCTGTTTTTTCCTGCAGAAAAAATAGATTTCTGTGAGCTGCCAGGCAGGCTGCAAGTGTGTCCAGGGAAGCCAGGCGGTACATGAGGGTCAGGTGTGCTCATGTCCTTCATCCCACCACTGCTGCACAAACATGCTGCTTTGGGCAGGGGGCTGAGGCCTCTCTGGAAAGACCCGCAAGCAGACCTGGTCCAAGGACTTGCTGGTCTCTCTGCTCTAAGGACAAGACACAACCTGCAGGTTCATCAGCACGAAGCAGCAGCCTGGCCATGCTGGCTGTGACTGCAGGAGCTGTTTGCTTGTCCCTGCTGAGCAGAGTGGGCCTGATGCCCTGGCTGAGCATTGGAGGGATGATAACAACAGTGAGGCTTGGGGCTTTGACCAGCTTCGCTTTTTTTGCTATCTCAAAGATCACACCCTCTCTCTCAGTGATGGATGTCTTGGTCTCCTGGCTGCTAACTCAGGTAGCAAGTGAGATGTGTTGCCAAGTCATAGCTTACATGAGGACAGGATGGCAGGAAGAAAAAGGAACACAAAGTGAGACAAACTGATGTCAGGTTGAGAGGTAGCCAAATTAAAGGCTCCCCGGCCTCCCCCCGTGGCTGTGTGCTAGGAGGCTTCAGAACACTGCTTGATCCTTGTCTTTCTAAGCAGATCTTTTCCCAGATCAGAGAATCCCATGCTCCCACCTCATCATACACTATGCTGAAGTTAATTGTTTGTTTAACTGGAGGGCTAGTATATGTATGGGGTGAGAGAAGCAAAGCCATTTCATCACTACTTCTCAAATACATGAAGAAGCCATGCTAATCTGCATTTCACAATCTCTTTAGCTTTTTATAAATGTTATAGAAACAAACAGAAGCAAAACAAGATAGTAGCTTGAATCAGAAGAAACTGTATCTCTTTTCTGTTCTCTTAAGTGAATAGCGTCTATAGTCACATGCCTATTCATCACATTTACAGGATGTTTATCATCATATAACCTAGCTATAAAATCTACATTATTGAAATATTGCCATTTATCAATTAATTGATAACTGTGACAACTGAAATAAACATTTTACTTAAGAGTATATCGTCTCATTATACTCACAGTATAGAGACTGTGGCTGGCTTGTGAGGGCAACCAGTGTTTAATGCTCATAAATCAATAACTTTCTTCTGTGATTCAGACATACTCTTCTGCCTTGAGACTAGACATACAAAAACACACATCACATCTCCATGTACAAAACAGAGACAAATCTCTCATTCTTTTTGCAAGCTCTGTGACTATGTGACAACAAATACTGACTTTTTGCAACACACTTAAAAAAAAAAAAAAGTAATTTACTTCCTAAAAGCAAAAAAAGTTTTGTTGCCGAAGGAGAGAAATTATGGGCACCTCCAATTGCAAATTACCATTTAGTGTCTTTCTTGCAGGATATCTGTGGGAGATTAAACCGTGGCTTGCTTAAACGAACTAGGCCAAAGATTCAGAAATGTGGTGGACGATACGTCTTTCCTGCTGCTCGTGCTCTTCCCTAAACAGAACCCAAGAACAGGTGCAGTCACTATTGGCTGGTGAGAGCTCATGTTGGTGAGCCAAGGTTGACTCCCAAGTGCTCCTTTTCTTTAGCAGCTGGACGCTGTTTCACAACAAGGTTGTTGTTTACTATCACTACTGTCATTTTACATGCGTTCAAAAAATTGATCGGTATACATGGAAAAACGTGTAGCATGTAAGCGAACTGGGTATTGGTTCCTAAAGAAATTAAACTGGTACTTCGCCCAAGTAATTTTGTGCGTCATGGATGTGCAGTGAAAACATCTCCCAAGCCTGCAGGGTTGCATTAAGGAACAGGGTTTGTTAAAGAGGCATTAGCTTAATGACAGTGAGAGACTGAAGCTTCAGGATATTATTTATATGATAACTTTTCTTAAAGATTGTAACTGCATAAACTGAGGCAAAGGTGCATTTTGCTTTAAGTTGCTTATTGTATATAGCTTGATTTATGTCCAAGGCCCCATTTGTTATTTGCACTGTTTCAACTTCAATACCTTATTTTAATCTGCTGGCCTCCCCAAATCCCCCCCCGAAATTCTGAAAAATTAGCTAGGCTGACGCTATTACAGCTTTTGAATGAAGCAAATTCTATTACATTCGTCCTATTTTTTTTTAAATGTCTTTTTCATCTGCTTGTGTTAACACCCACATAAACAAGTAAAACTAACTCAGTCTGCAGGGGAGAGACAGGAAGTGCAGTCAAATACCTGGGGCATAATCTACTGTTTGGACTCACAGAATTTTAATCTTTCAACCTTCAATATTACTTACAACAACTACAGGTAAACAATTTCAGACAGCAGAGTGCTGCTTTATAGGCACTGCTCTGCATGTATTTATTTATGCAATAAGCCAAGAACATAGTTGAAGTTGCCTTGAGCACTGTCATTTTTTCATAAGGTTTGCTCATTACTATTATTTTAAACACAACGTATTTTTCATGCATATTACTCTGTGGGAAGTTCTACTCATAAACTTTCAGTCCTTAGTCTGAGAGAACTTCCTGAAGTATTACTTGTTTTGATAATCAGTACACTGGGATTTGGGCTTACGAACTTAGTTAAACCCCTTTGACCTTTGTTTCTCTGTTTTTCCTTCAGGGTTACTGTTTTGACCACTTCCTTGACTTGTTTATGTTCCTATTTTCAGAAGGTTTCAAATCTGTTTATGCAGCTCTGTGTTTTTTATCTATCTGCCTTTGAGGACACTTTTGACACGCTTCTAACATCTGGATGGATTTGTTTGTATCTTCAGCTTGTATCGGATGCTATGCTTATAAAAAAAATGCATCTAACAGGATGCCTGCAATACCTAAATTTAATCTCCCAACAATGGCTACTAACTAGACATTATTAAACGTTTCTGGTTAGGTGCCGATTGCCTCCAAGTTGGTGGGAGGTAAGAGTGTTCATTACCTCTCAGGAGGTGGCACTTGAGTTTGGTGTGTGAGCATACTCATATTTGCTGAGATCGTGTAAACCAATGGGTTGATGAAAAAAATGAGGTAGAGAGAAGCTGAAGCCAGAGATGGATCCCATGTATGTGGGATCACGAGTGACTCCAGTGGATTTGATCATCTAAAAGGTTCATTCCACTGATACCGGTAGAAGGCTCAAAGCCTTGGGGAAGATGATAATTTTCATTACTATTTTTTTGGATCATTGTTGGCATCCCTACATTAGGTGTTATGGGCAGAACAAGACAGTCACTGCCGTGAAGAAGCCACAGTTTAAAGGGTCCACATGAAACTGTACGAAATGTATTGTCCACAGTTGGCCCGGACACCATTTGTTAATGTTCACGTGCAGTAAGGGAGCGATGGCTGAAACAGAACACAAATCTTGGCAGATGTAACCACAGGGAAGGTCTGGTGGGGGGAGGAGGTTCTGTATCCAAGTTACTGTGGGCTGGGTTTGTTGCTTTGTTTTTTGTTTAACTTAAACAAATCTTTCAAACTATTTTGAAGTAATTCATAATGCTGCTTTAGTTGTTTCTATTATTTCCATAGGGTGTAGGAGTAAGATCCTGTTGTAACACATTTGTTACAGTTTATACAAATTAACGCATGAAGTACACACTGTTTGATTAGGTCTGAGTACATGACTTAACACGCTGCACTTTCACTCAGGCCTAATGCATGTAGAGCAATATTTAAGTGCTTGTGAGCAGCATTCCTAAAGGCTTTACTTTATATTCAAAACAACTGTGTGGAGCAGTGCCATTTTTGCACTGTGACAGTAATGTAGGAAGTACTATAATTGTTGTACATATCTTGTGCACTCAAAGTTGTGACTTGGCAAAAGTTCATCATGTACATAAATATGAATCAATACCTTTTATCTTCTGGCCTCTTCAAAAGGAATTAGAAGTTGTTGAGATCTTTTTATGCCTTAAAAATATCTTTACTGGACACTGCTTCCAAACAAATCCAGTATTTCTGGAGAGGATAAACTATCTACACAATAAAAACCTGCTGAGCAACTGTACTGGCACTGGCAGCAAGTGCTACTCCTTAGGTCACACCAGAAGGAACTGTAAAGGGGATTTCACCTTTTGGCCCAGATTGAAAATTGCAACAAAAGAAGTGAAAGAAATGTTGCATAGGTCCTTTTGCACTCTCCAGACTTCTTGCAGTGGCAACAACCTTTCAGGCCTGGAGGAGCGAGGATAATCATGTTCATACTCCTTGATCAGCCTGTAACATAGGAGGACACCACTGATCATTAGTGGGACCAAGCATTGTCCTGGGCTGCCAAAAAAGCAGCAAATAGCTTCCATTTATTTCTCCAGAACATGCCAAGGTGCTCTTTTGCTACCTCCAGGGCATTTAACTGTGGAGCATTATGAGGCGCAGATTCTCTTTGCAATACATACATAGAGTCACTGAGGGAATTATGTGATCCCTTTACCTCCAATGCCAACAACACGTAGCCCATACTTTTCTCTGTCTCTTAGCCATTCCTGGTGAGGACAGCACTGTTTCCCTGATGTTTCACTAATTAAGCGCTTTATCCATGATTATGATGCGTTGCCACATTCCACCTGCAGTACTTGTGACGGCTACAAGAACAAAGCTGTGAAGTGACCCTACGTGTGTGATTTATAGAGTGATTTTTTACGTAAGGTGCATAGTTTAAGAAGGAGTAAAACAGGACTGATGGTGATCAGCCAGGCTTCTGGTGCCTTTCCCTGACATAGCCATTTTCAAGGGTAGTCCAGGACAATTCCCCAGGTAAAGGCACAGCCTTGTAGCCAACTGTGATGTTGATCCATGTCTCTGTCCTGCAGGCCAGATTACTACGATTAACAGTACCTGTGAGCACGTTCTTGAAGGACCAGTGTCCTTCAAAAGAAATTCAGTCAGTGCAGAATGCAAGAGCTAAATTACTTGGTCAGCAGAAACACATCGATACTGTCCCCTGTGGCCAGTCTGATTTCTCATTAAGAAAAGCTTTTGAGTCTGACAAGAGCTTTAATCTTCAAGGCCTTAGGTAGCCCTGTGTCCAGGCATCCTGTTGTGCATATAATCTTGCCCTTCAGGACTGTTAAAACTGTCAGCTGTGAGGATGAAGCTCGTCAAAGGGGAAGAGAGGGCTTTTTCAGTAAGGGAAGCTTCAATCAGAAACAGCAAGGGAGAAAAGGGGAAAAAGACAAAAACAAGCCGAAGACAAGCAAGAACAATATGTAACTTGCTGTCACATCATTTGTATCACACCAGTGGTATTCAATTGCAACATGCAGTTTGCAGGCCAATACTGAAAAGAACTTGGGTAAAGAAAGTCCTCTTCAGTAGCACAGAACTGGCATTTGCCAAAAGGGGAGAGAGAGAATTTACTGATTCCTTCTTGTGTTAAAAGTGCTAAATGGCATTTACCTTGCATCTAACTAACGCAAATTCATAAACTATGCCCTATTAAATGTATTTATTCAATTCTCTAATGTATAAATCAGGTTAAAAGGCTGATTGCAGTTAACAAGTACTTTTAAAAGATTGCAGCGAAGATGTGTGAGCAAAGAATCTAATGGAGAACAGTAAACACAGCAATTAAAGGAAAAGGGGGTCAAATCTGCCTGGATATTACCCACATATCTGGGGCCATCATTAGTAATGCTAAGCTGGCAGCAAAGCGATTGGATAAATTGCTCCTGAGCCCTCGTCCTCTCTTCTATTGCATTTAGAGCTAAAAATAATTGAGCAGCCCTACTTCTCACGTACAACTGCTTCCTTGGGACAGGCTCTTGGGATACGGGTAAGCCGTAAATGCCTTTCCCTGCCGGGTTACAGACTTCCCGCGTGACCTTGGACAACTCACCAGGCCCTGCTGTGCAGCGCTATGCGAAGATGCGAGCTCTCGCAGAACAACCCC
Organism: Struthio camelus; assembly: GCF_040807025.1. NCBI lineage: Eukaryota > Metazoa > Chordata > Aves > Struthioniformes > Struthionidae > Struthio > Struthio camelus. The sequence goes on along the minus strand of NC_090947.1, from coordinate 9,797,921 downwards.
CCCCCCCGTTACTTCCTATGTCTGCTTTGCCTTTAGAGACGACGATCGTGGATGGTTCTCCTTAGCCCCGTGGGGGGAGCGGGCATCACCCACAGCCTCGGCCGGGGCGCTCCCGGGGCAGGAGCTGCCGCGCGAGCACGAGACCGGGCGGGGGGGGGGTGGGTCCGGCCGCCCCGCCGCGGGGCCCGCGCCCGGCACGTGTGGCTGGCCGAGGGGCGGCCCCCGCCCGGCGGCCTCGTGCTCCTTTAAGAGCTGCCCCCCCGCCACCCCGGTCCCCCGTCGCCGCGCAGGCTCGGCCACTCAGGAGCGCGCTCGGCAGCCAATGGGCGCGCCGTAGCTGCGCGAGCGGAGCCGCGGCGTGCCCAATGGGCGGGCGCGGGGGGCGGGGCGGGCGGCCGGGGCACTATTGTTGATGAGGCGCACGGAGCGGCCGGAGGCAGCGCGGGTCGCCCCGGGCTGGGCACAGCGGCGGCGGGAGCAGCGCCGCCGGCGAGGAGGAGGAGGAGGGGAAGGGATCGCGTGAGGCGCCTGGATCCCCGCGAGGACCTGCCTGCACCTCACGCCTTTCCCTTCCTTCCTCGCCACCGACGGTCCTCCGCGTCCCGGCGGACAATGTCCCATCAGCGCGTGAGGCGCAACGGCTCCCCGACCCCGGCTATCTCCTTGGGGGGAGGGGGGCCCGCGGCGGCGGGCGGCGGCGGAGCAGGAGCGAGCGGCCGCCTGCAGCCCATGCGGGCCACGGTGCCCTTCCAGCTCAAGCAGCAGCAGCAGCAGCAGCTGCAGCAACATGGCAGCCCCACGAGGAGCGGCGGGGGCGGCGGCGGCGCCAGCGCCCCGGGCGGGGGTCACCCACGCGCGGCGCCCGCCTCGCGCAGCATCAGCCCCACGCGCGCGGCGCCCGCCGGCGGCGGCAACGGCGTGCGCACCGGCCCCGCCGTGGCCACGCAGACGCCGGGGGGTGGAGGGGGCAGCGCCGCCGCCGCCTCCTCGCGGGGCAGCCCCACGCGCGCGGGCGGGGCGCGGGGGAGCCCCCCGCGGCCCCACCAACTGCCGCCACCTCCCCCCCCGCCGCCGTCGCCGCCTCCACCGCCACCGGGCTGCGGGCCCTCACCTTGCTCTTCCCCGGGGCCTCCGCTGCCGGAGGGTAGCGCTACAGCCGCGGGCAGGGTCCGGCATCGGCGACGCTCGCCGGAGCAAGGCAGGAGCTCCCCGGAGAGGAAGAGCCCCAGCTCGCCCGTCTGTAAAGGTGAGCGCTGCCGTCAGCGTGTCTGCCCACCCCCCCTCCCGCCTTCCCCCCGCGCACCTGCTGCCGAGCGGCCGTTACCGGCGGCGCGACCGTTACGGGCGGGGGGAACGTTGGGGGCCGCGCGGCGCGACCGTTAACGGCGCGAGGAGCCTGAGGGGGCGCGCGGGGGATACCTGAGGGGAGCCGGGGGAGGGGCGCGGGGCGGGCGCCGTCCCCGTCCCGGCGGCGGCGGGGGAGAGCTCGGCGTGGCCGTGCGTGGGTTTGTGATTGCAGCCTGGTCTTCGTGGGGGCGGGAGGGCTGGGGGTTGGCGGTGGCAGCCGTTGGCCTGTGGGGGTTGGTGGTGTGGCTAAGAGCACGCGGTATTTCTGGAGGAAGAGAGGAAGGTTGGGACAGGAGTTGTGCCCAGGCTTGTACCGGTTTTAGATCCTGGCTGCAGCGCTTGTCGGGTGTTTACGTGTCCAAGGGCTCACTGGTTGTATTACTGTTCTTTCCCTTCCTGGCTCTCGGGAAAAGGGACAGAAAAAGAAGTAAAGCGTGTCATGTGAGGAGGAGTGCAGCCAGTCCCGCGGTGTTTTCGCGAGTACTGCTAAAGGTTGCCAGATGAGAGGATAAAGGGTGTAAGAAGAGAAGAGATGAACTTCAAATACTTCACTCCAACGTTAAGATGAATTTGGTGTTTGGAAACTGTAGGGTAGCCTTCACATCTTCCCTTTCTGTGCCTCTGATGCCAGATGGTATGTGTTTTTGATCCAAGTAACGTCCACAAGCCTGTAATTGAAAAAACTAACTAGCACTGTAGGCATTACACATGTACGTAGGAAAAAAAGTCTTCAGTGCCTCTCTCTTAGTAGTTACTTGCAGCATAAACCCTGCAGAAGGATGTGTGAACTTGAGAGTGATGACAGGCTTGCGCTACAGCAAAGATAGAAAATAGTGCGAGAATGGTATATGTTTTGTAGCAAACTGCTTTTTACTGCTTTTGAATAATGAAAACATACTCACTGAGGGACACTGAAACGTAAGCAATGTGCGGCATCTGGTTGAGGATGCTAGGCTTACATATGTAAATCCTTGGTCTTAAGATAAAAGTTTACTCAAAAGCGCATGAATGAGGGCTTGTGTTATTGTCCTCAAATCTGGAAAATCAGTGACTTTAAAGATAACAAAGCTCCAGCTGGTATTTTGTCATGAAATTGCACTGGGTACTTAGACAAAGTTGAATAATAGGCAGAGGTGTATATTCAGAAATCCAGGACCAGCGCAATTCCCATTAACTTTTCCACTAATCCTAATTGTTGCCTCTCCCCCTCCTTCTAAAATTGTGATTGCAGCCAGAATATAGTTTTTATCTAGCCTAACTCTCGAGAAATGATGCTACCAAATTAGAGAGTCATAACAAACTGGTACAGTACTTAAGGTAATGCCTGTGTGGCTTAATTTTTCTTTTTTCTTTTTTCTTTTTTTTTTTTTATTCAGACATACCTCTTTGAGATTACCATATGTCCGTTTCGCTGAAATGTAAGAGAGAAGGCCACAAAGGCATTCAGGTTCTGATTTAGATCTTCAGCTTTCCAGATAAGGGTGATGTGTTTTGCTTAAGGTCATGTTCTGAGGCTTTAGATTGAGGAATGTGTATATTCTTCATCTGAGATTCTTGTTAATTAGTAATCTGAAAGACTTTATACACATCACAAAACTCATCTTTGTTCCTAGAACTTTGTAGAAATTCTCCCCCAAAAGGTAGTCTCCTAGCTAGCCTGGAGATTGAGGAACAGGATGGGCTACCCTGAGATCCAGGTTCAAAAGCTGTGAAGGTTCATGTCAGACCACTTATAAGGGGGAAAAAATTACACTATCTTCGGCTCATCACGTAGAGACCTGTTAAAACCACACTGTCTAGCTGACTTCTTTACTGGACCTAAGAATTAGTATATATAAAGAAAAAAGTAATTTGATAACTAGTTGTTTTTCACTGCTGTGTTAACAGATAACCCCACTAGCTTTTTGCAAGATGGGAAAGAGAAGAATAGTGTCCTTTTAACTGCTGCCATGCATTTAAATTTCTCAACAGGACTTGTACTGACCCAGAATTAAAATGCAGATCAAGCCAGTTTAACATATATACTATGTAGTCCAATGTTTTTTAGAGATTGAGTTGATTAATTTCTATTTCATATAGATGAGAAAACTTAATGGTAGCTGAGAACGTGGAAGTGGAACTTTATTTTTGCTTATGTGGTTAGAATTGTGAAGCCATGTGGGGGTAAGCCACTTCATGGTAACGTTCAGAATCTACTGCAAAATAAGTATGGTTTTGCTGCTTTTTGTTTTCAGTTGATAATAGCTTTCATTCATGCCTACAGCTGCATGCCTTTTTTTTTTTTTTTTTAAATAAAATGAACCTTGAGGTTAGACAAAATCATGTCCACTTCTGAACTTTGATACTGGTTCTGTAAGTCGTGCAGTTAAGGCTCAGCTTCGTGTTTATCTGAATTTATTTTCTAGTAAGCAGTTGAATAGTTTTGAACATAAAAGTTTTCTTCAGTATGCTTAACACGTGAGAATAACTTAAAAAATGTGACTTAATAGCTTTTTTCTGTTGTTTTTCTAGACCTAGGCTTTCTGAACTGAATTGCATCTAAATTTGGGAATATTTAACTGAATCTCCTGTTCAGGAGGGGGGTAATTACAAACTGAAGATTTCATGAAACACTTCCTTTCTAAATTTCCATGCCCCTCTCAGTTCTTTCCTCCTTATAATATGGCTAAGAGCCTAGAGCTTTCTTCTGACCACTTTCTCTGCCTGTAGTCTCCAGCATTCACTTCTCTTGACTTGAGCTTCTACGTTCATGTTAATCAACACTGATTTTTCAGTTTTCTATGCTTTGTCTTTCCCATCACTTTTGTGGTGATTGACTCTTTTGCCTTATTTCTGCACTGCAGGGTCTGTCCTGTAAACCCCAGTTTTGGCTTGTTTTTTGCATACGCTCCTCTGTACCTTCCTGCAAACTATTCCTGTTAGAGGAAGTTAGACAATCATTTGATTTTTTTTTTTTTTTCTTTCTACCTTCCTACAAATACATTTTGCTTTATTCCGAGTTAAATAACTTTTCCACATTACAAATTTGGAAATCAATTAATGACATCTTTACCACCCACTGATCTTCATTTTTCTATTGTTCTACCTCCCCTTACGGGATCCTGTTACTTCTGAAGATAAGCTCAGAGTTATTTAGTTGGGTATGATTTTGGGCTCCACCAGCTGAATGGAGAATGGTCAGTGTGACAGCACAGAGAAAATCATAGAAGTCCTTTCGTCAAAAGTATTTCCAGCAGAGAGAGCCTCATGTATAGTGGCATTAGGGCTTTCCAATGAGAATGTCATGAGATATGATTTGCATTTCAGAATATCCTTGTTTAAAACAGGAAAGTATATGTGCTAGACTGGGAACAAAACATCTCGTTTTGACCTACTAGTAGACTGCTCCAAAATGTATATGCTCTACTTTTATTATTATTTTTATCTTGGTTGATCTGCTGAGTCAAGAGCAAATATGATCTTCAGTTATTTGTGTTCCTATATAAAATAGATCTAAAAAGAGTTCAACTGTAAACTACGAGTACTCTTCAGAGACAATGAGTAAGGTACAGTTGGAGCTTTAGGAGCCAGACGATTGGATTACCAAGCTACCAAGATACCAAGGGAGGTCAGTAGATACATGAGGGGTACCAGAAAAAGTGTGACTAGGTATGCAAATGAAAGAGTAAGCACATCAGAGGTGTTCAGCTCCAAAAATGTTAAGACGCATGAGGCTACGTGAAGAAGAAGATAAGACCGGTGCCGTAACAGTTGTTTACTGGCCAATTCAGGTGTCTTGAGATTGTAAGAGATATCTTTACTGGATAGTGAACTTTCTGCTATATTGCTGTTGGCATTACTGGATATTTAATGTCAGTCTGAAAATTAAGGAGGAAAATTAGTTATCTTTATCTGGGACTACATTGTCTTTTAATTGTTCAGTATATGGGAGAGTAATATTAAAGCCTACTTAAATGAAAGGAAGTGATAGAAAATGATATAATAGCATATCAGAAAGTCTTGAAGAGTTCATCTGAGAACCCCTTCTTGGGGTGGGGAGAAGGACTGGAACTCCATTATGCCCTTAAATTTCATTGTAGAATTTATTTCTTTTAATTGGAGAATGACAAAGTGATACCTGCAGACTTGTCAACATTAATTACAAGATTTTGCAGCAGTTATACATAACTGGAGGAAAAGATAATGCAGAGGGTCTTGTGCAGTGTTAGGGGCCTGCTTTGCTTACCTAGGCTGTTCAGCAAATGGTAGGTGTAAACAAAGTGAACTCATTTTTACAATCTCATCGTTAGGTTTTGTGTGGCCACCACTGCTGGGAGGTTTATTTGAATTTAAAATGTTTTTATTCTTTGAAAGTAACTAACTTGAACATCTTGGGCTTTCTGAGGTTTGGTTTTGTAAAACAGCATTAATTCAGTCATTCCCCTACTGGTAATGATTTTAAATTACTAGACACTAGAGTGTGAGTAGTTCTTTTACGTAGGTGACAATTTATGTGAAGATTATACCCAAAACCCATGCACCAGTACAAACTGGGCGCCAACCAGCTGGAGAACAGCTTTGCAGAGAAGGACCTGGGGGTCCTGGTAGACAATAAGTTGACCATGGGCCAACAGTGCACCCTCACAGCAGAGAAGACCAATGGCATCCCAGGCTGCATTAGGCAGAGCATTGCCAGCAGGGCAAGGGAGGTGTTCCTACCTCTCGGCTCAGTGCTGATGAGGCCGCATCTAGAGTGCTGTCTTCAGCGCTGGGCTCCCCGGTACAAGAGAGACATGGACATATTGGAGAGAGTCCAGCAAAGGGCCACAAAGAGGAGGAAGGGACTGGAGCATCTCTCATATGAGAGGAGGCTGAGAGAGCTGGGACTGCTTAGTCTGGAGGGGAGAGGAGGGGAGGGGAATCTTATCAGTGGGCTTAAATACCTGATAGGAGGGTGTAAAGAGGAGGTGGTCAGACTCTTCTCAGTGGTGCCCCATGACAGGACAAGAGGCAATGGGCACAAACTGAAACATGGGAAGTTCCACTTCAACGTAAAGAAAACACTTCTTCAAACACTTCTTCACTGTGAGGGTGGTTGAACGCTGGAACAGGTTGCCCACAGAGGTAGTGGAGTCTCCATCCTTGGAGATGCTCAAAACCCAATGAGACACGGTCTTGGGCAACCTGCTGTAGCTGACCCTGCTTGAGCAGGGGGGTTGGACTAGATGATCCCCAGAGGTCCCTGCCAACCCCAACTATTCTGTGATTCTGTGAAAACTATCTTTCAAAGTTAATATACGCAGTTGTGCTATGTGTCTGTTCTTAATACCATTTGAGCCTATTGAATGCTTTCAACCAAACATGAACAAGTGGTTGTAGTCTGAAAGGTGTTGCATTTTTATGATTTTTGGGGGAAAAGAGAGCTGTGTGTGAAGGGAGAGATACTATGTGTGTCCTTACTGAGGAAAAGGCTGACCTAAAAAACACCTCTCAGCTCTATTACTAGATGCCAGAGAAGCTAGTTATATCTCACTGTTTGGATATCCCAGGTGTATAAAAAACTTCAGCTGGAACTTTCTATGTCAGAGAACTTGATTCTGAGATTAATGGCATCGTGTACTTTTCCTGTGGCACTTTCTGCTACTTGCTGTTTTTGTTTTGTTTTCTCATAGTGCCTGTTAGAAATTAGTTATTCGGAGCTTTTATTTTCCTTTCGGAAAACTTTAATTGCAAATGCTTAGAAAGATATCAGCAGGGATGTGAGAGCAATCTCCAGGTTATTCTTCAGCAGTAATCCTTGTTTTGTGGTTCAAGCACTTCTAACAGCAGTTCTGAATTTTTTTAGGAAAATTAAGGCAAAGATGAATCTTCAGAGTGTGTTTTTTTTTTTTTTTTTTTTTTTTTTAACTCCTAGGACCTTTTCATGAGAAAGAGACCTTCTCTCTTTTTATATATAACAATTTTCTCCTGTCAGGTGTCCAATTCCAAGATATGTGTGCTCAGAATAAGATTTCCTTTTTTCAATTGTTATTATAGTAGTAGCTGTAGAACTTGTATGTTTTAGAAAAAAGAAAGGCACATCAAAGTCAGTGTTCTCTTTCACTAACTTTCACATAGTTATTGTTAAGCATCTATATTTGTTTAATTCTACACTGTTCCGTCATATTGTTCTACAGCCTTAGCTTAAATCATCTTCACAGGTGCATGCTTCGTCTTACAATTGCATTAGATGTGTGTGATAGCAGTTAACCTGTAGTCACTTCTGTCACGTGTGCTGCAATGACTTGTGGAGACTTGGTGACTAGCCTGTTGTTTTCCCATGTTATATATATATTTTTTATTTGTATCATGTATGTTCAGTTGAAACTTTTAAAAATTATTTTGCTTTATTTGAGACCACATTGCAGAAAAATTTTGTTTCTAGATAAATTTAGAGTAGGGGGGATAGGAGTTGGCATTTGTCACAAATATTGATTTAAAGAGATAATCAGGCCAATTAAAACAGATCTAATATTTAAGAAGCTTCTGTTTGATGAAACAGCTCCATTGTTTTTCATCAGCCACAGCTGTTGTAACTGTTATCTCTATGGAGGCAGATCTCTTGTTATGTAGGTCACATAAAGGGAAAATAGCAGCTGAGCGCTTGCTTCAAGAACTGTAGAGGAAAATGCAATGAAAACATTGTAAATGTTTCCACTGAAGTGTTCTGAAACACCCAGAGGGTTTCAATAGTAGACATTGGCAATTTGTGTTAAGATATGTTGTGATAGTATAGTGCTTGCTTAAAAAAAAAAAAAAGTGGAAAAACGTATTCAAATATCAGCAGTTATTGCCCAATATAAATAAACAATGAGTTGAAATCAGAATTCCATAATGTAGTTAATTTTGAAGAAATATTTAAATTAAAGGAAAAAAGAAGGTGCATTTAGGCTTTGTGCCTTAAAATAAGCAGCTTCACTCGAACTTAAATAGCAAACAAGCCTTTCAGTTTTCATTCTCTCTGCCTGGTGAAATACTCCTTCCATTTTTTGGTGGGGGAGGGGATGCAGTAAAAATTGATGCTGCTTCAATTTTGAAGATGTCTGTTGCAGTTGCTTTGCAAATGATGTGACTGACCACACACGCTTTCTGATTTTTTTTTTTTTTTTTAACATCCTTTCTGTTTCCCCTTTGTAAAAAGAAGGAAACGTCTTGAAAAGGAAAAACAATAATTTGGAAGAAAAATAAATGTTTAGGCAGAGTATGGCAGCTATTTCTCAGACAAATAGCATGTTTGATGTAACATTGGAATTAAGTGTAATTCTGAAGAAATGACGTGTTTCGTTAGCCTGCTATCTTCTTCCATGGTACAGACAAATGGAATCTTTTTGATGTCTCTGAAAGGTACCCTTCAGAGTGCTGTATGGTAGTAGTAAGTCAATTTCTTTGATGCAGGACTCTTTAATTGCGTAGTAACTTTTTAGATTAAGATTTGCTGCTACTCCCTGAGAGCAGGTCTGCTATGACCTCAATAATAAAATTTTGATGGTTGTTGGTTCTACTAGAAATAATTAACCAGTTGAGGATTCTGGACTAACTTATGTGCGAGTTGCTGATTTAAAGCACTGGTAATTATTTCCTTATAGAGAAACTGAAATATTTTTCACTGTTTTAATGTATACTCTTCTAATGCAATATTTGCATGAGCCATATTTATTATAGAATGTCACTAGACTTAAATTTGAAGGACTAGTGTTCTAAGAGACTAAAACATTGTCCACACCACTGAAACCTACGCATAACAGGTTTTATTAATTTTTACAAGTCTTTATTAGGTTAAAGCTGCTGGGGAATTGAATTCTGGACTTCTAAAGGCAATGCTTTCATTCTTTGACTGATAGGAGTCACAGATGATTTCTTTTACACAGGAATGAGTTTATATAGAACGTCAATTGCCGTATTATTACTACCTCTAGTGCAGAAGTTGTCCTACGGCACAGCTGGGAAGTATATATGACTAAGAGTTCTTCCCAGTGCTCTTCTAAAGCTTCCGTCTGGTCTCCATATCGTTTGCTGTGTTCTAGACATTTGTTTTATCCCTTTATATTCTTCATAGGTCGGATTGATGTATGATATTTTTCAGGTATAAATCTGTGAGGAGAACTAGATGGATTGGTAGTAAGTTTAAATCATTGTGATCTCTGGACTGGCAGTTTGGATCTGGAGTAGCTAACAACAAATAGAGTGTATGTGTGAGCTTATATGTGTATCTAAAGCCTATCTCTTTCCTGTTTGCCAATTCTTTAATTTCACAAGCCTCCTCAAATCCTATGTTGAGGAACCTTTCTTTATAGTGTTTGACGCTTAACTAGCTTGTAGCTTAATTCTTTATTGTAGCTCCACTTTAAAATAGAGTTGATAGATGGGATAGGTGCAACTTTTTCTTTCTTTCTTCCTTTTTTTTTTTCTTAACCATATTCGTCCTTCTGTTTTCACTTCCTACATTTGTTAAAGATTTTTTTCAGTAAAGGCTCCTCTTAAAATCTAGATTGCTCTGAAAAGCATTGTCAATACAAACACTAAAAATGCTGGATAACATTTTGCAGAAGGTGAAGCGTCAGGTGAATGTGGATGTAGGTACCAGGTAGCATGTAAAGGGAGGAAATGCCTTGATTGTCTTGTAATATGTAAATCATTATCTAATGAAAGTTGACTTCTAGAATTGAGGGTTAGACGTATCTTTTTACAAATCTGCTATGTGTCATATTTTGAGTGGTTACTAAAACTTATCGGCTTACAGTGCCCCTTGAATTCAAGTAGACAAAAGGTAAAGGATTAGTGGTATGAATTCTAATAAACTCGGCATTAAACTGAAAAACTTCAGCATGGATTTTCTTTGTTAGTCTTTGCCAGGTATAAGGAAACTTAGGGACTTTATTTTCTTTGAGGCCTTAACTGTTGAAGAATCCAGTGACTGATGTGCTTTTGAGGGAATAAATGGTGGTTTATAGGTACCAGTGCCCCATTTTTGATATAGGAAGTTTTCAGGGAAAGCATAAAAACACATTGCACTGCGTATTAATACTGAATAGAACCTGAAATAGCAAACTTAATTCCTATATTGAAAGTGTCTTGTTCTATACTTAATAACGTGGTAGTTCTGATTTGATATGACTTATTGTAGATAATTAAAATAATTAAGCTCTATGATTTGCTTTCTTTCTAATCCAATGTTCTTGCTCCAGCTGACAAATCAAGACCACCTTCCTCAAGCCCTTCCAGTATTATTCGCCGCACTTCCTCACTGGATACACTTGCTGCTCCCTACCTTGCTGGACAGTGGCCTCGTGATAATCATGGGCAGGCTGTTCCATGTATGAGAGACAAAGCTACACAGGTAGGACAGATTTTTGTCTTTAGAATATTTGACTGTGAAGGCAGGATGTAAGTGGAAGAAACTTTTCTTTAAAGCAGTCACTTTGGCTCTCCAGTTTGCTAGTTCTCGTTTGCTTTGAAATTGTGGAAGTTCTGCCTTTGATATTTCACACTTGGGCTATTTGCATCATTCTCTAAGAGAAGCCCATGAACTGTGGCATCTGTTTTTAAAAAAAAGGAGAAAGCGGCATTCTTATTTTTTATTTTTTATTTTTTTTGATAAAAGCACTAGTGTATCACACATTGGTTTTCTCATTGTTTGTACTATGTGCAGGAAAAAGGATTGCGCTGCTTAAGTACCTTTTAGTCTTTAATTTATACAAGGGAACTTAAAGTGACTCCGTATATGTGGTTCTGTTTTAAAATTTCGTAAGAAAGCTTTTGTAGCACCTTTATGAAAGTTATTTTAGCCTTTCCTATGAAAGGCCATGAATCCTCGTGATTTCAACAGGTCTTTTAATATTCACTTGGGATATGTACATTGAAGCACTGCCTCTTCAAGGAATGAATGATGCTCAAATTTAGTTGAACTGCGAGGCATTTAAAAAGTACATGATTTTCTGATTAACTTCAAGACCTTGACAAAATTTCGCAACCTTTTAATGGTACAGTCCTATGCTGTCTTTAAAAATAGAACCAACAACCAGTTGAATGGAACTATAGCATTATCAGAGCTATAAGTTTACCACATGACACTTGTTTTATCAAATTCTCCTTACAGGGAGCAGTCTTTCATGGTATCATGCTGTATACAGAAGTGGTTCAGGGTGAATTTTTCCATCAAATATCCCAATGTTTCGTTCCTGCTTCTGTGGTTACATTTTGGCAATGGATTTCCCTAACTTGTGGAGTGAAAGAAAACCAAACATCTCAGGTTTTAAATCCCTAGTCCTAGAGCATGGTTTCAACAGCAGGCCTTTACCTAATTCCCAAGGATGTATCTGAACTGCAACAGGAAGATATACAGGCAGTGTGAGAGACATACTTGAGTTTAAGCCTGCCTTAGTAACGTGTGGTAACAGTAATGAAAATGCAGCCCCACAGGCATCAGTGTGTTGTCTACTCAGATGTGAAAGATGTCAAGTAGATAATGTCTGTGCTGTTGATTAGTGCTAGATGGTGTTCCCAAAATCTGCAAAATTTTGTTCAAAGGAGGCAATCTGGAGAGCAGATCACTGGAAAAGTAAGGTATTTTGCAAAGGAATCTGACCAAGTGGACAAGTTAGAAACTGGTGAAGGAAAGAGAGTTGAGGGGCGAGTTTTCTGTGCAAGAAAATGAATAGGAAAGACGGTTAGAAGATCGTGTGAAAAGGGAAAGCAAATTGTAGTAGGAGAGGGAGGATGGAGGAAGGCATATGATATACAAGGTATTTCCATTCATGCTTAGCTGTTAGCAACCATTATTAAAAGGCAAAAGATAAAGCTTGTAGATGCCTTAGCTCTGTATTTTCAAACTTGATTTCTTAGGATAATGCTTTTTTCAAAATAATTATATTTCTAAAATACTACCAAAGTATTTGTTATATTCTGTTGATCTCTTCCAGCTTAGTTAAGTTTTAATTAGAGTCATGACTGGGTTCTTATAATCTGTATATTTTCCAGTTAATTAGATAATATCCTTTTTGGCTTACACTTTTCTTTTGTTTTCTAATTCTGACACACCTAGTTGCTATGGTGGATGGGCTTTTATATGTAAAAGGAAACATATTCACAAAGATTAGTGGGAAGGCTATAAAAAAAAAAAATAATTCCATGGGGTATTTCTGCAGGATGAGTGTATTTAATGGAGTATATTTAATGTTAGTATACACCTGAAGAAAAATAGAATGATATATTTACACTTGCTAGTTGAAAATGTGTCTGACAAGGTAGAAAGTTCTGGAATACCATGCATCTATCTGTATGTTTAAGCTTTGAGCTGATGTGACACTGACAAGACTTTGTTATTTTTAGTTTCTCTAGTGGACTTGAGAAACAGCCATCAAAATTAGGGCCAAGTTTCAAACATGTGATTTTTAACAATAGTTAATTTCCCAAGAGTGTAGGCTCTACAGTTGTTTAGTTTATTGTTTGTGAAGATGTGGTGTTTGGATGAAGTTTCACTCCGTAATTTTGGATTTCACAAAGTCTGTCATCTCTCATTTTTGCATACTTTGAGTCCATGCTTTTTTTTTTTTTTTTCAGTAGTGTCTGTTAACTAATTCTGAACAACTTCACAAGCTGAGGGAGGGAATGTTGTTATGTTACAGATGAATGCACACAATTATATACTCGTTTGCAAGAGTTAGTCCAAAATGACTTCAAATGCTTGTATTACAACAGTTATGTTTCAAGTTATGTGTGAAGGGAATAGCCATAGATGCTCTTATATTCAAAAGGAAGCCACATTTGGTAAAAACTGATAGTTAAAGTCTTTTTTTTCTGTGGACACCACGACACATGCTCTGATGGGGGTCCCTGTTGCAGGCTGAAACTACGAAGACATAGAAGATTTTTGCGTTGAGTCAGCAGGAGATCTTGATTCTGCAGGCTTATGGGGTGGAGAGAGTAGTCATTCAGGAAGCAGGCTGAGGAAAAAGTGACACACTGGCTTGCAGGCCATTAGAGATGCCCATAGGTCATAGCTGAGAACTGTGTAAGAGATCCTAGTTCAAGTGGAAACTGTGTATATATCAGACTCCTACTTCAACTATTTTATTTTAGTGAAGAAGGTACAACTTATCTCTAAAACAGCACTGAATTATGTACATGCAGAATGTTCTTTGTCTGATGAGTAAGTATATCATTGAGCATCCTTGGTCTGGCTAGAATTCATACGTGCAGGCGCTGTTATTAAGTGTTACTTAAACAGATATTGGTAATCTGGTCTGTCTTTTCCTTTGAATCAGACTTCTTTGGCTTTACCTGCGATTATTTGAAATATAGCTATGTCAAAATGCAGTTTAAAATGAGGCAATTGTTTTGAATTTTTTTTAGCTCTTAAAGAATAATCAATTTCAACTTTGTTGTTAGAGATTTTCTCTTAAGTGTTTTTTGTTAAGTGTTCTAGTATCTGTGATAAATTTAGCCATAAACAAACTTCTTGTAATTCCAGAACAGGCATTGTGAATGATAACAACTAATAAGCAAATAGTAATACATTAAGAACCCAGAGAAATAGAAATCCTTCTTTATATCTGTTGGTTGTTTAGTCTACTTGTCTTGAAAGTATATATTATAAAATGTAGGGAAGAGGAGGTATTGCATTTCTGGCCTGATGTAAAGGTTTCCTATAGTTTAATACCTTATTCCTACTCCTTCCCTAAAAAAGATTTGTAACTATTTGCTTTGAAGATGAACATTAAAATATAATCTTTTAAAATGAATCAGATAGTAATTTATAAGAGAAGATCTAGGATGAAGTCTTGAGTATAAACTACATGCAAAGACTGATTGAAGTGTTGATGAGATTCTTGTAGGCAGATGTAATAATTATGCTGAGTTGGGAAGTTAGAATTAATGGAAAAAATTCATTATTCTAGCAGCTAGAAGATGGGATGGGATTCCAGACTAAAATTAGAGAATGGGCTAGGCAAAGATTGGGACTAGCATCATGAGTTGGGCAATGGGGTTTGTCAATTACTCTATTTTGATCAAGTTGCTGAAGTTGGAAAACGTACATGGGATTTTATGGTGTGAAAGACCGATTCTATGGTTAACGTAAACATCTCTGGACAAATGGATTCTGATTTTGCTAGGAAATTCCTATTCAACCCTATTGACTTGCTATTCAAATTTGTTCTGGTTAGTTGCTGATTTGGATTCATGGATATGAAAAACTGTTGATAGTGGAGATTTCATTTATGTGAAACTTCCATCTGTAATTGAAGTCAGTGCAAGTGCAGTCTGTGTGTTCAGAGAGTTACATCTCTGTTTTCCCTGGAAAACAAGGATTAATATCACAAGTTTGTGTGTTCTGTAAATAGATGGGTAAGCAGTCAGCTTGTGGCTTGCAAGCTGTTAGTCCTAGATGTTGTCTAAACATAATCCTAAACAACTGTTGAACATCTTGGATTTGGAGGCTCGGAGGCAATCGAAGTTCCTATCTGTAGGAGAAAGTGAGACATCAGTGACTCCTAAGGCTGAGACAGCCAGGTCGCCGCTGGATGCTGTTGCATGCTAAGGATTGCCCTGTAGCAGTGAGGCTTTAAAGGAAGTCACTGTCTCATTCTTCTGCGTATGAACATGATTTTGAAGCTTTATTGGTACAGGATTTCCCATAAATTACACCAAGCTATTTTTACTGATGCATCAGAAGTAACAAGGTCAGCATCTGTGCAGGACCCTCCCCTCAACTTCAGCAGTGTCCTATTGGTTCTTCAGTGCTCTCTAGTAGCTTGTGATACAGCTGGCTGTTAATACTGCTTTACCACTGTACAATAATGTGGAAAGGAAACTTGCATATTCCCATGCTAGAAGAGGTCTGACAATTTTTAAATATATAGTTTCTCTCCACTTTTTCATACTTTACTTGCCAGAAAGGCTTCTGTTCAGTGACCGCTTTTCACTCACGGTTCTATGTCTGGAAGAGAGAACCGCGTTAAGATTTTCTGATGTGTCTCAAACTATTTCTTCCAGAGAGTAGAAATGATCTTTTTTGTAATTAATCTGGTGATCCTCTTGCTGTAGACAGAAAGTGCCTGGGCTGAAGAATATTTAGAAAAGAAGAGAAGCTCACACAAACGTTCAGCGTCGTGGGGCAGCACAGATCAACTCAAGGAGGTCAGGAATGTTATGATTTGATACGCTTTTGGGTGAAGTGTGTTGCTAGCATGCACTGTTGCCTTGAGTCTTCAGGAAGGCATGAATGTTGTACCATTTTGTTGTATTATGTAAAGCTTGGGCTTGGTAGAAAATAACCTAAAATATATTTTACCTGTTCATTTGACTTTGATCTCTTATAACAGTACAGGGCTTAAAATTTTAACTTCGGTGTGTGGGAAAGAAAGTATCAAATGTGGGTGACATTCTTCAGCAGAAGAAGAAATCCAGCAGTGACCTAATTATTTTCAAATTTTATATATTTCAAATACTTTCATTAAACTTCAGGAAATATCTCCTGGCCTGTAATTGAACTGGTATCTAACTTTGTTACTTTTGCAGGAACTTAAGTTTAATTTAACGCTGGCGATAATTATGAAAATTCTGGTGGTAAAGGGGCCTTAGAAAAGCGACCAAATAAACTGGCGAAACTCTATGTATATCTGAATCTATCTGGTAAAACCTAACGTGCGTTTTTCCATTATTAGATTGCAAAATTACGTCAACAGTTGCAGAGAAGCAAACATAGCAGTAGGCATCATCGGGATAAAGAAAGACAGTCTCCATTTCATGGTAACCATGCAGCCATTAACCATAGTCAGGTAAGGTTATGCTATCTTTTTGGACATAATGGGTGGCTAATACTGTTTTTAAGTCTGTTCAAGATTATGTTTTTTTTAAGGGAACTCAGTACATCTAAATATGCTGTAGCTAAAGGTGACTTCTATGAAATGGATCCATTTCCTTTGGCCTCCTGGCGTGCCTTAAGTGCAGGATCTTTTTGTTACTTGGCTAGGTTATCTCGCTGCATAACTCTGACTTTGAAAGAATTTCAAACAGGTAGATCTTTTTTTTTAAAGGAAGACTCTTAAAATGTATTCTGCAGACCCTATGAAAGGATGACGTGGATAAGTTTAATCTAAAGCCATTGATTCATCTTTTTCATAAAGAGTTGCTGTAACAGTTGTGAATTTTGTGGAGAAGGTATGTCATGGAGCAAATTGGTGGTAAAATGATGTTGACTCAAATGAAATTGTAATTTATGTTGACCGCATGTCCTGGCGGTAGCACTTGTCTAATCTTATGATGAACTGGTTCAGAGAGCTTAACTGACAAAATGCTATTCAACTTTTTTTTTTTTTACGTGGTTGCTCTCTCAAAAGTGTTTGTCCTCTTGATGACTGCATTCAACCTCAGCCTTTGTAACATTTTCTCTGTGATTTCATCATGCCTTGAGGCTTTGAGTAGTGGCCACTATGAAAATTATGTGATGGTTATGGCACTACATGTCTGGTGTGCAGTTGTGGTTTTATCTCAAAACTGTTAATGAGGCCTGGTTCACAGAAAGGTGATATTTTTAGCTCAGTTGATAGTAGGTGGAAAAAATTAGAGGCTTTCAAACATGTAAATCCTTTTTCAGCTCTCTTTTGCTTGAGCAACTTTAAGAAAATCAATAGCAAAGCTTGATCAGTCTTTTCAGAAGTAATTTTTTTTCCCACTGATATCTCACGAATATATTTGAGAGAGAACAGTTTTTTGTTTAACTGTCACAAAAAGAGCAAATACCTCACAATTGCCTTACGAGTCAACCTGGTTGAAAGAAACTGTGGAACTGTCGAAGCTATAAATAGGGAAAGGACTTCAACAGTGCAGCTTCTCCACAAATCTAATAATATTTCCAATTACTTCTAAAATGCAGTTAGTGTTGTTCCAATAAGTACATTTTGATACCAGTTAATTAAGGCTGCTTCCTTTCTTTTCGTTCTGTCCATCCTTACTGAAATAATTTGGGTTGGGGAGGGGAACTGTTGCTCCATCAGCGTATGTCCATGTATGCTACAGGTATACAAACGGACTCATGCTCATAAAGAAGGAAATAAAAAGTAGAAAGGACGACTATGCAGTCCTGAGCAGCCAGGTTCTTTTGTGGATGAAAGTCTGAAGTCTGAACGAATCCATTAGGCTTCAAGAATGGAAATAAGAGAGTAGAACCATGTTTTGAATTTCTCCTGCGCTGCTGTTCTTAATTCCTAGTATGTATAGAAAGCAACAGCGTTATCTTTCTGTCTCCAATCCTAACATCCCTGGAATAGTTCATTTAATTAGGCGCTTTGAATTTTAAGGAGGTAAGTGCACTTGAGTTCAATTTTTTATAAGCTCAAATTCTGTGCTGCCAGAAGTGTTATATTTAGGATTTTTTTAGGATTATATTTTTGCATCACAATTTAAGAATTAATTTTTTAAAAAACTTAGTTTGTTTTGAGAAACCAAGACAGAATTTTCGTGATGATTGTTAGAGTCTGACCCATGAGAGCTTTTTGACATCCACAGCAAGAATTATAAGTAAGGAAGTACTGAGAGTTTCAGTTTGCCTTCTTCCCACTGCTGTAGTGGTTTTATTAATTAGTGCATCTATGTTTTTTTTTTTCCTAATTAGTGCTCATAATTTAAATAGAAGTGTTCTTTAATTCAATCAAAACTTTTTAACTTGGTCTAAAAAGAATTCAGTCAACAGTAGAAGCTTCTGAAGAATTCTAAATCTTGTCATTATAACTGTTTGGTAGTCTTACTCTGTGGAGTTAGAAGCTGGTTTTCAGCCTAAATACTGTTAGTGATATTTAAGTACTAACTTCTTGCAGAGCACAATTTCGTGGTCTTTTCTAACTTTTCACAAACTCTTCATATCGAAAGAAATTAAAACCAGGCTTTACTAGAATTACGGCACATAGCTGTAAATCACAAACAGCAACTATTTTCTCCTCTGCGTCTGCGTAGCAGAATATTAGCCTAGAAACAAGAAAGGAGAATAGTTTAGATTTGAAACAAGAGTCTAGTACAAATCCCTACATCTTCATCTGGTTTGCTAGAGTACAGACCTAGTAGAGCATGCTGCGAAGCTTAGTGACTACTGTAGCTCAAGTCGGAATAGTCCAAAATGCTGAAAGGGGAAAAAAAACAAAGAAGTGACCTAATTCCTGTCTTGAATCATTTTGAGAAAATTTCTGAAGACTGATGAGAGACTTCATTTTCCTGGAAAGAGCAATTGAGTTAGGAGGAACATGCTAGTCAAAATACTTGATGCAAGTATTTTTTCTGAATTTGTAGAACCTGTTTGAAGATTTGTTCTGTACTTGCAGGGAATTGATGTATTTCAACAACAAAAATATTTAAAACTGAGGAATATTTGGTTTAGGTACGTCACTACATTGAAGAATTGTGTGTAATCTAATGGGTCTGGCCTGGTAGCCTACGACTCTGTAAATTTCTGCTTGTTAAGCTATTGTCACTTTTACATAGATAACTTTTTTCCTTTTTTGATTATTATTGAAAATGTGTTATTGGCTATTATAAATAAGTTGTTGGCTACTACTCTGAAAAATACCAAATAAAAATTCTGTATATAAATACCTTCAGCATCATAATGACATTGTTATTCTGCTCATGAAATTTTACCTTTTTTATGAAGATTTTTTGCTTTCTGTCAAATGTTGAAGTATGCAAATAAAAAAAAAATCACACAATGGGTAATTAGTGTTTGGTCTTGTGAAACGGATCATAAAATATCAACAGAGACAAAGCAATTTTTCCAGGACCTTGTTAATAAATTTTGTGTCAGCTGTCTCAGGCCACTTGGAAGGGAGGAGGGTTGCAGAAGGCTTCAAAAGGAGTAAGCAGAGGGTTAGTTAATGGCGTTTAGAGGCTGCTTTCTAAGTCAGAGTGAAAAGCTGTAACTGCCAGCATCAAGCGCTCTTTCTAGGCTTTTTAGTTTCTTTCTAGGGAACTGCTAAACTGGAATTTCTGGCAGCAGCTCAGTTCTTTCACGGTTTGTGGGAAAGACTGTGTGGAAGCACTTGCAGTTAGTGATTAGAATGTTTAGAATTTATTTTTTTTATGTTCCCTGTGTGAAGAAAGCATGCAGTTGCTGACTGTAGTGGGTCGTATGAAGATTTCTGAGCTCAAGGAATTGGACTTTTGCCAAGGCTGAGAGCATTAGGACGTTGCCTTGATAGTCTTTTCACACAGCCCAGGTAAACTATGTGACCTTGTGGAAATGACTGATTTTTCTAGTTGAGACTAAAAGAAGAATTTGGTGAATTTATTTCCTTTCTTCTGCCTTACTAATATACACTTAAGCTTTTCCACAACTTCTCAAGTTTTACCAAAGTTTTTACAGTGGTTCTTGCTGCCTAACCTCCCACTGAGTGGTTTTGTTGTGCTTCTATGATTTTTAAAGAAATAAACCCACAGAAATCTTTATAAAATAAGCTTATTAGCTATTCCTATTCCTCTACTCAGAATCAGGAAATAATTGGTGATGAACTTAATCAAGTACTTACTGCTGTCTGTATATTTTTTTCAAAAGCAATTGATTTTTTTTTTAATGCCACCAATGTTCCATTCTGCCTCTTTTTACAGGAAGAGAGGTTTGCAGAAAGGTACCTCCTCAGGTGATCTCGGGATGCTTCCAAGAATATTGGACTTTGATTTAATTCTATGGTAGTAAGGCTGTAAACAGGAGTCAGATCAGTGGGTTCTTCCTTTAGTCTCAGTGTTAACGTAGTGGAGAAGCTAGAAAGGAGGGCAGAGCTGAGGAATAATAAGTGGACTAAGTTTTTTAAAATAATAATTTTTTTTCAGTGCACTTGGCTGAGGCTTTGCTAGTACTAGATGTTTTGAACCCTCAAGCCCTCTTCTTTGTTTCTTGGGAAGCATATTTCCATAGTATCTTACCCATAGGCTGTTCCTAACAAACCAACCACTAGTGTTGTTCATCCTCGAAGGTGGTTTGATGTCAATGTATGAAAGCATCAAAAAGCCTTGGATTCTATTTCAAGCTTTGTTGCTTGTTGAAGAATTGGAGGAGCTTACGGCCTTTGTCTTCTCCAAAACGCTTGTGAACAATTTAAATTTGTCACCTCCTGTATTTCATACCTTACGGCTTTATGCCATACCCATAAGTTTCAGAACTCTTTTAACTGTCCTGCATCAAAACTCTCTGAAAATGTATTATTATGTAAGCAGTGTAATTGTTATCCTGTGTTTGACACCTTGCTTGGTTTTGTGCATTCCCGCGTCTGCTGATGTGGCATCCTTAGGGCCTGTTCCTATATGCCAGGGACCAGCTCCATGCAGACTTCTAGTATCTCTAATATGAAGGCTCTTGTTTTGAGGCTGTTTGCTCCACCCCTGTAGCAGTGCCTGCTTCTCCTCCTACCCTCAAGTACTTAGGATTATCAAGTCATCTTCAGTCATGAACAGAATATTATTTCCTACTGGAAGTGAAGGATGCAGTATTGGACCTTAACTGGTCTTTACTTGAGGAAATCGTGCTTTGCTGCTTTGAGCTCTTTAAATGGTATGTCTATGACTCTGGGAATTTCTGTGGCAGGCAAGCAGGGTTAAAAGATGGAGAATTCCCATGTTTTGCTAACAAAAGCTGAAATTTTAGACACTCTAGGATACTACCACTGCTTTATGCTTTTTAACAAGTTCAGTATGTCACAAGAACGTGTATTTGTATTCACTGGGTGTGTAATCAGTCTGTATTAGTGCCTAAACTTGTGCTTATTGCACCTGAATTATGAATAGATTTGACCTCAAAATCACAGACTAGTTGGGGTGGCAACGCTCTGCCTAATGCAGCCTGTGATGCCATTGGCCTTCTTTGCCGCGATGGTGCATTGCTGGCCCATGGTCAACTTATTGTCTACCAGGACCCCCGGGCCCTTCTCTGCAAAGCTGCTTTCCGGTTCGTTGGCCCCCAGCTTGTACTGTCTTGATTTACCTGACTGTTGATCCAAGGCCTCCTTTTGTGCAGAATTAGGAGGGTTGCTTTCTCAGAAGATTTTCATGCTCTTCTCCAGTGCTTTCTGTTTTCTCTTTTTCATCTTCAGGCAAGACATTTGAAAGCCTTTCTCAAGTTTGGCCATTCTGAGAATTTTTAGTTTTTGTTGACTTAAAAAATGAGTCACAAACTTTTCCTGAATAGAAGCTTTTGCAGTCATTGGGCAAGTCTTTTTTTATGGCTATGCTAATGTTTCAGTAAAACAAAAATAGTATACTTAAGTGTATTCCCATCTTAAAGATTTGTAGTTAAGTGTGAGAGTAAGTCTACGTGATGGTACGTATCTGTGCATAGAATTCTACTTTTTAAATTCATTGTTCTAAAGTAGTTTTTCTGCCACATGAATCTGATGCAAGTTTTAAGAATTCTCATGGAAAGTAGCAATGCTTTCATTTCCATCTATGCACAATCTTGGAAAAAAACAAGGTTCTGTGAAGACCAAGTGTGGATGCTACCTTGCCTCAGCCAGTAGAGGAGATGTTCTCAGCTGCAGCCCACTAGGGCTGTACTAACTGATGCTGAACTAACCAGGGATTTTAATGTGACTTTTATAAATGTCATATTCTTCTTTGAGTTGAAGTGCTTTGCAGGAAGCATTCCATCATCTTTTATATCACCCTGCATCACCAATATCACCTTAATCACCAAGACTCTGGGTTGAAATTTAGAGCAGAATGTCTTCTAATGTGTTGGGTAAAATGATTTCGGAAAGGGGAGGAATGCTAATGGAGAGGATGGGATATCTCAAAAGTATGTTTTGGTGTACCAGAAAGGATTTTTTTAAAACTTCGGTAACATGTTTTTTGAGGTCTCTAGAGGATGGAGTTATTGTATGCGTACTTTAAAACATGTAATTTTAAAATGTTAATCTTCACTCTGAAGCAGTTGTCTATTATCACATGGGTTTGGGATTCTGTTCTTTCTGTGGTTGTCTTCCTAAATTGTTCTGTTAGCATTCTACTCTGGCGCAATGTAGTTACTGTCTTGGTGTGTTTGGCTACATTCAGAGTAGACTCTCTTTTTGAGTGGTCAGACCAGTCTTTTGATGAGAAGATTTGGTGAGAGGCTGCCGTATCCAGCCTATTCTGTGATGAGATTATGCCAAAAAAATTCCAAGGGTCTTATGCTGTCAAGCTTTTGTAATTCCAGGATTCTTCTGAAGAATCAGAGGTCCTGTATGAATCTAGTCAGGAAGCTGGTAACCCATGGTACAGATCAGTGCTGTGTGTGAAAGAGCTTGACAAAAGGCACAGGCAGCCTTTTATATGTAATGCGTGGTGGAGAATAGGAGGAAAACCTCTGTAGCTCCTGCAATGGTTGCCTTAAAAACTAAGTGAAGTATCAGTATCAGCAGTAGTGAATATCCCTTTTCTGTGGAACCAGAGAGAAACAGGACTCTGCCAGAGAGTTTCACAGGTATTTGGTGACAGATTGGGATAGCGACTACTATTTTCAAAACTCTGATTGCACAAAACTAATGGTTTGGCCTTGCATTTGTACAAAAATAGTGTTTTCAACATAAGTATTGTCTCTTTTAACATTGCAAAGCGCTTCAAAATTTTGTGCTGTAGTAGCTGAGCGTACTTTCTTAAGTACTGAATTTCACCGAATTCAGTTGTGGTTGCTTTATAATCTTTACAACTGTTTATTCAGCCTTTTTGCTAATAGACCAATAATGCAAGCTGTACGTACAACTTCCACAATGATGATGATCAACACCCTTGCTTGGTAGCTGAGGAAGATATGCCGAGGAAGAGTTGACACTTTAAAAAAAAAAAAAGAAAATTATTGCAGTAATTTTTCATTAGTAGGACACAGCGCAACATGCTAGAACTTTTTTCTTGTTTTATCAATGTTCCGAGAAATCTAGACGTCTCCTAGAAATCTACTGTCTTTCTGAAAATTGAACTGAACTAAGAGGAGGCCGCTTTAAGTGGCTATTTCAAGTCTTTATTTCTAATATAGTGCAGTCTTACATTTATGGAATAATTTTTCCTTTTGCTCTTGCCATAGCACTATAGGTGACTGCAGACTGCCATTAAAACAGAATCATAACAAAGTTACAAACAGTAAATCCAATGGAGAGGAAAGTGAAATTGTGATACAGCTCATTTCAAAGGGAGCGGGAATATATTTCTAAAAGCTCTGTGGCTAAAAGATTTGTCTTACTTAAATCTGAGTATTTATTGTTAAGTTTTCACTTGTAAAGCAATGTTGGGTGGGAGGCAGACCATATCAAGGAAAGTTTAGAGAACAGATTTTTTGAAAGTTTTTCCTGCTACAAATTAGATTTGAAGAAGTTTTTGAATGTCTGTGTCCTTATTTAAAGGCATCTATTTTAACACGCTTGTTACAGTTTCATTTAAGTCCTTGATATTTAGGAACAGATGTGTTCTGGTTAAAGGTTGACTTTTAAGTAGAAATATTAACTGTGTTTTGTAAGTAAATTTACATCGCTTTCTCACTGTCTGTTGTTCTTCAGGCTCCCGTTCCAAAGAGTGCTCTTGTTCCTGTGATACCTATTACCAAATCAACAGGATCACGATTCCGAAACAGCATAGAAGGACTGAATCAAGAGATTGAGATAATAATTAAGGAGACAGGAGACAAAGAAGAACAGCTTGTTGTATGTATCTGCCAACATGATCATCCTTGAAAATATTTTATTCTCTCGCTTTGAGGTTTTAAGTCATAAGCTTTATTTTGCACAGTTTTTGAAGTATATTTTTCTGGAATTAATTTTGTTTCCCTAATATAAGTTTTTGAAAGGTCTCTGGGAAAGCAAAACGGGTTAAAGCTTGAAGCTGAACCTTTTTCTTTGTGATTACTCTGATGTACTTACATTCCCAATGAAATAAGAAAGCTCAGTAAAACGACAGAGAAAAAGTCGAAAGATCTATTTTGAGAGTTTCAGATCTATTTTGAGAGTTTCTGTAGTAACTTTTTTTTCCTCTTTGTGCTGTGCTGAAGAGAGGTTCCCATCCCTCCTCGGATGAAGCATAACTCTTCCATTTTTCATTTACTTTCTTCTATTACTAAATTTACCTCTAAAAATCCCTGAAGATAAACTGTATCAGAAATGTTAAAAACTATTGGTGTTTGTTCTTAAGTTTTCAAACCTGACTGATTTTTATCTTCTGGCGGAGTCTTGGGTAATGAACAAAATTTTCTACTTCAAACAGGTTTATGAAACAGGGAGAAAAACCCCTCAGCACTACTGGGTTTAGAGAAATTGCTAACCAAATGAGAGCAGCCATCTGATACAATCTGATGCCTTTATTTTTAACAGCCCCAAGATATTCCGGATGGGCACCGTGCCCCACCTCCATTGGTTCAGCGTAGTAGTAGTACTCGCAGCATTGATACCCAGACACCTGGTGGAGCAGACAGAGGTAGTAATAACAGCAGCCGCTCCCAGTCGGTATCTCCAACCTCATTTCTCACCATCTCTAACGAGGGCAGTGAGGAAAGTCCATGTTCTACAGATGATCTTCTTGCTGACTCCAGAGATAAAGGTACTGTGCAACTTTAAGTTCATGGCCATTTGCAACACTGCAAAACTTTAACTTACTGCTATGTAAATGAACATGTTGTAAAAGAGTTGGGTTTGTTTCTCATGTTCATGGAGAAATGGTAGATTTTTTTTTTATTCTTTGTAGGTGATCTTTTTTTTCCCAATTCCTCCAAGTATTGTGCATGTGCACGTGCACTCATATCTAGTGTTCTGTAGCTGAAGTTGCATAGATATGAGAGAGGAATGTGCTTCCCAAATGACATTTTTTTGTTTTTAAATAATATATTCTTTAAGTATCTTAAACAGGAAATTGGGGAAAAAAGAGTGTGCAGTGGCAGGTGGAACAGCAAAGTATACTTGTGCCGTTGGCTCGGTCAGGGATTTGTTATGATCTAGGCCAAAGTGAGTAACTTCCACCTTCCAGCGTTTCTCTCTCTTGCCTCCTCCCGCAAATGTAGCGGGTTTTTTTTTTTCTTTTTTTTAATCGGAAACTTTCTGAGCTATAAATAAGACAACTACATAATTCACCAGAAACCTGTTCTGTTTTTTAAGGAATATGGCTCCTCTTTTGGCTAGATGATGGGAGTGCAGGACCCCAGACCTCAGGTGTGCAGTTATAAACTGAGTGTGTCAGGGAAGGAATGGAGCTTGCAGGGGGATCTGAGAATGTTATAAGGAAAAATGAAAGGGAGGGAAGGGATTGACATAGGAAAGCTTATTTACAAGTGAAGACTGGCAGGTGAATGAAAAGGTTTCTTCTATTTTATAACACTGATACTGAAGTGAGTTTGAATTTTGGGGGCATTTTTTAGATAGGTCTTGTTTTTTATAGTGTGACACGTTTAAGTAATCGGAAACTGTGTTCCTGCAGAGAATGGGAATAATTCTCCCCTGCCAAAATACGCTACCTCACCAAAGCCCAATAACAGCTACATGTTCA
Source organism: Struthio camelus (assembly GCF_040807025.1). NCBI lineage: Eukaryota > Metazoa > Chordata > Aves > Struthioniformes > Struthionidae > Struthio > Struthio camelus. The sequence goes on along the minus strand of NC_090947.1, from coordinate 9,772,082 downwards.
AGCGTGAACCTCCAGAAGGCTGCGAAAAGGTGAAAGTCTTTGAGGAAAGCTTGTAAGTTGATTTTTACTACATAAGAAATAACATTTAACACTCGGAGATGCCCATTGGCTTACTGATTTTGTGTCAGATCAAAATTATTAGTCTAAGCACTAAAGCAATACTAACAGTGCAGTCTCTGCTTTGTATGACTGTATACTGATGTATGTATATATTTATTGTATTGCTGGAATTTTAGATGAAAATGAAAATCTCGACGGACTGTGGTTTTTAAAGATTGTTTTACAAGCTGGTGGCTTAGCCTCCAGCTGGGTACGCTTTCATAATCTTTTCTCTACTTAGTTTTAAAGGTAGTTTGAAAAAGTTAGTTAACAAGCGTACGGGCTCTTTTCAAACACAAGGACCAATTTCTTTCCAACCAGTTTCTTATGGCCAAACCAGCATAACTTCAGACGTCCGTGATCAACTGTCTCTTAGCTGGCAGATAATGAGTGGGGAAAAAAGCAAACAAGCAAGTACAAAAAGATGTACTAAGCAGCTTTAACGCAGAAACGTCAGCTTGGGTTTGTCAGAGCTTGTTAGCTATGGGTCAGTGGCACCTTGCTGAACTCAAGCTGACTTTTACAGAACTAGACAGCTAATTTTACACCCTACCGTCCAAAGCCCAAGGAGGTCTTAGTTAAGAGCCTTAGGTCCTCGCAGTCCCATTTGCAATGCAGACTCAAATGTGGATCAAGGTACCTGTATATCGAGGAGTGTTTTCCCCAAATCTCAATACTGCATCCCAGCAAGCTGATCCCACATTGACACAGACCCTCACCTTTCCTGCTGGACCTTGCCTCTGTAACTTGAGCAAAAGCTAGAGGCATGCCCATTTATTCTGCTTCCTTAGGTTAGTAGTATCTCCACGAAATTATTAATAGAGTAATGCCATCTCTCTTCCTCCTCCTTCTTTTATCCCAAACTTATAAAATTGGTCGGGTGTTGGGCTGCTATTACAGTATTTCCACAGCTCCCAGGTCCGTATCCAGGCTATCCCTTACGCAACAGTCCTTGGACTGTATGCCTCTTGAGATTCTGCTCTGAGTCCAGCTCAGACTTAAATTTGTGAACCTGCTACTTATATTACTGTAGCCTCCAGCCTAGAATCTGTCCCTTCTTCCATCTCAAATAAGACCATGAAGCAGGAATTCTGCTCCAAGCCCAGCGTGGAACTTGCTCACCCATCCAGTCGCTTGTCCACCAGTTGCATTCGAGCCTTCTGTCAACATCACCCAGCCGGGAGCCCAACAGAAAGATGAGCTTGCAGTTACTGCCGTTTCCCTGCTGATTGGCCAGGCAGAACCCTTTTCCTCTCAGCTTGACCTTTGTGAATATCAAGAGTAAAATCTGTAGGGGAACTGAACAGGTTAACTCCTGGCATTCATTTTGTAGCATACCCATTTTTTTTCTACAGACTCCAAATCTTAGAGAAAAAAAATTATGAGGAAGGGATACGTATGAATAAAATAATTTTTTTCTGCATCTGCATGCATGGCCTTTAAGATGTCGGAATGGAGAAGCTGTTGACCTGTCATCAGATATAAGTATAATCCGAGATAAATATTCAATTTTTATCTAGGTTAAAATCTGAAGTGAATACTTTATAAAATACATGAGCCACTGGGTTTCATGGTGAAGCTGTTCGGGACTGTGAGTGCTGTGCATTCTGAAAATCAAACTATGTGACTTATAAAGCCATTTCAAAAAGAGGTCAAAGTGAATAACACTTTCTCTGTCAAGGCTTCTTCCTTTGTCTGGTGAGGCACTAATGTTTTACATAGCCATGCTGTCCCTATTCTAACCCCGATTCTTCATTAAGCAGAATCGGATTCTGCTTTGTATTTTCATTTGCAGGGAACTGCATCGCAACTAGGCTGAGTTACTGTAAGTTTTCTAAAAATGTTCCTCTCCTGCTGATTTGTCATTAGATTGTTATTTTTAGTTAAGATTTTGCATGTCGCTCATTTTAAAGAAATGTTTTAAAAACAGCTAATGTTTTGTAAAGGAATTGATTAATCAGTTACAAATTGCTGATCCAAAGCATACTAGGGATTTAGCGAATGCTTTTGTTTAAAGTCAAGTGCAGATGATTCTAGTAACTGAGGTTTCAATTTAGAGTTCTGAAAAGTGTAGGGGTGTCCTGAATAGCTGAAGCAGTAATAAGACTTACAGTACTATACAGGCATATACTCTGCTGTGTAATGTAAAGTATGAGGAACAATGCAAGAAGCAGCGTACCAAGAAAATCACTGGGCTTTTGAGGGCCGTCTTCGTGTCCTCAGTAGAGATGAGAATCTGAACTTTGTTTCAGTTCATATACCGCTCTGCAGCTGTGTCACCATAAGAGCCTATTAGTTTAAGCTAGGGAAGCAGGCAGAAAGCTAACATCAGCAGTTACATGGTGGGAGATGTCACTAATCAAACAGATGCCGAATTTGAGTAGTGCCATTTTACATAGAGCAGCAGTGCAAAGATTAAGAAAAACCTTGCCTGGAGATAAATATTGATAAGGAGATGGTTTGTCTCTTTAGGGCAGATGCTGACAGCTCAAATGAGAAGGAGGGGAAGCATATGGTAAATTGATGAGCGCATTCTAAAGCGTTAGTTCCATCCTGAAAATCAGCTCTGCCTTAGTGGTTTCCAGGTTTATCAGTTTTCAAATAGTATTTGCCTCGTTTGCAACTTTAAAGATATTTTTAATTGCTTGGGCTCGGAATGTTGAACTTGGGTTCTTTCTGGTTTGTGTGGCACATCTGGTATTCCAAATTTTGAAGACCCAATTCTTTTCAGCTATATCTATGCAACTGTGAAACCGTTGGTGACAGGAGTGAATTTGACCCTGCATATTTCATGCTTTGGTCCTTCTGAAAAAGCCAACTTCTGTCATTTTGGAATATGCTACTTTGTTTTCAGTGTTTTAGTTTTTTTTCAGTTTTCAGTTGTTATTCCCTTATGTCACTTAGACAAAAAGTGCAAAAATCTTAACCGATATTTAACATTTTCATTTCATGATGCAAAGAATATAATTCAGTTCTTTCCTATAGCCTTGCTGAGATAATGTAGCTATCTAGTAGTAGTAATAAAAAAAGTCATATCTGCCTCCATGTATTTTCTGTCTCTGAACTAACTGATTTTGGGAGGTGTGTTAGTTTTTAGATCATTGGCTCTCCATATCGATATGAAAAGGGTTACAGTAAGGTAGGTTAATTGTTTCTACTTGGAGCGCATAAGCTGTATTGGCAACAGATTAGTTAGTCTTCACTTGCTTTAAGAACATGTTCTACTGTGATTCAACTTGCATTTACATTTTTTTTTCTTGGAAGTCCCTGCTAGATAGCTGTAGGGCTATTTTGCCTATATTTAGTCACGCAACTGTGAAACAGGCTCCCACAGGAGGTGTTACCTACCTATGACAATTCTTAGACACAGAATCACAGGATAGTTGGGGTTGGCAGGGACCTCTGGGGATCATCTGGTCCAACCCCCCTGCTCAAGCAGGGTCAGCTACAGCAGGTTGCCCAAGACCGTGTCTCATTGGGTTTTGAGCATCTCCAAGGATGGAGACTCCACTACCTCTGTGGGCAACCTGTTCCAGCGTTCAACCACCCTCACAGTGAAGAAGTGTTTGAAGAAGTGTTTTCTTTACGTTGAAGTGGAACTTCCCATGTTTCAGTTTGTGCCCATTGCCTCTTGTCCTGTCATGGGGCACCACTGAGAAGAGTCTGACCACCTCCTCTTTACACCCTCCTATCAGGTTTTTAAGCCCACTGATAAGATTCCCCTCCCCTCCTCTCCCCTCCAGACTAAGCAGTCCCAGCTCTCTCAGCCTCCTCTCATATGAGAGATGCTCCAGTCCCTTCCTCCTCTTTGTGGCCCTTTGCTGGACTCTCTCCAATATGTCCATGTCTCTCTTGTACCGGGGAGCCCAGCTCTGCCTAATGCAGCCTGGGATGCTGTTGGCTTTCTATGGGCGTTGTTGGCCCATGGTCAACTTATTGTCTACCAGGACCCCCAGGTCCTTCTCTGCCAAGCTGCTCTCCAGACAGTCAGCCCCCAACATGTGCTTGTGCATGGAGTTATTGTACGCTATGTGCAGGACTTTGCACTCCTCTTTGCTGAACTGCATGAGATTCCTGTCTGCCCATTGGAATTTCATGCAAAAATCTTTCTCTCATCTGGTACTTGTTTTGTGGTATGTATGTGGAATACATGAATGCAACTATTTGAAGATATTTTGTCTAGCAACCGACAATTCCATAAGTATTCTGTAGCTGATCCACCTCCTTGTCTTATTTTGCAGTTTTGCTTAGATTTTGGTTTTCTGATAGGCCTGAGAGGTGAGTCATCTGTACGCTCTTTTTATGACCTTTGTAAAGACGCGAGAACCACAGTTGCTCAAAAAATCCAATTCTCTAGTGCAAAGAGTTATGCAGAGAGATGAGTGGAAGGTGTTGGAATATATGCAAGTATCTCCAAAACCACTGGTTACCTTAAGACAGATAACACCCTCTGCTTAGCAAATTGCCCTTGACTTCATTTACAGTTGTTTTTCAGTTAAAGGCATGCTTAAAGTTCTTGACCATAACAAAAATTTGTTAGTAGGAGGGTACTTTAAAACGGAGAATGTCTTCTAGCACAAAAATGGTCTGAAATAAGTACGCAAGAAGTCATATACCTTGAAAGATCTGTTCAACACACAGTTTTAAAAAGATTTATAGAACTTCCAAGCAAGAGCTGGGCCTGTTCAGCCTGGAGAAGAGAAGATTGAGAGGCGATCTCATAAACGTGTATAAGTATCTGAAGGGGGAGTGTCAAGAGGATGAGGCCAATCTCTTCTCCGTGGTGCCCAGCAACAGGACAAGAGGCGACGGGCAGGAACTTAACCACAGGAAGTTTCACCTAAACCTGAGAAAAAACTTCTTGACTGTGAGGGTGACAGAGCACTGGAACAGGTTGCCCAGAGAGGTAGTGGAGTCTCCTTCGCTGGAGATATTCAAAACCCGTCTGGATGTGATCCTGGGCAATATGCTCTAGAGGTCCCTGCTTGAACAGGGAGGTTGGACTAGATGATCTGCAGAGGTCCCTTCCAACCTAAACGATTCTGTGATTCCGGCTATCTCTAAATACACGTAGTTAATAAAAAGGATGACTTAGATGTAAATGTTCTAAGTTTTAATTGTTTGCATAAGACTGTGAAGGTCTAAAAAGATGGAATAGAAATTTCATCTCAGTCTCTCTATAGATCATCTTTAAAAGGGGAAGCTGATCATCTCAATCCATCTATTTAATAAAAAGCCTTAATATATTCACTCATAGTAATAAATGTATTTGGGACATAATTAATGTAGAACTGTATCATACCCGGCCATAGAAGGTAGTCGTTGTTTGATGACAGAATCTGAAATTCACCCTAGCTTTTTCTAGCTGTACAGCGCTGAGCGAGGAAAGATGGACTGAAGTACTGAAAAATAGGTTTCGGCTGCCAAGCCAGTGGGAATCATGCGGCCTAAGGACCTTATAACCATTTTGAGCTATTCTGGAAACCCCTCTGAGGAGTGCTGGCCTTTGTGGTTTCATCTGTGTTGTGCCATCTGCAGCATGGTTTCTTGGGAGGCTATACTGTTGCTTCACCTATTTTTGCCTTTTTTTGTAGCTCTGATTTTTGCACAGTTGTGTGAGCATAGCTCACTAGCAGAGAGATAAGAGGCGTTATTTTCTCACGTACTCCTCTGCCAAAACTTACTCCTTCCTGTGCTTCTGCATGCATGTGCATAGACAAGTCTGTTGAGGTGTTTGAAGAAGTAATATTAGATTCCCTTCCTAATCAATATTTTACAGCTTACATAGGTCATAGTCTAATAAACCTGAGCACGGGGTGTTTTTGTTACGGTCTTCTATTTCTCCTCTTTGCCCCTGTAGTAAACTTATCTATCCTACAAGTCAAACTTAATTTAACATAATATTTATTTGCAGTTTACAGGTTTTTCATTTGGAAAAATATTTTACAGATGGGACTGAATTTTTTGGGCACTTGGAGAGAAAACTAACATGGAAATGCACTGTATGTCTTGTATGAATTACTTTTCAGAGTAGAATATCTTCTACAACAGTACACCGAAAGATTGCTTGCTTGGCCTGGCAGAATGAATATCAAGATGGACTGTCTTATAAACATATGGAAGAGAAAATGGTTGGGGGGGAGGTTATAAGCTAAAGGACATTGCTGGCACAATAACAAATGAGGATAAATTTCTAATGGTTATTTTCAAGCAGGGAAGAGTGGCTTTGGAACAGATTTCTATAGAATTTGAGCTTAAAGTAGAATTTGAACTAGTTTAGTAGACTTACATTACAAGGTTATGAGTAGTCACAAAAGCCATTCTTCTGCTAACCAGGATTTCCCTACCAGTTCTGTCTTTTATAAAACATGTCTTGCTGCAGCTTTGAGCTGGTGGAATTGTATGCTAAATTGGCTCATCTACAAGTCAGGATCTAAGTATTTGATCTTCGCTTCATTTCCGGGTTATAAGTACTTGGTCGTGAATGCCTCTATGGGCATACTGCATTTTACTCTCTGCGTTGACTTTTTAAGTGGGCTCATCTTCTACAGAGGTTAAATCCACAAGCAGATGAACACGCAAAGAGGCAGAAGTCTTGAAAACAGGGTTCCATATGATCAAGAACAAATCTGAGATCTGCAATATTAGGAACATTGCTATGCCGGTTTTCTCTGACAAGGCTTGCTGTATAAAGTGTTTTGGGGGGGTGGGGGGGAGGGTGGAATTTGTTGGGTTTAAAAGTTTCTGAAGAATGTTATGCAGAATACTCTCTCCTGTTTTGGACATGCCAAATCATGGACTGGGTTTGTGATCTGCAACACAAAGGTAACACGTTCCTTGGTTTTGGAGAGTAAGCCTGCCCTAAGAACGTCGTGTTTACCTTGCAGTAAATGTAAACAAGGAGTTTAAGCCATCTTGAGTTTGCCATGATGCAGGAGTGTCACAAAGGCAGCACTGAGTCACTGAAATATTTCAAGTTTAAACCCAGGCACCATGTCTGTGGTGACTTGTTCCAGCAATGCATAGCTGTCACTGGCAGAATTTGATTGTTCAATGTTGGTTTAAAACTATTTTGTGTATTTTCTTTCTAGGCCAAAGCCCTTGCATGAAATTCCAGCCTTCTACTGCCCTGACAAGAACAAAGTGAATTTCATTCCTAAAAGTGGTTCTGCTTTCTGTCTTGTCAGCATCCTCAAGCCACTTCTTCCCACACAGGATCTTACGCTCAAAGGCACTACTCATAGCCTGACTGTCTCCTCTGGCATGACACCCAGTTTGTTACAGCCCATTTCTGTGTCTTCCCTATCAGCAAACACAGATCAAGACAGGATTTCTCGTGGAACAAGTACGATAATACCACAGACCTCTTTACTCCAGCAGTCAGGACATACTGAGGATACTGAAGGATAGATATAGATTGTCTTGACATTTTTCTGGGAAACTTCTGGGAAAAATTTGGAACCACCTGACTGGACCTTCCTGATCGCACTCTTTGTATCATTTTAACAGTTTATGGCACTGTCATAATCAAACTGCTTGTACATTGACAGTTTGGTAATACTTTGAGAAGTTCTGGACAAGGCAGCAGCGGATGTTCTGTTGCACTGTCTGAAGACTCCAGTTCTGTTTTCTTGCCTGCTTTTTTTAAACACTGGTGAAAATGAAGACTGTCATAATCCTTTGCCATTTAAAGGACCAGTTGTTGTGATACAGTGTGTGCTATGACTTCTTTTTCCATTAAAAACAATCTCAAGACCCACCAGCTGACCCCATTTACCATTGTGATCTGCAAGGGGAGGGGCAATCAAATGGTTTTTGCAAGATGTCTTTTGTATAAAAATGTGTATTTTATAACAAAAAACTTGCTTTTTTGCTGTATAGCAGAGTTTTCAAAAGACACTTTCCTGAGCACAAGCCCTCCACACACCTTTTTTTGTTTTTGGTAGGGAGGGTTCTTTATCCGTGGCTGTTTTCCAGCTGCTGGGACCAAAGGATTGCTGAAATATTTCAGCAGTCTCAAATCATGTGACCTTGCTTGAACAGCCTCAGCCCTAAATAAAATAAGACTAATTAATGTGTTTGAAAATTTTAAAACAAAAGTGTCCAAAAAGCAATGTTAGAATATAGTACACATTTTTTTTGATATCGGAAGTTTGTGCTTTGGGTAAGTCACATTCTTAATACTCCTTGCTTCATAAAATTCTCTTCTGTGTGTGTTTATTGCCTGGAAAATTATATTGTAAAGCACTTGTCCCAGTAGAGTTGCGTTTGTCCATGGGATTTTTATGTAGGGATGGGAAAAAAAAAAAATCCTCCTATCCCCTTTTCTCCATGAAAATATGCTACAGGATTTCTTGGCTACTTATGGCGTTAGTCAGCCTGAATCATTAATCACTCTTGGCACAAATTTGTGCTGTCATGACTCATTACTGTATTATAGCCCCTAGCCACATAATACTGAAGTATCTGAGCATAGTTTTATCCCTTTTGCCATAGTGGTTTCATTTTGTGGGTCTGTTCAGGGTGATGGTTTGTAGACTTATGGTATCTGTTATACAGCAGTTTACAGCAACAGATATGTCCTCCCTTTTTGACCAGCAACCTAGGCTGGTATGTAAAGCAGAGGATTTTTTGAAACCTGGTCGTGATATGCAGCAGTTATGGTTCTTTGGCAACTCTAATAAATGAAAATGGAGAAAGGGGGTATTTCAAACTGACGCTGTTCTGGAACTTCAGTAAGGCTTCTCCTGTGTTACTGAGGTTCATTACTTGGGTTTGAGTAAAATAATATGGTATGCAAACAACTGCAGTTGCTTGAATATCAGGTAATTTCAACTTACAAAATGAATTGGCCTTGTAGCCTCTTTACAGAGTAGGTTCAGTAATTTTTAAAGTATCACAGTGGACAGTCTGGATCTGAATATTGGTCTGTTGCACATGAGCAGTTCTTTGGATCAGCTGCATACTCAGGTCCCCTCATAATTACATCTATTTGAATATCCTACTACAAGTAGAACAACTGTGTTCAGTGCTTAATATACTAAAATTGGTTGCAGACATTTCACTTGGAGAAAAAATACCTGCATACCTTTGCAGATAACAGTCATAGTTTTGATACGCACTTACTGTTCCTGTAAATGCCACATAAATAACTGTCGGATAGCAATAAATTTTACAGAGCAAGTAAGTGTAAATCACGCTACGCTGCCTAAGTCCTGCATTCATGGTAAAATGAGCCTTTTTTAAAAACATGACACAAAAGTTCAGCAAATGAAAAATATACCACCAAGTATTAAAATATTAGACTTCTTAAATTAGCAAATGAGCAGAATTTGGTTTGCCATCTTGCTCTTCCCCTCAAAATACTTAGGGTTGCACAGATGGGTGTAAAGAACTTTATTTTGAAGTGACAGCTCTGGTTTACGCTAAAAAGTTGTTTGGGGAGAGGGGATTAAAATAAGTGGCTTGATGCTTCAATTCTCTGTCATGTTTTCAGTTGATAATTCTTTTTGTAGTTTTGAGGATATCAGTAAGTTTCTTCTGAAAATTGGGAAATTTGAAGTCTAAAATTGCTTTAAATAGCTTTATGTAAACCTGATAAGACTGGCTTCATGGAAGGTGGGATTGTTGAGATGAAGGAATTGCTTGCAAGTCTATTATTTATTGTATAGGAGTAGCATATGAAGAGATTCATCAATGCCAAATAGCCTTGTGCTTTATCAGGAGATCTTAACTGAGTGGTTAAGAACCAAAGGGCTAAAGTTGACAGATAGCCTTTATTAAAGCCTTGAGACTTAATTGACTTCACCAAAACTGCATTCTGATGTTTATTTTCATCACTGAGTGACTCTCCCAAATAGCAATGGGCTTTCTTACCTTGGAACTTTCTTTTGCACCTGTTGTTGTAGTACTTGAGCATCTCTTAGGTAGTTTACGTTGTATGTTATCAGACTGTATAAATTAGTGAGCTGCTCTGTTAAAAAACAGATGTAAATGTGAGGTCTTTGCTTTTTATAGAAAAAGAAGCTGGATTCAGGACAACTTTTTTTATGTGCAGGACAGCTCCACTCATTGCAGTAGCAGCTCTACTTTATTATGAATCCATTAAGAAAATACGACAGCTCTTGTTCCAAGACCAGCTTTTACATGTACGTGCATAAAAATTAGCCTTAAACTTCCTGTGGGCTATCTTGTGCCATAGCAGGGCTGTTAGATAAAGTATTTAAGTCAATTTCAAAATAGATCTGAGAGTTTATGGAACTTTTAAAAACTATGTTAGTAGGGGGTGGGCTGTTTAGTTTTAGGGGGGGTTGTACCATGCGTTACTCAAGCACAATTTTACCAAGAGAATTAAAGTTCATTTGGCATGCTTACAGTCCTAACTATGCGTAAACCTAGTGAGTCCCTTGATTGTCTATTTCATAGCTTAAAAAAAAGTAATGGTCTATTTTTATGCGCAACTTGACGCACTTGGTACTCTGTTTTCCTGACATTGCACGCTTCTAACAACACTTAAAGGCTGGTGGCAGAGCGTTCAGTAACGCTGGCGGTTTATTTTTGAGATGTGCTAAATTGCATTTCCCTAGTTGTAAACTCTACCTGAGTCACAAGGTAGGAGGTCACTGTTGTAATAAAGACCTGTGCTGGCAGCTATGACTATTGGAATCCTTGTTTTAAGAATTCAAGGCACAAGGCAAGAGGACTTCTTTGTTAAAGCTTAACTTGCTTCTGCTCTTTTTCCCTCACTTGGTGCCATAATTCTATAGCAACAAATGTAAGTACTGGGGCAGTAAAAGCTAGTGCTCGAGTGCAAATTCCTTGGAAGGAAATTCTTGGTTGCATGTACATATCCCTTGTGAGAAAAAAGGGAGAGAAAATGAACTATTGAGTACTATAGAAGTACTGGATTTGATTTATGTAAAAGAATAGTAGCTCTTAAAAAATATGTTTACTCTCAGGGCTATTTTCTGGTTTATTATAAAATACAGTTTACTAGAATTTGAGATTCAGAATTTGAGATTGTTGAAGGTGAACCTTTTGAGAGAAAAAAGCTTTTAGGAATGGGTACTTGTATCATTTTATTGCTGTAATATGTGGAAATATTTTAAATATTGTTAACATTATGCACCTATTAGCAAATACATTTAAAGACTCTTAGTCCTGTGTATAAAGCATATTGCTTTTGATTTTGACATTCAAAGAGGTAAAAGTTGCTAAGACAGTATTTGAAGCAAAGGACACGCATTAATTTAAAGAAAAAAGTTTGGTAACAGGAGGAAAAACTGAACAAATAAGGAAAGTCATATCCATTAACCTTCCTTCTGCCTCAGGACTAACTTGTTGCTTATTGAATTTGAGTGGTACAGCAGTAGTTCCTTGCTGAAGTACTGTCTGTTCTCTCCCCATTGCTGAAACGCTCAGTGATAACCTCACAATAACTCAGTGCTAGTGGTGTCTGAAAGGCTTCCCTCTTATCATTAATGTTTCTTTGCTGAATACCTGACAGCTTCTCTGTGAAACTCTGAAAGATGGTGAGGGAGAAGTCAGTTTTTGCACTGCATAGGAGGACACCAGTAACTTGCAGTTACAAAGATCAGCGCTGTTTGGTGACTTCACAGGTATTTTAATTTCCACTTGTCTAATTGCAAACACATGCGTACTGTCTGCATAGGTTTACTTCTTTTGTCTTTCTGCTTTGAGGCAGGATTGGTATTTGTAAGAATTTTTTTTAGTGGACAGGCTTTCAGACCTGTGCTTATCCAGAACTGATACACACTTTTTACATAAGCACATGTAAAGCAAAACGTGTATGTTATTTCTACTAGTTCTCTTGAAATTAATATAGCCTGCCAAAAAGGCCCTTGGCATACAAACATCCAAATACTTGAGAATGTCAGGACTGTGCTTTCTCCATATAATGCCATAGTCTAAGTGCCCTTCATCAAAAGTTGCAGCCTAAAGGTGTTGTGGTGGCTTAGACCCAAAATGGGTTGGTATGTATTAAAACTAAAATCTTAGTTCTTAGAAAAAGTAATAGAAGGTTCAGCTTTCCTAACCTAGGTGAATGAAAAGCACTGTGGAAGATTTGGTTTCGTTGCGGTCAAAGAGTCCTTATGAAATTCTTTTTCTAAACCTGGACGTGCAGGCAAACAAAACGACTGCTTATTGCAAGGTGTACCTGTATACTTTCTTGACTTGAGTTTGAGTGTTCAGCTCCTTTAGAAGTCAGTTCTGCTCTTGTGTGTGTGAGGGTTTTGTTTTGTTTTGTTTTGTTTTTTTAATACAAAGAATGACCTACATGCGTTGTTTTGAAAATGTTACTTTGTACGTAGAGTTGAGTCGGGGGAGAATACTAACTGTAAGAGGTATTTCATGAAGTCCCAATCCTGTATCCCAACTGAATTGCAACAGTCTCTTTCCAAATGCTTATGGAATTTTATTACTGCTTTCTTGATCTCATTGCATGTCATCAGTAATCACTTAAATATGGTCTTTAATACTCATCCTTTCTTCATTGGGTTTTGTATTTGGCAACAGAGGCTTCTGTAGTGTTGACGTGTATCTGAATTGCAGAAAAGTACTTGGCCTGATAGCACTGGAAGTTACATTTCATATAAAGATGTATTTTGAAACACTTTGGAAAATTTGGTAAGCTAAAAAATGAAAACCTTTTCTAGACACGTCAGCCATCCTAATTGTCAATATGTTGGTTGTTAAAGAAGAATATTGCTTGACTTTATTCTGAAAAACTTTTCATTTATTTAAAATGTGCAATTTTTGAGGTTGACAGTCAAGGGGTGTCCAAAACTGCCGTTAGATTTGCCTTTGTATGAAATTGGCTGGTATATTTTCCTCTGTTACACTGTGATAACTTGTGGAGATGTTCTTGTGTATGTTGTACTGATAGGTTACTTGTTGCATGTAAGGCTGTTTTTGTAAGCAAGAGGAATTCCAGGGATGTTCTGCGAAAAGGGTATATTCTGAGGTGGTGTACACTGGTGTAAAACTGGAGCAGCTCAACTAATTTCAATGGAATTCTGGATTTATACTAGTCTCCTTGTCACGTGTAGTTATGCCAGTACTACTTTGCACAATGTTATTTTGAATCTTGAGTTCCGAGTTGTGAACTGTTTCCACTGAAAACATTGAAAATTTTACAAACTGCAATGGTGGAATGTTTGGGGGGGGGGGGAGGTGGTCTTGGTTTTTGTTTTCTTCTTTTTTTTTCTTTTATTTTTCTTTTCTTTACTTAAAATAAAATGTCATCACTTCCAGCTATGGGCTAATCTTGTTGTTTCTGATAGGTAGGAGTCTTGTGTAGTCCGATAGCCTAAAGAATTTACCCCAAGGGTAGTAGGTGTTTGCCACAAATAAAATATGTGCTTTTTAGCCCTTTCAGAGTAAGTTTGTTAGGGAGGAAATCTTTGATTAAACATTACCCTTGTTTTCCCAGTGCATCCTCAGAACAGGCACACTGAGGGTAAGCCCAGTCCTCATCCTAAATTCCCAGTCTTCATCTGCAGTAAGTTTGGCCAGCTCCTGAACACTTTACATTTCCATTAGTAGAGGAAGATGCCACCAGTCCTGATTTTGGGAACAGAAGGATTCAACCAGTATTCTTCTGGGAGTGAAGACAGAGGGTCAGGACTGAGGAAAAAAAAACGTGCATTCCTGCTGGTAGGTTCATGCTTCTATTCAGTAGACTACAACTACTGAACTAACTTACCAGGGAAAGTACTTAAGCTGTTTGTGGAAATAAAGTCTCACAGTCTACGTATTTGTGCTTCTATCAGCTGCCTTGATGGCTCTGTGGCCCACTCTTTGGAATTAGCCTAATTACTAGTTTCTGTTCACTCAAATCAAGCTTCTTTGTTGAGGAGCAGAATTCGGAGCTAGGGCTCCTTTTACATTAGAAGTAATGGTGAGCTAGATAAATGATATATTTTGCTTTCTGCTAGCTCTTGTATTAAATTTAACTCTTATGCATTTAGAATGCTTGGAACAGTTTCTCTCCTGGAAAATCATTGTCACTGTATTTCAACCCAGAATGAAAAGAGGGTTAGAAGATTTTCCTGTATTTGGTGAGGAGTTGAAGGGCTTCCAATGTGCCTGCCGCAAACCAGGGCTGGCTTGTGCTTTTCTGTCTGTGGGAAGAAGGTTGGGCAAATACGGGCAGCAGCAGCAGCAGCATGTGCCCAGGAATGTGGATTTCACAGCAGGCTCTGTGTTAAATCAGCGCCTGATCCAAACTAATTTGTTAAAAGTTTAAAAGAGAAGTTCATAACTGTTGAAGTTTGAGCCAGAATTCAAGGGTCTCTTGATGCTTTCTCCCATTTACATTAGCATGTTTACCTGTCTCCAGGTGAGCAGGACCTGATTGTCTATTAAATATGCTGCGACAAAATTTTCCATTAAACTATTTCTTCACCACTAACTACAAATCTAGTAGCCACAGTTTCAGGCGTGTAAGGATGATTTTTTTTTTTTATTTCCTTTCTATCATATTTCATACATGTTATTTCCTGATACTTACTTGAGGCTCTTAGAAGTGGGCCTCGCCTTTTTTTACTGCAAACAACGATTGCATGTCGTGTGGTATCCTTCGGTATCCTTCAGTATCCTTCAGTACCTCCTCTAAATCTACAACAAAACCAAGCAAAACTTTAGGTAAAATTGTCCTGGATGAAATGTATCAAAAGATTAACCAGCCACTAGAAGTCCTCAGCCGTAGCAGTTCACCAGTGCCATAATTCCCCCAATCTTCACTAATCCTATTCCAATTTCTTAATTTGACCTCGCATCTCTGATTTCTTCCAGTGTATTCTGTCCCGTTTTACTGGGGCTATGTGGGTGGGTTGTGTTACAGTTATTGAGTGGTTCTTTGCACCTTAGTGGTAATGGCTGTGCAGTTGATTTTTATCTATGGAAATAGAGCTACTTAAATTGCTTTTCAGGATGAAAAAGCCACCTGGGCCTTAGGATTTATAAGAGACTAGTATTGAAGATACCCGATGTTACTGGGCATGTTTACAAGGAAGTTGGGAGTTGAAGGACATTTCAAGTTCAAAGTCGTATTTTACACACCAAACTCTTAGCCTAATATCAAACATTTACCAACACTAACACTAAAAGAGATTCAAATTAATTTTATTTTATTTTTCTACTGGTTAGTTCTGTTGTTTAAATTCTTTTCAAACCTTGTGTTACAGATAGGTAAACTGCAAGACACATTAAGAAGCTGATGAAGATAATCTGTGAAGACAAAAATAACTGGAAGATTAATTCTGTGTGGTGAGCAAAGGCAATTCCTCAATTTTCAATTCACTGTTTTTATTGTGAGAAATTATCTTCTTCAGTCAAATAGCTGTTCATGTTATTTCTTGAGATGGTGAAATGGAACCAGAAAGGACACCAGCTAAGAGAATTTCTCAGGTATTTCAGTCTTCTGTTAGAGGTAAACCTGATTACATAGCTAATCAGTATAGAAATTGAAGTGAAGGCTGCTTGTATTTTATCCTACCTCCATGTTGTCCTCTTGGGTCTCTACTCAGTATTTTGAAGTTGTATAAGATGGTCATCCCTTCCAAACTTATAATCAAGTGCTGTTATCTTAAAATATTCCTTCTGCCTACAGTATTTGTAGAAGCCCTGCTCAGCTGCAGGACATGTTGAGGGTTCAGTGCTGTGTAGGGTAGACCTGAAGTTAGAATGGGGCAGAGGAAATAATTCAGTGGAAGTTCTCTTACTCTGGAAATAGGCCAGGTGCATCACTACTGCATATACTCCCTCTTCCAGGTCTTCCAAACAAGCCTTATTTGCCACCCCCTGCATTGTCTGTATACCATACCCGGTTTCATGTACCTAAAGGCAATTATCCCAAGTACTGTGTCATTCCAACCTTCACTTATCTTGCAGCATTGCGTGGCTTCTTTCTTCACGGGGGACAAGCAAGATTTTCGGCTAGGCTTATCTCTGGGAGCCCCGCACTCCTAACTTTAGGCTCTTCTGTGTGTTTAAAAAAAAAAAAACAAAACATAAAACCTTGTTTGCCCATTCTAGTAGGAGTACTTCACTACGTTCATCAGCACAAAGTGGCGTAGGAAAGAAAATCTTTTGCAGACTTGCAGTAAAATCATGCATATGTTATGCAAGTATGATGTGCACACAGAGGTGTGGATACACAGTTTTTGGGCATGCATTGTATTTCAGAGGGAGTACTTTGACAGGGCCCTGACCTTGATGCTTGTTTTGATATGGGAACATGTTTGTAATGAATAACACTTTCATGTTATGGTAACATTGTTTGTAGGAAAAGAAATATTTCAGTGTTAGATTAAAAACTAATCACTGCAAGCAAAGTAGAATGCTATTCATCAATTCCTACCCTTCCTACACAGTTCTCCAACTCTTCGCAGTAGGTACTCCACTACATGCTTGGGAACAGTGCCTGTAGCTAGAGTACGTCAGGCTATATGTGTCAGGCAAGAGGTGAGAACTGAAGCTCTCTTGCAGCTCTCTCTCTTTCCAAACCTTTGAAGTTAATTGCACGTTAGGGCAGAACTTGACCTATGTCATCTTGTACTGGACAAATTAACAAAAGGGTTACATCCTGGCCTAGCCTAGATCTTTTGTATTGTTTTGGCAAAATCAAGATTGTAACCATTCCTTAAAATCTCTTTTCTGTATACAGCATTTATCGAGGCAACGCCCGGCTGCAAGACATGTTCAGAGTTCAGCGCTGTGTCAGCTAGATGGAGAAATACGGCAGAATTAGGTTCATAGTTTGCAGGTAAAATTATCTGTAACTGATGTAGTGAATACAGTTTATGTCAGCTGTGAAACCACAAACTAAGCTGAGCAGTGGGAGAATTGCCAGTTACTTCTCTCTTGAGATGAAGTTATTGTTTCCGTTTTCTCTTTAAATAGAACAGTTTGATAATAGTCTAGTTTTCTTTTTTAAAAGCCTTTTGTGAGCTGTAGATATTGAATTCCTTGCTAAGAGATTGCTAGCAGCCTGCTCTTGCAGCATACATGGAACAATTTCCTTTCCCCGCACACTGTATGACTATTTCCAACAGTCTTTTGATGCAAATTGTAAGCCGTATCTTCAGCCCATAAAGTTGCGCTTCCCGGAGTTGTTTCCTGAGTGTCAACAAATTTCTGCAAATAATGCTGCAATGGGATGTACTTGTTCTGAGAGTAGAATGTCGATCTTGTATTGCATGGGGTTTGCTGGTGTGCTCTTATTGTTAGCACACTGAATCTGTGTCTCCAACCATAACAGAAAGAGTGCAGAAGCTGTGCTCAGTCTCACCTTTGTTGCCCAAGTGGTCCTGTGAAATTGTGGACAACTAGCAGAACAATTCTAAAGCTTTCAAAGTGCAATTAAAAACGAAAAGTAATGGCTTCCTCAGGATTGGGAAATGACACCATCATCCTAGCCACAGTTTTGTCCTAAATACAGATAAGCTGGCTGAGGTGTGGGTTCTGTGTGTGTTATTTCCTTGAAAATAGAACAATAAAAAGGAGTCCATTGTATGCCTTGGAGTATTTTCTTGAAACTAGTACTTGCCTAGTAACCCTAGGGATATTATTTCTGAAAGATCAGGGAGGGAAGGAAAATAATTAGCTAGATCTAGTTTGTTTGTTTGTTTGTTTTCCCTGATTCATCAAAAACCAAATTTTGCCTACATCAAATCTTAGCAGCTTTATAGGCTTAAACAGCACCAGAATATCCCAAAAGCAAGGCATTAAAGAGGATGACTCCCTTAATGCTTGTGGCAGGGCCTTTTAATGCTGTATCCACTTGGAAGTTAAACGTCACCATAGTGCCAGACAATGATGGTGTATGTTTGGAGTAGGATTTTAAACATTCTCTCTAATGAAATTAGGCTGTTTTGAAGACCATGCTAGCAAAATACTATAAAAATTTGCCTCTTGGATGACTCCTGTTGAACGTTAGAAGTTCAGCATGTGAATATCCAATAGCAGTGGGATCTGAAAGGAGATCCAGATCTGCAAAAAGGCTGAACTGTGCTGAAACATCTTCGATCTTATTCTCAGTAGTAGACAAAAGATGAGATTAAATGATGATGCTTCTTAGATTTAGTAGGACCTTTTAAAATAATGAAATATTAAAATTGATCTCAGGGTATTTCTTTAGGCAAGCAAATAATAACTGATATATTTTTCTCTCTCAACAAACCAGAAATGCTGGCCCAACTTGAGTTGTTTGGTAAGGCTGAAATCAGAACATATAGTGAAGAGGGAGAGTATCAGCTGCTTCACAAGCTTAAACTATGCAACTTAAACAATGTTACAGATCATTTAGAGTTAAGGACTTACTAAAATAGAAACTCTTGGCATTCCTCATAAAAATATTTCATAATGCAATGTAGAACATAATATGCTTAAACTTTTTCTCACTCTGTCAGTGAGTACGCTCCATAATGTGAGCTTATCAGTGTAGCCAGTGTCAAATACTGTCTTGTAAGAGTGTTTACATTACGTTTTTTCTTCGCTTACTGACACGTTTTTGGTACTAGTGGAATTTAGAATAGGCAAATTATAGATCAGGTTCTCTCGCTGTGCCAAGTGTTTAGTACAGCTTTCTAACGTTGCAGCATCTAGTGCTTTCACCAAAGAGCAAAATGTGGTTGACCTATTAAAGAGAGAAAATAGATTTGGAATAACTTCTGAAGTACAGTAGGAGCCTAAAACATTTTCTAACTGACTGTTGCTAAGGAACATAGGACTAGAGGTCAAATATTGGTATATTTTTCCACTGGAAATTCAGATAACCTGATCACTTTTCCTGATAATTCTTCAAGAGCAATTGGAGAACCAGTAGACATCAGAGAAGCCAAGGCAGAAGGCACTTAAGTAATTCAAAAGGTTTATGTGAAATATTTTACAAGGGGTCTAGGGGAGCAAATTCTTTGTTAATGTTTTTTAATCGTGTGGTTCAATGAAAATCTTTCCTGAAATTTTTAATACTCCTTTTCTTTATAGAGAAATCTCCATCTGTTTTTTTGAGGGTTGGAGGTTTTTTGATTCTCTGAAGGGAGCTTATTTAAGATGAATTCAGTTTTAAGGGTATAAAACAAATAGGAGAAAAAAGTGGTTTTTGATTGATCATGAAAGTCTAACATGTCCACAGTCCCTCTTATACTTTTGCAATCCAACTCTATGGAAAGAATAAATCCGCTACAATTTTAGATGCACTTTATACAATATGGAATGAGGGGGAGTGGGGAGGTGGAGGGAAAGAGTACAGAGAATGCCTTAGATTTGTCCACAGCAGTCTGTAGAGGCTAAGTTCTCTTGCCCTATTTTTTTCCACACTTTAAAATGGCTTCCACATACACAACGGTACAGATTAGACCTTTATCAACATATCTTCAGCTATTTAGCTTAAATCATAATGACTGTGGGTAATCATGAAAAAGCAATGTGGGATTCCATAACTGTGTATTAATACTTTTAATAAGAAGTTCAGTTTACAAGATATTTTTTGCATGAGTAGTTCTGCAAGGCTCAGTCTGAGAGTTGGATTATCTCCTTTCCTCTTCATATGTCATCACCAGTAACAAATATTCTGCCATCTTTGTTAGGGTCCTGGTGAATATAAATGACTGTCAATGATTCTGCAAGGTACTACGGGCTTATCTTCACTACAAAGCTGTTTAGGCTCTTGTTCAGTGTATGTTAACAGCAGTCTATGTCATGTGCATAAATACATGCCTTCCCCTAAAGTACGCACAGGAATCTCTAATAAGTATTGTACTGTTTCACAGAGGAGCAAGCTAGCGCATGCCGGAATAAAACTCTAGCACTGCTTATGTTCAGGCTGCAAAGCAGACATAAACTATACCATTTTATGGTTTCTCATATGTCCTTCTCTGAAGGACCAATTCTCTCATTTGCGATGGGAAGAAGAGGGAGCCTGCAGTACCTGAACTTCCTAAAAGACAGATGCAGGGGACTGTGGGACCTTTGAGAGAAATGCTGCGCTAGTGCAACTACAATAACATAGCCGTGCTCAGTGTGGCTAGGTGTTACCACTCGCTGTGTCCAGGCCTGGCCCAGCGGACTGGCCAAACCATATAAGTGCTCCTCACTCAGCTTAACTCAGTGTGAAGATACAGTCTCAACAATTAGCTTTTTTATAGGCCCTAGTGAATATGGAATAGCTCTCCTTACACTACCCAATTTTTGTTACTGAAAAACGCACTTCCTCTGTATATGAGATGCGTATTAGTGTATGAAGCCCATAAAAAGTTCTGCCCACATATTTTAATATAATATTTCTTAAAAGAATGCTTGGGTTTAATAAGTGCAGCAAAATCCTGGCAGATTCAATACACAGAACATATGTAACTCAAGAACATAACACGACAGCTATAATTATTATTAACTTAATATATGTTTTTCTTGTAAGTTATAGTCCCTGGCCTCAAACAAAGCTTCCTCTTGCTCTTTGGATTGGAGCATGTTAATTCTCTATGCAAGAAGTAAAATATGCATACACATGAAACATTTCTAATGTACGCTATAGTTGCTGTATAAGTTCTCAGCATTTGAACTTATTATGGAGATTTTTAACTTCTGCTGGCAGAAAGACATTGGCTCAAATAACTGAAAACCTAGGGAAGGTATGACCATGAGCAACAGTATTGGCTTTACAAGTCTGATGTCCAAATTCAAGTCTCATTTTGAAAGACCGTTTCTCAGCAATTACTGATGGTAGCATACGTGACCTGTTGCTGACAGTTTGTGCCAATCTCCAGCAGAAGTTACTAGCGACCATCTTGAAAGAAACGGAAGGGACTTTGTAAACAGATCCATTTGTTGAAATACTTTCCCGGTTTTTATGTTAACTGTTCAGAGGCAGGAGAAATAGGTTGGCATCGTTTTTTCCAGGGATGGTTTATGTCTCACTAGCAAAATACTGCTTGGAATAGCGAGGCACAAATGTAAAGTATGTACATTCCTTGTGAAGGACCTCGTTGCAGCACTGATACAGAAATAACTTATATGTGTTTCTCATATTTTTGGAGTGTTGTGTGAAGGGAAGAGCTGATTAGAAGGCAGTGAGTGTGTAAGAGGCTGCACAGGTGCTGATTTAGATGTCCAGCTTTGGAGAAGTAATGAATTCCAAATCACAAACTACAACCTTAAGATACTGTAAAATATGATTAGATCCGGTATGAAACACAGGCTACCCTATCATATTTCAGTTACTATAAATTAGCTATTATTCCAGTTGTTGCTTAGTTTTTATCTTTCTGCTGAGCAACTTAAGAAAATAATGTCCAAGCAGACAATATTAACTGCATAAGGTATTGACCCCTCCACACTTTGCAGAGTGCTAGACGTGTACCTAGTTCACAATTAAAAACATGCAGTACAAGACCTTTAATCGTCGTCAGAATTAGAGATAGATCTTTTTATTTTTGCTTTTGATTGAAGTAGTGCTACAGCTTTAAGGAACACTAGATCTATATTTGCATACAAGAGAATATCGCCCAATATTTTAACTGAAATTTTTAGTGGATTTACTGGAAAATCTACAAGAATTCAGATTAATCTGTTCAATTCAAGCCCATTTCTGCCTTTTTAAAAATATCTTATAACAACAACCTGGACAAGTATTTTAAAAATATATGTTTAAACAGTTTATATGTTTAAATCAGAAAATTCTGAACCCCAGAAAAGGTTTGGAAAGTGTTTGAAAGATGCAGTCCTGTTTCTGGAGGAGAGGGTGGTCCACACATACTTATTTCCTGTTTGCATTAGCCAATAGTGGAATCGGAGATGCTGGGGGCAGCAGAGGGGTGCAAAGAGGTACTTGCTTCTGCCCCACGCAGCGCTCGTGTTGCAGTTATGTGGTGCCTGAGTAGCTTCCCTGTGTGCAGGAACTGAATTTACTCCTTTGATATCACTAAAGGTCTCCTGTGTGTACTGCTTCCTTCTGATGGCACTCAGTCATTTTTTTGGAGTGCACTGACTTGCAGCCGTGTGTGCCACAGTGTCCTTTGCTACGTTCTCTATGGTTTCTCAGACTTCTTATAAAATAACCAAAGCAGCAATAACAACACCCCCACAGAAGACAAAAACCTAAACCCAAAACCAAATAGCCCTGTCATCTGCAAATGCTTGCTCCTCTCATTCTGCTTTTCTCTGCAAATTAGGAATGGATATGTTCAACAGCATTGGTGCAAGTCTAGATTTTCTAAGTATTATTAAGATATGTTGAGAATTGGTTATTTATCCTATTCGTTCAATTTTCTAGTTGCTAATACATGGCAGAATTTTGCTTCTCTTCCTTTAGTCCTTTAATTGTTTGTTTTTTCCTGCAAAACTTACTTAACAACGAATAAAGTAGGACAGTGAGAAGTAATGTCCTTATGTGTAAATATATCCAGATAACTGCAATATAACCTACTTTAACCAAGAAAATTTACGTAAGTAATGAAGTTTTCTTTTTTTTTTTTTTGGTTTGTTTGTTTTTTTTACTGGATTTCACCTGGTATTTCTTCAGTGAATGTATGTTCTCATTTGAAAGTCCAGGGTCTTTAGGAACTTTTTCATGCTTTGGAGTTAAGTCTAATTCTGCAAGCAGTATAAAACTAGTGTATTGACCTTTGTATAAAGGGCAGAGCAAACCTTTTGCTCTGTTTCACTGTATTGGGACATTTTAAGCCCTATTTGTTTTGAGCTGTCCTAACATTAGCTGTGGCTGTAAGATGCTAGCCAGCTGTCCCTCCCTTTTGCAGAAAGCTATCACCCATGTACCCCTGCCTGGGAAGCATTTGCAAGTGCATGCTAGCTTCTCAGGCTGTGCAACCCATAGCCTGGTGGGTTGAAGCAATCTCTCCTCCCACAGCACTTGGTGTGGAAAATATTAATGCTGTTAACATGTTTCAGTAGAAAGTGGTTGGGTTTTTCGAGCCATCTGTGCTGCAGGTGAGGAGTATTGGTGTATGTGATATTTCTTGTTGCTGTCTACATTAACCCTAGGATATTTATTAAGGATGATCTCATGGAAAACTGCTCCATCGGTAAAAAGGGTCTTCAGAGGAGCCTCTGTTTTGAAAGTAGTAGCAAGAAATATCAAAGCGTTATTCTGAGTACAGATATTGAAGGCATTTTTAGTGTCCTGAATTTTCTTACCTTTCTCTGGGCTTAAAAGCTGAGAGTCATCAAGCTTGTTTATTTGCAAATTGTTTCTTCCTTGAACTTCTGTCATTGGAAAAAATCCAGAAATAAAAATAGGCCTGAGCTGAAAAAATGCTGCCAGAAGAGCTGAAAATTAAAGCCAGCAGGCCAGAAGAAACTCCCAAAGAACTGTGTATGCATGGAGTGAGTCTGTCCCATCATTATTTGTTAAAGAAATTATTACATGAAAAGGTGACAAAAATTTGCAGTAATGTTGTTTCAAGGTTATATCATTCATAGGAAAATTAGGTGTTATGATTCAGAGAGTTCCTTTAAAAAGGATATTGACAGATCTGACTTTTGTCCCCATTGTTTGTAATATCCTCTTTCAGCATGAAAATATTTTTCCATTCCCATCAGTTTTGTTATTTTTTTATTTGGCACACATTAATATTTTTCCTGAACTGTAAGTAGAATGAAAAATCTTTATTTTTGTTGGCTTGCAGATATTGTAGCTTCCCCTCCAGTAAGACTGGCAGATTTATTTTTAGAGATATTGAACCAATGTATAGCCTACATGGTTATTTAGTGACAGTAGATTATATGGGTCTACAAAAAGGTGTAGTTTAGAGCCTGCTTGCACGGTTTGAGAAGGAGCTCTGTATAGCAGAGAATATGGTTCTCTGTTACGATGCAATAAGTTTTGCTCTAGGGTTACACAGCTATCTGGTTAGCGCTTTTGGCTTTCTCAGTTTCCCTCTAATCCAGCTCCAAAGGGAATACTTCTAACATTCCAGACTGCTGAGCAGCTTTCCGACAGCTGCCATTAAAATAAGAAGAAAAATAAAACTGCCTTGTCTTCTTCCCAAGCGTGGATCAGGTGAAATTAGAGCCAATTTCTTGTGTATGCCAACTCTACCCTACTGTGCCATCGCTAATGTCAGAGCCGTCACCTCTGAGGTGCAGCTGTCCACTTGGGAAGGGAACCACAGAAAGAAAGTTACGCTGTGGCAGTGTCCAGAACAGGAACCATAAATCATGGACTTTGCAGTTCTAAGGCCTGAAGATGTCCGTATGTGCATCTGGAAGGAAGTGCATGGGAGTGCTGGTAAGGTGGTTTGAGGATATACAGCAACCATCTTTAACCATACCACCATGGTGCCGGCCCTTAAACTAGATGCCTTTCAAAGGTTTAATAACATACGTTCCTGGTAATTAAGTTAACCAGGTTAAAAAATAAAACATGCTATAAAATTTGTTTTTTTTTCCCTAAAGTAATTTTAAAGAAAATATATGATAATAAAGCTGATGCCCATATGTCTTTGTAGGTTTTTCCCTCCACTTGATCTGTAATAGATACAACAGTCACTTCCCACATTGGGCATACCTTCTGCAAAGATCTTGTCTGTGACTTCTCTGTCCCCTGTCTACTGCGACAGCTTGGACTGCAATAGGATAAGGGGCCCATAGAGGGTCTGATGCTGCTCTCTCTCTCTTCTCTTAGCCACACTACTGTGAAAACAGCTTGCTCCATGAAGGAACTTTTTTCTGTGGATCCAGAAGTTCTAGATGTGACCCATGTGGATATGAATCTGATCGCACATGATAGCATTTCTTTCTTTGTTAATGTGCAGTATTATACATGTATGAAATTTGTTCAGAGAAAGCATAGTGTATTGTGTGCAGTGGCAGAGGTCCTGATGTGATGGAACTAAGACGGTTGAGGTATCCAGTGATGTGGATGATTTGAAATCACTCAGTGTATACCTGGCACCTCTTCACGTATTAGGGTGACTATGTAAGTTGCTGAGATATACAGTCAAATTTCTTGAAAGCTGAAACTGTTATACATGCATGTCTTACTTATTCCAGTTTTGGTTGCAACAGAAGTTTCTTCATCCAACAAGATTAATCTGAACAGAATAAGAAAGAATTCATCAGAGAGGGCTCTGTGATGCAGGTTGTATTGAAATCTTAGTGGTCCATTTGCTGTACAGATGAGGACAGCATACATCTTCCTCATGCTGATTTTGCATTTGGATAGCTAAAGCTATTTTAGTGGAAGTGGCTCTGATTTTACACTGGTATCAGGGAGAGGAGGTTCCTGCTCTGAAGTTTGGTAACCCTGTTTTTATTTAATAGATATAAATTAATGAATATATGATCGTTTACTGACATGACTTAATGTTACCAGGAACACTGAATTTACCTGTTCTAATGTAAAAGAAAAAGATATAAATATTATTGTAATTAAACAGTTTCTTATGTTATTATAACTAAGATGAAAAAGAAGAAAAACAAAAGAAAATGCATACTGAAAGAAAAGATTAGAATTAGAATTCTAGGAAGCAGGTAATTCTCTTCCTAGTAAAAAACGTATGAATGTTTATGATTTTCTGGAGTCTGGCTTTTTTTTTTTGTTCTTTTTGCCTACTTACTGAGATTTCTGCAAATGTCACCTGTCTTCTCTCTGCATTCTTCAGTGGGGTTGTTTAAGGGCGGTTTCTGTAGTGGCTGAGAAAAAGAATATTTTATTTTGAAAGAAAGAAAGAACACATCGACCTATTGTTTCATTTCTCTAGTCTTATTGATTTCTACAGTGCAAGCTGCATAATGAGAATGTTCCCTCAAGTATCTACTTGTAAAAATACCTTTGTATAGTATGCTTAGAATTTGTTAAGGAAATTCTGGTTATAATTCATAACACTGGAGCTGGTTGCATTTCCGCAGGATGATGATGATAACATGCCAAAACTTTGATCACACTTAACAAGAAGATTCCATTTCTAAGTACAGTGCTCTATAGCTATTTATTAACTTCATCAGATGTTGTATTAATTCTATAAACTACTCTTTTATAGATGGAATGTTAATATGCAACATGACCAAAGAGATTAAAAAAGAAAAAGCGAGGGAGGAGGAGGATAAATGTGTTTCATACTTCAGTACAGACTAGTAAATGAGCATGGGGAGTGACCTTGAATGTGCTGAATATAATTGTGCTGTTTAATTCTAGATTAAAGTCTAATTTCTTCCAATCTATGGCTCCAAGTGTAGAAGTGCCAGAGATGCTTGTTCCGTGGATGTAACCTTGTATTTACAGCACTACCAGGAACCTGTTTGCATGCTTATGGTCTACAGCGCGCCCAAACACTGCAGAAGCTCAGGTTAAGCAATGCACTTTTTCTCTCCACCTTCTTCTGTCCAGAAGCAGAGCAAATCTCTGGGAGCATGAGGGTCAGTACATGCAGTATTTGTTGGAATTCCCAGCGTTCTAAATATAAATAGAATTAAAATGTTGTACAGTAATAATGAGTCTTATGCTCTTGCCAGCTCTCAGGGAACAAGTGGGTGAAAGATCTGGTTCTCACAGCAAGGTGTGTGCACATCTACCCAGCAGTAGCATTGAACTCACCTTCAGTCTGTTGACTGAAAACGTCCAATAATAGCTTGAGTGCAAAACAACAGCTATTGCTCAACGTGGCCTGGGCACTTCAGCCCTAAGGCCCCTCCTGCAGAGCTGCATAGGACTGCCAAGTTCTAGCATACCAGACTGAAATTTGGATTTGTTCCGTCTCTGTGGTTGGGCCTTCTGTTAATGTTCTGAGATGGAGGCGAGCCCAGTCTGAATGGGAGGAGGATGTGTGGGAAGGAAAGACCAGGCACACAACTTCAACCGTCTCAAATGATGTGGGGGAAAGAGAGAGGTGTTTCGAGCTCCCGGTTATCACCATCAACGCTTGCTAACAAGTACTTTGCCTACATCCAAGTTTAGGACAGTGGTTTTGTTTTCAAGTATACAGTGGCTTTTCAAATACATGCATGTTCTCTGAATGAAACCTTCAGTTGAGTTAACAGCAGTACATGTAAGGTGAATGAATAATACAAAAAAAGGTTGAAAACCTTTGCTGGGCAGAAGAATGGAGGGGCCTCCCTTTGACATCCATATTTTTTTCCAGCTTCCCTTGCATCCTGCTCTGCTTGAAATGATAATAGGAGCCCTAGCTTATTTTCCTCCTCAGATAAATAAATAATGGCTATAAAAGGAAGTAATTGAAAAATAAGATGTGCGACACTTCCAAATTATTTACTGATGATAAAAATAGTCCTCTGTGGGTGGCAGAACAAGCACATTGTTCAAACTGATAAGTTGCATAAAAAGACTTTCAGGTTTGGACAACATTTGCGGTTAGATGTGGTGTATGTGGCATTCAGGGAGGAATTAATTAAAAAATGAAGCACACATGTCCAGGTCAGACTTCTTGTGGAACAATGGTGAAATGCTGGGTATTGGAAAGAAAAAATAGTTAAGGAGTACATATGGACATGCTACAAAGGAAGATGAATTTTAATTTTTTACTGTACTATTAAACATGGTATTTATTGCCGGTTTTTTTTGCTTAAATGCCTTTAATTGAACTCTGGAGCTTAAGAAGCCATTCCTAGCAATGTAACATTTCCGGAAGTTTTAATTCAGTGTAAAAAGAGCTAACTCTCTTTTCTTTTTCTTGAGACTTATGGAACCTTAAGAAAAATTGTAATATCCACACTAATAGTTTGCTCATGATACTGTATGGTGTTCTCCTCTTTAAGAATGAGAACTGATTCATGAATAAGCTAGTAAACATGTAGAACATAAAGGTTAAGCATGTTTGCGAAAGAAATACAAATCCAGATTCAAGGAATCTCAAATCTGAGCACTGAGAGATTAATCTGCAACAGTAATGGTCTCAGGAGACCATAGAAGTTTCTAGGTATCCCAAGGACTTGTTATAGAATAAGTATGTATTTAAAAATTCAGAATGTTAAAAAGAGGGGAAAAAGAAAGAAAGAAAGAAAGAAAAGCCACAAAATAAAATAAACTTGTCACTGCATATGGTACCATGAAGTCACTGTTGGTATCTCTCAGTAATCTTTGAGATTTGTGCAGATCAACTGAATGGAGCAAAAAACACTTTCAGAAGAAATGTAATTATTTTGCGGAGAGAATAAGTTTAACTATAACATTAAATGATATAAGCATATAAACTATATAGATTTAAAATGATTAAATTAAATACATAAAAACATTCTTTTGTCTTGGGGCAAGCAAGTTTTCCACCAAGAAAAAGAAAAGCAACTTTAAGTAGAATTGAAAGAAAAATTTTTTTAGCAGTCATGAGGGTTTTTTGAATTGAGATTATCCTATTTCAATATGCTGTTTCACTGCACAGCATTAATCTAGGCAAGCTCATGTTCAAAGACTAAACCAGATATCATTTTGACATAAACACATGACACTTCTACTTGAAAACAGAAAAGTTGCACTCCGTTCTGCTGTGCTTAGTATACCTGAAGACAATTCACCTAATACAGTCAAGGCAGCCAAGTGCGAAAAATTGAGTGGTGGTCCCAGCCATTTGTGCCTATCATTGGAAGTGATTCAGAACAGGGGCACAGAGTGCCTCAGCTGAGGGAGGATTAGCTTCTGGAGAAGGGGTGGTGGCCTCAGCTGCTGGGACACAGAGGTGGTCCTGCAGCGCGGGAATGGTAATGTCCCTGCCGTGAGCTACACAGAGCTACACCGTTAGCAAGGGAGATGCTTGCCATCAGGGCTGCTGCTCTTCGCTTGAGCATCAGCTGCATTTCCTTTCCACTTCACCTGTTCAGTAATGCTCAGTAATTCTTCTAACAGTGTGTGTGTGGGGGGGGGGAGGGGAGTTAGTAGCAGAAACATCTGCAGAATAAATGTAAATGGGGAAAAAATGTGTGCCAAAGGCAAACAGTATTGCCTGAGGTAACAGCCCTTGTGTCATAATGTAGTCAATAATGTCTGTGGGAAGAGGAATACAATAGCAATACATTAGGCATCAAGAGTTGTTGCTTATATGGGGTCATTTTAGTCTCAAAGTCAAAACATGACGTAGTTAAAAGAAAGGAGTCCTTTACGACTTTGACCTTGGTGTTCCTGTGAGGAATAAGAAACTAGATACTTTCCTCGTCAAACACAGAATGGATGACAAAACAAGAAAAGTAAACATCAAGAAGATATTACTGCAGAGGGAAATAAAAAAGAGTTTATGTTTCTCTCTAAATTTTTCCAGTGGCAGCCTTACAAACCGTTGTGTCATAAATCCATAAAAAGTGATTGGAAAACGCCAGTAGGAAAAGGTGCAAGCAGTGCTCAAGCCAGCTAAGCAAAGTGATTAGCTTCAGACGTATCTGCCGAGATGTCAGGTATAGTTCAGACGTATCCCAAAACTGAAAATATTTTTAGTTGCTGCACTGTACTGCAGCAAGCTGAGAAAAGATTATAAGTAAGGATTGTTTTTCCTTTGTTTAAAACAGATTTCCCTGATACCTGGCCTAATACTATTCTTCACAAGAATAATTCGGTCAGATAAAAATTTGTATCATATAACCCCGTGCTTACATCTAGCAGGCCACACTGTAGATAGTCCAGAGATTCAGAATAGTGCATGGTGGGATGATACATGGGTTGTAAGCTGCTTTCCTTGCAAAAATGTTGGCTTTCTTTCACAACAACCCTCTGGATCCGTACACTTAAATTCCAGCAGATTAGAGACTGGAAAAACTGAAATGTAGTCACTTTACCTTCTCATCTTTGGTAAGTTCATGATGGATTCTGTGGCACCAGCCTCTCAGACAGTATTTTTCTTGCTAAACATCTGTTGTTTTGATTTCCCTGCTTAAATAGATTGGATTAGAAGTGGAGAAAACCATCATCTCCTCCTCCTCGATGTTCTGTTGCAAAGCTTAGTTACTACAAGAACAAATCTTATTTCTTTCCTTCCAGAAAAGGCTTCATTGACATGCAACATTTGATTTTTGAAAATGGTTCTGGCTCTTAATTTTCTGCTACATCAAGATAGAAGATCAAATTAGTTATTGTAAATTACATTCAGATAGGCTGCATGTAACTGCTTCATTGACTTTGATGGGCTTTATTGACTTAGCTGAGATACTCTAGAATTACACTAGTGTAACCGAAATCAGACTCCGTTTCAGTGCGGTTTAGATCTAGAAAGCATATTGATATTTTAACTGCAAGACTGGACTGCTGGATGTACTGCGGTTTCCTAAAGAGCAATAGAGACTATCCATTGAGGGTTTGTGTATGCTCTTAAAAACTAAAGGCCAGACCTTGTAATTAATTTATTCTTCTTTAGATATATAAAGAGGACCACTTGCATGTTGATCCAAGATAGAAGAAATATATTTTGTGTAACACCAAGAGCTATACATTTTCTCTGTCCTAAGCATAAAAATCTCCTGCCAGCAAGTTCCAAAACCTTATACAACATACAAATGAAGTCCACCAAAATAATGAACTAATAATACAGGATCTGCTGAAATGTAAGATTCCTCATCTAAGATTGACTGAAAAAGTCAAAAATCACTCTGCTATCACAAGCAGCTGGAACAGATCTGGACCCTGATGGGACTCAGTTGAATTAAAGCAGATTTTAACTTTGATTTTTTTCCTTTTTTTAACATTAGGATCAGAAACAGCTCCCAAATTTGTATGAAGTTTCCAGGAAAGATTCAGGTTAACGTTTATGCAAAACCCAAGAGTGAAAGGGTCTGGAAGAGATGGAAATGTGTGCTTCTTAAATTAGAAGACAAATTACTGTATTTACTTTAACTGGGGAGATTAGAACATAGATGTTTGTGAATCTAAAACATATCACAGTAAAAACAGCTTCTTGCTAATGCACGCCCACACTGCACCTTGCAAACTTTTGCTGTAAATACACATTTTCAGCAGATTTCTCTGGGATGTTCACATCCACTGATGTGCAAAGTGCCTTCAGACTTTGAATCATACAAACGAGGGATTTATGTTGCCAATTGCCTTCAATGCTGCATGTATTTAGCAAATGAAGAGCAAAACTCCTCTCCCTGCCCAAATAAGCCCTATGTGATAGAAAGAATCGGCAATCTAGCTGGCAGACCGTATGTGTTACACTTCAGTTAATAACAGTAAACTGGAAACTGTTAAGCTATTCCTCGTGTGTTAAGTGTATGCAGGGAGGTATGCACAGACATGGTAATGACACAATTTGTATTGGAGAATAATTTAAGAAATTCTCCTCTTTGGTTTTGGATAGATGCAGAAAACAATAATGCAACTCTAGATACCTTTTTTTGGCCTCTCAAACTATACAAATGACTGAGACTAGCCTGTTGAAAGCAATTAATACTTTTTAGTGGCAAGAAAAGCGATGTCATTTTCATGTATTCGTATTCGACATGTAAGTTCTTACTAAGCCTTTGCCCTGGCTTTGGGGTGCTAATCCACTGCTTAAGGGTCCTTAGGTTTATCTCTAATTTGGGGTCCAGCTCTGCATCAGATGTTACCACATATTCAACATCTTTCTTTTTGATAACTTCGGTTAGCGCTTGTTTCATTTTCCAGTATCATTTCTACATTTTGCTGAGCTCTGACTGGTCTTTTGATCTGTCTTCTCCACAGAAATCCCTGAGATGACTGATGGGAGGGCAGAACAAACTGGAACGTTTTTCAGCAACTGAGATAGAGGAATTAAGTCAATGAGCGTTTCCTGAATGCTTTTCCAAGTGGCCTGAACTGTGTTTTGGAGGTAGTTTACAGCAGTTGTGTTCTGACCAAAGATCAGAACTTCTCTACTCTAAATCTATAGACCATAGTCAATAGAAAGTGTGGTGAAGGAGACCTTTTGGGGTAAACAATTTAGATTATTGGGATGTTTTACTCTAGTAGCATATCGTATTTCTCTGTATGGCTTTTGGTGAATGCTAGTCTGCACTGAAAGATAGTTACAAACATTTGAAGAAATTTCTGTGCTCAAATCATATGCTGGAAAGTCTCTGTAGTAATTGGAGAGAGTGCTTATTCCAAAATGTATTTGGCTTTACAGACATTTAAACTTACTAAGATTCTCTGTAACAACACAACATGAATTGGTCACAGGCTTCTAACTTGTCCATTGGAATAAATTGCAAAGATCTGTAAAGTTGACATTTTGAAGTTTTCAATATGGATATTGTAACTGATACAGAAATTTAAATTGTTACGATTTGAGTTACTTTTTCAGCATTCCATAGAGTAAATCTTTTGATTTGGACAGCTTGGTAGGCTCATCCAGACTGAGCAGCTGCCTTTTTTTAGACCAAATTCATCCAGCTTCTCATGGTTATAAATACATGCAACTGAAAAGCCACTTATTCCTGTTTTCTTGCAATTTATAGGATAATTTAGGATTGGTTTTCATGACAGTTTTAAGCCAAGTTTTGCCCATGACTTTAGTTCTGTGCCAACATGCTTAATCCAAACATAGTTGGTGATTTTAGCTTGATGGGGCTTTTCTGGCATATGTATTGTAACATCTAACAAAGTAGCCTGTGCAGCATGTTACATCTGTGTGGCTTTTCTTACGTGAGTTGGCCAAACTTTGAAGAATTAATCAGAGAAGTACCCATTTCGTTTACCTGAACATTCGGAGAGAAATGAATGGCAGTTTTATAGTTCTGCCTTTCAGAACAGAATAGTTAGCATTTCTCCTTAAAGGCCTCTCTTCCAGAGCTATGTAACTACTATACAGGGGTGCAAAAGGGATAGTGTGACAGACAACCAGTCAGAATTATGTATTCCCAAAGCATACTTAGTAAAAACTAGCTTACAGGTAAACAGTAATTAAGCCCACTAAATGTAAATATCTTTTTTTAGGAACAAAAAACCAAACAACCCTCCCCCCAAATATTGTGTTTAAACGAAGCAGAATGGTAATTCTTAAACTGCATTCAATCCTGGATTGTAAGGGGAGAGCCAGATTAGCAGGCCCGCTCTTACAGAGAGTAGAAATTAACTCCAAGTCAAGTGTGTTGACCTCCTAGCTGGCATGAGCTGTGTAACCTAACAAAAGCTTTTGACTTTCCTACAACAGGAGAAAGGAAAACATGCTGAAACTTCATTTAAGATGTGGAATAGATCTACCCAAATCTGATCCACTTTTTTTTTTTATGAAACACATTTTTGGAATTACACAACCTTGGAAATAACTTTGTAGCCTGCATTCACTCACTATGGTGAGAAAAACATTAAGAATTCTTTAATTCTTAAACTTATGTCATATTCATGACAGTGTGAGTTGTCTCTTTTGAAACTATTAGAAACAATTTTCACTTCCCTTGTGATTCTCTAGAGGTTCAGGGATCTCTTGTATTATGAAAGGATCCTGAGAAAAATTTGAAACAGAAGGTGGGGGAGTGGGTGGGAAACTAACAACTTCATAAATACAAAATATTCTGAAAGAAGATTAGGATTTTCTGATGCAGTATTATGAACCATGAATTAATTAAACATAATGAGTTACAAGGAATGAAAGGGAAATAGAGTAACTTTATTGCCTTTTCCCCTAGGAATAAAAAAGCCATGAGTTAGGCTAATATTTCAGCATTGTTTTCCTAGATATTATATATTATCATAAAACAAAACAATTTACCAAGGAAGACGTTGCACCTCTCTGTGGTTCTTGCTTTTATACCTGTAGAATCATAGAATAATTTAGGTTGGAAGGGACCTTTGGAAGTCATCTGATTCAACGCCCTCATGAAAGCAGGGCCAGCTTCAAAATTATCTCAGGTTGCTCTGGGGCTTCTCCAGTCAAGGTCCGAACTTGCAACGATGGAGATTCCATGGCCTCTCTGCACAACTTATTTCAGCGCTTAACAGCCCTCACTGCAAAGAATATTTTCCATCTCTGATGAAGCTTCCTCACTACGAGAGTATACTACCAAAAGACGTTTCCCTTGTAAACTTTTTTCTGTTCTACCATGTTATTCTACGAACAGAAAATCATGAGGACGGAGGATGAGCAGTAGTTAATGGTGTTGCATAAAATTATATAAATACATCTCTCTTGGGGGGAGGGTGTGCATGCATAGTAATAGTGGCAGGACCAAACTGTAACAAAGGGAAAGGAAAAAAGAAGGTATTGGCTATAGAATGATATTTTGAAGAAGGATAAGTATTCGAAGTTGCTCAGAACTTTCAGAAGATCATACTGTATCATAGCAGCAGTAAGAAATGAAAGATAGAACTAAATGTGAATTTCCATTGAAGTTTTTCTTCTTTTTAAATGCCTGCTTATTGAAATGAAAATTGTTCCTAATTAAGAGCCAGTGTTTAAAAGCATTCTGGGTAAAACAATTTCTGAATTAGAAGATTTTTTTTTTAAATTCAAAACAAGTTCTGGCTTCAGAACGTAAGTTATGAGACTTAGCAACATGGAAACCAAACATTTGAAAATTATCATGAAGGAATATCTGATCTGATCAAAAAAACCTAGTTTAATGGTTTGCAAACTTTTCTTGACATAATTTTTAAATTCAGATCATTGTGAGACCAAAGAACCATTTCAATACAGTTCTAATGAAAATAAAGGCAAATATTGCAGTTGGCAGACATATCTGATTTCTAATCCTTATCGTGTGTATTTTGGAGTAGATATTGCCAGCCATACTTTAAAGAGAAATGTGGAAATGGCTGTCTTATTTTCCCACTAGACATAGCCTGTTGCTCTAATCATCATATACCATTGAAGTGTAAGCTCTGATAAATAGCAGACCATTATTTCAGAGTCGCACTGACTTCAGTGGATCTGCATAGGTTCAAAAAGCTATTGGATAGGGTTTAAGATATTAAATGGATTTAAGTGAGCCATGACCTAGGGGAGAATAAGATCTGGTGTAAATAACATTGTGGAAGTATGTCAGAAGTTGCACCCATTGTAACTTAGTCATCTTCTACGTATGTGACATTTTGTAATGAGATAATAAAGCTTTAGGCTGTGTAATAATCAGGTTAAATTAGTGCTAAGACAGCCAGAAATGCCTGCTAATAAGAGTTGATAGCTCAGCATGGGCTTTGCAGCAGAGGGTTAACAAGTGCAAAGGTTCATCCACAGGGCAGGGCAGGGTTCCCACAGTGGCTAGGGGATGAGAAGGAAGCTAACTGGAGCAACATGGAGACAGAATTTCTCATAATGTTTGTTTCCTTTGAATGCTATATTTGATGATACCGCTCTGTATTACATCTGATGTGCTTGTACCTAGCTATTATGCTACCATGGTTGAATTCTACAAGATGCTGCGATTTGGATATGCTTGATTCCATTTAAAATTTACTTTTTATAATGCCTACACATAAGATATTTATCAAGTATGTCTTAGTTATTCAAGAAAATGGCTTCCTGTATTTTACACAAATGACAAGTTATTTAATGTATTAATCTGTGTATGTGCGGGGGAAAACTCCAATATGGTTCTAGCCTTGTTTGTCTCTCATCTGTGATAGCCATCTGCTAGCCATCTTAGTTTGGATGGAAGCCTTATTGCATTTGCTTTCCAGATTAGTGCTGCTTGTAATATTTTCTGGGAAGTCAGAAGAAAAATCAGACAACTATTGTAACGTGCCTTTGACAGTCAAACCGAAGACAGATCACTAGTATTAGCTAAATAGCTAGCAGTATAGCAATATAACTTGTTGAATATAGAAAATAATTCAGCAAATAAAACTGTTGAAAATATTTGTCTTACAGTACTAGCAAAATGCCAAAGGCTGTTCATTCTGTTCTGTTTAATAGGACAAATGGAATTTATTTCATTACTTTACAGTACAGTCTTGTGCAGCAACCCCTACATACTGTATTCACTTGAGAGACAGGGTGCTTATATCAGAAAGTACTTTGGCTAATATATTGCTTCCATAGGTACAGTACTTAAGTGCTTCCATTTTCCTTTCTCAAATTCTACCAAATAAATTCATTTACTGAAAATTCTAGTCAAGAAGCATATTTGTCTATTATTTGTGATTGTATCTTTTCTTTCTCACATGATCAGGAATGCTGTGAACGTGATGCTGCTTGTTGAAGAATTGTTTAGGACAGATGCAGTCTCCAAATTAACAGATCTGACAAGTCACTTCAAAAAGGTAAAATTTTCCATTCAGCTGCATTGATTGTTATGCCAGTGCTTGCTGATTTTTATGATATCTAGCTTCCCAGTACTTGTGCCTTCCACTCTATCTAGATATTTTCCTTTCAAAAGTTTCGTTTAAAGTTCAAAATACAGCATTATCATACTACATGTTTCATATGTTACCATTTTATCCATTACTTCTTTCTGACATTTTTCTGGTTGTTTGCGTACCCCAGTGTTCAAACTTCCCTGAAGTCTTTTTCTGATCATCTGTATCAAATTTCTTAGGCTTTCTTCATGTTACACAGTGAACTATAAAGAGGAGAAAAATAGTATGTTTAAGAAAGAAGCTGATAGTTAATGAAACTTTGATCAACTTAACAGCATAAGAAAAGTGTGTATTTTTCTGTTGGAGAATCTCTGTGTTTGCCTATCTAGTGCTTTCTACTGCAAAAATTTCACTGAAAATGCAGAAGAAAACCTTATATCTCAGGATTTTCCATTAGAAGTGTGTTCCCTTTTTCTATATAAGTTTCTCCTTCCAAGCCCTCTTTGAAATATTTTTATGTTTAAATTATGGAAATCATTTTAAGCATATAGGGTTAAATCTAATCCTAATGTTAGATGTACTGAAATCTAGTGAAGTATGTTGAGGTTGTACTGGAAATATATCAGCCTACACAAAACTCGGTATAAATTTATTTTCATTAAGGAAAAACTTCACCACCATAAGCAGCAAAAAACAAAGTTAAAAAAGGTCTTCCTCTCTGCTGTGTAGTTTATGCATGAATGGGGAGAGAGATACAGGTGACATGGATCTAGAAGGAAGGTAGGTTTCCGCAGGCTTGGAAAAGAAACTAAAACTGTGTACGTACAAATATCTTGTTATTACATACCAATTCCAGGTGATGTCAAGCAAATCTGATAGTGTTTGCTGTGTAGGTCCACTATCAAGTGGGGAAGCAGCTATCTGAAAAGCTGCAAAGTGATTTTTGGTGGAGAAAAGCCATTCTATTTTAAACTAAACAATTTAAAAAAAAAACAAAACAGTAGAATAATTATCTCCAAACAGTATGCGAGTAGAAACTTATTTGATACCTCTTCCATTTTTAAGGTGACTTTTCACTGCTGCTTAGTAGTTACAGTAGCACAGTACTGTCACATGATCTCTGAATATCTAAGAAAAAACATTTGGGAAATTTAGTGGTAAAGTATTCCATACTAAATAAAAGGATAAGATGCAAATAGAGAAGAAGAAAAAGAAACAATAAATGCAAATGATTTAAGAATTTCAGTAACCTGCAAGAAGTCTCCTTGTCATTAGCGTAATCCGGCAACGTTTTAAGCATCCATCAAGAAAGCACACTTAAAATCACCACAGAGCTTCATAAAAATGGTGTCAGACTTCAGTATATTAACTAAATTTGGAGTTCATTTCGAACTCTGTGGAGAACACCTTATACAAACACCTTATGCAAAACTTAGTTTTACGTTATGAAATGGGTTTACTCTTAGTTGGCTATATACTAGTTTTGTTCTGTTAAAGCTGACTTTAGAAAATAAGCTGTTTGACTTACAGCTCAGTTTCAAAATAGGAATGATGACCTTAGCTACCTTATTTGCAAAAAATGAAAAATAAACTCTTTTTTAGTTTAGCTGAGGGAGAGACTGGAACTAACTAAATATAAATCTAGGACTGAACTTTATTTTTGTTCTTCTGATGATTAAATTATAAAGTAACTCACTTCACTGTAAATTTTTTCCATTACTTTGGTATAAATTTGTTATTGATTTTTCCCACATGAAATGATGAGATTATCTTTATAGTATCTCAGGACCAATTACTCCAAAGATAGTTTTAGGTCAGGACTTTTGTATTGGAAGGGAGGAGCGAAGGGAAGAATAACACCAAAGAGGTAGTCTCTGTGAATAGAAGATTGTGAAACTTTCAGGGTGATGTTCACAAACAAAGATCTAATTCAACTTTATTGGTCTGAGT
Source organism: Struthio camelus (assembly GCF_040807025.1). Classification (NCBI taxonomy): domain Eukaryota; kingdom Metazoa; phylum Chordata; class Aves; order Struthioniformes; family Struthionidae; genus Struthio; species Struthio camelus. The sequence goes on along the minus strand of NC_090947.1, from coordinate 9,733,864 downwards.
TGCATGACTTGATAATAGACCTTGTGCCAGCTTTGTCCAAATATTTTGAAGGAAGATAGTATACTATGGGGTGAATTAAATTCATTATTAAAAGATTCATTGATATGCCAAAAAAAACATGGGGCTGCGGTTGGCTAGACACAGGGAGGAAGATATATATTCAAGCATGCTAAAATAAGGCTGAGATAGGGAAGTTGCCGTATCTATAAACAAATTGTTGCAGCCTTTGGCCGGCCTGTGCTGTACCTCCCTGCTATGAGGCATGCGCATGAGAAGCCCTGTGTTCAAAAAGAAACCAAACAAACCACCAAACAGCTCCTTTTCATACAATTCTATCTATTGGTGATCATGTGTGTGTGTGTGTGTGTGTATAGGTGTGTGTATATACATATATATATATAAAAGAATATTTTGCATGTTCCTGAATTTAAGATGGCAAAAGCACTACAAATGGTATACTCAGTTTACATCTCAGTTTTTCTCGGGTGTGTTGTCTGTTTAAAAGTTTTGCAACACTTAGTTCTTGTAAGTAACAATGACATTTATGGTCTATTTATCCCTAACATATTATCTGTAAGACAGAAAGAGCATTCTGTCTATATATGGACTTTAAGAGGAAGCTTTGCCATTCTGGTTTATATATTGGATATTGGATAATGCAGCTTCAGTTTTACAGTATTTAACAGATTCAGTAACAGATTTTGATATATACTGGTAGAATTATTTAGATAGAAGTAAAAAACAAATGAGTAGCTGACTTTTTGGAGTTTGTGTTGACTTTTTTTTTTTTTATTTAACGCCAATAAATAATTGAAATTAACCTGAGACTTGATTTTGATATAATTACTGTTTTACACTAATCTAGCAGTAACGCTAGCTGAAGTTTGGTTTAACCATCCCAGTTAATAAGATGCATGAAACATAAATTGATAATGACTGATATTTCTTTTAATAAGCAGCTGGGTCTAGATCTGGGTGACTGATCTGAACTTTTGAGAACTGAACAGACTGAATTCTAAGACTCGTGTATAATTTATCAAGTGTTATGTAATTATGGTGTACATTTTTAATGAGTATTATTTCTGTCCTTAGGGCTTTCCAAAAGAGTGAGATGTTGAATATTCATGTAGTGAGGTCACTAGTATCTGTGTTTTGCTATATGTAATTCTGTAAACACGTTATTTCAGGTTTTTTAAATCTTTTTATGTATGTTTTCTGTGATGTATTATGCTACGGAGTTTGCCAATTTTTATTCTAAAATTCTCCCCAGAACTCAGGTTGACTTTACCCTAGAAGCCTAGGTATTTGTATAGTAAATAAATATACAGGTATTTATATAATAAATAATTCACTACAGATGGGCTGTTGTTACACCATTGCTTCCAGCTTCTCTTTCACAGTGCCTACCATGAGGTGCACAGGGGGCAGAGGCAGAAAAATGATCTAGAACATGTGTCTGGGGATGCAGTGGCTTCAAGAGACAATGTACTTTTTCTAAACTTCCGCTTTTTCTTGATATGTGGAGATAATAATACAGGAACTAGCTTGCCTGCATGGAGAAAACTGAAGAGCTTGAAATGATCCTCTTTCCTTTCCTTTTTTTTTTTTTTTGGTGCTAAATGCTATCTCTGTCATGTAAAAATAATTGACACAGCATAAATGTAGTTGTAGATAGTGCAAGGATTGTAAGCCCTGCCATCCATGCAGTGTGTAAGGATAATACTTGTGTCTGTATCATTCCCTTTATTGAGAACATCAGCTTGCAGTTGTAACACTTCGTATTATGACATCCATCTCAAACATAGCAATACTATGATCTAGAAGCAGTCTGAGAAATTCCTTCTAGAAAGATGGAATTCATGCTCCAGGGGTCTCTAAGGAAGGCACAGCCGAGTGGTGCATTTAGACAGCAAGCTCTCAAGCGCATCTCAGTTCCTTGAATGTTTTCCAGGGGATCTATCTGGAAGGTTTAGGATACTTGTGACTTATGAGTTACATGGTCATTTTGGAAACAGCTGCTATGTTTGAAGTAATTGATCTGAAGTATTTTGCAGCCTCCATGCTGATGGCTACAAAAACAGACCGTGCTAATGCCCCTTTTCCGCCTCGGCACCAAGCAAGTTGGCCCTGCTGAAGTTGCTGCTACAGTGCTTTAAAGTGAGTGGTCCCACTTTTCAGTGAAACAGATTAGGGAAGGCTCGACATGTTCTGTCTCTGTAACCCACCCAATGCAGGGTGAGTTACCCCCTTCTCTACCAGTAATAAACATATGTGACTACTGCTTTTCTAAGCCTCTGTGGCTTTTTCCAAAATAGTTATGAGGCTGTGCCCTTCTGTATCTCCCCATGTGCGCATATGCTACCAGAGGAATGTGCCTGACATCGAAGGACAGGTAGCATGTGACATGTAACAGCAAATCTAAGGTTGGAAATAGGTGGGTTGCCCAGAAAGTGGGTGTGTGGGAGAGGCTGGTTCTGAATAGGTCTGAGACCGGTAGCAGAGGGAAGGGCCAGGTGTGGGTGGTGGTCTTAGGCCAGAAGGTTTGGAGGAGAAGACCCCGGGAAAGTGGTGCAGCAAGCCAAGCTGATCTGGAGAGGTAAAGTATTTGGCTGGGAAGGAAGTATCTGAAGTGGAAGCTGCAGTTTGAGGGGCTGAAAGCCATGAGCTGCCTGCAGGTTGAGACTGCTGCCCACAGTGCTGTGGGTGGAGCTGGCGTACTTCTTTGTGGTGGAGGGTCTGCAGGGCTTATGGAAAAAGCTGCTGATTTTGTGGATGGTACCATGGTGAACTGCATTATACACACATTCAGATTTAGGTTTTGTTGAGTCACTTTCACTGGAACAGTTACAGTTTCCTTCCCCCTTCCCAGGGTTTTTAATTCAATGTCCTAGTTGAAAGAAGGCTGAGAACTTTAAAGAAAAAACAAACAAAATGCCAACAAGACAGAAAAGCCACCACTCTGTTAAGGCTGGCTTTAGGAAAGGATGGCAGTCATCCAGAAGCAGAGATGAAAGTCTCAAAGCAAAAGAACGCTGAAAGAGCCAGCTGGAGAAAAAGCAAACAGATGAACAGAAAATGTGAGAGTGACACTAAACCAAGGACCAGGTGAGGCCTTGTCTTAAATTAACACTTCTAACATGTGCCTTAATGCATAATGTTGTTTGAACTGTAGAGTAGTTTGTGCATGCTAGCAGAAGTTAATAGCTTAAGCCAGGTATAAGGATAGAGCAAAAAAAGAACAATTAATTGCAAAGCAGGTGCTCCCCCCTCCCCTCCCCCCCCCCCCAAAAAAAAGGTTGAAAATATTTTAGGAATTGTAACTGGTCAGAGATTGGCCAAAAATAGCAAGCTATATAGCTTTGTCCCTGCAGACTGAAGACAAACTCCAGAACTTGTAGTTCCCATGCAGTATTCTCAAACCAAAATAGTTTCACTCCTGTTGGTCCTCCTGCACAATGTCTTGTGCCCATAGGAACGTGGTAATTGGGTTCAATGACCTAAAAAATAACCAGTTTAAGAATTTCTATTTTGGGGTACCAACTTGAAAAAGAAACTGTCAAGCAGATAACCACTAGACCTGTCCAGAATTCTGACAGATGACGACACTTTCTAATACTAAACGCAAAATGTAAGGAAGTGGCTAATGTGTCATTTTCAACTTCAATCCATGCCCTGTTGACGCAAAAATGGGTAAAGATTGCAGCAGTTGATTGTATTTAGTCCCCTGGTTGTAATTATCCCTTTGATATCTAAGGAAAAGTAGCTGTTGCTATATAAAACAATTATTTGCTGTTCCATATAGTGCTACTGGGGCACTGGAAATAGGCAGAAATGTTTAAAAAAATAAAAATAAAAAAAAAATAAGTGAGTTGAATCACTGTCAGCACTTTGGTTCTGGAAAAATCATTTTGTTTTTGACTCAATTTTCAGAATTTTAAAATCTACTCAGGCTGGCCATTCTAATTTCACATTGCTATCTTAAAGGAGGGAACTGCATTTTCAAAGGAAAACGAGTATTTTCATTAAATAATTTTAAAATAAAGATTGCAGACAATCCTAACAACCATCAATTAGCTAAATCTAAAAAGCAGTCTTGTAGGTTCTGGGACACTGAATAGAGAGATACATTTGAAAGGTATTGTTACAGTTATGCTCATATCATTTTATAATGTTAATACGGTTTAATTAGTTTGTTTTCTGTGGCTGATGCAATACTGTTCTGCATAAAAGAATCCAAGGTGAGACGAGGGTGTAAAAGCCTCCTGCTTCTCAACTGCAATCTCCTGAACCCTACCTTTGTAGCTAGACTCTGTGTATTTACAACAGGTGACAAGGGTAGTAGACCTAATGGATTCAGCGTTTGAAACTGAAGCAATTAATGCCAGCAGGAATTTCTTAAGTCTAAATAATACTAATATTTCAAAACTAAGCTGATAGTCCAAGTGACATAGGGCTCCAATGAATGGTAACAATTTGTAGCGTTCTCACTTATGAAAACTCACTTGCAGTTTTCAAAGGGACTGAACATTTCATTTTGTAAAGCTCTACTGACATGTTTTTTTAGCAGTAAGGGATCACACTAGTCATATTGCCACTGCAATATAGTATGTACTGTGGCACAAGTCAGGGATATTTTTATAAAGTACATATTTACAGCCCTAACTGATGAGCAATAAAAAAAATTGAATTTTCCATTTCCCAGTAAGTCTGTCAAGTTCCTTTATAAGTAAATCATGCATACCATTTGCACTGCAAACACTGGAAGTCTTCATCCCCAAAAGTAGGACTTGTCAAATAAGGACCTCAACTGGCAACAGCCATACTGAAATGAGAGCTGTAGAAGTCTAACTTCTATCGGAAGTGAGGCACTAAAACAATGAACTATAGATAAAAGCTTTATTTTAAGGAAAAATGGGTAAACTTAAAAAATAATTTAGTCCAGTGAGTAATTTTTCTGCAAATATCAGGAACAGCTGACTCTTAATACATGGTAGCAGGCTTTGTACAGTCTTCTTACAAGAGAAAAGATGTTAATTCAATGCCATGTTTGCTCATCAAAAAGGGAGGGAACGGTTTGATTTTTTTCACACTAATCTTGTCTGAAGCTGCTTGTTGCCCTTCCTCCATTATAAATACGGATATAGGTTACCAATACAAAAAATAAATAGAAACCGCTGCTCTCTGAGCTACAGAAAACTGTTGTCTTCAGATGTAGGTTGTGTAGGGATGCCAACAGAGAGGGACTGCTGGAAAGAATCTTTTACAAGTCTTCTGGCTGTTGACCTTCATGCTCCAACGTCAGAGGGTTTGGCTGGGTACTTGTAGCAGTACAGTTTGTTGTCTGCACCGCCACTCAGTAGCAACTAATGAGAGGAAAAACAAACTGTGATTAGTATCAAACTAAGCAAAATACCCAAACAAGAGTTGAGCCGTCCAATTTTCTTTCCTTTGAAGAGCTAAACAAGAGAAGTAATGAGTAATGAACTTTGAATACATGTCCAAAACCCCGAAGCAAAGAGCAGAAGCCATCTTGTCTCTTACCCTCCTCCTAAGATTAGAAAAAGCAAAGTTTTGTGGAAAAATTTCTAAAGCTTTTTCTGCCTTTTCCTGTTTCCTGAGAACAGGAGCCAAACTGAGCATCTGAACATTAACAAAATTGTTTCTCCCCTTCTATACATCTGTGTTTCTCACTACAGTAGCAGAACAGGTTACCGTACGGTTCCCCCTTCAACATGTACTGCCATGCCCCAGCTGTCTGTTCATGCTGCCTCTTTCGTCCCCATAGGGGCGAACAGTACCTTGAAATACGTATTTTTCTCAATAAGGTATTCCGTTGTTCTCATACCCCTCCCTGTTTGGAGTATTAGTGTAATGCCCACTTAATGGTATGGAGCTTAAACCCCCATCCTCCTTCCTTACGTGGTAGTAGTATGGGGAAGTGCCACAGTACATAAGAAAATAACTCTCTCTCTTGCCCAGCATCAATGAAAGCACATTTAAAACTTCCTGCTCTCTTCCACCTTTAAGTATAAAGGAAAAATGGTCTATAACTGCTTTTGGCCCTCTTCCTAAGCACTGTGCTTGTAATTTGTGTATCTTGCTCCTGAGGTTCTTACCCCTGCTTCTGTCCAGTCCACACACAAAACCTTGTCTTCATGAGCAGCCAAGTCGTACAGAGGAGCTTTGCAACTGGTAAAACAGAGACGTTTATTGTCACACATCTGAAGTTATGCGAGCAGGCACTGTATGCAAAATTGGTCTCAGGAAGAAACACTGGCAGGATGCTGTCAAACAGATGTGGTCTAGTAGTTACAAATGCTTTCACAAAGGGCATATATCCACCATCTGTTGTATTTTCATTGCTTTCTTCAGAGCCGATCACATCCATTTTAACCATTCCTACATCCCCAAAAGGAAAAGCAGTAATATTTTTTTACCTGCTTGCAAACAACTTTAATGAGATTGAAGTTTAAGGCATTTACTTTTTTTTAGAAAAAAATTATTATACAGTTTCCTCCTCCTGTTTGGATACTGCTGGACTGTGTGTATTTTCCAGACAAGCCACTCATGGCAACAAATGCAATCTAATTCTATCCTTCGAGATTTGTTATGAAAGGTCTGAGAAGGGGAGCAAGTAAAGCTTCACGCTATTAAGCTCGTTCTTTAGGAATATAATCTGTTTTGTTTTTTAAAATAGAGGAATATTTAGCAGAGCCTCTGCTGTTCTTAATCTCAGTAGCAATGTTATCATTGCTGCCTTTTGCGATTCAAGCGTTGCTATTAATAATGCTAGATAAGTCTTGTGTTAGACCATCATACAGCTCCCATAGATGTTAAGCCATTGATCCTCTGGTAAGACGCAAGAATTTTTCTCCCTTTCCTTATGTGTTTGACTCCTAAATGCTAGAGGATTTCCACAAGCAATGAGGTGTTCTTTCTCAGTTCTTTCTCTCTGTTCATTTTTCAGGCCATTTTTCCCATTTCACTATGTTAACTGACCCTATAAGCTCGCATGCCTTTGAACAGCAAAGAATGCACGTTTGTTTTACCTCCTTGTGTCCCAAAGCTTCACAATGTTGTCCAGAGAGCCTGAAATCAGCTGATGCTCGTGGGTGGGTGACCACTTCACAGATGTCACCCAGCCCGTGTGAGAAGTCAGAGACAGGAGAACCAAGGAGCCATCTGGACAGAAAAAGAAACAAGCCATTCAGCAGACATCAACTGAAACAGACCCTTTTAAGATGTGTATAAAATCCAGTGAGAAAAAGCAGTCAGAGCTACAGCTAGGTGTTCAAGGTAAGAGTTTGTTCCCCGTTATTCTGTGATTCTAATTTCAAAAAACAAAGTGAACTTTGAAGAAAGCAAACAGTGAAGAACATAAGCCATACAAGTTATGGTAAAAAGAATTAAAAAAAAATCAAAACTTATTTTCTCATCACTAAACTCTCTTTTCAAACATTTTTTTGGGGGGAAGCTTGTATTGTTAACAATAAAATAGTGAAGTTTTTTCCCCTGAAGATAATACTGTTAAACCCTGAAGCAGATTTATAGAAGCTAAACAAGTAAAAATATCTATGAAACAAATCGGGTAGTCTCCGTCATAAGTGATTAGCCACCTTGTCAGACGTGGCAGCACTACATCAAAACAAACTGGCTACTATTTCACTTTAAGGATGGTCCCTCCAACTTAAACTTAGGTGGTCAATCCAGGTAGAGGGATTGACTCTTGCCCAAAACAAACAAACAAACCAAAAAAAGCAAGCAAGCAAAATTTTAGGCCTGTAACTGCACAACTGAACATTCATTAATAAGAAAAAAAAAAAGTGAGGAAAACTTAAAGCTGCATTAATGTTCTAAATTGTTAGGTAAGAAACTGAAGTCTTGCATCAGCTGATGGAAAACAGATGATGGAAAACTGTGTTACATAACAGCTCCCAAATGGCTTGTTTCAAACAGAGGCACCAGAACGCAGTCTGTGAGATGTCTTCCAACAAGGAGAAGTTATGACTCTGAAAAAATAACTTTGTGCAAATACAAGTTTTAGCTCACCTTTGCTGCGAGGATCCCATAGTCTAATATGTCTGTCAGTGCTCCCAGATGCTAGGCGTCGACACAGTGGGGAGTAGGAGACAGAATTAAATACTTTGTTTCCTGTCTGTCAAAAGAAAAGAAAAAAAAGAACACACTCTGAGAAAGGGAGATGCTATCTTTGATTTTCCTTTAAGCTGGACTGTAGTTGCACCTACTGACAAAATACTTCAAACTGCATATACTGATCTCACCAAAGTTGACTTGAGACTTCCTGTCTCAGCGTCCCACAGCTTGATGGTGTGGTCCCATGATGCACTGCAAATTTCTTCAGCATCTGACCACAGCACAGAAGAGATGGCTTCTGTGTGGCCAGAGAGGGTTGTGAGGGGTGTCTAAAATTTAAGGGTGAGAAGAGACTAGATTGAGTATCACAGACAAATCTGTTGTTTCAACAATCAAACGTGTGTCTGATCAGCCTCGGACACATCACCAGAAATTTCTCTGTAGTCACTTTTAGCAAAGATATTTATAATCTTATTTTTAAGATTTGCGTGGCCGCAATCTTAAAATGAAATCGCGGGCAAACCCGGACCTCATCTTACCCTTGTGAGTCCCAGCTGTTCAGTTTTCTGCTTTTTCCGTGGCCTATTAGCTGCCTCTTCCATTTCATCCTCTTCATCTGTAGGTACTATGACAGAAGACAGTCAAACTTTGTTTAGAGGTTTTTGAAATGTATTTCCATATAAGACATTAATGCATTATGCATTATCACAGTATCTAACTCACCTACGATGCATAAGTTAAATTAACTGCACGCCTCTAACGATATCAATTTTGCGCATGAGGAAAATGAACACAAATTAAGTTGTCTTTTCCTGGTCATACAGTTTGAAAATAAGAATTCTGAACTCTAAAGTCCCTGTTGAATTTTTAAAATCATCCTTCCTCATGGAAGATCCCAATGGAAGAATCATGTTGTGTGGTAAACACAATCTTTCTTTTAGCCACAGAACCTATGTATATATCCCCCACACTAAAAGAGCATGACTTGTCGTTGCAAAAGACGACATTCAGATCAAATGGGATTAATCTACATTTCTAGGAAAGACCTGGCTCTCTTGTTGTCTTCTAAATCATGGTGCCAATAATAGAACAAGAAGATAACCCACAAGCTTTTGATTTATAAAGAGCCCATATTCAAACTTGCATACGTGTATTAACCTGTTAAAAACATATGGAACAGATACAAACTATTGAGTGTTCTGAATAAAGTAAACAGCAGCAAGCAATTGTCAAGCACACCTGAAAATTAAGGGTTCGCAAACAAAAAACAGTAACTTAAGACAGTGATATATAGTCTTGCAAAGCTACTGCAAAAAATTGTTGTAGCCTGCCTTCGATATTATTAGATATTCAAATTTTCCTTAAAGACAAAAATATTCAGATATCCGTCGTTCAGGTTGTCATAAGCACAATTTTGAAGTTCTACAAAGCCAAGAATCCCAGTTTACACTTATCTTACCTGCAGACCAGATCTTTAACATCTTATCCCAAGATCCACTGCAGAACTGTATGAACAGAAACATTTTGTTAAAAGCCGATCCAGAAAAACCTCATAAGCCACGTGAAGGACACATGCTGCTTGAAAAAAATTGATCAATTTGACCAACTGATGGTTTATAATACATGAAGAACAGTCCAGGACTCCTGAAAACAAAAGAGTTTTTTGGTATAGATCATGTTGGTTTTTTTTTTTCCTGGCAGGAAAAATGACTATAAAAGACCTCTTTATTTCCTTCAGCACCAAAAGGTTTTATGTTAACTTGTCTGATATTGAGTCAAGCAGAGAAGGGTGACTCCATTTTTCAGTATGAATGCTCTTACCGTTGAATTCCTGGGTAAAAGAAAGAGACCTTTTCTGCCACCTGCTTTTTCTGATTATCACTTTGGAAGACCTTTTTTCCATCCCATACTATTGTAGGAATTTAGGTCTAATTTGAAAATAAAATAAAATACAGCCCACACTCAAATTTATGCTACATGCAACGCTTACTTAAACATCCCACTTTACTCACAGAAGTCAAAAGCAGCAGTATAACGTCTCCTGCTATCTGAAGTCACACTCAGCTTTTAGCAATATTGGAGGTTAAGTACACCTCTTTGAAACGATGACCCTGTGTTGACGTAGCACTAGTAGTCCTTAATAACCATCATTTATAACAAGACTGGAAATTTCAGTGCGTCACTCCTAGCAACCTGATGATCAAAAGATGATTTTTGAGATACAGGCTGTTAACATCCCAAAAGACAAAGATTTATTTCTGCAGGTCACTCACTTTAGTTCTTGTGCAATCAACTGCTATGGAGTCTACGCTCCCAGCATGTCCCCTGCAGCAGTGGAGGGCTTTCACTTTGTTTCTCTCCACATTCCACTCCCATAGCAGGATAGTTTGGTCCATAGAAGCACTGAGTAACAGGCATGATAGACTGTCTGAGGAAGAAAGAAGTCATGCTCACACTCAGCTCAGCTTTCCAAAGCCTTTATAGCAATTATTCCACTCAAAGAAGAAATAAGAGATAGACAGAATCCCATATACATCTTAGTTTACATCAAATTACCCTTCAAGTACAATGAATTTAAATATGCATAAAAATACCTGCTAATGAAGACTGGTTATGGACAATGTGCACGTTAAACTAAGTTCATTACTGTCAATGGACTTTTTTTGGACAATTATTTCTAACATCACTGATAGAGGCTAAAAGAATGGTAACATCTACATCTAGACTATGGAATATTCTTTGGTTGAGGAATACTGATGTTTCTCCTCCCATAAATCAAACTATTATTAGTCCCGCAATAATATAGACTGACCTTGTTTCACCCATGCCACGTCCTTCACTACTTCTGTATGCCCGGCTATTGTCATAATGGATTTTCCTTCCAAAGACCAGATTCGAGCAGTCTGGTCATAGCAGCCAGTTAATATCCTACAAGGTACAGAAGTTGAAGTATTCTTGTCTTTAAAACCAATACTGTTTTACCAAAAAACTTGTCTATCAGATAGATAGAAAAACTTTAGCACAGTAACTGGTTAGCTGAAATGAATTCAAAACATAGCTACTTTGTATAAAAATGTGAGTTCTGGAAAGTAAATGAACTTTTTGTTACAGAGCTAAGCTTCATTAAAGTCTACAACTGCAGGGCTAGGAGTATAGGACAAAAAGAAAAGCAACAAAATAAGAAAGCTACGTATGCTGGCAGGAAAGACTGACATATAACTGAAGATCTCAAACGTCATATAAAATGAAAGATAATTCATTGTTCACAGTACACTACTGGAGGATCTCCAAACATTTTCAAACCATTACATAGCGTAGAAACATTGCCTACCTGAGTGGACAATAAATTCGAAAACAGAGCAGAAAATGACAATTGTAAGTATTGGGTTTTAAAAAAAGCTCTGCGCAAGGGTTCTGCAGACATATTTGTTGCTACGTGAAAGTTGCATTTGAAGTAAAAAGGATTTATGCTTAAAAAAAGAATTGGAAAGAAAGAAATTCTTGCTGTCCTCTGAGAGAAAGGACAGTAAGCAGCATTGGTATTATGCATTTGTGTTAAAAATATATCATCTTCTATGACCCTGGTTGCTTGCCACTTGCGTTAAAGTCACTCGTCAGCACAGAACAGAGGTGTTAAAACTAAGCCGCTTTCCAAAGCAAGTGGCTGACTGACTTGCCAGGTGAAATCAGAACAAAAAGAGAACAAGGGGGAAAAAGTAAAGATGATTAAAGAGAAAGAATACCACTCCATGTGACACCACGGAGTCCTCTGTTTACAATAGCACTAAGCGAGGCAAAACTTAGAAGCAGTAAGTGTGGTACCATTCTTCAGTGGCTTGAACAGAACTGATCCAGTCATCGTGGAAGATGCATTCCTCTGGCTGAGGCGCCAAGTATTTCTCCACATACTCTATTTCCACCACTTCTTCCTGAGCTCACAGACAAAACGCTTATTTAGTGTGGTTTTATTTTGTAATCAAACCCAGTAACAATTAGCTGTAGCGTGGTGCAAATATACAAGTTTATTGGGCAAAAATCTTGGCTGTCCAAGTCCTTTGCCACCCGTGCTAGTGGAACGGCTGTCTTTAGAAAAAAGGCCCTGAATTATATTGCTTTCCATAATCTTATCAGATTACTATTAATAACAAGTTGGAAGCAAAAGAGAATCATTTCACCCTTCTCAGGTTCCTCCTCTAATATACCTGCCCCACGTAAAACTGGGAGCTAAAATGCGTTTGACTTTTCTAGAGGTAACGCTCGCCTCCCCTCCTTCCCTCCCCCTCCAATGTAATTAGGAGAGCAGAAAGCAAAAACCCGTTAGCAGCGAAGGGAGCGGGACAAGCGCTCTGCTTCTGGACGGCAGGGTGACCTCAGGTGGGATAAGGGCGTGCCAGGCGCTCCAGCCACCTGCAGTCCGGGCAGGGATTACCCACAGTACAGCAGAGGGATGTTTCCTGGGTAGGTCGGGAAAGAAAAACCGAGCACGAAAACATGCAGGAGCCAGAAACGTTCCTCGCGGGCCTCGGAGTGACTCGGTGGGACTAAAGGGACTCCTCGTCCAAAGCCCTGTTCCCGGGCGGGCGGGGACGAGGCGGCGGCGCCTACCGTGGCGATGTTCTCCGCCTCCACGTGCGTGACCAGCGGCACCCGCAGGAACTGCCCGTGGATGAGGAAGTCGAAGTCCACATGCTTGTGGTCGGCTGAAACACAACCGCGGGGCCCCGGCGCTCAGCTGTCGCTGTCGCTGTCGCTGCCGGGCCGCCGCCGCCGCCGCCCCCCGCCCGCCCGGGCCGGGCCCGCGGGGCTGCCAGGAGGCGAAACCAAAAACTAACCGGCACCTACCGTGGCGGGCCGCCAGCAGCTTGTTGATGAGGTTGCTGAGGTCGGCGATCTCGGAGGCCGCGGGCACCGAGAAGGGCACATCCTCGACGGCGTACCTGCGGGCACACAGCGCCGTTACCGCCGCCGCCGCCCCGGCTCGCCTCCCGCCCACCCGCCCCTCACCTCTGGCTCTCGGTGCGGAACCGCGCCGTTAGCTGCGCCATGCTGCCGCCGGACGAGCGCTCGGGCAGCGGCTCGTCGCGCCTGCCCCGAGGGCGCAGGCGCGCAGCGCCGCTGCGCGACGCAGAGACCACAAGCCCCGGCGTGCCTTGCGTGGCGCTCCCGCGAGGCTGTGCCGCCGCTGCCGTCCCGGCAGCCTGCGCGCGAGCTGCCCGGCTGCAGGGCGGTCTGGGCGGCGGCGGAGTGTGCGCTGGAGGGGCGGCCGGGGCGGCGGAGCCGGCGGGGGTTGAGGCCAGGTTGAGTACGCTCGTTCTGGAGCCTTCCCCGCTCCCCGCGGGATGGCAGCGGCGACGGCTCCCCCTCCCGCTCCCCCGCGCGCGGGCCGTTGCGTGGGGAGGGGGAGGTAACGGTCGCGCGCGCGGGCCGTTGCGTGGGGAGGGGGAGGTAACGGTCGCGCGCGCGGGCCGTTGTGCGGGGAAGGGGGGTAACGGTCGCGCGCGCGGGCCGTTGTGTGGGGAGGGGGGTAACGGTCGCGCGCGCGGGCCGTTGTGCGGGGAAGGGGGGTAACGGTCGCGCGCGCGGGCCGTTGTGCGGGGAAGGGGGGTAACGGTCGCGCGCGCGGGCCGTTGTGCGGGGAGGGGGGTAACGGTCGCGCGCGCGGGCAGCTCGTCGCCCTCCCGCCCGGCTGTCCGGCTGAGGGGAAGGAGTGGGGAGCCGCGTCCGCCCCAGAGAGCGGGAGGAGGGCTAGGGGGAATGATTGTTACTGCTGATAGCATCTTTATGCAGTTTGGTTTGTATTCGCATATAAAGCGACACATAACAGTAAGCTTCCTTTTAAAAATAATAAGCTCAACACACAGTGAATTCTAAAAGAAACTGTAAGTGAATTTATTCTTTTGGAGAAGGATGCTTGTGCAAGCACCTGGTGTGTTTGACTCCCCCCCCCCCCCCCCCCGCCTTTTTGACAGTTACTTGTGGCTTCTTTGGGAATAGCTAGGTTTCCACTATATGATGATTCAGATTGGGGTGAGTTGCTGGAACAGACAAGTGTTGTTTTTGATGTTTTTATGAGACTCTAAGATCAATCATATTTTCTTTGTCTTTCATCAAGTGTATTTAAAAGATCTATGTTGTTTGGCAACACTGATAATGTTGTAATTGATATCAGCCTGTTTTCTTATTGCTTGTGTTAGATACACAAAAGTAACTTATTTGCTTAAGAAGTGTTTCAAATAGTTGCTCTCGGATTTTTTTTTTTTGTAATGCCTCCTAAGTTATTACTGTGGTTTGTACATCAATTGTGAGACTTTCTGTGCATAGTTAACAGTACCACTTGTTCTTACGTGACAGATGAGCTAAATCTCAAACCTGGTACAAGTTAATATAAAGCTACAATTGTAACTCATTCACTTGAGGGGATCACCATGCCCTGATTTCCTCCCCATTATATTTTACTGTAATTTGTGTCCTTTATAATGATTTGCTTGTCAGAGGAATGTCATCAGAGACCACTTTTTTCAGGTAGGGTGTTTAATTGTGTTAAGCTTTCTAATTATCTTAGATCTTTCCAAGATCTGTCTTTTCAACTTTGAATTATTTTATGGCAAACCTGGAGCAGCTTGCTGGTGAGGCTTTTGACTGTGTGCATTTCCTGTCATGAATTATAAATAAAACCAAAACCAGAATGGAGCATATTCCTGTCAGAAGTACTAGAAACATGAACTTGCACACTCAAGCTTTGATTTTTGACGTGGATATTTATTAAAGACTCAGGTTGGAACAACGTAAGAGAATTCCCTCTTTTTGTTTTTTGTTTTCCCCCAGACAAAGTCCTCCTAGGTGGAATGTGCTTATTATCACAATGCACTCATCTATTTTTTATGGTTTAGCTTTCTTGTGACTAAAATATTGCACTATTGACTCAGTACTAAAATAATTAGCTGTGGGATTCTGAAAGGCGGTGCTTCCGTTTGGGATCTGGCCACATGTTGCCTTCACGTAGAGGCCTCAGAACTGAGGGGAGGCAGAAGCAAGAGTTGATATGAGACCTTAAAATGATGTTAGTCTAGAATGTATATATTTTTAGGGACCACTGCTTGTAATTTCTAGGTATAGGTGTGATCATGAAGTAAGAAATGGGAGGGAAGAAAATATAGAAATCTAGTCCTCTACCTTAAGCAGTGGGAGGGATAACTAGCCAATAATAAGTTTTTAAAGTAATGCTATTTTGACTTTTCTGTTAGTGTCTTAAAAATGTTTATATGTAAAGGTCAGTGTATGGACTTCTGGATTACAGATGATATTGATAGATGTGTTATATGAAAGACTCACCTCCAATTATGCATTGGAATCCTATTGAGAGTATTTGTTGTTATTCAAGCTACATTTGTGGATGACAGTCATTTTAGTGAGAGCATAGCATATGCAACAGGTGTCATTATTTTTGACAGATGTGTTGTCATGGGAGCTCTTGATGGCTAAAT
This sequence comes from Struthio camelus, assembly GCF_040807025.1. Classification (NCBI taxonomy): domain Eukaryota; kingdom Metazoa; phylum Chordata; class Aves; order Struthioniformes; family Struthionidae; genus Struthio; species Struthio camelus. Next base: position 9,718,286 of record NC_090947.1, on the reverse strand, counting down.
GGATTGAGGTCTTCCTGCCTTTTGCTTTTTGCTAAATGATCTTAAAACTCGCAGCATGTTTGTCTTAGGACTTGAACTGCTGATGGTAATACTGAAGGCTAGATTGCAGTACATAACGTATACTTTCTTGAAGATCTTGTCTGTAAGACTGTGCTTAAAACACTCGTGATGGCCAGTGCTTTTCCCCGTGCTAGCAGTTCCCCTGGCTACTTAGTCTCTCTGTAGAGTGGAACCAAGGACAGCAACCGCCACAGATATGAGTGATCCTTTTATTCTGAACAAAGTGCTTCCCACTTGGGAAGCAAAGAGAAGGCACCAGTCCTACAGTGTTAGAATAAGCTAGCTGTTGGGTTGGAAACAGCCTTGGAATTCGTGAAGAGAAGAACACAGGCTAGAGTGGTTTGCGTGGAGCTGTCCTAAGGCTAAAGCTGAGGCACAGAGTTGCTTCTGTTTGATGTATGTACAGAGGAATAGAGTTTTTGATCCAGTTTTACACTAACACTAGACTGCGACACTTCTTCGACCTGTTATTATTAAATGTATGATACAGTGGTGTTACATTTGAAATTTTTATGATGCGTAAGTGTTTATGAAAGGAAGAGATACTTGTATGCTATTTACTCATTCATGACCCACTATGCCCATGTATACGTATACACAGGATTTAACTGTCTTATTTAGGGAATTTGCTGGCATTATTTATAGGACTATGAAATTTATTTAATATGTTTATACTTTTAAGTATCAGTAAAAATACATTGTTTTAGAACAAGAGCTTTTTTTTTTTTGTTTGGAGTTGCACAGAACTTAGGATAATGAAACCTGTGTGGTTAAACTATGAAGCTTATTACTGCCCAGGGTGATGTGCATGCCAGTAGTCTACCAGATTAATACAGTGGTTAGACAAACTCACAGAAGAAAAACGTGCCAAGGGCTTTTTTAAACAGAAAGATACTACTTCAGGCTCAAGAAATTTCTGGCCTGTTTGTAATTGGAAGCTGGGTAAATATCGCTATATGTTTGCCCTACTGTTACCATTTTTCCCTGCAGATTATTATTAGCCAATGTTGGATACTGGATATTGGGCTTCATGGTCCACTGATCCATCCCAATGCAGCTATTCTTGTGGTCCATGGTAGGTTTTTAATGCACAGACTAGGTTTCTAATGTAGTCAGACTATATGCCATCAATATCTGTGGAATGAACAGCTTCATTCTATCTAAAAGAGCTCAATGTATTGCTTTGGCAAAACTGGTGCATCTTCTTACTTTACGTCTTTTAATTGGGGAAGAATGTTTGAGTGATGGTGAAATCTAGTTTTCCATGCTTTTTCGTTTGCCATTAATATTCTTCAAATACTTGAACTGAAATTTCTCATCATTTTTGTCAAATCTAAAGCTGCAATATATTCAGTAAACGTGAGGTAACTTCATTTGGAACGAGGTTTGGAGTGTTATCATTTGAAAATTGAATGGAACGCTAAATCTGCTTTAGATTAAAGCATTTAATATATTGAGCGTATGAGCAGCTTAACTTTGGAATGTTGTTCGTATCAGCAGGATGCTTTATTCAGCTTCAAAAGCTAGAGATGTGGATTTACTTTGCCCATGGTCTGCTATGTCTTTGCAAAACAAATTTGTACTTTGTGGGTTGTAGAGTTTTTTTCAAATGATTTACTAGCCTTGTACGTTCTCCTTACTAAACCAGTAAATGGTTGAAATGTCACAACCCAGAAGGTCCATTCAAGGAATGTACCATGCGGTGTAGTGAAGAAGATAAAGCTGGTAGGAGTCATGTGCTAACATAGTGCTGCCTGTCTTTAAAATAAATTCTGAAAGAAAAAACCCTAGATACTTCCTCCCCTCCAAAACTGCAGAAATTAAGATTTCTTCTATTTAGTTTGGCATACTTTACATGCACTCTAGTATATATGCACTCTCGTAATGTAGGGGACAACTTAATTAAATTAACATTTTGTCTTATTATTTATGCACGTTTGGGTTTGATACGGTTGCTGCTTTAAAGGGCATACTGTCTAGGTGAAACCTTATCCTGTGGAGGAGGCAGTTGACTGCCTAATATTCTCTGCTTGCTTAGAGGTTTGGAATTGGCTGCTGAGCTTTTTGAAGCACTTTTCTTTGGGATGTAAGGTAAATGTCCAAATTTCTGGGAGATCTGGCTTTTTGTTTTTCATCACGTGATTCATGCCAAGCTTTATTTTGAATATCTGGCATTTTTCCTGCCTAAAATTTATTGCTGTAGACTAGCAATAGTAATTCTTTTTCATTTAGATGTTGTTTCATAGTGCTTTAAAACAACTGCAATTTACTTCAAGATGGCTGCATGGCAGAGAGGGATAACACAAGTCTGGTGTGTCTACTGTAGGAGTAGATGAGTAATATTTTTATAAAGCACTGCTGGCTTTAAATATCAAGCATTCTCTAGACGTGTGCAGTTGTTAGATGCGTGCTCGTGGACGTATTTGGATGAAGAGCATTAGGGCATGTATGTATGTTTTGTATCTGTGTGCACAAAGACGACGAGTCAAAGTCTGTGATTTCTTGAAAAGGCAGATTTTTCTTGTACAAGGGGCTAAACCGTGCTCCTGGAGCAATCTATTGAAATTTTTCTGCAGTGAGAAATATATAAAATCACGAGGATGCAAGGATTTCATCTTGAGAGCTCCGCTGTTAGCTTGCGATGAGTGTGGAACTTGTAAGGCTATGTTCCTAAGAACAAAAAAATGCAGCAACGTCTTGGTTGAGTCTAAAGTACATTTATGTGGGAGGCTGAAATAAAGTTTTGTCACTCTTCCAGGTCCTCTTGTAATGGAAGAAAATGAAGCTGATCATAATGTCACTATGGAAAGATGCAATGACTTGTTGGTAATCAACTGCAGTAGCACAGGAGAGTCAAAAAGAGATGTTCGGATTTTTAAGGTGAGATCTGAATGTCCTGTGTTTGTGGATGCTTTCTTTCCGTGCTCTGATGAATTTACAATATGAAATTTTGTCAATATGTGTATATTTCTCTTGATTCTAATACATTGTGTCCTTTTACAAAGTACAGCAGTTCCTTACCTTGGCTTTTTGTGCCACTTAATTTTGAACTGATGAATATCTAGATGTTACATGTAACTAGACAGCCTTCTAATAATGATATTTAGTAGATTTTATTATAGTGCTGAAGAAATGTGTATTTGTATTGTGTTAAGAAAATCCTTTATTAAAAGAATGCTTGATGATGTGCTTGGGAATAAGAGAGGTTCTGAACACTTGAAAATCAGGTCAAAGTGCTTTGTGATTGTATGTAGGGGAAATAGGAATCCTGTTCGAGCGTCAAGGGAGGGGAGTCTTTAATGTATTTTTTTATATAAAATTGCCAGGTATCTTAGTCAGAAATATTTCCATGCATAACTATTCTTCTGATAGCTGCTACTAACATAAAATATCATTCAGGTAGTATTTGTTTTAGTAGCATGCTCATGGCCGCTATACTACACAATGTCTTCAAAGCAACTAGTGCCAGGCATTCGTTGCTGCTGCTCTTGTGTGGCTTACAACAGTGAGATATAAATCCTCCCTGCTGAAACTTATGAAATTTTGAGAATGTTATTTGGGCCAATACTGGTATTAATATAGAATTTAGAAACATTTCCCCCACTTTTTGGATATGTAGTTTCCCAATTTTTTGTTGCAGTCACACCAGTTGGTTATATGTTTGCTGCAAGAGATAAAACAAATTACATTCCTTCTTGCACTGGCCAAGTGACAGCCTGATATGATAACCTACACAAGAGCTACCAGTTTTTCATTATTTTAAAACATTTAATATTTTGCATTGTCCGAGTTTGAAAAGGACAGATATTTGTGCTTAAACATCTAAACTAAAAGAAAATGGAGAGTACTGTAACAACCCAGTTCCACAAGCTTGATGAGAAAGAGCTCTGAGTACATATTTTAAGAGAGATTAATAAAAATCTCATTCTTGATCTAGCGCTATATAATTCTTGCATTTGAATTTGTTGTTTTGTGCTGCTTGTGTTTCTTCTGCAGTAAAGAGTTAGGAGTGCATTTGTCATCTTACAGAGATTTTTGTCTTCATGCCTAAATGTATGTATGACAAAGCTGGGCAGAAGAATACCTAGGTTTTCTTTCATTGTGAAATTGAGTAAAACTTATTTCAAAGCGATGAGCAATTTTTGGGAACAGATCGTGGACACAAACGATTTACCCTTAGTAGAAACTGTCTGCTAGGAAGCAGAAACGTATTCATATTTTCAACTTGGAAATAGAAAATGAAAACAGAACTGCTAACATTAGCTTGTAGCTTCTTGATCTGAAGGAAAGAACTCCCTCTGAGAATAAAATGTAGCCTACGAGGTTTTAAACTTAAACAAAATTTTTAAGGTAGAAATTACAACTAAGGATTAAAGTACATTCTACTGTTTTTCCTCTGGGAAAGCATCTAACCTGCATGGATTCCAGGGAACCGTCGTTTGGACGGAGTGACTCTCCTGCAGCCTTGCCGATTGCAGCACGTGTCTCAGGCAGTTCTCCAGCCTCAGCTGTGCCCGTGCGGCCATCCCAGCCGCAGCCTCTCTCCGTGGAGGAGTTCCGCCTGGTAGACTCAGACAGCCAACCTCTTTATGAGCTGCAGTCGCTAGGAGGGCCGAGTACACAGATGGTGAGCATGTCTGAAACAGATCAGATGTTGTATTCACAAAGGAGGAAGCTCTTTGAAAGATCCTTTTATATGGTACTAGTTTGTTGTAACAACAACTGTTACAGACTGTCTGTAGCAACAAGGTGAAACTTTTCAGTGGTTCAGTTCATTCTCTGCTTGTTCTTCCCCAAGTAGCCAAATCCTGACCTCCAACTGTTAGTAATTTTATTAAATGACATCATCATGTATTTTGTCATTATCGAGCCTGGGTGTGATTGTGCAATGAGACCTCATACTTTTGCCACTGCTGCTTTCTTTTTATTCACTGTATGGTTTCATAAGTCTCTCTCTTTTTTGGAATTGTGACATTAGCTGTAAGCTAACCCATTAAGGCCCTCCTTTTTTCCAAATTAATTTGCTTAAAACATTGCTTTGTAGTTCTTAGCACTTTACTGTATAGAAAAGTAACTCTTTCACCTGAAGAGTTTGGTTGGCACAAGTTATAGTGTTATTGAAGACAGCTCACCCATCTAAAGCATAAAAAATCAGAAACAAGATCGTATTTCATGTTATCCTAGGTTTATAACATTGTTTTGAACAAGTCTTTGATACTTACAGAAGTATTCACTATATAAAGAGTGGTTTATTATGTTTCCGAGAATGCTAGGCAATTTATTTTTTATTTTTTAAAGACCTGGAGCTTCTCTTCTTTCTGCTTTTGCGTAAAATGATGCTTATTAATGTCAGCTTCTTAGAAGTAAAGATCAGCATTTTTACGTGTTGTGATTAATTCTGCTCATCCAGGAATGTGATTACAGTGAATCCAATGGTGACTAGTTTTCAGGTTTTTTAATAGCTTTAATAATGGTGTTCCAAGTTTCAAATAAGCGTATAATTCATTGCAGAATCCTGTTTGTTTTTCTGCTCTCTAATGAGTTAGATGGCTATTTTAAAAGGTGGGAAGTAGTTTTTAAAAATTAACAATAAATATACTGTTTGCTTGTATTATGTGAAAACAAAGTAGCCCAGAGGTCCTAGTTCCAGCTAGAATATTTCTCATTCTGGTAGTAACCAAAACCAATCAGGCCGTATGGTTATCACCATACGTTACAGCACCGTTCATCTTTTTGTGTGATTGCCTTGCAGATGATTGTTGCTAGCCAATCAGAAAATGGGCAGGTGTTGCATGTCATTCCTTCTGCCCAAGCAGGAATGGCCCAAGTGATTATTCCTCAAGGACAGCTTCTGGATGTAACCAGCACTCAGGGTGAGTTTAACCTGTGGGAATAGAGGGTGTGTGTTCCTGTGACTAAACATTCTGCACGATCTCTCTTTAAGAACCTGTTATTTGTATGCTTAGTTAATTCTTAGTTAATTTTTTAATTTGTTAGTTAATTCTTTCCTTAGTTTTCCTTAGTTTCCTTAAGATAATTACAAAAATACATACTTACTGAATTTACCTTCCAAGTGTGAATCTGCTGTCCCACGTTACATATTTTGTGCTGGACAAAAAGCCTTATGAAATAAGGGTTGTTATGCTTGCTTTAGATATGTGATGGGTAAACTGGAATACCAAGCACAAAGCTGCTTCTTGTCTTGTTGGCTGTTAATAAGGATATTTATGCTAAATCAGAAAACTGTATTACCAGCTTTGAGTTATTCATTTCACTTAAAGTGAAGTAGTTAATTCAAGTAATGCAGCAGAAGAATTAATGTTCTTTTGGCCTGTTCTGGAGACTGCTGGTGATGAGGAATTTTTTGTGAAGCCAGAAATGAATTATCTAGGGAGACAACCAGTTCCCAATGAAGAAAATGAACTATACCTTTTATTTCATTACCAATCTTTTGCCCTCGATGTGTTAAGTGTCACATTTTAAGCATGTGATGAGATGTACAGCTACAAACACAACATTTAAGTTGTGTTTCTGTCCAGAAAAGGAACATAGTGAAATCTGAAAGATGACTATTCATCTGCAAGCTTAGCTTGGATGACTGAAGGCCGTGTACTCGTTCACATGCACAGAGTAAGATTGAGAACTGACTAAGCTGTGACATCTTGTCAGACTCACCAAGGTTTGTTGAACTGATTTTGCCTCTTCTGAACAAAATTCCAAAATTTGAGTGAGTTCTCCAAATCTGAGCATTAGTTCAGAGTTCCTGCAGAATGAGGGCTCTTAGATAAGACTAGAATCCTGATTCTGGATGAACAGAAAAAGGAGTTGGGATTCAAGCCATGATCCAACCATTTTTCACTTAAGGTTGGAGTATGGTTGATGACCTGTTGAAATGCCTGCTCCTGCCCTAAGATTGGCATCCTTCCCTCCCTCCCTACCGGTTACTGTAGGGGTGAGACCACCCTTCGGATACATTGCAATCTTAGGTGACTTTAGGCTGACTGTGAAGCTTTCACTTACTAAGGAATTGCTGCTACTTTTTGCAGGCAGTGGGTTGCCATACTTGCAAGTATTTTTGCCTTCCCATTTTTTTATATCCTTCCTGAGGCTCTGTGTTTGCAAATAGCTCGGTTTTGTAGTATTTGAATCCGTGTTATGTAACAGTGCTGCAGGCTTTTTTTTTTTTTTTTCTAAAAACTTACTGTGTAAAAGGCTTTGTAGTTATTTGATCTTTATTTTTAAAAGACCATTAGGAAGAGTTGTCAGTGGCTTACTATAGAGACTGAAGGTGAAGGAGAAAGAGCTGTTAGCCCTTGAGTTTTGCTTGCCTCCAGCTGGTGGTAATGCACAAAATGGCATGGGGTTCAGAGCAGAGCTTAGTCTCCTAAGGGCGCGTCCACGTAGAAGGAACCAGCACTCAAAGTTTTGAGCCTGAGTGTGTTACTCTGAGGTGCACACTCATGAGTCTTCTGGCACAAGCTTTCTAGTAGAGTGATTTCTGTGCTTTTCTCTCTTTTCCCCCCGCCCCTCTCTTTCGGTATGGGAAAAGAAGCTTTCATAACTTAAGGGGAAAAATCCAGCACCTAGAGAGAATTCCCTTTTGTTTGTGCCGAGACTAAAATATCAAATGCTTGCTTTCACAATTTTTCCCCATATTTTTGTTTAACTTTGTATACCAGCTTCAATATAACAGTATTTGTTAGCTTATGGATCGCTCCCTCTTATCAAAAGGCTAAAACATTTGTCCTAACCAATACATTTACGTTTTCAGGTAAATAAGTTCAAAAAAAAAAAAAAGATACTGACTGCTGATCACTTTGATATGCAAATATATTGATTAGGAACAGTCACTTACCATATGTTACAGGTCTCTCTGCACTCTTAGACTGTAGTTAAACTTACTATATTGACAGAATTGGGTAAGGGAACAATTCTATGTGCTGGTATCAGCAAATCTAAAGGATGACAACTTGTAATGGGGGGCTATAGTTAGCAAAAGTCTTGTCTGAAGTCAGGAAGGTTATAACAGTGTGTCAGATGCAATGACCAGAGGCCATTTTTACTTGTTTAGGTGCTCTTTTCTAGGTACAAAACAGTATCACAATCCTCTTCTTTCTTATTTAAAAAGTAAACACTGTGTGTTTTGCAGCTGACCAAAACAGTCTTGCAATGTAGTAGGGGTTTTTTGAAATGTAAAGCAGATTATTCCACAAGTTCTGATTGTTTGCTTTGTCATGGAGGGATGCATTAACAGTAGGAAGATACCAAAGTCTCAGAGTGTAAACAACCTTATAAAGAATACGTTCATATTTGTGCCTAGACTTTATCAGTATTGACTCACAGCTATTGGACTTCTTTGTAGTTTGTCATATAGAAATCCTCTTGTTTCATATGCAAAAACTTAACTTTTCTGACATACGCAGTTTAATCGTAGCTTGCCGTTTCCCCATATTTATTCAATTATTAACCAGGAGGATGTTCTGTTTTTGCAAAGATGTTTCAGAAGAGAAGTGCGGCGATGGGAACTTGCAGACAGTAACGGTGGCTGCTATAGCAGACAGTACAAGCAGTTACATTCTACATCCACAGGCATCTCTCACTGTATCGAAAAGAAACTCCACTAGGTAGGTCAGGAGTTAAAAGGAGTAACAACCACTTGGACCTGCTGGTAGTACTGCCAGTTTTTCGTGCAGTTTGTTTTTGCAACAGTTACTACAAAATTACCAGAGAATGCTTCAGTGGAGGTTATGGTACTTTAGAATTAGCGAACGATGTGTAGCATGCTGTGTTTGCTGGGAGCATGGCAAGAGCAGTTAAAGGGCCTGAATTCCAGGGAAAGTTGGATATATTCTGACCAGAACAGCAGGTGGGTGTTTAAAGTAACAGTGAAAATTACTGAAATTGCTCTAGATAGATGCTGATATTGCCAAGAGTTGAAGATGTTTCAGTGAAGGAGCTGCAGCGAAAGCAGAAGCTTGAGGGAGTAGTTTCTTTTATCAGTATGTTAAAACCTATAGAGCCCCCCCCTCCCCCCCCCCAAAGGGGCAGTAGGTGGGTGGATATTGTAGAAATTATTTTTCTAGGTAGAGACTGTAATAGATGGCCTTAATAGGGAGAGCCTTATCTTTTTTCTTCAGAGAGCTTGAAATTCTGTTGATAAAAGCTCTGAGAAAGCTGCTGCTAACTGTGTTTCAGTGGAACAACAGATGAGCAGATTGATCAGTGAACTTTCTAAAGTTAAAATATCTAGTTATGCTTTTCTTCTCTTTGATATCCACCTGATTCTGTCATAATGCTAAGTGATGCCTAGTGTTTTAATCCTGAATATTCTGAATATTCTTTTCACTTTGAGGAGGAAAAAAAAAAAAAGGTAAAAAAAAGAGTCATATATTGTGGTCTAATTTCTCATTGATTTATGCTCTTTTGAAATCGGGAATAGAAGAAATTAGAATAATCTTAGTGATGTGGCACAAATTGCATGTATTCAAGAAATATTTAAAATAAAAAACAGTTTGTGAATGTGATTTGGGTATGTCAGGAAAAAATATTCTGAGAATAAGAAGTATTTGAACAGACAGGAGGTGATGTACATGGGTTTTGGAATGATAAACAATTTCAGAACTGTTGGGAGCAAGCATTGTCTCTGCCTCAGAGTTTAAGGAATGCAGAAACTAGGTATTTACGTCAAAACAGTTGTTGGAACTATTTTTCGGTAACTTAAAATATACTGAAATGTGCAACATTTAACAAGCATTTGGTATTGGTTTTAACCTCAGCATTCTACCATCTGTCTGTGTAAGAAAATTATCAAGATGATCAATTGATCTATTTTAGCAGTGTTTTGGCTATTGTTTTCAGGAAGTAATACTGAGAATACTGAATATTTAGCGGTCCCGTTGAATGTAGAAGACAGTGGTGTTTAAAATACTGATATTTACAGTGAATTGCTTTGGCAATAAAGTAAAATATGGGGAAAATCAAACCCAGGTTTTCAAGGCAAGTTGATACAATGTCTATAGTTTGATCATAAATGCTGCAGAGGCATACCTAATATGCTGATTTGAAATGTTAGACTAAACTATTGCTCTCCTGGCTGTCTGTATAGATTTTTATTATATTTTATTTTTTCAGGCTAGTGGAAGATCCCTTTCCTATCCCAGTCCAGCCATTGCCCCCAAATACACCTGCATGGGCGCGCCGTCTCAGGAACTGTGAGGTGGGCTGCAAACAATTCTGACTTGATGGTTTATTTCTTCTAGATCATGACACTCTCAAAGGAATAATTTTTGCATTTGTAGAGTTTGCATGTTTTCAAGCTTCCTGGTTCTATGAAAATGTGCTGGTACTAGCACATTTAAAAATGTAAACTGCTATAGGATCCCTTCTAATGCTAGAATTCGTGACTACCAACAGCCCCTGAAGCAAAAATTGTGCTTCTGAAATCTCTTGATTCTGTACAGCACTGGAAAAAGCTACTGATTCTACTGAGTAAACTGCTTTTTTGTTGCACTAGCGATTAAGCATTTAAAGCATTTAAATTTTAGGTATTCTCACAGAATTGCTTTTTGTTGTGCCAGCATGGTTACTTGTGCTTTTTTTCCCCCTCTTTTATCAAAAATTCTGTGATAACAGCTATCACATTTTTTTTTTATTTTTTTCCCTTGAGGTGACTAACACTTGGTTTAGGATTTTTGCACACCTAATTTTGGTGAGAGAGCTGCTTTATATTTAAAAAGCTTGCTATCCTTTTTTCTGATTATCTACTGAAAAACTATAAAATGGTAGTCTTTCACTGTAAATTGTGCAGATAATTCACCACCCTAAGTGGAGAACTAGCATATTTCGTGCTTCTCTTCAACCCTATCATGTCTTTTGACCTAAAAAAAAAAGCTTCCTTTTTATTTGTAGATTGTTAGATGTCTGTAGAAATGTCCTGATGACTGTGATATCAACAGCTAGAATGCATCATAAACCATTTAAAGGAAGGAGGGGGTAGATTGGAAAGTTCTTGAGAGGTCACCTGCTCTGTCCTCCTGCAACCACACTCTCCCTGATATATGTTTATTTGACTTGCTGTTAATACCTCTGTGAAGGAAAGTTCCTTATCTCTGTAGCTGGTTCACCTCTTTAGATTGCCATTAGAAGATTTTTCCTATCAGCTTGACTACTGTTAACTAGAAATTACAGTTGCAGGACTTGGAGATTGAATTTTCTTCTGTATCCACTTGGAAATAATTTTAAAATTAACTAAATATTGGAATCTGTCCCTGCCTTATTATATGCCTTTCATTTCATGCAAATGGTATTGTGCACTGTTATAATCCATTTAAACATTAAGAGGTCAGAAAATTAGTAACATTAATTTTTCCATGCTGGAGAAACTGTTTTATTTACTAGTTAGGTGTTTAAGATGTGCAGTACATGTGATTTGGGTATGGATGCCTTAGCTTTTCCGTATTTTCAAGCCTGGGAATAGAATTCTTATTCCCGATACATACAAGCTAGAGGATTAAATGAAGAATGAGTAAATGAGCCACTTATTTTATGTGGCTGCTTAGTTGTTAAAGTTCAGTAAGATGTATAGGGTTGTACCCTGAGTATAAGTTTATAACCCCTGTTACAGTGTTTTTACCTCTCTGTGGCACATACTTTAATGTTTTAACATCCATGTAGCTTATCTGAATCATTTATTATTGGCTTCATTTTATAGGAGGACTTGTATAAGGGTCTGTTTGGTCTGTTTGAGTCTATTATACTCCTTCAGAGATTTCGCCTGCTGTGTTTAAAATTCAGAGCAGCAGCACCGGTGGAGTCCTTATCCTTAAGGAGAACAAAATATTGTCTCTGTTTAAAATGGCAGTTGTGTTCTGAGGTTATAAAGATCTGTCTCTGCTGTTGAGCAGAGCTGTTGCCTGTATACGTTATTCCTCCTTGTTCCTTTAAAAAAACAAGACAAATTTTATTTCTTGTTCACCCTGCAGAGAAAACCTGTCCAAGGAGGAATGACCTGAACTCTATTCCTTCTTGTGTGTTATCAGCAGAGTTGTTTTACTGAGTTCCAGTCAGTTTCACAGGGTAAATGCACCAGAGACTGCTAGGCTGCATGTGCAATTTTGTGGGCGCAGACTAGAAAGAATGGGATTTGAGTTGTCGTTCACCTTTGAAGGTGTCTGTGTATGTCTTTGGGAATGTTTTATTACTGGTAACAGGATAGAGTAGCCTAATCAGAATTTGGAGATCTGGCAGTTAGAGAAAAAATTCTTTGCCTTCAGACTGAACACGCTTGGTGCAGGTAAATGTGGCAACTCACAATTCCACTTTCTCAGTCACTTTCCAGAATAGAACCGAATTTAAACGCTGTGGAAGTCTGTGTGAATTTCACAGAAGATACCAGCACTGGAAGTCATGGCACAGCCTGTATACATATTGCCCGCTCTATCTTTTAGAGTGTTGACCAAATTACAGACCAGGACTAAACACTCAAGAGTGGTGACTCTTTTGGCAACCAGGCACCAGCCAACACAGAACAATAAAAGCTGCAACTGTTCAAATTAGCACTAAGCTCAGTGGTTGATGCTGGTTCCCTGGTTGCCTTGAACTATTCTGCTTACACTTGCAGAGCCTAGACAGCATAATGCTTCTCGCATCCCGCTGCTGTTACTTCACTTAAGCAATACTGCAGTCTTGATGTGTATACTTTAGCGTAGGCTTTTACATCCCTTTGCTGCTATTAGGTTGGGGAGAGAAAAGGAATTCCTCCTTTTTTGACTTGAAGTAAGGCTGAGTCAAAGGGTAGGAGGAAATACAGCTACTTTCAGGGTAATTACTTTGTTAATAAAATGTATCAATTTTAAAAAATAACTTATTTTCTGTAAATTTTTCTGTAACCTACTTAAAAAGTTTTCAATGGTGTGATCAGAATGGATTTCCAGTATGTGCTGGCATACTGAAATACAGCATGATTAGGGACTGCATTTATTAATCAACTGTGCAAGGCTAAGTTGATCTACTTGTCTGGAGCAGATAATCACACTTGTCCATTTGTTCACGCTTGGGCAGCTACTAGAAGCTGGAGATCCTGAGACTTTTTGTTCCCCTGGGAAAATGCTCTATTTTGTGCATAAGTGAAGCCAGAATAGCAGACAGCGCCCTAAGAGAAGTTGTTAGTAGTTTTATGATGCAACAATTTGATCAGTTTTCTCTCATCTCCCTAGAATAAGATCAATGAGGCCTGTTTATAGTGATGGGTATAACGTTTGGGAAGAGAAATGCTGGTTACACAGTATTCGCTGGGCGAGTTGGTGTTGCAGTTGCTGCTGTGATTGAGGGGAAGCATCCCAATATCTACGGAGAAAGCATGCAGCCTTGTTCTTCTCAGGCTCCTTTGCTTCTCCTGGATTTCCAGATCAAGTTTAGGCAAGAAATACTGTTTACAACCTCTAACTAAACAACGGCCAACTTTTCTTCCTGGCCATGACTGTGCGAGTGCAGCATGCGTAGACTTTATGTAGCTAGCTGGGGGGCTGGAGCACTGTAGTTGCAGTGGAGTGAGCTTAGCTGCTGCTTAAGCAACTGAGGTTGCAGCTAGTGCATAACCCTATGCTTTTGGGCTTGTGCTGGCAGCAGCACCATGTCTGGCCCAGTTCAGTTGTTCTCTGTTGACTTTTGTTCTTGCTAACCACAGACATTTTGTTTGTTTCAGGTGACTATGAGGCACCTTTATGCAGTGGTAATTAATGTATTTGTGAGAGATGGTCGATATCTATGGGGAGCCACTGCTGCTGTTGTCAGTACTATTTAAACATCTGGCTGCTGGGTCATTGAAGGTGGCAAAACGGATCTGTCAGATGTCTGTGCTCTTTGATCATGTGTTTGTCCCATGGTTATGCCATAAAACTTGAGTTGGCAGACTGCTCTGGGTGTTACTGTCACCTGCTTAATCAACCTGATCCTGGACTGCGACTGGATAGTGAGCATGAGGTTCTGAATTCGGACCGAGAGCTTTCACTGCTCGGTGATGGGTCTCTGTAGATCAGCACTTAACTAGCTGTGATGTCTCTGAGTGGCTGAAAAGCTGTCAGAGGAAGTTGCAAAGTCAGTGAGCTGGTTTTTTTGTTTGTTTGTTTTTTGTTTTTTTTTCCTTCGAGTCAGGTTTAGATGCAGTTTTTCTGGAGTTGCCCAGAGCTTAATAGCATTCATTGAAACCCTTGTCAATTTGCATGTGGCAAGTCTTCTGTGTTATATTTCTGTGTAACTCTGAGAATGGAGTGTGCTGTGGAACTGGGAGGGGAATTACATGAGACGTTCAGTTCAATATTAATATGCTAAGTGAGTAGGTGAGCAGGTAGATTCTGCCCAACTCAGTGCGGTGTGTGTGCATTGAAATAGATACACTTCTAGCACTTAAGATTGAGATTCTCCATGGGAGTCAGGTGAATACATTCACTTAAGATGACTCGGTCTGAGGTGACTGCAACTGAAGTACGTGTGGGGGAAAAACAGGACTGGGGTTATGTCAGATAACAACTAATGTTGGCAGTAACTCTGTAAGCTTTTCTGGGGTTCTTGGTGTACCTACGGTCTTGGAGGACTGACAAACTCCTGACCTCACTGGAGCCTGCTGTGCTATTAGATCCTATGGTAAGGAGGAGTCTGTGAGGAGACTAGTAGGAAAAAAACGCAACCCCCTTCCCACCCCCCCACCCCCCCACCCCCCGCCAAATCTGAGGCTGCGTCCTCACTTGCCAGAGTCCCAGACTGCTTTCGTGTTCTTGGGTAATGGATGGCAGTCAGCTGGGTGAATAATCCTATTATTTCACCTCCTTTCCATGCAGAAAATTGGGGACTCGTACCGCGGCTATTGTGTGAGCGAGACAGAATTAGAGAGTGTTCTAACGCTACACAAGCAGCAAACACAAAGTGTGTGGGGGACGCGCCAGTCTCCAAGCCCGGCCAAACCCGCCACACGGTTGATGTGGAAATCTCAGTATGTCCCATATGATGGGATCCCATTTGTCAATGCAGGTAACTAACTTCTTTTATTTTAATAACTACTTTCAAATTTCAACATCAATTGCCAACTGGCCTTAGAAAAGGATCCTCATGGTGTTTCATGGTGTTGATAAAGTCAAGGCACAAACATTTAAAAAAAAAAAAAAAAAGCCATTTGGGTGCCTCCATGCTGCAGTCTGAAGGAGCAGGCTTATGCTTTATTGTGAGTGATTTAGTCCCTTTGTTCTGTATTTTAGAAATAAATCGGTGAAGTACTGTTTGGGAGTTCATATGAGTGACATCTTTAGAGGGAGGCCTTATCTACTCTACCAGGGCATGAAATTTTTCATAAGGGAAAGCAGTTGTTCCAGTAGTGTCGCTTAACTTGGGAAGTCCTTGAAAAGCTTGGTCTGTAGGAGCCAATAAGCTATTTAAATGGCCTCTTAAAAAAACTAGAATAACAAAAAACAAACATCAACATATCTCAGCAGACAGATTTTTCTTTTTTTAATGAATGTGCAGACTTTACAGGTTGGTTAGCTCATGGAATGCGTGTTTAAAATTACTATATGAAGTTAACGTGTTACATAGAGATCAGGAATGACTGGAGTGTAGGTTATGTGCATTTTTTGCTGAAAGTAACTGAAAAAGTGAAATGTTAGCACCAGTTTTAAAGCTTAAGCAGTAAACTGTGAGGTAGTAGAAGAAAATGAAGAACAAATGCAAAACAACCTACCCTTATTAATTCCTACCTTATTTTTGCAGAAATACATTTTCATACATCTTTAGTGTCTCTTGTAGGTTCTGCCTAGTAAATATGAGTTCTCCCCAAGAAAGATGTTTGGAGCAAAAACACATCCTTACTTTTTTGTTTTGTTTTGTGAAGTGCTGTAAACTAACAGAGACTCTGATTATTGAGCTGCAGGTTTTTTTTTTGTTTTGTTCAGACCCCCAGACAGGCATTATTTGTATTTCTAATGTGTTGTTTTTCCAGTGCATTTAGCTTTAGTTTATAAACCCTTCTATTAAAAGCATTCATTAAAATCTTTTACATATTTACAGCAGAGGCTATGAATATGATTTACTGAACAGTAGCTTAAATCCCAGATGACTGAATTCTAAACTTTACAAACAGAGGTGGTGTTCTTGAGGGATTTCTGTCTTCTGCATAAAGGGAATGCATCTGTAGTAGCTTTCCTGCTGTGCTTCTGCTGTGGGGAAATCTAGAGAAGCTGGGTAGTTCTCTGTGTTGTAGAATGTGTATTAATGAACCAAATCTTGGTTACTATTTTTGAATAAGGTTTTTGGATAGCTGATCCCTTTGTGAAACAAGGGTCCCGTCAAAATGCTTTTGAGATGCATACTAGCAAAGACTAGTTTAAAGCTGTTGAAGTCTTCTGCAGTCATAGCACATTGATTTTTTTTTTCAGTTTCAAAAAAACCCCAAACCTAAATGACTATCCATTCGTCATACCTAATCTGCTTTTAAATTTCCCATTTCTCTATTTGCATTGTTTTTTTAAATTAGAATAAATTATTGACTCATGCAATAAATTATTGACCAGCTTATGGAAACAAAATATTGCTGTTGTGATACTTTAAAAATCTTTGATTATATCATTTGTGGTAAAGGCAGCTCCCTGCCAGTATATAGATTGCAAGTAAAAGATAACTAAACATAACATAGAGGAAATACAAGTTCCCTTGACCACAAACACTTCAGTGCTATGCCCGTTAATTCCTTTTTGTCAGAAGTCTGACTGGAAGAAGCCACTTAATTTGAATGATGTTTAGAGCTGCGCAATCTTTGTTTAAGCCCATCTGTTTTTGTGGGAGTATGCCACACTGAAGCAGTAAGTCAGACTTGCAAACCTTAATGGCAAGTAAGAATTCACAGGACAGTGTTGTCTAAAGTATTGATTTAAGACAAGAGGATGCAAATGCTTAAGCTTTGATTTCAGCTGTGGATTTTTCTAGGTTATTTTGGGGATTCTGCTTCTCTTACTGACGTTTATTACCAGCATTGTGCTCCACTGGTAACTCACAAGGCTGCTGATTGTGTAAAGCATTGATGTTCATCAAGGCAGAAGCCAACATTTTGCCTCTACATGTCTTCCAGGAGTGTTGTGAAGTGTAATTAGTTTGGGAAATGCTTTGAAAATGCTGCATGTTCCTTGGATGCTATGAGAGAAGCATCCGTACCATACTGGAATGCATGCTGCACTTAGCGTTCCGCCTTCTTCAGAGTCTGATGCTAAATAGAAATAAGTGTTTCAGGACTCTCATCTGTTCTGTAGTTACTGTTTTACTATAAAGACTAGACCTCAGTGGTTGCTTGAATATGTAATTGAGTAAATTACTTTCTGTTCGCAGGAAGTAGAGCCATTGTAATGGAGTGCCAGTATGGGCCAAGGAGGAAAGGTTTCCAGCCCAAAAAAGCTGGTGAGCAGGAAAGTGCATCTGGCCATCTGTACAAAGCCACTTGTCCGGCGAGGTAAGAATTGATTATGAAGCTGGAAGAGCTACGCACTATCCTAAGAGAGCTTACCTTTTGTGAGCCTTTACGGAGCGCTATTTTGGGGTAATAGCTGATATCATGCACTAAGGTTCTTAGCTTTGTCTCCTGGATGACTTCTGGTTGATGCTCATTTAATGAGAGAGAGTCTATGAAACTGAATGAGGATGAGATTTGATAGGTTGCCTGTGTGCAAAGTAACAGCACGTCAGGATGTGAAGTACAAGTAAGAATCATTCTCTACCTAAGCATTATTGAGGACATCATATCAGGGTGTGCTTTAGCGCACCTGATAAAGAGGCAAGAAATAGCATGAGAAAAAGTTGTCTTTGAATGTTTCTCTGTTCATCCTTTGGCTGTATAGCTATAACAGGTGTGAGCTGCAGCTAGTAACAGATTAGGAAGCTAGGGTAGATTGAGAGACACATAGTAATGGTTCTGATAGTGTAAGTAAGCTTTATCTACTCTGTCCTAGAACAGATATTCCCCTCCTTTTGATTTGCAAATCTTAGACATTTTCCAGTAGAGATGCAAACTCCTGAATAACAAGTTTAAGCATCATTTGTGAGTTCGCTCTTCTTAGCTGAGTTATGTGGATCCCTTAACAGTTGTCTGTAGATCTTTACATGACTGCAGACCAAAGGTCAAGAATCACTGAATGGTTGATGACCACAAATTTTGAATAAAAGCAAAAGCTTTTCTGTTCCCCCAAACACCAGCCTTAAAATAATTGCATTCCCCATTTTGCATTCTCCCTCTACTTGTAGAGCTGGTAACTGTTACCTCAGTGTCTTCAGTTGTGCCCATGAATTTGGGGTTCAGATACCCAAGGAGCATTAATTAGGCCAGCACAGACTGACAGCCGCAGTAGCGGAAATGCAGCTAACTTGGGGCAACCGTTTTAGTCTTAAAACTGTATCTTCTTATTTGTTGTTTTTCCTTGGGGCTTAATTGCACTCATGTTGGTCCAGCATACAAATTTAGCAGAAGTCCTATTTGCAGAAGTTACAGTTCTCCCTGTTCACCAGGGACTTTCTTCTTATTCAACTCCAATGGTTTTTCTTGTCCTTGAGCATCCTGTTGCAGCTTCCCAGACTTCAGTGCCCATGCATGTTCAGTTTTTACTGAGCCAGGAGTGTGTTTACTTGGACAGGTGCAGTTAGACACAAGTGTATGTGCTCAGCTCGGGCTTCAAGCTGGGTGAAATTGCACAGCCTGTCTGGAAATGGTATTGTGCTTTGTTTGCCCTACTGAGAGACGGAGGATTTTTAAGGCACAACACCACTCTGATGTGGCTGAGTTGCTTCCAGACTGGAACAGAAGTCCAGTATCTGTGTCCATCTCTGTTGATGTTTCCTTAGCAATTCCTCAGTTCTCTTAGAGGCTCTTCACCCTCTGTACCACCCTGCCTGAACTTTTTCTGTAAGTAGTATCTGCTATGAAGTAAGTGGATTTTTTTGCCTTCCCTCTGAGGGAGAAGTGTAATGAAGCAGAATTTTTCTTTTTTCTTTTTTCTTTTTTTTTTCCTCCCCTCATCTTGGAAGGATCTATATTAAGAAGGTTCAGAAGTTTCCAGAGTATAGAGTTCCCACTGACCCTAAAATTGACAAGAAAATCATAAGAATGGAGCAGGAGAAAGCATTCAACATGCTGAAGAAGAACTTGATAGATGCTGGAGGTGTCCTCAGGTGAAACTTCCCCTTTTTTTTTTTAATCTTGACAAACGAAGCAAAAAAGAGAAATAATTTGCTTGGTTGGCTTTTTTGTTTTAGTCACTTTATTAATGTTCTTATTTAATAATGAAAAACAAACACAAAATTAAAAAACCACAGAATGCCATTAAGACTTCTATGGGTCTGGTTTAATTTGGTAAATGTGTAATACACCAAACTGTGAATCTTAAGCAGATGTGGCTGAGCAGGGAATTAACTATATTATTTGGGGATTTAACCTGTTTTATTTTGCATTGCAAAAGTGTGAGAGGTCCCTGAGCTCTCAAGGTCAGTATCTTCCAGCTCAGAGGCAGTAAAAACTTAAGCCAGTCTAACTTGGTCATTTGTCATTGTCAGACTGTTCCTCAAGAGACACATTTTGTTGACTTTGCTTGAGAATTGTGCACAGAAATTCTCTCCTCCTTGCCAGGTGGTACATACAGTTACCCACTCAGCAAGCCCACCAGTATCATGAAATAGAGACTTCATGTCTTCCTTCTTCACCTTCCCATTTTCCTATGTCTTCTCCGGAGGAAGAGGAAGAAGTTCTTAGAGATGAGAACTGTACTTTACCTTCTCGACTTCATCCTCAAGTAGCAGACAAGATCCGAGAGCTGGTGTCTCAGGGAATAGAACAGGTCTATGCAGTGAGGAAGCAACTAAGGTACAGCATTGCCTGGCTGGATAACTACACCTTTCTCAGTCTGTAGTGCTATATCCGTTTTTACATTTGATTAATGTGGCTTGCAACTGAATGGCAGTACTGATACAGTTACTGGCAGTAACTGTAATGACAGTTACTAAATGTTTTTCCCATATTTCATTAGAATCCATTTTTCCCAGATTTTATCTTTTTTTTTTTTTTCCGTTTCATTATAGGTAGCTATTAAGAGCTACTGTCCTCTTTACAGTTAGTTGAATAAATGGGGATTTTTAAAATTCCAGATTCTAGAGCAGATGCATGCAGAACTGGGTCAGAAGATGATCTAACTTGTTCTTGCCTTGTCATTGCAAAAAGGGGAGGGAAAAGGAAGAGGGGAAATAACATATAGCAGAGGAAAATATCCCAGTAGGTTGTAAATATGCATATTCCAATTTTTAAAGTTTTTTTTCCTTTAACATGTGACAGAAAGTATGTGGAAAGAGAATTATTCAAGCCCGATGAAGTGCCAGAGAGGCATAACCTGTCTTTCTTCCCCACTGTGAATGACATCAAGAACCACATTCATGAGGTGCAGAAGTCCCTGAGGAACGGGGAGATGGTGTATAATTCAGAAAGCATACCAGCAACGGTACTCTTGGCCTAAGTGTTTCTTTTTGAGTCTTGGAGTTAAATACTGGCAGTCTTATTTAACTTTTACTACTTAGCCATATTTCAGTCAAAATTCTCCCTGACTTTATGTTCCCAGCAGCAAAATTTGCAGTGGAATCTCTGGCTCAGCAATGTTGGATTAAATTTGAATAAAGCCTTTTGACCTTGTTCAGTATTTATCTCATTAGCATTAGATTACTTTTAGTTGATTGACACATTAGGCAATACTAGTACTTACATGAAGACAGCATGAGCTGGAGGCCACGTGGTATGGAGAAATGGACACGCATCAGAAAATTTTTTGCGTGGCTTTGCCATGTACTGTGTTATTGCTACCTTTCTCTATCTGGAAAAATGGGGATGGAACATGTTTCAGATGCAGTCTAAATTAGGGCTTGTGCAGCGTTTTGAATGTGTAAGTAATAATAAATATTAGCAGATAAGCTATAAAAGTGAAGTAATCGTGAAGTATATACTCCAGAACGCTCAGTAACCCTTACAGGTTGTTCCTTAATTTTCTTCTATTTTAACAAGGCGTAAGCCCCCTAACAAGGGATTGTGCCCCCGAACAAGGGGCGCACAGTGATGCTAGTTTTCCTAGTTATGAGGCTGACTGTGAAGGAATTGTCCTTTTAAAATCAGTTTTGCCACACTGTAGTATTAAATCATACTGCGTCATCAGATATTTACCTTTCCGTATGGTGCATTTGCCTCAGGTGAATGACTGATATTTGTTGGTTGGCCAAGTGGTATAACTGTTTGTTTTTCATTTTAAAACCCTCCTACTTTACTGAGGAGGCTTTAACCTTCCTGTTACAGCACATGTTAGAAATCTTTTACAGTGTTTCAGTTTTCAGGGTGATTGGGGGGAGGGTATTTTTTTTTTTTTTTTTGTATTTTTAGTAAACTAAGAACTTATGCAGCAAGTGTAGTTTTAGACATTGGCTTTCACTGCCTGTATTCCTATGTGTCCTATGTTGAGCCTGTGTTCCTGTAGTAGACAAACTTGCACCGTTTCTGAGAACTGAGATCTCTTTCCTTTCAGCTGCAGTGGACCACAGATAGTGCGAATGTTCTCACAGAAACAGTGACTGTTACCTTTGCCTCATCACCTTCAGATGGTAGGACTGTATTAATAACTCAGCTGTCTCCAAATGTGATTTTTTTTTTATTACCTATGTCACAGAAATTCATTTTCCTTCCAAAGGGGTTACTGTCATATCCTTTCACTCAGCTGAAGTTAAGAAGAAGGATGATTTCTGTGTGTCTGTTCTGGGGCACAGGAGAACATATTTTTATTTTGTTGTGTTTTTACCGTTTGTTTGCGTGTGTTGGGGAAACAATATTTGTAATCCTGATGTGGTTGGTGGGAATATGAAAAGTGTAGATCTGGCTTCTATTTAGCATGCCAAAACACCTGAAGATTTTGGTGGGGTGATTATTTTGAAGAGCATTTAGGGCTTGGATGAAGGCGCTAATAATGCATGCAGAGAAATATGAAATTCCTGATGAACAGACTGGTATTCATATCAGTCATGGCACACAGTTGAGAGGAGCTGGATACTCGAGTTCCTTGATGGTCTGGTTTTGGCGCATACTTAACTATCTTGCTAAAAAAGGACTTGAATTCATTTTGGGACTCCCGCTTCTTATGATATCCTTGGCTTATTGATTTCCCCTGCCAAAATCAGGCCTGAACAACTAATGCTGTAATTCCATCATCAGAATTGAGAACACTCTCTTCCTTTATTCTTAATACTTAGAGACACAGGTGTTTAGAGACTGCAGGGCAGTGAGACAGAATGACAGAATGGTTGAGGTTGGAAGGGACCTCTGGAGATCATCTAGTCCGACCCCCCTGCCCAAGCAGGGTCAGCTACAGCACGTTACCCAGGGCCATGTTCCATTGGGGTTTGAATATCTCCAAGGGTGGAGACTCCACAAAGTCTCTGGGCAACCTGTTCCAGTGCTCAGTCACCCTCACATGTTTTCTTTCAGTTCTTTAAGTGGCATAGCTTCTTCAGTAATGTCTGAGGCCAAAGTAGCATCTCTTTCCAGCAATTGCTGGGCCACCTAACAAAGTATTAAACCCTGTACTCTGCCCCAAGAATAGAGTGTAGATTTTATAGAAACTTGTTTTATCCAAATAAGTGTATGACTTAAGGTTTGGGGAGGGTGGTGGTGGTGGAGGGGGATATTGAAGATGCTCATTTGCACTGGTTTTTCTTTGCTGTAAAAGGGTTCTTGCTACAATTACTTCAACTTTAAAATAAGTACTGAAACAAAACGTTTGTAACTAGACCTATGTGTTATCCACGTATTTAGGGTTGCGCATAGGTTGAGGTGCTCCATTGGACTGTAGTGGCTGATTGTAAATTTAAAATAAGGTTATTCTATCCTTTTTCCCTAGTAATAGTCTGTTTCAAGGACGTTTTGCCTAGTGTATGACACAAAAAAGGGAACTTCCATGCATGTTTGTGAATGCTCTCCCCTTCCTATGTGTAATAGGTTTGATATGAAACTCTTCAGGAAAGTTGTTGGCTGTAGCAGGGATATGATTGCAGCAAGGCAGAGGAGCCCAATTGTTTGTATGCATTACATTAACATAATGCTGCAGACTACTTAAATACTGTTAATCTCAGTGGCGTTGCTCTAAAGGGCCAGCTTGTTTCCTTATTTAACTGGAACACGCTGTGGCTACTTGTTGCAGGTAGCTGGTAGATAGTCTGTAGGAATCAAAGGGGCGCTGTCAAGGTTGTTATGCTTAAAGATTTACCTATGTCGACAGTTATCCTCCATTGCAGTTCTTGCCTGAAGAAGTCCTGTTATGTTTGGATTTCTTCCCGCTTTGGCCTCTGCCACTTCTTAATCTGTTTCTTACCTTTGTTGTAGCAGGAAAAACAACCCCCCAAAAGTTTGGCTCATTGTGTGACTTTTCTTAAATGACCTGGTGAACCTAATGCACGTTAAGAGATTCTGTGTACACCAGTGTGTTTACAGTTAGTAAACAGGCCTAAGTTGGGCCACTAAGTTGGGCCTTTTTTTTTTTTTTTTTTTTTGAACTCTTATTTTAGCTGTTACTGCAATGGATCAATTTGAACTGAAAAACATCCTGTACACTTGGAGGCTCTTAAGGTAAGAATTTCGGTGTGGACAACTGTCAGAGGACAGGAGGTAAATTTTTAGGCCGAATTAATTTGAATAGTGTCCTTCTGTTTTAAGGAAGTCTCTTTATTTATTTATTTATTTATTTTTAGGAAAAAGAGGAATTTGCAGTATGAGCAGAGTAACTGTGCTCAAACTTACACATGTACATTAATATTTTATGCTTTTACAGAAAGGCACAGGATAGCTGTGCCTTCCGCAGCTGTGATAACGAGCTTGGCAAGGATGACTTTTGTTATTAATTATCTGAATGCTGATGATGGTTCAGGAAGACCTATTCTTATTTTCTTCTTCTTCCACAGATAGTTTTCCAAGGCAAATTAGCTTATCAAACATGTAAACATTAATCCAGTGCAATACTGGGTTCTAGAGGATTTAGAGAGAACGCAATTTCTTTAGTTTTCTGCACAACACATGCACCAATTCACTGGATATAAGCATATACAGTCCTTCCAGCGTATCTTGTCTCTACTTAAGTAGGTGGGGATGTTTTTGCATGCTGATTGTACTTGATGATAATGTATGTTGCAAGCACATAACTGTATTACAAGTCTAAGCAAAAAGAGAAACGTGACTTTGAAGAAATCGGCTCTCATTCAAATATGTGAAATGGTAGAAAAGGGAAAAAACACTGACTTTTCAAACCACTATTTGTATAAATAATTTAATTTTATTTCAACTTATGCTGAACAGGGACAATTTTACATGGATATGTTCCTTTAATGAGTAATAATAGAACTGAAACCCAACTATTTGCTTCCTTGCTGTGTAGAACTCTCTATCTTTATCTAAAACAGATCCTTCAGCATATGGTACCACTTCTGTTCTCCCTTAGGCATAAGGATCAGTGTAGCTATCAAACTTCCTAAGTCTGTATGTTCCCTTTCACATCTCTTATGAAGTATACTGACAAGCAGTGTCCATATATTTTTAAACTTAGGGCATCAGACTGAGTATCCAATCAGTGTAATAAGTGGGTAGATTAGAATTTCAACTATTTGCTTTGTTTGTAGGTATGCTGGTGTAGCACGTGGCCTCAGGAAAGAACTACTATCTTTTCCTACATATGAATATTCACATATGCATTTGGGATCTCTTTATAGTATTGAAAAGAACCTAAAACTTTGAAGTAGTTGCATTCAAGGAGAATTATGGACTGTATGATGTGGTCAGTAAGATAGAGTTAGAGTTTGCAGCCCGGTATATGCATAAAAATGTATCCCTGGCTGTTCAGATTGCTGGAAACCTTATCGAATTTCTTGCTAGAAAGCTTTTTGTGATTGCTGACCATTCTCAAAGGCTTCCATTTACCAGGCTAATCCATATGCACAGGGCATGTTCTTCTTCTACAGTTACAGCAGTGAAACTGCAAAATAAGAGACTGAGCAATGTCCATTTGTATCTATATAAATACAGTCTTGGCCATAATGTTTTGGGTGTTGTTTCAAACTGGCAATGGAATCGTCCCATGGAAAGTTTTCTTGCAGAAATTACTACCAGTGAATCTCTATTTCCACAAGTTTAGGGGAAATGAAGTCAATCGTTTTTGCATTAAGTAAGAATTTTGAGAATGTGATGTAATCTGTAGGCTGAAAGGCTTCCAGATAAATAGACTTTCTTTAAAATTACATTTGGTGTGATGTAACATAGAAGTCATGCTCATTCCACTACAATGCTTGGAAGGGAGTGAGGAAACTTACAGGATTTCCTGTGCAGGATTTTATTTTGTAAGGCAATCCTTTCTTTTGATATCTGTCTATTATTGAGCCTTTACTGAAGATGTAAACGTGGTGAAATGATTTCATTGCTGCATTGATAGAAATGTTTCGGCCTTTATGTTGTAACTAGAAATTCAAAGCACAGAGTAGGGAGCAATTACTCTGCTCTCCAGACCTGATTTGTTGGTGCTTCTTTTTACAGTCTGAACAGACATATGCTATCTTTCTGTAATATATTTTCCTCATACTCGGCCTTTTTTCTTTAGTGTCTGGGTTCTTCTGCCAAAAAGAGAGAATGGCATATACATGTATTTGTTTTTATGTGTCTGCATTGAGGTTGAATGGACTTTAACTTGTTGGATTCACCAAGGAGATTTTAAACAAGAAGCAGCGAAATCTGTTATAACTGTCTGCTCACTCTCTGTGGCACTCTAGGGAGCTCACCAGCGGAGTCAGTCATCAGCAAAGCAGAATCCAACCAGAGCGGGGAGTCCTTGCTACCAGAAACAGCTCGGCCGTTGTCTTCACTCTCTTCGTTTCAGCCCAAGATATTTGCACAACTTCAGGTACAGTCAAGTTATCTCAGACCTTTCTCAGTTTTACAGAATGTCACATGTTCTGCACTGGGAATGCTGAAGATGAGCTGAGCGCAAGAAGTTTCCTCTCAGCTAAAACACTGACTGAGGGAACATGGATTTTGAAATAGCTGTCAGCTCCTACTCTAACCCCTCTTTTGCACACCATGTTTAGCCTCTAGCTGTAGAACAAGGGATCCCACTGCTATCTTTTGGCACGTTGAAGTTTGAGTCTCTTGTGAGGACAAACCCAAGTAGATGAAGATAGTGGGCTTCTGCCTCAAACCGAGCACCTACTCTTTTTCCAGCAGGTCCAGTCATTTCGTAATGAAAATCCTGCAAAACTGCAGAGGGATAAATTGGTCTTAAGTTTTATTCCTTCTAAATCCTCCTCCAGCCTCTTAAGAAAATCTGTTAAAATCCTAGAACTGCTCCCAACTCAGATCTGTAAAACTTCTAGATTGAAAGGCTGAAGAAGAGGATAAGTATGTCATGCCAGTAGTGCTTCTTCTGAAGATCGTTTCCTTTCAAACTTGTCTCTCTCAGCCTTCTTCCCCAGCTCTCCCTTGGAAAGCTACCTTCTTATTTCCTGAAACCTAGTGAAAAGCATGGCCTCTTCCCTAGGAATGCAGCTTGCAGTATGATACTGCTCTACTTGCTGTTACCCTTCTTTTCTGAAGACAGTCTGGCTCCAGCCTACTCTCTTTTTAAAGCCATATGCTTAGCTTTTAATGACCATCCCTCTTGGGAATGGGCAGTACTAGGGAATCTTGTCGTGTTTTGAAACTGAGTATCACTTCCAAATTAGAGTGTTATGGTCATAGTGGTCTTTTAGGTGCTGCTGGACACTCTTGTCCTTTATTTTGTCTAATACAACCCTAGTCTAAGGATGGCTGGGGCAGACTGTGAAAGAGATGATATACAGGAAGTCCAAAGTTACCCAGTTCCAGCATAGCAAAATATATAGCATTAAATGCAAATTCCTCCTGCTGTAAATAATGATATTTTAGTACTTCTGCCTTCTCTTTCACAGGGTTTACAGCTTCAGTCAACTTTTACCTCCACAAATGGATCAACAGCCCTGATAGCTATAAATAACCATTCCCCTCCCAGCCCTGCAAATCTCTTGGATTCCATAGGAAGCGTGGTAACCAGCCACTCTGTAGTACTTAGTCAGGGGCGCAGCCTGCAAGCGAGTGCTGGCCTAACACGGCATAGCAGTGCAGCCTCTGCTCTTGGACATCTGCCTGGCTCTGAGCAGAATCTTGTCACCATGGGCCAGCTGGTAGCAGTTGGAGGGGTAGATGACCCCAGAAGCCTAGAAGGAGGAGTCCATCAGATTCTCTTGGGAGATGTGCAGACTATTCCAGTACGGATCGTGGACAGCCATCCACTTAGTAAGTTGCAGCCTTCCTAATAACATGTAAATATACAAAATACAATGAATTTTCTTCCATATATCTTGAAGTATAATAGAGATTTGCACCGGGACTGGGGAACTCAGTATCTACCTGTTTCAGCTGGTTCTAATTAGTTTTTACTTGAAAATCTAATTTTTCTAAAACAAAACCCTATTTTTAATACACTTTTTTAATGGAAAACCATTCACATTTTAAAATAATTTTTAGTTTTTTTGCCAAAAATCTTAGTATTTAATTAAACTGATGTTTTCAAAAATATGATGATATTAGGAAAATAAGAATGAAAAATAATCAATATTGAATCTATTTAGAACTTTTGGAAAGGAACTTTTTTTCTGTGACTTCTTTGCACCATCTCAGCAGGTTGGTTACAAAAAAAAAAATTTAATAACCTTTAAATAGGATCATGTATTGATCAATATGCTTTAGGAGTGATCAGTTGGAGCTGTATGTAATTGCTTAGTATTTTAAACTTCTGTCTGAAAATATTGTAAAAATACATATAAAATGCCATAAATAACTTCTTCTCTCTCAAAATAGAAGGCCTCTTAAAACTACTGTTGTCAGGTATGTACACAATCTTTGAATTCTTAGCCACGGAACCTGATTGAGAAGGAAATCTTACATTTAAATAGAAGAACAATTTATAATTCTTTTTGAAGAAAAGCTGTCAGATATGGAGCATATGTAGATCAGTGCAACATATCCTCTTGCCTTTGCAGAGAGTCTGAAATGTTAGCTGTGGAGTATCCTTATATTTTTTGCGTAGTCCATGATTTCTAAAAAGGTGACCTGTGAGTAGTTATGCAGAAACATATAAGTAAAGATGTGTTAAACCACTACTTGCACCTTCCTAATGCCGTTGCTATAATTGTCCGCATATGTCCTGATGACCTTTGCAGGTCAAAACTTTAATTCGTACTAAATTCTGTAATATTTTGAAAAATGGAAATATAAGAATGCGTGAGGAAATAATAAACTTGAAATAAAAGGATACATGAAGAAATAAATTGAAATTCAGACCTGTTAAAGAAACATTGGTATATTTTACTGACAGTATTGTCAAAGTTAAATTTAAGGAATGTTTCTGTCCATTGTATTCAAATGTTTCTGTAGCTGAAAGTATTCTCTTTTATAATTGAATTTGACTACTTTCCTGAGCAATTCTATTTTTATTCTGGATAAAAGAATTTCAGAGAGCTCATCAAATGCACCTCCTCCATTCAGTTGTTCAACCTATTAATTCAGTCTAGACATTGCTGCCTCTCTATTACAGTTTTTTTAGATTATGATTGTTGCAAGTGAATTTTTAAAGAAATATTTTATATAAAAAGAAATGTAGCCAAACAAAATTCAAACTATATTAGTGCGATATATACTACTCTTTTATGTTTTTCCTGTGCTCAAGGCATCAGTCTATCCTTACCAGCCTGTATTTGGAAATTGTGAGAATATTGGTGCCATTCCTAATTGTGTAGAGGACTTGCCTTTAAAATGCACAGGTACTTCTTTTTAAGGGGCCAGTTTGCTTTGTCTGGAGAACAGGAGGACAAGACACAGTCTAGACTGAAGAGGAAGTAATGTTATAGAGTTTATTTGGAGGAAACGCTATATAATTGAACTTACTGGTTTGATCAGTGTTTATTGCAAGATGGTTTTTTTCTCCCCTGTGTGTGTGTGTGTGCATATATGTATGTGCACTTGGTTAAAATTATCCTGTATGCTCTAGGCTCTCTTACACAAGTGGTAATTTAAGAATAAGGTGTTTCCTTATTTGTGGAGTCATTGAGAAAT
Organism: Struthio camelus; assembly: GCF_040807025.1. Lineage (NCBI taxonomy): Eukaryota > Metazoa > Chordata > Aves > Struthioniformes > Struthionidae > Struthio > Struthio camelus. Next base: position 9,689,023 of record NC_090947.1, on the reverse strand, counting down.
GGCTGTGCCAGTCATGACTGAAGTAAAAATTATTCTTTAAGTCAACATGCCTTAGTGTTAATTTTTTTCAGCCATAGCATCATCTTAAAACAAAACAAACAAAGCAAAAAACCCTTCATAAGATGGTGGATTTATTTTTATAAGGAGAAAAGGAAAAATATTTGGGGGAAAGTAATTTTATAGTTTTACGCTTAATTTTTGTGGATAGAACCTTTTAAATATTCTTACCTGAGGGGGCATTTACTGCAGCAAATTCATGTCAGCTTGCAGTGTCGTATAATACAGAAGACGTAGCTGGTTGTCGAACTACCCAGCAGTTAGCTTCATAAGCACCTTGCCTGTTAGTTTTACTTTCTCAGCTATTATTTTTATTTTAAAAGCATACAGTTATTGGGGCTGAAGTGTTGTCAGCAGAGGTTGGAACTTTAATTTTTGTTTTGTTTTTAAGCTGAAGAAAATCCAGAGGGTATAATCTGCATGAGCCATGTTAAACAAGAACCCAGAGAAAAAGCATCGTCTGTGGAGACGGATAAAATCAGAGACTGCCGGAGTTCCTCTCCTATTTGAATCTGTGAAAGCTGTAAGGATTTTTCAAGTCGGAGGACTCGAAATGTCTTGGAAAGAAAGGGGGATGCTCTCAGAGTTGTGCCATTGTTTTTAAAAGGCGCTGTGACATTCAGACTAGGCATATTTTACACAAGTTCTGATGGATAGCTGCTTTGATTTACAGCTGATACGATTCACTGCCGATTCCTGGTCATTCACTTCCCATGTAGAATGCCACCTCTCTCTTCTCTTTCAAGTGTTGAGGGGTTTGGATGGTATCCAGATAGCCCATTTTGGTTGGCATTTCAGAAGGTTTTCCACAGTTAAATCCTTTAGTTTTAGAATGTGGATCAAAATGTTGGTTTTGTTTATCCCCTTGAGACCCTCAACCGTTACAGTATTCCAAAGACCGTCGAGTCTGCCAGCTCTAAGACCACAGAATCCGACAACAAAGTGCTTCAACACAGCAATAGTTTTGTGACCGAATGAAGGTCCAGGATGCTACATTTCAAAGTGATGGGGGAAGAAGAAAGTGCAACTTTGACCTGATCATAATATTAATGGTGTGAAGATCAAGGAAAAGAGAAAGGTGAGGTTGGTAGGTGAAAGTAAGGTTGAATGATGAAGAAACATGTGTGAATTCTAGCAGTGTATATTTTCAACTTTGACATCTTTAAATTTATGCTCTGGCTTTATAATAAGATTATTTGCTACTTGCAGCCTTTGTGCAGGTACTGTAGCAGCAGTTGGTCATAACATCTAAAAGCAGGAGTCCTGTCTTCTGGAACATGATTGAAGCTGCAGTTTCAGCTTGCCTCCTTTCTGCGTTAGTCTCTTACACTATAAACTCAGATAGATATGATTTAACCTGCTGCTGTTCCTGATGTGCGGCTTATTGATGGACTAGTAACAGAGAGAGGCCCAGGAAGACAAAGCAAGTAATATAAATCCAAGCAATATGTGTAAATATGCTATCATTATAACATTCAGAAAACAAACTTGTCTTTTTTAACAGAAGTAACTACTGACTAAAGTGATCTATATTAGTTAAAATAGTTAATAGGAATCTTTTAAAAACTGAATATGATCAAGGAATTTCTTTCTACAACATTTAAGCCAAAGCCATACTAAGTGACAAGAACTGGGTTGCATAATCTGTGACAGACACATTTCTTTAATAAACCTACAAGTAACTTGGAATCCGTTTAAACAGTAAAATAAATGAAACCGACCCCAACATAGATATCAAGTTAAAGAATGCCGTGGTTTGCTTCAGATGCTGAATTTTTAGAGCAGTGTGTAATCTGTGTACAGCAATACTAACAGTTTCATTATTAGTTCCTACTAAGTTTTTGAGAACTTGATCATAAAAATAGGTTTTTTTCCTGTATGCTGCAAAGAATGCAATCTGAGAAGTTTCTCTTTTTCACACTAAAAAAGAGGAAAAAGATTGTTTGAATTATGTAGAGGAGAAAGGAATATTACTTGAACATAAGGATTAATGTTTTTAAATTGATAGTTTTTTTAACATTTATTCAAGGCATTCACAAATACAATCTAGATACTGGATATTTAATTTTTAATTTCCTTACTTTTGTGTGTTTAAAGCTAAAGCTTTCTAAAGTCCTCCATTGAACCTGGGTTCCAAAAACTTCTATACGCAGCATCTGTTAGGTAGGTGCTATATTTTAGTCTTACCTTAAAATATATTAACTTCTGTGAGGTTAACTAATGATGTTGTTCATTTAAAGCTAATATTTGTGGGTTAGCTTAAATAAGAACTTTCCAATAGGATCATGCTCTTATTAAATAAGAGTGTTCTATCAAGCAAGTGCATAGAGAATCTTCAGTTCTTTGGAGTCTCATGCTTTGTTTCTACACTGACTTCTTTTGTGGTTTGCCATACTCATTTCTGGGTAGGTAAATCCCATGAGGATTACTTTTTAAAATTTTTTTGTTAAATGGTGAAAATTTATCCTGAATGGATGTTCTCTCCTGCTGAGTCATAGTTGTGGAGTACACAGGCAGCAGTTACCTTTTCTTTTCAAAGTCAGTAACAATATGCTAAAGAGTGGGTAGCTCCTTCTACTCTGCTGTATTCAGTGATTCCATTACCTGTTTTTCTTAGGATTTAAACTAATGCGTGACAAGGTGTATCACCTTTTTCAATGTTACTCGTTTCTGAGATTTGCTCCTCGTTTTTGAGAATACTTGTTCTAGAAAGAACAAATTACAGCTAAAGTTTACCAGTGATAGCTTATTTCAGTTTTAGTTTCCTTCAAAGAAGGTGATGGATTTGTGGCTGGAGAAAAAAGTTAAGGAAAGATAAGTTACATTTCCACCAGTTCTTACTTAGTTCCCTCGTTGATAGGTCTGTTCTTGAACAGTCACTGTTCTTCCCAGCATGAGCTACAGTCTAATCCTGTGCTGAACGATATTTCTGAAGGTATTTCTATTTTTGGTTAGTGCTTGCAGCTGGAGGAAATGCTCTTTTAGTCCATTTTGAATAGTAAGCTATGAAGTGACTTTTATAATCTAGCCTGATTTGCGTGGTAACCTGAAAACAATAGAACGAAAAGTTGGAAGCAATTTAAAGAGGCAGTAATTAATTAAGAGCTAACAGTTGATTTTAAAAACTGGAGATAAGAGCTGTAGTTCTGTTCATAGAAATACTTTATTTGAAATGTTTCTTCAGTCAATACTCACGTTTTTGTTTCTAGATACCTTCATTTTCTCAGAATTCCAGTTCTTTAGCTTCCAAACGCCTACTCCAGTTTATTACTATGTTGTCTTTTAATTTAACATAACCTTTCCTCTTCAAAGAGTACATTTACATTAGTTTTGTATGTTTTGCTGATGAGGGTCATGAACTCATCGCTCGTGCCCAGTCTCTATACTCACATTAACATTTTAGTTTACTAATATCCACTTAAAGTTTATACAAAAAATCTCTCATATGTGTATATAAAAAAACTCACAAAGAAACAATACCAACTTCAATGCACTTAAATGTGTTTGATTAGAATACTCAAGGTTGATTTTTGTGATAAAGTGTATCATTTGGTACAAAGAAGTCGGTTATGACTTTGTTTGTGACATGTTTTTCTCATGTTTACATTGTTTCCTTGTGATTGTTATGTTCAAGTGTTTATTTTGCCAACCTAGAAATCCTGCATTTCCACAGTGCTGTAAATGAGGAAATTATTTTCCAGTCTATTCTCATTGTTCTTTACTCATAGCAGTGGTTGATTGGCATCACAAGAAGGGCTCTGCTTATATATGTGCCTGCAAAAATAGTTTTTTGCTAAAAGGTAGAGAAGACTTTAGAAGACATATATCCATAGCTCTTATTCAAGGCTGGCAGCTTCTTGGTTGGAAAGCAGTAATGTCAGTGAGTCCTTTTTGTGCTATTCAAGAACTCAAACTTGGTCATGTGGTATGAAGATTATTGCAGCTTGTACAAAATCTAGAGAGACAAATGTATGTATATGTGTATATATATATATTTATATAGTAATTTAATGTGTAATATTCCAATCCAAATGTAAACTACTACTTCTAAAGATATGGTCTATGTTGTTGTTATGGGGGGGGGCTCATGGGGAGAAATGCAAGAGCTACTTGAGGGCAGTGGTTGCTGGGGAGGAAGGAGTGAGCAAGTAGGACAACTCCAAGGAGGCCAGGGGGAAGAATTCAGGTCCTGAGGGCATGTGAAAGATAAGGGCCCTGTGAGGAGGGCCACAGGGGCTGTGCTAGGGCTCTGGAATGGGGTTTTGAGCCCATCACAAAGGCCTGGTGCAGCTCCAGAATCCGTGGCAGTAGTGGGCTGGGTGAGTTCATGGTGGGAATTTGCAGATATGGAAGAAGAGGAAGGCCTGGCCTGGCCTGCAGACCAAGAGAGATGCCTGAGTTTTGGTGAGTACAAGAGAGAACTAAATGTCTTCCCATAGTCTGAGATGCCCGTTCTTACCTTTTTAATACCAAGAAGAAACTCCTCTTGGAGCTCCAGCACAGTAGTATGGCCTCTCTTCCTTTACATTTTACTGAGGAAAGTATGCCTTTTTTCCCAACTGAATTAATTTGCTGCTCCCCTTGTCCCTCTGATCGCAGCTCTGCCTACCTCAAGCGTGCTCAGTCTCCATCCAAGTCTCTCTCCCTTCACGCTCACTAAAGCTCGCACCCAAATCCCCTGCGCTCAGTCTCTCTGATTCTCAGTGTTTCACTGTGACAATGTTGGAAACAGTTGATGAGTTCCCTCCACAAGTAAATACTGGTGAGGTTTACCTTTATGTCAGTGTTTCTTTCTGTTTCATCTCCCCAGGATCCTAAGTCTCTCTGTTCCTTCAATTTAATTAAGGTTTTTTTCCTTGCTTTGTGGTTTATCAACCACGCCTCCAGCCATGGGAGCTGGATGAATACCAGGCACCCAGCTTTCACAGGGCCATTGCTTCATGCACAGTACCTGAAGAGATTTGAGAAAACAAGGGGGAAAATGATAGTTTCTGCCTACTGTTAGTGCTTTATATGGAGAAACTGGCCTCTCCCCTTCTGTAGCACTTGAGTTGCTGATTTTGCTTGTGGATAATAGCTTACTGTTGATTGAAACTTATGGTTTGTTCCCTTAAGCCTATTCAAGCAGATACATGCTCAGAAGACTAGGTAAGAAGAATCTGTTCCAATAAGAATAGAAATTGTGCTGTAACTGAGGATGGGGCTGTGAAAAGGTACTGCTCTTCATGGATCTCTGTTGAGCAAGTTCTCCTTGATCTGCCCTTCCGTTCTGAACAAGGCTTTCTTTGGAATAAACTTCAGAGTCTATCCCATTAGTAGCAATTATCTTCTCCCAGCAACAGCGCACCTTGTTAATGAATAAAAGCAGCATAGTGTAAAACAGGCTCTGTTGGTTTTTCTGTGTAGGTCAGGTGTCCAGCTCGTCCACCCAACAGCCAGCAACTAAGGTATGATGTGGGGGAAGGAGGAGGGGAAGACAAAAGTCTCAGCACAAGACAGGAGTGTGTTTTGTGGTGTTTTGTGTTTTGCCTCACCCCCATCTCCCTCCCCCCTCCCCCCCCCCCAGTATAAGGTGTTACATCTTAGTATCTCATTCCATTTCTAATCTATGTGACAAATGATGTTTATTTTCTTAAGTGATTTAATGTGTTTTCTGGGGAGTTATCAGAAGAATGATCATAAATACTACTACCATATCATGGAAGATATTAGTGGGTGTTTGTCATCTAGGGCCCCATCCTCAGGTGTGTTAGTATAAAAAGAGTTTAAAAGGCATTGACAGCTTTCTGAGGAAAAAAGCCGAGTGCCCTCGTCATAAGGGGTCTTCCCTGGCCAGACAGTTGGGATGCTGTGGGAGTAATCCTCGTAAAGAGTCCATTAGCCTGCGCTAGGTAGAAGAAACTCTGCAGTAGGTATGTATATGATAACCTTCTTGTGGGAAAAGTTATCTTTGATTGCCTGATAGTTTTAAGTGATATATGTGTGTATCGAATTGTATGCACTTAAAAGAAAAAGAAAATGAAGACATGCATATAGTTACTTGCATGTAGTTCTCTAATACAGTTTTAATTACTGTGGTTAGATGGTACATATTTTTTAGGTCATGTATAATTAGGTCTTTTTTTTAATGTGGATAATTGGAATTCATGTTCTTACAGCAACCGTTTTCAGCACTCTGCAATGCAGCTTGTTTCGTCATTTGGCATGCCCTGGGCTGCCTGTTCAGACAAGAGCATGTTGGTCTAAGCAAATTAAATTTCTTTCTCTTCCAGATCCTTTTTCTAATGAAGATTGATAAGACTCAGAGGAGGATGAAAATCTCTTTGTAATATAACTGTTGACTTCTGAGTCCTCAGTATGAACGGACTAGAGAGCAAAAGCTTACATGCTCTTGCATCTGCCATGCTGTGATACTGTACAGCATGACAGTATCAGTACAGCATAGGCTGCTACCAAAATACTACTAAATTTTCAGCTCTCTCCTTAGGTTAAATGCTGGTGAATTTTGGTGGCTCCAGCAAAGCTCAGAGACCGCTTCTGCTGTTTATAGAATAGTCATTGTCTTTAGAAACTGTTTAAAACATAATAACGTATGACAATCAAATGGCAATAGGAGAGACAGAAACTCTTCATCAGGAGGAGATCAGTGGGAGAGGGAGGAGTCCAATCCAAACGTCCTCATACCCAAACGAATGTCTTCTGTGCTAGTCTCGACTGCACCCCTTGAGAAAGGGGGTTGATCCGTCTTTGTGTTCTGACATAGTTGTTCTTTCTGTTTGTCCTCTCAAGAAGTTCTACCAGCTTGCAAGGGACATCAAGATCCTGAAGAAAATGTGTAAGATCCTATGGGAAGACCTGCAGGAACAGAAGAGATTAGAGGATGACAACATGACTTACTTAAAGCTCCCATTCTTTGGCGAGAAGGAAAGGATTTTTCTGCAGGAAATAAAAGTAAATCTCTTCAAGTATTAGAATTAGTGTGTTTCTCCGTTCTGCTTGACAGGATGCCTAGTACCTGGACCGGTCTCAATGTTCATTGATATTTTGGTAAATATTCATATAAGTATGTATCCAGGCACTGCCATCTTTGCATGGCATGTTGAAACAGGGCCAGTGGTACTTCCTGATCTTGTACTGTCGGTGTATACTTTCTTAAAGTAAATACAAACCTTGTTTTGTAATGAAACAGTGGTAAGCTTTTGTCTGAAGTTCTCTGATAGAAGCTTTTTACGGAGTAAGCTTTAAGTTAAAATAGGCAATGTACTAGCTCCACAGAAATTTGTCTTGTGAGGAAATGTTAGTGTATACTTGCTAACTCTGTGATAGCCTTAAACAACCAAAGCCTTTCCCAATATATTTTGTTTTGTTCTTTTTATCCAGAACAAGAAACATTCCAAACTGCACTTCGATACCAGCCAGTTCAGAGCTTCAAAGGTCCAGCACCTTTTGTTCTTCTGCAGGTGGTCTGCAAATCAGTGATGTGTTCAAGGTGTCCCACAAAAAAAGGAGCAGCAATTACTGAGCCAAACTCACACAAGGGCAGGCACCATACCTGAATCCCGACCACTTCTCCCATCACATGAGGGCACTTCCTCAAACAGTGCTTTTTAAATATCTCTTAGGAAAAACTTTTGATACTGGTCAGCAGTGGGGGGGGGGGGGGAAGGGAAATCAATTTCCCTTTTCTTTGAAACTTAAAGTTTAATAGCAGTTCAGCTAATTAGCCACCAGCTTGGCCTAAAAATTGTATTTTAGCCTAGCTCTAAATGTCTAATGTTTAATTCCTTAAGGACCATGTTAAAAACTCAGTCATGCTTTGTCTGGGCACTGTTGTGTTGGATATAAATTTAGCAATTTCTCGCAGATATTCCTCTTAAAATGAAATGAGAGAGAGAGAGAATTGAGAATTAATTATGTATGTTTCTTAAAGATGACACTGTTCAGCTTTCTGAAGTGTTAAGGTGTTTCCTTTATGGCTTCTACTTTTAGCTCTTAGTTCATTAGATGTTGAATTTTTTTCTCAGGATCATTTACCTCTGAGAGTAATCGAGATAACTAGGAAGAGACCGGCATGGAGAACAAAAGAGGAAGTGAAGTTCTTACAAAGCTGCTTGAACGAGATAGAAAGCTATCAGTGTTACGGCTTGAGACTGCAATTTCTTCTGGCTAAAGTGATTCGCTTTGAATGGTAAATGTGTTTTTGCATTATGCAAAATTTTTTTTATAGCTGATTTTAGTGCTATTTATTCTCTGAACTCACAGCTAAGGGAATCTGGCCAAAAGCTGGAAAGGTAACCATGTAAGTTATGTCTTCAGTCCACTAGGTGTCTTCTGAATGCAAACTGGTATAACAACTTCATGTTCTGCTGTTAACAAAAGTGTTAACAGCTGTGCTGTTATCATATCTGAGGTTCTTTGTACAGCTTATGGTCTACCTTCTACATGCTGGAGGGATTGTAATGGCTGTGATTTTTTCAAAGCTGCATAATTGAGTTAGTTTCTTAGTTTCTTAACTAATACTAATTCTCACTAGAAATTTAAAATTATAATAAAGAAATTGCATTAAACATTCCTCTCCCATTTAAGTCCTGCTGTCTGTAGTCCTCCCTTTCCTAGAAAATCATAACTTGACCCTTTTCACTTTTGAGGTACAAAGTACTTCAAACTGAGACAGTGGTAGGAGCTTTTGTCAAATCTCAAGCTCTTACTCCAAGAGGTGGTCCTTTGTCAGAGTACGGAGCTGACAGTGTTACGTGTCCCTTACTTTGTGTTGGGACGCAACCAGAGATGTCTCTTTTGGGACCAACTATCAGTTCCCTGTGAGATGAATTCGAGCTGGGACGACTCTTCTTTGTAATTATAAGCCTTAAATCTGGTGGTGTTTTGTGGGAACTTCTTATTGGCAAGTGACTTTAACAGCTTTTACTAGTGCGTATGAAAACAGTAGTTTTGGTAAGAGGAATAGGCTGTGAATCCAGTGTTATAGGAGGTGTTTGACCTCTGTTGAATGATCTTTCCTTACATCATTACATTTGGCAGCAATTTCTGTTGTTTCTTGCGGCAGAAATCTCAGAGGGAAGGAGATGGAGAAGATGGGAATCTTCTTGACCTTCTTCTTACCCAAACCCATCTTTGAAAGACTACTGAGAACAGATGATCCACAGTGTGAGGGCTTTACTAGTTTTAATCCTACATCTTCACAGTAATTTGGGCATATGGGTTTTTCATGTCAGGTTCTAGTTCATGTCTAACTTTGAACACAAGGCAAGCCATAGCATAGCCTCTCCCTGGCCTCCTCATATTTTTTTCCCTCTCTTACTGCAATACTCGCACTCGAGTACTTTTTGGGAGTATGATTTTAACACATTCCCGTCTACAAATTTTCTACCTTTCTCCCACCATCCTTTTCTCTCCCCCAGAAAAACACAGAAATAAATGTTCTTCTTTATTTAAAGATCTTTTCTGTATCCTCCTCAGTTCACCACGTTGGGGATGAATTTTCTCCCAGCTTTATTGTGCTGGAGGTTGATTCCTTGCATAGCTGAAATGCAAGATGCCATTAGGTTTTGCTTGAGGAGGAGGGAGAGGCAGTGGTGAGCTCCGCTTCTCCCATCACTCTAGAAGTCCTTGCAGGAAACGCCTGCCACAGGTTCTGCTCGTGCACCTGTGTCTTCCTGTCAGGCCAGCACAACTGCAGAGTTGTGCTGAGAGCTGGATCTTGCACTACATGTACCAGCAGATTATGAGTCCAAATAACTGTCCTCCCCCTTTTTTTTTCTTTTGAAAACGGGTCAGTCTGTGGTTTTGGTCCCTTGTGAACCCCACAAACAACTCTGTGGGCACAACTTGAGGGGCAAGCCCTGGAGAGGGCTTCTCAATCATCAGAGGTGTCAGTCTCATAACGTTCCCAAGCCTTGGAAACAGCGGAATGCAGTGATACAAGAGGAGATACTGCTTCATAATGAGTGAAGGGAAAACGAAACTGCTTTAGATGGACTGGACTAATGAAAGTATTTCATGCTGGCATCTACTACTATAGAGTGAATTTGGGCAATCCTTAGCTGGTTTACAGGGCTTCCTGGGTAGTCTCACATGTATTTGACTAAAAATTTAGATCTAAACTGAAGTCACAGGGGTAAATACTTTGTGATCTCACTTTGATCACTGCAAACAATTATTTCCTTGAATATTTTAAGTGTGGCAGAAAATGGATCAATTTTCACTTTTTAAAAGCCATTCTGTGGGTAGAAAGGAGTGCACTTTTATGTTTGAATCAGGACTTACGTTTCTGGACGTGTTCTGGTTGGGCCTTTCAAGTTCTGTTCATTCACCTTGGTACAATAGTAAATCTCAGCTGCAGAGCCAACTCAGGAACAGGTCTAACTCATTACATTTGTGCTGGATAATACCAGTCATATACCTGTTTTCCAGGTTTGAACGTGGGAGAGTCATCCTCAAGAAAGGACACTGCAGCAAGAGTTTCTACTTCATTTACTATGGCAGTGTTGCTCTTACAGATGATGAGGATGGTAGCAGTGCCTTGACAGCGCTGTATCCTGCAGTGCTTCAGAAGGGGGCAAAGTTTGGGGTGAGTGGCATCTATGGTAAAAATACTGTTAGTTCACGCATGGGAAAATAAATGGAATAAGCAGCGTTTGGGAATGAGATCTATGTTCCTATGCTTTTCAGAGCTTACCCTTCTATTGCAATAAGAAGGGAACTTCCTTGGAAGATAAGTTGTGTTGTATGTGATTCCTTATTTAAAAAAAAAAAAAAAAAAAAAGGCTAGCTAGTACTGGCCATCGTGGGTAAGTAGACAGGACAGTAGGTGAGGTGGACCATTAATGGTTTCTAATGGGGGCAGTATTTGGAGTACAAAACTGATGGATAAATTCCTAGCATTAACTGTGTTAATCTCTCTCTCATTCCCTTCTCTCCACTTCTCACCATGAAAGGAAGCTTCCTTATTAAAAGGAACAAGGCGGCTTGCTACAGTTGTCTGTATGGAGGACACAAAGCTATTTGTGGTGGATAAGGACGACTTCTTTGCTAATAAATTAGATGAAGAGCTTCGGGAAGAATTGTGCTATCGATATAACTTCGTCAAGTAATTTTTTCCAATGTTATCACCCACTTTTGCTTATTGTTTGACTGTTTAACTACGGTATAATCTATTCCATAAACTTCCCCAGCTTTGTGAAGGCCATGGATAAAATGCATATAACAATTGTCTTGTCTCATGAGGTTCTGTGACAAGGAAAGGAATTCCCCATTGTACAGTTGTCACAGACAGCCATGGTACTTTGCCACGAGCTGCTCTGGAAGCATGCATGATTATCCATGTTCCCTAGCTACTAATCCTGTCCCCCACCTTTTTTTTTTTTTTTTTTTTTTTAAACTAATGCACTCTATAAATTTATAGACAACTTTGGTTAGGCAAGGTGAATTTTCACTGAATGCTATGCTTTGCTTTGCATCATGAAACTGCGCCAACTTAAAAAAAGACACCGACTAACCTAGAACTGGATTTTTCATTTCCAGGAGCCATGGCCTAGGGTTTATCAGTTACAACTGCAAAAAGATCAGTGTTTTTTATAGTTAAATATGTTTTTCAGTGAGCTCATTGTTAGGCAGGCTATGAAAAAAGCATCTGTATTGCTTGTCTTTCAGAGGTGTGAACTTCTTTGCAGAGTGGTCTAAAAGATCAATAGTCAGCATAACTAATAGCTGCAAAGTGGAAAAGTTTTACTACGGACAGGTGATAAAAAAAGATATCACGAAGTCAGATAGTGTAATTCTCATTAGTAAGGTAAGATCCTTCACAGATTTACCAAAGGCTAATATTCTTGGTGGTATGCTGGCATTTCTTTAGAGCCCACAAAAAAGAAAAAAAAACCCGGTAATTACAGGCCATTACTGAAAGAACTAGGAAATAATGTACTTTGTAAAATAACAGACCTTGGTGGGTTTGGTTTCTGTTGGTTTTGTCATGCTTTTACTTAGTGTCCGACTCCTTTGCAAACCCTGTGTAGGATCTATTTTACCAAAGATCGGGTCTCTTCTGCAGTGCGTGTTACTGGTTAATATGTCAGAGCCTAATACACAAGTTCTTCATGGCAAGAAATATATTTTTTCCTCATATTCTCTAACATAAGTAGTATAACTGTTTAAATATTAAATGGCAGTTATCAAAAGACACTTGAGAGAAACTTCACATGTTCCATATTTACTCTTTTATCTCTTCTTTGCTTTTGGAATAGATGAATTCCTCTTTTTTTTTTTTTTTTTTTTGATGGGAGCAGTGAAATAACTATTTTCAAATGAGCTATAGGGCCTTAGCTGCATCAGAAATGGTTTTAGGCAGGGAAAACAAATATCTTTAATTTTGAAGAGGCTCAGGACACCTCTGGACTCACAAAAACACACGATACCTTTCAGGCATAATATTATAAAGATCAATAAGGTTTCCAGAGATGTTTTAATGGCATCATACACAAATGCATTATATGCAAGCACTGTGAGGCAGTGATACTTCCTGCTTTTTTCTGAGATGCCTCAGAGACTTTGCGTTTGTTGTTTAGTGGCTTGCCAGCTGACATACCAGCTGAATGATAATACCAGCTGAATGATACTAAGAAAAGAGTTAGCAATAAACGCTTTGCCCACAATTATACTGCTTAAACCCAGAATCAGAGGCAATAGCTGGCATATTTTCATTTTTTTCCATGAAGGTAACTGTCTTGAGATATTTGAAGAGGAATAAATGTGTGTGTTCTCTGTAGTGCTGTCTGGTGACAAAAATAACAGGTTAATTTTATTGGGAGGGCTTTCTGGGACCCATGATCAGTTAGTGCTAATCGTATCATAAGCTGTCAATATTGTCATTTGGGCTTTTTTTCAGATTTCTAGTTGCCATAACTTACTTTTTTCAGGGGATTTTTGTCTACTCATTCCAGTGGTCGTGCTGCCTCTCTGGGATGTGAGATGTTGTAGCACTGTTTACTAATTTAATTAGAAAAGATTTATTTACTGTTACTTAGAAAACTTACAGAAAGACTAGTACAATAGACTGTCCAGGGAAAGCTAATGTTACAGGGAAGGGCTTATCTAGTGCTGCTGAGAAGGCAACAGTCTTGGAAGCTGGCTCCAATTCTGCCACTCAAAGAATCCAGAAGCAACTTTTTGAGGTTGTTGCAACTTTCCTTCATGCTGCTCTTTCCACTATCAGACAACCGCTTATGTATACCTCACTTGCTGCCTCTAAAGAGTATTATGAGTAACTATTGGCATTTTGAAAAATCAGAGGGGAGTAATTGTTTAATGCTGTCATTGTTGAATCATAGCATTCATGATAATACCTGAAGCAGAACTGCTTTTTGCCAGATCAGCAAAAACTTGTCATCTTTGTCTGCTTACGGAGTAAGAAAAAGACTGATTTGCTTAAAGCTGCCAAGGGCATCAGCATGTTAATGTTATAATGCCTGTTTGTATTATTAGGGAACCTGTGAAATATTGCGCCCAGTTGATCTCACTGCTTGCCCATCCTATCACAAATGGATCCGTCGACAGCTCACAGGTCTTCCCAAGATTAGCACTTGCCTCACCAGGAAAACTGGTAAGCTGCACTCGTTTTCAGGCTTTATCTGTAAACTTCGGAATGACCATCAAGTTAGTAACTCAGAACTTTATTGCCTTTTGTTACCTGTATCTTGTTACTGTAATTTCATAGATACAAAGTAATTGTGGAAGGGATGGTTGTGCAATTCTGTTCTAAAGTCCTGTATAACATAGGCCAGGTCAAACTCAGTAGCCACAGGTGCTTTGTAAAGCTGAACTTTGCCCTAATGTTGTTATTAGGGTTGAAGAGTAATTCCAGAGCCTTTTTACATGCTCTAGACATCTTTTTTACGGTGAGGAGAAAGCCATTTGCTTTTAGCCTTACCTTCTACCTTGACTGAGGAATCAGGCAACTGGTTGGAGCTACAATACTAAATGGGGATTGTGATGCCATTTAAAAAGCATTAAACAGGCTTCCCTGTCCTGCAAAAGGTGGTGGCTATGCAGAAATCCTGTACTTGTACGGTTTTGTGGATCTGAGCAGTGTTTGCCACTAGCGTAAGTATCTGCATAGAGTGATCATTCCCTGAGTCTGTGAATTTGGTGAGGAGCTTACTTGTCTACCATTCACCAAGAAGACTGGATTTCTTGTTTTTGCAGGAGCTATAGGCAGGAAGAGGTTTGAAGACTTTCCAGTGCAGGATGTAACAAACCCTAAAGCTCAGAACCTTAAATGTAATATGAGCCAGAGTGGTAAAAATACGAATAGACATCCCACTGCTGCAGGAGCTAAAAGGATAAATCAAAAGCTGGAGAAACAACAGACAGGAGGCCGTTTCAGGTAGAATGAGTTAAGGGCCCCTTTATGCGCTACTCAAACAGGTTAATAGTAGCTGAAAATGGAAATGCTTGCTCTAAATCAGGAAGTTCTATTTTCTGAAGTACTTCTGAATAAGAAGACGGTTTCTTCTCTGAATAATGAGGAGAACTGAACAAAAGTTTTGAAAGAAAAGACTGGTTGTGGGGATTTGGGGTTGAGGGGAAGAGAGAGAAGGGAGGATAAGAGGCAATTGCTGATTCCTAGTCATATTTTTTGAGGAATAAATTGTAGATCTTGCTGGCTTTTTTTTTTAAACTTCAACACAGTGGGAAATTGAAGAAAAATTGCATTCAGGCTTATAGTAAAAATGATATTTGAAAAATGGAAAGCAAGGGAATTTGGATGCTTCCAAAACTATTCTGGTGTAAAAAAGTATTATTTCACTAAAGATGTAAGGAAACATGCCGGTATTAAAACAAACAAACAAAAAAATCCTGACCAGAACCAACCTCCCTGTGGCATACAGAGTTTGGCTTTAACATAGAAAAGTTACATCCCCAATGTGTGTATTTGGTACATTTCCCTGGAGAGTTATGTTCAAAGTTATGCAGACCTTAAAACAAGATGTGTGTGTTGCCTGTGTGACTATAGATTGTATAAGAAGAGAGGAGAAGGAAGAAGATGCAGTACTGATAATGAAAATGTTACAAAAAGCACAGATTTGGAAAAGTAGCTGATTAGCTCCCTTTTAGACATATTGAGCATTTATGAAGCACTTAGGTGATCATGGGATGCAGGGACAGGTAAAAGCTGGGTGCAGGAAAATGGCAGCATTTGAAGCATGGGAGTGAAAGATTTTACTCAGGGAGCGTTTTGTTTAGAATGCAGAAAGGTGGATCTTAAAACCCATAGGGAACCAAGCAGGAAAAAAGAGAGGGTGTTTGTAAAGAAATGTTGAGGATAGAAAAAGATATATATCAACCCAAAGAAAACTTGGAAGGAAAACTTACGGAAAACTCCCAAAGAAGAACTCCCGTTCACTTCGCAGCGGCCAAGGTAATGAGATGATACTGGTTTTGACACACAGAATGACCAAATGTAAAATTTATAATTTTGTTATTGCCTAGATGTCATAACAAAAAATTACATTACTTGACAACACTTTACAGCAAATGCTTGTTTAGAGGAGGGGGAAAAAAGAGTCTTTTACTTGTCTTTGTGTGGAGTTGTAGTTGTGACGGCTGTGACACAAAAACTGGCCAGAGGAAATTGTCTGGGCTCTTCCACAAGACAGGTACTATTTTGACACCATACGGAGAGTTACCCGCTGATCTTGCCTTGGCAGTTTACATGAGAGTTGCTGAAGTTCATGAAGGAGAAATCATGGTGAGTATTTCCACAAAAAGAACTGCCATCAAAAACATCTGTGCTATTCAGCAGGAAAATCTTTCCAACCTTCCGTGTTACAAACCACCCAGAAAGTCTCCTAGCCAGTACCAGATTGTAAGCAGAGAACTTAAGCAAGTCGTTTCTTTGTGCTTTCAGATATAATTGTATATGTTCAGTAATTAATC
The DNA here is from genome assembly GCF_040807025.1 of Struthio camelus. Lineage (NCBI taxonomy): Eukaryota > Metazoa > Chordata > Aves > Struthioniformes > Struthionidae > Struthio > Struthio camelus. The sequence goes on along the minus strand of NC_090947.1, from coordinate 9,673,015 downwards.
AAATAGTTAATCAGATGGCTCTGCACAGGAGGTAGATAACGTTGACTACTTGATGAGAAATTTTGAAGATAAAAGCTTTCTTCTGAAGCATCATCCATTATTTTCACCAGTGGATTACAAAGTAAACCTTGCCATATCCAAAGGGGACAGCCTTTAATGCTTATCCATTGATGCAAGTTGATGGGTGATGTTTTGACATAACAATAAGCCCTGCCAGTTATTTCTTACCTTACTTCCTTCCATCTTCCAGTGCAAAATGGCAATGCTGAAATACTCCATGTGGGATATTTTTCTGCATTCACAGACTGTGGGCTGTTTGTAGTCAGTATGTTATGATGGTCAGAGAAGGTCTGAAACCAAGGGAAGAAGGAATGTGGTGTTTCAGGGTGTGTGCCCCCTCAGCATCGTCTGTGGTTGGGCTACAAGAGGACCTCAAGAGGGCCTCTGAAGCTTGAGCTACAATTTGTGCTGCTGCTTTGAGCGGTGGTGGGCAGCAAGAAAATCATTGCGCTCCCTCAGAGTGAACTGTTTCTGAGGCACAGGTGAGTTGGCTGAAGTAGAGATATAAACAAGACTTCTCTGCAGTTGCTAGGGAGACGTGCCAATCAGATTTTCACGGTAATAACAGTATCAGTTGACATCACATACCAGGAAAACAGCAGGCAAGAGATTCCCAAGTAATCTTCCTTAATGCTATTGGTTAAACCCTCCCTTTAAAATGCATTTTATAACAAGGCTCTCAAATCCTGCTTAAGATATGACATATGGAAACCTCAACTGAAGAGCACCGATCATTTTCGTTGTTCTGTTCTTCCCTAGGGCGTCAGCCAGCATTTTTTCCCTGACCATATGCAAGATAGGCGGAGCATGGTTTTAGTCAGTAAGGATGCGGAGGTGATGTGGTTGAGGAAGGAAAGCTTTGAAGAGTTAGCAGATTTAGGAAAAGTTTTTGAATTACACAGGTGTTATCCTAGGTGAGTAAAATGAACGTGTCTGAGAAGCAAATTGACGTGTGAAGCTGTAAACCAGCGTTTGGGCTACTTGACCAGCACTTACTCAGCATCCTTCTTGCCCCTTTTATAATAAATAGGGAACCTCTGGCTCCATCAAAGGTGGAATTTCACAACCAAATATTTTGACTGTCTTTTCAGTGACGATGAGCTGTGTCAGAAGTTTCTAGAAGAGAACCGGTGGAAAATAATAAAGACAGACATAATACATTCTATATTACAAAGAAAACATGCATCAAGAATAACTCCTGCTTTTGAAAAGCCCAGAGAACAAGTTCATAGTTCCTGGAGTGTGAACCAAGCTGGTATTCTCAACCTGCGTGCACTCTGTCATAAACCTTCTCAGCAGCACCTGCAGAAGTTTGTTCCTCTTCACCTGGAGGAAAGAAGGCAGTTTCCAGTTATGCTAGATACTGAGTTACGACTGATTCATAATATCATTTCACCACAGCTCAGTTTAAAAGAAGGCATGAGAAAGCAATTTAAAAACACTGATGCAGGCAAAAAAAAACCACCATTTAAAAAAATAAGTGAAAGTTTGTAAGAATAAATCTGCATTCAAATTCATAGTTCTCCCCCTGAACTTTTTTCTGTCATTTTTCCAGGATTGCTGCTGTGAACTTCAATGTACATACTGTTTTTTTCCAATGATAATTTAATTTTTTCTTCATTATAAGGAAATAATTTTATGCACTCAAATACTGCTCTCACCTATGTTTTGTTCTCTGGAATATACCCTTTTATATGAAATATTGAGAGTATTTTTAAGACTGAGATACTTTCATGTTTGTATATCTGGTGAATACAACTGTGAATGCAACTGGAAAAAAACTCTAGTCCCTCTTCCAGCTGAGATGATAAAATTGTATGAGATGATGCTTAAAATATGTTGATTGAGTACAGGTGCGATAGCTGCTGTAATCTTTGTAATACTTGTGCTTCAGTGTATTTGGAAGGCTCATACTGTGGCAACGTGCTAATCACAACCATAGTGCTGAGTTCTGAACACTGCCAGGGTAAGTTGATCACAGTTTTTAGTGAAACGTGAAATAATTAATAGACTTTGTGTGTGTGTGTGGTTTTTTTTTTTTTTTTTTTTTTGGTAATACTGAACTTAAAGGTAAGTAATCAAACCATAAAGACATGTTCTTCCATTGCATTAAACCTCTAAGAAATGTTAAGACCTGCCTACACTTGCAATGGGTTTATACCAGAAAACTGTCTGTCTAGTGCCTTAGTGATATTCCAGAAACATAATGATCCTATAAAAAGTGATCTTATGAAAAGGAAGATATCTTGAAGGAGATGACTAGTGGAGACTTTCCTGGACTATGGATGCTACTTCTGGGGGTGTCTCATGCATGAGGAGTACAGGGCTGGAATTTTCCTGTGCTTACATGAGATTCTGGCCCTGACTTGAGCTGAGATTAGGCTACTTGACCTCTAGAGACCCCTTCCAATGTAAATTACTCCGTTCAGTGGATTGATGTTGTCCTTGTTTGCAAAAAAATAAGCTTTATATGTATAGAGTGAGGCTGCAAGTTGGACAAAGTAACTGTAGCTTCTGATTATTCCAAGGCTTTATCCTTTCATTGATACAAATGTCATTTATTGCAGAATATAAATCACAAAGAGCATGCACTGTTGTGGAAGATATTTTGATGTAGGCTTTAGAGTTTTCCATTTTATCTGACCCAGTTATGTGCTTGAGAAATTAATATACTTCTAACATATTGCTATCTGAGGAGAAAAAGTAATCTGGAAGGATATCTATTTAAAAGTACACAGAGAGGTCTCTTATCTAGTGCCTTAGAAGAAAAATGAGATGATAGATTTTAACTGTCTGGAATATATAGCATCATAAGATCCTGGAAGAAATTAGTATTTGTGAAAAGTTAGGTCCTTAAACAGTTATATGTACTTAAAACTAACGGAACAAAAACACTAAACTTATCTGACCCGTTTTCAGCTGTTGTGAACTGAGGTACTTCTGTGATCAGTGAATTTGATCATTTCCATTTCTCAGTATGTGTCTTTGAACAGAAAAATATTCTGTTAGTTAAATTCTCTATAGACAGTTGCCCTCTCTAAATAGAGGCCATGTTATTGCTTCAAATTGAAGCCAAACTGGTAATGATCTAGCGATTTGTTTAATCACATGATGAGAGACTGTGGTTTTAGGTTGATGCCCAAGGATGCTGCAGTACAAAAACTAGCATTAACTGATACCCTTCTTGAAAGTTTCACTTCTGAAGATTCCTGAACTGCTTTAAAGCATGCTCACGGGAAATGTGAGGAAGCTTTTCTTGCTGCATTTGTTGTTCTTGGAGTGATAAAGGTACAAACAACAGTGTGTTTACTGCAAAGAAGGTAAATTGACTGTTCCCTCTGCTTCTCCTTGTCAAAGGGACTTTCAATAAAAAACTAAATGATTTAAAGCTAAGAAGAAGAAATAATTTTTGCTGAATACATCATTTATCTGCAAAGGACATGTCCACAAAGTCAAACATAATTTAAAATATCCACAGTTACGTTACTGGATTGTAACATAACTATTGATCCCTTCTGTAGAAGGATCACAGCTAACAGAGGCAGTGAACAGATGCAGCACTTCACAAGAAGGCACCTTCGTTTCTAATCCTAGTAGTGTATGCTTCCTCAGATACAGTCATGACATGCCACAGAGCACGTTCCTCAGTAGCTGTTGGAGTTGCTGCACCAACCGTGTCAGAAGCTTCGACCCAGACAGACCGTCTGACATCGTATGCAGCTTGCAGGTCTCAGGCTGCAGGGATTGCTTTGCACCTCTCCGTGAGGCCTGGGCTAACAGTCAGCTCTTCTGCAGAAGGAGTGCTTTTGTTGACGAGTTATGTCGTCAGGTGAAGGAGTTACAGGAGGAAGTCAGTAGGCTGCATAGCATCCGAGAAGATGAGCAAGAGAGAGAGAGGGTATTCTCGGAGACCATACTGCTCCAGGAGTCCCAACCCCCCACAGCAGTGAAGCTGTGAGAGGGCTCTGTGCCATGTGAAACGGTACATCATAACGCTGTAGAAGGCTTGAAACTGGTCGCCTCTCGTAGGAGGAGAAAGGCTCTTACTCCTCCTGAAGACTTGCAATTGAGGAACAGGTTCAGTGCCCTCCGGGCTGAGGAGAAGCTGGGCATGGCTTCAAGGGAAGCAACTGGACTGACAAACTCCGTGCCATGCAGGAACGCCTGGAAGAAGCGGCGAATGATTGTTGTGGGTGACTCCCTGCTGCAGGGGACAGAGGCACCTATCTGCCGACCTGACCTCTTGTCTAGAGAGATTTGTTGCCTGCCGGGGCTCTAATGCAAGTTGTCATGGAAAGACTGCCAAGGCTTGTCCATGCTTTGGACTATTACCCTCTGTTGTTCTTCCATGTGGGCACTAATGATACCAATGGCAAATTGGAAACCATCAAACAGGATTTCAGAGCTCTGGGGATGGTGGTCAAGGGTCTGGGAGCCCAGGTTATTTTCTCCTCAATCCTACCAGTGATGGAGAAGGATGGGAGGAGGAGTAGACAGATTTTCCAGGTTAACTGACTGTGCTCCTGGTGTTGGCAGTAGGGTTTTGGTTTCTATGACTATGGGACCCTATTTGAAGATTGACAACTGACTGGGAGAGATGGGATCCACCTCACTAAGCAGGGCACGTGTGTCTTTGTCAGCAGGTTGGCCAGCCTGGTAAGGAGGGCTTTAAACTAGGAAAGATGGGGGGGAAAGGGAGAGTTATAGAGACAGGCTAGTCAGTGAAACGCGGCTCAGGTTGGGATGCCTCTAGAGGGTGTATGCAGCCAGGGAAGTGCGCATGGGACATGACTATGGAGGATCCTCTTGCACCCCTCCTGGGAAACCTGCATGCTCGATTACCTCTCTGAAATGCCTGTACATCAAAGCACGCAGCATAGGGAATAAACAGGAATAATTAATTAGAGATCTATGTGCAGTTGCAGGGCCATAATTTCATTGCAGTTACAGAGACATGATGGGATAGTGCGCATGACTGGAATGGCGTCATGGATGGCTATGTACTTTTTAGGAAAGACAGGCCAGGAAGGCGAGGTGGTGGAGTTGCCCTTTATGTGAGATAGCAGCTGGAAGGTATCAGGCTCTGCCTAGGGGTGGATGAAGAGGTAGGTGACACTGTTATAGGTGTTTACTACAGGCCACCTGATCAGGAAGAGGAAGTTGATGAGGCATTCTACAGACAACTGGAAAGAGCCTCATGATCACAGGCCCTGGTTCTCATGGGGGACTTCAACCACCCTGACATCTGCTGGTAAGAGCACAGCTAGGCACAGCGCAGGAGGTTCCTGCAGAGCATTGATGATAACTTTTTGATACAGGTGGTGGAGAAGCCAATGAGGAGAGGTGTGCTGCTGGACCTTGTATTAACAAACAAACAAGGTCTAGCTGGAGATGTGAAGGCTGGGGGCAGCCTTGGCTGCAGTGACCATGAGATGGTGGAGTTCAGGATCCTACGAGGAGGGAGCAGGGCAATGAGTAGGATCGCAACCCTGGACTTCGGGAGAGCTAACTTTGGCCTCTTGAGGGACCTACTTAGGGGAATCTCCTGGGATAGGGCCCTAGAAGGAAGAGGGGTCCAAGAAAGCTGGTTAATATTCAAGCGTCGCTTCCTCCAGGCTCAGGATCAGTGCATCCCTCTGAGGAAGAAGTCCAGCAAAGCGGGCAGGAGACCTGCATGGATGAGCAGGGAACTCCTGGCAAAACTCCAGCAGAAGAAAGAAGTCTACAGAATGTGGGAAAGGGGACAGGCCTCTTGGGAGGAATATAGGAACATTGTCAGAGTGTGCAGGGATGTGATGAGGAAGGCTGAGGCCCATTTGGAATTAAATCTGGCAAGGGATGTCAAGGACAACAAGAAGGGCTTCTTCAAATACATCAATAGCAAAAGGAAGGCTAGGGAAAATGCGGGCCCGCTGCTGAATGGGGTGTGTGCCCTGGTGACAAAGGATGCAGAGAAGGCAGAGTTGCTGAAAGCCTTCTTTGCTTCAGCCTTCACTGCTAAGGCCAGCCCTCAGGAATCCCGGACGCTGGAGACAAGAGAGGAAGGCTGGAGAAAGGAAGACTTTCCCTTGGTCAAGGAGGATCAAGTCAGAGGTCGTTTGTGCGAACTTGACACCCACAAATCCGTGGGCCCTGCTAGGATGCGCCCTCGAGTGCTGAGGGAGCTGCTGGATGTTTTTGCTAGGCCACTCTCCCACCATCTTGGGAAGGTCATGGAGAAGAGAGGTACGTGAGGACAGGAAGAAAGCCAGTGTCACTCCAGTCTTCAGAAAGGGCAAGAAGGAGGACCTGGGAAACTACAGGCCTGTCAGCCTCCCCTCCATGCCTGGAAAGGTGATGGAACAGCTCATCCCGGAGGTCATCTGTAAGCGTATGGAGGACAAGAAGGTGATCAGGAGTAGTCAGCCTGGATTCGCCAAAGGGAAATGATGCTTAACCAACGTGATAACCTTCTACGCTGGGATGACTGGCTGGGTAGAGGAGGGGAGAGCGGTGGATGTTGTCTACCTGGAGTTCAGCAAGGCTTTGGACACTGTCTCCCATGGCCTCCTCATAGGTAAACTCAGGAAGTGTGGGTGGGATGAGTGGACAGTGAGGTGGGTCGAGAACTGTCTGGATGGCAGAGCCCCGAGGGTTGTGGTGAATGGCGCAGAGTCTAGTTGGAGGCCTGTAGCTAGCAGTGTCTCCCAAGGGTCAGTACTGGCTCCAGTCTTGCTGAGCTTATTCATCAGTGACCTGGATGAGGGGAGAGAGTGCGCCGTCAGCAAGTTTGATGATACTCAACTGGGAGGAGTGGCTGAGAAACCAGAGGGCTGTGCTGGCATTGAGAGAGACCTGGACAGGTTGGAGAGATGGGCGGAGAGGAACCTGCTGAGGTTCAACAAAGGCAAGTGCAGGGTCCTGCACCTGCGGAGGAATAACCCCATGCAGCAGGACAGGTTGGGGGTTGATCTGCTGGAAAGCAGCTCTGCCGAGAAGGCCCTGGGAGTCCTGGTGGACAACAAGTGAAGCATGAGGCAGCAATGTGCCCTTGTGGCCAAGAAGGCCAAGGGGATCCTGGGTTTCGTTAGGCAGAGTGTTGCCAGCAGGTGGAGGGAGGTGATCCTGCCCCTCTCCTCAGCCCTGGTGAGGCCGCCTCTGGAGTACTGCGTCCAATTCTGGGCTCCCCAGTACAAGAGAGACGTGGCGCTACTGGAGGGAGTGCAGCGGAGGGCTATGAGGATGATGAGGGGACTGGAGCATCTTCTCCTCTGAAGAAAGGCTGCGAGAGCTGGGCCTGGCCAGCCTGGAGAAGAGAAGACTGAGAGGGGATCTCATCAATGTGTGCAAATATCTGAAGGGAGAGCGTCGAGAGGATGCGGCCAGACTCTTCTCCGTGGTGCCCAGCAACAGGACAAGAGGCAGCAGGCACAAACTGAACCACAGGAATTTCCATCTGAATCTGAGGAAAAACTTCTTTCCTGGGAGGGTGACAGAGCACTGGCACAGGTTGCCCAGAGAGGTTGAGGAGTCTCCTTCCCTGGAGATATTCAGAACCCGCCTGGATGCGATCCTGAGCAACATGTTCTAGATGACCCTTCTTGAGCACGGCGGCTGGATGAGATGATCTCCAGAGGCCCCTTCCAACTTCAACCATTCTGTGACTCTGTGATCTAAACCTTTAGCCTAGAGAGTGCAAGCTAGCCATGAACTGATGGAGATGAGAATAACAGGATACTCTTTGGGGAAGGGTAACACTTCTTGCGGTTTATGCTGAAATATCTGGTACTATCAAATCTAAGTGTCAGGATACTTGACGGAATGTACTAGTAGTCCGATTCGTTTGTGCCAGAGAGGAGCGTTAACGTTTTCTTAACAAATTACTACTACTACAAAAATTACCATTGTTTAAAAAAAAATCTTGTTTTTCAATGCATAAGTATTTTTAATTTTCTACCTTTATGTGTATTTGCCTGCCTTGGTGTTGTAACAAATAGTATCAGGAAAGTAGAAGATTTTTGTTTGGTTTTGGATGATGTGTTTCCCTTGATTATTCGTAGCTTGGAGTTGTAATTTGGATCATAATCGGTTATGCAGTAACAAGCAGCATTAGAAAGGATCAGGGAATTAGCACAGTGAGTGAAGCATCCAAAATACTTTCAACCATTCCTACTAGCTTTTACTAGATTTTCTGGAGAGGCAGTAGAATATTTTAAAAATTAATGTTTTTGGTTTTAAGACCCCACTTTCCTCTGGAAGTTCTGTGCCCTGCTGAGGATTATTTCTGTCATCTACAGGATCAAGCGAAAAAGGCTCAAGTTGCCGCTGTTTAGAAAACAGCTACAAATTATAGATCTATAGAGTGTTGGAAGGGGATGCAACCCTCATCCCCACATCCAGCGAGAGAGAGAACGAGGGAGGAAATAGAAGATGGACATGAGCGCTACTTCTTCTGTCTGTACCCGCATTAGATCAAGAGACTTCCAGGAGAGTGAGTGAGCAACCCTGCAAGAGCAGCAAGAGAAAGTAGAGGTGGGACCTTGTTGATGGCAGCTGGTTGAACTCCCATAAGTCATCCAGCTGTCTCTGTTGCATTTGGAGTGAGAAAATACTTTCCCAGTCCTTCTTCAGACTGTATGGAAAGATGTATTTTATCCTAGCCTGTCCACTCTCTGATTCAGTCCTTATTGGTGGGGCTGTTTGTTTTTGCCGCTCAGGCCACTAGGTTTTGAAAGTGTGTAGGAAGGAGAAAGGACAAGTATTCTCTGCTTAGACAGTATCCGTAGCAGTTCTGTGGGCAGGCTGCTCGGTACACATTAGAGAAACAGTAAATCTAGGAAGTGGCAGTTCTTTTGGAGGCTACACAAAACTGAAATTCGTATGTGTGTATATAGTCTCAAACAATATACACACGATTAAATACCGTAACTTTTTATCAAACTCAGTCATTTGTTGATAATATTTGTGATAAGCAACTGTTAGTACTAAGCCATTGTAAGCCATTCTGTAAAGAGCAAATAACTTGTTTTCGCATGACAGCCATTATAGTTGCTGAGAAAAGAACCTTAGAAACTGCTTGTAGTATGTACAGCTGTTTTAGAAAGACAGTCACTTAGTTCTAACACTTCAGGAATTATGTATTTCTAACTCATTTGTGTATAGAAAGAACTTTTAATATTTAGCATGGCTGTGAGCTCTACATTGTCTTGCTGCTTCTATGCCAAGCAGTCAGTCATTGAAATCTACATTATAAATTAGTCACAAACTCAGTAATACAATGATCCTTTTTTTTTTACCCTTCAGAAGAGAAAATAGCATCCAAACTATTTTCGATCTAACATACATTGTAGAAGAATTAGAGTTTTTGTTCTAATTAAATGTTGAAATTTAATGAATATTAATAAATTCAGTAACCACTGAGGTCAATGACAATCTTACCTTTACTGCAGTGAATGTGAAATTAAACTCTAGGAAAGTGGGGAGTGAAGCAGTCAGGAGTGCAAGGCAGGAGCATAGTCACAGGCCAGAAAACCCACATGGAAAATGCAAGATCTGCATTTAGGAACCAAAGCAGACATTGGAAGAGGAATCAAGGCAGGATCTACAGCATGTTCAGAAGGACTACTAAAAAGTAAGTCTGTTTCCTCTGGGCTTCTGCACAGTGGGAGATTCTGCTGCAGGAGCCAGCCAGATCTGTTTCCTATAAGCTGCAGCCTCAATCCTGTGTGCTGGTTTAACATGGGCCATGAGTCAGGATCCTTGAAATCCTCTTGGGCATCTGTCATAGTAGTTCCCTACAACTGCTGGCTTTCTTTTCAATATGGTTTTTGATATTTGTATTCACATTTGGTGAAAATTTCAAAGCTGGCTTTGCATGTAATAAGTTAATAGGTAGACATTTTCATTTCTAGTGTGGAAGTTGATCTGGATGTCAGGAAAATTACTCAGAAAAGACCCATTCAATTAGCAGGAAAGATGGGTGTGGTGATGATTTCATCCAGGTGTAAGAGCTAGACAGCCCTCAGACTTAAAACATATCATACTGTAATTCATCTTATAATAGTGTTTAATGTATTTCTAGAGCTTTACATCCATAGACTCCCAAAAGCCTTAAAGGGGAATGGGAGAAGAATAGCTTCCCTTATCTGGTAGAGATCTAGAGTACCTTGTGCGGAGTCACCCAAAAGGCAAATGACAGAGCTAGGAATTCTTCCTTTTTATTTCTCTGACCTATCTGCCAAGCTTTAGATACAGTTTCTCACTGCTGCCTTCATCAACCTCATCCAAAATCCACTGGAATCAGTGAAGTTCTCTGCAGTCATTTCACTGGCTTTAGGTGAATTCTATATAGCTCCCAAATACATGTTTCATTGTCATCTCCTTTTCTTTTCCTTTTTCCTGTCATCAGAGCTCAATGATGGACATCTATGTGAGAGAAACTCTGAGGGGGCAATGGATAGGGCACATGGGAGATAGCAGTGAAGTCTATTTCTGCTGCCAGCTCTATAATGTCTGCTCCTGCAATGTACTGGAGAGGCACGGGGAAGGTCAAAGTGCAAGTAGCAGATGGCCTGGCTGGAGCCCAAGGAAAACAAATGAATCACAGAGACACTCCGAATAGCTCCTATTTGCCCAAAGTAGGGATATTCCCTCCAAGTCCACCAGATCCTTGCCATCCTGACTTGAAGGAAAAGTCAAAGCAGAGCCAATTGTTCTTCCCAATAGTGGGGAGTGCAGACAGAGGGCTGGAAGGGGTTAAGAGAGTTGTAGAATAAATGTTAAACTTTATATAGACTGACGTATTAATGAAGGGATAGAAGTACATAACTCCTTTGCATTGGGTATTTATGGGAAATATTGCTGTGAACTGCAGAGGTAAACCATAGATAAATTGTCACCCCAAGGGTTGAATGCAGGACACCGCAACATAAATTGGACTGTGTGCTTAACTTGAAGCGTGTGTGGTGCCCCCACCTCTTCTAAGCCAGCAGCAGCATTTCTGAGCAGTAATGTCCTCCTAAGCTGGAGAAACGTCATATCTAGTATGCCCTGCCAACGTGGATAGCCACAGTCAATAGGGTCCTGTGATCCTAAGCATTGTGTTGAAGACTTAGGACGTAACTGCATTGCAGCTTGTAAGGCAAATTTGAATCACAGAATCGCAGTATGGTTGAGGTTGGCAGGGACCTTTTGAGGTCGTCTAGTCCAACCCCCGTGCTAAAAGCAGGGTCAGCTAGAGGAGGTTGCTCAGGGCCACGTCTAGTTGGATTTTGAATATCTCTAAGGATGGGAACTCCCCAGCCTCTGTGGGCAATCTGTTCCAGTGCTTGACCACTGTGCTAGGTTTATCTAATAATCTAACTGTGACAGCTTCACCTTAGACTTGATGGAGACCCTGGGTGACTCTGGCAGCTGGTCAGCATTGAACCTTCCTTGCCATTGGCACCTTATCAGGGTGGGTTGAAGTTAAGGGGAGGAGGCTGGTGCTGGCACTGCTGGTAGCCATGTAGACACACCTCTAAGTTCCCCTGATTTCGGTACAGTTTCTCACGTGCCTTGTAGTAAGCATGTGTTTGTTGGACAGGAAACAGATTTTTTTGTTGCTGGATGGAATCAAGTCCTAGAAAGAGCAGAAGAGATAGGAGGTGTGTGGTTCAGTGAAGACCCTGAAAGTCAAGGACAAGGCTTTGATATCCAATTTTGATATCAGGACAGCAGACACTGTAGTTCAGAGGAATCACTAGTAAGTGTCACAAATGTAATTGAAATTTGTAATGCCTGCCTGCAACTTTACAGGGTCATGGGTTTCTCCCTAGTGGCTAAGGCCATCTCTCTTAACTAGTGAGCATCAGTGTAAAAGTTGATGTTGCTTCCGCATATTACATTGGCTTGCAGTTTTGGCAAGCAACTATGTATAGTCAGAGATCCATTTGCTCTTGTCTCTCTTTCTCTCAGGAGCTCTGCCTCATTCCATTGTCACCCTTTGCGTCCGTTGTGTCTTGAGAGAGTTGCTCTGCAGCAGAGAAGAGGCTGCCTAGGCCACTGGCACAGCACATACACAGTAGTCAGTAGGGCAGAGATATGTGGGCTCATGTTTGTGCTTGGCAACTCCCAGCTTCCAAACCACTTCCAAATGCCACCAAGAAAGAAGCTGGCTGCATCTCTCTTTCTTTCCTTCTGCCTGGGTGGGAAAGGAGACTTGTCAACAAGCTACAGATGTAAGATCTAACCCTTAGCAGGGGGATCTCTTTTCCACCCACATAAATCACTCAAGGCAAAACATTTAAATACTCTTGGGGAACAGAAGAGCTCTTAAACAACTGAAAGATTCTTCTGTTTTGCTCCTAAATAGTGTAAAATGGAAGCAATTATTAGAGAGTTTGAAAACCCAACCTGAATTTCATGGCCTATGATACTCTAAGGATTATTTCACCTCCTATTATCTAAGTTCATTCTTTCTGTTCTCTTCTGTTATCGCTTTCTGGGTGGCAGTCCTTGCCGGAGGCCTACATTTCTGAATATGTTCGCGATGAACACAGCAGTCTCCCACCATAGAAATCTTCCTAACTAGCTTACACTATTCTCCTTGCCAGCTTACACTGTTCTCCTGTGAAAGCTGATGACCAGAATGGTCTTCTGCAGTTGTGTCTGTGTTGCATGGAGAAGCATGTAGAATTAGATCTTTGCCCTTTCCTGCCCTGTAGCTGTGTTTGCCTCATAGCTCTGAAGGTGTCTATGCTTAGCTGTATGCTAAGAATCATTTGCCAGCAATGAAGCAAGGGAACAGGAATTCCCACATTTTACTGGTATTGTTTTACATTTGCTCTCTGTTCTGTTAGGATAGCAAAGGTACTAACCTCATTAATCCCTTTGCTATACTAGAGGGAGCTCATGGCTTAAACGTTCAGAGTAAAGCATAATATATGGGACAATTCTTGAGGAAACACAGATGGGAAGTAAAGTGGCACTGATGACTATAATGCACCTTTTTCCATCACTGGCAAAACTAGAATGGCTGAATTTATCAGTGTAGGAAGTTACACATATGGCTCAGAGAGATATTGAGGCTATAGCTTTTCATTATCTGAGTTTCTTCAGTATCTGAGCACCTCTCTTTCATTGCTGGATTTATTTTCACAGCTTCCTGTGAGGAAATAAGCCCACTTATCCCCATTAAAATATGGGAGGCTATAACACAGGGAACATTCTGCGTTGTTTTGCAGCTTTCAGGCTTTATCTGCCGTAGTGACTTCAGCTGGGCATCGATCTGGGGCAACTGCCGGGTGGACAGAGCTTAAATAAAGTATAGCTAGAGTGCTTTGTACCTGAGTTCTTTGAGTGTGGATCTCTAATAAGAGACATGCTCCTTAAGCTTCTCTGTGCCTTCTCTCTGGTTCCTGGCTCAGCCAGTGGCAGTCAAAGAGCCCAAGAGAGGCCACAGGGCTGAGCTGCAAGTTCCGCCTGGTCTGGCTGGCTGCTAGGAGCTAGTAGCAGGCACCTCACGTGCATTCCCATGAGACACAGCTCAGCAAACAGCTGCACTGTGGGCTTGAGGCATTGATTGCTTCTTGGGCTTACTAAGGTGTCCTCTAAGACAAGGAAGACTGTGCCAGCCCAGTGGGCCAAAGGCACCCCAGAATCCCTTCAACAAGACAAACAACTAGGGCAGTCTGTAAAGAAGGCTGTTTATCAGTGACTATGTGTGAGAAACAGCTCACCAGGTTCCACAGAGAGCATCAGCCAGAACAAAAGAATGGGAGAGGAAGTTGGCAGGATTTGTACCCTGGATAGAGCCCTAGTGTGGAAAAGAAGTGTGAGCAGCATGGTGGAGTATTTCTATGTGCAGGAATTTGATGGTCAGAGACAAGAGTACATGTACACATAAGTAGGTGTATGCAAATACAGCATATACATATGCACAGAAAAGTATTCCAAAGACAATTTCGGATGAGCCCAGGAGACTTGAAACCACAAGGTGAAACATGAAACAGGATGGCTTCCCCCTCGCCCCCACACCTCCCTATTTTTCTGCATTAAGAATCTGTTATTTGTAACAGAGTAGTTACAAACAGATTAGCCACCAGAAGCTGGAGTCTTTGAAGGCTGAAAAGCAGCCACACTTGAAACAGGCTAACTTAAATGTCTTAATTAAGATAGAATTACATAATCGGAGCAAATTTAACTTGCGTTACAGCCATTTAATAACTCAGAGCTCTTGACATGTGGCCTTCTATTCCTAGTTAGCATTAGCTGCATCATGTTTAATTATATTTTAGTAAATCCTTAGTCTCTTAGGAGCAGCTCCACTGTCACTGTGAGGTTCAGTGAGGTTACTGAAAGTTCAGGGCATCAGTTAGTGGATAATCATGTTGCCTTGTTGCCTGAGGTAAAACAAAGTAACTGCTCTGCTGAATTTTAGCAACCTGGGGTCCATGGTTGTGCGGTGCAGTTCTGCCCAGGAGAGGGCAGTGATGCACAGAGGCTTGCAGGCTTGCATAAACAAAGCCTTTTAATGGCCATCTCTTGCACATACAGCTAGCTGAACTGCTCTTCCTCTAACTTAGTTTATTCTAAATGTGAAGTGTTTAATGCAAGATAAACAAGTATGATACCACTAGATGGAAGGCTTCTTTGACCCTTTCCAGTTCAAGGGTGAGAAGAGTTGTGTCGTGATCCTTCTCTTTACCTCCACATTGGCAGGGAGAGAGTAATATCTCTCTAAGCAGCTTTCAGGCATTGTCACGCCAGCCTGAATGTAGCTGGAAGTCTTTACCCTACTCTTACTGTAATAGCCCTGGTGAGAAAAGTACAATATATCAGATTGAAAAGAACATAGAAACTGGTAGATGTTACACCTGACACCAAATAACTATTCAACTGCAAGTCATAGTAGGAGGAGTTCAATGGAATATTATGGCCAGAAACATGTGTCTCTCCCTGGAACAAACTGTCAGGAAACCGTGCAAAGCAGCCCTTGGAAAGTGCTGAAGATGGGAAGGCATCACAGCACATTGACTCTATGGATACCTAAGCTTCAGGACCACGATTTTCCCAGCATTAAATGTTGATGATTGCTATGGTTTATAACAGCTTACTGTCTGGAAGAGACAATGTTAGGAAATATCTGGTTGCAGAGAACTGAATTTTATTTTTCCAAAGTCCCTTGCAGCACAACTGTGTGAAGCTGGATTATGTGGTCTTTAGTCTTAAAGGATGCAGTACCAAGAAATGCCATTATTTGCTCTCTTATATTTGGCACCATAAAGAGCCCTCTGACCATGGCAGTCCTGTTCATTATCACCTAAGCTGTTCATCTCCATGGACACCAATGGCATCATTTTTATTTAGCTGGCTTCTCTGTCAATCCCCTCTTTTTTTTTTTTTGTTTGTTCCCCAACAACAGATGTAGAAATGAAAAAGACTGAGACCATTATAGCGCTGTTCAGGATTTACAGAGTGTTTGGCCATATTGTTGGAGGTACTCTGGACAATGCTGGATACGTGGAGATTTTAGCTCTCAGGACAGCATTTGTATAGGTGTTGCAAGCTATGGGGAAGGTTCCTGTGTGTCATGTTTGTGCCCTCACTCCTTGCACTGCAGAGTGGGAGAACCTTGGGACTGCTCTAGGTTGTATTCAACTGCAGCTGCACCTGAGTAACTACAGCATCAGCCAGAGACCTCATGAAGGCAGCAGCAACCCTGTCTTGCTGCTTTTCCCCAGATGCTATATGTTAATTAGACTAGCATTAAGCTGAACCGTCGCAACAGAGGAGCGCAGAGATGGACACCAAAAGTCGGTCTGTAACATCTATTCTGAGGAGAAAACAAGGGCAAGTTCTTGGCAGCAATAAACAAGTAGGCCAGTTGATAGAGGCAGTTCAAGTTCAGCAGATTACCCTTGTGAAAGCTCTGATATCTCAAGCTTCTTTTAGATGGTAGGAAATGGGGTCAGTTTCAGGTGCCTCTATCCAAAGCATTCCAGGAGAGTTAGGCCTGGAAGTTAGTGCTATATAGCAGCTGTTCAGTGATCTCACTCCAGCTTCTGTATTGCCTTCCTACAGGAGTTGCTGCCCAGGGAGGAACTCACATAGGCTGGGCTGTTTCTGCATTGCACAATTCCTTGTGAAAGATCTCCGAATTGGCTGGAGGCTCCCTATGGTTGTGCTGCTGTGCAGGGGACCGGTGCAGGCTGCGGGTGCAGGATGGCTGTTAGCACAGTGCAGCAGGTAGGTAAGTTAGGTGCTGCACAGCACTGAGGTGTCAGTATTGCTCTCAGTCTCAAAGCTGGCAGGATCGACACTGGCTGGGGCATCTCTGCACCGAGCAATGTCTCATGGTAGAGATGTCCCTCTTGTCTGCCATGTCCAAGCCTTCCCAGGGGTAGCGAGCAGTGCCCTGAGACCAGAACCAGGCCGGTGCCTGTGGCTGGGAAGCTGGAGAAGCCACGGACCGCACTGAACCAAGCCGCCAAAGGATGGGAAACCATGGTGAGACCAGAACAAGGAGAAAGACAGGTACAGAGCAGAGGCAGGTAGGGAGCAGTCACGAGCAGGGAGCAAAGACAGTTCAGGAAACAACCATACTGAACAGTCAGCTACATCCTCTAAGACTGCTACCTATAGCCCTGTAACAAGGCAAGGCTGAACACATTACCTCAGTGATCCCAGTCCTTGGATTTTTTGGATACAGAAGCCTCATCAGACTGGTCAGGGTACGAGTTCATCAACTACTTAGTTGTGTAGAGTTTAAGTGTAATTCTTCTCAAATGCATCCTCAATGCATCGTTTCTCTTTCTGAGCAGCGAGACGGAGATGTGGAGACATGAAGCAACTTACACAGCTTACAAGGGAAGCCTGGGGCATTCTGGAGTAGTAAAGGCCTTGCAAGTAGGTCATTGCTCTAATCTGGCCTTCACTCCTTTTAACCTTTCCAAACAGGGCTGCCTGGACAGGCAAAAGGATTGAACAATTGCTGCTGCCCCCTATTTGTAGTGGGGCCTTGGTCTACCTGACCTCTAAGCGATACCTTTCCTCAGCACCACTCTTATTGGCTAAAAGAACAGCAACTGGGAATAAAGAGCAGAAGACAGGTGCAATGAGTGCCAGTCTAGGGCATTAGAGGGAAAGGTTGTTCTAAACTGGCAAAGTGAGAGCAAGTTTTTTAGAGAAAGACGAGCTGAAAGGATGCAGAGACAAAGCAGGGAAGTGACACTCAACTAAACTGGGGTGTGCTTGCAGAGATTAATAGCTGCTTCCTGTCCCATATTTCAATGTCTTCTGTTCACAATAGTTTGCAAATAAATACACAACTGATTTTCTGGAAAGACATCTTTTACTCCTGTTTCTTTTTTCCTGGGTTTCAAGACACAGATACAATTGAAAAATGGCTCAAATCTGCATTAATGAGCTCAAACACAATTGAGGGCACAATCCAAAACTGCACCACCAGTGCAGAACTGTTCCCTGCTTTGTTGGGTTTTAAATTCAAACTTCTCTTGAACAGTTTATTTTAAGTGTGACAGGATAACAGCAGTAGAGTGAAGAGCAACCTAGAGGGAATATACATAGACTCATTAACTGTTATCGTCAAAATATTAGCAGAATGAATATAACAAAGAATGGGAGAAAATATCCATGTACTAAACTATAGATGTTAAAAGAGCAAGTCTGAATACTCTGTTGACAGTGGAGTTATTACCAGTTCCCTGCAGGAAGCATGTCTGAAGGAGGATGAATTGGAAGGAGACTTGCCAACAAAATTGCTTTACACTGATGACTTTCAGACTGGACTTCTTGCTCCAAAACCTTACACTCTCTTTGTTTCCATCTCTTTCATACTGGATGCCTCACCTTCAACTGTGCTACCAAGGCTGAAGTTCCCATAATTAGACCCACCCAGCCTCTCCTCATCCCTCTGTTCTCCATCACTGCTGAGAGCTTCGCTCTCCTCCACCACAGGACCGTCTCATTTCAGCTTGTCACATGCAAGCTACTCACAGAACTTTCCTTCATGCTGGATCTCAAATCTCCCTGTTCTGATGACAAATTTCTTTGTCCAGCCCTTGGGAAGCCCTCTATTCCCATGCTGCAACTGCCTTTTCGTGGTACCCACATCTTCTAGGCCTTAAACTAACCTCTTCCTTTTTGCATCTCTCCGTTTACCCTTGCCTTGGACACTGACTAAATCCTCCTGCATTCTGAGTGACTATTTTGTTTTTGTTGAAGTCTCTTGTTAAAAATGCACATTTTCAACAAAGCCTGTCTGTGTTATCTGCTGGTGGCAAAGAAGGATGATGTTTATAATACAAAACCTGCATCAATCAGAGGTCAGGTCATGTGTTTCTAGCAATCCACTGTCTTCTGTATCTAGTTATTACCCTCCTAAATGTGTATGATAATTCTTTTTTAAAAAAGAAAGAGACTACAAACAGAAACTAGGATTAACATGAAGAATGAAATGCTGAAAATAGGAATGATTTTATTTTTCAGGAGAGTGATCCTCCAGATGTTTCAAAATAGGGGGAAAGAGTACCACTGATCTCAAAACACTGCACTAAGAATCCAGAGAAAGAACTGTATCTACTTCCTAGCTCTACCATGGCAAGAATGACCTCAGGTGTTGTCATTTAAGTTCCCTGTGACTTAGTTTTCTGTGTGTAAAGGGTGATTGCTCTCTCTTTGGCTTGCATGCAGGGTTGTTTGGAGATGTTTTGATCCCACAGAGAGGAGCCAGAAATGCAGCTAGGAAGAGTTTCTTTTGTTACAAGAGATGCATTCACTGGTGAAATGTTGAAAGAAACAGCCTAAAATCATGAACATTTCAAAACTACCAAGCTCTTAGGAAGCAAGGGTGAGTTCCTGTGTGGAAACTGTTTCTTCAGACTTGAGCCTTATGGTTTAAGCAGTGAGGATTTTCCACATTTTTTCCTATTTTCCATATTTTTCTTCCTCTACTTGTGGTCAACACTTAGCACCAGGACATTTGCCAAGGTGGAGAGGGCTGGGCGGGTGCCTATGCAGAGAAGTTTCTCATTCCATACCTCATCTGAAAACTGTTCCTCAAAACAAATGAGGCAGCACTGACACCAGGCAGCTCTCCGGTGCAGTTCCTGAGGCTGCTGACATGTCCGTGTTCTAGTACATAGCATGCAGACGTTGCTTTCTCTCTGAAGTCCATGGGCTGTTTGTATAGTACAACCAACCAGTAGGGGTTGCATCATCTGAAGGTGAGACAGAAGCTCAGTGGAAAAACAAAATAGCACAGTGTCCAGGGCTTGGTTTCAGTGAAAGAAGACCTGCACAAACTTGTGGGAACTTTTTCTTTACTGTTCTTTGGTTTCCTCATTGGCTAAAAACGAGTCTAGCAGTTCTCAGCCTTGTATCCAGAGCACTTTTTACATTGTAGTTGAAAAGGGCTATATCATTTTCTTGGTTTATTGCTTAGGCATGTGTGTGTCATTATAGTGCACTCCTTGAACACCATCTTTTGCAGAGAAGTCCTGAGACCTCTTGCCCATATTTTATTATTTAGGTGGCCAATGTGTGCCTGGCTGTAATACTGCAACTTGTTTCAGAAGTTGGCTCCTGAAAACTGGCATTTGAAGATGAGGACAGTCTATCAGACAGGGTCTCAAAAGAATTTAGACACACACCTCTGAGAATGGCTCTGAAGGATCTCAGGAAGGAGATTCAGGCTCGCTTTTACCTCAGTCCACCTCTCCATCACCGGAAAATCACAAGAAGCCAGAGGTAGGACCCATTGGCCTGTGGCTGGATCCTCGCCTGCCTTCTCCAGTGGTGTGAGCAGGGGAGGCTGCTCCAGTCCTGCCTCCCCAGCAGCATCTCCTAGCCGTAGCTGCTGGATAATGGACAGCAGCCCTAGGTTTTGCTGCGAGAACTTAATCTGCACTGTCGTCCCTCATTACTGCCACTCAGTGCTGTTGAGTCCAGCGATGAAAGGTCACAAGATGACATGAGAGAGGCCAGGCAGGGGGTGTACAAGAGGGCCTGGGCAAGCACTGGGAAATATGGAAAGGCTAAAAAGAGAACAGCCACCCAAATGATGCTCCCGACAGCCCCATGGGGATGGGACTGAAAGCAGCTGAGTTCACACTAAGTTTTCCTGAAGGTCACTTTGCAATATGGTAGCTGGGAGCTGGGCTGTCAGTGCCCATAAAGCCAGCTCTCCTCACAGGGCAGCGGTGGGGGAGGAAAGGAGGTTTGTTTAGAAGCATTAGCGTGCCCCTCCCCCAGCCCCATTAGTGGCCCTTATTAAACCAACACAGACAAAGAGCAAAGATGCCCTCGTTAATGGAGAGTCTCCGATAATTACTCTGCTCTGCCGCTTCTTTTGGGGCCTGAATGGCCTTTGAATAATGTTTCTCTTGCTGTGGTTGCAGACAATACCCTCGCAGACTGCTTTAAGCGGTGCCAATCCCATTAGCAGAAGAATAGCAGGGCTTTTTGGTTGTGTGGGTGTGTGTGCTTTCAGGCAGGATGGCGAGCTTGCAGTGGGAACGAGGGCTACAGGGCTATGAGGGCTACGTTTGCCCACTGCTTTGCTCTCCTCTTTTACCTGCCACTACGCGAGAAAGCAAAGCAGGAAGGTGCTTGGACAAAACTCCATTTCAGAAACAATCTCCCTATCTAGGCAATGTCTGAGCCAAGGCGCTTGAGAGGGCCATGTTGCCTCTTGCTGCAGGAACATAGAGGTGGGAATGTCTGCTCACCAAAAGGGAGAAGGACAGTGGTTTGCAGGAGGGAAGAGCTGGGAGGCAGAACCCCTGCAGGGATGAATAGTGTCTTGTCCAGCCTTAGCTTATGTTCCCTGGGCCCAGCTCCCCTCTCACAGCCACGCAAGACGCTGAAGGGGATGAAGGCCCAAAGGTTTCCAAAATCAGAATCAATCTATCTATGCTGCTTCCTTACGGTGTGCAGAAAAGAGGTGACAGTCATCCCTCTGCACCCACTTGATTACAGAGCATAAAAATGGCTATACCAGCCTATTTAGGGAGGGTTAATTCTTCTGGGCTGTACGCCCCAAGTAGGAAGCTAATTAGTGTGTTCACTAGGTAGCTATCAACCAAACTTATAGGAGTTGGAGTAACTCTACCTGAGCCCTTCTCTTTGATCTCTCTTTCCGCATGATAAGTGAAAATAGTGTATAGCTGAGCTGGCTGCGGTGTTTAATTTAATCATCTGATGATATTTATTTTCACAAACATGAACTCAAGGAACAATTATCGGAAAGGTTTCATCTTGTGCCGAACGTGCCAGTTAACGGCCTTTCTGTGAGGAAATAGCGTCTATGTAGGGAGTCAGTAATTAAAATGTGTGAAAAAAGGCCCCTTCTTCAGAGGCAGCGGAGAAAGACAGTGGGTCTAATGATCAGCTGGTGTGAACTGGCAAGTCTGTCTATGGCCACGATAAATGGGCATTGCTCCTTCCGCATAACACTAGCTGAGGATCTGCCCAAACAGTTCTGTGAGAATTTTCCAATTTAAGAGAAAGATATTTGGATTATTATCAAAAGGAGCCCAACTTTGGAATAGATGGTACAATGATCTGTTTTTTGGAAAGGGATTCTGCAGTACTTATGGGAGATGTTCAGATCTAAAGAAGAGCACTCAGTCCTGCAAGCCCTCACACAACGAAAGCAGCCAAGTTTGTTTTTATGTTCCCAGTGTTAACAGACAGGGCCATTTTCTCCCTCTTTTGTTATTGACTCTAGACGGACACAGCCTCAATCCAAAAGCTAAGAAAAAGCTGACATTGGAGACATTCAAGTGGAAGGAAGATGACTTTTGTCATGTGGACATACAGGGCACAGTTTGTTAACCTACAGGTGGCTCTGTGCACGGTGTTCAGTTCCAGACCATATGCAGATGGTTGATGGACAAGAGGGACAAAGCTGGAAGTCAAACTGTGTGGAAGGTCTGGTTGGATAGCCACCACCATGTCTTTAACCAGTATATCCTGGTTGAAACAGCTTGTAATTTCATGTTGGTGGAGGGCAGTATGCTTAAAACAATTGGAATTGCTAATCTGGAACTTATGTTCTTAAATATAACAGCAACAAACTTTATGAGGTTCATATTTCTTCAGAATTAAGGCAGTGGTCCTGTAGCTTTGAAGGATAAGGTTGGTCATTTGTTCTTTCCACTGGCATGCAAACTGCAGGAAGAGAAGTCTCCACCAAATTAAAGGAAGAAAACGTAGAGCCATCTGTTCTCAGAAAGACTCAATTGTTTTAAGCTGTGGTAGAGGAATATGTGATGGATCACAGATATGAAAATACCGCTTAGAAAGGGGAGGGAATATCCTCCTCCTGTCAATAAAATTGTGGCAATTGTTTATAAAGTACTTCTCAAATAGAATGGAAAATTAAAAGTCTTAACCCGAATTGTTCTCTAATGGCTGTGTGAGAAAGCCATGTCGCCATGTGTGAAACGCATGTTGCACTGCCTTTTGCCTAGGAAATGGAAACTGCTGCTCATCTCAGTGCCTTTGTAAAGGGCTTCCAGCAGATAAGAAGAAAGTTAGGAATATCTAGAACTGGGAAAAATGTTCCTTAGGTGGCCAAGAAGGATGAAATGAAGAGACTGATATGTGCTTCTCTCATTCTTGGGGGAAAATGCAGCATTTCCTGCAGATCGCTGCAGTGCATAAGACAAGTCTGCGATGAGGCGAGGGGCCTTGGTGCTGACCAGCCCCTGGAAAGTGTCCAGCAGGGCACGAAGCCCTGGCAGGGGGCACGTTTCCCATCTGCCACACAGAGACGTGCTTGGGATTGCCCCGTGCAGACCAGAGTGCCTCGAGGGGTCTGGCATATGGCCCCAAGGAACTCTGGTGGGAGGTACTTTGGCTGTAGCAGAGAGAGGGAGGCAGGAATAGTGCCCAAGTCCTGCATTGAATGCCTGAGACTTGGCTTGGCTGCTGACATTTAATGAGACTGTTTTGGGTTCAGGGCAGACAGTTACTGTCCTTCCAGATTTATAGCTGCCAGGCAGTCTGGGAATCGTCTATTCTGTACCTGTAAACAAACCTCCTGCAAGTGTTGCAAGCAAAGTCGGCTGCCCTTCCGCAGCCTGAAATCTCTTTTCCACTACAGGTGGAAAATGATATATGGGCCACTTTCCAGAAAATTACCTAAGTATGCTCGTAATGTTAAACACAGGCAATCCTGCGTTAACACAGCCGTGAAATCAGAACCAACAGAAGGCTGGATTTTTATACTTATTTTTGAGAGTGGCGCACGCAGCTTTGGCAAGGAGACAGAGGACTGAAGCAGCAGAATCCATGGCATGTGATGGGACCTCACCGCCCTTTGAGGGGTTATCGTGAATACTACTGAATTTGTAAGAATGAACAGAAGAATCTTTGACCGTTACTCAGCAAAGAAGCTGTTCATCTTTAAGAGCAGGACTTGAAATGTATGATGCTCTAGTAATATATTGTTTGTAAATGCCAGGATTAATTAATTTTCAGTCAGATATAAACTGGTATTTTTTTCATGCCAAAGGCTCTCATTCTGTCACTGAAATCAGATAACTCTTATGAACACAACTTTATGTAAATTGTGCCAGTCACGTTTTGCAGATTTTTGCACATTTTGCACATTTTTCATTTCACTAAATATTGGGGGGGAGTAAGGGAGAGAAGAAAAACTACTTATGGAAGATAACCTAACTCCTTCCTCTTACTGTGGAGCGTGAATCCTCTGTATGGACTCAGTTCAGCCGCAGATGTTAGTCCGATTACATTTGAGCACTACTCTTGTCTCCGTGCAGGGAAGCGCTGCTGACCCCGTGGGACACGCAGCCAGGGAGGCATCACAGCCCCGACGATTTCGAATGTGTCCGTGGCACTGCTCAGCATCAGTCTGGATACACCGGGCTTCGGCATCCAGGTACACCCCCAATGCAGGCGTCAGCGTGTCGCGCTGTGAGGCTGCCTCCGCACAGCGCGCTTCGGGCTGGGACCCCATGCTGCATGCCAAAGAAACACGGCGTTAAAAATCGTCTTGTGCTTTTCTGTCATTTTAGGCTAACGGGTCGAACCGGGTGGGGAGGGGGGGGGTCTCTTGGCGAGAGCCGTTTTGCAGCCACCCACCCGCCCGGCCGCGTTTGCGCGCTGCGGGGCGCCGCGGCGGGGCTGGGCTGGGCGTTTCGCGCGGGCGCTGCCGGGCCGCGGCCGGCCGGGCGGCGCAGGCAGGAACGCTGCTGCGGCGGGCGGCGTTTCCCGGCGCGGCCGGAAGGCTTAGCGCGGGCACGCGCGGCCGGCCGCTGTCAGCGGGCGGCCGAGGCGGCGCTGCGGGGCCTGCGCGCCGCCTCCCT
Source organism: Struthio camelus (assembly GCF_040807025.1). Taxonomy (NCBI): domain Eukaryota; kingdom Metazoa; phylum Chordata; class Aves; order Struthioniformes; family Struthionidae; genus Struthio; species Struthio camelus. The sequence goes on along the minus strand of NC_090947.1, from coordinate 9,648,641 downwards.
CGGCGGCCGGGCCGGGGGCGAGCGAGGGGCGGCCCCTTCCGCGGCGCGGGGCAGAGCCGCTCTCCGGAAAGGCCAGGTAAATACCCCCCTCCGCTCATCTCCCCGCCGGGCCGGCCCGCGGCCTCCTCCCGCCGCCGGCAGCGCCCGGGGGGCCCCGGCCCCTGCGGCGGGCCCGGCCCCAGGCCGCGTAGCGCACATGCATGTCTGCGCCCACCGTCGTGATCTGTTTGCTGTTCTTGCGGCCCCGGTCCTCCAAAGATTTACAGACAAATCTAATTTTAGGCACTGTATAATCCAACTGAGTGACTATAGCAAGTCACAATACGTAGGACTAAGAAAGCCTGTGAGTCCTGGTAGGACTAATACCCAAACACTTAAAGCAACAGCAGTTTTCATCTTACCACTTGCAAGGGTTGTTTATCCTGTATCAAAAAACTACCTGAATTAAATCCCAGATTTAAAAAAATCAGCAATCTGAAATGCAAAGCAAGGGCACTGTGTAGTGGAGTGACAGATCTCGTTAGTCTAGAGTAGGTAGTTACATCGTTTCTGCAGAATCTTATCAGCTTGAGTTACGGTATGTTATATTCAGTTTAATCAGATGTTTTGCGGTTTCTTGTGGGCTTTTGCAAAGATCATTTATAATATAGTTCGATTTAGAAAACAGCTGAGACAAATGTTTGTGCTGGAGCAGTTACACGACTCTATAGCTGCACGTGGGGTTGTAACCAGCCTGCAGGGCTTCGCTAATTGTGGCGAGGCTGCCAGGACCTCAGGGTCTGGGTTGCTGTGGTCTTGGGCTGAAGTTCGGTGGCGTTTGGATCGTTGGTTTCTTTCCTTCCCTGCCTTCCCTCTCTTCCCACCCCAATAAATGTGACAAACCACTATGGCCCTGGCTATTTGAAAGACAAGAAAGAAGGCTTAGTTTGAGGCACAAAATGCGTTTGTTATTAAAGACTGTAGTTCCACTGATGTCATCATTTAACTACTAATAGTGGTGGAAAATTAAGGTCTTGCTGTAAAAAGGCTCTTACTGTCCAAGCTGAGCTCCTTGAGTACCGCTATTGGAAAGACGTGTCAGCTGGAGTCTCAGATCAGGGCCACTCAAATATCAGCATGCTGGACAGATCCAAACCTCAAGTCTGTTTTCCCATGGCCTTGCCAAGATCCTAGGGAAGTAATGTCTCCTCATTCCTGTGGGAGTTCCTGTGTTTCTTACCCTTCTGGCCTTTGGGGCAATGGCAACTGTTATTCCTAGTTATACGGGGTATACTGGGCTATTCTGCCAGAACTAGAGCCTGGTCATTGCTTCTGGCTTGGTGTGCTTCATTAAAACTTACCGTGCAGAACGAGGTAAAAATTAATTGTGCAGTCTGGCATGGGCATTAAAGGATTTAGTTATTACTATTTATACCAGCTACTGCTTCATCTGGAAAGGTCCCAAAGCATCTTACTGTCCCTGAGTCCTACTTAGAAGGAGAGAAATGTCTTCATCTGGCAGCCCCTCCCTTATACACGTCCTTCTTTGCTTAAATGCAGCCACCTCTGGGCAGCAGGAAAAGCACGTCGAGCAGAACATTGCTGCATACGACAGCTGAACAGCTCAGCAACCGTTTCAGCAGTCTATGTAAATGAGTGCTAGAGGAACAACGTCCAGAACCAAACAGGCCTTTCATTTCTTTTCAGGACTCATGGAGACAAACTGAAAATATTTTCATTAAAAAAAAAATTCAAGTTTTTAAGGCCTGCCTTTTCCTTGCAGCATAGAAAGCATGGAACAGGGAGATATTTGTAACATTTCAGTTTGCATTAAACAAAAATGTATGTTTAAAAAAAATTTTCTGTCAGTTGGTATATTCAAAGTTCTTCCACTTCCTAGCTGGAAACAAGCTGGTACATCACAACAAATATGATAAGAAGTATTCAACTGACTCATATTTCTTGTTGTTTCTGGAACGTCCAATTCAATCACTTCTCTCACACTCCTATCAGATACTATGTTCCCTGAGTCTCTCTGTACTCTCTGTGCTGAGCTTAGGAGGTAATAGGCCGTTCTGTTCTGCTGTCCTCTCACTATCTGTCTGCCTGGCGGAAGATGCAGGAGTTGTTGTAATCAAGGGCAGCGTGCAAAATGCAAGTTATATAATTTTAAACAAACGTATACTCACAAAGCAAACAAACACAAGAGTAGAAATCACTCAGCCTCCCTTGTTTGTTATATGGGACTTCAGGTGTGTTTAAGACCACACATCCGTGCCTGAGGCTGAAGCACTGCTCTGCTTCATTTGGTTTATCCTTGAGGATTTTGTGTCTGAAGTGTGGGCTTGGCGTGGTTGCATCCGATGACCTGTAGGTGCAGGGCTGGGACTCAGACTAGGCTCTATTTCCCTAGGCCTAAATTCCTCTCACTACTAAGTCAAAATCAGCCAACAGACAGTGTGGGCAAGGAGGTAGTTTGGATTTTAGTTTGATGTAATCCACGAGCAGCTGATGTACCCATGTGCTGATGTGTTTGGCTGGCCTGCAAGCTGGGCTGTTTATCACAGTTAGCTATGTCTGCTACTGACATTTTACTTTACTTTTTCTTCCTTTCCTTGCCAAAGGTCCTTGATCTTTTCCACAGTCCCAGTCCCGGTACTGAGATTTCACAGTTAATCAGCCACAGGAAGTGATACAACCGGTCATTACTTGTGGTGCTCTGCAGCCAAGAGGGAACGTGGCTCACGTGGCTGCAAGGCAAAGACATTGGTGTTAAAGATCTTGAGGGGGCTGTACAGCAGTCTGTCTTGGGAAGAGGAAAGCTTCTGTGATCCATCATCCTCCACTGCCCAGTGCTCCTCATCCTCTGTATCCACTTTGTTCAGGTGCAGCATGCTGTTGCGCACTCTTCAGCTTGGAGGTTGTTGCATTTTAATTATTGTTTCCAAAGTGCAGTTACAATTAAAAGCAGTGCGTACTGTAAGCAATACTTAGTATTCATCACTACGTGGTCATCACTGTGTGAGGTGTCTGTAGCTGTGATGTGTTAGCTTGCCATGTAGGGAGGATGCGTAGGGAGCCTCCTTGTTAAAGGCACTGGGCCAGGTCAGTGGCTGGGGTAAATCTGAGCTTTCACAGAATAAGATTCCTGTATCCTTGCTTAGTGTCTGCTTTCCCTGCTTTTCCTCCTCAGTTTCACCTCCTTGTTTGTTAATTTTGTCTTTTCCTGGCTTTTTTTCTGTAGCATGGAAGAGATTACTGCTGTCTTTTAGCTTCACTGGTAGGCACCAGTCACCAAGCTCATTGCAGCAGTTCCTGCTCTTCGCCTTTCCCTGGGTCTCTAGCAGAGAGAATGTAGGTGCTCTTCTTTACTGATAAATTTTGGCAGTCCCTTTTCATCCTCAAATGCAGGGGCGATGATAGCAAACAGGTGGGTTTGCAGCACAGAAATGGCTATACTTACATTCACAGTTCTCTTCTAGTGCCTGGCTCTACAGCTAAGCGTTACTGACCAGAAAGCCTCTTTCTCCAGCTCTTGTGAGCTTTTCCTGAATATTGTCAGTGGTTGTTTGGAGGAGTATCGGTCAGAAAGTACTTATTTTGGCATATTTTTAAAGTAAGAACTTTTGAAAATTTTAAGCAGGTATATTCTCAGTTGTGTAATAGCAGAGAGAGCTAGCCGGTGTATGCATGGGATCACTAGGAATTAAAATATTTTGAACCAGGACTGTTCTTTAGTTACATATAGATGGCATACAGTACAGCATGTCTAACTGGGAACCTTGTATGCTGAGTCTTCAACCCACAGCAGCTATAGCACTATGCTTCCTGTACTGATAAAGGAAAGAGGGCTTTTGGCTAGGAGGGAGACCTAGATGCTATCATGCTTTGAAAGAGCTCAGGGTCAGAAAAAGGCTGAGAATGTTTGCTGAGTAGGCCTTGCTATCCTGTAAGTAGATAAAACATCATCTGCTGTCCAGCTACAGCAGAGGGATGCTGGAAAGATGGCATGGCACAATAGCTTGTATTTTGCTGCCGCTTTCCGTTCTTTTTGCAAGACGTCTGTGCCAGGAATGCATCAAAGTGTGTAGATGGCGGTAAAGGCTTGGTGTGTGACAGTCAGCCACCCATGCATCCTCATCCCCTCTTCTACTCATTCAAATGTACCCCCCTGACAAATGTAGCTCAACTTCTTAACTGAGAGGTAGCTCCTAAGTCTTCAGCTTCACAACTTTCTCAGGGATTCTGCATAGCAGAGCCGGGACTGTATTGACCTAAATGCATCTCATTCAGATTCCGGGCAACGCTTGGCTGACGTGACCCACAGAGCTAGCCAGAAATCTTTGAGCAGCAAAACCCATAGAGTGTGCTGAGAAAGGTCTGCATTGATTTTTCAAGGTGCAACTCAAATACGTTCAGGTTGCAGGTGGAGGTTGCTCAGAGACTGACTCACAGAAAAGCCCATCAGAATTAGCTACACCAGCCCAGTGGTTTGTGTTCAAGGAGGCCATACGTCCATCTTTTCCTCAGATTGCCTGTTACTTAGACCAGGCTTGTCATAGCCCATAGGCTGGACTGTAGTGGTCCAGGCTTGCAGCATGCCAGAAATAAAGGCCTCTGTGGCTGCTTGCCTTTGTTCTGTTACCAAATTGCAGCTTTGCTCTTTCAGGGAGACAGGAGCCAGAGTTTGAAGGCTGTGGCCTCCTCATTTTCTACTGTCCAAGTGTCAACAAGAGTCTGCCTCTCTCTTGGAGAATAGCATGGGTGTTCAGTGCCTCTCAAGGAATTTGCTTGTGTGGTTTTGTTGGGGGGGTGACACACTATGGGCTGTTTTCTTGCCATATGAGGTGCAGCACTGTGGAAGGTTTGTTTGCAGGGGCAGTTCAGCAATGGGTTTTGTAGTTACTGTCTCTTGTCTCCACCCGCAGGATCTCAGCAAACTGTGGCAGATTGCCTGGCACGAATCACCCTCGCAGCAGCTTTATCATTTTTTACTTTAGAGATACGAGAACTAAAAACTTGGGTCTTTTTCTGAGCTTCTGACCTAATCCTAGGGAGCCTGGGCAAAGTTTTACAGTGCTTAGTTTAATTTTGTTTGGTTAAAACAGCTCGAGTCTGCCCTGGAGAAGAGGAGCTGTGTAAAGCTGTCACAATACAATATTTCACTTTTTAAAATCTTTAGCCCCTCAGGAATCCTTTGGTAATGTAAGGTTTTGTCTGTGGCCGCTGCTGTGCACTCCTTTGCCATTAAAATGAAGAATATGGGACAGAAAGGATGTCTCCATTTTTTCTGTCAGCGTAGAGTTTCTGCCCTCAGCTGCTATGAGTTTTGAGATGGGCAGAGCTGGATCTCACAGTAGTGATGGAGGATGTTCCAGTGTCCAGGGGCTCCAGGAGGCTGAGAAGGGGCCTGGGGAAGCTGAGGCACCACTGCTTTCTATTCACATGTAGGTTCTTTTTAAAACTCCTCCTGTGGTCCTGAAATCAAATTCCCCGAAAAGTCCAAACCTCCCGAGTCTTTGAGCCTAAGAATTGTTAGGAATTGGTGAGACTTGGGGTCTTCTAACAGTATTACTCCACTTTTTGGTATCTTGTGCTGGCTGGCAGCTCCTTTAATTTATGCACGTCCTCCTGAACACGTTGGTGTCAACATCAGTGCTTGTTCCTCTCTAACTCTCTCTCCAAATACAAGAAAAAAGGGAAAACCCCCGTTTTCATTATTTTACATGCCTCTATCACCTGTTCTCTGAAGAGGCAATTCTGTGAGCACTGAAACCGAGAATATTTCTTATTAAGTTATCTCAGATGCCTCCTATCCCTCTTTCCCCCTCTGCTTCCCACAATGTTTTCAGATCCCTGCAACACTAACCGCTTATGCTGTGGCTGATTTGGAGAGACTTTGATGCTGGCATTGGCCTGGTGGCTTCTGCTTTTTGGAAAGAGTAAGGGACTGTGTCCTAACTGCCCCTCTCTCAGCAGGAGTGTGAGTTTGGGCCTCTTTCCTGTCCAATGCTCAGTAATAGTGCAAAAACTGCATTTTTACAGATGCTACTGCTCTGTCGCAGCTGATTGAAATTAGCCGTCAGATTCAAAAGAAAGAGGGAGAGAGAATAGCTGGTAGATAGGCAGGACGGTGGCACAAACCCTGTTTACTTAGGAAACCAAACTGAAAGATGCTTCTTTTGTATATATTTTTTGTGTGGATTGCTGAACTAATGCATCTCACTGGTTCCTAAACACCTCCTGGTTCTAGCTTACTTTCTTTTTAGAGCTAGAGTGAACAGTCCTGAACACAATGTATAAGCTTAGGGTGCACAGCTGATGCCTATTATGGTACTATCTGTCACCTGCAAGATTTCTTTCCACCCTTGCCTGCTCCATGCTTTTTAATTATTGCAGTGTTATGCCCAGGTATTTTCCCTGTCACATGGGAATCCAGAAGAGCATGTCAGGAAGTTAAATGATCTCTTCCAGTGTACATTCCTTTCTCTGTGTCATCCCTGATTTTTCGCTGCTGTCAGATTGCTGTGTCACCTAAGTAAGCCACAGGGGCTTCTCTAGGTGTTGCTTAATCTTGACTAAGTTGAGCTTCTCTCTCTCACATGGCATGACCAGCAATCCTTGCTCTTTTCCTCAGCCATATGAGTAATGTGACCATTATAAACTCGTGGCAGTAAAGACTTTACTCATGTTGTAAGTGCTCATTAATTATCTGACTTCTGCATGTGCGTGGATGAAAGCTGTGCCTGTGCTAGATACACATACTGAAATATGTGTTTTTCAGCTGCTGCAAGTTCTGTGTCAAGCTGTTTTTGCTAAGTACAATGCACCATGTTCCTTCACTTTTTTTCAGTAAGATTAGTTCCCAGGGGCCTGGATGAGCTATTAGGTTGTCTGCTTCCCATAACAAAGCCCTGCTTTCAGTTAGCCCTAGCTTTGGCAAACTTGAATAGCTTAGACTGAAGCTTTTCTCCTCCTCTCCTATTTACTACCTTAGGTGGAATTTCTTGGGAAAATTTCATACTTTTCCAGGAACCATAAAGCAGTACACTTTATTGTTCATCCTATCCTATTCTTTGTCTTTTCCCCCCTCCTTCATTTGTAGGAGGGATTGATTACCACTGCTTTTCCTCCTGGATGAGACTCTGATGGAGCTGTTCTCTTTCACATCAAAATTTGCTTTAATTTGGCACCAAATCAGTACAGAAGTTAATGATTTTTTTGTTTGTTTGTTTATGTTGAATGCCACTGTCAGAAAATGCCAAGTTGTGTTTATGGAGAATATGTAATTGCAGAATCCCAGCACTAGTGGGAACATACTGCACGGTTGGCACAGTGCTTCCTTTATGTAAGGAGGTCCTTGGCTGTGTAGGAGGGGATGAGCCCCCACCACTGAGGTCATCTTTCACACATTTGTTGAGCAGGGCAGAGGAGGTTGGAAGGTAGCAGTGTTGCAATTTGTGAACCATGTGATGCAGGGGCCTGTCATCTTCCCATGACCTTGTGATTCAGCATCTTATTGGACATGAAATCGTTTTGTAGTTCTGCAAGACCACAATTGTCTACGTAACACCGGTTAGACCCAGTATCACAGGATCTAGGAAACCTGCAGGTGCATGAAGCGTAGCCTCCAGCATTCAAAAATGAACCTGCTAAATGTAAGTGTGGATTTTCTCCCCTTTCCTTCCACCTTTTCTAATGATTTAAAATAAAGAACACAGCAACCTTTCATTCTCTACTACTCAAATTCTTCCTCTGAAATGTTTCAGTGGCGTATCACAAGCCCCTCTGGAATGGTTGCTGCTCCAGTGGCTGTGTGGGAGCAAGGCTGTGTTCTCTGCCAGCCTCTGTGAAGTGGCATCTTTGTATGGGCTAGCCTGTAGCTCTTGCTGTTTGGTGTACGATCAAGTCAGTGCTCTTTTTATTCAAGTGAATGCCTGTTGCAATTTTGCAACTTTGAAATACTATGCTTGCTTTAAAGACAGAATAAGTGGGTATGTTGCATGACATCCTGTCCCTTACCCTGTCTTCATTCAGTCTTTACCGTGTGCGTGTGTCCTGCTCACCTGCATGTTCCAGGCAAAAGCTGTCTAAATGCAGGCCCCAGCAGGGCCCAGGAAAGGTCTTGTCTTGTGTTCCAGGTGCCAGGAACTGAAAGCACTTTGTTTACAGTTGTTCCATGGTAAGCCATTGTGTTAGTATTTTAAAAGATGAAATTTGAGGCAGAGCATGGCCTGTTAGCAGCAGCTGCTGCTTTTCCTCCAGAGATGCTGCATTTTAGTGTTGGAAATGGGAAAGGAGGCTAAATCCTGGCTTTATTGGAGCTCCCAAGCTCTGAAGTACCGGGGAGCAGAATGCTATTTTGAGGACGCTGGCAGGAGCGAGCTTCAAGAGTGAACTCCATGCTGCATTAAGCTAACAATGTGGATATGCCCGGAACAACTTAATTTCCCATTGCCATCAACCCATACTGTCCTGATGTGAAACCACTGCACATCTTTTTTTCGCTCAGCCCTCTGGTCATGGATCTGGCTTTACCTTTGCTCTCTTACTCTACGTTTTCCTGTTGAAGCTGATCCTTGTCCTGGTTCCTTATGAGACTAGCGGAGTGAATCCTTACAAACAGATAAGGGGAGAGAGAGCCCAGTGTGAAGGCTCAAAGTTTCCATAGTTATGTATGTGACTGTTTATTGCCTATTCAAATAATTTAATTGGAAAACGTTTTACAAACATCATGATCTGGACAGCTGATCCATTATGAGGGAGGGTGAGGTGCTGCTTCAAACATAAGCATGTCATGGCTGCAGAGGCAGGGATGGGGGAAGCCAGTGGGTGGTGGCAGAGGGGTGGTTTGTGCTACAGGGTTCTGTGCCCCCTTCTCGGGGTGGTGGGGGCATTGGCCTCCTTCCTCCCTTTGGCTTGTAGTAGGAAAGAGTGCCTCTTCACACACCTTAGGTGATGCAAATTCCTCAGGAGCAAGGCAAATGGACTGTTCCGAATTAAAAGAAAGGATGTATGAAAATATTTTGTGTGTTTCATGCTGCTTAATTGATGTTTTTTCCTGCTAAGCATAAATCTGTATGGGTCCTGGTAGCACTTTAGCAGCACTCACACGCTAATGAGCTGCTAATTAATCAGCCCTGCCCAGGCTAATTAGTTCCATTAAGAGTATATTAATCTAGGTAGAGCACTGAGCTAATGCAGCGTTGCTGCTTGGGCTAATGTGGTCGAAACTGGGACATAGATCTCTATGACTTTGGGTTGTGCTGTGCGTACAGGCTATAGGTGCTGCGATTTCTTCTACCGACAGTAAGACCTGTTCTCTAGCTAGCACAAATGACCAGTCTCCAGGTCCCAAGAGTTTGCACACGTGACTGTTTTCTCCAGTTTAAACACGCCTACCCTGCACTTCTCTGCAGTGTGGTAGAGCTGTGGGTGGAGCTTCAGGTCAGAGGGGACAGGGAGCAGCAGGCCTGGTAAGACAGCAGTTGGCAATGAGACACCCCCTTATTGCACTGCAAGGAGTACGAACCCCCATCCTTCCTCCTCACAGGATTGAGCTCCGGTGGGTCAGTACAGCTCTGCAATGGTTTTAGCCTGAAAGCCTTTCTCTACCTCTCTGCTTTCCACAGTGAGTCAGCTGCTTGGAAGTAAAGATCTGAAGTTTCTGACAGTTCTGGGTATGGTATATCTTGTTTTGCTGGTAGGATGTGTCCTCCATCTGGGACTTTGGTTATCATACTATATCACATAGGTACCCAGCGATATTCTAGAGAGAAACCCCGTGTGAAGTGCTCTGCAGCATCCTGTTAGCACTGATTCATTTGGCAAATATCACAGTCCTGTTTATGCAGATAGGTAGCAAAGTAGCTGCTGCAAAACTCACGTCAGTCTCCTAAACATGGGAATGCAAGCAGTCGATGAGGAAAAATACTCTTAAGCTATTCAAGGCTGGTTGGCTTCTTTAGCTGACCCTTATTTTTCAATTTTTTCTTACAGCCTCTTGGGAGCATGTACCAAGCATTCCCTAGGTGGCTGCATTTGCAGTGTTGATCAATACCACCTTTCAGTGCAGCTCTCCAAAGCTTATTTTGGCTAATAAATGGTATCACTGTGGTTCCCCCTTTTCTAGTGCTCCACCCTTCTTTCCTCAGCCTCCAAATCAAGATGTAATAATCCACAAATTTCACATACAGTGAATAGCACAGACCCCGAAGGGGATACTTTATACACTGATGTTGGCGCCAAATGAAAGAGAAAGTAAAATCAAGGAGCTAGGCCTATGGGAAGAGTTAAGTGTTTCAACAGCCTTCCGTGGGAAAAGGCCCTTATTAAAATGATGTTTTGCTCTGCTTTACAGGCACTCTTCATCTCTGTAAGTTTATTCCACAGAGTATCTGAGTCACACTCAACTATAACCAACTGGATCGGTGGATGTTAAGTCTCACATCTGAAGACGAGGGTTGATTTGGTTCCTTTCTGTCACTAAGGATTTTGACTGGTGAATGTGTTTGTCTCCCCACCTCTAAGTTAATGGAGTGGCATGGGCAGATGTGAAGCAGCTCTTAGCCTGGATATTCATGCAATATCTTCTTAGCTCATCACGACACCTTGGCGCCGCTGGCAGCACAGGATATGGAGGCTCTCGAAGTTGATGATATTAGCCCTGCCTTGGAAGTGACTGAAGACTTTTTCAATAGTTTTGATACTAAGCTTGATAAGATCGTGCAGCCCTCGGAGGTCTATGGTGTACAGGAGGTCCCTGAGCTGGTTGAGCACAAGGTATTTGATCAGATAACAGAGAGCAGGAACCTAAGGAACGTCACCTCCTTAGCCAAAACTAGCCTCATCTGGGACCGCTGCAAAAATGGCCTCTTGGAAACCAAAGCCCAGACAGCATTCCCTGCCAAAGAACAGCTTGTGGTGCAGAGGGGAAGAGCTGCCAACAACCTTGCTTGGGTAGGGGAAGGGGAGACCTCAGCTTTTAACATCTTCAGTATCTGTCAACGGAGGAGAGACAGGCCTCGCTCTGTGAACGACATCCTGGTGCAGAATGAGGAAGCCTCCACTTTCAAGCCAGGACACAACAGGTCCCGCTCTGATATAAGCTGTGTGGACTGGGGAGTGGTCTTCACAGGCACTGCTCTGCAGCAGCCGCCTCTGCCTGCTCAGGACAATAACCGTGCTCTGCTCTCTTACCTGGCATTAACTAAGGGAGAGGACATCCAAGGAAACACAGGTGCGTATGGATGCTTTATTGTTTCTATTGATGTGAGGGCTTTCCTGTTTGTTAATATTTATCTTGAAAGAGGAGCTGTTTGTTTCAAAGAAAAAAAATCCAGCTTTGAGCTAGTTCTTTAGATGATGGAAATCAGCATGGCTCTGTTATCGTCAGTATAGCTTTTTCTATTTGCATGGCTAAGGATCTATTTTTAAAACAATTCAGACTTCTGTTCCTTTCACAGTTTGAGCACCTACATTAGTTTTACTTTTTGCCCCTACTTCGTTCAGTTTAACTCAGGTAAAAAACATTTATGTTTATTATATATTTCTGATCATTTCTTTACCTGATTTTCCTAAACTAAAAAATCTTTCAATGGCAAACTATTTGGAGAATGGCAAATCCAAACAAAGGCAGCTATTAAATAGAGGGTATACAAAGCTTTACTGCAAGGCCTGAAATCTCTGCTCTTATTTCTTTAAGAAATGCTGGCTATTCAGTTCATAAACAATTAGCAAAAGCTCAACCATGCTTTTTGTGCTTGTCAATATTAATGCATCTCTGCCAGCTTTGTATGGGATACAGGAAGTCTTGTTATCAGATTGACACAGGCGTCTCCAGTGAGCCATGTGAAGTAGTGTTTCAGCAAACGATACTTTTTCCTTTTCCTTTCCCAAGCAGCCCACTAGAAGAGATTCTGCTCAGGGCTTTGGAAATGCTGAACTGGTGTCTCCCTCTCTATGATTTATTTTGTAGATGCCAGAAGTGAACTGGACACTTAAGGAAAAGAAAAACAGTTCGTGCCACAAAGATTTTATAATCTAAATAAAGGCATGGTTTAATAAAGGAATTTCAAAAAAACAAAGGGTTGAGAAAGCCTATATGTGTGGTAGAATGACACCAGTTATAAATAACTAGGCTGTTCAGAGTTAAAACAAGCCTTTTAGGATGGATTTTCCAAATAAGTCAGCAGTTTTGGGGCCTGAAAAGTAGGTGCCTAAATGATAGTGTTTTAAAATATATGTATATACATACACACATGCCCAAATCTGACCCATAGATTACTGTGTTTTGTTGTGACATAGTTGCTGTATCCCGAGGCAAGGTGCTCTTGGTTTACAAAGGCAATATACCTACTGTTATTTTTCTTCAGGGATATATTTTTCTTCCTGTAGGCTAGATGTTCGGTTCTGCTGCCATCCTTCCTGCGGAAGGCACCTGCAGGCCTAGAGACAGAGCTGTCGGATTCTGTCAGCTGTAATCGTGTCTGGGCATTTAAAGGGTTAAACTTAGGACATGATACATGTATGTACCCACAGAAACTCTAACAAAATCTACCATCACACAGGTCAATACATGTACTCTGATTGTGTTTGAAGCTTAATCTTTTTGACCCGATTTCCCCACCCCGTCTTCCAAAAAACAAAAAAAAAAAAAGAGGAGGGGGAAGAGGAGGTTAATTTATTTATAGTAAGATGTATCTGGAGCAAAGAACTAAGCTTCTGGTCTGAGCCATTCTGTATTTACAGACTTGTTCACATACTTGGCCAGTGAGAGTCATTTCAAGCCCCAAATTCCAAGAAGCAAGCCACCAGTGCAGCTGGCCCTAAGCAGCAGTGTCCAAGGCTGCCCAGGCCTCGGTTTGGTCACTCGAGGGCTCAGGGACAGGAAACTACAAGAGTTCATTGGGATACACCCCAACGCAGTGCACTGCAGTCTGGGGTGACATGCATTGCACCCACCCTTATACACACGTGCAAGACAATGTGATGCTGCTGTTCATAAAAGGAAGCAATATGAAAAATGGAAACAATGATTTTGTGACTCCACCAACAAAGATAGAAACCTATTAGGAATTGCCATCCCAGGCTGTAATTGCTTCTGAAGCAACGGACTGCGTACTGCAGTCTCTCCCCCTCCTGCGTAAGAGTCTGGACTCTCGGGAGCTGGGCTCTGTGCAGCGGAGCCTCAGTGTGGTCAAGGTGTTCTGGGATCTCAGAGGTGAACTGTGCAAGGGAAAGAAATGGTTTAGTAATAATTGCTGAAGAAGTTCTGGGAAACTCCTCTAGCCTAGCTGCAGTCAGTAGCTTTGAGGAGCTCTGCCCACACTTATTTTACTGCTTTTCACAAAGGTGGTGAAGGCATTTGTCAGTGTTTGCTTGTGTGCCTTCCAAGAGGCTTTCTCTATAGGATGTTTGAAGGTGGTGGTACCTTCTTTGAGGAGGTAGGAGAACTTTTTCTGTGCTCTGAAAATGGACTCTTTTAACCTATTTGCTTGACCTGTTCTGTTTAGCTACTGTGCAGGTTTTAAAAGGTAGCTGTGATATTTCTTCCCTCTGAGTTAACAAGAGAGCCTGCCTTAGAGTTTGCTGCTACTGTGAGCTGAGCTGAAAAGAGAAAAGCAAAGCCAAGAAAGTGGGTGTTGCAGGTATGTGCATCTGGGACTGATGATTATTTTCCACTGGAGACCTTATATACATATTAAGCCTGGCTCAAAAATGTATTTTAAGCTTGGCTTTTTAGCTGCTGCAGTGATTGAAGGGGTCATAGTGGCCTCAGCCTGTTGAGGAGTCACTTTCCAAGGCTTTAACAAAGATTAAACAAATGTCTATGAGATACTGAGAGCTCCTTGAGCCTCTCCTTTTAGTCTTCGCTGTGGCAGAGAACTTCCCTCCAGAGCCTGCAGAGGTCTCTTAGTACTCTGAGACTGGCTAAGTTGTTGCATGGACTAGCTTTTCACAATTATTTTTTCCTTATCTTCATAGTATATTTATTACTATGAGCTTATCTGTTCCTGCTGCTTACTTTTTCATAATACAAATAAGGTGAAACTGGATCCTTTCCATGCACTGTGAAAGAAAATGATCTGAAAAGAAGCTTTGCCTTTTGGGGCAGTATCTCCTTAGTCCTGCTGGTAAAACAGCTAGCATACTAGAAAAGAGCTGTTTATGCTAGAGAGCAGTGTCAAGCCCTAAGTGGAGCTAGGAAAGAAGGAAGTTGTAAGCAAATTAAAGGCAGGCTTTTGTGTTTCTGGGCATGTGGCCTGGCAAACAAAGGAAGAACACTGTTTCTGCTGTATCCAGTGAAGGCCTGCTTAGATTATTGAAGCACAATATGTGAGCATTTATCTTTGATAGTCATGTGGATGTTTTCATTCAAACACAGCCACTCCCTGAGAGTGTGGGTGCTATAGTACTTTCCCCCAGGTAGCTCTTTCTTTGCCTGCCATGCCTGTGAGCCCCGGGGAACTGCAGAGCTTTCCTTGTGTTCAGCACCTGCGTGCTGAAAAACTGCCCCTACTGCAGCGAGTTAACAGCCTCGTGCCCCTCTCCAGCGAGCAGTTATTCACATACTAAACCAGTCCTGTTTATTTTGGTAGTATACTCTGTCAGAAAGCTGGGTATGTAAGGTAATTTGCAGTGCTGTGGCATGGCAAAAAAGACATGTTGAAGAAAGGTGACTTCCCTAAAACTGCCCAAAAGGGCCAAGCTCTACTCTGATCAAGGCCAGGATTTCAGCTCCTTCTCTTGACTGACTCATTTAAAAAGCACCTTTTTTCCCCCCCTCTCTTCCCATCTTTTTACTCGCCCAAGAGCCTAGCCATTGTTTGGGACATTTTAAAGGTATGATTTCATCTTTGGGGGCTGTGCAGGGAGTGTTTCCAGTGAGGTTTGGGCCCTTCTTTGTATACCTCTTGGGTATATGACATGCTTTTCTAGCGTGCTTTTGTGGTGGGGAGACATATCTAAACCTGTACCTATGAGCAATGCACCATTGATTCATAGATTGGGGAGAGGGGAGGGGAAATCCGTGAGGTTGGAGGAAGCAGCATTGTAAAATGATTCATCATATCCCAGGGATCTCATTTACCTACTGCAACAAATACTAGCCCTGTATGGCATAAGGAAGCCTAGATTCCACCTTATCCAGATGCTGTTACAAGTGTTGTGCTCAGTAGAAGAGAGAAGGGTGAATCTGAGGGGATCCTCACTAAGAGTATGAGAATTAATGAGGGAAATTCAATGGGTTTTCTTCTTTAACTGAATTTATTGCTGGTAAAAGGAGCGTGTATGAGAGCTGTGGTGTTATGATCATTCACAGAAACAGATACAGGACACAAATTACTAGGCCTGCAGTTTTCCACAAGCTGTTGCAGCACAACCTGTGATCTGGGGTAACCAAGGGAAGGATACTACATTTGCAGTTTTGCAAAAGCATCCCTATAGCACTGACTTTTGTATCTATGGTATGCATAAGCCAGAGAGGGCAGACTGATATGCTGTTAATTGCCATTTGGTTGGCAGAACACTTAACTGTGTGAAACTGTACAGAAGATAAATGTGCTTGGTCATCCAAGAGACAGATGTGCAGAAACAACACTTCTACACCTTCCTATCTTGAAAGCAGGAAGCCTTGTACTGCTTGGTAATAAACCCAGAGGTGTCAAGCCAGTTGGAGAACCAATGTCCTCATGGCCAGTTTATTTTTGGCATTAAAAGGTAGTCAGGAAAGAGGTGGCTACGCCAGGGAAAATAGGGGCTTTTTAAGATTTGAGGAGGCAAAATTGTTATTTAAGATCCAATGTCAGTTGGATGTCCTCCCTTGAGCTAGGCTTCATGCATGCCAGGTGCTTTCTGTGCATCTAGCAAGAGATGGTCCCTTCTCCAAGGAGACTGCAGATTAAATAAGCCATGCAGTATAGAATGGGTGGGCGAACAGAGACAGAGGTGAGGTGCTTTGCTTAGGATACCATGGGAGCAGAGCTGGGAGTACAGACTGGATTGTCTGACTTCAGCTCGTCTGCTGGACGTATCTACCCCTCTTAATACCCCTGTGAACTTGGGCAGGGCTGCACTTTGTCCTTGCAGGCTCGTTCCTGAGTGCTCCATTGGCTAGGGCTCCCTTGGAGCTGATAAAGTCCCGTAGGCTGGCAGAGAGTGGGAGCAGCAGAGGGTGGCGGGGCTGGATGGCTGTGTTAGTGCAGGGTGATGCGACCTGATCCGCTCCCTGGCACGGGAGGCTGTGGGAGGGCACAGAGTGGCAGAGAGGGAAGTGCAGTGGGAGGCAGTGGGAGGGGCTTGCGTACTATAGAAAATAAGTTCACAGTGCAGGGGGATTACAGTAAACAGCACTGATGAGTTTGATTGTGAGGCTGTACCGGTCAGGAGGGCTATTCTTGATGGAGATTTTTTGCTCTGGAGTTATGGCACTCCATAAACGTAATGAGCAGAGTTTTCATCTCCTGGGGCAGTGCTGATTGCTTCCAGGGATGTGGTGATGACTTTCATAACTGAATTTTCAGGTTAGTTTCTATTACACTTTGTAAGAAGACTTTTCCCTTAGTGATGTCAGCTAACTCTCCTGGTGTGAACTGACCCTGTTTTTGTAGCTTTGTCAGTCACTTTATTCCCTCTCTTCCTTCTCTTTGAAGTTGAATGAGTGAGTTTATACAAAAATCAGCAAACACATCTTCATCTGATGTTGCCACTTCTTTTGCTAGTGGTGCTGTTCTATGCATCTCGTAGCTGGTGATACATAACCATCTTTTTTAGCATGCTATACCTTCCCTCTGTTCCAGAGCTGAGGATCCAAGTCCTGCACCTTTCTATTCCTTCGACAGAGTCAAGCCTGCTTCTCTGCTCCCCCTTCTCACAGGCACTGTGTTAGGAAGCACAGGGTGCTGGTCCGCTTGGCAAGTGGGTAACTTGCTGCAGAGGAGCAAACAGGACAGCATGGAGTGGCTGGGCGATAGGGAATCCATCCTGTGGGCTTCCAATGGGGTTGCTCCTGCTTCAGAGGGATGTACAAAGCCATACCTGAAAGGAAAGAAATAAAAATAATTTGTTTGGGTTCTTTATCCATCCTGTTTGGGTGGTTCATTGAGTTAGGTGCTTATTTTTGGTGTTTCTTTGTGCTGTCTCCCAAAACTCTGCTGAGTAAAGGATTTCTGGAAACGGGTATACTCTAAAGATTTGGCTCAAGTGTTCCAACCTTTGGATACTAATGTGCAAGGATAGCCAACTGAATTACGACTGTTTTTGAAAGCACATTCAAGTCTAGCCTGGATTTTTTTTTTTAACATTTTTGTTCTTCCCATTGGAGGAAGGAGCATGTGAGAGTATAAATCCAGTGCTTCTGGGAGAGAGGTGCAGTTATTCTACAGATATTTTCATTTACCATGGCTAACTATTATAATGGAGTGGAAAAAAAAAAAAAAACCAAACTAAACCAACCTTGCCAGCAGTGGACAAATCTAAAATTAAGAGTTTGCCAAGTTTGACATTTTCAAATCAAGTTTTGCCTTTCCTGAGCTTAAGGAGCATGAAAAAGAATAAACACCCTTGAGCTGGAGGGAGATTTTTTCTTAGTTGGTATAAATTAATGCAAACTGCTACCTAGTTAAAAGGTCTCATTACTGTAATGGTCCCTTGGAATGGCAATTGTTTCCCTCTTGGAAAGAGGTGGCATAGAGAGAATAAGCCTGACTTGGCTACCCGAGAACCAACTACTGGCAATTTGTTACTAAATATCAATTCCATTGCTTCAGGAACCAAGTGAAATCTGATATACCTGCCTGAAAAAGATATATCTGCAGAGCCAGATGGGAAAACAGGTGCAAAGAAAAGGCTGTGTTTTTAAGTAGGAGGGAAACGGGTATCATGGATGTCAGTCATACCAGCTGAGGAACGGTTTGTCCCTGTTGCAGCCAAACCCACAAAGCAGGTGACTAGTCCTGCTAAGTTGAAGGCGGGGGGCTCATATGGCTAAACTGTAGGTGTGTATTTAGACTATTTTCTTCTACAAGGCTTGGTGGCTTATTCTTTGGGAGGAACCGACTGGAGGTGAACAGTCCAGTATCTTCTGCCTTGCCCTTTTCAGCTTTTGTCTGTTCTCATTAGCAGCGAGAAATGAGGGCTGTGTGGTGTGGTACTCAGTTTGACAGCTTCCCAAGTGCTTTGAGAATAGCGGTGAGTGAAACCACCCAGCTCTCAGGAAGGTGGGCAGCAAAAGCACAAGTGAACCCAGTTGGCCAACTTCATCTACAGAGTCTGTGGCAAAGGTGAGAGTGGGACCCAGGAGGCCTGATTCCCAGGAGGTTTTTTTTATCTCTGGCCAAGACTGCCATGCCAAAACTGTGCTAAAGTTGGAAACTTGTTGGAGAATGTGTTTTGGTGTTCAAGATGGACTTCCCCAGGAAGGAGGTTTCTGTGGTTGTACTCCCTGAGCGTGTCTGGTGGTGCCATCTGAAAAACTACTGAGCCCGTGGGACAGATCCAGCCAGACTGGAGAGAGCGTTATAGGTCCTATAGGTGCCTGTTAAGTGCTGTGGGGACAGGCTTCTGGAGATAGGAGAAAAGGGCTGTTGGCAAAAGCCCTGTGACGTATGCTAATCTCTTATTAGACATCTGAAAGTCCAGGGAGGAGAGCTGCCTCAAGAGGCAAATCCCTCCAAAACTGGGCATCTCTGGTTCGGCACTTTGCCAAATTACTTACTCTTACCAGAAATGCTTCAATGGTACTGAGCAAGTTTTTCTTCCTTAGCAACAGGGATGCAAGTACAGTCAGCTGTTCAGCAAAATAAATCTTCTGGACATGCTGAAAAAACATTTGGGCTTCCTCTCTTCTAGTGCTGGTAGCACCCTGACTGCCCCCTGAACGTGGAGAGCAGTGTGTGTGTGGTGCAGGGTGCCCAGCAGGGACGAGGCGGGAGCTCCCGAAGCAGAGGGCAGAAGCAGAGGGAGGGTATTGCCCTGTCCTCAGCTGATGAGGCTCCCTTTGTTTTCCTCTGCCTCCTTTCCCCTCCTCCCTTGAAATTATAACTCCAACGGCTCAGATGTGGGCCATTTACTGTGATTATTTCCCTTTTTTACTCTTCCTCAATTTACTCTCCCTGTCTCTGCAGGGAGGAAAAGAGATGCTGTTTCTCTTTGGAAGGTGGACGGAGGGATGGTAGCATTTACTGTCTGAGTGGAAAGGTATTATCTGGTACACTGCACATCAAGGAGATAAAGAAGCAGAGGACTGTAAGGGGTGTGTGTGTGTAGTGTATGGATTCAACCTGTCTCTGCCAGCATCTACTGCCCTGACCTAAACAATGAGACATTTGAATTTTAATCAATTCGCTGCTGGTTTTGTCCCAGATGGAGTGAGAACTGGTGGAGCCAATTCACAAGAGCTTGAGGGAAGGAGTGGGGTGAAGGAGGGAGAGGGGGTGCCTGGGTACCTCTGTGAAAGGCAGAGAGAGATAGCCTTTCTCTAACTCAACAAAAGACAAGCAAACCTGTATTCAGACGAGGGAGGGGTGGCTGGGGGAAGGTTGCGAGTTTGTCTTATTATGGAGAAACTTGAACCTGTCATCTGTACTTGATGGAAGCGAGAGAGATTGCAGTTGGAGCAGCAGAAGCACTGCCTCCCTGATTGGATTAATAGAAAAGGAAGATGACTCTAGAATGGCTGTCCATTATCTGCACTACAAAGGGATTAGTGTGGGTTTCAGAGAAATTAATGGCTTTTGAGTTAGCACAGAAATACTAATGAATATCAGGGCCAGAGATGTACGGTGAACAAAACTGGTTCTCTGTTAGCGTGTGTGTGTGCCTCTGTGTGTATCTATCTGTTTGGGATATGAAAGTGTGCTTTTTCTCTGCCATTTTAAGTTTAAGAGTGGGCTTTCCGTTTTCACATTTAGCCAAAATACTCTTTGAGTAGCTTATTTGTCTGCAAGGTATAGTTATATCGACTTCTTTAGAACCTTTTCAGACCTCATGCAAGAGTAGTGATTTTTTAATTATCATTATGATTTTGTCATCTGTGCAGGAGATCTTTGTAGGTAAGGTGCAGAGTATTTTGAACATGGTGTTAAATGCAATCTCCATTCTGGGTATGTGAGAGCCAGGTAGGGAAGCTGAGGATGGGCTGGCTAAGCAAAACCTAAACATGTCCTTTTTGTGAGTGTGGATGGGAGGCAGCATCCTTCCCTGATTTTTAACTGCCTACCCAGTGTTTGCATGTTCACATTAAGTATATCAAGCCAATTAATTCTCATCTATGTTAATTAAGTTTGACTGGAACTTGACTACTTAATCCTTATAAATCCTTAAAGTCCATCTTCCCTGAAGAGCTAGCCAGGACTTTTACACTGTTGCTGTCCATAATCATCACAGAATCACAGAATGGTTGAAGTTGGAAGGGGCCCCTGGAGATCATCTCATCCAGCCGCCGTGCTCAAGAAGGGTCATCTAGAACATGTTGCTCAGGATCGCATCCAGGCGGGTTCTGAATATCTCCAGGGAAGGAGACTCCTCAACCTCTCTGGGCAACCTGTGCCAGTGCTCTGTCACCCTCCCAGGAAAGAAGTTTTTCCTCAGATTCAGATGGAAATTCCTGTGGTTCAGTTTGTGCCTGCTGCCTCTTGTCCTGTTGCTGGGCACCACGGAGAAGAGTCTGGCCGCATCCTCTCGACGCTCTCCCTTCAGATATTTGCACACATTGATGAGATCCCCTCTCAGTCTTCTCTTCTCCAGGCTGGCCAGGCCCAGCTCTCGCAGCCTTTCTTCAGAGGAGAAGATGCTCCAGTCCCCTCATCATCCTCATAGCCCTCCGCTGCACTCCCTCCAGTAGCGCCACGTCTCTCTTGTACTGGGGAGCCCAGAATTGGACGCAGTACTCCAGAGGCGGCCTCACCAGGGCTGAGGAGAGGGGCAGGATCACCTCCCTCCACCTGCTGGCAACACTCTGCCTAACGAAACCCAGGATCCCCTTGGCCTTCTTGGCCACAAGGGCACATTGCTGCCTCATGCTTCACTTGCTGTCCACCAGGACTCCCAGGGCCTTCTCGGCAGAGCTGCTTTCCAACAGATCAACCCCCAACCTGTCCTGCTGCATGGGGTTATTCCTCCGCAGGTGCAGGACCCTGCACTTGCCTTTGTTGAACCTCAGCAGGTTCCTCTCCGCCCATCTCTCCAGGCTGTGAGATCGCTCTTGTCTGTATACAAAACTCTCACAGTCATCTACAACAGTGCTTTCTGCCTAGGACAGGGACATCTCCTTAGACTGTATGTTACAGCCCAGGCATTGCTTTCTCACAAGTTTGTGTCAGAAGCCCTTCAGACTAAAGACCGTCACTAAGTCTCTCAAATACTCACAGTCCTCTCGTACCTTTCCCTGGTTGTCCCTGTGCCCCTGGAAGGGTGGACAGACTCACTTGATAAGCCTGTGGTGGAAAGAACAGTTCAGCCAACTATCTTTACCGTACTTGCTGGGAAGCATGGTATGTGTGGGGACACAGTAACTTCTGTACAGGCTCATCTTTGGCTGTTCATTCCCCAGCATCATCAAACTCGGATGCTTCTGTTCTCTTAACTCTGCATGAAAGGCATCCTGGAGTACTCAAAAGTGATCCTGTCTAAAATTTGTTAGCACATATACTGTTAACTTATAAGTGGTAACTGGTTTAATTGAGATTTTGAAAAGCTTTTCCACCTCCAGCTGTCTACCTCATCCCTCTTTCAAAGGGTGTCAGCCTGAGGGCAGAAACTGCTAGTGAAGCAGCTCCAGAATTGCTGCAGTGTGTTAAGGTCAATTGATGATGATTTTGGTTTGAGCTAATTGTGCCAGACAGTGGATGAAGAGCTGTTCCCAAGTGGTCACGTTGTTCCTGCTTTGGGAACAGAAACCTACAAGGGCGATGGGCAACTGGAAGCAGAAACCTTATTATCTTTCTGTGTTAATTCTGCCACTGTTTGTAAGTCAAAACCCATCACAGGTTCCTTTACAGCAAAGGTGCAGTAAAAGTCAAATGGGAGCAAGAATTTATTCCTCAGTGTTGGGTTATTTTGGGATGCCTAGTATTAAATCTGGCATTAGAGCATACCAATGAATTCTGCTGAAGTAATACAGGGAGCAACAAAAATTGCCTAAAGCCACATCTCCAGCCCATGGTGAAAATAGAATGTTCACGTGTATTAAGAGTGGTGGAAGCTGTGCAAATCAGATTGGAACAAGTTTTGCACTGAAACCTTTATTAAAAATCAGAAATTCTTTTGATAACTCAGTTTAAAATCTTACTGTTTTGATGCCCAGAGTAACTTATGTATGGGCTGATTTTCTCAAAAGAATGAAAATTCCCCTTGACTTCACTTTGGGCCAGGATTTTTTGAAAGGGCGTGATCCAAGGCATCTGAAGTGCTGAGGCATTTAGATATGTGCATCTGAGTCTGGGCAGCCTCTTTTTTAATTTTTGGTCATCTATGCTCATTTTAAGCCTGATTGTCGTAAATCAACAAAACTCCTTTCGAGTAAATGGAGCTAGGCAGAACGTTCTGGTCTCAGATCGTGCAGAAATTACTGTCATTGGACACAGTTCTCCATTCCCTGTATCCTGGGTAAGTCTGTTACATGAGTGTAAAAGGGGTATAAAATGCCATCAAAAATGTTGATAGAGCCACTGTGAGAGAGACATCCATACAGCAATGTAGAGCTAAACTGGTCACTTTTCTGTAGGATTTAGCGTTTTTGGTTTGCCATTCCTGTTTTACTTGATGATACTGTACTCTTCTGAACTAGGATTTGGGAGACCTGCAACCTGTTTTGTTGCTTTGTCACTGTCCTCCTGGGTAATCTTAGGAAAATTATTTGGTTTCTCTGTCCCTCTGTTTCCGCATCCCCTCTTTGTAACATGTTTTGGCATTTGTGGATAAAAAAGTGCTATACTTTTCTTGACTCAAATGTATAGTCAGTGCATGCATTTGATGAATATAGCCTACTAAGTGAAGTGATCCTAGGCTCAAAACATACCAAGCATTGATAAAGAGAGATGTATAAACCAAAATTACTTAACAGTGTGAAACAATTCATTTGAAAAGAATTAACAGTTATGTTTTCATTTTATGTCTTCCAGAACACAAGCCAACGTTCCCAAATATTCTGAAGAAGGGATACTTAGAAATTAGAAGGGACAATGACAGCTACTGGCAAACCTGTTATGCTGAGCTCTCCCCGTACGAACTGTACCTGTATTGTCTGGACAGCAGTGGCAATCAGACTCTTCCCACAGTGTATCCGCTCATGCATTTTCAAAGGGTCACTGTTACTGGTAGCATCGAAACCAAGGTGGTGGACACTGTTCTGTCAGACAACTCGCAGCTACAGCTGAAGGCAGAGTCCTCATGGGAGGCTTTGGACTGGGGGCAAAAACTCTGGGAAGTGGTGCGTGCCTCCGTACCGACTTTCATGAGACAGCAAGAGAAGCTGGAGAATGTGCCAAAGCCTGATGATAATAATGCCCTTCCTCAAACCAATGGATTGCTAGAGAAGCCTATGGAGCTTTTTCTGTCCATGAATTTGACTGAAAACCCTAAAGAGTACCAAAATATTCTCAAATCAGGGACTCTTTATAGGTTGACTCTCCAGAATAACTGGAAGGCATTTACATTTGTCTTGAACAGATCTTATCTCATGGCATTCCAACCGGGTAGGCTTGATGAAGACCCTCTGCTGAGCTACAACGTTGATGTGTGCTTGTCGGTCCAGACAGATACTCAGGATGGCTGTGACTCCTGCTTTCAGATCATTTTCCCTCAAGATGTCCTCCGCCTGCGTGCAGAGACCCGTCAGAGGGCCCAGGAGTGGATGGAGGCGCTGCGAGCAGCAGCCAATGCTACTAGAAATTTAGGTCAGGACCTGCAAGTCACGCTTAGGAACAAACCTGGTGATCGACCTTTTGGAAAAGATTTTAGAAAGAGCAAGCGCCAGTCTGTGACCACCAGCTTCCTGAGCATCCTGACCACGTTGTCGCTAGAGAGAGGGCTCACAGTTCAGAGTTTCAAGTGTGCAGGTAAGCAACTGAACTGTACAATCAGCACCCACTCCCCTTGTCCAGGAAAAGAGGAAAAAAATCCCTTGGAAGAGCTTGCATGTATTTTAGCAGCATAAAGCTGGTCCCTTCCTTCATCTATGGCCATGGGCACTTTGATGTGTTAGCCTTTTCTTGCTCTCTGAAAAATGGGGAGAAAAGCCTATGAGATGTTTGGGAATTCAGCAGTGTTTGAGCAGTTGTGAAACGCTAGGTCCTGCACATGTAGGATACAGCACTGAATGGGCCAGGGCTTCATTACAGGATAACAGAGCTCTTCTCTGCTTCAGGCCACTGGAAGGGTGGTCCGAAATCAAAGGGATTTGAATTCTGGCTATTACAACTTTCCCACTTCAAGCACTTTTGTTTCCTTTTGTTACTGTCTCCCTCCCAAGTCCTTTTTGGGGCCCAAGTTCAGCTCTGAGCCTTCTAGGGAGACTCCTCAAAGCCTGTATGTATATGCTTCCCTGAAATACTGTCATTTGGCTATGTGTGTTCTAGCACTGATGTTCAGGCATGAGCTTATCTGCTTATTTCTTCTCTTGAGGCAGAGGTGAAAACATGACCTTAAGCATCTGCATCTAATTGTTCTTAACCAAAATCTTAGTTCATGTGAATGCTGACCCTAGTCCAAAACAAAAGCATGTTTTTATTCTGTTGGGGAGTGAAGTGGAAATAGAAGGGACCCATGTAAATGCAGTTCATTGTCCTTTTACTTTGGCAAGGGTACTTTGTGCCCAAATTGTGCTCTGAGGCTGGCTTGAGTTACATGCGCTTAGTAACTGTCAGCTGCATCAAAAACAGCTTTTTAGAAGGGTTTTCCCATTTTGTTACGGAAGCTACTAGCTATTTTGTTACTATCCGCTCTGCCCTGGGGTGGGGGAGCTGTCGGATGTGGCGGTCCCTTGTTGCTCTGGCTGTACACGTGGCTCTGGGGAAGTGTGGTGCGAGGCTGTGCAGGCCCAGGGCCTGCTGGCTGGCCTTGAGTCCCTGCTGGGGGAGACCTGATCCCCTAGGAGCAGTAGGCTGCCTGCGGGGCTGCCTGCAGGTGCAGCTGGGTTCATCTCTCTCTCTCCCCATTAGTCACCTGCAGATGTTCCTCCTGCTCAGCTCTCCATGGTGCACAGGACCCGCCTGGTCACGTGTAGTGTTTGTGGGAGTAACTATGTGCCAAGCTCCTGCTGAAAGCTAAGGTGCCTAGCTACTTCAATAGCTTTGATCACCTGAACACCATTGGGCACTTAAGCACTTTAAAAATATCTGCTGCCTGTAAAATGGGGACAAAGTGATGTCTTACCTTTAATGGTAGTTGTGAGAATGAAAACGGCAGGGAGACTCTGGGAATGGTTCGGATAAAAGTCCCCAAGATGGATCCAGCCTGGTGTGTTACCCAGCAGATTGGCTTTGTGAAACTCCAGAAGACAGCAGAATTAACAGCCTCAATTTAAGGTAACGTCCCAGATTCCATTCAAACTTTATTCCTGTCTCCTTATTTCTTTTCATTCGAAGGTCAGTAGAGAAAGATTTTGTCATTTTCTTCCATCCTCTGTCTGAGATCCAGGAGAGTTTCAAGTGAGCATTGTCAATGGTCTCCTAAAAAGCAGGATCAGACCCCAGAACAGCAACAAAACCCCCCTTGTCTCTAATGTGAAAGGAGGTTAGTCTTGCATTATGTAGTATGGAAGCAGAATTTTATGTGGAAAAGGGTGAATTTCCTCTCCCAAACTTGGGACTCATCTGCACTCACTTGTGTGTACCCCACAGAGATAAAGTGCTCTGACTGCTGGAGTTGCAGGAAATTTTTTTGTGATGAACTTATATATGAGGCATTCCCAGTGCTCCTGTGAGCTTCTTTCAGTGTACAATACTGAACAAAAGCTCTCGTGCAGAGAAACATGACTTGCAGAGAGCCTGTGAGAAGCAGGTCAATGGGATTCGCTACCTGAGGAGAGGAAATCTTGTCCAGCTCAGAAAAGCTTGTGCTGAGGAGACAGACTCTGGAGGCACACCACCAAGCTGAGGCTCTCTCCTTGCACCTTGCTCCCTGCAGGCAGTTTGTGCTGTTCCCCTGCGTGGGCTGCTGTTTAACCTAAGGGGCCTGCTGTTGGTAATTACATCTTGCAGGCATTGAGAGTGGTTTTCCCCAGGGCTGCTGGGAGGGGTAAGCTTGGAAAAGGACAGGGGGGAGGAAGAAAAGTTTTGCTGTGAATTCTTCAGCCATTTAGTGCAAATTCCTGTAATTACCGTCTTTGTGTCCTGTCCCAATGGCACATAATACAGCAGAAGCTTTTCCTAATTGAGACCTTACAGGAGGTACAAATCCCTCCTTTGTTCAGCCTGACAAATTAGTGCCAGAAAGTGGCAAGGTCCGAGTGGGAATCAAAGGCAAGCAACACAAAGATGGAACTTAAGGCTACAGTAATAACCCTCTCTAGTCCTGCAGGGGTGGGAGGGAAGGAAAAGTAATGACCAATGAAAAATGAAGGGGTTTTTTGTTATAAATTCCCTTGACATGACAGCACCTCAGGGCTGCTTTATTTGTTTAGGAAAAGTGATTAAATAGTAATACAACAGGGCAGACCATTGTCTCTCGAGCTACCCCCCTTCCTGCAGACCCCTGCTGCCTTGGCTAATTGATTGACAATGAACCTCTGATAAAGAAGGTTGTTGGGAGGACCTGATGGGGACTTTTTTTTTTTTTAAACTCCTCTTTGCAGTCTTTGTGGGGTTCCCCTCCCCACTTCTCTGTTTGAATTGCCCTCTGCATCCCCTGTTCCCTTTCTCTTTCTGAAAAAGCTTTTCAAGGGACTGCTCGCAGACAAACAGCTGACACTCACAGGCAGGTAGGGAAGAATGCCAGTGTCTGTGCCTTGCTGTTGACAAGTTTATCTTGGAGTCTGGCTAGCACTTTTCAACTCACTGTATAAGCCAGGGCGGTGGTGTCAGATATGGTCATAGGGCAGGGGGGACAACCTGTTGATACGCTGGGGTCAGAAGGGTAGCTTGAAAAAAGTTTTCCTTTGCTTGGCCATCAGATAGAAACTTTTCCCCACGTTTCTAACTCTCGTGTTGCAGAAGGCAGGATGTTATTTCTCGTGATTTCCGAAGATGAATGAATAGGCCACTGATTAACAGTGGAGAGGCGTGTTGTTATAAACCTTTTTACCTTTGCTGCCGTTATTTGTGATTTTGTCTTGGAACAGTAATATTTTTTGGAAAGTGGTGGGAGCTAGAAACTGGTGGCACCAGAATGGCAGCCTTCTCTGTCCTTCACATACGGTTCACGTAGCAGCAGGCTTGATCTCATCCTGTTGCTATTGCACACGGTATATCTGTGTTCCCGTGGGGAGTGCTTGGGGCTCTGAGCAAGTGGGACATTTGTGAGCGTTGGTCTGCTCAGGTGAGACTTTGGGGAGACCTGCCCCATACCCTCACGTGGATATGAAGTGAAAGCTGGTGGTGAGTTCAAGCTGATAAATATTGGGTTTTGTGATTTGTTTTTTAATATGTAGCTTATGAGAGACATGCATCATGATAGGGTAGTTTTTATAGGTTTTATTTTTTATGAATTTATTTAATCTAGATTCAAGAGAAATCCCCCAACTGACCAGGTTAGGAATTTGGGATGAGGTGTCTTCCATCAAACCATGTTATTTGACAAGTGCAGCATCTTCCAGACAGCAGTGGCCAGTGGTGAGCGCTCCGGTGGCTGTCCTATCTCCCTGTCTGGCCATCCGTGTGCTCCTGTGGGCTTGTGGGGAAAGGCAGGCATTGCTCCTGGGGGCTTCAGAAGCAAATCTCCCCAGTGGCACTTTTGCTATTCCCTTGGCTCATGCCTTCACTTTTCCATAAATGGGGAAGACAAACGACCTTTCCCTTTGCATCCTGTTTTTGCCTCGCTCCTGTTGTTTTGATGTCATTCTTTCCTTTCACCTTTTGCTGTTTCTCTCCCTGTACTTTACTAAAACAAACAAACATTTTTCAGGGAAGTTGGTTGTGTCTGCCAGGATCGCTTGCTGCTTAGACGGCAAGTCCTAATGGACCTGGGAGTTTCTGCCTTCTGCAAAATGTGCTCCACATGTCTTTGTCTTTTGTGTTGCTTGTCTTGCTCCTGATCTGGGGTGCTTTCTGTCTTTCCTTCCCTGCTTTCTCCTTTCCTCCTCACTTACCAAGAGGAGAAATACTGCTGTTAGGGCTCCGTTGACTTGTCTGGCTGAACCGAACCTGCAGCCTTGTCAAATTGAGCAGCAGGTGCAAAGTTGTTGGCTTTGAAGGTGTCCCTCTGCCTCCAGTGCCGTGATCATATGTGTATATCGGAAGAGTCTGGTGCAACGTGCCCAGCTCGTGCAGTCTTTCTGGTTTCCCTAATCCCACTAGTCTGAAACCAGTTCCATCTTCAGTAAAAGTAAACGTCCCTTTTTTCCTCACAAAAGTAAGTGTTTTCCTTATAGCCTTCACGCCAACAAGTGTGTTTTCTTAGAAAGATTAGGCACTTTAGTGATACAGATGCCACACTGACTAGTCCAGCTTGTCAGAAAAAGCCAGATAGCTGAAAAGTATAGGTGCTCCTTCCTTGAATTTAACAAATACTTCATGAATTGTCATGAACAACACTTGTTTGGTGGCAGCAAGTCGCTGAAATAAAAATGCTAGGGGACAAATCTTAGCAAACTTAGCACAATAACAAAATACCAGAAGGTCCTTCGGAAAGCTGTCAGCACTCTATTCTTATGACTTTACTAGTCCCAGAGAGCAATTGCCCTCACCTGTCCTGGGCACTTAGGATTGTGCTTACTTATTTTGTACTTGGTTTCATTTCAGTTCCTCTCTCCTCGTTCTGTGACTTCAGCAGCTTTTTGCCTTCCTTGTGTTTGAGATGCTGTAATATCCTTTGAGAACGTGTGTTGCGTTGTAATGGCTGTGTTGTTCAGGTATATTCACTTTAGACCACGGTCCTCCAGTCCTGTATGTGACTTTCAGGCCCTATTTCAATGTATTCAGAAGTGAAACTTCCATTGATAGCAGTGGTATTTTTAAACTCTTACCTTGCTCTTTGTTAGACAAAACCAATTGAGCAAAAAACCATTGTCTGCGGCTAAGCTATTGTTTGGAAGATAACACCATGGCTAAACAAGTCTCCTGACCTCTTGGGAGGAGGGATGGGGAAGTTTCCAGCCAAGGGTGACCAGAATTTGTATAACGGGGGATGCTTCATTTGAAGTAAACCTGCATGTTAGAAGCACGAGGTCAGTGTTCCACGGTGCCTTCGCTCTGCGGCGGCTACTGTTGGCAAGAGATGAGAAGATATTGTGTAATGTCTCTCCTGTTTGCTTCAGTTGATTAAACCTGTTACTTGTGATCAGTTAGGATCACAGAAGCCATCTGATTTTTAGAAGTAAGGAAAGTGAGCCCTTCAGTCCAGTTTTAAAATGAGTTGACTGTCAAAAATGGCAGTCAAAAAGATTAGCTTTGTCTAAGTTGGTAGAAGTTAGGTCCTTCATCTTCCTGGGAGCTGGCTGACTCCTTAGCAAAGAGAGATTTTCCTCTTCATAGGATTTGGTTTGGAGCTGGCCTGCTCTTGCCCAGAAGGGCAGTTTAGATGAGTACCTGGCCAGCTTGGTGCCTGCCCTGCACCCTGGCACGCCCTTTGTAATCCTCAGTGGGTGTTTTCTTTGCCTCAGCCTTGTGGGCAGAACACCCGCTGCAAATGGCTTGGCTGAAGAGATCTATGTATTTCTCCTGGCAGGTTTCAAGGGTGCTTGAAAAATTCCTTGTCTTCTTGGATAGTTTCATGGTTCTGTATGCTCAGCATGACTGACGTAAAGGGTGTTGTTTACATCACCTAACCCTAGCAACCTAAATACTAGATGTCTAGGCTAATCCAGTCTTCACTGATTGGAAGAAGGCCTGGGTGCCTAGGGGATGATTCATCTCATCTGCCTTGGAGAGATGCTCTGCACAGTATGTGAGAGATGTTAGGAATAGGCTGGGATGGATCACTCTCTGGACAGGACTATCTCCCCAGCCTAGAC
This sequence comes from Struthio camelus, assembly GCF_040807025.1. Classification (NCBI taxonomy): domain Eukaryota; kingdom Metazoa; phylum Chordata; class Aves; order Struthioniformes; family Struthionidae; genus Struthio; species Struthio camelus. The sequence goes on along the minus strand of NC_090947.1, from coordinate 9,618,556 downwards.
CGGAGCCCATCGCCAGCCAGCCCAGACAGAGAGGCTGAAGTTAGCTGAGAGGGACTGCACAAGATAGCAGAGACAGGGCTATGCATTGTATCTTTAAATGGCAATAATCGAAGATGGGAAGGCTGTTAATTCAGGGCTTAGTCCTGAGCTCTTTCTAATAGTCAGAAAGTTTCCACTGACTCAGGAGGGTTGGGTCCATCCTTTGGAGTCTATTAAAAAAATTGAGGCTGGGAACTGGGGACCACTGAACCCTTCCTGATTTCTGGGGAAGCTGATTTAGACAACAATTGAAGTGAGATTTGTATATTGCTTAGATAATTGTAACTGGATAGGGTCAAACCCACATGGCTTCAACAGAGAAAATGTTCTATGTTTAATCTGTTAGCTTTTTTTTGATAAAGTTAGTAAGAGGCTCATAGAAAAGTAGGCAAAGGTGAGTAGAGGGCCAGACTTTCTTTGGAGGTATAAGAGTTTTGATAATTTCTTTAGAAAGAGAATTACTTTGGAAGAAAACTAATTCTGGGAAAGGGACAAAGCGTAGGTGCAAATTCAAACCTGCGTAGGCATAAGAGGAGGGAACATCTCACAGAACAAACGTACAGAAAACGAATAGCATGAAATGTATTGGGGACTGAGCTGGCTTGTTAGTCTCTTTCTTCCATGTGGGTTTGGGTTTTCCCGTGGTGGAGTGAACTGAGGCAGATGCACAAAAAAAATACAGCCTGAACCTGAAGTGATTCTCACCTTCTTATTCTGTTTTTGCTGAGCAGCTAGAGAAATGTTGTACGTCAGATTTAACGCTGAAAATTTGTTGCTGTGCTTCTGCTTATGTTGTTTTATGACTATATCAAACTGAAAGCCTTTTGAAGTCTCTGAGTCATTATCTTTTCTTCATATTTTATGTTGTTTCTAAATGAATTAGCTTCTAAGCTAATCTGTCACAGATTTAATTATTGTACACAATCATGAGAGAGTTGCTTTTTCTTGATACTGAGCAAGGAACTTTATTGAATAAGGAAAACAGTTGGGTACTTAATTTTAGTTTGGTCTTTCACTTTCTCTGTTTCGCTATGGAGCTACTCCAGGCTCTTCTTGCTAAAAGTTTAAAGAAATAGGCATCTGGATAAAAAATAGTTGTATGCGTCTGCCATCACTGTTGAAATTGAGCACATCACAACATCCTGAAAGTGGCAGCAGTGGTATTCCCTGCACTTGGCAGAAGAGGAATTGTATCCATGTGTTTTGGGTTCCTCTTCCCTAGGATCCCCTGCCTCTACCTTAAGTCAAGGAGAGAGGCCTGTTGTGACTTTTTCACCGCATCTTGTGTAGTACTTTCCTCACAAAGTGTTAGCACGTGGAGATGAGCCTCTTGATGTTGATGCTCCAGCTCTGCTCAGAGATGTTGTTGAGGGAGATTCATCTGTGCCCAGCAGCACTTTGTTGCTGCTCTTTTTTCCAACCTCTCTTTTCCTTGCTTGACTCCAAGGCTATTTTGGTGTGTTTTCTTTGATGAAAGTTTTGGGATTGTTGCTTCCCTCACTTTACTAACAGTATACATACAGCTACACTTCTGTGTTTGGCTTGCTCTCCAACACCCTTTAGGTAAGTATGATTTTGTGGTAATAATAAATTTTGTGGTATTCTCCTGCTCTAGGCTCTGGGTTTGCCAGTCCTTTGCACAGCTATTAGATGGATAATAATCTGTGTGAGCAGTAGGTATAGGTGAGAGAGACTTGGTGAAAGTTAAGCTGCTTTTCCCTTGTTCTGTGGGAGTTGCTTTCTCCAGCTGTAGGCAAGTATTTTCTCTGCAAACGTGAAATGGTCCCTTCCTCCACTCCAAGCTTTTTGTTGAGTTGTGCTATTGACCTCTCTGAGGTGGTCTGCTATATCTGACTCTTCTCACTGGGAAGGACCCTCAAGAGTTTAAAGCAAGGAAAAGGTAATGTCTTCCCTTCTGGCAAACGTGACGGCAAATTTATGTTCCTGAACATAAGTGCAGGATTTCCAAGGATTTTCCTGAGCTATTCCTTCTTCCTCTTCCTTCTCCCTCTCTCTCACTTGCTCTTTTTTTTCCACCTTAAAAAACCGAAGTAGCATAAGTGGTCTATGCCACAGAAATATGTTTGTCACACTACATCACTTTGAACTGCATAACATCAAAGAAAATCAGTGCTTTGATAACTTGATTTGAAAGGACTGTAGAAATAGCCATCATTATGAATCACAACAGATAGGAATGGAAAAGATGGTGATTTTCAAACAGCAAAGCCTGTAAGGTAAAGAAAAATGTATGGTAGGTGCTACATTCTCATCTAAAAGAAACTAATGTTATCTAAATGATGACTAATGTCATCTAAGAAACAAATGTTATATAGCTTTGCAGAACATGATTTACTTGAGGATATGAAGAGGAATGGAAAATACACTGTGTGAGAATGTGTTTCTGAGGAACCAGGAAACAAGTGTGGGCTCAGAGGAGGGCTAGAATGAGGGGTGCGTGCTGCTTGGGTAGAAACTTCTTCCACGTCCTTCTCTTTATAAAGCTACTCTTCCTGAAAGGAAGGTCTTCCAGGATTGCACACCAAGACCCTCCTCAGCCAGGAGAACTTCTGCCCTTTTGAGCTGGACATAACCATCCGTGGTGGGGGGGAGGAGGAGGTAAGCCCCCTCAGCACTTCTGTGCTTTGGTGTTCCTCTCCCAAGGAAACTCTCTCCGTGGACCAGAATGTGTTTCTGGCTCCAGGAGATTGCAAGAAATTAGGCCTTAAAATTGTGACTTCTCAAATGCAAGCATTTTAGTTTAGAGTGATGACATTTCAAATCTAAAGAAATGGAGTTTAGCTTATTCTTGCCTTCATTCTAGCTGGTAGGAGTCAGGGTACTATGACAAACCAGCAGCCTGTGGAGCGAGAGGGAATGCGCTGTGGCAGTCACGTGACACCGGTGCTGTGTCCTGTGCCCTCACCAGCAGTTAAGTGCTGGCTAGTGGGGAATGTTTATGAAGGTTTTAATGGCACTGAGTTAGGAGACACCGGTCTCATTCAGTCATAGCTTTACCTCTTGGACTGCATCACCCGTTCCAAATACACTGACCTGGTAAAATCCTGCATGCCGTTTTGCACTCTCTTTCATCCAACCTCAGGGGCTTGGTGTATATATAACGAAGGCTAAAACTGGAGCCAGTCAAGGTATAAACACTGATGCTTCAGTGCTTTTCAGTGATCTGAAATTCAGAGGCAACTTGTGAGGAGAAGTATTCAGACTCTTCACTAGTTCTTCTAGCAAGGCTAGCACTCAAGTCCTTGCTGTGCTGAGCTACTGCTAATGCAAATATTATCCTGTTCTGAGAACTTGTTCCCATTTAGCTTGGGAAAGAGGAACACTCTCTTTCATAGATTTCTTCGTCTTGTTCTATGAGAAGAGAAGGGGGCATATTTCTGTGTTTCCTTTACAGAGAGGCAAAATTTACCTCTGCGGAGCTCTTAAAAACACGGGTTCCATAGCAACAGTGTACCTTCTGTGAGCATCTTCCAGGGCTAATAGGATGGCATGTCAGGCAGGCAGACAGGGCTGTTTTTTCATGTCTCTTCAGCTGTTCAAGCCCTTCACCTTTATGCGTTAATGCACTTTAAAAATTAGAAGTTCTGTATGTACTGCAGTCCGCTGCTGCAGAGCTTGCTACCAGGGATGCCTGCTAACTTCATCTGTGCCAGCACACTGGAGCAGGACCGACTAGCCAGGAATCTGCTTATTTTAAATACAGAGAAGAACACAAAAAGTGAAGGCAGGCAGCTGCTTGCTTTGCTCTAAGGGAAATATGAAGTTATTGGCTCCTAAGTTCTGGTCCCAAGGCAGTCATAGGTTATCTTTTTTTGTAACGTGCTGCCCAATTATTTGCATTGACTTTACCCTTATAAAAGGCATACCGGCACTCTTTCTGTCCAGAAGATGCTGCTTTGCAAAAAGTTCTGCCACCATTTATCATACAAAAAAAATATTTCTACAATGACAGTAATTTACAATTCTAATTCTAATATTTGGTTTTTCTGTTAGCTAAAATGAGATATCACTTTTTTATTATGTCTCTTGAATGATATCACTTCAGACATATGTTTAGATTGTATCTGATCTTATGAATAGTAGAGAAGGAGACATTAACATAAGCATCTTTTGCATCAGCTGAACTGCGTATATATTTGCCTTTTCAAGAAATTGCATGATATTGAGTTTAAAAAAAAAGGAGAGAGAAAAGTATTTGATGAGAGGGAGGGAGAGAGATGCATTTAATATAAGCGAGACAGGGACAAAGATAGGACATATCCTGCACTGATTCTCTTGATTGTGTGTATTGTTGAGAATCAATGGTCAAGTTATTATTTTGATTTGCACAGCAGGGACATGGTAGCATCAGATAATGGAGAGAAGGAGGAGTTCAATTTGTGCCTGGAGTAGCTGAGCTGCTGCAAGCTCTCCCCAAGTAAGAATAAATGCTACTTGGGAAAAAATGCATTTACTGGGAGAAGTTATGTAATTACACTAAACAAAATCAGTTACACTGACAAAAGCACACTGTTACTTGTAAAATGCAGTGTAACTAATAGTTTTGCCTTAGAAGTGGTGTACAGTGATTCTGCTAATCAGGATTACTAACCAACGGCAGCAGAGACCGTCTTATTGTACAACGCGTTCCAGAGTGGGGCTTTGGTGCTAATTGTGTCTGTAGCTGTAGGTGTCGTACGGGGACGCTAGCATTTGAAGGAAAAGCAGAAGTACCATCGTGTGTGCTTTGTCAAAGAGGTGTTAATAACAACCACAGACATCTCATTATATTTTGTCCAAACATTTTTTGCCTTGTTTCCTAACAAGTTGTTGAATGTGACTGTGCTGTGTGTCTTCCAGCCTTCCTCTCTAATATTATTTGAACCTGTTGGCCCATTTTAACCACAGCTGAGAGAAAGCTGGAGGTGTCAAATACCTTGCATTTCTACATGTTTTGTGAGAGCAGGTGGTCAGGTGAAGGAGAGAGATCTGAATTAGTTCTTTCCAGCCAAAGGAGAAGCTTTGCACTGCATTTTTTTCACCCAGGGACTCCACCCAGGAGGAGATGGGAAGAGACAAGCAATCCTGCTGTGGAAAAAGTTTCAGGCAGACCTCAGACCTCGTAGGGCACAGGGTAATCCAGCCACGAGGCAGAGAAACCCAGGAAGCTGAGCTGCCTCAGTGCTACTAGTCACGGACTACTCATGCTTAATGTGACCGTTACTCACAGTTATTATTGGTGGTCTGGCTGTGGTTTGCCCTGGCTGAGTCCTACCTGCCAATTCAGCGTCCTTCCTGGCTGGCAGCAGGAGGTCGTGTACGCTCCTCCAGGCAGCTGCTGCGGCCCCCTCTGGGCCGTGGGGAAAAGGCCTGCCTGTCTGGACTGAGTGCACAATGCTTCCCTGGTTTGGGGTTTTCTATTTAAGCTTCAGGTCATAGTTTTCAGGTGATGGTGACTTTTAAATGCCCGTTGTTGAGACATCTTGCAGCAGGTGTTTTGCTTTTGTTTCTTGAGAACTGCTAAGTACCCTTTGACTCTTTTTCTTATGTTAGATGCTAAAGTCAGTGTATGCTGTTTCCATGTTAGTGGCAGAATATTGATATTTATTCCTTTATCTCTAGGGAATGAGAAGTGCTTTGTTGTTTAAAAAAAAAAGTGTCAGATGGGGGAACAGTTAATTTATTTTCTTTGTGCATCTCAATTGTGCACTTCTAGCATGGTATACAAACTCAGTCTTTTCCCCTCTCTTTTCCCCAGGCTGTCAGCGCCCAATAGGCTTGTCCAATGGGAAAGCCAAGGTGTGCAGCTACAGCGGGTGGTATTACTGCAGCACCTGCCACGTGGATGACACCTTCCTCATCCCTGCTCGGCTTGTTCATAACTGGGACACTTCAAAATACAAGGTAATCCGCCTGCAGGTTGATTTGCTAACAAATGAACTGAATTGCTGTTTAAATCAAAACACAGACATCACAACAGGTAGAGGATTAAATGTATTGTCTGCTAATACTAGCTGCTTTGTCCCTCTAGCCAGAATGAGCCTGTCCTGGTGAATCTGCTCTCTTTCAACAAGATGTGCTGTCACTACAACTTCGTTAGTCAGGCCTAAGGCATTCCCTGCACAGAAGCAGCCGTTCTTCTCTCCTTGGTGGCATCTGTTTATCTTGGATTGGCACTGCTTGTTGATGCTGACCCACTGGAAACTGGTGTAACCCATACGCGGTGCTTGCAAAGTCCAGTAGGCCACACCAGAAAGATGTCATGACAGCAATTGTCAAATTGGGCCAGGCAGCCAAAAATAACGTAAAGAGAAAATTCTACAGTTGTTCACTTGTTACACAAACAGCTTTTTTAACTTCAGTAATCTGCTGTTTGCTGCTGCCTTGGTGGTAGGTTGTTTGGTAGGGGCAACTGTGTACGTGGCCCAAGGCATTATGCCAGCAAACATGGTAGCGGTGTTACTTTGCTGTCACAGAGAGCATGTGCTGAAACAACAAAAAACTCATAAGGAAAATAGACCATGCTAAAGCTTCAAACCTAACAGCAACAGTTAGAAGAGGCTGTTTGATGTTTTGTGTCTGTGAATATTATTATTATGGGCTATTTGAAAAGGAAAAAATTACCAGTAAATGCCCTATTAGAGGAAAGGCAGCTCTCTTGAAGATGAAAATTTGTCAGAAGAGGAGATTATTAAAAGGTAGGCAGAGCCTGCCATTGGGAAAATGATAGTCTTGTGCCATGAAATGAACAATTCTTCAGAGTTTATAAAGCTCCTACATGTGGAGGCCAAAAACCTCCTTTTCCTAGAAGCCGGGAATGAATATTGAAGAATTCTTTCTTTGGATGATTTTCCCAAGTACTAAACTTGCTGGCCCAAGACAGTATAGTTAGTCCTGACGTGGAGAAAGTGCATAGTGAGGCAAAGAGACCTCACTATCAAGGTATTGGTGATAATGCAAAGAAAATAAACTATTTTGTTTTTGGTGTAAAAACTGTACTATACTCTGTGCTCACTTCCTGTGGTCTAGGTATAGGCAGCTGAGGCACAAAACAAAATGAGACTTTGAAGCTTAAGCTTCAATTGAAAATCAAATTCACTGTAATTATTATAGTGAGAAATTATCAATTTGCACTTTTTGTAGACAGGCAGAACAGTTGTGAGGTGGTTTGGGGGCATGACCAAACTTGCACCAATGTCTGATTATGCCAAAGCACTCAGAGGAATAGATTTAAGAAAGGAACACCATTCCTTAGGTTGGAAAACACTACATCATCCCCAACTATTAGAGGGGGAATGGAGGGTCGCGTTGGGGTCACGTGCCAAAGCGGCAACGTTGCAGCTGAGCTGAGATCACTGGTTGGATTTCTTCAGCTTCTTCCTCTCCACGTATACGATAAATCTTTTTACTTTTGTGAAATCTGCTGTTTTCCCCCTTTTTGTTCAACTCTGCATATATATGCTTTTATCTATATCTCCTCTCTCCATTCAGAGGTAAGATGTGATGTCTGTTTCCTCCGAGTTGTCTAAAAGGCAACTTAGTGCTGGCTGCAGTACTTACTAATGGTAATGAAGCTGTATGATTCCTTAATAGTGTATTGATTAAATGCTCTGATTTGGCAAAGACAAATATTTTGCTCTACTTTCTTGAGGTGATCTTGGTATGAATAATTTCCATTTCCTTTGGGCTCATTTTCAAAGGAAGATCACTTAATCTGTTAGCATTTCACCTCCCGTAATTGGTGAATGTGCCTGCACAAAGCTATCCAGCAACATCCTAGAATGAAGCTGAACAACAGAGCTTCTCCTAAGCGCGCAGCCCTGCCCCTCACAGGTAGTACAGTAATGCCTGGAAGTGGAGCAGCTCCAGGCACAAACCACATTTGCTGGCCAGAACTGAAGCAGGGCTTAAGTTTTTGAATGCTTCTGTATTTCATACAGTCCAAAATGTGCCTGTCAGTCCACCGAGGAAGGAAAGTGAATGAAGCATTTGAAAAACTTCACTCCTTCCCGCTCCTCCCCGCTGCCATCTCTTTCTTCTCTGCAGGGGTCTCGGGAGTCCGTCGTGTCTATATCAGGCAAAGTAAGCACCGATACATACTCCAGGACATGGGCTTTTATGGTCATATAATGCGATTAAGCACATTTCTTTTTCATGTTGCATGGATTCCCCCACACCTAAACAGCATCTGTAAAGTGAACTTGCAACAATTAAGTAAGCTTTGCAAATGAAGAGGTTCTTGTCTGCTTTTGGCAAGACGGGAAGTGAAAAAACAGAAGCAGTAGAAATCTGCAGAATTGTGTCTTCCCATACCCAGGACCTTGAAAAGCAACAATGCACTTAACACCTGAAAGCATGCGGCTAAGAAAAGAAAAATCGCCTTGATTGTAATTAAAGGTGTTTCGAAGAACTTCACCTTCAAGCATGTTTCTTCTGTCATAACCAAACCAGCAGTTCAGTCCCCAATTCACTTTTTTATTTTCTGTCTCTCTGTTGTTTCCATATTTGTGTTTTTCATGTGTTTGTGTGAAGCGAAAAGAAAGAGGCAGTCTTGGGAACATCCCTTCTTCCTTTTGCTTATGCCAATGGGTTTCCCTGCTTACATGCAAAAACCAGTAAGTATAGCAGTTTGGTTCTGGTGGCTTCCAGCTTGTTCAAAATGCCAGACAAACACAGCAGGAAATGAACTTCCTGTGCCGGAAGGCTTCAAGGGAGGCCGACTTCTGGTAAATTGAATTCTGAAGTGCAAGTCTGCAGCTTCTAGAAAAGTAGAGTCAGAAAATGTTAGAATCCATCCTTGTGTGACATTAAAGGCTAAAACCTTTTTGCACTTTGCATCTCCCCATTCCTGCTAGTTTTATTTTAATGGGATGGGCTAGTCTCCCCAGAAAATGTGGAGGCTGTAAGTATGCTGATACATGTATTAATATCTTGGCTGGTAGCAAGCTCAATTATTATGACTGCATGACCCTTCCCATTATAAGACTTCGTTTCAGCTTCTTGTGACTTTGTCATGGTTGGTTATGTGAGTTAACGTTTTACATGACTTGCATGCCTGCGTCATGCATGCACACAGTGAACCAAGACCTACCTACCTGCCAGCCAGGGATGTCAGGCAAAGCAACTTTCCTGTGGTCACTGTTCCTCAGGTGCTTTGTTGGCAAGGAGAGAAAAAGGCTCTCCCCTCTCCCCGACCGTACACCACCAGAGCTGCACTGTGATACTTTGTCCTTTGGGATCTGAATTTGTGCAATAAGTAGAGCATAGGGCTACACAATGAATGATGGAGAATACCTGCTCTCTGTCCAGTCTCTATCCTAATATGACGTTCAGCTCCTATAGGGGAAAAAAAGATTCACGTGTCATTTAAAATTTTGCCTCATAATGTGTGTGTATTGCAGAGTCTCTCGGGTGACCTCAGTTCTGTCATTTTCTTGTTTCTGGGCCCTGAACTGCAGCCCTAGGAGGGTTCCCCCATACAGGGGTATGAGTATGCATGGGCCAGGGTGAAACAGTTACTGACAGTAATCCCATCTTGCTGATGGGATCCCATATCCCTGATGGGATCCCATATCCCAGGCAGCAGGGCAGGTGGATGGGGGGCAGCCCATCACTTCAGGAGGGGTTCAGAGCACAGAAGTAGGACTCCGAAGACAAGGCTGAGCACTAGGTCCTGCAGAGGACAGAAATTGGGAAACCCTCTTGTGTTTGGGACTGTATTCCCTGACTGCTCTTGAAATTTGAACTGAACACTCTGGCGTTTCCAGGCTTTCCTCTAGCACAGCATGTAAGCAAGCGCCGCAGTGTTGTGCTGGCAGTCCTAGGGCAGGGCTGAAGGATGACGCCTCGGTGGGAGGTGCAGTGCTAGTGGCTATACCGAGCATTCATGTGGCTTCTAGTGAACCACTGAATCTGTGATTTAATTTGCCCATCAGTGAAAGAGGACTAATATTTACTATGGATATGGCAGTTTTCAGGAGATGGCTGAGATAGTACAGCTGAATTGTTTAATGATCGTAAAAGCAGTTTGAAAGTAGTTGTTTAACTGCATTCTCTTCTGGGCACTGCAATTAGTGTGTCTAATAAAACATCAGCATTGCTAATGTTAGAACTCTTGGCGTATTTGGGATTTGTAGAATTTTGTTCTACAAAATCCAAGTTGTCTGTGCTGCTCATTACACAGTATGTTGTCGGTTCCTTCATTCAGGCAGCCCAATGCCTTGTACATGCACTGCTTAAAAAAAAAGAGAGAGAGAGAGAGAGAAACGAGTGGGATGTTTTATAGAAATAAGTGATATGTTCAGTATGACTTCCCTGGACCTGGGAAGTCTGTGAAATTGTGGTCTGCGGTATTTAAAAATATACATTGTATTATCTATGTAGCAGTTGGTGGAAAGGCTCTCCTGGGTGTGACTTATTATATTATTATTATGCATTGTGAAAAGGTTACAGTTAGGACTAGTTTTCCCTGTAGATACTTAGTAACTCCTGTCTCAGGCTTGCTCTGTTACTGGAAGTGCTGCTGTTTATAAGGACATACATTGCTTTTACGTACTTTCAATCTTATAGAACCAGAAGGGAAATAACTTCCTAAGTCTGAGGAGACTGTGGTGTGCCCTTTCTCCTTTTGTTAGTCGCATAAAAGGTAGAGTAGTTAGCTTAATTGTCCTTGCCTTGTCTCAACGTAAACACTGATTTAAAGCTTCAGGAGGACTAATTGACTTGCAGAACCCGTAGTATTTCTATATAGCACAGTTTCAAGTGGTTTGCAGTTCATTTCAGAAAATCTCATCTTCTCTTTTCCAGCTATGGTAAAATGCAGAAGTAAGGAATGAGAGGGAATTTGTCCTCCTCACCTCAGAAGTAGGAGTATCTTTTCTAGTGAAAATGAAAGTCTCAGTAATTTATCAGAATTACAGTAGCTCTTTGCAGGTGAAGATATAACAGAGCACTGTCATGAAAAAGGCATAAGAAAATTTTCTTGCAGATGAAATATTGAGAATGAGTAACACCAGTAAAAGCCAATTTTGTTTATCTGTATTTTTAAATATCTGAGTAGATGCGCTTCTGATTATTATTTTTTAACCATGTAGCTAAGAATGAAAGAAACGGGAGTAGTACAGAACACAAGAATTCTCTACACTGAGATAGTACAGTACAACTGTACAGTACAACTATTTTTAGTGTATATGTTTCCTTTTCTAATGTTATGCTTTTTTTTCCTTTTCTAATGTTGCGCTTATTTGATCTTTTCTTTCTTGCCAAAAAGAAAACAGCAAACAAACAAAAATATTAACAGGCAAGAACCTTACTGATCATAGTTTTTAGGCTTGGAGAACATCTAGTATGCATGTTACACTGCAGTGAAAGTATGTGTGGCTGAAAATATCACTGTACTTTGGATGAGCAATTAGCTCATACACTCTGCTTTGATAGGCTTGATGAAGTTTGACTTGGGTATAAGCAGAGGCAGTTAGATCTCTTTCAGCTTTGTCTTCACCTGTATCTGGTAACAGAATAACATTTCAGATGCAGAGAATGACTGACAGAGCACAGAGGAGAAGAGCCACTTAAAAAGAATTGAGAAGAAGGCCTGGCTAAACTGGTTGCTTTATTTTTCAGGTATCAAAGCAAGCCAAAGAGTTCCTGGAATATGTGTATGAGGAACCACTGATTGACATCCAACAGGAAAATCCCATGTTGTACCAGCATGTTGAACCTCTGGCAACTGTTGTCCGCCTGAGACAGCAGCTAAAATCTCTCCGGGCCTATTTGTTCAGCTGCAGAGCAGCAGTGGCTGAAGACCTGCGCAGAAGGTAAGGACCAAGGACAACATGCCGCACAAGGATATAGTTTCCTTGTTTTGTCATTTTTTTTTTCCGTTTTGTTCCCACAATCCAATTCTGAAGATGATACACATTTAGAAAGCTATTGTGCTTCTACCTGACTTCCTTGGGCAGCTGGGTTTCTACTGTCAAAAGAAAATGATTCTGGTAGGTTTTATAGGGCCTGAATGCCTGAATTTGTTCTCAGTAGCTATTAGCACTGAGGGGTGCTAATAGGGGTGCTAATGCATGCAGGGGTCATGCATTGTACCTGAGCATCCTTTACTCCTCAGGCTTCCCGACTCTGCATGAGTATTTTTAGTCACCTCAGGCTCCCTGTCACAGCTTCTGGCTCTCAGGTACTCACAATATGGTAGCCGCTGTCAGGACCGCTTAACCAGCTCACGGTATGGCAACGTGTGAGAGAGGCCAGAGCCAGCCTGCTGCCCTCCTCTGTGCTTCTGCCCTCCGCAGTGATCTGACCTCGCATGATCGCAGAGGCCAGATGCAGTCCCCTAGCAGGTGACCCAGCTCATGAGTTATGTGACACCAGAGCAGTCATGCTCCTGCTCAGCCACCATCTTCTCCATCCATGGCATGGCTGTGCTGAATGTTTTCTTTATTGGAAAATAAGTGGCCATAGCGCACAGCAGAAGGCATTTTGCTTGTTATTCCCTTCATACCGAGTTTTCCTTGGGGGGAATAGTAGGTTTATAAAAAGTGAAATTCATTTTGGAAGTGCTGTTAACTCAGTACCTTCAGCTGCTACTGCGTTTTCCTAATAGACTAAAAAAGATCAATCTTCTTGCAACCATCAAGCTACAGTTGTGCCCTTAAAAAGTTACTTTTGTTCTGGACCTCCTAAAGAGATGGGAAGCGGGCTGTGCCCATGCCGTGCTGTGGGGTGAGTGGCTGCAGGCACACGCAGCTGACTTGATGGTAAACACATCTGTAAACGTTTGTGTCCACCAGGTATGCAAGTAAGGCAAGTATGCAAAAAGGAAAGCCACGATTTTGGAATATTCAGCTGCCAGATGGTAAGAAAGCAGATGGCATTGATGGTTGTATTTTGAGCATGAAATTTTAGGGACAGGGGATCTGAATTCTCTGGGAGGGGGAGGAGAATGCACCAGTATTTTCTTCTCAGAAAGAGGAGTGATGAAGTCTGCTGTTCAGCAGATAACCTGTGTCTTTGCTTTGAATAGCTTCCTCAAGAACAGCTAAGAGAAGGATATAGCAGCAGGTTTCTGGAGAGCATTACTGAGCTCTTGTATGAGATCCACAGCATGCTAATATGCTTTTGTGTGTGTCTTAATGCCCAATTCCTATTATTTGATAGAGCAGCTTGCAGCATTTTAAAAAATTAGGTGGATTTTTCTGTTATCCCAGAGGGTGGTATTATCTTGCAGGCTGTCTTGCTATTCAGCTGTAATAACTTTCCTATACCATCCTCTTCAACTGCAATAAAACTAAAAGGAGAGCAAGACTTGTGAAGGCTGCTGTTCAGAAAAAGTGGTAGAAAATAAATTATGCCTTCTGATTAATGCTGAAGAAAAGAATGCCCTTAAAATAGAGAGGAAGAGGCTGAAGAGACTGAAAGAAGTTGGGTAAGAGAGTGAAAGAAGGAGATCAAAGGAGGCCCAAACAGAGAAATCAATGGACTAATGACAATGGGAAGAGGGAAAAGCAGGAGAATGGAGGAGATTCCAAGAGCCAGACCTGAGGGAAATAGATTTTAGGGGGGGTTCTCAGGAAAAGAAGAGTTACTGAGGGAACCCCAAAACCTGCCCCCAAAAGGGAAAGATGTTGAATGCTGAAGAAATTGAGAGAAGAAGGAGAAGGGATGAAAACGAGCACAGAAATGTGTGTGTTCTTTCAGGAAAAAAGCAGAGAGAAATAAGTTAGGTGAAGCATTTAACACCAGCTCTGGTTAGTATAAAGAGAGAAGAGGATGAAGCAGTGTAGGCAAATATGTCACCTCTGGTTTCACGGCTCTCGCTTGGGTGGTTGCGTTTTCTGTTGTATTGGCTGGACGCTGCTGGAGCCCTGCTTCCTCCTATCTCGGATTAAAGCTGAGAAGGCTTAGAAGGGCCGCTGGTGTTGTTTGGGATGTGCTTTGTTTGGTTAACGATAACCCTGAGTTAAACTTGGTCTCCTTGTGTGCCTGCAGCTGATCTCTGCATAGGGTGGCAAGAAGGACCCCAGCCCAAGAAGGGTGAGACTATACCAGGGTGTTACTTGTGTTCTGAGGAAGCAGCTCCAATCTGGTAGGACTTGTAAAAGTGCTGTAAAAGCCACTGAAGGAATGTTTCAAAAGCACAAAATATACCTTAGAATCCAGCTCCTTCTTGGATTGTGAAACCTGTGTCAGGATGGTTTTTGGTTCTCCATTGGTTCCTGAAGGTCTCCCCTAAGAGCTTTGCAGGAGTGGAAAGGAAGAAAAGTCCCTTTCTTGGAAGCAGCTATTCCTGGCTCAAAACTGGTCCCAGCGGCTTTGTTTTCTGCATGTAGCATCAAAGCATGCAGACCCTTGCTCTCAGCATGATGGCTTTACAGAGCACAAGAGAGCACAAGTGACAGGTAAACAAAGACAATATGTGATTTAAATTTCCCTTTGGCTCTTCACATGGGCACGCTGCAAGAAAAGGGGGAGTTAAAACAATACCGTTAGGCAGCATTCCTAAGTTTAGTACTGTTTCCTAGTTAGAAATGAAAGGCTGGGGGAGAGAATCCAGTTATCTGTCCTGCTCTAAAAACATTCTTTTTCTACTTGGTCTTCACCTTAGTATGCGAATGACTATTAATCACAAGCAAGTGAACACAGCATCTTGAAGGCCTGTCAGACCCATATAAACAGACTGAAACAAACTGTTAATATTGCTGTCTGAAGAGAACTAAAAACAGACTGATTAATTGTATTGGCACCTTGCTGCCTCAGGGACACTGATAGAGCCTGCCTTATTAGGGAAAAGCAGATCGTTTGGAGGTTTCTTTTATTAATATTATTTGCATTATCATATTCTTTAAATCTATACCTTGCTCTTGAACCCAGATCTCAAAATGAAGAAGGCAGTGAATTTGGAAACTCTTGGTGTCCTTTGGGAAGACAAAACTGTTTACAGTGCTTGTGAGTTGCTTTTTCTGAAGAATTCCAGATGGCTATAAACCAGGTTAGCTCAGGATCCAGTTGGTTTAAATGTGGAAATGTTATTTATAATGCCTGGTGTCCATAGATAAGTACTTTGGGAACTTTGTAAAACTTGGCATCTAGCAGAGTACTCAGAGCTGAACCACAATGAGAACTTTGAGGCAAGTGACCAAATAGAAAGAAAGGAAGGAAGAAAAGCAAAAGAAATCCTAAAAGTAGCTAGAAGGCACAAAGTAAAAATGATCTGCGTCACTAATAATGATTTCTTTTTCCCTGTGGCTCCTAAACTCTTTATATATTTTCAAGGGGAAAAAATAAAGGAAATTCAAGTTGAACAAGAGGTGCAATCAAACCCTCCATCAGTGCATGTCAGCAGAGTACCACTGAGACAGCCAGTTGATGCTCCTAGCCTGTTGTTGAGCATCCTGTTTTACAAGGGGCATCACTGCACCTAGTTTGCTGTGGCTGTCGCCTCAGTATTACAGCAGACATAATTTGCCCTAGCAGTCTTTACTCAACAAGTTCCTGCTTCTTTTGTTTGCCTTGCTTGTATGGGTGCTGTTCAGATAGAACCATACAAGACTGAAGCCTAGAGCCAACATAGAGATAGTGCAAGTGGAGCTGTGCAGATGCCAGCACAGCCAGCTGACTGTGTGACGATGGCCGAGTGGCACAAGTGAATAGGGGGGAGTCAGCCAAATAGCTCGGAGAGAAAGTCCCTAACTCCGTTAAACAACTAGGATATTCTGAGAAGCCACCCTAAATGGTGTGTCATTCTGGTTTTACTTTCTTCCCTTTATCTCTAGACATAAGTCACACTAACAGCTTCTCCCTGTGCCATAGTCTGTCTTCGTCCATTTTTGTCAAGGTCAAAGACTCTTCTAGTGAAGGAGCTGATAGTGTTTTGTTTTTTTTTTTTTTGGAAAGTCTTCAGGCACCTCCATGTCTACTGAAGGGTAGGCTAAACCTAGGTCAACTTCAGAGCTCTCTGGGATCTCTGCTCTCCGAGCTGCATTGCTCAGATATTCGTAGACAGATGATGATGGCAGAAAGTAGATGTTCTGTCTGCTTGTGCGGGAGGTTCCCCTACATGTTTGTGCTCCTTCCAGTGCCCTTTCTCTGGAAGTAGACCTCCTGTACAGCAGTGAGAAACTAGGGAAAAATCTCCATCTCGTTCTTCATCTCCTCTGTAGGATACCATTTGTCTATCAGCTCCAGAACAGCAATGTATTAGTTTTACTTAGGTGAACTCCCAAGCTGGATGCATTACGTAGCGTGTTACAGGAAGACCAAATTAGAGCTGGTTGTTGCAGCAACAGGTTAAAGGTACCCTTGCAGTGCTGCAGACGCATGGTCCTGGATGAGCCTGCTGTTCTGTCCGCACAATGCAGAACGAGCCCAAATTCAATGATGCCAAACAGTGAGGCCTTAGAAATATCGTTTCTGACACAGGGCTAGATTACTTTCAAAATATTTGTGTGGCAATTGGGAAACCTGTCTAAACACGTCACAGGAATCCTGACTGATCTTATGCAATCACTGTACCACCAAATGCACAACGTATGTGAAGTTGGGGCTGTGTCAGGTCATCTTTCAGACCAAGGACAACAGAAGGTTAATTAAGTCATGGCGCAGCCCTCAGAGGAGACTGGTTTTCTCCATTTTGTTTGCAGCAGGCAGGCCGTTTGGAGAGTGGAAAATGCCAAAGCAGGAGAACGATGACATAGCGTGGGAAAGCAGTAGACTACAAAAGGAAAATTTGGGCAGGGGAAAGGAACAGAAGGCTGTGATTTCCTAGCAGAGGGCTCTGAGTTAGATGAGAGTCCAACGGAAGCGAAAAATTTGTTGCACGAAGAGGGAGAGAGAGAAACTCATTCACAGGGGATATCTGGATATCCTGAGGGGATCTAGACCTAAGACCAAACAACAGCCAAAAGTGAGGAGAGATGAGAAAAGAAATGCAGGGAGGTATGCACATGCATTTGTAGTTCTATATAGGTACTGCATCTGTGTAATCATTGCCCTAGCTAAAATAAAGGATGTCTGTGGAGCGCTTAAAAATAAGACTATCTCTTTGCCTTCAACTCTTGTGTCTTTCTGAAGAAATAACTGTTCATGCAGGCTCCTTGCAAGTTTAAAATCTTAAAAAGCTCTCCCTAAAACTGTAAGAGGCTCAGGATGGAAGCTAGGTGGCCTTTGAGCTTTTGTTTCAACTAAGGGTAACAAACAGAGAGTGGAGGATCCAAGAAATGTGCCAGAGCAGCCAGGGGTGG
This sequence comes from Struthio camelus, assembly GCF_040807025.1. NCBI lineage: Eukaryota > Metazoa > Chordata > Aves > Struthioniformes > Struthionidae > Struthio > Struthio camelus. Next base: position 9,601,271 of record NC_090947.1, on the reverse strand, counting down.
CAGCAGTACTGCAGTCTGTTTAAGCCAAGGGAAGATTAAAAGCACATGAGCCAGTGCTCTACTGTGGTACCATCCAGCTGAGGAGCATGCCAAAGTGTGTGTAATAAGTTTTCCGGAGGACAGGCTGGTCTTTTTGTTCACATTAGCCTTTTCCTGTCCAGGGACACACCTGCGCCTCCTTGTCAAATACATCAGTAATATTAGGCATCTTTCAAAATGGTAGTTTTTCTTCTTCTCCTTCGTAAGCTAGATTGCTGCTACTTTAAATATTACCTTTGTTTTCACTTCAGAGCTTGCAGCGAAGATTCAGATGTGCACCTCACAAGAATAGAGAGCATTTTCTGGTTCTTCATTTCACTTTAAGTTAATGGAGGATCTAAGCTATTTTGATTTCAAAATGAAGCTGTGTGCCTCTAATTCTCTGCATCCTGCTTTTAATGTCAGTGATACTTAATTCCTGGTTTTGATCTGTAGTAATTCTTGCCTTTCACAATCTTGCTTAAGTAACCACAGAAGAGAGAAGAGTTTAGTGGGCTGCGTTTTAGCAGAAAGTTTATATTCTGATTTAGGATTGCTGATGAATGGTAAGAATAACTGTTTGTAGGGATGCTCATGGGAAGTTTCATTAACAGCATTAAACAACACCTTACTTAGACATACTTGGCATTAAATCTAGCCCTCAATATGGGCTGCTCCCAGCACATAACCAGAAGAGTGTTTATACCTCATGAACGTGAAGTGGTTCCACAAATGCCTTTTTAGCCAAACCTCTAGAATTAAAAAAAATCATTAATCTAGTGTAAATACCACAAGAATAAAACAGACAAATAGCATTGGGGGAGGGGAATGTTTTTATTGAATTTTTGACTTCTGAATCATTAGATTTTTGTCCCAGTTCCCTGAGTAACTTCTTGGTTTGACTTGAAGGCTGGGGTTCTTGTCTCCCAACTACTTCCAGGAGCTGATTTTCAAGGAAATGCCCTGTATCGAAAGCCTGAATAAAACTACAAGAATTGGCAGGACTGGAAAAAATCCTCCCTTTTCCCCTCCCCTCTACTGTTGTTCTCTAACTTATATTAATAGGTGGCATGTCAAATGAATTGCAAGACAAAATCTAGCAAGAGATGTGTTTACCCTGCCATGCCTATCAGGGATAGTATCTGGGTAATTTACTTATATCCCTCTGTACTTGTTAGATCAAATGGTGACCCTGCAGACTGACATGCTGAGAGTGAGACTGGTGTGCGCGTGCTGCTCCTCCCTGCGTGCGTGGCCCCAGCTGCCAGTGGGGCTCGCTGCTGGCAGTTTAGAGGTGCTCTTGCTTGTCGTCCGCGGCAAGAACGCGTTCAGTCTGGTGGGAACAGCAGAAACCAGTATGTCCTTGCCTGCCAGCTGCCTGAGTTCACAGCCTGGTACCGATTTTAAAAGTAAATTGATGGTGGTGCAAATTGCTACGCCAGGATACGAGTGAACCGTATTGGCTGAGGAACGGAGGTGGTACCTAAGGTGCTGCGTCAACTCTGGGTGTAGCCGTTTCCGGCAGAAGGGTGGAGAGGACCCCGGAGTGCAACTGTGTTTTGGACTGGTGCATCTGTATCTACTGTGAGTCAGAGCTCAGTCATGCAATTATCAACCTGGTCAAACAAGGCACTCCTGGCTGGCACATGAAATCATGGTGCCAACCTTTTTTTTTTTTTTTTTCTCTCCTCCATGTCTTAGCAGTTTTCAACAGGCTTTTCGCAAAAGACTTGGTTGTGCCCACCTGCCAGCTAACTTGATTTCTTTCGACTGCAGTGCAACAAGAAGAGTTTGCTCTGCTTATCACATTTGTACTTTGGTTATAGTGTCAGGCTTGGGCAGATTAATTGGTTGTAGCTCTAGCAGAGCTGTCAGGGTATTTAACCCATTGGAGAAAAATTACCTAAGCTGATGATAAACAGGCTTTAAATGCAGAGCAATTACTTAGTGCTAACAAAGCACCATGGCTACACGCTTTGTCCAAATGCAAAAAGCAAAGCCTTATCAGTGACTCTGTTTGCAGGAGGACACTAAAAGATAACCTTTGTTTGTATATATACTTACCTGATAAGATCATCTGAAAGGGAAGGGGTGAAATTTCTGATTCTGTCTTTCCTGCAGGTTGTGCTTCAGATTACATAGTATCAAACAAAAAATTGTAACTGTTGCAAATTGAGAACGCTCAATTCTTTGTTTTAGTTTGATCCCAAATCTCCTATGATGGGTTTCTTTCCTGCTTGCCTTGATTACTTTTATTCCTAGCACATTACAATAAAGCAGTTTAGAGATCTTTAACCAGCAGGACTTTGGATTTCATTGTTCACAGGGACTGGCAAAGCTAAAGGACTGGTTAGCATTGAACTTAGTTTGTTCACTGCAAACTTAACCCTGACTGGTGGCCAGGGTTTACCGCGCAGCAATCCGGTGACTCACAACTGCTCTGTTACCGGTGATGGTGAAACTGGGAGTTTCCAAACTGCATAAATGCTGAGGAGATGCTTTTAGTGGGACATGCACTCAGTACCATTTGCCTCTCAAGGGTTGCAGGTCACATTCTGAGGCAGCAGAGGTTTGAGATTTTATTATGATGAGTCGTAACACTTTTCATATAACCTCTGTCTAGCTCACTGCAGTTCTTCCTGTGTTGTAAAATTTGACTTAAAGGATTGTTTATTGAATGCTTTTAATTGACAAATTAAAAAAGAAGTTCCTTGAAGAGCATCAGTCAAAAGATTTACGAAACTCATTATCTTGCATTTTGATTTCAGATGGGGATTTGCCATTCAGAGTTTGTAAATGGCCTTTATATTAAGGGAAAAACTTAAAGCACCAAATGCAAGCCCACGTCTTGGTCTTTTCAGATCAAGGCCTTATATTAAAGCAAGCATACTCAAAGCTCTGTCTTATGTTTTCTACTGAATTGTTTTTAAATATAGTTACCTCGGCCTGCTCTGTAATCTCTGTCAAGATCTTAGACCAAAGTGTGATTTTTTTAAAATCTATTTGGACCCCGTGTGGTATTTTTGTCTGGTCATTAATGCAATGGCATGGTGTCTGTGTGCACCCTATCTCACCCGCTGTACTCTACTGGCTTTGGATTCCCTTGGCCAATTTCAGTCACAGCTGGCAGAAGGATGGAGATGGCAAAGACATTAAGTTCTTAACAGTTATATGAGGTGTCTGAGTAAAGAGGCAAGCGACACTAAGTAAGTCCTATCTGCCCCCTATTGAAAAGGACTTTAATAAGCCATCACTTCGTTATTCTGAGAGAACCTGTGCAGACAAGCAAGCCATCGGAAACTGGGCGTCGTTCATTTTGTTGCTTGCTCAGCTGTTTAGCTGGTGTGAATTTCCTGCGCCAAGTGATTTATTTGCATTTTATAATGACAATTTTTTAAAATATGCTCGAGTTTGATATTTTGGTGCATTTTGTGCTTTTGTTCCCCATTAGCTAGAGGTTGACAACAAGTGGCTTCAAAAGTCACATTCAGGTAGCAGTTGGGTTATGGACGTTTGTTTTCTTCTTTCCAGATGGAACTGGTGGGTATTTGCTAGAGGGGAATCTCAGTCCCAGACTTGCAGTATAGCAAGATGTGTTTTTGAAACTACCACTCAGCTCACTGCAGCTGTGCTGAATGGTCATCATTTGTATTTTAAAAGGTCAGGGACTGGGCCACCTACTTCTAGGCCACTTCAGAGGCTTCATCCTCACGCAGCTGTGGGCTCTCAAACTTTGGTGGTGTAGGCATGTGCTGCAGGAGTGCCCTGTCCCCCCACATGTATTGGGAACCACACCGGAATTGGTCGAATTGTTTCTGTGAGAAATGTTGCAAATGCTGCTGTAGACGCAAGCTTTAGACACTCAGCTGTTTTCCTGTGGCCCACCACAACTAGAATGTGATTTTCAAGTCAACAGAAGGACTGTAAATCTGAAGCTGGACCAGCTTTACTTACTGTGAGGTTTTCTTAATGCCTCAGTCTCCATAGCAATGTAAGTAAGTGCTCCTTCCGCTTGAGTGCCTCTTCTGCATGTGTGTCTTACTGAATACTGGGAGGGCAGTGCCAACATCTTTTCCTGGAAATAAATTTGGGAAGGAGGAGGAGTGTTGGATGCTGGCTCTGCTGGAGTTGGTTACTACAAACTAACAAAAAGCACGTGACTGTGACAGAAGGGCAGACTGACACATGCTTCGTGGACAGGGACCGATCCAGGCAGGGAAGGGCTGTCACCAGCGGGAAGGGCTGTACTGGCCAGGAATACCCGACAGAGTGGGGCCAATCATGGGTTTGGTCCTCAACCGCACTCTTCTTATTAGGAGTCTTATTAGGAATAGATTTTGCAGGAAATAAAATGCAGTCCTGGAAGGCAGGGAAATGAGGTATTAGTCACTGATGTTAGTCATTGACAGCTTCTGCCTCATGGGCTGTTCAGGCTAAAGACTTTCCTTAGCCTGAGAAAGGAAATCTTTCATTAGCTAATTATTTTCCTTAGCAGTGCTGTAAGGGTGTCAGCAAATAACACAATTCCTGGCAGTGCTACTGCACTGTCTAGTGCCTGCCCTGTGTGATCAGGGGAGAATGGTGGGGAAATTTTAATGAAATAAATTCTGTCAGGGCTGGAAAATATGAATAGCTCCAAAATGCTGTTTAGAGCTGACCCCGTAGCAATCAGTTCTGATAATCTTCTGTGTACAAATGAGGAATCCGCATGTTGTCTGATACCTGGATTTCGACTGTTTTCTAGCCGTCTTTGACATTGTGCCAAACATAATATGAAGGCGTGGTGTTGAGCCTCAGAGCACTTACAAAGATCAGTTAGCTTGCTACTGAAACACATTTGCCTCCAATAGGAGCAATGATATAGCCTACAGAACTGAAAGAGGAAAGCACAATATCCCAGGGAGACTGCACCTGAGGATTAGGTGGGCAGGGTGGATCTACATGCTTGGTGAGTCAGAAGTGGCAAGGCCACATTCCCGCTGCCGGCGGTGTGCCATAAGATTGGCCGTGGCAGAGTTGTCAGTGCCTTGCTAGCAAGACTTTTCCCCTCCCACCCCAATGAAGGTTAGATTTTTTCAAAAGTACAGAAGGACTATGGGGCCTCATAGCCACTCGCTTTGACAGGAGCCAGCAGTGCTAGCCTCTTCAAGGCATCTTTGAAAACGTCAGCTTAAAATAGTTAATGGACAGTTGATGGAGCAGAATAAGCTAAGGAGCCTCCTTTACTTCTTAAAGTCAGTGTTTTGTCAAAGACTGAAGTTGGTACTATATACGGTTATCCCTGCTGATCTGTGTTTTTGCTAATTATGTTGTCCCAGCTTCTGAAATCTTTTCTTTGAGTTCCTGTGAACTTTTTCATTAGTCTCGTGTCATGATCACGTAATTTGATACTGGCCTTTCAGTAGCTTGGCTTTTTTGCACATGTCTGGTGGTCTTTTTGGTATTTCAGTTCCATCGTGACAAATCAGTCTTCAGCACAGCTTTTTTTGTGTGTTTAATAACATAAAGAACTTGGTTTCTGCATTGACTTAAAACGTCGTGCTTATAAATTAGGAATCGAGCTCCTGGTTTCTGCTCTAAGCAACACGTATTGTAAAGTAGTTGCTCTTCTTGATGTACCTGGTAGCTGTTATTGCAAGAGTGATGTGGTTCTCCACTCCCCAGGGTACCTGAGCATGGTGCTGTGCTTGTTCTGTGTGGAGAGAAAACAAAGCTGGTCAGCTGATTGTATCTCTGTCTGTGCCCACAAAGACAGACTTTTTAATTAGGTGCACTTTTTCTCTTCCTGACGTTTTCGTGGCAGGTGCACAAGTTTCCATAAACTTCCCTTGCTAATATCCACTTACCTTTACAAAATCCATTTCTCACCATAAGCTTGCTTTAACCCAGTTGTTCATTTTGCTGCAAGTGATTCTAATTAGGACATCTATTCTCTGTTCAAATTTATGTAATTTAGCTTTACTCCACAGGTCTGTCAGAAGAAAATCAATGGTCTTGCTTGAAATCTTATTTCATTTAAGGAAAATATACCTTTCTCAAATAAGTCATTACAAAATCTGTGTTAATACAGATATTTCTGTATGCAGAAAGGAATAACTCTACCAATATAGATCAACTTTATGTTGGAAGAACAGTATCTGCACTGACACTTTTCCTGGTATGATTATTTCAGTTTAAAAAAAAAAAAGTCACATCTTAAATTGACCGTTAAAGCTTTCTAGCAGCCCAGGAATCTTTTACTAAAAACCATAAGAAGCACTTCTAAACTGTACCTTCAATTATTTGTTGTTATTACTAGGTTAATTGTTATTAAAAAAAAAAAAAAAACCTTTTGTGCCCAAGGTAAGTTTTCTACGACTGCAAATGTCATCGTGCATGCTTACCTGACAGCCAGAGAATAACACTGCCACAGCATTAATTCTCATGGAAATAGTCAGCGTCCATGACAAATGCTGTAAAAGCAGCTGATGCTTAAAGGGTAACATAATTCCAAATTCTGACCAGCTCTCTCCCTAGCGTCATTGTTGCGGTCCTCTGGAGGAGGGAGAGAGAGTCACTGCTCTTCCCAGAGAAGAAGCCGTCCTTTTGAAGCGTGATATCAACACATCCATTTTTCTGTTTTTCAGGATCTTTCCCAGAGAGTATCTTCTTCAGCAAATCCATCTTTATTCTCTCTCAGACCTCCAGCAGGTAAGTTTCTTCCACTGGTTCTACCTGTTACACGCCAAGCAAGTTCTCATCTTCAATGCTAATTGCACGTTCTCCTTTCTTGCTAATCATAGCGTAAGCAGCTCTGCATCCAAGCCATTTCTGTGGTTTATAGTTTGATACAAAAATCGGTAAACAGGAGCATTGGGTTAGGATTGAGAGAGCAAGCCCAGAGCTGCAGCTGAAATGGGGCTGGAAGGAGGTTATGAAAGAACAGTGTAGGCTGCAGAGACTACTGTAAAAATTTTTTAATCTGGACAAAAGCTGTGGGCGAGCCTCATCTAAGACTCAGCCTTCAGGTGACAAGTAATCTTTACTGAAAGAATAGTTCTTTAGGAGTTTTATGAGTTTGTACAGTCTCTAGTGTATCACAGTTATTTACTAAGTCTGCTAGGCATTACCACAATACAAAAAAAAAGTACATCAGGCCTATTGCACAGAGTTAAGCCACACAGTGTTACTGTGACACTCATAACCACAGCACAAGATGTGTGCCAGCAAGATGTGTCTTTGCATTAATGGTTGATGTTGATTGATCTAAGCAAACAGCTTGCGGTGCATATACCTGAACAGCAAAATTTTATCACATACCAGATTAAACAAGAAGAATTTGGCAAAAAAGAACTGAAAAGAGAGGGTAGGGAATCCGGGCTGAATGTGCTGGAGTGCTCAGATGAACAGTCAAGGAAGTAATGAGGTAAGACGGGCTAGCTGATCTAGGCACATCTGTGTACGCAGTCTTATGTCATTACCAGTGATATGTAAAAGGCATTAAGCTTCTTTCACAGAGGTTTCCCCTGCTTGACCTTGCTTTTTCTGCAGGGTGAGGCGTTGCATAGTCAGTTCTGGATGTTCAGTTGACACGTTAAGTTGAGGTTATTCAGATGCTTCTCAGAGCTGGGAACTGCAAAACCATAGGAAACAACATGGCTTTTGTTGGCTGGTGAAACCATGAAATGGAAATGATTCCATAAATATGAAAAACAAGAAGGCCAGTCATTTGAGATCTAAAACTGTTTCCACAGCTTTTCAGCATGTTCTTCTATCTCATCTTTAATAATGAAGCCATGAAATAGCAAGCTGCTTAACTCCAGAGCTGCAGTCTCCCTGGTGGGCCTGCCTATTAGCCCCCAGGGCTTTGTAAGCTGCTTAATCAGTTCCTAACACTGGTAGTAGATGTTTTAGAAGCAATCAGCAGCTTATCAAGCTGTGGGAGGCAGGGTGGGTAGAAGTCACAATTCATCCATTGATTTAGCCATTCCCCTTAGCATGTTTCTTTGTGTTTATTTGTGTTTGCAAAACACCTTCTCTTCCTGTGGGGGCCCCAGCCCCAAACTTACCATATTTGGAGGCAATATAATTCAATTAATGGAGTGGGTTAAATTGGATTTACTTTTTAATCTAGCCATACCGTTTTTTATCAGCCTAGAGAGGGTTTTCCACATTTCAGAGGCTCCAAGTTTGAAATCAGATTACCTGTTTTTGTCAAAGTGGAACCAGAGTGGAAAGGGGAGGAGGCCCCGTTGAGAAAATGTATCCAACAGCCAGAGAAATGCTAATACCCTCAAAGCCCCTGCCTCCTTTTTACCACTGTGTCTCCTGTTTGCTCATTGCTTTCTACTAACATGCAGTCTGGGTGTTTTTTAATCCTAAATGTTTCCGCTCCTTTTGATTCTTCTGCTGCCTGTTTCTTCATATCCATGGGCTACTTTCACACTGTATCCTGCTGTCATGTATATTGTCTGTATTTGGGGAATTAACTAAAAGATTTATTAAAGATTAATGGAAAGATAAGACATAGTGAGTGAATTAGAAAAGCAGAGAGGGGTAATCTGCAGAAATAAGCAACCTTTACCCTAGTTAGTCCCAGCTCAGTTCTGATTTGTTTCCTGGCCAAGTTCTCTTTAAAATCCTAGAAAACAAGGAACCCTTTTCTACTAAGCAGTGGATTTTAAAATGTGATATGAAGGTCTGTTCGCAGGTGCAAGAAAGTTGAAATGTGTGTTTGCCAGTGGATGAAGTGGCATATAAAAGTATTTTAAAAGGAAATCCAAGGTAAACCTCTTTCCCCATGCAACAGAGCTCCATGCCTAGGCTTTATAGGTGCAGCAGAGTATGTACTTGAGCTATCTGATGGTCTGGGGATGGTTGTTATTTGGATCCATTTGGACAGGGCTCTATTGGGGGAGACCTTAACTATGAGATTAAATGTGTAGGGAGGGGGGAACAGAAACAAAATATCTTTAGTTTTAGAAGCTTGCCAAACTCCCAAAGAGGTAATGCTTTTGCTAGGCCTTTGCTGATTAACAGATGCTCCTAGTGCAGATGAGTAGGCCTGGCCTTTAATCAAAGAGGCAGCAGGTGAGTGATGGTCTTTATTGTATATGCATGTGCACATACACAGACAGACACGCTCACTGCACGCCCCAGCAGGGTTTCACTGCAAACCGGTGCCCTGTAACTACAGCAAAGTTTATGGCAAATCTGCCTATGGGCATTCTGGTGGGGTATGTATTCTTAGCCTCTTCTTGTCACTGTTGTCACTGGAGATATTAGCAGGCGAGATAACTGATTAGGTGCATTCAGATTTAACGAGCAGAAACAAAAAATATGACAGCTCACCTATTCTGCCCCATTGGCTACAGTTATTCCTTGCCAACCCTGGCCTGAGTCACCAGTGAGGCTTCTGTTAAAACTTCACTCTATCTCAGTTAGCCAATTTATCCTAGGCTATTCTGATTGATTAAAGCTTTAAAGAGGAAGACCTCCTGAAATTACTATTTTTAGCAGATAAAGTACATTAGGGAAAATGATGCCTCCTATTTATATGCGGTACAGTCCCTGATGGTGCAGTCACAGTCCTGCGTAGCTTCACCATAAACATTGTGGTGGTACCAACTCTGTTCTCTGCTCATATGACTAATGGAGGTGTCACTGGTTTTGTGATAGGTGGACACAGTTCATCCACATTGAAGTTCAAAATTATCCATTCGTTTCATGCAACGAGGGAGCTTCTTTTGATTAAACCGACGGCTTTAAACTGGACAAGCTGACTCAGATGAGACTCTTGCCTTTCTTAGGAAAAATAATTCTTGCTGCTTACACTAGATTCCAGCATAACTGGAACTTGTCAAGTAAAAGACTTGAAGGGGTGTTGTGACCAGCTCAACACTTGTGCGCTTAATCCACACAGAGTAACTAATATCTTGCCTGGTTTTTATGTTAAATAACAAGATGTACAAGTGCACAAAGAATATTGCAGTGATATTCTTTAGAAAGACTTTTCTTTATGGAATTTTTTTCGTTCTAGTTACACTACCCCCGAACGATACAAAAAAAAAAAATCTATGTAGTAGTAAAAATGACTGGACGTCAAGGATGGAAGCCTTGAGTGTGATAGGAGGTATAAAAACATGATGATTTGAAGACTCGTTTACATACGAACACTCAGGAAAAGTTCTCTTTGAGGTGATGAAATATGGGGATTTAAAATGATGAGATGAACTGCATTGAACCCCTGCGTAAATACTGATATTCAGAAATTAAGTGGCTTTCGTTTGGCTTGTCTCCATTTACTTTGGAAGCAAAGTAAGCTAAATTGTATTAAGGCCATTTTGATTCTGAATATGTGTGTCCATACAGGGGCTTAATGTAGTGTAGTTCATCCATTTTAACATTGTAGATAAGCTAACATTTAATATTAACATTTAATTAAGACATCCATTTAGTTCAGATCAACTTTCCTGGCTATCTATGTGCAGATGAACCATTAGGGAAGAGATCAGGGACAATGTGAAGAACAGTGGAGAGGAAGGACGAACAGGAGAACCCTGTTCTCACAATAATACAGCACGGGTCATACAGTGAGTCTGAGGTACATATAAAACTCATTAATGGAAATGCTTCTTTATAGAACTCATAGCGAGCATGAGGAACTTAATGCCACAATAATATTGCTGGGGCCAGAAGTTTATCATCACTGAGAGGATTAAGTATCCATAATAAGAATGTCCCTAATTATACTACATAAAATAAAGAGATTATAAGGTTTCAGAATAGACACGTTAGTTACCGATGAGATTTGGAAGATATTTTTGCTACTGGTGGATGGATCAATGATTTCATCTTCCCCTGACATATCTAGTAGTGATTGCAGCCTGTGATAAGATTTTTGTAAATAATTGGTCTGACAGAAGCATTCCTGATATGAAAATACTGATATTTCTGTTGAAAATTTTACAAATATAATATTTCCTAACAGAAATGTGGGGAAGAAATACAAACTTCAGTGAGGCTTAAGTTCCGCCTAATTTGAGCCTGGTATATTGTTAGACCAGTATTAGAGCACTTTAGAAGAACGAGGAAATGGTTAAGGTTGGTTCACTTCTGCAGGCTCTTCTCTCATGCTGCACTTTCCTCTTTCCTCCTCTTCCAGGGGCAAATTTGGGTCCCTCTGTATTTTCCTAGACTGAGGCAGAGGATGAGATGGAAGGTGCTCTCTCTAGCATTCTTGCATGTGCAAAACTTTGAGTTCATTTAGACTAGTTAATACATGAGTCCCCAACAATAACAAAGACTCTAAGGAGATGTGGAAATGTATTTAGATTTTTGTTGCTCCTTTTTTTTTTCAGAATTAAAACTTCTTCTAATCACTCAGTCCTCATACAATTACCGAGAAATGCTCAACTTACATTTTTAATGCACTGCCTAGTGACTTCTAAACCCACCGGTGGTGGTGTCCTCATCCAACAATATATTTTCATTCACTCATAAACATAGTTCCCCCAGCAGAATTTGCAAACTGTATAACCTTCATTTGATTAGGAGTCCCTGCTGGCAGTATAATTGACTTTCTAGCTTCTTGCTCTCTTTACTTTTGCGTTTCAGCACTGAGGTGTAAAGGAGACAGAAGTGAGAGGCCTGTCTCGATGGATTTTCAGTGACACTAGCTCTCTTTGAGGATGTAAGCGAGCTCATTGCAGAGCGTTGTACTAGGAGGGGAAACATGGCCTCTAAAAATATCTGTTTGTTAGCTTGTAGTGGGCCAGGTCTGTGCTACAAGATTTTGGTACTACCGCAGTGTCTGTCAGGGAGGTGATGGGATGTGGTAACCAACTCACATGGCTTTGGTGGTGAAAGCCAGTAGTATAGATATGGCTATATCGGCCCAACTGTTTTTTGGCTAATATGCTTCAGACTTGGTCTGACTTTAGAAGTGTTATTGGGACAGGTTTGTGACAGGGCATTCCATGTTTAATGGCTATGGCTTTACACATAAAAGCATTTGTACAAACTCAGTTATTTCAATGAGAAAGTCTTTTTGCTGGGATCATTTGTTTCAGTTAGGGAACCAATTTAAGCTGTATCAGCTTAACTTCTGTGTGCAAAAGAGTTTTACCCATGTTAACTGTACCTGCAGATCCTTTTAAGTTTAGACAAGCCCTTATTTTGCTGGAGGAGCAGGAGGTGGCACATGAGATGCAGAATTAGGGTTTTGGCAGGCCAGTGCTATGAAATCCTGCTGAGATGGCTGAAGATGTGTCTGCTGCAGTCCTCTGCTGGAGTGTACGGTGCTCAGCAAGGGCAGCAAAATGCCAGGCACATCTATGCCAGAGTAGCCACAGTTCACAGCTCAGCACTGCAGTGCAAACACTGATAAACATCCCCAGCTTCCCAAGCAAGAGGTGACCCAGCACGTGTGACAGAGATGTCAGTCCTGCAATGTGTTACTGCCAGTGTTCAACTGCCCACAGGTTGGAAGACAAACCAGCTCAGAGAAGAGCTGGTTTAAAACAGTGGCGTGTCGGGTACAGCCCCTGCTCTTAAATATTTGGTAGGAGGAAGACAGAGACAGGTGGTTATGTAGGGAGGTGAGAAACGTATGCGTTGGTAAGTTTGTCTGTGCATTGGTGCAGTCTTCATCTTTCAGAAACAGGAAACGTGGACCTTCCTCACAGCTCTGTTGCAGGCTTTCCCTGAGACACAGGGCAAGTAATTTCTAATGGGATTTGGGTCCCACTTTATTTTATGTATGTGTTTAAGCATGTCATCCTAGGCATGATTAAAGTCAACAGAGGGAAAACAGTATTTCAGAGGGATAGTCCATCTGACCCATTTTAGATGTCTTTTAGAATGACAGCAGCCAGCTTCCCTCTATTGCAAGTAAAGGGGACCAGGAGTGACTGACCAGCTCAGACTTAAGAGTCTTAGAGTCGGATGTTGGTGTTTTAGCAAATGTGTTGTGCAGTTCAAATGCTTTAAAGACTGCGAGGCACTTAGATAATTATGTACTAGAACTATGTGAACAGAGAGATGTGTCTTGGACCATAAGAGCATAATGTTAATACCCATCTATATGCCCCTTCTTTGAGGCCTGTGCAGTATGACTGTGATAACTGTATTAGCAAAAGAATATGAAAATAATCCTGGGATGGGAGAAAATACACAATGTGTATTTCCATAAAACTTAAAACGTCTGGAAGCAAAACAGCAAATAAGCAATTTAGATAACTTTCTGTGTCTGTGGCACCTTCCTCTGTCACTCATTTCTGTCACTCCCTAGAGTTTGCTAGCACTGAGTCTCATTTCAGCAGAACAGGAAACTCTTCAGGTTAGCTGGTATTCCAGGTGTGTGTGTAATTCCCCAAACTGCCAACAGCTCAGCTTACAATTAGTGGTAATGGCAAAGATTTTACTAGCTTCTCCTTTTTACCGCAGTTCTGCTGGGCAAGGGAGTTGCAGTCGTGAATGGCTTGTGGTCAGGCAGAGAGCCTAGCAGTCAGACAGGCTTGTGGATGAGAGAGCAGGCCAGGAGAGTTTGGCAGGTGACAGCCAGGCAGACAAGTTCATCCAAGTTTAATTAGGTGTGTCAAAATCTCAGAGGTGAAGTGTGGAGATACAGCAAGATTATTAATAGATATTTTTAATAGCAGAACTGGTTTTTTTTCTGCTTTAAACCAAAGTTTTCAACAAGGCTTACAGAATACATGTGGTACTTTTCCAAGTGAGAATGTAATGCGGACCACGTGGGATAGGTGTAGTAGGACCTGCCTTCTAGGATGAAACTTGCTTTAAAACAACCGAGCAGTGCTGTGAATGGATTGCGAGAGCTTCTCAGTCGAGAGCGCCAGAGATCTTGGATTTTTTCAGCCCCTAGAAGAGGCAGTAGCAATATAAGCTACCCCTTTTCTAATGCATTGTGCTAACCACATTTCTTTCGTTCTTTTTTGCTGTGGAGAATGAAGGGCCCAGTACTGAAAAAAACAGAGTTAACAGTGTGAAGGATTGGGCTGTAACCTCAGTGCTGTACTTCATATAAAATGTCTGTTCAGGGGAGGCAGCTGGACGTGTCCCAAGGAGTAAAATCTCAAGAAATAAAATTTACTAAAGAAATAAAATACTGTCTCAGGTTTGCCTACTTGGATAAGAAAAGAAATTTAAATGTGCTTTGTACTTACAGAGGTTTTTTCAGAGTAACCCAAGCCATTTCCTTAATGTTTTGCTTTATTGTTCTAAAGCCCTTCAGAAGACTCTGCCTTAAAATGCATTGATCCAGTGCTGTGTGAGGCAGAAAAATTTCTAGGTTTTTGATGTCACTCGTGAAATAATGCCTTATTGAGTAGGCATGTAAACTAAGTTAATATCTGTGCATACAATTGCCTGCTTAGTCTTAAAAAAAAGAAAATATGCACGCACACACACATACACGTACATGCATGCGCTCTCTGCATGAATGCCTATTTGCCTGTGTGTGTACATACAGTCACGTATATTTTTAAGCTAAGTAAGGTGCTTTCTGTTCTCTGCCAGCCAAATTCCTGGTACTCTTTCAGCCTTGTTTGATTAAAACAGCCTTTAACCTTAGCTTGACTACCTATTTCTTAAAACAAACTATAACTCATCCCTGCGACAAGATTAGGAGAACTCAGGGTGTGACAGAATTGACGTGTAGCTGCCTGGAAACCTTGGAGGAAAGAAAAAGGAGTAAAGAGGATTGAAACATTGTGAAATGCAAGGCAGAAGCTGTGGGGCTGGAGCCTCTTTGCAGGGCTGCCTGCAGAGCTGGCACAAGTCATTGCAAGACGTGTTGTTTATACCGAGACAGTTCCTTCTCCTTCGCGCTTGTATCAGCTTGAGCGAAGAGAACTGTTGAATTTTCAGGCTTTCCCTGAGCAGGGTGGAGGAGGGCTTGGAGGGACCTTGTCATCCTCTCCGCATTCTGCTATAAATTCACTTAGAAGGATAAACTCTTTATGTATCCAGTTTGTTCCTCTCCCCCAACCAACGTATAACTCCATCTTTGCCTGGGCCCCCCTCCTGTATGTGCCTGTCAGGACAGGGAAGCAGATTAGCAGCATTTCCTCTTGACCTTGTTTTGCTTTTTCCTCCTCTCCCCAGTGCCTCTTAGAGTTATACTGGGTGATTGCATGGGTGCAATATCACATTAACGCCAAATCTCTCAGCAACACATAGAGTGGTCTGGTTTGGAAGGAGTGCAAACAGAAAATGGTTCTGCTGCCAGTGCAGATTGCCTGCTACAAGGAGGTCAGAGAGAGCTACTGGTTTCTGTTTATTCAAATTCTCACTCATTTTTGCTTTGGTTTGATTTTTTTTTTTTTTTTTTTGTTCTTCGCAGTGTTTATCGCCACGTTTCCTTTCGGGATGTTCTCTGCCCTGTGTGGGTGATTAGTTAATGCAGCACAATGTGTGGCTGTGCAACATAGCATTGTATGTCAAGGCCAGTAATGGCAAAACGGTGGCACGTGTGTCAGACCAGCATAGAGTGCTGTTGTCAGCAGCAGACCAACAGTGCCAGCCCTTGCCCGCTCCCTTCCACCCTGCTGCCCACCCGTACTGCAGTGCCTTGGGACACTTGGGGGCCAGCAAAGACTCTGAAGGGAGAGAGGAGAAAGCGTGAGGTGGTATCTCCTTTACTGTCAGCGGCGACCTATAGCGTGGCGAAGGTAGGGGCTGTAGCAACGAAAGGTGGGTTTTCACAGTCAGCCTGCGTCAGCCCACACCTGAAACACCGTGTGTCCTCTCCCCATCTGGGAATGAGTTCTAGTAGGATGTGAAAGGTTGTCCCTAGTAATGTCTAATCACTTTCTGTACTTAACACTGTTCCTCTCTTAAGCTAGGTCTTCAGACTTTTCTTAGTGATGTGATACCTTCTTATTCCTCCCAAGTGGCTAGAGGCAGCTGGCCCATGTTGGGTTCAGCTTAAACACAGGCAGGTCCCAAACAGGGAGCTGTGCTCTCCTGAAGTTATTACTGTGTGCTTTTTTGTATTTGTTTTACAGCAACGTGTAGCGACTCTAACCACCCTAAGAGCCCTTGTGTGCGTACACACAAGTATTAAGAAATCATTCTTCCCTTAAGCCACTTAGAATTTAAATGAAAAGACAGGCAATCTGAAAGAGATGACTAGGAGTCAAAATGGAGCAAGGAAAGCTGACCAGACCAGTATATTGCACAAAAGCTGGGGCAGAGCTGAGATTCGATATCTGCTTCCCTGGGGCTTTAACCTCATGATCATCCTTCCTCCTGCCATTTCCCTTTCCTCTGAACTAAAGATTAATTGTGTATTGAACTCGTAACAAGAATTCACAGTGTTAAGAATCTGGCAAACGGAAGGGAAAAAATCCTCAAGGAAATTAATGGTCTGTGAGCATTGTCTGTTCCCTAGATCTAAATGACTAGGAACTTCCCAGCCAGGGAACATGTTTTTCCTTTCTTTTCTCTGTAGCTTGCATTATTGTTAGCTAAGCATATTTTAGCATGCTAGTCTCCAAGTCCATATTTTCATGGGAGAAATCTTGACCATGCCGAAATCCATTGTGGAGTGGAGATTCCATTTTACCCTTTGTATTTTAATGCCTGACTTCTACACTTAGCAATTACTTAAAAACCTGCTTGTTCTGCAATTTGCAAATAGGTAAGACAACCATTGTATCCTTCCTGCTCCCAGATCTGCTTTTGCTGTTCCAGGCTTGCAACAGAGATCACCTGTGACAGAGAAGAGAAACAGATTCTGAAATAGATTACAAAATGTAAGGATAGGAGATAGAGCAGGGAACTCTTTGATCTCTTTGATCAAATCAAAGAGATTTGATTGCAGCAAAGGAGATTTGAGATAGGTATCAGGAAAAACTTTCTAGCTGTTTTGAGCACTGGGGGAGTTGTGGAACCTCCATACCTCCATGGTGAGAAGTTTTAAGCGAATCATCTATCAGTCGATTGTGCCATAGGGTGAGGGATAAAGTGGAGATATCTTGAGGTGGTTCTTCCATCCCTGTTTTGTTATGATACCATTGGTGGTTCCTTCAAAAGCTTATTTCTTGACTGTCATGGAGGTGAAGAAAGATTACTGGGTGTTTAGTCCTCCTCCACCTGTTGCATTTGGAGGATAGTGGGCAGAGTGATGAATCCAAGCCGATCTGTTCAGGAGATTTTATTGTCCTTTTCATTCTGTCCAAAAAGCACGTTCTCTTTGGTGCTGTAATGTCTAGGCAAAGCTGGGGCTTAGCCTTGAGCTTGTTAGCAAACGGCTTGATTCAAATTAGCTGCTTCTGGAGAGGTAAAAAGAAAATGACCAGGAAGAGCAGAAACTTTGACTCTAGAGGATGGTGGAAAGCTGCACACTATTGTTGACTGCTCCTTCAGATACTTTCCTTCTTCCAGGTATGCTTGTGACACTAACCCCAATAATTAAAAAACTTTCCATCGCTTCCATTTATATAGTTGGGGATAGAGAATGAGCTTCATGTTTACCACCCCTTTTATTTTCTTAGTGCCTCTTGGCCCTTTCATGTCCCTCTTGCATTGCGTAAGTGCCTCCTGGCAAATTCTGTCTGTTTCTCAGATAGAGCCAAGTGTGTGACTGGCCTTGAGAAATAATAATAAATTTCATTCTGTCAGGAGGAAAGGCCAGGACAATCCAGTTGAGATTTGAACCTGTAGTTCAAGGTGTTTTAGGGATTTCACTTAACCCATCCCCTCCAGGCGTCACTTGTGTCTGACACGTAAATCAAACTGGAGGAATAAGTGGAACAGATTGGTCGGCACTGCAGCAGAAGGTTACGAGGCAAGCCTGTGTCTTTAAAGAGAGTGCCTTCAAATAAGTGTTATCTGCAGAGAAATACACTAGCCCCTACATAAGAAGTTAATGTTACTGCTTCATTGTTGGCTTATAAAACAGCTTTTATCACCTCTGTGATGATAATAATTAACAAGCTGTTTTACAAGGGTGGGGTCACAGAGCCACAGGGTAAATTTTGCTTGTCTTGCAGTGACAGTGATACAATACCTGAATTTTACAGTATTTTCACCTTGGAATACTTAACTCTGGTGGTGGGGCTGTTAAGCGCAGCAGTAGCAACAGCTACTCTGTTATGAGGATGATAACCAGGATTTCCCCCTGTGCTTCTGGCACATGAGGAAATTACACATCCTCTTCTGAGAGTACAGGAGAGTTGGGGACATTCCTACCTCCCTTCTCAATGTGTATTTTCTAATCAGTTAGCCACAGTGATATGTGCTGTTCCTAGATGCACTGTTACTTGGTGCACTGTGGTTGTCTCTGTGTTGTGTCAGAGCTCTTAGAATATGCGGACGTATGTAGATTTCCCGTGCCTTCACTCACATCATAGATAGCTTCCATTAAAATATCCTGCACTGGTTGATCCTTACTTATCTTGGCTCTTTATATATAAAAAAAACCCCCCTCTCCCCCCCTCTCCCCCCCTCTCCCCCCCTCTCCCCCCATCATGTTTTATCTCTTTGAGAATGAAACAGTCTGAGTCTGGTGGAGAATTCTGTCCTTACTTTGTCTATTGATTATGTCTATTCTAATTTGAACAACTGTCACTTAGGGACCGAATGAAACTCTTAACAACTAATTTTGCATAGGGTTTTTGGGGTTGTCGTCTTTGTCTTGTTCTGTTTTTCAGACAGAAAGTCATTTAAATGTGTGAGTTTAGATGGCCATCTCTGTGAGTTAGAAGTACATCTTAACAGAGACGAGAAGTTCTGCCATTGTTACCTCAACCATCTGCTTCTCTAGTTCAGTTTTTGATATGAAAAATGTACATATTACATCGTGCTCACTATGTGGCTCTCCTGTGGGACTAGTCTGTGCAATCCTCCCTCATGCTGGTAAGTACGTTCTCATACAAGTAGTCTTTGTTGGCTGAAAAAGGAAGATCAAGCAACTCAACTTCTCTCTGCTGTGTGCAATGGGCTGTTTTTTGGGTTCCCTGCGTTGTGCTGCAGGGTGGGAGAAGGGTTAGGGGCAAGGTTAGGGAAACGTGGGGGTCTTCAGAGATGGACTTCTGCCAGAGTTGTGCTCAGCCCAGAGAGCTGGGATGAGGGATGGGGTCAGGATGGAGCTGTAGCTCAGCATGTGTTTGGAGTGGGACAGGACTCCTTTGGCTCTGGTGCAGGATAGGGCTATGGGCTCAGAAATGTGTCACGAAGGTAGGGGACAGGGATACCAGTCAGAGTACCCTCGGCTGCTCCTGCTGCTCTTAGAAGTTGTCCGTGGAGGTTTAGGGTGCTGCCTCCTTGTGCTCTGTTCATAGTGGGCTATTGAGGAGTATACCTCTGCCTGTGGAGGATGCTGCAGGCCATGGTCTTTGCAGTTCTTGTTCTCTGGAGGTAGTTGGCTGCACACTTGTATCTGAAAATGCAACTTGACAGAGCGAGAGAACTTTGTCTTCTGATAGAAGAATCAGGAAACCTCAGGGGACCGACCAGTGGCCATCCTGACAAGTAGCGAAACTTTGAATGATCACACGTTGCCCTTATAATCTTATTAATGTGATGTGTCCAAAGGGATTTTGACTTGTAGAATAGCCCCTGCTGCCTTTCATCTTTTCTGTCCTCCTGCTGAATCAGGAAAAACATAACCCAGTGCATGTGCATTTCGCCTCCCCCCACCCAAGGCTCTCACAGCTGCTGCCAGCATTGGTTTGTCTGCTAGTGTTCAGCAGTTCCTGTATCTCCCCCTCTGCTTATATGGAGCTTACTTTTTTCTTTGGATTCATGCTGCTACCCGGCTGGACATAGCACAAAAATACAGAGAGAAGAAAGCTTATTTTACCTGTGTTCATAAATTTCTGACTTGTCTAGAAAGCTCCCTTTTTAGAAATCACCTAAAACAATGGTTCCTAAACCTTTTGCTCCCAACAACTCTTTGTCGTCTGATCAGGTACCGTATCCCCCTTTAATTTCTCACAATGCTGCACGCAATTGTCTGTTTTACCTCTTGCTTTCCAATACCATCCAGGCCTTCCCCAGCATCTCGGCTCTTTTGAACTGGGAGGAAGAGGCTGGGCAGTGGGCAGGCCCCTGCTCCTGCTGGCTCGTGGCTCTCTGCTCCCCATGACACCAAAGGGAAGGAGGTCTGCAGCCCTACCACCTGCAGCTGAGCTCTGTGGCTGGAGGGATGGACCTCTGCCGAGTGCAGAGCCCAGGGACCCTGCTTGAGAGGCTCCCCCAAAGCAAAGAGTTTGTCCCATTTAGGGTGGGAGGTATAGGGCAAGTAGTACAAAAAGCAGTGATATTGGTTAAGTCAACGTTTTGTTGGTTTAAATCATAAGTTCTTTGAGGGCAGGGCCTGTCTTTTGTGTATGCCCATGTAGGTGTGTCTTTTTATACAATTCCCAGCACAGTGAGACATGCAGTTAGGACGTGGAATATGTAAAGCCATGGCATTATGTTCTGTGCCAGCTTACAGAAAAGTGTTTTTCCAGAACCACAGAGAGGGACGGTGATTCTGTTCTGAACACTGAGGCTCTTAAGAGAGACGACCTGCCTTGGGCCTTATAACAGGAATAGTTTCTTCCCATTGTTACCAAGCACCATACCAAAATATATTAGAGTTGCAGCAGTAGTGAGCTAACTGCAAGATGGTGGTCCCACATCCCGAATCCTTTGGGACTGGCTCTTCGACCAGGTTAGAGAGAGAAAGCTGCATTGCACCCTTTGTTGACTGATGACCAGGATGCTATCGCTGCCTTTCACCCTTTGCTTTGAACAAGGACATAATTGTTGCACTCTCAGCATGAATTTGGATTAGAGAGCGGACCTTCCTCTTCATGTGTTGTTGCATCCGTAGGTAGAGGAGAATTTGAACTCAGCCATAACTTGGCAAAATTTTAATTTGCTTTAAACTTTTTTTTTTCCTTTTTAGAGACAGGAATATTTTTAAACCTTTGCAGGTGTATGTTGAGACTATATTACATTATAAGGATTTAGGACAATGGTGATGTCTTTAGTCTCTGTTCCTTTGACATAGACTTCATTTAGTTAGTTTGGTTCTAAATTTCCACATTTGTTATGGAACACGGTGGACTGTTCTGCAGCTTATAGTGTGTAGTTTCACAATCTCTCTAGACTTAATGCTCTCTAGATTGTGTAAAGTCTGCAGACTTTACGTATTTGTCTGCAGTTGTGAGGACTTCGTTTGTGCAGCCAGCTGATTTCTACTAGCTCAGATATCAAAGGATTTGGTAATCCAAAGAGAATTAGGTAGTTTTGAAGACCTAGATTCTTTCTAAATACATCAGACAGACAGGCGATATGGGAAGGACCCGAGAATATTGCAGTAGGATTTCAGAGATGCAGATGGGAACAGATGTTATTGTGGTGAGGATGTATACGACATATAACACACACGCTTCCTTATTGCTGCAGCTTAAGGCTCAACTTGTTTCCTTATTTGGTCATATCCTTTTAATACAGCCGTCACCTGGTCATATCCTTTTAATACAGCCATCACCCACGTGCATGGGCCCTTCCCAACAGTGCATTATTTTGCTATTTTTAAGCCTTCGATTGATTATTTAGAGGGGTTGATTATAGGCACGTGGAAAAACATACTCCTCTACTATTTATCTTAATGTGCTTTTCTTTTCTTGGTGTGAGAATATTATAGGCAGACCAGAGAGAACCAAAAGAAATGGGTTATATATATACTACTTTCTAGTCCCAACAGACCATTACTGGCTGCAGGTCTTGAACATGACACTGTAATTTCCCTGCTCCACATGTGAATAATAGCTACAGTCTTAGAGACCAAATTGAGGTATTTTTTCTCCTCTCCCACCCCAGTATTTTAACAAAACATATTTTCTGATGGTTTGCAAGAAAGCCCATTGAATGCAGAAGATTGCATCCAGGCTAACGGACATATTTTTCAGAGCTGCTGCATATTATAGAAGAGACCCTACCACTGCTGACCCTGCCAGAAGGGCCTGCCGGTGGCTGTTCTCTGCATTCTCTTAAAGTCTTCAGGTCTCAGCCTCCACCTGAGAGCTGGGTTTGAGATACAAGGAGCACTTATGTTTTTACCGCAGTGACACAAGTGATTTTGAATGCTCATGGGAGCCGGACAACTGAATGTCACATAACTCCTGCAGATCCACAGGTCTGATTGGAGCAGCACATTTGACACCCAGCATTGAAAGCATTATCTGTTCTCTTTAAGTTTTGAAAGGTTTCCTCCGTGCTCCATTTCTGCCCTGCTTATGGGGTTGATCCCCCTCTGAAGCAGGTTTTCTATTGAGAAATGTGTCTCTGAAAGGTTCTCTGGAAGGATACACATGCAAATATGATGTAATCTAGCAAAAGTGTAGCCTCATCACATTTTAACAACCAACTCGCACAAATGTTTAGGGTCTTGGAATGCTTCACCACAGTAGGGAATTGTGTTAATCAGGCTGATAGCCACTCCTCTGCCAGTGATAACAGTTTCTGGATGAAGCAGGCTGGCTCTCTGCTGGGAGATGTCAGCAAGGGCTGGGGCGAGCCCAGTGATTTCACTCACTGTCTGCACGATTTAGATGTGAGCATGCATGATTTGGTCTGCGCATGGAAGTGCCTCTGTGTAGGTTCAGCCTCTCCTTCCTGATGTCAGGAAGGATTGGGCATAACCAGCGTTACCTGCCTGAGCTCAGCTCCAGGTCCGCACGTCAGCTGGCAGCCTGGGTGGAAGGAGCTGGGCCTTGTGGGTCAGTGGGGCCGGAGCACGCACTTCTCCTCACAGTGCAGATGCAGGCTATGTGGGCTGCTTTATCCTGCACACTGAGACCCTCAAGCTTTGTCACTCTTCATGCCTTGGAAACCCAGCAGGAAAATCCTCTGGGATATACTTGGAGGAGGAGATGAGATTTCAGCTTCTATAGTAAAGTGAAATGTCCTCAGGAAAGGTTCAGATTAAAGCCTAGGAGTGAGTGTAACAGTGAGAACAGAAGTAGGCTGGGTTATAACATGTGGGAGCTGTGGAGACTCTATCACTGAAAGGTTTTAGAAACAGATACGGCTGTAAAATAGGACATAGATGTAGCTGGCCCTGCCAAGATGGCCTCTTGAGGTCTTTTTTTTTACATGGTTACTCTGATATCTGGCTAATGCATTATATTTGTTTAACACACTTCTACTCTTTAATCGCTTGCATTTTCATGAAACTCAAGATTTGATTCCAACATCAACTTGGAGAATGTCCTGGGACCCTGCCATCGTGGTGCTGGGATGTCTGAGCTGACCCACCCTGGGCCTCTGTCTGTCATGAGGGAGTGCTTAGTCATAGGAGAAGTTTTGACACCTTTGATTACATGTCCTACGCACCCTTTCCCAAAGCTGTAAAACACTCACTATGGAAGTATTACCATGAAACTCTTCTCTGGGGACAGCAATTAGAAAGCATCTCTTTTGCTTGCCAGGGTAAAAGGAGATGAGAATTTTGTTAGGTGTAGACATAAATAAGAGAAGGCTGCAAGGAAAAGCCATATCCTGTGCACAGCCTTGAGGTCTGTGATGAAGTAAAATGACACAAAATTTGCAGATGCTAAAAATAGTGATAACATCAGTTTGATGTTGCATTTTGTCTTCCTGCTGTAATACAGTAAAATGGCCTGTAATTCACGTTGCAAAATTGGCATGCATGGTCCTTTGAAGATACAATCTTCATTGTATGTCTGCAGTGGCCAAAGGTACAAGTCAACCCCATTGCTATGATGAGCCATACAAAGAAATAAATAAATAGTGATGAATAACACCAGCTGCACACAGGCAGCTGCCTACTCTCTGTCTTGCTCGGGTTGTGAGCTCTTTGGGATAGGAAACCCTCTGTGCCTCGTACAGACTTAAATTCACCCCTGGTGCTTAGAATGGTAATAGAATATGGTAATTTTATATATTACATTATATAAAATGTCATTTTAATTCAGAGAGGTAACTCTTAAGTCTTACTGACAGTGACATTAGTCCAGACTTAAAGAGTTTGTCTCACAGTCTATTTTTGGTATGGTATTTTGAGCTGAGCTTGTATAGCCTGTTAAAGGTGATTGGTATAGCATGAAAATGCTTTGAAAATATGTATGTATTGTGGTTTATTTATTACCTTTTATGCGTATGTCATCTGTCAATGCTAAATGGCTTTTTGCAGGGGATGATCTTGGCAGTGCCACTGGCTGGGTGGCTTCACTGTTTCTTTCCTCCTGTTCTTTGAAAGCTGTTAGCCTCTGCAGCTTTTCCCTACTCTCAACTTGTTTGGCTTTATGACCCTCTGTAACTCTGGAGTCTGAAAGCGAAACATTTCTTTCTTTAAACTGAAAAACAAAAGGCAGCCTAGAGGAGCTACACTAATGTCTCACCATCTGTTAGAAGGTTAGTAATATCACTGCCTTGAACTGTGCCTTCGTTTTTCTGTTTCATGCAGCGACCTCTCCACATTGTTTATGTTCTGGTTGAAGGGGATCTTCCTATACCAGGATGCAATAGGAGTGTCATTTTTCCTCTAACATGAGCAGATGTCCTATCTGTGGTACTAGCAATAACATTGCTGCTTCCTGTTGTTGCAGATGCTGTTAGCAGTCTAGAGCTCAAAGCAAAGAGGGGGCACGTTTCAGCCCATGCCACTTCATGCCATCAGCACCAACGCAATCTATGTAGCTCCTTTTCTACTTGTATGCTTTAACAGAGGCCCGCTCAGCTAATGGGGAAGAAGTTGCCCTGCAATGCGAATTTGTTTCCTGTCTGCTCTGCATAGAGGAGGAATGCTTCTGCAGTCTCTCTTGTTCTTGTCTACCTTGACCTGTGCCCTCTCTAGATGGGTTTATACTAGACCCACGTTACAAGCGGTGTGTTACCATATTGGGGGAAGAGGGGCGTGAGCCGAATCTGGCACACATTTAAGTGTAACTCTCCCTACCGTTAGGCTTCAGGGCACAACCTTCAAACAGCAATTATTGCATTCTTTTTGCTTTTTCTAGGAGGTCCCTATCAAATTCTGTGACACATTTCTATCACTAATCTGGCAGGCTGCCATTCAGACCACAGGAGGCCCAGCAGAGAAGAATATACACTTAGGGCCTTATTTCATCTTCATTATTCCTTACACTAGTAACATTCCTTAAAGGCTCTGGAAGTTTAATCTGAATGGAAAGTATTTTGCCTGAATAGCACCCCTTATTGAGACATTGTCACTGAGTCACAAGTTTAGATGAGTGTTGTGGCTAGCAGTTTAATCTATACTACATGGTAGTTTTTTCCACACCAACACAGGGAGTGCTAATCACTTCTAATAGTCTGACAGGATTGTCTGGCAGCAGGGCCTGAGGGACTTCTTGATTTGAGAGCTGGACTCTGAAGGAAAAGACTAGTTCCCATTTAAGAGTTTATCTGAGAATTTGCATCGTTACAGAAATGACTAAATAATGTATTTTAATGCTTATCGATGGGAAACAACCTTTACTAAAGTAGGAGAGCCAGGAGTCGTTCATGAGAAATAGATTGTGGACTATACCTGTGCTCATGAGGAAAGGAAACGGAGAAAAAAACTGTGATTTGCACTTAAAAATTAACAATAAATGAAACTCGTAAATATAAGGCAGTCTCCATAGCTGTTTGTTGGGTGATAATATGGTAGCCTTAAACTCTTTTCATATATACTCTTCTGAGACTTAGTATGTGAATGCATTGTTGCACTTAAAATGATCACTATTTGTATATGTCATTGCCATATAGAGATAAAGAGATAGTAGCATTTTTTCCACATTTTAAATCATTGCCAGTTCATTGGCCATTATTATTATTTGTGATTTCACACAGCTGTACTGTTGCAAATTACTTTCCTGTTACTTTAACCAGCTGCATTTCTGTATTTAGGAATATTGTTCCGGTCTTTCAAGGAATTCTGGTCATTTCATGGGTTCATTCAATGTTGTCGTCTTCTCATTTCAGGTCATTGAAGGAAAGCTGGCTCCTTTCTTGGGGAAGGTGATCAAGTTTGCCACCTCTCATGTGTACAGCTGCAGCCTTTGCAGCCAAAAGGGTTTCATCTGTGAGATTTGCAACAACGGAGAAATCCTTTACCCCTTTGAAGATATTTCTACAAGCAGGTACTGTATGTCATTCATACGTTTGACTTGCACGTAGTATCCTTGCAGATTTCAGCCCTAGTGACGTCTGTTTAAATAACTAGGGACTGGATCCCACTGATTCACATTTCTGGACAGCTGCTCTAGACTACTGGCCTAGGAAGGCCACCAAGAGGCTTGGAAATAGATGGAAAGAGCTACTTCCCAAAGAGCTACTTCCCAAAGCCCTGTAAATCTCAGAACGAGTGCTCAAAATGGGAAAGATCTTTAGGAACACCTCAGCATAATTTATCCAAAGCTCTTCTGAGTTTGCAAAGTGCCCTGCAAAGCCAAATGGATTCTCAGAGTGATCACAGACTTCTTTCTGGTCTCTGATGTTACTGGGCCCATGAGGTACTGGGACTGTACATTATAACATAATAACCGTCTGTTCTGATGGAACATTATGGCTAATTCTCTGCTCTCTGTGTGCATACCCCTCTGTGGGTATGTGTGCAAGGTTTTTTTTTTTTTTTAATGACTTTGTTGTTCTCGGGTAGGTGCATAAATATACACCAGGCCCTAAGTTAAACAAAAGAACGTTTATTTAACATTATATAGAATGCTCGATGACAGATCAGGAACAAGAAGTAAAGGAGACTATATCTAGTTGCAATTGCATGGAAGACCAAGCAAGATGCAGGAAACCAGAGCAGGCTTGGCAACACAGCAGTGCTACTATATGTCTTGGATTTTGAATAAAGGGAATTATTTTTTTTTTTAATGCAACAGGAAGATGGTATTTCTGACAGCACAGCATTCCCCTATGCAAAAGTACCCTTCTGGCTTTTTCAGATTCAATCTTTTTAATTTGTTCTCTAAAGAGTTAGTTGTGTTGAAAAGAAAAAAGAAATGGAGAGCCACCTTTGTTAACCATCAGGAGTAGCCTATTCAAAATGCTTCATCTAGAATTTGATTCCTTTGCATGGAAAAAGATGTTAAATTGGGACTAACGAAGCCCTCCTGTTTGGGTATTTTAAGCCTGACATGACTTTCAAAGACTATTTGCACATTCTTTCTCCAGATTCACATTCCAAAAAATGCAGAGACAAAGCAGTGGTCATAAGTTAAACAAGGTGTGTAGTTGAGCTCTATAAGTGGTTTTCAGGAAAAAAATGTATCTAGGGTGCATGGGGGGTAGATTTAGTTAAGAAGAGAGAGACTAGGATGAAATACAGCCTGATGACTACTGAGACTGTATAAGGCAATTAAAAATACTCCCAAAAGCTTGAGGAAAACATGTAAGAGTATTTAGGAAGACAAGTTCACCTGAAGTGTCTGTGTATTTGATTTGCCTGGGGGATTTTTGGTAACAAAAGCATTGCTGGGTGCATGTTATTCTCCTGTCCTTCGGTTGAGATCAGACATACCTTGCAATTGTGGAGTTTAAAAACTTCTGGAACCAAACAGTATTTGTCAGCAATTCAGTAAAAGCCGAAAGAAACTGCTGTCTCCTGTTTTTATGTGAATTAGAACCCAGAAATTACTTTTGTTCAAGTCTCACAAATGTGAAATTGTGGTTGATGTCATGCCAAAGACAGCGCTCTTTGTTAAAGGTTTTAATTAAACACAACCAGGATGAAAAGTTCTCCAATATTTGTCTCTCTTCTTTTTGTCAGAGGTCATTCTATTTGCTCCTTTTGTACTCCTTATCACTAAACCTTGCTTTTATCCCCATTTTTTTCCATTTCCCTTCCTCGTTAGTTTTCTCGTCTCATTACTACTCATGTGTGCCTGTGCACCTCTATGAAGCTAACAAGATTATTTCAGTGCTGTATTTTGCTCTTCTCCACCTTCGGGCTGAAGGCAAGTCATGCTAACAGAGGAACTTCTGTGTTTTACTGTGCAACTCCATCAGCTGCAAAGCAGTGGGGGAGGAGGACTGGTAGAGGAGTTTTTGTGTTTTTTCCATCTTATACAGGTGAGGAAGGTTTCTGAGGGAGGTGCCCTTACCACTACAGTGAGAGGCATGAGGTGAAGAGCCTAGTTAGAAATAGGTAGGTATACATAATAAACGAAAGCAGATGCAATGGCAGGCCGCAAAAGGTTAATGTGAAGACTTGCGATTATACCTGAAATTTCTGATGACGTGTGTTTGGCTTTGCTTGTTAGTTAAGTGTAATACAGATGTCTGAGTGAACAGTTAACTCAGATTGGTGGTTCAGTTGTACTGTTTTGAGTCCATAGTGTGTAGTGAGAATTGACTGCAGTTCTCTTTCTCCATCCTGTTATTTTTAGAATTGCTATCTACATTACAGTTCTCCCGTGTTATACTGGAAGCCACCTAGGCTTTGAAGTACCCCAGCAGTAGCTGCTGAATTGACAGAACAGCAGCTGAATGCTGAAGACCTGGTTTTCCCTCTTGCTTTCAAATGTTGCTCACCTATTTTGAGCATGCTACTAATCTACTAGCAAACTGGGCTGCTAGGTTAGAGCTACTCAAAAGCGGGTGCATGGCAGCTTTTGCAAACTTCGCCTCCCTTTTGAATGTTTGAAAAGTGAAGTGTGTTAGCCTATTTTGCTATGTGTGTGTGTTGAGTAGGCATTTGTTTTTCTGGCTACCTCCGTGACCTTTCTGGCTCTTTGGAGAGAAGAGTGACAGCTGTCAGAGCGGCCATTGAGATGCCAAGGTGTTCTCAGCTGGCTGTTAACTTTCCAGCTTTGTGGTCTCCTAGGTCAGCTTGGAGGCAGAGAGATTATTTCTCTCCAAAACATTCCCAGCAGTTTCTGAAGCAGCGTTCAGATGGAATTTATGAAGGATGGGCTCTTGTTCCGATAGATATATCTGAGAGAAAAGGGGGGCCCCTCTTGAGGGCTGGAGTTTCTCTTTGGTCAGGTTATTTGCTTGAGTCATTTTTGTCAACCCTCGAGCAAACAGGGTGAATACCTGGGTTATGCACTCTGCGGGGTTTGAATACACATATGTTACATACCCTCCTCTCCCTAATCAGCATGACACATTCCTTTGTTGGCAAATGGTTCCAAAACAAACACAATCAGGTCACTTAATTAGCGGGTCTGTGGGCTGTGCTTGGCAGGCTCCTTACAGCCTGTTGGACAATGCAGCGCAACAGCTTGCTGCCTCAACTTGAGTGTAAGGGTGGGCTCCCAAAGTCAGAAGCTTTCTAATGATATTTCCTTTCTGTGGCTTTTCGTGGGAGGTGGCCATTCTGCATGGAGCTTAAAGAAGGCTGTAATTCAGTAGTTAAAGAAAATCTGAAAAATTGGCCCATCCTTTTGGGTGCCTCTTCTAATCTATTTGATCCCTCTGTTCTCCGTTTTCCTGCTTTCTGCCCTCTTTTCCCTCATTTATGTAAGAGTTCATCAAGGTTCTTTCTGAATTTCACAATATCTGTCTCTTTCTGAAGGTCTTTAAATTGTGAGAACTACTTTTAAAGCCTCCTGAGTGAATTACACATGTCAAGGAGCAAATTGCCAAATAATGTAAACTGTCACAGCTCTGCTTTTGCT
This sequence comes from Struthio camelus, assembly GCF_040807025.1. Lineage (NCBI taxonomy): Eukaryota > Metazoa > Chordata > Aves > Struthioniformes > Struthionidae > Struthio > Struthio camelus. The sequence goes on along the minus strand of NC_090947.1, from coordinate 9,571,656 downwards.
GGAGCTCTGGCAACTTAAGCCACCTGAGCATCTGCCTCCTGTTTTATTTCTTGGATGAAAATTTGCCCTGGTTTTAAATTTAGCAAATAAATGTATAAAATTACCCTATTACATCACTAATTTCATTTACAAAAGTATTGAGAAATAAGTTTAAATATCCCTGAGTATAAACTGGCTGGTTAGAGCTATCCTTGCCTGTTTGTTAGCAGTTAGGCACTGCCCTTTGAGTCGTCCGCATTAACATGGTGAAAAGTTTGTTTCTTTCTCCTAACATAAAAAATAAAAGCAGAAATGAAAAAAATGCCCATGTAGTGATCCTGTAGTCTATAATAGGTGACATTATTTGTCTTATGACCTAAAATACCTTTAACAAGTTTTAAACCTTTAGGAATACTGAGAAAAATGCCATTGGAATGAGAATAGATTTATTCAGTATAAGGGCTTTCTCTTTGATTGGGTAATTAAGTAATTATAGTTATGGTTAAAATTTGTATATGCTACCCAGTTAACAAATTCTGATCTTACCAAACTCTTACTCGTACCTGTGTAGGCGTATGAGTGACTGCTCTCACGGGTGATTTGCTGTGTTTAGCTGGTAAAGCTGCTCACTCGGTTAAGAGCTGGTTAGTCAATTCCTTGCCTTTTATGTGGTGATTGTAGATGTGTGTGAACTGTGGAGAGTGGTTCCTTTGTGTTCCTATCCATTTATCAAGGCTAAACTGTTTTCACTTTGCAAAGTTAATTTGTTCTGCAGATCAGTTAAGACAGGTAGTAGACCTTTTAAGATACAAACCAGAAAACCCAAGTTTAAAATAGACGTGCCACAGAACAGGCTTAACTATATCAACCAGCTTGGATGCCTTTGGACACCATCCTGATAAGACCGATGAACGTACTTAACTTTACACATAGTGAGAAGTCTTACTAAGGGCTCTGAGGCTGTGCTTAACTTTATGCACATGCCAAAATCTTTGCGAGATTACAACTCACTGTGTTATGGATGCTGTGTCACTGGAGAAAAACAGCCTTGAGCATTTGGGAGAATGTCAAAGATATATAGTGGGAGGGGAGACTGAAATACATAGCATAGAGCACTTCCAAAAAATACCTTGGCAGAGCTCAGCGGCATCACTCAAAGTGCATTATTTTCCATCTTACCTTTGGTGGTTTGTTTTACGCTGGACAGCCCTTCTCCAGGCCCAGTTCCACTGAGCTGTGCTGATAATATAGGACCTGATTTTCAAGAGCGTAGTTTATTGGATGTTGATCATTTAAAAAGCTTGGCCAAAAGCACCCTGAAGTGGTCCACCTAAGACTTTCTTTAAAAGAAACTTGGAGATGCTAAGCTCACTTGATAATTTAATTTCACCTGAATCTCTTGCGACTAGTCAAAATCTTCTGGACCAAATCTGATTTTTGTCTGTGCAGGGTAGCAATGTAACTTTATCTAGAATGTGCAAAAAGAAAGCGATAGCTTGCTTACTTCTCTTTCCCTACAATACACTGGCTTTTCCATCAAGCACTGTATTTTGGAACTAGCTTAGTTTTAGAGAGAGATTTTACCTACCTCATGTCAGAATGGTGTTAATTAGAAATGTTCTGTGTAAAGCCAGATTAAATATAGACATGTAAATCACTTTGCTTGTTCAACTCAATTCAGCAGGACTTCTCAGTGGGTAATACTATTGTTCCCCCGTTACCAGTGTACAACAGTGGAGGGATGGAAGGAGGGTCACCAGGGCTTGGCTTCACCCAAGTTTTGGTCCCCAGTGTTTTTCAAGCAGAAGGACCTTTGCAATGCTACCTCATATGCATTAATGCTACCCTTTTTAGCCCATGAAAGTCAACACTACGGACTCTTAAGTGTTCAGAAATCCTAAGATTACCTTAAGAATCATGTTATTCATTCATTTACTTTATCTTCTAAGTGTTGAGTTTCTTTTTTTCATCTTGGGTTGGGGTGGGCATGTCTTCAGCATTACAGCAGAGTTGTAAAATCTGGAAGCCTTGGCTTTTCTTTCTTAAGAAGAGCAAAAATTCAGACCTAATTGCAGGATTCCAAGAGTGGAGACTTAAAGAAAAATGCAAAATAGTACAAAGTCATGCAATCAAATTATGATGACTGAGGGCAATATATGAATATTACTGTTGATATTATTACCTAGTTCTTTTCTTTTAGGTCTTCGACCACCACTTTGTGAATACAATGTATTTAGCAATACAAGAGGAAAGAGGACGAGTCAGGTTCATGGTTTGGCAGCTGGCAGAGGACGTGGGTTTCAGCAGTGTAAAACACGTGACTCTGTGGCACCTCAGCCTCTCCCGTGATTTGCATGTAGGGGATCTGTCACGTGTAGGACTTTTCCCCTTTCCAGAGTGACTCAGCTCCACTGACTAGAGCTTAACACTTCTGTTTCAGATTGCATGTTTTAATGCTGGCTTTAGTGTTCCTTTACTGATTTCTTGTGAACTCCTGTGAACAGGCCCCAAGCTAGCCAAATTACTTGGCTTGGGATCTTTGAACTCAAACAATTCGCAAAGTGCAGTGCTGAGGTGCACAGTCACTCCTTAATTCTTCTGCTGAGTGCAAGTATGGAAATACATGTGGATAAATGTACCATAAATCACTGCAGCCACAGCTGGGGCAGGAGCTGAGGACACACTTCCCTCCTTAATCAGGAGCAACAGGGCTTTGCAGAGAGAGGCATCTGAGAGCTGCAGGATTTCTTTGCTCCTGTTTGACCCTGCTGCCACACTTCGGTGCGGTAACTCAGTGTGTGTACACAACTGTCACTGGCAGATAGCAGGTGGTTAAATCAAGCCGTTCTTGTTGTTCAGTCCAAGTCCATAACAAATTGTTCTGTGAGCACCGAAAATGAAGGCCAGCTTGGCATTTTCTCTCTTCTCTGTGGTTTCGCTGGGTCTAATAAGGGAGGAGATGACGTTGAGGCTCCCCCCTGCCAGTGAGGCACTAATGGTTTTCTCTCCCTTCCAGCGAGCTGCTGGCTTTTCCCCAAATTAGTGGGGATTTAACACCTCTGACCACTTTGCACGTGTTTCGGATGTAGCTGACCTTGGCCCGCGGGTGCTGGTGAGACTGGATGGAGAGTGGAGGCAATATGGGCTGTGGGGCTGCCGGCAGTGAGCCCAGGACAGCCGAGCTGGGGACGGGAGGCTCCTGCAGTTGTGGCTTCCCCCTCCTGGGGCACTTGCCCAGCAGCTCATCTAACCCACGCTGGGTGTAAGGAAGCGTTAACCCAGGTCTTGTGGTTTTTATATGGGGACACCAGGTAGCGTATCATTCTACTGTCTTGATGTGGCTGTCCTTGGTGAGTCCTGTCAGCACAAACTGCTAGCTGCCACCTGGAACCAGTTCACCTCTTTGCACTGGTTTCCACAGCACATGCACTGGGCTGATGCACGGCAATTACAGTTGTTCATGCTATTACTTTACCTTCTAAGGCCAGCCCAGAACCCAGCTTTTCCCTAAAAAACAAGAAGCATCTTCAAGCTGTGTTATCACGCTAAGGGTAAGCCCCCCGGCAAGGGTGTATATAGAGAGGAAAAGTAGGATTACGCTTTGAATCACCACCTCTGCCTAGTGCTGGCTCTCGGAGCACTGGATTCATCATTTAGAATGAAATTCAAACATGTGATGATTTCAAGTTTCATGTAGCAGGTAGAGGGCTCTGTTTTGCTTTTTGTATGGCTTTTGCCTCCAAGAGGCACTTTTTTTTTTCAAAAGTAAGGCTGAAGTATTAACAGTTTTTAAGTGTGATATTAAAAACAAACAAAAAAAAAAAAGCCTGTGTCTGGTAAAGACTGTAAGTGTGTTGTGAAAGGAAAGGGAGCGAGGGCATTATCCTAACAAGCTCCTTTTAGGGGCAAATCAATGCTATGTTAGTGCCAACTTTCCTCCATTCATTTACTTCACTAGAGTCCCTTTTTCCTCCCTAGGCAGGCTCCCTGGATTCGTTCCTAGGCAACTGTAATAATATTGCTGCACGTGTGTGTCAGGCATTGATTGCCTTTGGGGCTTTTTTGTGTTGTCAGTGAACACAAGCTAGTCCTTTTTTCTTTTCCTTGTGTTTTGCTAAAGTCTCTGAGAGTTCTGGAGGGCACTGCTGCGATATTCACAGCTGAGCAATTCAGAAGTACTTGCAGGCAGGCACATGTGCCTAGCGTGGGATGGGGAGCAAGCTGGAATCCCCTAGACAAGGCTTGTTGAAGCTACTGTGTTTTGCTCTTTGGGTTTTTTAATAGCCAATTACAGATGGCTTAGTACTTTGGATGCTTAGCGCATGTTTGGCATCATCTAAAGAAAATATAATGAACAACCCATGTTTTTTCTTGTTTTCACTCTGTGTGGAGAACAAAAATAATAACCTGAAGAGTTCTAGGCAATGAAGGGCTCAATCCTAAATCAAATCCTTAATGAAACTCCTTTCAAGGGATTACTCCCTTGAGCAAATGTAGGCAAGATGTGGCAGAGGGGAAGTCGTTTTTCTGTGGGAAAAAAAAAAAAAATATAAAATTACAAGAGAGAAAGGATGATGGACGGTTATAGTGCTGCACTGAGATGGGAGAGAGCTCTCTTCACTTCTCAGCTCTCCTAAAAGTTCCTAGCAGACCTTGAGCAAGTCAGCTCCCCTCTTGTTCCCATTTGTAAAATGGGAATGCTGGCATCTCTCTCATCTACTGTGCGTTCATTTCAGGGATGAACAGGTTCTGCATAGCTGTGGGCTGCTTGAATTCCCAGATTGGTATTTGGAAGCCAGGACAGTACCACCCCATGTCTGTGGTACTGAAGCTGGCTCATCATCACTGTTTCCAGCACCTTCATCCCAGCGTGGTCATGCTGGCAGCCTGCCAACCTGTAAGGTTCCTAGAAGCCAGATAAAACTGCCTTGCAGACCACATCTGGGCCACCAGTTGATCATTCCTGCTTTATTTTGTCATTTCAGGGTGAAAGACCTTGGAGGCAGTCTGCCTCTGTGTGTGGCAGCCCCTCTTTGGCACCTGATCTTACCCGTGGTCACCTAAATGGTGGCCTAATACAGAGGAGAAATACAAGTATAATTGAGTGAGTGTGCAGAATCTAGAATTATTTGAGCAATAAGTTTGTGAAATACGTGTGGGAAGCCTGAAAACAATTTGCCAGAGTTTACAATTTGCCAAATATTGATAGGAACATGTGTAAAATGTCCAGACTCAATGGAACATATTAATATATGGCTCATCCTCAGCACAGAAGGAATGATTTTGTGCTTTCAATGTAGGAAGGGTTTTCTTTTGTAAGTAATAATGATAATAGCAATATAAAGCCTGTCTGGCTGCGGAAGGTTTGCTCTTTCTCTCTCTTGCTTTTCAATGCCATAGAAATTATTTAGAGGACTGAATAATTCTCTGCATTTCTATTACTCCAGCGTTCAAAAAAAAAACCACCTCCATCATTAAACATAAAACACCCCCTATTGTCTCAACAGAAATTGAGTTGGTCAGGAAAGAGCAAAGAACAGATAAAATACCAAAATAGAAAGGAAGCTATTTAAGATGCCTTCTTAGAGGGCTGAAAGTCAGTATGAAAACAATATGCTATGTTCACCAATTCTACAAATAATATTTGAAAAATAGCAAGATGCTATTAATGAGCAATATCACAATATCATTCATTACAGAAGAAAACATGAAAGGCCTGAATAACTACAGGCTCATCAGCTTATCGTCAGTAGTATATCGAAGTCTCACAAAAAACGTAAAAACCTTTTGGCCTCTAGCCAAAGAACAGAAGAAGATTCAGAAATAGTACCTGAACCATGATTTACTTATAACAATAACCAGGGTTAAGAGCAAGATAACTAAGCATAGTGAACTATTACGCAAGCTTTTTGTAGATTATAACATGTATTTATTCTCTAGGGAAATAAAAATGTTTCAGAACTCTGAGGTTTGCAAACAGATGTAAGGAAAACCTATGAAACTCCCATACAAAAACCTAATTGCAGACTGGTTTTAGACAGTCAAAAAATGAATGGAATTGGTGGCTGCCAACCACCTAACTTTTTTTAACCTCTGTCAAGCTGTTTGAAAACTGTTCACTGTGGAATTGCTCTGTTCGGGCTAAGGTCCTTAAACTATCAGATTTTTCAGCAAAGTTTTCATGCTGAGTGTAGAGCGCTTCTGAAACATCTGGCCCTGGACCTGTACACTGTTCAGATCTAATGACAGCAAAACTCATCACCACTTCTCTGGGAAAGTCCAGCAGAAATGCTGGGATGAATAGGATCCTCAAGATGACTGGAGCAGACTTGAATCTGCCTTAGATTTGCTACTGTTTCTTGGGAGCACCTGTATTCCTGAAGGAGGGGTTTAGCAGAAGTATTTTCAGTGTTTGCTGGATGGGGATTTATGGGGGCACTGCGGTGGGAAAATGTGACTGACTAGTTCATGCTGAACTCTCAAGGGCATACCCTGCTCAGTGGTGATTTTGATTACTTACTATTGTAGTAAGCCTTTTTGTAAGAGCAGGTTTAGGAAAAGGGACCCTGGAGAGTTTGGATTTGGCAGGCGCAGGCTGCCTATGGAGATGCTGCGTGGATGAGGGATGATATACATTATGCTCCCATATATTCCAGAGGCCACTCTTCAAAGCCAAATAGCCATAGCCGGGTTGGTCTAAAACTCAGACCTAGGAAGGCTGTGAAAACCAAGGAAAGCTGATAGTTTTGTGAAGTTGTCGAGTTTTTATTTTATCATAAACCAGAGGGCAGCATGTAATTAACATTTAATATTTTTGTAGTGTGAAGGAGAGAAGGAAAAAGCATGCCTGGCCTGATGTCATCTGGCATCAATATTTGCTCCCTGGAGGGAGAGCTGGGTTTGTTTTCTCAGTTCTCACAGGGAAGAGGCTGTGGTGTTTGACCCAGCAGCTATCGCTCACCCCAGCAGTACCTCCAGCACAGCTCAGTCTGACAGGTGTGCTTGGTCCTCTCTGAGGATGGCAGCCATGATGGGAGTCCTGAGGGGGCATGAGAAGAAACCTGTGGCAGCTCTGGGGAGGCTGCAGGAGGTGCCATGGGGTGGGAGTGAGGAGAGAACGCTCCGTGAATCATTGTGCCAAGGGAAGCAAAATCACTGGCTGACTACAGCAGAGGGGAAAATTTACCTTCTCCTCCATCCTTCAGCAAGGAAGTGTTCAGTCACAAAGATACATCTACACACTTACTCTTGTGCAGGTGCCCAGATTGCTAGCCTGACAAACCTCAGCTCTTTAATTTTTATTCTGCTCTCTACCTTCTTGAAAAGTAAAAAGGGTAGTTCTTGTCTTCTGCTCTCTGTGAATTCCAACAATGCTGTTTTGTTTGACAGAAACTCTGCAAAAGGATCTGATGGCTTAGAAAGAACTCTGTAAGTGAGATCAGTTTTCCAAAGCAAGTATCATTGCAGAAGTGCAGGTGGATCACCCTTTTTCCTAACGCAGGTGCTGCTGTTGCTTTCACAAGGTACAGCTGCTGCTAATCCAGCTTCTGGATGTTTCGGGTTGCCAAGGAGATGGGCTGGGTGGGGAAGCGATCTGTGTTGTTGGGGCTATATCGTGGCATGATATGGGTTACATGCATGCAACTCAATCAGAGTATTTATAAATTAGATTTTACTTTTGGAATCCAGCTCAAGTTCAGATCAGTTTTGTTCGCTGTTGCGTTGCTCCCCCCATCATTGAACTTGCAGCTACTGGGTGACATTTAAGCAGAAGGGCAAGTGATGGAACAATTAAGGTGTTAGACTGGGTATTTGAATTTTAACATATGTAAAAGCACGCACAACATCAAAGGGGGGCTTACTGGGAGTTTTGAATCCAGGAAAAAAAATCAGTCTGAACAGAGAGAGTTCTTGAATGCTCTTAAGAGTAAGCTCTGCAGCTCTAGAGTTGTGATGCAGAACTGAGTATGGGATCAATACCTGAAGTGTGAAGTAGCCCTGATGTCTTAGTGCCCAGTAATCCTCTTGCAAGGCAGCTTTCTAAGCTGAGCGTGATATTTTAAGCAATGTGTAACCATTTAACCTTGCAAGTCCAGCATTTTACATGAAACCCTTTGGCTGAGAGAAAGACCCCAGTACTGCTTTTCTAGGACTCCTTGTTTTTTGGTCTTTGTTTCATAGCATACAGAGAAAGTAGAAAGATGTTGACTTTGTTAAACAAAAATATATTGTTTGAAAAACAACATCTGTCTCTCCAAGGTCTTTATACCAAGAGATAGACTTAAGAACACATGATTGGGAAGAAACACCAGGCTGCTATTCTTAGCCCTAATGGCCCTTTTTTGATGCCACAACGGAGATAAAATCAGACTTCAGGATTAAATAAGAAGCAATCTGTTTGTAGTATTCCAAGAAGAAATTTAGTTTTGGTGGGGCTTTTTTGTTATCACTGGAAGACTTCTCCCAGTGAGATGAGGAATGGCCAACTCGTTGATGTTTTCAGGGTCAATTAACACTATTTGTATAAATTCCTCTTTGTGACTTTAAATTTGGCATGATGAAAAACAAAGACGTAGATGTCTTGTGCTAGTTCAGCTCCTTCACTTTAGAGGGAGTAACTTACCATTTCTGAAAATGCAGAACAGGAGCAGCATCGGCCTTAAATGATGGGGTTTGTTTAGCAGTGAGAAGATACAGATGTGTGGTGAAGGCTGATGCAGGCATCCTCTCATGCGGTCCCTCCAGAGAGCAAGAGGCAGCTTTGTCTGTCTGTGCTGTGTCTGCTTCGTGCCCCGGTGTGGGGTCTTGCTCCAGGCCTCAGCTACTCCGCCACCAATAACAGTGCCGACGTTTCTTCTCTCTCTTTTGGTTTTGAGGGATATGAGGAGTTTGTTAATTTTTTCCGCTGAGCTTATTTTTGAAAAATGAATTTATATTATTTTAAACACCATTAATCTTTAATTGTTTTCTCTGTGGATGACCTTTGACTGGAGGAGCAGGTGTGCTGGCTCCTCTCTAATCCTACTGGCATCCATTTCAGCATCAATTTCTGATAAGTTTTGTCACCTCCCTGGGTACTGGGGAGAATTATTGAGTGAGCGTAGGGAGTGGCAATGCAAGAACACAAAATTACGCTCCTCATCAATCATTATCCTCTAGCAACTTCCAGAGCATTGTAAATTGCTGACTAACAAGGGCAAATTAGCTTGATAAAATCACCATTAGTGTCAGTTCAGAATGATGTAAAGTTTTAAAGACATGGCTGTCCGCTCTGTCTGTCTCTCATCCATTAGTGTGTCTGTTCGTGGAGATCCCAATCCAGCAGAGCACATAAGCACATGCTTTATTTAGGCAGATCACTAATCCCAAGGAAATCACTGGGGTACCAGTCCTAAGCATGTGTTTATGTGCTTCACTGGAACAGAGCCGTAACACACATTCTCTTTCTGATCACACAGATGATAAATATCTGCATGAGCTGGTCTCTTGATTCAAAAACTGGTTCAGACTCATCAGCTGGACTTAGAAATATGAGCACAAGAGTCAAGTTTTAGTGAAAGAGAGCATGATATTGAGCAGATATATTCTGTTATTTTAATTTTATCAGTTTATGCTAGCTAAGGATCTGCCTCTGTAAGCCTCTGCATAGCCGTCTCAAAGCTCTACCTTGACTAAAATTTAAACCATATTTGGACCATATATAGAACTTAGTGTAGCCAGGTCAAGAGTTGCTTTTTAAAAGCTATAAATGCAAATGCAGCCAATATAGTTAATAAAGAAGCAGTCTGTATTAGCTTATGAACGTGTCTCAATGTTGCTGGACTGCAGGCCGAATATCACAGTTTGTTTTTAAGGGTAGCTTTTATTTGCCTTCTGGTTTCTCAGTGTTTAGGGTTTATTTCTCCATGTTTTCAATTTTTCTTCGCAATCTTGAAGGCAAGAACCTTACTTCTAAAAAAAAAAAACCAGTAAAGGCATAATAATGGAGGCTCAGATCCTCATATAATCGTTTGACTACAGTAGGTGCGACGTAAGGAAAGTGCAAGGCATTTCCAGACTTACCACAAAATCACAAGGCTGATCAACGCCCCTCATTTATGTCTAAATATTGCTCTAAAGTTTCATGTTTGGTTGCTTTCATTATTTATTTGTGAAAGTATAAACTAAGACGTTGCACCTCTGATACTGTCGTCCTTTTATTTTTTTTCATTTGGATACAAAGCTGTAGTAAGACAATGAATTGCTCATCGCTACAGATAGTTATTTGCATTGACAAGATGAGACTGTCCAGCTCTTCAGCCTAGCCCACTCTACAAGAGCCGGATGTCCCCTGCTCCGTAGCCATCTAGGGCTGGGCATTGGCCTGCTATGACATTACATCCATGGGCTCAGAGTGCCTCTAAAGTAATCCATTCACCTTCGTAGAGCATTTGATTTGTCCAAAATTATCATATCACATTCTAGAAAAGAATAACCCAGCTTTGGAAGCCAGGAGCTACAGTTATGATGAACTAGCGTGACCTTCCATGCGACAGAGAGCAGAAAATATAGCTTACTCATATTCTGTGTTTCATTTTTAGTTTGTTGAATGACTTTTTTCCTGCTGTTGAAGTAGCCTGCACTTTACTTTTTCCAGAATAGCGGACCGCACCGCTGGAATTTTAATGAGGAAAATGTCACATCTTTATTGTTCCAAATGCCAAAATACATCTTAATGGAAATGAATATTTCTTCATTTAGAAGCTAAAGCAGCAGACTTGTCTTTCATAAACCAAAAAATATGTCTAGTCTATGATAGACCTGAATGCTAGTTCTTAAGAAGATAAGTATTAATCCTTTTAATAATTTCTATCTGTGAAGTGGAAACGCTGGGATGGATTCTCAGCAAGTGCAAGTGGATGAAAGTCAACTGATTTTGGAGACCCTGCATGGCTTTACAGCAGCAGAGGTGTGGGCAAGCTCGTGTCTTATGCAGCTTCCCCACTTCTGAACCACAGCAGTCTTGAAGCTACCACAGCTGTTTGAAGGAATGTCTGCTGCCCACAATCCTTTTGAAGTCCATTGCATGCTCCGGTCGTATTTTGTCATTCATTTTGATGCTAATTTGTGTTTGCAGGTGTGAAAACTGTGGTGCTGTCTTCCACTCTGAGTGCAAAGTGAAGGCCGTACCATGCCCCCGGTGCGTGCGTAAAGAGCTGCAGAAGAAGCAGAAATCCTTCTGGAGGCGACTGAATATGGATGAAAACTTCGAAGAGTCTTGCAATATGTTTGAGTTGTCATATCAGAACACATGACTGCCTTAAGGCAATGGCCAGCCTGAAGAGAATCTCTTCCTCGGTTGCCAGCTCAAGCAACTTCTCAGCTTAGCCAGGCAGAAACCTTTTTGCAAAATAGTGTCTGACCTTCTTCTTCATCTGTGAATAGCAGCTGCCAAAGTGGCCGCAAAGTCTTGCTGGCTTTGAAATACCAGTGGCCAAACTGCATTTTGCATTGAAGTCCAGCCAGTAGCTCTCATACAAAATGTGTTTACTTGAAATGCTTTAGGTCTAGCTGATTAAGCACCCCAGTTTTTCTTTTCCACCTCCAGAGAAGACTTTTCCTCAAGGCAGAAAGTATTTCCCGCCATGACCACATTCTTAAGTTATTATTGATGTTGTTCATTTAGAATCGATGGCTCATCTACTTATTTATCTGTATTATTTATTAATAGCCTTGGCAGAGGTTCTGGTGAGGTGTTTTACAGAACCCAATAGGGCAGGAGTGGTTTTAAGCCTACCTGCTCCTTCTGACATGGACATGGGATTGCATTTCCTCATGTTTCCAGCTGCAGAGCTATTTTTGAAGGATCGATGCATTTATTTGTCGCTCCTCCCCGAGGAAAGAAAAATATCTCCTATCAAACCTTATTCAGGATGCTTGCAAGTGTAAGATGCAGAAGAATTCCTTTAGCTATGTTTATCTATTCATAACCAGCCCCATGGAATATTACATAAGCAGATAAGCAGGGAACTTGCTGCTGGTTTTGTTCAGTCGAGGTATATCAGTCATGCTCCGTCACTGAAGTCCGTTTAGTTCTACGCTAGTTATTCTTGTTCTATATGAGGCCACATCCTCATCTCCGGTAACATGATGTTGGTGCCGACCTCCTGCTAGTCTCACATTTGAAGACACTGTAAGTGTTCACGTTGGTTTTGTTTTTATCACGTGAAGTTTACTTGACCTGCTTCTCTAACCTTAACCTCCTAGACTGCTAGACAGAGAAGTGTCTTGTCCTTCTTAGTTAGAAAATATCTCCGAAACTGTGAAACATGCTATTTCCTTTGCTGTGTTCACGTGCAATTTGTGTCCTATGTTCTCTGGAAGCTCTAAGGATTTTATACTTCTGTAGTCACTTAAGTGGTGGAGAGAGAAGTTCTTCGAGGTATGGTTATGCCTCATGTACCTGGAACACAGGGAAGTATTAAACACAGTACATTGTGTATATTGTGAAAGAGGAGTATGTGATAGATTTGATTGGGGAAATACGTGTGTCACCACTGACAGTATGTTTAATTCATTATGGTGTCACCTCCACTGAGCACCTGGAGATGCTCCTCACTGGAACCGACATTCTTAACTCTTTCTCCAGACCCTGCCGTAATGTGATTGCATACATATGAATGCATTCATATATATGTACATATATATGTATGTGTCTACAGAAAACAAATACGGTTTTAGGAGAAAAATCCACAATCACGTGCATGTGTATTTTTTCTCTCCTTTCACATATGTTTGTTAAAGTGCAGAATATTGATCTTTGCTTACTATATAAGCTGTGGGCTGTTGTATTCAAGGCAGAAAGCAGTCTTGATCATTGAAGCAGCTCACTAATTGCCGAACTATTTTAAATAAAAGAACAGGGTACATCACGCTTACGTTAAGGGCCAGGAAAGCTACAAAGAGTTGCCTTGTACTGGAGTGTAAGTAGTTACCTTTTCCAACCTCCAGTTAAAGAAAGTAGCTGAATCAGAGCTTTTTCAAATGAGTACAAGTACTATATGTATAGAAGCATGTTTATATCTGAATACATTAGACAACCAGTGCCTTTCTTTTGCAGAAGTCCTTCTCACAGGGTTTTTTTTTTTTTTTCAGAAGGAAGTGCAGGTTTTTTCCATGTTCCTGGCAAAATAGTATAGGGATTCCCATATTTAATAAATTTGGTGAATTGTGTACTTTTCTTACCAAAATTAATACTTCTCCTACACAAGGACTGCTGTGCCGCAGCTCGCAGTTCGTCATGTGGAATGAGTTGCTTTCCGCTGCCATCCTTAATGCTCCTTGCAGGTCCGTTCCCACATGAAGAATTCCCTGCATGTTCACAAATGCAAACAGCAGGGACGTGCTGTGGAATTAGTCATGCAAACGGGAACTGCACTGGTACTGGCTGAATAAACAGTACGCTCCCACGTTATTTTCAGCGTGTGTCACTAAGACTAGTCCTGTGGCAAAGCCAGTAGCTGTGAAACCTTCAGGAATTGTCAGGTACTATTTCGAGGTGGCTGCAGACATAATGGTGGGTCATTAAAGAAGAAAAGATGAAGTTTTTTATGCTGTAATGCGTTGGAATTTGAGAGCCGGTTTCTAAAATAGATACATGTTCATTTGTTCATTTCCATCTTGGAAAAGTAATATAACTTCCTCTGGTAGCTGTAGGAGCAGACTGTATTGTGGAAGATGTTTTCTTCTCAGGGATGCCTCGCTCCTATCCATAAAAAGTTACTCTGTATAGGTGTGCATGGCAGGATATAGTCTTCTGTCACTGACTTTCGAGAGCATAACTAAGGCCTGATCTTGTCCTCAGGAAGTATGGATGGAGTAGGAACAAGCCCAGTTCATTTTTCAGGACTGCAAGGCAAAAGAATAAACTAAAGCTACTGCTCATATTACCAGCTCTAAAAGGACAGTTTTCCTATAAGAGCCACCTGGTAGCTGGGACACAGCCTGGGTTTCTGTAGGTGGTTTGACTTTCCAACAACACTTTACCCTTGTGTGGTTGTGTCTGCTGTAGTAACATAGTGCTGCTGCACATTGGTCTCCCAGTGCTACACAGATCACATGCTGTGGTCTGTAGACTTCTGGGTGGGCACAGCTGGAAAAGTACCTGGGATCTTTCCAAATTGTGCAAATCTCTCTCCCCCCCTCCCCCAAAACAAGTGGAACTTATGTATTGGTACTTCTTGTCCCATCCTATCCGTGCACGAGGTAAGTTTGAACAAGAACATTTCATTGTGAATCAAATCAAAAATGCGCTGCTTGTCTCATTCACAAAGAAAGCGCTGTCTTAGCTTATGGAGGAGGAATTGATCCATGTATCCAGTTACTGCTGTTACTAGCTTGTGCAGAACTTACAATCACTGTAGAAATAGAGCGCTTCACAGAAATGGACTGTCGCCTGACTCTTTAGAACTGCATAGAATATTTCCAGTCTCAGTTTAGTTAGCCTGAGATGTTTTAACCCGGGATAGTGTAGAGATATTTATTCAACCCTCTTTCTTTTCCTCTTTTATCCACACGCTCTAGCTTTCCCTTAACCGGGGCGGGGGGGAGAGGGGGGAGGACATATCCAGGGGATGCAAACTGCAGCATTTTTAATATTGTCAACCCACAGAAAGAGGAATTCACAGTCTTGCTGAATTTTGATGTCTGAATCCATCCTTGTTCTAATCTGTCTGTAAAATGCATCAGTGTTTGTTTTTTTTTACTGGTAAAACTATTCTTGTTAGGTTAATTTTTAGTGTTCTTGCTGCACTAAAATGAGGAAGATGAGAATGGCCCTTCTGGATTCATTTACTCCCCCTGCCCTGAAATAGTTGGACCTCCTATGCAGAAATGTGATGAAAAACGATTTCTTTGTGATATGACACGATGTCCTGGCTGGCACTTACCAATATGAACTCATTACTGGGCTGATGGAAACTGGTAGTTGTATTCGTTTCCTTGATAAGTGAGGTAAGATCCCTTCTGGTGAGGAATTTGAGTTCTTCATGGTACTCCGCAGGCTTTGATGGCCCTCTTAGGAGTGAATCATCAGGGTACCTCTAGCATTGCTCTTTTTAAGGCTTCTCTTAATAATTAACATCAGGATACTGTGTGTATTACAATTGACTGATGCTGATGTCCTGCAACACTAAAAAAATAAAAAGCAGCATAGGATGTCTGATTACAATGAAATGGGGAAGCTGCAAAGTTCTATTTTGTTCTTTTCTCTGTAGCAGCAGAAGCCATTGAGTTTCCTGTGCCTTCTAAGGTCACGGGCTGGATTGCAACTGACTGTTGGTCTATATGAAAGGAATTTAATTGAATAATCATTTTAATCTTATCTCTTGTTTTCTGCTGCTTTGCTGCAAGCCAGTCCCCTCCCTCCTTCTCACTTTCTCTATCTCTCTCTGCTGTCTTTGCTCACAGTGCTGAGTCTACAGCTAGACCTCAGGCTTCGTAGCTCATTGTGTTGCTGTTGAACCAGTCGAGTCTGATCATTCTCTCCTTCATAATTTGCCTTCCAATTTTCCCTTCCCAGTAGGAGTGCCTTACAGTACTGTATATTAGCGTCTATCTTCCTATTTTGGATTTCCTGATTGAATCTGCTGTTTGATAAACTTGTAGACTTAAACTGAAACTCTCCCATGGCTGCACATGCTGCTTTGCAGGGGCAGCTGAGTAAATCAGTTTGCTTGTTCTGCCCTTGTGAAGTGAGCTCTACAGACTGCATATATGAGCTCTGAAGACACCAAGCTGCATGGAAACCCCTCACTTTTGCTTAACTTGGTGCCTTAAATTTTCGTAAGTGAAGACTCTTGTCAGGAATGCTCTGCCACGATGCAGCATGTTTGGCATTGAGCTGTGAACCCTAGCTCCTGGCAGTTCCTGTCTTACTAGGAATGATGACCATAAAATTTGTTTATCATCTATGCTTTCAGAGGGAAAGATGGGAAAGGATAACATGGAGAAGGTGCTGGTTTTTATTACCAATATTGTGGAGAATAGCTGGGCTTCTCTTCAGCAGAAAATGAGGTTGTGCTTACGCAAGACCTTCAGGAGTTTTGTGTTACAATACTGACAAGCTTGGGGCACGGGAACAGGCTCAAGTCATGGGTGGCTTTGCTCCTCCTGGGACCACTGGCCAGTGTGTGCCCCCTGTAGAGGGTGTCTGGCCAACCTCCCTGCCCACGCTGCAGAGCGGGGTCAGTACTGTGGTGGAAAAAGCATTTCCTCAAAACCGATTTTGACTGCAGCCTGGTTCTCTGAAGACTAACCCAGCAAGGGTTTGGGCAGCTTAACATTAGAGAGCGGGTTAACCTGCTTAAATTTTAGCAAATAAGCAGCTAACCCTTCTAGCCTGTGTGTCAGTCCTGGGCACGTGTCTATACTGATTGTGATCTTTTAAGTCCACTTTTGACGCCGGTAGCAGGAATCCCATTTGAAAACAGCAGTACTGTCACTGCATTTTAGCAGTGAAGTGAGGAGACAGCCCAGAGAATAATGCGCATGGTCCTTCTTTACTTGAAAACCGCAATGTGCACACTCTGACTTGGGACATATCTTCAAATGCCAGTTGCCTCCAAATCTCTTAAGGTGGTCGTTAATCCAAATCACAAGGACACCTCTCGTGGGCTGCGCCAGAGCAGTCCAGGCCTGGAAAGCTGTTAAGTGTCT
This sequence comes from Struthio camelus, assembly GCF_040807025.1. Lineage (NCBI taxonomy): Eukaryota > Metazoa > Chordata > Aves > Struthioniformes > Struthionidae > Struthio > Struthio camelus. The sequence goes on along the minus strand of NC_090947.1, from coordinate 9,554,982 downwards.
AGGACCAAAGTGTATTAGGCCTCATCTACATACTCAAGCATCAGTGGCTCAATAATTTATTTATTCATGTCTAATCAATGCTTCAAACGAATATGAATCTTTGAATACACTGCTGTATCAATGGAAAAGGATTTATTTTAGTTTTGTGTATGCACTTGTCTACAAAGTTGATCTTGTTTAAAAAAAGGTGTGTGTTTTCCAACTGATTTTTAATGACGTTAACACCTATTATAGCAGGTTAGCTGTATAATCCCTTCTGTACTTGAGCTAAACAAAGTAAAAATTCGTGAGTAAAAAGGATGTTTGAAAGGTTTTGCACCTAAGCTTCAAAAACCGACTTAAGTTCAATCAAGGCAGTTTTGGGGAAGGGGGGAAGCTGGGTCTGACCGACAGAGAGCTGAGCTACTGCTGTCTGCATCAGTCTAGGCTTTTCTTTCCTTCCACGCACCCAGGTCACCGACAGCACTTCCAGATGGATTTTGGCAATAGTGGCAGTGCACCCCAAGTTTTTTGAAAACCACTATGTGTCTGCACTACTCTATCTGTTAACTTATTGGCAACATCATTATTTGTGTTTCGTTGTTCTTGTTTGTTTTGGTTGATTTACTTTTGACAAGGATTTTTTAAATTATCTGCAACTGTTGGGCAATAGTCTTAATTTATTACTGATGTGCAATGGCATAATTTAAATTCAGTGAGTTGAATTGCTTGTTGACACTTGAGCAGGGTTTCTTTGGGTCATTTGTGACAGCATCAGAGCACCAGTCCCTCGTGTGTAAAGGCAACTCTCAATAAATACTACAAAAACATTACTTGTGTCCTTTCTAATTTGCCTTCTGCGGGGTACTGCACCATGAGTAGGACAAAGCTTTGAAAGAATGCTAGTTTCCTTAAAAAAGCTAAACTGCTGGTGAAAGTGTTCCAAATCTAAGCGAATTATCGTATTTACTGTTCTCAGGTCTGAGCTAGGAAGTCTCTGGAAATACTGTCAAAGACTGTACTAGGCTTTGAGTATTTGGATTTCCGATTAAATATCTTAAGTTTTTTCAGAAGTCACGATTGCCTGGATTTTTAAAGGTGATGAGCCCCAGCAGCTCCCAGTGGAGCTTACTGGGAGTGGTTGTTGGTTGGCACCTTTGGACACCGAGCTCTCCATGGCGTGCAGGAGGTGCAGGGAGGCTGCTCCTCCCGCTGCCAGAATGCAGCCTCTGTGCGTGGCTGCCCTGTGGACCTCTACCAGAAGATCCAGGATAAGGGCCTGAATAAGGGAGGCACCTTCCAGTTGTATTGCAGGGCCATAGCCCTGGGAGAGTAGGATCATGCCCGCGCTGTAAGGGTGTTTCCAGCTCAGACAGCTCTGCCTGGGAGCAGGCATGATTGCTTCTCTCCTGAGCTGCCTTCTCCCAGTGCACCAGGCAAGGAGCTTCAGCAGCTCCCCAGGGCCTGGGATTTGGTAAGGATTATAAGGACTGCAGTGCCGAGCTGCAGCAGAGCTAGGGATCAAAACCCACTGCTGGAGGGCCCCCCAGAGCGGTGGGGGGGGGGGGGGGGGAATCCCCTCTCTTGCTCCCCTCCTCAGAGAGATCAGACGGCCACCAGGAATGTCAATCCTCTCTCCTGCAGGTACCTTTGGACTTCATCCCCACGATGAAATCGGCTACGAGCAATGGGTTAATGTTTGACTGGGACCACACAAGCTGCATGAGGGAACCATGTGCAAGACCGTCTCTTCCTCCTTATTTGCTTTGCAAGGTGAGCAAATTCGGTTACGATACCTCTGTCCCCTTTCACTGCCCCCTGCCCTCCTTATTTGGCAGGGTAAGAGACAGTGAGAAGGAAGCACCACTGCAGAACAGAGATCATGGGTCTGGCAAGCCCTGGGAGGAGCATTAATCTTTGCTTGTTTTTCTTGTCCTCACATGACTGTATTTGTGCAGCTTCTTCTCTCCTCATTGCCCCTTCCCGACCTCCCTATTGTGCTCTGTTTCGATATATGAACCCACCGTTGAAATGAATTGCTAAAAGAACATATTCCAATAGCTGTCACAAGGCAACCTGGGGCTGGAGTTTCAGGCAACGTTTCTTCTGGTTTCAGTCAGGAATTGAAGTGCTGGGATTTTTCTTTCTGTCATATGTTCTCATTACAATGGAGCTGTGCCCTGCAGTGAAGTATAACTATCCCAATAAAACCTTACCTTAGCAGCCCTGTTCTTAATCCCCCAAAAGCCATGCTTGTTGGGTAGTTCTCATAACCTTTTCTGTTCATTTATCAACTAGCCTTTAGCTCAGCGGGCCACAGAAAATCTCAGTTCTTCCAGGTCCCTTGGGAAACAGTAGAAAAACTGGTGTTTGCTTCTGATGCTGAGCAATGGGGACAGACTAGCCCCTGCAGAGTATCCACCCACCTCGTCTCCCTCATGGTTAACACCTCTCATTCTGGCAGGACAGATAGTATTTTATAACCATATAAGCGAATGTGTTGGGCAATATTAGAACACAGGCAAATCTCACAGCCCCTTGGGTCCAACATACAACCTTCTGGATTTTGTCCTTCCGTGTTCTCTTTGCACATTAAATGCTTTACGGTAGATTGAACCAGGAGTTTGATCAATCTCATGGCCAAGTCCTGTGAATGGTATTATATCAACCTGAGCATGCCAAGCCAAGCTCCAGCTCTTCCCCTAAAGGTCGGGACAGTTCATTTAAAAAGTTACCCTTCTAGCTCTTAGACCAAAATCAACAGTATTTGGCTTAATTCAGGAAGTGTCTCTATGACAAAAGAGAAGGCACCCTGCAGTACCAGAACAGAAAGCCTATTCCTAAACGATGGATTTGTAAGAAAGATCTGAGGTTAAGACTCCCAACTTATCACTGCATTTATTGTTTGTTTGATTGATTTTTCTAAAAGGTAGAACTAGAATATAACTCACCTTCCAGGAATCTGTAACAGTGATAAGTCTACAAGTTTAAGAAGTCTCAAGGACACTATCTAAAATAAATAAAATGGCACAAACACTCTGTCCAGAACTGTGCTCCAGGCACAAGGAGATGCATTTATTTTTTTCATTCAACTTTTCAGGTTTCCATAATGTGTATGACATAATCCAGATTGCAGTACAATAATAAAATAACCCAAATGGAGCTGGCTTCCTCCCTCTTTCCTTCGGGCTGGAGAGAGGCCTTCCAGTTCTGAGGTTACCATACCTTTTCAGGGAAAGACATGCCGAGGGCAAGTGAAATATTCTGGGAGTGGGCTTTTATGTGCACATGGCTCTGGACTGTCTTTTTAAAAGAGTTCTTGTTTAATTCAATACTCCCCAAAACAGTGGTTCCACCTAGAGGCCTTAGTATTACCGATATGAGAAGGTGGTGAAAAGCATCTCAGATAATCAGGTGTCACAAGTAAAACCGGACAAAGTCTCCAAGGCAAGTAGGAATAAATTCCAACCATTTTAAGCATAGACAAATATAAACCTTGGCACTGAGGCTGCAAACATGCTAAAAAGTGGCTTCATTGTTTACATTAAAAGACTCTTGATTTTCTGTAACCTCACTTTTTTTATCTGAGGCTATGAGGCTCATCTGGAAAGCAAGAGAAGTCAGATAAGAGCTTGTATTAAGGGACTTCACATGGACTTCACGTGGACTTGATAGTTCCCAGGTGTTATTGTGTAGGTACAATAAGGTGTGTTTACAAGTGAATAGGAAGAAATTGTTAGTAAGTATTGTTTAAATGTAAGAATACACACGTACTGGATCTGTGTAAGAAAGTAATAGATGTAATCTGTGCATGGAACAGTTCAGTCCAAAGTATCTTCATGGTACTAAAGTTTATAGATTAATCTCATCTGTGATTAACAGTGCAGGAAGTACTGAAAGTACAGTGACTAAGGCATGAAATGCAGTGAGCAGCTCTCTACTGGACTGTGCCTTGCCCTGCAAGTAATCCCCCTGGCTTCCGTGAGCGAGGGGGTGCAGACTCCCATGGGAGCAGGGCTGGGGGAGGAGAACTGAGATTCCAGCGTATTTTTTGTCGTCAGACATTTGTGTACAATTGCTTGTGACATCGGTGGATGTTGTTTGTTGTGTACTTATTGCAAAATGTCCTGTTTTGGCTTGGACTCTGCACTTTCGAAGAGCATTAGTCTCTTTGATTTAACAGACAGCATGATCGATCCTTTGAGCAGATAGGAGCTCTGCTGACTTCAGCGAAAGCTGCAGTTTGTAAAAGAACCAGAGTTGGGCTCCCAGTGTTTAGAGACATGAGCTGTAGCCGTTTATAAAATTGGCAAATTCCTTCCAAAATGAAGTAACTGGACATGCATTCTGCACAGAGTTAACCCTGGGTGATAGCAGGTAAAAAAAGAGAGAAAGTATAATAAAAGTATGGGTCTCTACTGTAGGTATTTACACAGTATTGACATTGTAAGCTGTGCTTAGAGATTTATGTCAAGTGTTACTGCACTGTCATAAAACAATAAAGTACTTCTGTGAAGGGCTTAGGGCAAAGGGGAGACAGAAAAGTCTCACTATATAGGGCCCTCCTCCAGCTCCTGTGGGAATCCGTGGGAATTTTTCCATAGCTGTCAGTAGGCAGAGCTGTATGGAGGCCTGCTAGGGGAAGGGGAGCAGAAGCAGCTTATTTGCTACATTCGCAGCAGGTAACTAGAGATTTTATCACAGGGAGGATATTCCCAGCACCCAATTTTAGCAGCCTTGCACAGCTGTTGAGTCTACCTTGCAATGCATGGAGAGAGATGAGGGCTCCTCTAGGGAGCAGGGATTTATTTGAACTGAATTATCCCCTGGTGTTTTGTAGCAATGCTGGCAAGGCCTACAAAAACTGAGAGATGGCACTGTGTTTACCATGTTTACCATGGCCTTCACGGACAGAGCAGTCCCCCTGGCTGGTGGGAAAGGTGCTGCTACCAGGGTGCTCATGGCAGCACTGCCAGTGCACCTTGCAGGCTGGTTTTAGCTCAGGTTGTGGTACGTTGCCCAAGCTAGTACACACACACAGGGGCAAGTGTGTGTGTCTTGCAGCAGAGGATGAATTAAGAGGTATGTCATGACAGAGAGTGGCTTTTTGTTTTCTTGCTTCTAAACAAAGGACAGCACTAACACAGGCACGATATAGTATTTGTGTGTTTAATATGGCACGTTCCTTTTTACCAGTTCCTCCACTGCAGGGACAACAGGCCAAGGTGCAATACATACAGAAAGGTGGGGATTACTAGAGTCTCCAAACTTGTGAGATTTCTGTAGGGATTTAGCCCCTAATACTCTCAGGTTCCTTCATAGACCCTGAACGTAAAGAACTGGGCTAGATTCACTCTGGCTTGCAAGGATCAGCAGATCCCTGCTAGCCGCCTGCCCTCTGCCCTAGCCCTCTGCTCCTGAACAGATCAGCGTTCTTTGAATTGCTTCTCTGGTAGCTGTGGGTTGAACAGGCTGCCTGTGGAAAACAACGTTCTTATCTTCATCTTCCTGCTTTTGTGGCTTTCAGTTGGAGCATCCACGAAGCAAGAAGCATGCAGCTAGTCACTGTGCAGTTACCATACTGCAGCGGCCAAGGGGTCAGGCCATGAGTCTAAGAGGAATAGGATTATTCCTGTGCTCCAGGGCCTCTCCCCAGCGCACCCTGGGCTCGGCACGCTTTTAGCTCTGGACTGGAGTTTGGAGCCAGGTGCAGTGCATGTCTGTCTGTGGGTCTGTGACTTCAGTTTGTCTCCCCTACTCGTTGTCTCTTCTTTTCATGTGGTTATGGTAATATTTCTTCTCCGAGCCTTCCCAATACAGTGGGACCCATGAATCTCAACACAGAAATATATTGCTCTTTCACTAGGTGTGGTTCGCATTTAGTTGTTCTCCTGCTGGTCGCCACTGCATGGGAAGGCATTGTGCTGCTTCTTTGCACACGAAGGAGAGAATTCCATCAAAGCGTTTATCAGAAGTTGTCCCCGCCATAGCAGTCTCACAGCTGTCCTGCCCAAGGGTGGGAGAGATACCTGCTTCCATGACCCTGCTCCAAACAACGCTTCTCAATAATCAGCCGGGTTCAGCAAAGAAAAGCACCTCTGTTTAGAAGGGACTTCTCAGAGCCCTTCATAAACCTGAGTGACGCTGCAGGCCCAGCACACTGGCAGACTGGGAGAGTGCCCTTGTGTTCTCTGTCAGGGAGCAGTGCTCCATGTCTGCCAGTCTTCACTGTTCTCCCAGGGAGCTGATTAGGGTTGTTTGCAAAATGGGTGGACAGGTACTGAGCGCTTCAACATCTGACCCCACCTCCCCCAACTGGCTGAACTAATTTTGGGCATAGGCCACTAGATCAGCCTTCCTCTCCAAGATCATACTTCTTATCGTGTCCTCTCTCGGAAGCATTGTCCATGCTGTTTCCTGCCCCAGATTTTATCTTAAAAGCTAATGAGTAGAGCTGAAACGTGTCTCTCGCTCATCAAATGCCTTGTCAACCTCCAGCCTCCAAGCAGAGCTCACACTGGAGCTGCTCTCTCACAGCTGATGGATTCGCTCCAGCCAGTTCTTGGTGTGGTGAAAATTGGTCACTCCTCAGAGCCCTGGGAGGTGTCACAGTGGCAATAAACAGCCTCATTCCTGTGACACCTGAGGTCCCTGTCATTCCTTTGCATTCCCAGCTCAGCCAGTGCTGAAGACATGGTCCAAGTGCGTTCCCCTACTCCATCAGCATGATAGCAGTCTCCAGCTCCACAGGACCACCACGAACCCCAGCAGAGCACTGCAGGACACCCTGTCCCTGGTTCCCTTGGCCTTGTTCAGAAATAGGAGTTTTTAAGCTCCGCTTGGTCAGAGGTAAGCACACTCTCTCACACATGTACCCAGAGCACAGTGCTGTGGCACCAGCAGGCCCTTGGCTTTGTATGTGATCTTTTCCCATGAATATCTCAGTGGTGTCCTCATCACATGAGCTCTTCAGCCTCTGGGATGGCAAGACAGCCTGGGAGATTGAGATGACCTTTTTACTTTGTACATATCTTGCTCTGCTTACCCGCAGATTAAAATCACAAGCTTGGCTCTTCTCTTTATGAATTTGGAGGGGGACCTTGGAGCAAACCGCTTGGGACTGGTAGGAGAGACAGAGAGCAGAGTGTGTCTTTCTCGCTCCTCACACTCCTTCTCTTCTTTTTATTGACCTCGCTCAGTGATTGGAAAAGACCCATGTCCCCCCCCCCCCCAGCCCCCTCTTCCTCCGCAGCCGCACAATTGTCACCGCCAATTAGTGCATTGTTAGGGCACACAATGGCGCTGTGGCCACTGGAATGGGCTGCTTTTGTGCGTCTCCAGTCGGCCGTAGGGGCAGTCAAGATTCATTTAGGGCCTTACACAACACGGACAGAAAATACTATCAGAAAAGCATAAGGGGGAAAGAAAAAGAGAGCGAGAGGTAGAAAAAGGAGGGGTGGGGGGAAATCTGCTATTCAGGGGTTAGCCCAGGCGCATGAAAGGCCCAAGAAGCAGTGCCACATTGAAGACGCCCCTTGCAACACAAAAAGCAACTAGGGCTTAATAGTAATTAGTGGGCGAACTGCAAAGAGCACGATGGCTCTCCAGCAGATTGTTCCTGCTCTTACTGCCACCGCTTCCCCTTCCCCCTTCCCACCGGATCTGGCTGGGAGAGGGGAGGGGAAAAGCCAGGGGATGGGAATTGGCAGCCCTCCTTTACCCACCACGCTCTGTAGAGGCCCCATCCAGCTCTTCTTTGTGGCAGGTAAATTGGATTTAATTCTCTAAAGCTTGTAGCCAATTACAGGAGGTATTTTGCAGACAGAATAGGACATATGGGTATGATTTTGGATTCACCATTGTGCCTGTTTCAAGGACCTTTAAAGCAGACCTATCCCTTTTTGCAAATGGCATGATGCGCCTTGTGGCTGGGCTGTTTGTCCACGGCCTGCTCTTCTTTCCCCCCGCCGAACCACAGAGAGCACCACTGTCATTTTGGTCTTCTGCTTCCTGTATTTCCCTCTTTATTCATAAAATCATCCGGTTTATAGGTCTTTACAACCTGTTTAGGCAAAGGCCTGACAGCTTCTCTGTCAGCTTAGTAGCTACGAGGAATCTGCTCAGGTTGAAAACCAAACGTCACCCTGCCCCCTCTATCAAAGTCTGCACAGTGTGAACCTCAGCAATCTCCTTTCCCCTGCAGTCACTCCTTTCCCCTAATTTTGGTGTCCCTTCCCAGCTACTCTAAGGGCTTCAGCAGTACTTACAGAATTTGTACATTTTGGCCCAACCTGGCTGTGTCTTTCAGGAGTATTCCAAGTTAAAAGATCCAGGTATAACCTGGGCAGGTGTAACCTCATAAAGACATGCTTGGGTATTGAAGAGAAATTCAGAGCATCTTAGCCCAAATGGAAAGTAAATAGAGACCCAAAATAATGAATGATTCCTTTTATTTTATCTTGTGATTGAAAGTAAAGAAAATCTATGGGAGAAAGCTGTGGTGGGGCTTAGTGGTTAGTTTATTAGCTATTCTCAGCTGGTGGATGTGGCTTTCAGTTTTCCTTGGATCCAGGAATATTAGACCAGGTTCGAATTTCAAGCACAACAGCGTGAGACCTCACAGAGCTCACGCTGAGTTCTTGTGGAGTCAACTCAGTACAAATTAGACCAGATGCCATCCCACCAAATTCAGTAGTCTCTGCTGGAAACATTCCCAAACCATAGTGCATAGAAGTGATGATACACACATATGTGCGTGTGCAGTTCTGGAGCACAGTCTCTTTTCAGGAAGAGAGCAGAAACAACTCCCAGTTCCCTCTCTCAGCTACACTTTTCTCTCCCTAAGATACCTGAACAAGTTTGGGAAATGCAGTTACGGCTCTAGTACCAGTCTTCTTTCCGTGGCCTGGAAACCACAGCCATTCTGTGTGTCTATACAAAATCAGATTGATTGATTGTATCAGGATAATGAAAACTGGATTCACAACCAATACTTTTGGCCCACCCCAAATCCCAACATGGGTTTCACACAAAGCTGAGTGTAGCACGGCAGCATCGGGAACTCAGTGGGAGTTGTTGGCAATGCTCCCGCGCTGCCAATGTCATCGGGAGCCCTCGCAGTGTCTGCACTACATAGAGATAGTGACTTGGCTTTAGGCACTGTCTAGCAACACGGAGCGTGTCTGTCTCACACCAGCCACAACACTTCCACGCTGTGCTAATTAGCAATGTAAGTGGCGGGCTCTCCACTGAAAGGATTAAACTGTCTTCTCACCTTGCCCTGCCCCTTCTCCCTCAACGACAGATGTTTAGTACCATCAGGATGTAGGCAGGGATTCCTGGCAGCTAAGGTGAGGGGGCAGCAGGGCTACTCTCCGGGCTGTACATCTACCAGGAACAAAATTGAGTCTCAGGACAGTCAGCCTAGCCTGACCACAGGGACACGCACCCCTGCAGCCCTACAGCCCGTGGTCACCAGGCTCATGCGCCGAAGTGAAACAGAGACAGAGACAGCAATGCAGGAGCCAGAATAGTCTTTTCTCAGCTAAGGACTGGGGATGTCAGGCTTGATTTCCTAGCTCTGTGTGGCCACATGGGCAACTCGTATCATTTCTCTGTCTGCAAAAACAGGGAGAACTTTTTTTTTTCTTTTCTTTTTCCCATGTTTTGTTCCATGGCTGTTGAGCCCGAGAGCTGTTGCGTGGCAGGTACATACAAGGAAGGGCAGATAACGCAGTTGCGTGGTGGAAGCTTGCGTGGCACCGCCTTAGCGTACACCCAGCTGAGGCCCATCTGCCTGACGGTGCAGTGGCTGCCTCTGCGAGGTACGGAAAAGGGCTCCTCGCTCCCCTGTCCCGAACAGCAGAATGGTTGAATTCATTAACATAGGGAAATGCACGCAAACAGAGAGTGAATTCTGGGGCAGCCAGACAGGCTTCTCTGAGCAAAAAGCTGAACCAAGCCACTCAGCTGGTTTTATGCCATAAGGAATAGGCGCTGGTCTGTGTGAGCCCAAATCTGTCACTGTAGAAGTTGTCCTACCTTTTTTTGTTAGCTTGTTGCTTACGTAAAACCAATTTGACTGCATCAGTTTGGTAAAAAGAGCCTTTAATAGGATTCACAACCTGGTCAGCAGAGATTTTTGGCAACCCTGCTGCACCATTTGTGGAAAGATGGAAATATTTCAGAGCTCTTTTTTGCCTCACCAGGTCATATCCCAAGCAGGGTGACATCACTGCATGTTTGACGGTATTGCACATTGCAGTTGAGTATAGGATTGAGAGCATGGGTGCCTTCTTTTGCCCCACAAATCTCTTCATGTGCTCCAATCTTGTTAGTTCTACACATTGAACAAAAGCATGAATTTGAAGGTTGCTAGCAACATCCTTTCCAAAATCGCTTTGACCTGTGTATTACATTATCCCATGAATGACTTGTAGAAGGAAGTAATCAAAACATGTTATAGTTCCAGCTAGTGCTAATTGCCTTTCCATCTCAGTTTCTGTCTCTTTCTACGTGTGACCAATAAATGTTGATTATGCAGGGATTTAAATCTGTATTTCAACATAATTTGGTTCATTTGATGTGAATGACATGTCTGTCTAAGTCTTAGCTCCAAATATACCTCCAACCCTGTGTCAAGCACTTCAAGGATGTCAAAAGGACATACCGGGAATCTGAAGTGCCTGGTCTTAGCAAGAATGCCTGAAAGGTCAGAGAGAGGACGTTGTTTGGGGAGGTCTCCGGCCTTGATATTTACCGACTGATTCGTGAAAACCTGGAAGCGCAGCACGTGTGTAGTGCATGTAAATTTTTTTCCTTCAAGAACAATACAGAGGAGTAAGTATAAAAGATACAATTTTCAAGCAATGTTGATTTTTGGTTGCCTGTAATCTTGGGAGGCCGATATGGGATGCTAAAAAGGAGTCCGATTTCCAGGGGACTTGCACATAACCGTTTCTGAAAACAAAGATCCCTTAAGGTTGCCTCAAGTGGATCCAGAGTCAGTCACTGCATTTGGAAAAACTTGATCACAGCCTCTTGAGAGGTCAGTGGAGAAATGTAGTCAAAAAGTGGTTGGTGTGTTCAAAATCTATTATTTTGGTTATATGAATCTTTAAATTTTCAGGAAAGGATAGACTGAACTTGGATTAGTCCGAACACAGACTGAAGTCACTCTTAGCGGTGACAGTTGTTATCATACCGGTTTCATAGATTCATAGATTTTTGAGGCCAGAAGGGACCACACGTGACTGCAGATGTTCAAAATGATAGCGATTTCTTTGTGAGGTGCCAGGTCAGCACAGACAGGCTATTTCTTGGACACGTGCCTGTTTTGACTGCCTGACTTTCTTGGCGATCAAGGCAGGTCTAATGGACAGGCGCTCATCAGGCTGCTTGCTGGCTGCAAGCTGCCTGGTTTCCCGACCAGCTCCAGGAACCCCAGGCTTTCGCTCTCCCTAGCTCTAGGATCCCCTCTGGTCCTCCCGGGGCAGAACGGCTTCCAGGCCTTTTCCGTTACATGGCAGGAAGCCTCCTAGCTTTTCCTGATGCTACAGGTTTTCTCAGAAACACGGGCAACTTGCCCTATTTGGCACAAAGGTGTGTTTTGCTTTGTTTTTTAATGTTGGAATTTTCCATAAAGCAGAAATTCCGAGTTTCAGCCAGCTCCAATTGCTTGAGCATTGCTTGAGTTGCTTGAGTATTTTCTCCAGGGGATTTTTCACGTTGACTGTTAGAAATTTGCGTCCTAACTCTAAAGTATTTGGCGTTGCATTTTCAGCCAGAGGTTCCTATAGTCTGCCTCTCTCTGCTAGGTTAGAAAACTGCTTAGTACTTTCTCCCTTGGAAGTACTTACATACTGCGTACTTACAGATTTTATTTAAATTTGGGTGCAAAGCAAACAAATAGAAACAAGTTTGCAAACATTTTGGTTTGAGGCATGGTAACGAAAGCGTTGTGCCAGAGCTGAGCTGCTTTGAGCAGTCTTACCCTGATAGTATCTCATGGCAATGGAGAAGGCAAAAAAAGAAAATATTTACTTAAAGATGGCATTGATCAAAAGAGCGTTGGCAATAATTAGCCTATATTATTGTTATTTCATAGAGGAGTTTGATTGCTCCTGCCCATGAGTGGGGGTTTGGTTTCGCTCTGCTCTCGTAGTCAGACTGGCCGTTGTGTAAGTCAGTGTGGATCTTGGCCAAACAGCGCGGCTGTGCTCATCCGAGCCTGCTGGCGAGCCGGGCGTAGGTTAACTTGGCAAACGCATGCCAGCATTCGGGAGCCAACCTTTGTATTTTTGCATGCTGGCTCGCAGGAGGTCGCAGGGAAAGGGCTGAAGGGCCACCTCGCACCGAAGCTGTGGGCTGGTTGTGCCGTGGTGAAAACCATTGCTTCATCGCTGTTAAGGTCCTTTTGGCTGGACGTTTGGCTCAGACAGGCCAAAACGCCGTGGCCCGTGGGAAGTGCACTGCGCTCTGGGCTGGGAAATAGCCTGTGCTGTTCAGACCACCAGAGGGGCCAGCACTGGGCCTGTGGTCAAGAAAAATCTCTCAGATTTCATGCTTCAGGGTTGCTCATTTGGCAGCTTTCCTGAGAGCTCAAATTCACGGATAGCCGTAAGCATACAAACGTATGTTCAGGCCAATCACCCTGCTTGGAAATGCCAGTGGAGCAAAGTATTTAACTCTGAAAAATATGTGGAGTAACTTCTTTGCAATATATAGAGCAGCAACCATTTCAGAAACCCTCTATCTATATGTACTTAAACAGTCATTACTGCCTTCTAGGTAAATAACACATGTTTTTTAAATGGTCTCTATACACAATAGACGCTAACACAATAAATCCTAATTGCTCTGAAGGACCCATTAGGCTCTATCAGGTCAATAAATGGTGGAGGTTTTTTGAAAGTCACTCACCATGTTGTTACATAAGCTACAATTTGAAAGTCCATAAATAAGTATTTGCCCAATGAAGAGTGAGGGCTTTGCCAGGGCCACACTAATTTATCATGTCAACTGCACTATGGGGACTGTTTTCTTTTCAAGGGCTGATGTTAAAAAAAAAAAAGAAGGAAAGAAAGAAAGAAAGAAAGAAAGAAAGAAAGAAAACAGGCACATGATGTTTCAAAAGCGACGCATCTAAAGTTTCAGGCTGCAATATACCCACCGCGAAAATCAAATGTAAAGTTCACTACCTCCTTTCTCCTTATGTTGGCCTTGTGCGAATCAGAGCGAGGAGGTTTCAAGAGCAGCGCGTAGCTGTCGCTGCCGCCGGGGCCGTGCAGGGGGAAGGGGCGTCCCTCGGCCTCGCCACCTCCTCGCGCACCTTCGGAGCGGCCCTGACGCTCCCCGCGTGCGCTGCAGGACACCGACCCCCCTTCCCTGGGCTGGCGGGAAGGGGTCCCAGGCCTGGTGCGAGGCCGATGATAGGCGCTACCGACGTTACATGCAGATATATATACAAATAATGTTAAGTAATAACTGACAAGTCCAGCAAGATGAGTTTCCAATGCAGAGTTTCTTCCTGATTTTACTTTAGTATTATTTATCTGTACTTTCAGTAGCGTTTTGCAAACTGCTGCGCTCATATCAGTTGCTAAAGTTTGCGTCACTGTTAGAAATTATATTTTGCATTAATTTATTCAGACTGTGTAGGTCCGCGTAGCTTTTAGCTTTGAACATGGCTACAATTTGGTATGGTTTTGTTTTCCCACAGTATTTTAAGGTGTGTAATTATATGGGTATATATATGTAAAAAACAAAGCGTATGTTGATGCAGTTCAGGATTTTCAAGGGGATTTGAACTAGGCGTCCATGGTGAGAAGTGACCTAAATCACCATCGCCAGCCAGCGGCTTTTAAATCATTTGGACACGCAGGAAGATGTTCACCCCAGCGCCTGTTGAATTTAGGTTGGATTTGAGCAGCCTTTTGAAGTGTTTCAAAAGTCACAGTACCTTTCGCAAAGGCCGTTTATCCAGGTGAAGACTGCAGGCTGCTTAGAGAAAGAACGAAAGGCAGAAACATTTACCACCCTGTTACTTTCTCTTCCTGCCAGGGGCCACTCCGTCCCAGCTGAAAAACACACCATGGGAAGGGATGAAGGGATATCTGCGGGAACACGTATCGTCAGCCCGTGCCCGGATCCCCCGGCTGGAGCCGCGAGAGGGACAAGCAGGACTCCCCGGCGGAGCCGTCTGGTACGGTGGAGCTGCACTAACACCTTCTGCACGGGGACTAAAGGTAAAGCAATTTCCTATTAATTTGTGGCATTCATAGACAGTGATCAGTGAGTTCTTAGGGAAGGGAAACGCTTTGTCTTTCGTCTCTCCAGGGCTCGGCGTGGTAGGGTTTCGTTCAGCAGCACCGTTGCGGCTGGTTCTGTACGCACATAAAACACTGTGCTCTCCTACAGCACCACAGAGATAAATAACAAGCGTATCAGCTGGCTGTACTTGCACTTAGACCGTCTTTAATCCTGTTCTGGTTGCTCTGCTACGTATTCACAACAGCAAAAAGGAAACAGAAGCGCAGAGCAAGCCAACAGATGTCTACCTGGCTCTTAATTGGATTTTATGTGTCCCCCGTGTAGCAAATGCAGCATTATTTACAGCCAGGCTCTAAGAATTAGATACGTCTGGAGGACTGGTGAATCCTGGACCAGGCGGCAGCAGTGGATAGATTAGCTGAAGCGGAGAGCTGCCTCGTTTTCCCCTTCTTCTCTTCCCCCTGCCCACCTACATGCCTGTTCCCCACTGCGTGTCAAATCAAACCAAGGGTTTGTTTTTTTTTAAAAAAGAGAAATACCAGCAAAAATGAGAATTTCTGCTCTTGCGGAGCTTCATCAGCATTTCCTAATTGCACAGCAATGACGACAACAAAGAGGCCGCCCTCCGCTCTCGGCTGTAGTTCGGATAAGCAGCGGAAAGCGGCGATGGAGCTGCGCGCGACTGCTTTCCGCTGGGCTCCTCGCCCCGCGCCGTCCCCGCCGGGGGGAGCTGGAGGTCGGGGCTCCGGCGAGAGGGACGCGCGGCTTCCTCGCCCCCTTGGCTGCAGCTCCGCACCGGCAGCGCGCGGCGGGGCGGGGCCGGAGGAGCCGGGAGCTCCCGGCCGGCCGGGGGCGGGGCCGGGGGCGGGGCCGGAGGGCCGGGGGCGGGGCCGGGGGCCGGGGGCGGCGCTGGGCCGCCCGCCCGCCCCAGAGCGCAGGTGGCGGCGGCGGGGCCGGTGGCGGCGGCGGCGGCGGCGGGGCCGGCGGCAGGTGTGCGGGGTGCGGGCGGCATGCGGCGGCGGCGGCCGTAGGGCGGGCGCGGCCATGGGCAGCCCCGGCGGCGGCGGCGGCGGCGGCGGCGGCGCGGGGCTGCCGGTGCCGGCGCTGCTGCTGGGTCTGGGGCTGCCGCTGCTGCTGGGGCTGCCGGCGGCCGGGCGCGCCGGCTCCAAGGCGCCGGCCTGCCAGGAGATCACGGTGCCCATGTGCAAGGGCATCGGCTACAACCTGACCTACATGCCCAACCAGTTCAACCACGACACGCAGGACGAGGCCGGGCTGGAGGTGCACCAGTTCTGGCCGCTGGTGGAGATCCAGTGCTCGCCGGACCTGCGCTTCTTCCTCTGCAGCATGTACACCCCCATCTGCCTGCCCGACTACGCCAAGCCGCTGCCGCCCTGCCGCTCCGTCTGCGAGCGGGCCAAGGCCGGCTGCTCGCCCATCATGCAGCAGTACGGCTTCGCCTGGCCCGAGCGCATGAGCTGCGACCGCCTGCCCGTGCTGGGCGACTCGGAGGTGCTGTGCATGGGCTACAACCGCACCGAGGCCACCACCTCGCCACCTCTCGCCGGGAAGCCCACGCGCCCCGCCAAGGACACGGGTAAAAACCTGACGCCGCTGAGCGGGCAGCGCCCGTCGGGGCCGGACTGCGGCCGGACGTGCAAGTGCAAGGCGCCCCTGGTGCCCATCTCCAAGGAGTCCCACCCGCTCTACAACCGCATCCGCACGGGGCAGGTGCCCAACTGTGCCATCCCCTGCTACCAGCCCTACTTCACGCAGGACGAGAAGACCTTTGCCACCTTCTGGATCGGCCTCTGGTCCATCCTCTGCTTCCTCTCCACCTCCACCACCGTGGCCACCTTCCTCATCGACATGGAGCGCTTCAAGTACCCCGAGCGCCCCATCATCTTCCTCTCCGCCTGCTACCTCTTCGTCTCTGTGGGCTACATCGTGCGGCTGGTGGCAGGGCACGCCAGCGTGGCCTGCAACCCCGAGCACCACCACGTCCACTATGAGACCACAGGCCCCGCGCTCTGCACTGTGGTCTTCCTCCTCCTCTACTTCTTTGGCATGGCCAGCTCCATCTGGTGGGTCATCCTGTCCCTCACCTGGTTCCTGGCTGCCGGCATGAAGTGGGGCAACGAGGCCATCGCCGGCTACGCGCAGTACTTCCACCTGGCCGCCTGGCTCATCCCCAGCGCCAAGTCCATCGCTGTGCTGGCCCTCAGCTCTGTGGACGGCGACCCAGTGGCCGGGGTTTGCTACGTGGGCAACCAGAGCCTGGAGAACCTGCGGGGCTTCGTGCTGGCGCCGCTGGTGGTTTATCTCTTCACCGGCAGCCTCTTCCTGCTGGCCGGCTTCGTCTCACTGTTTCGCATCCGCAGCGTGATCAAGCAGGGCGGCACCAAGACGGACAAGCTGGAGAAGCTGATGATCCGCATCGGCATCTTCACCGTGCTCTACACCGTGCCGGCCACCATCGTCATCGCCTGCTACATCTACGAGCAGCACAACCGGGAGGCCTGGGAGCGGGCGCAGAACTGCTCCTGCCCGGGGGACCCCCACCGCCCCAAGCCCGACTACGCCATCTTCATGCTCAAGTACTTCATGTGCCTTGTGGTGGGCATCACCTCCGGCGTCTGGATCTGGTCCGGCAAGACCCTGGAGTCCTGGAGGCGCTTCACGGCCCGCTGCTGCCGGGCCAGGAAGCCCGCGGGCGCCTCCGTGTGCGGCGAGGCCAGCCCCGCGCTGGTGGGCAGGACGGCGCTGCCCAGCCTGGCCCCCTACCACAAGCAGGTCCCGTTGTCCCACGTGTGACGGGAGGGAGCCGCTGTCAGCCCCGCCGCCGGGAGGGGAGGGTTGGAGAGGCCCCGCGCCGGGGAGGAGGGGGGTGGCCGCGGGGCCCGGTGTCCGGAGCCGGTGACGGGAGCGGAGCGGGCAGAGTGCCGGCGCCTGTTAGCCAAGCTGCGTGCGGGGAGTTACGCGAGCCCGGGCGCCGCGCGGGGATCAGCCCCCGCCGGAGGTCCCCGGGGCTGCGGGAGAGGGGGCTGGGCTGTGCCGGCCCAGCTCCTCGCCGGCGTCGCCCCCGAGCTGAGCGCAAGCGGACGTGGCGGCTGTCTGCCCGGGCGGCGCGGCGTTCGGGGCCGGTGCGCGGCACCGGCGCGAGGCTGAGCGGGGCGCAGCCGGCGTGGCGCTGCGTTTCTGAGCTGGGCAGCGCGTGTGCGTTTGCGGGGGGCTTTCCGAAGCAGGCTGCCGTCTCGGCTGGAAGTCAGCGAGGTTTGTCAGCCGGCCGGCTTCAGCAGCTCTTGGTGCTTTTTTCGAAGACGTGCCTCCGTGAGAGGCAGCGCTCGGTTCGAGAGCCAGCAGTTAACTCGGGGAAACGCAGCCGAGCGCTCGTGCTCCCTCTGCTCCAGCTCCGCCAGCCTGTTTTTTGCTTCCCCGGGGTTTGGCAGCAGCCGAGCACTGGCAGAGTCGGTGCATAACGTTAAGGCATGGTGACCGTTAAGGCATGGTGACCGCTGGGTTGCGGGAAGCAGGACGCGGAGGGGCCCGGGCTAAGTTCGCTGAGCGGCAGCTGAGGAGGGGGCTCGGGTGCTGACGGCTCGTGCGCTGCGCCTGCCCTCAGCCTTCCCGGAAAGCACCTGAGTTTCCCTCCCTCCCCCGCCACGGTGCTCGCGTACGTAACCTCCCAGCGAGCACGCTTAAGTCCCTTTTGCCCCGTTTCGAGAGCGGCACCGTGACCCGGCCGCTTGAGCGGCAGCGCGCGGCGGCCAGCTCTGCTGCCGGCAGGGCTGCAAGGAGCCGGGCTCGCTCCCGGCGCCCTCGGCCGCCTCGGTTTTATAACCAAAGCCCGGGGCGCGAGGGGCTGCTGAGCAAGGTGCTGCCCAGCCGCTGCGCGAGCGTCTCGGCGGCGCGCCGGCCAGACCCGCCGGCGCGTAGGGATGTAGGGCCCTGCAATAACTTCACAGCCGCATGTGTCCGCGCTCTTGCGACAGGGCTCGCCGCACCGGCAGCGCTGCGGTGCTGCAGCCCCGGCCGACTTGCACCATGTTCTGTTACAAACTGTACATAGCTGTATTCTAGCCTGTTGTGTAGCTACTGGAGCTGTAGTGACCTTTGAGACGGGTTTGGGACGGTGTGTGCTCATCAGTGAGGCAGTGCAGGCGCAGATACGCGGTGGGTAGTCTCATGTTGTAATCCAGGGCATTAAATAACGCCAAACTGATCCAATCCATGCCTCGCCGGACTCGTCTCTTTCTATAGTGCCTTTTGTAGATACAGCTACACACACATCACGCAATACAATGAACAAAACTGCGTCAAAAGATTTTTTTTTTTTAAAGTGTAACTGACTGTGTAAAGCTTTTATTTTATTTTTTTTAAATCCAAGATTAAATGTTGCCTATTGAAAAATGCAAGACGACGTTCAGCTTGATCTAATGGTAGGTTGATACAATCAACTTGCACTTGAGCCTGGCTTCTCAGCACCAAGTTACAGCCGGTGGGAGAGGAGCCCCGTGCACTGTGGACAAATTACATGTCAGTCATTCCCCTCTTTGGTTCCCAATGCTGTTCAACTTTGTTTAAATAACTGTATTATATTTTGTGAAAAGCTGAAGAAATTTTATTCAAAGAGATGTATAGAGATTAGTTATTTATGAGGAAAAAAAAAAAAGTGTGTGTTGTTTTCTTTGCTCCTGCTTATATGAGATGAAAAAAAAATTGCACTAAAACCTTACACTGGGGGAGAGGGGAGGCATGTGTGGAGGGCTGCGTGGGTCCCTTATCAGCAGGGATCGTGAGGGTCTTGCGTGGTGCTGGGCTCTTGCTACGTGTGCATTAACCCAGCACAGCTCTGCCTCGGCCGGGAGGGCTCAGGCAGCCGGGGCGCCCCAGAGCCCGCAGCGGCACTGGGCTCGGTGGCCCAGGGGGTTGCAGACGAGCGTGGACGTGCTGAGGCTGCTGGCACTACTGGCTGGGGCCTGGGCCCTCCCTGCCGGGCCAGTTCCTTGACAGTTCAAGGTTGCGCCTCCCTGGCAGAAGAGGATTAACTATCAACTTTTATTGGCATTTTGCAGTATCAGGTCCTCGCCCTGCACTGAGCTCAGGCACGGAGGAGTTGCCCTTTGATACTTATCAGGCCGAGCAGATGACAGCTCCGAGTCAGGTAGGATGTTGCCCTCCGATTTAAGCGTCCGTGTTGCCATCTGCTGTGCGCTCGCTCTCTCATTTTGGGGAGAGCACTGGGCAAGGCGTGCAAGGGGTTAAGGCTGGCTCACTGGTGACTAATGGTGCAGGACTCTGCTATCTAGCTAGGTGTGTAGGCACACACCAGGTCCCACCAGATAGGATCGCTTACCTGGAAGCAGCATTCCAGCGCAGCGATAACGCGGTCGGGAGCGGGTGGCCAGGCCTGACTCACGCTTCCTCCGGGCCGGGCACTGCCCCTGCGAGGGTCCAGCGCGAGCGAAGCAGGCAGCGTCAGAGTCCGGCGTGTGCGGGGCAGCCCTTGCAGGGGGGCACTGGCTCAGCACCAGGCCCTTGCTGGCGAGCAGTGGGCACTCGCAGTAAATAGGGGTCGGGCAGCGCTGCTGCCCAATACAGGGCCGTGGGCAAGGGCAGGGCAGGTGCTGTGGGTTGCTGGCTGCGCATCCCCGGCAGGACGCAGTCCCAGGCTGTGCTCCAGACCATGATCGCGCACAAGCATTAGTGCAGCCTGTGCTCCAGTGTGTGCTGTCGCACCCTTTGGTGCAACTGTAGTTTTCCCAGCTTACTTTAAGGCCGGTCAGGCCTAAGCAGTGCCACAGCACTATCGAGCTGTGGGAACTACCAGCCCTGGAAGGGGGCAGCAGCCCTGTCTGTGCCACCCTCCAAACAAGTGGCCTGTGCACACACCTGGCAACCTTGTGCGTGAGCTCTTGCCTCAATTGCTCTTGTGTCCTCTTCCGCTTGCTCAGGTCAGTCTTGACGCCTATACCCTTATCCAGAAGAGATGTTCTTGACATTTATTCCGTTGCTGTAGTGCCTGTCCTCTCAACTGCCAAACTCCCTCTGAAGTAGTGCTCATATTAAAAAAAAAAAAAAAAAAAATTCCCTTAGAAACAAAATACACAGGCCTGTACACAAAGGGGAAGGGCTGCCGATTCCAGCGAGCCTCGCAGCAGCCCAGCAGCACACCAGCAACTTGCTGGCCTGTGCGGATTGCTAACACGTGCTGCTCAGGTTAGGCTTGCTGGTGCCAACGTTGCTCTTGATGGGCTGCAGTGTAGCTATTATATATGCAAAGTGTGTCCTGCCAGTTTGGGAGTACTGCCCTATGACTAAACACAGCCAGAGGTCACCTCAGCAGAGATTAAATACTCTTCAGCTGTTGGGTAAAGTGAAAGGAGTGTGCCATTCACAAGGCCCAGCAATCCTATGGCTGCTGCTCCAGCATGTGAGCAAAATAAAAGAAAGTAACAGTTTAATTCTAGTAGTCTAACTATGAGTCTAATCTTCCTCATGCCTTTTTAAGGGGGGGGGGGGAAATAAATTAAAAAAAAAAAAATGCTGTCACCCTATAAATAGTGAAAGCCCTGAAGGTCTGTCTTCCAGCAGAACCACCTAAATCCAATTCCCTTGGAAACACTTATCACTGTTCTTCCCATCAAAAGGGACCTGTATGTTTTTCTTATTATTTATTTAACCTATGTCATCCATTAGCTTTGTTTTCCTGGTTCTAATTCCCTTTTTTTTTTTTTTAGGAACACCAGAAAGTTAAATGCTCGAGCAGGGCTTCTCCTGACCAAGGGGATTGCCAGGTTGCCTCTCTTAGGAGGTTAACGTTGTAGTAGAGCCCTACAGCTCAAAAATCCTATGTAGCAAATGCTTTAGGTTATGCTCCAGTAAACTTGAAGCCAGTTAAGGTTGACGGCACACTTGTTAGCAGCAGTCTGCAGGAGGCTACATTGCCACCAGAAGCAGCCAACAGCTGTTGTTGCACACCTGCCAGCCGCATAGCAGGCGGCACCTCCTTTGCATTTGGCAAAAAGGTGAATGAGTGATATGAGGTGCTGCTGAGCACCTCGGCACTGCACTTGCGGATGCTGCGTGCCAGGCAGCCGTGGCACGCATCCAGCCCAGCCCCCACTGAGCTGAGGGCACCGGGCAGTGCTAAGACTCATCTAAAATCAGGTCATGAGTCAATCCAGGAGATGGTCACTTGGAACAGCCAATCTGATGGGCCTCAAGGAAGGCTCAAAAGCAGTCAAATCACCTCCAGAAAGACTGGCCCTACTTGCAGGCCAGTTACATGCAAAGAAACTGTCAGCAATTAGTTATATGACAAGCCTGGGTCAAATTCTAAGTCCAAACAGCGTGTGGGACCAGCAAAGCAACTATGTAAGGCACAGACTGCCCACACCCTGCCCGACGCCACGGACCAGGCAGCTCATTTTTCCAAGTGAGCTCTGCTGCTGGCTCCTGAGACGTTCGCAACGGTACAGAGCACAAACTTCACCTTTAACTTTATTTAAAATAGAGTTTATTAGCTTTTCTTTTAATACAAACATGAGAAAGGAAAAACCACCTGAAGATGTAGCATTATTTTCAAAATTGAATTGTGATCAATACCTGAAGCGCCATGTTCCGTGGATTTGAGAGCCAGGGGCTGGCATATTTGCATACCATAAAATACTATATGCATCACTTGAACAGTTGAGTGCAGCCACACTGATTAATACACTCGGGCGCCCTTACTCTCAAAGGCATATGGACTTGATATGCAGTGTAAGTTTCTCGACCTTGGCTGGAAGAGGAAGTGCACAAAAACTGTGCCATTTTTGAGTGAGATCTGCTCCTAGGACAAACTGCCTAGAATCTATTTGGATCCAAGAGGGGAAGATATTACAAAGACTTGTTACAGGAAGAGTCTAGTAATACTTTTCCTGTTTAGCGTTCACTTTCAGAGCCTTAAAGCAAGCGCCATTCCAAAGTCTCAGAAAGAGCAAAACCCAAGCCTCAAGAAGAGTAGTTGCACAAGGTAAAATTCACTTCTTAAAAAAAAAAAAAAAAAGGTGGGGGGGAGGGGGGGGCGTTATGGAAATATTTTTGATAATTCTCAACTGAATTTGAAACAAGATTTCTCAATCTACCCTGTTAGGTAGTCCAGGATTCTCAAGCTCATTACTGTCTCATTATGAATATAAATCCCTCCCAGGAAGCAAAAAAATTCAAGAAGAGCCAGATGGATGCACAATATCAGCTTTAGGAACTCCACTGTATATAGCACAAGAGATCAGGAGAACTCAGAGAAGCAGTGCTGCACACATGCCATTCATCGCTGGATTGCTACACTGTTTAAGATGGTGATGATGTTTCCAGACCTACTTTCTCATTCAATGCTTCAGAAAAATATACAGATTGCATCTCTTCCAGAGCAATAATAAGTAAGTATTAGAAAATGAGAGAAGCACCATAATTCACAAGAAATGCAGCATGGACCCTATATATTTTAACGACACGTAAAACCATTTCTCTGCTCCCAGTCAAAACATTCAAAGTCTTTTGACAATCTCTACTGGAGTAAGTTGTTGGTGCAGAGTTAGGATTCCTTCCTGCTAGGCAGCTTCTTGGTTATGAACAGATCACCAATAATAGCAGCTTTTTAGTAGCCAAACCAGGGAAAAGCTGTCAACACTTGTCTATGCTACAGTTTTCAGCTCCAGAGTGGCTTTATACTTTGTTAAGAGTCCCATGTTTTGTCTTGTTGTTGTTAACACTGCATTGACCAGAAAGACAAACGCAGTGAGATTCTGGCTGACAGGGGAGAGGAGGGAAGAACGTTGTAACTATAGTCACGTTGTTAGTGTTTAAATTCTAAAATTTAAAACTACTCATTATTAAAAACCTCAAGAGTTCACAGCTATAGGCCTACATAGTAAGCAAACATCTGTGGGGGAGAGATCAAGAAAAGTTTGTTTTTGCACCTCTGGATACATTTAAAGGAGGAGAGTTTGATTAGACATAGGTCTCATCTTTTGCACTGAGAATGCTCCTTAAGCTCTGGGCTCCCTTGGCTTAGTTTTATCCCTCCTCTCCTCCTCTTGCTGGAAGACACCATCACCGCTGGCTTGTGTGCATGGAGTGGTGGTATTCCTCCGGTTCATAGGGATGCTGGTTCATGGTGCTGCACCTTTCTCTCTCCTCAGGAGAGGATGGCATTAGAACGGCGGATACCAACTAAATTATCAGCACTGAAAGATCGTCTCATAGCAGCTTTTGACAAGTCTTTGTATTTATCTTCACACAGACGGGAGATAGCCTGGAAATCAGGTTCAGTTACAAAAAGAAAAATTTATACATTAGAAGGGTTTGAACATTTCAGGGAAGTTTTTACAAGTGTAATATCGAACAGGGCAGGCACTCCAGGCCCTGCGCCTTTCAGTGAGGCTACTAGCAGCGTTCTCCCTAGAATGACAGTAGATAGGCATGACTTTGGAGGGAAAATATTGAGAGTTCCCTCCCCCTGTTAGCAAGAATCCTGTACGTCAGAAATGAAGACATTAAAAAGCATAGTGATTTCTGCATCTGAGTAGCTTCATTCTTACACCATTCTCACTATCTAACGGAAAACTTAGATTCCCTTAGGAGTTTACACAAGTTATGTTCAAAACTGCATCTACTAGCTAGGCCTGGTATTTGGGTTTTTAACGGGACAAAAAATGCACATACCATTTGTCTGAGAGAAAGGCTAAAGCTGAAAAGGTTTCTGCATTTTCTGCATCCCCTGCCCCTTGCACTTGGCCACTCAGTGGAAGCGACTCTAGAGACTGAAGGGCCAGGCCTCCATTTTGCCTTACTTTCCTCTCCCCAGCCTGCTGGTATCATCAGGTCCCTGAAGAGGCCTGAGGAGGGAGGGCAGCCCACTGCTCAATGGCACAGCACTAGCCATGATGCCTTAATACAGCTATTGAATGTGGACAACTTAGTATTTAATTGCTTGTGCAGCTATTCTAGTATCAAGCCTCCTTATTTGAATCCTAAGGACACGTGACTGCCCAGAAAATACGGTGCGTCCTCACCTGCAAGGCCTATTTCTCATTGGAGCCTCCAGGTACTATCAATGCAAATAAATAAGGATACCAGTAATAGGAGGCTGAACTACATTTCAGTTCTGAACATTTACTTCCATCAATAATTTACCACCTATCACCAGATGAACTTTCAGAGTCCTGCAATCAGCTACAAGCCTACACCTTCCCTTTAAGGCAGCACCCATTCAGCACAGCCCAGTGTGCTGGAAGTTCAAAAGGTAAAAAGCACTCTGAGCATGAATAAACTCCTAAGTGTATTTTAAAATAATTATTTACATTTATTTCTGCCGACCTTCTGGAGGCATGCATTTGGCTCCAGAGTGGCATTCTTTGAGACACTGGCTGCACGAGCTCCCAGTGCAAGACCAGACAGACTCTCCATCCTGTTTTAATGCTAGCACATCAATCATAGAGCAACCTGTGTTGACATATTTAGCCCCAGTCCCCCATATGGTGTAAATCAGTTTTCAGTCCCTGGAATACCAATTCACTCTTTCACACAGGCTATCAACTGCTCCTGTGCTTCTAAACCCAAAGGCAGGATTAAAAAAAGTTAAGCAAATGGTTCGAATATTTATCACGTTTTAGAATTAAAACCAAAATGCCCTACAAACATGCATTAGTAAGCATGTTATGGCAAATCATATACTGTACTGAAAATTACTTTGGTTTTTAAATACCAGACCCCCAAATACTAGCAAAGAAGAAACAAAACAGGCTCACAATCTGTAAATCATCCACTTTTGCCTGGGCACTGAACAGTTCAGTAAACAATTTCCTGTGGAACATGAACTGCCCTACAACCACATTTACAATTAGTGACAGTGTTAGCTTAAAGTGCAAGTAACAAGGGTGAGACAAAGCAGAAGAGTTGCATTGCTTAACTTTAAATAGAGGAATTCATAGGCATATCATACCTAGCATTCCAGAAGACCAGGAGGGAACATGCTTATTTCCAAAGTTCAACCACTTCTGGGACAAAATAAAAAAAACTGGCACTTGGCAGAATTATTGGGGGTGGACAATAGAACAATATAAGCCAAGAATACCGCAGCACACCCCTCTTTGAAAGGGGCTATGGTATCAGTGTACAGAAGGCCTGCGTTAATGCCTTTGTTGAAAGGTCAACACAACAACATGCACGGTCATCAATTAAACCTGGACAGATGAAAGGTTGCATTGATCCAACAAGAAATTTGCCTGGGAACCCAGGTAATTTAGATATTTTCAAAATGTCTTACACATATCCAGCAACTAGGAGAAGAGACTGATGCTGCAAAAGTTAAGGTTGTTTTAAACAAGCCTTCGCACCAAAGAGCGCGTGGGGACTCACGGATGGGGTAGCTTTTTCCATCTAACAAAAAAAGGCCAGTAATCTGTATTTACACCCCTCTGGCAATTCTGGAGTATTGCTAAGAAGCAACTATTCCAAAGGCTTAACTTAAAGCAACATTTCTTCAGAAAGGTGACGTTCTAACAGTTGTTAGATGGAACACAGTGGTATTTCTGCAGCTGTCCCCAAACAAATGGTTTATTAAACCATGAGTTTAATAAAACCATGAGAGCAGTAAGAGTTCTCTCGCTAAATCTAAAAGCAGCTGTGCCGTGGGATGCAGTGGGAAACCTTCAGCTGGTAGTATTTAGAAAGGTCTGAGTGTGACTGTCTCTAGGTGCTTGGAATACAGACTGCGACCAGGGAAGGACAGACAATCCATTACATATGACACTAATCCTTTCAATCTTAAGTAGCCTAGCTGAATTATGGTTCCCAAAATAACATCCATTTTATTCAGTGATCTGCTAGCCTTCCATAATCTCTTTTCCGCCCTTTCCTCAGAGTATTAGCTTAGTCCATAAGACATGGTTTTAAAAGTGCTAACGCCAGTTATAAAAAGGTTAAATTAGCCTGTAATACACTAATCTAAAAGCTTTTTAGTTTTTCTAACCACCACTTAATATGATTAGCAACAGATGCTCTTACTATACATACACACAGAGTCCCCTGCTCACCCAATCTCAGACCATTACCTCCAGTTTCTGTGCTCTTTCTTTACTAAGAGGCTCCAGCAGAAAGCTCAGGTTATTGTCATCTGCTAGAGAGCGAAGATCGAAGTAGTATTTGGCGTAAACACTGGCAGGAACATTGATATTAAACTGCAGCAGCTCCAGGAAGTGTCTTTCCATCTCGTTCCTAGGAGGAGTAAAGGGACAGAAGACAAAGGAAAAGAAAAGATGGTTTTAGCGGGCTGCAAATACTGCGGAGACCTCAAGTTTATTTTTAAAACGAGTAACTTTGAAAGAGTCACCGAGAAGTCTGCATTACTGGTTTGGAGAGACAGCTCACTGGGTAGCGCACACAACCAGGTGCAGCTTTTGCGCCCTGGCCCTCGGGCTGGGAGCGAGGCGCTGGCGCCGCGGCCGGGCAGCCTCCGCGGCCGAGTTCCATTAGTGCAGCTGTACAATTCACGCGCCGCCGGCCTCCCCGGCTCGCGCGGCCCCACGCTATAGTGATCAGATGAAAGGAGTGATGTATGCTGTTTATTAGCTCTGAAGAACTTGCAGACATTTTCACCGGGCTGATAACAGGAAGGGGGTTTATTGAAGTAGAGGCGGACTAACAAAAGGAGTAGGCAGATCACCACGGCAACAAATGGATCTATGAAGAGCTGCTGCTATTATCTCACAGAAAAAAAGCCTCTTGAAGCAACATGGATTCATCTCCAGTAAATAAATAAATAAGCAGCATTAGGTGGGAGAAGGAATTTTCTCCTCAATAGCATTAGGCAGGATAACAAAGTACAGTGTCAAAGGGCGCTGTCCAGTTTTTACTCACTCGTCTATTTTCGGAGGGCAAAATATTTGGAGGAAAGTGGGAAGAGACCCATGACATGAAAAAGGCTGCTTCAGCCTTTTTCCACTGTACTGTGGTCAAGTACTTCGGAGATGTTCTACAGAAGAGAAACTTCTTTTTTCTTTTCCTTTTTTTTTTTTTTAAAAAAAAACTAACCTAAAAGAAACTTGCGGTACCCAAAACAAGCAATTCAGTCCAACACTAACTCCCGACAACTCATGTTTCTACTGGTAACAGACCTACCGTTACAGAAATTAGTAGCTATATAAGTCAGGCTGTGAATGCACCAGAAGATAAGTTGCACAGGTTCAGTGCCAAGGCTGTTCTTGCTTTTTGGGAGCTTTTAAAATGGATGTTTTTACCTCTCAGAGGGGGGAAACAAATCAAGGAATCATCCAGGTTGCGTCCTGTATTGGCTGGCAGGTCTCAATATGAATAGCTGCTCTGTGCTTGTTTCTAGCATGATGGACTTGAGTACCATTGAACCTAGTGCTAAAATTAATTTCCTGTTCATATGGTCATAAGCCTATAGAAATGTAAATAAGATAATGTTTTGATGATCAGCTGATCAGAGCTTGATTTACTCTGTGAATAAATGCTCTTCACTGCCCCTTTTGTACTGACTATACTAATACATTTTAATTGTGTAAAAACACAATTCTTCATTGGATTAACAAGTCTATTAATAGTGGTTTAAAACCTGGGAAAGCATAATGTCCATGTGTTTCCTGTGCCTTATTTACAAATAGATGTAGCCAAAAGAATGAACCGCATGTGTCCCCTTACAAGCAATCACAGTAAGACTAGCAGCTGCACAGTTAATTTTTCAGTGATTATGGATTCACTATCATCAAAGCAGGCAAGTTTTGACAAAGGATGACTTCCAAATATCAATTTAATTTCCTTTGATTTTTTTCCCCACTAGAAATAAGTAAAAAAAACAAAAAAACTTTCAGTGCAAGACTTTACTGTGCTTGAAGGAGAAAGGCCTTGAAGTGGAAACAAAAAGGTTAAACACTTTGCCTACCTTGAGTAGGAAGAGGCTAAGGCAACTTAACTATTATCTGCCAATCACAACAAGACCTGGATCACATATCCTTTAACCAACTTCAGCACTAGTAGTTTCCGTGCGTGCCAGGCAGCTCACACAGCTAACAGGCAGCTGTGGGGTGCCGCTGCAAAACAAGCACCTTTAAGCGTGGTCAGCGGGGCGAAGGTGCACCTTCGCCACCTTTGGAAAGGACGCCTGGCTATGATCCACGCTTTGTGTACACACACACACACACACACACACACACACACACACACACACACACGCAAACTGGGTGAACTAAAACTGATATAAACCCTTTTGCCAGTTTCTGAGCCGTATAATTCCCAAGCCGGGCTTGGCTTGCAGTGGCTAAACAAGAGTACACATCAAGGTAGTGAAATCATTCTAGATATGTAGAGCCAAAGGGAGAAGCCACAAACAAACCTCTCGCACCAGTCCTTGCAGACAGGCCCTCCCAGGGAGCGATCTCTGGTAGAGCTCGGCCAAGAAAGCTCTTGTTGGGGAGCTGCTGGGTTTAGGGCTTTTTTTTCTATTGGCAGCATCACCAGCCATCGCCAACATTAGAATCCCACTGTACCTGAAATCCTTTGGCAATTGTTTCCTCTCAGTAACGCTTGTATTCAAAATAGCTAAATGCTAATGCTCACCATCAAGTGACTAGTTCAAGAAATATCAGAGCTACCAAAGCCGGCAATTAACTATAGTACCAATTATTAATTGAAAGTAGTATTACAAACTGGGTTTACAGTTTTGCTGAGTATCTTTTTTAAGCAGTTTCCCAAGGTCCCAATTGTGGTGGGGTAACCCAACCCAGCAGCAGTGACCTCCGCCAAGTAGGAGCAGTGCAGGGCCTGGGCTGGGCACTCCTGGGCCATGGTTAGCCATGGTTAGCTACGGTTATTTCAAATGAGTTGGGAATAGAAAAATTCCATTTTCAAATTAGAGGAAAAAATAAGCCTAAATTCAGTCTCTTTCTCCTACCACCACCAATGCTTTGCAAATGTAAGTACTGACAATTTCAGGACACCCAGCATTGGCAATAGAGAATAAACATCCTTCTTGTTACAGATATTTTCAGTGCTATCAATTTGATTTGTCCCAAATAGGGCTACAAGAAGAGACATCAAAAAGAGCAAGATGTATACTCCAGCACTCCTAGCATTGCTGACCCCACTTCAGCCATCTCAGAGTTATTTGCAGCAACGCTTCAAGTATGTTCCTCAGACAGACAAGCACTCTGAGCCAGGTTCAGTGAAGATGTACATTGTATAAAATCACTAATTATGCCTTCTTGAAAGCACGCTAGCAGAGCCCTGCTTTTGGAGACAAAGAACTCCCAGGAAAGGAGCATGTATAAAACAAGATGCTATGTTTGCTGTTGCTGTTCGCAATGTAAAGTATCTTGAATAACAAAAAGTGGTTTCGGTGTAGATAACTCCCCCATTTTTAGAACCCCTCCCATTAAGAAAAACCTAAAAGGAAGGAAAACTGGATAGTCCTCCTACTAAAGAGTCCTAGATAAATATTTACCTACTGGATTTTAAGCATTAGCCTCAGGCTGAATCTGGGGAACACAGCTTAGGGCAGGAAGAGTATCTCACCTAAGTAGTCCATCAGTATTGAGTACAAACCTCCTCCACCTCAGCCTGTTCCTGTCCTAATATTGTCTTTTACTCCAAGGCCTGGATATAAACCAGTTACATCTCAATGGTGTGATAAAACTCAAAAATGCACAAAACACGTCCTAAAGTTTATCAAGGCCAGAAAGCGTGATACTAAGCTAGTCTTCTAGTATCTATAGTGCTGTGATAATGAGGGAAGTACAGAAGCAAGCTGGCTAATAGAATTAAAACAACAATGCTGAAAACTCAAGGCTTGCAGAGATAGAACTTTGTAAGATTTAACAGAAAATCTAATGGGCCAATCCATCCAGAGACTGCAGGGCTTGCAGCTGAGTGCACCACGAAAAAGGAGTAGATTCAAGATTTTTAAAAAACTGAAATCTACATCTGAGGCAACAATATATAAGAGAAACAACCTTGTTCATACAACAAGCAGTAGTAAGATTGCAAACGTTGTTCTTAGCAATGCTGGCAAGTCTAGAGAACTCACTCAAAGAGGAGAAGTTGCAGCAGTGGCTGGATGCAGCCACATGCAACCACAGATACCAACACAAATAACACTTGCCTGCCAAGAGCAGCAGCTAAGAATTCAGACCTTGAAATATTTAGGCCTTAGCTAGATGCAGGAGCAGAAACATGAGTCACAAGTTATAACTTACCTTGCAATTTTGCAAATTCTAAAACAGAAAAAGCAGGGATTTAGTGGACTTTTCAATTTTTTTCAGAAAGACTTTTGTTAAGACTGTAAATTGGACACTTCAGAGTTACACGAATGTGAAAAATATGTCGAAAACAGGTAGCCAGTTCCATGTCTTATCGCTGGGAGAAAAAAGGTAAAGAAAACTAACTCTAAAGTTATTCACCCAAGTCATTAAAAATATTAATTCAAGTTTGCCTCAAAGCAGGATTATCTAGAGTTTTCTAAACTGAAATAAGGGAATGAGGCCTGACACCAGACATGCATCATGCATGTATATCATAGCGCCAGAGGACAGACAATTTTTCGATAATGCATGATGAAGAAAATTGCCATTCTAGACAATATTGCAGATTAACCAAACCTTGCAACTTACATGTCCTCAACAGTAATGTCCTTCAATATTTGGCAATAATCCACATTCCACACAGCCTGATCATCCCAGACTTTAGAAGCCAGCAGAATAGCTCCCAGGACTATCCTCTTCCAGTTACTAGGGCAGATGTCAATCTCTGCATAGGTTAAAAGCCTCTCCAAATAAACCTACAAAAAGAAAAAAAACAAGTTTTAGAGGTGCGTTTAAGACCTGGAGCCGAGTTCTAAGCAGCAAGCACGCTACTCCAATATGACTATTTTCTTCCTTTACCATTTAAGTTTGTCAAAACAAGCCTCAGTGATTACTGCTTACACTTTATAATCCAGACTTTCAAGAGCTCCATGTTTTTAGTACAACATATGAACTGGACCACCTTAAGGTATACCATAAAGATACTGAAGAATCAGTTTTGAGCAATAAACTGTTTCAGTGAAACACCCTGCTGGAGTTCATTCAGTCATTGAGTCACTCAGTCATTGACAAGTTCTCATTAGGGCGTACCTGGGATTATTAATCACTCAGTACCACACTAGCCTTTTATCATGGTTATATTTCAGCACTTCCAGCTAAACAGGACACACTAAAACCTGCACAGTGATCTATGCTCATGGGATGAAGATGCATTAATTTGTATCATTCCACAATGAAAGGCATCACAGTGCTATTCTGTTTCACCCTAAAGGAGCAGACTCGAATTCTTCACCTAGGACAATGTCATCCTTTGCTCTCATCTACTTCAGGGAGTGCTAGACAGTGAAAGGTGCCCAACTTCAGACATATGTCAAGGTCTTTTCCTCATTCCTCCTATGTAGTCTCAAATCAGCCCAAAGATGTTGAAACAGTCCTTTCCTACCTTTTTTTCCCTGAAGTTTTCTACTGTTTCACACCCCTGTAATGGTCCATGTACTAAATAACTGGCACTTTCAAATTTGAATATAGATCAGTTTTAAGGTTGCATTCCCTAGACTAGTTATCTCCAGGGTCCTAATGAAATCTCAGATAACGTAGCGGGTGCAAGAAGCTGTTGCACAGGTCTAAGGGCAGGGTCAATGCTTATTAGTAGGGTCTCCCTACCCTTTCTTCCCATCCTTTGCTTGAAGCCTTCAACTGGACTCGAGGTGTTCCTATAATAACAGAGCCATCTAGTGGTACAATCCACTTTGAAAATTAACTATTTCCATTTGGCTTTGGGAATACTTAAGCTACTTAAGTATCATCTTGTTCTGTCAAAATTGCTTGCTTTTTTTTTTTTGGAAAAGCAAAAACCTCAACATGCTTTTAGCGTTTCAATAGCTCTTTTTTTGTAACTATTTGGCCTTTTAAATTACTTATTTCATTATTAAAAAGAGTCCTTGAAGCCAAGTCTGCTTAGTTGCCACATTGCTTTTGCATCTTTTGCTGACAGCTTTTTTCTCCTTTTCTCCTTTCAGACTGCTTTTCAGACCGAAGCCACGATGAAGACTGAAGCCTAGCGTGCAACAAAGTGCACGGTTTAATAGAATTTCTATTGCAGAGATTATATAGGTTGTTCTTTTATTTTTATTTACATACATGCATATGTGTGTGTTTGTATAAATAAAATAATCAGTATCATATTCATTTTTTAAAATCCATCTCACTTTTTGAAATCAAACGGTAAATTTTAATGACAGAGAGGCAGTGGAGTCTCCTTCCCTGGAGATATTCAAAACCCGTCTGGATGTGATCCTGAGCAATATGCTCTAGGTGACCCTGCTTGAGCAGGGAGGTTGGACTAGATGATCTCCAGAGGCCCCTTCCAACCTAAACGATTCTGTGATTCTGTGATTATTTTCTCTTACTATTTTTTTAAAGTTCCAAGTACCCCCATGTGACCTGAAAGAAAAACGTCCAAGTTTTAGACTGTTTGGTGAAAACAAGGTTTGAAAGAAAGGTGGCGGTGGTTGAAGAGCATGATAATGAGAAAGTTCATCTGCTGGATTTCCTACAGTGTTGATCCTGGATGCCTTAGGGGGTCTGTTGCTTGCACTGTTCTGGTTAATATGATCTCGAGCTTCTCCCACTTCTCTCTGCGCAACAGAAAAAAGATGTTCGTGTTGCTGATCCTAGTATACCCCACTGCTTATGGTGGCCCACTGTTCTGCCTTCCTCAGTCTTCTTCAGTGCGTTATATATTATGAAACCAACAAATGTGTGACTGGACAAGTGATTAGGCCTTACATAGCCAAATACAGAAAAGGTAAGTTCCTTTTAGGGTAACCAGTTCTGTGACTATTTAGAAATCTTTTCTAATGAACTCATTTGTACAATTTCTTCACTATTAACAAAGTTTCATCAGATAATGTAATTATTTAAATGTTGGTTCAGCAGTTCACACACTGAGGGGAAAAATACCACCTTCCAAAAGCTTAAGTTCCAGTAATCAGGCATCTCTTACCAGTGTCACTATTGCACATTCAGCTGTCAGCTGTGCAGCACTGAAAAGCGTCCGTACAAATCGGTAGATGTGCTTGTGATCAGGGTCATGCTTATAGTAGTCATCTGGAACTTCTTCCCGCTGAAATAAAGTCCTTTGAATTACTGAATATCTGTTTTACTTATTACTGACTTGAAAGAACAGCCACACAGTGCTATTTCTTTTCACCGAGTGGAAGCGCATACAGCCTTCCATATCACAGACAGTGAAATCCTATACTGAAAGAACAAATGGCCTTGCAATATTACAAATGTTCCAAGTCAAAAACAATAGCTTTAGCTGATAAAACCTTTTACCTGAACACTTTTTTGATCTGTAAGGCTTATGGGAAAGAGCATGAACTGCCAGCATTATTACTGGAGTTGGCTGTTCTCCATGGAGCTTTTTACAAACGTTAAAAAAAAAAAAAAAAAAAGGGTTTCTCCCTGCAAGAAAATTAGTCATATACACACAAGGGAAGCAGTGGCTTTTCAAAAGGCAAAATTAAGAGACTTCACAAGATTCCCCTTCAAGTTGAAAAAGAGCTAAAGAATACATTTTAATAATTCCAGCACAAGCAGAACTGGAAGGTAACTTATACTGTCTGCATAGGACTCATTCTTGGGAAAATCCAGAAATCAAATGGCTACAGACACATACTATCCATGTAATCAAGCATTATTCTGAAAGAGAAACCCATATGCAGCAATAGATTCTGGTATCGCACAGGACTTACTGTTCACAAAAACACAAAACACATCTATTGGCCTTCCTCTCAGCCACAGCCAAGTTCTCCAGGACAGAAGAGAACCATAGGTGTTCAGCGCATATATTTCCTCATTTGCCTTTTAGACAGTCCAAAGCGGTGCAATAAATTGTCTGCTGCCTCTTTTCACCAGTTGGTTTGAGAGAGGCAACAACTGGACAAGACCTCATAAACCAATGCTTAAAAAGAAAGAAGATTCCTTTTCCCACATCCAGATAAACTTAATATTCAGTTTGTTTAGAGAGTCTGTTCTAATGACAAAACCTAGAGGATTTCAGTCGAACTCTAGTTTTCTACAGTGGGAATGTACTTGCAAATATATCCTTTAACTTACCGACACTGAAGTACCTTTTGCCAGCTATACTGACAATTCAGTAACTTGTCAGAAGCAACAACGATCCCCACGGTGCAGGAACTAATGGTGGAACACCACCATGCTGGATTGGTACTGACAGGCAGCAGGGAGTTCAAGTGTGGGTAAGGCTTATGCTTGAAGCATTTATTCCTTCACGTCTCCAAGTTAAGACTCCCGCATCTCTCCGGAGTACCCGAAGGGAGATACTCGAGACCATCCCCATGGAACGTTGTAACACCCAGCCAAACGCAGGCAGAAAAGGCAACAAGTGGACTCTTCCACATTACATTTCTGCTGTGGATGCTAAGGTCCTCCCAAATGTGGACAAAGGATCCAGCATGGTACGTAGACAAGGAAATACTAGAAGCACGTAGTTCCAAAGAACAAAGACGAGCTGCTTCTGGTTCAAGGCGCTCAAACAATACTAAGGCCACAAAAATCAAGACTTCTGAGGTTGAGGCACAAAGCTCAATTAGTGATCCTGGACTGGCAAACTTGGCAAAGGAGAGGCAAGTGAAACTGAGCAAAAGGCAAAAAGTGCCATGGAGAAAGGCAAATGGAGCCATCCAGAATTGGTCAGTACAAGCAGTACAAAAGCTCTCACCTTGAAGTACTTTAGTACTGACTGGAATTGAGAGGAAAAGACTAAGACTGAGAGTTGTGATAAAACTGTGTGATGCTGGTAACTTGAAGCCTCTTACTTCTGCGATTAGGGACAACTGAGCCTGGACAGTTGTCTGGATTTTGACTTCTTTGTGACTGAATTTTTAAAGGATAAGGTGTCCGGAGATTTGTTCCAACTAATTAACCTTTTCAAGTGAGCTGTAGGTACTAGGCCCAAAAGTTTATTGCTATAGAAACTAGCAAGTAATTTGTATTTCTTCCCTCAGAAGTATGACAGACAGCCACTACTATGTTTCTGTCTGTATATAGTACTAAGATAGAAGAGACCTTTTAAGCTTTCCCTGAAGGATACAATGATTTTCCTCTATGCATACTCATTAAATAGGAAGTAGGCTATAAGAAAGGATCCAAACATGTCAGATTGCTAAACAAAAAAAAAATTATCAGGATAAACTGGAGTTCATCTTACATAAATAATTTTCAATGTGAAACAACTGATTTAGGCAGATAAAAACAGTTCGGGACAAGGTATTTCTCTGAAAGTGCCACTGGCCATGCAAGAAACCTATATAGCTCTTCTCCTGAAGTTCATTATTTGTATTGAGTAAAGAGCTATATTTATTAAAGTGTACAATTCCTATCACACTGGGTCCTGTTTAGGAGTGCTACTCTAACAAACTTTAACGTTGTTTATTAACGAGCTAAAGTTGTGAGATAAATTACGTTCCCAGAGCAAACTGAATTTTTAAAGCCACTAAAGCGTTACTAAATGCATTCAAAATGAAAGACAGAATAAAATAGGCCACTCTGTAGGAAGGTCATAAATCTAATACTTCTCAAACTGGACACGGATAGCACGCAACCTTGGGCTACTCTGTACTACGAGGTTTTGTAGGTGTCCCAGAACCAGTCACATTAGAATCACATACTGAATGACCCTACCTGTGAGGGTAAGCAGCATTAAGCATATTTGCTTTAAAGTTTGGCCTTTCAGGTTTTTTAAAGACCAGACTCCCTGTCTCCTGCTTTGTGTGATGCTTGATGCACTACGTAGTCCTGTCTGCAATCACTTAAAAGGTTAGGCACGTATGTACTGACCATGTCTTCACAAGTAAACAGGAAAACCTTTTTAATTGATTGTCGTAGTATTATTAAAGAGATGAAAAAAGGAGTAAGACAAGACAAAGTCCTAATATGCAATATGGAAGTATCAGCACTTCACTAGCTTGCTTTCTATTTATCTTCAGATATCGTATAGAAAACAAACATACACTGCAATATTTTGAAGGACTGGAGGTTGCATTCATGATCCAGCTGATATCAGAAGTTCAGAGGACAGTCTGCACTACATAAGATATAACTTTAGATCAATCTGCTTGTGACTTGGTGTTAAGACATTTTTAGGACTCATGCAATACAAAACAAGATTAAAAAATGTATATTCATATACACACAAGATCAAAAAAGTTACACTTACTGTGAGGGGATGAGATTTTTCATCAAAAATATCCAATGATCTGTCTGAATCTCTACAATGCAAAAATCTCTGTTTTAATAGCAAGATTTAAGTGGTAATGCTATGTTCCACTAGTAGGTATTATTCATTAAAGAGGATAAAGGGACATATTTTATCATTCAGCTTTTTGTAAAACATGATATGAAGTTTTTTTGTATTTTGGCATGGCATCTAATGATGAGCTCTTCAACTGAATATTTAACAAGTTAACAACGAACAGCTATCCATGGTCTCACTAGCAAATTTAATTTAACTTCCAAATACAGAAGCCATAGTTCATATTACGTTTAGTACAGTTCTCCCTTAAAACATGAAACCATCTCACTGACAGCATTCATTATTTTTAAAAGGCAGTTGTAATTTTAAAGTATACACTGTAATTAGCTATAATGGCAAGGGTTATTTGTACACAGGAGAGTGTTCATTCACCTACCAAAACTAATCTCTACCACTGTATTCAGTAAAAGCTCAACAAAACCCAAAGGCTGATTTGTGGTGAGTTACGTATACTTTCCTAACTTCCTCTGTTCCAACTTTTCATGCTTCATTCTTGATGAAGCATGTGACAGAGGATGGGTAATATTACTGACCTTGCCATATCAGCTCAAGAGGGGGTACAAAGAGAAAGCAGCTATACCATGAAGTTGCCAAATTTTTCAACTTCTTTAATTTATATTAGCTGAGTTACGTAAGTTGTCAAGGCCATTTTCCCTGGCTCAGAAAGAAAGTTAATTTATTTTGAAAAAGAAATTTAGAGTTCACTCACCTGTTCTTTATGTGGTAGAATATTGCTAATGTAACACTGAAAAAGAGAAAGAAAAAAAAGATTTAACAAAGCATATTCTGCGCATACAATTTTGATGCAAAAGCTGCTGTTCAGGACAAAATGTTCAGAATCCATTATGTACTGGCTTCCCCTCATGCCCTCAGTACTTTGTGTCTCGGTTTGGATGTTTACCTGCCTGGGCAGAAACTGGTCAAAAGAGATGCAGAAACCAAATATGCCAGCCAAACTACTTTTATGTTCTGTGTACATATATTTATGCCATAAAAGAAATGTTATACCAGATTTTCATGTTTACCAGATTTAGGTAACGTTTATTGAAAATGTGGACTATCCATGATTAAAGCATGATGAAAGTTCTACTCAACGTTACATATACTGTTGTACTGCCGATGTTTTAATTTCCTATCTCTGGCTGTCATATTATGGGGTCTGTCTAAAAGGAGAAAAATAAAGAATGTCAGCATAATTCAAGAAGGGGACAAAAGTAGACCTCAGTCTCTGCTGAGTCAAATAAGGCAAAAGATTTCAGATACTTTATTGGCAGTGATAGCAGGAATATTGCCATCACAGGAATCCATCACAGGAGAGCTCTGATCTGTTGCCAGCTGTATACCACTTCAAAATGGCAAAAGTGCCATCTTTCAGGATCTTTCTTCTCCGGAGATGGAAGGAGTGACATGCTACATGCCTGTCTGAAACCAAATTTGAAAGTGACAGATCAACTTAGACATTTCCAAACTTTACTGAAGTGTTACAGCAGTAAAGCATTCTGGGCCTGAAGCTAGTGCACCTTCCTTTCCCTTCCAGCACAGTAAACTGTCTTTTCAATTCTCAGCTGCTATCGTCTATGCACAAAGAATCATCTCCATAGTATCCAAAACAATAGGTCAAATAGCCATTTCCATTGGAGAGCCAAGAAGACTAAATAGTTATCAAACTCACATACCTAAAATAACAAATATACAAAGAAAAAGTAGAAAGGCTGGAACTAAAGCCAAACCCAGCAACATACAGTTATCCACAACTAGAGGGCAGGATAATACCACTGGCAAGTAGAAAATGCAGTCTCACAAACTTTTCCTACAATTCCATGCAAAATCCATTTCAAGTTTTCCCTCATCTACAGTTTCTGGATTTGGCTTTCAATTTGAAGACTTTGAACCCCCTTAATTTTAAACCAAAAAAACTGACATACTTCAGCACTGCCTCAAGTTCCCAAGTGCATAATGACAACTGTACTGAAATACAGCAGCACATCAGCTCTGTCACTGAAAGGAGCTCTCTCCAACAGCAATATAACAAACCAGGCTTCTAGAGCCCCTCAGTGACCAATCTGAATCTGTGCTCCTATCACGCAAGTGTACGACCAGCTTTGGAACAGACAAGACCACCACAGAATCCCCAACAAACCTTGCCGTGTTATTCAGTCCCTTGCTGATGACAAATGGTACTTACCACTTTATTGTGCTTCTAAGATTAGGCTGGCTGACCGTGCTGTCATCTATAAATATTGTTGAGCATGAGCTGTATTTTTTCGTAAGCTGCCCAGGGGAAACCTTAGGGGAAAAAAAAAAAAAAAGAAGAACAGGAAATAAATTCATAAAGAGTGATTCTGTAAGGTTTAGTTTACTAAGCTGAACACTGGGTTTACACCTGGAACGTAGATAGCTACTGCAGAGCAGGTCTTTGTAAAAGTTTGCTCTTGGCATGTAAACTACCCTATCACCATCAAGTTGCATAATACGCTCTTTGTGTAAGATGTACCTATACGCCATTCCTTGTAATATACAACATGATGTTTTAGATAAGTAGTTTTCAGCAGAAATAGCTGCAACTAAAGCAGCAATCCTCTTTTTTCAGTTCTCTTCCATTCCGTTCTTGCCAGATCTGGCCTCAGTCTTTTCTCTCTATTATGTATTTTCTTAGATTTCCCTATGTCTCTACAATTTTCTTCCTTCTTTTATACCATCTCCTACACGTTTATATTTTCTGGTTATTCAGTACTTCTCCCTGTAAAGACAGTGCTGTTTTGGTTTCTTGGTTTTAGTTTTTTGTTCCTGACATGGATCTCTCCACTCATGTCTTGTTTAGCACCTGGAATCAGGAAACGAAGGGCTACCATTGCCAGTACTTATACTATTCAGAACTAGCAAAACACTCCATCATCTGTTCTCAAACTGTAGCTTTTATTCTTTAAGAAATTTTCTTGTCTTTTTACAATACTAAGTCAGGCTTCCCTAAGCCTTTTTAGAGAATGCCTTGAACAAGGGCTAGGACATCATAACTGAGGGAACAGTTTTAATCAAGCAGTTTGAGCTCCATTAGTTTTTGCCATCATCTATTTGAATGCCAAGTCTAAAAACCTGAAAGACTTTCATATGGAAACTTTGACATCCTTCACCACTAACAGCTGCCTGGGAACATCTCCCATTTCAGTTGAAGTCTGCCAGCAAAAACAATCCCATCAGTCAGCACCTTGGTGCTGGCAGACTAAGGCTGAAACTGTAATTAAAAAAACAATAAAAACAACAAGAAAGCCCCACAATCATACTGACATTCAAGTCATTCAAGACTTGTCATCTCAGCTGAGAAATGAATCCAGTTTTATTTGTTTTAAATACCAGCATAGGTAGTTTGACTTATATTTTCTCCATTACTGTTTTGAAATAGTCAAAATTGATACAATGAAAATCCTTTATTATGCTTTTGACATCACCTATTGTACACTCGGTGATATTTTGCCTGTTTATTCACTTTTTTTTAACATAGGCAAAGACAATTCAGTTTTATCTTGCTAAGAAGGACATGCAGTGCATGCAGGACTGTACACCTACAAGTACTACAGTTGTTTCTTGAATTTGTCTTTGTCCCAGTATGCTAATATTCTTTAAACTAGTATCCTACCTCTAAGAATTTGTTTTACTTACATGGTTGATGTGGTTACTCTTCCTCTTCTCTCGCACTAGAATAAGGGAGAAAGAACGTCAACTTAGAAGTTTCTAAAATACAATCTCAGTTTACACTCAGTAAAAGTCCTTCTATTAACCTAATCTTCTGAAGTACATGAGTATTACACATTTCAAATTTCACTACGAGGTGCCTGAAAAAGCAAAGTTTGAGAAAACTGAGTTTTATCAAGCTAGTAAACTACATACATCTTCCAGCTATCCACATGTACATTTAGAAATTACTTCTATCCATTGCACTAAGGAGAAAAAAGTCTCAGCTTTGAAAAGATGCTAGACATCATGAAAAACTGGATCATTTCAAATAGTTCAAATAGACAATGTCTAACATCAGCCAACAATCACTTAGCAAACAGAAATAAAAACATCACACATTGAAGCTGTTGAACTCGCACAAGAATGAAGTGAGGTGCCCAGCATCATATACCTGTTCTGTCTCCTCCTTTTAAGACTTACTAGACAGCAGAAATGAAAAAGGTATTTCACAGCACAGAAGATGCTCTTTATTATACAACTGAAACCACCTTATTCCATCATTTTAAACTGTGTCAGACTTTTAAAAAAGATGGTAAGGGTTAACTTCCAGCTATAATGGTAGCAGCAAAACAAAACAATGCTGTTCAAGGAGAGCTGAGAGTTCCATACATGTAGTTTTAAAAATGCAACAAGCTGTATCAATGTGACCAGCCTGGATACCTGACTGTACCCCCTTTTCCAAACTTTTGACTTTAGATCATTAGCACCTGTACTTACAAGCGCTAATAAGGACACATTGTCTTACATATTTAGAGAAATTAATGATTTGCAGAGTGTCCGAATTTTTTTTATCTTTTTACTTAAAGCAAATTCATGATCCTGCTGGCATCTCAGTGACAGAGACTTTAATGATATTAATTCTACTACCTCTATGAAAGGTTTACTAAAGAAGATCCAGTGCAATAAGAGAATAAATTGTTCTGCCTGACTTGTCCATAAAGATGTCCTGTAAAAATCCATTCACCCAACTAATAAAAACCTCAGAGAATGGTTTTATAGTTATTAACGCACCTAGCAGACCTTTTATCCACGTCTGTTACATTAGAGGAATACAGAATCATGTTTAAAAGTGATACTGCCTTCAGCAGGATGTTCTAAACTTATTTGCAGCAGAGTTTAAAGGCTGCACAGTGAAGCTGTCCTATAATGGTCAGGAATGAAGTCAACTTGCTAATTACAACTTAAGCAGCGTTTGTCTAAGCGGTGCCTGAAATCTGCAGGTCAAACTCTGCTTGAAAACTGACCTTAGTTAGAGCCTTTGAGGAAAGACAGCTACATTTCCTTGGTATCATCTCTTCTTGTTAATAATGCTAGTGCTTGTTTCTGCTGCTCAGAGATTGTCCAAGCAGTGTGAAATTGATATAACTAACAATTTTACTACTTGCCATAGGACTCTGAATAGCAGGACTGGAACTGACAGAATCGTCAAAATGATTCTACTTTTCTGTGGCAAAGCTATGCCAAGGCAGCAGACACACTGTAGCTTTCCATCAACACAAGCACAACACTGCCTTCGAAAATACAACATTCCAAACAAGAACCAACTATAAACGGAACAAAAGGGTTTTTTTTTTAAAGAGTATCTTAAACTCCTTTTTAGTTACAATTTCAATATTTACTATTGTCAGATTTTTTTTTAACTTATGCAATATGAAAATGTCTTCACTTTTCAACAGCATTCTGGTATGCATGAGCTATAGTAATTGTTCAAAATTGACTGTATGAAGTAAACAAGCGATCTGCAAAGAAACTGAAAATCACAGTAAATCCATGTAATTACCCCTGTAATTATATAACAGAATTCAAGAATGATTATGCTACTGAAATTATTCAAATGGATTACAACAACATATTCAAAAACAACTGATATAGACCGATGGCTTAGGTTTAATATTCCTTTCAGAAAAAAAGTCCACTTGAAAGGTATTTTGAAAAGTTCTTGGTCATAAAAAAAACACCAGTGCTTAAAGTTTGACTTTGGACTATTAGGATCCAAAATCTGAAATCTCCAGATATTTAAGGTCCATAGAGTAACAAGTGATCTTAAGTGTTAAGTAAAACAGCCTATGAACACACTTCTGTGTAAACATGCAAACTATTAATCCCTATGCTTTGAAAGAGTTAAAGCAATTTAAGTGTTCTCAAGATGTACAATTAAAATAGACGGTTATTTTTCCAGTTTTCCTCCCGACTTTTCTTTTAACTGGAAAAAGTTAGCTTACCATCTGTTTGAGACTTGCTCAGGAAAATTGTGCTTGCTCTGGGATGATCAGATGGATTAGATTCCAAGGCTAAATCTGAAACAGAAAAGACAAAAAAGGAGAGACCATCAATGGACGATGATGATGATACTGCAAGGATTTCCACTCAGTCTTAAAATGCTCAAGCACAGCAATGAAGACAAGACCAGAAACACATAGAACGGGTGGTTTGTCTAAAGCAAAATCTTTCTTTTACCAGGATAAATAAACATTTGAAATTTTCCTCTCTGAAAAAATCCTGTGGATATAATTCTACTGCTATGCAGCTCTGAAGTAGTTTACAGTTCCCATCAAGACAAAAATCTGGAGAGGGAGACCTCAGAAACCAATATACATCTTCAGAAGTCAATAGGTGCCCTTTGGTGTTAGGGTAGATGGATGTGGAGCCGGTGCTCAGCAGGAGGCAGGAAATTAGAACTTCATCAAGAGCATAAGATACAGGAAATGGACACTGCTGACCTTACTTTCACTCTATGCTTAAAACATCCAATACGACAGGAAATAATCATTACGGTTGCGTAAAAGATCCTACTAAGAAACTTTAGCAGTGCTGATAAACATCAACATACAGATCTTACACTAATCAATTTTTTTGGAATTTCAAGTAAAACCCTGTGCACTTAATATATGATTGTTTAAGTACAACTTGATTGCTTTAATCCTGTGCCACAATGAACCAGTGACGGCATCAGATGAGGATATATTACTCACTTAGGTTAAGATGGGAGTGATCGCTAAAAAGTTTGCTTGGACTGATGCAACTGCCAACACGACGGAATTTTTAGCTAGCGTTAGCTTTGAGAGAAGAAACAGCTGTTCTGAGGAAGTCAGGCTATAGGCACACCAAGTTACGTGAGCATATGAACAGAATCATCTTTCTGATACTGTGATCCTGTACATCCTGCAAGGAGCAAATTCTTGTCCATTTCCATTTGCCATTCTGATCCTCACATGTGCTATTTATGCCATGCTAACCACAAAAGCATGTCAGCTCACAAACTAGAAAACCTGCATGTGTTAGTGTTTCAAGGCAGTATGCCAATGCAGTTGTCATACCCTTAAACTACAAAGTCATCTAAGAGATGCTATCAACTCTTCAGGAAAAAACCCTAAGAGATTTTTATGCGCCGCACCAACAGAATTCTGGTGAAATAGTTAGCCAAAATATGCACAAACTGTCCTGGTGCTAATAGTCTTGACTACGGGAATGTTTTGTGCTACTGCACATAACACAGCACAGCCGCAGCCCTCAGGCGTCAGTGAGTAAATGTAAATGCAGAAGTGCGTGCATCCCCGAGACCTCTCATTCCAGATTCCCATTGGTACACTACACTGGTATCTCGAC
Source organism: Struthio camelus (assembly GCF_040807025.1). NCBI lineage: Eukaryota > Metazoa > Chordata > Aves > Struthioniformes > Struthionidae > Struthio > Struthio camelus. The sequence goes on along the minus strand of NC_090947.1, from coordinate 9,510,972 downwards.
CTGGATGTTTTCCAAATATTTGTCTTACAACATCACTGATCTTAGTCCAACACTATTGGTCTGACCCTAGTCCAGGATGCAATAAAAGTTACAGAGCACTGTGGTTTTGAATCTCTACTGTATAAGCAACAAAGATCTATTTAGGAACACGAAGATTATTCATCCAGTCATTTCCCCCCCTCAAAAAAGGCCACAGTCAGCTATGAAAACACATCCTCTTGAGCTAACTAAAGTTAAAGGCTAACTTATGAAAATGGTTTTTCTATTTCCACCTTCCTGTGCTCATTCACGGCACACAATGAACACATACATGAATTTAATCATGTAGTTAAAATCTAAGTTCAGAAGCCCTGATACAGAATTTGCCTTACAGCTCGTACTTGAAGCACCACTAATACATACTTGATGTTCGGAAAAAAATCCAACAAACAACGATATGCCCTACTGGCGCATTTTCACTATCAAAAGATAGCATGGTAGTTGCTTAAAACTTGTCCAGTTTTGATAACAGTTTGCAACACTGATTTGACAAAATCACTTTTATGAGACAGTATGGACACAAATTTCAGTTTCTAATGCTGCTACTCTTAACACAGACCATCAAAGAATACAGTAATAATGGCAAATTTTACACAACTTCTTGGATTTGAGAAAGGAATGAATCAGCAGTGGAAGTATTTCACTAGTCTACCAAATGACTGAAGTATCAACAGACAGAAGAGGACTGCAATACGCAAAAATAAAATACAGATGATTATTAGCAAGTTACAGATGTTATGCAAACATAGAGAGAACAATTCAAATTTTATTTATTTATTTATTTATTTATTTATAGTTTAGCAGTAACTTTTAGAATAGGGTAATTCGAGTTGGAAAGGCCCTCAGGAGATTTCTTAGTCCAACCTCCTGCTCAAAGCAGGTTCAGGTACGAGGTGGAACCAGGTTGCTCATGGCTTTATCCACTTGGGTCTCAAAAACCTCCAATGGTTTAGAGATTGCACAGCCTCTCCAAGCAACCTGTTCTAACATCTGTCTGTCCTCATGCGGAAAAAGTTTCCTTTTATCCATCTGGAACCTGTCGTTTCAATTTATCTCCTTTGGTGTTTCATCCTCCTGCTATGCACTACTATAAAGAGCCTGGCTCCATCTCCCCAATGGCTTCCTTATAGGTACTGAGACTCCTGACAAGCACCCCCCTACACTCCAGTCTGGCCTTCTCTTCAGACTAAAGAAGCCCAGATCCCTCAGCCTCTTCTCACAGGTCAGTGCCCCCTCTGCTTAACTCCCTTCACTTTATCCACGTCTTTCTTGTATTGGGGGGGGGGGGGGCAAAGGTGAATGCAGTTCTAGGTATGGTCTAGATACGGTCTAATGATTGCTGAGTAAAGGGCAATAATCAATCACTTCCCTCAAGCTCCTTGCTATGCTCCTGTTAATACAGCGCAGGATGCTGCTGGCCTCCCTTGCTGCCAGAGCACACTGCCAGCTCACATTCACCTTGCTGTCCACCAGGACCCCCAGGGCCTTTCAGCAGAGGGGCTCCCCAGCCAGGTAGTCCCCAGCCTGTGCTGCTGCCAGTTCTTCCTTTGCGGGGGCAGGATGTTCAGTTATGCGATTAAAGGCCTCATCTCCACAAACAGAAAGGATTACTGGGGAACACCACCAGGCAGAGGAACACAAATAACCTAATCAGAATGAACAGAGCAGCCTGACCTGGCTGCTTTCAGGACTATCCAAGGAGGATGCTCAGCTCATTGTCTGGGTGTGACACCCACTGGAGGAGTAAACAGTCCCCAGACCACCTTACAGCCTGAGGGGGATTAACTCCTACAGGGCTACAGGACCCATTACAGAACGCTTTGGAGCAACATTTGGGGATTGTACAAGATTTAGAGATTTATGTGATGTTTAGGGGAAGAACCAAAGGCAGGAAAAGGGAGGGATCAATGTAGATCGGGAAGCGCAGGAAAACAGGGAAAAGGGGATAAAAGGGGCCAGCCACACGTAAACAGGTTGCTGATCAGTATGTTTGGCCATCCCCTGTGCTTGATCACTGCAGTCTGTCCTGCATTCTTCTTAAACTCCATTCCTAACTATTTTTCTGGGTGAAGGGCTCTCTACTCTGTGTGCATGGAGGTCTAAGGGCCAGCAACTGGAGAAGGGACCACAGGTCATAGGGGTCCATGTGCCTGGGGTACCAGCAACTGCAGAGACCAGAGCACATGAGGAGTTTAAGTCACTGGAAAAGGGTCAAAGGGCCATGGGTCAAAGGGGTCCATGTCCCTGGGGTGCCAGCCACTGGAGATATCAGAGAGCACTGACATTTGCAGGTGCATATGTTAGTGTGTACTTGCTAGCGAACATCAACTGGCAATAGCCAGCAAACAAGATAAGAGGCTTGGGAGCAGTCATAAGCCTGGGTCAGACACTAGAGACACCAGAAGGTCTGAAAGTTAGCTACTAGAAGGATGAGGGGATCCAAATCAGCTACTGTAGAGACAGCAGAGCATAGGGGTCAGCTGCTGGCAGGGCGATAGGCCTGGGCCAGCTTGTGGAGAGAACACTGCGCACACGTGTGTATGCATCTGTACTCGAGGCAACTGGGAGACCATGAAACGCAGGGGCTGGCTATTGGACAGAACGAATGCCTAAGGTGTGTTGCTGGGGGGAAAATCTACAGTGATTGCCTCTGTACATGTCTGCATGCGCACACAAATGCGGGTCTGAGTACCAGCAACTGAACAGGGCTGCAGGCCTCAGGCCTCGAGGGCTCATATGTCCACTAGTCAGGGAGTCAGAACTAGGAAGAGCTGGGAATCTAGGAGGCAGCTTCTGGATAGACCAAGTGTGTAAGACCAGCTACTAGAAGGATCCATACTGTGTGGGCACCCACCTGCATACCCACCCCACTAACAGGCTTTCATCCTGATCAGCCAGAGGGTGGAACAGGATGAGGCTCTTGGTGCTGTTTGTGCGAGCGTTGTTTTCTGTGTTGATCGGTACGGCCAGACATGCATATACATATTGGGTGTACGTGTGCCTATGCGGAAGGCATGCTTAGTCTTGTTACTGGCTGGACCTCGTGACTTGAAGCAGGCTGCCCTCTATCAGGCTAACAAATTCAATAACTCCTAACACAGGACTTCTCATTTCTCCTGTTGAACTTCACTGGGCTTCCCATTGATTGAGTTCTCCATCCTGTCAAGGTCCCTCTGACTTCACAGCTCTGTCCTCCAGCATATTGACCGCTCCCCAGTCTGGTATCGTCTGCAACTTGAGTGCACTCCATTGCTTCCTCCAGATCATTGATAAACATGTTAAACAGAATAGGCTCTTTTTTTTTTTTTTTGGGTGAAAGAGACAGTAAGGGGTAATACTCATCCTCCCCCACAGGAAAATACGCTTTTGCCACATCAACTTCCCAAAGTCTTGATTTGTTTTGAAATTATGCTTCTTGTTAACACTTGCTTCTTACTTTGTTTCTGCCTCTTCTCATGCTCTGCCAGTCCCTACATCCATCCTTCTTATATATTAGGAATCAGGTCTAAGGCCAAAAGTGTTACCAGGAATAAATGCGTGCAAATATAACCAACTTCCACCCTGGACAAGAGGGGCCTAAGATATGCAGCACTGTAAGATGCACCATGGAACAGAGTGTAGACATGGCCACATGAGTCCAATTTGTTCTCCTGTACCCAAGCAAGCCCTCACATTTGAGGAAAGGGACAGCAGTGAAAGGAAAACAAATTTTATTGGCTTCAGCTCAGCAGCAGCTCTGCCAGACACAAGCTGCTTTCTGCCAGAGAAAGTCAGGTGTATCAGCACCCATAGCACACTAAATCCACAACATGGATTATCCAACCAGATAAAGTTACTGCATTAATGAACTCCAAACACATTGCGTAGTCCCTAGTACAAAACCCTACGCGTAATCAAGACTAGCTGTAACTAGGCTTCTTACACCAGAATAACGTGCCATTAGCAGAAACATCACGGCTGCTTTTTTCTTGCAAGAAACTGCAAAGAAAGAAAGATAGATGCATTTAATAGACCACCTCCCTGTAGCTTCCCCTTTCTAAGTAGGGAGAGGATTTTCCCCCTTCTTTCTGTACTGTTCTCCCTGGACAATGCTTTTCTCCAAGACAAGCAATGGAAAAATTAGTCATATGTTTCACTCTTCCTGAACTGCCAGCAATACTGAAGAAGTACTGAGAAGGAGCAGCAATACAATTGATGAAGGAGGCATAAAGTAAGATGCAGATAAGGCTGTGAGGTGAAACATAATAGGAAATATAGCAAAAGAAAAGCCAAAGGAACAGATCAATCTGTCTGTGATCAACTTAATTCACAACCAAGCGTAATTTCTAGTACTTCATCCTGGCAGTACTTATGAGTCCAAAACTAAAATACTCACCCTTGAAAATCAAGGACAAGCCTTGTTTAGGAGCTACATCAGTAAATGTACAACAGAAGACTCTGTTGACAGCTAACAGAAAAAAAAGCGAGAAAGATGCTATCCCACAGGATGAAGAGAAATAGTGGAATTAAAACATGTAGAAACAGGAATGAGAGAAGTGATAGAAGCAAGAGGATGATATAAAAAAAAAAAATCAAGGAAAAAAAATCTCAGAACGTTTTGTTTTAGTGGCTCTCAACTCGGTCGAAGTTGAAACACATTTTCTACCAGAACCTCACACCAGAAATTAAGTCTGTTTTGACTGGCACAATAATGCTGTCATGCTACAATGGCTCCCCACCTCTCTTTTTGGAGAACTGTGTTTTTAAGATAAAGATTTAGAGAAATAGAAAGGAAGGCTAAGTGCCACTTACATGGTACTCTTAAGCTTGTCAAATCAAACCATCCATCTCAAATTATAGCAAAGAGAAGTCTGAACTTACTTCTCTCTTTTGCCATTTTAAAAGCATCCACTGCAGTTTGCTTGCCCTTCAGACAATCTCAGCTACTTCTGCTGCTGCTGTGCACAGCCATGCACGGATAAGAGCATACAGCCCCCATGGGGCAGATCACATTACTTTTAAGAGCAAACCTCTGCCCCTACTCAAGATCTTAGGTCCTTTCCTCAACACTGAATCAGCCTAAAGACTTTACTTTTACTCATCTATGTCATATAAGAATATGCGTGGGTTTTAAGAATTTATAATGCTAGCTCCTTATCTACTGTTTTACACACCTCCACATGTGATTTCTAGCTATTAAGAGCACATTTTACAAACTGCATTGTGCTAGTTGTCTCATGAATAAAGCTGACAGCCAAGGATGTGTCACCTACTAAGTAGCAGCCCTTTGACAATTTCACTACTTTGGGACACCAAAATATTACATTTCCTGTGATAGTTTTATCCCCATCCTCTGCTTCACTAGATAGCAATATCCCATGTAGCACTAACATTTTGATACAGCACATATTTAAAGCATTAAACCATAAAATCATCTCTTTGCTGTGAAGTTTCTTCTCTTGCTCAGCAGGTTGCCAGTTTGGATTAATGGGTGAGCTTCCCTTATTTCATTACCTAACACAGCTGAAAGGTATGAGTTACTTAATGCTCCCAATAAAGATTTAAAAATAAAACAAATTAGACTAACAGATTTGCCCATGCATTTCAGAAAGTCTGTTATTCCTAACAGTAACTTCATACACAGTCATTTGTCTAATTCATTTAAACCATGTTATTCTAGTCCTATCCTGAAAATTTACCTAAACAATTACCAGTCCAGATTCTAAGTCCAACATGCTTTTTTTCCTCATCACCAGCCACACAAAACGCATCACAGAACCAGGCACGCACCTAGGCTGTTTTCCCGTTGCCTTCACCTGTTACGTCCTCAGTTACACAACAGGTTAGTCTATTTTTCAAACTCTCTGGGAATGAAACCATTTTGATCTCTTGATTTTTCATCCTCAACAGAGGAACTCTCTCTCCCAGAGCAGGATTGACTCAAAAGATACAAAGCTTGCTGTATTTTAGTAGTTAACACAAGCAAATTTAAACACATGAAGGACTGGACCTGTTGTGTAAGAAAGTGTTTTTAAACATAACCAGTCTTCAGGTAGTAACTCTGTTTTGAGGGAAAATCTCTGTCAGGACATCATCTTAACCAATACGTGCATACACACAGGTCCTTTAAAAACACTCTCCTAACTCTCCATCGCCCAAAGGAAATCAACTATTTGTTTAAAAACAACCAAAAACAACCTATGCAGTTGTTCATTGTTAAATGATTATTTCTAAAGACCATGACTTTACACAAGAAACACAGAGGTACCTCACAACTATTTAAAAACTATACTTGTCAGTTGTTCTTTAAGGCACTACTGTGACAACAATGACACTGTCAACACCCAACACCTACCTAAGAATACTATGAGGTTTTAGAAGGCTGGAGGGATTATTTCCACATACAAGGAGCTCTCTTAAGAATCAATTCTTTGCTCTTTTACAACACATACTCTTGAGTTGGTCTGGTTCAACAAGAAACTGCCCCAGTGAGTAATTTAGATTTGCTACTGAGAACAGAAGACTAAAGTGAAAACAGTAGACAATCTACTAAATACTGTGGGATAGCCAGGGTTCAAGTTATCTATTCATTTCAGTGGTTTAAAAATCAATATGGTGCTAAGAGTTCTTGCCTTCCTCCGTAGCAAATCCCAACATGACCCTATTGCACTTGGTTCACAGCCCATGCTGGGGGAAACCTAAGAGAAACCTACACCAATGCTCCCTGTACGTAGCCTTTCTGGGTCTGACAGAAATGGAGTAGGCTTCCACATGCTTCATTCTGTACCTTCAGATGTTATAATCACTTCTACGCGTTTTAGCTGGCAGAAAACCAGGATGTCAGGAGTATCCAAAATTCCTGAGTGAAAGCAGGATCAGTTAAAGGGGAAGAACACTAGTTGTCCCTAGGGTTTTATGTTAGAACTAGAAGGAAAATAGTAGTTCAGAAGCTAAACGACATGTGCTTTCTTGACTGTATCTAACATAGGACCATTTAAATGAAAAAATAGAAAGAATCAGTTCCATGCTGCCCACTTTTTATTCCTTACATAGTCCTCACATGTGCTCAGTATCACAATTCACTTCCATGAGAAGCTAAAGCAGAACTTCAAAGCTCTAATTTTTCCACTGTCAAAAAAAAAACACCCACAAATTAATTCTGCATGTTAAAGCAGGATCAACAGAATTTTGCATTCCTAGATCTACCCTGATAACTGCAATTTATTAACTTGCAGACAGCTGAAAGCTTTCCCTGTAACAATTCTTTACATTCCCTCTGCCTTACCCTCTCGCAAGACATGGTTCAAAAAGGAAAACAGGTAAGTGCAAGAAATTCCAGTCTCTGATACCTAATATCATCTAGCGTCTAAAAGTAACCAAAGAAAGATGCACTACATTGTATGCTAGGTGCCTTACGCCACCTGATGGACTCGTGTTTGTTGAGTTTTTTCTCCTCCTCCAATTGTTCATGTAAATGCACCAATACAAACTTCATATGAAGTTTAGGCTTTTATGAAAGTTAACAGGGTTTCCTCAAATTTTCTTTTGTGTCATTTTAGGAACAAACTCTCTCTTTAGAGGGGATATGGGCATTCCCTGCTTAACTACATTATGTTCTATAAAGGAAAATAATTATCTGTGTACAAAATACACCCATTTTACAGAAAAGCAGTTTGGGCAGTTTGACATTTAAAAGAAATTTGACTTCAACTGTTTGTTCTGAGTGTCTGACTGTCACGACTGATGACAAGCCACTATTGCTTTTGACACTGGAGGGAAAGAAGAAAAAAACAAACAACTCTTGATTCCTGTAAGGCCTCAAGACCCTTTCAAAATTCCAAGCACATGCAAAAAGCCCCGTTCCATATACGCCCCGTTCAAACACTGCAGAACGCTATCAGGTTGATAGCGGGATTTTCAGATAAGCTGTTGAGGCAGCCCTGACATTTGCATCACCTGCAAACGTGATCTTCAGTTTTATTCATCTTGCTTTACTATACACTTAAATAAATAGTGTTGAGTTCTGTAAGCACAGTTGCTTCTCATTCTTGAGTGGAAAAGTTGAGAATTCAGAAGAAAATATTTTTTTCTTCTGAAAACATGATTTTTTATAATAAGTGAAATACAAATGCACATTTGAACTCTACCTATAACGAACTAAAAATGAATTGATTTAGAAATATCAAGATGAACTTGTTGGCAAGGATCTGCAAATCCAAGGTCTTGGCTCCTAACGTTCAGTAGTGTCTTCCTGCTGCCTCTCAGAGTAACTTCCTCCTTCTTCCTATCTGTGGAAGAAACGTTGTTAGAACTATGCTTAATTTAGCTGCATAATGTGGATTTGGGAGGAGCAGTATTTTTGCTTTTACTTTTTGTTGTTTGGTGCAAGAGGTATTTCCCCTGTTACTCTGCCTTTTAGTTTGACCCCCACTGCACTGAACTATCACACTCAAAACAAAAGATGCTTCTAGCCACAAGATTTCTGTTGCTCCTCAAACTCCTACCCTGCTAAGCAAGAGAAAAAGAGCAAGTCTCCTCTAGAAAATTGTAACGGGGAGTTGCCCTAGAGAAGTTGCAAGGAAACACAATAGCAAAACATCTTAAGGTGAAACTGAATTCAGTTTCCCTAATTCTGTAAGTTTCATGAGAACCTTCAGGCTAACCATGTTTCCTTTCCATATCTCCCCGTTTCATGAAAATCTCTCTTTCTGGTTCTAACAGCTATTATACTCCAAGCCTGAAGTATCACACTCAACAAAACAAACTGGTTTCCCTCCATATGAGGTTCATGTATATATGTTCAATACCAACAATTTTTTAAAATCTACGGCTTAGAAAAACCTGCTAGCTGCAGAAGTCTATATGTTTTGGTGGGGAGAGAAATGGATGGAGGCTTTCTTAACTGCCTGTGGTACCCAAGCATAATGAAAGAAATACAAATGCTTTTCTTCTATTTCAAGCTCTCGAATTTGTAAATCAATTTCATGACTACTTCTGGAGGACTGATCAATTCCCTCACTTTCACTATGTGGGCTTCTCAGGTTATTTCATAAAGGGCATAACATTAGACATACTGAGCCAACAACGTGGAAGAAGTTTCAAGCTCGTAGAAAGTTGATTCTTTCACATTCATCAAGCTCTCATTCTACTTGTAATTCCTATAAATACCTTCGTAATTCCTAGTCAGTCAAAAGAAACAGATACTGAGAGTTCAGAAGAAAGAAGAGCGAGCATAAGTTAAGTGAAAAGCTCAGCAAACACAAGAGAAAGAGAGAGAGGCAATAACAGAAGAAAGCTCAAAGTAACAGGGCTTACAACTGGTTTTCCATCCCCAGTTTCGTATTTATCCAAGTAGACAACTGAATTTGCCAGCTACACAGCTACATTTGATGCCAGCTGTTTTCAGCATGGGAAAAAGCTGATTCCTTACTTTTTTTTTTTTAAAACTTACAAGCATTTTAACTAGTATTAAAAAAAATTAAACACGTGCATGCTTTAAGCAAGCTGACATTATGTAATAGATGAACAAATGAACAGCACTAGGACCTTCTGCAAGCGGATTTACATACAAGCTATTGGCCAAATGGGATCATAGATAATCAATGTAATCAAGTATCTGTTCGCTTCCAACACTATTTAATAAGCACGGTATAGAGGCAACTTGAAGTTTGCCCCTTTCAGCATGGCACAGCTTCGAGAGTCAAAGGCTCACTGAAAAAATAAAAATTAAAAAAAAAAAAAAAATGAGAGAGAGATCTAGCCACTAGCCTGGTTCTGATCCTGTTTAGGTAAACCTCACTTACTTAATTCTCTGTTACTCTCCTCTTCAAAAGTCCTCTTCCATTTGTTTCCCCATCTTACCTCTGTGCGATTACTGTATCCCAGTCAGCAATTCTCCCAGTCCCATTTGCTTTTCCCTAACATCCATGATCATCTTTGCCCTTCATTACCTCCCCCTGTCCCCCTAATTCTTCAGATGAAGCTACAAGATCATTTTGTCCCAGGAGAGTCAGGCTTGTCAGTTCAGTGGGTCAACAGTCTTCCACCTGGTCCATGCGAATCAGCCAAACCTCTTATCAGAAGTGCTGAACTCAGTAAACAGTGGTGGTGGAAGGAGATAATGTTTTCAAGTACAAACGAGAAAAGTCTACTAAGTGAGGCCTTGTTCTAGTTTTATCAGAGGATCAAAGAATTCATGAAAACTGAGATCTATGTTTAAACAGAGGGATGCGGCAAGAAAGTCGACAACCTCAAGAAGTTCTCTAAACAACTAGAAAAAATCACAGGAAATAAAAGCACAAAATAAAGATTAGCAGACACTGATGTGGAAAAAAAAATAGTGATCAGTGCAACACAGCCTAAATGGCATGTTCATATCAAAGAGGTGCTATTTCTAAACTAAGGGAGGAAAGTTCAAACTGATTTGAAGCGTTGCTTGCACACAAGAAGAATGAACACTTAATGTTCTGCTGCACAGTCAACTAATAGTTTTAAGTTAATTTTAGCCTTGAACATTTCACATTGAGAGCAGGCATGAATCTATGTAGAAGAAACTATCAGTTTTCAAAGTTTATTCCTATTTACTTATTACAACTTGGCTTAGCACATCAAACTCCAGCAAAGACAGGCTTATTTCTCATTCAGAAAAAGCACGCGCTAAAGAGGTTACAGCTCAGTGCCTTGATAACAATAAAATACAAACTCATACTTGAAACTCTCCCTTAGCAGTGGGTCTGACAATCCCTTCCCAACAGAATCAGCTTTTCTGGAAAGATCACACTTTCAGTTTCACAGTACATTTTATCTCCATCCCACTTACCATTCCTTTTTTGTCTTACTTAAATGCTGCTTTCTACTCTCCCCATTTTAAGAAAATGAGAGACTTTTCTTGTTCAATTCTGATTTGACATAAACAATCCAAGTTGTGGTGACTGGAAATCCTCTGGAGCCGACGTGCCACCATAAACCCTACTTCACCCTCGGAGGACATTTTCAGATAGGGATCAATTTCCAGTTTTCAGTAAGAACTACTTTTGTGATGAATTCTGGTTAAATACAAAGCTTACCTTAGAATTTGAGAGACATGCCAAAAGACGTTAATATTAACATCTGGAAAAAATTACAACGTAAAATAGTTTACTGCAATATAATTCCTGACCCTGGCATAGAACAATTAATTGCACTGTTTTATAGGCTAATTCAGTATACAAAAGATCACAGTTAAGAATTTCAACTCTCATTGTGATTTGATTTTTTTTTTTGAAATAAAACATATCTTACTTAGTTTAAATTTACATACTGCATTTTGCACAACAACTTGTTCTTCTTCTTCTTCTTCTACCCCCAAAACCAAATCACAAATTAACGCTCATGAAATCCAGTGACTGTTAAGTTGTATGCTGGTGAAGTCATAGAACAATTCCCATTTAAGAACATTGACCTGTGAGGACCACATTCCACTCGCTACAAAAAAGCGAGACAAAACAACACAAGACAAAGCCCAAAGCACAGCTGACATCTTCTGTATTCCTGATATAACAAAAACATTAAGTTTTAGAAAAACAAGTGTGAAAACATTAAGACAGACTTCAGAACAACAAACAAAGACAGAAACTTGAGAAATGAAGCATCTCCATTGTATTTGGATGCTAGCTTTCTGATATATTTAGCAGTGTTCTTAGAAATTCCCAGAACTGAGCATCACAGAACAAAAATAGTCAGAACGATCTTGATTTTCTTCTGTAGATTTCTCTTTTTATTTTTTAATGCATTCAGGGAAAGAACATCAGCTAGTAAGTCTTCTGTTACTGAGAAGACTGCAATCTGAGCTGAACTGTCATTTACATATTTAAAAAATTACAGAAATAATATTTATCCCTCAGATTAAACACCACAATATCAGCAAACTAATGCTCTGTGGTAGGCAGCAGCACAGAAATACACAGCCTGCCAGCACAGTTTGGGTATGGTGACAGCTTCGACAACCTACAGTTAAGAGGGACAGGCATAGGTATCTGGTATGTGCAAGTGCTGCATTTACAGGTTTATTTTTTTTTTTAAATAAAAGGTCTTAAATTTAGCAGCAGTAGCATGTAAAACTTCATGATAATGTCTGTTTCATAACACTTGATTTCAGACTCTTGGCAAACACTGCTTTGTATTATGAAGTTAACTACTTCAATCCTATTCAGTTAGCACTCTATAAAGCTCAAAAATTAAACACGAGAAGTTTTACCCCTAATATTGGTCTTGCACTACTGTATTTGCATAAAGATACAAACTTTGACACTTTTTGCAGCCCTAAACAGCTATATCAAAAATATACTCAGAAAACAGCACACTAGTATCAATCCCTTACAGCAAGGTCTACTTCTCAGGCCATGTAACAGTGAACCACACATCACTGTATAAGTGATCTTTATAATCATCTAAAACATATACGATTCACACAGCTCTAATTTCAGGATTACCTTAAGCTTCAAGACCAAAGTTTCCATAGCTACAAAAATAAAATCTGTGATAAAGAAATCCTTGGACTATACAGTTTTATTCATGTCTGCACTCAGAAAATTAAATACTTCCCTATACTTCAAGGCCGATCCTGACATCTGGATGAACCCGCAATTAAACCTAGTTATTTAGCACTGGAGCACTGCTGACATGATTACATATTAACGATTCAAACAAACGCAACCCTTATTTCTGAGCAGATTTATTTAGCTTAAGCATTTTTGCTTGGCTTATTAGAATTTTTAGAGACTTTAAATCTCTCCATTAACAAGTATGAGAGAGTTAAGAGATTTCTGTAATATCTTCTTGCAAGGACAAAGTTTTATTTCTCCTAAATCGCAAATATAACTTCTCCTACTACTGCTGTATTGCACAGCTGTCTTAAAGGAGATCCAAGAAGCTGACTGCTCCATCTCATTTCTAAAACAGCTGCACCATATGGCACTGCACAGAACCATGTAAGTTTAATAACTCATTTTCTGAAGCTCTCCTCGCACTCTTCTGCGGCCGGTTTCTCTCTAACTGTCAAAAATTTGTTCTTAAGTTCAAGAACAAGCATGGAAGGCCAGTGTTAATTGTTACTGCATGCATCCTACGTAACAGATGTCAGACAGGTTTTTGTTTTTTGTTTTTTAATAACCATACCTATATAAAATACATCCAGTTAATTATGAAAAGGAACAGCAAAATGCTTGTTAATTAAACTGTCTGAATATCACAAGCTATTACGCTATGCTGTATGCTTACAGCTTCAGGAGATTTGATAAACACACAGGAACACCTCAGCCTGTTACATGCTGCCTCAGTAATTCCCACCACAGCACAAATTTGCAAGCTCTTCCTAGGCATGACTGGAGAAAGGATATAACCTCACAGGATAAGTCTTTGCGACACCAGCACTTCAGGTAGAGTTGGAAGGAACCCGAAGAGCAAGCATGTACCTTCCTGCTAGCTCAAGGACGCCAAACTGAGAGCGCTAAGAGCTACGTGGAAAGGAACCTCAGTGCAACGACTCCCCAGCTGTAACTGAGCATCCTGCACAGCTAGATTACAAATTACCCGTGTCCAGCCACAATGATGTCATATGTTGCACACGATCTTTGCAATTCTTAACTCCCTTATTCCCCACACACCCTCTTCCTTCCTCCTGTTCAACAGGGATTGGAAACGCAGGAGCTTCTGCTAATTGCCTGAGCTGAGCGTTATAACTGAGTCACGACGCCACAGCCGAGGAGAAATTAAAAACCAGACTTGCACCTGAAACTGGAGTACCTACGGGCTGCACCACCTGACTGCGGGGGCATATCTCGCCACCGCCCGAGGCCGCCCGGCTGTCAGCTCAGGTTGCCCGAGGGGGAGAGGACGGGGCCGGCAGGGCACCCGACCCCCCCACCTCCGCCGGGCTGCTGGCGGAGCGACCCCGCCGCTGCCCTGCCGCTTCCCAGCCCTTTCCCCGGCTGCTCCCACCGCCCCCGCGGCGCCGAAGGAGCAAAGCCCCGGGCGGGGTGGGGGGGGGGAGAGCTCCTCCGCGGGCGGCGGGCCGGGCCCTGCCGCGGAGGGGCCACCGGGCCGCGCCCCCCCGCCCCGGCCCGCTCGCCCCCGGGGACGGGGCGCCGACCCCCGTCGGGGGCGGGGGCAGGGCGAGGACAGCCCCGAGCAGGGCGGGGACGCGGTGCCCGGCGCTGCCGCCGCCCCCGCGGTTCGCCCCGCCGCCGCCGCCGCCGCTCACCATCCGGGAACTCCCGGTCGCTGATGTGCTGCAGGTGGGGGCCGCCGCCGGCATCCGAGTCTCCCGACTCGGCCTCCGCCGATCCCGAGCCGCTGCCGACGCCGCCGCCCGCCGCCGCCGCCGCCTGGTACGCGTCCGCCCAGCGGTCGGGCCCCGGCGCTGCCCCGCCGCCGCCGCGGGCCCGGCCGAGCTTGGGGCTGGCGTCCGGGGATACGCAGCAGGTGACGGTGTTGCCCATGGAGCTCGGAGCTCCCCCGCCGGGCCCCGGCTGCGCGGCGGCTCCCGGGCTGGGGCGGGGGGAGCCGAGCCGCCGGCCTCAGGGAGGGAGGGAGGGAGGGGGGCGGGCGTCAGCGCCGCATCGCCGCCGCCGCCCCGCCCCGCCGCCACGCGCGCCCCAACGGCCGCGGCCTGCCCCAACGGCCGCCCGCGCGTGCGCGCGACCGAGCGCCGCGGCGCGCGATCCCCCCCCCCCCTTTCCCCGCGCCGCCGCCGCCTGCGCGCCGACAGCAACGGGCCTCGCGCGAGCGGCCGCCTTCCCCCAGGCGGGGGGAGGGAGGGGGAGGGCGGGGGGGGGCGCCCCGCCTCTGCCCAATGGCCTCCCGCCGCGGCGGCCGCGTGACGCCGCGCCGCCAATGGGCGCGGGGTTCGTCACGCGGCCGCCGGCGCACACGCAGACGACGCAGCCGCGCACCCAGCGCCGGCGCGGCCAATCGGCGGCGTCCCTGCCCCGCCCCTTGCCCCGCCCCCTCGGCTCTAGCCCCGCCCCCAGGGGGTTCCGGGCTCGGGCTGCCTGCGGGGTCCACGTGCGGCAGCAGCGGCAGCGGCAGCGGCAGCAGCAGCAGCAGCAGCAGCAGCGACAATACTGATACTACTAAAAGCAAAACATAGCACCGACGCGTACGTGCTGCTGCCGCTGCGGTGGTTTTATGCAGCAGCTCAGGGAGGGCTCCAGGCTGCCCGGGCGCCGCTGGGTGGTTTTCAGAGGTCGCTCCGGAGCTTGTCACAAGTCTGTTTTGGGCTTCCTTTTCTTTTTTTTTTTTCCCCCCCTCTTAAATGGTTTTGAGGGCTTCTGGTGGTGGCTTGGTTTTTTTTTTTTTTCTCTTTTTGCACACCGTTCTCGCGTGCGTGCTAAGCCAGCTCTGGGTGCAGAGGCGTTGGGGGGAGGGTCTAGGTCAGCACAGCGGGGTCCCTCATGTGCGGAGTATGAATACACCCTTTATAGATATATAGACCGCATATATGGGGTGTCTTATACCCTACTGCCTGCTTAGGACCTGCTGTTTGCTGCTGTGCACTCCAACCACATGCAGCGTGGGGAGGATGCGCTGCGCCGGGGGGTTGGCAACTGGGGCTTTTGTTGTATTTTATATAGATGTGTATACATACACACACACACACAAACATACATATATATATATAGCCTTACCCACCTGCAGTTGTGCTTCTCAGAGGGCTGGGTTGCTCAAACCTGCTCTGGGAAGATGGGCTAGAGGCCAAGATACCCGCGGCGGTCGGAGGCCCTGATAAACCTCGGCGTACGTGGCTCTGCAGTGCATCACCCTGCTATCACTACAAAAATTTAACGCCGGCCACTGATAACAACAGCACTGCAGAAGACTTAGGAAAACAAGTAATTTGCAGGAGTATTACAAAATAATGCTATTGTGCAGGCAGTTAAAGGTAGACAAGCTCGGCGTTTATCTCCATTTTGTAGCAAAACCCTAACATTGGCACATCTGTGTGACAATGGACACGCACTTTTCAGAAAAATAAAACATACCTGGTTTCTCTGAAGAGAAGAAGTCATAAATGCCATATTTCTAGAATCTATATGACGATCTCAGGTACAATAAGGGGAGGAAATAAGTGATTTATAGTCTCGTATGAGGATCACTCACTCCCTCCTACTGATACGTACACTTACTCGCTTGCCTGCAAGTTCTGTAAGCTTTGCCAGCTAAGCCTCTCTGACATGCTACTAACCGGTTTTAAAGCTGTGTTACTCCAGAGAAATCTGACCTTCCTACGGATTACAAGCGAGGTTCAGAGCAGATTTGCTTTCTGTGCTTTACGAACCACTTCAGGGCCTCTACAGCCTGCTTTGAAAAGTGCTTACAGCCGTGCCAGAGAGCAGGTTTCAGACAGCTCGTGGCATTGGGACAGAAAGTCGGTGCTGGGAATTTGGAGTGATGATGGCGGGGGAAGAGAGGGAAGCTAAAGGGCTCATTTGGTTTAGTGAAATAATTAATTCCAAAGCGAGAACAAGAGCTGGCTTGTTCAATATTAAAAATGGCATATTTTAATATTAAAGACAGCAGTAACTTCTAGCTGGGAGGGCTCCCATTTCTCAAATGGTTTTAGTCCTGCTCCTTGCAGCCACGTCAACGTGTGCAATGGGACAGCGTGGGTCCAGCAGAGGTGTAACTGGAGCGCTCTAAAACACATCTGCACGATTTTCCCGTGTCGGAAAGGCTTGAGTCAGTGCTAAATCTATGCTTCAGCACAGCCTTGGGGAGCCCTTTGCCAAAGCTGTGGTTTTGGGCAGCACAAAATCCGTGTTCAAGGGCAAACAAGCAGTGAGGAAGTGAGCGGCTAACTAGGGACTGGAGAGCTGAGCAAAAGTCTGCTTCTGCTTAAATTTCCCCTCAATTTTATCAAAATAGCTTTTATGAATCTTAATGCAGATCTGATTTCTCAGAAAAAATATGCCAAAACCTGTTGCTTTGTGTATTTTCTGCAGAACCAGGCAATCCGTTTAATAGGTATAGCCTGAGCAACACCCTGCAGAGAGGAAACACATTATCTTTTATTTATGCAGCTTAGCACTCTATTGATTTACTGCTATAGCAGTATGCTGAATACCAGCTATCATGATTTATTACCAGTCCTGGTTCTCTTCCTATTTTCTGTCTCATCTTTCGGCTCTGTTTTGCTTGATTTACCCCAGTGAATCATCAGACAGTTCCCATTATAAAAAAATCAATTATTTTGATGTACAATGGGCAGCGTATACCTAGTTCCACATTTTGCATGATAAGTAGGCATTTTGGATGGTGGATCTTGGCAATAATGAATGCATAAGCTGAAATTAGTTTACTGCGTACCTTTGAGATTCAGCCTCGTGTTCTCCAGCTGCAAGAAGGGAGCCGGAGGTCTCTGCCACGTGGTCCTTGGTTACCCCCATTTCTCTCTAGAATAATAAAGTCAATGATCAGCAACTCGCAAACAGCAAATGCCATACTTTTCCATAATCCAGTGGACTGAATGGTTTGTCATGTCTGCTTGAAGCGTTTCCCATTCGTTACAAGATTCTCCCCACCCCACCTCGTTCTAGTGCTATCTTGTTTTACCGTGGTTGCAGAGGGGATAGGGCAATCCTAATTTTAGATGACAGTGGAAGAAGGCCGGGCCGGTTTTATTGAACTATGGCGATTACAGGACCATAAAGATTAGTAAGTTGTATTGCAGAGCCGCAATAACAACGTCCTAGCCATTGTGGGAGAGTTACTGCCAGGTAGGGCGTTACCTCTCTGCTGGGGAAGAGCGTGAGGATCAGCCATCGCGTTGCCACTGGAAAGCGCCCGTCTCACCAGTGGTAGCGCACCATTTCTACACCTTGTTTGGGAAGGACGCTCCAGGTTGGAGGGGTACTTGGTGAAAATTTCAAAGAGACGCACTGGTGGAGTTTGCAAGCTGAGGGAAATAGGATTCACCAGTATATTTGTTGGCTTGCTTCAAGCCAGACGTAGGCACGTAGCTCTTGGGAAGACGCCTAATCGCTACCCTATGGCCTATTCTGAGCGGGGCTTGAAACGGCACGTTTGCAGACAAAATTCAAACAAACTGGAGAGGTCTTGTGTCCTGGTCCGTACTGGGCGAACACTTCTCAAAATTGTGAAAGCTTTTTCTTTAATGGGATGAGAAAACAGTTTATCACTCAGCTTTAAATACCTGCAGTATTTGTAGTTTGGATTAGCGCCGAGCGTTCATGCTCAATTAACCTCTTAGGGATTACGTAGTTTCGTTTGAACACTGCCTCAGTGCTGCAGCAGACTAGGATAACTCAGGCAAGAAGTGGCACAAACCAAAATCCTACATTTCAGACAGAGGCAAACCTTAAATGAAGGTGTACTGGTTTCCCCCATACGCTTTTCCCATTTCACTTACGCTCCCTTAGTCCTTGGCCCTGCCAGCAAACCAGGCCTAGGCAGCGCTACCAGCACGTAAAATATTTTAAGCTTGAATCTTGCTTTCAGAAAGATGAAAAGTAATTCTCTTGCTTTGGCGTTCACAAAGAAAACGTGACCTAAATGTAACCTACAAAGTAGTAGCTCAGGGGTACAGACTGCCAAATGCATTTCAGCTGGTGTTAATGCCAGTGCTGATGGGAGTTTACAAATTTGACACTTAATGTCACTATTCCCTAAAGAGAGAAAGTTTGTTATACAGGTCTTCATTTCTGCCCTCAGTGATATCTCATGCTAAACTTATTTTAATAATAAGTGGTAGAGCGAGAGTATGCTTGTTTTAATTTTCCCAAAAGGGAAAGCAGCTTTCCAAAATTTGGCAAATGAATCTTAATTTAAGCCCTTTGAGGAAGTTGCTGTAACCACCAGGAAAACTTCACACAGCTTTTAAGGCCGGGCGGGATTCTGAAATGAAACATAAGTCAGATTATAATGACAGTAGGAGGAGGAGCAACCTATATTCTGGAGATGTTGAGATGAAAAAGGCCCGTGATTTATTCTGAAAATACAAAGGAACAGATTCGTTCCTGCTGAACGCCTAATGAGGTCAAAGGCTCTACACCAGCAAGGAATTTAGCCTGCCAAGTACTGCATGCAGCTTTTGAGCTGTAAGCTTAGCTACGTGTATAATTATTTGCAAGCTGCATAATAAATGAAGACTACCAGGCTTGACAGGACTAATATTAGTGCGACCAGCTGTGTTTTGGCTTGTGGGCTCGCCAGAAAATGTAATTGTGTCTCTTTGCTTGGTCAATTGGCTCCACACATGTGAGCGCGCTGTCTGCTTGGGTTCAAAGGGATCCTGTTTCTCAGACAAGTCTTTACACTTCCCTACCATGATTATTTGTAGGTAGATTCTTGCATGTTTTTAGTTCCCTGTCTGAAAGCTTAGGGCTTGTGTTTGCAACCACAGCTCTTTAGCCCCTTGCTTCGCGATGCAAAACCACACTTCCCATGATCTGTGAGAAGCTCTATCCCTGAGAGAAGACATCAGAAACCATAGTTACGAGCTCCTATCTGAGTAACAACTCTTGAAAAATTCCAAAGTTCGTGGGTATGGTCTTTCCCACGCTAATTGCAACAAGAAGCGGAGAGTCTGCTAGAACATTGGAAATAAAAGTGTAGGATATTCCTAAAGCCAGCCAGTTTCACAGCCACCAGCAGCCCCCAACATGGAAAACGGCTCTTAGCAAATGTTTGGTTGTGTTTCACAGGGCCAAGAATTTAAAAACTTGCAAATTCTACCTTATCTTCACCTTGGTTTAGTACTGAATATGCTTTTCCAAGGCTGTGTGCTTCCTTGCTTGTCTGTAGGAAGATAACACCAGCTTTGGGATGTGTTTTGTTCATCTTCCTCCTTCTTAGAAAGTATCTCAGCTGTGGTGGAAATACTGCTTTCTGATCTTACTCTCAAGGCAGTCTATGGATAACTTGGAGAAGAGCCAAGGCATTGTCTTTTCCTGGAAACGTAGCTGCAGGAAAAATGAATCACTAGGTTGAACCTGTATAACCAACTGAAAACAAAAGCTCAGAGTTGTGTGTCTCACTGCTGCAAATAATAGGGGGAAAAATAGGCATCCTGTTTTGAAATCTGCTGCCAGCTGACAGGACAAAAATATTGCAAGAATGATTGTCTTCTGAAGCTGACAAGTAACAGAAGACTATGGCCATTTAAGGGAAAAAGCCTGAAGCAAAACAGTAGCTAGGGAAATAGGAATTTCCAGCATTTTCATTCGGACTAGGGAAAAAAGTAACCAGTGAGGTTGTTCAGAGCATACAGTATGGATTTTTAGTAGCCGTAAGTTTTCACGCTTTTTTTATCATCTTCTGTACTGCTCTTGGCTAGCCAGGATTCTGCGCTTCACAGCATAAAGGCAGACTGCAGTACTCATGCCACAGATTAAATCGGCACTTTTGTCTCTGCAGCAATCTAAGATATCGGTACAGGCAACGCAGAGGATTCTTTGCCAGCAGGTGAACATCTGGATCGCTGCAGTGATACCAGCAGCACACCAGAAATGCAAACATATGGGAGTTAACATTTTTTTAACTTAGCTTCTCTTTTCTGATCCTACCTTCCTTTTGATTTAATAAACATAAAACTTAGCAGTTATCAAAGGCTAAGGAAACCTAACTGCAGCTGCCAGAGTTCATAGAGGAGCTGAGAAGAGAATTTGAGACGTGTTAAAGGCAAAAAAGAACAAAGCCTGCAAAGCTGTACTTCATGTGCTGTGGGCAGTGAGCTGCCAGAACCACCGTGCTGACATACCACGCCTTAGAAATAGCTGTTACTGCAGGTCAGGTATACAAATTTCCTCTCCCATGGAGAAAAAAAGGTAAATGCTCTCCAGTGTCTTAGCACAGACACTTTCATGGATGCGTGACTTCGTTCAAAAGAGTAAAATTGCACACCTGACTCCTGTCGTAAGTTTGTTTAGGGTAACTTCTAAAGGTTTAATTCCGTCCCTAAATATTGGAGAGTGGCTCTGAAGAGCTTTTCCCATTAAGTTTCAGGTACCTGAAACTGCTTAGACTTGACTGCCGGTTCGTCTCCATTATCTGAAGGATGCTCTAACTGTTGTCTGCCTATCTGTATAACTGGTTTTAAAGAAAACTGCTTGCTTGTGCTATAATTTCCCCTCTGATTATATAATGCTGCACCTATAAATAAAATCAGAAAGCTGGGCACCTAACATTAAGATTCTAGATCCATATTTAGGCTGCATAGAAGGAAAACAATTGGTGACATGGCTTTTAGGAGCGTGGGACCCTTGCAGGTTTCACTAAAAAGAAACGGAAGGGGTTAATGCTCGGTGTGCTGCAACATCAGCTCAAACTTTAGGAGCCTCAGAGCAAATTTGTGAAAACTGAGGCATTTTTTGGTGCAAGATTCTCGCTTCCCTGCAGCAGCATTGGCATTTCAAACACAGAATTTCACAGCTTTTTTTCCCCGCCCCAGCATCCCACATGCCAGACGCACGTCTTAGTCTGATCTAGACCACCAGCCGGCCACAACCGGTAGGGAAATCAGAGCGCTGCACTGCGACTTACCTACCCCAGCCCAGCACTCGGAGGAGCGGAGCACGACAGGGCAGCCCTTCCCCATCGGAGGGCCCAGCACCCCAGATGTGAACTGATGCACTCTCACGTGTCACTCACGTGCCGTGGCGTGTCAGGCGCGCTCCTGTCACAGGACCGGACACATGGCATCTCGCGGTCTGGAAGTCTGAAGAATGGAGACCTGCATAAGCCTGTAGATTTGTGGATGTTTGAAAGCATGCTGATAAATGCAGGAGGTTTCCAGTAAATGAAATGCAGCTGGAACTGCAGTTCTTGCTTAC
This sequence comes from Struthio camelus, assembly GCF_040807025.1. Lineage (NCBI taxonomy): Eukaryota > Metazoa > Chordata > Aves > Struthioniformes > Struthionidae > Struthio > Struthio camelus. The sequence goes on along the minus strand of NC_090947.1, from coordinate 9,489,127 downwards.
AAATAGGAAGAGCCTGCTCATTTTGCTTTTTGTTGCTTAAGTGAAACTTCAGCATAATGTCAGCTTTTTGAACTGCAAGGCCTTTGAGGGATCAGTCACATAATTCCACTAAAAGCTAAGTGCTCTTTCTGTAACAAGACATGTTAATAAAGGTGGTGATTAGGTATGACAGTTTATCAAGGCGTGAGGTTTAAGGCATGAACATAATGTTACTGAGGGGAACTATTCCTTCTTCAGAGGCGTCGGAAATGAATATTGAGTTTCACTTTGTGCACGGCTCTCTCTTCAGAAATTGTGCACCTTTATATTTTTTTTCTCATTACGTGCACTGTTTAATGTAACTTCTGTGCGTAAAGGAAATGACATGGTAGCTCAGACCACACATTTATCTCAATAGTAAACATTTTTGCAGGGATCTTCCTGCACCGGCAAGATACAAGGTCCACTGATAACCCTATCTGTTTCTACAGAAACTTAAGCTTTCCTTTTCAGTTCACCCCCCTGGTTTCCAAGATGAGCCAGATCAGTTACTGAGGCTGCCTTGGTTCTGCAACTGCAAGCTGGAAGGAGCCAAAGTCGGCTCTCGGTTTATTCCCTTTGCATTCAACAGAAAGGGATTCACCGCCCCGCCAGTCTCACTGGTGTGGAGAGTCTGGGAGCTACTGGTGGAGAGGTAAACCGACAAAGTGTCCATCATTTCACTGCTAGTCATTTGAATGACCATTTATGGTGAAACTTAGGGAGGAAAGACCTCTTTCTTTGCCTGGTTTTCCTCCAAGCTTTTCGTTAGCTAGCGTTTAGCTGTTTGACAAACGTTCTTAGCAAAATAGCTATTCGTGAAAGCTTTACTTCAGAGACTCTTCGTATTTCAGCGGGATAACAACCAGAAGTAGCTGATATTTCGGTAGAGAGGATGGATGGCATTAAGCACGTATGACCAGAAGTTTCTACGCAAGTCGTCGCTGCTGGCCTGCCGACGCCACTGGGAGTAGGGCATCGCTGTGGGAGGGTTACCAGCAGCCCAGGCTTTTAGACGCAGATTTAACAGGAAAAGGCCCGATTGTTTCTATTTATACCTGCCTTTGCCTGGGCAACGGGTGGTGGCGGTGCGATGGCGGGTCCGTTTCTGAGGCAGGGCTCTAAAGGCGCGTTTCTTCTTACCGCAACGCGCTCCTGCCGGCCCTGAGAGGAGCCGTTTCCCTCCAGCCTGCCTGCAGGGTAAGTTTCCATGGGGCTGGAGAGCCGAACCCCGCCGCCTCGTGGCTGCCTTCCTGCTGTGCCGCGCTCTCGCCCTGCTGGGGTGGAAGGGGGGGGGGAAAGCGTTTGGGTTGCGTTTTTCATTGATCGGGAAGGTGGGAGAAAACAACCTTCTCCCTCTGGGCGCTCTACCTGAGCCCGGGGTGGGGGGGTTGGAGGGAAGGAAAATACGGGTAAATACCCAGCGTTTCGTGGGCTGGCCTCTGGCGTGGTAGCCCGGGCGGGGGCGGTGGCGGCCGGCCATGTGGTGTAAGAGCCTTCCCCCCGCGGCCGGTGCCAAGAGCAGGAGGGATTTCCGGGGTAGGGGCGGCTGCCCGCCCCCGAGGGACGCGCGCGACCCGGTTTGGGGCTTTCGCCGCTCCCCGCCGCGCGCCTCCCTCGGCCCTCACGGGCCCTTTCTCCCCGCAGGGCGACGCGAGGCCAAGGGGCGGCCATGGCGCTGGTGCCCTACGGCGGCGGGACGCTGCCCGGCTTGCACAGCCCCGCCGCCACCTACCGCTTCGCCGGCCGCGCCGTCCGCATCGAGCAGAGCTGGGCGCAGCTGGGCGTCGCGGCCGTCGTCTGGGACGCGGTAGGTCGCCTTCCCGCCCCAGCCTGGCTGGAGACCCCGGGGGCTCGGCCCTTCCCACCGCCTCCGCCTAAATCCGCGGGGCCGGGGCTCAAAATGACCGAAATAGGCCCTCTTTTCTCTCAACCTTCAGGCCGTGGTGCTGTGCGCTTATCTGGAGAGGGGAAGCGTTGACTTGCGAGATCGGGCCGTCATCGAGCTGGGAGCCGGGACCGGGCTGCTGGGAATAGTGGCCACCTTGCTGGGTAAGGGCCGTTGGCTTGCTCGTTCGGAGCGATTCACAGCTCGGGAGTCAGCGCGCGGTACTCGCCGCGCGGTATTTACGGACGCCGGTCATTCGTCTGAGCCGCGCGCTCCTCTTAACGCTCAGGTGCTCGCGTTACCGTCACGGACCGGGCGGCAGCGCTGGCGCTCCTGGAGTCGAACGTCCGGGCGAACTTACCGCCCGAGCTGCAGCCGCGAGCTGCCGTGAAGGAGCTGACCTGGGGAAAAGACCTAGGTAACTTCCCTCCGGGGGCGTTTGACTTCATCCTGGGCTCAGACATCGTCTATCTGGAAGAAACTTTTGCGGATCTGCTTCAGACGTTGGAGCACCTGTGCGCAGAGCGCACCGTCATCCTGCTTTCCTGTCGCATTCGCTATGAGCGGGACCTTAACTTCCTGAAGATGCTGAGAGGCCGTTTCTCCGTACACGAGGTCCACTACGATCCCAGCAAGGACGTACATATATACAAAGCGCAGAGGGGTGGCTGCAAGGATGAAATTTGACTCTGGGCTTTGTTAGTAAACCACCGATGCTGTTCAATCCTCCCCTTGTTTCTACCAAATACACTTGTTTCTAAGCATAAAATGGCAAAGATGATGTTTTCCACCGGCTTGTTGTCCGATGTGGCAAGAACCGTGCACGCTAGCGTTCTGCGTATGGAACCTCTGCTTGGTTCCTCAGTATGACAGGTATAAAGTCTTCCACTGACTTTTTGTCAGATGTCATTTCTTGAAGCTGATTTAAGTTGTGGAAATCTCCATGCATGAAAAACGTTATTAAAAGATCTGTTGTTTAAAATCAAACCACATTTAATGACTTCTGTGGGACACTTACAAACAGATAGGGTATTTTTTTTTTCCCCCTTATCCCTTTCCTCAACTCTGGAGAAGTAACCAGATACCTTTCCTTCAGGGGCAGATACACATGCGTAGGTATGCCAGTAGGGAAACTGCAACAAGAAGACGCAAACTGTTCTTTAAAGATCGAATCAGCTCTTGACTCTCAAAGCACTACCAGATAATGTTCTGCTTCCTGCTTTAATTTATCTGTGGCTGGCTTGGTCTCTCAGAGTCGCTATGTAGCAGAGGAGGGGGCCGCCGTAGGGTTTAGTGTCAGGGGCGTGCGTGTTCTTCTTGTTACTCGGGAGCTTGCTTGACTTTGGCGTGCTTTCTGTACACAGTGGTAGGCAGATCCTGTCCTAAGCAACTGATTTCATGCCTTGGGCTTGTGGAAATGCCTGTGTGTATTTAGCCCATAAAATCCGAAGTGAAAAATGCTGCAGGCTGGGATCTGGCTCATATCCCGAGCAGACTTCCTTCTTTTTCTGATGGGGGTGAATGACTTTGGTGAAAAGCACCCAGTGGCCTCGTGGAAGACAGCTGCACTTATATAAGTGCAGGAATTGCTTAAGTATGTTTTTTTCATGTAAGTAGAACTTCTTCTGTGTTATACTTAACTTACAAAGCCCCAGGTTAGGTTCAAGTATGTTCATCGCTAGCCCTAGCAACAGCACAAGCCACCAGCTGTTTGGGGCCATGGACGCAATGAGCTCTTGATCTCCTGTGCTCCCATCAGACTTCCCAATTGAAAAGGATGTGTGGGGCCTGTGGCCCTGGTAAACCGCAGTCTGGAAATGACATTTGTCATTACAGCTGCCATGAACGAGGCCGAAGGTCTTGTTTGTCATCCCTGAAGACTCTCTCGTGAGTTTTCCACTAAAGCTAACTCTGAACTTGGTCTGAGGGTGGCTATCCTACACAACACAACAGTATCCTTGTGAGCCACATGGTGTCACTAAAACAGTACATACTCAGCTTGCTGAGACTTTGCCATCTGGAACTTGAGTCAAAGTTCTTTGAGGGAAAGAAAACAGCACCTTTAATTAAAAACAGAACGTAGTATGAGCTCTAACGTGCCAGACATGGCTTTTTCTATCCTATCAACTGGGTGAACAGCGCTGGAAAAAAACTACAAGCTCTCCACACTCTCTTAAATGTTAAGTTCTCACCATTCCTCTTCCTCCCCCCTCATTGGCGTTTCCCTCTCTCCCGGTTGACCCACGGTGACTGCATGTCTAGCTGCCCCGGCGGGAGCTGGCGGGGAGCAGAGTGCTTGCTCTCGCGCTCGGCCGCATGCGGGACTTGGCCCGTGAGCAGTGCCCGCTACCCAGCTGCGCTCAGCCCTGCCAGAGGCTGCAGCTTGCAATGCTGTGAGCGGCCGCAGCCTGCGTTTTTGCCATAGTGGGAACAACGTGCCTGCTTAAATAGCACAGAATAAAGCCTGGTGTCGCCACCTGCATGCTCTAGGGTTAAGGGGACTTTGCTTCAGGCTTTGCTTTGAAGATGGGAAAAGTTTCATATTTTTAAAGCAAATCAGTTTAACTGTGTTTCCTTTTAATTGTTTAACAACTTTCAGTGTCTGCTTTCCTATTGCTGCTGTTGTAGCCAGTGGCCTACCTGAGAGAGCAGGTACGTGGCAGGAGAGAGATCAGGCTTGACTTCTGCGGGTTGCTGTTGTGCAGTGTCTGCATGCAAAGCCCAGGGAGTCTGTTCGAATGTACCTGTGGAAGAAACGCGCCTGTACGTAAGTAAATGCTCGTGGAGCAGAGCTTGAGACAGATGCTGACAGCTCGGGTGAGTGCCTTGCCCCAGCCCCGCAGAGCTGAGCTCTGGGTTGGCCCCTCCCCAGCCCAGGGTGCTCTTGACTACGCAGCGGAGAGGCCTGTCCTCGGACCACCGCCGGGGTAGGAGGCCAGTCCCAAATCCGGGCAGACGAAGCGGGGTTTGACTCTTTTCTGCCCACAGCCCGCACGCAAGTGAACCGCCGCTTTCCCAGGGGGCCTCTGCCCTTTATGAACAGACGGGAGCAAAGAGCAGGGGGAGGCGCAGCAATACAAGGGCACGGGTCCCCATGGCCGGCGTTAACAGTGACCTGAGGCATCGTCAGGAAGGCTGGGCTGTGGGTTGGGCCAGCAGAGAGAGAGAAGGGGCAGACAAGAACATTGCAGTTGGGCTTAGCAGCCAACATGGGCACAATGAGCAGTTATGCCTGGTTGCATACTGCAACTTCGTTAGCACCAATGAAGAGAACATGAAACTCAGCCGAAGCCAACAGCCCGTTCCCGTCAGGTAGCGCGGACACCCACCTGCTAGCGAGCAGCTCCTTCCTGTGTCCCAGGCTGGCCTTCGTAGCTCTTCTGTATCACCATCGCACCTAGGCTCGGGGGACTGGCAGGAGCGAGTGGCACCAGATGTGCCGGACAGACGGAGCACAGGTGCCACGGCCCGGTGAGCAAGCACACGGAGAGCAGCCTTCAGCACCGACCCAGCGGGGATGGAGGCGGCAGCAATCTTGGGGAGTCCTGACCGGTCCGTCCAGGTGAGCTTCTGCCCTACCGTGAAATGACACGTTAATGCTTCAGCAGCTGTACGGCACGCACGCTAGCACGCCGCCTGGGCCGTTTGTACCACTGTGTGCATCCCAGCACCGAAGAAGTCAGCATGGTTGCCTTTTGGGTGGTTCCCCTGCATCAGTCCCGTTTTGTAACATGTGAACCCATTTGGAGGGAGAATGTGTTTGCGCACGGGACCCCGAGTGATGGGATGATGCATAAACCCTCTGTTGTGAAATGAACTACTCATCCAAGGGGAGAGGGCCCACGTCGGAGAGACGTGTGACTGGATGGACACGGTGTGAGGTTGCGAAACCGTTCCTGAAATGTGCCATTCTGTGAGGGAGCAAACTTTTCTCTAATGTCATTGCAACTAAAATGATGTTTGGTTAATAGTAAGAGTATGAAATTCAGCTCTTTATCTTAAGGGCAAAGAGCTTTAAGGCGCAGCAGCGTCAGGAGAATCGGGTTTACCAGCTGGCCTACTGGCTGCACAGCAATCTGTGTTACCTGATTGTTTTTAGTATAAAATTCAAGCCAAACTGTATTTTTATCTTGTGGACTAACCCCTACCTGGGATTCTCCCTCATTACTGAGATGTAGCTTTCTGAATAAATATATGAATGTCATTATGAAAAGGCTCAGTTGTGGAAACCATGAAATCCCGGCCACAATGAGCTGACCTTACTGCTCTCCCTCGATTTCACTAGAGGTGGGTTTACATCAGCGTTGAATTTGTTCTTCTGGCTTTTATCCCAGTGTTTTGATCCAGCTTTGTAGATTACATAATCGAGTTATGATCTTTGCAGTGTTTGCTGCCGTCTCTTCTGTTATTAAATTCAGTACTACATGGTTTACAGGAATGTTTAAAAGTGGGAAAGACAGCATATTTAAACTGTACAAGGGAAAAAATCTGTCACACATTAATCAAACGGAACTACTTACCACGAGAACGGGTACAATAAAGCAGATTTAAAAATAAGATTCAGAAATGGAAGAGAAACTGTCCTTCAGGCTTTAACCTCTCATTAATCTGATTAAATTTAATTAAAATTAAAAAGCCTTCCCTTTGAGAAAATTATCTCATAAACACTTACAGCAGGCTACAGATCATAAGAGAGGGGACACCACAATCTGATTAAAATATGCCTTTTCCCACGGTTCTATCTAGCTACCATTTGCTCCTCAATTAATGTAAATGGAACATCCTGCTCAAAAAAGAGACTTTGAAGAGTTTTTTAAAGCATGTTTATGTGACTGCACATAAATGTTTGTGTAAAAAGGGAGTTATGACAGTTTATACCACAAAGGTTACAGTAAGAAAAAGCACTTCTTTATGACAGTAATTCACAAATTCACAAGAATCACTTTAATATACAAAGCAATTACTACCATTCTGAAACACAAAGCAGCTAATATGTACATAGTGTTAATAAAATGCATTATAACCCAGTACAATTATTTTAAAACACAGATAAAGCACAAAAAATAAGTAAAAAAAAAAAAAAAAGAGGGATGTTTCTAAATTTTGGGGAAACGTAAATAAGATTTTTTGCCCCCCCAACAATGGATTTGCATTTAGTCTTTTAACTTCCACAGGTACGTGGGAGTCCAGCTCAAATACCCTGTTCTGTGCTGATACGCTTTGGGTAAAGAATCAGAAATGCAGGTGAGGTGAAATTACTCTTTCCAGCATACATTACAAAAGGAGAATAATAACCCTTGCTCTAGAAGCTTCCCTGAAAAACATTGTTCCAAAACAATTGCAAGTTATAAATCCAAACTAGAAAGAATTCGTTTTTGAAGTGAACAACCAATCTGGGGACAAGTCTGCGGAGGGGCTGGCTAGCGCCTCTCCTTGCCCCGTTCCCCCTCCCATCCCTAGAAGTCCGCATAAGTAGCACAGTCAAATCTCATACAAACTCGCAATTCTAAATTTTTAAAAAATTTATAATATAAATAAATGTCATTACACACAAACAATGGAGTGGCACCTGGATAAAACATAACTTGTAGAGAGCGACCTAACATCCTCAGTCCTTCATTTTGGCCATCTCCACACAACTGAGTGGCTCAAGGCCTTCCCTCCCCTTGTTTTTACTCAGCTGTCTCCTAATTTAGAGAAATACCATATAGCTGTGGCTGCGACTCAATGAAGTGACTGCTCCCAAGTCATGAGTACAGTATGTGGTCAGCTCCTGGAAGTGTACTAACTGCAGACCTTTTCCCTGGCCCTTTCCCTGCCCAGCATAGAGCTCCTGAGGACAGCTGACTTTTCCTGCTTCTTGCTGGTGAAAGCGAGACCTAAACTTACCCTCTTACACAGCAAGTCAAAAACTCTGCACTTGCAGTACTAGAATGCAGACAGGTCAGCGTCTTTAATTTGTGCTACACAAATTAACCTGTGCAAGTCTCTTTGCAGGCCAGGGCTTAAATACATTTAAAAAATACATTCCAAGGCAAAACACCTGAAATACAAACCTTCTTTACAAACTGGATCTGGTCCCTTTTCCCAAAAGATGTACAAATTTAAGCCATATCCATCCACAGTCCTGAACCTGTCACGAGCACACAGTAGAGTTAGGACTGTCCTGTTTCTCTTATCAGTCTGGCTCCTCCCAGGCTGACTGAGCTTCATGATACATTCAGGTTTCTGCAAAATCAGTGTTCTTCCTAACTAGCAAATTCAACAGCTCAAGGGAACTAGTTCCCAGTCACAGTACACGAGAACCATGAGTGTACTGTACGCCTTTAAAACTTGCTTACAGTGACAGAATCCAGGACTATAGCTAAATTATCATTGTTCCTGCACAAGAAAGTTAGTGGTGCTTTTTTCCCTTTAAAGCAGGATGACAAATTGTCAACGCTCCTTTACCTCTTGGTATCAAAGAACTGTAAAGCCTCTATTTACTTTCTTGGAATGCAGCTTTTAAAATTTGCAGCCAAATCAAATTAAGAACAGGGGAGTAAAGTGACTGAACAAGAGTTTAGCTTTCCTTCCAACTTCATTCCCCTTTCTCACTTGGGATCACTGAACTAGTTCTAGTCTGTCTAAAAATAGTTTCACGTCCTTCCTGTACATATCGCTTTGAGACACCATACACTTAATTCTTCACAGTCTTCAGTCCCGCCAGTTCGACTCTCCTGCCATTTAAAAGTAATGCCTGCCGGAAGCCAGGTGCTAATCAGCTTCGTTTTATAAAAACTAAAGTTGTGAAAGAGTCAACTGGTGTGGGGAGAGGAGTGGGATGTGCGCAGGCAGCAGGATTACAGCAATTGTGCCAGGGAGCTTCTCAAGAAAAACCAGTACCCAATTTCTCTTTATTCTTTTGCTCTGTTTTGTTTTTTAAAAGTGCACATTTTAATCAAACATTTACAAAGAATATAATGTAACAAAAATAAATACATGACCTTTTGGTTAGATTATTGGCAAATGTTACATCACTAACCAGCTTCAGGGTGAAAAAATGACAATAAAAAACAGGGTCTCCAAAAACCAGTGAAATCATCTTACAAATTGTCATAGATCTGCAACCACTGATAATGAACTTGCTTTGAGGAGGAGACTTTACTTTACTTTAACCCACAAAAAGCACTGGCTATCTATCTAAAATTAAAAAAAAGAGCCGAGCCCGTTTTTGCCAGAAGATGACGACTTGCAGCTGCTTGTCTATTGGAAGCCCAGATTTAAAGAAAAAACGTAGTACAAATTTAGATCAGAAACTATCAGGGCTGTTTTTCCTTATTAGATCTAACTTTTCTTTTTTCCTGAGCCTCTTAATGATTCCAAACACCCCGCCAATTTTCTGATCAATGTAAAATACCAGAGAAGACAGTGGTCTGAGACACAAAACATGAACTACAGAAGAGCCAGAACCCTAGAGGTGTCTGTACAGCCCTGAAGAGCATGACAGGCTGAAATTGTGCTTTCACATACAAGCAATGGTGCTGGCAACTATCCCGCTCTGGTGAAATCACTGCTTGAATAAAGATGCATAGCCACTACCCCAAGAGGAAAACAGAAGTCTTACCAGTGGTTCCTTAAAAAAACAAACAACAAAAAACACCCCAAATAGCTAACAATCCTTCCAATTGCTTTTGCCTTTGATATATAGCTGCCAAAGAGAAAAAGCACAAAAGTGAATTATTTTGAGGGAGAGGGAGTTTTAAAACAACTGTTTACATCATTTCAAAAATCTCCAAAGAAAAAAAACACAAAAGCCATGAAAGATGAGATAAAATGGTTGAAAACGGATAACTGAAAAACAGCACAAACAACTCAGTAATAAGCGCTAGAATAATGCAGCCCAGAACTACTGGGGCAGGGGAGCTTTCACACACGCGCACATATCCGCACACACCCAGACACACACAGAAAAGTAAAAATTTTTTCTGACCTCCATATACTATAATACTCAGCATTCCTGACTTAAAAGCTCTCAGAGCTGTAGATTATATACTGTGTGTATATATATATATATATATATATGTACATATATTATACATACGTATTTTTCCAAGAATATCTAAATTAAAAGAGCACCTCTGACAATATCTTAACTGCCTGATCGGTGCTGTTGTTTTGCAAAATAATGACATTACAAAAATTATATTTCAAATCAATTCTTGTTTATTATGAACATAATGGATCTAGCCCTTTCTAACCCTCTCTTCAGGTAAAACAGGCTATCAATTCTTCAAAACTCACAACTGTGAGATATAAAACTAACCCTCCCTCCCCCCTGCCAGCATAATTTCCATTCTACTTCCAAATGGCCTTAGTTTATAGAGGCTGACTACCCCAACCTCACTACTGAGGTAAATGATATATGAATGGATGCCTGTATCATATTCCTTCCCTTTCTGGGTCACTATGAATAGTAAAGCATGTATGGGTAACCTTCGCCAGGCCTGTACTTGGTGTAACACTTTTTTTTTTTTTTAATCATTGTCATTTAAAGTTTCCATTAAAGAAATTAAAGTCCCCAAATCCTCAGTGCACCAAAAATAAAAATAATATGTACTTTTAAAATAAGGTGGTTCTTCTTAGTGAAACATTTGTTGCTGATGAGGTCTAGGCTGTTAACACTACGGACTACTCACAGAACACGCACAAACAAAAAGCAGTAACGCAGTCCTCCTCGCACTGCCAACGCAGATTTCCTTCACCCCTCTCTTAGAACCAGGTCCTGGTAGCGGTTGGGGCTCCCCAGTCCATTCAGCTCCCAGGCTTTGCGCTGAGTGACTGTCAGCAGGTGCTAGACAGTGCTAATTACGCACGAGGAACAGCGCTTGGATCACGGCTAGCCTCTGTCAGGTTCACGGTAAAACGTCAAGCTTTTGCAAATCAATGGTTCTACAAAAGAAACTGCCCTAGAGTAGGCGTGTACAGCCGTTCTGATGGATCTGAAAGCCGGAGGAACCATTCAATGAAGCCATCGTAAGCCTCATGTTTGACAAGAATTACTCCCGCATTATCAACACTGCTACTTCTAGTGCTAGTTCTGAAAAATCAGTAACCGTTGTAAGTGAAATGCATCTATTCTCTGTCTCTAAGAATCGGACAGTTTTTATAAAAGTGTGACTGAGAATTTAGGGTCTTCTTAAATTTGTACTGCTAAACTAATAAATTTATCTTCCGTTAAATAAAAAAATGAAAATTAATTCTCTATGGCAGATAAAAATAGATCATTTATAAAACCCCACAAAACTTAATTTGGAAATGAGTTCTTTCTGATACTTATGTTCTCTTATTTGAAATATAAACATAATTTGAAATTATCGATAACTCTAGATTTAACAATAATGCTACAAGTTTAACCCTGCTCCTTTAAAGTCTCTTGGAAACTGAATGCCCTCTCAAATGAGAAAACTAGAACTTTTAATACTGCTATAGCTGTTTGAGACTCAATTGCCTAGAGTCTGGCAAATTTTCTTTTTATAATGTTACATTGACTGTATAACCCTTTAAAAGCTTGCATTTGAAATTTATCTTAAAAACAGATAGAGTGAATGGGAGAACATATTAGCTAATACTTAGCTAGGCAAGGCATTAGTACAGACCAGAGTCCTATTTTTATGTCTCTATACATAAAATTGGACCGGGGCCCAAAGTAAACTTACTCCATCAAGTGACCCAAGTTAACATATCAAGAGACTGGCTTCAGAGGGCCAGTAAACTGAGCATGATTCTTTTTGACACACAATGGAAGTCCTAATGTTGAGTACAGTGTTCTACTTTTTTTACAATGTGAATCTGGGAAAGATCACATTTCCTCAGTGCACACAAGAAGTCTGGTCTTGCAAACATCCTAGGCACATGAGTAATTTTACTCACATGAATAAACAATTTGGTAAATCTTATCCTTTACATTAATAAGTCCTCTGAATAAATTAAAAATTTAGTTAGCCTGGGCAGGTTCAAGTAATCAATATTGTCCCTTGCAACGCAGAAGCCAGCTGGAATATGCATGTTTGAAGTCCTCTTCAATGTCTGAAGCTTTCCTGGTAGTTACCATACTGCAATTTAATTTATGCATGGAAGATGGCCTCAAAGTTTGAGAAAGAATTTCAGCAAACCAGGATAATGTTTCCAATCAGTACAGTAATTTCCATTACATAAGATAGTGGTAGGGAAATAGAAACAACCTAACTGCTTAAAAGGACTTGGGACACTGAGACTATACTGTCATCAGGGAATATGTATGTGGAGTTGGCCATGCTTCAACTGCTTAGTTGTCCTGATACAAATAGACAGTGCTTTCACGCATTACCCGTGCTTACTATGTGACTGTTTTCTAAACGTTACTGTTGTTCCTTTTTTGAGTTCATTTCCCATCTAAATATCATTTCCCAACCAATATCCTATGAAGTTGGTGATTTCTTTTTGTGCATTCAGAATGCTGAACACACTTGTACACAATATGCTTCAAAGAAGCAACTGACCAGTGAAGCCAGTTTCAATGCATGTGTTTCTGAGGTATGGAGAAGTTTTTATTAATCCAGGAGGGTTTTACACAGATTACACATCAAAAACCCTCCTGGGCTAGTTTAATAAACGTATGTTATCTCCACACCAAGAATGTGACTGTGAAGCGCCTTTCATTTGGCATGTCACTTAGCCATGTATTTTTATAGTTTACAATGAATATGTGAAACCAATTTGGCAACCATTGCTTCTTCATTGCACCATACATGCTCAATGTATGTGGCCCAGATGGCTCTCTGGGCCAAGAGGCTGGGGTGGTTCTGTCTCTAAGGCAATCAAAAGAGCTCAACACAAATTCTTGAAATCATTACAAAAGGACCCTCCCCCACAGTAACTTCCCAAGTGACCACTGTTATCCTTGACGCGGATGGGGAGATGAGAAAGAAGCCTGTTCTTCTTCTTCACACTCAGATTATTCAATGATGAAAATAATCTTGTAGGGGGAGAGAAGTGGAGGCAAGTGTTTGAACATTCACAGTTTGATGCAAAGCACAGACGAATTAAATTCTGTAGTTGCTTTCAGGCAGTTTTGCGCATAGAAAAAAAGAAATGTTTAGAAAATAAAAAGTTTACTTTGTCTTTCTGGTTATAGCCAGAACCAGTCTCAATCCCACCTGGACAAGTGAAAATGGGAATCCAAAATTAATCTGATTTGTGGCAGTAAAGGTCCTTAAGTGCTTTCAACTCCTCAATCAGTGTCTTGTTTTGGTTTTCAAGCACAGCCACTCGATTTTCTAGACATTTCACATACTCTTTTTTCTTCCTGCGACATTCACGTGCTGCCTCTCTGTAAAGCAAAAAAGGACATTCACATCCAGAAAAATTATTTATAAGACATGGTTTGCTTAACTGCTCAGGTCAAACATTTATCTAATGATGCCATTTTTAGAACACGGAAGTATTGTAAGAAACAACTCATAAGTTGGGAAAAAAGGCTGAGTTCATAATAATTTCACCTTACAAATCACAAATGCTCAAGGGCCGAGGATCATTTCACCATACAGATCTCAGTAAGTCAGCACCAGTAAAATCCTGCTGGTGTGAGAAAATGATCCTACTCCATGACAAAATTCTGTTTGCTGGATTTAAATTAGAGCCTTTAGGCTGAGTGCAATGCTGCTGCTCTAATTTCATTAGTTTTATTATTATTAAGAGGCGAATAACAAAAAAGGTAAGAGCAATGTTAATCTCTTTATAGTCTTAACTTTTCCCTTTGCTGTAGTCCAGCCAAATAGTGATAGTCAGGATGTAAAAAAAGCTTTGTTGAATCAATGCAAAAAAGCTGCATTTAAAGCATTCATGTATCTGTTCTCAAACAACAGTTTCATTTTGTTAACGATGCCCATCTCACTGCAGTGATAATATAAACCACTCAAATAAGAAATCACCATAATATAAACAGTCACCAGCAACCATACTCACTCTTTAGCCCTCATCTGCCATGTCAAGAAGATGGCAATGCAGATGTGTTGAAACAAGCCTCACTACAGTCAATCTCTTAAGGCTCTCTTGTAAAGATTAAGCTGCCAGTACATAACTCAGATGGTAATATACTTAGAATGCCTTGAAAAATACCTGCAAGGTGCTCGTGTGCTGGTGAGCATCCTGAAGGCACTAACACCAAGGGAAAAGCTGTCCTGCACAGCAACAGTAGTAAGGGCACCAACTTGCAGAGGAAGCACAAGGCTAAATGCCATAGGTGGACAGAGGTGGAGCATGCAGAGGGCCGCCCTCCTGCAACGTGGCTTGTCAAAGCAGCACAGTGTAGATACATGCATACATACATGCTGCTTTGCCCTGGATCTTTTAAGTGCAAAGCAGAACGGCTTCACAAGGAGAGACTCAGTGTCCACCCACTGCAAATTCTGTATAGGTTGCTGATAAGGTCAATGTTCTGGGAAATGAGAGGAGAAAATTGAACCTAGTTCTTCCACTCACTAGATAAATAGTAATTGTAGTACTAGATACAAAAGAATGTCTCTTCCAGGAATAACCTGGTAAGAAGACTCTAAAAACATTTTTAAAAATCCAGCTCCACAAATGAGACAGGGTGAAGAAAATCTTGTTTGCAAGCCCTGAAAGGGCTGAGGTGTCCATTTGTCACTCACAGAATCACAGAATGGTTGAGGTTGGCAGGGACCTCTGGAGATCAGCTAGTCCAACCCCCCTGGCTCAAGAAGGGTCCTCTAGAGCATATTTCCCAGGATCGCGCCCAGGCGGGTTCTGAGTATCTCCAGCGAAGGAGACTTCACAACCTCTCTGGGCAACCTGTTCCAGTGCTCCGTCACCCTCACAGGAAAGTTCTTCCTCATGTTCAGACAGAACTGCACGTGTTTCAGTTTGTGCCTGTTGCCTCTTGTCCTATCCCTGCGCACCACAGAGAAGAGTCTGGCCCCATCCTCTTGACACCCTCCCTTCAGATACTTATATACGCTGATAAGATTCCCCCCTCAGTCTTCTCTTCTCCAGGCTCAACAGGCCCAGCTCCCGCAGCCTCTCCTCCTAGGAGAGATGCTCCAGTCCCTTCATCTTGGTAGCCTTCTGCTGGACTCGCTCTAGTAGCTCCATGTCTCTTTTGTACTGGGGAGCCCAGAATTGGACACAATACTCCAGGTGAGGCCTCACCAGGGCTGAGTAGAGGGGCAGGATTACTTCCCTCTGACCTGCTGGCAACACTCTGCCTAATGCAACCCAGGATACCATTGGCCTTCTTGGCCACAAGGGCACATTGCTGGCTCATGGTCAACCTGTTGTCCACCAGGACTCTCATAAATACTCCCAGTCCCACAAATACTATTTCATATATTTGTAGCTCCTCAGGGGGCCATGTGCAATATTTAGAATTTAAAGTCATATTGGACTGTTAGTTGTGTCATCAAAAATAACCACTACTGTGGTCAGGAAAGACTTCAAGAACTTGAAGAACTCAGGAAAGAGTTGTGCCTCCAAGCAGTAAACTACTAATATATATTCCTAGGTGACAACCTTTTCTTTCCTTTTGCGATTTTGTGCCAGGATGGGCACTTAGCTGCCTCAAGTGTGCAGGCATTAATTATTCATTATGAACAACTAGAGTTATACTGAACTACAAGAGAGCTTTTAAAATTTAAAACTTACACACAGAAAAATTGCACAACAGTATCTACGATTATGCTATAATCTTTCAATAAATATCACCGCCCCATCTGTCTTTCTACAGCCTTTTTACCCCACTTCTCTGTGAAGCCCAGCTTTGGAAATATCTATCAATTAGGCAGGCTACAAACAGTACATGCAACATGGCACTGTTGCAAAAGGTGTCAATTTAATTAAAGCACAGGGTAATTCTGCATGTTTTTTGTTGGCTTTTCCAAATAGTAAGGCTTTCTTTTACTGGGTAGAATTTCTGACTAAATGAGGGGATTCAAAATGCCAATTAATTTTTTCTCAAATACAGGACGCTTGAAGGGGTGGACAACAACATCTACTATTCACTGATATCAGAAAACCATATAAAAATGGAGATGTGTGAGATTCTGGACAAACACCTTTTAGAAAAGTAAATTCTACAGTTCAGCATTATTTATTTCTTCATTCAAGCGACTCAAATAAGCTCTGAGTCTGCTCATGTGACTGTCCCTTGTGTTCACAGCTTAACAATCTACAGAAGATACACATACCTGTACCTGTGTAACGTCGGCTTTTCAGACTGGTAAACCAGCTAAGCAGCGCTTTCAAGAGACTTTTCCTCCGCCACAGGGGAAGGAAGCATTGCTGTTTTCCCAGTGAAATGGTTTAATGTACAGACTCAAACCTGTGGCCTATCAGTGGAGCTCAAGCCTGGTAGGATGAGTCGGCTCGGGCCGGCACCTTCCCTCTTGCATAGCACTCAGCTTGAGGAAGATTACGTCCAACTTCTTTCTGCTCCCAGTCTTTGCTGCCTCCACTAAGCCATACATCAGTAGACTCGATTGTTCCTCCTCACACTAATTCCTACAGAGTCAAGTCTCCTCTCCCCCTCTTTCAGCCCCTGTACTGCCACTACTGAGTCCACAAAACATCAGAGGAGTAGCTGCTCCTTTAGCTTTCCCTTGAGCCTTTCTGCCTCCAGAGAATAGAATCCAAAGGGCAAGCAGCTAAAGACAAGTGAGACAGGAAAGAAAATACCCTCAGAGAGTGAGAGTGGGCCAGCAGCAAGCAAAATGCATGCAGAAGGCTAAGCTAAAGAATCCAGGAAAGGAGACTCCAAGAACGTATTAACTCCAAAAACCAACTAACCGTAGTGTTCCTAAGAACATACCCACAATCAAAACAAGACTGTAAGATAGGCTCTCAGCAGTGACCTTTCCTCCTCATTGCCACAAACAAAAGTGGTAATTCACACATCTCTCAGAATGAGTCTGACACCTTTACTTATGGTTTCGTAATCACAATATACAGCATTAGCAGATGTGCTTTTTCACTTTGCATCTTTAAATAAAGGCACCTTCTTCAGAAAGCATGTCATAAAATGAGTAAAGCAAGACAATGAGTCCTACTGCTCAACACTCTGGTTCTAAGCACAGTTGATCAGAAAAAAAAAACAAACTAAATGTACATGCCTGTTCTTCATTAGACGCACTTCTCTCTTCCGTGCAGCCTCTTCTGCTGGCTGGGTTGGAAGTGCTGGGGAAGATGCCATGACTACACCTGGTGCAATGGTGCTGGTAGGGGCGGTGCGAATCTGATAAGTCTGCACATCTCCTGAGGCCGCTGAAAGACAAGAGCCACAGGGGAACAACATGTCAGTTTGGTGACAGCACTGTTTTAATATGCTGTGAAAAGCACCTTCTCACCTACCTAACCATGCACTCTGGGCTACAGTATAGGAGGGATGACCATTATCTGGGTCATCACTGCTATCTCAGTGTTAGTTTATTAACATATGCAAAGTTTTAGTCATTCCTGATGAAGAAGTCTTCACTTGTGCTCGATAACTTCATATGTCTTGCTGCAATGCTGTACTTTTTCTCTTGGTACAGTTCTTTTACTTCTGTTTTTGGGCAGTTTTAACAGCTGTAACAAAATGAAGGCAAACAATATTTCTAGCTGTGCTCCAAAATGAGTACGTGCAAAAGGGGAAACTACATGAGTAAGTATCTGGGGCAGAAAAAGAGGGTGTAAAAATGCAGCATTTACACTGACAAGAGAGACAGTGCAAGTCAGGCACTCGACTTTACTATTTCTCTAGGATGAACAAGTTTTTCTTTTTTTTTTTTTAAACTAGGAGTGCTATATGTGCCTGAATATACTACCCAAAGAAATCGCATTTGCTTAAGAAACACAATAACCAGACGATCAATGCAACATTAGCTAATTTTTCTCAGCTATGTATGTTCACTGATGCCTGATGACCTCAGATTACCTGCTTTACAATCACAAAAGCAAAAGCCCACTTTTATTCTTTTTTTTAATCAAACAAATTTTTAATAACCCTCCTTCCCCCTAATTTTTAATAAATCAAAACATATATTTTAATAAATCAACAAAAAGCAACCTGGTCTAACCCTGAAGTTGCCCTCCCTGCTCTGAGTGGGAGTTTTGACCAGATGACCTCTTGAGGCTGTTTCCGACCGAAATTATTCCATGATTCTAAGATTCAAAGATTAAATAGTTGTTGAACAGTGACAGGAATCACAACAGAAAGGAAATATGACCTTTAATTGAAAAGGGGAAAAATTACTAATAAATGAAACTCTCCTTATGGAAAGAACATATCAAACAACCTCTCTTTCCTAATTTAAACGCTTTGCTTCAAATTTATTGTTGCTGCAGCTGACTGTCTGGCAGGACTCAGAATTCTGAAGTGGCTTATAGTATGAGTTTCTGAAGAACACATAGCAAAAATCATGTGGTCAGAATGCAGGAAATACAAAAGGGAAAAATGAGTATGTTTTTTTTCTGAAGTGAAACCAAAGTATCCACAAATTTATTGGACTGAGAGGAAAGGTGCCAAGCAAATGTGACAAAGAGCTTTGTTTGTAATTTCTTTTAACCATTTTGGAGACTGATCTGTGTCAAAGCCATTAACTCTGTTTCCTGACACATTTGAGGGAGTTAGGTTGGCAAGTTATATCTGTGCGGAGAAAATGTTATACAGAATGACTGACTGTGAAGTTTCTCACCTTGTACAACAACTTGGTTGCTGGGTACGAGTATCTGTTGTCCATCTGTGGTCTGTGCATATTGTAAAATGGTGGTGCCAGGTTGGGTTGCAGCTGCATTGGTCATAGTCAATGTCTGGAGACCTTGTACTCCATCTGTGCCGTTGTTAGACAACTGTATTGCTCCTCCTTGGGTAATAGCAACTGAGGACAAAGAAATTTGATACAGCGTTTAAGAGATTAATATACTCATTAACTTATAGTATTATGCCTAGATACAGAAGAATACTGACTTAAATCCCACCAACCCTTAAACACCCTTAAATCAGACACATTGCTTTCATGTACATTTGAAGAAACCATGCTTCAGCAGTAAGCTTTTAATTTTTCATGAGATAAATATTTTGGGGGGCTAAAAAACGCTTCCTAAAACACCATTAGTTGCTCTGACAAAACAGCATCACACGGAAGAATTAAAGTCCTCCCCTGAGGAATATTTTTTATTAGTTAGGTTTTTCTTCTCGGTGGACTTAGGTCTTTTCCTCAGTCCTTGCTTTTTTTTTTCTTCTCCTCTGAAATTCCTCTCCTGTTTCATGCTTTACTCCTTTTAGATTCTTCTGCTGCTATGGCTATCCATCTTGTTTTTCACCTTCTTCTGGCTTTGGGACTTTTTCTTCTGACTCTTATTTCCCCTTCTGTACAACTTCCATAGCACCTTCCTAGCAGTGTTTTGACTCATACAGGCCAAATTTCACACAAATCTTTCCTTTATGCAGTCTTACTTTGTTGTTTTTTTCCTTTTCTTCCCCTCAGACCTGTCTTTCAGGTGTACTGAGATCACTTCTCAATCTGTATGTTTATGGAATTTCACTGTGCTCCCATATACAGGTACACCCAAATCTCAGACATCGGCGTGAGCAGTTTTTTTACAGTGATGGTAAAAAAAGCAGAGTGAACTACATCAATCTCAATAACATTAAGTAGGATATTAGGGAAAGTGGCTAAGGGGTAAACAGAGATACAAAATTTTAAAGGCACGTAAGAGAAAGATGCGAGCAGATAGCTCTTTCTCCCTCTTGTACATTAAAGACTGAGTTCATTTGTTTGTGTGAGACTATGTGAATAGTAGCTTTACTGCTATATCTTCAATCCTTTATGTCAATGCAATATATCCATAAAATCTAATGAATAAAGACATTGCAAACGCAGAAACTTATATTTATTATGTATTTTAAATAAGTTTACTGGAATCCTTATTTTTCTCAGGACTCTCTGAAAATGTAATTGAAGACTGTAATGTTCTTTCTATTAATAAGGTAACAATTTAGTGAGTCAGGACTAATAATCTGCCAGGAAAAAAAGAAAAAGACTTCTGAATTCCCTCATCTGGTTCCTGCAAGTCAATGTTTATAATAGCTGTATGGTTAACTCATATTTTGTCTCAGGATGCAGAACGTTTGCTGCACTAACACTAGCAAGCAGTCCCAGAATGTAAATTGAACATTTTAAATACTTACAATGGGAATGTGTTTTGACAGTTATGGGTATCGAACAGTCAAATTAAAGTAATCTTGTATTGTCCTCCTGCACTGTCCTAGCCCAAACAGTCATACAAATTATAGTTCTTCATCTTCTCATCCCCACTTACTAGCACCACTGAGAAATATGGACTACATACTGTACTGCCCACTGCTGGTTTGGTAAATGGGAGTTGGCACCGTAACAGTGGCAATGGCAGGCGCTGCTGTTTCCTCTTCAGACTTTTCTTCTTCGATCCTTGGCACTCCTGGGGCGTCTGAGGACAAGTCATTCAAAATTTTTCTGGAAAAGACAGTGTGTTGCAGAGATTTTAATAAAAAGTAACAAGTAAAAAAAAAGTCTATTTGATACATGATGCTGGGGAAAACTGCAAAGTGCAGTGAGCCAGCAAAGGAAATAACGGGGGCAGAATGAAAAACCAGGACAAACCAAACTCTTTCTGCAGAAGATTGCTCAAAGTGCCATACACAGATGGAGCTCAGGTGCTTCTCGACATAAGATACAACTATTGCAGCCTTCTTTTTTTCTTAAAAACGTTTCTCCTTCATATATTTTTACTTGTTTCCTGCTTTCAGCCACATAAAGATATGAAGAAAGCAAAAGTATGTAAAACCTATCTCCTCATTTACATCAGGGGAACGGCTAAGTTTCAAAGACCATAAAGGCCAGAGACTTGAGTAGAAAGGAAGTTAGCAGAAATGCTTGTAAAGAGCTACCAGTTTACAATCTAACACCTGCCTGAGAGGCAACGCTCAGTGTTTAAGCGAAACCCATGCAGTTACGTTCACAAACGAGGCAGCCATCCTGCCTGAGAGAGTCGAGATTTGCAAGAGTAAAGGAAAGAAGAACAGGTTGTTTGCCTACTTATGTGGCTTAATTATCCAAAGCCAAAACTGCTAAAACGTTACAGCTACCGATCCCACTTAACATTAATGTAAGACTGACCATAACAGTTGGTGCAATTTGCAGCAGTTAGACTAAGCACTGTAGCCCAGACCGACTACTGTAAAGCTGTTGTTACTGGTGGCACATTCTATCAGCTGCTGCTGCAAAATTCTACTTCTCGTAGCAAATAAAGGGAACATTTTTTGTGACGTTCATCCCATGTTTTCCTGCGACCTGTGTCTCTAGAACTCAAAGTGTGATGAAGCAAACACAGCTGTAGAACCAAGCTCCAAGACAACATTCATTTCTTAAATACGGCTTCTAAGGCTTTGGGAGCCAGCACATCTGTATGGAGCTATTCGGGGAGACTGGTCACTTTGCCAAGCAACTTGACAAACAGAGCCTATACTGTTGCTATTTTGACTCTGTATGCACACAGGAACCCCAATGTTGCACAAGCACTCCACTGTGCCAAGCACCGCATGCACAAGTAACAGATTCCTGTCAAAAGAGTCTGGAATCGAGGTGTCAGGCCAGAAAAACTAGTGGACAAAACAGATGAAAAACTCTGGAGAGAGCAGGGAGGATGAGGAACAAAACCCACAAAGCTCACAATAGAAAAAGAGAAATTATAGCTCACTGCTTTTTTAACTCCTGTCAGATGTGATTTGGTGGCTAAAACCTATCATTGCCAACATAAAGATGCATATAAAATAAAAGGTAAGGCAGTAGCTTTAGAAACATAGAAGATATGACTCGACCTGGAGAACACAGGAAGTACCTCGGCACTCAGCAATCAGGGTCAAAGCGGAGTTGCTGAGGAAGAGGTATAGCTCTCTAATTTCAGGAACCTATCTGTACTGACTGTGTCTCTGGGGCAAGTTACAGTAGCTTGGATAACGCCAGCTGGGAACTCGCTTGACGCAGCTGTAGTCTGGCTCAGCCTTTCTGAAATGGCTCCTACACTGGCCTTGTGGCTGAGCTGCATGCAGGAGTTTTACAATTACTACATTTTTCAGAGTCATCAGGATCTGGGTTGACGGACAGAGGTTGTGCTGTGGGCAAGCAAGCTCATCTGAATGCGAATATAGAATGCACAAGTCCCCTCTTCTCAGTTTTGCTGCTTGTTTACTCAGTTAGCTCTGTTGTCTCACGATATTTAGCTATTCTTCTACATATAAGTGTCTGACTGCAGAAGCAGACTGCAAGGAAGTCTGGAACAGCCTTAATGTTAGCAACGCCCTTCCTCACAAATAAAAATATATCCAGGATCTATAGGAATAGAGATCTTCAGTAGTGATTTTCACTATCTTCATAAGGATAGCCTTGCAGGCTCCTGAAGAAGGCAGAAAATATTCTGTGAGTGCTAACAAAATTGGCGAGAAACGTTCAGACCTAGAGTCTGGCTTAGATTTCTAAGGCTATCTTCATTAAGAAGAAAAAGGAGCAGCTGAATTTGCCAAAGTAGCAGGAATCCACAAGTCACTTAAAAACTGCTGAAATCCATTGCTATTCCTTAAAATTATTTAACATGTTTAAGAATGAAAAGTGAGATTTCATATGGCCAGAAAAAGGTGTGCATGGCGTAAATTACTAAAGCAAGTATGACTAACACCATTTGAAGGAGCACCTCAGTTGGCCTTGCCACATAAGTTCTTGCCATGCCAACTAAAGATACTAGATGCCTAACCCTGACTTCTCAAACTTTAAACATAACCAAATTTGCTCAAGCAGGAATTATCCTTGAGCCACAGAACATCACATCCTCATTGACAGTCTCAAAGAAGGAAGGCATTAAGTTTGATTGCTGCTAACATTTCAACATGAATGAAAAACAGTAACGTTGATTTTAGGCCGACTACAGATTACACCGTAGCAACTTGCTTGCAAAGTTACAGTGCGCTCCGTGTACTAAGTATCTATTAAAACTAGCTCTAAGGCACCTATCACAAGGATAACTCAATCTTTTACAAATCTGGCAATCAGCTGCTTCTCAGCTCATCTCTGTCTTAACTCAGTGTAACAGCTGAGGTTTCCTCCTTCTCAAACTATTTGCTTATCTCTTTACATCCTATTCTATAGAAAGATCTTGCAGAAGAGATATTTTAGTTAAATGGATTTATAGTTAAATCCAAAAATAACTATGGAATCACAGCATTTGTCTCCCCAATTGAAGGATGCATCCCTCAAGCCAAATGCCTCTGCCTTTAACCTCCTTACCTGTAGGACGGTCGTCTGGAAAGAATTTCTCTGCGTTTCTGTGAGTCTGTGACACTGTCTACTGATTCCTGTGAATCTTCACTTTCTGCTATAGTAGAGATCTGTAAATAAGAACAGCAGTTAAAATCAACAGGACACTGCTCATGTCTGCTATTTCAAGGAACTTCACGTTATGTGAAAAACACTACAGTGCAAGCCTTATATACTTGGGCAACTAATAGCAAGGACAGGCTGTTTAGTAATGGATAGAGTAACGAATGACCACAGTCAGTTAGAATTCTCTTTGCAAATGAAATAGTCCTATGAGAAAACATGAATAGTAATTCCATACGCTTTTTGCTTTCCACGATTCCTTCCTTGTTTCCATCCGTTTCAAGGAACGAAAGGAAGGTTGTCAATCAAGTTTAGGGAGAGAATAACTAAACGTCACTTAAGATAGAAAGTAGAGGGGTTTGGAGACAAAAGAGTAAAATATGGAAGTTGAGAAACTGCAGCAGATTTTTGTATTTTGTCCTTTGATGCCATGTTACAGAGAGACTGCCTTCTCTTTTGGGAAATTAGCAGGAAACTGTCGTACCTGAAGATGCTAATGAAATTCTGCGATGCTGCAATTCTGAACGCGTGTGCTAAAAACGCTTACAAAGATTCATGTAGGAAAGCTCAAATGTTTGTATCAATCATACTTCAAATAATTTGAAATGCTAAAAACGTAAAAATATCTCCAATATATAAACACAGGGACTTTTCTTTTTTTCAAACAGCTCACATTACAAATATGCAAAAGCTAATTACATGGTAAACAGCTAAAGGTCTATGTGAGAAACACAGCTTATAACGGGACATCTTGTGCACCACAGGGAAGATTCCTAAAGGCTCAAAAACCTTGCTGGTGCCTAAGTCTCACAACTATCACACGGAAGGCTTGGACAGATCCAAGGCTGGCTGCAAACTACCCGGGTTCTGAACACCACAGTATTCCAAGCACATTCTCACTTTGCATTGTGCTAGGTGAATTCCAAACATGATTTCATTATCAGTCTATCTTCCACCCCTGGGCTAGTAACTTGTGCACTTATCTGAAAACTGCTCACCTCCAATAGCTTTAAACTCTAAACTTTTGACTCCAGTGGCTGAGGAGGGTAGGGGCCTGCCAGAACTCAGAACTAAAGCTGACAAGGAGTAAACAAAGATTATTATCAGAATGACCTAGTTTTAAATTACGCATCACTTACTTTTAAGAATAATACCTAGCTAAATATCTGTATCAAATAATCACAGTGGCTAGCTTTTAAAACTAACGTTTTTTGGGCTCAGTGCACTAATAGCAAAGGCATGATGTACAGTCTTTGTCATGTGTAGCTGCTGTATCTTAAACGTTTTCTGATTCTGTGTTCGATAACGCTGGACTTAGTGGTTCCAAAGGAAAAAAAACATTAAAAGGTTACAGATTTTAAGGATTACAGACTACTTTTCTCCTAAGTCTTTAAACAGTCTCTTCATTCATTCTTTCATTATCTGTCTTGGTTTACGGAAAAAAAACAATTAGTTATGAAGGTTTTACAAAGCAAACAACATTCAACAGGCCATTTTAAAATCACTTTTACAAGGGGACTGATAGGTACGTTTTGAAGGACCATTAACATACAGACGTGTTTGTAAACACAATGCAAATGTTTTCTAAGCTGCAAAGACTCTCATCCCATTGCTTTAGCCTCATTAATTATTAACAAATCACATTATCTAAAGTCCCTTTTGTGCACTTCAGAGCTAATAACATGAATTCTTACAAGTCAATAAAGACGTATAAAAACACAGCAGAGAAAAGTATGGAAATACAATAAGAAAAACTATGAGCTGTTAAACTCACCAACTGAGTTCTAGAAGGAAATGAAACTCAGCATGTATGAAAATGAAAAGTGGTTAAACCAGAATAGAAAAAAGTCACAGAGCAGCAAATACTGTGCAGATTCTGCCTCCAACATGCTCTTTAAGTTTATACATATATATTGAGAAAACACAATCCACACACATTAGAAACCAGTGAACGGGCAGGCCCTTTAGAACGCCCAGTTTACACATCAGGCCGAGTCCTTCCGTAAGTACCTGAACTGTCTGGACCTGGGGAGACTGAATAACTGATGGCTGGGCAGCCTGAATTACTCCATGGACTTGAACTGTCTGCCCATTGGGCAGCTGAACTAAGGTCACCGTGGGTGCAGAAGACGTTGCATGAGCTGCTGGCATAGATACCTGCAAAACACAGACAGGGAGCACAAATTAGGTTGCTGCACTCTTCTTATTTCACTGTCAGGAACACTTTTTGGAGACAGAATTATGTCTCTCCTTCTAGACACCACTTAGCTGACCCAAATGTTTCCGTGCAATACAAAAAACTCTGAACTGCCTAAGCCCAACGTTTGACCTACTTTACAGATTAATCTAATGCAGAATTTCAGCAGGCTCAAAACATCACTTGTAAAGCCACTGCCAAGAATGAGAGAAACACAACGGCCTTTATTTTGAGGTAACCTAATAAAAAATACTATTAAATTTCTTCAGTTAAATATTGCTAGGACTCGGGTGCACTCCTACAGACACTGCTGAAGCAAAGTCAGAAACATATGGGAGTGGAGCCATTTTTGTTCTCGCTCAAGAAAATGTAAAATGTTTGCCAGATGTAAGCAATTAAAATTTTTAGGGAGTCATATCTTTCAGACTTATTGGAGAATAAAGTCAAGCTGCTGGCAAAGCCCATTTTAAAAAGAAAACTCACCATATGTTCAGACAGGAAAAACGTGGGTTTTCAATTGAAACAAACAGTTTCCAAGCAGTTAGTTTAATTCAGTGTAACAGGGCAGCACAAACTCTAGTCTTAAGAGTTATTTTATTTGTGAGGAAAAATGGGCCAAGTTTTAAAACTTCAGTTCCTAAATGAAGCTTTACTTCTACCGCACAGACCTCCAGGTACAGTGGCTATGCCAACAATGAAACACAAAATACTTCAGCATGGTACATTAACACTGCGTGCACCACTACATGCGTCCTGCCTAAAGAGCTCAGACTCGGAGAACAGCCATGCCCAAACAGAGCTGTTCACTCTGAGCAGGGAAGTCTCACTTCTTTGCTGTAGGAGGCCACAAGAACTATTATGGGGCCGCTCAAGGGCAACAGGCCAAGGTGGTTGGGCAGCTGCCCCGTTACACAACCAGGGGTCAGCAACTGTCCCATGACAAAATGCACATGTGCACACCTGAAAGGCTCCTGAAATGTACAGCGGGTGCCATACCAGCTCACCAGCTCGTGGTTTGCTCCTGACTCACACCATCACAGCCCTCAGAAAAGGACTGCAGGCATGTATGAGCTGCTGTAGCAGACCACAGCCGGGTCACGGGTCACTGTCTGGCCAGCCTTCTCCTAGACACCCAAGTTTGAAAAACGTAATGAACTTCCAACATTTAATGGCATTTTCAAAAAGTCTGATCCATCTGGCTACAATGCAAGAGAGGGCTGTACTGCTGTCCTCCTTAGTGTCAAAGAAATGCTATATACAGAATGCAGAAGTAAACTGTCTTCTGGCCTCAGGAACATGTGGTTCTCAAAAGACTGCAATACACGATCTCTGAATTTCCATAAATATCAGTCACATACAGAGAGATCTTGCTTAACAAGGAAATTAAGGGGAATTACATGTAGAACCCCCTCCTCTACAGCTGTCCCTCCCTAACCCACAAATCTGTCTTTGCCTTTATCTTCCTTTTCCATGAAGCTGGCTGCAGCGTCATGCAGCAGTACTTAACTCACATCTGCACCTGAGAGAAACTGGGACTGGGATTAACACGAACACACTCTCTTCTGGCAAATTATATTCCTTTACAAAGTGACCTTTTTATAATACATCTCTGACTAAACAGTCCTTGGCAATGACAGCAAAGCTGATCAACTGAAGGCTACTCTGTGGTTGAACTAAGTCAACAGCAGAGTGCAACTTCCGCAGATGTCTCTGACTCATACCTTGTGGAACTGGAACGAGTTTCCTTTTGACTCTGAAAACTACCCTGAACTCACTAATAATGCAACAATTAAACTAAGGTTACAAAGAGGGTGGCCTCCCTCTGTACAAGAGAGAATGAAAGAATTAATTGATCTAATTACTTATTTAGATTAGCCTAAGCTTCTGAGGGCACTCTCTAACGCCAAATACAGCCTCTCCACAGATTAAGAATATTGTAATAATGTAACACTGCTGTAAACAAGACACAAAATTACATCCGGACTGTTGTATCACCTCCATAAGGACCACAAAGCCTGGGAAACTGTTAAGGTGCAAATAACACAGTGAATGACAGTATGGGAAACTGGAGAAAATATTACTTCTTTATTTGTAGTTCACACGGACTTTAATCATAGCTATGCAGAATCCCACCTCTTTTTCTTACCCAAATAAAATTATCATTCAAGTGCCAGGGTAAATTTGCCTGAGTAAAGTGCATTTAATCCACTACATACCTGTAAGTTTAGCTACCTGGAGGTTAGTATGTTAGGATACAAACTTAAAACACACTGGCTTATTTGCACTAAATCTTAACACACACCAAGCAAAAAGTAGCTTATCGGTTTTGCAAGAGAAATAAACTACTTCCACTTAGTGCACACTAAAGTGTTATTCACACCACCTACATCCTGTGCTGAAGTTAGATAGTGAGAAAATTGCCCAAAGAGGCAAGCTGGTGCAGGGCAGCTGGTGGCCTGTGAAATCATACTGAAGCTCACTGAATGCAAATTGCCCTGTGCATTGCAACAGTTTCACTCCCTGTACTATCACTTGAATAGAAGGGAGCTAGCTCTGGTTTACTGAAAGGTGTCATGACTTTTTAAGACATAATTAATAAAATGATAAGCTATTAATTATGCAACTTAAAAGAACATCAAATTCCCCAGAGTATGTGATCTAAAAAATACTTTGTGCTGTGCTGGCTGCAAATAGTTTTAGAATAAAATGATTACAGAAGAGAGCATTAACAGATTCTGTAGTCATTTACACAATGGAGTTGCTTCTGCCAACCATCACTGCATCCAAGAATGAAACTGGGTTCCAAAATCAGAGATGTAGCTAAGATTGTGCAATTTCTTATCTCTCCAAAAGGATTTAGGGTTAATAAAAGATCTATTACGGTCTCACTAAATAGCAAACAATCCTGTGAAATTCAGGAGATAGTAGCAAAACACGAGCAGTCGGATGCCACACTGTTCCACTTGCTTATAACGCTTATCATATTCATCCTATCTGACAGATGCTGTATTTACTACATTATTTACCTACGTTTTCATTTTGTTTTCTTCAGCATTAGACACATTGTTACAGACAAGCTTCTAGTAGAAAAGACAACAGCCAAACAATCCAGTCAATATAAAAAATACAGTAAATTACAAGTTTTGAAAAAATACCTTTTAATGGTATGCTTGCGGGAAAGAATGCTAGAAATATTTCAAGTAATTCATTACTCGGTTAAAATTCCAGTTTACACACATACAGTTCTTCAGAACTAAAACAGCCTAGCGTGAGGGGAAGTCAAAAATCTCTACTGCTATACAAATGTGAAGACAAAAATTAAAGGAACTACACACAGCACCTGTTTTAGAGTCACATCAATGGAAGCTTTTCTCAGGCTCACGAGCAGACGTTATCCTTCTTAAAAAAAAATTATCCGATACGTAGAACTATTATACCAAATCATTTTATACCTGGGCTAATGTTGCAATCTGTGGTTGTGCCTGTACTGTCATCTGTTGGGTTTCTGCCTCTGTAACGGCTGCATCTCCGCTCTGCTGGTTCTCTGCTCCAGATTCCATGGTCATTTAGTTACCTACAATCACAATATTTGTCATAAGTCTTTGTTGGTATGCAATTTCATTATTCTTGGTGGATCTGGTAGCAAACACTGCAGCTGAATTCCCATTACTACATATTATTTTCACTTGCTTATTAAAATGTTGCCAAACTACTAAGCATTTCGGCAAAACTTTTCATGCCACGTGTCTGCCTCAGGTTGCTTTTTCTGAGTGTAATGTTTCCATAAAAACAGGTCCAGTCTCATCCAGTGCTGAGATGAGAAAAAAATGTGTTTTGCTTATCATAAAAAATTGTTTGAGGAGTTTTACTATGATAATCTAGTACTTCTGTAATTTGAAATAGTGACTTGCATTTCGTCAGGAAGGGCGCTGTCTCAGTGCCACGGTGAAAATGCGCCATAATTAGGTCTTACAAGCACTCCGTGCCATAGATCCCCCCTCCAACTGTAGCTTGCAGATAATCTAGAGCAATTTTTGTGTGTGTTGAGCACTCAGTTTCCAGCGTCTTCAGCCTGAACTAAATAGGCAGCATCTCCATTCAAACTCTTTCCATGACTGGACCATGCACGCGCCTACGCCACAGTGACTTAGTCTCTTCCATTCTGTATTTATACAATCAGTATACACAATGCTGGAAGCCATTTCTAGAGGAACTTTACTGCAAAGAATTATCTTTATGTTAAGAGGTGCATAGTAGTTTTTCATGGCCTAAGTTTTGTATCCTACAGAGCTCCTGATACTTTTTATTTTTAAGTGATAACTGAGTAAGTCTAGATCACCAGAGCATACCATTCTATAAAAAGAGGTTGCATAACTTCCAAAAACAAGCACGTAGGCAGAGTGTAATGAATGTGAAATTCTGCACCGATCTGTGAAAATTACTTTCCAGTCTTCTTTATATACTGATATGAAAGTACTTTATATGCAACAAAGAACTTCAAAATATAGGGAAATCTCCGAAATAGTAATATAGCAATACCACTGCAATATACAATACTAAATATACAGAACACCAAATACCAAACATACGAAGAATGGGTATTACCTCCATATCCACAGCACTAATCTTGCATGCTGCTCTGTGCTGCCCAATCTACTCGCTTTTCTGCCTACCCTGAGCCACCACACCTCTCCTCATAGCTGGGGCAAAAACAACCAGAGGGCATCTCTGCTTTAGGAAAGCGCCTGGAGACAGAGCATGCTCAGATCTGCAGGAAGGTGGAAAGGAGAAGGAATCCCCCGCTCCTTGCTGAACCTTACTGGCCCAACGAGAAAAAAACTTAAAACCTGTCAATATATGTGACAGTACCAGGACCACCACACAACGTCTGCAAGCAGCCCTAGTACTCTGTGCAAAGTAAACCAGTCAGTTCTTAAGAACGATAAAACTTTTCTTTTTAAACGCAAAGCTGAAGAAACTTCCATGTCAGTGCGAACCATACTTTAGGATTATTGGAAAGAGAATACTCTTTGAAGATAGGCGTTATATAAAACAGTAGTCACGCTTTATCCCTGAGAATAATCTGAAATTTTGGTCTTATGGTAAATAAGCACTAATCAACAAATATGGAACAGCATTTCAAAGGAGTATCTGCATCTAACACAAAAAGAGAGCAAGTCAACATACATAAACCTAAATCTACACAGCCGACTGTTAAAAGTGTCTGTTCAAATCAATGTGTGTGTGTGTGCGCGCGCGCGCGTGCGCCTGTGTGGTAACACCGAAATGCTGAAGTAACCAAGGATTTACTTCCAACACCAGTTCGAAAGTTCTTATGAAATGAACACAAATAATTAAATCTAGCTTATACTTAAAACAAACAAACAAACAAACTATCCATTTTTTGGAAAAAAGCAAGTTAAATTCTTCTAAGCACCTGAGGTTTTGTTCTGTCTCTCACTGTTTCACATAAAATAGGTACTACTCTTGACAAAATGCTCACAGGTATACAGCATCTGTATGTATACACTAGTGACCTGGCCGTGTAAGAAATTCATTGTAGGCTCACTGAATTTTAAGTCGTTTGTAAATTATAATTTTTATAAGAATTTCAAGACTAGCCTGTGGCCATGCAAATATTAAAACCTTCTTCTTTCCTACAGTACCAAGAATCTTTTCCCTGCGACATTTCATTTCCCAGAAAGCTGTAACTTCACAAAAGTAATTCCCTGCACTATTACTATTTATAATGTGCATTACCAAACTATGCTTAAAGACTTCACTAATGACACCTAAGTGGTTTTCCATATCAACCCTGATGCATGAGTTATATTTTAATACTCGTAATCTTGAGGGTTACACACCCAATTTTTTCTGAGTAACATGCATTCTCAAAAGTGCAAACTACAAAGCAGATTACTGTAGCTTCCCTTTTGATTTTTATCATTTTCAAGGAGGAGTAGTTTCATCACTTTTGGGGGTGTATCAGCCAGTCCCTCAAAGGCAAGCAAATTGACAACTTTCTCCCAATTCCTGCATATGTATCATGGTGACTCCAGCCAAAATACTACCTCCTCAGAACCATGCTGCGGGAACAGGCAGATCTTTGCAGCATCACCATCTCCCAACCAATATCAAAACGGAGCTTTAAAAAACAAATTCCCGGCTATGGACTGAAATATGTTGCAAAACAGATAATGCTTTTGTTTTCAGAGAGAAATTTGTGACTCAAGTGTGGAGTCAACAGCTAAACAAATGGAATTAGGAACACAGGAAATGTGCAACTGAGGAGTCTCTTGAATCATGTATTTAGCAATGTGCACACGGGTGGACGGTGCCAAATTCCTTGTGAAAAATGGAAATGTTTTCCTAGGAAGAATTTCCCATCTTCTCGCACACTGTTCAGCAAAGGACCTAAAACTGGAACATTATATTGCATCAACACCTCTGATTTTACAAGCTTGGTTTCTGCGCCTGCATCATCTTTTGCATATATATTATCAGCACATGCATCATCTGTTTGAAGTGTTCCCTCCTCTACAATCCCAGCATTTGGGAAAACAACTGTTCACATGACTTGCAAACACCTAAATAGAACCTCCCCACAACATACAGTAAAGCATCGAGTAATGCAGAGAGCTGCCTGCGAGACCTGACTCTTGACACACACAGTTTAAGAGAGTTTCCACCGCGACTTGCAGGTTTTTTGGTACAGATGCTTAGCCTTGTGTTATTTGCACAAGTGCCAATCCTTAGAGCCCTTCAAAGCTCTCGTGTCACCCCGAGGCCAAACAAGCTTTGCTGGTGGGACACCCCAGGCAGTCTTGTGTTCGTGTCGGCGCTCAGACTCGCACTCTTTCGCTCCTCCTGCCCAACTGATGGGGGCCTGCCCTGGCCCCTCGCACTGGTTTCCCCAGCAGTCACCACTCCGGAGCTCAACAGCAGCTAGCGACCTCAGGGCTTCCTGGTGGGAACACAAGTTTGGGGGCAGCGAGGGGTACAGGAGCGGAGGGAGCACACCATCTTCTTCATTGGACACCTGCTCATGCCTCCCCATTTCCACGCTACTTTCCAAGCTCTTAAAGTAGGATACACATCCCCACTTGGAGAAAAAGTTAGGAGCTGCTATAGCTCATTTTGAACTAAGCATTCTTAATAAAAATAACTGAAAAACTAGTTAGCTATTAACGATAGTTGACACACACAAGAATCTGCTTGCCTAAAATATCCCAGGTATGAACACGAAATACCGGTAAAAAAGTTGACGAGATTCGTCAGTTAGAGACAGTTTAACTCATCACTTTTACATAATCTACAGTTTTCTTTAATAGTTCAAAAGAATTAGTATTACTTAACATACTTAGTAATGTAAGTTACTCAAAACTCCAGAGGTAAGCAGCTAAACAGCAAAACACTCAGCGGATACCAAATAATTTTTTTTTGCCAAATAAGGACTGGAAGAGAAGTTCAGCAGAAGCTAATTACTCATACTAGACACATTTACAACATGACAGCAGAAATTTGATGCTAATAAATGCAAACAGTTGCACAATGCATGGAAATTTCTTAACTACACACACTGCAAGAAAATCTAAATACAACTGTTATCATTAATTGCATGAATTTGGGAAAGGGGCCTGGGCACTGCTACAGATAGTTCACTGAATTCAACTTAACATGCACCTCTGACAGGAAAAGCTAAAATGTTAGGATGCAAGGCTAGTAAGATAGAGAATAATGTTTACAAATTATGGCATTTTTATAGAGGACCCTACATCATCAGCTGGATACAGCGTAGAGGTAAGGACCCCATTTAAAAAATGGATCCTGTGGAGTTTGGGTGTTCAGAGAAAGAAAGCATCTGAGGTAATGAAAACCCTTTGTATACAGACCAGGAAGAACTTTATTATTTACCTCAGAAAGAAGTGCTTCAAATATTAAAAATATATTTAAATTAATAACAAGGAAAGCAAACTGGAAACTCGCACTTTCTCAATATCAGAATAGTGAAGTTCAAAGGCGGCAAATCTAAAATTGCTAAAAGTATAAAAAGGTATAAACTTCTATTTTAAAAAACAATGAAAAACTGATACTTCACATACTGCACAGACACTACAGATACGGTAACCCCTGTAATCGACATTAATTAAAGCAAGCGTCAATGCTATGTATTTAGAGCCTGAGTACAGTTATTTCTCCTCCCAACTACTTACTGAACCAGGCAGATACAACTCCCTGTCTTCCCACACCTTTCACATCAACATCTTCTTCACTCCTTAGTACCCACCTACCCATATTTCTTTGGTCTCCTTGGGTGTTCTTACTTCTTTTAATATCTCTCATTCCAAATATCCCTCTAAATGCCAGCATCTCTCCTGCACATTTGCACTCCGCTCCTCCTTGGTTTCTCCCTACCTCTTTTTCCAGCTTTCCTGCTCTGAAGACAAAGTTGGACTTTTGTCTCCCAGGATCAGGCTAGAGAAGAAAGGTGGAGGTCCTTTCCCAAACACCGCTTAAGCCAAGAACAAAACACACTGCCGTGGCTGTTATGGCAGATGACAAAACCATCCATCCATCCACTCTCGTACCTGGACGAGGTCTGGAACGCCCCAAAGCTTTCTGCTTTTCAGTTGTATCAGCTGGCCTAACAAGACATAATACCTCTCTCCCTACAAGCCTTTCTTTTCTTTAATACCATCATGGCAACAATTCACTGTTAACAGTTAACCCGTATATGGATCGTTATTAGCCATCAAATATAAGCACCATTCGAGGCAATATGGTTCAGTTTAGACCTCTGTTACAGTCACAGACTGGTCCCTAACAAGCACGACTTACACTAAGTTACACCCTTTGCAACTCTTTAAGGTCACTTTCTCCTCCACAGCCAGATGAGGACATCTGATTTTATTTTATTCGAAGTACACTCTCAGACTTTGAAGAACAACATGAGAGCCTCCAAAACCAGTAGCGCTCAGAGACCTGACAAACCCTTGGCCCCTTTTGAGCCTTCCGTGCACCATGTAAGCTAGTTGCCCGTTCACCCTCATGTCACCCATAAAGGCCACCTTTATCGCCACATTCGTTTCCTCATCCAGTTCAATATGTGGCCAATCAACTGCTCAGGGCAATGAAGTGCGTGGGCAGAGAGGGTGTTGAGGGAGGTCAAATAGCTTCTTCCAGTGGAAGTACCATGTTTACCTATTTACAGTGTAAGAGCAATAACTGCTTCAATATTCAGTTTGTTGAATTTCTGTTCATTAAGCTAGGATTGTATGTTCTCTTTTGCCATAACGCACTTAGAGCCTCAAAAGTGTGTGTGCTTAAAAATACATATATTTGACTAACTGCTACGTTAGAAATGTCTCTTCTGAATGCATTATCGGAAAAATAGCCTGTTTTTTCATCTGACTCTAAAGAGCAGAAGTCTGAGGAACCCACGGAAGAAGAGCTGAACATTTCAGAACATTTAAAAGTCCTCAGCAGTCCAATTCAGCTGTTCTACACTGGATAAAATCTTGTTGAAGGCTCATAAAGAAATCTTCTTCAAGGAAGAAGTGGCAAAGACCTGTTCTGCAAATCTCAGTCCACCCAGGAGTTCTCCAATAAAAAGGAAGACTTCTCTAGACAAATTACTTGTAAGGAAACCGTGGAACAGAGTGAGTTGGAGGTATTTTAAAACATACTTGGAAGCAAAAATTTGAATAACTAAATGTGAATAACTCCTTCCTTCCTTGAAAAAAAAAAATCTTTAAAAATTCGTAGCTACAAACAGAGAAAGCTAAATGTATTTAAAAGATTACATTATCTCATAAAGCACTTTTCCTTTTACATTGATCATTTACATCATCTTGTTCTGAATCGGTGTGGACTTCATTTCACCCCCTTCTGTGTTCTATTCGTGATAATATATTTGGTAATCTCTGGCATGAGATCAATTCTAGGATGTTCAAACAGGAAAATAAATAAGATAGTAGTTTTTCGGTTTTGGCAGTTTAACATCAACGCCATGTAACTATATGAATGTTGTGCGTACTCCACTCCTGGTTTCACTGGTTGTTCTGAGCGTTGAAAAGCCATGCCAAAGCGTGGAGGGAACATCTGTTCCTCAAGCAGTGTATGCTAAGTTCTGTATTCTGATTTATTCATAGCAGGCATATCAGTACAATTGCTCAGAAAGCAAATACAGCTCCACAGTCTAAAGTTCCAGGAATTCAACTCACTCTCTGTTTACTATATATGGTTTTACTAAGCCACAGATCCATCACGAAAGCACTGAAAAGGTCATCAAACACTACACTTGTACGCCACTATTTGTTTTCACCTTTTCAGTGTAATTGTTAAGGACACTCACAGGAAATCTGTCAATGTTTTCACTGTTACCTTGCAGCAGGGCAGTCCTTTCAGCAGTGAGTGAGCAGCGGCTTTATGAATCCCATTCAATGACTGCCAGATTGAAAATGTTCAGAGACAAATAATTTTATTTACAGCTAACACACACGACTCCAAATAGCCAGTAATAAATGCTCTGCAGGACAAGACAGGCTCATAATTATCTCTCTCTCTGTCCCTAATGACTGCAGTGGGTTGGCACAGGAATTGCAATTTATACCAGTTTCACTGTCACCCTAAGCTGGGACTGCCACCACCACCTTTCTTCCTGCCCTGCTCTCTCTTTGGGTGACAAAACACTATGTGCTATACTGTCAAGACAGCTTAGTTTGCTGATTCCTACTACAACTGCCTTTTACCACATTAGTTCCCTGGACCAGTTCACCACATAGCCACTCAGTGTTTATGCCAGCTTCAGGGTCAGGGCCAGGCAGTGCAGGGCCTGGGGAAATAGCTTCCTTCAGTGCCACGTCTACCAACTTGCAGCATAAGTAAGAGAACTGCCTCAGTGGAGGTGATTCCTCAGATTACGTGCATTCAAAGGTGACAATCTGCCAGGCAAGCTGGAGAATGAAAAAAGGAAAAAATTCTTGTCACTGAAATTAAAATATCTGATATCGACCTTACAAGAAAAAATAAATCTCACTTTAAAGAGATCTTATACAAAGTGGAATTAAACTATCAGCTTAATAGAATACCGGTAGTCCCATTTCTGTCTACATCAACATGACACTCAGAGAAGTGTCTGAAAATGCTTTGTTGACTGAACATACACTGTAACAGCCAAAGCAAGTGAGGATAACAATTTATCTTAACTTCTATTTGCATACAGTTCACAGAAGAAACGCAGTCAGGAACCTTGATTACGCATAACAAACTTTTCTGGCTCATGATGGAGACTTGTTGAGAGAAACGCATGTTCCTAGCCAAACTTCGAGCGCAGTTACAGCTACGCTTCCAGAATCAGTGAAAATTTCTCACACTTAACAGATTTAGATATCTAAATGACTAAAGTAATGAGCAAGTCACTTGGTTTAAAGTTGTCTGCATGCTCAATCTCCCTTTCACAAAAGGAAAGGCAGTGTCAGATTCTGAAACAAGGGACAAAGACCTAAAATCTGATCTCAGAGCTAGAGTAGAGCACTCGCATCAGAAATCACTTCCAGGTTTTGGTTTTTTATTAGCAGCAGCACAGTAAAGCCGACATATCCCAGAAAGAAGGTGAGTTAGAACGTCCGCATGCAGGACGTATGCCTGACTGTTGCTTGAATATTCTTCGCTGCTGGATTTCGTTCTGCACTGCCGGCATTGTACTAACATCTACATTTTCTGCCTTCAAGCTTTCTAAAGGGAAAAGAAAATCTGACAGTAATTAACTGCAATTTATTTCCTGTATCATAGATTTGATGGATATAAGAGTATCCAGCAGGTGCTTGTACACATGCATAATCTATAATCGAATTCAAGGTTAATCTATACTGCTTTATCTCACTCAATATGGAGTCATCAAGGGATCTAACCTACTGAAATTTTAGAGAAAATAGATTTTTAAGGGTGTCCTGGACAGTATATACAAGCTGTTCACAAAGACTTCTGGAGAACATGCTTATTTCTAAGAATTTAGCACATCTTAGAGTACTTACACATTTGTTACCAATTTCTTCTCTATTTATACTGTGTATTCACATTCAAATTGATTGCAGTTTACTACTGCAGCTTACCATCTTTTCTCTGACATTATTTTTTTTAATTTAAAAAGCACCTCATCTGCACCCTATACTCATTTCTTCTAATTCCTACTAACTGTAGAAAAGTTGTTGTCTTACAGAAACGAAACCATGTAAAAAATATTAAAGTATACTTTTTCTGCATGTGTCCAGTGAAAGCTCTGTGGCTCACTTTGCTCTATGCAGCTGTCAGTAATTCAATAAAAATCACAACTGCATCTGAACGGTATCATTTGTACGCAGATATTTTTAATAAAATGTAAAATATGGGCATCTGATGATTTTCATGACAGCGTTTGGGAGCTGGTCCTCCCAGTGAATATATCATCAACTCAAGTTCTTTGCGATTGATACAGGCCTAGTAAATTAATAATCACTTTCAGCATAGCTGCTGGTGACTAGGTTTACTTTCTCGTCCCTTTTATTCTCCTTTTATCTTTGTCCAAAACAATAGTGGGTGGAAAACTGAGGAATAAAGCTTACATGATTTGAAGTTGTGATCTCTCAACACAACCGACTGCAGTGACACAAAGCCAGACAACCTCTCACATGTGCACTTCAACATCTAGCGCTAAACTGCAACAAACTCTAATTTGATGGCAGTTTTTAATAAAAAAAAAAAAAAGAAGATTGCATCTGTACTAAAACTAGTGAGAAAACTATTTTATGACTTCAAAAGGCAGTCTCTGTGATGCTACTAGATGCTTACTAGTAGTGCTCACTTCTGCAAACAGCAGGCACGTTCATATGGAGGGGTGGGGACTGCATCTGCTCAGTACATGGTCCAAGCTGGCTGGACGTGAATCAACTTCAGTCTAAAAGCCATGTAGTGTATTAACATAGCCTGAACCCACATAATGCAAGTATAGCAATGGGTATAACAAACTTAACATCTCCGTTCTGCTAATCAGGCACTGCGCCTGAGCTGGTAAACCCTGCCTCTTAGCAAGGATTATTAGCTTGGGCTCAGTGCCACACTAAAGCAGCTTCATGATTCCTGCGTAAGGAGGCGGGTTGCACCTGGCTGGCTCGGTGAGCGTTTTACAAATAGTGCTCTGGTAGCACCCAGCCATCTAGATACGCCCTATAATTTATCCTGCTGTGCTGTTCAACAAGAGGCATGTTTTGGGCCCCCTCCTTTCATAGCACATACTAGCATGGGAAGGTCTTCTGGCAGGAAGAGCTAAGGCAGCACAGAATGACAGAAAGGAAAGAGCCAATTCTGCAAATGTACAGATACCTCCTCCCTCCCCAGTGAGGGGGAGAATATGGGAGATGATGTCAGAAAAGAGGACTATGTCCACATCAACAACAGAGGGAGTAGTTGGAGCAGAGAATGATGCCAAGGTAGCAAGGTTACAATCCATCGAAGGTCGTATGCATGTTCCTTTTTTCCACTGTGTAGACCTGTCAGGACTTGAGAGTTCCTCTTGACCTGTGTCACAGTCATACAAATAGGTATCTGCTTTTCTCCTTATGCATTTCCGTGTCTTTATGACCTTTTACGGCCCCATCAGTCATTCTGGCAGAGCAAGGCCCACTTAACTGCTGCAAGAAGTATTTGAAAACATTTTGACATGTTTTAAGGATCTCTGTCCATGTGTCTTTACACATCCCAGTTCAGAGGCACCAGCTGGAGGAAGTGCTGCAACCCCCAATCCACAGTAGTGCAAAATTCACGTTTGCTCTGAGTGAACGGTCATCTCTGAGGTGGGAAAACTACTGAAACTTGCACTCAACAAACAACTATAGGAGCAACAACTGACTGCTCAACAGAGCTACTGTCCTAG
Source organism: Struthio camelus (assembly GCF_040807025.1). Lineage (NCBI taxonomy): Eukaryota > Metazoa > Chordata > Aves > Struthioniformes > Struthionidae > Struthio > Struthio camelus. The sequence goes on along the minus strand of NC_090947.1, from coordinate 9,449,693 downwards.
GAGTGAATTAGAGGGACTATGATGCAGTTGGGTCAAACCAAGGACATTTAATAACAGCGTCTGCTGCACAGACTTTGCGATACATATACGCAGCACAGATCTTCACATATTTTGGATCACTGGGTCCGTGGCAAATTGGTTAGGGGGGAAAAAAAAAAAAAAGAAAGAAAAGGCTACTTTTAAAATTCTATAGAAGATCACCCAGCTCTCTCTGCTGCTCAGAGCAGGACAAGAACAACTTCTTAAAAAAAACCATAGCGCGTTAAGGCTGGCTGACTCACATCAGTCTGGTTAACCTGAATGCTCCAAGCCTAAAGGCCATGAACACAACACATGGCAATCTTGCAGCGCTAGCAGAGAAAGAAATCACCTCAATACAGGCATTTCCTTAACTGTAAGTTTAAATTAGGGATCAGGTGTGATTTAATGGAAGCATAGGTAAGAAAGCTACAAAAACAGATACCCATAGAAACACATGTTTATTATTACCTGAAATCTTTCAATTCCAAAGTAATTCATTTCTAGAGTCTGGGTTAATTTTACAGGGTGACAATATATCATACTCTTCACATGTATAGAATACCGTACTGGACTGCAAGTTCTGAGAGACTACACCGATCCAAGATGACACTCTAATGTAATATTGAGTGTAAATTTATATTTTGAAACTTCATCCTCTAGAAAGTCCCAGAAATTCTGGAATAAATGTTTCTTTCCCCTTCCTATTATGAAGGAAGGCAACTCTCAGTATTTAGCACTGTTTATTCAGCCCCTTGATACATTACATTAGGTACCTGAATTTCATCACTCACTCGTTTTGCTCCTGTAGAAATAGAACAAAACCAAAAGCCTGGGGTGTGCATACTGTAGGCCACCTCAGCAAACTACTGCAGATTGGAAGGGGTCTGATGTTGAAATGTCAAAGTGATAAAGACTACACTTGTTCTCATTCCATTTTTCTATTTCAGAGCACTATCAAATCAGTTAAGAAATTCAGGGCAAGTACATCAAGTTTTAGGTAATATCAACAGTAAAATTAAACTTGATGAGAGAATTTTATGTAACAATTTGTGTCTGTGCTGTGATTTTGTCTATTGTCAAGACCCTACAGTTCCATGTGAATGTTTCTAACCCACTTCTGAACGTCAGGGGCTAAAGCAACCACGCATAAAAAAATACTTCTTCATATATTTATGCTGCAGTTTTATAGGCATAAACTATATAAAAAAAACCCCACTGTTCATTCTGTTTGATGCTTGGAGCATACATGGTATTTCTACAATTCAATCCACAGGGTAAAAACATGAAGTGATATAACTTGATAAATATTGCAAAGTCTTTGTTTAAAAAACTTTTTAAAGAGTTCAGAAAAAAAACCCACAACAAAATGGATGTTTCAGATTGATGTTTTCACTGTTTTATTAATGGGTTACCATGAGAACTGCTCATCTGAAAATAAGATAGACTGAACTAGTTATACAAGGCTGATAAGTACCCCATACAAAGCCAAATGTCTGAAATGAACTCAAAATAGCCAAAATCTGCAGAGGCAACATACTTTTTGTTATAATTTTAGAGCTTTGTTTCTTTTTTAAGAGACAGTAAAGAAAGATTTTGTTTTTGCTTCAGTGCTCTCAAGTGAAAACTTTTTTTCAGTTCTAAAGTTAAAGTGCTACAGTAGCGTATATCTCAGGCATGCATAAGAAAAACAGCACTTCCTTAAAACCTCATCCTCGTACAGCTTCTAAACACCTCCTATTCACAAAATGCATTGCAATATTAAAACCAAAAGGGTTGAGGCCTACGCCTAGCAGAAACATTTATCTAACTTAATATACCAAGATTAAATCTGTGACCTGCTCTTTCCCTGCAAAACAACCAAAACTAAACAGTGACCAAATTTTGTAGTAAAATAGTTTTGGCTGTAAACACCTGAGTGGATTTTGGTTTATTTTTCATGTATTTCTATCTTTGTCTCGACAGTGCAGGAAAGCCTCTGAAATGAAAAAAATCCTTCCTGTGATTGCCAGGCAGACCTACTCTGCACGAGTATCATCTCCATAACTAAGAAAAATTGACCTTGCTTTTCACATACTTCAGCTGGATGTTAAGAACTGAATTACCTGTGGGCAACACAGCTGCCTTGGTGGAACAGAGATGTGACTGGCAGGTAACTCTGAAGGTCAGAACTACAACCCTGAACAGGCAATGGGAGCCACTGGGGAAACACCAGAAAGACACGGAACGTGTCTTGCATTAGTTCATCACATAAACAAGAAAATCTCCATTTCGCTTTCTGCAACTACAGCCTTACAAGAATTTCTGTTGGCAGCAGCGCTCACTCAGGCTCTGCTTTCCTCCCTGTTCTCTCTTTCTTATTTGTACCCTTACGTCTGTGGGGCTGTATAAGAAGTGGGACTACAAAAGCAATTTGGATTATAAACACATCAGAAAACGCAAGTTATTTTTAACCTAGACCGATTCTCTAATCCATTTCACCTCACAGCCTCCCAAACAGCTGCACCAGTGCTAAAAGCACAGGGACAGCAACAGAGAAAGTGAGGCAGAGTCCACGTAAGCCAGGCCTGCCAGTGAAAGTAAAGTACGTCAAATCACAGACGAAGTGAATGGAGAAAGAGATTGAAAAAAAGCAAACATCTATATTCTGTAATGTGATCATTACCACGTTACTGATGACTCCACTTAAGAGTGGGAGGCTGAAAATGGGATAATCTTTTTTTGCGCTGTCAACATGAACTTTCTGAGGATCAGGCAGAGAGCTGCATTTTTCAAACAGTCCCATCCCTGAGAAACAGCTGCTTTGTCATGATCGTCCTTCCTCTGCCGAGCCCAGAATGAGGTGCACTAGCTATACAATGCATGTTAATCTTATGCTCCAACATTCATGCTAACACAGTCTGAGCCACAATTATTATTTTAAAATCAGGAAGAGAGGCCAAGCCATTTATCATTTTGTAATAACAGCAAAACCATAGCTAGCTCACCAGCCAGGAACCTTGCGCCAACTGTTGGGAGGGGCTGACCGGATTCATACCAAGATGTGGACCTGGATCCCTTCTGCAACTTTGTCTTTCAGTTCAGGCTTGGTTAAAGGAATGTTGTATCTGATTCTTCCCATGTGACTGGGCTCCTCATAAAGAGGGGGACTCAGTGGTTACTCTGATCCAGTTTCTTGGTAAGACTGAAACCTACCTTTGATGAGGTGTAGCTAGTTCAACCACACAGATGTCACCAGGCTTTCAAGACAGGGAAATTCCCCTCTCATGCTTTTCTCTTCAACTGAAACGCTTACTGTGTTACAGCTAGTAGTAAAGACAAGCTGACGTAGCTCTGATCACCATGGACAGAGCCTCTTTTGCTCAGAAACAAATCTGTGCTGCAGTTCCATGAGACTGGTGAACTGCCCTAGCAGCACTCTGCTGCTGAAGGGGCAAAGTTGTGTTCCTTCTTCCTTTTCCCAACATCTCACTGCAATTTTGCACCAGTGTTGGTGCTAAAAGGATCTGAATCACAAACTGATCCAACTCACTCATCCAGAAGAAAACTAACCTGACAAAAAAGAAAGTTTTCTCCTGGATTAGTAATTTGAACTGACTCATTAAACTGCGCAACAAACAATACAGCCAGTATAAGGGATGGGCCAACACCACACAACCAGGAGCAGGAGAGAAGGAAGATATCTGTCTTTTGAGGGCCACAGTCAGTTGCATCAGCTCAGCTGAAGCCACAGCAACGGACTTCTGTTGGTACTATGCTGTGGCAGGAGTGCACAGTGCACACAGCCCTTTCCACTTCTTCCCTCCCTTGGTATCTCCCAGAATTTTCCTAGCAGCACAGACGAGAAAAATTCCGATGAGTTTCACAAAGAGGGGCAGGAGTGCTACTTTTATAACACCTCAGGCTTTTTTCAAGAGAAAGCCCTCTGCAGTGTATGAAAGCACAAATTAATAAACTGCTCATTTTCCTTGTCACTGGGAGGAGCGGACATGTACCAGGAGTGTTTGAGGCAGGGCCAGCTCAACAGAGCCAGAGGAAGAGTCAGCAGAAAAAGGCAAGGAAATGTTTCCCTTCTTTTGTTCAATGGGGTTTAAAAGATAAACTAGATGGGAAAAGATTTTACATTCAGCGCTAGAAGAGATGCAAGGGATAGTCTGCCAGCAAATTGGATTGATGTTTGAATAGCAGTACAGAATGAGAGAAGATTTGCGGGAGCATCTACCAGAAAGACGCATGTAATATTGGGACCAAGCGGCCACCAGAGATTGTACAGGAGCTGGAGAGATGATTAAGCAGAACGTACATGAGAGATTAGAACAGATGAACAAGAAATCATGCAAGAACAGGACCGAGGATGTGAATGTAACAGCTGATAAAAAAATATACAAGATAAAAAGTGCTTAAGCCAAGTATAAAAGTAGTGCAGCAAATTGTATGTGCACATGGCACTGACGCTGGGGAACAGCTGTTGCTCATGTTCATTTACTTACATGTAACACATGTAAAAACTTAAACTTAGATCACCCAGCACCACAACAGAAAGAACCACAACAGGATCCATGTCATCCACTCATAAACGCATGAATAATTTCAAAAACGTACGTAGGCTGCATTTTCCCATTTAGCAGCACTGCTGTTTAAACTGCTCCTATCGTGCTGTTCTTTGCAGTCCCATCCCTTCCCTGATTAGGCTGTGCAGCCATGCAGCAACCTGGGAAGGGAACGAGCCAGGTGAAAAATAAGCTCCCTGCTCCTCACCCCGCTGGATCATTCCAGTCAGCTTTACAAGCAGTGGCCCGAAACATTTGTGCCAGTGCAATAGAGAAGACATGAACAAATGGCCAGACGTGGAGGTTGCTTAAGCCCATAATACTGTCAAAAAAATGTATGTGGAACCAGTTTCAATCGGTCAGTCAGTAAGCATGCTTCAGGAATTCCTGGTTTTCTTGGGCTACCATACCATGCAGCTTTTATTCCTCAAGTCAGCCTCTTCTCAAGGAAAGATCCTGCTCTTTTCTACGTTTCAAAAGCTATCTGAAGTTTTTTCTTTGCAAGAGGAACACAGGACCCAGCTTTACAGCTGTTCTAAATAGGAAAAAGTAATAAAGTAATAAAAACCTCATCAACCAACCAAGCTACCACTGGAATAACACAGAGAGGATCAGAGAGAGATTTTCACAAACCACTTGTTTGGGGGGAGGGAGGGAAGGGAAGGACGAGTATGGAAACGTCAGAGATAGGTATTTATGTTTCAACTTTCTGCATGGAGATAGCTTTAAAATAGTTCACTACGAGACTTCCTGCAGCTTTGTCTGAAGCAGCTAGTGCTGGCCTATCTCAGAGATTAAATTGACAAGTAATGAAGTCCAGAACAGCAATTGACAGGACTCTCCTATCTTTGGAACTCCATCTTCCACCTGACGGTCTCAGATTTACGACAAATAGCAAATCTCACGCTACTCTTGTCAGAAAAGTAGGTATGCTTATCATCTTAAGGCGTGAAAGAAACGCTCTACCTAGGCAGTCTGCTCAAAATCACTGAGCGTACCTAACCTGTATCTAATGCTATTTTAAACACATGTAAATATATACATAAATGTATGTGTGTGTGTGTGTATACATACATACATATATATGTGTGTACACACACATATAGACACACATAAACTTCCTCCAAGTTCTTTACCCTCTCCCCTTAAGAGGCTCTTCCAGCATCTGCTGTTTTCTTTTTCCTCTGCTCCTCACAGGATACTCTAAATCCAGCACCGCCAGAAAAAACAGCAGCAGCATGAAATGTGGAAATCCTTGTCTGCTTCTCGTCTGCTTCCAGCTGCTGCTTTACCTAGCATTCCTAAAAGAGCTACTAGACCCAAGCACGTCTTCACCTTCTCCACAGCTCACAAGACTGTTCTATAAACGTGCAACAACAGAAGGTGCAGCGCTTACTCTCACTCACTTTTTTACTTGTGGTACAATCAAGTGGTCTAAAAGCTTAAGAATAAAGTAGGTATGAACAACTTAACAGCTGGGAGAAGTGAAAAGAAAATCACTAACCGCTGAGAGCGCTCAGATTTTCATAATCACCATGAAACGTGACCACATAGACTGCAGATGAGGCAACATAATTTTTGATTTAGAGAAAAAAACTTCACTGAATGGTCACGGAACTTCAACCGTATGCAGAGAGGGCACCGGAGAGCTCAAACCAAGCCCAGGAGGGCTGTTTTTGTTGATGAGGATTACTGTCATTTTCCATGAAAATAACTTTAAATTACAGGCAGAAAGCTAGCTAGGCCTTCTCACTGCAAAAAAGCCTTGAGAAGTGAGGCATGAGTAACTGATCTCCACTTGCTCACAGAGATCCTAAAATAGAGGTGAAGTGTGAATATCCCGTTTGTTTCACACGGGTGTCAACAGAAATTCCTAGGCAGGGCCTTGTCTACTACCAAAATTTGCACCTCGAGAGCTGTAGCTGAAGCTATGCAAGAAGAGGCTGTTTACTTCTTACTGCAGCAGAACAGCTACTTTCCCGATTAAGATAAGGTACCACAGAATATTTTATATTTGATACCAGTACCAGCAATAGCTGCACTGGTGTTAAGTTTCCAGGAAGCAGATAGACTGATGACTTGACAGTCTAAATTAGTTGTTTCTGAATTTTTTGGATCAACAGACCTTTCTCTCCTTTCAGACCTTTCCTCTCCCCTGGGGTAGTAGGCACCCTTACACTTTCCTTTCCAAAAAATATGGGAAAACAATGGGTATTTAATACAGATCAGATGCAGACCACTTATTCCAGACTTGGATACAAAAGCTGAGAGTACTAATCTGAACGCCAAATATTACTGGTCGTTCCACCAATGAAATTTAAAAAAACGTGAAGAATTATTATACTCTACTTTCCTACATCCAAACAGTATTTCTTTTTAGGTCACCCATAAGCTATGCTTGACAAATACACCATTACCTTCCTGCTCTCTTTTCTCTCCTGTCAGTGAGGATACAAAGTTTACAGGGAAACGCAGGGAAAGAGTTAGAATATGTTGATGTGAGAGTCCTGCGCTCTATCATGAAATAGAATGGTTTGGGGATAAACAAAATGTTATGTTTCTAAAGCTACAAAATAACGACATGCAAAGGTTTACTGTCACATTTTTGTATTTAAAATGAAGTGAATAGTCCATCAAACCAAAAATGAATGAATTACACCAAACACTATGTTCTGTTTAATCACTATCAATGGCTACATTGCTCACTGAAGTCCACAGATGTCTATTAATCAATTGCAACTTTAGAAACCCTCTTCTCACGTTGGTATTTTTCAGAGTGAAGCGATGTAGAACACCTTGGCTTTCTTTTCAACAGAAGTGGTGGAAACGACAGAGAACAAATTCCACATGCGAGAAAGGACAGGCCTATCTAGACACTTACACAAATCGCACATGCCCATCTTGAATAAAAGAAGGCATTTCCGGAACTTCACCTTTTAGAGTAAAAACCTACGTTTGATGACACAGGGAAAGGGAGAAGCAGAACTTCAGGAGCTCTAGTATTTCAAAATATAATGCTTGGTGGTTACACTGGAATTGAAAAGAGATATTCAGTATTTTCAAATAAGTTTCTAGCCTTTTATTTAAGAGTTAGGAAACTAGTTCTTGAGGGGAGGGGAAAAAAAAAACCCAAAAAAGTGTTTTTGGAAGAAAAAGCCACATGACCCATATTTTTTTTAATCCTTGCATATACTTTTGACAGGCATAAAAAATTTTAGTTAAAAATACGTTTTTAAGAGAGATTGCCAGAGCATTTTCACTTATTACTGTGCACAAAGATGCAGAAATCCAGGCTTTGCAAGAGTAAATAAGGTCAAAACAGTATCTTCTATGCTAGACAATAAAGGGGCGGGGAGGGAAAGCCCCCCAGCGCAGCAGTCAAAGGCAAGGTAGGACTGGTGGAACGTGGCAAGGACAGTTTAGCTGACATTTGCTATTAAAGCACTGATAGAGGTCAAAGCCTGCTCATTTGTGCAGCGCTGAGGAGTCTGTGCAAAACTGGCAAGAGCAAACCCCAAACTGAGATTAACCGGTCACCGCCAGGCTCAAGTTCACTTTCAGTTAAAAATACTAACAGGAAAGAAACACGCTGCAAAAAGGAACCGTATCTTGGTTATGCGATCTGAGCGTCAGCCTTAAAGATCTTCCCTCCTATATTTTAACGGCAGGCGGTGTTGGGTGACCGAGTAAGTTCGCCGGTTTTACAGCCCTCCGCATACGATCATGCCCCCGACACTTCCAATGAAAGTAAACCACCAAGTCAGATGCCGGCCCAAACTTCAGTGCACGGTTTTTATTAAAAACTTCTTGTTACAGAGCCTAAGAGAGCACGTTACAGCGCCTAGGAGCACCCCGCGTGTTTTGTTGTCGGTGGTGGTGGTGGCGGTGGGAGGGGTGTTTTCTTTTTTGTTTTTGATTTGTTTTTAATCGCAGGAGTTTGTTTATTGACACAGCACGCTCAGGTCGCCGGGTAGTGAAACTCTGGGGAAAAAGAAGGGGCAGCGGGGGCGGGTGGGCGGCCGAGGCGGCCCCGGCCAGGGCTGGCGGCCGGCAGCGAGCCGCCGAGGAGGCCGCGCTCGCCCTGCGCCGGCCACAGCCAGGCGAAAACAAGAATTAAAATAAAATTAAAAAAAAAAAAAGAATAAAGAAGACGACCCGTGAGGAGTTGTGTGGAGGCGGTGTGGTGGTGGTTGGGGGGGGGGGGACAGGGGCCGCCACCCCGCCGCGGAGGGGGGAGAGGGTGGGTGTGCAGCCGCCGCCGCCGGCGGCACCGCCGCGGCCGTCTCCTCCTCCTCTCTCCCCCCTCGTCGTCTTCCTCCTCCTCCTCCTCCTCCTCGGGGCCGGGGGGCGCGATCCCCCTCTCCCCGCCGCGCTGAGCGCCGCCGCTGGCTGCCGCCAGAGTCGCCGCCGCCGCCGCCTGGCCGTGGCGGCCGCCGCCGCCGCCGGGGCCGGCTCCCATCCGCCATTATCCTTTGTTCGCGGCGCGGCGGCGGCGGGGATGTTGCAGGGCTCGGCTCCATCTTTAAAGCGGGCGCCCCTCCCGCTGGCGCTGCAAGGCCGGGCCCCCGCGTCCTGCCGCCCGGCGGCTCCCCCTGGTCCCCGCCGGGCTCCATTTCCTTCCCTCCCCCCCGCCCCTGTTTGCTGGGCGCCTTCCTCCTCTTACCGGTTACCAGGCTGCTCCGTCACTGCTTTCGTTCGCGCCTAGGATCTCGCCGCAGTTTTATTCTCTCCCCCACGTAACACACCGCGTCAAACTACACCTCCGCCGCGTCACTCACACACACACAGGCGCTCCCAGCCCGGCGACAGGCAGGCAGCGGCCGACTGAGGAGCGCCAGCCAGGGAGCAAGCGCCGAGAGCGCCGCGGCCCCGCACGGAAACCGCCGAGCGCTCACGGAAACCGCCGAGCGCGCGGCGGGCGGCGGGAACGGCCGAGCGCGCCGCCGGCCCCCGCGGAAAGAGCCGAGCGGCCGCGGAAACGAACGAAGCGCCCCGCCGGGGAGGCGGAAAGAGCCGAGCGGCCGCGGAAGGCGCGAACGCCGCTTCCGCCCGCGGCAGCCCGCGCGGGAAGCGCCGAGCGGGGCCGCGGCGGGGAGGGGGGGTGAGGGCTCCCGCCGCTCCCCTCCGTCCTCCGCGGGCGCGGTGGAAGGGGCGAGGCCCCCCCAGCACACCCCGACCGCCGCCCCGCGCGTCGGGAGAGGGGCGCTCGTCGCCTCCCCGGCAGCCCAGCTGCTGCTCTGTGGCGCTGTCCCAAACCTCCCAAAACTCAGCCCCAGCGGGCCCCCCCGTCCCCGGTTCTCACCTTCCGGAAGGCTTCCAGCCGCCCCTCATGGTCTCCACAAGCACGAGGTGGCAGACATCGTCTCCACAAGCACGACATGGCGGACGTGGTGTCCGCCAGCATGACCTGGCAGACGTGGTCTCCACAGGCACGACATGGCGGACGCGTTCTCCGCACAACATGGCGGACGTGGTGTCCGCCAGCACGACCTGGCAGACGTGGTCTCCACAGGCACGACATGGCGGACGCGTTCTCCGCACAACATGGCGGACGTGGTGTCCGCCAGCACGACCTGGCAGACGTGGTCTCCACAGGCACGACATGGCGGACGCGTTCTCCGCACAACATGGTGGACGTGGTGTCCGCCAGCACGACCTGGCAGACGTGGTCTCCACAAGCACGACATGGCGGACGCGTTCTCCGCACAACATGGCGGACGTGGTGTCCGCCAGCATGACCTGGCAGACGTGGTCTCCACAAGCACGACATGGCGGACACGTTCTCCGCACAACATGGCAGACGTGGTGTCCGCCAGCATGACCTGGCAGACGTGGTCTCCACAAGCACGACATGGCGGACGTGCTCTCCGCACAACATGGCGGACGTGATGTCCGCAGGCACGACCTGGCACACGTAGTCTCCACAAGCGCGACATGGCAGACATGCTCTGCACACGACATGGCAGACGTGGTGTCTGCCGGAACAACCTGGTGCACACAGTCTCCACAAGCACGACATGGTGGATGTGCTCTGCACACAACATCGCGGACGTGGTGCCATCCTGAGGCCTCCTTGCTGCCCTGGCGTTGCATGGGCTCCTCTCACCCCTCCTCAACGCTCCATGGCCTCCGCCTGGCCTCCACCCAGCCCGGCCTCCCCATGCCCTCTCAACGTGGCAAAATGCCCATATGTGTCCCTCAGGCTGCTCCTCCAAGCCTGGCTCTTCCAGCTTGTCCTTGCGGCTGCCTTGCAGCTCGCTCTGGCGCCGTGGCCAGCCGGGGCGGCCCCACGAGCAGGTGGTGCCGCCGCAGCTCACAGGCGCGGGGCAACACTCCCACCACCATAACACCAACACTGCCATGAAGTCCCCGAGCTCCATGTAACCAACCCTCCCTGGCCGCCATCCACATAACCAACCTTCCCCAACTGCCACGAGAAGGACGAACGCTGTCTGCCCAGCCAGGCGACAGAGCCGCAAATCGTGATCTTCAGAGCAGCCCCTTCCCAGGCGAGGGTCCACTCCTGCCGGTGCCACGTCTGCGCTTCATCGCCCTTCCTAGAGAGATAGATTTCACCAGGACGGGGACCCCCAAGTGATGGGGTGTGGGGACGGGGAGAGGCACCCGGCCTGGCTCTGACTTCGTGGGGCCCAGCCTGGCACCCTCCACGCTCTAGTGCCCTCCACACTCTAGTGGCCTGCACGCTCTGGTGGCCTCCACGCACTGGTGACCTCCGTGCTCTGGTGGCCTCCACGGTCTCTCCGGGACGCAGCAGGGAAACCATCCAGCTGCTCTCGCTGGGCTTTTCCTCTGATGGTCCCGCATGGGGCATGGGGCATGGGGTGGGGGGACACCTCGGGGCAGGGCACGTGCTATCTGGCACCGCTTTGGTTGGTCCCGTTTGGTTGCGGCCAGAGGGAGAGCAGCTCCCTGTGCCCGTGCAGTGGGGACATCTCCGGCGGGCAGACGGGCAGATCTGGAGCTCGTAGGACCAATTAAAAACTACGTGTAGTTTTGAAGAAAGTCCATTTTGTTCCAGGAAACCTCGAGATGGCACTGCATGACAAGATTTGAAGCTCCAGATGCCGTTCATTTCAACCACCGGGTCGTTGGCGCGTTCCTCCAGGGCTGCCTGCCGTTATCGCAAGACGCCGCTGCACGGCAATAACCCGCCCAGGTGGGCCCTGCAGAGCCCGCCACTTACACCACATCAAAAGACAGTGTTGCCCACGTGAATCTAGTCTTGTTCTTGCTGAGTCTTGTTTTCCTCAAGAGGGTTGAACTAGTTTTATTGAGAGGGAGTTTCATCCAACTCCGTCAAAAAATCGAAAGAGATGATGCAGACAGCGACTACGGGCTTGCTCTGCTTTTGGCTTTGTTGATTTCAGTTGTTTGAAAACAAACTGAAATAAACCGTGTCTGACATTTTTAAAACAAGCAGCTCAAGTTGGACTGATAAAAAACTGTTTTGTTGAAAACACATAATATGGCTGGGCCACACCTCATTTTGCACTTTTATTGCATTTTTTTCTGTCTGAGCTGTCTGCAAACAGGAGCTCCAAGTTTGCAGCATAGCACAGTAGAGCGTGACCTTTTCTCTCCCTCATTATTTTGGACTTGTGTTGCTCCTTTGATTAATAGCTGATCCTGTCAGCAGCGTACGGCTAAAATCACTCCTAAAACTACTGTACGTCAAGGAGTGGTTCTGAGATCAGAGCGTAAAGGCTCAGCTGCCCTTGTGCTCCTCTTATGGGGAGTAAAGTACTTTATATAAGAAAATATTTAGAATGCGCAGAACAAATTTAGCTGTCTGAGTGTCTCTTGCTTGATTCATGCGTTAATTTATCCTTTTTTCCCCGTTCCCTCTCCTTCTTTCCAATTCTCTGTTAATGTTTCTGTGTTGCATCAGTTTTGTTGGCTCCCCAAATGACCCAAACTGTGTACGTTCTCCACGCAGGCACATTTCCCAGAAGTATGTGACTCGCCTTCTTGCGGGAAGCCTGAAGAATCACAGCGATAAGCGCTCGGAGAGAGTAAACTCCAGTCCTTGAAAGGCAGCTAAAGTGCACTAACCCAGTCTCAGTGAACAGCTCTCCTCAGCAGCCTGAGCCCGAGCTCGGTCTGAGCCAAGAGAGCGCAGCTGATGGGGCTGCGATACGCTGGGCTCCCGGAGACCGGCAAGGGCTGCTGCTATGTTGTCAAGCAGTTCTCTGCGCCGTTTTGATCCTGCTCTTCATTTCAGGCATTGCTAATAATCTGGCATCCTGCTGGTCCTTCCCAGCCCTGCTCTCACCCATCGCTTCTGGGCTGACTCCTTCTCAGTCGTTCTCTTAAAGTCTTTCAGCTCGCTGACGAGCTTTACAGGTATCTTGCAGGGGTGTCTACTTCCCCACCACCCAGCCTGGGCTCCCCTTTTGGCAGACAACTCAAGAGTGCAATTTATCTCAAACCGAAACAGATGTCTCAAATAGGTAAGGTGCCCGAGGTGATCTGAGATTATTCCCAACTGTTGTTTCTATGGTGCCTCCATCTCGTGTCCCATGGCGGAAGCACAGATGATACGTGGAGTGGGGCTGGATTCAGCCCTGACACGGGCAGGTTCAGCGGCACAACTGCGTGAACTGCTGTGAAATCTTCTGGCAGCTGTTTTGCACATTCCCCTTCCCCTTGCAGGTTTTCTGATTTTTCTGCCTCTCAGCAGATCTGGGCAAAACTGGGACACCATTGAGACTGGTAGTGAGAGTTTGAGTTGAAAAAAAAACCCTGCTCTTACTATCATCTACCCGTCCCTTTCACGGTTTTCTCTTGGAGAATTTGTATACAATGGGATGGTAATGATGTGCCAACTACCCACAATGTCCTATCGGGAGAGATTGACTGGGGGCGGAGGGGGATTAGGATGCTCAGCAGTTTTCCTCTTCCTCAGCAAAAGTTTGCTTGATGATGAGTGAAACCCAGCAAGATTAATTATTTTTCTTGCAATTAAGCCTTAGGGGCAAATTCATTAGCTTTGCAGCTTTCAGGCTGGTTTTCCTGGGCAGTGGGCTCCTTGCATACAGCATTGCAGGTTGATTGCCCACGGCCCAAGGTTTGCAGGGGCTAATGGGTGACAATGGGTGACGGCAGATCAGGAAGGGGTGTCGCTGGCTGCAAGGTGTGGTGGCTCTGCAATGCATAAGTTGCATTTGGGAGCAGTTGTTCACCTCTCTCTGCTGACACTGGTAGCGCACAAGATAGTATTTATTGTGGAAACGCAGAGATACATGCCAATTAGGTGGTTAGTGGAGTATGCATTTTGGTGCAACAAGTCTTGCGCTGCACTTTCCACCCCACACAAACGGAACAACGATTTTAAGGCAGATGTAGGGGAAGGAGGGGGGTGCCGCTATATCCCGGCGGTGGACATGGCCGTTCGGTAGCACAGACAGAGCACTGCAGTCCCAGGTGATGGCTTTCGGAGGAGAAAATAAAGCCAATAAAGGCATGCGGTTCTGAAACACAATGGCGAAGACATGTCGGTCCTCCTTTTGGTCTCTCCTTCCGAGACAGATGGAGGCTTGGCTTCAGTCTCCCGTGCAAAACAGTCTTCTATCATTTCACATCCTCTCTGGACCAGGTACAACTGCGTACTTACCAGAATAAGGACAAAAATCTACAGGTTTAGTACCTGCCACGGAGAATAAGATTCACTGGCCTCCCTGAGCACTTTATTACAGGCCGAGGTCTAAATTCACAGTTAACTGAGAACAAAGTAACCAAAAATAGAAATGGTTCTTCAACATCTCCCTACTGAAAGTTAATGAACTGCAGCTCAGGTCTGCCCTCACTGCTCTTGGACATTCATCGTTGCTAAAAGTAATAAGTCTTCCCGGCCAAATACAGGCTTTACAAGCAGGCAGATTGCGTGCTCAATTAGTCCAAGGCAATCGGTCACTTTGCTTATCCCCAGCTGTGTGAAATAGGGAGCCGCGCGGCCGCACCGTCCTGCTGGGGCAGGAGGAGCTACGCGCGTGTGCGTATATCCTACGGACGCCTCCCTCACTGACACAACACATTTTGATTTCCAGTAGCTGGGTAGCAATGCATTTCTGAGCCCCAGGCGCTTTGGATTACATTCTCTGTTAACTCACGGCCCTTTTCTGCCTTCTCAGATATCCCCCATCCGGAAGCAGAGGGGATTTTCCGAGGGCAGGAGAGCGCGGGACAGACGAGGGCAAGCAGCGTCGGAAGCCGTGGCAGCGTGCTGTGTGTCTTCTGAGCGCAGCCAGTTACACCGAGCTCCTGGATCAGGCTCCCCGAGCACCCTGCACAAAGCCCAGCTTAGCTCGCGGTACGAACAGTTTCCATGCAGGCGAGGGAAAAGTCCAGGGTTTTTTCCTTCAGTTCATCAGAAACGCCTCTTGAAAGACACTCTTTTCTTGCTGCTATAGCCTCTCTCTCTCCACTTTGCTGTGTCTTCCTCATTAAGCTGAATTTCTTCTCACTTTCAAAGCCCTGAATAACCGTGTCCCTACTTTTTCCTCCTCCTGGTTTTCTGTTCCTGTAACAACCTACACATCGATCCTCTTCCCCCCCCCCCCCCATAAGATTTATCACAAAACTGTGCAAGAAAGGGTAATACTTGCTCAATATTCTGCGTCTCTGAAACATCTGAACTCCCACACATTCGTTGTTCATGCAGCTTTCAGACAGATATAAACACAGTTTTGCTTGAAAAAAGGTGTGAACGAGGCAGTGTTTTGGTTTTCAAAGTACGGAAATAGCAGTTTTCATTAGTGTTTGTGGAGTTAACTGCAGACGCACACAGCAACGAGGCAGCAAATCAAAATTCCTTCAGTAGAAAAATTATTCTCTTTGTACTTGAAAAAGGGAGGAGGAAACGTAGAGGTCCCGCTGGCCAGTTTAGCCCTTTTAACACTGCCGGCGCGGAGGGCCAAAGTGCTAGCGGTTCTGCAGTTACTTTGGGACACTTGCTGTACATTTCCACCTTTGTCACATGGTGTTTGGGAAAACCCGTTTTGCTCCCCCTTTTTTTTTGTTTTTAAAACTTCTAGGGTTTTGATATTTTGGGCATCCATCCAAACAGATGCTCAAGAAACTTTTGAGAGAGGCTGTTTTGGAGAGGGAGGAGGCCGGTAAGAGGGCAAGTTGCAGAGCGCGTGCAGGGGGCCGGGGTTTCGGCGGACACCCGCACAGCGCAGCTCTCCCACAGCCCCACCGCAAGGGTCTTGAAGGGATGTGTTTCCCAAGAGCGCAGGGGCTTTAAAACCGCGGTGGCGACGATGCACCCGGACAGATCGTGCGCCCACGGCCGCAAGGGCCAGCCCAGGGCGAGCGGTGCAGGGGGGAGGCAGGAAACGCTCCCTGCGCCGGCAGAGGCAGAAAGCCATCCTGCAGCGCTGGAGGGCCCACCAAAGCCGCGGAGACATAACTCGGCTCCCCAGCAGCGGCGCACCCCGACCTGCAAGGAGCAGGGAGCTCTGCCCGCAAGAAAGCCAGCAGTAATTTCAGAAAAAAGGTCAAACGGCTTGAACGCAAGCAGCTCGGCTGTGAACAGAAAACAGTGATGATCCAAAAGCATGCACCAAAGGGGGTTCCAGGCGTTTCCACAAATAAGTGCTCAAGCCTTCCACAGTTACCAGTTTGTCTTGGTGGGAATTGCTAACCAACCTTTTATGCAAAGGTTCTGGGTTGCGTTCAAGTATTAAACGCCCTTTCTGCTAGCTATGTCTTTTTTTTTTTCCCAGAAAAAGACCCCCTGTGATGGAGCAGATTTGATTTTGCCTTTGCGCTGTGACCTCCGGTACAGCTTTTCTGCCCCTCTCTCTGCCGCTGCTTCCTTCTCCGTGAGGCTTTTCTTGCCTTGGGATCAACAGATAAAAGGCAGTGTAGAAGCTTGGTTATTATTATGATTTCGTCTCATGTCAGATGTCAGCAAAGCAGCTTTGGGCTGAACCTTTAAAGGTCATATCAGCTTTGAAGAGCATCTTGTGCTTTCGTGTGGCAGATTGGCACACAGAAGGAAGGACTAATACGAATTACTGACCAACGAGGGGCTCAGCAATGCTGTACAGATGGGTTTACACTCCAAGCCTCCGTGACCTTTTTCTTGTCCATCCAGCTCTTTTATAATGCACTTCGTGGCTTGTGGACCACAGCACACTCAAAAACTTTCTGTTGCTTTAAGAACGAGAAGAACTGATAAATGACTTATTTAAGCACCGATTGAAGTATCAGACACGGCAAATCTAATATGAATGCAATACTGACCTAATACATGGGCGCTCCGGTTAGATGGGTGGGTTTCAGATTGCCTTTAACCTAGCTAGCAGGACTGTTGTAGTGGCATGGGGCTCGCTGCAGACAGCAAAACAGGCCTGAAAAAGCTGAGTAAATACTGGATCCATCAGTCCGGAGTGAGCGTTTGGCTGCCTTGTCCACAGTCCCACCCTTGGGTGCAATGAGGATGATCCCGTGCTGAAGAGGAGCCATGTACTGTTTCGGTAGATAACGTGGCAAAAGCCCTGGCCTACAGCCAGTGGTGAAGCTCTGTGTTTGCCTTCCTCCCTTGCTCCAAACGAGCGAGGTGGCAAACGAAAAAGCGCATGGCAGCACTGAAGAAAAGGGAGGAGAAAAATATCTGCCTGTGCTCACTGGGGAAGGAAGAGGGACTCATTTTTCCTGTCCGTCTTTGGCCCGAAAGGCAACACCTCTTTGGAAGGTGGAACATCTCTTTACGAACCACCTGCTACATAAAGCCAAGGCAAGAACAGGAGTAATTTAAGAGGCTCTGCTTTGCCAGAGTCTCAAATAAATAAATGTGGAAAGGAAGCTGAAAAGCAAGAAGGGACTAAGGAGGTCGCCCGGTCACAATGGCGTGCAGCAGGCTTCGTTCTCCAGGGACAGCTTGTTTCTCTGACTACCAGCTTGGTAGCTTTGCTGGTAAGTCCTGCATTTCTACTGGCACGACCTGCTGCTTTTGAGTCAGCTCCCATCACACAGGAAATATTACTTTGACTTTCGCACTTTGAAAAATAAATCTTACGCCTCCGTGGCTGTCTTTCTTTCACGAGAGGAGCCAGCAAACACTAATTTGGCAAATAATTTCAGAGGTGGCGTGAAGATGGCAGCATGCTGGTGTGGCGTTTGGTTTCAGGATCACTATCGCACAGCCTGGCTCGAACAAATGGCTGGAAATGTTGAAGAGCTCCAATTTTTAGCATGTCCATTTACTACAAAGTCAGGTTGCTGGAGCTATGGGAAAGAGGGGGAGGTTGTTCAGAAGTGAAAAAAACACTAAGAGCACTTAAAAAGTAGTGCAGACCAATACGGGCCAAAAAAAAAAAAAAAAAGACAGTGGGTGCAGGAGAGCCAGAAATCACTGCCGTTCATGTCCTCCGGTGTCGAGCACCAGCATGTGCTGCCTGTTGCTCATTTGGCTGCATGAGGCAACCCCAGTTCCTTTAAAGCACACCAGGATGCTGGGCTGTCTCACAGCCTTTAATATCCAAACAACAAATTAGGTCCCAGCTGGGCTCTGTTTATCAGCTTAAAAGGACCTGAATTTCTCTCCTGCAGTCAGGAGGGAAGCCCGAACGGGGACCGATGCTCCTGCCAACTCCTTGGGAGTGGGCAATTTTCACCATTTTAACCATCGCCCAGGTAGCGATGGGGCCTGGCGGACTTCGCCTTTGTCTTGCGCCTTGTTTTGTATTTGTTCTTGCCTGCCGTCTTCCGGGTCGACTCTTGTGGTGTTATGCACCAGACTTCCACTAGTTTTGCCGTTATGCGTCGGGGAGAATGAGATACTGTATCTAATTACATGCATTTATTTATGCAGTTATATAATGTATTTACTTGTGCAGCTCTATGATATGTAATTTAATTTGCAATATGAATGTAGCGAGCCTTCTGTACTCGATTTGTGTTAAACCATCTGAACATATATTGGAATTCAAATAAAAAAAATCGTGTTACTTTGAAGTATTCTTATTTAACTATTGATAAAACAGCTCAAACGGGCTCGGTGTAAATGACAGGAGAGCTGGCGTTTACAAGAGACCTATTAGACTGAGGGGAATTGGACTGAGAAAAACAATTTGATTTTGTTTTTTCTCTCCTCTCTGCCTGAAATAAAAACTGTGCGTGCAGAAGGGATCTAATCTTCAAAGTCTCGGACGGTCGGCGCGGGGACAGCTGCTTGCCTTGCCCGCGGCCGTCTCTGGCTCCTGCTAAAGGGGGACGCTGCTTTCCGAGCGCCTCCGAGCGGCCGGGCTCCGGCCGAGCCCACAGACCGGTGGGCGCTCCGCTGGTTAATAAAGGCCAGTTCTGCTGCAGACCGGGAATAAATGTAGAGGGGCCGATGCTCAGCTGGTGGAGGATGGCCATCTATTGACTTCAGCCCTCTTGTCAAGGCACGCATTGATTGCTGCCCCTTCCGCCCTCCCTTAACTGCTAAAATTTGATACAAACGGGTTGCCACGCTGAGCTATATACAAAAGGATATCATACTATAGGAAAAAGCCAAAGTCAAGCATTTGGCCGAGCTTAGGCTCCTCTGTGCCTTTCCAAGCACGGTAAAATTAACAATAATATTATCTCCGCTAGCACTTTCTGAGCGCTAATGATGTCAAAATGGCAAAAGAAAACAGACTGGGGAAGACAGCAGAGCGTTATCCCTAGAAGAGAAGATTTGTGGATTAAATTGAATAGCTCCGTGCTGGAAAGACTCTGCCCTGGGTGGAGAATAAGCTGTTTGGAGGAAGGATCTCCAACTGCAGGAAGAGATTAAGGAGCAAGGAGGCTGTTTAGGAGCAACGGCCGGAGCCCTCAGGTTCGTTAGCACTGGATATTCCCTCGCTTTCATTTAGCTCAAGGGCACGGGTGATCTCTAGCCCTCTGCCCACCAGCGCTTGTCTCAATTTGCCAAGTATATTTAGCTCTTGCGGGAGCATAAGCAAACAAATACGAACATTATAAAGGTCCCTGCCGACTCATGGATGCTTTTATCAGAGAAGGGACAAATCTTAGGCTGTCCGTCCCGTCTTGTCTCCGAACTTCGGAGGTTCTGCTGAACCGCGTCTCGATCAGTCTTGATTTTTGCAGATTGAAAACGCGGGAGAAGCTCTGTGGTCTGCAAAGCCCCAGCCCGGTCTGATCCCCCCCCAAATCCTCCCTTCCCGAGCGCCGCGTCTCACCCCCCTCCGGGGACGCGTTCAGTGCCGCGTCCAGGACAAGAAGTCATTTTTATCCCAGACGGTGGGATAAAAAAATCCCAGAGCTGCTTTTGGCTTCGGCAAGCCTTGGCAAGGCCTGGCAGCTCTTTCGTTCAGTGCCCTTCGTTAGGAGCGGGAGGGAGCGTGAGCTACACAGCCAGAAAACAACGCAGCGCAGTAGCACGTCGGCTCCGCGTTTCCCTGGGGCGGCTGACACAAACATCTCCGCGAGGCAGCAGAGCGAGTGCCGCAGAAAACCGAAAACACGAGGTGGCCTCTCGTTCCCCAGCGCTGATTTCTCTGCTCGGGATACCTGCTTGCTGAGGACGCCTCATCTCGGGCCGGCGGCTGAACAGCCGCTGGCCTGGCAGCACCTCGGAGCGCTGCCGGCCTTGCTTACGTTTGACAGGGCAAGTCAGCTGCCAAAAAGGCGGATAATAAAGTTCTTTGATCACTTCTTTCTCCCCATCACTCCTCTAATGTCATCTCTGCAGGGAGGCGTCGCCAGCGATGAAAGCTCTGCAGGCAGAGGTAGTATTTCTGATCCGAACAAAGGACGTAGTTGGGAAAAAACGGGCAAACTTTTGTGCAAGCCGGTTCTCTGCTCGGAGGTAGCAGCACGTTGCAGATGCCTAGGGGCCTGCGCAAGGCCTGGGGGCCCAAAGGCTTCTCTGTTTTTCCCCTCTCTACCGTTGGTAAAGCCCAATCACCTTCCCCGCAGATTGGGTCTCGCTCAGATGCTCCGCGGAGCGCACGCGTGCACCCAAGCCGAGTTAAGGCCGCGTTTCCCCCTTGCCCGTTCTGGGGCCGGAGGATGCTCTTTACGCATGCCTGAAGCCCTCCTTCCCCGGTGCAAAGTCCTGGCAGCAGCCCTCCTGTTTTCAGTGCAAGGTGCCTCCTCGCTGAGCAAAGCCGGTGCAATGTGACCTGAACCCTACTGAGGGCAGCACCGACCCGCCAGACGGCTTCCAGGAGTTTCCCATTGATGCTCTCGTTGGGGACTTCCCCATTAAAATGGAAACTCTTCATGTGTTGATGCACTTCTTCAGCACTTTCTCAGTGACCAGGATATACATATATATGTTTTGCCTTTAAAGCTTTCCAAACAAGAACTTATGTGCAGCCTAAGCAAAAAGTCTCGAGGCTGCAACAAGCGGAGAAAAGAGATATAATGACTGAATAAGTTTAATAGCACATTGTAAATGACGGGTGATGTGTCAGCTGCAGGTCTTCAGCAGAGCAAGCCGTGATCTTGAAATGCTAGCTGTCACCCGTTACCTGCAATGAAATAAATGGAAATAAATACTTTTGTGTCCTTCCTTGATGCCTTTTTTATGTATCAGGTTTGGAGATTTTCCTTGTTCCGGTGAAATAGACTGCGCTGACAAAAAGGAAAAGCGCCTACAACCAGCTTCTATTAGGCGACTGGTGCTGCTAAAGCAACCTGAATGCTCCGCGTTTTTTTACGCGTTCCTCTCAATGCAGATGGTTTTGGCCGATCCAGACCCTCCTGGTTTTGAGCTATTTAACCCCCTCTAAAAGAAGAAGCGGTCTATATCTAACTCCCCCTGCAAAAATCTGTTTTGACGAAATATCAGCACATTTTACCGCTTTCACGTTGGCTCTATCACCGTGACTGTCTGTGTAGGAGTCATAAAAGCACCTTGGCGTTGGGTGCCCCCCCGGGGGACGTTCTCCAGGGCGAGGTGGACGGGAGCACCCACGGGCCAGTCCCGCAGGGCAGGAGGACGTGTTCTGGGGTGGCGGGGGCCGAGTCCAGGCTGGTGTTGGTGTCCCGGGTCACCTGAAGTCACCCACGGTCGCTGGCCACCGCCTGGGCACGTGCACTATCGCGGGAGGGCTGAAGATGGCAGCAGGAACCCGGGCACCGCTTCCACTTCGCTTTACTTCGTGCTTTCTATGTCCTTGGAAAGCCCAGACGCTAGCGCAGGATGCACATTGGGGCTGGAGTATGGGCTTAATTAAACCATTCCTGGGGTCGTTGTGCAGAAAGGCAAACTTTTCTCCCCTAGTATTTAACCGTGCTCGGCCAAGGCTGCCGTTGCGAGTGCTCGCCGCCCGTGCCGGCGAGACGGAGGCCAAGGAAGACAGCGGGAGCTTCATCCGCACCTTAATTTATGGATGTTTCCTTAAACCTCTCGCAGCCTTCATCTGTTGGAGAAATGGGGTTCATCTGTCAGCTGTAATGCTTCCTTCCAGACAAATAGCACCGCAGCATCTGCAATTTCCATAAGTGTGTTGCACTTTGAAGATGGAGATACATGGGATACTTCAGCCCTCCTTGCTTTTAAGTGCCTCAGGATTTGCCTCATCAACACAAAGGCCTATTTGCCGCTCAGCGCGCGCTGGTGTGAGTTTCAAGTTGCTCGTATGCACCAAGAGCAGAGGAGACCTTTGCTCTGAGAAGCCGCTGTCAGTTGAGACATTGCCCAGATCTTAATTTAGAAGGCAGAAACTGAGAGAAGGCCTCCAAAAAAAGAAAATAAAAGCCACCCCATAAACTTTACACAATTATTTCCTGTGTTTCATTCATTTTGCTGTAATTTTACACGTCTTCACGTTAAGCGTTGATGTTGTCAGAGGAGCACTCAGAGTAAGTAATGTCACTCAGCGAGTCACAAATGGAGTCCGTGTCAGGCCGCGTTGCAAAACGGATCTATAACCGGCTTTTTGTCCCTCAGTTTGAGACGGTCTAATTTGATTCCTGTGATTTATGGCCGGGAGGAGGACACGCGCTGCCCTCCAGCTCCCTCCGTGCCCCCGACTCCATTTCTGCCCCTCTGCTGAGTATTCTGGCTTTTGGAGGCGATTAGGCTTGGAAAGGGAGCGAACACATTTCTCGCCTAAACTAATTTGTGTATCAGTCACCGGAAGAGGGAATTTTTCCCCCCTCCTTGCTGACAGCCCAAGACAGCGAGTATTACTCGTGCCGACCTTGAGTGCGGAGATCGCGCGGTGAAACTGCATGCGTAAGGAAAGGGAGCGAGGTGTTTGGGGTGAATTCTGGAGCCCGGCAAGAGTTTACCACCACAGCGCGGGGCTGGCCACACCGCTGCCGATCCGGCCGGCTGCCGGCCTGTTTGCAAACCTGCGCTTTGCGCGAACGGCAGATTTACTCCCTTCAGTTCTGGCACGAAACCTCCCGAGCTGGTGGGTTTCCACGGGTTTCGGCGGGCTTTGGGTCGAAGTTGTGACACGCAAAAATCAACCGCCCATAAAATCGCTCCAGCTACTTGGGCAAAGAAAGAATCAGGGCTTAACATCAGGTGTCGGATTTAGCCAAAAAGCTAAATAATAAGCCATACCGCTCCAGCCATGAATGTTTGCATCAGCTACGGAGCGGTGTGAAGTGAGCAGTATCTCGCAAAGCAACGGCCGCTGTGCAGGGCGCCGGGGAGGGATGTTCAGGAGAACGAGCCCAGCCGAGCGCAGCCCCTGGGAACGGGGACGTCCCCGGGATAATTTTGTCCTCCGTTTCCCAGCTTCCGAATGAGCAGGCGAAACGGTCTGAGGTGATTAAAGCAATCGAGAAGATTAGCTTTCTTATATATAACCTCCTCGGCTCCTCTTTTATGCGTGGAGCGATTTTCTCAGCAGGATGTCTTATCTATTTTAGAGAACGCTTGGCTTTTTTGTTTTTTTTGTTTTAAAGTAAATCAGGTTTTTAATCTTTTTGTGTCGGTTTGATAGACTGTAATAGCAATTCTGTTTGGTGGCAGTTCCCAACCTGCCCGTTCCCCCTTCAGGAGCGTTTCCTTGCCTTTAATTGCCTTAATTGCTCTAGTTTGAATAAAGCTGGGATCACACCTTGGCAGACCTTGGAGATGTTGAAGCGCCGAGCATCGCCGTTCCCCAGCAAAAGCGCCAGAGCTGGGTCGGCTTAAGGCTTCGTATGAAATATCTTTTATTCCTGCTTCTACGGTGAATGGGCATCTCCTTCCCCCTCGCTGCCCCCGCCTCCGAAAAGAGAGGAAGTTTCGGGTGGAAAGGATGGGGCGCTCGAGGTTGAAATGCGCTTTTGTGACGCTTGCAACTTTTTCTAGGGACAAATCCAGTTCTTTGGTGCTCACGTCTGCAGGGTTTTCTGCCTGCACCTCAGAGGAAGGGAGACCCTAGCAAGCCCTCCTCAACCAGTGCAAACAAAATGAAAAGCAATATAGATATGTGTGTGTGTGTGTGTGTGTACATATATATATATGTATATATACATATATAAAAAGTAGTGTATCCTGCCTGTGTGTTCCCCAGGAGGTGGCGGCTGGGCTCCCCTTGCCGGCTGGCGCCCCCGGCTGCCCGTGGGGATGCACCCCGCGCCGGGTGCCCCGGCACACCCGAAACCACCAGCCTCGGCCGAAAATCTGGCCCTGCAGTAATAAATCCCGCAAGCGCGAAATCGTTATGGCGCTCGAGTCCCGTGCCAGCAGGAGCCGTAATACTGGTGCGCGCCCGTCTCCTTACAGAACAGTGAAGTCCCGATGTTATAGGGGAATAAAGAAGTGAGGCGCTAGATCATGATCGGGCAGGAAAAAACGGTTACAGTACAAAAGAAATTAGGGCAAAAATAGCAAGTTGATCGTTCTTGGGAAGGGAGATGCGCAGCGAGGAGGGAGCGAGGAGGGGACACACTTCTCCTACAGTATATTAGGCTTCGGTGCGGATGTAAGTATAAAACGCTCCACAAGTCCTGTAATTGAGAAAATCCATCAAACGTCCTGACAGCTGCTCCAGCATTTCCACAAGCGATAAAACTTGAATTTATTTCACTTCTGCAAAGGGGGCAGTATCACCTTCTGGCGGCTTTAATGAAACGCCATAAAATTCGAGGAAAAACTGGGCTGTAAAGTAATAAAAAAAGAAAAAAAAAAAGGGGGGGGGGGGCTAGTCAGGAGCGGAGCGGCGGCGGGGACGGCGCAGGAGGGCTGCGAGCGCCGCTGGCGGAGGCTGCTGTTTCGCCAGCTCCCGAGGCAGGGGCCGGGCTGGACCGGCTGCTGCCGGGCGGTAGAGCGAGGAAAGGCGGTGCCAGCACCGGGCGCCCTCTCGGCCGGGGTGCGGGTTTAAGGGCACCAAAGCTTCCGCCCCTGCCCCTGGAAGGGAGCGAGGCGGTCGCCTAATTTCTTCTTCATGTCACGTTTATTTTTAAGTGTAACTCACTACGGCTTTAACGTCGGTAACTCTGGCAGGGGCGTTACAACCCGCAGCGCGCACTCCTCGCAGCCCCGTAAATTGCCGCCTTTTATCCCCGTACGCTTTTAAATTGCTCTAGAGCTTGCTGGCTGCTCTTCCCGCCGCTGAGGCGTGCTTTCCCTTCTTTTTTTTTTTTTTATTGTACATAAACGGTAAATAATTGATACCTGCCATCTGGCGCTAATCGTCTCGCCAGCCCCGCGCCTCCGCCCGGGAGCGTTTCCCGCCGGGGGTCTCGTCCGCGCCGGGTCGAGGCCCGAGCGGGATGCGCCTCGAGGCCATCGAGCCGGCTCCGGCGCCCCGGACACGGCGCCCGCCGGTTGGGAGAGTCGCGAGGACGGCACCCAGGTCTGCACGGAGCGGCTGCCCCGCGCCGGGGCGCTTTGGGACTAAACCCGCCGGGACGCTGCGGGAAGCGGCGGTCTCCTGCCCACTAAGTAAGAGCTTTATAGCACCTATCAATAGGTTTTTATCCGATGAAAACCTTGCATTCATCAGGGAAGGATGTTTTCTTTCTTTTTTTTTTTTTTTTTGCCCCATTAAACTTTTGAGGAAATGTTTTAATTTCTTTAAAGCTGTCATTGATTTTTTTTTTTTTTTTTGGTAAGCCAAAATCCATTTCGTTGCAAACCGATCTTCACTTAGGAAAACACAGCAGCATACAACTTTCGGGTTGACCTCCCGCTACTCTTCTCGTCCCGCTACTACAGGGGTCAAAACGTAACCAGAGACTGAAAAACATCGTGAAGAAGTGAACCTGTTTTCACAGTACTCAAGACCTTCATGTTTGCTGCCAGACAGTTTTATCTTGCCGCTTTCCTTTTTGTTTTTTTCCCCCCTTACACAAAACCCCGGCGGGCGCAGGCCGACGCGCGCCTCTGCCAAGCTCACCCCTGGGAGAAGGTGGCCGTTCCCCTCTGCCCATTTCGGCGGTCCCGCCCCGGCCGGCCCGGGGGGCGGCGGGGGGAGTAAACCCAACGCCGAGCTCTTCGGGGGGCAGCAGCGATACACCCAGCAACGCAGCGCTCTCGAGCTGCCGACGCGCTGGAGACGGCGAGGCGGCCGGCAGGTCTGCCCGCCGCCAGCCTTGGCAAAGCCTCTCCGTGCCAGGCTTTCCCCTCAGCAGGTTCCCCGAGCCACAGCGAGAAGTCCTGACGGGGGCAGCCGCAGGCCGCCCAAGGTGATTTCAGTCGCCGATTAAGTTTCCGGTCATATTTTAATATCGAGATCCTGCATCCGTTCGATTTTTAAAGGTGGCCCGCAAAGGAAAATGAAATTTGGGCGCGCGCCCAGGTTTCGCTTCCCCGTGCGGAGCAAAATAAGACCCGAAAGCACACGTTTTTACAAGGCTCCCTTTTTCGTGCACGAGCGATTCGGATCCTTGCTCAGCTCAGAGGCTGCAGCAGCGACCGCTTCCCCCTTCCCTTGGGGGCCAGGCAGGTCGCCTGTCTCCTCGGTGCCCCCATCCTCCAGCACGCTGCTGTGCCAATAGTTGCGTTTAAAGCTTGGGAGATGCTCGGGTACTACGGCAACAGGGGCCATACAAATACTGAGGTTGAAACCAGCCTTGGTTTTGGATGTCTACAACTCTGGTAGGACTGATCCGTTCTCACCAGACCAAAACCATCTCGAGGTGGGCTCTGCCGGGTCCAGGCTCCCACCGACGGAGCTCTGGCCGGAGCTGCCCCGGGCGCCGCCGGCGATGAACGCCCAGGTTCATCGTGCATCAGCGTGCTGGGGGCCGGCTTTGCTGCCTCGCAGCCCTGCTCTCCTGGCTTTCGGCCGTACTTGGCCTTCAGTTTGTTTTTGCCGGTCTTCCGCCCGCTCTCCTGTTTCCCCGCTGCCTGAAAGCTCCTCCTGCCTCCATGCTTTCGGTTGCACCTCCTGGCCACGGGGCCACCAAGCCCGGGCAGAGGCGGCCTGCCGGAGCCGAGGGAGAGGACGCCGCCGGCGAGGGTGACGAAGGCCCTTTCCCCGCGCCAGAGCCGCAGCATTGCGCGGCAGCTCCGGGGAGAGACCGGCCGCTTCCCCGAAAAGCCATCGGCGTCGCATCTCCGCTGCTGAAACCGTCACCGCCTCGGGCAGCTTCCGCCGGGGGCGACTCTGCTCGTGCGTCAGCCCCGCGCCGCCTATTCTCTCCTCAGCCTCCCGCTGGCTCGCAACCCCGCCATCGCCGCCACCAGCCCCCGTCTCTGTCCTCGTCCTTCCTCGGGACCTACGTCCCGCGCCGCTCCCCGCTGCCGCGACTTCTCCTCCACCGCGCCGCCCTCGCCTTCCCGTTTTACTGCGGGGCCTGCATTTCCTCGGCTCTCGCCCCGGCCGGCCGCGTGCCTCGCCGCCTTTGCCAAGCGCCCCGGGGTCCCGCTCCTCGGGACGGCAGGCTGCTGGCCATTACGGCAGGGTAATTAACTGCTAATCATCCTCCTTTCTGGATTTGTTCAGCTCCACTAGGTCTCCCTGCTGCTCCCTTCCAGACATGTTATTGTTGCCCGGTTCCTTCCCATTCACCCTCTTCGGTCCCAAGGCTGCTCTCCGAATCCGCCAAAGCTGCTGCTTCGGTCTTAACAATAATTTTAACAAAGGCCCTTCCTTACCCTGGAGATTTTGCTAGTGCCTCTGTCAAAGCTGCCTTTGAAAGCCCTGCTACTCCTGCTCACTAATAATTTATTGCTTGGCTTCTGCTTGGCTTCCTACTGTTCTCCTGGCTCCACCAGTCTCGCTCCTGGTTCACTCATCTTCTTCCTCGCACAGGTTTTGGAGCAGGAACCGGTTAATATTTGATTTCTTCCCCTGAATACAGTGTCTGGGAGGCATCAGGGGATCAGCCGCGGCCGCCCGAGGAAGCGACCCTTGGAGCTACGCTCAGCCCTCCCAGATGTCCCGCTCTGCCCACACCCATCTCCCCCCCCCCCCCCCCCAAGATCTGCTTTCCCTGTGGATAATCCATTATCTACATTTAACGCCTCACTAACGTCCTTCCCTTTGTCTGGTGGTGAAACCCTGACCAGATGCGAAGCTTCTTCTGTTACTAATGGCAAATCCTTTTGCAATAGCTGGTTGGAAAATGGGGAAACCGTTTTCATGAAATAAAAACCTGCAACATTGGGCTCATTTGCACTCCACAGGCCTCACAAAAGAACAGTTTTTGTTTGCTGTTATTCCTATTTTTTTCCAGAAAAAAGTCTTTAAAGCCTTGGTTCACAAAATGGGGTTAGGTTGGCAGTATTCTCATTGCTAAACATTTTCTTTAGTAGCCCATGTAGCTACTATTTCTCTCATTTTCTGCTTTGCCTCTGGAGAAGGAAAAAAAGAGAGCGCTGGAGAGGGAAGGAAAAACGCAAATGCTTTGTTAAGTGTTCAGAAAAAGACAATTTTAGACATTTACAACTGTTTGAGCTATTGCTCTTCTCCATCACCTGGCCTGCTGACTTGCACATTTGTGTCTCGGCTGCACCTTGACATTTTGATGTGGGGTTGACTGAAGAGGACAACAACAGAGGTCCTGCAAAGCAGAGGTGGAAAGGAGAGGCTGAATAAGGTCCGGTTGCTGATTGCATCTCACAACCAGCAGGCACCCAACAAAACTATGTTGTGGGAGCTCTCAGGCAGGCAGCAGCTGGCACTTCTTCGTGCCACGCAGACATAAGTGGAGGAATCGGTTCCTGCGGGATGTGGGCAAGACCAAAAACATGCACAGGTTCAAAAGGACGAGGGATCTGCAGAGGACAGGCCCGCTAAAGGGTCTCTCCCTGG
This sequence comes from Struthio camelus, assembly GCF_040807025.1. Taxonomy (NCBI): domain Eukaryota; kingdom Metazoa; phylum Chordata; class Aves; order Struthioniformes; family Struthionidae; genus Struthio; species Struthio camelus. The sequence continues at coordinate 9,420,952 of NC_090947.1, read as the reverse complement.
TCAAGACATGCCTCCCAGCGCAGGAACACCCTAAGCGTTGGCTGTCCACAGCTGCGAGCATCACCCAGAGGAAGGCTCCCTCTAAATTTGCACTGTTTCATCAGCTTTCACCTTCAGCATCTGCCACCGGTTACTGTCACAGATGAGACACTGCGCCAGAGCGACAGGGTTGTTTTCATGCAGAAAGTCTACGTTAAAGTCTTATTATATTTGTTGAGGTCACTGACATTCCCAGAAACAAGATTTCACTGTGTGTGTGCTGAGAGTTTCTGGGTAGATATGTAGATGGGCTCCAGGAAGTGGGTGAAGTGCAGCTCAGAAGAAGCTCTCAAATTAACCCTCAAACCACATTTTTATGACTTGGCATCATTTCCAGAGTTCTTCTGCAAACTTCTTAGCTGCTAAAATAAGGTATTATGTTGGCCCATAATGCCATCCCCACAAAGGGACACCTCAGCCGCCTTACTGTTAAAACACAGCAGCACCGACACCTCTACAACAGCAGCAGAGCTGCAGTGCTGGGTGCAGACAGGCAGCCATATCCCAAAACGGCCCTTGAAAGCTTACAGATGGCGTCATGCCATCCTGGGCCAGTATCTGAAACGAATGCTGAACGAAACCCCAGGCTGCAGGGAACGCCGACGCTGCCTCGGTACGCAGCTCCGTGCTGCGTACCGAGCCCACGGCCCTGTGGGCTTGCATGTGAGCCTTGTGGGCTGCGATGTGCCTGCTCCCACCACCACCGATTGGCCCATCTACATTTTTCCTCCAGATGCAAACAGAGACATTTACGCAGCTAGTCAGAAATTCATTGGAAAATGCCAGCCTGAAAGGGTTCAGCTCCTCTTCAATGAACTGTTCCTGAACCCAGAAAGGGATCTGCTAGGACATGTCTGGGTTCCTGGTGGGTCTGCCCGCAGCCAGGACTTGCGCAGCCCTCCTGGGCTTGCTCACGACTTTCTTCCAGTTCAAGGGGAATTTAGCTAGCTTTTAAGTTTTGGTCTCATTCAGAAGCCTTGTTTGTTTTTAATTTCTGGATTCAATGACATATCCTGTGACCTGGAAAGCCTGTACACCAGCGAAGGTTTGCATTAAACCGCCCAGAAGTTCTTGTGCCCTCTCAGGTGGGATAAAGAAGTGGATGCACTCGTTCAGCACCCCAAACAGCTGAAATGATAAACGGAATATTCAAAACACAGGTATGCAAAGCAGCACGAACACAGGCCAAACTAGGCTGCCTGGGAGATGTCACAGGAACCGGTAAGCCAAAAGCACTGGAAATACGACTGCCATGCTGCCCGGAGGAGAAGCAGCAGGCGGACAGAGAAGCTGAGAGAAGGCTGCAAGGGGAGCGTGAGAGCAAGCCCTGAAAAGTGAGCAAGGTGCTGAGAAAAAGAGAAGGACAGAGAGGTTTGGAGCCACGTGCCAGCAAAAAGAGGCCTGGAGTTGGGAGCAAAAAAGTTTTCCCCACACGGTTTCTCCGAGGCGCAAGGAAACGCTGTTCTTTATAAAGGAACAGGCTGGCCTCAAAGAGACTCGACTTCATCGTCTTTTTGTCTTACTAATGAAAGGAGCCCGCAGCATCCAAACTTTTCTGCTCTGTGCTACCACCAAGAAGAGACAGCGATACGAGCGGTCACTGACTTGCATTAAGCCACACTTTAGGCTATCACATGTAATGTTTCTTTCTCAGTTTGCGCCTGGCGCGCTGTTAAGCAGACATCGCGTAGCTTCTGGGATTGGCGGAGGCCAAGCCGGTACGGACTGTAAACCAGGGGCCATGAAAGGCAGAACATACATAAAATATCTAGCAGTGGGACACGGCTGATAGATAAATAAATAGGTCTTTTACAACAGTTTATTTCTAGAGGAACAGCAGGTCTTTCTTGACTCCAGGAGAGAGCTTATTCAGCCTGTCAGCTTCTTTCGAGAAGATGTAGTCGCTAGTTCAAGAGACTTTGCCAATTATTTTCTCTCGCTGTCTTTCAGCATAGCGATGCCTGCCTTGCAACAACTGAACAACTCGGGACCTGCAGAAAGAGTTTGCTTTGCTTCTATTCAAACCGTTGTTCCTCTTCTAATTCCTGCTTCTTCCCCCTCAACTTTTTGTATTTTCCAGTACAATAACTCAAAACGCACACTCGGTCCCCGAGGAAATCACTGCACTTTCATACACTTCCCCTTTCAGCTTTATCGCAAATCCACATTTAGACATGAACTTTCCTTGGGAGGACTCGCCGATAAATGATCCCGTCCCTATCTGCGTGACTGCTGTTTGCCTGTCAGCTTCGAAAGACAGGCTCATAATCTTCTTTCTTCCTTTTATCAACACAGCTATTGCTGTAACTCCTAAGAAGTGAAAACCGGGACAAAGCACAGCCTAAGGGAACCCATGGGAGCGGAGACGGCGCACGGAGATTTTTACCTGTAGCAATCCTGGCCCAGCTGAAGTTAATGGGATACTTGTCATTGACTCCAGCAGCACCGGTGTTTCACGCTGGGTCATCAGACCGTGTAGGGCACACGGCGGTGGTGACGGGAAGACACGCGCTCCTCGACCTTCCCCATCTGTCAGAGCCCAGATTTCACAGTGAGGATGGGATCTCTCCCCGCTCCCGAGGCAGGAGCCGGGAGAGCTCTCTCAAGTGGCCAGCTGTCATTTTAATCAGCCTCTCTGGCAACCGCGTTTCAGCTCTTAGACAAGCAGGAGATCAATAACCCACGCGGGCTGGCAGGGAGCTCAAACGCGAGCACGCACCCTCCGCTAAGGCGACACGCTGGACTCCACACCAGCAGCGGAAGGAGAAGAACCAGCAAACTGTGAGGGCATCTTACTCTGGTTTTTACCCCGAAGCTGACTGCAACAACAAAAACGGTGACGGGAAACCGCGTGACTATTACTATATTTTTGTCACCTATTTGAACCAAGTAACGTGGGCTCCAGATGGCAGATCCCCACCCGTGGTGCCTCCAGCCTCCTCAGCATGGTCCAGCGGAGGGCACGGGGGAGCCTGGGGCTGCGATACCCTTCTGCCTCCGGACAGTCACTGCCCCCAGCCGGGCCGCCCACCCGGCCACAGCTCTCCAAACCTGGGATAGCCCCAACCTGGCCTCCGCCGCCGAGCTGCCTCTGCTTCATGCGTGGGAGTCACAGCGCGGGCAGGAGGTGGTGGTGCTCTCTGCAGCTCCAAGGGCCTTCGTTCCCAAAGCAGCCCTGGAAAAAAACACATCCCCCCATTGAGTGTTGCAGCTTTGCTTGTCACGTGCCCTCCCGCCGAACCGCAGTGCATGATGCAAGGGGTCCCCTGGTCTGGGATGAAAGTCTGTCTGATGGAGGAAAAGCCACCCCACGGGTTGGGTACATCCTCCACCCTCTTCTCCTGCGTTGGCCCTTAGCGCCCAGCTCTGAGCAACCCTGCGAAAAATCCCAGTTACTAGAGCTGAAACCCTTCTGTAAGCTGGAAGGTTTCCAGGCTGGTTGCATCATTCAACCTTTTTCTTTTTTTCATCCTCCAGTCTCGTCACTTTGGGTCACGGCTATGTTCTCCCCTTAAAAATAACGGTTGCAGATGCACCCCAAAACTGCCCTGCCCGGTCTCGGGCGAGCACAAGGCTGGCACAGCTCTGGAGCTGGAGCTCTCCGTCCCAGCAGCGCCCGCGCGACCGGGATCTCGGCTGCCCCACCGGCCGTCAGCAGGTGAGAAGGACACGCCACGCTGTCTTTACGGCCCGGGACTGCCCTGCCCCTTGGCGCCGCAGCGCATCAAACGCCAACTCTTCCGGCCGTCAGACACCGCTTTGCTTCACCCCTCCTTGCCTGGCTTTTTACGTCGGGCGCTGCCCCGAACGCAGGGCAAGGCCAGGCAGCCGCCAGGAGCCCCAGCTTGGGCAGCAGCCTTAACCACCCGCTTCGTGCTAAGCCGCGGGGGCGAACCCGCGTGCGGGAGGCGGCGGGGAGGGGGCCCCTCCGGCCAGCCCGGCTCTTCGGCGGCGGGCTTGCCGCTCCTGGGCGCTCGTAGCGCATCGTAGCCCACTTCTCTCCGCCTGCCCACCTACAATTTTCCCTTTCCATCTCGCTCCAATCCGGCTGCTCCCCCGGGAGCTGCTAATATAGGACACGCAACGGGGTTTCTCCCCGCCTGGCCCAACCTCATCTATTCGACTAATTAGCTCCTTTTCGCTGGGGGGGGGGGGCGGTGCGGGGGGGACGTTGCCCAAAACGCACCCTCCTCCTGCTCCGTCCTCCCTGCCGGGCGGCCGAACTCAGGTTCAGACCGAAGCGCCCCGGGGGGGTGGGGGTTTTTTTTGCTGTCTAACGCACCAAATTTAGGGGCCTCGTCACCCCGGGGCGAGGGGGGGACTGAGCCGCCGGCGCGGGAACCGGCTCTCCGCCGGCAGCCGGAAGATCTGCAGCTGGACCCGTGTCGTGCGAGCTTTTACGAGTCCTTCGGCAGCGAACGAGCGGTTAATTACCAGGTGCCACCGCTGTTCACCTCGGCAAATAAGTCTAATTATCGCAGATTAATGAACAGAGCGCCGGCATATGCGAAGCGCCTTCGCCGAGGGTCTTCCAGGGCCGCGTTTCATTATCGTGCTGCCGTCCTGCGCTCCCCGCCGTCTCCCGCCTCCACCGCCAAGACCTACGTCGGGGGGGGGATCGGAGCGGGTCCGGGCGAAATTCGGCACCTGGGTGGGTGTGCTGGGAAAGGCACAAAACGAAGGCTCCTACCGCCCCCGACTCGCGGCTCTTTCCGTGCGTCCCGCCGGCTTCGGTAGGGCTCCCCGCGCGGTACGGGGGCTGCTGCTGCTGGCACACGCGGCTTCTGCCTGCCTTTTTGCTCAAAAATTAGAGGGGTTCAGCAAAACGTAATTTCCAAATCACAGTTTGCATCTTTGCTATCTTTCAGCGGGGGCCTTTGTTCTCGTTTTCGGGACTTAGGGCTTAGGGTGAGGAAGCGTGCGCCCGCGACAACAGCGCGCCCGCAGTCTCGCCGGGGCAAAAGCGGGGGCTCCTTGCTGGATTTTGCACCTGCAGACGGGCGCAGCGATGGCCCTAAAAGGCCTGCTCGCGCGCCGAGGCCAGCTCCTCCCACGCTTTCAGCGGGAGCCCGGTGAGGTTGGCGCGGCGTCTTCCTCAGAGGCCCCAGTTCCCGGAGGCCGGTAATCCTGCGAGGTTCTCGTGTCTGCTCTGGGAAAAATAAATACATACAGCACGTCGCTAGCTAGCTCTTGCGGTCGCAGAGGAAAGCTCAAGCGAACCTCACAGCCTGAGAAAGCAGACAAAGGAAAAGGGACGACAGTTATCGATTTAAAAAAAAAAAAAAACCCAACCATCCCCCCCACCCCCCCCATGTTAAGACATTCCCACGACTGCGAGGACCAGAGTCCTAATACTGGACTGAAAGGCAGAGGCCTGAGGTTGGTCTGGGACGTAGTCGCCACGCGAGGCGCATTAATAAATTATAAGATTTGATGATCGTGGCAGGAAAGCTTGCCCTTCCAGCATTAAAATAAATAATGAAACATTTGCGAGCTCTTCCGGCTTATTTTCTGCGCTTGCTGAACGGCTGGTGCTTTGTTACGGTTGCTCATACAGCAATCAAAAGCAACCTTTCCGATTTGAACCAAGTACCTTACTAGCAAATATACGGTCCACGCTCACCTTGAAGAGCATCACTGCAACGCGCGCAAGACTTCCGGGCGAAGACACCTGCGCGAGCAAATCGATACGGCCTTTCGTCGTTACCCCGTCCGCGGTTAGGAAGTTCGTTAGGCCTGTCTCTCTGGGCAGCCTTGCTCTGGACACAGATGTGCTAGCAGCCTCCGGGGAAACGTCCGGGCGGCCTCGGCTGTGTCGCGTTGGAACGTTTTCCCTTGTCTCCCTGGCGAGGATTTTGCACAAAAGTCTCCCCGGCCCGGCTTCTCGTGGAGAGCGCTTCAGTATTCTGCAGCGTGCAGGAAATCAGCAGATGCAGAGGAAGCTGAATGGGCAAATGAATGTTAAAATAATTGGCGCCACCATTTCAGCCTTGATGAATATGTTGCTCAAATTACAGCTCTGCCTTGCAAACAAAGCAAAACAAAAACCCCAATGAATGTGACATTAATTTAATAATAGTGAAACTTGTAAATAATGTAACACTCGTTTAAATGGTTGCTCATGCAAGATCTCTGGAGAGGAGCGCAAGGGGCTTTATCGTTTTGGGGAGGGGATGACGCATGTTCCGTAAAATGCAATGTTTTATTAATCGGGTCCCCAAAGGCTTTGCCGGGCTGGTTGTAGCAGGGGCAGAGAGGCGCAGCCCTTCTGGGAGCTGATGCGTCCAGGAGCGACCACACACCACTTCTGTACGGATCCGGCATCAAGCTCTGCAGGCAACATCGCCAGTCCAGGGGTCGTGGCAGGGGTGCTGTACCTCTTCCGTGAATAAAGAGGGCATTTTTCCCCCCTGCTGCTATCAATGCAACCGTTCTCCCAAGCCTTATCACACGCACAGCTCTTAACATCCCGTTTCTCGCCTCCTCCGCAGCGCGCACAATTAAGGTAAAACCCTGCTATTTCATGTTTCCCAATATACCAAGCGTGCTTTACTTGCTTAATATAAAACACATTTAACCTACCAAATATCCTTTCCCATTCTCACTGATTACAGAATAACAGCAAAATTGCCTCCCTCTAGTTACTTAAGGAAATCATCTGCTGGCCTAAAGCACTCTTCCAGCTTCATGCCTTGGCAATACGGTATGCAAAACGGTTTCTTGCAAGGGAGAAGTAACCTTCCGGGCGCAAATATCTGCGGGCTCGTGCGGAAAGGCCAGCCCTTGGGTTATCTCCTTGAATCAATACCTGACAGCCACTGCAGCCGTGGGGCTGTTGCCACAGGTTACGGCAAGGCACGCGGCGCCGGTGCCCTTAGACGCCACGTCCTCCCCTGGGGTAGCGTCTCGCCGGAGGGACGACCTTCTCCTTTTTGCTTTTTCTTCCCTCTTTTTTTTTTTTTTTTTTTTTGGCGTGTTAAAAACATTTGATTTGAAAGGTGAGCGAGACCAAGTGCGGAAATTCAACGCCACGCTTCGAGTTCACCCGCCGAGCTGCGCGCCGGCACGTTTTTTTGCCGTTCCCCTGGATGTCGTGATGCTCCCGCGAGAAAAGGGGAGGCGCCGCAAGCATTTCAGCTTTCCTCCCTCGCTTCGTCTGGGCGTTTATTGAAACGCTTTGTTATCCTTCACCCTCCACCCACCACGAGGTGGAATGGAGCGCACAGAAAAATAAGAAATGCCAGCTAGTAATTACCATCAAACCCGGAGAAAAACAGACCAGAGACATTCAATTCAACTCTTTGTCCCTTTCACTGTTTTAACTTGCCTTCTTTTTTTTCCTTACTGCTGCAACAGCCTATTATCAGTGTCTACAACTTCCTTTCACCCAGGACCTCTGGGTTTTTCCCTGCCTGCTTCCTCTGCTTTATTTATTGACATATTCAATAATTCAGAGAAATCTTATTGTAAATGCGCAGGGCAGAACTCGCCCCCAGGTTTAAAAAACAAACCCGGTCACGTTCGGCGGGCGACTGCACACGCAAGGCAGGGACATCAAACACGTGCACCCAAATACGCAGATTCGGCATAGATGCGGCGCGTCCTTCATTCTCGCTTTTCCTCTGGAAATAAAAGCTGGCGGCTAACATCACCAGGACATCGCTGTCATCGACTTCCCTGTGGCAAGGCGCGTCCTACGAGACCTGCCCGGCCGACAACCTTCACTCCGGCAGTGAAGGTCACCTTGCCCAATGCGGGCCACCACGGACACCGCGGCGCAGGAGAACCCGTCGGGTGGGCAGGATGGGGCCCCCAGCTCCACAGGCGGCTCCCTCCTCCCTCCACCCGAGGGAAGCGCTGAGCCACGGGGCTTGTTAGCGCCAACTCGAGTCCCATCGCACGCGAGCGCTCTCCTCCTGCAAGACCTTCCCGGGCCCAGACGGCAACGCACGGGGCTGAAGCCTGCCGATTTACGCCCGGGATTCGTTTGCCCCTTATCGATCCTGGGCGGGAAATTTATTCCGCTTCTCGTCGAAAAACAAAGGTGCTTTCCCCCCGGGGTTTTGCTCTAGCGTCACTCGAACTGATTCTTTTCCTTTCGGGCAGGCGGGTTGGTTTTTTTTTTTTTTTCTTTAAATTGAAAACGATTCCTCGATGCGGGAAACCGCTTCTTTTCCGAGTCACGTGGCAGAGAGAAGGGAATTTGGGAAGACGGCCCCCGAAAGCAGACGGGCTTTGTTTCACCGGCCCTCTGCGGGCAGCCTCGCCATTTCGGCTTCCTCCTCTCTGTTAACGTCTTCCCTTTTCGCAGGGGGCCGAGCGTGCCGTACCCGTTGCAGCTACGCGCTGGAGACGCCCGCAGACGGAGGGACATCTCAGCGGACACCGCGCTCTCGGCGAAACAGGCAGCCGCGAGGCCAGGCTCCTTCACCCCAACCCCGTCGGAAACACGGGGCCCAAAAGCACAGAAGGGTAAACGCCAACCGCAAGCGCGTCGCCAACAGCGGCCGTTTGGAAATTATCCCGCTGCGAGTCAGGCCGCTTTACGCTTAGAGGAGCATTTAACGCGCCGCCGACCGTTTAAAGTTAGCACCCCGCACGCAGAGTGATTAATGGCACCATATTGTATTTCAATTACTACGCGATACTTCCCCGTAATAAACGACGGCAATAATATTCACATTAAGTCAATAAAAAGCATCTTCCAAGTGTGATGTATAAGTGCCATTATCACAGCATAATTTGGAAGCATCAGACAACAAGTTAGCGACAGCGGGAAGGGAAACGCCAGCCCCCGACGGCAGATTTTTGTCCCGGCGCGCCGGCGGGTTGGTTTCTCTCTCCCAGCCCGCGTGTCCTCATGCACACACGCTTTCAAAACCTCATCGACTTAAAAGCAAGGCAGGGGCATTGCCCGCTTGCTTGGGAAGCGATAGGAAGCTGCCCGTTGCCTCTAGGTGCAACGTTACAGTAAACACCAGAGCGGGAGCCGACGAGACGGGCTGCGAACACCAATATCCCGCAGCCCTTTCCCACGCGCTACGGCTGATGAGCGCGGCACAACAGGTCACGCAAAAGCTTTTCCTCCTATCTTTCTTCTTCCGCGTGAAACCTCATGAACTGCAGGGGGAAACGATTCTTGCTCAGACTGTTTCAGCCCGCTCGCTTGCTTTTTAATTGCTAGCGCTGGTTGAACTCAGGCGCCCAAGAGCGTACCCAAGTGGAGACAAAGCGGCCGCCCCAGAGCCTCACGGCCCGCAACCTATTTGCCTTCCCCGCCTGGAAGTGAAAAATGGAAAAAAAATAATTGCAAATTTTGATTCAGAAACAAGGAAACATTCCATTTCTATCAAAGGTGAACTGTTTTGCCTTGGCGCCTTATTTTCGTTTTGTTTCATTTCACTAAGATAAAAGACGCTTGGCTTGCATGTCAAAACGCAAGAGCATGTATCCAAAATTAGATATAGTATTTAACACTATCTGCAGAAGGACAATGGCAAATTAATAACTGTTATGACAGCGCATTTATAATTAGTGGAAAGTGGAACAAAATTAGAAGGTTGACATAAACTATTTTTACATCAAAGAAATGACAATTCTCTATCAAAGCAAAACTTTTCAACATTACTGAAATCAAACGGAACGGCCCAAACGATTCGCCCTGACTGCTCCTATTGAAAACCCTGCTCAACTCGACACATTCCTGTGAAACGCCTGCATTTCAAAAAAGCTGCAAATTCTGATGAACGTGCTGTTCGGCCGAAAACCTTTGCAACCAATTCTGCTGAAGACCGTGGCCGAGAGGGCGTCTGGTCACATTTTTGGCATCTCCGTGCGTCTGGTTAAGGAGTCAGACTCCCTGCCCGAGAGCCACACAGCACTTGCGGTCAGCGGAGACGGGACTTGATAGTTCTGCTCTCTCTACGGTAAAAAATAAGCAGTTCATCTCCTCACTCCACAAAAAGCACGACGCAGCCTTCAGTGCCACCACCAAGAAGCAACAAGAAAGACGCCCATAATAGTGGTTTCTTACAGAATGCTGCAAGACCCTTTTTAAAACCAAACAAAATTTTTTTCATTCAGCACCTTTTCATGCAGGTCAGCTTTAACGCACCCAGCGCGTGGACTGCAGGAGAGCATGAACATCTCCAAGCGAGCCATTATCTGTAGATCACTGACACACCAGACCATAAAGGCCTCTTCTGAGCCATTAGAGTCAATCGTTTCAATAAGCATCCGTCCTGCAATCAATGGCAAGACAAATGGGGATGCTCTTTCCAGACCCGCTGGGAGGACGCAGCCCGGGGCGACCGCCTGCCGCGCCGGTCCCAGAGGAAGGAGAGCCTCCTGCCACGGACGCCGTGATGGGCCTCGGCTGGAGGTGCACGAGGCATCGGTGCACCACAAACCCGGTGCCTGGGCCGGCCAGCTCCCGACAGAGCAGCGGCAGCTCTCTGAATCCAACACGCCGCGAAGGGGCAAGGGAGTCCGGGCAAACCTCCCAGGCCAGGGGAGGCAGGTTTGGACCCGCTGCTCCGGCTTAGTCCCAGTTTCCCACAGCGTGGCATTGCGCCACTCCAGCGAAGGCGCTCCTCGGGCGGAAAGGCCCAGCGCCTCCCCCCTCAGGCACGCTAGCACTGACGTCTGCAGTTTCTTCATCTCTCACGGAGGCCAGATTATTGCAACGAGAAAGCAAAATCCTCTGACCCCCAGCGCCAGGAGGTTCCCAAGCAGCACCCGCATGATGGAGAGGGAACGGGACTCATTCGCACAGCCGGTTTCCTTTCGCTTGCCCATCGCCAAGAGCCCTTCCCACTGGCGTTCCCACCGAACTGCTGCTCCAAAGGCGGGAGCTTACCCAAGCGGAAAGGCAGGACAGCCTCGGGCTTGTTCACCCAGGGAAACAGCTTCGGCATGGTTCATCCTCACCAGCGGGGAGCGGGGAAGCTGCTGAGGAGCCGTCTCTGCACCTTCAGAGCAGGCCTTAGCTTATTTTGTAATAGCTTCCCTGTGCGGTCCAGCTCCAAGCAGATGATGCCCGTCTCAGGCCGCCGAGGCTGAAATCAGGCCACGCGGCGACTTTGGGCGGATGTCTTGCTTTCCCAGTTTCTGCAGTCCTAAGCAGAGGAACTTACATTAACGCTCTTTGTAAGGCGCTGCTGAATAACACGCTCTCTTACAGTACACCAGCACAGTGACCATGCAACTAAAACTCTATATTAAAAACTGTCTCTATGCTTGACAGCAGCCATTTTTTAAATCCTAGACATTATGACCAGTGGCTTTTATTAAAACAAATGCTTAGATAACTTAGACTGAGCTAGAGACCCCAGAACTGCCTCCTGGCAAATCAAGACAACCTATATTACACCCACAGGTAATGCACTTTATACCTTGAGATGTAAAAGCAAAAACGACGTATACATTTGGGAGTCTTTTCCAGCCTGCTGCTTAAGAGTCTCTGAATTCAGACGCTCCCCGGTGCACAAGTAACTAAGATCTATGTTAATCCTTTACAAACACATGCAGTGACTACATGGGCTAATCAGAGGACCGTTTTTTAAGGAAAACCCTTCTATACGGCCTGCCCGTCTTGGGCTTTTGGGGGATCTTTACTCAGTTTGCTGCACTCGGTGAATGCCACACTCCCACCAAACCTGCACCTCGGCCCCTCTGGCGAGGGGATTTCCAGCGTGTCGTTCACCGAGAATCGATCTGCTGCAATAACATCAGCGTAATTTTATTAACTGTCCACTCTGCTCTGAAAGAGAAATACCAGCTTCTTCAACAAGCCCCGTGTTTAACATTTTCTTTCCAAAGGCTGCTTTGCATTGTATTCCTAGGGTTTTTTTTACCATGACCTAATATTGGGAAACCCCTGTTTGGAGACGTTCTTTCCTCTCCGATACAAACAGCAGCATCAGTGGATGGAAAATGTTTTGCTAATGGATGTATAAATTAACGGCGGTACCAGCGTTTCTACGAATCAGGCTACCTTAATCTTCGTCGTCTGGAGCCCAGCAGAGGAATCCACGGGTGCGAGGAGACAATTAGATGCACAGTGTTGACAGGGATGCTCATTAGGCTTGGTGCGATTTTTGGAAATACTGTGCTACATTCACAGCTCTCTGGCTTGACACAGGGTGCTTGTCCTCGGCTCCCTACGGATGCATGGATGGATGGTCAAGGCAGCAAAATCACCTTGTCCGGTGCCAACTGTGATTGACAATCCTGACTCGCAAGCAGCAAGTTAAAAGAGAACAGCTCTGAGAATGAGTACCGTTTCCTCCCTCGGTGGTGGCCATCCTACAGGGGTTATGAGAACACTGACTTTGCAAATAGCTCGTCCAAAGCAGAAGCAAAACACGCATGAAAAATAAAGGGGTCTGTCCAAACCCACCTGAGAGTGGAAATCATCGGTAGGAAGCAAAGAAACCTCCAGAATTTATTAGTTCTAGTCCAATTAATGCTAATAATGTAAGTTACTAATAATAGTAGGCAGCAGTCTTTTTCACAAATCAAACTTCACAAATGCAGTAAGCTTTGTAACGCTTACTGCAAAGCTGAGAGGTGGAGGTAGAAGCAGCATTAAAACACGAGCCGCTTGACTGTCTCAGGCAAACCAGGCCATGCCCTGAGCATACTGCTCTGTACTTTTCAATTTTCATATTATTCATTTCTTGAAACACATGTTCCTATTTAAGGCAATGGGAAATTTGCCACTGACTTCAAAGTGAACTTGAGCAAGCTCCTGCAGTAGTTGATCTCCTAAAGGAGAATGAATGAGTTTTGGCGTGGCACTACTGATCTCGCCCATCTATAAAGCCACAGTCACACTTAACACCACAAGTGCTGGGCAAAAGTTTCTGCAGAAATCATCCGCTAAAAATTCAGCATGGCAGCTGACCAAACACATACCCGAAGTTGCACAGAATTCAGCGATCAGGTTCATAAAAATGATCAAAAAATATATGCATGCATATAGTGGTTCAGCCCCGAAAGAGATGAGTCACCGTCTCTGACAGCTCTCACTGCGGTAGGACTACACGCTTGAAAAATGCACGCGGGCAGAGACTCAGGCTCAGCACTCAGCCTCCCAGGCCGCCTCTGTTCACCCGGGTTTGCGCAGGCTGGAGGAGCCGCAGGGTGGGAAGGTCACAGCTGGGGCCTGCTCCTGTCCATGCTAAATGCAGCGGGACTTTTCCTTCTGATCCTAACGGGGGACGGCTTATTCCCGCAGCAGAGCTGCTCTGAGAGCAAAGGTAAGGTCCCCTTGTGTGTCCCCTGTCCAGGCCACACGAGCCCTCTCGACTTCCCTGTCAAAAACCCGGTGATGTCTTTCTGCGTTGCCATGGAGAAGAAGTGATGTCAGAGACTAAAGCAGACGTGTGCTTGCCTGTTTCCAAGAATCTGCAAGAGCTTATGAAGCGACACGTCTCCCTCTTCCTTTGTTCTTTCCAAGACGATGCCTCTCAGTGCTCCAACTCATGACTCCAAAAAGCAGCGTGAATCCACCATACACAACTGGAATCTCCCTTTTGCTTGGCAAAGCTCTGGCAGGAATGATTACACATGGCATCTTTAACCCTTACCACCCACAAACTTGCTCTCGAGTCAGGGAACTGTAGAACAAGACTCAGATCTTCCTGGCTACCCCTTGTCACTTCTATCACCTCTGCGTTTCTTTCCATCAGAAGGAGCAAGTGCCATTCCTGCGTCTTGGAGGTGTTTACCTCCTCCTAAAGAGGAGGAGGGAGGCTGTGCTGGTGAGCTCCGTTGTATAAAATGATTTCCCCCACCCCTGGTAAAACAGTCTCCTAAGGTTCCCCGTGGCTTTAATAGTAACAAGCAATTACTCACTGGCGGCAGCAACTGCTACGGGTGGAAAGGGCAGGGATGACAAACTGCTGGCTGCCCGGCTGAGCATTGCCCCAGAGGAAACGACAGCTCAGCAGAGCTCTGTCAACTCACAAATCGACTTGGGGAGCCAGCAGTTTTCTTCAGGCAAAAGCATGCTTCAGGGGAGCAGGTACAATAGCTAGGCATTAGCTTGCGATTTGCGAGAATTCGAGATTTATCCTGGGTCCTGACTTGCTTCGTGACTTTGGGCGAAGCTTTGTCTCTCCTGCATTTAGCCAAGGGCTCTTGTGGCTGTTTGGTGCCCGGCGCTGATGCCATCAGCGGGAGCTGAGACAGGCCGCTAAGCTCCAAGCCATGACTGCACAGGCACCTGCGCCAGCACCTGATTCAGGCACACCTCTCTGCGGTGAGGACAGCCTTTTCCTTATGTGCCTAATGCAACAGGACCCTCACTCCCAGGCGAGTCTCCTAAGCAGTACTGATGCACTACCCGTAACAGCAGCACAGAAGGGTCTATGAAGAGGATGTATCAGGTGGGAGCCATGAGAGTCCCGCCTCAGCCAACTTCCAAAGCTCAGAGATCTCCTTTGCAGTTCATTATTATTTATTATTTGTACTGAAGAAGTACCTGAGAGCTTACTAATATCATCAGACTGTTTATGTGAGGTGCCCAACACTGACAGAATAGCAATGACAACTGCCTTTGCAAATGGCAGTTCAGAAATATATAGATCCCTTTCAGTAGAAAGGAGGGTCTCTGGTTTGGGTTTGTGTGCGCCGACCTTTCTTGTCCCCATTAAGGCTGGAAGCACGCTGGCACAGCCAGGAATTGAGAACAACTTCCATATCTCTAGCGCCAGGCTGCTCTTACATGATTTATAGATTTGCTGCAGGATCTGGAAAGTTAGGGGAGTGAGGGGAAGGGTCACACGAGCAGGTGACCTTTCTGAGAGGAGGGACAGACTGGTGGTTAAAGGTTCAGGACCTGAAAGACAGAAGAGCGGGAGGTTAGATCCAGATCTTTCATGAGCTCTCCGTGTGACCCAAAGGAAGTCACAGGGGTTCCTGAAGTTTCGCGTTTCCTACTCTAACAAAAGGATCGCACCTGTCTGCTCCTTAAAGGTTTCACCCATCACCATACAGCGCTCTGTGTGTAACTACACTGCACGCTTTTACAGCACTACTTTTACTCACGCGGTTTGTATCTTGCTCAGCGGCTCACTACCAGCTTCTCCCCAGCCAGGACCTCAGGCGGGACAACCTTCTCCATCGCCTTATTTCCATTAGCTGGAGTAGGGGGCTAGATCCCAGCTGATGTCAATGCAACACGACTAGAAGAGCACCCCAGCAAGACAAAACAGCAAGGCTTGGGCCACAGGGCAAAGCACATCTGAAACAGTATTCAGTATGGGCTGAATGAGTGCACAAAACCAAATACAGCTGAAACACGTAAGGGGACTCCTGGGCAGCAGGAATACCGCTCTCTGGATAGCAAACACCGTGGGAGAATGAGAGCAGGTCTCAGGCGTACCGAACAGTTAAGATTTGTAATGTTTCCACTGCTCCTCTGCAGGCAGAAAAACGCAGCAGAGAGAGGACCTGAGGACTATTGCTGTTGTATCGTTTAATCCCACTCAGAGTAGGTCTATGGAATAAAAGGCAAGAGGAACCAACAACATAGCTATCTGAGAGCTCCCTCTGAGATAAGACCTGCAGGCCCCAATTTTCTTGTTTCGAAAACTGGTAGACAGAGACAGATCCTAATGTGAACAGCCACAGTTGCATCCTAACCGTGATTGTAAGAAATAAGAAAACCCTAGAGCACATGAACAAACCACACCAGATGAAGACCCCTTCCCCAGAGCGAAAACTCAATCCTGTTAAGCGCTAAGCGTGCTGAATGCCTTTTCAGCACAGGGGGAGTCAAAAGACTTCAGGCCACAACCAGATTAGGTCTGTTCCGCTATTCTTTCTAACCTTCCCTTGAAGCACTGCGCTTTGTTTTTTTGTCTCAGCCCAGACAACTGAGCTAGTTGGATGGCGTTTCCGCTTTGGGAAGGCATGTCCTGCTTTCCCACCAAAACATCTTCTGCGTCTGGCCAGGGATCAGCTTGCAAAGTCCACTGAGACTTTTGGATGCCCTACGCTATGATTATGGGTTAAGCCCATTCATCCCTAATCCTGGAGGGTGCTCATTAGCTGCCCTGCAATTAAAGCCATTGCGTTGTCCACAGGGCACTGATTTGAAACGGGAGCCAAATGAGGCCTGTTTTTAGGACGGAGGGAAAGCGCGGAAACCTGCTGTGCTACATTCTGGTCCCCCTTTTCAGTCGCAGCAAATTCAGAGAGCTGTTAACAGCTTGCTAGAGGCCAGGAGACGCTCGCACCCACATTCAGCCTGCGCGATGTCGTCCACTAGCCCGCGTCAAAGCGTACCCGACGCAGAGCCAAGTGCGGGAGAGGTGGGAGCCCGGGGCAGCACAGCAGCGCTTGGTGACAGCTGTGAGTTACAGCAGTTCCTCCCAGCGCCAGTCGATGCGAACAGCTGTGCTGCCTCCCTGGAGCCCCAGGGATGGGGAGGTGAGCGAAAGCCACCTCTGCCCTGCGTGCCCTTGGGATGCCGTTTCTGGGCTGCACCTGCTGGAAGACGAAGAGGGGATCTCAGCCTTAGCTCCCTCTTAAACCTTCCTGCTGAAATCTGCTTTCTTGGCAAAGCAGAACAGGGTCACAGCACCAAGCTTTCCACCTCGCTCCGATTTCCCTCTCTGCCTTCGCTGAGCAGCTGAGCAGGCTCTTTTCCTCTTCAGAGCGCTGCAGCAGAACAGCTGCGTATGCAGCAGGTCACAACATGTGCATGCGGACAGGGAAATCAGGGCCTGGCAAAGGCGTGCTTATACAAAAGTGCAACTTGTTTGTTTTTCATCTCAGGCTGCTTCCCTGAGGGGCAACGCCAAATACTTTTAAGGAGGTCGTCTTCCTGCCGTTGAGCAAAGGGGCAAAATGAATCCTTCTGGAAAGCAGCATTTACCTCCCCCATCAGGAGGCACGGACAGGGAAGGCTCCCTGTGCATCAAGGACATGTGCCGGGAAAGGAGCCATTTGAAAAGCAGGAGCAGCAAGGAAAGGCCAAAACGTAAGGCAGAAACACACACACACAGCGCTCACGGACAGCCATGCGGCGTAAAGCCTGCTCCTGCTTCCCGCTCAGCCCCTTCGGGGACGAGGCAGAGCGGAAGAAACACGCCGGAGAAGGAAGGCGAAGCGGCAGCCTGTCATGCCCTCAACACCCGGCCCATCCACGACACGGGACGTGACCCGCTCGCGTGGCTTCAGCAAAGTTGACCGTGCCATGGAGGAAGAGGAGCATGCGCTTAGCTGCTGGAAAAAAACCCCCTCGGCTGGCGGCTCCCCGAGCCCCGGAGCAAGCGGATTGCCAGTAGCCATAGCAACCTGCTCGGAGGACTTGGAGGGGAGCTCTCAGGCGCCGAGAGGTGGCGGCTGGTGGCACCGGCAGAGGCCGCGAGGCAGCGCAGCTGTGGCAAGCCGGGAGCCACTCTATAGGCGGGCCCAGACCCCGAGGGGGACAGCGCTACAGAGCGAAAAACATCCTGCCTTGCAAAAAAACCAAAAACGAGGCTTCGCCCCGAAGAAAACTGCCGCTAACACGGAATAAAGCCACAAGCCCGAAGAGGCCAAAGCCTGCTCCAACCGAAGAGCTTTGGGGTCTGCCAGGGAAGGACAGCTTTAACGGCTGGGTGTTTCCCAGGGGAAGGCTGGGGAACTGCCAAGCCCGAGCCGGGGACGCAGAGAGCTTCGTCCCCAGGGGAACGGCGGGGAAGCTGGAACCGAGTCCGTTCACAGGGCCCAAGCCCAGGCCTCTACCAGCACGGCAGAGCTGGGGGAGGCGGTCCTGCTCCCAGGGCCCAGCTCATCCCAGCCCCTTGCTTGGCAGCGGCACCGGACAGCATGGAGACGAGCAGCTGGGGGGCTGCAGCGAGGAGCACGGGAAAGATGCTGGAAAGGACTACTGCCTGCCTGGGATGGAGAAGCAGAGGTGAACAAAACCAGAAGAGCCAGGGGACTCCTGGAGAAGGGTGGCAGGAACCACGCTCTGGTTCCTTCCCAGGGACTCCGGAGATGGGTGAGGAGTGACAGTGGCCATGGCCCTCCCGAGCTACCGCTCGTTCCTTAGGAGTCCCATGTGCGACCTCCCGGGTGAACCGTGCTGCTCACAGCACGGGCGGCTGCGCAGTAATAACCCCCAACACAACCCATTACCCCAGGACTTGCTGCCCTGAGGCATGGTACAAATACACAATAATACCTGCTTTAAAATGTCTGCAACTCGTGCAGACAAGCCACAGAACTGGGAGAGACATTACTCGGGGGCCGGTGGCAAAAACAGACCTAGCAAGACGTGTCCCCATGCTCTTTCCTGGAGCACTACTCAGGCTGTAAGTCTCACTGCTACTCGGGGCGTCTGCACCAGCCCAAAACCCTTGTGATCTGCATAGAGCAAGGATGGCGGGACTGGCCTGTGCAGTCTCAGAGGCTGGACAAGCTGGGTGCCCAGGGAAAGCCATGGGTGTGCTGCTCAGAGCACAGCTGAAGAGCTCGGGGCAGCTCCCCTCTGGGTAACCACACGAGGAGGGTCCAGTCTTGTTAAAATAGCTACCCTGGAGAAAAGCCTTCAGTTAAAAAGCAGAAGGTTAAAAATACGGGCCAGCCAGGATTTCCCTGCCCTCACAAACAAGGTTCCTCCTCGTGCCCTCGCTGCCCTTCCCTAAGACAAGCTGCAGAAGGGAAGAGCTGGACTTTGGTTTCAGCCTCCCTCCTCCAGGCCTTCCACTGCCCTGCGGCACGGTCGCTCAGATCAGTCAGCGCTTCAGAGACCGCTATAGGAAACTTGACATAACTGAACTATCCTCCAGTTCATGGAAACGTTGCTGTGCGGGGGCGGGAGGAGGATGTGGAGCCCGGCAGCAGAGGTCTTTCTCTAGGAAACTGTGGATTGACAATGAGGTGAGAGGTTGGGAGGGTGGGAGGTATCTGACTGGAGAGGAAACGGGGGACTTCCACAGCCTGGAGCGAGACGCTTGGCTCTGGGAAAGGAAGTTCTCTCCTTTCTGGCTGCTTGATGTTTGTTGGGATTTTGGTAACACACGCAGTTGTTCTCATCAGATTCAGATGTGGACGTTGACATGGACACGCACACACGCATCCTTGTATCAGAAAGTGGTAACTCTGAACAGCAGGGTGGGTTTCAAACTTTCCGACTGACACTTTTGCAGTGTCATCTAGCTGTGCCACCTGGCTGTTCGCCACCACCAAAATGAGATCTCCGCTCCCGCAGCGATAGCTTTTGCACTCACTGCTGGAGAGGGGGCGACTGCAAACCCGAACGTGCTCCAGTAAGTTTCTCAGTGCTTTTCCTCCACACTGCTCTTTTCAAGGCTTCATAACCAATGACAACTCCAACCCTACAAATGTACAAGCATAGCCTCTTCCCTTCCATGAGGGACTCCCTGACTGAAGAACCAATACCTTTGAACATCCCTGTCACAGGTTACAAGTTCAGGAAAGCGGTATTAACTCTAGATCTGGGAAAGGGGAAAGGAAGAGATGCAGATGGCGCAACAGCCAAGTCCCCTGCAAATCCGCGTTCCCCACTGGGTCCCACCACGCAGCCCTCGCCATTGTTCCTGGGGGCAGTGGGGTTGGAGACATCACAAGGGAAGGCAACCAGAGCAATCAAAATTGTGATTCTGCCCACAGCTTGTTGAGACCCAGCCAAGTGCAGGGGGCCGCTCTGAACTCCCAACTTGGAGAGGATGGAAGAGGTTCTTGGCAGAGGTCCTGTGGCAGGCAATGAGAAATTCAAGCTCTTCTCAAGAAACCAGTGACCCCAAAAAACAGTGACATCACCTCTCCTCTTTCTCAAAAACAGCAAAAGGAACAAGGAACTGTTTTTTTTTTTTTTTCCCCACCAGGACTAACCACTCCCATTGCCCCTCAATGCCCTTCCCTTTTCCGAGGTGGCAAGACCCATCGTCACTATTGCTAACCAGCTATCCCACCTCCCTGCATGTTCCTGATGTTTCAGCAAATCAGAGCAATGCTAGCGGGTTCAGGGCTGGCTAAAAAAATCCTTTTCCTGTCCAGGCTATTCTCTTTATCCAGCACAAGACCAACCTGGGCTATAGCTGAAATGGTCGTCTTTACTTCTTGCAGGACCAGCTCTCACAGTTTGTCTGAATTTTTGTGTACTACTTTGCGCCCCTGAGCCTTGCTGTGTAGTGGAGGGGAGGTACTGCTCCTCCGCCACGCTTGACTGCATTGCTGTCTGTGAAGGGGTGGTACTGTTGGGCCAGAGCAGGAAAGTGGCTATCTGCTAAGAGTAAGGGCAGTACAGCCTGGAAAACTAAGAGAGCATGGTAGACATCGCCCACGCCCTTTGTTATCTCTTGGTTAGCCCAGGTATACGCTACATCACATCCTGGGCCAACTGCATTATATCCAGTTATGACCATGTTCATTTTTTGTCCAGACCTTCCCACTTCTGCCAAGCAATAACCCCATTCTGCTGTCTCAACTGACCTCCACAGCAGAATATCCAAGACAATAAAAATGCAATGTCTGCCTGGAAACCACCTAGGCAAGCAGCCAGATCTGTAGCCCAGCTCTTCACCTCAAGGCTCAGAGCCAAAACTCTGCTCTCAGACACAACTCCTCCCTGAAGCCAGTGATAGGCGCAGACCAATATCTGCTCATCGTCATTTGGCCACCAGTTACTACGCAATATGGGCACAGGCTGGGATCTTTGCTGGTGTAAAGCAGCGGAGCTCCACAACTGAGAACAATCTTTACCCTAAGGGTGGAAAAGAGACTGTTCCTACAGGAAAAGCATTCAGGAGAAAACTCAAGACAGACAAATAGATAGATTTCTGATGATGTAAACCAGAACTACGCAGAAGCTAGAAGTACCCTTTATTATGGCAGAGGGTACTCCTGGGCTGTAAACAGTAACTCATGATAGGCACAGAGCCTTTGCTATAAACCAAAGTATAAGCAACCTGCTGCTCATACAGGTCAGTTCTGCTCTTACAGCATTAGCGGGGAGGCTGGGAGATCAGAGCACTAAACGACCTACTTAATAAGACGGAAGTTGTGCTTAACAAGGCCAGAAGTGCAGTACCAAAATATTTTTCAGCCATTAGGATTATAAAATTTAGAGATTAGAAATGGATGTTTGAATAGCTAGCACCACGAACATCTACCGCTCTTGTCCTCTATTTCCTTGCCTAGGTCAGAGATAGCCGCTGCATATGCATATGGCTTTGCTCTGGTGAGCTCTTAAGGAGACATGCTTACTGAAAGCTTTTTCTGAAACAGATACTTCCTACACATCCCTCTTGGTATGGGCGCTGCATTATGATTCCCAAGTTCTGCTTCCCATCAGATCTGACCATCTTAGGTCTGATTCTCTCCTTTCCTGCCTTTAAGTTATTACTTCCAAAGGTGCCCAGGAAATGTGTCACGTGCCAACTTGAGGCATGCTCGGAATTGATAATGACCATCTGTAGGACCTCTCCAACAGTACTCGCTGTGCTAAGCTTCCCTCTCATATCCCCGCTAATGTATACATTTATGTATGCATTCATAGGAGAAAGAACAGTTTATTATTCACATCTGATTTTCCAGCTAACTTTTCTGCTAAGCCTGCTGTTCAAGCCACCAGAGATGGTCTCGTCTGAGACAGCCTCCTGCTCTCAAGGTGAATGGTGAGAAACAGGCATCCTTTTCACACCCTTTTCAGATGCAACTAATGGGCAAGAGCCATCTTCAAGTGAGCTGCCCCAGAGGGTCCTGACCTGTATCCTGAGAGCAGGAGGCTGAGCAAAACTCCTTCTGTAACGTGAGCACCCACATGAAGAATACTTCTGCAGAGCAGCGACCACTTATAAGAAAACTGCCCACATCCACTCTCTCCCAATCACTGCATTTCCTTCAGTTATATATCCCCTCTGCAAAAGGTTTTGACTCCCCAAACTAGAGTGCAGTGACTGTTCTGCTTTATTCTAAAACTACAGCAGCGTTGTTTGCCAGCACTTGGCAGTCTGGGGCTCAGCACAGCCTTTTTCTGGGCAAAGAGAGGTTTATTCTCAGCTTTCTTTGAACATGGCTTTCAAAAATTGTTAACATGGATCCAGTTTTGAAAAAAGGCAATTTGTCTTCATCACCAAGAAAGAAAACATACCATGAACTAATTAACACCGATGAGTTGCACGGCCTCATACTTTTGCATCAATCCGAGTGGGACACCTGGGATGAGATGTGCACGCCTGTCAGCAGCATTACCCTGATTTATGCCAGCTGAGGCCTGGCCCAGGCATTCTCATCTGGTTGCAGGGGGAAGATAGCAGGTAAGTATAGATGTCTTAGCAACACAAGACAAGGGAAACATAATGCAACTGCTGCAAAACCAGATGGCTTAACAACCCACAGCTGCATCTGTAGCAGGATCTGTTTACACCAAGACCCATTCCAACTCACAGTCAACAACCCACCATAAAAGGGCACAGGGGGGACGTTTGTCCGGCAGCCCGGTGGCTGGGTATGGGCCTGGCAACGCAGCTGATGGGACTACAGGGCCCTCTGTATTGGAGGGCAACAAAGAGAACATATTTCCTCTATTACTGGAAAAACCCCCATCATCTTTAAATGAGCACATGCAGTTCTGCAATCTTTCCAAAAGCAGAAACGCAACCGTGCCCTGCGCCAGAGCAATTTTGGGGAAGCTTTGCACCACACTAACCATTTAAGGTCAAATAGCTCACTATCCAACCAAAACTAGTCCTTGAGAGGGGCTCGGGTCACAGCTCAGCCTGGTTAAACACCCCAATAGATGCCTGTCGACCTCAGAAGCGTTTCTGGAGATGAGCTCAGCTTTATTAACGTGCAGCACCGCTTGCCCCTCAGCAGCTGTGCCGCTCCACACGCAGCCGCTGCCCACTCCTGCTCAGGGTACGCTCCTGCTCTACCCCCTTCCAAAAAAACCCCATCAGCTGCTCGTCTTTTCTTTCTTTCTGGCCATCCGTGAGAGGAGAAGCGAACGCTCAGGGCCGCGGGACAACAGCCTCACCCATACCCGCTTCCTCCCAGCCCCCACGGCTCCCCCACAACCCCGGAGGCGGCCCAGCCGTCGAAGGGCAGCATTTTTCTGCTGAAAACGGCAAACGCCGGGCCGGCCCGCTGCGCCACACGAAGGGCCGCGGCCTCCCCACAGCGCGCCGCGCTCGGCCGCCGCTGCCGCGCGCGCCGCCGCCCCCTTATATAGCGCCCTAAAAATAGCTCGGCGCGCGCCGCCTTGCAGGGCGGCGGGGAGGGAGAGGGGGCGGGAGCCGCGGCACCGGCCAATCGGCGCCGCCGGCCCCGCCCCCCGCCGCCTGGCCGGCGCCGCCATTGGGCGACAGTGACTTCAGGCGCGGCGTCCCCTCCTCCTCCTCCTCCTCCCCCTCCCCCGCCCCCCCCCCGCGCCGCCGTTTACCCTACATGGTCACGCGCTGCCCTGAGTGGGCCGCGCGGCTGCGCGCGCGCGTGGGGGGGGGAGGGGCGGCCGTGAGGCGGCGGCGGCGGCGGCGGTTGGTGGCGGCGGGGCCGGGGTGGGGGGGGGGCGTTTAAAAAAAAAAAAAAACCTGAGGGGGGGGGAAAAAAACGTGGTCTGCCGAAAATAAAGCGTCGAGGGGGCGGGGGCGAGGGAGCGCGCATGGCCGCTGCGCGGGTGCGCGGCAGTGGCGACGGCGACGTGCCCCGGTGTGGCGGCGGCCGCGGGGTGCACGGTGCGCGCTGGGCGCCGCTCGCCCGCCCGCCTCGGCCCCCCGGCCCCTCGCCTCCTTCTTCCCTCCGCATCGATCCCCCCCCCCCTTCTTCTTCTTCTTCTTCTTCTTTTTTTTTTTTAAAGTGTGACTGAAACAAAACAAAGCAAAAGGGACGTTGGATCTATCATTGGTTGCTTTTCCTCCTCTCTTTTTTTTTTTTTTATGATCAAAAACAACCCCCCCCCCCACCAGAGCAAACAAACACACACAAAAGCAGAAAGAAAGGGTTTTGCTCAGCAGCAGCATGGATGTCTTGGCTAGTTATAGTATATTCCAGGAACTCCAGCTTGTCCACGACACCGGCTACTTCTCAGCTTTGCCATCCTTGGAGGAAAACTGGCAGCAGGTGAATCATTTAAATTACTCCTGTAAATCTCTTAAGTGCAGACAGTCGATGCATTGGGGCTGCATTTCTGACTTTATTTTATTTTTGTTCTTTAATTCAGTTTTTCTTTTTTCCGCGTGGGTAGACCTTTAAATCTCTCTGTATTTTTTTGCAATGACAAACTGAGCAGTCCATTCAAATCTGTCTGCCTTCAGTCCTTTCTAAGCACGCCTGGCAGCACCTGAGATCCGGTGAAATTCTTCAGGGCTTTGTTTTTATGGTGACTACTATTTTTATTTTATTTTTCAGTGTAGATTTTTTTTGTTGTTGTTGTTCTTTTAAACAAGGCTGATCACTTCCAGCCAGTGCTGACAACTGGCAGCTGGTGGAAACGGAATAGATCATTCTTATTTTCAGGTAATTAGTATATGTCAATAAAAACCCTAGCTTAATTCAGAGATGGGGGGTGGGCAGGTATCTGGGAGCAGTGGCGAAAGAGTCTAGTATAAATTCAGTGACTAGGGAGGTGACTTTTTTTCTTTTCTTTTTTAGAAGGTGGGAGAAACACACACTTCTTGCTGTATCTTAAAACAATGATGCCTTAGGCTGGTTTCAGTAGACCGGTGTATTTTGAGGCACCATAAGGTGAAAGAATTAGGATATTTTTCAAGGGAGAAATCAAGTCTTATGAATGCATTAAAATGATGATTGGTGGCATGAATAAATAATATCAAGGAGAATGGTAGGTTACAGAGAAAGCAGTTGTATAAAATTAACTATGAACCCAAATGCATAGGACAACAAATAGTTATCAGCTAGGATACTGAGGGAAGAAAAAAGGTAGGATTCCTTATTATGGCAGACTCTAAAGAGAGAGTCCTGTTTCTTGATATGATTTTTTCGCAGAGGCGATACACCAGTCAAAATTCTGTAAACTAGTATCTCTTTAAAAAAAAAAAAAAGCTCTCATCTGTAAGAATAGTGGAGTGTGGCTGGAGTGACATGTGGTGCTAATGCAAGGCACGGACCCATGACAGTATCAGTTTAAGAATAATGAGCCACTGGCTTTCATCTTGCAAGCACTCACATTTGTCTTGGCTAGCATAAGGGTATTGTGCGTTCCTTCTCCAGTAAGTGACTGTTTGGGACATTCATTTCATTTTCCTTAGAAGTGCTGAGGGGTGAGAAATGTGGATGCTAGGACTTCAGAAGAGTACTCGGGCTGTAGCAGTGACATCCAGCTGGATCGTGGCTGGATCTGTAAAGGTTTACTCTAGTAAAATTGTTTTATCTTCAGCTTTGAGTGTGTGCACGCTTTTGAGGGGTTTATTAACAGCCATAGTGCAGACGCATTCAGGATTTCATTTGCAAAATGACTGATCCAACTTTGCTTTATCCTCCAAGGGGGTGGGGATGCTTTTTGTTATTGATATTCAGCTCGCACATCCATGATGGTCACATCTGCTTTCCTTTCATATTTTTAACACGCTAATTAAACTGAAGAGGTTAATATAATTTCATTTAAAAAAAAATGCACATTTAATTCCATAGCATCATTGTTGCTGAATCAGTTACATATTAATAGCAATCCAGACAGTCCAAAGCGAGATAATCTGTTGACATAGGCAGCGTGCTTTAGGCAGTACTGCGTGTGATACGCTGTCTCCTGCTGCCTTCTTTTATGTGAGGAAGAGCAGCAGTTTGTTTTACACAGCACAATGTATCTACCCAAGCCCACTGTTACTATCGGGAAATTCAAACTAATGCTCTTCTGGTTAAATCCCACTGACGCTCCACACACTTTTGAAAAGAAAAGTTAAAAATAATTTATTACGTTTCCCCTCAAATCCTCCAATTAGTGCGTGATGTTTCATCATATATCCTGTATTTACAGGGTGTTTTTTCTCCCCTGTTGCTGCCTGGACTCTCCTTGCGAACAACGGGGGGGAGGGGGAAACTGCTGGAGCAGTTAAAGTCCACTGTACAGCATGTGCCGTCATACAGGCTTGGCAGACCCACTGACACAGAGACCCCAATTTCATTCCTCTGAATCACTTTCAAACGTAGCCAGGTCTTGGGGATTTATTTACATTAGGCTAACAGTAGCAACTTTGAGACAAAGCGCGCCTGTGTGTTCCTAAAGGTGTCCCTCCAAACCGGCAGGCTGCAGCCGAGACCCCAGGGAAGACAGCTGACTGGGCAGTGACTGATCCCTGCGGGAAGCCTCAGGATTGGGAAGCAGCAGCTTTAATTTTAAGTGAAAACACTTGAACCGGTCATCCCTCCGCGCTCATGAAGAGCTCTGGTGCAATATCTGTGCTCCACGGAGGCTCCAGGGTAGAGCTTCTCCCAGCAGCAAGGCAGTGCCTCCAGGAAATCAGTTCAGAGTCTCTTGAAACGGGGAGAAGTCATTGTTTGGGTCAAGAGCAGGCTTCCTTATCACTTTGTGAGCTCAAGCTGTTTTGTGGTTAGCAGGCTGCTACTAGGGTTTGATGCGGAGAGGCTTGTCTGTGCCAGGTCTTACTCGTGGAAATGCTGTCTACTGCTATGCCATAAAGATGCACTTGCCCTTCTGAAAGCTTGACAGAGCCTTCGGGTGAAAGTGTCGACAGAGTCTGGTCTTTCTTTTCTCCTGAGTCTGGCCCGCTCTTTTGTGGGTGCTTGCTGAGGAGTATAGAGCTGGGCAGTTGCTCGTATTTCTGATTGTGAAACATCAGTCACTCGCAGAGGCAGCACACAGCAGAGGCAGGTTGCTAAATACTTGCATGCAGTCAGCTGATCTCTCTGCTTTTTTCCTTCCCACTGCAAGAGAAATGTAAGGAAGTTTGGTATCTACTCTTTTGACACTTAGTGCTGGAGCTAAACCAGGGCAACCTGGCAATATGTATAACACCAACAGGTTTTGGGTGGAAGAGATTGTCATCTGCTGATGGAGGTTTCTTTTTCAGGAGGAAAAATACAAAGAAAAAGCCCCTCGCTCCACACCAAACGTAGTTTAAATTGTAAAGTGGAAATACCTGAAGTGGGAGCTGAGACTGAAGCTGCAGTATGTTTGACACTATTTAGAAACACATATTGATGGCAAAGAGCAGCTTGATTTTTTGGCAACAAAAGCTTAACTTTACTGTGTCAGCTTTGGATGTCCTGTTCTCCTTCAGGCAAAATGCTTTTGAGGTCAGAAAGGTTTTTTCAGAGTGACGAGGACAGGGTTTTATGAGTGACTTGTAGCACAGCTTCATCAGGAGAGAGAGAACTTCATTTATTCTTTTTCAGTGGCATTGGTCAACCGTGACACTAAGGGATATTAAAGAGAGAAATTCAAAAATCAGGCCTTTGCTGTACATCAGCAGGCTGGTAGCGTGGAATCCGTGTGTTTCTCTCTGGCGTTGGTTTCATCCTTGCTCTAATTTGAACCATCCTTGTTGCTATCTGTTCCAGCGAGCTGACTCCACATTTCAGAACCTGTCGGGGGGGGGGGGGGGGGATTTCAGCACCTGCGTCTTTGCTGTTGTGCAATGTGAGGATCTCTGGTCGCATATGCCGTTGTTCAGGGATCACGTCTGATGTGGCATTCTTAAGATTGGAACCAGACTGTTGGGAGAGACAGCAGGAGGCCAAAGAGTGCCTTGTTGCTCTGCAGAGGAAGGAAGTGGGTAGCAGGCTGTTTTGTAGGGATGTAGTAGTGAGGAGTGTAGTCCATGCGGCTGCACATGGTCCCACTGTCCGGGTGCCAGGCTGCAAAAAGGGGGAAGGCAGGGAGTGGGATTTGGGACGGGATTGACACTGAGCTCCAGTCTGCTCCTTGCGCTGAGCCCTCACTGTATCGTTGGGCGGTCATTGAAAGATCAGTGTGCAGAGGGCATCTTCTGTAGTCAGATATGTCTCTTCATAGGCCTAAGATTTCAAGCCACCCCTACCATCCTTCTCCTTAGGCCCTATGGAGGGGTTAGGACTCACCATCCCTGTGCGGAGAAGGAGGTCTGGTCGGGACATGTCTTTGGGCTCTCCTCATTTTCTGTGGGGGCCATCAGGTGGCCTTTAGCATGGCGATTCCTGTAATGTCAGAGTACAGGAGTGCAAAGAACAGGTAGATGCACAGGGTCACTGTGCATGTGGCTGATTCAGGAGATTTCTGAAATCAGTAGGGTTTAGGTGTCAAGCCCTGGCTTAGAGACAGACCGTCTGAAGGACAGCCAGCCTTTCACATGTATGTCATCGGGCAGAACAGGTCTTAGTAGCTGGCAGAAATGGGAGTAGCGTTATATTTGTTGTTAACCGTCGCCTGATAAGGTTTCCTCTAGCCTTGACTAACCGGTTGCTTTTAGTTACAGCAAGCCATGGTCTTTCCAGGTGGGAGGAAGGCTGAAATTGCCTGTAAAGCACAGGATCAAGGGACTTCTTTGTTTTGCTCTTGGTTCTGTGGCAGAGCCATCTTTGTGTATCTTTGAGCACGCCTTTAAGCCTCAGTTTCCCCCTCTCTGAAATGAGTGACAGCAATAATGCTAAGGCACAGTCTTTATGGGACTGGGAGGCTGAATTGACGCGTTCTGGCAAAGTGCTTTGCGATCTCTGTGCTATGTGAGAGCAGAGTATCCCAAGGTGACTAATCTAGCAGAACTCTGTTACATCTTAATGCTGACTTCTATTTGGCAGACAGGGTAATTTTCAGGCCTATAGGAAAAATTTCCACTGCTACTGAAAAGGAGTAAATCACACTGGAGAACGTTCCTACCTCCCCATCGTCTCCATTGTTCTAGTTTAATGGCAGAGTTGGCCACTACATAAACTAAACCGTCTCTTTTAATATTGCTATTTCATCTTGGTTCCAGTCACAGTGTAACACATTTCTTAAGTGCTTATAGTACATCGTGCCTCTTGAGAATAACTTGCAGAAATGGTTGACTTCCAAGAACAGCCACATGTGTAATTCAGTGTGTTTCAGACTCTGAGCTCTGGTCCCTTTGTAGCTGCAGGTTCCCTACTTGCTCCGTGTACTGAAAGCAAGCTCCTGTCACCTTATAGAAAGAAACAGAGAGAGGGGAAAGACAAACCGAAACGGCTGTCTTTATTGTTTTCTGATTCCTTAATTAGAGAATTTGCTGTTATAAATGATTATTTCTTGGCGCTGTGAAAGTGTAGAGCCCTACAAACCACATTATAAATGTTACGTACCTGATGTTGTGTATAACTTTGGGCATGTGATTTTTGAAAGGGGGTTAATGTCTTTAGCAGAATCACAATGTAGGTACTAAATTGAAAATATTTTCTCTTATTTTCTGTTACTTGGTATGCTTTAACCTCCCCCCCCAGCCACCCATGTCTTTATGTCCTATTAAATAGGCAGCACTTATATATATATAAGAGCATACTGCATAAAAATCATGATATATAGCTAGTTTGAAATGTGATATTTCCATGTGGAAATGCCAGGAGGTGTTCAGTTTCATACAGTAATTTCACACTTACGCTTTTCAAGGTGGAGGCAAATGGGCTCTTCTGGATATTTGCAAATTCTTTGAGGCTTTGTCAAATGATTCTCTGAGAAGGGTCCATTGTATTGGTTCTCCATTCTGTATTAGGAAACATGTTACTGGGAAGTGAGAAGGAAGCTACTTCTGTTTGACTCTGTAGCTGCGTATGAACAACCTTGATTGCAACTACCTGTATAAAACAAAGGAATTCTGCTCACTGGCTGAGCATCGTTGGTGTGTGGTACGCTAGGCAGTGGGGTAGTAGTATACCTCCTCTCATATCAGATCTGTCACGTCCTGCAGAGGGAAGGAAAACATAAGCTTTTGATCACCACACTCAAAACCTCAGCAAAAGTTATTCACAGCTATTATAATTGATGGGAGTTTTCCTCTTTGATGATAAAGCTGAATTCCAGAGAGTTAATAAAGATGTTTTTAAGCGTGGTGCTGAATCCCTCTTACTTTCCTTTCTGTTTCTCTGGACTCTCAAGTGCCTCCTGCCCATTCTCTTCTGTATGAATCTACAGCACCGTCACCGCTTTCAAACTCCCAGCTATCCTCAAGAGCCGAGAGTGCCATTTCTGTGCCTCCTTGCAGGCTTAAGTCCCTGCCGTAGTCCATCTCTGAATGTCACCACCCCCCCCCCCCGCCCACGTCCTCTTTTTACTGTTGATAACAGCTTCTGTCTTCTTCCAAATGAATTTGAATTTGAATTTGCATGGGTCAATTGATTCTGTAACAAACAAGCAAAAAGACCTGCCAGGGAAAGAACCTCCCCTCCTCCCAAATTTTTCTGAGTGGAGAACAGGTTTGCAGCATAGACGTTACAAAGGAGCGTTCCCCAGCCTGATGCTGTTGCATTCAAGACTGTCCCAGTTTTCTTCCCTTGGTTTCAGTCTTGGTAGGCGCTACACATGTTCTGTGTGTCTGAGTCTGGGGCTCTCTTGACTGGGTCTTCTTCCCAGCATTGCCACTTTGAGTTCAAAAATCACGTGCCTGGTTCCCAGAACACCGTAAGATTGTCTGTAAAATCAAAGGCTTTTTAAATTTGATGTTCTTTTCATTTTCTTTGCTTCTCAGCCATTGAAGATTTGTTTTATTGTCTTGTTCTCTTAAAAAAAAAAAAAAAGCTGGATTTTCAGGCAATTAGATGATTGCAGGAGTATTAAGAAAATGCCGGCTATTGTGAGGGTTGCGGCATAAGCTTGCAAGCTGGCAGCGCTGAGATACGAGCACATGTCAGAGGGAGGCTGCATGTGGCTGGGAGTCCTGTGTTAGCTGGACTGCATTAGCCGTCACTGGTTCGACAGCAGCTGGGAAAGAAGCCTGCCTGGCTGTTCAGGTTGCTAGGCGAATTGTGAGAGCAGGGCTCAAATCTCATTTCCCTTCGTAGAACAAATTGCTTCGGTCTTTGTGCTCAAAGATAGTTAGGCATCTTGAATTTCACCAAAAAGCCAGACCTTTGCTTCTCAGTTCTTCGGTTAACAAAATTACGGTAGCAGCAGCTTCTCCTTTTCTCATAGTGGTGCTGTGAGGATAAGTATTAAAGATTTGAGGTGCTCGGGTACAGTGGCTAGAGGCAGGAGGGGATTGTTTAAATATATGGGGAGACAGCCAGCACCCTCAGAAGCATGCTGCCACAAATCCCTGCCATTTTAGTCCATACATTTGTAGTGATATGTGCTGAAACTGCAGGACAGCTCCCCTCTCTGAGAACCCTCAGCTACTTTTAGGATTGCTTGTGTTAAATAAAAAAAAAAAAAATCTGAAAGGTAAACTTAAATCCCCCTTCTCAGAAGTCTGTGTCACCTTTGAGACAACTTGCACATAGAACTGCTTTGACTCTCTCTCCCTCTAGGTTTTTAAAAGAGGTGACAGAGCTGGATGTAGGAAACTCAAGCGTGAAGGCAGGAAATTTGTTGTTTAAAGGGTTTATTATATTAGCAAGCTACTCTGATGCTCTTAATGCTTTTAAAGCAGTTAGTCCTTCTCTCCTTGTTCTTAAACATGAAGGGTCCTTTCTGATCCAGAGCATTTCTGCTCAGTGCAACTGTGTATGCATTACATGTGTTGTTGTTTAGAGAACTATTAAGATGCATGTGGTAGAGTTTACAATGCGCACGAAAGAATCTGAGTCACTTATGCACAGGCTGCATATTAATGCGTGCTGAAGGTCTAGCAGACATACTCACTTAAGTGTCGTAATGGTTTTGAACACCGTGCTTATGGACCATGTCTCATGTTGCCTACTCCTGTTGGTTATTTCCCAGCATTGTGGATCTGACTACAAAGCTAGGCTTTAAATCTTACATGGGGATCAACAGCTCCTACTTTGCAAGGGCTAGGAAAGTAGCCACTGACACAGGCAAGTTTGGGAGATGCTGTGATTGATGGGGAAGCGTGCGAAGGAGAAGGACACTGGCTTGTGAGAAGCTCTTCTGAGACATTCCAATTAGTGTCCTGATTTACAAATCCTGCCCTTAAATCTGCAGCCTCCCAAGGTCAGTTTTAAAGGGACATTGGCATAATGTTGACTGCTGACCACGATGGAGCTTTGTAAACATATTCTGACAGAAACTGCAATCAATGGAAGGATCTCCATCTATATAATTAAAAAAACCCTGGAAGCGGGGTTTGTGTCTTTTGGACAGGATTGTCTTGCGTACCTGCTGCCTTTGTAGCTCTGACAAAGCAGTATTCTGCTGTCCAAAGTAAAAGTCACTGGAAATCAAAGTGAAAATGACTGTTTGTTGGGATTATGTGGTGAGAAAAAATGCATGCAGCACGACAAGTAAATTAGATTTAAAAATGTTTTCACTACTAATAGGCTAATGTACTTTTAGGCATTTGGTTTTAATCCTGGCTCTTCAGTGGGCAAAGTTCATTTTCAGGCATGAGGAGAGTTCTCAGCTTTGTAAACATTTGCAAGTTCGACCCCTTGCTGGCTTGTCTTGACTCCCAGCCCAGAAGGAGAGGCCAGCATCCCACTGCATTCCTTTGTGCTGGTGAGGGGGAAGTAGGGAAGTAGGCAGCCTTTAGCTGCCTGCCTTTATTTCCCACCAGGGCTGGAGGGAAAACAAAGGTTCCGGTGAGCAAAGGCCACAGTGAAAATGTTCAGTGAGTGGAAGAGCAGAAGAGGTGAGAGCTGCTCCCATCTGCTTGCTTTTTACACCCAAAATGGACATTGGCC
This sequence comes from Struthio camelus, assembly GCF_040807025.1. Taxonomy (NCBI): domain Eukaryota; kingdom Metazoa; phylum Chordata; class Aves; order Struthioniformes; family Struthionidae; genus Struthio; species Struthio camelus. The sequence continues at coordinate 9,388,189 of NC_090947.1, read as the reverse complement.
ACAGCACAGTGCTCAGTTGTGATGCTAGAGAGCCTGGTTCGAATCCCTTCTCCGCTTGATTTAAGTTTGCCCTTCCGGAATCCATCTTGGATACGTGAAACCTTTGTTGATGACACGGTGGATCTAAAACCAGTCTGTTCCACTGAAAACCTTTAGATTTAATAAAAATGTCTTTTTTTTTTTTTTTTTTTTGACCGGAGAATGTCTGGTAGAAATGTTTCAATCAGTTCTACTTTCTGGAGCTTTTACTGAGGGCCTGGCCCCGTTTTCAGGGTGAGATGCTTGGCATGCCTAACACCTTCAGCTTTGCTGTCCACTGTAGCCTTCTGTTTCAGGTCGTGAACATCTAAAACTTGGTTCATTTTTCCCAGCGAGCATCAATTTGGCTAGTAAAAGATATCTCCACTCCCTGCAGCCTTTAACTCTCTCACGTCTTTTGAGCGCTGCAGCCACAGCACTAGAACGATGCCACAAGCAGTGTCTAATCATTTCTGGTCCTGGAGCTGCTCTCCCGGGCTGCACAAGTGTGTTGGTGTGTGAACGCGCGAGCGTGATGCAGTCTCACTTCTCCCTAGGCTCCTTGCAGCTGCTGGTTGTTCTTCTCCCTCCTCAGCTCTGCTCGTCCAGGGCTCCTTGCAGCCGCTGCTGGCGGCTTGTTGACAAGGCTTCAGTGTACTCGCCCTCTGTGGGCACCGCTGCGTTAGCCCGGGGTCTGAGGCGCCTCGCGTCCCAGGGTGCAGGGTGAGATGAGTGGCTCAGTGCTTTGTTCTTTTCTTGTGATTGCACAGTGGTTTTAAAGAGTGCCAGCCCTGCAGAGCTGACTGCCAGCAACAAAGTGGTGAAAAGTACTTTGTAATCCTGGTTTGGGGTTTGCTTTTTTTTTTTTTCTTTTCTTTCTTTTGGCCTCTTTTGTCAGCCTGGAAAATTTATGCTGCTCTGAAGAAAACATTCCACTCATCTGCAAGCTACTAAAAGCCGCCGTGTGAGTAATAAAATATGGAAAAGGAAGGGAGAGAGGAGAAGAAAGATGGGAGCTGGTGGTTCGTATGGAAAGCATCAGGCCAGAAGTGGCTTTGTTTCCGACACGTGGACGGTGGAGAGGCTGCATTTGCTGCTCAGTGGCAAATCTGTGCCGGTGAAAAGAAACCTCCTTCATTAGTGCCTAGATCAGACAGGGAGAACTGTGGTGTCCATTGCTTTCATTTTTAATTTTGTCTGCATTTTAAAATAATAAGGGAGAAGCAAAGGGCATTGATTGAACTGACTGACTGAGATTATGACCAATTTCAACAAAATAGTGCTTTTCTCTCTGTCACCATCTGATGCCTCTCTCCCAGTTCAGTCTGGTTCTACCACAGCTCTCCCCCCAGCTATTCATCAGCTGTGTACCAGAACCTCAAAATAGTTGTAAAAATTTTTAAGTTGCTGCACGTCAGGATTTTTAGCAAGGTGCATGTTCTTTTTTTTTATTTTTGAGTTTTGATCGTTTGGAATAATGCAAAGTCATGTTTGTAGGCTTTTCTGTACAACCAAGGAAACCAGAAGCTTATTTTTGGTGTTGAGAAGAGCAGTTCTGATGCAACCAGGAGCCTCTGAGAATTGAGGCTTTAATAAACCTATGAAAGAGCAGGGGACTTGCAGTAAATAATGGGAGTAAGGGGTGTTTTCCACTCTTGATCAGACCAGAGGAAGGGAGCAGTAACAGCAGTCACAGGTCTCTGGTATCTTGGAAGCAGAGCTAGGCTGCTCTAGGTGTTGAAATGAACCAGTGAAGTAGCTTGTAAGGTGCTTCTGCTGCAAGTTTGAGAATTTTAGGATAAGTGGATGTCACATGGTGTTGTACAAGCACAGTCCAGGGTAGTTTCCAACTATGTATCACAGGAAAACAGCACAGCATGATGTTCCTTTTCAGAACATCCCTGAGCTTTCCTGTGTTTTTAAAGCAAAAAGAGAGATTTTTGTATACAGCATTTGAAAAATAGAAGTGCCTGCTTTTGTCTGGGAGTTTTTCTGGAGGGAATGTATCTGTTAGCCTTTGGTTGTCCAGTTAGGGTCAGGATGAGCTTTGCTGTTCCTTTCACTGAAGACAGAATGAAGCCTTCTTAGGCACAGGCTGAAGTCTCTTTCACTCCAGTGCTTTCTCGAGTGAAGATGTTTTCTTGAATTAGTGCCTCAATAGTTATGGTGTTCTGGGGTTAAACAAACCAGTTCGCATAGTGCAGCTCCCTGGCACTGCTCTATTTGCATGCCTCCAGGACAGCTAGGGCCGTTGCACAGTACTGTGTGCTAGTTCTGAGTCGTCAGGATCACTCAGGCTCTCTGTTCAGTCAGGCCTGATTTTCTACTTACTTAAGACAGTTTTGTGCTTTCCAAGAGTGATTCCTTTATTAATCTTTCTTCAGTACTGGTAGATGAGTTTTGGGGTACCCAGTTTAAATATTCTTTATTGAATGTGCCTAACTTGTCCTGGGCTTTCTGAGCTTGGGTTGTTTTTTCAGTACATGAAATGAGTCACAGTAGTTCGAGGGAGAACAGAAGAATCCAAGTGCAAAGTTACTTTCTAGTATGAAGGACTTAGTAAGTGGATGGCTTCCCAGTGAAGTTTCTCAGTGCTAAGGAGAAAACCAGTAGGTGCACGTAGCCCTACAAAGGCTGCATTGGGATTTCGTTTTCTGGCGTTAGAAATTCACATTACAATTCCTTTAAAAAAAAACACTTTTGAGGGAGTACAAGGGAAGCAAGGTGTGGGAGGCTTTTTACTCCTAAGTACCTGAGGTGTCCATGAGTTTTGGAAAAGGCTGAATGCTCATCCTCCAAGATTGAATGCCTATTATGTTGAACACTGAGCGGTTACCCTAAATTGAAGACTCCTCCTCACTGGGACTGTCTCACATGGATTATCTTCAAGCAGTGAAAGCTGTACTAGCTGTAAAGCCTTTAATTTAGCCCGTAAGGCCTGTAAGGCCTTGTAAATCAGTAATTTAGAGGGTTTCGTTTGAGCATGCTACATATCTCATCAGACATTGCACTGTGATAAAAGACAGGAATTTCTGTCTCCTGTTTCTGTATGTTTGATTGGAGCAGATCAGGGAAATCTTTGACATTCAGTTCTCAACCGCTTTTTCTCTTTGTAAATGGGAAGAACAGTACCCGCTTCATGTTTGAGATTTCCGATCAGTTAGTGAGTCAGATCCTGGGCTGATGCAAAGTGATTCAGACCTACCAAAGTTACAGTGGTGTTACACTGATTTACGCTGGCCCAGTGTCTACAAAGTCACTTGACACCTTTGAGGAGAATAGTCTATACAAATCCCAAATATTGCCAGGATGTGGAATAAATATCAGGATGTGGGCAAAAAACAGCACACCCATTTTAATGATTTGATTAAAATAATATTGCTCTTCTCTGGCTCTCATAATTGTACTTCCAGTGGTGCCTGGGGGTGGAGATATTCTCAAGTGCCATAGTGAGAGTGTATTTTTTTGAATATTGCACAATAGGCCCCTAGGTTGTGCTCTAGCTATTGGTTTATTTCTGATTTACAGTGAGTGTGGTCTTTGGCGTCCTATAAATACCATTTCTCCCCCCACCTTCAGCTGATAAATAAAGGAAACTATGCCAGAAAAAAAAATTCTTTCCGTGACTGGGTGGGAGGTCTTGAGCTGCCCTCTTTAACACAAAGAATGTAGCATGGTTTCTTTGCTTTGTTTTTTCAAATGAAGAAAAAATGGGGTATGGTAGGTTGATATCTGGTGTGGGCATTGCTTCCTCCATGAGAGTATTACCTGTCTGTGAAATGAAGACAGAGGTTTCTGAACAGTCTCAGCGCATGGAAAGACTGAAGGATCCCATGCTGATTTACCCTCAGGCCTTTCATATCCAGAACTGGAAACCAACCTGAAAGTGGGTGTCAATGAGTGTTTAAAAGAACCTTTTATGTGATTCCGTGGACTGTGTCATTCAGGGGTGAGACTAAATGATTATGATGGTCCTTTCGAGCCTTAAAATCTGCTTCCTTAAATGAGGCCACTTCAAGGCCTTTTTGCTCTATTTTAACGATGCCCAAAAGCTGTAATGTAACTGTGAGTCGCATGTGAATGAAGGGCACATGCGTGTGCAGCTATGGGCCGCCAGACATACACATTTTGTCCCTAGAATCCATCATACATGTATTGTGTGTCAGTTTGGAAATGTGCCTCAAAGGAAAAGCCAAGTTTCTGCATAGCGGAGGTGAGGGAGGTTCAAGAGTAGTGTGCACATGGTGAAAAAGCATTTTTGGTCACTGCCAGCAACAGAAAACGGCGCCTACAAGCTGATCTGGTCCAGAAACATGTGAGCGCACAGAAATTAGTATTGGAAAAACCAGTTTACCAGATTCTTTTGCCCAGGTGCCATTTCTTCCAGTAGGCTTAGTTGGTGCTTTCCAGTCTCCTTTGAAATCCACCTAGCATGTGGCGCTTGCTGCTTTCCTTGGAAGCACACACACAATAATTCCCCTCCCCTAATTTAGGGAAGGAATATCTAAAAGACAATTCTCTCTTTCCCAATTGAATCAAATTCCTCACCCACCCCTCTGTCCCTTCTTGAGTCCATTGATTTGTTGGGGTTCACCCCATTCAGAGCTGTGTGGTCTGTGACCCTTTCTCCTGCTTGTTATCTCTATTAAGTCTTTCAAGAATTTTTAGCTAAATATGAAGTGAGACCCTTGCTCGTTGACTCGATATTCTAATACTGGTTGTGGAACAGACATGATAAATAGTAATAAATACGCATGTGCTTTCCAGTTTTGCTATGCTATCTGTCTGTCTATCTGCGTTCCCTCCCGGTTTGCCTGTATATCAGGTACTAGGACTGTATCCCCTAAACCGTGTTGGCCTTGTCTGTTTTATCTGTTCTAGATGTCTTTCAGTCTCACTGGATCTCTGCTTTGTATGTAGTGTGCATGTTGTGTTGCTGTTTCTTCTATAAATGCATTCATTTTTCTTTTTCCAATTCAATCTCATGGGCTTATTTCCTGCCCCTGTGTGGGTTTCTTTGTATACTGCCTCTCTCCGCTAGCATCACAAAAAAAATTATCACTTCCTCCTTGAACCCTTTTCCCTGCTTTTCTTCACAATGAAAGGTTTTTATCAATTTCCTCTGTTTTCTGATTTGTTTTTATTAAGCATGTTTTTGTAGTGGGGGGCTGCGATCCAGCAAAGCAACTGGAAACAAAAAAAATAACGCCAAGTTGTTGTTTGCTTGTTTAACAAAACAGATCAGATTTTAAAGGCAGTGGAGTCAAAAAGGTGCTGATGGTTGAGCTTGATAGGAGCTGATTCTCAATGCTTGCTATTGACAGCAGGCAGTGGAATATCTCAGCACTTTAAAGAGCCTAAAAATACAAATTGTTGGTGATTGAAAGTCATGTTTATATTAGTAACTGGAAGAGGAGACTCTGCTGCTGTTGGAGTTTCTATGCCTTGTTTAGAAAACAGTATCCATATGCTGACAATTAGTTAAAGAACACTGGTTTTCTTATTCTTGCGATTGATAGGTGTGAGGTGGGTATTTAACCTAGATCTTTTGGAAAGGCTCCTTGAATTTCTGCGCCAAGCTCCTTGAATTTCTGCGCCAAGCCAGCACACCTCTACCCTTTCTTTCGGCAAAGGGAGCTGTTTTGACGTGAAGAGAGAACAGGTCTGGCTGAAATGCTGCAGGGTGGGCAGCCAGGTCCCACCACCGTCCCTGCCCGTCCCTCCAGAGCGGGGCCCCTCCACCACTCTTGACTCCAAACACCTTGTCACGGTGGGGAAAGTCCATGGTGGGTGGCCACGGTGGCATCAAGTAGGGTGGCCCCAGAGCCCTGCCACTCCGAGGGATGCACGGGGGAGCATGCCGGCTGCTGCGACACCCCAGTGCTGACCCTGTGGCAAAGGACAGATGCCGGTGTCAGCATTGGGGTGCCATAGGAGTTGGGGGAGTTGGGAAGGTGCTGTCAGGCTGCATCAGAAACAGTAGTCCTCCTGGCCGTCAGTGTGGACTAGCCCTGCAAAGCCGTGAGGGAGGGAGTCCTGGGTGCTGTTCGCGAGCCAGAACTGTGCCTGGCGTTTCCACGCACCGCGCTGCAAAGCCCCATGTCCTGTAACATGCAGAGTCTGGAAGGGAGCTGTTTCCAGCTCTCCCTGTGGCTGTCATTGCTGAGTCAGTGCTGGGTACGCAGTTCGGGCCTCGTCCCAAGGCCACTGGAACTGATGGAAATAATTCCTCTTGAATTCAAGTGGTTTCTGGACTGAGCCCAAGAAAGGCAGGACCACTATGTCCCGGCCCTGTTGCCTTAAGGGAGGATCTGACACAGCTGCTAGCATAAGGCAAAGGAGCCTGCGTGAGTTGGGGGGGGATGTTTTGGCTGCTCTGAGCTGCAAGACACTTTTTGGTTTGTTTGGCTGCTAACCCCAGGTTGTGGGCTTTCACAGTGTGTTTGCCCACTTGCTGCTTTTAGCTCTCCACTCCTTCGAGGCAGCTCGGGCTGCTTGCATGGGAGTTTTGCAAAGAAATATTTTCTTAGTGTTTCAGATGTGTGGTGCTCTTTCCTTCCTACGCAGGAGAGAATGTGCTTATCCCATACATTATCTGTTGCGGTTATAACAAAACAGTGGGGCCTCACTAAATAGTAATGAGCTAAACTTGAGGTTGAGGGCAGTGGAGCTATGCTCATTTATGCTAGGCTCTGCTCTTATAGGAGCTGCTCACAAAACCAGTACTCTTTCTTCCCTCTGTTCATCAAACTTTTAAGAGAGACCATCCACCTTGAAGAGTGTCAACCAAATAGCATCACAGGCAAAGTTACTGCTCCCCTGGCAAAAGAAATAAAATGATCCTCTGGGATAGAAACCATGTTTTTTAGAAGTGCCTGTGTTCATGCAGGGGTCAGGTATTTACAATGGAGTTCCTGATCATGCATCTAAATTAGCAGTTTTATCAAGCACGGATGCTTTTACGGAATAGGGGTGAACAGGGGACAGTTCCTGCTGTGAGTATCTGTAAGAGGTGTCTGTGTGGAACGTGAGGATTGTAGAGAGCCAGGTCCTAAATAATATGTTGTTGCTAATGATCCTGCAGACCAGCATGTAAAAAGCCAAATGTTTTAATAGGAATTAGGGAATAAAAATGAAGAAAGGACCTGCTATAATGAGGCATCACATGACACTGTCCTTAAGGACTTCATGGTGTGATTGCAGTGGTCCACATCCTGGGTGTTTTCCTCCATTTAGTGACTTCCTGAAAGAGCTGAAAATGCAGAGAGATGCAGAAGATCCACATCCAGTTGCTAATCAGTATGAAAGGCCAAATTCAGAGGCAAAATATGAGTAAGAAAATTACAGGAAAGCATTACAGTAAGTGTATAACCCATATTTCAGTACCAGGGACCAACAGTGAGGAAGGACTTTCTCTTTTTTCCATTGTGCCAGTGAATTTGTATTATCTCATCCAGCCACAATCCCCAGTGGTACCCTAATAAGCCAGAGACCTTCAGTTGCCTTTTTGAGGCTCAACTTTTCCGAGAGGAATGACAGAGTTGTCTCAGCAGAGGGAAAAGCATACACTTTCCCCCATGACCCGAAGTTTTAGAGCATTCAGATGTCTGTCTGATTTGATTGCTGAGCTTTGAACGGGGAGGATGCTTTTCAGTCATTGCCCTCAGAGAGCATGGCAGCTGTATGATGTCCATTGTGCAGGCTGGGAAACTGGGACAACGGCAGGCTCTATTGTCATCGAGAGGAAGTTGAGAGTGGAGCTGGAAAAGGATACAGTTCCCTGATCTCTGTTTTAATTAAATTCTTTTTCCAATTGTCTTCCCTGGCAGTTTAGCTGGGGTAATGTGGTCTAGCAGAGGGATTTTTGGCTGCAAACTTGACAGGAGTATTTTTCTGGGCCAGATCCTTGCTTAGTGTAAATTAAAGTAACTCTGCTAGCTACAATTGCGGTACAGGCGATTTACTCCTCCCTCTGAGAATCTGGCCTTGATTTAGAGACAGTGGGCAGTGTCATACAATTTGTTCTTTTTAATTTTAAAGTGTCTAGACACTTCTACAGCACCCCTTTCTGGGAGAATTTTGTGCCAGCAGCTCAATAGTAGCACCACTTTTCTCTGATGAGAGGAGCTTAGTAAACACAACGTGGAGATGTCCTGATGTGTTCAGACTCAGCATTTCTCCTTCCCTCTGTAGGATTTGGCTTTGGTAGTCTTTGTGTTTTTCTGTCGGAGAGAGGGTGGAGGGGGTTTACGGCAGGATGTGTGCTGTATGGAGGGGATGCGAGTCTGTCATTTTCCCTGGTTTTGACTATGTGTTGTCCAAGTTCAGTGCTGAAGAAAGGTGGCTGGTGCAGATGCAGCATTGCTGTGGTGGTCTCTTCTTAGCAATGGATGAAACACCTCTGTCTGTGGGTAGAAAGGTCTTTCTCCTGATTTTAAAGGCTATTTGCTGGTCTTGGTGTTTATTATTATGGCCACCCTTTCCTCCCCTGCTGTCAGTATTTGCCACTTGCCCTTTAGCTTCTCTGTTTTGTTTTTTCCCACGCTGGGTCACCAGGGGTAGGTGTAGGGAGACTGTACTCTGCATGGTAGCTCTCTAGCCTTCTTCACACTCATTGTGCAGCGCGCGTAGGACCTCGTTCTTTCAAAGTGCCCAGACTTTGCTGGCCATGGTTAAGCAGATGATTAGCTGAGATTGTTTTCCTTCCCTTTCCATTCTCTTGCCAGTTCCTCAGTTGCTCACCAGGATTGTCTCTAAACTCTGTTTGCCAAGAGTCAAACACAGAAGCACTAGGATTCTGAATGGGGCTTGGGAGCGGTCGCAATATGTACCGTTTTACTACTGTTACTTCTGTTTGAGTCCGAATGCACTTGACTCATAACCCTTAGTCTTCATAGTTCATTTTACAATATTTACTGTTCATAAAGTCCCACCTTTTGGAGTCATGTTGTTAACTACCTGCATATATGGGTCTGTACCCAGCCCACAAAACGAAGGCTTTTTATGACTTCAGAGAAAATCTTGAAGATAGGGATCCTAAGGCCATTAAAAATTTCTTCTTGAAACAAACAAAAGCACACACTATTTATGGGGTCTCACCTGATTTCTGAGCTTTATCGATACTAATGAAGCAGGGCTTTACCAAAAAAGCAGCCTACATAGAAATGCGTAGCAGGTTTTTCATGCAAACTAACAGTTTCAGAAAGTCATTTTCCCCTGTGAACTGCTGTAGAAATTTACTCCCCTTCCCCGATGCTCAGACAGGGGTATTGCGGTGTTAACAATGCTGCTGTATTGATCACATTGGTCGTCTTGGTCGCCAGGGACATCTGAGGGGATTTGTTTTGGTTCCTAACACCATGCCTCCTTAAGTGCGTTCTACAGGCCTTTCACTAGGTGAAGGGTGTTCTGTCTTGGCCAGCAGGAATGATGCTTTCAAAAGATTTCTTGGTGTCCTACCATCCGCTGTGTTTCTCATTTCTGCTTTCACGGGTTCCACCGTACTCCCACCCAGAACTGGTCATGTCTCTGTTTTAAAAATACTTCGCAACAAGATCTAATTCTGTGCCCTCGGAGAACTCCTCGAGGAGCCTGTAAGCGCTGTTAGCTGCTGTAACGTGGATAAACACATAGTTACGGGAACAGGAGAGGTTTCCTCTTTGCTTAGAAAGTGAACAAAACATTGGTAAGAACAGAGCATAGAAGGAAAACATGTGCAGGATGGTTTTGTTTCCACCCTCCCCCTCGAGGCTGATATTCATGACCTTGTTAAAAAGATCGGTGTGCTTCAGAGACTGCACGTGGTCATTTTTAAGCGTAGAGAGAAACCAAATGTGGCTTTTATTTTTCCATCTGATAAATTGCCAATTGCAGGTTTTACTTACAGAACACTCTGAGTAGTCTGAGGAGAACACGATCACCTTGATATTATATTTATGAGTAAAAATGGTCTGAGGCAAAGCAAGCTCTTAGTTCTCATGTAAAGAAGACTTTTAATGTGGCTTTTGCTTCCAGGAATGCACCATTACTTGTAGTGGGGAGGGGACATGTTAGCACTCCTTGCAGAAGGACTGAAACGCCTGGAGGCACTCAGGGGCTTGCAAGGTCAGTTTGACTTCATGCTTCTTTGACAGATGTGATGAGCTCAGTGCTGTGCAGCTATTGGACATCTGCAGAGCAAGGGATACCTGTAGTCTTGGCAGGGAAGGGTTAGAGTCATGTAAAACGGAGGAAATCCTACATGCAACTGCCATTAAGCCTTCTCTGGCAATGGTGGGAGCTTCTCCTCTGGGACACTCAAGCTGCACTCCTGAGGGGAATCTGCCTGTTTACAAGTGCTGTATTGGCTTCTGCGGGGTCTCAGGGTGGCATCAGAGTCACAAGTCATGCCTGAAAAGTTGTGTTCTGAGCATGTAGGCTGCCAAGAGTGCCAGCTATAGCTAAAGCAGCAGGGCTCCTCCAGCCCTGAAGTGTTCCCATCACTTCATGTTTCGAGTGTGTTTCTCTCCCATGATGAATCTCCGTTCCTGGACTGCTGAGAGTGATGCAGATCTCCCAGTCAGCCCCAGGCATGGCTAGGAATTTTGGCTCTCGCTTCAGCTCTGATATCATCGTAACCGCTTGGGAAGCGGAGTCCACTGGAGGCGAAGCGGCAAAATGCTCCCAGGAACGTTCCCTGCGAAGCAGAGACTCCTAGCCCGTGGTCTCTTGTGCTGCTCATCCTCTCCTAGCGTAAAGGTTTACCTGTGTATGTTTATAGCCAGAATAGAATCGCAACTCCTGAAAGCTATAATTTATACTTGGGGGAAGATAATGTTTGTGATTAGCTATTGCAGGGATTGTACCAAAGCACAGTAAGAGAAGTATGAAAGCGTTTAAGAGGATGATAGCTGGCAACAGACTCCGCCTTTGGGGGCTAGTAAAAACAGCTGTAGTTGAACAACATTGATGATAAACAAAATGACAGGAAAATGGAGGATTGATTGTACCATGAGGAAGAGAACCCCTGTTCTCCAGCACAAGAAGCTATTCTTGCTCCGTGACAGAGCACAGGTTCCTGCTCTTCCCCTTCCCACAAACCAAGCCAAGAGAGCCTGGCTGCGATCTTCCAAGTTGTGACATTGGAGACTTCCAGCCCATCTCAGAAAGACAATAGAGGGAAGGAGTGGTATACAGCAAACCCACAAAAGCAGGCTTATCTCAGGAGATACTATATAGGCTTAAACCGATATGACAAAGGAAAATCGGGGCGAATAGGACACCTGTGGTAAACTAACTACATTTTTTTCAGTGTCTGAGTTGGAAATATGTCAGATAACATGTCCCCTATTATAACAACTACAATCTGTGTTTCCTCTTGGAACATATTTCCTCTTCCTCCTTGTTGGTAAATGGCTTTTGTTTGTTTCCTTTGTGGAGAGTAGCGAGGGATGCCAGTTCCCTGCAGTGCATGTTCAGTAGTGAGCTGGAGCTGTGTATGGTGGTGTAATTGGTAAGACTGCAGGACCTTGAGCATGACATCTTCCAAAGCCCAGCATCTTCATTTGGGCCTTTTCATTCCTGAGAAAGATGTGTGTCGAGTTTCATTCAGTTTACTCAGTGACAATGCTGAAGGATGGGGCTGTAAAGCCAGAGGCCTCACTTGGAGCCTTTCAGCAACATAGGTGCAGGCGGAATGGATGCTGAAAGCCTTGTGGCATTGTCAGCAGAGACCTGCCTTTGGCTGGTATGGTCTCCGCAAGGCGATGCTGGGTGTCATGTTTAGTGGTGTACCTGGAAGCAATTTGGGAGCGGTAGGAGGGAAAGATATTGACAAAAACTTGAGGCAGGGTCTGGCTGTCTTGCACAGTGTTCTCTAATGTGTTTCCACAGATATTTTGCCAGGAGAGGGCCATAAAAAGGGGCAGTGACTTGCCTTGACCGCAAGGCTCCTGCCAAAAAAACGCGTTGCTGAGGAGATGTGGAGTGAAGGAACAAGGGAAGGAAAGGGTACTAATATGGGAAGAGAGGCCGAAAGGAAAGCCTCTCTGAAGTCTTTGAGTCAAACAGGTTTCTGAATTGAGCTCAAATAGCTCCCCTCCTGTCTCCACCTCCTGTAGGAAGGGTAGAGTTTCTGCTGGTCTGTTTCTTCCAATGCTTCATCACGGTGCTCAGCCTCTGCTTTTCGCTAGCCTGTTTGCAGTAACAAAATACCACCCTTTGGGCCTCTCTGCACTGTGGTCTCTGCAGACTTAGAGTCTACAGGTATCCATATGGGGCATCTCTGTGAAGGCTGATCTGTAGTTAGCTCCTCTAACAAAAGGCAGAGTGTCTTGTGCACAGAAACATCTTGAATTAACCATGGTGGCTGCTTGGATACTGGGAAGTCATTATATCTTCCAGGAATACCAAAACACTGCATTCCTTCTAGGCTCTTTTCTGGCTTCTCCTACTATTAATAACTTTGCCCTGAAATAGCACTTTCATATTGCAGCATATTAAAATCCATAACAACTGGGTGGGTATCTACGGTCAACAGACTCTGAAGAAAGCAAGCCAGAGCGAGAGCCTCGGCTGTGTAAATTGGCTCACAGAGGTGTGCTGACTCTGAGCAGCTGGTGATCTGACCTGCTGAGCCTTTGCAAGTCAATAAATGGCAGGGCTCTTAATGGGATCTCCTGACTTCCCATCCCGTGCTGTAGCCATTAGCCGTACAGCCTGCTGAAACCACACTGACACAGGAATGATCTCCTTCCTTTAATGAGGAATAAGCAGTGCCTAGTCCAGCTCTGACAGTGCACCTTGAGTTGCTAACGATATTCACAGAAGGCCCTGCAGATCTCCCTTTTGTTTGATCTAATGCATTTTGGAGATATAGGTCTCTTCAGATCCGCGTGGGCAGCTGCATATGTTGCTACTGAGTGGCTGGGCCAATACTGGCAGGCACTTTACCGATGTGCTTCATAAACTGCTTTAGAAGAGGGCCATGCTGCTTTTATCAGGGTAAGCAGCAGCCCAAGCGCATGGCCTGTCGGATTTGAGGCTGGAACAAAGTCCCCGATGGCTAGAATTTTTGGAGCAAATACCTTGCAGTGCAATGTTGAAAAAAAAAGCAATGGAGAAACACCCTTCTCGGCTGTAAGGGAACATCCTTTAGAGGGCACTTGCTTTTGAGTGAGAGGCCAGTTTAGCTGCAGTGGGATGTTTAAGCAAGAATCTTGTTTTTGGTGGGCACAGACGTTGAAAACCCTGGCTTAGAAGTGGCACCAACCAGCTTGTGAAAACCTCCAAATAGACTGTTGGGCCCAAATTTAAAAAAAAAAAAAAAGAGAGAGACAAATCCGAGCACAAGATGTCTGAAGATGGTGGTGTTTTAAAATTCTTTGTTTTTCCATTTGGGTCACATCGTGCCTAATAAAGTAGACAAGATTTGTAGTATAAAATAACTATCTCCAGCTGTCAAAGAGCATGTCAAATTCTGCTGCATGTAAGCCACAGAGTTAAGTGGCGCTAATCAAGAGCAGAGTTTCATGGAATGTGAGTGTTGGCAAGGTCCTCAGCTGATGTAAACAGGAACAGTGAAATCAGTCCTGCTCTGTGCTGACTTACCCCAGCTGAGAATCCGGTTGTGTTTCCCATCGCTTTGTTTCTAGTCTGAGTTTTTTTCTCGGTGTAAGTGATGGTGAAACTAGAGGCTGCTGACTTCTCTTTTCTTTGCCCAGACTGGCATATTTAGCACAGTAGCGCACACATCTTCTTGCTCCTGTAATATAGCAAATTACCCAAATGAGTAAAAAAAAAAAAAAGAAAAGAAAAAAGAAAAAGAAAAAGGGAAGCAGCAAATGGCTTTTTATAAATGGGGTTGGACAGTTCTTGTGCTGATATTAAAGTGTAAACTTCAGCCAAACGGCCCACTGCTCCCTGTGCGGCTTGAGGCAGACTTTGGCCCAATATATTTATTATGGTTTAGAAATGGTATAAATGCTCTTCTATTCTTTTTTTGTTCTGACCTTATTCTACAACTCTTTCCCCTCCTTCCTCCTGCTTCCTGTTTCCCAGACAGGTCCCCACCTCTTCCTCCCCACAGCCAAAAATAATACGAAAGGGAACATGCAAAAGGTTTTCTGAGCCACGAGATGTGATAATGAATGGGCATCATGTACAGAGTAGATGCAGTAGTCTCAGCACAAAAATGTTGCTCGTGCAGTGTTAAGATGAGGAATTGCATGTTTTTGGATTAGGAATGCCATGTAAGGCAACCCCTTGTTTAATACGTTTTTAGGTCAGAGCAGAAGAGATGACTCACAGCCAAAAACTTACGAAATGTACCATATATTCTGGGTTTACTGATACATCCCTTCTTTAGATTTGACTTAATAGACTAATTGTGAAGAACTCTACTTAGGCATATGTCTTTGCATGAGTTTGTAAGAACAAAACTGGTGTATACGTTTGTGTCAGCTGCCGAGGAGGAAGTTTTAAGCTGTCTCTGGATGTGGATGAAACATCTCTAAGTAGTACTCTTTTTCATTCGTGATCCAATCTGGAGTAGTTACAAGGAATCTGGTTCTGCTGCATAACCCCGCTGCAATACTTTGTAAGGATGAATCTTAATTGAGGATCGAGACCTAAAATATTGCTCGGCTTTGTACATTTCACAGCCATCAGCATTTGCTTTTGTCTGTCCATTTCCTGTGAGAAGTTTACCGCACTCTGGGGCATGCTTTGAACCTGATCCTTTGATTTCAGTGGGAGCTGGAACCGGCAGTTGAAGAAGCTAATTGTCTCTTTTTGCTATTTATAATGCTAAATTAAAGCTGCTTCCAAACAGGGCAGGAACAGGTTAAATACACACTTCATGAAGTCTGGAGAAAAGTTTGCCGTTAGGGCCAGTAGCCAACTCACTCAAAGCCGTCCGGGGTTGTTACACAAATAAGTGAGCTCTTCAAAAAGATTTTGAAACACACTTATGTTATATTTCTCATTTCTCAGATGGCTCAATGTATGGCTACTTGCAGTCTGTATTACATGGCAGCAGAGCATGCAGTATGTGTGCCCTCATGGGTTTTATCATGTGCTAGCACAATGGGCTGCCTTCACTTTGAATTCATGATTTGACTATCCATAATGCTCTGCTGACATTGATGGTATTTTTAGCTGTTGTGACTGGTTGCAAATATTTTTTCTGTCTTTATTAGACAGTAAAAACCAGCAAAAGCCCTCCAAAGCCCTGATTCAGAGTTTGCAGATTTCTTTCATCCATTTTTTTTAGCTAGATGCCCGTTGAATTCAGCCATGCTTAGCTGCAGTCCTTTGTTCAATATCTCACAAATGGTGCACTGAAATTCTCTATGTACAAGCTCAAGTACAAGAGATTTTTAATGAACAAATTTGACCTGTCCATTTAAAAGAATATTCGTTAGGTAAGATTTATTTCATAATCATTAAATCTGAGAACAAATCTTGATTTTGATTCCTTGGTGAGAGCTATGAATTCAGACTTGTTTCTGTTTGAGGTTCTTGCAATGTTTCTTGGTTTACTGGCCATTTCTCCTGGAGAAAATTGCCAGTTTGTGGCAGAACTGTTTTTTATCCTTTGAGCTTAATAGGCTGATAAAAGTCTTTGCAGCAAAGACTTTTGTCTGCTCTTTGTTGTCCAAAATCTTGGTTACATCGTTCCCCACAGCAACAGGAAAATGGCTCGTGCACGTATGAAGGTAGCGATTCTGTTCTTTAAGTAAATATGCAGAACTTTTTAAATTAAGACCTATCTTCACTGAATGTAATCTCAAGCAGATCTACAAAACAAGCAAAGTTTGAAGTTTCTGACTTTAGCATTTTTTATGTTCTGAAGAAAAAGTCTGTGAAGACCGTCCAGGGAGTATGTCATCTTGGTTGTGATAAGAGAGCATTCTTCAGTAGTGCTTTTGTTTATGAATAATAGGGAATGGGCTGGTTTGGCTAAATACATTTCCTTAAAAGTTCATTCTGTGGGTTGAAACCAAGAGGGAAAGCATCGGCACTAGTTACTATATTGAAGAAATTCGCAAACAGAGACTTGGGTCCTACACAGCTTATTCAACAGAAATCACCAAGATAATAGACTTGCCTATTCCAGACTATGCTGGTTGGTGAGACTCAGTCAGGCAGTGATTTACAGGACTAGCCTGATAGCTCAAGCATATGGCAGAGTTACCACAGGAAAACAGATCTTTGTGTATCAGCTGATCTTTGCTGATCATGTGTGTACCTGCTTTCTGCTCATGGCAAAAGCCTGTTTGTTGAGCCTACGGTTACCTTGATTTGCTTAATATATACGGGGGACTAAGAACACGTATGCAGATATTTACAATGAGGTAGTTGTCATTAAGTAGCTTATTGTACCTGAAAAGTGTCTTTAACTCACTTTTTTTTTAATGAGCTGTGTGCTTTGTGGACGCTGGCACGCTACTAGGAGTTTTGTCTTAAATCCTTTGCGATAGAAATTTGCTATCGCTTGAAACTTTTGCTTAATATTCGTTCATTTCAGACTGCAGTTTGCCCGTGTTTCCAAGTGTATTCTGCATTACTACTTATTTGCTACTAAAATTCTGTTTATTTTATGTTGGCCCAAATGCTACGCTCGTGATGCGCTGCAGATTTTTGACAACTAGCAACTGCCCAGTGAAAGGTTGCCAAAAGGAAAAGCTGGAGGTTTTGGCAGCTGGGTGGGAACAGATGACAATCTTGGAATAGATGGGCAAGAGTATTGGGTTTTGTTGTTCAGGAAGCAATGAAGGCTTTTGGCAATGGGAAAAAGATGCATCTTTCAAACCCTGTTTTGGAGTTAAGGACAAAAATAGCATGACTTTTCAGGGAAGGCAGGTGAGTTTTGAATTCCTTGTTCCTTATAGCTTCTGGGTTGCCCTGTGGCAGTTGGTTCAATATCTGCCTCTCGGTCCAGAAGGGCAAATGCCACTGTAGCTCATAGCTTTTGCTGTTCTGCTAAACTATGAAACAGTGACCTCAGGCACTGGACCTGGAAACAGCCTGTCATGGTTTGCTTTGAACTTGAGTGAACTGTGGTGACATTCACCTTAGATTTATTGTTTTGGTCTGCCTTCAGATTCAGGATGTTCTCTCCTCCTTTGCAATCTTGTGACTTACACAATTATTTCATTTTAGAGATGAGGCCTCTTTTTAAATGCAAATGGAGAGCAATAGGATTATGAGGGAGACTGGAATTCAGCCTTAACTATTGCATGGGTAGTTCGGCTTTGCTCATATAAACTGTGCTGCAAAGAGAATCCTTTCAAGTACTGTTAACGGAACTGGTAGATCAGACCTGCTTGTCAACCACATTCGATATTTTCATTCTGTGTCACAGCCCAATCTAAGTTTCTAACTCCTTAATTAGGTTTTGGATAGCTTCCAAGATCAGTGCTTGATGTCCCATTATGTCTGCAGTAAAATGGCACTTAAAAGTTAACTAGCACTTCCAGATGAGAACTTCCCATGGTCTGCTAGAAAAATTCAAAATCAAGATGTTATAAAATACTTTGGCATCAGTAAAACAGAGGAGCCCACTGAACATGTTGATTATGTGTCTTCCCTGACTTTCTGGCCTCAAATCATTATAAGTGTTTGGGCTTTGATTTACCCTTGATAGAACTTTACTGTTGCCAAGTTGTTCCTAGCTGTGCAAAATGCCTGGGAGTTTCTGACTGCTGTAAAGACTCCACATTATAGGCAGGTGCTTCTGAAGTGACTTCTAATTTTTCAAGAGCCTATATATATGGGTCAAATTCTGATATACTGCATCACTGCAAATCAAGACCAGTTCTTTTCGATTCATTGGAGCAACTTTAGATTTTGGAATTAGGTTTTCCAGAGCTGTCTGGACCTGGAGTCAGACACTGAGCACTTGCCATCTTCAGAGACCACTGAAGATGACCCTGTGAGCAGAGTCTTTCCCTGATCATTCCCTCAGGTGCAGACAGAGACCTCAGGTACCTCCACCGCCTTGAGACGTGGCACATAGATGACCACAGTGGTCTCAACTGGAGCTTTCCTGCTGGTTGCTCTCTGGAAGAGAGTGATGAAGGTAAACATCAACATCATGAGCACTGACTCCAGCTCCTTCATATCTCGATTTTGAATGTTTTGGGTTGCACTTTAACCGGGACAACTGACAAGCACCCAGAAATGCAGGCTGTTCTGAGTTGAAGCCAAATATCTGCAAGTCTAGGAGGGATTGTTTGGGCTTTGTCTTATCGCTGTTGAAGCTAGTGGCAAAACTGTCTTATTTCAGTGGCTGCAGAGTTAGGTGAATGCTAAGCTCTGCAGAAAATGGTACACATCTCACCACACTGTTTCTCTTGCATTGTATTTCATAGGGGTGAGCATACTCAAGGTGTTCAGTAAATAATTTTTACTTTCATTAAATGAGCTCCAGCGGTGAAAATACACATAGATTAGAGGTCATGTGTTTCTGAACTGGCAGACATACTGAACACTGAATTTCCTTGGATCAGTGCTACTGCAAACTCTGAAAGTGCTAACTCCAAGTGAGAAGTAGCTCCTTAGCAGGTGTGAAACAGCACTACAGTGGCTGTCCTGTGCTCTCTGAAAGATCTGCTTTTGCATGTGGAGCTGTCATGGTGTTCAACTTCTGTGTATTCTGCTGCTAGCCAGGCCCCAGAGGACTGAGGAAGTAGTACAATTTGGGAAATGAAGAGATGTTATGAGTTACGGGTATATGAGGCAGGGTAACAAACTGACTTTCTTTCAGGTGACGAAAATGGACCTCTGTTGGGAAGGTGACCCTTTTTTGGCAGTTGTATCCAAAAGTGAAAAATCAAGCTGAGGCCTTGTTGGGAATGTCCGCCTGCCAGACTGCCATCCTCTGCTAGCTGGCTTTCTGCAAGCGCATGGAGTCTAGCGAGGTCACATCCTATTATTTGTCAGCCGTGAATCATCATTTCTTTTAGCTGGCTAAATTGAAGAGCAAGGTGCAAAGAGAATGACCCTTGTTAATCAGGGCAGGTAGGTTAAAGTAGTGGGTCACTTTTTATCCCTAGTCTGAGAAAACAGCTTGACAGCAGTCAGCAGTCTTATGGATCTTCTCATTGTGTCCCTGAAGGGAGCCATCTTCCTCTTCCCGTTACAATTTTTGAAGTCTTTGTTGCTCTAAATCATTCAGGTGCTGGGTAAGACAGTTTTAACACCTATCAAGTTGCTTGCAGTGTAACATCCTACAGAATAGTAAGGCATATATTGCATGTGCCATTTATTACGTCCATTACCCAAATCTCCCTCTCTCTTGCATGAATGTTTAAGGAGAAGCTGGGCATGCAATAGGACTGGAGATCAGGACGAGAACAGCTCGCTCCTATCTTAGGTAACCTTGGACGATTTTCCTCCCCGTTTGGTAGTGAAGACAGAAGATCTATGGAAGGTTCTCAAGAGTTTGAATTTACCAGTCTGGGTTCAAATCTCTGTGGATGGTTGTCAGTGTCCTACTGCTCCCACACAAAATTGGTTGTTTTCGGTGCACTTGTTGGCAAGTGACTTGGTTGGAATGGACACCAAAAAACTCTCCTGACCCTCCTGATGGTCCACAGGGCTGAAGTGGATACCTTGGTGCTCTTGGCCTGACTGGTTTCTCCAGGTAAGAGCTCAAAACAAGGAAGTGGGCTTAGTTGACCGAAAAATTAAAAGTTCTGCAGGAGTGAAGGAAACGGGTGGCTTTCAAAATCCTGCCTCACCACTCCACGGGTGACTTGGGCCAGAAAGAGGGGAAGGTCACGTAGGGTATTTGGCACAAGCAGAGAAGTGCATATGGGGAAAGAAGCTTTGTTTCATGCATGCAATTGTCTGCTCCTGGCAAATGCAGCAGCAGGTAGGACCCTGGCGGGGGGGTAAAGGAAGGAGGGCTGTGGCCTTAACCCTTGTCAGGCTTTGTCTGCAGTGCAGTTTAGATGGAGGCCTTTTCTGGCTCAGTGTTGCTAGGGTTTTTTCGCCTATTGACTTGAGGAGAGATTGAGGGGGGTGAGAGGGAGGGACTTTATTATATTGTTTCTTTTCCTTTGAGTTGAATTTTTTTTCCCCCTCTATGGGGAGATGGGCTTGATCTACTGGTTTTGGATTTCAGAGGCAGAAGGCAAGACATGACCAGCTGGTGTCTTGAAATGGCACAGGTGCAATGGCTGCGGGAGGGGGGGAGCCAGGAATAATTACAGGTTTCCGAAGCATCAGGCTTTGCCTGAAAAGGGCTCATCGAGAAGCTGCTCTTTATGGAAAATTAATGGTGAAGCTGGAAAAACTGTCAGGCCTACTATTGTTGTCATAGGGGTAGTTATGCCTTAAAGGGGCAGCACCTCCTGCTTCCCTCCGTGGGCAATGAGGAGCCAGAACGTAGTAGCCTTTCTGATCTTAGAGCAATTGAAGTTTCACATGACTGTCATCAGCTTTAATGACCTTGAGCCTCTGCCTGTCTCTCCCCCCCTTTTTTTTTTTTCTTTCTCCCCTAATTTACAGTTCTGCTTGCTCTTTCATTTGGAAGCCTTTATTTATCAGGCCCTTAAATCTGTTTCTCTCCCACTGGACGAAGGCTACGTGAATGCAAAAGCCCAAACTGCATGATGTGAGGAATTCAAAAACGTCACCTATTGTGGTGTGTGTATTCCTGAAAGGCTGTGGGGTACCTTTGGAAAGCTGCCCCCAAAACCTGTGAGGATGCTTTTGGAGAGAGACCAGATGCCCAGCTAAAGCCATTCCTCGCAGCCTCAGAATCACACTTTAAACGGAGAATGGACTTTTTCTGTCCATAAGAGCAGCCTTCCCTTGTTCCTGTGTGCAAGCCCAGCCCAGTGGCTTTCCAGGGTGCTGGTACGAAGGTTTACTGCGGGAGGAGAGGAGCCTAAGGAAGGTCAGTAGGCTGCTCTGTTGCCCCTAGGAACAGCACTGGTAGCATCTGCTGCTTGGTGAGGAACCAGTTCAGACAGACCTTCATGGGAGAGGGGACTGCCAGACGGAGACCGAAAGCCTTGTCCCCTGTCTCTCCGCCTTGAAGGAAGTCCTTGGCACTTAGTCTAAGCGCTGAGGCAGGGCAGTTCGGAGTGAAATGCTGCTGCTAACACATGGGCTCAGCAAGGTTAGGCACCAGCAGCGTGAGATGCTGTGACAAGTTGCTTGAAAGCTTAATGCTGATTCCCATTGTTTCGAGCTCTCTCCGGTGAGCAGGAAGCGGGGAAGCCTTGGGGGCTGAGCGGGGCGGACGTGCCAGGGGCCGAGCCGCATTGTTGCAGCAGGAAGTAGGAACTGTTCCAGAAAAACCTAGCTAAAGGAGAGCTGTGGGGGAAGGGGAGAACACAAACAAACAGCTTCTCCGGACTCCTGAAACAGGGCTGTCGGTGAGAGAAACACACCAACAGCATCCGACAGGGATCTCAAAGTCTTCAGTGTTTGCCTTGTACCGCATTAGCCTTCACAGCGTTCCTCGTGGATTTCACGATGGTAACGAGGTGGAGCTGGGGAATCCTCGTAATCTGACTTCAGCTTTTATCAGCCGCTCTCTGTTGGAAATACTCACTGGAAGAAAAAGGGATTAGTGGCTGGTTGGTTGCAGCCTCCTGGTTTCCTGGAGCAGTGCAGTGATACAGAGTTAACCCGCTGCTCTCGTAGTAAATACAGCTCATCACCATAGCAGGGAAGGGAAAGGGAATCCCCCTTGTAGAGGCAGTAATCTGGGGTGGGGGACCTGGGTTTAAGTCGCTGCGCTGCCACAGACTGTCTCGTTGACCTTGGGGAAGTCATTCAGCTCCCTGATGCTTTATGGTGCTTTATACTCTTCTTTTAGCCCTTCTCACTCTGCTTGGCAGAAACCAAACTCAGGAGCAGTGCTATAACAGAGTGATGTCTGTGGGTGTTGCATGTCCGTCTTGGGTCCTTGCAGGACCAGAAGTTTATCCAAGTTAAGAAGCAGGTATGGGAAGGGGACAGCATGGAGTTTTAAAACAATTCCCGGGCACTGCTGAGAGGGCACGCTGGCCCTCTGTTTTCAGGAGTGGGACCATCCCTTGTTGAACATCAGGGACACAAAAGCTTGAGGACTTTACCTCCCAAGTATTTGACAAAAGCAGTTCTTCAGAAATCTCTTTTGTGTTAAATAAAGCCCTGTTATTATGTTTGGGGAAACTGAGCGGGAAGTGTGGTAATTTGCTTAAGGCAAAAAGGCTGACTAGCAAGTGTCCTACCGCCAAGCCTGTGTGCGAACACATTACATGTACGATAATCATGCCTCTGAAGATTATCCACAAACTAAACTGTAGCACTGTTCTCTTGTGTATATTGCTGTTTTATTGCTTTATGCCCAAGTCTGTCTCTGCAGCTCAGATCTATAGTCAGCGATTATTAAAAAAACCCAGATAACTGTCTGACAAAGTCTTTCCTTAACTCTGAAAGTCGTCCCACCAAATTACATGTGAAAACAGCAGTGTTCCTTCCTGGGTACATTAAAAGTAATAATCTTGAGTTACTTTGTAGCTCCTAGACAGCTATGAATGGGACCTCTTTACCCTCCTCTTGAGGAGACCTTTGTACTCAGAAGTCAGGAGTCTCTGTGTCTCCTCCTGTCTTTGGTGATTCAAAGTTTTTGTTTCTCAGTCAGGTGCTTGACTTGCAGGTTGAGATGTAGTTGGGTGACCATTGGCTGCTTTGAAAATTTTGGTCTAAAATTCCCCTCTTTATTATCTCTAGCAGTGTTCTCTCAGGAATAGTTTTTAGAGGTTTCTAGAAAATATTAGAACGTCTGTCTCTCCAATTCCCGTAAAATCACGATGATTGTATTAAACCAGCTAGCCTTTGAAGCAGCAAGAAAAGAAAAATAGCGCTAATAAACTCTGTTAAAAGCTCCTGAAACTACAGCTAACTGTTTTCTGTAAATAATAAAAGTTTATAAAGTGGATTCTGGAGAACAGTGAGCAGTTTGATGGTGCCTGGAGGTGTTATTGGGGCTAGCTCAGAACACCTCAGATAAGGTCCATTGAAGCAGGGGAGGCTCACCCCATCCTCAAGTTGGTGATCATTGCTTCGGAGATGCAGGAACTCATTTTTAAGTGGCAGCCACTTTAACTGTGACTTTACTTTTTAAAAAGCTCTGTGTGTGTGTGTGCATGTTTGTGTGCAAGTCTAGTGCAAGTGGTCCCACTTGACCAGCTAGCCAAAAACCCTCTAAACCCTTTGTGCCAAACCCTCTAAAAATGACAATAGGTTCCCTTTTTCTGTCACATCTTCCCTCATCTCAGGCCCTTTAAGTGATCTGTGGTATCACTGGAGTTTGTCTCTTCTTTCTATCTGAAAATGATATAGTTCAGAATTGTGCCATTTTAAGAACAGATTGAGCCCTAGCCAACTATGCTGAGTTAAATTTAGAGTGAAATTTAATGTTTGTGGAGAAAGAGGAAGCAATTCTTTGGAGAGGCGACTTTTTATTTGTACTTGTCCAGGAGAGAGGGCAGTAAGAATCATTTCATATGGAGGTGACTGTTGTCCAGATTACACTTACAACTGGAAAGGACCTGGTATCTATGGGACAACATGCAGACTTTCATGAAAAATTTAGTAGATGCTTTCCAGTTGTCATGTCTTCACTTTGACCACATATCCACTACTGCATGCAGATATTCCCGCACCCTGTCTCTGAGCAGCTTCAAAGACGTGTCAAATACTTACATCTCCCAGAGAGTGACCATTTCTTGAGAAGGTGCTGGTGTGCATGAGTGCCATCTCTGAATGGCTCTGGACCACATTTGTTCTCCTGCCCTAGACGGGAGCTACACTGCAATCGGTCTCTAACAGCGTTTTTTTTCCCTCCTCTCTCCCTTCCCCCTCCTTCTACAGACATGCCTCGAATTGGAGCGATACCTTCAGACCGAACCACGGAAGATCTCTGAGAGCTTTGGTGAGGATTTGGACTGCTTCCTCCATGCCTCCTCAGCTCCAGATGCAGAGGACAGTATCCGACGGCTGGACCCCATCCTCTTGCCGGTGGAGACAAGTGCATGTGACAAAAGCGCCGATATGGACGTTATCCTCTCACGGGACAAGCTGCTATCTGAGACGTGCCTCAGCTTGCAGTCCACCAGCTCTTCCACAGAAGGCTACACAGCCGTCAACCAGGCCCAACTCAATGCAGTAACCTCATTAACACCTCCTTCCTCTCCAGAGCTCAGCCGCCACCTCGTAAAAACCTCACAAACTCTCTCAGCGGTGGACGGCACGGTGACATTGAAACTGGTGGCCAAGAAGTCTTCGCTCAGCTCCGTGAAAGTGGGTGTGGCGGCAGCGACTGCGGGGACGATAAAGAGCGGGCAAAGTGACAGTGAGCAAGGAGGGACAGGGGTGGAGGCGTCCCCAGAAAACAAGAAGAGGGTTCATCGCTGTCAATTTAATGGGTGCCGGAAGGTTTATACAAAGAGCTCCCACTTAAAGGCTCACCAGAGGACTCATACAGGTACTTGTGTAGGATACTTCTCCCTTCTTGTCCTCCTGCCACCTAACAGTAACCATCTTCTTTTATTCTCATTTAGAAAAGAAAAAAAATCTCTTCGGAAAGGCCAAGCCTGTATCTGTGAGTCAGGGCAATGGAAAAATATGGCAGGCCAGCGATTGTACTCATCTCAAGAGATCAGGGGAATTCCCTGTCTGCAATTAACCTGTTGTGATTTCATATCTTACAGGGCTTGATGCAGAGTAATTTCAGGATACCTAAGGGATTCCAATATACCGTTCACATTAAAACTGGGGTCATGCCAGTTTGGGTTTTGGGTACTCGGTTCCCCAAGACAGCCTTAAAAATGATAATTTTAGTCATACTAACAGTTTCAAACAGAAGATACTATGAGTAGGGGGGTTTTGCCTTTCATATAAGGGAAGAGAAAAAATGTATTTCAGATCTGAGATCTGTGGTTTAGGAATAATGCATGTGTGAGAGAGCGCGTGTGTAGAAGCAGACACGTTTATGTATACAGACGCGTGTACCCTTTAGATCTTGCTATCTTTGGCTACTCTGGTGATAAAATACAGTGAGAACAAACTGAAGAATGACCTAGAGTCTATCTAATGTAGGTAGAGAGGGAGCAGAAGGTAGGGAAAAATATCAGGCTTTTTTGGGGGGGTAATATTTGCTAGTGTTGCATATAAGCTGCACTGTGTAAGCTTCTTGAAGCATACCAAATTGGCTTAGATTTGGCTGTTCAGAATCCCCAATCTCCTGTCATTTGTTCATCATCCCCAGTAGCTTTTCGGTTGGTATTCATTTGGCAGTAATAGCTGTGCAGTTGACTAGCACTGCTGCTTTGTTCTGAGCTTCACATGTGATGAGAGATGATAAATTCCCATTAGCACTATCTTATCATGTGATTATTCTTGTTTCCAGAGGGATTGCTGTAATCGGTTTTCTCAATTTTACTGTAAAATGTGTGGTCTCCTCCGATAACTGCACATTTAATTCACGATCTTATCATGCAGGCAGATTCGTAGAAGCAAGGTGGCTCTTGCAAGGTAGAAAATAACATATTGGGCTAGTGCAGTAAATCAAACAAATGTGTGGGTTGTTAAGAGAGCTGCATCCATCATATGCTAGGCAACACTGTAAAAGTTACATGGTCTGGAGCATAAATCATATTAAGACATAAAAGGCATGGGTTTTGATCTTTTAATATGGGCTTTCTAGAGTTTTTACTGGGGATAGTCAGAGTGCCAGTAGTGATCTCACTTGTGATCCAGTGATTTGGAAGCCAATGGGAATAGCGCAGTCATTTTAAAATCTGCAGGTCAGGAGGAGACACCTTGTACTGCCACTGCTGTTTTGAGGCTCATCCACAGCAGAGCAGGCCCCCCTCGCTGTGGCTCTCTGGGGAGACATCCCAGACGAGGCCTTCCAGAGGGCGAAGGGGCTGCTGCGGAGGCCCAAATGGAGCAGTGCTGTTGTTGACGCGATGGCCTTGCCTGTTCAGACCTGACCCCTGTGCTCCTTCTCAGGCTGGAAATGATGAGTCTCACAGGGCTGTTCCCGAAGTTAGCCAAGAACGTGATATGTTCACCTAGAAAGGGGGAACTTGTGGACTTTTTATACTTTTGTCACCCAGTAGGTGGGTATGGGAACAAGGAGTCCTGAGAGACCACTTGCAGAAACAACTGCTCTTTCAAAACCTCCAACCTTTTGAATTAAAATCTTGCAAGATTTTGCGTGCTTTTGAATCCCAGCCTTAGCTCTAGTTGAACTTTGTATCTGAAGTCAAAACCTTTCCTGTAGGTAACATCAGCGTGTCAAAGCCTGCGCATTTCTTACATTTACAATTAATGCAGGATGAGAAACATTTCTCACTGTGGTCCTGTGAGGCCTTTATTGAGTGGCCTTAGGCTGTCCATACTGCCATTGATGTGCGTGTGTCTGCCCACCCGCAGCAATGCTCCACCTGGTGAGAAGGGCAGGTCCACCTTTACCGGCAGGTAGGCGAGCCCTGTGTCAAATGATGAGGCTGCAGCTGCCCAGATGCAGTGCCCACACTACTGACTCCCATCACCTCACGTAGTGATTTCAGCTGCCCCTCTGAGCTTGCCAGTTAAAACATCCAAGGTTTAACCATTCTGTAAACTAGCTGCACAGAAAGCATGGTTTCATTTTGCAACATAGACTGGACACAGCCGTGTTGCTAGAACAAAGCTGAACCACCTTTAATGCAGAACCAGGGGGTAGATAGGCACCTGGCTCCCGTTCTTTTCACTGGGAAGTAGATCGCATAGTA
This sequence comes from Struthio camelus, assembly GCF_040807025.1. Lineage (NCBI taxonomy): Eukaryota > Metazoa > Chordata > Aves > Struthioniformes > Struthionidae > Struthio > Struthio camelus. The sequence goes on along the minus strand of NC_090947.1, from coordinate 9,361,403 downwards.
TCTTTGAACATCTACATCTTGGGAGCAATCTGAGTCATTGGTGGCCAGGGATATAATAGGATCATCTAACTAACTTATCTAGGTCCACAGCACAAAGTGATTTAGACCCCTTCATCCTGTGTAAGTGCTCTGTTCTCTTCCCTTAAAAATCACTGGCTGTTGGATGCTTTATAAATCATGGGTGGGACAATCAAGATGTTAAATCTGTTCACTCTGACCCATACAGTGGAGTTCCCCTGCAGGGAACCCCTGGGCTTCCTGTAGAAGAGAAGGATGGAGAGGAATAGCTCTGGAAATTTGGGACTGAACTGTAAACGGCAGGGGCTGCCTCCTTCCCTGTGCACACCTTCAGGGCTACGGACAGGGAGCCCTTTTCTCCATCAGTACTTTGTTTTTTCACGCAGCTGGCTCAGAGCTGCCGTTAGCTGAAAGTGCCGTGGGTTGTGAATGCACCCAGCAGTGTCTATGGCTAGTAGCCGCTTGGCTTAGGCAGTGGCTGAACCAGAGGGTCTGAAACAATTGCGAGATATTTTCCTTTGGCTGGTAGCTTGTTAGTATGTCATGCAAGAGCGCTCTGCCGGTGCGGGCTCTGTGTAAAAGGGTGCGATTGCCCTGACAGACAAAGAGCTCTCAGTGTGGGGTTCGCAGTCAGGGAGGCAGATGCAGGCTGGTCTCCCAACTTGCATGTGCAAAGTCCACTTGTAGGATCAAAGGGATTAACTGCCTCGCATGAAAACAAGAAAGCCATGGGTTGGGGAGCTGGCGGGTAGCAGGCAGCAGAGGGAGGTCGCATTCCTTTCACTGGTATGTAACACTGACCAGACACTGGCTGGCGTGCCTCACTGCGTGACGAGCCAGACCGGGCTGGAGGCAACACAGAGTGAGAGCAGCTCGCTAGATTGGCACTCATCTTCTCTCGGGGCTTTGCTTTGCTGGGGAGCCCAGAGGCAGTCAGACCCCAAGTTGCACTTGGTACCGCCCAAGGTTCCCTTGTTATTCGCCAGCATCTCATCCGCGAGAGAATGAGGACACCACTGTAAGACCCATCAGAACGGTTGAATTGGTTATGAAACCACGTTCTGGATGACCTTTGGGGAGGGAAAAACAATTATCTGTGTGGGAGAGAATTTAATCTGGAAGGGAAGGGGGAAAACATGGGCCGGATGGAAAGGGAAATGAAAATATTTTACTGAATGCAGAGTAAGCGGGAGCATCTAAAGTGAAGGGTGTTTAAATGAGCTAAGAGCAATGTTGGGGCTGACTGTCAGTCAGAGAAGCAAAGAAGCTGTGCAGGGCAGAAATAGAAGCTGTGCCTGTACAGAAGGTGAGCTGTAGGTTTGGAAAGACCATGCTGCTAACGTGGGGGTGAGGTGAAATAAATCTGAAGAAGGAGCCGCGAGGATTGGCACTGTAATCCAGCCCTAACACATTCTCTCACTTATTCATGGAGCAGATATCAGTGCAAACAATGACAATTTGTCTCTTTTGAGAGACAGAAATTTTAGTCCAGTCTTCACACATGCCTGGAGATGAATTGCCAATGTAATGGAGAGTGGAGAGGGAAGGAATTAAAATGAGCCAAAAAAAAATGTATAGTCATCAGTACTTCCTAAATTAGAAAACAGGATATTATTGCTGGCGAGTGTCTGGATACAAATACGTCGTCTTAAGAGTGAGCTGGCCTATGACCTATGGAAAGGTTAGTCTCGGAGAAGTCTCTGTGTCCCCAAGATCAAAGACCTCTGGAAGAGATTTCTATCTCCTGACAAAGCCAGTCATATCGGCCTTCCTTGCACTAATGTAGAGGGCAAGGTATGAGACAGCGTGGATGCTTTCTGGCCAGAAATAAAGCATCATGTATAAACTTCCCAGGAAATACTTATTATGGGGATAATGATTAAAAAAAAAAAAAAAGTCCTTCAGAGGGTTCTGCTGATTTTTGCATTTTGTGAGGATCTGAAGGCTTTGATTTTTTTTTTTCTATTTCCATCCAAAAAGAGGATCCGATACAAGCTAAGCTGAAGTCTTAAGAAATAGCAATTGGGCGCTGCACGTCTATATTTAGCTGTCTAAAGCATAAAACAAGTGGGAGATACCCAGGCAAATAGACGTTAGGAGTTCTATGTGCTGTCTTAAGAATATGCAGGTTTAAGTGGAGTCTATTTGCCATTGTCAGGACATCTTACATTACATTACATAGTTCTTTGATCCAAAGTGCTGGGTGAGAGTAACAAAACCAAATAAATCCACCCTGCAGGAAAACAAATTACTACATTTGCAAGGAGAAGGCTAGGGATACACAAGAGTATCAGACACAGCATTAAAGAATATGGAGATTTTTGAGGCGGGATTTAAAAGGACAGAGAAGAAAAAATTTCCTGAAATGTTGGGGTTAGAAGAGGAAAAGTCCAGAATTTGGAAATGGTAGGAAAAGAACAAACTGAGGTGAGAAGGCTGGGTGGGTAAATAAAGGAGATGAATATGGAATAAAGGAATAATGTAGATAAAATAAAGCCTATTTGAGTCAGTGATAATACCTGAATGGGAGGTTGCATTTCTGTGTTGCGTTAATGGGTAGCACCAGGGAACAGAAAGCCTAAGGAGGGAAAGAAAATGCAAATAGTCAAGTAAAGCAGCAATTCATCAGGGTATAAGATTTTGAATAATGGGTTAGGGAAAGGCATTTGGAAGAGCAGTGTAGGTAGCACAGGAGAGATGAAAGCCTAAGGCCTAGGATTTTTACTGTACAAAAAGAGAGACCCACAGCTTCCTACAGAGTCTGCAGCCTTGTGTGCAGAGCTGGAGCCCTGTAAGGGGACACCGGATCAGGGGACACGGAGGATGCTAAAGCTGCCGTGGCAGCAGCTGAAGCAAGGCTGAATTTGCTAATGGAAACAAGAGCAAGGGAACTGAAGAAGGAGAGATGGGCGAGGAAGGCCTTTATTCACGTTTGGGGTACGGTTGCATTGCCAAATTGGAAAGATGTGTTTTGCTGTTTTTTTTCTTCTTTTTTTTTTTTTTTAAAGTTACTTGAATCAGAGCATAAATAGGATTTATCAAAGCTGGTTAAAATGACCCCAGCCTGATCATGAACTCTTTAAAACTTTATCCTTTTGAAGGCATTGAACCATTTGGCAGGTTTGGAGGGGAGTGTTGTGGTTTCACTGTGGAGGGCCAGCGCCTCACTTTGTTATTACAGCGAGAGCCCAGGCTGGGGAAACGCGCCCTGTGAATGTCCCAGATGGGGGGAGGACGGGCCCTGCCAAAAGCAGCCCTCACCATTTAAAACACCAGTGTTGTTCATCCATTGCTTAGTTGCCAATACCTGAATTCTCGGTCCTGTGTTTCTGCTCCATCATTTGCCAAATCAACAGCACAGGGAGGGAGACAATCGTACTGTTTTGGTGTGAAAATGAAAGTAGGTATTGTTTGCTTGTTTGTTTGTTTGCTGCGCAGGATGGTTTTTGGCAAAAGGCTCTGCGCTGGGAGACCTAGCAAGTGATGTTTGCTGTGTGTTCAGCAGCTGCGGGAGGGAGAGGGTGGGTGCCTCCAAGTGTTATGGCAGGCTGCCTTGGTGAGGCGTGGAGAAGCCATCGCTGGTTTGGCATCCAGCATTTTCTTTATAGCCATCCGTCCCTGAGCCTCCGTGAGGCATCCAGCAAAGGGGGAAATAATGGGGATCACAGAGTACGGCCTCAAAGAGAAAATGCTCAAGCTGTCTCCTGCCGGCTTCCCTCCGTGTTGCTGCTGCCCCAGCTGGATTAGAAAGGGTGGGTTAATGACGAGAAGCTGTGTATTTCTTTTCCATTTGTCCAAGGCACTAACACTTCTGAAATACTTGAAGTCACACACAGGCCTGAATCATTGCCTCTTACAGAGGTGGGGGAGAAAGGGAGCTTCCTGGATGCTGCCAGGCAGTTCAGTTTCCAGCCAAAATCTGACCCACGAAGATCACTCACCATGAGCTTTGGGGCAATGTGCTAGGGAGAGCCTGGTTTCTGGAGTCCCTGCCCCCAGTGATGGGTAAGACTCCCATGACCCTTTCTGCCTGAAGTTTCCCTGGCACGTTCCAGTTGCGCTGTGCTTGCTTAAACCCTTCCTGAGGTTTCAGCGCGTTTCTGATCATGAAACGGTGTTGTATAGTGTTGGGGAGCACCATAAACACAGCTGCATTTTGGCTTGGGTCAGTCACGTGCTTTGTGTCCACAAGGCTTCTTCTCAGGAGGGAGAGGAGGGGACAAGGCCTCCTGGATGAGAGGCTCCTCGAGATTTTTCCGTGGAGGCATGCAGCCTCAGGACGCGGGTGCATGCTCCGTTCAGCTCTTTCTCCCCATCACCCCGAGGAGCTGTTGTCCTCTCCCGCCTGTGAGAGCTCACTGCGCAGGGCTCTCCCCCTTGGTTCTTGCGGTACATGTCTGTGGCTTGCAGTCATGTGAAAATGTTGGCTCGTTGGACCATGAAGATAGGTTAGCCCCATGGTAGAGAGAGGAGGGAGCAATTATGGGCTCAGCCAGATAGTTTTGGTTTTGGCAAAGGAAGAAATGGTCTGAACAGTGAAGCTGAAGTCAGGGTTGGAAACAGCATTGCAGATTGAGTATGCAGGGCCTGAGCACGTGCGTTCTCAGATCCAGAGACTCTGACCAGACAGGTCATTTAAAAGCAAGCATGCCCTGAGACGCAGGCCTAGGCTAAGGGTCTGGAGCTCGCTGGAAGAGAAGAGCCAGAGCAGAATTGAAGAGCTGAGGCTGGCTGAGCAGGAAAAGCGAAGTGCACTACAGCTTATCTTAACAGCAGGTGCCACATGAGGCTCTTCTTAAGCACAGTGTGGGCGTTGGAGTCTGGGCTACATCTGGGCAAGCAGCCAGGCGTCTGGATGGAAAGTGTGGGGATCAAGAGGGTTTACTCCCCATCCAGAGCCTGCCTTTCACAGCCCATACTGGGCATGGTCCCACATACCTACATACCAACAGCAGCAAGTGCAAGCAGGGCAGGTGAACTGTAAGGCTTCATCCAAATGGTCTTAAATACAACTGAGGCATCCAAGCTTATACCAAAAGTAGTGGAGTCCCAAATGAAACCACTTTCTTCACTTGGCTGGTAGATGGTGTCCACAGTATAGCTCTGACCAGCTGCGAGGAGGGAGGTCAGCCAGACCTGCCCTAGCAGTAGGAGAAATGGCTGGAAAAATTGTTTAAGGATAGGTAAAGGGCAGGCATATGATGCAGAGAACGTAGCATGGCTTTTGTGAATAAAATTGTTTCTCTCTGGCTGGAGTTCAGGGGAAGGTGTATTTGTCTTCAGAAAACTTTTGTCTGATACCACTCTCAAAAGCCAGCTGATTACCGACTGTCAAGCAGTACGTGGTAATGTGCTGTTGTAGACTGAAATGAATATGAGACAAAGACTCCCAGATGAGGAGAGCTTTAAAGACTAGCTCAGCCATCTTGGAAAGAGGAGAGCAACGTACTGCATGGGACCTGCCTTATCCCCAGGTTTCTAGGAGTGTCCAGAACCTTTGTGACCCTGGGAAATCAAAACCTCTGTTCATAGGTTAGCTCTATACATTATAAGAAGTCCACAGCAATAAATGGCTTACTGAGAATTAAAAGCCTTTTAAAAATTGCAGGCTAATTCTCAGTCTTGGCAGTCCCCATTTGCAGACAGGCACACATCGAGCAGGTTTGCTCCCAGCCGAGTGCCCGGTCTCTGCAACCCGCCACTGAAAGCTGGGGCTGAAAAACTGAAAGCGGAAAAAACTGTTGCGGGTGTGCTAGCTAAGCTAACAGTGAAGAGCTTGTGTTTCAAGACAAAAGCTGATCCGCAGCTGAGTTGTGAAAGAAAGGTGTCCTCGTTGTATAACCGAGCACATTCAGAGCTTTAACAGGGATTTATTCCTTGTTCCTACGTATCTGCGCTCTTACCCCTGACAGAGAGGACTGAATAGATTAGCGGGACAATTTTGCAATGTCATTCTCGTTTTCTGATGACGGTAAGTGATCATTAGTGCACTAGATGCGTGTATTAATTCTTTGAAATTAATGGATTTATGTACCATATAAAAATACAGGCATGCATATCTGCATATGCTTTTGTTCAGTATGTAAGTACATGGAACCATATTACGTTTAATTTTGTATAAACTTTCATTCGGCCATCTGTTTGTTGGTCACCTGTAACTTTGCAAAACTTTTCCTTCTTCAGGTTGAAATTTTCCACATTTGGTCTTCTTCCAGTGTGCTTTGAGGGGAAATATTTGTTTTTTAGGAGAATGTGGCATGTGTGTTGGGGAGGGGCAGGCAGGAAAGAGCTTTCCTCGGTGTAAAAAGTTGAGCTGGAAACTTGGCGTATTTAATGGAAAATAGCCTTTGAGTAGAAGACATTTGTCTCTAAATACCTGAGTGAAAATTAACTTGAATGGACTGTTACGCTCTGTTGTACGCTGACAAACCACATGTGAACGTGGTATAGCCGATACAATTTTATCATTAATTCTTTGCAGGATCCAAAGAATCCCAAATGTGATTCTTTTCCCGGACTTCATTTGTCTTTGGATGTGTATTCAGAAATGGGTTTCATGCAGAAAATGTCTTTATTTTTAAAAATTTTCTTTCTGAAGATGCAGTGTCGCCTAACAATGGGATTTGGTAGTAGTACGTTTGTATCTCACTTGAGCTGGATTGATCTGGTAGAATGAATGACCGAGATGATACCTGACCAGCTGTTTATATCTCCTTTAGAGTTAAAGAAAGGTGTTGTCTGTGTCTTTTCCATAATCCAAATGAAGACGCTTCCTAGTCAGTAGAATTAATCATCTTTACTCTCTGCCCCAGACAGGGCTCCGCAGTTCACCAAGGTTTGCTCCCGCTCAGTATTTTTTAATCCCAAACACATTGTTTTCCTCCCCCCGCCCACAATCACATTTAATATCTGAATGGTTGAAAGCATCCTGGGTCTTTTTGCTTTTTCCTTTCATCGTTGTTGGCAAAACTGGGAAATGGAAAAGAATGGATTTTTAATTTTGTTCTTACGCTTTATTGCTGAGTTATCCCTGCCAATCTACATCCCTTGTTTTCTGTCATCTTTCTCCTATTTTTCGGTGGCAGAAGGGAGAAAGTGAAGTGGTAGGGACATAGCGAAGAACATCAACCCTGCAATAGTTTGAGTAAGTGGAGAACCACACTCACTGGCAAAAATATGGAAGAAAAATAATTTAAAAAGTTAGCATTTTGGGAAGGGGTCTGTTCCTCTTCATCTTTTCTTCACCAGTTCTAGTCACTGATAGAACAACCTTTATATTTGGCCTGGGATTTTTCAGGGCCGGTAGGCTTAAATTGTAGGTGCCCAAAGAGCAGATCTTTGATGCAGTGCCCTGGATTATGTATGTATGTGCTGTGTCCCATAAAAGTCTGTCTTCATTGCTCACCGTCCAGTACGATTTACAAAAAAAAAGAGAAAGAATCGATTGTGGGGTCCTGGAAAAATCTGACCCAGTGAACTGCTGAATTTTTCTCTTTTTTCATGTCTTTCTTCAGCCGCTGCTACCTTGCCTCGCATCTTTGAGCTCTCAGAGCTCAGCTGAACCCGAAACTAAAAGCCCTGATTAGAGGAGGTTTTTTTTTTTTTTTTAAAGTTCTTGCTGCTCCTCTGGGGCCCAAAGTAATGGCAGCTCGAGGCAGCGGAGAGCTGGTAATTAGGGCAGGCGGCGGTGCCTCGCCTGATGGGAGAGAAATTCGAGGAAAGCAGGGGAAGAGCGCAACAGCCAGGCTGGCGCGGGCGGTTACTAGGAGACCCGGGGCGCTCAGTGCGGCGGCGCGCTCGTGCCCGGGTACCAGCCCCGGCCTGCTGCACAGCTGCTTCCGCGCTCCCGTTGCCAAGCAACTCCAGCCGCCCTTTCCCCCCCCCCCCCTTTCTGGAGGCTTAATTGGGTAGTTTTGCTGCTGGTGTTGCTGCCAGGTACCCGCCGGGGCCCCGCGGCTCTGCTGCTCTCCCCAGGGCTCGGGGCAGAGGCGCGGGTTGCGTGCGGCGGCTGGCACCTGGGTTCCCCGGCCCCGCGGCTCCCCGCGCCCCCCCCGCCCCCGGCAGCCCGCAGCGTCTTTCCCTGAGCAGCTATAGGGAACGCATCTGAAAGGGAAGCGGCATTTAGCAGGCTTTGTCGCTCGTGATGGGAGTCCTGCATAGAAGTAGAGCGCGATGGTCCTTGGTGCGTTTGACGTTCGGCGCGTGAGACGGGGGACATGCCTTAAACGCGCCCTTTCAAGTAGAGTAGAAAACGGAATATTTCTCTCTCTTTGAATGCCGTTACGTGCTTTGCCTGCCTCTGCGTTTCAGCTAGGCAAGGGGGCTTTATGGATGTGTGTCTGTACTTGTGTGTACGTAAGAAATAAGGCTGAAAAAATTCATTTCATGTCCTGAATGACTACATGCAGAAGACTGCTGCTGGCTTGGAAGACAAGCTTTGGAGAGGCCCTCAGGGACTGATCCGGAGCTTTGAAGTTTGTAGAAAGACTGATTGGACATGGATCAGGTTCTTCACCTCTTTTCCTCCACCTCTAATATAGACATGATTAGAGCCATCTCTCTATAAGGGCACTTCTGACCTTTTTGGATGAGAGGAGCTATACATCGTCCATGGAAACGTACTGCTTTTACATTTGATCGTCCCTGCCGGTCTAAAAATAGGTACAACCTTCTCGCACTGTGTATTTCACAATCCTGTCACATTCTTCTCCTGCCCCACACTGTCTCCTGCAAGTTTTTCTCTTGTGCTTTGTCACCCTTTCAAAGGCTTTTCCATCTTTCCAGCAGGTGGCAAAACTGTGAATAAAATGCCTTTCTTTTTTTTTTTTTTTTTTTGCTTTCTTAGGTAAAAAGCATCGATGATACATTTAAGCACTGTCCACTCCCTGCTCCTCGCATTCCTTTGTAATAATAAAAGATAATAATTATGCTTTCTATTTCTCCAACAAAAATCAATTAGGAGTATATTGAGAAATGAAAGGCTCATAAAAGTATCTGAAATTGATTTTTATAATTAGTTTTACTGGTTGATGGGTTGCACGCATATAGCGTAGATGGCAGCACTGACCTCCAGAAGTTGTGTGTATTAAACAGCCTGTGCTTCCTTTTTGCTAAAGAAATGAAGTTGTTAATCTCAAAAAGAGGATGATGATGTTTGCTGAGCTGCAGCTGCTCACTAGCTTTTCTGTAAGCTTCCCACCAAAGCAGCCGTGTGAGCCATGTGATGGTAACTTGCTGAATTTGGCGTGAAAGTGAGGATACTTAACAAAGCCTCAGATCTGGGGCTACTCGTCATGTGTGTCTCCTATTTGATGGAGCGTGCATAGCTAATGAGACAGGATAGGCAGGGGTGTTGAGGAGACCCATTTGGTTAGGAGATTTTAGTTTTTCGGGAGTCCTTAAAACTGAACTTCCTTCTGCAACACGCTTCTATTAAATATCAAATAGCAGTTTGCATTAAAAAAGCAGAGTGACCAGTAACGTTTTCTGTTGTGCCATGTGATGTGTGCTGATATTCAGCTAATTAGAAGAATTATGACTGGGCTTCATTGGTATGCCATGGATGTAGCTCGTAAAGCTCTCGGGGACCCTTGGAGATGAAGAGCGCTACATAAATATAAAATATTGTTAATGTGATGTTCCACATTAGGCTTCCCATTGTGCTGCGGCAGCCTTTTGTAGTAAACTGCAAGGCGAATCCACATGTCTGCCTGACGTTTCTCTGCGTGGCTGTCTGAGGGCCGCTTCTTGCCGAAGCCCCCACCAGCCTCTGGCATTTCCCAGCGATGTCCTGTTGCACTAGCAGCGTCCCGGTGGGCTCCCTCCTCTGGGGGACGGACACCTTGGGTTGTCCCCGCAGCGATGTTGCTGCTCTGTGCGACAGCACCGTTCCACTCAGCAGCCCAGGAAGAGCAGATGCCCAAGGGATTTCTCAGACAGGGTGTCGAGGAGAGTTATTGAAACACTCTCTTAAAAAGCCAGAGGGACTACTTGGTTCTTCATACATTTCTTTGTGCGACTCGGGCCCCCAGAGCTTTCTCCCGGAAGAAACCCGGGAGAGAAATTTGGCATTTTATTCCTTTTTCAGTTGGAAGTTGCAGTTCATGTTTGTCAGGTTCTCCAAGAACACCGGTGTTGGAACGAGCGTATCTAAAACTGTCTTTCAATACATATTTTTATACTTTGAGGCTCTTAGAACTAGTTTCGTTTTGATTAACATTTTAATCAGAGATTTTAAAAATGGAAGGAAATGTTTTTTGTTTTTTTTTTGTTGTAAACCGTTTTTGGGGCCCTGAAATTGTATGTAAGTAACTCACGGATTAGAACACATTGTGATTTTTAAGAGGGCATTTATGTTGTTTTCCAAAGACAGTTTTGCGTACTATGTTTGTGTAGTTGCATCCATGACGTTAAGGAGCTATTAAGGTGGAATAGAACTAATTTCTTATTTTAATGTCCTTCAAAATGTGCCTACAGACAGGATTTGTTTTTGTTCCTCACTTTCTTTAAGGTTTTTTTGGCTAAATCAGTCATGCTGGCAAAGAGGCTCTTGACTATACCATATTTTAGCTCTGAGGGAAACCAGCAAGGTTTTTGACTGGGATTCTCCACTGAGCTCTGTAGGGATGATCTGTCTTTATGAAGTTCATTGCAGGACTGGGGTCTTAAAATCCTTACTTGTTTTCCTAAGCACACTGTAATCAACATATGTTTGTGCTGTGATGCTTAAGGTGGGGTGCAGGGGAGGACGAGGGAAATAGATAAGCATGGAAAATCATAATATGTTTATTTACTTCAGTTCTGTAAAGATAAAGGGTGAAACTCAAGCCTTAACGGGCATTTTGCCAATGACTTCAATGGAGCCAGGGTTTCACCCAGCAGCATTGCCAATTTATTTGATCTTATCAGGCAGATCACCAAATTTGGAGGGTTTTCTTCTTAAAGTCCCCGCTCTTGAAATCCAAGGAATAGAGAACAAACTCCCTTCTGTTTTCTTTATTAATAGATGTTTTTAATTTGCAGGACTGCAAAGAGAAGTTTAAAATCATGACCTTAGGTTATCTCCGAAGCAAAAGCCAAGTGATCTCTAAATATTATTGCTTTTTTTCTTTAAAATCTCATTATTTTTATGGGAGACTGAACTCATGACTTTTCAACCCTTGGGCTTGGCAATAAATACTGCAAATATAAGATATAGAAAATCCTTGCCTTCCTCCATGGTGTGCTCTAGTCTTGTGAGGATGACCATGTCCTCAGTTGATCTCTGTTATGTACCTCTGTGCCCGTAACCGTATTTCTACTAATCGGTCTCTGTTGAAACTGCCACTCCGGAAGAACTGTGAGATGTCTGTGGCAAATGCCGTCTTACTCCTGTTACAGAACAAATATCCCTTGAACCTAGATGGTGCCTGGGGCACGAAGGTGGGGGGGACAGGGGTCTCTGGACGTTAAGGAGAAGCAAGAACATCCCCACTGAGGTGCTTTGTGAAGGAATATCTATTGTGAAAGCTTATATAGCATTTACAGTCTGAGTAGATGGGAGAGAAAACACAGTGGTCTCTCCATGTTATACCTGGAGTGCCAAGATGCAGATGCCTGCAACTGAGCTGCTTGCCTAGACCCCCCATATATCGATCAATGGAGAGAAATTCACCTTGGGTTTCAGTCTAACTGGGGTCCAATATTTCACACTCTGCACGTGCCTTTGCCCTTCCGCTACTTTAAAAGGAGTCAAAGGTGACTGTTTCAGATGAAGGTTTTCAGTATCTGAAGTTGCGTGAGATTAACTTCACTGGGACGGTCTGAGGCTGAAAAATGAACTCAGAAGTCCCAAGGACCAGTGCAGAGTCTCCATCACAAAAGCAGCCTGGCTTTATCCGTCATGTTTTACAGAGACCCTGGTATGTGTTTACCACGGTAGCGTTGCTGGGATTGTATGCTTGGCTTTTCCATGTTTTCAGATAATACATTTTTGATTTCATGTATTTATTTTTATAACTAGGTGCCTAAGATTTAGAGTCTTGCATTTGTCTTAGTCACCAAAGGAACAGTGACCTGGTTTCAGGGGTCCCAAGGTCTCATAGATTTTTGCTGTGACTCTCATAAATTTTGGCGTCAGTATTGCATGTTTGCCATCAGTTTGCAAAGTTCTTTGTCCTCCAGTTACCAGACTGGACCAGGCTGGATGAAATGAAGAGGGACGGAGGGCCAGACTGATGCTGAAGTGAGCATCGAGGGCACTCTGTAGCAGGAGAGCTAGATTGTGTGAGTTGTCACACATACAAGTGGGGGAGAGAGCCTCTTCCCCAAACAGTCCAGTCTCGGGGTATGAAAATACACTCTAGGATGATGAAAAAATAAAAATGGGCGTCAGGAGAGAGAAACAGTAGAGAGGCTGCTTTACAGAAGCGCGCGCAGTCACAGAGGACTGAAAACCCCTAAAGCTTGTTGGAAGGGCTAATAGCTTTTCCATACCACTATCTTTTCTGATGATAAGATCCTTCTAGATCAGTGGTTTTCAGCGTAGTGCTCTGCTGATTTGCAGGCACGCATAGGCTACTTCCAAGGGATCCTCAAAAGACCTCTAAGGATGTGTCCACGTGAGTGTTTTCTGTAGACGCTCTCCAAGCGCACACCTAGCCCGCTCCAGCTATAAACAAGCATTCAGGCCACAGCACCAGGTGGCAGCTAGTCTGGAGTAAAACCCCTCAAACACAGGTGGTGTGGGTGTTGGGTCCTGAGCACCCACTGTTTTGACCTACCCCCACCTCTATTGTTCTGTGCTACTCAGTACGTTGGCACCTGCAGCCTGAGGAAAGCAGACCCTGGTCAGTAGGTTTGAAATCCCTAGAGAGGGGTCTCCACCTCCCTGGGAGAAATTGAGAAAAAGCTGAAGGCCACTATTCTGGGTCAATTCTGGAAGATTTTCCATAACCAACTGGTATGCTAACATTAGCGCTCATCTCAAAAAATTGCCTAACTTGATGCTTAAAAGTGTGCCCGTGCTGCTGGCTGCCTGCCCTTCCCGGGTATGCTTGTAAGTGTGTGAAAACTGAAGTGGTCCAGGCTGCGGGGCACGTTCTGAACGGAAACAACCGAGTATCGAACATCTGCCGATCTGGATAGCAGCATCCTTTTAGATGTGCGTTTGGATCCTCTGTAGAGTGCCTTTGTATAAATGTGGATCATGGATTTGTTCAAGCACCGCGCAGATTTTTGTGGTGTTGAATAAAGGTGACTTAAGGCGTAGAGCCTCCTTCCTAGGAGTGAATCACAGGCACAAGTTTTAAGTGCAGTTATTAATTTTGAGGATTTGGAGCCTGAAAAAAAGTCAGTGTGGCACAGCTCTGCGATGTTCCTATTTTTAATTGAATTTTGAGGCTTATAATTAATTTGTTAAAAAGGGGGAAATCCTGGCCCTGTAGAAGAGAGTGGGAGTTTTGCCATTGCCTTCAGCAGAGGAGGATTTCGCCATGTATCCTTTTATTCTCACTAATCCTCCACAACAACAGAAGAGCAGCCTGGCACGTGGAAATGATCCTTCCCCTTTCGCCCGCCTGCCGTTGCCAGCAGAGGACCCTCCCCGCTTTCCCATCCCCACACTTCCTACGTACATACACCTTAGCAAACTACACTTTCATTTTATCCACGGCACCTTAGCAAACTACACTTTCATTTTATCCACGGTAAGATGAAAGCAGCCATTAAAGGAGCAGTTTGTTCTTGGTTTTTATGTGCAGAGATAGAGAAATCTCTCTCTTTACGCTCGCTGTTGTTTTCGAGCAGCTGTAGGAGAGCAGGAAACTTAACCTCTTGGAGGTCTCTGGGCCAAGGACCAGTCTGACATGGCTTTAAAGGTCATGGTGCTGCTTCGCCGTGCTGCTACGGCACGCAGAGCACTGTATGCCGGCATGCTGTCTGGGAGCACAAAGAGGCCCTGGCATTTGGTGGAGCGTGGCTTCACTTAACAGAGAAGAAGCATCGGAGAACAAAACTCAGCTCAGGGCTGTTCAGAGCCAAATTGGGATCACTTGCGAGAGGAGCCCCTGGAGCAAATAACAGATATGTGGCATCCCATGGGTTTGCCAGTAATCATGCTTGGCATTTCTGTCTCTCGTAACCTATATATAGCACTGTACATTTGGAAAGCTTTTGACAAATGTTAGCAAGCCAAACCCTGCTGCAGTGCTAATAGCGCTTAGTTTCTGAGAAAGACCGTGATGTTCGTCCTTCACCCTTCTGCTCTGTAGGCGACTGTATCCTTCAGCCTGGTGATACCTGCCAGTTCTGGCGGAGCACTGGTCTCTCGCGTTTGCTTTGCAGTGTGTGGAGGCGACATAAGCGACCAGGCGGTTCGTCTGCCTTGCTGTCTCCGCTCCGAGGTAGGCACTAGAGAGCGTCGGAGAACCGAGGAAGCTGAGCTGTCCTCGAGGTTTCTTTATTGACAGCTTTTAAAAATAATTGATGAACTATTCACACACAACTGCTGCATCATCACAGAAAATCCTGGGAAAATCCTTTTTCTCTGACAAGGGGAGAGCAAATGTAATGCGCCGGGTAGTATGTCCAGGCTTGCGTGGGGGTGAGCACTGAAACAACTGCAAGGCTGGTTTTTGGGGCCAGCACTGATGACAGCGCTTAAGCCACAGCTGAGGAATGAGCACCAGCACTTGGCTCCCTAACAAGAAGTTTTTTGCTTTAATTTCTGAAAAATGTTTTTAAAAACAAAAAGTCTGCAGAGATGACCAGACAGGCACAGTCTAATTGACGCGGTGTTTTTATTGGCTCCGTCCCTGGTCTTGTTGGGCCTGTCCCCCGGGGTGGATTGCAGCGCACAATAGAGACATCCAGGCTGGCCTGCTGCGTTCAGGGACTGAGGGACAAATCGATGTTTTGGCACGGTCTTGCCTATTGCTGCCCTCTCTTCATTGCTTCACCCCAATGAATCCTTTAATTTAGTTATTGAGCCAAACAAACTTCACAGAGGCTGAAAGGCTAAAATGGCTTAACTGCAGTTAATATCGCAGCCCGCTCTCCTGTCCTCCCTGGGCCAGATTTCCGTGGCGCAGCAGAGCTGTGTGTGCAGTCAGGCGCCTGCAGAACGAACTTGCCGGGGAACAGCTTTTCTCGTGTGTTTTGATGCAATTCTTGAGCCCTCTTCGCTTCTCTTGCTCTTTTGGCCTCTCCAGTTTGTTACCCTGAAATACAGAGGTCTCCCATAATCAGACCTCTCTTCTTTACCTCCTGAATAGACAGGTTAAATTTAGAAATCTGCCTCTCTGCACTGAGAGATTTCAGTCTACTTTAGCCAAGTGGTTGTTTCACGTGACTTTGCCGTAGGGAGGTCGTATGGATTGCAACTTCAGTTTGGTCAGCGATGGTTTTTTTAAGGTCACCTTCTTAGCGATTTTAAGAACAAATACGTAAGTAATAATCCCATCTTTGTTTACAATTCCTGGCTTAGAAGCTTGGTAGAGAAAGTGTCTTCTTGTGTGCATTTCCCCTCAACCCCTTCCTCCTCTAATGCATCCTTACCGTGCTCGCTGCATGGGGAATACCGACACTGATTTTATATAGGAGAAGCAGCACTGTCGCCTTCATTTGTTATGGGGGGAGATGATCTTACAGCATGGCAGACTTTGATCCGCAGGGACTAGTTTGTGTTAGAAAGCAGGTAACTGTGAACGCAGCAGACCAGACTCTCTCCTGACTCCTCACTGCACCATTTCAGTGCCTTCAGCAGTATGGTTAATAGTTTGGGGTAGAATAACAACTGATAAAGGTGGAGTGCAAAAAGCCTGAAGGACCAGCTGATTTCAAGAAAAAACCTTTCTCCTCTTACAGTCACTGTCTTGGCATATCATTTCTTGAACCAAAGAGCAGTTTTTATTCTGGGAAGCAACTAAAGGAGGGCATGGAGGCGCAGTGGGCATGAAACCTTGGTGGGATCCGACGTGAGCCTGACCATGCCAGGGTAAACGGCAACATGAGAAAAGCAGGCAGCGTGGTGGTGTTGCTCGCTCTGGGGTAGTGCCGGGGCAGCTGTGTGCCCAGCTCGCACCTGCAGCGTGTCCACGCGTTGAGCAGCCGCTGCCGAGCACTGCAGAAACGTAGCTGGCCAGGGCAGCGCTGGCCCAAAGGCTGAGAGGCAGTCAGCTCTCAGCAGCACAAGAGGGCAAGCACGTGGGGACTTTTCAAACAGCTGCAAAGTTGGGACTGGATCTGTCTCCAGTGCAATGCATCACAAGCCCTGAAGGGAGTCACTGGCCATGGATTGTGTGACTGAGGGTGGGCTCACCTGCCCGAGAGGGAGCCAGAGGAGGGGGGAGGACGCAGAGCTTGAACGTGTAGTGCTCAGTAACCCTGCTGCCACGCTGACTGTTCTCTCCTCCCCTCCGCAGGTGAGAAGCCTTACAAGTGTTCGTGGGAAGGGTGCGAGTGGCGTTTTGCACGGAGCGACGAGCTCACGAGGCATTACAGAAAGCACACGGGTGCAAAGCCCTTTAAATGCAACCATTGTGACAGGTAATGCAGCCTCCTAACATGGTGTTCAAGCAAAATGCAGTTATTGGGAATGGCATGGAGCTGCCGGCTCCCTGAGACCGGAGGCCTGTCTCCCTGCCGAAGGGGCTCCTTCCGGCCTCGTGTCCCCAGATGGGACTGGAGAGAGTCAACAAAAGACAGCAAAGAGCTTCGTTTGCAAAAGCGCAGGCGTGATTTAGGCACATCTGACAATTCAACTTTGTGGGGTGGTTTTGTGTAGGATCAGCGATCTCTGCGCGTTCCCACTAATGAGTGAGTCTTCTCCAGCTTTAAATCTCACCCTTGACGTTTCTTTGATGTGAGGAATACTCTGCACCTTTATTTTGTGTGGGCTGAGATTTTAAAGCATGATAGATACCCAGGGCCAGGCTTCGTGGAGAGCCTGTCGTGCAACAGTCCTCCTTTGGGCGCTTGGAACTGAGGGGACCTGGAGAAGCTGGGCACCCAGCAGCTCTCAGTGAGAGCAATGGGAGCTGCTGCTTGCTGCCAATACTTTTTTGCATCCCTCACCACCTTATCTAGCTGCTGAATTAATGATGAGCTTGTCTGAAAAAATCTGGTCATCCTTGCTGGGTGCTGAGCATTTTTGAAAGCTGGGTTCTTTGAATTTGGAAACAAAAGTGAAAGAAAACCCTCCTGCCCATCCCCAATCCCAAATGATAATAGGTTAGGGTGGAGCAAAAGCAATTACCCCTGTAATGACTCTTGACAGCACTGACAGGCTCGAACAATGAGCACTTTTCCCCCTCACACCCCCCAACTGGAGATTGGCAGTGCCCTGGGTGAAACCTGGATCCAGTACTGAGTAATCAAATAATGTGCTTGCATCTGAACATGTTATCCAGCTAATCCTATTTATATATTTTTTTAAAGGAGGCTTAAGAAAATTACCCATTTTTTAATGCAGCACTAAGGTTCTCTGCTCTGATAAGAAAACGTTTTATAACACAATAAAGGCTCTAGGAAGCCTCTGGGTACACCAGACCAGCAGAGAACATGCGTGGAAAGAGGATGTATGGGACATAAACAAGGGACCCCATCCTTTTATGGGAAGGAAATTCGATCATTTTCACATCCTGTCTTTCCTGAAGAGAGCTTCATCTCCTTGAGCTCTCTTCTCCCCTTGTCACCCCTCTTCCTGTCCTCCTTCCCCCACTGAAGGCTTCCTCTTGAATCATCTTTTGTTTTATCCCTGGATTATCTTTTGTTTGCTCAGAGTGAGGGACGGGATAAGCCAAGTAGAGACCTCTGGAGTTCTGCTTTTGTATAGGCACCTCTGTGAAGGAGAACGTTTGTGTTCTCATTTTAAATGTAAGGCACTGCCTTTCTCTGTTCTTTCCTCTAAAGAATGAACAAGCCCCACGAACGCACATACGCACGCGCGCGCACGCAGGCACACACGAGCAATGCAAAACCCCTGGGTTTCCATGTCAGGACAGACAATATTTTTAAGAGAGATTTAAAGAAATACGGTCAGTGTTTTCAACTCCTCGGTCTCTTTCAGTCTTTTGTTAAGTATTCACTCTCCTGCTACACGCTGTATGCCTTCCTGTCTAGTCTTTTTCTATGTCAGCTAACTCCTCAGCTACTGCAGTCGAGATAGATTCCTTCAACCATCTAACATGTTTTCTGCTCTTCAGGAGAAACCTGGGGCTGAAGGAAAAAATATTTATTGATAAGTGAAGAGTGCTGGGGTTTGTGCGGTGTTAAATTTCACGCACAGTCCATCTGTGTGTGATGGTAGGAGTCAGATTTGTTTCTGCTCACCCAGTCAGTCATTGCAAGCTAGTAGAGTGACTGTGCCTGATTTTTTTTTTTTTTTGGCCCACGCTGCCATACCACTATTTTTTTCTTATATTCTCATTCACAGATATTTCTACTACCTCCTATCGCAGATATCACTTCAGGCAAGCACTGAAACGTGTGCCTAAGTGTGTCCCTACCCAGGAAAGCATTTAAGCAGACGTTTAATGTTAAAGACACTCCTTCCTGAGTCAGGGTCCCAGCTGGAGAACAGTTTCTCCATATCTGAACTGTTACCCTTTTCTTCACCTGCCATTAGTGACAGGAGGTGTGGTCACTCCCTCAGACATCCTGGCTTGCTGAGTATTAAAGGAGCCTTTAGGAGCTGCTTTTAGCAATGCTGACATACCACTGAATGGATGCATGTTGCTGTTCAGTGGAGAAGGCCATAGCTTAGCAATCAAAATGTGAAAGCGGTGATAAAAATAGTAAAAAAGGGGATGCCGTGCACATGGTATGGGCGCAGTTCCCTTCCGGTCAGTTTTCAGGTGGGGTTGTGCCTTTAACCTTCTGGCCAACATCAAAAGGGTATTCAAGGGTATTCAAAATTCACAATTTTAAAATGAAACAAATAAGGAGACTTGATTCTGTTCTTCTCCTGCTGTCCCAGCCCTATCGCAGCCCCAACACCATGCAGCTCTCAGCACATTGTTAGTTACAGCTGGCAGACTACCACTGGTTTGAGTAGCACCATATGTACTGCAAATGGTATGTGGTTTGGAGGCAGCAGGGAAGAAAGAAGAATGAGCTGAAGTGGTGCAGAAAGCAGCGTACAGTCCCTAGTGCCTTGCAGACACCAGGAATATGCGGGTGATTAGCATTCCCCAGGAGTTGTGCTCTTCAGAAACACAGCGTAGGGTTATGTTCCTCACACACTGCAAGCCCTCAGCCCGCCAAGGGGAAGAGGATGACAGAGCAGCACTACTCGCTTGTTCTGCATAAGTATGTGTTTAGCAGAGAGCAGCTTAGTGCCAGACTATTGGAGTATATATTGCAATATGAGTGTGTGTGCTTGGGGTTGGCTTTGACGGCAAGCTAAGAGCATGCTTAGCTGGAATGAACAAATCCCCCAGTGGAGGACCCAGAGCTGGTAAGAGAGATGGCTGAGCACTGTGTTCTGCTCCCATCAGAGCTACCTTCTCTCCTTCTCCTGCGGAGGCTTCAGTGCTGAGCAGTACTATGTTGCTAAGGAAATAGAACAAAAGGAGAGAGAAAGGAGTGGTGTTTGGGAGCAGGGAACCTATGCATTGCTGCATGACTTTCAGAATTAGGGGTATCTTAATCTAGCATCAATTCTCCTTCCGAGGAAGAACTGGATTGAGGGAGGGATGATGGGGAAGACTGTGATGGGCCCCCCTACAACATGCAGAGCTAGCCAGGAACTGGAAGAGGTGTAGAGCCGGAGGTGTGGAGCACGGTCTTGTCTCACAGGCAAGACTAGGGAGCAGCAAGCTGCTTAGTTTGTGGAGAAAGGAGTTTCTCTTGTCATCTTTGCCTTTGGAGCGTGCCTTCTCCACTCTGGGCTCTAGTTCCAGAAGGGAAAAATGTGTCCACTGATCAATAGCTGTTTTTATCAGCATAATTTAGCTGCAACATTTGGTAGGGACTTTTTGCTGTTGAAAATAAATGTCCACATCCAGCAGCCTTACCAGTAGATGGAACTAATCACATTAGTCCACAGGGAAACTTGAAGAATTAGTAATGTACCATTTTGTTAGCAATAAAATATACTAGAGCTGAAAAGCATGCCGGATACTAATACTGTGGTTATTGATGTGAAACAATGTTTTGAGTCCCTGTTTTTAACAGATCTTGCTGCGCGCTGTGACTCAGCATACTTTTTCCTGGGTTGCATCTATAACAGAGACTATCAGAGAGGAAAAGCCGTGCCTGGGTGGTGGTCTTATGACTAGTCCTCCACTAAAATGCCAGCTGGTGCATGTCTTTTTGGCAGCCACTCAAGCTGTTGTTTTGTTTTGGCAGCCCTCATAGCCAGAGCATGCTGCCTTCTCAGTTTAGACTGACGAGAGAGATATTGGTCCAAGGATGTATTTTGGCACCCTAGGGTTAGAAAATTCTAGCTGTGCTGAGCCTGCTGCGCTGAAAGCCAAGTGCTCATTGTCAGCTTCTCATTTGTCTCACGGCGCTTGGGCTGGGAGCTTGGAGGAATGCAGCCTCCAGCCCGTTCGCAAGGATTTCTTTTTTACTTTTGCCTCACTCTGCCTTATACAAAGGTATTGACCACCTCCTGAGCTGCTACAAATCAGTAGAGAACTGCTGAGCTGGGTAGAGCTGTCCTCATCTGCAGAAGCCCCATATCTTGCTTTTCTTGTGGAAGTTGCCTTCTTACGGGGTTTCTTTGTCTGAAAATATGTATCTCGATCACTCATCTCTGCATATGGATGCAGATAGCTATGTGCCTGTGCCAGAGGGACAGACAAGGTCCCCTAACAATTTAAAATCTTTTCATTTTTATAGTTCTTCTCTTTCTCAGCCTTTCTCTGCTTAGGGTGGTTATCCTCTGGATGTTTGCCTTTAGATTGAGAGTACTTCCTTCTTTTTTTTTTTTCATTTAGTAGTTGAATTAATTTTTTTACCTTGTTTCTGAAAAAATACAAAATATTCAACTACTGCTTTTTGGAAGTATATTCAGTGCATGTATGAGCTATCCAGATTCTCACAAGAAGCTGTTTGGGTTTTTTTCGAAGCTGCATTGGTGGCTCTTGTATATACTCTTAAGCCTGTGGGGCAGTGAAACGACATTCCAAGCAAGACAGTTCTGGATGCCCTCAGAGCCTAAGAAAACAGTTTACTCAAAAGCCACAGATATGTGTCTTTTTGTGTGATATTTATAATAGTTTTTTTTTTTTTTACTATTACTAAAAATAAATGAGCCAATGTCTTATGGGTTAGAGTGGAAAGAATGTAAGCCAAGGTTTGCAGGGAACTTGGAAACCTCCCTTTTTGAGGGCTCCGCTTGAAATACCTAATAGAGGCTTGGCTTTTCAGAGTGTCTGAGTACTCCTTCGCTGACAGTCAGGCTCCATTTTAGGGCTCTGGGGTAGGCAGCCAGGGGCACTGCCCGCTTGCCCTGCAGCTTGCCCTTGGGCTCTCTACGTATCTGTGGTGACATTATGATAGTGGGTATGAAATGAGCTGCTGTTTCCAATCCCGTTTCTAATGGGCATGAAGACGAAAGAATATTCTTGCCTCCTGGTAGTTTTGGTAAAATGGAGTTTATGGTCAATGGCTATGAAGAAAAGCACTTGTCCTGCTTAGAACTTCTTCCTCTCATCACACTGACACTACCTTGGGGGGGGGGGGGAAGTGCCAAAGTTTGGGCTGCTGTTCCTAATGTTGTGAGTGCCTTACAGCATGCCTACTACATTAGAGTTGTTCTTGAACGGTAATTCCTGATTAAATCTTCATGGGGTTGTTCTCCTCCTGGAATAAATGTGTTTTATTCTGGGTATTTTAACCCACTTCCCAGGTGGATTAAATTATTTCAGAAGGCAGCTGTAAACCTTTAGAGAGGGAGTTAATCAAAAATAGATGTTGCATTTCAAATTCATACCCTACCTTATCCTAAATTAATTGCATATTTAGACCAGCCCTAAAACTCAACAGATGTTTCATTCTCCAGGGTTGCCACTCTAAGTCCATCTCATCAGCATCTGTCTACATCTTTAGAATGTCAAAATATTGTGTTGTGTAATGAGATGGGGAAGAAATGGCTTTCTAGATAAAGAACAGAAGTTGAAAATCAGAATCCTGGGGTTTTATTTCTGCTTTTACCAGACTTCTTGTGTGATCTGCAGCAATTTTCTTGCCTTCTCCACGTCTCAGTTTTCACACTTACAAAATAGGGACAGTACCGTATCTCCTCTAACCTTTATTCAGGGAGACGGCGTTCATCAGCATCCACATATTACCACTGAGATTCCCAGCAGAGAGAAAGGGAGAGATATGTAGCCTGTTAGATTTTCATCCCCCAAACTCTGAATCAGCTTTTCCTTCCAACTTGGAATTAGAAATGGGAATCGAGCTTTCAAGTCTGACTTCTTACTTTGGTACCTCTTGCAGGTCCTGGGTACTTTAAAAAGCTGGAGGTTTTTTAAGCTGGCACTGCTGAGCACTTGAACAAAAGTGACTTGTTATGTTTATGTTTATAGACACACACACAAATGCACGCTTATACTAAATATTTGATTATATTACTGTGGGTGCATGAGTAAGCACCCTTCCCTGATGTTTGACTCAGTGAAAGAAGAGGGAGGGAGATAAACAGCGAAGGAAGAATAGTTTATTTATTGAAATAGAGCCAGGGTGGTTGGCCATCTAGGGTCATAGAGGAGAATCGTGCATGGTTTGGTGGCCATACATGGGTAATCTAAAGAATGGCTCTGAATCTGGATAAATATTTCCTCCTGTATGTAAGGAAGGAGGAGCAGGAACCCTGTTTTGGCCAAATCCTGTATTTATTTCATTTCCCACTTGGTTTATTTTGCAGGTGTTTTTCCAGGTCTGATCACCTCGCCCTCCACATGAAGAGACATATCTAAACATCAGTCAGCTTGGCATGGATGGCATCTGAGCTAAGGGTTATGAGAAGAGAGTGGAACTCCAGTTATAACCCACTGCCTTGCAGGAGAAGAGAACTTGTTCACATGTAATCCTCTGTACAGAGACCACACGCTCACACTGTCATGCACCCAGTTATACTTCAATACATACATCTGTTCTTTATGCCTTGCCCCAGCTGGATGGGAGAAGATGCAGGCGAGGAAATGGGATAGAGGTGAAGTCAGTAAGAAGGAACAGTTGCTTACAGTGCTTCGTCTCTCTTGGATTTGTTTCCTGTTTTTTGCCAATGGAAATCAAAGAAAATGGAGGAGGCTTCCCTGCAGGTGGACGGCAGTAGGAGGGGCTTATTTAACTTGCTTCTCAGTGCAACTCAGTAGGAGAATATGTCGTCTTGAAGTTGCATACTTGTAGCACTAACTTTTCTTTTTAAATAGGTGGGGGGAAAACAATGACCTAGAAAACCAAATCCCAGTTTGGTAGCCAAAATTAACCTCTTGGTTCATTTGTTCTTTGTCTGAGAATCCCTAACGTTCAACGCGTCAGACTTCTCACAGACACTTTGACCTGTCTTGGTTTTGGTTCTTCTTCCTAGAACTGAGCTATTAAGATCCTTTTAAGTCAATACCAGTGGCCTTAATGGCAGTAGACTGTGGAGTGACACTTGTGACACAAACATCCTCTTTTTGGCCTGAGTTTATGTAAACTTCACGGAGGACTATATTTTTCTTGGTTGTTTTTATTTTAATTTTTGTTTTGGCTATTGCACAACGTATGCACTAGGGACTCTGGAGGCTGCTGGCATGATGGCTAAGTGGCCAAGGGATAAGCCCCTGAGAAACAGCACCTAATATCTCTGTAGGCATCACCTTATTGCCATAGCTAGGACTTCTTGTTTATTTGTTGAACGAAAACTTTAAAAGCTTATTTGGAAGCTTAAACGTTTTTTTTCTCTTTTCTCCACGAACAAGTGATCTTCAGAACTCCTTGTCTTCACCTGGATATCGGTCTGGGACTGGCCACACAGGCATGACTACAGGATTCCTTCCACATCATGTGAGCATGTTAGCCACAACCCACAGTGACTTATTGATGAATTATGTTGCTTGTTCTTGCTGTTCTTCTATTAACCAGTTTAAAACATTAGACTTTTGTTTGTGTAAAAAGCACCTGCAGACATTTTAATTTAAACCTAATGTTTGTTGAGCATCTTACACGCAAAAAAAGCCAAAAATCCTACTTCGTTCCCTGAGTGGGAAAGCGAGAACCTCTTCCAAGTACAATGGCTTCATTCAGCATTAGTCTTTTAAAGAAATTATTAAAGTCCTGCTTTTCCATTCATCAAGTTGATGCTGTAGGCCACTCCTGTATGAAAAAATGTGACAAAGTGTGAATGGTGGATGAAGGGCTGGATTTTAGACGCAGCAGTGAGGCTTTTCCAAATGATTGGTCTAGAGTATTACTAACCTAGAGGTCTCTTTTGGCCTACTGTGTGAACCATCAAGGAGAAGTGGAAGTCTCATGCTCACCCTTCAGCCCTATTGATGATTGGATTTTTTTGGCTCAAAGTGGATTAAAGTCTTCATTTCAAAAGAAAAACAAAAAAAAAAATGTATCTTGCCATAACTTGCATTTGAAACTATTTGGCACTAGCCCTGACTCCAAAGACTGCATTTAAGACCATAAAAATGGCCTATGCAAGCAGGCAGGGTGATCATTAGGTTGTATATTTTGTATATTCTGGGACCATCCCTACAAGATGTGTCTAGAAATGAAACAAAATGGCGTGTGGTCCACACATGGTTGCTGCTCTTTTATACTGTACTAGCCAACTGCCCTTCTTTGACTGTTTTGACTCATTGACTGTTATATATTTCCCTTAATTTATGTTTTGGGAGGTAAAACTGTATTCTTGGGGAAAAAAGAAACAAGAAACTGGATAGATGTTTAAGAGCTGTCACCGGGATCCTTGGCACTTGAATTCTCAGCTTTTTTTCAACCTTTGGTTCCAGTGAGAGATTGAATTTACTCAAAAGATGCTGTTTTTCCTCACAGTTTTCACAAAACACTGTGACTGTCAACTGAACACTTTGGGGACAGGAGGGAAATACAATGTCTGGCCCATATGGCATGAAATATGGACCAAAATCTAACCATCTTTTAGGGGCAATGATGTAACATTAATGATAAAAGTAAGAGAGAGAGAGGGAGAGAAAGGAAGGAAGGAAGGAAGGAAGGAAGGAAGAAAACTGAGTTTATTCCAAAGATTTAAAACTAACCATACTATATATATATATATGTATATTAAAAAAAATTACGGAGCACTGCTTGCTGACAATCTCGTAGTTCTCTACTTCTGTATTTGCATACTTTTTATGGCCATTCCATCCAGCTGTTCCACTGGGATTGAGGGCCCTAGAATCCAACTTGTGTTGGAAGATATAGAGCATCCTGCCAGATGTCTAATGGGAACCGAAACCTCAGCTGTGTGAAACCGTAGAGCATCCAGTCAGTGCATTAGATTAAAAAAAGGATAAACAATCCTAGAATTTCATTACTGTAACATACTGAAGTATGTGCTCTCGAGTCTATCACTGCAATATTCATTGGCTGTGAATCTGCATAAATACCCTCTGTTGACCTCTGAACACACCTGCCTTTAGGTATGCTATCAATAGCCTTCAAAATGTAATTATTAAATGAGAGTTTAAGTACCAGCCTCTATATAAAAAGGCAAAAAAATAAGCAAGACTATTTGTTTACTTCCTGTTGTCATTTGTGGTCTTGTAACATCTCATTTAAATATGGCAGAACAAGGGACCCATGTTAAAAAACATGCTAAAAGATGTCATTATTTTATTGTTTCTAGAGACAGGCCTGCATCTAAATCCTGGATCCAAATAGCCAAAAACACAGAGAAAAGGGGCATTAGAGTCTTAACCAGAATCCAGATTTCTCAGGCCCTTTCTCGAGCAGGTCTTGAATTTTGAAGCAAAATTTGGGGCTTTGGGACCATCTCTTCTGTTTTTAAAAGGAGATATTCTTCACCCGCATATGCTATGCACTCGGTCAGTCTCTGGACTTCAGGTTTTGTGTGCTTGTATGCAAGTGTCTCAGTCGTTACTTAAATTTTGAACCATAGTATTTTGTAGAAGGAGTTTCCATTTGGGAAGGGCATAAGTAGTGACACATTACAGGAGTCTGTTTTTACAATGAGAAAATTTGTTTCTTTGCAGACGTTTCAAATTGTGCACTTAAAACTTGAGTAATCTGTAATAGCTAGATCCTTCTTGGGCCTGTGTCTCCTTGCTAAAGTTGTACAGAGATCTTCCCCTTGTTAACCATGAGTAGGAACAGACTAAGGAGGAAAGGCTAATCCTGCCTGTCAGGTTGCTTCGGAGTCAAAAACTTAAATAATTGGCTTGGTAAAAGTTGAGGAGCAAGTTATCCAGAAGTTCTCAGAGAGCTCTAGAAAGGAGGAGCTTTGCCTTATTTCCTTCATACCGGATTTGTATCTGTTGTAAAACTGAAGCCCTTATAAAAATGCCAGATTCTGTTTTCCAAGGCCATGGAACTATAGGATGAGAAAAAAAATGAACAAAACGCAATACCTAAAGGAAACAACAAAGGCAAACGTGGACTTTTGTGAACAGTTAAATAGTGTTTTAGAACAGAGCAGTCAGTCATAGAATCATGCAGTCAGGAAGAGACCTCCAGAGGCCGTATCAGCCAACCTGCTGCTCTGAGCAGGTCCAACTAGAGCTGGTTGCTCAGGACCACCATGTCCAATCGAGTTCTGAATGTGCCCAAGGATGGAAATTCTACCACCTGTTTGTGCAACCTGGTCCAATATCTGATCACCCTCATGATAAAAACTCTTTTTTTCCATATGTCAAGTCAGGATTTCCCATGTCCAAATTTGTGTTCATTGCCTCTCATCCTTCTGCTGTGCACCAAGAAGGGTTTGTCTCTGTCTTTTCTGCCCCTGCCCATTAGGTAGTTGTGGATAGCAATAAGATCTCCCCTTACCCTTCTCTAAGGCTGAACAAGCCCATATCTCTCGGTCTCTCCTTGTCCATCATGTGCTCTAGCCCCCTGGCCCTTTTGGTGGCCCACCACTGGACTCGCTGCAATATGTCAATAACTTTCTTGTAATGGGGAATCCAGAACTGGACAAAGTATTGCAGATTAAGATATACTTCATATATCATGCTGTTGATATAACTTATTTATTCTGGGTTTTTCTACTATCTAATTCTATAATGAGATTCTACTTTGAAAACTGACATGTGAAAAATCTAGGAAGCTACAGTATCAAGCATTTTAAAATTGGATTTGCTGAATTCATCTATAAAAATATGCTTATAGGACTTTGATTTCTATACATCCAGTCTGTGGTCTGGCAGACAGGATTCTGTTTTTCCAACATAATCATTGCTGTTTTATCTTAAACTAAAAAAGGTATTGTTTCAGTCATATCAAATATGCAAACACATGATGCTGTACTTTAGTCACCTTTCAGAACAGAACGACACCTCAGTGCATCTTTGTTCTGCGTTTTCTGTTAGCAGAAAAAAAGCGACCTAAAACATCACACACATTTTACAAAGACTATTCTAACAGAAAAAGAGATTCCAGAGCATTTCTCATTATCCCAGAGTCACTCTCCTTCAGTAGCCAGTACTCAGTCTAGAAAATTATATCACCTGGACAGACTAGACAAATGAACGAGGAAAGATAATTCCCTGTCAAATTCCAGGACTGAAATCACAGATTCATTGAACGTCTTGGCTCTGAGCTATCACCTGATCTAACTGAACTGCTTTAAGCAGAGGGTGGGGTAGGTGACCTCCAGAGGTACTTTCGAACATAAGTTTTTCCATGATTCTTACCGGAGCTCTCACTGATTAAGTGTGTGCTGGTTCTGGTCTTCCCAGTCTTATTCTGGCAGAATAGAGTGTCAGATCAGTCTGTAGGGTTTCTCTCAAACGCTGATAGTTTCATCCTTGTTAAACGTAGTAAGGCTTCCTCATGAGGGAAAGGTGGAGAGGAAGAAATCTTAAAAAAAAAAAAAAAAACCTCTCAGCAAATCAATGTGAAGCGGTATCATACCATGAGTTAGTTAAGTCACTGCTGCAGGGACAAACCAAATATTTCGAGAACAGGTTTTCTAGCCTGGAAGATCAATGTGATATCTGACAAATGGTTCCCCGGACTTGAAATCTGAGCCAACATATCTCTCTATGGAGATGAACATTAAAATCTTATTTTTCGTTCTCCTTTGTCTCAGACTTTTTAGAGTTGGATTTACTCTTTTATTAGACTAGGACATTTTTACTTGATACCTGGAAAGCACCGACCAACCACGGTTGGGGAAAAGGAATTTGAATGTAAGAGGAGACTCTAGACCCTTGATTTTGGAACTGTGTTAACTTCAGGAATAAAAGAAAATAATTGCTGGGGTGTATGTCAAGAATGGAGTTGATGATCATGATGGCTGCAGTATCCCTTTTGATATTTACCAAATCAGGCTTTCTCCCTCATTTTTACCTGGCCCTAGATGATTTGGGCTTCTTAGCCGTCTCTACCGCAAAGGTTGCTCTTCCTGTTTAATGTACTTTGTTTACGTACAGAAGAGGTCATGATTGGTGCTTTTGACAAAACTGAGGGAAATCAAATGTATTTAAGTGTTTCCTTTCTTTCCCTGCTCCCTTTATGTGTCAAAGTATTTAAATTAAAAAGGTAAAAAAGAGTAAAATTTTGTAAATAATTTTATGTCACCAGGCCAGCACCCAGTGGCTCAAGGACTTTTATTCTTGGTTTCATTCAGGACTTAGCACATCCTGGTGTTCCATCCAGTAAGAGTATTTCTAAGCTTTCATATTCCTGGGTGACCCCAACACTCTCTTAAAGTACCTTTTGCTGATTTCTGGTAGAATTGCAGTTACAAAAATGCCCACATACCAAGAGCAAAAGCAAAAGCAAACAACATTCGACAGTGATTCTTTTTAGCTTTAGCTTGAAAAACACAAATGATTTCCTCCTGAGATTTTACAACTACTCATTGACAAGTCTTGCCTGTCTCTCAATAGCATTAAATCTACCCCTTCTTGAATGATCATGTCCAGATCAAGCTTTGGTATTCTTCCTGCCACATTTCTGTCTGTTTTTGTTAATAGTTTAGGGATAATTGCTGTAGTCTTGCCTCCTCCACAACTCTACATTGGCTTCAGTGGCAAGATTTAGCGTTGCAAGAAGTGTAGGATCTGGCCCACCAGGTACTAAGATCTCTCTTGTAAAGCTGAGATTTTCCTCCTTCCTTAGAGGAAGTCCAAGACGTACTATATAAGTTATATATATAATGATACAGTTGTATATATATAAATTATATAAATCTGAAAAATGTGGAGATGGGGGGCTAGGCTGCCTTTATCACCTTAAGAATGGGTTTCCCTATCTGAAAACTTTCAAATGCAGGTGTCATTTTTCAAACAGGGTTTTATAGTTTTCCTTAATGCTTGTTAATGGCGCTTTTGGTGTAATAGTTACAGTTGGAACCGTCTTCACAATTTGCAAAATGAAAGCTTTGATTATTTTTTTTTTAAGTGCTTTGGTCCTAACTTCTATATACTGCCAGAACACAGGTTCTATACCCTGTCTCTGTGTGGGTGTGGGTGTACAACAAAATACCATATATACCTACACAGAAGAGGAAACTGAGCTACTGTCTTTCAGTGTGTAGTAGCCAACTGTGCCTATTGCTTTGATTTAGGGAGGGCAGTTACAGTTGCCACTGCATTTTAGGAATCATATCAGCTTCTGTAGGAAAGTGTTCTGCACTGCTGGGAAATAAATGTTGCTGTGTACTGTGAATGAGTAGGCTGCAAATTTGGGGATTGGGAGGGGAGGTGGGAAGGGAGGGGGAAGAGGGCTTAGCATGTACACGCTAAAAGTGAACTAGAACGGACAGAAAAGTGACAATTTTAGCCTTCATCTTTGGGCTCTCGGGGAAACTAAAAACTAACACACAGTCCCTAAACGGCCTGATGGCTGAAGGGCTGATCTTCAGTTTATATTTTACAACATACGTTTTACCGTCTCTCTGTATTTTAGAACCCAGGCCTGTCAGATTCTGGAAGTAGATCAAAACACTGGTCTAAACACTACTTTGTAACCAAGGCCATGTCTCTACCTGGGAAGTTGCCCTGTGTTCCAGTATCCATCTAGTTAAAATCCTCTTGTAGACGCAGCAAGTACTTGCTTGCCTGGACTGTGTTTACATTGGTATGCTATGCAGTTAAGATAAAGTGTAAGACATGGTTAAACCAATTAAGATACCTCTACAGGAAGGTTCTTGCACCAATTTAACTACATGGTTTTGAAATCATTGCATCTGAACCATGACAGCTTTTCTCGTAGAAACAAGGCCTTAGTTTAGCATGTGTACTAGTCTAATTGAAATAATAATAATTCAGGCTAAGATTTTTTTCTTGCTTTGCAAAGTGGCCTGTTTTCTTTCGTGTCGTTTAAGACCTTTCTTGCTCTCTACTAGACATCAAGTTTTTAGTTTCAGGATTTTTTTTAGCAACAAAAAAAGTATGAATGCTCCCTATTTAAAAAAAGAAACCAACAACATTGCTTGAAGGACTTTCATTTTGCACTATAATTTTTCTTTTGCCAGATGTGTCTGACAAGTGCATTTTGGAGATGCCCTCGGTCACGTTCTCTCAGGCCTACTCTGGTATTTCTAATATATCACAGAAGTACCCAATCTTGTAGCCCTCAGTTCTGCCTTTTTTTGACATTTTATTTTTTTTAAGCTTTTTATATATATATATATATATATAAATATATTACTTTGTCAGTTTTTTTGCTGTACAAAAAGTCTTAAGATTTAAAAATATTATTTGTATTATATGATGGTGGTATGTTAATGTTACAAAATTGTTAATGAAGAAAAAATTTATTTTTGTTACTGGTCTGTTTCATAATTCTTTTTTAAATTGGTATATTGTAAGATATCTATGCAAAAATGTTATGTGACGCATTTTTATTTAAGAATGTAATATGTGTAATAAACAGTAGAATGTGTTTGGCCCGACAGTGTTTAGTGTGCCTTGTATATTATTTCTCTGTGAAAACTTCTACGAACAGTGACATTGCTTCTGAATATCAGTTAAGGCTATGGTTCTGTAAATACTTATTTACCTAAAATCTGTAACTTCTATTTAAGCTAATATGATCAGAATCATATTTTGGAATTTAAATCATTTCTTTTTTTAGATGTATTTTGTAGCAGCTCAGGGGTTGTTCATACTTACGTTGCTTTCGGAAAAGGTGCTCAAGAAAGAAATCCTTGTTTTTAAAACGAGTCAGATTTTCATCTGACTTACAACATTGCTTCTGTTGAAGTCAATGGCTTTCATTATTTGTCAGTTTACACTGGTTGAAGATTTCACCCTGTATCATTTTCTTAAGAAATACAGCGAGCACTTGCATTGCATTTTCCATGCCTAGCTATCAAAACATTTGTCATTCAGTGGTCAAAACAGGACTAGACTTTGAGGCACCTGCGCACTAGTGCTGTGCTCCAGTCTGTGCATCATGCTGTCTCTCAGGAGTTGAGCGCAGCATTGTTCGCTTTCCCCCGCCTCAGTCATTTAGTCTCCCTCTTTAATGTCTGCAAAGCTGCAAGCACAATTTAATCCACCCGGATGCTCAAGTACTAAAAATATATTAAGACCGAAAAACAATCATTCTGAGCACAAATACTTTGCACTGTCACGGCATAAAATGAAGGCACTGACTTTCAAGTCAGGCCTGTATCCCTTGAGGTTTTCGCTGTCTTGTGCTCACACACTGCAGCGACTTAAGTGGGCACTGCATATGGACATCTCATGGGGCTCCTCTGGTGCAGACTTGCTAGCTTTTATTTCTAGGGCCTCCCTGTTGGGAGACTTACTGGGACTACTAATGTCAGACAGATAGAGGATAGAAATCCCGACCTGACGTCTGCATCTGAAAATCAGGTGACTCTTCTAACCTAGTCATTTATACTCCCTCTGTAGTTAATGAAGAGAGAGAGAGGCATGTCCAGAAGCGATTCACTCCAGGGGATGAGGTGACGTCAAGCAATTCTGGAAAGCCACATGGTAAGTTGGAAGATAAAAGTTCCAGTGATGCGCATGGCCGCTCTGATTACTCGGGTTGTACCAGATGTTTGACAATGGACGTAATATGTGCTGTTTGTGTGTACGTTATTAACAACCCTTGAGCCCTGGAAAAGAGCTCAACACAGGCAGAATTTTGGGGCTTGTGATCCAAATCGTCGAAATTTCACAGTGGTCTGGCTGGTTCAATGTAGCAGCGATATCGTAGCGTCACTTGCGGAGCACGAGTGAGGTAGGTGGGCAGTCATAACTTTTTGGCCTCCTACCATAAAAATACGTCGCTGAAGAAAATGGTCTCTGTTTTTGTACAGGAAAATAAATATCCATACAATAATATAATAATTACAGCTGTATATCACTAGAACTATGGAAGAATTATTTCCAGAAATATAATTTTATTTTTATAGCTTATATAAAGATAAGGTCAAAGTTCCTTTACTTTCTCTCTTCCTCAAAAACCTCTGGAAGCTTTTAGCGTCTCACCTGCCTTTAGCTTTCTGATAGAGATATGTCTAGTCTAAGATATTTCTAGTCTAAATTAGTCAGCTGCACTCCGTCTGTGAGAGAGGCTTCTGCAGAGCTCTGAAACAACCTTTATGAAGGAAAATTTGGGGCAGCGCAGCTGGTACGTTGGCCTTGCTTGTATTCAACTTGCATGAATTGGAGGGAGGAGTATCAGTTACAGGCAAACGTATGAATAGTTTGTTCTCCCGGAACGTTCAGAAAAATCCAATTCTTTACTATTACACACGTGCTCCTAGAATCAGCTAGGTTATTAGCCTGCAGGAATAGCTGTCAGACACTTCCCCGGGCTGCAGGCCAGGGAAAGGAGATACTGTGAAAAAACACCTTCCCTCTGAAGTTGTTCAGCACAGTTGCAGTAGCACAGTTGCAGACCTTGGACAACTCCCACTGTCAGAGTGCCGAGTTCTCTAAGAAAAGAAAAGAAGAATCTATCACATCAGTGGTTAGGGATGTTACCCATGAATTTTCAGACATTGTTCCTCCCCTTCAAATGCACTGACACTGGAGCAGAGAGGAGTGGCAAGCCCAAGGCTGAGGCGCTTACCCCTTGGTCAGGCTGAAGAAGGCTGAACGAGCTCAACTGCTTTCTAGATATGGCTGCAATGCTGGCTATCAGGTGAACAGCATAGTGTAATAGAGGAGGGCTGCCAGCTGCACTCATTTTTTCAAGTATCTTCTCTTCCAAGCTAGTTCAGGAAAAGCAAGGGAAGGCAGCTGAAAAAAAAAAAAAAAAGACTTGCTATGAAACTGTTACAAGTGTAGATTTTTCTACCCCCCCCTTCTTTTTTTGGCTTTCTCTCATCTTTTCCTGGTGGGAATGAATGAGAAAAAAACTAAAAGTGAATGAAATAGAGGGTTTTCCACCCGAATTAGTCAATTTTTATGTTTTTTACAAATATTTGTAATATTGCTGCATTTATTTTTTTAAGATACCAATCAGTTTTGACATGAAATAGAGAGTTTTCCATGAGCAGTTTTTGACCACCTTGCCTGACATCTTTCTGGAGGCCCGTGTCTGATCACAAGCCATATCTGATGACTGAAAGCTCGTATGTGGCTCTGCATACTTTTGCAGCCTTGAGAGCTGACTCAGATTATTGGAACTACCACTTCTCAGGGCCCTCTGTGCCGAGGGCTTGCCCATTGACTTCAGCTTTCTGGATGTCTCTTATCTGAAACCATAAAGGAGATATCCTGTCTTCAGAGTCCCTTTCCCATGTATCCCTCCATAGGGTTTCAGATTCATTGGATGCTGCTGTTTCCAGCTGGTTAATATTCAGTGATGGACAAGCAGTAAAACTAAGCAAGAGGAAGGCTGTGGTGTATCTAATTAGTCTCATTTGAGTTTAAAATTCTTCAGGCCTGTGGAAGCTTTTTCAAACTCAGTCAAATTTACCGACATCTGCTGGATTTCCCCAGGATTTTTTAGGTGGGGGGTGGCACAAACTAACAAAAAGCATCCTGAATCTGTGCAGTAGGATGAATGTATCTCAAATTCAACTTGAGTTCCCCAAAGAGTATGGACTGTTGACTGCAAGCCAGAGTCTCAATCCAAGGCAAACGCCTTTGCTCCAAGGCCCATACCTAAAATGTCTAATTTACTGCAGTAATCAGCAGGCACTCTTCCCCTTAGGATCTGGTCTAACTGGCGTTAGCAAGAGAGAATCGGTTTGACCCTAGATCCAGTACTAATCCCATGTGCAGAGAGGTGCAAGTGAGCGATACCATTTGAAAAGTATTTCTGGATATTCAGGAAGGATCTTTGAGAATAGGAACTTTCCTGCTCTTCAACAAAAGCCTCTTATCCTTTTGGCAGAAAGCTGCAAAATAAATACAAGTACCAGTACATGTTCCTGAAGTTCAGTGAAGACAACCTTGACCTTCTGAGGTGAGTGTTGTGGTTCCTAATATATAAATTTCTTTCCACTGCTTTCCTGTGACCCTGAAATACTGTGGTTCTGCTCGTGGTGCAGGAGGAGATTTGCTAGAACTAAGCCAATTTGGAAAAGGAAGGAAAAAACAGCCCCTGTAATCAGAACAGTACCTTATGCTTGGGAAATGATAAGAGCTGCTAAATATCACTTAAATGTAGTTCACGAGCTGTGGCAGAGAATGGAAGATTTCAGTTCCAGGCCTTCTAGTTCTCTCTGTAAAGTCATGTGAGTAGCTCCAAGACCAAGACGTCACCACAAACTCCCTGACATCCCAGCTAAACAGCGTTATTAATAAACCTTAACTGTTTCCATTCAGCTTTTGGTTTCTGAAGCTTATCTTCCAAATGTTTCCCTCAGTCCTCTCAGCCCACCCTGAACTTGCTCGTTTCTCTCTTCCTTCAGGTTTTTATTCTGCCAGACGACAGGCTTCCCTCTTAGCCCAAGACCGTCGTCTGTGCTTTATGTTTCACTGATTAAATCTTCCGTTTCCTCCAGTGTGAAGGCATTTACAGGAATGAGGTATAGAAAGTTAAAATGATCAGTATTTGGAGACCCAAGAAATAAAATTGTGGCTGGGTCACTCTTCACCACAGAGAAAATAGCAACGTCCTGGTGAGTCAACAGTAAGACACCCAAGTAGCAGAGGTAGCTGTCAGCCGCAGGAGGACACTTTCAGTTGCTTTGATCCAAAAATGAAATGGAGTGTGCACGCATGCTTTGTTGCTGGCAGCCGTTTATTAATGTGAGTTCTTCTGTACCTCTAATTAGACATAATTAAAAGAAATATCCCCCGTCTTTACAACGCACTTATTCACGTGGTCGTCACCAGCACGGTGACGGGTAGGCGGTATTCTCACAGCTGCCCCAGGGCGCAGATATTCCTCCTGTTTTATACCTGGGGAAAAACAAATCGCGGAAAGCGTCTCCGCATATACCTATCGCAGAGCCGGACGGATGGATGCGCGGGCGCTCCTGGGGGCCGTCGGCGCACCCCTGCCTTGCCGGCCTGTGCTGCTGCCCCCCGTGCAGGCGGTACTCCCCCCCAGGGCAGCGAGGGAGAGCTCCGGGCCGTGAGGTGGTTCTCCTGCCGCTCGGAGATCATCCCCTTCCTAACCAAGTTAATTGATTTATTTTCTCCTCCAGCCAAATCTCTTCCCCCCCTCACCCCTCCCCGCTGAGGAAATATGTTTACGGTTTTCTTTGTGAAACGCCGTGATCTTTTCTGCACCCCCCCCCGCCCCGCAACAGCCGAGTTTTCCTGTAATTCGTGGAGAGCCCCGGCAGGAAGTGGGGCCAGGAAGCCCAGCAGTGATTACGCGGGGGCCGATTTCCGCCCTCCTCCTTCCCCGCCGTTGCGAGGGGGCTTGCCAGTTCCCGCGTGATACCGGTGCCGCGGGCCCTGGCGCCACGCAGCCCGCCTGAGGAGCGGGGGAACCGAACCGGCTTTCTGCCCGGCGGCGGGCGGCCAGGCCGAGGTGGGCGGCAGCGAAGGGCGAGGGCTGCCCTCACGGCGCGGCGCCACGTTTCGCCTGCTCTCGGCCGCGCGTGCCTGGGCCCTGCCTGGCATGGCGGAGGCGGGGGCGGGAGGGCACGCGCTTTCCCCAAGCAGCCGGAGACGCTGGCGGAGGGGAAACACGGCCGGAAACGGTCTGCTCCTCTCCGATGGGTCCTTTCCTGGCGTGTGGAAACCGTGCCGGCCCCTCCCCGTCCTGCTATTTCGTGACCCCTTTTGCCCCTTTCCCCACGCTCCAGTTCCTTGTGGTGCCTTTGGGCTGCGGCGGCTTTCTGCTGAGCCCTGAGGTTTTGGGTTTTGTTTTGTTTTTGTTTTTATAGTCTTGGTTACCAAACAATTTTTAAAAACGCTGCCTTTTGAAATACTGTTCATGGCAGGGACAGGTGTTAACCGCTTTTCTCTCAGCGTTTCTGACGCTGGGTGACCACAGCAAGGAAAAACAGCCGCCTCGTCAGCCCCCAGCTTGCGGTTGCGCTAGGAAACCGAACAGGGCTGCGGGCCACCTGTCCGTAGTGTTAAATTATTGGTGCGGTCCCAGCTTTGGCCAGGCCCGCAGGTACCACCCCCAAAACACTGCCCAGGGAGGGCTCGGGCTTAGCGTGCACCAGCAGCCGTGCTTCAAATGGCCGCCGAGGCTCGGGCGCTTCAAAATGGCGGCCATCGCCAGGCTGGGTGCGGCCGGCCGCTGCTTGTGCCCGGCGGTGCCCAGCCGCGGGAGGTAAGCGCGGGCGCCACAGCGGGCAGCCCGGCGAGACATCTGCAGGCCGAGCCGTTTTCTCATCCACGAACTGGAGCAGCCCCCTCGGGAGCTGCTGCCCGGCAGATGTAAGGAGGGCAGTTTTCCCTCTGGCACTAGTGGGAGTCCGCACCGTGCACATCCCCCGAATCAATCAGAAATCGCTGGCGGCGAGTCCTCGTGTCCAAAGGGTTTTGGCGCTCGGCGTTCAGCCCGCAGAAGGGCTCCATTTCCTCACAGAAAAGGAAGTCTCTGGAAGCTGCGTGAGCAGGTGAAAAGAAGGCAACGCCGCTGAGAAGATTGCCTATCTGATTGTGTCAAAAGAGCTCTGTTATTTTAACGGAGAAAATGCACACTCGGATTTAAGTGACCTCTCGGTTTACTTCTTTTACAGAAGAGAACAGGATGAGGAGAGCGTTAAAGACGAAGCGCGCAGAGAAAACCTCTCTGGAGGTTTGTGGTGAGGAACTGCGCCAGGGTTCGGAGGTGCCGGATTGTACCCGTACCGCTGCAGACCTTTTAGGTAAATTTAACCCAATATCATCACCTCGTAGTGGCTCAGTCTCAGTGATCTGCGCCCCTTCCTCCTCCACGTGCTCCTGTGCAGCAGAAGCACATCATGAAATGCGCTACCTCCATGGCTCTGGTAGCCGCACGACAAGCTGCTCGTGTCTGCCTAAGGCATTTTACGGAAAGGTGGGTTTCCTCTTTTTCCACGAGGAAAATAGAGACGGCCCACTTAATCGAACCCCCTCAAAGATCAGGGGTAAGTAGTGGGGAGGGCGTTTTTTCCTGGCGGTAGCCAAGCCCAAGGAGGACGGACTGAACTGCCATTTGTTATTACTGGACTCTGGGCTAAATACATATCCTAGCAACTACAGCCTAGTCTGCAGAGGGCTTGAGCTGGCTTTGGTGCCAAGTTGGGGGAGGCATCTCCTTCACGAAATCCAAATACATATAACTGTGGCCATTGGCTACAATAGCCTTTGTTATAAATACAGCAACCAATTTTCATTGAGGCAGGGGGTGACTTCATTCTTGTGTGTTGCTTTTTGTGAAAATAGTTTGTAAATAGTTTCAGAAAATCCACAGTTCCGTTGGAAGGATATGACCCGCAAACAGCTCCATAATTTTTATTTGATTACAGTGCCAATTATCTTACAATGAGATGGCACCGAAAACAAGAATACAATGCCAAGATCACTTTCTGCTCATGTTGTTTTTGGTTTTGCTTTGTTTGGGGAAAAATTTATGGCTGGTGAAAACGCTAGCTAAATCGAGGAAGGTTATGATTCCTCACAAGCCGTGTGCCTCATGCCTGACTCAGAAGGCCTATTTAGACTGAAGGACTAACACAGTCATTGCACTGCATAAATTCAAGGCTTATTGGCCGTAATTGCTTTTGCCTGTGCCAGACATCACCAGCTGTGGAGGTGGATACGCATCTATTAAAAAAGAGACTAACATCCATTTTACATGCTGGGCAACTGTCGTAATGAACAGGTAGTCACCATCAACATGCTCATGCTTTACGTGTTGCCCCATGTACACGCGTGTGTACGTATGCATACATGCATGTGTATAAATGCATGTGTTTCGGGACATCCAAGTTCTTACGTTTCCTCCCGACCTTACCAGCGGCATCATAGCACAATCCTTGAGAGCATTCTCCCACCCCACCCCTGTATTTAGGTGACGTGAGCAGAAAAGAGGAACAGAGCTCTTTTGGGTACAATACTCCTGTGGTGTTGAGAAGCTCTGCCTGCCAAGCCAGAAACTCCTGTGAGACTATAAACCTGTCACGGAGGTCCAACCCATAGGTGGAATTCAATGCTTAAATACTTTTGAGGGTCTGAGCTTTGGACGCCAACAACCCCCTAAAAAAGGAACGAAAGCACTTCTCTACCTGACAGGGATACAGTGAGGATACACCCATTAATGGGGGACGAGAGTGTCAGATATGGAAGGGATAAAGGCCCAGAATGACTTCCCTCCCTCACCTCTCTCCTAACCTGCTTAGAGCAATATGTGTTTCCTGGTTGACACCAGCTTTGATTAAGTCATATCCTGACTGGCTTTTCCTTAGCTGACTGCCAACCCATGAAATGATAGCTTCAGTGGCAACGTTGCGATATTCAGAGGAGGTGAACAAACTGCTTCCTCATGGCACTTCTTCCATGTCTCACGTTCTCTATTGTCGCTTTAACAGTTGTCACTGGGTGTGCTGCATCACACAGTGGTTTTGTGTGTATTCTGGAAAGGGCCAGACATGCTCTTGCCAACTGGGTGAATTCTCTGTCTCAGCGGGACTTGCTTCTTTTCACATAAAGACAAGTCAATATGAGGAACCGTATGCATTTGAATTGCAGCCAAGGCCATGCTGATGTATGCTGTGGGATATTGATGATATATTTTGTGATACCAGTGCACCTTTGCTTTCTCGTCTAGAAACTGGAAGCAATACTAAGAACTACTTGTCAGGGTGACTGTTAAGATCAAATGTCTTGAAGAGGCTGCGTAACTGCTAAGAATAATTAATATTTGCTTGGTAGTAAGCAGATTTTTTGCTGTCTCCTCGAATCTATTGACATAAGAGACAAAAAAATTGTAACATGGCTCTGTAAGAAACTCTGAGACCTAATATGCCATGACCCTTTTAGGTAAAATCGAAGATACATATGGAAAAGACTGTATGTTATACATCCTCGGGAGTGTTTGAGAGCATCAGTTCACACTCCTGTCTCTCCCTTTCTTGGAGCAATGTAGGTTACAAGTGTTACAGTTCATGGTCCATAGATATATAGGGGAGGAGAAAGGAAATTAGGTTATTTAGGCTGCAATTCTTCAATCTGGTGATTTTGGGAAGAGGGAGGAAGAAGCTCAATTAAAATACCTCTGAGCAGATAGATAGATTTTTATGGATCATTCTTCAGGGGTGAATACAGAAAAAAGTCCTTTTCTGCAGAGTTTTCTGTAGCCTAGTACCTGATCTGAAACCCTTTAGAGCTACTAGGCAGATTTGGAACTTGAACAGAGTTTAGACTGAGCCCTCAGTTCTCAGATCTGAGTACGGAGATTTTCTTGATTCATGCCAACCTTTTTTATTTTGTCATAAAATTAAATAGATCTGAAAAAACACCAGTGAAAAATGCTAAGGGACAGCCAATCTGATTATGCTGTTTCTGTCAGCAACCATTCTTTTGCAGACTCTTGCCGTGGTTCTGCTCTCCCACATGGTTCTGATTTTAATAAGAACAGGAGGAGGCAAATGGAGAGAGCAACATTTTCTGCAGGGGACCATTCCATGCCTCAGCATTAATAATGTAGCAAATTAACCATCTCCTTTAAGTACTGCTCCTTTGTATGATGACAGCCCAGTGTGTCATATTTCCTACAAAACCATAGTTTATGAGTAATACTGTCATCAGATGCTACACACACATTCATGTCACAGATTTCCAAATGGCCGTAGCAGTGAAGATATTTTCCAAGCTTTACACAGCCTTTTTTTTTTCTTTCTGTCTCTCCTTTTTAAAAAAGTTCATTATTGCTCTACCTCAAGCACTTCTTTTCTCATCTTGCGGGTCACTCACCCCCCCCCACCCCCCCCCCACCAGTCAAGCTGCGTGAAATCTTTCTGGCAAGACCTAAAACCATGTGATATCCTCCTGGATTCGTGTTTCATGTGGAATCTCAAGCTGAGAGAGGCCTCAGGATAGAGTGCTGGCTGACAGGGAGACTGTAAGGCAGTTGGGATTGTGTAGGCGTTCAAAACTGAGCGACTGGGGCTGCTCAATATGTTTTTAATGAAACTAATAAATACAGCCATTGAATGAAGAGAGCTGATTGACATGGGGAGTTCCCAGCTCCTTCCTCCATCTGCAGCCTTTTCAGTAGCAGAACGGAATAAAGAAATTTGAAAGGAAGCTGGCACGTATATTTTCAATGAAGTATTATGCAAAATTTCAAGCAGCATGCTGGATAAAAGAAAAATTGTTCTTGCTCTACACAAAGCCTAACCTGGTTTTCCATATTTTTTACACAAAATAGAATCAAACCCTCTCTCACAGTTTCCAGCGAGCCAATAGGAACATGAGTAATGGAATAGTTTCGTTATCATTTTCATAACAGGGGAAAAAATGCTGGGAAAAATCAGCTGTCTCACTGCTTAAAAAAATAAAAAGAAAAGAAAAAATAGAAGTGAGCTTTGAAATGTCTCGATGACGAAGAGGGAGCATTTCCAAGGGAAATCTAATTAGGGAAAGGGGTTTGCAGCCACACGACTGTGATCTCATGATACCACGTAGAATCAGGCAGCACGTTGTCTCCCACTGGGCAGAAGGTGGGCAGTTGAGTCTTCTGGTAGAACTGCCTGCATTTCCACATCTTTTTCCCCCATAAGTGCTAGCCGGTACAATGTTGACTGTATATCCAGTACTAAAAGATGGAAACAAGAATGACGGATGACCTTGAGATTAACTGCACTGAAATCACAGCGGTATATTCTGAAGCAGGGAGCCAGGCAGAGGAGTTTTTTAAAAATAGGTGCATAGCCAAAAATAAATGCTATAAATGTCTGTATACCACAAGCTTAAAAATAATAACAGGTGAAAGCAGAGTGTACGGCAGTGGCAGAAGAACTTGATGTAATGGGTGTTTCTGAAGAATGAGGGGATGACAAAAATCAATAGGATATTATTGTAATACTTGCTATAAGCTCTAGAGCAAGGACAGGTTAGGTCACAGAGTGGGGAGGAAGGGAACTCTACAGCTTTAACACCCCATTGAACCTACATAGATAAGATTCTAGTAGGTGAAGAAAACCAGATAGTAAAATACTTACCTGTTACTAGTTAGGGAGTAAATACAAGTGACGTCAGCACAGCTCTGAGCAACCTCCTCAGAGGAGGAAGCATTCCAAAGGGTAGCTTGCCAATACTAAAATTTGTAGAGGAGGCATTTTCTTATAAAAATACAAAATCAAACAAAGAAGCTAGTCAATGAGCCACAGAACTGCAAATGAGGATATTCATAGCCTTAGGCTGAGCAAAAAGGTTTTTTCTAAGTAACACATGATGACCATAGACCACATAAAGTAGATTTTAAACACTAGATTATCTAATGCCTGCATTTATATCTTCCAACCTTGCACCCCGACATTACACCGAAAAGCTGTCTAAAAGTATTCTTCCTCCTCCTATTCCTCTTTATAACTCCGTCCCTCAAAACTGTTGTTATTGGACCATATCCAGCTGTTTTCTTGCTGCTGTGGATATGTGCAGAAGATTCCCACACCACTGTACAGACAATAGCCCAGAATCCCTCAAAGCATCCCTGAGCTGCTTGACCTTACACCCTGCACAGAGTTATGCTGAAATCAAGGAATATAATTAAAGTCATGGGGGCCTCCACAGAGGCTTAGGTCAAACATAGGCACAAGTCATTGTAGGGGCAGAGCTTCCAAATCCCATGCAAAAGTAAAAAAAAAAAAAAAAGATGTATTTATAATTGCAACAGAAAGATTATTTCTATTAGGAAAATAATTGAGCCAGAGTCCAACTCGCAATAGCAAGAGAGGTGTGATTGAGTGATACCGTTTTAAAAGTATTTTTAGATAGTCAGGAAGGATCTTTGAGAACAGGAACTTTCCTAGCCTTCAGCAAAAGCCTCTTATCCTTCTGTCTATTCCGTAACTAGATTAGTCTTGCCAGCTCTATACTGGAATACACAAATATCCAAATTAAACTAAAGTAGTTCAAAACACACATTTTCTGTAACTCTCACTTCCCATCCTCAGTCCTAAGTAAAAAGGTACATTGTGCGTGACATACCAAGCAGGCAGCAAAGCTGAGCTCTGACAGTCTAGAGAGAAAAGCAGGTTCCAGGGTCAAACCCACTGGTACCAATGGAAGTTTTGCCTTAAAGTGAAAGTGGGTCAAAGTCCCCTCTTGGTTTGTCCGTGGTGAATGTTTGTGCTATTTATAGACTATTCTAGGTGGATGATTTATTTTAAAGTCCAGAATAAGGTAATCAGGAAACAGAAATAGTAGCATTCCCCCCACCCCCCAAGCTCTTACTTCTTTTCTTTGTTCTCGGGAACCATCTCTTTACTTAGGCAGTTTTAATCAGATAAAGAATATTTTTTGCAGTTACAAGCAATTAGTACACTGGATATCTCAAGACTGGCTATCGAGTGATATTATTCAGGTTTCATGCCTCCTATGGATTATCAAGCTAGAAACCTTATGATAGAATGAATCTTCACCAGTAACCCTTGTAAGTGTGTGAGATTAAGAAAGTGATTAGGCTCCTTTGAAGTATTTCAAGTGAAATAGCTTCAAACCTGAGTTTCTCCAGTTCATGAACCACATTTCCAGAATTGTGATCCACGGAATTTAGATCTAAAATTACAAGTTCTTCCACCAACCCGAGAGCTTGGTCATGTTTCTGTGAAAATCAGAATCAAATTTTGCATTGGCTTTACAGACAACACATGCAGGTTCTAAATGTCTAATTAAGACATATAGCTTCTTTACTTATT
Source organism: Struthio camelus (assembly GCF_040807025.1). NCBI lineage: Eukaryota > Metazoa > Chordata > Aves > Struthioniformes > Struthionidae > Struthio > Struthio camelus. Next base: position 9,318,040 of record NC_090947.1, on the reverse strand, counting down.
AAGTATTTTAAAACTATTGGCAATATTTTTCCATATTTGCCACATGTGGGAATATTTTCTAAGATGGTCATAAACACGCACAGACACAAAATTAGACTGGTGTTCAAAATATGCTCAGAAGACTTAGGAAGGATAAAGTTTTGCATGGCACTTTTCTTACTTCTTACTTTTGTTTTATTTTACTTGCTATTTATGAGGCTCCTTGATGCTAATTTATAGCTTTCAAAAACATAACTAGTTTATTTATAGAAGACAAACACATTAATAGAAAGCCACGTTCAGTCTTATGTATACATAGTCCTCAGGTTTCCAGTGAAATTGAAATGATTCAGAAATACAAATTCCTCTTCAAAGGTTGGGAATGTGATGCTATTTTTATAACCTATTACCCCATATTATTATTGAAATAAATTGCCTCCTGCAATCCCTCACCCACCTACCATATTTAGGATGCGTTACATGTGACAGGGGAAAAGATGTATTACATATGGCGGGGGAAAAAAAAGAAAAAGAGAGAAAGGGGGAAAGAAAGAGAGAGAGAGAGAAAGACACCCCCAGCCCCCAGAACTGCAGGAGAGAAGAGAGAGCTTGCAGTTGAGGAAAGACTTGCTATTTCCGAAGAGGTCTTTAATCATGTGCTTAAAGGTAAGCACACACTTACGTGCTTTGCAAAATTAGGATATAGGAGGAAATTATAGGCTGAATAGAACATCCTGATTTTATTTCCTAAAATGTCTTCTTTTATTTAAGATCTTGTCTGTTCTTCCTGACAGGAGAATTGATAATCGCAGGACAAAATCGGCCTAGGCTTTAGAGGAGCTCATTGCCAGCAGGTCAGTTGAACCATATCCTGAACAGGGGACCAACTGGTGGAGTTCTGCAGTTGTTAAGAAATCTGTTGGGGAAGACCATGAGAGCTAGCATTTAGATTTTTGATTTTATTTATTTGATTTTATAAGCACGGTGGCATAAATCAGGAAATCCTCATTCTTTACATTCATCCTCACTTGCAAGTATCTAGGTGCTAGGAAAAAATGATTATTGAACAGGTTCTTATTTATATTCTGGCACCTTTATATTGCCTTGGGTAAAAGGGCCTTCATATTGGAATCAAGAACAAATTACATTAAATCATTAACAGGTATAAATAGCTTTCCTGTAAATGAGACTCCAACCCCAAATATTAGCACCTCCAGAGTGAAAGAATAGCATATTTAAAAAATAAAGGGCAAGAGGTCCTTAAATTCAGGCATGTAATTGCTTCTCCGGCATTCATCATTCAAAAACAGAAGGCAAAAAGCTTATTAGGGATAGTGTGATACATTAAGACATTTACCCCCAGGTAAATCAGGAATGGTTCTCCCGAAATCAACAGATTGGTGTAAAGCGAGCCTAAGGGCAAGACAGGACTCGGAGATAACATTCGCTCAAGTTACCTCCCTTGCTATTGGAAGCCTTGTCAGCTGCAGCCCAGTCTATTTGGAGCTGCAGCACAGGAGGATAAAGGCTGAGAGGAAGAATGTTTGAGAACTAATTAACAAGTTAGCAGCTGAGTGGCTTTTATTATTTTGAAATGTAAATGCTTTTGTTGATTAAATCTGGACCATTAGCTCTGCTCTGTGATAGAGGAAGTTTCGTCAGAAGTGAAAAAAGACAAATCAAGGAGCTTTATGTCGTTGTGATGGCCATTGAAATAGCTGATCCACTGGGGAATGTCCCGAGAATGTCCAGAGAGCTAAAAACATGAGCTGTTATATTTGAACATATACCCTGCAATTGTAGCTGTGAGAGATTCTCACCCTTTTAGGATTATGTAGAAAGGAAAACATATTAGTTATACTGACCAGCAGTTACCAAACAATCAGTTTAACGACAAGGCTTATTCCTATTCAGCAGGGTCCTGGTAATGTTTCATATAAATATAAATTCTATTGCAGGACAGACAAAAATCTCTTCTCATATACTGATGTTGATATTTTAGTCCGCTGTTACACACAGAGTTCCTGCTCATAAAACCAAATTTCTGCACATGCAAAAAGAAACGTGTTTCGGATTTAGATGCCTTCCCAATTGGCAATAATCACCTAACTTAAAATCTGCCTGAAAGGTGCATTTTTGTATATATAAGACCAAATTCTATCCTGGTTATAGGACAGGATGAAGGAAAAACACTGAAAGTTGCAAAAAAACCAACTGTTGTAATAGAGCTCTCCTTTCAAAATTTCTGATCTTGTGGTATGGATTTCCAGATCTGAAGCAGTGGTCAACCTTCAACCAATGTCTTGACCAATGCCAGGGGCCAAAACCATAGCATTTGCTTGTACCGCCCAGGCATTTCATTACCAGAAACCGTAGTGATCTTCTGTGTACCTGGGGACAGTTTTATATGAAATGCAATTGCATATATGTTGAATGACCGAGTAAGTGATCAACAGGATCATCTGAAATATTATATTCTATAGCCATGCATCTCAGTCAGCCTGTGAGAAACAATATACTTTGTGTACTATACATTTCACATAAATCCTAGGCAGTACTTTTCATTAAGTTTGGAGTCAGGGCTTTGGGTAAGTTGGTCAAACTTGCAGTCATGGGGATATCTTCCGCTCGGCTGTGCTGATTATTGCTCAAGCTCTTGGACTACAGAGAAAAATCTATGTGGTATTTGAAAAGACAAGCCCCTGGAAAAATTGGACAGCTTCATTATATATTGGCTAGAGCAGAAAATAATTTACCCTTCTTGATTAACAAGAAAACTCCCATCTACTGTTCTCCTCATTCAGTCCAGATATGCAGTCAGGCTTTATTTTAGCTGTTCAAGAAATAGAACCTTCACCTCTTACATAAAAACATGGTATATATTTATGATTTACTGATTTGTTTGTGTTGCAGTAGCACCAAGAAGAACTAATTAGGGGCAGCGTGCCAATTATGCCAGGTGCTGCACAAGCGTATAAAGGAAAATCACCGATAAGGTGATAACAATAGGATAGGTAGAAATCATGTGTTCCTTTGAAATACCTTAATACATTGGTTTTTGCCTTTATCGACTAACTTACAGTTGTTTTCACTGAGGGGAAGGAAACAGTGAAAAAAGTACAGCCTGAGCATACCAGATGCTTTCCATGTGTGTTTAATACAACACTACTAGAGTATTATCCCAAATGACTTATACCCTCTCAAACAATGATAGCTCTAGGAAAAAAGCAAACATTGACGCTCCAGTAATGTTTGCCCAGCAATCAGTGAGCAGTATACAGCACTCAGGGCGTCTTTGTTACAGGAATCAATTAGGGAAATGGAGAATTGAGGTCCTCCAATTAGAAATATATAATAAATGCTCACTTTACTGAAAAAATCCACTCTGCGTATCTTTCTAAAGCTATGCGTTTATCTGCTTCTCAGTCAGTACCACGCAGAACTGTCACTCCCTCTGACCTCCCAGTATCTATACCTTCCACTTTAATGTTATTTCCCACATCTGAAAATAGCGTTGTTACACTGTACCCATGCAACATCCACCTAGTCCACTGTACTGCCTCCAGAAATGATCAGCACCAGCTTTGCCAGAGGAAGTAACCCTGCAGCTGCGAAGATATTGAAAATCTTTCCTATTCCCGTTAACTGCATTGTGTCCTTGACATCGACTTCATATACTTTGATTAGATGACAGCCATTTTCCTCCTGCAAACTCTTATTTCCTTCTCTCAGCTTGACTAATGCTAAGATTAGCCTTTCCATAGACCAGAACATTGACATTTGAAAATAAAGGGCTAGGGTCTCGGCTTAATTCTCCTCAGACACTTCATAACCACCAGCAAGGCAAAGTGAAGACTGGAACTCCCAGCTCTTCTGTGTTGCCGGAGCACTCGAAGTAATTAGAGGAGATCAGTTACCGTAACCCCAAATGTTTGGTGAATAAAAGCCAGTTCTAGTTTTCATTTATGCAATGCGTGGGATAGAACTTCTTACAGATGAGATTCACAATCCGCTCTCAGCGACTCCATCAGGAAGAGATTTTTAGTCCATTGTCCTATATGCTGTTTTCTGATTCTTTTACTATTCACAAATGTCTCAACGTCTAGCTTTTTTCCATTACAGTCTCTATAATTTGTCACTGCTTCTCCCAGGACAAATATTTGCTGTGGAAAGACGAATCTGATTGGCTTGTTTTTAAGACTATAGCTTTTTCTTTTCTGATAACATCATTGTTGTTTTTGGCAGCTGAGTCACAAGATGTTACACAAAGGGTATTTACAGTATAATGAGGTTCAATGGAGTTGAAAGATAAAGTTCATTAACCTCACATTTAAGACTATTAGAGCAGAGAGGCTGTAGTGAAGCATTGTGTTTGTCATTTGCACAGTGCTTCTAAAAAGCAAATAGCATAGATTCTCTGCACACTTACTGGCTTCCTTTCTAACCTCCCAGCTGATTTTCATTTGCAACAGCGTTCAGTTTTGCAGGATGGAGATTGATGGAATCGTTCAGCACAGTGTCAGCAAGTGTATGTAACCTCTGCTCTGACCATCACCAAAGTTATCAGGGGAATGAATCAGAAAGGATTTGAGCAAAAGATGGTCTCGGTACCATAGTGACCACGCAGTTGCTAAGGATGTGATTAGCACTCCGATTTCAGGAAGGGGAGAGTTAATTGCTATGCCCTCATTCCATTTCTCTAGGGGAATACCTGTTTGCCAATTATACAAGACCGAAAAAACCTGCCTCTTGATTTTTATAACATCTGAAGCCAGCACCTGTTTGACCCTGAACATATCTATTATGAAACTAGAATACATAACTTTTATTCACTGAGTGCAACGCATGCAATTGTAACAATCTCCTATTTCTTTTTTTTTTTTTTTTTTAAACTGTATTTCCCTGCCTCATACACAGTATACATTTACTTGGCCACTTACCTCTGGAAGTTTGAGAGCTATTTTTTTTTTCTTTAAGTCCAAAATCCAGCTATTAAGCTGAAGAAGGCTCAGGGAAATGAACTGAAATGTCTAGTGAGAAGAAAAATGACACTGTGAAGATGGGATAAAAAAAAAAGCCCAGGATAATAGAGATTGATCACTCAATCTGTCCATGGCCTCAAATAAAACTGATTGAATTTAACATGTGAGGTTACAGTTAAGGAGCTGAGTTGTTTCAGTGGGTATAATATAGTTTCAGATTATCATGGGGAGCCATTTATTTATTCTTGCATTTGTGAGTCACTTAGTCCCTTTATGTGAGTGAAAATACGTTTACTTTCCCACTCCCTGCTGTTGTGTGTTCTATTAATATCACACTAGTTGAAATAGATGGGCACACTAGAAACTATTTGGTGTTGAATTTGTTTTTCAGATTTCTTTTTTTTCTTCTTTTTCTTCTTGAGGCATCTATTTTTATAAACGAATTCAAAAGCCTGCAGGCACTTTTAATACAAGCTTAGTTCTCCTCCATTAAAAAACAAACAAACTGGGCTTAACCCTGCAATAAGAACCCACAGCGATACAAGAGCCTATGTAAGGTCAGTAATGTCTTTTATGCCATTCAGACAAGATGGAGATGACACTATATTTTCCCAGTTTTACCAAATAAAGCATTGGGCACTCAGAAGTAGCCCTGGTTCAGGCTCCTTCTTCTTGGTTAAAAAACAAAGAGTGTCAGATATACTGGTCCTTGCAGCTTATCAGCAACCAAATTTCCATCTCCCTCCCTCACCACAAACACTTCTGCTAGCTGCTGCCACACTACTTTCCTCATGGCAGCAGCTGCAACTAATGGTGCACAGGTAAATTTGGCCCTTTTTGTTCTCACCATAACCTCATGGAGTTGTTCCTCTTTGCCCTGCAGTTCCTGTGGCTCCATTTGGATTTTAGTAAAGCATAGGAGCTCCAAGCAGGGATCTGGTGCCATGTCGTGCTTGGCACTGTGTATATGGATCATGACACTGGATAGCTTATTATAAAAAGAGATGAGACACAACCGGTTTACAAAGCAAAGCAGTGGGGAGAAAATGGATGCAAAGTGTTCTCAGCTGGGTTAGCAGGGGGAGTGACAGAAGAGGGCTTAAGTTCAGGAGCCTGAGCCCAGAGACCTGAGTACAAATCTGGCTCTACTGTTCTTGTTTGTGTTCAAATCAAAGAGGTTTAGAGCACCTGTACTTGATGGAGGTAAGTGGATTGTACTGGGGGCTCCAGGCAGCTGTGCGTGGGCTCCTGAACTCATACAGGCTGAACTGTAGGATTACTGCTGTCGGTAGCAGAGGCAGGATGGCACCCAAAGTGAGGTCCTTTTCACACCCTCAGCCAGCATGACCCAATTGCTTTGCAGCACACATGAGTAAGGAGATCTATCTCTGCTTGTGGTTCAAGTGCCCTGGCTCAGTTTTTGCATTCCCCCCATCTGTCTCCCCATTGTGCATTGTTCTGTCCTCACGCTGTTTGCTGTCTGTGTAGCAAGGTATCTGCACTGCGAAAGAGACGCTGTCTTTGTGTTAAGTGTCACTATTGTGCCTTGTCCAACGTGGCCCTGACCCCTTGGTGTTGCTCTTAAGAGTTACAGCAATATAAATTAATACATAAATCCTCCCACCGTAGCAATAAAGGAAGGGTGGGATGGTCATGACCCCATGATACATATTCCCACCCTCCCTGGGAGTCTTCAACCCCAGGCCATCACTCCATGACGGAACACATATTACCATCTTTAAAATATAACCTTACAAGCTTTCTTCTTGTGGCAAAGTGCCTCTGTCTCTTTGTTCTTTCTTTCTTGATCATATATTCTGATTGACATGCAACTCACCTTGTGTCCTCCTCTCTGCTGGTGGAAGGGGAGTAATTTTGAAAGGGCATTAATAATCTATCATTTAGTACACACTTCAACTAGATCAATAAAAGTGTCGGCTGTTCCAAAGATACCATTGGACAGTAAGCAGATGTTACATAAAGGTACCCAGAGATAAAGAGCTACCTAGATGGATCGGCTGGCTTAGGCCAACAGATAAGCAGGCACAAACAGGCTTCCTAGAGAGGGCAACTAGAAAGACCAACTGCGGGTAGCAATAGATAGGAACAATAGATTGGAGGAGAGAGCAGGAAATTAAATATTTGTGTCAGTCCTACTTTCCTTAAAGTCTAAGGGAGATTAGTTAATGTCTACAAATAAGAGCAAGATCAAGACGTGAGAACTTACCCCTCACTGCCTACAGCTTCCATTGGATATGCTGGTATTATCTACTTTCTCCGTTGCTTTATTCAGACTAGGAAACAAGGCTGTTAAAACATTTTATAGGTCTTCTACAGGAACATGACTTCTGTATCTCAGTGTTTCTGAGCTAAGACAAGATTTTTTTCTTTGCTGTTACTAGCAAAACCAGTGGTATCACCTTATGAGTGATCACCTTGTATAGCAGCCATTTTTGGATGTACTCTGCTTTCAAATGCTATATGTCTTTTAGTAAGTCTTTTTAAAACTCTTCAGGCCCCTAGAAATCCAATTGATGACGCATCTCTTTTTTAATACATGGGCCAGAAACTGACACGTTGAGTAGGTGAAGCACAGGGGCTTAATGTTGAGTTCTTAAACTGTTGGCTGAAATCCTAGAAATAAGCGCTGGAATTCTCAAGAGGGATGAAGACTAAAAAGCTTCAACACCACACCAAGAAATGATGTATTGGGTCCTTTTCAGAAGCCAGCATATAGCTGGGGGCTCATAATGCAGGACCCATTTTCTAGTCTGCATGAAGAGTATTTCTTTCATAATCTCGGGATTTTACACTGGTTTCTCTTCAGAGTGGTATCCATGCATTAGAGCACTGGACCAGGATCCAGGAATTTTCAGCACCTCTTATTATTGCTCTGTTTTCTTGGCTGTAGTCTCACCATCTGTACAGTGGAGCGTGGAGGGAGAAGACAAAAATGTAAAGGGAAAAGAGGAAATAATGATGACCATGTTTATGAAGCCGATTGAGGTGATCTGATGAAAATGGGACAGAAGAGATAGGGGTTACTCTGGGGCACCATATTCATGCTGAGCTAGACTGTGTGCAAAAACGCTTGGCAGATCCTCCCTGGGAAGAAGAATTCCTGAATCTGTTCCTATTTTTACACAGGGTCGTAAGTATAATTATTCTAGGACTGGTAACAATCCTAATGTAAATGGCAGGGAGTAGGGAAAGTGCTGCTGTGTACCATGACTCTTTCATGGAAACAACCCTGTGTCCCATAAATCATTGCCTAGTTACATTGTTCTGCTGCAGAAGTTTCTGTTACTGCCCTGAAAATGTAAAATATGAATCCATGCTACCTGGCTTTTGGAGTGCAAACAGTGGTTGTGCCTGGAAAATTACTTCCCTGGCAACTTTTCTACTAACAAAGCCTATTCTTTCTGTGAGGGCAGATCCCAGGAGGCAAGAGCATTCAGCATTTCGTAACTTGGCATTACGCTGGCAGGACTGGGCCTTGGGTTTTTCTAAGACAAGCAATCTCCTAAGCAACAAAACGTGTAGGAAGAAAAATAGCAACTAGGCTAATAACAAAATTAGGGGAAATCCCAGCCTGAATCATTGTAGGAAAGGGAATTTTCAGTCCCCTTGAGTCTTGTGACACTTAGTCAACAGAGAATTTGTTCAAGGCTATCATCCTGTCCTCTACTGGAGAGGTGAGGTATATTTTTACTAGGTCTTCCTAACTGCAGAGCAAAATTCCCTCCTTGCCTCACCTTCTGCTTGCTTTTAACAAAGTGGTATTAACAGCTGAAGAATGAGACGGTTCTCTTTTCAGCAGCAGCTAAATTGATATAGCAACTAGATTTTACTCCTAGATTGGCTTTAAGTTGGAAAAACTCCTGCCGCTTCTGTAGGCTTGCTCCTGTTTTTCAAGCCAGAAATGAGAACGGAATCCGACTCTTTAGTCACTTCCATGAGGACAGCACCTGTTTGGCTTGTAGTTTCCTCATTTCTGTTCGTAGGCCTAATCTGAGATCTCTTCTCCTACATAAAGGACATGACTCTTTAGGGCTGATGCTTGCTTTATGCCTAAACCTTTGTACTAATGTTTTAAGCATATTCCTACAAAACAAAAAGTTGTTCAAGTGTGTTTCTAGAGAGTACAGTGATTAATTCTGAGCTAGCACTTCCATAGGAAGCTATACTGAAATAAGCAGGTGGTTAGGTTTGTCAAACGTACCAACGGATCAGTCAAGGAACTCTCAGAACAACCTTTGACTGAGCTCAGGTGCATCCAAAAAATATACACCAGTTTATGTTGATGCAGTCCTTGCTCTGACTAACCTACAGATTCTTCCTCAATTTGCTATGGCTTTCAGCATTTATATTACTTTAATTAATATTCTGTTTAAATTAAATGTTGATATTGGCTTATTGTGGATGACTACGTATTACATGGCTTCTCAGCATCTGAGCTTCTCTTCTTATCATCCTCTTGTGGTTTGGTTCAGGCCTTTCCGTATTACTAATGCAACTGAGTCAACTATGTCTAATGGAATTTCTAATAATTTTCACAGAGAACAATAATACAACTAAGCAGAAGAATTAGCAAAATCTGGCTTCCTCTGGAATTGTGTCCCTGCCCACACACAGTCAAAAACCCTCTTCTCCTCAGTTTCCATCATAAATGCACCAACCAAACACCCTCAATTTCTTCTGCTCTCTTAGAGTCCCCCCCATTTCAAAGAAGATGTAATTAGCGACCTCGTGGCACATGTCTTTCTGTCTTGAAGACAATAATGTGGGGCTTCTGTACTCCACGCAGCCACTTTTTTTGCAAAGTGTGTGGGAACGTCTTACTTCTGAGACCTGTTTTACATGGCCAATTTGGCTGAAGCTGGCCCGTAGGTTTGGGAGCTCTTAAGGAGAGGCCGAGAGACAGACTCTTAGTCCTTGTTTCCGTAGGAAAAGAGGATAAAAATACAACATGATCATAGCCCAAATCTTCACATCTATGGATCTGGATATTTGGATGCCTTTTATCCTCCATGCCTGGTGATTTTGTTGAGGAGTTAGTGTGTACACTCCAGCATATAGTATATTCCCCAGTCATTACATTGTACCATCATCCATGGAACACGATAGAAATATTTTAGGAGAATAGTTTATTTATCAAGTTGATTATGAAGGCCAAGAACTGCATTTAACCTAGAGAACAATTCCCTTCTTTAAACTGCTTGGAAACTTTCGGGGGCACTGTCTGAGTCCCTCCCTACTGTTCCCTGTCTTCTGAATTGGCACGTGTTGCCAGTGGCGCCTGCTGCCCAAGGAGTAGATGGCTTGGCTTTCTGTCGGGCTGTCAGCGTAGATCTTCTCAGCAGCCAGGGATTTGTTGCTGAATGAAAGAAGTCTTTCTCGGGCATCTTTCAAGTGAATGGTCTCCACAGAATTCTCAGCCTAAGTTACTGTGAGAAACTGGGTAAAAAGGTTCTAGAAATCAAGGTCCAGTCTCAAGCATGTTACAATTCATGAGGTCAGATCGAGCATTGCTAAGGGCAAAAGAGATTTTATTGTGGACTTCAGTGAGTGCAGGATTAAGCCTATTGCCACTTAGCTGCTATGGTGACAGAAACCTTAGAAATTTCAGAGGCGTTGCTGACATGCTGGACTAATTTCAACCTTAAATGTGGTCTGTACAGCAAGTTTAACATTACCTTTTAAATACAGTCAACAGTCTTTTCTACTAAAAATACATTAAACAATATATGTATTTATCTCTCTCTCTCTCTCTCTCTCTCTCTCTCTCTCTCTTTTTTTTTTACATCTTGGAGGTATGTTATGATTTTGCAAATTCTCTTCCTTTCCATATCACTTAAAAAAGACTCCTCAACAAAGAGGATGATTTTCCTTTAAGCAGCTTCTGTTTCCACTCTTGTGTTTGGAAAATGCTGCTATTCTTTAGTGAAGAGCCCTCTGAGACACTCAGGCTTTCTGTGAGGTCAGAACTCCTCACTGGCTTGCTGCAGTCTATTCTTGGCACATCATCATATTAATGTTCCTGATGGGTTTCTCTAAAGCTTCCGTGTGTCTTGAAGCTGAGGAGGAAATGGAGTCAGTAATTTCACGAAGCACTGTAGCACCATGTCAACATTTGTTTTCATCCTTTAAGACCTGCTGCACCTTGTAGAGAATTCTGAGGTCTCTGTCAAAAAAAAAAAGTGCCCTTTAAGCAGTGTGTATTTCACTGGAGTGCCCGTTGAAGATACTTGCAAGTGCTTATCGTGGTTTTTCTCTGTAATAGCAAAATGAGAAATCCACACTACATTACTGAAAATACTAGGTAATAGTTTAAAAAAAAAAAAGTGATAGACAAAAAATATTGATTATCTCTAGAATGCTATAGGTTTTTAAAGTAGACCTGTGCTTAGAAACAGTTTCTATTCCTTTGAAGCTATTTTTCATTGCAAAGTTCTGTGGCTCAGTTTGTATGGTAAAGTCTAGCGAGTAAGTCACCGGACTGAGACTCAACAGATCTGGGTCCATTCTGTGTTCTACTCCTCATCTTGTTAGGTGCCCTTGTGCAAGTTGTTTGTCTTTCCCCTCAGTTCCCATGTGTTTTGCTGACTAGTTTCTCTCGCTATTAAAAGTGAGACTTGCAATAGCCATGTGTTGACCTGTCTCAAAGTGGCACCAGCTGAGGTATATAAAAGATAATATTTTTGCTGTTCAAGAACATTAAACTCTAGAAAAGTTCTGCAGCAGGTGTCATTGTACTTGATTCTACAGGTAGGTGAAATAGTCTCTGTCCCTGAAAGTTTACAGTCTGGGAAAGTGCCATTTTAGGCTATTTGGAGAGTATACGGCTTATTCTTTCAAACGTGGCCATTTTTGCCTCAACACAGTGCACCTGAGAGGACCTTCACCTGGCAGAGCACAGGAGAATAGCATAGCTGGAACAGTGGGACTGGCCAGCCTGCCTAATTTGGGTGTTCCTGAGCATGGAGTAGAGGCAGGGTGAGAGCAAGCTTTGTCTCAGCGCTTAACTTAAGCAACAGAACTCAGCTGGAGTTTCTAGTTTTCCCTAGAAGACAGTCAAAAGAGCTCAATCTTCTGCCAGTATAAAGAAAGCATAAAATAGATATGGCATCAGGTTCCTGGTGACCTGAACAAAACCAAGTGTACATTGCACACCCATGTTACAGCTGGAGAAATGCTTCAGGACCCTCGTATCCATACAATTTAAAGAAAGAGACAGTTTCCGGAACTTGCTCTTTGCCAGTCCCTGGGGCGTGAGGGGCCCAAGATAAATAATTAATAGATAAAGCCAGTGGCTGTCAAGCCATTGTCCCTGGCTCCTTGAGAGTCCGTGGGATCCACAGAAGTAACTAAGAAAAGTAAGCCTACTGCTAAAGGTGTGTTTTTGCTAAACAAAAACTGTAATTTTTTTAATATATACACATATGCATATGTGTATAGATATATATAATACATACATATGTATGTATGTATGTCTTTCCTGTGCAGCACAAAATCACACACATTGGAAAAGGATAAAAACTGAAGCTACAAGTGCAACTCCACAGTTTGAGGAGGGACATGGAAGAGGAGAACTTGAGACTTTAATGACTCAACTAGACAATCACCCAGAAACATACCCCAGAGAGCAATCCTAGGAGACAGTCTTTCATTGGCCTTTTTTGTCATTTCTGACTTCTTTGATTCTGCACATTTCCATGTCCTTTAAATAGAACAAGGCTCTTATCAATCTCTTGATCTGTTCTCCTGGCACACACAACGACAGTCCTCTGTGCAGATGGAGCCAGGGGAGTTTTACTGCCTTTTTTTCTTAAACATGTTCAAACTGCATTTGGATTCGCTGCTTTTCCACCCCCATCATTCTGCTACCTTTTCGCATTTCTTTGCTGCTTGTATTTCATGGCTCTTCTCTCCCTTCTAAGATATATGCTTTATTTTATAACGTTTCTCATGCACTAAAACAAGTGCTAAGTCAAGCAGTTACCGGAGCTGGAGGATCTAACCTTCTTCCAATCAGCACAGCCGTCATGTAATAGCCATCATGTTAACTTTAAGTATAGATTATTATTATTGAGCTTGTATTATCTTGGCTGTTTGCCCAGCATGTCCTTGATAACTCAGGGTCACAAAAATGAGTAATACTCTGTTCCTACTCAATAAGACACAGGATCAGCATGATTAAAATGGCCTTAGCATTCAAGAATCCTTTACATTTGGCACTCCAAATTAAATTAAAAAATGGTTTAGATTGCTTTCCATGAATAATTGCTATTAACCCTTATTCCCCTTCTTGCCCCTTCCCAAGACTATTATTGATTCCCGGTTGCTCAGATGCTAAGAATATCCTTGGGTAATGTTTTAGGGATTTAAGGCACTAACAAGAGTTTATCAAATTAATGGGATTTTGCAGGTAGCAGGCAAAAGACAATTGGATAGATTTCTCCATGCACAAGTAGTTTGATACCTGCCTCTGAGATGGGAGCAATGCCAAGTAATGCAGTTCGTTTGCTGCACTCTTGTGCAATGATTATTCCCACAGAATTATATTCTTCTGTTGTGGGAGGGTTTGGTACCTCTGAGAATGACCCTTTTATAGTCATTCCTAGTGAACTGACACAGAATTAGCTTTCCCAGATTTCTACCTCTAGGTAATGATCCCTTTAAGTGTGTTCAAAATCACGCCCTGATTGGTTCAGGTCAATGTCACAGGTAATTGGTGAAGCAGACAACAGCAAATCTGGAGACAGCTCCAATATCACATGTTTGGCCGCAGGGGACACTGCTTGTCCCAAGCAAGATCTATTTTTCAAGCAGAAGCTGAAGTATGAAACCTCTCAAAGCCGAACAAAAAACCCTTTCGTTTGTTTCTCACTAAGGTAGATGTGGAAAAACAATGCAAAATGCAAACCTAAGGGCTATGCAGAAATAGTGACTGAAGAAAGAAGGGACAATTTGGAGTAAGGCTATGTGGTCTTTCTCATAGATCCACGTGTCCCTGTTTTGTGTTTAGAGGGTAGGAACACAGACATTAAAGATAGAATTGCTTTTTTATGGGTTAGAGGATGGCATTGGATAGGGGGTCCCTGTTACACTCTGCTAGGCCGATACTGACCTACCCTGGCACTAGTAGTAAAGCACCATAAAAGCCTATACTGCTGTCTAAGAGTGGAAACTTCTGTTACGTGACTCTGGCAAATAGACATTTACACCTAATTACCACAACGTGTGCTGCCTAGAGTTGTGTTCCTTGCTGCCTGGTTATGGTTGTGCTCAGTATCTCCCTCATTAGTTCTAGCCCTTCTTTCACCCTTTGCCTCACTAATCATAGCTGAGTAACGTCCATCTTCAATCCTTTTTCTCCTCAACCTTCTCCCAGGTAAAGCAGGATGGGTATTTGAGAACAGGAAGAGCTTGCATTTGCAAAACAAGCTCTTGTCTTTTTTAGACACTCAAGCAGAAGAAACTAAAGCTAGGAAAAGTGACTAAGAATCATCTGTGACCTACCTGTTTCCTCTTTCCCACTGGTAAAGCCGGCATTATTTACATCTTCCTCAGCACAATAAATTCCCGTCATCTTCCCTAATGTTATCCCTCATCTAGGGATTTTTCCATTACGGTCAGTATTACGCAACCCTGATAGCTCTCCCAAGATCACATTGCCTTCATTTGAGTTATTCCCCCACAGCAGAGGGCAGTTGTGATGGGATGTATCTTGAGGTCATTACACCAAGGAGAATTAAAAGGTGTGAGCATGACACTGCATTTGCTTGCCAGAGGCTGCCTTGTGAACAGCACAATCGTACTGTTTGCCAACTTGCAGAAGAAAAGCTGGTTTTACGGATGCCTACCATGCACATAAACAGACACCGTGAGATTTGGCAGACAGACGCGGGAGATGACAGGTTTTTATCAAATTATTTGTTTATATTTTATACCAATAAGGATCATCCAGATTTGTTGGAAGAAGGATCCAGGAAATATTAAATGCACCTTAGATAAGATTTTCATTAAAAGTTCCTGAATCTGATAGTTCTAAGGCACAATCACATCCTGTCTTTCTTTTGTCTTTGTCATTGGTCCCCTCTCAGCTTAATGGCAGTGAAAATGAAGCAGCCTTGGCTAGCCATTTATGTAGAAGGAAATCAGGAGCACAGCATGTCCTGTCAAAGCAATAGGCTCTGTTCTGCATTTTGTATACAGTATAATTGGACACCCCACCTTGTGAGGAAAATTCATGCCTGGATGAAGCCAAATGCAAACACAGGGAATGAGACAAAAGCTTTCTAGGACCATGAAAACCTTCAGGATGTAGGCTGAGGGAACCCAAGACTGGTTCAGGACACTTTGATTTCCATTCGGAGCTTTTATACGCAGTTTAAGGTGTTCACATTTGTGAGTTTCATTTGGACTCGGTCTCTGTTTTTCACTTGCCATAGAACCTGCACAAAAGAATAATGTCTGAGTGGAGGTTTGGAGCACAAGCAATTTATCAGGAAATAGCAACTTGCATCCCAAATACTTTCTCAGAAAGGTCAACTGACAGAGATGTTTTCCACACTCCCCTCAAAACTGTAATTTTTTGATCTTCTCTCATATGATGCTCCAAGAAATGAGGTTGCACTTTGTATTATTCATTTAATACTATAGTTCCCTGGTGACATCTTCACGTTCCTTAATGAGGGCAGCGTTGCTAACTTGTTAGGAGCCTGAGGACTCTCTCAAATTAACATTGCATGGAGAGGAAATTAACAGAGAGAGGAGCTCCTTGCATAAAATGGAACAAGATGACTTGATGGCCCTTTCTTCAGTCTTTATTTCTGTATTAAAGAGGAAATGTTACCAAGGATAATATAGCACACTGTTACTCAAAACTGGGGTGCCCTTGTTTTTATTCAATAACCTGAATGACCAAAAGTAATTAATCCTTTGCAATACTAATTATGTAAGTTGAGCAAGCATGATTTGGGTGCTTAACTGTGAGGAAGAAAGGGCAGGCACATGTGTCTTAGGGTAAAATTATTGGGGAGCAACATCAATGAACAAAAAATCTTTTAGTGGGGTGTGTTTACCTGTGAGTAAATCAGGAGTCACGTTATTGTCTGAGTAGGATAATGCTGTGCTTTTATTAACAAGAAAGAAGTTAGAACATGGCTTTTTCCATACCTCATCATAAAGCGATCCCTGGCAAGAGTCAAAGAGAAAGCAACAAAGGAATACAGGAGAGACAAAGCCAGGCAATGGAATCATAAAGTAAGGGGAGTTTCAGTAGAGACATTCATAGCGTGTTTTCCTTTAAAATTTTCCTCTGCAAAATGTGGTTGACGAAATACACCCTCTATGCAGTCATTTGTGAGACATACATAACACTGTTCTACAAGCCCAAAAGATACACAAAGAAGTAAGAAAAATGTGTGTGTGTGTGTGAACGTAGACCTCTTGTAACGTTCATGAAGACCAGTTCCGCTGCAGCCTTTTGGGGGCTTTTTTGAGGACTGTAGCTTGCTCATGCAAAAACAGTTCCTCAAATGGGCTGTAAGTGGTCATTGCAGGAAGTTTGTTCTGGGGAGTAAGGGATTGCTTCCACACAACCTTCATTTGTGGTTTTACCATGCAAAGCAGCTGAGTCATTGCTGACAGATACCAGGAGCTATAAACCCAAGGACGATCGCTGTGCTGACAGCAGCAGACGTTCTCCTAAATAATGATTGTTGCCAAATATTTTCTTTCTTTCTGGCAAAGTCTTCCTCTTCCCTTTTACAATTCTTAAATGCTAGAAATGCTGGAGGCAAAAACTCCCCTCATATGACTCCTTGCCTAGGTGCCATGCACAGGGGCCTTATCCCTCACCTGCTGGTGGTTATTCCAAAAAATGGAGGTAACAAACAACTGAGCCAGTCCACAGAAACCTGCTAATTAAACTTGGGGCACACCTGGTTGCATCTTGTAGCTGCAAATGATTTTAATCAAAATATACCCAAGGTCAGCAAAACCAGACTCCCCTCCTCTTCCTAGCTGTAGACACCCAGACTGCTCACTGTCTCTGAATCCTGTAAGAGGTCCTGACTGGCAGAGTTTCTGTAGGGGTGCAGTCGTGGGCAAGTTTTGCAAAGTGCTTGGGTGGCAGCCCCTGGGGTCAGCTTTGGCAAGGTGAGCGTGTGTGGACGTCACACCTTAACAGGCGCTGCCATCTGCTGCTGGTGGACCCCCTGGCTGCACCAGGAGCTTCGCCACCTCTTGCCAGCAAAAGGCTGCGACTTGCTCATGGTCAGACCCCACTTGCTTTAAGCCAGATCTCAACGATGGGCCAGATGGGCCTCTCCTGTCTCTTACGCTTCCGAAGACACACCGTACAAATGAAATTTAAAGGCTTACAAGTTGCATCTTAAACCAAACATAAGTTTGGGGAGTGATGCTCCTGTGGGGAGAAGTGCTAATTAGTGACACCTTCTGCTACCGAGCCCAGCGACAGACGGGCTTACTGTAAATGAGTGGTTGGTCTGGAAGGGCTATGCTCTGGGGAACCTGCAGGAGACGGACAGATTTAGCTACAGCAATTGGTAATAATCTGTGGAGAACAAACACAGAGCTAAGATTTGGCAATAGACAGTACAGAGAAAATGACGGTAAGACATGCTTTAGAAAAATGGTTACAAGTTTTTTTTTTTCTTTCTTTCTTTTTTTTTTTTAAACTGTGCCATGGTAAAATGATGCACAGCCTTCTCTCAGCAGCACTGGAAGGGAATTGGACAAAAGAACTTTTCCAGGTTCTGCCACTGACTCTCTTAAGCTCTTAGTCTAGTCTCTGAGTCTCTCTCTATGTCATAACTTGGAGATAATAACATTTTGGTCCTCTCTGTGATCTTTATCTTTGTGTTTTCTGGCAAAAGCTTTTGGTCTGCATTTGTTCATTACTAGCCTTCAAGCAGTCGGGGGGGGGGGGGGGAAGCGTTCTCTTCCCCAAAGCTGGAAATACTTCACTGAAAATCTCTGGTCAGAATGCTTTCAATTTTCAAGTGGAAACGTGAAATTTGCTAAGGGAAAACAGATAGGTAGTTTATACACAATCTTTTTCCTCTTTTTTTCTAGAAACTTCATTTTCTATCATAAGGAAATAAATCCATCCTATTATTTGTAACAGCCAAGCATGGTGGACATATTTCAGGATGTGGGAGTCCTGGATTCAAAAGCAGCCAGAATACAGATTTGAAATAAGTCTTCTCTATTCTAGTGAATGTCCTGCACCCTCTGCCGTTGGCTGTAACAACACAAAGCTCTTTCCTTGGCGCTTCCTGTCGAACAGCTCAGGCGGTTCCTTACTCAGTGGCTGGCTGCGGCTGCCATCGTTCCTGTCTTCCAGCTCGCTGCTGAGCTTTGAAAGGGATACCAGGCAGATCGCTGGAGGCTGCAAACCCTTCCCAGCGATGGAGAGCTGCTGAACCAGGCCCCAGGCTTTCTGCAGATTTAACCCCAATGGATTAAGGTGGAAACTCCACTATGTGGTTTGTAAGAAAGGCACTCCTGTGTAAATAGACTTTCTATAATTACCATCTTTAATGAAATTACTTAAGAGTCAAACTTCAGGAGCATATTTGTAGCCATCAGGCACACAGTTTTGCAGGGAAATTGCTGCAGATTGAGAATGCAAAGACATCACTCTCTGGTCTGCTCTGTGAGATCGGAATGACACCTCATCCACATGTTTCTCTCCCCTTTCCCTCTTGTATCTGTGAAGCATCCAGGCAGCCTCGATATTCACTTATTTAAGTGCATTTAAATGGCAAGGTCACACCTCTTGTCCATCCCCACATACCCCCACCAGGTCAGCTCTTCAGCTTGTTTCTGGCCGCTCTTGATGGTTAGTTTCCACCAAGTTTGAGGCTTTTTATTTTCTGGTAAATCCCCATGTGCCAGTTTTGGGCAGGAAGATGAATGTCAAGGAAGCTGTCCAATTTTCTGGAGTGGGAACTGGGGACATTAAAGTCTAAAACAAGCAAGACCCAGGTGTCAGTGCGGTCAGGCAGTGGGGAGAATTGTGCTGGAGCAGGACTGCTGCTGGCAGAAGTGTTGCATAGGGCCAGGTGAGCACCTGAAAACATGCTGAAGAACCAGGGAGTAATGTTGCTTTCTCTGCATGCGTGTTGAAGCTGACTTCTCACAGAGCCAGCAAGAAAAGCTTGGGAAACTGCCACAATGCTTCATCCTTTCCTTCTTCCCTGATGCCTTGTGTATTCTGCATTTTTTTTCAGCCTTTATTGAAATAATTGACGCTTAGTTCATGTGCTAGTGTAATTTTGTCTTTCCAAAGGGACCTTTGCATGGGAATATTTTTCTGGATTCTCTAAGAAGTGTTTAAAAGACAGTCCATGTAACTACAGCGCTCAGGCAAAGGCTCAGGCCCAGGCTACCAGAGGTCAGCCTCACACCTCCACTTGGGAAATACTTCTGATCAACATAGTCTATGATAGCTGTCACAGCCAACATCGTCTCTTCACGTGTAGGCTGGATCTGGTCTGCGGGTAGAACAAATCCATGAGTTCCCTTGTCTCGCAGCTCAAATGTGTAGGAGAAAGGGATGCCTATCATGTGAGCCCAGTCCCGCGAGGAGCCTGAGTTACTGTCTGAGAATTTAAAAATAGAGGGGAGATAAATTTATTAGGCACTGTTCTTTGAAAATACTTCTTGCTGTAGTAAATGCAAGATTGTCCCAGAATCCCTGAACTAAGCATCGTATGTCACTGACAGAGAGAGCAGAATTTCTAGGTGCTGTGATTCTTAATTGTACTAAAAGTCTTCCACTCCACAGAATTTCCTCAGTGAAACGATTCTCTGTAAGATGGTATTGTACAATAGCAGGAGACGAGTTCCAGGGATTGTGTGCTTTTTAGCATTTTGCCATGATTACCGTTGGGTACAAGATGGATTGGCCATTTGTTTATTTTCTCATACTTCACTTCCTACGCTGACACTGTTTGGAAGTTCTTTGTGTGTTTGTTTTTTAGCAAAATTTTGTTCAAAGTTGAAAAAATTCTGGCCACTCTCTGTATCACTGCTCTTCTGCCTCATGGATCTTTTTTCTTACCCGTTCAATATAAGTACAAACCCTGGCTAAATAGACACAGTCATAGGCATGGACATGTTACCTTATACTTGCACTGCGCTCGCTGTTCATGCAGTGACTTGTGGGACTCTGGGACTGGCACAGACAGACATTGGGAATATGCAAAACCACATGGGTACTGAAACCAACTGCCTACTATTATGAGTGACTAGCATGACTTATTGCTTCCTGGGAGAAGGTTGTTTTTACCAGGCAGTCTCCATGGCCCTCTGGTCCTCCACCTTAAGACTGTCAGCAAATATCAGCTGTGATGGTACTTTCCTGATGTAGCAATCTAGTTTGCTAGGAACGAGGCTGAAACCAGCATATTTCACACAGAACTGCAAGCAGCTGCCGTGTGATAATGTCTGATGGAGCAACTATAGACCTGATTGGGATTTTAATTTTTGCTTGACTCCAGTGAAGACAAATAGGAGTTTTGCTGCTGATTTCAGCAGGGCCAGGATGATCTGTCACCAGTCTTGTTCTGTCCCTTGTGATATATCTGTGAGGAGATCATGTAAGAACTAGCTTCTGATCAATGCTTCCTTCCTGCAGTCAGTTTTATAACGTACAGTGTTATCTTGTATTCAAATGCCTGCTACTTAGATGTTGCACTGAAGCAGCCCATTAAATATTACTCAAAGAGGAAACTCGGCGAAGCAGCGCTTACTGATACCTATGACACAAGAATGACTCTCCTTTGGAAAAACAGCAATCAAAGGGAAAAATAAATAAAGTTACATAAAATTAAAGAGGTTGCTCCTACTTGATAATTGGTCCCATACTTCCCCGTCAGGGCAGTAGCTGCTTTCTCTGCAACTTGCATCTGTAAGTTCAAAATAGGAACAGCATTTTCATTAGTACCGGTAAATTTGGCAACTATTTTGAGTAGGCCAAAACTTTCTTTTCTTTCAGCTTTGAGTTTACATGTGGTTGGCTTCAAGTTTTAATATTATTAATTCAGGACTTTACAGAAACCCATTACAAACATTTGGGCATTTTTTTCTTCCTTCCTCTTTTTTTTTTTTTTTAATGCAAGTTACCTTACAATTCAAAAATGACTCTGCTATTAGGTAGAGAAGGTATTTGTTTTGTTGTAGAGGGCTGTATTTCAGAGAATTAGGGTCTATGTTCTGTAGCATACTGGTCTCCAGGGAGCAGAGAGAACTACAGCAGAGTGATTGATCTCTTATGCTTGTTCCGTTACCATAGGTTCTGTGACTCACAGTCTTTAGAAACTGAGCCATAGACAGATTAAATAACTTCCCCAGCATCTCATATGAAGGCTGAACCCAAGTTTGTCATACTCTTGACTAGTGCTCCAGGCGCAGCAAGGTTCACAAGTACACATTTTAATAAACTCGATTTAAAACATTCGGAAGCTGAGGAGGAGAAGTAACCAAAAGCAGGTGCCGCCTTTGCTCCCATTCTCCTCATGGACATCTTTGGAACACCCCTTCTGGCCACAACTGCGACAACTCTGTGTGTATAATATACCTGCATCCCAAAGTGCGAACACATGTTGCATGCAACAATTGATTGCAAGGACAACTTGATGCTTTTCTCTACTCCTCTTGCACTGCAGTAACCCTATCTGTAATAATCCATTTTTCCTATTTTAAAATGAAGGATTAGGATTAACTTCTGAGGCAAACAGGCTTTGCAAATACTGCCCATAAAACAGACAGCCAAGCAAGATGAGGTGACTACAGCCCTACATTAGGGAAATGAGCATGCTAAAGCTTGGGGGACCTGCCTCAAAGGAGGCTTTCTTTGAAGAAAAGTTGCTTGCTACTTCTTTTCCTTGGTACTTCACTTTTCCGCCATACAAACACTAAGTCAATGTCCCAAGAGCTTCTATTTACAGGGAATGAAAGTAGCATTAAACGGAAGCCAAGAGCTCTGATATATTATTATATAGACATGAGAGGAGTTGTAAACCCAGAGAATATATTTAAGATATACGGAGCAAATGCAGACATTAAACTCTGCACGGGATGGTTCCAACTCTCCTGGCTAAGGAGGGGAGAGGAGCCAATGTCAGTTCATAACCTGTCCTCCCTGTGAGGGCAACGTCAGGACTGACAGTGACTCCGGGTGCCAAGTCCCTGGATAAGCCCCGTTCTTCTGAGGGACAGGCAAGAGGGCAAATAGAGTTGTGCCACAGGCTACTAGCAGGCCTGTTCTCTACCAGTAGGGAAGGGGAGTGTTTTGCCCCACCAGTTCTTTGTTGTTACTTGGAGGTTTGGTCGTTGGACCCATATGGTGTGAGGATGTACTGTCCATAGGAGTGAATTGTTAAATAGCACAAAATGTCCTCCTCCTTCCTCTCGATAAACTGAGCCACAGCTCTTGTCTCAGGCTCCGATTCTGGTCCAGATCCGCAGAAGATGTCACTGCTGCAATTATAAGAAACACCAATACCTGGAGAGGAATACAAAACGTGAATGAAAGGAGAGAAATACATAAACCCCAATTCAGGGGGAACGGGGAAGTTTACCTTAGAGCGTTAGGGCATGTATGTACGTGGGCAGGGAGACTAGTCAGCTCAGAGGGACTTTAACGCTTTTCACTGTTGGTAGCAACTAAAATTTGCTACAAGATTGAAATATTTAACACGTTTTCAAGCTGGCTGCAACAAAAGCACTCTGTCGCCACCACAGTGCACCACCTGCCCGGGAACTTCTGGAGACTCCTTGAAATTCACAGCAAACACAAATACTGGCTGTTAAGTGACCAGCTCTTAACATTGCTGCCATATAGCTGATGCTTGCTTCTGCAGTGACTTAGAGGGATGCTTACACAAGCAGCAGTCTTCTGTTCACAAAAATAAATGCTAGCTGAAAGCCAGTGACTTAAAATTTCTACAAACCAAGTTTTTATTTTTACATAAGTCTTGATGACACCAAAATGAGTATTCCTTTCTTAAAGGAGATCATGATCATTTTATTGCAAAGACTAGTTGTTGTTCTTGGTTTGTATTTATGTAGCAGATCTGAAGTACTCGGAACTTACTGCCCCAGGAGGAATTGAAGTTCCGGTTCAGATCTGTTCCATAGCTGGTGCCATTCATATATGGAGAACGGTTTTTCCTCCCACAAACGTTCCTAAACAGAAATACCTTCAGTTACATAACAACAATCAATGTGTAAAGGTTCCTCTGTTTCAGTCCTCTGCATTCTGAATAGCTCTTGCATTGTAGGGGACTCTGAGTGCAAGGGGGACAAAGCTTAGTGACAGAACACCTCATTATCTGCTACAGCCAGGCTGATATCTTCCACAAGCCTGCACACACCTTGAAACGGGCCTCCTGAGCTTCAGAAAAAAACATCCTATTTCCTTAGTACTCTACTGTTTCCATGCAGCGTTGCACTCCTGGGAAAGTCTTGGCACTGTGAGAGATACCCTCTGTGTCCAGGAGAGATTATAGTCAAACACATGTTCGTTTCAGATTTGAGATGAATGCTTTTTTGTCAGCTAATCTTGCCCCTGCTCCTTGGTTTCCTGCTGTACTAGAACTCACTGCACTGCCTGTGCGAGCGTCTTGGCTGAATTGCAGTGCGTGGCGTGCTGCAAACCTGCTGGGTAGCGAGCTGGGATCCACATGGCAGGAGGCCCAGTTTGTTGGGCCACGCTAAGGTCCTGCATTAAAACATGTGTCTGCTAGGCTCAGGAGTGCAGAACCCTAATGGGAACTGCTGAAGACTGACACTTGGCATTATCCTTCATATCAGAAAGGAAGATTATCTGGGAGGGCACACTTATTTCAAAGCCAGATAGTCCAGTAATCGACCAACTCTCCTCCTACCCCTCCTCCTAAAGGTGGGTCCCGTCAGCTAACTCAGAGCCCTTGTGAAGCACAGCTGACTCCTCAAGGTATGCTTAACTCTGTCATCCAGTACCAAAAGCGGTGGATCCTGTAGCTTTGTCCTTATTTCTTCCCAAGGCTCGTGGCATTTGCTAGGAGTTTTTAGCTCTGTCATCTCAAATGACTGCTGATTTACCAGAAGAAACAAAACCCCCCCACCATGAGAGAGTTTGTGTGAGTAATGATTCGGCCACTGTTTTCTGTTTAACTGTAATTACTGTGACTATACCCAAAATTAACAGAAACATGCTGTGCACATTCAGCCTTCAGTCCAGTCCCTGGATTTTCACTACTTACTTTTTCCCAGGAATAGATATAACCATCAACACTGAGGACTGGCAAGATGTACAGGTCCAGATTCTGAAGAAATCTGCTTATCTTTGGGTGAGTTTTGTAATTTTGTAGAATCTGAAAAGAAAAAAGGCGAAGGACTGAACAGAGAATCTAGTGGTAATCACTGGCAAGAACCAGTTTAGAACTGTCATCAAAAAATCACTCACTCCTCAATATTACTGTGGTATCCAAGATGTGCCTGATCCCAGGTACATTGAGATATCTGCCTTCCACTGTTTACAAAGTGACAATATATCCAATTGTAGTGCACTTCATATTAGTACAATCTTGCAGGGATGAAAGCTTCATGGTTACCATAGGCACTGTAGGCCAGAAACTTTCAGTGCAGGAGGAACATTGCTATACTGTATTTTAGGGTCCTTTTCTCCCAGGGAGGACTGTGGCTTTTAATGCAGAGAAGCTTGATCCAAAAGCCACTGTGGCAAATGGAGAGATTGCCATCAAGTTCTGTGGCCTTAGAGTCTGTTCAGATGGAGGACACAACGTGCTAGCAAATATCATCATGTATCTCATCTCAAATTGTGGTTTGATCTTATGTCTCCACAATTATCTGTGCTATGTATTAATTTTGAAAGTCACGTTTTTACAGAAAAAGCATAATACTTGGTACCAAGGTACAGAAGAGAACTGAACTACCGAAAGTGATCTGTGTTTTTTATTATTTAACTGGATAAGTGAAGACTCACTTCTTTCACAAACCACTGGCAGAAGGCTGGAGAGATCCATTCTCTGGCATGAATCCCACAGTTCATCCAAATGATCTTTTTGGTTGTATTTGGTGGTTGACTGATCTGAGAGACTGCAGAAATGATGGTATGGAAAACTGTTATGTTACAATAAAATAGCTCAGCCTATTACAGGAAGAAAAAGATGTTCCTTGATATACTGCTGAGCCATCTGAGATAATTATTATTACAGACTTCGTTATGACAGGCTTTCCTTCCTAATAACCCAATCTCTGTAGTATCTCAGGGCAAGAATCTTAAAGTCTCTGTTGAACAAGAGTGTCAATAAAACGGTTTCTTCCTCATTTATATTAGTCATTCAGAGGACTGACTGTTCTTATTTTGAGATTCTTTTTTTAGAAGGGGAAGCACGAAAAGGCAAGGAATCTAATTTTTCTCGGTGATAGGAACAGATTAAACAATAACTAACTTAATGATTAAGACTCTTGTTTTTACCAGGGCTTCCAATAAAAAATGTTGTGGAATAGTCATACTAGAAAAGTTGTCTACTGTGAAGAATAATAACAACAAAACAAAACCAAACCCCTCACACACAGCTGTCACCAAACTAGTTTTAGCTTGATTTGTATTTTGAAATTGCATTTAAATCAAATTTGTGGTTTTCACCACAAAAGAGCAATGGCATGAATATGGTGATAGTGTATGTGAAAGGTGGCAAATCTAACAGCACTGTAGAGGAGTAGACCCATCTCCTGTTATTTCGGTGACTTGGGATGGGCACTGTCTTAGGAAAAATCTGAATCCTGTCTTCCCTCATGTGCTATTTGGTAAAGATACCCTTTATTTATTTTAGTAAAGTTCTTCTCTTACCTGCAGATAATAGATAGCTCGATTCTCTCTCGTCCTTCCCAGGTAGCGCTGAGTCACCAGCTCACTGTTGCTCTCCTTTACTTGAGTCATCCATTGATAAATCTGAAATAGTCACAGAAAATTCTTGGTGCTAAGGGGCAGTTTCCCTCTCTTTCCCACCTCCGTTTCCAGATGAAAGTGTTTTCTGTTGTGTAGACAAGCAATATTTTTCTGAGAGCGTCTATCAATCTGTGGTATCACTTAACATTGATGGAGGGCCTTTCACTTGCCTTTGAGCAAACAAATGATCATCTCTTACAGCACTGGATGCTAAAAGATAACATCACTGCAATACAGCACTGAGTCTCTATTCTGGATCTCATTTAATATGCCCATCCCATTGGGAATTTTTCTGTTGATTTCACCAGCCCTGGGACCACACCATCAAATCCACAAAACAGTGTTACAGTCTCTTCCATGTCAGTATTGATTTTCCACATTGGAGTTCATCAGCAGTCGTACACAAAATATATGAGGATTGACACCTCTCTCCCTCGTTATCACGTGGCTAGAAGAAAGAATCCAGTGCTGAGCCTTTTTCCAGGCTTACCCGCTGGTCTGTGAAACACGGCACCAAGAAGTCCTCACTCCCCATCCACATTATTCTCTTTGAAAGTGTCAAAAATTGTCCTTAAATTACTTCCTCCTCCTGGTCTACCAGTGCTCATCTCTGCTTCCTCCCTGGGATGCCAGAGACAGCAATGGTCATTGTACTTCATAATCAGCTCGGCATCAAAAATACTGGGGCTTGAATGAAAAATAATACTAAAGATAAGATAATGATGAAAGCATGATAAGGTAGAAAAGTAGCAAACCAATCAACTGAAATTCAGAATATTGCTTGCAAAATAATATGGCTACTTCACACAGAGCATTTAGGTTTTCATCAGGGAGGAAAATGAGGTTTGATCAAAATCAATGGCAAATTCACAGTCAATTCAACTGGGCCAAGATTCTGGTAAAGAGTAAGGACCAGTCCTTCAGAAAAAACCCTTGAAGGTAGAAGGAGCTCCACTGACTTCAGCAGAGCTTTCTGCAAAAACGCAGTGGCTTCCTATGGTGTTTATAAAATAGCAGCAACAGAGAAAGTGAACACGCGTGGGTTCCTCTTTACCTCTTCCATTGGATGATAGTGGGTATAGATGTAGCCTTCTGGCACCTGCTTGTGGCTGCTCCCCTCCCTTGGCACGCTCTGATCCACAAGTGCCTGCACATCATGTATAAGGACTCTGAGGAGAGGGGAAGAGGGGAGATAGAAAAGAAAACACCCAGCTATTATGGTGGATACACTGCTTACATCAGTAAATCAAAGGATTTATCCCCTTCTGTTGTGGCCTGCCCCACGTATCTTGCTTGTCCATCTACTAGACACAGCAAATTCATCAACATACTTTCACAATACTGAGTTGTTAATTGGATTTTAATAACAATTAAAGTAACAATTTAATCACTTTTTTTTTTTTAAGTAACAATTTTCAACCCCCAAAAAATCAAGATTTTTGTGTCCTTCACCAATTCTACTGCTGGGCAAAACTCTAAAATTCCACCTTTTAGAGGAAGGGGGGGAAAAATGAAAATTTTAAGATTATTGTTTCATTATATTTCATGAAGAAATTTTCAATTTGCAAAGACTTCACAAAGGTATGTATTGCAATTTGCAAAAAAAATCAGAACCAAAAAGCTATTTTCTTTAAAAAAAACTCTTCTTGATTTTTAGCTACAAATTAACTCAAAAGGCATAGTATGGGCCTAATTCCATGATCAAGGGAGTCAGTAAAACATTTGCCTTGGCTCCAGAGGACTTTGGATCGTGCGCTGTGCTTTCTTACTGGACACAGCCCCTTGTAACACTGTTATAAATCTGTGCTCATTGTAATTACATGCGATAAGACAACTGCAAAGGCAGCTTAAACATTGTTGGTTTTGAACACTGTAAGTGCTAATAGGCTGTTCTGCTGACACTAGCACTGATTGGCATTTCTGGAAGCTGCGCGTATAACTTTTAAGAGTGGTTACAGCTGAGTTTCACTTTGAGCTTTGATGTTTATTCAAATCTGAGCTTCAAACTAAAATTTAGGCAGTGCAAATTCCCATGAACTCAAACCGCACACGCAAAAAGCCTTATCAGAGCTCTGGAGAACTGAAATCGTAGAGTTTGACACAGCCGGAATATTGATGTCCTGATTATAATTTGTCATTTATGTCTCTGTCATTACACACCTAACTGTCATTTTACCTTCCTTGCATGTCAACTACCTTCTAAAAGATGACTCCTGCTTTGAATCTGTTAAAAAAATTTAACTATAACATTGCTTTCCTCCTCTCTTCCACCTTCCTGCGGTACAAAGCCAAAATTTCAGCTTCACTTTGAAATAAGCCACCTCTCTTTTGCAGCTCCTACACAATGTGGACACAGTTCTGGTACCAGTCCAAGAAAAAATCCCAAGCTTCTAATTTCAATGTAGACTTAAAATTTCCACTAGAATCAATTGAAACCATTAGAACATGAAAAGCCTCGATATAAATAAGAGACTAAATATCTTGTGGAATGCGGTCTAAGTCCTGAATATCTAAACCCGATGCTAGATCGTTCGTACTGGCTTCCGCCTCATCTCTCCGCATTTCTAGTTGTCAGGGCATCACGTTCACTAAAAAGAATTTGTCAGGCAGGATGTCAAGATCAGCTTTAATTCTAAACAGCTTCAAAGTGGCCCAATCCTGCTTTAGCTTATCTTTGATTAGTAAATGTCACTGTATGTCCATAGGCCATTCTCATTAGCACTGGATGACTACAGAATGGTTTATAAGTCAGTTCTGCATGGGAGTCTGACTTGTGAGAAATAGATCTTTGCCCAGTTATTTAGTTTGGCTTTATGAACACTCTTTGTATCTGAAACTTCCACAGTGAATTAGATCTTCTGGTTGGAAGCAGATACATGGTGAGTGGCCAAGATGTGGACTGGATAGGCATGCAAAAGCATTGCGAAGCTTTCTGCAGCAAGTGGCCTGCACAGTGGGGGCCTCCTACTAGCCCCTCTGTGTCAGACTGGGCTGTCTCTCTTTGGCTCGATGGCAGCAGGAAATTCTTACCAGCTTGACCACAGCAGCGGGGTTGAGGACATTAGGGAAACTGCAGTTTTGAAGAAACTGTCTGGAAATTCACTTTGAAAGGGCTCTTTTCCAAACCAGAGGTAGCAACAAAAGACAGGGAGGGAGAAGGAGAGCAACAGAGGCTCTGCTGCTTTTCAGTGACATCGACCAAACCTTCAGGTTCTCCAAAATAGGGAGGACACTTTGTGCAAGTATTCCTACTTTCCAAGAGCAAAGCATGCTCCTTTAAGAGGTGGATGTATCAAGCTTGGTGTCCTGGCTTGACTAGAGAATTGAGTCATATGTCTCAGAGCCATCCTTTGCAACTGAGGAGGCAGCTGCAGGAAAAAAAGATAGATCAGACATCCCAGCTCCACATTCACAGCCCAGGCTCGCTGGAAGGTGAATAAACAGGGCATAGGGGAATGTGCCTTTGAAACTCAGAGTTGGACACAGCTCCTGTGCACTGGGCCAAGTGGAGTTGGAGCCACTTGGGAACAAAGGTTGAGTCCTATCGCTAGTATTTGCAGATTGCTCATTAGAAAGGGCTTATAGCCCTTTTGTGATAGCAAGGAAGATTGTTAGAGACAGACTTTCGTATCAGGAAATTAGAGGTCGTGTTCATAGGAGATCAGATGCTGATCTAAGCTGTCTTTCACCTCCTGCACCAGAGGGGCTGGGACCCTCATATGCAGGTCTTCTCCAGTCCAGATGTCTTCAGGCAGCAGGGGCTTCCACAGATCCAGCTGGGCAGAGGAGAAGAAAGAAATGCAAAAATCAAGCTCTGTTTACAGAATGAAAAAATATATTCAAGATAGAGTAGCTGCAGATCAATACATGGAAGAAGCGTTTCTTCAAATTTTCCCCTAACTATTCCCCAGCCATCTGTTCATAGAGCATGCAGCACAGGCTTAGTGTTTCCATGGACTCAGGCGCCACTGAAAGGGAGCAGTGCCTTCACAGAGCCATGCAAGGAAACTAACTTCTCTTTATAAACCCTAAATTAAGAAAAAAAAAAAAAGTAAAGCTTTCCCAAGCTAACTTTTATCTTTGTTTCTGTCCAAAGTTACATATAAAACTATTTTGCAGACCAAGACACCTCTCTGGTTTTTATGCGCACATGGTTATTCTTACTTACCAGCAAAGTGCTGCAAAGATGCTGAAGGTGCTGGACTTGCTGAAGTGTTTTTGGCACAATATGCAAAACCTGATCCCTAGAAATTCAGTGGAGAAATAAGATCAGTTTAATATCTGCTAAAGTCTCCATGATTTCCATAAGTCAAGAGGCGGTACTTTGTTATGCGGAAGGAAGACAGAGCATGTAACTGAGTGCTGCTTGAACAAAAGCATGGCTGAATGATGAATTCCTGGAATGCTTTAGCTACATGTAGGACTAAGTGATATGGGTTTTCTGTTGCTAGGACTTTAGGTTAGCTCTGCTTACTTGCCAGTAGCTGACCTTTATCCATCAAACCAGCTTCACTGAATCCAACAGCTTGCATGAGCCCTGGTGTATGTGCTTCTGTGTTTGCAGGACTGGGGCCAAAACATGATCATTGGTAGTACATAATGAACTATTTACTTCATCAGATATCACTTTTTTCTCCCTTCTGTTCAGGAATTATTTCAGATAGGATTCATGTTTTGTTGATCTGCTTCAGCACGCAAAAAAGTTAGATAGCCGTGGTATATAAACATTGCTAAGAGAGTGAGATGCTCGCAAACTGCTTGCCATGAGAATAACCAATTTATTCAACAAACAGTGAATACAGCGGCCTGCAAAGTTGCATATTCTTACTCTCTTAGCAGTAAAGAAAAATTTCTGGTACGGGGTGTATGATAACTTTATATTTTTTTAAAAAGACACCTAGATTCAGTGTCTGAGTATATGTTTTAATTAGTTACCATGAAACTATCATTTTCTGCAGGCTTAATGTGAAAAAAACTATTGCAAGTTTACAGAGAACAAACTAAAATGGTGAGAAATGCAGAAAAAGCAAATCCGTAACTTCTACTTTGGAAAAAACCCTTCACAATTCTTTTTCTATTTTTTTTTTAGTGTTCATCAAGATCACCTTTCCAGGCCTGGTAGAAAGTGTGACCTTTCCAATGAAAGGGTTTCATAATAAGGAGCAGATTTTGATGACTACATTACATTACTCAAAGGTGAGATGGCAGTTGTCCACTACTGATGTGATAAAATGAAGAACCTGAGAAACGTTTTTATTTGTTAGTAACCAGTAACTACTGCTTCACAGTCTCCTTCAGTGACTTCAGTGGGCTTTGGAACCATTACAGGGCATGTACAAACACAAAGAACATTTTACATTTAAAGATTCTGTAACAGAAACTCTTACTGCAAAAGCCTTGCCTGGTGGATCATTATGGTCATCAATATAATACGCTCTCATCATCTGAACTGCAACTGCTACTACCGTTTGTGATTCCGTACACAAATGTACAATTATCGGCTTAATATACATGGAAATAGAATTCACTGTTCATTCACATTATCAGCTGAAAAATAGGGGATTTTTTTTAACATCCCTCTCTTTAACATACCACCTTTGCTGATAGACCAGCACAGAACTTAATAGTTAAAATGGGCTATGTACTATTGGTTCGGGAGATGCTGTAAGTATATAGCACCCTTATCTATGGGGCAAAATGATTACATTTGCATTGCTAACAATTCGGTACAACAGCCATGATGTCTTTGCAATAGAACCTCATAGATGCAGGATAAACATCTTGCTAGGAGAATAAACATCTCAGCTGCAGTTCATAGTTTATTCTCTCTAAATGCCTGGGCTTGCTTTGCTCTTTGTCTATCAGGAAGGGAAACAATATCCTGTAATATCTTTCTATCCTCATTGACATTATGTCTTAATTACAGCAAATGAAAGAAATGCCAGACAGTCAGATTGCTGCCAGATGGCCAGCTCTTATTTACTGATAAACCTTTTACAATAGCCAGTGTGGAGACAGATCATTTTTAATGGTACACTAAGATTAGAAAGCACACACTCGTTTATGATTATGGGCTAGGATTCTCAGTGCAGAAGTGCAAAGTCAGCCCATGTGACCATGTAAGGACAACAATTTTGTAATACTACAGTTAAGCTTTCTTACCAAATTGAAGGACTGTTCTCAGCACAAGCTGCATTTCTTTGGATGCTCATAGCCTCTGATCTTTAATTTAGATTGTTGCACAGAGTAAATGACAATAAAAATGTTAGTCCTGATGGCCTTTACCGGTTGCTTCATCTTTGTGCAAGTGCTGCCAACTCCAAATCACACTTACCATGCTATTAAGGGTGCTTTCAAATCCTATGCAGGTGTCAGGTTCAGTTCTGGACAGCAATTAGAAACCAAGATAAACACTGCATTACTAAAGGTTCATTGAATTCTATCCAGTGAAATCAACAGGCTCTGAGTGAGTCCATGATACAAATCTAAAGATTATCCAAGGAAAATTGGATATTTTAGAGGAAGAAGTGGTAACCGTATGCGCTCTGCCAGGAGAGATGTAGGACAGGTAGACTAGGAAGGAACTTATTGCAGTAAGTGTTGCTTCATTTTTCTCCCCTTTTTAAAACTAAATCCATGGGATACAGTTACTCTAGAAACACTTAGCACTGGGCTACCTTTTCTATTTATTTTAGAAAATTCCGTTTATAAAGTTATATGTGGATAGTCAGCCTTCTCACTACATTTCTGCCCCTCCTGCAAATCCTAACTGCTGTAAATGCACAGAATGACATATCATTTCTTGTAAAGGTGAGGGGGAATGGGACAAAATAGGTAAACAGCACAAGTTGATAACACTCAGTTTCTTAAGAAACAGAACAGAGAATGAAGAATACAGCAAAACTAGCCAACTCATGCTTTTTCAAAATCACTTGTCAGAAATAAAAACATGATAATCTCATTCCCTGAAAACCTTTGCCTGAAGATTGTCTGGATCAATTTCATTAGCATATTTTTAGGTTTTGCAGTTTTTATTCCCCAGACTTTATCAGTTATTTTTACCTCTGGGGTTTTTTGCTTCCTGCCCATATTTCTTCTCTATGTCTTTTTGTTGTTGTTACAGATTTCCAACCGGGATTCAGTGTCTGCGCTGCTTTTGACACCATTATTTTCACACAACCTCTTTTATTAATGGATCTACCTTTGTTCAGTCATTTTTACCTTCAATGTATTCAGAAAAGGCATTTTATTCCCAGAGGATCTAATTTCAAAAGTTCCTTATGAAAGAGGCTAAGCTAAATGATTTTCCGCTAATGGAATTAGAGCACCCTTAGGTGCATTTGAGGGGCATTCTGTGTCTCCTACGACTGCAGTCATGTCTTTATTGGCTTGTATTGATTCACTCTTCTTCATTTCTCATCATTATGTTTTCTTTCCAAATCTTATAAAGCGTACAGCTTAGTAACCCTTTCTCTAGGTTTTCGTTTCAGAATTGTTATTATTATTCTTTTACACAGTGTGTGGGAATGTCACCGCATGCACAGTTCTTCACAATACCTGGTTCACACTCACCCGTCATGTTGCAATTTCAAGCTGAGTGTTCCAGGAACTTGGATCCCTAGGGAAAAGATGATTCCAAGAAGAAGTTGCATGTTTGTGCGGAGAACCCAATCCCAACAGTGCAGGACTAAAAGGGATGAGGATAGATTGAAATATCCATCAGATCTGTACTCAACACTTGATTTGTGCAAATATAATATATAACCAGACTTACTATGGAAGGAAACCTGCCCTTGTTGAATCTTAACTTCTCTTGACACTTTGAAATACAGTTCCACTTTGAAATATAGTTCCACTTTTTCTTAATTCTCCAAGCTCTCTATTCTCTGCCCCTAAACACACACACAATACATATCACAGCATCACAGAAAGATTGAGGTTGGAAGGGATCTCTGGAGATCATCTAGTCCAACCCCTCGAATCAGTGCTCCTGCCTATACTGAAAGTAGCTCTAAGGATGTGTGATATTGCAAGAAAAGAGGAGGAAAAAATCAAAAAACTCCAAACTTACCAACATTAAAGAATATTAACATTTGTGATTTCTTGTGCACTCGTCTGCAGTAAAAAGGCTGATGCTTCTTTCAGTATTAAGTAGTGGAGATGCGCTGCCGTCCCATTTAACGTAGTGGATTTTTTTCAGAATATGGATGTAACCCAGAGGCTGTAGAAGACAGAAATAAATAAACAGTTATCAGCTCCCATTTGTATGTTCGAAAGGCTTTTCTGATTCCTAAACTTTATTTAAATGAAGGCTCTCTTGATTTCTGGGTGTTTGAAATAATAATGTATTTGTTTCACTCTGCTCAGTAGGAAGTTTCCTCATGTTCAGACAGAACTTCATGCGTTTCAGTTTGTGCCTGTTGCCTCTTGTCCTATCACTGGGCACCCCTAGGAGAGTCTGTCCCCATCCTCTTGGCACCCTCCCTTCAGATACTTATATACGCTGATAAGATCCCCCCTCAGTCTTCTCTTCTCCAGGCTCAACAGGCCCAGCTCCCGCAGCCTCTCCTCCTAGGAGAGATGCTCCAGTCCCTTCATTGTCTTGGTAGCCTTCTGCTGGACTCGCTCTAGTAGCTCCATGTCTCTTTTGTACTGGGGAGCCCAGAATTGGACACAATACTCCAGGTGAGGCCTCCCCAGGGCTGAGTAGAGGGGGAGGATTACCTCCCTCGGACCTGCTGGCAACACTCTGCCTAATGCAACCCAGGATCCCCTTGGCCTTCTTGGCCACAAGGGCACGTTGCTGGCTCATGGTCCACTTGTTGTTCCTGCACTTGCCTTTGTTGAACTTCATGAGGTTCCTCTCTGCCCATCTCTCCAGCCTGTTGAGGTTCCTCTGGATGGCAGCACAGCCCTCTGGCGTCTCAGCCACTCCCCCCAGTTTTGTGTCATCAGCAAACTTGCTGGGGAGGCACTCTGTCCCTTCATCCAAGTTATTGATGAATATGCTCAACAAGACTGGACCCAGTATTGACCCCTGGGGGACACCGCCACCTACAGGCCGCCAACCAGACTTTGCACTACTGATCACAACCCTCGGAGCTCTGCCATTCAGCCAGTTCTCGATCCACCTCACTGTCCACTCATCTAGCCCACACTTCCTGAGCTTGCCTATGAGGATGTGATGGGGGACAGTGTCAAAAGCTCTGCTGAAGTCCAAGTAGACAGCATCCACTGCTCTCCCCTCCTCTACCCAGCCAGTCATCCCATCGTAGAAGGTTATCAGATTGGCTAAGCATGATTTCCCTTTGGTGAATCCGTGCTGACCACTCCTGATCACCTTCTTGTCCTCCATACGCTTAGAGATGACCTCCAGGATGAGCTGTTCCACCACCTTTCCGGGGATGGAGGTGAGGCTGACAGGCCTGTAGTTTCCTGACTCCTCCTTCTTGCCCTTTCTGAAGACTGGAGTGACACTGGCTTTCTTCCTGTCCTCACGTACCTCTCTTCTCCATGACCTTCCCAAGATGGTGGGAGAGTGGCCTAGCAAAAACATCCAGCAGCTCCCTCAGCACTCGGGGGTGCATCCTAGCAGGGCCCACGGACTTGTGGATGTCAAGTTTGTCTAAACGATCTCTAACCCAATCCTCCTCGACCAAGGGAAAGTCTTCCTTTCTCCAGACTTCCTCTCTTGTCTCCAGGGTCTGGAATTCCTGAGGGCTGGCCTTAGAAGTAAAGACTGAAGCAAAGAAGGCTTTCAGCAACTCTACCTTCTCTGACTCCTTCATCACCAGGGCCCCCGCCCCATTCAGTAGTGGGCCCGCATTTTCCCTAGCCTTCCTTTTGCTATTGATGTATTTGAAGAAGCCCTTCTAACTGTCCTTGACATCCCTTGCCAGCTTTAACTCCAAATGGGCCTTGGCCTTCCTTGTCTCATCCCTGCACACTCTGACAACATTCCTATATTCCTCCTAAGTGGTCTTTCCCTGCTTCCACATTCTGTAGACTTCCTTCTTCTGTTTGAGTGTTGTCAGGAGTTCCTTGCTCATCCATGCAGGTCTCCTGCCCTCTTTGCTCAACTTGTTGCTCATGAGGATGCACCGTTCTTGAGTCTGGGGGAAGTGATCCTTGAATATCACTTCCCCTTCCTTCTAGGGCCCTAACCCATGGGATTCCTCCAAGTAGGTCCCTGAAGAGGCCAAAATTTGCTCTCCTGAAGTCCAGGGTTGTGATCCTACTTGCTTTGCCCTGCTTCCTCCTCACAGGATCCTGAACTCCACCATTTCACAGTCACCGCAGCCAAGGCTGCCCCCAGCCTTCACATCTCCAACCAGTCCTTCCTTGTTTGTTAGCACAAGGTCCAGCTGCACACCTCTCCTTGTTGGCTCCTCTATCACCTACGTCAGAAAGTTATCATCAGCACTGTCCAGGAACCTCCTGAACTGCTTGTGCCTTGCTGTGTTATTCCTCCAGCAGATGTCAGGGTGGTTGAAGTCCCCCATGAGAACCCGGGCCTGTGATCATGAGGCTACATCTTTTTTTTCTCTTGCTAAAAAAATACACACAAATGAAGCAAATCATGATATGGGCTAAAATTCAACTCCAGCCCAAAGCTTACACCTCCACCCTGAAAGTGAAAGCTATTTATTCTGTGGTGAAAACAGTACTCCATTGATGTCAAATAGTTATCAAGATAGATAGGGTCATTTTGCGTAATGAGCTTAGGATTCAGAAGAAACAACATTGCTTGCTTGGTCTTTGATTCAAATTCCTTTGAAGTCTGGTTGATTTTAATGGGCTTTAGATGAAAGTCCTGCACAAATAATCACAAACATTTCTAACTGATTTAGAAAAGGGACTTGTTTGGAGACTTTGGCACAAGATTTGTTCATAAAAGAGGATGCTTAAGTATGTACTTAATGTTCAGCTTGCAGGCAGCACACAAGACAGAATAAAAGCCTTTAGAGACATCATTCTACAGTCAATGCAGAAGTATCTTAGGACAAACAGCTAACTTTAACAAGCCTATTGCCCTCTTGGGCATAAATAATGCCTCTCAGTAATAAAATCTGTTTGTTAGTCAGGTTCTTACTAGCAGCTGCTTATCCTTCTAGCAAATGTGGAAGGCAGCTTAATCCATTTATTCCCTCCTTGAAAACTATGTGCAAAAAAGCATGGGGTGTTCTAGGGAGAAGAAAGGTCGTAAACATATGGCATGAACATGCCATATGAAACCACGTGGTGCCCTTTCTTCCAGACCAGTTTACTTTGCAGTTCTTCCATTCATTCTTCTTAAAGCTTCAAAGAGGTTTTTCAGCACCAGTTTAGCCTCTTAACCGCTCTGTGAGACAAGCAAATATTATTTCCAGTACTTTAAAGAAAAAGGGGGAAAAAAGTGACTCCCCCAAGGTGACATAGGAATATTGCTGCAGAGCCAGGAATAGAAGTCAGATACCCTGACTCCCTGTCTGGTGCTTCCTTAAATATATGACCATCTGCTCTCCTGCTGGAAGTATAGATACTATATGCTGACTTCAACAAGCTGGCTGCTAAGCCTGTTAGTTTATCCTCTTTTTATCCCATACTGATATCATCTCAAGCTAAGCTTTTGGCCTGGAGTCAAAGTGATTTCCAGTATTTGAATGATTCGACCTGCTTGTTATTGTTTTAACCTTGCACCACACATATGCTCGGCTATTTGTGACTTATCTGCATACAGGATGTGTAGTAACAGTCTCAGACTAGAACTGTTTTGTTTTAAGATTCCATACTGAAACATACGACACGTTTTAAACAGCTAACATATAGCAGTGAGTTTGACCCTGGGAGCTGCCTGCACTCAGACTTCCTACAGAGCTGCCTGCAACTTTCAAGGGCAAAGAGACTATTAAAAAGACAAAAAAGTTAAACACATCTGTCTCTCCACAAACATCAGTTCACCATGTCAAGCTTCCCCAGTTACACAGCTAAATCCCTGTACTGACTCCATCTGAACTAAAAATCAGACTAGAACTAAATGGAAATCAGCATAATCAAAATTGTTTTAAATTCGTCACCTTAACTCTGACTAAGTCATCCTCCAGTAAATCTCCTTCTCTCATGGCTGCGGAAAGCTCATGCTGTGTATGCAAGCCAGATTCATCACTCAGGAAGGTCAATATAGCAGTGTGCTGAGTAATATGCCTTAAATCCTAGTCTTTTGCTGTCTGTGCCTCTGAAGAAGGAGGCTGGGTAATTCGGCTGTTCTAATAAAATATCCTCTGGGTATCACTTCAGCTTTGCTTGGAGGAAGCACACAATGAGTTGACAGTTCTGTTTCCCATTGACTTGTCATGGGAGATAGCTAACTCCACAGGTATTGTCTTTTTCTGTGAGCATTTTAGGAGGTTTCTCAGTCTTTTTCTGAGCAATATTCCAAATATTCCCATTCATTCTACAATATTAAGTGTATAGTCTTAATTCTGTACCACACATCTTCAGCACTATGTTGTATTGTCTGAAATTTGAATTATAGTTCCTCTCAGTATGCCAAGTCTTCAGCTTTTACAGCTATATTAGGGAAAGATCTTTCTGAAATTTTCTGGACTCCACTGTGATTCGACAGTGCTAACAGTTCTCAAGCTTCATTTGCTGCAGCCACAGTCCTGAATGGGAATATACTGGAAGCTGCACTAAGTTAAGACAGCTCTCTTCCAGAGTCAACTTGCTGAATTTTCCTCTCTCTCTCAGGAATTATACTGAAAACCTTCCATTAACCTTACATCCGGGAGTTTAAAAATAATCTTAAAACAGAGAGAATTCCAGCCAACATACACTAGATTAGGACAACATTACTGCAAATCTTAAAATTAGTGCCACTAAGCTGACCTTAAGTGTCCTGTGGATCATCAAGTGACATAGGACACTTAAGCTTCAGCTTAGTGGAACTAATTAGAGGACTGGTAAATGATCTAATAATTTCAAAAGATACACATTTACACTCACTTTCAAAGATTTCTCCATAGTCTTTACATCATTTGTACACACACATACTCACACATTTTGAGCCAGAGCTGGAAATCTCAGTGTGTTGTGTCAGTGTAGGAATTAACAGCTGCCTTTTCTCCACATGTCCTGTGATGCAGGGACATCTTTGTTTTTTCCAGAGCAGCTTCAGGTACCCACTCAGTAAGCAGTTGCTTAGGGAAATGGGCTGAAGCAGACTGGCAAAATCTGTATTGCTTTAATAAGACTAGCAGAGCAGCTCCCTCAAACACCATTTTTCTTAACCAGGACAGGAAGGTGTTATGAGTGAATTGTCATTCCTTAATTTTTCCTTATTGTTTCCTTAACAGGTGGCCTCGATGGTTATTTTGCCTTCATCTTTCGGACAGCAAAATGCCACTGCTAAGGAAACTTGAGCTGGCCCTCTGACATACAATCTGAATTCAAGATGGTATTTACAGCCTGTTACTCAGAGGTAACAAACACCATTGATCCAGTTCTAGGAGTTAGGGGTGATCGCTTTTTGCAAGAGTTGTGCACAAAATCCTACAGTTCTTGTATAAGCACAGTTCCTGTGGGAAATTTGTCTGCATAAGAATTGTGTATTTAAATTAAAAAATATATATATTCTAGCAGTGTCGCAGATGCAGATGCAGATGTGAATTATTGAACCTGAAGTCCATGCATGCAAGCTGGCTACAAAATATTGCCCTAGTAGTTTGATCAAAAGGAAGGTTAAATTTGCTGACAGTTTTTAATGTGCCTGAAGTTGATGTCAGAAAGAGCAGTCAGTTTTCACACTCACCTTCTTCTCCAGACCTAAAAACTTTCACTCATAAGAATAGCTTCTGGTGACATGATTAGAACTTACAATTTCAGAGGTGTTGCTCTGGGGGGGAAAAGATTTTCAGAAGTATTTGATCCTATATTGAGGTTCTGAGTAGGCAAGAATTAGGCAGGAATCCCTGATTTTACAAAAGAAATAAAACTTCTTGTAAATCTTTTGCGGTCAAAAAAACTTCAATGTGTTCTGTTTTAATCAGGCCTTTTTAAAACAACTTTTTAAAGAAGGTGTCACATAACATTAAACGCCTATTTTACTTATATTTTTAAATAAAATAATTACCTGTGTAGGTAAATAAACCAGTATTATTTTATTGCTACTAGCAGAACTGTAGAAGACAGCACGCAAGCCTCTATTATTGCTTAATGGTTAAAAACAAGCTTACTGCACTGCATTCTAGAATAACCAACATTATTTTTAATGAGTTCTATTACAAGAGATAAAATACTTTATGAACTATTTAAACATGGCATAAATGATTAGATGCAAATATGCTTGCATACAATTTCTTAGACTCAAACTATATATACTGTGGTCACTTAGTATAGGTAATTAATAATAATAAAATAATAATAATAATAATAATAATAATAATAATAATAATAATAATAATAATAATAATAATAATAAGTTAGGTAATTACCTTTTGCAGCTATACAACATTTTCATACTAACCTTTGGCCTCAGTTCTATCAACAAAGTGATTCATTCTTAGCTTTCTCTCTAATACCAGCACCACTGAGCATAACAAATTAACATAACATGCATACAGCTAAGTATCTGTGTAAGTGTATGTAAGGTGAGTAACACTACAGACCTCTCAACCTGCATGAAGATCTGATAAACTCGATTGTGATGTCTCTGGGGAATCGTGGTGATAATTAACAGAAGCAACAGTACTTGAGAGAAGATCCCAAAACAGATCCAAGATCTTGTCTGAGTCAGACAAGTCCATTCTACATAACTTATATTTATTGATATTTCCAATGTATTTTTGCAAATGAGCCTTAAAAATGGCTTTTTTCAACCATCCTTGACCAGGCTTGAAGGATGTTATGTGAGTATGGGTGTAAAATGCAGTCGAAGCAGCTTGTATTTTGGTGTCTGATTTTGCAAAAAATTGTTTTGGCTGCTAATAATATTTCAGGAAAGGCTCGGGGGAAGGGTCTGGCTAGTAAAGCTTCAAAATGCTTATTGTGACAGAGCTAGGTAGGCTTGCGGCAAGGGTGTTGACAGGGCCTGCGTTGAAGAGTTCTGGTCACAAGGTTTGGGGTTCTTCAGGGAGAGGGAACTTTTTCTTTTGTAGTTAGTCAAGACTTTCTCCAGATTCAGGGCTGAAGTATGTTACTACTGTGTGCACAAAGAGTGGATCTGAAAACATCAGCCAGGTCTACCTGGAAAGGCTTACAAAACTAAGCAACTCGGCATGGGAACATCCCCGTTGGACAGAGAGGGAAGGCAGGCTCTGGGCTGCACTGAGGCTACCATTCTGCTACGAAGCAAGGCGTACAGCCAAGATGTATGCGAGCACCAGGACTCAGGGTGCACCATGAGACCTCCTAAGTGACTTGCCCATGGGCAGACAGATAAGTGGTGGCAAGCAGGGAGGTAAACTCAGATTCCCCATGAGGGAATCTGATCTGCCTTAGTGCCAGATCATCTTATCCTCTGTTCAGCAGGAAGAGGAACAAGTGTTTTTGATACCTCAATAGTTATTCTTCTCCTCTTTTTTTTTTACTCAGCAAATACTGAGTTGTTTGACTCAGCAAATAAATGTTTCTTTTCTTTTCTTTTCTTTTCTTTTCTTTTCTTTTCCTTTCTTTTCTTTTCTTTTCTTTTCTTTTCTTTTCTTTTCTTTTTTCTTTTCCTTTCTTTTCTTTTCTTTTCTTTTCTTTTCTTTTCTTTTCTTTTCTTTTCTTTTCTTTTCTTCTCTCTTCTCTTCTCTTCTCTTCTCTTCTCTTCTCTTCTCTTCTCTTCTCTTCTTTTTTATGCTTGAATATCAAACCTACCATCAGCAATGGAAAGTCCTCTTTTCATTCTGCATCTGCAGGAATCAAGCCAACCTTCATCCACCTCAATACCACCTTTTTGGGGGTGTGTAGTTTCAGAGAAAAAAGAGGTGCTGTACTATGTACAGACTATACTGAGAATGACATCTCCGTGCTGACATCAGTGAAGTATTCATCATTTTGTACTATTCGTTGAGCATAGGCTGGTACAGAGCAAATCTCCAAACATACATGCACATGCATACTTTTTTGCATGCTTAACTTCCCAATCTCCATTCTTTTCCATATGGTTATATAGAAAAGAGCCAGACTGAAGTTTCATTTAAAAGATAGTGCATCCCTGTGACAAATCATTCATTAGCAAATTGGAGCATGTTCTAAGACAACAGAAGCAAATGCATTGGTATTCTTCACCCTCTTACTGCCTCATACGCCACAGTACATGGGGATTAGGTTGCCTTTGTACTTCCCAGAGAGTTCCCCATGTCAAGGCACTGTCTGTTGTTCCTGTAAAGCTGATTTCTAGCTGCTGAGCCAGCATAAAAGGCAAGCCACAACCCGTTATTAGTCTTTAATATGTATATTTAAAACCATTAAATCATCTTTTATTACATAACTGAAATTACTTCAAATGGGCCTCCATTTTTGATCTCCCCTGCTTCCCCAGCTATTGTGTGCAAAAAAGTCTGAACGTACAGATATATAATCTCCTCCATGTCAAGCAGTTGTATAGTTCTCAAATCTCGTCTTATCTGTATCAGTACAAATCAGATTTCAGTGACAATTCTCTCTATTTACACCAGGCTCTGTACAGTCAGAGCCAGGTTCACCAGCTGTTCTCTAGACCAGAAAGAGAAAAC
This sequence comes from Struthio camelus, assembly GCF_040807025.1. Taxonomy (NCBI): domain Eukaryota; kingdom Metazoa; phylum Chordata; class Aves; order Struthioniformes; family Struthionidae; genus Struthio; species Struthio camelus. Next base: position 9,275,387 of record NC_090947.1, on the reverse strand, counting down.
TAGGCTTGCATAACAATTCAAGGTTTTGCCTTTGAAGTTCTAGAGCCAGAACCTCATCTGGTGTATACTGATGTAGTGCTCTGACTTTAATTTAAACCAGCTGATGAGCTACTCCCCCTTTCCCTGCACTCGCCATATACTTCCCCGCCATTCGAAAGGGTGATCAAGTTCAGATGACATCTTATGTGTGGAGGAAACTGTACCATGAAAATCAAACAGGCAAATGCAGAAAATTTATCAAGTGTCCTTTGTGGATTGAACTGATGAGAGTAAACCGTGACACGTACTCATAAATGACAAAGAGTATTCAGTAAATTGCCTCTATCTGGAGGCATGGATAGAATCCTGTAAGTATAGTAGTGAAAAGTAAAAAGAAATTCTCCTGTTTATCAAAATTTACATCTTGCTACATAATGCAAGAACATATCTGTCTTTTGATGGGTGCCATGGCAACAATATCACTAGAGTATTGCATGGGAACGTTTTCAGAGCCAGGAAATAGGATGAAATGAGAAGCTCACTGGTTATCTGTGGACAGAAGGACTTTTGCCGCAGACCCCACGACAGATTCTCCTTCTCCTTGTTCCCAGTCTGTTATTTAGAGTTGCCACCACGTTCATACTTTCCCTTTATGCTGCCAATGTCCAGAGTTGGTGAAAAAAAAGGCAAGAACTGCTACTACTAAAAGGATACAACTTAAACCTGGCTCAGAGATCCATAATATTTGCATCATTTAGAAGAGATGAACAATACAGAAATGCTAAAACAACTATGGTTATTAGTGAAGAACAGAGAAACATAATTACGTGCTTAGCAAAACCAGACTTAAAAATCGTATTTGCTTGAAAGGTATATGTGCATGAAGAGGTCAACAGATAACCACCATGTTCCGTTGCTAGTTTTTACTGGCTCTGCTTTTGTTCTGAGACAACTAATTTCAGCACACACGGCCTGGGAATGAACACTCCACTTTGTTGAGATCAACAAAACACCTGCAATTCTTCCTGAATTATTGAATTATTGAATACTGTAGTGCCAGCAAAGAGGAAGTGAAACTAATACCTCATTCAAGCAAGCTTATTTGCTCTGAGATTTGTGTGGAAAAAGGACAGCTTAGCATTAATAAATGGTAATATAAAGTGTTACTTATTGCAATGGCCAGGAACAAAACTAGCTTTAGAGGGAAGTTTTAGTAATAGTTCTGAATACTACAATTTTCTTCTTTTTAGCTATTGCCCAGTGACACTTCTTTAGGCTTCTGCACGTAGAGCATTATTAGACCCCTTGTCTACGCAGAAACACGGTCAAGTTACCTGAGAAGCGACTTTCATTCCCTTAATTCCAAGGTCTGGTTTATATAGAGGTTGACTTATTAACAGCAATCAAACTCTTGCAGTGTACTCCTAGACCCCCTTTCGTAGTCACTTTTGAACCTGTTGGCCAATCTGAGAGCAAGATAAAAGTTTAAAGATGGTTCCTGGGTGTTTCTTGAGAATGAGTGGCTGGGTGGTTGATATATATATACGATACTCCTGAAGAAAAGGTTGGAGTAAAGGCTCAAGCATGTTTTTAGACGTAAGCATATCCAAGCAGGAGAGAACTGCAGGTCCTCAGGGTTTTCAAATCCTGCTGCTTGTGGAAATGATTTGTTTTTCCAGGCCCTCAGTGTTCCCATTCTGCATTACTTCACAGACCTTGTTTCATTTTTGCTCAGATGGCACTAGTTTATTTTCTGTTCACACAAGAGCCTTCTTGACCCTTGCAGCACCCATCTTCTGCCTTCCTGTTTCTTGATCTCATTTTAGATCTGTTCGTGCATCCTGCAATGTTTAACCTCATCCTTGGGCCGATGAAGTTTGTTATATAATTACATTGGTAAAGCCTTCTCACAATGTTTTCTTATCGATTGTGTGATATATAACAATGACCTGAGCTTGTCACCCCTTTTGTATGTGGATATCCTTCAGATGAGCAGGAGAATTCAAAGCATGAATAGTGTATGGATTATTCTCAAGGGAAAAAATACCGAATAAGCCAGTTCCATCATCACGTTTTATTGTTTTGTAACAAGAGAACTTTTATGGATCCGAAAATGTACAACTGTAGCATGTGAAAAAACAGGAGTCAGAAAAGATAGTATGCGTTCCTTTGTGATTCGCAGGACAGATGGTTAAGTTTAATGATTTGTATGAATGATTTGTATGGGTCTTTTTTTCAGACTTCCCTGTGGCCCAGAAATAAAATACGCTGCCTTCGTACAAGGAGCTGGCCAAATATATAGTTGCTCTTCGCAGCTGAGTCTGCAGTCTTTAAGTCATAGCTACATAATTACATGTGAGCCCTATATTTGCTTTCTCTTCTTTAAGCAGCCTTCAATTCATTGAAGATCTTCCCATTCCTGAGCAATTTAGTTTACTTACTAAATGACCTATTTTCACTTTACATCTTGGTGAGAACCTTGGCCTTGCTACAGATTGGATACACTCGTGAGATTCCTTTAGTGAGTCAAACACCACAGCGAATGCCTGGGTGCCACCCATTACCAAGATACAGCAACAGACTGAATGAGTCATATCCAGCCTCCAGGTTCCCCCTTCCTTGTGCAGGAGAAGTTTCTAGCCGCTGCACTTACAAAGCGTTCCAAACGTGAACAGGGGGCAGAAACATAACACATGGTCCTCAGTCTGCAGGCAGACTGCAAAATGGTATAGAAATGTTAGCCTCACTGGCAGATAGGCTAAAAACATTTGTTTAGCGTCTGTTTCGCTCAAAGATTGGGGATTTTGCAGAAGTAAAGATTCAAGAAACTGACACCTCTGAAGTCTCACTGTCAGCAGCAACATACTGCTTGGAACTATAAATCAGTGTAGGTAAGACAAAGTAACATCTTGAATTACTGAGACAACATAAAGCAAGATACTTTAAAAAGCAAGGTGATTATTATGGCAGACTACTACATTTCCATACTGCTTGTGCAAGTTTCCATCTACCAGTAAGGTGTTTTAAAAAAGAAAGAAAAAATTTACTCAATATAGCGAGCACAAGAGTGCTATACCATTGTGGAACCACTAGTGGCTAATTCTGTTCAGGGTACTGGCACACAAGAGGACTGCGTGCTTCTCTACCTGGTCTTTTGTCTGTGAAGACAGGGAGCTACATACCTGGTTCAGACAACCTGACTGAAAAAGTTGAGGCAGAGGAAGCTGCTCCTCAACCCAGGTGAGAGCAGCAGCTGAACTGCAGAAGCTCGGTGTGCAGGGCTTCAGCTTTAAAAACAGCGCCAAATCCTACCTCAAGGACAGCTCTGCACACCTCCCAGCTCTCCAACACAGATGAATTGAGTATTTCATGCCTCCTTCAGTATGGGCCTCAACCACAAGTCAGCCAGCCAGCTCAGAACATCAGAATTGTTCTGACCAACCCGCTTTTTAGCTGAATTTGTATAGACAATAATTTCTCGCAGTTGCAGACCCAGAAAGAGGACACAACTAAGTTCACGTCAGGTCAGGCACCACTCTGGTATGGTTGTTAAGTTTTACAATTGCACGAAATCTATTCTTCTGCACTTGCTGAATTTCAGACAAACTCAAATGCTGAACAGTTCTCTTTGTGCTGCCAGACCTGCTATGATAATGCTTTAGTAGCACATTTTCCTTCATAGACGTGCACCACATTCAATCTGCATGTTCTGCGAGGGGTTGGGCAGTGAATTTAAACACATTGTTTATTTCCACTTAAATCTTTTTATCTCATCACTGCAATACCTTACCCATGTGTCCATGCTACTTGAGGAAGACAAAGAACATAGTACTAGCTTGTCAAGTGAAGCAAGGGCACCACCGTTAGGTAACACACAGTCACTGTAAAAAGTGTTGCTTTTTCCCTTCATGCTGACTTTGCTGTGGTTATGGTACAGCAAAATTGTGATTGAAGCTCTGATTATACCACAGAAACAAGCAGGCTTTTGTTTGCAAATGTATGCAAGGCCAAGCATTCCAATGCTCTTACTAAGTACTCCAGTACAACAAATGGATTATCAAGAGCAGAAAAGATATACCCGTTCTCTCTTCTCCTTCAGCTCAAAGGCCCAACACTGTTCTGAACTTTTAGGCCTCAGGCAACATAATCAATTCTACAATGCCATTATTTTACCTTCGACTACACAACAGACTAGGGCAGGTGCATCACAACATGTAATGAACAAACTTGATTACTGCAACATCTCTCTAATGTGAATTGTGGAGACAGTACCAACAGAAACACAGACCACGAGTTGGTTTATAAGGATATGCCAGGCCTGTATTCTTGTAGTCTCAAAATCTATTACAGTAGGAATAGAGCAAAAGATTCAAAAGAAAACGCTTACAACTAAAGGAACCATTCTTGTCCTAAATTTCTGAAAACTTGAGTAAGAAACTTTCTGAAGAAACTTTCCACATAACTTGGAAATTTTTAATAAATCTGTTATGACATGCAAATTATTTACTGCTTTTCTGTCTAGAGTTCTGCATGGAGACTAATGCAGGGGGTGACAGGGGCAAGATGTGTGAGGAATCCTTCTAGTTCATTTGTAGGCCAGGTTACAGCAGCACTTGAAATGGTCACCTCCCTAATCTGACCCAGCTCAAGAAAAGAGAAGTTTCACCTGGGGCATGGGAAAAGGGAAGAGATGATAATATAAAATCAAGCAATTTCAACAGTGATAGATGACAGGATGCTTTCGGGGCCATTAATCAAGTAACTACTTATATCGCTAAAGAAAACCCCCACTATCAGCAGACACTGTTGACTTTACAAACTTTCCTCAATCTGTAATACTTCGAGGCGTGCAGTTGTGCATAAAGCTGCTTATATTTGCCATTAAAAACTTATGTTAAGTGAACAGGAAAAAAAATCAGACGACTCAAAACCTGTTACTTTATTTTAATTATTATCCTGCATATTCACTTCAGAAGAAGGGAAAGCATTTCTTGAATAAATTTTTCCCTTCAAAAACTCAACTGCATCTTCATTTGTCATTTCCTGAAACTTCTTGTTCATGATCTGGAGGAAAGAGAAAGGAGAGGGTACGTTAGTTCTGTTGTCTTTAGCAAACCACCTTGTCCCATATACCTAGCATTCAATGATGGGAAGGCCGTGGCAAATGGCCATGTATTTTGAAAACAAGTTGATTCAGATCATTCATTCTGTACAAAACAGGGAAATAAGCCAGTCACATAGGTCTTAGGTACAAAGCAATTCAGTGACCTGTGATTTTGTTTTGCTGAACTATGCGTTGTTTTGTTTGTTTGTTTGTTTTAATTTCACTGAGAGTGATAAGTTGTAGCTTGTCTTTTGGAGTTCCTCTGTTCTTTATGACAGAATGCTCTATCGCGATACCACCACCACTACCTTGTAAGAGGAGATGATCTACAAATAATCAATCACTCTGGAGGAAGCTCACCATTTCCTACAGGGCCTGTTCTACTGCGCAAGCATACTCATCACCGCACTGATTAGCAGGACCTAAACAGAGAGAATAACAGGACTTGTCTTACCACAATCACACGGTAGCCCAGTTTATTTAGATGCCTCTTCTTCATTGCCAGCTTCCCTTGGGGGTGTGTTGTACCCACGCAGAAAGCAGAGAGAGGAACAAAGAGAAAAGCCAACCTACAACCAAGAAGAGTAGGGACAACTCCATTGTATGAATGCAGAATAAGCATTTTAAAGATTTAATGGTTGAGAGATGTTCTTTAATACTGCAGAACCTATCTGTCTTACTAGTGGGCAAAAATACCAGCACTGCAAAAATTGCTTTATTCTTTTCCTTCTCCAAATAATTTAACACCTCTTTTCTTCTATGAGCTTCACATAAGTACAGGCATCTACCTAAACAACTCCTTAGACCTCTAGTTCTCCCACAATGAGAAGGAAATAGATCTTTCAAAATTGTACATTATTTTGACAGCTTGCGCATTTACTTTGATCTTTTGCTAACATTCAGAATATTTTATTTCCTGCCATAAAAGCCTATTTGGAAGAGTGAGAAAACCTTAATGCCTCGGTAGCCTGACAGTGAACCTCTATTGCACAAGTCGCTAGCTCCCCATTTTCCAGAAAGCAAACTATACAAAATATACTGCTGCTTGTGTGATCCAGCACACAACCATAAGCATTGTCCAGTCCTAGTTAAGTCTTACTTGGATGATACATGTCCCACTTCAGTTACTGAGAGGCCATTTTTCTGCACAAGATTAATTTAATCACTGAAAACGTGGACACGATGATGCTTTTCATTCAGACTATATTTCAGCAGCAGCATTCACTGCCTCAACCTAACGTGGAGGCGCGAATTTTGAAGACTTAAGAGAATAACTGAATGTTGATTGGACGCACAAAAATGCTTGGAATTTTAAAATTATAATGTAACAATGTTTTGGAAGGGATCTTAATTATACTTTGAAATCTGTATCCATTATAAGAGGTTGAGATTATCCCCGCTGTGAGGTTTCCTGCCTCCTTGTCTAAAGTGTAAATTCTAGACTCTGTTAGAAGAGGGTACTGAGCTAGATGAGTTGTGGTTCTGAACGGGCATGGGAAATTTTCTATGTTTCTGCAAGCACAAATAACAAGGCAGGTATTTACTTTGTTTCTGCAAGTCAATGAACCAAAGAAGCAACTAGGTGGAATACATACAAATAAAACTAGCCTGCTGGAGAAAATATGCAATCAAAAAAAGACACCTTTGAACACTTGAGTCAGCATGATCATCTGTTGCAGTTACTGGGAGCACTTTCTTTCTCTCTGAATCCATTCTGATTTCAAAATCTGAAAACCAAACAATAAAACATTAAACACTGCAAGAGGTTACAAATAATGTTCTATCCAGCTAATTTGAAAAAGTCAACAGATATTGTCACTGCTGTGTTTCTAATTCTTACTTTCTAATAATTTACCTATTACTGATGACTCTTCCTTCCCTGCAACCAGTATAAACAGCTATAGCTTGCACATCTCTAGAAAAGATATTTTTTAGAAACTATAGATATAAAAAGTTTATAGGAATGAAATCAGTTTAAAGAAACAAGTCTTGACCGTAGTCTGTCGTACCTATTCAGGTTTTCCTGTGATCTGATCCCTAACTTTAAAATATTTACAAAGAAAATTATTGTAAGTATCCTAAAATATATTGGCAAGCTGGGCGGCTGACGAAAGAATAAGCAATATCAAAACATAAAAGAAACTAAATGTTATGAAATTATCACCTATCAAAGAAGCTCATATCCCATTTTTATAAATTCAAGTAGAATTCGAACCTTATCCAGTTTTGGAGGAAAAACAAGTCAGAGACAAAAAGAAAGTGGTTGTTGGTTTTTGTTTTTGATGTGATTTAGTACTAAGAGGGCAACTCTCTAAAATGGTTGGCCGTACTGGATTTATGTATAACTACAACCCGTTCTCTGATGCTTTCCACAAAAGTTGAAAGCAGTTCTGTAAAGAAGCGCAATCATAATGTTTTAGTAAATTAAATACTTTAACAGAAGCATCCTAGAAAATAGATTCACCAGTCAAGAACATCATTTGCTGAAGACAGTGTCTTCAGAGTTTTACATTTCTAACCCCCTGTACCCTATGCACATTTGTTAATATCTTATTATTTTAGGAATAACACATCTATATTCAAAGGACAGTAATTTGGCTTCATACCAATATGGTATTTGTGCAGCAGCTGAACATTTTGCCGAAACATGTTCTCATCTCCCAGAAGTTCTAGAAGGGCCTCTCGAGCCTTTCTGAGATTAAAAGGTACTAATGAGGAGAACTCCTCAGTCAGCACAAATGCAGGCTTTGTGAAGGAAGGGCTATCGAGTTCCATACATGCTTTCACACAATGAAGCATCCTTTCCTTTTGTTCTTTGTAAAGGACACCTGAAAAAGCATACAAAAAGAAAAATTAAATTCAGTGTACTATCTCACAGAATTCTTTATTTTATTATCATTTGCAGTCTGTTCTTTCAGAGCAAATTAATTTCAATATAAGAATCAAAGCACTTTTTTTTTTTCAGAATAACTGCAGTATATTTTTAAATATACCCCATTGATTCACTAATTATAATCTGAAGTCTATGGCTGGAACCTGTCCATTTATCCACTCTTTCCACTCTATTGTACACAGCTCTATGCATGCTGTCAGTTATTACAGAAGACTTCAGGAGAACACTGAATGCGAAAGCAAATGTAAAGTTCTTTATAAAATCCAGACAAATAAAAGGCTATTTCGGAAACAAAGAAGATATCTCACAGTTTGGCCAGAATTTTGAAACTGTGCTTTAACAGTAGTAAAAAGGCCAAACTGTAAGCCGGCACAGCTTTCAGGTTCAGTCAAAGGAGGCTCAACAGTAAGACACAGGCTCTTACTCTGCACTGAATTCCTACTCTGCAAAACTACGTTGTTGGCTGTAGGGAATTAAAATGCAGAAACCAAATTCCTCTACAAACTTTTCCGAGTTCCTCATTATAACTCAAAGTAGTCAAAGAAACTTCTACCCATGACTTACAAGTATTAAAGTTTATTTATAGAAGTCATACTTCCTCTGTTTTTCATGCCTGAACATGTCAGAACATTTTTTAAAAATGCCTGAACATTGAAGACAGAACCCCTGGCTCTTACCCATTTCAACCATTACTACAAATCTCACATTTACTCCTCTCCCTGCGCAGATCTACTATTTAAAGTGTGGCCACCTCGTGGCCCAAGACAATAAGCTTGATGACCAGCACAGAATCAGAGAATATACTGTATCACTTAGACCGCCATCATAACGTTAGCTTTTTCTTGAGGACTTCACATTTAATATTAATCATTTTGCCTTCCTTAATTTCTAAACTTTAACACAGTAACAACAAATTTTGTATGGAGGCAGACTACCCCTTTTAAAAAAGGAACATGACATAGTAAGGCCTGACCTGACTGTAGAAGTTCGTCAAGGTTGTCCTTTTGCAGCAGCTGATCAAGTGCAAGATGAGGTAGATATCCTAAAATGCAAAGTGAATACACCGCTTTCAGCAGTTCCGTGTTGGAAATATGGGGGAGGTACTTATTCAAGCAGCTATGAAGAGTCTCAAAAAACCTTTTCCAAAAGAAGAAGAAAAATATCAAATACACAAATAAGAAATATAGAAAACGCAGATTTCAAACCAAACTACAAGCTAGAAGTCCTTTTCACCTTGATTAATCATATGTTGTGTATTCCAACATTAACAGACTTAGTAGTCTGGTCAATCTAGAACCAAGAAGGTCTGTATTTTCAATTGTACTGAGAAAAATTACTATGTAGAAAAAATTACTAACAGACACAGCAAGTTTAACATACAGATAAATAAAACAGGACTATGACTTCTTTCACAAGTGAAATCAGTTTCCATTCCAAATATGACCCTATAAAGATTATGTAACAGATTACCAGGCTTTCTAAACCAAAACCTACAGATGCTTTTGGCCTCTGGGAACATAGTTGAGTTGTGAATAAACTCGGAGAACTATCAAAAGATATTTCAAGTTCAGGAATTCCGGGTCTTCTGTCACCTTCTCAGCAAAAATATCCATCAGTTCACTAGGCTGGAAGCCAAGCATCTCGAAGGCAGAGAGAAAAAGGATAATCTAAAACAGAAGAAACTTGTTTAAAGTCAAGAAATAAAGTCAGTGAAATGGATCATAATGGACATTTTTAATGGAAACAAACTTTTCAAATTGTAACATCCCTTTTATTTTCTATTTCTACAAGTTAATGAATAGAAGAGCATTTTAAAAATGTAATTATGCCAACTTCATCAGAGTGGTATTCCTAAAATCTGCTTACTGAGGATCAAAGATAACATGAAGAAAGATAAAATGGAAACCACCAGAAACTGCCTATTCTACTGGTACTGGTATCATTCAGTCTCAACCTCACCTGTCTTTTGTCCCAAAGGTAGACAGTGGAAGTCACATAGTTTGCTACTGCTGAGAACAATTTTACATTACGGTACTGGAGATTGTAACAAGCTTCCAGAATAAGAATTAACTGCCGAAATGGAGCGTCGTGGACATTCTCTGTAACAGAGGAGCAAAAAAGGACAGATGATACAAAGCAATGGGAGCTGTATGTTGGAGACATGGTGGGGATAGTGAGGCAAAGGGATGGAGGAGGGAAAAAAATTAATCAGGTTGGGAATAGTGGAACAGACCAAGGCTAGCTAAACTGAGCTAAAACTGAGCCAAACAGGAGGAAGGAAAGTCTTAACCTCGTTAGAGTGAAGGAGCCGAGAGTTGGAAGAAACCAAACTGAGCCAGGACCAGGGCTAGAGGGGACAAATCCACAGAAGAAGCAAGCAGAAGCGTATGTTACCTAGAATATCTCCTGTTCCAGGATTCACGATTCTCACTGCCTCCCTACTCTCAGCATGGAAACCCCCCAGGCTAGCTGTAGTAGCAGTGATGGAGCCTTTGGGCTGCCCATCGGGGTGCTTTTGCCACGTCAGCTGAGGGAGTAATAAAGAGGTGGATCTAAAGCTGCTAATTAATCAGATGTTGGCACATGAGGAAATTGACATTTTTCAGGTTTCATTTACAAAACTGCAAGAAACCATGAGTCTATATGCACGAAGCTATGTTTAAAAAATACGAAGGCTGTCAAGCACAGAAACTTTAGTGTATGCCAGACTGGAAAACGTGCAACCTTAACCTCCTGGCACATGAGCGTTATGACACAGTCTGACTACAAGATCACAACAGATTTCTGCACAGGAGTGCTGCTTCATTCAGCGCACAAGACGGACCTCCTCCTGAGATGAAAAAGATTAAGTACCTAAGAACAATGTTCTCTTTTGAACATCCTGCTTTGTTTGCTGCAGTGAGTGGCATACATGTCATAAGAGACAGGGACTGCAAGAAGAGACAAGAGTATCACTAAAGTAGTAGGAACAGCACTCATCAGAACTAGATTTTATCTTTTCCTGTCAGAGGACTCAAAGGGATAGCAGGAACATAACTGAATTTAAATCCTGTGAGTTGTGCTCACTCATTTTCCAGGCTCAGCACGGAACGCTGTTACCTAATTTCTTGAAGTGCTGAAGCTGCAATTGAAACCAATGGGAGCTGTGCATCAAATAAAGATATTTTTAATGCTAGGTATTGTTAAAGAAAACAGGCCAAAGGAGTCTGAAATTCCTGGACATTTGAATCTGAAGCGCTCTCTTTTGCCTCACTAACCCTGGGTCATTTCCTGGCTGCTGCAAAAATGAACTCAGTAAGTACTTATAAAGTAGTCATTTATTACAGTTAAGGTCAGGCCCCCAAATGTGGGGGAGGAGGCTAACCAACGCACTTTTTTGAAGGCCTGAACAACAGCATGGGACCTGAAAAACTTGCTGGAGATCTCCTTTGCCCCGTGGGCCCCAAATCGTGCCCCTCTCTTCTCTCCCTATTCTATTTCCAGCCCCTGATGAGGATCGTTTCTGTCCAGAAATTAATCGTTCTGCCCTCAGAGCACATTTTGCACTATGCGCCGTACATAAACCCTGAGAACACATGCCAAAAAATGCAGAGAAAAAGTATGGAGTAGCTGCTCGCTCAGTGCATGCCGTCTAACCTGTGTGCTGAGCAAGGCATAATTTCTGTGGGAGAAGCCAATATAGGTAATTAAAGGCTGTGTCCTAACACATATGAATAACTAGGACAAATTAAGATTGCACAAGCAGTCCAAACATTCATGTTCCTAATTTTTAAAAACATTCGTTTTTAAAACATTTGTTGCTATTTTACTGATTTTTACACAAACATTCAGCTGTATTAGAAGTGTGAATCAATATATACTGACCAAATATGCTTTGGAGACATATTATAAACATATGGAGGGAGGTGAGAACATTAGCCTTCATTTAATTTTTTTCTGGGCTGCAGCATGAAATCAATTAGTAAGCAGCATTCAGTCATGAAATTCAGTTAGTCAGGGAAACATTATATGCCCTTTCGTTTATCATCTAAACACACTAAGCCATCAATCTGTCTTACAAGATGTCCATTTTCAATGCAATTCTTTTAAAAGCTTATCCAAAATCTACTTTCTCTTGCTCACATTCAGTTCTTTTTCTTAAATTTTGCATACAGAGAGAATGCAAAGAGAAGTATACAACTGAAAAAGATGTTAAGAAGGACAGAGACCACAAGAACTATTCGCTTTCATTACACATTAGTAATTTTCTGTGTTCCTCCTTGTCATATGGCTCCACGTTACTAAAATAACCTGTAAAATAAAGATGTTTCCTGAGTTTTAAAGGATATTAGAAAAGGGAGATGGGACAATAATTAGGAAGAATCTGGTAAAAGGAGGGGGAAATTTAATAAACTTATTTTTTCTTACCCAGAATCTTTTCGCTGCAGGCATTCAGGATCGGAATGGAACAATAATTCATTGCAGCAAGAGCCAAAAACACACGCTGAGCATTCGGGAAAGTCAGATGGTCTATCTCTTTCAAAACTGCCATCTAAAGTGAATTAAAGTTTATTAAATCTTTCATTCTTCAGGTATATTACCACTGCTTATTTACACGAAAACTTTCCCAAATTCCTTAGCTTGCTGGGATTCACATGAAGGAAAAAGTAATAACAAGCAACAAAAGCATAAATTTCTTCCAATTACCTAATAAACAGTTACAGCTGATAGTTTTCTAGAGCTGTCAAGCAATTTGCCTTTATATGGATTTTTTAAAAGAAAGAAGTCTTTCTAAAGCTTATTTCCAAATACTGTGAGTATATATCTCCTATCAACTATTAAAAAGGTAGCAGAAATACAGTTGGCATGGTAGACATTTAATACTACTGCGATTACTGTTTTGGATGCGTGCGAAAGCTGTAAGCCTTCAGAGTGATCCAGTAGCACACTCAGCGGCATATCTGTAATACATATACCCAGCTACAAATGGGGCCTGAGGCACACAGGAGGTCAGCTCTGATGCCATACAATCGACTTCATTTATAGAAGCAGTAGTGAATTGGATATAAATGACAGTAAAAATGAGACTAAGACATTTAGCTGTACTGGTTTTTAAAATACAATATTCTTATAGCATGCCTACCAAAGGACAAATATAAAATGTCTACAGTAGAAAATACACTAGATAATAGTAAGAAAAAACAGCGTTCCATAGTCTCACAGGATATTATAAAAGCTCTCTTCAGTTAACAAGTGGAAATGTTTTGCTTTCCATTCTCCACTACATCTTGTGCCAAGTTCTCACCATCTTGTTCTAAAAAATGCTACCTTGTCCAAGGTTTCTTGGTTTACTTAAATCTAAGACATTATGTGAGCGCCCTGCACTGCTCTATTTTTGCATGAGAAGCCCAGTTTCCTATCAGCACTATGTTCCTTCACTTCCTCATGAACGCTATTAACCCTGACCTTAGAGCCCTTCAGCTGGGTGATGAAAAACACTGGCAGGCCCAGTTTGAAAGAAGCTTGAAAAAAGTGTCTTTACTCAGAGGACAAAACCTGGTATCACCAGCCAAACCTGGTATCACCAGCCATATAACCACAGCCTGCTCCCAACCACTCTGTTTCCTGGGGGACCTCTCAGATAAAGACAAGCATAAGGCCACGAGCTAGGCGAGTTCTCCTGGCGTCTCACTCCCAGCTCTCTCTAGCCCCATAGCATCGTTGGACGTGGCCCCATCACAGAACAGTTTTCTGGTCTTCAAGCCACAGGTCAGGCAAGGGGATCAGGCTAAAAGTGCTTCCATAACATATAATGTGACCAACCTAAACAAGAGGTGAGAGCACTACTATTTTGCTCTTTCAATTCCCTTTTTACACAGCTCCTTTGCTTTCTGCTCCTTCAATGGTTTGACATTCTCAGCCTCCAAACTTAAGTCTCTCTTGCAAATACAGCTGGAGTACGACTCATACAGCAAATCCAGTTAACTTTTCTATTGTATTTTCTCTTTGTCTAGAAAGAACCGTACACAACTTATAAATAATCAGAGCACAGGTTTTGTAGCAGTAACAGTGATGAAATGAAATTTACCAACAAAAATTATGAAATGTACCTCTAACTTCTTTTTCAAAAAGACTGGAGCATCTTTTCCCATGCATCTCATTAGGTTTTGCAGTATAAAGATGTCTCCGATATCTGGGATTCGCTGCTCTACTAGTAATCTGTTAAAGGAAAACACAAGGCCTTCAGCTACAGAGAACACCTGTTTAATAGAGGTTCTCTTATTTCAGCAGACATAGATATGTACCCCCTCCCTCACTGTCACCCCCCCCCAAAATAAAGCCATAATTTATCCTGCTTCTCTCTCACCCCCTCTTTTTTGCAAGGCTGGCACAGTTGTTCATGATGTAGCTGCAGCACAAATGTTTACCTAGAAGGGAATAATGATATTAATACAAACATATGCCTTCTTAATGCTATCCTGATACATCAGTGTTGTCCCTCTTCAGCCTGAACAAGAGAGGCACCTGCCAAGACTGTAGCATGTAAATGCGCAGGCCTAAGTGCTACAAGCCTCATGGAATTAACACATTTCTGCAGGAAAAAAAAGCAGATTTTTATCATCAAATCATCTACATGGAGACAAGTTCTGAAACAGCCACGAAAGTCAGTGATGGACCTTGACAACAACCTGGAGCAAAAGAGGGAAAAAACACAACCAGTGGTGCTGTGGGCTGCAGGAGCAAAAGGGCATGTCAGAACACAGAGGAACCATAAGCACCAAATCAAGGAGTCCAGCTTTCCCAGCAGCTCCTTTTCTGGCTCAGCAGGAAACACTGTAATTGTTACCTCTGAATCACCCCTAAAAATACCTCCACAGCAACAAAAATATGAAGTGTTACTTTTGTCACGTTCTAAGGGCAGTGAACTGCTCTGAAATTCATCAGTGCAGAAGCTGCTTCCTGTAAATGGGCAGGAGCTCTGGACATCAATACGGAGGAAAAGTTGTAGGTGGATCACCTGCCTTCCCCCAACCTACAAGAACTGTGTACCTGAGGAGAACCTGCTTTTTGTGGCTAACAGAGCCACCTTCTCAAAGCTGGACCTGGCACTGGACCAAAAGTCCAAAGCCATGGCATGTTTTGCGAGAACTTCAGCAAAAACCATCTCATGGGGGTCAGTGGATTGGTTAACACCTAACTCTCATCTGCCAAAAAAAAAGAAAAAAATCATTACAACCAAAGAAGTTATTCTGCTAAAGCAGTAGATAGAAGGACTTGCTGGGTGCACAGATATAGTTAAAATTTGTTTTCCTCTTAACTTTTCCTTACTCAATTCAACAGAAATAGTCCCTGGCTATTGAACAGCATTCTTCATCAGGAGAATTCAAAATGCTTCACAAAGTAAGTTAGCCTCATTACCTCTTTTGTACACATGGGGAAAACAGAGGCATAGATAGGTGCTATGACTTGACTAACATCACAAAAAAACCACAGTGGTGGAGTTGCAGTCAGAATATGCATCTCCTGCAGAGCAATCTAGTGTCTTATGCCACTGGAAGCCTTTCTGCTGGAGACTGCAAAGACAATGCCAAAAAATCACTGCCTTGTACAGCTGTTATCTCATGGTAATCATCTGGGTCCTAAAACTGCAATGTCTTTTGTGCACAGACTCTCCCTCCATGCTTTCTAAGAAACCTACAATCAAACAATATTTAAATATAAAGAACATGTGAAAGATATATTTTTCTCACCGTAATCCAGCTTGAAGAGCGCTCACGTTCTTGTCTTTATCCAGCCCTGCTAAAGTGCTCGCCAAAACGGAGACATATCGGTTATCAAGTCGATTAAGCTTCTCCTATTAGAGAGTTTTCACGACGTTAGATTACTTCAGGCCAGTAAAAACGTCAAAGAAAAACTTCAAAGAAAAACTGGCCACATTTAATGTTTTCCTGCAACACCATCTTTCTTTCCAAAAGTCAATTTATCAGCTTGAATTCTCCTTTGACCTACAAGGCCTCACACCAGTCAAATTTAATTGATTTGAAAAGGGTCGTGTTTTTTGAGACTTCTTCCTTCTGTTAAGTCTTGCTGAAATCAGCCAGTGGTTTCAAAAACGAAGGAAACTAGAAGCCCCCACCAAGTAAGTGAGCCTCGTTTCCATGGGACGTCAGACTAACCCACGGATATAACGCAAACTCTCACTAATGCTGTATAGCCTACCAAAATTAGCCGTGAGGTTCCAGGCCAATCTTTAGGAAAAGAGGGATTTTGATACTTACTTGGCACACCCTCAAGAAGGTCTGGACCAGGAGAGTGTTCTGAGGAACGCCTAGGTTCACCACAGCATGCAGGCTGAACACCAAGTCCCCCCGCGTCATCCGTCTGGAGTCCCGCAGCAGCTGCTGGCAAAGCGGAACGAAGGCCGGGTGCTCAAAGATCAGCCGCTTCTCGTAACGCCGCTGGTCTTCAGACAGGTTTTTGAAGAGTCGCCACAACGTAGTCAAACAGTTTGTGAAATGCTTGGTGGAAACGGCAGACTCTGAAACCAAGTCCAGTACGTCAGACGGACACGTGCATTTCTGGAGGCTGTTAAAGAACTGCTCGGTGTGAACCGTTCCTTGCTTCGCTTCCAGGTTCCCGGAACCATCCTCCAACTTTTGAAGTGTCAAGGAGCTCGGGGGGGCCTGCTCACTCACCAAAGCCTCTGTGCTCTTCTCCACTTGTATTTTAGCACCTGTACTAAAAACATCTGTCTTCTGAGATAGAAATCGAAGAGATGATTGATGCAGACACCGAAAAATGTTTAAAAAGATTTTTCTGAAGTTTGCGTTTTCCATGGGATCCTTATATCTGCCAATCCCCAAAGCGTGTGCTCTCACTGTAGCTGAAGAGCTGGGTGCCTGCACAGAATTGCACCTATGCACGCATCTCACTGTCTTTAATAAATAACTTATTTTGTTATTCATTTTTGCTAATACCCGATTAACGGGTTGCAAGTACCAGCTCGGGACAACAGATCCGATGAAATTCTACCGGTGGAAACAGGCCTGGAGAAACAGTGTAAGGTCATTTATCTGTAAAGCCAATTGAGAAGTAGAGATTAGTTAAGAGACTTTCTATTCCTAAAGTAAATCGCCAGATTTACCCATTTCTTTTACAGAAGAAGGGAAAAAAAAAGGAAAAGAAAAGAAAAGATGTAGAAAACACACGATGCGGCCGCTCCCGCTAGGCTACGAGCCCTCTCAAGCGCGACGCGGTAGAGGGGACTTACAGGGGGATACAGCCCTCCCGGTGGGTGCGCACCGGCTCCTGGTGGCTGGTGGCCGGAGCCCCCCGCCGCCCGCCGCCCGCCGCCCGCCGCCGCCCCGCGGCCGTTACCTCGCACGCGGCGGCGCAGCACCGCCGCCATGACACCGGCGCGCCCTGGCCACGCGCCCTCGGCGGGCCTCGCGAGAGGGACGGCGCGGGCCGAGGGACAAACCGCCGCGGCGCGCGGCGCGTTGCCGGGCAACGCCGCGACCGTTGGCGGGTGGTGCGCGCGCCGCCTGGGGGCGCGACGCCGCGACCGTTGGAGGGTGCCGCCCTCATGGCCAAGCTCGTGTTGGCAGGTGAGGGGCCGCCGGGGCCCCAGCGGCCCCTGGGAGCGGAGTGGCCATGCGGCTGCCGGCGGCAGTCGATCGTCTTTGCAGGCTTTGTAGCTTTAGCGTTAGTAGTGTTTTTTTCTCTCTCTTTAGAGGTGTGTCTCTGTGCCGCCCTGCCTCAGCCGTTTCGGTGTTGGCTTTGTCCCCCTCTTCCCCCTCTCCACTGCTTTCGCTCCGGGGTGGCCTCCTCAGCCCCTTAAAAGTCGGCTGAAGTGCTGCTTTGGAATGGGCTGCATCGCCTACGAAGTTGTCTTTATGCTTGTCCTGCCGCTTTCTGGGAACTCAGGGCATACTGGTTACATAAGACTCTTTTTGAATTAGAACAGTTCAAAAATTGAGATTTTTCAGTTGGAACAATTCAAAGGCTCCTGATTTATTAAGCCCTTGTCAATCAATGTCACAAAATCTTCCATTTGCTCATGTTCTTGCTGTGTTCACAGGTAGGGCAAATTGCCCTTACTATGCCAAAGCGGAACTCCTGGCTGACTATCTCCAGGCTAATTTGCCGGACTTCAGGGTTCACAAGATCACTAAGCACCCTTACAAATGGGAGGTAAGGGATTATAAGTCAAGTCATTAGTAGATATCCCAGTGCTTCACTAAGTAAGGAATGCGCTTCTTAGCTGCGGTATGTCTCTTCTTTCTCTGTATTAGCATTTTGCTATGTGGGTAGAGGTGCTTTGGCTGCAAGAGACAGCTTGAAGAAAGGTCAAATGTTGTGAGAGACCGGCATTCTCGTGAGGACACAAACTGAGGGCCAGGCTGAAGCTGTGTTTGTTGGTTAAAAAGCTGAAGAAGTTTATTTTTTTTCTTATTATGTATAAGTGGCTGCTCGGTCTGCTGCTTGCTGTAATTTCTGTGCATTGTGAATGTATATGCTTTCAGAGTCGTTAATTGACAAGAAGATTTCTAGCTTTGAGTGCAAGGGCTTTGAATTGCAATAGAAGTATGAAATTAAATCTCATATTCTCACTTACTGTGTGGATGGGCCTTTCTGAGCGCTTTGCTGTATGCCAAATTGCTCATTCTGCTTGAAGGCCATTTTACATATTGCCCTATCTACACTGTAGTCCCTGTAAGGAACTGAAAAAAAAATCCAGTATTACTTCATGAGAAAAGACAGTACTGTCATGCTTTTTAGCCCTAACACTTTGCTTGACACCTCAGCCAAGTAACTTGAAGAGCTCTAATGCTAAGTGAATAGCAGCCTACTTACCTTGTACAGTTAACTAGAAATCCTCACATTACTCACTGCTTCAAAGTATTACTTTCTTTGGTACCACCGAGACAGCTGAGAAAACTTAGGGCAGTAAAACCAAGCAGAAGTTAGTAAAACCTTTTGCTCGTCTGTTGAGGTATCACCATGACTTAGTCTGTGTCATTCTTCCATTTTGTACACGCTGGTATGTTGGTGAGCTGTGAAACATCTTGTAATTATGTCTTGAGAGGAAATAATATAACAAAAATGTTGATAGCTGTAACATGTAAGTGTTATCAAATGTGGAAAAAGTATTAACATCTTTTTGGGGTGTTTACAATAGGAATGGCTTCGTGACATCTGTGCAATGAACGGATGGGAACACAAACAGTCTCCAATCATTTGGAGAGAACTTTCGAATCGTGGAGGGAAGGGCCTGCTTCTGGGAGGAGTTAATGATTTTCTGCAATATGCTCAGGTAATGAGCTGCTTTTAATGCTGTGAACTCATATTTTAGGTTTTTTTTCATATAACGTTCTTGTTCCTCCTTCAAGTGTAAAATAAAACGGACCTTTCTAGTGTTAGGTTTTTGTGTTTGGGCTGTCATTTGATTAGAGATCACCCTTTTTGATCTTAGCACTATTATGGCATCACATCAACAATGCTGAGTGAGGAGATGTTAACCATTGCTGAGGAGAACCTACAAACTCACATTGAAATTGTAAAAGAGGAGGAAGAGATTAGAAGTCTTATCAACCCTTTGCAGATCTGGATCACCAGGTGAGAGTAAAGAGAATGTCTCTACAAAATTTCAGTCAGCTTTAAAAGAATGCATTTCTTCTCATCACATCTAACAGAGCTAATAACCAACAGGTTATACATGAACCTATGTAATTTGCTGAATTGAATTACGTTCTGTACCCCTCCATATAAGCACTCAGGGTATAATCCAGAAGGTATTTCTGCTTTCATTGCATCTTGCATCAATTTAAGTAAACGATGCAAACAGGCACCTTTGGGGATAGCAAATATTTATGAAATAAGGTAAGAATGGTGTAATACAGGATGTTTTTGGAAATATTTAAATAAGTAAACACTCCTTTGCAGTTCTGACTTTGAATTTTTCTGCATTTCTGTTAGTATTTGCCATTGATATTTGCACACCTCAAGAAGAATTATCGTTCTTTAAAGATGCTAAGTTTTAACTGGCAGTATCCCCTGAAATGTATAGGATGAAAAAAATCTTTAAATGAAAGAAGAGGCCACCTGTTTAATTTTTAACTTAAAATGGGAAGAAAGAGCAAGAAGTGAACCAAGCTAGTGGACTATTTAAACGTTAATCAACTGCAAAAGCAAGTTCTTCCTCTTTCATTTGTGTAGTACTTCTGATCAAGCACTGTTGGCTGGTTAACTGTATTTTTTCTGTATCTTTTCCTCATCAGTGCATCAGCTCCAACCTGCTATCATCTAATCCCTCTATTGGCAAATGGAGAAGTGTTTGGGATGACCACAGAAATCAGTATCCATTTACTTGACACGGACCAGTTTAAGGAAGTTCTTTGTGGTATTGTGATGGAAGCTGAAGACCTGGCATTCCCGCTCCTCCGCAGTATTTCAAAGCACACTGAAATAGAAGAGGCTTTTCTTCAAGCTGATGTTATCGTTGTTCTTGATGACATCCTCTTCAAACATGAAGTCCCACTCCTTGAGGACTGCATCAGAGAAGCGAGTGAGATCTGTCGAGTGTATGCTCCCCTCATTGAGAAGAATGCCAAGAGCAGCGTCAGAGTCATTTCAGCAGGGAAAACCTTCGTAAACCTTAAGGCAATGATGATTATGACATATGGCCCATCCATTAAACCTGAAAATATCATTGCCCTTGCGACTTTCTGGGAAAATGCAGCTAAAGCCGTGCTGGCCAGGAAACTGAATATAAATACAGCAGGTGAATATTTGTGTTCTGGTAGCATTTGGGGACTTCACTGGGTAGATGCCTTCTAGAGCGTGCGTTTCATAGCAGACCACAGTTGGTGTACGTGCAGAAATGCAAGCACAGCAGCACGCCCCCTGAATTTCATGGCTGTACAGAACACTAGGGGTGTGACTAGCAGGTACTGCTGTTCTCTGTGCCTACAGCTGTGTGGATCTGTGCATGGTCCCATGAATGTCAGTTCGGTCGCTAACTGTTGCACGCAGCCCTGCCGTTCTGGCATGTATATTATGCTGGAGAATACGCTAAGCAGGACTAAGCTGCATTGTGAATCAAGAACTAGGACTTCAAGGTTGCGTTTGCACTGTGCAGTATATTGTTACATCGGAGATGCCCAAGCTAGCTGTGAATAAACCAGTATAGAAACATGACAGCATACTGCTGTGCAGATAATAAACTGAGAGTATAACAGAACTGTGTTGCAGTGTTCTTCCTGAGTAAGTTAGCTTCCTTTCTCAGGAAGGCCAAGGGTTATAGCTTGGTTATATTCACACAGTTCTTCAACACTCTGTTCTGCATCAACATTCTCTCTGTGCTGCAGAGGTAGGAAATGGTCATCAATGACAAGTCTATATATTTTGGGGCCTAATAAAACAGAAAAGTAATTTTTAAGTTAATAGACTGAGTAGCATGTCAGCAGATTATTTAAGAAATTCATTTTGCGCCTAAGCGGTTAGATTTTTTTTAAATCATTTTCTACAGATTGCTATTAGGCAATCTATATTTGCATGAGCAGGGCTTTATAAGGAACGTTTCTGTATGTTTGCAGTATGATTTGTTTTGTTTTCGAACAACTAAATATTTACTAGGTTTACTCTAATACCTACAATAGCATTCTATAAGTTAAAGTTCCTTCTTCAGCTTATGATGAGGTTTCATGTAATTTTGTGGAAACAGAGGTTAGCTGCAGTTTTCAGATGAAATGATCTCTGTGATGAAAGTAGGACGTTGAATCAGAGAATAGTGCATGTTCGAGGGGTCTTCTGGAGATCATTTACTCCAGCCTATCTTGTGCAAGCATTTGTCTTTCTCTTTATTAATCTGTGTATTTTTCTCTGTTACAGGAGTTAAAGATGTGATTATTTGGGGCAATGTTACTGGCTGGAGCTACACTGATTTGTCACATGCAAAAGTGTATGGACATGATGGTGCTATTTGGGGTCCACCTAATTTTTCACGTCCTTTATGCAACGTGATTTATGATAGGTACAGTACAGATTTGTTTTTTAAAGTAAAACTAACCAACTTAAATTAATCTCTTTTTCTCTGAACCCTTTAAAAAACAAAGAAAGATTTTGTTTTCAAGGTCTGTCTTTACTGACAGATTTTGTACTGCATATAAAGGAAATACTCATGCTGAAGTACTCAGGCCCCAAAAGAAGTTGGGTAGTTACTAGTGCTATACATAGTTCTAACTCCCCTTCCAACTTTAGTTATAGCTGTATTTTCCTACATATTAAGTGTATTTCTTTGTATCATATCGTGAGCAGCCCCTAAAATGTGGTGAAAGGCCAGCTAGTGACATGGTTCCTCATATCCGTAAGACATCTTTGAAATAATGCTAAATGTATATTGAAAATATGGCCTGCAGGGGCTAATGCTGTCAATTTCACAAAACAGGGGTTGCTAACACCTGTAAAAAGGACACTTGGCAGCCAGATAGTTTCTTGCCAAAAGGCAAGTAGCAAAGAAAGGATCGTTGTTGTGAGGAGGCAGTAGATGCGACATGCACTCATGTCTGGCTGTGTGCAGAGCTCCGGCTCTGGGCCAAACCTAGCATTTACTGAGCCACTGAAAGGGGACATTTGATAGGCAGGTTTTTGGGCCACAGACACTTTCTTTTGTTCCATATTTCTACTGTGGCTACCACAAAGACATTCTGGTCTGTGGATGGGTCCTTACGTTAATACAGTAATACGTGTAAATAACAATAATAGAGGTTATGACTTGATTAAGTGACCTGACTTTCATAGATAAGGATGCTTCTTGTTAGCTCTTGAGTGACTTTTTGCTGGACCTTATGTCTTCTGCCTTAAGCACCCAAATTTCAGTAAGTTTTAACTATTATCTTCCATTACTCCCTCTAGAAAACTACTCTTCTTGCAGTCATCTTCAGGGGTTCTTTTTCTTTTTCTTTTTTTGATGGTAGCAGCCGGATATATCCAGAATCGCCATCTGCACAGCGTTCATTGAGTTCCCGGGAATATCACTGTGTAGGAATGTCACTTGCTCATGCAGTAGCTACTGTACTCAGATACTGGTATCACGGCTCTCCTCCTGGGGAGATTGTTTCTGTGGGAATTCCTGCTGGAGGTAAATCTATTTTTACTTGACATATTCTCTGAAGACATCTCTTTACTGTATAGCCTTCCTCAGTAGTTGTAATTTTTTTTATTTTTTATTAAGCTTTCTAATTTAATAATAAATTGAAAATCAAATCATGATACAATGAGAGACTGAGAGTTTGTTTCAGCATAAGAGCTTCCACCTCTAAGCAATTGCTCTATCCAGAGCTTATGATTTGGTATTCACTTCTTACCAGTATCTTTTAGGTTAATCTTGTCTTTTTGCAGATTGTCTTTTAGTTTAAATGCTTTTCCTGGAGCATGTGTTTTGCACAAGGACTGTTTATAATTCTTAGTACCTAAGCTATAAAAGCATGTATTTGGGTAGTTATACGGACCGATAAATGAAATGTTTCACAACAGCCATTTAGCCCTTGCATGAAATAAGAGTTTTAAGATTTCCCCTTTTTAAGAGGTAAAGTTGATACATGTACATCAAACTAAAATCCAAAGTCACAGTTAGAGGGAGGCCCTTTAGTTTTTGACCTGTACATTGAGAAAGGCAGTCTCTGTTTATGCTAAGATTTTACACACAGTTGCAGATTTCTGCAAGGCAATCTTGACACTGGTAAGGATGTGGGTTTTAATCGGAGATCATGTGTTTAGGGTAATTTTTCTCTCTTCTTCAGGTCAGTTTTGTGTTCCGGAAGGGGTTGTCTTTTCTATGCCAGTGCGGTTCCAGAACGGTGGTTGGGAAGTCATGACAGAATTAGAAGTTAATGAAACAACTCGAGAAATTCTGAGATTCTTAACCCATGATCTAATGCAGGTGATGATCTCTTGTGTCTAATAATATGCCTACCCTGCCACCTATGGGTATGTCACAACATAACTTTGGATACTGAGACCCTTACTTCAAACATTAGTCGTCTACAAACTGCACACACATGGTTACTTATGTAAAAGCTCATATTTATCAGTATGAGGTAGTATTTATATGTGGAAATGAACAGGCAACTGTTCCATTGCCTGAAAAGGAGATGATAAAATAAGTTTACCTATGTAAACGTAGGAAACGCATCTCTAAGTTCCATGGGCTTTGTACAGAACAGAGATGTTAGCTTTAATTTAATGTTAGTACATTCTGAGCTGTCGATCTTGATTTT
This sequence comes from Struthio camelus, assembly GCF_040807025.1. Lineage (NCBI taxonomy): Eukaryota > Metazoa > Chordata > Aves > Struthioniformes > Struthionidae > Struthio > Struthio camelus. The sequence goes on along the minus strand of NC_090947.1, from coordinate 9,251,152 downwards.
GCTAGTGTTATATTCAGAGTAGTTCCATGTCATGAGCCAGATCTGTTGAGGTCTTTGTGGCTGTGACTGTGCACAACTAAAGAAGGTCAGACTTCTATATAATTTGGGATTTTTTTATTTTTATTTGTTAGAAAATACAAAATCAGCAAGCAGTAATTTCATCATTAGATTCTGTGTGCCTCACTGAATATCAAGAAGTTAATTTGGCTAAATATCAGTATCCAAAAAAGACTGGTCCCAAACTCTGCATTCTAGCATCAGTCAGATATTTGTGATCTTCAGTCATAATAATAGTATAGTTTTCACTTAAATATATTTAAATTTGTGATAGAAATTGCAGTGGGTGAAAATGATGAGTGATAATAAAACTATCTTTTCCATTCAGGAAAAGTTTGTTGCACTAAAGGAAATAAAAGAAATGAGTCCTTACAGAGATGGTAAGATCACTGGTAAAAATATTTGCTTCAAGGTGGTATTGTCTCTTTCTAACCCAAGTAGCTGTTACTGGAAAAGTGCTTTCACTATAGGTCCTACTATATGTTTTTGAAGTTATTCTTTACTACTATAAATCTAGAAAGAATGAGTTCAATTTCTAAGAGAGAAAAAATACTGTGGGTTGGAAATTAAACTTCTCATTTTTCTGTTTATTACAGTATCTACCCATTCATTCAATATCTTTAATCTGTAAACCAGACAAAAGAAGAAAAGGTTGAGACACCCAGAAGGCATAGGCTAAAAAAATGATATCCCTGCTTACTGCAGAGAAGGCTATCCGAATAAGCGGCAGCCATATCTGCCACTTCTTCCAGTTACAGTAAATGCAAGATCTTTCAGAGATCCCTACGTTCTAAGTTATTGACCCATTTCCCTTTGCTTGTTAATGACGCACAAAGTTTCTCATGACTTAATTTTGAAAAAAAAAATAATTATATGACAAGTTTCAATTAAAAATCTATAGAACAACGCCAGCATCCCTTTCTAATATGAGGAGCTTGTGGGAAGGCTGCAGGCTGCTATCAGCTAACTACTTAGTTGTGGCTACTCTTGCAACATGAGTATCAAGTGCCACGCTATGCAGGTATTAACCTAAATGCCTTGCTTACCTTCTTACATGTTTAAGTATATTAGGAGGTAGACAAAAATATGGACTGTTTTTAATTTTCTTTTTTTAACAGACCTGGAAACCTTCTCTACTGGCCTTCAAGATGGCTGCAGAGAAAATAATGAAAATTCCCATATGGTAGACTAAAAAATCCTATTATTTTTAAACATAAATATAACTTTTTAACACAATCTTTCCATTGTTCCAAAGAGCAAACTACAAATAAAGGCTGAACATTATCATCACATTTAAAGTATCTTCCTTTTCGAAAACCTAGAACTCTAGAGGCAGAAAAATATTTCAAAAATGGTATAAATATAGCATCCTTAGTCTGGAGACCAAGACAAAACTCCTGCTGACTTTAATGAGTCTAGGATTTTCTTTGTGGCCAATGACATTTCTTCAGACCAACAGACTGTTTCAAAATCATCTCTCAATGTCCAAAACATTTAAATTAAGACAGAATAGTAAAGAATAGTAATTTCGTAACTCCAAACTCTTGCCTCATATGGTAGTCGCGTGTAATGAAACATAGTTTTTGTATAAGAATGTACATTCTTATACATTCTTCAAAACTTATTTTTAACATAAAAATTAAATTGCATGCATCTCCTTAGTGACAAGACCATTTTTGTCTCATGATTTTATTTGTTTCAGGGATTTCATAGAAACTACTCACGTTTTAGGTTAAACGTATAGTTAATCAAGTCCTTGCCTAAATGAGGTTGTTGAGGAACTACAGCCCCTTTTATACGCTTGGAACTACAACTGTTTATGAAATATAATACTAGGATTACTCGCGGCATCGTTAGTGCCTTAAAAGATGGAGATTGCGTTAAATTAAGTGTCATTCAACTTCCTCGTTTTTTATCCGATGTGAAAGTTTAAAGCCAAATAAAAAATTGTCTCTTCTTTATCTCTAATAAATTATGTTGGTATACATTCATTATTTCTGTTCAAGTGGAGTTCAGACTCTTAACAGGGGTAGAACTCATCTTATGTGAGGAAACCAAGAGGAGTTTATTTGTTCCTTGCCAGCCAATATGAATAGAAGGAGAAGGGGAGGCTCTCCCCTGGTCTTTGAAAAAGGCACCCAGAAGGCGTAGGTATCACCAGGGAGTTGGAGGAAAGGGTGCAGTTTCTTGTAGGAAATGTGTATGGGAGAAGCAACATGTACAGGAACTGAGATTTCATTGGTACAGGTATCCTCATGGAAGAGTTCAGATGGGAGTTGTAGAGGCAGATGTTGTGAAAGGTCTTGAAGAAAGTGGTAGGGAATCATTAATTTCATGAGGATATGCTCTTGAGGGAATTAGTTTCTGGCAGTGTATGCACAGAAAATTGGCTGAATCGTTAAAGAGCATCTGGAGGCAGATATCTCAGGAGAGCAAAGGAAGGAAGGAAGGCTGCTTGCTACCAGTAGTCTTTCCAAGCGATATCTTGCTTTGTTCCATGACTCATTCTTCTCTAAGGAGATGTGAGGGAAGTAATAATTTCTCCGGTGTGTATTTACTTTTTTTTCCTACATGGAATATGATTTGGCAGTCTTTTACTATTTGTGTTCTTTTATTCTACCTGTGGAGATGGTAGTTCAAACTCACTGTGCAGTTCAGGCATTAGCACTGCACAGCTGTTAATGAGAAATAAATGAGCTGTTTCTGCATCATTTAAGCAGGCTTAGAGGGCTTCTGAGTCACCATGTGAGAATCACAGCCAAAGCACTTCTCGGGAATCTGGAGGAGAAAGTCAAAACAAATATCCGTGGTGTGGATGTCTCTTATATCCTAAATTACTCTAATTAGGCTAAGCTAGTGGCCTGCAGGGAAATCCAGATATTTCCTCATGGAGACATAACAGCATGGAAACTAAAGTTTGTTACCCTGGCTTTTGCTTAGGGAAAAAAAAAGAATAAAAATAATAGGAAAGCTAAAATATGATAACATATTCAAAGTTGGCCTCTTTGTAACACAAACTACCTCTTGGTAGCACAACGAAAGACTTAGTTTTGTATTGACAAATTTGGTAGGGTTTTTTCTTTTTTTAAGTAATAAGTAATTTCCATTATGCATTTTTCTCACAAGTTTTTGAGTAATGGTGTGTATGTAGGATAGCATTGATGAGTTCTACTACCTGAGTGCTAGCGTAACTGAAAAAAAATCATTAAAAATGTTCTTATGATAAAGGGATGTATCTTAAAAATGTTATATGTATTCTGCATAAACTCTCGAATTTGGATCCACTGCAGAGCATGTAAACTTTCTGGTTGGTCTGATCAGTTCTTATTCTAGGACTTTACCACTAGGGCTTCCTGTTATCCCTCTATATGTTGTTGCACCAACTGTTTGTTACAGCACAGGCTGCTTCCTGCAGTGGTGTGCCTGACTTCCACCTCCTTTTCAGTCTCTATAGCAACACTGTTTCTCAGCAACGGGGAGATGCTTAGTAAAATGGCCCCTCAATTTAGAAATACTGCACTCAAACCATAAGAAAAAAATGGCTTTGAAACAAAGATCAGAGAAGTTTTATCTTTAATAATTCAGAATATTTATTACTAATTAATTAGTGTTCTCTGTCTTGACTGCTGAGACAATTACCTGATACTTTGATCTGGGCCTCTGCCAGGCGTTTGTTGTGAGCAGCATTCATTCAAAAGCAAAACCTTTAGAAGTGTGTCTCGAAGTCAACTTTTAAGTGCTGTAGAACTACTGGACTTCCCTGACAGTATCTTCTAACTTCTGGGCCTTTAGTAGATAGCTGAGAGAAAGGTAAGCACTGTTACTGTATTTAAGAGGAGAAAAATTGCAACTTCATCCTTTGAATACAACATACAAGGTTTTCCACCTTCTTAGGAAACAAAAATAATTGCAGTTTATTCTGTTTTATGTATATTTAACATGCTGATCCTATGTTGTGTGACTGATTTCAAAAAGAAGAAAGGACTCTGATCAAGTCAGCTGATTTGTTGACAGATTTCTGCTTTTATGCCTTATCATGATTTGTCTTTCTCTAACTTAATTATGTATCATGTTTTAAGATATATTTTATTTGCTAAAGTACATATTCTGCAATCCTATATATGCAAACAATCTACGTATAAGTAATCAAATCCTATCACTTTTCTTGCTAATTCCAGTAGGATTCAAGGAAAAGGCAACTCTTGTTCTGCACGTAATTGTTACTTGTGTTAATGGGATATGGGTTTATAATTGTAAAATGTCTTTCCTGTACGTTTATAATTAATTGTATAAATCTTTTTTGTTCTGTGGAAGCCTTTTTAATAGTAATAAAGGGTATATGGCACACTGTGACTTAAAGAGCATATCAGCAAGCAATGTTAGTTCAGATGTGATACTTTATAGTAGACAGATGCTGTTTCTACATTCATGTTCTGTTTGTTATAGAGATGTGCTAACACTGGAGTAGATCCCGCGCATTTCACCCAAGAGCTCCTACTATAGTCAAGACGCAGACTCTCCATAGGATTTGATATGTAAATATGTACCCTGTACATATGTTAATAATGCCTTTCATAACTTTTTGGAGACAGGATTCATGGGTATAACACATCGGATGTCATGACCTTTCACAGTGACAACCAGTTCAGTAAAACATGTAAGCACGTACTTTGGAACCGTGAACACCCTGGTACAAGGCTATAGTCTATTTATCCATATGGATAACTTAAAGGATATTGGTTAAACATTGGGCTGTAGTGGTCAGAGAGCTTGTCATCTTATAGGATCAAGTGGTAATAGATTATGCATGCTGTATAGTTCAGTGAAGTCAGTGGATCTATCCTTATTTGAGTGAGCAAATTTGAGTTCTAATGTAAGTGAGTTTGACTTGTGTGTTTTTATATTCGTCCTCTTGCTTTATGTTATGCACGTTTGGTGGAGAGAAAAGAACAAAAAAAAAGTTGATTCACATAATAAGCTGTGTATTTGTAAATATGTCCTTTTGCAAATATACAGACTTTGGGTTACCACACGTGGCTTTCGCTAAACACTTAGGTTTAATTCACTGCTTAGAATCTTTTGATGCCACTGATTTCCCTACACTGATTTTTCTCTCAAGCTGTGCAGAGTCATATACTGCTGCACTCATTTTAGGAATAATTGTATAAGCATGCGTATGTAAATGTTGGGCAGGACTGCAGTCTTGCAGAACCCAAAGCTGGATCCGAGCTCTAAACCTTAGTAAGAAAGAAAATAGAATAGTGAAGAAACAGCATAGTGGTATTTCTTTCAAAGAAATACTTCAATAAAAATTGTGGCATTGTAGTCTGTAATGAAGAAGAAATAAAAGCAAATCTGTATCCCGTTATTTTAAATATTTATGGGTTATTAAGAGACTGAAACCTGAAGTTGCAGCTTTCACCAATTAAAACACATCTGTGATAGAATCAATGGTTATAGATCATTGAATATTTATGCTTCATAATTGGCCAGTGTGCTGTCATGTTCATGACAAATTATCAGTCACGCTGACTGAAAAATGTAATAAAATTAAATTTGGATAAGTTCAACTTTAATGTCAAATTTATTATTTATGTTTTAGATAGTTTCCAACTATTGAACATTTATTTGTTCTACGAAACTTCCATTTTTTCCTACTATAAGCCATATATATGGCCTTTGGAACATCGTGTAACTTAGTAGATCTATTATACCTAGGGTTTCTCAACTTGAACATTGAATGAAATATAGCTACTATACTGAATTTATGTTTTTATGTGTAAAATGGTAATATAATTTAAAGGAGTAATGACATTTAAGTCTTGAGGCAAGACTTTAAGTTTCCATTATTATCAGTGATAAAATGACCTCTGCTTTCAGGCACATGTGAAGAGTTAAATTCATGGTTTTGCTTGTTTTCCCCTTCATTCTTAGCTCAAAAAGAAATAATCTTAGGTCATCTTAAAACCTTACTTCAATTTCAAAATTTTAGAAAATAGAGCAGCAAGTGATTGCAATCAATGAATCTTGGGAAGGGGCTTGTAGAAAGATATGCTCTCTCTCCCTCTCCTGGAATTATACACTGTGAATAACGTGTGGTAATCCTGTAGGTGCACAATGGATTGTTGAATAGTGGACGATCCCATTTCTTGCGCTTAGAATTGTCTTGGGTCTGATTTCCCCCTTCATACAATTTTGCAGCTTCTAGAGTTACTTCTGCTTTACCCTGACTAGAAAGGACTACCAGATCCTTTGCATGCAGTTTTCTCAAGTTTCTCTGCACATGGCAGCAAAACTGTTATGTTGTTTTATGTAACTTCTGTTTAATTTCATCTTTGAAATGCATCTAGTAAATTGTTCAGATTAAAAGGTTTAATTTGAATGGTTCTGCATGTCTCTGTACAGAAACTGTGATTTTACACTTTGGTTTGTTTCATTATAGAACACCTCATACCATCTGTCCGTTTCAAATGGATCCAGACCTGCAGGGTAAGGATTTTTTTGTCAGTTTTCTCTGACTTTTCTCAAGTGGCATTTCTGTGTTTGTGTGGAGACAAACTAATGAGTTGTAATGAAGTCATGCCACTTTCAGAATGTGCGTAGTAACACATAAATGCCAAATTACATAGCCATGCTGTCTTACCCTTACAGTACAACCTGTATTTTTGTGTCTGTCCTACTTATATGCTAAGGGTTTTTTCATTTATTTTAGCATAGATATGCAGGATGGCTGTACACTCCCTTTCTGAGTGTTAAATCTGAGGGGAGACTTCATCTGCTACATAATAAATAGCATAAAATGCAAAACGAGCATGTAGGCAGTTGGACGATTTCAGGAAACAGTGCTCTTTTCTATACATGAAAGAATTCCTCTGTCAGTTTCTGAACAAAGGACGTTTATGAGTCTTGAGGTGAAATGTGTCCTGCTGCAGAGTGGTTATATGCTGGTTTTCTGTCCAAGGGGCAATCTTCATCCCTATCAGAAATGAAAAGTTTCAGCTGTTGCGTGTCCTCAAATATCGTCTCAACAGTAATAATCCTAAAATATGTTTGTATTTAATTTGGACTTTTTTCTTTGTGTGTTATTTACCTGTGTGTTTTTGCAGGTTTATTCTGGAACTATTACTCGACAGACACAGAATGTCCTACTTTGAGGCCACAGATTGTCTGTAAGGACAGACTCGAATAACAAATATAGTAAAAACAAATGACTAGCAGATGGCTATTAAAACATTCCTTCTGCTTAGAAAGTGATCCTGCCCATGAAAGGTGTTTTAGTTGGATCGTCTGTATGTTTCTAACATTTGCATTCCTTCCTAGAGAGGAAAATAAACATTTGGGACTTAATCCATTGCCTGTGGACAACAATGGAAATCTTTCTATTACCTTCAAAAGAGCTTTCGATCAGGTCACTGAAGAAAGAGGACTGATGATACTACATGGAAGTCAAAACTCATTTTCACATTTCATGACATACTGCACTACGTCTTCAAATAATATCACAAAACATAATCTGACAAGAGCGACACTAGACAGATGGTATAGCAGATAGAGGCTTACTTCTATATCCTAGGCAGCATCTGGGAACCAAGAGAGCCCATAATTGGGTGACTATTAACTTTAGTCTGGTACATTTGTACACAGATTGGCCCATTTCCAAAGTAACCAAGTGGAGAGTTTTGTGTGTTACTGCTACTCAATTATGCGTATTTGCTGTTTATCTTTGTCCTTCGTCAACTGTGAGTAACTCTTCCTCTTTGAACAACAGGGATAGAGAGTCCTTGAGGACAGGAGGATTAAGTGATAAATCCCATGCTATTTTCTAAGGCTATTGTGATCGAGCCTATCGAGTTCTAAGTATATGTGTAAAGCATTAGGTATAGGGCAAGTTCTGAAGCCCTTACTCACATCCCACTCAGAAAAGCATCATTTAGTGATGTGAAAGGAATGAGCTGAAGTCATGTAAAGGCATAGGATTCAGTCAAGCAGTTTGAGTTGGATTACTAGGCAGAGATGTCAAAAGCCAGTTGTTCTGTTAAATTGCTTATCTTCTGAGCCCCAGACGTTGGTCCTGACACAAAATTTGTTTAATGTTTGAAACAGTATGCTTCCGAAACAATAACCCTGCTGTGTGGGTTGACAAACTGACTGTATAAGAGCCTCTCTATTCTGATCAAGAGTGTTTTGCTTCAAGAAATACTATTTCGTTGTGACCTTAGCTAAAGGTATGCATAGTGGATATATTTTTTTTTTTGCTCCATGAATACAGTTGATTCCCCAAGAAGCAGATATGCTGTGTATGCTAAATACTGTTTCTACAACTCACAGTGTGGCTGGTCATAAGAAGACCATTTTCCCAACGGAACTGTGGTGGAGGAGGGAAGGAAAGTGTTTTCATTTTAATCAAAATTTCCTACAAAGTATTGTGGGTTATGGTCAAGACCAAATTTGGGTATTTCAGGTTTTGATTAAACCATGTGATTTTCAGTTTTTTATTGGAACGAACCATTCTGTTGTTATGTATGTTTGTTTTCTTTTGCAGAGGCTTTCAGTGATGTTCAGAGTTCCGTCTACAGAACAGCCCTAAAACTATGCTCCGTACAAAGTCTGTGCCAGTGTTAGTAGATAGAAAGTCCTGTGCCTTGTCAGGGAAAAGAATCTGTAAAAATGCTGTGCTGCTGTCACCATGAGTTTTAACGAGTTCTGCTCTCTCATTTTCCACCTGAGAATCTTAGAGTATATTACAAACCTTTAAGAGCCAGATAGTAGTTCATATACAAATATTTTTTGCCCTTTTGAATGTCAGTAGAAATACGTTAGTAATATTCTAAAGGCATGGGGGAATTGAACTGCTATTACAATCTGCTACTTTGCTGTATAGACATCACCAGCAATTATGAAACTACATCTGTATATTATTGTTCTCACTTAATGTCAAAATCTCATGGATTTCTTAGGGATGGATTTATTGGATATAGACATAGATCATCAAAAATGCATAGGATAGACATTATTAATGCTATAAATATTAATGAGAACAAAATAAGATACAATAGACCAGAAAACCCCTGGCTGGTATTTATTCCCCTTGGCTTTGAAGTGAACGAGAACTCTGTGCAAACAGAGAGTTATGGAACAAAGTTCTAGACGCTTAGCTTGCTTTGCAGTTCCTGGGTGTGAATTCCGTATTGAACTAAATTGCATGGAAATCACCTTGAATTTTCCACCTGAAGCAGTCTGTTACTGAAAATGCACCATCATTGCAAATGAGCTCTTCAGGGCAGCATAGAAAAGATGACTGGCTTGTTGGCCTTGGCCATGTTTTTTAGTTTGGGCATGCTGTTGTGTGACTATATTTAATCTCTATCTAGTAAATGTGCCTGGTGCTATGTATCACAGCATGGAAGCGTCGACTCACGCAGGCACTGTTTTCATTAGCTCTGTTACAGAGTCCTGCATGTCCCCTTTTGGCTTTTGTAGCATCTACCTTGTTGTGTTCCTCCTGCTTGAACGCCGATGCCCAGAGTTGTGTGCAGGATTCCAGATGGAGTATCAACCATGTCTCACACTGATACTTTCCCATCTCTACTGGAAAGACCTTACTTAGTATTCTAGGTTCTCCTCTGCTTCTTTAGCAGCTCTATCATATTGACGGTGGTGAGAAATGAATATAGGCATATATGACAGTCTTATTCTTCTGATGTTACTTCTCATTGATCATCTCTCTGTTGTACTGGATGGATCCTTTTAATAAGTCCTGGCTTCCCTCAGGATTATTAGGATATAGTGGATATCAGTCATCTCTTCCCTCAGGGTAGGGAAGGTATTAGCTATACCGTGGCACGTTTTATAATACAGCCTGTTTGCCCCTTTCTTGGCCAAAGCACCTCCCTTCTCTTTGTGCATGAAAAGGAGGCCTACATCTAAGCACAAATTGACTCCTCTGTTCCAGGTGAGCTTTATTTTGAAGTACCGGTGGTGCATAGTTTTGTATTACATCTCTGTGCACAGAGGTTTGACTTGAAAAGTGCTCTTAAAAAAATCCTCACTCCTCTTTACTAAAAAACTATAGTTTGGATGCAGTTAATCTGTTTTCCTTTTCTTCCTAACTGTCCCTAAATCACATCCGGGGAATCTTAGTTGAGGTTTTCCATCTTCCTAGCCTCACAAGTTCAGCTAAATCCATAAACCCAGCGAGACCTTTCCTGGTTTATTTTCTTTTTATGTTACATACTGTTTTAGACTTCATTTTCCAGACTTGTTTTAAGTAGGCACTTTTAATTAAAAAAGTCTAGTTTCCATTCATGAGAAGACAGGGATCCTCATTCATTTCTCCCTTTATTTTCCTACAGTGGATCTGATTGATACTTCCTTGGTTCAGCACATCCTGCCGAGTGAACAGAGCCATGGGAAAAAGCAGATTTCTCTGAAAGTGCAGCAGCTCTCTGAGATCCTGAAGGAGCTGTTCCAAAGGGTGAGATTAGAAAAACCAGGCCAGGTAGATCCAAGAACCGCCAAGTTCACGTTGAGCCTGCTAGCTGCCATGTATGACAGGTGAGAGGAAGTACATGAGTAAATCTGTCACCTAGTACTGCTAGAAAAATTCCATTTCTATCATTCTTATGTCATTTATGTAGCAAACTCCTATGTTGCAGGTATTTTGCTAAACATTGCTCACAGGAGAGGAGTTCAGTGGTAGGAAGATGAGGCACAGAGCTTTACTAGAGAAAGAGCAGTGTAATGTTTCCAAAGTTATCTGAAAGTCCAGACCTATACTAACCAGACTATACTTCACTTTTTCTGTGAACAGCTTTGTACAGAGAGTGGGTATTTTTAATTGCCAAGATATTTTGTTATATTCGTGAAAACGAATTTTTATTTGCCTGTGAATGAGAGTATCCATGCCACAGGTCAAGAAATTGCCAGTCTCTTTTTACTGTATGTTATTTTCCAGCTTAAAAAGTTTATCAACCAATTATGAAACAAAAACATTGTCTTATAACTAAGCTGGTCAGCTAGCCCCTGTGACCAGCACATCGCTATTGGGAATAATAAGGAAGCTGGATTGTTTCATGAATACATCAGCTCTGAAAGGAGAAGTCTAAGTTGAATTTATTCACCACAGATGAAATTCGTTCCTTTCTGCATCAGAGCAAAGCTTTTTACTAAGAATGTGAGTGAGATATAAGTGATCCACAGGACTTTTTCTTGAATTACTGTTACTTAATAATATGATCACTACTGTTTAAGATCCCATATTATGAATTTTTTGTACTTCAAGTCAATTCAGACTTGGTATAAAGTGGTGTCTTTTGAAACAGCTAGAAATATGAAGAGTATTTAATAATTTGTGTGCTCTGAATACCACTATAAGGAAACTATTTAGGAGAATCTTCTTAACAGGGTTATCTTGCCCCCTTTTTTTTTTCCTAAAACAGGCTATCATTTTCTTCTTGCTGTAATTTCTTTTTTAATTTTTTTTTCCCACAAATTTCTTGCTATATATACAGGACAGAAAAAGCTTCTTCTAATTTTCTTCTGATCATGTTTTCTCCCTGACGTGCTGTTCTCCACTACTGATAATGGAACATTTTTCATGGCAAGGACACATAAGGGCTTTTTTATGTTCATACGGTAATTTACTTATATGCCTACAGAAACCATCATAAGGATTTTTGATTATATGCTATATGAAATTTGAGAGTAACTGTCACAGGTTTGATTTTTGTATGTTTCATTAAACAGCAATGTCTGGTGAATATGCTGTGTATATTCCTTTTCAGCAAGTTTTTAGTCTTATTTATTTTTAGTAGTACAATGTTTAAGTATACAAAATAAAACAAAATCTTTCCATGAAAGTTCTGGAAAGAACATGGACTAAATATATATATTCATATACATTTTTGACCAACAGATCTCCATATAGCCTATGCTTTAGAGCCTATACTTACAGCTTTCTGCAGTGTGCTTTGTATCACATCAGTGAAGTACATCTAGAGAGTCTTGAAGACAATTTTATGTAGTGATATTTTAAAATATAATACCGCCTTGCAAAAGCAGTATCTTAAAAATAACATTGCAAGTTTTCATGGGTTATGGCTTCCAAATCACATCTGCTTTGTCTTCAGACAACGCCTGTGTTGCAAACACAGGTTCTAAATTAAGCTAGATTCGTTGTTTTGCATTTCCTAACAGTTAAAACTGAAGTCTTGCTCCTGGCCTGTGTCCTTATGGCTAAACTGAGTTGCAGTGAAATTAAAGGGACTCGGCCCAAGAGGTGTTCAGTGCAGGTCTGGAGACCCCGTGAAGCTTTCTGATCACGTAGTACGTAAACCAGCTTGCAACTCTGCTTTCTCTTCCATATTTGGAAAGACTTTCCACAAATAAAAAGCAGGACGTTTTTTAGGTCATGTATTATAAATGTAAAGCTAAATTTTACTTGGAATGTGAAGTCTTTTAAGGATAAACTCTCTCTCTCTCTCTCTCTCTCTCTCTCTCTCTCTCTCTTTTTTTTTTTTATGATTGCATAATATCTTGACCAGTTAATACTGAAGTTGTGTTCGGTGACAAAGGGTCCTAGACATAAAAGTCAACATCACTAAAATGCTGCATCTGTTATATACATATAAAAGGACATAAATTTTGAAGTTATCTTCCAACATAACAATTTTTTTTCTTTCAAAGTTTCAGTTTTCACGTTCTTGGTGAATATAATTTCACTTACTTTATTTTCCTAGATCTGGAACAGGTTACATTAGAACTAGGTCTGCTGCAGCTGCCCTAATTGCCCTTTCAGGAGACAGTCTACTGGCAAAATACAGAGGTGAGAAAAATACAACTTGATACACTGCCTAAAATGCTGAATGTTGAAAAAAATCTGCACTGTAATTTTTCAACATTAAAAGAGAATACCATTCTGACATGCAAAAAATAAATTCAATTGCTTGCTTTACTGCAGGGAAAGATGATGCAAAAGCATACTGTTCTATCAGTGTCCATAGCCAACTTTGCATAAACAAAGTCTCAGAACAAGTCATACTGAAGTTTAAGATAAGTAGAGCTTAAAAATGAAGGCCAGGTTCTGCTTGCCTAGCAGAAAAGAACAGAAAATCCCAAATTTTAAATTCAGTAGAGCAGGAAACAAGCTTTATATTTTTGATCCAAGGAGCTTTTAGAGCCCTTTTACTTCAGACAAAAATGCTTAAAGAACTAAGTATAACAGACGAAGGTCACCCAATGCAATGGGCAGCACAAAGATTTCTGCATGAATTAAACCCTTAAAATGGAGAGCAAATGGATTACAAGTGGCATATTGGCCTCATATTGTCCCATTGCACACTGTGTGTTTCCTTCCAAATCACCTGGAATTAGCAATTCACAATTTCAATATGGTAGCAGAACCACTGTTACTTATAGCCATGAAAATGAGCTTGGTGTCTCCTTCATCCTTACCTGTCTTAACTGCCGGGGATAAGGAATTGCCCTCATTTCCTTGCTTTCTTCGTTTTCCCCCTGTCTGTGGGAAGAAAGAATTGTCCCAGCAGTCACTGAGTGCCTTTTAAATACACAACTATAGGAGAACATTCTTAAGAGAGGCTTATTTGGTGGGCAGTAATCATTATGCAGATAGTTTGAAAATAAGTAGCAAGAAGATTCTTCAGGCTCCGCTGGGATTTCAGTTTCTTTCCTCTGGTTTTCAGCTTTCTTTCAGTTTTATGCTGTCCATGATGGGAAGAAGGCCTCGATTACCCGCAGTGCCCTGAGAAGCCTGCTAACAGACTTAAATCAGGTAATGCTACTGCAGTGCTGTTAGACAACAGGTGTTATAGGGAGATCCTAGTCTAGGAGAAAAATGTACAGGTTGCTACATTTTATATCTGACTGCATTATGGGACTGAAGTCAGTAGAGCTCTCTGTGGACATAGGGACCTACCGTGCAGAGCTAGGCATGTACTCTAGGTAAAAGTATCAATTTCTGTAGCTCTTCGCAGTCAAAATAAGCACTGGCATCAGTGCCTCTGTGCCTTTATTTTGCCTGAGCCTGCAGATCCTGCTGACAGTTGCACACAATTGTCACCAAAGCAACTCCAAACTGCAGATGTCTGTAATCACCAGAATAGTAGACCTGCTTGCACTTGCAGGATAATGCCTTAGCATACCGGTATTTCCAGCTGGCCTGGTGCTGAAAACAGGGTCTGAAAAATGACCTCTGACACTCAATCCCACTGCCTTTCAGTATCCTGGTAGGGCAACATCCTGTGTTGATTCATTACAATAAGTGAGCTGGAAGCAAATCATTCTGACGCATACTGAAGAATGGAATTGCACACTGATGGTATGAATTTGAACAGGTTTTCTTCAGTACAGTATGTAAAACGGCTTTTCTGTAGACACTTCGCTATCTGTGTGCTGTCACCTTCTCAATAGAGCATGATGGGAACATGTGTTTTCTGTTGAGGTGTTTCTGAGCCTTTCTTCTTGCTGCAGATCCCAACCATTGTGGGAGAAGGCTGCACTCGGTCTTGTGTAGAAATTGCTACTCACAGTTGTTTCCATGGGGTGAGTAAAATTCAGATGTCCTGGAAGTGACTTTGAATGTTGCTGGTTGATTAAAATTGCAAGTTTGTCACAATATAACATCTACCATTATGTACTTTTAAAGGGGCAGGACTGTGTCAATTCTACCATATAGAATTGGTACCTATAGAAATGATGCTCAGTAAGATACTACCACAGACATCTATTCTAAAACTTCTGGAAGCCAGTAATGCTTTACCTGAATGTAAAAAAATCTACTAGATACTAGATTGGGGTCTGCTAGCATAATTTTTATTAGGAGTTGTAGATGAGGCACCAGCTCTTTTCAAGTAAATGCCTGAACTTGAGATGGATATTCTTTCCAGGTTCTGAATCCTGCAATTGTTGAAGAAAAATTCCTGTCTTGGCTGAGATCAGAGCCTGCACTTCTCCTGTGGCTCCCTACATGTTACAGATTATCTGCCACAAAAATGGTTTCTCACCAGGTTAGATGTAGAGTCTGCAAGGATTTCCCCATTACAGGACTCAGGTGTGTCAGTAATTACTATAGTCTGTAAAACACACATGAATAGTTCTTACCGTTATTTGCATATACTATAGGCCCTAGCTGATGTGTTAAGCAACAAAAATGGGAATAATCTAATTTAACAAATCAGACTGGGAAAGAGAGGACCGTCACAGGCTGGTGCTCAAGCCCGCATCCAGTTTCTGTTTAGTTCACTATCACAGACATGATTATTAAACCTGTGTGTCTCATATCTTAGTGCTTTGTCCCATCATCAGGCATAATAACTGGTTAGTTCAGTTATTCACCTTACCATCTTATCCACATAAGTAAAAATGCCTGATGGTATAAAAAGAACACTATCCATTACCCAGGGACCAGAATGCACAGGACGTAGTATTTTACTGTTATCCTCTTCTCTCTAATAGCAAACTTGGGTTCTTATTCATTTGTAAAGTTACAAATCCCATACCAATAACGTAGCGACATTACTGTTCTATGTGAGTAGCAATTAGAGATAAGCTTGTATATAAGAAAGATACAGAGATGTAACTGCATTCTCAAAAGTGGTAGTAGAACAACTGTTTCTTCATTGGACCAAATTTCAGTGCAGCAAATAAATAATATAAAAATGATGGGTGGGTTCTGGGAATTAGTCCGTTGTCACTCGGACGAAATAACTCTTATGTTTAGGGAATGCTGGGAAAAGTCATTATTTTAACAAAGGTGCGTCTCTGCGTTCCAGAACCCATGGATCTGGAATTCCAGTAATGCAGCTCACTTGCACCAAGTTCTCAGTAGTGGAAAAGTAACTTAATCCTTCTGTTTTCCTTCACAGGTATCGCTGTCTGAAGTGCCTGAATTTTGACCTTTGCCAGGACTGCTTTTTCACTGGCCGTCTCAACAAACCGCATAAGAGGTCACATCCTGTTGTGGAACACTGTGTGCAGGTACAGTCCGATTGTACTGATTCATTTCCCTGTTCAGATTCTTCATGTGGGCATTTAGGCAATAGGCTCATGAACTATAGTGATTATGAAATTGTGTTTATATCAGCCATCATGTCCATGAGACAGTAGAATTATTCATCAGGGAACAGTTAATCGGAGTAAGGAAAAAAAGGAGCATCTAAATTTAGAATGGATGTTTTGTTCTGAAAAAACTGAATAGAGCCATGAAATGTCATAGAGAAGATCCCATCCTCTCCCCAGGGAGCTGTGTAGCAGGTTCGCAATTTGCAGATCATCCTTAAACCTGTGGAAAGATCCCTTGGAGTGTCCCAGTGCTCCTCCCTGGCCGTCCCAACATGTCCTCATTCAGAAATTAATTCAGCCTGAAGTTGCACTAATTCTTGCATGGAACTTCCTTTGTTCCAGACCTTTTCAACCTTGCTGTAAACCTTCTGTACCCATTTGACTCTGTCAGTTAGACACAGCACAAAGAGCCAGCCTGGGCCCCCACTAAGCTCACCTACTTGGGCTCCATTACAGGGGCAGCTTGTGCTTTCTTCACGCTAATGGTGAAAATCAACACTGGGAATCTGTTTGGAAGATCAGCTCCTACTTTGAGCAGGAGATTTCAGATCTTGCATCAGCAGCAGACAGCTCTTTTGTGGACCTGTATAACATCATCATCTTCAGTTTCACTGAATGAGCTGAAAGGCATCCATGAAGGTTTTCCTAGTAAGCTGTACTCTACGGCCTCCTTCCTGGAACTGTACACTAGAACATGAAAAATAACCATATAGCCAGTATCTGCACTGAAACTGAAGAATGTTAGACTGTTTCTGCAATCATCCTTTGTCTGAGGGAACATAAAACTATAGCCACTTACTTCATCACTCTCTTTCTGAAAAGCAAACCCTGTTGTTAACACTATGGAAACTCTATCTGGATGGTCAATATCTGCATTAAAAATAACAGAGAGATATTCCTTCCTCCAAATATCCTTTCTCATCCTCCATCTCTGAGAAAGTAGAAGAATCAAATGGCAATAGGTGTCCTCATGTAGAGATTTGTAATAGGAACATTACAATCAGTCTGAATGGAGAATGAACGGTAAGGCATGGATTTAGAAGCACCAGAAGGAATGGCAGGAGGGTTAGTAAAAAGGCAGTCTAGATCAGATGGTCAGTGAGATCACAGCACTTCCATACACAGCTTCTTAGGACACCCAGATCAGAGAAACAAAAGGCAGCCTGAAACAAAGGACAAACTGCCATCTGAAGCTAGTAAGAAGAGATGATGAAGGGAAGGTAAAGAACAAGACCTGTAGCCGTAGCATACCCAGATAAGGAGACAGAAGGCAGTGAGTAGATCCTAATGGTTTACAGAACTGGGACAGAATGGAGAGACAAAAGATCATAGTCAGTGTCAACTCCTAAAGGAGCTAAAGGCACATCCAAAAATCGGCATGTGGTGACCAAATTAAGAAGATCCCATGAGGATTAAGGAGGACTAGATACTTGGCATCTCTTGTCTTCGGTGTCACTGTCAGTGATCCTGGCCAGACCATGTCTGTCACAGCTTAGTGCATGAATGCTGAAGAAACCACCTGGACACTTATATGTTAGTGCTTGTGTTTGAGTTAGTGTGAGTGAATGAAATGAGTCGTCTTTTAAAATAAAATCCCCTCCCCTTTCTATACTGTCTGACATTAAGCTTTGCTACATTGTTGCTGCAATACTGCAGCTAAACTCAGGCTTCCTTTTTGAAGCCCTACTGTAACACCAACCCTGTAAACTGTACTTGCATGGCCTAAATCTATACCAAAGCTAAAAAGAGAAGCTGCTCTCTGCTGCAACTATCATTTCTACATCCTTTGTGTGAGACATAAAAGAACTGGTAATAAACCACTTTTCTCATCCCTTCCACTCTAAGTAGGTGTATGGCTAGGTAAGTCTTCTCATTCTCTTCACCAAGGAGTGGACAACTGAGCGGGGATAGTATTTGAAATATCCGCGCTGTTTTTCTTTGCAGTGCTGACACCTTGTGGTAATGTTATTACCATGCTGAGAAATTGCAAGGATGCGTGCTGCATGTTTGCTTTGTGTTTTCCTGTTCAATCTGTCAGGGCTCCCCCATGTTATGCGCCTAATCCAGTCATTTCCTGGGCCAGAAGGGGGTCTGTGCATCATTGTCCGGCATAGCTCCCAGCAGCCATGAGCCTCTTCAGCTGTCAAACAGGTGGATCTTTGCTTTCTCATGTCTGGCCTTTGCCTTGGACTGTATCCACTTGTTTCTTACTGCTTCTGGGCAGCGCTTGTTTGAAAATTCACTCCTTTCTCTGTTGTCCATCATTCCAATAGATGTCAGCAAAGGCAAATGCAAAGCTCTTTCTCCGCACTGTCAGGAACAACCTGTTTCAAGAGCGCTGCAGAAGAAAGGAGGCTCAGAGAAGGAAGGCTCTGGAGATAACAGAGAAGAGGCACTTCCCTACTCGGAGAAGTCCTCTGTGAGTTTGTTTCCAGTGAATTTATACCCTCTGAATAATATATGTCGGCTGTAAGATATTGCTTGAGGGTGTCTTTTCAGAAAGTGACTTTGTTATGACACACACCATGTTGTGATATTTCTATAAAACATGAAAGTATAAATGATAAGTTGCTGCACAGTGTTCTGTAACTTAACTATGATTGCCATGCTGACAATCTAATGACTAGTTATTTTCTCAAATATAAAATGCATATGTCTTCCTTCCCTCTTTCCTAATGTCATCTCTCTTTCTCCATGCCTTTTCTTACCATGTTCAGTGTAGGATCAAGCACTGCAAATACGTAGTACCTGTCCCTGAACAACTGCATGTTTTTTTAACACCTCCTTTCTGTCAAAATCATTGGAAATTAACTGTCTGAGTACTTCCTGCATGTGGCCCATAGTGCATGCATTGAGAGTCATTCTCCTAAGTCCCCCTGAATGGCAGTTCTGTGGGATTACTCAGAACAGTGAATAGCTGAGCTCTTACATCACCGTTCCAGTTCCTTCAGATCAGTTCTGGTTTACTTCCTTATAATTAATGTGTAAATGCATTACTGTATTTCCACTGATCATTACTGTATTTCCACTGACCATACTGGTTAGTAAAGAACTGTCTGGAAGTGCTGTTAAGATTTTGCCTATAGTTCCTCCTTTCTTGCTTTGAGCTGTTGTTTGACATTTATGTGTAGAAACTGAAGAGAATGATTATATGAGATAAGCAACGCAAGTTTATGAAGGGTGAAATTACCTAGTAATTATGGAAAGGTCTAGCAGATCTCTTTCATCCTGCTTGTGTTCTCCATATGAGACTTCAATGAAATTGAAATGAGGAAAATAGTCACTCCTCTCCAAAGGAATGAATTTCATCCTTTTCATCCTTATGAGAAAGAGGAGAAAAAAACTTGATTGTGCTACAATGATAGGCAAAGTTGTTGCTATTATAAACCAAATTTTATATACAGTAAGGCCAACAGAGGATAGTTACAGTGATTTTCACAGAGAATATTATTTCAATGCTTGTTCTTTAGAACATGGTGAAATGCTAAACATTTTTCATTGCTGATTTTTTTCCTCCCTCATATTCAGTAACAAAGTTCCGTTCTTAATTCTCAATACCATTTAATCCTTCTGTGAATAATCAAGGTTTCTCTATAACTCTGTGGGTTTTTGCTTACCTGATACTTGTTAGCAGTTAGTGAGATAAAGCAGAATCTGGAGTTGCTGTTTTAGGTGTCACTGTGTGGCTTATAGGTATCTCAGCCTTTCCTAGCATAAAGTGGCCTGAACAGCAGGATTTCTGATCCTTCTCTACTTTTTTTTTTTTTTAAGCCCTTCCCTACTACTGGCTAAAGGAAGTGGAAAAAAAAGAAGCAGCAAATTGCTTTGATGCTTAGTGGGAGGAAAGAAGGGTTTGCTGTTGAAGTGCTGTTGAAAGAGTGGGGTTTGTTCTAAGGAACTTCATTCTTTCAGCCAAAACAACCAGTGGGCATAGATAAATTGTGGTTTTTGCTTAACCACATAGCACAGTTGTCTGTCTGTGCTTTAGTTTTATCTTGATCATTCTGGGTACCAAACCAAGGCCCGATTTGTTCTCTACTCATTAATTCTCTGTTACTATTACAGTCCCCTTGCAAAGCTCAGTGCATTACCGCTGTCTGGCTCTGAAAACCTGCCTTTCCCAGTGGACAGACCTGTCCTGGAGTCTCCCAGGATCATATCTGAAAACAAAACTGTAATGCAGCAGAATGAGAATAACACCAAAACTCCTGAGCAAGGCAAGACAGCAGTTCAGGTGAGCCAAACATGAAGCTGTAATAAATAGTGCTAAAGCTGTGAGGAAGACCTACCAACTTAACTATTTAATTGCCTTCTGTTTGCCAATTAAGAAGAAATTTAATGCACAGCTTCAAGTTTCTGTTATTTTTCTCACTTATGAAAAAGAAAAAAGAAAACTTGGTGAAACAGAAGCGTGATACCTGTCCAAGGTTAGTGACTAACTGCTTTAATTCTGTGACTTTCAGAAGCATTCATAGGAATATTTGCTTTGTTCCTTTTTTTTTTAAATTCCCCCTCAATTAGCATATTGAAGTCCAGCTAAGACTGGAGCCCTCTCTCCATTCCAACAGTAACAAAATGCTACCACATCTTCCCTCTGCAAGCAAATGTCAAGGGAGGACATTTTGATTCTCATTAGACTTAGACCATTTCTATCACCATGGCAATATCAAGAGGACAGAATGGGCCTTTTTTAAGGATGAGCCCAGAGTAGTGTCCACTCCAACTACAATAGATCATGCGTAAATCTCTCTGTCAGTCTAGTTCCAGGTTCCCTGTACAGAAACAGTGGACTGAGAGGGACAGTGTAAATAAAAATAGGTATTTTGTTTCTATATTTATTTGAGAGGTTGGTAGCTCTGAACATACTCAGAACATAGGAAACACTGGGTTATCTTAAAACCAGTTTGTGTCGTACACTCATCCTGCTCTTTCCAAAAGCCATGGGTGAAGTAAGAGAGAACTAGTCTGTGTGTGACAGCCTTTGGCTGTCATTCCTGTGCTGCTCTTTGGAATACCCGTCTTTCAGGACTTGTTGCCTGACACAAGGAAGAGTGCCAGCCGGCATGTATCTCCAGGAGCAGCTGTGCGCAGACATTGTTTAAGTCAAAAGAATGTAATTTTGAGGGCTAGCACTTGCCATTTCAGAAGACAGTGAGACAGGACTTTGCATCCCTGCTGTGGGATTCTGTCACGCTCATTGCTGTCTTGTTCAATTTCTCTCTGGGCTGGGAATTCTTTTTGAGCTATTTTACACTTCTTTCCAACATGCTAAAAGGCAGATTTCAATCTTACTTAAAAAGATGTAGACCAGAAGTGCAACTCTAGGTAGCTTTTCAGACAATCCATGAGCTTGGAGGCCCTGGGAACCCAGCTCCTAGTCTCACAATTTCCTCGCAGCCCTGATTCCTGCTTAGTTTACACCATGCCTCTGTAGCAGCTTACCTGGAAGGTGTTTGTCTCCTAGAAGGTGTGACTACTGTTGCCTGCATGACCCAGGGACTCCTCCTTCCATCCAAAGACCAGGAGTTTCTCTTCTCCCTTCTTCAATCAGTCTGTCTCCATCCATCAACCTGTCCAAGAGCAGTTGTGTGACTTGGAAGAGACTGTTCCCAAATTGGAATCTTCCCTTTTGCAGAAATTCCAGGAAATGAGGATTTGTTCTGATTGAAAACAAAACAAAATGTCAAACACTTGGAATTTGCCATAGGACAAAGAATGAATTTTCCAGCTAGTTCTAATAGCCATTAGAAATATTTTCATGCATCAGTTGATTGCAATAAACTGTAAAACAGACCATCTCCCAAATTTTCTATGCTTGCTTATAGCAAAATTTGCATAAAAAATGAAAGGTAGTTGCTGATAAAATTATAAACCTATTTTTCTCTCCTTACAGGCAATAGCCTCCTCTGAAACAGATATGTTAAAAATGCATGAATCCATCAGAAGTATCCACAATGAGACCAGGTAGGTAAATGCAGTAGTACAATGACTGAAGGCTGGTGGGCAATGCTGCTCCAGTTAAGAGTTAGAAGAAAAATCATTTTTCCATACCTTAGAGATTTTGAGATTAATAAAAGTTTCCTATCAATTTGGGGTGAATGATAAAATTCAAGAACAGAAATTGCCAATTAAGATAACTTGAAAAAACAATTTCAGGCAAAGCAAAACATTTCATTTTGCTTTCGTCAGTGCTTCACTATGATAAGTTCACATTTCTAAAAGTCATTTTTAATAGAAAGAATATTCTTTCACATAGAAATATCAAAACAGGATATTTTCCCAAATTTTTTTCTGAATAAAAAGTTAATCAAAACCAACTTCATTATTTACTTGAAGTGTTTAAATCAAGGCAGGATATCTTTCTAAAAAATATGCTGTAATTTAAATAAAGGGTTCCAAGCAGTACCTTATCAGAGAAGTCCGTTTTGGTATTCTAACCTTTGACATGACTGAATGTTCATTCCTAAACTACAATCTTTTTTTTTTTTGGGGGGGTGATATAGGCTTTGCTGTGATCTTGCTCACCTTCTCCTTTCACCCTTGCTCTTTCCCCTCCGTCATTTTTGTAGTTGTATATGAATGTGTTTTGACCGTATTTGTGACCACTGAAACCAATGGAGTTAAAACAGAGTGTTGAATTTGATCCTGAATCTACTCTCTTCATTTCCTTCAGTGTGTTCATTTCCCTCTGTTCCTATTTTGTTTCATTCGAATAAATCAATGTACAATTGCTGTTGTACTGTTGTGCTGAAGGGTGCTCCAAGGCTAAAGCAAAGCATCTGCAGTTTCATTGTAAGTCTATGTCCTTACCTCACTCTCTGTTCTCACATGGGAAAATACTGAGATGGTAAGTGTCCTCAGCTATCACTGAAGCTAGCAGTAGTTGAGAGGATGCCTGGGAAGCCTGCTCCTGAAATACTGCATTAGCCCCTGACCCAGAGTTTGTCATATAGCTGAGTGTGTGAATCATTACTCAAGGGAAGCTCTTTGTTCTTATTTGCGGACCAGCTTACCGAGGTTATGTACCTGTTCACAGGACTGGGCTCTGAGATGGTTGAAGGTAGTCGGCACTTTACAGTATAGGCCTATTAAACGCTGTTATAAGGGATTTAGTTTCAAACGTCCTAATGTACTGTTCATTCAGCCAAATCTTGTGTAATTCCACTGAAGCTAATGGGATTTTTGCCATTGGGTGAGCCAATGCCTACCCAAAAGAAAGTGAATCTGCTGAACTTCTGGACGTAACTAAACAAGGCAGATAACTATTTTGGCTGTGTGAAATGCAACAGGTGGTTTACTGCTGCAGCATTAACCAGCCTGTATACGTCTCCACCTCATTAATGGGGAAGATCAAACTGTGTTTCTACCCTGACTTCTTAGTCAAATCCTGCCTCTAGATCAGAGATACGGATGGCATTTTGGCATGCTCTGCTCTGAGTAGGTAATTTCTAAGACTGGTGTGTGTGGGAGGGTGGCGCTTCTCATTGTAAAAAACTCAGTATTTTTTCAAGGACAGTGGCCTATGCAAGATCTATCTATACTGTCAGACAAGCTGCACAGAATGTCTGGAGCAAGAAGGAACTCAATCAGAGAGAGAGAGAGAGAGAGAGAGAGGTTGTTATTCCTTTGCTGCCCTGGGAAAGGTGGTGGGAATCTTCTGCAGGTCAAGGTTCGCCGTAAGTAGTTTGCTTCTAGATGGAGGGCCTGCCCTAATGTCTGTCTGCCCCTGTTGCAGCTGCCTTTGTGGGAAGTGGCAAAACCCCAAGATGAAAGGGTCAGTCTTGACCCCACTTCTGCTCAGCTCTCATCTTTCCTTATCTGGAACTCTCCTGTTCTTGATAATTTTGTGGATGGAGACCAGCTCCTGAAATACTGGCCTCTAACCCTAGAGCTATTTCCTGAACTGACGGAGAGGAGAAAGTTTGTACTACAGAATTTGCACTTTTCCAGGGTGGGATGGGGGTGTGTGTGTATGGGTATGTGTAATGGGTTATTTTTGTCTAGTAAAATCCCCACCCTCTTGTGTCCCTGGCAGGTACCTGAAGAAGCAATTCAGCAAATTGAAAGACCAAGTACAGTTCCTTCACAACTGCCAGGAAGAGAAAAGCTGCAAAATAGAGGCAAAGCTCCAAAGCCTGATGGCAAGCCATGAAAACCTGCAAATGAAGCTGCAGCAAGTGAAGCAAGAAGTAAAGGTATAGTAATAAATGTGCCAAGAATATTCGCAGTTATGGGAAGTTGCCAGGCATTAACTGTTCCTTTTCTGGTTGATCAGTATTCTTAATTTTATTTTGTGCGCTCTCTGCTTGTCTGCTCAATCTACCTATTTTTTGTCTTCAAAGACAGTATATAGGCTCTCAATGGCATGGATTTTCTTTTCATTCTGTATATACTCAGCACCTAGCACAGATATCCATGTCTGGGGTGTTTAGATACCGCTGCAAGGGAAATAACAAGAATGAGAGGGCATTCCAATAAGAGTGAGCAAATGTTTTCCAACAGAAGTGTTAGATACTTCATTGCAGTCTTTTCTTTAGAGAAGAGTCCTGTGTTGGCATGGGATAAACAAAATACTCTTTTGTCATTCGTAATTGCTGTCTTGCACTGGGATGTGATTTAGATCTCTTGTGAAAAATATTTTACTTGTATCCAATTATATTAACTCTTTTTCATTTAAAGTATCTCTTGAGATTCTAAATGGCCCTATTTTACTGAGAATGCATACATATCTGCCACCTATAGTATATTTGTGTATCCCCTTCTGCCATGCTGCTTTTTAGGCTGTTTTTCAGGGGCTGTCAAACATGTGGAAATGCCAGACAAGTCACTAGTGTACACCTGGTCAGCTATATATCACCTGCAATATGACCTGGCATGTCATACCTTTCTGCGTGTATGATGTGACACTGGCCTGTCCACAACATGTGGGATTGGCCGCACACATACACGTAAGTGCCCAGTGCATGCACAATCAGTTCAGTGCATCCCTGTTATACCACACTGTGTGCAGTGCATGTACAGTCAGTTCAGTGCATCCTAGTTAGGCCAGACTCATCATTCATGCAGCGTATGGTGTTTGCCATCATAGCTCTGTCGGGAAAATCCCCAGCGCAATGTGGTACCGACAACAAACCTGTTTTTGGAATTTCAAACGTTAACATGTATGAGGTGTTTGATATGGGCCACACTGTTCAATATACAGATACACATACTTTTTCCTTAGTTAAATTATTTTAGAACAATTTTCCAGCAAATTTAATATTGGAACATTATTATTCCCACATTTCAATGACATTAAAGAGCATAATTTCTCCAGATTGGAAATATGGGAAAAAATGGCCGCATAGATTTCTCCAAACTCAGACATAGAGTTTCATCTTATTGCAGGGAAGTATTTTATTTGTGAAAAGAATTGATTGGGTTCACCAGAAATTAAAAAGAAGAAAAATCTGACCCAAAATTATTTTCCCACCTTTTTTAGTGCTACCAGCAAAACAAAGTACAAATGATTTACGCAACCTAGTTTTTGGTTTTGTCTGTTGTAGGCAATGTTACAGTCATCAGACCATCAGTCATTTGTACTGTGTAAAAACATGATGTCAAGAAATCTGGAAGGAACAGTGCAGGGTGAATTAAATCCTGCCCCAATAAAGCCCATTTCCAGAAAATGTACAGACTGGAAATCTGTGAATCCCCCCAACTCTGCAAATAGAATGCAGGTTTTACAGGCACCAGAGGCTACCGCTGCAGGGAACTTTATGTTCTCAGAAGATCCACTGGAGTTAGTGTCCTTGCAGAGTGACAGACCTTTTATTGGACAGTGTAAAGAAGCAAAAGAGAATCAAACACATCTGCCCAAAACAACAGAAAACTCCCTCAGGGGAATCATGAGGAATACAGCTCTTATTCCCACGGCAGTACAGATACCACCTCATGAGAAAGAAGTCAGAGAGGAAGCAGAACTGCAGCAGCTAGTGATGAAACTGAAGGAAGCATTGTCTGTCCAAGCCCAACCAGGTAAAAGTTCTCCAAGTCTTTGTCTCCTTCATCTAGTTCATTCCATAATATCATACCCAGGTCATAATCAGTTAACCCTCAGAGGAAAGTCAGAATCTTGCCTTTGCCATTGTAGAGTTACTGCAGCGCCACATTCCTGTAAGGTAGAGTTTAGTCCCTAATGCTTGAGTAATTTGAAGCAGGATAAGACAAAGCTCTTAAGAGGAAGTCGGTCTCTGCAGTGAATTACGGAACACTCATACTGGTGACGGCACCAGAGGTCTTTTCTGTTGCCACTTCTATGACGCTGTAGCTATGACTCTAGTCCCAGACAGACTCCCAGCAATAAAAAATCCCTTTGTAATCAATGGTCTTACTGCAGCAGAGCTTTGTTCAGTGCTCAGGGTGCCTCGCTTTTGATAATGAGGATGTAATGAGGAGAGGTGATCTACAAAGCTGCTGTTTCTATATACCTATCTTAAATTGGAGTTTTATAAAGAGTTTTTCAGGATGCCTGCAGAATCCAAATGCTCTGAGAGACCTAAAATCTGTTCTTCATTTCAGCTCAAGAGTCTGCTTTGAAGCAGGAGTTCTTGTCTACAGCTGAACATGTTTGCAGATCCTTCTCTGACCTCATCAACCAAGTAACTTTGCCAGTGTGGAAGTGATGGAAACTAGCATTCACCTTACAGCATCACAGAAATATTGAAGGTAGCTGAAGCTTTGCCAGACTCAAAAGTATCTCAGATATTGCAGTGTCATAACATAGCATAGCAGAGTTCTGCCTTTACTAACTTCACTGGGAACTGTAAACTGATGTTAGAGAAGGGTATTCTATTAGTGCTTTCCAGCTCCTTTGCAGAAGAGGTAGGGCCAGCTGATAAAATTCAGCATGTCTTCACTAATGCTACACTAGTTTACACAACCTGTCCTGTGCTTTCTTATCACTGCTTTATAACTGATAATGCCTTGTGTTTCAGGAACATCTGTTTTTTACGTGAGAGATGGCTTGGGTCAGCTAGTTTCAGTGATTTATCATCTGTCATATCATTGTTTCATAGACTGAATGGAAGGAATAAATTCTTAACTGTCAGCCTTTTCAATACTTAAGTATTCACATTTTTGCAAACAGTTGAATTCATATTTAAAGGAAAAGATGCTCCGAAGAGAGATTGCGTTAGAAGGGCCTTTCCGTTATTGCTTAATGTACATGTAAGTATAGAATTTATAATAAGAATGTAATGCTACTTACAGCATCTAACATACTGGAAAAGTATTTTTTCTTTGGTTGCTAGCACTGTGTATTTGACAGAAACTTTTCTAAAACTCTTAGAGTATTAAAAATACTTTTCAAGCCTATACACACACACATACAGGCATATATATGCATGTAAGTAAACACAAGCTGTGCGGAAGTTTGTAAATAGATGATTGGCTTCAGCTAACAACAGATGCACTTATTGAAGTCAATTGCAAAGCTTCTATTAGACGTCAGCAGAGAAGCGGCCTGAGATTTGAAGAGAAAGGAAAATACCAGGCCAAAGCACCACCAAATATGGGATATACATCCGTGTCACAGCCCAGCTTCGTTTCTTATGATAATGGCTACATGAAAGCCTTAGAAGGAATTTTGCTCATTCTTACAAGAAAAAGAACAGGTGCTCATTGCTTTCCTTTTATCACTACCTGTTGGCTGCATGTTTCTTACAACAGTGCCTCTTCGGTGATTTCAGTGAGATACATCAGTATAACATGTGATGCTAGAGAGAATCATCAAATGTGCATTGTTCTAATGATAGCAGTTCTGAAGATTGAGGTAATGAGTGAAGACAGGGTATGTTAACGATAATTAAAGATGTTATTACAAGATGTACTTTTTTCAGTTGCTAATTACTTGTTAAATGACAACATGAACTAATGACACACTTACTTACTGATTCCTTAGAAGGGCAGATAGTTGCCCAGTTCTCTGTCTTCAGCTGTTGATACACCATGGTTTGAGTTCTTTCCTAGGAATTTTGCTATATCTCTTTCTGATGACAGCAACAAGTAAAACACTTATTCTGATAGTGCACAAAAGTATTTTAAAGATCTGAGAAATATGAATGATTCAGTACCACTTCAGAGAGTGAAATTATAGATCCAGCTACTTGCTATCATTGTTCTGGAGGAGGTATACAAAAAATAGTGAATGAGTGTGTGGATGTGGGCTCAAAAGCAGTCGTGGTTCAATAACAATTTACGTACTCTTAAGTGTTTAGTTGAAATCACTGGAACTATAGCAGCTTACTAAGAGAGAAAGGACTCCTAATTATTACAGGAATTTGTTTGTGATTACTAAGAAAAAAAACTCAGTTTGGGTAAAAGCAAAATATTTTGGAAGCTTTGGGAGAAAAGTCAGGTAAATTACATATGCTAAAACTTAGCTTCATGTATAATCAGGCAGGGTTTAGGCTGATGTGGTTGAAAAGGCCAATGAAAATGTGGTCCTTAAGAAAAGCTGCTCAGCAAAACACTTAATCTTCCACCACCTAGATTTCCTTGGGTTTGTATTTTTTAGAATGAATTATAATCACCAAGATAATCACAGCGTGTTTTCCATGCTGTTAGGCAGCTATTTAGCTGTCAATTCCCTATAAGATGAAAGGAACAAAATCCCAAGCCCTTTATTTTGTTGTTACTCAGTCCAGCTCACAGTGAAGCAACCTCAGTCAGGCATGAGGTAGTTTGAGAGAGAAAAAGGTACCTAGGGCTTGCATTACCAGCTTTCCTCTGGGTGACTCCATGTGTGCCGTGTTTATACTTACCTCAGTGAAGTATCATGAACAGGTCTGTAGGAGGTAAGAGGAAAAAGTTAAGATTCCCCCCTCCATGGATCTCTGACAAAAATATAGTCCAAGATACCTCCAAGCGTTACAGTTCGGAGGGATGCTCTGAATTGAAATAATACGAAATAATTGGAGTCATTTTCAAGGGTGGTGGTGGTAGAAATGCTAGTAAAGTGTGCGCAGTAATTTGTTGTTTGATCAGCTGCATTCGTTATTGTGACATTAATGCTTTCTGCTTCTGGGCTGCAGTGATTTGTGATCACAAGCCTAATTAATTACTAGAAAAACCCAAGCATTTTTTTTACTTAGAGTCCCTTGCTCATTCAACTTGGGATTTAATAAGATGGGAAGCATTACTACAACCTCTTTTAAAAATAAAAATGTTGACCACATGGATTTGCGCAGCCTCAGACAGGAAGTCTTATTCTGTCACAAGGATTTAAGTAAACAAGGAAACAACAAGTCCAAGCATGTAAAGAGTTTCCTGAACAGCCACTGGCTTCTGACTTGCAAT
This sequence comes from Struthio camelus, assembly GCF_040807025.1. NCBI lineage: Eukaryota > Metazoa > Chordata > Aves > Struthioniformes > Struthionidae > Struthio > Struthio camelus. The sequence continues at coordinate 9,221,680 of NC_090947.1, read as the reverse complement.
GCAGGAAAAAATGGAAGATTGCATAGCAAATTAACGGGAGACAGTCACAACCTCCTCTGTGTCAAATGTCCCCCTGCCCCTCTTTGATTGTTTAAGATCCCCACCTGGATCACATGCTCATCCTGTCCTTCTCCTGTTGCACTCAGACTGATGAAGAGTAAGCCACAGCAGCTGCAAATGCAAGCCTGGTTCTTACCTCAAGATCTGCAATGAAGGTCACAGGGGAGAGCGGTGGGAGGCAATGCCTTATCTATAATCACAGGCCCATTTTGAATTATTCCTTTGAGAATGTACAGCAAACCTACTCTCACCCCATACTCACAGCACTTTCTTTTTCTTAACACAGCCAACCTCGAAGGCCCCAATTTATAGTGAGTGAGCGAATAGCAAACATCAGCATCATCCAGTTGTGTTTTCCTGTCAAATTGTTGAGACCTGGAAAAAAGCAAGCAAGACCTAAGCTATAAAATAGAATTGAGCTTTGAGCCCATCAGAGGCAAGAAAATGCCTGAGGTAGGAGTTCCTTTAGGAATTTTATTACTTGCAAGTTTACATTTAATTGCATCTCTTTTTTATTTCAGCACAATTAATAACATAGATTGTTTCCTTTACAGCAGCAATTTCCAACTGTTCTCCATAGTGTGACCTCATGTTAGAGACTAGGTTGTTTTCTCAGTCCTTCCTCTATATACTAATCCTTCCCTCCCCATTCCCTCAAAGGCCAAATGATGCTACAGCCTGTTAATTAAGAAGCCTGTTGAGGTAGAGCGCTATTGTGAATTTGTCCAAGATAAACATCAACTTGGTCAGCAGTAGTATTTCACCATCTCTGTTGCTATCTGTAGGGAAGGAGGAGGATGCCGGCAGCCCTTTCCTAGAGAATCCTGGTGTTATGGCAGGACTGTATCTAGAGTGAAAGCACTAGCCTTTTCCCAAAATGCCCTATGAAAGAGCAACTGAGACAAGAAGCATCTGTTCGGATAGTTTCTCTGGTTTTACATTCTCTTGAGTTTGAGAGCAGATGGGGACAGGTAGCATCTGCTCTACAGCAATACCAGTCCCATGTGGCTGAGGCATGCAGCTCCTACCAAGCTCCGTCTGTTGCTGGTCTTAATAGCTGTAGGGACCGTGGGTGAAGATTGTGTCTCTTCTGTTAATACAAGGCTGGGCATTATGGGGCTTTTAGATATATTAATATAATCTAGATAATGAACAACAGTAGTACAAGAGTGGGTGGATCTGTTTTAACAATGTCCTTGCCCGTCTCCCACACAGTAACACAGCACTCTGGTAAGCTGTGGCAGAGGCAGCTGGGGGTGGGAGTTGCTGAGTACACTAAACGATGTGCTCCCTGAGCTCTTGCTGCTCTAGCGTTTCCCTCCTCTCTTGAGCGTTTGAATGAGTGCCTAACTTCAAGCACCAATTCAGTGCTACTGAAGTTGACAGGCCTCTGAGTTCTGCCGTCTGCTTCCATAATGTCAGCATTTCACACCATGGGACTGCGTTTAAACTTTGTTTTGTTCAGGCCCAGTAACCACTTCAAGATTTTATTTACACATTTTGCTACTTGAGCCTATTTCTGCAAATGAGTTCTTCTTCAGGCATTTTGCAAAAAACAAACATCGCCATATGCTCAAGGAAAGATACTGTGAATGAACAACTAAACTTATTTACCCCAAAAAGCTGAATTTTGTAGTTGCATTCATCCAATCAGGCAGTGGAAATACTTCATTTCATCAAAGCATCAAGTGTTAATTGCCCAAAGTTACATTGCCTTAGTTTAACACCAAATTGCCTATCAGTACAAGATAGAGGAAAGTGATTTGGCTACAGAGAGTTTGCAAACCAAAAAAGAAGCAAATTCAAGTTATCTCAAGAGGATTCTTTTGATTAACCACTTTAAGTGACAGTATGTGACACTTTAACACTTTCGTAACTCAAAATTTTGGGGAAGCGTTAACTTTGCTGCACCATAAAAAATGTCACGTGAAAGCAAAGAGGAGAGGAGCTGGTGACACCTGTTAATTTGTTTATTTTGATTTTTGCTGGAAAACTGAAAACATTTTTTTAAGATATTTTTAATATAAAAATATGTACTGCTTTTCTTTGGTAGGATGGTGTCTTCCAGCAGTAGTTGCTTTGTACAAACATACACCTGTGCATACAATAAAACATCACCATCTCAACTCTAATCCTGTACTGGAGCCAGTGAAGGTTTCTGGCAACTTTCTGATCTGCTTGTCTGCACCTTATTGAACGATCAGTTGTTTCCGTTTCAGCACCCAAAATACGCGTTGTAGTAGCTCGCATGCATTACAAAAAGCCTCACATACACACACATTAAAGTGGCCAACTGCTTATAAATCATGCAGTTCATTAAAGATACTGAATTTATAGGCAATTAAAAAAATCCATGGGTCCAAAAAGTCAAAGTTAATCAGAGATACAGTGCTCATAGTTATAGGCATTCTTCCACCATGTAAAGTAACATCTGTGAGGACTGAAATGCAAAAACTAAAGAGAAACAGTTTTTTAAAAAAATTACAGATAGAGATCTTAGTCAAAGGTGTTATTTCCTCTTTTTGCCTAGCTCCCCACTGACTCTTCCAAATAATATAGATCTGCTCTTTTGCACATGGATGCTTACTAAATCTTCAAACATGTCTTTCTTCTTCAGAACTGGCATCCTCTGAATATGAGGAAATATCCCTGAAAAGTAACATGAAAATACATATAAGTATCAATTTCCAAACAACAGAGGAGCAGCTGAGTATTCAGCTTGCCACATTCATGTTTCCTCCGTTTTTAGCTGCTACTGTCCCCATTTTATCAGCAGCAAACTAATTGTCATTGCCCAAAAACCTTTTCTTGTGGTGATAGCCATATCCCTCCCTTTGCAAGTTGCCCTTCATTGACAAGTTACCTTGAACTTGTCCCCCCAGCATGGACCTTTTCCATCCACCTTCATACAAAACTTCTCTGTTTGCAATTAGCAGTTAGAGCACCCAACTATCAGAGTCTTGTCATGGTCTTACTGGTTCACTAGCTTGTCATCAATCTCCTTGTACAGTAGATGAGAGCTATCACAAAAGTTAGTGGCACATTTGAAGGATTATGGGATATTTTCTATGTAATGACCTCCAAAAGCCAGTGGCCTGGCTTTATTTCTTTCAATCATATTGTAACTGTAACCTGTGAATACAGCTTACAGGTTGCTCCTGACTTACAATCATATTGTTTTCTGAAAAAGTAATGGTTTAACACAATACCTACTCACATGCATAGTACAGCAGCCTTTGTCCCCCTGCCCTGCCCTGCCCTGCCCTGCCCTGCCCAGCACCCTGCAGCCCCAGCAGAGTCAGGGCAGCGAGCTGGGCCATGTGGGAGGATTGGTCTGAGCCCAACCACCTGCACCTGTGAGGGGAGGTGTGCCCAGCTGTGGCCACTCTGAGGGCCCTGGCGGTAGGGGGCACTGCTGGGCCAGGAGAAAAAAAGGTAGAGAAGAGGTAGGTAGAGAAGGGGCATTTTGGTGTTTGTATTCTCTAAATACTTATAGTGAAGTTGTGCAATATGGCTGCTTGAGGAGAAGTTTCTTGTACAGCTGCTCCTCAGGAAGATTTGTGGTGAGTACAAAAGCTATATTTGCTTTTGTTTGCTTTATTTTTCCTTACGATTTTCAAGTTCTTATTCTGGCTTTGTGGCAGTTGTAATAGCTATAGTGTATCTAACTCCAGTGTTGTATTATGTGGGAAATGCCGTTGTGAAACCTGCTTTTTCATAGTGTTTGGATTTTGTTAAGGGAAGAGAATGTGTAGCTAAAGATACCTTGGCCAGATAACTGTAAAGCACTCTCCTCACCTGCCCCTTTACTCTCAGTCTGAAGCTGGTTAGTACTTCTCTGCAGGATATCTAGAGATATTGAGTTGTAATGCTGTCCAGTTAAATAGAACTTTGGTGGATGGAGACTGGGTGTTTTTCAGATAATTCATATTTAGTAGTGATTTTCAGTTTTGATTTTTGTTGTTTTTCTTAATGGGTTGTGATAAAGCCTGAAGTGTATCTTCAGACACGTTGGTAACTTCTAGGAGGGGTCTAGCAGGACTAGAGTGGTTCAGAAAACAGTGTTTGGTGCTGTAAGTCTCAACTGGGCTACTTCTAATACTGTCTTGGTAATCTTAGTCTCTTGGTCCTGTTTCCCAGAAGGACTAACTGTGAAGGTGCCTGTTAGATGTGATAATGTGGTTCTGTTCAGCAGCACCTGGAGGCTTTACCAAGGACTTCACTAGCTTTTTGACTTGTAGCTTTTTGTTTGTCTTTCTTAGAAAAGTGCAGTTCCTCATACTCTATTTCCATGATGACCTCATGGTTAATCCTTCAGTTCTGAAATATGGTGCTATAATAACACCTTAGCAGCAGTGTTTCTGTACCAAGTTCAGATCTCTGTCTTGCTTTTTCATTTCAATGGTATGTTTAAGGTACTACTGTGAATACAGCTTACAGGTTGCTCCTGACTTACAGTACTGTCTACCATTTAAAAAAAAATGTAAGATTGAATTGGTGCAAGTATTTGAGAGGAATAAAAGCCAGTTGAAGTTGTACAGAGCAACAAAGATGTTCTCAACCGATGCGAAAGTAAGCGTAAGACAAAAGAAAAAATCTAACGTTATTGTTTGACTGTTCTAAAACAGCCTGCTGAAAGCTATTCGCAACTGCCCATGTAGACGTGGAATTAAGTACGTAAGGTCATTCATATGCCAGCAGTGCTGCTCTCTGGGCTGAGAAAACAGGCTTGTACGTCTTCTTATGCATAAGAAGTGGTAATTCAGTTCCTCATCGTTTGCTAGGATGAGATTTCTATCTGCAATTACTAACAATTGATTTTTCTGCTTTCAGTGACTAAACAAGGCAGTAGGGTCAAGAGTTACAAAGATTAGAACAACTGGCTTTGTTAAGAAACTGGAAGACTCGGATGAGAGGTTAGATAGCTCGTCTGAAAAATGAAATTTAGGCTGTCGCTGCTGTAAGCTGCCTGCTGCTAACTAACTGGTGTTAGTCAATTGTACAGAGAAACCAGATGAACTGATTACAGTTCACAAAACGGAAAGGCAAAAGGATAGGGAGGGGGCAGGAAATCTTGTTTCTCTTAAAGTGTGCATACTGAATAGTGTCTTAAAATCCCTCTGTATGGGAGTAAACAATTATTCACAAAACATGTTATTTCTTCAAAATATATCAGATTTACTCTTAATCAATGTCTTGGACGAAAGCTATTTATTTGAGAAAACCACAGTGTGACATAGATGTGAAGAGCCAAAAGGCTCTTCACAAACAAAAAGGCTTAGGGGGATTTTAGGCAATGACATTCAAAGCTGCAGTCCTGAAAACAGGAATTAATCTGGTGCTTTAGCCTAGTGGGCATGTCAGATTTTGATACTACTAATGCCCCAGGTGTCTAAAACTGCTGCACTTTTGGGCACAAGTAGAGTGCAGTCTTGCCAGGACTGAGCAATTGGGTGCCTTTATGTTGTCCAAGGCCGCTTGGGAACCAGAAGGAGGTTCTGGGCTATCTGCTATCAGCATGGCTCGACACAGTAGAGATCTTCTCGGAACTATATGGATTAGCTCAGGCTTTTTGCAGGGCAGGAGAGGGTCTACTGCTTGCTTTTAAAATACAGGTAGTGGTGGCTTGGTTCATAGCTTAGAAACTGGACCTGTGTTTGGGAGTTGCTGTTCCTCTTGAGTTTGAGGGGATTGACTCAAACACTTAACTCCCATCTTTCAGCTTGCCAGCTAGGACACTCTATAAGGTTATGGGGGTAAGGACCTCTCTGTCCTTCCTATTGAACCCTATCTTTCAGCACACAGAAAAGCAGTTCAAGGTTTGTGGTTAAGATCAGGTCTGTGCAGGTGTATAGGTGTCCCCAGGGTAAAGAATCATGAGTACAAGTCCCTTCTTCAGAGACACCCTAATGGGTAGCTGCTGTGGAGGTTCTTCATTATTCTATGTGCAGTGCTCCCTAACAGCCTAATGACTAAGATGCTGACCTAAGAAGTAGAGAAAGGGGTCTGAATCCTTTTGGGTGGAAAAGCAGTTCTGCACCCTCCCTATGGGCCCTAGGTGTTAAACTGCTTGCGGAAGCAGCAGTACTTCTTCCACTCCATCAAAGAATAGCACCTTCCCCTTTCTGAAGGAGGATATTCCCAGTGGAAGGATGCTTCTGCTGGCAGCAGGATGAGGGCTGAAGCCTTGGAGGGGAGTGAGACTTGGGAAAAGCTATGTAGGATCTTCCTTCTGGGAAGGAGGAGGCTGAGCAGCAGGCTGCCTCTTGCAGATCCTGTTGTGAAGTGCCAGTTCTCACCCTACTGTGTATGGATGCGCTTACTTTAAGCCTGTGAATTCTGCTCTGGGGATAGGAACCTGGAGATTAGGGATTGCTGCATGTAGTATCATAGCTCCTGTTCTTCCTTACGGAGCTGAGCTGTGTCTGAAAGCCCGCACGCTCTCGAGTCCTAGATTTGTTTCCATTGTCTGTTGGACCTAGTTACCAGTATGGAAATAGGAAGAAATATCTAGCAATTGACTACTAGATGGAAGTAAGCGTCTCCTTATCCTCCTGCTGGAAGACTGCTGTTCTCCCGAGCAGCACTAGTATGACAGTTCATGGGATAACGAGCTCCTCGGAATGAGAAATGCTGCCCTAGCCTGTCCCTGGCGCAATAGTGGTAAAAACGTTGGTGTGGCAGAACATCTTTTTATGCTCGGTTATTGAGCTGCCTTCTTTGTTTGAATCCTCCTGTGTTTCACTGTCTATCCCTTCCCTCCCTGCCAAAATCTGAAACTTAAAAGCCGTCACTGGAGTTCAGGTAATTTGGAGATCAAATTCTTGCTGAGATCATTTTGAGCATAAACATAGTTCTCTACAAGATGGGGTTTTTTGTGCAGCACTGTCAACTGCCTTTGTGCTATTAACACATGGCGCAGTAAGCTTGTATCTCTTTTCTTTCCTGCTAGCCTCTAGTTATTGCCTAAGAGATGTGTATTAAAGGAGCAGTAACCTTGGTTTCTCCGTGTGAACTGAGAATGTAGAGCAGTGATCTTCTGTTCAGCTTCTGCTAGCTGCCTTCTCCCTAGGCCATGGGTTCTGGAGAGCACACAGTCCACATAGATATCCCAGAAGAGCTGAGCCAGGTCCCAGAACAGAGCCCCATGTTTCAAGTTCTCTGATGATTTCAGAAAGATCATAAAGTCCCAGAAGCCACTGACGGAGTCAGAAATGCGAGGCTTCCTCATTTCCAGCAAGACAGATGAGGAGGATTCCCAGCACTGGGGGTCTGCTCGCCCGAGAGCCAGCGGATCAGTTTGGCTATGGCAGAGGAAGGGTGTCACGCAGAACACTCCCATGATCAGCAGAGAGCAGGTTAGTCTCATGTTGCAGTGGATTCTTCCTCTACTCCCGAGTGATTGTGTCACTGAAATATCACAGAAACAAAGGAAATTAGAGAAACTCTTCACTGTTGGATGAAGGGATTAAAAATTCTGCTACTTTACATAGAAAGCCCTTTGTATAGTGATAACTGTTCTTCTGGTGTGCACTTTTATGCAAGTATGAGTATAAATACAGCAGAGTTGCACTCTGTGCAGTGGAAGCATGTGTTAAAATTGTTAATCATCCTTAAATGAACTCTTGTCTGGAACAATGATGAACTCTTATCTGGAACTTCATGTTGAAAGCTTTTGGCTTTTCTTTACTGAAAAAGATTAGAGGTCTGCAAATACAGATCCGTTTCTCTTTTATAGAGAATTTAAACCTTTTGACCATCTTGTTTTCCTCAGTAAAATTTTGTGAACCCTTTAAAACAATCCACAGACTGCCAGTGATCTGTGGGCAGCAGGAACTCTTAACTGTTTTAATGAATTAATGGCAGGGTGCAAAACCACCTTTTAAACAGGAATATGTTACCTGTTAAAATGCAGAACAGTTCTGAAAGGAGCGTACAGCAAAGCCACAGCATGATAGCTGTATTACACAGCATGCATCCACGCATGTATATAAACTTGAATTGTTCTGGTAGTATCGTGTACAGAGGCTTGTCACAGATCACTGTAACAATTATCTGTTATGTTAGAATTGCGAAATTTGATAACTAGCAGCTACGGGGGGGGGAATCTGAGAGTGATAACTCTTTGGGGACAGGAAGGTCCAGTCTTCTCCGTCAGATTTCAATTAATTTCTAATACATATTTCTAATGTGTTTGAGAGGTAAGGAGTTTGGGTTCTGCTTTTAATCTTCGTAAGTTGATCATGGTATATTAAGGACCTCCCATTTGTGGCAATTGGCCACAAATCTGAGATCATTTTGGGGCAAGTAAGTGTTAACAAGTGTGCTGAGCCCTTGAGTGTTTTGGTAGTTTTTGTTTTGTTTTTCTGTTTTTGTTGTTTTTAAGAGATCTAGTTTCTTAATCAGCTTAACTTAATCAGCAGCTGGGTTTTGGTGTAGGCAGCTTCTTCTGTGAGTACTTGCCACCAGCACAAGCAATGCCTCTCTGTTGTGCAAAGGAAAACATAGGAAGCAGGATAACCGTACGGACAGATTGTGTATGAAAGGTAACCCAGTCCTGGGCTATTCTCCCTGTGCCGGTGCGCGAGGAGGGGAGGGGGTTCAGCACTTTGGACTGTATTTCCATTGCAAAGCTGAAGCGACTCTCTTTGGAGATTTCAGTCCTGGCAGTGATACTATTGCCTACCCCCTGTCTGGCTACCTGATGGGGGTTCTGGGAAAACTTTGGTGGTGTTTAGAGAACTAACTCTCCAGCTGTTTACAGTCATTTTCAAACTGAATTAGGATCCTGTGAGCAGAGTTGGCTGGACAGTCTTGCATCTGACCCTTGCATGTAATCAATAGAAGAGGGGCAGCACAGTCTTCTCATACTGTTCTGCCTAGCGGACTGTCACCTATGACAGCGGTGGTAGGAGCCCTGTTATACTGATGCTTACCTGAACAAAACGAGGCTGTCCTTATGCCTGTGGCCAAGATCTCCAGAAGCACCTTGCCGTGTGCCCTGCTGCTCAAGGCAGGTTTTGATTGCGTTCTCAAAGGTGAAACTAGAAATCCTGTGAGTCGCTACTCCGTTCTTACTGGTTTGTGCACAAAAGCCCATCCACAGGATAGGAGAGCCCTGTGCATTGTATGCTGTGCAGTTTGCACAAAGGTACCCGCTTACCCTAGCGTTTCAAGGGACGTGGTTAACTTCCTGTTTAGCAAGCTCAAAAGTTACTTTGAAATGCCTTGTAGTATAGTTGCCTTGTTCCGCTGACAAGATTTGGATTTAGTCACACTTCCTTACTTGCAAAAATCTTATGCCCCTAGTCGCTCTGGTCTGCTAGAACTGAGGGAGCGTTCTGCTCTTAGTCTTCTGCAAACCTCGGCGGTTTTAGATGGCTGAGGAGAGCTGAGGGGATGCTTAGGGCTCTGACTCCCCCCTACCATCCTCCCCCCCCCCCCCCCCCCCCCCCCCAGAATGCACAGTGCCTTGCAACAAGAAAAGTTCATTAGCTGACTTGTCGCCGTTTGCGTGGCTGGAGCTACGAGTTCCGGCTGTTCTCTCAGTCCCAGATCTCGGGTGCTGACCGCGGCCCCGCCGCGCAGGCAGCGGTCCCCGCCGCGGTGGCGAGTGGCGTTTGCGAGCCCCGCGCGGCTCCGCCCGAGGCCGCTGCCCCGCTCCCGGCAGCCGGGGTGCCCGCGGCCCCCCGTCGCGTCGCGTCGCGTCCCGTCCCCGCGCCGCCGCCCGTCCTTACCTCGGCGCTGCGGCGGGCAGGGCGCTCTCCGCGCCCGGCGCCGCCGCGCTCCTTAAGAAGCCGGAGCGAGCAGCCCCGCTTAGTTTTTACGTCAGGGCGCGGGGGGGAAGCCCCCACCCGCTCCCGGGCACTCCCTCCCCTCCGGCGAGAAGCGCGGCTCCTGCCCCGCGCTGCTCCCTCCGCTCGGCGTCCTGGCTCGGGGAGCCCTGGGCTGCCCCGCTGCAGAGGGGGCTCCGCTCCTCTGCCCGGCCTGTCCTGGGGGCTAGGCTGGGGGGTGTTGCCTCTGGCCGAGGGGAAGCTGTGCACGGGGGCTGTCAGTGGAAGAGGAACAGCCCCCGCCCTGCAGTGGGCAAAGCTGAAGCCTCCTCTTGCCTCCTCTCCTAGCGCTAAAGCGCTGCAGGGCCAAGAGGAAGGAGCAAGTCCCCCCCCCCCCCCCCCCCCACGTTGGAGCCCAAGGTGTCCAAGCCTGCCTTAGGCATCTTGCTTGCTCTGCCAGGCTGCCAGAGGGGCTCCCCCAGAGTGGGAGTCTGCCTGGCCCAAAGAGGGGTGTTTGCTGCCCAGGGCTCAGCCCGCACCACAGCAGGCTGGTGCAGCCCTCCTGGAAACTGAAGCTGAATCCTAGAGAAGAGCCCAATAAAGGAGTTATTGCAGTGATGGAGCTAAGCTGCTCACTGCAGCTCAGTTCACACAGCTCTGAGTAAAGGAGAGCTACCCTGGAGAGGCTGTGTTGCCTCCTGAAGGAGAGGGCCCCGAGTGCATTTTCCCTCCTAGAAAAATGACAAGTGTGGTGTGTTATTGCTGCATGTCCTCCTTGTGAGGGTCTTGGCTGCGTTTCCTCTCCACTGCCATGTGCTTGGAATGGCTGTAAGACCTGAAACATGCTGGGAATAGGCCAGGCAAGGCTGGCAAGGAAGCGGGAGGTGAACACTGGTGAAAGGGCCATTGCTTGGTGCGTGCAGGGTAGGAAAGAAAGCCTATGCTCTTGCGGTACAAATGGCAACTCTGCTCATGTTCACAGTGCCTGTTGTAGTCACCCCTTCGCATCCATCTGCACTGCAATAAACTCTTTATCCCCAAAAGCTGGTGCTGGGGCTTCAGGAACAGGCTACTAACCAGCGTCCCGCATAACTTTCTTAACGCTAGCTAATTGAAGCAATAGGGTGGGAGAGACTATTGTCTTTCATAATTCTGTGTAGTCTGCAGGCCATATCCTGCAGTACTCTGCTGACCATCTGAAGTCAGTGGAGCTGTACCGGTTCAAACCATCTAGGAACTAGCCTACTTTTTTTTTTTTTTTTGGGGGGGGGGGGTTGGGATAGGAGAGGAGGCAAGGTTCAAGACTGTTTCACCAACAGCTTCGTTCAGTGTTTGCCGTTTGAACCTTAATACTTTCTCTGTGAAGTAGCTGCTTCCGTTGCACCAGGCTCATCTTTGTTGAAGTGAGCAGTGCCGTATCAGTTTACACCAGCTGGAAAGTTGGCCTGAAACACTGGTTTTCTTCTAGTCATCTGTATCTTTACAATTTAAAGCTTTCTGTGTGTCCAGTCCATGTAATGGAGAAGTATGTTCCTTTCCTAACCCATGATCTTACAGTGTGTCTACAACAACATAGACTGCACTATTGTTTTATTCTGACATTTTATTTCCTATTCTTAATTAGCAAACCAAGTAAAAGTGTATTTTGCATAAGTAATGTTTATGCCAAAAAGTAAAAGGAACCGTTTTGGGGGTGAGGGAACATCACAATGCAGATAATTATATTGTAGGACTTGTGCAGACTTGCAGATGTTCCATTTATTCCTCAGTAAATGTTGCAGTGGGAATGGTAAGCATCAACTGCCAAAAGGGACTCTGGGAAGAACTGAAGAATTTAATACCTTGCAGCAAGCCCTTGGAACATGGTGGGGGAAGCCTGTGATCCTGCATAGGACGTACAGTGTTTCTTCTCTGTGCTATCCAATACAGGCTGTTCCATGAGACTTCCTTCTCCAGGTTCTAGGACTAAGATGGTCCTCAAGCTTGCTTTTTTTTTTTTTTTGTCAGCTGTGTAGGAGCCACTTCTGGCTTCTTGCATGTTATGGAGCCACCTTGGTGAGTGAAAAGGTTGAGTAACCAGTGTGCTTCTCCCAGCTTCTGTTTGGGGTTGAACGGGATGGTAGAGAAGGAAAAAGTGTGGCCGTAAGAGATGGGTGTCATGGTGCAACCTAAAGGCAGCTCCTAGGCAGAAAAGGCTCTGAGGCCCCTCGTGTGTGTTGTTGCTCTGGGCACAGGAGGCCACAACAGAGCAGGACTATAGCACCGTAGTGGCGGCTGTGCCTGCCTTTGCTCCATCTGTGGTGAAGTGCTCTAAGGACTCTGCCCTGTACTGCTAAGTGTAGAGGAAAAAGGCTGAAACTGGAAAGAAAAAGGCAGAATGTTTCTTGTGAATTGATACATTTCTGCCAAGCTGGAACCTTTCTGGATTGATTGTAAGAAGTGAGTTTATTTAATTGAGTCCCCTTCTGGGGAGCACTTTATCTCATCTTGGATCAAGAACAACGTTGGTTTCCTTCCACTCAGAATCCTTCTGGTAGACCCAAGGGTGCTGAACCAGGGCATCCGAGAGAAATAAGAGTTACTGCTTGAAGGAAATGCTGCCACAGATAACAGACTGCGCTCCATAAATACTTCCTGAGCCTGCTATGCTCTGGTCCCTCTGAACCAGAGCACTCGTACTCTATTTCTGGGAAAGAGGTTTTCTTTTTTTAATTGGATTCATCACCTCAACCTCCTTGCGGAGAAGAAACGTAGAAGGGTTGGCCATCTCGTTCAGTTCTGTGTACTCTTTCTCAGTAGAGCTTTCTGTGCCCTTTTTAGGCTATGAATAAACTTTCTTTCATTGTACTGCATGATGTATTCCCCTGACAGCCAGTGTTCACATCTTCAATGGGTTTGCCATATCTTATGAATGGATTTAATTCAGATGGGCTGTAGGTCATATCCAGAGTCACTTGCAAAAGGAGATTTTTGTGAAGGAAAGCTTATTCTTGAGCTCATAACTAAGTTATTTCAGATCATAAAGCACTACAGTAATGGCATATTTTTACAAGAACGTCAATTTAAAACACAAACAGATACTTAAATGATCTGCTTGTAGGAGCAGGGGGTGAGAAGAGAGAAAAGCAGGAGACCACCTCATTGATACTGGTGATTTGGGGGGGGGGGGGGGGGGGGAGCATAAACAACTATGTGCAGAGTTGTTCCCTTCCTGCGGTTTGCTCCTGTCAAACCCTCTGATGTAGTTCAGCGTTAGCAGTTACTAGGCTATGGCTTATGGGTTGCTTGAGCAATGTAAGCCCTTACAATTTAAAAAAATTAAGTTCAACACTGAGACTGAGAGGCAGCAATATGGGATAGCATTTGCAATGCATTGTTTGTCTTTTACTTCCATGAGCAGCAATACCTGAACCCAGCATTAAGCTTTGCAAAACTATCTGAATGATGAGAGACATATATAAACCTTAATCAAAAAAAAATTTTTAAGAAATATTATTAGCTGGAAATTTGTGTTTTGCTGATTAGAATTCCACATTTTGGCACTTTTGTGTGAAATCAGACCAAGTCACAGCAAAGGCAAAACTTGTGTTTCTCCGAGGGGAAAAATCTCAAAAGTCAGTGAATTGTGTGTGTGTTTTGTTTTGCTTTTTTTTTTTGTGGGGGGGGGGGTGCGGGGTTGGTTTGGTTGTTTTGGTTTTGTCTGTCTGGTCAGCAAGGTACATGGAAGAAAAACAACTTTCTGCCAAGTCCACAAAGGGAGAGTGGACATCTAATTCCCACTTATACCTTTGCAATTTTTCTCTCAAGCGGGAGATTAAATTATGCTTAAAATTGGCTCCCTGTCAAATATACCTAAGAGCTTCTTGGAAATGAAATACTCGTGCTTGATCCAAAGTCTTTTGTGGATATTTTTGTATTAATTTTTAAAACGATATCTAGAGCTTTGAGTCAGGACTCGGTGTTATGCTACTGCCTAGTAAAGGACAATGCAAGCCCTTGATTGAATGCAGAACTCTTTTTTTTTTTTTTTTTTTTTTTTAAATGGATAAGCTGCTTTTAAAACAAAAAAGGTTAATTTCAGCTAAGAAATCATGTAGGATTGTGATGAATCTGAATGTCCTGCAAGCAAAAGAGGAGCAAAATTGAACAAATTCCTCACCAACTGATTTGCTCCCCGCTTTCCTAGTTGGGAATGGTTAATGTAACTCTTAATAAATAGTCTATATCAAAGTAATGATGTTGTATCAAAATACTTTTCACGTTGTTCATGTCAAATATCTTCTAATTTTTTCTGCATCCGCTTTCAAAAAGCGTGCAAGTGTGCCTGACATGCCAACTTTTTGGAGAGGGCTGTGCTCGCTCTTTCTGCTGGTTATCTCTGTGCCGTGAGATTGCTTGTGCTTGGGGCATATGAATATTGCAAAGGTATGTTGTCTTCCAGCCTGTTCAGCTGAGGGTTTGAATGCGCACTGTAAAGTCTTGTTGAATTTGTAGGTGTTTGCCCCATTATTAGGCATTGGATGCAGTTGGAAGTGTCTCAAAAAAACAGAAGTTAAGGTGTAATAATGTTGGGATTGGGAAGAGCATGTGTTTTGTGCTTGCAGGTAATGGTCATATGAGGTCTAATTCCATCTCTACGGAGCAGATTTCCAAGCAGCCTGCATTTCTGCCTCACTGTGGCTCAGCGTCTCGCATATGGCAGAGGCAGGGAGCAGTGCTTCCTGTTCCAGCTCTCAGCCTCTGCTCATGGCCTCCTCGTGTTTTGAGGCCATCTCTCTGAGCCTACGCTGCGGCACACGAGTGCTCTGCTTTGGCTTTCCCAGGGATTCTTGCAAGTTGCTTGATCTGGCAGTAGATAGTTTATGTGGCTGGTGAGAATTTTTTTTTTTTTTTTCTTTTAAATATCAGCAAATGTGGAGGACGTTGCTGTAGCTGAGTTTGAGACTCTACCATACTAAAGTCAAAAGCTAAATTCCGAGTGTGGGTTTTAATCCATGCGCTAGGATGTTTATTGGAATGATTTAGAAATTGACCCTGACTGCTGGTGGCTGTACAGCAGCACTGGTCTGGGTTTTGTTGTTTCCTGCCCAGTTTGCTCTGAGTTGCCTCTTCGTATCCTTGAGTTTATAGTGCTTTAATTCTTGCTGCTCAGATGGGCCACCTGGAGACAGCCACCCTCTTCCAGCATTCTGGCCACTTTGGCAGATGATGCCAGGATTTTGATGCCGATACAGCCCCCTGTGTCACGTGGCCTTTATTTAAACCTATGAGCAAGGCTAGACTGAGGGACAAGGGAGACAGAGCTTTGCGGTTTTCCTCAGTGCAGGTGTCATATGAGCAGCAATGATATAGCACTCTTGTCCTCCCTCTCAGCAGATGATGTGGGCTCGCATCCCCCACCACTCTACTCTTAAACTATTCTCTTAACGTCTCACTCTTAAGCAACTCCCTAGTTTCTCTTGGAACATTAGTAGTGGATCAGATTTGCAGCCACAAAGCGTCTGATGACCCAACGCTGCTCTGAACAATCCTTTGGATCTGTTCTCGGTTGAAAAGTCTGGTAGGAAAGTCACTGGACAGTAGTTACGACGTGGATGCTTATGCAGTTTCTACTAGTAGGGAGATCTTAGTGCACGGCACTGGAGATTTCTACAATTAAGCAACTGTCAGCGATGACCTGAAACATCTTCATGGAGCTGGCATACATGACACAGGACTGCCAGGAGGGCTGTGTACTTCTGGGCCAGGAGCTGAAGGCCTGTGGGACACTCTGGGATGTCTCTGGCCTGTGCTTGGGTTATAGGTTCGAGCCGCTGACGACTCGCACAAGCTACGTGGTGTTCTGCTTCTACTGTTTTCCTCTGTCTGGGCACACTTCTGGGCTCTTCTGGATTTCTTGGAATCTGAGAAGTGTTGCTGAGGACAGTCCTCTGCTGTCCTCTGGAGTCCAAGCTCCTCCCTGAAGCAGGTCAATTACCAACGCTAGATCAGGTCAGCTGTGGCTTTTTCTATGCAAGTCTTGAAAACATCCAAGGATGAAATTTCAGCAGTCTTGCTGGGTACCTGTTCCAGCGCAACACAATCCTCCTGGTGAAATTTTTTTCCCTGCTATCTAGCCTGAGTCTCCCAAGCCACAGTCTGTGGCCATTGCCTGCTATATGGCTTTACTGAGAATAGTTTGACTGTTGTCTTTACAGTTATCCGAAGGGCAGTTATAGATGTTTGCAAGATCATCCCTTAGCCTCCTCTTTACCAGCCCCAACAAGCCAAGCTACCTCAATGTCTCTTCCTGTGCTGTAGGTTCCTGCCCATCTTGCTTGCCATCTGTTATATGGCCCCATGTGAACCTGTAATAATGGCAAAAGGCTTTAGTATCTAGCCTAATAGAGCTTGTTAGTGCCTTTATCGTTTGTCACCTCCTTTGAAAGGCTAAACCTTAGCCAGGTACAAGTTGCAACGTTCTCATATTTCCTTTCCTGATGCCTTCTATATTAAGCTGTCCTTCTTGCCTGTAACTTTAGAAGGCACCATTTTCATTGCTATTAAACCTCATCTTTAAAACTGCCTGGAATATGAAGTCTAATGTCTGTCTTAATCTCTAGGTGACTTGAATGCAGAGATGTTTTTTTGGGTGTGCGGTTTTTTTTTGTTTTGGGTGTTTTTTTTTTTTTTGTAATACCTTCAAGTTTAGAATGCATCTCTTGAGCTATGGGCAAGTGTTTGTAGTATTTCTCTGGAATACCATTGGATTTGGCCAAGTGGTACTAACTGATACTTGCTTGACTGTTCTGGGAAATATATATGCAGATCTTTGTGTGAGCTTTTGCTGCTTCGTCTAAGGAAACCAGGACAAAGACCATCTAACTTTTTTGTAAGATTTGTACTTCCTAACCTTTGCTGCATAAATCTGGTGTTAGGTCATTGTTCATGTAGCATGTGAGCCATGCAGTTTGTTTTGTTTTTTTCCATTTGTTGTTAGGGTCATATTCCCATATCTAATATGCGTTCTGGGTGGTGGTGGGTTTTTGTCTGTTTGTTTTTTATACTTTGCAACAGAAATACAGACATTAACACTTAGGAGTTGAACTCTTGTTACTAAGCCTTCTCCTAGTGTTCTGGCAGTGTGAAGGACCTCCTGTAATTAGGGCCTTTTGAATTATTGGTAAAGTGGCCTTAATGTAAATAAGTCTAGTGTGCATTCCTTTACCTCCACAGGTTTCTGCTTCCACTAGAAGGTGTAAGGAACTGCTAAGCAACTGCAGTTCCTCATTAGAAGAGCTCTGTCTGTCGTTGATAGCAAAGTTTTCTTCTCACCCTGTCTACCAGCTGTCATATGCAAGCAGCTCTGCCACCGTGGTGCATCTTTCCCAAGAGAGTTAGGTTCCGTTAGTCTTAAGTTTGAAGTGGCTTCATCATTGACGTTGGTTTAAATTAATTTGTGAAAGTGGTAATATTTCTTGTGACAGATGTATTTTAGCACAAGTTTTGAACAGATGTTTGGAATGGGTATTTTACAAGCGCAAACTAAGTGATGTTGGTCAGGAAATTAACATATTTTTCAAAATGTGACTTGGTCATGTGACACTGTAAATGCAAATGATCTTTGTGAAGAATGTGACTAAGAACATCCTATATTTGTATCTAGATATACTGAGGCATTCCAGGAAAATCCTAAAACCCCTGACTAATGAATACATTAGCAATTAAATGTTCATGTCCTGTGGGCAGGTTGTCTCACTTTAGCCATCCAGTGCAGTTTTTAAAGAGCTTTTGATTGATTTTAGTGGAATCCATAACATTTATAACCAGATGACTTTTAGTTTCTGAATGAAGGGATGCCCTTGCCATTTGGATACTGCACTGATATCTCCCTGCTCAAAAATCAAGTTGTTAGTTCTTCCTGTTCCTCTCCCCCTTCTTGCCCCCCAATAGTCCCAGGCAATTTAAAAAAAAACAACAAAAAAAAAAGTCTCTCCTTCAGGCACTCACCCAGTGCAACTTTCACTTAAGCTTTATGTCATGGGTGAAAGCAGTTGGGTGAAACATGCTTTCGTAACAGCTGACATTCACATCTAAGTAGAAAGCAAACCCATTATGGGATCACTTTCTCCTAGTGTGTTATAGCCAAATCTTCTGGGGCGGGGAGCATTCACAGTGTGTGCTTTCTTAAAGATGAACAGGAGGTTAATGTGGTCTCTCTTAGCCCTACCCTTTCAAGAAAAGGATGTTTCTTTCCTGCAGCTCTTGAGGAGTAAAGGATGTTTGAGTGAGCTGACCCTGGTCAGCTCCTGCACTGCTGTGGTGGGCCAGCTGGGAAAGCGTGCCCACCCACTGCCGTCTTGCGCGTGCCCGGCAGCACGGGGTACTCCCTGGTCAGCAGGGGAATCGATGTAGGCAGCCGGACAGCTGCAGGGCCCTGAGCTGGTCCCTGCAGGCATAGTTCAATTCTGCAAGTTTGCATGGAGGAGGGGTGGGGGGAGTGGAACAAGTTATTTAAGGTCAAGAGAGGTATAACAGGAGGTTCTGGAGAAGAATGAGGATATTCTGACTCACGTGAGAGGGGTGGACTTGTGGGATCTTAAGTTTCCTTAGCTACGCGCTGATTCCCAAGCAGTCCAACAAGCAAACTGTTTATTGTATGTTCTGTTGTCAGTCCTGGCCTAGCGTTCCTTTGCACCTATAAAGCAGTTGCATCTCCCTAAATCAAAGATGTGATGCCTTATACATACGCTAGTGCTACTGCTATTGTTGGAGCAAGACGACTGTTTCCACACATCTGACCAGAAGTATTGATATGCTGTTATGCATAACTAACTGGCAGGGAAACTCACCTTTTTGAATGAGGTGGTTGGTTGTGATGGTGGTGGTGGGTTTTTTGTTTGTTTGCTTTCCTCTCCTCCAAGCAGAGTAGTACAAGCTCTGTTATTTAGTGTACTTATTTAGTACGCTTTAGTGTACTTTGCCCACTTTTTTTGTGGGCAAAAAAAAGAGATAAGCGTTCACTAAGGAACAGTGTGAGCTAGCAGGCAGGTAGAGCTTTATTTGAACCCCTAATTTTCTTTCACCAATATACCTTTTGAAACCCCCTCTCCAAGGGACGCTACTAAGGTGATACTGGACTGGATCCTAAGTAGTAAATTTATCTTTAAATCAGATTTTGGGTATCTGAAGTGACTCTGTTAAACCAAAGTCCTTTCTTTTCTTTTCTGATCTTAATTAGGGTTGCCTAAGGGGTAGCATGTTTCATGAACAATTAGACCTCACTGAATGTCTGTGTGTAGTGTTGTCATAACCGTGTTAGCCATTCAGTGAATGCTGGAGGATACTATAATAATTCGAGTTTCTTGGGACTGCTTTCTCATTACACAGAAATCCTAGTCAAGTATGTATTGTCTGTATACTATGTTTATTTTTAACAGTATCTGTAAGAGTAACTTCCTAATGGAGCAAGACTTGCAATAGAACACAGAATTCAGATGTGCCTGAAAGGAAATAGGAGAGAAATCAAAGACTGCAAAACAACCAGGCTTGCTTGTACACTCTGTCTGCATCCATTTGACTTCATTGTTGTGCCACCCTCGCTTAGACTCGGGCCACGTGGATAAGGGAATACGTTTGGGGAGGAAATGGATGATCAGAATATGCCAAATGCTTACATAAATATATGAGTGGAGTATTGAGGCGTAGCCTGTTGTCCTCCTACTATAAAGGTAACTCGAGCTTTCTCTGCAAAAGCACTGAGACTGCATGATGCTACCATGACCATCGCTACAATCTAGTTAGCGGTGTGTTTTGGAGCCAACTGGACTGCTGTGAACCATATTTCAGGAAGAGACCCTTGCTAGGAACATAAATATGTCTCTGTTTACGTAAGCTGAGGAACTGAGTGGAAGGATACTTTGTGTGACTGCGCTAAGGGTGATGTTCAGGCCTTGCCAAACTGAAGTGCTTGGAAAGTTGGAGCTTTAAGCATCCCTAACACTGGTGCCATGCAGCTCAGCACGCTGACAGATAGAAAGCAGAGTGGGTGTTGTGCCAGCATGATCTTGGGGTTTTCCCTTTGCTGGACAGCAGGTGGTGCCACTCAGTACAGTTCCCACCACCTTTCCTGTTAGGGTCCTTGGGACAGAGGTGAGTCAAAGCTTCAGGAGAATTAGTTGCAGTAAAACTAGTTGCTGCTGCTGGTGCAGTTTTGTCACCCCATGGGTGAAGGGCTCTTCCACTTTAGCAGGTCTGTAGCCCCGCGTAACAAGCTGACCTGGAGGGCTAGGAAGGAGTGTGTCAGTCACCCAGCAAGTGCTGCCGGACTCTTGCCCGCACCCCTCTGCAGCAGCCTGGAGCCAGGGAAGGCCCTTGCAGAGGGCGGCGGGATCCTGCACTCCTGCCTGTCCCAGGGAAGAAGGGAGGTGACGGGCTGCGTGCTGCCAGGCAGCTTTGGTGCTGGCCCTTCTTTGGCAGTGCCTTCACTGGGTGGTCTTGCACGAGGGCTGAGGGCTCGCCTTTGGTTCTGGCAGCTGCCCTGTAGCTGTGTGCCCATTTCTCTGGATACTGCCATTGCTAGTCTCCAGCAGTGGCTATGAGCACACCAGGAGACCTTTTCCCCTGTGCGTCCCCACAGAGAGGAGCAGGAGGAGTTCTCTCTTGGATAAGAAGCAGTACCTGTAAAACAGGGGGGCTGAGTTACTTGGCTGTACTGCAGCTCAGGGAGGAGTCCTGGTGCCCAACACTAGCAGCTGATCTGTCCAGTTTTCTGGAATACTAAATGTTCCTTTCTGGGAATAGAAAACTTTCATGTACGAATTAGGAGTGTTTCACTGTTTTGCGAATCCCTAGCATCCTAGCTAATAGGCATATTGAAGAGCCTCCACTACAGAGCAGATACGTGGTCAGTAGATATTTAAAACCTCAAGCTTGACCGGGCCACAGACTAAATCTATGGAAAACAATATTGAATTAATGAAGGGGGGGGGGCCTTATTCTGTTCTGAGGCAAACTGTCAAACTTATACCTCGGGTCTAATATGTGTGAAGGCAAATGCTTAAGGATATTGACTCATTTTCATATAAACGTGACTGTGCACAAAATACTTTCAAAGGAAACAAATGGGAAATGGAATTGTCAGTTGATCTGCTATTAGGCTTTTCACAATCGGAACAGAAGCAAGTCTAGCACAGCTGCCATAAAGTCACCGTATTTCCAATTTCTCTTGCTTGCTCTTAAATTTAAGCTATGCAGACAGTACTAGGTTCCGGGCTAGCTGCTAGACGCTTTCCATTCCTGGGAGAAAACTGGTAGCCATGTTAGCTGGTGATAGTAAACTATTCAAAGGCGCCTTTCTCTTGTGTTATTATGTACCTGGATTAGCTGCAGAGAAGCAACACGTGCTTATGTGTGGGAACTCTTCCTTGCTTCAGGAGAGGAGAAACTGGCGTAAAGGAAACGCAGCATGGCGTAGGAAACGGAAATTACCAGTCTGTAACACAAGCAGTGAGCTATGCCCTCGTGCCTTGGTCCCCAGTTAAAAACAGAGCTTTAATAAGCTGTACCTCTGAGCTCTACTGTGTATCTGCAGGTTTTGAAGCAATAGACAAAGCCACAGGCACTGCAAATTAAAATTTATTATGGCTCAGTCCCAAAAGTAAATGCAAAGTTCATAAAATTTGGTTTGATGGCTGAGGAAATCCATCAACGTACAACACATGAACAACTGTAGAATTTTTTGAAGTGATGCGATGTTTTTTATGATGTCTGATAAGTGTACTTGGCCTGGGACCTTTGTGCTGGTGTCTGCCTCTCCACAGTTAAGTGCTGCATAACTGTGTATGCCTTAAGGAGGACACGTTTCTGCGTCTGCACTTCAGAGTAATCCTGGCCTTTGGGAGAACAACTGGGAAACTGAGGCGTTGGTTAAATCGGAGCAGCGGCTTCCCCTGGGGTTTGTACAATGCACACAGGGCACCAATGCACTTACGCAAAAGCAGGTACAAACTGCTGTTAGTTGCTTTGTGCTTGGACGCTACTAAACTGGGTAGAGGAGGTGGGTCTTGCACCAGCTCAACAAATGCCATGCTAAAGCACAGCCTCTTATACTAGTAGTGGTAAAGATCAGACTTATGACAAAAACAAACTCTTCTAAAAGAAAATTCTAACGAAGGCAAATAGACTGGTACTAAATTACTGTGTTCCTGCATATTAGAATATTCTAAATTACGTTACTTTACTTTATTTCTGAGCAACTGCATACCCCTAAGATAATGTATGTGTAAGTGGATATCTTCTCAGGCCTGACTTGGAGTCCTCGTACTTATCTAGAGCCCATATACGCTCTTCCGGTATATGCTTTCACCCAATAATTTGCTGAATAAGCCCACAAAAATGTGAAGATGTGCTGCTGTGCTTGCTGAGTTCCAAACAATGAAAATCTCTGAACTGTACGTACAGCTTTAAATACAGTAAATAGTCTGGTTTTGTGACCTTTTGGTTTCAATAGTATTGGTTTTAGTATTGCTACTACTAAAATTTTTAGTTACTTAATTTCATTTTCTTCAAGCTTTCTGAGTCTTTCTGAGGGCACTTACTTAAATAGTCTCTATTGTTTTTCTGACATATGATTCACATTTCATCTCTTTTGGGTAGGAATCTGTAATGAATGTATTTGGAACAAAAGAGGGTTTTTCTGGCTTGTACAGCTTGACTTGCTGTTGTGTGGCTTTTCTTAATAGCAAGTGCCCCAGAAGATCACTCTTCAATACTTCTTGCTGTAATAATTTCCTCCCCTCCCATTATTTTTAAATTACACTTGTATAATCAAAAGCAGATAGGAATCTATATTCTGCTATTACATCCACATACTGCAGCAAGAGGCTTAATTCCTATTTTAGGAATGACCATCTATTGTAACTAAAACCAGAATGTTGCATGTTAATATTGAGTTTATGGTAAATCCTTCTATAGTCAAATGAGAGGAAATAAAACTGGAGATGCTCAAAGTGACAGTGTATCTAGAAAAGTGTTCTTGGATCTGCCCTGATGTCCTAGCTAGAGAGAAGATGGATGCAGTGCATCACAAAGCCAGGAACACTGCTACTGTAATTTTTTTCTTCGCTATAGTGAACTAAGGAAAAACTAGAAACCTTATGTTCCGAGCCATTGTATTTTTTCCATTAATGGTGGTTTTTCCCTCACTGTCTCCAAATGAGATGTGCCTACATATGTATCATACTGTGAGATATTAAGACAAAAAAAAAAAATATATATATATATATATTTTTCCCTTATTTGGAACTGTTGAAAGCCTAAAACCTGAGCAGTTACTTGGTAACTGTGTTGTGTATTTAGTTTTGCAGACTGACTTCACTGGAGTTAGTCTGGCAAAAAATGAAAGGAGAAACTGAATTTCATTCAGTAATCCACTAAAATGATCATGTTATTTACTGAGGCCCTCAAAATGTAGTATTTTTAAGCAATTACATAATCTAGATTTTTTGTAATCATATCATTCAGATTTTTGAAATGCAAAAGGCTTAACTAAACAATGCATATGGTTCTTGTTCAACTCCCTGAAGCCAACAGATGAGATTTTTTTTTTTTTTTTTAAAGTAGAGTAAACTTCCTCAACCTCCTAAACCTTATTTGGGCGTGTAACCATGTTTTGAAGCATTAGTTCTATGCAGACTGGAAAGCCTGCATACAAAGTTCTCTCGCAGATGGAACTTGAGAGATCTGGGACAAAGTTTCAGAGAGCTTCAGTAAAAGAAAGTTTCAGTCAACTTCAGCTACTCCTACAATTTTGGTGATACTTTGAAGACACGAATTAAGTAAAATGGAGAGAATAAGGAAAAGTGATTGATTGAAAATTAAACTACTCCATTCCATGTTCATGAAGTTTTTAATACTCGTTTTGCTAAGATGTAGAACAAGGACTATTAAATTTCCATTCATTAGCAGGCAACAAGATATGAATGAGTATTACCTTCAAACAAAAAACTGATTTATAACATTGTTGTGCACTTAAAATAATTACAAATCATTTTTAAAAAGGAGGAATAACAGAGGAAACAATAATGAATATAAAACATGACTGATGAGGCTTAAACATAATTTCAAGTATTCTATAGCATTTCTTCAGACAGTTGTCTTAAATTTGTTTGTGCAATACCCATCTTTGCATAGTACGGGAAAAATTTGTTTTAATGCCAGTCTTAAGTAATTGGTTCCTTCTTAACATGCACCTATTATATCTTTTTTAGTTTGCCTACTAGATTTCTCTTTTAGGAGGATCAGGTCAACTGAGAGGGATCATGCAGCAAACTGGTGTGAGTTATACAGTCAGTCACTGTACAGGTTCATGTCCAGATGAATCAATAAATAGAGCAAACGTATAGTGGGTGAAATGGAGACGCTGCTGACCGTGTCTTCTGTTGATGAGACTTTGTGATGAACACATTAACATTAAATGCATATGATGTATTCTCCAAAGCATATCAAAGGCATGATGTAGAAAATAAATATCTGTCTAAAACACTTTATTTTTTTAACTCTAATAGAAAGCACTTAATCTATACCCACTCTGAGCTGTGTTGTCACTTGCATTCTCTACAGACAGAGCAGAAAGCGAATGTGTTCTTACGCATGCATGCAACAGCTGATGAGTGGTGGGTAAATTCAATCGAGAAATTGTACTTCCTATGAAATTGCTGGTGTAAATAAAAAGTTACTCCAGCACTTAGCATATGTACATAGTAGTTGGGGACCACTGTGGTCTGATTTAAAACATCACATCGCACATTTACAATGTTGTTTGTGAAATGTTTCTCAAAGGTTTATTACACAGGTAGTTCATGTATCTTCAATTGGTTGGAGTTTTTTGGTAACCACTAGTGTTTCTGTTGTGGCCCCATTTGCTTTGGGAGGCGGAACTTTGTTTAACAAAGTTGGGGATTATGTTGCCAAGCCAAGCCATAGTTTTACAGAACAATGATACAGTTGCAAGTATTTTTGGTTCCCCATAGAAGTATTAATTGTCACTAACTTAATTCTACCTGAAGTCAGGCAGGAATTTTTCAGAACGTGATTTATAATGTAGTATCAGTGATGACTACCTGTGTGCAGCACCTTTAACTCATGTAGTAAGTGTTAATGTGATTATGTTAAAGCTGTTTAAAAAACACTTCATAATAAGTCAGATTCAACATTATCATAATATGAAATATAATTAAAGCCAAAAAAGATCTTGTAAGTAAGTCACAAGGAAGTCTGCAGCATTTTTCCTAATGTTCTATTTGAGCCTTAAAGCTAACTCAAGCAACTGATTTCCACTGAACAAAGATGGAGTAAGTCTTGCAACTGGCCTTCCATTGCTAGCGATATCCAACTTCTAAATTAAAAACAAAATTACAGAAGACGGCTTTGATCCTGATGATCAGTTGCAGCAGTAGAATTTTCAGGTAATTTCACTTGCACTCATGTAGATCAGCTTATGTAAAGTCAACACAAGAAGGACTGACCAGACCTTATGGCTTTAGGCTTTTAAGGGTGGCCTAAACTGGATGGCTTCATAACCTTCTCAAGTCAGATAAGCCTGGGCTAGTTGGTTACTAGAAGCACAGTACACCTGCTCAGCACTTCACTGCAAAAATCTGTATTCAAACACAAGGTACATCTAAAAGTAATTACAACACACAAACCCTCTGAAATTATATGGAGTTTTTGCACATTTTGTGACAGTAACTATCAGTAGCAAGGGTCAAAATACTAATTTTGTGTTATACTTTGAAAAGTGATATGCATCAAAGACGTTGAAGGAATGATTTGGAAACGTCAGTCATCTTTGCAAACCAGTTTGGTTCAGTAGGGGGAAGAGAAGAATAGTTCATTTTAAGTTTTTAACATTTTGTGAGTATTTTAAGGCTTATTTAAGTTTAATTCACAGGAAATAGAAAAAATAGCTAAAGTTTTTAAAAAAAAAAAAAATTGGCACTTCTGTGATTAACTTGAGAGGGTGTCACTTTCTTACATTATATACAGAAAATCTGCATGACAGCCAAAAAAGTAATCCAGGAGGCTTACAGTCAATACACAGATATGCATTTATACATTTTAATTGTTTTTGGTTTCAAGCATACAAACTTCAGATCACATCTGTTTGGTGTCAGATCTCCCTGCATCTGCATGCTATTATCTGCCTTTTTTGAGCAAGCCCAGAACACCCACTGTACAACATGCTAGAGAAAAGGGGGAGCAAAAAAAAAAGAAACCCAACATCAAAAATAGATTTACATAAAGAATAGAACCTTTTTTTAAGGAAATCCTTCTCTCTATATATAATCTGTGAAAATGATATGTCAAAATCTTATTTCCATATTTACACCTTTTCCTTCCTGGAAGAACTATACATCCATCACTTCATAGCTCCCATGCCCAACAGACTCCTAGCTCAGGAGACGAAACAAGGCGGACAGTAAGCTCACAGAACAGGGAGCTCTGAAGTCCAGAGACAGAATGCGCTTGCAGGGCTGGAAGATTTATCAGAGGCTACTATCGGCTTCCCAGTGGTTTGTACTTATCGGGCTGCAGGTTCTGCTTGGGGTGAGCTTGCTAGCTTGGTGGTTTGTGAGCCATGCAGGTTACCCTTTCGAAAATTAGCTCCTCATGCCACTGGAGTTTTGATAAGGAAAAAGGAAGTCATGCGAACTCAAGTGAAGTTAGAGTACCAGCAGGCTGGAAAAAAAAATCTTCCGCTCTTTCTTTATTTTGAAAGAGTTCTCTTATTGCACTTGGTCTGTTTCTCCTCCTTTTGTTGGAGAAAAGGAAAAAAAACTGATTTTGAAACAGTTTGCTTGTAACACTTGTCTGTTAACATTAACGAGAAAGGTGAACGGAGGAAGTATTTTGAACTTATCTCCAAAAACGACAGTTTTGTATCACCCCAATTCCCAGCACCCCAAGACTGTGTCTATAGTTATTGGTTTCTTTATGCTCTTCCTTACTGATTTATTTCCTGCACAACTACAGCAAACGCATCATACCCAAAATCCAGTAGTGCAAGGAGAAGCTTTTTCAATCAAGTTTCTTCAGATAGGGCCTTGTTGATTTGGATCGAACCTTCGTTTTTTGACATTTCTTCCAGGTTGCCATCAAAAGGAGATGAAAAGAGAAAAATGCAAACCATTAGTTAGGTGTAACAGGAATAAAGCGTGATACTAAGGTCACAGTGAAGTAAAAGGCTCACAGTGAGGCAGTTTAACAAGGTAACTTTTCTAAGCGGTAACAATTTAAGGAATTTGCTTGCATGCTTTCTGTATCCTAGCATCAATTATGTGTTTCCTTAGGCAGTTTAAGATCATGCTGGCATACAGAATTCAATTACTTCTGTAGTACTTCACGTGATGCTCTAAACTTGCAGAAATTTTCTGACCATAGTAGCATGTGTGCCCAAGTAGGCCAAGAAAGCATGCAAATACCTAAACTGAATGAGTCAAAATGCCCAGCAGCAGTGTACACACACAAGCACACGTAAAGACACGAGTACTTATAGCAGGTGCCCATCTTTGGCTACACCAGAACTTAGTTTGCGTCCTCCACTAGGAGGAAAAAGTTAGTGCCTCAGTGAGCTCTTACCACACCATGGACCATAGAGGCTGTGAGTCTCAGTAATGTGCAAAATATAGCAAAGACATTGCACTCGAAGGAGACTGGACAGTTTTGCAAGCTGTGTGATTAGAATTTAATTTTAATAGCGGATAGCAAGCTGGTAAGTTGATATCCAGTCTCCTACGACATTGATATCCTACGTCAAACAGCAAGACGTTACAAAGCGACAACAAAAGTTAGGTGCCACCTCCCCAGTATCTGGCTTTATGTGGGGCATCAAGCAAGGGGCTCATGCATTTAATTTTAACATTGGGCATATGCACCACTACCGCCACCAAACTGACATGCAAAAAATACACAACAGGAATTAATAAATTCCATAAAACTACACACCAACCCCAGGATTTTCTACTTTCTGTAGCCCTGCTGACTACTACTGCTGCTACAATGTTTATACCTATACTATATGCAAGGTCTGCTGGGGGTTTAAGTGACTAATGGACGTGTCCAAAAAGCAACTACCCCTGCCTTGGGTACCAGTGCCTACGTTTTGGTAAAAAAGCATGCTTAAGAATTGCTGGCCTCTAAAATATTACTATATTAACTGTTTAATCACTTCCTTTCTGAGTGCTATACTAACACTCCTTTTCAGTTAGGCTGACGTTACTTCAGTAGCTCAATCCACCTCTGTACTACCGGTAATTTTGAGAGGAGCAATTTTTTTTTTTTTTTCAAACACTTAGTAGGAATTTGAATACAGCAGCTTAATTGAATGTGAATTAAAGTCATCCTTCAGTCTGTTTATCCTGCCAGGGAAAAGGACACCTGCCCTTTTTAAACAGTGTCTGGCACACTTGAATTCAAACGCTACTGATGAGCAACTATCAGTCCCCTTAAAGCAAGTCATTAGTGCATGCAAAAAAAATGCAGATGATGTAACTAGTCCTTCTGCTCTGGGGAAACCATCATATTGCAGTTAAAATTGGAAGAGGACAAATCATTACAACCTATACTGAATAAAATTCCATTACCTGAACTTCTTAATTAAATCAAGAAGTGGATTTTTTTAAGACCTAATACAAGCTACGGAGGAAAAGATGCATTGCTGACGTCCCCAATACAACGCTTCTAACCAAACTGTTTTGACTTTTTCTAATCAAATCTTTTCTAATCGGATCTCCATCAACACAACAGTCCAGCAAAGAGTGCTGCGTTCCACTGCAGCTCTGAGAGCACCCATGCTTTGGGACAACAGTCGGCATCTGCTGGGCCCTCAGCATGCATTCTACTGTCTGTCCAAACCGTAACGTCACTGATTTTTCTAGTTTCATCCAGCAGAAATACATACTTTGAGAAATATAATACTAATCAAACTATTCCTTCCTTCACTTAGGATGTTCTGCTAACACTGCTGCATGAGAGAAAAACAGCTGAGGAACCAAAAGGACGTTTCAGACGATGGCCTGAAGTAGCCTCTGAAACGCTGAACAGCAGGTCACGTCCGTAAGGCAAAACAGTACACACGTATATAACAACTAAGAAAGAATCCACCTTCTCGTTTCTGCGATCTCAGCACTTAACAGAGGTAGGCAGTCAGGTAGTGCCCTGCAGAAACCACAATTCTACTCTGATTTCTTGATATGCTATAACAATGATTTTTATGCTCAAACGAAGGCAGTAGTCTTACACTTGCTGCTTTGTAGCTATGTACCACAGTAGCACAAAGTCCCCTTAGAGCGTTCAGGCAGTCTTCATAAACAGCTAACCTTTAAGCATGCTTCAGTAAAATTTTATTGACTGTGGGTCAAGCATGTCCCCAGGGCCTGCGTTTATAACCTGGGCCGTATGCAGGCCTGCTCAGCCATAACCGTGGCGCTGAAGGGCAGAGGTAGGACGGCTGGGCTGCGAGAGCTGCCCCTGCGGCGCTGCCCTTGGAAGCAGCACGCTCCCAGGGGGAAGCACGCACCTCCAGCACACTGAGACAACAGCCCTGCTTTGCGCTAGTGCCTGCTGCAGGCTGTTTTAAAAATTGGTCCAACAGAGCCTAAATGACATGATAAATTAGTATCTCCCTTAGCAATCAATAGAATTTCAGTGTCTGAATTTTGTACGCTTTTGTAATAAAGTTGTATTCTACCTTTTTAAAAATGGTCACTAGGGCCTAAAAAGGTACATTTAAATGCACGTCGGATACGATTTTTAATTGTTACTGGTCTTGTGAAATCGTCAGAACAGAATAACTATAAGCTTTTTAAGCTTTTGGCTAATTTCAGTTACGCTTTTTTCTTAAATACTTAAGTTTTGAAGCGGGACTTCCTTGCCTGTGTCGTCACATCTGAATCGTTTTCCTGTTTTAACCTCTCAGAAAACTTCTTAGACTTTTTTCAGCTGCATATCACAGCTAGTCTCCTTTAAAACTCTCCTACCTCTATCAGAAAAAGCAAATCTGCTATCTTGAAACACTGCAGTAAAAGAAATACTGTGTGGGGGACCTAAATGATACTTGATGCTGTTTCCTATTTCTTTGTTTAATGCAGAATCTACTACAGAACATTAACTTCTTTTGCGCTTAACATTTTAAGGCGTACTTAAATAACAAAGTTCAGCCTCTGTCTGGAATCCAACAAGAAAACAACAACAAAAGTCTCTTATCTGGATAAAAGCAAATTTACGGATAGTCCTGAATCAGAGAAAAGCATACCACACTGTAACGAGCTACAGCACATGACTGTCTCTGTAACATGATCTTCCTTTACAGATGAAAAATATTTCAGAAAAGGAATATTTCATTTTTCAAAAGGCTAGATAGATGCAAGAAATACCATTCTGTGTTCCTCTGCCTCCTCCCCTCTCCCCCCAACTAATAAGGAATGTGTTTATACAATATCTTATTGCTTGTGAGTCTCTGCCTTCTTTGTGTGGTCATTAAAAAAAGAAAGTTTTACAAAAGTATTTAAAGACTAAAACACTGATGTTGAACAAATCTCTTCCAATAGCCAATGTTTCCATATGCATTCCTAAAGCAGGATTCAAATGCTGAAGAAGGGATTAAATTAATGACCTTTTGCTGTAAACTGATGCAGATTAACAAAGCAAAGAGCTGAAATTAGCATCTTAAAATAATATGTTGACCTGCCATTTATTTTATCAGTTTGAAAAAATGAAATAATATCTCAAGTTGGACTCTTTTGTGTAGGTAATGACTGTATCTGAATCACTGTATATGCTTTAAGGAAATACTAGTAAGGGACAGAAGCATACTTCCGACAAAGTCTCCATTAGCATTCTAGTACCTTATTTTGCAGAAACTTGTGGGGCCTAAACGCACCTGCACAGACCAGCTAAACATTTCGGACCTGTAAGGACTGAGTAACTCTTTGGTCCATCTGTTAATTCTCAGGTAAAAACAACAGCACTACTCCTCTTTGGCTAAGAACCAATTGCTGGGAACAGAACTGTGCCTACAGTCTACTCTTCATCCTTCTTTATCAGTCACTTCCACGTTCTGATGACTGTAAGGAGGAGGAGTCTTTCATGGGTATTTTACATCACTTTTACCAGCACTGCCTCTTAGCAGTATTGCTTAAAGTACCCAAATTTGCCTTAATAATGTTGCACTTCTAAGTCAGCAACAAAAAGCATTTAATTGACTTACTTTTGCAAAGCTACTGCAAGCAGTATAAGGGTACACACCCTTACGAACACAGGCCCCCAAGATTAAGACTGCAGCCAATGCAGCGGCCCCAGGTAAGAACTACTCATAATAAAATGCCTTTCTTGCACCAGTGCTGTATCGAATGTTGCATATTTAAGTCAAGTCTTGTGCAGACTTGCTGCATTGAAATGAATTTCAGCTCTCATGAATGTAGTATTTCCGTATACTGCCTGGCACCTTTAAGGTCGGTCCTGACACACGTAGGAGTCCCTTGCTGCAATCTGAACACCAACAGCTTTAAAAGGACTATGCAAGGCTCTGCTGAAGTACAGTCTACTTCCTAACAAAGTTTCCACATGCAGCCTGTAACTCTAACCCATCAGAAGTATTTAACGAGGCTCTGTGCCCCCTAAAACTTTGTCAGTAAACTTTTCCTTCCTTCCTATTCTCTCTGCATATTAACTTGATTAGAAGACTTAATCTAGGATTCATTCTTGAAACGGGAAGTTTTTACTGTTTCCCTAAACTTGCATCAAACCTTCTTTTCCAGTTCCCCTTTCACCCCCTCCCCAAGCCCCCCACCCCACCTCAGTTCATGAACAAAGTTTGCTTAGTTGCAGCTTACGTTTGATTTGGACTTGACACCACAGTACCGTATGTACATATGAACATCTGACAACCTGTGAAACAGAAATCACATCTCCCAGTTTGTAAAGCATTAGCTACCTTCTCTCATAGCTGTAGAGACTAAACATATCGCTTGCTTAAAAAGGAAAAAGTTAAAGTCCTCTTTATTATCCTCATCTGTCCCTCCAGATATATCTGAAGCAAAGTGTTAGAGGGTCTAGCAGCCCTCTTTTGTATAAAAGTCTTTTCAGTTCCCCTCTGACCCCCAAGAAGAAACATGCACTTCAAGCTGTGAGCTAGGCCAGGCCAGTGTATTTGAGGTTCTGCTACAGAATAAACATTTATATCTTGCTCTTTTGAGAATACTAACTTCAAGAGACTTTTCTGATATGTGTCTTGTATGGGGATAACAAACTTCTGTGTTTGGGCAAACGAATAACACCAGGATGCAAAGCAGAACAGTTGTGAGAGTAGTTTAAGCGATGGGAGCACAAAGAAGAAATAAATGATTAAATATTGCATTATTAAAACAGGAAGGATTATTGTAAAGATCTGTGTTCATGCAAATTCTCAAATGTAGATGTGCCCAGCCTAGGTGTACCCAGTCTGCACCCGGGTATACCACTCAGACCAACACTTAATGCAAATGTTGGCAGGTGCTGCAGCACAACTCTAAAAAAGCTTCAGTCTAGGCCAAAGGTTCCTATGGCACAAGAGGGCTTAAAAAGATTCAGAAAAAAGACACTGCCTAAAATTTAAGGTTTTAAAATTGCAATGACTTGTACTGTATTTTAAAAAAATTACCTGTTGTATTACAAATATATTACTTCGGGATAAGCACTAATCGCTGTGCCCGTTGTTAAGTAAAAGACATACATCTCTGATACAGGTCCAGAAATACAACCTGTCATTTATTTTTTTTCATTGAAATATAGCTTGGTTAATTCCCATGGAAACTCGAAATATCAATGTTGTTAATATTATCACTTTAAAAACGCGTGCATATAGAACTCTAATCTGTTTTCTCAGTAAATCAAAAATTTTAACAGGAATGTTAATACAAGGCTTGCAGAAAATTTGGCTTTTTTTTTTTTTTAAAGCTAATTGCAGTAAAGTATAAATAAAATCAGTTCTGCAAATGAACTACTTCGGTATTGCTCATATGCTTTATTTAGGTGAAAAGACAACTTTCTCCTCTAATCTCTTATCTACTAGGATATACCAGAAAAGATTCAAATACGGTTCAAATATGTCACTGCATATTCTAAAATACATGCTTCATTTGAATTTCTGTCTCTGAACATATATGTGAAGCAACACATATAAATACTAAAAAAACCATTATCTCACTGTTTATACATTTGGAAAGTATTATCTCAGCCATTTTATAAGAAACAATGGAAAAGAATACGGCTGTATTAAAAACTATTTTGCTAAGAGCTGCCTGTAGTAATGTACAAATACTGGAGGCTGCCTTAGAGATAGTTATAAATTAAATTATTTGTGCAATAAATGAGGAGAAGCTGTTAGAAAAAAGATACAACAGCTTAAGGTAGGTCTATCTGCAGACATAAAAGGCCAATAAAGAGCATATACCAATGATTTAAAGAAAGGTAAGACTGACACGTATTTAATCTTTCCCATTAAAGTAAATGAGGTGTGGTACCTCTGTGGCAGACTCCCCGGCTGACCCACCTGCACTGCAGCTCCTGCGTGTGCCAAGGGGAGGACCAGAAGACGTTTGCAGAAGCAAGGGCAAACCCCGTTTTCTGTTCTTGGCTGGGCTAAAAAAAAGACTTAAAAATATTTTGCTTCTAAATGCCTATGTAATTAAGGCCACTGGACACTGTCAAAATGTTAACACTTTAAAATAAGTGAGGAAAAAAAACCCACTTTCAGGTGACCTTTCATAGCGAATTAGCAGATAAATATGACCTGACTACTATTTTCTGTTTTGATAACCTTCTTAAGCAATTAGAGAATAATTTTTTTTCTTTTCAACTTAGGCGTAGAATATGAGTATAGGCTTATTTTTCTTCAAATTGTTATTAAAAACCTGATTATTATGGAACTAAGATTTATTGTCGTATCATGGCTTAATCGGGATTCATATTATTGAAAAGCAATAGCAACTTGAATACCATGAGAAATGACTTGTTTTTATGTTTACCACTTTTACGATTTGTAAGTTTAAAAACACTAGTTCCAAATTTAGATCCTTTTTAACCAAATATGGAGCATGAATGTAGGTAGATTTGACCCTTAAAAAAAAGGGGGAAGGGGGCAAAATTAATACCTCTTGTACAAGACTCCCTCTTAGCTTTAATGGTCACAAGTGGAAAGATTAGTATGCTACTCTTGATAGTTATAAAATATATTAAACTAGAAATGAGTGAGAAATGTTTGTGTTTCAGGAGACAGTTCAAGATTTCAAAATGGTCTCTCTCTAATCTTGAATTGAAATTAAAAATATATATATATCAATTTGTGAATTTGATATGAATCAATGATAATAATAATTGGCTCTGGTACTTCGGAGACAACGGTTTCAGTAACGTCTTTGCTATTGAAAACTACTCCTTTACTGCCATCACTTGGCATTTTCACATAAAGGTTTTGATTATAAAAAGCTTATTCGTTTTAAAGTACTACTGTATTCAGAATCAACACTTTAAACTAAATACGTATCTGTTGGGGTTTTTTTAACCCCTGGTGTCAATTCCTGATAAAAGAGAACCACAGCATTACTAACTGAAGGTGGGGAAAAGAAAATATTACCTTGCTTATTAAATGTTAGGGGGAACTCATGAGAGTTAAATTATTTCTCTTATTGATCTTCAGCTTTGCACCCTGATGCCATCTGTGTCTTGAATCCATTTCCTCCTCCCTCTCAGTGCATGCATAGTTCTTTCTC
The DNA here is from genome assembly GCF_040807025.1 of Struthio camelus. NCBI lineage: Eukaryota > Metazoa > Chordata > Aves > Struthioniformes > Struthionidae > Struthio > Struthio camelus. Next base: position 9,187,059 of record NC_090947.1, on the reverse strand, counting down.
TTTAAAGAAGTTTGTTATAGTTTTGTGTTTTTTAGCTTACAAATCTTGTAGCAGGAACTCAAAATTTAGTGATGTAAGCAAGAAATAGAAATGCCATAGCCACTGAAGAGAAGACATGCGGCATTGCTTACTTAAAGCCCCATCCTGTCCCCCCAAGGACAATAGCTGCTACCAGGATGGCACCAGCGATGGAGCCTATTATAAGATTGGTGGCACTAGGACCTGTGATAAAGCATTATGGGAAGAAAGACGTAAGAACCAACCACTTTATTCACAGTAAGTGAAGCAATTGAAGGGTAGGCAAACAATTAAAGGAATACAGACAGCACACAAGGTGATGTCTCTAAACATTTTCAGTAGGCCCAACTTACTTTGATAGTAAGCATGAACAAAGCTGTTGGTCTCTCTCAGTCCTACTTTAACTTCTACCATATGTAAAAATCTAATGTTAAAGCATGAACTCCATTGTGACTTACTCCATTATCTAGTAAATAAATTGTTAACTGAGGGCTCTAAGTTTGTAAATAATTCCTTAACTTCAAGGAAAAAGTATGAATGCGGTATTTTTTTTATGCCTACAGCAAATGCAAAGAAAATCAAAAGCCTGTTTTTTTCATGTAGATCCTGAAAGGTGGTAGATATTTTAATTTGAGCTGAGAGCATCTAGCACTACTTGCTAATCAGAGTGCAGAGTCCCTACAATTAACATCAGTGCTAGATTTGCAAACAATAGCTTGACAAAAGCAACAGGACTATGTAATAAGGAACTGAAGTTGAAATAAAAGCTGTATTCCCATTAAATTTTCCAAACATCAAAGAATCGAGAAGCTCCTTAACAACAAAGTGGGGAGGGGTGGAGTAGGAAAAAAGAACAAGAAAAAAGTGGCACAGACTAGCTTTGTGCAATTTTCCAGAGATAGCGAGAGAACACCTAAATGCGAAGTTCATAATTAACCCTTAAGTGATCTATGTACAGAGGGTGGAGGAAAACAGACAGTAAGGATCACTGTTTTACCAGTGTAATTGCTTAGAACAAGAATTTCCTATTGAGCAGCCTTTGATGTAAAGCTAATTGCATCTGAGTTCAAGGCAAAATGAAACCAACACAACAGTTCTTCTGCAGCATGCTGCACGCTCTGTGTTCACGTGTCCAGGATTAGCCTCCAGAAACAGTTCTTACCTCCTACCCCAGTCCTCCCAAACCAACACTTCTACACCACAACAGAGAAGTACTATTCTAACTATTCTGTTGCTGAGTTTGAACAACTTTCAGAGAGCTGGTATAAGAAGAAGAAGCATCTAGAGACGGCAAAAGAAAGAAGCAGGGGCAGCTGCAACAACGGAAAGCCTGAAGCAGTTAGGTCAGTATCACAAACACCTTCTGCCCAGTCCCAGACACTAGAAGAAAAGAGTACTCTGGGTTTGAAAATGCATCAGTGACCTAACTTCACTGCATGCATTACAGGTTTCCCGTAGTCGTGCTTTTAGATACCAGATTAGCCAAAGGAAAACCAAGCTCGCCAGGGGTTTTTTTGTAACATCCAGTGGTATGAAAGAATTACTCTGCAAACATGTCATTAACTGGTTCATATAAATATCCATTTCAGGGACTGAAGAGCATACAGACCCAGCTGAAAGTCTGCATGATATATCACTCTGAATTAGTATACACAAAAAATTTTCTTCCCCTCATGCTTCAGAACAAAAATCCAGATTTTTGCCATGAACTTAGGTTGAGTAGTACACTGTTTATTTGAGGAGTTCACAGGTACTTCAGGAGGACTGCTTGTTTATTCGTTTCAAACAAGTGTAGCAAAATATACATTCTCCCCAGTCCTTTCAGACATTTGATTTAAAAATGGCTTCCAGCAATTCCTACACAAAGAGCGTTCAGGAATATTAGTAAAAGACAGACTAAAAAGAAATATAGTGAGCTTTACATATATGAGCAGTGCACAAACTTGACAACAATAATGAAAAGATCATTTTTCACAATTTGGAATAAGACATCGTACTTGGACTTACCTTTAAAGTCCCACCTGGCTATAAATCAACAGTAATAAGCATGGTGGAGAGCAACAAAAGCGCCATTTCATAGGCATTATATTCCCAATTAAGACTTTCTTTCAACAGTTAGCAGCCTAAAGAGCTACTGTATCTGACTCAGCAGTACCGACTTTGGCTTTTCTTTATTAGCAAAAGATTGAAAACACAGCAAGTATTATCTATAACAATTTTTAGAAGCCTTGAAAAATTCTAAAGCTGATTCCTTGCTAGCCACAGAATGCTATTTTCCCCATAAAAGAGATGGCAGGTACTAGGATTAGCTGATAGTAATGTATTCATAATTTAGATAAGGAAGTACCAAATGGCCACTTTTTAACCTCTCCTCATAGGAAAACTATGTTCCCTGGTTGTTAATTGTTAGGGGCGGGGGGACAGGACGGACACCACACTGTTTGCTAGGGCACATTCATTTAACAGGCAGTTTGGACTTTCAATCCAGGACGCCAATACTGTTTTTATTGACTATAAGTATGGAAGAATTCAACTAAAATTGAAGCAGAAGAGGATAACGTACAAACCAATTAGGTTTAGTTAAGCAAAAAAATAATGAAATCATGCTAAATGTTAAAGAGGTTGTGATAAAAACACTTTTCAGATCTTACTCATTTTTATAAAGCGTCATTAACTAAAGAAGTGGCATTCATTTTTGACACAACAAACCATTGTGAAACATCAAATGCCTGTAAATATTAGGCAATCTGCTAGAGAGTAAAGGATAGATGGCTGTGGATAAAGGCATGCCTGTTCCTGTGGAATAATTTAAAACTATTTCACAGTATATTGGGAGTGGCAGTTCATACAAATGCAGAGAAACCGCTGTTTTTCCTAAATTGATTAAAGAAACGGGAAAGGCAACATTCAAGGTAAATTTTTACTTTTATCAACAAGACTATAATCTAATTTCAAGATTTCTGTGAAAACAGAGCTGGTGACATGCTTATGATTACTAAACATCAACTCCTCCTTGGTTATGAGGAGACAGTTCTCCAGCTGAGGAGTTCCACGTTTGAAATATTTACAGACAGTTAAGAGGAGTGCTGGGAAGTTGGGAAGTTGTTTTAAAGAACATAGCAGACCGTGCACATGAAAGTACTTAAAACAGTATGCAAATAATTGTACATGTTATTGTTTACCTTGCCTTAAAGATGTGTGCATTATGTTTATCAAGCATATTAATGAATTTAGATTATTAATAGAGTAGGATTTAGTTATCAGTATGAAGTGCACTTTGCATCAGATTGTTATTTTAGTTAGTAACGTTTATGAAAAAAATATAAATAAGTAGCTTTCAGCCAAATAAACTTCTCTGGTCACTGGACTCAGATGCAGATTGGAAGTAAGAGAAAGGTTTTAACAAGCACTGTACCGGGGGGGGGGGGGGGGGGGGGGGGCAGTTTCCACCCAGACTATTGTGATGTACAAAACTCGAGGAATTTGTTCCCTCTTACCTCCTGCTGCTATAACCCGCAGGCACAGGTTAATCAGGAGCAAGCCTCTGCACGTGCCTAGTGCCCCCCAGCACGCCCCCATTCCTGCAAGGCACTCTCTGCGTGGCATGGCCAGTACTCCTTGCTACCGTGTTCTCTCTAGCCATCTCTGAAGACCACGATACAAACTCTACTGAAGGTGTTAAAAAACAAACCAAACACACCTCTCTCTAATTTCCATGGACTTTAGATTGTTCCCTAAATCTTCATCATCATCAGACAGACTCTACAAGAACTAAAATGCATTGTTCTGAAATTCTTCTTGTCGTAGAAGAGTTGAGTTTACTACAGATTGCCCTGAAAGTTAAAACAGACTACAGTTTTTTTGATGTTCTCTTTTCAAAAACCTTTCTTCCTTTTACCTATCACTCTGCCAACCAAATCCTCCGGCTTAAGTCATCAAAGCCAGATGTCCATTTCAGGATGAAATCTGAAAGAAAATGATTCAGCCATATCATCCCACATGACTGCTAAAATACCTTCATAGAGCATTAAGCTTAAGTATTTCTACCATGTGAAGAAAAGTCTGGAATTGACAAGGGAAGTGGGGAGGGAGAAGGAGGAAAGGCAGGACCTGGCATTCGGGCCGTTCGACATCGCTGTAAAAATTCATCCCAACCTGGTCAAGTTTCCAACCTCTGAAAATTCTGTCTCCACCGCTGCCCAGACGGAGCAGGCAGGTGATGAACACGACCTCCCCTGCAGCCGTTGTGCTGCCCACCAGGGACCGGAGGGCATTAGGAAGGCAGAGGGTGGTTGTGCTGCCTCTGCTCTTTCTTGAAACCAAGGAGCAAAATGCAGCAGTGGCTTGACTTGGAGATATGCTATCTGAGGGAACTAGAGGACTAGGAAAAAAGACTGATGGGGTCCCTGAAAGAGCAATGGATGGAAACAAAAAGAAGGATGAGACAGGTAGTGGCTCATAAGACGAAAGGGGAGGAAAAAGTGAAGAAAAGCTGGAATTAGAGCAGAAGGATAGAAGAACAAGGACAAACGGTCAGGGATGTCGGTCAGAGCAGAGTGGAACTGTGACAGGAGGCAAGGCAAGATAAAGAGAGAAGTGTAAGCAGAAGGCAGAACTGTCCTTAAGCCTTAGTAAATACTCTACTCCAGAATACCCCTACCTATAAATATTCTACTCCAGAATGAGTCCCGAACCTCTACAACCTTCACAGTCTTCATTTTTTTTAGCCAACAGCTGTAAAACTCACCAGGAAAACACAGATCTGGTCTATTCTCAAGTAGATGGTCTAAAGACCTTCTTTCTTTTATTTTTCTTGAAGTTCTCCACTGTGGATGCAAAGGCCATCTATTCTCCTGAAAATCTAAGCTGTGCGGTCCATGTAACCATCCAGTTCAGAAAAAAATGAAAAAGTTAAAGGTAGGGTTGCAAAATCAAACACACAAAATGCTGCCTATTGGAAGATTGCCTAATTGCCTTAGCCTTAATGAGAATAGGAATGCTTTTTCAGGTAGTCTGATTAGACATCAAACTGTCTTGTTCCAGCTCCCTCCTTCAGAGAGGTGGCAATGTCTCATGACAGATGTTTTTAGAAGATTGGTGATACAGTATTAGAAACACAGTGAAGTTGGAAATGTCAGAAGAGCAGAACAACAGCAGTTTATTCTGCAGTTTGCACTGTGTTCTGTGAACACAGAATAAAGAGAGTTCATTCTAGTACATAGTGACGAAACATCTCTCTCATTACCTCCCCATAATTATGAACAGATGATAAAAATACACATTGCTTGTACATATTCTCTACAAATGAATTCTGTGCTACAGCATTCTACTGCCTTGAGGTAACATAATCCTAACCACAGAACATCAGAAACTTTACTGTAAAATTAGCTATATACACACTCTATTTTCATCAGACTTTACTTTCTCAGCCAGATTTTGTGACCCGCTATTAGACTGGAAACCCCATGGACTGGAATAAACAGTTTCTGAATTATATCAAATAGTCCAGGTTGCTCTGAGTCCATTTTGCAAAATAATGATAAGCTTTCAAATTTTTCCCATTATTTTTATAATTTGGGGTAATGGAAACATTTAGACATTTAGTTATATTGTGACAATATAAAAATTCACAAACTTCTCGTGTTATGCCCCACATTATCCCAGACAGGAGAGGGTTCAACACTGCATGAGCAAATCACATGACACAGACACAGTCAAATCACACGACAAATACGGTCACCACATGACAAAGCTAATGGGGTAATACACAGAGGGCTCAGGTGCGTACGGTTACCTCACACACTAGGCACCAAACATAAAACTCAAACTAAGAAAAATGCTTACTCTATTCCCCACCCTGTGCCTCCAAAAATCACCCCCAAGGCCAGAATGGTCCCTGCCACTGCACCTATTAGCCTGTTAGTTGCCATGCTCACTGTGTGGAGGGAAAAGGGAAGATTTTTTAAGGAAACCATCACAAGTCAGGTATGTCTGAAATGAAAACATGAAATCATTCCTCAAAGGAAAATTCTACTTTGCAATCCATTCTCTGTCAAACAATTAAACCGCCTAACAAACCTTTCTTTACTCAACTACTGCAGCTCTAAAAATTCTGAAATGTGCTGTATTTAGCTTTATTTGGATACTTGCAAATACTTCAATGAGAAGTTTTCCTGTAAATTTAAGACTATTTCTTTTAGCTTGTGATTCTATTGCATATTTACTTAAAAATTCTCGACCTACTGTTTCTTTAAGCTTAAAGCAGCCCAAGTGTAAGCAAATCACCAAAAAGAAAAACTTCCTTTTGATCACCAGAAACATACTGTATCCATAGTATAACTAAACACGTGAAAGCTGTTGGTTTGGAAACAGTTCCATTGCAGGAAAATATTGTTTTTAATTAATTCCATTATTAGTTATGATATTATTTTGTTACGGTATTTATATATATGACTTTGTATTTATCTCTGTCTTACCAAAACACCAATTTTAAACAGAAAAACCTACACTAGAAACGTGCCTCAGGCAACACCCAGGAATTTCAATGTTCTCACAGTCTCTCGTAATACCTTTTTTTCATTTTGAAGGAAAGTCTTGTGAGAAAAACCATCTATACACTTCCCATGCTATAAAAGATTAAAAATACAATAGATTCATTCAGTCATAACAGACCGTAAGCAAGCATCTGAATTTACAGAGAGCAGCTTCTTGGTCTGATGGGAAATTTTCTAAGGGACAAAAACTTCATAGTCTTCATGCTGAGGAAAATCTATTTTGAAAGTTCTGGTTCTTACCTTTTTTCCATTTCATAAATATACACACATCGACACACACACACACACACACACACTTAAGACATAAATTTTGTTTTAAAACAAACACACACCATCCCACTAGTCAAACAAGGGCCCGATTCTGCGAATGGAATTGCACAGGAAGAAACTGGTGCGCATATGGAGTCCTACTGACTTCAGAACTAGCGACTAACACTAGCCTAGTGCAAAGTTTCTGCAGCAGCCAAAAACTAACAGCAAGAATTCCTTATCCTCCCAAAACAGCTGCCATCCTGAACTGCTCTAGTGTGGGTACCTGCTGGTACAGGATACAGTAGGTTGCTGACTTTACACTAACTCGAGACTCATGAATTAATACCGACATAATTATGGACAGCTAATTTTTAAATCTTGAAATACAGTATGGAGGGAAAAGCAATTGATGGATGATGGAAAGGTCTGGAAAAAAAAACAAACAAAAATGCAACAGGAGCAGCAGTCAATTATCAATTTTCATAACAATAAATGAAGAGCAAGAAATATTTGTTAGCTATACATACTCGTAGTAAGAAAAATGCAGGGACTGATGGTGTGAAAACTGTTAAAACAATTATTTGAATGTTCACATCATTCTTTATAACATCTCTCTAAATAATTATCTGCTCTTGTGCTGTTTAAGCATTAGGTTTCAACACTAATTAATCACAGTAAATAACTGAAATCAGAAGAGGTTAAAGCCTTGAAGTGTATAACACATAAAAGTTATTGACTTAAATAAATCTTTCTTCATCAAAGCACCTCGCAATGAAGGAATAAGAGTCTAGTTTACTTAAGTGATAAAATATCAAAGTGTAGCAATTCCAACAGAAGTATTTAGTTTACTGCAAAGAATAGCTCATCATCAAGAGGCAACTTCTAAGAAATAGTCTTTCTTCCTGTACACGGTGTAAGGCATGAAGTAGATGGAAGGAATTTGATACAAAAAAACCAAAAACAGGCACCAAAAACAAAAACAAGCAAAGAAAACAAAACAAAAACTATAAAAGAAACTGTGTAAGCTATAGAAAGCTTTCCCAGGCTCATGTTTATGTTCTTGAAAAAATATTAAGGGGTAAAAACTCCCTCTTGCGTCTCTTCAGCCCAATCCCTCAAATACCTGAACTGTTGAAACTGAAAGCAAAAACGTATCTGTCAGATCAACCCTAAATGACAAGTATCTTAATCTAAAGATGAAAATAAATCCAGTATTTTCTAATATGGAAAAAAGAAAAAAAAAAGTACACCCTCAGTGCAATACTTAAAAACTTTTTTCCACCTTTCTATTGAATCTGGACATGGTTCGATTTCAAGAATGAGAAAACTGGAAAGATTAATCTATTCCACTTGAAAGAACTTAACCTCTTGAAAACTGATATATAGGAAGTGTAATAGCCACAATCAGCACTGCACAAATTGAAGGTTTGATATCAGTTCCAGCGATGTGGCTATCCATTCTATCCAGGCTTTATTTCATGGATTTGTCCTGGTTTTGAGAGTCAGATTACACTAATCCTAGCATGTTCCCTAGAATTCTGGTCACACTAGATGTCATTTTGTGATGCTGCATTTAGTTTAGATGTGATGTTCTTACAACTGAATCTATGTTATATTTATCTCAAAGAAACTGAGTATTCAGCTTCTGAAACGTCAACAAAACGCAAACTTAGGGCTACGGAAAAACAAAGTATTTTGGTTTATGCCAGAGATTTATAAGCTGGCATATGACACAAGAAGTGCTGGTAACAAAGGGAAAAAAAATCTTAAAGAAAACAACTTAAATACCTTGGAGCTTTACAGAACTACAGAAAACTATTTCTGTATCCTTTCTGACAAAGGAATTCTTCTTTTAGCATGCTAAAAGATATGGTATCAGCTGTCAGTGTTCAAGCTCCTATACTCATTTCTAGGTGATTCAACATCAGTAAATTAATATAACAAAATAAGTAAAAATAATTCCATTCTTTTAAATTTGTTCTTTGAACCACTTTGTAATATAAATTTATTCTGCCTTTTTCAGTGGAGTCTACTGAAAAACAGAGTCCAAACTTTATGTCTCTTCCTACTGGCAGAAATCCATACAGATACTATTCATTTAAGACTTTGTCCCCTTTATATATTTCAGCACTGATGTATTAATTTTCAGAAAGATATTTCCATTCTGAAATTACAGAAGTTAATTTGATTTACAAAAATCCAACAAGATAAAAGTACCTTCTTTGATATCCTACTTACAAACCTTTTTACAGAGGGAATCTTTTTTCCTACTCACAGCATTTGGAAATATGCAACAAAAAATTCAAGTGCTCTTAAATGTCACAACAGTAAACAGTGCTCTCCTCATCCACACAGAAAGAGAAGTACCCAGCTCTATAGTGCTCTCTTCTCGTTTTTTAAAGAGTCTGTAAGCAGCATTCCACAGTTAGGATGATTTTTTTTTTTTTAATGGGAAATGGTATGACAAGCAGCTTTGTAAGTTGGGGCACAACTGGGCAACGCTAAAGTGAACCATGGTAGGGTTAGGACTCAGGAGGTACCTGCAAAGATTCCCTAATACACATATGGACTGTTCTAGAGAGCTTCCTTCACAGTGGGAACTGGTTTTAAGATGACGTCTTCAACAGCCTTTTGGTAAAGGTCTACTGGAACCATTCTGGCTCAGGGGCAAAAGAATAAGGCACACAAGACAGAACTGGAGCCATTATGGAGGTACCTACCAAAATTCTGCTCTCCCTTGGAAACCTGGATATTTTAAAGAGCAATCAGTTACAGTCCGCACCATAAGGCCTACGTTTTTAAACTCCTCTATCTTCTTTCAGTCAGCTTTACAGAAGAGATGGAGGGATCCAGAACTGGGACACAGCAGGAAAATTTTACTTGGGTCTCTCAGTTGTTTATTGGTAACTTTATCTCTAAACGCGTAATTCTGGATAAACGTAGTCTGACGTCTGATAACGTCCTGCTGACAGGAAAACATGAAAACCTTGGAGAGTGCAGTCCAAAGAAATCCTTTGGCAGAGAAGTCAGAGAGAATCTCAAGTGCTTTTCTTCCTCTTTGAGAAATGTTTCTGACAAATTATTTCCCCTAATAGCTCCTCTTTGTATTTCTACTTCATACATAGTTGAAATATCTACTAAGTACATAAGAGTAAAAACGCTAAGCAATAATGGTTGTAAGAACAGCATAAGTCCTTAAATCGATTATTAATTCCTTCCCATTGAAATCTGATGCCAAGAAACCAAGGCTGTCTTCACTGGGGACATCCAATTGCCCCTTTGTTGTGTCACAGTTCTCTGAAACAGCTGAGAACAACTAAGGGAACTGAAAATCTCTGGTAACAGATACGTACTGAATTCTCATGTAAAAAGATAAGGACTTTGGTCAGCTTCCAATTCCAAAAAAAAAAAGATTGTAAAGAATGAAGAAAAAGGGATGAAGAAAAAATCAGGAAGTATATATATTTATCTATTGAAATCTTCCCAATAGGTAAGCTAGGAAAATACAAGTTTTATCAGTTCTCAAAGCAGACAGACATATATCATCTAAATGAAGTGAAATTTTACTATCTAGTTCTAAACAGGACTGTACACTATTTCTCACTAATTCTACTACCATGTACCAACAGAAAAATGTCATAATTATTTGAAAGAATCTAAAACTGAAATCACACAAACCCTTGGGTCCTTCATCCTTCTTGTTACCGGTATCCCTGATAGGATCATCAATGCTGCAGTCTGTCCCAGCCCAGGAGAAATTACAAATGCAAGTGGCTTCATTACTACACACCTGGAAAAGAAAAGAAAAAAAAATGACAGAAATTGCTTTTTTACCACATTTTATTAAGTTCATTTAACATCTAACTGGGTATTTTATTCACAGAATAAAATGTATCCACTTATGTATTTTAACAGTAACACTGAGTGTTTAGAAAGAATTTAATACATGAATAACCTGAAAGTTTGCTTTAACCCTCTGAATGCGCTCAGATGCTAGCAAGCGAAGCTTTCCACATGAAGAAGAACACGGAATGTGTTGCTGAAAGAAGTGATTAAAGAAAAAAGCATGACATGAGAAATAGACACAAAACAAAGAATGAAGTTTTGATTATGGGATTAGAAGGGAAGTCAACCATTAGAGATCAGTTAAGCATGTCTTTTAGACGCTGGAACATAACGTCAAGAAAACCCATAAACTAAGTAACCTACACAAATAACGATGAGAAGTAAATAGCACTTGACTTTTTTTAATTTAACTTTTAACCCACTCTGCACCTTGAAATATTCAATGAAAAATCTTCTCTAGAAAGATGAAGATAAAATGCATTTTTTGACAGGTTTGTTGAACTAAAGTATTCTTTTAAAACTGTGAATCAGAATCATCCAGAGCAAAAGAGATGAAGAAGCACATTTCTCTCATCACTCATACCACCCTCCAAAAGTGCCAAGAAAATTTCGATATCCCTACTATTTCCTCTACTTTCCAATGAAAGTTTTTCTTCTTGAACCCAGCTGACTTTCCTTTGCGGGGCTCAAATTCACTTTGCATCTTTAATTACACATAAGGAAAAAATTTTCTTGCATATAATCTAGCCCTTTAGGCAAGTATCTGTAAGAACTGCAGCAGTCAGTTGAATCCCACAGTGGCTCCTCCTCTCCTTAAGGAAAACGTGAAGTATAGCTAGCCTAAAATGGAAGTTTTATCAATATTACAGTTAAGACATGGAGTAGTGAACTTGTCCAGCAAAACATCCTACCATCTAGACTAATGGACTTATGGACAAAATGATAGATGCAATGTGCCTGAATGTAAAATGATAACTTGGCATATATTCAAGAAGTGTATGTCATTTCTGTTGAGGTCCAATAGTTTAGAATGTAATTACTCAAGTCACCAGCTATAACTGCATAACAAAAGAACACTTTATAAAGGTGTTATTATGCAGGAAAAAGGTTAACTGAAGAATGGCAAGTAGCTTAAAATATGGATAATACATTACAGAAACTCTTTAAAAATAACTGACATCACAGCTCTTTCTAGCTAGTAACAGAAACAACACTTTGGATATAATTACAGAACTAGGTTAAAAACCTTGCTTCCTGAAACTTTATCCATACTTCTCATGTTGTAACAGAATGGCAGTCTTCCAGAGAATCTAATGTTTGTTTTCAGGAGATCAACAGGTCCTAAATATATTTTCAGGTAGAGAACTCCACAAAGTATATTAAAGTACGGTATAGCAGAGACAGCCAAAGAGGTTTAGCCTCTAACATGCAGTACAGACTCACCCCATGACCAGAACAGACTTTTCCATTAGAACCAATGGGACAGCTGCTTATGTTCAAGGACTGAATTGGCAGGCACTTTTTGTCCAGACACATCATGTGAGGACCACATGGAGCTCCATCTTCCACATAACCTAAATCGGTATCATCATCTAAAAGAACATGAGCACCACTAGGAGAAACAAATTTTAAGATATTATTAGTATTATGACTACAATCTTTTGAAAGTATTAAATATGTCAGTCTAGATACTAAAAACCTCACAGCTTTCTCTCTTCCAAGCATACAAACAGATTGAATAAAGTTATAGTCTTTCTGTCTGTCTGCAGCATTGAGCAAGTATTCAAGTTGACAGACTAAAAAGAAATCTAGATAATGACTTAAATACTCAAAAAGGGCACCTTTGTTTTTTTTTGTTTTTTTTTTTAATCAAGTCTTTGATGAGCCAAGGGTTTTTTTTAATGCTGCAGAATCCTTTTGCTAGAAAATGCTAAACAAAACTTCCCATGGGGAAAGAAGTAACCAAAACAAAAAGGGAAATAACAGAAGAATTAAAACCCATTGTTCACTCAGGTTCTAACTATGCAAGAGAATGTTCTTAGCATGACAGTGATGTTGCCAATGTCTTTAAAATACAAATGCAGTATTGTGCATGACAGTAGACTAAAACCACTTACCTTTAAAGGATCTGTAGCTTAACCTCTTATCCTGCCACAACTCTTCACCATGCCCTCCCCCCTCAGCCTTCACTTTCCCTAAAACTATTTCTGTGAGAATACAATACTCAAAAAAATTACATTTAATACGTGGATCTTTGGCAACTACAGAGAACATTTATTAATTTATTTTTACAGAAAAGCCGTAATGCTGAGCATTAAACTCTGGCCATGAAATTCTGCTCCTGGCCCAGAGAGAGTAATCAGGAGGGCAACCTATGTTTCACACACTTCAAATATGGAGTATTAGTCTTTTTTTTTTTTCTTTTCTTTTCTTTTTTAATCAAAAGAAAAAAATACCACTTTGTTTTAAGTTATTAGTTACTTAAAAATCATACCATTTTACATTTATCTCTATCATAATCTGATTAGATTTGACAGAGAAAAATCAGCTTGTAACACTGCATTATTTTCTTTTACCTGCAGTCCACTATGCGCCCTTGGTGATAAAAAGAATTTGGGATTATTTCTCCTTGAACTTGACCAACTCGTGGAACTTTAGTAAGATTTGTGCAGAGCAAAAAGCCACAGAAAACATCACTGTAAAATGAAAACATAAATCAAAAAGTTACTGGAGTAATGTAAAGTAAATTTACAAAAAGAAAGACTGATAATGCTGCTTCTGGTCACAATTAATAACATATTACTGTAAGTGGGTGATACATTTTCAATATACAACACAAATATTATTTGGTGTACATAATAGTATACATCTGACATTAACCAGCAAACATTAATGGCAAAGGCAGAAAAAAGTAGTTGTTTAAACTACTGTGCCAGAACACAGTATTTACTAATGTTGGCATAAACAAAAATTTATCTGTGCTCTAAAGACCATATAATTAAAAAGGGGCTGAAATGTACAAAATTTTGTCATACTAGACTATATTATGGTTCTTTAGTAACTTGGACGCTGTGTGCTAACGTGGAGTTTGAATTTTTAATTGCATTTTATTCCCCTTGCAGGACAACACTTCAACCATAATGATACTCACTGATATGCAGCGTGTGCATCTGAATTTTGCTAAAAGGGCTATTTTATCTGCTGTCAATTTATATGTGCAATCCTTGTTAGCAGCCTATCAGCTTAAAATCTCTTGCTCTAATTGTCCAAAGTCATAAAAACAGCTGGAAATGGTATTTGTTAAAACTACATAGATTTTAAGTGGCTCCTCAGCTAGACCGTATCTGTGCATCTCTTAACCGACAAAAAAAAAAGCTTTTCTGCAAATGAGATTCACAATATATATATACACACCAGCAGAGCAGTATTCTTTAAACGACTACAAAGAATATCCATTAAAAACTTATCTCCTCATGATCCTCTCTTAAAATTTAGTCACATAATACCCAAACAAAATATAATACCATTTTGACAAACATCAAATAGTTGAAGAAGAAACAAACCATTCAGAGACTGAATTTGTTTCATGCACACTACAAAATTAAAAACAGTAAATAAATCAGGAGAAATTTAAGTCTATTCATGAATGAACACTGACACGAAAAGGAAATTTAACCAAATATTCATCCAGTCATGATCATACACAATGAATCAGCCTTTTTCTCTATAGCATCCAAACGTCTCCTAAGGTCAGAGATGGCTCCTCTCTGGCCTAAATAAAGGTTGGAACAAACTTGAAATAGCACAATCTGGTATCAATTCCAGAGCCATTTCTGCAAGCAAAACCAGTGCCTAACATTTGCAACCCAATTCAACCCTACCAAATCTGAGGTGTCTGTATATTAGGAACTTGTGACTCTATGCTGCCCTGTCCCCCAGCTCCTCTGAAAGCCTTAAACTGACAGTGTATCTATTTGAAAACTTGGGTGTGGGAAGTTCTTTAGAACGGCATTCTTGAGTCACCCATGGATTTTTCAGAGCTACGGAACGTTTTTGAAATGGAAATCTTGTGTTTACGTTAAAAACAACGTAAAACAAACTGTTGAAATGATCATGAAAAAAATAGAAAATATTAGACCATATTAATCTTAAAAGGCAAATCATCTCTACGAAGCTGAACTTACTGTTTGCTACACTGAATCCATCGGTCTCCATCCTTCCCACAGTTTCCCTTTTTTGTGCCTTCTGTATTGAGCTTCTCATAACAAAATTTGTCAGATCCTGAGGACTCTGTTGATGAAGAAAGGAAAAAGGAATGTACTGTCCACTGATGACCCAAGAGCTACAAAAAACTCACATAATTTCTTTCCCAGCAATTTTCTATATGTTTTAATACAACATTTTAAAATCTAACCACAAATGTATGTACACAGATGGTATTTTTCAGTGACTACAGTGGGAACCTAAAGCAAATTGAACTGCTGGCACCTACAGACAGCTTTTCAAAAATAATCCCTGATGTTTAATATTTGCTTTGGATTTTATAAAAGCAATCTCTACAGTGACAGTCTGTACAGTATGGTCTCCACTTGAATATATCTAATTTTATTCCCATTTATAACAGTTGCCCGTAGATTTAAACTAGTTGTCTTCACTGCGATTATTCCTGATCTGTACTTCAGGACAGCAAAAATTTTTATATATGACATATACCATGAGCACCTTTGTGACATTAAGTTAAAAAATTATTTATTTATTTTTTAGGGAGGTCACAAAGAAAAAAATGTTGAACAGTCAGACTGTGATTTCTACTCCTAAAAAGGAGCACATGCAGACTTTCCAAACTGATGACTTAAAGTCACAATTATTTACTAACAAACCAATCTGATTTTTCAGAAGATAAATTAGAAAATAAATGAAGAAAAGCACCTCAATTACATAGAGGAAGATAAAATGTTAAAGGTAAATAAGAGTGGTTTCAGTAAAATGATTGTACAGAAGACAATCCAAATAATTTAAAATATCACACTGTGTAAGATACAAAGAAATTAGTTAACAAAAACATCTATTCTTTTAATATTATCAATACATGTGTGAGATGCCAGCACATAGCTCAAATAAAAGACGACAAAGAAAGCACTTTCGCCATTCAATTTTACATTTATGTAGCATAAGACAAACAATAAATGGTAAAACACACCCCCCACAAAGATCCTTCTATCACAAATTGGCAATATCGGCAGCAGTCGTTATATTTAGAAAAAAACACTCAAGAAAACATTAAGTGCTAATGTACAGTGCAGCCTGATAGTTCTGCTCTGCTGCATCGCAAAGTCATTACATAGAGCACTTATTCCTTCTCAGATGCAAGCAAAATTCATCACAACTATCATTCTATTTTACTCCACACATCTGGGCTTAAATTTGTACTATGTATATTTAAATCCATACTAATGTACTAAGAATGTACTAAGCTAGACCTGGGATTAACATAGGTTTTTTCCCTGGCTGTAGAATGATTTAGAAAAGTGAGGCAAGGCAGAACATCTTTAGCATGAACCACAGCTAGGATAAGGAAATAAGCAAACAAACAAAAAACCCTCACTCTTCTGTTTTGAACCATAAGAAAAAAAAATCCTGAAAATAAAATATTTTTTCCAGAAACATTAACTCAAAGTCACCAATATTTTGGTACGCTTACAATTTGCACTTTTGCACTTTTGCACTTGGCAATCACGTCACAGTTTGTCATTGTAATCTCTATTCCGCTAAGCAGAAAATTTCAATTGAAAGTAGCAAGAACAAAAAATAAAAACACTAAAAATACAACTGCCTAAAAATACAAAACAAAGGAGAGAATGAACTGGAAATAAAATATATTTAAGGTTGTTAAATTCAACCTACTAGATCCCCAGATATATTTGCACTGATTATCTCTTGTCTTGCATTCTCCATTATAGCAACGGCCCTAAACAAAACAGAACATGTTAACAAGGAGATCTGAACATTGTTTCTTTCCCTTCCCCTCCCCCCAACACGTCTCATTTTGATTCTTCACCCACATAGTGGGATGCATAACAGCTTTCATGAACTGGGTGGCTGTCAGAACGAGAGGACACATATTGGCCCAGATCCTCAAAGTATTCTAGTGTCTAATACTTACTTAAATTTCAGCAGCTGCTTTATACTTCTCACTTACATAGCTGTAAAGAGCTTATTAACATGCAGTGCAATAACAGATCTACCTGTAAAATGTAAATATACCAAGTAGATTTTATTCAAACTAGAAATTTTTACTATTCATAGAGCCCACAAAGGACAAACAACATCCATGTTCATAAGATCAAACTCATGAAGAAATATGGAAGATAGGGTTAAAAAACCCCGCCCACAACTTTTATTTGGTCACTTTCTATTTGCTGATATGCAGGGGTTTCAAAACATTACATACCTGATTAGAATCACAGGCATATCCATCTTGTTTATGAAGATTTGGCGGACACTGGGAAAAAAAGTATATATTTTTTATTGGGTATACAGTAATAATGTATCAAAGGATCACATATGGATTTTTCAGATTTTAGAAGACAAATCACAGAATCACAGAATCGTTTAGGTTGGAAGGGGCCTCTGGAGATCATCTAGTCCAACCTCCCTGCTCAAGCAGGGTCACCCAGAGCATATTGCCCAGGATCACATCCAGACGGGTTTTGAATATCTCCAGCGAAGGAGACTCCACCACCTCTCTGGGCAACCTGTTCCAATGCTCTGTCACCCTCACAGTGAAGAAGTTTTTTCTCAGGTTCAGAGAAATACACATACACAAATACAATACACAAAGTCGGTAACATAATAAAGCAGCCAAGATAACTAACAGGCCTTGAAATTTGTAATTACTGCAGGAATCTGCAGCAGTTAATACCGATGGAAAAAATGAACATCCTTTCCTGCATGCGATCCTACCTAAGACATGAGCCATGAAATACAAGGTTTTATTCTTTATTCTAGCTTCACTGCACGCTCTTCAAGGAAATTAAGGACATGAGGCAAGATACAGGGCAACACAAATGTGCTAAGTAACAGGATATTTGGTAACTAATGCTGGGACCACATTTGCTCTCCTGTGCAGCACTGCCACTGCATTCCTTTCAGTTCCACTGAGAGAGCTGCAAGCAGTTAGTTGCAGCCTACCACTCCGTTGCTTCCAGCTGCCAGAGCTGTGGTTTTTATGATCATGTTCACTGTTGCATTCTCTTGGCATGGACATTTTTTCAGTATGAACAAGACATTAGCTCCAGAAGCCTCAGGTTACTAAAGGTAGGAACAGACTGTTGGGTTCTCAAAGCTTTTCTCCATCAAAAAGGGACTGGTGAAGATTTTGAAAGGGCATGCTGCTGCAATGTACCATATTAGCCAACAGCGTGGATAATTTCTCTGGCTGAAGAAACCTCTTCTCCCTCCCTTTAAGAAGCCTCCATCTATACAGCGACAGATTTATAATAAAAATCTCACCAACAGCTACATATCTGTAAGTGTGGATGTCTCAATGATAACTGAAAAAGAGGTTACTGTGAATTTATTTTAATCTATAATTACAGTAAATCCCTAGAGAGAGTGCCACGTGATCTACCCTGAATCATATTTTTTTCAAAGCTAAGAACCTGATGTAGTAGCAGGATTATGTAGTTCTTGTACAATCTTGAAGTTAAATACTCAATATTGAAAGGGTGCATATATGACCTAAAGAGTCAAAGTTTCTATGAAAATGGAAGATGAACCAAACAATGACTATCTAGCCAACAATGACAATAGCCTTTTTCGCTGCTGTTTGTTACCTATACTTTCAACTACTAGCCAAATGTTTCCGCATGAGAAACGCTTAAGATTCACAACTCTAAAAATTATCTGCATTCTCAAAAACATAACACTTCACTCCTAGTTATAATTGTCTACAATTTCTCCATTTATATTTTAAACAATTTAAATTCATAAAATTATTGTTACTACATTTGAATCCATCCATGTTTGCAGTATACGCTTCATATTTATGCTGTGGACCACACAAAGAGTACATGAGGACGTCTAACACAAATACTATAGGGATACACGTACAGAACCACATGAGTTTTAAAAACCAAGCAAAACAACGTAAGCCTTATTTTGAGTCCACTTAGATAATTTTTTTCCAGCTTATGATAGTTTATTTGTATGTTTACAAAATTCCTTTAGGAGGAAAAAAAAAAAATCTTCACAGATATTGGCAAGTATATGAGAGTGCAGTTTGTTAATCTGAATTTTTTTCTTAACTTGACATAAAACGAGCGCTAACAAACTTCAACAGTATAAACAGAGAAAGCTTCTGCATACACACCTGGCCAGAATCTCCAGGGCAGAACTCTGCAATATCACATTCATTCACCGCATATCGACAGTCATAGCCTCGTGGAAAAAACTAGAAAATGAAAAATACAGTTCAGGAGGATGAAGCTTAGGTGAAAGCAAAATTCAATGCTCCTATTTGGAATGACTCCTCATTCTAATACTCTGCAAATACTGCACTCACAAATATTTGCCTTTTTTGCTTGGCTAACAACAGAACAAAACAATCTCAAGAGTTATTTCAAAGTGTTTAGCAAGATTTCAGTTTCATAGTCTTTTAATGGCTAAAACTGAAGTATACAACTACTTTGAAAATTTAGGGTAATTTTTTTCATCACCGGTATTTGAAAAACTGCTATACTTGAAAACAGAACTGCAGTATAACATTCTTCATCAACAAGGACACAAATATAAGAGCCATTTTCTACATGAACAGATACCTAATCCAATCTATTATTCTCTTTATATTCTAGGCAGTAATCACATTATCATTCAAATAACACAGTCTTAGTCTATTTAAGCTATTTCTCTCCCTTCTACAGAAAACACACTAACTGTAACAGGCTAGACGTGACTTCTATGGACAACTGAACAGAGACAGTAGATACATTGTAACACCACTCACAAGACATGATGTATTACAGCAGGGTCCATCACTACAGTGAGCTCCATTAGAAAGGGAACACTTCTTACAGCAGTCTGCATAGCATTCCTGAAGAAAATATTAAGGGATCTATTAGCTCTCCATTTAAAATAATTCATCCTTCCCAATCTTTCTAAGAACTATCATGTATCAGCAGACAAGAGATTCAGTTCAGCACTGAGGACTAGAAATCATCAGCTGGAAGAATCCTTTGCATTGCTCATATATTAAACTAAAGGGAAAACAGTGATACACGCTATAGCCTCAAGAGGATTCACACCTTCTGAAGCCTCATGTAGGTCTGGAGTAGCCTGTGCCAGTGCATGTGTCTTAGGCAAAATTGCATTAAATGTAGAACAGAGATTATGAAAACTAATTACATATGTGATTATATTTGAATACTTGAACCAGGACTCAAGCCTGAGGGGCAGATTTTTACAGAAAAGTTCTTGGAATATTTCTACAAAAAAATAAGAAAATGACAGTTTCCTCATACTGTCTGAACACAGGCACATATCTCCAAAGTGCAGATTAGAAAAGGGGTAACCACTTCTACAGAGTGATTCAAAAAATGTTGGGAACAGCTACATCTTCTCACCAGTATGACAGGAAGACTATTCTGAGGATACATTCAAGTCTTTGCACTCATTCCCACTGTGAAAAATATTTTTAACACAGTCCTCTGATCAAGCTGCTCCATAACAAAGGTTAAAAAAGAGTTCATCCTACAACCTTCCCCGCTCCCTTACCTACCATATAACCTTTTAAATATGTTTTGTGAGAAAGACTCATGGAATGATACATAAGAACTCTTTACTTGCCATTCGGAAACCGCAATCACATTCTTCTCCTGCTTCTACATACCCATTTCCACACTCAGTAGTTTCAAACAGCTGAAAGCAAAAGAACCCCACCATCAAAGTAAGAATAAAAACAGTATCCATTGACTTTTTTTGTCAGACACAGCCCATGCCTGCAATGCTACTGAGCCACCCTCCCACAAAGACTACGCCCTTTGCTGCTGAGATAGGGAATGCAGCATGGTTTTCAAGTGCAACTAGTTAGAATTGCACAGACATAAAAGATACTCAGCTAAATCATGATTCCCAATCCTCTTTGAGGAAATATTGATCTCAGAAAATGATCATAAACATAAGAGTTAAGAAAATAATACTCAGAGGGATAACATTTGAACTTAGTTTCAGTTCTATACACTCTCATTTCTTTAACAATTCCTTTTAAGAAACTAGTTGGTAATATGATCTCTAGGATTTACACAGGCACCTATACTTGCTCATGCCATTAGTTACTGCCTGTTCCAGTGTAATGCATTGAAATACATTGCACATGAAAATAATAAACAGTACGAAACACTACCGAAAGGAAGTTCTGTGTGTCTTATCCTTAAGTTAAAAGAGGGTGACACAACCACAGATAGATAGTGCTACATAGTTATTTCTAGGGTGAGAGATACACAACAGAGATAAATTCTATAGTTCAGGATGAAAATTAAATGAGAAAAATTATATTCCCTGATTAATATTCAGGAAATCAGCTCTTCACAAGTTCTTCTTACTTCACAAGTAAGACTGTGTTTTCTGATGGAGGCAAGAAAGAAAATCTGAGTGCTAATCCAAGCATATACATGTGTGTATGTGTGTGTGCGCGCGCGCACGTGTGTGTGTGTGCATGCGTGTATAGGTATATATATTTCTTAAATAAGATGAAAACTATTGTTAGGCCCTAGCATTAAGCTAAAGATCTCAAGGTCCTATGCGTTTTCTTAGATTCTGCTTTTCTAAGGGACAGTTATTACATTATGCACTGAGCTATATCATAGCAGTCTTTACCAATTTTTATTTAAATTTCATTACTCATTTGTCAAATACAATGTTTAACCAGTTTCTTGTTATTTACATTGTTATTGTTCAAATTCCCTTTTTTCACCTCTTCACTTGCTCTGTTTTAACTCTTGCGACACCTACTGTTAGCAACAACCTGATACTTTCTGTGATTGCTAAGCTCTATATATTGAAGATAGAGAAGAGCTTAATTCACTCAAAGTCACTTTTAAAACTCTTCTTGCTCTTATCATTTCTCCATCATTTTTTATACAGAAATCTGTCAAATTTGTGGAATTACATTTTTATTTTTCATAGGCAGCAGGCTACCTTGTAAGCCTCTTCAGATTCTACACTAGTCTCACATGACATAACTTTGTTTAAAAGAAAATTAAAGATGATTTTTCGGACCTATCATAGAAATAATTTTGCAAAAATCCTTGTCTGCTTTTGATATAAGGTTTTCGTACAGAACTCTTAAGAATAAAGTCCAAGTTAACTGGGATATTAGCTACAGAAACATGATCATCACTTGAACATGGCTGAAAGCTCAACTAAGATGAGATCAGAGAAATAAACAGCTTGATATATGTGAAAAATGGGAGTAAACATGATGCTCCTTCTGTAAGGGCTTAATCGCATTATAGCTGTTGAAAATCATCCAGATATGAAATGTAACATTTAAAAAGACAGTATATACAACTGATAAACTTGGAGGGAATTCTTCTTAGATACTTTGAAAAAATGAGAAACAATAGTACCTAATCAAAAAGAAAACTGCAGAGGTAATCAATAGTACTACAGTTTGGGGTGCCAGAGGCAAAACTACAGTGAGGCAACACCCACATGTACTCTTCTTCACTAGCAATGTCAACATGATTCAAAAAACTATAACTTCATTTTTTCCTCTATAAGCCATTGTTACTACTATACTTCAGTGGAAACAGCAGGATCTCTTATTCTGAACCTGAAATTCACTTCTCCATCAAGCAGACCTGATTATTTGACCTGTAGCTAAGACAAGACAACAGAAGGGGGTCAATCAGAAAATTGCAAGGAGGGAAAAAAAACAAAAAAACAAAAACAAAAACAAACAAACAATCCACAAACACCCAGAAACTCCTATAGCATTAACAGACAGTTAATCAAACGTTCATACCTGTCAGAATTTAATTAAAACAATGTAACTAAAAATAAGATCAAGATGACTATATAACACAACCACGTTTTGTTTATCTAATGGCCAAATACACTATTTCTCACATTACCTCCCAGGCTCCAAATAACAGGATTCAAAACCATGTATGTTTTTTTTTTTCAAGAAGGATAAATAGTCCTTGAATTTCAAAGTTGTGAAACACTAATACAAATAACAGACAAAAAGAGGTAATTCAACCATTCTCCTGGGAACATTTTCACTGAAGTAAACCAGATTTTTATTCTATATGCAGTCAATTTGGCAATTTGTTCACTTTACCACACTAGATCACCACCACCCTATTTTAATGACACAAAATCAAATTGTGTTTTCCTTTCTTGCGACTTATTCTATTTTACAGTTACGTATATAAGCAGAGATTGCTAACAATCTACCCTGGGAAAAGATTAAAAAACACAGTAACAAGCAAAATTTTTTAGTCAATTTTGTAAAGTGATTTCCCAAGGGATACAGCACAGTAAAGAGAACAACTTAACAGTCTCGTGGCATTAAATTCTACAGGGACATCAAGTTTGGTATCATGATTAGATAGAATATTAACACCTTGGATTGACCTTACATTGCAAAAAGAGCCATATGGAATATTTTTACAGTAATCAGCTTTAAAAGATGCCATGCTACTATTGCCTTACTTAAAAAAATTTATGACCTTACAAGTTTTAAAGGAAAAGGAAGCAATGGACGGATGATAGAAGGAAACAATTATAAACTACAAAGCTTATTAGCTGTAGACTTGAAATGAAGTTAAGTTGGATAATAACCACAAGTTGCTAAAGTTTATATGAAGCAAGTTATTGATTTATAATGGTAACTGGCATTCTTCTCAATATACTCATACACAAAGTCCAAGAATTGAGAGGACATGGAGCATTCGCTATGACCTCACCTCTGGATTTATTTTTCGCTACTTCCAGCTTAATAAGTAGTGTATTCGTGCGGAACGGGGCTGTGTCTAGCTGTGTGAATCAAATTGCAAGATTTGTCATTATATGAGCCTAAAGAATTGATGGAAAACAAGTCACGTGACTCCTCTCAAAATTATTTTGAAATGTTATCTCTCTGCCTGGGAAAGAACATTCAGCTAATTACAGATAACCTCAGGAAAATCTATAATACCCACAGAGACATTTGAATAAGAAAGATGGGTGTTAGTGAAACGATTTTATTTTCATTATAATGAAAGCAGAGCAGGTTCACTGCCAACACATTTATTACCTTTGTTGGCCTGTTGAAGAGACAGGCACCTCCCCCACGAAGCAAAAATTCTTTGTATTCTGCAATGCTGCACTTGGAGAATTTCCTGGAATGGTATACCCTAAGACGGCAAAGAATCAACTGAGTAAATGCCTTGAAATACCAACAATTACTAGAAGGGGGAGGAGGGGGTCACAACACTTTTTAAATACTGTAAATCCCAGTTTCTTACAACCACTGTGTATGTCAGTTCGGTCTTATATCTCAAAAGTAAAGGCAGAACAAAAGAAGAAGTTTTAAAAGATTTTGCATTTTTAGTAACTCTCCCTGTTACACGGATCTATGGTACAGTGAACCTGTAGTCTTCTAATCCTCCTAATCAAGTGAAACTATTATACGTTATCATAAAAGTTACTATGCACCTTCCTGATTGTATAATCCAGTGTTTTATTTGGTTTACTTTTGCTGCAGCTTCAGTTTAAATGAGAGATTACATTCCAGGTCCCTGACTGTATGCCAGGGTTTCAAAACTGTTCAAGCCATCTGTTAATAGGGATAATTTTTAATCTAAAAGTATCTGTAACCAGAAGAACAGCTGTACAGCGTCAGACTACAAATATGCTTTGGCCATATGCCATCTCTGGCTTTGGCCTAGAAAATACAGCCAGAGAAATGCAGAGAACAGAGCACCGTATTACTACTTGCAGAATATTCTTCCCACTTCCAAAAATTTTAAGCTCAAGGACTTTCTCAGGAAGCCTTGTTCTGCCTTATTTGATAACCTCCATTGTACTTTTCTTCCATGAATTTTTCCAGTCTCTCTAAATATATACCAGCTGCCATAGCAAGGAGTTTAATTACAGCTTAATTACAGATTGGTAGAAGAATAATTTCATCATTTCTGTTCTGCCACCTATTTGCTAGCTTCATTTCATGTCTCCCTAGTTCTTACACTGGAAGAGACAGTGATCATTTCCTGTGCTGTTTGTGATGTTACAGACTTCTTTCATATGCCCTCTTACCCTTCTGTTTCCCAGCATGACGAAATCTTGTTTTATCAGTCACTTCTCACGTAGAAACTGTCCAATGCCTTTGAAGAACCTTTCTGACTTTTTATCTAGATTTTCCAATTTTATTATGCTTGTTTTGAGATTTGGAAACCAGAACTGCTCACACTATTAAAGATGGGGGCAATCAGTGCCATAATGATATTCTCCATTTCGTCCTCTATTCCTTTCCCAATAACTCCTAACATTTGATTTGTTTGACCGCTACTGAGCTGACAGTTTCCCATAGAATTAGTCTATTACAACTACAAAATCCACTTCCTGGGTACATTGAAAAAAAAATTACTTGCTCCTGGTAATTCGTTACTATTACTTTATCTAGTAAGATAAACTATATAGCTACTTCTACTGATATACCGATATTTCCATTTGAGACAGATACTCTAACAAGTTCACCATAGGAAGGAAACAAACTAAATTTACTGAATAATTTTGCACTGCGTTCATGAGGTGGCTGGCAATTACAAGTCTACAGGAAAGGATCAATTAAGCCACACAATAATTCTACTGAAGTGACCGATTTCCAAGTACCTCATATGAAGAAAGTAAGCTCCTTTTGTCTTCTTTATAATTAATTCTCTCCAGAATTCTTGCACAAATGAGCAAGCTTTCACAGTGACCGCAAGTTCTCACAGGAAAAGATCAATTAAAGACTCAAAAACCTATGTTTCAGAAGCTATTCTTCTCTAATCAGTTGCTTACAGTGGAGAAAAGAATCTTCGGCAGCATACATAGGTAGAGGGCAAGGAAACCACATCTGCTCCCATAAAGATATGTTTCACCCTCAGAATTCACTGACCATTGAGCCAAAGATTGAGAGCACTTGCTGAAATCACAAGAACTTTCAGCTTTCTACTTCTATTCACTAGAACAGAAGTAAAGAGATCTGATGTCAATGTGCACTCAAAATTTGAACTTTGAGGTCACTGGAAAAAAATTTAATTGAAATTTAGGAGGGAAATGGAAGTATTACTTACCAAAACTCTTTTATAATACTTTTCAGGTGCATATAAAAAGTATAACTAGATTTATCTTACAGAAACGTACTTTCTTTACTTTTGAATCACTGTAAACATTCATAGCATTAGTGATAACACTGCACTGCACATCAAAATTGTAAGCTCTGTGTGAACACATCTTCCTAAAACGGGAAGAGTAGAGGGGGGGAACTGCTGAAAAACAGAAATCAACGATCTCTGTATGTGGGTTCTTCCAATCACCTTGAGGTTTTCATTTATTAGCACTAAAACACATAGATAAAATCTAATATATAAATATTTGTATCATAACGTAAACTATGAACTCATTTTAGAGCCCTCAAATTACTGATAGTTGGACATACCCCGTTTCCTCCATGATGCAACCACCCCAGGATTCAGTGCAGTCACACTCTTCTCAGACAAGACCAAAATACAACAGAAAAGGAAAGCAGTTACAAATATGCTTACAATAAATACAAAGTACTTGCTATAAAAATGGATCTGAACCAATTATACACAAGTTGTTTGCCTGCACAGAATCTAGCCCTGAAAACGAATAGACCCTATTTGAAGGGATGCTAATATATTTGCAATAAATGTCGTCCTTGCACATTCTTTTTGACTGAAGTTTCAGGTAGTATAGAAGGCTAGAGACAGATTTAAAATGGTCGTACTTCCTTCGAGACACACCTTCTTCCCTAAAATGTGCACAGAACACCCTGAAGGAGAATTGTTACTGAACAGGCCACGTTTTTTCCCTTTGGTATTAGATTCTTAATGGTAATATGTAAATCAGTCAATCAAACAGGCATTAAAAAAAAGCAGTTGAGTGAAAGTGGATTTAGAGTTTACTTACAGCTACAGCATGCAAGTCAACAGTGATCAAATTCATAAAATAACAATAAATGAGCAACATCTCAGGGTCAGTAAAACAACACTTATAAACTACTCATAAGAATCATTTATTAAAACAAGGAATATCTTAGACAAAAATTCTATATTCTGGTTACTACAGCAAATCCATACTGTTTCTCAGTAACAAACTTTCACAAATTATTTTATGATTATTTCTCTATCTAGGTTACTCACTAATCTTTCCCTACAAAGGGCATCCAAATAAGGAAACTAACATAGCATTTTAACAACCCCCACCTACAGTTAAAAGGAAAAAAATCTGATTTCCAAATTATATGAACTCTGTTCTACCAGAAGTCATTGATACAGAAAACACTTCAGCGATTTCCAAG
Source organism: Struthio camelus (assembly GCF_040807025.1). NCBI lineage: Eukaryota > Metazoa > Chordata > Aves > Struthioniformes > Struthionidae > Struthio > Struthio camelus. The sequence continues at coordinate 9,159,819 of NC_090947.1, read as the reverse complement.
TTTATACAGTTCAGAAGCAATGTTTATTGTTTATAAAACAGTACTCCCTCAGCCTTTCCACACTGATTTCTAATTAATAGATCTCTTAAGAGAGTCTAATAAAGTCACCATTACTGTTCACATTTTTATGGAAGAAGCAAAAGGACAACGTGGCAAATCGGCTTACAAGATGCGAGTGGAAAAAATCCACTGATTTTGTTTAGCCCAATAAAGGGTTTTTGAAGTAGTTTTGTACCTACATCCTGCATTAAGGCTACATCAGCCTGGTTTTCCGGAGCAGTAAGATACAAGTCGAGCTAACGTCACCCTGCACTAGGTTACAGCTTCTTGCTGTTTCTTCAATAATAAATTCTTTTTTTTAATAAAAAAGTCAGTGATAGTTCTGCAGTTCTAGTTCTACATTATAGTTTCTGTTATGATAGACAGATAATGAATTTTGAATTAAATCAATGATGTTTCTGCATTATACCTTAGAATATGTCAGTTATAAACCCAGCCTCCTGACTCAGAACATCAAAGAGGTCATTGCAAAATGACTGCTGAACTGGTGGCTTTTACTTTGGTTAAACTCAAATTCTAGTACTTTTTAATATATTCAAAAGCAGCATTTCTTGGTCTACGTTTGCAGCTAGCTTGGTGTCTTATTTCAAATATTACAAAGGAACAGTTCTTATATTTAGCCAAAAAGGAGGCCAAAAGACTCCATGTCCACGCACGTACTCGGTTTCCTGGCTGCTGGCTCCCACTGTATTCCAAGGTTCTGAGCAAGACTTTGTGCTAATTCCTGTGCCATGGCCAAAGGGAGGCCATACTGCATTTCAAGAGGAGAGCGATTAAAAAAGAGAGGGAAAAACAAAAAAGAAAAAAAAAGAGAGTAGGTTATCATAATGAATACTACACCAGCTCACTCTGGCTTACATATCCACTACCTCAAAGTAATTTTGTCCAGCCAATCACAATTCTGTGTGCATATAAAGAAAATAACCACAATGAAATACTGAATGGAAGAAATCTTCCCCTCTTAGTCTGAGTGAATCTCTCTCCGCTGGTTGATCCGCACAGAAGAGTGCTCGATATATATGTAAAATAGTTTTCATATAGTATGATTAAACTCATGTCATAGCAATAGATTTGCATTATAGATTTAAAACTGGGTTGAGAAATTAAAAAAAAAAAAATCTATACAAAGGGATCACATTTTTCTAGCTTTAATGTCAAAAAGAAAAAAAATTATTGAGAGCTACATATCATCTCCCCTTACAGTGAGAAGACCCAACAGGAATTTCAAAGCTGCATTTCAAATACTCAAGTCTGAGATTTTTGGTCTAAATTTCTGTCAGGCATTCTGAAAAACAATTCAAGATCCTAATGACAGTATAATGCAGATAGAAGGAATGCTTTTTAAAAAGTGAAGTACAGGGGGGAATAGTTTAAAGATGGTACATGAACTTTGACTGTGACAAAGTTAACTTTTAAATATTTTAGTGATGCTTTCAAGTTATCTTTAAAGCCCTGAACACTGAAATTATATATAAACATCGAGGTTACAACATACAGTTCCTACTTTATTTCATTTTAGTGGTGAAAAGAATTACCTCATTCACTCCTACTCCTCTGGTCACAGAACAAACCCCTCCAAAGTAACTTAGGCTGCTCCTTTTGTAATGAAATGTCACGTTCCTTATGAACAAATAAAAATAAAGAAAATACAGCAAATTGACACTGGACACCAAGAGCTTCCTGAAAGATCAAGCTTTCAAACATGGTACAATAAATTACATGCATATTAATCTCCATCTAACATCAAAAGTTATTGTAAGTTTACAAACAGAACTTAGACAACAAAGGAGTTAGCTAGATACAACCCTAAAAAAATACTATTTATGTTGTAAAGTCAGTATCAATCTCAATCTAGAAATAAACGAAGCAGAAAAAAATAAGTGTACCAGATTCTTAAGAAAATGCAATTATAACATTTCCGCTAAAAAGATAACAATGAATATGTTCCACTTCATAATCTGTCAAGAAGGAATTCTGTACTGAAATGTATCTGATCAGCGTTGAGCATTTCTGAAATTCTGTTCTTAAGCCAAAATGATTCAATTTTCTGTTTCAACTCCAAATTAAGACAGATAAGTATACCTAAGGGGAAAGTAATTTTTTTTTTTTTTACCCTGCCTCCCTTCATTTTCCATTAATTGTTGTGCTTTTGTTTTTGAACAATTGATAAATCATGTAGCAATTACCTTTAAATACATTTATTTTTTAAAAAGCAGCTAAGCTCCAAACAATTTAGTTGTGTGAGTTAATATAATTTGCAAGACAAATTATTTTATGAAATATCTTTAAACAATTATGAATGATACATACTTTAACTTCATGGTCATAACAACAAATCTATGCAGCCTTAGGCTTACATAACAAATGACCCTGGCAGCCTTTGACAATGAAATCCTCTTGTAATAGCAGAATCAATGTCCCTTTTTTTTTTTTAATGGAAGGTATATTTTTCAGTTCCCAGAAGCAGTCTGAGAGCCATCAGAACTTCTGAATTGCAGCCTAAAACTAATGCTTTTGAAGCTTAATGCTTCAGAAGAGACAGAATCACAGAATGGTTGAGGTTGGAAGGGACCTCTGGAGATTGCCTAGTCCAACCCCTCTGCTAAAAGCAGGGTCACCTACAGCAGGTTGCCCAGAACAGTATCCCATTAGGTTTTGATTATCTCCAAGGATGGAGACTCCACAACCTCTATGGGCAACCTGTCCCAGTGTTTGACTACCCTCACAGTGAAAAGGTTTTTTTTTCATGTTTAAACTGAGTTTCTTGTATTTGAGTTTCTGCCTATTGCCTCTTATCTTGTCACTGGATAAGACGCCTCCTGCCATGGAGAAGAGTCTGGCTCCACCCTCTTTATTCTCCCTCCCATCATATTTATTCACAGTGACAAAATCTCCAAGCCTTCTCTTCTCCAGGTTGAACAGTCCCAGCTTTCTCAGCCTTTCCTCATATGAGAGATGCTCCAGTCCTTTAACCATTCTGGCAGCCCTTTACTGGACTTGGTCCAGTATGTCTATGTCCCTCTTGTACTGGGGAGCCCAGCACTGGACACAGCACTCCAGATCTGTCTCATCAGTGCTAAGTAGAGAGGAAGGATCACCTCTCTCGCCCTGCTGATAAAACACTCCTCCTAATGCAGCCCAGGATATCTCCCTAACCCAAAACAGAATGTGACATCTGTAAAATTAAGATTCTTTAGATATTATTATTTGGTCAGATTTTGTTAGAATATGATTGCAATTATATTTGTTTCTCAGTGTTTGCTGGATACATTTAATAAAACTGGCTGCTCATAACAACCTTATTTCTACTTTTTATTGTGAAGAATACCAGTGTTCCAGAACATTGTGGAAGAGAGCTGGGTTTGATTAACTTTCTTGTAATTTTTGAGCATGATAAACAGCAAAAGGCGTAAAACTGACCAGTCTGCAGGCATAAGCTGGGATCTTATTAAATGCACCAAGTTACTTCCAGTAAGTTCAGGCCCTGCACTGGACTGTTATCCTTTCCAGATTTGTTTTTATTCTGGACACTTTCATCTTTCATTCCAGATAGCTGGACAGCTGTGATTTCATCTTGTTTGGAACCTCATCCTGCAGTTCCGCTGATTTTTATTTAATATATTCTTTTTTCAGGGATTATTTTATAAAATAACACTTAACTATGTGAGAATTCAGTTACACAAACAAATACATTCAGGCAAGATTCCTGCAGCACTCTTCAATCACTTCTCTTTGTTAAAAAAGGAGAAATATACTTTATGTTTACAAATGAATCTTACTTCATAACCACGTAACACTTAGAGATCCAGAACATCTATTCAGTAAGTGACACAACACATATATAAAAGGAAATAAACTGCACATCACCGGCACCTTGTGTATCTTATGAAAAATGCAATTAGTCTTGTATTGTAATGTCTGTTTTAAGGCAGCGCAGTTATGGCAGAGGCTGGAGAAGCTTCTTTATCCCCTTTGTCTTCCTTTGCAGAAGATTAATGCTAAGAGAACCAAATGGAGGAGATTTCTTATTCCATCCTCCATAGCAGGGCAAGCTGCTGGGAGAAGGCTTAAGATCTTTATGCAGCACCTGGGAATACAGTTTTCCTCCTCTATCCGTACAATGCTGTGCAGTAAAAAATGCTGTTGCTCAGGGTTGATGTTATGCCCAATGATGCAAGTGGAATTTCCCTCAAAATACGTAGCAGCTCAGAAAAAAATTCATTACTGCTCTAAGGAAGGAGAGCTTCCAGTACCTAATGTCACACCAGCTGCATGCATGAATAAATACAATAACTGGAATGCTCTTGTGGAAATGCATAATAGTGTTAGCTCTGCCCTCTCCTGCTTTTCACTAGGAAAGCAGTAAGTACATTAGAGAGTTCATTAACAAAACTAAGTATCATTAGGAGCTCGTCAGAAGACACTTCAAATATGTGAACATGGTCTCCCAGTTGCCAAGACATTAAAATTTCATTATATATATATATATATATATATATATCAATGTGACCATGGTATATACTGCACACATTTAAAACAGACTAACACATTTTAAAAAAAATCAAAGTTACTACGGAAGGCAGATGTTGATTGATGTAGTAATTACGAAGTAAACAGGAAGAGACAGGTAGACAAAAGCAGTAGATATAGAAGTATATAAAGCTATAATGATCTAAACCATCGTTAACAGTACATACGAGAGCAGGTGGACAGCATCAGCATGTTGTTTGATGTAGTGTTGTCGATATTTGGAGAAATCATGAAGCATCTGCAGAGGGTCAGGGTGAATATTAATACGATCTCTCTCTGTCCAGGTTTCCACAGCAACGAGAACCACCCTGGTGTTCAGCTGCTCCTTGTATATCTGAGGGCAGAGACAGGACAGGCACAGGAGTAGAACACTGGGTCAAACATGCACAGTTAGCCAGCAAGAGTAAAGCGGAAGGACAAGAGGGATAAAGCAGGAGGGAAACATGGGCAAACAGTTAGCTGGTATGCCTTGGATTTCCTAAGAGTTAATCTGCTCATCATCTTAAATTTTGTTTTAGAGGACAAAATAACTTGCTGCGCTTTTTTTGAGCTATCCTCTTCTCTGTATGAGTCTCATGTCAAATAATTTCACCACTGAGTTATGCACAAAACCCATACAAAAATCAGCAAAGTAGAAACGTTAAGTAAACACTGAGATCGCAGCAGACGAGGAAAAGCCAGAGGCAATTCTTAAGTCAAGATTAAATACCTTCTCAGTCTTCCCCAATGTGCCCAAAACTTAAGTCACATACAGTTTGATCTTCATTTACAGTATGATCACTTTATGCTGCTAAAACTATGTGAGAAGGAAATTAAGAGTATTAACATTTATATCAATTTTAATGTCACTGAAACAGTAGATGAGTAGATCACAATTAGGTCTTAAAAACTACAAAAGAGCTGAAAAATATCCATGTTAATTTTGTTCAGGATATTTGCTTCTGAGATAAAACAGTAGCTCTCTATAAGTTCAGGCCATAAAACGCCGAATTTTATTAACTAACGTATTGAGAAATTGAAGATCTACAAGAGAGATTCTTTATCCATAACTGACATTCTGCTTTATGTAGGGCATGAAGTACCTTTACTGATCAAATATATTTCGTTGTGATCTAAAAACACCGGATGATTCATACACTGGCTGCTTAATCCATAAAATATACAAACACTAATTTACTAGGTTATCTCCACAAGTCGCCATATTAAACATACTATTTCATTATCTTTTTTCCAAATTATACTTACGATACACAACACGAATTGCAAATATCCTCCTGCAGTTATGATAGCTACATACGCTGAAAAAATTAACACTTGCTGGCATGCTTTTTTGTATCAAAGGCAGCGTTATCCTTATAAAAAGTTGATGGTATAATATTCAGCTTAGAAAGACAACAATAAACACAGGAGCAAGAGAGGGAAACCAGGCAAGCTTAATTTTGTCCAAGAACTTTTAAGGAAAAAAGAATATTAATATGCCTTACTCTGAAGGAGCTAGGCTGAGAATATACACAAGAAAATGGTTAACTCCATGAGAGAAAAAAATCAATAAAATTAAAACCCAGAGATTGTACACAGCTGGATCAACAGAGCCTTTACACGTGTTTGCTGAGAAGAAAACTATTTCCTGAAGTGAATAGAAAGGGAAGGATGAAAGAGGGCTCAGAGAAACTGGCAGTCTCTGAAAGCCAATACCATTTTTCCAACAATATTTCAGTAAGAAATAGAGTCAACTCCCTATGAACACAAGGGAATAACAAGGCAGAAATTCCTGCTATTTTTCATGTTGCATTTGAAGAGAGGAGGAACTGTTCACAAAAACACGCACACACACACACCAGAGCAAAGCAAGATGGAAAAACAGAAAGAATAGTTCCAGAAAGGAAAGACAGATTAAATAGTTGTTGTTGAAATGCAGAGGAAATACCAAGAAACAATGACCAGAAGAGAAAGAAATGAAGATGCCACCATTTCTTTGGAAATACGCAATATAAAGTGCACAAATATTATTCTTTCCAATTATTTATATCTTTATCTGCTCTAGTATCTTTTATTCAAACTACAGGCATTTTCAGATTGTTACTGGAAAATATTTCAAAATATTTCCAGTATTTCATATACAAAAAACATATTTACCTAAATTTTCAATGTACATTGTATTCTATAGGCAAGATCTTAAGTACATATCCTGCACTGCCTCCTCTATACTAAGCAAACCATGGACAACATTTTGCACTGAATCATATCACACAGCTCTATTGGCATCAGTGAAGTTGCATGGAAAGCGGACTGCAAGTCACAATTTTGATAGACATTGTGTTCACGACTACTAGAGAATCCATCCTGCTTTCACTACAAACACAGCTCCAAATGTGTGTGGTTGCTGCCCCCAAAATGAGATAAAGCCAATTTTTGTCATAATTCTTACTTTTAGTTTATATGCTCTATGTAAAATTACTCTGATTTTACTCAGAGATAAGTGTGGCATCTGGGTCAGTGCCACCCATTTATAATGTACTATAATGAGATTTTTTTGTTTTTAAACTGTAAATACAGAGTTATAAAGGAGAATTTCTATTCACACCTTCTGTTTTTCTCCCAATAAATGGGTGTATCCTTTCTGAACTACAACCACAGCTTCAACCACTTATGGCAACTATGAACGTTTCATGAATTTAAGGGTTTCATGAACCTAAACTTCAAAAAATTTCATCCTCCAAGCAGTAACAGATGCTGAAAGAGCCTTCAAAGTTCCAAATCCCCTCTGCCAAAGGTAAACTATGGCATTTGCAAGCTTTGAGAAAAACATCACGAATAATTTGGTGGTTTCTTACACATTTACCGCTAGCTATTTTTCTGCAGGGAAACTGGAAATGAGTTTAAAAATTTAACTCTTACCACTGCTCTTTATATGTATATTTTTTTCTCCTGATATCTGCTAATATGAACTTTCTAAATATGGTGCTAGAATAATAAAGTCACTGATACAGTTTTAAGAACTCATAGTGATACTTACAGCATCCACAAGGTTTACCACAGACTTGGCAAAATTGTTTGTGTATGCGTTTGAAGAACGATGTTTTTTGAACTAGAAGGAGAAAAAGAAATAGAAAACAATGAGAACCTGAATATTTACTACCAATTATTTTTACAACAAGGAAGGAAACCTAATATTTTGAGGCATCCTAAGGGAAAACTCAAAACAATCCTCTTCCCAGATCACAGCATATATTTCACTTTCAAGAAGCCTTGCAAGATGAAGGAAGCGCTGGCTGCCAGAACGCTGCCAAAAGGAACATTTAGCCATAAGTAGTATCCTATTTAGAACCATGGTTCAAATGTTCAAAAGAAAATTGAAAGTAAACCGATTCCTCCAGAGCTCATAAACAAGACCTCAAAACTGAGAAGATGCTGTATCCATTAAAACCATGCTTAACCTGATGAATTAAATACCAAACTCTGCTAGCCATATATCATGACTATAAGACATGAAGATGATCCCTTTATCATTTGTCCTGTGTACAGCTCTCTGTAAAGCTAACCTTCCTCTGCTATGGGACCAGATTTTTATGATCAGTTATGCCAACAAGCAAAAGAAAGAGGAAACGCTTGCTAAAAGCAAACGTGTATTTGAATATTGAAAGAGTTATGTTAGATATCTTTTATGCTCTTAATTTTAAAGTTCTTCTGTTTTTGTAGATTTAGATGAGCCGTACTGCAAGTTCTGCTTCCTAATTCCTGTGCATGTCGATGTAACAGTTACATGCAAAGTCCTCTCTGTTCAAAGTCAAATTTGCCAAAGATGCTGCCTGCTATGGTATCTGAGTATGAATCCATGACTTAAAAGTAAAGTTATAAATCAAAACTGTATTACAAACTATGATTTGAAACGAGAAAAATACATTCTTCAGAATTTGACAGAAAACATAAAATTGCATAGAAATCGCATAGCAGGGTAAAGCGTTCATTAAAAAATCTTAGTAATTTCAACTGCTGCTTAAAAGCAACACATCTCTTCACCTAATGAGTGACATTATCAGGTTCCACAAAAGCGTCAGCTACTCTTACTCTGAAACATGGCACCCCATGTGAGGCCTTGAAACAAGCGGGTCCAGACTATTCTCTGAGCAACTGAGGAGTTCCTCTCACGCAAAAGTTTGAAACGTGATCAACTACCCTCCTAAATCAGAATTACAAAACAGAAACTCCCTGGTTTCCATGATTATGCTTGGAGCCATGTTGAAAACAAAACTGAAAGACTTACAAACTGAAATAATCTATGTTTCCCAAATTGAAAGTCAAAAGAGTGATCTCAAGAGATATGAAATCCCCAATACATTATTAGGTAACAAATTTTTTGTTCCCTTAAATTCCAGTTATTTTTGCACAAGTAATGCAGTTTTATACCCATGAAATGCCATACAGACAACACACAGTCCAAACTCTTCAATACTGGCTGCAGCTCATTCATTTGAATGCAGAAAGATAAGGTTTTTTACACACATATTCGCTGTTAAGTTGCACGATCCTCTCTTACCTGCATATGCACAGATGGTTTTAACACCCCAAAATTCTATTGTATAGGTCTGCATGGACCCCACCCCTATAACTATTCTCAAAACAAAGTGCTTTCAGTGCTAGTAGGAGCTTGAAACTGTACACTGAAAATAGTAGCCATATCACAGGATTCTGTTTGTTCCCTAGGCAACCACCACACCAGTACAAAATAATGCAGGGGGCCATTAGGGAGGGGGAAGAATTGCTTTGTTTTTTGTTTTAAGCCAATCCCAAGCTTTCCCAGAAGTGGAAAGCTAAAATAATATGCTTGGAGAAATGTTCTTGGCTTTCAGGAATGTATTTATTTACTAAAACCAATATTGATACGGACTGATTACACATTTAAACATAATTTCTAAAACAGAAATTAAAAAGATCAAGCCTATAAAAAGTGAAAAAACTTAATTAAATAAATTTAACTGCGTCTTCAGTGCTACAAGAAATGTAAGTTTTGTGAAAATTTGTAATATTAACCACTTAACAACATAATGTCCAAAGAGGTTTAAGACAATCGCTTCCAATGCAGAACCTTGTTACAGGAGAAATCTGCCCTCTACTGGTAAGCAGATAACCTTAAAAGTACCCCTAACGAGCTCTGCATTGGTAGCCCTTAACTTGTAACTGTGAACACTTCCTTAAGTATATCCATTTTACTCCTTGAAAAGCATCATTACCTGCTTCTGAGTCACTGACAACTCTGAAGCAAATAATGTTGAATGCTTGTGGTCTAAAGTTGTGACAAATAAAGCTTGAGATGAAACAACAATTAGTGCTCATAACAAGTGTAGTGAACAGGGTGGTCATCCTTTAAGCACCTGTCTAACATGAGACACCAGGGAAACAGACATACAAATATTATCTCTTCATAAGGGACACCAACCACAGACCTCAGACAAGATGACAAAATGTTTTTAACTTCAGTTACTGCGTGCTACCTCTATACAACCACCATGTGAGAGTCACTCTTAGAACACAGTTTCCTACCAGCTGGCATTACAAGCGAGAAGGGTTTAAGAAGTTCCCACCCTACTTCCCCCACTCATTTGCATTCTCACCACACTAGTGAAGTGACACAGATGAAATATAGATCATTTTTAGCCCAGACTACTTCTAAGATTTATTAACCAGAAATGAGGAAAGTTACCTGTCTATTCAGCACTGAAATGAGTACACAATACTGCATCCTATTCTGATCCCAACTATTTCTGACTCTTAAAAATCCTCCTTCAGTGTTGACAAAAGAGCCCCAAACAATCACATACAGTATTGGGAAAATATGCAGTAGAATGAGAGAGAATCCAGGAGCTCCATACATTTACAGAAATTTAAAACCTGATTTTACTTGCACATGAAATAAACAGAAACTGTTTTATCAATATAATTTGATTCAAAGAAAAAAAAAAAGTCTTGTTCACATAGAAGCAAAGTCACACTAAGAGTTGATACCCAGAAAGCTATGCAAGGCAAGGCCAATCTCAAAATGAAACACATTCAAGTTGCTATTAGAGTAACTTGCTGTGGGTTGCAGAACTTTCTTCATCACTAGAAAATCTTTAAACCCACACTGAGTAATTTTTCGTAATAGATATGGCTCTTGCTAAAATGTAGCTATTGGATTCAAAGAAAGAGCTATTGGATTCAAAGAAAGAGCTACTTCAGAAAAGTCCTGCAGCCTGTATGTTTAGAATACCAAAGCAGTCTCACCATCTACCAATGTACCAAAACATCAACTATTCACCAGAATAAAACACAGCACAGGGTATACACATTCTAGGACTTTAACAAATAAATATCACACAGACCAAGCTATTTCTTCTGAACCTATGTCTACAACCTACTGCATGAATAAAAGACTTCTCTAGTGTAGATCATAAATGGAATTGTCATCTTTGGCTTGTAATACAAAACTCTGATGTCAAAAATTTTCATTCTACAGGAAAAAAAACCACTAAAAAAACAAGGCTTTGTCATTCATTTGGAGACTATTTAAATTAAAGCATCTTTTTGGACATGATTTTGATGAGCTGTTATTTGCATTAAATCATAAACTAGGTAAAAGAAAAAAGGTCATAAAGTTAGTGTGAGAATCTGTCAGAATGCTTGCACATCGGGTCTCTGCTGTACACCTAAGCACACTTCTATCATCCAAACATTTTCATCATGCCTCCAAGAAAGACTACTTCCCTATTCCTCCTTTTCTGTAAAGATGTGATACAAATGAAGAAAGATTTACTAATCTAGTTTCTCTTTAAAAGGAAAGTCCCTGAAGAACAGAGCTGGCCTATCTTTCCCTCTCCTCCCAGTAGTTCTCACTGAAAAAAAGTCATCAAAGACATCTGCATTTTTACCAGAATAATTTCAGAGAAAAAATTTGAGGGAAAGAAGGCGGAAGGCGAATATAATATATAACTTTACAAAACTTCAGACTGTGGTAACAACAATCAACTTCTAGCCAACAGTTTAGTGGTTCAAATCTTTGATGAAGATGTGAGAATTGGACATGAATCTCCTACTTCTGACCACAGAGATTTGAACATGCATCCCCAACCTCTTAGGAAATACTGTCTTAATCATTAGGCTGCAGAATAATCTAAGGTTAGAGCACTGTTGATCTCTTTGGTGATACTACTGGGTATCCAGACACCTGTGATGTTCTTCAAAAAGGATCTTAAAATAGTTGTCGAGGCTTACAGAACTTATTACTTCCTAGGCCTCACTTTTTGGATTTACTCTTTTTTTTATAGTGGTAACACACTGACGTTTTGATAGCTCACCTTACTTTGCATAATTAGTGAAAGCAACGACATTTAAATAACATGTCACCTGGTCTGATTTTTTTCCCCCATTATCCCTCAAGGCAAAAAGGAAAAAGAATCCTTTTTTTTTTTTTTTAATTACAAATGTCAAACACTTGCCTGAATCGAACAAACTCTTTATCTTGTATTTCATTATGAATCCTGTTTATAAGCATAGAATAATCAGGAAAAATAATGAGATAGTTTTGTCTATATGCTTTGCCACATTCAATTTTAAGTTAGCAGAACTGAACTCAGGGTAACAAGTTCTGACCTCTCTCTTTTTATTCCTCTAAAGATAGGATGCAATTTTAGAGTCTGACAGTGAATTTATTTCAGACAGAAATGTTTTACTCCATTACTCTATTGTTTCTGGGCATATTAAATTATACATACTATACCAAAATGTTTCAGACATATTTTGAATATTTAAGTGCTATAGAAAATGCTAGATATCATCAAACATTATTAAGTACTATGGCCTGTACTCTGTCTTATAGTAAAATGGTAGTAACTGCTGACATATAAAATACTTCAGCCAAAAGAATCTGATGAGGCACGATGCTGTAAATCAACCTACAAATTCTGATCAAAAGGAAGATTACCAGTGAACTGATATACCTACCATTTTATGGTCATTGACTATCATGAGCTCCAGATATTTCATCTCCTCAAAGATACCACGAGATGCCTGAAGGATTGAAGACATATTTTCAGAAATCATGAAGCTGTAGTAACTTTCAAAAAATAACTGTAGTTGATTTAATAGGATTACTCATAAGTATTTCGTAGGGTGTGTAAACTGTCATAACTGGGTCAGCTCCTCAACTAGGGTAAATCATCATAGCTCCGCTAACTTTGTGAGTTATGATAATTGACACTGGCTTAGAATCTGAGTCACATCATTTGGAATAAGTTTAGAGTCAATTCTTTTGGTTTGGCACAGAAGCAGTCACTGCTTCCCTCCTCTCTCGTTTTCACAAAGGAGAAAAATCTCAAACACTAAAAGCTTAGTTTACTGTACTATTCATCACAGATTTAAGGAGGAAGTAAATTACTAAAAATAGAGGGGCCTCAAAAATATACTGTGTATTGTACAACTCAGTGCAGAAATACAAATTAATCATCTTAAACTCATGCATTTCACTAGCTCTGACACATATGTGTGCACAGATCATGTGGACTGTCCACTTCTGTTCTCTCAATAACCCAGTTCTGGATGACCTCATTTGGAGTTTTTCCTCTGTCATGCTACGTAATGAGCCAAATGAAAATAAAGTCAGATAGTAGCAATAATCCTTCATCCAGGATTATTCTCTGTCCACGAGCAGACTCAAAACATAAAATTCATCATTTCCTAAACTCATTTTCACTATTAAACTTCTGTTATTTGGTATACAGTATTGCTGTCATTATTTTCTCAAAATATTCAAATTTTAAAGAACAATCTTGTTGTTTTGTTTGAAAATTGTACTGTGTGACACTTGAGGGTACCAAAAGATATTTGTTTGCCAAAGCCTATGTTCACACAAAATTAAAGAATAAGAAAATGAATGCTTTTTTATAAGTGGTCTCAACTCAGAATCACACTTCTACTCACTGCTCTCTTTCTTCTCTTTCTCCTCAGCCACTGCAATTCAGCTAGGAAGGGCCATTCAGAACTAGATTCAGTCTCTGCAGAAAACAGAATTTAAGAATTTCATGACATTACTTTAAACTACTGATGTACGCTCTCCAAATCAAAAGTACATGAGATTACCAAAACTAGAATAACCTTTGATATTTGAAAGTTCATTCTTTAAAATTCACAAAACAAAATATCTCAACTCAAGTAATTTATCAAAACTCAAGTAATTTAGAAATCTAAAGTTAAAATTAAAGCATGCATGGGGAGGTAAAGAGACTATAACCTGAGCTTAGAATAGATGTTCTCTTTCATCTCTTGCCTTCAACAGCACTAATATCACTGACTAAATTAAAAGATTTGTAGAATAAAGCTAAATACAAGCCTTGATGGATGGAAAATTTTCAGCTGCTTTTTAACCGCGCTGGATTCCATTGCAATAATTGCAAAAAAAAAAAAAAAAAAAGAAAAGAAAAGAAAAGAAAAGAAAAGGAAAAAAAAAAGTCAGTTTACTATCTATTTTTAAAGTTTGTCTAAATAATTAGCTATTTAATATAGGCTATATTAGCCTAATATTCAAATGTTCAAGTTATACATACAGTTATTTCCAACACTGAAAAACGCAGAACATCAGCAAAAACATACCAAGATCTTGCAACTGCTTGGAGGCTTGCGTTCCGTAAGTTCTCTGGATGATGTGCGGCCTACTTTTACTTTCCTGGCAAGAAAAACACGTGACATTTTCTTCTTCTTAATAATGTCAAGGTAAAGTGAGGCACCTCTTCATTATTTAACATATTTATTATTTTTCCACAAAATGCAATCAACTATAATACCAATTTGACATAGCACCAATTTAAAGCAATCTGTTTGCATTCCTGAGCAAATCACGGAGACTCTATGCTTCAGCCCATTCTCTGTCCTACAAAACTGAAACATAACAGATGTCTTCGAGATTACTTGAAAAAATTCCTTTAAAGTCCTTAGTGTTACGGAATACAAAACATTTTTTCCACTAAATCAAAGACTATGTATCTAGACAAAATCTTCCTCTGCCATATGAAAAGCAAGGACACCTTTAATACCATATCACAGAAATGTAGTTTCCTAATTGCAGCAAAATGCATGAAACTAAGCAAAAGATACCTTCAAGAGGACTGTTTTAGCCAGGTTTAAATGCTGAATACACCAACAAAAAGGAGAACACTTTTAATGCATGTTTTCTTTAGAAGCCTCACATGCCCCAAATTATCGCATTTTGGTATCTGCTCTAGAACGCACCTATTTTTTCTTCCTTAAAACCTCTTCTGCAGAGCTAGGCCAAAGGAGCAGTTCTTTTCAAAGGGTACGACGCTATTTTTCTGTAACTCCTGTGAGAAATACTTAATGCACTGAAGGAAAACACTGCACATATTTCCTGGGTTTCTGTGAACAGAATTTATTTGATATAGCATCTACCATATTCAATCAAGCTGACTAAACCACATGCTGAAATTGATATTAGCTGTGGCCAAGATATTTATCTCATATAGCACTAAGATGAGCCTCTGAGAGCTCTCTGTAGCTATACTATTTTGATCTTCAGCAGTTTTCAGAAAAATATTCATCTCATTTGTCCTCTTACGGCTCAAATTTCTGCTTGAACCCTCATCAGACTTCATCGATTATATTTAGTTTTTATAACTAGCATTGTACTTAACGGACAGTTTATAGAACCAGGGGGGTTTTTTTGGCTCTACTTTCAAGTTTTACTGAAATAACACATGGAGAGAGATTCTATTTTTCTTGAACAGAACCTCCTAATTTTCTGACTACTCATGCAAAAGAATCACAATTTTGTCAAATTCTCCTCTGCCTGCTATATGAATACCACTGTATAAAATAACATTTTGATGTGCTACATCAAAATGCAACACATAGCTTACCACACGGAACATAATGATGTTCCTGAGGACAGTGAGAAACACTGGTGGTCTTAAGGTGAAATGCTTTCCAAAGTTTCATTCCCATAGTTTCATTTACAGACCAAGAATTAATAATCCAAATGATACCAATTCCTCTGCATGTTTATCCAGTCTACTTTAAAAGCGTCAAGAGTCAAAGATTTTGCAGAACTTTCTCTGAACTCCAAGTTCAGCTTTACAGTGAGTGAAACATAACAGTTCTACAGCATTATGTTATTTATCATACACCGGTAAGCACTGGAGAGAAAAGCTTGAGAGCTACGGCACAGCATCTATAATACATCCTACAGACAAACAGGACACAAATATTAAGAATTCCCTATCTCAATGCTGCAAAATAATTTTCTTGAAAATCATTCAAATCCTTAGACCATTCAAGAAGTTGAAATACATACTGGTTTTACATACTGTCTATGAAATGTAGTCAGTTCTATTAACAGCCAAAATTTTAGGAACAGCCGTAAAATTATAATACACTTAAGATGATGCACCAAAATAATTACGGTTAAGACGACATTTGCATAAAACAGTCCCAAACACTGATCCAGCGTATTCATGTGTTTGGATCAGAGTAATTTAAGCTATATGGTGACCACAGACTTTATACCTAAAAGCTGTATGACACCCAGATATAATTATATCTAATTCATTAAGCTCCTTGCGGAAACACAGTAGATCAAAAAGCAATCTCATCCCACTTCAAAATTGGATCCAGCCTTTTTGAGAGATGGATCAGATGACTTCGAGAGTTCCCTTCCATGCATCTATAAATCCTCGAGTCCAAGTAACAAATCAAATTTATACACTCTTTTTGCTAGTTCATAACTATCTGCTACGGTAACACAATCTCACTAATCTACTTCAAACATCTAAAAGATTAACAATGACTAGAAAAGGAGTGATTAAAAAAAGCAGAGAAAAATCTTAAGTAACTCACATTTGCACAGTTCTTGCCTTAAATAAATACCAACTAGGTATTTTAAAAGAACATGTTTGTTTTTCATATGAATGCATGACAGAGATGACTCCTCTGTTGATTTATCCTAATACTTTTATTAGCTATTCGAATCTTGTGCAATCTCTTTCTCAAACAAAATAAAATATAGATCAAAATAAACTTACTGCACTGTGGGTCAAATTCATTGGTTCTATCAAGTACAAGTACGTACTATCTTCAAACATGCCACTAGAACATGGAGAAACAGAATACAGAGATTTAGGATTATCATACAAATTTATTTGACTCCAGTATATGTTTTCGGGTGAGATGAAACCAAACATAGGGTTGAAAAACTGATCAATACTAAAATAAATCCCACACATACTTGTTACTAATAGATATGGCTAAAATGCAAAATTAATTTTGTGATAGACCAGATACTTTGTAGTGGACTAACACTGAATGTCAATGGGAATGTAACAGTAAAACATCACAAAGAATAAAGATTTGACTTTGGAGAGAGGCAGCCCTGAGACAGAAATTAGCATGCAGAATGTAATTATCAGCTGAATTATACTGAACAGTAACTCGTCTTAGTAAGGACTATTTCTTACATTCTTTCCTCACACGACCTAACAAAAAGATCAATTTTTCAACAGCCTGATATAATCATACATGAGTACCCAGTATACAAACTGCTGAAGTACAATTCTTGTTTATATTCTGTCACAGTCAGTCATCTCGGTGAAGTATGTATTGGTACTTACCATATTCAAAGGCTTCATGAGACAGTACCAAAAATCTTAATCCTGATGATACTAAAAAATGAGTTAGCAGTTTGGTATAGCTGTACTGATAATTCAAAACACCAACACCTTGGGGCATGTAGAATGTCAGCCCATCACACGTTAAGAGATAACACCGAAGAGCAGCAACCAGCTAATAGTCTTGTTTGAAAAATGAGAAAGCGCACTTACTGAAGCCCATTACAAGTTGAGAGAGCAGCTTTGGAATCCTTGATACCTCTGATATTTCCATGATAGTAACAATGCTCTCCACCCTAATAATGTTAAAAACAAACAAAACAAAAAACAACACAAGCAAAAAGTTACTGTTATTTTATGTATGTTGCTTAAAACCAAGGTGAAAATTACCTAACATCTTGTATCAGATAAAACTTCAGAGAAAGGAGTGACTGCTAAATTAAATGCCAATAATTAGCCCTGATTGGGGGATAACAAGAGGGAAACTTACTGTGCCCAGTAAAGACTAACTCATCTATGGCTCTAAGACATTCTTTTGTTGAAGTCATACAGTTTGTTTGTTTTTTTTAAGTGCAGTTCTTTGCTGTAAACTTTTTTGTAAAATTTTTGTAAAATTGTGATTTTTTTGGTAAAATTTTGTTAAAATGTTATCTAATCCAAATTACATGACTATGACTTTTGAGTTGTTTCGTAGTGTGTTCCAGTTCTGTTAAAATTACAAGAATACACTGCATGCATTTGGCTCAGCGCTGGATTCTGCCAAATCAGTTTTGATTTTCTCATTAAAAATGTATCAATTAATACATTACTTCATTAGAACGGAGGTAGCAACAGTACTGATGACGTCTGAGCCAGAAAGTGAATTCAGCTTAGCAATGCTGAAGTGTGCAGTTCCATTTTCTTTTCACAGACAAAAGACTAGTAAAAGTCAGCCTTTGATGCTTAACTAGATAAAATTATGAGCAGACACAAACACAAAGTATTTAAAAAAAAAGTAGGATTTTTGCATTTTTATAAACAAATCAGTAGTCATGTTTTAGAAAAAAAGCTGCTTTTTTAAAAAAATGGTATTTAAATGACCTCCAAGTGTGTTTAAACTTTAGAGACTCTTTAAAAAAAAGACTCAGACAAGCTAAGTCCAGAACTGCAATCCAGACCCTCAGTTCTCAAAAGCCCTAATGATACATAGGAAGTGAAGACGCATCTGAATGCTGAGATGTTACATGTGAGCCATAAGGAGCAGGAAGGATTGTGCTGACTAGAATTAGTGCCAAAAGTGCTAGCAAATGGGGTAAAATGAAATTCTATAGTTTGCCACAGGCAGGTGAGGGAAACCGCAATAAGTGTACATGGGGGGCACAGGATAAAGCAGGAGACCAAACTTCCTCAGAGAAGAATTGGTACGTACTTAAAATCTTAAAATTCTGATCCAGAAAAACCTTGCTCAGATGCCATCTAAGCTCCAGAGAATGAAGCTTTCTTCTTCAAAGTGCAGGTTCCCTGAGTCTGCCTGGTTCTGTATCTTACCATGAGCTAAGTCACACTCTCCTTTCCTGAAGCAACTAGTTCCTGTCTAAGCTCTCCTTAAAGTGGGCAGAGAAGCAGCCAAGTCCTCCACAGGGACTTTAAGCATGCTCAGAACATGCCTAACAGAGCAACAAGACTGGGATCCTCACATAACAAAGTTGCGGTAGCTTTCTTTTTGAAGTACAGACCATTACATGAAAATAGCCCTCTCTGGTTAATGACTACAGCACTTAACCCAGGTTTCACAATTCCTGAATAATTTCCTTGATCACTTTGAGGAGAGTCAGCTGGTTATCTATCTGTTTCCTAAAAACACGCTCTGTGTTGAAGCACCCTCTACCAACCATGCTGGAGCTGTTCCATTCAGTAGAAAATGCACAGATTCATGCAGTCACAAAGAGGGAGCATGACTCTATACCAAAGAGGCTAGTAAGCTCTTCTAGGCAGAAGTCCTAACAGCAGACTACAATATATAAATGATTTAGATGAGAAATTCAGAAATAATTGCATTGTCAAGCTACCATCTGCTCATATACAAAAATTCCTAGTGTCAAAAGAGTTTCATGAGGGCCTTTTTAAAATTTCTGATTTTTTGGACTTTTTACAGTTCCACAGTGTGCCATTTTCCTCTAAATGTTCTGGCTGTCTTCTTCATACTAAACCTGTACTATTTAATTTCTCCACGCAGGGGAAGTGGGGTTTCACTGCATTAATTTTTTTTTTTTACTACTTTGATTGTAAACACCTAAGTACGGAGAAAAAAAGTAAAGTCTTTAGCATATCTTAAAGATTACATACTATAGGCAGCCATGTAGCAGATTATTAAACCCTTCATCTCTGTTCTGACACAGAAATTAATTCTATCCTTACTGCTGGATAGCAAAATTATTAATCCTTAAAATCCCATAAACCGCTGAGGAATAAATTCATTAGACTGTTACAGACTTACAGAACCACTTATTGTGAATAAGGGTAGAAGAAACTGGCTTCTCATGGATGATTCAATCAAGTAAGCAAGTAGAGCATATTTATTTTCTATCAACAGAAACAAACCATCAAGAGCCACATTAACAGACTGTTCAGGCTACGTCTGTTTAGAAAGAAACCAACACACAAAGTTAACACTTTCTAAAGCATATTTTTAAGAAAAAGGACTAGTGAATGTAGAAGCTTTTAAATATCAGAAATTCTACTGCTATAGGTCAGTAAAGCTAAGATGAGGAAAACGGAAACATTCACCTCATCTAAGAAGTCAGTCTTTAACATTTGTCAATAACTATCCCAGCTAAACTAAAGACTAAAAAAAAAGTTCATTAAAAGCCTTTTAGCATGGTTCCATCTGTCACATATTGTTTGAAAACATATTGCTCATCATCAAAATATTCTTAATTCTAGTAAATGTCATGTGTCATCTGAATTCCAACAAGCATGCTGGACCTGTAGCTTCTGCAATTATGCTAACTCAAGGAATTACCAAAGATGTAAAAGACCTTTGTTTAGCTAAGCACAGCATTATTTCCGTTTTGCATCTCGTTTAATGAGCTATTCAGATTCTGAATGAAATTTCTAATGGACTCTATTGTGCACAATTAAATGCACGTGTTATAAAAAAAGCAATTGCTACATATTTACTTTTCCATCAGTGAGAATGCATAAACCATGCTTTATAACAATCAAATTGCGATCATCTCTCTCACACAAGTAGCTTTCTGAAAACTAAGGATATTCATGTCAGTGAGAAAGTACTGTTTGTTCTTCAGTGTTTTCACTCTTGTAGTATCCTATCCCTTTCTAGAAAATGCAGTCCTTTTCCTCAAGATCTCACTTCTTTATATCCACATCTGGAAACAAAACAATCTATTATTTATCTAAGCCTAAAAAGGGTTATAAGATATTGCAGAAGCTTAGGATACAGTCCTTATTTGATCTTCTGCAGAAAACCCGTGTATACTTTCTGAATTTACAATGAAGCCTTTCGTGGATTAATGTGCCCTCAAGAGCTCCATTACTTCTTTCTAAATCAATCTATTCAGAAAACATTCCCTAGGAAGTTTGGATCAAGTTACTGCAGCATGCAAAGGTAGCCCATTTGCTGAGTCCAAAATTCTAATAAAATTTTCCAGTCAGATTCATGATTCAGCAACCGCAGTGCTCAATGCTTGTCCTGCAGCTGACAATTGCATGAGCTTGTCTAAATGCCAGAAGGAACTGTTTTCTTGCTTCATTTAGCATTTTTGCCCATTCTCCAGAGTATTAAGTCTTATCGAAATGAAACAATTTCCTTAGTATGGTGCATGAAGCAATTTCTTTTTTTAACAGAAGAAAACAAAACAGTATATTGCAATATAATCATCTAACTTCACCCTAATCTGTGATACATCATTCTATAACAAGGTCAAAATAATCAATTAGGCATCTAATCCTTGGATAAGCAACAGTCTCACCTTGATCTGAAGGTATAACTACAACTTGAATGTTTCCTTTCCTCCACTCTACGTAGCAATGTATTTCACTTGTAAAAAGCTCACAGCAAACACTCTTGTATTTGTACCATTCTGAAAAAACTCTTTCATGAAACTGTTTTTTATAAACTTCCTAAGAGCCTACCAAGCTTCACTTTGGTACAACAAACTAAAGGTTCATTTTGGTCCTGTTAGTCTGTGCTGAAGTATCTTGCACAACTTTATCTTGTCTTTGGATCACTAATCTATACCACTAAGTTCAATAGGAGCTAGTTTGACAAATGTAAGCAATCGGGCGTCAAGTAACACACAGGTCTTATACTAGCTCCAGAGGTGAAGGCTTCACCCAGTCTTTTATTTTCCGTTTCACAACTGTATAATTCTTGCAAAGAAAAGTCGTGGCAAGTTTGTTTGTCTTAAATTTCCATCATCTCTTACCCTTGTACTTTGTACTAAGGGCAGGCAAATAATTAATGAAGATTATACTGATGATAACCCTTTTGTAGACGCAATTCAAAAAAATCCCCCTACTCTGGTCTGCCAATATTTGGATTATCTTCAGTACTACCACCTACCACTGCTCTCCAAGCTTTCTTTGTTGCACAATTCTTCACGTATTACCGAGAAATCTTTACAAAATCAGATCACCATTACCTTACGTGTGTGGACAAAGGCTTCTAGTGTTTTTAAAGTCTTGTAAAACTTTTTTTGTTTTTTTTTTTTTTAAAAACCATTGCAGTGGCACTGGTCCTTCAGAGAGACAACTGCTATATTTTAAGAGCACAATACCTTAGAAAACTTCCGCTTTCCATCTTCATAGTGAATCTCCACGTAATTGGAAGATAACAAATCACTGTCAAGAGAAGGAAACAAGAGGAGAAAATTCTGAATATTCCTTCTACTTTCATATTGTTTTACATAGAATTTTCACACCGTTTTTAGTTTCCTTGGAAATTGGTTAAAAAAAAAAAATCAGGCAGCTTGCGTCCAATAAATGGGTTACTGATGCACTGTGACGCAGAGCGTGTTTCAGACAGGAATTTCATTCTGCAATCTAATTTAGCTTTATAGTAAGATTATCAGCCTTTTAAATATGGAAAAAAAATTCAATGGCTTTGAATTTTGTTTGCTGCTAACTTGTACTGACAAAACATACGTTTATTTTGTTGTTGTTTTCAAATAAGTTTTACATTTGATCTAAAACCGCTATACAATATATGTAAGACTGGACAAATACATATGTGATTATCCTGAAGACAAGAGTAAGTTGTATGTTTTTATCTGTACTTCATCCACATCTGCAAAAACTTGGACTTTTCCTAAAAATTTTAACATTCTCAAAAAAAAAAAAACTATTCCTTTTCTTCCTCTCATCTTTCCTTCTCAGATCCTTTTCTTACTCTTAATTCTTCCCAAACCATTTTGGCAAAATATAACATTTCTGAAGCATAAAAAATTCCCATATTGTAAAAAGAATGTGCAATCTTTAATTTCTTTTTTTAAAAAACAACATTAGGAAGCCAGTGCATATCCAGGGATCGCTTCAATGCCCCATTCACATCTCAATTCACAATTAAAAACTCAGTATTATCATAGTTGGAACATACTGGCCTGGGGACAGCAACACAGTTAAACATGTTTACTGGCACCACAATGTATACATTACAAGTATTTTACTTAATACGGTCTAAAATACTCATCATTTTTCAGGCCTCTAAGTACTTACCCTTCTAAGTAAAAAATTCATGAAATGATCTGATTACAGCACAGATACGAAAAGAAAAATATTGCTGCTATGAATAAAAAAATATCCTTATGGAAGCCTGGTCTGACAAAATAGTTCTGATGGGAATTCATGACTAAAAACAACTTATAATAATGGGTATCTCAAACTGAGGCTATTAGCAATCCTTGTAACACTTTTACTCCAGGACTATCTGCTCATAAAATCAATTCTTCATGTTGCATTTATCAGGTGTTGCATTTATCAGAAAAGCTCCTGCAGAACTCAGTTACCAGCGGTTCTCCTAGCAGTCATTTTTCATGGCACTGAGGAGACCACAGTATGGGCACTCTGTGTACATGCAAAGTCAACAATAGGTAATAGATAGTCAACATAGATAATTACCAGCTTCTCATCATTTGTCTTAACCTTCATTTTGACAGCAATATTTTATAGATACACTTTGAAGTGTAGATTTAAAAATAAGCTCAATTGTATAAAATCATTTTTAACTTTCTCTATTTGGATCATGGTAAACCAAAAATTTTCTGCAAAACAATACAAACACTTCATAAATAGCATAAGCTCTTGAGTATAATACAAACAGCTCAGTATCTTTAGTGTGGCAAGGTTTGACGCTTCTAAAGAGAAATGTATATACAAAGTACTTAAACTTCTAAGTGTTGATAATGTCCTTTTCTTTGTATTTTTCATGGTTATTCTAAAGCATAAGGTCGGCTGTCCTCAACTACCTACTTCGATGGTCTAGACGAGACTAGAGGCAACTGACAAGCTGGAAAATGGGAAAATGTCATTGGACACAAGTTACCAAACAAAGTAAACAAACAAAAAAACATCACGAGGATGATTAACCACTATAATAGGGGCCCAAAGAATTTGAGAAATCTCTGTGCTCAACTGGAAAGAGCCCTGAGCAATCTGAACCAGCTGGACCAGACGACCTCCAGAAACCTACTCCAACCTTAATTATTCTGTGTTTATAACTGTAGGGTTTTGTTCAATCCTTCAGTGCAGCCCACTGACGGAATTTACAGTCTCATACAGCAGTTCTAAGTGAAGTTGAACTGACACACTAGTAATAAATTTGCTTGTCTTGTGAAAGCAATGCTCACACTGCATAAGATTTTCTTAGCTGAAAGTTAGTCTTGAAGTTGTTTGCTTAAACTTGTTGCCTGATAATACTACATGCAAAGGTCATAGGTTTCTCTGTTACAAACCTGCCTTAGCTTACATTCAAAAAACGTTAATTTCAAATCAGTACCAGCTCATTTCTAAAATCAAAACCTTCTTTTCCAGTGTCACTGGTTGCTTTATCTTTCCTATTTTAGTAGCAACAAAGTAAGTACTTATCCCAGAAGACACCTACAGACCCTGAGATTACTAACACTTTGCCTGTTTGGATTCACATTTTTACAGACACTTCTACTTGAATCCACTGTCTGGATCTTCAAACCAATGCCAGGAACAGGACTGATCTACGTGTTTCCAAATCTAGCACACTCTCTCACCTCCTTTTTTGGCCCTCTTCTACTCATGTTGTGAGTCTGACCTCAGAACTGCTTTCAGTGCTCTCCAGTGCTTTTGCACTTTTAGCTGAGCCACTGCAACTCAATTATTTCTTTCATTTGACAGCCTACTCCATCCTTTACCTTCTCATTACTTCCAGCTCCAAGGGGATTCTTCCTTTAGGTAATTAACACAATACCCCACAGGATAGGGTATCTGACATGATATCCTTATGATGGAATAGTCCTTCCTACAAGTATAAAGCAAGGATACAGCAAACACTGGCTTTTCCAGTAGTCTCTCCACTGTTCTCACTGCTGATTTACCATCCCTATGGACCAGCTGGATATGAGGCACATAGATGATATTCTCTATACTGAGAAATTCCCTCCAAGGAAAATTAGGGCCTGCTATTCATAATATACCTCCCAAATGCCACGCTGCAACAAAACGTACCTTTAACTTGTGAACCACCCTTCTGCTAAATGTAACATAGTATCTTACCACTTAGAAGTCAGTGTAAGGCTAAGAAGCTATAGCAAGGCTACTGTCTTCCACAAACCCATTCAGCTAGCATGAGGTTATTCTACAAAAAGATACTTAACACTAGTTTCTGACCATTAATATGTTCTTAAGCTTGTCACATATAACTATCAACATACTGCAAAGGAATAACATTTACCACAGGGCAATTAGAATTTTGAACACCTAATTGAAAGACATCAGTAGACATCTCCTTAAATTATGCCTCTACCTTGCTTGTTATATGATTTTTGCCAGTCACCTACCACACACTTTGGACCGCTTACAGATATTTGCGTTTGTCTGTTGTTTCTTTCATTTTCTGAAATCCTTATAGCTTAATGGAGGGGAAGGGAAGAACACCAAAGAGGGCATCATATTTATTCAGGCCCTAGTCAGCTCATATCAACTTATCCTATTTCAAGTATCATTCTACATCAGCAAATATCCTAAAGAATATCTTGCCTCCAGTTGTCCAGAAATCCCTCAACATATGCTACAAATCTGTGACAACCATGAGCTTTTTTTTCCTTTTTTGGGGGAGGAGGGGTATGGGGAGACTACTCTTTTAATAAAACTAGTCTCAGTCCTGCTCTCTAGATGGACAGTAACATCAGCACAGAGACATTTGTAATATGATTCTATACTCTTATAAGTGATTAATATTGAAACGTGATACCACAGAATGCAGACTAGGACTAAGAAATTCAGTGAAATTGTTCCACCGCTGCTGCAAAGAAAAAGACGGAATTTGGGTAAAAGAACTTGATCTACCTGTTGCTAAAGCTGGGGCCTAACATCAGGAGTAATAAAGGCTGTAGAAATAAGTGTAGAACTGCTATTGCATATTTTCTCCACTAAAGTTTTTACCTTTAAATTTGACAACAGAAAGGGGAAATTCTTTGAAGAACAAAGAAAAAAACATAAAAACATGAACACAAATCCAAATAATTTTTAACCATTTTCTCCAGCATGAAAGACAGATGCACAGAAGAGCTATAATTTCACACACTCCTCTAGTAGATGTAATGGGCACCAGTATGCAGGCTGCATTAAAAAGAAGTCTGGAATACAGTACTTAAGGGCTCACGTAGAAGTACAAGCTTCTGAGGAATGAGATACAGAACACATACACAAAATAGGGTTCCTCAGCAAAAAAAAAAAAAAAACAACTCTTTTCCCTTTGTATAAATTAGAGAATGCCTAAATTTACCTCTGAAAGGCAGCTCTGAATTTTAGAAAACATGCTGTGCCTGCACTGTACTGTGCTCCCTCACCTTTCAATTGATGCTTACATTTCAGCAGAAATGCATCCATTATGGCAAATCTATTTTTCAAAATTAGGAGCACTGGAAACAGCACAAGCTTTAACTGAAACAATTGTATAAGTAGTGGCCACACCAGACAAAGACATATTTAGACCAATGACTGACCAAAAAAAGGAGGAAAAAAAAAAAAAAAAGACACAAGACACATTAATATGATGCTTTACAATGAATGCTTATATCAAATTGCAACACAAATTCAGACATGCAGAAGGAACTCATGAAAAAAGGTGTAGTCTGCTACGACCTTTTTTATAGTTACCTCCCTCCTTGTTTGTCTTGAGTAATTGTTTTTATTGAGCTGCCCTACATTATTAGCTCTTCTACTCAAATTATATTGAGAGTGGCTTTAGACTCGAGCAAAATAAGCAGCAAAGGGATATGCCCTTCCTGATAGCTGCCTTCTCTGAAGGCACAGGACAGCTGTTTGAGCAACGTGTCCTTTCCAAAGAGCTCACGTCCACCTCCCCGGCACACATTCCACTGCTGCAGCTGCCATTAGCAGGAGAGCAACAAGTGGCTTGCCTCAGCTTGGCATCCAACTAATCTTAGGAAAACATTTGTTTTGGCCAAGTATAGCCTATGAAATGACTAAAAACCGTCTCATACACAAGTAACCAACTTATCTTCCAAGAGCATAGTATGAAGCCTAAATCAGGCTACAAGTGAAGTATCTTCCTTGCACACTTAAGTTATCTTTATGGTAGCCTACTACCAATCAATGTGTTTTTAAAGTACTCTGAGATGGTTCAAGCTCAATACCAGTGACCGAGCAATCAAGTTTAAAACATTTTTGTGAATTACATGACAGAAAACACACACAATGTTTTTGTCCATTTACGTCACAGATACAGTTTAGTAGCACAAAAAGATACAAAAAAGAAATCGAGACCTTGCTACAGCATTTTGATGACAGATCATTAAGAAAAAATCCTCTAATGAAATGGCCGTCTATAGCCTTGTTTCTATTATCAACTATATCTGCAAGCTTTGTTGAAACAACTAATATGGCAATTTATTATTAAATAAGTTTCTACTATGTATTTGCAGTAATCTTTAGTTGACTGCTGCCTTTTTGAAGCTGCTCTGACTAGAGTGCCTGGAAGGAAGGAATACATTGCATTTTTTTTAATGCAACAAATTTCACTATTTCTTCTTACACAATCTTCAAGAAGCTTAAAAATCAAAGTGTGACGCTTTGAATCAATCACCTGTGTTTAAAAACAATTAAAAGAAACCGCTGATGACGCAGACAGAAATGTATGGGTCAATTTCTCTGTAATACGGAATGAAATGAAGTACCCCGCTCACTACTGCTGTTAATATCATAATGATTCTACACTCTATACTGTAAGCAGTGCACCCCTTTAAAAATCACTGCATGCACTGTCTGGCTCTTGTTCTTTGTGCGTTTTTGTTTGGGTTGTCTTTTTCCAAAAGAGAAAAGGATGAACTGACAACAGATTCTATTAAACTGTAATTCCCTATGTTTGGGGTATTTTTAAGAGGTCCTCAAATGAGGAAAAGACCTTTTGGAAAAGGTTAAGGAAAAGCATGTTCTGAAGTTTTATACCACAGAAAGCACCAGAGTGTTTTCAGGAATAATTTTCCCCCCTCAGAATCCTTGAGTGAGTTCCAAGTGATTTCAGAAAGTAAATTTCCTCATCATCCTTTCTCTTATTATATCCTGAAACTCTCCTTTTGAGAATGGAGCATACTACAGTTTGCTGGCTGCTTCAGCAACCATTGCGAAAGCAAGAGCTTGAAGAGTTCTTCAGAATATTGAGAATGTTGTCTTTCTTACTTTCCACCAGACTTCCCTTTATCACAGCACTGAAGATCAAACTGTTTTAAACAGGTGTTACTTAAAGGATCTGAAAAAATGAACTGCTAGATGATATTATAAAAGATATGAGGACAGTGTTATAGCAAATTCTTCAACATAATTTGCCATGAGAGTACTTGTCTAGAAGAGCAATTGACAAAATAAAGATTTTAAACAGCTGTTCAAGCTCATTCAACACTGCTTTTTAATCAATTCCTTTCCTTCATCACTTGCAGAAAGAACAGGTAGCTTCTAATTACCAGTAGGAATCTTATTAACCTGTAATGTACGTTTGAGGGATACTGTCCCTGCCAGAATTTCTCATTCAGTGGTAATCATATATGCCAAGGCTGCCATCACTTACATCAAGCTTTCTATACACAGACGAAGCTTGGGTTTCTTTTCCTCTTTAGAACTGGCTGAACGCTCAACATGTGCTGCTACTTTGTGCCCACTGAAAAAACTCCAAACGTCTTGTTCCAAATGAAACCAACTCTTATTACTGAAATAAAAATCCAAGTTAGATGCAGGAGCTGGTGTTTTTTGTTTTGTTTTGATTTCTTCTAATGCAGACATTCAAGAGCTGGGTTAAAAAGGTGGGAGGCCCACACTGGAGCATCTCCCGAATGAGGAGAACACAGGATATAGCCTTTTCACTTCCCAAACAAGTGGTCTGACAAAAGGGCTAACATTTAGAACTCCAATGCTTGCATTTTAAAAAACAAACAGCATGTCCTCTTTAAAGAATTTGTAAGGAACTGAAGACAGCTCAATCCACAGGCTCCCAGATCCCATGCAGTAACATGCTTCAAGAGCATCAACATTCAACATTAAGAAAACAGGTGGGATTTCAAACAAATTAATCAAAGCTTGGTTTCTCACACTCTGTTGAAACTGGTGCTGCACTCAGTCAAAGATTTTCAGGATAGTCCTTTTATGAAGCACAACTTTACCCAGGCGCTGCACAGCAAGCATAGCTGTATTACTTAATTAGTGCAGAGGAATCCAAAACGTAAGTGCTTGAAAATCAGACATTGCAACATAATTTCTATGGCTGTAATTATAAGCTCTCTCCCATAAAACATACAGAGAAATAAATACACACTCTTTACTTTATAAGCATTTGCCAAAGAGAAGGGGATGAGATGAAGAAAAACGGGATCAAAAAAGAAGAAAAAAATATTAAAAGACTAATCTGGAGCATCCTAGGAGGAATGAAAGAGGCAGGCAACAGGGAGCTGAGAGTACTGCTGAGAAACTTTCCAGCTCTTGGTCAGCGGCAGAAGGATTTGTGCTATCTCCTACTGCACTCCTGGAGGAGTGAATGAGTACAAAACAGAAGACAGTGAGTATAAATGCACATGCACCCATAATATAAAATACACACATTTATCACAACCTTAGTGACAAGATGGAAAAGAACAGCTGAAGTTACGAGAGAATCGTACCAAGTACTCAAAATTACAGTAATAACCATTCAAGGAAGATAGATTAATACTAACGTATTACAGTACTCATGATTACCGCTTTTCTTTTAATTTATGGCTGAATACAATAATTGAGAAGGAAGCTTGTTCACATCATTAGTTTTTTACAACTGCTGCAAAGACAAAGGAAAGTCATCTTCACATTATTATGTCTTAAAAAACATGCAGAGGATTTATTATCTGTCTCTAAGTCTTTTTGCATGCGGAATGCCCACTGAAGTGAATGATAACTTCGAACAAGTTGCCTCCAGTCCCGGGCCTGCGACTGGTAAACGAGGCAGAAAAGCTCTGTTATCTACAGCTGAGACTCTCAAGACTGCACATATTCACAAGAGTGCACCTACATCGCTGTACAATCCTAATAATGAATTATTTGTATCCCATCTATAGCAGAAGTTTAAAAAAAAATAGAGTTAAGTTTGCCAGAGTAGTATTATCATATTTAACTTATGCAGCTTGTATATCTTACAGGATCCATTTACTACCAGATATGTTTGGATTTACATTTAAGAAGAGGTTATATGTATTTGAATTTTCCTCCTAGAAAAGTTATGACTAGTTTTCCCAGGTTCTTTAAAGAAAAGTTTGAGGAAAAACAAGTAAGAATCAAATAGACTCTCAAATAATACAGTTACTGTTCAACTGCTTTCCAAATTACGCTAACAAAGTTATCTTCTCCATGGCTGTTCTCAAGTGAAATTCATCCCTACGGAAAGGTACAACACAAAAACTAACATCACTTACGAGCTTTAGACTGATGGATAAGATTGGCTATAATGCAGTGCCTCACTAAGAGGTAAACTCCTGATCTTATAAAGTCAGAGAGGACTATCTCAGCTGGCCTTCTAAATGATACCGGGCTTCCCAGAATTCATTCCCACCTCAGATTTCTGGTGGCATCATCTATGCTATTCTGTCCCTGAGAAAAATCAGAACGAGATGTGCAGTCAGCTATAACCCCAGTCTGCACAGATTTACACATAATGAGGTCAGCGAGACTACTTATAATATCTAGTTAAGCGTACAGATACCATCTCAGATT
Source organism: Struthio camelus (assembly GCF_040807025.1). Lineage (NCBI taxonomy): Eukaryota > Metazoa > Chordata > Aves > Struthioniformes > Struthionidae > Struthio > Struthio camelus. The sequence continues at coordinate 9,129,145 of NC_090947.1, read as the reverse complement.
CAGGGTCTCTCTCCACAGATATATTTGAAATACATTAAACATACTGTATCTCCACTTTCCTAATTCTTAAGTTAAAATGAGTGTTGTCTTCATGCCAGTAAGGATGGAACAAGACTGCAGAAAAACACTTTGAAAGAATAAACTAAGAAACATTTTTGTAGCATATGAAACAATGAAGTATACTCTTCCATCAAATCATCATCAAATTCAAGCTTCTCAAACAAACAAACAAACAAAATCTAGCAATAAAGCAAACAAGAAGCATTACAGCTACTAGTACAAATTCTTTATAAACAAATTGTGATACACATGAGAACGGGATTATCTCTTAAGCTATCTTGCAACTGTAGAGCATCAGAATTCTGAACTCATTTTAAATCAGTTAAATCTGAAGGCTATATTAAAATTCCATAGTTTGCTATTTTTATAGTGTTTAGAATCTGTTTTAGCTTTGCATACTTCAATGCAAGCTAAATATCACCTATAAAGCAGACCAAAGAAATTCTGCTAAAATATTCCACATGTAAGTTTTCTTCAGGAACTGGAAACGGAAACTGCAGATACAGATATTATAATCTTACATGATAAAAAAATCTTGAGGGTACACGTATCAATCATTTGACACTAGAAGTTCTGAGCCCACACAATAGCCCAAAAAACCTTCCTGAGACTTCAGCTCCTCACAAGTGTCATCGTATTTTAATGTCTCAAATAGTTATGTCATCTAATGGTCAAACTTTTTTTTCCCACAGTTCATACCAAAAATGCTGGATTTTTTTGTCCAATAACCTTTTCATTGAAAAGAGAATCTATTCTCCTCAAAATTTAGGTGGATTTCTACAGGAAAAAGAATGAAAAACTGAAAAAATCTGGGCTGCTTGTTTTTCTGTGGTTTTCCTCTTCTCCAAAAAACTTATATTTTGAGGGATGTTTTCATCTTTTTTCTTTTTTTTTCTGCTTTCTGTTTCTATCCTGCTGAGATACTGAATTTCCTACTGCTTGTATTTGCCTCAACCTCTAGAATCCCTGAGGAGGAAGGCTCTAGCACGGCTCTTGGTTTAGAGATCGGTGCTAAACCATCAGCCAAAAACTGCTGTTTCTGTGCCAAAGACACTGCAGCTAACTACCCACATCTCTAAAAAAGCAGCAAGTAGATATTTTTAATTCACTGCTTTTGATAATATAGTTTCTCTCTAATTGTATCAGGTAGTGCAGAGGAATGTAAAAACTGCTAGCTTAAAACGTAACAGTTGCACATGGAAATACTTCTCCTTTAACTGAAGAGTAACAACATAAAAGCCTTACATATGGGGATTAAGGAGAGATCATTAGAGAATAATTTGTTATCACCTCATACATGTTTACATATATTATATATAAATGAAACAAAACATGAAAAATTGTTCAGATGTACTACAGATCATTGATTATACAAATGCATTGATTACACAAATTAACTGACAGCATTAAGCTTGAAGAAAAAACAAGACTATTTTTAAATTAATGCATATATTTAAAGATTTTTTTCTTAGAAGTTGGGAGTTAAAACAATGCTATATAAATGTTACTTGTTGAATATGGAATGTATCCAATTTGGGCAAACAATCATAGCTGAATTATAAAAAATTTTACTTTTCAAATGGGATTTTTATCCCACTAGCATCCAATTATCTTTCATTTTTGTACTAAGAGCATTAGCTAAAAACATTACTTAAATCATTGTAGATGAGAAAAAAGTATCACTATTCAAGTTATTTGCATAATCTGCATATCCGCAACTATTATGCATTAATGTCATTAATGACATCAGGCTGACGGCATGAAATTGGTCAAACATTTAAGTGTAACAAAGGGCAAGGTGTTTGATAGTTCAGAACAGTCCAGAGTTAACCCACCTTGTTAAAGAGTACAAACTTCTAATCTAAACTCTAATTTTTTCCAAGGCTTGTCAGCAAAAACTACCAGCAATGATCTTTATGATAACAAACTATTTGGTTTGTTTTAACACCTAAGGGCATTACCACAAGCCTTAGGCAAAACAGATAGAGCTAATTACTCATTCAAGCTCCATACAAATCGTTAAGTTTGAATTGCCTCCACACATCGGATTCAAGAGATTTATTTGACAGGCTGTATTTCCTTCAATCTATGCTTGTCCTGCTGCACTAAAGCAAGATAGAAAAGAGCAAGTTATTTCTTCTAAACTAAAATCATATTCGTGTGAAGCCCAGAAACTTTCAGATTACCATCCATTCTTCTTGCATTGATAATACTTTAGATTTTGTAACTGAATATCCAATTTTATTAAACAACAGCTAGAATATAAAAAGTAGACAACTGCACAGATTCCAACTCTGGTAAACTTAAGACTTAAATCTAGAATGTGTTTCTAGGTAGCAACCATTCTCTGATTTTAGCTTCATACACTTGAAGAACTTTGCCAAAAAAAAGCAGTGAGACAAAAATACTCTGACAGAACAAGAATATACACACACACAGAGTAGGTGACATTAACTCACCTTAGAGTAACTGATACATATGTATACATTCAACTTATTTCAAGCTTATTCTGTATTTTGAGTACATATCCCACGTGCAAGAGACTGGATTGTTTTGGCTAATAGGATGTAACAGCTCAAGTCTATGGCCCTGTTGTTCTTAGGTCTTTTCTTCTCACAAGACTTTAGTAGTATGAGCAGAACAACTGCCAACTAAAATTGAGCATGAGCCAACACTGTAGCAAAAGACAGCATTTTGCTGAATACTTAAATATAATAGAGATACAAAGACTGGTCTTTTTAAAATCATTGCCTATGGGTGTTTATGATTTATGACGTCATAAATCTTATGAGGTACAATTTTGATGTCTTAAGTAAAGAAGTGGGACTTTTAAAAAAAATTAGCATGAGTTCTGGAGAGAAAATAGATAAATAGTTGAACATGATCAGTCAGAAACAGCAGGGGTGGAAGATGGTTAGCATTACAAGGATATGTGAAACGTGAGGATATCTGTTTTGGGATATTTGGTTAATGGCCATTCAGCATAAGAGACTAGGATCAGAGACAGGAAGAGTAACAGACACCCACATGCATGAACCCTAACAAACAGGAGATAACAGACAAGAACATCGGCCAGAATTCTTAGGTCACTGACTGACGGGCCATGGTAGGAGCCACTCAAGCATAGCCTTGAAGACATTCAACCACATGCAAACAGAAAGAGCAGCAAGCAGACCAAAAGGAGAAATCCCCTGCATCTTAGAGCCCACCAGATTCAGCTTCCCTTAACAAATACGTCATTATTATCCTACTGGAATTACTCTGCATGGGTCCAACTCTCACAAAACACCATAGTCCTCCCCTGTAACATAGTTTTTCCAGGGGATACAGAACACAGATGTCTTCAAGGTTGCTTTCTCTTTCCATTCTGCCTACCATCCCCTGACTTTGTACTATCTCATATTCTGCCAACCACTTAAAAACCTTGTGTCACATTTTAAAAGACAGAGCTGCAAGAGAAGCCTAACTCAAAAATCATGCAAATCATGCTAAGGATATAAATAGATGTGATGCAAACAACTAAACTGACATTGATGTGTATTACAAGTCAGATCTTCCGGACCTGTCACTTATCTACAGTTGTTTATCTTACTGGTAAACAGACTCCAGCTGCAACTTTCAATATAGCCAGACCATTAAAACTCCTGTTCCATAAGAAACTTGCCGCGCATAATGACGGAATGTTTTCTACGTCATTAAAGACGAGTCATTCTTATAGGTATTTACAATATTACTTACTACACACCAACCTGAACAACTAAAGTAAGATCCATCTACGTGACAGTTCATCCATAAGTCAAAGAAAACTTTCAAGCACTAGTGGTAATGAAAGCTCTCTTTTTACAAATACAGAACGTGAATCACAGAGTTATACACATCTAGTCCTTGCTGCTTCCAAGTAAAGGGCATCCAGAAGACAGAAACTGAAAATACATATTACTGTCCCGGATCAGTCCAGTACAGACATGTAAATAAACAGTAAAGATGATGACAAATAGCTCCATCCACAGTCCAAAATGCTGAAGCACATTTCACTACACTTTAAGCAGAGATAATTTAGACTAATATATACATTGCTTTCTGAAACATTATTCATGGTAATCTCTCTTCTACAATATTTCCAAGCTTAGTATATGGAAACTGGCTATATGGAAACTAAATTACTGACAACTACCAACATTTTTCTACTATACATGAAGTGCTTTCATTGTATTTTATCATAGTTTTATTACAGATGTTCACAAAGGTTCAGAACTTGTAGGACCATTAGTAAAAGGCACATATTCTGCAATTACTTCTGTTACATCAAAACATAAAGAAATCTACTATATGCAAAACATATAGAAAATGAAATTTCTCTATTCTTTATCACTTTATTTTGATTACCACAAAAACTAGTAGCACTAAATTTTAACAGTCAGTAATTTAATCACAGTGGAACTGTGTGTTTTAAGTCATAATTATAATGATAAATACAATTACTGAACTTGTATTAATACAAAGATCATTTGCAAATTTAAGAGTAAATGTCAGTTTTAAAACCTTGAATCTTCAATACTGCTTTCAGGTTCCTAAGGGCTCAAACTATTGCTTTGTATTTTCCATCTTTACATACCATTACTTTTCTGGAACGGTAAAATTTTAAGGCTATGTTATGGATGTCAGTAAGGTAAGGGTTACCTTGCTTAAAATAAGCTGAATACTGTTTTGTATTAATAAACTTGGATACCAGGGTGGTTTTCCATAGATCTCAGGACTGCCCGTGCCCCGGTCTTGTACTATAAAAGTTAACGACAGTTAGAGCCGAACAGAAAGAAACCTCAAATTGAGCACTTACTTATTCAGTGCGAGGTCAAGGATGAATTTGGTGCCAAAGGCCTCAATCTGGAAACTTGCCTGGGCCAGATGTACAGCCTGTAAACATGAACACACAGCAGTACCATATAGTTTTGCAGAACAATCAAAGTTTTCAAAAGAATCATAAGTTTTATATGCAGCAAATATTTGCCTTAAAAATCTTTGAAAAACATAATTATAGAAAATATGCTTACTTTCATGAATCTTACAGGAAGTTGAAACCTCTGCCCTTGTAACTGGGAAAATTATGAAATGAATTGAGATTCAAAAGGATTTGCTTTTTAGGAGGTGAGAGAAGCACACAGTACCTGAAAAGTATACTTGCAAACATACAGGCAGAACAATCATTCCTTACAAAAATAATCAAAAAGAAGGATTTAGGGAATTCATACAACTATCTATGTTGTCTTGTTGCCAAAGCCAGATGGGTATGGAAGCAATACAGTAGACTGTTCTGTTAATTATGTTATTGAATTCAGTCACACTAAAAGGCCTCAATAATTAAAGTATTTGTGATACAAGCCTTCAAATATAAAGTCACATTAAAGCTTGTATAACATGTTATGAAGGTCTCCTTCAACGTAATCCCTTCACAATTAAAGGCCTTGTATTTGGCAACGTTATCAAACCAACGGATAAAAGACTGTTGCGGCTTAACATACAGCACAAACACCCGTTAGCTAGTCTCACATAAGGAGTTAACTTTAACTTTTAGGAAATTCAATTTTTGTCAAATAATTAGATTGTATTCTTTAACCCACTGTTTCTACACTGTCGTGATTGAAGACAAAAACGTTTAAAATGTATGCATCTGTTTTCTAGAAAAATAAGGAGAATAAAGGAAACAATGCAAGAATTTGTTTTTGTGAAGACAGGGTTCAGGCAGGCAGGAAGAGATTAGACCCATATTAGTTTTTGTTACACACCACAATGGACCCTTAGATACGTCATAAAAATGATATAAAGTTCTAGCTAGCTTTTAGCAAAACATTGATAATATGAAGGTTAGCTTTTAAGGCCTACAAAGCCCGTAATTTTGTTTTCTTTTGGAGTTATCCACAAAGGATAAATTCTTTGTGTTCCTCTTCCATTCCCTGCACTACGCAGGGTAGCACTGACTTCCAACATATTTCTCAGCAAAGGTATTCATCAGCTTTAATAAAAGCCCTCAATATCAATTTAGAAAAACATTTCCAAGGGTTGCTATAGTATCTAAATTCAGCTGGGATGCTTCTTGTGTATCTGTTCTTGGGTCACATTTTTTGCCCCCAAAAGTAATGTTTCCCTCTCAACTAACATGGTCACAGGATTTCTTGTCCGTGCTTCTTAAAAAAAAGGGTGTAGTTTAGATGTTAACCATCTTTAATACCATTAAACAAGCCCTCATCCAAAACCTGTTTTTTATTTTAAAAGTACAAGATTTTTAAACAAGAAATTTAAAAATAGTATTACCATACAGAGCTACAATAAAACAGAAGTGAACTATATCAGCTTTCTCTCTCTGTTGCATCTTTTATTAAATTAAGGGCTGTTTCAACAGTTCACCAAATTGGTGAGATAACACTGGCCAGGTGAACTGAGTTTACAGCTGCTCTGAATCACCAGAGTGAAACAGCTGAAGCATAAAGACAAACAGGTGATTTGATGGAAAGGATCTGTCACAAGGATGAAAGCTACATTAAAAAAAGAAAGCACAGTACTTCAGTTCAAATGCATCCCTAGTACAAGAGCCTTCTCAGCTCCTGCTCCACTTTCATCTGTTCGCACAGTGAAACCAAGGAACAAGTGCCACAGAAGGAGCTTTTCAAACACCTGTTCATTACAATGCATGTGTTCAATCATTAAAGAATAAAGTAGCCCAAAGTAATCATGACAAAAACCTCAGAATATGTTCCATTTTCATCATAACATACAAGCTGATTTTTTTTTAATATCTGAAAATTTGTTACGGGAAAACGCTCGTGATTAGTTTTATCCCATAAAGATCCCACTTAAAGAGTTACAGGAGCTGCTTATTTGAGTCTCCTCTTTATATAACATTTACCTAAAACTATGACCTAATGTCTTTAAATGTATGTCACAAACAAGACTTCAGTATTAACTACCTGGAAAGTTTAAAATTTACGTAATATTCCATTAAGATCATTCTGAAACATGAAAAATGGTAAGTAATGAATTTCTTAAAGCACCTAGTTTTTATTGTGTTTTACATACACACAGTAGTTTAGAAGTTTTTCAAAAATCATCTCCTGATCAAAGATAAATACAATAATTTTAAGGAGAGTATATTGTATTTTTCCATAAAAACAATAAAGATCGTTTCCTTTAGAGTAAAATAATTATTTACAGATTTATGATACATATCTCCATAACATTCATACATCAGTACATAATATGCCAAAGTGTGACCATCCAATCAGGATTTATTCAGTGTAGTTTATCATTAATGAGGCTTACAAGTCCTTTTAGAAGCAATACTAATTACCAGTGATACTAAAACACTTCACTTAGCCAAGGTGAACAAAAAAGTAAGATCAAAAGCGACCAAACACTCCAGATACTAGCACAGCATTTTTTTCACTTCCCCTAACAAACTCAGCTGGATTCAAAACGCATATTTTAACACTTGCGTTTTAAGCCACTTAACTGATTCAGAAAAAGCTGAAACATGGAGGATGACATATCACCTCAAATAATAAAACACGTTTGAAAAGCATGTATGGTGTGTTGACAATAACATATTCAGCCTTTGAAACATTCCAAAATTCTGAAACACAAGACATCACGAATACTAAAAATTGATGTGGGCTTATAAAAGAAAACCACATAAGCTAAAGACAGGAAACTCCATCAAGGAAGGGCTATTAAATTCAAAAGACAAGTTCTGGCTCCCAAAAGACCCTGAGCCACAAATTGCTGGAGGCTGGGAGACCATTCAGGAAGCAGTACTCCACGACAGTTATGCTCACATATTCTTCCTAGCCATCTGTTACTGATTGTTCATTAAGTCAGCTAGAAGGGCCGCTGATCTGATCTGCTATAGCTTTTCTTACATCAAATCAAGTTAATCCAGTGATACAGGTATAACATCCTCTCTTGAAGGTTCTAAACCATCAACTATGTACTCCTTTTCCTTTGCAATCTAAAATTATTTAAAGTAACTTGTATTCTCTGCCTAGAGTTACACCAGAATCCTACACCATGTAGGATTAGATATAACATGACTGCTATTTCTGAAAACAATAATTCTGTATATAAAAACACCATTTGCTAACTATTACTGTGCCTCACTTACAACAGATGCAGAGTCTGTACACATAGGCAATTATTGCAAAGCAGCTGACACACAGTAATTTGCTACACTGCAGCAGGGCATGTTCTCCACCAAACTCCGCTCTAACCACTGGTTATAAAATACTAGGCTTCTTATCTCTGCAGTTTAGCAAAAAGATAGTTTTGAATTTAGGCAAATGTGACACTCCACTGCTGCAGTAAAATAAAGATCTTGCTTAAGTCAGTTAATAATATATAGTCACTCACGAAAGCTATGAGCCAACAGTTAGGTTAAGGTAATAAGACTATTTCATCCTGAAACAGATATTTTTCCTGTAAAAAGTTAGCACAGAAAGCTACCAGTGAGTTGTTACCATGTGTTTTAGCCATTACAATTGTCATGTATCACTATGACAGGAACAAGCATTTCAGAAAAATATCTGTGGGATTCTCCTATGCGCTTTACTGTTTTACAGTATTCTCTTACCGGCCTACTTTTCAGCACTCTAACATAATGCCTAAAGTATAATCTGAAATGCGTTCTTCTGATTCACACAGAAATATAAATTCAACAAGAATATAAGGTAGAATGATATTCATTTTGTGAGATTACATATGGACTATATATAAAAAATATTACACATCTTCTACTTGTACCACCTGCATACAAGTATGTGCTTGCACATGCATGAGTATTCTTATGTACATACGAGAGACTAAGCTGCTTTATAAATGTTTACCATTTAAAAAACCTCTGCAGAGGTGCCTGCTTTGACTGCCACAGGCTACACTAACTGCAAAGCTGCAAAATTACATCAACTTTTTCTGCAGTAAAGACTTACTGATTAAGGACATAGGAGTTGGTTGAGGAAGTGTAAAATATCTTCAATATTTTAACATCAGAAAATGTATTTAACTTCTCTCCTGCCATTAAAGTAAAATTTTGTAAGAAAGTGAAAGTCTTTGCTTGCTGTTCTGAAAACCCAGCTTGCTAGTGTAGCCTTTGTGATAAGAGATTCTTTGCACTAGGAATATCCTAAAAGCGCTGTAGCTGCTCATGCAAAGCACAATCTCTCAGTCTTTCTTCTAAGCCAAAAATCCATACAAGCAAACAATTCCACTTGCTTTCAAACCAATCTTTAGCTTACTGTAACTTGCAAGATAAGTACAGATTAGGAAGCCGTACTCGCAGTTTGAGTTCTACTGTTTTATGTCACAGCTTGAACACTTTTATCATTTTCATGACTATGCTTGGGTATCATTCGTCCATAATTCACAGTTGCCAGGCTTTCAGGAATTTTATAATTATCATCACAAAACGTAAAGTACAATATTGGTTTTTGCTCTCTTCATGATAAAACTATTCCAAATGCAAAAATGCGTTATTCTTTCAAAAATTCAAAGTTCTGTCAGAAATTTTTAAACAAATGTAACATTCTCAGTATTATTTAACTGACCAGCATCACCTTTAGGTCTCTTGCTATGTTCATATAAATTTGACCTCCGTATGATAAGATCACTGCTTTTAGAAATCTATATTTTTCAGGTGGTTCTGCTGACTAAAATAAGGGTCAGAAACTGCTCTCTCATTTCAGAAAATGAGCAGAGGTTCCCACTGGAAACCATTTTGGAATTAGGAACCTAAATCAGATTCAGATGGATTCTACATTATTAAAACATTTCTTTTGATCTAGACCTTTCTTCTGATGATAGCACCCATAAAATTTGTTACACATCAATATGATTTGCTATATATTAGCTCCTCACCGAGTCCCCAGATCCCTCCCTAGGTCTTTTTCACAACACTCCACAGTTAGTGTATCTAGATCCTGGATCACTTTTTTGTGGTACCTAACTTCCCATAAATGCTAGATAGAATCTACAAACTTAAATTGATTTCTTTTACTTCAGGACAAGGGCCTAACAAGTGCAAGTGTTGAACTGCCTAACTTGTAGGAGCTCAAGTCTTCTATAGGATATTGCCCGAAACTGACAACTAGAGGACTAGAAATTTAAAAAAAAAAAAAAAATTACAAAAATATTGTGACCCATGTTTCAGTTGGAAACATGGATATAGATCCGCTCGAAAAGAAGCTGGGAAAAGGAAGGTGCCTGTCTGCTCCCAGAAGACAAAGAAGTTAGGAAGACTGATTTCAACCCCCCTGTTAGTCAGACTACTGAAGACCTGGAGTTCAAAAAAGCTTTTTGCCTGAATATAAATTCAATGTAGAATCAAAAAAAGAAAAAGTACACATAAAAGCATCAGTTCACAGGTAGTGCAAACTGAAGCTCTGCTGCAGAAGACTCTGAAGAAAAAAAGGTGCAAACCAAGTTGAAATACTACAATGATCCTCTGACGGTGTATTAAATTCCTACACATAAGCCACATGAAGCTCATTCAATATTTTGAAGTTTTCGTTATATGGGAATTAAAAATGAACATTTATTCTAGAGTAACAATAATTAATCCATAGGACTTTTATCTGGATTTTCCGAAGACTTCACACGAGGTCTCCTCAAAGACTGTTAACTGTAATCTTTCATCTTTTACAAAACAGGTAACACCTCTTCTGCAAGGGCTGTGATATAGTTGTTTTCATCTTAAGGATACCCTCCCTCTAAGCTTTGGTATGCTACCCAACAAAATTGTGTAGGAGATCTTGAGACCTATTGGTCTCTCACCCTTTAAAACAGGGCAACCTAGCAGAAAACAAACAACATTAAGGCTAGCAGAAATGTTTTCTTTATTTAAATGACAAACAGCTGAGCTGAACAGCAGCAATTGGAGTGTTTATTCCATGGAAAACAGCCACAAAATGAATACAAGATTTCTGGGGGCTGGAACTGTAGAAATATCTTCACAATCAGAACTACTACTACAATACATTTATTTCAGTTGTTAGGATCTGCAGAACAGTTTTCTTAAAATATAACCCCCCTCCTCTCCTCCCCCCCACCAAAAAATACATTAACAGCTTAGAATTATGAATGAACAGATAAACAACACTGATTCTCTGTCACTTTGAGAATTTAGATTTTATTAATCAAAAAAAAGTTAGAAACTGTCCAGCAGATGCATCCTTTTTGTTCACAAGTGTTCAGCTCAAGCTTTTTTCTCCCACTCACAATTAGGTAAGACTGCCCTGAGTTGTTTTTCCCTGGCCATCCTATAATCTTGAGATTCGATCTTGTGCTGTCAGCTTTTTCCGTTGTGCCACCATAAGGATTTGCTCCTAGCATTTTGTGACAAGTTGTGTGCCATGCAGTCTTCCCATTAGGTCCTAACAAATTTGTATGCGGACTGCAAACATGAATCCAAGCAGTCATCAGGGCTGATAAGGGGGCTATTGGTTCATTCAAAATGCTACCTCCACTCGCAGGAGTTTAGAAAGACACAGCTGCAGAATGCAGATGACTCAGAGCTCCTTAAGAAGTTTAAAGATTTTTATGAGCTTCTTTACTGTATTTTTTTTTTATAAACAGATGCTCATTTCTAAGCTTTTCACACTAAAAATAACTTCAGAAGATCTCCAAGAAAACAGTCAGCCTTAGTTCAACTATGAGGAAACAGAGGTATACAGATGTTAGGACCTCCAAGCACCAAATATTCAAAATATTTTTTGAGCATTATGAGAAAATATATTATTCACTAGAATTCTCTCCACCTGGAAAGATACCATTTCACTTATTCAAAACTACGGGGAACATTCATTTTTGTCAAGAGTGAAAAAAAGCTTCTTAGAAGAACAAGAGGTAAGAGAGGGAGGTTGTAACAACAACTGTTGTTACAACCTCACATACACCCTCTCATCATGATGGTATTTCAACAAATTCAAAAACAGAATGAGGATAAAGCGAATCAGTTCTAAGAAAATAATTTATTATTTAAACCTTGGATTCTCCGGTATAGCGATTTCTTGTCTAGCCCTTTATTTCTACATATATTTCAGGACAAAGGTTGCAGATCCTTACTTTCAAAAAGAGACTTCCAAAGAAAAACAGATTTTAAGTAATTTTACCTATTTCTTTAGCTATATCTCTTTTTTCACACTTGCACACAATTTTCTCTACTATTCTCTCTCCTTATAGTGACTCAGCATTTCCAAGGCATTCATAGGACTAAGCCCACAATTATCCATAAGGCTTATATTCCTCTAGTTACTAAAATGAAGATCCATAGAAAGGGGTTACTGGATAATATTCGTAGTTAGGGACTAGTTTAAAATCATGTTCCTATAAATGGTACATTAAGGCTGACAAGGAGATACATGTTAAAGGATGCACAGTTCCATGAGTAGTTAAAACAACAAAAAAAAATCCTAGTATTTTTTTTCCTTAGCTGCTCAGGGCGTATATATTACATAAGGCCATTATATTTTTCTGTGCTTTTTTCACATGCAAACAATCAGTCCTAAATATAGGTTTCTTTTTATCCAGCTATAAAGTTATTTTGGTTGTTTCCTTTTATTAACAACATGAGAGACAGCAAAATCTCACAATCAGAATTATTACAATATAGCAGTTATAGCAGCTTTTAATTCTGAGAAAAGATAAAAGCAAATACTAAGAAATCCCCAACAAAATCAAAACCCTCCTGCACACTTTTCACATTCCCATTGCATCCTGTTTTCTTTATAGGTTGTTTCCATTTTGCATCCTCAGCATCTTTTTTCCTCAAGTATTGCTCTACAGAGGTGAATGTTAATCTGTTTAACATTCAACATTAAATAGAATAAAATAACCAAAATATTGCCTGTTACGTTATTGGTGGAATAGACAGAGAAGCAAAGAATAAAGGATTTCATGCAGAGAAAGACAGAAGATGTGAGTCAGGAGGAAAAAAAAAAATCGTGCATGCTCTGTGCCGGTCTGGAAGCAGGAGATGCAAGATCAGTCCAGTCAAGGAAAATAATCAACCCTTTCCTTCAGTGAAATGGATCAAAGCAATGGAAGTTTCATGCTAGAAGGATGAAATCAACGTAACGACACACTCTCTTTAAGCATCAAGCTTAAAGAACCTTCTGCAAGACCACTACAGGGTCAACAGTCCGCAGTGCTTAAAAGGGACACAGCGAGTAGAAAGGAGAACTTAGCACTAAGCATACCCAAGGAAATCAATGCCAGTTCCATCAGCATTGATTTCTGCAGAGCTTTACCCTAACAGGCAGAGATAAGGTAGGGCAAAGGAAGGAGAGGCAATGGCAAGCAATCTTCTTCTGGGAATGCTGGGTAAGTAAAGAGATTAGCCAACATTCTCTTCTGTGGATTCTCCCTCCGCCCCAGAAAAAAAGAAAACCCCCAAAAGCCCCCAAAAACTGATGTAGAAGCATGGAGGAAGCACCGTTCTCAAAGGCAGGTCTGCAGCCACTTCAAGCTTGCACATTCCTTTCTTTCATACCCCTCTCCAAAGAAGGAAAGTCTTCAGTGTTTTTAAGTTTACTGAAAAGAGTGGTCTCACTTTAAAAGGCCAAAAAAAAAAAAAAAAAGAACTTGAAGAAAGGAAATACTAACACATTTTTATGAATAGCTTCAGAAGAAAAAATACAACTTCTAAGGATTTACATTTTTCCCATATTTCTAGAGTTCGCATAAACAGAGTATGTTCAGTCAGCATGAGAAATGAGGGAAGGAAGGCTGTTTAGGTTATTTTACCACTCACTGCTTATTGCTTGCTAAATAACATCTGGAGAAACATTTCTAACCACTCTGCAAACAAAAACCACCCATTATTTCAAAGAGATACAGTGCTAGTTCTGACTGTAGTGTTCTTTTAAGTAGCTCCATCTTCCAAGAGAGGAACAGCTTTTCTGTGCCATTTGTAAGATACTGCCATATGTGGCTGCACCCAATGGCACATGCTGGTATTCAAGTTCAATAAGCTAGGAAGTAACCTTTCTTCTCATTAAAATATCAAAACCGCATAACTGCAGCTTCTCTCTTAAAAGTTAAAGAGTAACTCCACATTTCACTTCCATGTCTGAAATGCTACATAATAAATTATCAAAAAAACACAGTTCTACAATGCATAATAAATTCACCTTCTAAAATTTCAAAAAATCTGATGTAATTCAATAGGTAGGAACGCCACTATAGCGAAGCATTTCAATAAAATCACATGCACTGATCTACTTCAATGTCTCTCTTTTCTACCACGTCAGTCTCTTCCTAAATAAGTCCTCTTTACCGTCATACTATCTTATAATCTACTGAAAGAAGTAAATTCTTTAAACTATTCTATCCTATTTCAGCATTTTAAGTACCAAGTACCTCAAAAGCAATATAGCATAGAACAAATTTACTACTTTACCTAGTCATTCCACAAAACTATTCATTCCCATGCAAATCCAGGCAAGGTTTTTTCTCACTAAAAATTGCAAAATGTAGGCGTTCAGGGTGGAGGGTGGAATTTGACAAAAACTGGTAGAACTTTTCAGTAGTTTTCACTGGTCATACACCAGAAGGAAACAAGAACTGCATTTACTAGGTAGCGCATGACACACACAAAGCCAAGTAACTCATGCTTTAAGTTAAGGATCCTAAAGAAATATACCCTTTGCAGAAATTTGGGTAGTCAAGAACTATTCTGAAAGGAGCATTTTGTTGCTAATAACATAACATAACATAAGTTAAGATACTAGAACCTACTCTGATCAGAGAAGCCAACATTGCATAATTCCCATTCAGTTTATCTACAGTTCAGCTTCTGAACCATCCTGAAATCTAAAATAATTGTTTTTAATTAAAACAAGGGGAACCATATTCTTATTTAATTACTTGTCCTCCTTTAATTCCTAAAAACGATGGCAAGGACATTTAAGTCTCAGAGATCTGCAGAATAAAACATTCTAACAGAGTTACACATTACATGCTACCATTTTCAAAATTCTGCAGATAAACCTCTTTCATCCTACCTTGTTGTGTTTCTGCTGGTGCCTTGCTCTAGTATCCAGGATATGGTAAGGGGTTTCAGAGTCTCTGTTGATATAATAGATCAGTCTTGAAGGCAGTGTGATTTCTTTCTGGATTGCGTTGCTGTGGCTGTTGTTTTTACTATTACTGCTTTTATTCTGTTGAAATGTATGCTCTTCCTCTGCCAGTGCTCCCTCCATACTACCTGCTGTTTCATTCCAATGCAGGTCTGAGGAAGAAAGATAGACCAGCCATAAATCGGACTGCAGAATATGTTTATCTCCATACAATAAAGCTATATATTTTATCTTACAATAGTCTAATATTTTATTATTCACTCAAGCAAATAGAGCTTACTCACTGAGCTAGACTTGATTCATTTCCACACATAAACTGATTTCAGAAATAGCATTACTTATTTAAACACCTGTATGTTTTTACATGCAGCCATTGATTATAAATATTTTAATACCTTTCAGCCTCCAAGAGGAAAAGAACTTTTAATGGATATGCAGTCATCCCCTGCACACTCGTTTGCTAGCTAAGTTCTCTTTTCTTCTGAGACACACACACAAAACCACATACACATCTTCAAAAAGGCTAGGAATACTCTGCACGCTCCCTAAGACAACGTGAATTCAGAGTTCATGTGCACCGAATGGTAATCGATTTCCTTTATACATAATAGTAAGAGCCCTTCTCCTCAGCGTCTTTTTCAGCTGAAAACCTGTATCCTTTCCAATTCAAATTTCAAGATGCAGTCAACCAACGTCCACCTTCCACGTGCCACCTGAGTCCCAGTCAAAGGCAAATAACCAAAAAGCACGCACAAACACCCAACGCCAAACGAACAGCTTAGCTTCCCTGGCGGATCCCAAGCGCGCACACACTGACACACGCAAAAGCCACCTAGGGTCTTTTTTTTTTTTTTTTTTTTTTTTGTCGCATACCTCACCAGCGCATTTCTACGTACACCATCCTCTACTTAAAAGAGAGCAGCGGCGCGGGCTCCAGCAGAGTGTCCCCCCCCCCCCCACACACCTTTCTCCTCGCGTTTTGCAACCAAGCGAGCACACGCGACCCAGCCCGAGCCCCCCAGCCCTTTCCCGCCCGCAGCACCAGACACGCACACCAAGGAGCACCCGCGCACTGCCAGCCCACGGCGGGCGGCTCGCCAGAGGGCGAGGCCGGGGAAGAGGGGCAGCGGGCCGCGCACGCACCGTCATACCCACCGGCGGCCGCCGCAGCCGCGCCGGCCCCGGGGCAGGAGGAGCCACGGAGGAACAGCAGCAGCAGCAGCAACGAGACGAGGCGGCCGAGGAGCGGGGGGCGGCAGGCGGTAGGGAGGCGGCGGCCGCAGCCAGGCTGCCGCAGGGAGCTGCTGCCGGGCGGCTTCATGGCTCATAGCGCCCCAGGGCGGCGCGGGGGCGGCCGGCCGGGGGGCAGCGCGGCTCCGGGTGGGGGGGGGGAAGGGGAAGAAGGAGGAGAAAGGCCCGCACCGCCGACGGGCTGCGCCTGCGGGCAGAGCGGGGCCCGGCAGCCGGCGGGCGGGGCGGGGGCAAGCAAGCAGGCAGGCGGCTCCCCGCCCGTCTGGCTCCTCGCTCCGCCGTTACGGCAGGCCGTTACCTCAGCGCGAGGGCGGGCGGCTAACGGCCGCGAGCGCACGCGCGCGTCCCCCGGCCCCCCCTACACACAGAGGAGGCGCATGCGCGCCGACCTGCCTTTCCCGCCGCGGGGGGCGGGGCGGGGCTGGCGCGGCCGCTGTCCGTTGTGCTGCGCTGAGGCAGCCGCCATTGCTGCCGCCTGTCCTCACGGCGGCGGCGGCCTCTCCCCCACCCCCAAATACCGAAAGAGAGGATTTTCTCCTGCTGTCGCGCGCGGCCCCTCGGGCTT
Organism: Struthio camelus; assembly: GCF_040807025.1. Classification (NCBI taxonomy): domain Eukaryota; kingdom Metazoa; phylum Chordata; class Aves; order Struthioniformes; family Struthionidae; genus Struthio; species Struthio camelus. The sequence goes on along the minus strand of NC_090947.1, from coordinate 9,112,153 downwards.
CCGCATCGCGGAATCATACTCGCTTTCGCTGGCCGCAGCGCCACGCGCTGTCCCTCTGTCAGCCCCCGGCTGGTTTCTTGCCCCGCTGTTGCCTAGCCCGTTGGGGCGTTTGGTTTCCTCTCCTGACCTCGAGCGCGGCACGGTGCTCTAGCCTAAGACTAATTAGTAACCTCGTGGGTGACGTCCATCTTTCCCATCCCGCTTTACAATTCGGAATGCTCATATTTACAAAACCCCATTGCCAAAGTCATGCATTTACATAAATAAGCCCGGAAGAAAAAAAAATGGACCAACGTTTTTTTCTAAGGTAACTGTCAGCCATGGGGTTCACATGCATAATTCACACAGCAAAGCTGGAGTCATTTTTTCCTAGTCACAGGTGCACCCAGGCTCACACGCTGCGCAAGGTACCGACAAGCCCCCACCAGCTGCCTAACGAGCAACAGCACAGCACCTGGGTCACCCTCAACCCGCTGCGCTTGTGCTTGCCTACCCTGGCAGCAAAGCGTGTGCACCACTTGCCTCATGAACGCCACGGCCGTTCAAAGCTTCGACAAACGAGCTGTGGCCAGTCTCAGTGCAGTGGTTTAAGTCCCCCAGCGCTCTGCCTCGTGCCCCTCCACAGAGAAGGGAGCACCTCCTCACCACCTCCAGTTCACGCTATTTTTACCTGAAGGTATTTTTACCTCTGTCAGGAGTTTGAAGTGCTAGCGTGTAAACTTGACACCTGAAGCAGGGGCGCAGCATCCTTGCTGTCAGCTCTGCTACAGGAGGGAACTAGTTTCTGGTAGAAAGATGGGGCAGGCAACAGGGAGAGGTGGCACCTCCAACGGCCTTAGCCAGAGTTCACCTGTCATGAGCTATCGCACTGTAAGCCATCACGTTTCTCCTTGTCATTGGGGCAGGCAAAGAGCAAGCACGTAATTTTGTGACCGAGATAACATAAAAACTCCCTCTTACAGTATGAACAATTGCAAGAAGCTGAGTTTGGAAATATTCAAATTGTCCTAAGAGCTTCACGCAGAGTGAAATTGCCTTGAAAACTGGCAGCCCAGAGCAAGAATTGGATGAGATTCTGGGAGACAAGAGAAGCAGCACATGGATCAGTTTGTTCTTCTCCAAACTACTGAGGCAGGCAATTCTCCCTTCCTTGGGAAGCTCTGCCCATGCACAGATAAGGCACAATTAGCAGTCCTCGTATGCTGCAGAGGGCTGAGAAGAGCCCTTCCCATTAACCCTTCCCTTAACGCTCATGCTTGAAGCCTTCTCCGGAGCTTTAGGCCCTTCTCTGCTCCCTCCTGACATCTCTAATCAACAGACAAGTTCCTTGCAGTGCCTCAGTTTTCCTTTCTTTTGTCCTTGTGACCCATTCATCTTTACTGACAAAGTGGTGAACTGTGAAGGGGTCAGAAGTAGTAGCCAACTTGTAACAGTAACGGTTATGCAGGTGAGATCCAAATGCTACTGAAGGAGTGTATACTGACAAAGAAAATGGACGTGCGTACATACAATAAACAAAGAGGAGCACTGTTGAAAGATTCAGAATGAGATTGTGACCGGGTGTAAATCAGCACTGGTGTGCTGCATACACCAGCAGACAGCCTGGGCCATGAAAAGAACTGTTAGTGCGTTCCTTTAGAGTAAGTAGTATCTCTTATACTTCAGTCCAGCATGCCCAGGGTAAACCACCAACATGAAGAATATTTGCAAAGATAAAAATAACTTCAAAGAGATACCAGAAGATTAACCTGCTGCTTTGTATTCATTCCATGGCTTCGGGAGTCTGAAAGCATTGAAGTTGACTGACTTCCGATACAAGTTTAGATACTGAGTAATCTTAGCACGCATTTTGCCCAACAGACTTCTAATATCCCAAAATAGATATGTTGTCTTTCGGTGCATGTCTTGCTGCTGAGGAAATAAGATGTTTCTCCTTTTTTTTCCTGGATATTCCTTTTTTATTTATGTCAGCTTCTTCCTTCTAGTCCAAGTCTGGATACCACATGAATTTCCAGGAAGATACAAGTTTTCTCTGCTTCATGTAATTTTCTTTAGAAAACCAGCACTAATGGGGGCTGGAATCTGTCTCTGAATTCATTATCATTGTTAATTTAGAAAGCATAAGCAGTTTTATGAATCATTGCAATGCAGATCATTTTATAGCAGTAGTGTTTTGAATCTGAAAAAAGAACACCTTATGCTGGACAAACAGGTGGTGCTTGAGGAAGATCAAAATCTAAGCATGTGATGGCATAAAACAAGTATAAGACACAAACCCATGGGATGAGGATGACAGTGTGAAAAATAACAGAAATCACGCCTTAAGATTTCTCCGTTATCTGGGTCTATGGAGAAAATGGTCCCAGTTTTCTATATAGATTGGGTCTTCCTTGATACTCGCTTTCCTAGACGCTTTCTACACTGTCTAGGTCAGCCATTCCTCATCACCAGATATCGTTAGAACCTTTCGACCAATAGTAGTTCCTGTTTTATCCCCATAAATATATAAACAGATCAAAGGACCAGGCATGTTAGTGCATCTATATCAGAAAGAAAAAAAAAAAATTTCAAAATATTTTGGGAGCAAAGAACAAAGACTAGAATGACCATACAATTAAAAGATAAAATCCAGGAGCTAGCTTCCACTATACTACAGAAATAGACAAGTCGAGCAACAATGAATGGTAAAAATACCCACTCCCTGCAACTGTCCATGTTTATTTTTACTGTCCAGTTTTTGAGGGGGAAAATAAAGATAAGCTCATTCTACAAAGCTTATCTAGGGCAAGAACTTTCTAAAGTCCTTTTAGGTCAAGCAGAAGTCTGCAGCAGAAATAATCATGTAACACCGTTTCAAGCAGGCATGCTTAGTCTCCCAATCCCTCATGGATATGTAACTCAGAAGCTATGTTTTATAAAACAGCTACAAACCTCCAGGTAGTCACATGCTGTTCACAGAGCATAATCAGCTCCAGATGAAATACCCCACTAAGACAGACAGCTGCTTTTTTTAAACCACTTTCATCTTTGAAAGACACCGTGAAATAATCCCAAAGAGATTGCACTGCAGATGTCTGAAACCAAAACATCAGAACTATGGATTATCATAGCAACATCTGTATCCAATGAAAGAAATTGAAAGCTCCCAAGTCAGAAACACTCAGGAAACCACTGATAGCAGTGCTTCAAGACTAGCTAGGGGGCAAACTCATATCATGCAAGGTACATCCCTTCAGTCTGGGTGATAAGTAAAATCCAAATAATATCTGGAGATATTATTTGCCCAGAGCTTTTAAATTCATCACTCCTTTATCAGGATGGGGGTCAGCGAGCATATGGGATGGAATTCCGTCTAACGCTACATTTCAAATCAGAAAGGCTTCAGAGGCAAAACTGCTGATAATAGTCTTGGCTATTCATACTTAATAGCCAGTCAGGAAATCCTAGCTCCTAGTCCGGGTTCTATTAACTCAGTAGTAAAGATATAACCATTCAGCACAATCAAATTCCTTTTCTGATACCATCTGAGAAAATAATAATGTCAGCGTATCGCTTCACTTGGGAAAGTCTCTATATAGAATATGTTTTTAATGAACTTGGTCTTTGGAAGGCATTATATTATTGATCTTAGAGAGCTTTACCTCAGTGAGCACTATAGGAGCATGCCTTACTGGGTTTGAAGGAAAATTTCTGGATTCCAAAAGAAGTGAAGCAGCCTACCATCAAATATCTAACACTTATTCCAAGAATCCAGTTTGGTCCTGTAATGAATGAGCAGATGGTGTCTGGATATTTTTTTTCCTTACAAAGGCAAACTGTTTACTGGTTAAATAGAAAGAGGAATATTTCTGCTGCAGATAGAATATGAACAAGACAAGCTCAGGAGGTACAAGCATAGATGACTAATTTATCAACCAATAAGTCTTGGCAAGGATGGCATAAGAACACTGGCTACTGAGTTAACAACGAGGACGATCATTACAAAAGAGGAAACCGCAACATCAAATACTCAGTTTAAAGGGGAGCTTCTGAGCAGAGAAAGAATAGCTCAGTTACTTTAGCAATAACAGATGATCTCAGCTGTGCAGGTTAAGACTGAAGGGTATAGTACAGTAAAAAAAAAAAAAAAAAAATAGACAGCACAAACAGCAGGGTAGAAGTGCTAGCAATGATTGCTGAAATCTGCCCTCAAGCGAGTGCAGTGGTCAAGTATGATTATGATTTATTTGTATCACTGTACCACTAGAAGGCTCAGCCATGGGCAAAGGTCCCACTGTGCCCCATGTTGCACAAACATAGGACCAGATGACCATCTTGTCAGAGAAATTTCTAGAGAAATAACAGGTCAAGACATTGATATAGACTGGCAAGAGAGCTCTAGGAAAAGTTAGGACTGTGCTGATGAAGGTAATGGGCAGCGGTCACAAGCTACTGAAGAGCTTTTGGGATATTTTTGGAAGATGAGAAGGAGGTGGCACTGTGGACAGTTCATCCCAAGAGCAAGGCTTTTATGGGAGAGAAACTGCAGATGCTTCTCTGATAAACATAACCAGTAGGCACGGAGGCCTATGTTGGACTGTAATCATGAAAGATTACATTGTTGCATTGATCATTTCAATCAATTTAAAATGGTAATAGCAAATAAGTCAACCGGTGCCGTAAACAACAGAACAAGCGTAACTGTCTGGGGAAGGAACCCTCTGGGTCTAAGAAGCAGTAATTCCAGAGGGGACATTGAACAACAATAGAATCTCATTAGTTTGCACATAGGCTGTAATCTGCAGGTAAAAGAAAATGGTAGCCATTCTGTTTCTCAACAGGGGTGTAAAAGCTAGAGACAAAGCTCCACTGAAACTTCATGCCACTAAGGTTTCATTACTTTCATAAAATTTACTATAGCACATAGATGTATCCTATGCAGCGTCAGTATAATTTATTTCACAGGTTTCTTTTAAATATACACTGAACAGTGCAACTTATTAGCATAACTTTTTTGAATAATACATGTTTGAATACTCACTTGCAATATTTAGCTATTTTCAAAGATATTAAAAATAAGCTCATAATATAAATAAAAAAATATATATATAAAAATATTTAGCTATCTTCATTTCAACCTCAGACTCTTCAGAGGAAGGTCTTTCTCCTGTTACTTAGTCCATAGTCCAACAGAGTGCTAAGAACAGCTCTCACCTCCAGGTACTATTGAGCACAATGCTGTTCTACATTCAGTAACATTATAAGCTAGAAGACAGCAAAAATGCCACTCTTCCATCAGAGCTGTCCCTCATTTACCACGCACTTGGTGCACAGCATTATTGCTAGCTACTTCTCTCGCCTCTAGTACTACACAAATGAACTCTTTTACAAGTACCATAAGTTCCTTCCAGCATTACAGGTTAGAATATACACAAGAATTAGGATATACTTTTTCCTCTCTCTCTCCTCTCAACGTTATGAAATGTTAATGGCAAGGTCAAGTGAAGAAAGTACGATGATAAAAAGAACACATCTTACCAACATTTGGCAAGGAAGAAAGGAGAACACAGCTGTGCTACTAATAGAAGAGGAGTCAGAGGCTTCAGCAATTGCAGTCTACTATATATCCAGGCGAAACTTAGTAAGCTACTTCTGATTGCAAGAAAGTTGTTTTGAATAAGCCACAACAGGCTCTAATTTCAGAATGAATTCACTGTGTACTCTTGTGTAATTAACTAAGTTTTCCGTTTAGCATGGGTAACCAAAGGATTTTACAAATTATTTAGTAACATTCTTGAGCAATGTTTAAACTACTGCATGTAAGTCATTGTATATGAGATACTGCAGTGAGGTACTTCTGCCCTCAGTAGAAATAATATAATTTTGAAGACTCCGATTATTCACATATTGTTCAATTTATCAGTAAGAGACATAACAGCAGCAGAAACATGCCGGTCAGCAGGGTTATCTAGAACACATTTGTTAGCCCTTCTGACATGGATATACTTACCAAGTATATATGTATGCTCCCAGGAGAAAAAATGCTGCTCTTCAATAAGCAAGTACTTCTAACTATGCCTATCATATCAGGCTTGCTCCTTGCTAGTTTCTTCCACTCCTGTGTGTTAAAATGTAAAATGAGCTACAAGACAGACAGACGGCGGGGGGAAGGGGATCTGATTTAAATGTGTTTCAAATTATATTTCCTTAGAACTAAACACATGGAGTTTGCATCCCAAGGTCTTGTCACAGCTGACCAAATGTTTCCTGTTGGTTTCTAAAAGAGCCAGATTGCAGCTATTCCAGTGTGACCTCGCAAAGAGGAGGGAAGGTATCATCACTCTTCCCTTGACCCACTTGCACACGCACGGAGGGGTGGGGAAGGACTGCAAGGGACCTCCTGAGTCAGCAAGTCCAGCCCACAGCTACCACTGGCTGTTCCCTCACACAACCCCTTTCAGTGGGAAAGGAAAGGAATTGCTCCATTTAAAAGCAGTTTGGGTTTTTGCCCTTCTGCTACCACTGGAAGGCTATTCCAGAAGCTCATTGTTCTAAGCACTAAGCAAATCCACCTACTTCCCAGCCTAAATTTATTCATGCCTAACAGAAACCCATTTGTTCTTGTGCCAATGCTAGCATTAACAGCTCATTCCCCCTCCTGGTAGAAGTGACCAAACTGTGGATGCTTACAGCATCTAAACCCAAGAAGAGATGGGTGAAAATATCGTGAGACTGTTGATGAAAGCACCAAAGGTGTTATCTTCAGTACAGAGCTGCCAAAAATAGCAAGGGCTGCATTAGCTTGAGAAACAGAAGGGATATGGCCATGCCAGTACAGTGTGTACTTGAGCTGCTAAACCCCACAGAGAAAAGGAACTCACCAGCTGCAGCTGCCCAAACTTGGAGCTGGTTCTCTGGAGATGGACATGCAGCATTTAAAAAGGTGCTACAGTTGCAGCGTGTTCCCCCAACAACCCTAAAAAACACTCTCCCAGCAATATTTGCAGGCACTGAGGCTGCTGCTCAGGTATCAGACTTCTCACAGTCTAGCTCTCTGTGTACATTCAGCAAAGAGACCTGGGCTGATGCTTCTGCCATCAGCGCTATGATCCTGTGTTAGAAAAGGTAGCGAAAACTGCTGAGCAGCAGCAATGTTAGTCAGATGGGGGAAATCCTGGAGTTTCCATAAAATACATCTCTGTGAAATGGGAAAAAAATAGAAATAGCTGCATCCAATTAGGTGTTCTGCCTATTCTCCATAGACAAAACTTGGATAAGTTTCCCTTCTCCTTTCCTAATTAGGCATAGGGATGAATCATCAGACACAAAAGACACTATCCTGTAAGACTGCTGTTTGAGACTGTATGTAGGATTTGGCACTGAGTCCTCTAGAAAGCCTAAAACAACATTTAACCATCACTTCACTACAGAGATGGTCTGAATTTTTAAAAAATATCAGTGCAGTGATATCAAAGTTTTGCCCCTCAGGCTCAGGTGTCTGCCACACATGAGTTACAGTAATATATCTTTTTGTCACATAAATAACTTTCAGAGTTGGATGTGAATTCCAGATTGGTACCCCCCAAAAAAAGATCTTCTAAACTCATTTCCTTACAAGCTTGATATACAGCTAAAGAAAGCAGCCTTTCAGCTTCTCTCCTCCAATTAGCCTGGGCCTATGGGATCCCAAATTTTGAAAGGGTCACTTGCAGATTTGATGTTCAGCACCCACCTGCTAAAGACAGCATCTGGTAATGTTAGCATATCTGTTCTGTAAAACTGCAGTAAAATTATATGCAGTGAATGCTTTGCATAATTTGCGCTGCTACTTCCTTTAGCAGATCCTTGCTTGCTAAGGAAGCTGCAATAAAGGTGAGTTTCAATCTCCCAAAGCACAGCAATAATCACAGCCCAGTAATATTTTACTAGTTTACTGTAATCCAACTGTCAGTACCATAATGCAACAGTCATTTCAGTCATTTTATTACTTCCCATTTTGTCAGTTTGGCACATAGGCAAATAAGGCTCAAAGAGTCTTTTCTAATGTTGTATGCACCCCACAGCCTCTTGCTAGTTTTCTTGGCAAAAATCTCAGCCACAAGTCTCTAGAACACAAAAAACCCAAGTCATCATTATCACAGAAGTGGACATTCTTCTCTCACAGTCACCACAACAGTCACAGAGCCTGACGATGTGGATTGTCAAGAGCCCACACTTGTGCAATTTGAAATTATGCCCTTCATCCTGTTGCTTCCATTCTTCCTTTCACCAACATAAACTCCCCTCCCGAGCCTTTATTATCTACATGCATATGCTCCCCATTATTCTCCAGAGTTGCCTATCCCACTGGTTAACTGTAAGTTTAAACCCTAAATAAGGAAGGAGGTCACTTCCTTTCCCAAGATTGTTGCCTTGAGAAACCAAAGACATCATTGCATAATAATTCCATAACAATTTCTTGCTGCAGACAGGCTAAAGTGGCACGGCAAAATTGTGTGTGTGCATATGTATGCCAACTTGAATTATGTTTGAAATGAGACAACACCATAAGCTGCTCACATATCCAATTAAGGTTCAGTTGCACCAACTACACTATCATAGGTGAGGAGTTTCACATAAACGTTAAGAAAACTGTAGGAGTGCACTATCTGGCAAAAGAAAATATTTGCTTATTGTAATCAACTCCAGAAAACCAGTTGCTCCTAGGGACCAGCGTGCTGATAATCAAAGCAATGCAAGCAGCTAGTGCCTGAGCAAGAACAAAAATCAAAAGGAATCTCACATCTGATTAAATTTGGTTTCAGACCAAACTCTCTTCCCTTAATAAATCCATGCACAAAACATCATATAGCTTCAAAATTGAGAACTCTGTCACAGAAAATTGAATTATTCTTCATTTTTATTTCTGTTCTTCCATACTGATGCTGCATATGGAGCTTGGAGTACAAAAGAATTCCAAAAATAAACAAATAAATACACTTTAACTGGTAGAGTTTGGTGAATTGAAGCATGTTTGGTGAACAGGGGAACTGTCCCAAAGAAACAAAGTAGATCAGTTGCACAGTCTGAAGTACAATCTGACCTCTGCAGGCCAAAGGCAGTTTAAGGCCCTTCCCGCTGTACAGTGTTTTCCTGCCTTCACTTATTTATTTTTTGTTATTTTGGCCCCATCTCAAAATTTTTCTTGCCCTCCCACATGCTTGCACAATCAATGAAACTCCCATTTAGCTAAGAGATCCTGCTGAGCACAAAATGCCTTTTTCCTCACTCTGCCTATAGATAAATTGGCTTCTCTTATAGAGGAGAAAACAGCTTCTAAACAGCCACAATCATCCATTGATTTGGCCGCTGTTTAAATGATGCGTCAGTCTTTCAGCAACATTATTCCATCTACAATTTTTATGGAGGAATAACAATAGCTGAATGGATATGGACAAGAAGCATCACTGTAATAAAAAAAAAAAAACATACTTAGAAAAAAAGCAGCGTGGTCAAAGTTATTTCACCTCTTTTGCATTATTTTGCCAAGTAACAACCATAAGAAACCCATGCAATTCCCATTCTGCTTTAGAAAGATTGGCTACTCAACAGCACAGTACAGAATGTCAGCCTATTTTATGATAGTTGAAGAAACCCACTATTTTCTGGCCCCAATTGTCTTAAAATTGACTTCCCCACTCTGCACTGCACTACTCTATACAGCCCAGTGTAAAACAGCACTGGTTGCCATGTTGGAGCTGCCCTGCTCGAAATCTCTCCCTGGTTTCCTGGTCCAGGTATGGACTAAGGCTTTCAAGCTTGTTCACGTGACCTCAGATTCTCTGGGGCACTACCATCAGCTAAAAGCAACCCTAAATCTGCCTTCACTACCCTCTTAAGAGCTCCCTTTAGCCAGGCAAATTGCTGGGCAGCATTCACAGGTTACTTCCTCTCTGCTGCTGGGCTGGAGGGAAAGTATCTTGTATGTAGCAATTCCTAGCATGAGATGAGCCCTTACAGGCATGGCCAGGTGGTAACAGCCCTCAGTTTAGGCTTAGATAAGCACATGGACAGGTTTAAAAGAACATTTAAATGCTGGTTTCTGGAGCTCTTTTTGGTCCCAGACGTATCTGCAAAGGCAACGTGTTGCAAGCCAAAACTAGAATCTGTACTGGAAGCACTAATGTGCCTATGCAGTCAGGGTATGAAATGTAGTTTGGTTTATACAAGCTGTCACGCAGCTGAACTGCAGAGCTCAAATTTAAAATATTCATGATCATTCTAGCAGAGTCTTTTTTTTTTTTTTTCCCCCTCTCAGGAGCACAATGAAGAAACTGTCTTACATTTTAAAATGTAACTATTTGTTTTACAGAGGGAACATCTTTTGTGGGCTGCCAAGCCTGAGTCATCCCTACAGACTCATTTCCAGAAGAGTGCACATAGGACTGACAGCTGATCACAAGCTATCTCCATTAAGTTCTTATAGGTTTTAAGGTAACCTAGTAAAATGAAGACACTGCAACCTTTTCTCTATACTGACAAACATTAATAAAACCCTCCATTGCTGTAGTTATGGAGAGGGAAGAAATGCTTTTTCTTCCTAAAACTAGGTCACCAAGGGCATAACATGCTCACATGGCAGGGAACACCCTCTGCACATGCAGATACAGCATCTTCCAGCTTGCTACAAGGGCTTGAACTGTCCTGTTGGCCTTTAGGCCGCCCCAGCCGTGGTTCTGGCTCCAGAGCTCTCAGGGTGCCTAGCTGCGAGTGATAGACCACTTAGAGCTCCTCTGCCAGCATCAGAAGTGGGACCTTCCAGCGATGAGTGGGAAGAGAGGCGGCAAGTAAGCTCTAGCAGCTGGTACATTATAGTACTAAGACGGCAAATTGCAGGTGGAAACAACTTTAACTACTAAAAAGCATAGACATTGGGTAAATGCTAACCTTCCCCTGGGATTTTTCTTTCACTGGAGATAGAACATGGGAGTTTGATGGTCACATTTCAAGTTAGCCATTGGTTCAACTATCCACTTAAAATTAACGTGCATGTGTCATTATGAGCAAAGGCTTCGCTCCTTGATCGTTCTCTGAATCTTTAATTAGAGCAGAGTGAAGAGATTAAATAATCTATACTGAATGGGAAACGCTTTCACTTCAATTATACCACTTAAAAACAGGTTCATGCTAAGTCTTATAGGCCACAATCCTCCTTCCTGTTAGCCCAGTCAACTGAGACTCCACAAATTTGGTAGCAGCCAGACTACCTTTACATCTTTAACTGATTTTCCAGTCACCTAGAAGTGAAAAGGCTGCATGTTTACAATACAATTTTAAGATATGGAGGTTGCTATGCATAGTGGCATTTATAAATTATTCCATCTCCTCTGGATTCTGACTCAAAGATGAGAATAAGTTTGTTTTATAATTGAAGATGTAGTAAAGCAAAATTAGAATGTAGAAGTATTGTTAATCATATCTAACTTTTCAGTCTACAACACCACTAAGGATATCCAAAACATGATAATACCTGAAAGTTTCAGATAACACTGTTCTATTTATCACACAGCAATGAAACATGAAGCACATATAAACATAGCACAAATACAGTCTGACCTGCTAAATCAATCAGTATTGATCCAGTAACAAAAAGGATAAGATTTTTCAGCCACATGATTATAACATGTACGCACACGCACATATATAAGGTATATAGCCTTAGGTATATAGACTTAGGCATAGTCTTAGTCCACATATAAAAAAAAAAAAATTCAAGTTACTTTCACAGCCTGATTGGCTATTTTTCATAAAGAAAAGATGATCAATATGGAGTGGCACAGGAATGACAGTTCGCATCTTGTAATCAAGATAATGAAAAAAAAATATGGTAGTCATGAATGAAATTGAATGTTAATTTAAATATCAACTTTCTTGGAGACAAAGGATGACGACTTCCAAAGGAAAATCTAGAATTTAAGATGCAAGTATCAGGGAAGAAGTTTCCTTTCTGGGATATGTTCTAGCCAGAGAACATACACTGAGAAAGATACTGCTATGATAGAAGGTGCCAAACGCTTATCCAGCTAAACTCTCATCAATGCTGTTACAAACTATATGCTAACAAGTGCCCCCTTTTAAAATATCATGGGGCTTAATGCATGTGCTACATGACAGAGATACCACTTATCAGCTGGAAGCAGTGAGTATTGTCTGTGGGCAGGGGGATCCTCCAAGCTGGCTCACTGCCACAGAGAACCTTAGAAGACCACACAGCTCTGCTGCCTCTCCAGAGGCTGGGTTGCCACATGGCATTCATCTGCCAGGGACAGGCTCTGGGATGGCCAAAGAGCCTTGTTCAGCCAGAGCTGACCCAGTAAAGGCCCCAGGGGCACGCATAGCTTGGTGGGAACATGGGGTTTGGCCATGTCCAGGGGAAGCTCACCCTCGCTCTTTCATATTCACTATCACACTATTTGGCAGGGGGTATGAGGAAGAAGGACTAGGAGATGCTAGCAACTGTGTAAGAGCATCCAGGTCTTTGGAAAGTGTCAGGACAAGCACACTTCCTGAGCATTTTCCCCACAGAAGGACATAACCAAGTGCATAGAAAGCCTGTCACTATTCACGTCTCTCAGGGGATTCTTAAACGTCAGGGAGAGGCATGGTGAGAAAAAAAAAAAAGCAGAGCTGGCATCAGGGAAAAGGGGCTGAGCATCACACCTAAAACATGTAGTGTTTGGGTCTGATGGCCTTTGCTGGATGACAAGGAGGCCTCCAGCTGGCTAGTCCCCTTCCAAGAGCCTAGAAAACTCATCACTGCACACTCACTTGTAGGTCTATGCATCGAGCACTGAGCTCCTTCTCCATCCCCACCACTATTTCCAAGCTCCTCTTTGGAGGAAATTTTTCTGTCTGGCAAAGGCACTGGGCAGCACCTCTCCAAATTCTTAGGCCAGCCAGATCAGGCACCAGTGGCCCCTATTGCAGAATTTCTGTTGCAGCCAGATCACCCTCTGCCTTCCACACTCTATCACAGTGGGGAAGAAAGGCCTAGGTGGCAATAGTGATTGTATAAGGCCACTTCAGTCTTTGTGGTGTCCGGGGATGTACAGTATCTTTTTTTCTTTACCTTGACTTCCTGTCTTCAGGTCACATTTGGAATCGAGGCATCTGCCCATGGGTTTTTTGGATCAGCATTCAGGAGTTCCTCCCCTCTTTTAACAGCTCTGGAAGCATGGAAGTTCTCTGGGTTGCTTTCATGCTGGAGCATCTCAGATTTCATCAGGTGATTTTCCAGTGTTAGACAAATAGCTTTTTTTCCAGGCCTCTTTCTGGCTTGTCTGCTGTGATGTTGTATTGTCTTTTCAATGGAACTGCAAATAATTAGACAAGAAAAGCAAAATGCTCATCCAGCAAATCTCATACCATGTCTTTCTCATACCAGGTCTCAGAGAGCTGTGTCAGAAGGAGACACAGATCATTTACTGCCTTCCTTGAAAATTAACTCTAATTTGACAAAATAAGTTGTGATCTCTTCTAAGACTCCAATATTTTTTTTTTACTGTCTTTAAGACATCTGTTCGCTGTCACTGTCCCTGAAGAATAACCAAGTTTCAAGTGACCTTTTACTCACTGTCTCAACTTTAGAAAAGTCTCAGTCGCAAAATAAACTGGACTTTTAGATTGCTGTTCTTTCTGGATGTCGAAAGCTATCAGTTTAACGATACTCAATTTTGTTCTACCACCTGTATCACCCAGTAACTTCAGCTTTAGAAAAACCTATAGAGATACTTGTTTATAAAAGGATATATAACAAGGATATGACCTATATAACAATTTTCTAAGAGCTTTGTAAGAACAGAAATAAATGTAGAGCTTAGATTTACATAGAAGATTCTGCTATGTGGGAAATACCTTCCTGTAGATGATGGCCCCCATTAATACCTCCTAACATACTGGTAATTACATAAGCATATAGAAACCCCAGAATTTATGATCGCTACATACAATGTAAACATTACATTCTTTTTGATGGATTTTTATTGTAAAATTGAAGAGATGAACAAAACAAACCGTCTTTCCAGGAAAAAAAATAGCACTTGACATCAGCCACATGCAAAGTCTAGGGTCCATCTTGCTTCAGCTAAGTCTTAATCCACTTGCAAGACTTGGGTTATTCCAGTCCTATCCCACAAAGAAGGGGGAAAAAAAAACCAACCGTATTTCTTTACTCAGTCCTCCAGATATTTTCATTCCCACTTATCCTGCCACATCCAACCTCCGCCTAGCACAAATTTCTGGAGGGATTTGAATTAGGATAGCAAGTCCTGTTACTTTTCCAATTGACTCTTGGAGATAGCAGACATTTCTTACATTTTTTTCCACTTTTGCAGTAAAGTTACCTTTAAGGAATTTACATGAGAATCTTTCCATTACTTTCATCTGCAGACATTTCTGCCTCAACACAAAAAGTGGCTGAATATCTACAAGGTGCTCTCTGCAAAAGATACATAGTGGTAAGCATTCCTTGTGTTAGGAGGAAAAGGATTAGGCCCCTTCCCAGCCATCCACTGTACATGCCTTTCCAATGACAGAAGAACATTTTGCTATGTAAACTGCTAGATGGATGTATTCACATACAACTTTGAAATTTAGTAATTTTCCAATGAAAATAAAATACAGTTTTGTGTAGTGCAAATTGGAGAAGTAGAAACATACCACAGCAGAGCAAGACGTAGAGAATGATGTTACTGAATCTTAATTGTTAACTTTGGGCATTCTGAGACTAGTAGGAAAAAAAATTGCAATGTAATGCAAGTTCTCAGAGATTTCACAAGTCACCTTCATGACAGCCACGTTCACTCAAAAAATACTTACGTGATTAACCAGTTGAATAGGAAGAAGCTGGCTTGTGAGGTTAAAAAAAAAGAGGCTTTGAAATTTAATTGGAGAAAGCAATTCTCTAGGGCCTAAGAGGAAGAGACATCCTCATGTTCTCTCAATTCTCATTTGCTACACCATCCTTCACTTCATTTTTCTCTTTGTTCAACCTTTCAGCCACATAGGTAAACCGTAGCCTACAGAAAGGGAATTCAATTTTCTGATAGATTTTGACATATTCTTACATTAATATTTCATATTCTTACAGAACGGAGCTCCAGCTCAGGAACAGTCTGACTCTTCTCTAGACTTAGAGACCTCAGCAGCTGGAAAGTTGGCAGATGTAACTGAGGCTTCTTGGCACTCGACCCTGCTCTACTTGCCCAGAATTCAGAATTGCTGGGGACCAGGTATATTGATATCCTCCAGGTGAATCATGGAGAACTCAGGAAGCAGGACTTCCAAGTATTTCACTCCCTGCAACCCACCAGTTCTAGTGCCTGACAGCGCAGCAGTTGGACCTTCCTTCTGTCAGGCCCTTATTAAAACAGGACCTCAATGCTTCTGTATTTGCAGACTCTAATGCAAATAATAGAAGAAGCAGGGGATGAGAGAGATAATGATGTATAGCCTACTGCCAAGTCATGTCTTAAATCAAGGTAGAAAATGCCTACTGCCAAATTAAGTCTTCTTAAATATCAGCTTTCCTCTTGTTTCAATATTCATAGTCTACTAGCTGGATCCCGTGATATGATTTAAAACTTGGTAAGAGCTGCTGAGCAGTCTCAGCATCCACTGGCTTCAGAAACGGAAGGTAACACACACTGTAAGGACCAAACCTGGATGGAGCTTTGTGCCTCAAAAGAGCTTTTCCTATCTCTAATTTCTGTAATTCCTTTAAAATCCAAACCACAACAGCCCTGTTACACTTCATGAGCCTTGTCACGAGTATGAGCCTTCACGGTGGCACATTTTAAAAATAACCAGTGAGTAAGATCCTGTTCTCATTTCTATAAAAACTCCCCTACTGATGATAAAAACTGGTTAATAATTTAACAAAGTAATCTGAGTGTTCTAAAAGTGGCACAGAGCCATTTATATTTAAAGAAAGTGCTTAGTTGTAGAAGATTAATCCATGAAAGACAGCTATTATTTAATACAGAAAATACTTCCAAATTCATTTGCATACACACCTCAAGTCACTTACCTATGGGCAACTATAGGCTACTCATTCCTCATGCTGAAGGCTTTCATGTTTTGAGAATGGTTCCACTGAAAAAAGGGTGGCTACTTACAGATTAAAATATTAAATCAACAGGGGGTAAATGCGGTTTGGCCCGTGTAATTAAGATGCAAACTCCATTCACTTTACTCAGGCCCCAAAGTCAGCAGAAAAGTTGGGCCACTGTAGTCCAGTCTATTGATCTGAATTTAGGTAAGAACTGGAGGGTTTATGTTCCTCTTGTGGATTCTGGAAAGTTGCTTATCCCCAAATTTCCAAGGATTTTCATTCATTTTGAATGCCACTTTATGCGCTCAGATCAGGTCACCTAAGGCCTGATCTTTATAAATAGCCAGTAAAGACCTGAACTGGTATCTGGGCCATCCACATCTCTAAAAGTTAGTGGGCCTCTTGATTTGAAACCAAAGACAGCCAAAATTAATGAGCATTTTTTAATATGTTGCTCTTGAACATCTTACCTTACTTTTTCCACATTTAAAACATGCATAATACCAGCTTGTCATAAAGAAATACCTTCAGGATAACTAATTGAAAGTCAAAGAAAGTTCAAAGAATGGAGAAAACAAATATTGTGTGTTTTCTGTATCTGGTTAGTGCATCCCTACATCCTTCACGTTTCACCTTGGAGGTAAAACTATAAATACATTTTTTAAATGCTTTATGACTTATATCTATGTTTCAAAGATTTAATAATTGAACAGGCTTCCATGTATTTTTTCTTCATAAAAGTTAAAATTTATAACCAAATCTATGAATATGAAACACTGAGCTTTTGGATAGCTGAACGTGAAGCCTGGAATTATGGTACTAAGGCATTTTCTAATTTGATTTTAAAATAGATGGTTTTGACATACCACTCACAAAAACAAAGCTATAGTTAGCTTGCCTGAGGCAGTTCTGCAGCTGGGAGAAGTACATGGGCAGCCTATTTAGGCAGTCACCTATATTGTGACATATGCTATCAAAACATCAGTTAAGAACACAGCAAGAATTAGCATTTCGGCTTAAGGCAAAGTGATAGGAAGGGATTTTTATTTTATGCTAACCAATATGTAAGCCATTGAACAAAAGCAAGCTAAATAGATGTCTAATTGGAATCAGAAGATGAGGAACTCCAATGCAACTGACTTCCTTGGGCATTTTGGTACAAGACAGGTAAATTCACGTGAAAATTTTTGTTTTCTGTAGTTATGACTGCCTAGCACAATAATTAATATATTTAGGTCAAATAAACAGGCACAAACATTCTCAGAGTATGAATAATGGAATAAATACTCCCCAGTATGGCACATCCTGTTTAGGGACTGATCCAGAGCCCATTTACATCACTGGAGATTTTTGCACGGACACCTGTTGATCTCAGATCAACACTGAGGATGAGCGTTATGCTACAGATGGAGCATTCTGGCTCTAAAAATCAACAGAACAACTTAAAGCTTTTTGTTTAAGCTTAGAAATAGGTCTCCTTGAACTGATGGAGCTAGGAATCTCTTAGTTGAGTTGGGCTGTAACTTACTGGATTTGTGCCCTATTGCCCTCTGTTGAATGGGAGCAGATATAGCAGTTCTGTAATTTTATACATATAGTTGGTTTTGTATTTATTAAACTGATGTATTCAAACTGCAAAATTTGGCTCTGCATCCAAACTTTCCAAAATCTTAGTTACTGCAACACAATAACTGTTTCAGATACATCTTTCGCTAAAACAATTTCTAGCTGATAAATAAGCCCAATCCATGCACAAACATGAATGGATTATGCCATTCATTGCGTGCTATCAAGGCTTTAAGAACTTTTATGCTATATCCAAGTCGCTTAGATCAAGAACAATTTGTTCCCTTCCCCTTAACTTAATACCAGTTCCAGCATTAATCTTCAGTGTGTGTAGAAGATATGTTTTGCAATCACAAAACAAAAATTCTACATGCATTAAGTGACATAATAACAAGTTGAAAAAGACCACATATCCTCTCGTACATTGCTTACAGAATGATCTCCAGACACGAGATGCTACGTGACCTCCATTTGCATCAGCTGCATTGAATTTAAACATGCCCACAAAAAGTATACACACTTAGCATATAAACACCATCAGAATTCATCATTTAGAAACAAAATTGTGAACCCTCCTTAGAAAGCACATACCTGAGACTGTGATAAGTGATCATCCTCTTGAAGTGTTGGAAACATTAAAAGTTAAAAACAAGGGTCTAAACTTCTGCCAAATTTCACTGCTTTTTCCTTTCAAATCCTCTAATAGATTGAGCATTTTGGCTGTCATTCAAGGAATTGATGAGACCTCAATATATGTCTTTACAACACTACTGAAGAAAAAAAAAATTAACACCTTGAGCAAAATTTCCAGAGGCACCTGAATGACTTGGAAGCACATGTCTTTTCCCCGCACCCCAGATATAATTCACAAATTTAGTGAGGATTAGGCACATCGATGACAATGGAGTTCAGATTCACAGGTCAGCGTGGCTTTTGCAAACGTTAATTCCTTCCCGTATAAACCTGAGAGAAATGAGTACATTTACCAAAAAAAAAAAAAAAAAAAAAAAAACACAATAGAGTACTATCATCCTTCTACTAATGATACGGATGTGCCACCGTCCTCAAATAAAAAAGGAAATGGGAAGAAAATGCCATCCTAAAGATAAACCTAAGTATAAAAAAAGAAGAACAATTCAGACCCACACACACACCAAGAATGTCTGTAATTTCAGCTCTTTTATATAAATCTATCAAGTTTTTGCTCATAGCATATTTAGAAGAGAGTGGAAAAAACACACTAATCTGTCTGGTATTATTGGCTTAGCTGTCCTACATTTTTATCTACATCCCTGTTTTACAGATTAGACATCACTGATGTTCAAATAAAGGAGACGAAGCCATACAGTATAAAAGTCCAACATAACACAGCCTGGGTTTTGGCACACTACCAGCCTGCTTCAGAGAAAGCAATGGCAGCACAAGTCACGAAAAGAATACCGTTTACCTCCTGCTCCCCCAGCCCTTCTCATCTTAACTATTTAATCTAATTAACGGTAATGGGAAACCAAACACAATCTCTTTACAAACATATGCAAGAGAGACTGTACAAAGTGAACAAGTAACAAATAAAATAAAATAAAAAATAAAGAGAGAGAGCACGCACATGTGCATGCCAAATAAACCCTTAAGAAATAATGAATTCTTATCTAAAAACAGAGGATTGTGAAGTCCTGCTAAGTTTTCTTAAGCAGAAGTTTTTCTGCTAAGTACAGAAAAAATGAACAGTAACAGTTTTTGTTAGAAAAGGCTGTGTAAACTTGGAAATAGAAAGTAAAATACATACAATACTAGAATTTCATTAGTGTTTTTTTTAAAGCTTAGAAGAAAAACACTGTGCTTGCCTTCTACTAGTGCATTTTACAAAAACTATTGAACGAATGCTAAAATAAGAAAGAAGAATATTGAAGATGATTCTTGATAATATTGAACACTTAGAAGTCCTTTACATCCATAAAAGTGCTGTATGAACATTAACTAATTGTGGTAGGTGAAAATATGCTGACTTTGACCGCAGCATTATCCTGACCTCAGGTTCAATCAAAAGTACTTGCATGTTGGCAATAACTCAGGAAATGACAACTTTCTGGAACAGACTAGAAAATGAAAGTGTAAGGCCCATTGGAAATCTAAAGCCATAAAATATCTGTTATAAAAAAGTATGTTCATTTGTAATTGCATGCAGATTGAGTCTAATCCTATTAAAAAGGAGGAAAAAAAATAGCCACAAGTGTTTCCATCACAATTTGGGCAATTGATTAGTCATCATTAGGTCAAAATTTTAATAGAGTTGCTTTCGATATCTAGAGAAATTTGTTGGTAGCCGCATACTGCCCCGTAACTTTTATCTTTTAACCTTCAAAAAGATAAAAGTACATATCCTTTACAATATGCATTTGTTCCCTCTTAACAGTAGCTGAAAGGATCAAAAGGAATAAGAGTAAAGAGAAATATTATCAATGTATTAAGCAAATAGAAGTAACATACTAGAAAGAACAACAGCTGAATCCAAATTGATTTACCTCAGGAAGAAGGATTTTGGCAGTTGTTTGCAAAAGTTCTGACAAAACACAGGCAAATACACAAAATGAACAAAATCCTTGGTCTAGCTCCTGTCTCTGCTACATCTCTAAGCCTTACTCTGCATTTCTGCCTCTCTCGTCATCTTAACACTTCACTGTAATAAGCAGCAAGCCAGGCATGTGCATCACACCCACGTAGGAAGCAACCTGTATGCTGAAAATTAAGCCTCCTCCCTTCACTGTTAATTCTTACAGTGCAATCTCCAGGCTAGCACTGTCTAAGCGCTCTGGATCAGCTAGCAAGGACATGTTTGGGTTCTGCAACTTGTTTGTACAATAGTAATAATGGCTAAGTAAGCTATAACCAACACTTTCAGTTGCACCAGTGCCAACAATAATGCAGTAAGACGCAGCAATTATGAAAAGATAACCAGCTTTAATATACTAAAGTACATTTCTATTTGAGGATGGGAAAGACTTAAAAAAAAATTATTTAAGAATGCTAATATTTGGGAAGAACAGTTTTTCAGTTCTCCTTAAGGAAGGAAAATTGACCAAGACTGAGAAAGCCTGGGTTTAGAATTACTAACACTATTTTATCGTATATTCTATAATAATGACTTGTCTTCATACATGTTTCAAAATCAATTCTTCAGCACTTCAAGAAAATCATTATGACATCCAAGGCTACAGAAACGCAAAGTTTTGTGCGTCAAGCCACTAATGACTCCAATGAATCCAAACAGAACCGAAGGCAGGTTATAAATTTCATCACAACTGTCAAATGCTCCAATTTGGACTAGACCTCCATTGTGCTTGACACTCTACAAGCATATTATGAAGTGCTTCCATTTTACACAAAAGATACAACCACCAGACCTAGAATTTGGTTACAGTATCATATTTATAACTGGTTTTAGATGGCTGAACTAGATCTTTTGTCTTCAATGCATTACTATTTGACAGAACAATAGTGAGTCACTACACGACCCGATTCAACCAACTACATAATTCATATCTACCTTTAAGTATGGGTTCAAACGTGCAAAGCGTGTCCTGAAATTTGGTGACATATTGAGGCCTTAGCAAGAATATGTATTGATCCAAACTGACACACCTGCATGCATCACTCCTGCAAAGATCGCGCTGGTTTAAACAGGCCCTGTTACAAACAGCAAACGACTACCAAGTTTAAAGCACAAAACATTCTACACAAGATATTCTATTGTTTACCAGAAAACATCTTAAGAAGTATTTTTGCATACACAGCTTTGAAGACACTTCTTCTGCACACATTGAAAGGTTATCATAAAGAGGACTGATTTGGTCTACTAGACTGTAGAGAAACCACGCCATTTTGCATAAAGTAGAAAGCTACTTAACATTGTAATACTTCCAGCTACTACTATCATTTATTAAGTACACATTCTTTAAAAAACCGTTCATGAATAAGTTCTGCAGGGATCTGGCTTGCCACGTGGTATTCGTTTGCTTGGTTTCCTGCTACTAGTATACAATTAAAGGCACCTAAACACACCAAACACTTTTTCAATGCTATCTTAGTATATCATTGCTTCAGTTGGCACAGGATGGGACGAATCTTGGCTTTTCACTGAAATCAGTAGAAGATTCCATTGGATCACGGTATCATTCAGTTGTGAACACTTGTTTAAATTAGGACTGACCTTCTTCAAAGACGTAGCTTATTCCAGGCATTCAGTGGTGCTCTCTTCATAACAAACGATAGCAAGTAGTTTCAGTTAAATTACATTTCAAGAATAAAAAAAAAAAGAAAGAAAAACTACAAACATGCAAATTCAGTCTTTATTTTATTAAAAGAAGGTTTGTTCTGTTGGAGGAATGAATACATTTGTATCTGCAAAACATTACAAGCAAACAAGGAACAAAACCTTTGCTTCTGGGCATGCTCAGACCTATGTCACTGCACAGTTTTCTGGAAAAAAATCACCTAGAATATTGTAATTCATAGCAATTCAATCATTACTGAAAAGATTCTGGGATTTTAATTGCATTACAAAGTGAGGTACATTTTACTTTTCTCATCTGTTCCAAAAACATCAACAGTTCAAACACTGTTCTATTTCCAGAACAAGTATGAATTCAGATTACTCCATTCTCAGGTAGATTTACCCGAAGGGAAAGAGAAAGGAAGACAGCTAAGAGAAATTAAGAATCATCATCCCACTCCCTTTTAGCACTGCTCAGCGCAGTAAGCAGGCTCCCAAGCACAGAAGCACATGTTATCAGTCTTTCCTTCGCACTTCGGATCAGGACACCATCCTCTTCTATTGCTTGCCATCAATTTATTTCCAAATACAATATCTTATCCTATAATTTAGCTCTTCATAGCATAAAAGAAATGCAAATACGTGCCTGAAGAAAAACATGGAAACAATAAATCTGAAATTGAATGCAGTGAGGATACAATGGAAGAACATCTAGCAATAGCATTGGACAAGTTTGTAATATCATTATGTTATTACAAACTCACATTATGTTAAATGACTACAGAGAGTAGAGAGAGAAGAAGGTAAAAAAAATTTACAACATCAGGCAATATTTCAAAATACATTAACACATGTCAGAACACGAAAACCACAATGCCATGTATTCTCATTTGGGCACAAATTCAGCATGAAACTTGAATACAACTTCAGATTAAGTCATGGTCTCATTATAAATACAATTAAATACCTTGTTGAATCTGAGCCCCAAAGAGAAGCACTTTGATACTACAACCAAAAGATCAGATGTAAAATTGTAAGAAAGAACTGTAAAGCAAAAAAGCACCTTAGAAAAAGAACTGAAGAACAGCTAGGTGCAAGTGTCAGATACATAAACTTTGGGGGACATGTTATTCTGTGTTTGTTCAGCACTTGGCACAGCAAGAGTCTGGTTCACGCTCAAAGTGCACAATACAAGTAAATAAAAAAACTGCTTAGTATGAGATTATTTTAAATGATTGAATGAGTACTTTGTGGGGAAAGAGACTTTTTTAAATTATGAAATGTATAGAAAGCATAAATATAAACTTATGAACAGTCAAAACTACACATGCATAATACAAGAAATGGTTGGGAACAATTTTCTCAATTATTGCAAAATATTCTGTGTCTAACTGCCACCAACTAGATTCTAAAAGCATGACTTTGTTCCTCTTTAATCCAGTTATCTTCCTCTGCTTTAAGATATACTGATACACTGGCAAACACCTTTGTCCACTGCTATCAAATCCCTCCACCATCATCTTCAGTAAGAAAGTAATTCAACTCTCAAGCTTTCTATTAGTGTAGACTCCACAATCATTACTCATGTTTTGAGGTTTCAGCCATGCTGCTAACAAAATAACGTGCTGTTTAACAATGGTAGCAGAATCTAGACCATTTTTGTTAATAGGGAAGCATGTGACTAATTCCTCAAGACCACAGAAGGCTTCTTTCTTCCTTCTCACACATGCTCTTTTGAATCTCTCTGTAATTTTGTTCCTTTTTCTTTTTTTTTTTTGTGCACATATCTTCATCAGTTCTCTTTCCAAGCCAGTTTCTACATTTACTTCTAATATCGTAATCTCCCTTCTCTTTCATTTTCATTGAGCATGCACACAAGAGGTTTTTAACAGTCAGAAGTGAGGCATATACTAAAATCTGAAAATACAGTAAACCTTATTTTGACACCGTCAAGCACAGAAGTGTTTCCAGACTTGTACCCCAAATCTTAACTCTTTAAAAATAAAGTTGTTAGATTTCATTCTTTAAGTAAAATATATAGCTACTTACACTCTTCTTTAAATATAATACATATTTCTTTAAAAACAAACCGGTGCAGGGGCCTATTTGTTTACAAAAGAAAAAAAAAGACATTACACGCTAAAAAAATTAGTCATTACATAATCCTAAAGATACTTTTATTACTCATGGTTTCAAGGAAAAGTTGTGTGTTGGAAGAATACAAGCTTGCAATAAATGAGTATGGAGAATAGTATTTTTGGCTGTAAACAAATATGCACTAGTGTTCTTAAAGTAGAATGTGCATCAGACCTTATTCACAAACAAAACTATCCATGCTCTTCATCTGTACAATACTGTGGAAAATGACCTGGAAAAAGTTAGGAAAGATAGCAAGATAGGAACATTTTCCTCATATCGTAAAAATATGTTAGACTGGGACTTATCTATGTACTTAATTTAAAGCTTTGCTTTAAAACATAAACTTCATCTTAAAAATCTTTTTTTGCTTTAAAATTTTAATCTAAAAATTAACCTTTCTATAAAAAACATTCCTTTAAAATTTTGCTTTAAAAAATTCAGTTTTATATTAGACAAAATATTAAATTATACAGGCACAGTTAGTTAAGAGGGCTATAAGAACTCATATTATAACCCTTTGTTTTCCAGTGATTTATAATACAGTCATAAGATTCTGTGTCAGCTGACAATCATATGGAAAAATTCATCACGGAAATCAATTCTTATTTCAAAATTATTAAAAAAAAATCTGTCAAGCTATATTTGACTTGCAAAGGAATTTTGTTTCCAGCTGGTTTAAGTACATGCACATCTTATTTATCATGGGAAACCTGCACATGCATCAAGGACTTACCCAAAACGTTTTTTAAAACTATGAGCCTTTTATGATGACAGCTTTTATATTTACTTCAGATGTTATATCTAAAACCACAACATTTTAAAGTCCACTATTATCTCTGTCCAAACTAGTGACCCTGGACACCTTAGAAAAATGAATCAAGGTTTGTGGGTTGTTTGTTTTTTTGTTGTCTTTGTTTTTTGCAAATACACAGATATGCCATGCAATGGCAGAGAGAGCACGACTGGTCTTGTCTTTTATATATTATTCTTACATTTTGAAAGATTTATTGTACATGTATAGAATCCACAAAGGCTTTTAAAACAGGATAGATGTATGTAATATTCCCAATTGCAGGTTTACAACCCAGAGCCCTGATTCTGATTACATTTAACTATGTGCTTAACTCAATATAAGTGAACAGTTAATCTTGAGTTTAAAGCACAGAATTATCTGCAAGATTGGGGCTTATGTCTCTTAAATACACCTTAATAAAATCTCAAATAAAAACTATGGTCTTTTGTGTCACAGATGAAATCGTAGTAGTTAGACCATCCATGGCCAAACATGAATTTGTACGGAATATGTGTGTTTTTTTTTTTTTAATTCAACTAAATGTTTTAAACAGATATTTAAACATGTAAACTTTAAGAAAGCTTAGAAGGATTTTGCTTTGTGTTTGAGTTTATTTAAATATTTTACCAAGCTTTTAAAAAGAAAGAAAACTTCAACTGTAGTACACAAAAGTTTAGACAAGAATACACCCAATTCAAATCCAAAAAGCTCAGGAGCTCAAATCTAAGGTTGAAATTCTAGAACAACTCGCTGTTATTTGTTCACATGATAACTGTTCCTTCCTTTTCCTTCCTGCCAGTGAGAGATGTGAAGTTCATAGGCAAACTGAGTCAATAAGCTATTAAAAATAACTAATCCTATATTTCTTTTGGAATTTGAGATTTCATTATAGCCACTACCATTTGAACAGTACCCTGGAGAGACATATTTCCTTACCAGCATGGTCCATTATTGCTTGATGAAAGCCCACAGTGACTTTGTTTTGTCCAAAATAGCTGATTTGGACAAGGTTTCAGGAAAAGAGAGTCTATATAAGGATACGTACAATTATGTATTTTTTGAAGAAAGCACTGAATAGATCTGAATTGTATCATACTGTATTCATTTCAATACCACTCCATAGGAAGTATACGATATATTACGTGTTGAATGAGGTGTGCATATACACAAACACAAAATACAGACATATAATCCACCCCAGATTAATACATCTTCATTTAATTTCCAGCAAAACAACTGAGTCATTTTATGGACTTTAGAAGTATGTGGAAAAATTAGAGTAGGCACAACTAATACAGCTCCTAGCTTACCCTATTATAGTGCACTGTTATGCACTGGTAATATCATAAAAACAATATGATACCATTCAAGCTTGTAATTTTTCAGATGTACAGGTAAAGTCTTGTAAATAGGGTTCTAAGTGCTTTTAACGCAAACACACAACTTCTGCAGCTTTACACAGTAGAACAGTGCAATACATAATGTGCCCATATTACAAGAACAAGCGCTTAGTTTACAGTTGTACTTGTTTCACATTAGACTGGCTTTGCACTTTCAGCAGCTCTAGCACTTCAGCTGCTTTTCCTATGATCACCTTTTTTCCCCCCTTTCCTCTTACTCAATCTGTTTCCAGGTGCGGGCTATATAGAAGAGTCACTGTTTTGGTGGCTAGCTCTCACCTGGTAAGATAAGACAGTTTCGAAGTAACGGTACAGCAGAAGTTCTTCTAGAGGGTCGGTTCACAGTGCTAGGGTGACCCTTATCTCCACTTACCTCCCAGCTCCTTACTTTGGAAGAAGCTCGCTCCGGTTTCTTTGGAAAAGATCCCGATGTGACTTTCGGCCTCTTTTCAGGAATCCCGGTGATGACTGCTGAGTTTAGAAAGGGCCTCTTCGGTTTTCTCCTTACCTTCATTTTTTTAGCATCAGGCTTTTCTTTCTTAAGGTGCTTTCCCACTGTAGTTTTCTTTGTCTGGTGCCTACGAATTGAGAAGGCAGATTTCTGGGCACGAGGAGGGAGTTTCCTTCTTATCCCCTCTTTTTGCTGTTTTTTAGTTCGAGAAGTATGTTTGCCTGCAGTTACTCTGTTTCCTCTCCTCCCAACAGAGCATCTGACAGATATAGGTCCTGCAGCCTTTTTGGAAAAACCTGTTTCTTTATTAGGGCCTTCTTTTCTCTTCCATCTTGCCTTTGGATTCTCTCTTTCTAATCGCTCACTCCTGATGGAGGTCAAAGGGGTTTTGGCAGCTCTGCTATTAAAGGGAGTTAATCTACCATCTGCTTCCGCCTGAGACTGGTGAGAGTTCAAAGGTGAAATGGCCAGGTGTTTAAAAGAGTTCTCAGAGTGAGCAGACACCAGACAATCTGATCTTTCTGTGGAAACAGAAGATCCATCTGTCTTTTGACTTGAGGCTATATCGTTCCCTTTACCTGGATCTGGCAAAAAAGATACTGAAGATGAACTATTGAAGTCTGACCAATTAAAGGACTTTGATGCCGTGCCCTCTCTCTGTGCGCCAGCTAGTTTCTTCGTGTTTGCATCAAAGCTGAGACTTCTGAAAAGCTGTCGAACGTGGGAGGGCTTTTTGGCCTTTTCTCCACATGTACTCTTAGGAGGCGTTTTCAGAATTCGATTTGTCAGTGGGTCATAATACTTGAATGAACACTGTTTATATTTATACCTTATAGAGTCCTTGCTGTCTGCAGAGTTGCGATTTTTCCTCATTTTGGGAATATCTGTAGGTTTACCTTTACACTGTTTAATCTCTGGACATGAAAGCACATAGACCACTGTCTTGGGCTGTACAGGGCTCATAATCTTGCTGTAGGATTCAGGAAGTTTAAGGGCACATAGTCTAGTTTTCATGTTTGGAGTCTTTTCATTCTCTGGCCACATAATGTCTGCTTTCTGATCAGCTGGGTCAGGTTCTCTTCTAGTCATTTTTCTTTTTGCTACAGGGTAGTTCACTAGACTTGTTTGGGTGCCATGGCTGACTTTAACCACCTGGCATCTTGAGGCCAGGCGCCATGTCCTTTTCCTAGGCATTTTAAGAATTTGTGGGTTGCATAGTGTATCTGAGGCTAAAGATGGGTTATCAAAATCAGAGCCACCACTTAAAGCATCATTGAATTCTGGCAGTGCTTTAACTGGTGCACTTTCTGTTCTGTTACCCTCAACAGTATCATTCTTCTTTTCATCTTTCTGCTTTTTCTTCATTCTCTTCCCTGCACATTTGGCTGAGGATTCACTGTCAAAGTAGCAGCGAAAACGGCCTTCCCTGAAATCACGCACAAGTTCTTCGATTTTTATATCATCTTCATACATTATTTGAGACCAAGTCTTTCCCACAAAAGAAGGAGGCACATGAGGCAGAGCTGGAAGAACTGGTTCTTCAGTATGAACTATTACATCCTGTTTTGCTGCTTCTGTTTGCTCCATTGACTCACTTTTTAAAGCAGAAGAGAGCTGTGTTCCATAGTCTTTATCTTGCAAACTTATTTGGACCTCTTTCAGGAATTCTATATCTTTTATAGCTGCCTTAGGTAAGTCTGCTCCTGACTGAATAGGTGCATCACAGTCAAAGCTCACTTCAGAGCCCTCTAAATGGGTATGGTCCAGAAGCGAAGAAAAAGTTAAACAGGGATCATTCTCTTCTTCTTTGAAAGGTAGTTCTTTAGATATAGTTCCATGGCAATACTTCATAATAACATCTTCAATAGTTTCATCCACTGAACTTTCATCAGTTCTGTTCATCTTCATTTTTTTGCATCTTGCTAGTTGTGGGGATGTCCCAAGTTTTAAGGAGCTGTCGATTCCCACAGTATCCCTGAGATGGAAATCAGACACCAAAGTTTCATCCTGAGTTTGTAAACCATCTCGTTTTAAGAGAGATTGACCTGAGGTAATACATAAAGAATTGCTGGGGCTGTACATAGGATTCTGACACATAGGATTTCGATGTGAAACGGAAGGGCTTTTGGGGTCAACCAGTGCCAGAGCAGGATTCAAGCAAGGTTTCAGTAACACATCCTTACTGCATACTTCCGTTCTTGTTTTATCACATCCGCTCGGTGGAATCATATTTGATGCCACCAAGTTCCTAACATTTTTTACTATTTTAGGATTAACAGAAGAACTATGAATTAAAGGATTGACAGAAAAACGTTGAGGTACTGGGCTCACGGCTGTAAACTGGCCTTCATGGCTATGATTTGCAATTTGAGCATCTTTCAGGGTATGCCGTTTCTCACTGCTACAAATGCCCACAGACTGCTGGGATATTCCTGTAATATCTTCCTGTCCTTTTTCTAGTTTCTGAATAAATGCTTGTGTTACAAAAGCTTCCTTTGGGCCCTTATGAGATAGGCATGGAACAGAAGATCCCATTTCACCAATGGACTCCTGGTCTTTACTGGAAGCCTCCTGCCTGCTTCTGTTCTTCTTTTTCTCTACATCTTCTGGAGATAGGCAAGCATTTCTAGGAGCCTCTAGAGTGACAGGGAGTGGTATGTCATCATAGGTTGGTCTAGGGGAATGAAAAAAAATAGTAATAATTTTAAAAACCTATATAAGTACTGCAAATATGCTTAAAATTTTTCAAACAAAAGTAAACAAAAACAACCCTCCCCCCCCAAAATAAACACAGTTACTTAGAGTGCATCACACCTACAGAGTAAAATCAGGTTATTAGCTTTGCTACTTTAGCAAAAAGATTCCGTTAAAACAAAACAAACCAACAGACCAAAAGCACACCAACAAGAGAGGAGAAGGGTTAGAAAATGCTGCACAAAGCTAATGACAACAATTTGGGCATGAGTTTGTTACCCTATTCATGCACCTATCTATTAAGAATGGCCAAAAACACAATATTGTTTTATAAATAGGGCAAAGCAAGATTAAGCGTTGCTCTTTGTTCCAAGTCGTGAGCTTATAAAGAAGTTATTTCACCGGTAAAACTATACTTAATATTAAGTTACTGCAAATGAATGGAACATTATAATATTGCATACCATAAAAATACTGTTGACTATAAACACCACCTTCCCTACAGAACGTGGTTGTCCCATAGGAACTCTATACGTTACAAGGAATTCCATGCTCATTGCTTCTCACAGAGATCCCACAGCTTCAGACTCACTTCTATAGGAAGCCTACTTATAACTGTTCAGTCTCACTGTGAGAAGAGCAGATTTTTATATATTCTACAACTGGTATTCTTTAAAAGCCCTATCCTTAAGCGCTTACAATTTGAGGCAGCCCTATGTCTTGCAGAATTAACAGAACAGCCAGATACGAAATAGTCTGCATCTGTCTGTTGTATTAATTGTGTAGAATTTCCATTTCTCTTATGCATCACAGAAATCCACAAAGCTCCAATTTGTGTAACAGTTGGAAAATCCAATAAAAATCATAAAAAATTAAGTAAACGTAACTGAAGAGAGAACATGGCGCTTCACGTAGAAGTTAAAACCAGATCCTGCACAAACCAAATGGATGCTTACTTTAATATACGGCAGACAGCTTCCATTTATTCTGTTATGGTGCATTCATCTGCTCACAGAAGCATCGGGAGTAAATTTGATTGTAAAGTAATTTCCTTAGTTATAAACATTCAGCTTCCACACTTAATGAAAGTTAAAATCAATCCAAAGTCAATGGAATTAGTAATGCTTAATGGTCAACGTGTGCAAAAATCTTTGCAAGATTGAGACATTAGTTAATAAAAGCAGCTGATACCAAGCAAATCTATAGCAAGCATTTCTAACTAGCTACTTCACACTGAAAAACAATCACAGAGGAATTATCTGAATATAGCTAGGGGAAAAAAAATATTACTGAGAGATGTCAGATAAAAGATAAATTTTCAGACAAGAAGAACTGTTTTATGGTTGGAAAATGATAGGCTTGACCATTCTTTCAAGAAATATTTGTATTTAAAAATAAAACTGATATTTGACCTTTATAAAGTTGACAAGATTTACTACTGAAAGTGTAAGTTTCCAGAAGAAACATACATAGGACCAAAAAAAAAAAATCATACCTGGAGCCACCTACTTCAAACCTTGGAATAAGCCTCAGTTTGTGATCCACTACTGTATTTTGTTCTCTCTTTCTCTGATAATTATGAATACAGTTTTCCAGCCAGCTGCATACTCATTTTATTATCATTTAATCTCCAATCACATTTTTCTTAGCTTGCTTATAAATCTCATACAAGAACACGTCAAAAACCATGCTAAACACAAGGCAGATGGCATCAAGATGGTTCTCCTCTATTCACAAAGTCTGTTATCCTGTCAAAGGAGGAAATTAGAATAGCCTGACATGATTTGCTCTGATAAATCAGCAGTAACTGTTACTCATTATTTCGTTATCTTCTTGTCAACACTTTGCTTATTCAGTTCTCAGGGAAATACTATAATTTAAGCAAAGACATCTATAAGAAGATCCTTTCTGGGCCCTTACTAATAAATAACAGTTTCTACATTTGTTCTTTCCCAGTCCTTTTGAAACATCAGACATTCTCTATCACCTCTCAAAAATAATTACTAACAGCTCCCGGACTGTTTCGCAGGGTACCTGAACTAAATATCATGAGTGTTTAAATCCCTATTTATTCAAGTCACAAGGAGAACTACAGAGTCACTAACAGTCAGCACTTAAGTAAATCACTATTTGTAGATGATGTAGTTCAGTAAAGAGGTATTCTTTTTAAAATATCATTAACTTTTTTATGAAACGTTTAGTTTGTTTAATAATACATAGAAGAATAATGAGAAAATGTCAAACAACTTTATCAATAAGTTTTAAGAAGTTACAGTTGAGATGCAGGTAATGCATACAGGGTTATAATCACAGGCTTGAGAGTCCAGAGGAAAAAAAAAATGCCAGAGCAAAACTTTTCTATTACTAATAGTTTACAGTTACAAAAGACTAGACGTTGGCAAATCTAATGCTAATATTTGAAAAGATAAAGAAGTTCTAGGTGGCACAGATAGCTTGTTTTTCCCAGTTAGCGGGGTCTGTTCACCAAATGAAATAATCTTGGATTTGCAACAGCTCAAGAGATATATACCTTTTTCGTGTAGCCGTTGCATTAAAGTACATCCTGTATTTTCTTTCTGGTAAAAAAATACTGGATGTTTTCAAGCTAGAAGTATTAATTTATTTGTAGTGATGCATTCATGTCCCAGGCTAATTTGTCACAGACACGTCTAACAGCCTGTTCTGCCACATCCCTGATAATATCAATATGATTAGTTTCAGACAAAACAGACTTCTATCTGCTCGTCAGATCTATCCTAGTACGTCACCTGAGTGCTGCAGAACATGTTATTTGTGGATATAAGCCTTTGTCAACAAAAGCAAACTGCTGAAGGAACAAGTAGGAAGAGTACCAAAAAAAGAAAAGGAAAAAAAAAAACCTCTATACACTAACTGATGACTTAAACTGGGATTTTTAATCAGCTTGTAGAACAAAACAAACCAGGAGTGAGGCTTACCTGATTTCATTTCAGCTGACGGTTCTACAGAGACAAACCTACACACTCACACTGTTATCACTCTTAAACATACACATGATGAATGAAGAAAATACCTCTCCAAATATGAGCATGACTAAATTGGCCAGTTAAGGTAATTCATACAAGTATTAACTGAATGCGTGAACTGTAAGGATAATGAAAAAATAAACATAAATATTCACCTGACATAATCCACAAACAACAGTCACTGCCAACAAACCAGAAGAATGAACACTTTCAATACATGCCATAAAACATGCTGCTACATATATACATACATATATATAAAGCCCAGAGTGTATGTACTATAAGAATTTGTGAATGTGTGTCAGGCTGTACAGTCTACAATATACTAGCTGACCCATACATTCTTACTTTTTGTTAGGTCTTCACATCCCAATTGCTCTGAAAAAAGCTATATCAAACCACTAAGTAATGAAACAAAGTTTGGAAGTAAGTGGGGAGACAACACAAAAGGAATCTACCTGGATAATATTTATGTAAACACACTCTTTTCTAAGTTGTCTCAATATAAGTTTCACCTAAAATGGGCAAGATTTACTGCTCAGCAGTGGAACAGAAATAAATATTCACAATATATGCATTCTAAAGACACACAGTTAATATTAAAAAAAAAAGGTATTATACCTGTTGTCATGGTATCTGTGGGGATGATGCTGCAAAACATCTTGCAGGAAACGCTCCATCAGGCTACTGGTACCCATACGATTCCTACAGTACGTGGTAAAATGTCTGTGCTGGGAGCTGAAAACATGCTGATGAAAGATGAAACGTATCACTGATTTAATACTATTGCTAACACAGTGACCTCCATAAAGATGACTTTCTAGACTGAATATTAACACTGTTACAATGAAAACGTCTAAATAAGTAAAATCTTCAGTCTTTTATACTCTAAGGCCTTGATTCAGTGAGATTCTTAAATACTCACCTAAATTTAATGAATAGTCACAATAGGGAATCATAAATAACCCTAAAACGTGTTGAAGCACCTTGCTGAGTTGGAACCTAAATCAGCAGCTCTGCAAGATGCTCAGAAATCTCTCGTGACTGGTACAAATCATCTAGCTACATCTATAAACAATGATTTAAAATATTTTTGAACTTCATACGAACAAACATCCTGTACTTCACCCAAAGGATAACTTTCATGCCCATATAAGATTAAATAGGTTTCTACTTTCTAATTAACAAAAGTATAAAAGACTACAGACCAAGGTAGAGTTAAAGAGCGGTAAAGTAAATATTTGATCAAATGGCTTCAGCTTTGCTATCTAACATATTGACCCCAATATTTTACAATTTATACAGATCTCAAGAAGAAAGCCACAGAAATAAAACTAACGGCTGCAATGCACAGCAGCCTATCACTTTAGAAAAGCAGACTGCAGAA
This sequence comes from Struthio camelus, assembly GCF_040807025.1. Lineage (NCBI taxonomy): Eukaryota > Metazoa > Chordata > Aves > Struthioniformes > Struthionidae > Struthio > Struthio camelus. The sequence goes on along the minus strand of NC_090947.1, from coordinate 9,078,379 downwards.
AGCATGTCATTTGACCAGCTTCTTTATAATATCTAACAGATTAGATAGGTGGGTACGTTGTGCAATTGACAAGTTTATTATTTTCCATTCAGTATTGGTTTTTCAGTGTAGAGACTGATATTTTAGAAGCTGATAAAGCCTACTGGTACTTCTTGCTATCTGTTGCTGAATTACGCAGCAGCCTTCCTACCTGTTCAAGATTACTGTAGTGTACATGGCAGCAGTTGCAGTATCCTTGTCTATTTTGCACAGTGGATACTCCAGGCCCAGGATGTTCTTGCCCTCTTGTGTGTAAACTGAAGGAAAAAGTTAATATTACTAAGACATTTCAGTAAAAAAAATAAAAATAAATAAAAAGAAAAAGAGAGAGAACTGTTGGGTTGCGAGCTCAAGTGCCTAACATGAAAATTCTGAATATCTATGTTATACTACAGAGTTGGAACAAACTTGCACCATTAAGATTTCGATTTCAAAATCATAATGGCAAGTGACATTACGTATTTTTAAGGTATTCCGAAACAAAAGTCACTAAAGAAAACATTTCTCTTTTAAAGCAGAGCGAAGGATAACAGGGATTGAAGGCACAGCTGAACACAAATTCTAATTTGGGTGAGCCACAATCTCACAATAACTGTGTCTCTAGAAAGAAGCAGAGTCATTTTTTCATCCTTGCATTTTTTAGTATTTGGAAATAAAAAATAGACTGAAGACCAAGAAATTCTGACATCCACTGATATTAGCTTTTAGGCACTACAGTGCCCCTTCTCCACAGTTTCTACTAATATGTGAGCATTATAACAGTGATACAATGTAGATCAAGTGTATCAATTACACAAGACTACAGACAAGGTTAAAAAAATACATCCTTCCTGGTTTACTTTGTGTAAACAGTAAGTTGCATGCCAGTTAGATCATCATCTAACTCACCTGCTATTACTCTCCTGCTGTAGAGAGCCTTCTACACCATGTCTGTCCATTCCTATAGCAGGAATACAGAAAGTCAAACGGAAGAAATCAAGACCTTTAACTGCAACTGGTTACTTCCCTTACATTGCACTTGTGATAATTAGTATTTTAAAGGAAGATAACAAATTTGGTTAAGTTCAAGAAAACATTTACAGAAATGCTTTTGTCCTCAAAAACCTGCTCTGAGCTTCATAAAATAAGCTTTACCCTTTCTTGGTGGAGGTGAGCGGGAACTTTTCTATTGACTTGCCTGCGATCAAGATTAGGCAACCTACATTTAGACTGTTACACCCATGATCACTGAGACAGAAATGCAGCATATCTTTAACAGCTTACTGCATGACAAGAAAATTGCATCTGTATGGAAACGATGTGGACGATTCAGAAGTCACTTCTTCCATCTGAAATTTATGAAATCAATGCTGAAATTCCATGCTGAAATTTAGGAAATCAAATTATGCAATTGAAACTACAAGGTGAACTAATACTTCTGATGTTAATTATTACCGTGAAAAAAGAGAACAAAAATAACAATAATATCTGCTTTAAGTTACCTTGTGTGGAAGAAGCAGAAGCTTCATCAGATGGCTTGACTCTGTCAAACATCTGCAAGTCAAAAACATAACAACTGAAAACAAAAAATAAAAAGCACAATACAGCTTTACCTCATCCTCAATTTCAGCATGCCCAAGCTCTTCGGAAGCAAGCACAGTATCGTTCCAGCTATAGATCAACACTTAACTTAAATGCATCTGCACTGTAAAAAGCAACTCCTGCTTTGCTAGTGTACTCTCATATTCTATTTAACGATGCTCCAACTACCCATCAAACAACTTCTGAGCGACTGCAAACTGTCAATGACTGCCAGCGTTGGCAACTGAAAAACTGCCAGTGTTGGCTCACACACAAACTATTTTATCCAATCCATTTGCCAGGGAAGCAAAATGGAACAGAAGCCTCTCTCTGAGGGCAATTTTGCAGCTGCATGTTAGCTTTGACAGGACAATGGGACAGTTTCTGATCTAATTAGCAAAGTCAAATACTTTGCTTATGAATACAGCTTAGACTGTTAGGTTATTAAGCAATAACTTTGTCAAATTCATTTAATGATGACTTCTTCAGTTACATTTACAATATAGACGAAAGATATGTTAATAAAAAACAAACAAGAAAACGTCCAAACAAAACAGTCATCCAGGCTGGAAAAGCAATTGTTTTTGTTCAAAAGATCTGCAAATCAACAATGAACCCCACAGTTTTTAATTAAAGTAGCACTGCAACAACATGCAACCATGTGTTTCAGGGCATCTAAACGCAAAAGGCTTCCAAGTTTTACACAGTCCTTTACCTTACAGAATACAAACATAAAGTCAACTTTCTAGTACAGACCTTGGTGTATCAACCTTCTTCTTCCACCAAAGCTGATTCCAGGCTAGTGAACAGTTGATGTCGAACAGGAGGCCATTTGCAGCACAGGACACTTATCTTTTCTCATCCCATCTGGCAACAATGAAGTTAAAGAGCCTTCTAAAATATAATTAATAATGCACATTTCCCACACCCTAAAGCATGTCATTTTTTCTGTATGATTCTGCAAACAAGTCAGTCAATAAAATCAATAAATTTATTTTTGAAGTCCACTGTGCATTTTTCTTTTCCATTACAGAAGTTGTTTTGACAGTGTTTCCTTCCTATATGCTAACCATTCCTCCTGAAATAACCTTCTTTCTCCTTTGTTCCTCATAGTCCCTTATTTATTAAATATTGTTGTGGTTTTGGATGCTAGTACTCATAAAATTAATTCTATCTCTGCAATAACAGAAGACAAATTCCCCAATACTAAAGAAATGGAAATGCATGTGTTTCAAGCATAACTTATGAACTTGCTCTGAAAAACAATGTTTCCTTTTGCTTTTGTTATGTAAACTAGTTGGATATTGCAATAAAACATTAACTGGAACTTTCACGGCACACTGGATGTTCAAAGCATTTTATAAATTAATCATTACATACTCTGTGAAGTAGTATCATTTCCACATTGCAAACAGAGAAAGAGAGACATGGTCACAATAATTTCTGCAGTCATTGCCACTAGCATCATAGCGAAAGCATCACATGCAACCTCAAAACTCAGGACTTATCAATTCCTAGACCTGCTCTTGGCTTACCAGACATATATGTACTTGTAAAATAACAAACTTAAGGTTTCAAATAAAGGACTTCTACTCTTTGTTTTTTATAAACTGTTTTTATAGGAATCATTCTCTCCTTTCTGCTTTCCCATTCTCATATATGGAAAAGACACTACACTCCTATATGAGGCCTATACCATTAGTCTCACTAGACTGCATGTGATTTTTTTAAAAACGGTTGTACTCTTTCCTCTACTATACACTGTTCAATATAAAACAGTAGGGCTGCTATAGCAGTCATGGTATAAGGCAAGTTTTATGGTCAGAAATATCCTACCAGCTCAACCTAGGGGCTGGAGTGAGGGGGAAGGAGAGGGATAGAACAAAACAGAAAAAAGAGAATCACTCTCCTTCCCACATTGCATGAATCCATCTTAAAAAAAAAAAACAAAAAAAACCAACTACCTGCACCTAGAAACTTTGTCCTTCCCGACTATCTTAAGTACCTCTCCTAAGTTTTCCATATTAGGAATGTTCACCGCACCAATCTTAGGTTCTTTACGTAAGTGGCTGGGAGGACTGTGTTCCTACGTATGGTTGGGAGATAAAACCTCTTCCAAATAACAGTTCACAGCAGGAGTCTAATCTAATTGTATGTACACTTGTTATTGTGCTTTTGACCTTCAAGAGCATCTAAAAAAAAAAAAAAAAAGGCAATCAAAATAGAGTCTAAATCCAGCACAGGCTGGACAGATATTGCGTAACTACAACAAAATGGAGCACTTCAGCATTGTTATTTTATATTGAAAAAAAATAATAAATTGACTACGGCATCATGGATTTCAGTAAAGATGATGCTGTCTGTGATGACACAGACAGCAAAAGAGATCAGCGTCCGCAGCTCTTGCGATAGTAAGTCAGTCATTAGTTGAGATGGTCCTTGGAGGCAAACAATATCTGAAACTTCAGAAAGATATAGAAAAATCCCCCGGGGCCATGAAAATCTGAGCCAGGGAAAATTTCTTCCTGATAATCAATCTGATCCTGAACACGGGCAAAACCTACTCATAAGACAACAGAGAAAGGCCTTCTTGATACCTCAGTCATCCTGTTGGGTGTCCTATATCCATCTGGGATTTCACTGGGAAAGCGAAGAAAAAAACCCACAAGACTGTCTTTCATGAATGATGCTTAACCCAAACTTGTTTCCACATGCTTGAAGTCTACTTGCCTGAACTGCTAAGATTTTACTCTACGTATATTCCTAAGACACAGCTGCAACTGCAGAGTGTAGGAAGACTGTGGTGAGCACAGAGGAGGCTATCCAATTCTTTCCAGTTCCAGGAAAGATGAGGAACAGCAAAGACGGACACTCATTCCACGGTCAGCAGGAGGCACCACAACCATTCATCCTGATCCCACTGCTCTAATTTGCCCCAGAATTGGATTACCATACATTATTGGTAAAAATGTTTAATTTCATATATACCAGGCAGTGTCAGTTGGAAAACGTAAGAGGATAACTGCTTCACTGGCTTATTGCTTTCTCATTTCGAGGAATAATTTCAATGGTGGTGCTCTGCTGAGGGCTTATTCATCCACACATACAGTTATGCAGGCTACACAAAGACTCGTGCACCTTGAGATTGAGCTACCAGCTGAGCAACCTTAAACAGCACAGGACCGGACCGTTAAAATAACCTCGCTGAGTTAGCGCAGGCCAGATCTCCTCTCCAACGTTTCGCAGTTCAAGGAGACTCCATGGAGCAGACGTTCTCACTCGGGAGGGCCCAGGTAAAACTTGTGAAAGCCTGCCTTTTCACTTATTAACTGACAGAGCAGTATTACCGTTTCTGAGAAGATCTTTGCCAGAGATTCTTCTCGACGCAGCTGACACATGAGAGAAAATTTCTTAGAAAATTTCTTTAGCTCAGTGTTTTAGGAGGGCACTAATGTATAGAACAAAGACAAAAAAAAAAAATCCATACAGCTTACCATCTGATGTTATGCTCAAATCACACTCTTGTAACGTAAGGGGACCCTCCTGCCTAGATGCCCTATTTATGCTGCCAAAACCCAGACGGTCTAACTGCAACTCTTACTTAGCCGAAGCTATTTCCATACACTGACAAAGCATTTTTTAGATCTGCAGGCTTCGCATGGACAACTTTTGCTTTACTAAGGTATTTCCAACCTGACATAGCTTTAGCTGTTGCATTAAAGATTAACACAGTTCAAAGTAAATTATACCTGTGTGAGCTTCAGCTGAAACATTTTACCACTGAAAAGGTCCTGTGAATTGTGATAAACACAGAAACAACAGGCCGTACGCAGAAATGTCTTGATTTGGTTAACTTCTAACCAAGGGCTACTTTAGCAGTCTCTTGCTTGTATTTAGACACTGATGCTTCTTTCTGGTTTTACTGAATTACTGGAGGCGCAGCAGCCAGAGCCTGAACACGCCTCGGACAAGCACGTTTAACAGGAACAGAAGAGAAACCCGTGAAGAGGCAACCAACAGGTACATATATATGTATATATATATATATGTGTGTGTGTGTGTGTGTGTATATAAAAAAAATCAGTGGTTCATTTTGATAATATATATGAAAATGTGTCGAAGGCGTCAAAGAAACTGCAGGCAACACTACTCGCCTACTGCAGGTGGCAAGTTATAATTAAAAAGGGACTTAAAACAACAAAAAAGACAATCACAACTGCTCCTCCAAAAATCGCTAACCGCCGCGGAGGCCCCGCCCCTGCCCGCGCGCGCGCGCGCAGGGCGGGCGGGGTCGGGGTGGGGGGGCGGCGCGCGCCCTAACGGTCCTAACGGTTCCTGCGGCGCGAGCGCCGTTCACCCCCCTCCCCCCACGCCGTGACGGCCGTGCGCTGCCGCCGCCGCCGCCGCCGCCGGGGCACGGCCGCCCGGCTCCCTTCCCCAGCGCCGTCTCACCTCCATCACTTCCCCCGGAGCTCTTCCGTGCCGCGCGGGGGTCAGGGCACGCCGTCCTCTGCTTCCTGCTCCGGGTCGGCCGCGGCGCGGCCGGAGGGGAGGGGAGGGGAGGGAGGAGGGAGCGGTGCTGTGGGCGGAGCGTCGCGGAGGGCGGGAAGGCGGCGGGCGCGGCTCGTCGTGCCTGAGGGGGCTGCGCCTCAGCCCCGGCCGTGGCTCTCGGCCTCCCTCCTCCCCCCTTAGGGTGAGGAGCGTGGATTTGTAAGAAGGAGTCACAAAAGTTCTGCAGCTGCGATATTTCTGTGGGAAAGGTTTAAGTATGTGAAAGCTCAGACACATGCCCAAATCATTGTGCACCAGCCGAGCTGTATCGTTTAAACGTGCATGCACTTCATTTATGGCAAATGCAACTTGACATAAGTTATCTTAGGCTAAAATAGTTTACTTTTGTGCTGGATTTATAGTGGGTTACTGTGGCCTAGCTAGCCCTTTGTAATTTGTTGAAGCAAAGTAAACTCGGTAGGGTTTTTGTTTTTTTCAGTGTAGCTCAATACTGGTATTTCTTTTGCAGGATGGCTCATGAAAAACAGAAGTGCTCCTTAGCAAGAGAAGGCTTTAGAGTCTGTCTTCCAATGTGATGTAACCCGTCCTTGGAATATTTCTGAATAGTCTGGCAAGGGCAGAATGGACTATTCTACCTTGTGGACTATCAGTCAAAGATAGCAGAATTTAAGCTTGTGTTGTCAGGTATTTCTTGATTTTTTTTTTTTTAGACTATGTATTTGTGAGGTTGCACCTTGACTCCTGCTTAGATAAGATATTGAGAAACATCCCTTCCTCTCAGCCTCTTCTTTAGGAACAGCAGACCTACTCTGCACATTAGTGCATGAACGCTGAAGTGGGACTGACAAACTTGTTTTCCTCTTTTAAAAATTCCTGTCTCCCCTGATCTGTGCCTCCAAGCTTTTTGTCTTCCCTGACATCTATACTAATTTAGCCCATTCCCATAAACCTTTCACTGCTTTGCCTTCTACTTTTGCTTTGATTTGCTATGCTTTTCCACCCCATTAGCCAAATATATATTAAGATTATATCTACAAAAAACATTAAGAAAAAGCAACCTCTGACAATGGAGAACAGTAGATATTTTTAATTAAAGGAATCTTGGATATCTTCCCAGGGTTGTATTCCGATTGCAAAGACAGAATGTAACAGTGAAAATGAAGGTTGGTAAAACTAGCTGACAGGAAACTCTGGCCTAATTTGTTTTCATTGTATATATTCTTCATACATTCTAATCCTAAAAGCTTAACTTTTTTTTTTAGTTTTTGTTTCGGTAAAATTCTTCAGAGGATCTGAGCTCGGTGTTGAATGCCTCAGAGCAATTGAGGACTGGGATTTGAGCCATGCTGAGAGTGCTTTTGCCAAATGTCGACAAAGGTGAATTGCTAAACCTAACCTGGATTCTAAAAGGCACAGGAAATTTCAAGACAGCCCAAGTGCACATGTAGATTTTAGAGCGCTTAGAATTCTGAGTCAAGCTCAGGAAAGGAGGATCTTTCCAACTTTATAGCAGAATGGGTGTTCCATAATACATGATGTAATAGTAAAACTTCTAATTACTAAGAAGTGTACAATTTCCCTTACAGGGATTTTGGGATCTTCCTCCGAAGATTCTGGTAGCAGCCACTGTTGAATATCAGGTACCAGTCTAAGTGGAGCAGTGGTCTAATCTTGTACGGTATTTCTTCCCTTCCTTTATAATCAATTCAATTATATTTAATGATAAATGTTTTCAAGGTGTAAGTAAAGAAGATAAGTCTTCATCCATGTCAAAGGCAAGTATAATCTCTTCTTAAAATTCAGCTGTTTGTTTCTTCAGTGAGTATTTCTTAAGCTGTTTTTGGTGGATCATCAGAAGATTACTATTACCATTTCTTTTTCTATATTATAAACATCTTTTCTCATATTTTTTAAAAAGATGTATGCTTTTTCTTTTTAAAGAATGATCTTTTGTTTACTTCTGTATGGTACTGGAACAAAACACAAGCCAGAAAGAAAAACAAATCTTTTATTTAAAAAAAAGAGTGCTAATCCCTTCTTACAAAAAGGCAAACTTACAGGAATTTTGCTCCTTTTCTCATGGCATAAAACTGGGCTTTTCTCTTTCTGTGTTGCACTCAAGGCACTGTAAAATTTTTTGAAAAGGACCTCAAATGCGATGTTAGCGATAAAAACATCCCTAATGTCGTGAGATCTTAGATTAATCCCCAAATGTAATTAATAGGTTAAATGCCTAGGTTAAAGGTTGTTGTTTGTGTTTTTCATTTTTGTTACCTGCACTACTTTCTTAAGATGAAAAAAACACGAATTATCGTTTTAAAATTGCTAGAATCATTTAGACAACCCAAAAAACTAGCAGTAGTGTTGCAATTTAAACATGATTGAGTAAGTGACCAAGGAGGAGGCTTAAAACCTTTAAAAACTAGAATGCTTTTAAATGGTTTTAAATGGTTGAAATGTATGGATCCAGAATTTTCCTCAGGAAATACTGTTTCACTTTCATTCTGTAAATTGGAGGCACTTTTACTTTTTAACAGATTTTTTTAAAGTACTTTACCAGTTTGAGTTGTGTTGCATATCTTATTAGAAGCAAATGCTCCTTGAGCCTTTTTTGTGACCATAAATGGAAGGTCCTGCTCCTGTTTTCATGGGCTGATGTTTTTAAAGTTATATATTTTTTACGCAATTGTTTTTGCCACTAAAATTGTGCTGAATAATATATTTCTATATACATGTGTTTCAGAAAATATAGAGATACAGAAACTTTCAGCACGATGGGCTACTAAGGGTCTTAATTAAATTTCAGGTCTGTACCATATCACCACTGTAATTGTTTTGAAAATGTCCATTAGCTTAACTGAACATATTTTTAGGATTTTTTTTGTCCTGAAAGAAAATGCAAACAAATTAAAGCAGCAGTTGAAATAGGTTTGCGTGCCATGGCTCTAGCACTGCGGGAGATTTTGTCTTTACTTGACCAAAGCTACGCTGTACCTAGGAGAATATGGGAAAATGTTATGCTGACAGGTGTCCAGACAGCCCTCTTGTGGAGCAAAATAGAACTTTTCTCAGTTAAAGTGAAGGCGTAACTCTAATCACCAGATTTTTTTCCCTTTTTTAACCTGAAACAGCACTCTGTTTTCAGAGAACATATTTTTCATGATAAAATGCTAACTGTTTTAGTATTATGTTCACTGTTATTACTGTTTTCTGCTAAGAATGGTTTAACCCGTTTCATTTCTCTGGAGAAACTATGCTAGTGTTTTTAGGGAGGTGGCCCAAATAAAAGAGACACGTCAGGTAGTAGGTAGGGTCAGCTGTAGATGACTGATCATGAATTGCAGAATATTCTTTGACCTTCATCTTGTGCATGGAATTATTTTTAGCTTCAAAAATAATAATCCCTTATAATTTCTCAGCTCTATGTGCCGTTGTTGTATATTTATTTCAAAAAGTAATACAGAATTTAAAATTGCCTGACATAGTCAGATTAAGACTTTATAACCTGCAAAATCCTCAGGTACAGTCTGCTATTACTAAATTGCTCACAGAAGGAAGTACATAATTGTGGTACATACATGCTGTAAAATGCACTGGATATTAGTTAAAGTGCTTCCGTTTCCCCGTGCTGAAGGAAGCTCTAAAACATGAGAGCCTTCAGCTATGAAGGAAACGGACAGACTGATTCGAGTGTTAACCAGAGTCAGGTAACATGAGATGGGCACACTTAGAACAGAAATGTTTTGATCGTCATGGCAAAATGTTTTAATTGGCATGTTTTAAACCAGCTTTTTTTTCCAAGTCTAGATATGGTACAAAAATCATGCAGAGTTTATATGATATGCTGATGTCAGAGTCTTGAAACATTTTTAATAAATACATAGGTGATTTCTATTCTCTTCTATCCTACCTCACTTTTCTATCAGAGTTGGAACTCCAAGGCATTTTCTCAAAAATAAATATTAATTCTCGTTATTCAGGCAGAGAATAATGTATTTCTGAAACAGAGAGGTTATTTTCTCAAAGCTGCTTGGGAAGTTATTAATTATGTATTTCAGGAATTTATCAATTTTCCAGCTCCCAAAATCTGCCTTGACCCCTTGAAAAATTCGCAAATGTTTATATCCATCGACTTCAGTGAAACTGCTCTGGTTTTAAATGGATGCAGATGAATATAACATGACCCTGAATATAAAATATTTCTTCAGCTTCCTTGTCTGCAGTGTAATTTATAGGAGTCAGGGAGTTCCAAATAAAATAAATATGTTATGTTGAGTCAATGGATGTTCTGCTGTCAATTTAAGGTGGGGTCAAGATTTATTCCCAAAGTAGCTAAGTAAGCGTCTTTTCTTTCACATTGGCTGTTGTAAATCACATTAGATTTTTTTAATGTTCCCACAATAAACCACATAAACTATTTTCTTACATCTGAGAGCAAGCAGACTCTTTACCTTGTTTTACCTTGGGAATAATTTAAAGAAAGATTTCTTTATCCCATTCAGAAAAAAAGCAGGAAGTTAAACAAGGTGGAATAGAGAAGTTCTGTTTTTCTCCAAGGATAAAACTTAATTTTAGGCTAGAAATGCTGATAAGCCAAAACATCAGCCTTTGAAAGAAACCTCTTTCTGTCATACTTTGGAAATATAGAGCCTTTTTCATGGGACAAATTTGAAATTACAAAAGGAGAAAGAGAGAAAAAAATGTCTGAACAAAAAGCCATTTATATTGTTTATGTTTCTTCAGCATTTCACATACTATTACTGGAACTGTGGTATTTTTTTGGATCAGGGTTTAGTTTTCTGTTTGCTGGTCAATCAATAAAACCATAAATCTCTTCCACGTTTTAGGATGGTCTGTGTTTTCAGGGTTCCCTTTCTGGTTTGGACCTAGGCTATGTGTGATTAGTGTAATCTCCATTGCCTAGTTTCTCATCTTGAAATGGAGAAGCAGCAGTTCCCTACTCCACAAGGAGTGAATTCCTTGTGAATGTGTGTAATGTGAAAATTCATTATTGGCTGTAAAGTATTCAGATACAGCATTAACAGGAGTAATCAAAATAGAGCTAGTATCAAAAAACCGGTACTCTGTCCCGTCACAGTATCTGCCTTTAGAAACACTTACATACAGAATACTCATTTTACAATGGTGTTATATATTGAAGTTAAGAGGCCTAAAAACTGAATGAGGAAAAAGTGAATATGTTCTTTTTTTTTCTTGCTCTATTTTCTGGTCAATCCACAATATTTTCACGGACCAATTCTGGAATATGAGGCCATTTGCCAGTAGATTGTTATTTCAAATTTGGCCCAAGTATATTGTGAGCTAAAAATACTCTCTAATGACTGTTCACTTGTGTAAATTAAATATGCCAATGATTTCACCATTCTTTCCAAGAAAGTGGAAAGCCTATATGCATTTTACGTCCAGGTCACCTACAATTAAGGAGCTGTGATCTTTCCTTTTTCCTCATAGAGTTTTAAAATTATATGGCTGTTGGCCATAAGTCAGGCAAAGCAACGGTGAGCATGCACATTAATGTGAGTGAGAAAAACACTGCTGTCTCTTTTGGCTTTTTTCTGGAAGCTTGAGTGATAAGAGTGGCACACAGCATGGAAATTCTCTTGCAGCACAGTATTCAGCCAGCCACATCTGAGCCATATTGTGCCAGACTCTGGTTTCTCAAGGCCGGTCAGTATTAGGTTCTTTTATACTTGAGGGACTGGAATATATTTCTCATCTGTGTGGAAGAAGAAGAAGATTGGTAATGTGCCCCCCCCCCCCCCCCCCAATTTACAGCTGGAATTAATGAGCTTTAAAAGACAGTTACTTAAATAGCCTTTGCAGAAAATGTTTCAAGTGTAGTCTCAAAATCTATGCAACTTCTGCTTCCACCCTCCTACTAAGTGCTGAATTTGAGGCATGTAGTCTATTTCCTAAAAAAAAAAAAAAAAAAATAGTAATTACAAGTGAAAAGGAGTTAAAATTAACCTTTGTGCTGCTTGATATGACTTAAGGAGTGGAACTAGAAGGGAAAAATAAGTGTTAGTGTTTTAGCTCATAAACTGAGCGTTTGCTTGGACTGGTCCATGCTTCCTTCCCTGGGCCCTTTGAAAATGTGCTACAGACAGTGCTAGTTTTGCTTTCACTGAAATCAGTGGGGGAGAGTTGTTAACTTCAGAGAGAGGACTGAACTCTGGACTAGAAAAAGCCGTTTTTCAAAGCTAATAATTTGCTTTGCCTTTATCACAAGCAGTGTATTTATTGGGATGAATTAGCATCCATCTCATCAGAGAGGCCAAGGGCTGGGTAGAGTTTCAAGGCAGAGCTATGCTCACTCCCATGAGAATGGTCAGAGGAGAGGAGTAAATGCAGAGCAGTGGGGAGAAGCTTGCATTGCTGCTCCCTGTCTCCCATTCACTTCTACGGATAAATAACCTAGGTCCCCATGGAGTCCAGGTTGCCCAGGACCTTTCACAAAATTTGTTTACACGCACCAAGCAGAAAAACAGTCTGACAAATGTCGCTGACTATAAAAAGCAACTTTAAAAATACAAATAAGTATATGCTGAAACCACCAACCACAGCTTTTTCAGAGCATCCGTAGTTGATTGAGCTTGACTTGGATTTGATTTGCACTGGCAGACAGGAACCATCCTTCATTTATATGCAAGGATCTACAGTCCAGTTTATAGCCTTTGCGTCCTCGTGAACCTTGAGCAATATCAGTGGCTGGACAGTATTATAAAAAGTGCCAGCAGGTTGCACGATTCCACATGTGCATAGATGTTTCTCATAGTTAAGATTTTGAATAGTAATTCTGCAAAGCAGCAACCTTGCTTGATCACCCATCTGCCCTATACAGGTGCCTTCTCTGTTAGTGTATTTTCAGGGAGTTGTCCTTAATTTTGTACCAAGAATCAGCTTTGCTCTATGTCTTTTGCAGGTGATTAGAACTCCTCGTCCTTGCTATATTTGCAGTGTGTTAGTGTTAGTGTGTCAGCCAGCACAGTAGGTGAGAGCAGTTGTCTCTGAATAGAGTGACAGAGCAGTAATGACTGTGGACTACTGAGGAGCTGGAACTTGTTATCTGCTCTTCCCTGGGAATCTGCTTGTTTTTGTCATGACAAACTTGAACAACTTAGCTGTGAATTGTTAATAGGTGAACTTAGAACATGAAACTTAAATGATCTCCTGGGTTGCTGAGTCCTGTCCCTTGTGTGCAACCCCATCATATAATCCCAGTGAAAGAGTGAGTTTTAACCAAAAGATGTGTTACGTAAAAAAATGGACGATGGCTGTGTCTCCACAGGTTGCACTTTAAAAGGAAAATAAGATTTCAGTTCTTTGAAAGAACAGGTGTAGGCAACTGTACTACTGACTTGGATCCCAAGTAGATGGAAGCAGCTAAAATTCTGAAGGCTGTTGACTGAGATTCATTTCTGTACTTTGGGTTTCTGAGAACCTAGGCTGGCTAGGCTTTGGGCCCTGCCCAGACATCTGACTCATTCCATATTTGCACATAGGGCAACTAGATGCATAATGGTAAACTCTGGCTTCCTTTCTGAGGCCTTGTCTCCTCAAACCTTTAAAAACCCATGAGAAGTGTCTGTAGTAGTTCCTGGTAATTTACACAAACCTAAAAACTTTAAGTTTTTAGGTTTGTAGCACTGAAGACTGGAGCACATAGTGGAATAACTGTAGTTTGCATAAGCGTTGTTTAGTTTCTGTAATCTCTGTAGCTCTCTCTAATTTTTTTTTCCAAGCACAAGCGTTCTTTTTTTTTTTTTATGGGAGAAGATAGTAGTTTGTCAAGTTGGCTAGTTATGGTCACTGAATAGCAGCAGCTAATCTTTAGTACTCAATGATATATCAGAAAGTTCCTTGTTAAGGCATCCTTTGAAAATTCCATGATTTTGAAGTATCATCTGAGTGGTAGGTATAATCTCAACTTATCGTTTTATTGTCGTGTGAATACAGGATTTGAATAGTTGTGGTCTGAAAGTTACATAGCAAAACCATTACTACTCATTTGTGGAAAATGAGGAAAAAGTACAAGTGTAAAAGCACAAGCTATGGAAAACAGGCTATTTCTAACAGTAACTCTTTCCAGGTATCATTCTTCATCATCCAGGGTAACATTTGCATATTTTTACATCATGATTTCATGGACTATAACAGCCTTTTCATTTTGTTGGCAGAAATAACGTGGAGGGCTGCTTTGAAAGATCCTGCTCAAACTTGTATGTATATGCATATATATATGTGTGTGTATTTACATATTCATATACACACCCCCACGTACATGTAGCATTTTGTTATGTGCTTGTGTGTTTTCACCTGACAAAGGCAATAGTTAGATGAGGGATTTTGCCTTTTGAAGAACTGCCATTTCTTCAACGTACTAAACATGAAAATCATCAGATTTCTATTATCTGAGTAGAAAGAGGATGTGGACCTGCCTAAATGAGGAAAACCTCCCTTCATCATATGGTTTGGGTTAAACTTGTCGCTGGAGAACGCTGTCAGTCATAGTCGCTGACGAGGGCGTATAGTGGGCAGTTAAGCCACAAGTAAACATTACAGCTTTACCGAAAGGATAGGCGTGAAGTAGCCATTGGTTTCACAGGAAGGGAGGAAATTACCCTTTTCCTGATTGCTGGGTAGTTAAACTCTCTTTCCAGAGGGGATATTAATCGATGAGGTGCTAATTCAAACAGTGAGGACAAAGGAACAGTGAATAATTTAAAAAACAGAACTGTAAACAGCTGAATCCTCAAAAAAGTAAGTGACTTTGTAAGCAATTTCTTTCTTGTGTTGCTTGACTTAAATTAACCCTGAGAAATACAAAATATCTTTTTGTTGACTTAGTCTGCAAATTCATGGTTGATTCATTGTAATTGAATTAATATGTATGGAATTTAGTTTGAGGTGTTCTTTAGTGCTGAGATTATTTGAGTATCTGTCCATACTAAAAGGCAGCTTGATAAGATCCAGTGGTCCCAGCAGTAGGAAATAATTATCAGAACTATCAGGCAGCTGTTTGTAATCCTGGTAAATTAAAACTACTTTCTTTTTGTTAACTGTTATGTAATTTATGCTTTAGTTAACACTAGTGAAGTATCTCTTTCTGAAGGCTTTTCTTCTATGTCTTTGTTTTCATAGTCTGCCATTTGTTTTCCTTTGTGGCATACTTAAAAAAAAAAATTCGGGGATTGAAAGTGCTTTTAAAACCCATTTGTTTTTCAATGGACCTAGTTTATTTACTACTGGACACCCCAGAATCTATAATTTGCATGAAAACGCTCTCCTTTGTTCTTTTTCCAACAGATATAAATCAGTGTTTCCACCTCCCTGCAAATTCTGCATGCGCTCTATGCTGGTGAATGCATGTCCCTCTTCAGAATAGCTTTGGCATATTGCCACACTTACCCTGCTGCAGAGAAAGAACCCCCAAACCTAACTTAACTAACCCCCCTGAGAAAGCAAAATGACATGACAAAATATATAAGCACAACTTCCAAGCAGAAAAACAAGACCTCAGAACAAACCAGAGACAAATTTTCCCATTAGCTTTGTTCCAATGATATAACATTCACAAAATTGTCTGAAAATATGACACTGGTAAAATGGTAGTAATGGTTACTAGGTTGCATGAAAGCATATACTGAAAAGCCTTGTAATCTGGAACTCACCACTCCAATTTTTACTATGTCTGGCCATAGAAGGAAATAAAACAAGGAAAAGTTTAGGGCTCAACCTTACATTCTTCAGGGATTTAAGACTCCCACTGCGGTTGATCAAAACCGTAGAAGAATAAAATGCTATATTTCGTTCTGAATATAAAATGAACAAAACAAAATTCTTTCAGATTAAATGCACTTTTCTCTGTAAAATTCTATTCTCTTTTTTTTTGCTCCCAAATATATTGCACATACTGATTATACTGTGCAAATCTGGCAATTGCTTATTAGCGCAAAAGCCCCTTTCATTTGAAGGGGAGAAAAGGTATGTAGGTCATATTAGTAGAAAAATTCTCTTTTAAATTTAGTAATCTGCTGTACTTGGGGAAAAAAAAAAACTCCATTTCTATGGAAATTTTTTTCTCCACAAAATGTCTTCTGGATCTTTAGCTGTTGTGATTTCATATTTGGCACAGTGGCAGGAAGGGCGAGGAAAA
The DNA here is from genome assembly GCF_040807025.1 of Struthio camelus. NCBI lineage: Eukaryota > Metazoa > Chordata > Aves > Struthioniformes > Struthionidae > Struthio > Struthio camelus. The sequence continues at coordinate 9,062,091 of NC_090947.1, read as the reverse complement.
TTACTGTGTGAAGTTTAATCCTCCCTTTGCTTTTGGATGATGATGAAGTCAAACTATCATCCCAGTACGTATTAGAGCAGTCACAAGTCTGTTCCAGTTTATGGTGAAGGAAACAGCCCCTTAAGGACAATTCCTCATGGCCCCAGACCTGCCAGAATGCATTCCACACTCCAGAATGCATCCTGTGCTGACGGGAAAAGCAAATGGCATACTTTTGCTTGCTGAGGTTTTGCTTTTACAGCAGATGGTGTGTGGAGGTTATTTACCCTCTAATTTCCTCTTTTGTCCTACTGAAATAGTACTGAACAAGCCCAAGAATTCACTGCCCTACAATAACTGGATTTGGCAGAGTACCTGAAGACAGACTCATGTGCCATTACAAGCAAAATACTCAGATCTGCTCTGCAACAGGGCCTATATTTACCTTATCCCAATATTTACAAAAGAAGTGCTATTAAAAGAGCTTTTTCTAGCAAAGGTTCACCTATCAGTTGCCTGGAGAAAAGAGGAAATCTTTAAATAGCAAGAAACATATAACAGAGGTGCCAGATCCTGAGATCCTTGAGTCTTTCTTCAGGCAACCCCCTGTTAATTCACTAGAGTTTACTCTGGGGCAAAAGCAAGCAGTCAAGTAAGGCTTTTAAGATTTGCCCCAGATTATTCATTCCATGGAGGAGAGCTGTACACTGGCCAGGGACTGAGGACGCTCCTTCACTTCCCAGGGGCAAAATCTTTGCCTCCTGTCTCATGAATTCCCTGCACAGGTCAGACCTTGCCACCCCTTTCCTCCAGTGTCAGGGACTCTGTATCCCATTGTAGCATAATCTCCACCTTTCATTCATTCATAACTTTTTACATGTGCAAGATATCAATTTTTTAAACTGTACTGGGAGAAGAGGAAGCAGGGTGATTTTGCTGAAAGGAGTTAACTGGTTCTTGTTAAGAGACTCTACGATCTCTGGACCGTAACAGAAGTGCTTAAAACTAATAGCCTCACTACCTAGATGCTGAAGTGTGAGCATTGCCGCTTCTCACTGAGCGCTTCCCTCTTCTGTTTTTTCAGTTGTTCAATGGGAACAGTAGTGTTGATATCTGAAAAATTTGGAATTGATTTAGATTCCAACAGTGTTGTAGATTTTGCATGTTTTGCATTAACGACAGAGGAGTACCACTAGTTATTATTTTACTGCTTCCATTTACAAGATTCAGTAGGCTGACAGCTCCTCAGCTGGTTTAAAAACGGTATGATTCCAAATGAGCGCAGTACCGCCAGAATCAGGTGAAGCTATAGTATGTAGGTATTAGAGGAATAATATTACAATTTTACCAACTGAAAAGCTAAGGTTCAGGGAAGTGATGAGGCCTGGCGGCAATCACTGCAATCACAGCAGGTTCTTGATAGAACTGGAAATCAAGAAGAGTCTCCTAAAAGCCAGTTCAAAGCTCTGACGCTGCCTGACTGGCAGAGGGACTGATTGCTGGTGTTTTGAGGAGCTCGGCTCTCTCTTAGGTACAAAAGGATATGAATCTACTAAACATAAATACAAAATGAAGGCATAATGTAACACATTGTACAGTTACAAAATGATACTTTCAGTGTAGCTTTAAAAGCAACTTTCTGTTCATTCAACATTATTTTCTGTAAACCAGAGTGCACGCCGACAAAGAAATACTGTTCAAGCCTTTTCTCTGCTTAAGAAAAAGCAGCTTGCAACTGTAAGGTCCATTTCCATTCATCAACCACCACATCTGTTGCTTGCTTGGACACCAACCAAAATGATTCATTCAGATGTCTAACATTTATTTTTGGTGAAATACTGGGATTACAAAAAAAGGCAATATTTCAAAACTGGGTCTAGAAAACCAAGGGAAGTTGGAAACAACTTCCTCACAGCTGAAAACAAACACTGTGTTATATCATTCTGCAGCTTTATTAGAAGGAAGGCAGTAGCCAAGTGAAGCAGCTGGAATCACACTGAAGTCGCTCTGAACTTTGCAGATCGCTTCACTCTTCCCTCTGCTGCAGAGATCGCATCCCCGATTTACAGTGCACTTCCTTCCAAAGAGCTAAACAGGGTAGGTCCATTTCTCTGTTATGTTTTAAACCTTTCTCTCTGTCTCTCTCTCTCTTCCAAATGAATGCGTTTCTGCAGGTACAAAAACAGCTCTTGCATCCTGTAATGTAGTGTAGTGCACGCTGACTAAAGGGACTTCTTAAAAAGAACCTGATACTCTTTATTTCAAAGATTATTTTGAACTAGACTGCCAGCGTGAAATGATATGAAAGTAGGTGTGAATTTAATTTTTAGTGGCTTCCTAATGCATTTATATCCACTTCAAGAATTCCTGTATCCTGCCAAAGAATGCTAAATGACCTCGACTTAAATAAGAATCTGTTAGTCTTTCTCTGTAACCTTGTATGTCGGTTATAATTTGTTTGAATTGCTTAAGGGTAGTATGTTTCCAACAGCCGTACCAAATTCCAGTGTGTTGGGTCTGAACTAAATAGATTCTAGAGCAGAAACTGAAAATCACTCCCGGTTACAGATTAACAAAATCTGAAGAATTACACTGGTGCCGAATTAAAAAGGACTCCTATGAGTGGAACTGGAAGATGTGTACGCATATGCTAGTCGTGAAATAAGCTAGAAGGATGTGCATCTAGCTGTTATGAACAACGGTGTTTCCTGAGAGGGGACAAGATAATGTGAACCCTTTCATATCATCGCACCATGAAACAGTATAGGATTCAACCTCCTGTTCAGACTTCGAGATAACCACATCATTGTCATCTGTAGCCTTTCAAAATACGATCTATTGCAAAGCAAAAAAATACCCCATAAATGTTTTTGTAGACTTGCAATAAGATTAGTATAGAGTCCCTAAGAATTAGAACTCACTTGCTTTCTAATTAAATTAAATTGTATTATTGCATAATTTTACATGATTATTAATTCATAGCTAAGGAGGAAACAGAGAGAGAGAGTGAGAGTGTATCAGGGTGCAAGAATTAGTCAAATCAGGTTTGTGGAAACTGTGATTCAGGATTAACTTGCTTATGACAGCTTACTTTCACTAGCTCCATATTATTGCTTTGCCTGTGTTGAATTAGGAAATGCAAACATTCTCATAACCCAGTTTAGCATTGTTTAATAACACTGCAGCTTCTGCCCAACTTTAAAACATTATCAGCTGCTTTTGCCAGGCAAACTGGACAGAATAGAGGTTTTATCAAGTTTACCTTAATCCCGAGGCTTTTGTATATACACTGTGAGTGATCCTAGAGTTGCACTTAGAATCCCTTTGATTCTGGCACAGCAGAGAGCATTCAACCCTGGAGAACAAACGTATGGTCTAGATTCTATAACTGCATTTGCAGAGAGGGATCATTAGTCACGGAAGCTCTGTATAGGGATTCATTGGCCGGATCTGACCACAACTTTTCACTGAACTCATGGGGGCAGGGATAAACTGTTGATGACAATATTGCAATTTATATGTTGTATACATTATAAATTCTTCCTTTTTGTTCTAATAAGTTCCTTCTCCGCTGACAGCTTAATAAATAACTTCTGAAAAGCTGTTAGAATCGTGTTTATTTCTGATAGATAGCTTGATTCAAGAGGTGAATTTATAATTGTGTCTACTAGCAACTGGCAAGCCAGTTATCTTAATAAATGACCTTCTGCCTGTGTTTCTGAAAAGCCACAAAGTTTGTCATGTGCTCTTGGATATTATCTTTTAGTGAATAACTGCTATTCCAAGCAATAAGGAGCTGATTTTGCAGAGGACTGCAGGCTGAGCGCTCTTAGGGTTAGTTTGTTTATTCATTGTGTCTGATGGAATGTGCCAACAGTTAAGCTGTGTCTCTGTCACTGTGGTGGCTGGATGTTTGGTTTATTTTCAATCATTATTTTCTGATAAAGGTTTGATTTAGATTCCTTCGGTCTGAAGCTAGTGGTTGCACAATGTTGCTCGCTTTGCAAGAGAGTAAGTGGGAGGAGCAGCTTCTCCTGCCAGATTGCCAGATGAGAGGGCTGCTGTGACTGGGAAGGGCAGTGACCAAGAGGCATTAGGTTTCAGAGGGGAAAATGCCACCATGCACGGATCAACTCCCCAACACCTACTGCTACTGTACAGTGTCCTCGTGGCTCTTGAGACAGAAGAAACATGTCTCCTCAAAGGAAACAGAGCGTTTCTAGGGGAGCTCAGCATGAGCACTTGCTCTTTCCCCAGAAGTTACTCGTCAAGACCATTGTTCTTGCCATGTCCTCAGCTTCTAGTGTCTACTATTAGTCTCCTCTCTCTGGCAGATCTTTACAAAACTCTAAGTCACAGCATTTAACAGGGATGACTTCAGTGCACACAGAGAGAATTAAGCATCCCTTCTCTTGTGTGGGATCCTTCTCCTCTGGTCATTTCCTTGGTCAAAGTACTTTTTCATCAATTACCAGTGCAAGAGAAGAAGAGACTAGTGTATTAATTCTTGTATTTGCTTGACCTTAAAGCTATTGAGAGTTGCTATATAGGCACTTTTCACATATCCACTACCATAGGCCATTTAGTACCAACTGCTAGCTCGAGTATGTTTAGATAAATCCACTGAAGGTTTGCTTGTATGAGGATGGAAGCCAAACCAGTTAAGATCCTCATAGTTTATCCCACAAGCTTCAATATCTGTTTATTTTTTTGGCTTGAGTTTTTGAGGATTGTTTTTTCCTTTTTGGGCAGGTCAGTCAATCTAAGGCGCTTAGAACACTTGGACACCACTTGCAGAGAAAGGAGGCGAAATGGGGGGTTGTTTGAAGCTCTGAACTTGGGAGAAAAACATGCGCCATCTAGTGGGGAGAGTATGAATATTTGCAGTTTTAACTTTTAGGATTCTTGGGTTGCTAATTAGACCATAGAAAGGTAATCTGGGAGATGGGAGCAATGCGTTCCTGTTTCTGTTAACCCTCTCTTCATCTTTCTTCTCCCAAATGTGTTTGTTTCTTTCCTTCCCACCCTAATACCTCTCTCGTGGGCCTTCTTGATACTTCTCAGACGATGTATTTCAAGAGTCATGAGGCACCAGTATGAAGAACCAACACCTTTATTCTCTATCCACAAAATATATTTGCCTCTTCATTCTTTTGGCAAGGTCTGAGTTTGTCTTCAGCTCCACCTTTGAATCTGCTGTTTGGTTTAGACAAGATAATTCTGTTCTTTTCCCTACCCTCCTTGTGTCTGTTTATTCTATTTTAATTATAAACCAAGAAGGAATTGTGTCTCATTATGTGCTTATATAGTGCCTAGAACCAAAGAGGCTTTGATCTCAAAGGCTAGGGCCTTTGGGTACTTTCCTTACATAAAATACTTGCCTCTTTCAGCGAGTGTGAGCCTGGCACAGCAAGTTTTGTTCTCTTTTGAAGCTTGCTAGATGAACGAGGGAGTAAAATAGTAATTAGAAAACAGTAGGCACTGTAGCATCCATGTAATTCCACATTTTACAATCCTGTTTCTTCTTTCTGGTGATCCTCTTTCAATGAGTTTAGCTTCACATCCTTCCACTGAGGTGGTTCAGAAATGTGAAGAACCATTGTCCATACAGGAGAGCTGAGTAACATGTCATGGGTATCCCGAACTCTTCCCGGGGGGGGGGGGGGGGGGTGTTCCTTATCTGGTGGAGTCAAATTCAGTATGAAATAGGAGCGATTTGCAAAGGTAATATGGGAAGGCTGTAGAGCCAGTATTTCCAGGCTTCTAGTTTAATACCATAATCATAGGTGCCATCTAGTCTCATCAGTGTTAGGGAGTGTTCCCAATGGCATATTAGGGAGATAGATAGATATCCAACCCTCCTGAAATTATTTTAACAGTATGAAGTTTTCAGGTTTGCAGAAATGCAGGCAGGGATTATTTGAGACCTGAGCTTAAAGTAAATAAAAGAATTAGCTTTGTATGAGTGGGGATATTAAAGATATGCTCACACAGAAGTAAATACTCTTAGTCTACGGGACACAGTGACTCTAGTGTATTAACTGTGAGGACAAAATGAAGCGTGTTATCTCATCAGTTGAAATTCTTGGCTTATCTACTAGCGCTGTTTCAGAATTGGATGTTCTGATAAACCAGTGCGAAAGTATGTGTCAGGAGTAATATAACCATAGCAATGTTGCAATCGTGCTAGAAGTAACTGCTGATGTAGATTTAATGAGCAGTAGAGTTAACCTATAAGAATAGAGTTAAAATTTACAGGGCAGTACATAACCAAACATACTGGCAGAAGTGACTGAAAAATGAATATGTAAAGTAAAACAGGATAGAAGAAGGCATATTTGAGGAATGAGCTGTGTTGCTAATTTTCCCAGGGGTTAGCTCTTAACTCTTCTTGTTGAAAGGACTGTAAGTATAACAGATTGTAACCTGTTTTTTGTCTGTAATGTAATAGAGATTCCATATCTTGTTGGAGGAGGATGTTCTGATTTTTTGATGATGACCTGTTGTCACGCTGTGGTAGTTTCAGAATGGCTGTTGTCTAGCATATGTTAAATTGGCATTAATCAATCTGCTGACACAACAGTTGCTATTCTGAAAGAAACCTCTATATTCACTCTTTATTCTCTGTTCTCACTTTGGTCCTCCCTGTTAGGAGGGAGTTGTGATTAAAGCATGTGTTTGCTGAAGGAGCACAATCATTATAAAAACATGTGCAGCGAAGCGTAATGATCATAGGAACTCTATCCAAAACCTTGTTCCGTCACAAACGGGAAACAATTGTGAAATAACAATTCCATTTAACGTTTCAATGAAAACCATAAAAAGCTGTGTTTAATTGGAAATACAAGCATTCATTATCTTATCAATCCAGTCACTGTGAAGATGAAAAAAAAATTTAAAAAAGGGCGTCTCCTTTGCTGTAGGTATGCAGTTATTGTCTTGGCAGTTAGCCAGAGAAAAGACTGCTGGCATTTGGGAAGGAATAGAAAACATGTGAAACTTCCCTGGAACAAAATTTCGTTAGCATGCATGTCCTCTGTGCTGAAGACACAACCAATATGATACATGGTGTCCCTGCTCGGCTTGATCATCAGGGAGGTGTGCTTGACAGCTCTGAGGTATGTCCTGCACCTGCAGTACCAGATTAATATGCATGTTAGGCAAACGCTGTAGGTTCAGGTTCAGTTTATCTTCATTATAGAGAAATCCAAACAGAGTCTGCAAGGGCTGCCCAGGGAAGTGCTGGCCCCCTCTGGTACAGTCGGGGGAAACCCAGGCAGGATCTCTTCTCCAGAGGGTGAAGGACTACCAGAGGGGAAGACACAACGTCTCCATGCTGTTGTGAACAGGGGATTAGTGCTTTGTTTAAGAAAGGAGGATTGGTCTGTGGTTGAGGCACCAGGCAGGTATTACAGGTTTAGTGCCTGGTTCAATCAAAGCCTTCCTGTAGGTCCTTCTCTACCTCCTTTTCCGTAAGGCAGACTGGTGATACTTGCCACGTGAGCCCAGCTCGCTTGGGGCGTGAGCGGTAGGACGTTATGATTGCTTATGTAAACACTTAGTCAGACAGTACTGACAGATACGATATACGATCACGTAAGATCACAATTTAAATCTCAGGTGGCACGGTTTTCCTAAACTTCTATTTGTATCTACTTGTAAGGATGCTTTGGTCTTTTGTTTGTTTGTTTGTTTTTCCCAGAACAGAACCATTTTAAATGTTTCGCAGATATCATCTCTTCTGTTCTTAACTGTGCTTGGCACTATAAGATATTTGGGGTTGCGTAATAGACTTGTAGTTGTTACAGCAACCCCTTACATACAAAAGGAATATTAAAAAGATATTTGTACTTTTAGCTGTACTAAAGAATGGAATGAGAGCAGGAGCCAGCACTAACAAGTGTTACCACATGACCCTCACCACAGACATCCGAGTTTGTGTCTTCTCTGAGGGTGGAGGTCTTGGTGCTTGGGATGTGCATGAAAATAAATCACTTTTGATGATACACAGTTGCTGGCTGCCGGCATTTATGAGTTCCCTGATGGTGGAAATGGTATGCCGCTCAATTGCAGCCATTGTCTGGATGATTTGTTATATTCAAGCCAGACCTGCTGCAGATATTTTTCCTATTACAGCGGTGTTATTTAAGTATAAAGTTGGATTTTTTTTCTTTGCTCTTTGATATTTCTGTGGCAGCAAAAGTACTCGTCTGAAATCGTTCTTTTGTAAGTATTAACTGAGTCTGCCCTAGAAGGGTTTGTTCATCTTGCTGTAAACTCAGTTTGTCTGGGTAAAGTGTTATGAGGTGATTATCTGGTCAAATGGCTTCAATACCACAGATGGAGTGGTGTGCTATGACTAAGAAGGTCATGTTTGGTCTTGCTTAAAGAACATTGCTTTTGGCATAAATTGCAGGAAATGTCTGCCTGCTCACTGCATATGCATTTTTAACGCTGCTTCACTGAGAGTCATCAGGGAGAGTGATGCTTATTTGCAGTCTTGACTTGTCTGCTAGAACAATTATTTCTACATTGTGCTTGAAAAGGTTTCCAGTCACATATCATACCTACCATATGACCTATTCTAGCTATTGAATTCAGGACAGCTTATGATATAGGTTCATTAACATATATCTAGTGTTCATTAGAACAATAGTCAAGGGGTGGGAGTGTGTGTGTGTGAGAGAGAGGGAGGGAGGGAGGGAGGGAACATACAACCAAGTCTTGATTCTACTCTTGTATATACCAAATCAAAACGCTGATTTCCTAGTAGCTTTATCTGCAGGGCCGGATTTAGGCTTAAATTATAGCATAGTTATTTTTATATATATATATATTTTTAAGTATGAAAGATCAGGCACTTCCTGCTATAGGATTGTTTCTATCTGGAGTCAAGTGGTCATCTTGGTTTTGGTTTTTTTTGAGGAAGAAATACATACACAGGAGTCCGTGACAGCTAGTTTGTAATCTTGTCAGTATTCCCTGTGAGTTTTAGGATCTTTGCTGATGTCTTTGTAAAAATACATTCCGGACAGAAGTATAAACCTCTAAACTTGCTCAGCCATCTGTGTTTTGAATTCCACAGATAAACTGCTAGGTGAATTTCATATTTATGGTTTTGAAGGCAGATAAATTAAAAATGTAGCATCCCAAAAGTCCCATAAAGTTTTCTTTGAGTTTTCTTTCAAATGAATTCAATAGCCAGGCAGACTTGCTGAGACACGGCATGACAAGCAGGCAGTGACCTTTTGAAAATCTAGTTGTTTTCTAAGATCTGACTCTTGCAACTGGCAAAATTGAAGTGAGTCAATCAAGTCAGCTTTCCTTTAGCCATAGCCATAGATCATATACATGGAATGTGAAAAGCCCAGAATTATTTGTAAAGATATTAAAAGGAGAGGTTGTGTAATATATCCCTTTTTATGCAGTTAACTGTTGAGACAGCCAACTCTGCAAACCATGATTTTCCTGTGAACTTGGGGGCCATGATTTTAACCTCTGACATCACCTTAGCTGGCCAAGCAAAGGCTGTGAGCGCTGCTTACCGCACTGAACAAATAGATTTAGTGATTGCCACTCAAATATTTGTGTTAACTTTTAACTAACACAGACAATGAATAAGTTCTTCCCTTGGCCCACTCTGTAAATTTTTGAAGTGATGAGGGCCAAGTGTGAGAGGCTGCACTGGCTGCGGCCCAACTAGGTGGCATAAAAGGCCTGTGTAATTAAATTGGATGCTAATTTGCACAGTGTCCAGAGAGTTTTGATCCCCTTGGAAGACTTTGCATCACGCAAAGTGAACGGAAAATGTGACTGCTTTGTTTGTCTTCTATTTTAGACTAAAACCCAATTTAATTTCCTTCCAAAGCTGTTCCACTGACCTCAGGGCTGAGGCATGGAGGGGTCAAATGACTTCCCCTGGTCAAACAGGATGCATGTGGCATAGACAGAACATCCAAAGTCCTGGTCCCACGTCATAACCGTAAGGCCGTCTTTAGTGTGACAAAAGCTGATCTGTTTAAGCACATCCAGTCATCTGTCTGGGTTGTCTTTATGGGTCAATTTTCTAAAATACTGTAACGCAGTGGAATAATGCAACTCTAGTCGCTTGTAACAGAGAGCTATGAAAACGTGATTATTAGTTGGTATCTGATCCTGGAATTCACTGCTGAAACTCAAAGAACGACACTGTATATGGCACACTGTAAAATTTCTTCCCAGCAGGTCTGTGCCCTTATGTTCTAGAAGTATCTATTAATAATCTCTGTTTCTTTAGATTTGTCTGGCCCAGGATCTCAAGGTACTGGTGCTGAGTATCCGCCTGTTATATTCCTATGAAGTCATTTAGCAATTAATTTCTATTTCACAGATGGGGACAGGAAATGAAACCTCTGGTCAAACATTCTGAAACCTGTTTGCTTAAAATTAAGCAACTATATTCATAATTAAACAACTGAATTAAGGAAGGTCAGTTTTCAGAGGTGCTTGTGACCTCAGCAAACAGGAACAGACAGCAGTCAGAGAACAACTGCTAAGCATACACTTTATACAGACTGTTTACTATTAAAAAAAAAAAAAAAAAGACAGGATGAAGTCTAAACTTGGATGTGTTCATCCAAATACGATACAACACTGTTCTGTAACCTGTAGCTGCCCCAATCCCTATTGCAAGGCTTCTAACCACACTTTCCTGTTTACTGAAAAATATTTTCCTCCCTCTGGCTCCTTTTTGCAACCCTAGACCAGCAGAGACTGAGGCAGTGCACTGCACTAAGCCTCTAGCAGTAGGCCTCAAAGCCAAGGGGAAATTGCTGGCAAAAGATCTGTTTTCTCTGTTGGGCCTCTGTTTGCAGACAGGTTCATAAAGGAGTCTTCCGACCCTGGAGATTGGCCATTTGTTAAAAGTCATACAGGGAATCAGTGACAGAATCAGGACATGAATTAAATTTCTTCATTTTCAAGATGTGGATTTGAACTGCAAGACAGCTCTGCCTCTAAGAATTTATTAATAAATAAAAAAAAATAAATTCATGTATTTAGGACTCTGTGTATTTCAAAAACACAAAGAAACCTCCATGCTGAATGATGCTTGACAGTTATCCCAGAAGTAAAAGTCTGCATCCTTATTGGTGTAAACCAGCAATAGTTCCACTGAAAATCCACTACTACTCATCTTGCTCGGGGCAGGGCCTAACACTCTTAATCCTGTTATAGAAGCACTTTGTATATGTGGATGTCAGCTGGAAAAGTTTCTGGGCTTTGCAAATGTAATTGGCAATTTTATCAAGCCCTACCCATAGAGTCTAGTTTCAGTGTCTGTGCATCGGATGCAATGGAAAGCAGTGTTCCTTCTGCCTTTTTTTTTGTTTTTTTTTGCCTACTGCTAAAGATTTACTGCATTGGAAGACTAGAAATTAGAGGCAAGGGAAAAATACAAGCTTAGAAAAGTAATTCCTCAAAATACAATGCATTATAGAGGTGTGCTCCCTCCATGGAGGAGTTTTAAACTACAAGGGGCTTAGTAAATACTTGATATTTATTTAGTTATGTTTTCCTTCTGCTGTATAGCATCTTTGACATTCTAAATATAAAATGAACATTGCTGGGTACTTATCACATGCTTGTTACTGGCATTATTATTTTTAGAAATAAAGTGTTTGCAGCTACGCGTATGGGCAGAAAATGCGTGAATCCAAATATCGTTGCATTGTGCTAGCTCTTGAGAAACTTAAAAGCAAACCTTGTTAGTGACTGGAATGCAGGTGTTAATCAGCAAGAGTCTGAAAAGTAGCATTTACTTATTAATGTGCATAAATTCAAATTGAAACTATAGTTCTGTATACAGGCAAAAACACTCAAAAATCCAATTATTAACCTTGATGTCCAAATGTAGTGTTCCAGATGTTAGTGGTACGGCTCCTTGTTTAGACCATTTCTCAGCAGATGTTATGTTTGAAAAAATGACTCAGATGGGTGGTACTGGTATTTGATGCAAAATCTACCCCCACGGGGCATGTAATTACATAAATGCAGCCCAGTAAGTATTATTTTATCAGGACAACTAACCAAGTAGCATTCCTTCAGACTGATGTAAATTAGAAAGGGCAGATGTTATCATAGCCTCCTGACAGAATAGACTGTATTGACTTTTATTACATATTTTTGTATCAAGAGGTATAGAATTACACAACTTTTTTTTTTTTTTTTTTAACCTTTTCCATCCATTTACAAATGAGAAATCTAATCCTGCCTATATGTGTGCACATGCGTAACTTCACTTATGCAAGTAATCCTTCCGAAATAAGTGAATGACTCTTTGGAGTAAAGATACATACATGAATACATTTTTCCAGCAGTGGTTCTATAGACAGCATACTCCTGAGACCCGACTCCTCTTGTCCTTTAGCCGGCAAAAATTAATGGAATTACAGGAATGAAGAGAAAGGGTCCAAAAGTGCAGGCTGAATTTCAGTTCTGGAAAGGAGTAAGTGCTCAGAAATGCACCAGCGAGCTCACCCATGATGCAGCTTTGGGCTGGTCATACTCTGCTGTCAGTCACAGCCTGTCAGTGCAGCTGAGTTCAGCCAGAGAATGTAGCTGCCAACAATGATAGAATTTAGCAGTATGTTTGTTTTGACCATGGTAGGTGCCCTTGTCAGACTGTGGTCATCTGTGCTGGGCTGTAGTTTTGGCAGTACCACAGAGTGAATGCAGAACTTCTTAGTGCTTTTTTCTTTCTCAACCTCTATTTGCTATCTGTTTTCCTGTTTTTCTTTCTTTCTGGCTTTTTCATTTGGCTTATATTTCTGTTTCTCCCCTCCTCTCCCTCCCACACTCTTCCTTTTCAGTTTTAGGAGAAAATTCCTATGTGAAAGATTGTGTTGTACTTGCGAGTTCCAGAAGCTTTTCCAATAGAAGAAAACTGAGAAACTGAGACACTATCTTTTTTTTTTGTTGTTTTTTTCCTAAAGCTAGTTGGGCATCTCCGGTGACTGAATCAGCAAGACATTTCCAGCTATAGCTTTTACAGTCTGCGTTGTTCTCCTGGGAGGCTTTATTTTCTTTCACATGTTACATTTTTCTCAGCTCAGTAGTGGAATAATACCATAGTTGTATGCCTTTCCCTTGAAATATGCTCCTTATGTTTCCTCCTCTACATCCCTTGCTGCTGGAGAATTTCCTTCTTTTGTGGTGTGGCAATTACATTGACTAGCTGTAGCTTTAAGGAAGCCTGGGAAGCAGCTCCCATGTTTTTTTCTACCCTTATTGTTGGAAATGTTGATATTTTTCAGGTTCATCCTCTACCCAAAGTTAAGTGATCCGCTGTGGTCAACAAAAAGAGGTAAAAATATTTGTATTATTGAATAAAACACAGGGGGCCAATTTAAAATTCAGCTCCACATTACTAAAGTGTAATTCTTACAGTTGTGGCTCAGCAAAGCATTTCAGCATGAACTTGAGCCCCCTGAATTCAACAGGATTTATGCATAAACTTGAAATTAAGTCTATATTAAAGGGATGAATATATGCATGAGCTTACCTTTTCAAAGACCAAGCTAGTTTTGTTATTCACTACTGCAAAAACTTCAAAAAAATTGCAATTCCAAAAGGTGCAGGGAAAGTTTATGATCCTAGGAGGTATTCTATTATCAAATGAGGCGGAATAAATTCAGTAGCAAATTAATAAATCAAAAAAGACAATAATATAATCTAAGTACCTGATTGCTTCAAGAGTTAATGCAGTTCTCACAATAGCCTATATTTTAAGGCTATGAAATCTGTAGCGGAGCCAACAGATTCCCAAGTTCAAGTATTGTCTTAGCCAGAAGACCCAGATTCCTTGTTTTAATCCATTATCTTTTCTCATTAAAGTCTGGAGAGAATTGGTAGTGATTCAGCTTTGTCAGTCAATTCAGATAAGTTCTAAATATGTCAACTTATGATTTTTTTTTTTTTTTTTACGTTTTGCTGTGTAGCAAACTCTGCTAAGGTCTGTTGTTCTAGATGCTTTGTTTTTCTGTAGCAGAAGAGAAAATGATTAATGTTTTAGAGCACCATGTGTCAGGTGCTGATATAAATTGTTTTTAGAAGTCAGAGTATTAAATCTACTATTTCTAGTAGATTTAATGCCAGTAACATGTGGCATTTTATTCATTATGTCATTTTCTGGCATGCCAATAAATATTCATGGGTAGTTTTCCGTGTTGATGAGGCTTACATTTGTCCAGGTTCTTTGTTTGCAGCCTCCGAAATTAAGACCTAATTTTCTACTGCATTTCTTGAAATGGCTCTCTATCCTACAGAGCATCTATGAGGAAGGTATTCGTTTATTTGTTAAGTGCCGAGCATCTTTCAGTGCCAATATTCCAGATGAAAATAAGAATGTTAAATCTGCCTGGGTCTCATTGACACAGGTAAAGATGGATCCGTTCCAGCAAAGTGAAATGGGTAGATGTGAGCTCAGGTTCAGTGACCCTAGTTCACTGTTGTTTTGTTAATTTTGTATATTATTTGTGGAGTAACTTCTTAATGGCTAGATACGACACCTTCATAGGTGTTATAATAACTGTACTGTGTTCCAAAGAAGTCCTGCTGCAGTCAGCAGCACTGCTAGGCAGAAAGTCCAGCATCCAGCCTTAGGATGACAGAGAGGAAGAAGCCCAGGTACTTTCAGCTGATGGAGAAATCGTTGTCTATGATTTTGTTAACTATAATTTGGGGCGGGGGGGATGTTAGCAATGCAGGGGAAAAAAAGAAAGCTCTCTGGCATTTTTAACTGCACTTTTTTGCCTACATAGATGCCTGGTTCTTCTGATTTCTGCTATGATCCACACTTCTGATATGATCCATAAAAATTGTTTCAAAGAGGAACAGAGCAGTAAAATACCAAAAGTAATTAGAAAAGAATACAGTCAGTACTTCAATAAAAACTTTACAGCCAAGGATCTCACAGAAATTTATCAGTGATTTTGTGCTCAGTGCCCTCTGCTAAGAAATGAATGCAAGGAAAACAGTTCCTGAAGATTTCCAGTGTTGTTTATCCTGAGTATTACTTGAAATATATGCAGCCTAAAATACTCTACGGGCTTTGTACTAGTAATTGACAGCTAAAAAGTGATAGGTATGTGAAACTTAGTCAGTGTATTTATTTTATGACCAAGAACTCAAAAGAATTACAGGTTACTACTTGCAGTGCAGTAAAACAGTTCCCTTTTGACAGTTCTGTTCCTTTTCCTCCCCAGAAAGAAGCTGTGCAGCATGGAATTCGAAGATTTTGAGAATTACTCTTATATCTATGACCTGTCTGAGGAAGATGAATCACCCCAGTCCTCCCTCAGCATTGCCCATATGATTTCCCTTTCCTTTTACAGCGTGGCATTTCTGCTGGGAGTGCCAGGTAATGCCATTGTCATCTGGTTTATGGGCTTTAAGTGGGATAAATCTGTCTCTACACTCTGGTTCCTCAATCTGGCCATTGCAGATTTCATCTTTGTTCTCTTCTTGCCCCTGTATATTACCTATGTGGCAATGGGCTTCCACTGGCCTTTTGGGAAGTGGCTCTGCAAAATGAACTCGTTCATTGCACTCCTTAATATGTTTGCCAGTGTTTTCTTCCTGACGTTCATCAGCCTTGACCGCTACATCCGCCTAGTCCACCCAGTCTTTTCCTACAAATATCGGACTGTAAGGAACACCCTCATTCTTAGTGGGATCATTTGGATCTCGGCTGCAATTATCGGTGGCCCCGCCTTATACTTCAGAGACACAACTACAGTTCTCAACAACATCACCCTTTGCTACAACAACTTCCATGTGCATGACAGAGAACTCATTCTGCTGAGACACCACATTCTCATATGGGTGCGACTTGCATTTGGTTACCTCTTTCCACTAGTGACCATGGTCATTTGCTACTCGCTGCTGATTGTGAAGGTGAAGAAGAGAACTGTACTGACTTCCAGCAGGCTTTTCTGGACCATCATTGCTGTAGTCGTAGCTTTTTTTCTTTGCTGGACACCATATCACATATTCAGCATTGTGGAGCTGTCTGCTCACCATGATGAAAACTTGCACGGCTTATTGCAGGATGGCATTCCCCTCTCCACTGGCCTTGCTTTCATCAACAGTTGCCTTAATCCAATCCTCTATGTTCTGATTAGCAAGAAGTTCCAAGCCCAGGTCAAGACAACTGTCTCTGAAGTGCTAAAATTAGCACTGTGGGAAGTGAGCCGCTCAGGGACTGTCAGTGAGCAGCTGTGGAGCTCAGACAACATCCATGCACCCGCATGCTATTGCGAAACTGCTCAGTGACTGCTCTTGTCACTATCCCTCTCCAAAATAACTGGCAGGAGATTTGGAGATGTTCTTGTCTTCACATCTGCCTTCAGATGTGCATCTTTGCATAAACAGTTTTATGTAAACAACTGGCTGAATTGCGCATGCTGCTTTCCTTGGAAGGTTTTTACAGGACACATCATTTGGGTGCGGTGTGGTTGCAATGAGCCTGAACTGAAAGCTGTCAGCATAACTGGAACTGCTCTAATTTGGTTTCTGAACAGGAATGTGAATATTTCTATTATTAATCCTGTTTTGTTGTTGTTGTTGCAATTCCATACCTTGATGACTTAAAAAAAAAAAAAAACTAAAAAAAAAAATTCCTCCTTGCCCTCACTGACAATGCTGTAGATCTGGGCATCCTCATCCCATCCTGGCTGTACGTCAGTGGGTTATGACAGCCCTGAGTGTCTAGCGCTGCTTAAAGGAATCTCCTGGCTACACCATAGCTAAGCAAAGCTGTCAGTGGTTCCCCTTTCCAGTCAGAAAGGATCCCAATATAGAGAACACTGAATTGTTGCCTTCTCTTGTTAAAAAAGAACAACACAGAAATAAATTCTGATTTCTCCCGTTGCTCTTTGCCTTACACTCAAATAGGTAAGGCAGGAATCACTGTGCTTGCTGGTCACTTACCCCCTTATTCTTGTGTTCTTATTACTAGTTGGATGTACAATACTGAGGTGGTTTCAAATAAGTATTTGGTTCATTTGAAATGTGAGCAGAATTAGTAGAAATGTTTCTTTGAGAAGCTGAGATTAAAGGCCCCCTGCCACACACATACTTTCTCTGGGCTTTAGGTTTGAAGAGGTTCATGACAATCAGTTGCTTTTTATTGCTCTCACAAAAAGAAAAAGGTTAAGAAGTAATTTAACGCTTTGTTTGCCTTAATGCAAACCTTCTAAAAATGGATGCAGTGAATTTGGCACGGTTCTGTTACAAGCCAAATTCAGACCTCTTTGCCGAGCTAGAGGCAGGACAATACACTCAGGAAATAACATCTATTCCAATAAGAAAGAGGCAACAGCCCTAATGAAGTTATATCCCACTCCAACTTGTTGCTTGCTGTAGAATCATTCATCCACCAATGCACACAGATACATGCTAAATAAAGTGGACCAATATCTGAGGCAAAACCACTGAATTAAGTTGAATGTGAGATAAAGCTCCATTAAAAGTAGGAGCATAAGATTTTGGGTTCAATTTGACCAGTATTTTCTCATTATTGGCCTCAGAATGAAGAATCAAATTGCCTTTCAGATGATCTATCTAGTTTCTGTGGCTTGACAATACGTATATGGCCTTAATTGAATTATAAATGTTATTTTATGTAAATACATTTCATACGAAAGCAAATACACACACACAGAGGAGCACATCCCTATATGGGTAGCTGTGCAAATAGAAACAATCTGACTGTGGTCTGTAACTATGTTTCTTTAGGCTCTGGTTTAAAGTTGGGAGAGTTAAGGTAGGATCAGTGGAATTTCAATGTATTTATCTTTGGGCTGGAAAGTTGGTAGGCAGCACTTTTTCCTCTGAGTCACTCACTGCCTGGTACATACTGACTCATGATTGTCTTTTAGACATATTCAGTAGTGTGGTGCCAAATCAAACATTTTGCATTTTTTCTTCACATATCCCCTGACATCTTTCTAAGAATGATGTGTTAGTGCTATGCTCCTGACTGTACTCCAAGTGGAGTAATAAAATTTTGTTGTCTCTGAAGAGTGTGTTCATTTGCTTTTGTCAGCAGCAGTAAGGGGTGACTGTCTACATTCTTAGAAAAGCTCCTTTGCAAAGATTTTGGATAATAAAACAAACTGTCCTTTCTTCTGCTTCAGGAATTAAGATTTATTTGTTTTCACCTTGGATGTCAGCTACACAAGCATGAATAGTGGTATATAAAGAGCCTGATTTTGAAATATGTGTATGGCTCTGTCCTCTGTAAATTATCAGAGGATGTTTCCACAGTGCTTTACTAGGATCAGTACTTCAAAAGCTCCAACAATAAAAACTACAGTGCCAGCATCTAATCAACACCTTGAGCTAAAGCCTCCCCCAAAGTAGATACAAACCAGCTACAGAACAGAATTTAGTAAAGCAAGAAGGCCAAAATCATTCCTGTCTATGGAAAGAAACGATTAACAGCTTTGCAAAGTAACTACTCATTCACAGCAAGATCAGCTACAGGATTCTCTCTGCGTTATTTCTGCAAGGGTAACAGAAGATACCTAAATTAAAGAGATAGCATTCTAGGTCTCTGCTTCCAAAGAGCGTCTAAAACAACGCAAACAATTCTCATGCTGCTTGGACTGAGAAACGCTCACCCAAATCACCACAGTGGAAAAAAGCCAGAGGAAGGGTATTCATCCCATCTTGTTAAAAGACACTGCAGAAATAACTCAAGAATGAAAAATAGCTTTAAGGTTAGTCAGCCAGCCAGCCAAGAATCATAGCTATCAGCAAATCTGATATTTGACAGACTTACCAGCAACTCCAGTGACTTACTCTCACCTGCTTCCCAAACAGTTTGTACCTCTGAAGCTTGTTAACTAGATTAGTTTGCAGTTTACACTTTTGTTTAAACATTTTCTTTCTGTAAAATCTTGTAGCTACAGGCATTGCTGAATGCTAACACCTGATAAAGCTAAACCAGTACATTTTCCCAGTATTTCTGTATATCACATATTTAACTTCTTGTACTTTCTGCTGATCTTACTGTTATGGGGTACACATGGGATAGAAATGCCTCCTTTACTCTCAGATCCTGATTTTTCACAGGCACAATGACACTGTAACATACCACCACATCCCCAACTACTACACAAAAAAACTAAGGTACGTAAACTTGAGTTTTGTAGAATTGCCTTGTGGCCAAGACATTACTATTAAAATGGGACTTATGGCTGCTCAACACCCCACTGTAGTATCAAGTACTCCACAAAATCGCTGAGCTCTGTCTCACCAGTGGTATTAACTATTATCCTGAAATTGCCACGCACACCTACCTATCTATTCTGCAACAGAGGAGAATGTGCTCTGTATCTTTTTTGTATGGTTCCTATGCAGCAAGTTTTCTTCTGCCTCCAAGAAAACCAAATAAATTGTACATGCACACTGAGCATAAACAAAAGATACAAAAATCAAAGCCAGTTGTGGCAGGCCAGGTGCACAGCTCATGTAATACTGTCTTTTAGCAAAGGAAGCCTATAAGTCAAACCATTATATCCACTTAGAGCTTTAATTTCAAGGTCAAAGAAAGTTTCAAGGTCTGAATAAGAAGTGCTTTGAATGGAATGTCACAAAGGGCAATAGCCAAGAATAACAAAAGGGTTTTTTTTGATGTAGCATTTGCTAATCTCTTGTTTTTAACAGCAGCATGTGGGAAACACTGAAAGTTACATGCTGTAGAGCAGCCAGAGAAAGGAGACTGTGCATTAAGGTAATTGCACATAGGATAAAGCTAGTCTCTTAGTTAATTTTATGGAAGGTAGGGATAGAGCCTGTAATTATACTTTTGGTTTTTAAATCATGCTTTAAACCTCTGGCTGGCAGATCTTTTTCTAAAAGAAATTGCAAAACAACGTCTTTACATAATCTGAAACTGGCAGACCTTTAAACAAAGAGAAACAGGACCTGCTGTACCAGATAACCACATGCAGCTGCTCAGCAAAACCAAGAACTGTTAGCTTCAACTGCAGCTATCTGGCTCCACCACTGAGCACCTTCTTGTTGGTGACTGACATGGCACATGGCTTGTTTCGCAGTCACAGTAATTCTCTCTCAGTTCAACACACCCCCTAGAAATGCAAATTTGTCTAAAAGCTTTACATTACTCCTATGGGTTATTCAGCATTACTTTTTGGAAAAAGTTTAGTTCTGTTGGGTTCTTCAGTCTTTAAAAGGTCAAAAAAATCAACTCTGAAACCAATCTGCAGCCAAGTAAACAGTTCTTTGTATTAGCTAAACTAGTGTTAGTTACTGTGTGTCACTACCTTTACATTTTAATTGAACACTAAGTTTGTTATTAGACTGGAGCGTGCTTCACCTTCAAATTTGAAAAGCTCTCTCTCCATATAAAGATCCTCCTTCACCTTAGCATGCAATTACTGCAACCCATTAATTCTCACAAAAGCACATTCAGGGGGTTGGACAATCAACTCTATGCCTTGTAGAAGGCATATACTGCCCCCTAGTCATTTTTAAGTTAATAGCATCTTTTCAGTAGCAGAAGTCTACTCTTAAGGATAACCAACACTTCCCTGTACTGTCTGAGGTACAAGACACACCAAGACCTCAAAACAGGCAGTCAGAAACTGTTCTCACAAAAGCTCTTCTCTCAGCTTCTTTCGTGACCTCAGCTATCACAAAATAGGTGATTTTATTGGCCATCATTTTAACATCACAATTTGCCCCAAGAAAGGGGCAAATATTTCTACAATTTCAGTGTAAAATTCAACACCTCAGAGGAAAAGGAGATCAAAATCTAAACAGATCATGGTTGAAGTTCCCACAGCAGCTTTAGGCCAGATAATCAACTTGCATTAGAGAAGGTTTCTAGTGAAATTGAATTTAGTCCTTCCTGTTGCCTTTAACTTGCCTTTCATTTATTGCCTTGATGATAGTAAGCTCTAGCTTTCAACAAGTAGCACAGTATAAATTCTTAGTCATCATCCTTAAACAGAAGCAATCAATACTCCTAACAGAACAGCTAAAAAAGTTACTTGCACTTTGCCCTAGCACCGCTTTTTCCCTTAGAGCAATCCCCCCTTCCAGAGGGATTACAAACAAAATTTAAGGATGTGGTATCCCCTTTCCCCCCTTCTTCTACCCCCCAAAATGGAACGAAGGGTATTCCAGATTTTTAAAGCCATATAAGGGTTAAATGCTATATTGGTGGTAAATACATAAACTTTTTGTAGTTCCTTCACAAACTGGGCACTACAGTGGGTGCCAGGGTGTTAGAGCAGCCCTGAAATTCACTTTAACCTCTATTCTACCCATCAAGCTTTACACTAGTAAAAGATAAGTCTGATTTTGCATTAACCAGAAACACAGCTCTATTTTTGCTTACATTTATTCTAGACATAGCAAGATTTAGATTTTATTGAAAGCAGCTACATCCATCGATTGTACATAATCTTCAAAAGCTGTTATTCTTTCTTCCAGCATATCTGTTCCAACTTTATCATCTTCAACAACACACTGAATCTGAAGCTTTTTGATACCATAGCCAACTGGTACTAGCTTGGCTGTCAAAAGAAAAAGAAAACATTTAATACTCCTTGGTTTATGAAGTCTCTAAAGAAGTGCATGCACATCAGATAATTCACTAATTTGCAGGGATATAAGTGCCACACATACACAGCTAGTGCTACTTACACTGCAGTTTTGGAATCCCTCCACTACTCCATTAGCTACCTGTATTTCTACAGAGCAGAAAACAGTGACCACAAATCTGTCTACTCATACAATTTAAAAAACAACACTACTACATCCCTCTCCCTTGCTTTGCATTTTTCTCCTACTTACAAGATCCCCAGACCAAGCCATCTACTTGAATGCTTCGAACACACTCCTCTAATTTGGCCATGTCTGTCTCATCATCCCAAGGTTTCACATCAAGCAAGATTGATGATTTAGCAACAACAGCTGGTTCTGGAAGGAAAAAAGGGAAGAAAACCACCATAAGTCCTCAGGAGTTTCCAAAAACCCTCATATCAGTACACTTATAAACAAGAAACACCTCACATTACTGAGGCAGGCCTCTTGTACCAACATGCATTTCAAACACTATACACATCCCAGTGTTTAAGATATTTAGATACACAGGTTGAGATCACTGCTTTCACAAGAGAGCATACAGTAAGAAGCTGACACTGTTAGTTACATAGCAAGTCCTTTTCAGAGGTTCTGAGAAGGAGCTAATACCATGTAACAGTTTATTTTCCACAGAGGGAATCCTGCAACTGCTACAGTTCTGAACAGTTCCAGACCAGTAAGCTGTGGAGTCTGCACTTTCATATCACAGCCTTTTCTCTAAATAGAGAGTAGCTTCTGACCAGCCTTTTTACAAGTCACCTGTAGAGGGATTCTAGCATAGGTGCATTTTATGAACAAAGCAGAAGTAAAACTGGCAAAGAAAATCCTGGGCCCATCTCTTTGTAGGTAAAGCTTGGCCTTTTGGTAGAGCAAATTCAAGTAAAGTGAATTATTTGCGTCTCATTCCAGTCAAGTAAGCTCTATCTATTACAGATTTAAAAAAATTCTGTTTTCTAGTCAGCCTGTTCAACTACATGATGCAAACATAGAACAAAGTTTTTAGTAGGCATACTTTTGGACTTCTTAGACTCATATTGGGCCAGGCGCTCCTCCCTTAGTTTCTTTGCTTCTTCACTTTCCTGAAAGAGAAACTGAAGTCACAGGAAAGCACCAACAAAACATCCACATCTTCAAAGCACTATTGAATTGACTGGCATCTAGTCAGGCAAAAACAAATCATCACAATTGTCAGTCGAAAGATGGTGATTTTTTGTTTCATTCATCATGTAGCCAGTCAAAGTTAAAGACAACAATTGATGTCATTGGAATATATTCCTCTCTACTCTGGCTTTTTATGTTCCCAGACTTTTCTTCTGTTCTGCCAAAGCAGATCAATCTGAGGATTCTGAATAAGACCTGGTATCAAATAAACAAAATCAAGGTAGTCTAAACCAGTAACACAAAAATCTGCCTATCTAGATACTTCAAAAAACAGATTTTAAAAAAATCATATCTTTGAAGAAGCAAGTATAGTACCCCCTGCCAAAACACCATTACCTCCTCATCATCAGATCCAAAGAGATCAATATCATCATCATCTTTGCTATCTGTGGCTGCACCTGTTGTGTCTTCAACATCAGCAGGACCATACTTCCCCAAAGCCTTCTTTACACCTGGCAAACTAAACAAAGCAGCAGATATTAGGGACATATTCAAATGTCAATGCAGATACTGCTAATTTCAGTCAACCTACAGTACAGTCAGGAAAGAAAGAAACTTGCAATAAGAACCCATTCCATTCTGCTACTTGAAAACAGAAGCTCCTTAATGACCAACACCAAATGCTCCTACAGCATGCTAGTTAAGACAATTACAACAAATCCTACATACAAAGACTACTTGTCTAAGCAGAGAAGATCCTGCCCAACATTGCTGTTCCACGCAAGTGTAAGAAAAAACCTTTTCTTAATGGAACTGTTAATCTGTAAAACATATGCAGGAAGAATTTTCAACTTCTCATTCATGTTTCCCTAAAAATATTTAGGTCTGATTAAAGATTAATAGCAATAGAAAACAAATACTGTGGCAAGGTAATTGATTCTGCGACTTTTTGGAAGTTTTAGTGAATGCTTTACTCCAGAAGATAGCTTTTACTAGCACATGAGGGACAAGAATCCCCTGAAATAAACTTTTTCTTCTAGTCTATATAGTTCTGTAAACTTATTCTTTCCATTGCTACTGTGAAATGCTGTTACAACAACTGTAAATCTAGCTTTATAGTAACCAGCAGCAGTTTCCACAGAGCAGACTTTGTCAAGTAACTTATAATCTCAGTCCCATTTAGGATACAAGAGCTTCAGAAACAGACTGGTGACTGAGCCACCCAATTTTAGAAGAGTTCCCTCCAAAATAGGACTGAGGCACATAGAGGAGGCAGTGTAGCAATACTGACACTACCTATTCTGTACCTTTTTATAGAGGCCTGCAGTCTCCATGGATGTCAATACAGCACCTTTCATGAACACTAAAATCACTAAAAAAGAAAAAAAATAACATTTGCTTTCATATTTCCTCCCTTTGTAGGTGTTTCTGCATTAAGTTATCAATTTTGTTTTGTCCTCTGGAATTAAATCTGAATGAATCACTTCCCTTAATCATCTAAAAACTGTATGCTCATCTTCAAAAACTACTGTAACAGTTCCTGGCCCATTTTGGTGTTGCCTTTATAGGGTCAATTTCCAATAAGTAGTTTCCAGCTTTCACAACAGTTATCCATATAAAAGACAACAACAAGACCCAAGTTCTTCTCACAAGTTTTAGCAGAAGTCCCAGCAGCTGAACAGAGGCAGAGTCAGCTTCTGTAAGTTTCAAGAGAGAGGCATGTGCATTGGCAAAACAAGATATCTACCTTGCTTGCTCCCAGAACTGCATAATATCGGAGAGAAACGCTATTTCGTTTCAGCTTAGAAAGAGAAACGCAAAGCTTCATAGGCGAGCCTGCACGTGCATCACCGTTTCCGGATTTAACCGTACCTGGCCTTTTGCTTTTCGTAAGACTTAATGTGGTTGTACCACCGGAGAGCATGAAACAGGTCTGCAGGAGGGGGGGCGGCGATCGCTTCGAAGACGGCGATATCGGCCTGGGAGGGGACGTACCTGCGGGCGACAGGCCGTAAGTCAGCGAGCCCCGGGCGCACGCGGCGCGGCGGGAACCCGCCGCCGCTGCCGAAAGTGCGAGAAGCCGTGCGGCGCCACAGGCCCACGGCGCCGCCCGCCATCCCCCCCCCCCAGCCCCCACGCTCCGCTCCCCCACTCACCCCTCGATGTAGCTCCTGTCGGCCAGGAAGTCATTGAGGACCTGGAGGCCGGCGGCGGACTTGAGGTCCCCGAAGCCCATGGCGGCAGCGGCGCGGCAGGCACACACGCGCTCCCGCCCCTAACCGCCGCGGAAAAAGACCCAGGTGCCCTCGCGCCTCCTTTATATAGCGGTTGGCGTATCCCTCCGCGGGCGGCGTACTCCCGCCTGCTGCGAATCCATCCGCAAGGAAGGGCAGCGAAATAGTTCCTCGCGGGTTTTAAACCGCTCTGGCGCAGACCGCGCAGTGGAAAGGACGTCAGAGGGGGAGGTCGGGATAACACGTATCAAGGTAACGATCAGCGCTTTTCAGGCTTACGAGTTGGGTAGATGATTTAACGTGTCCCGCCCTTCCCCCGGCTGCTGGCAACAGCGGAAGTTGCCGGAGATGGCCGAAGTGGGGGGAGGGGAGAGGCGGAAACCGCCGAAGGCGGCGCGGCGGAAATCGCCGAGCGGCGAGTTCCGTTCCGAAGATCCCCGACCGCCCTCCCCGGGAGGGTAAACGGAAGCGGCCGAGGCCGCCGGCTCCTCCGGAGATTGCCGAAGAGGGCCGCGGGGAGCAGCGGAAAGAGCCGAAGCGGCCGCCATAGAGGGCTGAGGCCGAGCGGGGCCCGGGCTGTGGCGGGCAAAGCCGAGGCGCCGCCGCCACCTCCCCCCGCCGTCGCGCGCAGGTAACGGCGGCGGCCGCCCCTCAGCGCGGGGGGGGGGGGAGGGAAATGGGGGCGAGGCCGTTAACGGTGCCCTTGAGGAGGGGCTGCGGGCGGCGGCGCCTCACAAGGTGACCCCGCTGCGGCCGCGAGAAGCGTTGGCCGTGGTGAGCTGTTTATCGTGGTGACTCTCGCCGTTTTTTGGGGCGTCTTTTGCCTTTTTTTTTTTTTTTAACGCTAGGTGGCTATGTGCGTGACGCATTCCTGACAGAGCTGCAGCTACACAAGCAGAGACACCTCTTACCTAGCGCAGCAGCGTATGACTTCTTACCCCTCTGCCAAGGCAGGACCGACGTGGGTTTTCTCCGTTTGCGTTAACGGCCGTCCGCGCCCTGCCCGTTCGAAACGCCAGCGAGCGCTTGAAGCGGTAAAGCTGTCTTACCGTTTTCTCTCTCTCACCAGCCGTTGGCACCATGCTTCGCCTACCCGCTGTCCGCAGGACCCTGGCCGCTGTCGCCCCGTCCTCCAAAGCGTGCGGTGAGCCTCCCTCAAGCCGCACTCGGGATTCACTTGCGCGGAGTTGGCCTCTTGAGGGGCGCGAGTGGGTGTTTCACCTGCAGCTCTGGGTTTTACGCTGCGCCCTTTGTAGCCCTGGAATTGTCTCAGGAGCAAGGAGCGCGTGGTGTGGCGGTTTGCACTTAGCGCTGACTGAAAGCTTTGTCTGTTTTCTTTTTTTCCCCCCTCTGTCTCTCAGGGCGTACGACTGCCACAGCAGCCGGCAACCAGATAGAGGTGTTTGTAGACGGTAATCCTGTACTGGTGAACCCGGGAACCACCGTACTTCAGGTGTGGGGAGTGGTGTGCTCAGTTTTTCTTTGACTCCCCGTCTCACATCTCTGCAGCCCAAAAACTTGGCATTGTTTCTTGCAATTCCATAGGGGTGTTTTCACCGTCGGAGAAGTATTTTCCTATAGCAAAAATTCTTTGGAGCGTTTGAGAAAGAACTGTCTGCCGTGGCTGACTGAAAGAAGAGGTGTACAGCTTGAATCCAAACTGCAAAAATTTCTGCAACGCAATAGCAGACTTCGATAAATTCTGTTTTCAATTCTAGCTATTACAGTTTATGGTGTCTTTTTTGAATTTTGCTCAAAACCTGTAAGAATTACAGCAGCTATCTGTTTTGTCTTATGTGAGCTGAGCTGGTAGTTAAATGCTATTTCTTTTTAATTTTTTTAATTTGTTTTTTTTTAATTTGTTTTGCTTGTATGTGTAATTTTTTGTAGAAATAGTCAGAAGAATTAGATCTTGTTGGTTCTTTTTTTAATTTGAGCGTACTTTGCTGATTTCTGAGTGAGGGCACGTGCCCATGTTTTGAATTTGGCAGTTTTTGTTGTGGCGGCTGTAGTACTGAGGCATAGGTTCCATCTGATGTGGGGATTTCATACAAGGAAGGGCCTCTTCATCCGTTCTCCGGAGATGTGTTATCCCTGTCCTCCTGTCTCTTCTTCAGACATGGCATAGAAGAATGGTTCTGTGGGTTTGGGGTTCTGGTGAATCTGAAGAATAACTATGCTCCAGTATTTAAAAAGTCCAGTGCGCTTATAAAGAGCATCCACATTGTTGAATCATCGTTGTTGTTTCCTTTAAATTTTTTCAAGTATTCCTTTTACATACTTTTCTTTAAATTGGGTATGCTGTCTTCAAAAAAACCTCACCACCCTCAAACTTTTTTTTAATTTGCTTTGGTTTTGGCGCTGGTGTCCTGTCAAATGAAAAGAATCCTCTCTGCTTTGAGGAAAGGAAAGAATGAAGGCAAAGACTATTTTAATTTCCCCAATCAACTATGCATTTTGGAAAAAACATCATATTTACACTTGAGAATCTGACATGTTCTTGCCTGATCACAATTTCTTGTGTTTTCCTGCAAAAAATAAAAAAATTAGCTGCTGTTAAAGATGAAAGGTTGAGCGCACTATATTGCTGAGAAATTATCCTTCTTTGAAAAACTGAAGGACTGAATTATACTTATGAGGTGGAGCTGAAGGCTCTAAATCTCATTTAATTTTGCTTCTTCCTCTCTCTAGGCCTGTGAAAAGGCTGGAATTCAGATACCTCGTTTTTGTTACCACGATCGTCTCTCTGTCGCTGGAAACTGTAGGATGTGCCTTGTGGAAATAGAGAAAGCTCCCAAGGTAGTGTATGGTTTTTATAGGAGTTAGTTTTCTGCTCTGCTTAGGGCTTAGTTGAAATCTTGTAAATAATTATTTGGACAGTTGTTTGCACACGCTTTTCTTGTAATTCAGCTGCTGCGAGCAAATTTTTCCCCCTTTCCCTCATCTAACTTATCTCAGTGTTAAATAAGAAGTTATGCTGTTCCACAGTGATTTTCTACCTTTTGGATCTATGGATCAGTCAGTTCTCTTTCTTATGGATCACCTGGGTTCTGGAGACTAGCATTTGATAACCATATATTCTCAGTCAGGTGTGTGTTTTTATATTCTGTAACTCGGGCTTCAGCTGCAGATTTTCAGCTGATACACAAGTACTATACTTCAGATACTGTTTGAAGTCAGCTGCAAGGTTAGTGTCTACAGATTTGTTCTATTTAATTAGAGATTACTTTTGTTTGTATTTTGCAGCATTATCGTACCATTGATGCCTACTGTAAAATATTAGCAGACTTCAGGATTGAACGGTGTCTTCAGCAGTATTGTTTTAAGGAGCCTGTGCAGATAGTTGAGGCTCTCTTTTGGAGTTCAGTCCTGGATTACAGACTTACATTCACATAAAAAACTCTCTAGCTCACCTCAACTTGAATTCCATAGTTTGAGCTTTGCATGTCTGGAAATGTTGGGTCATCACTAAAGACTGAAGTCATAATAGTTCATGTCATGAGATGATAGAAAAGGTGGATTCATTTTCTGAGCAGGAGCGTTTGTTCATCTTGCAGTAGCCTTGTGAAAAGTTTAAGACTCTCTGGATGTGCTTTGGAATAATCTAATAAATAACTCTTACTCTGAACTTCACTTCTAGAGGTATTTCAGACTCTCTCTCGAGTCTTTTTGATCTGCCTTGTATCTATTACCACTGACTTTCTTCTTGCTATAACTACTTGAATTAGAACCCCAGAAAGTAAAGCTGTCAAAAGTCTTCTTAAAATTATTTAAAATTTTTTTTAAATAAAAATCACAACAGCCCTATACATCTTCCTGTTTACAGGCCCATGAGATCTCTGAGACCGAACAGCAGCTTGCTGTCATTCTTACTGCGCTGTATCTGATCAGGGAAACTGAAAGCTTCCCTGGATGCTTGTTGGAAGCATTGTGTTCTTTTCAATATCTGTGTAATCAATGTTTTTTAAGACTGTAGTATTACAAAAATCTAGTATTCTCTGCTTCTTAAAGACATGATAATTCGTGTAAATTGGCAGGAAGGAAGGGCTTGGAAAATCTCCCAAACTTATTGGTAGAGTTGATTAGGAGAGATGATACAGATTAATAGCCATGAAGAGAATTTCCTTGCTCCTTGTAGGAGACAATTTACACTGGCTGGGCTTATTTGGTTTGTGTATTGCCAGACTGCTCCTCTGTCTGTAGGTAAAAAATTAACATGCTTGAAAACAGCGTGGTGCGACATAGCTGTCGTCATGACATAGCTAGGGATGCGTTTTGTCATTCTCGTGTGGTTTATTTCCTTGAAATAGTTTCCATGTTCAAAGCCGTAACTTAGTTCTTAAAGGCAGTGGTGGAATTAACCTTTCCATATAGCAGGTTATTAATAAGTATGACTTCTAATGACTTCATATTGGGTAGACTTTCTTCTTTTCTCCTTTTCTCCTTGTAAATGCCTTTTTTTTTTTCCTCCTACACAGTGTTAGTTAATAACAGATACCTGTGTAAGGATTTGGTGGCAGGGGGAGTGGATTGCTCTTATTGAGAGGAAATATGTTGTATTCATTCTTCTTTATGATCATTGCAGCCGGTGGCTGCTTGCGCCATGCCAGTTATGAAGGGTTGGAACATACTGACAAATTCTGAGAAGTCCAGGAAAGCAAGGTACTTTTTCTTCTTGTAGCTGATTAGTTGTACCTATCTACTTATTAAATGGTGAAAAGTTGACATTAACTGTAATTCTTGAACCCAACAGAGAAGGTGTGATGGAATTCTTGCTGGCAAATCACCCGTTGGACTGTCCTATCTGTGATCAAGGTGGAGAATGTGACCTACAGGTACGGCATCCAATTAAATTACGCAGGCTTATGTAGTAATACTTTTGTCTTAGGTAAAACTGTGCTTTCAAGCAACCTGGACATATCTATTTTTTTGTTGTCTGTTCTAGGATCAATCAATGATGTTTGGCAGTGATAGGAGTAGATTTAGAGAGGGAAAACGTGCGGTTGAGGACAAGAACATTGGCCCATTAGTCAAAACAATCATGACTCGGTGTATACAGTGCACTCGATGTATCAGGTAACGTCCTTTATTTTTCACTGGAGAGAGTACTGAATGGGAATATTTGTATGAATTTGTTACTCGTTACTGGTGAAAGAAATACCAACAGGGGCAATAAGTTTTTAATTTCTTTTCTGCCCGTACTTTAGAGTTTTATTTCTGGTAGAGACTGATAACTGGTTTCCTAGAGCGACCAAGCAGCTGTCGTACAGGAAACAGAGAGAGAGAGATGGCCAGAACATGAAAGCAAAATCAGAATTCTACAAGGCAGAACCAGTCCCATGGTTTTAGTGCTATAATGGATTTTAAAACATTAAGTGACTTCCTCAGCAATAATTCCAAGATTTATTTATTCTTGGCAGCCTCTAGTAGTCATCTTTATGCTATTCTGTAGTCCTGAGATTCTACACCAGCTAGATGGAAGAGAATACAACGCACCTGCCTAGTTTTAGAAAGACCTTTTTAGTTGTAGCTAATTTTTGACTCAGACTGTGCAATTCAATAACCACTGAACTGCTCCGTTATTGATTTTAATCAATGAACTAGTAAAGTTTCTGCAGCCTCGTCCTAATTAAATTCCGCAGATGGATAGTTATGCTTCTGATGGGACTTGCTAATGTATCTAAATAATTGCTCTCTTCTTGCAGTTGTGTGAACTGATGCTAATGTTTTACCTTAAGAAAATGAGATACGAGTTGAAAAATATGCTGTGTTGCTGTTGTACGTTCCAGGTTTTTTCATTCTCTTTGCATTTACCAGGTTTGCTAGTGAAATTGCAGGGGTAGATGACTTGGGAACAACCGGAAGAGGAAATGATATGCAAGTTGGTACTTATGTTGAAAAAATGTTCATGTCTGAGTTATCAGGAAATATTATTGACATCTGCCCAGTTGGGGCTCTTACCTCCAAGCC
Organism: Struthio camelus; assembly: GCF_040807025.1. Taxonomy (NCBI): domain Eukaryota; kingdom Metazoa; phylum Chordata; class Aves; order Struthioniformes; family Struthionidae; genus Struthio; species Struthio camelus. Next base: position 9,031,150 of record NC_090947.1, on the reverse strand, counting down.
GTATGCCTTTACTGCACGTCCATGGGAGACAAGGTATGTATCTTAACTCCTATCAAAGGTACAAATCTCTCTTTCTTTCATATGCTTTATCTTAGAATATGTCCATCTATGATATCAAGAGTTTTCTGATTTTTCCTTTCTGCATTTTGTTATATACCTTTCCATAGATTGACTCAAACGCACATTCTGTTACTGAAGTAGAAAAGTTTGTCTAAAGAAAAAATCAAATTCATCAACGCAGTAATTGGCAAGGTTTTTATTTTAAAATATCTTGTGGAACTAAGCTCTTTTTATGTGTGTTTAAAGCTAAACTTTTTTAACGTTCGTTATACGGTCTATGGCTACTTGTATACAAAAACGTGCAAACGGTGCATTTATTCTCCTAAACAGGAAGGTAGAGTCCATTGATGTTCTTGATGCAGTTGGAAGCAACATTGTGGTGAGCACAAGGACTGGAGAAGTGATGAGAATTTTGCCAAGGCTGCATGAAGATATCAATGAGGAATGGATATCTGACAAAACGAGGTGTGTGGGGTTGCTCGCGTGCAGATGTGTTTTTTATGCGCGTGTAGACGTTAGAGACGCTTGGCAGTGCCGGAAATGTTGACAGTAGTAGTGACCTTTGGATTCTGCTGTTAATATTACAAGGATATGGTGAAGGGTAGTTAGTAAAACATACTACTTTTAATACTATCATTGTAGTTAATGTATTTGCTAATGTCTCCTTTTTGTAGCTCTTTTATTACAGAAACTTTATCACCTTTTTTGTTTGTTTTTGAGAAGGGAAAGTTCAGCTTTCAGTGGAAATGTTTATCATGGTTCTCTTCTCTAATCATTGCAAGCTGCTAGAAAAGCCCAGTCTTAGGGAATATTTAGTATACACAATTATCTTTATCTTTGCTCTTTAATATTAGCGTTGTTCACTCAGGTTTGCCTATGATGGTCTGAAGCGTCAGAGGCTTACTCAGCCAATGGTCAAAGATGAGAAGGGACTGTTTGTTTATGCCTCATGGGAGGATGTGTTAACTCGTGTTGCTGGTGTGGTAAGAATAATTTTCAATGTATGTAGCATAAAATTAATTTGTAAAGCTGGGCATAGTATTGTAGTAATTAATATGAAAGCAACTATATAGAAAAGAGCTTTTTTTCCCCTTTTAAGATTAGAGGGAAGAATTTGACTTCTAATCTGTTGTGTTTCCACTTAATTCGCTTATCTTTTGAATATGAATTTCCTAGTTCATGGATTAGACTATCGGAAGAACTTTGTTTTATGATGATTTCAAGAACACGCAGGCACTGAATAAATGGGCATTGGAAGAGAAATTACTTTTATTTAAATAGGAAACTAAGCTACTACTTCAGAAATCCAGGAGGTAGCCACTTTCCTGAATTATTCTGATCTATCTAAAGACTTCTAAAATATATTTAGACTCTATCACCACTTTTGCCATCAGAGCCATTAATTCTGCATTACTTGTATCTGAATTGTGCTTGCTTCATTGCTTTCTCTGGTGATTGATTCTGCCGCTCGAATGGAGCGCTGCATGACTGCTCTGGGTTTTGGTTAGAAATCTTATGTGGGAGGGAGTCGAATTGAGGAACTGTAATTGAACTTTCCTCAAGAATGTTCAGGTTCTTTTTTTGCCTGTGGTACAGTAGCAAGATTTGTTAGAAAAACTATTGCTATACCTCTTCAAATGTTACCCCCAAGTTCAGTTTACTACCTGAGCTTGTATTATGGAAGCTTGCCTTCTGTCTACACAGTAGCTTCACTAAAATAAAAACATTAACCAGTTTTCCTGTCTTCACCACACCAAATACAAATTAGCCACATCTGAGCAATAAATGAAGTGGGAGAGACCTGGATACAGTAAACGTAGCTGATCTTTGCTTATGCTGAGCTCTGCTAATGCTGGAGCTGCTGCCTTGCAGAAGTGAGATACTGCCAATTAGTTTCTGTGTTACTCCAGTGCACTACTGCCTTTGGCACGTTCTAATTTAACAGACGTATACCCGAGTCCAATGGGCATCTATTTCAGTGAGGTCTCTTGCTGTTGTTCATGCTTTCTCTCTTTCCAGCTCCAGGCTGTCGAAGGTAAGGATGTAGCAGCAATCGCAGGAGGACTGGTAGACGCAGAAGCACTGATAGCACTGAAAGACTTGCTGAATAGAGTCAATTCTGATATGCTTTGCACTGAAGAGGTCTTTCCTACTGCTGGAGCTGGGTGAGAATTTCATCAAAGTTTGTAATTACCGTATTAATAAACTTTCCACTCTGAAACATCTCATAAGATTCTGAAATCATCAAGGATAACAATTACAGATGTAATTAGAATTACAATAGTCACTCATAGAGTATTTATTGATTGTGAGTAGACGCATAGTCTCTACTACAGGAAAGGTTGCACCCTTAATGTATATTGAGGCTGCTGCAGTTCGAGAGTACGCTACTCAAAGCTAGTTATATGCTCTGTTGCAAAATGAATAATTTAGCCAGCGTCTACCCCTGTTACTATTGTGAAAACTACCAGACAATTATTATAATCTTGTAAACGGTGATAGTAGCAAATGATGTCTGTGAAGGCTTAGAATAAGCGTAAATGGAGGAAATACCTACGCTGTAATTTCTTTAATGTTTGTTGTTTCTGATATTCATGAAAGGGACGGGGGGGGTCTCGCTTTTTGAGTTAGTAATTTGGACAGAGAAATCTCTTCTTTCTCTTTCTTCCTGGTACGAAAAAATATTCTGGACACCTAGAATTTTCACATCTTCATTCTTCCCCTTTACTGAATTTACAACTTCTTGCTTCTTCCCTTCTTATATCTTTTTTTGTTATAGCACAGATTTACGCTCCAACTACCTGCTTAATACCAAGATTGCTGGAGTGGAGGAGGCAGATATCCTGCTGCTAATTGGCACCAATCCACGGTTTGAGGCGCCGCTTTTTAATGCTAGAATTCGAAAGAGGTTTGTATCCTTGGTGGTGAAAAGGCATGCAAACGCATCTGCGTTTGTCACAATGCTTAAGTGAAGCTGCAGGCAACAAGTGAGAGCATTCCTCCAGACAAGATGCCCTAGATTTAGTTCACCTTTTAGTAAAGGGATGGTGAGATACACATAGACAGAGGGGGGTCTCTTCTCCCTGAAATGCGTAGTTACATTTTGTTCGACTGCGGCACTTTACATAAATTCATATATTCAGTCATTTATTCCTTTGTTAAATTACACAGACCCCTCAGATTTTCTGCCTTACAAAAGTTTGTGAAAGCATACTCCTTAAAGAATAACATTCAGAATCAGTTTGCACAGAGTTGCTTTTTGTATTGTTATGGTAATAAACCAGACTTACTGGCTTAGAAGCGGTAATTCAAAGGGATTTTTTTGATAAAGAAGTAATACAGTGATTTCCCAAACTTTTGAAAACGTAGCTAACTCATCAGAGTATGTGTCAGTAGGAGATAACTGAGCTTTAAGGAAAAAAAAACATTTGCCCTACTTGCTGTTCTGGGACCTTTCAAAATATATCATTTCTTAAAAAATGATCTTAAAATTTTAAGAGAAAAATAGCAATTAAATCCGAGAGGTTCCTGTCTTTTATATGACTATGTAATGAGAAGCAGTGAAAAATGAAAAATTCCTAACCAGCTACTTTTCTTTCTATATATTAAAGAAATCACAAGTGGATTCCTAAAAGTGTGAACATTGTCATATGCAGAATTCTTTCCTTCTACAAATGACCTTGACTTCAATTCTGAAATAACCAAGTTAGATCAAGCAAAGGAATAAACTTACTACTAGCTGTAGGCCTTTTTCTGCCTCACACTGAAAAAGATGCCTTAAGAGTTTCAGCACCTCATCTTGTGCGTCCTTTTTTGTTTTTGTTTGTTTGTTCTCCGCTGAATTGGCAAAAATTTGAGGGGAGGAGAGAATTAAGTTGAGTCTCCTGTAAGGTGGGTTGCAGTACTGGACCCAGAATGTACATAGAGAACTTTTTTCTTCAGAAAAGCTTAGACTTGCTTAGCAGTCAAAATAATGTTAAATTATGCCTTACCAAAACAGTGACTACCATTTAAACAGCTTTGAAAGAATTTGCATCCTATTTCTAGTTATTGCTAAAATTATGTTAGTGGTTTTGTTTGACTACAACTCTGCATGTCTTTGATTTTTTTTTTCTATATTGGTTGCTGTGTTTTCAGCTGGCTTCACAATGACTTGCAAGTGGCCCTAGTTGGCTCTGCTGTGAATTTGACCTACACGTATGATCATCTAGGAGATTCACCACAGATACTCCAGGACATTGCTTCTGGAAAACATGCGTTTTCCAAGGTACACCCGACTTAAGAATGTGACTGTTAGAGTTCAGATGCATTAAATAATAATCTGCATTACCCACAGAGATTGATTTGGTGAGAAGTACCTTACTGTATTATGGGGCTTTTTGCTTTTAATCAACTGCAGAGATGAGGCAATGATTAGTGTGCACCAAGTGTTGCATGTGAGCTGTTTAACAGATTCATGCATGTAAAACTTTCTAGTGTGTAAAACTCAGAAAATATTTCTTTGAGACTGGGTTGTTCCAGCCACTGTTGTTTCCACTGTCTGGTTACCAAGAGCATATGCTGTTGTACTGATAGGGTAGCTCATTGCTATAGCAGTAATTCCCAGCTTTATCTCTAAATGAAACAATGACCACTTCAGCACTGTAGCTTTGCTTGGAAGGCTTATGTAGAAAGTACAGGACTTAACTATGTTATCTGCACCAAGAATTGTCTTCAGAGCCTTAGAATTCATTTCTTGATTCTTACCTTGCACAGGTCCTCGACCAGGCCAAAAAGCCAATGGTGGTGGTAGGTAGTGCCGCACTTCAGCGCAGCGATGGAGCCGCTATCCATGCTGCAGTTTCCACCATTGCACAAAATGCCAGGACTAAGAGTGGTGTTGGTTCTGACTGGAAAGTCATGAACATCCTTCACAGGTTTGCTTTAAAGCTCTTTTTGAGAGCTTTTTTCATTCCCTTATGCTGGGCCTACATGCTACCACAAAGAGTACAGCTTTCTTTGTATATACATCACAAGAGCCTTATCAGGTTAGAAGCTATAGAAAGTAAAAAAGTAAAAGTACAAAGTGGCAGAAACCTTTTATTAAAATGGGTTTACTGACCTGACCAACATTTCAGGCTCTCTTTGAGATTGTATTAGGGATAACTGTAAATGCAGAATTAAAAATCTAGAGGTTTAAAATACAAGAGAGCTTACGAACATAACGGAGCATCCAGCAGGATGCACAGCAGACTAATGCTACTTGCTAAATGATTGCTTTTATCTGGAGGAAAAAGAAAACAACGAAAATGTCAATAGTGTCTTATTAATATGGTTTCTTAAAATATTCCCTTCACTGTGCAGGTTTTTAACTAAATAGCTGGTTTGCTTTAATGCAGGGCTTTTGATCTTAGTTATTCAGTTTATTAGGGTACTATTCCTGCTAATATGTGAGCTTCTCATGTGACAGTCCTTGCCCGCTGTTTCTAAAACTCTCGATCTGTCTGACTGTCAAATTGACAACTTCTTTAAAGGAAAAATGATTTCAGCAAATTTAATGGATCTCAGGTTTGAACACTGAATGATGTTATTCTGCCAAAAGCAGCTTCATTGATGTCAAGAACGGAGTTTGGTCCTCTGAGGAAAATTGAATGTAAAACCCTGCTAGTGAAACCACAACACTTAACACCAAAATACTGATCAGTTAAAGAACGCTCATGCTATCTTTTCTCACGTGTGGTGTTTGTCAGTCTTTCATATAATCAAGACTTTTGTGCTCTTGGTGTACCATCCTCTCTGTCCTTATTGTAAAGAGCAACTTAATTTACTCAAACCTGTATGTGTGCCTGTAACGGATAAATTTGAGTAGCAAGGGGCTCAAAGGCATAAAAGTCACATTTGGGATTGTTTTTGGAATCAAACTGACAACGCAGTTGAAGAACGCTCATAGGGAAAAATTCTGTTTTGTATAAGAAGAGAAACATTTTTCAATTTATTTTTTACAACAGTAGCATTCTACAGAAACCCTTTTTTTCTGTAAAATATAATTGCAAACCTGGCATGTGATTATGCACTATAGTGCAAATCTTTCTTTAGAAAAGAAGACTACCAGGAAACAAGAATGATTTCACTCTTTAAAAAGAGTATTTCTCCATGTGAATACATGAATAGTCATGAAATGGTGATCTTAAAAGCCTTAGATACTTCAGAATGGCTAATGGCCCAGTAGTTGGTCTTTGTCGTGTCAAGTGAGTGCCCTAAATAAAAGTTCTGCTGAGCTTAATTCATGGCTGAAATGTGAATCGTGGTGTTCAACATGACAAGCGAGCTGTCTGCCACTAGGATCTGGGCAGATCTGGAATGTCTACCTTTTTTTGCTATCCCATCTTAAGTCAGAGGAGAGATTTGCAGTGAAGCCTTCAAATGGCATCAGTTCGTCAAATGCAAAAGCCACCTAATATTCTGTCAAATGCTCTGTCAAAGTTCTCAACTGCCCTTAGGCTTCCCCCCCCCCCATTACAATTAGAGTTCTTGTGTTCCTCCTAAATATTTATTCAAAAAAGTTAGGCCTGTTCTGATGGGAGAGGGAGGATTATGAAATAACTTAGTCATATGTTTCTTCCTACAGGGTTGCAAGCCAGGTAGCTGCTTTGGATCTGGGTTTCAAACCAGGAGTGGAAGCTATTAGGAAAAATCCTCCCAAAGTATTGTTTCTCTTGGGAGCAGATTCGGGTTGCATAACACGTCAAGATTTGCCAAAGGATTGTTTTATCATCTATCAAGGTATTTAGTAGATGTAATTTAAGAAACGTTGCTGTCTAAAAGCTGGAGAAAAAGCCTAAACAGTGGCCTATTCTCACAAATATGACTCTCTGATAAATTCTAGCCTTTATTTTCTGCCAAGAAATGACATTTCCAAACCATAACTGAGATACTGACAGTTTTAACTGTTTCTTAGGTGAAAATGGGAAACTTTTTGACTAATAAGGGAATATAAACCAGCTTAGCTTGCTGGAGCAGAGTCTCAAACCTGGCAAACAACTGCATTGGTTCCCAGCTGTTCTATCATACCAAAATATGGCCTTACCTTAATTCAGCAAGTATCCTCGTTTCAGGAGTCCCCACAAATGCTCTCAGGTGAATGACTATAGAGACTGAACCGCCATTTCCTACTGCTTGTAATCTGCTCATTTTCCTCAAAGTAACTGGCAAGAAGGACTTCACAGTAGTCAGCTTAATAGGCTGTATATCGCTAGTTACGTAAAGCTTAGAAACCCCTTTCTACAGGGAACATAAGGTCTGTACTGTTAGTAGGGCGTTCCTCTTTAGTTTGATGTGCTGATGGCTTACAAGGTTGTGAATGGTTTCCTCTTTCCGTCTGTTAGGACATCATGGGGATGTGGGAGCTCCCATGGCTGATGTTATTCTCCCAGGAGCAGCATACACAGAGAAGGCAGCCACATATGTGAATACTGAGGGTAGGGCCCAGCAGACAAGAGTAGCTGTAACACCTCCTGGGATGGCAAGGGAAGACTGGAGAATTATTAGAGCCATCTCTGAGGTACTGTTCTAAATTGCTTCCAGCAAAAGCATACGGAGTGCTTAAGTTCCTTTTATATTGAAAACTTTCCAAATAAGAGGTACATTTTCAGGGAAGTGCATGCTTAAATTCTTAGGGAGTGATGTTTTGTATCGAGTCCTTTCTTAATTCTGTGGCGTAAATGCTAGTGTTGCCCTTTAGAGACTATTGCTCATGTTGTGGCTGCTGTATGCTACTGGAATGCACAATGGGTGAAGTGTTGTCTGCAATTTCTGCTGCTCTTTGTGAAGTGCTTTAGAGCAAACTGGCGGGAGGACATACTTTCTTTTTTAGAAAGAAAACCACATGAACCCTGAGAACAGGATCTGGTATCATCAGATGAGGTCAAAAAGGTGCTTACCAGTCACTGGGAACAAGATATATTGCTACTTGTATCAACTCTTATGTTTATTGGTGAGCTAGGAAAAGAACAAGCAAGATTGCCTACAGGGCAGGAGAAAAGTACTGTTTATCTTTTCTTGTCTCTTCTACCCCACCTCTGTACAGCAGACAGGACAGCCAAGCTTTTTAACATGAGGAAGCCTTAACTGTAGGCCTCAGAAGCTCAACAAAGTACTAGGACTTTGCTTTAGTTTGTACATTGTAACTGCTTAATGTTTTATGAGTGTAGCTTGCTTTCTGATTTTTAATTCAGGTGTTATAGATTGGTAATTTAAAATACGGTGTATTAAAGCCCTCGGTCTGATGGCAATTTTTTTTGTGAAATTATCTTAGCTGGCTGGTATGACCTTGCCTTATGAGAACCTTGATCAAATACGGAAGCGTTTAGAAGAAGTATCTCCTAATTTGGTCCGATACGATGATGTGGAGGAGGCTAACTATTTCAGCCAGGCAAATGAATTGTCCAAGGTAACCAAAACTGAAGCACTTGGTTATCGTTTAGCGCTATTACATAGCTTGATGCTTTATGCAGCAAGTCCATTCTTTACAAATATAGTACTATAAGCATACCTTGAACTGCAGTGAATGCATACTTCACTAAAGAAATGCTTTGGTAAAAGGTCCTGTCACAAAGCTGACTTTATTTCTTTTTTTTCTCCCCTCCACCCCCCCCCAACCCTTCCTGCCACAGTTAGTGAAGCAACAGCTCCTTGCTGATCCTCTTGTTCCACCTCAGCTTACAATTAAAGACTTTTATATGACAGGTATGTAGAGTATAGCCTTCTTATTAGGAAATCAGCAATACATTTTAGTTTGCTTTATAGTATGATTCTTAAGAGTCATTTAAAGCTTTTCACTAAGCTGTGTAAGAGTTGACTCTTCAAACAAAACTTCCTAATAAAATGATTTGGAAATTGCATAAAGCGTAGGCTGGCTGTTGGACTGTATTTTTAACTAAGCATTTTTCTTTGTACAAAGTCCTGTTTTAAATCTCTTGCATACTGTGTTTGGGTTTCTATATTGGAAACAGTTAACACACTGACAAGTCTTTTCCTGTTTTTTTGGGTTTTTTTTCTCTCTTCAGATTCAATCAGTAGAGCATCCCAGACAATGGCCAAGTGTGTGAAAGCTGTTGTTGAAGGTGCGCAAGCAGTAGAAGAGCCATCCATCTGCTAGATACTAATCAAACTGCTACCAACTCCATCCAAGTACTTGTTGCAGTTATCTGCTGTGACTGATTTTTTATATATATATATATATATTTTTTTTTTTTCTTTCAAAGACCATTTGCTAGGCAGTGGTATTTTTCTTTTCATTCACATTTTCATCAGTTCCAATAGTCCCATAATACAGGAATGTTGTGCCTGGAGAGAGCATGCAGCATTCAACTTACTGTACCTAGAGGCAGAGTACATTGCTGTATACAAATAAATTATAATACTAAACAATCTATTATGTATGTAATTCATACAGTTCATGCTTCTTGCATGAAAAGAACTCTAAGCAATTCTGACTCAGTGAGAATCAGAGTTAAGAACAAGTGTACGTGGTGAAAAACATAGAAGAATGTAACTTTCTTCCAGAGTGTTAGGTATTTTAATTTTAAGCACTGATGAGGGTGTGAAAATGCTATTGTTATCTTGCTCTTTCAGAGCAAGTTGTTCCTTTTTGAGTCAAACATACCTGTTTTATTTCAGACCTACCACTGCTCTAGATACTGTATGTTTCTCCATTTAGTTGCAATAGAGAAACTATTTGTGGGGGGAATAAAAATTATTTATGTCGTGAAGAAGAACAAGCAGTTTTTGCAGAATGTCCTAATATAAAACTGCTTTTAAAACTTAGCAAAAAGACAAAGGTTTTAGCAGCTTTACCTACATGAGTTCAAATACAGAAAGGATCTCAGAATAGTTTCTCTGTGCAATGGTCCTTTTATAGCAGAGTGAGGCTGTGGGAGTTTTTTGGTCTTTTTTAAAAGACTTCAGAACAATAATTTCTCTCCTGCTATTATTTTGGTTAATGTCAGTTTGGAAGAGGGATAGCTTCCTCCTCAACAGGGTACTAGGGTAATAATAATTTAGAGTAATCCTTCCAGGAATCATGCAAACTAGAATGGTATTGGAAAGCCATCTCTTCCAACTTCCATTTAAAAAAAAAAAAAATTGCACCACATTTTTCAGTATGAACAACTACTACTGAGTGAATGAGAACTCTGCTGCAGAAGTCTTAGCTTTATAAAATTCCTTTATGCTCTGTCTCTGAAATTTGTGAGTAACAGGCAAGTAACTTTATAACAACTGTTCTTTCTGCCCCTGGAGTTTAGCCCAGTATGGCCCAGTCTGCTTTATGTTGGCCTACTAAGTCTTAAATATCGGATGTTTGATAGAGCCTGCCTTCTTCCAGGTACAAGCAAGGTCAGATCTCTTGGTGATATAAAATAAACACAAGTACTCACTTCTGTTAAAAATGCCATTGTCCATGTTAGTGAGACATCCAGAACTACAGTAGTCTATCTTTTAATGTGGCAGTTCACAAAGCCTATTAGTGCGCATGTCCATATCTGACTAACACACCATAAAACTTTCTTTTTGCCCTTGTGAAATGTTACTTCTCAAGGAGGGAGGAGGGTAGAGGGCAAAATAATGTGTATGAGAACATATACCAAAAGCAAGGCAGTTGGCTGTTCTCACAGATGGTAAGATCAGGAGGAAAAGGTGCACCTGAATCTCATACTCAGTAAAACGTTTGGTTCTCAGGTTGCTAAGGAATAAACTCCTGCCAAAAACTCATACTGCACAAAGAGTAAGAGGAGTAATTTCAGCTGTGTAACAACTCAGGTCAGTCTTTGTGTTTCTTCACTTCAACATTTTCACTTTAAAATTTATAAAGGTTCAAAAGCTTTAAAGACTTTTTTTTTTTTAAAAAAAAGTGCCTTAAGTGGGAGCTCTGGCACTAATTATTTTGTTTTTGAAAGTTGTGCATCCTTTTTGTGTTTATACATGATCCTTATTTCAATTTAAGAAGTGTCCAGCCCTTATGTCACAGATATATAATGCCTATCTTTAAGATGGAAAGGACGTGAAGCGCATGGGGTTGTGCTGTCTGTCCTGCTTCTGCCCTACTCCCCATAGAACTAGTCATCTTATAATATAAAACTTTAGCTAAATTTGGTAATTGCAACAAGGCTGCCTACAAGTGTGGGTACTGGAAACTAGATAGCAAAGAGAAATCTAAATTAGCATTCTTATCGACCAAGTTTACAGTGCAGCCTTCCCCTTATCTCTTGTGTTTGCTCTGGTGCCTGGGCAATCAATGCACCTGTGGACTTTTGCCCAGCCAGGGGTGAAAGGATAGGAGGGAGCCTGCAAAGGAATGGACAGAGCTCTACAACAACTGGGCTATTCATGCAACTTTTAGGTTTTTTTATTTAAAAAAAAAAAAGTCTACAGTTAGTGCTGCTACTTGCTGGTTCTGAAGCTACAATTAAAGCAGAGTATTATGAAAATAAGGCAAAGAACAGCTGGGATGGTGGGAAATGAACCCTATCACTGTATTGTTCTTTAACACTCAAAGTAAAGGCTTATTTAATTGCATGAACAGTCAGTTCTGCGGCTGCAGCTAACCCCTGCATGCAAAGCTGTGGCTGCCCACAGTGTGCTGAGAGGTTGGGGGTTGCACGAGTACTTTACTGTAGCACTAGAAGAGAGCTAACAGATCGCTTCACCAGCTGCAGCCCTGGTACCACCTGGTGGCCAACTGGCAGAATTTCTCACTGGTTGCGTGGCCGCTTGTAGTGCGGAAACCTTAGTCTTTCTTCCTGCTTTACGCTCCTGCCTGCACAGGCAGGATGAGAAAGAATAAGCGTATGCTGGAAGAAAAATGGGTTTAGTCATTAAGTATCCTCTTCTCTCAGCACAGCACTATGTAAACACAGCTCTTGCACTCAAGCAATTAACTCCCCCTGCCAAACGTGGCTTAGATTAAACCTTGCCCTTGCGTAGTCTTGTCTTCACCAGAAAGTTGTGGGCAGAGGAGAGGGAAAAGGGTGTGTTAATTCAAGGTAAAACCCTACTGAGGCATGCATATTTTTAAGCAAGCTTGGGCTAGGTTAACGCTGGCACTCAGAGTAAAGAGAAACGAGCAAATTCTTTACCCTGCCTTCTCCCCTCCCTCCCCCCCCCCCCCCAAAATGAAAATAGCGTTGGCAGGCTCTTAGGCATGAAGTATTACATCTAAAGCTATGATACAAAACAAAACATCCTATTCAATAGCTACCCTCCTGGAAGCACCAGCACCCCATGGGTACATCCTAATAGTTCCAGGTGGAGACTGCTTTAAATCATGGACAATTTAGTAAGCTGCTTTGATACAAAGAAACTAGACAGTGTGGTGCCAAAGGGAAAGTGAAGTCAAACTGAGGTATGCTCTCAGCCCATGGCCCAGCTGGGCCATTCACAAAAATGTAGTTGCAATGGCCTTATTGTTAAGTGTATTTTAAAGCATAACTTAAGGCAGAAAAGGAAGTATGTATAGCGTTTCCCCAGGAACTGAAAGATGTGGGATCAGTACCTCTTCTGAGGCTGATAAATTCTTGCAGGGCAGTGGCTGCTATCTGTCTGGGTAGGGGATGTGCTCTTATGTTACTGGCAAAGCTATATAGAGAAGCAGCTAAGATTCACTGAGCTAAAGAAAAAGAGCAGAGCATCAGCCCTAAACCAAAGAGAAAAGGTAACAAAACCTATTCTCCATCCCTGTCCCCAAACACCCACCCCTCATAAAATACTCCAAACAATGACTAAGCCAAAACATCCTCTCCCCATACAGAAGAGTCTTGGTACTGATTTGTTTTATTGTCCTTGGAATATGCAATTAGATGAAATCACCTTCAGTGAGATGGGGTGAAAGACTAATTCTTTCTAGGCCCAGATAGGACAGGAACAGAAGTGCTAACGAGTACGCTGATAGACAAGGACTTGATGGTGACTACCATCATGGAAAAAATGCAGCAGTAAGTAGGGAGTTACAGACAGCACCTGAAAGTTGAGGACCTCACTTACAACCAAAGTGAGCTATTTACAACTATTCATTTTACAGAGTAAGTTCTCTCAAGAGTTACCAGGGAAGTTGCCTTGTCAAAGGCAGTAATTCCTATTTAAAAAAAAAAAAACCCACACACACAAAAACCCACACACTTAACATATGCAATTTATCTTCTCCAACTGTCTGCATACAATGTCACTGAGGCATAGCTACCTTTGGGAAAGCAGGACTTAAATAACTATTCACAACAGTAGAAAGTCACAAAGAAACTTTTTGTTTGGAAGCAAACTCTGAGTCCTTCACTGGGTGAGGCCTTATACAAGTCATGGTCCTGTCTGTTGTGTAAGGTTTAGTCCAAAAGACGCTTCACAGTAACATATATTATTTGACAGAATGACTGTTAGTGCTGTTTTTCAAAGCTTCTGGGTATCCAAAGCACCACGCAGCTGAGCACAACAGAGGAGTGTCACCGATAGCTTCATAAGAGACATGCATACAAACCTTGAGATTTGCATGCTTTATGAGTGACTCTGCAGTCAGCACAGCCAGCTATGCGAAACACACACTACTAATACGTACTTTCCTCTGGCTACATGCAAGCATCCATTCTATTAGAGTACCTAACGCTGAGAAACCTACTGAGATTTAGAGACCTTTCCCTGGTCTAGCCTCCGTGTGTAATGAGACATTCTAGCTGATAGAGACATCACTCTCATGCTAATACTGAATTTTGAATAATGCTCAGCTCATATTTCAAGGAAATTTTATTTCTGTCTTGTCACCTTCTGTGCACCTGTGTGTTTGAAACAGCTCAGAAGTGAAATTGGCACATAAAAAAAATACACAAAGAAAAGCAAAAAGCTTCGTATATATCAAGTAATTTTCAAAATGCACTGGTATGTCATGACCCTACGAACTAATTAAACCTCATGCTTTGATGTTTGCTAAACTCCAATTATTTCTGAAAAATACTGTCCTACATGCAGTTTATTTCAGAATTATCCATCACAAGGTATTTTACACTGTTCTTCGAAGCATCTTATACTGCCCACTGTCAGAAGACTAATAGATCATGGATTTGATCCAGCGTGGGAATTTTCAGGTTTCTAATTTGCAATGATGACCAAGACCCCCTGCAACCGGAATGTAAAAGAGTTACTGAACTAAGACCAAAAAAGAAGGATGGGTAGGTAACAAAGGGTGTAGCTTCTTAACCTCTACAATTACAGTTAATGAAATACCAACAGACAGAAACAAATAGTCAAATAAAAATATAGCAGTGTATTTTGATTTAACAATGGGTTTTCTAGTAAAAGGGGACTTTATTAGAACATTCTGCTAAGAGTTTATTCCATTCATTTATCTTCCTGTTTAAAGAAGTCTCCATACACCCAACGTGTACTCTGGACAACCTGCCCACAATTAATAGTCTTATTTTGTCTTATCAGAGATTTATGAAGACAATACATTTATTTAATGCAGATTAAAACATGCACTGCTAATGAAGAACAGATGAGTAAAGTCTCAGTTAATGACTATTTTCAATTCAGTTCACTCTCAGTTAATTATATTATGCAATAGCTAGCACACATCTGCTCCTAACTGGTTAAATAGTTATGCAACCTTATTCCTACTAAAATCAACAGCAAAATTCCCATTGCTCCAGTGAGCTTTCAACAAGCCCCTAAGACTGAGGAAAACAAGGACAGTCATCTGTACTTTGTGTTACTTTGGTAATATTACACAAGTTTAGACCTCAAGGCCACTGAAGTCAAGGGAAGGACTGGGGCCTGAGCTAAAGGAGCCAAGCCCAGGCAGGGGCTCAAATTACCAGCCAATACAGTCATCCAACATACAGAACTTCGCTGGATTAAAGGGTATTCTTGCCAGGTCACTTGTCAAGCTCCTGCAAGGAGAAAACAACCGTATGAAGAAAATAAGCCTCTTGACAGTAATACCGGATGGCCGGTGCCTGTGCTTTTTGTACAGTATGCAGGGGCACCAAATGCGCAATCTTGGTTACTCAGACATTTTTTGGGGCAGCCCCAAGCCTGCCCCGGCAGAGGCTGCATGGAAGCGGGGTCTGTAAGCTCGAGCCAGCTGCCCGGCCCATGCAGGCTGGCAGGAAGAGCCAGCTCCACCAAGAAGAGAGGCAGAGAGGTGGCATTTCTCAGCCTAACACGCGCACGCACAGGCTGTATCTCACTGACTCAACACACTGAGGGCTGCATCCAGCTGCACACAAACTTCCCAGCATCTGATACTAGGTACAGCTAGGCAACCTCTTTCATGAATCTTTCCAATAGTTTTGTGTCTACTGGGCATCGCTTCAGTAGCGAGAGATCGGTTTTCTTCCTGTCAATGCAAAACCCTCCGCTGTTTAATCTGTGAACTGCCTTGTGATAATTTCCACTTAAAATGTGTGTGCCCTAGATACTAGACATACATATATTTTTTGGATAATACACTTTTTGTATACAGCTAGTATGTGATGTACTTTCATTTATTTATAAAACAGAACTTTTAAAAAAGATTGCAAACATTTTTACAAAGCATAAAAATACAGTTTTGTGTCTCCAAGAGGCCTCTGGAAAATCAACACTCACCCCACTCCTGGCAGTAGTACTGTGGAGCTGTATTACAGCTCACGTTCTTTGGTCGGTATCTGTTCTTGCAACAGAGCTACGTTAGTGCTGCAGAAGACGACTTCTCTGCTACAAGTCAAGCGCCATTCTAATGGTATTTATGACTGTATTTAAAGTGATGCAAAATGACTTAGGTCTATGAAACATCTGCCCTGCGCCTCCAGTTGTGCTACCTGCCTTGAAGGAATAGATTAAAACCACGGGATCGAAGGGGCTTAGCAGCTGAATGAAGGAGCTGAGTTTATATTGCAACTTGGGTGAATTTGCTAGTGAAGACAAATCCTCAGACTACGGACCATGCGTTTATTATAGGGACTGTCTGATGTCTGGAGAAAATAGCAAAGAGAGCCCTGGCTCTCAAATACCTACTGCTACAGTACATAGGATACCTGGAGTTCAGGCATGCCAGAGACAACCACTACAGTACACAAAAAGTTGCATGTTAAAGAACTGTTGAAAAATAAGAATAGGCATTTCTCAATAATACTAATAGGCTGAGCTTTAATAGTTAGCCTGACCCTGGAGCTTACCACAAAAACAAACGCACAACGCAGATGACAGCCACTCAAGACATTACGGAGAAGACTGTCGGCTTCTTATTTTTTTAATTCATCATGCGCTTCAGTGTTTAAACCCTTAGTGACAACATCTTAAATACAAATTTGGCTCTACGTTATGAAAAATCTCTAAGGAACTTCTACTACATACTTACGGTGGTTCTTCCCCTTCACAACATTCACCTCTATTTTAAATAAATTGCTGATCACTTTCACAAGCATTGTTAGACACTGGCACCCTTCTCTCATGCATGTGTCTTTGAAGGAACGATAACAAGACACTGAGATATCGCAGCGCTACTTGCTGAAAACCCAAGACTTCACCACCTGCGCAAGGAGCCTAAGTTACGCTCCAGAAGTCCTCGAGATCTGCACTTGAGGTGCCTATGACCTCAGGAAAGAGTCAAAGTTCATTTCTTGATGCAGCCTCTGTTCTTCCTCGAATAAGTGGTATACAACTCAAAGCAGCTATTCCTTTACTTTAATATCAGACCAGCAAGGCTTATTCACTTATTCTCTATGTCACTGCCCTGTGTCTCACTACTAATGCCAGTAAGACACATCAGCAAAGTATGTCTCCTTAGCTAGAAACTAGTGATTTAGGGAATATTAATTTTCTTTGACCGCTGTGCTAAGCTGTACAATGCACTTAGTTGCCAGAGCAGTTGGTCCAGGGATTTGGCCACAAAATAAAGGCAGGCAGATCTATTCCTTAATGGGGAAGTGGAACCTCCGGAATTCAAGTCTTTATTTTGCACAGGAGATGTTTCTTGCTTTCGGCTTGCACACTTTTCTTGTATAGGAGTCATTGATTCTGACTCGTTTTCCCAACAAAATTTCAGAGTGCTGCTCTACTCTATCAAAACAATGCGTCCTCCAGGTTAAGAGGAGAGTCTTGCCCATAAAAGTCATCTTTCTGGTTTTCTTTTCTTTTTTAATTCTGCATGAGTGAAGCTAGCAGAATTTGCTCCGTAGGGTGTTACGGTTAACATTCCGTTGTGATCAAAAAAATTCAGCATCAGAAGTAATATTGGCAATTTTTAGTAGAACATTGAAAAGCAAATCCTTTTAGTCCTCTCAGGTAAATACACAACATTTTAAAAATAAAGTCCCCTGTTCTCAGTGCACAGATTTACATTTCCTCTGTTGAATGACTACAGAGTAGTCCATGTAACTAAAAACTAGTGAATTTTTCTTCATCATTTTGTCCGCCTTAAAAAAGGTCATTATTTTTGTACAGGCCGCTCAAACATATCCCCTTTCAGTTTTCCTACTCCAAACTAGATTCAAAATGTTTCTTTTTTCCTTTACCATCAGGCTTCTGGCTTTGCAATTAACACACATCAAACAGATCTCAAGATGTCACTAAAACGGGTAATGCAACTATGATGCATGTTTATGCTGTAAGTAATCCTATCAAAGTCAAAAAAAATCTGCAAAATCAAGTGCATGAGCCACAGAAAAGGGTTTATATTCCTTCCATACGCAGGTTCTGAAGCGCTTGGAAAAGCATGTCTTTTACATGCCGTATCATCTGCGTCCTGTTTAGAAAGTACTGATGCCCCTGAGCGTGGTGGACAGGTAGTCTCAAGAGTACCACAGAAATACCACTAGTGTGGACTAGCTGTTCGTGTTATCCCTCCCTTTATAAAACACTAAAAGATCTCTTAATAGCGCAAGAAAGAACTAACCTGAACTATATTTGAATAATACTGAACTACTGGATTACAGTTAAAAATACCAATTCTCTTGTTTAACATAATGCTAGATATACGAAGTCACTTAGTGCAGAAACATGAATTCTGTACCCCAGCAAAACCCTCCTGACTTGGTAGGAGTTATATTTAAAAAAGTACTGAGCGATTCTTCAAACACTTCCGAATTGTTAAATAGGCCTGCAAGCGTTTGCAGAACTGGGGTCTAAACATTTGGTCCTTTATTTATTTAGAATAAAAGAAAGGGAAATATTAGCCTGTGCTAGACTGGTTCAACTTCTGAATCCACTGGTACTGGAGATCGTTTAATAAAAATACTGTGGAGTTTTTTTTCTTTTTTAAAGCATCATCACAATTAAGGCCAACATTTGTAATCACTATCATTCCTGTAGCGAGTTCTAGTTGTCGTATATAAAGTATGTGTTGTTTAAACATCTTACAGAAGGAATCATTGTATTTCATGGCTCAAAGCACACAATAACGACTGGAAAGATTTAAAAGTGCCCTAACTGTCCCATTCCTCCTACCTACACGTTTAAAATAAGATTCAGGAGCAACTGATTTGATTCTTGTTTTTTTGGTTTTCCAATGTCAGAGCAAAATAATGCATTTAACAGATTAATAATCTGAGACAGAAAAACACCTCCTTTACAACAACTCCATAGAATGCAACACTCTAGATTATTAAAGTATGCTAATTAGGCTAAACATAATTAAAAAAAAAAAATCAAGCCGAAAGAAAAAATAGGCAGCTTGACACAAACATCAACTGGCTTTTAATTATGTTTTAATTCAAACTAATTTATCTAAATAAAAAACTCACTATAAACACACAAACGTCTTTCACTATCTTAGCTAGGGAAACTCATATACAGTATGTTTTCTAGAGGGAATGCATCTAAAATCAGGAATCAGAAAGTACTATTTTTTTTTATTGTAAAGGATTACAGTAACTGAGATAAGGTTCCATATATTTCAGATTTGTCACAGGAGGGGGACGGGGGCAATGACACATTAAACAATTCACTAGCTTCATTCCTACTGCTTCAGCTGATTGCAGTTCAATAAGCTGTATCACCCGAATAATTTTTACTATGGAAAAATACTTAAATACACTTTTGCATGTATAGCTCATTAGTTTCCTAATTATTTCCTCTTCCTTTAGGACAAATAAAAAGGCATCTTAGCAGTTCATCTCTGAACAGGAGTGTGCAGAATCCCACTGCCAAAAACATTATCAAAGGTCTGCTGAATTCAGTGATCAGCGTCTTCACCTATAAATACACAGTAGCATCTCACATGGTAAAAACTGTATGAAATGCTGTCAAAGCAATCTAATAAACACATCTACAAAGAAAGAAAAACACAACAGCCATTCTATATTACACGACACTGTAGTATAAATTAATCACATTTCTCAACTCTGTAAGAAAGAAGCCAGGAGTCAGAGTATTCATAAAGATCAGGAACAAAGCCCCCAGATCAAAACAATAACTTTAAAAGACTCAAACCACATTTTAAAAGGCTGCAAAATGCTTTGAAAATATTAAAAAGAACCCCAACAAACTCAACTACTGCCTCCAAATTTCTTGCTATAAGCTTTATTTTTTGCATCCCATCCTGAAGGGCAGACAATGGTAAATTTTTGACAGACTAGCATAATTTTTCAGGTATATATATAAATATATATTAAATATATATACACACACACACATATATATATATATCTCACAGGTTCCACTCACTTGCATTAAATCCCCCATGGCTTCTCTACGTGGCCTCCCTACACTCCAGGAAAAAAATAAAAATAAAATAAAAATAAGAATAAAATAGTTGTTTTGGCCCTACCTGTACATTCAGTCGGTTTTATTTACGCTGCCTGGAGAGAGAGACAGAGAACATAACGATGTGACAGTTCTGCCAAACTACCCCTCTTCGGTCTCAGCTGTTCTACTCAGAAGAGCACCAGAAAGAAAAAGTTACAGCAACTTTCACACATTCACATTCATTTTTAGAACCATCACCCAAAGACCAAAAAAAAAAAAACCCAAACAGTTATCAACTTTGTATTTTATAAGATACAGGGAAAAAAGAAGATTTTTTAAAAATTTTTACGGAAAGCAAAGTTACCAAAAATATATTTTTGACCATACCTCCTTTAATTTTTTTTTTTTTCAGAAAGACGATCTCAACTGGTTATAAAGAAAATTATTTCTTCAGCCACACAGTTCTGCATTTTATTTTTATTTAAAATAAAAACTTACAACAACGCTAAAAAAAAAGAAAAGAAAGAAAGAAAGAAAGGAAAAAAAAAAAACCCAAACCAAAGCCAGGTTTTGGCCGCTGGGCTCCCTCCCCCGAACTGACACTTTATGAAAACCTTCTGTACTTTTTTTTCCCCCCCGCCTCCCTCCCGCTCTCTCTCCCTCTCTACTACCTCCAAGATGGTAGGAAAGTTGTTGTTTTGGAGGGCAGAGGAGCCGCTCTCTGATGTTATGTCCTCGCGGTGCCTGTAGTGGTGCTGTAGGAGGCTGCTGGCTCTCTTCTCCAGCAGCCCCGGCAGCCCTGCCTTCCTCGCTGGAGAATATATTCAGGGATTCCCCTTTAATAATCACCTACCCTCCGAGCACTTTGTAGTTTTAAAATAATAAAGAGCCCCCCAAAAGCTTCCTCCCCACGAAAAGCGGGATCTCCTCAGAGCCAGGGGGGCAGCCGCTCCTCAGCGCAGAGCCCGAGCCCATTCCCGGTCCCTCTGCTGGGGAGGAAACTCCGATCTGTCAGCCCAACAGAGGGAAAGGGGGGAGAGCGGAGAGAGGAGGAAAAAAAAAGCAGCTGGAAAGGTAAGCCAGGCCCGGCCTGCATCCCCGGGCTCGCGTAGCGCGGCAGGCGGCGCGGGGGGTGGGGGGCGGGCGGCCGGGCGGCCTACGCGAGGCCGGGGCGGCGCAGGCCGCGGCGGGGGGGGGGAGGTGCGGGGCGCCGGCGGCGTTTTCAGCCCGGCGGGCGCCGCAAGGAGCCCCGGAGCGGGCCGGAAAGGGGGGGAGGCCGGAGCCCCCCTCAGAGCGGCAGGGTCGCGGCGGCGCCTTTGGCCCGCGAGGTGAAGGGCGGCGGGCGAGAAGGGGGGCGGAGGAGGGGGGGGTGTGTTGGGGCGGGGGGGGAGCTAGGCCGCAGCGCCGCGCGGCCTAACCGCGCCGCTGCCGGCCGGGCCGGGCCGGGTCGGGCCGGGGCCCCGCTGCGCGCCCCGCGGAGCGGCCGGCGGGAGGGGGAGGCGGCGGCGGCGGCGGGGGGACGCGGGGCCGACATGGCTCCGCCGGGCGGCGGGGGGGCCGGGCCGCGCCGGCCGCCGCCTGCCAAGTTTGGCGGCGGCGTTTTTCGGGTGCGCTGCCCCCCCCCCCCCCCGCTCCCCTCACCGCCGCCGTCTCGTCCTCCTCGCAACTTTTTATTTATTTTTTTTTTTGAGGGTTTTTTCTTTTTGGTGGTGGGGGGGGGGACGGAGTGCCCCCCCCGTTTAAACAAGGCGGGAGGAGGGGGGGGCCGCCCCCCAAAAGGGGGGTGCGGGCGGCGGCAGACCCCCCCCCCCACACGCACACACGGCCCCGGGCGGTGGTGATGGTGGTGGCGGCGGCGGCAGCTTCGCGCCCCGCCGCGTGCCGGGGGCCTGGCGCGAGGCCCGCGTTGCCCGGCTGGCAGCGGGCGCCCCCCCAAAACCCGGGGCGCCCTCGAAGGTGGGCGCCCACCCCGGCGTACGGCCTCGCCCCACGCACGCACGCGCGGGTCCGGCCCGCGGCCGGGACCCCGCGGGGTGTCGGGGCGGCCCTGGGGCAGGGGACCGTCTCTGCGGTGCTCTTACACCCAGCTGAAAATAAAAGGATCCTTTCCCTCACCCCCCCACCCCTTTTCTTCTTTTTTTTTTTTTTTTTTTTTTCCCCTTAGCAAAAGAAACGTCTGGTAGTTGCGAGCTCGCTGGAAAACCAAGCAACGCGCTTCGCCCAGCGCAGGTGGAGCAGCTCTGCTTGCTGAGGTTAGAGATGCGTAGTGTGGTGCCCCTGCTCTGTACAATGCCGTTTGGCTTAAAAGGCCGACTGCTGCACGCGAGCAACCGCACAGAAATTTTGGAAGCGCGTAGCTCAGAGCCGCGCGCGCGTTCCCCCGTGCGATTAAAATACGGGGATCCATAGTTAGTTCTAACTTGGTTACTTAACAACACGTGATGAAGGTTTGTTTTAAGGCTGTTGACAATCTTTGGGAATTGCTATACTTTTTAAAAAAAAAAAAAAGACTAACGTAGGGCAATGCCCTATTCCCTCG
This sequence comes from Struthio camelus, assembly GCF_040807025.1. Classification (NCBI taxonomy): domain Eukaryota; kingdom Metazoa; phylum Chordata; class Aves; order Struthioniformes; family Struthionidae; genus Struthio; species Struthio camelus. Next base: position 9,008,868 of record NC_090947.1, on the reverse strand, counting down.
TAGCTGAGCGTCCGCTTGTCCTGGCAGCGCTGTCGTGCCGGCCGCAGCGGTGTTTCGTCATGAGCGCTCACTGACCAGGTGTCACTGCTGATCGATAAGCGATAGCGCTGGTGCTCTGTGTGAAGCTCTCGTAGCGACGCTTTCGCAGCCATCTTCGGGCTTGTGTGTGGTTTGTTGGTAATACATACATCTATAAAACAAGTTTTATTAATCATAAAACTAAATTATCTGCAGAAAGCAATCCAGAATTTTAGTAGGAGTTGTTCCGATGTTTCCATATTTTTACGACAAATGAACTCGTTATATGTAGGGCCTGGTCCTCTGGAGTTGCATGTGCCGTGCTCTCGCAGGATGATAAATCCTCAGAAAAGTATAAATTTATTGTAATACCATATTGAAACTGGGGTAGCTTAAAACTGCTAAAAGGCTGCTCTGTGAGGAACTCTATTGCCTTATTCATTTACTGAGTATTCTCACTGAAGCATGAATGATATTCCCGCGTTGTGTGAAAATAAGGTTGTGTGTCTTTGCAGCACTGGGACTAAGGCTAAGGTATTTTGTTTAAGCTCGTGTGCAAATGCAGGTTAGCTGTTATTTGCATAAATAAAAGACAGACTTGTAGTTCTTTTCATTCAAGTACAGATGCAAAGTATACTGTGGTGTGCTTAGCCTCCGCTTTCTCCCTGGGTCATGGTTTTGATATTTTGAGATAATATTTTAAAGTGCATTTCTGTGATGTTGCAGTGGCCTAAATCTTCATTTATTGCTGCTTCTGAAGGCCTTTTCCTGCAGCCCCGTTTGCCCTGGCAAAACCTGGGCTTGCTTATATAGGGAGAGATAGACATATATATATAGAGAGATATATATATAGAAATAAGTGTGGTTCTATGCAGGCATGAGAATCTGCCTATGTGGATGCAGTTGCAGGATTGGGGCCTTACAACTTGAGTTCAAATAGAGAAATCTTTGTTCCAAAAATTTCTAAAAATACAGAACCAGTCTTGAACCTTAACTCATGAATAGCCATGTTCAGGAAATGATCTTACTGAAATCTAAGGCAGTGTGCTCTCAGCTACAGTTTTCAGTTACGAACTTTCCTACTCAACATCTTCTCCCTTTAAAAATCCTTTGAAGTTTTAAAAATTCCTAGCATCTTAAATGGTTATTGCTTTTTAGACTTGGGGCTATCGTTGTCCTTCCTTAAGGCGCAGTTTACCAGATGAGTGAATTAGCTGAAATTAAAATTCCAGCTTAAATTCATTTTATGTAGGAAAACAAAAAGAAGAAATTGTTCAGTTTTGGAACAAAAAGTTGTCCGTCCCCCCCCCCCCCCCCCCCCCACAGTTATGTTTTTTTTCCTGCAGATTGAAGCTTGTTGCAAGTCTATATGTCACTATTATTAGGAATAACGCTTAATTTTAATTTTATATTTATTGCATTGTATTCTGAAGCATAATTTGTATTGTCAGTATTGCCTAAAAGGTATTATTGTTTTTCTCTTGATATATTGCACATCCTTATTCAGTAGATGCTGCCTTTTTTGCAGAGTTGAAGTAATAAGCTTTTTTAAAAGGCAGAATGAGGACAATGTTGCTGCTTCTGTTTTCCTAGGTAGATTTTAACATGTGAATATAGTAGTCCAAAAATATGATTCCAGATAGTAATTAAAAATGGTTAGCCCTTACGTATCATTGAGTGCCTTCATCCTGCGGCAGATCTTCTGTCTGGGTACTTCAGCATGTGTGCGGTGCCTTGGCTTGTGCAGGGCTCTTCGGAGTTCCCCCTGGGTGAGGGCTGTGCTCTTGTTGGTAAAGTTGTCCCCAACAATAACTCTTGTAGTTGACTTTGGTGGCCTCATAGTGTTTTCTCTCTCAAATTGGATGGTTTTACTAATAAAATGGTTCTGTTTTGTTTCCAGAATTAAAGCAGGCCTGGTTTGGTTAGCTGAGCATAGCAGAGAGCTGAGCTGCTGAATGACCAGAAATAAGCCCAACTTATGATTAGATCACAGAGCAGAGACAGAAGCTCCAACTCTGTGGTGTTGATGTCGACCACAATTAGATGCGGTGTAGCTACTCTTGATGGAACAGAACACTTTCCGGAGAGGGACTAGTTGCCTAAAGTCTCAAAGTATGAAATAGATAGAAATGGAGCGTTTTTGCTTTCTCTGTAATATGGTTTGTACCAATACTGACTGAAGGTTATTACTGTAAGGTGGCTTGAAATGTATCTTTTGCAATGATTTTCATGGTCCCTGTCCAGCTCTGAGTGGATTAAACTCCATGTTGTCCAAACATCTTAAAATCTATGTATTTAATGTTTGTTAGTCCCAGCAGAAGGGCCAGGCAACGCGAACGCGGGGAATTTTTCTCTCCTGGTCAAATAGAGGAGTCAACAAAACTGCTGTTTAAGCTATTTGAGTTTGTGGATAAGCTGAGGTTCTTAGAGATCCCTGTTCCCCTTCTATCCCCAAGCTGGTGTTTTTTGGAAACGTGTAGATGATTATACCTTGTCTGTGAGTTGCCAGGAACACACCAAGCAATATAACATCAAGTCTGTGCTAATATTAGAAAATACAAAACAGCACAGTTAAGACCTCTTTAGTGGTGGCTTGTGTTTGGATGCGATGTGTGAACCTGTACGCTCAGTCCTCTTAATTGTACGTCTTTTAACCACTGACAGATAATTGCAATGCAGTTTACAAGGCGTCTGGGGATTCCGTTGCCCAAAAGGGTCTTGCTTGCAGTGAATGTCAAACGCCAAGCATACATTTTTAAATGTGTCTAATCCACGTGGTTTAAAATATTTTCAGCACAGTGTTTTCTCAGAATTGCTGATTGATTTTTATTTTATTTTATTTTTTTTGGTCTACAATGCTTTGGGCTTTCTGATCGCGACTAGGCCATTAACTTCTCTGTAGACTACAGAAGAGATCAGGTACCAAATTTCTGCGTGATACGACACTGACAACTCTCAGTATGACCTAGCAAAGATTTCCCCATAACGTTTGCTGCAGCAACGTTCCTCAACCTTTCTGAAGGACTGCTTAACTATTTTGGGAGGGAGCGCACAGAGTGCAGAGGTACAGCTTTGTTGTCTTGGAGTTGACGTGCACTGCAAGGGAACTGATTATGCCTGCTTGCGGGTACTAAAAGCAGTTGGGAGCTGGCCTCTTCCTATGCCTGACAGCAGGCGCTGACAGCTGCGCAGGTGTGTGCATTTAAGTGTTTTCTTTCTCTTTTTACCATCGTTTTGCAAGCTGCCTTCTGTTGTGTCATGGACCACCAGTGGCCACAGTCTGCAGGACAAGTAATGCTGCCCTAAGTGATTATGTCATGAAGAGCGGCTTTGCTTCTCTGTCCTGCCCGTCTTTGCTATGCGGCCTCGCTAGGGTGCTAAGTTTGCTGCTCTTCACATGCCCAGATGGGATTTTTAGCAGAGGAAGGAGGTCTTGTTCCAGTCATGGTTTCAGGAGTGAAAATGGGAGAAGGGGAGATAGGAATGTGTTCCCAAATTTCAAATGTTAGTGCTGACCTCATAGGAACACAGGAAATGCTGGGTCAGATCAGTGGTCTGTCCAGCCTAGTGCCCTGTCTTGGGCAGGGGGAATAAGCGATGCTATTGAAGGAGAATACAAAAGCCTGGGCACTTCTTCGTGTTCTCAGCTCTTTCAGCATCCGTTTTTGTTAAATTAGGCATTCTAGCAGGTGCATCACCGCCCGCTTCTTTTAGTGTCTGCTTATGTCCCCATTGTCTCTTTTTTTGAACCTGATGGTACTATCTGCTGCCACAACCTTCTGTGGCACCAAGTTCCAGAAGTTCACTGGCTAATCTGTTTTTAAAATAAAAAAAAAAGTAATTTTTTTTAATATGTTTTAAATCAATCTCTTACTAGCTTCATCGAGCACCTCTGTTTCTAGAGGTGTATGATTTGATACGTGACGTTTCTGTGTTTCCCTTATCCCCTACCTTTATGATTTTGTAAAGCTCAGTCATTTCCTACATCAGTTGGCTACAGCACAGATTTCTGGGCTCTCTTCTGCTCTTCGCCCTGTTGCTTCTGACTATCTCAAAATCTTTTATTTAGAAGCAGTTGTTTAAGAAATGTGCAGGATCCTTAAGACGCAGCTTCTGGCTCCTCATTCATGGGTTGTAGCTAAAGCCAGTTTGAGCATATGCAACTGTTTGTGTTGAATCTTTCTACAGCTTCAGTGTGGAGTATAATTGCCAGCCCTGAAACAACTTCCAGAGGGTTTTGTACCCTGATATTTTTGCAGCAAAGTACAGCTGCTTAAACGTTCGTGTTTTTTTTTTTTCTTTTTTTTCCAGGGGAAGTCCATGTTTCCGTCATCTCTTACTGAATCCTGTGGGACAAAAATAATTTCTCCCCCACCCACTATTTAGCTAACTGTGACTTCAGTTCTTTTCAGATAAGTGGCATGTGCCTAGTCTAGTGCTGTGCTGCTTCTTATATAGTAGCAAAAAGCTCTGGTAAGAATGCCTGTGTATTTTGTTTGGATTACAATACTAGTTCAGGTTAAATCAGAATCAACAGATTAAAAAGTCCTTGTAATGTATATATGCTATGGAAGTAAAAAGAAAAGGCTCTTTTTAGATTCAGTACAACTTTAGTGCCTGATCCTGGAGTATATCCATACAGTGCCACTGCCTTTCAGGGGCTCGATGCAGGAGTCTATCAGTAAAGATTTAATTGCAAGATTGAGAGATTTGCTGCAGTTTTTTTTTTTTTTTTTTTTTTTAGTATAAGACTGGCAGCTGGGTTGGTTGCCTTTCTTTTTGTTCATCACTCTGTAGTTGCACTGATCAATTCCTATCAAGATTTTTAACATGATTACATTATATGAGCTTCTCTTAGTGTGTATGTAGACTCAAAAAAATCATGTTCAAGCTCATTGGCTTCCTTGAGGAATGTTGTCAGTATTTGTGCTTAAATATTTCACATAGCATGCTGCTTGTGCCCCATATCTTTCGGAAAGACGACAAGGGAAATGCTGTGCCGGCCTTGACGCTGTCAAGTTAAACACAAAAATAAGACTTAAAATTACAAGTTAAATCCAAAAATAAGACTGGGGGCACAAGAATAAACCTGAGATTGCAGTGGCTGGGAAGGGCAGAGTAGTTATCGCGGTGTATTTCTTGCTGTTTACTTTGGAAGAGTTCTGAAGAACTCTCTTTCTTTGGCTTGTTGCTTGATAACCTGAAGAAAAAGAAATGTTGCTGGGTTGTGCAAAAGAGGAGAAGGTCACTGATCAGTAAGAGGACTCTACAAAGCATAGTAGTAGTAGCTTAAAAGAAGATGGTACATAGAAAGAAATATTGAGCAGCACCCAGGTCATCCCACCTCTGCAAGATTCCCCTGTTCTTTCAAGTTTTTCATTTTGTCCAGTATGTCCCTAAGTACAAGCTTCAGTTAACTGCTGAGAGAAACAAATCCCAGGGCAAAGGACTTTCTGTTAACCTCATTCTGTGTATGAGATGCAATTAGTTAAGGTGCATTTGATTATTTCTGCTACCATAGTAATGGAGGGGGCTCTCTCTCCAACATATGGGACCCAAACCCAGGTCACAACCTTCCAGTATATTGGGCACATCACCATGGGATTTCTTTTTTTCCTTCACATGATTGCTGGATAATATTGAAGTGCACGTCAGTGTCTGCCTTAACAAAGGCGTCTGAAAGGATTGTTTGGTTCTCGCTACACTAAAAAAGTGATGATAGTTCCCTGTTTCCATGCCATATTTTTGAAGGGAGGGCACAGCCAACAAAACAATGAATTTTTTTTGTGTTAGGACTAAAGCATTGTGATGGGTATAGCTTCAAATGTATATAGTATATGCTCTTCCATGCGTTGAGAGAAATTGAGAAAAGTGGTTGGAACTGGGGTAGATGGTCTGTGCTTATGCTTTAGCTATCTGGCATAAATTAAGTGCTAGGCGCCTGTCCCGAGCGGGTACTTGTGTTTGTGCATGGAAAGGGAACTATGTGCATAAAGAGGAAACATGAAATGATCCTCGCTATTGTCAAATGATTAGTTAGGTCACTCGTATTTAAGTCAGTAACATTTTGTAGTGAATACACCCATTCTGTATGCTGCGTATGCTGCAGATGTACATATAAAATTATTTCAATAATTCTTAAGGTTATTTTTAAATTTCTAGTACTGTCTTCTGTCCTTCTGCTTGTGCAGCTAGATATAAGTTAAGGAAAGTGCCTGGTTTGTGCCGTTTGCTGAGAAATGCATGATAGGGCATTTTGTTTTGCCCTTGTGACTTAAAGTAGCTTTTCTAGATCCCCAAATGTTGCAGTGCTTGTCTTTTTCTCAAGGCGCTTTTATACAGTGGTATTGAAGGTTTTCTTTCTTCACAAGAGGAAACAGTATTGTGCCTGTGAAGTCTGTGGGCTCCCTCCTTGCAATTTTTTTCTTGCCATTTTGGGCCTTCAGGAGGAAATAAATGGATGAGTTGGTAGTAGGTACCTTTGTCACATGCCTCTAATTTATTACTTATTTTCTGACTATCACCTCTACGTACACTCCTTTGCATGCTGTATAACACATACGAAATATAACACCCGTGAAACTGAGTGAGTACTAAATACACCATGCTGAAAAGAGTTTGTTCTAGTAATTCAGAATGGTCTTTCTGAATAACAGCCGCCTTTTGCAGGCTGGGTTGGGTGTAGCAGAGTAGCTGCAGAGTATGTGTACTGTTAAATTTTACTGGAAGCTGCTTTGGTAAAGAAGGAAATGCTTGCTAGAGGCTCCATAGTGGTGGGAAACCAAGAAGCAGCTTCTGATTTCACGGGTTTGTTATTTTGTTGCACTATAGGAGTCTGTTTTATTAAAAAACAAAACAAAAACCAAAACCTTTTGCAGAAATGACATTTCCGCCCTCCTGGGGTCAATGGGAGTACTGCCTCTGGCATTAGTAATGCCAGAATTTACCTAAAATAAGTACAATAAGATTGGGAAGACTCTAAAGAATCATGCAGACCTTGGGAAGGCCTGCTCATTGATGCCTGCAAAAGTTGTGAGCAACTACAAGCTCTGGAAACTGTTCACTAGATGCGGTAAAGACAGCTAAAGAAAAGCTTACCTGCACTGCCTGATAAAAATAAAATTTTGCAGAGCAAGGATAGTCATTTAAAACGTCCCTGCAATAAGATGGGTTAATGGTACATCAGCATTCAGCCTGACTGAAAGCAAGTGGTCTAATTTGCTGCTTAACCTTTTTTCCACGTGTAGCTCCTGATGATTTTCCAGTAGATGGGTGGAATTTAGTTTAACAGGTTTAAGCCTGGTGACAATATTCCACCCCCCCCCCCCGGCCAACTTTTCCTTTCAGTTTTCAAAGATCTGGGACTGCTGGTTTAAAACTGTTGTGTTGCGTTAGAGGATCTGGCTCGTTGGGTGCTAGCTGAACCACAGGTTAAGCGGCCGCATCTTGCCACTTACGTATTAAGCGGTATGGTCCTCTCTGTTTTGTCTTGACTGACTTTGACCTTTTTGATGTTTTCCTTAGACAATCTGCTTCATCTTGATTCATCATCATTCCAGGATACTGGTGTCCTTGGGGCTCTCTCTTAGCATTGATATGGTACAGAAGATTTAAAATCAGGTATTGTTTTGGGTCCTTCTTTCCCACCACAATGAAACATACATGCATTTTTTTTTTCCCCTTATGTGATTTATCGTAATATTTTGGTTCTTTCAGCTGATGTTCACAAGGAATAGAGTCACGTGATGTATGAAGGCAAACACATACACTTCTCTGAGGTTGACAATAAGCCCTTGTGCTCATATAGCCCCAAACTGTGCAAGCAGAGGCGACTTAACGGCTACGCCTTCTGTATCAGACACGTTCTGGAGGACAAGACTGCCCCCTTCAAGCAATGTGAATATGTGGCCAAGTATAACAGCCAACGCTGCACCAACCCCATCCCCAAATCTGAGGACCGTAGGTGAGTTGTGGTCGCCCCTCTGCAAAGTGGGAAGTAGCTGGGACGCAGGCATGGTTTTTCTTTTAAGATACCGCCCGGCTTCAGGGTGAGGGAGGAGCGGGCCTGAGAAGATTGATTTCCAGGATGTTTCTTTGAGGGTTTCATTTTAAGACCAATAAATTGTATTTTGTTTTCTGTGGGGAATCAAGTACACAGAAAGGGGGCAGTCACTTATTCTCAAGGAAGTTTTCAAGAGGTCATTGCTTTTCTCAAATTCACTGTAAGCTGTGGATCAAACCTGCTGCTCTGGACCTACTGTTCTGATTAATTTGCTCTGTCACTCATAGTACACACACTGCAAAGTGCCTGCTTGTTTGGCCAGCTCTGCCAAAAGCACACTTCCATCTACTTTTGCAGGAGAGACAACTGGAAATGCATACCCCCTGGGCTTAGGGAGTGATGACACACAGGGATGAAGCTGGAGTTACAGTTCAATGTTTTTTACTTGGTTTGGTAGTGATCTGTGGTGTTGGATTACTGGAATAAAATAAATGTTACTTGATGAGAGACTGGCCAGCTAGGATAGTGCTGTTGCCTGCCTTTCTTCTTTATTGCCTCCCTTCCTCTCCCCATCCCTGCCCAAATGAAGATGCCTGAGGTGCCTGGGTTATTAAATGGCTCGCAAGAGATTGTACTTGAAGCCTTTGGAGAACTGGGAATTCAAACCAGATTTCCTGAATTGCAGCCCATGCCGTAACCGCAAGGCCGTTCTTCCTTGCTCTTTAAGGCTTTTTGAACAGCAGTTGCGTTGATGTTGCTTGGAGTGAAATAGCAGAATTTGACTAGTCTTGGCTGCCAGGTATATATGACTTTAATTTTTCAGGGTCACCGCTACGGGTTTTGTCAGTAATCCGGCATTTGATTAATGTATTTGTTAACTATCTGAGGCTTGTTCTGTTACAAACCGTAACTTTTTTCCGACCTAAAATATAAACAAAGCATGCCAAAAAAGAATCAAACCACTATTCACTGACCTTTCACATTATTAGCTGCCGTTCACTAACCTTTTGCATTATTAGCAGTGTTCCCACTGTGCCCTACATATAACTTCCTCCTCGACTCACAGCTCCCTCTCTTGTCTGAAACAACAGTTGGACTGTGCTCTAAATTAACTTGCACTTCACCTGCCATTTCAGTTGAGGAGACTGATGAAGTGAGGAAAAAAACATGAATGTTTGTCAAAAGCTGTAGGGCAAATGCTCAAATGGCACAAGATGAATAACTTGAAGCTGTAATTTGACAGCCAGTGATTGTTTCTTTGCTACTGTACGGTTGAGGCTGTTTGGAAATAAGCTAGCAAAAAATGATCATAGAAATTGTTAGAGCGAATGATATGCTGTAATTTCAGATGCAAGAGCTGACTGAGCCAGAGTTGCTGTTTATGCAGTGGTCATACTTAATAGAAATAATAAGACTTAATGACGTTTCTTAGCTCTCGTATGTTCCCATGGAATTTGATATTTTTCTTTACACCTTGAATTGAGTTCACACTTTAACTTGAGAAAAAATCAAAATGAATATACTGAAGTGTGGCCATGACATCTGGTGTATGTTATATTAGAATAATTCAACTGCATGTCGGGTGTCACATTACAGTACTTGAAGAGGACAGCAGGTGTCTGAAGGAGAGAATAAACTTTTAATTTCAAATGAGAGGATGTGATAGGTTGAAAGAATATTTTAAAAGTCTGTTTCTCAGGATAGAGCTTAATTTTAACAATAACATTTAATGAATGCTAGTGATAAGCCCTGTGCCTGCTCTAAACAGTTTTTTTTTTTTTTTTTTTGGCAGGCAAGCCTGTATCTGTTTCTTAGGAGACTTTTTTTCACACTCGGTTCAATACAAAGATGTTTGCTATGTCTCAGTTCTTCACTTGTAGCTTTCAATTCTCTGTGTATAAAATTACCATCAGATGGTCATTTTGCTACAGTTTTAGACATGTAACGGTATATGATCAGAAGCAGGCTGTATGGCTCTCTGACAGCTATCATCCGAAATACTTGTTAAGATTATAAAGAATAAAATGTCTTAACAGGATATATGCATTATCTGCCAAAAGCCTCATAATCTGTCCATAGATAATTAAAAAAAACTATCCCTTGACCCCATACCAGTGATGGGGTGCTATCAGCCACAAAACTGGTTAATACGCTGTTATGTTATTAAATTTCTTATTAACCATTAACAATCTTCAAATTAAATCTATTAATAGCATGTGGCTTCATTACCTTATCTGAAGTGTAGCTTCTCTGTTCTCTATTCTGTTTTTTAAAGAATATATACTGGATACAGACATGTGTTATATATATCTGTGTTTCCTCTTGAATACGTCTTCTCGTTCCTTCTTGTCCAAATATACAAATAGATAATGAAGTTCAATTAAATTTTTAATGATATTGTTATTATAATTGGCCTAGATTAAACACTTAACCTCTAATTCTCTTCTTTTAAGACAGTTTGCAAATCCTTTGTTGATATGCAGGATACTCTCCAGTTTAATTAGATCTTCCTTTAAACAAGCGTCAGTACTAGCCTTGGCTGCGCTATGAAGCAGAGCGCAGATGTAGGTGGAAAACCTCACCCTGTCGATTCTTGCCCTGGCTGAGATGTGGCAAATTGTCCAGCTGAAGCTTTGGGGGCCCATCAGCTTTTGTGTGCTTCATGTTATGGTAGTTTTAATGGAGATCAGCCCACCCCTCTTGCCGTATGTGTTGACTGCATTTGATCTCACCTGCACCAGAATAAGTGCCTTTGGCACTGAGTAAGGAAGAGGGGGAAAAACTGTATTAGATGCTCAGTGTGAGATTAACTCACAGTGAGAATAACTTGTCGCAGCAGAGCGTAATTCCCATTTGGCTCTGTGCAGGGCCAGCTTCGACCTAACAGGTTTCATGCTCAGAGCCATGTGAAAGGGACTGGGCTACTTCCAGGTGCTATTCCAGTCTAGAAGCTGTTTAATCTGTCTTTTATGGAGCATAAACTACAAATGGCTTCCCTACCATTACCTGCAATCCAAAGAGTTTATTGCCTCAGCTCAGCTGGATATAGGCTGGTTCCAGCAGAGCCAGTTCATATCTGCACCAGGATCTGCAGCACTGCATAAAGTCGGAGCCAGTTTGGGCCAGGGCCAACTGAAAAGCCAATGTGGAACCTAAAGGGCTGGGAGACGCAGTGCCCCGGTGCCTGACTGGCGCTGCGTGGGACCAGCTAGAGTCTGGCAAGGCCGAGGTTGAATTGGCGCTAATAAATTATGCCTAGCCTGAGTTGACTGTATGTGGAGCCACCCAGAGAAGGCTTAAGTGCCCTTCCCCGTTTCTTCTTGCCCCTTTTAGTCCAGTGGCCAGGGTGCATCAGTCTCCTCTATGCTGGCAAGCAGGGAGTTGATACTCGGAGCTTAAAGCATAGGTTCCTCCAGCGTACTGGGGAGCGCGAGTGCAAATGATCTGCATTTGCATTGTGTCGTAGCCTGACGTCCATGGGCTTGTGTCCAGAGGTGTTGCCCGTGTAAGATATTGTTAGCTTTCAGTGTTGTGTTATTGTCGGTTTTAAGAGGCAAAGCTTTGCTCAGCCATATAAAAATGCCAGAGCATCAAACGACCAAAACCCTTAGTACCCTAAAACTGAGAGATTGTTTACAAGCTAATTACCTTTTCATAGGTTTATTCATCTTGCCTTTACCTCCTGGCTCCTGCACAAGCACAGAGAGACAATATTTAACGTGCAGATAGCATTAGGGAAGCATTGAAATTGAGCAAAGCTTTTTTATTGGAATAAGGAAAGAAAGAAACGTTTTGATTGGGTTTAAGTCTCGTCTGTTTGTTTTCTTTTTTTCTGTCATACTAAAAGTGCTGTTCGAACTGATCTCAGTCTTGTTGAAGCACAATATTAAGAATGTGCTTAATTTTAATTATGCAACTAGTGCTATTGACTTTAATGGAAACTTTATTGAGCCCTCAGTTGTAGCATTTAATTTTTAAAAGTGCATCTCTCAATATGAATTTTATGACATATCAGCTCTGTGTGTGTTCCAGTAAAAACTTCACACATTGCTGGCATTCATCTTGCCTCACTGAGATTTATTCATTACTTAATTTCTTCATTATGGTAGTTGTATTTAGACAATAATATGTAGCAGTACTTTTTTAGCCTTCTTTTGATTTGTGAGTCCCTGAGGATGTGGATCCCTCAAGAAACTACATATATGGAGATTGCTAAATTTCATATATGAATTTGCATTTTCTTTTTTTTTTTACCCTTTGTGGACCTTTTAGAAGTAGTTCACGCATTGCTCCCTTCATGGGTGCAAACATGAAGTTGAAGCTCACTAAACTGAAGTGTTAAGCTTTCTCGTTATTTGAGGGGTTAGGTTTGGGCTTCGTTGCTGGTTTGTCTCTGTGAAGACCAGGAATAACTTTGTTTTAGCTTGTATTCACATTTGTTCAACGCAACTCACTTTTCTCAGATTCATACTGATTAGATGTTAGAGAATACCTTCACGGCTATATCCTTAACTTACCCTAGAAATGTTTCTCTGCTGCTTGGTGTAGACATCACTCTCTCTGCAAATCTTTGTTTTCAGTGGTAAGCTGCAGGCCTGTGACTCTGCAAAGGCAGAAGCGTGGTTGCTGGTGGGATCCCACAGGGGCAGGAGAGTCTGCCTATATGATCCAACCCTTTTCCTGCTTTTATACGTTCCTGTCATCTGCTTGTTTTAATCAACCAAAGATGAATTGTTTACTTTTTAATATGTTACCTGTGGCCATAAGTTGTCACTCCTTTTCTCTTCCTAATTTTCAAGGCACACCTTCCATGGCTTTTTCTATTTTTAATAACATGACATTAGAGCTTTTTTATTTTAGAAGAGCTCGTAATCTGTTTTTGTGGTTTGTATGTGTACACATTCATGGCATTGTGTAAAAGCTTTCCAGCAGCAGAGAAAGTCTTTTAAACTAGATTTTTTATTTGAAGACTATTCAGCTAATCTTTTGGATACGATATGTTAAACAATTAAAACAGAACTTCAATTTTAAGCTACTTGTTCATCAAAGGCAAATAGTGGTCCTTCTCAGTAGGTGTCTCTATAGTGAGATTGTCCCTATAAGCATCTTCTTCCAACTGCAACGGAAGTCGCGTTAAAAAGGTTAGCTGTTTGCAGTGGAAGAGCAGCCAGTGGAAAGGAAGCGGTCTTTAGTGTACTTTTTCTTTGGGAGCTTTTGAAATGGTTCTGTATGGTCAGAGTTAATGGCTTGAGTTCTTACTCTTTCATGCATCAGACGGTCCCATTTGTTTTTTTTCATTTTGTGAATATTTACCCAATAGAGAGTAAACATTTTGAATGGCAGTGTGAATAATGTGTGAGGAGTTTTATATCTGAAGGTTACAAATTGCAATTTGTGTAAGTTTTTTGTTTTCAGTTAAAGGTTGGGAAAACAATAATTATCTGTTGTATTAGATGCAGTTGTGTACTCTTTTTATAAAACCTCTTGTGTTTTGATCTGATTTCTCGTGAGATGGGTGTATGTAGGTCTCCCTTTTGTGATATGTTTTATTCAGATTTTGGCTTACAAGAACTGACTTAAGAACCTGCTGTTTTTACTTTTCCAAGGTACTGCAACAGCCACCTGCAGGTACTTGGCTTCATACCGAAAAAGGAGAGGAAGAAGAAGAATGATCCCATAGAGGAGGTAAAGGTCAGGCATCAGATGGATGCTATGGCCTTCAGTCTGACAGTGCCCACCCTGGCCTTGAAGATGCCCAATGGACTGGATGGGATGTCCCTCTCCCCACCGGGGGCTAGGCTTCCCCTCCACTACCTGGAGGCAGAATTAGAAGACCCCTTTGCTTTCAACGAGGAAGATGATGACCTAAAGAAAGGGGCAACAGTGAGGAAAAAGTTGCAGAGCAAGTTGGCTCAAAACCGGCAGCGCCAGAGAGAGACAGAGATTTTGAAAGTTCGCCAAGAGCACTTTAGCCCCCTTCCTGCACCTTTGCAGCAGCAGCCTCTGCAGCAGCAGCACTCCCATCTGCCACCTTCATCAGCTTCGTTAAAGCCGACAGGGCTACCGCAGGGCGTCGTCTGCAAGTCACCTCAACCTCCGAACACCAGCCTACCAATGCAGGGAGTGGCACCCACCACACACACTATAGCACAAGCCAGGCAGTTGTCTAACAAGAGACCTCTGCCTCTCCTGCCACCCGCTAGGGCTCCTGTCACGGACCCTCCGAGGACTGATCGGGTCCTAATGAAAGCCACAGCCTTCTCTCCGCACTCGTCCTGCATGAGCCGGCTACAGAGACTGGTGAAACTGTGCACTCGAAAACAGCAGCTGGACACTGATCTGTTTCCGCATTTAGGTGGGTAGATAATAACCGCGCGGCCTTTCCCCCCTCCTTCTGTTGTTTGGTTTCAGGGCAGTGAGGTAGTATCTTAGTGGTCCTGTCCTGCATTCCGGCGTGGTCCTTACCGAGTAACCCCAAACTAGGTAGTCGGTGCTTTCTTTAGCCCTCCTCTCTACGTAAGGAATGCCTAGACCCATCACGCGACAGTTTATGGCATTTTTGTTGCGTGTTCTTCTTAACGTGCGTTTGAGAAGTCAGACTGCGGTGGTGAAAACGTTGCTTGTGTGATGCAGACCTCCTACAGAAGGTTTGCGACTTGAGTGCTAAAGACAGTGCCAGCCGTGGGTGGACAAGGTTACACTGAATACTGAATAGACAAGTGCAGATTACCAAATGTGTCCAAGTAAAAATTTGGAGATTTGGCCCATCGTTCTGTGCGTAGGCAGATATCTAGGTGACTTGGTTAGGAAATTTGGAGAACAGGAGGGTTTTTCCTGAGTGGGCCTGTCTGTGTGCAGAACGTGGATGAACAAAAGAAAGGCTGTGCCGCATAGGAAGGCAGTGCCATTAGAGAAGCGAATTGGAGAGGCAGAGCCACGTCCACGTGTCGGTCCAGAAATACCCTCCTCCTTCCTTATTATCTAGAAACCATAACAATCAATTATTGCTACTTATGAAAATGTAAATAAATATTACTGACTTGCTGCTATGGGAATAGTACTCTATGAAGTTTTAAAAAGGCAGCTGACCCGGTGGCTTTTTTGTCTGATTATGAATATAGACTTAGATACATCTAGCTGTTCTTGTTGTCCCCTCCAATCTCCAGAGTTACCTTACTTTTCTATTTAGTTTTAGATCGTAATTTTCTAGCAGGTATAATACTGAGCAGAAAGTTAGGGAAACGGCAGTCAGTGTGGTATATTAGAAGAGGAATGCCGTTTGTGGTTTGGTTTGGTTTTTTGAAGAGACTTCAAATAAATCTGGAAGTTCTTTACACAGCGTCTTACTTAATCACAAGCATCTGTAATTTTTGCTATTTCAATTAACTCTTTTTTTAATTTGCTATTAAGATCTGCCCTTTGGCACTTGTGGGATAATTTGACTATTTGTTCAGAAGATAATTAGCATCCCCCAGCATGTCTCTGAAGGACATGGCTCTGCAGAAATCCTGTTTGATCCTATACATAATGCAGTTTTTCTAACGAATAGCAACTCCAGAGTCACTGCCGAGTGTCACAGCCCCAAATAGGTTAGAAGGGGACCCGCCTTTTGGGCGGTTGTGGAAGGGTCACTGTCTGTGTTTAATGTTTTACGTTCTCAGGTGGTGGTTGCCCTGAAGACAATATGTTTCCTAAAGAGGCATAGTTTAGAAAAATGATTAGACCTATTAGTGTACAATTATACAAATACTAGAATAAATATGAAAATGATTGTATGCACTTAGAATATTTTATATTTGACGCATTAACAGCATTCACTTATTAATTATGTCAGTGTAGAAAATGTATTTGTTATTTATTCGTAATGTGGTTTAATATGAAGACTGCTTATGCCGATTGAGAAAATTTTAGGATTTCTGTTTAACAGTAGAGCAGTACTAGAGATAACTGCTCAGGATCTTTAAAAAGGTGCACTTGGCTTTAAGCATCCTTTCCCGTAGAACTATGTAATGTGATGTTTGTGTAGCTGCAATCTTCAGTGTGAGCATAGCTGAATCTGGATTAGATTTTATTCCTTTATTTCCCTAGTGCCCATTAGAAGAGAAAAACCCCAGCCTCTGACTTTATTTTTAAACTTTGGATAAAGACTTTGTTACACGGAGTCCATTGTGCGTATATCTTTATCTGATGATTAAGTTATTTTTTCTTTCCTGTATTGAAGTGGGGACAATGAAAAGCATTTAAGTTGAAAATATATTTCTGGCATTTCATCAAATGTCTTAAGGTATTTTATTTTAGGTCAAATGGGTATCTTAAAACTAGATACTAAGAACTATATTTTCAGAACCTTGCTGATGTTCATGAAAAATAAGGTTTCTGATATTTTTGCTTAATGTTAATTAAGTGTTGCTCCTAAATAATGAAAATGCTTCTAATAACTGTATTCCAAATCAGCGTTTGTTTCTAACTCTTAAAGTAGGTGCCCAAATACTGATGCGTTTCCCAAATTCTAAACATCTGACTTCAGAGTCATCTTGGGTATACATGTTTTATTTTTTAGGAAAAACAAAACGTTCCCTAACTCTGTCCCAGCTGCTGCTCGATTTTTAAGGAGCACATGAGGAAGTAACGAAAACAAACAGTGCTGTCTTATGAATGTGGCTGCATTTTTTTTTTTCCCCACCCCCCTCCTGCTGCAAGGAGTCAGCAAGAATACCACTGGATGTGAGAGGGAGAGTAGGAAAAACTGCAAAGGATGATGCCCCAGCTGAAACGTTCCACCTGAGAACTTCCTGGAGTTGCTCGCTTTCTAGCTGTCCTGCTCAGTCTGAGTACCTGAGGCTGCTGGTGCCTACAATGAGTTGATCCTACCGCATTGTCATTAAGGGAAAGCATGCTGCTTAATGCAAGTGCATGACTATTTGCATCTCTTTTCTTAGCTCTCTTTCCATGCTATTTTATACATTTGGCCGGCAATTACAAAGACTGAGCAGAGGAACATCCTGTGTAGCTGCGTAACCATCTCTGTCCGTGCTGCTCTGTCTGATGGTTTTTCTGTTCTCCATGTGTTTTGGCAGCAGGAGCACAGGGTTTAGAATATGAGCAAAAATGAAAGTGGAGCTATGTGACCTATTTAGATCATATAGTGTTAAAAATTACCGGGCAGTCAGGTCTTTGTGGCAGGGACCTCTCTCTCATCTTGTCTTTAAAGACTTCATGCGCTTCGTACGAAAGCTGCAGTATTTCCTGTAGGTAGGAAGGCTGGTGATTTTGCTTTCATTGTTTATGGATAAAGAGGCCGATAAAAATGTTAAAAAGGAAAACTGGGAAAAAGCAGTGCACAGTATTTTTACACGGTAATGAAACTGTTACCATAACTTTTCCTGGGTAAATGAGAATTTTATATGATTTAATCAAACACAATTATGCTTGCAACTATACTACACAGGCTTAGAACAAGCAAAGACTGTTTGTCTGTAGTGCCATAGGTTGCTCAGAGATTTATGTGAGGTGAGTAGACGCTTCATCCAGCTTTCATGTTTTCAATTCCCTTAGGGCTGGATTGGTCTGAAGACAGTGGAGAAGAGTTGGAGGATTCAGAGCAAACCTCCCCTTACCAGGCTGCCTGGTCTATCCGAGAAACCCTCGGCTATGAAAGACACGAGTGAGTATGATTCTTTAGTATGCGTACTGGCCATGATGCAATAAATTATGTAAAGGCGAGCTTTACTTTAAGTGGAGTCAGTGGAAATTAAGCACTTGTTTAAGTGCTTTCTTGAAACAAAGGATTGTTTGAACTCATTTGTTTGTAAGAGCCATGAAGCAGCTTTCCGCCTTCTGTCCCAGTTTCCACCTAATGTGGAGTCCTTTGTGCAGTCTGCTATCAGAAGGATGCATCAGCAAAGAATTTAAGCTTGTTTGCCTAAATTTAATTGAGTTGAGTGGGATTTATTCATGAACTTGGGTGCCTAGCTGGATAGTGATACTTCGTGAATTGGAATGAAATGAAGGGCGTTATTCTTGTTTTTTCTTTACTACTATTTGTGAATAAGTTTATTAGTAAGCTTACTGCATTTTACTTGCTAATCTTTATGATAACTATGCTGGATGTTTGTTTTAATGCATTTCTTTGTCTTTTTGAAAGATTGTGGTATTTCTTTTAATAATTAAGAAGTGTTGAGTAAACCTCTGTCAAATAGTTGGGAGCACTGGAATGAAAATGTTCTGACTGAAGGGGATAAACACAGCAGGTATCTGCTGCTGGTGCAGAAAAGCTTACAGTGTGTACGTATATATATGTGTGTGTGTTTCTATGTATTCACACACATAGACAGTGATACTGATATCTGTGTGTGTGTGTGTGTGTGCATATATATATTTAAATACAGACAGACATCTATATAATTTTATATATACAGATAAGGCATGAATCTGTGAACCCACAACAAGGTATGATAATATGTGTCCCTACTGATGTAAATTCTAAGGTGCAAAGGTAAAGCAAAGCATCCCAAGCATAGTATTGCAGCATTGAAGTTTAAACCACAAGAAAAAATGTGGGAGGCATGTTGCTAACAGAAGGAAGTTTGGGGTCTCAGCAAGGTTTGATTGTGGTTTCTATGGTAGGATTCCCTTTCACTGTGCAACTAGACTTCTCGGTGTTATAGCTCTCTCGTATTTGTATAATCTTTAAATATCACGGAATAACAAATTGAAATTCTGAAACTTGCCAAAACTTCTTACCATCTTTTAAGGTTGTCTACAAGGTGAAGAGCAGAGCTGTACCTCTGTCAAGAGGACAGACACCAAAATGATAAATGCTGAAAGACTTCAGTAAATCAGAGCTTAGTAGCAGCGTGCAGATGTTTATTTTTCTTTTTAAAAAGGGTATTTTTTTGGTCAGCTCTAAAAGACCATTGCTTTTAGGCAGTCAGCAGTCAGAGAAGTAGTGAAGATTCATGAACATTAGTTTTACTTAAAGGGTAACTTTTTAAACTAAAATGTTTTGGGAGAGTAGAGAGAATTGATGCTTCCTCCCTGCACGGTAGGAAAATGGGAACAAGTTTTCAGTACATCTTTAAAGTCGTACATGATTTTCAAAGCAGGTGACATGTCTATCACGTAACTTCCCTTACACGCGTCTCTCTGTGACATTTGCTCTGGTTCTTCCATAGATCCCTATTTCTTTGTCAGGTTCTAAAGGTCAACTCTGTGTGTTTTGTCTTCTGTTTGTTTTAACTTTCTTTGAATTCTTCCTTCTCTTTTCACGTATTGAGAGAAAATACTACTTTGTCTTGACATTTTCTGTTCCTTTCTAACGTTTTGTGCACTTCAGTTGAACACCGTCTTCACTGATGATGGTGGATAAATTTTGGTATAGTACTGGCAGATCCTTGTGTTGCAAGCAGTCTGCCTAGTCTTAACTCTTTAGCAACTTTCCTTATTTTGCTTATTGATAAACGTTGGCACGTTTGCTTGATTTCAGCCTTCTAAAACTTTTATTTCTACTCTGCAAGCTTCTGTGGAGATTTTTATTATCTGAAATGTTTCACTTTGACATCTTTGCAATATGGTCTGTCTGTTGCTGAAGGTGAGTTAGTCCAAACTATTCCTTGGGTGGTTTGGTTTATTAAAATAACTTTGTCTTACTAATCTGGTAGTTCAAATGAATGGCTCCTACCTTAGCGAGCCAGTGGCTTGTTACTGCTCTGAATTTTGGAGGTTAATACTACCAGAAAACCTGTGGAAATCTTTTTACCGAAACCTTGAGATTCTGAAATCATTTGTTACTTACAGTTTTTCGTAGGAACTAGTAAAATTAAAGGCATCTTTTCCCCGCTCGCTTGTGTTTGGGCTTGCGGTCCCTTTGGTGAGAGCGACAGCTCTCTACCAGCTGGCTTCGTTCTTTCCTTTTTCGTTCGACTCCGTTAAAGTGAGCAGGAGGAGTGCTTCTCGGTGTAACTTCTGCATTCCTGACCAGCTTTCAGCACTTCTCGTTGGGTGACGGTGGGGTGAATCCTCTTCAGCTTTTGTTGGGCTTCTTGTGTGATACTGTAGCTGCTCCTAAGCTCTCAAAAATCACAAGGCTGGCTTAAAATTAATGTCTTAACAGTAGTGCGTTTTGAGTTCTCTTGCCTTCTGGCCTTTTATCCTGTAAAATTCACAATGCAGGATTTACCTGCGTAAGCAAAGGCTAAATATTTGCCGTTACGATTCTTTGCTTTAATCTAAAAAACTTGGGGGGGGGGGGGGGGTCTTGTGTAGTCACGGGATTCCAGGGAACAGGGCTTTAAGGCAAGCACACATGTTTTAAGTTCAAATAATACGGACGGTATTAGCACGGCACTTACTCTAGGCAGGCAAAGTGGCAGAGAAACCTGTCTTGGATGGGAGGAATCCTTGGTAGGAAAAGGTTTGGCGAGAAAGCTGCTGCGCCCGCTTTTTGCTGCGCGGTGCTGCCTTTGGTTTCCCCAGGAAGAGCCCGCAGTAGTTCCCTCCGTGTTTGCGCGTGACGAGCTGAGAGGGAGCGGTTGGGAAGGAGCGGTCTGGATCATTCGTGAAACGGTTTGCATAGATCTGCAGAAACCTTTCGAGTGCTGAGGTGCCACACGTTAAATTCAACCTCACGAGTGATACATCATGCAGCTCATGAGAGTCAGCCAAACAGCAGCTGGCTACGCTTGTAAACTTGATTGTAAAAAGACAGCAATAAAAAGCGCCTTTCGGTTTCAGTGCTTGCCTTTTAAAAAAAAAAAAAAAAAAAAAAAAAAAGCGCGGTGCTATTTTTAGGTCTCTTTGAACATATGAATATGTTTGGCTGGTCCTACTGGCCTGAGGAAAACAAAATTCTGAATAGGTATTAGAAACCGTTTGCTTCAAAACAAACCCTTATCCGTTGCAGGCACGATTTCTTTCTGTGTCTTGCGTATATGTCTTCATCTTGCTTCTTGAAATGATCTCATAAATTTCAAGTCAAAATGTATTAAAACGCTACGACTTTTTTCTGCCTGTTTCAGTGGGAGGTGAAACGCTTCTCTCCCCGCTCCCCCAAAGAAGCGCTTTTTTTTTTCCTAAGGAGGTTTCCTTTCTTGTCTTAAAGTTATTTTGTAAGTGTGTTTTAAAATGAAATCAGTAAGTCTACAGATTTGTTAAAATAACTCTCCCTAGACTGGGTAACAAAATATCTTAGACAGCTGACCCCGTGAGTGTGTGTGTGTGTATTCCTCTTTTCTATTAACGAATTAAAAAATGAAAATCTGTATTGAGTAGATGACAATTACGGTGCTCTAGTCTGGTGGTTTGTTCAAGCAGGCGTTTTTTTCTTGAGTGATCTTAGAAATGTATTTTCTTTGCATCTTCACGGTGAAAATGTTTTAACATTAAACATGTTAAATACTTTTAGCATGTTGCATTTGCTGCTTATCGTTTAATTGTGGAGGTTAATTATGTGCAGTTTATGCTTCTTGCTAATAATCTGTAATGTCTTTTAACAGACAAAATATAGTACGGTTGACTTCCTGTAAAACTTTATTTAAAAAGTGCATTTGTGCCAGGGCAGTGTTTGCCCATGGGGGGTTTTTGCGGGCAGCCTTTGAGGAGCTGGATGCCTTTTTGGAATAGTCTCTGAAATGTAGCCCGAGGGTGGGTAGAACAAGGTTTTCCAGAAAGGAAAGCAGATCTTAGTCGTATTGCCTTTCAGGGACAACTGTCATGCCTGGATTTTACTTTGTTAGTGAATATCACAGCTGGCGTTTTGCATCCCTCCTCCTGAGAGCGAGTTAGGCGGTCCGCTTTGCTGCGCGCGGGTTTGACCCGTGTCACTTCATTCAGTCCAGCTGGCCAAGCTCTGCGGCCTGTACCGTGCAGGGGGGGTTGATCTGTTTCATTTGTTGGGGCTGGTTTTCTTCCCCCTCATCTCCCTTTCACAGGTAAAGTCAGCGAAACGTTCCTCAGTTCCGTGAGGGAAACCTTAAAGGACCAGCTAAACAGCCTGTTCTGCTCAGGTGCAGTTTACTCCGTTTCTCCTTGAACAGAAGCCTCCTCCTGCAAACTAGTGCTTGTTGCGGAGGACTCTCTGGTAGCTCAGTGGACCTGGTGTTTTTAACGAGTCCCAGTGACGTTTCATTGTTTCATGATTTCTTCTTCATTTAGCTGAACGTGTTGATATGCTTTGGATGGTCTTGTTGATGTACGCCTGGACGTTCGTAAAGACAAGAAAGATGGGGGAAAGGCTTTCACGAGTGAACAATCTGATCAGTCCTCCCTCCCTCCGGTTATGGCTTAGCACTGGTCTGATTCTTCCCTCAGTGCCTTCTGAGTTAAACCTTCATTTCTTCTGTGTGTGCTGTAACTCAGCTTTAACTCTGCAGTAAGGACGAAGCAGTGTTTAATGTGAGAAATCTCCTAACAAAATAATCACTAGTACTTTAGGAAGAAAAGGGGAATCCATCTCTTGGAAGCAGGTTGGTGCAATGATGGCAGCTTTGCTGGTGTTGCCTCCTACGCCAGTTTTGCTCTTGACTGCATTGGAACTGGGATTTCAGTCCAGGCTTATTTGACTGTAAGAGTTGCAGGGTCATGTTTGCCTCATAAGCCAAGGGATGCATACAGGTCCCGTTAACGAGAAAGCTGAAGTAGCCCCGTTAAAGTTGCAGGCATTTCACTGGTATAAATCTAGGGGGAGAGAGAGAGAGTGCAGAGCTTGGTGTTAGTTGTGTGAGTGTGTATTTTGGTTTAGGAAGGAAAACACTGCCTGGCAAAGGAAGAGGAATCAGAAAAGGTCAGCGGTTTTGGTACTTGTAACAATTTGACCATCTTTTCTAGTGTGACCTTTCTTCAATAAATTTCCAGTACATAGTCCCCCACCCTTGTCCTCTCCATTAATTGCACTTTGATATAAGAGTTTGCCTCGTTTGCTGAGACATTTACAGTAAATAAAGGTTAACAGTATAGATTTTTTTTGAACAGCAGGCTCCAGACATTTAAATGTGTCAGACCCAATGATAAATTGATGTAATCGCTAATAATGACATACTAAGAAGGGTAAGTACCCTAAGAGTTCAAGAGGGATCCTGTTCTTGCAACTTCTCAAGTATCCCTGCCTGATTTCAGCCTTTGGATCTCTGTGGGGCTAGAAGAAGGGTGCCAACTTAACAATTCTTTCAAATTGACAAATTAGCCTCCTTTAAAAAAAAATAATAAAATAAAGCCCATCTGTTTTTGTTCTGTTTTCCCTCCTTCAGGTCCGACGATGACAATGCAGATGACAGGAGTTCCAGGGTGACCAGACTTTGCACTTACTTTCAGCAGAAATACAAGCACCTCTGCCGCCTGGAGCGGGCAGAATCTCGTCAGAAGAAATGCCGGCACACACTCCGGAAAGCCTTGCTGCAGGCGGCCAGCAGAGAGCCGGAACGTGCTGGGCAACTGATACAAGAGCTCCGAAGAGCTACGTGTGGCCGTACCAGGTTAGACCTTTCTACACGACAGCAGTAACCTAAGCTCAGGGCAGGGTAAAGATACTGAGCAAAGTATTCAGCAACTGAGGTTGCAAAAATGTTGAACTCTGAAACTGGTAGCCATGCACCAGGCAGAGCAACCATGACATATAAATGCCTGTCAGCAGAGGACAATAAACACAGCATACTGTGTTTTCCATGAAGACAGGCATTTTTCGGCTTTTTTTGTGTTACAAAATGGGGATTGTTTGTTCAGCAGTACCTGGGCCTGGTTTCTTAAATGCTATGTGGTAAGTTTGTGGCCCACTGCAGTTATTTTTTGTTAATTAGTCTATGTATTATGGCTGGCTCCAAACGTCTGGCGCTTAAGTCCCATTCCTTAAAAGGTGTGCAGTCTGGTGTGCAGATCACCATTGCAATTCAGATTTCTTTTTTCCAACAACTTAAAAGAAGGAGGAAAAAAAAAAAAAAAAGTCTGTACCTCCTCTTAGTTCTCCTCCCAGCAAATCACACTTAAGCTCACATTTTTTGTTAGGTTTAACTCAATCTCGCATTAAATGAAACTCAACAAGAAAATAAATACCTTCTAACAACTCTGAAGGTTACCTTCTGTGGGAATTCTTTCTAGATAATGTCAACATCCCTCCAGCTCCTGACATACTTACTGAGAGTTGGGTGATTCATATTTATAGAGATGCAGAGCGAGTCCAAGCCCTGGCATTATGTCTGGGGTACCAGCAGCAGCTTCCTTCTGCTGTTCTGGTTTTGCTTTACAGGACATGTGATTTTGGGGGTTGGGGAGGGCTAAGGTGAAAGAGGCAGGCTGGAACAGGCTGCTGAGAGTATATTATGTTTCTGGGATGCTCCTGTTCCTGGGCAGTGAGCTGTGGTTCATGACATTTGAAGGGTTTGGTGGGAAGGTGGTGTGATGCTGGAAGAGCTGCTCAGAGGTATAACGAAGAGGTAGATTACTGGTTTATGAAGATGCATAAACCTCTCTAGACTTAAACTACAGCAAAAGCCTTGCCAGAATTGGCAAACTCTTGCTGGGTTTTTCATTGTTAGGGCATTTTTATTGCACAAAAAGAATAATTTGTTTTGGATAGACTGGCAAAGCCAGGAATACCTGTCGTCGCTGCCCTGGTTAAATTAAGTAAACAGAGTCTTTTGAGTTATAAAGTGTTTATGGGTAATGTCACTAACTAAAACTTTGCTCAGTCAAAGTGCAGTTGATGACAGTAATGGCTGAAGGAAAACAGACAGGCTGCAGAAAGCCTTTTGTCAACCTAGAAAACAACATGTGTACAGAGGTGAAATTCAGCCCTGGGATCGCCAGCTTTGTCTACACAAAGGTGACAAATGCCTCGAGAGCAGGCTAACACCAAGCGAGCTGTGTAATGCTTGCAGTACTCATCCACACTGCTGGCTGGTCGCCTGCTTGCAGCTCAGGCTCAAGGCACTGAGGCTGTGCTGAAGAAGCGCTCAGCTCTGGGCACCTGCTGGTGGATTGGGCTGTAGCACGTTGGTGAGGGAGAGCTTTTACCCATGTTGAGCACGCTCAGGCTCTGCCACTCCAGAGCTCAGTCTAAGTTTGTCTGAGCACGTGCTTGCATGTGAACTCTGGGGATGCTCGGCATGTCTTGATTTATGAACAGGCTTGGAAACGCACCTGACTGCCCGTGTAGGCATACCCAGTACATCCTAGTCTAAAGGATGACCTTATTTTGAGGGTCACCTGTGAGGACACTCACCTGCTGCTGTTCTCGGCTCTTGCAGGGTGACGTAGTATTTACGTGGTAGCAGCACACAGCACCTCTCATTACAGTTAAGGCCCTGTTGTGTTAGATGCCGAAATAAACAATAATCCTGTTACTGCAGTCGCACCTTCACCTGTCATTGACATCTATTCTGTATCCCTGTTTAGAGTGTGCTAATTCTGTGCACCTGTCTGGATCGTGACACACACACGTGTGTTCAAATGTTTCATCCTGCTGTGCCACATCCAGTAGCATAGTTGTGCTAGATACCTCCTGGAACTCGGCTGTTGACCCCAGACTCTCTTTTGCTTTTGTTTCAGCACAAGCCAAGCCAAGCAGAGAGATGCAGAACCAACAACGTGTAGTGGGACTTCGAAGGGTGAACAGTGCACTAACAAGGCTCTTCCGTTCACCAGGCATTGTTTTGAGCGTATCCTCTTAACTCCCTTTGGGAGTTGTGTTCAGGAATGGAAACGTTTGCGTTTTCGGCGGTTTTTTGTTGGTTTTTTTTTGCATTGACAAGTACGGTATCGCAGAGAAAAACCTATTTGTTAGCATCTCGTTAACTATTTTGCTTTTAATTTTACTGTGTGATATGGGTGCTGTAGGCAGTGAGGATAAGTAGTTTGTTACTGGTTTCTATCATAGTCACGTTATTGTGTTTTCATCAGCTGCAGTTTGTGTGCTAGAAGCCTCTATGAAAATGACCCTCTCTTTCATGAATGACTTGCCGCGTACCCCATGGCTTTCAACGACATGTCTTTCAAACAGTTCCTGATAGCGTCCAATAAAATAGCCACCTGTGAAGTTTGTGGGAACAAGGGATATCACATGGTTTAAAAAATGTGACTTAGACTGACTGGAAAGATGGAAATCTGATATCCTGCGTTGTTTGAAGAAGCAAAAGAGAAGGGATCCCTGAATCCAACTTCTAGGTGAGGAAGAACCCAGGGTGCCAGGGATTTCAAGAAACGTCTGGAAAGATGCAAAGAGCCCATGCATGAAGGTCGCAAAAAGGAGGGAGCGCACTAGACGTAAGATTTGAGTCTGAAGACTGTAGAAAGACCGACCTCCTGCCTGGAATGCTTAGGAGTTTTGCAGACTTTATTTTTTAGCTGATAGCCCGTTTCCTCTTACTGGAGCTTTCACTGTTGCTGTTTGAAGTGACTAGTGCTTTTCTGTTCCAGTTGCTCTCAGAGAGCAGCACCTTTTTAGTCTTTTTGGTTTGCACATGCCTTGCATTTTTGTTTTGAAGGTGAAGAAGCTGTGTGATGAATTCCCTGACAAACAGGCTGTTTGATTTGTTGCAGGCCCCATAGAGCTAGTGTGCAGAACAATTCAAAACCACTGTATGAGTGCGCACTGTGGCGTGTACGTTTGTTTGGTAGTTCATTAGGCTCCTGACTTTGTTTTTTTGAATTTTTTTCTTTTTAAATTTAAGCTGCCTTGCTTGTCAGTGTGTGTACGGTAGGGAAGTCAAGGATAGTTATTTTGCATTTCAGCCCACTTTATTCCCTCTGTACTTTCTTCTCCATTAAAACGGTCTTTTCTAACGTGAGCGGACTCTTGGCTCTGGCCCATCCCTCCAAATCTTTGCCTTCTGCAGGTTTTCTGTTTACCTTTCATCCTTTCTTTTGCATTTTTAGCATTTTCTGAACGTAACGTAGGGATGTTGAGGTTAGAATCAGCCTGAGAACTGTTCAAGATGGAAGGAGAGCTTCTAATGTTGTTTGAAAAAAAGCACAATGAAATATCTCTTTGATTTTTCTCTAAGTCTAGAAACATTTTCACTCCTGCAGGGGATTTTTCTGAAGGAAATCTCAGCAAGCTTACGTTTGGATTTACTTGACCTTTCTGTCTGATTGCACATCTTTTTTCAGAGGAGCAGGAAGGATCTCGAAACTTCTTTGTCTGTGCTCTAAAGATAAATGCCAAGAATGTACCTTAAACGATGGAATTAAGAAGTACTCTTTTCTTTAATGTTTCAGTATGGATTGTCATTAGTCTGTAAGGAAATAGTCCTGTTGACTATGCTGCTCCAACTGGTACTATTGATCTATTGATTAAGACTCCAGGAAAAGGTTTCTTTTTGCTAAGAACTCATTAGTGAAATAGCTGCTTCCATAAAACCATCTCAATATGTAATAAAATCATTAGAGATTCTGCATGAATGCAGTTTTTCACTTTAAAAGTCAGGTTTGAGCGTTACCTAGCTTTGAACTTGAATAACAAAGTTAAGATACTCATTAAAAGTAGCATCTATGGACAGATGAGAGTTGAAGGCTCTGATCTTTATCAGGCTGATAAATCAAAGGGCGTTTCTCTATCGTTGCCTTGTGTGTTATTCCTGATGCAGAAATGCACAGATATCTTACTGAACCGTTCTCAGCAGCTCTTCTCGAGTTGCACAGCCAAGTTTGCAGATGGTCAGCAGTGCTCTGTGCCAGTTTTTGACATCACACATCAGACACCTCTGTGCGAAGAACATGCCAAAAAAATGGTAAGTACAAAGCCAAAACTGTAATTATTTCTATGGATTGGAACGATGAAGAATTTTAATCCCAGTCTTTCTATGCTCTCCTGGTTGCTAACTAGCAAGTGTACAAACTTAAGAGTCCATTTCCTTATGTTTTTCTTAAGTGGGTAAAACATTCCTAATTAGTATAAAGTATGTTGTAAAAAATCTCTTACATACTTTTGGGGATATAATAAAGTGTGCCCGAGGGTATGCTTTGCTGGAAGAAGAAATCAGACTCCTCTCCTGAATCAAGAAACAGAAAAGCTTTTGCAAGTGATCCTGTGGTCAGTTTATCTGGGTTCGCTCATGGCCCTTAGATCTGAGTACAGTATGAGTGTGGTATGTCAAAAGCAGTGTTTCTCAAACATTTTTAGTTCGTGGGGCCCCAGATATTTTCTAGAGGAAATGTAGATAGCAATTTTAAGCACATTGATAACAGTTTTGCTACTTTATTTGCCTTTAGATGACTATGAAAAGTTGTCTCTGGATCTGGATCTGTGGATCCCAGAGGAAAAGCAGTGGCCTACTAGAAGTCGAGAGTACCTAGAAATTGGGATGGCGTCATCTCAGTAGTGTAGCACAAACCATCGCATTTCAACCCACAATTGTATGGGCTTTTTTTCCTTCCTTCTCCTAGGCAATCTTCACTGCGTCTCTGAAAAGATGTGCTCCTGTAGCCCATAAAATCCTTTGCCATTCCCAATGTAATTGCAACTGAAAATTGATGGCCATTTGCTTCATTTTATAGTTGGCCAGCAAGTTGCCCTTCAGAAGCGATGAAGCCTCAGTTTTGCACCCACGTCCCTCACAAGCCCCTACTCCTATAGTATTAACTCCATTTCTGCAGTGCTCTCCATCTTTTGTAAGACTGGGCAGCTGAGGATGCTGGCTTCACCTGCTACTCACTGTCCCCATTACTGCCAACTTGCAGCAGTGTTCTTCTGTTTTTAACGCTTACGGGAATACCATCAAAGGTTACAGTTGTGCAGTGACTTATTTAGGGATTACTGGTTTTACTGATTTTTAAAGTGACACTGCAGGATCACATATTGATTATACTTCCTAATTTGGCCCAGATGTTCTTTGCCATGGGGATCAATAAGGAAGGAAGCAACTTAATTTTTGCGTCCTTGCTTGGATGAAAGTTAGCAGTTAGTTCCTCTGGCATTATGCGTGACTGTGTTTTGAGTGGAATGGCTAGGAAGAAAAATAAGGAATATTTGTTCTTAATGTATTCCCTGTGCTATTGTTTTACCTCCCAAAGGACAATTTCTTGAGAGGGGACAGCTCCCGTAAAGTTCAGCACCAGCAGCAGAGGAAGCCCAGGAAAAAAACAAAGCCGCCTGCACTTACCAAAAAACACAAGAAGAAGAGAAGACGAGGCCCACGCCGGCCCCAGAAACCCATTCCTCCTGCAGTGCCCCAAGGGAACCTCACCATGCCTGCCAGTGTCTCACTGCCAGTAGAGTTGTCCCACATACGGTCAGTGGCAGCCCTGCCCCAGTCTGCTCACCAGTAGCTTGAAAACTGTGAATGAGTACTGTAGAAAGGTGTGATGTTCCTGTGCTGATCAGCCTCTGGACAAGGAGATAGTTCAGGGATGGAAATAGTATTTCCATGTGACTGCTTAATACAAAAGCAAAATCCCTAGAATGGTTAATTTTAAGTTTGAACGGTGGTTGAGTTTAACGGATAGTGTCTTACTCTTGATGCCCCATCTCGTAGATTTAATCAATAGTTTTCTCTAGATGATGTAGGGGAAAAAAAAAAAAAAAAAAGCATGTTGAGGGGAAACATCCATTACGGATGGATGTTCATTCATAGTTGTCACTTGGAGGAATTAAAGCTGAATGCTGGGACTAACAGTCCTTTTTGTCCAGGAGCCCCTCCACACCAGAGCTGAGTGCCGATGAGCTGCCTGATGATATCGCCAATGAAATCACAGACATTCCACATGACTTGGAATTAAATCAGGAGGACTTCTCTGATGTCCTGCCGCGGCTGCCTGACGACTTGCAAGATTTTGATTTCTTTGAAGGTACCACTTTATTTTATGCTAAAGTGAGCACAGACAGTGAGCTGAAGAAGTGAGTATTTCTAAAACACGCATTTTGAGGAGTTGCTTGCTTTTCCACACAGGTAATAACTTCTAGACAAGGGAGCATGCCTTTACCCTATTGTTTGTTTGTGAGCTCTGAAGAAAAGCAGACTTTAAGAAGATTGGTGTGTGGGTGTGTGTGTGTGTGGGTAGTTCTCTGCTTGCTCTTGTAATTAGTGCTCTGGAAATCCTAATTGGTTTAGCATTTCAATAATTCATTTTACATTTTTTTCTGCCTGTCACTGTTGCAGTTTAATCAAGCATACTCTCAGTAATGGCATCTTTCTGCCATCGAGTGGGGCTGGAACCACAGTCAGTGCTGGCCTTTTATCAAAGGAGAAGAGAGTGAGATCTTTAAATACACTTTTGAAACTTGCTTTTGATCAGAACTGTGCCTGAATTTCTGGATTCTAAAGTTCAGTACCTATCACAGATATCAAAGCTCAGAACAGCCCAGAGTTGGGATAGGTGTTTTTTTCTCTTTTTTAATTTTTATGAACTAACATGACATCAGATTGAGTCTGACTCTAAATTAATCTAAGTTCTACTGATTGTGATGTGATAAGTAGAAAAGGCTTTGTAGACTATTCAGATTATTACCGCATTGGAGGAAGTCTTATTTAAGCATTTTTACTTTAAGTCTGGGAGACAACTTGTATTATGTGGAAGAGGAGCGGGGAGAGAGAGATTTCTATTGAAGAGGATGGTTTAATTTCTAGTTTTTGCTACCAGGCTCACCTAGTGAACACTGGCGAAGGAAACTTTCTCTTTACCGTGAGATAGTCCAGAAGCTTATCACGCTCTGCAGTTCTCTACTGAACAATGTGTCACCTCTGCCTCTCAGAGCTCCAGTGCTGGGCTCACCTTAGAAGAGCGCTCTAACTGCTGGTGTCCCTGTTTCTGCAGGTAAAAATGGAGATCTCCTTCCTACTACAGAAGAGGCTGAAGAACTGGAACGGGCCCTCCAGGCTGTAACCTCTCTTGAGTGCCTGAGTACCATTGGCGTACTTACACAGACAGATGGTGTGCCAGTTCAGGAGCTGTCAGATAGAGGGATAGGGGTGTTCTCTACAGGTGCTGGAGCTCCAGGAATGCAGTCCTTGAGTCGAGAGGTTAACACGGATCTGGGGGAGCTGTTGAATGGGCGTATAGTACATGATAATTTCTCCGGTCTGGAGCTGGATGAGAACTTGCTCCGTTCTGCTACCTTGTCTAACCCACCTACGCCCCTGGCAGGGCAGATCCAGGGGCAATTCTCAGCCCCAGCCAACGTCGGCCTTACTTCTGCCACTCTGATAAGCCAGAGTGGCCTTGGGGAGAGAGCCTTCCCAGGACAGTTTCATGGACTTCATGATGGCAGCCATGCCTCCCAGAGGCCCCACCCTGCCCAGCTGCTGAGCAAGGCAGATGACCTGATCACCTCACGACAGCAATACAGCAGTGACCATTCACACTCCTCACCCCATGGAAGCCATTACGATAGTGAGCATGTGCCGTCTCCCTACAGTGACCATATCACATCCCCTCACACCACATCCTTTTCTGGTGATAACTTGGCAGCTACCTTCTCAGCAGAGATGCCCATGATGGCACAGCACTTGCTCCCAACTCAGCTGGATGTGCCACTTAGCGGGGTGGTCAACCCCAGAACTCACTGGGGAAATCTTCCTGTCAATCTTGGGGACCCCTCTCCGTTTAGCAACCTTCTCGGTGCAGATGGACACCTCCTGTCCACCTCCCTGTCCACACCACCTACCACCTCGCACTCAGAGACCACACAGCCTGCCTTCGCCACTGTGACCCCCAACAGCTCCAGTGTGCTTCCGGGGTTACCGCAGACCAGTTTTAGTGGCATGGGTCCTGCCTCTGCTGAACTCATGGCCTCCACCTCCCCTAAACAACAGCTCCCTCAGTTCAGCGCAGCCTTCGGGCACCAGCTGAGCTCCCACAGTGGCATCCCCAAGGACCTGCAGCCCAGCCACAGCTCCATAGCTCCTCCCACGGGCTTCGCAGTGACCGGTGCCACCGCTACCAGTACCAATAACGCATCTGCGCCCTTCACCACCTCCAACTGAGCTTGTCTGCCTGGCTCTGTGCAGGTAGATGGGGGACCTGTGTTTTCTATCTTTCCTTTTTTTCCTTTTTCTTTCTTTTTTTTTTTTTTTTTTTCCCCTCTGTCCTTCCCTCCCCCTTTTTTAAGAGGGGGTTAAGAAGAAAACCCCTGCTTCAGTACTGACCAGGGTTAGCCCTCTGTGAACCTTGCTATAGCGTTCACATGTGCTTGTTACGCACCGGTGCTCATTTATTGCAGGCAGGTTCACCGTTCCCCAATAATTCCTTAAGATACAGCACAGTTACTGGATGTAATTGATCTTAGCAGTAAGACCTAGAAATGGGAAGATACCTCAGATTACCGATGCATGTTACTGTTTCCTAGGGTTCGGATCAGTGCTTGCCATCCCATTAGCATCTGGTAGGAAGTTTTCTAGTGGGCAGAAGTCTCTTGATTTTTACTTTTTTCCAAAGGTAGCATCTGGCATGGAAAATTTGACTGCACGCATTGATTTGAGAATGGTGCGTTGAAGTCCTAAATCAAGACCATGGTTCAAAGATGAATTTTGACAGTTTCTTAAAGTAGTCTCTTGACCTCCTCTGTGTGCGTGTGTGTGTTTGGAGTGCAGGGAGC
This sequence comes from Struthio camelus, assembly GCF_040807025.1. Classification (NCBI taxonomy): domain Eukaryota; kingdom Metazoa; phylum Chordata; class Aves; order Struthioniformes; family Struthionidae; genus Struthio; species Struthio camelus. Next base: position 8,976,331 of record NC_090947.1, on the reverse strand, counting down.
AGCAGTTCCTTTTCTTATTTTGTTGAAGAAGTGGGAGTCGTCCCCTTCCAGAACTGGTCATTGTTCTTACTGCATGCTGATTTTTATTTTTGATTATGATGATTTTTAATTCATTGAGCAGCAAGGGGATCAGTTGACTGGTTGCCCAGAAATCTGAAGGCTGATGCGAAGTTAGCCCAGGGAGAAAAGACAGCAAAACAGAAGGACTGAAACAAATCATGGTGTAGTGAAGATTCCTGTGCAGAAATTCCCTCCCTTGCTGAATTACTGTGGCCTTGTAGCGTTGATGATTTGCCTTTTGAAATGTGGCTTTGTCCAGAACTCCTTGCCTGACAGGCTGACAGGTATTTCCCAGCTGAAACTGGAAGAATTCTCTTGGTACTCTGCCATCCACACAAGTCTAGGTCAGACCCTTTGGTAAGTTTAACATGGATGCATTTCTCAAATTATGTCTAGCTACTGAGACTGTCTCGAATAGCTTTTTTTTTTCTTTTTCTTTTTCTTTTTTTTTTTCCCCTCTGTGAGCCATAGAATTTTTGAGACATGTGTGGGATTTGATGCTCTGTATGCGAAGCTGAATGGACATAAGGTTCTGGCAGGTACCTATCGGCAGTCATGGCTAACCAAAAGAAAAATCACTGAAGCAAAATAGGGAGATAAGAATTCCTTCTGTCTGCAGGACTATTTTGCTTTTACTGCCTACCTGCTAAAGATCATTCTCAAACTCTGGTAGTAATTTCAGTTCTTAAAGAAAGGAATCCACTACCTTTTATAAATTTTATTTTTTTATTCAAGGAGTAAGAGCAGCAGAAACCTTGAGGTGTTTAATTGCATCTCTGTATCAGGAAGGGAGAAAAGGAATTTGCTTGTGACTTTGTAGGGCTCAAACTAGCTACTGTACTCCAAGATGTTGCCTGTAAAAGTACAGACTGTACTCCTATTTGATGAATATAACCAGTCTCTACTCTTCTTGGCTTGCTTCTGAGATGCGGATGAGAGAGAATGGGAAGGAAAAAAAGAAAAACACACACATTTCAGTCTCTTACTGTTGAAGACAGATTTCATTCCACCTTACAGTAAAAAGTCCTACCTGCATGTAATCTAGTCTAATTCAGAAAATTAAGAGATGCCGAGCACATGTAATAGGGAGGCCTAATAACTTGTTTGAGCGAGGGAACATTGCATTAAGTTTAGTTGCTATAGAAATTCATTTTGTTAGCAGTCAGGCCCACACCAAAATCTCTGACCCAAACCTCTCCTTCCATCTTGCGAAGGAACAGAATTTAGGTGGGATAGACCTTGCCTCTGGTCGCTATCATAGCAATTATACTATCCCCTTTTCTGGAAAGATTTGTCCTCCTTAAATATAAAGGAGAATGGATGATGCATATGTCCTTTTCGGAAATTGCAAGTGTATGTGGGTGGAGGAGACAAAAATGATTTTTCATGCTTCTGTTGTTATGAAGTCCTTATTTCATACTTGGTAAAATAGATCTTAATAATATAAGCCGAATATTCTTAAATGGTGATTTAAATATGTTTGTAACATTTAAATGTTTTTAAATCATGTAAAAAGTTGAAATGAAGCCTAAGAAATCCTGCTTGTGATTGTCCTGCTGATTTGAGGAATGCCCAGTGGTATTGTGAAATGAGGCAAATCTGACAAGGCATTTATTTATTTTTGTATTATGTTCCCCATGCTTTGTTGAGGAGACAATTGTTTGATTTGCAAATGATTTTCGTTGTGTCCATATACTTTGGTCAATGTGTTTCAGATAACTGGCTGAAAAAGAGTGGAGAACTAGTTTACCAAATGGTTAATTCTTTAATCTGCTTGTGTATTCATGTCATTTTAGATTATATTAATTTCTATAAATCGGTTTCAGGATTTTAGTCTTGAAATGGTTCTTGCGCTCATCAGACACTCTAGTGAAGCTGCAGCTAGTGCAGGGTATGTTTGCCCCACAGCACGTTTCTCTTTTCGTAGCGAACGGCGGGGAGGGAGAGAGGGGAGAAGCTGAGAGCCAAATTCTGCTTGCTCGCATCCAGATAAGTTACAGAGGAGCTCTTTGGTCTAAGGTCACTGTGAATTTATACCAGTGTAACTCAGAACAGAACCCAGCCCTGATCTGATCACTGATATAGTCAGGGAATTTTGGAAACTGTCAAAGACACGCAGTTCACAATTCCCATTTGAAATCAGTGGCCGTTATGTAGCTGCATTCCTTTAAGACAGCGTAAGAAATCAGCTCTCTTCCTCCCACTTAGGCTTCAGTTTTGTATATCTCTTGATGACTTTTCCCTGAAAAGTGACTACATAGCATTTTTCAGTGAGCAAACTTAAGTTTGCAATGAAGCTGCGCTTTTAAAAATAAATTTCCATGCGTATGCATGTGAGCGAGGAGGCCCTCTGTCCTGTCCGATACGGAGTTCTGAAATGGGCTGCCACTCTTGCCTTTTCCAGGTTCACCTCCCACGCTTTCACTGCCGCTGATGTCATGGTTACAGCCTTCCAAGCAGTTACGGGTTTTGATCTTAGATTCAACCGGGTGGCTCATTCAGGCCGGCTTCTATAGCCGCACAACCTATAGACTTCACTGAATCAATGTCTTAATGGTGGATGCGAGGGATCCAGTTAGGTATATGCGGCCAGAGATGTTTCACACCTCTTCCTCTGGGAAACGCTGCAGGTCTGCTTAAGGTAGTCCTTGAGGCTGCTTTACGGGGTTCCCTAATAGACGTCATGCTCTCGTGGAAAGGTTTCTGTGTATTATCCCCTCATACAGCAATTAGCACTCTAATTACCCTTTCGCCAAAGAGTCAGTGTAGCAATTTCAGTCCATTGATTTGAGATGGTCAATAACTGTCATGCCCCTTATGTGTTAACAAATGGAATAAAGCTAGTTTAACCTAGAAGTTAATTTCTTTTACGTAAGACTTGCGTTTTAAAGAATTGAAAAATATTAGACCTAGAATAAAATACCAGTAATGTCGTTTTTGATAATAGAAGCACCTCCATTAGTCCTTGTATGAAAACGTAAGTATTGGCAGGAGCGGTACTTAACACGAGATGAACTTTGGCAGCGCGTGGAGGGGGCTGCTCAGGGTCAGCCTAAAGCTGGCCTGGTGTGTAAGACGTTCCGTAAGACTTGTTTGGATGTTTCCCTTCACTTAGGAAGGCATCATTATGCCAACTTTGAGGAGAGGTGTATGCACTTAGATACCTCGAGATAGATACGCTCCTTGGCCTCCTAATCACTATGATACAAGAAGATGAGTCCGTGATGCAAGAAGATGGAAAAGATGCATCGTTTTGTCTCCTTCTGCCTTCTAGTTCCTCCCGATTTTTGCTTTGTTGTTCCCTTCTCATTGATAGTGTTGCTTATCTTACATTTGGGCATAGTGAAACATTTACATTGATAATGCTGAGAAGTAGCATACTCTGCCTAATGCTCTGGGGGGAAGATTGTGCAACAGCTGCACTTCCCACTTAATTCAGTAGGTCAGTGAAGTGAGGATTTGTAGTTCTTGTTTGAAAAGCGTTGGAAGGCCCTAAGAAGCTCATAACCTGTTAGGCAAAATATCAATGATAGCATTGCGAGTACAAATGCAAGAAAAAAATGTCAAAGAGCAGCCCTCCATACTAGCAAAGAGAGGCCAAGGGAAGCTGCTTTTTTTTTTTTGGGGGGGGGGGGGAGGGTGTATGTGTTGTGTTTTCTTTTAGTAGCAGCTTTGTTACTGAGTACATGAGTTTCTGTCCCTGGATAACACTCTCAGCTTCACCCTCGTTTTGAAAAGTGGGAAATTCTGTTCTGGGCTGCCATGTACAGTGGCGCCCTTAGCTTCAGGGGCGCTGCCCACCTAGGATGCAACCCACAAACCCGTATTAAAATTTGGTTTGAAGCTTCATTTTGCTGTAACCACATCCAAACGCATGTGGTTTGAATCTGCTTGCTGGGAAAAAAAGGCTCTCACAGAGGGGTAAAATAAAACCTGTGAAGATGTCTTCACTGACACGTGGGCCCTGGCGATTAATACATGGGTTGTTAGTCTGCTTGTGAAATTACCGACTCCTACCTGCAGGACTGCAGCATCGCGGGAGCTGCGTTTCCCTGGAGGCATCGGTAGAGCTCCAGAAATACTTCACCCAGCCTTTGTGCTGCAGCAGGCCGAATCCACAGCTGACTTCTCAAACAGCATGAGCGTTTTGGGCAAGGGGGAGGGAAACGTTTCTAGAAGAGGCAGCTACCTTGAATCTTTCACGACTTGTGGAAAGCAGGGACGATGGCAGAAGGTGTTTTCAGCAGACAAACAGCGAGGCTCTGCGGCGAGGCGTTTCTGTGGGTGTCTGGGCAGCTTTCCTTATGGGATGCTTCTGTTCGCTCCTGTGTTTTTATCATCGCATGTGAAGGAGCCTCCTGTGCAGGCCTGCCGCGAGGTCCAGTGGTGATGGAAGCATTAGCCGAAAGAATAGGTTTGGGCTATTGTGCTGATCGGATCTCTTCACAGGGCCTTTGCTTTTCTTTTTTTTTTTTCTGATCTCTTGGGTGACGTTTAATAGTGGGTAATTGAAGAGGGGTGTTGTGGGCTGCTCCTCTTATCTCCTGTGTTTCCTTCCTCTCGACACTCTTCATCACTCTTTTTTTATTTTCCCATTCTCAGATACTTCTCCAATGTAAGTAATGCCAACCTGTAAGTCTTCTGTGGCTCGGTCCTGAGTGAAATCTGACTGTAAAACGAAAAGGAGGAGAGATTGCTGCAATTCATAACATACATTTTGGATGCTAGAGCGACAGTGCAATAGATCAAAGTGTTTCTCAGCTCAGTGAGTAAGATGATGTTTCACATCACGCTAATATGTTGTGAACTAGCTGCTGAGGGTACAACGTTGATCATGGGAGTGCACACGTTGGCAGTGAATGTTGTAGGCGTTTTTAGTGGGAATTTACCTTCTCACAGGTTCCTCTTATTTTAAGAAGCGCATCAGCAGAAAATCACCTGGAAAACTTTAGAATATTTCACTTATTTAAACCCTTCTTTAAATACCTGCGTGAAGAAGCCTAACTAAAAGTAAGAGTGATTGGTGGAAAGATCTACACTTGTATTCACTAAATTTAAACCTGGACTTTCGGCGAGGTCTGCTCATGAGAGACCTTAACTCTATCGGATGAAGTTTTGATTCTATCTTTAAAATTAGACAAAAACACTGTTGCTGGGAGAGAAGAGTTTGTGAGAGGAGGAACTGACAAAAGAAAAGCAAATGTGTCTTGGAACCATTTTCTCACTCAGGTCTTCAGCCATTTAAACAAAAGTAGTGACTGGGTTTGGGGAGCTTTTCCCTTCACTTGTCCCATGGGTGCTGGGTTCTTTGCTTTCCCCTGTTTTACTCTACTTTGCATTCTCCTTCTCTGGCTATTGTGGAATAAGGCAAGAGAGCGGAAGCATGAAAGAAGAAAATGGGCTTGGCTGTAGATTGGCAACAGTAGTTGGGGAAGGCTTTCTTTTTCTGACTCCTTGAAGTGTTGGTGTTACGTTTAGTCTTCCCTGGCTCATGGAATTCAGCTGAGGATGAAATCTAGGCTTTTGACTTTAAAACTGTATATACTCAATGTAGAAAACTGCATTCTTCATACTCGTCCCCCTTGCTAGCCCCCCCAAACACATGCACAGTGAGACAGTGGCAGAGTATGTGTGTATGAGCTGCGTACACATGCTGACCTTGGTCCAGTAGTGCTAATGTTTTACCCGCTTCCTGTCTTCATAAGGTGGTGCCCACTGAAGTGACCTCTGGGTAGGTAATGTTCTCAGATCTCCTCTGGAAAACTTTAACTTTGGTGCAGATTGCTCTAATGTAGCTAACTGCTATGCTATTTGCTTCTACTTTGGAGTGGACTGATTTACCCTGAAAAGACTCTCTAACCTGCGTCTTAAACAGTGTAGGTGGTTCCAGTGAAAATAGATTCATCCTGAAGTGATGGACAGTTGGATTCTCATGCAAAATATCTACATCCTGCTAGAAGGGGTTGAACCAGTTTCTCTGAACAGTGATTACCTTCACTGTACAGTTTTGGGTATGTCTCAGGGATTCCTTGTGGAAATAAGGGCAGTTAACAAAAAAAAAAAAAAGTAAATAGTTTTAAAAGTAAATAATAATTTAAGGTAGAGCGTCATCTAAGTGAGAGCGCAAGAAAGAGAAATCTTTGTTCAGTTTTGTAGTCCACAGTGTCTGGCTTAGGGACTCTTTCTCTTCTCGGGGCTCTCATCTCAAGTTCAACATACAGAATCTTTTTTCATCACGCTCAGCTTTAAACTTTTATTTAAAGATACCCTTCCCCAATGAGCTTTCAGAATACTTATTGTAGATTTTAAGAGAAATGGTATATTAATTTATGCTATTAACATCACCTCATAAATTATAAGTTTTATACTAAAGCTGTATTGAGTGTAATGAATTATGTTGCATATGTGTTTTTAATAGCTATAAAATTATATACAAGCTTTTTTGGAAAAACAAACTAGTGAAGCACCTTTTTACACTGGATCTTTGCCGTGTCAAGGTGTACAGCTATTCTTTGCTACCTTGCAGATATCTATATCTATATCTCTATATAGATATATATATATATAAATATAAATAAAATGGTATCCTGTATCAACAAAGCATAGAACTCTTTTTAACCCTTATATTACTGTTCCTATAAATCTTTTAATTTTATTTTGAGTGTTACATTCTGCAATAATTTATCCGTGGTTTGTACCTATGATTAGAAATTTAGTTACAGGGTAAATAGATCAAATTAAAACTCCAACTACTGTAGCTGGAAGTTGTGAACCAAGTTTGTAAGACCTTTTCTTTCTTAAATGTATTTATTTCCAGTTAGCTCTGTGAGTTGGAATTTGAAAAGTCAGAACATGAGGAATCTGCAGTGTCTTATTCAGGAATTTTTCCCTTCCTTTCCTCACAAAGGAATTCCCACTGTGACTTATAAATAGAATTAGACTGCTTGTGTGCATGTATGTATTATATATACACACAAAAAAATATGCATTGGGGGGGATGTCTGTGCGATACGAATGTGTATATTGTATGTAGGTCATAGTTTTGTAAAGAGAAAAGTAGTTGAGAGGTGATGGAATGTATTGTAGAAATGTGATTATTTAGTAGGGGGTTATTATGTCCTCACTGTTGTATAAATAACTCAAACTCTCTACTACATAATCTTCTGTTATAAGGCTAACTCTGATATCATGTCAATTTTACTCCTTTTTTTTTTTTTTTTTTTTTTTACATGAGTTGTGTTGAGCCCTGTTTAAAATGTCATGAAAATACCAAGCTCCCAAAGACAGCCTTTAATATAAAATAAATGGGGGCCCGGGGGAGATGGGAGAAATGAGTGTGTTTTTCGGGAGAAATTGAAATGGGAAGGTCTGTATTTGGTGGAATGGTGAGACATGGGAATTACTGTATCTTTGCAAATTAATATCTGACCCTCCTGTGGTCTGATGTAGAAAATGTTGTCAATCAGTTGTATTTGTGTTTTCAAATTAGGTTATAAGGGGCATTGTTTATGAACTGATCTCCCTTCTGTAACAGGATCTTGTTTTTTGGAATAGATTCTTTTCTTTCCTGAGGGTTTTTATGTGTGTATTAATTTTGCCCCCCAAATTGCTGTTGCGGGATTACAGAACGATATATACTTTTGATCCAGGGAGTTTCACTTGTGCTATGAAATTCTGGATTGGATGATGGCCACTCAATTTTTCTCATAATCGGAGAAGGAAGCTCTTTCTTTATAGGAGTTCTCCCTGGAAATTGTGAGAAATTGGAAACACTCTTACAGATTCCCTTACTCTCCTTATTATTCATCTGTTACAGCATTTAAGCTGGAGAAAAGAAAATCCTAAATGTTATATATTCATACCTTTATCACTTTTAATCATGATGAGCCTGGTGACTTTAAGATCTGTTTAGAAAAACAGAGCTTCCAGTATTGCACGGATATTTGAGTTTTTTGAAGGCTTTTTTTTTTTGTAAGCAGTTGCAAATCAAACTTTAATTTTTTTTATTTTTGTTTTTACATCCCTCTCCCTCCCAGTATGTTGATACCCCCCAGACATTCCCTCCCGCAAATCCCTTCTTGCGCATACACATACAAGTGAAAGGGCAGGGAGGTGGAAGTTGTCAGAGGCCTTTCCTTCTTGTTATTTGGTGGTAATGGGAGTTATCAACGTAATTCTTTATGCCTTTACGGGGAAGAATAGACCCGTTTTTGTGTATACCTGTACAGAGAGCTATATCTGTATATGAGATGTTGGTAGCACTTTGCTGAATGTGGAATTGCCCTCATGATGTACAATAAATACATATGAATGCAATCAATCTAAATCTATATATACATGCGTACAGATGTATAGATGGAATATACATACTATCACACACATGTACATTAGCTGTAACATGAATAAGTGTGTGAGCTAAAGAGAAAGACTGTCCGCAGTACCATATGTGTAACAGGTAAGCACTTGTGCCAAACAAGGTTGTTTTAATTCTTCTGAGGGGTTTGGATGACATCAGTGATTGATCTGAACTTTGGTCACCATTGATTTTTGTTACCTCAGCCCTCAAAGTGGAATTTCCTTGGTACGTTTTTGCTTCTGTTTATTCTATATTCCTACTCATTGAGGCCTCTTGCAATGCCGACCTCTTCTGCTTCTCTGCTCCATTGCTTCCATTCCAGCTCCTCCTGCCCCCGCATCTCCGAAGTTCATCTTGCTAGCGGTAGCCAGCTTTAATGGCCCAATCCAGCTGCTCTTATACACTACTAAAATTCTCTTGGTGACTGCAGTGGCAGCTGAATTGGGCCCCGAGGTCTTGCTTGAACTTGCTCAAAATTTTCCAGATATTCAATTGTGCTTGACTACGATTGTGATTGATTTGGTATGAAGACAATTTTTTTTTTTTTTTAAAGAAACTGATGCAAAGCTTCCTAGCATGTTAAAAGGCTAACCCAGCATCATGTTTTAGAGGTGAATATCCAAAAGGAGAGAAGCAGACACACTGGAAAAATCTTCAATTTTCAGCCCCAGGGAGAAACAGGGAGCTCGATCTGCGTGTTTCCCATGATGAAAGCTGTGAGCAGAGTGCAGTCTTGCGCTCTGTTCTGCGTGGTGGTGTTGGCATCAAATACATCAAGAGAAACACCCCTTTTCCATGTTAGACTTAAACAGATATTAAAAGGAGCTGTAGAACTGGCCATTAAGCAGACTTTAAAATGCTGCAGAGTTGACCATTAACATGCTAGTACTTTGCATCTTACTGTGTATTGAACGATTTTGCTTATGCGAGTGCATTGTGTTTTTTAAGTCTTTTCTGTTTCCTGGCTAAATGGGGCTTCCATGTCCTTTTAGCAGAAAGCAGCTGTCAGAAACCTGCTCAGTCACACTTAAGCACTGTTGAAACTCGTGCTAACTTATGCCTCAGTGTCAATGGAGAATGCCGTTCCAGTTCTGTCCTCCAGCCTTCTTGCATTTTCAGTATGGATGCGGCGCTGTTTTTCTTGGCCACAGTTCAGCCTTGCAATTTTGTCTTCCTTGCCTTTCTATTAGAAAGAGGTAACCGATGTCCTGTCCCAGCTGAGCTTTCATGCAGTCGTCCATGCAGACTTCTATAATACATATGTTTGGGCGTGTGTATGGGTATGTCTGTGTACTGTGTGTGTATAACACACATTTATATGCACACATATATTACGCTATTTCAGTTTGTGTTTGTGGAGAACGTGCCCATTGACTCTCTCCTGATATATACTCATGCATACGAATATTAAATATGTATATAGAGTGTAGATGTCCTGCATATACATGTGTATATGTTACGAATCTTGGTTGGCAGTTTTTTTTTTTTTTTACGTTTCGCAAATTGCTGTCCCTTACGGAATATTTTCACTGAAACTGCATTATATAGAAGAAATGGAGAAATGTGTTATCAAAGTTTTATTTTAAAAAGGAGACTCTTAATTACCTGAAGCCATTTGTAATTGTCTTTGACTTTTTCCTAGAAGGGTTGTTGTAAAACGCAAGCAGACAACCCCTTACTCCCGCTGTCTGTTAGATGGACGTAAGAGAGGAAGGGAGACACAAGTTTCTGAGTACTTACTTCCTTCAGGATTTTCTGAGGCGTGCTGCAGTCATGTTCTGCCCCATCCCCCCTTTTGTCCAATTATAATTAATGATTCATAGTTTCTTTTACACAGCTTTCCCTCATTACTTTACCTTCTTAAGTCATTGTTCACCTCCTGCATTTAACAGTCCTGGTCTCGCTAAGAAGATTTCATGTTCTGTCATTTCAGGAAAAAATATCAGTTCATCACTGTTATTGTTTCACATTTTAACATACTTTGTAGAGGATGGATTTTTTTCACCAAGTTGTCTGTAACAAGTCTTCAACTTATTTGATGCGAGAAGCCTTCGTTGGGATCTATTGTTTGTCTCCAAAGAGTTTCTGCAACTTTTTTTTCCACCATCACGTTAAGTAATTCCCTTCTGATTTGGTGCCTGGGGTTTCTGGGTTTGGGGGTTTTGTTTTTCAGTCCTTTTATCTGCAACTGGAGCAAAACAGATGCCACAGGCCCAACCAATATCCTTTGTGCAATTAGCAGTAAATATCCTTATCCTAGATTTGATTAAGGAAGAAGATGGCAGACGGACAATCTGAAGCGCGTGGAGGGAATGATCACTCTTCTCTAAGGCTGTCTCAGAGAAGTTTGTGTTTGGTGTCATTTTAAAGGTAGCTTGATCACGCTTTGATATCAGAAACAGCCTTGTAACAAAGAGCCTCGTACAGTTGTTTGGCCACCAGAGTTTCAGGTGTAAACAAGTTGCAGTGGGAAAGCAAAGGTGAGGCAGTGTATTTGGAACCAGTGAATTGTAGCTTGCAAACGTAACTGATTTTGAAGTAACTGCATGGTAGCAAGGATTAGCAGTCTCTTACACCCCTTCCTTGTGCCCTTTCATCCCTGACACCCGTGTTCAGCAAACCATACATTGGGAAAAATAAGCAACTTTACAACAGCGAAGCTAAACCCACTTAATGACTGCTTAAAGGGAACATACAAACTTGCCCTGCCGCATCCTGTCTCGTGCCATTAGCTGGAAGACTAGCTAAGAGGCACAAAAAGCCCGGTCCAGTTTGCTTCTGCGGAGGTGCCGCTTTTGGAGAAGGGGATGCCCGAGAGGACGGGTGGCTTTGTGCGCAAGCCCCGGCGGCGGCAGCGGCTCGCAGCACGGCCTCTCGCGCGGGAGCGCTCCCGGACAGCATTCCAGGGGTGGGTAGGAAAGCTCGCGTTTGTACTTTCCCTTTAAATAGGAAAAGTTGGCTCACATGTTCCTCATACTTCTCAATGAATGTACTGTATTACCATTTAAAAAAAAAAAAATCAATGAGATGATAATAGATTGGTCTCCTTTTGTTATCTGGTCCTTGTTTAATTTGTTTAAGGGTTTTTGTATACAAAAGTTTACATTTTTATGTATATTTTTCTTGTGTACAAACTGATGTAATATGTGTATAAAACACTGTATGTATTATCTGTATATAGTGTGACAAAATGATTTTCTTTCTTTCTTTTGGATGTATTAATAAATCTTGCTGTGAAGTAGCTGTGTTTATTATGGTGAAACCCTCTTTCCCAAGCCATTCTGCTGAGTCCAAGACGTATGAATGTTGCCCAGGCTGAAATCTAATCCAGAAAGAGATTTTTTTTTTTTTATGGAGCCCAAGTACAGTTATTAAACTGTTCTTTGCTCAGATAGCTGGAGAATCGGATGCTGCTCTGGCTTATTCTATACTGCTTTCTAATAACATTAGCTAATTAGTTTTGCAAACAAATTGGAGCCTTCAGTCTCACTCTTGGTTCTAATTATAGCGCTTTCTAGCTCTGCATCGCTGACCCGGCGAGCAGAGCCTCTTCCTCTTGTTTTCTGTTTGGAGTTGCAGAACGGTCCTTGAAATGCAATTTACGGAATATAGAAAAGAGTTTTGCCTTATACGTTGCCGTCTTTTCTGAGATTTAGAAAACACATACCTGCTTCGGCACTGAAACTGTAAGTAGCGATAAGGCGTTACTTTTGAGGATTAGCATGTGAACGAGGAGCGACGGTTGCCGAGCTGCCAGTGGGGCTCCTCTCGGCTCTGGGGCAGGACCGCTCGGCAAGGGCGCGCGCGGGGCGACGGCCCGAGTCGGGAACGGGCAGGGATGATAGAGGCAGCTGTGCACGAGGCAAAAGCTGCGATTCCTGCCACTTTGCTTAGGCTGGTACTAGCTGGACTGTTGGGCAGTACTAACCTTTCAGTGCAGAGTTTGCTCGCCGAAAGTAGCGTTGAGGACCAATTCCTTTTAGATAGCGCTACGCCTTGGACGCTTGGCGGTAAGTAGACGGTTGCTGTATCTTCCTTTCACTATTTCTTTCCTTTTCTTCTTGACGCGAGGATACGTTCTCACAACTGGTTTCCATCTCTGATGCTTTCGAACTTGTGGCTTCCAAGCAAAAAGCAGCCATGTCCTAAGAGCGACCACATCCCGTGTTCTGCCTTTCATAAGCACTCTCATTTAATGCTGCCCTGATCATTGGAAGAATAATAATCAACAGAGATTGATGAGTAGGGGATTCAGTAATTTGACTTTTCTTTTTAATGAACAGTGGCCCGGCCATTCCAGGCAGCATAATTAGAGCTGCGTTTCACAGTGCCTGATTGTAATTCAGGCCAAGGGAGAAGTGGTGACAGTGAATGATGGAGTCTTCCATGTTCACACCTACGCGCTGTGAAGGTTTCGCCGCAAAGGATGAAACAGGCTCGTGCTTTAGTATCTTACCTTCTGGGAGATGGGCGTACGCTGGAAGTACCCCATCCAGACACTAGCCAAGACAGCGATGGCAGGCAAGCGCAGGCACTAAAAATAAAACAGAAGGAGAGTCCGACTGTATAAAGTCAAACCAATACGACTGGAGAAAGTCAATCCCTAACTTAATCATTCTAGGGAATTTTCGGGATTATGAGCATGTGTCTGGGCACCTATAGGGATAACAGCCAGTGATGGGGCAATTGTGTGCCACAGTTTGTGCGATTCTGGCTGCACACGTGGCTGTCACGTACTGGATCTGCAAAGCGCTCCTATCTCTCAAGTATCCCCTGGAAAGGAGCTCAAACGGTGAGAGAGTTGGAAGATTTGATTCGTATGAAATAGATTAGTTTGGCCAAAAATTCTGCTTTTAACAAAACAGTTAAGTTTCAAAAGTAAGCTGCTGTTCAGCGTAAGACTTGCGGTCAAGATGATGGAAGCTAGGAAAATGCGGGCTCTTTCCTGGGAATGACTCCCTGGCAGCTAGAGCTGGCTGGTCTGCGCTCCCGAATCGGCTGTTCCTGAGCGTGTGCCTGACAAGAGAACGCGCTAAGGCTCCTGCCCTGACTCAGGGAGAGACCGAGTGAGTCACCTGGCGGGGACGTTTTCCAGCACTTACGTGAACCCAAAGAAATGCTGCTCTTACCAGACCGGTGGCACGACTCTCGGTCTCCACAAAAAGCAACTGGCCCTTGTGCTGGTGCCGTGTTTCAAAATGCAAATAGATTGTGTTCAAAGCATCGCTGCGGGAAGAGCCGGCTGCATCTTCCTTTGCGTTATGACAGTCCTCTGGAGCACCAGCCGCAGCCACCTATTAAAAAGTTGGCCATTGTTTTCTCGGGAAAGCTCATTTAGTTCGTACTTGAACCGCGGCTGACTCATTTTGTTACGAGAGCGAGTGGTCTTGCAGCCACAGAAGCAATTGGAAGGAGAACTCTTTACTCAGTTTAGGAGTTGGCTTCGTGCAGAGGTGAAGGAAACCTCGCTCTCCCTGCACAGTCATGGGCGATTGCCCCATCTCCTGGAAGGAATGGGGACAACCGCCCCCAGTCTCTCTTGGAGCCCACAACCCATGCCCAGGGCTGGTACTCCGCAGCCGTCAGCTCTGAACTGAAGATATACAGTGCTTGTTTAAAGGGGCCAAGAGGTGACTGGCGTGTTTACTGGCGTGAGAGTCGGTCTAGGAACGGCTGCCTTGTTTTACTGCTGTTGCTGATTTATGGCTTGTGGAAGGTGCCAGGGAATAGTCGCGGTAAGAAAGAAGAATCTGGTAAGAAAATAAAAATGTCATGCTAAAAGCGTCCCTTCAGTTTTATAAGAGGAAGGTAGCTCTGATATTCGGATGTATCGCTGTGTTTCTGTATGGGAACAGCAGTGCAAACTTTCTACTCCCACATCCAAGAGCCCTCTTGAACGGCGTCCCTAGGACCAAGAGGCTTTCTTGTCCCCTTCACCCCTTTGCCATGCCACCGTCCCAGGGGCCTCTTGCAAATCTGACCTTCAAGGCCCTCTTTGCTGTGACAGCTACCAGAAAACTGACCTCGGTTAGGCTGCTGACGGAGGTGGAAATGGCTGTCAGGCTGATCAGTATTTTCTCTCAACTAACCCCTTTGTGTTCTTTGAGCCCAGATTTACCGGGAGGGAGGAAGGGACTCTGGCTGCTCCATTTCTTTATGTAACTTTATGCCAGGTACAGGGGCACGAAGCGGTGAGCTGCCTGGGGTGCAGCCACCTGCCAGCGGCTGTACGGGGCCGAGGAGCCACACACCCTGGTCACAGCCCAGCAGCTCGGCCCCGGCCTCGGTTGTTCCCGCTAGCCGCTTTTCTCCTGTCTCCTGGCAGCGCCTCTCTATCGATTTAAAAGCTCAGACGAGTTTGGACGAGCCCCGTCTGCCAGCAATAGCACTCTCCCGATGGCTCCCCCAGCCTCGATGCCCTCTGTCAGCTGGAGCCAGCGTTACGGCGCTCCCGTAACTAGCGGCGCAAAGCTTGGCGTTCCCGCGGAACGGCTCGTGCTGCTCTGATTCATCCGAGCCGAGGCTCGCTTGCTTCTGCAGGGGCTTTTCTTTTTCCTTCCGTCCTTAGTATAGTCGATGTTTTTCCAGCGTTCCTCTTTATATGTTTAAGTGTGTTGGAGCGTTTCTTCTCAGGCTGTGGCTTTCTTGCGTCTGGGGCTTTGCGTGGGCCGAGAGCGGCAGCAACGCCACAACCCTGCCGCGCGCAGCTGGGGCCACGGCATTGACAGCAGGAAAGACGGTGATTCATGTCCGCTTTTGGCAAGGCTCTGCCGAAGTTTAATTTCGATGGGTGAAATCCAAGATATGTGAGGCATCTCGCGCTCTTCTCTGCACGTTCCTGCTGCCTGTTGGTGCAGACGTTGGAACCTGCTGCCTGAACCGAGAGAGACATGTAGTAGCACGAGCGGAGGACGTGTCCCTCAGCGTGTAGTCGTCTCTAATTTTTGCTCTTAGCAATTTGCATGCATTTGCTGCGGCTGCTTTAGTAAAGAGCCCCTCCAGTCCAGCCGAGTGTTCAAAGTCAGTAAAGCCACTTGACTTATATCTGAGGGCACTTGTTTTTTCCGCCCCAACCAGTTCAGTGCCTTGTTTAATACTGCAGAAATGATTTTTTCTGTTAACCGACGTTTGTTCAGCGGAGCCAGCCAGTTACCTTCTTTATTAATCTCTTTTATTTTCCCCCCTCTCTCCCTTGGGTCCTGCTGTTTAATATAGCTTTTGATTTTTTTCCTCCTTTTTTGCCCAGTGTTTTGCTCATTGCATACAATGTTTTTGTCTTGTCTTTTCCCCTCTTCTTTCCCCTCAGACTGCAAGTAAAATTGTTGCTGAAGAAACTCTGGTAAGCGAAATGAGATCCCTATCTCCTTGACCTTCGAACGGTTCCTTGTCAGGTCTTATCCTCTCCACTTCGCTGCTTCATTTACACCAGTTCTGCCCAGGTGCGAGACCTGGCTTGGCACAGTTACTCCTGATACCCACAGCTAAGGCGTCCGAGTCAGCCGAGGGCTCGTTCTAATACAGACGTTCTCCGAGGTGGGCCTTTCACGGACGATGGAGATGAGGATCTTTCTTTGCAAGTCGTTACCCAAACGCTGCCCTGTTACGCTGAAAAAAAAGGTTCGGAGTAAAGCCTTGCCAGTCGGGAGAGGTCCTGCAGAAGGAAGGGTGTCTTGATCTCTCTCTTTGTGTTAGCTGCCCTAAAGAGGGAGCTGTAGTGTGTACTGAAGATTACTCTGAGTGAGTTGGGAGAAAAAAAATGGTTGAGTGTCAGAATTGTTTTCAATCTCTCCCTGACTTTCAGAAAAATTAAGCAAAGCTGCTAGGGTGTTTCGCATGCCTTGCCAAGCTGGCTACCCGTAGCAAATTTCCTGTGATGACGTGCTAAAAAGATGATGCCTTTATCAGACATCGTTTCCCATTGAAGATGCTTAAAAAGCTAGCAGTCCTGCTAGCACCAGGCCTCCGTTGGCCATGGTGCCAGCTGCTTCCAGGCAGGCGCTGTGCTGGGGCGAGCGGTGCACTTGGATGGCGGCGTTGTGTCCCTTGGATTACGTCCCTGCTTGGAGGCAAGCTCGGACACGAACACCCGGGCTGCTGGGTCGCACCTTAGCGCTCACCGCTATCCAGAACCATCTGCATTACCTGCAGACGGTCTTTGCCTTAACTTTTCCCTCCAGTACTATTGGACATTTATCCACAAGCTTTCTACCTGTCTTTCCCTGCTTCTTCCCGGATTTTATGACTGCTGCTCTTAATTCGTGCCAGAATCTATATCTGGCTACTCTAAGCTGAGCACTTAAGAGCCGTGCAGAGCATGAATCTTCTCGTGGCTCTAAATATAATCCGAGCGGTACAGAAAATGACAGTGAATACCAGCAGCAAAGAGCAATGGTTAGGAGATGTGACTGGATTTGTTTGGCGTTGGCGGGTGAGGCAAGAAGGCGCTCTCGTCTCTCAGGCCTCCGTGCGTTTTGGGAGCCTGTTCCACACGCTCCCCATCGCTCCCCGTCCCCGGGGCACCCTCTGAAACGTGGCTTGTGGCGCGTAATTCTTCACAACCATAAACGAAAACCCTCTCTTTACCTTGGTCATGCCCAGTGCCATAAAAATAAATCTACCTATTCGTACAATTCAGCCTTGTTTTCCCTCTGCCTGCTGTTTTTCCGCTGGCTGTTTGGGACCTGATTTGCAGCCAAAGGTGCTACTTGATGGAAGGGACGCGTAGATCAGAGCAAGCTGCATCAGCCTCTTGCACGCAGAGTATTAAGTTTTATAGCTTTCCTAGCGCTATGAAACCAGCACATCTTATTTTATTTTTCATTTTCAGCATCGTTCTGTTTATTTTTCTTGCAAGGTTTTACAGCAAGATAAGTGTTCTCAGAGGTTTTCATTTGCTCTGAGAATTGCCTTGGCAAAAGAAGGTATTAGTGCACAAGACCTGCATGGTAAAATGTCTGTAATTTTTATGCGAAAAGTGCCAGACTGTCAACAGTGCAAAATGAAGGTTTTTTTTACTTCTGTTTGCAAACAGGTAACTTGCTAATTATTTATCTAGGGATCGTACTTTGCTATTGGAGAACCTGAGTCCCTGGCATGCTTATACTAGTCTTGCCATCGTGATCTGCGCACGAGGGAAACGCTGCTTGGGTTTGAAAGCAGAGAACGGAAGGCACCGGCTGGATGGAGGGAATTGCGCGGACACTGCGGTCGCCCCGCTGCCTCGCGGGTGGCGGCGCGGACACAGCTGCTACCGTTCTGCAGGGAGCAGCAGGCCCTGGCAAGGCATTCGCGCAATAAAAGCATCGCCTGAGTTTTTCATAAGCAACCAGAAGCCTTTTGCACCCTGCGCCAGGTTTATGCCGGGGTGACCCTGAGTGCGGCGGCCGGCCGGAGGAAACGGCAGCGGCGGCGGATCCCGGCCTCGGCCTCGGCGCAGCTGCAGGACCAATTGTTCCTTTCAAAGCCAGAAATTACACTCGGCGATATTCGGTATAGTCTTGTGCGTAGTCTCGCCCAGGCAGCGGGAGATAAGGGAAAGCGGGGGGAAGTGGAATATCTTTATTACTTTTTTCGAGGGGAGGTTCTCACTCACTTTTCATTTCCTCTTGCGTTTCCTTTCTGTATTTGTGCTTTAACACGAGGTTTGATTCTGTCTCGATAGCATTCAAGCCGAGGCTTACATATTTCATCAGAATTGTCTCTTTTGTTTTCGGGGCTGAAAGTCCCAAACAATATGAAGCAGTCACAGCCGCGTGCACATCTGGATTCCTTTCAACCTCGCCAAACCGCCACTTTCCTTTATTCCTATTCACCCTCATTACTTAATTTCCTAAAGAGGCTGCAGCTCTTTAATGCCTGAGTGACGTATGTCAAAATGTCTCACTAGGCTCTTCCACTATGTGATAATTCAGTATATCCTGTTTCCAGAGCTGAGGAAATACGTTTCCTTCACTTTAGCTCATTATTCTTTAGGAAATTGCTTTTCTTCAATTATCCTGACAAACTCGATTTTGACAGCTCCAGGGCTGGGTAAAGCTCCTGAGAGGAGTCTCGGCAAACTTTTTTTTTTTTGCCTTGAGACTTCTCCACCTACCGTGCCCTTCCTAAAGTAAGGACTCTTCAGCTGGCATTTTTCTTACCTCTGCTGATGGAGGTTATGCGGGATGTTTCCATGCAGTGCTGGTGCAGAAGGCAGCGTAGATGGAAATCTAGACCGCTTCCTAAGAGGAAGACACCGTGCCAATATGAGGAGAACTGTTTCTGCTTAGTGGGACCCTTGTGTTCGGAGGCTGACCCTTCATGAGCGCCTCTCTCCTCCAAAGCTGCTTCCCGCCGTCGGCGTGAGAGCGCCGTCTGCCAATCGCCCACCTCTGCTTGGGCTGTCCTGGCCCAGCCGCTCACCCAGCAGCGGCAGAAATCCCATTTTACGAGCAGAATGTCTCTCCCCTTCTTTTTTGCAGGTTTCAATCAACTTTCGACGACGAGTCTGAAAAGGGAGGTCCGCAGCTGTCCTCCCACCCTCTCCCTGAGGCGTAAAGCGCTCCTGGCTCATCCCGGCCCGGGTTTCAGATCCCCTCCTCTCTCTTTTTAGCTGATCCCTGGCTGGTGGTACCAGCTAAGACACATGTATTTGCTTGAGACTTGCAGACACGTATTTATGCTACTGCCTCCCTATCCGCTGCTCTGAACATATATCTCATTTTCAGGTGTAATGAACCTCTCTAAGCGTCGTCTTGTCTCATTCACGGCTTTGAACGTTTTTTGGCGTTTTCCCACGACAAGCCTGATGGGAGGGAAGCTTTGCTAGATGAGTATCCTGCTTTCTGATTGTTTTTTTCCTCTTTTGTGATGAAAAAGGCCCTGTTTGCTATTCATCACCTGGCTGCTCGCTCAGGAAAGAAGACAAACCTCCCAGCGGCATTTTCAGCGCTGGCGGGCTGGTGGGTGAGTGGGTCTCATGCTCTTTTTAGGGACGTGGTGACTGCGTCTGTCCGGCTCTGCAAGCAGAACCAGCAGCTTTGTCCTGCACGTGGCGCTTTTCTCTATATTTCATTAATTTACCTTAGTTTGGTCCTATTTTTTGTAGCTGTTTTGCTGCAGCTTTTTAAGCCGACCCTTCGAGCTGCAGGTGCGCTCTCCTGTTGACAACTCTGTTGCCTGCAGTTAAATCCAGACACCAAATTGTGGAGAAAATTAATGGCACCTGCAAATTACATGCGCTTAAACACCGAGCTGCTTCATTTGCAAGTACAATCAGGTATTTAGGCATGGGAGGCCCGTGTCCTCATGCATGCGCATACCCTAAGCTTGTGAACAGCTGGAATTTGCTTGGCAGAGCCACTCGTGTTGAAAATCAAGCAAATAATTGCTGTGGATTTGCACAACGAGGTTGAAAGGGCTCCTCTGCACGTCCAGCGCTCTGTATGCAATGTTGGGGGTCCTCCAGCCCTGCGCGCTTCTCCGAAGTGCAGGGTGATGGCGGGACACTGCCTCCAGGAGCGCCGAAAGGGGAGCTTTGAAGGGCCAGGCAGGCAAGGGGCATGCCAACGTTGTTCATCTCCAGCAGATGTTTTGAGAGCGGCAGGGCCAAGTGGCCGTTTGCTTCCCGGACCACCGCGCAGCCACAGTGAGGAGGACCTTGAGGAGCCTGCCGGGGTCAGCGCGCAAGAGTGGGGAGGCAGCCGGCCCGGCAGACCGACAGATGACATGAAATCGCTAGACAGGCGCGTGAGGCCTGATCAAACAGAGCAGAATTACCGACAGATGCCAAAAAAGCAAAGCGCATCGGGGAAAGCAGGGACACAGGAGGGATAAAGAGCTCAGCGGTTTCACAAGGTGGAAGCAGCTGGCCAATATCGCCGTAACGCCCCAAATCCGGGAGCCGAGGCAGCGACCTTCGGCGCTTGCTCTTCCCTCTCCGGATGCGGCGCTGAGCGCGATACCAGCTCTCAGGCACAGTGCCCGTGGCAGCAACGCCACTGCGAGACCACGGGAAAGTCTCGGTCGCTGATGATGATGTATTTAGCTCTCTTCCGCTTGTCTGATACGTAATTCCTTATGAGAAGACCAACTTAATCACAGCTCAACTGCAAAAATGCTGATGACTGGAAATGCCATGAGCTGCCTGTGGGCCAGGCTGGCCCTGAGCTGATAAGGAGCAACGCGGAACAAAAATGTCAACGCGGAGCTGGTGAAGCATGGAGGCGGGTGGCACCTCCTCGCCGTCTAGTGGGAAGCAGAGGTGCCGCGCTGCTGGCCCTTCCAGCTGCTGGCTTTCCCCTTAGTCCTGGCTCGTCAGGTCGGGTTGCTTCTGGAGAAACACTGCTCTCTCTTAAAAAAGGAAAAAAGTGGCACGATCTCATGGCTGCAGAGAAGTGCTGAAACTCTCTCTCCCCGCAGACTCAAACGTAGAGGGTGAGTGTGCCTGACTCTCATTGCTTTCACTAACACTTTTAAGGCCTACCTTGTTATGCTCTGGGTTGGAAGCTGGTTTTCTCAAAGCAGATAATTTCTCGAAGTAGATGATGCGAGCAAGCGGCCTGACCCCCATCAGGTAGCAGCACGGGGCTTGGAGCAGGGTCTGGGCACTGGCCTTGTGCAGCTGGCACCCGTCACACCACAAGGTAATGCAAAATGTGTGCTCAAGATTTGGCTCCCATAGGAAAAGCAAATATTGTGTCCCCTGGGAAGGAGCGTTGCCAGAAGTAATTATTTAAACGTATCCTCTCTGGAGAGAAGGACATGTTAATTCAATATGGAGATTGAGCTGCAAAGCTTAAGCCTTGCAATTCCCAGAGGAGACGTGTTCGACAATGTCCCTCAGGCCTTTAATCTACGTGCTTCCTTTCTCTTAATATTAAAATAAATAATAAATTCAACCTAAGGAAGTTTAGGGAACTATACTTGCACAGCAGGCAGATTATAAGCAACCTATGAACACATGAAAGCAACCTCTGAACATTTCCATCTGTGTTTTATTGAGAAATCTTTGAAAGAAAGACTGGGGGAGAAGAGAGGCAAAGAGCAATATACAAAGGCTGCAGCTGGCCTTAATGCTGGATTCCTATCACCAAAGCGTTGGGGTTTAGGACAAAAGAGAAAATCCAGGCATTCCTCCTGCCGTTGGGCTCCTTGACTGCTCTCTCAGCTCATCCACCTTGTGGGATTTATCCGCTCTGCCCAAGCTGCAGCAACCAGCCTGGGTTGATCGTGCCACCCAGGAGGAACTCTGGGTACTTTTCCCTGCCAGCGCTGACGTCAGCTCTGCCCTCCAAGTCCTCATTGGGCGCTGCCTGAACTTACTGACTGGTTTTGGTCTCATCCCCATGGATACTGTGCGAGTTGGGCTCTGTGGGCTGCTCAGTGGCTGCTCCTGATTTATGGTGGTGTCAGGAAGATGTGGATGAAGGCTGATAGATTCTGGCAGCAGAATTGTCCTAATGCCACCAGGGAGGGCGCTTGTCCTCGTGACTGGGATGAGAGGGAATTGTGGATCTGACCTTTTCTCTAGCCTGAAGTGCAATTTCTGGAGATGGATGACCATGCTGCATGTCAAGCAACGTTTGTTACAGGATAATGCCAGCTCTGAGCAGCAGTCAGCAGGGCTTCTCAGCAGGGCCAGTCAGCAGCAGCTTTCTCTACCACATCCTGTGGACTTGCCAGCAAGCTGCAGCGCCGCATTGTTCCAGTTAGCGGTGTGGGAACGATGCTCTGGGAAACGTTCAGCCTCTGGGCGTTTTTAGGGGGATTTCACCAGGGCTCAGCTGTGCAGGATGACGTCTAAAACTTCTAAGAAAGTCCCAGAAATGCCGCAGGCCTTGGCCGAGTCCCACTAGATGGAGCTCGGAGTTCACAAACCAGGAGCTGAGCTGACCCGGGCTCGCCCGCACTGTCCGGCTCCCTGCTCCAGCCGGGGAGCAGGGAGCAGCCCAGGCCGGGGCTGCTGGTGAGGACCCTGCCTTATGTGGGACCCCTCTGGTGCAGGAATGCTCTCTGTGCCTCTCCGTGACTGCCAGCTACTCCCGGCTGCCGAGAGCAAACAGTCCCCGCGGAGGCAGGACCTCACCAGATGTTGGCGTTGTTCCCACACAAGCCGTAGCACCCTGGTTGTCTCGCTAGGTGGGGAACGGGGTGCCACAAAGACGACGCTTTCCTGGGAGCCGCTACTCTGCACCCAGAGCCGACATAGCTCCTGCACGCCAGGACCTTCCCCTCCCTTTGCTTCTCCTCGGGCTCAAAGACCAACACTGCTTCTTGCGTGTGCTTGAAAACAGAGTTTCTCGCCCAGTAAGGCTTTAAGGAAGAGGAATATCTTCCTCGCTACGTTGCCTGGTTTCTGTGCTGCCCTGGTCTCACTACCATCTTGTGTCCATAACCCTGGAGCAGAGCATGTTGTCAAGCGTATGCTCTGCGCATCCTGCGATCACTAAGACTTGCTCTCCAAGGAGCGAGAACGTCTTAAACCCTGTGAGCTTCTCACCAGAGGGGAAACCCATGCTCATCCCATGAAGGGGAAGAAGAGAAGACATGGATGTCACCAGGGCCAGATGGGCCTGTGCTGCTGGGCTGGCTCCTGAGCTCTGCACGGCTGCAGCCTGCGGGGACCACTGGGTGAGCTGCTTCCACCTCGTGTCTGTAGCTGACAAGGGGGTATGAAGGATGCTGGAGCAGGGATGTACAAGGCAAGGCCAACTTCACATCTGGATCCAGCAGGATAAGACCCATGTGTTGGTGCTGCTGGGTCTACAGTTGACCCGAACTCTCAGGCCAAACCCTGACAATCCCTGCTTTAGCTAAAAATGGAAGCGGTGGTTTTGGGTGGCAGCCACTAAGGAGCGGACAGGAAATGAATATGGGAACAGCAGAGGGAAATGATGCAATGGTGAAGATTAGCATGAAAAATGTCACCCTGGCTGTCAGCCACTGACAAATGTCTTCAAAGCATTGTAGCAGAGATGAGTTTCAAGGGGAGATGTGAAGGTGCGCAACGAGGTGGCCTTGCAGGCGTTGAACTCCTAATGCGTAGATGCAGGAAAGAAGAGAAAAGCTTTGCTTTTGAAAAAACTTTTATTTTTTGAATGGGTAGTTTCATCAGTGAGATTAAGTCCTCCCCATTATTTCTTGCCATGGATACTGCCTATTTATTAATTTTCTTCATATAAATCCATCAAGCTGCTGTCGTGCAGCAAGGAAACAAACAAAAGCACCCCATAGTTTTGATCGGACCGCATAAAAGCAATCGAAGAGGTTAATTATTGCTGTTAATTATTTGTACTGCAGACTTGGTTGCACACAGCGCTGTCTGGGGCCCTGGGTCCTGGGTGCAGAAGGAAAACCGGAACAGCTGATACTTCAGTAATCAAGGCAGCGATGGGAAGAGGGGAGGGAAGCCCTCCCATCTTCGGGATGCTATTGGAGGTGTTGGCGTTGCCCCGTCAAGAAAAACGGCCAGGTGCTAGTATGTCCAGGCTGAGACGGCGAGATGCTTTTTCAGGAAACTCCAAATGCAAGCAGCTTGGCTAAGAACTTGTTTCCCTATCTACCAGAGTGATTTGCTTAATCAGCCTTGACTTCCTGCTTAATCATTGGGGCTCTGCTGGCACGGTGACCGTGGGTCTGGCCTGCCCAGCCCGCACCGGGAGCGAGGCCTCTGGGTCAGCAGGAGGAAGCGGACAAAGGGGCAGAGGTCCAGCAAGAAGAAGGTTCAGAGGCCAGGAAAACTTTTTTCCCCAAAGGGAACCATGAAGGAAGTTAGAACTAATTTAGCGTAACAAAGGAAAGGTTAAGAGGTGACTTTATCATCATCTCTAAGTATAGGAATGAGATTTCTGGGAGTAAAGGGCTGTTTGATTTGGAGGACAAAGGCATATTAACATAGTGCCTGAAAGCTGAAGATGGAGAGGAAAGAAGTGGCAACTCACTTTTTTAATGCTTAAGGTTATCTATGAATGTACTTAGAGGTGGTAGAGTCTCCATCCTTCAATATCTTTAAATTCAGATTGAAGATCTTCCTAAAAGACATGCTCAGGGTCAGACAGAAATTATGGACTTGCAACTCTGTGGCCTGTATCTTGCAGGAGTTCATATTAAATGATTTTATTTCATCCTTTGGCCTTAAGATCTATACATCTACTTGCAATGGCTAACAGCTGCTGCAAACCTGCTAAATCCATCCGGCAGTTTGAAGATGACCATGATGTCAGATAGACATCTGACTCACCCCAAAAGGCTGTCCTGATCTACAGCCCAGGCTGCTATGTTGTCATACGCAGCAGGGTGCCCTGGAGCACTGATTTCTGTGGTGCAGTGTTTTCCCACGCCAATTTTTTCTGTCGAGGGATGCTGTACAGTTGCTGTCGACTTGCTGCTGTACAGTTTGATCGGAGCACGTTTAGGGGGTCTGGGCTCTGCTATTTGCTGAGGACTCTTAAATTACACAGCATCATCCAAACAGGCTGCATGGCTTTGCTTGCGCTGACTTCCGGCTACTCCTAAATGTGACAGTCAGCGAAGCTGTAGGACCCAATACCTACTTTTCTAGAAAACGTTACAGTTTGGGGGAAGGAGTCCTCTCCTGCCCCCAGGAGGTGGTCAGGCTTTTGATGGTGAAACCCAAATTTGCCTGTCACGGGCATGATCCCAAAGCTCTCTGCAGGCGATTTCTCCTGCTGGAAGCCTGTTGCACTGCCTGAATTTCCTCTCCTCAGAGCCCTTGAGATGCTGAGCCGAGGGTTGTATTAACACGGGGCTCTGCGTTTGATATTCCTCCCTTGAATTGCTATGCTCTGCTGCCCAACCATGCAGTGGTTCCTCAGCGGATGTAAATCAGTTTAGCTCTATTGCCTTCACTAGTCCTTCCCACAGCCCAGCTCAAGCTTTCGGCGCAGAGGCAGGCACTGCAGAAACCTTGCTTGCCCCGGCAGCCCCCGTGTAGGAAAGCGAAGTGTAGCTAGGGATGTCAGGTAAAGCCAAATCAGCGGGGGCAGAGCCTCGGTGGGAGCGGTGCTCTCGTCATCTCTGTCCTGTGGCCAGGACCGGCGTTTTTCTCCCACTCTGGAGAGTAGGCATGGCAATTTTTGCCGTTCAACAGCCTCCATTTCCTCCCCGCTTGCTGGCGGTGCAGAGGAGTCAGCCCCGGTGAACACCACCACGAACATCGTACGTAAGAAGACGGCATCCTACAGTAGGGCCCTGACTTCAGCAGGCTTCCTCACGGATAAGGAGACTTCCAGCATGACTAAGGGTATTGCAGTGTATCCTTAAGATAACATCTTTTGCTTGCCAACGTGCAGGCTGTCTGCCAACGGTGGGGGAGGAGATCTGTTGTGAGTCTTTTGTATGCGCTCATAGTAAACAGAGGCATGCCAAATTGATTGCACTTGCCTTCCTATTTCTCCTCTAGGAATAGAAAGGAGGGGAGAACGAGTCCCTTGCGGTCTACCCCAAACCACCGCTCCGCGTAGCTTGACTCGCGGGACGCTCGAGGCAACCCACCTCCACACGCGCCTGGGGGAACGAGGTCGGGATCCAGCTTTTGCAGCATGACCAGGACGCTCTCCCTCGCCACGTCTCAACGTGCCACTCGGGGCTGGAGGCGCCGGTGTCCCCGTTGCACAGTAAGGGGAGCTGGGGCACGGCAAAGTGGCTTGATGGCATGGGCTGGCTGGTGGTATCAGAGCTGCCGGCCAGGTGGCCCCTTGCCCGGGGTGGCCCCTTGCCCGAGCTCGTTGCTGTCCTGCAGATCCAAGCAGCGCGTTGTGACGGCTTCGACCAAGCTTGCACCCTCGGTCATAGACTACTTGGAAAACCCCAGGACAGCAGGCGGTTTTGATCTACTACCTTGTTGCCAAACCGTTAACTTCCCAGTTTAAACACTTAATATGATGGCCTTATTTTTAAGACTGCCAGCTGAACTGACTGTGCTTAGGACTCTCATTTTCAACTGTTCTCCAGCAAGATGCTTTAAAAAAAAAAAAAATCAAAGTTGTAACCACATCTGTGGCTGCCTTTATCTCTGGGAGTTGGGAAAATGAGCTTGGAGGCCAGGAGGTGCTTTCTGAAATGGAAGTCTCTTCCTGCGCATCGCCCAGCTCCTAGCAGTGGTGGATAGACCAGCTACAAACGTGGCTCTTGCTGAAATTTCTGGCACTGGTGTTCTGCAGCAGAGTGAAAAAGAGCAGTCTAAACACCACCTGATTTAGGCTGTTATCCTAAATCAACCGTGACTTCTCTCTGTACACACCATCCAACTGTGCTGATGCATTATCCAGGCAACCTGGTAAGTAGATCTATAGCGTTAGTGAGTGTTTTTACTTACATGCTTCTCTTTCTATTAGTCCTTCCTGGGCTGCAACATCAGGCCATCACTGTTTCCTATCGCAGTTTGCAGAGGAGGAAGTAACATGAATTTCTACCTCGGCAGAAGAAAAGAGCAACTGTGAAGAACACAGCTGGAACAGCCTTCTCTGTGTCTTCTCTAAATTAATAGGCCAAATTCTCAGCTGATATTAAAAAAACGGTGGAATAACAATGAGGTTACATCGGCTTACTTCAAGGGAGAATCTGTCTCCATCATCTCTGGGAAAACTTGATTAGGTCCAGTGCATTGCTGACTTGTTTTATGAAGAAGCTGTAAAAAGTTCTTTTCTTCTGCTAGTGCTTCTCCCCGGGGAGTTGTTGGCAGAGAGAGCCAAGTCTCTCAGCAATAATACATTTCAAAGTTATTATGCCAGCAGAAAAGAAACACAGGGATTTGAACTTGGTTTATATATATATATATATATATTTTTTTTTTTTTTATGACAGACCAGAACATTAAAGGTATGTGGGGGAAAGCATGCAGCTCTCCCCAGACCTGCCGATGCAATGGGCCTGCTGTGCCCTTGGGAAGGTGAAGGGCTGCAAATGGGGACCTTGTGCAGATGGGGGTCACCCCTCTCCCTCCCCCTCTCTTCTGTAACCGGCTTAGTGGTCGCAGCAATGCAGTCGGGTAGCAAATGGTGCAGCCGAGCCCAAATCTTTGTGCTACTGTAGTAATAATAGTGCTTTCACATAGGAAATGGTTGAATTATCAGCTGAGACCTCCTCTTTTTGTAATGATTAACCCTCCGCTAATGATTTGCTATAATATTGGTAGACGTTGAGTGCTGTGATATTGATGTTTAATGTGGTCCAAAGCAAAGGCTCAGGAAGCAATAAAGACATACTCTAGCTAATGTGCGAGGGACTGGGTTTCTTTCTGGGCTCTGTGTTAGCTGATGGCCCGAAGCGTTTGCCATGGTGTGGCAGCCTCACCTAAAGGAAGCCGAATTTCTGGCTAATAATTTAATAACGGGTTCATTGTATTTCCAGTTACTGGAAAAAGCCATGATTCCTTTTTTTTTTTTTTTTTGCTATGTGTCATAAAATCTCCCTTCGCGCTTCACAGAGGCGGGGAGAGCACCTCGCCTCCCTCCGAGCAACTGCACCGCGCTTGGACGCCTACCTGGCGCCGGTGCCCAGCCTATGGCCGAGGTGGATGGAGCCGGCCGAGTCCGGCGCCGCTCGGAAATCAGGTGGCGTGGGAGGAAAACTTGGAAGGACAAATTACAGCAAGTATCGATTCCCCTGGTTGCTTGCAGAGGGGATTTCATTTAGCAAGGCTGCCAATGACATTATGTGCAGAATCTTGTCCACGGCTGGTTCGGTGGCATTAAGAGAATTACTTTGGCCTAATGAATAGGAATAAGAATATTTCAGCCTCCACCCTGGAAAGTAATGGTGGATCATCAAGTGTACAGCCAAGTTCAGCTCTAGTCACTTGCCAAGTGAATGCAAATAAAAGATCTTTTATTTAATGGACACCATAGCGCAGTGTCCAAATTTGTTGCCTCTTTCCTGTGGATTGGTTTTTTCCCCCTCTTCTAAATCAGATCTTGTCTCTGCTCCCGACTGACTTTATTTTTTTCTCCCTTCAAGCAGAAGAGAATTTTGCTGACTCTTGCACTGAAATCTGTCTATGGATCGCACCAAAACTCCTCAGTCAGCTTTATTTTTACGTTACGATCGAGGCGAGAAGCCGGCGTGCCGGTGGGGCTCAGCTCCGTGCTGCAGCGGAGCCGGGTCCCTCCTGCGCTCCTCCAGCGCTACGCTGGCGAGCCGCTCGGCCGAGCTCGCTGCCGTCCTGCCCCACCGAAACCGAGGGGACCTGGCGGAGCCCCTCTCCTTGGCGTTGGGCTCCTGGCTTGCTCCAGCTGGGCAGACATCGGATTCTTGCATTACCAAAGCTACACGCAGAGACCAAATAGAGGAGCGTGAAGGAGCGAGGAAACAGGGAGAGAAAAGAATATAGGAGCCGGGGCTTAATTTAGTGCTACACTTGCACCAAATTACTCCACTCTTCGAGCACAGACTCTGCCTCACCGTGGCTCACAAATTAGATCGGCATGAGACAAAATACTTACCATCATGAGCAAACGTTTTCAGATGGGATGGAGCATTTTGCTTTAGCAAACAGTAATGATTTGTAACAGTAATGGTTGAGGGTGTTTCGGTTTTCCCCCCACCGGTCTCTTGAAAAAACCGGAAGGTGTTCTCAAAGTAAAGTGAAATTGCAGCCGCAGACCAGTCACCTCTCAAATGAAATGGCTGTGACTATTCACCAGTGGTTAATCTTTGTGTGGCCTTATTTGCTTGAAGGGCTGAAGGGAGGTAGGGTTTTTTTGTTTGTTTTGTTTACCTTTTCAGCATCAAGGTTCTTCCCTAATTAATGTTTTAGTTGACAGGAAAAGCAGGTTTTAGCTTTGTTTCGCCAGGTGTTTTGATGTCTGAACAGAGATGTCGAGCTGGATGTGTGTTTGCAGAAGAGGGTGACGGGAAAGATCAAAACTGATTTGTTATGTTCTCACAGAAAAAGGGCTCAATATCCACCAAAGAGAATAGGAAACAACTGCAGAGCCTCCAACACCAGCGTTTTGGAGGCGAAACTGTGGCTGCAAGCTGATGACAACGTTCCTATTGACCTTGCTGAAGGGATGGTTTCGTGCCAGGTGGCTATCGCATGGGCTGAAGATGAGCTCCTAAAGGGGAGACGCTGTCCTAGGTGTGACAGTGCTGGGCACATACGCCAAGCCCATGGCAGCTGCTGAAGGGCTTGTGGACTTGGGTGGCCCGAGCTGCGAGCCTTCAGGAGCCCTGGAGGGGAGACGCAGCGGCCAGCTGGTCCCTCTCGGTCCCGGTGGGCCCTGGGCAGCTTCGCTCGGGGCAGCTCAGGGCCCCTCTGCAGGATGAGGTCAAGGGATGCAGGTTAATTAGTTGCTCCTGCTCCTCCAAGCTTGAGAGAGGAGGAGGTCGGAGGCACAGCCTGACCCTTCTGGGCACGAGAGACAGGCTGCTGGGGCATTTGGGAATGGGCTGTGCTGGCAGAGGAATTGGACAGGTCTCTAACCATTTGCAAACAAGCTGTCAGATCGTGTTGACAATAGGCCTGCAAAACCCTCTTCTGGCTGGAGCGACGCTTGGGAAATGTATTTCCCAAGTGGGGACTTTCACAGTGGTGAGTCCTTTATTGATGTGGTTGAAGAGCATGGCAAATACATGACCCATCGCCACGATCTGTCAGACTGGATCCTGTTAACATGCTTTTTTAACCCTCTCTGACACCAGCAGCCAGAAGCTTCTGTCACTACCAAGACATTCGACATCAGGGCTTCATAACACAAAATCCCAAATCCCTGCAAGCAGGGGTAGATGGGAGCTCCCCAGAGGACAGCTGACCCTCGTGCCTGGGGAAACAGCAGTGCAAGCATGGGAATAGGGTGGGGGCCTGGCCGTAGCCGCTCCTGGTGGGGAGCAGCAGAGTGACTTCATGGCGTGGGGGGTCAGCAGCCCGTGAGGACAGCGGTGCCGATGCTACTGGGAGAAGCAGAGGGACTTTCATCTCTTCCTGAGGCAAGACTGCTTCTGGAGGCTGCCAATCCCTCTTGCTCTTTACTGCCACCTAATCCTTCATTTGCCTCCTTTGGCCCTTCGTAAGGGCCAAGGGGTGGGTTGTGGCCTGAGGTCTGAACTGGGGTGGAAGTCCTGGGAAACCTGCTTGGACTCCACAGCCAAGCAGGTTGTTTTTCTGGGCAGACCAGAGTGGCTTTTTGGATCCTCCAGGGAGTGGACACCACATGGGGAGCAGTGAAGGACCTTCACCTTCACAGGTGACAGCAGCCATCACCTGGCACCATAGCCCTTCCACTAACTTGTCTTTGTTGGGTCTCTACCAGTCGGGTCTCTCCTGGACTAACTGTGACTCACGGCAATGGCATTGCAAGGCCTGAAGTTGGTCCTGGCTGAGAAGATTCAGATGAGGTGCACAGACACGGAGCCGTGCTCTCTCCTCTCTCCAAAAGGTTGCGGTGCCGTGTCCTGGTGTCGGCATGGGCTGGAGCTATGCTCGGTAAGTTAAAAGAATGTCCTTCCACAATTAGGGCTGGGAAGAATTCAAGGGTATATTTTTTTCTTTTTAAACAATAAATAATAGCAAAGCCCATCTCCTGCCTCTTTTAAAAGCAGCTCCCTTTCCTGATGGGTAGGTGGATATAAGAGGATTCTTGAAGCTATAAATCTGCTGCGACTTTATTGCCTGCATTTGTTGGAGCTGATGTGAAGAGAACTTCATACAGAGAGCACTCTTGAAAGGTTAGAGAGGGAACCAGCTATCTTCAGAAAGTCTTGATGTAGAGAAAACAGGCAAGAAAACCCACGTTAAGAAAAATAAAAGTAGCTGAGCTGGATGAGTAGGTGTCAGGGCTGAACGCGGGTGATGCCAGGAGCAGGGTGCAGGGCAGCCCTGGCACAGGAGGTGTGCGATGTGTGTGGTGTGGCGATGGCACGGTCCGTAGCGAAGCCAGCTACTGGGAACGGGAGGGCTTCTCCGCTCTTGTGGGCTTGGGCTGGGGCTTAGGCAAGGTTGAAAGAGGAGAAGAAAAGACGGAGGGAATGACGCTGAGATGTGTCACCTGCCTCCTTCCAGATCTCTCCTCTCTTCCCATGACTCAGGCGAACAGAAAACCCAGCCTGATGGTGAGGGGCCTGGGAATCGTCGGCCCAAAGCAGGAATAAAAGCGAGATCGGATCCCGCTTTTGGAAGGCTGCATGTTGGGGAGAGGTAATGCTGAATTTCCAAAACTCTTGCAAAGGCTTTTACAGAGGCTGAACTCTCACGTTTGTGAGAGCCAACAGTGCCCTGGAAAACGGCCAGGCAATGCTGCAGGAAACGGATGCAGAAAAACATATTTTTTTAAACTAGTCACTGAATCAGCAAAGATCTGACTTTATTCACGTTTAACTTGGTGGCTTTTCTGTACTTGGTGTAGAGGCGCAAGACAGAGCCCGGCAAAACCAGTGGAAAGATCTTAATGATTTCTGGACAATTTTGGCCGTTTCTTGGGCTGGGCCAGGTCCTGGCTAAGTGCAATTGCTGCCAAGAAAGCACAGGATAAATAAATGAGCATGACATGACCCACGTCTCCCCCCAGGTCCGTTCACGAGATGGTCAGGTCGAGGCGCTGTGGCTGTCAGAAGTGGTAAAGCTGGGTTGGAGACCATGCTGAACTGGGGCACGGTGGGCTGCTGTTGTTTCGTGGGCTCGCTTGCGTTATGATGCAACGATGTCTGCGTGATGGCGTAGTGCGATTAGTTAGGCACGTGGCTGTTTTGGCAGAACTTTTTGCAGCAGAGGACGAAGCTTAAACCTTGCCCTCCCTGTTGCGAGGGGGAAGGTGAAAGGAGAATCTGTGTTTGCTGGCTTTTGAGAGGACTCCTGCCTGAAATAGCCTCCGCTGATGCCGAAACCTCACCCTTGCTGGGCCAGGGAGGAAGTCCAGAAAAAGGAGCTGCAAGGAGGGAGAGAACAAGCCACACCTTTAAGCTGTGATCATCGAAGAATATTAACTGCCCTCGGGCTTTGCAACTGCCA
The DNA here is from genome assembly GCF_040807025.1 of Struthio camelus. Classification (NCBI taxonomy): domain Eukaryota; kingdom Metazoa; phylum Chordata; class Aves; order Struthioniformes; family Struthionidae; genus Struthio; species Struthio camelus. The sequence continues at coordinate 8,943,971 of NC_090947.1, read as the reverse complement.
AAAGTGAGGCTTGAGAAATGTGGCGCCAGAAATCTGGAAGTCACTTTTATAGCCTTGGAAAATGCAGCTGCTTGGGAAATTCAGCCCAAGACCGTTATTATTATCCACCGTGCAGAATGAAGCTTCTGTTGGGCGCTTTCACAGAGGCCATCCGTCTTCACAAACGCTGGCTGTTTGTGTCACCTGGCAGCAACGACACTCTCCCGTCCCTTTAATATCTGCGCGTGTTCCCAGGGTGAGACCGGGAAACTCAGCTAGTAGGGCTTGGCCCCCCTTGGAGAAGCGCAACTTCAGGCTCTCTGCCAGGGAGCTCTTCCCGCCGCAAAAACGGGCATGGCTCGCGCAAGCCAAACCTCTCGGACAGCCATGACCCCCGCAAGGTTCCTCCAGGACAGCCATGACCCCCGCGAGGTTCTTCCAGGACAGCCATGACCCCTGTGAGGTTCCTCCAGGACAGCCATGACCCCCGCGAGGTTCTTCCAGGACAGCCATGACCTCCGCGAGGTTCCTCCAGGACAGCCATGACCCCCGCGAGGTTCTTCCAGGACAGCCATGACCTCCGCGAGGTTCCTCCAGGACAGCCATGACCCCCGCGAGGTTCTTCCAGGACAGCCATGACCTCTGCGAGGTTCTTCCAGGACAGCCATGACCCCCGCGAGGTTCTTCCAGGACAGCCATGACCTCTGCGAGGTTCCTCCAGGACAGCCATGACCCCCGCGAGGTTCCTCCAGGACAGCCATGACCCCTGTGAGGTTCCTCCAGGACAGCCATGACCTCCGCGAGGTTCCTCCAGGACAGCCATGACCCCTGTGAGGTTCCACCAGGACAGCCATGACCCCCGCGAGGTTCCTCCAGGACAGCCATGACCTCCGCGAGGTTCCTCCAGGACAGCCATGACCCCTGTGAGGTTCCTCCAGGACAGCCATGACCCCCGCGAGGTTCCTCCAGGACAGCCATGACCTCCGCGAGGTTCCTCCAAGCAGTTTGTGGCCGAGCGGAGCAGCACTGACCCTGGCTGACGCACACGCCAAGAATTGGTCCAGGCGCACAGACTGTCTTTTTCGGTAATTGTTTCTCGCCCAGGACAGATAGGGGAGGAGAGGCTGGGCGCCTCGGTTTGCTCGGCTGCCACCCGCCTGCCCTGGAGGGGACCGGGTTTGATCCCGGGGGCGGGGGGGCACCATTTTTCTCACAATTACTTAATTAAAAAAAAAAAAACAAAACACCTCTTGAGTTCCTGTTTACGGGAGAATGAAGGTTTCGATAGGAAAGCACAGTTTTAGGGGGGGGGGCGGAAACAAAATGACACGCCGTTAAGTCGGATGCCTGTAAGACGGGTGAGATAAAGCGATACTTGAAAATCGCCGCGAGAGCGAGAGGCAGGGTCAGGAAACATTACTCACTCGACAGCGCTGAAATGTTTTGTGCATTTATTTTCCTGTTTATTTTTCGGAGCCGCTCCAGCGGGGTGGAAGGTGTAGACTGCTGCCCCGAGGAGTCGCCTGCTGTTGCCTGTTGTTATTTTTAATAACGCTCTTATTTGACAGAGTTCACCTGCCACTTTTGCCCCTCGAGCTATTAATAACCCTCGGCGACTCGCTCCTCCCGCTTCCCCGCCAGACCTTCCCCGCCAGGCAAAGCTGGAAGGGGCTGGTGGGACAGAGGAGGTGTTTGCATATTTGAAGTTCAGAAAAATCAAGAATTGGCTCGACGGGTTTTTCCTTTTTCGGCCGGCTCATTTGTCCCGGGTTGGGCTTTTCTTCCAGCCTTTCCTCTGAAGCAAAACACAACCACGTTTTTCAGCTGCTTCAGCAGTTAATCACGGCCCGTGCGTCAGGCGGGCAAAAGCCCCGCTTTGCTCTGTAAAACCCAGCCGACACGTAGCCGAAAAAGCAACGTTTCCTTCGCCCTCCCCGAAACGGCCGGGAAGCGATTTTTAGGGGGGAGTCTGGGCTGGGGCCGGGGCGGGAAACGTCTCCTCCTCCTCCTCGTCCGGCAAAACGCATAAATCGATAAATAAACTAAAAAGCCGCGGCGGGGGGAAGCCAGCCCCCCCCAACCCCGAGTCGGCCGCCTCATTTGTGGCCCTCGCTCACCGTCGGCACAAGGCAGACGTTGACCTTCGTTTTGGGCAGCCTTACTCTAACGTGGCTTTTTTCTGCATAGCTCTCTCTTTTATGGTAATCAGATGTACTGCCAACTTTTCTCTTGCTATGTACACCAGCGAAGGGAACCAGATGCTTCTCGGGTTTGGGTTTTTTTTGTTTTTTTTTCCTTCCCTTTTTCTCCCCGCTCCGAAACGTGGCTGAAAGCTGTTCTCCGCTCAGCGTTTCGGCGGGTTGGCGTGCAGGCGCCGTTGGGGAAACCTGGCCCTCGCAGCCTCCCGGCTGCCCGGCCGTTCCCGCTCCCCCAAGGGGCGGCCGCGGGGTTTCCACGCTTTCTCCCCCCCGGCAGCGACTGCGCCTCGTTAGGCGCCCAGATAGTATTTCGTCCGTTCAGGCCCGCCTGGCGCTAGCGTAACGAAAGCAAGCCCCCGCCACTTTTGGGTGAGAAACAGGTGGAAACGGACGGCAGATACCTGCATGAGCCGGCCACTTCTGGCAGGTTTTAATGCCGGCGCTCCTCTACCTCCATCCGTGCTGCTGCTTCTGTTTTTACAAGCACTTCTCTGCTCTCAGCTCCTTCTCTTCCTTAACCTTCCCGCTCTTTATGCCTTAGCATCTTCTCATCACCTTCTTTTCATTTTTTTTCATTTTTATTCTGGGGTCTGAGCGGGCTTTACTTCTTCCACCCCACCAGATTTATGCGCGTTGTCAAGTCCTCCAGCCGCTTGTCTCCGGCTGACGACAGCCTTGCTTCCCACCCTCCCGCCCCTCCAAAAATCAGATTCACGGCTGTTCTTAAGACCCTTTAATATTTTAATGCTCCAGCTATAAATTTCATTTTCTTTAAGCCGCCACCCTCCCGCAGGCAGCCCTCTGCGGCGCTGGCCGGGCCGCTCGGCCCCCCCCCGGCTCCCCCCGCCGCGCCGGCACGTTAAGGAGCACCGGTGGTAAAGCCAGCATGGTCACGCGTGCGGGCAGCGATACGGACCTATTGACTTCAAGGCAATTCAATTTTTGCTGTGGACTTGCATGGAGTGAAAAACAAATAAATAAATAAAAAATTGCAATCGGCTGTTGAGGACGTGCCGGAGGGGCTGGAGCCCCGGCTTGGAGCAGGCTGGAAACGGTGAAACCGGTCTCGTGAGCCTGCCGCCCTCCCGTGGGTCGGGATACCCCGCATAAAGGCGGATTGCCGTGCTGCAGGTTTAGCCCGGCCAGGCGTGAGCGGCGTCAGCCGCCCGCCGCGAGGACTCGGCGGGAAGAGGTGCTCGGCTTCCTCCCGCCGGGCCGACCGCCTCGGTTTCCCCAGGGCCCTCCGGCAGCCCGCAGCCCTCCTGTTCTGGTTGTCTGCTTGCTGTTCTTTCATAAATCGGGAAAAAAAAAAAAAAGCCAAAACCCACTACTGAAACGTAATCTCTACCATAATGTTTATTAAATAGTAATTTTAAAAGGTTTTTATACAAATCATATAAACACAGTTTGATTTTTTTTTTGTTTTGTTTTGTTTTGTTTTTTACACTGAAGAATCACAGTAAAAGCTCTTTAAGTCCATAAGTCCTGGCTCAGCCAGGGAACGGTCAAACGCCTTGAACTGCAGACCTTGGAGAAGTTCCATTTCTGCATATGATTTCTTAATGGTTTAATTCCCGTGCTCACCCCCGGCACCTTCCCACCGCACGACATCCCTCCGTATTGCAGCCGGCCTGTTAGCAACGCGTCCTCGCCCTCCGACGGCTGCGGAGGCCACAGCGGACTTCAGCAACGGCGTTAACACTGGCTTCTCTTTTTTTTTTTTTCCCCCCGCCCGCCTCTATTTTTTTTCTGAGTTTCACAAAGGGAATTGCGATCAGCAAACCTAACGCAGTTGCAGAGGAGGATGCAATGAGTTGAACGCACTGATTTCTTGGGGGTTTTTTTTGGCCGCTGTTGTTGTTGGTTTTTTCCTTTTTTTGTTTTTTTTTTTTTCTGTTTTTCTCCCTGTTAAAGTTACAATCAAACACAGTTTTCCGTAGTAGAACAGTAAAGCACCCAGCAGAGGTTAAGTGAGGTATCGGCTTTGCAGCATCTTCGGCCTGCTCCTGCCCGCTAAGTGCACACGCGCGGTCCCTGTACTAACCGGCGGGGAAGGGGCAAGCCGTGCCCAGCTGGCGCCCAGATCCCACGCCAAAAGGTACACGAACACGACTCAGTCCCACGGGATAAGTCACAGACACAATACAGACAGCGAATCCACGCGCGTGTGCACACACACACACACTACTTCTGGGTCTACGTATATACGAACGCTGCTCTCTGTACGCCTACTAGACACCATAACGTTACCACTGCAATTATATACTTTCACCTATTGTTTGCCTAAGTCGACTTGTCTACCGTATGGTCCGTTTCTGCTCATCCTTCCCCTCTCGTGTGATTTGAAGGGGATAAAAATCACGGAGTAGCAGCAATCCAGCTTTGAAATGGTCTGGCACGTTTCCGCTCGCCATGGGCGTCTCCTCCGCAGGGTGACCCCCCCCCCCTGCAAAATGCAATTTGTACGTGAGGAGCGCCAATAAGGGGGTTCAAAGGGAGGAGCTGAGATACTTTCACTGCCGTTTCTGTTGGGCACACAGCGTGAATTAACAAAAATAAAGGATTTTGTGGGGGTGTGAGTCTCTGCGTGCGCGCGTGTAGAAAATGTGGGAAGTTTTGATGACGCAGCTGCTGGACTCTGCTTCAGCAGTAACACATGCATGTTTCTTAGGGTGGATAAAGGGTCTCCCCCCCTCCCCCCCAAAAAAACTTGCTGTCTGATGGAGCTTTGCATGAAACGCTAGACAAATGCTGCTCCCGTTGCCAGGGCCCTGACGAACAGCCTGCGCTCCGCTCCTCTCCTCCCCAGATGGGCCTCATCTCCCCAGACACCTGCCTTCCTGGAGGACGTGTTGCAGGGACGTCATGTCGCATTGCACCTTCAACGCTCCATGGTTAGCAAGGGGGGGGGGAACCCGTCAATCCCAAACCCCGGATAGTTTGCTAATGTAAAATCAGGACATTTCAGGTACTTCCAAAGAGCTCCTGAAAAAAACAAACCCAGTGTGCTGGAAAAGTTCTCACTTCATATGCGTGCAAGCTGCTTTGGACAATGCACCTGTACTAAATTGGAAATGAAGGCATTGGTTTGGGGCCCAGCATTTGAATGCTTTTTCTCCACGAAATTATCTTCATAACACTCCTAGGTGGAGAAGTATCGACTGCGAGACAATATAGCCAGACCACTTGAAAGTAGAAGGATAAGACTTCTTCAGCGAGGCTCTACCCGGTAGAGATCCAGTGAAGAACAGCAAAACGATGGGGAAGGATGAAGGCCTCACTTGTTGTCTGATACAGCACTGATCATCGGATGGAGGAAAAATACTTCTAAGGCACTTGTTTAAAGTAAAAAAAACAACAAATAAAAAAAGTAGCTCATAAATCAGATTGCAGGTTTTTGCTACTGATCCGAAGCAGCGTAGCTTTGCTCTGGAGGGGAGAAGACGCCGGCGCCGGCAGGAGCCCGCAGCTCCAGGGAGAGGGGACCGTCGCAGAGCCGGGCAGCCCCGGCCAGCACGCGGTTGGGGGGGGGGTTCAGCGTCCCGCCGCGGTTCGTTTTCCCACCCCTCCGCTCCCGAGGCCTCTGCTGTGCACCTCAAGGTCAACACTTAGTGAAGCCCCCTTTCCAAAAGCCTGAGCTTTGGGAACTGGACGGACTGTGTTTTTTTTGTTTGCTGCAATTTTCTCATTCTACCAAAAAAAAGAAAAAAGGGCAGGATCGAGAGGGATGGGGAGAGTCAGAGAAAGGCCTTCCTGATGAAGGCCTCAGCTGTTTCAATCCAAGATCTGGATTTAATAAATGGCTCTTATTCACAAATCACTTTAAGGCTCTTCAGCTTCTCTCAAAGAGGTGCTTCTACACATAGGGTTTCCTTTCCGTTTTGTTTCTTAATGACTTCAGAAAGCACTGTTGTTGCCATCGACACTAAAACCTGCGTCATGTCTTTCTCCCTGCCAGGAGAGGGAAAGCCAAAGGCAACAACCTGCTCCCATCTTCAGGACTAGAAACTGCAGCTTCCTGGGTTTAGCATGATGTGCACAAATCCCTACAGCCAAAACAGTATCTGGACAGGGCTCTAAAATGGACAGGGTCTGCATGTATATGTGTGTGTGTGTGTGTGTGTATGTTATTTCTAAAGACAGGACAGCTGAAGAAATCCCTCAGCCTTCTCAGCAACTTATCAGAGAAAGGAAGTGGGAAATAATAAACAACATCTAGTTTCTCACATCCAAAAGGTAAACCATCCTCCCGCGCCACGGCTCAGCCATTCACGTCAGCAGAAAATGAAGATGAACCAACAAACAAGGGTCTCGGCTCCCCGCCTCGCCCCGCACAGTTCAGTTCGTGAAAACGCCCATCCGGTCCTCACCGACCGCGTCCTGCCGGCCAGGGCCTCGCGGTCGTGGCCGGTGGCAGGAGCAGCGCCTCCCCGCACCCTCGCCACTCCCGGTCGGGTCGCTTGAGATTATGGCATTCAGTTCTTGTCGAAAACAGCAAAAATAAAAAGTCATCCCCACCAGCCCACCTCACCGGACCGCAATGTTGAGGGAGATCCCGAGGTGGCCCGTCAGGCCTCCGAGCAGCACTTCTGGTGGTTCATTTTGACCTTGTGCTTGATGCCGTCATAGAGCTCGAAGTTGTAATTCTCCAGGGTGGTGGAGCTGCGCGAGGACAGGCCGGTGTAGGAGCAGGTGCAGTAGAGCAGCAGCCCGGCACAGATGGCCCCTAGGAGGACGCCGAGGGAGCTCATCGCTATGATGGTAACCAGGATGGGATCCAAGGTGTAGAGCCAGCTCTTTTCTTTGTCCAGCTTTGGGGTTCCTGGAGAGTTAGTAGAGAACAGTGTGTCGTTCCTATCCGATCCAAAGTAATCTGCAGTGAAATGGGCATTTATTATCCAGGGATCACTTTTTTTGTTCGCATGACACATTTCTTACATGGAGCTGTGGTGGCCAAAGAGGTCACCTTAGCTCCTCAGTCGGTACATATTGGCAGGGTTCGTTTAACCCAGTCCAGAAGTGCTGAAGCACCCAATTCCCAAGAAAGTTAGGAGCCCTAAGTCCCTTTTGCATCTCAGTCTACACTAATAGCGTACTAGCATTTTATACTTGCTGAGACTCTGGCCCTTCAAGTGCGACTGGGTTCAAAATTATGGAACAATCTGCCACAGCTCCCAGGCTTAATTTTCTCCGTTTGCAAGTCAAAATGCCACACAAGCAGCAATTAATGCTCGAAAGTTCAGTTCCACTGGTCCTAACACAAATACAATATATTTGCTTGCAGTTGGAAAAGCAAAGAAAGAAAAGAAAACTAACGTCTTTGTCCAGACACTAAGTCACCACTTCAAAGTACATTCTCAAGGGTGTTTTGCCTCCTAAACTCCATCGAAGGCAAGGTTTGTAAGACCTCCCCCAGATGACTTTGAGGAGTTCTGTCTAACTTTACAAGTAGGCACCCATATCCTGTTGTTTTCTGTCTGTGCAAAATGTGCAGACATGGGCAATGTCCCCTGGGGTCTCCATTCAGCACTGAAGAGGGGTATAATGCAGCGAATGACGGGTAAGCCACCTGTGCGTCTACAAAGTTGAGGAAAGTTGGATGCTCCAGGAAGGTCAACTGAGAGAACCTAAACGACAAGCTTAACGTAGATGGCACGAACACTCTACAAAGTGCTAGGCAGTGACGTACGGTGAACTGCTGTGTACCAGGCAATATATCTGCCTTGGCCAGAAGAAGTCCTTAGCTACAGGGCTATAATTCACTGATGTCATTTGCTATTTTCCCGTCGGTGGGCTGCGGATCACTGCCTCTGCTACGCCGTGGGGGACCCTGCGGGGGGCAAGCCCGTTACCTAGAATTAGTGGAGCGCCTGTGTCAGGCATTGGTCAAGCACGCTGCCTCGCCAGAGGGTTGCCCTCCTACAACTCGTTCCCTCTGACAGCCTCCATGAAGCAGGGAGGGAGACTTATTCTCTCAAAAACCATACAGCAATGACATCTTGGCTTCGAAGTCGAGGCAGGGAAAAGGCTTAGCCAAAACCCCCCCGAAGACGTAAGCAGCAGAGCCTCTGTCAGCGGCCAAAGTTTTCAGCAGCACCGCGCTCCTTCACTTGCTGAAAGGCAGCCCATTTTGGGGAGGTTGGAGGAATTTCTGAGAGTTAGGAAGGCTCAGTGGGTTTCGAAATACAAATCACCTCTCAGCTCGCTGAAGATTCGGCTTGAACTGAGCTGTTTATTTGCTTTTTCTCAGCCCCCACCTAGAACCGGTTGTATAAATACCTCCCAGGTCACTACGGGCGGGAGGAACGACATCGGTGACTTGATTGTAAAAAGACGGAAGACAAAGACAACTAATTTGTCCAAGACTACGGGAAAGGCCCACTGGGAGGTCAAATGCAGGCGAGGTTTCCTAATTTCCAGGCTCCCTGCTGTATACCACCTGCTTGTTTACCACGCACAGCTCTGCCCCGTGTGGCAGAGTAGAGGCAGAGCCTCGTCTGTGGGAAGGACTGAAACATCTGAGAGTCTTATCACAACCCGTGAGAGCCCGACAGAAAGGCTGTGCCAGCCCTCTGCTGTCCCCAGCTGCAGAGGATGCCTTCAGGGCTGGGAATAATTGCGGCACCTAATACTGAAAAGCAAGCTCCCCCATATAAATTGCCACGTGGCATTTCAGTACCAACCATGATCGTCGTTGTCTTCAAAGCCTTGCTCGGGGATGGGAAAGTCATCCTCCATTCTTGGGAAGTTCACTAGAACAACAAAAATGGGAAGCACCGTTTGTTTAAAAAGGCCTTTTGGGGGCATTATTGCCAACGGTCACTCGGTTATGAGACCTGCCAGAAGAAAACAATATTTGACCTACTACAAAGTTCCTCCTCACGTGACCAAAGTCAACGAATACTCTTGTACACTAGCAACAACAACAGGATCTTCCCGCTACATCACATTTCATGTCTATCAAATGACCAGCTTTTAAGAAGAAGAGCGAGAGACTAAAAAGCAAAGAAACCAGGTAACTTGAATAGCACTAAAATATTGGTCCCTTCATAATGGCCATAATTCACTATTAACATGTTCAGGGGTATTATAACTTTCAATAGGCTCTTAGTACCCCTCATTACTTTCCATTAATGCTAGATCCATTTAGCACACTCTACTTTTCATCGTTCCCCATGCCTCTTAGTGGACACAGAGCTGCAGTGACCCAGTTACTCTTTGAGTTTCAAATAAATTCATAGTAATTTGAGGAAGTCATGTATCATCATTATATGTTTTAATGCAAAAGCTGGTTGAAATGGGGAGAGTGGTAAATGGGTGTCCATATCTAGGCGTTTATGCTAACACCTCGCTAATCCAAATTCCTTTTAGTGATGGCTTCCCCCCCCCCCCGTTTCAGCAGAGTTCAAGCACTGGAAACCAAATGCACATGCTGCAATCTGAGCAAAGGTAAGTTATTTTGCTGCATAGTCTTCCTAGCGTTATCTCTGCGTATAGAAATGATGTTCCTTTTCCAGCATTTCAGGGGAAAATGCCCTTTCACTTCAACCTGCCTAGATTTTTCAAAACTGACTGTAACTCGGGGTGCTCAACTGAAAAGGCACCTTGCGAAGATCAGGAGTCGCAGGAAAGCGGTAGAAGTCACACCCCCAAAATAGTTGTGGTCGAAAACCAAGGCTATTTTATGTCTTGTGCAGAAACAGCAGGAAGGATTTAAAGAAAGAGATTACTTAAACACAACCAAAAAAACCAAAGAACGCAACTTGCGCCTAAAAAGCCATGCACAAAGAAATTATTTGAAATTTCAGGAAGGAATATGTGCACCTATTTGGGCAGAGATTTACGACTGGAAAAGGCCTCCCGAATGGTCCCAGCCATCTCTTTGCTCTGCAACACCTGCAGGTTGGCTCTCAAAGGGGTCTCCTCACCGGGGACTGGGGAGTCGCAACCATCCAAACGCCCGTTCTGGAGAACTGTCTTTTGCCCCCGCCTCGCTCAAAGGACTCAAGGCTTGCTTTGCCTGCTCAGGTGGACCTGGTGGGGTGGCAGAGGGGGGGAACGCGCAAGAGACACCGCTTGTCCCTTCCGGTGATCAGCTTTGGGTTAGCGAGTCACGCTGACGCTCGGCCGCAGAGGTGCACAGCCTCTTCTGTAAGTCCTCATTTTAGCAGCAAGTTCACACGATTTCTCCACGCTTCCCCAAGTGACAGGCCCAGATGGCAACATCTGCGGCTTGGGAGAAGCGCCCGAGGGCCTCGCGCAAAACGTTTAGCGCTGGACACGTGGAAAACGACTCGGCGAAGCCGTTCACACTCGACGGCGTCTGCTTTGCTAGTCCCCAGTCGTCTGAAGACAAGCAGGGACGCTCTGCCAGCCGCCTCACCCGTACAACCCTACGGACGGCGTAGCTCGCACGAGCCTAAGCACAGGCGGGACCCGGCCCGCACGCAGTCTGCGAAAGGGAGCCAGGTACCGGGGAGAGCGGGCGGACGTCTTCTGCCTTTCAGGATCCCGTCTCCTCTGGATTTTGTGTGAAAACATGTTAGCAATTTGGTGCTTTTTTATTTCCCCTGGTAGTTTCGGGGGGGAAAAGCCAGAAGAAGAAAGTATCAGTTAATCAGGGCTTTCACAAGAACATCAATTCTTCAAGCCTGAAAGGAAGGAGCACTGGGAAAACACGAAAAGAGAACGTTTAGCCAAAAACCCTAACCCAAAAGCTACTTACTCTTTCAGCAATTTTCCCCAATTCCCTATGCTAATACGACTCCAATTTATGCTCAACAGCCATCTCCCTCCTCCTCGTCCTGCCTTTCTCCTCAGGCCTGTGGTAGGTAGGACCTCGTTCCCCCCTTTTCCACACGCCATTTTATTGCTATCCAATTGCACGCCACGTCAGGCAGCGCTCTGCACTGGCTATGGAAAAACATAACTCGACGTTGCTTTTTCCATGCTGAGGTTTCTTGAGCCATTAAGAAAAATCAGTTCTGGCTGGGTGGCTGGCTGTGGGAATTGAAGCCGGTGGTCTCAGCTCAGTTCCTCGTGGCGATGTTTTCCCGTCACAGAAAATAGCCTGGTGTGTGCCATTAATTAGGCTCCTTTGTGACAAATCTCAGCAATGTTGTCACGAACGGAACAGGCCATGAAAACGGACCCTCTTTGAAAACAGTTCATGGGGAAAAAAAAAAAAACCAAAAACCCAGCAAGCTCTTGGGCAGGGCGGGAAAAACGTGCGCCCTGTCCTTGCTACGTGGAGAGCCTCCTTCTTAAAGGGCAATTTTCAGGCACAATTTACTTGACATTTTAAAGTGAAAAGAAATATATATAGATAGATGTATTTGGGGAAAGGTAGGCAAGGCAGCGAAGGGGAACCGCTGCATTTAAGCACGAGGACTGCTCCTGAGCGAAAGGCCCTTTCAAACGCGCCTGCTGAATTATGGCCGTGAGCATCTAGCCGTTCATGCCGAAAAGACGACGTTAGCGATGTCGCGGGCGACGGCCGGATGCCGAGAAAAGACCGCTAGCTATCAGATCGGAGAGCGCTGCCAGCTAAAAAGGCTAATTTATGGGACCTGGAAACAGAGCGAGATGAGATGGTAATCAAGGATGAGCAGCGTCTCAAGTACCGCGTCCATATGAGCTCCCACGCAGGCAGAGCAGGGCAGAGTCGGTGCTCGCAGAGATTAAGGAGCTTTAACGTACATCTGCTTGAAAACGGTAGCAGCGGCCGGGGCGGGGGGAAGGAGGAGGCGGGGGGCTCCCGGCTGCCTGCCCGGGGCGGCGCGCAGGTGCGAAAGCACCCGCGGCCTTTTCGGTGCCTCGTGCAGCACATCCGCCCCGACCACCCCGCCAGGCCCGCGCGGAGACGGGGGGGCTTCGCTTTGCCGACGGAAACCGGCCGCCCTGCGGGAAAACCTGGAGTTAGGGGACGCCCCAGGGGAGAAGGAAGGAAGGAAGGAAAAAACCCCAGATGTTTGTATAAAAATATCATCATTTTATTACATTCCACACAATACATCTTCAAAGAGTTTCAAATTGCCACGAGATAAATTTTTTTTTCTTTTTTTTTCCCACACACAGGCAACGGGGCAACGCTGGGGACGTCACGGCTCGAGGAGCGGGGGCGGACGGGGAAGGGGGGGGGGACAAAACCCTTGACGTGACCTTTTGCTTCGTCTTTCTTTGGTGATTTTGGTTTGAAAGAGCGGGTGCCACCCTCTCCTGGCTGCCCCGCCGCTGCCCGCCGGCCGACGGAGCCGGAGGGGAGCTGCTGGCAGGCCGAGGGCCGGGCAGGGGTCTGACCCCGCAAACGAACAGGAGCGACATGGAAAAAAAAAAAAACCTTGCTCACGGGAGGTAGGTACCTCTTTTGGGTTTTTTGTTTTTTTGTTTTTGGCCTGCAAACAGATCAGAGTTATCGATTCCAACCGCTTCTGCATGTCATCATGCAGCAATTCGTCTAAGGCATTTTCCACTCTGGGTTACAGCGGCCGCGGCGCCGGGGGTCCGTCCCGTTCCCCCCCCCCCTCCCCGGCTGGGCTGCGCTCGCTCGGCGTCACCGACGCTTTCGGAAGCAGGACGTCAGCAAATGCAAAACTCATCGACTTCGGAGCAAGTCGGCTGCCCGTTTTCATGATTCAGCAGCAAAGAATCGGGCGGGGGGAAGGATTGAAAAAAAAAAAGGCAAACCCCCAAAGCCAGAAAAGGGGAACCGCGCTGGTCGCGTGAACGTTTCCAGCAGAAGGACGCGGAGGAGCCCTCTGCCCCTGCCCCCGCGCGAAAGCACAACCGTCAGCACCCACAGCGAGGCTACTTACAAAATAAATAAACCTCCAATTCTCACGGCACTACAGTATTTGAGCATCCACCTTAGACCTGCTGAAGTCTACGCGTTACCCTAAGGCTGGCTTTAACAGACACCAACTAAACATTCATCATGAGCTTCTCTGATATAAGGCAACTTCAAATAGATTCACTGGCGGGTAGGGGGAGAGGAGGGTCGTGCCTCCCCCCCATCCCCAAAAACAATGGCTGTGTTATCGTGTCGGCTGCAGAGTGGGCAAGACGGACAGATCCTACTTTTTGGCCGTTTCTGAGCCTCTCCGGATTCTTGTAGCCATCCAAGGTGGACACAGCTACCGTCCAGCCTGGCCCGCTCTTCTCTTCTTGCACCCGGGACGGTAACGCTCTCAAGCAAGAAACCCAGCCAAAGCTCGGTAAGGCAACAAAAAAAAAGCATTGCTCTCTTCCCCAAGTAAACACATTGGGATATGGGTCATGGGGGGGGTTGGGGGGGGTCCCAGCCCTTCGGGAGGGGAGGCGGCGGCGGTGGGGAGGGAGGGAGGAATTCAAAAAAAAAAAAGAAAAGAAAAGAAAGGAGAAAAAAAAAAAAAGCATTCCCAGTGCAAGTAGAAGCAAGACAAGCAAATCAAAAAGGGGCTGTTTCTGCACGTACACTCGGCGGCTCGGTCGGACGCGGGCGCTCCCGCGCCCGCTCGCACCCACGCGTTGAGCACGCCAGCCTCCCGACTGGCCGCCGCGTTTCCTCGCAGGTCGCCTACCGGGAGGAGGAGAACGAACCCACCAAAGGGCGACGACAACCCAAACCGACCTACCACCACCCTCCACTCCTCCCTCCCCCCCCCCAAAAAAAAAAAACCAAACCAAAAAACAAAAAAACCCACCCCAAACCCCGCCCCGAACCAACGAAACGCAACGGCAGCACCCCCCCGCGACGGTCCTCGGGAAGCCCTCGGCGGGCAGCGCTGGCGTGCCAGCGGCCGGGGCGCTGCGTCTCTTCTGGCCAGCCGAGGTGCAGCACTGGGTTATGACAGTGAAGTTTGTCAAAGGTTCAGGGCGGGCCGGGGCCGGGGGGGCGCGGAGGAGGGCCGGAGATGTCTAAGAGTTCACACGGACGCTAGGTTAAGGAGGAAAGTGCAAAACTGAGGCAACGTATCTGACGTCTTAGTTTCTGTCTGTCTGTTTTTTTGTTTTTGGCGTGGCGCTCGCTCCCGTCCCGCCTTGCCGCCGGGCTCTCAGCAGCGCGCGCCGGGCTCTTGCTCTAGCTTTATGGTTAGGGTGGGCTCCACGGCCCCGGGGGCCCCGTTGGCATAGTGGGAGGTTTTGTAGGCGATGGCGTGATCGCTCTTCTTGGCCGCATAGCGGAAGCGGTGGTAGTGGAGCACCAGGGCCAGCGCGACGGAGACCAGCACCGCAACAGCACCTCCGGCGGCAATAACGTAATACCAGTAGGCTGGGATGGGCTGCACTGACACCGTGTCCACTGTGGGCTCGGTCCCTGGCGGCAGGGTGGCCCCTGGGGAGGAGACACAGAAGAGGGTTGCGAGGCGGGAGGCGGGCGGACGCGCACCGAGCCACGGGCCGTCACCTCCAACGGCGTCACCGCAGAAGGACTGGGAAAGAAATTACGGGGGGGCGGGGGAACGCTCGTCGCCCCTGCGGAAACGGCAGCGATAGACGGCCCGGTCCTGCAGGCGTTCGCCCCCACCGCCTGCCCCGCTCACCCGTCGCGGCGCTTACGCTTGGTTTAAAGGCGAGCAAGACCGGCGGCGGCGGCGCCGCGCGCTCGCTCCCCGTCCGCCCCGTGTCCGCATCCCAAACTCGTGCTCGCTGCAGCTGAGCCCAGGACCGCCATCGACGGCCCGCCAGCTCGGCTGCCCCTAAGGACGTGCCCGGCTTTGCAAACGGCAAGGGAGGTTCCCGACACGGCCCCCTTCCCCCCCCCCCCCCCCCAAAAAAAAAATAAACCCCACCGCCCCGCGAGCACGGCGAATCTGGCAGGACGACGGCTGGTGCTGCTGTTGCTGGCGCAGGAGACGAGGCAAAACCCTGGGCAGCCGCTACCCTTTCCTCCTGTCCCCCTGCCCCCCTGCAAAAAAACCCGGGCACCAGCAGGGGAAAAAAAAAAGCCAGGATGAAAAACCGCACCGAGAGTTTCTAAATTCTCACAGCGGTTTGTCCCCGCGCTACTGGGAAAATGTCTCGCCCTCTTGGCGATCGTTCTTCTCCAGCTCCCCTTTTTTCTCCAGCCAGGGACTTATTCCCCTCCTTTGGCCCTCTCTTTCTATTGGGCATCTTCATCTTTTCCTCCCATTTTAGTAGCGCCCTTGCTTTCTCCAGCCTCCATCTTTCCTTCTCTTTTGCCCCCCGCCTTTTTCTCTTTCCCGGCTCCCTCCATCCCTCTGCCCCAGCTCTTCCTGCCCGTCAGCCCGGGAATCCTACTTTCCTATTCTCCTTGCAGAAATATCGGCAAGACTTCGGGGCGGGGGGAAGGTGAGGACGGTTCTCGCAGAAGGTGACGCTTGCGTTACAAGCCCCGAGAGGTGAGGATGCTGCCCGGGAAATAGGGACCGGGCCAAGGAGAGCAGAGAGAAATGATTTACGTGACAACAGTCGTGAGGCTTTAAGTGTCAGCCAAGAATATTGCAGCAGCTGCCCCAAAACACCCCAAGTCTGAGTCGCAGGGTAAACAAGCAGCCGACGAACCTGCACCACGCAGCCCGCCCAGCGCAGACCCGAGGAGGCAGGCAGTAAAGCAAAATCCAAAATCAAAGGGGGGAGGAAAAGAAGAAACCCCCGCAAACAGGCTACCTGCATCTTTGCCCCGAGGCGGGATAGCTTTCCCCACCCCGGGGCGAGACGAACAGCACCCGCGCCGGCTGCCGCGCGAGCCAGGCACGCCACGCGCTCTGAATTCCTCGCCCGCTCTCCTGCTCCGTGGGCTTGACCGCAAAAAGGCCGGTTTCTATCCTTCAGGCTAGTATTAAGCTATTAAATGCACCATTTCACCTTGTTTTCCTGTCATTGGCTGTCACCTCCAGAAGTCCTCGCGGCAGCCTGTTCCGCCACAGCCACCTCCAGGCGCCTCTCCCTTTCCTTCTGCAGCTCCAGCAAAACCCTGCCAGAGCGCCCACCACCGAGAGGAGGACCTCTGCCCGCGCCAACGCAAGCCGCTGCCACCTCGCTTCCCTTTCAACGCCCTGCTGCTTTTTCCATGCCATCAGAGAGGAGACGCTAAGATAAGGGCGGGGGGGGGGGTTTGTTTTTTGTTTTTTTTGGGGGGGGGTGGTTTTACCTGGAGTGTAGAAGTTCTCACCTGGGAAAGCTGTGAGGGGTTCTGCAAAAGAAAACAAACAAACAAACAAACAAACCAACCTAGGGTTAGCCAGGGGAGTTTCGCACTTTGGGCAAAACACGTCCTAGCCTGAGGGTCATTGGGATTCAGCTGGTTGGCTCGAGTCGTCCACAGACAAACCCCCCCCACGACGACGCTCTGAAAACCCCTAAAACTTTTGGGCCCCGGCTCCCCGCTGGCACCAGCGTCCGCGGGGGGAGCGTGTCCCTCCCGGCCGGCCGTGCCATGCTCCTCTCCGCCTGACCGGGCCAATGAACAAAGGCAAGTGGTGGGGGTTTTTTTGTTGTTGTTGTTTTTTTGGGTTTTTTTCCCTGAAGAAGTAATCTGTGACAAATTACTGGATCCCAAAAGCAATAATCAGTGCTTGCTACTGATTCCTTTCTCGCAGAAGTAAGAGACTTCTGATGATTTTTAGATGACTCCTGCATTACGCCTGTGAGTCACACCGGCAGGCTCCCGCGCCGCCGAGCGCTCTGAAATCAGCGCTCGAGTTCAGGACGCGAAGGACAACGTTTGCCAAAGGAAAAAATTATGGGGACTTATTAGAGCTCTTTGCAGGCTGAGAAGGGATCAGGTTGCTTCCCGGGATTGCACGGGAAAAACAGTAGCCGGCGCTGGTCTTGGCTACTCTCCCGGCCCCAGCGGAGAGGGAACGGCACCGTACACTGCCGTTTCATTAGCGTTTTGGTGGCATCGGAAATGACCCCATTAAAACTTTTCGGCCATAGCCCTTTGTTGGCGCTGATCAGCGGCAAATCCTCCCGACGCACATAGGATTGAGGCGCAACTTTCTGGAACGGGCCAGGCAACTTTGCCTCGCAGCTCGGCGCTGGTTTTCGACTCCACCCGAGTTTTTTTTTGGGGGGGGGGGGGGGGGGCGGCGCTGCACCTACCCATGCAATTCTCCAGGGGGATGTCCGTGCCCAAGCGGATGTCGTCGAGGGCGAGCTCTCCCGGGTGGCCGCTGCGGATGGAGCCCTCGAACACGATCTGGGAGGAATCGGGACGGGAAGGTCAACGTCAAGCCGGCGAAGGGTGCGCTCGCACGACGAAAACAGCCCCGCTCCCCCGGCCCCATCCGCCTGCCCCCCCCCGGCCGGCCCCTTACCCGGTACTCGGCCTCGTAGCTGGGCAGGATGATGCGGCCCTCGCGCCAGCCGTCGCCCTGGTCCTCGGCGACGACCCACAGCGCTGTGCGCTCCTGGCTGGCCTCCCGCCACACGCGCAGCATCACCCCGCCGCGGCCCGCCGCCCGGTACCGGAAGACCATGCAGACGGCGCTGCGGGGCAGGTAGACGGCGGGGCTGACGAGCCGGGCGCGTTGGCCCTGCCTCCTCCCGCTGCTCTGCAGCTGCAGGTAACTCCTGCCATCTGTGCCAGGGGGGGGAAAAAAGAAAAGAAAAGAAAATGGGGGGGGAGGGAACCCAATCACATCGTTTTGGGTGGCCACTCGCACCACGCGCTTCGCCTCCCGCCCTCGGTCCTCAGCGGGGGACGACGGATGGCGTCCCACCTGGTGGTGGGGCAGGGCGGCCCGGTCCCTGAAGCTGGTCGCCACCAGCGCCCCGGCTCAGAGCGAAACCGGAAAGCGGCCAGCCCAGGATCGACGTAGTTAGGACAAGTTCAAGAGCGGTTACAGGCAGGAAAATCGGCACCGTGATAACAACGCGGTTGCTACCTGCGTCACAGTTATCCTGCTTGGGATTCGCTCCGCGAACAAGGCCAAAGTGGATTTTATCTAGCTGCCAGCACCAAAAACGCATCTCGGGATGGGGACACCCCGCTGGGCCCTTTCTGCCTCTTTTCATCCCCAGCAGGACATACGCCACAGTCAGGATCTAGGCCACAATTTCTTCCGAGGACAGGCGAGGCAAAGCGCAAGCCCTGCTCTCGCTTTGTCCATGATGCCGCAAAGACGGCCCTAAGGGACAGCGCAGAGGACGGACCTGCTCGCAGGCAGGGAAGCAAGCAGCGGTGACGCCCGGGTAGCTGCAAACCTGCGGCTGGTTGAAATACAGCACGGGATCCATTTTCTTCAATACTACTCTTTAAATTGTGCTGTGCTTTTTGTCAGTCCTCGGGGAGGAGGTGTGGTACGTTTGCTATCCCAGGAGACATCCAGGGCCCAGGCTGGAACTGGAGACGCTTGATATGAATGCCGATAGCTAGTGCAGGTCCAACAGCTCAGGGAGGAGCCAACCTGAGCCAACCAACCAACCAACCACTGCCAGCTGCAAAGCTGCTTTCCAGAATAAATTCAGCACGAGGCACCAGAAAGATTCGCTGTCGCTCTGCTCCTGGGACGCACGATCAAAACGTTGCCAACGTTGCGCACCCATCCCACAGGAACTTGCACTGATTTCGCGGTGTGGAGGACAAATCTGTCCCCGACCGGTCACGTGAAGAAAGAGCAGCTTTCTCCAGTGGTATTTCCCAGCACCTAGGAACCGTGCGTGGCCCCACTTGCCGCTTTGTGCCAACAAACATTAGCAGGAAGAAGAAGGAAAAAAACAAAAAAAGATGAAAGCATGTTTGCCCACTGCTGCTCGAGTGAATCACTTGAAAAAATACCATGCCGTTCCCTAATGGAGGAGCGTTCCTGTGGTTTACCGCCGAGACGCGGCGGCGAGGTGGGAGATAAACAAGTGGAGGAAGGGGGCGGGGGGGGGGGGAAGCGCAAGCTGTGCTCCGCGCTTGAGCAGCGATAAGGTGGAATAAGCCATCAAGGTCCCCCCCGCGCTCTCTGTAATTCACTGCAAGCCTCTTCAAAGCAGAAAAGCGACCACCCCAAGCAAAAAACAACAACAACAACAAACAAGGTGGCGGAGGAAATCAAGACGGCAGCCGCGCTGAGGTGGTGGTGGCTCTGTGGCCAACCACCCCAACCGCTCGCCCGGCATCGCCGCCCTCTCCGGAGAAGAACACCTTCCCCCATGGGTCTCGGCAGCTCCTCTGGAGGCTTTCCAGCAAAACACGTCGGGAAGGGTGCGCACAAGCAATTTTTGAGGTGTCAGGCTCCCTGAGCGCTTCCCCCGCCCTGGAGAGCCCTGACTTACTCATATTAACTAGATCAAGCGCGTCTGCTGGAAAAATCAGTCCCTGAGAAGGCATCGAAAGCCCACACCTGCCCCGACCCGAGCCCTTCCCACCAGCAGGCCACCACAGCCTCTCTCGCTCTTCAGTCCCACCAGCTCCCCCGGCGAGGCCGCCATGTCCCTGACCAACCAAACGCCCATCAGAGGCCGGAGGGAGGTTCTCAGGGACCGCAGCAAGAAATTTAAAAAAAAAAAAAAAAAAAAAAAAAAGGGCTTTCGCTTTTACAGATCCCATGGGAAAAACACAAGGCTGGCGAAGGGTCACCACCCGCTTCAAAGCAGCTCGACGTTTGTTTTTCCTTACGAAAGCAGCTCTTAGGAAACTTCAGAGCGCTGCAAACACACCCCGGCTGGGAACGCTCTGACACAAGCCAACCTCCCGGCCGGGCCCGCCGCCGCCAGCAGGGCGCTCCCGGGGCAGGGGGCTCGGAAAGCCACCGCCGGCGTGCTCCTGCAGGACCGCGCGGGGCTTGCTCGACGCCTCCGAGGAGAGGGAAGGAAGGGGGCGGGGGGAAAGGTGCAAAACAAATCTAGCCCAGCTTTTCCGTAGCGTCGTGAGATATATATATATATATATATATATATATATATATATGTATATTTTTAAATTTTCAGGTCCCTAAGGCCTCCGCCTCGATGCCAGCGGCGCGGGGCGGGAGGCGAACCTGGCCGCGCGTGAGATGCGGCTCCTCCCAGGGCTCTTCTCACAGGCGGGGAGCACCTGAAAATCCCCAGAGCGGGGAAATCCCAGCAGTGCCTCTCCCAGGGCCATGGAAAAGGGGGCACATGTCATTCCTTTCCATTTCGTTGGTTTGGTTTTTTTTTGTTTTGGTAAAAGGCTTGCAAAGGGCAGGCTCCCAGCTGGAGCCGAGCTGGACACCTTGGGTCCGCTTTCAGGGCCGGGGTGCCCCGGGGCGCAGCGGGAGCCGGTCCGGGGAGGAGGTGGGGCTCATCCGCGGCGCACCAGGCTAACAAACAGAGCGGCAGGGCTGCCGGCAAGAGCGTCCTGGGAGCAAAAACAGCGGGAGGAGAGCAGCGGGCGTCCCGTCCGGCTCCAGGAGGGGTCCTCCGCGCCGAAGGACGGGGAGGCCTCGCCTGCAGCGCGCGCGCCATGACCGCGGGAGATAGCTGAGGAATTCAGGCCCGTCTCTTCAACAGATTTTTCTAATCAAGTGCCTCGCAGAGGAGATTTCAACATGGTCATTTCCTTCCCCCTCTCTCTCAGGCACACTGAGCCAGCGCTCCTCCTTGCCTTACTTGGGTGGTTTTTGTTTTCTTTTCCTCCTCTTTCTTTTAATTCTATTTTTTTCTTTGTTGTTTGGCCATTTTCGAGGGAAACAGAAACGCGTCCCACACGGGCTCCAAAAGGCCGCGGGCTCTAGCCGGGGCCAGCACCCTTAAATCCGCGGGAGCCGGGCTCCAGCGCCCGCCGCCGCTCGCCCGGCCTCTAAAGCCGGCACAGCTGCTCTCCTTCGCCCAGCGGCTCACCCCGGGGTGGGGAATTCACAAGAACAAGACCACCCCGAACAACGGCTTTTTTCATTCCTCGCTCCCCGGAGGGAGGGCGAATTTTGTCAGCAGACACGAAGGGCTGGAGAGGGAGGAGGAGGAGGAGGCAGCGCGAACCCAGCGGTGCTCCGGCTGCATCCCCGGCCCCGGGAGGCAGGGCAAGGGCCGACACAACAGTCGCTCCCCTCTGTGTCCCCTCTCCCCCGCTCCCGCAACCCCCTAAAGCGGGGGCCCCCGCCGACCCCGCTCGCGTGGCTGCCCGCGCGTGCACGCAGGCAGGCACGCCTGGCGCCTTCTGAGAAACTATGGCCAACTAACTGTAGGGCGACTCGGGGGAGAGGAAATGAAATGAAAAATTGAGTCTGAGTTATAAAAATAAGTAATTTTTATCCTACTTGCAGGAGGCTTATATTAATTAAACATTATTCCAGCGCATGAGCTGGGGAGGGTTATTAAGCCTGGGGCCGGCTGCAAGCGTTCCCTCCCGGTGCCTGAGGCTCCAGCGATCTCCAGATATTAATCTTCTAAAGCACTCAAATGCTGAAGAGATAAACACTTGAAACATGAAAATGTTTTTCTCCGTAGCAGACACCATGACCCTATGTCACGCCAATGAATCTGTCAGATGTCCATATGGGCTGCGCTTACGGCGTCGCTGCGCCTCGCCGAAAAACGCTGGGCACCCCAGGAGCCGCGGAGAAAAATGATGTGTGCGTTTGTGTGGGGTTGAGTTGTGTGTGGAGATGTAGCAGATTCTCCTCTTCCCATATGTTTCTGGAATACATATTTTCCTCTTTAGCACTGCCTACCAGGTGTTGGCTGCACGGCTTTCCAACTGGCTGGCAGCACCGCCAATCTGGCCAGCGCCTCTGCCAGGTGGCTAACAGGTTCGCCCGAATGTTTGCATCTCGAGAGGCAACCTTCCCCGGGGGGGCCGGGGACGGGCGGGGAGGAGCCCCCGGCACGCACGGCTCCTTGCAGGCGGCCACCCCAGTCGCCGGGCGTCTGGGGAGAGCCGAGGCCAGGTAAAACCAGCCAACGCACCCTTAGGGAGCCTGGCGTCTCCCGAGCAAGGAGAGACAGCGAAGGGAACTGACGTCACGGTGGAGCAGGCTACTGTTACACGGGAACCGGCAGATGTCCTTCACGCCGTTTGCACAGGAAGTCAACCAGGGTGAGGAAAGGGCCCTAGTCCTGGGGCAAGTTCCAAGACATGAAGCTAAAGAAGAGGATCTATCAACCGCGCCGCCAGAGGCAGGCTCGTTTCCAACCCGTGCCAGCGCATCTCAGTGAAGACCTCCATAAATTATGCTCTGCCAGGCTCATGCACGTCTTCTGCTTCCAAAGCACAGAAGAGAAAAAGAGCAAAAGTCAAACAGCAAGACGCTGGCATATTTCTGCATTCTTAGGGCTTAAATCATCCTACCCCTGGAGGAAGCTGAAACCCAGCCTATGCAAGCCCAGAATGCAGAACAGCTGAAGTCGGGACTACAGGCAATCAGAGCAAACATATGGGAGGAAGAAGTGCATCTCTAACAAGAGAGGAAATGCACTCTGCGGAAAAAACAATGGGTCCAACAGAGGACACTTGCATCAGGATGTGGAACAAAGCCCAGACGAACCTACGTGGTCACAGGGGACTCAAAGCCCAGTGTCTGATTCAAGGCCATCTCAAGAGCAGAGTTAGTGTAAGTAAGTCAGTGCCAGAGGTCACAGACCTATAAATAAGACATGAACAAATAAAGCAAAGCACCTGAAAGCTTCCACGGAAGAAAACATTCATGCCTGTGTAGCCTTCACAGCTCTGAAGAGCTGGGCAATGGTCAGTCATACTGCTCACATGCAGAAAGCCCCATCAACCCACTCCCTACTTCGGTACGATATTAACCATCTTACCAGGCACGGACTCGGGGCTTGGTTCTGCGTTGCCAATCCAGGTGCTGGTAGGCTGAAAAGACCACGTATAACCCGTCTCCAAGTCGTGTGACCAACCGCAGAGGTCTTCAGGGAGATCAAAGTTGCAGTTGAAGTTTGCAGGCAGGTGGAAATCTTAGAAGCAGAAGCAAAGCAAGGTTGGTTTAAAAAATGACCTGCCCGTGAAGGGATGCTATTAAAAAGCAGCCCAAAACTAAAATAGCTGGCGAGCCATAACTGCAGAAGAAAGCATGAAATCTCGCTCACACTGATGCTTTTAACCTATCTCACATTTCGTCAGCTCCAGGGATCAGCCTTAAGTTCTGCATCATCAAAATGCTCACGCTACGTCCTGCGGCTAATCCACCAAACTAAGCAAATATAAAAGCACGTACCAAATGCTTCCAGACTCTAATCAGCACCTTCTCTTCATCCCCTAGAGCAGTCAAATATTAAATGCCTTCTTAAATGTCAAGGAAGAGCGCTTCCTGAGTGCCCTTGTGCGCGGCAGTTCCTGCTCTGGCTCCAAAAGGAGAATCTCAAGTGCTCCAGAAAGCCAGCTCCTGAGTGACAGATCTAGCCGTTTGCACCAGATGGGAACTGTCTGTCAACACGGTGAGCTGTCACTCACCGCTTGGTACCTTCGCATGGAAATGCCACCAGGGGAAACGCGAGGCCATGATGGTCTCAGGCTTTAGGACTGCGAGTGAAAGGAGCCAGCCTCTATTTCCAGCTCTGCTATGGATGCACCGCGCAGTCTTTGGGCTAGTCACTTAACCTTTAATCTGTGAAACAGGAACCGAGCTAATTCCCTCCGCGGCAACAGCTTTAAAAGCTCTGGAGGGCTTTCCTGCAGGGACTGGCCTGCCTGCGGCTAGCAGCGAGGTCCTGGCTGGTGCCCTCTGCCCGGGAAGCAGATGCGAGGCACGGAGGCCACAGAAACAGGCTGGGAGGCTCCCAAGCGCTCAGCGGACACGCACGTAACAGAGACCAATTTTAGGCCCTTTTTTTTTTTTTTTTTTTTTTTTTCCTGAGCAAAGAGGAAGTTTTAAATCACAGTGCCCACAAAGCGAACGGCGGCCCAGCCGGGAGGAAGAGGCGAGTGACTCAAGCGATAGGCATCAGGGGAACTTTGCTGCGAGGGGCAGAGGGCTTTCTTTACACGCTCCCACTTGAAAATAATACAATGCAGATCATGGATCCTTTTCTTCTCATCTAATCGCGTACTCTGGAGAGCCGCATTGTTTCTCCTTGGCTGTCGTAAATCTGATTGTCCCGGGGAACACCCTCATTGTTCGTGGAGTATGAGAATGAAAGTCGTCCTGGTCGCTAGCTGACACGGAGGCCAGCTCCAGGCTCCGCAGCCGGCTCCGCTGCCTCCCTCCCGCTGGCCGGCACCCAGGAATCACGCTGCTGCAAAGACTGTTATGGGCCTAAACGTCCTCTCGGCAGCTTCCCAAGCGCCTCAGTGCTAAAGGGGGTTGCACAGGCTTATCACGGAGGCAAAGAAATGAGCAACAGACCCTTTGAGCTACCTCTGCAGCTTGCTTTCCAGAACTGAACTCAGGGGAATCCCGACGGGAGGTGTGAGATAGCCAATTAATCTTAATTGTTTTTTCTTTCAATTTACATATTTTCAAACCCATTAATTTTTTTCTCTGGGAACTGCGGCTGAAGTGACAGAAGTCCTGGGAGCTACCTCAAAGGACAGCCTGTCCTGGCGAGGCTTCTCGCTGGAGGCTGCAGCCCCTGTGCCAGCGTCCAACCCCGCCGCTGAGGCTCAGGCTCTGCTGCCGCGCGCAGGGTGCGCTTCTCCCGCCCCGGGCGCCGTACGACTAACCCTGCGCAGCTCTTCCCTGCCCTCTCCCTGCATCCGAGCGCTGCCCAACCTCCAGGTGCTCACAACCTCCTCACAAGGAGCAGAAGAATATGACCTCGGGTTTTAAGGATAGGGATGTGAGGCAGAAAGGATTAATCTCCCTCAGCGTTGGCTTTTTACAAGCAAAGCACTTGGTCTAAATTAACATCCAGCCTCCTCCTATAGCCAGTGGAGATACACGAGCCCTGCACATACCCAAATCATGCCGCATCCATCCGACAGCCATCTAGGACTACAGGGACGAACTGCTGCCTGGAGTCCGCTTTCCCTTCTCTCCGCTGCCTGCGCAGACCGTGCCCCTAATTTTTAAGCAACTGATATTAGGGGAGATGATCCCCACTGGGCTATAGGTTGTCCTCCTCAGGACACCTGCCTTCTCTGTGCGTTGTGATTTACTGCCGCCGTCGTGACCTCCGCGGAAGGAGCCCTGCACGCCCGGCGGTCTCGGTCTCTCCTCCGAATCACCTTCTGAACTTATGACACCCAACCAGGGGGGTCTGGTATACGGAGGGGGCTCTAGGCGACCCCCTAAGTGACTTGCCGCAGGTCACATAAGGAAGCTGGGAGAGCAGCTCTTCAAGTCCTGTACCCTAGGCATTGAATTAGCTGCTATCTCTTGCTCTTGCATCCTTCCTTGATAAAACTTATCAGATTTTGACTGGGGGCTTTTTTGAGCTTGGCCTATCACTAACGATATTACTCAAAGCTTTCCAGGAATCAGCCCCATGTATAGGAGCAAATGGGAAGATAAGAGTGTTTGCTTAGCTCTTAACCCATCATTTATTGCAATAAAGATGAGCTGCTCTGATACGTACCCTCCTCTTCTCCACAGCTATCGCCACACTCCGTTGCCTCTTCATCAGTTGGGTAGGGGGTGGTGGTCAGCTCGCTACTCAGAGTGGGCACCAGCGTCTCTGCAGTGGGCTTCACATCTGCAAAACATGGAGCAGAGACAATGCTTGGGACGGACGCTACAAAAACCCCAGGTGGGAGGAAATAGCGTAATGTTTTTGTTCTCGCGTTCGTAGAGGGCCAGGAAGAGATAGGACAAGAACACCACGAAGTTTCCATGTGCTACAAGTGTCAGCAGGGCTTGAACTCCATGTGAACTAACTGCCTTTTCCATATGGGACTTCCTTTGATTTAGAGTCCCCCACTGGACAGGGCTCTCCTCTAGACACACGTCCTACTTCTTGTTCTTAATCTCTCCATCTACACTGGCACTGGCAATCCAGTTGGCTATCAGTATCGGATAACGGAGACCACAGGCAGAGCATCCTTTTCTTTCATAGAGGCATATAACTCGCAGAAGAAACACACAACATTCCCACCGATTGTGCCAATTTACGAAACAAGTCACTCAAACCCACACATGACGTAACCACCGATGGACCCAGAGAGTCCCTCGCGCGCGCTGGCTCGGCTGCAGAGAGCATCTGGTTTCACGCCGCAGGCTCCTGACTACGTTTTTAAAGCGTCTCTGTCCAATTTCCCTCTCTCCGCCATGGCCCATGTGAAACAACCTCCAAGTAGGTGTCAGGGGAAATTTAAACAAGAAAGAGAAGGATATTAAGACCAACAGTAAACGACATCAGGTTCCAGCCTGCTCTCCTTTTACGGGTGTGTTAGCTGAGTGCAGCAGGCTTTACGCTTTCCACTCTTAAAGAGGTTGCTCAGTTATGGGCGATTGTGTTTCTTTGTCGGCACCCTCCAGGATGTCATTTAATGAAGCCAGAAGCAGAAGGAAATGGCTAAATACACTGAGTATTTTCCATAGGCTCCTTTCCCCCCTTTTATTTTGCCGTTATTAAGCACGTTGCACATAAACTCTCTTCCCCCCTCCTCCCAGCGGCTGTCTTCTGTTCATGGTAAACTACCAAATAACCTCAAAGTCTTTTAATTTGTAAGTTCAAATTTGTTACAACCCCATAAAACTCCAAATGCAACCAAGAAGCAAATTGCAAGCAGCCAGGCACAGAAAAAGGTCATAAAAAAGAAAAGAAGAAAAAAAAAAAAAGCAGCAGGTGAAGGCAGCATATCAAAAGCTGCAAGTTATTTGGAGCTGGCACTTCTTTTTTTTTTTTTTGGTGTGTTGTTGCTCTTGTATATTGAGATTTATAGCTGATATTTCACGACGTGGAAGGACCTTGAAAGCTAAGTCCCATACGGGACCCAGATGCTGAGCGGATGTAAATCAGCAGTGTTATGCTGCCCTGGACAAGCCTTGGAAATACATCTTGAAAAATCAGTTGCCATGGCAGAGCCGCAACGAGAGGGTTACAAGGGATAACGAAAATAGCAGGGAGGACAGTGTGATGTGTGAAAAGGAAAGTGAAAAAAGAGAGGTTTCTCCTGCTCGCTTTCTCGCTCCCTGGCCCAGCAAGTGTCTGTGCAACTGGTGGTAACTGCCGATCAAAACGCAAAGTTACGGCGCAATTGGAACCAGATGTTTGGAACTTCAAAGCAGAGAAAACCAGCTGCAAGCGAACATTCATCAATCTCCGCTCTTCAGAGGAAAAATGTTGGCAGGTCTTTGAGAGAAGCCGGTTGCTTCAGGATTTTTGAGCTACTAGCCAACTAGCTTGCGAGCCCAGTCGCGGTGAGGTACCTGTTCGACTCGGTAACTGCAGTTGCCAGAGCCTGATGAGAAATGGAAGCGGCTGGGCAGGGGCACCAGGGCTTAGGCTCTCACGTGAAAACATTTGCAATCGGCGTGCTGTTATCTGTCTCTTGGTCTTGTTCCCAAGGAAGCGCGACAGCCTGGGTCTCTGGCGCCAGCCTGGCAACGTGTTGGGGCCTCCCAGCGGAGAGGGCCGGGTCTTGGCTCCATCGGGGGACCGGCGCGCGCGGCCAGCCCGGCCGGAGCGTGCGGATAAAGCCGCGGGCTATCTCTGCTCCTCAGGTTGCGTTAGGGATATTAACGCTCTCTATAACGTGGCGAAGCCACAGGATTACGAGCCCTGCTCTGATTACAAAGCCGAATGCCTGTAAATCAATAAAGCTACGAATCTCTTGGCTGTTGAGTTTTAAACATCGCAACGTGCACAAGATGAGATGTCCACCCTGGGAAAGGACCATCAAGCACTCTGCCTGGAAAACGCATGGGCTGGTGCTGCTGATACGGAAACCAAAGGGGAACGTAGCCGTAAAGGAGAATTTGGACCACAAATAGCACAAGAAGTTGAGGAAGCCAAACCCCGTTGCTTCGGGGAAGTGCGCCGGAGGGGCCGACACGGCCACGGCCCCTGGTGACACACCAGTGGGCCACGGGGCTCTGGCATCCGGGCACGGCCGGGAGCGGCGGCAAGCCGCAACGTGGGGACTGCCCAGCTGCCACTGCGCCGAGCCGCAGCCCGTGGTGCTCACAGCAAACCCACAACACCCGTTTCTCCTGCAACAGCCCACACGGAAAAACAAAAAAGGATCTAATCTTGATTTAGGTCGTTTACACTGGATTCTCGGTTCAGGGGGAGATTTGCCATTGACCTCAAAGGTGATGGAGTACCACTGATGATCGCGTGTATGTGTGTTTCACGCTTTGCTGTCAAATACCCGTAACGCATCTCACAGCACATCACGGGCGGAAAAGGGTGCGAGAGACTCCAGGAAAGGCTGGAGAAAAGCTCCATGTCTTCTAAGCTTCCTAGAACGGGAATTCTTACAAGGAAATGCCTTCTTCAGATGCGTTTTTAAAATGGAAATTATACCTCTTTCTTTATCACTGACATCTGGAGACCAGATTCAGATTTAAGCAAACTATTAAACAACAACAACAACAACAACAACAAAGGACAATTAGCCCCTGGCACTGAAAAGCTAGCATCAGACAGAATGAGCTGTTGGGCTCATTTCTGGCTTTTTGGGATGAAACTATGGAGCAATCAACCACCACTGAGACTCAGCAGGGCAAGGCACCACCTCTACTGATCCCAGAGAGTGTCAAGACAGTTTTCACCTCTGCATTAAAAGTAATGGTGGCTGCAACATGTTTCACTTGTGAAAAACCGGTGGGCGAAAGCGAACACGGTCCCCTGGTCTCAGGGAAGTTGCAGCCCTACATCGCAACCTCATCTGCGATATGATTTCCACCTGGGGTCCGAAGGCAGAAGAGCGGCTATTTTAACGGCAAAGCCACGCTGCGGCAGCTCGGGAGACACGGCGCGGTCACCGAAGCTTCCCGCTTCGCGCCTCATCCGTTTGCGTTAGAAGGCCCACTAGCAGAGGGGCTCCTTCTGGTCCTGCTTTTGGACGACTCTCACCCACAGTAAGGCCACGAGGAAGGATTTCTTGGCCTCGCCAGAGAAAAGACCTCAAAGAGGGGAGAGGGTAGGTGGGGGCAAATCCTGCCTCCGGCTCCTCGGGCACACCTGGACTGGGGCCCAAACGTTGCTGCTGCCGCCTGCATCGAGGCCAGCCTTGCACTTGCTTTCTTTTCAAGCCGGAGGGACGGCGGCGAGGGAGAAACAGCCTTTGGCTCCCCGTTTCGGCCCATGCCCGAGAGCCGGCGGCGGAGGGGAGCGGGGTCTCCTACCTGTCCAGTCGCAGCCCAGCACCTCCAGGCGCATCCCTATTCCCGCCGGGGACCACCGCTCCGGGTGCACTCGGACGTACTGGGCAGGAACGGGGTCGAACCTCCGCACTTCGGGGATGTCGTAGTGGATGTTGCCTTCAAAAAGCTGCGGAGCAAGAGGAAAAGCCAGTGATGCGGATGCCCCGCGAGCTCTCCGCCGGCCCGTGGGGAGCGCAGGGTGCGCCGAGACGACGAGCCCTGGGTGGGGGGGACCAATGTCTACTTCTTCTCCAGGCGGGTCAGATTCTGATCCAAGCTATGCAGGGGAAGCCTGGTGCACGTCCGCTATCTTCCAGCCTAAATAAAATCCGATTCGTCCTTTGGCAAGTACAGAAGCTACTGCATGCTCTAGGATTGTGTAAATGCTCGCTTTTCCCCACAGTCCAAGCAGTGCTGCTTTTCAGCTTACGTGCGAGGATGTGAGGAATAAACACAGGGCTAAAGATAGCACCAGGCCTTCTAAAACACGTTTGTAGGATCAGGAAAACTTAAAACTCGCCCAAATCTTAGGAGCAGATGTGTTCGCATAGAGACAGAACAGGCAGTAGCAGCAAACTCGGTCATTCCTCAAGCTCCCTGCTGCTCCTATGCCGCTAAGCAGAAAGATTAGCGGAAAGTCCCTGTAGGGAAAACACGGGGAATTTCAGGGTCCCACTGGTATGGAAAAAGGGTCCTCATACAGCAAATTTCCCAAGGAGAAGTTGTGATTCATCCGCCTGTTTCAGAGGTGCCCGCCACAGCAGCAACACGCTTTCCCCTTAAACGCAGTAATTACTTTGTGCCAAACATCGTTCAACACCCCACCACGGGGGCTGTGGCCTGCAGGAGCTGGGAACAGCCGACGTCCCCAGCCCTGCACTAGAGGCCACTTCTCATCGCACCCGGCACCGAGGGGAAGTTCGTTTGATCCGTAGCAAGAAACGAAGGGAAATTGCCTATCCCTGATGAAGGGTTGGACCTACAACCTGTAGGATGGCTTAGGGACAGGACCAGGGGACACAGGGTGGGTTTCACGGTGACAACCCAAATTCCCAGACCTCTGGGAGGAGAGGAAGCCGATTCCCCGAGGCCCCATTAGGCAGAGTGAAGATAGCCAGCAACGCAACCCCCTTTGCAAGCCTCCTGCTACCCCGGGCAGTGCCTACCTTGGCTTGCATTGTTTTGGGGTCCTGGATGAAGTCCCAGTCCTTTCCGTTCATGCTGTAGGCCACCTTGAACTTCTTCACGAAGGAGCGTGACTCGGCGGTGGTCACGCTGTCACCTCCACGAGCCCCCTGGATGATGACGCCCCTGACGTTCTTCGGGACGCCCAGGTCCACCTGCAGCCACTCCTCGCCGGGCTGGGCTTGGGGCACGCGCGGGAACCAGCCCGAACGGCTGCTCACCAGGCGGGCCATGCTGGGGGACCAGTCGTAGCCCCTGATGGACGAGGCCGAGATCTGCGCGTCCGGGATGAGGCCGGAAAGCATCCCCAGCAAGTTGGAGCAGGGCGAATCTGCAGGGACGGCAAGGGCATGAGCATCCCGGGTGGGCGAAGGGGGCGCCCGCCCCCCAGGTTTCCCACGAGTTGAGCTCTGGGCACTAAACCTTTTCACTAGCACCGGGCGCTTCCCTTCGCCGCGGGGGCTGCGCCCCGGGTGCGACGCTGGGCACGGGCGCCTGCCCGGGAGGAGACGGGGGCCGCGGCCGGGGGGAGACGGGGAGGTCCCTCACCGGTGATGCGGCAGCCGTACAGCTCCAGGCGCAGGGCGATGCCGTTGTGCCAGCTCTGGGGACGGATGCGCACGAAGCGAGTGAGCACGGGGCTGTGGATCTTGTTGAGAACCACCTCCGTGGCGTCTTCGTTGGCCTGGAACGTCTGCAAGGGCAAAGGGGGCAGAAATACGGTCACGGCCCCTCCTGGCAGAACGAATGATCGGATCAGCAGCCAAAACCATCGCAGCGGGAGCCGAGCCGGCTGGCAGGGCTCGCTGCTCGGGACGTGTTGTATCATGCACCCTCCTCGGCGAGCGAACAGGGGCGACACGTCCTTGCACCCAGCGCCGCGGGGGGCCGGCGACCGCGAGCACCCGGCATGACGCGCGCGGATGCTGCCTTGCCCTGGGCAAGGAGCCGCTTCCCTGCCAGCCCCTCTCCAGCGCACGAGACGCTCCCCGTACAGAGACAGCTTTTCGGAGGAGTTTATGATCCGACGTGATATCAGAAAGCTGCTGCCTTACCAGATGGCCACGATCAATAACTACCAGATGGACTTCAGCGCCACCCCTCCCTCCCAGGATTTTAATAGCCCGGGCAAGGACCGGGCACTCGTGTTTCTGGTGTAGTCTGCAGTGCCGTAGGTTGGAACAAAAAGGGGGAAAGAAGACAATGCCAACTGGGGTGCAGTTTTCGGCTGCTCCCGTGGCCCCCAGCGTGAAGCCCCAGGGCTGTCAGACCGGGGCTGCGCGCCTCCCCTCTTTGCCTCCAAGCACGCAGGCTTTCAGGCCAGGGTTAGCGCCTCCCCCGATCCGCGCCAAGAACGGCATACGCGCTTAGCTGTTGGCTGGGCTCTTCGGCTGTCTCCTACCCTGCATATGCCGCGCTCGGCGCAGGAGCTCCGCTAAGTTTGTCTCGGCGTGAAAGAGGGGAGTGCAATCGCTGGCACTGCCTCCCTTCTGCTGGAGGCAAGAGCTTAAACAGTCCAACCGCCGAGCCCGGCGACGCGGGGCAGAAGGAGGGAGCGAGGCTGCGTCCCGGCCTCTCGCCCCGCTCAGCAGCGAAGAGCCCTTTCTGAGCCGCGCTTTCGGCCCGCGGGCGGGACAGGTTAATGCTGGAAATGCTGGACGGCGTTCCCGCCGGGCAGGGAGGAGCAGCCACCTCGCGCTGCTTGCGAATCCGGCCGATGACTGGGATTTGGAGTTGACGCGAGCTTGAGCAGAAATGCTAATCTGGAGGATATACGTCACGCTGCTACCGTTTAGCAGCACAGCGTGGCTTATGTGTTTTTAATATCCTATTTTATCCTCTCTGACCCCACTTCCCATCCTTTTCCTTGCTCAGCAGACACCAAACACCCTTTTCTCCAGCAGGAGGGCTGTAGGAAGAGTGGTTACTGTGGAACGGCCTCCAAGCAGGCGTGTGTGTTTCTCGTGCATGTGTGGGCGCAAACACGCACACGCACGCACGCGCACACACTTGCACACGGGCTGTACGGATGCATTTCCACACCACTCATGGTGTGGAACCTCCAGCAACACCTCCAGCTTTACGTCAACACAGGGGCTGACACACAACACCTCACCTCTGAACCTAACACCGGAGGACAGGAAATGGTTATCTGAGCCCGTGCAACTATTTTAGCACAAGCGGTACCATGCCAGGTCAGCCCGAAGGTCCCTCCGCCCAGCCAAGCGGCTCTGGCGGTGGCCGCGAGCAGACGCCTGGGTGCAGAGAGTCTAGAGAGCTCCTTCCCTTGGCAAACTCCCTCCGCTTCCCACAATCAGCAGTTTGAAGGCTCCACGAGCCAAAGGTTGCATATGGACCAGCATGTTTAACAGTCACTGATGAGGTCTGCTGCTCTTTTCGGTTTAACATATTTCCCGCTTTGTTCTTTTTTAGCTCGCTTAGCACTTACAAGCATCAGGGGCCCGAATCCAAATTTACACCAATGTGATTTGTTGCTGACTTCTGCGAAGTCAAGCTTGATGGAAAGCAGAACCAGGACCGAGCCCAAAAGCTTCATCGCTATCAAATGCATTGCTGAAAGCATCTCTCAGTCCCCACCACCTGCTTCCAAGAACAGCCCCAACTCTGCTTTAGACTTGGGGCCCAGGAATGCCCTCGGACCGGATCCCATTCAACAAGCTGTGCAGGTCTGAAGAAGCGGTCTGATTCGGGGCCTGAGGAGCGCTCTGGACTCCCAGCCCGTGAGGGCAGAAATGACACCGGACGCCCAGCTCCAACATCCGCTGCGTTGGCAGGATCTGCCCCAGCCTACTTCATTTCTGAAGAGCACCAACTGAGCCGAGCAAGTCATCGCACGGCATCCAAGTCAGCACGACACAAAGGGGCCCAGTTTTCAGAGAGCAGGTGCTCGGTGCTCTTCGGAAAACGGGTTCCTCCCGTGTCTTTACACCTCTTTCCCAAGCCGAAACGCCTCGTGAGCATGCTGGTCCCCACGCCGCTGACCAGAGTCCCTGGCTGAGCGTGTCTCATGGCACTGAAAACGCTGATCCCAGACCTGGAGAGCACTGTGGAAAGAGGCCCGTTGACTTCCACAGGCATCGTATCCTGCCTCAAATTAGCACTCATGGCATGGGAAGCGCTAGCAGGAAAACGTGTGAAATCGGGAGCGCCAAGAAAGCAGCGATTTCTTCCCCCTTTACCGAAATAGAACATTTGCTATTCCTCCCATCCTATCTGCTTCCCATCCCACTCAGCACGTATTTTGAGCCAAGTCTTCGAACGGTGTAAATCAACATGTCTCCGTCGAAGTACAAGAAGTCACAGTAATTTACACCAGCAGGGAAAGAAAGAAAAAAAAAAATCTGGCTGTGATGTAGGGCGATAAAGACAGACACACACACACACTCAACAGGGAGCACACGCGCACGTGCCCGCGCACACGCGCGGGCTGGAGGGCGGCAGAGCCACAAGACGAGCGTGGAAAACCATCAACAAATTAAAAGCGCCTTCCAGGAGGCAGGGGAGGGAAGTGGGGAGGACGGGGAGAAGGCCGAGGGTGGCAGCCGCCCTGCCTTCGGCCGCGTGCACGCCTCGCTCCGGACCCGCTAGGTTTACGGCGGGATTATGTCAGTCCCGCGGAGACCGAGCCCGGGAAGAGAGCATGCTAACAGGATTAGGCATTCAGGATTTAGACAGAGAAGCATGAAGGAGAAAAGCAGGGGAGATTATTTTCCGTGTCAGCTAGGGGAGGCGCAAAACGGGGCATGCTGGATGGCGAGAGGATTCTGGCTCAAGTGGCGGGCGGATAGCCCTGGATTTATTAAATCCGGGAACAAGGAGGTAAAAGAAAAATGATCCTCGGCAGCACCCGCTGAAGCGCGGCCCCCCGGGCACGGCACGGCGCACGGGGCCAGGCGGAGGCGGGAGCCGCCCGGGACGCGCGGAGCGGCGCTCTGCGAGCCTGCGGAGCAGGCACCAGCGCCCGGAGGCGGCAGGCTGCAGCCCGGCCAGGAAAGCCACCAGGGCCATGCATCGCCTCCGGGCTGCACGTCCTTGTCCTGCCCCTGGCACAGGTTGCCCAGAGAGGTTGTGGAGTCTCCTTCAACTGGAGATCTTCAAAACCCGTCTGGACGCGATCCTGGGAAACATGCTCTAGAGGACCCTGCTTGAGCAGGGCGGTTGGACTAGATGATCTCCAGAGGTCCCTGCCAACCTCAACCTTTCTGTCATTCTGTCCCCAAGAGCAGCAGAAGCAGGCTGGGACCTGCGGGGGCTTTCAGATGACCACGGCGTCTCAGCGCCGCAGCAGGCGTGACCGCCCGGCTCACCACGGGCGCTTCCCTGGAGCGCTCTCGAGAGAGGGGCCGCAGCACAAGCAGCTGGACGGACACGCTCGTTGAGAGCTGAAAGAGCAGAGAAACGCTCCCAAGGGAAGGCACCAGGGTCTCCTTGCAGCCGTTCAAGCTGCCTCCCCGCACCCCTCTGAGATGCCCCCCCCAGGGAAGGTGAGCTGATAACAACAAGCACGGCGCTGTCAACGCGAGCCGGAAACTGGAGACGCCCATCAGCCGCGTCGCCCCTCTCCCTTTGCATCCGTGGCCTCGGACGGCCGCGAGAAGCACGCGCTGGAGGCGCGCGCGCTGCCCGTTCTGGAAACGGAGGCAGCCTTTCGGGCAGAAAGCACCCCCACGCGCGGCGGGCGTTCACGGCAGAAACGCAGCGCGGTGGCTGACACGCCCCACGTGTGCACATACGTGTGTGTGCGTGTGCATATATATATATATATATGTATATGTGCGTGCGTGCGTAGACGCGCCCGTGCGCTCAGGCGTAGCGAGTCCGTGCCGCCCGCGCTCCCTCCCTGCTCCGCGTGGCACCGAGTCAAGCTGCGGCAGACTTGACAAATCTCTTTGGCACGGCTCGCGCCGCTATTTCAGCTTGAACCGCGCAGAGCACCGCGCTGACGCAGGGTGGAAACTCGCACCCGAAACGCAGGCGCCCGGGAGCTTCCCTAATGCCAGAGCAGCGGCCACGGACGGGCCGGGCAGGGAGACTGGGCTGCCCGTGGGCCGGTCGATGTACGCTGGCCCGCTGGTACTGCTCCTCCGCCCTGGTGGGGGGGGGGGGGTCTCGCGTCTCGTGTCCGCGATTGCAGGGATGGGAAAAATATTGCCCCGTGGGACTAAAACCACTGTCTCGGCCGGATTCCCACCTCAGTGAGACGCTGAAAGGTAAATTTCCTGCAACGGGCTATTTTGCAACACCAGCCTGGCTGCAGTGTTTATTTAGCGCATTTTTCCAGCCGGCGTCCTGCCAGTCCCCCCCGCTCCCCGCGTCTGCCTCGGCTCTGTGGGATCGCGCCCAGTGAAACCTCACACTCCCCAGTGTCTACGTCCTGTCCGGAGCGAGGAAAAACCGTCCGGGTCCAAGGAAAGGTCTGCTCCGGGCCGCGGAGCGGGTCTGAAGCGTGAGAGGCGCTTGCAGGGAAGGAGAAAGCCCAGGGAGTGGAAGGGAAGGAAACGCCGGGACGAACCCCGGGGAAGGCAAGCTGCTGCCTTTCAGGCCAGCGGCGTCTGTGCCAGCAAAGGGAGGGGACAGCTAATGCAAGAGGAGCGCTGAGCGAGCAGGAACTGCCGGGAAGCGTGGGTGGTGGCTCTTCCCCAAAGCGCCGGCGCAGACCCCCCAGGCTCCCCTCCTCACCCAGCACCATCCCTAAGGCCTGGCAGGGCCAAACGCCCGCGTTTACTCACCCCGCTCGCTCCCATCTCCGCGCGCCTTGGGGAAGCACGGCTGGAGCACCCACCGGCTCCAAGGTCTCGATGCATCACTGCCTACCGGGCCGGCTAGCGCGGAGCCCACGGCTCTGACGGCCCGAACTGCTCCGCGTTATTTATTGCTCGTTTTGTTCTCTGGGATGGTATGACCCCCTCTTAGGATTTGTGCCCTTTCATTTCCAGGCCTCAATAACTCCTGCGCTACGGTTTCACGCGGTTTTGTGATTGTTAACCCAGCATGCAGACGGAGCTACGGCCATAAAAGCTCAATGAATCTTGTACGGCAAAACACAGGCTGTGAAAGCCTTTTCTCCTTCATTTGCAGTCAAAGAACACACTCTCGCCACCACGAAAGATGCAACAGCAGCCAGGTTTTCCAAGGAACAGTCTTCCCTCATTGCTGTGCAGAGGAGAAAGGACTATTTCTGCTCAGAGCATCACTGCGGTCTTTCAACAACTCATCAGAAGAACGGTCCCTGAAAGATGAACCCCCCCCTCCTAGGCCTGTAAAAGCTCTCTGAGCTCCCTTTCCTCCCATCAGCTGCAAGACCCACCACGGTGCACGCAAAAAGAGACAAAAGGGCCTTTACCTTGTGGTTTTTGCCATGCCGGTACATCATCCAGTCCTCCCCGTTGGTGCTGACCTCCAGCTTGTAGGTGCGGACGTAGTAGCCGTTCTGCGTTTCTCTGGAGATGGCGCCCTGCGTAGCAATGGCTGTGAGCACTGTCAGGAAGTGGAGGTCCACCTTTCCGGAGGAGAGAGGGACAGGAGAGGGAGTGGTGACCACCTGGGAGCCCAGACTGGCTTGTTAGGTCCTCCCTCCACCTTTGAAATATGAAAAGGTGCCGACTCGGCCTATCTCGCTCCGTCCGTGGCTGCGCGCAGGATCCCAAAAGACCTGTAAGAACTGACTTGAATGGGCACAAAAGCCCTGGGCTGACTTCTGCAGGATGCTTGTGAGTAGGACCACAGGGAAAAACCGATTAAGGATCTTGATGTCTGTCCGTATGGGACCATCACAAAGCCTTCTCCCTGCCTCAGACCGGGCAACAGGATCTGCACAGAGACTGGAAGCTCCTGTCTGTTAAAACAGGACAGAGGCTGACTTTTTCCATGTGAAAAAGAAGCATGATGTCCAATTAGCAAGTGCTGCCGTCCTTGGTTTTCCCTTTCTTTTTTTTCACAATGTGGGTTGAGAAAGGTCAGCAGAGCTGGCTTGGTAGCGCTGCCATGAATGAAGAATGAGACATCTGCTTGAGGCACTGACATTTCACCACCTCCCCTCCTTAGTGCCCTTTAGCAAGCAGTGTCTCACGGCGATGTAACACTGCCAGAAACTCTTTGTGGCCAGAGATTGTGGATCTAGCCAGGTCCTAGGGAAAGCCTTTGCTCCCCCAGGCCCCTACGTGACGTTCAGCCCACTCGCACTCCCGGCATCACTGCTGGGATAAATATTATTCTAGCTGTTTCTCCACATGCCTCCTTGAGCCTTTGGTCCTCTGGATGGTAGCAGAGCTCGCTTAGTACTCTGGAAACTCCTCCAAGGTTTTGGGGGAGGAAGAGGGGGTTGGAGAAGGCCAGTGGGTCGAGTCAGCCCTCGTGCTGGCACGTTAATGGCTGGGCTTTGTAAGGGTGACCTGGCCTCCGGCGCAGCCACCAAGCGCTCACGGGGGGTAACCTGGGTGCCCCTCGGCCACCCGCTGATGGCAAGCCCCCAACGGCACGCGTACCTGGAGGTACTCTTTGTTGCTGTCCACGTTGGGGGTCCAGCCGTTGTCATCGCTGTTGAGCCGGCTCTGCTGCGGCGTCCACCGCCCGTCTGAGTAGGTGGAGGAGGCACTGATCTGCGCGTTGGAGATGCGGCCAGACTCCATCCCCAGCGGCGCGTTGCACTGGAAGTCTGGAGCAGACACACACACACACACACACACACACAGAGCTCAGCTTGTGGTCCCTGCACTTCTCTCCTAGCTGGAAGGCAGCCGTGACCTCTCCTCCCCAGCCATGCCCGAGCACAGCTGGCTGCCTGTGAAGACCAGCAGATCTGCACCATCTTGCACGTTCTGCGTGCTCATGGATGGCACTGCAAAACTAGAGATGGGGTGGCTTTATGTCAGGATGGCCTTTTGCAAACTAATGCTGCCCAGATCCTCTCCCTCTCTCCACCTCCTCCCCTTTTGCACACTTTTGGCACACAGCTCTACCTTTTCCTTCCCTCCATCCCCATCAAGATGTACCGAGACCCCTTGCCATGAAGTTCTCCATCTCCTTGGAGGCAGGAGGTGAAACGTAAGCACTGACAAGGCAACGAATGGACTGGTTTAAAGGCTGTATGTGTGTATTTGTTTGTGTGTGTGTACACATGCGTGCTGCTATATGGGATATCAGGCCCACAGGAGTTAACTGGCCATGAACATGAAAGAATCTGGCATGCTTTTATTTGAGTTTCCTCACTTCTAAGGCTTTTAAAAGTCACAACTAGCTCAATCTCATTGCACATCTCATATATTTTATGGCAGCTGTCCCATAAAAACAATAACAAAGAAAACATTGATAGGAAATACCATGTGGGCCAAAGCCCACTGCTGCCGTAAACCAAAGGAGCTCCACCAAACTGCCTATGTTTTTAACGTGGCCAAGTTAACCCCGGGCTGGAAACGATGGGCCAAGTTAAGATCTCAGCCGTGTCATTAAAGTCTCAATTTACACCAGCGTAAATCAAAACAGGCCTGGCTCCCTAACATTCCTTGTGCCTGATTTCTCAAGCTTTATGTGCCGTTAACATCTTATTTCCCAGACTTTTTAAAGAGGGGAACAGCAAGGGGATGAAAGAGCGTGGCAAGATGCAAGAGGGAAGAGCTTGTGCACGTCTAACTCTTGCGGCCTCAGTGGAGTCAGTCCCAGCCCAAGAGTCCATAACCCGGCAGCTCTCACCCTGCACGTCCCTGCTCTTGGCCACAGGTTTCCCACCCAGGGTCAGAGACGGCTTCTCTTTCCCTGGGACTGAAGGGTGGCCTG
Source organism: Struthio camelus (assembly GCF_040807025.1). Classification (NCBI taxonomy): domain Eukaryota; kingdom Metazoa; phylum Chordata; class Aves; order Struthioniformes; family Struthionidae; genus Struthio; species Struthio camelus. The sequence continues at coordinate 8,904,718 of NC_090947.1, read as the reverse complement.
AAGGCTTTTCCTGCTGTATCACAGCTTCACAGCTCACAGAGGTTGCGAGCTGTAGCTCTGATGTAGAAACGCCACGGGAAAGCGACCCGAATCTTTCCCAGCCTGCCCGCGCTAACACAAAGACTCAAAACGCTCTTCACTCGCAGAGCACACGACTTACGGTCCTCTCACCACGTTCATCCATCTCCTTTAAGAAGGGATCTAAAGCAAGTTTCGGTTTGAACTGCTTTGGGCATTTTTTAAATTAGACAGCCATGAAATTGCGATCAGCAGTTTGGGCCTGTATGTTTTTGGAAAACCAGAGGGAGGGAGGGAAGGAGGGAGGGAGGGAGGGAGGGAGTATTTTTCCCCTATTCTTTAGCGATACTGCCGCACCTGCTGGGCTGAAGTCTTCCCCTAAATCCTTTGGGCTGAGCACATGCACGAAGGGTTTCATCCCAAGAGGTACCAAGAAAACTTCACGAGCAAGCAAAAAGACAAGGAAAGGTCGGAAAGTGTGATTCATCCTTAAACCTCATTTAAGGACCGCATCTGGTGTCACCTCTCGCGTACTGCCAGCCAGGAGACCAGTCCCCGCAAAGGCGCCTCCCGGCCCCATCCACACGGTGCCCAGGGGCGGACCAGGCAAAACGGCCGGCACGACCGCCCAGGTCACGCGCGTGCCTTCAGCAGCGGGGCATTTCCGACTTACTTTCCGGCACGTCCTGCTGGATCAGGTAGTAATGCGCGGAGAAGCCGTCCTTGGCCACCGCCAGGTCCGTGTGGAAAGTCAGCGAGAGGACGCCCGTGGTGGAGCGGATGTCCGACGGCATCTTGGTGCCGCAGTACCTGCCGATCAGGGGGCCGACTGCAACGGAAAGAGCAGCGAAGGTAGCGCCCGCCTCTCCCCCGGCCGGAGGAGGGCTTTGGGGACAGACGCGCTGGCACCGGGGACAGCGGCGCGGTGTGGCTCACCTTGCGGGATGCCGTCCCAGATGTCCAGCCAGTCGTACTTGCAGTCGCCCTCCCCGGCCTGCAGCGGGTCGTGCTCCAGGTCGAAGATGAGGAAGTGGAGGAGGATCTCCGTCTTGGGCTTGGCGATGATGGTGAACACGCAGTCCAGGTTGTGCGGGTACTTGTCGGGGAAGCCGGGGGACTCGATGGTGCCGTTGGAGCCGGTGAAGTTTCTGGAGCAGTCCTCGGAGCCTGCAGCGGCGGCACAAACCGTGTGCGCCCGGGGCGCCCGAAACCGCGACCGCCGGCCGGCCCGCGTCCCGCTGCCCCGACCTTGCCGGGGCCAAAACAGCACCGAATAAGGACCCCCCGCTCCCAAATGAGCTGTTGCCCTTTGGGGAGAGAGGAGCAGCGGAGACACCCTCTTTTTGGAGAAAGCGCTCCCTGACCGGCTCCCTAACCATCTGCAGCCTTTCCCCCGTCGGCCCGGGCGTCCGCGCCTCAGCTTCCCCTCCAGAAAATCAGGAAGCACAAATCTTCACGTGGTGAAAGGACCTGAGGTGGGGGGGGGGGGGGATGTGGGTGTCTTCACCATTACTTGGAAACCCCCACGAGGAAAAGCCGTGCGGGGAAGGAAATCCCTCGGCGGTGCTGGCGCAACGCACAGCGGGGCTCGGCAGCCCGGAGCCGTCCGCGGCCAAAGGGGCCGGCGCGAACCTTCCCGGAGGTTCCCACCTCCGTCTGATTTGGGGGGGGGGGAACTCCCTCCTTCTCCCTCCCTGCAAACGCAAAAAAAAAAAAAAAACACCCCAAAACCCACTAATTCTGCTAAACGGAGATAAGGGTGCGTTTCATTCCAAACAGCTTGAAAGACAAGTAGGTATCTAGAGAAAAAAAACACATGGTCCAAGCTCAGGAGAAAAAAACACAGAATAAATCCAGAGTTTGGAGGCAAGGACGATGCTCCAGAGCCAGGAGAGAGACCTAACCGCGTGACTGCAGGAGAGCGCAGCCGTTTCCTCTCGCGGGGCGCTCCTGTCGCCTTCGGGACCTGCGCCTACAGCTCGGCCGAGCCCAGCGAGCGACGCTCAGCTTTGCCTAAGGAAGCTGCAGCTACCGAAGGGGAGTCAGGCTGGCGGCGGCAGCCCGGGGCCGGGTGGAGCCGAGCCTTTGACGGCCAGCGTCTCGCCTTGGGGCCAGCTCCGCCAAACCGGCTCACGAGGCGAGCAGAGCCGCGGGGCGGCCGGCGGGGAGGCGAAGGCGAGCGCACGCGCTCGCTTGGGCGCCGATCACCTCCCCCTCTCGCGGCGGTAAGGAACATTTAAGGCATGGGAAGGGACGCTGGGCTAAGAGGAACCTTTGCAAAGCCCCTTGCAAAGCCGAGCTACCCCGCTGCAGGCCCGGGCCGAGCAACACGGCGGCGTCCGTCAGCTCCGAGCCCCGTCTCCACAGACGGGGGAGCTCCGCGCGCTCCGAAAGCTGGGAGAGCCCCCGCTCAGCCCTGAGCCACCTGCCCCACTTGTGGTACCGCTTGTGGTCCTGCAGGACCAGAGAGGCCGGAACGAGGAGCCCTGCCTGGCCCGCCACCGCACGAGGCAGAGACGCACCGCCACGCGCCACCCTAACGAACCTCTCCGCCTTCTCGGGAGCCTCGTGAAGCAGGCACGCTTAAAAAAACGGCTAAATGACTAAATAAAAGGAGCCCTTTTCTCTGCAGAGGGCCTGCCAAGAGTCGCCGCGAAACGGTGGCCGCAGGCATCTCCTTGGGCAGATCACCGCGGCCGGCAGACGCTGACCTGTCTTGTAGATCTCGTAGCGCAGGGAGAAGCCGGCGCCCTGCCTGGCGTAGTCCGAGGTGAACTTGATGTAGAGAGAAGGGCCGGAGGAGATGATGGTAGGAGGCGCTATGTTGCCGCAGTGCTTGCCCAGCAGGTCCGCCGCTTCGCTGTCCCCATCCCGGATCTCGATGAAGTCGTACCTGTGGAGGCAGGGGAAAGGGCAGTGAGCCCGTCCGCCCGGGAGATGCCGCGGGACGCAGGGAGCAAACGCAAAGCACCTCTGTATATCTCCGTATGCCACAAAACCATCGTCCAGGCTGGTTTTGGGGGACTCTGTCACCCCCCCCACCCATCGCCACGCATCTTTCCCCTCTGCCTGCCTGGCTGCGTTTAAGTCCCGTCCCCCATCGCGCCTCACATCGTTCATTTCCTGCGCCCACATCCACATCCACTCCAACTTCAAAGCCAGCTCACCAAATTTAGGAGACAAGTAGCTTGCATTTCCGCAAGACTGCTTTGACAGGGGAGAGAAGCTCAGACACGACCCTCCTGCGGCTGCTCTCCTTCCCTTACAGCTCTCCCAAAGTGTCACCGTGCTACTGAGCATGGCTCCGGCAGCTGGCACGTCACGACCCCGCTTACTCCACCACCCAGGTGGGATTTGGCCAAGCACGTACCAAACGTTACGCAAAAAGTCAATGTTTGGTCGATATGAGCAGGTGGCTAGTTCGTGCAGCGTGTGACACCATATCGGTCCTTTTAACAAGCGTGGCTGGTGCACTTATTTAGTGCTTGGACAGCAACACGGATCCTCTTCTGCAGAGCGCTCACAAAGATTTCGGTGGATAAGGGGCTGCATGAGAGCCGGTCTCCGCGTCCGCTCTTGCCCGTTCCTCGTAGCCCTGTCACCACGAGCTGCCTTTGCTGACCGGCCCCAGCAGCTGGCAGCTGCCCGGTTTTGAGGAGCTGCCTCCCTCCCTCCCTCCCTCGCAGCCCCTGCCCGCTGGGCGTTCACGCATGCGTCCGACCAGAGCCAGGGGGCAAGACCCGCACCCCGGGCTCAGAGCTCCCCCCCTCCCCGGTTTCGTGGCGGCAGGAGCTCGGGGCTGCGCTCGGCCCGCTGCGGGGGCGCACGCTCGCTGCAAAGCCCGGCTGGAAGGTGAAACCCCCACCGCTTCCCTCCGATTTTCATCCAGGCCCCGACTAGCGGCCAGGTAGCACCAGGCTCTGCGTGCGGTGGAGGAGCGAACAGCTTTTACGCGAACATCTTGTTCTTCAGCTGCCTTCCAACACGCTCGCTCTCCCGCCCCTGTCTCCGTCTCCGGCCGGCACGCCGCTATTTACAGAAACTGCCCATCTCTCCTCCACTGTTTATTCGCTTTGTATCAACCTGTTTGAACAACGTGCGGCAGGCAGCTCTTCCCACGGGGACGGGGAGGGAAGGAGCGCCGCAGCGCTGCCAGGAATCTGCCTTTCTTCTTTGTCACAAGATCTCCTGTTTGGGAACGGAGAGCGGAAAGGAGAAGCAGCTCGTTGGATACAGGGCGATCCTCATGTGACTCGTTCCCCTTCTGCCGAGCACGCGTCGGCAGGCTGCAGCCTCGCAGCACGCTTACAGGAACTCGCTGTGCTCCTCCACGAGGAAAGATGGCCCCTGAGCGGCTTCACTTTCACTCCTTTCTGGGACTAAAGCCGGCAGAGAGCCAGAAGCAAAACGCCTGCAGACAAAATCCCGTCCATGCTGGACCCGGCGCCGAGCTAGCTGCAGCTAGCCAGCCTTTCACGTGGTTACGGACCCAACGGGCTCGGCCAAGGTGAAACAAGCCAAGCGATCTGGAGAGGTGCCCCCGAGGAGAGGCGCTGGCCCAGGAGGAACGCTTGGCTTTGCCGCTGGGTGGAAACGCACGGGTGTCAGCGAAGATCTCTGCTCCGAACAGCTTCCCATCACCTCGTGACCCCTTACTACCCCACCGCCATCCGCCAGCACCCGCCGTGACCCTGCTGATGTCTGTCACGCGTAGCTTGATCTCATCTTCTCCCCGGGGAGAAGGAACACAGCAGGCAGCGTTAGTGCTGCTTCTAAACAGGGTTTTTTCCTCCTTGCTTGTCTATTTGTTTAAAGCAGCGCTGAGCAAACAGTGGGGACATGTTGTTCTCTGAGCAAGGGCTTGATCTCACCGCGCCTACAGCCCTTTCACATCTCAAGTTCAGGGCTGTGCTCCGGGACTACCAGCTACAAGTGAAATCAAGCAAATTTGGCAAAAAACGGGAATGCTGGCAAAAAACACGGCTAAACGTACCGGGTTGCCAAAGCTGCCATTTGCATGGCACAGGTTAGCTGCGTCCCAGGGAAACACATCTGCTTGCGTCCTCGCGGGGTTACGACTCGCCAACGCAGTACACGGCATCAACCGCTTGACTGCAATGATCAGCGCTTCTAGTGTAGCCAACGCACGAAACAGCCTATTGCCAGCCATGCGGCGCTGAAACCAACCAATACTGCAGAAGCAATTTCTGAAGCAAATTCTGGACCAAGAATTATTTGCTTATTGAATGGGTGAATAACTTCCAATAATACATACAATTTGGGAATATTGCAATCTGCTCCTGGCCAATCTGCAAATGGAAGACGAAAAGAATGACTCTAGTAAGTAAATCATCAGGAAATATTTGCCTCTCTCTAAATTAAACCCTGTTTGGCTTCATCCAAGCATCTAACCGAGCTTTCTCCTACTGGAGCTAATCCTTAATAAATCAAATGTCGCAAACAACTAAAGAAGCCCCTAGGAGAAGGTCAGGGAGTCGTTTTTGCCAAATGTGAAATGCACATAAACACATAAGAGTTCTCTAGTTAAAAAATCTTGGCCCGAGCCCTCTGCTCCCCATGAGGCAAAACTCTCTTTGTGTTCCTTCAGGTCACATAAACAAACTGTGAATTGGGACAATCTCACAGTCAGGAGACGTCTCCTACCCAGATGCTCTGCAAGAGCACCTACTTCCTCTCCAACGTACCAGTTAAGCTGTAGGCCGCCAGAGACGCCCCCTCCCAAGCGCACGCGGTTCAGCGAGAACACCGGCTGATCCCCACCGCAGGCTCTTCCGGCGGCGCGTGCGTCGGTCGCGTCCACGCCTTGGCCCGCGATCAAACAAGCTGATAAACCCCATTCTCTTCACGCTGGGTCACCGGCCACGTTAGAATCTAGCTTGGCCAGAACTTTGCTTCTGTTAAGCTTACACATGGTTTCCAGATTTAGTTCTTCCCATGTGATAAACAAGAAGAAAGGTTCGAAGGAAGAAAGCCCAACCCTGTGGATGCTTTCTTCTCTAATCATCTCATTTCCACATAATTACAGCCTCGCTCACGGCTGGGTGGGACACATTTATGTGGCACGCCAACCGTCTCGACCAGTCCCCGGCAATTTGCATTTCTCTCCTATAACCGAACGTACTGTCCCAGTCAACGCGCACCAGCACACTTGTGGGCTGAACTCCCTGACATGAGCTCCGCTGGGGAAGCTCTGGTGTCCGAGATCACATTTCAGGGCCACCACTTCTCCCCGTCTAGGCATTGCTCCAAGGAGGCAACCACAACTAAGAGGGGGCTAGCATCCATAACCGGCACGGAGGGTCAACGGAGGGGCCAAGTTCTCTCGCAGGGAAGGTGACCGCAGCACGATAGTTATTTTCAGCTGCTGCCTGAGTAGGGAGGCCAGTCAGTTGGTTTAAAACCATCTCAAACGAGCTTAGTTTCCACCAGGGAGTTTTAAAGCAGGGAGGCAGAGCTGAAGTGCTTTTAACCACCCAGACGACGGGGGGTTGAGAAGGGAGGGGACCTGCGCTGCCGAGACGCTCTTCTTGGAGCTGTTTAACGGAATTAAGCGGAAAAAAACGTACTGTGCTTACAAATATTGCTGCGTTTTTATTAAAGATTTTTAGTAGAAAGTGCTTTGCTGATGTTAAGAGAGCTTTTATAAACTAATTATAAAGCACTTCTAATGCCTGTATTACTCATGCTTGCTTGCTTTTTCCTCCTGTCAACCCTCTGCTTCCCCGTCTCTTGTTCCTCTGTGTTTTCCCTCGGTGGCCTTGCCGCTGGCTCTCCAAGCAGAGCTGCAAGGCGCAACGAAGGCAAACAGCCCCGACTGCAGTGCTCACGAGGAGACCTCCACCTCTTCGGTCCTTTTCTGTGGCAAAACGGCTAATCTGCTCCCCGGCCATTTGGCCGAGCTCCACCGTCCCCTGGGGCCGTCACAGACCTGCCAGGTGTGCGGCCGGGGCTGCTGAGCTCCAGGACAGCAGCGATCCAGCCCGGGAACAGCGCGGGAGAGCCGGGGCCAGTCCCCAGGCTGCTCCTCTCAGCAGGCTGCTCCTCTCGGCACGCAACTCAGCCGAAAGCACCGATAGGCGACTCGCGCAGCTCCACGCACCGTCAGCGAGCCTGCAGACCCCTCAACCCCTAAGAGACGCCAGGTCCTTCCTCCCTGAAACGTGCCTCGAGGACTTTGCAGGGACGTTAGCTGAGGGTGGAGAGAAATACGAACGGAAAAAAGCACGCACGCGTTCCCAGGCGCAGTACGAGTCCTCCGCGTACACGGACCTGCACAGCCCCTGCTTCCGAGCCCAAGCAGGGCCGCTTTCCCAGGCTTGGACCTGGCTGGCAGCTTTCTCAGGCTCTTTCCAGAGCTATGATTTGAAGTGGCTGCGGGCTCCCACGCAGCTAAGCCCGCTTTCCGGCGCCTGCCAAGCAGGAGGGAGTCACAAGGCTCTAACCTGAGCTTCCCCGATGTTGGATTTGGAGCTGTTTTTAGAGGCGTTTCCACGGGGCTCCTGACTGCACCTGGCAAACATTAACGAACGTATCCTCGCAAGACCCCGGGAGGTGGGAAGCAGAGAGGAGCCGCGGCCGGCCCGGGGTCACGCAGGAAGCTCGCGGCACAGCCAAGAATAGAAGCCAGCCTCGATTAGACAGATTATAGTATATTCGAGGAGTCTGGCCTAGATAGACGGAGAGACAAACAGGTACCGACGGCATGCCAACAGCCCCAAACTTGGGAATGCCCAGTGCTGACTGGAGCCTTCGAGACCTCTGCTCTGCCCAAACCATATGCTGCCGAGCCTCGAACGCCTCTGCCGAGAAGAGGAAGACAAACCGCCGTTTGGGTGGAAATGCGGCAGACGGATGAGTACCGTGCAGAGAGCTGGGGTGGGGAGGTGGGCTCTCCTTTAGTCACAGCTCCAGGTGGTAAACACAACCCCTCCCTTCAAAAAGGGTGGCAGGTGCTTTGGTTTTTGTAGAAATTGTTATGACACGCACAGGTTTTTTGTTTTAGTCTGTGCTCTAAGAAAAGCCCGACTCTCAGGAATGAGCTTGCAGCTGCAGCTTAAAGGTAGTTCAGAAATGGTGAACCAGCAGCTCAGCGCTAATTTTGCAATCAAGGGGCAGCTAGAATTAATGTCCATTACATGCTAGCTGGCTTAGTCGATTTTTTCTGTGTCACCACCCACCTTCAAGCTCTTCCATATGCTGCCTTCAAGCCACATCATTGTTTCATGGGTGGCTACGTTGTGAAAGACAAGAAAACTTTTCCGTGATTTTTATACAGTCTTAAGCAACTGCAGGACATACCCTACAGAGGTTAAATTGCTGCAGAAAGTACTGAAGACTTTTAAACACTATTTTTTTATAGTCATGGCAGCAGAGGCGAACACCTTTGCCATCTGATGAAGCCAGAGAAATGAAGTTGGATCTTAGCTGCCGCTCCTTAATCGGACTAATTAATTATAAATACGGCAGATGAATTGGAGTCTCCTTTGACTTGAACTGGTTTTACACATGTGTAACTCATCATTTTAAGGGCAATCACTCCTAATTTATGCCGGGGTGAGAAAGAGAATCGGTCCTCATAGACATGGATCGGGCTATGGATTCGTGCACAGGCCTGAAGAGCATCCATCATATCTAACTTTAGCCAACTGAACACCTGCCGGGCCAGCGCCGCTCTCAGCTGAGAGCGGTCCTCGTACCCATCTCAAGAGGGGAGCCATCCTCCTTCTGCGCTGACTATAGAGGCAGCTTAAATCACTCTCAGTGACGGGAACCTTAACTTTTAGGGGGCTGACGCCGGAGGGATGAAGCTGCTTGTTTGTTTGGCATTTGCTAGGTGCCATTACATCTTGTGTAACCGCAGCGTTGTGCAGTTTCGTAATCCTTCCCCTGCGCCTCGGATTATTTCCTTATCTCCTCAAAAATCTGACCAGAATGAGAAAAATCCAGCCATCCAGTCGAGAAGAAGCAGAGACAGAGAGAGAGGGAGAGAGGGGGAGAATAACCTCAACAGATTGGAGAACGTCTTCAAAAACGCCTCAAAGACAAAAAATGGAAACTACAGATAGCCTCTATTTATATTCCCTGGGCTGTTTTCACCCCCGTACCAGGACCGCTGATAGGAAGAGGCTTTCAGCAGTTACGCTTAAGCTACATGTGTGCGGGGAGCGGCGGGGGGGCGTCTTGCAAGTTGGGGAAGAACAAGACATGTCTTTAGGCTGCTCCCGCGGCAGGTTTGGACTCGGGAGGGGATTTTGGCCGGCCGGGGCGGCTGCCCCCGCCGAGCCGCGCCGCTGCAGGAAGGCGCGCGGGAGCGGGGAAGCGCTCTCATCTGGAGCACGGCTGGGGGAAAAAACCAAACCAAACCCCTTCGTCATGTAAGGAAGCAAGATGTGCTAGTGCGCGCGTGAGGGGTTTTCTGCAGGCTGCTGTTCAGGAGTTACACACGCGGTTTAATTTTATCGCCGCCTCTATAAATTCCTCACCCTTCTATCTTTAGCTACGGGGGTCTTTTGTTGCAAGATGTCCTTGGTATTCTTTAGGGGGAAGGAGGAGGGAAAAAAAAAAAAAACACCCAGGGTAACACCAGGAATAAAACATATCAACGCTGGCACGAGTAGCCCCCCTCGCCAAGGCGCTCTGCCGTCTGTTGCTGCCGTAACCGAACCGACTCGCAACCCTTCCCTACCCCAAAAAGCAGGACGCTTGAGAAACTGCATTTGCACTTTCCTCCTTCTGCTACAATCCATCTGTGGAAAATATTAAGACTTTGGATTCTTTGTCATTTTACTGTCACCACTCACAGGCATTTGATCACTAACAGAAAGAGGAAAAAAAATAAAATGTATATAATAAAAGATAACAACCGCAAGAGGAAAATTTACTGCCGGAAAGCAGCAGAGCAGGCAGAAGACAGGGCAAACGGTTACTTTGCTCGCTTTGCGCGCAGGAGAGACGGGTCCCATCACCAGCACCTTCTTAGGGCAGCAACTGGGGGCCAGTGTCCCACAGCCTGGCAACAGGACGGGGATCGCCTGGGGCCGGGAAGGGCCGAGGACCGGCTGGTGAGCACCCCGCTCTGCTGTACCAGCCCTGGATGTCCTCCAAAGGGATGTCCCCAGCTGCGAGATGCCCCCAGGAGCTGGCGCCAGCTGGGATCAGACGGGAGCTTTGCAGCTCGGACTGCCACGCACCGCTCGTTTGCCCTTGCTTTCCTCGGCACGACGCTCCTCGCTTGCTCCGTTCCCGAAACGGACTCGTCGTCAAGCACCAAAAGCACCAACGAGGTTGCGAGCATAAAGCCCTGAGCAGCCGCCCACCTAGCGACGGGTGGTCTTCTCTGTCACGTCCGCAACCACCCGAAGGCGCCGGCTTGCAGAGAAAGCGGAGGCTGGGGCGGCCGGCACCCCAAACCTGGTCCCTTCTCGCCTCGCCTCCCCCACCCCGACACCTCGGCCCGCTGGAGCGGGACAGCGGGTGGGAGAAGCAGCCGGGTCGAGGAGAGCGGAGCCGAGAGCCGGCTGATGCCTCTTGTCCCTAACGAAGGCAGGCCTGGGCGCAGGGGGCTGGCTTTGCTCGGGGAGGTCTCCTTTCCGGCGAGGCTTTGTTCCAGCCCTGGCTCGGCCGCGGCGCTGCGTCCTGACAGCTCAGCCGTGCAGTGTTTACACGTCTCCCTCGCCCTTCCAGGCTGCGGTTCAGCTCCAGTGACACCAAAGGCAACAGACTCCTCTCGCGGCGTGTGATGAATCAATTACTTCCTCTGACACTCCATTACTATAGCCCTTACATCTCCAGATTGCAGATGAAAAGACAGGCTGAGAAGGGGGACAGGGAAGGGGAGAGGTCTCCCGAGGTCTCCTTCAATTGAGTTGTTGGACATCTGAAGAAATCCCCCATCTGCCATATTTAAAGACACGGAGAGATGCTTTGCTCCTGAACGGCGGAAAAAAAAATCAGAGGGCTTTCACAGAAGAAAGCCTAAGGAATCAAATGGGTCACAAAACTTCGACAAGAGGCAGTGAAGACAGATAAACGGCGAGGCCCCTCTGCTGATGGGGATCCCAGACTTTGCTCCTGCCCACGACTAGCTGCCAAACAGGGTTACCAAAGGCGTAACACGAGAGCCAGTCCTTACACCTTCCCTTTTCTGTGCAAAATAATGACATAAATAAATCACCATGCAAACACTCGCAAAAGAGGAAGGAAGTTGAGCAGCTGCCTCGAACGCCCGGGCTGACAGCGGAGGACGGGAGGTGCTCCCACTTCTTGCTGGACATCCGTCAGTCACCTCCAGCTCTGAGGGGTCCCTGGGGGCTTCCGATACGCTGACCGCTTCCCATCCGTACGCCGCGCTCACGGCCCGGCCTCGGAGGGCCGGAGCTGAGCTCTGGGGCTCTCCCACCGCCCGTCTGGGCGAAGGGGGCCCCCCCCCCCCCCTCGAGGAAGAGGGTCGCTTCCTTCCTGGCCTGCAAACCTCCTCAAGGTCTGCAGCGCTTCTGGTGGGGGGGCAACCACAAACGAATCATGGGGCACATCCCCACAAATGCCTTGGGATTCATTAAAACAAAACAAAACAAAAAAACCAAAAAACACAAAACAGGTCCTTCACTCTTTCTAATGACCCACTGATGTACCTGTGAACGCAGCAGGAGGAGGGCTCGCTACAGCGCGCTTCAACTGGTACCTCTCAGACCGTTGCTTAAAGCATCCTAGCTGTGGTTCGTGGCCCCTAGCCGCTATTAACGGGCCCGAGCGCGACTTGCGGCGTGTTATTACGCTGCCCCTCAACGGCGGTGAGCCCCCGCCCCAGTTAACGCGGACGCACAACTGGTTTGGGCGCTAGAAACCAACCTCTGCCCGTGCTTTCAGGCACCTTGCGCCCTGAGCGCCGGCCAAGAGCAACCGGAAGGGTCTTCTGCGCGCAGCCTGCTCCTCGCAGTCTGCTCTTCTTATTTCGCGTTCACGTTTAATAGCGGAAATCACGCCGGGCCAGAGGAGACCGGGAACGAGCCAAGCGGCTCCGACCCGCTCCTGGGCGATGCTACGGCACGGCGGCCTTTGCAGGGGAAGGGGTAGCGCGCGCGGCTGCCGTCTAGTCTGGACGAGACCTGGGCTGCCCTGACCATCTCCCTCCTGTGCGAGGGGGCAAAGGCTCTCGTCGTTAACCCCATTGCTGAGGCTTCATTTTGGCAAACGACGGGGATTACGAGCCAGGCAGCAGGCACTGGCCAAAGTTTAAAGGGAAAAAAAAAAAAAAAAAAAGAGAAGAAACAACAAACCACAGGCAGCAAAAGCTCATTTGAAGACGAGCTGAGCTGCAGCGTCATGTTACCCAGACTGAATTATTTCCTGCGCGCTGGAAACATTGCTTCAGGCTGCCCACACCGCAAACGCACCAGCGAGCGCATGCCTTTCTGAGCATCTCATCTGCGCCTTCTCCCGAGCGCGCAGCCTTCTCCGGCGCTGCAGGAGATGCAGTCGCTTCCCGGCGCATCTCGCTCCCGAGAGATGGCCGCAGCCGCGCGCGTTTCCCCGTTGCGTCGGCCCTGGGTCCTTCTCCGCAGACCCTCGGGCCTCCGGGCAGGCCGCCACGGTCAGGCGGAAGAGCCGGGCTACGCCGCTCGGGGCCCACCTCCCCGTTGGCCTGCTCCTGGCCGCTTTGGGAGCCCCAGGCCCGCGCCTGCGGAGACGTCGGCCAGCGGTGGGCTCGTGCCACCAGAGGGGGCTGCAAACCGCCGCAGCCGCCCCCCAGTCCTCCCGGGAGCATTACTCATCCTTCGCTCGGACAGCGCGTGCCGGGAAGCACGGCGGAAAAACCCTGCTGGAGCGGCCGTGCTATAGCTTGGGCGGCTTTTTTTTTTGGTTTGTTTTTTTTTTTTTTTCCAAAAAAAAAAAAATTCTTGCGGTTCGGCTGCTATGACTCAGTTGCAACCTCTTTGGTAGGCAGAGGCCACGTCCCCCCACCGCGAATTCGGGGAGAGCCCGCGGCGCTTTGAGCCTCGCCAGCCCCGGCGGCGCCCGCAGCGGGGCGGTCGGACCCCCGCAGCACCCCCCCACCCCCCGCAGCCCCCCAAAAACGCTCCCGCGGCCCCCGGCCATCACCGAGCGAGAGCGGGGCCGGGCAACGGCCAGAGCGCGCCCAAGAGGAGGAGGAGGAGGAAGGCAGCGCTTACTTGCAGTCGTGCTTTTCGATTTCGAAGTGAGGGTTGAAGTTGAGGATGATCTTCTGGGTGGGCTCGGGGGCGTAGATGACCCACTCGCAGCTCTGGTGGGAGGGGTAGTCCTGCGGGTAGCCCGGCGAGGTGATGTACCCGGCGTCCTTGGAGTTCAGGCGGCCCCCGCACGGCTGAGCTGCGGAAACAGGGCAGGGGACAGCGGCTCGAGACGGGCCCCGGAGGCAGAGGAAGATCTGCATCGCCGGGTCAGGACGGGGTAACGTCCCCCGAATCCCGACAAAGCCCCTCTCTCCGCGGGGCCACCACCGGGCGCCTCGGGCGTCCCTCCCTCCCTCCCCTCCCGGAGCCACCACCAGGTCCCCCGGCAAAAAAATGGGGAGAGGGGGGGCAGGACCTTTTTGCTGCGATGCTTTTTGGAAGAGAGGGGGGGGAAAAAAATAAATAAATGAAAGCACTTGGAATAAACTCCCCGCAGGCGCTCGTGGGCAGGAAGCCCCCGCAGGAGGCGAGCCCAGCCACGCTTCCTCGGCCACCAGAAAGCGCGAGCGCCCTTTCCTCCCCAGCCCTCTCGCACTTTCCCTCGTCCAGATTTAACTTTCTTCTCGCCGTCCCCCACCATCTTCCCCCCCCCTCAAAAAAAAAAAAAAGGCAGCGCTGCAGCCTGCCCCTTTTTCCTCAAAAATAATTCTGCAAGAAGCCTGAAAAACTACGAGGAGGGAAAAACATGGCCGAGGACACCAAGAAAAAAAAAAAAAACCAAAACAAACCAAAACCCAACACATCTGGTTTTGCTGCGCTGGAGAGCTTGCTCAACGCACAAACGTTTTTCAGACCCGCAGTTTCGCGCGAAGCTCCTCCCCGCTCGCCAAGGCCCGTTTCCCCGCACGCGCGCCGCGGGGCTCCAGAGACGGAGGCGCCCGCTGCTGTGCAAGGAAGAGGTCCAGGGACTTGGTGACAGCAAGGCGCAGATAGACGTGCAATTCACTCGTGCGCGCGCTTGGGCACCGGCTCGTGAAAATTCACACCCCGCTGGCACACGTGTCCGCCCACCCCGACTCCGGCAAAGAGAAAGAGTCGGGCGGCCGGTTATTTTTCTTGCGAAGGGCGAAGCCCCGAAGCAACCGAGACACAGCCAGCCCTCCGCGCGCTGCCGCCGCGGGGCGGAGGCGGCTATCGATGGGCTTGCCGGGGCCGGGGCCGCTCTTCCTCGGCGGACCACCTCAGGCGCCACGCTGGTTTTCGGGGCGGCCGGGGACACCACGCCGAGGACAGCCCGGCTCACTCCGGGGCGAGGGGCGCCAGAGCCCGGCTCTCCTCACACCGGGTTTGGAGGGCGTCTCAGGAGCCCGCCGAGCGCACGGGGGGCACCAGCCGCCCTCCTCAGGCCGTCAGGTACCGCTGCGGACAACGGCTCCGCGGCCGGGGAGGCCTCCCGCCTGCAGGAAAGCCTCGGCCGCCTCCCGCAGAGGCGAAACGACCAACGTCTTCGCAGTTGCTCTGGTTGGGGTTTCCCCCCCCCCCCCCCAATGACCCAACAGGTACCTAGCAGAAAAACACCTGCAACCAAAAATAAATAAATCAATAAATCCATCAGCAGGCCCTCTGCCGGACGAGGGCTTTGCCTCAGCCGTCATGCCAAAGCCCCGACTTTCTGTTAAATAAATAAATAAATCAGGCCTGCTCTGCACACGGCAGAGCTCCCAGCTTCTATATAAACGTCTCCTTTCCAGCTGACTGCATTGAACTCATGCAAATATGTAAAGGGGAAGGGAAAAAAAAAAAAACACCCACCCCGGCGAGCAGCATGGCGCACACAGCCAAAGCGAGACGTGCTCCACAGCGAACGGGCTCCGGCAGCTCTGGCCAGCCCCGAGCTCACTCAATAAAATTAAAATTAAATTCGGAAGTCTCGGCCAAGCCTGCCAGGTGCGCGGGAACAGCCCCTCGCACAGTAAGGCGGGCGAGGACCAAGCCACGGGGATGGACCGGGAAGATCTGGAGAAGTTCATGATGGCAGAGGCCCACCAACGTGGGCAGCTCTGCTGCGGCGAGGGGCCGGACGGCCGAGCCCCCCTGGAGCCCGGCAGCTCTTGGGGAAGCGACGCCGTTCCAGGTCCGCGCGCACCTACGGGCTTTGCTGAACTCCGGCACAGACGGGAGAAACGGGGCCCCGTCCTACCCGGGGTTGGTGACCGCCTCGCGCTAGCCCCCGGGCACGAGGTCAGCCGGCTCTCGCCGTGCCGGCCGGGGCCCGCCGCCGCTTCGCTAGGACCGCGGTTGAAAACCGCTTGACGCTGCCGCGAGCCCAGGCTGGCCGTTTCCGCCAGGGCGTAGACGGGGATTTTGAAAACAGCCCCACTACCTCTTTGTCCGCGCGTTATAAGGAGAAACGCCTCGGGGGGCTGCCGGAGCGCTGGAAACGCGGGTCTCAGCTATACACCATTTATTTTCCCTAGCGCAGCTGGTCTGTCAGAGGTCATATAATTTGGCAGCCATCCCAGCGCTTAAAAATTAATTTTTCCTTATTAATACAACCGGGGGGGGTGGGGGGGTGGTATCCCACAGGGTAGGATCCCAGCCTTATCTGAGCCCGACAGCTTCCTAAGCCCTGCGAAGGATGCTCCCTCCTGCCGGGCGCTGCCTGACACGGGGTGCCCCGGCGGCACCGGGCGGCTGTCGCGAGGAAAGTTAGGGAAAACCCCCAAAATCCAGCATCGCGGCCTGGGTGAGAGCCCCCCGCCGAGCTCGGCGCGCGGTGATGCTCCGGACCGCTGGCCGGTTCCCGGGCGAACGAGGCTTTTTGCTGGCAGCCAGAGCCCGGCAGCCTGCCTGCTTGGCCGCCGGTCGCTTTGGTCGCCCTCCCCAGCTCGCTGCGGCCCCCGGGGCGTTGCTAGAGACACCAGCTTTTCAGCAAACTCTTGGGGAGGCTTCAGGAGCGGCGCCAACGGCCGCTCGGGCCCCCCCAGACCTGTCGCTTCCTTGCTCCGCAGCTTGTTGCGGGGAGGAGGAGGAGGAGGAACAGGCAGCCGCCTCCCGGTCTGCCTTCCAGGGTCTCCCACCCGCTCCCCTCCACGCCGTCTCCGGTTTGCTCGGCTACATACAAATTGGCAGCGGTACTGTTTATCTCTTACTGCAGAAATACTGCACGAAGGGGTGGTGGTTTTTTTTTTTTTTTCCCCCAAATCACGTGGCTTATCATATTATTGCCTATTAAAAACATCTCCCTTCTCTACTGACCTCCCTCGGGGAGCCCTAGCAGGGACTCTCGTTAGGAGGGGGAGAAGCTTTCAGATGCACCAGGCTGAAACACAAATCCAGCCACCGCGGGCGGGTTTTTCTGCTTTTCTTCTTCTTTTTTTTGCTACCGGGCTGGCTAATTCCCCGGAGCTGCCCCCCGGCTCGCGCCCCCTCGCCCGCGGGGCCGGCACTGAGGCCGTCGGGCCGGGGCGGCGGCAGCGCAGCGGGCCGGGGGCGCCTGGCGGCAGCCGCGGGGCAGAGAGGGCTTCCTCGCCCCGCGATGCTGCGCCGGCCGAGCCCCCGCGCTCAAGTACGCGTTTCTTACCGCCGCTGAACGGCCTCCGAGGCACAGCTAGGTCATTAAAAAAAAAACACACCCGACAAGAAAACCCTTCCCGGCTACAAGTCCCGCTCCCGGACGGGCTGAAGGAGAGGGGGCGGCGCGGGCAGCCGGGGCTGGCCGGTGCCTCCGCCCGCCCGAGCCTCAGCCGGCGGCGGCCGCATCTGCCCCGGCCGCCTCCGAGAAGAGCGTGCGGCCGAGCAGGGCCCTCCCCCCGGGCTTCTCCCTTTCCCTTCACCCCCGTCGAGGACCTAGTCATCCGTTTCTCATTTGAACAAAAGATGGGGATTTTTTTTTTCCCCCCTTCCCCCCCCACCCCCTTCGTAATCCTAAGGAAGGGGGCGATGCCAACCGGCGCACGCTCGCCGGGAACATCCAGGCTTCGCGGCTGCAAGACCGAGGGACTTCCTCGGCTGGCCGGAGCCCCTCTCCCGCTTCCCCTGCCGGGGGGCGGCCGCGCCGGTCCGGGCAGGGCGCCCGGCGGCACGGGGAGGGCCGCGGAGGAAACCCCACCGCGCCCCCGGCGCCCTCCGAGCGCCTCTCCTCTCCCCGAGCCGCACCCCGCCAGCCCCAGCCGGGCTCCTCGGCGCCTGAATGCCCCGAAACACCGCGTTCGCGCCCCAAAAAGCCACCGCGCCCTCAGCAGTCCCGGGACAGCCCGGGGCTGGCACGGGCAGCAGTGCCCCGGCCCCACGGCGTGCCCCGCCGCTGCGCGCCTCTCCGCTCCCGGCCCCAGACCATCGTCTCCTTTCCTCGCCCAAACTTTCCCCCGGTCGCAGCCCGGGGGGGGGGGGTTGGTTGGACAGCGGCTCCGCGCCGCTCCCCCCCCCAAAATCCGCAGGCAACTTCCCCGCGCCGCCCCGGGAAGGACCGCGGACCCCGACCGCGGCGCCACGCGCGGTGCGGACCCGCCCGCGGGGCCGAAGTCGCGGGCGGCGGGGCCGCGCTGCGGCGCCCACGCGTGGCCGGGCCGCCCCCCCCCCACCACATACACACCCCACCCCACCTCACCCGCCGCTGCCCTCCTCGGGGCTCTTACCTGCGTCCCCCGCACCTCGGCAGCCGGGCAAGCACAGCGCTAGAAATCCCCACGCGAGAAGAAACGTATCCATGCTTCATAAAAATAAATTATAATAACAACCACCACCACCAAAAGGGGCTGCGGCGGGCGGGCAGGGGCCGGGGGGCTCCGCCTGGCTGCCCGGGGCACGCCGCGTGGGCGCCCCCACTCGCGACGAGCAGCAGCAGGAGCAGCAGGAGCCGCCACCACCGGGCTGTCGCCGGGGGCCGGAGCGGCTGTGCCCTAGGGCGGCCCGCGGGGCCGGCGCCTGGGCATGGCCCGGGGGGGCGGCGGGGGCGGCGGCGGTGCGGGCTGGGGCGCCGTCTGCCCGCGCTCTCCCTCCCCGCCGGCGCCTCGCAGCCTTTTCAGGCAGGGCGGCATGTGGCTGTCAGCGCCGAGCGGCAGCGCCGCCCCCGCGCACCGCCGCGCACCGCCCCCTCGGGCCGCCCCCCCCCAAACACCTCCCCCCCCCCCCCCCCCCCGCCTCGGGGCAGCCCCGGCCGCAGGCGCTGGAGCCGGCGCGGAGCTGTGGGAACCGCCGCCGAGCAGCGGCGCGACGAGCGGAAGCCCAAACATTGTCGGATGGGGGAGCGTCAGGACAAGGATTTGTCCCTGCTGCCGCCGCCGCCACCGCAGGAGGGAGCCGGCCCGCCCGCTCCGCGCCGCTCCGCACCTGCGCAGCCCGCCGCGGCTTGCCTTTTCGTGTTGTAAATACTTTTTTTTTTCACTTGCTTTTTTTTTTTTCACTTGCTTATTTTTTTTTCACTTGCTTATTTTTTTTCACTTGCTTATTTTTTTTCACTTGCTTTTTTTTTTCACTTGCTTTTTGTTTAACTTGCTTTTTTTTAAATTTGCTTTTTTTTAAATTTGCCTTTTTTTTTTAAATTTGCTTTTTTTTTAACCCCCCCCCCCCCCGTCGCCTTTCAGAGGTGGAGGTTCAAAGCACCCGGGAGGAAACGAACCCTACCGCCCCACCACCAGCAGGCTGCTTTGAAAACGCACCCTGTAGTTTGAATAATCAGTGCCGATTACAACTTCCAAGTTGTACGGTAGACAAAGGGATAAAAGCTAGGTCGCCGCCTTTTCTTTCCCCTTTTTAAGCTCGTAATGAGCAAAGCGGCGCTAGCCACGTGGCAGAAGTAAAACACAGCGCGGTGCGGGTGAGCGGGAAAGCAGGGACGCGTCGGCGGCACTCGCCGAGGGCGATGAGGCTCGCCGGTCTTGCGCTCCGCCGTCGCTCCGTCACGGGGGAGCATCACCCCGCTCGCCTCGACGAGCCAACCCGCCCGAGCGCGGTGCCCAAGCGCAGGACCGCGCCGCGCTCCTGCGAGGCCGCGGGCGTTCGCCGGCGCCGGCGGTGCCTTCGGCCCGGCAGACAGCGCTGCTGCTTCAGCCGCCGCCCCGAGGGCTGCGGCATCCCTGACTCCCTCAGCGCGCCCTGGCACCCAACTGTGCGTCTTCCGCAGCTCACATGCGCTCAGGCTCCTGTTGCAGGCGCTGAAAAGTCAGTGGCAACGGCAGCCAGTGCCCTGTTTGCCGTGTTTGCATGTGGAAATTACGCAACTATTATTTACTACTTGCTTGTAGTTCGACTACCACCAGGCTAGCAAAGCGTGCTTTTCGTGTGAGTATAAATAGCCCTCGCAAACCCTCACGCAGATATCAGAGCGCAATATAAATCCACAGCGTGAATCACTCCTCGCTGGAGATGTGCGGGGGCCGGGGGGGGGGAAGAGGTTACCAAGCCCTAACCAGCGACGGCCCCATCTCAGGCAGCGTACGCAGCGCGGGGGCAGTTTTCCCCTCACGTTCAGGCAGCGTTTCCCCTGGTCGAGGTCGGTACAGGAGCGCAGAGGAGCGCTCTGCACTGATGCCGGCTCCGATCTGCCGCTGAGTGACGAGCAGAAGGAGACAACCTCAGGGAAAGAAAACGGTGCTGGGGAACCAAGGTACCTGCTGCTCGGCAGCTAACTCCTCTCATGGCTGCGGGCGTTCGGGGCAGGACGGCAACCGAGCCGGTGATACCTGCCCTGCCCGGCCCGCTTGGGTACGGAAGTGTCAAAACCCACCTCCTTCCAGGGCGTTGAGGACTGGAAGCCTCTCTCAGGGGTGGAGGAACCCACCGCAGGGCGAAGCTGCCCGCTTCCAGCCTACCTGCCCGCGGACCCGGGGCGGCCCGAGCGCTGCCCCTCGCCCCACGCAGGGCCGGGCCCCGGCGGCTCCCGCGGCTGCCGACGGGCTCGGGGCTCTGCCCGCACGCGGCTCTCCATCCTCTCCTCCCGCGGGCGTGTAAATCTCGGCAAGCGCTCGCCAAAGCCAGCAGGAGCTGCAGCTTTTTCCCATGTCTGTACGTCAGAAACGTCCACGAGACCTAGCTGAAAACGAGACGATACGTAATTTAACGGTACTGTAGTATTTATCGTACCATCTGCATTAAATCTGGTCGAAGGAGTTTTGCAGCCCCAGCGTTAGTCAGAGCCGCGCTGCGGTGAAACTTCTCCTCCCACCCAGCTGAAAACCTTGGCCTCCTCCAACGCCGTCTAGGTGTCTGTTTCCGACCCGAGGGCCCACACACGCGGGGTTTTCCCCGGCACCCTTCAGCTCTTCTCTTCCCTCTAATTGCAGCGCCTTGCCCACACTGACCACGCAGCTGCTTTTATTTTCAGTGGCAGCTTCCTCTTTCGAAACGAGTCCTTCTCTCCCCGTGAACTGACCATGAGGAGGTGTCTGCAAAGCAGGAACCTTCCCAGCTTCTCCTCGGAGCGGCCTGACTTACAAAACAGAAGCGCCAACCGAGGCTCGTGACGTATTCCTGCAACCTTCTCCGGGCTCCAGAGCAGCTGGACGAGCAGGGTTTCTCCCCCACATTTATGCCCAAAGGCGCTATGTGAAGCGCGAGACTTGGGTTGACTTCCTCGCCGCGCCGTGCCGCGCTCGCCCATCCTCAGCTGCAAGGCTCGCAGTGCCGCCTGTACAGTGTTTTCAGTAGTCTATCAGGTGCATGATTAGGAGGTCTCGTTTTATGGGCACAAAGGGGCAGTAATTACCTTCGCGTCCCGTTAGCCCCAGCCTTCAGCCAGACTGTTCCCCCGGGCATTCGTCCACGTTCGGCCGGCTGGCGGAGGACGCTCCAGCGCTCGCCCTGCCCGGCTGCCGCGGGCCAGCGCCGCGCCGGGACCGGGCAGGAGCGAGGCCGCGGCGGGAAGGAGGGAAGCACCGAGGCAGCCTGGAAAGGAGAAGTGAAAAGAAGGGAGGAACGACCGACCGCCCAGAGAACAGCCCAAACGCGGGGCTCAGCGCTGGGAAGCCGTGCAAGGGCTAAAGACTAAATTAAAGGTATAAGGCTGAAACCACCGCCAGCGAAGGGGCAGCGACCCAGCTGGGTCTCCGGCTCTTCCCGAGCGGGACGAGTCACCGAGGACCCAACCCAGGCTAAGGCAGCGGGAGGGACCGCTACCGTACGGTGCTTCGTGGGGCCGCTCGCAGCGCCCGGGGCGCAGCGCGGAGCTCCCCGCGCGCCCGAGCCTGCTGCGGGTATCGCTAGCACCAGCGAGACCGAGGAACGGCTGCTTTCAGCTGAGCAAACCGAAAGCTGTGGTTAGACGCTCTTGCCGCGCTGCGATGGGGAAGAATAAAGGCTTTTGAGCGTGTTTTAGAGCTGCCGTTTTCTTTAGGTGTCTCTGCCTCACAATAGTCTCCGTGGATGCGGCTGGGAAGCCGTCGCGCCAGCTTTTTGTTTTTAAGCCTCCCCTTGAAATAACACGCGTTAATTGCCTCGTTCCTGAGCTTTTTTTTGTTGCGGTGGAAATTTTGGGGGGGGGGGGGTTATGTGTAAGAGAGAGGGTGTCCTGGGTGGGCAACGAGAGCGGGGGCAGCGGAGAGGGCTGCCTGCAGGGCCAGCGGGCGAGCGGCCCGGGAGCCCCGGGGCCGGGGCCGAGCTGCCGATGGCAAACGCCGCCCTTTCCCACCGAGCGAGGCGCCCGCTCTCGCCCTCTCCCCGCTCGGCGGCCGCCGCCGCGACGCTGGCACCCAGGGGAGCAGCAGGGGAGCCCCGCGCGTCCAGCACGGGCAAGGCGAACCGGCCGCAGGGCGAGCCGCGTTCCCACCGCTCCACCCAGGACCAGGACGGTGCCGCTTCCCCAGGGGTTTGCAGCCAACGCGTGCCGCAGCGCGCGCGCACGCTACCTGCGCCTACTTCTGCGTCCGGCCCTGTCTGAAAAAAAAATCACGGCAAACGCCTACGGATTTTTTATTGCGCTGCTAACGAGAGGAAGAATCACCCCAGCGCCGTTTCGATGGTCATCTGCTGCCAGCGCCGATGAAATCGCTGGGTCATTCGCTGGCTTAAGCATCGCTGCTCATCCCATCAGCATTTCCATTAGAATTATTGCAAAGCGTAACTCAATTTCTCTCTCTGTGGCGGACGCGGGGGTGGGACGGGGGGCTGTCCTGGCACTCAGAGCTGCTACGGCACCGGCCCTGCAGGCCGCCCGCCGCTCGCTAAGACGTCCCCTCTCCCGTGCTTCCCCGCTCAGCCAGCAACGCGCTCCATTCGCCTCCTGCCCCCCCCGCCCTCCGCACCAATGTTATATAATGCATCCCCCCCCCCCCCCGCTGAGATCCCGTATCCTGTTAGGAAAAGAAACGTCCTGATTGCACAGCACCAGCCTGGATTTTTTTGTTTTTTTTCGGTCCGTCCTGTTCCTTTCCTGTGTTTACACTCGCACAGGGCAGCGTTTATCAATCCGAGCATCAGGCCGACTCGCTCCATCAGGACGACGTCCATCCAGCTCCGCTGGAGGATGCTCGCAGCAGGGGTACGAGCGAAGCCCGCTCGCTGTCCGGCCGCAGCAAGGGCTGTCGGGGCGCCCGGGGCTCAGGCAGCGCCGCTCTCGCGCCCGCCCCTCCCAAACCCTCCCGCTCCCTTTCCCGGGCGCAGCTCGGGCCCGGCCGCTCACAAACCAGCAGCAAGTCCCCGTTTCTACTACTGGGCGTGCGCCCATCACCGCTACTGCTGCCTCTTCCCCCACCCCTGCTTGGGAGAGAGCTGAAAACGCGGCTGGAAGGACGCTGGGGGAGCAAAAGCAGCAATGCCTAGGTAGATACACGTACACGTATCCGTGCGCGTGTGCACACACGCGCATATGTACTTATGTATATAGGAGGAAGGGGAAAGGGAGGACAGCGCAGCCCGACGGCGCCTTGGGGCGACACGGCGCCGCGCCGGTGAGGGGCCGGCCGAGCAGCGGACGGCGCTTCCGAACCGCCAGCAGCGGCGGCGACAGCAGCGGGGGCCCCTTCTCGCGCCAAGTTCGCTTCTCGTGGACGAGTTGTAATGGCAGCTGTCGCCGCTGCTGCTGCTGCTGCCAGTCCTAGGAGAAAATTAAAAACCTACGCCTTGAAACTCGTCCGCGACGACGCGGCTAACGTCTTGCACTTTCTGGCACCGTCTCGGAGAACCTGTCGGTGCTGTTCTCTACGCCGCGTTGTTTCCCTCACAAAACGTACTGTAAATACAAAACGTGGAAGGTTCATTGCTCCTTTGTCGTCTTTACTCATTAGCCGCCAGAGGCAGAGGGCGCAGTTTTATACAGCACCCTCATTGAATGTCTTATTTTGCACTTTTACTCCCCTATACCTATTCCCCAGGAAATTATTTCCTTTCAGATGCAGATACTCCCCTGGAAAAGCGAGGCGGGCGGCTTCCTCCGCGCGGCGCTTTTCGCCGCCAGCCAGCCCGTCTGGCTCGCGCCCCCTTCTCAGGCCCGTGTCGGCATCCCATGCCGTTTTCAACGCTGCAGTCACCCTTGTGGCCCCGGAAGCTGGTTGAGGCTTTCTGCGCCCGGCCAGAGATAAAACAAGCTTTTGCACGCATCAAAGCCTTGCTCCAGGCAAGCCAAAAAAAGACGCGGGCGACCAAAGCTGCGCGAGTCTTGTAAGCCCTGGCCACAAAGCGGCCGACCCGGCAGGGCGGCCCCGAGCAGCAGCCAGGGAGCGCGGGCTGCGACGGGACGGACGCCTTGCAAAACCTGCCGCCTACCTGAACTGCAATTCAACGCGCGCTACAACCGACTCCAGAGCTGCTCACGGACCGCGTCCCGGCAGCCCGCAGCTCCGACCCTACCGGGAGCCACGCTCGCCTCCCTCTGCAGGAGGACATCACCTTCGGGGACCGACCCACGTCCCTCAGGCTAAGCGCCCTGTGTTAGACTTTCAAGGAGCCCCAAAAGCCCCGGGGAGCCGAAGGGCGGTCGGTCGCCTAAGCTGCGCTTGGGTCGGGATGGCAGGGGACGTGGTCTCGCTCCAGCGCGGCTTGAGAGGGAACCGGCTCGTGCCTCACGGCTGCCTCTTCCACAACACGGCAAGCGGCTGCTGCGGCTTTTTTCCTCCTTTGTAAAGATCATGTTACCAAATCCGACCGGTCCCGATCGCGCACCATCTGCTAAGATCATCCCAAGGTGAGGAGGGCTTTGCAAGCACGAGCAAGAGAAAGACTCAACGTACAAAATACGTAGTAGTATATAAAGCCTTTATTTTAATGCAAAATGAAACAGGTAAAATGTATATAGCCATACGTAACAAAAGATCAGAACCTGTGACGTGGCACTAGGAAAAAAAAAAAAAAAGAAAACCCTTTAAAATCGTGTAGTTGAATTTCTGAATTTCTCCCCCAAAACAATCAGGCGCGATTTCGCAATTCCCTGAAACTCACAGGTATCGCCAGGACCATTAACACCTCCCTTCCCACCCCCCCCCGCCCCGAAACAGCAGCACGGCCCCCCGCAAAGCGCTTCGGACGCTGCCGGCCCCGGGCCCGGCCGAGCCGCCGAGAAACCAACCGGCGGCGCCGGCGAGGAGGAAGAGGAGGAAGAGGAGGAAGAGGAGGTGGCAGCCCGCGAGGCCCTTTCCAGCTGGGGAAACCGGAGCGAGGGGGACATCAGGGCGGCACGCGCTTTCTCCAGGCAGGAGTCCCCCCCCTTTATTTTTTATTTAAAGGCTGCGCTAGGCGTTCGCGGGGCGCCTGGACGCTCCTGCGCCGCAGCGGAGAAGCCTGCCCGCCGGCCGGGCTGACGGCGCTCGGGTGGGTGGTCGCTCAGGGGACCCCCGGCCTCTTTCGTGCCCTCTCTCCGTCTTTCAAGCGCTCGGGACCGGGGCGGTGGTGGCGGCGGCGGCGGGGGGCTGGCCGGGCGCCAGAGCCGGAGCCGGGGGCGGGCGGCGCGCACGTCCGCGGCCGCGCCAGACCCCCGCGGCCGGGCGCCCCGCCGTCGGCTGGGCTGGCGCGTTTGGGAGGAGGGAGCGGGAGGCGACCGCGCGCGGAGAGCGCTGCAGGCTCGTCGCTTCCCCCAACATATGGACATATGGGGAAAAGAACAACTTGTTACTTAACGGCTCTTTTGGATTTTTGCGAGTTGTGTATTTTCAACCGGCAGTTGTAGCACCTCGTGAGTTCTGCACGGTACATATTTTTCCACAATATGGTGCTAAAATCATACGTTTTACACCGCGGAGAAGCTGACTATATATACTGCAGTTACACACGACGCTTTTGAAAAGGCCGTACCGCTCCCAGCTCTTACAGCGGCAAAGGGCAATTTTCGCCCAGAACGACGGCACCGGGGAGCACCGAGACGCCGTTCCGGGCCGCCCGCTGCCCCCGCGAGGCCGGGCCGCTCGCCGCCGTCCCTCAGCTCCTCGCCTGCGGGACGCGTCCACGCGTGACGCTCGCCTCGCTTCTTTTTTCGGAAGAGCGAGGAACCCCCGCAGCGGATGCGAAGGCCGAAGCCTCGCTTGGTAAGCCGCCGGCTGAGACGGCCAGCCGCGGAGGCGCTGGCTTGGCCCGCTGGCCTCGGCCGGGCGGAGGCGGGGAGCTGCTCGGGCCGCTCGGGCTGCGGGGCGGCGCTCGCGCAGCTCCTTCCAAGGCCCGAGAGAAAGGCAGGAGCTGCTGCCACCCAGCTTCGCCCGGGCCCTGGCTCCGGAAATACCGCCAAGTAAGTTTTGTTCGCTGCGCTGCGGTGCCACGTGAAGGGGGAGCTGAGAGGGATTTATAAAGGCGGTAGCTTACAGTCAGAGCTGTTCTTAATTGTGGCCTGGCTTGATAAAGCCACTGTCGCAAACGCACTGGTTTCTCTACAGCTGGATCAAATGTATCGGGGGGTTATATTTCAGGCAGGGAAAGGAAAGTATTTTAATTTGTTTTCGCTTCGCTTTCAGCGGGCCTTCTTGACCCCGGCGGCTGCCAACTCCTGGCTAAGCATCCCCCAGCATCTGAAGCTCTGGCAGAGAGGCAGGAGGCCGCGCGCAGCACCTCTGCGCCAGGCAGGGTTTCCTCGGGGAACGTGCCGTGTTTACGGCGGGTACCGCCAGGCATCCTGCCCCGCGCCCGCCCCCTCCCTCCAGGCGCCTTCCCTCCTACTTTACTGGGGAAGAGGGCAGAAAGCAACGGAGCAGCAAGAACCGAGCGTAATCGCTCCATAATCGGTTGCATCCCTCTCCCTTCCCCTCCGCCGCCTCTTCCTCCCGGCTGGACTGGGTCCTGCCCGCGGCCCCGGCCCCAGAGCTGAGCCACCCCAAAGCGGGGTCTCCCTCGCTCCCGGCGGGCCCCTGCAGCGCACACCCTCGCCCTGCCCGGGGGGGCCCTGCGCGCCGCTTCCTCGAGCCAAGCCTCTCCCCGGGGCACATCTGGCAGAAGGACAGGCTGCCAGCAGGACAGACCATCCCAGCGCTGCCCAGCACCCGGGAGGCGACCTACGGGCTTTGATCCGGGGCAGAGCAAAG
This sequence comes from Struthio camelus, assembly GCF_040807025.1. NCBI lineage: Eukaryota > Metazoa > Chordata > Aves > Struthioniformes > Struthionidae > Struthio > Struthio camelus. The sequence continues at coordinate 8,878,095 of NC_090947.1, read as the reverse complement.
GCGTCAAGAGGACCGCAAAGAAATCCTCGCGCTAGTCCCTGGCCAGGCCGCCGGCTCTCCCCGGCGAGGAGAGGAGCCCGCGCCGCCCAACCACGCTCCCCAAAGGCAGAAGTTAAGGACACTTAGAAACAGCTCAAAACAGTATTTTTCTAGGTGGCAAGACTGCATGGTTTCCCTGGGGCAAACCCCGGCGGCAGATCCCTGAGCAAGATTTGCCGGGGCCAGGCGTCCCCGGGCTCCCGCGGGGCGGGCGGGCGGGCGGGCTGCACAGCCTCCTGCTGCCGCCCCCAGGGCCGGGAAGCCCCCGCCGCCGCTTCCCCTCTGGCTGTCAAAGCCCCCTCGGCCGCCGCGACCTGAGTAGTTTGGCACTTGGCGCTGTCTCGGGGCCGAGCAGCCTTTCGGGGACCGCCGGTGGCCGGGGCCGCCCTCCCCGAGCCGAGGCGGCACCTGCTAGGGCGGTAACGTTCGTACGAGTTAACACTAATACGAGTTACGGACGCGGTCACCTCCTGGTGGCAAGGCTCCGCCGCTGTGCTCGGGAGTTAAACTTTGGTGACGCCGCTGCCCTTAAGGAGAAGGGGCGCTACGTACCGCGTAGGGGCGACCGGAGGCGGTACGTAGCCCTGAGCTGTAGGAAGTGTTGCGCTTAATTTCTAGCGGCCGCCTTCTGTTTGTAAGAAGTATCGGAAGTACTCAACTGTCGGGTACCTGCCGTACTCGAAATGTCACACCGTACCGCACGTGGCTTTAGATCGCCTTGCAGCAAGCGTCCGTCCCGAGCCCAGCTCAGCGAGGGTGACTCCAGGTCGTGTGCCAACCTCGCAGGCAGCTACGCTTGGGAACGGCTCTACAGGGGGGACGTCCGGCGGGCTCCCTGCCGGGCCGCGCCGACAAGTCCCGTTTGTGGCTATACGGCCGCAGTCATGGGGTTCTTCTGCCTGGGATCCTGCTGCCTGTACTGGTACCGGTCCGGACTGGTCCCGCGGTGTCCCGCTCGGCCCATCTCGTTGTAAGCCGGGGCTCGGTGGGGCTGAGGAGGGGAAGGCGGCACGTCCTGCCGGAGGGGTCCTTTATGCGGGTTCGCGGCGGGCTGGGCTGGGTAGTAGTGGGGGTACCTCATTTCTGCCACTCTCGTGTCTGCCGCGCGGACGTAGGCCCCCTTGGGCGGGTGGCCGACAGGCTGTCCTCCTTGGTAGTACGGAAGATCTCGCTCTTTGTAGATCACTCGTGGCCCTGTTAAATATTCCAGGGGCTCTGCAGGTCCACGCCTGAGGGGGAAAAAACATAATAAAGCACATAAAAAGGCCGTCTGCTGGGCCGGCGACACACCATTGTGCTCAGGACCTACGTTTACTTTGGGAAAGGAAACGCCACCTCAAGCATGACAGGTCCCGATGAGTCAAAAGAACTTGTGAAGGGTAACAAGCCTCCCACCTGCCCGCCACAAAGGTCCGTAACACCCAGGACGCGGGAAGAAGGCTCCAGCGCACATCAGAGCCCTCTGACAATGGGGAGCACTGGAGCCCCGCGGCCCCCCAAAGGCAGCCTCCCGCGAGCCATTCACCAGGGTGGAAACAAAGCGCCTTTACACAAGGCCTGTTTGACTGACTCTTATCTGGCCTGAGGATAAACAGATGAGTTGGGTCTGCAAGTCTGCAAATCCCATAAGCTTTACATGCACAAATATTCACGCTTTCCAAGCTGTTTCCCACTATTTTTTTCCCTAACATGTCAGACTGTAAAACTTTCCAAACACCATAGCTGGAAAAACTGGAACTCCTGGAAGAAACACCAGGGATCTCAGTCTGCATTACCTGCGCTTAACGGGCGAGCTGCCGGGGGGGGGGTGGGGGGGGTTCAAAAAAAACCTCCTGTGATCTGGAAGGCCTGATGTTACACCAGCTCTGTAACTCGCCTGCATCAGTATGGGTCTGACAAGCTCTGGTTGATGCGAAAGGCAACATGCGAGCATGTCATCCCCGAGGATGTGCCACGGAGCCCTCTCTGTACCTTTCCGCATCTTAATTCCACGGTTTGCACTAATGAAGGATTGGTATTTCTTCCTAGTACAACTTAACTTGTGATACTTTGAAATGGCAAAAATAATTGTTCTCACAGACATGTCACCAGAGCATCCACAAAAGTTCAACTCAATTAGGAGTTTTTGCCAGTCTGATTGCAAATGTCTTTGCACTTTGGGCAAAGCCTCCCATTGACTTCACAGGAAGCTTCTTTCTGAGCGTGAACTGAAGGAAGACGGCAGGGTTTTGACCCAAAACAGCGGGCTGAAAGCATAAATCAATTACACCTGCTCTGTGGGTTTGGGACTAAACTCATCAACTGCTTACATACAGTTTGCATACGTTTATTAAAAAGCTCATCGTTCTTGGAAGGCAGATCAGGTGTTCACAATTTGTCAATGCCTCTCTTTTGTTCACACCGCGCTTTTATAAGCATGCTTCCCGTCGCTTAATCTGAGCTTCCAGACTCCGCTGGAACTTGTTTTGCACAAAGTAAAACAAAACATGTGGTTTTCTGCTGCGCTCGTTTAAGCCCATGGGGTAAATCATGGACATAGGCAACGAACAAACATTATCTGCCTTGAAATGAACCTACAATTCTCCCCCTGGAATAACTTAGTGCAAACGTTTCCTGTTTAAAATGGAAAGAGCAAAAGGAAGAATTCCAGGCCTTGGACTTTTAGGACCCGATGCTCCCCAGAGACTTTTTGCTTTAAAAACAGAACATTATAGAAGACAGGCACTCCTGGCTTTTTTTTTCCCCCCCTCTCTCCCTGTGAGACAGTCCAGACAAAGTGCTGAAGGGCCTGAAGCCACCCTCTGAGATACTAAAAGGGCTCTCGGCTGCATGCGTTGAGACAACTGCTATCTCTGCTCACACACCTACGCCTTGCAACAACGCCTAATTTCCACAGCAGGCAAAAGAGATGCTCCGTGTATTTCCACACGAGGAACAAAGACAAGACTTGTTTGCTAGTCAGTCCCACCGCCCTCGGCTTTTAATTCCGCCGTGCGCAAAACCGCACACTTCCAACCGTAAAAGGCTTCTGCAACGCTAAGTACTGCTCTGTGTCAAGCAGCGAACCCATAGGAACAAATGTCAAATCTACACCAGTTAGCTTCTAATGTCAGGGTAATACTCAAGACGCTGTTTATTAGATTTTAAAAGACGCTCTTACTGGTAGCTATAATTAACCAAATTCTTGCGGAGCACGTTAAAAAGGGACCGAACGGCTACTAAGTGCTTGGACCCTGATCCAGAATTCACTGAAGTTACGAGGAGCTAGGCAGCTTTTGGACAGAGCTCTCACCGCAAAACTGAATTATTCTAAAATAACAAATTCAAGAGTAATTGGTACAAAACGACTGCTGAGAGCGGGACCGCGCCACCAGCATCATCTGCTGAACCTTCAGCACCCAGCCCATTCCCCAGCTCACACGACAGCTCCGGGTGCCGCAGGAAAGGGCGAGGGACGCCTTTTCCCACCCAGCCGGGCCGCTCCGCTCCCCAAGGGCCGTTCGCAGGCGAGCTCAGGCAGGACAGCCCGAGGAGAAAGCGCGACGACGCTGCCGCCGAAGCTGGGGCGGGACGGAGGGCAGGCACGTCCAGGCAGCTTTGAGCTACGATTGCCTAGGGAAGCTGTGCCAGGACAACTGAAGCCCAAGCGTGCCACAGCCCCTAGGCACGTACCCAAGCAGCTCAAGTCTGTGCCGTGAGGTCTTCATTGCTGTTGCCTACGCTACCAAATGAAATCCGCCACTGGTTCGCTTACGGCGACACCGTCTCCGGTTGCGCAGGCAAACTGCAGAGAGGAACACGTGGAAAGGGCAAAATCTTTCTTAAAACAGTAAGAAATAGCCAAGCTGCTCCCTCTCAGGCCCACGTTCCCCAGCGAAACCCCTATGGGTGGTATCGTTCTCTGCTGCGCCTTCCTCAGGGCGAGGGATTAGTAGCTGGGAGGAGAGGTCAGGTGAGGGGACAAGGCTGGAACGCACTTCACATGCATCCTTTAGGAAAGCCCCAGGAAGAGAGGAGGTCTGTGACGTTTTTGGCAGCAATACAAGCAGTAACCTAACTAAGGATTACAGGAAGCCTCGCATGGAGCAAAGGCTGGGGAAACCCTCGTAACTCTGCCCAAAAGGCAGCCCCGGGCAGCACGACCGGGGGGAAGCGTCACCAAGGACGCCCTCGTGGCTCTACCACGGGATGCCACACGACCCCGCTCACTTCTCTGGTGACTCCAACCAGCGTTGTGTGTGCAAATACACCCGCGAGGAATGACCAAGTTTTTCTTCCCTTTTATGACCAGCGCTGTCTGTTGAAACTGAGTTATTTCCTGATGATTCATTCTTCCTCATCTACTAGCAATGCCCGGTGAAGCCTGCGCTTGGGGAGCTGCTTGCAGGGTGAGGAACCGGCACGGGGAGCCTCTGACACGAACCTCCATCTGTCAAGTCTTGAACAGCTGGGCCCTTCCCACCCTAAACGTTCTTTCTGATTAGCCACCAAAAAGTCCCTCTTTTCAAGGCAGAAGAAACATCCACAGATGCCAAGCTCTGGCTGTAGAAATGCTGTCACCATGAGGAATAAGCCTGGGACACCAGGGGCAATTCTGAAGCGGCAACTCCAGACAGAAAGAGCTGGGCTCCTCTAAGCAACATCACTTTCGCTTGACAGCTCAGGGTACACAAGTATATGCTATTGTTTATCCTTAAAAAAAATCACCATAACGACAACTCAAACCAAACACTTTCTACTTGGCAGCCCCTCGTCAACACTGCCCTTGCTTCTGAGAAGCACAACAAACCCTTGCCTTTTCTCTTGGCGGAGACTGCCACCTCCGAGGAGGCCTTAATGAAATTCTTCTCCCCTCCCCTTCTGTTTTTGTTGGCTCCTGATGAGTTCAGAGTTCACAGGGCTGTATCACACCTCCCAAGTGACCCACAGTTTGGGGGTCAAACCAATAACCTCAAGTGGAAAATCAGTGACCCAGGGGAGTGATCGAAAATCCACAAATTGGGTCAAGCAGGTCCAGCCACTCAAAAGGACCGGGCCAGGAGCGTGCCCTCTAAGAGGACATGCTGAGTAGGAGCTGCTCTGACCGTCAGCTGTTTTCCAGATTTTTGGCCAGTTGTTTGACCTGGGGGTCCAGTGAAATTAACGGCAGGCAGAAGTAGGGAAGCTGACTCAATATCCTGGGAAGGAACTGATCTCAGAGCTCGAAAAGTGATTTTGCGGAGAGCTCAGCTCTGCTGGCTCCCAGTGGAAGATGCGGGATCAGTGATGCGGCTCTAGCTAAAAGCAGAGGCTGCCCATGAAGGAAGCAGGGGAAGGAGGGCAGGTAGAAAGACCAGGATCTTCAAGAAAGCGGTCAAACTGGTGGCACAGTGTGAAAATACGCTCCTCAAAAACGTCGTGGGCAAGGTGCCACTTACCAGGATGTTCCTTTTGCTGTGAGAAACGGAAATCTCAGCTTCCCCCCTCAGAGAAACCATAGGGCGCGCACAGGGAACTGCAAACACGTCTGGCCACCCTGGGTAGCTCCTGCGCCGGTTTATCTTCTAAGTGATTGACCAGGTAAGAACCGTGCTCCCTTTTGGCTTTAGGAGCACACAGTAGCCTTGTCCAAATAAAGTAAGTGATTTGTGATTCATCTTCGATTACCAGCACATGTGCTGTTATTTTCTCTACGATAAGGAAAACTTGAAGTATTTCACTGCTTTTCTATTTTGGCTGTATTTACTTTCTAAGCGCACGTGACATTAAGTCTAAATATTAAGCCTAATATTCCCTGGCCTTGCTGCAGAATTTCTGGGAGCTTCTGGGATTATTTAAAACTGAGCCAAAGAATTCAGAATACTTGACAAAGGCTTCCTTTCCCCAAAACGTTATTTAGTCATTGAAGTCAAATGGGGACCCGTGGGTTTCAAAAAACCTAACTAAAAATACTTTTTGCTTCGAGGGATTCCACTTTTTTTAAAAGCCCGCATTTCAGTAATTCTTCAGCTGTCAAGAACCTCGCAGGGCAGACTGGCCTAAATACCTGATGTTTAAAAAAAAAAAACAAGCAGAAAAAAACCATTTCATTTCAGGTTTACTGTGTTCATTGTTAACCCCCATTTGCAGGTCACCTTTAACATCAGCCACGAAGACACATGCTTGGGTTATCTGAAAGCAAAAGAAAGCACAATGATGGTCCGGCTGTTCGTGCTGTACCCCGTCACGTTGGGGGTTTGGATTTCATCATGACAAAAGAGGTTTTCTTGCCTCTGTTCTATCGGGAGAATCACAGGGGTCACTCTCTCAGGATCTGGTAAAAAGCAAGGAAGGGAAGGCTCCCCTCTTACATCACTATCTGTCTCCTTCTAGCTGCTGCGGGAATATTTTGCAAGGGATATAATCTCGCAGGAAAAACTGCCTTCTTGCTTTGTCAGGGAGTACGTCGTGAAATAAACTTCAAAGACAGCCACGCGCTAAGCAGCAAATGGAAAGCCCACATTTGGCTGCAGCCTCTTTCATGTCTAAGCAAGACATACAGAGACTCCGGGTGATGGCATCAGGCAGCTCAGGCTGTGATTAAAGTACCGGAGAAAGCAACAAGGTCCTCTCTGTGTCCAAATTCTCACTAAAGAACTCCACTGTATGCACCAGGATTGCATGCTGTTTGTTCGCAGCCAGGAGGATCTACTTTTAAAGAAAAAAGGAGAGGCAGATGCAAGAATTAAATTATGCAAACAAGCAATCTTACAGCATCAAACACATTAGTTTGTCTTTATGAAGCTCTTCCCAGCACACACTAAAAACAACCGACTGAAAAGGCCATGCAGTCCCTCTCTCCAGATACAGTATTAAAGACACCGCAGTGTTGTTTGTAGTCAGTGGCACTAGGAACTTTTGTTGCTTAATATTCAATGTGCATATAACTAAACAAAAAAAAAATCACTGCAGGTTTAAAAAAAATCACTGCATGACTCTGAGCTTCATTAAAGTCTGCCTCTATACCTTAATAGGCTAGATACTCCTATAACAAGTATTCTGGGCTGTTTCAGACCGATACTTCCCATAGCTGATGATGGGTTTTGCATTTAAAAAGCCACGGGAAATCAAATTCGGTATCTGAGCGCTGGGAAGAATCTGCAGCGCAAGGAAGTGCTCTGTGGCTGCTGCCCGCGGGAGAGGCTCGCACCTCTCGGTAGAAGGCAGATGTCTAGCGACGTCGTCCTAACCTCAAACACACCACACACACGTTATTTATGGGCTGAGCTGGTGGAGGTGCTTTCTTCTCCTGTTCTTCTATCAACAATGCAAGGCTAAAAAATCAGATAACGTAAACGAATACAATCCCTGGCTCTCATGTAGCACATGCCATGCGGAGAGAGCTGTTTTTAGTTTGAGGACTGTGTTTGGAATTCCTTCAGTGTCAGGTTTCCAGTTACCAGCCCCTCATCCTTGGGCCAGGCACGGCTGCGGTTGGACAGGATTAGCAGAACGCTCTGCAATGTCTATTACATAGCTCTGACTTCTATAGGCTTTGCAGACCCATAAAAATAATGATCATTTCATGACCTATGTTACTGGGGAAAAAAGAATGGAAAAACCGCGCGCGCTCTCTGTCTCTCTCGCTCTCGCTCTCTCTCTCTCTCCTTTTCAAAGCATTCGTATTTGTTTTGGATTTGGAGAAGGAGGGACCCATGTAAGTTTGCTGGAAATTCAAGCAAGAGTGCATTTCAGACACAGTGCAGGCCTGCTTCTCTCCTCTTGCGTGCGGTTTTACAAAGTGGAACAGTGGCTGACCGCCCCGAACGTACAAGCTTATCTGCACAACGTTATCTCTCTACATATCATGCCTTGGAATATTTAGACACAAACACGGCAAAAGCAGCACAACCCTGGAATGCAAGTGTATCGAGGTATTTATATGAGTCCAGCTGAAGCCTAGCCTTACAGCGGCTGGAGAACAAGGTCCTCCTTTTTTTTTTTTTTTTTTTTTATTTTAAACTTACAAAGGACAAAATTCTGCGAGATGTTGGGCCTCGCTAGCTCCCTGGGCAACTGTAAGAACTATAAACATTTGGGCATCCCACTTGCCTTACATCTGGGATCAAGCATAAAGTTTAGTGAGATACCAGCTCTCCACATAGATGAGCACGCTGCAAAAACAGGAGTGAGACAGGGAAACGCTCATCTGACAGATTTTAAACTTGACTCTAACTTTATGTAAGATTTCTCGCGACAACATGAACGGTTTGTTTTGCACGCAAGCAAACTGATTGTTCCGAATCCCTAACGGAGAAGATGGAGTCACACGTTGGCTAGCATCAGAATTTAGAGCGACGTTTAATTAAAAACCCGTCCCCATCACCAACGCAGCCGTAAAACACGTGCTGCTGCTCCTTTGCTCCCGCGCTAGTTGGTTTTCCACAGCAGGACTCAGGCCGGCTTCTGATAACCCCACCCTGCAGGCAAAGCTCCCCTTTCCTTCCTTCCCGAAATCCAACCTACAAAGACAAGGAACTGCGATAATCAGGATTAAAAAACTCAAATCAAGAGCAACAAAACCCCAAGCAGCACGCTAGCTGGTGCTCTAGAAGCGCCCGGTTCGCGTTCAAAACAACGAGGCCAATAATCCTTCAAAGCCAGTTCCCCCCTTGTTTGGTTGCTACGCTCTCGGGCACGGTTCGTCTCGTCTACCAGCAGGCACAGGAGAAAAGCAGCACCTAGCCAACAAGACGTTGCTGTTCTGTGATCTCTTCGAGCTCGAAGGGATCTGAAGCAGATTGGTACTTTCAAGTAGCGAGTCATTACAACACGTGTCGTTTCAGATGTTACTCATTATTCAACACAACATAATACCACGCGAGTCATTAACCTCTTGGCATCGGTAGCCTCCTCTCGACGCTAAGCAGTCAGGCTTGCTGCTCAGGAACCTCCGTGCGCCGCCGCCGGGACGGACCTGGCGGCGATTTTCAGGTCCCTTTGCTCTTTCGTTTTGCAGATCAGCAGGGGCCGAAAGCTCCTCTCCGTAGCCCTTGGCCTTTGGTCTCCCGCCTGCCTCACGGGTCTCGGCGGAGAGGGCGAGGGCCAAGGCGCGTCAGAGGGTGGAAAACTTCCTTTAAAAGGGCCTGTGCGTCTCGCGCCGCTGCTGCGCGAAGCAAACGCTGAGGCTCCCGGGCCGGGCCCGGCGCCGGGGCGCGCCTCTCGGGCTACGCGGCGGTGCAGAGGGCGCGGGGAGGCGGGCGCCCCGCGGCGGCCCCGGAGGGCAGGCGGGCAGGGAGCGAGCGTGGGGCGGGGGGGAGGCAGGAGGTTTCTGTCCCATCTCGAAGGGACTGCGTTGCCCGCAGAAGGAAGGGCGCGCAGGGCTGCGGGACCGCCGCCGCTCCCCGCGCTCCTGCTACCCGCGCCGTTTCGTGAAGGGCTTTCAAAGGCGCGTAAAACCAAATTCTGCTCTCGTTTTTCACGTGAAATGAATTTAGAGCACGGCGATTATTCAGCCGTGCTGTTAAAATGATTTTCAACAAATAACCAAAGTCATTAACAGAATCTTCCCGAGTAATAACAACCTGGGCTCAGGCCTTCACTATTCAGCCGCTGGGATCTTAACACGCTGCCTGATCTTTAGTGGGCTAGTAAAAACCTGTAAGAACTGGATATTAATGCTATTACCAAGCTTTTAGTGTTTTTTTTTCTTTTTTAAAAGCATCTCTCATTTAAGTTAAAGCGCTCCTTGCAGCGCTTTCTCCCACTGCCATGATGAAGCACGGCTGTCAATTCTGCCTCCGCTGCACAAACTGCGTAGTAAAATCATGCTTCAATAAAAAAGGGAAATGATTTTTGAAACTGGCTGGCTCCTTTTTCCCTCCGTTTCGTCATTTCTGGGTCCAGCCATGCTGCTAAGTGCCCTGCCGTGGGCCAGCCCAGTTTTCCCCCTGTGCAGCGAAAGCAAAGCTCACCATCCACAGGACGGCGACAGCTATCTTTGGGGAGTGAGGGTACCTCAAAAAAAAAAAACAAAACAAAACAAAAGCAGGTCCTGTTGCTTTCTTGAGGCATTATCTCCACCCCTATTGTTCCCCTGCTGCCGATGTATTGATCTGCTCCGAAACAGCGCAAACAGCCTGTAAATACATCCTTCCCTCCCCACCCCGTATATTTTCTTTTGTTAGAGCCCTTCATTTCTATGAAGGCATTAGATTACCGATTTCCTGGCTTGCCGCACTCCATTAACGCTCTAGCAACCCCCCCCCCCCCCTTTCCAGCCAGCCGCTGGCCACCACCTTTAATAACGGAGACGTACGGGCTGAGGGCACGATAAGCAGCCGCCGGTCTGACTTCACGGCCGCCTCTCCAAAGGTGCGCGCACCTCCAGACTGGCGCAGGCCGGCCAGCTCCCCGCGCTCGCGCTAAGCCGCAAGCGTTGCCGCGCGCCCCGAGTCCTCCAGGCGCGCTTTCGATAGCCAGGGTCAAAGCCCCGAATCCTTCCCCCGGGCCCGGCGGGGAAGGAGCGGTGCCGCGGCGCCCGAGAGCGGTAGCGCCGGGCCCCCCTTCCAGCTGTGTTTACGCTGGCTTCTGCCTCCAGAGCTTCTGCGGTTACGCCGAGCGCGGCGGCGGCAGCGCCCGGCGGCCCCGCGCTGCCCGCCACGCGCGGGGGGCCGCCTTGGGGACGTGGGCGGTAAGAGGTTAAGCTGCAGCTGCGAGGCCCAAGCGCCCGCGCTCCTCCTCGGCCAGAGTCGTCTCCCCCCAGCCCGCACCGCGTTTAAGGAGGCTGCGTGCAATTAAGTGTTATCAGGCTGTTCAGCAGCGTGCTGAAGCGTGAACTCATCGTTCGACTGTTTCCTTTATTTAGGGAGCCCTTGCCGCCCTGCTCGGGGCCTGCCACCTCCCGGGCTCCCCACCGCTGGCTGCCGTGGCCGCAGCTGCTCCCTCGCCCCGCTCCCGGCACGGCTGCCACCGCACCCTTCCCCTTCCCGTCGCTCTTCCGCGCGCTCCCCCATCCAACAGCCCAGGCTGCTGCCGCCTCCTCCTCCTCCTCCTCCTCCTCCTCTCCTGGCCTGGCCTGCTGCCTGCTGCTCCCTTCTTTGCTCTCTCCTCCCCAGCGGCACCGGCCCTGGCGACGCCAGCAGAGTCCAGGATAGCAAGACGCATCAGCAGCCCCGCGTGACTTTCCCCATGCACTCCTTGCATGGAGCATCGCGCGTCCAGCCGGACTCGTTAGCACGGTCCCTGGGCATGCAGCATCCTTCGCTCTTTGGGAGCGGGTGCAGCAACCGATACCCACAGGCCTACGCGCATCCCCCCCAACGCTTGTAATAGATGAGAGATGCAGCTTCTAAACAATTTCCTCTGTGCCATCTGCACGCCATACTGCATGCCAGATGACAAGATAAAATTTGCAACAGCAAAGTTCTTGGAGCACAGCAACCTTCCAGAGACAGCAACCACAGCCTGTGGCAACAACAGCTCTACCAGCTGAGTCATGCACCTAGGACAGAAGACACCAACATGCTGAAGCTGGCGGGGGGGGACGACACACGGCAGAGGCCAGAAAAACCGCCTGACAAACACACCAGAGCACTGCCTCCCTGAGCAACAGAAAAACCGGTGCTAACAGCTGGGAATTAGCGATCGCCACGCAGAGGTGACAGCGCGGCCCCTGGAAGACAGGGGCAAGCCAAAATTGAGATAAAGAGATGCTTTGGAAAGCACCGCCAAGTATGGGCTTTAATTTCCTTTGAGTACATCCGCAGGTCACGTGGCAAAGAGTGGCTCTTGCAGAAGGCTCGTATGTGCAAGGCACGACGCTGTCAGCAGCTTCATCTTAGTTTAGGAAGACGACAGTCAGAGAGGCGCCCCCAGGCACCTAGTCCTGCTCCACCCAGGAAAGTCACGATATGCCATTAGCGAGAGAAGGAGAAGAAACAGCACTTCCCTCTCTGAACCCGCTACAAACCTGGCAGATATTCCAGACAGCCCTACAGACAACCGTGCCTCTATTTGGTTGGGAAAAAAAAAATCTAAAGAAATAAAAATACCTTCCAACTTGAAACAAATCTTTTACATAATGAACCAATCAAACAATTGTCTTTGCTCTAGTATGTTCAAATCAAGGAAATCATCATCGACAATAACAACCAATTTATAGAGCTCACTGAAAGCCACAGTATCCCCAGCTGCTGATTCACTAATGAACAATAAAGGTCACTCTACTACAATATCGTTCTAAGCGTTTTCAGATCGGACGGTGTGACAGATTTGAAGTGGCACGTTCATTTTAAAAAAAAAAAAAAAAAAAAAAAAAAAAGCATCGAGACACTTTGCAGAAGGAAGCAGGACCGGAAAGAGATGCGTGCCGTGCCTAGACAGCAGACCGAAGAGGGAGTAACTCAATGCTGTGCGGGACCTGGTGCCCCGGCCGCATCCGGGCCCCAGCCGCAGCTGCTGGATGTCAATGGAAACATTTCAGGGAGCTTCGGATTAAGCTGCTGTATAGGAAAACAGTACCTGAAGGGGGGGCAGGGAGGGAACGAGACATCTGTATCCTGGAATCAAGTCAGGAAGTTAAGGCCCGAAAGCCTCAGACAGCAAATACGTAGCCAGCGCGCTAGATGCGGGTTGCTGAAATGCCTCGCTCCACCCGGAGACGTTCCTTTTTGAGTCTGTCTTTGAGGTATCCCGAGAAAAGAAAGACCAAAACACAACTGATTTATTTTTACTTCCTAAGTGCTCATGATCTAGACAGTGCAACATGTATGCAATTACTGCGAAACAAGATTTTCTACTTGATGAATAGCATAACTGCTAGATGGATGTTACATCTAAGATTATTAATAACACAGCAACCGTGGCAATGGGGCCGAGCGTGTCCTACATTGCAGTGTCACGTCTCTGAGTGTTACCAGAACCAGATGCTTCAGAGGAAGCTGCAATTAGTGGGCAATTAATAGTTTGCACAGGCCCCACAGGACAAAAGCAACTCCTCCTCCCCTCCCAAAAAACCCCATCCTAAACAAAACAATCTTAGGTCTAAGTCCAGAGTTGCAGTGCGAGGTGCAGGTTTCAGTAGTAGGAAACAGCTGACAGTGTGCCTACGCCTACGCCTACAGACAGTGAGAGCTTAAAGAATGAAAACTTGATACTTAATTTTGACAGATCTACCGTTTGAATCCCGTAGGAAAAAAGCACAATATAGGAAAACGGGTCAACGAGGAGTTTCGAATGAAGCCTTTTCCAAAACTCAGTGTTAACTCTTCAATGATGACTTGGGTTCCTCTTCAATAAAAATATGTGAAATGCTATTTGCCATAAAATGGGATTTTCTTAAAAAGGAACGTATGCAACATTTCAAAAGTCTCTCTTTTTTCATGATCAAAAGTAAAAGGGAGATACTTCACATCATATCAAGCAGCTACAAAATACAATCAGCGCTCAAGAAGAACCTTCCAGTTTTCTGAGTCGGAAAAGGATGCAAAATGCTCTCCCCATGTACTGAAGTCCCCTGGAAAACTTTTGAAACTTATGGTATAAACTAGTGCAACTGAAAATGAAACGTCTAAGGAGGAAAAGACCAGGGTTAAGGGTTCTGTATTGATTTTTTTTCCACACTGGGATTAAAGTGATTTCAGCTGGGACCCAGCATTACAGATGTAATTATCATTTCCATTTATATTTTTAGACTGTGTACAAAGCAGTGCAATAACGGACAGCTGAACATTTTTCATTGTCCGTTAAAAACGAAATGTTTCTGATGAAATCTCTGTAAGACCATGGACCACCGCAGTAATCTCTCAGTAACAGAGCTTTCTTTAGATGTTTGGTGACGAGAGGGAAGGGAGAGCTGTCAGCCCTTCTCACAAAGGAGCCAAACTAAAATGACATTAAGGTCGTTATTCCCCTCAATAATACTACAGAGATTCCAAGTTAAGATCAGTAACAAGTCTCTTCAAGGAAAAAGTCAGATTATTCATTAAATAACCTTTTTTGATACTATTTACAGGATACTTAACAAACAGCATTGCATTAAGGCAACGTTCAGGAGGTATTCTTTAAACAACGGAAAGTTCAGGGAGTGGAAAAGCGAATTTTCTGTAAGTACAACTGACTGTCTCCCATACTTCCCCCACGTTTTACAATATACATTTAAGTTCAGGCTTCCTGGAGGCTTCTGACAGCTAGGCGCAGGAGTGCTACTGAAAAGCAAAACGTATTCAAGGTAAAGCAGGTGCTTAAGCGCTCTGATGGATCCCGGCCTACCACTCCGCGTCGTCAACCCAAACTCAATTTCAACTAACTAGATAACTGGATTCTCCTTTTTTTTTTTTTTTTTTTAATTCCCTTTCATTTCAGCTAGATCTGCTCTGCCGATCTGCGCTTTCTGCCATGAACGGCGGTGCCATCAGGACAGCAGCACAGCTTGCACCCGGGACCAGCAGCTTCCCTGGGCTGTTCCCCAGGGGGCTGCACCATACTACGGGGTAAAGAGATCCTTGAAGAAAATCTGCAAAACGAGCATGGGTAGATTCAGGCAGCTTAAATTCAGCCAAATTCCCTAGCGAGCGAGAAAGCTAGATGCCATCGGAGACCTCTAAAAAGCCAATCACAAGAGTAGAGAGAAAGTTATCCACCAGCAGCTATCCGCCAGTAAGAAACAGTACGTGCAGGGAAGTCAGGCGTCCTGAGTGTGGCCATCAGCATCCTTAAAGATTTTAGCTGATTTTGGAAATCTTAATGACTGAACGTATAGTTGTAAAGCGTGTTTGCTGTTTGGGGACCTTTAGAGAAAACAGGGTTACTATGTCCCACGTCAGACCTTTCTTCTATACATTTTGTCCCACCTACAGTCTTGGGTAGCTGATTTGCGTTCAAGAGGATATCAGTATTAATTATGCAAAGAAACAAAACAAAGGGAAAAATTGGTGCCATACAACGCCTCTGAAGTGCATTCTTTCTATACTGAAGATTTCTCTGTTTCCAGTAAAAAGTATTCCTATTCTTCAAAAAACAGCACCTCCGACTGAGTCGAAATTCATGATAAAAAAGCTAAATGACGGACCCAAACCTGGTGACACGTGGGCATGTATAACACAGTACACTAACACCTAGATCCAAGCAAAAAGCCATTCACGTGGATTTTCAACTGTGAAATCCTGCTGAGATTGGTTTTGCCTGCCAGATTTTGTCATGATCTACAACAGGCTGCTCTCCAAGTACTTCCTTTTACCTGGGAAACAAAGGCTGTTTTCCTTCTTTAAGTGAAGGAAAGCTCCAGCTACTCAATATCCAAGGACCCCCGCTGGTGTGGGGTGATAGCCTGGGCTGCGTTTTGTTCACACGCTTCCTGCCTCGTCTCTCCTCTCCCAGCTGAAACTGGCTGCCAGTTTCCAGGGCGCAGCCTCAGACCGTCTGAGACACAGCTCCAATTCTCCTTCCTGAAATCACATCTGGAGTGGAACAAAAATGGCAGATAATTCACTTTCGATTAAAGTTAACACTCTCCTCCTCTCGCTTCCCATGTATGTTACACAGCGGACGTGTTTGCATGACCTGCTCTGTTTCTTCAGCTGTTGCAAGTGCAGGAGATATCAATTACTGCGTGCGCAGAGGATGGTGACTTGAAGAACAGCTTCCAGTTTACACGGCTCCTCACCTCTATCCCCGAACATTTAAACGAATCCTATTGAAAGAGAGTCCTGAAGCAGAGGGATTCCTTAGGATCCCCCTCTCTTCCCCCATTTTTCTCCCCATTAAATGGTCCATCAGAGCAGGTTAACTCTTTAGCACTAATATTTATTCACATGGCTGCAGGATCCCATCTGCTTCTGCAGAACAGAGCAGGATACTAAGTGAAGGCCCCGCTGAGAACAGGTAGAAGTCAGAAGTAAGTATGAATTACGTCAACAACTGTACAGCCAGATTAAATTACATTTGGCAGACAAAGATTTGGAGCACGGCAAAAGCGCCTACCATCATTTTAGAGATGTGGGGAGACAAAGATTTGGAGCATGGCAAAAGCGCCTACCATCATTTTAGAGATGCGGTTAAGTTTTTAATAGGTGTATTATAGTATTTAATATATTACTTCCAAATAAAGCTTGCTGAACGTCAGGCTAGGCCTATGTACTACATTACACCAATCACGTGCCTACAAAGTTTTGCTGGCACGCTTCTGGCATATCCACGTTGCTTGTTACCAGCGATAAGGATGCCCAGTAGCTTATGCAGATTCTCCCAAATAAGCATCAACAAAAGAGCGGTATCACTGTGCATCTTGTGTTTTGTTTATGGCATGTTTCAAAGAACTGTTCCAGTAGAAAATTTTGTACAGGTGCTAAGATAGAATTAGTACTAATTTACATAACTATTAAACGCTAGAACAATACAATATTTTCCAAGGCTTGAGATGAGCGTAACATTTTGTAAGACAGCAGGATTCAATTTTCTCTGTAACAGGATACAACAAGAGCTTTAACTCCATGTTGTCTTGTAACAAAGTTACCGGTTTATAACTGTTACTGATCTAAACGTTGCCAATTATTAAAAGACCTTGAATTGTATTCATTTTAAAGTCCCGATTTTACTTCTCTTCAGTCCGTGGTGCAATGGGATGGGGATGGAGAAGAGGACAGATATCATGCAAAGCTACATTCCTTGTTCTAAAATCTCCAAAACGTGGAGAGGTTTGGACTGCTCAGTTTGGTGGGCAGAGTTCATGGGGAAAAACCAAGTATGCTAATCAGGTGCAATAAATGACTCCAGAGTTTAATCCAATCGCTACAAAACTGACCTTGCCAGCAAAGCAATAAAGGAATACACTCGACCAGTGATTGCATTTCAGTCTGACCTAGTGCTTGCTGAAATCCAGAGGAGCCATCTCCACGGATAGCAGCGCTTACAGATCTGGCTTGGACTAGCTTCTGCAGCATTTCTTGCAGAGTAAGGTGCTACTCAACTCGGATGACCCTAGCCAAAGCATGACCTTAGAAAGCGTTACGGTTGAAGAGCAATATAAAAAAGCCTTAGGTGAACATATGGGCAAAGAAAGTTAGATGGAATTTAGACTACTGACCCATGGAAACCCATGGAATTTAGACTATTCTCTTGGTATCTGTTTAAGAGACTTCAGGGCAAAAAAATTAAATGTGTCACCCACTCATGAAATGGAGGCAGTTTGGCTGCCACTTGCATGAGCTGTGTTGAAACAGCTGCTCTAGCAACTGTTTTTACCATTAACTTCTTCAGCGATTCTCTCAATCCCAAATTAGACAGCTCTTTCCTTTAATCACCAATTTATATAGAAGCTCTCTCCTCACAAGGCAGGGTTTCAGGCAGAATAACAATGACCAGCAACGGCAGTTGTGTTTGAAGCACTGCCCTTGTGTTTCTCCGTGGATCCGATCGGATCCCTCCCATCCCTATTTATTCTCATTGCTCAGTGGGGGGCACTCTGAGCACTCACGGTTGTCTCCCCTACAGGTTTGCAAGAGAACCCTGGTATTTGCAGAATCCTTATAGTTGAGTCCTTAAGTTTTCATAGCCTGTCATTAGCTTCCAGCATGCAATTAAGACTGTCCATATAAAATTCACTTTCCTACTTCATCATCAAAATCTCCTTTCCTGTTCCATAAACGTGTATGCAATAATACATATAACTGACTCGCTTTAAACGTCGTACTGTTAGAAGTTGGATCTTGCCATCACGACACTGCTACTTCCTTGTACTTTCTAATGTCTTCCCGTTTGTTTTTTTTTTTTTTTTCCCTGAGTCTGCTTTGCAAAAACTGGAGGCAGACAAGGGGGTGGGCTGGATTATGGACGAGTATGTGCAGTCTGCCTCTGAACGACGGGCCCCAAAGCAAGGCTGCGATTCGTTCAGAGGAATCTAGTGCAGTTGTGGCAGAACGTGCAAGACCTTCGTGCACAGCACTGCAGGAGAGCTGCAGGAGGCTTGCTCCAAAACATCGATGCAACAACCTCAAAAGTTGCCTGTTCTACAGATTATGTACTTACACCTGATGCTGTTGACTTCCTACACTTCTCCTTTGTTGGCTGGTTTTAAAGGACGTTCACCGGCAGCAATTTTTCAACTGGACCTCCAGATCTACTTATCAAGAGAAAGCTGATGCACAGAACTTGCAGGGGAGCTGTCTTTTCTTACTTTAAACAGAACTTCCCTGCAGAAAGAAAAACTGATTTCCTTACCTTAGCAGCTTAAGGTTCACACTCTTTGATCAGTTCTGATTTATGACCCAACATAAACAGCAATGTTTTTACTCCAAATACCTATACTTGTTCTTACAAAGCAGCCAGCTGAGCTCCCTGGTCTGCCAGTCTCTGGGGTGATTTCAATATCCACCTCGACAATGCACCAGATGTATTTGCCCTTTGTGGCACACGTCTTATTCCCCAGGTTTCACTCGGCACATCACTGTTGATGCATTCTATGGGATATGTGCTTTTGTTTTTAAATTTGATCTCCTTTTTAATTGGCATTCGCTTATCTTTTTCCCACGGATCCTTCACCTCAGCCTAACTGTTTTCTACTGACACTTACTTCTTTCATTAATATTTTGCTCCTGAGGAGTTGTTTTGTGCTTTTACTCATCGGAGGCACGGCTAACACTGCTTTCTCTTCTGTGAATGAGGCAATACCTCCACAACGTCATTACATTTTATAACACTAGTTCAAACACTTTTGCTTGAGGAAAATTTTTTCCTCCATTGCCTGTATTTTTAAGCTGAATTTGGTGCCCTTAGTTTTAGTGGGAGGTCTTTATCCCTGGCTATACACTACAAGATCCGTGTTTTTTGTAAATGTGACATTCTGAAGTATTTCTATTTACTCCCAGCTAAAATCTTCTTGCAAAACAGGCTGGCTGTTTAGTTTCAACATATTAATTGACTTTTAAACTATTCCACATTGCATTAACTGGCCCTTCACTACGAGGAGCTGAGTGACTTATTAGAAAAATTGACAAAATCCATCCCTATCTGCCTCCTTCTACACTTCCAAAGTATTCTTCTGGGACATCTGGCTTTTAGCATTTTTTTTTTTTCAAGCTATGTCCCAGTTGTTGCAGATATTTTCTTTGCTAAATTTTCTTTAGTTATTCCCATGGATATTACAGAGGTGGCCTGTCAGCTGCAATCCATGATTTCATGCCACGAACCTTGACCTTTCCGACTTTCTAAGGAATGCTTTTTCAGTATTAAGACTTAATTTGCTTTGGATAGGGAACACGCAGTTTCAGGTGAAATTTTGCTCTCTTTTGTCAGAAAGCTGGAGGCGTGTTTAACAACAAAATCCCTTCCCTTCTGAATTCAACTTGAGGGACTCCTGTGAGCGATCCCGTTTACAGTTTCACTTCCTCCTTTCAGCCACGTCTTAGGGAGACGTAGGTCACCTCCGACACACCATCATTTGCTGAAGCACGTCTACAGCGCGCTGCCCCAGCCCTTCTCCCTCTGCCGTCCTGCCCGAGGCTCTCGCTAGCGAAGGTGCACACAGGTTATTTATGAACTCGGTGTGTTTTCGGATTAATGCGCTTTGCCACCGCGCCTAGAAAAAGGCTTCCGACAGCACATATGACGCGGAGGTGATACGAGTCCTGTGGCACGCTACAACGGAGCGACTGAAACCGGGACGTACCAGGACAAGACGCAGCAGAGCGCTCGCAGCCTCCCGCTGCGGGGCGCTACCCCAAACCGACGGGCCGCCGCGGGCTCGCGCTCCGTCCTCCTCGACGCGCCACGGCTTTCCTGGCAGCTCAGAGATACCGGCCAGCTTTCTCAGCCAGCGGTTTTATTACCTTGCAGAGTTAAGCAGAGTTAGTTAAACAAATCTTAACTGTTTGATATTGGATTGAAGCTAATCTTTTAATGAGCACATCAGCTCGGTTCCCAAGCCTGTGCGAGAGTGAGCTCTCCTTTTCCCTCGGCTTGTATTTCATCTTGGCTGGTTTATTGCAACATTTCTTGGAGGTCCTTGACTAGGACCAATATTTCCATTAAAAGTGATTCTAAATTCATCTGCCAGGACTTAAAAACCAACTAAAACCATACACGTATTTCATTTATAATGAGATCATCACACTGGAAGATACAGACAGATAAGGTTTTGCTGCATTTTCAATAAAACTACAGCTGTCAAGATAAAAATCATATTTAAAAAGTATTCCTGAGTTACTGATATTACTTTAGATTATTAAAATTGAAGAGAAAGTTAATAATCAAGCGTGCCATAGGATATACTGTTGGAATATTATTTATATTTTATGCAACTAGGATGATGAAATTAGGTAGGACACTCATTTTTGTTCCCCGCTTAGTTCTAACCACGTTTAATTTTTTAAGTTTCCGAATCATCCAGTCGTCTTAGTTTTGCTGCTCCATTGTGGGAATATTTTTTTAAAAATATGATATATATTGAAAAGTAAAGTAAAATATTTACTCACAACTGGTTTTCAAACCTTTCTCTTGACTCCCTTACCTTTTTTTCCTTGGCTTCCCATTTCGGGCAGAAGTAAAGCTAGCAGAACTTGATGTATTTGAACTGTCAGCCCCTTCTGAAACGTTTGTTCTACTAACACTGGTTTGTTAACTTTTCCTGGCTGTTCAAGCCAATGGTTGGCAAAGCTCTGGCATACAGAGGAGCAATTTATTCTCTCTTTTCTTCTTTTTAATCAAGAGCAATGTGTATTTTTTAGGCTTACTAACCAAGAGTCATAAACTCACCTTCAGAAAGCACAGATATTCATTAGTTCCTTGTCTTTGGAAGCACTTTCTTTTTTCCTCTTACGGGGCACAAAAAATAAAACAGCCGTTAACAGAATGGGAATCGGGTTAGGATTCACATGGCAGGGACTTCACGCGGTCTGGTGCGGCACATGAGGGACGCAAGCGCTTTGTGAACCTACAGCAGTGTACAACAAGGCGGGGGCACGTAGAGAAGCAGGCAGAATTAGCGGCACACGGCGTAAAACATTTCGGCACTGTCAAGAAACTCCCCACAACAACGAGCTGGAAGATGCAGGGAGCGGGACGACGACAGAACAGGCCGGCCTGGACAGCAGTCAAGGAGAAGCAGTATGAGAAACAGGGGGGGATAAAGTCGTCTTTTAGCTGTACCCCAAAACCATGAAATATTTTCCTATCTCCCTGCCCTCTGCTGCATTCTACTGCTTCAGAGGGCAAATCTGGGCACTACCAAAAATATCGTGTGGCCACCCGAAGATAATACTTGCTTAGGAGTTTCTAGCTGTAACAGTTTTTAAGCCCCGTTGGCACTTTGGAAGCTTATTTCTCCCCTAAAAGTCAAATTTGCCCAGAGGTAGCTAGGCCAGTAGCGGCTTTGTGCCTACTCCATACACATGCCAGGCCTGCAGCTGGGACAGTCCAGGGAGCCCTGCAACCTCGGGGGCACCAGCTCTGGGAAAGGCCCCAGGTTGACCCAAAGCAGTAGGCCAGGTCAGAGAGGCTCACCAGGGCCTATGTTCATCCAGCAGCCTTAGCAGAGCGCATGAGCAGGAGGGAGAGGTGTGAAACCATGTCACGGTCCCAACAGAAATGGTGAATATCCACACAGTCTCCTCTTCCTGGATGATTTTGGCATCCCACAGTTTTGCCTCGTCACTACACTGTTAGGTCCCAGCTTTCCACACACCTTCAACCAGGCTACATACAGCTCAGCAAAAATCATATTGCAACTGGGTAAGTGACACGATTTTTGGTGGCTGCTCCCCCCACCCCTTTTTATAGCATAGCCAGAGTAAACAAGTCTAAAGGCAGAAGACACAGAGGTGGAGAAACTATCAAGTGGACTCTCGCTTTGAGGAGACTGACAGGGACAAAGGAGTTTCACCTCCAGTGTTCATGGGCTTCATCTGCTTTTTTTCTTCCCAGACCTGCTGTGCACGGATGACAAAGAAGAACTCTGCGGAAGGTGGCCTAGTTCAGAACAGGGCGCTACACTATAACCTCTACAGCAACCAACAGTTTGCAACGCAGAGATTTATCAAGAACATATGTATATACCAAGGACGGCACAATCAGCAACGGCGTTAGTGGGAAGGACCAACAGCTGAATTACTGCTCTTCCGCTGAATTACTGCTCTTCTCATGACCAGAAAGATGCTTATGTCTTTACAAAACCTTGCAGAAAGCCTAGCTGTAGCTCTCAGTCCAAGTCTGCTTCAGCTGTACGGGGGACATGTCAGAATCTGAAGCAGCTACAGGGGGCTAGCACGTCATATTACGCACTGAACTTTTGTAGAAGCGCTTACTGTAGGTGTTCGGTTATGCAGCTGCACTCCCAAAACATGGCTTTGATGATTCTGGACTAAGTTCGTAGGTTATTTCCCCACCAACAAGGTTTTGGCCAAAAAAAAAAAAAAACCAGAAAGTTTATGAAAATACATCTGTGGATGCTCTCTTGATCCAGGTGAACGACGCTACAGTGCAGACAGCGCTACAAGGCAGCACTGGCACCGCCTGCAACCACGGCAGCCTGCATCAGCATTGCCGCTCTCTCCACCGGCCACGAAACACAACGTTGGGCTAAAACGGAAAAAAGGGAATTCAACAGAGCCATGTAAGGAAGAAGTGAACTGCAGGGAGGAACAATGGGAAATTGAGAGGCAGAGAGCTGTTCAGAAGGGAACGAGCACCAAGACAGACACCGCAAGATAACTTGGGAGAAGAGCAGCAGTACGGCGGGACAGAACGACACTGTCATCGCTACCGGAGAGCCATCGCACCCGCTGCACGACACTTCTCCGCGGGCCTGGACCAACGTGAAAAACGGACCACAAGGTCAGCCCACCTGGCTGATGGTTATTACCGAGACCGCATTGCAGGGCGATACCGCGTAAAGTACCGCTGGATGTCAAGGAGGAATGCAAATGAAGCGTAGCAGATGAGAGGGGAAGAGACTTGCAGCGTGGGATGGATTACGTTAAATCAAAGTGATTTAAAGCAAAAAAGTTTAATTGTGATTTAAACCAATAGGCAGGGAATCTTGATTTAAATAATTGATTTTAACCTTGCTTTTTCATCTGTGCTCTTTGGTTAGTCGATTCCCATAGGTCGGGAACGCTCTGACACGTTGATTTGCAGCTAATTATAGTCTCTGCGCTAAAACTGTGATTTCTTTTTGTTAACCAGGAGAATACACTGTATACATATTTAAGTGATGGCAGTATATTAATTTCGGATTTGGCTAGATAATGCTGAGTGATGACTCTTATTTCATAGATAATTAACTTTTTCTCGTGATTTGTGTCAAGCCACTTTCTGATGACGTTTTTGGGATTCAATTAAATAGCAGAAATCCTGCATTTTGATACAAACTTTCTCAGTGAAATAAAGGCAGGCAGCTTCAGTTGCAGGAAAAAGCCAATGAAACTTGCTACGTAATCCATTCCTTCTCTCTGAGGATCCTTATCTCTTTATGACATAGCTGTTACGGAAACCTTGCTTTTGATCCAAACAGTTGGAAATGTTTTTGACTCCACTGTACAGGATACCTCATACACTGACAGCACGGGGACCCCAGCCCCTTGAGCCAATGCTCTTGTCATGCTTTGTAGTGGGGGACTTAAGTGCTCCATCTAGTTAGATTATTGAAAGGGAGGTTTAAAGAAGACATAAATGATCACTGCCCAGAAGCACTGAGGCCGGGGGGGGGGGGGGAGGATTTTGCAGACTGCTTAGATCTTGACATCTAGCAGAAAAAAACCCTCAGTTCCTGGCAACTGAAATTGGACAATTTTAGACCAAAATAAAGGGGAGGGGCGCAATACTTTAAACTGTGAAATCATTAACTTCTGAAGAATGTCATGAATTCTCCACTACCTGAAATTTTAATTCTAGCTTAGATGCTTCTGTAAATGCATTTACAAATTAACGCTATGGATCAAAATCGAGCTTTACTTTGATGCAGAAATACAGAGGGTCTTGGAGGGCTTAGACTAGAAGATCAAAATGGTCCTTTCGGCATC
Organism: Struthio camelus; assembly: GCF_040807025.1. Taxonomy (NCBI): domain Eukaryota; kingdom Metazoa; phylum Chordata; class Aves; order Struthioniformes; family Struthionidae; genus Struthio; species Struthio camelus. The sequence goes on along the minus strand of NC_090947.1, from coordinate 8,854,087 downwards.
TTACCTGGAAACTGAGCATGTGCTGCTTTTAGCTACTGCCTGAAGAAGCGCGAGTTGCATGGTCAATCCGAACAGAAGCTTCCAGCACGGCAAGGCTATGTGCTGCCGCCGTCCTGCAAGGCTCGTTCCTTAATACGTTTGCCAGTTTCAAGGTGCATGTTACATTTACCACAGATATTCCCGTGGACCAGTTACTAGTTTGCTCAGTGATCTCCTCCCAGACCCTGAAATACAGCTGAGCTCATCTTCACAGCCTGAACGCATTTTTCCACGCTGGGAGTTATTTCCTAACGCTCTTAAGTGCCTTTCCAGTCCCACCCCTTTTCTTGACAAAAGCGCTCATTCTTCAGTAACATGGGGATTCCAGAGGAAGTCTGGAACGCCAACTTTCTTTTGGAGCCACCATGTCTTACCAGGAAGGTGGCTCAGCTGCTTGATCTACGCTCACGGTGCCAAGCAGCGTCCTGGCTCAGCGTCTGCTAGTCTCCGCTTCGGGTCACAGCCAGCTTTTCTACCAAGGGAGCAAAGGGTACGGCTTCCGGACGTGAGACTTCTCCAACCAAGGCTGCCTTTGGCAAGCTTCTCATTTACATTAAGACACGCTTCCCTAAAAGCGAGCTCAAAAATAAAACTATGAACAAACAGAGTAGCTTCAGCTTCCTACCTGTTCCTTAGTTTCATCGGGAAAATATTTTGGATTACACCAGGAGAATGCTCATTAAAAATAGCTGTTTTTTTTTTTTTTTTAAAGAAAAAAGGAATAACACAAATGTTTTCCTGGCTCCCACACCCTTGCCGTACTCCTTTTCCCAAAAGAGAAGCCTAGGGAGTGTAAGAATCAAGCCATTCTCCTCCTAAGTGGGAGGATTTAACATCGCTTAATAATACTATTCAGCACTACTTAGCCTTAGCCCCAGGGCAACACATAACTCTCGAGTGCAAAGAACTGTATCTCTCTCAGAAAGCCTTCCTGTCTGTCTTTCCCGTTTTGCTGCTTTTCCGCAGACAGCGCAGCACAATGCAGCGCGAGACGAAGAGCTGCCACTCTCCTGCCACAGCAACTTACCGATCATCTCATTCAGGAGATAATGTCTGCCTCCGTAGACATTTCTAAAGAAAGTCCACAGACTGGCATTATTTTAGCCAGAAACTTAACTACATAACTCAGCTGGCGACTCATTAGGCCAGTCACATACAAAGCCTTCCTCCAAAGACTGCTGCCTCCTATTTTCAGCTTTTAATTAAAAACGTAACCTTACACAGGAACAGATCCTACACCCATCAAAGGCAAAAAGGGCGTCGCTGAGCGCAGTGAGACTGGGACACTGGATTTGCTGCGGGGTCTACTGAGAAGGCAAGCACACTTGACACAGCTGAATTTCTCAAATACACTCAATACAGATGCACATCACCTGAAACCTGGCCCATAATACCTAGGCTTAAATTAGCAGCTACAGGGAAAGATGGCAACAATACAAACCTAGACGGCAAAGCACCAAGGATGTCTTAAAGCTCAGACTTAACAGCCCAGCACGCTGGTGGATGCTGCTGACGGTCTGACTTTCCCTTCGCGCAGGATGCAGCCTTCAGCCTTCGCGCAGGAACAGGAGTAGCGCCTCAGGGGCGCCGCACAGTTACAAAGCTATCAGGCTGGTGATCCTTGCTCCCTCCTGCCCAGTGGGAAAGGAAACCAAAGCTCTCCTCCTCCATCTTTCCAGGCCCACGCGTGCTCCTAGGCAGCTCCTGCTGCCTTCTGAGGAAGCAGAGCAGTTTCCCTGGGCAAGCACCACCAGCTCCTCCTGACATGCAACTGGTTCCTTCCCTCCTCTAGGGAACCCCCCATCCTCAGTCGAAGCCGGGGGGGGGGGGGTGCCTTCCTCTCTTCCTTTGCATCATGCCGCACCAGACTTGCAGGGAGAGGCCGTTTCAACACAACATTGCAATAAGAATCTGCTTCCCAGCATCTACAACTATCGTCTGAGGCCTCTTTAGGTATCTTTTATTAAATAGGACTTAAACGGCTAAAGTCCAAACCAAAAAAATACAACTTAGTGGTTTGACTAAGATCAGGAACTGGATAAGGAGGGGAACAAACCCAAAGGCACGACAGCATGAATGAATACAAGATTGCTAGGGAGCAGAAAGATGCTCTTTGAGGAGCTACCAGCTCTGTAGCACCACCGCTGCAGGATGCACACCTATTTCTTTCTCTTGAGGTTTTTTTTTTTTTTTTTTTTTTTTTTTTTTTACTGCTGCCCATTTTAGTAGTGCTCATGGCTCCTCCACGGAAAACAGGTTGGCAAGTAGTGGTTTTTACCTGGATTCCTCTGTACTTCTGGGCACTCAGCCATGCGAACAAAGAAATCACTCATTTCCATTAGTGGCTGGCAATCCGACTGCATCCCCTTCCTTCGGATTTAGACTTCACTCTAGCAATCTAGTCATTTGTGATTGCCAGGGCTTAATTACTGCGGTAACATGAAACTGCAAAACTTACAAAACATGGGTCTACACCCCAGCGGGCGGCCTGCTCGAGCGCCGGCGCACCCAGGGAGCGGCACCCCCAAGCTGGGCTCCCCGCGGGCGGGAGCGCCCCGCAGACGAGCCGTTCGGGTGGCCCCGCGGCTCACGCAGAGCGCGTAACCCCGCTGCAGCGCACTCCGCCTCCCTCGACGGCATCATCCTCTTGGAGAGCGCGACAGGCTTCGCTCCCATCTCCGCTGAGCCTTCGGATGACTTCCTAAATCGTTGGTCCGAGCCAGCTAAGCGCTCAGGCCTCTCATAAGACCTACGAGTCATGTTTCCAGCAAGTTAAACGGAGGTTTTGCAAGAACATGGTGAAGCGGTGAACAGTACGCTCGTGGGGACGCGCTGAGGAGGCCAAGAGTTTTAGAAACGAAGGGGAAAGAAGGAATACACAGAGCGCTCGACTGCCGTGTAAATCAAGGGTCTCTCTCCATCTGGAACACTGTGCTGAGTTCCGGTCATCCTAGCTCAAAAGGAATATAGCAGAGATAAAAGGTATTCAGATATGGGTGATGAAAGTAATTTCAGTGGGAAATTTCCATTTTAAAATGATCGGAAAAAATAAGGCTGATTAGCTCGGAAGGAAGATGAATAAAAGGAGACATGACAGAGGAATGCAAAACTTGCTGTAGAGAGTTACACTGGGTGCCAATTGCTAATTTATTCTTGTAATTCACAAGGAAGTAGATACTCAGTAAAACTGAAATTTAAAATAGATAAAAAGACGATGTATAATTGAACTACACGCAACTAACCTGCAAAAATCTTTGCTAAAAACATGACAGAAGACATGAGTGTCCTACTTCGTAGGAGAAATTTCCAAAACGATGGCTGACACAAATGCCATTTGAAGGCAGTAACTAAACTATAGACGCATCCTTTGGTTGAGAAACCACGTACATTCAAAATGCCTACAGACATCCAACAATTTTTAGTGAGACAGCCTTTACATTGATTTCCAAAGTAAGATATTCTTTATATTTTCATTTGGAGTTGGACGCAGCGTTACATATTTCTCCATCAGTCTTTGCAGGAACACCTTCAAATGTAAACAGCTCAGGGGAAAAAAGAAGAAGCAAAAAGAAAAGGAACAACGCACCTTCACGGATTTCCTAAAATGCCATCACAGTACTTCATAACTGAAAATCTCTTCTGGGTTGTAAACGACTCTTCTTGCTTTGCTTTTATATAGGAACTGATCTCGCTTGTAGGTCCAGCGAGTAGACTGAGCGACGACCTCTTGGAGGTCCTTTCCAGCTTTCTGAGGCTCAGGAAGAATATTTTCCATTTTTTGTTTTCTTTCCCACTCTGCTTCCCGCTATCTCCTCTAATGCTCTCTCACTCCTCTCTCTGGCTTGCTAAATCTCACAGTCTGCTACTAGAACTCCCACAGAAACGGGACTGAAATCTCAGAAATGCTTCCTTTTTGTTATGCCCCACTGGTTTCAGATTAGAATTATTCCTCATTGAGTAGATAAGGATTAAAAATTTAAAAAAAGCTCTCAGAGAACTCGCTCTCCTTGCCGCAGTGCTCAGCTAAAGCACAGAGATGGTCTCCAGGAACAGCACTGCTAGTCAGATGGTCTTTGCAGCCACGGTGGGACTTCAGTAGCTGTGGCTGCTGTAGCAGAGACTTTCCACAGCAGTACTCCGTCTTTGCCAGCTGGGATTATATCACTATAAAGTCGGTCACAGTTGTGCCCTGCAATGACCTGCTCTAACTCTTGCAGAGCCGGCTTCCTTACCATCACGTTCCCTCCCTGTGGATCACGACTCTTGCTGATGTGTTCAGTGAGGGATACTTTTTTTTTTTTTTTTTTTTTAAAAGATCAACTGTTCAAATTATTAATAAAGTTATAAAGACAGCATTAAATCAGCAAAAGGTGGCAAGACAAAACTGCACTACTACCTCTCACTTTGGAGCCAGACATCAGCTCTGGGCTGACTTCCCTAAGCACGTGTGTGTCCGGGGCTCGGCACCGTACCTGGGCAAGGATGCGTACTGCCTTTCCATCCCTTCGAAGTGGAGGCTGTATGAGCTCCCATCTGGACCTTTTCCAGGCACCTGTGGAGAGGAGAGTAATTAGAGATGAAGATCAATTATACACCCCAGTTACTAACAATGCATCTTGAAGCGATAAGCAGGGAACACATGATGCTGCAACATGCCAAAATCAACAAAAGGAAGGCAGGGGCTCAAAGAAGCTGCAAATCCCATAATCTTATCGTGGCTAACGAGAAAGGGCTCCGTATCGAGCAGCTCTTTAGAACAGGTCCATTCTTCGGAGCCTTTGCCTTGTCCGTGTGCCAACTGCGATACTGCTGCTCCTTTTCTGGTCACTCGTCCTCCTTGCATTCAGCGCTATCAGGTGGCAATCTAATTAAGCAAACACACGCCTTCTGATACCTGCAGCCTAAGTATTTGAATCAAAGTCAGCGTATTCGTATCAAGTTTGCTGTTTTTCTTCCCTTTTTGCATTTTGCGCAAGTATAAAATGCGACATCAATAAGCTGCCCTTTCATTCTTAACACAAACCCAGAAACTTTCCATAACACCACTGCAAAGCTCAGCGTCCAGCTGGGAGTTAAGTGCATTTATCACGCTCCGGTGCCATTTCAGAAGGGAAGCATTAGTGCGCTCAGTCAAAATGCCAGCTCGCTGCTTGGTTTGTTTTCAAGATGGCAAGCGGAGTTGGCCGGAGAGCGAAATTCTTGCAAGAGGGCTCCAAGTGGGGTACGCGATGCTGAACTTCAATGCTTTTAGCGTGCAGGAGCTCTCCCCATTTCACTCACTCAATGCCTGCTGATGGCCCAAAGTGTTAAGAGCCTTGTTAAAACAGAGCTATTAGTCTTTTCCTCCATAAATGCAGGAGGCTCTGGCTGCATTCAGTGTTTCCTACATTAGTATGTATTCCCATTCTGGTGCTGCTGGAATCAGCAATTTTATAAAGCAATATACTAAGAGGCCATTTAAAATCCCCTTCCCCTTTTACAGATTAATGGCAGAAGGGAAGATTTAATGCCTTCTCAAACATTTTTAACAATTCATTAAAAAGAAAAGAATAAATCACGCAAAGCTTTCTGCAAACGCCTGATTATAAAACAAGAAAAACAAACAAAAATTAACATGTTTTTCACGTCCTACAGGTTAGCGTGCGCTCCTGTCAGTCTCGTAATTTATGCGCAATACGTCATTTTCACTGAAGAGATTTAAAAGCTGCTACAATGGGAAAGGTTGCGCACTCAGGTGTATTAAGTCTTACGTACCTGCACAAACCTTTTTTGGTACAATCTCTCCACAATTACCTAAGTCAAGCCCAACGCAAATAGAGGCATTATCGCTTGCAGCTACTAGGCACAGTTTAGAAATTATTCCAGACAAATAGCACTATGCACCTTGCCACGCTGGGGTTATTTCAGGGAGCATCCAAGATACTCCTAAGTGAAATAATTATTTAGCACAGACCTTTTGCTAACTCTCCTTTCTCTGAATCCAAATAGAAGGGAGCCCTTATGGGACTGATGGTCACAAGAAAATAACCACCTCTGATTGGAAATGGCCCCTACTTTAGCAGTACCTCGCTTTGGACCAGAAAAAAAAAAAAATCACAATAATTGCCCTACATTTCAAGAAGAGGGCAGTAGGCTAAATCGATCATTCATTCACTTTTCCACCAGTAAAAGTGACATACGGAGAGGATTTATAGAGAGAGAGTCAGTCAGGCTGAGCGCCGCAGCCGTCTTGGCCGTTCTCACACTGCTAATTTGAGCAGATCGGTAATTTCCCTTAATTGACCAGGTACTCGGCTGAAAGAGGAGCCTCCAACTTTCTGCTACTTTACCACCCGGAGAGGGAAAAACAAATTTATAGTTGGCTTTGCTCAGCACCAAAGCCACGTAAAATACCGTCTACCTGCCTGGCAGGCGAGAGGTTATTAACTATGCGCCGTGGCGAGATGGTTATGAGCTGCACGATGCATACGGAAACTCCTTGTGCATTCCCAAGCCCCGGCAAGCGTCACGGTGATGACGTCCGCACCGATCCAGAGCAACAGCAGCCAGCTAACGCACGCTACCTGGAGCGGCCTCAGTAATGCATTCATCTTTGGCAGAGAGCCCCAAACTTACACCAGCCACCAGAAAGTAAGTTTTTATACATATTTTTATATATATATATATATATATGCAAAACAAAAAACGTACATTGCAAGGCCTTTCTATGGCCTGAAAATATCCCTTCTCTGATGGTTTCTTACAGACCAAATAAAACAAGGTACCCCCTGCCAGTTCTGTTTGTATATATGATTTGAGAGACAGTTACCATAGAAACACCCTGGTGGCGGAGACAGTTTTACTAATTCGGTTCCATCTAGCTGCTGAATCTCCACACCCTATATAAAACCGCCCAGTACACTCCAAAAGCAAGCTCTGGCTCCGCGTCTTTAATTAAAAACTCAGCCATCGCTCCTCATTTCCTTCCTCCATCTGTGCACGCACCAGCCAAGACGTTCTATCCCTGAGCTACGAGCGAAACGGTTCCTGAAATAAGACGCTACCCTGGCGAAGAGGGAAGTTGCTAAAATGGAAACACCTCCCTCGTTGAAGTTATTTAAGTTCCAGAAAGAGCCAAAGCAAAGGGCTCCACGCCGCCTCCACCGACCACGCTCAACGCCGCCGCTAATTAAAAAAGATCAGAACAACTCCAACTTCTCCTTCTTCCCCCAAAACCGGAAGCGCAACGCTGCTCCTCAGCATAGGTGCCTGCGTTTTAACATCGCGCGTGGCAATCATACGCTATTTAGGCGAGCAAGGAATAGTCGGAACGGAAAGGATTAGGAAGCGGGTGGAAGTCCCAGCGGGGTCGGGCCGACGCGTGGCGGCCCGGCGAGCGAGGCGCGCGGGTGCCCGGCAGGCTCGGCCCTGCAGGCGCGCGGCTTAGCCCAGCCCGTCGCGGGGCCGCCTGGAAGCGCTTTTGCGATCAACGCCCCGATCAGCAGAGGGAACAGCAGATTAAAGGCACGTTTGGCGAATGTATGGTAATGCACCACAGCAAGAACGATTGGAAACAGGCATCCGTATTTTTAGGGTTTAAATTAACTACATCCACTTAGAAAAAGCCATCATTACGGAGAGATCACCTCTTAGTCTACAGCAGTCTCAAATAACTAACAAGCAAAACATGAATATGCAAAAATAACGGGGAGAGAGAAACACAGACACAGCCCTCACCCCGTCAGTGCAATTAAAGAGCAGCACGCTTACGTTGAGGAAAGGCAACGCTATCTTTATTAAAAACAGCAGCAAACTTCATGAAACTTACTGCTGCAGAGCATCGCTACGGCCAAGCCTTTTGCAGAACCGAGTACGAATGAGCTGAACGGAGCCACGAATAAGAACAACTAGCACTGAGTGAGAAGAAGACAGCAAAGCCTCTCAAGAGTTGAAGAGATACAAGCCCTCAAAGAATCAGCCGTTCTCTAGAAGAAAGAGTAGGTGGAAACTTTGATTAGCAAATTATTCTGCTAATTGCCCATTTTGGAACTCTTGCACCGGCTTCCCTGAAGCACGTAGCAGTGCTCACAGCTGAAGACGAGGCGCTGGACAAACGGACAAGAGACGAAGCGAGAGCCGATCGGGGCTCTCTGCGCTCCCCTGGACAAACAGAACCTACATTTGTTCCAAGGAAGTGAACTGCAAAAAGATCCGCTATTTCACATTCTGTAGTTTCATCCAAAAGAGGGGGAAAGAGAAGCCAACTGTAGTGAAGAAGAGAAAGGAAGGGGAAAAAAAAAAAAAGTTTTGCAGGTGCGAATGCAAGCCGCGTCCCTGTGAGAGGCAGTAACTGCAGGGTACTTTCCTGTAGGTCTCTAATATGAGGAAACGATAAGCTAGCAACAAATCTCTCAAACCTGCCAATTCTCCCTAAGAAAGCTTCCCAGAAACAAGTGAGCTGAACACGCACATGTAGATCAAGCCAGAGAACAAACGTCTTAGATCAGCCAAACGCTTGCACAGAAATTACAAGGCGCGAGTAGAATATACCTGCAGCCAGGTGTTTGAACCGGTCCGGGATCTGCCTACAGGAAAACACCGGGCTGCAACAGATCAACTCTTTACGAGCAGAAAGAAGATTTACTTCACCCTGAAGCTCGAAACTGCCTTGAAAACAGCACAGAAGAGCGCAAGAGGCCGCGTTTCGCCCCGGGAGACGTTGCATTGCGTTGCATTTCGTCCCTCCCCATTGCCTGCCGCTGGCTTCCGCGGGACAGCTTGGGACAGGCTAAGAGCCACCCTGGGGGGTCGGCAAGGCTTCTGGGGTGGGACAGCCCTCCTGGTAGGGACAACCGCAGCTACAAGCGACCTCGTTTGGGGTCTCAACGTCACGGCACAGGAGCCGACCTTGACTCGTGCATTCGCACGCAGCTCGGGACGGGAGCTGCCACGCGGCCCGGGGGCGCCGGCGGGACCTCCTGGCCTCGCGCTGCCCCCCTGCCCAGGCCCCTCCGGAGCCGCCCGAGTCCGGGCCGCCGTCAGCTCGCCGTCTGCGCGGACCCGAGGGGGCGGGCGGGAAGAAGAGACGGACGCAGAGGTGCGCCCAGGGCGGCTGCCGTGGCCGCTGCTTCCTCTCGCGCCACCCGCAGCCGGTATTGCATTTAGAGCTGTCTGCGGAAAGCTTTGACCAGCTCTGCAGAGATCAGTTTCTTTAAAAATTTGATTAAAGTTTCTTAATTCACTTTTATACTAAACACGTCCTCTGCCCCTTCCATTGATTTTTTTTTTTCCTTTTCTTTTTTACCCCTTGTTTTCATCCTTTCTGAGCAGTCAGGCCCCCCCCCCCCAAACGTTTCAATTACCGTCGAGATTAGCAAGCAAACGCAAAGGAGCCGGCGCGGCCCGCCAGGTAAGCGGCGACACAATAACTTCATCAAGGCTGATCTGATTTTAGCGACACATTCGTGAGGCCGGTGCATAACTCTGCAGCCTCCGCTCGAGTCACGCCAGACTCACCTGGAGCTACAGGAGATCGGGGAGAGCTTAGGAAGATAAGCAAGCCGGGACGCCCTTCCTAACTTTTCCACTGCGTGTGTTCAGGAAAGTCACTTGCGCTTGGGCGTCGTGGTTTTCTCCCTTAAAAACATGGCACGAAACTACAGCCGTATTTCACGCGAGTGGCACGCGCTAGCAGACAGGATCCAGCACCGGAAGCCGGCAGAGCCAGGCATGTGCTCTGCCATCACCCAAGTGCTTTGAAAATCCCACCCGGATCTGCTTTTTGCCTGGAAGCCTGTGTATACACGTGGCACATGGCACGGCTGCGTTGCTGAGGACATTTTCCACTAGTCTTGTGATCATCTGTTAAAGGACTTGATTCAGACGCTGGTTTGACCTCTCTTCTCAAAGCTCTTCTTTTGTCTGTGAGCGTTTCTAATCACATGGGCTGAGATTCAGCATGCCAAAAAGAGCCGTGGTAGAATGGAATTTGCCCTTTAACCTCCAGGTCTCCCCTCTGCTGAGACACAGTCGGTTTTTGTTTTCAATTAAGTGAAGACTGAAGAAAAACCCGAGAGAGGTAAGAGTGGATTTGCTCCCCACCCTAGTCGCAGCGCTTCATCCACAGGTGAAATCTCCAGCTCGCCCATTTTATTTTTTGCATTTTAACAGTCTGCCTGGCTCTAGTGGCTGCAAAGGGGATTTAAGAGGACAATTTGACCCACTAACACTTACTTGAGCTGTTAAAATGGGAAGGCGCTTATGCAAGGCGGGGAACTGGATGGTCCCTGTGAAATGGAGGAGGTTGATCGAAGGTGTCGTCTTAATTGCTTGCTGCTATGATATCCTAATTATCCCACCCTTCAAGACCTTCAGCATTTTCACAGCAGACATGTTTTCCTCCATCCAGCTTTTCTGTGGTTTTCATCATAAAGGTAAAAATTAAAAATTCTAACAATGCCCCTGATTCAAAAGAGTTTTCCTGATGTTTTCCTTACATACACAAAGAGGGATGTATTTTGCTTTCCCGGTTTTGCAATGAAAGTTGAAACAGTGATTTTGCGTTATTATAACACTCATCATTTCTCCCTCTAATTTGGATGGTTTTTAATAAAGCTCCATTGATTCCACTGAAAGAAATCCCTCCTGGCAAAAGCAGAACACACACGCTGATTGCTAAATATGCGGCAATTATCATATTCAGCAGCGCACTTTAATATCTTATTTATAGATGTATCTATCTATAATTTGCTTTAATTAAGTTGCATTGATTTTAATGACAGAAGCAGTCCTCAAAGAAGAGGCTAATGTTACATGAGCCCATCAGTACTGCTCTACCACTGTTTGGATAGAAGACGGCACCTTAGCGCTCCCTTCTGAGATTCCTAGCGCTGCTTGCCGTGGCTAAGGGGCTGCAACGGCATACTGAGACCCCGCCGCACGGCAACTCTCAAAACCGCCGTCACCGGAGGGAAAGCACTTTTAAGCGCCCCGTTATGTGCCGAACTCGCACGCAGGACAGGTCTAACGAAGAAGAAAGGAAACAAGGCGCCTCCCCAGCGTCGCAGGGCCTGAGACACCTTGTATTTCTGCACCGCTTCCGCTTTACAGGCAGCGTAGTAGCGAGACGTCCTCAAGTCGCGGTCTGATGCCTCGGAAGTTTTGTTTTGCGTAGGCTGGCAACTAATTTCAACTCCTCTGTTTTCTTGTTAACAGAAAACACAGAGTGAATAGTTCGGGAAGGTGAATCAGCAAATAGGTGCCAGCCCACAGCCCAGGTCTGGCAGACCTTCCAAGCTCTGCTTTCTCAGTCGCACAAAACGTTGAGCCTGCCCCTTTCTTAAGCACACGCTCACTTCTACGCGTTTTATACTCCTGTTAGACTTCACTGCCTGGTTTTGAGCTTATTCCAGAAACCACTTGATGCTATTAGTACTGAGACTAAAATTGTCAAAAAACCACCTAGGCGAGCTAAAGGAAAGCATTGCCTGAGTCTTAGCAGAGTCTCCCAGGCTTTGCTTCTGCCGAGCGCTACCACCTCCCTTGGCCCTGGCTCCGGAAAGTATGCTAAGCACATATGATGGTGGTTTGTTTTAATTTCAATAGCGTGTGATTCCTCTTGGAGGAATTCCCAAAGCTGACATACACCTGCATCTCTCACTGGCTCTATCTCCTTTTTCGGTGAAAACACAGAGGAAGAACATCGATAGCTCTGTACCCAGTACACGCCTCCACACGCTTGAACCCAGCATACTACTAAGAACGAACTCTGCCTCTGCGGCTCTGAAGTAACCCTGTAAGATACTCCTGGTTCTATCTCAGAGACTTTCAGAACGCAAAATATATTGAGGTGGCTTTATTCACTGCTGTTAGGTTGTTCTTCCCCCCCCCCCCCCCCCCCCCCCCCAAGCAGGAAAAATAAGTGCTGGCTTTTTAAATCACTGCCTTTTGGAATATATCAATTTATACACTAATTTCATAAGAATTGTTCATGTTAAAATGCAAGGGCACGATCTCAAAGGAAAAGCGCCAAAGCAGTTATGCAAGTACATTTTCAGCTTCTGGTCATCATTTTTCATTCACTGATTATTGCTTCAGTGTTGATTAATAGTTATGTTCATGCTGCTAGAATGCATTTCCTTTGGGTAAGAAAAACATCCTTGTCTAAAGGAAAAAGGAGATAGTAATCAAACTGTCCTTCCTCTTCCCCATGAGAAACACAGGCACACGCTCCACAGTTACCGACGATCTTGGTTTCGCTGGTGAGTAGTTCTGACAATTCTCGCTTAGCAGATCGGCTGCACGCGGCCAGAAGGCTAATTTGGTGGTCAGACTGCCGGGCAGTCTAATGTTCCTTAGTCTCTCCATCGCTTCCTTTGCGGGGGGAAAAAAAAGGGAGCTGAACAGTGGAGCTTAGTGCTGCTGCTTATAGGTACGTGTCTATTGTCGCCATCCCTCCTCCCTATGCAATAAACACCAGCAACACCGACGACAACAGCCCTCCGAGCTGGAATTAAGCAGCACTGATTCTCTCAGGATTTACTTCTCCTCCTCAGTAATGCCCTACCTCTTGTTCAAGGAGGTGAAACTAACGGCTTAGATTTAGAGAGAGAGGAAAAATTCTCTATAAAGGCAATAGACTGAGGGAAATACAAACACAGATGGGAACTTTAAAAGGGAAACAGGCTGTTCCTCTAACAGTTTAAAAACATGGCAATTGCCTTCGCTCAGTAGAAAACAAGCTCAGCATTTGCTCTATCTTGCAACACTAAGGAGAGAGAAAACAGCAAAGATGGAGGTGAAGCCAAAACTGCAAAGTGTTTTCGCCCAGCCCCACAAAGATAACATTCTGCTCTCCGAACCTCAGCTCTGCCACCCCCGATCCCTGGTGCGGGAGCACTGTCCGTTTCCTGTGACCATGCAAAATGAGATCATTTCCTGGCCTGTGTCCTTCTCGGTGGGTGGCTTCTTTTTCCATTAGCTGCCTAATATGTTTTGGTTAATTCTACCTCTTAATTGTCTTTAACGAGCACCAGATTTGCGACACCTCTCTTGCAAGCCTATTCTCAGGGTACGGAAGCAAACAGAGGCCCCTCGAGCTGAGACCAGAACTTGAAAGAAGCGCAAGAGAAACACTTGGCGCACATGGGCATTGATCCTTCCCAGCTACGAGGGGGCATTTCAATTGCTCTACCACTGAACCAAGCCAAAGCAATTAATCTCTTCCCAACTACCGGAGAGAGTAATTTAACTTGTCACCGAGGTACATCTGTGATGCGATATACGGCACACTTAATACACGTGTCCGTATACATTTCTTAAAGCCGATCGCTCCTGCTTGTGCTACAAGACGGGGTACCGGGTACCCCTCCCTGTCCCCCGCCCCCCCAAATGAAACGAGTCCTCTGCCTTAGCCTCCCTGTTTGAAACTAAGCTGCTTCTCGATCCTCCCAGCCTTGCATTCTTTGCTTCTCTTCTCACTGTAATTAGTTTACAAGACTACTTATCCAGATGATTACTGCTTTTAAATGACAGTCGGCTTTTCTTTCACTCCGGTTCATTGTTGTGTATCATTTTGTCTTGCTATCTGAATACCCAGTTCTCTAAAGCATTTTCTCATTATGTTATCTCCTAATATAAGACATTTTGAAATACCTCATGAGAGGCACGGCACGAAGCAAATTGAATTGAGTTTTCTCTCAAAGTCAGGGGCTTTCAGCATCTTTCTCCAGCTAAGTCAGCAGAGCTCTTGGCACCCACGCCAAGGGGTAATGGCCACTCTTTGCAGCCCAAATCCGAGCTTGTGCCCTTCTTAGGGAAGATGAGATGACACTGCCAGAACCTGGAAAGCAAACAGGGGACAGATCGATACTTCCACTTACGACGGCGATGGCAAACGAAACCGCTTCGGTGTATTTTTGAGGCTTTTACCACGCATATTAAGGTAACGCTATTTTGCCATCTTTCTCTACGTCTGCCGTCGGTGCCGAACGTGTTATGTGGGGGGCATGCCTGCCTGTGTTTGTAGGGGGAGGAAAGAGGGCGGGAAGGGGGAAATAGCAGGGCACGGAACTAAATTGCAGAGCAAGTAGGGGAAATAGACAGTGAAAAGCTTCCTGCAGGCAGGCAGCTTCCCAGGGGAGAGCGAGCCTTTCATTGTCTATGAAATCATGCCTTGCTGGAGGTCCTCAGAAGTAGAAGGGGTAGCGCCTAGAGGCAGTAAATCTCTCACTGTTGCATTATTCCATGCTAAACACTTAGCTACTGTAGAGGCCGGCACACCGCTTCAAGAAAAGAAAAGGAGGAAGATTGGGGAAAAGCGAACAAAGGGAAGAGGAGGAAGACGGCAATAAAACCGGGAAACAACCCCCTGCCACAACGCTCCCCAAGAACGGTTCACATCAAAGACAAACCGCAAAGAATAAATCGTCATGGAGTTAAAAGTTAACCTCAACTCCTCCTATTGTGATTTGACTCCACTCTGGAACAGTATTCTTCGAATGTGAATGGTTAGTCTGTAGCACAGGGTATTAAATCCACCTTAATCCTGTTAAACACAGATGCCACTAAAGAGAGGCGCTCTCTCTCAATGGCATTATGACAAAAGCTCTCCACACTGCAAATTCAATATGGTTAACAAAAAAAACGCCCAAACCTGGATTAATACTGAGCAAACAACATCAGCATAAGCAGGCTTAGAGAAAGGAATTGCTTTCCATATGCTACGGCATCAGGTTCCTCCGGATCTTCAGATACCAGTCTGTAAATGTTACAGACATTGTTTCTCCTGCTTGCAACTGCTGTTGGGTGGCGACCTTCTTTGCTTGCTGATACCAATTTAGCAGTTGGTATAGCTTCTCTGTGATCTGGTACTGTCTGTTGTTTGCTGGTACCAGATGGATACCAGATGGGTAACTGTGGGCAATGGCTCCTCTGTGTTCCAGTCCCCCAAATCGCTGCCTATGGGGTCAGTCCTGTCAGTTGACTCCTAAATGGCACTTCAAAGCAGCGTTCTGAAAAAACCTCAACATCTGTTCCTTACTCCTAATGACCTTAAAAAAAACGTTGCAGACACACTTTCCTTCAGCCAGGAGTTACCATGCATCTGCAGGAGAAATACAACTTTGCAGATGCGCGCAGCCATCAAGCTCACTCCTGGCTAACGGCAGCTCCGGAAGCCACCACCTCAACTCTGCAAGCCAGCACTGAAGGTGAACTATAATCAATACGTTCTTTTCTGTGATAGCTCCACAACGTAGGAGTTCAGAGATATTTCAAGGCCTTTTTTCAAACAGTACTTTCAGCGGTCAGGTGGAAGAACAAGGGAGGAAAAAACTTAACTGCCTTTGAAAGGCAGCAGAGATACCTGAGGGCCAAACATAAAGCATGGAAGGACAAACAAGGAGAGAGAAAGTGATGGAGGAGATCTGTTGTGAGCATTAAAATTTGTGATTGGTCTTTCAAAACGTTGACCTGGTTGTCAAACTACCGACAGGAGCTGAAAGCTCACTTAACGGTTTCGAATGCTGCCTATTGCAGTTCCCTCCTACGCTGTTTGGTATGACTACGACTATTTGTAAGAAAGAGGAAAAAAAGTTCACTTAGGACAGTACGCAAGCATTTAGGTAAATTCTCTATACGTGCTACAGCAGAATGCTGTCTACGGAAAAACACAGCTGACATCAAAGTATATTCCCCACCCCCTGTCTTGCTTCATGGGGAAGTTACGATAAACAGGTTATATGTTCCCTAGGGTTACCATGGAAACTCTTTCTTTTCAGGCCATCATTTGCAAAGGTAAAATTTGCATTAAAATGTGATGGAATTTGATTTTGTGCATGTGTGTGTGAAACTCAAGTGGGGTCATGCTACCATACAGTATAGCTATTATTTCAAACTCAGGAGCATACACTGAACAGAGAGATCTACTAATCCACGTAAACACCTCAGGGACCAAATTACAGTTTAATTGCTAACTTGAAAAGTATCTTCCTAGCAAATTAAGAGAAATACTTTGAAAATTAGCTTCAAACGCAAATGTAAACGTTAATACTGATCCACTGGTGGGTACCACCAAACAGCATTTTGTTAAATTCCCTTATAATCGTTGCACAGGAAAGACTGAGTTTAGATTGTCAGAATGACTTCGTTCTGATGGCGGCAGGACGCACATGGAAGACGCAGGCATGTTTGTCAAGTTACACATTTTTATCCTGTCTTGAAAGAGTTACTGTCAAATTACGACGCACAGAATATAATTCTTATATAGCCATGCTTACCGGAATCCAAGCAACCTTTGGAGCTCCTCAGGACCCACCTCTGCTTGCCTTGTTCTGCGCCACATCGTGACTTCAGAGTTGTACTTTCACTCTAGATAGCTGCTGCTGTGACTTTTCTAGGAGCACCTGGAGGTGCATGCACCGGCCCAGGCCTCCCCAGGGCAGGGCTCCACAACGGCCACCCCCAGGACCCGCTGGCTCGTGCGCCACTGGCCTTCCTAACACAGGAGAGCATTACCTCCAAGAGTAATTCTGAGTCATTGTTTTCAACGTAGCAAGCAAACAGATAAAAGGACTACCACCAGAAAAATCTTACCAATTACTGACTAGACGACGTTTCAGAAGAGATGCCAATATTCGTCCCCTTTCTCAGTTGCGTACGTTCAGAACGTACGAGCTGAATTTAATACGCTACTCTGTGAAAGCCATGATATTCTGGGACATGCGATTACTCACGTATCGTCTGCCTAGAACAAGCCAATATCACCTAGGTTACTATAATTAGCTCCCATCGTACAGGACATACAAGTGTTGTATCATGCTCCCTTTCGTACTAACAAACGCCTGCTTACAAATTCAATTTACTAAACAAAGCAGGGACATAACAAAATTAAAAAAAAATCAGAAATGCAAACAAGAACAAAATTGATTACTAACTTTTGCAGAATTCCTCAAACTCCGGAAAGCACGCTGATCAGAAGAAACGTGTTCTAGTGGGAACCCAAACTCAGCAAGAAGTAAGGGACCGGCACTCCTTTTTCCAAGTCCTCTTTGACAGCTGAGGCTAAAAGTTGTAAAGAACTGGCACGCTCGTGTATTGCACCAGTCTTACCGAGTACATAGAGCTCTCTTTTCCCATATTTTGTGCTTTATTTTAATGCAGTCTTGATATTAGATTAGCATCTGCACTACAGACCTTAGACTAGGAACTAATAAAGTTATCCGCCCAATCTCTCTGTGTCTGAGGCAGTGACTTTATTTTTCATTTTAAATAATTGTAACAATGTCCCCTGTTTGTTGAGGAAAAATAGAGCCTTTACACATTCACAGATAATTGCTTATATGCAGCACCCAGAGATACATTCTAATTACTTTTCACACCTTGGCGGCGAAGAAATCTTGAACTTTTTAGTGTTTTAACTGCCAAGACAATAACGCAGCCAGAACACCCCGATGCCCTGCGCGACTGAAGCTGTAGCTGTGATGCAATTTAACAAGCAATTCTACTAATGCATTTTGCAGTGAGGAACTTCGACAAAACTCAAGAAGATCCAAGGCCCTCACCTTAGCTCTCATGTTGCAATAGCGAGAAGATCTGTACAGGTACAGCATGTAAGAACTCAACCCAGAAATCAAAAGTTATCGGAAGTCTATTATTTCAGTTGGCTTCTGTCACACACCTAACCATAACAAATAGAAGACCTGTACTCTGTAACAGCCTCAACGACACAGTTGCATTGCTTGACCCAGCTTCTTTCAGCCTCGAGCCTGCTCTGCACGCGCTGGGTCACCGTTGCAGTTTGCCTCAGTAAGGTCATTCCTCCTTCGATTGCATTAAATGGACAAATTGTGCAGTGCTTTGTCAAATCTACAACGTATTTTAGTGGAACATTATCCCTAGGAAAGGGCAACTGGACAGCGACCAACATCTTTCTGAACAGGGTGCTGTCTGGGACAACAGTAGCTAGGCAACTTCTTGTTTCATCAGTATTTTTGTTGGTGATTTAAAAGAGATTTCTTTTAAATCAACAACACATTGCACAAGGACATAACCCAGGGAGATTAAGCCGTGAGAATTCAAAAGGAAGTCAACCTTGTCAGCATCTATTTGATAAATGCCCTGGACTCCTGATAGTAAAGGCAAAGCCTTCAGTTTGTGCCTAAGAAGGGGTCACGCCTGAGGCCCGATTTCAGGGCCAATCTAATAAATACCTAAGCATGTGCTTAGCTACAAGCATGAGCTTCAATAGCATTACATACTTGTCCCGTGCTTAAAAAATGAGCATTGTGGTAAGTGGGACCTCTTTCCAGAAGTTGAAGCAGGCCTCTTCCTAGTAGCCTGAGGAAGGGGAGGTCAATTTTAAAAGGAAATCTTTTTTTTCTTTGCCCTT
This sequence comes from Struthio camelus, assembly GCF_040807025.1. Taxonomy (NCBI): domain Eukaryota; kingdom Metazoa; phylum Chordata; class Aves; order Struthioniformes; family Struthionidae; genus Struthio; species Struthio camelus. The sequence continues at coordinate 8,835,681 of NC_090947.1, read as the reverse complement.
GCAGTCAAGACCCACGAGCAGCTGGATTTGATTCGACGGTATGCGGGGCGCTGACTTGCTAGAGGTCGGGACCAAGCCGTCATGCAGAAGTCCTTTTCACAGGGAAGGTTCAAAGTGCCAAGTACGAGCTTTGGTGACCCCTCACGAAGGCTCAGCGTTATATCCGCAGTCCTTTTCCAGCTTCCGCACGTTGACGCAGCCTGAGGTTTGACAGGGGACACGCACGTGCTCGAGGACCGTGGACACACGTACCCGGGGAGCGATCCAGGGAATCCACAAGACGACAGCAAACCGTGAAGCAAAGACTTGCCGAAAACAAAGCAAACGGCAGAGAGCTGCGCAGAGCTGCAGCAACGCCCTCGCGAGGGCCCACGAGCCAGCGTAGGAGGGGGCTCTCGCGAGGGCGGTTCCTGCGCGCCTCCAGCTGTGCCCCACAGGCCCCAAGCACAGAGCCAAGGCCTAAGCACACAGCGCAGCAACCGCGCACCCTGTCTGTGGCCGGGATTACTTGCCGCTAACTGCCCTCATCAACACAATGACCAGTCAGAGGTCTGTTTCTTGCCTCCCTAAGCACGTCGGCAAATTAGGAGAAATACATCCAAGAGAAAACCTCTAGGGCTCGTCGTAACGCACTGAGGCGACGTGCAGCAGCTGTCACCGTCTCTGCCGTGCCACCCTCACGTTCCCAGCTCGGGCGGCGCCAGAAAACCCTCCGCTCACTGCAAGGGACGCGAGCGCTGGGACGTGGGTAAACACGGACGCTCCTGGCACCGGGAGCTCGGCAAAGAGGGGCACGTCCAGAGCCTGGCAGCTCCGCCAAGCGGCTGTCTGCTTTCCTTCAGCTCCTTCTGCGGAGTAACGGAAAAGCTTCAGCGCTTGTCCTCCTTGGCATCCACAGCCTGCCCGAAGCACTACAAAACCCAGCCAGGTGATGGGGCGCCTTCGCAGAACACTGCAGGGTATAAACGGTACCGCGGGCCTTTGGTAAGGCGGCATACGGCACCAGCACCACGTCCCTCGGCCAACAGGAGCGCGTGCGCAGCGCTAGCGCGAGGACACGAGCGTTTCAGACTCCCCCCTGCTTCAGAGACTCTATGCCAAATCTAACCTTTGTGTAAGTAGGAACGACTCCAAACAAGCTGTAAGAGTCACTCTGTGTTACTAGTATTAATGGAACTGAATTTGGCTCTCCTTGCATGTGCCATTTGGAATAGCTTATTTTCCACATGAGGTTTGGCAGGGATTTCTACACAACAGTTTCCCCCCCCCCCCCAAAGCCAGCCTGCAAATTTCCGAGTCCCTGCTTTGCTGGGACAGCTTTTCAGAACATACCCCAAGCTGAAACCTTCGTTGTACAGGGAGAAGTAGCGACCATAAAAGAGTTTTTGACGGGCGAGTTAATCACACATCCTAATAAAATGTTTCATATCCTCTCTTAATTAATATGTTTTAATAACACATATACAAAAATATTTCTGACCCAGTGTTCAAAGCTGCTCTACTTCAAGGAATTCATCCCCTCCCCCCCTTTTTTAATTCAACGTTTTCTACTGACTAAGAGTCCGTGGGCTTTCAGAAAGTCTGGAATCCATAGCAGTTTCTGCTATAAGGTTTTACATAGTACATAAAATTGTCATTTCCCCCATTGCGCTAGAAGAGAGGAATGTTATTATTCTAGAAGTCGGAATTTTGGTTTTGGTTTCTAACCGTGGTCCAACACAAACGTCTGTGCATTTTGGGAACCTAACCTATTTGAAATGCAACATCCTGAACCTGGAATTAATTGATCACGAAAAGCACAAACAGCTCCTTTTTCATGCTGAAGCAAGTATAGAACCCTTTGACACATTATGGAAAAATAATGCAGTTCTTACCGCTCCTTTTTTTTTTTTTCCGTTTGATTTTTAGGCTTGGACCCCTGCCAGGCACACAATAAACTACTTGGCCTTTAACACAGGCAGGCATGATTCTTCTTCCATACTCTTAACTGGGAACTGACAAAACTCAGTGCGTTACAGATTTGCTTCAATCAAAAGGTTCACAGCTAACGTCCAAAGACAGGATTTCTTATATCTTCAGGTTATTTAGCAACGTACAACTCTGATTTGCGAACGAGAGAGAAAACAGCTCTTAGAACGATTTAACATAAGGTTGGGTATCGGATCCAGCGAAGCTGATGTGGTCGCTGACAGGTGAAACGCCATTCGCAGCGTGGCCCGGGTTACATGCAGTCCTTGAACGTACATAAAAAAGATAAAGTTTCAAGAAGAATTTACAGCCACCCTGACGGAAAAAACTGATGTTTTAAGTAACTGGATTTGTACGAAATCTGTAAGACAATCCAAGTAAATCCTGAAATAAGACGATTAATTCCTCATTATTTAAAAGTCATTCAATACAAGTGCGCACACACACACAGACACGTCCACTAACTTTATGGCTTGACTTGACCACTCCTCCTCTTTTTCTCATGATCTTTTATTAGTCCGTGACTCTAGAGCCCTGAGAGTGCCTCACGCAAAAGCCCTCCAGCTCCCAAGGAGACTGTTTAAGTGCCTGTGGCTTATTGCTTATATACTTCTCTCAAGGTCTGACTAACACTGCTGTATGTGATAATACTATATAAACATATTACAGCTCTTTCTGTGGACCCCAACGCCCTCAGCATTAGGTTTCTATAGAATATTTTCGTGAGTGCTTTCACTAACTGAGGCCCTACTAAGACATGACTATGCAGGCACATACCTCAACTCTGTCCTGAGAGCTGATACTTCCCAACAGACATCCTGGCTGTCCAAACATTTCAGAGCAATCTCATGTTATACTGACAACAACAGGTACTCTTTTTCCTGGACAATATTTACGCTTATCCCCAGCCTGTCCTTTGGTTAACTAGGTCTAGCTGGGGCTTGCTCTAAGCCTTGTGATCTACCCTACCAAACGTGGCTTATCATTTATCCCACTTATACACTGGAGGGGGCGGGGGGGGGGGGATGTCCAAAGGACGCAAAACCCAACAATAAACCAAAACACAGAGAAATTGGGAAAGAACTTCAAAGGATCTGGCTATATAGCACAGACAGTGCCGTACACACGTGTCTGCTTATGGAAACCCACTAAACTGAATTATTCAGCAACTTCTTACAAAAAATTAAAAAAAAAAAAAGACTGAGGAAGGGAGAGGAGAATGAAGGCGCAAGAGAGCAAAATTCGTTCAACAACAGATGAGAAGAACAGAAGAGAACTGGAAACGGACGGGGGGAGGAATGGATGATGAGAGAATAGCAGGCTTATTTGAAATGAATTTTTGACCTTATTTTTAAAACATTTATGGATCCCAATTGCCTGTCATGAGATCATTTTCCCTTACAATGCTGGCTTTTCAGCCGGCTCTGCACTTTAACTTGATTTATCCCACTTTAAAAAAAGTAGCTTGTTAGAAATACCCCTTCTATTAGAAATTCTGTCCCATTACAGTGTCAGCTAAAGGCCGCTTGTCAATGTCAGCTTTATCAGATAGAAATTTGCCTCATGAGTTCTCAGATACTTTTTTGGAGGACAAGACCCAGGGTCCATTTCTGAGGCTGCTGATTTGCCATGGATAGTGTCTTCTCAAATTATCCTCTGTTATTTCCCAACCTATCTGCATCTTTCATGAGATGGTGGGTTAGTGATTACAGCAGCTGCTGTACATTAGAAAGACATCTTAAAGCAAAGCTGGCTTAGGTAAAACAGCTGACTGACAAAAGCACAGAAAGAACTAATCGAGTATTAAAAACACATAGGGAGACACAGCATCTCCTTTCCAGCTGCAGCTTCCCTGGTGACATAACCTCTTGTGGGAAGCAAGAAAGCTTATACCAGAAGGTTTTCCTCCTCCTCAGCTGTCTGCTCGCTCTTTACAAGAGAGACCTGACATCCTAGAGATTAGAACAAGTTTTTATTTATTTACAATTATGCAAATTAGTCATCAGCATGTCTCTTCACTGATGAGTAAAGGTGGAGAAAATCAGCTGTTGTTCAATCTGTGTTACCACACTACTGCTAAGGGTCAGCAGTCTGAGGTGGGAAACACGATATTAGTTACAAAATGTCTGGAGGACTCTCCTGGCAAGATGCTTTTCAGGCGTTTGTTTTCTTTTTAATATTTTGATTCTATTTTTGTTTCTTCTTCTTCCTTTGAATGTATGAACGTACGACATATATTTTGAAAGTAAAACCACGGGTGAGAGTAAAGCTCAAGAACTTCCAGACAGGAGCCAAAAGAGAGCGAGTTGTGGCCCCACTGCTGTCCAGACCAAAGCAAGGCTGGATGGATCAGTGGATGCACCCTGATTTTGTTGCAGTGAGAGACCAGGAGTCTTTGATATTTGCAACCCGCTTCAACAGGAGGAACTGTTGCAGCAACAAGCTTCAGAGGTAGACTCCGAGTTTAAAGCAGATTGCCATTCCTCACAACAAAAATGTTTAAAAATATTCTGCATTTGAAGGAGAAATCAAAACAATGCTGGTGCCGCTCCTATTAATCAGTTCAAGATTGGGAGATTCAAAGCATTCTTTCAGGTGCTCTGATTAAGGACAACTTACCTCATAGGAAAAGCAAAGCTTTGGAAACCAGTAATCTCTGGGCATTATACCTAATAGAAAAGGCTTAAAAAGGATTAGCTACAAGGAGCCTTTGTGAATCTGAGGAAACTACACTGGACCACAAATCTGCACATCCTCTGAGAGTTAATAAAGCTTTATCAGTTTCAGATAAGAAGTAGAAATCCTCAGGTTGATGAAGATGTACCACTGGGCAGGTCCGGGGTCCCTGTCAGGGCATTTAATATGCCGTAAGATTTGATTCAAGAGACAGACGCATTTGATGCACACTCTAATTTTAGTCTGCAATAGCCATTCCGAAGAAGAAAGGCAACTGCACAGATTCCCAAATTTGGGTCACAAATTTCAAGGCAGCAGATTGAAGTTAACTGCTCTACGGAAAGAGTTATTTTGCTGAAGGTGATATTTTCAGTAATTAAAAACAGAGTAACATATACAAAAACATTTTAGGTGTTAATGAACAAATATATATGCTAATTTATGTAAAAACATCATTTAAAACTGCATCTCTCTGTGGTTGCAAATAAGGTCTAGTCTCACATAAATATTTTTTTTGACCATCAATCCCAGTCGCTAAAGATTTGACTTCATCATTTGCACTGATAGCTTGGAGGGCATTCAAAACAACGGTGATGCTAGTACAAACCTCAAATCTATTTTGATTCTAAAGATTTTAACGCAGTTCTATCTGTTTGTCTCTCCTTTAACTAACGTTTTAAATATAGCATAAATGGCATCATGTCAGAGTTACATTTTGGAACGCTCATTGCTTATATTTACTTCTGAAGAGACAGAGCCAAGCCCTGAAATCTTGCTAAGGTGAAGCAGCTCCCGAGTGCCACAACTTGATCAGATGCTCTTGATTTTATCGCTGGTTCTACCATGTACTGCCCAAAGACTGCATGTCTCTGTGTCCTGTGACTCCTAGATATACAATAGGGAATACAGCATGTCTCTAGCAGTTCTATACCACTGGTAAAACATTTTAAGATCCTTTGATGGAAGAGAAGCAAAATACTCCATTTTTCACTTCATAGAAGCGACTGAGGACGTACCATGGCCAGATTGCTATAGGCCTGTGTGCCGAAGGAAGGGCAGAGGCAGACATGCTTACATTTCCTCCCTCTCACTTTACAGCTAAGCACAGTGAGAGTCTGTTCTTCTAATGCTCTCATTAAACCCAGAGGGAATCACTGGATGAACTAAGAGAGTACCATAAATCCTGCTGAAAAGCCTTGATGCCACCACATGTGACTGAAAGTTTGGCAAGGACTGCATATCTCGGGCCTCTCCTGGGAGAGAGGAAACCTGGGCCTAAATCAATACAGAGAATAGACATGTTATTTTTAGCCAAGTTTTTAGGATATCAATGTTTTCTTTGCTGGGTTGGCATTAAAAGATTTCTTCATTTCTACAAAAACCCCAAATTCATGTTAACACAAAGACTTCTGGAAAGCAGGAACAAGTCAGCATCTTCTGCAAACCCTGAATGCTGCAACAGCACTCTGCGTCACGCTGTGGACTTACCCAACGCTGCTCGTAATCAGATGGCTGTGTTTTTCCTTCGTCATCCTCATAGAAAGGTAAGCCCTCTCGCCTGGCCTGATGGTACTCCTTCCGTAACTTCTGGATGCGATCAGCATTCACACCACCTGGACAGCCGCTGAGGGGGGGGGGGAAGAAAAAAAAAAAAAGACAGCTAACTAAAACTCATCTGTACACGTGTATCTTCAACACGCGCCAGATACCCGCTCGAGCCCACACACAAAGTACTCACGCCTGCGAGACGAACGCACTGTGAACCTCTGACCACCCTGACTCGCACAGTAGCTCACATCACCCCTATTTTTGCATTCTTGTATTAATAAAGCTCCTAACTGTGAACTTGACTCCCATTTTCAAAAAAGGCTGTCCCTGTCCAAAGAGCTTACAACTCCAGTACACGACAAGAGACAGCAGATGGATGCAGACAGATGGGGGAGCACAAGGAAACTTTTAACATTCCTAGGAGCAACTATAAATGGCTATCATATTTTAATAATAACGATGATGATGATGATGATGATAAGCTGCCAGAAAAATGTTTCCTTTTGCTCCCACGCTAAATGTGGAATTTCCCTAAAATTACATTTGTTCGAGGTAAAGAATAGACTTTTTTTCCACAAAGCAGCACAGAAAAGGGTCTTATCTCATAAAAAACAACTTCCCTCCCAATTATACAAAAAACTAAAACATCAAGCCATGAAAATACAGGGGAGGCAAAAGAGATGGGAAAGCACACTTTCAAGTCTTGACACCGTTTTTCTAAAGCGCTAATTAGGCAGTAATCCAACAAAGACTTGCTTGTATGCTGAACTGCATGCTCTACAGGCTGCCGGGGTAAAGCTAGCGGAGTTACTCAGTCTGTCAAGTTAAACACACGCAAGTCTCTGTGCGTTTGGAGCCTCGCAAGCCTTCCCAAACCTCGCAGCTGGACTTACCCAACTGTGGAAGCTCGTGAACTACCTGGGAAAGATTAACCCTCACCTCCTGCCCCCCCTCAAAAAAATCCCCTCAAATCCCAGAGAATAAAACTTCAAAAAACACAGCCACACTGAACACGGATAAATTAAGAGTTTCCCGCAGCTATTTCTAGCCTTGCTCTCATCAGCACTGGGGTGGATACCGACTGCGTGGCTCAGTTACGTTTACCAGCACTCACAGGGGATTAATGGAAAACTTATTTGTGGCCACTTCTAAACAGACACCAGTAACACCTGGTTGTGGCAGCACATCATCAGATATTCTCTTACTCTGCAACCTTAACTCTGCCCCTCTGGACAGATTTAACCACACGAACCACCCTCCATGGAGCATCTTGTCATACCACCTTCCCCCGCGTCTGCCAGACTCTACGGAAGCCCTTTTATAGCAAACTGAATTTATAAAGGACATATAAAAGACTGGACATAAACCCATCAGTTCAATAATGAATAGTTTCTAGTACCTAATGGCCATTAAGATTGGTGGCTAAATTAGGTTTGAAATTAATTTCCAGGGAAGGGAGATCTCACACAGGGTGCAAACGCAACGGAGCCTGCAGCCAGCACTGGCAATGCTTGCTTGCAGCATCAGTATGTTTCCATGAGAAGCGAACACCGGCACAATTTGCTTCCCTGGCTCCTAAGCGATCCGGGCCCCTCTCCTCTGCAAAGCCCCGAGGTCTCAAGCTTCCTTGGCTGATGTACCTAGCTCTTCCAGAGCACAGGAAATTTTTCTCATCATCTGCCAAGACGGTGCAGAAAGCTTGTACAAACTCTGCGGTCTAGTAAAAAAAAAAAAAAAAAAAAAAAGCACATTCTCCCTTTTTCCTCCTGACTTTTTCCACAGCCCTTGTCCTTGCACGTGAACAACTCCATAGGGGAAATCTTGTTAACTAGCGCAGAACTGTCTCCAGTTTACAGGATACTGGGATCGAGACTGGCTAATGGGGGATACTACTTCGGACCGTGAACCCTGGAGCACAATGCACGAGCAACGCGATACCTGTGAAAGCCCCTGACTTTACTTGGGCCTACGGAAGAGAGAGTTTAATTAGGGCTGCCACCGTACAGAAAAGGCCCAAAGTGCAATGCTGTCCTTGTCGTTCAGCCAACATCATCGCTCCCAAAGCAGAAGAAGCCGAGAGGGGGAAGCAATTACATACAGGCAGCGCCTGGTTTGAGGCACGCTGCTCTGGCTCCCCGCAGCTCTCTGCAAACTGTATTAGCACCTGTGACCAACGCTCTGATTGCCACATACCCACTCTCTACCTCCAAGTATTTTTTGGCTGAAGAGGCAATCTGAAAATATCGTGAAGGTTTTTTTTTTTTCTTCTTCTTTTTTTGAATGAAACCCGAGATTCATTCATTCAAGCAGCGTCAAAGACTGAGAGAGGGGCAGCAACAGCGGCCTGGGCTCCATTTGCTGCAAATCTCCTCTAGGCGAGCCTCCTTTTGCTAAAGCCCATCTAGCCAGCAAGAGGGAAGAGCTGCAGGACAAATGGAGATTGATTATATATTGAGTAAGAAGACTGGGCTTGACAGCTTTTTCTTTGGCAAACCTCTACCATGCCGTATTAAAGCACAAAACCTAACCATGAGAATGAGCGGGACGCCGCTTGAATGAAGGATAGCGCCAAATGGAAAGTTATCCATCTAGATTTAGTGTGAAAACACAAGCGTAATCTCTGCGGAAACAAGCAGCTCCATGAAGTCTGATTTTCCGTGCGTCTCCTCGCCGGTGTCCAACAACGGGACTGCTTCCACGTCGCAGCGTCCCCCCCCCAGCAGCAAGGGCAGTAATCTGGGACTCTCTAGCAGCCTGCTTTTTTGTTTTTTTCATGAAACGTATGGTGACTTAGTATCTCTGAACATCATCTGTCAAATCTGCTCAAAACTGGCCAGCGCGTTCAGAAGTTGTTAGAAAGGGGTGTGTGTGTGTGCGGGGGGGGAACAGACTGGCAGAGGGGCGATCAGTACAACACGAGCTCCGTTTTCTTAGGAAACGGCTTAGAAATGCAGCAACTCATTTTTTCCTCTCCATCACAGTTTATAGGCACAAATATAAAAGACATTGGCTTTTGAAGGAGCTGCGTTTCCATGAAAGTTTTACCGGCTCCTGAACAACGTGAGATGAATACGATGCCCTATGCAACGATCGTGAAACAGTTCTGAATTTCAAGTTGGCTCCCGACAATTATGTGAATATATGAACCACATTCAAACTCACCAGATGAATTCAATCAGCACTGTGCAAATATCGCATACATAATCTATTAGTTTACCCCAAAGAAACTGAAGCATTGAATTCAAGCAGAATGAAGTCATCAGTAATAAAAAAAAAAAGAAACCGATAAGGCAATATTAAAAAAAAAAAAAACAACACAATTTTCCGAGATTTGCAGAGAAGATCATACGCTGACTGTAAACTATTCTCTCATCTGCCTATAAATACGTAATTAAAAAATATTGGTTTGATCAGATAGCAGTTCTCAGACAGGGAAACACTAGATGAATACCGGTTCACGTGTTTAGGATGCCTAACTATTCACACTGACGAGGAACCTGAACTCACAGAAGAAACGTTAACACCACCACTGCAGTCCAAGTCGATTCATTTTAAGCAGACTTAGGGAAGCTTTTCACACAGCCCAGCAAGGACAGGAGACAGACTCCTCCCACAGCAGCTCTGCGCTTAACGTAGCGCTCCCGCCTTGAGGGGACAGACACGCTGCAGTCCTCGTCACGCCTGCAGCCTCGTGCCAGCCTCCCTCCTCGGCGCCGCGCCGCAAGCCCTCCGCCCAGGGCCCCCCCTGGCCGCCCAGCACGCACACGCGCTCGCAGGCCCAACTGACCGACCCACCACAGACCGGCGAGGGAAGCGGCCGACTCCGCGACTGCTTTCAGGACGGTTTTCTGCAAGGAGAGCGACTCAGGAGGGGCCGATGCTGCGGCGGGACCTGAAGCTTTGGGGGCAAGTTTTTAAGGAACGTCCAGGCGGGGAAAAAAAATCTCTCTGAGAAACTTTACGCAGATTTTAGTGACGGTTCAGATGCAAAAACCCCTCCAAAACCCCAAGCACCGAGTAATCTTCAGAGGAGGAGGAGTTCAACAGCTTCAATAAGCTGCACATACTGCAAGGACTTTTTTTCCTGGGGAAATTTAGAAAAAAAATATATAGCTATCTCAGATGAACCATCGGAAGGGAAAAAAATCGGCCTTCCTGTAGTTTTGCTAGATAAGAGCCTTACAAACCAAAGCTATCTTCTGGCTTGAAAGAAAGAGAGAGTCTCTGGGTTGCCGGGGCTGCTATCGCTAGCTAGACAGCCAGCCGCAGGAGCAGGGGCTGCAGCCTTGCATCTGCGTTTGGCAGAGCCACTACACAGGTCCCGCTTCACTTACTGCAACTGTAAAGAGAATTTATTTATTTTTTTATTTTATTTTTATTTTTTTAAAGTTTGCTGGAAGTCAGATACCCTAACTGCTTTACAGCAGCGGGCTCTGGGTTGCGGTGAGGAACCACTGACAGTAGCAGAAAGTCTCCTACTATTTCATCCATTTGGATTAGAGTCTTAACTTGTGCTTCTCGCAGATGCTCTGTCTGCAAAACACGACTGATAATATTCTCTTCCTCCACTATTATATACTCATGATGTTACAAAAGAAAATTGCTCTAGAGCTGCTGTCATGAGAGCTCCCCAGTCCTATTTTCTGGATTTGGATCAGTCTGTGTGACCCAACCACTAGCTCACATACACTTTCAAAGGCATTTCTTAGCCCCAGCCTACTGGAAAAAGGCAAAAGGTTTACACATCTGTGATGGGGAAACTAAAATCCTGAATGCAATTGCCCTGGTTTCTACTCCCAGGAGTTTTGGGTGCCCACTGACTTTTTGGTCAGGTGGCCCCCTGGTTACCTGTCTTGGCTGGGTTGCTTCTCACCATGCAAGAGTCTCCTGTCTTAGAGGAGCACAGATTTTAAAAGCTTTTCCTCCATGTGCTGCGAACTGGGAAGAGAGGGTATCTATGCTCTTGCATGTCCCCTACTGGCAGGGGAACACAGTGCTTTCGCAAAGAAAAGACAGGCAAGGCCGACGGGCTCCGACTGCCCCATTGCACCTCAAAGACTGCCCAGAAGGTACCGAAGATCTGCTACGAAACGGCCGTTTGAGCATGCAGTCCGAATAGGCGTCCCAAAACAAAATGGAAATGAGAATTTGGCAAGGCTTTTTCTCAAACTCCCTCTAACGTCGTCTGAAACGTGACTGCAAAATTTCATTCCATCATCTCTGTAGAGCTGGACGAGCAAGCACCATAGCAGTACCGTGGCGTTCCTAACATGAAAGATGAGTTATTTTTTTCAATGAATCAAAGCATCATCATCATCAGTATTTAATATATACGCTATGGCTTAGCTTCTGCGCAAAAATATCCTCGCCGTTCTTCCTGTGAGTAACTAAGCTGGATTTCAATCATTCAGGTCAGAAACGCCATTTTTCAAATTAGTGACTTCTTACTGCATCTCTCTAGATAGTACAAAATTAAAAACAAGTGTCACATGTACAGACTAAGACGAACCACTTAAAGCTATATATAAACACACATTTTCAGAGGCAATAAACATTTTGTTTCCAGTGGTTTTCCTAAATGCACTAATACTGCACAGGGCTCTTTTGCCAGCCTCTTATTTCCAGCACTGATTTCACCCAGCTGACTGTCAGCCTCTAAACAACTTGTGTTTCCACTTTGGAAAAAGAAGAAAAGAAAAGTTATTCTTCTAGTGAATTTTCCATTAACAAACAACACAACACAAAACTCGATTCACAATGACTCAAGAGAACGGACAATCTTCCGGTCACAATCCTCTACAAAACAGAGCTGATTTTACATACTGAACGGCACTTACTGGTCTGCACGGAGAGCACAATATAAGAGCAAGTAAGAGAATACTGCACTTATGGCAAAACTTCCATTTTGGAGTTGTAACAAATGAATATTCACAGACATTATTCTTTCAGTTCCAGCACTTGTTTTTTCCTGCCCTGAAGTATTACCTTGCTCAGGAAGATATTTCTGCAACCCTAATAGTAGGGAGGAATAAAAAGAAGAGTGGAAAGTGATGAAGAGAAAACCAGTGATAACAACATAACTCCACAATATTTCAGTTTTCATCTTTGTCACCCACCAAGGGAAAGCGAGTTTAGCAAGAAAAGACCGTTTGCTGCTTTCACACGCGCTTGAGTAAATGCACGACATTGCAATAAAAGACTTGTCGGAAATACCTCATTGACAGTACCTATATGGCCCTGTAGGCTCTGGGATCATCTCTGACGGGACTGTCCTGAAAGGGTCCGCACAGATGGGCTGACAGAGAAGCAGTAGGCGGATATGTTTCTCTCCATCCATGTGTGTGTGCAAACACATACAAAGTTAAGGCTCGCAGACAAACTGCAGGAAACCGGACTTCACTGAAGTAGCTGTTTACACTTATTTGGACTGGCATACTCAAGTCCCCGAGTCGCACTCCGCTTTACAATTCTTTAAGACAGCGGCTTAACTACTCTTTGGTGGAACATACGCTGTCACCTTCCAATTCTGTAGGCTAACATAAAAGCAGTACAACCACTTATGTCCAAAAGGTCAAAGACTCCTAGGGCAGCACATGACTACCATTTGTCTGGATGTAAATTGAGTCCTATTGACCCTGTACCATCACTACTGACCCCTTGACATTAGGAGCTTAGAGGAGAGAAAGACGACAATATTCTTAGGTTCCTAGAGATTCATTAGGAAGAAAGAAGGGAAGAGAACCTTGCACGATACGAGTTTGCAGCGCCATTAACCTTTTCTTTTCCAAAATAGCTCACGACGTGCTTACAGAAGCCTCACAAGAATTATTTGGAGATTGAGACTAACAGATTTGTATCACTTTCAGTTTTTCCAAACTGTTTATAAAACATCTCTCAGTGACTTGACATAAAGCCTCCTTTTATGTTTCCCTCCTTTCGCGTGACATGCGACACCTTTTCCTGTTTTTCATGGCAGATGGCCTAGACATTCAAATGAGCATCATCTCTGCAATCAAGGGCACTTCTCGTCTCCCTTTCTCTCCTGTATAACCTATAGCTGGCTGCAGCTGGCCAGAGGTAATGGGAGGTATAGCCTAATTTGCTGCTTTAGGGAACAGAACTGGCACACTAAGGTTTAACTTCATCCTAAAAGCAGATATGGTATGTGCTGCTCCAACAGACACAAGGGATTTGCAATCGAGTGGAAGGGGAAGAAAAAAAGGGGACATCACCTTGTTTATAGCCAGCTTGTTATCTTTACTTGAAAGCCAAGACATCGGTTTTTTTCTGCTCAATGTCTTGCACCTCATCAAGAGAGGCAATCACTAGATTTTTAACTAATAATAATAAAAAAAGATGCTTATAGCTCCGGCCGGCTAATGGCAATGTCTGTGTTTCTGGCACGTGACCAGTTTACTGCTGTCTTGCTGATCGGAGGAGATATGCATGTATCTCCAAAGGGCTAGGAAAGCAGAGAGATTAGGGACTCGGCTGCTGACAACAACCAAACTCTCTATAAACAATACACAATGAAAATAATGAAAAACAGACTTTCCTGGTATTTTCAGTAGCCTCTAGACAATGCAACAGTTTCTGGTTTCTTCACTAAAGATGATATCAATTATGCCTTTTATCCATCACGCAGAAGTCACGTGTGAGGCATAACTGAGGGCCTTCTCTCTCCAAGGTAATTTCTTCTGGATTTACAGAAGGCAAAATACTTAAATTGCCTTTTTTGGCACTTTGTATCACAACAGGGCTTGGGAGGGGGGTATTTCACTTTCCTGATGCAAAGCAGCTGGCGTATTTACAACAGATAGGTCACACCAACACACCGCGCAGATTTTCAGCCCTGCAACTTCGTTTACAGCAGCGTTAACAATTCAGCAAAGCAAACGCTGAATGCTAAATCGTCGCCGAGGCAGTGTAGCTCCGCTTCTTAATGGCTATCACACCTGCCCGCCACGGGCAGCTAGTTCTTTTCATTTGCAATACTACTGCTCTTTGGCACTACAGTTTATTAAACTTAGCACTAAAGCTGAGATAATAAGTACTCCACAGGCTTCCAGTGAATTAGCCGCCGAGGAGTCCCCCCTGGACTTGCCTGCAGCGCACGAAGCAAAGGCAGGAGGCAGGGAGGGCGACGAGCCGCTCCAGGCGGGACTTCTCTTCTCCCTGGGGAAGGACAGGATCGAAGGATTCGCTCGCAGCAGATGATGCTGCCCACTTTCAAAAGCACATTTTGCTGAAGACTACAAAGCCAGGAGCAACTTCTCCCTTTTCTCACAGAAATTCCTTCCCCGCGTTGCACGTAAGAGACCGTATTCTTCAGTACGCACGTGAAAGTTGATGCCCTTGGAGCGGCAGCAACTAATCCGCTCTGTGGGCTGTTTTCGTAACACCTGGCCTAGGTAGAAACGAGGTAAAAAATCTCAGCCTCGGCTCAACAAGTCTCTGCGTCTGTCATCCTGTTACAGACACAGTTCATACTGTTTTTTTTTTTTTAAAAAGACTTTATTTATACCACGTGCAAAGTGTCAGGGAAAATGATAGATCTCCAGCCAAAATGCATCCACGCTATACAGTTGGGGTTTCTTTGTGCGTGTGTTTTTAATGAATGATCACTACTAGGATAACATTAATCCAGTATTCGGACTTTTAAGGGGAAAAAAATACAAATGTAATTTGTCTTTTTTAACTGTCAACCACATTTCTACTAAAGCTTTCAAGTCTGTAGCTTCCAGGGGCCTTTTGTCTTTCTGCCACGGCAGGAATATCTTGGACAGCTGTAAGAGCTTTGTAAGCTATCCTTCTCAAAATCCATTAGCTAATTCAAGGAACCTAATTAGAGCTGCCATTTTGATGGAGCATAGTGAATTCTCAGTATAAACTACTAACACCATCAATGTTTATTAAAAATTACAAGAACCAAAGCTCTCAGTTCCACATAAATACTAATGGACAGATACACAATACTTAATAAAATATACATAGCGTTATAGCCACAGAAATACGGATCTACTTACAATAACAGAACACGCACAACCCACTGGGATGCGCTTATTCAAAAATGCTGAAGTGCAGAAGTAAAACCTAGGGACAATTTTACACAAACTGTTGAAAATTGACCGGCTTCCATTTACACTATCCTTATGTGCATTAAAGGAAGCTAAGCCCACTAAAGATGATTTGTTTCTTGTGTTTTTCCTGAGTGGTGCGCTGACAATTTGGAGCGTATTTTGAGCTTACCTCAAGAATGTACTCCAGCTGGAACCGTTTTATAGCTTCTCTTAAACCAGCCACTCCAATCACCATACTTTGTAGACATTTACACGTATTCCAGCGCTACACTCTTTAAGGCATCCAAAGATTCAAAGGGAATTCGCGCTGTTGAGCTAAAACTCAAATTGTGCTGTAGACAGCAACAAAACCGGCGAAAGGAGCCAGACATCTGGAGCAACGCTCTCCTGCGTTCTGCTGCCTAAAAGCCCAACCATAATGAAAAAGCAACTCTCCGACAACGATACAACACGTGATACACCGACCATTCTCGGCATGTATCAGAGATCTAATTAGGTTAGCCGGTACAAGCATATGTCTTTGCAGCAGAAAGAAAAAGTTATCTGGCTACTTCACAGCTTCATTTTTAACTTGATACTTCATAAATGGAACTGCAGAAAACCTCATATGTTACCATTTCAATTTGACGTGCACTTTCATATGCATCTAACAGCGCCTGGATTCTATTTATATGTACAACTAAATATACGTGCACAGAAAAATCATCAGATTTGCTACAGAAAGACAGCAGATGTTCTTATTAAGCCACTGGCACATGCAAGGTGAAGCATGTAAGCCTTATAAGGAAAGCATTTAACGTCCTAACTGCAAGCAAAAGGAAAGCAAAGATAACAAATGAAATTATTTCTAATGCGCTCTGCTAGCTGACAGCGCAACGCGCGGCAAAATAAAAGCACACTTGAGCGTGCCAGAATGGTCCTTATAATCTATGGAGCTTCTCACAGCGGGAAGCATAATCCACGCTCGCTCTTCCTGGAACACCCCGACTCTAACGTAGCGATCCAAAGTTCACCCGTTCTGAATACATATTGAAATGACACAAGCAACTTGCAAAAGAGGTGCAAGAGACACTTCCTTAATTATATTTTCTACTCTGTAGTAGTGCAAGGGGCTAGAAATTTTATGGCAATGATACTTCAAAGATAACCTCCGCAGGTAAATTCATTTTAGCTCTCTTACCGATAGGGCAGTACTTCCAAACGGTAACTCAGATCTGAGCAGCTTCACAGGAACACGTTCAAACGTCAAAACAACATTTTCCGCTAGCTTCTCTCAGGAATTATATATGGCAAATTCAGCTTGTGGTTACTGCTCAAAAGAAATCCTGCCAGATGCTGAAGCAGTCAATGGATTTTGCAAAGCTCTGCTGCCTTCAAGGCCACCCTGCCCCTTCCAGCATCTTCCCCTCCGGGGGCACCTCTCCCTCCCCGCAACTGGGCTCTGCCCAGCCGAGTTGTTCTGTTCCCCTTTGCAAAGACCGAGGAGCGTACATTCCTTCAACCAGCCTTCGTCGCAAGCCCCACGTCAACAAAATAAAACGTTTTGAGCAGAACTGTGTTTCGGAGAAGTATTTCTGAACTCAAAGGCCTGAAGTTAAAAGTGCAACTTTATTACTTTTCATTATTGAGCTGAGCGAGGGAAGCTCCAGGACTTTCAGACACGCACAGCATCTCTAGCTGCTTCTCATTAGGGCTGCAGCTCTGCTGCACCCCTGAAATTACTCCCACTGTTCTACTTGGAGAAGCCTGGGCTGATTTTCAGATGTCTAAGATAGAAGGCAAGGGTCCTCCTTTTTAGTAACTCTATTCAGAGAACGTTAAACGCAAACGGAAAAAAACTAAGTCCCAAAATCTTCCAGCACAGACTTCAAACACCACCCAAATTTCCTTGTGTACCTCACCCTGAAGAGGAAGAACAAGGCTCTCTCTCCACACTTGGCTGGGACGTCCTAGGAATGCCGAACCAACGTTCCAGCGTATCTCTGCTCGATTAATCCTCTCCCTTTTCCCCAAAGAACAGGGGACACTGTCCTTAATTTTCTCAGTTTCTCCATTTACATCTGCTTACATGGTTTCAACCGCCACCTTTAGGCCAGCTCTGCCTCCAGCACTCCTTGAGATCCATCTCCCAGGAGCACCTCACAGAGCAGTCTGCTACTAACGATCAGGCTGCAGGTGGCTTGGGACAGCAGGGAGCTCTTCTTCCTTTCTGCCTTGTTTCAAAAATGCTTGTGAACACGTCTAACACCTTAAAAGAACATTAAGCTTGCAGCGTATCGAGCTCTCAAAACCTCTCCTTGGAAGCACCCACTTATTTCCCACCACTCTGCCCTGACCCACCACCACCTCATACACACTTCCTGCATTCATGCCAGCTCTGGCTGCTCCAGCAAGCCTGCCTCTTCCCTGTCCCTGTACTTGTCCTGCCCCGCCACGGCATTTCTTATGATTTTGCATTCAAACCGGTCCACCCTTTTGCTCCCAAGAAGGTGTCTCCTAAGGTGAGGGGGACTCTGGTCATACCCCGGTCACCTTGTCCTCCATTCCTGCACCAGGAACCTCTCTGGTCCCTGCAGCCAGGAGAACCTTCTACTTGGAAAATATGTCTAGGCTCTGGCACATCAAGACTAACACTTTTGGTAAAGTCAGCAGCCAAGTTTCTATCATGTGTGTGGGAAGTACTCAAAGTCTTACAAATTATGTCAAATTGTCGACGTTCAGGGGATGGCAAAAGGCACAGTCTGGTACAGGACCAGGCTGTGTTCCCTTCCTAAATATAAAGCCCCTGTTCCAGGGTATGGAAAGACTACAGCTTCTTACCGAAAAGAACCATATGCTTCTTATTTTTACTTTTTACAGAGGCAAAACAGTGCTTCGGTCCCTCCCCTCCAGGCCCCCCCAAAACAGCTGTCATCATGTTCCACAAAAATTCAGCTCCAGGACGCCTCCCACCTAGGCGTTTTCAACCCCCCGTGGTTAAGGGCCGCCTATTACCAGGTGGAAACGCAGCTTGCCACCAGAAGTCAGGCCCCCAGCCGCCCTCCTACCTGGAGCAGGACCTGGGAAGCCCACCCCCTGGGAAGCTGCCTCGCGCCCGGGCGCCGCTCGCCGACAAGCGCAACGCCTCTGAGGTGCGGCTTGCGGGGCGTGCAGCGCTCCCCACCACGTGCTCCAGATTACGCTGCCGTCAGCTCAATGAGAGACTTAATTGATGAGTGCTACTTCCTTCGCTTGTCCATTAAGATAAGTACGGCACATGGACATTTCAGCCCATCAAAGACAAGAAAACGCATTAATTTCGGTTTTCTTAGAGCTGTTAATAAATCTGACACTGTCTGGCAGTTTTCTTCATTTCCTACCATTTGACAGATACTGTGATCACAAGTTACAGAAGATGTTTTTTTCCTCTGAAATTATCACTCCAGTAATACAAGCCAGAAGGAAACTTTATCAAGATACCCAGTTTCTCTGTATCATTTTTATTTTTAACTTTAGGAGGCCGGTTTGTGCATATCTCTCAATGTCATCAGAAATAATAGCACTATATGGGATTATGAATTTAAAAAAACACACACACACGTTGTCGTAAATGACTATTAAAACAAATAATCTCACGGCAGTTAGCAGAAGTCAGTGTGCCTCTCATCTCACCAAGCCTGACTCTAGTTAGACCTCTTTTTTGTAAAAACTCCTGCAACTGTTGTCTTCCTCTTTCTCTCTCTCACATTGACGTTTGTGTGGAATCAAGAAAAATCTTCCTTAATAATTTTTCATTACTAATGGCTTTTTTTTGGTATGTGTATTTGGGGGGAGTGAAGGCAAAGGGCAGGAAAAAGCTGCTTTAAGTGCTCTGCAAATGATCCTCCTGAATCTGGGCCTCATAAATCCTATCAAATGTTATATTTCATCAATAGGCTGGAAAAGCTTTTTTCTCTGCAATGATGAAGCCTGGCTTTAAAATTTATGGTTTCATTTTAGAAATGGACTATAAAAAGAGTCTGACTTAGCTGTCTATCAACTGTAGCTGACATTAGCAAGTAAGGTGTGGACTTTCACAGTGTTATACGTATTTTCTATTTATATGCACGTACATACATACGTGTGGAGATATATGATGACATGTACATCGCTGCAGGTTTGTGCATGCATAAACACACAGTTGTCTTTTAAAACAAAACAAAAAGTATTTTCTTCCAGTGCAAGGAGGTCTGAGGTATTCAGCAGATTAGATTGCAAAGGGATAAAAGTGTCCAGAGCAGAGCTGGTTCAAATATCTGCAGCAACACAAGCAAATTCCATTTTGCTGCCCAAATGATGGAGATAAAGTACATCAGTTTGTCCTCATTCGTGGGGCGGCAAAATGCAATTCAGCATTGGCAAAGCACGCTTCAGGAGGGGGCAGTGGAGATTTCTACAGGCTGGAGGGAGAAAAGGAGGGCAGGAAAGGACCAGGAAGTTTTAGGTGGGGGAAGACAACCAGGAAAGGACTGAAGGATTGGGGACGCAGAGCTTCAGCAGCTCCCACGCATGGGGATGGAGGGGAACAGGCTCCCCTTGCACAACTCCACCCCATCTCTCTTCTGTAAGCAGCTCTGCCTCCTCCACCCGCTCCTACTTGCCCTCCTGCGCTCCCTAGGGGAAGGAGAGAGCAGAGGATACCATTCCTGCCACCACCGACGGAGCTGCGCGGGTGCAAGGGCTGTTCCCTACAAGCCCCGCTGCTTGCCCAGGTGGAGGAGGAGACGGGCTGTGCGCGCTGCGGGAACGGCCACTCCTCGTCTCCTCCATCCCCACCGGAGCTGGCGGTCTGCAGCCACTGACAACTGCATAGTTCCCCTATGCTTAAGCAACGAAATCATTTCTAATAGGAGCATTACAGTTTCCCCTCAAATCCTCACCTCAGACTGCTTGAAAAACAAGCCATGCTAAGAATAAGAAGATAAAGTAACATAGCCGTGGCCTGAGAAAGTGAGGCCCCGCTCTGAACGTAGGGCAGCCTGTCTCCCTCCATCGGCTACAGAAGAGCCCAAGTTTCCTAACTCAGACAATTAACGATGGATTACGTGAATACAGCAAATCGGATCACGCTGCCGAGGCATTATAAGAACCAAATGGAAGAGCAGTTAATCTAAATCTCATGTGCGATGGTTCCTATTGCATGCTGCCATCCTTGCTGCCGAGCCTGGCTGCAACGCTTGCTTTGGTGGCAACACGTGCAAAAGAACGCAAGTCCTGTTCCTCATTACAACCCAAGGAGAAACCTCACCCAGGGGAACACGGCCAAAGCTGACAAGTGAACGCTAAAGAAAGGATACTGAGAAGGGAGGCTTAACCGTAAACGTATTCCAAGTCAAGGGTAGGAAAACAAAGCTCTTCTACTGCTTTTATCTCATAGCGTGAACAAGATGAACACAGAAAAGAACACCTCGCCAGTGCCGAGGATCCTTACACGCAGCGTCCTCAGGTCACTTCCGAAATACTTTCTCGGGAGGACGCTGTCAGGGGTAACTCCTGGCTCCCCTCGCCAGGTCCCTCTGCGGAGGGAGGCCCGTACCAGAGGGCAACGCAGGGCGGGACCCCAAAGCACCCACCGCCGGGGCCTCTTCTGACTGGGCCCACGTGACCGACGGGCAATCCTCCCTTTGGTATCGTCAAGCAGGGCAACAGGCAGGAGAAGTACCAGCCACCCACACCCGGCAGCTCCACTGGCCTTCTGCTTCTGACGCGACGGTTCCGCTGTAAGCATGCGGCACAGCTTACGGAAACGAAAGGAGCTGAGCTGCCTCCGTTTCCACAAAACGGTACTTGCATTAACGAAGGGTGACTTTATCACGTCTTAAGCCATATGTAACACACCTCTGGAAACCTAAATTTTTTACTGCAAGGAGGCACATAGCAGCATCACATCATGCGAACAGAAATGATGCCAAAAAAAAAAAAAAAGGCTAAAACAAAATCTTAAAATGTTTTCAGATTCATACAAGTTAACTAACCCATTTAATAATCAAATCCAGGACACTAAAAGCAATATTGACATGAGTAAGCTGTTTTCAGGCACTGAAACACACCCACAACAGATCAGGAGTAATTCTTGCAGTGTATTTTCTCCCATAGTTTTCCTGGGTGTTTCTCCCTAAAGGTTTCACAATAATGCATGTTCTTCAGCTTTCAGCTTTCCCTATGGGTCTTGTACTTTTTCCTACCTGAATTAACTCTTCTCTCCACAAAGCTCTTTTGCCAGTCTGCAAAGAGACACTCCGGGCACTGTTCATATTTTTTAATCTTTTTCTTCCTCTCTCTTAATTTCTTCCCTTTTTAAAATCTTTTCATTTGATTCTTTCCCCAAAGGATGCTTCCTTTCTTTTTTCTTTTTCTTCTTTCTTTACCTCCTTATTTCCCAGTCTTTTCCCTGAGACCTCTCTCTCTCTCTCCACTCTTTTCTTTTTTCGCATTTTGCTTGAACTCTTATGAAACCCTGACCTGTTTACAGGAAAAAACAGAGCTTAAGGGCTAATGTTTTACCCTTTACTCACCATCCTGCATCTGGCTGCAGTCAACAGTAACCAGAATTCATCATCATCAATGGATTTTCAGTGACATGCACTGTATTTGCTCAGATAATGGCCCCACACGCTGCCTTTGAAATGAGGGCATGACCACTACTGGGGTATATTCTCAAGAGCCAGTAATTGACTTTGCTGCGGGACGTGCTTGCATAGTGTTTTGCAGGCAGACCTGCAGAAGAGCAAGCTCTGAAGCTTTCTGGGGACGGCAGCGCGTCTCAACAGGTCACACCGGTATTACCCTAAGCACATCACCTTAGCATGGGAGCAGGCCACTAGCTAGCTGGTCTGGAGGCCCAGGGCTGCCTCTGAAAGAGCAAGCAAACACATGAAGGTACGAGACCTTAAAGATTTGTTACCGAGGTCTAAGGTAAGGGCTGTAGGCTGGAGCGGCCTTGCCCCAGCTTCTGACATTAGCTTCCTTCCCTCCCCGTAATTTTGAGATGGCCCCAAATCTTTCCAGACTGCCCCAGGAATACCTGTCGATAAAACACCACTGCAACGCCCCAGTCAGAGATACGACCCTCCTTGCAATAGGCCCTGGACACTTGGAAAATAAAAAGACAGTCCTGTTTCCACGCACAGAAGAACGATGGAGACAGTGAAGGCAGATGGGGAAGCACAAGGTAATAGGGAAACAGTACTGGTCAGCAAGGTATGGCAGCGAGGAGGCAGATATATTGCTCCTGGACAAGCTACAAAGACAATTTTAGAGTTTTTGAGCCCCGCTGATGCTTGCATTCATTTCGGATAGACAGTACACAATTTTTTTTTTTTTTTGATTTAAATGAAGTCACGACTTGACAGCACTACTGGACTAACAGCATAAAGCACCTTTGGTGTTAGGTAACTGTAAAACACAGGTACAGAATACCAGTGCAAATGCAGCCTCCCAAGTTGCTACTTCCAGTGTAGGACAAATGTCCATCCACTTCACTAGTCCTCAACTTCATAAGCTTGCCAGCTGAGCACACAAGTGGGTCACAGCCTCCATTCCTGGAGCAGGAGGGAGCCTGAATTACTGCTTATGCTGTACTCAGCCCACCTCCGTACACCTGCCCACCTGGAGAGAGCAAAGCAAGCTGAGCCCACCAAGATTTAGGAGAGCAAGGGAGGAGAGATTGCTTCCATCTGCTCTATTTTCTCCTGCAACGGCCAACGTCTGAAACCCCCTTGGACGTACGTTATCTCTGACTTAAGCACAGCGACCCTAACGTTTTCTCCTCCCTCATTTTTTCTACGTTCAAATGTATTCTCCATCAATATACAAAACTACCTTTCTTCCATCTAATTCACTGCTCCCCATGGGATAGCCGTTAAGGCTTGCCCATGAATACGCTACATTTACAGGCAAAAGCAGGAACAGAGAAACCCCCCTCACTGCCTTGTCCCTCTCCGTGAGAGGGCCTGAGACACACTGCATGCAGAGCCCTTCAGTCTTCTGGCATACAGCTTAGAAGTCAGAATGGACTTCCAGTCTGCATATCTTGCTTTGTCACAAAAAGTACAGTCCTTACAACATGCACTTGGCTTTGCCCCATTCTGTTTTGGGGTCTAGCTTTTAGTTTTGTTTTTCTGCACATTGCAATAGGCAGCTTCCCTCCTTCCCGCGCTGCCACCAAGAGCCCCAGCGGTAGCAGCGGATATAGCCACGGGATTCAGGCTCCTGAAGGAAACAGAAGACCGTGGATCTCTGTTCTCATCTGCGCTTCACTCCTGACCATACATCTGGATCCAGCACAGTCATGCCAAAGCTGCTATCTACATCGTGGTGCAGGATTAGGTCGGAAGAGCACTGTGCCAGCTTGTGTTTTTGCTCTGAAAAGAGCAGCGCAAGCTGTTCAATGCTGCTGCGCAGAGCAGTCGTGGAGACAGCAATAAAGGATCACTCGTCACTCTAACAAAATCCTTCACCCCTAAGCTGGTGCGGGACCAGTGAATTGTGTGACCTCCAGAGGAAAATAAAATAAAAGTCTTAAATTACTGCGATTTAACTGCATATTTCCAATAGCATAAGCTTATGAGAACGCAACTGAGTCCAGCAGGCAAATTTCTTTTAAGAAAACAGATTGCGTTCCAGGGCATACCGAATGGCACAAAACCAGAAGCTCTGAAGAATGGTATTTCTCAATTTTTCTTTTAGGAGGTCTTCTTCTGTGAGGCCACAGCTGCATCTTCCAGCTGGTGCCATTAAAGGGCTACACTGGCCACCGTCAGAAGAGCAGCTGGAAAATCAGTGCCCTGTTATAGCCCTCTTCAGCTTCTTAGCTGGAACACACCTTGAGGCAGCGGTGCTGTATCCACAGCTCAGAGAGATTCCCAGCGGGCTTGCCGAAGAATTCCTAAAATTTGTGAAGAGATGAAAGGCAAACTTCTGGTCCCATATTTGTCAGGGAAAATAAGAGAACAGCAGTTACTATCTTTTAAATGTTACTCATCAGTACTCCCACTAAAACCTATTTACACTAGAAACAACTACCCCTCGCACCAGCACACAGTAAGAAAATCAGCTTAAAAACAGTATAAAAAGCATTTTTTTGCTAAGCAGAAGCTAAGTTCAGCTGAAAAGCATTCCAGCACCTACATACAATTTTTTGTTTCATAGAGGCTGTTCCTCCTCTTACATACAACTGTGCATATCAGTGTGTCAGTGATGCTTCTGCAAAGAGGGTTTGACAACAATAGAGAGTCCCCAGCTTGCTAAATAAGAAGTGACAACTCCATTTGAAAGCTGTCTCTGGATGTGTTTTATGTGCAGAAATTATCTGTGACAGTTCAGATCAAAATAGAGTTTTCATTTCATGTGGGAGGTAAATGGACGATAGAATAGGTTACTTTAAATGCTGTAGTCTAGTCCAATTAATGTTTCAGACTTTTTTTTTGTATGGATTTCTTCTGTATTCTGAGCTCTAAACTTGGGGGCAAAGAACGTAAAACTCACGCTGTCAATAGCGTGACGCAACAAACAGGCCAAAAGGTCATAAAAGTGATTAACAAAAACAGCCATGCAAAAGTATGGCAGAAAAGCTCAAGTTACAGTAATCTGGCTGTGAAACGAATAAGTATAAAACAGAAAAGAAAACATCACTTCATCATTCTTTCAGAGAGAACCAGGCATGGGAATCAGTCCTGATCTGCCACCTCAATCAACAGAAATTTTGCCACTTACTCTGATGGAAATGGGACTTACGTATCGGGCTTCTCAACAGCCGATAGCAGATTGTATAAGATAATTTTATAATTTCTAGCTCAGTAACAATGACAATTTGTACTTTTAAAAAACACCAGATCCAAAATATTGCTTTGACCTCTGATGCAAGGATACGCATTTTCATGTGTTCTGGAAAATTATACATGCTGATTTTTTCAAAGATATGCCCCATTAAGTACCAGCATGCTATGCTATCAAGAAATAAGACAGGATACAAGAACACATGAAATCGTTAAGGCTTTCATGTTGTATCCTTTTGTGTGCTGTGGCAACTGCTGCTCTCCTATCATAGACCGGTGATCACGTTACTACCGGCATCTACAGAAACGACGCGTACACTACCAAATTTATGCAAGTATTTATCCAAATTCTGGTGCGAACTGTCACATTTCATGCCAGTGAACACAAATGCACATTTGTCACTGGTACATCAACCAGCCGTTTCCTGACCCCTTTCTGAGAAACGCGTTGTCGTAACGGACTGGATCCACTGCTGTGCTACTCGAGCACAACAGTGGTTCTGGGGTGAAGCTGGAAGGAAACCGTGCTGCCTCGGGCCCCCTCGCCTCCTGTCTGGCACAACTGATGCGGACAACAGTAGTTTGTACGTTGCTTTTTAGATATAAGTACTACATAAGCAGTAAGTATTATCATTAGAGAAGCTATGAATCCACAAGCGAGCGAAGTCATACCAAAGGCGGGCCAACGAACGTTACTTCATGCATTTTGTTTATGCCACGCTTTAAACAATGCATATTTTGAATCTCTTCGGAGGAACAGCGTTTTTCTTGGCACTAATTTCAATTTCCACCCACTTACAAGAGCAGGTGTCTTTATGTATCATTTCTCAACCCTGGGAATAAAGAAAACATTTAGAAATATGTTAAAATCTTTCTCCTGAAGTCAGGGGGGAATTAATTTCAGGTTCCAAGGGCATTTCAAGAAAAATAGACCTCCGCTATGAATGCATCGCGCCACTAGAAAAATTAAGCGGGACAAAACGTTCCGAAGATATTAGACTTCAGTATCTCCACTGGCCAAGGACTGAACACTGGTAGTCTTACTCCTCAGAGACAGGCTTTAAACACAAAAGAGAAATTAAAATATACTTACGTGTCAGGGTCTTTAAGAGAAAAACAACAGCAGAACAACGAAGCTGCTCAGACGCTTTGTGTATTCACCGCAGCTAACAGTAATGAGAGAGAGGGCAGAGTGCAGATTAAAGGCTAAAAGGAATACTGTTAATCATTTCGGGAGCCATACAGATGCGTAAAAATATCAGTATTTAGACTGAGTCTAAATTTCGGGAGGAATACCTGAGCGCTTATTATATTTAGATTGATAATCTATTTGCAGCAGCACTCAAAGAGAATTAGAGTTCAACCTATTCAGGTCTGGAGCCAGAACGTGCCGGTAAGTGCAAGAGACTTTTCAAGCTCTGTAGCAAAGAGGTCAAAGCGTCAACACCGATGCAGACAGTGGTATTTGCAGAGAAAAGGAAGAAAAGATCAATCCCTCCCCCCCCCCAGTCCCCTTTACTCTCCCTCTCTGAAGCAGCTGCTGCTTAAACATTGCCACTGTATATACAGGCACAAAATAACTGCCTCCTGGGTTTTTCCACATCAGGGACAGGAACAGCACAAGACGTCACAGGAAGAAAACACCACCTTCTTCAGGTGAAGGACTGCAGCCTCTTTGCTAGCCATTCGCGTACTGACAATCAGCAACAGGCTCACTGCTACTTCGAGGCTGTTCCCCAACCGTCCGCCACCAACTCGCGCCCCTTTGCCATGCTGTGGAAGCGCGTGCTGATTTTTAAGCACGGGCGGGCACACTGCAGCAAGCCCCCCCCACCCCGTCTTTACCTGGGAACAGGGCAGAAGCAAGCCAGGTGCCCCGTTAGCGGCCCACTTACTGCACACAAACGCTCCGCTGAAGCAGCCCTCAGACACCTATGGAGCATCAAGGCAGCTCAGACAGAGGAAATAGCCTTCCGCCACCCTCCCCAGACAGAAAGGGTTTTCAGCCCGCTTTCAGCCCTCCGAGGGTGCGTTGCTGCTTACCGTGCAGCAGCAAAGGTGCAGAGGAACTGCCAGGGTCCTACCGCTTTCGTTTCCAGGCCATTCACAACACTTGCATGTCTTATGCCTAAGCTCACAGGCCAATTCTCAAGACATTTGTTTTCCATGCAATTTATGTAAATACCATAATGATCATCTGAGGTCGATTCCCATTTACAAGGTAATAACCGTATCCAGGGCTAAGTAGGCATCAAAGCCTAAAGCCAGAAGTGTTTATAGCAGATAAACCCCAGGGCTGAAGAACAGGCTTTAGTTAATACTGGTTTCAGAGGAAATGCCCTTAAGATACTATTATGCTGGAAAACTTTATTCAAAATTGCAATTTTAAGCAAATGAAGAAATTAAGCCATAAATATGGGTCAAAGACCGAGGATGAAAGGTTGTTTGGAATGATAAAACGCGAGCTAGCTCTGTCCTCCACTGTTTCTCCTCGCTGCCTCCAAGCCACTGGAGAGACGGGCTGAGAGGCCCCCACCGTGCGTGTTCAGCGGGACCGTCACACGGACCTACAGCTAACGAAGTGGGGCACCAGAGAGACAGAAACAAGAACGGGACGAACAGGAGGAGGAGGGAACTTATGTTCACCAAGCACGTTAAACTTATTCCACTTGTAGCACTTTCTGAAGGTACCTCGTGCTCACTCCCTTCGCATTTTCCTTTTTCATACAGGTTTTGTTTCGCCTTTTCTTCTGCACCAGCTTGATAGATGGAGAAAATGAAGGCAGCCACCTGTTTTGCAGGCCACTGAAGAGTATAAAATCTTTCATGCAATCACCCTCCATTAGGTTCTAAAAACGGTCACGAGACATCAAGGACAAGTTAGTGATTAAAAAAAAAGAAAACCTGTGCAGTCATCTGAAGCAGCATCATTTTCTCACATCCCTCTCCCAAAGACCAGCCGTTCCCTTAGACACCGGCCACACTATAGTTTAAAACAAGTTATCGGTTTCCTTTTCCTAGGCAGTCTAACATCAGTCTCCGCAAAACGGTCACAATTCCTTCAGATCATCCCGAGATCGATACGGATACCTTGATCCGTGGCAGCGAGGGATCTGCGCCAAACGGGCGGGCAGAGAAAGCGCGCTGCGGCCGCGGCACACCGCGCTCCGGGGGCACCCGGCCTCCGTGCCGGCCCACGCGGGCGCCCGCCGAGCCTCCAGAGGACAGAGCAGCGCGGCTCCACCACGGAGCCGGAGCTGACGAAGGAGTAAAAGGCAGTACTATTTCTTGGCTTGCTACGACCCCTTGGATTACTGTCTGTAACAGTGGACTTGAGATGCTGGGCTGAAAAACAGCACGTTTTAAGAGTTTGTCATTGACTGCGTGCTCTGCACAGCTGTCAGACAATAATCACAATTATTCTCTCTTTATTCCACATCCTCTTGCCTTTTTAACCAATCCTCTCACATCCCTTTGGTCCTCCCAATATTTTTGCTAGCACAATATTGAGTGATTTCCAGCTTTTCAAACAACATCAATTCTTAAGAGTTTTTTGCTGACCCAAAAGATTGGGTTTCGTGCCTCTGCCTACAGTTGCTGCAGCAGCACTGCAGTTCTAGCAAGTCCTTGGAGGACCTTTCCCCAGTGGCATCGTGACACCAGCAGGAAGCACTGTCCTGGCCTTCGCTCAGGAGCGGCAGGTTTACCCTGCTAACAGATGCTTGAACCCTGCATGAGGAGGTTCCCACGACTCATCCTGAGGTCAGCTCCGTGGCCCTACTAGCTCTTGACACCAGACGTAGAAGACTTAAGTCACCCATTGAAACAGAACTAAAACGAGCAGAAAAATCGTACAGAACTGCCAACGTATACCCCAGGGAAACTGGGACTGCAGGAAAACCAGGGTATAATTAACCTGCTCAGAACATGTAACAATTCCCCACAACCTTGTGGGTGCTTAGAGACTACTTTCCCCTAGAGTTAAGCTGCGTGACCACCCCACAGTTCAGAGCACTTGGCAGGGACGTGAGCAGTCACGTTGGGAAGCCCTAACAGGGTCACTGTATCGTTCATTCCTGGTGGCAACGTAACCCGGCAAGGCTGGTTAAGGCGTCCCCCGCGGCTCCCTGTGCTGCACGCATCTGAGTTGGTGTAGGAATCGTTCCTGGTAAATGAAGGAGAAAATCAACTGCTTATTTTGAGAGCACACGTGAAATTGTGGGATGCTACCTGAAGACTCTCGGGACTCAGCTATGCTCCTCACCGCCTCATGAAGAAAAGGGGTTGGGGTTGTTTTACCTGTAGCTCACAGGAACCAGTTAGCACAGGTACTGCTGACCTTGGACAGTTGCAAACTGAAGACACGGTGAAGACAATTCTCACGGCTCCAGTCAACGTCCCTTTTCCTTGTCGCATCTAAACGTTACTTCTCCATCCTTACTAGACATAGCTTCGCTGCCTTCCTAACTGGATCCAGTCCCAGCATTCTGAAGTAGGCCAGTCACAAGCTTATTTTTCCCTCCTCCAAACTTAACCATTTGTCCATTCCTTTAAGATTTTGGGGAAACGGTTCTTTCTCTCCCACCACACTTTGATTATTTTTCAAAAACAGTTTGACCAGAAGCCACAAAATTAGCCTAACACAGGGAAAGTCAGGAGAGAGCTTGCCATGGGCTCATGCCATCACCTGCAGTCTGAACAGATGGATGCTCATACATGTGAGCTGGTCTAGGCTCCTCACCTCCAGCCTCTTCCACCTCTAAAAAAATGACATAGCCTTAGCATGTACACACTTAATGTAGGATGGCAAAATCCCATACTCTCCTCTACTGATCGGTTTTATTAAACCGAGATCATCTGTACCACGACTGAAGGAAAGAACGTCTTCCTTGCATTTAACTGGTAGCAGCTCAGAAAAGAATCAGTAGAGGATTTTTGGAAAGTCATGGTTTTGGACAGAGCACGAGCTCCCTGAAGTCAGCAGCGCGGACTGAGGTTACACTGGGCTGTGCAGCAAAGCCTGCGCAAGGCTAGGCCCCCGGGGCTTTCTCTGGAACCACTTGCACGTCCAGGAGCTAGGAGATGCTACGGCAAAGTAACTGTGTCCGAAAGGGCCGGGGGAGGCAACCAGCAGACGGTAACAGAGAGAGCTGGGAACCTGGCTGAGAGAAAGAGAAAACAAAAGAAAAAACAGCGGAAAAGGTTCCTTGGCACAGGCCACCTTGGAAACGCAAGCCTCGCCACTGCGAGCAACGTAGCGACCTTCTGCTCGTTGCTCCTCTTCAGCCAGGGAAGCGGGACGAAGCTGACGTTCGTCATTTAACCACAACTGCAGCACAGAACAGACCTGACTGAAAGATGTGTCTTTTTTTTTTTCCTTCTCAGCTAGTGCAAGCCTGCAAGGCTAACAGCAGGGCCAGAGAGACCGATTCTGACGGGAGACGACCGCGAGCGAGGCAAACCCGGGCACCTTGAAAACCTCAAAGCGTATTACGCAGAACACGCTACGGGAGAGTAGGGGGAAGAGAAAATCACACCAGATTTAGCCACGTCCCCTACATTTTAATTAAAATAAGATTTAGTAATTTTATTTAGGATTACCAAACTCCCAGAGGAAATGCATTTCTTCGTCTGTACTTCTACCAGACCATTATTAATTACGGAAAAAATCCGCAGTACACAACACTACATATATCCATCCATACTGCATATCCAGCAAGGTACTTTTCCTTGTTCAAGGAAAATAGCCCAGTTACCCTGCTTGCCTGCTAAATGGAAATACCACATGCTATTAGGGTTTGCACTTTAAGTATGCAAGTGACTGGCCTATAAACAAGATTTTAACAGCTTCTCTTTTGAACAACTCTGACTGTTTAATTAATCTTCAGCCATTAACCATTCATTTAAAATGCCACTTACGAAATCTTAATTTTGCACATTATCAGCTGGTTCACAAATAGCTATCTATGAACAGAAGTGTAATGATCTTCCTCTCTCTTCCTTGGAGCTTACCAACCTTATAGTCAATTCTGGCTTCTTAATTAACCACATGCATATTAGCATTTAAAATTAAATGGCGTTTTGTAGGAAAAAAAAAAAGAATTAATGTGCAGAGAAAAGTTAATACACACATTATTCTGCTGCTGATTAAAGGAGCAAGCACGAGCTTTTGGTCAAATAACATCCTGCGTAAGGCAGAATTTAGCATCTCTTGCTCACACCAGAGAAATACGCTGTGGCAGAAACACATGCAAGGCCGTATGATTTCATTCCAGCTACATGGACGATCGCGTTTTGTCCTTATTTGTATATTTAAAGAGGCTGACAACACCATCTGCATTTTACTCTCTATCCTCTGCTACGGTCTCTTCTTCCAGTAAAAGACCTGTTCTTCCTCCACGGACTTATCTTTTGCACTTGCATACAAACGACTGTAAGAACGGGACATTACCAATAAATAGGCAGAATTAACCTAAAACAATTCCATGCAATAATTTATCATATAAGAAAAGACAGGGCTGCAGGGAGAAAAAAAAAAAATCTGAATGCCTATGAATGTTTAACACAGCTGCCAAAACTTAGGCTCACCAGCATCTGCAGCAGGACAGTCGCAAGGGAGTTGTGGGAGTGTAGTATATAAAATTTTACACATCTGTCAATAAGTGAGGTGATCCAAATGCAAACCCTAGCAGTCAGGAGGCATGGAGGCAGATTTGTGACCATTCCTGATAGACTTTAGTTCTGCTGAACAACGCATGGCTTGGAACAAGCATGCACGCATTACACGGGAGCAGCGGCTCTGCTCGGGTAAAACTTTTGACAATTCCCTTCTGCTCAGGCATGCTCTCAAATGCTCAGGGTTACTCAACCTGCACAATATCTCAGGCAACCACAAGAAGCGAAGGATAGAGTGACGGTCCCAAATTTGGGAAGATTCAAATGAGGGGTTCTTGGGAAACAGCACTCTGAGCTGCAGCTCTAAATGGCTTTTCTTGAACGCGACCAACAAAAATGATTAGTTTTTTGCACATAGTTGGGAAATCAAATCAAAGCTTGTTTAAACATCTTCCAAGTGGCCCCGTTAACTCAACGTTTTTCCTGCTTGGTACAATTAGTACACGGTAGCCACTGCTGCAAGTGGTGTCAGGAGCAAAAACTCAGTACAAGTGAAAATCCAATGGAACCACCCACACTCTTGTGAAATTGGTAGCCAAAAGGGTTTCCGGACTGCTCTGCTTCCACAACTAGGCCAGCTCTAGGGCTCCCACAGGAAGCACTGAGCCTCTGCTATACCTTGCCTGTGTCAGTTTGGATTTAACTTTTGTCAGAAATCTAGCAGGCAAGGAAGGACAGTAACAGTTGCCACAAGTCGTGCCTACAAAACAGTCCCTTTCTTTTCTTTTTTAGCATTATGGGGAAAAGCAATCTCATTGCAGCCAAAAATTCAAAGCTGCCTTGGCAAGTTTCAAAAAGAAAATAATTCCCGTAGCTAATGGAACTGGAGGAGAGTCTTGGGCGTGTTGGGGAGCAGAGGAGAGGAAACCCGAGTGATGATTTTAGGGCAGCAAGTAGACAAGGCAGATCAAGAAGCTACGTGGTAAGATAGAGCAATGGCTTACTCTTCCTAGCCAGGCTTTGCAAATCAAAGTGTTTCAGTGCATGACCATAACTCTTCTTCCAGCGTAACACAAGGTACAGTAGCAAAGGGCGCTCAGAAATTACCGAGCCTCATCCTATTTCTACCTTGCCTCCGCATTATCAATCTTACAGAACGACCGCACCTGAGTAAATGACCACCCTCTCCTACAAGAGGGAATTGCTTTTTTGCTATTCAGTGATAAAGGGTGTTGCAGATAGATGCATGAACACTGAGCAACGCTTGTGGTACACTGCACTGAGTTCCAGAAAACTCTGGTTTCTGGATTATAGAAACAGAGGACTCAGTAACACTCTGGGCAAATCTAACTTGCCCTTGCTTTGAACAAGCCTTTTCTGTGCAGCTGTAGGCCCACACGGCCTTAGTTCAAACAGGACAGGAGCTACCTACACCTGCCCAAAAGACAAACATTTAGCCTGCTCTTTAGAAACAATGCTGTTTGCTAAATTTTAGAACTCTTTAGAACCCTTTTTACTGCCCCCCTCAGGCTTAAATACAGCTTGCATTTAGCATTTAGTTTCTCAAGATGCACGCCTTTTTAATTTGATCCCGTTCAGGGAAAGGTGGACTGCTCAGCATGTTCTGCCTCTGTCTACCACAGCTCTGACCAGTTTAGAGGGCGGGTAGGATGCAAGGGGCAGACGTAAGCTTGTGCAGAGGTTATTCCTTTCTTTTCCTGGTTTTCAGTTCTGTGTTTTGCTAGATTAAACAGTCTGGAAGAGCACACATTTCCATGAGGAAACTTTTACCCTGAAATAATGAAGATTCATTTTTCAGTTAATTAATGTAAGCTCTTCCACAGTGCGACCAACACAGCATCTCCAAAACCAGAAAGCCAGACCAGACTAGGGCTGTGGACGCTACTCCTATGTAATAAGTCTGACTTTTTCTTTTTCTTTTTTCTTTTTTTTAAGCTCTGAATTCATTCCTGCTAAACAAAGGAAAACTGTATTTTTGTCAGACCAGCACTTTGAAATTCCCCAAGATAAGACACATAAATAAATGAAGAATTATAC
The DNA here is from genome assembly GCF_040807025.1 of Struthio camelus. Taxonomy (NCBI): domain Eukaryota; kingdom Metazoa; phylum Chordata; class Aves; order Struthioniformes; family Struthionidae; genus Struthio; species Struthio camelus. The sequence continues at coordinate 8,801,942 of NC_090947.1, read as the reverse complement.
TTGGCAGTGCGTTTGGCATCAGACTTTAAAATGTTTCATACTTCTAGGCTGAACAAATAAGTTGAGCGTGTCTTTAGAAACTTTCCGGAGATGTACTCAGAGTGTTTGGATATACTTGACAGCACCATGTTCAAGGAAGGAAAAAAGGAAATTGCTTATTCGAAACGTGAGAAAGGGTTGCAACATGTGTCATGCCTGACATTTAAGTGATAACGGTGCTGTACATATGTTCTTTTGGCTTTGGTCTGACACTTCAGCTCCGCCACGGTGCAGCTCAGCGCTGCCACTGTACAGCCCTGACGACTAACGTCGGCGGCTGCCGCTTAGCGCCCCCGGCAGTGCCACGCAGCCTGCCGAGACGCAGAGACCCGGCGAGCTCCCCAGCTGCACAAGGTGGTTGTGCAGGCTGCACCATCCTTTGGGATGGCATCTGCATTACAGAAAATTGTGCCTAATTAGAAATAAACAGAAAAAAGCTCTGATTTACAAAGAAATGTGTGATTTTGCCAGCTAATTTTTTTTTTACTGTCTTTAACTTAACATTCACAGAATACACTGATCATGCTAATGCTTTTCCTATACTCATTAATAAAGACAGTTTACATTTATATAGCACCTCTCTATCCCAAAGCTTTCAGCAAAACATACACAAAAAATTACATCTATTTCACTGAATACAGTCATCAGCGGAAAGAAAAATCAACAGTCGCGCAGCAGTGCAAAAGAACGTTACACAGCAGTCTAAAACAAGACAACAAAGCACAAACCAGAAACAACCCAAAGCAAAGCAAACTCAGATCAGAGAGAGGGTCTTAGGTAAAGGGGATGCTAGCATGCAAACAGCAAGGCGGACCAGGTCCGTACATGCCGCGAGAAGCGGTGTTTGCAGGGGGCAAACATACTCCTTAACGATTCGAGAAACAGCGTTCGTGCACGTGCAGCCCACTGCTATCTGCAGCCGGCACTGCGCGAGAGCCTCAGTTCAAGCTGGGACCCTGCCGAGGAGGACGAACTGCGAAGGCTGGCTGGATACTGGGGACGAGAAGAGGGAAGGTGCATAAACATGGACAAAGTATCAGCACGTAACTGACCACAAAGATTCTTGCTTTACAAATAGCCTCTGAATTTTACAAGCCGTTAATTATGTTAATACATTTGTCTGCAAAAAAACAAAAATAAAAATGAATTGCTTGTTTCAAAGGAAGGGTTTTAATTCTCTATCGTAATGACACATAACTGGAATTCCCAGACCGAAATGAAATAATCTATTACCTCTTTGTTCAAATCCCCTTTCTACCCCCCAATCTCATTTACTCCAGGCACTGCTCAAGCCTCCACACACTATATTGTATGTTGAGAGCCAGAGGTGGAAGAAAAAGCCATCCATCTAAAGTAAAATTAATAGCAAAACTTTGGGAGAGAGCATGCATGCGTTAGCAGGACCAAAACATGAGCTATTACATGACAAACGTGTTGATAAATGTTCATCCCTGCAAACGCAAAATAACTTTGGTTTAGCTAATAAGCATCCATTATACCCCCTTCCCATCATTTTGAGGCAGACAAGGTAGTTTTCATACGTGACCCTTGAAAGCAGATTTGTTTTTATAATTTACTTGTTATCCAGGGGTTATTTTTTTTTTCTTATCTCTTGCTTCTTCCAGTACTCTCCCTCCAGCCCCGAAAGATCTCCTCGCCTGGAGTTGCCAGCATATTCCAACAACTGCTGGCTGAGACCTCACAACCCGCTGTATAAATTCACATCAAATTATTCACGTTTGGCACATTTCTAATGGTGAATAACAACAACCTTTTTGTCTCCGAGACAAAGGAAAGATAGAGTCAGAAAAAGAACAAAGGCAGCCTAATAAGAACCCCAAATTCCCTGTTTTTTCTCCTAATCTGGTTAAACAGCCTCTACAAGCCTGAGAAATTCAACAAAGCTAAGACGCTGTGGACTGTTTGTCCTCCTGGAGAGAGTCAACACAGACAGAACAGCCTCTCAGCGTGACTTCTGATGATGGCGTCAGACAGGAGATAACTTCTTTTTTGCCTGTTACAGTTTTAGTTTTTCCACAAAATCATCGTGACATAACATGCAATTACAGCTAAACGCGTGCTAAAATCCAGGAACCCAAGGCTGTACCCAAACTTGGCTGGGACTTCAATTTTGTCCCTACAGCAAGTTAAGAATTCATTTGGTGTAGATACCACCATGATACAAGCAATTATTATTTAAAAAAAAAAAAAAAGTCAGTAAGAAAGACTCGGACGTTTCTTTTCAGCTGTATGCAAAGCAATATATAAACCCCACTTCAAAAGTGATGGCATTTAAGATGTAAAGCTATAAAATCCCTGTTAAAACTGATCTTATGAAGTGACCTTCAGGACAATGTCTTAATACCATGTCACCCTTTTGAGTTACAACTATATACATTGGTATCGGAAAAATTGATGACTCAGATACGTGGCCTCCCTCCTGCTGGGAGTTCCCCGACCCTGTTTTACCCCGTTCGGGGGACTGGATTTCTGATCCCTTCCCTACACACTGCTGCTCATGTGGCTTCAGCGACAATCACCTCAAGACTCTTCCAGTACAGCAAAACCATTTAGATAGCAAAACGTTATGATAACTGCCTCTTGTTTCGCTCTCCTCATCCTTACACAGTAAGGGAAGAGTTAATAACATGGAAGAAGAGAATTAGCAGTGTCATTATTGTTTGGAAAGATCTCTCCCGTAACTGTATTTAGGTGAAAAAAGCAAGACTTGGCCTATTCCCTGCTACACGCTTAGATTTATGTCACAAGCATTTTATTACTATTTATAACAATGACTCAGTAGACATTTTTATAGTACTATGATGCCACAAACTGAAAACACTCCTATATCTGCGCTCACACATTTCTCCCAAATTAACAAGTGTGGTATCACACAGCACAGATTGAGGCTATGGGGAGACACTGCAGATCGCAGCATGAACTCCAAGCGTGAACACTTCCTCAAGGCCCCCGTGTCTTACTCTGGCAGCTCTTCTTTTTGCGTGCACTCGTACATCTTGGCTACACACTCATACACTGGTCCGAAAAACACGACATCACTTTATTAACGCCGTGACACTAACGAAGCCTTGTGTTCTTTTAGCCCCAAATTCCACAAGCAACCAGTTTTAAAGCCCTCATAATGGGGGGTGCATCATAAACTCGAGAGGAATCTGTTTTCTTTTCAAGCCAGGGAAAAACTTGACCATCTTTCTTTAATGCTATCAACCTGGAAGCTTGACAGTAAGGATTAAAAATTGCTCTTTCCTTCTCACTTGGTTATTGGAAAGGCTGTGAAAGGCAATCAGTCTTGTGAAGCCACACTTCACAGTCTGCATAAAAATGCCATGATTCCCACTCCTCTCCCCAACCTAATTGAAAGTGCATAATATCACACAGCTGGGGAAAGTAAACTGTAAACATACGCAATACATCATGCTATCACACAAAACCTCTTACTAATAGGCACTTGATGATCAGCAGGATCAAAAGGGATCTGAAAACAGAGATGATTTTTGCCGCAGTGTAAGAACTTTTCCTGAGTGGAAAGGGGGAAAAATACTCCCTCAGCAGTGCAGGAATTGGACTGCAGCCGATTCATTCATTCTGTTTGTGAAACATGGACTTTTCTTTAATGATTTCTTTTTGACTGCTGCCTTGCATAGATGCTCTGGGGGCACTACTGGAGGAAATCTTTTTTTTTTTTTTTTTTTTTTTTGCTAGGAGGAAATCCATGGCTTTCCACTCAGTAAATACAGGTTAGTTGGGCTTCTGAGCACCCCCCCTGCCCGCCCACAAAATGCATCATTGTTTTTAATGCCAGGTGGCAATATTACCTGTCACCAGGAGTCTGTGGATAGTGCTGCTTGTTTATTTTTGCATATAATCCTTCCAAGTGCTCCCTCTCCATTGGCGTTGAAGGAGCATCACGTGGGTATACGAAGGTTTCTGCTACCGCTGGTGATGACGGCCTGTAGATGCTTGCTGCTGGATAAGCCTCTCGGAAGTGATTTACTCTGGCATAATTTGGATCCACCTCATCATCATCAATGTCAGGTCCTCCAGGACCAGTAGAGTAATCAACCAGGCCTCTCACTTGCTTTTGCCGTAGCTCCTGATGCTTGGCACCAATCCTAGCAGTGAGAAAGAAACAAGAAACGTGCAGTTGGATCTGCTTCAGCAACGGCCCCAAACCCTGATTCATCATGCAAATCTGGAGCACCAACCTTGGACGTAACTGTTCAGATCTTCCAGTACAGTGTGGAACCAGTGCCAGGCAAAACAAAACGGCGCACGTGGCAATTTTGTTGTCTATCTCTGACAATTACTTTTATCATCATTCTGACGAGCAAAATTAATGCTGAATAGAGCGTGGCTTTTCACGAGCATGTACAGTTTTAACTCTACGCCTGCCCTCCACTTTACAGTCAATATTTTAGGATTACACCTCCTCAGAAGGTCTGTATTTAATCCATGACAAAGATTTATATAGCCATCCTAATCCTGAAACTTTTCATTTAAATTAGCCAATAAAAATATTACTGCCCCTTGGTCACTTGACCGACCCAGATTCTTCTAAATAAACTACCTTGTGAAAAGTGGATTAAACGTGAAAATAAATGCAGGGATGGCACAGTTGCCTGAAATCGAAGGACCAGAGTCAATTTGCTGAAGAATGACTTTTTTTTTTTTTTTTTTTTTAAAGTTTGGCTACTAAATGGAGAAATCATGCCTCATTATAAAGGGGATAGGGACAAAGTAAAACAGCGAAGAAATGAATAGAAACCTGACAGAGATGAATTGGTACATATAAGTGAATTAAAGACTATTACTGGCAGTACTCCACTGTGATAAAGCCTTAAGTGGTATTACCAAATGCTGCTGCTAATCAGGGCCATTGTGTAATCTCTTTGGAATAGTAAAACGTATTCAGGTAAATTTCAAACTCAGCTGATCTTCAATGATTCAACATTTATTCTGGAAAGAAAACCTCTAGCAACGCTCTATGAGCACGCACTGTCTGCTAACTGCTCAGCTACTCTTCGAGACAGCATAATTAAATGCAGTGAGATGGATCAGGCAGAATGCTGACCACAGTATGTAATAAATAACATTTAGGGAAGATAATGAAGCACAGAGGAAAAAAAACGAAGAATGGAAGACAGATTCGCGCAGGCAGTGACTGACAGAAGCCAACACGCACTCTTGACTGCATCTGAAATACAGCAGCATCTCCCTGTACTGCCAACTGAAAGTGTAAAAGGAACAGTGTAATTTGTACCACAGAAGAATAAGTACCACCAGTAAAACGTAATGGGTTCAGGACTCTGGAGAGTGAAAAATGAAGATGTTCTAGAGAAAGTCTTGAAGATGAATGGAGAAAATGGTGCCTATAAGAAACAGATGAGCACACCGGGAGCTCAGCGCACTTGATCTAGTCTGTCAGACAGGAGCTATGAAGTAGAGAATGCGATTGATACTGTTTATTTTGTTTCATTAACATTTATTTTGATGACACAATGCTAATTATTTTTCAAGCAATTTGTAACCAAAAAGGTTCACAAATAATTCTAATCAGAACAACACGCCTTTTTATACATACACTCGCATACATAAACGTGCATCGTGCAAGCTTGCAAGTTACGCCTCTCCCTTATCTGTGCTAGAGCATATCTAGAGGTGACAGTAAGTAAAACTACCACTTTTTAATGCTTAAGATGTAGTTATACTTCATAGGGGGATGAGCCTGCATAGGATACCAAGGCTGTGACAGTCAGCGAGGGTGCCCACTCTCCACTCGGCCTTTCCTCAGTGAAGCAGATCACCCTTCTCCTCTCCAAATATTTTACTATAAAGACTATGCGAGAGAATTGCATCTTCTCACGACTCCTTTTCTGCTTTTCCCCAAGTCTCTGATCACAGCCCAGTTAGTACATTTTCTTTAATTTTTAAAGATATTGTTACATTAAGGCTTGGTGGGTATTTTCGATCCACTGCACTAGTTCTTAGATAGCAAAGGATGGTAAGAAGAAGGAATAAGCTACAATCCCTCCATCCTTAAAATCTCTCCGCTTTCTACACTTACGCTTCTCAAGAACTTGTTTCCTCCTTGTTCTTTCCCTGAGTTTTTCTTCTCCGCACAGTCCCCTCCTCTTTGTAACCTCCACTCCACTCCCCTGGTGCCTCGGGTTCCCGTGCCACACGCTCGCTAGTTTGTGTTCAGCAGCTGGCCTGGCTCAGGATAGGTGCCATCCGCACGTGCAACCTCCTGCAGGGCAAGGCAGCGCACTGAAGAAGCAGCAGGCTTCCAAGTGAGCCTTTGCGTCTGCACGTTTCTTAGTCTGTCTACGAGGGAGATGTTATTGGGGAAACCTACGGAGGGCACGGCCCGATGTCAATATATGATAAAATCTGTTAGTAAGGCACGTATTCTCTCATTTTACTGCCAACTGCACTGGCTCAGCTGGCTGATGGCTTCTCGGGATGATGAGCGTTTAATGGCATATGCAAAATAAAGGGACATACACCTTATCCTTTGCAAGTCCAATGGTGGCACTGGGAGACACCTAGGTAAAAGTCATGCTTTAGATTCATAGAGCAAAGGATAATGGTGTGGGGAGAAACTCAGTGCTGAGGAGCTATATATGAAAACAGAAATTAAAAAGCAGTGGCCAGCTTTCATTTCTATCCAAACCACAAACCACTGCTAGCAAAATGAGTAATTAGAGAGCAGCTGAAAGTATGCAAAGCCTTTATCCGCCAAGGCTTCGTGAATAAAGATAAAAGAGAGACCATGCAGCAGGGGCTGCTGGAGGGAGCCAGTCTGCCCGGGTCCGCGTGTAACGGATCACAGTCATTGTCCACGGAAAGGAAGTTGGGGCTAAGTTAGCATCCGGCCCACTCATGCAAAACCCAGTCTTTCCAGGTAGCTCATCGCCTGAGAGCACCCACTGCACTGCAGCGACAGCGGTGGATTTCCATTGCAAATAAGGGCCTCAGACATCAATGAAGCAGGGAGGGAGGTCTACGCTGCCGATTTCCATCTTTTATACATAAAGGGACTTCAAGAGAAACCCTCTTGCAGAGGATTAATATTTCACAAGTTTCACATGGGATTACGTTTAGAAATGTAAAAACGGAGGCATTATCTTTGTTTAAAAAGATTCACACAAATAGCTGTTAGCTTCTGCATCCAATAACTGTCAGATGGGTAGTCCTTGCCCCTGATTATCCTGCTTTTCTTCTACTAAAAGTGAGTAATAGCAGTTAGAGATTGCTGTCTTTGAGGCGAGCTCTGAAAAAGCACCGACTACTGGAACGCCCTGAAAAACCTGGGAAACAGTGGAGGGCTTCACCCTCACCTAGTGATTAAAAAAAGCCTAACAGACTTGGGTGGAGGAATAGATCATCTGAGGGAAAGGCTTCAGGGCACACAGCCAGGAATTCCTACCGGTGCAGGTGGGAGGATATAGGGTGGAAAAATGGGAAGAAGTTGCATTTCAAGGAGCAGTCTGCTCACAGGCCAGAGCAGAAGGCATGGCACATAGTCCCAAGAAGAGCTGCAACAGCTTCTCCGAAAATAGCGATACAAAATGTTCTTTGGACCCATACATTACCTATCCCCTAGGAACGTGAGACTTTGAAGGCAAAAAAGAGTAGTGCAGCACAGTGGCATCACGTGCATCTCGCTTTCATGTCTGACACTGAGTGATTTGTCCCACTAACAATACTGGTATATTCTGCACAACAAAAGCTGGAATTAGGTCATCACAATTTTCTTTTGTTCCTGTGAATAAGCCTAGCTTCTTCAACTTCTCCTTCTGAATGCAGCCTTCAATTGCTTGCACTATTATAAGCTGAACCTGCTCAAGAACAATTATTTCCATCCTATATTATACTGACCAGTCAATACCAGGCTATGTGAATTTCTCCATGATCAATGTTTCATCTTTTCAACCTTGCTATTATAATTGCATTACTATTTCTTGTTTCTTTCTCACCCTTCCATGGAAATCTATAAAATCTGCTCTATGATCTCTCTTTTACCCTATTTTCCATTTCAATCCCAAATGCTCAACTATACAGAAGTAAACCGTCAGATGGCTGATTTCTTTCTTTCTGTTTTCCTGTCCTTCCATGCCTTCTCTTACGTTTTTCACCTTTGAAGTTTCTTTTCGTTTTTCCTAAGTTTTAAATACCTTCATTGCATATGAGCGTTATGTTTTCACCCAGGTCTAATGCAATCTTTTCTTGAACACATCCCAGTAAGTGCCCAGGAAACCTTTACTGGGGTGTGACAAAACGCATGCCCTTTTCCTTCCGTCACTCGACAATGCTCTGCCAATCTCCCTAAGCTGGCCAGGTCTGCTATACTCCATCCTGTTCCTCTGCCGTTTCTGCACTTTCTCTCCTAAATCTGAAACAGCATTACATTATATATTTTAACCGCCATTACGAAAAGTATACGTCAAATCAGCACAACTATCACAGCAATTGGTTTACAGTTATTAAGAACACACAATAACCACAAGAGAGCCCAAAACTGGAGCACCACAGGATGAGTCTGGTTAAACAACTGGTGCAAATTTGTGACAAAAGATAAAACGTCACTCAACACCACGACGCTGGCAGTGAAACCAGAGATGAGGAGAGGCACAGGTCACCATCTGAACAATTTAGTGTAGCAGTAAGGTTTCCACAAGCTTCCTGATGAGGGAAAGGGAAAAGAAAAACCTCACACAGAATGAAGGGAAGTTGGATATATTTCCTTTCGGGTATCCCGTATCAATCCTGCTCGCTTTCTTCCGCCACCTGAAAACCAAGCTCTCCAGCTAAATCACTGCACGACCACGACATCAACTTCCCTTAGCCGCGTTTCTGTAACAACACAACCTTTTCACACAGGCAGCTGGAGGACAGGCAACGCAGAAGTGTTGTATCGGGCAATGCCCTTTTTATTTCCTGCGACCCATCTCTTTTTCATTAGCATCCAAAGAGTCCTACTTAAGTCTTTTCTGTTGCTTTCAAGATCCACTAGCTCTTACCACAGCCTTTCTCTACAACAAATAATTTCAGCAAAAAACGCAGTCCTATAAAATACATAACCTCAATAAAACTACGGGTAGCGTTTTCAAAACATGTTGCATCCCGCTTTTAGGGGTCAAAGGAAGACCGGATCCTATATGCCTACGGTACTTCTGAAAGCGGGACGTGGTATTTTGCAAACACACCCTCCTACAACGGAAGCACAGTTCGGCAGCACAGCACCAGACATGTAAGTCAAGAAAACACTCCTATTTATCCTTCCCACCATCTTCCCACCTGACATACTCAAACAAATCATACACACTGATTTCTCATGGACTACCCCGTGAAAGGATGCATAAGCCCGGACTACAGCTGCCATAAAAGGGTTAAGAGCCCAAAGAGCTCCTCTCCAGCTGCAGCTCAGAGCTCAGACACACGATTGAGTTACTGTGGCTTAACAAGTTATTGTGTTTCTGCTGAGCTACTGTCAATGACCACATATGTATTTGCCGCCTGCGACAAACACAATGTAAAACGCTTTAGCTTGACATCAGTGACAGAGATACTGACAGGCACAAGCTGCCTTAAAATACTGCAGCTCCAGCAGAGCGAGGCAGCTGCGGGAAAGGACAGGGACCACCTCAAGAAAACTCCAGAATAAAGGAGCTGAGCAAGAAGTGACTTATGGAGCAGACCCAGAAACGCTTTTCAGCAATGTGGAACGAGCTCTAGGAAAAGCAGTAAAAGCTGTTCTTCGTCTCCTGCCCCACCCGGTGAAAGTCAAGGGGGCAGCTAGGTTGGGAGCGAGAAAACGCTGAAGCCTCTACAACCTCTCTTACTCAGGGAGCTGCAAGGCAGCACTTCACCCCTGAGCAGAGCTTCTGCTGCAGAGGAACTGACCTCTGCGGTGCAAGAACACGAGCTGGAGGCAAACCTTATCTGAAATTTGCTCCAACCCACAAACTTTAGAGCTGGTGGTACAAACCCCGCTGTCATCACGCTTTCAGGCAGCGAGTATTATGCAGACAGCCAGATACCTGAAAGACGGGGTACATCTGCCATTTCCCGATGCCTCAGAGATCTTTTAGTAGTAGTACTTTTGCTAGCTATTTACTGAAGCAGTAGCAACTTTTCCCAATACTTGTTGCTAAGCTGTTACAGCTTCAGCTGCACCCACTAATCATGCACTCATGCAGAACATCTAAGTGATTCCTATTCATGAGATGGTGCTGCTGCTTTTTTCCTTTGGCTGGAAGCAGAACATTCTCTGCTTATATCTCAAGGTGGCCACCACCTGAGGCATGCAACCCAGGCAGCACCTGTAAGGAAGCAACATTTTTACTTTCTACCCTCAAACGTAAGGGCAGCCTTTCTGCAGAGATAGAGGTCAAGGTCTACTGACAGCACTGAAATCGTTCAAGGGATCCAAGAAGGCAGGCAATGTATTATTTTCCTCTGACTTTCCAGGGAAAGCAAAAAAGTGATATAACTTTTTTTTTTTTTTAATTTACTACGTACAGGCTGTGTGCTTAGCACTGAGCAGAGCACAAAGAATGACAAGATTTGAGCCCCAAGGTGCCAATCTAAGAGACAAGCACCGCAATCGGACAGAAAATACATTGGTGACCAAAAAACATATTTCACCGGGGCCTTGTTTTATTCTTAGGATGATTGCAGAAATATTTCTTGTATGGTGGGTTAAAAGCATAGATTTTAACGGAAGAGCCAACAGATGTGTATGAATGAGCAAGACGCTTGGTAAGTCAATGAAAGATGTTCCTGGGGGAGAAGGAAGAAGATAAAACGTGCAACAGAAATAAACAGGGAGGGAGCCAAAGGTCTTTTAAGATAATTTCTGTTCTGTTTGCCGTTTAGGCACACCTCAAACTGCTTGCATAAACACACACTCGCTCACTTGGTCTTATTCTGCTCTCCTTCTGGGGGGGGGGGGGAAGGCCCGATGCTTTAGGTTAGAGATCACTGAGATGCTAAACATTTTTCCACTCGTTTGGTTGTTCCTTGTGAACAGCAGAATAAAAGCTACTGCATTGCATTTTTCCACTCATGTGACTCTTCCTGAGATCTACATACCGCAATGATTACTCAATTTACATCTGATTTAGTATTTTAATACTTCAACTGTGATTTTACATAACATTTCTGCTTTTCTCTCTCATTTACCTAATTCACACATATATTCAGGAACAGATCGTCTAGGGGAAAGCAGCCTATTTCTACAGGAGGTCACTTAGATTTCCACTGGGTTTAATGTTTTAATTCCTTTCTAGCTGCTAGCAAAATATACTTTGGTAACTAAAATATTTTATTTTCATTCATTTACATAATAGTGGACTGGATACATCCTGCCTTCAGATATTCATAAGCCATAATCACTGATGGGAACGGGTATATTTCACTTGAATATCTGAGGAGATAATTTCAGTCCAATGCTTTTAATTTTTTTATTTCATAATTGTTGTTCAGACAGGCATGGTCTATAATGCCATCAACAATCTTATTCAAATCTACATCTTTTATCAGGAAAAGACTCATTTGTGTTTTTTCAACCATCGTGTAGGAAAACCCAAGAGGCAAGCAGGTCTCGTAGCTTAAAAAAAAAAAAAAATCTTCCTCTTTTTCCAGTAAATTGAGGACATCTGATATGACTCTCATCAAGACTCAAACAATATCTAATTTAGTATTATCTTTCAGGGTATTCTGTTGGCAGCACATTTGTCAAAAACATCCTCTCCATAAGCTATGCAAGTGTTTCTTAATTTTATCTCATTCTGTTGTGCTAGCTCTGAACAACTTCTCCCTCATAATTAGTATCCCTAATTGTAAATAAGAACAGAAAGAGTCTTGTAAATCAAAAAGGCATGCCACAAAAATTCAAGCCAGTAAGAAACTGTACCACTCGGGCTGAACAAGACAGATCTGACCACAAAAGCGTTAACTGGCCTAGTGACAAAAAACATAAAACATCGCCTGTTGTTGAGATCTGCAAAACTACCCCACAGCTCCTGCAAAATGCTGAAGTGACCAAAGCAGCTGCCCTTGAAGGCGTCTGAGCGATGAAACAAGGGGGACAGAAAAACCTAAGGAGGTAGAGCTGTACTGACAGTAAAATTTATGCTTATGACAAACTGAACTCTTTCATACTGCAAAATAAGGATTTTGCTGAAGGCTAAGTATGAGCTTTGGATAATCAAGACAGAGGTCTTAATGCTCTTCCATTTATTTCAGAGGTGGCAGGGAGTGATTACCTGCTCAGACAGGATCCTGCCCTCTACAGGAAACCTTGGCTCTAATGAAGTCAGCGCGTTTTACTCCCCAGGAACTTTGATGAAAGCAGGATTTTACCCTTGCTGTACCATCTCAGAAAGTTCCCGAACATCTCTTTTCTTAGTTGTACACCTGGGTAAAACTCAGCAGACTACTGAAAACCAATTATCACCCCAAATCTATTATATGCTGTATTTTGTTAGATTATGCAACTACTTCTATTCATAACTATCCTGAGTTGTTTTTTCAAATAATAGTCTTCCAGAAAAATTTAGGTTGGAGGGGATCTCTGAAAGTCACCCTGATCAATCTCCTGCTGAAAGCCAGGCTAACTGCACGGTTAGATCAGGTTGCTCAGCATCTCGTCAACAGGATGTTCCTTGTTTCGTGACAAGGCAGATTAGATAGCGAAGTCATTCCTGCTTTGACAACGTTATTTCTGCAGCGACTTTCAACTGAGACTTACGTTCTGACGCCTTCAGAACTTCAAGCTCTCTTGCAAGACGGCCGTGCGCCCACAGGGACCTTGCAGACCAAAAGCCAGGACGTTGCAGGCCTGCTTCTGAAAGTTTTTCTTATGGTCTTACTGACTCGTAGACCAAGAGCTGACCTCCCTCCGTTCAGTACCGCACTGAAGAAATCCCTAGGCCAGATTAGTCCGTCTCCTAGAAAGCGCTCTATAAGCCAGGTTAGCTAGTACACTGGCAGGCTTCACTGTATTCGTGTGGCCTACAAAAAGTTTCTAACAGCAACAATTCCGTTTTACAGTGTCATTTTTAAAAACAGCAAACCTCCCATACACACAGAAAAGCATCACACCTTGGCACAGTAACGCAAGAAAGAGCCAGGCCATTGCCACCGAGCTGCTCTGACCTTTCAGCCGGGCAGGTGGCACAGCCTTTGTGAACTGGTCTCCAGAGCAAAGTGAAACCGCTGCCTCGACGAAGGGCAAATCAAGGACTTTGTACGGCTTGGATGAAACTTTGGGTGTTATTGAGGGGGCAAGGCTATGATGCCTGAAGAGTACTGTATCCAACAGTCTCTGAGAGCTTGAGTAGCATGGTGAAAGTTAAAGAGAAAAACCAATCCCATGTGCTATCCAGTTTTCTTCACTTCTGAACGTTCTTGAGCTAGGACATTCGAGGATCGACTCCCAGCCTACCACTGTCTTAAAAGGTCCTCCACTGGTGGATTAGCCAAGTGAAGCACCTCAACGCTGCTTTTTGGTTCTAAACGCCATGTCGCAACCTGTGAAAGGTAGTTGAGAACTGTCTATATTAGCTACTCATAACCAAGTATCAGTGTCTCAGTGAGCGTTCAGTGGTAGGCTTTTATTACATGGTCTGCTATGCATAGCAGCAGTGGATCTAAAATGAGAATCATTCAGAATCAATGGGTTGGGATTAATCTGTCCTCCTGCCCAGTGCAAGTGCTGCCACAGTAATAAACAGATATCTGATAACTTCATACTGTCAGCACAAAATGAAACTATGACCTTGACCTGTGCAACATCATCCAGTAATTTTTCATAACTTCAACATACCGTACTACACTGCTATGATCTAATAAGAATCTAAAAGTAATTAACTAGAATTTTTGAAAACTGAAGCCTTAATCAACTATGTATTCTTATCAGGGTTTCAAGCCAGCAATAAATTGGGACATTTAAAAAACCGGGATCTAATCCAATCCGTGATCTGATCAGGGTTCAATGGTTATAATAAATTGGGAGTATTAAAACTGGGATCACATCCAACACTTTATTTTGTCTAAACCACAGGACCTAGCTGCGCTGCAAAGTCAGGAATATTCAATGAACAGATATGCCATGTTGGATTAACCCTTAATAAATAACGATACACAAACTCAGGAGTCCCAAAACCACGCGATTTAGTGCAGAGCTGAATGGTGAGAAGAGCAATTACCAACATTTTATCAGAGATCAATATGGACTATAAACAGCCATAATAATACTTTCAGACTTGGCAGGACTCTAGCACAGGCGCAAAAGCGACACGGGTTTGTTAACAACGTGCGCTTGTGTGCCCGCACTCTAAGATGTGCTGCGCATTTGAAAGTCATACTTTCAGTTTTGGAACAGTGAGTTTCAACTTCTGGTTCTAAACGCTTTGGCTTCTGTGCTATACTGCCACGGAGGCAGCTAGTCTTGTTTTCATTTTGCTTTCCAGTAACAAACATACTCTTTGTAATTAAGCATAACAAAACAAACGCTGACAGAAAAGGAATAAAGTTTCACTCGCATGTATTCTCTCATACACAAATGGTCTCTAAATGGTTTTATTTCTGTAAAGACATTCACTTCGCACAGGGATCTCACAGCTGCAAAATTAAATCTGTTTGCCAAATATCAAAAACATATGAATTGATTTTAACCATGGGAACAGGCAACAAGCACCATAGCTGATAAGATGAGAGAGAAGCTTTCTTCAATTTCTGAAAGTTTTCAGAAAAGTAAAGGAAATTCAATCTTTAATATAGAAACTGAAACCTTTTAATTTACCCAATTTTGAGATTCGCTGTCACTAAAGCATTCAGCTCAGACATTCAGGAAGCAAGAGCCAGATGTTCCTTCTGCTTCCCTAACTCTCTGCGTAAAAATGTAATACTATTTTGAAAAATTCCTCAATTCATTCCCAAAAAGAGTACAAAATGGAGACCCATTTAACAAAACAAGCTACTTCTCCTACGAGCACGCATAGAGTATTCTTCTTCTTCTTCTTCTCATTTTTAAAGACAGAGTGCCTCCATATTCACCAATCCGTATGTTACTTATTAACATCACCCCGTTTTCAGTAAGGCACTTCCCATTTTGTGAAGTTTTATTCTAACATGAAGTAAATGTTCGACTCTGCTGAAAAAGAGACTTTGGTCTCCGCAGGAGCATTCCAGTAAAATAATCCTAAACAAACAGGAAAAAATTGTTTTCTTTCAATTGATAGTCACTGTATTTGCATTTGAAAGGCAAACAAATTACTGTGTGTAAAACTCAAGTGCCTAATATATTTATCTCGTTTGTTTTACAATGATTTTCAAAGGTTAGAAAATGAAAAGGCAACCCCACGCAAGTGGGAAAGAGCTGGGGGAGGAAGAGAAGTCTTGTTTAGAGGGAAAGGAAAGGGAGAATCTCTTCCAGTATTTAATAACGTAGCGAACATCTTACTGTTAAAATGATAAATTCTGAGTAATTTATACGGAACACACTAAAAATACAGATTTGAGTCAGCTTGATCAAAATAAACCTCAGACATCGCATTTGCTTTTTCCTTTTATGGGCAGATTCTAGACCTTTGGAGCCCATGTTTTATTACAGCCAAACGCTTTGAAGCATGAACAAAACGATGAGTTTATTTAAAACAGGGCCCCAGTCCAATGAACCGCTTGACTTGTGTCAGGAAGGACAAACCACCACCTCAGAGAGTCGTATCACAAGTTAAGCCAGTCCTCCTAAACTCCCTCTGCCATGAAGTCCCGACTCCCTCCAGGAAAGCTTCAGTGATGCCACATCGCTGCGGCACCAGAAAAAGCTGACGGAGGTAGGGAGAGAGGGAGCAAACTGTGAAATTCAGAGGAGGTGCTGACTTCGTATTCAATTGGACACAGATAGGGCTATTACTAAGCAAGGAATGCCTAACGTCCTCCATTCCCCTTAACCGTTTGGAGCCTGCAGAAGCAGCAGTCACGTAACAAAATCCTGGCTTTGGAGAGAAAGGAGACCTGGCGCCGAGGCCTGGGACAAACTCCTAGCCTGACAGGGACTTTTTAGGAACCTGGACAAGCAGCTGCACATCACATTCCCACCCACAGGAACATTCTTTTTCTGCCAGATTTTCCCTCTTCTACCTAAATCCTAAGAGCTTAGCGTCAGGTCCAAGCTTCCCCGACAGCAGCTAGCGCAACGAGAGCCTGCTCCTGGCCCGGACCGCCAGCCAACACAAGCGGCAAGAAACAGCGACGTCAGCATTTCAGTGCAGGACGTGGAGCCGCTTCAGAGGACTGCGGCTACAAGGCAGTCAGAGAGCGGGACTGAAAACTGAGAATAGGAAGATGCGGGCTGGAAACAGGAACCGCTAGCCTAGAGGAACACGAATTTTATTTTCCCTTGTTAGAGGGTCCGATGTAAAACGCGGTGGCCCACAAAGGGTTGCCAGGCAAATCTGTGCTGGGGGCTGCTGTGCAGCAAGTCCGATCCTTCTGGGAAGCATCTGCACTACAGGGGAAGCGCTGCATACCCTGTCTGCATACGCCTACCAGCTCTCACACGTCCTGGATGTGTCAGACTCGTTGCACATGCACTGCGCAACTCCTTCCCTGCGCACGCAGTCAAATCCAACCTACTCGGAGCACGAGGGACTTCTGTTCATGCGGCACACCTACACGAGGCCTGATGTTTCCTGTCAGTGCCAGAGCCCCTGAGCTTGTACTGCACAGTCAACCCATAATTGTGCAGAGAGCACATCTGACATTTCTGCACGACTGTACATCTTGTCAAAGTTTCTGGAAGAAAAAAGGCGGCAGCCAGAGAAATACAGCTTCATGGAATTGTGAGAGAGATTATTGCTCCTATCCAGGGACAGCCAAAAAAACACTTCGCAAAACTTGAAGAGACGGCCTTCTCCTGTAAACTGGAAGTGCACTTCCTACTGAAAAATATTTCTTGGCTGAGATCTTGGAACAGTATTTTTGTTTTTTTGGAGACCTGCCAAGTATACATAGTGCATGCAAAACCAACTTCCAAAACCATGCAAAGTCCACAGCTGCTAAGATGCTGAAATGCGCTTAATCATTAATCCTGTGACACCCAGCCCCAAAATCAAATACTCTGACCTCTTTCACTAGCGCCCAAAACGGACAGCTCAGCCTCTGAAAGAAACTGTCAGATGAAAAAGCACGGGTACTGGTTAGTATGACAAATCCTGAAATATTTAGGCAGTCAGCACTTAAGAAAACTGAAATTTAAGCAAACAAATCAAGTTGGATTGAGGATCTGAACAAGAGTTACTTACATAGTTAATCTCGGAATGATAAAATTAGATATATGTTTAAGTTGTTTTTTAAAAAGGTTAGACGTTGGGAAATAAATCCGTATTTTGTTCAAGCGGTAAAGTACAGGATTCGTTCATAGATAGAAAATAAATCCGTATTTTGTTCAAGCTGTAAAGTACAGGATTCGTTCATAGATATCAGGGGACAAAACGTGCTGCAGTTCTATCAACAGCTCTGTAGTCTACTTGTGCTACTATTACATTCTTGGTAGTTTTAGAATGAACTCGCCGAAAGAACAAATTTGAGAAATATGACGCCTTTGTTCTAGTAAACTTCAGCGGGGTTTGGCTTTACAAAGATGAGACCAAGTATGCAAAATTGCAGCTAGTGAAGTCACAGAGCAGAAGATCTATGGTGTGGATGCGCTGCAAGGTTTTCCTTGCCAATACGTGCATTAAAATCTTGGACTTGAATTACATTAGAGAATTACTGAATCTTGAGACAGAGCTATAAAACTTGTCTTTACCGAGCCTCTTCACTAGGTGAACCGTCAACAACGTAGCGAAGAGACTGAATTCCCATTAAATCAGAAAACGTTTCCTTCAGTCGATTTTCTTCAATCGCCCAAATATTTTTTGCCCTTATGTGAGAACTGGCTACGTTATATAATTTTCCTCGAGGAAAGATAAAATCTCCTCCATCTTACAACCAACAACTCCAGTAGGGTTCAAAAGTCAGCCTGCAGAATGTCTTATGTGGGCAAATATATACAGCTGTGCTCTTATTTTAGAAAGCTGAAGCAACTTGCTTGCATTTACAGCATGTGTTGTTGCATTGCTTTGGGGATAGTGGAAGGAGCTTTCTCCTCCTCTCCTCCACTTTTTTTTTTTTTTTTTGATCCCAAGACGATATTTGATCCCAAGTTGAATTACCTGATGGAAAATAGGGTGATATTTCTATTCTTGTGCATTATGAAAGAAGAATCAAATAAGCGAGTTAAAAATATCATCTCAGTTCATCCACTTCTCAACACACCTGCTGTTCTCCATTTCAGCATCAAACTCTTCCAGGTCAAAACTGAAATCATTACTAGAGAAACCAGAACGATGAAGACATTGAGCTGCCAGTTTCTAATGCAGCATTACCAAGTTACAATCAGCGGCTGTGATTTTTAAAAAAAAAAAAAAGCATTCAACGCTAAAGAAATATTAAGAACAATTATCTCGTGTCCAATTGGAACGTTAGACCTCTAGACAGAAGGGTTCATTCCTTGCAGCCTGCCAACATTTTAGTAAATGACACTGGCCCTTTAACAGATGGGATACATGCTTCTTAGCTTGCCAGGATCCTAATAAAAGACACTGGCTTCTTTAAAATGAAGGACACATACCTCTCAAATTGCCAGTATCCAAATTGGGAGTCAGCAGTTTAAAATAAAGGCGCTCATCAATCTGGCAAAACCAGGGACGCGATATGAGAATTTTAAAACAAGTGGTACAAAGTGTCTCCTGACATTATTTAACTGGGATGAACTAAATGCTGAAACATTGGCTAACCATATCCCATAGCAGCACTGCAGCAACTGGATACCTTACTAGCTTTTGAAATGAGCAGAGTAAACATTAGCAGCAGACTTCAAGGGTTGGGATTTGGATTTCTTTTTTGTGTTGTTATTTAAATTGGCCCCATTAGCTGCAGTCATAAGGCTGACCGTGCAGTGCACGACCCGAAAAGAAGCAGGGCATCTTTTCCCTGGGCGCTGACCAACACCCCAAGGGCTGGCCCGTGTGCCAGTCCACACATTGAGGAGAGACACCCCTTGCCCCAAGGGAGCAGCAATACCTACTTCCTTCCCATCTCCCAGCAGCAGGACACTCCAGCGAGGGAAGGAGACCTCCAAAAGCTTTCCCCATGCCTCAGTAACCCATACTACTGCAGCTTGAAAAGTCTTACAGCAACCGCAGAAATCTCAAGAGCCAGCGTCGTGGGGTCATTAACTTTTCTGATGGGAGCCACCAGAAAGAGCAAAGACCCTCTTCGGCATACCACGAATGACACCTGGATGAGCTGGGGAAGGGCTAAGAGGAGTTTGCTGAACCTTGTCAGCACTGACAAGCTCTGCCCAGCTCCTGAAGGGCAGACACAGGGGAAAGCAGAAAACTATAAATTCTCTTTGTCTGGAAAGATAATGAAGCTGTTAAGACTGGGCAGGAGAAGGGAGTATTTTATGAACAAGACAGAGAACCGGGGTTATTTACATCGGTGGTTCTTCAGAGCTCACCTTGGAAATGCTCACAGCGGGCATGTGTCCAGCAGCGCCTGAGGGGGGAAAGAAGCTGAGGCTCCCACTGCTTGGCGACCGTTGCCTCTGACCCTTCAGGCTAATTTTAACCGTTTGAATCTGCTCTCTTCCTATTGTCTCTGGGCCTCCACAGCATTCGTTGACCAGCTATTACTACGGCATGGGGCTAAGCAGCAAACTTGTGCAGAAAACAACATACTAAGCACAAAAGCTACCATGTGATAGCACAGCCAGCTGGAGCCAAGAGGGCCTGGAGCATGGGAAAACACAGCAGAGGCGAGGGGGAGAGAAGGGAGGAGGTTCTTGCTTTAGGAAAAGCAGAGAGAAGAAAATCAACAAGTCAGCCGGCCTGGGGAACGGGCGGAGGGGAAACGGGCTCTGAAGGAACTCATCTTCAGCAGTTTCACAGAAGCTAGGATCTGAACAGCAGCTCCCACAGGGAACGCCCGGAGAGCGCGGCAGGCGGAAGGGCAGCCCCGAGGCCCCCGCGCTGCCGAGGCCCTGCCGCTCGCGGGCACGCGCTGGGGCTTCCCCAGCCAGGCGCCGGCCGGCCAGCCCTTTAGGCAGTCCTTGTTTGGAAGCGTTTCGCCTGGTGAACAAAGATGCTGACACCGTTTACTCACCTTTCACGTTCGTCTTTCATTTTCTCCACTTCCTCCTCTTTAAGTACGCTGTGCTTTGGATTCCCCTTCTGATCCACTTTCCCACTTTTGTCTTCTTTCTTCTTTCCAAATCTGTTTAAGGTATCAAGGGAGGGTCAGGAGGAAACGATTACTACAAGAATAAACAGTATTTATCTATCATAAAGCACAGATTTTAGGCGATCACGACACTGTGAGCTTTTATCTTGATCTCTCACCAACGTTGCACATTGCAAAACACGTTACAAGTTTTAAAGAGGCTATGCGCCATGTGAAGGGCTGATTACAAACCGACTTGGACCTTGAACACTGTTGGAAAGAGAAAGTTTAAAAAAAAAAAAAAAAAAAAGCACCCAAGCCTGATACGCAAGGCACTGCCGGGCTAGACTATTATTAGTGCACATTTTAAAGTGGCTGAAGGTTCTTCTTACCGCAGGACGGCTCTCTGAAAGTAATCTGCCGCGGCTGCGGTGCCAGCACACAGCCCGGACCACATGTTCTGCTCTTATCATAACTGTTGCCTCTCGCTCAGGGCTGGTCTTAATTTAAGGAGTTGTTCTTTGTTCAAACTGAGTGTGCAATCAGACAACAAGAAAAAACCCTGCTATGTTCCAGGTGTACGAAGCTAGAGAGTTCCTAAGAGCTCCTTCTGAAAGTACATCTTGGTCTGTCCTTCTGCCTAGTAATATATATAATCATTTAACATTTATGCTGTGAAAGCGCTCCAGAGATGCCGGCCAGTGCTGGGGCCACACTCTTCTATACGCTTGTGCAAACACGCGTAGCATAACAGTCTGCTTCACGCAGCCTGTACAAGGTGACTAAACTGAGGAGCTGCATTGCATTTCTCACAGAGCTAATCAGAATTCTGGGTCAAATATGCCTATGAATAAAGGGCCAAAAAGTATTAAAAAAAAAAAAAAAGCCCCTTCTCTTCCTCAATTTGAAGTTCTCAATTCCACAAATGATCAGCTTGTGTCTTCCCATGCAAATTAATGTCCTTCCATGCAAATCAATGATAATATGCGAAAAGAGTAATGATTTCCTCATTAAATATGCTATAGTGACAACTAATTACTCCAACTCAAAACTGCAAACTCTTCTCTGAAAGTCTGCAGTATTGCCTGGGTGATCCTTCTTTTACCCTTTCTGTTTTTGATGTCAGCTCAAACCGCCTCAAGCGGAACAGCTGAACTACTCTGCATACAGTTAAGCTGTAAACTATTGACTTTAGGTTTCTCCTCTGACCAAAGCAGAAATCTTGCAAAGAGTCAGTCTCGTAAGGTAACGATCCCAATTTTTAGCGTGTTTAATCAATAGGTCTGAGCCTCCGGTCAGATGAAGTTCTTAGGCACCGTGCAACAACTTTTCCAGACAACGAGAACTTGGTTATAAAGGGAATGATGGGCATGAGACGGACATGTAACATTTGGCGCTAACGAGAAGGCGGTCAGGCACTACAGGTACGAGGCATGAGATGCTTTATCATGGCTCTGCCATGTGTGCTGGGTGCAGAAAGAGCGGTGTCTCAGCACATGGCTTTCCTTCCTTTTTCTTAGATGTGGCAATCTTAAACTCTTTCAGGGATCCTTTGATCAAAATATTTATGTAGCTATCTACAAAACTTCAACTCTATTTTTACGGTCCCACTCATTTCAGTGCTTCCAGAACGACAGCAGATACTTTCCGCGCTTTTGCTTCTCTTGGGAAGAGCGCAGCGCGCTGACTGCGCTCCTGCTTTCTGAGTGCTGGCAGTCCCCGGAGGCCGGAGAGCCACAAGCCCCGTCTGACACGGGGCAAGAGCAAGAAGGTGCAGCTTGTACGGGAGAGCGAGAAGGGCTCAGCTTGAGACAACCCCGGCTTCAAACAAAAGCTGGATGAAACCTCGCATATATTGCTTTCCGTAGGCGTCACACAAACACCGCTGCTGACCAGTCGGCCAAACGATAAACGTCCCTGGGATGAGCCCAGCAGGGACCACCTGGAAACCCTCTGCTTTCTGCTACTCGCGCCCGCCATAGAGGTCTCCCGGCAGTTCCCTCAAGAGAGGCTACATTAGCACTTGCATCTTGGTCCTAATCCAACTCCCGTACTGTGTTTATATTCAGTCTGCCTACTTTTCTCCCACAGTTTCAATTATGGTTTTGCGGAGTCTCATATTCGACTGTAGTACGTATTGATTTTGAAAAC
This sequence comes from Struthio camelus, assembly GCF_040807025.1. Classification (NCBI taxonomy): domain Eukaryota; kingdom Metazoa; phylum Chordata; class Aves; order Struthioniformes; family Struthionidae; genus Struthio; species Struthio camelus. The sequence goes on along the minus strand of NC_090947.1, from coordinate 8,779,454 downwards.
ATTATTCTTCGGCATTCTGTGTTGCTGCAGGGAGTTGAAGTTGGATAAGTTGCGGACTCAAGAGGAATATATATATAAAAAAAAAAGATTTTACATCCTCTCACTTTCTAGCCTAGGTATTATTTGCTTACCGAGGAAATACGTTTTAAATAAAATAAAGTGACAATTCTGATTGTAATAACTACCAGCTTGACAACTGTCAGCAAAAACAGTGCTGTCTGCTGGTAGAGCTGCTCTTGCCACAAACTGGCAAGTTCTAGAGCAATTATAAACTAGGAATAGCGAGCTGGTCTTGATGAAAACAACTTTTGTTTTGTTTTGTTTTTTTTGCTATTTTTGGCTTCACATGGGATTTGTGCAGGTTTATAATATTCACCTGTTACACTAAACATACAGCATATATAGCTCAAGGCTGGAAAAATGCTCAGATTTTTGGCCTCTTTTGCACGTTATTAAATCCTTAAAATCCATTCCTTTTTTATTATTATTGTAATATGCTTTGCAGCTCAACGAAAACCTCACATAAACATTAAAAAATAACAACAGCAAAAACGTAACACTGTTAAGGAAAGCGACACAGAGTACGCAGCATTAAACCAGAAAAATCCAGCATCGTCTCTGCCTGAATACATACACCGTGTCCTAAAATTTACGGTCTGCTCGCTGGTGTGTTCTGAATTACCATGGGCTTATGATGAAGAAATTAACTCCTACCCGTTGTAATCTTGCATGGTTTTGTGCACTGCAGGCTTAATGGTGCTCTGCTGCTCATAGGACAAAAAAGAAAGAGAGCTTGCCTTCCAACAGGGTTTGGTCCTGTTCACACTGAAGTCAGTGAGAGGTCCGCTACTGGCTTCAAGAACGACAGGATACAACCTACTGTCACAATCACATTACGGAATTAATCAAATTCATCATATTAAAAGTCTATGGAAACTGAATGGCTTTAGGACTTGAGGTTTCTAAATCTCCAGGCAGCAAATAATTGGATTATGGTAAAAATCTGCCTTTTCTATTAATACTATTGACAGAAGAATAAAAATACTAATGAGAAAACGTATACCGCATCAATGTTTTAAAAGGTCTGTTCTGCTACGCCGTACACAGTAAAATTTCCCTATGTTAGCACGCGACACAATTGTTACTCTCTGAAAACTTCAGGTAACAAATGGAGCAATTTAATTAGAAGACCTGAAAACAAACGGACCGTTTGCATCCTCTCCTTCTACGCCCCTCTATGCGAGTTTATTTCAAACGCAGTCGCTTGCGACCCTGACAGCAGGGTAGAAACTCGTAACTTGCCGGGCTGCGTGGAGGAGCGCCCCAGGACTCTGACCACGCCGCTGTAAAAGCACCGTTACAGACACCCAAGTGCTAACACCCTCAGTATACTTCTCCGTTGAGAGCGGGGCTGTTGCGACCGCGCTGGGCGCAGCCCTTCTGCGCGCGGAAAGGGACTTCCTCAGCGTGATCAGGGCGCAGAGACGCACCAACGCAAATGAGTCATCCCGGGGCGGGGGCAAGCACGGGTACAACAGCGAGGAACCATCCTATTGCTTTATCTTTCAAGAGAAAACACGAACGTCCTGCGAACAACTAGCCTTTTCTCCCTTTGAAGCGTTAAACGAATGAAAGCGCTGAATCGCAAACGAGGGTCCCCTTTCGGCTCTGTTCATGACTACTCCGTTGGCTGTGCTATAAAAACATACGTATGCTTCCCAAGGCTTGCGAGGATAAAAATTAAAACAAACCCTCTCTAGGCGTACTCCGTCATACTGGGGATAAACGCCGCGTAGGCGAGACCTAAGGCTGTGGTCATGGCAACGCTTCCTTTCCGCGTGCAGCTCCCAGATCTCCAATGTGTTGATGTTTGCTTCAAGGATTACAAAGAAGGGAGGTCTATAAAGTCCCAGACTTCTAAGCAGCAGAAACATCTGCTGGGTAGAGAGAGCCCCAAGCAGCCTGCTCACTAAATCCAGCCATTTGGACTTTTTAGTTAATTCGGTTGCTCCAGATCAGGAGGTGTCACTGCCGCTAACAGGGAACATAACCGAATTGCAAACATCTGCGGGGAAATAATTCAAGATGGCACAAGACACAGTCAAGCAAGATACACAGCCTAACAACATCATAAAATCTTGACACCTCCAGAAGCGATCTGTGAAAAACCGGAGCGATTTGCAAAGTACATAGAACAAAAGCTCCGGCTCCTAGTCGTTTCACGGCAAACGGGGGAAAACGCTGCGATGATTAAAGCAGCTCCCTTCTCAAAGACTAGAAATAACCCTTAATATTAAATTTAAACGTGAGCAAGAATGAATGAGTGAGCGAGAAAGATAAAGATACTAATAAGGTATGATTTTCAGGTCCACACAGGGACTATAAAAAGCTTATTAACTGCCACTCTTGCCGCGTGTTTTAAGTTATTTTATCACTCAGCTTTACAGCAGAAGAAATACTGTAGAAGCAGCACTGTGCTTTGATTAATCACTTTCATACATACCCTTTTACAGAGCATTAAACATCGCCGTAAAGATCCGCAGTGAGTCAGACTTGTTTGTGATTACAGGCCAGGCTCATTTTACATTTATGTTAATAGCAGCATTAAACGAAATACATCTTTTACGTTTTCAGTGCTTTTCTGAATACCTACAAGGCTTGTTACTAAACGTTTACTTATCGGACAGAAGTACGCCACTGAGCGCTAATCCCGGGGGACCAAAAGCTTCGTAAAAAGCTGAAAACCCTACAGAAAGGGGAGACGGTGCTGCGGCAGGGGCCGCCGTCGCGAGCGGCGGGCGCTCCCAGCAAGGGCCGGGCAGCGCTGCTCCGGGCCGCCCCGGTGCCACGGTCCAGCTCGCGGTGCAAGGCTCCGCTCTGCCCGGGGCCCCGCGGGCGACGGCCGCTCGGTGCCTCCCTCCCTTCCCGGCTGCCCCGCAGCTCCTGCCTGCTGCCCCCCCCTTACCACGAAATAGAAAAGACTGGTTTGGGGAAAAAAGCAGCTTCTGCTCGGCTGTGCTGCTGGTGTCTCCCTGCCCGCCCGCCGCCGCGCTTCCCTCCCACGGCGGCGCCAAGCCAGGCGCGGGCGGGCGGCAGGCAGAAGCACCCTGCAAGGTAATCCGGGGAATCAAAAATAGCTGCCCTCAAAAGGGAAAAGCGACCTCACCTCAGGTTTACTGAATCAACTGAGGTGCAAGACAACCTGCTAACAACTTCCCGTGCTATAACTGCGATCCGTGCTTGGAAATTTAGCTAAACTTCACGAACGTCAGCATGCTCACGTTTAGCTGCCTTCAAATCCATTCGGGAGATAATCTGCATTATTCTAACGCTGCAACCATAGTAAAACTCATTACAGAGGGCAGGAAAAGAAAAGGCTATGTAGGAAACAAATATGCAAAAGATTTTTTTTCTTTTCTTTTCTTTTTTTTTTTTTTTTTTTTTTAAGAAGAGTGAAAGCAGCCTCTTTAAAGAGATTCACGTTATCAACAGCAATGTTCTGTTGTTCCCGTTTCTTCTGCAAGTGTTGGAAGAACAAGCCCCCTCCCTCCTTGACATCTTTTTTAAAAATTTATTGTAGACGAGACTGAAACTAGACTAAAACAACCGAGCGTCCAGATCCAGTCCCACGGGAATAAAACTTATCTTTTTTAACAACTCTGATTAAACCCAACCTCCCCCCGCCACCCCTTTATTTCTTTGATGCTCAAATTAGCATCTTTTCTCCAGCATGCTGAATTAATTAGTACAGTGACAAAGAATTAGTCCAGATAGGATCAAAGCTGAAACCATATTTATCTAGAATTCCAAATTAAGAGCAGGGTGCATTAACCCTCAGCGTTTCATGCAACCTTCCTCACCCATACTAAGCAAGCCTTCCAGAAGTTCATTCAAAACATATCAACAGTGCAAATTTTTCCCCACTGAAGCTTTGCTAAAGGGAAAAAGAAATTCGCCATGAAACCTGCTACAGTGGGGAACTGCCTTAATGCATATACTGCATATACGGCTCATGATGTAACTTGGAGGCATCAGTAGAACAAAGCAAACCAAGCTAAGACAAGACGGTTAATCACATTTGTATTAACGCTTGGATCATCACATTGTGCACAGATTTACGGGCTAATCAAAGAATTCATAGCACCGCATCTGAGAAGCCTGCCTGCCTGCTGTAACACCCCACAAGTAAATAACACATCTACAGCCTCCAACAGAGAGGGCCGCGCTCGGAAGTGAAACGTCAAACAGCAGCCCTGGATTACACAATGAAGCCTGCCCTGAAAGCACCAGCCACGCGGACAGTAATAAAAGGAATTCTCCACTGCCAGGACTGCTGTCTTGAACGCTACCTGCGCTTCAGTAGCGGAGAAACGACTGGAGGCTGTCCTCTACGTGAAATGCAAGAAGCTGCTCTTTTGCCTCGAAATTGCAGGCTAAAGCTAATCTAAACAGACACCCCAAAATCTTCTCACGCATCTCCCTCTCTAAGCCTTGAGCCCCATTTTTCAAATGGGGAACTTGTCCTTAACGTAGCCAGGAGCGAGTTACAGTAACTCAATCTGCTAATGAGACATCAGGAAACCCTTACCGGGGAGGTAGCTCTGTCCATGAGTACCACACGCCAAACACTACCTCCACAACGCATGAAAGGTCCAGGGACAAAACCCAACAAACACGACGGTACCCTAAAACTTGGGACACCGGAGTTTCAAGTGGCTGCTGCAAAACCAGAAGGGGGTCGTCTCTCAAATCAGAGTGGAGTATGTCTCATCGGCTACTATGTAAACACAGACAATAAATAGCAGCTATTAAGGGTAGTCCTTAATATTTCAAGAAATTTATTTTTAGAAGATATGCTGAAGTTGTCTGAGGGTGGGAGATGTTTATTATGAGGGGTGTCCCCCCCACTATGATTTAGCTGGAAAATAAGTGACACTGAACAGCAGCTCTGCATTTGTTTCTGTTAATTAATGATGTTTCAAGCACCTGAAGACAACGCTCTTGGGTATTTTTGGTCACCAGAACAAGAATTCTGCATCCCACATCACGTATCTCAGGCAAGAAAAACCTACAACAATACAGCACAGCTATGACTTGCCGCTTGACCAGAAGGAGAAGCTGATTTATAGTCTGTCCAATGCACCAAGCCCTACTTGCTTGTCCACCAGACTGTATAATTACCCTTCACCCAAGTAAGGAGTTGTTCCCATATATTCTTATTTTTCCCTGTTTTCCTACAGCACTAGCCATTTTTCCCCTGCTTTGCTCTGTCCTACAGGCAAGTCATTTCTTCCGAAGTGAATGCTAATTCTGCTCTAGATGGTGTGCAGAAGCACAGCTACCCCTGCTCTGTACGGAGCCTGCAAACACCAACCGGGGGCAACAAGGCAATCCCACCCACGCCTCGGGCACGGCACCTCTGTTCCCAAAGCACAGGGAAAGGATCAGAGCACAAAGGTCTTTTCTCTTGACCCTGCCCGCTTAATTCCTGCTTTACAGCCACTCGTTTTCTCATTTCTCCACCAAAACAAAAAAAAGGAGCAGACATTCAGGACAGCTACTAGTTTTTCCAGGAATTTGCTATCCTCTGTCACATGGGAAAAAGAGGACTGCAGCTGCTGCGTGAACCTGCAGGGAGATGGCTAACGCATCCTGGCGAGGCACAGGTGACTCCCCGGGCAGCCTCTCAGAGCTACTTGCCCATTCGGCTGTTTTCTCAGATGTGCGTAGCCAGCGTCCCTCTGTGTCCCACCAGCACCTCCAGCCCTCAGCAGGCAGCCAAGAGTGACCCGGACAGCGAAAAGCTGAACAGAAGGGAGGAAAGAGATAGCCCTTTGGGAGCCAAACTTGACAAAAACAGGCTGCTGAGTTGGGTTTTTTTTTTTCTTTCATGCTTCCTCCTTCTCCGTTCCGTGTCTCTTCTTTTTCCCCTACTACTAGTGGCACAGCCCCAAGACTTACTAGACTATCAGCTACATATGTATGCACAGTATACATATATATTATATGCATGTTTATGATACTAGGGACTCTTCATCTTTCTGGTATCACAACTGATGATATTCGGTGCTTTGCTTAGCATTTCAGCTGCTAAGGCACTACATGAGAATATCCACTCACTGCAAAATATTGCGCTCAACCCTCTTTGGCAATAGAAGAACAACTTGAAACTGTGACATTGTGAGAAATGCAGATACAAAAATCGTGAGGCAAATTAAATACACATAACACATTTGCAAAACAAACCTGAAAACTTGCTACATTTGCACGCAGAGCCACGATACGCTGAGGTGTCAGACTTGCTAGTCATCTCACATCAGCAACGTTCACCTTCTCAACCATACCACATGCTTTCCTCCTCTTCTCTGCCACAGTGGGAATTTGTCAGGGTTTATCGGAGTTTCAGGTAGTGAAGCTGCTCGTGGCAGGCTCCAAGGAGACCTGCAGGGTTACTCATCTCCAGGAGAGAACGTGACTCTCACAAAATGAGCAGCAGTACAGAGGACTCCCTTGGCTTTGGGATCGAGACAACGCCCTGGCCTCCGCGAAAGCTCTCTGCTCTACAGGAACATAATCACTCTCTAGTGATTGCTCATGGTAAGCAAATGAAGAAACTGGAACATTAAGAGTAGAGATGACTTGCCCAATTTAAGAAGTCCTATACTCTTTCTCCGCTAGTCACCTTGGAGTTATGACTACAGTATTGCTGCACATCCACCTGCCTCGTTTTCCTATCGGTTTGTTAGGTGGCTTTTCCCTTTACTACTTTCCCCAGCTTCTTCGCGGTCTCTCTGCATTCATTTCCTTTTTCTCTTCACGCACGTTATTCCCCCTGCCCTTGCTTCATCCTCCTTTCATGTGCTCTGCTGCTGCACTGCTATGGAAATACCCCTTCTGGGAGACTTCTGCTGGAGACTCCACGAAAGGAACGCACCTTGGGAAAGAGACCTCGGGCCTCCCAGGCACGGCACAGCAATAAGCAGCGGAGCCACGCAGAGATCGCTACGGTAGCTGAGCTACCAAAAACGCGCGCTCTTCTTTCTCAGCAGGACGCATTAGCCGGTATTTGAGCTCTGCGCTGCTTGGGCAAACCGCTCACAGCACTTGAGAGGCGCTGAACTAAGACCGTACACCGTGAAGAGGCTCCGGGCCTCCTCCGACGGGAGGCTTGCAAGAGGGAGAGATACGGACGCTGGACAGGAAAGGGAGGTAGTAAAGGCAGAGGGAAAACATTAGAAGACTTTTGGTCGGTTGCACAACGAACCGTGGAGGTTAGAGCATCGCAAACCCCAGCCCTGCAGCCTCTACTACAGTTGACGTTTTTAAAAAGCAGCAACATTCAAAACAGTGCCAGAATAAGACAAGGAGAGGGGAATTACATATACTGCAGTTTGAAAGATGTGTTTCAGGATAATAAATAATAGATGTTTTTGCATTTTGAAACTGTCAAAATCAGTCCTTCTGAAAAATAATACCTTCCCTCCCTGGCCTTGGCCATTGTACATTACTAATTAGACACAGTAGTTTGTGGTTAACATCTTCCCCACAGATTTATTATTAGCCTGTATATTCTGTTCAGTAGAAATCTGCTAATGGTAAGGTCTGCTGGAGGCCAATTTCATGAAGCCACTGGGAGGAGAAATCTGTTTGCCTGTCAAAACAGTGGCTATCAATTAGAACTTGTAAATGCGATTCCTTCAGCGTCTTGGATGGCAGCAGAGATTTCCAGTGATGCTTTAGGGGTCTGATTCATTTTTGTATCGCAATAAGGGAATCTTTCAGACAAACAGCTGTCCGCATGAAACAATTTCACCATGGTTTTTCAGGGCAAGTCCAGAAGAACCCGTCTGGCCTGCCAAAATTCCCTCAGCTATCTTCCCAGAAATCCTAGCTTTAAAGCATTTCATGTGACGTACTGACAAAACCGCTACTACCTTATTTCTGTGGTTTCCTTAGGAAAACTTGGCTTAGGATAGCTACGGGGAAAAACACAATGAAGTCGCCGAAAGACACAACGCACGCGAAAAGCGGCAGTGGAACGATGCAGTTCCACTGCTCGCTGATTTAGGACCGAGCCCTGGAACACAGACAGCAATTTCCCCTTTGATACTGCACTTGGCTCTCGTCAGCATTGGTGAGAGTTGTGTGCACGTATTGATGTGAAGATGCTCTCCAGCATTTTGCAGGGAATTAACAGCACTCACTTGGGGACTGAAGGAGGCACTGCCTGTCACTCTCTGCCAGTTCACTGGGCAAAACCCTCCGCTACAGATTTCCGGATGGAGCTCTTCCCTGTTCTCCTCCCCACAGCAAAAACTGACACTAAGCAAAACGTCAGGAACAGGAGCTGGAAAGCGGTGACATTCAGGGAAAAGATAAACTTCAACCTGCCTTTGTCAAGACCTTCTGCCACTAGGCTTTTGTGGATTTTGGAAGTAGTTATTAGAAAACACATTGGTTAGTAATAGCTGAGTTTCAGCTTTGAAGAAAATGACTTAAAGTATTTTCAAATCTCAACATATTGTGGCTTTGGGATACCAGCTATTACCAGCTGGTGGGGTAATCCTAGGTGGGGGTATATAAAGACAAGACTGCTAACCCTCCAGCACTCCCCTGCTAATTGCATATGCCAAAGGAGCGACCAGTCAGTACAGGTGAAAGCAAAGGGCTCCACCATACTCACAAAACGGCTCTGGCAGCCGAAGGACAAGGGTTCAGCGTGGGGAAGGCTTCACCCAGTTGCTGTCCGCAACAGACTCTCTCATCAGACTGGGAAACTGGACTGAACTTATTAAAAAGCCTTCCTCGGTGCCACTTTATAAATAAAGAATAAATATCAGCATTAAGTGACTGAAATTTTTAGTCAGTTAGGTGAACTACACAGCTCTGTTGTATCTGCTTTCAATAGTATTGCTCATGAACTATGTGCCAGAAACTTTCTTTATAAGGCTCCAATCAAGACCTGGCAATCATTTCTGTTTCTTGAATCTTAAAAGCAACCATTCTTGTGGAGTAATCAGAACGAGAAATAGGTTTTACTGGAGAAGGTCAGAGAAAATTTCTAGAATAGTGCTTAAACCCATTAAGTACTTTTGTTTTGCAGGCTTTTGCAACCACGTAGCCCAAAGCCGTACGAACAACAAACAGCCCAGATTCCCAAATCTTTTTCCTCCTTGCTCATTTCTTGCCTTTCACACATCGACTCCCTGCCGCAGATGTGTACAAGCTAATTTTAGAAGATTCATTATTAATGTTTATATTACCATCCTCTGGTTAGTTTTTGTGTGACAACGGATGGAAAAATCTATTTCTCTGCCTTCTCGTTTGCATATAGCGATGCTTTATTTGCCACGCAAAGGCTTTGACTTCTCTTCGCAATGCTCCGGCAGCTCCGTGCTCTCAGGTGATACTCGTTCATTCAGCTATTTCAAACACTAAAACAATGGTGCTAATTTTATCTAGAGACAAAAATGAGCACAAATAGCCTGCAAATTCTGCACATCATCATCCCAGCATAAAAAAAGTAAGTCTGAAAAAGAACTTAAAAAAAATGAGGGTGATAAAACGAGAAGATGTTAATTCAAAGCCCACAGCAGCACAGAAGGCCAAAGAGCACAAGTAACATCTGGCATCATTTCACTAAAACTTATGTCATAGTAGATGCCAGGAGAAGGCAGCATTATTGTACGAATAAGAAGTAAACAGTGTTGATAAAAACTACCGTAGGGCTAACTACATCAATGAATTTAACCCTTTTTTAATTTCCAACAATGCCTGATTCAACCCTGCTTCTTCCTGAATGTGCTAGTTGTTAGCCTTTGTCCACCAAGTAATCTGTAGGAACAGTTTTGGCTTACAGGTGCAATCCAAGAACTAAACACAATCATTATTCGCTACAGGGAACATTATGGTTATTCATCATCCACTGCAATCGCTTGCATGTGTTGTTTCTCCTTCCTAACTGGATGACTCATCCTTCAGAAACCACCTTCACCAGCAGAGAGGAGGAGAAGCCACTCTTCACTTCTTGAACACACACACATTTCAGCCAGGGGCCCGAGTATTTCCTCCGTGAAAACCCCCACAGCAGTACGAACGTAAATGTCTCCCAACGAATGCTCACATTTGATCAGTTATGCCCAGCTGAAAGTGTTTCATCTGTAAAACAAACTAGACCTGACTGTGAAACAGCTTAAGCATCTGCATTTCCATTTCTTTACTGTATCCTTGATCTTCTACTAAGAGGAGGAGTGAAAAGAGCACCTAATTTATCATCTATATACCATTTGTTATCTGTGTACCAACTCTTCTTTCAATTTATTAGAAATAATATTTAACATTTATTTTTTCCTCAAGATACTAATCGTTTATTTAGTTGTCTTTGTACTCTTATATCACTGTTGTGCATCTAGACAACCGGACCAAAGATGAACAGAATTTTCAGATGAAGCTGCATTAGTGGTTTATAGTGCCATGATCACGGGTTTTGTCGTGCTCTTGTAACTAAGCAGGTCAGTTGTCTGGCCTCAACTTTGTTTTTCTTCTTCCTGTGGGGAAATGAAACCCTTGTACTCCTCTCCCTGAAGTCGTACCATTTCCTGCCGTCTTCGGGCTCACTTGTACGTGGCCGCTCACTTGTACCGCTGTCTCCTTTCCATCTGCTTTGGATAGGTAAGTATCCTTACAAATACAGTCCACCGATCTTTAGAAAAATGCAGTAAGAGGATACAGGAATAGAAAGCAGAGAAAACTGTCAAATCCAAGGTCCTAAATTTCAGTATCCGGAAAGCTGCATATCTGGAAAAAAAACATTCCCCCAAGTCCATTCACAATAGCTGGAATTAACACCTGCATCTTTTGCGCATTTAATGCTCCAGTGCTGCTGTTGGACATCTTCAACAAACACAGCTAGCATTTTAACAAAGTGGTCAAAACTGGGATGAAGCTTAAACCTTTTCATGTTTAAGTACTGTATTTTCACATTAAGCAGAGCACAGTGATACTTTTCTCTTACATAATATGGCTAGTATTCTCTGAAAGTGAAATGACACTGAAAACGTTCTGGTCTTGCTCAAGAAATATCAGGGAGAAGGAACGGGAAGTCTGAGAAGCAAAACGCCCGGACATGGGAAGAAAGTAAACAACACATTCAACTGCACTGAAGTGTAAAAGATTTGCTTGTTGTCAATGTGAATACAGAAGAATTCAAATGTAGCATTTAGATTTAAGCAGAAAGGGACGAGAAAAACATACCTAAAGGAGGAACAAATTTCATATCTGTGTCACTTCTGTTGTGGGGAATTACCCGGGGGAGGAGAAAACACTAATATCGAGATAGATATCCAACATCATCACTACTATCTTGACCTGCAGAATGAAGTTCGGTTGATTTCTGAGTGTTAACTACGCTTTTTAAAAACATGTTTACTGGATACCACATTCCAATATGCTTTATCAGCACAACTAAACAAAACAAATGCACAGCGAAGCCCAACCAACATCCCCTCTGGGAAAACCCCTCCCCTCTTTCCAGGGGTCACTCTCCTGCATTTGAACGTGGCCCGGGAGACAGAGCATCGGCTTTCCGCCGCCTTTTGGTTCCAATCACAGCATTTGCTGAGGAATGCTCATTTCCCCGAGGCAGAGCCAAAAAGAGAAAGGTCTGTTTCATCCTAGCCCATCTCTTGAATTCCCTAGTAGATCCACTGTTTACCATTTTACAGAACAGCTGCTCAGAACAAATGCAAACATTGCGTTTGTCCTGTGATAGTCAAGTCGTCGTATCAGAGAAACTCCACTTCTCCTTTCAAGGAGTGGAGATATTTCACAGATGCGTTATTTTCCTGAATATCAAACAAAGAGAGAAAATGAGTTGAAAACAAGCTCAATGCAACTTCATCAAGACATGGAAGACAGTTCTCCAACTAAAAGGAAAAATATTAAGATAAATGAAGAAAGGCCTCTTTTACAATCATTAAACACTAGCCTACACATAGGATTAAGTTTAGCCAACTTACTCTACTCATGACCCCAATTTTTTGAATTAACCCTTATCGTATCCCTTGATGCTCCAGAAATAACATGAGCTCTCAGACCTGTTCTCTCCTGAATCCCTTCTGAGAAACGGGTTTGCTTCTCCTCTTCTGAACCTTTTATTTAACCCCAAACCAGCAACCAAAAATAACTCAGCAACCCATATTCGCAAGATGAATAATCTGCTACTCAGTAATTCCTTCTATCACTAGCCTGCACCCTTAGCCTCTGGGGCCTTCCACACCCAGCAAAGAAGCCCAGTTCCTTGAGCCCTCCTTTCCCAAACCTAAACTATAATTACCTCCACAAATGGCAAGGACAAGCCACTGCACCCTTCTCTCGATAGGCTTCATCCTCTTCTGGTGAGCTTTAAGGATCCAGCAGTAAGACGAGCTCTCCAACTACTGCTCTCCTTAACCGCAACCCTAATCATGGGGTTCACTAGGGAACGTAAACCTGTAGGATGCAGGTATGTAGGACTGCACAGACTCTATGGTTCCTCCATCCTTTCAGCTCTACTGACCTCGCAGAATTCTCCAAAAGCACCACAGACCCGCCTCCATCCTGACTTTAATACTAACCTCAGTACTAACAACAGGTTACTGTTTAGATTCATAATTCGGATCAACATCAACACCACGGAATTTTGCTGGCACCAGCCACCACAGTTTTGAGGACCTGGCAGGGTCGAAAAAGTACCTGTGTTCTTTAGCACTTCTTTTCCTTAGCCCTAGTTTTAACTTCAATGTTAATCCTAGACCTAAAATACAGCCCAATGACCTTAATCAGGGCTAATCTTGATTCTCTGCAGCTTCTGGCACCAGTCTTTGACACTTCCCTAAGAGCTAGCAAGATACAACCAAAAACAGTCATCCCTCCGGAACCCCAATCCCTTCCACACAGTCTGAAACCTAATTTTCAACCTGGGCAGACAGTAATCAAAGACCCCTGCTCCTGACTGTCACCAGCTCAAACTCCATCCCCGGTGTCTTTAGAAAAGCAAATTATGTGCTTCCCCTTGCTCCTGTTCTGGATCTCACCTCTAACCCTTCCATGGCCCTAGAGCAAAAAACAGGTGACTATAGCAACTGTATCTGCAGCAGAAATAATCATAAATCATCAGATTCAGCTTTTCCCAGCTCTCAAGCTTACTGGCTCTTTGCTGCCAGCAATATCCAAACTCTTCCTTTCCTGAGCTTTTACTGCAGCGTAAACACAAAATTGTGAGTTGAAAACAGTGTAGTCAATTGGTTTTGTCACTATTAATCCTAATCCAAATCCATTTGACTACCCTCTGACACACCGGCTTACAGTCTTGTAGCACTTGTGAATCCACTAGGAGTCTATGGCCTGAAGGTGCCCCTCAGAGGCCCATGAAGCCCTTTTGTATTTAAACGGAGAGGGGGTCTTGCGAGTTCTCTTTACTAGCACCAGCTTGAAAACTGTCTCATCTCAGTCTTTCCTGCATCTAAGACAGGCTGCTGCAATGCAACCTTGTCCTTACAGAGCACCTGTAGAAGTCAGCTGGTGCAGAGTTAATTCCATTTTCTCACTGCTATTCTCGCACATGGCCTTCAGCTATTGGCAACTATCTCAGATTGGGGATATGGCTATCCATCAGACTACTTTCCACTTGATACCCCTTCATCATGATGAGACCAGATGGGATCCACTTTTTGAAACTGGCTAGAGCACTTTCTTACTCAAGGATCAACATCTGTGGAACTTACTGTCCTGGAGGACTGCCAGGTTCAGGATCCAGTGATGCTCAAAGGAGAATATTCTCTTCAAATACTTTGTTATTTGTATTTGCATGTATGTGATAGGAGACAGAACGAGGGAAGACAAAGCAGCTGATGCAGCTTAGTAGTACAGTCAGAATGCATACGATAACGACTACGGTGAGGAGGTCTCAAAGCTTTCTAATGTTTTATAAGAGCAACTAACTAACAAGGGAAGCGCTTTATAACAGTATAAATTTTAAAGGTGCAAGCTGCCCCTTATTTCCCGGAAAGTCAAAGACTGAGAAGAGAAGGATGAACTCAGTGTTAAATAAGAATTAGTCTGGCATCTGTCATCAATTCACCACTGTATAAACTGCGTGATCTCTCCGCACCACTACTGACCAAAAGTTTAATCCACATGAATAAGCTATTGCATTCATTTCTAATACCTTTCAAAGCCATGCAGAACTAGAAAAACTGATTTTTTTTCAATAGGCTTTTAACCATAGGCGTGAAGCACATTCCCCCCTTTTCCATCCCTTCTTAATTTCCTTATATAGGGCGATTTTCAAAGGCACCAAGTCTGGCCTCCCCAAATCTGCAGAAGCCGGTGGTTCTTTCTCCCCCACAACATGCCTTTTAAGCTTTTTGCACCAGAGCATCATAAGCCAAGAGAACGTGCTTCTGAATGGCAGCAGTATTCTAGCTCCTGCAACATCTTAGAGAAGTGTACAGCATCATAAAACAGTGGCACTTCTGAAGGGGTAGCCTGTGTGCCAGTTGATTCTTCTGTACTTAGGAAGAAGCCTCAGCAGAAAAATGGAGAAAAGGACAGGGAACGAACAACGCTGGAAACTTCTTTAGCTGCTGACTCCTCAAGACACTTGGCAAAATCTCTCCAGAATCACAAAAACTTGCCTATTAGGCACAAGCAGAGCAGGTAGCTGCCTAGGGCAGCCAGCTGGCTGAGGAAGTTGTGGCCCCATCTCCTCCTCCTTGGCCTCCATCTGCACCATACTGCTAGGGACAAAAGGCGTAGTGGGACTTCTGACCGCTCCGCACTGTGAGGATGGGCAGGGGCTGGAGATGGCCTTGCAAGCCCCATTTGCTCAGAACAGACCAGCCATCTGCCCCCTGCACTGGCAGTCAGGGGCCGGTCACAAGGAGGTAACATTCTTCTTGGAACCAACTGCTAGAGAAATTAGAAAAAAAAGAAGGATCCACATCCATAGAAATTCAAACCAATTCTTTCAGGTCCTCCTGCCCTCCAGGACTCCCCTCGTTCCTCTACCAAAGGAGGCTGTGACTTCCTCTCTTTTCGCCTGTCTTCCTCTCCCAGAACACAAGAAAAAAGAAAACTCAACGCTGCTGCTGTGCACAGTGAGGCTCTCAGCAAGCCTCCCAGTGTGAAGAGCCTGATGGCCCATGGGGCTCGGGGAGAGACGAAGCCCAGAGCTCCAGCCAAGGGGCTGCCAAAGGAAGGGGTAGGCTGAAAACAGAGGTTTCTCTCTGAGAACTTGTTCACTGGGGATATGGCTGGAGGTCTTGGGCCAAAGCTAAGATGGTGATATGAGATTATTTAAAAAAAAAAAAAAGTTCTCAGCTGTGCTTCCTGCATATTGAAAAAAGGTTGTTTTTCCCCCTGCTTTAGCAACAAAAATAAATAACTACTGGAACAAATGGAACTGAAATCAAAATAAACAAGGCTATTTTGATCTGACATTAATTGTATAGCAGAGCGTGTTTCATGCAGTGAGCAAGTTGTTCATGCCAAGGTTGAAAAAAGTGAAAATAATTAAATATACACTCTGTACTTTTTTGTTCCCACCTACTTCAAGAAATCCTTAGAACTTCTCAGATGAACTCTTCTAGGGAAAAAAGCACATGCAAGACCTTGCTCTGTACATTAACGTACAGAAAAAGAATATGTGCTTATGCAGGAAGTTACAACACTGTCGCTGAATTGTCTCTTTCAGTGCCCCTTCTAGACAGCATGTATTCAGGGGGGAAATGCCATCAGCCCACTTTTATTCAGCTTCATAACTATACCTCTAAAAGCCCTGCAGTCCTCCAAATGCTCTGCTTGGGAACGGAGCAGGGAGAGTTCCCTGTATTAATACTGAAGCTTGCTTCAAGCAGAGCCTGACCACTTCTCCAAAGATTTTGGACAAATATCTGCCTAACAAATACCTCAAGCCATTCCTGCAGGGCTCGAGCTAATAGCCGGCTCGGCGCTCAGAACCGGGGCTGGCACGCCAGCGCTCGCATGAGCGTGAGCTAGCCCACGTGCGAGAGCGGGGACGCTAGCCAAGCACACAGGGCGGCTACAGCTAGCAACTGGCACTATCAGCTCCAATCAACAGTGGTATGTACGTAGGCACCTTCAACCAAGCACAGAGCGTGCAGCCTAGCTGCAAGTATACTCCCTTTTCAGCTCCTTTCTGAATTAAAAACCAACGAACCAGCCCGAGACAGGCTCTGGGGAGAATATAGCCAGCAAGTTATAACCTAGCATGTCAGAAATAAACAAAACCTTATCATCACCAAATCATTTTAAAAACCTTTTAGAACGTTATTATTAGCCCTGCCTGATATCAGGTGCATGGGGAAGAATAGTAAAGCCTGGTTTAGAAACATAAAGAGAGAGTTACTTGCTTCTGCCTGTGTGACCGCGAGTCAGTTGCTCCCTACCGAAATCACGGTCCCCACCGACACTAGCAGAGGCAGGATACAAGCAGGCAGCGAAGCAGGAGGAGCTGGGAGCCAGCGCGGGGCTCTGCAGGGCTGGAGCCGCTCGCTCGCCCGAGGCGGCGCGGGAAGCGTGTCCCGACCCGCTGCAGCGCAGGGCAGCCTGCCGCCTGCCACCCGTCCCCCGGGGGGACAACTGGCACATTGTTTGGGTGCCTACGTAAATGTTTGCCTACTTAACTATGCACATAATCATGCCCATATGTAAATATCCCACATTTCGCAATACACACATATTTAAATGCATACATATTTAAATAAGAATCACAAGTAGAAGACTAACTTCCCTCTTGCTACCATCAACGCGGGCCTGATCCGACGCCCAACAGAACGAACAGGAATTTGTAAACTCTCTTCAGCGAGCGCTGGACTAGGTCTCGGGAGTCCCCCCCCGGCTCCCTCCTACACACCCGCTATCAAAATCCTCTAACAGCTCAGTACTTCCTCAGGCCATGTATTATAATCACCAGTTCCGACCAGGGAATACCAGGACACAGAGGCCTTGTGAGAAGAGGAACCTGGGAGCCTCAGACTAGTGAAAGAGCAGAGGTTTCCTCCCGTGCTCCTTTCAGCACACGCTTTTTCACCAGATAAATATAAATAAGTAGCACAGCAGTTGTTTAGTGAAGAGCTTAGAGACATATTGTTCCCAGTGCCCTAATTTTCCTGACACAATTGGTAAATTTAGACATCTAATTAACAGTCTGGGCCATTTATCAGGTTACTAGTCGCTGTTTTTTTTAAGGCTGTCAGTTAAGCTTTCCATACCTCAGACACATATTCTCCATCACCAGACTGAGCCCTAGGCCTCACACAGAATGATTACAAATGCCTCTAACACATCCTCATTCTGTTTATATGGGCTTTACAGAGCTCCAGGGAGAGGAACTAGGGTCATCTCAACGGCTAGTTTCAAAGTAATGTTGTAACACCTGCATGCGTGGGATGGAGCAGACCAAGCAGGAGAAAGGGTGCAAGAGTTTACAGTTCATTTCTAACGAGTTAGCTGGGGTACAAAGGGATCCAGGAAGAGGCGCAATATAAAACATCTACTCCATACTTGTCGGCATTTTTGTAATTGCATTCTCAATTCTCATTTTGTAGGTCCCTGTTCTAGGTTCATAAATGCATATTCTCACCCTCTTTTGTGGCAGTAGCTCTTGCCTCTTAAAAAAAAAAAAAAGTTTTCCACAGTGAAAAATTGTTTAACCTTAGCAGTGACACTGTTCGATTTCAAGTCCCTTTTCATCACAGATGGAGCAAAGGAAATTAAGAATCTTCAAACAAAAAGGAAGATTTTTGGAAAGCTCATTGCCACATGCAGATATAAAAGGAGCTTGTAACGTTATGACAGATATGCAAGCTTTGTTTGCAACGTGAAAAGTCTTTGACCAGATCAATGCTACAGGCTAAAGTGAATCCTCTTTACAAGCACTGAACTTATTATTCACTTCTTTACTAAAGAATAACAATCATCTATCATATAAAGTATACACACACTCTCTCTCCCCACAGAAGGAGGGTAAAATTGGTCTTCTAGTTTATACTAAAAAAACCCCCAAAACATAGCTAAATACGTGTAAGCATCAAATTCCTATAATGATATTCCAGACTGAGAAGGCTCCATGCAGTTTGAAAGAGAAATATCCCAAGAGAAAAATCAGGATCTCTTCATCCATTTTGAGCTCCTGGACCATTCAGGTAACTGTCAGATACCTAAGCCCGGAAGCAGGTAAAAGGAGAAAAACTCTGCAGAGGTAGGTATCTATTTATACGTGCTCAGATGAGCCACAACCTGTTTCTTCATTCTGTTACTAGTAACGATCAAACTAAAATTGCAAAGGTGACTAACTACCGTCAGGGTTACGCCTTGACCACATGAAACCTGCTTTGCCGAAATCCAGGACACTAAAAATCAAAAATGCCTGCAAGGAACATTCAGTGGGAAGAGATAATCCATAACATTAGGCATGGTGAAAGAAAGCTCTGCTACACCCTTCTTTTTTTCACAAACGTACTTTAAATAATCAGTTTCTAGGGGGTGGTTGCGGTTTCTGCCGGCTACTTCCTCTGCGAGGAAGAAGGGGTGTACAGCCCCACGTAGAGCTAGGAGGAAAAATTCTGACACTCTTTGTCAGAAATCAAACATCGCATAGCGCAAAATCCAATCCGACTTCATGCTAATGTCAAGTAAGGAAGACCTCCGCTATGCCTCCCCGGCAGCCGCGGCCTGCTAGGACAACCCGGGTCCCCGCAGCAGCCAGCTGCTTTGGGCGCTTGGCTCTCCTTGGCAAACAATCTCAGCTGCAAGGGTGGGTGCCCAATGAAAATAAACAGAGTTTTCAAAATATCACAACACCCTTTTCGCTGCCTTCCTCATCCCTCCCTGAACGATCTTTAACTGGGTTCCAATTCTTATGTTCTGCCCGGAGATGAAATGAGGTGCTCTGGCAGGTAATTTAGCAATAATAAACTGCGCAGCACATGAGTTTTAAGGCTTTCTGCTTTGGTTCTTTCGGTAGCTCTTTCAGTGCCGTGGGTAAATTTCTGCAGGAAACGCAGCAACCCGAGTTTGCTGGAGCTGTGTCTCCGGGGGTCGCGCGCATGCCTGGAATACGGGCCAGCCAGCACAGGCAGCTCTGCACCATCGCCGAGCAAAACATTCACGCCAGAGATCATCACAAACCTCCACAAATTCAGGTCACGGGGAGGTTATTCTTCTGAAAGGGCTAAAGTATCAGGATTCAGAATAAAAAAGCATCTTACAAATTTAAGCACAAGGTTGTGACCAGTGGCTACTGAAATACCTAGAAAATGCCTGTGAATAGAATAATTATTACTGGTTTCCCAGGCGAAAGCTAGCACCTTTGACTGAAGAGTAACAACTAACTTGGGTTAGCAGAAAGCTTGATTGAAACCATTATGTTTCACTCACTCACCGTGGTTGATCATGCCTACAGAGACTTCCTTCATTATATAAAGCGTGTAGAAGATAAATGGAACAAAAATCTCTAGGATAGTTAGGTCAGACGACATACACCACAGTGACACATTTTCCTCTATGAAGCCAGAAATTTCCAGTCCTCAGACGTGATAGACGTGTCAAGTTTACTTTCAAGGGAGAAAAAAGGTGCTGCTACAGCTCTGGCTAACCTTTGTAGCAACCCTTAATTCACAGAACAAGCGTGGCATCTTCCCCGAGAAAAGTTGATCTCCTGCTTCACGCCTTGAAGCTACTCTGGGCCTTTGGTACCACGACAAGATTTTGAATTAGACAATAAGGATGAAACAGGGGAAGAGAGTCTGGTGAGGCACAGGGTGGGAAAGGCGAGGAGGAATCAGAACAGCAGATGGTAACGTTTGTTATGTTTCACTTTTACAGCCCAAATAAGTCTAAAACCCAAAGCAACTATGCTGCTTCAATGTAATTAAGTGCTTCACTAATGTGAAAAACCTCTCTTTATGAGACACAGCAGAGTACAGAAGAAGGTTGCCTCTGAACGGCCACTCCAAAAAAACACCTTAATCAAAGACATTTGCCAGCCTTATCGAATACAGATGAACAAAGTTAAGGGCTGGAGAGCATCTCTGTTAGCAACAAAAAATTGGCAGCAAGTCTTGGGTACGTTCAATTACCTTAAAACAGAATTCACCTCTTCATCATACAAAATCCTGAATAGATTTGGGAGGTTCTTCAGAGTCCAAACACATAGAATAACGTTCAACACATGTCTGTCTGCAATGTACTTTTAACTCGAACCCAAGTATTTAATAAACCAATCCAGACTACTGCTCTCAAGTAGATGGGAAATGAGTACGAAGTACTGACCTTAACTGGGGGAGGGGAAAATTCAGGAGGATCCAGCTGCACTGTACCCACAGAAATGCCCAACTTCCACAGCTGGCTGCTGAGATCTGGAGAATCTTCACTTTGTAGAGTTACTAGTATGCCCCCCCAAACCCAAAAGGTGCAGCATTTACCTCCATGTTAAGAAAAAATATCCCTTTTCTTTGGAAAAGAAAAACAGCAAACTCCTTTTTAAAAAAAGGCATCATGAACAAGACTTCGTTCTACGTTATCTGTAAAAAGTTAAGTACAGCTATTCAGAGCACAAAGTATAACTCAGAAGTAATGAGTCCTGTGATAAATTAAGACTTGCTTTCATACGTTATAGAGCTTTCCCTGCGGATTAAGGCATTTTGAGCTACAAAGTCAACCTACAGCTTTATTGGACTATTTTTTTTAATAATTAATGGGATTACATGCCAACATCTATATTTTATTTTGAACAATTTTCTTATCAGAGACACTTTTCTGAACATTAAAATGAAATAAAATCAGATTTACGATTAAACACTGCTTTACTGAGTTTGCAAGTTAAATTGTGGAGCAACATTATGAAGCGAGAGGAACAGCATGTGCAGCTGACTCATGTATTTTCATTGTCCAAGAATCAAGTGGAAAAAGGTAGAAAAAAATGCATACCATATATGGTGAAAAGTGGACTGAATTTTTAAAATACTTCCAGTCTTTCAGTGTTATTCTAGGATATTTTTAGAAACTCAGTTGGGAAGGAAAAAAAAAAAAAAAAAGCAACACCACTTTCAAGAGATACAATGACGACCAGAATGACTTGTTTCACGAGCTCTAAAATCACATCAACTACTCAAGCCGTACTAGAAGGGGACCAAGAAGGGGGCAGTGGTAGAGATCATCCTCGAAGGGGAATGGTCTGCCCTCATGGGGGAGATTTCCTTGCACGGGTCCTGCGCACTGCGCTGCACCTGGCAGCAGAGCAGCCCGAGCATCTGAAAACTCCTGCGATTCCCTCTACCTTCCAGTGTTGTTTCATTTATATATAATCCATATTACTTACTTGCTGAGATGTTGCAATAAATAACTGGTGTTTATAAAGTGGTACACTGATATTTTTTTATTCAAATTACTACCAAAAACCCCCACCCAAGATGGATTAGCTAAAACTCAGACAGGACTGAAAAACAAAACAAAAACATTGTACAAAACTGACCAGAGATTCATTTACTCTTCATCCCACTTCCTATTATCGACTAAGAAATTCAGCTGCTTGACCTATGCTGCCCACACTCCCTAAACGAACACTTCGGAGAAGCAAATAAACAACATAAAACAGCAAAGCTAAAGAGATTACCAGTTTCTCTCTTATTTCCTGCTGATCACTGCCAGGCTACGCTTCTGCCCCAAAGTGCAGACTTCATTATTAAAGATGGACAGAATACAAGTATATTCAGGGGAGGCCGGTTGTTCAGGAAATAGCTGTAATTTGGTAAATAGCATAATAAACACTTTAGCATCCTTGATGCAATGGGTAATGAGCCAGTGCAGTCATAAGTATGTACATAACAATGTTAAGATTATACTATATTTCACATTATATATCCACACACGCACACGCATGTAGAAACGGCCGTATAATATTTCAACTCTTACATTTGTTTCTCTCCTGACATAAATTTATTCCTTTCTCCTCTGTACTCAACCAGTCACTTGTAAAAGAAAACAACATTTTATTTTCATTCTTTGCTATTTCTCTTCCATTTTACTTCTAGTATACCTACATAAACCATCAGCAGCTTTTGTTCATCACGGCAACTGGAAGCGTTGTATTCTGAAGCACCAGAGATCCTGGAACTAAATGCAATCTCACAGCAAGTCGTCAGCACGTCGATAGCCCAAGCGGCGGAAGGCGATTTAAACCCCCAGCCTGTTCTCCGTGCCACCATGGGGAATAATGACAAACCGTAACATAACCCATTCATCTCACAGCTGAGGGGGTAACGAATTACGGAGATAATTCAGCCACTCGCTATTAAAAGATTACAAAATTAAAAATGAAGTTTTTTTTTTTTTTTTTTTAAGGCAAACTACCATGTTTTCACATGAAGCGAGTGAAATAGCTTGCAATGCTTTTGATTCCCTACTACGTTGCAAGGGCCAGCTTGCATCAAGATCTCAGATTGAACTAGATTTGAAGTTAGCACTTCTCTAGTGTGAACCTCAATCCTCGTTCGGACCATCTACTCCAAAAGCTGAAAGTATCAGTACCTCTAGACTTTCTTGCAGCTATTTTCCCCTTTTAGCATTACCCAGTTATAATGAGACTGCAAACGCCCATAGTAGTTTTTGCTTAACATCATTACTCTCCCTCCCCCCGGATCTGTCTACACTGCACGGTGCAAACTATGAGGAACGTAACTGGAATAAAGCCTGTATTTTACATGCTGGGCTTTTAAGTTCGACATAGCCTGCGGTTTCAAGTGAAGTAACAGTGGCTTCATTTCACAACAAACCTGTGAGTTTAAGTAATGAAAAAACGCCCTTTATCGAACAAGCATCAAGCCAGTCCTTCCATCCAAGGGATCTGGTTACCCATAGACTTTTCAGGTTAATTCAGTGACAGATGAAATATGTACAGAACTGAAACTGCTCCTTATGTACTATGGGTAAATGCATGTTTCCACAGGAGACTACTCAATCATTACATGCAGGATACAACATCATCTAATATAAAGTGACTTTTTAATACAGACCATCTGCAACCTTTCTATCAGCTCCATCAAAACGTCTACCCAGGGTCAATTAAAAAATACCTCAAAAGTTTGATTCATAACCTTTTCGCTTTCCCAAATACACTTCTGCTGTTTGCAGAGTAGGAACTGGGAGGCTGGGAGAGGTGCGAGGAGAGGGGAAAGCCTACAAGAAAAATTAGGTTGTCAGAAAATGTCAATAGCCACAGTGAATCTCCTGTAAATGATTTTTGGAAATCTGTTTCACTTTAGGTATAACCGAACAATAACAAGCGTAATGCCACCTTTCATTTCGGAAGCAAGCCGAGAAGGGTCTCTGTATCTGGACACAAGCCCTAAGTGCCTGAGACACAGGCAAGTCCCGCGCGAGGTGGGCCGCAAAGTACGTCCCCAGCTGGCGGGGGGACCTGGAAAGCTAACCGTACCGGGCTGAAAGGAGGGCAATGAAAGATGATTACAAGTGTTATGTTTAACCCTCCCTAATTATGCTGAATTTGATCTCTGTTTGCTTCATTCACTCACAGGCATCACGTGGCAGCATGCTCTGGAGGGCCGGGGAAGGGCTGCTCAAGGAGGCCTGCCCTTCCCCGCCCCGACGGCCCAGCCTACCCTCCCCGACCCTGCCAGCTCGCCTTCCCCCTCCTCACTAGACATCTAGGCGATTTCCAAAAACCAGCCTGGGCACTTCAGGCTGGTGGGCCCCAGGCAGCAGTCACATCACGTCGCCCACGTTCCCGAGGGCTTGTGCGGGGCTTGTGCGGGGCTGAGCGGGCCCCCGAGCAGCGCCGGGGGGGATCAGGAGGGGAGAGGAAGCTCTTCTGCCAGCGTCGCCCGGCCCTCAAGAGGCAGACAACGCGCCGCTCGTAACCAAGGGAGAAGCGCAGAGATACGTCTTGATTTGCACGTTCGGTATTCCCTCTCTGCTCCTGGAGAGCTGCCAGTACCCTTTATCACTCGTTTTCAGCCCATAAGTCTGCGCCGACCCCGCCGCCAGCCCGCGAGCGCTGGCGCTACCTTGGGCAGGCTCTTGCTTTCCCCTGAGCGCTGCCAATGCCACACCGGAGCCCAGGGGTCCCGACGAGCTGCGGCCGCGACCCCACCGGCCATCACTGTCTTTCCCTTGCGTTTATGAGTCGGTGCCTTGTCCGAGGTTTATTACCGTTATGTACCTTTCTGGGCCACGAGTTGATACCGCTTACAATCCCCTTTAGCTTTGCTCCGTGTTCTAGTCATGTGGGCACTGGCCACATATTTACAGTTTAATAGCAGTCATGACCTTACAAAAGAGGTTCCATTTTTCACCCACATCATGCACATCTTTTTAGAAAGCTCCACCTTAGGTTCAGTAATTAGCACGGTCCTTTCCCTAATATATTATAAAATATATTGTACTTCTCTTTTCCAGGCCGCTAAATTTTACTACGCAAGTAAACGGTAGAGTTTATCAGTTTTTCATTTGATAAGCGTTTTCTCTTTGTTTCTCTGAGAGGCCAACCACTAGAACTGATCAGTTATGTCACGGGCTGAATTTTTTAAATTTCAAAATTGTCATATTTGCTTGTATTTCTACAATAAAATATCTTGGATTTTAATTAGAGCGACTCTTCAGATGAGCACTTCAGCCCAATTACATTAAACGGTTTCAAAAGGGAGAAATCGGAGTAAAAATAAGATATTTTAATTGAGCCGGTCTTATCTTTTCTTTCAGGATTATCCGCTCCGGCATGCGCGAGGCTTTGAACTGTTGCCTCACTCGGGCAGAACCTTTCGACGAATTCTTAAAACTCCCAAGGACAGAAACCCGCTACCTCCCCCCGCCAGCACCGAGTGCTACATGACGGAAACAGTCTGTTGGATGGTTTAACACCCATCCATATCTGCTGGAAACATCTGCTAGTTTTTTCTTCAGTATGACTGACAGGCTCCAGGATGCTCCGCTATTTTGAAACACCTCCTGGTTATTCGGGTTGCCGAAACCCTTCCCCGCCTATCACCCTCCACTTCATCCTGGCCATTCTGCTCTGCCTCAGTCAGTATTTGCATTTCGCTTTCCACAATCAGGTCTAGTCGCTTGTGCAGCTAATCCCTAATTCTCCTACTTTTGCCATGAAAAATAAAAACGTTTACTGCTAATCCCATCACCAGTCATGTAAATGTAGCCTGGGCTCCTGGAACTTTTCTGCTGTCATTTACAGTCACAAATTTTAGCTGTGCTTCTAAAAGAAACAGGTTGTAAACCTGCTTGTTACAGTAATTTCTCCTCGGTTTCTTTGTTCTGTGATTCAGAACCACTGCACTATGTTGACTTTAACAAAGTTTCCTTTTTTTCAAGAGACTGACCAATTGTTATGAACCTGAGTTTCAAAATGGACAGACACTGAACTGAAACTGCCATATTAAAGGTCTGTAATGATCTGTCTGCGCTCAGTCAAATGCGTTGTCATCTGCTCTGCGTTGATTCAATGCCACTTGTCTGTGCCATTCAATACAATTGATCACAAGATGCTCTTACAGAGCATTTGGTTATCCTCGAAGTTTGGCACCCAAGGGCCTTGCAACGCCCACAGCTTGAGCTGTTCTTCACCCAATGCCTTTTTTCGTAGCCGAGAGTAAAAACTGTTCTCTTATCTGGCACCTAAAATTCCCTGTACACGTTCGGCGGGATTGTGTTTGAGGCCCACTGTTTTGTTCTTGTTAGCAACAGCCACTGGATGATTTTAATTAAATCTCATGGCTTCAATTATCTGTACGCAGACAGTGTATCAAGTTAAGTTGCTTCCTAGGTCCTCCCTCCCCCCTCGATGTTTTATCTTGGTCTTCCTCTCTCCTTTTCAGTCCGCCTTCGAAATCAGGTACTTGAGAAGGCTACTGAGCAAAATTTGGGTTTGTTTTTTCTGTATCGCTTTTTAAAATTCATTTTAATTCAATATTTACAGAGTGAAAAACTCATACTTCAGGGCTTCATTTACAATCTTCTCCTTTTAGCTTATAAATTAGTATGACATTTTATGCAAGCAATTTAATTTAATTTTTTTTTTTTAAATCTTTCTCCTTCCTCTGATCACTGCTGTATATGAAATCTCCTCTGATTTATATGATAGAGTTCTGCATCAACCTTTATATTTGCAGGCTTGTTTTAGCTCTGTATCTGCCTTGCATTATGATTTTCTTGCATCATTAAACTGAAACTTAAATGTTCAACATAATCTTCCATTTAGCTTGGTGGAAGCTTAAGCATGGAGCTGGTCTAAACACAGTCAGATGTCCTAAAATGTTCAACCCCTCTGGACATGGATTTATTTCTACAGGAGGGAGCGGTCCGGTTTCAAGCTGGCTGGCGTCTTCTAAAGACGACGTACATGACTCCTCGCAAAGAAACCTGCTCGAGTTGATGACAGCCCAAATTCACCAAGCTGTCATCTACCTGGCACATCTACACTAGACCTTTCTGTTGAGTTTTAATTATTTTGCAAAGACCTTACAATATTACTGAAACAAACGCAGTCTCAAAGTCAACAGAAACCAATGCTATCACAAGCAAGCAGCCTCATCGAAGTGACTTAACCTTTGACCGGTAAATTTTATCTGTTATAGGTAACTCGTGTCCCAAGGTACTCGGTGAACAGTAGACCTACACAAAATAAACAAAGACTGAGAAAGACAATAAACTGATGGCCAAGATCAACAAATGGTCTGAGCCTCCCACGAAGCCATTAATACAACACGCTGCTAAGACGCGCTCGTCTCCAGAGATGGGCTGTTTTAACAGGTTTGGGTGCGTCTATCTCCTTGAGAAGACGAGTGAGGTAAGTCATAGTGAGACGATGAGATTATTGTACTGTAAAGAAGTTCCTTTTAGCGTAGGGCATCATTAGCACCCGCCTTGCCCCCCTCCCCTGGACGGCTCATAGTACTCAAATACCTAAATCCACCACCTCCTCTTCTAACCTTTGGCAATCCTCATTACTCAGAGGAAACAGCATGTCAAAGAGACCCAGTCTTTACCAAACACTCTGGAAGTTAATTATATGATGTTTTAAAAGATTTATGTACCAATCCAGTAGTTCCATAGAAATATAAGAATACAGATAACAGTTTAAAATAGCAAAGGTAGAAAAATTTGGATTCTGGGCAGGCACGTTTGTGTAAATTTTATATATATATATATAAAATATATATATATACACACACACACACACATAATCAACACATCTCCAGAAGAATTACCTATGTATTTGAATTTTAACTCCACTGTAGCCTTTTGCTATGGCGTGAATGCATTGTTTTAATAAAGATCTCGAGCAAAGAAGACAGCAGAGTATATAATACAGCTGTAGTTTATTGCTTTGTTCTCTGTTGGGCTGAGGCCTCAGTAAGTTATTAAACCGCTGAGGTAAATCTTGAACTATTTAGTTATTCTAAACCTCAATCCTATGAGAATTTTCTCTACTCTAGAGTTGTGGGTTTTTTTTTTTTTTTAAATCTTTCCCAGTGAAAGATTATCTTTTCTGTGCTCCATTTTCAACTGCATACAAGTGCATGGCCAGCAGTCTATGGTATAACATAAGTTTTCTGCAATAGGTCCAGGGCCCGCAGTGATTTTTTTCCCCTTACTATGACAGGATCATCTTCTTCCAATTTCTTTAAACTCCGGCCCTAAAAACCAGAAAAGATTAAACTCATTCTCTCCAATTTTAAATACCTTCACAAGAGGAAGCTGGTATTTAAGCTAGAATAAATACTAAGAATGAACTAAATAAATATACTGCTATTGGAATATTTTTGTTAGCATGCTTCAGACTCTCTAAAACTTGGTGTGCTTCTAATTAGACTGATAGGGCACACATTTCATATAAGAGTGGCTTCCTTCCTCCCATCAAAGTATGCACAAACGTACAAATCTTTGGAAAACACTGAAGTTATCTCTACAACGCAGATTTGTAATAGTGATTTCCATGCAGGAGATGCAATAAAGCGAAACCCACTTTATTACAGCACCAGGGGCTAAAGCCAGTTATGCACTCAGAATAAGCAAGCTGGCATGCCAAATCGGTTTTCACCACTCACTGGGTACAACATACTTCACAGGCAAATCAACAAATTAGGCAGCTTACAGAGAATCAGCATCATAAGATCTACAGACCTCATCACGGGGAGGTCTTGCACAGCATTGTCAGCATTCCCATGACAGATCACGTAAACACAACCTCCACTTTGCAGCCACTGAAATCAGGGAACATCTCCCATGCATGAGCAAAGAGGCGAACACTACTGCTACAGGCAGGCAGAACTCAAAGCACAACTCCAGCTAGAAATTCTCCCCGTCTCTCTATGTAACAGAAAACCATTTCAGCCCAGAGCTCCTGTCGCAAGCCTGAGCCTTCCGTGAGCACCCTCCAATGTACCAGACGAAGGACGGCAGAGAGGCAGGTACACTAACCTACTGCAGCACTTACACCCATAACAATCTGCCTTTTTCAGGGAAAGAAATATTTGCTCGTTTCTTTTAGAATAGTTGACGTCAAGTAAGCTACTCTCCAGCATATACCTTAATCTTAGTAAAAATGTTCTGCAGCCGTACAGCGGCTTGTAGGTTTTGCAAAATCTTCGTATCTCGACAAAGCTCTCACATTGGGAATTATATTTGCAGTGCCGACTGCATTAAAACAAACAAACAAAACCTAACAATTTAAAAATACGTATCACTAAGACGACTAAATGATTTTAATAGGGTGAGCTCCTTAACTGTCCTTCCTCGCTGCCTATTAGGGAAGCTGAACAATTTAGGAGCGCATGAATAGAAACGCACCTCCAAATGAAGAAATGGAAATGGAAAATACATTTGGGAAGGAAGGAGAGCTAACTTCTTTGAATAGCTTATTTCCTTGATCTAGTTTTAATTAAAACCAGAACTTCAGTGTATCTGTTATACCAACCTACTGTAATACAGGTTTCCACAGTAGAGGGTAAAAAGCTAAACAAAAAGACGACAGAGGTAGAAAGAATAGCACCCGACTCATTACTCACCATGGTTCTTTGGCTAGAAAGAAAATAGCAGACAGCGCTGTTGGCCTTCTGTCACCAGCAAATAGCTTTACAATTCTATTTACACATTATTACCAACCAACCTGATAATCTGGGGTGAACGTGAGGCCAGGTATCCACTACTTTCAAAGAGGGGACAATGAATGGCACAGACATACAGCAAATTACTTCAGATCTAATACTGAAGTTAAATGCTGAAGGACTGTAGATGATACTCAGTCGTCTGTATAGGCTGTGCTACACATACACAGATGGACAATTTTCACCTTGTGAGTCAACTTTTAAGATCTGATTTTTTAAAGTTTCTAGTTTAGTGGCGACAGCAACGTATCTCACTGCAATTTTTATATATGCGTACACAGATATGCGTAAATACATACACACGCATAAAGGTAGTCTAAAGTTTTATATTTCAGACTCCTTTGTATTCATTCCTTACTGATTCCCCTCAACAGAAAGAGAAATCAAAAATTAAGAAACAGGTCAGTAGTGGGAAGCTGCGGATCACAAAGGGAAAAGGAAGCGGGCATCTGGCTTTTCATCCACAAGGAATTGGTCAAAGATTTCTAAAGAGCAACATCAAATCCTTTCAAACTGCCCACCCAAGGCAAGACCCTAGAGAAGTCACTTCACCTGAACGAAGGAAGCAAGCAGGGGAACCTTCTCGTCATGGCAGTATTTCTGCAGAGGAGCACTCAGTAGCCTCGTTCACGTCTAGGTCTGCATTGCGCTGGGTGCGGCCACCGAGGAACCGCGGCACTCGCTCCCCAGCAGAACTGTACGTTACTACACCGGTGTGTAACCGCTGGCCAAAGCGGGGAGGAGACCATGCTCGTGGCTAGGCTGGAAGAGGCAGGTGAGATGGCGCTCCCAGCGGCACGGGCAGCCCCTCAGCCTGGAAATCTGGCAGCGGCCAGGCACCAGGAGCCAAGCGGTGGAGAGGGAAGAAGCTGAGATGCAAGTTCAAGAAGCTTCACTGTTTTTTTGTGTGGCCAGGTCTTCAATGTGTGATGTAAGACGGCAAATTTTAGAGACCGTTTCACTGAACGGGTTCAGGGGTCATGGGAAATGACATCCCATGTAGGGGTTTTGTGCAAGGGGGAAGGCGCTGCTAGTTTCCATGATGACAGAGTAAGGAGATAAAGAGGAACAGCTGGCAGAGAGAAAACGAATTTGCCCATGTTAAATTTGAAATGAAAAATCAATTCTTCTGCCGAGAAGGCATAAAAGCAGGGTAAAAGTTAGAAGGTCAACTAATATTCTGAGCCAGCGTATTCCAGGGTGCATTTCCGAAGGCAAGAATATCTGCAGCTAGGAGGTAGCAGGGAGAGGAAGAGGAGGAGACCCAGGGGCACCTCCCGTGCTAGCAGCAGCAGGAGGAAGGGCTAAGGGCAAGCAACGCAGTTCCAGCAAAGAGCTCCTTCCAAAAGCGCAAGAGCTCGTGGACTGGGCTAAGCTTGTTTCAGGTTTTTTTCAAAGAGAGAAGAGACCAGAGTTTGCTAAAACTGGATGGGAAGGTGAGTAATAATGAGGAAAGGTTAAAAAGAGACCCCAGAGATGCTATGTAGAAATGAGACTGGGCAATAGGAAATTAAGAAGGGAGGAAAAATTGGAATCACTGGAAAAAAAGTAGAAGGAAAGACACTGTGAAGCCTGCAGAGAAAGAAAGAAGTACCCTAGAGACCAGAGGAAAAGAAGCTAGGGGAAATCACACAAACCATACTGCCTTTTGATACTCATTTTCTTAAAAATAAAGCTATTTGCCTGCTATACTTTTACAGAAGTAGCCAAACTGGTTTTTAATGTTCTCGTTCACATATTTAACCTACAACGACCATATGAAGCAGGGAAATGCTATTATTTTTATTTTCTGTAAGGATAAAGGACATCCTTTATATAGGGATAACTGAGGCCTGGAACAGCTAAGCGAGGTAACCAACGCCATTCAGGAAGCCAGCGGCAGAGCAGGCACTCGAAACAAAATCCCTCACGGACTATACTCCTAAATCCTAAACCATCTCTCGCCCGCTTTTCCTCAAAAATCCTGTGCGAAAAAGACGACGGCAGAAAGGGACAGGGCGGTTCAAAGGGGTCAGGTTTTTTTTCTGAAGCTAGCGTTCCTCATGCTCTCCGAGATTGCGGCTGCCCTAAAAGGAGCTTTGTTCCTTTTATATGTCAGCAAAACAAAAGGTCAGCCTATTGAAATATTGGCCAGGTCTGACTTTCTTCTATTAATAACAAGTAGAGACACATTTTTTAAAGTAATAGTTAAATAAATGGCTACATGTCTGCAATCATTTCAACTTAAAATGTCAACTGGATTTGAGATGCCATGTGCATTTAATCAATGACTCTGCATTATAATATAAATACTACTTTGGTTTGACTGCTTTGTCTGGCATAAGTCATAATTCAGTGAGATGAGTACGTTTCATTTTCTCTACAGATGGCTGTTAATGGCAATACCTATTAAACTGGCACCTGCCAGCACTCTGTAGTTCAGGAATCTGTCAGGAGCCCCCTCCGCATCATTTTTCTGTTAGTTGTTCTCTCTCCCCCTCCTCCCTCCCATTTACCAAGTTCATGTGATAAAAAATACTGAAACAGAAAAGCAACAAAACAGACCTTTTTTTTTTTTTTTGTCTTAAGGTAGAATCCATACTCTGTACTGCATTTCCGAGGAAAATAAGCGTTTAGTAGTTGAAATGCAGCTCAGGCAGCCTCGACTCTAAACCTTCACTTCACACCCGTCAGGATCTTTGACCGTAGTGCAGAAACACACCACATACAGAAACACTCAGTGGACCATAACTTATATGGAAAACCTGGTATTCAAGTTTTATCCTCAGCCAAGAGATGGATTTTAAAACAAATAATAGCCAAGGATATTGAGTGAAGGATAAACACACCACCACAGTGCTCCTGATGAGGGGATACCATCAAGAACAGACTTCGCTTTTTAAGGCTTTTTTTTTTTGCAGAAGGGGTTATGTGGGAGGCAGGCAGACACACACACACAAACAAGAAACATGCCGCCTCCAGCAAAGACCAGCTCATATTGCCACAGGACTGGAGTTTGCCTTCATTTCAGCAGGCGTGAAATAGCCAGAGGTGAATACCGACTGGGCAGGCGGGCAGTTACGTAGGCACGTCACAGAATCCGGATGCCCACAATTACCCACACAGACAAAGCACGTTCTCTCTCTTTTGATTAATAGTGGCTTGAATAATGATATTTTAACTTGAAGTGAACATGCAACTATTTCACAAAAAGCA
The DNA here is from genome assembly GCF_040807025.1 of Struthio camelus. Taxonomy (NCBI): domain Eukaryota; kingdom Metazoa; phylum Chordata; class Aves; order Struthioniformes; family Struthionidae; genus Struthio; species Struthio camelus. The sequence goes on along the minus strand of NC_090947.1, from coordinate 8,747,061 downwards.
TACTCCTCGCAAACAGTTTGTAAATTCCAGTCTTTTTAAGTAGTCAGAGGGAACTTTCTGCTCTGATCTGTTAAGTAAATATAAATCTCGCTATCCAAGTTCAGTAATGAGAGTAAGGGGTCTATTCTTCTTCCCTGCACTTGCATACATCTAACGTTAATGAGATTTATGCATGCATATTAAGAAGAGAACAGATGCTTAATTAAACAAATAAGCCTTTAGTAGGCAGTCCACGTGATCATTTTCCGTACAAACCCCCCTATTTTCTCTGTTTTAGTCTGACTATGAACGCAACCAAGGAGAGATCAATACAGCAGAGGAAAAGGAAGCAAGTGAGAGATGCCATTTGAGATGTTTGTCCTTTTTATTTTTCACATACTCGACAAACTCGAGATACATTAAACTAATCAGGTGTGGCCCCTCCCTCACTCTCTTGTGCTCTTCAAAGGAAACAGGAGCTGTATTTACCCACTCGCTTGTTTGGAAAGTGGAAATATTTATTAGGCAAAAGAAAACCAAGGCCTCTGAATAACGAATCATTACCTGACTGACTATCAAATACACAAGCATGATCCAGTTCAGATCATTTTGCTACTGAGGACAAAAAGACCTCTAAAATAACTTTAGCTTAATTAAATTATAATTTAATCTAGTCTTGTTTTTTTCGGTCTGTCCACATCTATGCATCCGTTTCCATCATCCTACATATATATGCATCTATAGATGCATATATGTGTACATGTGTGCGCGTGTGCATGTATACACACATGCAAACACTCTCTTCGGCAATCACATCACCATGTTATTTGCTCTTTCTTCATTATATTGCTAACTTTTCTCACCCGTGCTTGGCTTCTCAGTGCAACACAGGCCAGAAAAAAAATTCTCTCGGTACACTATCACAGTGCTATACTTAATGAAAGTCAGTATCTGTATATTATGCTATCTGCTCTACAATACCATTACAGGCTCAACAGTGCTAGCTGTAAAAAGTATCATTCCGAGCACAAGGCCTATAACAGTAGTAATGAAAAAAAGGGTCATTTCTGTCTTCCATCTAGCATGAAAAATTAAAATCACTAGGGCACTTAGCTCAAAGGAAAATTGGCAAATTAAGAGGACAAAAAATAAAATATTCATGGCTCATATTGTGAAATGGAAGGTAAATAATTTAAGATGAATTGTTATGTGAGAAAACGTACTATTTCTAAAGAGGAAAAAGCAAATGCAACTAATAAGCACATACATTGCCGCTTGCTGCACTTGCAGGTATGCGCACAAATGCACTTCTCAAGCTGTGGTTACATGCACTATTTGTCAGGGTTAGACATTTTCTCACCTTCACCAATTCCGAATGTATTCAACTAGCACGTGAGCAAAGCCTAGCTAACTTAAATGCTTAAATACTTTAACCTTGCTTTAGAAGGAGGAGGAGGTTTTTTCCCCACCTAAATTCAACCTGGAAATAATGAACGGATGAATGAGAGGGTGTTCTTCCACTGCATTCATTTGGCAAAACTCTTTACTCTCAGTAACCAATTACACACTTGCTCTTAGATTTTTATATCACAAGAAAACCTGACTCCAGCCTACCGGCCTCTGCCTGTGGGGAACTAGCTGTTAAAATTTCATTGGTGTGGCTGCAGTCCATTAGCTGACTTACCTTCATACCTATAAACCTGAAAGGGCTACCCAGAAATTTTACAGTCGCTATCTGGAAAAGGCAGTAGGGCAGCCGCAGACTCCTGGCGTTTATTGTACACCAGGTCTGTAACAACCGCTAGGGGACTAGGATACGGAGCAGCAATGCATGGCAGATGTCACATTCCCATGACGATTTAAGAGTTCAGTCTTTCTCCAATTTAATTTGGAAATTGACTCAAAGGCTACCTTTGTCAGAAGAGAGTATTCTGATAGGAGTTCAGAGGAAGGCAATTAAATACCTGTCGACAACTAGTCTAAAATCTAGAGTTTAGCACCTAACCAGCTGAGGAACGGTTTTTATTTTTAGATTAACCCTCTTGGTGAGATCAGCTTTGTGTTCCTGGTACTAAGTGCTAATGCGTTTTGCATTAGTGCTCAGTGTCAGGGATTTCCACTACCCTGCACCAAGGGGTGAATTAACCTTTCCAGACAGCCTCCAGAGCCCCGTTACACAGGCTTGGACCGAGTTCTGAACCCACAACACTGCACTACCTCAACTTAAAAGCACAGAAAATGTGGTTTTCACTACAGCATTTTTCATGGAAATACAAGCACCTCCAAAAAGAAGGACAGGGAGGCTCGCTTGAGGCAGACCACTCTTCTCAAAACTCACCGGGCCCTGAAAACTATCAGCCGTGTTAGCGCGAGAAAGCGAGGAACCAAGAATTCAATGTGGTATAGTACAGTCTTGCTGCTGTTATGAATCTGGAGGGAACATACAAAGATTTAGCATGTAACTGAATGTTACTTCTATTCAGAAAGAGTTTAAGCCCTGGTGATAGACACCAGCTTCTTCCTGAGACTGCAGTATAAATTTAGTCACAGCTCTGCTAATGATAGTATTTAATGTAACTGTTTTCCTGATACACGGTATCAATCTACTGTGCCTTCTGTTGTCTAGCATTGGGTTATTTAGTGAGTTACGATGGTGCAACGTGCCAGAACACATCAAAAAGTAAAATAATGCTTACTTAGCTGATGCTACATACAGTTAACCAAATCAACTTCTGTTCTTTGGACAGCGCATATGCAAATCCAATACTAAGGCAGGTGATATATGCATCACGACCCATAAAATAAGATTAATTTGTACAACCAAATAAAGATACACAAACTCTACACAATCTCCACTGTGATAAAATACGGCTTTGGATCACAGAAAATTAACTAATAACTAACAACCAGTGTCACCTGCCTCGGAAATCGCCAGCACATTATCTTACTTTGCTCCAAGTGCAGGAGTCCAAAACAGTACAGCCAAAAATTCTGGTTAATACTGAGTAAAACAACAAAATCACATTTTTTTTTTTTTAAAATAACGATCATAAAAATAAAAGGAGGATTGTTTGATGGTCTCCCTGAATCACAGTCACCTAAATAAAGCTTCAATCCAGGAAAAGCTTAACAGGAAAGCAATCGCACTTTCTTTTTTTTGGATGTGTAAAAAAAAGACCAGGAACTACAAGTAAATAGCAGCTGAGCAACAGATGAGGCACCAAGTGAAATCTGTTAGCAACTGCTAACAGCTTTGCTATTTTCTGTTGTTAAATTAAAAAAAAGAAAAAGAAAAAACCCATGCAGTAGCAATTCCAATATGTTCAAAAATCTCAGATGCAAAAGACTAAAAAGCCCAACACTTACACCTTCTTGTACTACAGATAAATGCTTGGGTTTGGTTTTAATATCTTGAAATGCTTTGTTATTGATTAAAAGGCAGAAACAAGCCAATTCACACGGACATACTACCAAGATAAAACTTGTTATAGCCATATATGACACAGTGAGTACAGCACACAAAGCCCAGCAGAGACAAGTGTGACTTCTCCAGCAGGTACTTCATGCCTCAGACTCTCCCTTCTTTTGTCCTTTATACCTGAGCCCTCATCACTCTGCAGGAAAAGCGAGAAAGTACACGCGCCTTCATTAGCGATGAGCTTTCGGGTGAGATCTCAGAACTAGCTTCACCGTCCTTCCGGTCCAGAAGCTTTCACCAAGCATGATAATTTCTCACTTGTCCCAGCCCAGTTTTCACTGAGGTTCACTAAGCCTGTTTTCTTATTTAGCGGCATCTCTGCGGCACCGCAGAGCTGCGCGGGCAAAGCTGAACCAGCTCTGAACAAAGTAGGCCAGGGATTACAGCACTACGAAAGCATCAGCGTGGGGCTCCTGCTCTCAGCAGGATCAATTAGTTGCATGGCTGCCAGTCACCCTGAAAAATTCACGGCGGTGAATTTGCAGCGTCCCAGGCAGATACAGTGTCTTTCTTCCTACCTTTGCCAGCTGCTTTCCTGACTTCTTTCCCACTGAGCCTTCCTCTCCTGCCTGTCTGCCAGGGCCTCTATCCCCGGTTCCCCATTTTGCAGATGTCTCCTGCACGAGGGATCACGGCACAAGTGCCACCACCCCTGCTGCAGGCACTCTACCGACTCCTCCACTCCGCTTTCTGCCCCTCTGCAGTGTTCACGTTCCCAGTGCCTCCTATGGCAACTTAAACTCAGCACGTCAAAAACTGAACTCATCTCTGCTTCTCAATACTTCGCTCTACTTCTTTCTCTTAAGCTACCAAGAATTAGTAGTCACCTTGCCGGCTGCAGAAGCTCACAACTTTTTGTCATCTTCAGCTTCTCTCTTTCCTCCCACAGATGTTCCACCAATAAAACATGCCAGTTCCACCTCCACGACGTCATGAAAAATCTGGCTGTTCCTTTCCAGCCATGCTGCTAAAATACTCGATCATCTAAAACTTCTTCCCGCAGTCTCCTCCTCCCTAGCCCTCCTGACAAACACTTCTCACTCTTCCTATCAGTGCAAAACTATTCTTAAAAATGCCTCTCGGATCGAATATTTTGACAGTATTCAATCCCTCTCAAGTTCGCCCATCCATTCTCCATTACCTCTGTAAATAATATTCAGATTCCTTGGGTTTGCTCTCCTTGTTACCCACAGCAGTTTCCCCCTGCAAAAATACGAGCCTGTTTTAGCCTATCTTGAGCAGAACGTACGCTCCCCTCCAATTTTTTGGTAAACCGATGCTGTTTGCTCTTGTTCAGCCTTCACAGGTCATCACCCTTCTTTCATTTCTATCACGCCTGGGGTTCCCTAGCACTCCTGCCTTCTCAGGAACAAATATCTTCAAAAACCATTTAGTAAATTCCGGGAAAAAACACTCAAAGACAGAGAACCAAAAACCCTCCCAGCTGACCTGTCAGTTCTTCCAAACAGCCCTTCCTCTGTTCATCGTAACCTGCTGCCTCCATGTTTATGGCTTTCTACAGATTTTCAACGGCGTGAGAAAGAAATTCCCATTTATGCTGCCGTACAGGTAAATAAATACAACTACAGCTAAATAAAAACAATTGCTGTCTGCCGAGAAGACTATCAATCAAAATAAAAAGCTAGCACACAAAAAGAACACATACATAAAAACCACGCGTACAACCAAAATGTGAAACATGTTCTAAAAAAGTGCATCGCTAAGACAGGTAACCTATCGTTCCCAGCGCTGCGTATTGATCGTTATGAGACTTTTTTTTGGTCAATTACAGATGCTTGCTTTGGATTCTGATGTCATCCCGTGTTCTCTCTGGCTCCGGCATCACACCCCTGTAAAAAATATCTTGCACTTAAAACTTCGTCGAGAGTCTGTCAGTGATACACGAGCCAGAGCACTTCTGCTTTTGTCAGACCTCTGTGCCAGCCAGTCCCTCTCTTCCTCCCACAGACCTATTTGCTGCAAGGAGTTAAAAGAAATGAAAATATAAAGCTAAAGATACACACACACAAAAAAAAAAAAAAGAGTTGCTGAAGTCACCCTCCTAATTATTCAGTGTTTTGACTACAGTTCCACGTTAAGCCCTATTTCTTCACACCGTATGAACACAAACGCACGTGCGCAGCGCAGGTGTGAGCGTGCGCCTCCTCGGCGTTCCTAAAGAGCCCCACTTGAATGCAGACTGGTGCACCCGCGTGCCTTATTAACAACTGCCGAAATCATGGAAATTTGGCACAGAGGCATGCCTGTATATTTTGAACAGCGTATCTTCACTGCTCCAAAGCTGCTGGGGCAACTTTGAGGATTCCTATTGATGACGCATAGAAGAAAGTTTGCTAAAACCTTCCATGTGCAAGGACGATATAACACAAGATGTTTGAGTCCAGAGGTCGTATCAATAGAAAGCTGCAAGGTAAGTTCACACAGCACTACCCTATTGAATACTATTTTAAATGAGATGATCTGGCAGCTGAATTTTAGATTACTAGTTATACACATCTTCGACTAAGCAACGGCTGTGGGTTCTGTGTATATAGCTGGCTGGTCTACAATACAGCATGCCAGGGAACACCAATAGCCTCCTAAAGCTGATGTTAACAGTGTTCAGTACCAGCAGTGACCACGTGGTCATTTAGCTTATTCTCCTCTTTCTGGGAAGTCGTTAAATTTCCTCCAGATACCCTATAATAATTTCAAAGATCTACTTACATTACAACACTTTAAAAGGTGGGAATGACAAACTAGAGTACCTACAGCACCCAAGGCTCCAGCAAAAGCAAGGAAATGGCCAGATGAGTTTTGTCCAGACAATCCCAGCAGATTAACTCCTATGATGCAGCAAAAAGCCATTCTCCCGTGCCCAAGCCTCCCTCTTATAATGGCTCTGCCAACCTGACCAATGGAAAAATCCTTCTGACTTCAAATATGATGTTAACTAAGTTGGCTATAAGCAGGACCAGTGCCACCTCTAGTCAGGACTCCATAGTCTCAATTTGAAGGTGGCACCATGGCTACATCTGAATGTCTAGCACTGACCCACGTTATCTAGTCTACGTAAACAATGCAGCTAATTCTGCATTCAGGCAGTAAGTCCTGGTGTGTTCCTTTTTGCAAAGACTGCGCTCAGGGAGTCCACCTTGCATGAGACATCTCTGAGCACAGCACAGCTAGGCATTCACAAAGATGATTTCTCCAGCATATCTGAGCATCAGGCTATCCTGGCCAGTCGCTGTTGACTCCAGCGATGCAAAGCCAAACAAAAACCACTGAATAAATCCAGAGAATTGCGTGCCAGGTAAGGAGAAAGCTGAGATTTTGACCACTGCACGCAATGGCTGAAGCCGTGAAAAATTGGATTTTATTCGCAGCAACTCTTCAGCAACTGCAAACGTTATGAGACTGTTTATGGTAACACAAACAATTCTGCTCTCCCCAAAGCATGTGAAGGAAGAGCAGACAAGCAAGGGAAAAGGAGGCAAAGGTCTGAGTGTGGGAGTGGGTCACGTATTCCTCAGAAATATTCCCCACAAAGCTATTCCCCCCCTCCAACACACTCACTTGTTTTTAGCCTGAAACCTTGAATTTTTTTGACATATGGGAATGAATTTCAAAGGCACAAAAAGACATTTTGTCTGCCAAATGTCTTCTGCCGCAGCTACAAGTTTGGTGTAAAAGTATAAACTGATTTCTTTTTAAATAACATAAACATTATTTTGAGTCCAACTGAAATAATTCTTCTTCCTCTTTATGAAAGTATCGGTAGTTTCATATAATATTGTAATGAGCATGGGTTTTTTTTGTTTTTTCTTTTAAATGCCATACCTCAACATGACACCGAAGCCTTTCTTCTTTTTCTTTTCCAGATCTTCGTTTTCTTCCTTCTTTTTCTTCTCTTTGCTTTTAGATTTACCCTTTTCTTTTTTCTTCTCCTTCTCTCTGCTTTTTTTGTCTTTTTTCGCTTTGGCTTCTACATCTTCTGTTTCGGGGTTCCCCGGAAGGGCGGGTTCCATACTCTGTGCTTCTTGACCAGAGTGAGAGCTCTTATCAGAGAAACCATCTGAACAGATAAAAGAGCAGCAGTGAGGATGGTTACGGGCCATTTACGATCACCAAAACACGTAACACACGAACACCAAAACACATGAAATACAGCATCGGTGTCTATAAAGCGCTCAAATGACTCACAATGCATACTCACTTAATTGAGTAATTTAAAAAGCAGACTAAACATATCTAGTGAATTCAAGCAGGTTTCTGTTGTAAGTTAAATACAGAATTATTACAGTGACTTGTTTTCTAGTTATTATTCCTGATATGAAAACCCTGACATGTGGTAAAACACTATTCTATTTGAAATCTGGCTTGTTAACCTCCGTCAGCTCAACAAAGCCGACACGCTGGGAGGCAAACACTGAGAGCTTACTTCAACAAGAGGTTCTGGGGCCTGACATAACCCACCTACGTAACAAAATGATTTAATTCACTCCTTGGGATCTTTCTATTTTCATGTCTGAAAAAAAGAAACAGTTGAACCGTCTTGCCTAGTTGGAAAAAAGCTGTCTCTGTTTCTGTTTGGGAGCTCAGGAACCAAGCACAGTTGTAAGCTTCATGCTAAAAGAAGGGGTACTGCCAATCGGGGGACTGTAAGCCCATGGTGACAAGGTGAGCACCAGGGCGCTGTCAGTACGCTCTGCCTTGACTATACCACGAAACAAAAGTCCTGCTTGGAGAAGGAGGGCTCTAGACAGTTCTGCAGAACAAACAATTATTTTTCAATGCAATCTGAAGAAGGCAGCTGCTTCTTGAAGCTGAAAAATACAGTTAACTTAAGGAGTGAGGTCTAATTCCTCCAGCCTACTCCCACCCCCCCCAAAGGAGATCACAGTGAAGGACTTTCCACCAAACTTAGCCACAGCTAGATGAGGCACTGCAAAGACAGCTCCGCTCAGCAGAAGACATAAGCAGCTTTTAAAATTCGACCAACTTCAACTGGACTAAATCACTTGCTTGTGTGCTTTACCGAGTCGATCGCCAGCAGTGCTAAACCCGAAGGTGGTTCCTTCGGTAAGTACCAGAAGCAACATACCCTCTTCAACATCCTCAGGTCCATCGTACGACTTGTCAATGGCAGCTCGGAAACTTTCGTTACATCCCCGACCACGGACCACGTGAGGCCTGGGTCTGTGAAAAGGGAGTTCGTTTTTCCTAACTTCAGCCACAGCCGTCTGCAGACTCTCCAGAGAACTGGACTTCTTCAGTCCCAGAGTAGGACCAAAATCTTTACTGGAAGAGTCTGGAAAAGAAACAGTTAAGTTTTTACACCGAAAATCACACAGAGAAATGGAACTAGTCCGAGATACACATTTAATTGTGTATTTTATTACTCGGGGGCTTTGAAATAGTATGCAATCAATGTAATTTGGTCTAAAAATAACATCAAGTTAAACCTAGTTCAGTAGAAATCCCTGTTCAGACTTGGGGGGAATGCCACGTAATTTATAAACCTGCCAACAGTAACGGGCAAGAGCAGGCTCTCTCGGTGTCCCTTTAAAGCCTGCACTGACGAGAAGGACGAGGTTGTTTCGTTACCCTTTGACAGCGACGTCCAACTGGACGCTGCTATGAGTCTCAAGGAGGGCATCCGTAGACTCGCAGAAATAAGCACTGCTGCACACAACCAGGCTTTTGGCTTTTTTGAACAAGGCAGGCTGTATGAATGGTTGATATTTTCAAACATATTTCTCCCGTGAGAAGATTTTATTAGTTCTCTTATGGTCTTATCCAACCTTTTTCTTCAAGTTGAAACTGGTGCTATGCTATCAACATACACAGCAGGTTTTTCAAGAAGCATAAATATTTCCAGGAGAGTACAGCTTAATATAAACTGTGGTGCTGCCGCTTTCCTTGTCCGTAGGCATGAGAAAGTGGTTTATACAGTAAAGAAAGAGCAAATACCTTCCCAGGTCCCCTTATCTTTTCTCTTGTTGAATGCCTGACCTTCCCACATTGGAAAGACTTTCTTTTGTGGCAGCTTAAGTATTACTAGGCATTAGTGCTAATTAGTATTAATGCAATGATAATGGAATAGGCAGAAAAAGAAAAGAAATCACAGAGCACGTGCAACGAACTGCAGAAAAAAATCAAAATGCGGTTTCATCTAAAAGTTTTTATAGTGTCTACTTAATGTTTCCATGGCAGAGCAGTAAACACGATGGACAAGCACTGAAGAATAGACTTTGCCTTGCTCTACTCTTGGAGCGCACAAAATGCTTAGGTTTTCAACGTTTGTAAGCGACACTAACACAAGCAGCAGGACACCCACCGTAAGAGCAAAAGACCTTCACACACACGTCCACATACTGCCACTCCTGAAGAGGTTCAAGGATGGCAGGAAAGGCAGACGTATTAATACTGTGCTGTGATTTTAGCAGTCCTACAGTACAAATACTTCTGAGCTCAGCCTAACCAATGAATTCCTAAAGGTGGGGGGGGGAAAAAAAAAACAAACCCTAAGAACTGGCACCAAGTAGAGACTCATTAGTACTGCCTGCATAAAGCGCTTTACACTGCCAGTCCACGCCGACTCATACACAGCTGGAAGGAGGTGGGGGGGAGACAGAAACAAGCTTACGGGGAAACCTGGTTGCTAGGTCACGAAGTGCAACCTCCTTTCGCTCACTAAGTGCCCTTCCGGAGACTACCGTTACTGCCAACGTAGGGAGTGCTAAAACGGAGTTCGACCAGCATACCATGGGAAGGTGCTTAAAATCACTCACAACGCGTGCGTCGGCAAGAGGCTGCGCGGTGCCCAGCGGCGCGGGCCTGGGCGCCCTGGGGCTGCCGGGTGGGCAAGCAGCAACACCAGCGCCTGCGAGAAAGCGATGGCCCCGGGCCAAGTACTCACGCTGGATGACTGCTCTTAACGCGTGATGGCAATTCCTAGAAAAAGCCAAGCTTTTATCTGTGGTTTGGAGCGACAGGCTCAAACGCGACCCGTATCAGTCACGGCCGCCTGTTTGGTCTCGCTTCAGTTTCGCGGGCGCACGCGCTGGGGTAGTGCTTTTCGTCACCCGGGCACGTCCCATCCAGCTCAGGCAGGGTGGCAGAGAAAAGGCTCTTTGTCACACGCGTGCCTTAAACAAGCGCATGGGAAACGCACAGCGTTATCGGCCAAGTATGTTTCCTTCTGTATAAATAGCCTGCGTTTTGCCATTTTGTCCTAACATGAAAGATCCCCTGAGGAATTAATTTTAGCAATAACTAGCAATAACTTCCTGTTTTCTGATACTTTAAAGAGAGCACTTACAGCGACCTGCATGTCATGTTTTCAGTTTTCTATTAAAATGAAAAAGAAAGTGAATGGAGCACTGTTTACTTAGCAAATACATTTAGAAAAACATTCTCTTGGAAAACTGAAATTTTTCCTAATGTCTTCCAAGTTAGGGCAGAAACGGAATTGGCTTACGATCACTTCATTGACTAATGTTATCAAATATTGGGTTACCTCAAAAAATGGAATAAAACGGCAAAGATTAACTACATTTTTCTCTCATTGGCAACAAAAGTGAAATTTCATCTGTCCTCCTCCCATGTTCTGCTATTCAAAAGGTATCCTCATTTATTGAAAAGCTTACTGAGATCCTTTAACAACAGATTAATGGTTAGGTACTTTGTTGCCCTCTCCTAAGGCTGTAATCATTTAGCCTGAAATTTCACTGGCAGCATTGGAAGTTTCTCACTATTAGCATCAAAATCCTCCCACAAAACACATCTGAATCCAGGTGATAAATGATCGCATTTTACCTTACTGATGCCAGGAGTGTCAACGCAACCTTAATAAGGAGGGGACTATTCAGTCAAGGAGTTTGCATCCATGGACATGTTTGCTGGATTCATCAGAGAGACCTTTCTATTTGTTCAATCCTGCTTTTATTCCCCGTTTTCCCCTTTTATTCCCGTTTCCTCCTGCATGACACAACATGCTGGAGGTGTGTGTCATACTAGGGAATAACAAAGCGGGTAACAACACAACAGCGAGTCCTCCACCCTGCGGGTACATAGTACGCGTTCACATGATGCTGAAAATACAAACAGTTCAACGATTACCTACACGGGCTTTTTTCACGTGAATTAATGAATTGCTAAACTTAAAATTGCCCTTTGCAGAGGTGAGGCTGGCAAACGAGGTTCCCAAAGCACCTGAACTCCTGCTCAGGAAGGCAAAGGTAAGGCTCCTGCTGCACTGAATCATATGGTACAGGAATCTAAGCAGGGCCCCCAGCAAAACCAAGTCCAAACATATCCCTGCCGTAGGGCTGCCGTCTGTATGAGAGCGAGCAGGCTCTGTTAACCACGGGAAAGATGCCCAAAGATGCAAAAAGCAAGGGACAGCCAGTAAGACTTGACTGCTTTACTCTCCTTTGCTCCTTTTAAAACTCTACCCCTAAATAAATTGGCCTGTAAAGTGAAAAGTGTCAGTGTCCCTTTTAATAAGCATAAGGTCAAGAGATAAAACAGCTGCTGTTATTACTGACCTCCATGTGACAGGAGCATCAGAGACCAGGTAGAGAGACGTGGCTCTTGCCCACAGGGCAGCAACATCATACGGTGACTTGAATTAATTCATGTTCACTTCTTTGTGAACCGCTTTGTTTAACGTGGTTCCATTTATTTCTGGTAGGAGTCACAGTATGCACAACTGCAAAGGATTTTTCCTCTCACTTAGGTTTTTATATTCAGATACTTCCTCAAACACCAATTGATTCAATGCAGAGAATGATTTAGGAAGGAGAGATCTGAAAGTCATTACCTCAGTTAGTGATTTTCAAATGGAAAGCTTTAGGAGGACATTTCTGTAGCGTAACCTTAAATGATACCGTGGCCCTTCCAACACTCATTTACAGCGTAAGCACAGAAAAGATTACGAAGGACTTGATAAAAAGCAAGACAAAGCACCAACTCTCTTGCACTCACAAATTAGAGACAACAGGCATCGTTCTGCTCGTTTGATACCTCAGACCAAGCATCCCAAATGACAAGCAGGAATACTGAACACTGGCAGAAAAACCTAAGAAAGAAAAATCAAAGCACGGAGGAATTTAACAAGTTCTCCAATTAAAAGAGCCAGTTACAGGCTTCATATTTACAGATACTCAATCCATTTTACTACAAATAACGACTGCAGTTCAGCTCCTAGTTGCACAAACTGCCATTTCCACAAGGAATAATGGCAACGCACAGTCTGGAGCCCAGACGGTACAGGTGCAATACGGCAGTCGCTGGGCAAGAGGCAGAAACGCAGGACCCCTGGCACCCTTCAAAGGTATGCTGGTGCCGCTGCCTTCTACCGTCTTACCACTAACACACACCGACGCTGCAAGGCAGCGGGTTAATATCTCAAAAAGAGTAATACGTTCACAATGAAACGTTTCTAAAACACGCTAATAAGTTTCACAGAGCAACAACGTTAAAGCTAAGAACTGGGAGCAAGAGGAGGAGGAGGTCCAAGCAAAAGGACACAGAGAAACGGCGCTTGCATTTGCTAGGCTCGTGCTGAACGTTGGACAAAACGCAGCAAAGTCAACTTTTGCACAACAGAATGATGCTATCCGCTGCAATAATTAGTTTTCTTTATTTGGTTACATGAGTTTAACCTCTGACATAACCTTGCGCTGCCCAGCATAGCTCTGCATCTAGCAAAAAGTTTTCCTCAGCACTGGAGCCCCTACTCCTCCAGCAGGCTAGCGTTTTCTCTCCAGCTGGTAAAAACTCAGGCGCTCGCTCTTACAGCGGGTCCGAGTACAAGTTCAGCCGCGTGACCTTCTACAAAACAGCAGCTTTCTCCTCAAGGATGTTTATGTATATTAAATTGATTTTAGATACAGGTGTCACAGCCTGCTAGGGGAAAACAGATAGGGATGAAGCAACACAGACAGGAAAGAGTTCAGGTTTCAGAAAACGTGATTCCCCGGTGCCTTCAGGCACCTTGCGAATTGAACGCTGTGGAACGGAGGAGCAGTAAGAACTCCAGGGCCCTGCGACTGCCTCACTCGCCCCCCCCGATAAGGTCACAGATTTCATTCCTGCTTAAAAGACTGGGAAATGTGACACTTTCTCCGATTAATTGATCTAAATTACACTTTGCGTAAGCTAAAGCAACATTTTTGTTCCCAGGCCAAAGCTTAACGTGAAGTGCGAGTCCCTGCACTGATGTTCAAGCAAAGTCACTTTTAACAGCATGAGGCTAACGTCTAGAAAGTTAAATACGACCTGTGGGACAGGGGAGAAAACTTCTTCAGCAGCCAAACAGCAGACAGGAGGCCAACACTTGAGCTAAATTCACCGTCAGGATCTATCAATTCCATCAAGCCTTAAGCCCATATTGAAAAAGCCTGCTGAATTATTACTCCACCTTAGCCGTCAAGTCTGAAATAAGATTTTCAAAAACAAGGCTAATTTAAATAAAAAAATAACAGATTGAAAGAATGCAAAAACTTCGTAATAAGCTTGCTGTTTTTTCCCCTAATTCAAAGCTTTTTTCAGTTATTTACATGTGAATGCAGAGAGAAATCCTCTTCCATCAATCATTTTATTCACAATTGTTTTGTTTAAAAAGTGCCATGTCATTTCTGTGCGTTAAGTCTTGGCCCGGACACATTTTCACAAACACTCACATAAGCTGCATGTTAAAGACTGCTTTAAGCATCGTTTGGGGATTAATTTAGGCTACTGCACCAACAAGGAAGGTTATTAATGTAAAGGAAAAGCCAGGGCAAAGCAGTACAGAAAAACATACTTCGATTTCACCAATTTAACCAGCAGCAAAAAAAATTAATTACAACACTACTTTTGCGTCTGCTTTTTCTTATCCAATAACATTAGAGAAAAAGCTAGATTTTAACAAAAGAACCTGGAAAACAGACGCTCTCAGCTAATACAGGCATGGCTTTAGTACACCTGCCCACGCACTGATGAGCGAATCCTACACGCTCGAGATGCTCATGAGCTCTCTTTATTGCCAACCCCTCCACCACCAAACTGCCCAACGGCCGCTCTAATTTAAGAAGCTCTAAATATTGTTGCCATGGGTGACACGTGAACACGGAGTAAGGCAACGCTCTGCTAATAAAAAGGCTTTCACAGCACTTCAGTCCTCGCTCGTAAGTAAAGTTAAAATTTATGGCTTTTAAAATACTGGATCTGAGAGGGGTCAGGTTAAACGGCTGCTAGCAATAAAAGGAATCAATATGCCACAGCATCTGAAGCAGCCAGCAAACTAAATAAACACTTCATCCAAATCCACTTGGCCCCGAATTAAAAGAACATAAAATACTGTATTTATTTTGTTTGCCCTCCACCAGTCAGTGGTTTGCATTGCTACATCCGCTCAAATTCGGCACAGAGCAAGCGACAAACACATGTTGGCCAAGCGGCAATTAAACTGTATGTCAAGGCTAGGAGCAATTAACTGGGCATTAACCTTATCAGGGAACCGCTTGTGGATTAGCTGACTACAAACATACAAACATCTCGGTCTGGGAAGATTCTGCCACGTGTATTTACAAAAGCTTCAGAGGACTCAGACTTTCTGTCTCAGGCACACATAGGGTAAACGAGCCACCTCCAATAATAACCCTTTCTTCATAATCCCTGGACAAAACCAGAATCACCTACTGCACTGATTAACATGACCTAGCAGCACAGAAACGTAGACAGCTTAGCCCTTACTGCGCTTTAACATAAAGCAGACCAGAAAAGTAGTGATGGGACCTCATGGCTTTTGATCCTAAATCTTCACTTGGTTCAGTCCAGAAATTGACTTTCAAAAGTTATGAAAACCTATTTTCTTTTTTTTTTTTTGTCCATGTTTAAATGGTTGTGTGGAAGTTAATTTTCAGTTTAAGAAATTGATGCACATTTTGCTTGAAGTTGCCAGTAAATTACCTGCATAAAGGGTTAAAAAAAAAAAAAAAATTCACCTGGAACCTATATACACCAGCCACTGCTCAAAAGCATGCATGCTTTTGAAATTGCCTTGTTTATGAGCTTAATAATATTTGTCTTGAAACAGTTTTGAAAAACTTATGTGCAAATCCAACTCTTAAACAGGAATACGTCCAATTTTGTCAAACCTATTGCTAACCAAGAGAAGTGGTATCTGGTGCAGCTCTGACTCAAAATCCCTACAGAACCTGAGAAAGGATTATGTACGTTTTCAGCAAGAGAGTCCTCAGCACAAGTTCCTCTTTATTTCCCAGGGAGATTTTTAGGAGCATTTGAACGTTTAAAAGTTTGGTAACAGTATTTTATTACAGCTTCCTAACAGCTGAGCCCATAGCTGTAGCGACATTGGGACTTTAACCTACGTTCATTTCGTATGCTTCAACATTTTTTAAGCTAGCCTCTGGAATGAAACTTCTCTGCTTGGTCTCATTCCAGAGATGAAGACTGTTTCTGGAGAATGAAAACAATAAAACCCCAAAGAACACACCTCCCTCCGGTCAAATCTGAGGAAGTGAGGAGAGGGAAAAGTACATTTTTCCAGCTGGGTAACGCTTTCCCCCCCCTATTCACCCATAACTCAAAAAGACTGAAAGAAACTCTTTCAAGCTTTGCATGCAAGTAGCCTGTGAACTAGGTCTTTACTACAGCTTTTAGGGAAGGGAAGTTTAATTTCCATGTCTAGGTTATTTCCTCTAACATTAGTTGGATCTGGGCAAATTTGGCAGTAAACTTGCACCTAAAGTACAGGAACAGAAATACACACACATTCCCATACGATATTTCATATTCACATTTTCAGCAGTTACAATGATCCTATCCACCCACACAGCAGGAGCTAGAAAGAAACATTCACAAACGCTCCTCAACCTACGTGTTTAAGTCAGAGGCACAGTTTGATAAGAAACTCAAAAAGGTAAAAGGGTCATGCAAGCAGAGAGAAGATAAGTAAAATATAAAGAAAAACCTGAGCATTGAACACACTCGCTTTGTAGGTCTTAAAACACGGAAAATATTATCAGGGCTTTTTTCCATGGAAATGAATCCATATAAAAAATCATGGCCAATTCGTGGAAAAATTGGCAAGAAATTCTCCTTCAAAGCAGCTGCAGCAGACGGCTTTGCTAAACTGTTCTATAGTGTGCAAGGACACAGACTTGTATCTGAGGACATCTGGCATTCTTCTGGGGTTTTAACCAACATCACTCACAACTGGTTTACAATCCTAACCTTGCTCAAAAAAAAGTCAGAAGACTATTTTAGCTATACCAGTTAACTCGGAGACTTAATGCACAGGATGTACTACTTTGCATTTTACATTTGTTTGGGTATACAGTACTACCCCTCCCTAAGGGGATTGTAGCTCCCTTGAAGGATATGTATGTCCTGACGTGACATTTTAATAAAAAGGTTATTTTTAAAAGAAACTGGCAAGGAGGTGAATGGGAGATCAAATACAGCTGGATTCTAAAATCTGTATTTTTGGAAAACCCATTCCATCCTTAGACTTTTAGCAAACGCGTACCTAACCTTAAGTACCCTCCTTGGATAGGGAAACCTTCCCAGATCCCTCAGTTTTGTTTCCACTACCATTGCAGTCATTTTTAGCATCGTAAAGATGCTATCCTACTAATGACCGAGTTAGGTATTGAAGATCTTTACAGTAGTGTGCAGTTTTACATTGCTAAAATATGTTTCAATAGCAAGTAAGAAAAACTAATAAAATTGCTGCATGGGACAATTATGACCTAAACGTAGGGGCAAATGAATACACAGAGACTTTTCTTGAGATCTGCTGTCAGACCTTATCCATTTTTCTTGCCTATGTGCAAATAACGGCACCCTGTTCCCTTCCACTTGCCTGACAAGCAAAAAGGGGATACAAAGAGGTTCGTAACAGTAACATGGTATCAGATTGCAGAAACATAGGGTCAAAGGAAAAGAAAGGGTCATGACAATTCTTAGTGTTGACATCCCTCATCAAACAATATGGACTTTTCCAGAGAAGTTAGTCAAAGGACTGTTCTAAATTATAGTCAAAATTCCAGATTTTCATGAATTTAATATGGCAAGCAGCAGCTGGGAAATGCCACAGCGATACTGCAATCGAGATCGCTTGGTGTAGGTTAAGCACAATCAAATAAAATTTTAATACAGGCTAATCTAAGATGACTTCTCTCAGAATGAAATGGTTTCTTTTAAGCTGAGACTCAACATTATTGGAAAATGCATGCTTCTGCTCAGTAACGCCACGAACTTTTGAAGCATGAACCAGAATCAAGTAAGTGGATCAGGAGGCACTTGGATAACCAAACTTTTAATCCACCATATTAGAAACTGCACCAGCTGTAAAGTCAGCCTTTCAAACCTTGGTTTGCTCTACTAAACCACTTGGTGGTTGGGATCCCCGGAGATAATTTCAGAAGCCGCTATTACAAAGGCAGCTGTTCTACAGGATCATGCCACTCTCTTTAAAGTTATCTTGAATACATGGCAATCCCTTCAAAATAAATCAGTATACATGAAATATCTTAAATTAATATTGAACTGCAATCTTCGCCTAGAACAGGATCCTAAGCAATTAATAGCAACAGCAGCTTTTAGCAGACTTGAGACTCCAGTATCAAAGCCAAAATTTCCGATGTTCAATCAACAAGGACTTCAGAACTGGCATGGGTAATTTCATTTTCAAGCTGGTTTGAGCCTTGGGGCCAAATCCTCAGCTGGGGTAAACTGACACCTTTCCCCTGGCTGTCAGGTGAGAGCAGCTGAGTGTCCGGCCTTTGATTTTTGCTCTCTGCTGGCACGGTACTTTGGCATTACTCCGTGGTACCTGCCCACGGAGAGTGAGACTGTGTTAATTTGTTTTACATAAGTTACCCAAGTGTCAGATGTTAGTAACTGCAGCCTGAGGTGGATTCAAAGTAGTGATTTATAAGTTCCAAAACAAACCCAAAAAACCCTCTTTATTTCTTCAGCAGTGCCCAAGAGCCATCTTCAGTCGCCTCCCAGACCTGCTAGGCGAGTGAGAAAAAACGGACGTTTGTATGCCTTTCAAAAGGAAAGGGTTTGCTCTTCTGAGAGGTCTGCATTTATTTTTTCAAGAAATCAAAACTCTGGAAAGAAATAATAGCTTTAAAAGAATAAACTGCACAAAGATGCATCCCCTTAGATTATCAGGGGTTTGGAAATACTACCTTAGACGTTAAACACATCACGTGCGCTCTGTGGGGCAAGAGCGCCTCTGCAAAAACTGCAGCTCACAAGGGCAGTTTGATGTAGTGCTTCTGCCGCGCTGTTATTCTTCCTTATTTGCGTCTCTGGTGAGCGCTGTCCAGATAAGTGACTGCCAAAGACTCGTTTCTTTTCATCTACATTACAGCAACGTTTTTTCACTGTATTCGTTTTCTAACTCTACAGCCTTTTTTATTTTTAGTATTTAATAAATATTTACATATATTTTAAAGACAGCTTTAAAAGCAGTATGCCCCAATTTGCTTGTTTCCTCTTATTTTTTAAGTAATAGTCTCTTTCCTCCTCCGCTGACTCTTGCTGGATCTTGGGGCAAGATTGAAAGAATCCATCTCAAATATGCTACATAACGCTATCTTCTGAAATGCTGCTCAGCAGCTCCTTAAATACAGCTTTGGTTTTGCCTAAGACTGTCAGCTAGCTTCACTGGAGCCTGAAAAAGCGTGTAGATATGATCTCTAGACAGAATACCTTTGGAGAAACAAAGTAACTACATTAACGTGCAAAACAGGAGTTAAGGTTGATCCTCAACCAAGGAAAAAGCCTGTATATGAAGAAACGCTGTCAGATATGCAGAATAAATAAAGAAATAAAAAGAATAATATATTTATTTTAACCCTTTCCTGTTATGCTAATTTGAGTCTTAGCAGGTGTAACGTGATATTGCAGACAACATTTTGCAGCAACGTTAATTCTAACGTGATACTGCAGACAACATTTTGCCTTTTAAGATCCTGAACTGCTTGCAACAATAAATGTCTTCCTTCCTAGTAATCTCATTTTGAATCGTGTGTATTCATTTGGCTTATTTAACACTAAAGGGACAGCACATCAGTCTCTTGTCGCCCTCAAATTCCAGATGCTGCCCACTGATGCACAGCTTACTCACCCATGAAGGCAAGTATACTGGCTATACGTACACACAGCCATACAACATCGAGGTATAAAACTGCACTCGTTGCAGTGACGTCACTTCTAAAGCTGCATTTCTAAATGCTAGGAGAATATAAAATAAAAATTAGATTCTATTACTTGTGTTGCTAGCCCTGCAGTAGATTCTTAAAACTAAATAATGACAGTATCACTAATATTCTTGAAATTATAGCTTCTGCTCCAAGTACAATGAAAGGCAGTCTCATAACCATTAAGAACAATGCACATTAGCATCTTGAACAATTGCTAAGATATTAAGCAGCTCTGCTAGGTTTCTTTAGCAATGTCAGAATGTCTTATTTTGCCTTTTTAAGGGGGCTAGTGCTACAGTTTAAATTATTCAAGCTGACCAAACACAGAAAAAAAAGAATAGCTCTCATGTTCAGTGATCACCCTAAATACAAAATTTGTCATCTGTACAATTATACTAACTTCCTGTTTCGTCTATAAATATTCAGAGGGAAAACTTGCATTTGTATTCTGCCCTGCAGCCTATTTTTCTTAAAGTATTGTTGCCCTCTTTATTCTCTCCCTCTGGCTGTGAACCAATACTTGATTTGCACTGAGAGGGAAATGTGGTTAATCTGTGAAACGCATGCCATTCCGTTTCCTCAACAAGAGGAGGCAAAACAACCTCTACTGTGATTGGGTTTAGACTTATGACCATCAATTGCTTCAATATTTATATAATTCTTAAAAACGCATGCATATTATCACATGCTTAATCAGCGGTGCTCAGTAGCTTCTTTCCTGACCTATAATGAATATGCCAATACTCACCCTGGATGCCAATCCATACTAAGGAATTTACTCCAGACCAGAACAACTAAATTCCAATTTTTGAAACAGAGGCTAATATTACTAAAATAAGAGAGAAACAGTTCTTCTATCACATGCTTAATTAGTCCCCCTGCAAAGAAACAGCCCCACAGAAAGGAGCAGAAGGCTACTAGTTCGGTTCACATCTCACTGTAAGAGAACAGAAATTAACGGGCAATCAGTCAAAATTTCTCCTCACAGCAACATACCCGATAACATAAACTTTTACGTGGATAAGCTTTCACGCTGTGGACGCTAAAAGTGTACACGTGGTCAAGAGGAGGCAGGAAAACTCAGCAGAAGCAAAATCCACTGAAGATCAGCAAATACACGTAAGCTGTTCTCGCCCTTCAAATCCCCGAACATACAAAGGCAAGGAGAGGTCTTGAAGAAGTAACATTTATGTGAGTTGCGATGTCTTTTTGTTTCTCATAAAGCATTAGCGTTTGGTTGGTATCAGAAAGAGGAAACAGGCTAAGATGGACTTTTTGTCAGCCCTGGTATGACTGTTACCTTCTTGAGGTACGCAGGGTCGGTGGTGTCCTGAACGAAAAATCATCCAGCATAGAAAGGCCAATAGATGAAAATCTGTTTTAGCTAGATGACACCGCTTCCTGTTCCTAATTCAATTCTTCATTACCTGCATTATGAAAGCACACAGAGCCCCTGATCCTGCGTCACGACTTCACCGTGCTTGGTGTTATACCACCTCAAAACAGAACAATATTCAACACCTCAAGTAATTTTCAATTAAGTAGGTTTAGCTGTATGCCTGCAATACTGGCTCATTTCAATATATGGTAATTCTTTTGAATTGCAAGACTATATAGTCCTTTGTTTCTGCAGTACAGTAATTCATTTATGATTTTTTAGCACTATGAAGGTACGGTTCATCTCCTGGTACATTCACTTTATGCTCCTGTGCCTCTTCTGGGATGCTTCTATGCCTCAGATGTTTTCTATTTTAAATCAGAAGAGAACAGATGTTTTGACGCAATATTAATTTTCTCAGTTTTCATGTTCAGATTGAACCTGAATTGTTAAGATAAGTACAGTATTTGAGGTGAACGTTGCAAGCATCAGCCCATAATGGAGTCGATGTCAAGTGCCTTCCTCATCTTTTAAAGGAGACATTAGCGGTTCATCACTTCTGAGCAGTAATAGAGAAGAGCAGAGCACAGACTTTCCTGACGTTCACTTCAACTGTTTCTGCCATTGGTTTATTCATAGAATGGTCCTTTCTTGCTTGTTCTCTGCTCATAGAATAGATTAATTTTCCCTCAAAATTGAATATTTTAATTAAAAAGCTTAAGTCTGTTTTAGCACAGAAACACTCTGATTTCGAGTTGATATTTTATGACGACTTTTAAATGCAGTCTTGCTGCTGACTATGTAACTCTTCAGAATCCGTGCTCTTAACTCCTAGAAGACGACTTAAATGATATTCCTGTGTGCTGAAGCACATTACAAATATACTACCCTTCCAGTTCCTTCAGTTTGATCCAAAACAGCTACCTTGAGTAATAATTAATATTGATATTTCCTTATACTGCATGCCTGCTGTATTTCAATCACTAGATTTGCTTAGTCTGATTAAGTAATTAAGCTGGTTATCTTGAACTACAGGCAATTGATTTATATGAAGGTACTACAAAATTTATATTTGAAGTTTAACAACAATTCCCTACCAAAGATAACAAACACGCGAAAGCTCAAATCGCAAAAGCCTATTTCAGCATTAGCGGTTCTAGTATTGTTGGCCTTTTCATTGCTTATTGATTCTATTTACTCAAGCATTCATTCTCAGGTTCCATTTTCTAAACAACACTAACAAAATGGGCACTCTTTCCTGCTAATGCAAATTACAGAGCAAGTGAAGACTCTTCATACACTGTAAGCGTAACTCATCATCAAACTGGGAAAGGAATTGCTGCCTCTGCTTTTTTAGCTATAAAAATTTTCCTACAAACGTGTAAGCTCCCATCTTTCAGTCTGGATCGTAAGATATTTGCTCTAATAAGAGAGAAGATAAAAGAGAGTAGGTGGAGCTCTTACGCCAAATCACAGCGCTCTGAAAGGAGTCCCTGTTGCAGACGCATTTATTGCTGCTAAGGTTGGAAGAACACAGAAATAAGTAGGACTACCTTCAAGATAAATAACTGCTCAAAGCAAGTGAGAGCAGCAGAGTTAGCTCCATATTTGGTCATTTTACGGTTTCTTTTACTCCAGGGGAGTATGGGAAGATTCCTGCTCCTCCAGCTGAAGTACGGTGCTACCCATACAAAAGGATGCCAGAGCTTAGCCAAGACTCTGCTATATGAAAGAGGGTTTTTTGCTGATCTGGTGCTAGGAAGCTGGGGTTTTTCCTCCTCAGACAGAAGTTAAGCAAACATGTTATTTTGGCCTGAAGCAATCAAGTGCATATCCATGTCTTTAATGACTAAAACTCAATCATTACCTACGTGTACTCCCTGGGTTCCTCAGGTGTCCTGTGGGGCGAAGGAGCAGTACAAAAGGCAGTGGTATGTGTCTATGATTAGCTTAACCGTGCTGATAGGTGAGCGCTCAGGTCAATTTTACAAGATGACTCGTGGGATCCTCCATGAGGGGAAGGAGAAATGAGAACTAGGTAAGCAGACACTCCATAGGGAGCACATTTTACAAAACATTAAGTACTTGCCCTCCGAGAGTGACATGCTTTAAGGTTTCAACATCAGACAGCCCTGTGCCCATACCTCGTGACCTCCAGGTTATTTACATTAGCTACGATACTTAACCATCTTATATTATTTATATTTTATTATTGTTCCAAACCCCAAAGTTTAGCCAAACTATTAGCTATTTAAAGCCAAAGTGATTCTTTAAACCAGATGTAGCTAACAGACCGCAGCAGGATCTTTCTACAGAGTTCGCTATGTTAATAAAGACACATCCTTATTTGTTTACCCATAGAGTAATACTGTAGCTACTACATACCAAATAAAATGCATAATTTACTTGCATTCTTCCTTTCCCGTTTTCTGAAAAGGCTCATGAAATTTTAATGGCAGTGGTTAAAGGAACAGCCTATGTATTAGAATTACATACAAAAAATGACCTTAAAGAGTAGTAATTAACATTGCAAAGTAAAGCACTCGGGCTCGGAGAATGCCACAGCAGAGGTATCCACGGTTAACTTGTCTCCTTCCATGCATGCACTATAACACACTTCACTTGTATGACCTAAATACACGATCACGTACGATTTCATCCACGGAACTCTAGCGTCCTTCTTTCAGGGAAGAGCTACAAATATTTTCTTCCAAAAGTACAGCAATTGCCCACCGTTCTTATTCAACGCACACATTTTAACATCTGCTCTGATGACAGTATTAAACATTTCTTCGAGCGTCTTTCTCTGAAACACCTTCTGCACTACCAAGGTTTTTTTTATAAGCACTAATGAATTTATCTTTATAACGTTATTTCAAGACGAATAAGTACTATCCGCGTCTTCGAAGGAACTGAACCAGAAAGAGGAAGATCAATTCAGGGTCTCATTTTAAGACCCGATTCCCCTGCCTCTCCTGAACGCTTACCATCTAGCGCGGCAGGGGCTCACAGCTCTATCAGCGCTCGCTTCCCTTGCACGCCTGTGCCTTCCCTGGCCACTGCTGCAGACAAAGCCGCACGCACGCGGGCCAGGCACCGAGGAGGTGAAGGACGCACTAGCTCTTCACGCTTTGGTTCCAGGAACTTCCCCCCACCACACGGCAATTCTGAGACACAGCCAGAGCTAGAAAGTAATTCGAGAAGCATTTAAAGGCTCGAAATCAGGCTGTTTCTTCTGAAAGACTGTTTCTCTTCCTGAAACCCTCCATATCATTCACAGCACGTCCTCGAACCAGGATATACCAACCGTATACACGTCTTTCACCTTCAGCAACAAGGTGAGGGCTGAGTCTTACAGACAACAGCTGCCTTCACTCTACAACCCTCAAGCAGAGCCGTCCCGTGCACTAAAAGCAAGTCTTTTGCAAAGAACTAGGCTTCGACTGCATAGTCCCACACCATCAGCAGCCACAAAACGAGGCTGAGCTAAGTCTTCAAAGACAACCTTAAAGCTAGCACTTTCTACTTGAGACCCCTTGGACTTTTATTTTAATTCAGTTTGTACACACAGAAAAGAAAAAAAAAACAAAAGCAGAGAAAGCTGCTTTACTGCATCGCTGCCTGCCGTCCTTTTCTTTTACTTTCCCTAAGAGAGCCAGTTCTAGTTTCTACTGTCCAGGTTTCTGATGCCAGGGTCCTAGCCCAGCACCACCTGCTCTCCCCCACCCCAGACCTGGCACCCTCTCCGCGCCGCACCTTCCCACATGCTCCCTTCTCTCTTTGCTCCCATCTCAACACCCTTTTCCAGCCCCCGCCTCGCCACTAGCTCTTCTCTCCCCAGCCTCCAGCTATACATTCTCCCCTTTCCCTCTCCTAAACAAAAATAAGCATCACACTTATTTTAGGAGAGAGTAAAAGAACAACCTCTGTCAAACAAGCAAACAAAAACCGAGCCTCACATGACACTCGAACAGAAAGTTTTAGTTCAAAAGGCTCCAGTTGCACAGAATCTGTAATGGGAAGTGTCATGCATGACAGTTAACAGGTGATAACACGGTGACTAAGGCACGCTGCAGCAACACATTACACACACACGAAAAAGAGAAAGAAAAGAAAAAGCAAGCCAGCAGAGCAAAGGTTTTTCCCGAGATTTAATCAATCATTCACCCATATTTCCTACAGGATAGTAGAAAAAAGAATGACTGGAAGAAATAATTTTCCCCAGGATCCTTCTTTTTTGATGCATTTGCTCTTTTAATATTAACTGCCATTGTGAGTTATTCTTTGCAGTTATTTTGTGATGTACGTGTCAGTAATAAGCAGCAAATTACTCGGTGCAACAGCTGACAACATTTAGTGCCGCACGTAATGTTCATTCTTTTTAATACCTGTAAAATTAGAAGTGGTTATTTTCTGGAAAAGAATTAAACTCTAGAAGCTTCAAACAATGTTGTCACTTTGTTTTCAGAATTAAGCATCCGAGCAGATTATAAAGCAATAAAATTGAGGCACCTGAATAACCACGTTATATTGGATTTCTCTTTTATAATCTATCTGTTTATCAACAGCAGTATTGCAACTGGCAAGCAAACAAGAAATCCCCCACCTTTTTTTGAACACAAACATTTAGGCCAACCACAGACAATACAACAAAAAGTGTAATTACACAAAAATCCCAAACAAATCCATGCCAGTTCTTCCTTTCTGGTCCCCCGCACTGCTCCCACAGCGCAGAGAGGCTCGAGAACTGCCAGAGCACGTTACCTGGCTTTGCTTGGCACCTCCGTAAGCGTACTCGCCCCTCAGGGGCCGTCGCAAGCTCCGGGTGCCAAGTCTGTGCCCCCTTTGCCTGGTTCAGCCCACAGCACCAGGGAAGGGAACGGCTCCCTATTCAGGCTTCTAGCAGGGCAGAGGCAGCGGGGCGATGCTATACTGCCCTAAGGAAACAAGCGCCCCCAAACTGGGCAGTTTGCAGAATGTCTCTCGAGCGTGTTCCCCACCGCGTTTCTAGCCTGTTACTCACACTTGGACGCGACCTCTCCTTTCCACCTCGTCAGCCTGAGCTCACCAAGCACGCAGCAGCCTTCAGCCCGAGGAGGAGAGCAGGGGCAGGCAGAGGTCGGTGCCAGCAGCGAGCCCCAGTGCCCGACCGAGCACCGCCAGCTCACCTGGCGCAGGGGAACCACGAGCCGAACAGCAGGCTCAGCCCGCGTCGGTATCAGAGCGGCCAAAGGAGCTGAATGAAACAAAGACGATGCAGATTCCTCTTTCCAACAAACTGCAATGGAGCATGACTTACACTACAAACAGATACAACCCAATTGGTATTTTCTTTAAATACATCCTCTCCTTCCACCTCATACACACTCATGGAAAGAAAAACCTGAGCTTGAAGACCATCAATGTAACTGTGGTAAGTCTGCTAACAGCTGTGAAAACCACAAGGCAAAGCTTTCGATGTCACAGATCTGCTCCCAGACTGATACCCAATGCACACAGGTTTCCTTCAGGTAGGAGAGCCAGCTGGACGAGGAGGGAAGGATTAGAGAGAGGGTTTTACAACGGAAGGTGAAGAAATAAAAGGGCAGTAATCAGATATAGGATAACTTGAGTATAGATGTCAGACTATGTGGAGAAAAATACAGCATCTGAGTTACTTAAAAGAAAAAACAAACAAAAAACTCCACCCACAAATAAAGCAGTCTGGCCTCACATCAATAGATAACTTCCATTCACTTGCAGGGTTACTGTATGAATCATTATCCTTATTGCTTGTAAACAAAAAGGTCTGGAAAATACACAATTATGCAAGACTAACTTCCGAGAACTGGATAAGAGAAACAATCCTATTAGATAAGAGAAACAGTCCTATTATAAAGGCAAGGCCAAGTTAATGATTTCTTCACCAAATAACAGCTGGACCAACAAGGAGCTGATGCTATGTTAATGACCCGTTTTGGGTAAGTAGTTAGGATCCAGCTGGATCAAGCCCCGAGTAACTGGGTCTGATCTCCCAGCTGCCCTGCTTGGAGCAGAAGGTCAGCGCACAGCCTGCTGAGGGCCCACCCTTCCAGCCTGAGCTATTCGATGACGCTGTGACACCTGCCGATGACACCAAGGCTGGAGTCAGTGGTAACATAGACAAGGATGAGAATACAAATGGATGACATGAAACTGATGATCGCAGAAGTGAAATAAAAACAATTTAATAACAAGGCCACTCACTTTGGGACTAAAAGAGATATTCCTGACATAGCTGTGAGCTGCAGAGTGAGAGGACACCTGGCACTCTCGGCTGTGGCTACCTTCAAAATCCTGCTTATTGAGATGGCAACGTGACAGGACTTCAAGATAAAAAAGGAAGGAGAAGAATCCTTGAAAGTGGAGAATTACAGAATACTTCCCTGTCCGTATCCAAGCTTCAGAACGTAAGGGAAGTGGGGAGTACCTGGCATTGCAAAATGAAAAAAACCAAGAGCTTTATCTTTTGGGTGAGGCCATGTCATTTTTAACTTCTAGGTGGCTATTAAAAAAAAATGCCTGGCACTCACGGCTGCAGCGGGCAACGTAACTTCGGGGGGGGGAAAGGGGGGGAAGTGTCCCGCATGCAGCTCTGACCCCTCACGTTCAGGAAAGACGAATTCAAAGCGAAACACGTACAAAGAAGAATTACTGAGAAATAAATGCAACAAGCAAAATGAAGGCTAACGAGAAGTTTCATCTTTCAAGACCATCAGGCAGAAAAGGGGGTAAACACCAGAGGAATTGATACGTTTTGAAAAGACAGAACAGTGCCATTGCTTGAAGTACGAGGAAACAACCTGCTGATAGTTGACGATAGCTCAAGGAAGTGGTTTCTACTCTCACAAGAATCGCCTTCCATTTGGGCTGCCACTGCTACTACAGCAAAAAATCTCCCGCTCTGCTCTTGTGTTGGAAAAAAAGCATTCCACTAGGCCACTTGATTAGGAATGATATTCTGGGTACTTTTGGAGGGCTGTGTAGGTAAGTGCCAAGTGGTATTGCCGTATTGAAAGACCCACTAAAAATAATGCTGTTTCATGAGACATACAAATACCAAAGTAATTCTTTTCTTCTAAGTTAATTTCTGAACCACATTGCTGTGCACAGCTTTTATTACGCAGAGATGTGCATTAATAAATAGCACCAGCAACCCATTTTATATAATAAAATCTTATTTCAAATGTTATGAAGGGTAAACGCTATACAAGATATTATTCCAGAAGTGAGCTGGACTAGAAATATCAATTACTGGTAGCTATCTTCAAAATCCTGCTTATTGACCTGGCAACATGACAGGACTTCAAGATAAAAAAGGGAGGAGAAGAATCCTTGAAAGTGGAGAATCACAGAATACTTCCCTGTCGGCATCCAAGCTTCAGAACGTAAGGGAAGTGGGGAGTACCTGGCATTGCAAAATGAAAAAAACAACAGCTGCTAAATCTTTTGGGTGAGGCCATGTCATTTTTAACCTCTAGGTGGCTATTAAAAAAAATTCTGTCCCCTTTCCCTCTTCAGTCAGTAGCTCAGTGAGTTCAGTTCTCTTTTTTCCGTCTCATACTCCAAATGGTAAGTTAGAGGGGCAGATGTATTATCTGGGAAACTTTCCAAATTCGTTAACTCCTTGGCGCCAATGCCTTCAGGATGTCCACTGCCAGCACTGAATGTCATGCCCAGCAAAAACCCAACTCCTAGAGGGGAAGGATTAATGAAATGAGGCACTCGGCAGTGGCCGTTGGTCTCTTCGGTCACAACAAGCAACTAAAAACCACAGCAGCTGCCAACGCTGACCACGGCCAACTTCTCAGTGCCTGATACTCTGAAGGGTCTTTCCTGAACATCTGCAGACCATTCGCCACAAACAGGGCTTGAAAAGTGTGCAGATACTGCTCGGAGAGACACAAATCCACGGGCAGGATGGCTACGACACCAGCTCTAGCTGCACCGAGCAGTGAACACGGGGCCCAGGGTGTGAGACCCCGGCCAGCGCTCCCTCCTTGGGCCCAGGAGACGCAGGCTGAAGCCACTCCTGCTGCTTTGCACAGCAGATTCAGCCTGTCTGCCACCAGCTAAGCAGGCTGATGCCTGCAAGAGCCTGACAAGGGCCCGGAAAGGCAGGAGACCTGCTGGATCCCCTGGCTGTTTTCAGCTGTTGTCTAAGGGGCAGGGGGGCTCCAGGAGGAAACAAGTTTTGGTACCAGTCGTGCAGGCGCTTTCACGCACCATCTGTTCAGGCACCATCACCAGTGAGGCTCTCTTTGATGTAAAGACAAAGAGCAGGAGGTCCCCAGGATTTTAAACATTAAACTTCACTTAAAGCAAGGCACAGCAGTCTGCAAATCTCCCACAGTTTCAATAAAAAGCACACCAAACGTACATAGGCTTGACATTCCTCAGACTTCAGGCCTATCATTTCCTATTCTTCGAAAAGGGCTAATACCAGCTTTCTTGCTGGTTAACGTTTTGTCATCTCCAATGACTTGAAATTTAGTACCAATTCGTACCCTTGCCCTGAGCGTAACGTTCCAGGAACGAAAGACTCCAAGACCTCCTAATACCCACCTCTGCAGAAGGGCAACGCCTATTACCTTGGCTGGGACACTGGCCTAACGCAGCTGTACTGCTACTACTTTCAAAGATACCTCTATTTCTGCATGATTCAGCACTGCTCCTATACACATAGCCACCGCATTTAAAAGTTCTCCTGCCCTTCTGTCAGAAACAACCTGGAGAGTGAGGCAGCAGAAAGCTCCAACTAAAAGCAGAAACTTTCAGCAAAGACACTGAAATGTGGCAGATTGGGAACAGAGGCAGACAGTCACAGGGAGAAGCATCACCAGTTCTCAGCCAGAAAACGCATGTCCTAAACAGCCCACAATTGATTATTTGTGCCAACCCCACACCGTGGGCCGGAGAGTTTTGGCCTGCAGCAGATAAGGCCTCAGCAGGCACGTCTCCCCTTCAGCCCATGGCAGGCTAATACACACAACGTATTTACCACAATCCAATTCAGATATTAGCAGGCTGTGTGGGAAATGAATGCTTTCATTATAGCTATTAGAAGCCTGCACTTTCATTTAATGTTGCACTCTTAGAGTCTTTTTTTATATACTCTCTTGAGTTGCTTCACTGAATTCTGCACAGAGAGGTATTCAGTAATGCTGACCAGCAGGAGAAAAAGCGAACAATGAAGTGTGAACATTAAAATACACCCACAAACTTCAGTTAATATAGTAATATGTCTTGAATCACTTCAGGAAATTAAAGAGGGGCAAAAAAGAAAAAAAAAGAGAGGTAGAACAAACACGGATGTATGAGTATCTCGGCTGGAAAAATTCTTGTGTGGTCACTTTTCCCACTTCGGCATCGTAAGGCAGCTATAAGGCTGGGTAACAGCCAAGCTCAAAATTCCCCAGGCCACGTTACACAAAGCTGCTGCCCCTTTGCTCCTGGAGCGAGGAGTGCACAAGCAGGGAAAAGGCTGCTGGCTTTGCAGTCCCTGGATGCCAACAATCCACGCTGGGTAACGCGCAATTCCCCTACTGCTGAGGCCTGATGGAAAGGAAGTAAATCTTTTGTCTCCATTGTTCATTTTTGAAGACTGCAGTTGGCTATCTGCCAGACCAGGCCTCTTCTCTCTGAGAAAGGACCATCACTACTGCCATGTGGGTTTGCCTTTCCAGGTTTATCCGCTTGTAAGAAAAGAGGCGTTCCTGACACCCAGAATCACTCCCCGGCATCTCGCTCTAATGAACCAAACGTTGCAGCCTCGGCAGACATTCCCCTCGCTACGCACTCAGAGGTGAGGTGTATACGGTTCCCGTCTGCAGGAACTCCCCCGTTTCCCCTCACGTGGGCACGCTGAAATATCTGTTTCTTTGGCCTATTTTCAGGGCACAAGCTTCCTTCACAGAGACGCCAAAGCTGCTCAGAGCTTCTGAGTATGTGCGCCTGCACTTTTTTCTTTAAACGTGAATATGAAAGGACTTCCACTGCTGAAACTAGATTTTACTACACCCAGGTTACTTTGGTAGTACAGCCTATTTGCATTTGCTGGGTGAGATAGTGAAATTATCACTTTGAAAGCGAACCTTCCCCTTAACCCAAGCCTTTGCAGGGTCTTTGGTTTTCAAGTCCAGTAGCTTTCTGTGATCACCTGGACTGAAATAAACCCTGCCAAAAGGTCCATGGTTGCAATTTTACATTAAGGCAACCACGGACCTTTGGATTTCCAACCTTACCACGATTATTCTGCATTCAGCACCGCTCTAGATCCTAAACCTCACACAAGGACATCAGGAGAAACATGTTACTCCTGCAAGTTTGCTATTAAGGGCAGATTCTTGCAATTCAAGGATGAGACAACAGTAATGCTCTCTTCTTCAGTTTGTAGAGGCTTATTGCGTTTTTTGGTTTTTTTTGTTTTTTTTTTTTTTTAAACTCCCTGTTCCTGCTACCAGAAAAGTAATTTTACCCATGGCAAATCAAATACTAGTCTTTCTAAAATCAATACAAGTTTGACATTTGAATTTGGTAAGGATATGGTTTGATATGGTAGATTAGCTGACCTAGTGACCAGCTGCCTCGGAAAGGCACAGGCCCCATGCCCATCCACTCGTAGAGCTTGTCTTACTCCAGCAGAGTGGTCGAGGATGATAAGCCCTGTGCTCTTCACTCCCCATCTCCCCCAGCGCTAGTTTTCGCCTGGTTTAGTGCTCTCGACCATCTCACCTGCCGAGCCCTGGGACTTGCATGAAGGAAGGGATGGAAACCCAGCAGCTGAGGGTAGGAGGTGACTAGGACTGCTTCTTTCAGCAGCAGCAAGCTTTTAGCTCAACAACATAACATCAAACTGCCCCCTCAAGCGCGGGATTTTATCAACAGCTGACTTTCTCAGGGCCTAACATAAAAGGGGTCACAACGATCATCATCACACAGCTAATAAAGCCTTCAAAACCAAAAGCTGTCAAAAGCAGAGTTACAGCTGGTGAGTTATTGGGGGCATAAAATGAGAGCAGAAGTGACAGCTTGTCTTTCACAGAGGACAACCACCTTCCCAGGTTACCCAAAAGCACTGCTCATCAGGCGCACAGGCCCGGCAGGGAGCGGGGACCACAAAGACAGCCGGCCTGGCACTCAGGAACGCTCTGAACAACCAAGTGCGTTTCACTCAAATCCAACGCAACAGCAAGTTCGGTTAATCCAGACTGCTTCTTTGAAGCACAGGAGCTGGTAAGTGTCCAGCCTTCCTCTTCCTGAGTTAGGGAAAAAAATCCAACTCCTCACGCAGAAGTACATACAATTTGATAGAAGAAAAAGAGCTACTGCTGCATCAGTCCCATTTTTAACAGCCTTTTTAAAAATAATCAATACCTGGAACGTCCAAGTCCGAGCTTCTCTGGCTATATCAGAAAATATTAGAACTTGACAAGTATTTTAATTTTGTTTTCATCTCATTTCAGTACTTTCCCATCTCTGATAGGATAAAATACATCAAGTTCCAACAGACAAATGAAAGATTTTCCCAATTAAACATCCACAATTTATATTTAGCACTCTAAGCATTAAAATTAAAGTACTCAAATTAAAAGAGCATATTTCTCAGTACTACTTCTTAAGAGTCAGCTCAGGAAAGCAGGAGGCCCAGGATTTATTGCAGGGGACTTCCAGGGCTAGAGCATAAGAGAACCCTGCAGCCCTGCAGGACATGACAGCGCTGTCCCGTCCCTAGCCTTGATCTCAGCACAGTTTTGGTTCTTGCACAGCTTGGCAGTGCTAAGCAAGCACCCCCTTCCTGGTCGCCCCCCCCCCCCCCAAGCTCTAACCAGTGTGGATGGTTAGAGAGCAATAATCCATAACACAGAAACCATTATACAAGTACTTACAAAATGAAGTCCACTAAGGAAAAGGTACTAAATCCCTATTGGCATAGGGTACTAAGTAAATTAATGTACCATCCTAGATTCATTAGACAGGCTGCGTTTGAAGAAAAGAAATAAAAAAGTAGGCAGAGATTCAGTGAAAGATATGCATTTTAACTGCTGGAAAAGAAATCCTTATAACCCACAACTGTGTAACAGATTCAGTGCAACATCTTTGAGTCTAGACCTTACCAATCATAAGCATTGAAGAAAACATTTACTACACCAGTGACAGGCAGGAAAAACATCAAGGAAACTTATTTTTTTGGTTTCCTGGCTGCATGTGTCGATACAGAGCCTCAGAAAACAACAATTTCTTTGGAATAGCACGGTCAAAGAAACACTTTGGGTGGAGAAGCATCATCCAAGTTTAATAGAGTTAAATAAATAAAGATCACTCAGGAAGAGAAGTCCAAAATAAAGGTAGTGATACAAGAATGAACATCTTTAAACTATTCCCAGCAATAAATCATCAGGCATAACACCACAGTTTCAAGAGTCAAAGCTTGGAGAGACCTGGCCCATGGCCTATATGACCAGCATCATATAAAGATACTTGCTTTATCTTTTATGTCAGTCAAACTAAAACAGCACAGAGCTCCCCATGGGCTGAATTAAGGGAAAATCACCTTGGCAGCGTTTCCCGTGCCGCCACAGTTTGCTTGCCTCCAGGACCCAAAGTAACATACTGAGAGGTAGGACGGTATTTCTGTGCTGTACTGCAGCACGCAAAGCAGGCAACTCCTCATTCTCACTTGCAGCAGTGACTGACACAGCCACGTGTTATACTCATAATACATCAAAGAGAAATAAAATGAACTAAAATCAACCTTTCCCTCCTCTCTCAAACACAAAGATGACTGTCAGATTCTATATGCCGCATGCTTCCAGTTAGACAGAGGCAAGGTCCTTGTTTGGACAGGCACTTCAATTTCCTACACCAGGCCGCTCAGCAGTTTACACGAATCTTTTCGACTGTGATGGGGGTGGGTCTAGTTACTACTGAAATCTGTAGGAACCCAGCACTAAACCCAATGCCCCCTTTGAAAAGCTCGTCTTTACTGACATTACACCAGTCAGGAGGTTTGCTTAATAAAATCACGCGATCTGCCATGAGGAGAGAAGAACGCTACTCCTCCACGCGCTTCTGATAAAATTGTGTTACGTGGAGATCAGAAGTGTAACAGAAGCCAAACTTGCTACAGATGGCACTGGTCTCAGTCTGTCCAAAGACCCCTAGCAGCATCCACCATAGAGGCCTTCTTCAGTCCCTGCTTTACTCCTGTACCCACCAGTAACCCAACGAAATCCTAGGTAAAAACAAAGCCTTTTGTGTAACATCAGCTTGCACAGACCACTGGATTTTGCTGCTGTAGTCCTAGCTCTTCAAACTTTGCAGGACCCAGTTCAAAAAAAGTTCTCCAGTTTTGCCTGCCCTTCAGTCTAAGTCAGAACTCAAATTGCAGCATTAAGCTTAGCCTAGCAATTATCTTTTTTTTTTCTTTTTTAAACAAACAGTTTTACCAGAAGCGTCTCTAACACATGGCATTCCGCCTGCACTAGATCCCATCCTGTTCCTGGAAGAACTGACTTCTTAAAATCATAGGTTATGTTTTTATTTGCAACTCTGTGCTGGCCAGGCATCATTGAGGTTACTAGAGGGCAATCATCTGAGCTACGAAAGTGTTATAACAGCCCGTGGCTCTTCTGCTCCCACAGGCGCTCCTCTGAAGCGGTTCAGGAGCCGGAGCGTGCCAGGCGCAGTCTCTAGAGGCAACCAGTAGCTGTCTTGCAACAAGCGCTCAGAAAACAGACAGGGATCATCCTCTGTCACTCAACTTTAAAGCCAAGAGGGATGCTTAGTTTATTTGTATAGGCACCACCTTAGCGTCCCATGAACTTATTTACTCTCTAAAGGTATGCATGGCTTTAGCAATAGGCAGGAGAAGGCAAGGGGGAAGCTTGGTCCACTGCCCTTTCCACACCCCATCCCAGCGGGACGCACATAACCCTGCAATAAGCCTAACTTCTCAACCTGGCAGGATTTGGCTATTAACCTACGTCTTCAAGACTTCTTTCCTTGAATGCTAATCTTACCCACAGGCTTACCCGTAACCAGTTAACCGTGCTGCCATCAGAAGTAACAATAAGCGGCACAACTACTCCAGAACCATCCTTTGAACTACCCCTGTGGGCCTTTCCCTGTCTAGGTCCTGACCTTAACTCTAGCCATACAGCATTAATTCAAAGTCGTCAAGTACTCAACTTGGTAACAGAGCTACCCCTATCTCTTTCAATCTTGCCAATGCCAATCCATAACCCAGTCCAATACTCCTCACTGCAGCCAGCAAAAAAAATAAGATCTTCAGCTCATCTTGTCTCGAAACCATCTCCAAACATAACCCCAGCCAAAAGCGTAGTCTAGTGACATTAAAATAAAAATAGGAAAGCTTTTTCGCCCATTTTGCTAATTAATATGTCAGAGCTCATAAAGAAAAACTCATCAGTTTTTCTCCAGCACTGCATCATCTGAAAGAGCTGTGTCAGCAGAGACCTCAGCAGACAGTCAATACATATTAAGTGTTCTAAGCAGTAAATCAGAACAAAAAGAAAGAATTTAGGGGGAAAAAATAAAAATAGCTGCAAAGAATTCAGTACTAGATTTCAATAGCCGATAAAAATCGGGTTATAGCTGATGTAAAATAGTCTTCCCTTCCCTATGAAGGGTCTCCTCCTAGCTCTTCTGTAATTGGTTTTCTAAAAAGCTAAGAGTTCATGAAGAACTGAACTAATGTTCCCTGATTTTCCATCCCTGTGAATTTTCAGGCCCCTTCTCTGCTTTGAGATAAGAGAGGCACCAATTGTCTAGCTCTCAAATCTCATCCTTCGAACTGAGTTTAGGGAATGCGAACGCTGCACGGCTAAGCACAAAGGCAGCTTATGGGGAGAAAATCCTCCTTGGAGCACCCGCAGCAAGGGAGGCTGCCACACACACAAGCTTTCTGCACTCTGGCCTTTTCCAGAGCGCGCCAAGCAGACCACACCAACACAGCATTGCAGGGCTTTTGTCAGTGCCATCGCAGACAACATCTGTGACCCTAAGGACACAGGGGAGCCCTGCACGAGTCCGCATCCTCTAAAAGGACAGGCCAGTGATGAGAACAATAACTTACAGATGCATTTCTCCTGTGTCTCTAGGAGGGCAAAATACAGAAACATTTCTCTGGCCATCTTCCAGTAGGACATGCTTACAGTTTAGGGTGTGTCCAAGCATGTTTCTAAAAATCAAACCTTCTTTTTAAAAGGGAAAAAATGGAACTTTTGTTTGTGGGTGCAATATGTAAGCACACAGAAAGATGGGGCTACAGCTACAGATCCTTCTAATGCCTTAGTCTTCAGAAGAATCGTGATAAAACCTTCCCAGGTTTCTTTTCTTGGGAACGAATACAAGTCACCACTCCTGCTGCTGCTCAGAAACATGCAGATACGCTAGGGATACAGGAGCTACATCAAAAGCTGAGCTTAAATGCTAAAGAGCCACTGCCCCAGAAGGAACAGAAAGGATATTTCCCTGGAGAGAATTACTCAACTGTGTATTTCATAGAACAAGTCATGCTGAAGGAGAGAAGGGATAATTGCATTGATTGTCAGTAGGTGATAATTAATTCTGTAGAGAAATATGTTTAATTTCCTGAAGTCTAGAATGGGGTGGAAACTCTTCTTTCTGTAATGAGAAAATAATAGTGTTTTGCTCTTAGCAGAAGACGCTGCAATGTCTCCCTTAACACATTCTTATAAAAAGTATTGATGGGAGAAGGCAGCTCAATGGAAGATGTTGAAACAAGAGTTCTCTGATGTGACAGAATGTCATTAAGATGGGGATATGATAAATAATTCCCAAAAGGATATAGTAAAAAGGGACCAGAAAAAGAGAACTTCACGTTCTTGAACAAATCTTTAAAATAAATTCTTGAACGGAGCAATAAGAAAGCTGAAACAGCAGCTTGATTTCTGTTACGAGGGGTTAGCGAATGTTAAACTGTACTTTAGAACACAGAGGGGCGAGAAGCAGTAGGAAAAAAACCCAACCCAACCCCATCCCACAAACACTTTTCAACATTTGACCAGTATTTAGAGTAGACAGCACCAAAAAAAATCAACTCTAACCTTCTCAGAAGTAGCCGGTACATACTTTTCCTTTTACTCCAGAAGAAAAGTAAGAAAAGACAACCCATAGGCTCTTTGCATCTATTGTCAGGTGATCTCTTGAGCACATATTTTTAGTTCCTGTTCTACGAAAACAGATGCCAGCTACCCATAAGAAGTCTACAAAGGATAAGGCAAACAAGCTTACATTCAGTAAGCATGAGTCCACATTTTTACATAAAATTTTTAGGGGTCTTCAAATTGAAAAAGTTTGAAAGACATTGTTTTCAAGAATCTAGAGGAGTGTGCAGAAGAAAAAGCAAAACACTGCTAAACGATATTATAACGTTTATCATCTATGTAACAACTGATTGCCAAGGAGTTACGATCTCACCAGGTTTCCATCTCATATTCTTTGAGAGGAATGATTTCCACTAATCTTTGGAAAACCGAATGATACTGCAACGCTTACAGTCATCTTTCTGCACAGGAAAAAAAGCCCAAGTGCAATACTCATAGCTTTGCCTAGTTGACAAGATCACTTCTTGGATGCTTTCAAATCCCGAAGAAAAAGCTGAAAGAAGTTCTTCTCCCCAGGGGTGATAATGTTGCAAGACACATGAACTGCCCCTCAATTCAGAAAGAGGATACAAGGGGTTCACAGACTTCAGAAAGAAGCCAGAAGAATTTTAAAAGAATTTGTCTACTTTAAGTTCAGGAAAAGGTCTTCAGATAAGGAAAATCCACACCAAAGAGTGACAAGATAACAGAACTAAAGAGAACACCCAGCTGCACAGAGCAGGAATACCATAAAACATCAGAAATCTAATAGTTCACCTTTTTTTTTTTTTTTTTTTTTTTTTTTTTTTTAAAACATGCATTCAGCTTTTTAGTTCTAGCAAAATGGTGGAAAAGGCAACATGCACTCACACAAGAAGGGGCAGCCTGGAATTTCAGGGTTTTCTAACAGAGGTTAGGAAAAACTGCTGAACAGCTGGAGTTGACTAGAAAGTTTTCTAGCTTTCTTACATCAGGTTAGCTCTGGCTTGTTAAAATTTACAATCTTCTGTGACACTTCCTTTAAGTTCTTATAATATGAGAGCTGCAAGTTGCGCAGTACCATGGTGAGGTCTGCAGAGCTTCTTTAATAAGTGTGTGCAGTAATGATAGCAGTGTGGCCAAATATACATTTTTTACTGCTATGGACTGAAAAGTTTAAAAAAACCCAAATATTTCTACTGCACAACCACACTGAAAGAAAAATCTTCTACAGATGAAAAAAGAGTGTCATAGCTTTTTTTAGAGTGATCATAAATACTTCTGATAATGAAAGTGGAACTCTGAGACCAAAAAGAAAAAAAAAATCATATTTTTGGATTTTTATATTGTTTAAATCTCCACGCTCCATGAGATGCTGCACATTCTCCTGTTTACTTGAACTTTTATCTCCAACTTCTAATGCTTATGTTAAAAAAAAAAAAAAACAAAAACGAAAAAGAACCCCAAACCCCAGCTCTTTCTGCAAATGACTCAGCTTCACACACTGCCAAGCAAAAGCAATCCTCAATCCATCACTGTAGAAGTTGGAGGGAAAGCATGCAAAGCAATGCCTTAATCTGCAATGCTTTTAGTCACCACAGTTTCTGTAAGCTGGTTCCCTTTACTGCCCCTACTGCTTTCAAGTTACTGACTTTTTCTCTAAAACAGAAGAGCAGCTTACCTGATTTGTGTCCAGTCAATGAACTAACTTTGCTTTCATCTGCCACTGGGGAATAAAAGAAGAGACACAAAGATCAGAAATTCATTTAAATTCATAAGCCTTTGAAACACTGTCAAATTATTTCAGACACACAGTGTCCTAAATCTTTAAATTATAATCATTTGTAAAGGGCCTCTTTTTCCCCTAATCCACAAGAGGTGCTTCAAAGCCCCAAATACCTGAATCAAAGTCCACTGAAACCAATAAAAGGACCACGAGCAGTCCTCGTGGGTTACAGATCAGGACCTCAGCACTTATACACTCAAAAACTGAGCTGTCAGAAGAGCAACTGCATTTGTAAATAACTCATCTTGCCAGACAAATCACAGGGCATAGGAGAGCTGTAACATTTTCAGATCAAAGGCCTCAGCTGGTAAAAAGAATCCAGATGTGGAAACCTTCCCATCTGCAAGACATCTCCCTGACTTGCAGGGCTCTCTGCAGCCAACGAGGACTCCCAAAAGATGCTCTTTTGGAAGGCTTGTGCTTTTTTGTATTATGATTTATTTTATTTTATCTGTAAATCACACCTCTGTTATAAAGAAAGATGTGTACAGTATTAACAGTTTGCAGACAGACCAGCGGAGGAGCCTTTTCCAAATGTAACAAAAATTGTAATCCTTCTTTAGCAACTGTACTTCAGTTAAATTTATCATCTATCTCAAGAAACTAATTAAAACACTTTCCCAGAGGGCTGAGTGGATTGGAAGAACCAATCACCATTTCTTAAAATGAATTCTATGCAAAAAAACAGTGCTAACGTAACGTTAGGGATGATAAAACAAGCACAGGAAATGAACGTTAAGGTTGAAAGCTTGTTCCTCATTCTCCCTGCCAAACACTCCCCTGCGTTATGCCTTAAAATATGGTCGCTTTATATCACGCAATAAATTGTCAAGTCATATCAAAAATACTATAAATGGGAATTCATACAAACTTTATATAGTGGTTACCACGAAAAAGTTTACCTACAGAGTTATCTGCAATGGTATAGAGCAACGTGCTATTTTCTATCCAGGAAAAAGCTGT
This sequence comes from Struthio camelus, assembly GCF_040807025.1. Taxonomy (NCBI): domain Eukaryota; kingdom Metazoa; phylum Chordata; class Aves; order Struthioniformes; family Struthionidae; genus Struthio; species Struthio camelus. The sequence continues at coordinate 8,707,115 of NC_090947.1, read as the reverse complement.
GCAGTAGTTACTGAGATTTCGCAGCAACTACTGGACAATAAGTTAATATGAGCGAATATATTCTTATATTGCCCTCCCTGCTTCACTTTGATGCTTACGCGTCTAGAAGAGGTTGAAATACGTCTTCCCAGTTGTGCAGATGGGGAACCAAAGAAACAAATTACGGAAGTGTTTTTCCCAAGAAACAGCATCGGATTCAGGACTGGAATCCGCAATGGAAATCATGAACCCACCACTGACCCTTGTATCACTTCTCCACCTTTGTAATGGGCTTGTGCAACATTTCCTCATAGTAAATCTGATGCAGTTTAATTATGTTGCGGGACGCAGATGCTACACAGTATGGCTAATAACGCTGGCAATGTTATGCAGTGATACTGCAAAACAAAGCACTGTTGTGGCTAGTCAAGATCAGTCCAACCAAAATGCAAGGCGGTTCTATAGCCCTTGTCCTTTTAACTTTTGTTCTAGGTTTTTGAAGTCCCTAGAGATAACTGTTTACCCTCCTCCTTTTGCAGTTGAACTGATCCTGTAACTCAAAATGACTGGATAAGGATTTGTTATAAAGACAGGCCAAACTCTTTTCTCTCCTCCCTCCTCCCCACCAACTACCTCTAAGCAGAAAAATCACGGAAAACTTTAGTCCCAAAAGTTAACGTTTTGACAAGTTATGATTGTGTGAAAACAAGGGATTATAATGGAAACTGATTTGCAACCTTAATTACAGCAGCCACTAATGGCAACTGCTATAATATATGGTAATTACTTGAAGCAGGTTATGTTACAGTACATAGCAGCTTTTTAAAAAAAAAAAAAATCAGCTCATAGCATTTTAAAGTCTATGCTGATGACTGGGCTTGCCTGAGACTAAGCTTTACTTTATCAAAAGGGATAAATCCATTTGACTTAATCACACTTTACACACCAGCCACACGCACAAAAATTAGATTTTAATACTGGAGGGAAAAACAGCAGAGTACAACGATTAGAAAATGAAAAATCATCTTACCAGAATACAAGGTTAGCATTAGGAGTTTAAAAACATACACCAAAAAAAAAAAAGGAAATGCAAAGGTTAAAAGTTTGATATCAAAGTCAGAGCTAAATGTTTCTCCTCCCCGCCATCACTGGGATACGTGCACACGCACGCCAGAAACAAACGCAGTCGGGGAAGGAGGGGGGGACGTTTCTGTTTCACAGAAAACGGGGTCTCGCAGTTTGGCAGCGACTCCTGGGGTGGCCACCCGCCCTCGCAGCGCACAGGAGGGGCACGGACCGCCTTGCTGGCTGAAGCTGCCGCTCCTGAATTAGTGGCCCTTTTTGTCTGCAAACAAGGGGAAGAGGAGGGAAAAGCCGGAACCGCCTAAGAGGCGATAAATACTCATTTCCCTGAATTTCTCTCTACACGCCAAAGTTGAAAACTTCGCAACAGAAGAGCTCACTCAGGAAGCATATGAGATGCCTCACTCTACATCGCAGTAATTGGAAATACTGTCATTCAGTACGTCTCTCAGTTTGACAAAAACAGTATTTCACTGGTTATCTTGCTTAGTTTTTTAAACCAAAAGCCCCATTCCTTATCGTCAGTAAGAACTAACTGGAAATTTCTTTTCTAAGATCCCACTGATGTTGCTCTATCTACGCAGAAAGGCATCTGAACGGTTTAACCAGGGGAAACCATATCCTCTGCCCTTAAAACTCAACTAAAAAAAATTATAATTATTTTTATATTGCAACATCAAAAAGTAATTACATTGCAACTAACTATGAAAAATTGCAGCTCAAAAGGATCGCACTAGGGAACACTCAGTGCCAGACTGGAATATGTCAGGAAAGCATTTACGGTACAAAATTTCAACTGTAGATATTTTTAATGGGAACACTCTAAAATATATTCTTGAGGTAGAACGGTTAAAGGCAACATATTTCCAAAAAAAAAAAAAAAAAAGAAACTGTGTAACTGGGGGACAGTACACACAAAGCTCAAGCAAACAACTGGAAAGGATCGATCAGTGCAAAGGAGTAAACACACTGAAGAAGAAAAAAAAGGAAGATAAAAGTCAAACAAATACTTCACGCGTATGAGACGTCCCTGGAACTCCAGGGCGTGTTAGTTCGCGACGCGATCAGTGTTTGCTAGCATAAAACATGCTAGACTTTTCAAAGCAACTTATTTAATTTAGGAACTTCATTTTCACCAGAGAAGCCAATTATGTATTCATTATCAGCACTTGAAATAATTGCTGAAATAAAAGTTCTACAGCTACTTATTAAAAGCATGGACATTTGGGAAGCTAGGAAGACCACTAATTATAAAAGACAGAATAGTATTAAAACATACAAATCTCTCCAGTTGAAAGCAAACAGCTGATACTATCCTTTTCACTATGCCATCCACCGTAACAAAAGGTAAAAGAAAAACAAAAACAAGAAAAAAACCTTCTCTAGCATGAATACTCAGATGTATTAAAACTTTCCATGGCAATACTCTAGAGCGCTGTTTTGCTTTAAGAAACTGAGAAATATTACTCAGCAGTAGCAGAAGTAACCACACCGCACCCCATTTCCTCCCATGTAACTTTTTGATTGCCATTTCCATGCCCTCCCCAAGGCAACCATGGCAGGCGTTTTATTTCAATTGCCTAATTTTCAATGGATTAGCACATGATGAATCTTCTGCATTGGCTCAGAAAGAGTGTGCGTTCTCTAAATACAACCCAAGTTTCGTTAAGGGTCAATAAACTAGTTCCCAACTATTGTTTAGAGAAGCACAAATCAATGCTGCTGCCAATAGCGATAATCAATTTCCCTGCTTTTTCCCATTTCAATCTCTGCACCATTGTACTACTTTCCCCAAACCAAGGAGTCACTATCATGCACCAGATACGAGGCACTACTGTTCAACTTGAGGCCTCTTTTTTGAGCGCTTAGTTTTGCGCATTGAACAACAGCTGCTACTTAAAATCTTTTACATGTGTGAAAGTCAGCGTTATACCGCTGGACACACTGACGCATGCTTTTGAAGTCCAACCGTAGTTCTGTACTCAGAAAAGCAGCAGACTGATGAAAATTACAATAAATGGGAGATAAGGAGGAGACAGCCTAAAACATCGAGAAGTTTCCTGGAAAACAAATCTTCCAATAGCATTCTCTCTCTGTAGGAAGCTCAATAGAAAACTTCCTTTAGGCTAATGAATTAGCAAGGGCTGTATTCCTGAAGCACGTACACAGGGGAGGTTTATGTACTTGTTGGAATCTAAGTCAGTTTCTATGGTATAAACACATGAAAATAAAGCAAGGCAGCAAACTGGTCCTTGGTTTTCCAGACGGATTGTATCCTTACGCAGCCCTTTCAGCATAATGAAGGCACAGCATCATCCATTAATTTTAGTCAATGATAGTGTCAATGACATAATTCTCCTGTAGCTTCTATTTCCTTGCTGAAGTGTTTCCCCATCTAGGAGTGGCATCAATTACTCACCGAGATTGTCTCAAAAGCTGGCTCACAACTATTATTTAGAAAACGCTGCTAGCTATTTTTCGCTTTTCCCTCTAGTACTGTGTACAAAGACCACAGGCTTTTATACTAAAATCTGCAGGAGCAATAAGCTGTGTATTAGCAAGAATAAGCTTTCACAGTCTTAACATCTTTTTCTTTAGTAAATCTCTCCTTCCTCCCACCCCCAGTTGATAGAAGGGGAAGGGGCAGGAGGGCCCAGCTCCCCAGTGCTGGGGTCTCCTGCCTATCCACCGTCGAGTCACTCGTGAAAGATTATGAGTCCTTGGAAGATTCCTGTTCACTTCAATGTTGAAAAGCAGCAAGACTAGCAGAAAGCTCGCACAGGGACTAAGGATAAATTATATTATATTGCCTAGGTGGTAAAAAAGGTAAACAACTCCCCAACTGGGATGCCCTGTTCAACGTGTTCAGAGTCAGGAAGAAACTTGAGCCTAAAACAAAATTCTGGATTCTTTTCCTCACCCGTACAAGGCTTTCTCTAATTTGACTTTTCAGAACAATTTTGCCAGAGCTGATTTAGTATTTCAGTTCAGTTGCGCTCAGAGAAGGTCCCCAAGCCACGGGGTCTTGCGTGTCAGCACGCGGGAGTGAGAGCGGGAGCGCCTAAGCTTGCACCGGCTCTCATTGCTGTTTGTTGTGCAAGAACCAGCAAGCCTGCTGATGCTGTCCACTAGTGACATCTATGTTTAAACGGAACCTTTTCTCTTGGCAGGAAACAGCATCGTTTTACAATTTCAGGGCCAATGTGATATAAATTTCTTCCCTTCCTCCTCATGGCGCAACAATCCCTCGTTCTTGAAAGTTATGCTGCTAACAGAGGCCGTCGCCACTTCTTTTACACTTCGGTTGTCTTCTCTTAATTCTCTCTCACCTCCGTTCCGGTGAAACTGCACAGGGCTAACAGGGACCCAGCTCCCCTGCTAGGCGTCTCCTGCATGTCATTAACACTTCTTCTCAGCTCCGAGGGTTAAACCACAAGTTCCTAATCTAATCTGTCATTCACCGGTTGAAAACTTTGATGGGGAACAGATTTTCAAACAAAGTGCTCTTAAAACTGTCCCGAAATTCAAACTTCATTATCATCTGTACTTTCTCGTAGTAGCTATACATTACCATAATTACTATTTTCTTCCCCTAACGCTTTAATAGTCTAAGTGCATTAACAAATCAACTCGCTTTAGTTTAACTAAAGCGGTCAAAAAGAAACTACTACCTCACCTGTGTGTTACTGTTTTCTCTGATCATCACCGCAGCTCATCCGTCTGCTCCCCTGCTGCTCACACACCTCCTTGAATAACAAGAGGTTTCTACAAAACCGACTGAAAAAGCTGAGGTCCCTTCCTACCCGCTTCTGCCGTTACGCCACAGCTCACCTTCCCGCCCGCCGTGCCAACGCAAGTTGGGTGAAAAGCCGAGTAAGGGAAAGGGCCTAGGTAAAAGCCTCCCCTTTCATACAGAATACAACTCATTTACAAGTCGGCCCCACCGTTCTCCTGTCACTTAATAACTGCTTTTGTTTCATCCCCTACTTGGGGATCTTACAAGCAGAAATTAGAAAGTTATTTAAACAATGAAAGCTATGTGCAGTGTTCATGTCTAAAAAATTATTCGGCAAAGCAGCCTCAGAAAATTCACGTTTAACTTGACAGTATTAGAAAGTTTTCATGATACGAGCTAGAGGTATTTAAAAAAAAAAAAAAAAAAATCTCCTGGCCCTTGATCTCCCAGGACAGTCATAGCCATATACATTACAGCTTTCCCAAACCCATGACTTTTTGTGTTTAAAAAGTCCTTCTCGTCAAGAGATTATTTGTCAAATTACTGTTATAAGCCAATAACATTTACAAGTCTAGTTGAATATTGAGCTATTTTCTTCTCAGTCTCCTCATTAATGCTCTAATGAACTTAACTGGCTTTTGAATGTGGTTTTAAAGTCAGTTCCAACCCAAAGCAACCCAAAAAACATATTCTCTACATACTATGGGTCAACAAGGCAATGATTTCTAAATACCAAACAACTTTTGCTCCCACTAACACCATTAACGCTCACTAGGGACCCCCCTAAAAATATATTCTTTTAATTGCATCCGAACTGAAAACGCTGCTCAAACTGAAGAGGAACTTCCATGAGCTCAGTCTGGCCCTCATTTGGTTATCTTTTCAGACATTTATTTCAATATCCAAAATTATGCTCAGCAAAGGGATAATCTGTTTCAGAGCAGACCAAGAAGGTAACAGCTAATAGCATCGTGACTGCACCTTCCACCTCCTCCTATAAACGCGGTTTTCTCTGTTTTGAGGCGCCTTTGAAAGTATGAACTGTAATCTAATGCATCATCCCCTCACTATCAAAGAACTGAACAGTTGGTTAAAGATTGGCTTCCTTGTAGGACACTCCCTACCTGACATCTTAGCATATTCACTTGATAATTATTCCTAAATACATAAATGAAGGTGGCTGATACCCTATTAAACATGCCCCAAGGTTAAGGGACTCTGAGTATGTCTAATGATGTTTTAGCAAATAATATTTCACTCGCTTTTAGAATTGGGTAAAGCACCGCTCCACTTCTTCAGGCTGTAAAGCTTAATCAGTTAAGATCTGTGGATTTTGGGTTTTTATGGGGAAAGGAATGGGGAGTTGAGCAATACCCTGGGAGACTGGTCGTGGATTATTATATCAACACCCTTAAATGTAAATCTACGCAGTACTTTGCCTGAATTGATACACTACAAAATTACTATACGCTCATATGATTCAATTTCATGTTGCTTCAGGTTAAAACAAGCCACACTTTCATGTTTCGAATATGCTTCCCACGGCTGTAGTTTTTACAGCACATTTATGCACAGCCCTATGCATTCACAGATTCATGGAAAATAAGGGTGCTGGAAATGAATAATAAAACACCTTTCCCCAGCTCCCTTTCTTTCTTTCTTTCTTTTTTAAAGAGTACATAGATTTTCACCTACCGGTACAATACTAAAAAAATCCATATTTCCATTCGTTCACCACAAAAATTCCCTTTTAATACAGTTTAAAGAAAGAAGAAAAACTAGTGAAAACAGATTTTAATCGATTATTATATAGAAGCTATTTTCTACATGACCATGGTAATGCACAGGATAACGTGTGCGTATAGAAGGTGGTTAAAGGAAAGGAAAAAAAAAAAAATCAACCCTCCAATGACTTGTACAGAAGCCACTGCTTTCCTCCTCTTCGTTTTTATCTACTATTACATTTCAGAAAAAGTGTATCACTTATTTGTGAAGCAGGAAGGCACAACAATACGTTTGTTTCTACCATTTCTGAATTTGTTTTGCTCGTTTTTAACACTACGCTATAAGCACAAGTCCAAACTCGGCAAGCAGTCTACATCTAATCGGTGTAGGCATGCACTCCAAATCAGACTTTGGCTGGCCCCGCATGAATTCTTGAAAGCAGGGTATAAGGACACGTCTTTTCTTTGCTAACATATCAAGCACTATCATTCCTAACAAAAAACTAGGCAGTTGAGTGGAGGTGTCAAGTGTCATGTCCACTAAAGGAAAGGAGTGACTGTGCTCCTCGGTCACTAGCTCAAAGCAAAATTAAACAAAGCAAAAGCAAAGATATACCGTAAGACGCAGGGTACGAACTCTGAAAGCGATCCAGGAAGCCCTGTCTCAGCACAGGGAGGAGCATTAAGCCTTGTAGCTGATAGGAAATCAGTCTGCGCTCCACTGCTCTGAATGAAGCAGTAAGTTTTGAGAAGCTCTGGACCATCGCGTTAAGTGAGAGATGCTGGAGCAGGGAATCAGGCACCCCTACAAACACTCCCACAGCAGCCAGACTCATGGTGCAAAAACACCTGTACATATGAGGCAGGGTTCTGCTCATGCCTGCAAAACCCAAGAAAATGCCACACTACCACTATAGCTGTCTTTTCGTATTTTTTCAAATTTCTACAACAATAACTCTTCCACATATACCATTGAAACTTTTTTAAAGTGCATGCATGCACAAATTAAGTCATCTACAAATAAGCTGAGTTCCTGAAATACATCATTTTCAGAAAATGTCATCTTTGGATTCTTGCTATTTGTGAACTCAGCAGCTAAGGCTTCTCTCGGCTCAATGTGACTTACGGCACTTGCACGACAGCCTGAAGCCCAGGGTACCCAATGATATAAACCAGTGGTTTATGTGCTCTGTTCCTGCCTACTGTCCAATCAATAACACAGAAATACACTAAGAGTCAATAAACAACCATATACTACTACTGGCAAGTAACCTACGACTTTTGCTGCATGTGCCAAGTTCCCGTCACTGCAAGATTTGCTTTGTAGAGTGACAATAATAAACTGATGTTCCATGTTAACAGTAGTGCACACTATTTGATCACCCTTTCTTATTTCCTGATATTATTCATTAAGCATAGTAACTTATAATAATTATTATTATTATTTTATAAACACATACAGCTGGAAAACAGATAAAGCACTCAGAAAGGCTTCTGGGCCTAAAATACATAGAATTGAAAAGAGGAACATCAGTTTTGAATGGGTTTCTACTCTGAATCTATGTAACTACAGACTAGCCTTTACTTAATAGATCTGCTTCTCCTGTAGATATCAACGCTCATCAGAGTCGGAAAGACCTTTACAACATAATTTCATTAGTTCCCTAATTTCATGAGTGTACTGTTTTGTCATCAGGTCCCCAAACTGTAGCAATGCCTTTTCTCAGGTCTCTCATGTCCAACATTTTCTGTTACCTGCATTATCCCATTTTATAATCCAGGCCTTTGCTATCCTATGAACGTAATGAATAAATGATACGTCTGTTTCAAGGCAGACTGTTTTGTAAGTGGACAGCAATACAGGATTTGTTCTGATGCCCTGCATTACACTAATCCTTTTGTCTACAGAGTTCAGCTCTAGAAAGACCCAGGTGATTTCTGGACCTTGTACCTGAAAAACTGGTTGTGTCTTTCCACATCTCTGGAAACATCTGATTCGAAGAATATTTGGTTTAAAAGGGAAAAAAACTTCAGGTCACATCTTCTGAAGTCTCAAAGTTCTCCTCCTAAACTCCAATTTTTTAATTTTTCTATTCACCATATTAGTTTTATTTATTGTGGGGTGGGGATGTGCATAACTTCACAGTAAAAGAAAAACAGTAAGTGGACAGCATCACACAGATGGAGAAAGAAGGGCTAGCAGTTGCACAAGCAGTCTCAGACACAGTACACTTTTTTTTTTTTTTAAATCAAATCTGCTACACAGTTCTGCAGTGCTGAACGAGCCATTCTCAACCTCAACTCTGGGTCTGGAAGATCAAGATAGTAGCACTCTCCACCTTTCTTTGGTGCCAAATAACATACTGAAATCAGTAACGGGTACAAATGGGTACCAAGCAGCATGCTGGGATGAAAATTTACCATGGATCATGACTAAAGTCAAGTCATGAACAAGATTAAAAAAAAAAAAAATCTAAATATACACACACACACACGAATGCCCGATTTGGAAATTCGGCTTTAGATACTAATTTCCTGGAATTTTATTTGCCATTAGAGAAATTTTATATTGCATTATTTAACTTACAGATGTTCACATTTATTGTCCGTTAACCTTCCGAGCCAAAAGCCTCCGTTTAACATCTTTCAAAGGTGGGAAGTCCAAGGTGGTACTTCACTTCCTACTAGAGAATAACTGCAGAAGGTGCTAGCTCTCATCTCCTCAGTTTATTTGCCAAGCTCTAGGCAAACACACACACTTCATTGTTCAGTCAGGAAAAGAACTTATGTCTAAAAAGTTAAAGTGTTTTTTTTTTTTTTTTAAATGAACAGTCTTTCTCCAATAAATAATCAGCGACCCTAATAAGGAAATGATTATCTAGACTTTATAAGGAGTTGTGCCCAAGTGTAAACACAAATGAAACTAAAAGGTCAGACCATAATCCAAGATGGGTACAGTTCTGCCTTGTGTGTTACCTCATCACATATGAGAAGGAGAAAACATTACTGTCTCCAACCGGACTGATTGTAAGTCCTCCTTTCCCATTTTTCTTACTTTCCTATCAGAAGAGGAATTTTCAACAGCAACCTTCTATCAGAAACAACTATTACACATTCTCAAAGCATCTCTTGTGGGTGTTTGGAGCAAGTGCAGACGATTTATATTGATTTTAATCTTATATTGTAATTGAACATAGATTAGGACGAAAAGATATACAAGTCACCCGGTAGTTTTGAACATGCTCTCAATAGCATTCCCGTTACCTAATTTCCTATTGCTACTTGTGAGCTTTCTTTCCCAGTGACTTCTGTGCGAGTTGTAAATGAACCTTTCTAAATAAGACTGAGAAGCTAAATTTTATTTTCTCTAGTAGGTTACATATGGTATTTTGTGTTTTGTTTCAAGTCTGTAACCTCATGCCACCGTTGAGTATCTATAGTATCTCCGTTCTAAAAAAGTCTAGTCTGTTCTTCTTTGTCAAAGGGGTGGGGCAGAGCCGCAAAGGGATTAATTTCTGTTCAGGTCTCGCAGTAGCTTTAAAATTCAAGTGCTACCTGCCTTAAGAACTTCTCTAAAGGGGTTCTATCTGTTCTTGTCATGCATTAGCAACTGTTCGACGTTCCTCACACTCCATTACAGAAGTACATAGATTTTATGGTACATTAAAGTGATATTACATTAACAAGACGATAAAAATCAACAGCACAAAAAACAAAGACCTACCCAGAACTTTTGAGGGAAGAAGAAAAACAGTACCAACAAAAAGCCATCTTGAGACTATGTAAGAAACCAATCATCTTCCATTCATTGTATTTAAAGTCTGGTCCAACCAAACACAAATCTATGATTAACTACATCCTAATGACAGCTCTCAGAACGTCTGCATCAACACTTGAACTTGAAAAGGCCAGATAAAGGATGTGTGGTTCCACAAAGAAGAACTAAAAGGAAAAAGAAAAGCCTATTTGGTTTCTGATTCTTTGAGGCTTAAGAGCCTCGTGAATTCTTCCTTGTACTGCCATTAAAACGTGACTCAGTTTTCATCTGCAATAACCCATCAATCTTCCACCCACAAGCGCTTTGCCAATATTGAAAGAACCATTTCCTTTCAGTTTCACCCACCCTGCAAGATTTTCTGCACAGCTTTGATGGGTAGAGGACCATAACCTTATCACTCTTCAAGCGTTTATAAAGATCTGCTGCAACACTTTGATTGTCTGTGTTTGTTATTGTCAATAAAGAGATATACAGCTTGTCTTAAGAAAGTTAGCCTTTGTCCAGCGTAGTTTTGCAATCGTTTATGTTCTACAGGAAAATGACTTTTGCTGTTGCGGTTTCACAGTATTTTTAGACATATCAAAATTGTGTGGCAATTCTTCCAGCTCATTTTTACAAAAGGTGTCTCCTTTCCTCAGCTAGGATTTCAATACAACAGATAGAATGGCCTATAAGAAAAAAAAATAAACCTTTCTTCAGCTTCAATAAAAAGGGTACTTGCAATTAGATGCTACAGGAGGGCAGAGCATTGTCCCCATCGCTGCAGCTCCTCTGCAGAACTTGCTCCCTGATGTTTGTAGGGAAGAAACAAAAGCAGGAAACAGAGATGGTGCTGATGTGCCGAGGCTAAAAAGCTGACCTGTATGTCACCCCACCTCCTCTTACCCAGATCCATGCTTTTTGAGGCTTTCAGATTAATTGATTCAGACTGCTTGGCTGGTGTCAAGGATCTGAAGTTGATGTGTTGATCTGCTAAATATACTGCTGCATTTATGACAGGGCTGCAGGAAAAAAAAAAAAAACATGTAAAATAGTTAGGCATCAGCTCAAAACACCAGTGAACTAATTAAAACATGCACAGTATACATGTGCTTCCTCCTCCAGTTGTTAGCAGCCATGCAGTTTTAAAAATCAGTCATTGATCCTCAAGTTTCTTTTGTGAGATTTAACACCTCTAGTCACTTGTTTTTCATTACACATGCAAATACAAATATAAATTCTCAGTGATAATTGCTGCTTTTACACAATTAATATTTTATTTAGCAGAAGAAAAGAGGAACATACTTAGTGCCTGCAATTTTCTTTTTGCCTCTTGCTAGTTCCATTTAACCATCGCATTTCCAAATAACGTGCTACAAAAGGCTGGAGAAAATACAGCCAGAGCTCCTGGTTCAATTCCACTAGATCTGCTAGTCTAAAGTTGTTTAAAAATCATACAACCACGCAACACTTTTGCAGAGAGTGTTTTCCTAGAACCTTATGTAGGGTGCCATAACACTCTGAAAAACTCAATTGATTTTGCTTCAAAGCTAAGCTAATAGCTAAACATTTCAAAATTCTTCCCGAGTAAAACGCAAAATAACTTTCACCTGTGAGGAGTCAAAACATCTCACTGCAATACATCTGAAATCTTCTACAACTCTCTCAAATTAGAAATCTAAGGGTTTTTTTTTTTTTAATATTCCAAAATCAAAAAGTTTCAAAATTAAAACCACTTCATTTTAGACCTCTTCAACCATAAGCTTGTACAGTGTCAAAACGTTTCCCTCAATTTTTTGCTGAAACACAACTTCAGTGAAATCAGCGTGATTTCCCACAGCAATTTAATTTCAGAGCTTTAGAGTCAAATGGAAAACCAAGACAACTCTGGAAAAACGCCAGGGTAGGAAGGAAGCCAGACCTATAAATTCCTCATCATCGTAATATCATTATCATTTAAGAGAACGTTTTTGCTCAGATCCTTGCAAACAACAGTGGTTGTGAATTTAGTGCAGAGTTTCATTACTCTATGTAGAGTTTTGTTTGATTACACTATGCTACACATATGTGCCTGTTGCCTAACTGGGACACCAGAAACTATGAAAATACTCCAGTGAAATTAGTGCATGCTACTTAAAAAGAAAACATTACAAGATTCTTCAGTAGGTAAGGAATTTAAGGCATCAGTAATAAAGCATGTCGTACCTACTTGTTGATACCATCTGCAATCAGGCATTTAAAGGGTAGTTTTTAATCATATGGATACACACTAAGAAGTCAGGCTAAGTCTTTTAACTGGAATGTGGACTCCCCTAATTTCACTGCAGTGAAACAGTTACATGACTGTCACAACTGAATTTACACAAAATGAGTAAACAGTATTCAACACTGAATTTTCAGCATTACAAATACGGTGGGTTGAAATAAATGATATTTTTTGACTTTTTAATCTTACGCTACTTCAGTGTAATCAATGCTACCACCCAAAGTATCTGCCAGCATGAACTTGAACACGCTTATGGCTTTTCCGCACTTCTTCCAAACGTCTATATTTAATAGAGTAAATTATAACTGGCAGCTGCCATCAAACATGCCAGCCTTTGGAAAAGGTACTCTTAAAATATCTGAAAAATCTACCTAACTAATTCACAGCCGGTAAAACGCCTACTGTTATTTTTTTTTCCCTAGACGTTTAGACATTCAAACTTCTTGAAACTTGATTGAATTTTTAACCTCAAAAATTTCTTGATGTTCGGTAAAAGAAAATTCAGTTTGCTACAAACTGAATTTAGTTAGGATTTTTCAACCTTGAAAAGATTTTAGGCACTGCATCTGCACGTAGCAGCCACTGGTAGAGTTTCATTTGCATACTACTAATTTTTTTTTTCAATTGGGATTACATTTTGGGGATTCTTTTGTCTTTTACTGAACACATTCTGGGTATTATGATCCATGCATCACAGACAGGAGGCATACTGCAGCTTAAGAACAACAGAAATGAGCAAAGAACTATCTGCTAAAATAACTTTCCCTGCTTGTATTAAAGAATCATCTGGGTGACTAAATATGGTGGCACAAGTAAAACAAAACAACAAGTGATTTTAAATCAGTTAAAACCATTATCACAATCACTAATGAGCAATTAGGGCCACAGATACTAAAAACAGCCAAAGTCAAACCTGTGATTATTATAATCCTCACTCAGCAGATCCTCACTGGGATGCGGGGGGAGAGGTGGAGGAGTTTCATCCCCACCATTGCCACGATCAGACATTGGCAGCTCTGAAATGAAAAAAGAGGTTTTAAAAAAAAAAAAAGTACATTAAACCAGTTCCTTGATCAATGACTGGACTGGAAGGCCTCAAGTAATCCTGAAGTTAGTCACAAATTATTCAAATCCCTAAACTAACTAAACTAGAATTAAAATCACACCAAGCAGAAAATATACCCCTTGGGACTTCCTGAAGAGCTGATCTGCAGATTTGCATATGCATAATTAACAACAAACATAGGGAAAATTTGTGCTTATAGTGAAGTTGAGTGCAAGGCGCTAATTACTCTACTCCATTCGATCTCTCGTATAGCTGCACGCTACCTGATCAGAGGCTCATAGCTTCGTTCTCTTTGATAGGGAACATTTACCGCCTTTCGTAAGAGAACTGTATTCTCAGCAAAGAGTTTAAGAGAAGAAAAATTTGTGTTTCCCCATAGCAGGAGAGGAAAGAGGTATTTCTGAATTACAGTCTTCACCTTCCTAGTAGTAAGATAATTGCTTCTTTACCTCTACAAAAGGCATTCAGTTTACACCAGAAAATTACTTTGGACTGAGAGAAACACGAACTACTCAATTAAACCATCCTGTGGCTTACTAAGCAACGACACTTATGTAGCTGCAGTAAGTATTTAACGCTGCTGCTGCGCCTATTGTAGGCCAGTTCATTATTGTGTCCTGTAAATTCACCCAGCAGTCTAAAGGTCCAATCTTATAAAACGTCCATACATTTTTCAATGTAGTGCATGTCTTCACCCCACTCAGATTTAACAGGAAACATGGATACTTGATACTTCTCGGGTCAAAACGGCAGAGAAGTGATTTAACAATACTGACACATCACACTTTCACGTGCCCTGGCTCTTTTGTTGCACTGAATGTTGCTAGGTTTTTTTTTTTTTTTTCTTAAACATAACCCTGTATGAAAGTACTAACCTAACTTAAGAGAAAAAAGGTTTACAGGGAGGGGAGCAAGCCAAACAGCAACAGACAGTAAGTGTTAGGTAAAAGCGTGGAGACCGTCCCCCACAAAAGCAACAAGGACCCTACAAACCGAGAGCCTTGCTCTGGCTGGACAGTCTCCCAGAGATCACAAAGACAAGGAATAGTTAAAAACCTTCTCTCAGACAAAGTGACAATATCATCATCAAGAGAAGATGGGCAGGTATGGAGAAAAGTTGTAGTGGGACCATGAAGAAACACGGGCTGCCAGTTGGACACAGAACGGATGTGTTATGCTGTCAGGTAACAGGCGCGCAACCGCCCCCTGCGTTAAGATCACGCTCTTTCAGGTTGTGATTTAAGGATAGGAAACAAAGACGAGGAAATGGCATGTTTGCACAGTAAAAAGAACATTTAACAAAGGGAAACTAGTACTGTTCAATGTAACCGTAAGTGATCTGGAACACGAAGCCAATCAAGAGAAGAAAAAATTTCCTCATGTAAAAACATTCAGAACTGCCAAAGAGAAGCAGGCTGCAAAGCTCTGCAGCAGGATGTTAAGCGACTAGGAAAAACGCAGGTGAAATTCCAAGCCACCGACTGCGAAGTGACACACGTGGCGGGCGGGGGAAATCCCTGACTACGCATACACAAAGGCGGGCTGTTCCGTTAGCTATTACCACCCAGGAGCGACGCCACGGGAACACTGCTGCGCCCTCTGCGAACACACGCTCACTGAAGTCAAAAGGCAACCAGACTGTCAGAGCATTCAGAAGACGAGGCCCGAACACTCCACCTCATACTCCGAGCTACTGGCGTGCCTAATTTTGACATAGCATCGAAGGTTTCACGCACACCGTCTGAAAGAGGATGTGGTATAGTTCAGAAGTATGCTAGAAAGGTAGTGAGGATGGCTGGACACATATAGCAACTTTCCTGTGAGAAACTTAAACAGATTGGGATTATTCGACTTCGAATAATAAGCAATGAAAAGGGATGCAAGAGGAGTCTACCGAACTGTAAAAGGTATGCGCAAAATGAAAAGGAAAATCTCCTCGACTGTCCCACGCGCAGTGGCTAGAAGGCACCCAGGATAACCATCAAGTAGCACACGAAGAAAAACACAAAGGTATTTTTCCTGTGTAATTAAATGGAACCCATTGCCATGAAAACCTTATGGGAGAGAAATTTTGTTTTAGAAGTATCAAGAAGTGGATAAAACAAAGTCAGAAAGACAAAGATTCACCAGTGGCACAACAGTCCAGACACAACCTCTGATTCGGGACGTCCCTAAACCACTGACTACCCAAAGCAGGAAGCCTGATGAAGAAGTCGCACCACAGCTAGTCTGCGTCTTACCTTCTTTCTCGAAGCAGCCACTGATGGCCAGAGCTGTAGCTTTGTGAACTTGGATTCACAGTAACTGATATTTCGCCTCCCAAAGGCTGCTGGGTGACTGGTTACCCCAGGTGCTGTTCCTGGAGTAGACAGGTAGGAGGCACAGAAAAACGCCGGACTTCCTGAGGAAGTCAGGAGCGATCGCAGGGGACTGCGGCTCCACACCAAACGCCAGCGGGAGCAAAGAGAGATCGAGCCGAAGAGGGAGTCACCGGCTCCATGTTCAAGACCTCAGGAGACCATCTTGCCAGATCCAGAGTAATCACAGGAATAGTTAACCCAATAAATAAATGCCCCGGATTTTCAGATATTAAACGGTTCCAGAGGGTGGATATTTGAGAGTGTAAGAAACATGCAATGTTCCAAGCAAAATTTAAATTTTAAAATAAATTTTTGAAGTTAACTTCTTATTTTTCTACCTTCACATTATCATACACGTATGAAAACAGAAATTCTTGTACAACCATGAAGATTTGGCCGTTTAGGCTGGGAGAGATGCTTTAAGATGACTTTACTACTTAACCATAGAGATAACAGCAATTTCCCTATAACTCTATATTATATAGGGTTATAAGAAATATGTAAGAATCTCTAATGAAACACATTCCAGTAATCTTCCAGCACCAGAAACATAAAGCTGCTGGCACTGAAGTCTTATTTCTCAAAGAGGTTGTTCTAAAAAATGCTGTATCTGCGCAACAGCTTGGCAGCAAAAAAAGTGAGGACCTGAAGGTAGCAAGTATTAGTCATGCAAAAACAGACCAAACGTTGGCATTTCAATATTGGATCAGCACCCCCACCATCCCCCTCCCCCCCAACTTTTTATTTAAATATCCACAGGCAAGACAAAATAATGTTTTGGCTGTAACCACTTTTCCCCAGACATTAGCTTTTCTTGCTCATGTATAATAAAAAGGACTCTTAAAACAGCAATATTAGCAGGCCAAGCTTCAGTATATTTTTGCTGAGCTTTTATAAGAGCGTTACTGGTAGGAGCAGTGAATGATACTGGAAATAACTTATTGGAAAACAGTAATTGAGAAAATGAGACATTTTATTAAACCTAATTCAGCTCTCGTCATTAAATTCTTGCATTAGATCCAGTCTCATGTTAAAATCTCTTCTTCTGTTATTATTTCTGTTAGTGTAACAACCAGACCTCCACATCCAAGATAAGGACAAGCGCACCAAAAATGTACAACGTGGGACCCTTCCTGCCTGTTGTGAAAAACACCCCCATGCCTGTGACTCATTTGCTTTAACAGGCGCATGACCCAAAGTTCCTAAGTGAGCAAATGAGGGTTCGGCACAGGTGTCGTGCTTTGCCTTTAGAGATGCCCTGAAGCACTGAGAATTTCTATCAGAAACAACGCAAAAACAATTTCCGACAAATGACAGACGGTAAGGGATAGGCTGATACGGAGTTCAAAATTAGGTAAATACTTTTACAATGTGCAGGACTGTCGCAGGACCAAAGCGCATCTCACCCACAACATTTCTAGTCGGAGTCCTACTGCAGACGTCCTGCAGATGAAAGCCCTGGTGCGGCTCTCCATCAACACCACTTCAGTTTTAGTCACCACATAGCAAATCTTTAACAGAAGTCATAATACAGTGGCACCTCCAGTCGATTCCCAGTAATACTAAAAATGTCTTTGTCTGTTGCCTCTTGACCCTGATCTCCCACCTGCTCCCAGGCACAGCTGGGAACCCCCAGCCACTCCACACCCTGCCCAAAGCCAGCGCCCAGCAGCACTCCTGAGCACCCTTTTCCACGTCCCACATCACTTTTCTCCTTTTTCCTCAACTTGTAAAAGTAGTTTTTAAAATGTATGTTTCTCTACCTTTTACATTCACCTAACAGTTACTCAGGAAAATGTAATAAAATACAAATCCACAGATCATCCTGGTAATTGATTCTACATGACTTTTATTAATTGAACAAATAAAAAATGAGGCCGAACCCTGAATGCTCACTGTTCTGCCCATATCCTTTGCTTTTTGACTTTCATGTATGAAAACGTGCCACTTATTTTTATGTTTTGCATTGCTCTGTAGACTGAGGTCTGATGCCATATATATGTATCACAGACTCAAAGAAAACCTATTAAGACACACACATACACGTATTGATTATTCCTACAGTTCTTCGAAACAGTAGCTCTCAAACTCTTTGGGCAAACTAGCCATCAACAACCCTTAAAGAGTCTCGCTCGCTATTATGCATTCTTGTCATTGAAAACACTGTTCTATGAACAAACTGTAAACTACTCATCATCATAACCTTCTGGATCATCTGAAGTACTACTCTTCCACAGATTTTATTTTGAACTTGAAGTAACAAGTAAAGTTACCTGTCGCCAGTCACCTGTACCATGGCTCATAAGGGCTTAGATCTTTTTAAAGGAAGCGTTTAAAGGTATTTACTGCTCTGTGGATACTTCGGCAATGGCTAATTCTACAAGGCACACTAGCTCTGCAGATGGCCTTTTCTTCCTGTAACTGCAGAACTCGGTAGAAACTCCATACAAGGAAAACGTAAGGTAGACCTAAATACTTACTGGGCTTGAGTTTAAATCCACAGCTCTTTGTTTGGAGTCACCTTTTCAAAACACTGATGTCAATGCAAATGATTAACCCTTAAATTAAGCGGCAGCTTCTCTTGAGTTTACAGACACAGACTCTCAGGTAGCTCGGGTTAAAACCATCCCACGTGGTCATCATGACAATCTATGAAATCACATTCTACAGACCACCCAGATTCCACAGTTGTCCAGGAAAAGTGGGAAAAATCATGCACAATTCATCTACAAAGACAAACTTCTTTTTCCTGACTAGAAGGTAGTTAAGCACGTGCTTGGCTTGAAGAACAAGAGCACACTCTCCCATTGAAAGGGTGGGGCCAGAACAATCTCAAATACTTAGCATTTGCAGGTGCTTACTACCTTGCCGAGCCAGGTGCAAACAGGACAGATGGCACAATCTGCCATCAGAAATGGAAGACAGGAAAATGAGTGGTCCTACATGCTTTTGCTCATGCACTTACATATTCTCAGACATTTAGGTTTTCTTTGTACAACGCTCTACAAGCCTGCCTAACTTTGTAAATGAGCCGATTAATTTAATTCTGATTTGTCAATGAAAGGGGTATTTCTAACCTTTGAACAAATTTTACCATTAAGTCTAAAATAAGCTAGTAAACTTTATCAATATAATGCTTTTGTATAAAATCATTTCTCTTAAAATAATCCAGGACCTAAATCTAAGAATTTGATACCAAAATCATTGTATTCATTAAAGATATATATAAAATAAACATTTTGACAACATATATTTTGCACTCATCATTTGTTTTTTATCCAACCTTACGTGTTGGGGCAGTGAGCTAGAAACTGTTACTTAAACTGGAATTTGTGCCAGGAATCTAATTCACAACTTCTGAGTCAGCTCTCCCACCCTCTCTGGATCTTCATGCCTCAAAGTAACATAGTGTGCACTTACTCTAATTAACTGCTTCTCTCGTTGCTGTGGATTTCAAATAAAACCAAAAACATAAAGCACTTTTCTTTTAGTACAAAGGAGACTATCTAGAGACTACCTTTTAGTCTGTCCTGAGGACCGCAAGTTACAAGCTGCTGAAGAACGGTATCGTTGCGCCGGGAAGCAGCTGCGATGTTATGACCGCCCTCAAACGCTGATTTCTGAAAAGCTCCCTTGTCTGAGCGTTCCTAAGGAAAAAAACAGAATCATATATTGTAACACAAAAATTAAACGTTCAACAATGCAGAGGACTGGCCATCGCTACATTACACCACATTTGTGTACCGTCTGTAAGGCGTTCGTTGTACGTCGCCTTCTTTTCAAATAAGAAAGCTATCTTCAAAATGACTATCTGTTACTGCTGATCGTGAAATAAGACAATAACTAGGCAGTAACAATCATTAAGAATGATACACAAAAAAGAAGACAGTGTTTTTTCCTGACCCACAACTGGCTTCATTCAAATGCTCCATCTGGGAGGGCAGCTTGTGACATTGTCAACACAAGAACATGGGCAACGCCAATGGTATTTTTCTGCCAGCCAGCTGGTTCCCTTCGCTCAGAGACCGAGTGCATATGTTCTCATGATCACACACTAGAGCAGTTTTGTAAGGAAGGAGTTACACCAAATTCCCAAACGCAGGTCTTCTGGCTAGCAGCTAAACAAACTCCTGTCACACCTCTAGTCAGCTTTTCTTTTGAGGACCTCCCCCCACCCATACATACCATATCGCCTAATTTATTCTCCTGAGCAGTTGCTCAAAAGGAAAAAAGAAGAAAAAAAAAAATCACAGTTTCTAAAACTGGGACAGACCCAAAAAGGCGTTTCTGTACTTGTTATTCAGAGAAAACAGAAAACCCACACAGGAGAATATTATGGCCAGTTTTCAGAATAACCTTTACAGTTTCTGTGGTTTTATATCCATTTTTTTGGAAGGGATTTCCAACTGGCTTCTATTTTTAAAGTGCATTTTCATTATGCCAGCAAATGGTGCAGTCTAAGTATATCATTCCTTAAATTACATACATAGTCATATCTATGGAAGAAATGCATGTGCAAACCCATATCATTTATTTGCACAATGATGCAAGATGTTTAAAGCACGGGCAAGTGATGCCTGCAAACCAGCGCACAAAAAAGGAGAGTAGGTTAAATCCCCCTTTCAACCTGCCTTACAAGCTCCTAAATATTTATTTAAAAAGTAGTAGTTTTGGCTAAAAGCACACCTCATCTCAGAACACAAATCAATTCTGAGAGCCTGATAGCGACAATACAGCAACAAATCTAGTCTCAGGGGACAGACAACACGTGCTACGTTCTCCCCTCCTCCTCAGTACAGCACGAGCCATTTGAAAAGGCTATTTTGAGCTTCTGTACTAAGGGACAGACAAACACACGCCCCACACAGTCACTAACAACTATGTTTTTTCTCTCTGCTTTAAATTCTTTAGTTAACTTGGGATTCCTTGTGTCAGGGGGTCCACGGTTACTAATTTCTTCATGCGTACCGCTGGCTAAACCCAGCCTTGCAACAGCAGAACTCCTACTAATTTAAAGGCTCATAGCCAGTGGGATAGGGAGCCTTGAATTAACAACAACAACAAATCTGCTTTTCCAGCTCTTTGATAAATGACACAATCGATATCCCAACAACTGATCAGTAACCAGCATAATTAGAGTATTCAGCTTATAGAACAGAGCTGTCATGGAAGACCTCCATTAGTGTCCTAACCAATAAAAACAATAATGCATTTCTAAACGTATTCAGCTTCCACCAAGCTGAGATGCGGTATTCAGGAAGCAGTTTTGGGGAAAGGAAAGAATGGGCAATAACCCATTTCTGCTACGGTCTGCAGACTCAAATGGAATTACAATTGAACCTCAAGACTATCATATAAAAATTAATTTCTGTCTAAAATGAATTTGATTCAATCAAGACCTCATTATGTATTCGTCATATGGCATGACTCAAGATTATTTACCTTTCAAACAACTGAATAAAACACAAAACCATACTCAACTATAAGAAAACGAGTTTTTATATTTTTATTAGGTCAATCTGATGTTCAACTGCAGTATTTTTGCAAAACTTAGCTTTTATTAAATGAAAAAAAAAAACTAGGAGTGAGCTTTATTTAAAGGTAGGCTATCTTTCATCTGTCACAAGAACGCACAATAAATTTAACACATACTTTTTGATTCTTCCTTACAGCATGATGCTATGGCACACAGAAAAGAAAAGCAAAAATGTGTTTTCCTCTGATATATTCCAGAACTACTAATGAATATTTTTACATATTTTCCTGGCAAGAGAGACATCAGAGAGGCTTGTGCAAAGTATCCTTCTGACAAAGTTAGAGCATCGTGTTCAGCAAGCAATTTTCTTCTAAATATATTTCTCAATCAATCCACGACGGTAGTAAATCAAATTGAAATATAACCAGCAAAATGGTAAGAATTAACTATTTATACTACAAGACACCTGCACACTCTTGGCCCTCCTCTCTGTATTTTATGTGAGCACACCTACAAATGGGATTATTCTCAACACTTCAAAACGTGTAAGCAAGGCTTAGTAAATGAAAAGCTTAAAGACATCTGTTAGAATTCTGTGATGGGATTTACTACATTTTCTTAATATAAAAAACAACCCTTTTCGAAAACAAGTTGTGAAAGACACATGTCAATTTATACGAGGTCTAGAAAAAGTGTCAAAATTTCTTCTCTCGTTACCTTGCTTAAGCAAGTTTTATGTTAATCAGTTCATAAACAAGCTGTCATGAAGGGGTAGCCTTCATCTGACCAGAGAAAGTAAAATAGTAACTTGTTGATGGTAAAAGGGGACTGCAACCAAGAACACAAAAAATAACATGTAGTGAAATTAAAATACTAATGAAAATAATAAAAAGGAAGGATGAAGTAAAAACCAGGTCACAGTCAGAGAAACTTCAATCATCTGTGTCCCAGTGCTCCTGAGGAGGTAAGAGATGGTTTAATAAAGGGGTGACTGTTTTGATGTAGTTTTAGCTTTTTTGGGACCACACTTGTTTTCATTCTAAAAGAAAGCTGCCAGAACACGAAACTAAAACAGGAGACAGCTTTTACCCTAGCCTAAACAGGAACAGGAAGCCCACGAGATGTCAACCGGAAACACTGTGTCAATCCTGACTCCAGGAAGTCAGCTCTTCAAGCTTTGTGACCATGTCTTCAGTCGCCACCTCTTCAATGCAAACACACTAAAATCAGAAAGGCGTTTATCTCACAAATTCTTTTATCGCTTCACCTCTGTCTGCGGCTCTAGTCTCCGGAGAACTACCAGCTGGATCCTCCCACGAATGTTCCCCTCCATGGACATGGAGCGCCTCAGTGTCTCCATAGCTTCATGGTTTGACTTGCCCAGGAGCGACTCCCCATTAACCGCAACAAGCTGGTCATTTACTCGCAAGCGACCATCCTGCAAGCAAAAAATAAAATAAAGGGCAAGAAAAATTAGGCATAGGCGCTACATACAGGAAAACAAGATGCAGACAACCACATGGTCCTTTTTAAAAAGTTAAAAAAAGATTGTGTAGTACCAGCTCATTAAGCAAGGAAGGAGGAAAAGGGAAGGGAGAAGGAAAAAAAAAATTCGTGCGTCCATTAATTGACCAATGCCGCCTTCTATTCACAACGTTTTGGGAAGAGTTCATAAGGCAATTACAAACAGACATATAAATGCACATGCTGCTGCTTTTTTTGCATATGCAATTTAATTTATAGCAGTCTAAAAGAAGAAACCAGGAAAAGGAGCTTCTGGTTAGTAAAAAGGACCCACACCAGAGATGCCAGTATGTAGTGTAAAACCACGAATGAGCACTGAAGCATACTTTAAATATGTTGTTATCTGCTGTTAGGAACTGGTAAGAAATAGACACTGCTCCAAAAATTATTTTGTCTTATACTCTCACTAGTGTTTATCTTGTCACAATCACTGTGCCACCATATGGAGTAGTGTTCTCAGTTCAGAACGGTCATTAAGACTTAAGCACCCATATTTTAATTAACGCTGTTCACGTATTTTAACATCCAAACCTGCTGCCAATAAGAAAATTGGGGTTGTGCCATCTCAAGTAGCCTAAGCTTTGGAAAAAGACATTCAGTTTCATTGCCAGGATTAACTGACATTTGTGGGTGTAATAAAATTGTGGACAATGCCATTTTGTGATTTAGGAGTCCTGTTGCTATTGTCATTATCATCTGTGATTGATTTCTTCTCGTATATACGTGTGCCATGGACTTTTCTCTCTTTAACAAGAAAGCAAAGTCTATTTAATTAAGAGACTAGAGTCTCTTTTAGAGCTTGTTAGGTTCACAATTAGCAGGTTGGCATCAAACCTCGAAGAAAGAAAAAGAGTAAGAGACTGAAGAAAATTAGTACAAAAAGGGCAGTGGAGAACAAATAGCAGGAAAGGAACTTGGACAGAAAAACACTATCTTGGTTAAAACGAACTGGATTCAATCATAGGCTCATTATGTATTCTCTGTAAGGCGCTCGTCCGAACTGTTTACATATCTCACGCAACTGAGTAATCCAAAATATATATACTTTTCAATTTTTATTTTTTCTGTCACTATGATGTTCAATTAACTCTTCCAGTATTACTGCCAAGTCTAAGCGATTTGTGCTAAAGTGAGTTACAGCAGCTGTGACAAATCCAGTTTTCTTAAGTGATATTTTTAGTAGAACTGGTATCCCCAACGCTGCCCCAGCAGAGAACAAAGAGCGAGAGGTGCCACAGTGCCGACGAGGAACAGCACGGACCAGAAAACCAAAATGAAGTGGGAGGGAGAAGAGTGAAGACAGACAGAACTGGAAGATGAGTCACTCAACAACAGAGGATTAAGAGAGTAAAATTTTTCTGGGGAGGGTTTGGGAATGAAAACAGCAAAACCATTTGGAAAGGAGACCAAAGCCCCTCCCCACCACTCTGCTCAACGTTTTATGCCAACATAAATTTACATGCAGCCAAAGTCACTATGTTAACCCCACCCTTCCTCTACCTACAACATGATGCCATCAGACATGCTAAAGTTGAGGGAGAGAAGAGTTAACATTGTTGAACAGGGAGTTTTATTACTTGCACATGTTGCAATTCCTTTGTGCTCTATCAAAACGTGCTGAAATGAATGGAGCCATTCATGGCAGCAGGGGTTTGGAGCAAAGAAGAGTTTATTTTTTGGTGAGGCTCTGTAAAACTTTGAAAATGTTACAGGTCCTCATGTCTTGCTACAGCCCCAAAGGCTCCTGGATTCTTTTCTTCCTTTCTGTGGCTAAACACCCGTGCATAAATATTTGTTAAAGTTTCTTACCAAAGTAAATACATTTTCAAATGCATCTTAGCATGACCACATTTTTTGAGCATGCAACTATCTTGAATGCACATTTTTAATGAACTACTGAAGCCTCAGAAACCTCTGAATTTGTCAGTTGTCTCACCTTGTAAATTCTTTTGTATGAGAAACTGTATTTCTTTACGTTATTATTAAATGTCAGTTCTTAAAGAACTTCTTCGACATGCCTCCCTTCTTTCCGCCCTGTCACACGTTCCACTTAAATGCAAAATTCAGTGTTTCTGACTGGGGAAAAAAAGGGTTACAAGCTTTTGCAATGCTGATCAACCATACTTGCTACGCCACTGGTAGGAAGTAGGCTGGAAGATGGCTGAGCACTGTTGCTGCAGACGACCAGGTGGAAGTAACTTCACAGAGAAACTTTCTGCAGTTTTGAAGACTAAAAAAATCCAAAGCCTAAACAGCTTTCAAACACAGATTTGCACATCACTGGTGTTACGGCCTGGTTTAGAAGACCGAACTGCAAGACAATCTGCTTGGCTCAAAACAAGCTAAATGTTGTTTTAACACATTTTTTTCTTTCATCTCTGAAAGGTAGGTTTCTTTGTGGTTTCCGAGTAGAAAAACAACATTTGGCATTTCAGCAAAACAGTTTTCAAATGCCATCTCTGAAACTGCAAGAGCGCTACTCTAATAAAGGGGGAAGTCAACATTCCCTTGCTTATTCAAGCCTGGGGTTTGCGTGGAGGCTCTCAGCACGGGCTGCAGCCGACCACCGCACGGCTACCGCAGCCAGAGACAGCCACGAGACGTCCACGCTGCTCCCCTGGCAGAGCAGGGAGATGCAACACAACGCTCCTCACGGAGGTTTCTTTTTATCAAAGCACACCTTGTTGTTCCCCTTGGCACATCAGTGGCGCTACCCTGGGAAGGAGCTTTGCGATGGCATTTATCGGACTCACCTAGGTCCTCATCTGCTGCACGCAGCAGGCAAACGTTCACTGCAGTAGCACTCGGAAGCCCAAGCAGGCTCCAACCACGCCAGCCTTGATGTGAACAAACGCACGGGTAGAAAAACATCACCTTATTTATAAGCACAGCTCTGCTGCACTTCAGCTGCAGTAGGCAGCAAATACCTGATAATCAGGAATTCATCCAAACTGAAAAGCCAAGATGTCTCAAGATAAGTCAAGCTGAAACCCCTGCAGTTGCAGGGCAAGATGATGCATTAAAACTCAGTCAAATGTTCACCTGCCTTCATGTGAAAGGCTCTGCATAATTACAAATATCAAGCGTTCTGGCAGCCCCTTTCTCAGGGCTGATAAAAACCAGACACGCTTTAAAAATTACAACAGGCAATTAAGAAGGGACACGAAGGTACAATCAGCAAAATCTTAATCTTGCAGGATACCATATTAGAATTCCAACTACAAATATTAAGGTCTTTTACTTTGTTATTTTTAGCAGCCAGAACAGTGAATAAGCCACTGGGTCTTACTGTACGACTTAAGATGCACCGGTATTTCTAAAATCTTTAACGAGCAGACAAATCATCAAGCAGAAGATCAGTTTTAAGATTTTAATTTTCCCTTACAGTCTTCTCAAATTCCTTACTGAGCTTTACCAAGCTACTAACACGTTAAAGCTAGATCAACGTGCTAACATTTTGAAAAATCACTAAAAAATGTTGGCCTCCCTTCAGACCTTCTGTTCAGAATGATAACAGACAACACCAACCAAAATTATACATAACTCTTTCTCGGAAAAAGGAAAGGGAAAGAAAAAACACCCTGGTGAAAGAAGTTTTATGAAATTTGGTGTTATCAAAAATGTTTAGACAATGTCAGAAGGATGGAATTTACTTCAGTGCTGAAACAAAATGCATTGACCTTCTGCCTGTTACATGCCTTCTTCTGAAGACAAGTGGTGACTATATGAACAGAGGTACGTGGTGTTTTTTCTTCTTTAATTAGCCCCTAATAATACAAGAAAATCAGAACAGATTTTAAACTCTGAATGCAGAAGTGAGATACAGTGAAACAACCCTCATGTCCAAAAGGCAGAGAACATTATGATTTCCCCGTGTCATTTTTTCCCAAGGAAACTTGGTACGCTGAAAAGCAAATACACAAGCCTAAATCCATAATATTTGGTTTCAGAGACAGTTACAACGAATAATATGGGAAAATGCTCTGGGCAGCTACCAGCTGGAAAAAAAAAAAGCCTTTGTATTTAAAAACTGGCTGCAAGAAGGCTTTTAAAATAAGGATAACAAGCACAGGTTTATATGTTCATGCACAAGTTTACGCACACTTTTTAAACATGATACAAGAAATGTTATTAATGTTAATACCCAGTGATTGTTTTGTGCTACATAAGAGGTCGTTAAACAGAGGGCAGACAGCTATTTTCCATGCATGTCCAACAGTAACCATGGTTCTGACGACATTTTCCAAAATGGTTGTATTCTGAAGTACTTGTATCCAGCACATGGGACACAAGATACTTGAACTAGTTCTGGTTGAAGCTAGAGCCTCAACTGCACTCTTATCTGCTCTAGCGCCTACATTCAGATCTCTCGCCAATGAGACCTGCATAGAAATAGACTTATGACAATGGCAAATATAGAACAGGTGACAGGACTGAACTTGTCACAGGCCAAAATAATCTTCCTCTCATGGTAACCAACTGCAGCAGTTGCCCATTTATCCAAGTGGCAGGCACAACGTCCTACTTTACTAGTCCGCAGGCCGCTCAGGCCAAAACGAACAACTGCTCTGGGAAAACAAACGGAGAAGAGAAAGTGGTAAACGCACAGGGCTTGGGAGAGTTGTCCTACCTCTCTCTGCCCTGGCAGTACTAGCCAGGTAGCCAGCCTGAATGGAGCCCCTGCAAGCTTTGCTACACAAAGCAATGAGTTTACTCGTGGGGACACACTGGCACTGCAGCTGGGGTGGACAACTGCACAGGCAACACAGCTGGAAAGCAAGGAGGGCAGCCTCCTTTTCAGAGTAAAATCAACTGTACGAGGCAGTAGACATGCACTTAAATTGTGTTTATCCAGCTCTACATTTGGCCAGTCAAGTCCTTACCTCATTTCTGACTTACACCACGTAGATGAGTTTAGTCTCTTGAGGAGATCCAAGCTTTGAAATAACTGTGGGACTGAGGCAGGTAAATAGGAGCAGGAAAGCATTAAACATTCACATCAAAAGCTGAAGCCTTGATTATTGCTATTTACCAGCTACTGTAAATAGATGATCATGGAAATTTTAATGCTGTGAATTGTCTTACTCAGCAGGTGGATGTCAGTAGAGGAATTTACATAAACTGAATTAAAAGGTATTCTACAGAAAAGAAAATTGCAAAGAATCGCTGAGGTAACACAAAAGAAAAAAATTACATTATGGATCCACAACAGCTAAACATACAAAGCTCAAAAGACCAAAACTTTTCTTTCTAATTCCAAGAAAGTCACCGTTTTGAAGATTTTTTTTGTTGGGGGGGGGGGGGGAAATACAGTCAATAGATTGACTAAAGCATATGAAGTAATTCAAATACTTTCTTATCATAAAAACGTAGAAGAGTCCCCATATAGTCCTTAGAGGGAGCAGAACAAGTCAAAACACTGTCATTTACCAATTTAATTCACCTCAGGGGCAATTGGTAACTTCTGCACAACTAATGACATCCTCAGTCAAGTCGCACTGACTAGAATAGCAAAAATATCTTGAAGAACAAGAAAGAAAATAATTAGTGAGGTTTTCACTTCCAGCAGAAGTTAAATACATAACCCTTAACCTCACAGAATTGCCAATTTCTAATTCTTGTAAACACAAAACAAGTTTGCCTTTTGATTATTTTATAGGTTTGCCCATGCCACTTTGGGAAGACGAAAGGAAGCGCAGCGAGAATGCTAAATACATATATGTAACTCCTTTGATACCGAGCCTAGCGGCGCACCAAACCTTCCCAGGAGCTGCTGTGGGGATGCAGGGCAGCAGCCTCTCCTCCTGTCCAGGCACCCTGGCAGCTCTGCCCAGCACCTCGAACCTGCGCAGTACCTAAAGGAACAAGCAACTCGGAGGTAAGAGAAAAACGTTTCGGAAAGCAAAGAAAGTAACTGTAGAAGACAGAAGCAGATGTGGAACAAAAAGAAAGCATCGGAGACAGGTAAAGACTCTTTCCACCTATATTAGGCATTTTGAAAGTCTAAACTTTAACTTTTCAGACTTGAATAAAAGGCTTCAGACTGCCCTCTTCCTTGTCTCACAGTTCTTGCAGTCATGATTCATCCTCAACACACACCCTAGACACGATGTGTGAAAGCAGGAGAGCCTACATCTGTCTTTACAAGATGCAAAACCTCTGCTAAGTTATCTACAGACTGCCTATGAAGTCCAATACACAATTTTGACATTGCAAAAAAGATCCAGAAAAAAAATCTCCTAAAAATGTGACAGACATGCAGTTCAAGTCATTTCAGTAACCATAACTATCAGCACAATCACGAAATAAAGTCAGTCAAAATTAAAGGAACCATCACGTTAAGCAAAAATCAATGCAGATGCCCTAGACCCCACCAAACATAAGAAGAGATTCTGTGTCCTAAACCACAGGACAGATCTTTAAAACACACCATGAGAAAATGGCAGGCAGGACCCCTCTGGCCTGGGCACATTTGGGAATCCCAGCCCATGTCATCTTCACTTCGTCTTCCAAAGACACCAAACAGTGCGTAGGCATTTGCACTCGGAATTATGCTCTTTAATAATGAAAGGTCAGTAAAAACGCATTGCAAATCTGTCTCTCTACATATTCATACATATGTGTATACACACACACACACATATATATACACACAAACTCAGATGAAATATACTGTTACAGAATATATATGGAATATACTTTTACAGAACCCAATCAAAGTTTTAACCAATTCTGCGCATTTATATGTATAGTGTAATATAATGTATCGATAAATATATTTTTTTCAAAATACACTATTCAGAATCACATTATTTTGCCTTCTGAACATGAAAAGGAAAATAACTACCATTATCATTCCTAGAATAGTTATCAAGCCAGACTCAGGACTGAACATATACATGTCTGAATTCTAACACAGTCTGATGCGTTTTTTTCCATACCTTAAAAGCAGCACCTCCGTGAATAATGGATTTGATGAAAATCCCAAGATCAGCTCCAGTCTCCCGAGATTTGTTGCCTTTTAAACTCACACCAAGTCCAGCAGAGCCAGAATCATTCAGAGGAATCTCAAAGGTCAGCTGCTCTGTGGTTTCTGAGGAAAGAATACTGCAGTTTGGCTCTCCTTTCTGTTGGGGAAAATAAATATGAAAATATGGGTGAAAAGGGGCACAATGCATAAAGTGCAACCTACTGTTGCATAAACAACAGGTCTGTAAAACAAGAAACAGTTTTCTTTTCAAGAAAGTAGCTCAAAGAACCACAGCCTTATAAACAGCAATGCATTTAGCTGTGATTTGGTCACACGATGTAGCCTAAAATATTTTATTAACAATACTTAGGAACATGCCTACATAGAAGATGAGAATAGTTTAGTTTCAGTTATAAAACTGATGTTGCAGGAGAATATAAAAACCTGATACTTATTTTAAACACAACTATATTAAAAGTTTAAGCCATAAAATTCTCACCGTCTTTACATGCAGCTCACAAACTCTACTGATAGCTGCATTGGTAAATTCCATTCCCCACTGAAAATTGAGTTACCGTCTTAAAAAATTATCCCTCCCTTAAAACCTGACTACAGAGCAAAGTTGGTGCAACAAAAGCGAGGGTGAGAATTGAAAATGCAGTAACCTATTCTACACTAACCCCCTTTGTGTATACTTTTATTCCACATAGATTTTTCTTCTTCTGGGGTAGGTTAATCCAAAGATTTTTGCTAGATTAGATTGTTGTTTACAAGACTGCAAAGGCAAGTATCCATATCTAGGGAAAATCAGAAACAATGTTGTGCTTCTATAGACTGTATCTGCGCTTTTCCAATATTTGCTTCTTTCCTTTCCTTTTTTCTTTTAGCAAACTGGAAACTAAAACCTAAGGAAATTCTAGCATGAAATATTCGTACTGGCATTCTGCAGAAATAAAACTAGAAAAAAGAGGCCAACTATGGAGTTAAGCGTACACACAAGGTATTAGTGCAAAAGACTTTATGCATCGCATCCAGTTTTATTTCACACTTCCTTTCTCGTATGGCTATAAGGCAATTAATCAGTTTCTTGTCATTTCTATGTTTCCTACTCTTTATAATACTAGGGTTAAAAAAGGAATAGGAAAAAATTATGAAAACGGAATACACAAATACAAGCTGGAAAAGATTACTAGGGCCTGTTTTCAAAGGTGTCGAAATCTTCTGTTAAATTACCAACTAAAGGCCACACACAAGGAGTGTAACAGCTGGGCAAACGCTCCTCATACCTAATGAGGAAGGACCATTTCCAGGGAATAAGCTGCACTTCATAATGGTATCAATGCAGCTGATACTGTCAACAAAGTTGCCAACAGTACAGATGGTTTCTCAGCAGCTAGGGTAGTCCCACATATCCTTCATCTATTATACTGTCCGATCAGAAGTAATGGATGACCTTATACAACACAAGATCGACAAGCAACATGACCACAAAACTAAGGGCAGAAACTAAAATCCTAGAGAAACAATAAAAAACAGAAGCAATAACCCCTGAGTACAGTCACATTTATTTCAGATGCCACTTCACAGATGAGAGTGGCCACAGGAGGCTAGGGAGGAACCACGTGACCCAGAAAGCTAAGACCATAAACCTCAATCCCAAAATATGATGTATACACCATGCACAAATTCTTCCTGGAATATAACTACACAATATCAAGGCAATACAACTAACCTAATAACCAAATATAAAACGACACGGCACTCGCACTGATAACTGTCTTGATACTAGCACTCATCTCTAGGACTTGTGCTACTCGTCTGTGCTTTTCTCTTTGTTCACCAGGAGTACACAATTCCCAATCAGAAATCTGGCACTTTTCTCTTAGCTGTGGATATAGAGACACCCTGAACATAATTCCTGAAAAACTACAAAGTCATATTTACTACTGTGAACAACACAGAATGAAAATTTGTAGACACTCCTGCTCTGGACTTCCTTCAGAGGAATTAATGCCATCACAGAACCAGAATTAACGGCCTTCTAACATAAGCATTTTGTATTTAACGTTCCCAAGGTTTGGGAGGAAGGTTGCAGTATCTTACTTTGTTTTTTCAAGTAAATATATGCTTGTCAGCTGGTATAGAACTCTTAGATTAGGGCTTCGGAAATGACATGTACTGCCTGGACAGGGGACTCTCTTCTCAGGGCTCATAGTCCCAGACACACGATGTCTCCTGCAGTCCTTTGGGACAGGCTACTTCTTATTACTTCACTGGTCCCCTGGGCAAGCAGTTCCTGTGTGCTGCTATTCCCAGCTCGAAGGCCAGGTCCAGAGCCGGAAGCTGAACTGGCAAACTAGTTCCTGCAGCATAGACCTGGTCACTGCCTTAAACTCATCAGAAAGACTTCTGCTGCTTGAACAGAATAGCAGGTCATCATTTATTTCAAGGTCCAGCACCAGAAGAGGAGGAGACACCAGGGATTCTGCAACAATCACATGGAGAATAGAGGATCTTTGATAGTTGGCCATTCAATTTCTGAAAGAGCAAGCACACTGCTTGCTTTGCTGCTGCCTTACCACCACCTTTGCTTTCCACTCATTGGCCTCATCTCGACAGCTCGGAAGTTCTGAATCTAGCCTCCACAGTCTCCCCCCCAAGAGTCTCAGGGCCCATCGTGGGCCTTTTTCTGTGCTACGTTTTCTAAACGGTCCCAGTTGTTCCTTCAGCCCTACCTTATCAGTTCTTACAAGTCTTTCTCCCCATGTTCCTATCCCATATCGTTCATTCTGCATCTACCGGCATCCTACCACCAGTTCTGGTCTCCAGAGCTCATCTTGCCAGATATCACCAGATCTCTCATTCCTCCAAATGTAAGTGCAAATTTTAGCCTCCCTCCTTTCCTTTCCAAATCTATTCTTCCACTTAAACCACCTACATCAGACTCTTGCCCCTTCCATGTATTAATAGTGTTTTCCTCTTTCACAATACCACAATCATAGCAGTGAGGTGGGTTTGTTCTCCCAGTACAGAAAGATGCCTTGCTCTCAGTCCTGATGCCTACCTTTACCAGAGCAGTCAGAAATTGTTATGTAATACTGCCTCAGTGTGAACTCGCACTTTATATAAAACAGAACTTGGTCACGTTCAGGTCAGTTTTTAACGGGTACGGCTGAAGGTGAACCCCAGCACAAAATAATGCAAATCCTTCCAAGGAAAAGGCAAAAAGATATGTCCGACAAAAAAAAAAAAAATCAAATATTGTTTCATTAGCTTCCTTCTCAGAAGTGGTCTGAACTATTTTACTTTAAGCTCCAAGACGTACGTTAATTTCAAGTTAAAAACCTAAGGCATTCGTCAAAACAAAATCATAAAGAAATAAAGGCAACAGGATCTATACAAGCCCATCAAGTCAACAGATGAAAATAAACCACACAGGTGACTCTGGCACTGATTAGGACGCTTGAATCATATTCAAGCATTCCCATTTTTGTTCTTGTCACTCACCCGCCACGTGACTTTGATCACAAAGCCACAGCCTTCCCCGGTTGTGCCAGAACCTCAGTCACGTCAGTGACAGGGCGGTCTATGAGATGCAGGAAACAACCCTTCTGCTCTCTGTGGTACTGGTAAAAGCGCCACAGGAGCACTGTATTCAGTTGTGGCCTTCAGGAAACAAACTGGCTGGAGTCCAGAGGACAGCTATGAAACAATCTTGTTCAACCTTGTGAAAAAGAGCCTAAAAGGGGACGCAATAATAGTCTTCAAAACACTTTACAGTAACATTTTCCCCCTTTTTCTTCGCAGGCAATTTTTGACATAAGACATAGCTTGTTGAAAGAGCAGTCAAGGAAACGTCAGTGAGACTCAAGGAAAACCTTTGCCCTTGATATCTGGGGAAAAACAGACTGACTAGGTGGTCTCTCAATGTCTCCCACTATAAAGTTTACTGAGATAACAATACTATACGTAGTTTTTCAGTATAACTGAGTCGAGTTTTATACTCTGATGCAAATAAATTGCTAAAAGCAAAGAAACCAAAGAAAGGAACCTTGTTGTTCCGTGTTATAGAACATTTCCCAACTTCACTTGACATAATTATCCTACGCATTAGCTCTTGCTAGTAATGTACCAGATTATTCTCTGCATGCCTGGACGCATTATCTATCAAACTGGAGACATTAAGATGTATTCAGCAAGTCACCAGACACACATAGCAAATCTTGGCCAGCATTAAGTTTCCTCTGCTCTCTCCAGTACCTAATTTGGAATCCATAACATTTCACTACCATTTACCTTGCTCGAGGTCTCAGGGAAACAGACAGTATTATCATACAGAAACCTCAGTAAATTTGATTTCAATTTAAACAACAGCTGCTTTTACCTATTACCGAGGAACTCTACCCCAAGCCCCCTCACAAGAACTTCTTGTTCAGTATAGTCAAATTATTCTAAAAGCTCTCCTTTCTAGCATTTATATTCAACATTATCCTAAGATCCTGCTAAAGCAGATTTAAAGTAATACTGCACTTTATTTAACAGTACTAACAAAAGTTAGTCAGTCACGAGGGAGAGTGACACTTCAATGATTTCACAAGTATGGGTAACAGGAAATGTGATGCATGTGGGAAAAAAAAAAACAGTGATGAATTCATTATAAGATTAAGTAAACACTGTCTTTATTCAGTTAAAATTTTCATTTCCCATTTGTTGCATGGCATTTGATAGCAAGTGCTTGGGTATTCAACCTGTGGAATCAAAATTTGTCCTCTTCGGTACAAATATGAGATTGAAAACCTTTCTTTGTGGGAGAATGTGGGAGGAAGCAGAAAGAAGAGGAAAAAAATAGGAGAAACGGAAAGGGAGAAACAGAAATACACCTATCTGGAAGTTTAATGTTACCCTATACTCGCTAAATGGTTTCAAATTTGTATCCTGATACTACTGTTCTTCACAAGGAATGCCTTTTCATTGCTGACCAAAAATGCTCCAACCCTCCTAAAGTTAACAGCTCATCAATTAACTGCTTCGTTTGGCCAACTAATTTCATGAGTGATGGTCCTGTTCCTGGCAAAAGCAGGTATGAACGTTAATTGCTGCTAGTAACTCACAGGGCGGAATTCCTGACGCCTCTGTTTCCCTGACATTGCTAAAACACTATCCCAAGGCATCAATACTTTACGATAGAGCAATAACCATGAACTGAGTTACGGTCTGGTAAAGCAACGCCACTCCAGTGCACCAGACCTTGAACTCTTTTAGAAATAATTTTTAACTCCAGATCAGCCTAGACTCTGAACTGACATAAAAACAGAACGAATAATGTGAACTGCAACATATAAGTTTCCGGACCACGCAAAACTTCTTACCGATTTCTTCAACATCACCAATACGTTTCATGTTATAAAATACCCACCCAACAATCATTCCAAATTTTCTCAGTCATAACTATACCATACATCAGCACTTCAGGCATTAAATGACAGTATACCACTGAAGTTATACCGTACTGCGGACGCAGGTGACTCAGTGGTAATATAATAAACCAGGAAACTTTCACATTAACCAAAGTCCAGACAGCCAAGTAAGGAGACTTGGAGATGGCTAGAGCTTTGAGATAGACTGGCCTGTACCCTTCCCTTAAGGTAGGCACACTGAGGAAAGCAAAAGGGATTTTAAACTCTGAAGTGGTATTAAGACACAAGTATAACAGAACAACTTGGGCAGGGGGAGGAAGACTGGGGTAGGGAGGAAGAATTTCAGAGTGAAACAGGTTAAAGTAGAAAAGGCTTGGGAGGCAGAGGGAGAATCTCTGCTGCTCACTTTGTCCTTGTTGGGCAGCTCCTTCCTCCAGCCTTGCTACACCTTCGCCCAGCAGCTTCCAACGCCTTCCTCAGTTGCAAGAGACACTAAACCCACTCCTCTGGATACGTAGGTGTCTCTTCTCTCTCCCCACCGCAGCCTCGTCATGCTTGTCCCCTGCTGTTTAAAAGAGTCCACCAGCCTCGGCTCCTTGCAACACTCTCCCCTGCTGCCGCACCAGCCAGCGCTCTAGAGCTGAGCGTCTCGGCGCCTTAGGGAAGGAGACTGTCTCCTCTGACCACAGGGCAGCGGGCAGGAGCAGCCCAATAGCCAATTCATCTGCTCCGTGCCCCAAACCGGCCATTAAACAGAATGGAGTGAACAATCAAACTGGCACCATCCCTTACAAGGGACATCAAGGCCGTTACGTTTCATCTGCCTAGCTATTGCCATGAGACTTCAATAAAAGTCAACTCTGATGTTTCTTGAATGACAAGAAACACAGAATAGTGAATGAAAATACCGAGTTTGCTAGATTTAAAAGCAGAAAACCCTAATACGTACTAAATAACATTCAGCAAAGCAGATGGAAAACTATCATCTAAGAATCTCAAGTCACATTTGGTTAACTGGTGTTCTGCCAGTGACTTCATTCAATTCTTAGAAGCACTCTACCCTACAGCTCTCTGATTTCTTAATTAAAAGGCTAAAATAAAGGGTTCTTCAAACGTTCTAAAGTTTTTGCGGTATGCAGGTGGTCTCATCAACTGATTCCCAGTCTTTTAAAGCAGAGACGAAACACACTTTTAGCCTCCTCTTACGTGCACAACACACAAAAACTGCTCAGTCACCAGGAAAAACAGAATTGCAACCTCTGACAAAAAGTACTGTGCACTGTATTTTCCCCCTTCTGTTTAGATCGTGGTAATATCTACTCAATGTTGTGTCAGTCCTCTATCTACCATGGGACATCACTTTCAATCACTCCTCCTATTTAATCTTACAGCGCCTGTTCTCACTGACCACCGCAATTTTTATCTGTGGATTTATGATAATCTAATGCATATCTCTCCCTGGAAAGGCTGCCTTATTTATCCCTATTGTTCTTTTGCCAAAAGAGAAGCTTACAAAAAATTAGCTCCCACTTAAGCCAGGAAGGAAATAGCATTTGTTTAACACAACAAGAGACCTTTCAGTACCTGTCTGATGCCCTTGACCAACACACTATTATGGTCTCTCAATATGCTGGCTGCCCCTTGTCTGGCTGCTCATTTCTGATAAGAGATGCCAACTCCCTGGAGCACCATTCAGAGCTGAGAGCAAAAGGCAAGGGACCCAGGAGGGTTATTTTCAAAGGCTTATGAAGGAAATAAGACATTTGCATGCTTTTGCAACTACTTTCTGCAAAAACCTGTATAAGTTAAAGAGCACTATTTAAATTGCAGCACCACATAGCTATTACTGGCAGAAAAGCTCAACAAAAGGATATCTCCTTATTTACACTATTCTCTCTGTTCTTTCCAAGAGCTTAGACACAATTAAGAAATACTTTGCTGACAGCTCATTTACTGAATCACCATAAAATCTACGCTGTATTTTGTAATGGATATACAATAATGCTTTGCACAATAATACTCCAAGGTAATACCCTGCTGTAATCTTGTCACAATCCAGTAAATAACTGAAGCCATTGCTGCGTATATCCATCTTTAGCACTTTTGACAGATGCTTCCATACTGGCTTCTTTAAAATCATCTATATTCCATATTGCAATAAAAACTAAATGGTCACTAATGGCACACCCTGTTAAGATTAAGAAAAAAGAAAAAAAAACAATAGCAAACCTAAGGAGCTGCATTATGCTGTACTTGGATACTTTTCACATTAACGTGGCACACTAAGAATTTGTGTCATATCGGATAAAATGGTCCTGGTTTGAATTACCTAGACTCCCTGGAATTACAGCTTTGAATACTGACAGAATTAGATTCAGCTCTTTATTGAGGGCATTTCAGTTTACTGTTTGATGTCACAGGAGACTTCAAAAACGGAGATCCTCCAGTTTGCTCCACATACCTATTCAAAATGCCACAGCAAGTTTTACACAAGGAAATAGTTTGCCCTTGTGAAAAGAGTTTTGTCCTAAGTAAAAACTTAATGTGCCACTGCTCCTCAATGCTTAAAATTTCAGTCTCATTTAACCTTTTAGGTAACATAACTGTAAAAGACAGAGGGAGACAAATTAACTAGTTACGCCCTAAAGTATGCCCCGTGGTGAAAACACCCATCGTCATCTCAGCAGTGACCGTCAGCCATGCGCTTAAGCACCCTGCTGAGCTGGAGCCTTAGGTAGTTAATTTATTTCATCGCTTGGTTTCTAAAATCTTATTGTTTACAAAGATATGGGAGATTGCATGGTATTTTCAAGGGTGAATTTGGGATTGCTGTTACTGCACCCTTTTGGAACATATTGCAAGTAGACAACACACAATACTGTGACGTACAAATTCCAATCCCTTTTTGGTTAATTTATTGGTTACTGCTTTAAAGGAATGGTAAAAAAGCACTAGGCAGCGTGGCAGCGTGTAATTCTCTTATGTCAACTTCAATGTAAAATGCATGCATTTAAGGCTTAAGTCCTTCCTAGGAAAAATTTTCATGGATTCTAAGGCACAAAGACTTCTAAAGTATTGCATATGGTATACAGCACAAATCTGGTGATCTGTGTAGATGGCATGATACTACAGCTGCCAAGGAAACTTAAGAATTACTCTTAGACTTTTCAGAAAAGTAAATACTGTAAGTGTGGATAAATGGATCTAAGACATACGAAAGACTCTGCTTCTGTTGAGAGACAGGTTTCCAGTCTGAAGTATATGTATTTCTGATTTCATAGACAAAGGTTTGTTGCCAAACAATTGTTGACAGCACCAGCGCTGAAAAACTGATGCTATCAAGTAAACAGACTTCATCTCCCAACACTCTGAGATAGGACTCCTCCACACTTCGGAGCTTTGGGTAATAATCCGATAAGCAAATACAAGGTAACATCATGCTTTGCACTCCTCACTTGTCTCCACTCAAACTTTTTCTTTACCAGCAGACAGAGCACTACTGGAGGTTCTTGCAGGCAATGCTATCACCCATAGGTTTGGGACCACTCATTTTGAAGCTCCTCATATTTGCTGGAAAATAGAAGACTAGAATCTCAAAGCCAAATCACTGCTGGATTATAACATTTCTAAGGCCTTGAGAGAGAGAGCAATGCTAGATCCAGGTGGACTACCGCCTCTGCAGAGAAACTGATGTGCTTTTCTGTGAGCTAATGACAAAGAAACACGCTTGCTGTGTTGGGTAGATACGTTGGTAGGTAACGCTGAGGGCTCACTCTGCTATGGCAAAACTGTAGACGCAGGTGAGAAAGCATGTTGAAAATACTTGAATTACTCAAGCAATTTATTCCACGTGGAAACACTGGGAGTCCCACCAAAAGCTGGAAACAATAAAAACGATGGGGTAATTTTTGCTACACCTTAGGTCCACAGTGACAGGAAAGACAGTTAAGTTCCTAACACTGTGATTCCTTCTAAAGAGTAACCTCTTACCGTCTCATAGAAGCAGCAAGGTAACTAATTAATTGTGCCTCAATGCATAGTTGCCAGTACTCTAGGCTGCACTAAACCTAAGTAACCATGCTCTGCAATAATGACATAATCAATGAAAGCTGAAAACCTCTGAGGTGCCGCACTGCACAATGCTTCCACACTAAGATACATTTGCATAGATACAACCAGCACTGCTTTCTCCGCTGTTCTAGATAAAGAGAATCTACAACCCCCAAACTAGACACTTTCTCTCAAAAAATTCTCGGGCGCAGCAGGGGAGAGGTTTTGTAGCTACCTTCTTTGTGAAGTAATTCAAGATGAAAGGCGCCCTGCGTGCTCATGCTTTCCTTCCCTTTGTCACGCAGAACAATTTGAGAACTGAATCTCGTGTCTGTTATTAAAATCCAATATATGTACATTGACCAATTTTTCTAACAGACTTGTTTCCCCTTTGGACAGGGAGAGTGCAAGAGAGAATTGGTACTTGCTGGGGTCATTTTGTGACTGAAATCACTTGTCCGTTTTGGGTTAATGGGGCATTAGAATTGCTGCCTTAACCCACAAAAACAGGTGCAAAAATAGTTAAGTCCAGGCTGAAATTTCATCTATTATTTCCTGCAGATAAAAAGGCAAGAAACAATTAAGAGGAAGCAATAGAACATAAGCTTTGAATACTAAAAACAAAAAGGACAACACTTCAGGCAAACAAGAAGTTCTCCTTCAGGCACGGAGTTCAAGGTAGTGGAAGGAATTAATTAGGGGAAGACAGAAACATAAAAGTTGATCACACGGTGAGCAGAAAAAACGCTTAATTGAACTTGTCTCTCATCATACTTCCTTCCATTCTGTATAGTACAAGCATAAAAGAGAATCGGAAAGTTAAAGATCAACAGCTACATTATATACATTGTTGTTCTTTTAGCCTTTGTCGTAAAAAAGCTGCTGCGTTCCCCTTCCTCCTCCATTTGTCACCGAGCAGAGAAAGAGCCAAGAAATCACAGAAATAGCGATCACAACTGGATCTGAGAAGTAAAAAAAGCTATCTTTAGAACAACTTATAAAGTATATGTAAAGCTTACAGTATGCATGTGTTCTAACTTCAAGAAAGACGCACCTTAATCTTTTCAGTGCTTTATTATTTCTTGCAAGTGCAGCAGGACACTTCTCTGCCTGTTTGCATAATATCCACTAGCCTGAATGCTCATTAAAAGTACAAGAGTATCCGCAAAAGAAAGCGGATCAGAATTTCATAGGGCTACAGCATGGAACGGGTCACACCAGAGCCAGTTCTCGTTCAAGGAGCTTTGCTTTTACTGGGGGGGAGACGCAGGAAGAGGAGGGAGAAGAAGTGATCTTTGTATCATTATTAAAAGAAATGGCACCTTCAGATCTCACTTTTTTTTTTTCCTGGAGAAAAGATAAGATGCAATAAACACACATGATCAAAACGCTATGTTTTCAAGATAGAATACAACAGTAGCCACAGTTTTATGGGTATTCCACTTGCTTTGATAACAGCTGGAAAATCCAAAACTGTTCAGTTGAGCCAGTTTCTCTCTGTAATCGTAAACATCCTCTAGAAAACCATCAGTGTTACGCAGTTTAAAATCCAAACGCACCTTAAAGAATGCACTAATCACAGGCCAGTCTGTAGACAGTGGTAATTAAGTGAATCAAGATCTTCCCCTGAGTTTTGGGACCAGCTCCTTACTCAGCTGCTACATTGTCAACAGCTGGCATGAATTACTAGTAACATTTGGCTAACTGGATAATAAGCAGGACAGCCTGTGGTTGGTCCAAATTCTACTTTACTGATCTGCTTCAATAAAAAAATAAAAAAAAAAATCCACCCTCATTAGATCCTCTTATTCTTACAGACTAGAAAGATTGGGCTTCCTATTTTATTCCCTCATTATGTGCAAACAATGTAACTGTATGACTCTCAGATGTTGCTAGGGCTAGCGTAACTGAAGCCCCAAATCACTATAATTTAATAATGCCCTTTTGAAACACTGATTCATCCTCACCCATATCACATCTCTCTCTTGGCTGGTGGTAAAGGTTTGCTGCTCTGAATATATTTTTCGACTTGCGAGCAATTTCATCAGCATATACCACAGTAACAATTCCCCCCAAACTCTGCTTCCATCTAGCTTACGTTCCTGAGACCAAGCTTTCTCCAGACAGCAGCTTCGTTATGAGAGGAAGTCAAATTATATTATTATAGATCCACACAATCAAACGCCACCCTCCATTACTTTATTTTGTTTGCTTTGTGCCTAGGCAGCTATCACATTCTTCCTAAAAATCAATGCAGGAACCAAGTTCAAGCTGAGCAACAAGCTCAAAAGTGGCTTTGTGCATTGTCTCTTAGGGGTCTAAATTCCAGCGGCATCTTTGCCACAGGAAGCTGAGGAGAGCGTGCTCATTTACGTGGGGAGC
Source organism: Struthio camelus (assembly GCF_040807025.1). NCBI lineage: Eukaryota > Metazoa > Chordata > Aves > Struthioniformes > Struthionidae > Struthio > Struthio camelus. The sequence goes on along the minus strand of NC_090947.1, from coordinate 8,665,325 downwards.
ATGTTCATTTATTAAGCAATCTTCTCCTTTTTCTTGTAACAGGTAATAGGGAAGCTAAGGAAAACATCATCTCGGATTACATTCAAGCCCCTGGAGAACTGCTCAAATGAAGAACAAGTCTGATATAAGGCAAATACCCTATTATGGCCAGGCATTAACCCCACCCTGCGTGTAGGTAAACTTTGGATGCAACTTACAGAGTCTGAATACGCAGTTACAGCTGCCCTTGAAAAATACCGGACTATCCACTGCCTTTCCCTTCCAAAAACCAAACATTTAAAGCACTGGCTTTTTTCTCCTCTTTGATCAAAGCAGCACTGTAACTTTTGAGGTAGGAGAGGATTAGCCTAACGCAGTACTATGGATAAAGCTAAAAACCAAAAAAAGCTAAACCAATTTTGATTTATTTTTTTAAATCTCTACTGAGACTATTTTCAGAGATCTCATGAATTCTATCAAGCATCATGCTAGTATCAACATCTGGTAGCTTAGTGGTATAGCAACCTGCACTTTTGCAGTGAGCTACCAAACAGATGTTGTTGGAAAGCTTTTTAACTTAGAAGGACTGGTTCCATAAAATTACTTCAGTGACTCACATTTGTATTATATCGTACTTGATTGGGCTAACAAGAAATACAGAGCAGCATTAGAATTCATGTATCATCACTAACATGGTGAGAGGGCCACCACCAGTGCATCTCTCACTCTCTCTTTTTTTTTTTTTTTTAAACACAGAAAGCAATCTAAGTGAAGGTCAAGCCAGCAGGATAAATGTGGCTACCGTCAGGACCTCAATCATGCCAGTCAAAAGTAACTCACCTTTTGAAAGGCAGTTAATCCTTGCTGCAGGGGCTAGAATTTAATAGCAGACAAGCGTGGCACGTAAAAATTATAAACAGCTTTTACATTTCTACAGCCCGTTATTCCTACCCACTGTTATCATGATTTCCAAGATAATTTGGAATAAGACAGTGAAGAACAACGCTGGGGAAAGAGGAGAGAGAAAAAGAAGAACATACACTTAAACTCCCACACTTTCCAAGCAATGTTATTATGTAGCTTAAAACACCCTAAGAAAAAATTGTTGATGCACAGCCTTATCAAAAATAAACCTGTATTTAGGCGAGCTGGTGGAGAAAAAGAGATCCTAAAAAGACAGTCTAGTACTTCAGACTCAGAAACTTCCCTCACCTCCACAAAGGCACTGACTACAGAGCTCAAGGGCTTTCTAAACAGAGTCTTACAACTTAGCTACCTAGGGAACCACTGACAAGGAGCACCTAATTAACCTGGGACAGGGGCTGGAATTATTCTGCTATTATTTATCCTCCTCTAAAATTGCTCAATCAGAAAGGAAAAGGAAAATAAAAATAGCTTTATTCAGGCACTTCACATGTGCTCTATATCAGGAACGGATGTACAGGAAAAAGTGGCCACCAGCTGCACAAGAGAACAGGGTCATGTGAGAGAACCCAACTTACTCTCCCGTTTGGGATCCTCCTGCAGACAACAAGCAACCCACACCTCTGCAAGGTTCCAGCGATAACAAGAAAACAAATGGAAAACTGTTAGCAATGTTTTGTGAGAAAATACTGGTGGATTGTTGTAGAAGACCACGCTAACAGTTTAAAGCAAAAGAAAAAGCAAAAAGGGAGAAGGCATCTTCTTAAGAGAAAAAAAAAAAAGCAGTTTGTGTTCTTTAAAGGAGATAAAGAGACAAAAGCAGGAAACGCTGTCCTTCCTTTATCCTGAGAACTTCTTAATGAAAGGTCAAGTATACCCATCAATCAAGATAAGGAAGAGGCAACTAAAGAGATGACCTTCTTTGAGGGGAAACAAGTATGTATCAGATAGCACTTTCACATTACTGTAGCCTTCCTATGTCTATTTGAGACAAAAGAGAACACAATTTCATCCTAACATTAAAAAAGTGAAAATTGAGCACTTAAGATACGCTCTTGTATGTTTGCTTTTGTTCTCCTTTTTCTATTAAGTTCAAGAACAGCAGCCGAGGAAAAGCCTACTTCCAAAATTCGTGAGGAATGCAATGGATTTCTAACCCACCAGCACTTGTGCAGTTTGGCTTCCCAGGCTTAGAAGATGCATCACCCAGGGGGCAACCACTGTCATTAGTTACTGATAAGCAACAGCACTCATTAGAAACACTTTAAACTTCTAGGTTTAAAGGTTGCTGCTTTTTTTGAAAGAGAAGCTGCTTTCAGTTGTGCTTGACCTCACAGCTAACAAACTTCGTTTACAATATTCCCCTGTGAGTTATGCTTATGATGTCACTTCTAGGAATGAAAATCAAATTTCACGGAATTCTATCTAAAGTGGCTAAAACCAAACGTAAATACTTTTCAAGCACAAGTCTTACACAGTTATCCTTCATTGGCTTTCTCAGCCAACAACAGTTCACTTCTATTTCTTGGGCCAATTTTAAAACATGTTATTCTTCCTGGAGAGTGGAATTGAAGTATTTCTAAATTTACCAGCTCTCGAGGTAGAAAGGCCTCCTCCTGGCGAGCCACAATCAGAGAGACAGTTTCGCCTTGCTTTGTGCTCCTCAGCATAGCTACCAGCTCCTCCTGGGTCCTGCCAGTGATGTCCCATCCATTCACCTAAGACACAGAAGAACAGAAGACTTTAAACATGTCCTTTTTTTTTTTTTGGTCATTTTCCCCTCATCCAGGACAGGCGTCAGTCAGTGACTGAGAGCAAAGAAGAATTAGCAACAGTTCCCTCACTGCTTCCCCCTCTGGCCCTGCACAAATCACTTAACCTTTTTCGCTCGTTTCCACCATCTGTTAAAGTAGGTTTGTAGTACTTACCCACCTTGCAGGGGGTTTGTGAGGCTTAATTAGTTTGCAAGGCACTTTGAAGATGAAAAGTACCAAAACAAGACCTAAATATTATTAAACTGTTTACCTTAAGAGCTTTTCGAGGTTACCAAGCAGAAGTAACTCACGAGATAATGAGATTGTAAGTCACAAGAGATCTGAAAATTTTAAACGGATCAACTTGAACAAAACTGCCTTGAAATGAACGCTTAAAAACCCTGAACACGAATCACAGATTTTTTCGGACACGGCTGCCAAGGCAAAACATGCTTTCTTTCTAAACTGATATATTTATCTGCTCTGAGAACCAAAATATTATTGGATCTCCCTTGCTCAAACAGCCCATGGACCCTTTTGAAACAGCCCACCACACTTGTTGACAAATGGTAAGAAAGCCATGGGTCTTTTTACTAAGGTCAATAATATTCATCGCATACATCAGCAGCAGGCATAGGAAAGAGAATATCTACGTAAATCCAGCAATCCATATACAACAACGCAAATAAAAAGGATGCTTATTCTAACCTCCAGGATTCTGTCTCCCGACTGTAAACGACCATCTTTTACTGCTGCACCTTTTGGTAAAATATTCTTCACAAAAATAGGACCAGGTCCGTGCACTGAAGAGTCTCTGGTAACCACAGTGAAGCCAAGTCCTTCTGGACCTAGACGATCACAGATAAAGAATTCCCAACATAAATTTTTAACAAACAAACGACGATCATTAAAATAACTAAGTAATTAATGTCAATAACATGATATATCACAGACACATTCAAGTTAGCTCTTAAAAACAGAAAGTAAACAACAAGCTGTAAACGTGAGCATATTTTCTACGTGGCCTAGAGAATAATTATATCAATGTCAGAACACATATGTTCAAACTCTGTTGAAACAGCTACAAATGGAAACGCTCTTGGGTAACCCACATTAAAACAATTGTTCTCTATCAAAGATGATACCTTTTCTTTACGTGGTTTTATAATCTGCCTTCACATTAATGTCAGTAGTGTATCCAAGCAATCAAAATTGCTTAGTTATGAGCATAAATATAATTTTGCTGGTTTTATGAAACTTGGTGACAAGTGGAAAAACATCATGATTGGAATGCCAAAACTGCTGGCTACATACACGCTTTAAGAAAGGACAAGCGATGTTTCAAACCTGCTATTAACGAAGTCATTTGCAGCTTGGAAATAAAAAAAAATCCCAAATGTTAATAGGTAGATGTTTTAACAAATAAAGAATTAGGTAGTAAAATCAGTATTAGCTGGTATCGATTATAAAGTACCCAAATCACCCAAGAACAGCAGGGTTCATTAAAATATCTCTTTACATTGAGCAGGAGGATTGCTACCCATGTGAGGGTTTCCGGAGACCCCATCACGTCAGCATCACATTCCTATCGTCTCTAAAAATATAAATTACGATTTCAAAAATCAAAAGCATTACATCTAACATGGGGAAACTCTGAAGTAGGTTTTATGTTAACACAAAGCTTAAGAGTTCAGAAGTAAACATGAATGATTTAAGTTAAGAAATAACAAAAATTAAGAAATGACAGCTTGATTACGCTCATTATGTGTTAACAGAATAAAGTTGCAGACATTTTTAAAAAGGGCCACTTCTAGCATCAAATTTAGCTCTCAGCCAAATCAGAGAGAGAAATTAAACAGAAAATATAATTGAGAAAAACAGAAAAGCTAATTGAGATCTGCTTAAGCACATTTTACTAGATGTGCATAAACCTGCTGTTCCATACAGACATCTGCATGGAACAGCAATTAAAAACATACATACCAAAAGGAGGATGCTGATAGCTAAATTAATACAGATGCAAAGAAAAGGATTGTAGAAAATAAAAAGGGGAAGGACACAGGTAAATCTATGGTCAACCTCCTGCACAGCATGAAATAGAGGGGAGTATATATAAACATATCTTTAAAATAACGTCACCAAAAGTCAGTGAGTAGATATGAATAAAAAAAATCAGAAAGAAACAGCAGCAACACGCAGTTTAAACTTTTATCCTATATTTGTGAAAAAGCCAGAAGTCTATATTCATATCACATGTTGTCAATGAAATACCTTCCACATATTCAGGAATGGAGTTGTTTAAAAAATCAGTAAGTGCAGATAACATGCATCCAGAATTTACAGGAATGCTGATTTTCAAGAACATTACCATTAACATTCTTTAACTTTTGGAGCAGAGGAAATCCAAGAGGACTGGAAGAACGCTAATGGTGCATCAGGGCTCATGGCCCGATGCTGGTCAGTATTTTATTTATTCAGCTAGCTTTAAAAAAAGGCCATTACTAAAAGTTTGAAGGTGATATCAAGAAGGAGATGGATAAAGAACAAACAATAGGGGATAACTCAGCTGGTAAAGAGGGCTAAATAATAAACATGAAAAAGAGGTCACAAGAAGGTAAGAACGATCAAACGCCTCAATATGACCAAGAAGGGGCAGGGGAGAGCTTTTAATGCGTGTGCACGGGGAGGGGTAAGGGGCCAGAGCGGACAGACAACTAAACCCCAACGCTAACCGCAACGTGACAACTACAAGGACAAAAGCTATCCTGGGGAGCATATGCAGGAGGCATACAAGAAGCAGGAGGTTAGTTCTTCTCTATTTGGCACTGCCTAACCGTTACTGAAATACCGTAGCCAGGTTTGATGACCACTGTTCAGAATTTGCCCTGGCAAATTGGAAAGAATTCACAAAGTACCAGCAAGAAGGCTTCAAGGATTGGGATACCTGTCTTAGGGCAAGAGCCACAGAGCGTGCCAAAGGATAGATTAAAGAAATTTGTTAATAAAGGACTCTTCACTCTGTCAGACAAAAACACAACCAGACTGCGTCGCTGAAAACTGAATACAGGCAAACTCCAAATACAAACAAGGTCCAAAATTTGGGATTATTAACCCCGGCACAATTCACCCACGGATCTGGGTGGTTTCTTCATCTTTGAATATTTTTGCCCCCTAATGTGAATTCTGTAAGTTTTCGAAAGGCGTGCCCTCATTCAGCTGCTGAATGCGAGGCTGGAATGAATTTGGGGAAACGCTATGGCCTGTGTCATGCAGAAGGTCAGATGAAGGGATCTCAATGGCACTTCTGTGGCCTTGACCATTAGGAGTCTGCTAATCAGAGCAAAGCAGTCTCTCCAGCACCCTGTGGATCTGGGGAACTGCTCTGCACCCTGGCATATTCCAGCATTACATACCAGCTGCTTACTCTGCTTCATCAGTTTTGGGCCATGTTCCTTGGTCCTTCTCAGCAGTTACTAACACTCGCCTATCTCTTCTTCCTTGTAGGTTACAATGCCATTAAGGCTTTTGTAGTTATAAAGACTATTCTTTTCCTTTTCCGTTCGGGTAATTTTTTGCTATCAAAGGGTGTAGCGACTTTACACTAATGCCGAGTCTCCTTTACCCTCTCCTCTCCATGATATTCTCCTCAGATATAGACAAAATAGAGCAGAAAAAAATCCCAGAAATGTATTAGAAAAATTTTATTTTAAACAACAACAACAAAAAAATCAGTGAACTAATTTGCTTATATTCTTAATGTCACTAGTTCAGTTAAAAGTAAAGGCATCAATAAAGAGAGCTTGATACAGAAATCAGTCATCTCATCATCCCCAAAGACTTACCTTTTTTCAGGTCTATCTTTATTTTCTTTGCATTTTTTTTATTGCCAAAGCCCATCAGGGGAGACAGCGAGGGTGAAGATGGCTTTCTACCCAGTCGTGGGAGGTGGGGGCTCTTAGCCTGCTGCAGCGTTGCCTGTACCCCTGCCTCCAAGCTGCTTGTTCCAGAAAGATGAATCATTTTCAGGGTAGGTTTTGGATGAACAGGAGGTGGAATCTTTGTTTTTGGAACTCCTTCTTCGTTATCCAGAAAACAAAGGGGAGCAATAACAGATTTTTCATACTGGTCTCGATTATAAGGAGGAAGAATTTCCAAGACGACACTTTGAAATTTCATTGCCTGACGGAAGATGTCCTGAGCCCTTTAAAATAAAGTTATGAAAAATCACATAACAAACCCAAAAATCTGGGCAAAGTCTGAAGAGGTTTACAAAGAATAAGACAAAAATCTATTTTAAATATGAAGAAATAACATTACCTTCCAATCTATAGGAGCTCATTTCTAAAAAGTAAGCATGAAATAAGATTTCTGCAGTACAGCATTTCCCTACATCTCAAGTAGAGCAGCATATCCACCAGGATCCCCAGGCTGCTATGAAAATGCATCAGCCAGAACAAACAAACAAAGTTACTTCTTCGTATAGGGCATCAAGAGAAGGGAGATTCTGATGGCAAAAGCTCACCAAAACACTCTTGAAATTACAGATTACTACTTTTTGGTGTTCAACTGTTATGCATTTTCTTATTGACACACAGGCACATTGAGCACATACAACTGATTGCCCTGGTCAACAGCAGCCGCTGGCGGACGCTCTTACCCCAAGCAACCTCAGGCCTCCAGTTTTTTTGAGCATAGCCTGACTGCCCCTCAAATTCCTTCACCATCCCTAACGCAACTGCTGGCTGATTCCACAGCAGTAGGAAAGGACGAGGGTACAGGACTTACGGACATCTTCTGAAGCAGCATGGTGAAGCAGAAGGTGTAACTACCTGGCACTCTCAGATGAAAAACCTTTAACTTGGAGAGCAAAGGCAGTGAGGAGAGTGTTGTGGGAAGGTACTCTTCCCAGCATCACTCTCAAGGGTTAGAGTACAGGAGAACTGTAACAACACCGTCCCCGGTGTGTCTGCAAGAGTCGTAGGTTACACACACACACACACACACATATGTGAAGGTTTTCCAGGACAGACCTCATCCTGATTGTGAAACCACTGTATGCACACAGCATAGGAGTGTAAAATCTTAACTGTGTTTCTCTCGCTCCCCATCCCCATCTTCCCAAGTAGCCGCTCGGCCGCGTGCTACAAGGTAATTTAATAACTCAGTTTCAGGAGATGAATATTTTAAATATTTAAAAGAGAAAATATAAGATTGCCTTCAAACAGAAAATAGTGGAAATAACCCAAGCCATCCTGTGGGAAAGCCTAAATGCAGTCTTCAGGGGCAAAATAACTGGCTGCACTTCAAAGGGAAAACGTAATGGATAGAGAAATTTACATTTCTGGAGACCCCAAACGCATACTTTAAAGAAGTAAGGGACTCAATTAAAAGAGGTGCTAAAAACTCTGCAACACAACAGAATGTAATTGAATAGATTAACAGTAAATGAAAAAGCAGACCAACAGTCCCAATTTATAAATTATATACATGGGAATACAGAAAGTAGGCTGCTGCTTTTACAGCTGTGGAAGCAGCAATCATCAGGAGCAGCACTAGAAAGCCTCCACTGAAACAAACCAAAATGGAAAGAGACAGTATGTAACAGTCTCCGCTAACGGCTAAAACAGCTTTCACGAAGATTATGAGGGACTGTCAATTCGATATTAACACACAGATTTTCCTCTCAAGGGAGACCCTGGTGACTATTTCTGTGTCAGCACTCACGGGGACAATACCTCCTCGCATCTGTGAGCGGTGCTGCATGCTGGTAACTCTGACTTCTATCAGGTTACTACAGTTCTCTCATGCCAGAGAGAAGCTAAAAAGGGGATCCCGCTAAGACTAACTTCACCTTGGAAAACTACTACTTCCAGCTGTTCTCTACAGTCAGTGAGGAGACGTAATGCAGGCGGTTATTCAGTGGAGGGAATTCAGAATAACCACCTAAAAGCCCACAGACTTGATTAGAGCCAGTCCAAAACACACCCCCCACCCAATCCGCAAAATGCATGTACTGTAGATGTCAAGTCCTCGTTGCCCGCACTTCCTCTCTTCAGGTCCAAAGCTGCTTCACCACACTACTTGCTAATATAACATAAGGCTTCTCCAGAGGGTGACTTAAGACAAATTAAGGTGGGCTTCTGCTCTGAATCACCTTCTAATCACATCCGTCTTTCGCTCTCCTGACGACAGAGGGATCGTCTTAGGAGATTAGCTTCTCTGAAATAAAGTATGTCTTTGTAAATATCCCTTGCAGCTCCCCATAACTGCTGACAAAACTGGAGAAAGCAAAATGTCCTACATCTCTCGTTTGCAAGGAGAGGGGACAGAGAACAGGAAAGATTATTGCAGCATTTCCAAATATCCCAACATCAAGCAACCTTTGAGAAAAGAACATGCCCGAGTCCTTCACTCTGCACACGCCCCACAGGCTTAATGTCTCTGGGAATCTCCTCGCGTTCAGAAGACAGCACAAAGCATACAGCAAATTTGTGAACAAAAGGGCACATACAATTTTGAAGGAGGAGGTTTTGATCCAGGCAAAATCTCACTTAAGAAGGATACATCTTCATTATAGAATGGCACAGGTGAGGCAACCAACGTTTCAATTTTATTTCTATATAAAAGTATAGAAAGTTAACTGTCAATCTCATATCGCTTAGTTTACTCATCGCACTCAGCTAATTCACGTAACTTCAACTGGAGTTTCGTATGACTATACGCAAAACAATCAACTTCTGTTTAAGATGCAACGCTTCTGTATCAATTACCAGGATCTATAGCTGTTAATAACACTGCTGTATTATCTCTAGATTCGTAACACAATAAATACCTTACGTTTGTATTCTCATCTGTATAACACTGTACCTAAATATATCCCCTATGACTTGGCTATAAACATGCCTGTACAAATACTGAAGGCTGATGATATCGTCTTAGCTCATTTTATAGCTATTCATTCTCCTCACCAAAATCATTTTTCCTACGGATAATTTCTGAAAGAGCCACGTATCACACAACAGGATATTTTTAATGTAATTTTCAGCATTTCATTCTGAGAGACAAAGACCCTGATTCAGCAGCTAAATATGCTTAAGCAAACCTATCAAACACATGATTAATTTCAGGAATATTCTTAAATCTCATCCACTTCAAAGGGACTTGAATATAAATTTATAGCAGCTACTTATAAAGCCTCTGACTTGTGAACTTCTTCCACAGGATGCACAGACCTCTGCACAGATTTAGCATCGATTAACAAACAGTTTGCTTTTCTTGACTACACACTCCTTAAGTAGGGTTTCATAGACATCCGTGGTCCACAGGTAAGTGGCAAAACACAAGCTTATACTTGTGCTCACGTTTAGGTGTTTTGCTGAAAAGAAGTTTTTCCTAGGCCTGTGATTAACCACATTAATGATGTGATAGCACTTGAGTAATAGGAGACTTCAGCAAACAGGTTCAACGGATGACAGTTTCCTAGTATCCCCTGTGAACATGTGGTAGAACGAAGCAGATGAAAATCCCATAGGAGTATTTTTCCCTCTCCATAGCATGGAGAGGCCAGAAATCCCAGGAAAATATTCTCTTCCATTAAAGCTGGTGCCTTATGTAGGAACCTTCCACTAGTGGAAGAGTTAATAGCAAGTACCAGAAGTTACGTACTAGTGTACGTCAGAATATATTTATCACCACATGCTCAGAAAGCAGCAACTAGAAAACGTATCAGGAGGCAAAAATGCAGCCACAGGTACAACATAATACCTACAACAGAACTACAGTGGTTTTATCACACCCTATTTTGCAAATATTTACCCCCAACAACGAAATTCTGTGTTTTAGTCTAGATACCTTGAACATTTGGCTTACTGTTTAGAAAGTTAAGCTTCAACTCCCTTGAGATCTCAATAAGTTTTTGTTATATTAGGAATAATCACTCAGATGTCTGAACATATGGATTAAGAGTAAAAACAAATTACTATTTAATTACTACAGCAAATATCTGAAATCTGAGGCTATTCTTTTTGCAACAGTGTCACATCAATTCACAGCCAACCAAAGCAACCTGTTATTTAAAGTAATTTGAGACAGATAAATGTCTACAGATTTTAATAAAAGTCATAAAAGGTAAGACTTACTATTTAGCTCCACTGATCACAGATTGACAGCACTATTACTCCTAAAAATGTAAATGCCGTAAAAGCTACAGCACCAAGAAAATCTAGTTTCTTTCAAACCATTTGCAACAAACAAAAAAATATGCCCCTAAGTTGGTTCATTTGGAGTGTCTTGAGGGGAATAAATTAGGAAGAAAATACGGAAAAGTATGAGAAGAATTAGAAAGTGAAGATTAAAAACTTCAAGTTCTTTAACTTAAAAGTCAAAGAGGTTCACTACAAAGACTACAAGAAGATTCTGCTCCTCAAATATCACCGCGTTTGGACATTTCAGAAAATTACAAAGCTTCTGAAAATATCTATTTTGCAGGTATTTTATTTTAAATAAATATTACTCGCTTCATGTAATCAATAAACACAGCATTGTATAAAAATCCTGATAGTTAAAAGTATCAATAAAACAATAAAGTAGCACTCACTGGGCAAAGGTTTTATCTATAAGGTCCACATGGTTAATTTTCACAATGCATTCATTTTCATGGAAAAGTCCATCACGTCTGGATCTACTGTTCTCCTCAATACCACGGATAAAGAGTCCCAGCATCCTAAAAGGCAAACAAAGTAGTGACTCCTTATTCTATTGGTATGCACTTACAGCAGTCAAAAATAGACATAACTCTCTACCGCATAGGAGAGCAGATAAACTAAGTAGAACTTTATGCGGTGCTTAATCTAAAAGAAGGATTTGCAACTCTTTCTTTCATTAATAGGCTGGGGACACCAAGAAACATCAAGACAAACTGCTGGACACTAAAGCTATATTACTTGCTAGAACTGCAGGAAGGATTATTCCTGTAGGCCATACGTGCAGAAATGGAGGAAAACATCTATATCTCCCCATCCAGTCAATACTTAAAAATAGTTTATGCAGCATGTGTCTGTCACTAAAAACAAGATAAAATTGCTCCAAAGGAAAGCACAAGCAGATTAAGTTAATGTTCTAACTAGACTACAATAAAATAAACTGGCATTACAATAAGATTTTTAAAAAAGGTTTCTACAAGCTTTAAGAAATCTCTGAAATCTTTCGGCTCCCACAGCCCCATGTCTTGATAAATGAAAGCAATACTATCTACCTATGTTGCAGAACAGCAGCAGAACACTGAAAAAAAAATCTAAGGGTGGTTTTTTTTTTTTTTTTTAAAACCAGGTTGCATGCAAATTGCAAACCGAGGCACAGCAGAGGCACCTCAGATAATACATTAAGCAAACGAGTGTGGGTAGTGCAAGAGTTCAGTGTGGCTAATTCTGCTGAGACTACTAGGCTATTTCTGACCTACCTTGGGTATCTCTCTAACGCAGACTACAGCCCAATGTAGACGTATCCAATGAGACTAATATAATAATCTCCCAAATAACTGACAACTGCATGTTTGCGAAGACCTTTCATAACTCATTTTTATCCACTAAATTTCCATTCCACATTAGCAAAGACAGATGACTTTTAGAGACCACTTTCTACTGGTTTTATTCCATAAAATATTAACGTGCAATTTCCAACTTCGCTAGCACTCCAATCACAAAACAGAAGTCTTGCGCTTCTTCTCAGATTCACGATTCCAGATTCACAGTAACCCGTTAACTATTTCAAAATGACACTATATTCACTGCACATCTGTTTTTAAGTCTATTGTAGAATAAGGTTTAAAAATGCCTGTCTATGCCTAAAGCAATGTAATTCAAAGGAGAACTTGATTCCTACTAAATACTACTTTTTCAAAACTTCTCACCAAAAAAAAAAAAAAGTTTCCATCACACACAGATTCTCTCGCAAGAACCTTTTGCGGCAGAAGTCAAAGGGACAGTGGTGGCGAGAAGACAGTGGTGGTCTGGCCATACCCCTGACAGAAACATTCAACTACCTGCAACCAAAAAACTAAATAGTAAGATCTAATTAAATATAATTAGGTGAAGATATAAGCTAATAAAAGTAGGTAAATTAAAGAAATCACAAATTAAGCCCATTGCTACAATTTTCACTAATCCCACCGTGCCCAGATGCTCCATCCACATAACACTACAGAATCGCCCAGTGGTCTTAAATTCCTTACATGCACTCTGGTGTCTGAACAAGTGGCCAGACTTAAGCATATTGTGGTTGCTTAATCTCATCACTCTATTACTTTTATTTTATATAGTCTCCATTTTAGCACTATTTTAATACGCTTTCAAAATTTAATTTCCTGTTTTAATAATGTCTTAGTGCAAAGTAAAGGGAAGAAATTATTTCAGTCAGTTTTGTAGTTTGTATATAAACTAAGATTTTGTAAATATAAAAAAATACAAAAATATAAAAATGTAAGATAAAAGTTTCAACTATCTCTGGAAAAAATTAAAAATTTTGCTCTACAGCAGCATGAGGTCTGTTACAAAGCCAGCATTACCTTATTAGAAGGTAACTGTTTACAACTGAAATTCCAGATCAGCCAGTCACAGCTAGTGTGCTCCCATAAATTGTACCATATCATTTAACAGAACCAAAAGAGGCTCTTCTGTACCTTCTCCTGGTTTGAAGAGCTTAAGTTTATACACTAGTCTAAGGCTTAATTAATTAAGAGGGACAAGTGATTTAAGTCACTCTAGTACTTTTATATCAGTATCAGTATGGTTCTGCCAAAGGTCATTAAAATTCCAGGACAACTGGCTAAACAAGTGGGGTCTATCAAAAAATAATAATTAAAAAAAAGCAACCTTGCACTGAGGCACCCCCAACAGCATTTGCAAATAAGGATATATTAACATGGAGACCTTTAAAAGGTTCACACAATGCAGTGAGACTTCAATACTGCAGTATATTAAGCTGATAAAAATTTTCAATTTTAACATTTGCCATTTTATCACATCTTCCACCTAAGGATCTCAAAACGCACTGCGCACATTCCTGAAACTTTTACGGCACGCCTATAACATAAACAACTATTGTCTCCATTTCACGATGGCTAACAAACGCTGAGCGCCATGCCTGAGGCAAAAGAGACAGCCTGCAACAGAGCCGAGGACACGACTTGGACCTCCTCAATTCCAGCCTCGGAGCAACGTTCTTCTCAAGACAGTGATGACATTTTGCTAGGCAAGCAGGTGGTCATCTGCTTTCCCCACTGGAAACGGAACATTCTGCACGAGCTTGGGCCCACCCACAACCTTTTGCTGAGGAGGTGCTTACACACACAGACCTCTACGAGGCAATCAAATCCTTCTCATTCTCTGCCCAACACGAACATTGACAAGTAAAGAAACATTGAAGGATTAGACAATTTTTACACGTGCAATGGTAATTGGCTTTGTGTTAGAGACAGCCATTTTACCATACAGCGATGCCACTTATGGCATTGGCAATTTCCCATCTCTTATTCAGGACAGTGTCAAATTAACTCTCTGGCTGAGTCTCTGTATGTCAAATTTCAGCCTAGAAAGAATTTTTACATCTGAGTTACATAGCCTGGAAAACAGTTATAATGAAAATGCTGACACAGTCTTAACTACAGTACATCAATATAAGCGTGCTGCTATAATAGGCTTTTGTGATCTCAAGAGACTATGTTAAATCATTTATAATTAAAGTAATTGTATTGTGACAAAGAAAAGTTCATGGTATAGTACACATTTTATAAATGCTATACAACCAAATCTGAAAGGTTGCTTGAAAAATTGAGGCATGACCAGGCAAGCAAATTTTTTGACTTTTCTTGTCTGATATGCCATTAAGAGCGAGCCCGTGAAGAGAAATCCAACGGGAGGGTGGGGGAAAACACACACACCTTTAGAATTACATTACTCTACAGGAATCTGGTTTACGGTTCAGAGAAGAAAAGCAGAGGCAGTTGAAGGGACAAACAGGAAGCACTGGGGTTGGTATTGTCTTAGCACTTAGAATAGATTTTGGTAATGGAAGACAGTGCCATAGATTCAGTTTTCCATTTTCTTGTAAGCGTTTGCTCTTCCCCGGGTTTCACAGTAGATGTTTTGAGAACAGCCGCCGAAATCCTTTCATTAACACACTCCCAAACAACAAAGACGTCATCTTACCTTCCACTCAAAGATGAAAAAAATGGTACTACATGTATTCCCAGGGGTCCACCTTCTCCAGAAATCTCTACTGTTTTTGTCATTTCACTAAAAAAAGAGCACAAGGAAACACATAGAAAATTCTGTGAAGAAGCCTATGAAACGTTAAAAACATTTGTCATTTGATCTAATAGCAGAAACACAGCCAAAGGATATTAGGTTCAGAGCTGACTAACGTATATAAAATATGATGAAATTTAAAATGGCTAAAAAATTCTTTGATTTTTGTAGATTAGGATTTGTGTGCCATGAATAAGGAAAGAAGACACCAAAAACTAGATGTTTTCCCAAGTCAACCCTTAAGTTAACCAGAATAAACGTCACAGAATAAACTAATAAGTTGAGAGAGACTTCACTCCCAAAATACCTGTTTTTAACTATTCCAGCTGGTGAGAATAAAGTAACTCTTACTTTAGCTTCACGGGAGCTTCTTCAACCAATTCCCCCACGTAGACAAGCTGTGAACACGATCACACACGTCCACAGGTCAGTGACGTCCTTAAGGACATCAAACGAATAAGCAAATTGGCCGAACCGCATTTCTGTATTTATTCCGTGCGCTCAGCGGCGCGTGGCCTCACCGAGCTACGGAGAGCAAAACTGCTGGCAACCCGCAGGGCGACCCGGCGCGCTCCAGGGGAAGCTCCCTTCCCCACACACCCCCCTCTGGTTCAGTTCCTACAGAGTATTTTATTCTGAGTGCCTTATGGGGACCTTAATTCTGTTCGGGGGGGGTGGGGGGGGCGATATTTTGAAAAGGAAGGCCCTGAGATTGGCCTGGAAGCTCTAAGGGGAAGGGAAAAAAAAAACACACAAAAAACACACTCCCCAGAAATGAAAAAGTTCCTTACTTCAGTAGGTCAAGCTCCTACCTTCTACGCTAGCCTACACTTTCTGCAAACCCTTCCCTCCTCCCTCAGGACAGCGCTGACCTCCAAGGGGGTGAAGGGTTAGCGCGCTGGGTACTTCCCTTCGCGCCAGGCGAACCGGCGACATGAAGCTCCACCGCGGTCCTGCAGCGCTCGCTCGGGCGAGCGCGCGCGCCTCAACCAAGATGCCCCCTTCACCTCTTGCCGCCGCCGCACGCTGGGGACGAAGGCGGCGCCCCGGCTGCAAGGGCAGGCTGCTGCCGCGAGGCACGGCCCCGGCCCTCCTCCAGCGCCCCGCGCCACCGCTAGGAGGTTTATGCTTGCGCAGCCAGGGGGATCACAGACCCCGCGCGAGGGAGGGCAGAACGGCACAGTCACACGGGGGAGGAATCGGAGCCCGCCCTGAGGGGGCCACGTGCAGCCGCACCGCACGAGGCGCCCGAGACGCTGTCTGGCGTTGCTTTGCTAATAAACATTTTACTCAGTTGCATAATGATTAATCAGAAGCAACATGACCTAGATACTGTAATTCTTATCTCGCTCAGCTAAGTATCGCACGAAACTGCAGAACAAGTTTATAATAGCTTTCTTTCGAGTTCTTTTGTAATTTATTCTTCCAAGGAGGCTGCCACTGGCGTGAATTTATATTCCATTAAAACGAAACGGACAGCGCCTGAACAACAAATCACACTGATCCCAGCATAAAAGATTTTTATATTACTATACTGATAATACAAGCATTATCAATGGGCATTTCTATTCGCTGAAGTTTTCTTTCCTTTCTTCCCCTCCCCTTCGTGACTCAAGCAGGGAACTCCTCACAAAATATTTGTACACCTTCCAGATTTTTAGTTAATGCTTTTTTTCCTTCCAAAACTGTTCAGAAAGGCTGGAGTCTAATCAGGACAGTTACCAAAAACTCAAAAAAAAAGAAAAAAAAAGATATGTGCAACAAGTAAATTCTTTCTGCTTCATTTTCTCCTTCCTCCAATTCTCTTATTAGCAGACAAAAATTGCAATTCAAAGGCTATTTTTATGACAGTTTGAACTTGTTTGGAACCAAAGCTGTACCAGGGCCAAAGTAGCCAATGCCTACAGATCTAGAAAACAATCCAAAATAGTGGAAGGGTTTTCATTTCTATGGGGAAAATTTACTTAAATTAATAAATGAAATTGAAAATTGTCCCCAGATAACCCTATGTTTTTAAGTACCTCCAGGGAAGAGCTGTCTTCCTAAACAGCTGTAACATACAACAGGAATTTTCTGAGGGCAATCATCATAGACAGCTTACCTGTCATCTTAAATTAATGTATTTACAGCTATAAGCAGGCTCAAAGACAAAGAAAATACATGAGTTCATTTTAAAATCTAATATAAAACCTACACACTAAGAAAAATAGGATTCTTTCTGAAAACAAGCAGTGTGCACATACATTGTATATCAGTTTAAAAAAACGGGACACACCTCAGAAGTTACAGATACACTAAATACCCAGAAGAGGGATACACTCTATATATACAAAAAGGGTTTTAAAATATATTTTTGATTAAAAAATTATGCCTCAGAATGACTTTTTTCCCCAAATAAATCTGATTTAGTTTCACCTAGCAAGAAACTACCCCTCAGAAAAACATTAATAAATTGTACAGAACATATTTTGCTTTTACATTATACCAATGAAGCCATGACAGCTAAGCAATTAAAAAGCAGGCTATCTGGGGTTGCGTTTTTTTGTGTAGAAACTCAAGGATGAAAGGCTTGGAAAAATTTGGTAGACAACTCATCATCGACTCCTCAGGCAGCCCGCTCCTCCAGCGGCTTTCATCTGCCCCAAAAGGGGATGAACGGCAGCAGCGCACCGCTGCACGCTTGCTCACGGTGTACCGTGCGTGGGAGGGGGAACTGGGCAATCCATGGCCGATGAGATCCTAGATTCCCAAGTCTACCAGCAAGCAGCTTACGTTTTGAAGCTAGATACAGTGGACCTCTCTCACAACTGTTTTAAACATCACACGCCTGATCTGAAGGGAACTGGAGAAGCAATTCCTGCTATAAAACTTTCCTGGAACATCCTTCGAAGCTCATAGTCACCTGAACGAGTCTTACGTTCAACAATTCTAGTTACTAAACTCTGCAGGCACAAGAGACTCCAAGGTGCTAGGACACCGAGGCTCACAGAATCAAGTTAAAAAACTGGAGCAAAGAGGTGCGAGTGTAGAAAGGTTTCCCACTGCTGCTTGATAGTTGTGATACTGCCAACAGAAAAGGTAACTTATGGACTTTCTGCAAAACTCAAATTAAAAAAAAAAAAACTCACTCCCAACAAGAAAAAAATGTTACCTTCCAAAGGTTAGTGCAAAATCACTCCACGCCCAACACAATGACCTGATCATATTTCGAGTCTCCCCTGTATATCCCAAGTTCATTTTGCAATAAACGCAAGAGCAAGCCTGTCCTACCAAGGCAGTACATAAAGACTCAGAGCCTGACTGCCAGCCAGGAGGGGAGGCAGGGAGCATGGTGCAGAGGCGAGCGAGGTCTGGAGCGTGCCTGGGTGGCTACACCACGAGAATCGCCAGTGTGTTCTCCAGGTAGCAGCCAGAGCTCTTGCCTCAGAAAATCCTGTCCTCGCTGGCTTTACAGCCCCATTTCCACACAGTAAGTAGATAGGTTCTTAGAGCAGGTTTGTTTTTTTTTTTTTTTAAAAAGAATTTTTAAAAAGTGTTTATTTCAATGAAGCTTTTCTAGACTTCAGGGCTCACCGCGACTAGAAACACTGCACTTGAGCTTCTCCAGATGCATGCTCACGCCTCCCTCTCCCTCTGCTGCACTAAACCATCCTCAGAGGTCTCAACAAAGAGACAACATCTGCTGGCATTACCTGACTCGTCTCCCAAGACCACATTTGACATCATGCTATTGATTTTTAACCTGAAGAAACTATCATCGTTTACTATGTAAATTCTTTATCGCTTGATGTTTATTGATTTCTGCCAGATTCTTTACAGTCTATCACGTTTGTCAGGAAGGCTTGCCATGCATCTTGTTAAAAACGTTGACAAGTACAGTCTAGCAAAGAGAGAATGTGTGTGTGTGCGGGTGTGGGTGCAGTGAACATGCACAACAGTTCATTTTTAACACAAAAAGCAAAATTTTTACATGGACTGCTCATATTTAGAGAAGTTAATCTTGTAACCTGATCTTCAGACTGATGGTGCCCTTGCTGTCAAATATTACAGCTCTCTCTCCTGAAAACGATAGTAGGAATTAACGTCAAATATACAATGGGAAAAAAACTGTTAGCTAAAGAAGTCTACGCAAACTTCTCACTAATAGCAAAAAACTAATATCAGCCACTGAACTCCATGATGCTTAAAAGGGACCTCTTTCCATAGAGAAATGATTTGTAGTTTCGGAGCAGGCTTTTGTTCTCTAAGGGGCTTTGACTGTCCCAAATCATTAAACCCTGGGAGCACCTTGGTAGGATTTCTCTCCTGCTTTGCAACTTACTGAAGACAGTACTTCCCAAACTTTCCTGGAAGAAGGTTCTTTCCACATGGGTTACTGGGCAGACTGTCATCATGCACATGTCACACAAAGAACCTACCACTTTAGCCCCATTCAACACTTGCACGTAACTTTGAATAAATCTTTGAATTCCTCACGTATTTTTTAGAGGAGGTACAGATTAGCAAGCTGCTGGATCTGAAAAAATCTCTTAGCCCAGAATGTCAATGTTCCCCTTGCAAACAGAAACGTAGAGCTGCAATTCTGAATATGCTTTGCGGCATTTATATTGATCACAGCCAAGTAAGAGGCAAAGGCAATGTCACTCAGATGCAGAGAGCTCACTGACAAAGTTATTGAACTGCTCTTCTTCGCTTATATTTCAGCTGTACCAGCTGGTGCTTATGCTCCGTAACAGTAAAGCATCCATGAACACAGGCCGCTGACATTTGGTGGAGAAGAGAAAGCCCACACAGTTTTATGCAATAAAGGTGGTGATGACCACGTACTTGTTTCATATATTAAAACAGTACAGTTGTTGATGGTAATATAATATCCGTACCCCTCTTTCCAGAAGAGCAACAGAGCCAGCCTTCCTGAGCCAGCTCAGTAAGTGGGGTCAGAAAGCACTTTTGTTTTTTCTTTCTCCCTTTTAAACCAGATGCTCAAAACTCTGACCAAAGTGACATGGAAACCATAAAGGAGAAACAGGAGCTGAAAGTGCTAGATAGGGTTAACACAATGAAGGACATGAGAAAAGGTGAACGGTATCTAAATACTGATGGGGAGCACACTGCAAGGAAAGCAAGAAAGCAACTGAGCACGCAGAGTCAAGAAAGAGCTTTCCAGCCAGAGCGGAGCTGAGGATACTGCTGACCGCCTTCTAAGAGAGAGGCATCTTTCAATTATTACCCATAGAGTTTATATACCTAATACGGAATAATGCTGGAATCCTCCAATTCCAGGTTTGAAGAGGTAAACAATCATCCTCTCATCACAAAAATGCGCTAATCCAACAAAGATGTCACTGAAATCCAAATTTTTCCCTAATTTTAACTCTCATGAGATCAACTGTCTAAAAATTTAGAGACCATTTGCAAAGGCTGCAGGCAGCAGGGTCCCCCCTGCTCCCCCCTTCCCCTTTTTAAAAATCAAGTTGTTCCTCCTCTGTTTCCATGCTGTAAGACTAACACAAGACAGAGAAGAACATAAGAAGGTTTAAAAAAACTAAAAAAAAAAAAAAGGAGGAAAAAATGATGCAGTTACGCTTTATTATGCATCTACAATGGTTAAACCGAGGAACTGTAACCCTGACCTCTGCTAAAAAGAGGTGGGAAGACAGCAAAACGGAGCATAATGAAAACACATAATGAATTATCTATGCATAAAATACTCTTTGAGTTTCAACTAATCCACTGCTAATAAGCTAAATATCCACTTCCAAACAGATTAATGTTTGCTGTTCCTTAACACGGCCATTTTCACTAAGGAAAAAAAACAGTAAAACAAGGCTTCCAAGAACAGTATTTCTATTTTGTGCAAAAGGACTGAATTGTAGGGGTTGTGATAAATTTCTACCCGACTTTTGTACAACAATCACATCCCACTATTACTTTAAAAATCTTTTGGTCCTAGTTCAGAATAGGACATTAAGCAAGGAAAAATACCAAATTTTATACACAGAAGGTTGGTATCAGTTTGATTTCACTTATTCTGAACATCACCTTTATAAGGAAATTCCCCCACCATCACCAAAAAAATCACCTTCCGAAGTTACAAGAGGATTGTCATTAGTTCTGCCTTTATTTATTCTGTTTAAAAAGTGCCAATGACACAACGTTTAAGGACTCTTCTCCAGCAAAGGTCAACTCTCAATAAGCGAAGTTAAGACTTCCAGGCGCCTAAAGGATAAGGTCCTGAAAAGTTTCCCAGTACTCTCACAGTGAAAGAGTATCCAGGTCAAGAAGCTTCCTTCTGATTAGCTTCTGAATGCTTCGTCAAAGTCACCCACATTCCTACTACTCTCATCTATTTCATTTACTTTTTATTTTACCTACTTAAATCAGTGAACTGTTTTTCTTCAAACGGAACAGTTTTCCTACCTGAGTGAGAAATATAGAACGAGCCAAGTCTGAAGCTTTTAACCTCAACAGACTAGGTTTCAAAATCATAAAACATTAATCACGATATTCTTTGTTTTTCTGCTTCCCTCCGAAATATCCATTATTGGCTGCAGCTAGAGGAGGGACACTAACCTCAGATGGGCCGATGCTCTGACGAGGAGTTTCAGATAATTTGCTAAGCAGTCTAGCTACTATTTTTCTTAAGTGCTACATGTTATAATGATCACCAGACTAGACGGAAAAAAGGAATATTTTCTGTCAAAACCAGCAGAGACAGTGGTGGTTTTCTTCTTTCTTACACAGCATGAAGGAGCTCACAATCAGACTGAAATATTAGCTTCATTAACATCATTTAACATAACATGACATATTTAAATGAGAGTTAATGGCCTGTAAGAAATTATGACTTGGTGGTCCATCATGGCCCTAATGTCTTTGAAGTATAACAAGAAAGAGACCCCTACAAATTAGTATTATGAATAATATTTTTCCAGAAAGAACAGTGTTAAAAGAGCCAAAATATATCTTAAGATGTTAGCCTGATCATTTGTGGAAAGAATTGTTTTTATTAATAAAGAGGCTTACAATACATACAACTTATTTAGATTCCGTCAAATTAAGATACCAGTAAGATAGATAGTCTCTAATGACCGTTTCACTATTTTTTCTTTTAATTACTCATGGAGAAAATGTTTTTGTAAAAAAGTTTTAAAAACAACTGTTCCCTTTTCCAAGGAAAAAGCCATAGGCAAGCACAATCACTGCCTTAACATTTGTATTCACTGACTTTTGAAATTCCACTAAGCTTCACAGAAACACCAGTTTCCTCTGTTTTACAGAATAATGTTTTCTGTATTCCTCCTAAATTCATTAAGTTTCAAGAAACTGGAATATATTGCGAATAGATATATTTGAATATATTTCAAAATTTTGAGAAAAAAATTCCTCATACTATCCATTTCAATATTTAGAAGCAAAAAAAGCGTTTTTAAAAAAAAAAATCTCAATATCCTCCCTCAGGACATAGCATGCATGGGCCACATATATTTTACCACAATTATTTTATACACAAATTATTTTACCACAAGTATCTAAGGAAATCCTGCTGCTCTCCCTTTGTTTTGGTTTTTGATCAATACGTTCTCTTAATGTACCAATGCCGATTCAGATTATGACGACTCATTATATCTCCAAACAGAATTACAAGCAACGCAGGAAGGTAATTAGGAACTGGCAATTAGGTTCTGGCCCCTGCACTAGCTTTTTCTCTGCTCCCTGTCTGTTCAACACTTTGATGATCAGTCATCAACTGGGTGGGCCCCAGTCTATGTCCTTTATCACTTTTCCTTCCATGCTCCTCCAAGATCGCAGAATTCACCAAAAGTCCTAAGTAGTCTACAGACAATCTAGTCCTTTTATTGACTGTTACGTGACATGCCAGAGAAGACACTTCAGAGGTTAAATACTTCTGGAACGTATCATAAAGATCTTTCTCATAGCCAAAGTTTCCAATGACACCTTCAGAATCAGGATACAGAGATGAAAGCAAGGAACATCGCAAGCTCCTTCTGAAGACTCCCAAGCGTAAACAACAACTTGGGCAACTCTATAAGCAACAATATGCTCTCAGAAAAACAACAACATGGGTCATAAGAGGACTGATAATCTAAAGCACATGAGTAAAAGCATACGGACAACAATAAATAAGAGCACAGCACGAGCAGAGCTTGATTAATCCCATTTACAAACTGACAGCTCAAGAGACATTAAAGGAACAAATGAGTGCATATATTTGATCATGCATCATAATTACCTCAGGTGAATTAAGCTGTAGAAGTCTTTAGCTACATTCCATAAAGAGAAAGAAAAAAAACCATTAGCAACTAAGCTAACTAGGTTCAATACCTGCGTGATGAACACTAATCAGTTAGCGTATAGTTCAGAGACCCGGCAGGTGCAGAGAGAGCTGGAAGAGCACTCCAGTTCGTTTTCATGACGATACCATTCTAAAAATATGCATCAGTTTCAGCAGGCACATGAGACGAGACTAGAAAATCGCATTCAAAGCGGGTGATAAGGAGGGCACCGAGAGGGAGGAAAAATGCAAACAATCAGACAGATGAGTTCTGTCTGAAGAAATGAAAAAGAAATGGAACAATAACACAGAAGACAGACTAAGAAATCTTGCATGGAAGAGAGTGATTTTTGACGTCCTCAAAAAGGAAAGGTGGCATAGCTATCAAAATCCTGGCATGGGCCATGGGAAGATCATAGTTAAGAGTCCCTGCTGTGACTTCCCTGACAGACTTTGGGCATATAATTTCATGCCTCTTCCCTAGACAACCGCCCCCCCACCCTTTTAGGTAAAATGCGAGTATTAACACTTTAGTTTTTTCTCAGGTGTTTGTGAGGATAAATGCTCTAAGATATGCAGTATCATGTATTTCATAGGCGGTTTTTTGCTCTGCTTTGACAAATGGCTATAAATTGCAGAATTATAGCAAATCATTAATTGCCTTCACCAAAATTGAGAGAGAGGAATTAATTTGATTATGACATCTCTGCCGTCATGCATAAGTTTCCCATATAACACTTTTTACTTTCATTCTACAGTGTGCTATTACAATACTACTACATCCTGCAACAAACACAACCTAATGGTCATCTTTGTGTACTCTACAAGGTGACTCCACTACAGTGAGAATCACCAATCAAGACTGAAATCTACGTCCATGGTGGGACAGGAGAAAAGCAGCCACATGGAATTGCTTTGTTCTAAACTTACCAGAGCAAATCTTCTATTACCTCCACCGAGGCTCTGACCGCCCTGCTCTGTAATACCACACTGCGGCCTGTCTTGTAATTGTGGCGTAATGAAC
Organism: Struthio camelus; assembly: GCF_040807025.1. NCBI lineage: Eukaryota > Metazoa > Chordata > Aves > Struthioniformes > Struthionidae > Struthio > Struthio camelus. The sequence goes on along the minus strand of NC_090947.1, from coordinate 8,641,046 downwards.
AAACTGCAAAGCTAATCTTGTTTCAGCTCAGCCAGCCAGAATTTTGCTTGTCGTTTTAAGGAACAATGAAGCCAAAGCTGAATATTAGATCTATGGAAAACACTGTTTCCTTTCGTTTCAGCAGTGCAGCCATCAATTTTTTTTCAAACCCAGATCATACAGTTATTTAAGTTTCATTCAAAATTTGGACCAGACAAAATAAAAGGTGTTTCCCTGATCTGCCAGTGCAATCACTGCCACTTTCAGTTACAACACCCCGGCCATCTCTGGTCTGGTGTAAACGAGGAGAGGAAAAGGATACATTCAAACCATCCCGGGCGAGACAATACAAAGGGAAATATTGCAAATACTGGTTATAGCTTTCACAGTGTATAAACATAGAATTCGATCTACTACAGAATATAGTGAAGAAAGAACCTTACGTTTCAAAATCAGAGGTGACGTTTTAACCAAAAAAGGCTGGTTTGGGATCACACGGTTCAGATTGGTTATTTATTGAGATATAATGTCCTCTACCTTAGACATGGAATGCTTTTGCAAGACAGATTAGAACGCAAGACAGACCAAAACATACAACAGCAGCATCTCTTTTACCCATATATTACAAACAGCACAGGTCAAAATCATTCATATTCATCAACCAGGGTAAAAGACTGTCACGTGCAAATAAATTCTTCAGTACGGGAATTGAGCGCTTTTTTAGGATGGTAAAAGGGACGAGGAGGAAGAGATCATGATGACGATGAGCACAACGCGGATTCACAGGTGCAGATGCAATGAGAAACCAGCTTTGCCTTGCATGTTGATAAAGCCTGCTGGAATCAGTGCTGAACAGAAGGTGCTCCTACCTGGCAACGAGTCGGGCCCTCTGTGACGCCAACAATTCTGGAGGTCCAGTGAGGGTCATCTCCCCATCCTCAAAGGACAGCTGCGAAGCACCCTGTTGAGATTTCAAAGTACACATTTTGAAACGTATGCATTTAAAACAATGGCTGTATTAAATTTGAGTCACTACTTGAAAGGGAAAACAAGTTGCAAGCTACATCATCCCACTGATAGTGGAGACAGGAAGGTCCGTTCTGTAGGGAGAGCACAGGGCGCAGCATTCACGGAAACGGGAGGCTATCTACAGATGTTCTCCACCTAACAGAGCCCCAGCCATGCTTCCTGTGATGGTCTGATTTAAATATGCTTGAAGACGATTCCCAGTACCTGTTGGGGGGTGGGGATGGAGGGATGAGGTCTTATATGGAGGCCACATATTATCAGCAGCCTTTCTCTCTTCTTCCTCTACCTTTACACAACCTGCTGGCACGTTCAGAATCTCTCAGTCCACGGCAGAGAGGCAAAGGGAGGGATGACACTAGCTGCAGGCCCATCCTAGACAAACAGGGCAGGCCACTGCAGGCCAGGGCTCCCCTTCTCCAAAAGCTGCTCCGGATGGCTCGTTTCCTAGCACTACAGCCAGCGTGGAAAGGGGCAGGCAGACTGGAAGGGCTGCAGAGCACCACTGCAAGCCAGCAGGTAGGGAAGGCCTGAGGGGCTCACAAGCTCCACAGAGGCGCAGCAGCTACAGGCACTGCCTCACCTGCCCACCTCACCCGAAAGTCCTTCTTCCGAGCCCTGAGCCATCTCTGTTCCTACGACAGATTCCCTAGTCGCAGACAAAACCCAGCGGGCTTCTTTCTATTCTTTCCACCCCTGAGTAGCAGCTCTCTGGTGAAGATGTATTTTCACAGTAACTTACGAGAAAGCGAAGTTATGTAACCCATTTGACCAGCTGCTAAAACACAGTGCACACAGGGACCTGATGTTGATGATAAAGCTCTTGAAAACTATTATTTAACTTTCTTTTCCTGATTCCTAGACTCTCTCTGTTTGCATTTTTTCCATACTGGGGGAGAGGAAGAGGCACCAATGAGATAAGACCACTGTCAGCAAGTGATATATTAGCTTTAATGTACTTTACTTCATTGTGACCCTCACGGCAATAATGTAAACAGAGCAAAATCCGTAACAAAGACCTTCTTTGGAGAGGTCACTTCTGCCAACTTTGCAACAGGAATATAGCTGGAAGACATAAATCTTCGGCCGTCAACACACTAACAGAATTCAATTCAGAGCTTGATCTTAACTAGATAAAGCCTAAAGTTAATAATTAATTTTTTTTTTGTTGCAGTGTCACAGTTTTCCAGTGCACACTCTTACCATATTAAGGAATATTATAAATTAATGCCAAAGAACAATACGAACTAGATAGGCAATTTCATTCTCAAGAAGAGCTTTATATTCCAGCTAAAAACTGTGCGTTAAAACTTCACATGTCTCTGCAAAGCTGGCCCTACCCAGAGAGGTGGCTTTATTTTCGTTCTTTAAGGAGCAAGACAGCTTTCTAGATTTTAGTTTTTTTGTTTCATTTTTAAAAAAGGAATCATCCTCAGCCTTGCAAGCAAACTTTGGACTGCATATCAAGCTGGATTCCCTTCCGGTTCACACACCACCTATGAGTTCTGAACCTACACTATCGGCAACAAATCTCTTAGCTTATGCTCCTACTAACATGCAAACAGAGTTGGCTTCCGCTGCAAGGCCAACACAGCTAACTGAAAGCTAATTTCTGTCACTAATGGAAGAACTATCTCAAAACATATGTATGGAGTAAGTGTCGTTTCTTCCGATCACTTTTCACAGAAGAATCACACGTCAAAGAGCAACTCTTGTTATATCATGTATATCCCATGCTAACCTCAAAAAGCAGGAACTCAATCTCTAGCAATGAGTTAGCAACAGAAACTTGACACTCCATCTTTATGTGATGACTTCATCTTACAAAAAGATGAAGCCCTGGTGGCAACCGATACCAGACGCTGATCAACCTCATTAACAATTATTCCCTCCCTGCAAAAGCTAGCCTTCGTTAGCCAACCAATGCAAGCACTGGTGCTGAAGAGTCTCTTCTCTTTGGAAGGCTGAAAATACAGCCAAGCTACAAGCAGATTTTTGGGTTGCAGATCAGTCAGACTCTTTTCCTCCAAACACTGACTGCAACATAAGGCTGCTCAGCGCATGGCACTGAACTTACGACTCATGCCACAGAGCTGTTTGGCTGTCTAAAGCTTCCCTTGCACTCTACACAACTCTGCATACGCTATATTAGAGCTTAGAGTTCTTGTGTTACTGATGTTCTTGCTTTAGCGAGGCTACTTCTGTAGTCCTCCTCTGCTCACGTTTTCTTGGGAAACAGATTTGACAATAACGACATAAATGCAGATATCAGAATATGATCTCATCTCTTGTTTCTGCTCTCACAGATTCACAGGCTTGAAACCACGAGGGACCATTTTTGATCAACAAGTTTAATTTCACACTTGGAATCAGGTTTGCTTAGTCACACAGGACAATGTTGGTAAGGGCACAGTTACGCTCTTAGGTAAGTAAAAGGCTCTTATGAAAAAGGGCAACCAATTACTCTCTTTTCTGCTATAGGCAAGACAAGCAGAAAATGGCTTCATTTACAACACAGATTGAATCTGAATGAGAAGGTTATGATGGATATTAGGTATTTAAGGGGGTTTAGGTATATTAGGGGTGTAAGACCGTCAGCGGAGGTCTTCAAAAACAGGTTAGAAAAATACGTCAAGAACGTTCAAGGTACGTTCGCTCCTGTGCCAAAATAATGGCGCTGCTTTGCGAGGTTCCTACATTTCCATTACTCCATAAGCTGAAACTTCACTGAGGAACTGGAGGATGAGATTTTGAGTCCGTTACTTCAACTACCGCTTACTTATTTATTTTCACTCAGGTATTCAAGGGTAAAAGCTCCTCAACAGAAGTTACCCACTACAGACCCGGGAAACCCCACAGAGGGGAGCTCAGCGCTGCAGCCCCTCCATCCTGCACATCACTGCCTGTTTTGATTTAAAGGTATGCAGTGCTCACATGTACCACAGATTATCACATGCTAAAACAAGTCAACACACAATCAGATATATAAGCCTTAACTGATCAAGGAGACATGAATTATAACACTGAAATTATAATCTGGCTCTCTGAAAATGACATGAGAGCACCAGTAAAGTAACAGCCACTACAAATGGGTACACAGGAATTCCTTTCAGCACTTCATTAGAAACGGCAGTAAACTCCTGCCCTAATATGAGAACGGTAGCAAGCCAACAAGGTGAAAATAAGGACGCAAGCAGAAGACAACAACCTAATACGCATTTGAAAGACTCAGTGTCAGTTTTTCAGTAGTAGAGGAATTAATGACACTCCAACTCCCAAAACTTGACTTGGATTCAACTGGTAGCGTAATACAATAGATCTGCAGTTTTCGTTTAGGAAACACGAATACAATGCTAAATAGTGTGCTAAGAAGAAAAGTCAAGAAATCATATGCATCTAAGCGTGCTAATTTTTTAGTTTATTTACACAGGGGTAACTGGAATTAACCACTTTTTTAGTGTTGCAAATAGTATATCCTTCAAATGAGGACTGCAAGAGAAAAAAGGGAACCTGTCAGAGTAATAGCCCTCTGCAAACAACTTTAACCCAAATGCTTGAAAAATTCTCATATTCTTTATGAGACAGCTCTCAAATTAAGTAAATGTGTATGGCCAGCAGTCAAAGAACGCCACAATACATACCATCAACACGTGCAGTCTTCCCAATGCAGCAGTCAGCGTGGCAGGAGATTGTCCCCGACACCAAATACATTGAAATCAGCCAAGGGACTTATTTCAGTTAGAGATTATGAGAAATTCTGCCTTTCTTTTTTGAAAACACTCAGTTCATAAAACTTGTTGGAATGTATCAGCCTCAAAAACCCGGGAGTGGCGCTTCTGGCCAGGGAGAGAAGTATTTGTTTCTGGCTAGAGAGAGGGAGCTGGAGACAGACCTGGCTTCCGACACTCAGAGCAACTGCTCTAGTTTCCGAGGCCGCGTGTAACCCCGACAGCTAACCCCGCAGCCAGGCTGCTGGAGCAGCCCCGCGCGCTGTTTTCTTCCTATCATCCAATACAGAAAACGTGTATTTTCAAATCCCTCAAAGCCCGCACCAGATCCGTTTTCCAGCTAACCTCTGGTTACGCTGCAGTTCTGCATTTTCTTTCTGTTCAAAAATAACTTTCACCAAGGTTCTTCTATCAACAGAGCTGTTTTCATATTCACCCAAGAGTAGGATGTACCTTCAAATCCAACAAGACTGAGCTTTAGAAACACTCAGGTCATTAAAGGGCCCTTAATCATCTCAATTCCCCTTGGTAGGCTCCAAATGCTATTCTGAAGGCAAAAAAAGAAGTTTGCAGGCAGTATAAAATTGCAGATATATCACTTTTAGAAAAGCTCTGTGGTTAAAAAAAGAAAATTTCTACTTTTAAGCCTCTTGATACACATTTATGGAAGTTTCTCAAGCAACAGGAAAAACAGCTCCTCTTAAAGAAGAACTGAGACAAATCTCAGAACTAGATGAGAAGTTTAGAGAAATAGTAATTCTGTGTAAACAACTGCAGAAAATCATGAGTTCAGACTCAGCGTATAAAAAGGGCATCAAACACTACCCATACACGGCAAGGTTACTTAGAAATACTTGTGGTCTCTACTCAAACCCTGGGTTATCCCAACGGAAAATGTCTTCATCTGAAACTTCAACTTAACGACTAAGTTACAAGTGAAAATATGTGTCTAAAGTTCAAGTTTATCACAGAATCGTTTAGGTTGGAAGGGACCTCTGGAGATCATCTAGTCCAACCTCCCTGCTCAGCCAGGGTCACCTAGAGCATATTGCCCAGGATCACGTCCAGGCGGGTTTTGAACATCTCCGGGGAAGGAGACTCCACTACCTCTCTGGGCAACCTGTTCCAATGCTCTGTCACCCTCACAGTGAAGAAGTTTTTCCTCAGCTTTAGGTGGAACTTCCTGTGGTTCAGTTTCTGCCCGTCGCCTCTTGTCCTGTTGCTGGGCACCAAGGAGAAGAGGCTGGCCTCATCCTCTCGACACTCCCCCTTCAGATACTGTATTAGTACTGTATAGTACTGTATTCCTGGTGGAAATCAGCTTTTCAAAGTAAAGGAAAGCCACCCAAGCCCGATGGCACCAGGCCATGGCGCAGGGCCTGGAGCTCGCTCTCCTCAAGAGGCCAAGCCTAAGCCCCAGGGCCAGACAGCTGAGGGAGGCCAGCGCCCCCGGCCAGCGCTGCTCCCACCCAAGGAAACCTGCCCTTTCCAGGCAGGCACTCTGTTCGCACACAGGGACTGTCTCATCTGTTGCTCTCACAACACACAATTTTAATTACCTTATTTAAAAAATGAACGTTTTCAGCAACACTCGCAGGATCACAGGAGCACTGCTGACAGCCAGAATGAGTTTCAAAAGCCAGAGTGCTATTTTTAGCTTTAAAAAAAAATCAGCACTTTCATAAATATTCCCAAACCAATTAGTAGGTGCTACAAAGTGAAGGTGTTTACCTTCAGTTGCAGCAACAAAAGCAACAACTGACACCGCACACAGAAGACGAGCCCCAAAACCAAGTAACTCAAGAGACACATACATGTCCTTTTCCATTCAGGAAGAATATTTACCTAGCACAGGTTAACATGCAATAGCCTTATCTGAGTCAAAGTCATACACATCTTGAGTTAACGTTGGAGTGGTGCTTTTAAGAGCCTGGTAGGGTTTAATGCCCCGGTGCTTCAGAAAGGCTTCCCAAAGTTGCCCTTTGCACTGCTGGAACAAAACAGAAGTTTCTGATATCACAGCACAAAGCCAAATGTGTGCATGCACATTTCTAAAACTGCTAAGAAACTCTTGTTCAACCACATTAATCAGTGCCATTCATTACGATACTCCTGCAACCGCAGTATCGCAAACAGAAGAACGCAGCAACCCATTCTTAAAACGTTTGCAACTCAAGCGAGTATCGAAATTTCCCTACTTGGCCTTCAATCTGCAATGGGCCTAATCAAAACTGTGGTCCCCAAACCCTACATAAAGCAAACCGTTATCTTTATTAAGTAAAAAGTACAGAGTCCAGACATCTCAAGGCCAAAGAACATGACGACAAGCGTAACGCCTCACAAAACAAGTTGTCAATGGGCAGAAACCTGTTCTTAAGGCATCTTTTTGAACCCAGGATGTCGTAACTGGGGAAAAAAAACCTTGAAATCAGAAGCTCTGAATAGGTTAAAATTATGAATTGTAAAATATCAAGCTCTCATGGGTTATACAAAGCTCAAAATCATTCAAATCCTAGAAATAAAAAGCAACTTGGTGTCAACATCTGTATTTCATCTGCTTAGCTAATCCTTCGTTACCAAGCTAATATCAGACAATCTTTCTGCCCACACAACTTCATCTCATAACCGAAAAGGCTTCAGGAAATATATTTACAAGCAGAATAGATTAGTATTACAAAAGCACGTATAATGTCTCAAAAAAATCTCTAGATTTATTTATTTTAACATATCACTTCTTTTTTTCTTCTAAAGCAGTGTAATGAAATACAAAACGGATCCTTTCAAAACCAACCAATAACAGAAAACCAAGCGTGTTTCTCATCATGCTCTTAGAGGATGTTACAGAGCCTGTCCGAAGGAAACGTCGACCAACAGAAGCGCAACCTGCCTAGTGTGTTTATAACCACAATTAATTTATTTAAATTAAAAAATTCTTGACCATTTAACACCCCCACAATACAACTATCATTAATATATCAAGTATGGAAGTCAATGCAAAGCCGTCCAATAAAATGCTGCTAAAACAAACAGGAAAAAAAGATTACAGTGTATGTTACTACATAGTTCTTTCTTTTCCAGAGGTCTGCTTGATTTAAATCATTCTGCCTCCATAAAACGTGGTAAGTATTTTTACACAGCCTGCAATACTTCCATTTCACTTACTGATTAGACTACACCATCCCCTTGACTATTCAGAATGAAATTCATTTCAAATGGATAATTGATGCAATTGTGCAGTATCTACAAATGCCATTAATCACTTGCTAAAGATGACTTTTAAGGCAGGCAATATATGAAAATAAGAATCCTATAGCTTCTTTCAGTGTTGTCAAATGAAACGCCTTCTACTGGACTGTTAAAGGTTATTTTTCAAAACAAGAACGGCTGCACATCTTCAAACACTTCTGACACAACATGCAAGGGGATTCATGTTTAATTAGCACAGCACAAAGAAAAGCCATAATACAGTATGGCTTCTGGCAATTATATAACAGCTTCCAGAACTGTAACAGCAACATTTTCCCCTTTCAACTACCAATGGGCTTCTCGAATGTCGCAGCGTGCTGCTCCTGGCGCTTAGGAAGATATTTTAAGTCAAGGGCATAAACAGACACTCTTGGGAATTAATCTGGAGTAGATTAAGAAATTATTCCCCCAAACTGCTACCAACTCAAACTAATCTGTGCGACTTTGCACTGCAGCAGATTAGGAGCATCTGTATCACACGCACAGTTCAAATGACATGCGACCTGTCACCAAGTGAGGTGGGACAGTAACATCTGACGCACACGTGGCTTTTTCCAAAATGACTGCTTATGCCTGAGAGCAGCGGTCAGCACCTCCTGCCAAAAGACACTCTTACAGGACTGCTTAACCTCTAATTCAGGAAAGTAAAATACAGCCTGGCGATATCAACCTTCAAAATGTTCTCCCTAAACCCTTCTGCTTTATCCACTCCCAGTTTAGGTCCAGTCTCATCCACTCAAAAAATCTAGCTGACGAGCCGCCTTCTTGCCTACGTACTGAAGGCCAGAGAGCAGTGCTGCCAGGGATGCTTTCAAACACGCTACTACAGAATGCTTTTGCACACAACGCTACACAGAAGCGTAGGACGGCCACACCATCACGTTACTCAGGGACTACAACAATGCCTTCGCTGAGCCCACAGCAGTTTCCCACATGAGTGCTCCTAACCTGTGGCAAATTCCAGGGTTTGCCTCAACTTAGTGTACAATGAGAGTTATGCTATCAGTCCAATTACCCGGCATACAGCACACACTCAGCTGAAGACACATCTACTATGAATTTAGCCAACAGCAACGTACCACTCTGTGATAACTCGATCAGGCCTGAGCTGCTAGAGATCTCTGCACAGACTGACACAAAATCTGAAATTGCAGGGAAATAGCAATGCTCCAGTTTTTAAAGTTACAAACAAAGAGCAAGTTCTCAATTTAAGTGCTGCAAGGAGCGTTTTAAGCATTAAGGTCAAAACCGTCACATACAGTTCTGATGTACCTTGAAACTGTATATAAAAGCTCCAAGAGCCCTTGAACCAAATTCCCCTCACACTGAGCAAAAGGAAAATTTCCACTAGCTGTAGCAGTACTGGAGCTCACACCTTTTCTGGCAGTTGTTTCATATGGGTGAAGGGAAGGAAGAGGTGCAGCTGGAGCACAAGTGTAAGAACTTCCCTTTATGAAGGGCTCACAGGAAAAGAAAAGTGGACGTTGCCACGATTAAGTCTCCAGAAGTAGCTTTTCTGCACATAAAACACTGGACTGCAGCCCAACACGTTAAGAATTTCCAGGGCGAGGTGCGAGCAGTATCTTTTCCAAAGCAGTAGCATAAAGCTGCTTTTTGAGAGCGTCGCTAGTGCATCGAAAAATATTTGAATTTAGCACCCCTACTGGCAGAAAACCAATTCTGGAAGTAAAAGGAAAATTTTCAGGAGAAAAAAACCCTTCTGAAAATGTAAGCAATGTGGTAGATGTTTCCAACTTTTAGGGGCTGGCAGTATTGGAATAACTCCTGGGGGGATGGAGTAACTGGCCAGTCATCTAACTGTTCACACCTTTAAAACAAGCGATATATTTATTAGCCCTCTCCCATGTATCATGCTCAATTTAATTGCCTACTCTTGCTCAGGTATTCAAACGCCCGTAAACCACTGAAGGCTTCTGCAGGGGTTTGCATTAAGGGAAAACACATTTGGATTCCACAGGGTTTACATATTCTTAGGGAACGAACCTGTTTTCTACTATTAAAAGAGTCCATCCAATACCAGGTAAAAATCAGTTTATCAATACCTACCTGCTTTAAGAGTTAAGCTCAATGTATACTTCTTTCTGATGGAAAGCACATTAAAAGGAAAAGTGGCAGCAAAATTAGGTACCTCCATTCAAAATCACTATTCATACGTTGTACCAAGTATGTCAAGACCTAGCAAAACGGAGAACCCGAGCTAAGAATGCAGAAAAACCTTACGGACTTCAATAGCCGCACTCTGCTTCTGCGTGTCTCTCCATGGTCTTCTGAAGACACATGTGCGCTCCGTCTTCGCCCTGCACTAACTGGAAACCACAGAGCAGCTTTAGCAGGTCAGGGGGCCTCAGGCGTTACTTGTGTCTCAGCAAGATTATTAACATACTGAGAACATTTAAAAAGATTCTGGCTGACAAACACAGGGGCTCTTGTGCCTTCTTGTTAGAGATCGTGTAGATACACCCTAAGATCCTCCAAGTGTAATGTTCAAGTATTAATATTTTATTCATCTTTTAGCATTTTAACTAGATGTAAAGGACAACTGCTAAATTTACTCCCCGGAAATCTACAGCTTTTTATTTACAGGGGACATTTACAAGTGCTACCAGGAATGCAAGGCAGCGAACAACTAGGTGTTTCCAAGCTAAAATTTGTCGTTCCTTCTGTAGCACTGACTTGGAGACAGACTGTTCAAAGAAAGTGCACAACCTTTGGACATTTGAGTTACTGTACAAATCATTTCAGAACATTTCCATAGCAACAAGCATCGTTTAAAGACTGCGCTATCATTAGCGCTATAAATGCGCCCTACTCCCTTTTCTAAGCTGGCTGGAAGCTGCCATGGGGCAATTAACACTGCAAAAATAGGAATGCAATTCATATACGTTTCTGCCAGAAAATCCACCGCATTATCCCAAGCCAAGAGACTAAGCATTATCTTCTCTAGCGTGACTCACCACTTCTAGCCTCCCAAAAAATCTAGAATTGACAGAACTTTTTCTATGAGATTTGCAAGTTATACATCTGGTTTTTTGCTCCTCACTCATTTGCGCAAAGAGAAACTTGTGGTATTCCTTTCAAAAAGTAAGTGAACATCTCTGAAAGCACTGTACGATACAACAGGATTATTTCTTCACAGCTTTACTTAGCGAACATTAAATCTTCTCAGTAATCTTATACATCACCGCACATTACCATTTCCCCCAAAAACGTAATTCAGATTTTAGTCATACCACATAAGACTACCAGTTATGAATACATGAAAAAAATAATACATAGTACAGGAAAAAGACTTTACAAATGTATTTGCAATACCAAATTAAAACTTTCTGCTTTAACAAGACCAATACACAGTCAATTATATGAAAAGCTGTTGAAGAACGTACATAATCTAAAAGCTGAAAGCGCACACGACACTTCAGCGTGGCATCTTTATTCCTTGCAATAAATCTGTTATTGAATTTAGCTGTCTTTTTCAGTCCAAATGAGAATTCTGGATACGTGGGAGAGGGTCCTTGCAGTGATGCTCCCATTGCCAATTCTGATATTCAGAGAAAAGAAACGAGGGGAAAAGAAGATGGTTCAAATAGCATCAAATGAAAGTCCGTTTTCACCACCAGGGAGAGCGAGATTGGATAACAATGCTTTCCAAACTTCAAAAACTAAACCAGCTTTTAAGATTAAAAAAGGGACACAACTGAAGAATATTTGTTATTTTGCTCCTACTTCCTTTCTGAACTGAGCATATAATTGGAATATCTGGCACAAACTAGGCTGGTCAACACGAATGCATACTTTGGTTGTTTCTGTAACAGCAAGGAAAAGAAAACTGTTCTCTCCCATCAGCACACCTAAGTACCACTTATAGCCTAAGATGGCCAAAGTAAAGCTTTGTCTAAGATAACAAAGCTGTACTTTTTAATTTCTAAACCAGTAACATCAGTAAAACGTGTAGGGTAGAATACCTTTATCTTGCTCGAGAAGTCACTTTCATCAATATAATTTAAAGTCAAGACAACAGTAGTTCCTTAGTAAGCTGAACAGATGAAACTCAGAGAAACCCTGGAGCTGATCACGTCGCCCACGTTTTCTCAAACGTGACTTTTTGTAATCTACCACTAACAGGCTATAGCCTGATACTCCCCCATACCGGTACCGGACGGATCACACTAGCACCCAAAGACTACCTGGAGTCTTCACTTGTGCGCTGTCTTCCCCTGTAGACGGGAAGGTCTTGCTCGCTTCCTCCTGATCTGGCATTGCCATGCAGGGTACGTTACATTACGTTTTCCTCAGCGTACAACATATGGTAGTAATTGCTAGTTATGTTACTACTTTTCCTCATATGGGATTATCATAGTGAAGCAACAGCACTGATTAATCAATTAGCATAGATTCATCAGAGAAGCGATGAAAGATAGGGCAATGTAATTGTGTTTACTGAACAATGGATGACAGTGTGCTTAAAGCCAAGGCTTCCTAATACACAGCCACCTAACATTATATATACATAATATTATGAGTATTTAAAACATTTTCAGTGCAGAACTAGAGAGAAAACAATTAGAAAGACTGCAAACAGGCACTTGCAAGTAACGTTAGAGTCTGAAGAACGCGCAGGGATGAGAACACAAGACAGATGGCGCCGAGTTAGGGGAATATTTCAGCTTTGACTAAATCTTTGCAAAACAGCTGAATCATTTCTTATACTATACATAGCCATGTCCGCACAGTACAGTAGCCCACAGTATCAACAGGCAAAAAAAGGTGAATGCTTTGCTAAAAATATAGGAAATGCTTTGCTAAAAATAAGAAGGTGGAAGGTTATGCCCACCATACTCTGTGAAATCAGAGATTTTCATATAAATCAGAGACCAGGCCCCCTCGAGAGACCCCGCCTATAACTTGGCATAGATTTGAACGCTCTCACAGACCCGCTCATCCAGTGATTTCCCAAGAAGCCTCCACAACGTGCCAGGGAACCAGAGCCGGTGATTTGTTCAGAGCCTCCTCAGCTTGGAACGCAGCCCTTGAATACAAGGTACTAAAAATGACATCGCTTGTTTAGATTAAAGGCACTTTCTTTCCTGCTGGGAGTTAAGTATTCCCCCCTTAAGTTTGTGGGCTGCAAATTTATTTACTCTTCAGCAGATTCAGGCATCAAGTTAATGAAGACTGAAGCAAGCGGATACGTCATAAGTGGGTTACTGGTAACCATCTGAGCATCAGACATCTGAAATAGCCTTCAGACATCTAATATTTCACCATTTTCTCCCTAATTTCAGAGATGTCAAACTCCCAAATAAATTTTGTAAGAGAAATTTGCAAGTAAAGTTCTTCCAAAATCCTACATGGTGACAAAGGCCCCATGGACGCGTCAGAGCACATCTCGGCACGGGGCAGAATTACTGCTGTCGAAATCCCTCTCGCTGCTGGGTCCGGACATTCCCTCAATCACATCGCCGCCCCTCGCTCGCGACAAAACCTTCCTTGTCCCGTGGCGGGGGAGCCGCGGTGCTAGCCTAGCGACAAACTTAGGCAAGTCAGTCTTGCCGGCCCTCTACTTGGCAGGCAACCCCCAGTCTGGAGATGCTTCACGTTTTTCTTTTTGCATGCTTCAAGTCCAAGAACAAACTTGTCACAGGAGAAACAGGCCTTCACTCTTGAAGGCGCTCTTAAGGGACTGAGGGAACATTTTAACCTAGACAGGACCAAACAAGTGAACAAGGGTTAAACGTTGTGTGAATCTCTTCAAGGAATTGAGAATTGCCTGCATCTGAATGTCAGAAAACATACTGCCCTACATAAAAGCCCTTGATCTTTATCCTAATTCTCAATGGAAATTAAGGGAACTGTGTAGCATTTCAATTCTGTGCAACAGTATACAAAACCTTATTTCAGGATCTGCAATTACAGTCAGAGGGTGATCCTGAATTTATGAGTGGATATTATTAATAAATCTGAGTTGACTCCTGTGAGCCAAGACATTACTATCACCGGCTTATCTTGAACCTAGTAGGTAATTTAAACCAGAGACCGATCACCTGAGAGTACATTGTTATTTCCAACAAATCCTTATGAATCATAATGGTATTTTCAACAATCTCCTAGGATTTTTAAAAGTCATCAGAAAATAATCTTCCATAAAATGATCTGGTTTCATGTTAATTATTAACTACACTTTGAAATAACAGCACTGGTTAGTAAATAATTTGACAGCACTAAAATCTGCACTGGAAGAAAACAGGATTTATCACATGACCTGAAGAAAGCAGGGAGCAGAATACTTCTTAATCAAAGACGTATCATCATATTCACTGGAAATAACATAGTACAGCAATAATAAAGTCATACAGAGGAATTAAGCTCAAAATATTAGAACAAGTAATATTCGCAGAGTTTTACCTACTTATCAGAGATTAAGAGGGGGCCAATCTTATACAGTGAGAGCTCTCACAAGTGGTTTTTTTTTTTTTTTTTTTAAGAGAAAATAAGCAAAGGGAATCGCACAGCCAACTCCGTTTTCACACTATAAAGGTACATTTATCGACTGAAATTGCTTTCATGAGATTATAGAGCAGCTTAATTGCGCTATAGTTGTTAACTAATAGCTGCATCGTTAATTGCAAGAACAAAGGTCAGAGACTACATTGCCGTTGCGTAGGTAAGCGTGACAAGTGACAGGAGCAAACGAGTAATTCTCTGTAAGACAGACTACAATGCAAGTTACCAGCTCTCCTATTTCTTGTGCGCATCCCTAAACAAAGGAGCAAAACTGTATGACCTGCTTTTTTCCTTTTGAGAAAAATAGGAGAGGAGTGAGCCATGAGAAGAGTTAGTAATAAAAAGGGCTTCCAGCAGAAATACCTGACTTTTGCGTATCCCTCTTAAAATAAACAGTATCACTTATATTAGTGGTTTCCTACAAACAAATCATCCCAGGGACACGTTAGTACATAACTGTGGGCCAAAAAGTGAAAGGAAATAGCTAATCTATCTCCTCTTTAATGCCTTTATGTTACTCCATCCTTCCCTAACCTCTTCACAGAGGATGCTCAAGCTGGTTTTGAGCAAGCAGAGAAGCTACCCACTGTGACAAAACAGCTCCCTTGTTTCCAGCTTTTCAAATGAGGAATCATGGTAACTTTTACTGCAAAGACTTGGAAGCCAAAAGTCTGGCACCAAGCAGCAGAGTAAATGAAGCTCCAAGCTACTTTTAATGTGTGTCAACTAAAATAGTTATCAACTACTTCCTTCCACACTTAAGTCTCAATCAAAGCAAAACACATCAGAGCATTCCAACAAGTTACAAAGTAATGTGCAAAACGGATTAACACAGTAACACACAAGGATGCTGCTTATGTTAGCAGATAAGCAGCTTTCACTTCTGCATTCTATTTAATTGTGAGATTTCTGGGAAACATTTAGAATAGGTATAAGTGACCTTTTTCTCACTCTACATTTTAGTTTAAGAAATTCAAAATTCAGGCACTCCTTCAATAGTTACAAGATGCTGGATCATGTTCAGCAAGACTGAAAAAGCTTTGCTTTATGAACCTCTAATTTCAGCTGCACCTCTGCCTAGAAGACTCGTTTTTATCGCGGTTCATGAAAAAACGGTATCCAGTCAGCATTCTACTCCGTGACAGCCCTTAGCTGAGCTGTTTGCTCTTCACGTTACCTGCTGGAGCCAGTTCATCTCACAATGGTACAAAGCAGAAAACAGTGAAGCAACTTGCAGTGAAAAGCTATTTTATGAGCCAACACAGAGCAACTCGGTGAAGCTGCTCTCAGAAATAACGCGTGTAGGCAGAAGTGGCTTACAAATAAATCTTCCTGCAAGTTCTAGGTCTGTCCAAACCTCCCCCGACCTCTAGAATACCTCTTCTCCCACCCCTCCCCTTAGGCTCACAACACCTTCCTTAGATTTCCTCGTTTTAGGAGGCCCTAGTTTTTTTATTGCTCCCTGTGAATGCCAAGGTCAGCATTAAGGCTCTGCTTGGGACAGAAACTGAGGAGTGACAAGAAGCCTGAGGATGTCTGAGTACTTAATAATGTGTCTGAGCTAAGGCATGCGAAGGGAGGTAGAGCTAAACGTTAAGATGTCTCTAACTGGCAAGTTCCTTGATTTTTAACAAATGTGTTGACAGCAAATTTGAGCAACTTCAACTCTAACTTAAGAAAGTTTTTATGTGCATGAATTATTTAGGCTTTAAAACTTCAGTTCAATAAGCTTAGACACAGAGTACAGTACAGTTTTGTTTATCAGTTAAATATTTCAAATATTATTACTTATGAATAAACCCAACATGAATTATCCAGGTCTCATTATAATTAGAAAAACTCCACAACCAGAAAAGCTGAGAGACTAGCAGCATTTGTACTTTTTTTGTTCTGTAAGTAAACATTATGACCTATGCTAAATTCACTGATTTTTTTTTTTTTATTTAGAAAAGCAAATTTATAAGATGTTTTGCACAGGAAGGTTTCTCAAGTTATCGCATAGGAAAGTAAAGCTTTTTCTGAAGCCTTTGCATTATAACAATCCAAAGGCACAGCAAACTGCTAGACTTTGCTTGCATCTTCACTTATGCTGAGCAATACTAACCTGCATATTCAATAGCTCCAACCCTCTGTAGTGTAGTCTTAGTACTCAGAAAAAATTGTCTTCTCTCGTAGAAAGAAGAGGTAGGAAGAAATAGCTTCAATAAGTTGCTTCGTGAGGGAAGGAACAAGGTAGACTTTCCTAAAGAAAAGCCAAGTCAGAGATGAACTTTACCAAATTCAAAAGCAACTGAAGGAAGCACTCACTGCTTTCTTCTGAGAATGAACGCAACAGCCCAGGACCCTTGAAATGCAGCGTATCCTGCAGGCAGGAGCGATATGCCCTAGACAAAAGTAGCTCCTAGGAGAAAAGAGGATCATAAAGGGAACGACATATTTCCAAGTAGCCACGCGTAATCTCACACAGGGCTTTACGTTTCAACAAAAAGGCCCGTGAATTGCACTTCATATTAAAGGGAAGGACTTGATACACCAAACAAAACAATGGAGTAAGAGGATAAGACTGATCTGCGTGGCTGAACTGATGCACTGCTGCAGTTTAAGCTATTCAAAACTTGTCCAGCACGCGTTCGCTCTTGTACAATGGTAAAAGAGCGGTCAAGCCTGGAGATCACAAATACAGGCATCTGGGGAGCTGAATGCAAACTGGGGGGCGGGGGTTTGAACAGTTCTTTTTCCTCAAGTGTGGGCTGTCTGCAGCACAGTGCTGCGAGCACAAAAGGAGTTCAGATTTTAAAAGCAAGAGATGAGGCTTTCCATTTACCGTATTCTCTCCCTTTCCTGTTTTAAGGGTTATAACATCCAATAGCAACAAGTTTAGTTAGCAAACCATAACTGCAACATTACTGGCTCATATAGGAAGCAATGCCGGAACCAGAACTACTACAGTGATGATCACACCTGACCCGGTCAGAAAACGCGCGTTTGTTCGCTCTGCGCAAGAATCTCCATGGTTGTAACTAATTCCAACAGCTAGCCCCACCGAGCCCAGAGATCACAAACGCAGGCATCTGGGGAGCTGAGTGCAAGCTGGAAGAACAGGTCAAACAGTTCTTTTTCCTCAAGCCTGAACTGTCTTACATCGTCGCAGCAATCAAACAGGAGCTGTTTATCACATGAAAGCAAATATTATTTCTGTTGTTATGGCTATTGAGACATCTGATAGCCTCAGGCAACCCAAAAGGGCCCCAACAATAACTGCTCAACTTAAAAGCCAAAGGGCAGATACCCTTGAAGTGAGAGATGACACAGAAACAGGAGTCGACCTTGAAGTTCAGTTTGATGGAAAGAACCTGAACACTTCAGGGTATTTCCCATTCATCTTCACAACCCTCTCCAAGGCAGAAGGGGCACACTTGATAACTGATAGCGCCAAACGCCAGAGAACATAGCAGCACAACGTACTTCCCACAAAGACAAACTCCTCCTCGAGGCAAAGGCAGAGACCATCAGAAGTGCAGTTCAGAAGCGTTCAGGCAAGTGGCACTGGGGAATGGTTTTTGTCGGGTTCCCAATTACCTTGCTGCTGAGAGGGCAGAAGTTAATGATATTTTGTGAACTAATTAAACTTTACAGAACGTTTTAAATAATTCTCTGCTACATGTGAGTGACAGATACCTTCGTCACAGAAAACGTCAGCTGTCTCTGCTAAGAAGATCCTTTAATTCTTTAGCAGCTGGCCTGAACAGGTACAGAAGTTGTCAGACCCAAGCGCATCAAAACCTACTGCTTGCGAGCACATTAAAATTAGTGGAAAGGACAACACTGGATTTCCAATCCTGTGTTTGGCTCACTGTTTTTGGAGCCCTCCAACACCGTCCTGGAAGCAGATAACATACTCCCCAGAAAATAAATGCTCGCTTCTAGGGATAGCGGGTTTCAAGTTGGATTAACAGCATGACTCAAAGTCCACAGCTGAGTCCCTTGGGTCTTTGGTTATCTTCTGAAGCAATATTGATACTTCTTGGCACAGGAAAAGAAAATGACAATTACTTCTCTGCTGGGAAAGGGGACTACAAGTCACTACGCAATCATAGGCAAGGCTAGCATGCTCAGGAAAGGATCCCCCCTCTGCCCCTTTGGAGAAATCATGCTGCTTTTGTGTAACTCCCGCTTCTCACTGGTGAAGAGGTACGCGTATGTGTATAAAAGGCTTTTATCTCTGTATAAAGGCTGCTATATGTTACATATTCCCAAAGCTGTTCTAGGGACATGGGTCTGTAATTCCTCCTTAAATCAAAGGTTAACAGTTCTTGGGTTCACAGTTTCTGTTAACAGTGAGAGCATTATTTACCACCTGTATTTCACCTTTTCCGTTGCTGCAGACAGTGGCTTCAATCTGCGGTCAACAGACCACTGAAAGACGCTTGAGTACTTTTAAGAGTTCATTAAAAAAAGTAACTGAACAGCTAGGTTCAAGCTTGATAGGTTTAAGCCTATCAAGCAGGCTTAAATTCAATATACATGGACTGTATCTTCACTGGAAGAGTATCAGGAGTCCACAAATTTAAAAAAAAAAAAAGTCAAACACACAACCATAAGTGACAGAGGGGGAAAAAAATTTATACAAGTAAAATTATAAGCTACACTCCAGGTAAGTTGGTTGGTGTTTCCGACACTGGTAGAGACAACTTCTCCCCTTTTGTCAGGGAAAGGGAGAAAATGGAGTTCTTTCTTTTCCATAAAGATAAAACTGAACAGATAGCCAGGATAGCCGCTGTTCTTTCTCACGGATTCACTTCAGATTTATTTATAGTAGCGTTTGCCACCTTTACCTGCAAATGCCACCAAAGAGCTAGTGACTTCATATAAGTTTCTTGGTTTAATAGCATATGTGGTGCCTCTGCCCCTCCCTCAAAATAAACAAAACTAATCAGGTCTAAAAATGAGTTTATATCTTGCTGTTCAAAGCAAACAGAAAGAGTTGGGCACAGATAAACTAATTTTCACCTGTTTCTGCTTACTGCATATACACTAACTCAATTTAGATTGATCGGAAAACGTTTGCAGACTTACTACAGCGGCACAAGGGTAACTCCATCCATTCAGCTGATTTTAAAAAAGGCACACCAAGATGAAACGTTGTTTGCGCTCCTTTTTAATTTTATTTTAGCTCTTTGTTTACCTCTTCACTTCAAAGCACTTCCAATATGAAGAACAGTTTCAGTGTGACAACTTAGGAAAATTAAAATAGAAAAAATGTGCCAGCATCAATCTGCTTTACATTGGGAAGCACAACAGCCTTGAGAGAGAGAAATGACGGCATATGAGAGCACGCTATAATGAACCCAGAAGCGCTATCTGCAGTAGGAAGAGTGTATTAGACTAGAGGTTGAACACTCCTGACACAATTTGCCTTCCTCAATAAGAGCTTTTTGTTCCCCAGTTTCAGGGTAGAGTTTTTCACTCCAAAACTACATGAAAATTATCAATAGCAAAGCTCACAATTCTCCCCCTTCACGGAACAGCGGAGGTTGGCAGGGACCTCCGGAGATCATCTAGTCCAACCCCCCTGCTCAAGCAAGGTCACCTAGAGCAAGCTGCCCAGGATTGTGTCCAGGCAGCTTTTCAGTATCTCCCAGGGTGGAGACTCCATAACCTCTCTGGGCAACCTGCTCCTGTTCTCTTTGCTAGCACCTCTTACTTGTTTGAATTAGTTGGGGGGAGAGAACAAAACAAACAAAAAAACCCAAAAACCACACACACCACCACACACAGAACTTGCTTAAAGTCCAAATCCAGAAAAGTAAAGCACATAGTAAGATCGAGCCTGCAAGAGACATCTGTGACCTGTGCCCTTTTCCACTGCAGCCTTATGCCGGTCTGGAAAGGAAGGAAAACGGCCACTGCAAGTGAGCCGGGAAGCGCAGCAGCTCGCAGCGCCTGCCAGACAGCCCAGACAAGCTGGAGATGACGCGAGCCAGCATCCCTTGTGCCTGCGACGGGGGACAGCCAGGGAGGGCATCAGCCCAGACAGCAAGAGAAAAGGCTGCCAGTGCTTCCAAAGAGACGAGCTGATGGACAGGCCCCAAGCAGCAGGGCCACGCTGTCTTGGGCAGCCTCTGTCCCGCCGCGGCGCACTGCGGTCGGGAGGCGCGCCAGGGCACGCAGCCCCGCGGCACGAGAGGCACCGGCCGAGGGGCTGCGAGCCAGCCCAGCCTGGGCGCCACCTCCACAGCCCCGCGTTCACATGGCGGCCCAAGCCCGCTACGAAACATGATCCTGCTTAAGAGGAGGTCAGAGAGGGTTTAAGGAGCCTGAGCCCAGCAGTAATGGTAAAAATCAGTGGAAGGTGCCTGGGTTGCCAAGGCCGCCTCAGGTTTCCACGTTGCTGGAAAGCAAGTTTTACTTTGAGTTTTAGTCTTGGATTCCTTTTGGACAGACACCCTTTCATTATCTGTGAACCGAAACTCCCCTTCTTTTCACAGCAACACGTGAGGTGCAATTTCAATTCTCTTCTAAAAGATATTGTTAGCAAAGGGCACCGCATGGAAATACACGCTGTATGTGCCAATCAGCGACTAGTATCATTTTATATCACTTTGCAAAAACATGCCTTCCCACTAAAACAATCTTTTGGTATGGTCAGAGCAGAGGCGTTTTTCTTCCTCTGCTTGGAAAAAAAAAAAAAATACACACACACACACGTTTAAGAACTAATGAGTGCTATGTACTTGCTCTCTAACTCTATTTCTAATTTGTACCATTTTATTTAATATGTATTAACCAAAAGCCTAATTATTTTAGCTATTTTAAAATAATCAAAAGAAATCGATTATAAATTGTACGCATTGAATCAAATATTTTTGCATTTAAGTTTTTCCAGTACAAACTAAACATATCTATCTGCCACCCAGAGTCACAAATCAGCCCTAAATATACATTCTGGTAAGAGTGGCACAGAAAGATAGCCCTGAAGCAATCTTACCAATTGAATATGAAAAAATTTGAAATATTTCTATCATAATAATTATCTCAATTAATTATAAATATCGAGTCATTTTAGCAAAAAAAATTAAATTACTGTAAACCTAGAACCTGCATGCTAAACCTGTGCAAAAAGGCAAATTGCATCAGATGCTACATATAAATGCTTTTAATGGAACTAACACGAAGAATTTGATGTTTTATACACTTCTGATAAAATTCTAAATACATATCACAGGCAGCAAATTCATTCCCCAAAGTGACATAATCTGTTGGCATAATGCCATGCCGTGAAAAAAATTAAATTTTATTTATAGGAACACGCATCTGGTTCTGATGAACTTACTTTACCTGCTAATACCAGTGTTTGTATGATTGATGACATTAACAGAATAGTGTCATCAACATCTCTCAAAACAGCCATTTGAAAATGACAGGTACATACAAAGACGACATTGAAAGCTAAAAAGGCATAGCATCGTTGCTGCACATTAAACAATCATTTTGGTCCACAGTGTTTGTAAACTCAAGGATAGCTTCCTTATCATAATTAATAAGATAATCCTTAATGTAAAAATATTTCTGCTGTTGACATTCTCTTGCTATGTTCTCAGCTGCTAACGAGAAGAATATATACTAGAGATCCCCATTTGTACAGGAACTAGATTGTCAGTTTGATCATAACAAAGTACCCTTTCTAGTAAGGTTTGGTTACATCTATGAATAGCAATCCAGAAAATTTCCCTTCTTCTGGTCTGTAAGGTACGAGAGAGAGTTTTCTCTATATGATTACCTCCACTCTTAAAAAAATAAGGAGTCAAAGATAAGCGAGAATAGAGTAGACCGAAGGGGAACTTGCTTCTCCTTTTACTCCAAAATTTACAGAATAATTCTAAATTATAAACATTTTTCCACTGCAATCACTTTTTGAGTCGATTCCAATTCTCTTTATTCTTCTGAGCCTCCCTGGTAGAAACGTGAGGGGGGACTTGCACTATTCTTACCACCATACAAAAAAGTTGCTTTGCAGAGAACACACCACCTCAATCAACAATTTCAGAATACGTTTCGTGGAATACTCTTCTCAAGAGACATAACATTATTGAATTCAACCTCTCAAATGGAAATCTGAGAGTATCCAAGAAAGTAGGTGCTATGAATGAAGGAAATACAGATATATTCATGATTTAGTACATGTTAGCCACTCAGCCTTCATACCTGTTTCCATGCTGTGGAATTTGCACCATTAAGAAAAGTGCATCTTTGCGGAACCCTACAGAAACACCTCCTGATGCCTCTGCAGCTATGCTTGGCGCCTCGCAGATCTAAGGAAAATGCTTCTACGTTCTTAGAGAAATGAAAAACAGTGTTAAGGCACTAATTCTTTAGCTAACAAGAATATCACTACAAAAATTTCTGAAAAATAGATTGGTCACCAAGAACTGCAGCACCACAGGTTTGATTTATTTAGACTGTTTAGTTTTAAACGAAACATCCATACTTTGGCTATGTCTCCTGAAACCAAATAGAAGGGAATATCTTTATTCCTTCTGACAAATAGAGTTTTTTCTCTGTTGTGACTTAAAATCCATTTAATCTTTGTTTCCTTGTTTTCCGGCCTTTCCTTTAACATCTTCTCAACCTCTCAGAGAAGTGTTTTACAAAATTTCCCTTAGAATATGCCTCTCCTGCATCAGGAACAAAGAATTCATTTGGGCTTTTATGGAAAATGTCAAAAGATGAGGAGATGAAGAATAGCTGGCCCTCGCTCAGCAGTGCTACTTGCAGAACCTACTTTATCCCAAAAGAGTGGATTTCTGTGTGTTCCCTATCCCGCTGTTTGAAGGCGTATTAAAGTTTTTGCAGAGTTTTAAAGAATGGGGGGCTGTGTCCCCCTCTCCTTTTTGGGGAGGGGAAGGGGAATGGAACTGAACTCCGGATTTGAAGAACATCCACCATGTTTCTCAGGCTGACATGAGGTCAGCTGAGGAGGAGGACTTTCCTCTTCTTCCCGTAAAGCTGACAGGTATGCTGCGAAACTGATTGTTCCCGGTGATTCTAAAAAACACCAGGGGAAAGGAAAAGAGAGAGACCAATTTATCTTCACAGATGTTAAACGTATAATCACCTCAGATACACCACTATTCAGTTCAACGGAGCAAGTACGTTACAAAAAGCCTAGCAGCTTTTTTATTTAAGGTATAAGTTTCATGCTACCCTATTTCAGCCAGCGGCTAAACAGACAGCTGTGCGGATGCCAACAGGGAGAGTAATTCCACAAACTTCTTACGATACCAGGATATGCCCTCAGCCAGTCAGAGTGTGTGCCACAGTTCAAACACGGGAGTATTACGAGCATACCTCGGGACTAATGCAGGTAAGAAAGCCGTATTTCTTGAATTCTTCAGAGAGGAACTTGGAGATTCGTATGTTCCAATCCAAATTTAAACAAAAGCAAATTCAAGACAAAACTTAGTATTAGTACTATAACAAAAACAAAACAAAATCCACAAGCTACTGCTCAGCTTGCTTTTCAAGCAAAAGTAGCCTGCTGTTCTTGAAAGATTTCTCTTCGGGGTCAAAGTTTTCCTCTTCTATGGGATATTGCAATCACTGGCAAAAATCAAAGTTGAGGTGTTTGATCCAAATCTTGAATCTTGCTAAATCACCCTCACCATTTTAGTCTATATTCACAAGGGTCTCGGGTTACTATTTCCACTTTGCCGTCAAACGCACGCGACTCCAAGAGCGCACAGAACGCAGCAGCAGTAGAATACTTCTCCCTTCATTCCAATTACCACTGCAAGGAACCGCTTTATGGGCGCACAGGAAACGGGGACTTGCTGATCTAAAAAAAAAATTGTGACTTTGCAGGTTTCAAAGAGCACTACATTATAATAACTACTGCAAAAAATATAAATCCAGACTAGCTGAGACATCAGCTATAAAGGAGAACAAGAAGTCTCTGGATAAGGTCTCTCAAGCGGGATGGGTAATTTAGTATCTAAGGGACCTCTATTAATCAATCACAACTTCTTTGAGCACAAATAACTATCCATCTTCTAAGAAAAACAAAACCACTGATCTTACTTTCGAAAGTACAGAAATATTAACCAGAATCAGAGGAGGGGCCTCATACTTCAGTGCCCTGAAAGATGACATATTTAAAAAAACCTTAAAAAGATTTTTCTTCCTAATGTCACAGCAGTATTGGGTTTGGGTTGCCACTGTTCTCAGTTGTCCACTGGGTTGCTGTGTTCAGAGAAAGTGTTATTTACATATTTTAATGATATGCATGCCAGTAGGACGCTGACTCACTCAGAACCCATTTTGTTTTAGCTAAATGTTTCTAGAGCTTGAGTAAATGATACGCACGAGCCACGTTGACTGTCGTCTTCCACTTTTAATTTCGCTGTCAGACATGCGAGCAACTTCCTAATGTTGCATTCCAATCTCAGGGCAATAAGCCTGCTGCGTAAGCTGCTTGCTAAAAGCTGTTCCAGATGGAACTAACAGGATTTTGTAGGACCCCAAAGATGGAGCTAGAGACGAACATGTGTCAAAAGCACTGACAGCATCACCCTCCTCTTTTCCTTTTTTGCCAGCAGTTTTTATTTCCACCCTATAATTCGTCCACATCCTTTATAACATAGGCCACACGGGGGAAAAAAGAAAGACTTTAAGTCTCACAGGCATCTTCCATCACCCGCAATCACATCTACCTGCCTATACAAGGCGGAGGTTTACAAACAATCAGGCATCTCAGAGACGACAGCAAAAGCCTGCAATATATTTTAAAATGGAAACAAAACCCAGGCCCCTACTAATCTGGTAAGTTCCAGAATGATGGAAAACTTTGGTTTTTTTCATAATACGTACTTTCCCTCATGAATACTCAATAAAAGCCTGCGTTCCTCTCCTTGGAAACAGGCTACAGAAAGCAACACGTTGGGTAACTTCTTTTACCAACTGCAACTTTTTTTCTGATAATTTATATACTGTATCATGGAACACTCATTATTAGCTCTTATTAAAGTACAACACAAAGAGTTTACTTATCCTTCTCAAATGAAAACGTGTAAATTACTCCCACTGCTCATCTCGTATAACACAGGTAGAAGAATGCACTTTTCTCAAATGCAAGCGGTGTGCAAGGAATCACCAAGAAGTCCTTCCCCTCCCCACTCACATACCTCTTTGCCCCCTCCAAAACGGAAATTACCACAGGGCACTTCTGTCCTCTTCTTCAGACGAGCAAGTCAGTACGCTGAAACGGTCTCAATATTTCGTTTAGATTTCTTAGTTTTTCCCTCTACAATACGTAGCAATTTCTTTTTGGTGAATAATACCACAGCACGTCGTACAATGAAGGGGTAAATCAGTGCAGGGTTCAAAAACAACGGGGGGGGGGGGGGGGGGGGAGGGGACAAGAGAATGGCTTTTGCTACCTTGACAGCCCTGAGCTAGCTGCACAGTCGCATTTGTAACAGCCTCTCTAAGAGCAGCCGTTTTCCATGGCGTAAGACTGCCACGCAGCTCCGGGCACTGCAGGGCCTCGCACCACCAGCCGCAAAACCCAACTCGCTGCACATGTCTCTATGATCATCTAATCAGACATCAGAAGAAATACAGTGACAAGCTCCTGCGCTGATTAGACATATTCTATATTTGTTCCACAGCATAAACAGACACACAGGAGCTGCTTTAAAAATGGACTCATCCAAGTCAATTCTGTTTTAAAAAACACAAACTGTTCAGAACTTTCCTACTGTTTGAATGACAGAAAATTACTTCTGCATCCCTCCAAATCTTCTGTTCACAGTTCCACATAGCAGTATTTCAAGAATAACAGTTAAATTATTAATAGGAAAGGTTTTGCTGGGGAAAAAAAAAAAGAAAATGCCTTCCAGAATGTAAAAACCTTGCTATTCTGCATGACACTGAGACCACGCTGCTACTACCGTGCAGCACAATCCTGCCCCTCCAGCAACACGCATTTTAATACCAGAGACGTGTTTCCGTTTCTACTTTACTTGCTACCTAATTACTAGATACTGACTAGCACAGGACAAAACGTTGCAAGTGCATGATCCTTCCAGCATTGCCACTTCCTGAAGAAGTGCCGAATTTCCCCACGACACTCGCTTTCCTTCCGAAGGCCCCCGCTGCTGGGATCACACTGTCAGGAGAGGACTGCGTATGGGAACACTAACGTGCGCACCGGAGTCTGGAATTAAAACTACCTGGCCTCACCAGGGTGAGTAAATGTTTGGCCTCTTAAAACACACTGAACAAGAGTTTTATCTTTTAAAAATAGACACAATACCCTTGCTCATTGCAGTGGAGTGTCTTAGCTGCAGCCCTAACAGAAACAAGCCTGAACAACTGCAGTTACGGCTCTGCAACTATGATTCAATCACTTCTGCAACTATGATTCAATCACTGTGTCCAAAAAAAAAAAAAAAGATCTTCTGTGCCCTGCAATGCTTTTAAATAGCATGATTATATAAAGTAATATTTTTGCCTTTTTCCTTAAAATAAAACACCGAAAACATTTTGAAAGTACTATTGATAATCTTTATCCCAGAAACAAGCTCTGATCACAACATTAATAACTTTATGTTCACATATACAACAATATGTAAAGGGAACAAACAACAGAGCTGCATCCTTTCATACACTCACATTATGCTAATCTGCAGGCACTTAATCAGAAAGGCTAATACATTACAAACAATTAACGGCCAGAAGAGGCAGGGGAGGTTTTGATCTTTTTTAATAAGGGCTTGAAGCAACGTTCTGATCGTATAGAAAACTTATCTAAAACTGCAAGTTATATGTTCATAATGCACACAATTCAGTCAAATTTAAGAAACATTCAGTTAAAACTTGAGACCAGATTGAGCCACAAGAACAGCTCTTCAACTGATCCAAACTCTCATTGTATCTTTAAATATGGATACATACAATTTAAAGCGGTCATTCTTATTTTAATTAACTTCAACTTCACCTAAGTATCCAGAAAACATGCTACTGTAAGCGAAAAATCACATCATACAGAATGTAGCATCCAGGAACGCATCAGCAGCTTAACAAGAGGAGGCAAAATCACGCACGAGGCAAAACTCCCATCAACTTAAATGGGACCATAATCTTCCTCAGTCTAAAACTCATGAACCCATAGTTAGGACAGATGAAGCCTGAAGATAGTAGGAAAGTCTGTCCCTGAGACAAAAGACAAATAAACAGAGGTAATAGCTCCAGAAAACAAAGTTCAAATGCTTCCGGTACACCTTAATAGTCAACCGTCTAGATGAACCAGACTAAGAGTAGCAACATGTGATTTGCTTTCTAGAAAAGTTCAAAACAAACAAGCAGAGCCCCAACCCCCCCCCCCCTCCAGTTCAGACTTTCTGCGTTGCTGCGTCCCATCCTTCCCCGGCTGGGGCTCGGGCAGAGGGATCTGCTTAGGAACTCTGGAGTTGATGCAGAGAACCTGAAACCACATCTTCTCTTGGCGAGCAGGAGAAAAACACTGCGGAAATGTTCAGTGGCAACAGAATACCTTCACTCTCTGAAAGGCTTCAATCACCTGAATTAAACAGCAGGGCAGCCCTATACACGGAAGAAGTGGAAGATTTCACGTCTTTTGAGAACCCCATGCTCTGAAGGCAGGCCAGTCAAGAGCCAAGACACAGCTGGACACACTTGGCAATTGTCCTAGCAAAGCTACGGCCCCAGGATTTTGACACATCCATTATGCTAGCGACGCCTCCACGGAAGAACTGTCTGAAGCCACAGCGATGGATGTTTGCATTTCCTGAAAGCCAGTCCAGGGCCCTATGATTATAACTGGTCAGAAAAGCTTAAGAGCTGACTCCATAAGTTATAAGTATCCCTAAGAAATACCTTTTGTTCCATAGCACGTTCAGACGTATGTTATCCCTGTTTTTGTCTCTAATATTAGAGTGTCTAGATTTTTCGGTGGCAGCTATCACAATAAGGGAGGGGAGGCCTGCATGAGAAAAGAAACTCAGATTCTGTGCCATCTGTTAAATGACTTCCAGTCTGAGAGAACAGATGCTGGACTTCACTACCAGCTTTTGACAGATCTAGAAATATTTTCTTAATTGGGGCTAAAACTCTTAACTATGACAGGATAAGTGTCAGAGAACGTCCAAAAGAATGGCACCAATTCTTCTCAAACTACCTGGCTCACTCAAAAACGCTGTCCTTCTGGTAAGCATGGTCTGGCATGAAACAGCCTTCCTTAGGATGAACATACACCGGAGCACTACACAAACCCACAAAACATGCCCTGCTTAGATTGACAGAAAATGCTGTCAGCTGCTCAAATCGTTCCTCACCGGAACTGGGTAGGAATTTCCTTTCCTTACATTGCTGCGTGTTCCTTATTTTATTTTGTGCGCTACCCTACTGCACGTCTGTCCTGCGCTCTCCTAGAGACGGAGTTGTGTCATCTTCAAAGACTCACGTGATAATCACCTATCAAATCTGGCCAACTACTGACACTGGTGTATCAGCACAAAAGCTTATTAAGGCAGCATACAGTGCAACTAAAAATGTCTACATAGAACTGAACTGCCAATTCCACACATGCCAAATGCCCAAAATGCCAAAACAATTAAACTAATTATGAAAGTTATTTTCTACGATAAACTGATAGCTGAGATAGCTGTGGCATAAATACAGAGGCTTAACTTTTACTATCTGTTGCACTGAAAACAAGTTAACCTACCAGCGGCTCCGAGTTTTCCAACTTACAGAGTTCAATGAAGCACTTAGGAAAAAGACATGTTTGTGGCAGAGGAAATGCAATAATAATTTTGAATTTCCAGCAATAAAGAATAAATGCATTTTCTCGAAATGCTGCTTTAAAGCATACCTGGAAGAGCACAGCTATATCCAAAATGCATCATTCACTTGTTTATGCCATGTTTTTTCAATTGTCAGATATCAATTCTTCCCTGTGTTTTAAAACAATCTGTATCTAATTTATGTTATTTACGCTTCTTATACTTCCCAATACATTATGCCAAAGCATATTTCAGCATGATTGATGATGAGAGTTTTAGAAATGGTACTGTTGCAAAAATAAGAGGTGGTATAAAGTAGTTTGCTGTAACAGATTTTTCTTATGACAATAAAAAAAACTTCTCAGACTTCCCCCCCCCCCCCCCCCCCCCCACTCATACAACATTTAAAAAAAATTTGAGGACCTTCCTCACTCTTGCCAAGTGCCTGTTACATCCAGGGCTGAAGGCAGAACGCTCTCCATTTTAGGTGCGGAGAATTCCTCTAGGCCTAGAGGATTCTCGTGTCCTCACACCACGGAGCGAAGCATCGCGAGCCTGTGACCTACGAGGCATTACTGGACTCCCCCACATCATGGCATAAAACGCACTTGCCGTTGCTAATATTATATTGAAAACAAAACTATCTTTCTTTCCCTGATGGTCACAAGTAAAACATTTACAATACATCCTGGAACTGAATGCAGTCATTTTATCAATTCGTCCATTTTTTGTTGAAGTTTCACGGTTATGAACTACCGGCTCAGCTCCTGACAATCACCTATGGCAGATTAAGTATTACGTCGCTAAGTACACACTTTGCAAATTTCTCAACTTCATAAACAGAGTAAGAGCTGCACTGTTAAACAAGAATTCGTCTGTGTACTTCAATTTATCAGAAAAGTCACTATTTACTGAATATGTAACTGCTAGCAGGAGGCTTCTCAGAAGAAGAAAAAAACTCTCAGCCCAAATAGATCTACCAAGTGAAGTGGGACATTGTCAAAGTTCAGCACCCTGCTATGCCATAACGAACTTGGAGAGTGAAAATTGCATCACACTGCAAACACAAGAGATTGTTAAATAGGACACGCACTAAATATTTGCAGGTGCATACACAGTTGGCCATGCAAAGAGAAACAACAAACAGCTAACTAAAATCCAGCCTTGGTCTTCAGAATTTACAAAGTTAAGATTCAGACCAATGAAACACCATTGATACGCAAATCATCGGACTTTCTGCTTACTTACCTTACTCCCACTCAACACAAGGTGTGATTTTTAAATACATCTTCAGCTGAGCAGGTTCCCACCTTCAGCCCTCGTTCCTGAACCACAGTTCATTCCAGCTGCTCCTTTACATGCTACTACAGCCGCCTGTAAAACCTGGTTATACATTGATTGTGATCTAGGTCGAAGCTGCCTCCTCCCTCTCAAAGCAGAAGTCTGGGGGTTTTGAGGGCTTTTGTTTGTTGGCTTCTGTTTTGAAAACCAGGTCTTCTCAATGATTCATATCAGTTCAAGTAAGCGGGGACAAGGAATGAATTGCAACAACGCAGAAGGAAGGTAGAGAGAAAGTCACTTGCATGTGTTTCACAGGCAGAGAAAATGCAGGTGTAACTGCATCCTCAGTTAAACCAGTGTTCACCTGGTATAAAGTAGTGCAGAAGCAGGCCCTGCAGAGCTTTCTAGGCAAAACAGCAACTCAGCTGAAAACCTCTTTTGCTCGATACATTTATATATCCCAGATGACACATTCAGAGATTCTGCCGAGCTTAATCTTTTTGAGTAATGCAAGAACACCCTCCCTTCACAAGAAGTTTCAGGCTCTGAAATTGCAAAGTAAAATACAGGGCCCAAGTGTCACCAAGACACCACCGCTTTCAGAAGCTTGAAGACAGCCTGCAATAACATCTGATTAAGCATTACTGCCTGCCCGCTAATTTTGTTTTTCCTCTAATATTTAGTAATGACCATATCAAGAACAAATTTGTCCTCATAATCAAAGAGTCACATTGTGAAATAGGAATCTAGGAGAAAGAAGAGATCTTATAAGACAGTAACAGGGTGCCAGAGGAAGAGAGAAAGGCCATCAGAAGACAAGAAAAGGAAAAAAGAACGCAAGACTGGTGACGAACGTTGAAAGAAAGTACGTTTTGCCATTAAGTAATGATAAACTGTACAATATAAAACTGAACAGAATCACAAACAATTCCCAAGAGTTCAGTTCATATTCCAGTGCCTTGTTCCACCACGGAGCGCTACTTAAGCCTCCTATTAAGTAAAGGGATTCACCTAAAACATCCATTTTGCTGGGAGACAGTTCACTCCTTTACAGGAGAGGAACACGATGCACTTTTTTTAGATTCCAATACGTTCAGCTTATAAAACAGCACCATACCTACAGATAAAAACAGTTTTTGCCCTTATTAAAAATGAGAATTACACAACACCTACTGCCACATGTGTGAGACTGTGGTCACCAGGATGGGAAGCACTTGGGTGGAAGTCAGCAGGCGGGCCCAAGGCTGGATCACTGCTCCTTCGCACCAAAAGCGGCGTGCCTACGAGGCAAAAGAAAGAGCAATGAATCAACAGTGTGGCAGGAACACAGCGTGGAGATTCACATGGTTTAACCAAGAGGCATACAGCTCCTACACAAGCTTCTCTGGGGCAACAGCAACCGAGTCTGCTACTATACCTAATGGCAGTGTGCCATTTGGTATTTACCGAGGTACGGACGTAAGACGGTTCCAACCTCGGTTACACAGACCTTCACTCCAGCTAAATTAGGTGAAAAATGTTGACAAATAGGAAAAAAAAAGACATTCTTTCAAAAACAAACAAGTAGCTGCAGGGATCTGCGACCACACGTGCTTTCAAACTGGCAGGGAAACCGTACACTTGGTCTAAGGAATAACAGCCAACAAACCCACGCTGGACTACTTTTGTTAGTTCCTAAAACTGGCAGTGGTTATGTAACTACACTGGCACTTCCTCTATCAGGAACCTTTCCTTCCACACTGAGGACAGCTTTCCTTGCATTTTCTACATTAGCCCAGCAAACTAGGATCTCACAATCCGATTTTCAACCCCTCCCGACTTTCTCCTGATGTATCTCCCAAAGCCATACTGAGCAACTGCTTGCCTGTCCAAGTTCAGCAAGGCCCTATTCAATCCATATGGAAATTAACTTTGGATGTGATGCTGTGACCATATGTATGGTTATAACGTTTATTTTCAGACGCTCATACGATGCAATAGTCCATCACTAGTACTGCCTTGCCTTCCCAACCTGAAGCATGTAAACAACTGCGCTCAGGCATAGGTTTTCCAGCGGAGGGGTAGGAGAAGGATAAACGGATGACAACTCGCTACATTAGTTTCACTTAGTATGTAATGCGTCTTGGGGTGGCTCTGCAAAGACAGCCTAAATAAGGTAGAGGTAATGATGCAAAGAGGAGCAGGGGGAAGGAATTTCATTCCCCGCAGATCTGCCTTTTGGTATCGATTCTGCCAGGACTGCAAGGGAACAGCCGCAGCCGTCGCAGCGCTTTCAGAAAAGCTGCCGATTAACCAGCGTTCTCGCAGGCATCTCCAGTTAAGACTTTCGCCTATCACTCACGTGCTCTGTTTGGGGATAACAAAGAGCAGTGCAGAGTTTCTAGTAACAGCGCTCTCCAGTTACCAGAACACACTGGTTCTTTAAAACACTCACCGCAAAGCCTCCAGGTGCCCGAGAGAAGACAGACACTCCTACTAATTTGAGGAAAGTATTTCTCATGTTATCCAAAATGAAATCAACAGACATGACTTTTCTTCAAGTCTTCCCAAAATAATTTATCCTAGCATTAAGAACAAACGTAGAGTATATCAGTCTAAGAGAACAATTTTTCACAAGTTGCAAGTGAGTGAGAACGAGATCATAACTGACAGTTATACTATTAATTATAGTGGCTGGGATTGATGGCAGCCCTAATTACTAGATCTATAATAGAAGTTTGTACTCGCAACACAGTTGCTTTGTTAACACAGGCACTAACTCAATTCTGGAGCAACCGTACCAAACTCACCCCCAGCCCAACTTGCTCGTCTTCAGTAGAATTACAGCTAGAACAAATACAAGCAGCTGACACCGAGCAGCAACAAGAGGATCTAACACTATTATCCTTCCTCTTGGTGAAGTTTTTTTTGTTTTTGTTTTTTTTAAATACACAAGTAATTCTTCTGACCTCTGCTTATGCAGGAAATCAATAAGAAAGGCAAAGGACAAGACTTAAATTTGCGTCCTAGTATCGATGGAATACACAAACAAAAATCAAAAGGTGAACATGGTTTTCTAGGCTCAATGATGATCTCAAGAGCTGGGATTATTTTCACAAGGACATTCTGAAGGGATTGATCACAACAATTATCCATTTTGTATCATTTCCAGAAGTGTCAGTAAGCCAAGAAGAAACCAAACTCCCACGACTTAAATCATCCTCTTCTTCACATGGTGCTAAAGACAGAGTTTTTCCCTCTAAGTGCATTTGGTAAGAAGGTGATGGACCAATTCAAGTTTGGCTTTCGTAACAGCTGTATCCTAGAACCCACCTTATTCCGTCACAGTAATAAACAGCCATTTACAGAAAAGGATTTCCTTCTCCTCCTCCTCAAACCGAGTTAAGTCTAGTTGTTGAGACGATCTACGCCTCTCTGGGACAACGCTGCAGGGGCATACAGAGGTCTATTTCTACGCTCTAGCCATTCCATCCTGCCAAACTCTGGTGGCCAAATTTTAAGAACTCTTCTGTGACACACTATAGGGCTAAATTACTAGTCGTTCTCACATCTTTAATCAATATTGTGAATATGTATTTCAATACATTTGTGGTTTTAAGTATGATATTACTGTCATGGGGTTTAAAAATTTATGGTGTTAAGTATGCAATTTAATACCATTACTAATTCTCTGACTTCAGTAAGTGAAATCAGATTTTCTTCATACGTTTTTCAGCTAAATAGTCTCAAAACACAAGTGGCTTCCCTGAACAATCCTCAACCTCATCAGATCTCTCCCAACTCCTGCCTAGGCACGCTGCTTGCAACTCCGGTATCACTCTCAAATGGGAATCTGAGTGTTCACCTCCCTCCCCATCTACCTTCCTTTCCCTTACTATTAGGGAGATATAAAACTCACTTAAAACAAAACAAAAGCAAAAAAACCAACCACACACCACTACAGTTGTCCAACTATGCTAAGTTTGACCTACCAGCACACTACTCATTCCAAATCTTAGCAGAAACTGCATCTCACTTTCTTGCCTGCAACTCATCATTTTTACCCTTTTTTTTCTTTTAAACACAGTTTATTTAGCTGCACAACAGTAAGTTCAATATCAAGCTATTCGTAGACGATTGTACATCAGCAGTAACATCGAGCATTATGGATACTTCCCTCTTCCACCAATGTCACAAAAGAGCACTCAAAAGGAAACAGTAGATATGGATTCAAAAACAAATTTTGTGAACTCTAAATCCACAGCGCGGTAAGTACTTTGAGTTTTAAAAATAGGGTAAGACAAACATTCATACAGCAACAGATTCCAAATCGTATTAACAACAACAACAACCCCTTAGATCAATACTTCGGCTTCACAGTTTAAACAAATTAAGCCCAGCTGTAGTTTATTAGTGGTCCCAGGCAGCAGACTCAGTTTAGTTAAACAAACATGTTGTATTTGCATATAAAAGCTGAAGTCAGAAAGCATTGGATTTTAAGTCACTCCTTGATTAAGGCAACAAACATTCCCTAAAATCATTTTTTCCTTCCATGACGAAAGAATTTTTGATGACCCATACCCAATTTCCAGTCTCTCTTCAATATAGCAATTTGAAAACAAATCGTGAGACACTCCTGTACAAGTCAGCCAGTATAATCTGGTCTCCACCCTCCCTTTTCAGGTAAACAGGCACATCAGAGAAATGCTCTCGCTAAACGACTACAAAACTAGGTGCATTGATACTTTCATTTCTAAATTTCACAACCCAGGCTCATATTCCAAACACAAATTCAAACACACTGTTGCTTATATTCTCGAGGCCATCATCCCAACCCCTTTTCTGGTTTCTGTCCTGACTTTTTCACCATGAGAAAAGGAAGTTACTCAAAGAGGATTAAAAATATATATATAACAATAATCCTCCACTGTTGAGGATACAAGGATGAAAAAAGCACTTACGTCAAGCTCATTCCTTCTCCCAAAGCCAAAGTTCTCCAATTAGATTTCTCCCTTTCCTGAGCTGTCTGCTACAACAAATTCCTCATCTCTCACTCCTTCCTCTCGCTTAGAGGCACACGAAGCCCCATCACCATGACTGCTATGAGACACAACAAGTGCTCTCATTTGTTCCAGGATCTCCTGGCTCCTGCAACAGGTGGAAGGAGATGTCTCCTGTAACACACCATTCAGGTAAGGCTAGTTTTAAGACCATGAGACAACGTTTCAGCACTTCTACCTCTTCCCTATTTCGACTGCTGCAAGATGCTGGTTTTCATCACGTTACCCTGCCCTGAATTTTTAAGATCCCTTCCACTTGCTGTCTGCCGCTCTGTTTTCCAGAGAGACTGAAGAAAGTGCCATTGTTCCATTCTCAGTTTCACAACCACCTCAACTTTGATACCAAAGTTTGCAGGAGCAGAAGGAAACTGGAAATAGTATCTTCCAACTTGGGAATATGGCTTGGCATTAATTCGGTTTCATTTTACACCTGAAAGATTTAATTTACTGCCGTGGGGTTCAGAAATTTATGGTGTTCATCTAGATCATCTCCCTGCTTGTGCAGGAGCAACAGGACTTTTCTGCCCATTGTTTACACTGCTGTAGCCCTCCTGCCAAGTGGTAGTGAGTTTCAGGGCCCTGCAGATCAGCTTCCCAGTGAAGGAAAAACCACTCACATGGAGTCTATTTTCTTTAATGTCTTTTAACTTATTTACTGATATATCAGTTCTCGAACAGAGATGTCACAAATCATGACATCTTTGTGATTAAGTCAAAGTCTTAAGGTGAAATTATCCAAATCCTCACCGTTTCTCACGCATACGCCCCAAAGACCCAGAAACATCAACCACTGAAACTACCTTTTATTAGAGGACAAAAATAATGAACTGAATCAAAAAAACCCTCTCTAAATAGAGGAAATCAAAATGGCAGATGGGGCAGATGACACTAAAGACTTGAGAAAAAGCTGTACCCTTCCTCCTTTGCAGGGTGAGTCCCCTGTTCTTTCGGAAGACAGCAATTTTCAGGGGCTCCCTGAGCTAAACAGCTCTCCTCAACCTCACCTGGTCTCCTCTGAGGCTCAGAGTCCGCTCCCTGCTGTGGGAAGACCTTTCACACCCCTCGGTGCCTCCCAGTCCATGCTCCTCCAGCAGGCTCCTTGTGTTCTATTTCAGCCTCTCCCTGCCTCTTCTGCACACTTACTGCTTTCTTTTTATTATGGGTTTTTATGTTATTCTATTCATGCTTTGGCATTAGTGCTGAACATTTACAATAACCAGTGTAAGCTCGGACAGAGAATGCACCTCTTTTCCCTGAATGATAAAACACAGAAAACATGCCCCTTCCCGCATAGCAAGTTGATCATATAAACATGTTGTGTACAAGCGCTACTGTTTAGCAGTAGAGTCGCAGTTTGCGTTCTAAGCTTAGGAACCTGGTGAAGAAGTTGGAGTTCTCGCCTTGCCGCGCTGCATGGCACGGACAACAAAGATTCAAACATATGCCAAAAACTGTCAAGTTTTCCTCATGACGACAGCTTTTAACCTGAATTACTTCAAGGGTGGATTTCCCCCTCCTTTAAAACTTGCCCAGGGTACTTTCTACTGTGGTGCGCCATAGTACCTTCTACCGGTCCTATAGAGCATATAGGGGTGTCTCAGCCTCACTTGTCACATGTAGTCTTTGACAAAGCTGATGAGAAAAAGCCCTGAAAAAGCAATGTCCCTCCCTTAAAGTAATCCGTGTATCACCTAGTTTCAAGCCATTTAGATTAATTATTCTTTCTTTTGCTAGCGCCACCCTCAAAGATGATTAGTATCTACACAGATTCATGGATAACAGTATATTTTCCCTTAACTCTTGTGTTTTGGAAATATTTTTTTTTAACTGCAAATATGGTTGAAACAAGCATATGGTAGAAACCACACTTAGATTTAAATTGGTTACATTAGAAAAAAACAGAAGAGAAGTTCTGCCATTTGTGCACAATTAAAAACTGAAAACTTGCATCAACACAATGGCAAAAGCAACATCTCCGAGCAGAACGCAATCCTATTTTCTTATTTTGCTTTTTAACTATCTTGCCAAAAAAAGATGTAGGTAGACATTAACACTTACCCTGAACAGGAGTGGATTCTGCCTCACTTTGCAGCGCTTGCATCCTTTGGCGGAGAAAAACTGGGCGCCTGGGGCTTGCAGAGGGTCGACTGCTAAGGAGCAGGAGGTTTGGGCCAGCGTGCGTCGCCAGGTGCTTCCCACAAGCACCCAAACACGGGGCACAGGCTCCCAGCGCCGCCAGGGTCCCCTGGGCTGCCGGGGGTCTCCAGCCTCGTGCCCAGCCTGGCCCCAGACTAGATGCCTGATGTCAGAGGCTTACCTACCAGCTGGGGACCCCAACCAAACACAAAGCCTATTCCCACCTTCACTCTGCTCTTCTGCTCTTAAATCTCCCTGCTTAGGGGCGCACAGTTCACCTCCGGGCTGAAAACAGTTTATTCTTTGAGATTTAGGATGCAGGCTGGTGTTGCAGGGCCAAATTCAGAAAACTGCTGAAGATAACCAGAGTTTATCACCCTCAAGCACTTTCTGTAGACTATGCTATATATAACACAGTCTAAATCATGCATTTAGAATGGATTTTATTGTTGTTTTGGAGTCACTCTCAGGTGAGTACTTCTGGGTAAGCTGCCAAATCAAGAAACATAGGCAATACAAACACATTTAACTGCATCAATGGCAACTCTCTAATATATTGTGAGTTGTTTTTTTTTCCAGGTAACAGGAAGACCTATTTTAGAGAAGAACAAGAGATACACTGGGACTGAACACAAAAGCGGGTGGAAAGAGATTTACAATAAATCATCTACATGGTTAAAGTCATAATTTCAGATTCTGTTCTTACATGTAAAAATGCTGACTATGATGGGAGAAAAGCTGTCCATCAAGT
Organism: Struthio camelus; assembly: GCF_040807025.1. Lineage (NCBI taxonomy): Eukaryota > Metazoa > Chordata > Aves > Struthioniformes > Struthionidae > Struthio > Struthio camelus. The sequence continues at coordinate 8,602,534 of NC_090947.1, read as the reverse complement.
ATGCATCAAACTGTCAACTGCTGAAGGCCATACTAATGACAATAACTCTTTTGCTTGCCTCCAGATTAGACAGATAGAAAAACTATTTTCTCTCCTGTATATGCCACCCCTCCCCCCCCCTTTTTTTTTTTTTTTTAAATAAAAACTCCTTCCGAGCAAATCTTAACAAAAATTTCTAATTGCTGTTAAAACAAACACCATAAATACTATATGCATACACACACCCCTGAAAAAGCACTTCAACACCAGATAATTATTGGCTGGAAAATCTGACATACTAAATGCAGACATATGCTAAGCACCATTTAAGTGGGAAGTCGGCACAGCCTTTAAACTGGTCCTGGCATGAAACAATTCAGGCAGTGAAAACAAACATTACAAACAGAGTATTAATTTATATTTAAATACTTGAAAGGTCATTAATATATGCCTAGTTTTCTTATTTTTAATCAGTGAAATTTCATGCTAATAGTATACAGTCCTTCCCATCAGTGCTTTTTCAGAGTATTTACCCTGCAGTATGGGTAAACTCCTCCACTTTCAGATGTATTTCCTGCCACCACCTGAGGCATCATGTAATGCTCCTGCCATGCAGTTAAAACATAGCTGACATTAGCTTGTAAATTCTACCTTGTGATAAGACTGTACTTTTTTTTTTTTTTTAACTTTTTAAAAAATATAATGCTCCCACAATTTGTCTCATTTGACTTTAGAGCTAATGCAAACTGCTCATAATAGCACCTATCAATACAATTTAAGATCTACAGCTATTCATTTTTCCTAAAGTGCATACAGCACTTTTTAAATTCCCATGGATACAAGATTAGATTAATCAACTAGGCTGATGTAACAGTTAGACAATTGACTTAAATCTATAAACAGATGAAAACCAATTTCTAACAAGCTCCCTCTTTTATACAGCAACCCAATGCAGAACAAAGTATTTCCCTACCACTCTGAAGTGAAACGTACTTTTTCTCCACGAAGGAAGATTAAAAGCGCTTTCCACTAAAGGCTCCGCTTTCAACTACTCTTACCCACGCGAAGTCTCTGTAGGACTCACACCAGCAGCGTGCACCTACCAATTCATTCACGTTCTCTTACTTCCCAGTTTGGGCCAAGGATTACAAATTACAGCCACTTCAATCATGGTGTGTCTTCAATATGATTTAAATCCAAAACAATAATCTGCTTTTTGTTATATGAGGTTTCTTCTTCCTCTCTACCCAACTCCTGTGAAGTCATAATTTCTTAAGTGTAATCTCTTTCAGATGGCATTCATACGTAAATGGTAACTAAACTCTAGACATGCATAAAAACACCATGTAAAATGTTTTCTTGCTAGCTGAAGTCTTCCAACCCGCTGGAGACAGCAGAAAGCCTTCATTTTACTAAACCAACCAGTTTATTAAGCAGCATATTATCTGTAGTTACTGAACTTAAATCAATCATTTTAGGCTAATACATCCTACAAGATTTTAAAACTAATAGATCTCAGATGCTCACACCTCATTTTTATTCACAGATTGAAAGGTGAAAATAAGCATTTCTGCTATTTCAATTCCCAGCCCATTTCTCAACTTCAAATAAAACACTTAATGAGCTGTACTAGTTGAATAAACTGACACAAAGAAAATGCTCTGTGCACCTGCAGAAGAGGCCGGGGTAGCACTTCAGCTCACATCAGCCATAGGTGCTTGTGACTGCTCCGCAGTCCAGTGGTTTGACTTTCCTCAAGACTTTGTCAATTAAAGTGTACGGCTTGGAAATCACTCTAGCAGTATTTTACTGCTAGTAGCAGAATACTAAAACAATAATATTTTAAAGGTGAATAAAGAATTAAGACATTAGAGTAGGTTTCATAATATTTGTGCGTCTTGTGTTTAACAGTTGTTTGGAACAGATATATCTCTCTGATCTAAACTAAGAACTCTCTCTTTTTTTTTTTCTTTTTTTAAATCGTTCCTAAAATAGCCGCCTATTACAATTATAATCCATTTTCGTCACTGAACTGGTTTGGGTCTCAAACTTCAGATTTCAAACTCATCCCGCTGATCTTAAGACTTCAAGATAAAGCAACCAACCCTCCTGAACTTGAAGTTTTCAGGGAAGTTTCAAGGAGCAGCAGGCAAGTAAGAGCAGCTCCACTCTGTCAGGCCAAGTACCCCACTAACTAGCCCACTGTCCAGCAGCTAAGAGCTGTCAGTAGCAAATACTTATGGAAAGGGTGCAAGAAGAAGAAACTTCAGAGTGATGTACCCTACCAACTTGCAGTAGTTAACGGCTGAAAGACTTCCAAATCAGAGCTGCATCCAGATCATTACGTTTTAATAGCCACTGATAAGCCATCTCTTGTGAATTTGTCTAATTCTGTTTTTAAGTTCATTGGTATCTTTGGCATAACGCAGTTTCATACAATTTCAGTATAAGCTTCATGAAGAAGTGCTAGTTTAGCGCTATTTTTCTTTTTCATCTGTTGAATGATAGCTTTGTTTGGTACTCCTAGTTCTTATGTGGTGAGGAAAGCGAATGATCATTCCCTATTAACCTGCCATAAAATTTAAAATAGTAAGATGACTACTTCTGTAAAAGTTAAGGAAGGGTATAATCACAGAGGGCTGTTTGCCCCTTTTAGTTGTTTCATCTTAACCCTCCAACCACAACATTCTGTGGGATCCAACCTCACCTCAAAACCTCCTGGACATAAAACATGCTTCTTTCACTTAATGCCTACAGTAAATTCACCTCCCTCAAACAAAGTAATGGGGTTATGAAGAAAACAAAATACAAATCAACAGCCAGTGTGTCTATGGGAAAACTGTGCGACATATTGGGAGGGAGGTGCATCTTCTGCCAGCTACGTTCAGGAGTAGTAAATACCCAGTTCTCCATTTTACTTGGCTGAGATTCTAGATGTCTGTTTTGAGAAACAATCAGAATCTGAAGTGGCACTTCAAAGTAAAGAGCCAAAAAATATTAACCATCAGCTAATGCTCTTAGAAGGGTAAATTCAATAAAAGCAATGACAAAGAATTGTATAACAGTGGGCAAATTAGTTGAATCATTTAACTGTTATTTGTAGCTCTTCTGCTGATGGCTTTCCCAGAGATGTGTTTGTCTGTATACCGGAACAAGTTCACAGAGAAGTAAACAGTACACAGAAAATCATTAATGAACAAACACTGCAAAAGTGTGTAGAACTATCGGTTTGGCTTCTTAAGAAAAAGAGTGATCTACGGTACCATATGACCTTTCTTTGAAGTCTTACTTTTCTAATTTGAATAAATTAAAACCATCAGTCAAGCTTAATAGGCTCATTTTCAACCTAAAACATAGATTTTACTATGCTGTCTCAAAGCTATACAATGCTATATAGATTTATAACTATATTTACACACACACACACACACTCCTTTGTGTTACACAGCATTACAGTGTACTAACAGAGATTGTACTATAAACTTTCAGCAGGCTATTATACTATATGATCTTGAAACCTTTGGTTTTTAATATTTAAGTTACAAAGCAGGGTGGTGGTTTTGTTTTTAAGTGGCATGACCTTTGATACTAGCTACGCGTTACAGCATACAAATACTCACAAAAATCGCAACATCGCAAAGTTAGTAAAATAGGGGGAAAACCTTGGAGAAACACTGATGTTGAGTAAGGGTCAAAAAGCAGCAGAGTTTTGCAAGAGCGTTTACTCCATCGTTCTGAGCCGCATTCACCCCCTTCCCCTTTCCCTCAGGGGATAAAAGGCTGGAAACGAACATTTCTTGTTAGAGAGCTACTTCAGCAAAAAGTGTAGCTTGAAATGGAAAATGTTTTCCCCTCTACTTAACATATTTTCATATGCATAACTCCTTACCCCAAAATAACGTAACAGTAAGCCAAGGACAAAGGCAATCGAGGCAAGCAGAATAACCAATGACAAAATATTCTTTGGGGAGATAATCAGAGGCAGAAGGGCTATTAGAAAGGGCCGTGACTCTCTGGCAACCTACTACGCACACACATCTATAACCTACACTGCTACTAAAGTCTTGGGGAGGGAAGGAAGGGCTGGCCTATTTTCTAAGCAGACAAGCCAAAGACAGTAGAGAAATACACCAAAGGTGGTTTTATAATGCAGCTTTATAGAAAACACTGTTGTATTGTTTTTGCTGCAATACAAAGATAAACTTCAGTTATGCCGGCGCAAACTTCATTTCCATGAATCAAGGACAACCAAGTGATGCCAAGCTAAGTCGCGAGGTCAAAATACATCAAGCCTGCACTCTGACTGAAATGAAAAGTTGTCTTCAAACCTTCAGCTCTCCTGAGAGCAGGAACCATTTGTTTTAAGAACACTAGCAGACTAATTGATCATCACAATTCTTTAAAACCAGATTAAACTGAATGATGCAGAGGAGAAAAATCTATCACGTGCGGCGTCATCCCAAGACACCCGCGACGAACAGCACGGAGCAGTGTTTGCTATCACCACTCTGAGAGCGGCTTTTAGGTGCAGAGAAAACGTCCTATTTGCTTAAGCAAATAAATAGTGTTGTCTGAAATCAAAGGAAGCACGTGCTTTTATAATGCATTTCTTTTAAAACTGATCAATTTCAAAACGTAAATTTTCCCTGAATCAGACAGAAGAGAATTATTGCATGCCTGTATTACACTCGGCCAGTACACTGACAAACAACAAACCTTGCAAGATTAAGACAAACAGGATAGTTTTATGTAAGGAAAAATGTCTTTCCCACTTGCTGTGAAACAGCATGTATGCAAGCAACAGCAACACTTCCTTTGTAAAATGAGTAATTTCAGTTCATGCTTGTTTTCACATATTCAAAAAAGTAGAATGTATTTATTTTCCTCTTTGCCTAAAAATTCACCAAGTGCATATCCACTGCACAGTGTCTCAACATCAACTTAAAAGTGGACCAACCAAAAATATTCTGCTAACATGCCCCAAGCCTACCTACAACACTTCTACTTTAAGCGAGCAAAACAGAGGTGGTGTCTTTCGAGTTCTTAAGTCCCACAAAAAGATGACCTCCACACCCCAGGGGTAAAAGCTTAAGCTCTGTCAGATCTATCAAGGGACAAACTTCCAAAGGCTGCTGGAAAACAAAATTGCCTTCAATTCCCTTGCACTGCAAATTAAAACACAGCCAACGGAAGCCTCTCCGTTACTATAAATTGCTATGAAGATGACTAAGGGACAGCTTTGACTTTCTAAGCACCCCGAGCACACAGAGCTGGTCAGACCAAACAAGTACCTTGCACAGCTCCATGAAGCAAGATGCAAGGCAGAGCAGCTCCAGGGCAGAGATGTGTGTATATATATATATAAAAAGTTGATTAAGCAAAAAGATCAGTATATCTTCTGAGGCCCCTGAAACTCCTTCAAGGAAATCCCACAGGAGTGTTACTTAAGTAACCCTTCCTACACGTCAAAAGATAACGGCCATAACATCAATGACTTCTCAAAACGGAAAATTAAAACTTAGGCCAGTACAGTTATTATCCAGTTCTAGACTTACCAAGGGTCAGAGCGTACCCAGGTACCAATCTCTGCTTTCAGGAAACAGCTCTCCGTAGCAAGAGACGCTACACACAACGTCCCAAACTTGAAGAACCCTTCAAAAGGGTGAGTGCCTCAACACAGCAGAGCCTCAACTATTATACTGTCATCCATAAGTTTATTTTAAGAACAGAGACTGTAGCCAGTCATTCCAAACATCATTTGCACCCAAGCCTTCCATTTGCCTAGCAAGTTGATCAGATGATATGTAAAAGAATATCAACACACTAAACAAAAAGTTGTTTTTATCAGAGACTTTGCAAGCATGCAAATTTTACGATACCATAGTATGACAGTTCAGTGAGAAAAAACGAGACCATCTCCGTTTACCAGACAGTTTCCAAAGGGAAAAGTTAAACTCTTGCAGTTCACAAAGGAATTTTGCAAGCTTGATATCAATAGCTGTTGAATCACAAGCAATTATTTCTTTTTTTCAAACTTAAAACTGAATTTTAACCAAACACTAATAAAAGCATAAATGCAATAACATGCTAGATTTTACTGTAGTACCCAACAACCAAAGTAACCTAATTGCATCTGCTTCCCCCAAAAAATCTTGTACATGGGAAATGACTTCAGGAATCATCTTCTACCTGATTCCTAAAGCACAGGGGACAGAAGAATGAATAATTCAAAACACTACTTTCAGGAAAAGAAAAAAAAAATCACGGTGCTAACTACATGTATCTCACTTTTTCTTCCTGCCTTAGAACTCAGAAGTGACAAGTATCACCGAACACTGCCTTTCTTCCTCCAGGCAAAATCATGACTACTTAATGCCAGGGAGAGGAGCAAAAGGAAAGCAACCACCAAATTCGTGTGCACTCGACCATCATCTACCAAACAGAGCAAACAAGGGAACTCCGAACCAGTCAGGAAGGCATCTCCAACACAAAGTGACACGTCCATAAAATGGATCTTCCATAAATAATTAAATTAGTACTCTCCTTTCTGCCCATATAGGCAGAAATTAAAACAAAACAAAACAACCACTGACATCAGGAAAACACAGGCAACTAAACCTCTTAATCACCTTCTCTGTTCCAGGACTCACCATGCACAGAAAGCCACTAGAAAAGAACACTGAACTATTAAGCACAAAAAGAAACCAGGAAGGTACCAACAGCTTGTATTTATGGGTGCACAGTAAGTTTTAAAATAGCTTATGAGAGCCCACTGAACTCCAGACAGCAAAACCTCAGATAAATACAGATACATTAAATTGCAATTTTAATACAACTAAAATTGTAATTTTAAAATCTTACAGTACAGTACAAGCTCTACTTCTAAAAGCAAAGAGCACGTGCAAGCATGCTGCTCAATTACATACTACAAGAGTTAGAGTGACATGCTAGTGTTTTGAAGAAAACAGACCATTTCTGAAGCCACAGTGCCCTATACACTGCCAGAGGCACTACGTGCCAGATGAAGCCAATGACCACACACCAGCCTTTCCCCATGGACTAGCGCTCTACAAAGCGGCACGCTTCCCTGGACATTAGCTTAACAAGAGTCTGCAGGCAGCAGCTTAAAATAACTCAGACGAATCACTTCACACAGCAGGATAGGACTGGCAGGTTAAAAACCCTCCAGTCTGCAGTGGGTAAACACCTAAAACAAAATGTTCTGAAAATATTTTATAGGAAGATCTCAGCAATTTACACATAAATTAGTTGCTACCCTAAAGTCGTGGTTTACTACTCTGCGTTGGTAGCTCATTGTTAATAATTCTAACAGTAACTATGTATTTGCCCCAAACCTCAAACTATTAGCCTAAGAACACCGGGCAGGACTATTTGGAAACACTGTGAGCATCCCTTATATACGTGACCCTATCCATCATAGCCTGTCTAAAGCTCTTACACACTACACACAGGACTATCATCCATGACCACAGCCAAGCTACCTTTAAGATGAGAGAACAACAGTTTAATCATATATTGACATTAAAATAATAGTTGAGAACGGGAAGTAAAGACTATCAAATAGGTCTGCAAAGTCCCTTTTCTGCAAAGTCCTCTCAGTCACCGTTTCTGGTCAAAGAGAAATATTAAAAGACAACACAGTAACAAGGAAATAGAACGCTACCTAATCTCATAATTACTCTACCACCTTTATAGAAGCATCTCCAATGTTTCATAACTGCACGCTTCTTACTCTGTTAGTAATTACATTACAGATCACTTGCACACACAATGTGCCAAAAACTAAACATATTTCATTTTGGTATTATAAAGAAATTCCTACGTTATCAACAACAGGGGCTAGGTAGAACATAATCATCTAAATGACATTTGATTAGAACAAAAACCACCTCCTGGGCAGAATGTAAGAAATGAGTGTTTAAATGATTTCATACATCAATTTTAACAAAATATCACAACATCTCAATTTAGCCATTCAAAATAATGTTATCTAATTACATAAGGTCAGATCAAAGAAGTTGCAAAAAAATGATACAGATAGGAAATGAAACATTGTTGAAGTTTTTAAAAAAAAAAACCCACAACCCACTAACCTTGAAGAATCCCAGTGTTTTATGAAAACGCTGCAAAATTGGTAAAGTCTAGTCTTTAAAGGTTACACCTAGGTGGGTATACCTAGGTTCAAAGGCAAGGCTTAACCTACAAGAGCCTATATCCTAGGCAGGAAAAGGCTGAGAAGTAAAACGTAGACTGCCTTACATCCACCTTGGGGTAAAGTCATGCAGGTACACAGAATACTTCGATATACTACTATTTCTCAGCTCACTATAAAATTTGGTGTATATACAGTCTTATACCTAAGAAATGCTGTAAAAATGGTAATGAAGAATTCAAGATAGCATTTGGGACTAAAGATTTTTAAATTTACCTGGATTAAATTTTCAAGAGTAAAGCAGACATTTAGTTGCCTGTGTCTGTCTTTTTTTTTTTTTTAAACTTCCTTCAATTTCTACTTTACTAATTTACTCTGTAAAGTTCTGCTCATAAGTCACTCGAAGCAACAGTCTCACAAGACAAGCTCTCTCTTTACTGTTAGCTCAGCAACTGTGTCTATACCACAGAAATAATAAAAACACTAGATCTTTTTTTCACTGCTTCAAACAGCTGATTGGACAAATTAAATGCTTGTGTACTTCTACACGTTTTATGATATATATCAACTGCCATCCTTATTAACATTCATATTTTGTGGCATGAAACGTATTCTTTACCCAATCACATTTTCTGTCAATGGGTATTTTTAAAAGTCTGATCTATACTTACTTCATTCTTAACTGAAACATGCACACCAAGCTTTTCACTGTTAAAAAGGCTTTTTTTTTCTTTTTAATATTTTGATAGCAGAAGTTGAGTACAACTAACAGATTTCTGCCAGCCTTGATATTCTTTTGCACTATATTTGAATTATGAATGGAAGAGAAAGGGAACAGGAGGCGTAATCAAACCCAAAGCTCTCTCCAGGATATAGTTTCTGCACTCGCCCATTCATTAAACAAACATACAAAAAAATCAAGACACCTGGAAGATCTGCTCTGAATGGCAAAAAAAAGGAGTATACCCCAATTCACCCCTTCAGGTTGCTACAGAGTGTGTCAGCGACAACACCTGGCAGTCCAGTTCTGTGTGCCGCGCCAAAAGCAGATGTCAATATTTCACTCACGTTATGGACAGAGCAAGTAGTGTGTTAACTAATGGCATAATTCATTTATCTTGAATTAATCACACACACAAAAATCCCATACCCACAACTTGACCTGCTGCTGGAACACTGAATTAGCTTTAAAAAGTGGAAATGCATTAAGTTGGGGGGGGGGGGGGGGGAAACACGCCTCAGGCTCAGTAGTTATCTGAATGGTCGTTAGGAGGTACTAGCTAACTATTAAGAAAAGAATTTGACAAGAAATAAAATAGCAAATATACATCTTTTCTACCCTAACATTTTGCCAGTACTGGAAGCAAGATAAGATCTAAGGTACCTTTAGTTTTCAAGTCAAACACAGGATTGCCTTAAACAAAACAAACAAACAACAAAAATCCCACACCCTAGCACATTTTCAAAGCTACAAATGATTTAGCCACCCTCTTTTCCTTTTCACTACATAAGGGAAAAAGCATGGTCTCAGACTCACACTGGTTAATATGTAAAGCATATGATCACAAAACAAAGCGAAAGAGGTAACCGTGTACTAAAGAGTATTTCCCTCCTCTTCTCCATATCTCTAGCCACGTAAAGGCTTTAAGACCAAGTATAGCAAACAGTTAGCTTAGCTGGATCAAATACACAATTTTCTAAGAGGAAAAAGTTTGAAGGCAATCTCTTATGTGTCTTTTCTAAAGCCTATGTTAACTCTCTCATGTTTGAGAATGATAACGTTTAGTTTCACACACTTATTAAGCCTCAAGCTCTAACTGTTCTCTGGGTAGATCACCAGAAATAAATTAGTCCTGGATAAAATGGTGGATCTCGTTTCATAACGCACAAAACACTCAAAAAAAAAAATATTAACACACACAAAATTGTTCTACAGCCTCACCATTTGGTTGAGCAATGGATTCCCTACGTTCAATCCCTAAAGGCATTCTGTAAAAACACTCTCTAGAAGGCCAAGAAAATGACAGCTTGCGAAACACAGTTCTGCTGAGGAAAGTTGCAACATTTAAAAAGAGTTTTCCTTCTCAGACTTGCTTACTATGTATATTTGATCTCATCATTGTTCTCAAAGTTATAAAAGCTTTTTTTTTTTTTTTTTTTTTTTAAATCTACTTCTGCCAGCAACGTGAGTCAATTCAATAATTACATAGGGAGCCAGACTACTGTGGTTCATGCACCAGTGATAATGATGGAATCAAATTCTCCTTCTACTTTTTCATTTACTTTTCAATTTGCCTCTAGTGGAATTAGGGACATAATTTAAGGCCTGTGAACTTACACAGGAAAGGTAAAACTTGAGTCTAAAGAATCATCGTCAGTGATGCAAAAATCCAGAAGAGAAAGGAACCAAGTTTTTAAAGCCCAGACGGAGTTTGCAGGATTGACAGGTAGAAAATCTTCCATTTAACTTGTAAAGTAAGACAATCTGAAAGAATCATTGAGACAAATGCTTTATATTTACGCACTCCGTTTTAAGTAGTAAGTACTCATTTTAATTTCAAATGTATATTACTACTGCATTGCAAACAAAATAAAACCCTAATTAGCTGCTCTTCTCATGCTATATTTAATCTTCTTTAACTCCTATTATAAAAGGATTCCATAAATGCCATGAAAACTAAATCATCAGGTAGCTTACTGGTGAGCCCAAGAACACTAGCATTTAACTAAACTGCTCTATATAAAACTGCAGGAGGCTGAAATACCAAGCCTCCAAGTCGTATACAACAGTATGCTAGACAAACCATGGTTACCGATTTTTTTTTTTTTTTTTAAATATGCTTCTGAGGTTCGTGGAAAACAATCTTTACCTTCCAAAACACACTAAGATGCGCTTACACCATGTTATTTAAAAAAGTGCAAAAGAAAAGTGACAGATTATTCAAATACAGGACCTTCAGCCACAAACTTGTCTATACGTCATGCTCATCAAAAACACCACTCAAATACATACACGTTATGTCACAAATAAAGTCTTTGCCTGAGGTTTTAGGTATGAAACACTCCTGTATGTCACAGGAACCAGAAGCAGTTTTTAAATGACTTGCTGGAATAGAAATTTGAATGCAACTTTTTCATGCAATTCCCTTTTGAACACTTTCTACAACAGGTCCAAAAGCCAGCCTCGTCCAGTGAGCTTTGGTAGAAAATTTGTTCCAATTCTTATTTTTTAATCAGTCTCTTCCTTTAAAAGTGCAATTAAAATAAAGACACAACTGAACGTTCAATTTCTGAAGTCATAGACAGACTACTTCTAAAAAGTAAGAATAGCACACAGACATAATGCTCCACCTGCTCACACTCAGGAGTTTTATTGCACACCGTAATGAGGCTGCCGGCAACACTTGTGAATATTGGGTGAATCCAGGACACAGAGATAATTCAAGTTCTTAACTTTCACATTTCAACCCACATCATTGATTTTATCATGCAATTTGGGCATGCAGACCTTTGGCAATAACCTCTTGGGGAAAGCAGAGAGGCCTCTCTGAACATCAGTCGTTTGCTAAACACTGCCAGTGTATAGTGCTTTACAGCTAGACAGTACAGGGATTCACCTTCAGTCTGTTTTCAAAAGCATCTATATCTAGTACCTAGGTGACAGCTTAGCCTGCTCTCAGTCCAAGAAAGTATTTCAAATTGCTTTACGTCCAGTGTACAAGACTAGTTCGTCACAAGTTGAAACCAGTCTCTGAACTCTGGTCTTCTAGGCACACTGTAGCAACAGTCAGAGTTGCAGCACATCACATAGCGCATGCCCTCCAAAATAAAAGGAAATTAAACAGAAACCTCTCCTAATCACAGTGTGCTCACCTGGAAGTCAGATAAGCTACTACATTCTGCTACTCAGTTTCTTCAAAGGAAAAGAGTTAAACTACTTGCAAACAGCATCTCCCTCTCTCTATCTTCCAAACCAGATAATCGGGAAGAGTGCTTGAAAGCAGCAGTTTCACACTCATTGAACCCATGCTCCTCAACAAAATTGCTGTTTTTTTTCCCCAATGACTTCATAATTTTAAAATACTTTGCATAGGTGTTATCTCTTCTGCTCTCAGATTACAGCGAAGACTTGTCAGCCACCTACCTGGACAAAGAACGGAAAAGAAAGAGGCCCCAGCTGCATGGATGGGTTTAACATCCAGTAACGCACAAGGCTCAGATGCATGTTTGCCAGGCCCTCTTTCAGCACTCAGCACTAACTCTTAATTTAAAAGTCCAACTTTCGTCATAAAAAATGATCCTCGCTGAATTGTGAGATAAATGATGGGGGCACTAAAAAAAACCTGTTCTATAAATACATAAAACTGCACCATAGATACACTAAGAAAAGCAAGAAAGAAAATATGAGATGCTGGTCGAAAAAATTAAAAAATGAGATATACGTACCTAGTTTCAGGGCAGAAGGAGTCACTTCAATCTCACCACCAACTGGTTGGAAGGCAGCCAGCTGAGCTGCCACCTCTGTCTCAAAAGGGTCTGGGCTACTTCTGTCTGCCAAATTGCCGTTGGTGCCATCAATCTTATGGTGAGGTTCTTGTTCATCATAAATGGCAATCAGCTATCAAAACAAAAGATAATACAGTTGGTATAGTTAAAGTATTTTTTTTCTAAACAAATTTTATCCTTTATGGAGTACAAAAATATCGATCATATTTGAAAACAGCTAACAAAAAACATACACATTGTGCACAAACATACACATTTTGTGCACAAAAAGCATGTGCGTTTGTGTTTAAACACATTGAATTCAATACGACTGAAGTATACGCTTCAGCACTGTCTTGCGCTGGCAGGCTTTTCTCCGAGTTAGCATGTTCTGATTAGTTAGCACCTTACATTGTTTAAAATATTCAGACCTGAACATGCTTAAGAACACAAAAAGGCAATTAGTTCTTTGGGGGTAGGGAAGGGCTATATTTAAAATTCTAATGCTACCGACCGACCCACTGAGACTAAGGACTGACCGACCCAAACGTGGAAGTTACACTGAGCGAGCAGACAGAACTGTTAAGTTGCATCTCAAGGATAAATTATTTCCGGCATGGTGACAAGAGTACAGAGTCTCCCTAAGCCTCCAATTCATGCCTGTTTCAGACCAAATTAACCCGGCCTTATACAAGCAACTTCCTCTCGGTCCTTACTAATACAAAGCAATCAGATAACACACATCAGATAGAGCTTTACCAACAGCTATCTCGGTTGTGTGGCTAGATGTAAATTGCTGTTACAGTTCCTGGGTCAGGGCGGGGGGAGGCGAATTCCCCATGAATCTAAGCAGATCAGAAGACCCACTGATCCCAACAAACCAGAGAGCTGGCACCTGAGAGCCCGCTCCAAGAGGAAAGGAGATGACAGCAGCCACTCAAGTAGTTTCCCCACCTGATTCCTCAGGCCTGTAAGCAGCACAGTTCTCCCACGCCGTGCAATAGCAAACGCTTGGCCTACTGAGCACAGGATGACTTCTTCATCTCAGGGTGGGCATTTACTGCACTTTTTCTGAACTCCTCCTGATTTACTAACAGTTTTATTTAGCTCATCCTGACTTCCAAAAGACTACATCATACACAAATTGTTAGGTAATGTTTAGATAGCTGTATAAAACAAGTTTAAAGGACTGATTTATTTCTCTCTCCCCCTCCCCTCATTTTTTAAGGTACGTGTACACACTCTATGAAGTTATTAATACATCAAATCTTCTCTGACACTCCCAAGACGTGTGTCAAAAACCATATCCTGTGAGCGTACTGAAACAGAGACAAACATTTAAAGGAACCCATTTGCCTAAGGGAAGAAATGAACGTATGAGAGGAAAAAGAATGAACACTAAGAGAAAAATCCTGAAGTGCTTCTAAGGAACAAATTGACATTTTCAGGTCTTCCGGCTCATTTATAATTTGGTTGCTAGAAATACATCAGCTCATATTTACCAATGCATATTTCAGAGGCACACAAAACCCCTTAAATAATTAGGTAGAAAGCCTGCCCTCCTTTTTCCTATGGAGCCCGCTTCCTTTCCACGGCCACACAAACAGCTCGTAACACACAGCTTGTTCTGCATTTTCCAAAGCTTACGGGAGAGTAATTCCAGTAACAAAGACAACTCTCTCTCTACTTTATTACTGCATTACAAGGCAACTGCCCAGGTATTCCTACTGCGCTCATCAGCAGACCACTGCTATTCCTCACAGCTACAACACAGAGCCAAAAGGAGGATTTAAAGCCAGGCATGGACAGACCATGGCACAGTCTTCTCCAGTTCCAACTAGATAACTATGGAGTCTTTTCTTGTTCGTTTTTAAAGGACTGCCAATATTGACCTTAGGGAAAAGCTGATTCTAACTGTAAGAGCAGAAGTCTATCACGATTCATGCAGTTTCACAACTGTGGTTCACCTCTACAAAGGTTTTTTTGCTCTCAATCTCGCTTTTTCTGTGGAAACAATTGCTGACGAAGTAGCAGTTACCACAGAAGAGAGACTTTGATACTGTATAAGGCCAACTGGCTGCAAGTGCCGAAGATACTACTCGACATGAAATTCACTGGAGCGCGTGCAACGTGGGACAGAGCAAAGGGAGCTCTGCTGTGATTTGATGGCAACAAACACGTGAATCTTCCCACTGCCCCAAGCACGGTTTCTCCGCAGTTTCGCGCCCTAGCACAGTGAATACTGTACTGTACTATACTGCAGTATTCCTCCTGCCCCAGAGGGCTGCAGAGGCCAGAGACAGGGACTGGCCCAAGCAGGAATCGGACAACCCGATGGAAAAGTTCAGTGAGAACTATTGAACAGAAACACGCAAGCACCACTGCAAATTCAAAAGCTTCTAAAACATGTAGTAGTGAAAACCAGAAAGGTAAACCAGCTGCAGATTTACTTTAGCATTACCCTGTTCTTACATGCTTTAAGTATTTGCCACTGCTTGCTAACAGAGACAAGAGCACTAGTCCGCCCCTGCATGGCCACTCTTGCAGGTTCACGTATGTTATAATGTTACTGCACACTGCACTGCCTGTTCAGGTTTCTAAGCACTGTAAATATCCTCAGCTTCCCTAAAGGACAAATGAAGCTTTAGCAGGAACAATACTAGTAAACTATTTTAGCAAAGAGAGGAATAAGACAGACCACAGGCAGATTTCTGTCGTCTGAGAGATACGGCAGCTCGCCTACCAGTCGACGCAGAGGGGCGAACTAAATTACTGCTATACACCAATAATTTCTCTGGCTCCCCAAGAACCAACAGGTTTCAGTTGGAATGACCTTGGTTCAGGCAATGTAACATGCAAAAAAAGCCCCAAAACAACCACCACCACAAAAACCCAGTCGAGTGACCAGAAATGGACAGAAAATCCAGTTCTTCACCTTCATAATTTCATGGAAGAGTTGCAAATGGTTTGGAGACTGTTCCAAGCCTGAACATTGAAGTGGCTTTGGCGCCTATCCACCTACCAAGCAAACTCAGCTGATGGAGACAGTCAGGTCAGGGCCCTTCCACCAAACCCCTGCAGCAGGCTCAGGAAAGACGGCACAGCCAGGGACCACCACCCTCCCAGCGCCGACCCCGAGGCACTCCAGTGCTCCGCTCCCACGTTTGCCTTGGCGCTGGCAGGGCGCAGTGCAGGCCCGGCCGCTGCCCTCCTCGGCACAGGGCTGCGAGGGCAGCGGCAAACCCCTGCCACAGCTGCCTCTGCGGGAAGCCACGTGGGAGCTGAAGCACAGCGGCCTCCCGCCCGGCACGGGGCAGAGCTCTTTCTTACCACCATTGCTCCTGGAGTGACTTAAGTGAAAAGCCTGCAGTTCCCTAGTCTACATCTAGGCACTATTTTGACAGATTAAAAAACCAAGGAAAACGTATTTCTTTCTGGTATGGAGAACACCATCAATTAAGTAACACGATCTAGATTTAAACTCCTTTTTTTTTTTTTTTCAGTGTGCAGAAAGGAAATATTTCTAGTACCGCATATATTGGTAACTGAAAGATTTAATGTCTTTCCTCACCAATGAGATAAACAGCCATTTATTTTCCAAAATGTTTATTCAGGAGAGAACTACTCAAGACTGCAGTTACAGGAGAACCTTATTGGTAACAACTCTAACATTATAAACGTGCTACTAATCAATCAAAGCATCATAAATACCAGCTCCAGGCTTTCAAAGGGAATGAATACAATTAAGGTTATGTAAATCAGCTATTCAAAAATAATTGTAGTAATTGACTTCTTGTTTCCAGTATGGGAAATTCTTTCATTGGAATAGACTGCAAACCTCTCCTGACACAAGAGAAAACATCTTCAAGATGCATTAAGAAATCCCATACTAATATATTATAAAATAAAAGTACACTTTCCAATACTAGTTTATCCTTTACTAATATTTATAAACATTGAGAGTTCAGTATGTCATCAGCTTTTCTTTTCTAAAGCACATCAAGATACTACTCTATAAAGTTGTAAACTACGCAAGTTATCCCACTACTCTCGTCAGGCGTTGCACGCTCGCTGTACTTAAGCGGTTAAGTAAATTGTAAAAAAACGGAACATATGACTATTTGCCAAAGATAACTATATTTCTGTATAATGGAAATGGCAGCAACACGTTTGTTTTGATTTCTATTAAAAGGCGTTAGACTAACAACCTACCTAGACAATCAGTAAGTTATCAAAACTTACCACTTCTCCATGTTATTTCAGGCTACTAAAACCCACCTTACTGTTGTTTACATAGTCACAACATCAGACAGCAACAAACCGTTTATTTTATTAGCATTTTTGTTGATCGTAAACGTGACAAAATTACCACCAGGCAATTTAATAAGGTCAAATTTTAGTTTTGCATGGCGTCCAGTGGTACAGCTCTTTCAATATTTTATTGCTATTCCAATTATGGAGCCTACAGAAAAGTAAAATCAAATTACACGACTATTCCCAAACACAGAGCAACACACACATCCAGCTAACATCAACTCTCAAAACAAACAAACAAGAACAACTAACAGACAAATGACCTTATGGGGTGAAAGGGACTGAACGCAAAGTAGCAAAATGTTTCACCTGCAGAAATCACTGGAAACTGATGGAATGTTTCCTTTAAAAAACCCAGATAAAAGCGTTCCTGCATCCCTGTTCTCAGATGAAACGGTACGTTTTCCAAGGGCTGTCATCAGTCCTTCCAAAACTAGTTGCACCCTACTCCACAGCATAACCTTTAGCAGTTTTGTTTTCACCCCATCTGCATGGGGATACAGGACTACGCTCTGAACGTACAGCTAGCATACATACATTGCAACTGTTTTCGTTATCTACTGGAATATATATCATACACACAGGAGGCAATAAAAAAATAAGTTCCTGTAAATTAGAATTGCAACAGTTTCTAATGTTAATTAAGCACAATTAAATGAAAACAATTTTATGGAGTTTCAGAATTTCAAAGAAACACAAATTATCACCTTTGAATGAATGCAGAACTTCGCAAGTCTGTTCTAAAGCACTCATCTGCAAAATCAAAAACAACTGGCCTTCTGTAGCCCTGTACACCATTTCCAATAAAAGTTGCATAATTATTTCTTTTCAAGCCATGCTTTTAGCAGTTAGTTTACTGTTAACAAGGTTAAAAACGGTACATTTTAATAGCTTTTCCAGGCTGACTAAGAGAGAAGACACCACTATTTCCTTTCTAACCCCAAACACCTTGAACATATGCAAGGTATTGAGAAAGAAACGATAAAATGAAAGCTTGTTTTCAACTCCAGCAGCTTTCAACTACTGTCAGGATAAAAAAATCACTGAGAGAAAAAGTTCCCAGTCCCAGGCTAGCATCAGTCCACACTTAAATAGATCAGATTTCCAATAATGGGAATGATATTTTCAAAGACACAAAAAGGAGTTAAACATCCAACTTCCAGTAAATTTTTCTTTCAAGTTGGATGGAAAAATTGTCCTCTTAATCAACTTTTCCACATTCACAACTTTTACTTATATTTTCCCTCACTATAGACAATGAAGGCTAGCAAAGTCTTTCAGTTTTCTTTACACGTGTTTGCTTCAATACTGACACTTCCTGTTCATGACTGCAAGCGTTCATCAAAATAAGCACCTTTAATTTTCTAACCGTATCCATAGTTCTGGCAGCCAGTGCTCCTATGAGTGATTGTTACTTATAAAAGTGTTGTGAATTTTCTCATTTTGTATCTTTTCACAGGAAACACTCCCACCTCAAAGAGCTGTCCAGAGGGGGGAAATTATTAGCTCAATTACTAATTCATTGAACTTCGTGACACACGGAGAAACGATGGCTCAGGTTACAACAGAAAACGAAGTTCGGCATGAAATCGCATTACCTCTTTGTCAGGCACATGCATGGGCAAATAAAAGATGAAATCCTATGGATCCCAAATTCAGGGATCCGAGAGCAAGGCAGAAACACACACAGTGTTTCTATATGCAACATGCTCATGGCAGAACATAGTAAAGTTTGAAATCAAAAATAAGATAACTCTCCCAGCTATTATGTCCCTGCAAAAAAAAAAAAAAAAAAAAGTCCCACAGCAATAAATAGAGGAAGGCAGCAGTTTGACAGCAGTTGGGGGTGGCCTCCGCGAGATGGAGGCACAAAGGGATGAGAGCCCCCGCCTCTTCCTTTCCACTGGCAAAGTGCTTTGGGCTAGGGCAGTTCCTCACTGCCACCCTCGGGGACAGTCAAGCCCCAGCACCAACACAAGGTAGAGAAAAAGTTACCTCCTCAGTCAGCTGTTTGCCTCAGGCTATCTTAAATTCACAATCGGACATCTATTTGAGGCAGCCATGGTCTGACTTTTCCCCCTTCCCCAACCACTCGTTTCTACTCCTAGATCTTGCTAGATCCGTTTTGAGATGGTTCAGGGAACTAAACCAGGCAGAAAACCAGCTCCGAATCCTTCAGCTCCTCAGGCTCCGCAAAGCACCCCAGAACACAGGGTACAGCAAGTGCAAGGCTGGCCTGGGAAAGCAACATGAAAGAGAGGGGTAGTGTGCAGCCGGACCACCTCTTTCAACAGTGAGTACCGTTGATGTTACGGCTGAGCTGATCAAACTGCACCCTCAGCCTCACAAAAGCAAAGTTATGTCAACCCATCACTCCATCACTGAGTTAACACCTCCCCTCAGACTTCCACAGCTTTTAATGATTGCATCAGTTATCCAAGTTGGATCCACTGCTCACGTCACAGTTTCCACAAGGTGACAAGAAGCACAATGCAGAGTACACGCGTATGTTCATATCATGAAATCTGAACACAGCAGCAAGGACAACGTTTCTTCAGTTTTCTGAAGTTCATCATCCTAACTCACTCTTCTGTGGGCTCAGGGGATACTTTCTACTTCTGCCCACAAAGGGATAAGAACACTTTAGAATAAGGCAGGGAGAAATATTAAAATGCACATCTTGAACAAAAAAACCTTCACAAAGTCGCCGTGGAAACTCTTCCAGGGCTCCACAAACTCATTAACGTAAAAATGAGGTTTTACGCATTAGTTATGAAGGACTCCCAATCAAATGGTTGAAAGATTAAAGTCCGGCAATAGCGCAACACAGACAGAACTAACGTAATAAGGCTACCTCAAATACGGACAAGAGGGTGGTTTTATTTCTCAGCTTTCCTGAAACTCTACAGCCTGCCTTCACGGTTCTGCCAAGGTATTCTTCTGGCATATACTGGTAAACATTTGAAATGATATTCCTTGCGTAACAGAATTTGTCTTGGAATCTCTTTAACTTCAAATAAAGGCTGTCAAGGAAAAGTACCAATATACACAGCATATGGCAGCCTTCATTCACACCTACATATGAAAACAAATTACAAATACATTATATAAAAGCTATGGTGATTAGCCCATCTTGTTTACCTACATGCCACAACTACACCAGAGTATCTTCCAAAGAGCACCTGACATTTTTCTGATTCTTATTATTCATATTTCTCCTGGTATGACCTAAAGGTAGCCAAGAACAGCACCCTGCGGTACAAAGCACAAACACTGGTAGCTTCTGTTCTCAAATGTTTTCAATCTGTCCAAGGCAAACAAGGAAAAGGAAGAGAAGGAGCATACCTAAAGAGACACCAGACCCAGCCTAACCCCCGACTCTTTTTGCAGAAAGGGAAAGGAGAGCACTGCTGGTACGGAGGGATCCCTGACCCAGGTGACGACGCAGCCTCACAAGCAGCTATTTTGGCACAGTCAAACAAATAGAGCAGAGGCCAGAAACAAAGATCCACCGGGGAAATAGCTGAGGCTCTGACTGGTAGAGCCCTGCAGCTTTTAGTTTGCTGAAGTGCACAGGGCCCCTGGACGTCCTCAATACTGGCAAACGCTCCAAACAGATGCATTTCACTCGAAATGGGCACACGACTTTTTAGAGTGGCCAGAGGTGATATTTTAAACAACGTCATTCTTGATAAAATAGGCTGTGCATTTCAAATTACAGCTAAACTGTAAAAGTTTGCCCGGTGCGTAAGATACCGATTGCTTCCAACCTTCACATTTTAACCAGATTTTTTTCCCAACAAATATGAGGTTCGTCGTCTTACTCATTACTTACCAAATCTAAAACTGATCGTGCCTGAAAAGTTAACTATTTTTTGTGCACGACCAAAGCAAAACACATCCCTATCTTCTTGTTACTTCACCGCGGCTGAACAGGCAAACGTTTCTGAAAGGTCATGGCAAAAATTCTACCTGATTGACGAGACCTTACATATTTGCTTTTTCCTGTCCAACCTACTCCTTCGTCAGCACACGCGACTGTACTTCAAACAATGCAGCTGATTGGGTACTTAACAGTGATATTTGTGGCAAAGTTTGATGAGCCCTTCAAGCATGAAGGAGAGGTAATTTTTTAAGCCACTTAGTAACTACTTGAGTGCTGTTATGGAGATCCATAGTAACAATACGGACATCCCTCGAAGGTTGACTCTGGGTAGCTTCCCTGGCAGATATAAATGCTCGTGCTAAAATGTCAAGGATTTACAATTATGACGGTGGATGCATAAACACATAAAACAAGCCTTATTAGCGTTGATTGAAGTAAATACACCAAAGGACATTTCTCCTTTCTTGTATAAGGAGATTCATGTTCAATGCTATTTGTAGGCTGTCATACTCATTATGTTTTCCTGTGAAACGGCTTCTGAGTTTTGCTAGATAAGAAACACCCTTTGTTCGTATTCTTCCTCTATCCAAGTAAAAACAAACAGAAGGAGGACGGTAAAACGCAAGAGTGATTATTTCCTTTACATTTACCTTGCAGCTGAGTACTTTCACCTATATGGTGACTGTATGTACAGAAGATGAGCTGATTTTGGAGAGTTCACTTAAAACAGTGCTATAAAATATAGTTATTTGTAGCAAAGAGTGCATTAGTTATTATAAACATGCTTGTCAAACGCACTTACTGTAATCTATCTTTGAAAAGCTTAAGTTTACTGTGCCATGATATCTGAAATAAGTCACTTTATCCTTAGAAAAGGAAAGCGATGTCACAGTTACTAATATTGTGCGTAAGTGTTGATAAATGTTCACTTTCATAAAATGAATTAGAGAGTCTTATCTAACTTAAAACAGTACTTTGATGCTAAATTAACAATTTAACCCAACTCCGTAGGCGAAGAACAAAGGATCCACAACAACAAGCAATATTCTTAGCCACACATGGAAAAGCAAGCCCACAGGGCGGAGAGGCAGCAGAAGAGGGCCCAAGCTGCTCCCAGTCCCTGTTGCGCCACGAGCAGCTCCCGCAGCCCATGTCTGCTTTTGCAGGCACCTTCCCTTTCAGAACTATTCAGCAGCCCTCTCCAGGAAACTGCACCATCTCTTACTGACAAAGCTACGAGAATAAACTGAGCAGCCCTTGGACTCGTAACGCTCTTCACCGCTAGCCCTTTTCAACAAGCTTTCTTAGGAACCCTAAGTGGGAACAAATAAGCACTAATCAAGCCAGGGCAGTACCACGCAAGAGGGGGTCATAGGCAGGTACATTCACACTGCCTTCTGCCTTTCTTTCCGACACTTTCCTTCCCGCTGCGTTCATACCCTCTGCCTGCTTTTCAGCACGCCCACACGTGTGTTTGTAGGCTGTTAACTCTCCCCAAATCCCCACTAACTGGCTGCGATCGCCGAGGGTGCCATTTAAGGCGGCCGGAACACTTTACGGCTTTGTAGAAGAGAGGAAGAGGCTGAGGTGGGGAACAACGAGGGGCTGCTCCCTGCTCCTGTTGTTCCCCGCTCCAGTCACATCTGATCTGGATCTAGAAGCCCACAGGACAGAAGCGGAGCTGGGAAAAACGTGAAATTAGGGAAGCCATTGCCCGTTTTTTTGACCAACTTGTCCCAAACGCTCTCTTTATGACCTGCCTTGGCTACAAATGCTTGAAGAAGTCACTGGTCTTCAGGACTCTGCCAGGTCTACTTTCAACAATTTCTATGCAGTTGAGAATTTAAGGAAAAAAAATACAAGGAACACAAAATTTAGGCAAGCAGAGTCCCCCCAGGTATACATACCTGAAAATTCTCAGAAAGTTAAAACAAAGGAAACTGCAGTAAAGAGACATTACATCATTTCAGCAAGATCAGAACACGTAATTTCTAAGTATTTGCACAGCTCTTCATATACAAGGCAATAACTTATGATGATAAAAAGCACTCTCGACCTGTAACTAAGAAATTAAACTTAAAATGGAATCTGGAAAACATATCAAAGTTTACAAGTACTGTATAGAGGGGAAGAATCACTTCGTTTGACCTGATGGCTACTCGCTTGCTAATCAGCCACATATGAATTTAGTCATCTTAGCTGCAAAGGCACACTGCTGACTCACGTTCAGCTCGTTTTTCGCCTGGGCCACTAGGTCCTCTTCTGCAACTCTGCTTTCTATCTGTAGATGTAACCAGTCTCATTCAACTCAATAACTTCAATGATATCAGTTAGATTCAAGGTGCTGAATGATTAAAAATAACCATAACCCAAAACAAGGTCTACCAAGCTACTTTTTCTCTCTCGCCCATTCGACAGTCTATATCAGGCACAAAAATATAGTTTTTCCTTTGGACATATTTACTCAATCATAGCGTATGAATCTGCTGTTTTTTAATGGCTTTGATTATTTTTTAAGAGGAAATTAAGGGACGATGGGACAAAACATAGGGAATAAGAATAAAAGAAACTTAAAGAATACTTGAATTGTTATAATCCATCAGAAAGTATAAAACCATCTGTACAGCCTAACACACATGACAACTTTCACTAGAATAGACAGGCTCGATAAATCTTGGGACGTTGCCACACATCATACAGTTCTCACACTGTGTTTCTGTCTATGCAGAAAAACATTCAGTATTTCCAACTGCCAAGAGTCCTATTCTTACCAATGTCTAGTTTAGTGAGACTGCATTATTTGCCCTGCCTCTGACAGTTTGTATGTCAGGCTCCAGAAAGGTAAGAGTAAGCTTACAAAACTGGTTTGTCACCATGACGAGGAAAGGGTTGCCTCTAATGATAAGCTAATGCTATCAGTCCCTACTAGTAGTTTGTTACCAATTCTGTCGACAGATGATACTCCCAGGGATTTCTAGTACAATACAATAACGCATACATACCTCTTTGAAATAAGAGAAAAATCAATACCTTCTACCTTCTTTGCAGTGTCCTAACTTTCCAAGCAGTTGCTTCAGAACACTTCAGAAGAGTAAGTGTACTGCAGCTGACCTTGACCTAAAGAAAGCACATACCTAAAGAAAGCTCCTAAGCGTCGTGATTCTTTTACGCATAGAATTTGAGAAGAGGGAGAGAAAGGAAAGAAAAAGAAGAAAAAAAGATCAGAAGGAGAGGGAACAGAGAGAAGATTAATAGGAGTGCAACAGGAATGTAACCAAAATCTTCAAAAATTACTTAGCAATTGGCTTGTTTCACATAGTTTGTGTTATCATACTCATTAATAAAAGAGCATGAAGGGGCACTGCCGCTCACAGCAGCACTGTGGGTTGTGCATTTTCTAGGGTCAAGGGCTGTTTGGAAAGGCAAACCAGACTAAGGAGGCTACCGCAACTGAAGAAGAAACTTTCTATCAAGCTATGCTCTCTTAGGAGATCAACGAGAGACGAAATTCTGAAATAGGCAGAAACTTTCAGAGACGTGTGGTGGTTCCAAACACTTCAGCTCCAGAAAGAGACATTCTCAATGAGCTATCAGAAAAGAAGGACTAGAAAAAAAAATATTTTGACTTGACATCTTAGTGTACCATTACTTTGAAAACAATGAAACTAAGAGTAAAATTTCCAGAGATAGTCACAGCTCCGGCAGTAACAAAAAGCCCCTTCAGTGACAATTACTCATTTCAGCAATCAGTTCATAACAGACATCCTACTGCTGCCTTGCTCATTATACTCCTTACAAGGATGATCTACGTGTTGCAAGTTTCAGTCATTTTTTACCCTAGCATTAGTTGCCCACAGCATAATTTCATGTTAAATTTCTTAGTTTCTTAGTAAACAAGTTAAACGCTGACATCACATTCAAGATTCACAACAAAATTAAACATACTATTTTAAGGTTTTCCAGTTGAGAGGTGGAATTCACAATATCACTGCTGAGAAAATGGTATTTGCAAGGTTAGTAACAGCTATATACGTATCCATGTACGTTGCGTCTCACTTGAAGGTAAACGCATTTGTAAGCGGACAAGATCTCACAACTGTTCTTGTTCTACTAACCACACGTTGGTACATGCTATTCAAATACAAACATGTCCTATTTAAATGCATAGGCAAAATAACAAACATTCAGAACATAACAGGAATGTTCTTATCCTTAAGCGATATTACAATTGCTTTTGTTCACTGGATTTTGAAACCTTCCTCATTTAAAAGGTCGATTTTCAATGTCCTAAGTGTTTGTTGGACAATTACTTGATGCAAACTCTTGTAACGTTCAGCTATAAAAACGTAGATTGCTAAAGTCTCCCCTCTGAACAATGATAATTATCTTTATTGCAACATTTTTTTAAGGAGACTATCTTCTTTAAGACAAGCATTGAAGGAAAAGGAAATAGTTCTGTTGTACTGAATACAGTTTACAATACTGAGTATGCTTTCTTACCTATACTAATTAAGCTAAAACTCATATTGGTTAATTATAAAAATATTGCATACATTTAATCAAGAAGTTGAATTCAGTTAACAGATTCCTATCACTCAGTAAAATAACAGAAATAGGATCTGAGGCTTTGGGTTTTTTTTTTTGTTTTTTTTTTTTTAAAAACATCTTCATACTTACGACCCAGTTTAATTTTGATTGTAATAGCTCAAATATTTTGCAAACAGTGACATGTCTAGGCAATAAATGACTTCAGATTATTCGGATCATTATTTGCGAATTTCCAATGCGATCTTTCAGAGAGAAGTTTGTTCATCTATTCTCTACTCTTGATTACAAATGATATAGTGATTTACTCAGAAACGTAAAGCATTTTTACTATCAAAATACCTCAAAGTGAATTATATACCAGGCTCCACTGTTCAGAAGTGCACTGAACTATTCAAACAGTACAGGAAGAAATAAGTAAAATTCTTCCAGCTAAAAGAATTTTTTTTCCAAAGCACTTCAGTTTTCACGAATCATCATTAATTAGGTTCAAAAAGCTTGAAAATCAAAGTAGAAGAGTCATCGGGCTGGAGTCACAAAACAGTCAAGTGTTTTAGCCTCCTCTAGAAAAATAAACATGACTATTGCCCTCCCTAGTCACTAAGGTCTCAGCAGACCCTGTAAAGGGGAATTCATGCTTTCCTGGCTTTACTATAAGCACTTGAGGGGATTCACAGCAGAATCGTATTTGCTTTCCCACTGCCACATTGCCTTGTTCACTGACGTTATTCTAACCATCTGAAATACGTGCATGTTCAAGCTGGTAGAAACTGCTAATCGAGTTATTGATTCAACTCTCTGTCTATGTTTATGAAAGATTTTCATAACACAAATACCCTATTAAGAAAGGGATGTTCTTGCTGCTCAGAGTACGTTTCTGCACACACACGGCTGTCAGCTAATCTGCGGCTACACCAGAGCAAACGTTCGGTCACTTTCTCCAGGTAAACCCTATTTAACAGCGTACTACAGTTTAAGGCTTCCTAGGCTTTTCAAAAACAGAAAAAGAGGCACACAAAAATTCCTGACGCGAATATGCGTGTATTCATACTGACTTGAGTCATTATCCTCTATGCAAATTATTTTCTTTCCAGGAGACCAAGTGTTTACTTTGAACTGAAAACGTGTCTCATGGGTCCTTATCCAACATAAAATAAATAGCTTTTCATTAGCAATTCAGCAGGACACACTCTGTAGAGCTCAACAACGGTGTTTAAGAAGGCTCCCAAAATAACTTCACTCCAGATTTAAAGATCTGGACGCCCAAAGCTCTTTATAAAAAACAAACAAACAAAACAAAAACACCCCACACCACTCTGCAAAAATGAGTGGGAGTCGGACTTAGCAAACCCAAGGGTGGTCACGATCCACTTTAACACAAACTGAAAAAAGAGAAGCTTAGGAGACAAAAAGTTTGCCTCTCTTCTCTCACACAGTTTTCTCTTTCCTGGTCATAAAGAGCTCTCCAAAAATTAAACCAGGGCCACGTTCAGCCAGAGCACGCAGACGAGCGCCCCGAGCCCGCAAAGGCAAGGCTCCGTTCGGTCAGCTCCCGCTCGTGGCCCCGTGGCACAGCGGCAAACCACCACCAAAATGCAATTTTCATAAGGCTTGCCCCCAGAAGTTCAGGTGTCAGTGACTGCACGCACTCCAGGTATTCCCCGCGCAAGGATTCAGAGGCTTCGGAGGAGCTGAAAAACAGACACCTTTTTCTCCTCACACAGTAGGAGAGCGCTAGACTAGGGGAAGCTCATACCTTTCAGAGCCGCTAGGAGGCAGAGGGGAGTTTGCCAAAGACCAAGGGTACAGGATATTAAAACAGAAGTTATCATCATGGGTGGAGAGAGTAAAATTATTTTTTCCTCATAACTGCACTTGAAATTAGAATTAATTTTAAGTAAGCCACCCTAATAGAAGTCAAACACAAAACAGTAATTTATGACAAGGGGCTTGTAGTCCAAACAACAACTCTGGCCAAGTTTATGGTAAAAACATAGTTGAGTTCTTTACCTTTTCTTATGCATGCTGTTCAGGTTACCTGGGAGACAAGTAGGATTTTTAATCAAAAGGCAGCCTGCAGAGCTGTGTTTCCAGGCTGCTGATCCTTCCCCCAGTATCAGCAGTTGACTAATAACTCATTAGTTCTTGGCCTCTTGACTTTCAGGGCCTCAGGACAGGGAAGAGGCGCATCCCCCTTCCCCAGGCTCCAGGCCAAAGGCACTGCAATGATCACCAGCGGGTTTCTGCGAGCTTCCTAGCTAGCCCTCACCTTGCTTCCTTGCAGACTCTACCAAGATACTGCTCCAGTTTCTGCTGACCTGGCAGAGCTCCTCAGCTTTGGAGACGCCACCCCTTTCCACCAGGACTACCATCGTTTATACTAACTGTTTCTGATCTACCCTCCAATCGCTGCTTAGCGGCGTGGAACGAGGTAGGCTGCTGTGTCACCTGGAAGGTAATGTAAAATAGAGAAAAACACTAACAGGATTCCACAGCCGCTTTCTACCCTCCATGGAAATGCTCTCAAGTAACAGATTTCTCTCAAAAGCTTTAAAGAAACTCAAACTACTGGACAGAGGAAAGCCTTGGGCTAACCACGTGGAGCTAGAGCTTCCTGAAGAGCTACATGAGGAACTCCTGAGAGCCACAGCTGATGCTTCTTGGCACACAGTATATTCTCTTCATTTCAGTTTATCCAGGCTATTCAACAGTCCATTCAAAACAAACAGAAACTGTATGAGAACTGAAAAAGCAAGGAAGCTTCTCTTATTTTCTTACTGTTTCCAAGTAAAAAAATAAAACGTGGCAGAAAAAATAAAACAAAGCAAACAAAACCCACAAGGCAGAACGTTTAGCTCCTAAATCTTAACTTTTTCTGATCTCATCTATTCTATCATCTATAGAGACTATCATACATTATCTATAAATTGCTTCTGTTTAATAGATCAGCTTTAAATACAAAACTCTTGATAAATCTCTTTTCGGTACACATTCCGAATTTTTGCCATTTTTTCTTAACTAAAACTCGTTTTAAATCTCTGTAGCTTTAATTGAACTTCAATTTCCAAAACTAGCTTGACACAAGCCATGAAGAAATTAATATTCTACTAAATAAGAACTGTCACTCAGCATTTCCTGAGCTAAATGTAAAAATCAAGACTCTGAATAAATGTATGCTAAGTATCATTGCATAAATATGCATATAATACATCTTCTTCTTCATAAAAAAGTGTTAAATTTAATGTAAAGATATTTAATTGCACATCAACATTTTAATTGCGACCAACTACTGAAAATGAATGATTTTTGTAATAAATGTAGAAATACATGTAATTCATATCCAATTACTTTAAATACATTTCTCATTTACATCCCAGTTTGGAAACAGGATGTAACCCCTAACTAGCATCTCAGGACACAACTTCTATTAACTACTAACATCTTTTCCCTTCTGCAGTCAACACAGGA
Organism: Struthio camelus; assembly: GCF_040807025.1. Taxonomy (NCBI): domain Eukaryota; kingdom Metazoa; phylum Chordata; class Aves; order Struthioniformes; family Struthionidae; genus Struthio; species Struthio camelus. Next base: position 8,573,684 of record NC_090947.1, on the reverse strand, counting down.
GTTATGCTGGTAATGATATCAACTGGGGATCCCAGTTTCCAACCCAAAGGTGCATCACTGAAGGCACACCCACGCTCAATCTCTTGACATAAGTTTTTTCTTTTTATGCTCTTAAAATATTACAGCCCTATTAGAATGCAAATATAAAGGGACAGAGAAAGTACGCATAATACTATTAATGTTCAAAGAGCTCTTGGTGCCCGTTATCAAATATCAATTCCCACATTAAGTCATGCTTTGGGGGGGGGGGGGGGGAGCTGCACCAACCTGCACCAACCCCTTTCTGAAAGTTTCTGTATCCAAGAGCACCAAACGTGCAGTTTCCAGTTTCATTACACACCAAATACGCTATTGTAAGACAACCTTGATAGTCCCCCTCCCCCCCTTATTTCAGTATTTTTAGCTGGCTTCCAAAAATAATTAGTCATTTTTAACCAAGTCTCTAGATTGTTTTCTGTAAAGATCTTGTAAATCCTTATTACGACACTTTTAAGGGAAAAATATGGAGGGAAAAAAACACCCCAGTGTTTTGGCACCTAAGGAGCCAGCTTCAATTTCAACTGCGTCCATGTGACAGATGCCAGCTAGGAGGCTGCCCAAAGACGGAAGAGCTCATCTCAAGCAGGCTCCTGGCACATTTTCAAATACCTGCCCAGGCGTACCTACCCTACTTGGTGAACACAGCCTTCCTTTACCTATTTCTTTCTATTGCATATTAAAGTAAGTGATTCTCTTAGTGGGAAAAGCCAAAGCACCCTGCCACGTCACATAGGAGAGAGCACGTCAAGTAAACAGCCACACTCTTCATTTTGCACACACAAACAGTATTTTGTCTACCTTAGTATGGAATTTATTCCTAAACACACACAGACCTTTGAATAGATGAAAGGTGGATCCCTACGTGATATAAAATACTTTTTTTTGTCATTACTTGCGTTCTCTCTTTTACAAATCCAGGCGTTCAAGATTCTCAAATCAGTACCATGTAAACAGATATCACATACATTCATAACATTTGCCAATGTGGCAGTCATATTCCTGGTCCCTGCAGGATCCTGCTGTTACATTGTTTTATTTTTAACATGTGCTGATCAACCTCATTAGTCTGTAAGTCTCTTTAAAACAACATCACCCAAAACATCATTAGAATAATCCTAAAACGTGCAATGCGTCCAACCAGATTATAGGTTCACCTATACTCAAGTCAGTCATTCCTAACTAATGCTTTTCAGGTCTGAGTCTAAAAAAACTCCAATACATATACCTTGCTCCACATGCATGAGCTGTGAAGTCCAGTGACCAGTTATGGCCCCTCTGACAAGCATGGCGCTTCTCCCGATTCCCTTATGGATGGTGACAGCACCAACTGACCAATGGAGGGACTCTCAGCACAGAGGCTAAGAGCTGAATATACCAACTTCATTTTTACTTTTGGATCCCTTTCATTATCTTCCCAAACAAAAGTAAAATATAATTAAAATAAAAATGAAAGAATTTAGGACCACATTCGAATATATTATGCAGCACTATGAACTGTCATACAAAACATGAGATAAGTTTGTTTTCAAAACACCACAAAAATCCAGTTCCAGCTCCACTGTCACGATACAGATTCGTGATGCCTTTCATAGTAAGATAAACTGATAATCTAAGACATTTAAAGCATACACAAATACTACTTAAAATATCCTAAAAAGAAATATGAACAAAAAATTTATCAGCTCTGCCAATAAGCAGGAATTACAAAGCAAGTCTTGAATTAAAAAAAAAAAGTTGGAATGATTTTTAGCTACAGCAAGTAGTGCAAGAGAAGATGAAGAATTTCTTTATATCACTAATGGATGACACGTCCAGAGTTAAACATTTTCTATTGGCACATACAAATAAATAGGGAACACCTGAACTGTAATTCCTTAGCTGCAGATTAAGTATATAAATCCTAGATTTCCAAGGGACTAAAACTTCATTGATCACATCAAGCATTGTTTACTATTTGTTGCTGGTTTCACAGTTTCTAATCAAAGACACTGTGACAATAAGAAGATCACAAAAATTAAGAAATACAAGAACTGTACAGCGTTTTTCACAGTGTGATGGCGTATGAAAAAATGACAATTCCCGCTTCCTAAATTGATACGTAAGGCACTGCTGGTTCATGCAGTACTGGATATCTACAGCAGACCTGGAAATTAAGCCTGCTTTTCTCAAGGCTCAAGTTACAATTTTAATCATGAAATTATCTTTTTTCGCCTGGACAACATTTTTCATCAATAGCTTAAGAGCTTTACAAAACATTTACTGCAGTTTTGCAGACAAGGGACATGGTGCCCTATGTCATTTACCCAGACCCGGCAGGCAGCAGAAGGCCTCAGAACCGAAGTGCCAGCTCAGTGCACTATCAAATACATCACTACACCTCTGCGGTCCAGTGCAAACACCCCTGTCCCAAAAAGCAATATGAAATTTTAACCAGGTGTTTTTGAAAGGAAAAGGACTCCAGCTTTATAATCCAGCCATTCTCTTTCGAGGTCAAGTGAGCAGATTCTGCACAAAAAGAAAAGCTCTTAGACACCTTTATTTCAAGTAAGCTAGTTTTCAAGAACATTGAGCTCTTGAGGAATTTTTACATAGACGGGTACCATTTTAAGATGACAACACAGCTAGAAACCCCACCACATACACTTAACTATTTGCACTGTAATTATTTGCTTAAATGCTTTATTGGGAGCACATAGCCATCTCTACAAACACATATAAGCATCATCAAGTAGAAGTCACGCGCTCCCAATAAAGCACTAGTCCAGCCTCCAATTTCTTTGTTGAGAACAGAATTCACTGAGAGATGGGAAATTTAAAATTGCTGATATGCATTGATGAAACTCTCACGCCTAACATCAGCACATTCCCTAAAATAAAGACACTGGGCTGCAAGGCTCAGCAGAAAGCATGTTGGAAAAAAAATTCTCAATGACTATGAGGCTGACAAGCATAAAATTGTCTGTTTTTTTCCCCATAATGTATACGTTTCTCAAAATTCATCAGTTTTAATAGACCGACACCATATCCTTCCCCAAATCTCCTACTTAAGTGCACTTTTACAAAGAAAGGGAAAACTTTTCAACAGCCTTTGTAAAGCAGTTGTCTTCCTCAACCCCTCATCACTGCTGCTAAAAAGTAATAACAGTTATCAGGATTTCAGAGTAGGCAAAACACAAAGAAACCAAAGAAAATGCATAATTCAGTCGGTAGGTACTAATAAAAACGCATGACCAAATTCTTGATATATGCTACGAGGACCTAAGTTCCAAAGCCTTCACATCCCCTAGGAACGCTCGCTTTTCTTTACAGTATGAACGGCACGTCAGAATGCAAAAAAAGCATGAAGAGGTAACTGATAAAAACACATCTTACGAAATATAGTTTTAATATAGTTTTGGCAAAAGTGTTGCAAATCAACCTTTGGAGGAATTCAACAGATGAACACCCACAGTATGCACTAGCTTTGAACAGCAGAGACCAGTGCTACTTGCAGAAATTCTAAACATTCAGCAGCCACTTAATAACAACAGCGTGAGAACTGGAGAGATGCACAAACAAAAGAAAAAAGTTAAAATGTTTTCAAACCACAAATAACAAAGACATGAACACTCATATTAAACGTAGGCATACACAAAAATGTTTCTCACAACTTTAAAAATATATATCCTGCATTAAAAATGTGAGAAGAGGAAAAAAATAAAAACACTCTTTCATATTTTGATCATACAAAAGGAATTCAATTACCAATGATGCAATTCTAATGACCTAGTACTGATTATAATCTTTTTCTATGAAAAGGTATGCAAAACCAACAAATAAAATGCAGCAGAGCTCGGCAGAGATCAGTAGTTCAGCCTCAATGTTATCTAGTGCACATCTGCCACACCACATTATCTTACTACTCAAGCATCATTTTTGCATTTCAATGTAGTCGCTCTATCAGATTAATGCCCAAGACATTTCAGCTGTGTTTCAAGTAAATAAGTGGACATACAGGAATATTATGCATGGCCTATATCATTGACACTAAGCAAAGAAAATGTGATTAGCACCAAATTGCATCTGACAGGGGAATCAGAAAGCTGTCAAACACAATGACACGGATTCAGTATTTAGAAGGTAAAAGGGGGAATAAAGAAGCTGGCCAGTCTGGCATGGAGACAGCAATAAAACACAACAGCTATGATAAATTAATTCATTTACTTATGAAAAATTAGAGGCTTCCACACATGACTCTCATTTATAATCTTGTCAATCTGGCAGAGTAAATAAAAAGCCTATACAATACACACAGTGGGAGGAAAAAAAGGAAACAAAAGAGGGAAAAAGGAAAACCAGATTTTTGCATTTAATCTAAAAAGAATAGTTTCTTACTTAAAAGCACACTGGATCAAGCCTTTAATAGGATTACTTAAGGCAAAAATACATTATAGCAGTGCTTACTGTATTTACTAGAGAAATACTCTGTTAAAACTGAAGGGTTGACAAACACACAAAAGCCAAATAGAAGCAAACTGAAATTTTTAAATATTTAAATAGATGTTATTACTATGACTATCTAAAGGATACCAGAACAAGCCACAGAGGGGGGAAAAAAAAAAGTGGAAGTAAATTCAAGGGATCAATGCTGGATCAAGACGACTCCTAGGAGGAGGACATGCTCATGCCCCAGTGTGCCTATTGACGGCACCTGATCCTGAAATCCTTTCAGGGAAGGGAAGGGAAGGTCAGGTCAGGTCTGCGGGATCCTGAGCAGCCTGCAGAGTTCTACAGAACGCTCTCCTTGGATCACTAAGGAGACCCAGGCTCTAAAACCTCAGTAGAAATAAGGCGAGAGGAATTTACTCGGCTGAAACCATTGTTACAAGATGATCAGAGAAACACTGTCCTTTCAGAGGACTATTTCCCTGACCACTCTGTCTGGAAATTGTCTGTAGATAAGTCCAGACCAGAAAGTAATAAGCTTCCTGATAACAGAAGAAAAACTATCCGTATCTTAACAGAATTGCTTGGAACACCACCATCAAAATGCAAAAGCACATAAGCAACACCAAGGACAACTGCCAGCACCAAAACAGAGGCACGATTTTCAGGTTTCGGTGTTTCACATTTTGAGTGATCACTTCCGATTAAGAGCCTCTTATCTTTAGATGCACTGGGCGATAAACGTTGAGAGTACATTCAGCTCACATATAGCCCTGAAACGCTGGAAAGACTGTTCCAAAAGCTAATGAAGTTAGCCTGCTCTGCCACTTGCTAGGCATTTATACTATAGCAGCCTACAGAGGCGCCAAGAAATCAGAACTCCACTGTGGGAGTGCTTCATGCCCCAGAAACGTGCTAAAAGTTGAGCCCATCTACAAAAAAAACACCCCTGTGGTCTCCAAAACCAGTCACTAACAGCGTTTTCCTGCCGTTTACTACGTGTCCGTTCTACTCAGGAGCAGCAGACTGACAGACTAGACACCCTGCTCACAAGCTCACAACAAGCCTGTGTCAGAGCTGCTAACTTCACCCATATCATCCAAGACCAGCACGGATGACTTCTCCCAAAGCATCATTCTCCCTCTCCAGTCTAACGCAATTTTGTCAGCAAAGATAGGTGGAGGGGGGAAGGCACGGTGAAGAAGGAAAGTCATACCTCTAAACCAACAGACACACCAGAGAGGCCAGCATGCCGCAGAAGAGCGAGGCTGTTGGCTTCAGGAACGCACACGGCTAGGCTGTGCAGCTCTTGTGCTGCCTGTGCTCTCCTGCCTCTAACGGGCTTCATGGGTATAGCCATGCCAGCAAAGGCTCTGTACTGGGAACAAGCCCTGAATCTCAGCATTTGCCAAGTACACCAGTTCTGTGGCACAGGATCAGTTTGTTCACCTCCACTTAAGAAAAGCCAGTTCTACCAGTGCAAAGAACCACAGAAGGGGCTATGTATAAATGTTTTTTTTAAAGCAACCTGACAACTGCTGGACTTCACTTTTAGCTAGTATTTTCAGTACTCGTGTTTCACTTTGTCTCTACGCAAAAGGTAAGCAATACAACTTAGGCTAGGAGCCATCATGCTAGCCTGGAGGTAGCTCGGACAGTCAGCCTCTGCGTAAACATACCAGCAAGCCTATACACGTGATTGTACATTAACTATGAACTCTGCTGGTGTTACAAATTACATTCTAACTTCCGTAGAGTTAAACTACTGGTTTTTTTTGTTTGTTTGTTTTACTTAAACAAGGCTATTTTGAAATCTGTGAGCTATTTTAGAACACATTTTCTAGTTTGCTTTGAAGAAGTAATTACAATAAACCTATATCCAGATAGGCAGAAAATTACAAACCCTGAAGATTTTGAAATTTGTACCTTTGACACATAGCTCTAACCGTTACTCTTTTTTTTTTTTTTTTTTTTTTAAAGTGTACATTATTTTAACCAAAGTATTTTCATTTCGGTCTACAAGTCAATATTCACTTGGTCTCCAACTCAATATCTACAATTCACTACACACACGCACTGCTCGACAGCTTCTGTTGCAAATTCACAGATTATAAGTGTTGCAAGGCTAGCTGAGGCTTACTTGTGAATTTCTGCAGAGTCTAATTTTTTCCTCATCCAAACTTAAGTATGTAACCCTTATGCTTGTGGCCTCCAAATCCAGGCTTGCTGCTGGCCATATAGAAAGATAAGCAAAATGAGAATTACTTAAAAACCTAACCTCAGTCCAAAAATGTAACACTGGGGAGGGAAGGGAAAGTAGGTAAGCCACAGTAATTGCATATATGATCTCCCACCTGTTCACACTTAGAGGTCTACCAACTTCCTAGAAACATTACAACTCTTAAATACAAGATGCAAGTCATACAAGTCTTAAATACAGCACGTGAATGTGTTTAACTTCCTAGCATCCAACATACTTAGAACAAAACCCAACCAATCCTGTACCATCCCCACAGGGGAATATTTGCTATACTATCATTTACAAATAATGTATTTTCCATTTTTCTTTTGTAACAGAAAACTGCAAGTACTATTTTAGGATTAGCCAGTACTTCAGGTTCTATGCCAGTTTTAGGTGTGCTTTGCTTTTCCATTTTACATCACTGAATTTTGCTCAACCTTCTGACAGAAGACAATCTTCCTATGTTTTCATGATACCAATACAGAATGACCAGAAGAGGGCACAAGTGACCCTGAGGAAGCCACAGTTCAGGCTACTGAAGAATATTTATGAACCGACCACTCAACCTTTAATCAGTCAAATTCACAATCACAGCTCAAATAAATTTTTAATTCTTTCATATTTGATTTTTACAATGCTTCGAGACAGGTAATTTTTAAAGTCACTCAGTATGCATCAGTGGCAACACGACCCCAGGAAAAGAAACCCAGAATATTTAAGTGACATCTACACCAAAAATCTTAATATTTAATTCCAAATTTTCAGCTGATTACGAGCCCTAGGCAATGTAAAACGTGCATATAAACCACTTTAGATGGCCTATTTGAACTTGTCAGAGTATAATTGAAGCAGGGAGCAGAAAAACCTTAAGATCACATTAACATGAATGTTACAAAAACTACTGAAAGCGAGGCTAAACCTGTACACAAGATAACACCTGTTAAGGACAAGCTACATCACACCACACACCACTTAACTGCTCTTTTTAAAGGCATATCAAAAGCTAACTCTTTAGGATAAAGACTTTCTACTTGGACACTACCTGCTACATTAAGGAAACATCGCATTCCCTTAGCTGTGGTGTAGAGCTCACAACTACGCCATAAAATCGTGGCTTATGATTAGACCTGTTGTGTACTGTACCCTTGAGCAGAGTTTTTGTTTCTATTGCTTTTAAGGTGTGCTGCTAGAGAAAAAGAGAACATAGCATCTAACTGAACGGGTAAGCTAAAAAACATCTTTTCTTAAAACAGTTATAGCTGCGCTTGCAGAAAGGTACAAACCAGATTGTTATATATCCCGACTGTCACAAAGAATTTCACAATTGGTCAGAATACAAAGCATGACCAGCTGTAATGTCTCATTTGACCATTTGTTACTGAATTAAAATAGATTTTTTGAAGATATTTTCCTATTATCTTTTCATCTTTATCATTGCAGGAGAGTAACTTTAGGCCACAGGGCTGAGACAGGGAGCAGATCATAGACAATATGGTAATACAGGAACAAGCACTTAACAGATAAGACAAGACTTGAATTAACCATTCTTTACTTCCTTTCTCCTTCTACTCCTTTAATCTTCAGCTTTACTCTTTCAGTGCCTGTCTGGTGCATTTCACTTGTTAAGAAACTGTTATGAGCTCTTTATTCTCTTTTCAAATTTCAAGAGAGGCAGTGATATTAAGTTCTGCTACAAAACACTCACTCAGCTGTGCTCTACCTAACTTATCATTTTCAGTCCTAATCCTCAAGCTCAAGTACCTGCAACAAGAACCTAGATCCGTGTTTCTCAAAATATTTAAAGTCATGTAAAGAGTTCACCAAAATCAAATTCCTACAGAAGACTAAGTAGGCACAGATTAGAACGCAGGTCCTGCAGTATGGGGCCTGGATTGTCCTGACCCTCTGCTTTAAACGTGAATCTGCTAAATAAATACCTCCTAGCAGTAAAACCTGCCAGAAATTACTGCTTGGCAGAGTGCCGTCAACACCACCCCAGCAAAAGAATCAGCGTAATCCAAGGTAAGTGTATATCCCACTCAGTCCATCCACAGACAAAGAGCATCGCCCACCTGCTGCTATACATGGAAAGAGGGAAGGAAAAAAGAAAAAAAAAAGAGGCATCTGACTTTCCAAAGAGGAAGAACAGGACAGTTGCTGCTCGGCCAGAAAGCAAAGTAGAGCTGCACGTTAATGCTAGTCACTAATGCTATGAGAGAGCAAGTGTGGCACTTGAGTGCTGCAAATGCTCATCGAGTGCACATGGGCTTGAGTTGCAACATGCATTTGAAGCCCACTGAGGGCTGAAAGCACTAACAGCCTCGCTAGGACCCCAAACAGCTTTAACCCTGTCCCAAGGCCAGCACAACAGACTACTTTGTATTCACTCAGGAAGAACCACCGCTTTATTGTTTTCCTTCAGGGAGCCACAGGCAAGTCACAGCCACAGAAAGGAGGAACCCAAAAAACGGCATCGCTAGCCTCAGAGCAAACCAGTCACAAAAACCACCTACAGCAACGGCTCTCCTCTCTGCAGACTACTTTGGCTTTCTGAAGTCCTAACAAGCAACAGTGTTGAGGAGTCAAGGGTTCCTCAGCTGACAAAGGACTGTCTTACGGGAGGCAACACACACAGAACGCCCTCCCCTACAGCTCCTTCCACATGCTCATCATCCAAAGTCACATCAAAATCACAGGTAAAAATTTTTTCTCCTCAAGTGATAGCCCTGCAGATTCATCCTGGTCCTGTTCTTGAGCATAGATAAAGTCCAATACAATACCCATCTATGTTCAGATGGGTATTTAGATCGATATGGGTAGATGAGGGCAGAGCAGTGGATGTTGGCTGCCTGGCCTTCAGGAAGGCTTTTAACACTCTCTCCCATCACATCCTCATAGGTAAACTCAGGAAGTGTGAGTTGGATGAGTGGACAGTGAGGTGGATTGGTGGCTGGATGGCCGAGCTCAGAGGGTTGTGGTCAGTGGTGCAGAGTCTAGTTGGAGGCCTGTATCTAGCGGTGTCCCCCACAGGTCAATACTGGGTCCAGTCTTGTTCAATGTATTCATCAATGACCTGGAGGAAGGGACAGAGTGCACCCTCAGCAAGTTTGCTGATGATACTACACTGGGGGGAGCGGTAGCTGACACACCAGAAGGCTGTGCTGCCATTCAGAGGGACCTGGACAGGCTGGAGAGCTGGGTGGAGAGGAACCTCCTGAAGTTCAACATAGGCAAGTGCAAGGTCCTGCACCTAGGCAGGAATAACCCCATGCACCAGGACAGGCTGGGGGTTGACCTGCTGGAAAGCAGCTCTGCAGTAAAGGACTTGGGAGTGCTGGTGGACAAGTTAGCATGAGCCAGCAATGTGCCCTTGTGGCCAAGAAGGCCAATGGGATCCTGGGGTGCATCAGGCAGAGTGTTGCCAGCAGGTGGAGGGAGGTGATCCTGCCCCTCTCCTCAGCCCTGGTGAGGCCTCCCCTGGAGTACTGTGTCCACTTCTGGGCTCCCCAGTCCAAGAGAGACATGGCACTCCTGGAGAGAGTCCAGCGGAGGGCTACCAAGATGATTAGAGGGCTGGAGCACCTCTCCTAGGAAGAAAGACTGCAAGAGCTGGGCCTGTTCAGCCTGGAGAAGAGAAGATTGAGAGGGGATCTCATCAACGTGTACAAGTATCTGAAGGGGGGGTGTCGAGAGGATGAGGCCAGACTCTTCTCCGTGGTGCCCAGCAACAGGACAAGAGGCAACGGGCAGAAACTGAGCCACAGGAAGTTCCACCTGAACCTGAGAAAAAACTTCTTCACTGTGAGGGTGACAGAACATTGGAACAGGTTGCCCAGAGAGGTGGTGGAGTCTCCTTCCCTGGAGATATTCAAAACCTGTCTGGACGTGATCCTGGGCAATATGCTCTAGGTGACCCTGGCTGAGCAGGGAGGTTGGACTAGATGATCTCCAGAGGTCCCTTCCAACCTCCACCATTCTGGGATTAGCCATTACCAACAGCGCCCACCATCTTCCCCAATATTTTTTCAGCACCTCAAGTCAAAATGATAGTAAACAGGTGCCATTGAGGGGGGATGGGAGAAAGCAAGCACGCAGACTACCTGTGTATCTAACGCCATATCTCAGCATAGAAGTATTTATCAGTAGTGATTATGCAGGAGATTAAGAGAACCCAACTATACTCTCAGAGCCTCAGGCAAGTTTAGAGGCTAATAAGTGTCTACTCCTCTGGAAGGTAAAGGTATAACATGGAATCAGTGTGATATGAACACTGACCCACATAACAGCTTTTCAGAAAAATCACGCTTAAGTTACAAAACAAATGATTTTACCTTTTTGATATGTGACAGCAGCACAACTCTGTAGCAACAAACAGAAAATTCGTTTAAGGAAAATATCACTGAAGAAAAACCACAAAATACGTACTTTGCCCTCACGTGTCCTCCAGGGCAGGACCACCCTGCAACCGAAGATGCATCTGTGGCCCTGGCCTGCACGCCGGCAGCAGCAGGCACACAAGGTCTCCCAGGGGCTCCACATACAGCAGCGTCCCAACCCCTCTGCTGCATCTTCAACTAAAGTATTTGCCAAATCAGTGAGCCTAAAGGCCGTTCAGGTGTAACTAAGTGTGCTGTTTCAGACTGAGAGGTGCCATGAGGTGAACGAGAAGAAATAAATAAATAGAAGTCCTGAATCAATGAGCTTCCCTGAAATGACGGTCTCGACTTTTGCCGTAGCCAGAGCTATTCCCATTACTTCCAGCTCCTCACTCCCACACCAGCAGCAAGTACCACAGTAGGCCCAGTGCAGTAACGTAGATTACACAAAAATACCGAAAGAGGTGCCTACTTAAAATATAAGATTTCACTGACTACCTAAAAACTCCAGTTTTTCCTGCTTCCCCCTATTTATTCACTTCCTATGTCTGGCATTATGATATCAAGCATGACTTGCATAGATTAATCATTTCGCCTTCAATGCAAATACCTTAACAATTCTGGAGAGGAAAAAATTGTGGAAAACAAATCAAATATAACACTTCCAGCAAAATGAGTTTTTAGAATTTATTTTCCTGAAGAAAGGCAACCTGACAGTTCTATAAAGAAGAAATGCACTAATACAAAATTAATGATAGAAGAAATTGTTTTATCTTGTCTAGTTTGCAAACACGTCTTTATATAAAATAGGTTATTAGCTAACTAATAACTTCCATAACATACTTTTCATCGAAAGCATACGTATATAAATTGACAAACAAAATGGTAACCAAAATACATATTTTGTATTAAAGGTGAAATGTTAACTGACAGGAAGGGGATGGGGGGGAAAAAAAGGAAATTTCAGTTATGGCTTTTTGTTCTTCCCTTTTCACGTTACATCTAAACTTCAAACACTAAGTGATGTTGCACCACTCTCCTTTGCAGTAAGCATGCAAAATAAGTAAGGCAAAACAGAACTGCGAGCTAAGTGTCAGCACTACCTTTTGATTACTGTGCTTCTGTCAGCTTACGTCAGAGCAGCAGCGCAACTTTGCTATTAATTGACCAAGTTTGTGCTTTCCAGTCTCCCTGTGCCATGGGACAGCACCTTCCCGAGTTTCTTCGGGAGTCAAGAAAGAATTCCTGTCTCCTGAGAAGCAATTAAGAGGACTGAAAACAACAGCGTTCTGCAGAGGGTTAGAGAGAGCACTATTAGATAAATATTTAAAACAAACAAACATGAGTGTTATAAAATTAGATTTGAATACCCCAGAAAAACATAATTAAACACTAACTGCATTTTGCAGAAAATAAACTAAGTCTCTTGGTTCTATAGAAAGCAAAGTTATTAACCATTTTATTGCCCGCTTGGAAGGACTAAGCGGACACAAATAAGCGCATTCTTTTTCTACAAAACGTCATCTCACATACAACTGACAAAAATTAACCAAAGAATAATTTCACTTCACCAATTCAGAATACAAAAATATTTCCTTAACTCAATACTAAAACTGTTTTGAATGGACAGCTGTGTCAAAAGGCATACTTGATTCAAACAACATGCCCATGTATGTAACAGAACACATTTAGATCACTTCAGCCAGTGCTGAACATGCAGCCATTTAGAATACAGGGAGTTCGGGGGTTTTTTTGTTCAGGGTGTTTTTTTTTTTTTTTTTTTTTTTTTAAATCAGCACAGAAAATGGAACACACTTCCTCACCCTTCCCCTCACGTAAAAGGCATTACTTCTCAAAAATTCCCCCCCCAAAGTCAAATCACCTTGGCCAAAAGCAATCAGAGACAGATTACATTTGCACTGTGGTTTGCACCAACAACAAACAGCATGTTTAGACAGGGATCAGAAGTCATAAAGGACCCAAGGCCCTTTTTCTATTCTTTAAAACTTACAGGCTTTCCTCTGTCCTTGTGCATCATGTCAGATGTCATCACCTTAATAGACTTCCCCCCCCCCCAATTAGTAGCTTCCTCCTCCACTTACTAGTCCTGAAGTCAATGACAGTCCTGTAATATATTATTTATACCTATCCTATTTCACATTCTGTAGTCAAAATACACGTAGCAACCATTCTCAAACATTTACCGGTTTATGCACATAGCTGTAACTTAACCATTCTTGAGAAGACAGTAGGCACCTGCACTCCTTGGATAAGCTGGTCTCCAATACTTCTTACTGCAGTCACAGCAATGAACTAAAAATCACCTCATAAAACATATTTTGACCTAATGAGTAATACTGGTTATTCATAAAAACATAACCACTACTGCAGGAATCCCTGAGGTTGCCTATACACTTTCTGAAAAGTTTTATTGATTATTTAATCAGTAAAAACATCAGCCAGAACAAAGTTATTTTGAGTTCTAAACAGAATCTAAGGATACTCCTGAGATGCATCTAAGAAACCACATAAGGCATCTCAGGTATATTTTAAATGGCCAAATTAAAAAAAAAAAACACAAACAAAACACACACTCGCACACAAACATCCTATGCTATTCGTATCTGCTCAAACAACCTTGTTTCAGGGAAAAATTGTTGTGGAGAGGGAACAGCACACAAGGAACATATTGTAAGGCACATTTATCACTTAGGTACCTAAGAAAGTTTTGCATAGATATTCTGACCAAGTATAATTCTACTTCATTTTCAATTTACATTCCTCAAATCTGTACTACTTATGAAAAGCTACAAATTTCTCTTTTGTCACAGGTTATTGATTTCAAGGGATTTCAGGGAATAGTACATCCTAGAGCTCAGTGGAGATCCCTATGAGCAAGTAGGAAGAGTTTAAAAAAAATTCTCCTGCCAACAGCAGTCTACGTAGACACAAATATTAAATCTGCCAAAATAAGCCAAAATTGTCAAAAACCTTTGCCTCAGTTGACTGTGTGTTTTGAAAGTAATAAAATCAATCAACAGGGTCCTAAAAAACCATCATTGCCCATAAAGGACAGCAAGAGGCAAGTATTTTATTTTGCCTTGCACTGAAACTTCAAGAGTAAAAAAAAAAAATGAAAACAAAACAAGCAAGCACATACCAAGAAGTAAAAAACAAAACTTAAGAAGTCAGCAACAACAGTTCGTGTAGGATAGACAAGATGCATGTTTGACCACAGACTTTCAAAAAACTAACAACTGAAGGCTAGTTAAACAACTGAAGCCAGATCTCTGGGCTTTATCTCACAGCATCTAAACGCCTTCCCTGCCCTTTACTGTCAATAACGATTAGATGCACCTAATGCTTCAGGAGCACCTTGGAAGAACACACCTGCACTTGAATTGCAGCCCATCGCAAAAGGTAAATCCCATCCTTCTTCCCTAAATACCCCACTACACAGTTAGGGCATGGTTAGAGCAGAGCAGGCGAGGAGGAGAGGACGGGTGAGAGCCCAGCCAGCGCAAGTGCACCCCAGTGCGAGTTTTGGGGAGAAAAGAGGTGGCAACATGAAAAACTGGTTAAAGCCAGCGGTGAGTTCACAGAAAATTCTATTTTCAAGAGGGCCAAAAACTTGAATTAATCAAAAGCAAACTTGCAAGGAAAACGTTGGTTTAGAAGTTGCCCAGATGCAAAACAAACTAAGACCCATGACAAGATGCACCCTGCATTTCAACAACGGAGCGTGTCATTGGCTCTTTGGACAGGACAAAATCTGCCCTGGAACAACAGCTAACTGCAGCAACCCAAGAAAATTTGTCAGAGAAATGCATGAAACACAGCTATACATTAAATCAATCACCAAAACTTTTTTTTTTTTTTTTTTTTTTACACTAATGACAATTATAGGTGTTCAGTAAAAAAATACATTTAGTATTTTACCTTTAAGGACACCCTCAGCCAGATCAAAAGATCTAACCTTTGCAATACGGAATGATATACAACCATCTAAAACAATTTTTCAATATCTAGGTGGGAAAACTTTGAGTTAACGGAGAAAATGAATTTCCACCACTTAAAAGGGGACACACACATTCTGCTGTGACATCTGTTCTTAGGTCCTATTGCAGCAGAAAACCAGAAAGCCACCAGAATTTTAGCTGTCAAAACAAATCCTCAATCTAAAGAAAGGAGGAGGAACTGAGTGCTGAACAATTACACACTTCCGACAGTACAAGTCTAGCATTTAGTCAGAAAAAGCAAGGTCTGTAAGAAGCATGGCTGCAGCCTTATCACTCATCCAAATGCTAGAACGATTACTAAACTGGAAAGGCACTCAGATGCACACCTGGTTGTGTATCAATGTACTGAGATCTGTAAAAAAAAAAAAAAAAAAAAATTTAAATTTAAAAAGCAGCTCGTCAGACTCATGAGATACTTCACTCATGAACAAAATCACTCTGGTCCAGGACAACTAAGTTGAACACTTGCTTACGTGGCTTTCTGGCCAGGATAAGACACCCACTAGGCTACTAGATAAGCCTTTTAACACTAGAAGCAACACAAGGGTATTGCAAATGCTTTTAAACTTAAACGATATCAGGGAACCTATGTTATGAAAAAAATTAACTGTTAAATGCGTTTAAGAACACCAACAGCAGAGTAAATGGAGAAGATGACTCTGTGCACTGATTTGCAACAAGTACTTGCAATTCTGTATGGAACCGGAATCCTGAAATGAGTTGAAACTCAGCAGCATTGAGCTAAACTTCTCCAGGGAGAGGAAAAAAACAAACAGAAGAACTGGGCACCCATGGAAGCACTCCTACTCAAAAAGCAATAAAGACTTTCGTTATGTATCATGACTTCAGTTATTCACAATTAAAGATTTTCAGGAAGTCATGCTACTTTACTAGGGAACACCCAGTGACTTTAGAGAACAGTGCCTGGGGTTTGGCTTGCTTCTGCTGTTGTCCACCAAGCTTTGGAGATGACCTACCTGAAGGGTCATTACAGTGTGCTTAAGTTTTAAACGCTATTCAGAATATTGTTAACTTTAAAATATCTTGAGTAAAAAAGGCTCGAGATATTTATGCAAACTCACAAAAAAGCATGAAAGCATGAAAATTTATGTTTTCCAACAATCCTTCTTAGTATCCTTTTCATTTTCTCTATTGTAATCACATTTTTAAATAAAGCATTTGAGAAATTTGCAAGTGTTATGACATTGATTCCTGAGGGCAGATTTTTCAAGATTTTCTTTTTAATAATGCAATGACCTTCCTGACTAATCTATAACTGAATTTTAACAAGTTAGCCTAAGTAGAGAAAATTGGGAAAAAGGCATTTGAGTAAAGCGCAACACCATCAGAAGTGAATTGTGACATAAGTTACTTAAACAGCATTTAACGTATTAGTAAATACTGAACCAGTATGCAGATCACAAACACATCTCACCCTCCTTCAAACATTTGACGTGACAAAGAACAACGCTATCTCATTATCTTTGAAGATTATTAAAGACCAATTCAGAAGACCACCGACCAGAGCTTTACAAAAGCTTTAAACAGGGAGCATTCCTGTTATACAGGCCAACCTGAGCTCCAAGATGAAGACATCATTGTCCTACTGGCATGCAGACGAGCTCCTAGATTAGAGAAACTAAATGCAAACAAAAATAATTTTTGGAAGCTGAGTCAATATTTCTGCCTAAAACTAACACAGAAAACAAATAAAATCTACATTTTATAATCCCCTTTGAACTTTTCTTTTGGAATATTATAAATATGATGTAAAAATGGAAACCTGCCACAAAGACAAATGAAGTGAATACTAGATATTAGAAATAATTTCCAAAGCTTTCTTACAGACAGGATCCTAAAGTAACATGTCAACACCTGCAGCTGGTGACTACCCCACTAAAGCACATCACTAGTAAAAACTCCATGCGCTCCCAGGACCCTGAGCATCTTGGAGGATGCCACTTCCATCAGAGCAGAGACGCGAAGCAGCTTCTTCTCCTGCAAGGATCTGTAGTTTTTAAAAATCAAGTGTTCTATACTCATATGAATGAATTAAACTCCTTTGTGTGCACACACGCTGCTTCATATTTTAGCTATGGAATTCAAAACCTAATATTGGCATGTTAATTCCCAGAAATACCTACAGTCAGTAGTTACTACTACATGTGTAAACACGTGCAGGTCAGTGCTTATTTTTTATACTTTACGAAATATACTCAATGCCTGTAAGGCAGGTGGGTAAATCAAAGTCCCTCTCAAACTGAATTTGATGCCAAATCGCTGGCACAAATTAGGGTTGTGATCTGATCCAAAACGTTTCACGTTAAAAAAGGAAAATTCCTCACAGTACTTCACTTCTCGTATAACTGAACTACGTGTACCAAGCAGACACCGAAGAATGATTTTCTGTTTAACGGGTCAAGGTAAACAAGAGAATTCAGAGTTTGAAAATAACACTTGAAAAATCAAACAGCTATTTCTTTTCCTCCTACCATGCATCAAATTTCACTGCTTACTAAACAGGAAAATCTACAATTTAGCAGCTCTGCTTCTTGCTCTTGAATGCAGCAGGACCAGTGAGTCATTAGAAAGAAAGTTCATTTAATCTGAAACAATTTTACATTCATGATGCTTTTACATGTTGAACTTAACCATGACTTTCTTTTCCATCTTCCACATAACTGTCAATTAAAAAAAAAAAAGACAGAGCTTCTGCAGCTATTCTGTAGCTTACAACCTGTCCTTCTTCCCCTTCCCCTCTCTCTTAGCCGTAGCGTTTTAAGAGCCAAGTTCTAGCCTACGTCACTCTTGCTTGTGTTACTGATTCGCTGGTGATGCTGGGAGCAGAGCAAAGCTGATTCCAAGCAGCACACATAACAAGATACTGGCAGAAATTATACTTGGCGATTCCTCTAAAGCATCCAGCTTTTTAAGCAGCAAAGCAAGATTTTCAGCGTACGCATCAGGTAGCTACCATTAGCATTGGTTAGGTAGCCAGCCAATGGCCAAGCTACTGCTGAAGGCACTATCTGAAATTTGTCAGCTGTGACAAGTTCAGGGCTTAAACCGGAAAAGCAAGTGGCAGAGCTTTTGGATTTTGTTTGGGGGAAACTTGATGCAAGAAAAGAACACAAAAGAAATTCACTTCCCTTCCATCCCATTTCATGGCACAGCACTTAAGGTTCAATTCATTCTTACAACAACTCCTCACAATACAGATACCATGACGCATTAGAGTACTTCAGCTGTATCTTTTTTCCTTGGGGGGGGGGGGGGGGGGGGGGGAAGCCACACACTCCAGTGAACTACTTCTCATAAGCAAATATGAGCTAACCCTCCTTTCCTCCCCAGTAAATAATTATGCCTTCCTTCTTACAAATTGTGATATAGCACTCTGCTTCCTTTTTCATGGTTATTTCCTTCTAGTATCTGATGTTAAAGTGAAGCACACTATAATGCACATTCTATTACTATTCATTTACAACTCTTCTCAAGATAAGTTACAGAAAAGTAATGATTCTCCATCAGGACAAATACCCCCAAGATCGAGATTTTAGTAACCGCTGTAGATAACCTTATTATCAAAAGCAGAACAATTATAAAGAGCTTTCACGCCTAATAATATTGCAATGTATAATACAGCTTTGCTATTAACTTAGCGTAAGGCAGTCTGAAAAAGCTAAGATTCATATATGCCGCAGGGAAGAACGTGCATTCTGAAAAACACCACAATTTGTGCTAGCCCACCTGACCGCCATCTCCAACAAAGCCAAACTGTAACTTGCTGTGAAGTTTGACAGAAGAATAACTTAGCTGAAAAATCTGCTGTGTCTGTTGTCTTCGTTATGGAGACCCTCCACAGAGCATACAAAAACATCTATGTTTACAGAACCTGGGTGCTCGCGCTATTCAACATCAATACAATCTGCGTTTATATCATCTCCATACTAATCAGATCGATTACTTCTGATATATTGCCTTGTCACACCACTGTAATCCTAATCAAATAAATGGAGCTGCAGGGAGATGAGGCCGATGTACAGGTATTTAATATCACACTTCCAAAAAAAAAAAAAAAAAGGGGGGTGTAAGAGGGGGCAAGGGGGGCCCCACGTGCACCTCTCACAAAAGCTAACAGAACTGCCAGTAAATCAGAGGCACTACGCAAGCAGTGTCACATCAGTTTTGTCAGTGACTGTCAAATAAGAATACGATCCAGGATGGTACAGTAAAAACAACCTTGAATGAGACATGAGGATAGTGGTTCTGCTTCATTTTTAAGAGGCAATTAGAGTATACTATTTCAGTATACCCCAAGAGTGTCTTAAGATAACAACAGCAGGACACTGAGCAATAGCCATTTACATGGTCACTCCCTATATAACTTTCGAAAGACATACAAAGAGATAACCTAGCAATTAAAAATGTCTTTGTAAACATTACAACCCAGCAAGTTTTTATAACTCTTTCACAGTTAATTATCATCTTCTGTATTATTCCTGTATCAAGAAACTTCACGTTAAGTAGTCATTATCTTTTGAGTTCTCTTTCATCTGTAGAAATAAGTAACATTGTTTCTAGAGTTCTATTAATCTCATTTACAGCTAGTAAACCAAGATATAAACTGAATTTATCAATGAGGCATGCTTCATACATTACAGAGCTGTTAAAAGCATTCCTGTTCGTTTATAGGTCTATTATTTAATGAAGCTATACTTTGCCTTAATATATGGTGCCAAAACTAGTTTGGGAACACTCCTTTTCATTATTCCAAAATAATGGAATATGACTGACACAGATAACAGGAAACTTAAATGTAAAATTGTATTTGAACGCTCTCAGATCTAACCAACTACCACTTTTTCTTCTGTGCCTGGAAATAGCAAACAGCAAAAGTTTTGAGTAGATCATTCATAAAATACAAAGTGTTCTTTATTACAAAAAAATCGACATTTATACAACATTTTTTGGACTTCGACATCCAGGCTGCTTTGAGATACCAAGGATGAGAATGGGTGTGAGCTTGAAACATTGGCTACTATCAAAATGGTCCAAATCTTCAAGACATGTAAGATTTAACAGTCCACACTGGCAGGGAAATGGTTTATTGCCTGAGTTTATTGCATATAACTTTCATAGAGGTGACAACGAGACAGATGAATATTTTTCCTATGGAGCTGCTGTCAGAGCCACCAGGCATGCAGATTAATCTCTTTGAGCAAAGAGCCATTTTGACCAAGATGGCTTGTACCAGTTGCTGATGGTGCACATTTCCATCCTCTCTTTGTCAGTGATCGTCACACCTGCCACTCGAGCAGGACAGACAGCAAACCCCATCCTGTAACAAGGTAACACAGGTTGCACAGAGGAGAACGGTAACGACGTCCCAGTACCACCAGTCCTACAGGAACGTGCTCTGCCCCCGTGTGATAGGACACGTGCACCTGAGCTTTGGCCGCAGCACACTTTTGCCAACAAAACCAAGACAAAACCAAACCCCCAAACACACCTATGGTGCCCTCACTGAAAAGGGCAAAAAGTCATTTCCTGCCAACACAACTGCTCAAGCCAGCAGCCCACGGGAGGCGTCCTGGCCACGAGGCAAGCAGGGAACAAATGACACCATGAAGGACTTGTTCTGGAGGGCCAGATCCCTCTGTTGATTTATTGCAAAGCGAGTACAACAGTATTTCTGTACACACTGCAAAAGCTGCTTCTTTAACTGAAAAAGTAGCCGAAAGGGAAAGAAAAAATATTCTAGAATGTTGCTTAAAAAACCCTACCACACCATCTCTCCCTATATAGACAGTCATAAATATTTAACGTTTACTGTATAGAATACTTGGTATCATTCAACAAAATAAAACGGAAGATAAGTATGTATTACTGCTGTTCCAAAAGCATTACTATTCATTTCAAAGCACTTGACTTATCTGAATCATCTTCACCAAAAAACCCTCTAAGCAAAAAATAACATTTGGAAAAATCTGTTTGGTTCAAGTACTGTTTAAGTTCAATAATGTGTGATAGGAAAAATCCAGAAAATTATCCAGAAGCCACAAAAGCTAATCTTGGTTTCTTAAAACACATTATCAGAAACAAAACAAAACCACACACACAAAACAACCTAGATTGTTGTCTTAATTTTATATGAAAATACCTCCACACTGCTGGAGCAGTAAACAAACATTAGCCAGGTGCTGTTCGCTTGGGTCAGGGGAGCGCAAAACACTCCCAAATACTCCCAGACCTCAGAAGAGCATCAACATCGAGAAATTGCTCAGATGAAGCAAGTATACATACGTGAATTCGTAAATACTTTCAATAAAGAGCAGATGAAACACAGTTGCACACCATCAAGTATCTGTTCACGTGCTGGCAGCAAACGAGAGACAGCCCAGCTCACAGCTCCGAGTCAGGGGTAAATGTCCAGACACACGTGGGGCAAAACAGCCTGTACAGCAGGGAGCGATGGAAACGCAGCACTGCCAAGAGAGCTGCTTGGTTCACACTAAGATTTAAAAATAAGTACGTATGCTGAAAAGCCTGCTGCTCTGGACTGTATTTTAGCATCAAGTTTCTGTTTCTTCCCTCCTCTTTATTTCTAATCCTGATCACTTGAGCACAACAAGACATTTACCACTCAAGACTTCATCTACTCCTGCTGCTTATTCCGCCCGCATCTAGTATCTCAGCCTACAATGAAGATGGTTACAGCTGCAGAGGCGACTAGGCTCATTGTCCTCAGAGGCTGGATCAGACCTAGGCACAGCCCGACATTTTCCTTTAGGCTAGGGGAAGACAGGGGGAGGGGTCCCCTCACACAGATCTACCCAGTTTTACTGTGCACACGTACCACGCCTTCCACTGTCCCACGCACCTTAATTTTCATCCTGCCTCATTTTCATTCCAAAGTATGGATTAAGTCAAATTGGTCTCAAGCCACTGGAACAGGGCCGGAAGTTTCAGGTTCAGAAGGAAGTCAGGTGAGTTGCACCTGCTCCCTCTGCGGAAGTTAAACGCTGCTCTAATTATCCTGTCAAACAGGAGAGCGTGAACTCTTAACAAACAGAGGTCTGCTTTCATGCAAATTTTACTAGTAATAAAAAGATAGGGGAAAAAAATACATCAGCACAATCGTTCCTGGAAGCAAAATGTTTTTCAAATGCTTTCAGGAATTATCAGGAGCTCTAACTGGGAATGGTTACTAGGGCGGCGAAGCAATACAACAGCAGCAGAGAGTTTTCAGTCAAACCTTCTGCTTGGGACTCATACAGAGGAAAGCACGAGGTACAGCTAGAAACACATCCACCAAGGTCTTCATGCCAAGATTTGTATGGAAGCACCTCTTATGCATGACTGGCTTTATTCCCATTAAAAAGTGTAAATTCAAGGAGGAGGGATGTTTACCAAAAAATCCAGAGCACACGCGTGCCCTCAGCCTGGCCTTGCTCCATGCAGACCTTGTACGCTGACAACTCACACGTTTTGTGGGACACAGCAAAGAACAACTTATTTCCAAAAACAGTTACAAGAGCATCAAAAAAAAAAAAAAGAAAATCAAAGTTTTACAAATAAGGAGCGAAACTACAGGAAGATAAGGGTGCTTTTGGAAAACAACACATCAGGGCAAGGCTGCCACAGAAAAGACTCCATAAAATTCTCTTTCAAATAATACTCTCACCACCCCAGAGAGCGCTTAGATGAGAACGCCACAGTATCAGAGGAAAGGAGAAAAAGAAAAGTCAAAATACAATCAAAATAATTAGGCTTTTAGTTTTTTTTACTTTACATAAGCTATGGGGTCTAAAATAAAGCAACAATATTACAGATGTTGATGCAATGATAACCCAGTGATGATTTTGCTTTTATCTAGAGTTAATAACAAATTATCCTGATTTAGCAGGAGAACTCGTCAAAAAATTAAGCTATAGATCAGTAAGTCAAATCCAGTGAGTCTACAAGTCTCAAGGCCGCAGACTGCTCTAAAATGGCAGTAAAGGCATTTACCTACTGCATAGGGGTGCTGTGACAATTAATTAATGTTTGTAAAGTGCACTGAAGCTGAAAATTATGAGATACCATGCTAAACGTTAATCACTATGCCTACAACACAGTACTGAAATTGTCACAGTGCTCCCACTGTAGACTCCTTTCACTGAGCAAGCTCAAAAAACAGTTCTCAGCACTAAGCTGAGACAGTCACCTCCTCTCTAGACAGAGGCACAAACACGCATGCTCAGCCCGCCCATGGTGGGAATGGCGCCTTACCAACCAATCAGCCATACATCATTTTGTGCACACTCCCACATGCAAGCGTGTACAGTACACCAGCTGCATTTCTGGTTGTGATCATGAAGACAGCTTATGTATACAAGCAATCCGGCTATAGATTCTCACCCGTACATTGCTTCAAGCCACTGTACAGTTCAGAAGAGTGTGAGGGCTCAGTGATAGCTCGTCACCACCTCCATACAAATATCTTTTGGGAAAGAAGGTAACTTTTCAGACACACCAAATATGCAGTTCTGAACCCACTGGAAACTGTCTCAATATCACAGATTTACAGCCTCATCTTGTTCCTTGGTGGCATAGCCCTTTAAAACAGACTAAAGCTACTACAAGAACTTCAACTATAAAGTAAATGGCATTTTTAGAGCAGACAGTAAGTTAGAGAAAAACAGTGAGATCCAGACTGGAATACAGATTCTACAGAAATGGTAGAATTCTGCACTGTCATTTTTTTAAGCAACTTTGAGACAAAGAAGTCAGACAGGGAGTCTAGGAACACCTACCTTCCGGGATGGCGCTCGGCACACACACTGCACATGGAAGGTAAATGATGCCATTTGACAAATTTGAAAATTTGAATCAAATATAACATCCATCCAATTATGTCTTTCTCACTGAAGGGAACGCTCCCAGCCAACCACAGATGTACACATAATCAATAACTTGCAATGATATGAGGTCAACTCAATCAGCAAAGATATTTCCAGCAGGTTCAAAGAACCACTTAACCATGTTGTTAAGTAAGTGAGCAGCCTATTTCACTTCTAGCTCAGTCACTGGGTATTTTCTTTCAAAAGACGACTACAAAACATTTAATTAAATGTGTCAGAAGAAGGATGTCAGAAGAAGCATATCAATAGAGAGACACTGCAGCACGTGTGCTTTAAAATAATTGCAGGATGCCAGTGCTGCTCCTAAGTAATTATTACATCAGTTATCCTATTCCCTATAGAGTTATGCAAATGTATTTATTTATTTTAAAGATAACCTGCCCATGGGAAAGTAATTTGTGCGCAGCTACACATCAGCTGTAAGTTTGAGCGATAACAAAGACTTTTACCTGGTTGTATTTAAACATGCCTTTCCTATATTCCAAAGCTGCTGTGTAGAAGGCTTATACAACCAGCCAAAGGAGATGGAGGTGCAGAAGATCCGACTACTCTGACAACCCCTAGTTATATTAAACATTTAACATTTCCTCCAAGTCTGTAGCCCACAATAATAAGATTAACCTTCATTTTTTACACCATTGTGAGTGCCCTGTACCAAAGTTGCAAGCAATCATTAAAAAAAAGTTCTCAGCTGAAGTTCTGCAGAACAGAAAAAGCAGCTAGCAGTTTGGTAAAGGGAGGTAATAGCCCACACCCTTCCTTTTCAGGGAGAAAAATTTTTCTCCAGCTGGGATTTTCTGCTGCACATAAGTGAAACACATCCAAGTAGTTACACAATCATTGTATCTTTCCCTATTAAGGCAAAGAAAACACTGTGCAGCTTAACTAATTACTGTAAGCACAGACACATGTCACTTCCTCTGCAAACCAAAATTCCTGCTCAACACCAGTACATGTCCAATTAAACATGCACTGTGCCTGGCCTTGGCACGTGGCTGGCCAACATCCTTCCAAAATTCAGCAGGTACTGCCAACCATGAATCACAGTGACGGCCACGCATGGGCCCCAGTTCCCAAGCTTCGCTGTGCAGAGCAACTTCTGGGCAGAACAGTTCAGCGGACTGCTAGGCTTCCAGCTCTCAAAATGCAGTAGGCAAAGCTCTGAGCCACTCAAGACTCCTAGCACCCAGAGTACCTGAAGATTATTACAGTCCTATCAAGATTTCACACCAGCAAGAACGTACTGGCCCACCCAGATACCTGCTGAATGTTCTTTCCATCCTTTTGACAAGCCCAACGATCCATTTTCTGGAGTCTAACGGGGAGATCACGCTGTGGCGAGAAACCCGCTTCCTTACCTCCAGCCACTCTGTTGATCCATGCCAAAAGATCCCCAGTCACTTGCATCTCTTGAATGCCCTTATAAAATTTCTAGGCAGCCAAATGGTGAAACCAGAAAATAGATTCTTGAGCATTTAAACAATATGGCATAAAAACTGAGTTTTTGGAAATTATACATTATTTGATAGTTCTCACTTTCCATTTTAGACCGACTCGCCAGAGATAGGAAGTCTTGTAGATTCCCACCCATTTCCTCCCTCCCACAGAAAACTGTCACAGGAGACGGAAGGAGTCGCTTCTAATCAACTGGTTGCCAAGTCTCAAAACACATTTGCACATATCTCACAATAATTGATGTTGTTATCTTCAAACTGCAGCTGTGGGACATTTGGAGATGAGAGTGTCAGCTTTGATTTGAAGGAAGTTTCCAGCTTTTTTCAATTCTGGAGAAAAGCTTCCAGTCATGAGGTGCGCGCCGTAAAATTACCAAAACACAAGGCAAATCAGATCACTGTATTTTTCTTCTAACATCATTTAAAGGTAACTCGATCTTATGGCCAAGGGAGGGATTCATCACTGAAGTCCAGAAACTTTGGTAGGAGTAGATCACAAAACATTTTATGAAGATAGAAGACAAAGATGCATGTGTACACACACTAGAAAGATTTTAGCAAATCTGCTCCTCTATAAGAAAATATGGTGCAAATAACCATAGCGACAGTGAGGCTTGATAGTAGGAGCATACAAAATAAAAGCTAACTGCTAATGAAGTACCATTAAAGCTTCTGTGCATCTTCCCAGCTCTAGACAGCGCATTATCGCTACATTTAATCTAGGAGTACTCATGCAGCTGTAAATCACTTTGCTGATTATCCATTTTTATCTCTTCTCCCTTTTCTCTATTTTCTCTTCCATAATAGAAACAAATAGCCAGTGAACAAACCCCAGTTCTCTTCTTTTCCAGCCTTAATTTAAAGAAAAACTGGCTCAAGTGTCTTGTTAAAATGATGCATTGCATTTCCTTCATCAATACGTATTAAAGGATCTGCTACCCACTTACAGAAGCAATCTCCGCACACACAAGTCTGTATCATCATCTCAATCTTTTTACGTTTGCAGACCACGCAACAGCCAGCTGCACACTCAAAGATCCCTTGGAAGACTCTCTTGCACCGTAACACAAACTTCACTGCAGCATGGATGAAGGAACTTGCAACAAAAATTTCAGGATACATAGACAGAATAAGCACAAATCGTATACAGAGTTCGGCTTATACTTGCTCTTTCTCAGCCAAGCTCTGTTCAGGACATCACTAAATGTAAGAAAATACAGCTTTACAACTTCTTACATACTTGCATTTTGTGGCAAAGTACCACATTCTGCTGGCCCAGAAGGGAGCAGCTGGGGCCACCCATCCAGAGACTGTTTTTATGCTCATATAGCATCTGCTTTGTGCAGAATCACCCTTTGCCAGAGAAGTTTGCTCATTTGCAGCCTACTATCTCTAAACTACCTACAATGGACTTTGAGGTACTGGACTCACTGGGCTCCTTTAACAATTGGGAAAAAAAACAAAATGAAAACACAAGAAACAAGAACCCTGTTTTGGTACGTGGAAATGGAAAGGAAACCAGAAAGCATCATTATGGCGTGGATGACCATTAAGTAGGGCCTTATAGGCCTATTAGCTAGCTTTTACCTTTGAGATAATTTTAGCGGTAAGAAGCAGAGCAAAAGCAGCGTCAAGAGAAAATTCGGAAGACTGTTGCCAGGGTAAAATCTAAAATCCCTTTTAACATTCTATATAACCGATAAAGTTGAAGTGATTTGCACATTTAAAACCAAACTGTCCTTTAAGCATAAAAAGAAGACTGTTCATTGTGCTTGTAAGGCCCAGCAAGAGCCTGAAGGTAAAAATCCAAACACACTGAAGCCCACTAGAACCTATTAAGCAATCACCGTGTCAAAACCTCTTTACGCTAGAGCTGTATCTCTGCAAATTCTAATGACAAACTGAAACTCAAAATGTATGTACTGATGTGTAGATGCTCTCTTTCCTAAACAATATAGGATCAAATCCTGCATAAAATTAGCTAATTTTTGCCACTTTTAACTTGAAAGGACATCATTTTATAGTGCCATCAGATACCGGTTGCTCACCTTCTTTACAAATAACTGAAGTTTCTGGTGCAATGAAAACTACAGTAGCGGAATACTTATAGCATGCACTCTCGCACTGTGACAGGAACAAGGCATGAACAACAGAAAATAAAGTCAGCACCCACCAACTACAGCTTTCTGGTCAAATGTGAGTGCTCATTTATTTAAAAAAGGTAATTTCTGTGGCTGAATCAGCACCATAACTGCATTTTTTTTTTTTGTCCTTACATTTCTTTGACAATGACTTCCTTGCATCTTTCTTACGACAGAACGCGTCACAGGACAACCTTCAATAAAGAGGAAGCATGGTTTAATTGCTAGGTCTTACAGGACTAACGTCAAGCTTGGGGGGGGGGGGGGAAGGTGGCTGAAGTTATCTACCTCTGCCTACACTTGGCGGTGGGGGGGGGGAGGACCTCTATCAGAGCTCAAAGCAAGACTGAAGTACTGAAGAATGTATTGGCTTCCACGAGGCATATAGTTGCTCCCCCACCTTGGGGGGGGGGGGGGGGAGGGGGGCGCAGTTATATATTTAACTGCTTAAAGGCAGATTTTGGTGCTCAACTCCAGCCATGTTCTAAGGGCTTGGCTAATCATCCACTTTACTAAGGAAGGTGCACTCTTCTGAGTGCTTCAGAGGTAAAAGAGATAATACGTACACCAAGTTCTACTGCTCATAATGTTATAAAAAATCTCTCTCTCTCTCATTCGAGCTACTCCAAAGCTTTAGCTATTGACATTACAGGCAATGGGGAACTTGTATCATGTACTTTATGCATTGCATTTTAAATGCTAGGGTTGAGGTGTCCATCCAGACTGACTCACTCTTCCACAGACTCCGAAAGAGTACCTCACTTACCCACTAGACTTAATAGGCTTTTAACACAAGCACTTACAGCTAGAAAAATACTCATTCCCCCCCCCCCAATGAATGCAAACATTTGCTCTAGGGAAACACCACTGTAACTGCATTTTGAAGCAGTTACAGGCCTTAAACAACAGCAAAAGGAATCCATTCATTTCAGAGGTCTCAGCCTCCGCCTACAATTGAAGATGGATATACTCTGCACAGTCGAGTACTCAGCTGCCACAGTTCTTGCCCGTGTACTTGGACAGCCCGCCACAGAGCTGCAATGAGAGACTAACAAGTCTTCTGGTCTGGAAAAATCACAGAGTCAGTACTCGTGAGCGCAACCCAACACACCTTCCCTGAAGGACAGAGACAGCGACACAAATCTTTAGCTACCCTGAACAACAGTCCGGCTTACAACACTTCAGTCACAGAAGATTCAGATAATTTTAGTTGGGTTTGTAGATGCAGCTATCCCCTACATATGATATCCTATACACGGGATACCAAAACAAGCCGATACGTATATATTGCCATGCTGGAACTTACAGCTAAACTTCTTGGATATCACCTAGCCCAACGCAATAGAACACACGAGGCTAGCTGACACTCTTCGTATACTTATTAAGTTGCAGTGAAGTGTTGATACAAATTAAGCAAGAGAAACTTACACTTTAAAGGACAGTAGTACGGCATGGTTATATTTGCAGACAACCCCCAATACACAGCACTAATGTCTAATCTATAATATTGCAATGTTTTAATGCAATATTTAGTCTAGAAGTTTATCGAACGTCTTTAAAGGCATTTTAATCATTTTATATACCCTTCAAGTTCACAACTGCAACTACTTAATCAAAAACCTAACAGAAATTAACTTAGAAGTGGAACATGGTATTCGTATAAACAAAAACTTCCGCAGTTCCATGAGAGAATGGAAACACAGTGTAATAAATACCATATATGTTATGACACAAACCAATCACTAGCTACCTAATATTACAAACACCTTAATTCAGAACTAGGAAAGAAGTATTATTTTCATTAGGACATAAAACAGCATTGCAGAACGTTGGCTCTTGTTCAGCATCACGTTACAAGAACTCTTATGCAACTCTAAGCACCACCTGCTCAACAGTATTTCATGCCTGTAAAACGTGAGCAGTATTTTGCTACAGTGCAGTACTGCAAGGATAAATTCATTAGACAAGGTACTCAAGAACTATCCAAAAAAATTAAGAATTACAGGAACAGCTGACCCAGAAGAGCAATTCTTATCTTTCTGGGCAAGCAGCGACACCAATCTAATATTCCAGGCAAGCATACACAGAAGGATGTCAGTGCTGATGGTCTACAGCCAGGAGACCTACTGAGGACTGGAGACTGAGCTACCGCACTCAAGATGGTTACTTCCAGGACTCATGAACGTCAGCTTGTAAAAGATAAGACTTCAGGCTACCGTTCCCTGTGGTACTGGCTGTTTTATACAGATAGAAATTCAGCCTCTGGGCCTGTCAAGATAGCATCTTTTGCAATATTCAAACTACATAAATAAGTTTGGAATGCAGAAAGTATTTCTCCTCCCTTGCAAAGGGGATGCAGTCCGCATGTCTGCCCTCCAGCTTAAAGGCAAACCAACAGCTAGATAGAAGGAAAATTTAAAACAAGGAGAAATAAGCTCTGGAGGTATTCTTAAGTACTATGTAAAATAACTAATTCATTTAAGTAGTTTGAAAACTTAAATTATGGTGTTCAGCATCACAATTAGGTGTATACATGAAAGCGTAAGAACTTAAGAAATTCACTTAGAGTATCCAATGCAGTGATTTATTGCAATTAACTCTACAAAGCGACCTTTAATAAATTATCTCATAAATACAGAGGAACCTTATTTAAGCAATAAGCAAAACACCTAGCATTTCATGCTATTTCATGCTTTGGTAGCATAGGCAATGGCACAGTTATGACAATAAGAGGAAGAACGGGGAAAAAGGTACTTGTAAGCTAACACACCCAGGCACCAGTTATAATTAGCTACCGGTTATCACATCCTCATACTTGCGAAGGACACAGGTAATCACGTAGGTTACGCAAACACTTCATGGTTATGAGTTCTTCAGCAGATTCTCCAAGTCAGTTGCGTTTACAATCCCGTTTCATTGGCATAGCCCTTGCGTAGAATGTCTTCGTGATAACTCTGCTGTCAGCTTTAGTAATTCCTCCATCCCTTGGAGAAGCAAACGTCAAATGAAAATTTGTGCCCTTCCAGCGGGCTACGGCACACTTGCTTACCAACAGTTGGTTACACAGTGCCTCTTCATTTAGGGAACGTTCATGGGCCTAGCAGAGCTCCAGCAAAGCCAGCCCATAGCAAAATATAGAAACAAGTGAACTTGGAAGAAGAGTCCCTAGTACTGCTCTATTTACAAAAGATCTTATAGCTCCATCTAGCTCTGCCTGATGGAACTCACTAGGACATCTAAGAAACCGCAACCCAGAAAACAAGAAATCTCAGACATCTCACACACATAATGATACGGGATAATACTAGCTGTATATACACGAGCTCGTAACAGACAGCTATGGTTCTCCCTTTTTGAAGGGGAGGGTAACTACTTCTTTCTTACATGTACGTCTATTCTCTATTGTCATCACCCTCTTTCATTACGTAGAATCTTGGAGGAATCAGTACTCCTTCAACAGATGGAAAAAGAGCTACGGACTTCCTACTTTCTTGATCTTAAACACTTCTCATTGCCAGATTGTTCCACATACGTGATGATAACTACTGTTTATGTCCAGAGATCAGAGATCAAGGCTTCCCCAGAGATAACTGACATGGAAACAGAGATGCACCTTACTATAAATCCCACGTGAGATCTCACAAAGAAGCTGCAGCCTGCAACCACACGAAAATATTCCCAACAAGTCCTACAAGTATGGTTGGTTGCCGTGGAGCAGATGCAATTTCAAAGGATACCTGCCTCATGCTGCTTAACACAGCGACACATAACGTGTTTATCCCAAGACAAAACATTAGCAACACAAGCTCATTAGTCCCCTAAAAAAGAGGATAAACTCTTATGTCTAAACTATTTAGCAACTTCAGTGCCCTATCTGAGGAAATATCACTGTGATCCTGTGGACTGAAAAACCTTATCTGGCACTTGAACACTTAAAGTGAGGAATGTTTACAAAATGTTAACATTTTTCCTCAATTTATGTTGATGCTTGTTTGATTAAGAACATAAATTTAACTGTTTAAGTTCTCCTATTAAAGATTCTTCAACAAGTCACCACAGCATATACTTGTATCAAATTTTCTTATCATAAGGAAAAAATAAATCCATTATTAATCCAGAATGCTGATTTTACATCAAGATAAAATACTGTAAGAGGATAAGCTCAATGAGAAAAGGAGCAGAACTCTCCTAACTTTTAGTATGACACATTGCAGGTACTTGGACTTGGCCAACTACACAGTAAACAAACAAAAAAAAAATCAGAATTAATGAAGTGATCTGATTTATTTATAGTCCGTGAAGATCTTAAGTCCAATTTAAATTCTTTTTAAAAAAGAGCAGGCTCTGCATTTTTGTGCAAGTCTTTGTAAGGCGTCACTCTTCACCACATTGCTATTAAGTCTTAACAGAAGAATTAGAAACAGAACTATTAGAAAGCAGAAACATCTTCATGATAGTTACTGTGATTATTTACACGTGAGCAAACTGAGTTTCTATAGTATCTCATAACTACGATCTCTTTAGGAGTCTCCAGCAGTAGTAAATTACAATATTCTCCCCAGGCTTCCTTGTACAATAGAGGTCCGAATGATCACGAAGCAGCAGCAGACAAGAGTGTTATCTGTGTTATCCATTTTTAATTAGAAAGTTCTAGAAAGAAATCTCCATCAGTATCATGAATTAGATTACACAAGAACTACAGCATGTCCTCTCACAATTGAGGTAACGAGCTATTACACTACAATCTCGCTATCACCACTTGTGAAAAGGTTTTAACAACAAATTAAACAGACCCAGCTGGAATGACAGGTGAAATTTCAAGAGGAACACACACACAATGTTTTAGAGCCTCTCTTCGAGTACACTTAGAATTTGGTTGCTTCTCATGCTTCCGAGATGCTGTGATGGCAAGAAATAACAGTTGCCAAGCGCTCGCAGAAGTATTCAAGCCCAAGACAGAACTTCGCTTGCCCTGTCAAATCCGCTGCCCAGAGGGATGGCTAACCAAGTTTCCAACAATAATTGAGCCTGCTAATAATATCCTTATTAACCAGTACCACTAGTCTTCAATACAGAAGTGCTCACTTTTTAAATAATTGAAACACTTTCCACTCAACTTCCACTTCAGCTTTCAGCTAGCCTCTGAGGCTCATCCTGAGATACAGAGATATCCTGAGATACAGATACCTTGAGATAGAGCCAGCGCTTCTATCAACATAGGCTGGGCTAAACAACAGTGATGGCAGCCATCACAACACCACTACCCACACGGGAGCATTTTAGCAGTGCTACACAGGAAGTCCGCTGAAACACCCCAGGGTCCCAGCGGGACCTAGACACGATCAGTACACTGCCGCCACATTTTTCAGAAGTTCTCAATGGAAGGGAGTGCCTCTTATTGCCGCCCCTGCACTCCCTACCTCCAAGTATAACTGAAAAGCGCTAATAAAAAGTCGATTGAAAACGTAGTCTGTTGGACACTCAAAACCGTAACCAGGCTTCCAGAATAAAGATTACTGCTAGTGGTGCTGTTCCCAGTTACATAAGAAGGAAACTTGAGGTACCTGACCTCACTCTGCTATTTACACTCTGCTGGAATAGAAGCAGAAAAAGAAGGAAAATAATCTGCTGGTCGAAAAATCTGATCTCTGACCATGCACCCCAGAGCCAAAAACAGAAAACCATCCTCATAAGAACTTTATAGAGTCAGTATTCTGAATGGTAAAAGCTACTTTTGTTCGGAAAATTTGTGTTCCTTCACAGCACCTGCCGAGCACAGCGGATGTTAAGCTTTTGGTCTTTATTTTAGTTTTATGGTTGCGGGTTGGGGTTTCCTAGGGGGGAAACCCTTTTTCTTCCTCCTACCCCCAACAGATTCCTCCTATTCATTTGTCCAGAGTTCTCAGTGGCAGATGGTAGCTAATGAGGTTGGTAAGCAACGTGAACATCCACCAACTCTACTCTGCTTCATCCTCTTACTGCTTTTTTACTGCACCTCAGAGCATTCTAGGTAACATACTAGATCTGAGCATCTTCCCAGGGAAGTTGTTCTTATGTTCTCAAAATCATATCCAGCTACCCCCTTGCTGGGCCCCAAGACGCCTTGCACTTAAACAGAGAAAGTCAGCATGTTTCATTTTTCATTTTTATTTCAAAGCTTCTCTTACCTCACTGAACAGTAGACCATTCAATAACACAGAAGAGCTCCCCCACGGTTGTGTTGCTTGTTTCATTTAACGCTCTTCCACAGAATCATCTTATAATGAATTTAGTACAGGAGTCTCTCTTCTGCCAAAGGGAGCCCTACTACAATTTGTGTTTGAAAAAAGTTACTTTACAACCTGCTCTCCTTTCTTTGTAGTTTGGTAGAATTTGTACCCTTGGACTGTATTATTTGAAAAATAGTATATAGATTAAAGATACTAAGAATTATACAGTTCCACACATTCCGCTGTAATAAACTTAACTAAACAAACTACCCTTGCTTAAATTTGTTTCGGTCATCAATAATGCAAATATAAATACAAGTTTCTTCTTAATCTGTCATATTTCACTCCTGAAAAACACAAGCAGCTACCTCAAGGTGATCATGCACTCTTGTCCTGCAGAGAAATAAGTCCTTCCATACTTCATCCTCTCATTTTCCTGGGACTCCAAAAAGACACCTACACAATACCGATTCAGCATTCTTCACTTGCAAGACTGCATCCATCTTAGCTAAGCTACTGCTTGTCACAATATAAAGCTGAAGGTACTAGAAAAACGCTTGAGTGCTTCAAGGACCATGCGCTCCTGCTTAGCATTAGAAATGTTAATTATCGTACACACCGATTAAAATGTCAATGTTTATTTCACGTGACATCAGATGCCTTCCTATAATATTTTCTTACAGTGTTAAGAGGGGAAAAAAGAACATATTCCTCTTGCAGTAATATAAAATTTAAGAGGGAGGATCTACTACTGTATAACAAAATGTCTAACGGGACCCAGTTAGAAAAGATATAGGAGCATAAGGGAAGCCATATAAAGCCATCACTTGCGTTTCCTTAGCCCCAAAGGAAGTTCTTGAAGGCGCGCAGCAGCTACCAAGAGTAGCCCCTTCTTTGCTAACACCCTC
Source organism: Struthio camelus (assembly GCF_040807025.1). Classification (NCBI taxonomy): domain Eukaryota; kingdom Metazoa; phylum Chordata; class Aves; order Struthioniformes; family Struthionidae; genus Struthio; species Struthio camelus. The sequence goes on along the minus strand of NC_090947.1, from coordinate 8,538,968 downwards.
TCACGCTCTGGCCGAGTTTTTAGCACAAGGAGCAATACAAAAGTTGCAAAAAGCAAATCACGTAAAAACGTTCTTACGCATCACAGATTCACAACTAGCTAGCTGTAAAACGTTCAAGAAGAATCACAAATAAATATTCCACAGCATTTAGTTCCCCCTTCCCTCTATCAGAATTAGGAAAAATGAAAAAAAATGATGCAACAATATCACTCATTAAGTTACCACTTTCCATTTGCGAGCATCATTTATAGTCAACATCTAAAAATCACTTCCCCCTTGGTTTTCTCAATTTCTGTTCCAAGCCTCATGCCTATTTGAGTCTTGTGCATTGACTCTTGTGCAAGAGCACAAGACAAATCACTTGCTTAAGTAAAAATCTGTCGAGTTCATCAACATACCGCCAGCCAATTCCATGCCCAACAGTCTGTGGCACCTTGTTCCAGCGTTCCCTTCTCTCAAGGCTATGCGACACTTGGTTTCGCAAGTCTATTCACCCTGAGACCACGCTGCCCATCTCCTCTAGTTCTACCTACTTTGTCTGCAAACCTCTAACAAGTAAAGGCATTGTTCAAATATTGCCCAGATCAAACGGCCATTTGAAATTTCCGATTTCAAAACAAAACGAAAACAAAACCACCTCCACACAGCAAACAGAGATGAAATCATGTGCATGGAACATATTCAAGCTTTTAAAAATGTGAAAGATCTCAAAATGAATTTATACAGCTTTGCTTTATTCTCAATTTCATATATACATACACACACAAACATTTGCCTAAAACTACTGTTGAGGCTGAATGCATATTTTAGCAAAACAAGTAATTTTTAATTAACTGGACACTGAAAACACAATAAAACCTGATTCAGGGTGGGTTCTGTTAGTCTTCACATTAATCTGCTTAAAATTCCTGACTTTAAAGAATGAACTAGGCTTGCACTGCAGACTTATAAGGCTAAGCCTGAGAAATTCTATTAACATCCTCCCTCAGGTTACCAGGGAATTCCTTAAAGCAAGCAAATTTTTGCCTTTGCTGTGGATTATGCTCTAGGGTAGTTTGTTCTAGCTCCCCTAAGGGGACGAGCGTATCTCGTGTCTGCATCAGCAGCTAGTCTCCCTTGGGGAAACACTGTCTGAAATGCTCATCAGGAGTCACAGAGTAAGTTAACAGCAAAACCTGGAAGCCTGCCACATTCACTCTCCATATACACCCCAAATAAATTAAGTTTTAACCGACTGTCAGGCATCTGGCTCATTTGTGAGAAATAACAGTTTTATCTACCTAAATTCCAGATATTCAAGAGCATAACTGAAGCCCTCAGAAAAAGTGGTAATCTGTCATAATGGATCCTTGATAACTGTGACTCCACAGTTAATGTGCTCACTTATTTCTCAAGTCTGGAAGGGTAGGAGCAAAACCAGGTTCCTCTGCCTTACCAATGACCGTATGCATTTCTTTCCTTATATTCTATACTTCATGACACCTGTGAAATCTGAAAGTTTAATCAATCAAGCTGCTATAGATAAACAACAAGTTGCTATAGATAAACAACTGTAAAAGAACCTGAGAACTAGCATATGAAACTACTGTTAAATAAGACTATGCACTGCTTTCCTTTTAATTGCTCAGGTCACTGCCTGAAGCTCAGAGTTGCTGAAAAACTTCTCCAAAAATTTCTTCTATCAGAGCTGTTGGCAAAGTTCAGAGTAACCAGAGCAGGAGCTGAAAAGCCTGCAAATAAGACAGCTGAACATAGCTAACACATCCCGTCATCTCAGCCACACTGTGGAGACACACTAGCGGACAATTCAACAGCTATTTTAAGTTCAATTTAGTGAAGCCGTGAATCGTAATTGCCCTGCCTTTTCCACTGTCCAGAGAAGAAGTCTGCCTGTGAAAGGAGTGAATACTGAAGCACTGACGGAGAGAAATCAGCACCCACAATTAAAAAAACCTTTACGTCTACCAAGTGACATTTCTGAAGTTCTGTTGAACAGCACCTTAAGGTGATGGAAGACACTCTAAGGTGATCACCCTAAGGTGATGGAAGACAGTTTTTGGTTACATACTTAATATGACAAATAACTTCATAATTAAAAAAAAAAAGCCAGTCAAAAACTGGCATTTATGACTTCCCATGGCTAATGGTTTAGTCCATCTTGTATTCAAGGGCTTGGCTGGCCCACGTCGTGATAGCCCATCTGCTCTAGTCATTAAGACAACACAATTTAAATTAGACTTTTCCAATTTTTTTCCAGGAACAAAGTTATGCTGCCACTATGATGAAAACTTGGCCAAGATTTTTGTTCTAAAAAGTAATAAAATAATTGTGGTATTAGAATTTTGTTAATAATATAAAGAAGTTGCTGCTAGAGATCACTGGCCTTAATTATTGATTTTTTAGGCGATTCCCCTGTTCAGCTGCAGATCACACAACGTTTACAGATACCTTTAACAATATATACTTAAGCTTCTTTCAAAATGTGAAACTCTTCATCTAATGCTTTCTCAAAACGCCATCAATTCCATTTTCTAGAGTAATATTTGTAAGACTCGTTAGGTTCATTTATATTCATCTAGGATGTTCACACTGCAATTAAGTTATATGCAGAACTTATTTAAGTTAGCACTTAAAAATGGAATAATTAGAACTTCTATACAATTAAGAATTAAGGCCCTCTAGGGCACTGTATGTCTGCAAAATTACTACTTGTCCCTGTTACGTTAAGGCACAAGCCAAAGGCAGATTGACTTCGCCTCCTGGGAAATGTAACAATCCTCAGAAATTCTCTTCTTCGATTCAACTGTCACTCATTAATTTCTTATTCTTGAAAAGTCATTCTACTTTAGCTTCACCTTTCTCTGTTCTGCTCTTACCATCTTCTGATGACAAGTTAATTCTCCAGGTTTTGGTTTAAAGAAAAAAAAAAAAAGCAAAAGCAAAAAGCATAGGTCAGAGCAACACAAGAATTTGCCAGGTTCCAACATTTTCGTATCAAAGGTGACTTTTTATGTCAACTTACTGTAGCAGGTACTACGCTCGATCTGTAAAGAAAAAAGCTTTAGCTGCTCTCTTAAGAGTTGCAATCGTAAAATTTAATGACCCGGTTTTAATGCAAGTTTCAGCAACTGTGAATATAAACACCATACAAACTGTAGGTACAGTGATGTCAACTAAAAAGTAACATTAATCCCCAAGAAAGATCCTGCTGGAAGTTTCAAAAAGCCCGATTAACAGAATTCACAGAAGTTCACAGCTTTTACAGATCTTGCAAATTTGAATGCTGTGTTTTCGGTCATTGTTACTAGCTTATTGTTTTCATAACCACTGATAAAACATACTGGTTAAGAGAATAAGGAATAGTTCAGGTTCGCTGTCTACTGAGCTGTGTTTCTGTCAGACTGTCAAGAAGCATGTCAAACATAATGGGAGACAAAGCATAATGGAAACACTTACACAAGAGCAACTGAACTGAAATTTCCAATTCATTTCACACATAAATCCTTTTATTCAAAGTCAACCTAATCAGGAATTGTTTCAAAACGGAGCTTCATGCTACATTCTAAGATTGCAGGTTCTATTCCAACTTTTCAAAGCAACAGTGTTACAAAATGAAATAAATTTGATAATGTCTCCATTTTTAGTGACTGCACGGGTACAAACGACTGGGATCACCTGGCAACAGCACCGCTACAGAGATGTACTTTCTCTTCGTGACCCAAGATCATGAAAGGTCATCTCCATTCCACTGATAAGGCGTTTCTGACTTGCAAGTGCAGTTTTGTGCTAGAAAAATCAGACGTAGGAGTTGCACATTAAGCTAATAATATATTTGAAAGGTACTGGCAGTCTCTTACCTTACAAGCACCACAGCCTGGCATTTTATTTCACTGAAATAAGTTTTCTTTTGAAGTTCTATCTTAAAATCCAGTTCGCCTTGAAATATGTTTCTGAGCTTGCACTAAGCAGATACAAATTACACACGCAAGAGGTTTTAGAAGCCGCAAAGTAATTGTAGAAGGCTAAAAACATAACTGCAGGTGAAAAGAAAAACTAATGATGCCCAAAAACTCGCCTCCCCCTTCCAAACCAATTTGCCTCCATGACAATTCAGTAGCTGAGGCTTTCAATACAGGCTGCAAAGGGACAGCACGCAAAACAAACTGCTCTTGGGCCAAGAAACCAGGACTTAATATACACAGTCGCAAGGGGTCCCACCACACCAGGGGTCCCCGAGCCAGTGTTCTGTCTGGTTTCACACAGAAACAAGAGAGGGGAAAAAAAAAAAAAAACACCCTCAAGCACTGCTCTGAGCCCCAAAATTCTTGAAAGCAAAATCCTCTGAGAGTACTGCTTCTGTTTAACCAACTATATGAATAACGAACCAATAATATTACAGAAAAAAATCCCTCGAGACCTAAGAGTATAAGAGTCCTCTCAAAGAGAGTTTTAAGAAGTTTCATTACATTTTTATTCAATTAAAAAAATATCTAGAATTTAAGCTAGTCAACATTAACCCTTTTAGATCTGCAAAACAAGTCAATGTGGTTGTATTTGTTTCTAAACATTAGGCTTTTTTTTAAGTGAGGTCAAGCTAAAGGCTTTAACCACTCAACTGTACTTTTGCACAGCTTCTCAAGCTTCACTACAATTTGGGGTCCTCAGTACCGTATAATATACACATGGCCAAAGGGAACAGAGCACTGGAAAAGCCAGAAAGGCATGACTTCTAACTAAGGTTTAACCTCTTCATTTCATGTCCTAGCGTAGGCAGATCACTAAACCGCCTTCCTCATATGGAAGAGGGGAGTAACACCTACCACTGGGAAATGTTTAGAGTGCCATTACCATGAGGTTTTTAATGCGTCTTACCATTAACTTATGTTCTGATATTTCTGTTACTCTAGCGTGGCGGGTTTTTCTCCACGCTCGAGAACCACACAGGCTTTTCTTTTCCCCTGGATCTTTTCCTTGTCAGACTGTCTAGAACTATACTGCACAGTAACTAAAGCCAGCATTAAAGCAAAAGTGGTCTGTACACTGTGCTGTTAAGTTATACAGGTAAATCCCAACCCCACACAGTCACATTCATCTCACATACACAACAAAGCATTTTCAATTATTCAAAAGAAAGATTTATTAGTTTGGTGCGCAATTCCTCTATCCCTCACATTTGATCAAAAGAAAAGCAAGAATCAAGGAAGAGCCCTTAGACTTGTATTCTTCACTTGATTTCGGGTTAGTTGGCTGGATCACTTTTTGGTTTTAAATTCCCTACCGTCAGCACTCCATCGTACAATGCAAAACAACTCTCTACACAAGCTGTCCGTAAACTGCACTGTTTCACATGCTTTATAAATTATCCTGCCCATTTAAGACAAATATTACTTGTTTTTCTAAGGAGGAAAAAGACAAAACAACCAGATCTACTTTTAACTCCGCAGCATGCAAGTCTGATACAGACCCTTAGTCCTCATCTTTCTCTGCTCACGTTGTCAACACATGTGAAAATTAAGCAGCCACCCAAGGGTTCTACAGCTCCTGTTCTACAACCCTCGAGACTGGCTGAATTTAAAAGGCCACGAGGAAAACAAACGGTGCATTATTTACATTTCTGAACTATGCTGATCATGGCAAGGAATCTCTTGGCAACCACAACATACCATAAAAATTTCTGAAGTAATAATTTCAAAGTATTTTCAGTCTTCACAGGGAGTTATTCTGATATTAAGTTTTCTATGAAATTAACATGACCTCTGGAAATGCAGCATCTTAAATTTTATTACTTTGCTTATTTAAAATTCCATATACCCCACTATGCTTTATGCATTATTCCTAACAACTTCAGACTATTAGGAAGTTAATTTCTAAAATTACTCTATTATTAATGATGCACCACAAAAACCAAAGGGATGTAAGTGGAAAGAAGCTTTCTACCTCTCTGAAAGGAATGCAATTGATATAGTCAACATAAGTCTGGTTCTTTTTTTTTTACTTGAAATAATCTAGCAGCTTTTCAGAAGTAACAATCAGCATCAGAGTACTCTGGGGCTTAAGCCGGAGCATCACAGACAGGCAACACTGAACACATCTGTTACAGCAAACAGTAGGCACAGCCAAACACATACGCTCACACCTGCCAGCTAGCAAACAACCCACCTATGGACAAATTTGGTTTCATATCATGTATTCAGAAATATACTCGTACAAAAATATTAATTCCCAGATTGTCTCCTACAACTGGAAAAAGCACTAATGGAGAGAAAAGTCACTCCTCCATCTGCAAACTATGTAAACACGCATATAATGGGAGGGATGAGTACATCTATACTGTTAAACCCAGCTATAATACTACAACTGAATGGCCGGTATAGGCAAATTGCATGTTGAGGCTATTTGTCAGCATAGCCCTGTTCAACCTCCTATTTCAACAGAGACCTAAAGGAGAGACTAACCAGCGGCCACTATCAAGTTTTATTTACTCTTCATGTAACACCAAAGGACTTACCCACCAGCACTCCTATCCAACCGCCTCCTGTACAGCACTGTTGCTCTTTCTATCCCTGGCTGAGCCTCAGACTCATGCTCCGTGCAGAAGCATTTAATTCAATACAAGTGCTGACCCTGATCTGCGGGGAGCCGGGCAGCAGGGGAAGAGAAAAGTACCACTGTTAAAGCACCAGGTTACTTATCAGTAGGAGGAAAAAAAAAAAAAAACACACACACACACACACCCCCAGAAAGAGTTTACAACACATAATAATGTTTACTGGTGTGCCAAAAAGCCATCTTCTCTTATTCTCCCTACGTGTCAAAACACACGCAAGGAAAGCATACAAGACTAGATTTTTATGGATTTGCACAGCTTCGCATGTAACACCTAACAAAAGGTATAATAGTTATACTATTTTTCCCCTCGCCCGTTTTTTCCAGTCTTTGTCACCTGGGCAGTATCATCTGAGATAACATAATAGAGCATGAACGCACATGTTCTTGGCAATTAAAATCAAGGATGTTTTAATGCCACACAGTTGTATATACAACATTCTACCCAAATCCTTTAAGAAAAATCTGTAGTGGGCAAGAAAAATATAAAAACTGTGAATTTGTCAGAGGCAAAACAAATTTAGCAATTCTGGGCATACAGACATTGTTGTCTCAGGGGGTTGGGGAGGGCACCAGCTGCTAAGTCAAGACATCACGCTGCTGGCAAAGGATAACTCATTACCCAGCCTTCCAATTTAGGAAGGCTCTTAATAATACGGCTTCAAGTACCTTTTTCTTTGAATATTACCAGATAGACATAGATGATCAGGAGACTAGAACTGGAAAAAGCACAGACTGATGAGATTACTCAAGGAGATCTTGTTAACATTACGTTAATGACTCTTACAGTGTGATGAGGAAAAAAAATGATGACTGAGGGCTAGTAAGTGAAGAAACATCAGCAGCGGGGAGAACTATTAGCTGTACTTGCAAGATACCGTTCTGACAGACACTGCTGATATAAAATAGATCGCTCCCAGGCTAAACCAAACACCTACATGACATCAAGCAGCCAGGATCTTCAGTGCTGTGCGCCTAGGAAGAGTGTGGCAGCTGTCGGAAACAAGGCAAAAAAGCAGTTTTAAACGTTAAAGCTTACCAAAAAAGTTTAAGACCATCTCCTGCTCCCCAAATTTTAAGAAACCAGTCCACTTTCAAACCTGCATTTGCAACCTCTTCAGCCAACAACTAAGGGTTGGTTGACAGCCAACTGAACTCTCCCTGCACTGGGATGCTGCAAAGCACAAGCTCCTTCTGCTCTGAAGCCACAAGCACAGTCATCTCTTACTGCAACTACATAACAAGCAATACACACGCTGACAGGGTATTAGTAAGGAATTTAACAGTGCTACCAACAGGTAGAATTAATACGCAACAGCTTGCCACATACTGTCAGACATATAGAGTCACAATCTGATTTTCCTCTGAAGTTACCAGGAAAAGGCAAACAAGTTGCATTCATACTGAATGACTACAATGGCAATTCTAATCATATATAAAATTAGCTGTTTCAATAGGAAAAAGAAAATAAACTGAAAATTTTCTCTATAGCGCTACAGCCAAAAAATTCTCAAACCAGGAATCAAACATGTTGGGTATCACATAGAAGACAAGAGGAGCTTACATGCTTTACGAGATTAAGTACCTCTCTCAAAAATTTATTTTCTATTTTCAAGAACATTCTATAAATCACAAACACAAATAGCGCTGGGCATTTACCATATTTGAATTTCCACAGCTACTTCCTCTTCTAAAATTTGGAAGCAACCCAATTTCAATAGATTTCCTTTTTTATGATGGTCACAGATTCGGAGAAGCTGCTGGAGAAGAAAGGGCATCTGGAAAGTGAGACCTGTTACGCACTCAGTCTCCTTCAGATGTTTTGATCGCAGAACTCATACCCTGCTGACACTCTTTCAGGTCAGCAAAACACGTAAGGTGAGAAAACGGTGACTGCTCACACAAAAAAGAATATATTTTCAAGAGACTGACCACAGAAGGTTGTTTGTTTTTTTTTTTTTAAACTGACTTTACATACCAATTCCCCATAGGGCAGTGGGCTCCCTCCATATACACAAGCTAAGGTATCACACCAAGTTCAATCTTAATAGCAATATACGTTTCAATAATTATCCAGCATAGTGAGGAGTCAAAGTATAGTACACTTAACTGCACATTCTTGAAGACTCCTTTACAATTCTGTAAAGGCAAATTAAAACCTACTTGAACAGAAACAAATCCTTGGCGAAAGCTTTCAAACTTCTTCACTGTGAGGGTGACTGAGCATTGGAACAGGTTACCCAGAGAGGCAGTGGAGTCTCCTTCCCTGGAGATACTCAAAACCCGCCTGGACGTGATCCTGGGCAATATGCTCTAGAGGACCCTGCTTGAGCAGGGAGGTTGGACTAGATGATCTCCAGAGGTCCCTGCCAACCTAAACGATTCTGTGATTCTGTGAAACCTTACCCGCAATGTTCTATCGTGTTATATCTGTCACTTAAGGTAAGCTCCAAGAAGGTTATGGTTAAATTACTTAGGCTAAATATGCAAAAATATTTGTGAATGTTTTAAGATCTCCAGTTATGTTAAAACAGCACCGTAGGTACAGTAGAGAAAACGTATATTTGGAGAAGGCATGAAGCTACTATGACTATGCTTTGAAAACTGAAATGTGCCGTTTGTCCAACTGACAGCCTAAGACACCCCACTTGCAATTTCTGATGCATATAAGCAGAATCATAAGCAGCCAGAAAATTGAAATAAATAAGCCTACACACAGCAAAAAGCCAAACAATAAATTACAACACATCAGTACATCATGCATTTCCCTTCTTATCAAAGCTTATTTGTTCTACTCCCCCCACCCCCTGCCCTTTACAACAACATGTTTTAAGATAACATCTATGCACGTTAAGGACTAACCAAATGATTAACTGCAACTTTGGGGGGATGGGAACAGTGGGGGATAAAACAAAGAAACCAATATTTAACTTACTAACCCAACATTTTTTGCTCATCTGCAAAAGGATGGATAGTCTTGGAAGGAACCAAAGCAGTTAATCAGGTTCACATTTTATAAATCCCAGCTATATCTACTGAACAGACTAGGGTCCAGTCACAGTTTATTGGTAAAGTGACATTTTAGCATTAAGGGTTCACCTTTAAAGTCTATGAACATTAGAAAATTGATTCAAAAAAAAAAAGTAGAAGGGAGTTCTTTGAATCAATTTAAATAAATGAAATTTAGGTGAAAAGAACATGAATTTTAAGTCTTGATGGCAAGAGTTAAGTTTTTAACTGAACTAGCTTATTTTTGTTAAGACAAACGCTGAAAAACAAGTAATTGATAGAGAAAGGAAAGCTTTAAAATGTCTTACCAGAAAATCCAGGTTTATAAACATGAGGAAAGAAATACAATCCCAATTTGTTCCTGAGTACTCCTTCACTCCTAAACTTACTTTCCCCTCTCAATTGGAGCTACACATGGAATTGGCTACCAAGGAAAACCGCGCCACTAATAAGGCTGAGTCCAACTAGGAGAATCTAAATTAGAATGAAATCTCTTCTTACAGTAAGAACGGGCTTATTTGGCCAACATGACAAATCTGTTAAAATTTTAGCAGAAGTAGCAATATTCTCGTATTTCAATATTAACTAAAAGTTAAGAGGCAAGTTTTAATTAAAGTTTTAGTCCTTAGTCTCATATGTTTTTAAATGTTCTGGTTGATTGTACTTTGAAAAGGACGCAGTATTGAACTGTGCTAAGGGCCCACCTAGTCCCCTCCTCCTTTACACCACAGATTTTTTCCAAGGAGGAATTATTTTTTTTCTACATGCAGAACTTAACATGACCTGAATTCATTTTGCCTCAGGTGTAAATGTCGCTGGACAGAAAAATTGTGTTGCTAATGAACTGTAGTCTTTCCTACAGCTGCTGGTTAGCACTTATTTTACTGGCAAAGTATGATAACATAAAATTTGGTACACCATTCTTGCAGAACTAAAAGCCAACTTAAGGCTTCAGAAAAAACCTGAAGCAAGCATCATATATTTCTTGGCCTGTATTTTTGGCTGATGCGTCTTTTCAATGCCACACTTTTCCTACATTATGGGAAGAGACTGACATCTCAGAGTTACAGTGAAAGACTCTCTATTCTCCCAGAAGCAGCAAAATCACATCCTCCTCCTGTGTAAAAACAGGAGCTCAGCTCAAAAGACCCCAGATATTTAGAGGACCATTCTGAAAAATCCTTACTTCAGAAAGTCCCTACCAATAGGCTATACGGATTCTCACTCTAGTGGATCACTATTTAGATCAGCGCCTGTGCAAACACAGTGTTCTCGCTGAAGGATAGCGGCCATCATTTTTTGTTAGTTTTAATAAACTACGAGGCCTTAAACAAAAGTAGACTAGTACTTCTACACCATAAATTCTATAACTGATAAGCATAAGACGACAGCTAAAAGTTATTCACTGTTGTAAAAAAATAAATAGAGACTATAACTGAGCAGCCTCTTAAAGATCAGAATCCGGATTACCTCTAAGACATCCATCTTCACAAAGCTACGAATTTAGAAGAATTCACAGTGCTGCTTGGCTGTGTGAGTGCCTATATAGATGGGCTGGCAACGCAGCAGGCAGGAGAAAGTTGGAAAGCTATTTGCTCAAGCTCCCATTGTGGAAAAAAATTCAAGAAAGCTATGAGAACTGCAACAGAAACATTTTTAAAGCTTTTCTGTGTTCACAATACTTTTCCAAATGCACGTCCCTCTACTGTATCAATCTTTGAGAAATAGCATATGCTCAAGGAAGTCCTTATGCACAGGCCTCGCTTTAGCAAGGCATTTAAAAACCTCTCCAAATCTTAAAAAAATACATACATACACACACACACACAGTGCTAACTCTATCTATATAGGTAAAGTAAAATTTAAAATAATGTACTGAAACATTCGAAAAATGTCTGGCTATGAACTATGCTGGAGTTGCATAAATTTAGGTGGAGGTTTCCAAACCACTAAGAGGGGGCAGCAAAAAGCAATCCACCCCCCCCCACAAAACAAAACAAACAGCCCCCCCCCCCCCCCAACACCACCCACACAACAGCAACATTGAATTACACAGGTTCCTGCAGCATCGCCGGAAGATGAGCCTTAACCATGAGTGGTTTTGCCACGCAGCGCGGGACATGGTCTACAATTTGTGGGATTTCCAAACCCCTGTTTTTGTTAAAGAATCCTCCTAAAGGTGAATCCTTCAAGATAAATCCCACAGGCTTTCTTGTACTTTCTACCGGAGTACGTTATATGTACTTACTCTCACATACCGAGGCTGACCTCCCTTCTAAATTTTCCAGTTGCCAAAAGATCTGTACGTGCCTTGAGTTACACCATCAGCAACACAGTTAACTTTGCTAACTGCTTTAAGTTTCTGCTCTGTAGGAACAACAATGAATGCTCAAAACTGCCTTTTGACATGTAACATCATCTTGGTTTGTCTTTCAAATATGATCACAGAATATTAATGGATTGTCTTCCTCCTGGTGCGCAGATTCAGTATGAGGAGTTCTTTTGACAACTATTTTCAATCTGTCACAAAATAATTAATACAAGGGATTGGAGTCAATAAACCTGGTTACAAAGGAAGCAAACAACTTGTTTGCAAAATTCCAACATGAAAAAACATTAGCTGGAGGATGTTTGCTTGTTTCACAGTTTTACTGTTACCAAAAACCTAAAAACTAGAGAGCTTTGAAAACAATCCAGCCACACTTGTGATACTACTGTGCTACCTTTTGCTACCTTCTAGTTTACAGGCAAGTAAATCTTTAAAACAAGAAAACAATTCCCAAGCACAACCATATTACAGACTTTGAAGCTACTTACTGTATTACCTCCTTTCAAAAACCACTGAAACAATACAGCAGATAATATTGACGTTCCTTCCCCAATTTGTGTATGAATAATGATTTCATGTAGAGATAATGAGTGAATAGATCACAAGGGTATCCAGGCCACTTCATACTCGGACCAAGCAACTTTACAGCCACAAATCCAAATTCTCCAGATTCACACAGCTGTAATGCAAAAAAGAATCTAGATTTGTGCATCAAATTCCATTTTACAGTTTAAATTAGAACCCCAGATTACACTGTGTTGTCCAAGAAATAACGTATACGTTTTTATAGGTTTGGCAGGGGAAAGTACACATTCTCAGGTAAAAATTATCTAATCAGTGTGCTGAATCTGATCTGGTAATTCCAAAGAAATTGATCCGCCATTATAAGTTCCCAAATAAAAGTCTCATAGACAAAGGTCTATTTTGAACAAATTTGTCATATTCTCATGCTAATATACACAACCATTTCGACCAGATGCTATTCCTTTGTCCCTAGAGGTACATGCACGCAACTGTTTGCCATGACATCCTATTATTATGAAATGCATCCTATTATTATGAAAAAGTTCAAAAACATGCCATTAGTCAGATTCCCCCCCTCCACACACAGAGGAGAAACATTAGTCAGAGCTTTCGGGTTTTTTCATCCCCTCCCAACGAGTAAAGAAGTCAATTCTCTCCTACACATTGATTTGACATATAAGACTGAATAATTGCAAAACTGAATTTTAAAACACTACTAATCGAATTTCATTTGCACAGAAGAAAAAAATCTTTATGACCCCCATTACCTGCATAACAAGGAACATTTACTAAACTTCCTACACTCTACGTGCTTACTGCAACTACATACACAGGCCTGGAAAAAAATATTGCAAGACCTCACTACTGTCAGATTGCTTACATTAATTCTAGATGCAATAATATCTCAACAATTGTGAGCACGGATCATCGCTTCATTCACATGCATGGAAGTCCTAGAGAATTACTTTTTTTGTTTTTTAAACTTGTGCTTATTTCCAAGAAATCAACACACACTTAGGGTAGTTACTAGTAGAAGTTAATGACCCACACAAATATATGAAAGAAAGAAAGGTATAAGAGCTGAAAATTTCACTCAAACCAATTGAATATGAAATGCACCCCCTTAAATTTCATAAAAGCATCTGCACATATTCCAGGTTGTATCTGAAAGGTGTTACCTTCTCGAATGGAGAAAGCTTCTAAGAAATTGAAGTGATAGATGTCAGCTTTCTCAGAATCATATCAGTGCCTTTTCACCTCTAAGGTGTTACTGCTTGAAATTAAATGCATTTATTCTTCATACCCGAATGTCTGTGCTACACTCTAACCAAGAGAGCCAAGTTTCACAATCTCCAATCTCATTCAATAAATAAATAAATAAAAACGCTTGTATGCTAGTCTGCACCACACGCCTGCACTTAATACAATACCATTTGAGGACAGAGTCTGACAAGAAGTGGAAAACTATATTAGAAGGAATACCAGAACTATATTAAGAAACAGCTATAGCAGATATACACGCTTCTGTATAATTTATCCGTATCACTGAATTCTTACAGCTGTACAAACACAGTGAACCACTTTCTCCACTCAATAAAGTGCTGGCTATATAAAACACAAAAGTTTAAAGAAACAAAAGTACCTGAGAAAATGGTCAATTCAAGAGTAAGTTAAAAATAAGAGGGGCAGGAATAACGACCACGAGTCGTGGTCGAGTCGTAACGAGTTTGTGAGAAAGTGCTCCTTTTCACAAGCTGTAAGAACCCCTTAAGAGCGTCTCTCATCTACTTCCAGCAGAGCTGCACAGCCCGTACAGAAAGCTGGTAACCCAGCGTTCTACTTGCTAAGGAGTAACAAAACGCACTCTCTCCTGCAAACGGGAGTTTTCCCACAAACAGTAATTCACACAGAAGGTATTTGTGACATCATTTTTGACAGTTAACTATTTAAATACAGTTGCGTTTTCCTTAGAACATGAACTTGTACTGTCACAAGACTGGACTGCACTAAGTAATCAAAAAAAACCTCGATACCTGTGACCTCATGGTCCTGTGCCGTTTCCTACCAAAAACTAAACACGTGAATCTACCAAGGCAACAGTGAAAAAATAAAAAAAAAAAAATTAAAAGCCACAAAACATCCTACACAGACACTTTAAGCACAAAGTAAGCTTCGTATCACCTTGAGGCAGTGCTACAGCACTTCCCGAAGCGACCAGAGTAAGCTTACCTTGGAGTACAACCCAAAAGGGCTCCCACAATTCACAGATGAAACCAAGCCTACAAGAGCCTAGAGCATCGCACAAGACTGCCTACAGACACCCTAAGCTTACAATACTGACAAAACTACGCAAACAGTTTTGCCAGCAGCAACTGTACAGTTTGGTTGCAGCGCATGGAATAAAGTCCACTACACGCTTACACAGCTAACCTGATGCTGAGGGCCTCCCACGTCCCACTTTTTCTCCCCATGACAACCCTTGAGCAGATCAAGGAAGCCAGTTACCACACAGCTGCATTAGCTCTGTCAGTCACAACATGAAGGTTGCCCAAGAGCTGACACCTTTAGTAAAACTAGAAGCAATTCTAGGGATTTGGGGAGCAATCCAGTGCTGCAGTCTCAGCTCTGCAGTGCTCTGCTGGGTTGGAACGTGCTAGTCTTTCAGAAACCTCCGCAGCACACTTGCTTGGTAAAACTATTGCACAGATAAAGCACTCAATCGCTCCACAGTTAACACCAATCCCAGAACGGTCTTCCAGCATAGAGTAGAAATGCTACCTAAATTAAGCTTCCCATGTAGCCAGCCTCAAACTAATAATTTTCATGAAAAAAGTCCTCATTAAAGCAGGAATCACAAGTGACTAAACTACTGCTGAACCAAACCATGTATATGTGTTAGGCACAATGCTCCGAGATGCAATCTTTCTTCTTACGCAGTACGGCTCCTTTCCAGTTCGCCCGATTTGGAAAAAGCAGAGGTGCTACACTAAAATTCACTTCATGTTTATCTTCAGGGCAGCAAATAATTGGATGTCACACCTACTAGCTCAATTTCATTCTGCTAATTATTCTTCAGTGATATTCTTTTTCTCCCCTCATCACTGCATTTTGAATAGGATTAATGAAGTCACTGGTGAAATTATTTTGAAGACTATCGATCATCTGCAGTAATTACCCCCTCAATATCTCGTCAGAAAAAAAAAAAAAAAATCAGTCCATAAAAAACAGATACAGACAGATTTATTTTGCAGCTTTTGGAGAATAAGATCTAACTCTGCTCTGAATTTCTAAATTTTTAGCAAAACACAAAAGGCTTCAGATGTTATTATTCCACCTTATCTCACTGGCTAGTTCTCTGCGGTGGTGTAAGTGTTTACTACTACACGTGAGCCTGCTAAACGATCAAAAGCTAGTTCTTGTTTCTGCCCCATAATGTTTCCCTACTGCTGCATCACCTTCTACATAAGGCAGCTTTTTGTTCTTGTTCCTCAATGCAGTTCTCAAAGTAACACTAAAATCTTTCCTGTCTTGTTTCTGTTATGTAAAAAATATATTTGATGGAAAATATATTTATCGAGAAGGTTCCATATCAAACATATACCGGTTACAGAAGTACAAACATTGCTATTTTGTCACTAATGTGATCCCCAAAGGCTGACAGATCACTACCCTGGTATGAACTGAGAGCATAACATTCGCTAAAGCACAGAGAAAAATAGGTTTGAGAGGAAAGAAAAAAAAAAAGAGAAAAGAAAAAGGCAAATTTTACAAAGAGCCACAAGATGGTAAATATTTCCACAATCCTAAAGACAGTCCATGCATACATACTATACAAGATAAAACATGCATACCCAAGCCCTTATCAACTCTGATGCAACCTTCAACCCCCAGGAGGACTAAAAGGCATAAAAATCAACCAAATGAACAGTAACAATGTACAAACACACTATTCAAGCTATGTCAGAAAGTGAAACGTGATCAAACTGAACATTTTGCTACTTTTACAAGTGATTTCTTCTGGCAACATGACAAAGAATTTTCAAAAAAAAGAACTGAATACCGTGTCCGCCCTTACAACTCTACTCTAATTGAGAGCAGTAATTGACTACCACTCAGGCTACAAGCACATACATAAGCAGAAAAAAGAAAAGCAGGAGAGAACCCAGTGACAACCATGGGAAGATTAAATTCACCAAATATAGACAGGCATGAATACACAAAGAAAAATCACTGTTAGAAAGTTGTTTGATAACTAGATGGTTTAACTATGCCACTGAGTTTCTTTTGCTCATAGCGCACTTCCTTGCGAAACCACATAATTTTGAAAGGTTGTCCTTCTCTTGGTTCATATGTTACTGTACAAGAAAGCTGCAGGTCTACATCTTCCAAGAGATGTACCCACTTTTACGCATACAAATATTATGACCACAGTTTATATAAAGAAAACAAACACAAAGCACACCTAGAAGATTTCTTTAAGGATTTGGCTTGGTTGCCTTCTTCAAAGTAAAAGAAGCTGTATACAACATCATAAGATATCAGGCAAAACCATGTCGACTAGTGTTTGAGTACGTATGTGGATTCCCATAGTGAGGGCAGATTCAACAGTAAAAAAAAAAAAAAAAAGGGGGGGGGGGATAAGAAATCAATCCTGGCATTTCTCAAGTTAGTACACACAAAACATAAAACTTTAGAATAGAATTAGCACAATACAGTTGAACGCTGAACACAGGACTGTTTGTCTTTGATCATCGTGTAATGAAGCATTATACACTTCTGTTCAGGATATGCTTAAATCAATACTTGCGTAAGGGGCCACAACAAGAACAGTTAACAAATGGTTCCACCTGAGTTTAGCAGCACTACTGCAAAAGGGACCATGGCTAATTACACGGCATTCATAGCCTGACCTTAAGTTAATGACGTGACAGAAAAGGAGATAGAAGGTAACTCTGCTCAAAGTAATATTTGTTTTCTCTGAGTATCCACGTATATCTCAAGAATCTGGAGGCATGAATTAGCTTCTTTAAAAGTTATTCCTACCTCTGGAGTCTTTCTGGCTTTGATACAGTCAGCTATCAAAGTCATTTTCACCTCTGCTCATCAGCCAGTTGAGCATGCGGTCACAACTTAAACCACAAGGGACAGAGTTTAAACTCTCTTCCAAAACATCAGCCAGCATCAACTTAATTACCTTGTTAGTCGTACAAAACCTCAATTCCCATTTTCAAACTTGCCGTACTTCAGGCCTTAATGTTCTGCAGTGTTCATGTTTGACATCTCTTCTTTTTCCCTTGTATTTCACCAAAGAAATTTGCACTTAACATTGTTTTGCAAATTGATACAGAAACATTTTTAGTATCTCCTTTACCAGTGTAAGGAGAGTCTAACATTAAGATCAGTAAAACAGTACCTGATTAAAGCAAGTACTATGCCTTGCCTATGGTTTATAAACGCAGTATCACATATGGTTTTCAAATTATTACCAAGTCTTCAGGAAAGGGAATCTTCAATGGCATCATTTATGAAAAGAGATAGGAAGCAGCCTTGAGAGTTCAGGAAACAAGTAACAATAAAAAGTCCTTCCCAGATTTTCTCTTGTTGCAAGATGCACCAAATCCTAAAAGTAACTAGATGTTTTACATTCATAAAGACATTTTATTTCTGAAAAAATAAGAAATTAAGCTTTAGTTTAATCAACAGAAACTTACTCAACGTTTTTAACCAGGTGGCTAGAAGGAAAAAACTACTCAGGGAACAACTACCTTGAGTAAAATGCAGCCACTCCTTCGCTGTCTTGTATTTTCTTTATTATTAGTATTACAGAGTTGTGGCAGGTTTTAAGAAATAGCAAGAATTCCTTTCTGCCTTATGAGCAAACTGTCTGTCGAATCCTGATTCTGCACTGTAACCAGAGACTTGAACAGGAAAAAAGAACACCGGTATCAGGCTGACACCGGCAACATAGTACCTATAAACTGAACATTTTTTAATACATCAAAACTGTTGGCACAGAATATACCTTAATTACAAATGCTGTCATTATACTCTCATACGGTAACAATACCTGTTCGTCCATTTTCCTTATTACTACCGCAAGTATATTATCAGGGTGTCAGTATAAGCAACTACAAAAAACAACAACAACATTAACAGTAGATTATTGTCAGTTGTTATGCTGCTCTATTACCTCAAAAGAATGCCCTACTTCACGTTTCATCAGAATGAGAAGGGACATATTGTGGCACAAATTCATATCAACAGCGTAGTTCCTGGCCCATACAAAGGGTCTGTGAGCAATCCCATTACCTCTTTTAGGCATTACTGAGCACCACCGATTTCTGATCGCTGGTAATCAATAAGCTAAGCCTCTCTTTGCAGCTCTCTCGCATTGACACTTGGCAAGCGCACGTGTAATTTCTAGCCCTCCCATTCCTCTTATCCCATGCCCTGCTACAGACTAAATTCTTCCTTGTACCTTCCATCAAGCAAACGCTCCTGAGGAGACAGGGGAACTCCTCTCTCAGCAGCCCGTTTGCAGCACTTTGCCAACTTTTTGCCTACAACTGGGCCCCTAGCACCTCTCTTCAGATAGTTTCCATTTCAGAAGCCCAGAGAGCATTTTTCACTCTTCCCAAATTCTTCGGTCTAGATACCCTTGTCTTGAAAAAAGGAAAGAGAGTTTCCTGCTGCTCTTGACAGTCTCCAAGTTGGCAGGCTTATTTCGTGAGGCAGCTTGCTTGAGATACTTTTTCCTCAAACCTCACTTTAGGAACGCGCTGAAAACATAACACCAAACCTGAAGGCATGTCATTTGCTATTTCAGCCACTCTAAAAATTGTGACTTGGCTATAAAGGGCATGGACATAAAATGTTTTGTACGCAATAATTTTAGAAAATATGTATACTAAGTGTTGCCCAGTAACTCATACAAATATAACTCCCAAAAAAATACAGAAGAGACCATACGAAAAAGTCTGCTCATCACCTTGCTACTCAAAGTTAAATAATCAGAATTCTGGTTTTAATCATCATCTTTTTTGTCACTTTAGATACCAAAATTATTCACCAGTGACACTGACCAACTTTTTTTAAAAAATATGAACTCTGTGATTTCGGCTAATAACTACTGTTGCTGAGGTTTCTATAGTTACTCATTTGGGGGGGGGTCACAACTCCCTGAAATGCATACAGTATCTAGTAACAAGCTGTATCATGGAAGACTGACAACCTTTTATGATTAATTAGGCTACGATCAAGTTCTTGGTAAAGCACAGAATCCCACAACACATTTGTTACCTACTGAAGTAGCAAAGAAAACAATTTCAGGTTTTCAGATAAACCTGTGTGACTTCAGGCTGTATCTTTGCATTTTGGTGGCAGAAGAACCAGAACCCCACATGCTTGCTGGCTAACTGCAGCCTACGTCAGCAGCCAGCACAGCACACCCAGTCACGATGGTGACACTCAGCAAGACTATCCCATTCTCCCAGCTTTCCTTTCCCCGACTTTACCAGGTAGCAGAAGAGGTTGCATGAGCCACCCCCTCCCTGGATGTTCCTCCAAGAGGTGACAAACAAAAGCAGTATCTGTGCTGAGCGTGTAGCACACAAACTGCTAGACTACATGGAAGTCGCCAAAGCGTATCAGCAGGATCAAAGGAGCAAGATAGTATCTGTCAAAAGATCTAACATCTTAAAACAAAACACAGCATACTTGTGCCTACCTGAATTGGTGCTTTACTGTTGGCAATTTCATTTGCTGTTATCCCCTTTCCTCTTAACTGCACAGCACTGTGAATGATGCAGAAAGATAACTACCATGAAGCACTTCCAGATACTCTGTGTTGGTATTTGCTTGGAAAGGAAACGGAAGGTAAATGCATTAAAAAAAATAGCGTTCAGACTACAAATGAAACAAATGCTATTTAAGTCAAGCAGCATAACAAGTAACACAACTTCAGCGATCATTTGATGCCTTTATTTTCACCATGCCTCAAGCAAGTATAAGAGACCACTTTAACCTCCAAAATTCCTACTTACAAACGCGCTTGTGACATAACTGAACTTAATTTTGTGTTGACAAATGTCACTGCTGGAAAATGAAGCCTGTTACTTCTCCATGAACTAAAACTTCCACCATACTTAAAGGACTTCACCCCTACACATGCCAGACTTGCGCCTGCACGTGTATCTGATCACTGTCTTCCCTCCAAGCAGTAATATGAAAATCTACTCCAACTGAAACACCTTAAGGCAAAAGACGATTACAATACTTTCGTTCACCTTTAAGAGCCTAACCTAAAGGTGGACTGGTGAGCAGCATAGGGCAGAAGAGCAACAGTTTATACAATCCAGCACAAAATAAACTAAATCTGTCAGATGATCTCAAACTTCTGCTCACATTTGGTTAACTGAAACACGGTGCTTGAGAGGACAGAACAACCATTTATACTAGAAGTTAGTGAGCATTCTACACAAATTCATCTTACTTCAGATACCTTTATGCATCACCTGAACACTGTATCACAATATTGCTAAGGCAACATATTGTAGGATCACAGAGACGAGAAAAGTATTCTGGAACCTGAACGCCACAAATGAACGCATAAACCATATTTGCTCAGAAATTAACACTTCAAAAGTCATTTTTTCTTGAAAAGAAGTTTAACATATGTAAGAATGTATATGGAACAGGCACAAGCATCCTGGAAAGAGTTAAATCCAGGCTGCAAACACAGTTGAGTGTCACAAGCTTGTAGTATTTTTCTGTAACCTGTTACAGGAATTGCAGAAAGTCAGCCCCACTTAGCTTTTTGCGCTTTGGTCCTAGAAATGAAATCTCAGAGTTACAAACTATGTAAAAATATATACAAACACTCCAATATGTGCCTAATGCTCAACATGCAAAGTTTGCCAGCTTTAAAAAGGAATGTTTTCACGCAGGTTGTGCTAACTGTAGTGAAGCTCCACTTAACTACATGCTGGATAGTATCACCTCTTCAGCTTCTCACATCTCCAGCAACATAACCAAGCCACTGGGAGCTTTTTTCCAGTAGCTTCAGTGAGTACTAGTTGATTTTTTTTTTTTAAAGCCTATTTCTTAAGCAGAAAGAATACAGAGCTAGTTAAAAAGCTGAAAACACAACAAAATCACTTTTAACCTGTCAATACTACACAAATTTTGAAGTCAATAATAGTTAATTAATTCACTTCTTAAATCCTCTGGGATGAAGAGATAAGTTGGCTTTGCCTATGAATTGCTCTAACTATTAATTTTTTGCTTGTCTACTGGGACTAAACCAAACAGTTAAAATGGTTACTGTGGTTACAGTGACAAATCAAGAAAAAAATTAAAAAGTTATTTAACCCCTGAAATACAAACTAAAAGCCCACAGAAAACAGCTCAGCACTGCTGCCATTTATATGACAAAGGATACAAATATATACAATAAGCACTACTAGCTCTTCTTTACAATCGTGACAAAACTGAAGTTTTTATTTTACCAACTAGCTCAGGAGGAGGAGGAAGAATGTTAGATTTAACAAAATAGTTAAATATTCCATCTAAGAGTTTCTTGTTTACTGGGAGGGTGGAGGACATGATTTTTATACACTTTTTACATTAACCTGTTAATGTCAAAATTATATTAATAGACTTTTTCCATGTGAACCTTTATGTTATCACAAAAAGGTCCAGCTGAACAGCCCTGCATGTTAAGTGACACTGCTCTCTCACATAAACCGTACCAAAAGGATAACGGCAAAAACCCACAGCTGTGAATAGAGGTATTTAAAACAAGAACCTTGAAATAACATCCTTTTAAATCATGCAGCAGTTGTAAATGGTTCTATAACAAACTATAATTAACCCTTAAGCCACACTATTGTGCAGAACAATTCTCTCATCCAACAGCTAGTTTTCCGGTAGCAAAGCTGGTAACGTTCTCTTAACCTCCAGGAAGAGGACATGCCACACCTAGTCACACCAAGAAATTCAAACAAAGAAAAAAGAGGAAAAAAAATGAGCTCATTTTGAAATTTAAAGAAAGAAATCTTATTTTAATAGCCATTGCAGCAAAGACACTAATAAAAACTCAGTTCTCATGCATGCACGCACGTCTACTCTGAGAGCACTGTGGCTATTTTCATCTACAATTCTTACCTAATTCTAGGAATTTGCTTAGCAATAAAGCTAATTCCTGTTATGTATATTTTTAATTTATTGCATTTCCACCACCCCCCCCCCTCCCTACAGCCTTTTTTCCACCCCCTTAAACAAAAATTTGGCAGGAGAAGGGGGAATCTTCTGTTTTTTAAAAAGCACAATTCAAGATCATTACCAATACTTCTCATAACAGATAGTATTACTGAAATTAACAGGTTTATTGCTTCAGTAAAGAGTCAGAGGACCAACTATCTAATAGCCGGACAATAAAGATTCAATAAACTCAAACATAAACACAGTTTTTGTACATATATGAGAATTTCCTAACATTTTTAGTGCCTCTTTTATTGAGGGCTGCATTCATATTTCATAGATATTAGAGTAGCAGCCCCTTGTTCCCCTCACATCTATGCGGTATTAGTTTCAGACAATTCATATCTGCAACTTGGCCTGCTTCTTCTCAGCCCTACCTTGTTGTTTCCATGTACACATGAAACCAGGCAGCCTAAGGAAGCATAAATATTTCAATATACTCTAGCCTTTCTAAATTATAGGCGTCAGTCCTCCAAGGCTGGAGCTGCAGACAGCTATCTGCAAACAACCTATGCCCTCGATAGGAAGAGAGGTTCACCCATCTCCTGCCAAAATTCAACCTTTCCTCAGCATATAATCCAAATATGTCATCTACTGTCTATTTCTTTATTTTATTTTTTATGATCATTACACACTTTGCTGCACTGTGAAGCTTAAAAAGCTCCGAATTTGGTCCTGGAAGTTTACTTGCCTCCTTAGTCTTTACTTTTGTGCTCTACAGATTAGCAGTAACAGTAAAATATGAATTATCAAATGGAAACTATAGAAGCTCTGAAATTAGACTTCAAGCCCACATTTTTATTGTCTGATTGTACTGAAAAATATACTACTCTCAGACAGCTCTAGATAGCATTGTTTCTCACAACCTGCTGATTCTGAAGATACTTTATTATTTTCTGAAGCTATACATAAAGAAAATATTGGGTATTCACATACAATCCAATAGATCATTTCTATTCTGCTAGTCTGAGAGAAGAACAGATCCAAAATTCTTTCATAAAGCAATATGGAAACAGTTCTAAACTCCAGTAACACTTATCCCCCCTGCAGTCTCTGTCCTGCTGCATTCCTGCATCTGAATTGCCAGGCGGTTATTTCTGTCCAAGTAACATTTTGGATTCTGCTGAGGAAAGACTTGGAATCCTCAAGCGACTTGCAAAGTTCTGGGTTACTCCACACCAGAACATTCTGCATTTGATACAAAGCTAAGAAAATATGCAATTCATTTGAGATGTTTTGCCTTTTTGTTCCTCAGTTCATTATTTATTGCATACAGAAGTGATACCTAAGAATAATATTAATATTAAATTGCTCACACTGCAATAATATTTAGGTTTCGTTTTTTTTTAAAAACATAACAGCTATCACCCACAATACTCAGTAGCCTGGTGAAATGCAGCCAGCCAGCATGTCTCTGAGAAGGGCACAGAGATGTATTCCTTTTAGACCAGGTATTTTACAGAGAATGAACTATTTCTTTCATTATTAGTTTTTCCTGCTGCCTAAGGACAGCTGTCGGAGTTCTTTCCACCTCCCACTGCTTCCTCAAGAAGCAAACACAGCCTTTCAGTATTCTTATTTTGCACAGAAATAAGAGACAAAGAAAAATGGAAAAACATAAAAGAACAATACTGCTGTAATTTTGAAGTTACCCACATTTTGCAGCCCAGCAACTGAGAGAGCAGAGAAGGTTAGATCACACGCAGCTTGGTTTTCTGGTCCATCGCTGGTTTAAGAGATTCACTGTATGACAGTGCACAAACAAATCCTTCCTTTTCCTATTCCTCCTGCACTAACACCGTACTTCAAACCCATATAAAAGAAACAAGTTGCCATGGAAAAGTTGGCCATTTCATTCAACAGCAAGCATTTCCATTTGGTATAACAGATAAACCCAGTTTTCACTTTCACTCCCCAAGCAAGCGGAGAATCGTGTGGTTTCGGTGCAAGCTTGTATTTCCAGGTCATCTGAGAGAACAAGTCCTTTCCAACAGGTTATATTTAACACATTTAAAACATGGAACATTTTCGGGCTTCAAAGTTGAGAAATCTTGCTTTTCACTGAAGCCTAGTAGGTTTCTCAGTGAGAAGTCATACAGGAAAGGCAAAAGCAATCAACTGTTTTGTCTCACAGGGTTATTTAATTGGAAAAGTAGGTACTGTCACAAAAGAATATTTAAGCCTTATAAGAGCTGGCTCATCAATACACTATTGCAAGAGGCTTGGTACAAGAACAGGTTCACGTTAGGTTTTCCTTTATGATAAGTTTAATTAACCGTAAGCAATCCAAAAGGAGCCCTATATAGAGTATACACAAACTGAAAAAGGAAAATAACCATTCACAGTTCAGCCATTTTAGACAAATAATGAAAGGGACTAAAGATCTACAAACAAACAAACAAAAAAAAGGTCTTCAGGGGCAGCAAAAAAGCACCAAGTAACTTCACCCAAAGTCCTAAAACACTGACTCAAGACAAGTACGTTTAGTTAGAGAATAATAAGAGGAAAAACCTTTCAAAACTCGTTCCATTTCACTATTTAAAATATGATCCTAGGATTAAAACCTTTGGATTTTAAATAGACTTACGTTAAAGTCTAATGAACCAGGAACTTATTTCTATTCTTATGCAGTTTTGGGCATCTGCAGGTTTTGTTACAAAGAGGCATTACTTCTGCCATTACTACAAGGCTGTAAAGGAAAAAACTGCTGATGTGTAGTGTAGTACTGACAACAGTCCTAAAGCTAAATGAATCCAATGCTCTTGACATCTGTCATTCCACAAAAGCGTTTTAAGCCACTTCATTTATAAATTGACCTAGTAACTGAAAAGCTCCTTTTCTTTTCTTTTTTTTCTTTTTTTAAAGTGTTCTTCAGACACATATCTGTGTACACACTAGATAGTATCTTTGTGACAGGGAATGAGGAGAGAAGAGGAGCAAAGCAAACCATTCAGTGACATTACCATGAGATATAGACAGTAAATAGACAGCAGCAGGCAAGACCAGGAGCACAATTCTTTTAACAGGCCAGCCATCCGTTTGATCCAATGGAATATGCTGCCTTCCATCATAAACAGCATTTCCCAAAGCTACAATTAAGGCCAACAGTGTAGTAAGACGACCAAAGGTATGAACTATTACTTCACTGGTAATTTCTAAAGCTCACAGAAATTAATTTGAAGGATGAAATTAATTACAAGCAAGCCAAACATCGGTTAGCTTCTCTACAGAGGAGATCAGAGACCATTAACTCATTTATTTCCCTTGGAAGTTTTTAAGAAAGCTCTCTGGCACATAACCCAAGTTCAGTACAAGACAGTCGGCAACAACTCCCCTTCCGGTTTGGCCTACGTTACAGATGTTAAGTCAACAGAATAAAAGAAGGGATCAGACCAAAAGCAAGCAATGCCCCAAAAGAATGACATGAACAGTCTTCAGCTAATACAGAGGTGTTTAAAAGGGATGAGAGTTCATTTCTTATTCAAAGTAGTTTGACAGGTCTCTCTCTCCAGCGGCAACACCTTCTTCAGCTTGTGTGCAAGCAGAGAGAGTCTACAGACGGAAGGAAGGGAAAAAGGAAGAAGGTGAAGACACTGCATCCACATGTGCAACTTTCAAACATCTTTAAGCGTTTACTTGAACTAGGTGATCCCATAGAACTGCTCCATCCCCCAGGCTTAGCAATGTACAATGGCCACTCTGAAAAGCAGAACGCTCACTGTATCATGTGAGAAAGGGAAATACTAAGTCAAATTTCTGAAAATAAGCTTAACCTGTTCATCATAGCAGAGTGACACTCCACAACGTATACATAAACCTGAAGAAAGGGGGGTTTTTTGTTTCTGTTTTACAATAACCACAAAATTTGAGAAATTCCTCTTTGTTTTAAGCCTGCATTAAGCACACAATGAACTTAAAAGGTCAAGTAAAGATCATAAAGGGAGCTTCACTTGCTTTAACAGGCTTTTTGCCTGTTAAAATAGACTCTGTGTTTTTAACTCCAGGCATGCCATGAAATAACTTCTGACAGGTTCATTAATGCCTGTGTAGCCAGCAAATGCTCGCCACCTATAGACATTGATCCTTTTTACTGAAAGGCCTCAGGCAAGACAGAGCGGGCTTGGAAACATCACCAGCCAGCTTCTTTTGGCAAAGCTAAGGGAGTGAGTGGCCTGAGAGTTCTCCAGGCATTTTCTTCCAGAGGCAGTCGCCTGTAAGTAGGGGAGGAACCCAGTCCTTACCTTCACTCTGGTGAGACGACTCAAAATAAAGTATTAGATACAGCTGGGGGAAGAGGAAAGAAACAGGATCTCTCAGCCAAGAGAAAGAACTTAGCAAAAATGACAAAGGAAAAACAGCAATTCCCTCCTCCTTCTTCACAAAGAGCTTGGGGTTGTAATGTCCTCAAACACCACCAAACCTACTGCTTGAAGACTGGATGAGTCCAGCCAGAACAAGACACAGTACTCCCTGACCCAAATGGACTAAGCAGCCTAACCCAGCTAAAAGCCAATTCATTTCTCTAAAGCCCATGATGTGCATATGCTTGATCTGCAAGTGAAAAATTCTGGTTGTTAAGCATATTCAAATTTTTAAAAAATAAAGAAATACACAGAGTTTATATATAATTTCAGTCAACTCTGAAATGCCAAAAGGTAACTAACACAAAAAAAAACCAGAGAATTAAAAGAACATCAATCAGTATTTCCCCACTTATGTATCCTGTTCAGATCAAGGATTATTTTAGCCATGCACTTGGAATGGACTATCTGGAAGACTGCTACAGTGGTTTGAGTTTCAACATACAAAAATGCAGGCAGTAGACAAGCGATGGTCATCTAAAATGGAATCTCTTACAATGTATGCATATATAATTTGTCTTGGAAATGTCCAAAGACAGACTGCACTGCCTCTTTGGGCAGCCTATTCCATTGTTGGACAGTCCTCATGGTGAAGGGGGAGGGAAATAAGTTGGAATCTACCTTATTTCAACTTATGCCCTTGGGTCTCCTTGTATTCTCACCATGTACCACAGCAAAGAGCCTGGCTCTACCTTCTCAACAACCTCCTTGCCACAAAGCTGCTGTTAGGACACCCCAGCACCTTTGCTCCTGCAGGCCGAACATGCCTCATTCCCTTAACCTCTCCTCAAAGGCATGTGCTCCAATCCCCTGAGCATCTTGGCGGTCCTCTACTGAACTTCTTCCGGTTGACCAACATCTTTTCTCCAGAGGGGTGCCCAAAACTGGTCATAGTATTTCAGGTGTGGTCTAATGAGTGCCAAGCAGAAGGGGATATTCATTTTCCTCAAAGTAATGGCTGTTAATATAGCCCATGATACTGTTGGCCTTTGCTGCCAGGATACCCTGTTGGCTCACATTCAGCTTGCTGTCTACCAAGATCCCCCACGTCCTTTTCAGCAGAACTGCTCCCCAATCAGATGGTCCCCAGCCTGCCATAAGCATGACAGTAAATGAAATTTTTGAATTCCTCAAAAAGCAAAACCTCCCTTAGAAAGAAAGCACTGACTTCTAGAATGAATAAGAAATTATTTTACATGTAACGAGTAAAGATAGTAATACACGCTGCAAGGCTTCCTATAGACTAGAGGAGTTTGTTAATTCTCATGGTGGACCGATAAAACTGCATGCTAACAGAGCTGATGACAAAAGCTTTCCTAAGATTATTTTTAACAGTAAAACTCCTGAAACTTACTTTGGAGCTAAAAAGGCAAAAGACAAAGACAACATATTTATGAAAGCCTAGAAAATTATTCCAAAATTATCATTTGTAATATGTACATAAGTCACTTAATTTGACAGTCAATTAAAAAGTACTATTTTTAAAAATTTCCCCATAGCTGAAGTGATGCATCCTAGCAAGACAAAAGCTTCACGTGCAGCCAATAACACGTCAATTGAGAAAGCAAATAGTTGAAAAATATATTTCTCTCTACCCCCTGAAGCCTTAAAACAATGTAAGCAATGTAATTCTCTACAGCACAGCTAAAAAGAGAATCATCCATTGTCTTCCTGCAGATTTTCAAGACCACAATAAAACTGCTTATTTGAAAGCACAGAAAATGTGTCCTGCAACCAAATAACTTGAACTCTTCATCATCTGCAGCTGACGGTACCAATTCTGAGACATACTGCTTTGACTACAAATTAATGGGAAAATAAATATTGCTATTTGCTTCCAGCTAATTGCCCAGCTCATTCCACCTAATACAGGAACTTGTGCTGTAAGTGAGTCATTATTTGACCTTGACGTTTTCCATCAATTTTTCCTTACCTGACAAAAGAGTCACACAACTGCAAGAGCTATTTCATTCCGCTACCTTTGACTATATAGAAGTTGAAGTCCAACCACACAAAATAGCTCTCTATTCCTTCCATATAGGAGGATAACAAAACATTTTCAAGATACTGGAATTTCCATTTGCTCATTGGGTGATGTTTGCCCACTGAAGTTTAACTTAACTTAAGAAGTGAAGATAGGATTGAGAGACACTTTCAGTGACTGAAGACTATTTCTTTTTATAGGTAATCTAATTTAAGCCTGTGCCATTTAAAACAGCGTGTGTTTTGAGCTTGCATACAGTGATGTTTATAACATGCACCTACCGAAAGGTAAACTACAATAAATGATAATACAGAGTGAACACACAAAAGCGCAGATCTTCATATACAACAGTGCTCTGAGAGCAGTAGAAGGAATTCTCCCATTTTTAGTCAAGAATACTAAACAAGAAGGAAAGGTGACATTTAACAGGAATATTTTAGTTAATATTTTAAATATACCTTCAGAACTTCTTTCTCTAAGCACTTGCTCTCCCAATTCAGAGGGGGAGGGAGAGGTGAGAATATTTCAATATCCCATATATGTTATTTGATACACCAAGAACCAAAATAAAGAAGAAAATGAGTTTAGTACAGAGAGAGTTTTTTAAGCAGACATAGCAATAATTATCCCTGAGACACAATTCTCAGTAGACTTTATAGTATTGCTATTTAACAGAAGAGTAAGCAATTTCATAGAAAGTACACATTTGTGTCACTACTGAGAGAAGAATGAAATCCTAAGAGCCTGAAAGCAATTATCCTACAACCATATACTGAAGCCCGTAGCAGACCGATAAGCCCTTGCATGTTAAGGACCTTTCCTATCCTGTATTTCAACCTGGTGAAGCTATCCAACTTTTTTGTGCCTCCTCCACCCTCCTTTCTTCCTTTAGCTGTATTGGGTGAGGTATGGAAAGGCTGTTTCACTCGCTGCTTTCTAGTGAAGACAGACAACAATAGGTCCAAGTTACGCTCTGTAATAATGTAGGTCTTCATAATAAGGAAGCATCTCCTCTATGCTAGGAAGAGGGTTCCTTCAGAGCTGCTCCAAAATTTTGAAATTAACCTCTCTAGCAGCTAAGAGACCACAAGCTTTGCAACTTCCTGTTCCCAATGGAAGATAAATCTGATCACGCCTTTTCCAGCACAGGTGCAGAGCAAAATTTAATTAAAGAAAAAACTAAACAAAACAAAAAGACACATTTAAGCCTTTACCCAAAGCAAGTTGTTTAGCCTTATGTTCTTTTCTCCTGGAAGAAATTAAAGGCATACACAACACATTTCATCACTCTCCTAATATTTTTGGAATTTTAGGTGGCAAACTGGGCAATGAGAATATGTCAGCTGCTGTATACAGAGTCTTATCAGGACAGAACTTTTTCCTACAAAAAAGGAAGTCTCTCTCTCTCTCTCTCTCTATATATATATATGCATCCCTCTTCCAAGTCTGCTATTTAATTTCTACAGTAAAATCCTTAAACGAATAGGTGCCTTTTGGGCATGTACTCTTACGCAAAGACAGAATGAAAACTATGCTACAAATAGCATTACAGCCCCTCTCGGGGGCAGGAAGGGAGAGCGCGCATGCGTGAGACACACAAAAACCCAACCTAATAAATTCACACTCCACACACATTGCTCTCAAAGTAGAAAACTCTGCAGGTAGTCTCATTTAACAGTTCAGCAGATAACGACAAACATCCTCCAACTTGGATCAAGTTTTCTACATCTAACCCAAAGCGTATTTTGGAAGACTTGAGAGTTAATTCCTTCCGTTCTGAAAGTAAGCCCGCCCGCTTTTGAGGTCTCACTTTGAGCACAGACAAATAAGATATATGCAAAACAACTGAAAATTAAGATTGTGGTTACAACTCAAATTCTGGTATACACATATCTTCCTACATCCTCGTTTTCCTTTGCCATTTTGAATGTTCAGAAGTCAGAGGAAATAATTAGAAGATGAAAACAGAATGGCAAACTTGAGCCTATGATCAAAATAAGCAAAACGATAAATGCAAGCTTGAAGATGTTTTGCCAACAGGCAGAGGCACAAGAGTGGCCCATGGTGCTTTTCAGGAAATGGAACAGACTAGGTCTTAATTAAAGCTTGACCTATCAACCCATTTCATAATCCCTACAAACTCTATTCTAGAGGATTTATGTAAGCTAATAACAACCTGATAAATAATTTTCATTTATACTAAGGATGAAGAAGAGATCAAAGCCACACAGCATACAGAACAACAGGAACTAACACCTTACCACCCAGAAAGTTATCTGAAATGCTTTCTGCTTTTTCCAGAGAACAGTCTCATGAAGATGCTGAAGGAAACATCTAGATACAGTGACGTTTCTCACACTGTTCCCTCTTTAGGGCAGCAATACATGTATTGACTGGATAAGATTTCAGTCTTCCATTCACATTCAGGTACCCCTAGAAATACTGAGGTCATGCACAGTTTTACGCTAAAGCCTTTATCAAGCTTAAACAGAAGTAACCGTTTTGAAACACCATTGCTTTTAGATTCTTACACAGTTTAAAAAGGAAACAAAGTGTTCTCCCATGTCATCATGAAACAGTGGTTCTTGAAGAAAGAAAGGAAGAACATGGTATACAATTACACATAAGATGCTTGAAAGAGTAAGCAACAGTATTTAAAAGATTGCACAAAGGGAGAGAAAAGCATCTATAATTGATCAGTTGCTCCTGTTTTAGATGTGACTTCAGTATGGCTTACTTTGAACCTACAAAAGAGAACGGTACAATTAAGATTTTTTAAACGTCATTTTACTGGTGAGGTCCCAATTTTTGAGGTTGGGGGATGGTGCTGGGGGACCTGTATCAAGGTCTGTACCATATTAGACAAAAGAGTAATTCTTAGAATACCTTGGAGAGAACACGCAGAATAAAAATGACCTTTTCCTTAAAAAAAAAAAGGCAGAAAGACGCAAGTACCAATTAATTGCAAATATGGGCTATACCACCTTCTCCGTTCAATAAGCCTTGCCTCTTCTTTTCACAGCAAAATATGTACTTGCCCATACTTCTGTTGTCTGAAATACTCCTGATTTTTGTTGTATGTGCTTAACACCACAGCCTGCTGTCAGCAGAAATCAAGACAGAACAGAGCAAGTTGTGCCTTCTGTAAGCCTGCTGCTTCTGAAAATAAGTTATTGTGACATGCCTCACGTGATTTTTTTTTTCCTCCTTTTCTTAATCTGGCTTATGTGCAAAATTAGACTGATGTTTAAACAGTGTCAGGCTGTCAGAGGGAGAAAATGACAGTGCTACTGTGACATGAAACATGACAAGAAGAAAGATTAATCACTTGCTAGAAAGTGAAAAGTTGTACAAAACGCATAACCATGTGTTTCAAATTTGTTCGAGTAGGTGAAAGAAACTGAATGCTGATGAAGATATGCTTCAAATTCTAGTTAACCAAAAAAATTAGCTCATTACAACAGCAAACATACTTTGAAAGCAAAGACTGGATGGAGTTAAACAGCTCCCCCAAATGAAATGCTTTTGCCCTAGGAAAAAGGGTACACATTTTGCATGTTTGTGCATGTGTGCGTCCATGTGCGTTTGTGCATACGTGCACATACACCTGAAACAAGTTAGCTTCTTACTCAGCACTGTGCAACTCCGTAGAAGAATTTCCAAACAGGAAACAACTCTGCTGGGAAGATGGGAAGAGGTGAGATTCTGGCTGCAAATAAAACACGTTCAAGTAACATGGTAAGCAAAACAGACTCCCACCAAAAGTATCAAAATATTTAAAACATTTATTCCGCTATTCTACATGAAGCCTATTACGGTACGATACACACCTAAACATTTTCCATCTCCCTATCCATCACATTACCATTTTCCACTGAATTGTGTCCTAATATTGGACACATTTCAGAATATCTATCTTTTTGTGCAAGTGGGTCATGTATTAGCCTATTTATTAGACATTAAAAGGAGGAAAAAGGTTTGTGAGCACTGCTGTTAGTGAACAGGTTAGCGAACTCCACTGGGAAATCAAAAGGAAAAAAAAAAAGAAAATGCAAAACAATCTAATATAAAATGTATCCAAAACAACACGATAAGAAACAACCACCATTTTCTGATTGAGGAGTTTTAATTCCTGAAGTGATAAGATATTTCTTATTGTATTGCACGCCCGAACCTCTCTACTGGAACAAAAGGTGTAACAGTAGGGAAATGGGAGCTTATTTACCCAAAAACTATTCGGCAGAAACAAATACAAAAGTGTTCCTCCTTTTAACAGGAGAAGGGTTCCTCCCTTCCCTTCCTAGCCCAACCACATCTCATAAATCCTTTGTGTGCACTTTAGTTAAATTACTGTTTGAAAAATAGTTCCCTATCAAACCTTTTTCCCTTTCACACATTTCAACCCAATTAAAGACAAGAAAGATTAGTGTGAAAAAGACAGTTAATTTTAGAAAATTTATGCATAAACCCAAATGTGTTTAATTACTGCAGTATTTCCCACATGTAGGAGAAATCATTTCTAACTAGGCTGTAAAACATTGTTTTAAAAAGTAAAATCAATGACACGAGTGGTCCAGTACAGAGCTATCAAGGGATAGTAAATTAAAATTTAGCTTCTAAGACACTTCATTTTTCATCAGATTTTAAAGAAAACCACAGAATATCATAGAAACAATAAACTGGGGGGGGGGGGAACACTAGGCTCAGTCTGCCTCTCGAGAGGGCCATTCCACAGCCCACCACGACAATGCAGGAAATACAATCATAAATAAATAAAAACCAAACACCCGCACACAAATGAAGTAGAGAAGTCCTGGGTAACGAATGGATGCACAGGAATTTGTCGTCTCCTTCAAACTCCTACAAAATGAGCCAAGAATACACATTTACAAAAAAGTTCAAAAAAATGTTTAATTATTTAGTTTCACGCTAAACAACGTGCATAGCATATATCATAGCAGCTTTCATCCAGAAAGCAAATGACAAAAGAGAGTCAAAACATAGTCTTGCTACCACTTCAGAATCAGTCAACAGTAAAGAACGCAGGTCTTCACAATCAGAAATTCTCACACACTTTGTTCTGGGGAAGAAAAAAGGAAAAGAGGGGAAAGAGAAGACGACCGCCACGCTCAACGGGGAAAAAAAGTATTTTTGAGTAAGGTTTGTTGACTCAGACACTTGAGAACTGATTCGAAAGTTAAAGGTCCATGCCTTGGATTTCCTACAGAGCCAAATCTGTGAACATCTACGTTCATATGCACTATTTCTACCTACAAAACTCAGTGTGAACTTAACTGGTGCAATTATCCATTTTCCCATAGTCAAAATACACATGCCATGCATTTTTATAGGCATAAGCCTATGCAATCTTTTAAAGCTGCCTCAGCGTTCTTCCAGAAAGGGAAAGAGTATTATTACAGTTGTTTCAGACTCTTAAATTACTGTTACCAGGATCTAAACACTTCCAGCGTCCCACTGTTCAGCCAACATCAAGATAACAGCAGCTCACCATTTTTGTTCAGAACTACCCTCCTCTTCTTACTTCACCACCAAAAATACTTCAAAACTCTTACTAGCACTAAGCTCTCCAGTTACAATAGAGCCCTTAAAAACTTTACAAATCGGCAAGCCATGCATCATTTCTCTCAAAAATTTACTCCAAAATGTAAGAGCCAACTTCTTTGTTCATAAATACTGTATTTAAAATCTATGGAAAAAGCATAATCTGCCCAGGTACAACGGAGAGCACGAGTGGTTCTCCAAAAGTAAGTAATTCACAGGCATTGTCAGAAGACACTACAAGTAAGGACCAACTGATATACAGTGTTTAAATGTGACCGTATATAGGGATCAAACGATATAATTAATCTTTAAATTTTCCCCTTTTGAGAAGAGCCATACATTCACTTATGCTCTTTTCTGCAAGCATTCCTGTATTTTTCCAACTACTTCAAATGATCTATGCACATGCCATGAAAAAAGGTCCCTTAGTTATGTTTATTCACAGTTCCATTCATAGCTGAAGCAGCAGCTTTAGGTTGAAATATATAGCGCATCAACTCAAAATAACATACAGTTGAGAAGGAGTTATATCACAAGCCACTGCAAGCTGAATATCTTACTTTAAAATGCTTAAGTTCACCCAGATAGATATACGAAATGGCACTACCCTGTTACAAAATATGGTCAAAAAGAAAACAATCTATACAGATAATAAAAAGTGTGTGATTATGTTATTTAGCTGTTCAGGTCATTTATATTTTGTTGCAATGAAAGCAACAAACGTAGCAACAAACAACAAAACTAAATACACATTTTAAAAAAATTTTCGCAATTAATAGATCAATATCTAACTGTACCAAAATTGCTTTTTCTATCAAGTTAGAAGAGGTATCCCTCAGACCTGTAATAAAGAGCTCCGTTACCAATTTCTCAACACTAACAAGCTAACAAAAAACTAGCTATTTACAATAAAGCGAAACAAGTGCTAGACCACCCCCAAATCCGTAAGAGTTTTTTTCTTTTCCTGAAAACGTTTAATTGCTTAAGACTTCAGTGCATTCATCATACTGATTACTATTCTATCATACAACTGATTTTTTCAAACTTTTCACAAAGTTTGCTCCTCAGATACACGTTTACAAAACCATTCTAAAACATAACGCACCATGCCTGTGCCAGAAGTAATATATTATCACTAACAGTGAGCTAACTCAGGAAGAGGCAAGTGTGATTTCACTAGCACTCACGTGCCAGGCACCAGGTTACAAGAACAGAAGGAGAGAACATGGGATCAGCAGCTAGATAGCCAAGGATAAAAGAGGGCCCAAGACATCCATGAGTCATACGGAAAGCCCTCCCTATGCCTATTCACACCCTTTATGCAATGGGATTTTGTCACATGATTGGCACCAGAGCTGATGCAGTTCAAAGGGAACAAACAACAATGCACTTCCGTGAAATCTGTATTCAGATTTTACATTTACAAGAGACCAATATTTTGGGCACCCTGCCAAAAACATTTAGCATTGCTGATGTCCCAGTACCGTGCTGTTGCTGACCACAGGTCCCACTGCACGCTGCCCAGCGGCAGGGAGGGGAATGGCTGAAGACCAGATAATAATATACAGCAGGGTCCATAGGTCTTGCAAAGGAAGCAGATAAAGGAGAACCCCACTGCAGTAGGGGGTATTGCGCCAAGAAAGGAGGAGAAAGAGACAATGTCCCACTGCCAGCTGGCACTGCACTCACCATAGCACCTTACCATAACACATAGAGAAGGAATGGGCAGGTGGGGAAAGACTCTCAAACCCAAATACAGCTCCATAAAAATCATACATACCATTTGTGCAAGCGATTTAACAATGTATTACCCAGTGCTATCAGCATCGTGAAAGATGCAAACAGCATCATTTTGACACTACTGGGTAACTCCTAACTTCAGCTTGGAGAAGAGAAGCTCCAGCTGGCTTGCTCCTAAGGTCAGCCTCCCTCAAGAACAAGCTACACACCCATTCCATGGCCAGTTCACCAAAGTCTATAAAGCAGTGGCTCCTATACATACTCCTGCCTTTAAACTACTCCTATTCCCTCAGCTCTCTGCAAGGAGCAATATCTGCCTTGGGACTTCTGTCCCCTAAAGATTTTGCTTCCTGGTTTGCAAAGTGAGCAGCTTAGCCACTCCAGGATAGTCTGTTCATATCTGATGCTTACATCTGCTATCATTTCTTGAGTAAAATTATATACATTCCCCATTACAATGCAAAGTTTCCCAAAATCAGAAACAAATCTCTGAAAGGCACTAACAGTAAGAAACAAATGCATGAAAGAGCAGACCCCCCAGCTGAAATTACATGCCTAATGCTTATTTAGCACCTGTTTGCAAAACACAACCCTGGAGACTCAGTTGATGCTATCAACAGTGCCTGCACACAGTCAAAGAGGGCTCTGACCTGCTGAAGAGCTGGACTATTTGCTGTAGGAAAACATTAACAAAAACCACAGATTCACAGCACTACAGTTTTATCTGTGGCTGACCTTATCCACACACAAGAAGTTTTATTACCACCATCGCTCCTAATCTGGTTCTGACCATTTTCACATACTGCCTACCTCTTGTAATTTCTTCAGCTCTACACCTGCTCTTCCATAAAACACAGATAATGAGGTTTAATAAATCAGTTTATCATGAAGTGCCAAAAAAAAAAAACATTTAAGATATTCCTTATGTGCGCTAGTATTTTGCCAAAAATCAAGTGATCTCCTTTAAAATTTGGCAATCTCAGCTTGGACAGACAGCTGCTTGCCACATTTCCCTGAGGAAGCCTTTCAGACTTCTAGCGTTAGACTTTATTAGAAACTGTCTTGTCTGCAATATGTTCATCCAACCAACTACGCTGTATCATTTTCCTAGTAAGACAGCAGCTGGAAACAAGGGAATTCACATGAAGAAACATACAGGAATAAGGAAGGAACACAGGTTGCATCTTCAAAAATGAGGGCTCCTCCCTGGAAAGCATGACTCAAAGGGATTTCACAGCTGTAATGGACCTGTCAAAGAAACCATAGCTTCTCATTGCTAGTAGTTCATAATATAAAGGTCATCTACCTTTTTTTAGCCTTTAGCTGCACAGAGGAGTAAAAGTAGGTATATGAGGCAATTAGTCTTGCATACGGTATTAATAAGTATAATGCATGCAGTTCTGAATGTCAAATTAGAATATATAGGAATGTGTGTGTACATACACACACACACAAACAGAAGAGAAACAGAAAACAGTTGGAGGCCAGAGGGGAAGGAAGCTTTTCAGCATGTGACTGTAGGAACTCAGTCCATTCAACTTTCCCAGAAGTAGTACAGAGGTGATGATATTTAAAAAACGTATTTTCTCAGAACAAAAATTTAGACAACGCTTGCTATTCAAACAAGGATCGAGGCTAAAAGTTGACTTCGGACACGTTCAAATGGAAAACAAAGTACCAACTTCAAACAGTGACAATAACAAGTCCTCAGCACAGACAACCAGCAAATCCGACTCTCCTCCTTGAGAATCTCCAAACTTAGGCTAAAAGTCTGCAGTTCCTCTAGAAGTTATGTTTTGACTGTTCAGTAAGAAAATGGATTCAATACCATATATTACAGCTCATTAAACTCCACCCTTTTATTTGCTGTAAGTTGGAATTAGTCAGAAAATGCACTTTAAAAAGCTCTGAGAGACATCAGTTTAGTTCATATGAGCGCTGGAGACAAACTTGATTTTGTCCTAATGAAAAAAAAAGTCAGAACTTCAAATGTTTTACAAAAGCAATTTTTTCTATTTTTCTGTCTAGTCCTGCAAGGGACAAAACCCTCCCTTTTGGCCTAAGCTGCAGGGATCAATGAATGGGAGCAGATAACTCTTTGGCAAATGACAACTCACAAACTGCTACCGGTCCACAAACCACAGTAGATTAATTACTTATTTTTAATTGTTTATATTTACAGTAAGCAATACAATGGAACTCAACTGTAGAGTCAGACAATTATTTTGATATTATATTCAGTTGCGCAAATACATGTAGGCTTATTTGCCCACATACAGGCTGCAAGGTAGTGCCAGGTATGAAAGAAAAAAAACACACCCACCCACAGAACAACATATAAGCAAAGACAATTCATCCCAACACTACTTAAGCAAGACTTTTTTCTGACCTCAGATGAACCAGCTCAACCAGGATACACATATCTTCCTCCTTATAATGTTGATCTTGCAGCATTTTTCAAGAGACACAAAAACTTACTAACGCTGCCTCTGTACCCGAAGTATCCCAGCAACATTAATTCACCTATCCTTACACGAACTCTGTACCATAAGTATGCAGCAACATTAATCCACCTACCCTCATATCAACTCTGTGCATTATATATGCTCATGTAAAAGATGAGGACAGGGTTACAGGAATGATAAGCAACTTGCGTGGAGACAGTTCCAGAACTCTTTAGACAACAGAAAATGCTAACTGAGCCAAGAAGCATAATGTCTTATAATTTAGGCCAACATTTGCTTGTGCAATGCAAGGAACAGAGCCTCTAACTCATCTTTTTCCAAGTCCATAAAACAGGAATGATGGCACATTTACCAGGAATGCTCAGTTTAAAAAATTGTAATGCAGGTTCTCAGGGTTCTATTATGACATGGAAATACAATAT
Source organism: Struthio camelus (assembly GCF_040807025.1). Classification (NCBI taxonomy): domain Eukaryota; kingdom Metazoa; phylum Chordata; class Aves; order Struthioniformes; family Struthionidae; genus Struthio; species Struthio camelus. Next base: position 8,499,705 of record NC_090947.1, on the reverse strand, counting down.
GCTAAAACCATTCAAAATCTACAAACCATTATTCCTAATGCCAACCAAATCCCTATTACTAATTATATAACCTGCGTGGCATTATTTTTTTTTGTTTTAAACAGCAAGAGCTCTAAAACCACAAAGTATTAATTTGTAGGCAGCGGGAGGCAGGTTCAAAACAAGTGAAGGGAGCGCTTCAGGTCAAGCGCAGTCAAACTGCAGAAGACCCTGCTGCAGAGCGCTATACGTGAAAGTTCCCACAAGTTCAAGGGAAGACTGGACTAACTCCCAGAACAGAAATCTATCAAGACTTTCTGCACACACAGAACCAACATCCAACTTAGAGAGGTCTGAGCTGCCAACTGCTGGAGCCTTGGAGAGCGAGGGAAGGATCGCATGCCTGCCGTGCTAGGGAACCAGAACTAAGCAAAGACACAGCATCCACGACACTGCCTAAGGAGCCAACAGGCAAAAGTGGCTCTCCTAGAGAAGCAACAGGATAAGGTAACAGTGAAGGCCCACAGGTGTCATTTTCCGAGTTCCTTATTCAAAATTGTGGAAGACCAGATCAAGTAGGGCCACAGAAAGGCAAGTAAGGATTTAGTAACTTGGTGGAGAGACAAGGTATTGGGAGAAGCCAGCTGTATATCATCCACAGGCTCGTTTCTGGCTTTCTAGGTATAGATAACAGAAAAAATCTGTTTGATTTGGGGGGGGGAGAGTGCATGCATGTGTGAGAGACTGCTTACTGTTTCTTCTTCAGCCTAAATACACCTTTGTGTCCATTACCTCAGAGTTCACCACACCAGGCTGCCAGGTCAAGCTGTAGCATGAGCATTACTGCTTCTTTAAGCAGAAAAGCATAGATCACCAATTCATACATTAAGTCCACTCTTTCAGAACAGGTTTAAGCACATATGAGGAAGGCCATTTTAGATCTAGAGGTATTTTGCTGGAGATTTTAAAACACCACTCTTTTTATCAAGTGGAAGTGCTTTATGTTCACTGCTGCTTTTCAACTTGCTTTAATTCCATGACAATGACGTCTGTCAAGCCAGTCAGACCATACTTATCCAGTGTTTCTTAAAATGACTGCAGCCACAGAGGCCCTACTCACGTCAAATATGGTTATGTGAGATTGTAATTGTAACCATCACAAGGACAATATGTGCATAGATTTTACTCAGGCATGGGTGGATTAACCCTGATAAACTGAAACTTACATACTACAGAACACATGCAGTAGAACTGGTCTCAGCTGAAGTGCTCAAGACACTGACAGGGTCTACAAGCTCTGTAGAAACCATATATTTGGCTGAGTCAATATTCCAGTCATCTGTTTGGTGACTCAAGAATCGGGCTTGAGGATCATCTGACTCTGTTCCACCAAGTTAGGTGACTAAATGAAATATAGCAAATGAAATGCCAACAGCAGTTAAGAGGGCTGGTAATGAATTAGCCTAGCTCAAGCAACACCCATTCTGATCACTGTCACCTTATTTTACTTCTAGCTGAAGACCTTTGCTAATCAGGAATACTACACATAAGTGATAATGGTAATAAAACAGCTTGCTTTAAATTGCTTTCCTCTGGATAAGCCCATTGAGAAAGGTATATTCTGACAAAACTATAACGTTTAGCCACTTAAAATTACACATATTAAAGCAAAAGCCTTTGCAGTTATAGATTGCAGCTATGCATAAGTATAGACCAATCTTGATACCTTGAACCACCTGAAAAAATACCTTTTACATAAATTATCTGGAAGAAAAAGCCAAAATTCTATAACCTTATGCTTTCAGACTAAAATAAATAAAAGTTGGTATTTATCAATGGTCTAAACGCGATGTTTGAAAGAGATGGTACATCAGAAGCCACAACGTGCTCTGAGAACTGCAAATAAAATTAAATTTAAAATGAAGTAGCAGAAATTTCCTAAGAGGTTTTGCTATAGCTGGAGCATTAGCATCATTTTGAGAAAGGAATTCCCTTGAAATTCTCATCTGGTAATTTCCAGCTGAATGGAGAAGACAGTCTAAAAATGGCCTACCTTGCAGCTAACAAGAATCCAGGTGGGGGGCTCACTTATTTACAGAGAAATTTTAGACCATGCACTCACCGGATATTAAGTGAGAACTGCAGCACTGCCAACTACTAAGACCACCTAAAAACTCAGACTTTAAACAAAAACAGAACTCCAATAAGCATGGCTGTGTATTTCTCTAACCGATTTCAACAGCTTAGGCCCAGAGTGTTGTTTTTTTTTTTTTTAATGTATCATTGCATCTCCAGCTGATTTTTAAGTGTTTTAAACAGACCAGTTCAACTGATTCAAAGCCTAAGCGATTTAGATAAAAAGACAGAGATAAATTAGAAAGAAATGCAAGCTAGGTCAGATGGTGAGGATGATGAGCTGTCCTGAGAACTGGGGACAACAAGGAAGAGGAAAAAGTAGAAGAAAAGAGACTACAGTCATGTGTCCTCCATAAACTCAATACAATTGTTTTACACTATTTGAAATTGTACCGCAGAATACATTTACTAGCAGCTATGATAGTGCTTTAACATAAAACCAATTCTTATAACATGATGCCCATACTCTGTGATGCTATGTTCACAGTTAGTTGGGGGGGGGGGGAGGGTTGGGTTCCTTTCTTGGATTAAGGAACACACTGGGGAAAATGCCAAGTACTAGAAGTCCCAATAACACCCACTGTTGACAACACAATCAAATGTTAACATAACATAAAGATATTCCAAACGCTGCTTGTTATTCTTTCTTAATTCTACCTTTAATGGATTTGAAGATATTTAAAGTATGCTTACATTCTCCGCTATCCTGTACAGAGTGGCTAGTGCTACCCATTAAACAGCTAACAGAGAAAGCATAGTTAGAAGCATTTTGTTCACGTGCTTCACAAATCTGGGACAATTTCAAAAGGGACCTTAAGCTCCTTGTTTTCTCACTTTTGAGGTAATAAATAAATTAGCCAGAAAAAGCACTTTTCACCTGCATTTCCAAGAGTTTCACAGCATATGTTTCTATCCCTACGATTACACAGACACAGGAGTACACCTAGGGCTGACTTAAGTGTGCTGCTAGACATCAGCATTATCACCTCCCCCCTCTTCTGCTACGAGGTCACTGCCCAGGCAGGTCTGCTCCAACATTTGTGCACAGTAACTTTCAAGCCCTGTCCTACTACCATAATACAGATGATTAAAGCAGACAAACAAGCAATCCACAAACACCTTATCACTAATGTCTATGATCATCCAGGTGACTTTAAATCCTTTTACACAATTCTCCCAGAGCCTCCCGATACTTTTTTTTTTTTTTTTTGAAGCAATCATTGGATCAATTAAAGATCACAGCACAAGGACATTCTTTTCAGACAGACTATACATTCTATTCCCAGCTCTTACATTACTCTTTCAAAGCCTTAAACTGTAGACTTACTCATATCCTCACTAGCTTTAAGGAAGAAAAGCTGGGGTTCCAAACATTGCAATTATCAGCTTTTCCTTTCCTGTTCAAGGCCAATCATTGAGTTTTCTAAACTTTGAAGTGGCGTGGCTAATCAGCAGGGTTACAAAACCCTTTCTCTGCTTTACCATAATCCTTTTACATGCAAAAACTTTTTTCTTCCAAGGAGGTGAGAACCAACTCTTCTGCAGTATTTTTACCTTCACAAAAAAGGGCTTGTTGGCTGCCAATCTCCATTTAGATGGGACAATAAATAAAAAAGCCCCCACACCTATCAAAATCTAATCCTGCACATTGAACAGCCCCACTTCTAAAGCAGCATGAGTGGAGATATCGCACATGCAAGTCATCACTTGGAACAGGAAGAATAGTCCAGTATTACCACCAAGCTGGGTAAAGGATAAAATCCCAGAGTAAGACGACGCCCGACCGCGTAGGACAATTCTTATAAATCCTTAGAAATTCTCCTTAAAAGTAAGTATTTTATTCCCATAGTCCCTGCCAGAAACAAGCAAATGCAGCCTCGTTCAACAGAGGACAGAGATAAAAATTAAATTGTCAAAAGACAGCAACCGCTGGAACTTGTGGGCTACGACAACCAAAAAAGGGGACACAGCTGAACAAAGCAATCCAGTAGAAGGAGTAAGAGACTGCCCTAGTTTCCCAAGGACATTTTTGTCCCATTCTAGTGTATTACAGGTCACTTGCATGCAATTTGCAACTGATGTTTTCCCGCAGCAGTTGCGGGCAAAGAACATGATCAGACCACAGTACTGTGATCCCCTCATGAGGGCTAACAGCACCACCTTCCACACATCCCCAGAGCAACTGCTCCTCGCCACGCAGCACTTGTGCAGGCACAGGGCTCACAAGGGAACTGACTTTGGGAAGCTGGTCCGGGATAAAAACAGTAACATTTTAGTTTTGTCAGACTAGTTCAAACACAGATCAGGTACAACATGAAAAGCCAGAAGAGCACAACAGGAGGGCTGAGCAGCCAGAGACAGGCAATATAGCTTCTTTTAAAAGCAATGCTAACTTACACCACCTCAAGCCGCCAGGAAACCACAGCCCTAGCAAAGCGAGGCTTAAGAGACACCCATTTTATTTCAATGGCCCTACCAGAAGCATACGTACCCTTCCTACACTGAAGCAGGAGCCCCTCTTCCACAGATACTAGGTTATATACGCATGGCTGTACACATAACTGATGCCATCTCTTCTTTTACACTGGAAGGCTAAGTCTGCTTTCGTAAAGAGCTATAGGAAAAGGGGAACATGAATAATTTGTGTAATTGCTAGTCTCTCTGCTGTCTTACAAGTCCCTCTGCTGTCTCTCAAGCCAGCTCCTCGAAGGCTAGAAGAAGGGAGGGCAGCAAACAAAAACATCATATGTTCCTAAGTTTTCACCTTCATGAAAGGCAAAAAGTAACTTTTAGGGAAAAAAACTTTTGTGACGCGTACTCTGTATTTGATGAATTGTACACAGACTTGATTCAGACAACATGGCTTATTCTGCAAGTCTCTTCAAATAAATTTCTTTTCCACTTTATGTTTAAACCAAAAATGTGATACATTAGACTCAAAAGAATTCTAGCTATAAAGGCATTCCTTGAATTGCCATAACTGAGTGAACGCTTATGTTAAGTACATATTGTAACACTACGATATAGAAAGTAGATGGTTCATCATCTTGCAGTGCTTCAGCACTTGTAAAGAAGTGGTTTTCTATTATTAAGAAGAAATGTTTCAGTTTAAAAATACCCAAGATTTTCCAATTTCTCTGACTGGTTAAATTACAGAAATTTAGCATCCTGATAAATGATTTGGGGAGAAGGGGAAGTAGAGAAAAAGACACCCCAGAAACACAAGTGTAATCAGTACAAAAACAACGAGAGCGATCTTACAACTGCCCTATGAGGTAGCATCATAAATTAAGAGCTGAACCATGAAAGTGAGTCACATCACCCTGAAAACCTTAACCCTGCTCTGAGAAGTTGCAAGACGGGGTATATAAGGGACAGGGGATCTAATGGGTCTTCCAGGGATCTAATGCATCATGGAGCAAAAGGAAAAGACAGTATTCACAAGTTGGGGGAAGGGGGTTGTTTTTTGGTATAACGTTAACCTTATTAACATCCCTAACATAATACAAGAGCTCTCTCTTACTCTCGGGCACTTATTTCAAACTGTAGCTACTCAAACTTGTACAGGTCAATTTAACACTACCGGTCACCTGCTTCTTTTAAGTTTGATCTATGGCCCCCGTGGTTTGCTAAAACAATGCTTCAAGCCTCTGTCCCTCTGCTTACTCAGTTTAGCATTTCCAAGGCAGTGAGCAAGTTGTGAGTATATCTGTGAAACATTTTATTATTTCCATCTTTTTATTCCAGGTGGTTCAATTCAGTTACCAGCTGCTCCACTCCACTCTTGGATAACGAAAAGGCTCAGTCTTCTATCACTACCAGTACTTCAATCAATCTGAATAGTCAATGTAACAATTTTTTTTTTTTTTAAGTGTAGAAAAAAAAATTTTTTAATCTATAGTCACATGTAGGAAGCCCTCTGAATTTGCTCTACTTCAAAGTACGGAATTTATGCTGAACTTCAGGCATTATAATCCATTTGCTCAGAACTGGCCATCTTACTGAGCAAGGGCTGATAAGTAGTAAATTTAAATAGTAAATTAGTGAAGTTAACATTTGTTCTGGATGATAGAGATAGACCAGTTTTAAAAAATGTCATAACCAATGCCATTTATTGTACAATAAATCTCTTCAAGTTACACAAATAGCAAGCCACAGTGCTGACTCACTACGATAAAAGAAAGATCTACTGTTACTGCTGTCAAGAACATAGATCAAAGGTTTACATAGCAATAAGGACAGATACAAAAATCACACCCTTTAAGAAAACAAAAGTCATGCGTGAACTTCTCCACAGCATATAAACTTTCTTAGTAAGCATACCTTAAAATTTATAGCCAAAGGATCCCTCCCAACTCTTGATTGAAAGTGCAACAGTATGAGGAAGGTCACTGGAATAATTTTCACATTACGTATGTGTTTAAATTACATTAGAAAAAATCCTTTGCTAAACTCCTCTAGCTTTCCCCACAAAAGGGTACAACATACTATTATACCTTTTACATTAAAAAAAACACAGGGAAAATTTTTGAAGAACTTTGTCAAAGAATCAAAGTATAAACCTTCATGTTTTCAAAACTTAATTGGTATCACATGGGTGTGCCACCTGCTGTCTCTTATTTGAGAAGGACTCCTTTAAACCACGTAAAGAAGCAAAGAGCACTTGATCTTGCAGTAAGAACTTGTTCTCAGCCCACTTGACCACAGGGAAATAACAAACAAGCTGCATCAAAACAAGTACCACCCTTGCAGGCCATATATAGTTAAGAAAATTTTAAACTACAAAGAGGAAGAACCAGTTGATTTTAAGGCCTGCAGTGAAAGATGACGATACATTTTTATGTTCATAAACACTCAACACCATGCATTTGGGTCTAAAAAGAATTTCTCCTACAAATTGGAGGTCCAGTGGTTGGAAAGATGAATATAAGAACTTACTATGGTCATCAAAGGACCACTACATGGCTCTTTACATGGCTGTAAAGAGAGGCAAAGGCAACCCTGACATGATTTTGGTTAACTATCTCTGAAAGGGACAAGGCAGTATTAATCTACTGTAGAAGACATGGACGAGACCTTCAGTGAAATAACGTGTACAGTTCTTGAACAAACACGAGCAAAAAAAATAACTCTGACTACAACAGGTGCAGACCACGCTTAGGGCCAGTCCTGGCTTAAGTAACTGCGTGCTAGCTAGTCAAGCAGCTTTCGGCAGAAAGTGGGGAACACCCACCAAGTACCAGGTCCGTCCAACAAAATTTATGAAACACAGTCTGTCTTTACACAGAACAGAGGAGGTTTAAATTACTTGCTCAGATCCATCCCATGCTGCTCTTAAGTAATTTAGTGCTTCTGAATTAGAGATATGGAGCAAAAGGAAAAGGCACGTCAAAAATAATTGCCATCGTGACTGATAGCGTGTTAAACGTTATTTCACTAATAAATACTGCTTTTGTAAAAGGAAAAGGTCACAGAACATCTTCATTTGTTTGTCATTCAGTAAAACATAAAAAAAAAGAGCAAAAAAAACCACATCCAGAGCACATTCTAAAAGAGGAATTGGAGGAAAAGAGGGTACCTATGCACTGTGCTTGAAACAATCACTCCTCTTGCCAAGGTAAGAGTAATAGGAACCCAGATTTTCCTTTAAGGTCATATCAGAAAGGAGTACTTTCCACTCTACTCATGTCAACCAACACAAAACTGATTTTGAGGACAAAAGGACAAAAGCTGTATGTTCTTAAATACCAGTGAGGTAAAATGGAAGCAGTCCTCTGAAGGGGGGAGGGGAAAAATTCCTTTGCTCTATTCATTATTCATCACAATCACTATAACCAGTTTTGAGGGGGGGAGGAAAAACACCCTACTGTTTCATACAAGGATTATAAATAAAATCAGTGGGTAGTTTTAACATCATAGAGATGTCTTGAAACTAAGTACACCACACGTGGTGATCAAAGCTCCTCACGTAACACATTTCCTACCTACTCTAACAGTATAGCTTCACTGTCACAGAGGTACCACAATGTATCTTGAGGCACCTGGTTCCTGCTGCTGCATTGTTTGTTCTTCTCGTTAGCACTACTCTGTACTGGGCTACAGGAGCTTCCTGATCATACAGGTTTTTCCTTACAGCTCTGATTGCCATAGGGTAAATATTAGATATAAATGAAAATTTATAAATCCTTCCTTATAGGCTGAATATAAAGCGATGCAAGAAGAAACAGGCCATCTAAGAAACATTTTTCAGAAGTATTGATACAAAATGCATTTGCACCATTTGAAAGACTCCTTAGATTTTAAAGATGTAAAACATTAAGATCAGGGAAAAACTCACTATTCTGAAACTCAGTTCTTTGATTCCTTATCAGTCAGTAATCTTTGTGTAGTCCCAGGAAAGCAAGCAATCATAACTTGAAAGCACTACTGATGTGACCCGGGTCAAGCTAAATCTAGCAGTTTCTTAAGCTTAGGACCTCAGTCAACAGCAAACGAGGACATTTCTTCAGGAAAAGTAGAGCAAATCTTCATTTTCCGTAACAGAGGATCTTCCATTAAAATCATTAGCAACCTGATTGCATCAACTTGATCGCATGATCTACAACAGTGTATTTTATTATCCTCTTCAGAATTATAACTTTAAGATACAAATTCACTAGAAACGGTCTACTCTTAAATACACCCTAATTACTCTAGCCTGCTAAAAGAGTAGAACTTCAGTTCATCAAAAACTTAGCTCTTACTTTCTTCAGAAAAAAAGCAATGAGAGCAAATGAAACTGTTTTGTTAAAAGCAGGAGATTAGTAACAAATATATAGATTTATAGCTACTTTTAATTAGTATGAAGTCATACACAATATAAAAGCAGTCAGCCTTGCAAAAAAATGATGTAAAGTCACATACTGAATTTATGCTGTTCTAGAAAGCCACATAACGCACATTTGCGTACTTAACTGACTAGCTCTTCATGCATATTCATCTCAAGTTTTGACTTACTTATTTGTCCTAGGTTAAATTCTTCAACAAAACGCAACAGAAAAAGCATCAGAAAATGAAGCCTCCAAGCAAGCTTAAATGTAAGTGCTGTCACCATTATTAGCTAAAAAATAATATTTTAGCATTATGCTTTGCCATATATTGTTTGTGAAAGACATTCCTTCATCTGCTCTACCACTGCGCATTCCCTTAAGCTATATGCAAGTAGATGTCATCTATCACATGCATCTTCAGAATAGAAGCACCAGGTAAAAATTACTTTCATTTTATACCCATGCTCAAGCCAAACAAAATCTCTCTGAATACGTACAACAACTCAACCGGTGTGAGGTATTACTCCAGGTATCACAATGGTAAAGAAAGGATGCACCACTTGCATTCACTTTAAGTTTCAATTATAATCGTCAGAGACAAATACTGAGGTATTTATTTTAGACCATTACATACCACTCATCTGCTACAAATCACAAGTACCTCCTGACAGGACACAAAAATATTGTGTTATTCCCAAGAAAATACTCCTAAAATTAAATACAAGAGAAGAAAGAGGGTGAACATTTGCAGATTTTTAATAATGTGTTAACACACAGAAATGTGAAAGTTACAGCTTCGATATTTGAAGGGATTCTATCACATTTAAGCTTCATGTAGCATTTTATTTCTCTGTCTAGAATACTGTATCTTCACACTACAAGTGTCTACACTCTTATATAAGTCTCTACATATATTTAGAGATCTTCAGTAGCGTTATTATTGTCCTCTAAAAACCCCATCTGGCACACAACACAACTCATCATCGTCATGCTTTATGAAAAGAATCCTAACCGTTAGAAATGGCAGCATTAACTTAACCAAATCTACAAATTATTAGCACATGATAAAAACACAGTTATTATGCAAGATGAGTGTATTTTAAACATATGGAAAGCAAAAGCTACCTTTTCTTCCAAGATTCAGTTACATACATAATTATCAAGCACGGTCCTTACCAAAATTTGAATCCTACCCTTTGTTCTGGCACAGAGACTCAGGCTAAAAGCAACTGAAGAGCTTTGGACTGAAGAACACAGATACAGTCTCCAAGACTTAATTTTTTCCTCCCTCTACCATTCCCTCTAGAGGAAGGATAATTGCAAGGGTAATTGCTCAAAGCTGCCTTCCTCAGCTGCAGCTGCCCCTCTAGTCACAGAGCCTGACCTAAGGTAACAGCAGAGAGCAATAAAGTTGGTGATTCCATTGCAGTGCACACCCTACTCTTCCTCCACATACCTAGCAGATAGTTGGAAGACTTTTAATATCTGTAAAGGTGCGTGTCCTGACTATCAGTCCAGGCCATCAGCTACTGCCTCAGCTGCTGGGATAGAAGATGCTTCCTCCTCCACAGCAACCCCTGCCCTCGTCATGGGCAAAGCAAGGGCACTCTCTCTCATCTTTTCCAAAATCTCTTTGCACCACCTCTTCCGCACTCTTCCCAAACAGTCCCAACACCAGATAAGTTTCAGTCATCCTTCAGATTCAAGCATCACACTTTCACTTTCAAATCTGAACGAGCTGCAGAACATCTCTTATTTTCAGAGAAAACAATGAAGTCTTAGAGGCTCCAAACCCTTCACACCTGGGAAAAACACTTTCTGCTCCTCTTTTTTCAACCAACTACCCCCTGTTATATGAACAGAGGGGTCTTCCACTAGAAAGTAAGCGCTTGGGAATGAGATGAACCCAAACAGGAGGGGGAGGGGAAAAAAAAAAAAAAGGGCATTCAGAGAGGTACAAATATAGTAGGAAACATTACCCACTACCCAAGAAAGAAAATGAACCTAGGAAAGCATCTTTCTGCAGTAAATGAGATTTGCCACACAAACAGAAAGATAAGATAGCCTTTTTATACTTCAGGATGCAAGCCGCCCAAGAAGCCCACGTTTTTCTAAAAAGTTGTTCATATTTCTGTCTCTCAAGCATGTATAGTCACTACTGTTGAGAAACAGCTAATGAATTGGTTGGTTAATAATCAATTCCTGTATCGCTCATCTTCTCCATGCTGTCAGTTATTCTCCTGCAGGTTCTACTCTCAGGTACCTTGATTACAAGCTTACCACTAAACAGAGAAAGAACCTTCAAAAATAAGAAGGCCATCAACTGTCTGAAGGCAATTTTGGGGAAAAGAGAATCGGACTATAGTACTACAACAGGGAGCAAACAACTAACAGCCTGTGGCAACCCATGCCAGCAGTGCGAGTGCACCACAAGAAAGTAATGTTAAATAGCCGATTGCCACTTGCAGAATCTTTTGGGTGACCGGCGGGTTGCCTTCCTGAGGTGTGAGAGGGTTTACAAATGCCAGGGCATGTGACAGCAGAATGGAGTTGATTATAACACTGAAGATATTAACACTATATAAGACGACTTAGTCTACAATTATTAACCATGATAACAGGGTCACAATATAGCCCAACGCTACATACGTTACAGTAAGCAGACCTTATTCCTGTTTTATATCATATATAGGTTATATAGCTATACCGGCACGAAGCTAAACAAAACAGTGACGATATTTGAGTCAAAGGGGTATAACCGCAATAAAGAAGTCAAACCCTTATAAAAGAAAAACCAGGGCACTGACTGGGATCGACGGCCAGGCCGTACGGCTGCGGCTAGACCCGAAACCGACCGTGACCACGGCCCGGGGACAGCCCCAGACCGCAGACGCGCCGCCTGCGCACGGGCCGGGAGGCACGGCTCCCGGCCCCGGGTCCCTCCGGACGGGACGGCAGCCCGGCGCGGGGCCGGAAGCGGGGCAGGCCCGTGCCGACCCCGGGGGTCCTGCTGACGCTCCACGCAGCGCGGGGCTCCCGCCGGAGGGGCGGGGGGGGGAAGCGGGAGTCGTGAGGGGGGCCTTGACACTTCCCAACGGCCTCCCGGGCGGGGCGGGGCGGGGGCGAAGCCCGGGGGGTGCCTTCGCCCTCCAGCGGTGCTCGGCCGCCGTAGCGGCTCGGCGCCTCCAGCCGGGAACGTACCTGTTGAAGGCAGCTGGACAGCGCTGGTGGGTGGTGACCGCCGCCGCCAACGCTCTCCTCGCCCCGCCCCGCAGCCTCGCGCTGCGCGCCGCCAACACCTCCCGCACGTGCGCCTGGGGGGTTTTATAACTAGGCCGATCGCGTACGTAGTCACCCACGAGGACTAAACTGACCAATCAGAGCGCGCGCTTTCGATCCAGCTATTTGCCTACCCCACCGGAGCGGGAACAAGCACGCGGCTTAGCGAGCCTTCTCGAAGGATCCCTTGATTGACAGCCCGGACCACGTGATCGGAGAGCGCCAATCAGTTTACAAGCAAGGGGCGGGAGGGTGCGGGGGCGGTGCCCGCTGTGCTGAGGGCCCCAGGCAGGGCGCGTTCTCCGCGGTATCGCGGGCGGGGGCACTGCCCGCCCAGCCTTATCAGAGTGAAAACCAAGGCAAGGCAGAAGAAAGCTTACACTGGATTCGGCCACGGTCGTCTAGAAGGCAGGGGCACGACTAGCGCGTTCTCAGGTCAAGGCTCGGAACGTGACAACACGATTTCATTTTTCCCAGCTAGCGGGGAAGGGGCACTTGATTTTCCTGTCGCGCGTTAGCTGAACTTTAACAGAGAAGCAGCTTCGCACCTTGGTTCTCAAGTTGAATGAAAGAAATTACACCGATGCTGCTGAACTACTGTTCCATCCGTCTTCGAAGAAAACAGAAGCAAAAAGCCCTCAAGTCTTTTGAATTACTGTAATTTAATTCTTTTTATTAATGCCATCTTTGCAGAATGACAACAGAATGAAAAATTGTTAATACTGCAGAGAAGCATACCAATAATTTCAAACTACACAACAAGGTAACTGAGACTATAACCTAAATCACTTCACTGATCAAATGCTGTCACTAGTGACAGCATTCCTGATTTTTTTATTCAAAAGTAGCAGTAAGGAAAAAAAAAAAAGGCATCTGCTTCAGAAGAAAAGTAAAATACTGAAAAACTAATAATAAAAGTTTCCAAGCAAATTCCAAAGGAGGCTGGAATTTTTTCCCATCCCACTTTTGTCCCATCTACTTGAAATCTGATTTCAGTCAAAAAATTAATTTCAAGCAGGCCGAATTAGGACAAGGTTAACCTGCTCAGCAAGCACAGAGTAACTGAGGCCCTGATTGTCAGGGTACAGAAATGGAGGAGAAATGTTTGCAGTTCGTACATACGTTACTTCATGTTTTTAGCAAACACCAAACTACCAACAAGCCCAGAAACAAGATCTAAAGAAGAAAGAAAAGCTAATTTAAACTTAGCCCTAACCTCATATTTAAGGACTCTGTTTTGTAGCAATGTCATGACGGAATATCAAGAATGGCCTATTAAGATCTTCAATTGAATCAAATGCAGTTTTATGTAGCACCGCAGATTTTTAAGAGACTACGCTAGTAATTCCACTCAAGATCAGCAGAAAGTAGAACCAATATCAGATTCTTGTTCCGAGAGATTAGAAATCTGCTGCCTCATTTCATTGCATGGAATCACAGAGTAAGCAGACTTTCCACAAGAAAACATTACTTCTTAGTCTAGTACAAGTTAATTTACCATTTAACACATTAAAAAAATATTAAAACTAAAATGAAAAGCTAAGAGTAAAGATTATATAAAAAAAGCTCCCGCTAATCTCTGTTGCTTTTAAATATTCAAAAAGTAGTCGACTCTTGGTAGTATTTTAGTCGATCAGTCTATTTGATGTTGAATAATATTCCTAAAAGGTTAATTTTTCATTTCCATTTGTATCTTCAGCTGCCACACAAGTTAAATAAAGCTCTTTGAAAAGTATCTCCAGCTACACAAAGTCCCTAACTATTAATAATTACTGACACAAGAAGAGAGGTCACCATGCTACGGGGGTAAGGGGAACCTCATTTGAGAGGGCTATGAGCACAGTTAGCCTTCTGCTCCTTCGCAGGAGGCACTTCTGAGCTCCCAGGAAGATGAATTATGCTCACCTGTCCGTACACATGCTCAAACTAAGGGACTCTGCATGACCCGTTACTGCACGCCACCCGTGCCCACATAGGGAAGGCCCCTGTCTGCCTTGTCCTGACCGCCCTTCCCACGCACCCTCCCTCCTCCAGAAGGCAGGCCCTGACTCAGCTTTACTTGGTCTACCAGGTAAGGAAGGGTAGACCAAGCAAGGGGCTTGGTCTTAGGGCAAGCAAGCAATTTTTCTGGTTGCAAACCATGAAAACACATACTGCAGCTAAAAGCTCTCTCCTCAGGCTGAGGCACGGGGGCTACTGCCCTTTCCAGCCTTTTGTAAGCCACTGAATTAAGGTGAGCTTACTATTAGGATCAATATTGTGTATTCCAGGAAGCTGGTACACAATTTAGGGGAACTTACATGCCATTTTCCTCATTCATGCATGCTAACGTTGCTATAAATAGATTTAAGGGTTGATACCTGAACACAAGAGAAGTTTGCTTTCACAACAACAATACTATTGGGTCACCAGGAGTATATATTTCCATTACAACAGGAAAGCTCCAAAGCACAAATCCTAAATTGTTCGCAACTGCCGAAACAGAAGTGGGATTTCTACTAGTATTTCAGAACTTCACAAAAGCTGTGTTAACTTTCTGAAGTAAAGTTTCACAGGAATTAAAAGAACAGCATATTACACAGGAGGAGGCTACATATCAAGCTTACAACACCGAAGCAGTTGCCCAAAACAATAGGGGAATTGCACTCCCAACTCCTTAGGCCAGGAGACATTTCTGAAAAGGAATGAAATACCAATACAAAATTCCACCTCCTTCGCTACTGTGAAGCTTAGGACAATACTCTTACACAAAGTGTACTACAGTATGAATCTGTAATTCTTTGTATTGCAGTATAGTCTTTGGAGCCCTAATTGAAAAGCAAAACAAAAAGCCCCTGCCTCAAGCCATATGCAATCTAGATAAGATAAGGAAAGTAATAAATCAAAGGCATATTACAGACTAAACTACTATTTATTTGGAAGTATTCATGTTTTTAATACTCATTTTACAGCAAGATGACACACTAAAAGATCTTTCAATAACAAGGTTACATTTTTTTCCACAACGTTTTTCACTCACTTGTAAACATCAATATGCATGTGTTCACATGCACTCACTTGTAAACATCGACATGGGTTTAAATGATTCCAAATATTTCTGACACCAAGGAAAACCCTTAAGGGGGAAGCAGCATCTCCCGCCAGGTTCTCTCTACAAAATAAAGTATTAAGCTCCTCTTTGCCAGGACATTTGGGTGTTCCTTCAACCACCATTGTACTAACAGAGGCACTTAAGATCAACTCCCTTCCTCCCTCTGTCGCTCTCACTCTTTGAGGAATAGAAGCTTTAATACCCTTCAGTTGTCATACCACCAAGTAGCTGCCCTACTTAATGCTCAGGTGACATCATACATTTACAGATTGAGACAAACGTTGAAACCTTTCAAAGAACTAACTGACCCGGGTCCCAGAGCTTCTCCTTGCTATACATTTTTTTTAATATTCATTTTTAAGAAACGACAAAACACAAGTAAGGTAATGGGGGACTAGTAGAAAATCTATTAGAAAAAGCATAGGTTTTGTTTCAAATTTGCCTGTCTTAAATGCAAAGGATTTAACTCCACGATACCGTTCTTAAGAAGGTCCTTTCGTTTTAGAATACATTCGCCGATTTAAATGTTATTGGTCCCTAGGTCCACTTCTGGATTTTTAACATTTGTAAACATCAGAGCTTTCAGTTCTGTGACAAATATTCTGTTATTTATTTTTCAAACAAAGATTTCAGAGAAGGTTCACAGTTAACTTGCTCTGCGCTGGGTGTTAGAGAACACACACCTTGCCCTGGAAAAATAAAGATTTTGGTGTCCATATGATAAGAATCTTTAGAGCTAAGTTTGCTTTTAAAGCTGGTAAAGTTGAAATAAGTAACCTTTCTAATATGTTCCATGACAATATCTATTTTAAGAAGAATGACATTATACAGTATTAAATATGTAAAAGCTTAGCATTCTCTAGGATACATAGGTTAATTTATGCATAAAGGCACTGTGTTATGGCTTTAAATCTTAAAAACAGAATTTTCTTGAATAAGCTAAGTAACATTTGACCAGGTGTCTATTCTTAAAGCTATGAACTTATCTTGAAGCACATTGCTAGACCTGAAGTTTATTACAAGAATGTTTCCGGTAACCAGGAGCACATGATAGTGTAATTGCATTCCCCAGAATGTAATATCACACTTAAAAATGGTTATTTTAATGATTAGGCTAATGAGTTCTGAACTTCCAACCTATGTGGATACAGCTTCATAATTACACAGCTTGAAATCCTCATCACCAAATCCAAATGCTCCTGAAACCCAAATCATTTTATAATCTTGAATAATGCATGGGACCTCTGCAGCAAGAAATTAAAACAAATTTCATAAAAATGCAAAGCTTCATAATCTATATTCTAAAAGAAACTGCATTACTGAAAAAAGTGTTGCCTAGTAAGTGCTAATGATGGTGATTTATTTTCTCCCTGTGGTACCCACAGTTCAGATCCCACTTCTAAAATAAACAGACTAACTCCTACCAAAATATCATTACATATATATGGTGGCTCACAGCATACCCTACTACACAAGAGTGAAATCAGACATCTGCTTCCTAAACAAGCATTGGCTCAAAATGGCATAAAACCTTTCCTTCCCAGAAAATGTGAAAACATTTTATTTTTTAAAATAAGACAGCAGCTTGACTGACTTGCATGCCATTTCATCATGCAATGCTGAAAAACAAAAACTCAGTCTTAATTCATCAAAAGGTCAGCAAATTCAAAGCCTACAGCTTCCCCCCCCCCCAAAGAATCCCCTCCCCAATTTATTGTTTTGTTTGTTTGTTTAATGTAAAGCCTAGATAAACTCAGTAAGTTTTCAGATAGGATTGGCAAGGTGCTTTTCAACAAATCCAGTAAGTCAAGAAGCCGGTGGCTTCTTCAAGATGAGGGGGAAAAACCATCATGGCAGTCCGTGCAAACCAACAGATACTCCATCCTGCTCTGGGATTTTCTTGTCTCTGTTCTCCAGATCAAATTTTAGGAGGTACCGAGTAAGACGACAGTAATTTTTAAAATACATCCTTTCTGATACTTCCCTTCCTTGTAGATATAAGGTGCTTCGCTAATTGCCAAATACCTGCAGGCTATTTATGCTCTGGCTTCCTTGATAGACCAGAAGTTACATGGAAGATTTAGTCAGAGTAGCATTTTGTATTTACATCTTCATCACCCAGAACTAGCTAAGAATATTTAAGTAAACAAAATACTGGCAACAGTCATAATTTCACATCCCAGTAACTTTTAGTAGGGGAAGCTACACCTGAAGCCTCACATTACAAATTATTTATAGAAGGAAGAAACAAAATACTCCAAATGTAACAAAGCTAGGACCACTGCACCATAGCTCTGGAGGCTGTAGCTATAAAACCCACAGAATAAAAAATTAAGTCCACTTTGATTTCAACTTCTATAGTATTTGACAGATGAGTGAACTATTAATTATACATTTTGTTAAACACATTTTAAGATCACTTTCCTCTGAGCTATAGGACTTCATTTTTAAAAGCATGCAAAATACGAACGCAAGATCAGAAGCACTACGTCATATAGACAAATACCTACACATATTCAAGCAGAGATATTATCCACAGTCTCAAAGTTACACTTAGAGGAAAAAAGAAAAACATTAAAATCAAAATGAAGAACAAAAGCCCTTTCATATCGGTTTTACTGAGTTTTGGCAACTTAATTTTTCCCCCTACCAGGCTTTTGATCTCCCTGTATTATCTCATTAGCACCACAGAACTAAACATAAGACTGGCTGCCTTGGGAGAACAAGGCCTCTCCGACAAGGCCTGCAAACTTTCAGAAGCAAAACCAAGATACTGGCAGAAGCACTAAGTATAGTATGGAAGTTTGAAGCATGTATTTACTGCAACCGCTCTAAGTCAGGGAATGCAGATGCATTAAGGAATGACTTAGCTATAATATTCCATCAACTAAATGTCATTATAAAACATTGTGCGCCAAAAAATCTAGTCCAGAACAACAATCACCACCATATAAAGAAAGTCTTTTTTTTTTTTTTTAAAAAACATACATATATTCTTTGGTGCAGGTTTTACTAAAGGTAAAGGGCATGTGGACTACTTTGTGTACATTTCACACTTAAAATATTACCTCCATTTTAAAGAAATTAAGATCCTTAAGTTGCTTTCTATGCTACCATACACATTAGGCAGAGTGTTGCCAGCAGGTCGAGGGAGGTGATCCTGCCCCTCTCCTCAGCCCTGGGGAGGCCTCACCTGCAGTACTGTGTCCACTTCTGGGCTCCCCAGTCCAAGAGAGACATGGCACTCCTGGAGAGAGTCCAGCGGAGGGCTACCAAGATGATTAGAGGGCTGGAGCACCTCTCCTAGGAAGAAAGACTGCAAGAGCTGGGCCTGTTCAGCCTGGAGAAGAGAAGACTGAGAGGGAATCTCATCAACGTGTACAAGTATCTGAAGGGGGCGTGTCAAGAGGATGGGGCCAGCCTCTTCTCCGTGGTGCCCAGCAACAGGACAAGAGGCAATGGGCAGAAACTGAACCACAGGAAGTTCCACCTGAACCTGAGGAAAAACTTCTTCACTGTGAGGGTGACAGAGCATTGGAACAGGTTGCCCAGAGAGGTGGTGGAGTCTCCTTCGCTGGAGATATTCAAAACCTGTCTGGATGTGATCCTGGGCAATATGCTCTAGGTGACCCTGCTTGAACAGGGAGGTTGGACTAGATGATCTCCAGAGGTCCCTTCCAACCTAAACGATTCTGTGATTCTGTGATCTCTAATATTCATTCTTTACATCAAATGGATGTTTTTTCCCCTCTTTCTTTTAAGCTTCTCCTGGGGAAAAGTTAAGAAAGTTAGGTAATAACTCATAAAACAGCCTACTTAAATGCTAGAGCATATACTACAATAGGTAAATTCTCTGCTGCAATTAAATCCTACGTAACTCACTTTATTCTTCAGTTTGTGTCATACAAAAGTATATTAAACTTGTATAGGAAAAACAAAAAATTCCATTTTGTATTCTAGTTACTAGAAAGTTACAAAACCCTACAGAAACAACTAGAAAACTCAATTACATAGAAGTCTAAATATGTACTACTTGCATGTCTCATATTTGGGCATCAGATCAAAAGACCAGAAAAAAAAAAATCTGTCAAGTGTAACATTTTCAGGATCTACTAACCCATATGAAGCAAACAAACAAGCTAACATCTAGGCTTCTGCCACTGATTAGCAGTGATGCTCTAATTTCCTTAAAGAAAAATACCCTCAGTTCATACTCTGCACAGCCCTTTCTTTTTCCAAAAAAAAAAAAAAAAACCTATTGAGATACTCCTGCTTATTTCCTTGTTATTTTGGCTTTATTTTACCATTTTTCAAGCTGCTTGTTTAAATCATTTCCTTTATCACCCAAGATGCTATTTAGCCACACCTTCTCCACTTACATAAATGCTATTTTAGTTCTGATTTCTTTTTCCATTTCAAGAGGAAATCAGTGAGTGGAAGGAAGAAAAGCTGTTCAAAGGTCGACTGACTTCCGTATAACTAAATATAAATAAACATAGCACCTTAAAGTGTGCAGCCACCTTCACAGCTGGAATGACAACTCTGAAGGTCTACAGAGTCAAACTCAGGCCACAAAATAACTGCTGTATAAGTACCACATCCATCCAGCATTTCCAGTGACTAAAGCTACCCGGAAATAATGGAAAAAGTTCAGAATGTGCTAAAAGAAAACAGGTCTATCAGGTATCTGAAGAGATGCTACCCTCGTATAATTACGACAGTCTTGCAGTTTTGCTTTTGCTTCTGAATCTATGCTTTTTGTGTAGTTACATGCTGAAACAATTGCCTCAGACCAACCACATATTCACAGTGCTTCTTGCTTTCACTCTTCTCTGAAACTTCACTTTCAAATCACGCTCTCGGAAGTAAGGTTTAAAGGAATTGTTTCACATTCTCTTAAAAAAAAAAAAAAAAAATTCAGCTAGCTCTCCAGCTTCCTAACAGTAGCGCACATGGGCCCAATAGCCAATTACAGTAGTCAGCAGACAGTTTCTCTAGCATTTGGAGACCTTCCAGGAGACATGTTTTCTCAATACTGTGTTTCTGCTGGTAGTGAACTGAGAAGGAAGAATTCATTGATTTTGCTATTTAATATTTCATTAAATACTTAGCTAAAATAATTATCTGAACTACACTTACAGCATTTACTTGACTTCATCATTAGAAACATTTAAATGACAGTTACAACCCCTATAAATCTTTAAAGGGAATGTCACTGTTCCAGCCTTTCTGTTGCTCTGTGTCCTTCAAAAGCTTCTGCTCCTATTAAAAACAACATACCTAGATGTCAAATATATTTAGCCAAGAAAAAGTCCAAGTATAAATATTCCTAAGACCATATTAGCATGCTGGTATGTCAGTATCAGTGCAGTGTCAACCACAATCACGTCCCCTTTGCCTTCCACTCCTCAAAACCCTGTGAGCTGAGCAAGTCTTAACAGAACGGAATTACCACAATTAGCAGAACTCCCGTACATCTTTGTAGTCTCTCGGAGCACTTCGGCTCTGCATGGTACTGTTTGCTTGCTTTTTTGGCATTCCTTCTTTTATCGTACCCCGCCAACTCACCTTTAAGTATTAAATTAAGTCAGATTCTGACCCACGCCCTATCGCCAATAACAAGCATTGTAACCCTCAGTGACGGCGGAGATTACTATTTTATGGGTAACTGAAGTGTATCCTAGCAATTCATTGCCAATGAGAGGGGATACAGTAATGCCAAAACCAGCACTTTGTAAGTGGAAACAAACATATGCAAAGGCAAGCAAGGGGGCCCTGCCCATCACAAGAGCGGTGAGACAGAATATCTGCACACAGTATCTTGTGAGA
Source organism: Struthio camelus (assembly GCF_040807025.1). NCBI lineage: Eukaryota > Metazoa > Chordata > Aves > Struthioniformes > Struthionidae > Struthio > Struthio camelus. The sequence continues at coordinate 8,478,582 of NC_090947.1, read as the reverse complement.
AGTTGGCACAAGAGAAGGTACTGAATTCGGTACTAGCCTACTTGTTACTAGCAGGGACAGCCATGCCCTGCTGTTCATTCCCAACCTGCTTCCATTCCCATCTTCGTACTGGTACTAACATTTATGTAACAGCCTACAAAGGCACCCAAGGGAACTGAAGGGAAGGGAGGTTAGTTTTCAGCCAGATCCTCAAGCAATCCAAGCCACCAAGACACCACCCAAATTCAACAAACAAAAGACAAGGGGCAGCAACACACGGCCCAGGACATTGTTAGGAAGGAAGGGGCACAACCACACATTTGACCTGATTAAAGCAGCTTTATAACCACTGTGTGAATCAGGTTTTTGCTGTGAAATACTCTAAAGGAACATGCCTCTCTGTTAGCTATAGAGGGACCTCCAGAAATATTACTATCACTAGGCTAAACCACGACCTTTACAGAAACCCTTAAATTGGAAAGGAAGCAAGCATTTCAGAAGTCAGTAGGTGCCTTGTATTTGATTGGAAAATAAATTAAAGATTTTTGAAAATATGATTCTATATTAAAAACAGAAAACTATATGAGCAGTACATAAAGTTTACACAGTTAAGATATACACCAAATAGGCCAAATATACACAATGTGAGGGGCAAACATTTTGCATATGTATATATTGTTTGGGCAACGTAGGAATTTTCTTTTGGCAATTGTTTCCTCAAGGAAAAAAGTCATTTCAAGAGAAAGATCTGTTAAGAACAGCTTACAAAGACAACTCCATTTATAGCCTTAATATATATTAAAAAAGAATACAATTTAAATAGTATTTTTATTCAAGTAGCAAAATTTGGGCTTTTGAATTACATCTGTCATTCAGAACAATCAGGACACAAACTACTCACTAGGTAACTGGGTGAAAATAGATGACAAAAACTATTCACTCCACCTCTGACATCCAACTGAGGCCACAGGTTATTTCCCCTCACTGCTGAGCGTTTCCCCCCACACACACCCAAACCCTGTAAGAACAAAGAATTTCACATAAAGAATTCCCAAAGCATTTTCACATGACATGTGTTACCAAGCACACACGAGACTAATTTAGGACTGTTTTGTACAAGTAGGTCAAGTCATCCCCTCCGATGTGCATATGCTTGCAGGTGACAGCAATGAATTTTACCTGCCACTACTGCCCATTCACTGAGCTTTGCCCGAGTAATTCTGAGTTAAAGAGGAAACCACAAAGTCAACATATCTAGAGTCTTAACAAACTGCCGCTCCTAATAATGCACATTAGGCATCCAAGTACCAACATTTCAGTTTTGATATCTGTCCATTTTTCCCTTCTTCTTGTTCTCTCTCAATCATTTACTCATCTATGACACAATTTTGCTGCCTACCTCATGAGCACTTGTGCCTCCTTAACAGTCTATTGTCAAGGACTGTCAAAAGCTTTTGAAAAATCCAAATAAATGACATCCGATAGTTCTCCTTGATTCACTATTTTGTTGCAACAGTGAAAGAATTTCAATAGAATACCATGCACATTTTCATTTGCAAACTGTGCTACTTTACAGCTATCAAATCATGATCTAGAGCAGATTAAGGCTTAAATATATATATATATATATATAAAAAAATACATATATATATAAAAAGAATCATCAGAGCTTGATGGTCAGCAATGTCAAGTGCACTTTTGTTTAAAGGCGCTGAGGTTAAGTGCAACATTTCTTTTTTGGACAGAGTAATTTCATGAGAAACTGCATTACTGGATACATAGGGAAGGATGACAACAACAAGGGTGCAAGGATAAGGCCTGTTCGTTTACCACACATATGGAAAAACATAATCAAAGAGAATCAGTGCACAGATATAAGTACCAAATACTCTTTCATCTATTTAGGGACTTTAGGCATTGGCTCTATTGGGTCTAAATATCTCCTCCCCTTTTGCAAAGCTTAAAGATGCCTTAGGCCATATCCTCTGTGTGGACTAACATCAGCCCAGGCTCAAGGACTAACAGGCCAAAATAAAACTATTAAAAATATTAGGCCTTCTATATGGCTGGTTCTTGGTCATCTGATCACACTAACCCCTGCAAGTAAGTAGTATCAGCAGCTCCCGTACATGCTGTGAAGGGGCTCTGGTCCGATTCCGCTCTCCAAATGAAATAATTTTTCTCAGCCCTTTAACCACTAGTCCCGTAACGCGATTCCTAGATTCTACCCTGGTTTTATCAGAAACAAACTGATTTGTCACTGCAGCTGGCTCAGTAAGTCTTTCTTACCACTGTTTCACCAGGGCCTGCTGAAGAAGAGATGGCAGTTGTCTCTCACCTACAAGAGCCCTTGCATCTATTTCCTTTATTTGGGGCACATGTAATTGAGACATCACAGGAAGGGAAAACAAAGAGTTTACTGTATTCCTAAACTGCTTCAGAACACTTCAGTGAATAATACCCAGGACACCTGGGCCCCTCTCAAGGGAACCTCAAACTACCGGAGTTCCTCCTAGCACTGTTATAACAGAAGATAAACCTGAAGATAAACCTTAGATTGAACCTGCAACTGTGTGTAAACAAGAAATTTCATCAGAAACACATTCTCAGAGTGACACGCACTCAAAGTACTAGTAAGACTTTAGCCACAAGTAAGAATTGGATGATATAATCAAATATTCTACAAACTACTGTTCTTATTCAAGTAAGTGTTGATGTATTAGTATTTTAAATAGAGGAAATCCTGGGCAGGCATATTTATTCTTATTAACCAATGAGATCAATAATACATTTCCCTTCCCTCTGATATTTCATTTTATGGTATCATACGCTCATGGTCTTATTCCTAATATATACCAGTGTCAGTCCTCAATCTAGTCGTTAGCCTCCAAATACTACTGGAAGAAAGTCTTAAGATGTTTTAAATACACTTTCAGTAATTATGAACAAGCAAGAAATGCAAGTTGGACAAAGAGAACACACAGAACATACATTAAATACAGCTTCATTGCTCAAAGAAGTCCCCTATGGACAGCTATAGAATGACACTGAAGTACCCCTTAGACAATTTTCTACGGTACTGAGAAACAGCATCACATTCATCATATGCAAAACATTGCACTTTGTCCTTTCTACCTCTTAATTGTATTAAGTCATTAAACAATCAACAGTATGCAGAACTCCAGCATTTCTGCTTGCAATGCACAAAATTATTGTTACTATCACTGAACATAAGGTACTGTAAGCAGAAAAGGCCATTTATCAAAGCAGAAGCATATCCCACATTTGGGTCTCCATTTTCAAGTCACCAAATATGTTTTCCTCTGATTTTATTATATATGCTGAAATAATTCACCAATTAGTTTCCCAAAACTAAATTACTCTGCCAATTGTAAAAAAGAAACAGAGGCTTCTTTGCATCTTCTATTTTTCTACCCAAGGAGGACATATTTGAATTCCCAGTTAGAGACTCCTAGCTCTTGGGAGTTTGTAACTGGCCTACTTAGACTTTCAGTAGCAAATCCAGAAGCTCCTCCTGAAACGTGACAGAGTTGGGGTAGCTGTTTTTGATTGCAAGTTTTTTTGTCAGTTTATTTTATTATACATACTCAACCATAATAACTGAATGACTCTCAGAAACTTCTAAGGAGAAGAAGAGATGATAAAGATATTTGAGTGGCATAAAAAGAAGAAAAAAAGTCTTGTAAAACTCGCATTCCTTTATCACTACATTTAAATACAGCAATAAAAAGAAACACAAAAGCGCTTGAAAAGGTTAAGTCCTAAATCAACTACTAGGCTCCTCTGATTATCTTCATTACTTCGCTCATGCTTTTCTTTCATTTTTACTCCAGAAACAAGAGATCGACACCACCTCTAGGCAGATGTGTTTAATTTAAGGATATCTTAATAACTGCCTCAACAGCCAGAGATCCAAGCAATGAGCATTAGTTATTTGAAGAGACACAGCAGAAAGCAAAAGTGGTATTTTCATCCAAGCTCTACCTTATCTTTGTCTTCCACAACATCTGCCAGCACATCATCAGGGTCCAGGATTCCTCCATCTGTATACTCCAGGTGGTGGATATTTACTGAGTAAGTTGGATCCTGCAAGACAGGCACAAGATGTCTCAAACTAATTTTGTATGGTTTTAGCTCAACCAGACAGAACAGTTTTGTATTCCTTCTCCTTCCCACCCGTTTCCCTCTTGAATCATGAGGTAGAAGCTTGAAGCCACTACCTAAAATTGAAACTTAAAACGTACAGAAAATGAGAACTGCACCCCCATCTAGACACTTTAATGTTCCTACCAATACAGCACTCGACAAGTGATCTTACACAAGTACATTTACATTGGCTTATAATGCAGTTCAATTCTTTAGATAGTTAATACAAAAACTGAGAAATTACACTTCTTTTTAAAGTAGTTTATTTATAGTTGGACAGCTTGGGTTATCATCAGCATACATACATGAATACGTACATGTATGGACACACATCACTCCTGACAACTTCTGGCATATATATTTAACCTAGTTTCTTTCTCCAGAGAGGCAGCTCAGGCTACAGGGGCAAAAATAAATGGATAAATAAGCCCCAAATTATTTTCTCAAATTAATGCTCTCCAATTCTGTTGCAGTTCTGCATGCAATACAAACAAGGATCATGTTAGTTTTCTACTAATCATGTTTTCCTCATATATTATTAACTACTCCACTTCAGCAACTGAGAGCTTAACCCTCCCTCCACTGACCCTGAAGCAAAAAGGCTCAGAATGTGCTGCTCCACAGCATATTCTCCCTAAGATGAAATACAAATCAGAGCTGACACACAGTCACGTAACCATTGCCTTCAAACAACAAGCTGACTGCACACACACAACTTGCAGGGGGGAGCAGGCTAAGTGAAACGTAGCTGTACTTGAGCAGCCTTAGATAACGTTTGAACGCTTATCCTATCAGGGCCAGCTACCGTGGTTTCGCAAACGCATGTCAGCTCATTAAGTCATAGGAGCACGTTTAAGCACCCTGTAGCATCAGCAGTGGTAAGCGTTGCACTGGATTGGCACATCTTCTACGGCCAGCTGAAAGGAAACATGCTCAGTTGAGATGACATGTTATATTCTGGACCTCCATGAGATGCCACTGAGATTGGCCAGAAGCTGCTAAAATTAAGGCCCAAGAAACTGGCATACACACACAGAGCCTTGAAAAAAGTTTCATAAACAGACAAAGAAGAACACAGCTGATGTTATCTGTAATCCCAGTGATTCTATTACAGGTACATCACCCACCCCTTGCTCCCCATCAAGGCTATTTAGATCACAATTCTTAGAAGTAAAGTGAAGCATAATAGGCACACTACCTGGACTAGCAAGTTCCTGATTCTAGTTATGGTCCCCATGTAATGAAGTTCCTGACAACTAGGGATATTCCACTCCATATTTATAGATGGGTAATCTATGACTCTGGCCATCAAGGGATGCAGACAGCAGACAAATCACGGTAATTCCATTATAGGTATAAATGGACCAATTGGATTAGGCTTCTTTTTATTAGCTGTATCATAAATAGGCAGTAGTTTAAGAAATAAATAAATAACACACATACACACACAAGAAGCCCTTATACCACACAAAACCCATGGGTCAGCCCAAAACAGGTCAGCCCAGCATGTGCGGCTGCTGGCTCCGCTGTTGAGCTTTCTAACAATGTTTTGCCTGATCCATCTCCCTCCCTTTCAAAGTTCAGTTGCAGTTCTTCTATTAACAAAACCTTCTTACATCCACAATGCCTACACTGCCCCAAAGCCTATCATCATGAAACCATACAGACCTAATTACACCATGATGATCCAAAGAGCTAAAGGGAGTAATGTGAACCAAGGCTCATGGGAGCAAGAGGTATATTTAAGAGCAGTTCAGACAGTTACCTGCAGCTTTTTCTTAGCAGCTCTTCAGACCAACAGCTGTTCCCTCCTTCCCTTCGTACCCCTTCCAAAAACCCCTTGAGAGCAAATCCTTTTTCACCCAAGTCCCTTTCCTGATCCAGGCCACTAATTAGCCAAACAACCAGGCCCGCACAAACACTGCAGCAGCAGCACAGGATCCAAACACCAGGAGTAATCCTCAGTGGAAGCTATTCAATCACCACCGCCACCAAACATATAGCCACAGCGAGTTTTAAATTTTAATGCTGACCAAATATAGGCTCCTACATCGCTACACATACTCAGACACCATCACAGCCTAGTCCAATTTAGAACCTAGAGTCAAGAGACAGAATCTGTCCAAGATACAAACGTGTTTTCTTAGACGCTTCAAACAGGGTCCGCAAACAAAATGGATAACTAGAGCACTCTCTACAGAATGCTGTAGGATGCTTATTAAGCATCCTCCCCTTCAGCAACAAGTTATATTAGTTTATAGGGTTATTAGTAAGTATAAAAACCTGAAAGATTTTTTTCACCGTTATATTTTTTTAATGGTCTCATTACATAAGCCTAATAGCTAGTTAACAACATCTTCAAACCCATAAGAAATACTGCTTCTATTTTTAATGTGTAGGGGGATGGGAACCTTTTTTCCGTGTAAACTAACATTTAAGCTGCATGAGAAGTGTATTTAGCTCCCTCTCTCCCATTTGTAAATGGCAAAACATATACTGCATTGGTAAAAGTAATGCTATTGCCATTAGCTCCAAAGCAGCATAGCTTCACCCCCTTTTCAATTGCAGAATAATATTATTACAGAAATTAGCGTGCACTGGCACCAACACACTTTCCTCTGGCCCAGATGCTCTCCCAGCTTGGCTGTATGCCACAAGTTTAGTATTAAAACGTTAATGCCTTGTGCTTGCTTGAGTGTTAGGTATTTGTAAGGTAGAGTAGAGCTGAATGGCAACCAGCTAATTAAGCATATAACTGTATCTCTAACCTATTTTATCTGGAATAACCACAGTTATTCCATTTTGCACTGAGAATTCCCATTTGCCAAGTAGCAAATGCTTCTTCACCCTAGGTATCAAGTGTTCAAAATAACAAAAAACTTGAAAGTCAAATGTGTTTATCTTTATAAAATGATGAAATCCAGATAACTACTACAGCTCATAGCTTGCTTTTAAAGCCCCCGGTTTAGGTATTTATACCACACTCTCAAAATTCTAAGATGAAAAGGCAAAAAGGAAACCTATCTTTCTGCACAACAAGCAAGCATGCTAACCCAGATCATACCATTTACTTAAATGAACAAGTGTTGTGAAAGAGTGTCACTTGACCCTACCAATAAACTTACACAACATGATTCTCTCAAACTGGAATGCATCAGTAGCTACAGATGTTCCTCCTGAACCTTTTAACAAATACAGTCACAAAAGATAATCATAATTAATAACACCGGAACAGCATAATTCAAAACCACTCCTGTTAATTAGACAAACTTCTGCAGGTAACATTTTTGTCTCAAGATATATTAAAACCAGTTATATAATTGGTTACATTACATTATATTACATCATTTCATGAGTTTCTTGTACACAGATTAAAGCTGATGTGGAAAAAACACAAAAAACAAACAACCCACCCAGCTGACTGAAGTGTTTTGCTTCCTATGCTTACTTCTATTTGCGGTCTAGTAGCTTGCACCAACTCAGATGCGTCTTTGAAAGAGAACAAAGAATTCAGCAAGTTGGCAGGAAACAAGCCCAAGCCAAACAGCTACCCTTACTTGCATCAAGCTTCATGAAATCTCAGCCTTCCTATTACTTTGGGCCACAACAAATACAGTAATTTACTTTCTCTGGGTATGGCCACTAAACAAAAGCATTGAAGTCTCTAAACCAGTCTGAAAAAGCAGAAGATGCCAGTCCTCACCAATACTTTGAGGCAAGTGCAGCCTATACTAGATTTCTTATTAATTCAGAAATACACGTTCAGAAGACGACGTAGCAGAACTTCAGTACGCACATCTTAGAGAAGGAAATTCACACTAAAACACAGGAACTAAAGCAGAATGGGATTCGTATGGTTTCCTTAGCAGAAAAATATTCTTACCTCTTCGGGAACTACTACCCCATCCCTAACTCCCTCCCTTTTTGACTCAGATATAGGCACACAGTGAAGCCCCTATGGCCTTTTTATCTCAAGGACTCCTAATAGGAATAACCACCAGAGACTACAGCCCTGAACATCCATGTTTCTAACAACCAGAGCTTCATCCCCCAGAAGTTAGAAAACTACTAGCCAGAAAAGGGGTGAGAGCGACAGAAAAAACGCGATAGAAAGCACGACAGAGATGAAAAATGCTTTTTATAGACTATTTGATTAAAAAAAAAAAAAAAGTAACTACTGGTAGATAGCCTGGATGAAGAAAATTCCCTGAGCACAACCACAGAAGTAACAACAGCTCATCTAACCGGCAAAATTACTCACCCATTCCAAAGAGATTTCAAAGTCATAAAACAATTTTTGTTCTTTGGATGAACTCCAAACACTGCCATACACAAGATACAAAGTGTCTATTAAAAAAAATAAAACCTATATAGCAATTTCTCCTGTGCTGCTTTACTCCCACCAAGAGCCCAGACAGCTTCAATAAATAGGACTCTGAAATTCTAGCAATCTTTCTATGTAAAATAAGCCATTAACTACCAGCAGATGTAAAGCTGAATATCTTAAGTCCCAAATAACAAATACCATTTCAACCACAGGATGTAAGAGGATAGACACTAAGAGGAGTAAATGAACACATGTGCACCAATGCATACACACATACTACTAAAAGTATTTTTCAGAGTTCAAAATGAGTAAAAGAGGTCTGAAAATAACTCTGGCACATCTAAGATAGAATCACCATCATCTGAGAAGCCTAAACTGCCCTTGGGTTGAGGGGGACGGGGTGGGTGCTTGGGGTCTATTACTTTAAGTGTCTTATTGAAGCATACAATATAACAAACACAGAGTACCACGTTTCTGTATACCGTAAAACAGCAAAGTAGAAGACTGCATTTTCAAAACAGTACTACTTTTAAAAGTTACCCCGTATCCACCAGAGTTCTTAAGTAGTTGAGGAAGGCAGCATTTTTAGTTCTACTGTGCTTTTGTCCAGACGAGAAAAGTCTGTTTCTCTGATCTCTGGAAGGAAAGCTGGAGCCCATCTAAGAGAGGTGGTAGGCTGTTGCTAAGTCACACATGAAGAAGTGCTGATTCCAGCTTGCAATCCCACATCAGTGCAAGGAAACACGCTGGAGAGTCACCCAATGCCTCCTCATAGCCTTAGACACCCAGGCAGCTGCCAAATGAAGCCACTACTGTAAATACACTTTTGTATTGTACATCTACATACTGTAGACAGGTGGATACTTCTGGCTTGTAAATGGACAGGAGGATAAAAAAGGCGCGCACACACAAAAAAACCACACACACCCAGAGAAACTGAACATGCTAAACCTACCTAGAATCTTTAAAAAGAAAAAAGCCAATAAAAACCCCCACACTTCTTAATCCCCTTTCTCCTATAGGGGGGCCCATTCTAGCAAAGCAGCAGGGACCACATGCAAAAGAAGAGATTTGCAGCCTCCAAAAACATTGTCCAAACTAAGAAAGAGAAATGACCTAAGTTCCCAGGTACCAACAAAACCGTACCTTAAACCTATCCCGTTAATTAGCTTTGATCCTGAATGTTTTGCACAATTGCCATTTCTTCCATAGGAAAGTTCCAATATATTGAACAGTTCATTATGCTCTGAAGGACATGTCTTTCGGAAAAACAGTTCTTCTGCTTCGCATGTTTCATGGCTGCTTTTGAGGAGCCATGAGGAGGCATGGCTGCCTCCTGCAAACCACAGCCTTCGGCACGTATACCTTCTCCTTCGGATAGGGGAAGAAAGCTACTAACAAGTAAACTAGTCTCAGACTCGTACCTACCTGTTCTTGCTCTCTTGAAGGAGAACAAGTCTTTACACAAGCATGCAGTAGTTTATGAAAGTTCTGCATTAAACGAAATCACAGGCAACGTCGTCTCTATTTGTACCACCCATCATTACTTCAGTGTACAATGGTTCTGAACTATTCAAATGAAGACTAATTACTCACTAAGCACTGAAGCCATTGATTCAAGATGGTCCAGTCTTAAATATTTTCAGCCTTTTCTGTTAACCTGTATAACTGTACTTCCAAATAGTTCCAGAACAAATGTTTGTTTAGTTCACTTTTGTTTTAATTCATCCCAGCAGCACTAGGCTGTTCAAAGCATCTCAAAATTTCAAAGTGGTATGTAATTCTTGTGTGCAAGTGCACAATACATTGCCCCCACCCTCCTCTCTTCCCCTCCTCCCTCCCCAAAAAAAACAGGATTCCTTTTTGAGTTGAGGAGTCCTAGTTCAAGATAAAAGTCCTCTTCCAAGGAGTGACAGCGCCTAAAACGATCCCTCCCAACGTCCTCTTAACCCTGCTGGCAGGAGGTTCACATGCACAAGGAGACAGAGTCAAGTGTTGAAAAGCCAAAGAATGCGTGTCCTGAAAACGTAAAACAGGAAAGGCAGCCTAGAAGCTCTGGGCAGCATACGAGCATGTTTGCGGTACATCTGTGCTCCTAAATGCTCTCATGTTAATGGGGCCATTTAGGATAAACATATCTGTAGCTTTTCTTCCCAAAAACCTTAACAGCACAACTAGGGAGAAATTCTCTTATAGCGCTGCGTATCCCCTTACACAGAAGTTTAGTTAAGGTATGCTCCAGTAACAACATCCTAATATTAAGGGGAAGTATGAACAAGTCACCTGGTATAATATACACCAGCACGTCCCAAATGAATATTGAACAGTTATACTAATGTGCATTTTACCTTAGGGTTGCAAGTCATGTCTGTGTTTAACATCAAGCCACTTAAAAGCTGTTTATCATCAATTCCTTTATGTGTGGGAGAGCACTTTAGGAATTACTATGCAAATATTTACCAAATGATAAATTAAATCCAGGTCACATGAATGCACAAGTACAAAGTAGGCAGAAGTAACATAAATTTAAAAAATAAATACTTTCTATGTTCCCGTTGTCACCGAATCCTAACTTAAATGTTGCCACCTGGTGCAGTATCTTTACTGTTCAAATAATTACAATGATTTCAGAAATTCTTCTGTGCCTTTTTTCGGTCAACAGTAAACAGGTATTCATGTCCATAATTAAAATTTCTCCCCCGTGGTTTTTTTTTTTTTTTTAAATATATGTACATATGTATACACAGACACAAGTATTTTAATATTCCAAAATCTTGCAGCACCATCTCAATTCCTTTTGTTCCAAACTTGAATAGGAATAAGTCTGTCTACTTTTTTGAAAACTAAAATGATGTACTTGATAAATATTGCCACCTGTATAGCATATTTCAGACTGTTTATGAGCAAGACAACCCTAACAAGTTTTGAATATATCTCCGGTGGATCATCGATAAAACACACACCAATACTCACTGATTTCAGTTTGTTATTGTTCATTCTGTTATTTGTTCTGCTGTGCAAAATATACAAAATTAAATACAATCCCTAACCTGAAATTTCTTATTTAAATACAGAAAAGACAAGACACACTGAAAAAAATTCAGAGGCAGGAATGACTCAGTAAGACTCCCCCCACAACCACGTCTCAGACTGACACTTCAGAAGCACTTCCACGTTCTACTCCAGAACTCTAACTTCACTAAAGCAATTAAAATTCCAACGAAGCACAGCATGAAAAAGGATGTGTAAAAGAAGCAGAAACTGCATATACCTGTCCTCCATTCACAGCAATAGCATAAGTGAAGTTTGGGACAATGCCAGGTCAAAGTTTAAAAAATAATTTGGACTTTGGTTATATTGTTTTCTAGCATTTAGACTGGAGAAAAACAAAAAACAACAAGAAAAACCCAACCACACCACCCTTCCTGATGAAGGAGATATTTTGGATTAAGCTCAAAACATTATTGTACATCTATACTCGCTATTGAAAGAATTATGTTTTTTATTTCATTATGAAAGTGTTCTATCAACAAATGGATTCAACTCTTGAGGATCTTCTTGTCAAATGTCTTCGATATCTTTCCTCAATCAGGATGGAGGCTTATCACCTCCTGATATTTAACAACTAATTAGTGATTTCTGCAAGCGTTCTCAGGCTACCCGATCTATCGGTATCCACAGCCAGGTGACATTTCAACTGTTAAATACTCTCAAACCACAGCTTGCAGAGCTGACAACAAAAAAAGAGTTTGGAGAGAAACAGAGATGGCAGAGTTTGGCCACAGCCTCAAACTTCATCTAAGTACTTCTCAAAACTTATCACTAAATTAAAACAGCTTCTAGGATTTTTTTTAAACTATAACCACCGTCAAAATATGTCTAAAGTGTGTTTAGTCAGACAGCATTACAACTGTCAGCGTTACAATTACCAGCAATTAAACTGCTTTACCGTCGTCAGCGGTAGGACAGGTGGGGTTTTGGTTGTAGAAAGCTAGACACTGAGTTCCAGAAATCTACAGCTGGTCAGCATGAAAGGATCTGCATACTACATATTAATTCCACTAAATTAAATATTATGCTAAACATTCCTCAGCCACAGCAGAAGGACCTCTCATGAATGATCCACAGCTGAACAGTCAGCCCTCAACAGCAGAGGCATGTAAACGCACTCGAATCTGCTTATACAACCTAAGCGCACAATCTAAGAGAAAGAATACAATTTTATCACTTCCCTCCTCCCCATAGCAGGCAAAGAGCCAAGTGTAACTCATAAATGTGTGGACAGCTGAAACAGCAGAACTGTAGGATTTTTGTAACAATATTATATGCTGAGGAGATTACATTTTTAAAGAATAAAAGGAAACAAAAGAAGCTTCTGTAGAAAGTCAGCTTACTGCACAAGAGACGAAGCCTGTTCCAGGCAGTTACTGGATTCACCAGATCCTAACACTGACCAGACCAGTAGGCAAGAGGCAATTATGCCTCCCTTTATTAAGGCCAACCGAGTATAAATTAAGTGTTCTTTTCACAAAATTAAAAAGAGAGAGAAAGCAACATTTGAAGGTTTTCACCGTTCAGAAATTTTCCAGAGCTAAGTTTGCATTCCAAAGGAATAAATTTCAGACACAAGTTTCTAGCTCTCAGTATTGAATATAGGGACAATATAATGTCAGCTTTGGATTTTATAGCTCAGTAGTTCAACTGCAGGAAATTAAACAAGACATTTTTAATCATTTCTAGTTAGAAACTTTATAGCAACAGAGCCTTTAAGATAATACAAGAACTGGGGTACAGCAGATTGAGATAGTGAAGACGCCGCCTCCCATGTATACCATAGCATTTTTCTCCTTTGAGGAAATTCTGAGTCTGCTTGCATTATAAGTGAAAATGCTGTAAGATGCTAGAGAGAAGATAAAACTTCTTTATATCATCCTACCAGGGGAAGGAATCTACAGTCTCTTGCGTCAGTAATTTTCAAGACAAACGTCTATAAGGCCTGGATTCAAAAGACAGAAATTAAAGCTGGGGGGAAGGGAAAGGACAGAAGGTAGTCTGTTCAGCAAAACTGCTTTTAAGCATCTGGCAATAAAACTACAAAAAAAACCACAGAAGGTTATACAGTGAAAGAAGTTCTAGAAAGGTGATGGTAAAAGGTGCTTCCTACTCTATCTTCTAGATCAAACAAAAGTGCTGTAAAAATAAAACCAGGTAAGACGACAATTTAGAGTGGAATTCTGTCCTAATTGTGGGGTGATGGAGAATAGGAAAGAATTACATCACGCAATTGAACTTAAAATTGCTCTTCTCTCTCTTAACAGTAGATTTATCAGGACTGACTCAAGGGTTTAACTCCCCTAGATTTATCAGGGCTGACTAAAGGGTTTAACTCCCCTACCAAAACATAGCCTCGCCTCCCTTTCCACAGCTTTCGCAAATAGCGTGGGCATTTTCATTTCACCTGATAATGAGGAGAGTTTGAGGCCCTCAAACTCTTATTTACCAAGAGTAATAAAGTGAAGAAACAAAGCAAGAAATTCCGGCGGTTGAGGGGGACGGGACACAACACACCATACTGACAGATACCATTTTGAACAGCGTTTGCATTTGTTAACTTCACACTAGAAAGGCATTTGCAATTAAAAGATCCACCTCTAATAGCTGTAACAATCTTGTAATTCCTCTTCCTCTAAGCCAGAGCCTTTCTCTCTCAAGTTTCCCTTTCTGCAAGAGGAGGTCCAATTAAACAGAGGGACTTAAGTACTTAAAAATGATTTCAAAAGCATTTATGCATATGCTCAGCTGAAGTAATCACAAGGGTCTTACACATTTCAGCAGGCTAGGAGCACAACTGGGACATCACTGCCTGCTAAGCGAGGACCCCCGAAAATGAGTTTTCACCTGATAGTAAGTCACTTATGCAACCTTTGACCATTACCTGGAGAAAATTAAAAAGATGTTACATTACAATGTAAGTATTGAGCATGCAACCATCCTAAAAATACTGGCAGCCACCTCTCCCATCTCAGACTTCTCCTTAGTAAGCCTCCCATATTAGTTTACTTGTAACTGTTAGAATGATCTAAGTTCAACTTACACTCTCCAAACGACAACAACAAAAAATCCTAAAATACCTGCAAGCACAAAGTTAATATTAACATATAGGAAGTAATCTGAAGAATCCCTAAATCTGTCCATTTTGAAAAAAAGCAAAAAGTTACCTACAAACAGAAATAAGGGACTATCTTTTCACAAGGATTCAATACAAGTCAATCACAAAAAATCTGAACCTCACAGGTCAAGATAAATATGCTTATAACACAGACGTTTATGGAGAAGGATACACTTGATCTGTTCATGCCTGTTATATGTTAGCTTCTATACCCTGATTTAAATACAGGAAATAAAGTCACCCTAAATAATATATCCATAATACTTGGTTTCTGTCCAAAGCACACACTGATTTTCAAAGAGGTTAAGAGGTTTGCTTCATACAGTAAGATGACAGAGCAAGAAAATGAAATTGTACTGCTTCAAACAGGAATAAAACATTCAAACATGAGCTGAACCATAATGAAGTTGTTACAATACAAGACAAATTATTTGCCCTACCCGGCAAGACCTGCTTTCAGAACATAGCAGAGGAGACTAGTCTAAGGGCAATTGATTGCTAAAGGAAAAATCTGTGTTTTTACATATTTTTTATATAGATATATAAACACACACATATATATACACACACACACACACCCCTACCTCTGTGTGCGTTTCACACACTTTTTGTTCAAATTTTTTTTACTTTATCTTTCAAAATTGGTTGTGAAAATTTATTCTTTCCCCAATCTTTTTTTTTTTTTTTAAATTATCACTGGTTGTGACATTGTGGAAGGGTACAGTCTTGAATTAGTAAAGCTTGGGGTGGGGAGATTTACGTAAGGTTATACCTGCCCTTGTAAGTTTTGCTCTTTGAAGGTGTTAAAAGCATGATTTTAAAATGGAGGTACTAATTAGATCAGTTAAGTATAGAGATAGATTTATCTTCAGGTTGCTAGGGTCGGTTCTACCTCAGCAAGTCTGAAGTTTTTGTCTGCTCATACTTGCTGGCTCTTCAGGATCAGAGGGGAAAGAGCAAAAAAAACAAACAAAAAAACCAAAGAATTCATCCAGGAGGTCTGTGGAGTACCACAGACTACTGAGAGGAAAGCTAGTACATACTGGGAAAGGGCAGAAAAGTCTCCTCTTGCTTTGCTCTTAAGTCAAGGCAACCAAAAAGTAAAGTTAAAATATATGCATAAATACTTGCAAGATCACAGCCTCTCTTTGTTCCATGTATGTTAACACAGGAATGCTACTTCCCATCCTCAAAAGACTGTCAGGAAGACAATTCCATTAAATGACTGAAAGACTGAGACAGCGATTAAGGTCCTAAAAGAGCCCAGGCAGCACAGCAAAGTCAGCCCCTGGTATATGCCAAGTCAAGATGCCATTTGATGCTGACAGGGTGGTTCTGTCACTGAGAGTGTCTATCATGCTGCAGAAAACAGGAAAAAGATTTTGCTTGTAAAACTCATCTTTCAAAATCTTCTACTTCAAATTCAAGAAATTAACTGGTTAGCTAATTGGGTTAAAGGTGGAAAGTTCTCACCTCTCATGATCCAGAAAGATAATTTAAGAAAAACAATCCGCTCTTGAGAAATTAGAAAGTTATACAAGGCAGTTAAGAGGGCAGACAAAGCTAATGCTGCCAGCCAACCAACAGACAAGGCCTATAACAAGAAAGTCTAATTACTCTTTCATCTTTGGAAAGAGGCAAACACCATAAGCGCACAGCTCAGTATAAGCATTATATTTAAGATGCTAACTGGCCAAAAAAAAAAAAACCACCAGCCAATACATGTGAGTCAAAATACAACAGCATGAGATGAGCAAGGAACGATAACCACTTCTTTCCGTCTCCTTCACCTATAGTCTTTAGCACATCACTACCTACCCAATTTCTCTTGGGATGGATGGAATTCTTCTTTCTCCTACCTTGCCTTCCTCTTTCTTTCTCTCACTCTTTTCGTGTATAATTAACATATTCTGTTTCTACATAACAAAAGTGTTTTCTAATAATTTTCTACATAATTTTCTACATAAAACCATACACTTACATGTAATAGCTTTCTCCTTAGAGTAAGGCAGATTAGACAGAGTGCTTCACTCTTAAGCATCTCACGGCGAGATGCTTGCTACAAGCAACCTGACATACAGGTCCCATACGCACCACCATCATCTCAAGTTTTAATTTTAAAAAATATTCAGTCGAAACGCTAACAATACTGCTCTGAGCTCCTGAAAGACAAACAGCAGACACAAGTACACAGCAAATACTTCAGACATGTTATGAAGCACAGCAAAGGGAGCGTGTTGAATAGGTTTCCTCCACACGAGTCATTTGAGGGCTGCACACTGTGGGGCACAGCAGAACGGACAGACAGTATCTCTCTCTCCCGTACCTCAAAAACAGTACTTGTAAAGATAGAATAAAATAGTTCTTGTTCGTTAACCATCTTTAAATGATTACGCTTTGAGAAAGTAACAGGGCTATTTAAAAAAAAAAGTAAAATCCATTCATTTTTCACAAGGCAGGGAAGGTATTTACTCATCTCATCTAATGAAGCCCAGTATCAGTAGAAAGCAGAGAGAAAAAGTTGGTTTATCCAGGCATTTGAATACTCAGAGATACAGATATCCCATACTGGATCTAAGCTGAGAGACAAAACAAACAAAAACCCCAAAGCCAGCCCCCTGCCATACACACACAAAATCACAGGCAGACAGATCCCAGCACAGAATTCGCAACAGTCTGGGAGAGCACAGATGCTCAGATCCAAAAATAACCTAGAACATTTTAAGTTATGCTCAAAGTGTGATTTGATTTGCTGCTCTGGAACCCTTCAAAAACACAGGCAATTCTGATTTTATACTGAATCAGAATACGAAGGAGCACCGTTCTCTACACATGGCCCACTATCTGAATGTTATCTGAAGACTGATTAAAACATAACTTAGGAAATAACTTCTAAAAAATACACTCCTCAAACTCACTGGTAAGTACTAGGGAATCACATAGCCAACCTTTCCATTACACTCCAACATTTGCCATTTAAAAATAATTAAATGTTTCAGTGAAGAATAGGTATGCAGAGATATTTGGAGACGTGTATTTAGACAAACAGGTCCAAACAGACTGCTACTCTAAGAACTACAACAAAAAAGCCCCTTGAACAAAGTCTCCATTAAAATCGAATTGCACTGTATGCCAGGCTTTGAATTAAAGATTATCTGTAAGAATGGAAGAATGGTAAATGCAAATGCATCTGCAGTTATATTAATATTTAAACTAAGAATATCTGTTAGCTCATCAAGCCCATTAGACCAGATTGCTTCAATAATGCAGAAACATGAAAGCCTCATCCCTACGCGTACACACACACAATCATACTTCAGCCAACACAACAGCTCCAGGACAAAATATCTCCCTAGGTAAGCCCACAGCACTCTGAACTTTTACAGCCCAAGGTCTCCCTGTCAAACATTAGCTAGAAGACTCAGGGCAGTACTGTTATGTTAATAAGCAAATTGTTATACAGCTGCAGGCACCTGGCAAATAATTAATTAGCACCGAATCTGACTTTTTGTTTCTTTTGAGATCTGAGGTAACATTGGGGGGTAGAGGGATCACGCAGGCATGATTCCAAAATCCAGTTTAAAGCAAGCGCATAACTGTAAAGCTTCCTTCAGACTGCCAGCAATTCTTCACATAGAAATAAAGGGGAAAAAATAGGAAAGTGAGAGGTATGTGTACTAAACTACTGCATTTCAAAAGTGCAGTCCGGGTTAAGTGAGTGAACAATGATGCTTCTATTCTGCCAACTAACACTGAGGATACCTTAAGTTCGAAGCAGCCAAAGCATCTCCAGACAATAAGAACACAGCGCAGGCGGTGAATTCTCACAGCTCAGTTCAGTTACTGGCGCTACCCTGCGGCACACTGGATCTCAGACAGACAGATTCAGGGCTCAGGCTCTACGAAAAGAGCAGCTACCACTTCAGTTCTACATCTACAGACTATTGGAGATTATTTTATACACAGCTCTTTGGGCTTTCCTTTGGGAAAGCAGTTAATGTATTTGCAACTGACACAGGATTACTTAGCAGAAATGGCTGAAGTTTCAAATACGTGACTGAGAACAGATTCAAAGTCCCACAACACAGAATACAAACGCCTGTAGGACACCACAGATCAGGCATGATGAAATCCTATAAAACTGTGAGCTTTACACAAAGCTCAAACAGGAAAAATAGTAATTTACAGAAGTATCTCCTTAATTCCACAAAGCCATTACTGTGGAGGGAGGGGGGAAAGTCACCTCCCGCAATCATATGAAAGTATTTCACTTCTCTCTCAGATAACAGTTGGGTGACGCAGGGGCAGATAAGTCCTATTTCCTGTGTGGATCAGCCACCGAAGAGAAGCGAGGCAGGCGTTTTGCCGGAAGGTTCACAGGCCCGCACTGCCAGTAAGGTCAGTGGACCCTAGAACACCACTCTTTCCTCACACTGCAGGCTGGAGCACTTCACTAACAGCACCAATTCCCAGAGACACCACTTCCCATGTCAGCTCTACTCGCCCTCCTCCACACTCGCTGGCAACGTATAGGCAGCTACATAATTTGTTGCTCTCTCTAAATAAATGTGAGAAGTGTGGATTCCGGGTCTCTTTCCTCATACAGAAAACGGAGAAAATATATGACCCTTCATAGGAAGGTTGGTCACAGTGCCCCAAAGCATACTGAGCCACTAGGGACAATTTCAGGCCTCCGTGCTGGAAAGGTGCAGAGACAGCCACGGTAGTTTCAAACACCCGAAGCATTGGAAGATCTAAGTTGAGTCATTCTAAGGTGGACGCAAGTTCATGGGTTCATCATAGGAGGAAGAAGCCTGGGGGAAGAAGTAATAGACAAACTAGAAATTGGTTGTGGGAGAAGAGAAGGGAGCGGAAAAAAGGTTCTCGAGTATAGGGGTGTTTGAGCAAGGACTGCACCAACAACATTGCTGTTACGTGCCAGGTCCTTTCTCCCCCTCCCGCAGAGATCTTCAGTCAAAACAAAATCACAGAAGAATTGGGAAGTAACCATTTCAGAAGCTAGAAAGAAACAAGAAGGCATTTTCAACACAAGGCAAAACCAGAAGTCATTAGGAGATTTCCTCATGTACAGCAGGGGTGAAGGCTCAATAAGAGAATCACTGCAGAACAGTTAACAGACACGTAAGCAGGGCATTCAGCTAAACGAGGAGGATGACACCTGAGACACATACTCCAGTTGCTGTTTTGTGGTAACTTTCTCCAATCCTTTTACCAGACATTACTTTCTAGATCTTGACAGAAAGTTTCCCCTTATGCAAGATTAATCCACTCAGTACAATCTGGCAATGAAACACTTCCAGTGAATCAGAATTTTCCAAACAGCAGCTAGTAAGCAAGTTTGATTAAATGCCATATTTGCCTGTATTTTGCAACAGCCCTGAGACGCCATCCCAGCCTTCCTGTTCATTTACAATTCGATGCCACCCATCACTCATACAGATCAGTCCAATTTACTTTTCAATCAACCCCCTTGTTCATTCTTTCTGGGCTCAGCAGTAGTATCCCCACCACATATCATGCCAGGCTCAAGTACCTACAGAAACAAGATTTCACTGTGAAAATAAATGGAGAGATATTGGAAATGCCTACAGCAAACAGGACATAACATAGTCAGTATTCACAAAAATGTTCCAGGCTGAGCAGGTTTTAGGAATACTTTAATCACTGTCAATAGGACTCCCAGCACAGCATTACCTTCTCATTAATGGAAGTGATTATATCTCAGTTTCCCAGATCACATACATAACTACTGGTAGAGAGCCCATAACTGATGAGTTCAGCCACAAGATGCTGTGTTCTGTGTTAAGCCTTAAGGCTTTTCAAGAATGTAATTGGATCTACTTTCACTAAGTAGTAGTTTTACTTATATGCGCTGGTGCCTGTAAAAGAAAACCAGCACACGCAGTGAAACAGTTGATCCTGCTTTTAATAGACTAGTAGGTAAGAACGCAGTCATTGTCAGTTGATAGAGAAATGATAACATCAGAAATGGTGGTGTATCGGTCACATAGGGTAAATGATTTGGCCTGCTAAAGAACCTGCAACAGATTTGACTGCATTATTACAGGCATCTCTTACACTAAACATATCCTAGACAGAGTTAGGTTCCAAAACAAAAAGCAGCAAGAAAAAAAGCCTGACAATTCATTAAATAAGCATTAGCAAGAACATTACAGTATTTAACAATTTAATTACATCATTAGATTGCAGTTTGTATCTTTGAATATAAACTCTCCTACTCTTTGACTACAACCATTATGTAAAAAGTATGGTTCATATTCATAGTTTAGTAACTAATTTGTATTTTTCTTCCCAATTACAAAAAAAATTCCTTCCCTCAAGCTTTCTGTATCAAACTGTTCCCCCCATACTGCCCCTATTGCATGAGATCATGTTTTCACTAGCAAAAAGTGATAGTATAAAGCTGTTATCAAGCACAAGATATTTCAAAACTGAAATAACATTTCACAGGATGTAAATGGCCCACTACAGCCTATTTGAAAACAACTACTTTTTGCAATATGGTATGTGGAAATAAGACCTGCACTGCCAACTTTGCTTATGAACACTAGCATCCTGAATTTTGCTACACCATCAAGTTGGGTTTTATTGTTCTACAATCCCTATTGATAAGCCAAAGAGTTAATCCCTAAACAACGCATAAAAGGTTTCATTTCAAACCAGAAAAACGGAAGACACTTATAATCACCACAGCATTCATATCTGAATGAGAGCTAAACATAAAGATGCATCAAGCATCCAGCCATCTGGAAAGAAGCTGGTACTTTTTCATAATATCTATTCTCAAACCTTTAAGACAGAATCAGAGGTTGACCAAGACTTCCATTTAGTGAGATGCTCGTTTCATATCTATAGCCGTTAATAAATGAACAATAAGCCTGAACAATAATAATATGAACAATAAGCCAGACTCCCCAACTTTTGTTTAAAGCCAGAAATGGTGTTCTCATATCAAGATAAACTGTGTTTATACTTCCAGATTTGTATTACATTTGAAATGCCAAAAGTTACCAAAGAGGACCTACCTGAAACAGTGTTTTCTAGCATCTTTGAATCTGGCTTATTAAACAAACGTTGTTAGCAGTAAGTATCTATTTCGTTCTTCTGGACAAAAAAGATGATTTTGGCAACACGCATAACTGCGAAAGGCATGTTATATAAAATCAAAATGGGTAGTCAACCTATAATCAGAGTTAAATGGTAATGTTAAATGAGGCTGCAACAAAACAGAAAACACAAATTGCAAGTACATACAGGAGAGACCTGGAAACGAGAGTAAGAAGGAAGATACAGCCTACCTTCAGCACTACGTTTTTCAATTCTATATAAAATGCCTAAGTAACAAGAAACACTGCACGTAGGAAAACAAATCATCTACTCCTTTCAGTTTCTGACCTGCTGCAATTACTCCCTCACAACGCACACATTCTAATTTGGATGGAAGATGACCTAAACCAACATTTTCCCACACTCAAGGACTGAGGGGTCAACCCTGGCACACTCCCATCTGATCCATCTAACCTCAAGGGTAAGTACATGAAAACAATAAGAGTTTAGAGCAATTTTGTTTTGTTGGCAGTTCAGAAAAATAGGTGGATTGAATACAACAGTAATCTGAAGGAAAACACACCCTCAGAAGTAATACATTTAAAACACACAGGTCGTAAGTGTTTTTTCCAAGCATTTCTGAGTTATGTCAAGTGTTTCAAGTAGAAATTCAGAATTTTGCCATTTCTAAAGCCAGAGTGGTTTTTAAGAAGTTTTTTTTATTATTTTTTTCAGGAAAAAATAGTCTCTCAGTCAGCAGCAGACTGAGAGCTATCCGGATAACCACTCTTGAAACATTAATATAGAAGACTTATCTTGGTTTTTGAATGCTAGTCTTCTTGCCTATCACAGAAGAGTTGTCGTTGGTCATCACAAGGATAGTCCCTAACATTAAGATTTTTCTCACGGATCTACTTCCCTCCTGCCCCAAAAATCTATCCTCCTCTTTCACAGCAGTCTAAACAAAGTCTGAATGATGACCACTGCTATGCATGTTGGTTTCTCTCCATGTGCAATGTCAAAATGTCAATAAACACTCTCCTTTGCATTGGGCAACACATCCATTTCAGGTTTCCAGCTCTTTAGGAAGTTTTCTTTTTGTATATTATAATGACAGGCACTCCTGAAGCAGTTGTTCAGGATACATGCATTACAATTAGCAGGAATAAAAAACAAACGAACTGGCAGCAGCCGGCTTTTTTAAATGAGGTAATTCTGTAGGAGTTGAAAATTCACTGCCTTCAGCCCTTGAAGATTTCAGCAAATATTTCCAGCCACACAAGATATGGTTAGATCCAGTGCAAGAAAACAATCTATTTTCCAATATTTTTCTGCCCCCCCCCCCCCCAGCAGTCAAATAACAGGCTGAGGTGGCAGAAGCAAAGGAAGACAGTCAAGTTTCCAGTATCAGCCAAAAAGTAGTGCCACATTTGTTAAATAAGGCAACCGCTAGGAACAGACTAGATGACCAAATACAGTATTTGACTTTTGAAAAATATGCTGATTAAAAAAACCAGCAATTTGATATCAGTTAAATAACTGCTACAACCCATCCTAAAGAATTCAAAGGTGGGAGGATTTAAAAAAGAGAAAGACAACTTCTGTAGAAAACCTCAACAGGGTGACTCACCTAAAGAAAACACAACTGAAGTCAGTGAGTCAGGGCAAGATATATCACATTTTTGGCAGACTTGAGGAAACCAGATATTTTCTCAAATTTAGATCTCGTTTTTTGGCATGAAATAAGCCAGCTTGTAAAAGCAATCCAATAGGTTGATGACAATCCCTTACTGTAGCCTATTATTTTATTTATTAGAAAAATGTTATACCTTGGGAAAAATCATTATTGCAGCTAACAATTTTTTTAGCTCTACATGAGTGAAAGCAGCATCATTTGGAGGTAAACTGTATCTTTATAGAGAGGTCACAGTATATAGACAGTTGATTAATGTAGAAATACACCTCATTTTTTCTCCAGTGAAATTTCTGCAAATACTGATATTTTTTCTAATACAAGCACTCTAGAGACTTCCCTGAGCAAAAAACCCTACTGTATCTATCATTTTTTGTTTCAAAAAAGGCTTTCACCTGGACTAACTCACAGTTCAAGAAAAAGCAGGGCAATCTTGTTTACCTCTTGAAAAAAATCTGTAAGTCAAGAGTAGGGGAGAAAATTAGAACCAACAGTTCTAAACTCTTCACAGAATATGCGGCCAGATCTTCAAGCATATATACATACCTAAAGATGTATGTAAGTATTTAATGCTATTTTCAGAAGTAGTATTTCCAAAGCAATTTTGGAAGTCATTCATCATTTTAATATAAGTTGAAAGATGAAAGAACTTTTTCACAGTAATAACTGAAGTAGAGAGTGCAAAACATCATGATTTATTTTAATATCAGGAGCTTATTTCAACAGAAAATAAGCTAGTGAGGTATAGTAAGTTCATCCACATTACTGAGGACAATATGACCCAGGCTAGAGGATCAACAGAAGCAGCTTCCCACCTATCTCACTTTAACTGTTCTAGCTAGTTTCCTCCATAACTGAAATCCCCTCTGTGTTTCTCAGTTGAATCTGGAGTGACTGTTTCACCCCAATCCTCAAAGCTGTACTTACTGTCTTAGTTTTCCTCCCCTGCTGGACAGGGGCTGTGACAAGGCTACTCTCTTAGATAACTATCACACTAGGTTTCAGTTCTGCCTCTCTCCCAGCTCCTTCTCTATCTTTACTTTCCTGCTCCAAATCATTTCTGGTTTGGTTCTGGACAGAGACTGAGGACCATAAGTTTTCATTACACAGCTGCATAAGCCTTACTACCTATAAAAGATAAAAGGTGCGACTAAGCCTTTCAAGGCTTAAACAACTGCAAAGCTGCAAGCTCACCTTAGTCAGACTTGCAGAATCCCAGAATTACTTTCAGAAGAGCTACAAACATACCGTCATAAACTGTGCAGTTAATTGCCTCCCTTGCTTCTACCCTACTGTACTTCGTCCTAGCTTTGCTGTTTAGTATCTAGGAGAAATACAGAAAGGTATTTTCTGAGTCAAGAGAACCCTCTATCAAAATCCTGACTGAACAATTTTATAAAGTCTTTTAGAAAAGGCTGACAGAATGGGAGTTTAAATAGCTGCTCAGCCAGGAATCCACAGGAGACATTCTGCAACTGGCCTCTTCACAAGAGCTCCAGGCTTAAGCAGCACAAGCACGTCTGACTAGGTATGAAGGAGGTACTTTCTTAAATGGAGTTCCAGGTCACACAGTACCTTTTTTTTAATTTATAAAACATATCGTTTACAGGTCTATATCCAAATCAATCTATACCCAATGCCTCTACTAACTGCAAAATCTAAACCTCAAGTTTGCAGTCTGGTTTCACTTCTGGCTCGTACTCAAAAATGAAAAAGTTGGCAAGCAGAGAACATTAGGGGGAAGCCTTATAACGCTCAAAATACTATCCATCAAATTCATCACCAAATGAATATCACAGGGGACTATTAAAAGCTATCCCAGTCAGCTTAGACAAAGGTCATGGCAGACAAATCATGGGACTAAGAACTGCATTCAACAGAAAACGTCTGAACTACAGAGACTGAAGTAAATGCTACCTCTGTATTCAGCAATAGTAAGGCTCCTAAAACACGGGAAAATGGCAGCATTATATGGCCTTATCCCCCTATTAATTACATCTAGAACACGAAAACAAAAAACAAAACAAAAACATGAAAGACGATATTGATAGTTTGAGGAGAAACAGAAATAAGGTGCTACCCATATATGGAACTTGCTGAAATTCTATGATAAAGATTTGTTCAGTTTAAGTTTGCCTGCACCACAGGCACATCTGCCTTCAATACCAAGCAAACAGCTGCATCTTTTCAACTAATCATCTTCTGTAGTCACTTAAGAACATCTACCTCCTCATCAGAGGGAAAGAACCTTGCTAATGGTAAGTTTCAGGGAAATGTGAAAACAGACTACTTACCACCACTGTTTTCACAGGTAACTTGAAGGTATAAATCCTTGTCCAAATTAAAAGGAATATTCCTCACTATACGATGGCCTACAGGTGGGTGCTCAAGGCCTGTTCTGGAGGACACAGGACATGCAGTATGTAGAAAATTAATCCACCAAGATTAATAGCAGACGGTGAACATCAGGGAAAAAAATTGTTTAGTCTCTTCTTCAAAAGCCCAAATAGAGGCGCACTAGTTTCTAACCCCTTCGGAACTGGGATTACTCTTAGTTGACCTGTATATTGACACCCAAATTAAAAGAAACGGGAGAGCAGAAAAAATTACTTGTAATATAACCATCTCAGAAAATCTGTATCTTGGATACCCAGGTTCGGCAATAAAGATTCGGCTCAGCTCTTGATGCATTAACCACAATGAAACAGTATCTTCTACAATAATCTGAAGGTATTCTAAGGATCTGGGAAGGAAGGATGAACAGAGGAACTGAACAAAGAAAAAGAAAAGGTCACTCAGTTCTCCAAGGACTCGGGTCTCAAAGCTTCTATTGACTTATCAAACTCTCCTTTAGATTACACTCTACATTTTCTTCTATTGGTTGTGAAATTGATGTGTTTTTCTAACGGAAAATATAGGGAGGGTACATGCTAATATTCATCAGTAGCTAGTATTTTCTTGGGAATCTGGAAGATAGTCTATCAAATAAGCTGTACTGCAAAACCATTTGCCTCAGTGGAGTCTCACCTTCAAAGTCACATTCCCAGCCACAAAAGGAGATCAAAGGCAGCCAGCTGTTAACCTTTACAGACCATACTCAACTCTGTGATTCCCAAATATCACGGTCTTTGTTAGGGAGGAAGCTGCATGTTTGACTGTAGTCTATCTACCATTTATACAAATAGCATCGCTACAGGGTGTAAATACAGTGCTCATTCAAGCATTCTGTAGTTTTCTCACTGATATGAGAAGCAATAAAGCATTAAATAAGAAGTCTAATTGTGGCAATAACTACTGCCAATGTGTCCTTGCGAAACCAAAGCACAGCTTCTCTAAACCTCCCAATTCAGGAGCATCCTCAGCTGCAAACGTAAGCACTGCAGTTGGGCTATGGTGCCTGCCATTACAAAGTACAGCCATCAGTTCTGAATGGATATGTATATTTCTGACGGCACAGAAATTACAGGCTCACACTGGATAGTCAGACAGATTTTGATGACAAATTAAAACATTACTACCGTTCACTTAACGGAGGTATCTATAGCACAATCACTAGACAGATAAGAAAAAAGTTAGAGAAACAAGTCATACATGTTTCCTGTTCAAAGTAAGGATAATGATCAAAAAAGTCCTGTCCAATGCAATCACTTTCTTGACCTTTTTCTTTACATATAAATTATAAAAGCAGTCCTATACAAAAAAATAAGTTATTAGTGATAAGACTTACAGAACAACCACAGCAACACATGACCTGAGAACAAATGATGCTTTTATTAAAGAAGATACTATATAAGTACTGCATAGACTTGTTTTCCAGAAGTGCTTGCAACATGCTGGCCTGCTAAGATTTTCACATGAAGCAGCTTCCTTGGTTTAACCAATATATTTACGGCTTTACCTAGCCAGTGGAATTGGCTTTACCTAGCCAGTGGAATTCAGAAGTCCATTTCTATCAACAGAGAGCTCACATGAGCGTGCCATTTTTATTTAAAGTCAGTTCTCCGACATAAAAAGGGTATATCTATATGAATAAGCAAGACTCAAGAATGAAGTGTAAAAATACAAAGCAGAATCTGTTTTCAATTATACTAATTGCTAAAACCCTTTAGCATCATCATGTTGGATGAGGATGGAACACAGGCATCTTAATACTGAAAACGCCCTCTAGCCCTGTAATGACAGCAATAGGTCTTTATGCCTAGGAAAGCTGAAGTTCTTATGACATTAGCATCACTAGGAAAGCCTGAAGAATGCTGTGCTCCATGGGGGAGGAAATCTGCTAGCTGAGTAGTAGGATGCAAGACTGCACAGTATGGTGCAATTCAACTGACCTGTCATACTGAACAAATAAGGAGGAAAATACCGTCACATAACGTGAGCTGAAAGACATTATACCCACACAATTGTATCTGTTAAAAACAAAAACATTAAGATTTTAAGAAAATACCAATAAAACACAACCCTCCATTCTCAACTACTTAGAAAAAGTATTAAAATGGCATTTTAGGTAACAAGCAAAACTCTCTCAGTTCAATCCTATGCCAGAAGGGATTTTTTTTTCCCTGAACATTAAGACTGTCATACTGCATGGTGCTTCCTTAGCTGGAAATTAATAAATGAAAAATATAGTTTGGAGTTTAAATTACTTAGCCACAAATTTGTACAAGATGATTTAGATGTCTCCATTTGGGCAAAGCAGTCTCTACAAAGAACTTCGCACTGCCTCCTTCAATTGCTTCCTTCTATGACTGCTTTAATGGCCAGTACTGGCCATTAAATGATATTCCAAAAGCTTTGCTGGCTCTCAAATGATATCAATTCAGTAATAACCAGAACTTGATAAAGATTCAGTAATAAGAACTTGATAAAAACAAAACCTCTGTGTTATCACATGCATTCAAGTCTGATGGACATTATTTCCAGGGTGAGTTATTCTTATTTTGCCTGCTTTCACCACGGTCATCCAGCTCTATCCTTCAACTGCACTTCTCGCTAGAAGAACATTAACATCAGGTTACTTAATATTGAGCCAGAAGTACAAGTTACTGGCATTGGTCTACTTCTTAGAAACCCTAGGAGATGCAATAACTTATTTTTCAGGTTAAGTATATAAAGTTCTGTAGACATCTTGCACAATGAGTTCGACTTTCTGTACAAAGGAAGTTTTCCTGTTTGGATTATAATACCCATTAGAAAGAGCAAAGGAGACTGGATGGAAATCGCCCCCCCCCCCAAAAAAAACCCCCACTAATTACATCTATACCAGTGACTATGATGGAGGACAGAAGCAGATTCCATAACATTTTATGCAAAAGTGAAAGAAAGGCAAGCACTTCTTAACTGTGCTTCCTCAGAATTAATTTGTCAGATTAGCTAAGTATGGATAAACAGAAGGCCACTATCAGCAGCTTTCATATCAGTCCCCCTTCCCAATACGGGCATATGCAAGTCATAGTTACACATTAGAAAGGGTGTTCAATATGTGGTGGTACTTGACAATAAACCTGAAACATGCCTCTCGCAACATTAAGTATTTATAGCTCAAAGGACAAATGTTTAATACCAGAGCTTCTAAATCTTTATTTGATAACTGACCAGAACTACGCACTGGAAGAATTTATTACTAAACTCGTATTTCTCAACTTACGAATCAGGGTGTTAAAAAGTATTTAGCAGTCTATGAAAACAATCTGTTTTCAAACTACTTCAAGTTCTAGATCAAGAGCATCTTTGTTTCTGTGAAGTCATCACCTAAGACAGACATCTACAAATATTTACTATGAAACTTATTTAAACTACTGAAAGGGGTTTTGGCTTTTTTCTCTCTCTTTAAATAAAAGCTGGTAAACCTTTCATGGCTGCTTTAACTGGAATGCTCTGTATACTCATCATTTTTCTGCATAGCTAATAAATAAGAACACAATGATTTCAAGAAACTGATACATTTGATTCCAACAGGTACCATCAAACTATAACAACTCTGCCTAATTTGGAACACACATGAAAACTGATTGCTATAGCACAGGTCATAATGAAGTCACGGAGACATGAAAAACTAAGAAAAAGTTCTCAAAAGATTATTTTCTCTGTAGTTAAAGACAGTTCTATATTAACAATATCATTCATGTAACAATTCCTCAAGAGACTCAAAATTATACCAATTGAAAGCTACTTCCAGTATAATGCCACCAGTGTTAAGTCAGTGATAGAAATTTTGTTTTATATAGAAGTTTTTGAAATAATTTGTTTCGTCCTCTTTTCTTCTCTCCTCCTACTTACATGGCCGCGCTTTGTATATGAGGGTCAATTACCCATGAACACATACAAGAATAATGGAAACACAATCTAACAAGGTATGCCTTTTTAGCATGGTATGACAGTGGGCATACCTGAAGGGTGCATGCAGAAGTGATAATTAAGCTGTTCACTGAAACATATCAGTTTCCAAGACAATTTAAAAGCTTGCTAACATACTGTAGCTTCTGGAAGAATCCTAAGACAAATATGGAAATGAATAGTTCAGAATATTTCCTAGCAAAAATACTTAAAATAGAACTTAGAATTTCTCGGGTAAAACAGAGATTATAGACTAATCCCACACGTATTACAGCATAAAATAAAAAACTTTCCTATGACAAAGTGGGATAGGAAAAAAGAAGTCAAAAACTGAAGTCCAGATCCAAGAAGAAAGTGCTAAACAATCATATTACTCTCTTTACGTAAGGCTAAATACTTGTTATTTGTCCAAATCAAAAACGTTTGTAAGAAAATTTCTTTCAAGATCTTCCATATACATTTCTGGAAGAAATCTGTTGCGTTTTTGCAAGCTTTTTTTTTTGCAAGTACAGAGTTTTGATTTGTCATCTCCCCTCCCCCTCTTCTGTTTTTAGAGAAACTGCAAGAAGAACATTTAGTACTCCTTCTGCTTGCTGGCTGCTTTACAATAGCAATACACTGTTCCAAAAAAATGTAACTGTCATGTTGTGGGGCAGAAAAGAACAGAAAGAAAAGGAAAAATATTTTATTAGTAGGAATTAGAAGCCCATACTGGCAGTCAACCTACAGCATTAGCTCTTTAAATGCATCTAGTGTCCACGAGATCACCAGTACAACCTAAACAACCCACTATTTTCTCTCCAACCAAAACGCACCATTCTCATATGTACTTAACCACTATATTGTACTTCCTACTCAATCCGACCGCCAATTAAAACTACCGTTACCTTTGTAGAATCACCTGTGGGTTTCTGTACACTCTCCTCAGTGGAGGAAAGCATTCCACTGCCCACTACAACTGAAGATCAAGCCTGAGCAAGACAGTTTAACCACTCTTGGATTGTCTACAGGTCAGCTTTCCCAAAGGGAGGCCCACTAAGGCTGCAAAAGTGACCCACTCAGGAGTTTTACCTGTGGTTAAAATGACTAATTCTAAACTGATGTTTAAATGACAAACTGCAGTGCTTATTAATTTTGTTGCACAACTTCCATGTCCCACTCATTCAAGTGGCTTCCTGCGAACAAGGCTTCAGACAGAGTTAAAGTAGTCACTTCAAGCAAAGCACCAAGGTATGCAGCACGCACACAAACATCAGCAAGTTGATATAGAGATGATAACACTTCCCCATCTCCAGCTCCTGTAGAGAGACAAAAAACAAGCAAACAAACAAAAAACTGGAGAAGCAGGTTTCTTATACGTTTCTCCTGAGATACTAAGTTTCACTGCAGCTTTAAGAAAAGGTCATTGCAGATTTCACTGTCTAGTCTCATAGCCATTCTTTTCACTCAGCATAAATCACTATATACCGAGAACATTAAAGGTCTTGAAGTTAGCAAGATCACATACAGCTAAAGCTTTCACTTCCAGCTGTAAACAAAGGACTTCACTAGAAAGCTAGTAACTCACATATTGCCCCCTTACTTGGGAGAAACAAGCACAGTGATGTACAACATCTGAATTGCCCACAGCCCAGTAAGCATCTAGGAGTTGCTCTAACAGAGCCCCAGAGCACCTGGACCCAGACAACACCGCCGGCAATCCTTCAGCGCTGCCCCAGAACCTCCGATTCTCCCTCTCTCCTCCACATACTCTGAGAGGGGAAGAAAAAAAAAGAAAAAAAGTCTCTCATAACTCACTAAAATAATCAAGGAAGTACCTTGTCTTACTGTTGGACTCAGAAGTATCCAAGTGCTATGCCTTAGAGCCACAAAGAAGCAAACACAGTAACAACAGGCGTAGCAACTTGAGTATTTTGCAGTACAGCTGCTCTCACTCAAGCAAAGAATCCTAAACAGAGATAACATGCAGATGCTCCCTGAAGGACCAAAAATACCAAGTTACAAGAAATAGTAAGGGACTGAGTTGACAACAAGGTATCATTAATCCTACTGTATCTACCTGTCAGTAGGACACCTTAAAACATGCATTATTAAACAGCAACAAAAGATGGAACTTGTGAGTCAGTATCTACAAGCTTTATTTCACTCAAATACAAGTTACTTTGGGACGAGACAGTGACTGATATGAAAATTTACTGGCAATTCTCAGAAAGCGGTTGATTAACAAAATATTTTCTTAAACATCTAAGACTATGTACGTCATGAAATTCCAGACCACAGAAATCTTAGCTGATACTGTAATAATGACAATAGCTTAAGAGTCCAGACAGTTACTTGTATCCTCCCATGAATTAAATGAGATCTGCCCATTCAGAAGCACAACAGCATTCTCTACAATTCACGGCTAAGCTCAACAACGAGATCAAAAACCAGTCAACCACTGACTGATTTTTCAGCTAAAACAATGGCCCAGTATTTTATTTAATGACAGCAATCAAGTCTTCACAATCAAACTCGCCAACGCAAGCCAGCCAAGAAACCAAACCAAAGTTGTTAATAAAACGCACCAGGCTGTAATAAGCAACTGCCGGCAGAGTTCTCAGCTACTTACCAGAAGTCTCACTGAGCTGGAATACTTAGCTATTTAGTACATAAATTTCTCCCTCGTTAAAGATATATTATAAAATTAGTTTAAAGAGGAGCTGAGTACTGTCAGCCAATTACATATCTTGCTAGTTTTATAAACTACAAAAATACAAATACTTTTACAATATACATTAAGTAGTATTTCATTCTCACATCTTCCCCTTTACCAGACACTGGAATTACATTGAATGACTGCAGCGTAATAACAAAATTCAACTGTTTTGCTTCCAAAAGTACCCCTGAAATACAATCATCTCATGTACATTTTGGAGGTCTTTGAGAGTACCATAACAAGACACAAACTTCAGAAGTTGTTATTAAACTACCCTTTTTTCAGTTTCCATTCTGCAACTATGAAAAATAATCTTGTATTAGTTTTCCTCCCTTCTTCAAACACTTCAGGCACTTCAATAATACCACTTTCCACTTTGTTTTTTAAATGATTTTAACACTTGGAAAAACAATTACGTAAAGCACATTTAATACGCCAATAAAACCCAGTAGTCGTCTGTCACAGGAAGTATTCCAAGCACGCTAAATATTTTGAAAAGAAAACCAAACTTCCAGTTATCTTTAACATAAGCCTATTCAGAAGTTTCCCTCTATTAACGCACCAACACTTCACAGCAGACTTTTTAGCTATAGATTATCTTCAGATGATCCCATTCTCTATAGGATCTTACATTTTCATAAATTTAATGTTAGGAAGAGCCGCTAGAATGAAAAATGGCAAGAGACCTAATCCATCTATTTCAGATGGGACACAACCACACCACTGCCTAATAAAATTAATTGTTTGTGATTTCTGTATGATCTATTTAAGCAACCTCAAATTTTTCCTCTGGAAAGAACACAAACTCCCAATGATGCTTGGCAAGCGAAAAGGAAACGTATCTACTTATCTTTTTTGCTAGTTCCACTGCAAATCATGTAGATCAAAAAACAATCAAAGCAACGCAAGAAAACTGTTTAAGTTTCCAGTGAACAATGGGGAGAGAGTGGCAAGAAGTCACCAAGACTTCATTTAGCCATATGAATTAAAACTTGTATTTTTCAGGTCCTTAGCTTGCTTTCCACTCTAAGTTTCCTTGTGCAACCTCTGATTCACTGTTATACAAGGTGATCAGAGATTTTTTTGAACAAACTGTGCTATGCCCACTTTGACCATATATGACACACAACAGGGAACTCAAGACTTCTACAAGGAAAAAAAACTGCAAGAAGTCTCCCTTGAAAAGTTAAGAAACCCAACAGGATCAGAAACTTGAACTCCAGCCTCTCGCTGTCCTACAGAGAAGGCTGGATGTCTTTGACACCACAGTATTTGAAGGGGGCACAGGAGATGACCACTTAGCATAAAAATAATTTCCTTAAAACATTACCTACTTTGAATAGCAAAACAGCTACACAATTTTAAGAAGTGTTACAATCCAAGTATTTTCTCATATGTTCAGCATCTATCTGAACCCCTCTCAAGCTGTCAGGTTCCCCTCGCCCCATAAATTGCTTGTTGAGTCTTCTACAGCAAGGAAGGCCTTGCCTCGAAAGGCAGAGGCCCTTCTACCCCTTCCAAGTAATAAAAAAATACATTAAAAAAAAAAAACAGGGAAGAGGATACCTGAAACAGTCATACAAAAATCTCCGTTAAGCATCTTCATTAGACGAAGCCCAACTTCACCACGAGTACAGGCCGAAGTCAAATTTTCAAATTCCCAAATTCACCTCAGCCAAGAGTCATTTTGCTTCTGACAGACCCCCCTCTTGAACAGGGCCTACATACTTGTGTCGGTACTCTGAGCCGTATTTCAGTGTGGAAGATCTCACTGGCTGTTAACTATAACAGCACCAAGGATTCTACCAGCGTTTTGCATTTATCACGCACGTGCAACTATCATAATAAGGAAAAACAGTTCTTATACAAAACATCCGCCAAACTCCATGCACCTTAAGCAGGTTAAAGCACTACAGGTGCTCACACAGACCAACACGGAGACCGCTATCATCTCCGCCACAGAGAAATCTTGGCTGTTCACGACGGATTTAACAGGTCAGTAGTAAGTTTCCCTCAAAATACACCTGCAAGGCAGAACAATTTTAGTTCCAATTTTACACGGGGAGGGGGAAAGCAAGGCAGGGACACCACACAGTCTGCACAGCCACCGAAGACGCCAGCACAACACACCCGTCAGCCCGCTTGGCTGTACTTCTTTTTATTCAGACGTCTTAGGAGACGGACGGACAGCCGGGCAAGACCTCACTCGGGCCTTGCCACCGGGATTCCTCTCCTCAACAAGCCTTTGCCAAACCAGGCCTTTCATCAGTGCTGATGAAAGTATCCGGCCTCAGCACCTGCCTCTCGGGAGAAGGGGGATTAAAAAAAAAGAAAAAAAAAAGGAATTTTTATCCTCCATCAGGCGCAACCTGAAGGAGACCCCAGCCGCCTTTCACGCCAGGACAACCACCTGCCCGTGTGGAAGCGCAAAGTGACCGGCCTCACCTCACGCCGGCCGTTAGCCGCCCCTCCCCCCGCCCGCCCGCGCGCCGCCGGCCGTTAACCGCCGCCCGCCGCCGGCCGCCTCCGAGCGGCCCCCCCGCGCCGACCACCCCGGCCCCCGGCCCCGGCGGCCCCTCACCTTCTCCTGGGCCTTGCGGTAGCGCTGCAGGGCCTGCTGCGTGAGGTCCCGCACGCGGAGCCGCCCGTCCTTGCAGGGGACCACGATCCCCGTCCGCCCGAAGCACACGGTCACTTTCATCTCAGCCCAGCCGCCATGCCCGGCCCGGCCCGGCTCGGCTCCGCACACAAACGGCAGGTGGCTCCGCTCCGCTCCGCTCCTCGGCCCGGCAGGTGCGCGCCGAGCCCCGCGGCGGCGCCGGCAGCGAGGCCGCGGCGGTGGCGGCGGCGGCGGCGGCGGCGGCCTCCTTCCGCCGGGCCGCAGCGCGCCGGGGGCCGCTGTGCCCGCCCCGAGCCGAGCCGAGCCGCCCCGCCCGGCGCTCCGGGCGGCCGCGCGATGGGACGGGACGGGGCGGCGGCGGCACTGCTCGCCCCGGGACGGACGGACGGACGGGGCCGGGCCGGGCAGGCCGCGCCGCGCCGCGCCGCTCTTAAAGGGGCCGCGGGGAGGGCGGGTGGGGGGGGGGGGCAGCGATGAGGAGGCCCCCAAAGGCTGACCCGGCGGGCAGGGCGCCGTGGGGCCGGTTCCCCGCGGTGCGGGTGCAAGCCCACAAACGCGCCTGCTACACGCTTTCACGCCGCAGCGAGGGACTTGGGTTTGTCCTGCCGAGCAGCGCCGGGGAGCGGGAGTGTTCCCCTTCCTCGGGAAACGGGCCGCGCTGGGCAAGCCAGGGCGGCGGAAAGGTTTCCCCCAAGCCAGTGCCAGGCCGCCTCACCGCCCGGCTCCCCGGCCGGCACAGCTCAAGGCTTCCTCCGGGTCAGCGCCGCCGCGGAGCGCTCATCCGCCGAGCCCCTCGCTCCGGAGCGCTCATCGAGGGAGCCCCTCGCTCCGGAGCGCTCATCGAGGGAGCCCCTCACTCCGGAGCGCTCATCGAGGGAGCCCCTCGCTCCAGAGCGCTCATCCGCCGAGCCCCTCGCTCCGGAGCGCTCATCGAGGGAGCCCCTCGCTCCGGAGCGCTCATCCGCCGAGCCCCTCGCTCCGGAGCGCTCATCGAGGGAGCCCCTCGCTCCGGAGCGCTCATCGAGGGAGCCCCTCACTCCGGAGCGCTCATCCGTGAGCCCCTCGCTCCGGAGCGCTCATCGAGGGAGCCCCTCGCTCCGGAGCGCTCATCGAGGGAGCCCCTCGCTCTGGAGCGCTCATCGAGGGAGCCCCTCGCTCCGGAGCGCTCATCCGCCGAGCCCCTCGCTCCGGAGCGCTCATCCGCCGAGCCCCTCGCTCCGGAGCGCTCATCGAGGGAGCCCCTCGCTCCAGAGCACTCATCGAGGGAGCCCCTCGCTCCGGAGCGCTCATCGAGGGAGCCCCTCGCTCTGGAGCGCTCATCGAGGGAGCCCCTCGCTCCGGAGCGCTCATCGAGGGAGCCCCTCGCTCCAGAGCACTCATCGAGGGAGCCCCTCGCTCCAGAGCGCTCATCGAGGGAGCCCCTCGCTCCGGAGCGCTCATCGAGGGAGCCCCTCGCTCCGGAGCGCTCATCCGTGAGCCCCTCGCTCCGGAGCGCTCATCGAGGGAGCCCCTCGCTCCGGAGCGCTCATCCGCCGAGCCCCTCGCTCCAGAGCGCTCATCGAGGGAGCCCCTCGCTCCGGAGCGCTCATCGAGGGAGCCCCTCGCTCCGGAGCGCTCATCCGCTGAGCCCCTCGCTCCGGAGCGCTCATCGAGGGAGCCCCTCACTCCGGAGCGCTCATCCGCCGAGCCTCTCGCTCCAGAGCGCTCATCGAGGGAGCCCCTCGCTCTGGAGCACTCATCCGCTGAGCCCCTCGCTCCGGAGCGCTCATCCGCCGAGCCCCTCGCTCCGGAGCGCTCATCGAGGGAGCCCCTCGCTCCAGAGCGCTCATCCGCCGAGCCCCTCGCTCCGGAGCGCTCATCGAGGGAGCCCCTCGCTCCGGAGCGCTCATCCGTGAGCCCCTCACTCCAGAGCGCTCATCGAGGGAGCCCCTCGCTCCGGAGCGCTCATCGAGGGAGCCCCTCGCTCCAGAGCGCTCATCCGCCGAGCCCCTCGCTCCGGAGCGCTCATCCGTGAGCCCCTCACTCCAGAGCGCTCATCGAGGGAGCCCCTCGCTCCGGAGCGCTCATCGAGGGAGCCCCTCGCTCTGGAGCACTCATCCGCTGAGCCCCTCGCTCCGGAGCGCTCATCCGCCGAGCCCCTCGCTCCGGAGCGCTCATCGAGGGAGCCCCTCGCTCCAGAGCGCTCATCCGCCGAGCCCCTCGCTCCGGAGCGCTCATCCGCCGAGCCCCTCACTCCAGAGCACTCATCGAGGGAGCCCCTCGCTCCAGAGCGCTCATCCGCCGAGCCCCTCGCTCCAGAGCGCTCATCGAGGGAGCCCCTCGCTCCGGAGCGCTCATCGAGGGAGCCCCTCGCTCCAGAGCGCTCATCCGTGAGCCCCTCGCTCCAGAGCGCTCATCGAGGGAGCCCCTCGCTCCGGAGCGCTCATCCGCCGAGCCCCTCGCTCCGGAGCGCTCATCGAGGGAGCCCCTCGCTCTGGAGGACTCATCCGCTGAGCCCCTCGCTCCGGAGCGCTCATCGAGGGAGCCCCTCGCTCCGGAGCGCTCATCCGCCGAGCCCCTCGCTCCAGAGCGCTCATCGAGGGAGCCCCTCGCTCCGGAGCGCTCATCCGTGAGCCCCTCACTCCGGAGCGCTCATCGAGGGAGCCCCTCGCTCCAGAGCGCTCATCCGCCGAGCCCCTCACTCCGGAGCACTCATCGAGGGAGCCCCTCGCTCTGGAGCGCTCATCCGCCGAGCCCCTCGCTCCGGAGCGCTCATCGAGGGAGCCCCTCGCTCCAGAGCGCTCATCCGCCGAGCCCCTCGCTCCAGAGCGCTCATCGAGGGAGCCCCTCGCTCCGGAGCGCTCATCGAGGGAGCCCCTCGCTCCAGAGCGCTCATCGAGGGAGCCCCTCGCTCCGGAGCGCTCATCGAGGGAGCCCCTCGCTCCGGAGCGCTCATCCGCCGAGCCCTTCGCTCCAGAGCGCTCATCCGCCGAGCCCCTCGCTCCAGAGCGCTCATCGAGGGAGCCCCTCGCTCCAAAGCGCTCATCCGTGAGCCCCTCGCTCCAGAGCGCTCATCCGCCGAGCCCCTCGCTCCAGAGCGCTCATCGAGGGAGCCCCTCACTCCGGAGCGCTCATCCGCCGAGCCCCTCGCTCCGGAGCACTCATCGAGGGAGCCCCTCGCTCCAGAGCGCTCATCCGCTGAGCCCCTCGCTCCGGAGCGCTCATCGAGGGAGCCCCTCACTCCGGAGCGCTCATCCGCCGAGCCCCTCGCTCCAGAGCGCTCATCGAGGGAGCCCCTCGCTCTGGAGCGCTCATCGAGGGAGCCCCTCGCTCCGGAGCGCTCATCGAGGGAGCCCCTCGCTCCGGAGCGCTCATCGAGGGAGCCCCTCGCTCCAGAGCGCTCATCCGCCGAGCCCCTCGCTCCAGAGCGCTCATCAAGGGAGCCCCTCGCTCTGGAGCGCTCATCCGCCGAGCCCCTCGCTCCGGAGCGCTCATCAAGGGAGCCCCTCGCTCCGGAGCGCTCATCGAGGGAGCCCCTCGCTCTGGAGCGCTCATCCGCCGAGCCCCTCGCTCCGGAGCGCTCATCCGCCGAGCCCCTCGCTCCAGAGCGCTCATCGAGGGAGCCCCTCGCTCCAGAGCGCTCATCCGTGAGCCCCTCGCTCCAGAGCGCTCATCCGCCGAGCCCCTCGCTCTGGAGCGCTCATCGAGGGAGCCCCTCGCTCTGGAGCACTCATCGAGGGAGCCCCTCGCTCCGGAGCGCTCATCCGCCGAGCCCCTCGCTCCGGAGCGCTCATCGAGGGAGCCCCTCGCTCCGGAGCGCTCATCCGCCGAGCCCCTCGCTCCGGAGCGCTCATCGAGGGAGCCCCTCGCTCCGGAGCGCTCATCCGCCGAGCCCCTCGCTCCAGAGCGCTCATCGAGGGAGCCCCTCGCTCCAGAGCGCTCATCGAGGGAGCCCCTTGCTCCGGAGCGCTCATCGAGGGAGCCCCTCGCTCCAGAGCGCTCATCGAGGGAGCCCCTTGCTCCGGAGCACTCATCGAGGGAGCCCCTCGCTCCAGAGCGCTCATCCGCCGAGCCCCTCGCTCCGGAGCGCTCATCGAGGGAGCCCCTCGCTCCAGAGCGCTCATCCGCCGAGCCCCTCGCTCCAGAGCGCTCATCGAGGGAGCCCCTCGCTCCAGAGCGCTCATCCATGAGCCCCTCGCTCCAGAGCGCTCATCGAGGGAGCCCCTCGCTCCGGAGCGCTCATCGAGGGAGCCCCTCGCTCCGGAGCGCTCATCCGCCGAGCCCCTCGCTCCGGAGCGCTCATCGAGGGAGCCCCTTGCTCCGGAGCACTCATCGAGGGAGCCCCTCGCTCCAGAGCGCTCATCGAGGGAGCCCCTCGCTCCGGAGCGCTCATCGAGGGAGCCCCTCACTCCGGAGCACTCATCCGCCGAGCCCCTCGCTCCAGAGCGCTCATCCGCCGAGCCCCTCGCTCCAGAGCGCTCATCGAGGGAGCCCCTCGCTCTGGAGCACTCATCGAGGGAGCCCCTCGCTCCGGAGCGCTCATCGAGGGAGCCCCTCGCTCCGGAGCGCTCATCCGCCGAGCCCCTCGCTCCGGAGCGCTCATCGAGGGAGCCCCTCGCTCCGGAGCGCTCATCGAGGGAGCCCCTTGCTCCGGAGCGCTCATCGAGGGAGCCCCTTGCTCCGGAGCACTCATCGAGGGAGCCCCTCGCTCCAGAGCGCTCATCGAGGGAGCCCCTCGCTCCGGAGCGCTCATCGAGGGAGCCCCTCGCTCCAGAGCGCTCATCCGCCGAGCCCCTCGCTCCAGAGCGCTCATCGAGGGAGCCCCTCGCTCCGGAGCGCTCATCGAGGGAGCCCTTCGCTCCAGAGCGCTCATCCGCCGAGCCCCTCGCTCCGGAGCGCTCATCCGCCGAGCCCCTCGCTCTGGAGCACTCATCGAGGGAGCCCCTCGCTCCAGAGCGCTCATCCGTGAGCCCCTCGCTCCAGAGCGCTCATCCGCCGAGCCCCTCGCTCCAGAGCGCTCATCGAGGGAGCCCCTCGCTCCGGAGCGCTCATCCGCCGAGCCCCTCGCTCCGGAGCGCTCATCGAGGGAGCCCCTCGCTCCAGAGCGCTCATCGAGGGAGCCCCTCACTCCGGAGCGCTCATCCGCCGAGCCCCTCGCTCCAGAGCGCTCATCGAGGGAGCCCCTCGCTCCGGAGCGCTCATCCGCCGAGCCCCTCGCTCCGGAGCACTCATCGAGGGAGCCCCTCGCTCCGGAGCGCTCATCCGCCGAGCCCCTCGCTCCGGAGCGCTCATCAAGGGAGCCCCTCACTCCGGAGCGCTCATCCGCCGAGCCCCTCGCTCCGGAGCGCTCATCGAGGGAGCCCCTCGCTCCAGAGCGCTCATCGAGGGAGCCCCTCACTCCGGAGCGCTCATCCGCCGAGCCCCTCGCTCCAGAGCGCTCATCGAGGGAGCCCCTCGCTCCGGAGCGCTCATCGAGGGAGCCCCTCACTCCGGAGCGCTCATCGAGGGAGCCCCTCGCTCTGGAGCACTCATCCGCCGAGCCCCTCGCTCCGGAGCGCTCATCCGCCGAGCCCCTCGCTCCGGAGCGCTCATCGAGGGAGCCCCTCGCTCCGGAGCGCTCATCCGCCGAGCCCCTCGCTCCAGAGCGCTCATCGAGGGAGCCCCTCGCTCCGGAGCGCTCATCCGCCGAGCCCCTCGCTCCGGAGCACTCATCGAGGGAGCCCCTCGCTCCGGAGCGCTCATCCGCCGAGCCCCTCGCTCCGGAGCGCTCATCAAGGGAGCCCCTCACTCCGGAGCGCTCATCCGCCGAGCCCCTCGCTCCGGAGCGCTCATCGAGGGAGCCCCTCGCTCCGGAGCGCTCATCCGCCGAGCCCCTCGCTCCAGAGCGCTCATCGAGGGAGCCCCTCGCTCCGGAGCGCTCATCCGCCGAGCCCCTCGCTCCAGAGCGCTCATCGAGGGAGCCCCTCGCTCCAGAGCGCTCATCGAGGGAGCCCCTCGCTCCGGAGCGCTCATCCGCCGAGCCCCTCGCTCCAGAGCGCTCATCGAGGGAGCCCCTCGCTCCGGAGCGCTCATCCGCCGAGCCCCTCGCTCCAGAGCGCTCATCGAGGGAGCCCCTCACTCCGGAGCGCTCATCGAGGGAGCCCCTCGCTCCGGAGCGCTCATCCGCCGAGCCCCTCGCTCCAGAGCGCTCATCGAGGGAGCCCCTCACTCCGGAGCGCTCATCCGCCGAGCCCCTCGTTCCTGCCGCAGGGTCTGGCAGGCTGCCTGGGCCGGGGAGATGGTTCACCTTAAAATAACTCCGGGGGAAAAAAAAAAAACAAGGAGGGAAGACCCCATCAGGCAGGGCAATTCCATAAATTGGGCTTGTGATGAGGGGGCAGCCTGGGGGTGGAGAGGCGATGGCCCCTTTACGCGGCTGTCGAGAAGAAGGGAAGGGGGCAGCCGGGCCGCCGGCCTCCCTGAGCCCGCGGGAGCGGGAGGCCAAGGCAGGCCAAGGCCCTCCTGCTCTCTCGGCTGCCGCCTCGCCGCTGGGAGCGCGGCTCCCGCTGCTGACACGGCTCTGGCTGCAGAGTACGGCCTCTTGGCTTAAGAACTGACTGTGAAACTAAGGGCTGGGATGTTTCTCTCTCTTCCTCTCTTGTGTTGCTGGGCGAGGTCTGAGAGGCCCAGGAAAGAAACGATGCTACGATCTGTTTCCTCAAGTCCTGAGAAGCGCAGGTGGCGAACAGGGAGATGGATGGGGTTTGCTGACAGAGACAACGTCTTCTGTTAGAGCAGCTGTGACAACTGGAAAAAATTAAAACAATTCTGGGCCCAACTCCACAGCTGAAGCATAATCAACAAGTTGCAAAGTGTCCGGGGTTGCACTATAAGGACTG
This sequence comes from Struthio camelus, assembly GCF_040807025.1. Taxonomy (NCBI): domain Eukaryota; kingdom Metazoa; phylum Chordata; class Aves; order Struthioniformes; family Struthionidae; genus Struthio; species Struthio camelus. The sequence continues at coordinate 8,436,647 of NC_090947.1, read as the reverse complement.
ATCAGTTATTTCAGAAAAGAAGAACAGAAGAGAAAGGGTTTTCTTTAAATGCACATGCTGAGGGTCTTACTGAAACTGAGATCACATTTAATTACCACGTGCCAACAAGGGGGAGGAGGAAAGGTTGCAGAGGAATCGCCAGGGTATTTCGTGTCTGGCAGTGTTTGTTTGAAAGTTAGCCATGGTAGTGCAAATAAGACATTACTGTGTTGTGGGTGCATTACATGTTTGTTTACTCTGAAACAGTATGGAAGTCTTTGAAGCCAGCTGGTAACAATTAACACCTACGGATCAAGGTTTTACCTGCAACTTTCCCCGGCAGTGCAGTCTGCACAGCTTTCCGAAAAGAAAAGCTTTGCTTCATCAGCGAGCTGGCCCCGATTTCTCTCTTCTTCTGAGCGGGGGGGAAGGGGACGAGGAGGGAGCAGCACTTTTTTCCTAAAGCCAAGAGAGTTCACCCAGTCCAGCTAACAGCAAACCCCGTCAGGCCGGCACAGCTGAGGGGCAGCCTGGGAGAGGGGACCAAGGCAGCAGTAAACTGGGATTCCCACCAAACGCTTTGTCTTGAGAAACTGGAGCCGGGGCTGTAAGAGGAGAGCTGAACAGACCTGCACCGGTCTCGCCCGTTCTCTGTGTCGTTTGCACTTGCGTGGCGTCATCAGGGCGTCATATGGACAAAAACAATTTCCTGGAAAAATAAATAACCCAAGAACTCTTGACAGCAGATGGCTTCCAAACCCAAACGCAGCTACAGAATCACAGACCTCCCTTCTGTCGGGCACCTGCGTCTTCTAAAAACTGGCCGAACAATATTATCCTTATGGGCAGCTTAAACCTATTTAGATTAGAATAAACCAGCTCTTAAAAATGGCTAGCACAGGGCGTCTGTTCTTCCTCTATTGCTGCGCATTGCAGCAGGGCCAGCTGCGTAGTTCTTTTGCAGAGAACTAAACCATGCTGCATGTAAGCAGGTCATCGTCCCGCTAGGGCTGCCGGCCGGCGTAAGCTGGCTCTGCCCCCCGGAGAAGGACTTGGGCTCCCTCGCGGCCCCAGCTGCTTGCTCCCATCCACTCCCCTTCCTGCGCCAGCACAAACGGCCGTATGTTCGCGCAACGCGTTGGTGTGGAAAACCCATTCCTGTGAAAATGAATTTTTTTTTTGCCAGATTAGCTTTCAGCCAAATCGGTTCTGCAGAAACCAGAAAACCGGCAGAAATCAGAAGTCAGTTCTGTAATCTGGTGCAATGCCTGTGCTGGCCCAAGGGCAGGCATGGCACAGCAGGACAGCAGGCTCTTCCTTTTGGTTTTTATACCGGCTTACAGGGCTTGGCAGGCAGCCTAGGTGTAGCAGTTTCCTACATAAATACATATACATAGCCACGATGTATATTCAAAACATTCATGTATCAGTTTCCCGAGAGGCGACGAGGAGATTTAGCAGCTCATAGTGGGGGAAGGCTCCACCGTTGTCTTCCTCCCTCCCCTCGTCCTTTCCCACATGTTGCTTCTCAGATACCTCCGTGAGCCCTTTCAGTGCGTCAACCCGGTAGAAAACTAACACAGAAAAAAGAAAAAAACTAACACAGAAAAAGATCGCTTGCGCCCAAGCGACCGCCCTGGGCGACATACCGCGGGAGCCGTGCTACACGGGCCGCCGAGGTGTGAAAGCGCGGGGCTCCCTCCTCGCCTGCACCGCTCCAAGGGGAGCAGCGTGGCCTGGACCACGCTGGTACTGCTGGCCTCTCCGAATACCTCTCCGCACGCATATCGTGCCGGTAACCAGCCCCGCTAGCCTCCCCGTCCTCCCTCCTGCCCTCGCCCCGGGCGGCGTGGCGTCACCGCGGTGCTGGCAGCAGGACTAGGATGTAAGACTGCTAAATTCGTATTTTCTGAACGGCCCCTACGGTATCTCTGTTATAACAGGGAACTGCAATAAGGGTAGTCCCTGCTGCGCTTTTGTGCCAGCAGGGTTTTTATCTACAGATCCCCAAACAGTCAGCAAATGCCAGCGAAGATTCGCAGGTATTGTGCCAGCAGACACGGTCTGGTTAAGCAACTTGCCTAAAAACACAAAGGAAATTTTCCTACTTTTGCTGCTGACAAGACAACACAAGTTTTGACCTTTAATTTTTGGCTCTGAGCAGTGCCTCTTCCCTGCATGATCACTCTTTAGGCATTTAACTGTTTGCCACCAGTAGCCACGGCTGCCAAAGAAGATGCTCTGCGAGCACTCTTGGTTCAGCCTCTTTTCTACTGCTAACAAACCAGGCAAAACGGACACAGTCAATTTTAAGTTCAGTTACATTCCAAAAATGCCAAAAAAGAACATTAAGAGGTGGCTATTATTATAGGCATCATCGTCTGTTCCTGGACTTCCAACCAGAATGGATTTGAGGATAAAGTTGAACCAGATGAAAAGAAAAGAAAAAACTTTATCATTTAAGTCATAATCTCTGGAGAGCTGGTTGGTGATTTTTTTAACGTTTTTTTTTTTTTCTGTTAACACAGTAAAATGTATTTGTTTGCTGCTTATGGAATGTTGTTACCAGTAAACTCTTCAATTACTAAAAGCAAAAAAAGGTCATAATTCCTGCTGTTTATACTTTGCATTTCTCCTAGCCTGGATAATGAAAATCAATAAAACCACTTTCACCGCCAAGGTCTCAGTGGAACAATGTTGGTGAATAAAGGGGAAAGCAAACTAACAAACGTTCTTGGGAACTGCAGTAGAATTAAAAAAAATACAATATAAAAAAATCTATGTACAACCTATATAAAAATCACATTCTTGCGAAAGTTTAATTTGAACCTAATTTAAAGTTGAAATAACAAATGAAAGAATCGTGATGCAGACTTGCAAAGCGACGTGACTCTCAGTGTGCATTCGCGATGCCATGCAACTGTATTGATTTGGCTCAGCAAAGATTTTTTTTTTTAATATCTATGTTTTGTAAGGAGTGCGATTGAATAGCCAGTAGTATATCCCCCGCGATATCAAAATAAAAGCATGGAACCAGATGGGAAAAAAGCAGTTTGGAGAAACCTTGCGCGCACATACACACGCACTGTAGTGTTTCGTGACATAATTTCCAGCTTATTTCCTAAAGCCGCTAGACATGGTAAGTGCTGGGATGCGCAAGAGTGGTATTCAGAAAAGTACCAACAGGGTAACCTCTACCACATCCTTTTCTCTATTTGGCATTGTTTTAATCTTATTATAACACTGTTATCATTGTCCTCGTGGCCCCATTTATCTGTCCAAAACGTTCAATGGCCATCATATCTACGTCACAGTAACAACCCCATGGACCCTTCCAGGTTACAGGGGCGTGACGCATGCCAATATTCGCCCGTCTGCCTAAAAAAAGGCTCCGCGTACAAGAGCTGCAGGCCAAACCCCAGCCTGCAGCCGGGAAGGGAAGGTTTTGCTCACAATGGGATAACGATTTGTTTGTAGTTAAATAAGTGTAAGGGCTGTCGATAACAAGCTCTGTTTACGGTGTGGACAGGAGATGGCTCCATCTAAATATGCCCAAAGGGAATTTACATTCTTAAAAGTTTGGCAGGTGCAGAAATTAATCTCTCAAAAAAACCAAAGGCATGTTCAGAGAAATCTGGAGGGGAAGGAAAATCTAAATGCAACCCCAGGGAGGATTTCTGTACAAAAGTTGTATGTTTAGCGATTTCTTTAAAATGCGTTCTCAGCCACAAAGTTAGGTAAACACCACAGCGATACCATCTCTAGGACTTTTAGAAAGAAAGAAAAGCCTTTTGAAGCTAACTTAAAAGTGTAGGTAGATATAATCTCAGATTTCTTTTTTATTTCTGTTCACATATCTCAAAAATCTTTGCAACTGCACTGTTTTCACTGGGACTGCGTCAGCACGATTTGCTTCACTCCAGCCTCAGCTTGGAGCAAGGCGGGCGCCTGCCCCGCGCCAGGGCGGGTTTATCCTTCTAGCAGGGTTTCCTCCTTGTTTTGGCATCTCCTGGGACTTGGGGTGAGCCACCCTCCACGAGGACCTTGCTCATCCCCAGGCAGCTCCATGTACAAGCAGGGTATGTAGCAGACTGAGCTTATGGAAGCACATAGGCTGCCCTAAGGTCAGCCGAGCTTACCTTTTGCCTCTCTGGGATAGGATATTTGGACAAAAAACTCAAGCAGTTGTGTGTGAGCGATTCTGCTCTCGAGCTAGGGAGGAAGAGACAGGTCCTGCCCCTCTGCAGCACCGCTGATGGAGAAGGTGCAGGTGAAGAACCTGGTGTCCATCAAACGAGTTCCGATAACGGAGCACAGCGTGTTAAGCGCAGTGGTAGAGCCGGGGCACCTGGGATGCTCCCACGCCGCGCGACCGCGTTGCAGCGGTGATTCGCCTTGCTGCCGGGAGGCTGGACGCTCTCCATCTCCCTCGGGAGGCTGCTACCAGCTCCCGGCCGCGCTGGGGGCCCCTGCAGAGCGGAGCAGGGCACACGCGCGCCGATTTGAGCAACCGGGACGTCGCGCTGCCTCGCCGCTCTTTCCACCCTGAGGCTATTCTGGTAGCAATGCGATTTATTCATCTCTCCTTGCTCAAAGCTGCACCTAAAGGCACAATCTGGCCTTTGATTATCTGAGAGAAAAAAAATCAAGTTTTCAAGGGCCACCCCTGGTTTCTGTTTAATGCTATGTCATTTCCACATCTTGTTTACTTCTAGCTTTTAGCACTGATTTCTTTTACTTTGTTTCATACGTACGTGGCTTTCATCAACTGTTCTGTTGGCAGGCACAGCTTTTAGTTGCTAACACCAACCTTTATATATGCTGTAACCTGGGCAGCATTATAATTTTAATTAATATACGCCATTCTAAAATGTCTATTTTGGCATCTATAAAATCCGTGAAAGAACCACTTGCATCATAAGGGAAGGAGCAGTTTTTGAAATAGGTTCTCAGCAATTCTCCATAGTCGGTTCACCTGCTTTTGCCTTCTCCCTTTCTTCCTGCCAGGCTATTTTACACTGCCCAGTAACAAGAGCTACAGATGCTAAACAAATGTTTACCCATCGGTTCCCCAGAAGCGAGGGATTTGCTCTAACACTGGGAAGGATACGGGCTGCCAGGCCAGAGCAGCCCAGGGGGGACTCACCAGCAGAGACAATTTCAGCCCCGGCGACCACAGATCAACCTCTCCAGCAGCGCGGCAGGAGGGGAGGAATCAGAGCGGCGCTCTGCTCCGGTCGCCGGCACGCGGCGGCCAGGAAGGGAGCGTAAACCTCGACTGTTTACCGGAGGCTTTGCCAGCCTGGCAGTCCAGGCCTGCTCTTATTTGCCCTGCCTTCATGCTTTGCCACTGAAGAGGGTTTCCTGGGGCCCCCGAAAGCCGCCCTTCTTCGCAGGGACACCAGGCCTCCTAGACTGCTCGGTGGGTCTAAGCTGCTCCGCGCTCGTTCAGGCGGCGCCTACAGAGCTATCTGGGTCAGGCAGGCTGAACACTCTGCCTTTCCTCCGCGTTTTACCAGGGACGCTTCCGCCCGTGATCCTTTTTCCAGACGGGCCCCTAATCCTCCTCCATAGCCCAAATCTTCCAGCTGTGATTTCCTGATCTGCTCTATGACAGATACGTATTTTTTTAGTGCATACGGTGCATAGTTTCTTCTGTTTCTTTGACACTTCACGGTATTTCCCAACCGTATTTCAAATCTTTCCTCTTTTCCACTGTGCTCCAGCTTTGGCACCTAAGGCGATGGCTGAACAGCAGCGAGCCGAGCCGACGGTGCATCACTCCAACTCGTGGTAACAGGCATGCACCTTTCCTTCCAAGGGGCACTTCATCCATACAGATGTTTTCCCCAGATGTTTCAGAGTAACCCCAAATTCTTCGAGCAGCAAAGCTCTTACTCCCTAACATCACGCTCAGCTCCCACGCGTGAAACCTCAGCCTCCCATTCCCTTTTTGCCCCCCTCACCCCAGTGCTTCTCCATTGCTTCAGCACAGCACCCCGGGAGCCCACCCGCTCCCCCTCGCTCGCAGGTACCGCCGGGGCGGCCCCGACTCCTCCGCCGGCGCTGCGGCTGCCGTTGCAGCAGGGACCGGCTCGCCCCGGCCCCCCGGGGCAGCGGGCACGGACCTGCCTTCCTGCCTCTGCTCTCCTGGCAGCCCCTCGCCCGGCAGCCTGTTATCGTCACGATGAGTAACAAAGCCAGTCGCGCGGAGCTGTTTGGCACTCTCCGGCCTGGTTTTGGGTGGAACGTGCCCGGGGGGCAGGAGAGGCCTTTTCCAGCTGTGCTATTTCATGCTTTGAATGACAGATTAATGTTGCTATTAAAAATCTTCCTGTCAAAAGTTAAAACTTTCCCTGACTTTCTCTAGGGCTGGGATTTGGCCCTGAGCACGTACATCTACTCAGCAGGGTTGCAAAGTGCATCTTCTTGCTACTGTTGTGGCATCCAATATCCTGTCTTTTGTATTCTCCCCTACTTCGCCTTTCTTTTCAAGGTGCCCAATAAGGTGTTCTCCCAACAAGTGTATAATTATTTAGTAATTGCACTGTTTTATGATTGCATTGTTGGTAATTGCTCAATATTGCAAGTGATTTATTAGTAATTGCAGAGTCTTTCGGATCTGTCTTCAGTAAGAGAACAAATAGCATCTTGCATCAATAGACTTCAAAGCCTTCGAGAGGGATTTTTCTTTAATGGTCTTTTTTAAACTATGTTTCCTACTGCAGTCCCGAGGGCTGGAGTTTCTTACTCCGTCTTAAACAACAGCTACAACTTTCACTCCTTCCCTGCCGTGGAAAAACACATGACGTCAGTCTTCGAACAGGGTGTTACTGTACAGTCCAGCTGCCCCCTTGCTGTAGCTCCACCTGCTTCTAATGGGATTTCACCCTGACGATGAAAACCCACCACCCATTTGGCTAAATGCGTTGCACCTGAGGCAAAGGAAGCGCTACCCTCGCCGCCGTTTAATCGGAGGGAGAAAGTGGGGTCGGAAATTTCGGGGGTGAAGTGCAAGCACGGTGTTGCTGTCAGCCGAGCGCAAAGCCGGAGGGGTTTTCAGAAAGTAAGCCCAGGGGGTTTCCACGCAGAGGGGGAAGCTGAGCGTTTGCAGAGGGCTGCCTGCCTTCAGAAAGCAGACGATGCGGCAACAGTTACGCTTCTCGTCAATGCAAAACTAATGCTGCAGGCCACAGTACTGATATTTAAAATGAGACGCATTGTTTAATAATAGATAATATTTTTCAGCTGTAATTATTTTGCCCCAACATGTTTACGCACATTGCAGAGATCAATAAGGATCGAAAATAAAAACCTACGCATGATTTAGTCATATTATAATTAAGAAATAATTAAGGGGCACAGCAATTTGAGGAAATATTCTTCAGTGTTATCCATTAAAACCGTATCCCGTAGCTCCTCACGCATAATTTCACGTGGGAAGAGCTTGGTTTTCAAACCTCAACCCCAGCAAATCTGGCCAAGGGTTGGGAAGCACCAGGGCAGGTCTATCGCTTCCCTAGAGTAGCTAAACTCAGCTGTCTCTCAGCCTTGAGCCTCTCAATGATTTCTGCCCGCGGTCCGAGAGCGGCCCCTGCAAAACCCGGCAGTCCGAGCCTACGCTGCCTTTGCTGCTGCCTGTGGACGCGTTCGTAAGCGCGGCGAGGAAATTTTCGTGTTGGTATTAAGAACGGCTTCTCCCCTCACCCCCAGCCCTGAGCTTGCGTTAAATGAGTGGTAAAATGCTCCTTTTTGCCCCCCGCTAGGCTTCGGGAGTTAAAAACACCCACGGGCTCCACAAGGAAAGCGGCAAACACAGACACGCACACGCTGCTTTCCCTCGCTTGCTGCTGCGACAGCCCACTCGTGTTTTTAAAACTAGACGTTGATCTGGTCGCACTGACCTCGTTTGTATTTGGGTTCACCATTAAATAACTCTGAACACCGAACGATCGTCACTCATACGACGAACTAACGCTACCGCTGTCTCAGATGCTTCTCAATCCAACGCAGCAGAGCGTGAAACGCGTGGCCGTCACCGTAACCAGCCCAGGAAATCTCGCTCTCTCTCCCCCCCCGATTTCCGCAGCGGGATTTCCGGCGGAGGGGCTAGCAGCTCGTCCCGCGCGGCGCCCGCAGCAGCTAGCGCCCGGGCGCGGGGGTTAGTTTAGGGGCGCTGGCGGCCCTCGGGGAGCTCCCCGGCACGGCTGCAAGCAGGCGAGGACGCCTGGCAAGCGCCCGAGGACGCCGCGAGCAAACGCTGGGGGGGTCGGGGGTTAGAGGCTGCCGAGCGATGCCCGAAGAGAGCCGCGGCAGAGCCTCCCTGCGGCCGTCCCTCGCTGCCAGCGCGCAGCGGCTCAGGCTTGCCTGCTCTACCCGACGGCTCGAGAGCGAAGCAGGTTTTCCGGCGGCCAGCGCCGCGGCCACCCGCCCTCCCCCTGGGCCCCTCTCGGCTCCGGGAACCACCTCTTCTTCCATTGCAGCTCCGGCAGAGGCAAAAACTTCCGAAACCACAGGGCGAGCTTTGAAAATGGGGTGTTTTGCTGCTGCCGCTGGTGTATATAGCCTTCGTGATCCGGTGGGTATATTTGAAATAGTCAGGTTACTTCCTTTCCTTGAGTTAGACGCGACTTCATGGTCCTTACCTCGCGGCTAACGTAAACCCCTCCCTCGGGGGTAGGCTGCCAAGCTCAGCTTCAGATAAAACCGGGAACGGGCAAAAGCGAATCTCACCAAACTTCACACCATGCGTAACGCCCGGCAGTGGCTCCAACCTACGGACACAGGTTTCTGTTTTCACTACCGAAACCCGCCAACAAGGCCTGCCAGCATCGTACGACGCGTTCTCGGGGCGCTGTAGAGCCCGCGAACCCAAGGGAGACGCTCGGCGAGGCCGGCAACCTTCGTCCCCGCGCTTCCCCAAAGACGGGGGCGTCACCGCTCGTGGTGAACGGCGTCGGGGACCGGTCGAACTGCTTCTCTGATGTTACCTTCACCTCTTTTCAAGAGCGCAGCATATTCCCAACGTCCGTCTTCTGCGCTGTCTGGAGGCAGGGCGACCAGAAAACGCGTTGTCAGCTGAGGTTGTGACAAAAACGCCAGGCATTGTTTAAAAAAATAAATAAAAAGGAGTCGCCCCTTCTAAAGCTTTTGCTTTCCACATGCATTCGATGAACCCGTCGGTTCGGCTGCAACGCTTGGCGGTCTTTATGGACGTCTAGCAGAAGCCACTGCAACGCGAGGGCCAGACCGCTTGCAGAAATAACTCGTCCTAGCCCAAACAGAGCGTCTGTCGGTAAACGCGCAAGGACAGGCGCATCTCCTTGGGCTACCTGAAATCCTGCTCAGCATGCAAAGCACCCTCCAGCGGCAGGGTGCCCCGTGGCGGGGGACGCCCGGAGGCGAGCTCTCAGGAGAGGCAGGCTCCGGGCCTGCGCCGCTGCCTGCCCGGGGTGGCCCTGAGCAGCCGCCGCGGGGAGCACGTCCGAAGGGGAGCCGCGGCACCGCGCGCCGACGGCCGGGGGAACCAGGCCCCCCAGGGAAAGGCGAGCTGGTATTAACCCAACCGCCCCGCTTCTCAGCTGGTGTTAGGAGGTGGGGCCACCGCCGGGGGTTCGCAGCTTCTGCTGCTGGGGCAATAGCCTCTAGCAGGGGGACAGCAGAAGGCGGTGACTTATAACTCACCCCAGCACAAGCCACCAGACCTCAGCAGGAGGGACCCAAAGGTGCCTCTCGCTCCTGCCGCGTGCAGCGCTTCGTGCATCAGCAGAGGTATTGACGGTTCCTAAATCCTTCACGTTGGGGATAGCAAACATGAGGCATCTAGTCAGCCAAGCAGAAAGAAATGATCCTGAAGATTAAGAGGCAAATCCTGCAGTCCTCCAACACCCCTGCTCTATCAAAACTCCCATCAAAATCAATACCGGTTTTAAACGGGGACTCAGTCACGCCGTAGCTCAGAGTAAGAGGGCAGCTCGTTATCAGGCTGCTGCAGCACGCTGCTGCAAGGGCTCCCGCAGGTAAGGCCCTGCCTACCAGGCGTGCGCTAGACATTACCTAGAGCTGTGAAGCTCACGCACGTCAGACCCTCATGCATGCACCCTCAGCCCTACATCGGTCGCCCTTTCGTAGGGCGTAAGCTCTGTATCATGAGCTTTGTACGCTGCAGGCCACCCTCCGGGTTGTCCTAAAAGGCAGAGGGCAGGAAGCAGCCCTTTCTTCCATCCTGAGCGCAGGATACCTCGTTTTCTGCAGCTATACTAGCTGCTTTTGCCTGTGCTCACAGACCAAAGGGGACACGGCAATGCTGCAGACGCTGCTTTTCCCACTATGCCGCCACCTGCGAGCTAAGACGGCAGCACAGGGATGTTAGCTGGCGCTGAAGGCTGAGGGGGCTCCGTGCTTCCCAGTGCAGCCACGCAAAGCAGGACGTGACCTAGCTCCAAGGAAAGCAGTGCAGGATTGAGGCCCTGCTCCCTTCCCTGTGCTTCCCAGGTCATCGTCCGCATGGGGCCTCAGGTGAGAAGGATTTCACCTGAACGGCCATGCAACAAAACCCTCTAGTCGGAGAATACGTTAATGCACTGGGAAGTGAAGGGGGGGGGGGGTTACCGTCTTAGTGATTGCCACAGAAACGATCACACAAGCTGCATTTCACATTTCAGCAGGAAAAGCCGAAGAGAGAGCGCCCTGGCAGGCAGAGCCCTGGGAGGCCAGTGCAGGCAGCACAGAGGAGCCGCTGCGGCTGGTGAGGAGGCGAAAACCGGAGCCCTTTTCCGGAAACGCACAGCAGAATCTCATATCCCCACTGCTTCTCTGAATCGCCCAGGTAAGAAATTATTACTTTTATACTCAAAGGTTAGAGCAACGTAATTCAGTGTGGAAGAGCTGGCTTGTGAAATCCCTGCGAGTGAAGTGCTATGGCAGGGAGCAGCTCGCAGTGGGAAAACGATTCGTGCAATTTTGATAGCATCACATTCAAACCTGCGCTAACCCCAGCGCAGGGGCTCCGACATCTCCTGGAACCGGGAGTTGCCAGAAACGTGACCGTCTGCTAATCCGCGCACGTAGCTTTGGAAGAGAGGAGACATCAGCTAAGCGGGTATCGCAAGGAGAAGAGTGACACCCACCTCTGGAGGACGCGTCTGCTCCCGCTGGCACGCAGGCTGTCCGTTCCTCCAGGAGGTTCTCCGTTCCCACGTCCCCGTTCATCTGCTTTACCGTGTTAGCAGCTGAGCGACCCCACGGGCATCTCCGCTAACGATTACAAAGCGGGACACGGGGCCTGGCCTCCCTCCTTGCCCGCGAGGGACTCTGTGTGCCTGTGGGGGGGGGGGGGTCCTGGGACGCCTCCTGCGCCCAAGGAGGAGGTGGGATCGCTGGGCAAACACCAGCCACCACGTGCCTTTGCTGTCACGTCGTCTCTGACATCCCCGCACCCCGCAGCGCGGGCTTTGCCTCGGCGCTGTAGCGAGGGCACCGCCACTCAGCACCTAGAGTTTAGCGGCTGAGGTTTTGGCCTCCAGGGCCTTGCTTAGCTGATGCTAATCTCCTTGACGGGGTGAGGGTTGTTTTTTTTTCCAGCCTATCACATCCCTTTTGTCCGCCTATTCGAGGCGAAAACCCCTAAGCGCCCTGAACCGCTGGCAGAGCAGCCCCGCGGGCCTGGCCGGGGCCCGCCACGAGGCCCCTCGGCGGCCGCCGTGGCCGTGCCCCCGCCTCTCCTCCAGGCCCGCTCGGCGGCCGGCCGCGAGCTCTCCCCGCCGGAGGCGTGCGCGCCCCGAGAGGCAGGGGCTCAGGCGCCGGCAGCCGTCACGCCTGAGCCGGCCCGTTTCTCACGGCGAGTCCTGCCTCGCTTTCCTCCTCCGCCTTGGTGCCTGCGCGGGTTAAATCTTTTTGCAAAACCCACGTTTCAAGGGACAACGCGTTCCCCCTCCTTCCTGCCTGCCTCCCGCCCAAGAAAGGCCCGTCCAAAAAAACGCTTGTGCTGAGGAGCTTAAATATCAAGGCAGGCGCCCCGGAGCGGCCTCGCTCAGCGCCAAGCAGCTCAGCCGTTTTGAAGACCGAGGCGCCGGGGAGCCGAACTGCGGCGTCCTGTTTTTGCAAACATTGGGTTCGATGTTGTGTTTAATAACTCCTGTCAGACACATCCCCACAGGTGACCCAGATTCAGAAAGCCTCTGTATCTAGGATTGTTATGCACATACTTAAAGACAGGCTTAATGGGCTTCCTCAGATCAGGGCCACATCAAACAGTTCCCTCTCTGACGGGGGAATGGCTTTTTGCATTTGAAGTGCTGGCGCACGCCGCACAGGGCTTGTCGACAAGGTGCAAATTCGTCCGGGGATTTCCTTGGCTGGCTGCTTAGCTCTCTAAAATTCACATCTTACGTAGCTAGCGTTTGCTTTGGCATCTAAAAGCCCCCAGCAGAGCAGGCGGGACGTCCTCGCGGCCGCCAGCTCCGGCGCGCGTTTCCTGCGGCCGCACCGGCACCCGGGGGTCAAGCAGGAGGAGAACCCAAGGAGAGGTGGTTACTATAAACGTAACCTTGAATCGGGGTGTTTTACCTCCGGTTTATCCTTTGAGCCGAACTGACGGCTCTGCCTCCCACCTCACCTTCCAGTGCTGGATTTGCACACGGGGTGACACCGCTGGGCTCCAAATTCTTCCTTTTCCGATTACACCTCGCTTAAGACGTCTTACGTGGCCTCATGCCATGCCAAGGCCTGGGCGGGAGCCCCCAGGCGCTCCCAAAAGCGGTACCCGTGAGACCCTGACAGCTACAACATTCGCGCCCGACGTATTTACGTCCCTGGCCAGGGCGCGCGCGGCCGCAGGGGGCCCGTTAGCAGAGCCCCGTAAGGTGTAATTTCACCTTCACGACACCCACGTGCTCTTGGGTCGAGGCAGCCTTGTCCCCCACCTTATCCGGGAAGACGCAAGCGACGCAGAATGGGTTCCTCCCGGGCCGGGAAAGGCGGGCAGCAACCGCCGTCGGAGCGGACCGCTGGCCCGAGCGGCCCCTTCTCGGCTGATGCGCGTCATTACGTCAAGCGGAGCGAATACTCTCCGAGGCAAGAGCTGAAACCCAGACGACTCAAACCCCTGCTTAAAACACAGCCAGTTCCGGGCCAGGATCTAAACCAGCGTCCTGACGTTCAGGGAGGCGTTCCTGAACCCCGAGCTACTGAACAAGAGGAGAACAACATCACCACCACGTTCCCCCAGCAGTTCTCTGATTCTCACTCCGTCTGCTCTTTTTACAGATTGATTTGTGTATGTGTTTTTTTTTTTAATTGAACTAAGTGAAATTTTAGGGAAGAGAAAAGAGGTAATTTTGTTAAGCAGGACAATAAGGCTGATCTAAATCAATTAAAAAAAACTGACTGACAAAATGGGAAAAAAAATCTATTATTCATCTGGCCCTAGCTGTGAGCATATTTTTTTGAATTCACCGTTTTCTATAGCTACAGTGTTCCCATAAATTTACAGGTGCAAATTTATCTGTCTACATCAGCTTCCTGATATTTTTTCATGGCTGAGGATGCTGCTGAGGATGCTGCAACTTCTTTGGAAAAATTGGATTAGATTCAGCAACTAAAATACATGAGTGCACGCGCGTAACTAAGTCTGAAAACGTTAGCCTAGAGAAATAGGCCCCGCACGCGTGCCTCTTTCTGCATTGACTCAAAACAAAGCTATTTTTCCAACGTGCATCTTTGGGCTAACGCAGGATACTCCAGATTCACAGCTTGGGGTGGGGGGGGGGGGGGGAAGTGTGGGGAGAGGAGAGCATGATTATGTTACGGGTGTCCTTACGAATTTACCTAGTCATTGACAAATAGTCAAGAAGCTTACACAATCCATTTCAGATTGCAACAATTCACTCCCAAATTGAAAACGTGTTCGTTTGACTGCCCCCCTAAGAGGATAAGCAAATAAAAACTTCAAATGCAAGAGCACTATAAAACGTGATATCCAGCCTCTTACAGTACCATGCCTGAAATACGGGACCCCCAGCTATTTTACTCAGGAAAAGGTGAGAATAACTGCTACCTTTCGATACAGCTGTAGGCAGGTCTCAGACTTAGGACTTCAACCCAGCCTGTAAAAACGTTCCCGGATAAGCTATGGGCATCGTATTGAATTGAGCTACATGACACTAGATGAACTCAGTGAAGAATACAACCAGTTGCTTCTTTAATAATTCTCTCCAAAAAGCTGCAGTCATAGAATAGCTTATACTAATCTATGGGTTTAGGATAATTTAATAATATTACTGCTACTTCTGCTTCCAAGAGGGTGTAGATAAAAAAACCCCTAGTTTTATTTTGCTAAATGGCAGTTATTTTTCTATAATTTACATGCACCTTCTCATTCTGTAAGGAAATTTGAGTTAATATCATTCCCAAATTGTAACACATAAATCATAATCCGTTCCTGAGAGCAAAGACCTAACATACTAATAAGTCTCTTTTCACCTAGAGGCATTCCTTCTGTTTTAATAACACAAAAGAGAATAACTACACAGCTAAGGCGCATGGAAGGAAACCTTATCGTACATACGAAAAACAGACAAGATATTTTAAGGAATAAATGGTTAAAATGAAAAACTCATGCTATTTTCTGCCATCTCGTAGAACATGCCCTTAGCTGGACTACAGAAAAAAATAAATATGAATCTTACTTTGTATTTTTATATAAACTTTCATCTCAGGAACTCATAAAGAAGTTTAGCAGTCACACGACGTCTTTGTGGCGTTGGGAAATATTACTGTCCCTAAGAGGCAGAGGGTCACTGCTGGGAACTAACCTGTAGCAAAACATCTCTCCCGCCTTGAAATGGCCCCATCCAGAGACTCAGCTACAGGGTGCTTTCACATTTCTATCAGTTTTTGCCCAATTTATGGCAAGATGAGAGGCCTCAATCAATCATACCAAAAAACAAACAAACAAAACCCCATAACAAAACAAAAAACCCGCCCTGAGGTAGTCATAGATTTGGACCCAGAGCAAGAGAACAGGTGGGTGGGCAAGCCAAAAGGAGCCAACCCGCAGCGGGTGGTGAGGCCCCTGGAAACAGTCCTCCGCTATGTCCCACTTTGTAAGCGCTCTTAGCAGGGTCCCTCAACATCCGGGGGAATTTTGCCTCGAAAAAGGTAGGATTTGACTCATAATTCACAGCTGTCATCTTCAATGCATTTAAGAAATTGTGGAGAGTTACAGAATTTAAGGCTGAGGAGACATCCACAAATACCTAATCTGACCTCCCACACAGTCAAATACCACCTGCAGTGGGTACCTTCCCTCAGCAATATCTGAGCTGTGCAGCTTTCATAACAAGAGCTGTAAAAGGCTTCCTTTCTTTCAAGGCACCCTTAAGGCAGATAGATCATGGATAAGCCTCAAAAATCTCTACGAGGTAGTTCTTGCTTAAGAAAAAGGTGAAGAAAAGAATCCCTGAAACCCACATGATAAAGTGATGATCTGTCACTGTTTACTACTAAATGAGGATGGAGCAGGAAAGATCAAAATCATGGAATCAGCCCTCTGCTAGTCTCAGACAGATGCTTTATAGCTTCCTTGCTCATTGGCAACCCTTGCATGGTGCGCTGCGCTAATAACATTTAATTGAATTCGACCAGTGGCGATGCGAGTGAAGTGCTTATTGCATACAATTGAGTTAGCATGCTCTGCAGGTCTTCCAGATGTGACCAGATATTGTATCTTTTCCTGTTGTTTCCATCTGTAAACTTTGGCTTATCCATCAGTGCCAAAGCAGATAGGTCTTTAATGCAGTCAGTGTGGAATCAGATGTTTCCATTTCCTAATAGCCTTGAAATGACCCTGTGGCCAATGGCAGACAGGCTGCAACTCGCTTCTTGGAGCACTGCTTCATCTAATAACCCAGACCACGCACAAGACCAAATTAAAGTGTTGGTGGTGCTCAGATAACTGCTTTCCCCTGTCCCTGCCGAGACAGGTCAGGCAGCATGTCCCCAGGTAGACTTGCTCGCTGCCTTCCCCTTGCCTCTACCTGTATGCACTCTGTGGGTTACTGCATGCATGATGCAGAAGACCCACTTTTGACTAATCAACACCACCTACCTATCTTAGGCCAAATTTTAGGCATTTCTCAGGTGAGGGAATGGGGAGAATGAAGTCATGCATGAATCTGACTCAGAGCACGGGCCCAAACTTTTTCATGTAGTTTGGGTACAAGGGACATAGGAAGGGCTGAGCACACTGCAGCACGGGCCTAGTTTTCCTGGTAGGTGCTGCAGACGAACTATATCTGAGCTACAGGCAGTGATGCAGACAAAGGTCCATGAGTTCAGGGGTCAGCATGCAAGGGCTACTCCCAAACCCGTTTTCCGCTAGGCAGTGCGGACATAAGAACCTAACAGTACGCAAAAGAACTGGAGACCTGAATTGTTCTGGGTTTATTACAGCAGAACATGGTCTAGCATCCAGCATATTTGAGTTTTTGCTGCAAACATTAGCAGCTTCATCTAAAAACCAGTAGTTAAAATACCAGGAAGTTGGCGCGTGTTGCTTTAAGACAAGATCACCCTTTCCAGATTTCAGCTTCAGGCCTGTTTTTGAGAAGCTTGGCTTTCATTTCCTCAAAACCTTAGAAAGTTGCAGGGCAGAAATAAAATGAAAAGCTATAAAAATAATGAAACTAGAGATGTGGGCATATTTCACAGCATATTGAACCATGAGCAAAAAGTATAGATTAGGAAAAAAATAAGAGACTACAGAGTGTTTATAGAGCCAAACCAATGTTTTCCTGGGATCTGAAAAAACCCTAATAATAAATTACAACTCCCATCCCACAGCAAAGCAATAATTTAAAACTAAATTTACATTGTAATTAGCCTTTCAAAAATGCAAAGAACTTCAATATAGATGTCCATTAATAATATCACTGCTGTTGGGAAGCCTGTTCCACCCACACATGCTACTTAATTAAGCTCAGAGTTCTTCATTCATACAAACAGACAGTTATGAAGAACAGGTGGTTCCTAATTTAAGGATAATGGATAAGTGGATCTCAGTAAAACTTCAGAGCCTCAGATCATCTCATTTAACATTTTGCTTGTACCTTTGAAGATTTTATTTTAAGCTCAATTTTATTTTTCTCCAGCAGCCATGACTTAGCGTATCTGTAACGGAATACAGTGCCTGCTCATCTCTTAATATAACAACGCAGATCACTTTCCATAAAGAGCCATTCAAATGCTTTAAAACAGTTCACCAGGTAACCTGTAACATGCCACATTTTTGGTGCGACCACAGGGCTATGGTTCACTCACACAGCTGGAGAGACGCATGAGCAGACTGGGAAAACTTGGGCAGGCTGCTGGCAGAGCTTGGGACTGTAACAGCAGCAGCGGAGGGCTGCCAGCAGCGGACAGGGGATCTCGAAAGGAGAGAGGTGGCCAAGGAACGGAGAAGTCCACAGGCTTTGCGTTGGGCTGCCAGGCCACGCGCGACCAGGTCTCCCTTCTGCAGGGATACCCAGGCAGGGGAAAAACCTCCAGAAAACATGCTCAGGATTTCTCCTGGGGAGCCAGTGGTTCCCCTGCACTTTGTCCCAGCGTTGCGCAAACGCGTGCGCAAAACCTCGGATCAGTTCGCACCAGCGCTGCTGCACCACGCTCGAGCTGAGCTGGCTCTGGACAGAATCACTGAGGATGCCCCTTAATTAATTAGGATTCATTCTAATTAATTAGCCACATGCCAGGTTGTCTGTGGGTGGATAATGTTCAGGAGCTGCACAGCGTTTATGCAGCCCGCTCTGCCTAACAGGGAATATCTAGGGAGAGCGTGGGGACCTGGAGGAACAGTCTAGACTGGAGGAGGGTTTACTTGCACCTGCAAATTTTAAAGCACTTTGTGGGGTTTCCACTATCCTCACGTGACAGCTCATGAAACACTGAAAAAGTAAGGCAGGGAAGAGCTCAAGTCCTGACACCCTATTTATTTCACAAACGAGCTGAGGCCCTTTTGTCGAGGAGAATTTTTTCAGAATTTCTGGTGCCCTAGAAAGTCAAGTCGCCCCTCTATATGAGGGTATGGCAGTAACAACTTTGCAACCCATTGCAGTGGGTCTGGAGATTCCCCTGGAAGGCCCAAAACCAAAGAGGAGAAAGGCTGAGGGACACAGCTCCTAGACTTCACCCAGAAAGGCACCACATCTGGCATTTCAGCTGTGCAAACTGCAACGACTAATTCAAAACAATGAAGCATTTAAAGACAGAGCCCATCTCTAGTAGAAACAAATGGGTCTTTTATACCCAATTCTACCAGCCATTTAAAGAGAAAATATAATCACAGTATAGTCAATGGAGTGAGTAATATTTACTGGTTGAGTGATGAATGGCTCTCTCTGGAAGAAAGGATATTTTTACATATGACTTCTGACAGCTAGGGTAGCTGTAAAATGTAGCCTGAAATAAATAGCCATTTTATTTTTAAAAAGCCGGATGATTCAAGTAGTGCAGGCAAAGACACAGCAACTCACACCTCCACTAACAGTTTGTTCACAAGCCTACTGCTTCTCTTGTTAGACTCCCTTTCACCTCCCGCTGTTACTGAGACAACTTCTATTTTTTAGGAAAAGTATATCACAAGGTTGCTTCTAAGTAGAGAGGACAAAGAGGTTGAAGACAATTAGATTGCAGTGTTAGAGGTCACCACCGAGCTGGCAGTGTGCAGGACAGTGGTTTAAGCTGAACCCAGAGCAGACCAAGCTGCATTGCAAGGCCTAGGCTAACTTGTGCTACTTCAGCACGGCGAGGGCTAGCTGCGTAAGCCCAACTCTTCCTGCAGCTTAGCAGGAGCAGGTGAAGATGCTGTTAGCTGTGTGTCTGAGCCAACTTTACAAGAGGTGCCAATTTTTATGTGGTGAGATCTCTATCTTCTATCCCAGTACATTCACATTTATTCAGTGGAATATTCAGGTAAAAATAAATTATCGTGTGGAATACAAGGCTGCTCAACCACATAGTCACACGCGTCTTATTGAGCTACTGGAGAGCAGATACACCATGGAAACCACACACACAGCAGGCTCTAATTGGGCAGGGCTTGGGGGAGAGGCAGGAGATGTTTTCTCTGACTACGCTTTCTCTCAGTGGAATGAGAGGTAGAAGTCTTAAATGTTTTTCTTCTGGGGAGAAAAGGCTGTACCCAGAGGTATTTTTCCTACCTGCTTATGCTCAAGCCCCTTGAAGCAGGCACTGCCTGTTGCACGTCAAGAATACCAAGGCCTTTACCTCCAAGCAGATGTCCTGTGTCTGGACCTTGACCCATGCTCTATTTCTGTATCATCCAATTAAAAAAAAAATCAGATAAACTTCATATTATGCAGCACTCACAAGACAGATAAAAATATAACTGTTAACGCTAGTACAACAGATGTTGTGTATTCAAACTCCGCCATCAAACTACAGGCATATTTTAAAGGAATTAAGAGCAGATTGTCTCCTTTATCTTAAATTAGCTGTATGCCCATCAGGTGATCTCTGTTCTCAGCTCCTTTATTCCTGCCCACACCGCTCTGTTCCTCCCACCATTTAGACTTACTTTTTTCCTCCTAGTTTTATTCATCCTGTTTATGTAGCCATACAACACAATAAGGCTGGCTGGAAAGCTCTGATTCAGTTAAGCAGAAATAAGTAAAAACAAGTGAGACCCTTGGGTTTGTGAGATCTCTTAAAACTATCACATTTCTGTTTGTAGGTGTCTGCCGCTACCCCTCTCCTCTTTCTAACCAGGGGCTATGACATCCCTCTGGACAGCAAGAGCTCCATGCTCAAGTCCGCGCTCTACCAGCTTGGCATAAGCAACAAGTCATTTGTTCAAGAAAGAAAGCAGTTTAAAGCCCACGAGGGTGCAAAATTTGTTTGCTTTTTCTCATTGCTCAGGTCTCCAAATAGCGCTACTGAAGGCTGGGAGAAAGGTTTGTGCCCCAGCAGTTCCTCTGCCCACTCCCCATCCTTATATTCGTTCAGTTAGAAGAAGAAAACACCTCTCCATGCAGGTCTTTCCACTGAAACGGGCACGGCCTCTGCCCTGACTGTCTAATCTCCCCCTCGTGCATTTTGTTAATTTGCTGACTTCCACCCCAGCAGACAGAGGCCATGAGGCCTCCCTCTTCTTTACTTACATTCCTGCCAACTCTTCCTTCTCATCGTGGCTTTTTCTACAGCTCCCCAAGATCTCTGTGCCCCAGTCCAACAAAAGTCTGACTTCATGCTTAAACAGCACGCCGAACAGAGACGCTTTCTTCAACAGGGGCCTCATTTTGGAACAGCCCCAACTGCTAGTCCAACAGGCTCTTCTCTCCTTCAGAGCCCTCTCTCATCTAAGTGCTCATTTCATAAAGCTTTCTGCAATCAATTTCCTCCTCAGTGTCATCTCCACTTCCCCCTTTATTTAAACTATTGCCCTCTTTTTTTGCTTCTGTCAGATCCAGAGCGCAAGCACTGTGACCAACCCTGCATGCCTTGATGGTGCTAATAATGTATCATTATACATAACGATGTAATCAGAGAAAGTTCAAGAGGCAGTTCAAGGATGGGGAGGCTGCAACCAGCCCGTCTTCAGATGGGCACAGCCTGCCATGCAATTTGAGATAAAGGGAAAATATGTAAATAAACAGTGAAACTATGTGAGGAAAAGGCAGGGAGAAATCATGGTATTAACCAATATATTATGGGAACAAAGTGAAAGTGGATCTGAAGTTTCCAACTTCTCGGAGTAGCATCATATCGCTGAAGATTTTGCCCGGGTCTCTTGCGTAGAGGGAAGAGCCTGTGCTTGCAAACCAGGGAGAAAGGCCCATTGTGCGGCTTTCACCTTCCCTTGCCAGATTCCCTGTTGTTATTTTTGGAAGGCATAATTACAGGCTCACAATTTTCATAGATTTTTGAAAAATGCCCCATTGATTAGATTTTACAAACTGCCCAGAAAAGGAACTCCAGAATTAATGGCAGGCTGACACAGTCTATATTAGTTTGTTCACAAAACCTCTTTGTAACTGTCAGCACATGGCCCCCATGGCTGTAGAATACATTGTCAGCTTCTTAGAAGGATGGAAGAACGTCGCCAATTCATTTTTCTCTGTCAAATGTTTCATTTACTACGGAGTCTGTAGGCAGGTTAACATCTCTCTCCCATGCCAGCGCCGCCGCAGCAGTAACCATTTCTGCATTTCGCTTGCCAGCTAAGTTTGCACTGCCCTTGCCCTGGCAAGGGGGTCACGCTCATGGCAGCGTGCACTTAATGAATGAGCATAATTAGCCTGAAGATGTCTCAGCAGGCTGGTGAGGTGGCAGTATACTCAATTGCTACATAAGAAGTAAAGCTAAATGACTCCCACACCTGGAGCTGGTGATAAATAGGCATGACAATACAGTTGCTGGTGGCTTAACATGCCAGCCTGAGCTCACACTGGTATGGACTGGGAATTGGAGAGGCCACATAGGCACCCTGCACCCCTGGGCTCCGACTTGCATGCCTGGGGCAGAGCTCCCTGAGCAAGGGCAGGAGCAGGGAAGGGGTCTGTTGCCCCAAAGCCTTTGATACAAGGATCTCCTTTGCCTTGCAGCAACGGACCAGCAAAACAAAAGCTGGGATTTCTCTTTTCCTTCTGGTTAAAGCCAGAACAGAGCTGAACTGAGCCCAAAGCCTGGGCATCCCCCTTTCCAAGGGCAGACGAAGATCTGCGTTTTGCAGGGTAGACCTGCCTAGCCACCTGGTCACAGCAGGTTTGTCGGCAGCTGAAAGGGTGTTTGCGCAGCCCTTGGTGCCACCCACCTTGGAGACCTTATCCCGGGCTAGAAAGTCCGGGTCAGGCAGTTACACCAGGACAGCTGCAGAGGAACAGCCCGGGGTGGGGAGGTTTGCTCACAGCTGTGAGCGAGCAGTTCCCAGTGCCGGCGTCCCCCCACTTGCGGGCCGGCAGCGGGAGCTGGGCGATACGCGGAGCCCTGCGCAATCAGCCCCACTCGCTCCCAGTGCCGCGTCTTTGTTACGAGGGATGCTGCAATAAGTGTAAGGAATGCAGCTTGCAGCCCGAGATCCCAGGATGGATTTGCAGTGCTGACAGCTACAGAAATCATCTCTTGATTTACAATCAGTGGAAATTTGATACAGGAGTCACTGGGAGAGAATAAATGTGTCATTTTTAAAGTCGCTTTGACTATAACCCCCCCTTAATTGCAGAAAATACAAAATAAGTGCCAAATGGAAGTATGAGAAGCAATTTTTTTCTGTTCATTACTGACACAAAATAAGCCATGAGCTTATCCTTTCAGACCCCGTAAATTCAAAACACCCTCTACATTTTAAGCCCTATTTCCCTGGAATGAGAAGTAAAACATATCTACATATTGTTACAGTTATAAAGCTGTAGAAAAGTCTTTCTTCTCTAAAACTGATAGACACTTTCCACCAAAATGTAATTTCAAATGAGAATATAAGTTATGATTTTATGTGCGTCTGCCATGCAGTAGGAGCTTGAATATTCTTAATCAGTATGGATGTATTTCTGATTGTTCAGGGGAGAAAAAACGACCACCACAGCATCTAGCAACTGTCTCGCTAAATAACAATCCTTCCAACTATATTTTGGCAAGCAACTACAGCTTCCAGAAATCAAGTAACCATGGTGTCTAGTCATCTCTACATCCTTTGGGATCAAATGCAATTTAAATACCTGGAGTTAAAACAGTTTTTGGAAAAAGACTACAATTCAGGGAACATACCTTTCCATCAAGTTTTTTTTTTTTTTTCCCCCCTTAAACAAAAAGCTGCTGCTTCTTACCTCTGCAAGGGAACTCTAAACCCAGAAACTATATCTTTGTTAATAAATTTGAAGATACTATCTTAACTACTCAAGTTGTATATTCATTTGGATTTAGAAAAGTGGAGGCGCATGGTTCAATTAGGAATGAATTAATGTGACTTTCCAGCATGAAAGAGATGCTTGGAAACCAATTGCAAAATAGTCATTTTAAAGTGTCACAGCAGTTTTAAACAGCTCACAGAAGTACCAGGGGTGAAACCCAGCCCTCACTGAGGTCAATGGGATGTTTAAAACCAACTTCAGTCAGGGCCAGGTTTTCACCCCCGGAGGCTCCGACTTCATAGCACCTCTGCCACAGCGCGAGCGGCAGACCTCCAAGGAAAGCAAAAGCCTGGAGCTGCTGCGGCTCCAGCGCAGCCGTAAGGGGTATAACGCGTTTAATGGAGACTGCCAGTGAGTGAACAAGTGATTGCAGATCTCCATTCACCACCAGTTCCCTTTGGCGGAGATACTGGAGTCCTGCCTTCCCCCTCCTGCATATTTCCACCTCTCCCCTTGGAGATACAGGATTCGGCTCTCATGGGGCTGTAGCCACTTTAGTGCAGAACATTTTTCAGATACTTTGAAACTTCAGAAATACAGAAAACTTACACTTCCTAGGTAGCCGTTCTCCCATGTCCTGACCACCCCTTTCCTTCCCATTTCAACTAGTCTACCACACGCCTCTTTTCAAGGGAAGCTCTGTTCCCGCAAATACACACACACATATATACAGAAATGTATACACACTTACACACTTTAAGCTTTGTGGGTAGTCTCACTAAGGCCAAAACCATCAGTTAACTGTATCTGCTCTTCCCTCCTCTTCTCCCCTTTCCTTCCTGACACTCTGGTTGAGGGCTTTAAACTGTTAAATCTTCTGGATTTAACTTATATCATCCCAAGTGTTCGTACATTGCCAAGCATAAGAAGAGTAAGCACTCGCCCCGGCTGGCAATCCTATGCCTCTTCTTGTAAGCGGGTGGAAGCTCTGGAGGTCTAATTAAATTTCAGTGCCAGTGATCCCATTCTGCTTTTCTAAATTCCTGCTGCTTATCTAAATTCCTCCTGTAGTTGCAACCTGATACAATATTTCTCTTCACTTCCCACTCCAGCACGCTGTGCAGTGTGACTGTCTGCTTTTCAACAGCTGCTGCCCTCCTTCCCAGAGCTCCCTGTCATTAGTGGCTAACACATCTCCTGTCTACACAGTTTGCAATGTGAAGCACGCACGTGCATGTGCTCTGTGTATGTGCACGCATGAGACAGGGAGGCAGAAAGAGAAAAAGGTATTGCAATAATACGGATTCCTTTAAAACACAGAGTAAGACACTAGTTCTTAAACTACACTCCATGGAGCACTTGTGGATGGCCCATTAAGAGCTGGTGTGTCACATGGTGCTGATTTGCTCCTTGTTTCCAGCTGCTAAATTGCACTGTGACACTGTTAAATATACATTAAATACATTGCTAATGTTCCTTAAGTAAGTAAATTGCTTCCATTGCCTGAAGGAAGTTCTGCAATTGCAGGCATGGGGGGAAAGGAAGGGAAAGGACGATCAGCAAGACTCTCCTGTTAAGCGTGATCCATGCCGCAGCAAATTCCTGCTCTCAGACAGAAAAACTATTCCGCTCTAGGACCATTTAGATGCCGCCCAGGGCCCAGTCCCAGTCGCCGAGCTGCGTTCGGGCCAGACCTCTGAAAAGTGCCCTTTCCTTTTGGTGCCTCTTTTGAGGCATCCAAAGCTTTTCAGGGCACTTAATCATAATTAAGCTTCTCCAGGGGAGGAGATCAAGATGGTCAGCCACAGACGGAGGTACGCAAAGCATGTGGTCACTCGGAAACCTTAGGGGAGATTCAATGATACATCACGGGGGAAGGACTCGCCCTGGCCCGCAGCAGCCCGTGGAGCTGAAGCCAGTGGGCTGCGTACAGGGAGAGGGCAGAGCACAGCAAGTGGAGGTATGAAATCGCAGCCTCCTGTACTGCAATATTTAGGAATACATGCTTGTTTATTTAATGAGTCTGAGCATCTCCAAGAACTGCTGCCACAGTCTGCATGCCTTTTTTTTTTTAAAGTCACATTAACACAAAGAAAAATTAGACTTGCAATTCATGCTCTGCTCAGCTTGCCATGGCCCTAAGCACAATATGGAAAATGTTGACTAAAAGAGTAAGTGCAAGCACTCCCTAGGCATACTCCTCTCCTCCTCAGTTTATACAAGGACTAGCCATAGTCAGAAAATAAGGGACTTTGCTAACATCCAGCCTTTTCCTCTTTGCCCCCAGCCATCTCCCACCTGCAAGGGGTTTCTACTGTCGTGGACAAAAGTCTTTGCCAACAGCGTGTTGGTTATACAACTGCTGCACAAACACACACAGCTCTGCACGGACACGCCATGGTGTGCCACACAAACCGTGGGCTCGGGCAGCCAAGAGCAGGCTGGGCTGCCCAGTCCCTCTGTTTCCCTGCTTTTGGCAGGCTCACGTCGCTCTCTACATGTACTGATACCAGAACATGCAGTAGGGCTGCTAAGAGGAGCTGCAGCAGTCATTGGTTTGAGCTTTCCATTTCCGAGCGAGCAGTTGGGGTTTGTATCCTGTTACAGCGCAAGGAGCACAGATCAGTAATACGAATGCGTGGAGCTTGTAGGCTTCTGCTCCCACTAGGGTGTTTGTCACAAAGATGAATTAATGTTGTGCCATTTTCAGTTTGCATTACAATCTTTGTCACGAGGTGAAATGTTAGACTCAAAGTCTCTATGAATCACAGCAACATGCTCTACGATGTTGACCTTTTCAATATGCTGCACCCAGACTGGCTGGCATTTCCTCTCCTCTTCCTCCGGAAGAGCCACACTAAACTCGTGGGCAGGCTGAGCCCGCCTGCCAATGAAAATGCAGAACACTGATGAAGTCATCATTGCATAGGCATACCTGTGTTTTGAGGAATTCATTTCCTGATCTGATTTCTAGCCATGACACATAAGGGGAGACTGAGAAACAGGCCCTCAAAACCTTACTTGCTGCATGCATAAAACACTTGCACGCATACACACACTACATGTAAAGGAAGTGGCTCCTAAAGAGTTGCACTGAAAAGAAAACTAAGCCCCGAGCTACCTTCCTATATTTGGGGAAAAAAGTCACAAATCTATTGCTAAATGGTCTGAAAACTGTTGTCCAACTTCTTCCTTCTTTTCCCCCCTGTCCAAGTGCAGAATTTCCTGCCTTTCTTACCCCACTGGATGATACCAGAGGCTGGACTGGGACATTACAGAGTGGTTCTCCAGCACCCTCTCATAGCTTCTACTTGAAGTCAGTCTAGTAAAAACAGTACTTGCCACAACCTAGAGTTAAAGGAAGTTTTCTTTGCAGAAGTGAACGTACCAATTACAAGCCCACCAGGGCAAAACACGTGGCCTCCTCATGGTATTGTGAGGATGTCTTCTGCAATAGGTAAGCTACCTCTTGAGGCACATTTGTGCATGAAAACAGAGGAGAAGGGAAGAGGATGGGAGCAAATGTCCCCAGTGCCAGTGACACCAGAACAGGGCAGACAGAGGAGGGTGGGTTGCCCTGCAGACACACCTGGCACAGGCCGTGGGACGAGCTTGCAGTATTAATAGTGCCAAAGGGGCATGTAAAAAGACTCCTGCCCACGTGCCCAGGGAAGGAGGAAGCCCAAATGAATTTCCACTGCTCAACCAGGTCACTTTGGAGGTTACCATCACCACTGCCTCTCCCCACTCAGGACTCCCCTCCATGCTCTCATGGCTGGAGATGCCCATTGCTCCAGAGCGCTCTCAGGCCCCGGGAGGACTCAGATGGGGAAGCACAACCCCACTGCTTGTTTCTCCATTTGGGGCCCAGGGCCCCCACATCCACTGGCCTGCCCTCAGCAGAGGTAATCATCCCAATGCACTCTGTCACACATTGATTTCGTTGAGGCCTGCCTTTCAGTAAAGATGTACACACCCTCATCCTGCTGCATGAGGCCAGCTGTTTGCATGACACCTAGGACCTCTTAGGAGAATGCTGGAAATTATCTCCTCTTAGTTGTCACAGAGGAGGGCAAGGGGTTCCAGAGAACAGTCAACATAATAGCTCAACACACTGCTAAAAAGCCCATTTGTACCCTGCTCTTGATTATGAATGTGTTTTTGTTTCATACTAGCTGTCAAGTGACAAGATTGGAATATGTAACTAAGAAATCCAGTCAGCTCAAAACTCTGGAGGGAGTAACAGGGAGAGGGGGTGTGCAGTCTGTACCCTCCCACCCTCCTTTTGTGCCCTTCTGATCAAGAGCTGAATACAGGTTTCGCAGGATGCATGTGTACAAAACCCCATACAACAAGGATGCAAGGTCACTGCACAGTCATCTGTAGCCTCCAGCTCTACAAACATCCAGGATGTCTCATGAAGGAAAAAAAGAAAGAAAATCCCAAAAGGCTCTTGGCATGCTCCTAGCAGGTAGAGTTGAACAGCAGTTGTGGGCCGCTCCATTCCTTCCTTTCAAAGATGATGTGAATAAGAGGACCATAACCCTTGTTCTTGCTCAGATGTTGTCTCTGCTACAGGGAACTCAGTCCCAAAGCAGCCACCTGAGCCTGGCTCCTCTTCAGGGAGCAGTACTCTCTCCCAGCACGCCAGCAGTCCCTGGGGCTTCAGCCTGAAAATTTCCCCCAAAGCCCAGAGCCCATCCAAAACCAAATTAAGGTATCAAAGGGCTTTTCTGGAAAAGAGCAGCCCCAGGGAACCATCACCTGACAAGCCCTGCTCAGGGACACCTTCCAGCCCTCTGCTAGTGGTGACCCTAGCAGAGGTATGCTTGCAGCAGCCTTCGCACATTAACCACTCACAGCCCGGCCCAGCGTCTCTGCTGCTTTACCCATTGCCACCGCTCTTCCCATAGCACCCTAAACAGCCTTACATCCCTCCTCACTTTGTGCATGCTAAAGGGCATTTTAATCCCTGTGTGCTGCTGAGGCCCTATGCATACATAGGAATATACAGATAGGTGTACCACATGGACAAACCCAGCCTGCTCCCAAGGGGGAAGGCCATGCAGTACTTACACAGAGCCAGGGGATGCACATGCACACACGAGAGCACCTACGCCTGGGAACGAGTGCCCGACTGCACAGCAATGGAGCTGTATCATTTCTGGTGTGGGGTTCAGTGATCTTGCACCAGCCCTAACATGAGGGGCAGGGGAGAATCACCATCCCAGTGCTGCAAGGGAAAGACCAGTCTTGACTCAGGATGAGGGACTTTGAGATCTTAACTCTGCATTAAAACACATCTGCCTACAGTGCATTACACCTGTAGTTAACTATCATGCACGGTATGGATCTTATACCCCTCCTAACTGCTTATGGTTTCTGGCCCATTGATCATGTTTATGGGGATCAAAAGCCTTTGAAAAAATAGGAAAGCACATTTATTGAACTTGAAATCTGTGACCATGCCAGAAAAACTACTATTCTAAAACATTCTGTGAAGTAGAAAGTTAAACGGGTCCCAAACATGTCATTTGGGTCCTAGCAAAGAGTCACAATAACAAGGAAAGGGCCACATTGCATCTCTGAGACAGCAGGGAGCCCAGGCTGGAGGCCTGCCAGGAGCTCAGTTCTCCCAAGTGCTACGCAACCTAGAAACAGCTCTTGCAACCCGCAGCCAGAAACCTGCCTCACATTTGCCCTGTCAGGAGGCCTTCTCCACCCCAGGCCACTCAGAACCAGACTTTTCCAGAGCTGAAACAAACTTCACACAACTTCCAGTAACAGCAGCACCTCTGTGGCCTTGACTCAGACAGAAAGGAGAAACTCCTTTTGGAATAATTGAAAGGAAAGTTTAGCATCTTCCCTGAAGGGCCACAAATCTGATATGGAGACCATGACATTGCTGGGGACCTAAGTCTAAGGCCACACAGGTTTTCAAATTAAAGCCCTAGTATAAATATCATTGTTTAATATAGCATCTTTTAAACAAAAGTTCTTGAGAGCACTCATTACCAGTAAGAGCATGCCACTGAAGACAGGTCAGCAGGTGACACATTCCATTACACTCTGCATTTTCAGAGCAAAACTCATCCCTTACCTTCCCCCTCTGAGAGGCAGGGCAGGGGGTGCTGACAAGCAGCTGCACAGTAGCCAGCTTTGGCCATGTAGGAACAACCAGAAGATCCTTCTGCAAGCTGGGAAGTACTCACATGGAGGAAGAGGAACCTGTAAACCCATCTCTTGCCCTGCAGAAAGCCCACTTTTTCATGCCACAGCCCCTTTAATGAGAGTAACTAACCTCCCACAGCTGTGCGCAACAGGTTTCCAGCTTCTGCTAGCCTCCCACCTGGCTGAGGCTGGAAAGTGAGAGGTGGCTCCCTCCTGCGAGCTCTCACCCTCCCTCTGGGGTGCATCCAGGAAACACATGTTCTCACCCCCCAGGACGCCATCATTTAAGGAATGAAAAACTTAAGCTTATTTTCCTGAGCTCTGTGGAGCACTGTTCTTGGAGTCATTTCTCCAGACAGGACACCGGGCTCTGACAAGGAGCTTGGGAACATCTGGAGGGAAGCACCAGCCTCTGCCTCCGCCGTTTCATTGCTTGCTTCAGCAGCATCGCCAAGCCTTGGCCCTGGTGGTCTGACAGCACGTATTCCCTTCTGCCAACTCTGCTGTGGACTGCTGTGGTGTAATAGCAAACCACGGGGAGGTGATAACCTCTCAAACCAGCCCAGCTGAGCAAACGCAAGTCAGAGCATTCACTTCTAGCTGAGACCTGCCCGCTGGTCACAGAGCGCAGGAACTGCATTAAGATTAGCAAAGCAGCAATACACAGAGCAGTGCCGTGAGGTGCCTACAGAGGATGTGAGTGTTGCTCCTCAATGCAAGCCTGGTCAGCATAAGTGCTTTCATGCTGAAACCTCTCCATGGCATAGTTTGGTCAGTACAACCTCTCCTGTGGATGAATTCACACAAATCAGAGCTACTTTTCACGGGCAATGTACTCCCTTTTGTTCTTAGGAAAGTGTTCCTTGGGAGTATCTATACACCCATACATTCTCCCAGCTGGGTTCCTTATCCTATGTATCTAATTCACATATATGGACAAGATTGTGAGAATATGGATGTTTCTTGAGCTGGTCTCTGCAACGACTCCTGCCTCCCAAGGAGGTCACTGCCTGGGCTCCTTGGTAGTCATTGCTATTCTCTAGGCTGGCCTGAGCCCACCTGGGGCAAGCTGGTTTATAATATGACCTGGCTTACAATACGATATATTGACATACACAGCAAAGTTAAATGCTTAAACAACACAACAAACTACGTATAGGGAAGCTGTCCCAACCTCCAGCTGTCAAAGCAGGGCCAAGGGCTGCTCCCTGGTAGCCCTAGAGACTGGCTGACAGAAGCTCCCTTAGCAGAGAAAAGGACACAGACTTCTTTACTGACACACACACAGATATAACAAAAGCTGAGATCTTCCTGCACCAGGCTGTAAGGCTGGCAGTGCTAACAAGGGGCTCACAAGAGGCCCCTCCAGCTCCACAGCAATGCTTCTTATCTAAAACCCAAACACGTGGCTCAGTGCAGCACTAGCTGTGAAATAATTCTTCCCCCTTAAGCAAGCTCCGCCAGTGTTTTCCCTGTTTTGCAGTAACAGACTTGAACGTATAAACAACCTCACGGCACGCTCTGGGTTAGTCAGTGCCAGTCAGTAAGAGCCCCCCTCCGAGAAGACACTACAGAAAGGAATACTTCTAATTTAAAATCCTTGTAAGTGCTAGAGACATTTAAAGCATTAATCAGCAATTAATACAAATAAGAAACTCAGTCTCTCACATCATTAATACTAATTATGCTTTATAGTTGCATTTTCTGAGTAAGATGACAGGCAACATGCATATGGAGGAGGCTGCTTGACACAGGGGCAGAAATGGGAGGCAGCTAAAGGGAAGGAGAAAGCAGACTGTCAGGGATGTTTTAGAAGGCCCTTGGTTTCCTTGAGCAGGGGCAGGCTTTCCTAAAAGAGCTGGAAGTGGGCCCACAGGAAGCTCAGCTGCTGAGGGCAAAGTGCCACTCAGTTTGGGACGTCTCGGGTGCTGCACAGCCGCTCCTGACACGCAGCGGCTGGCATTTCCCATGGGATGTCTTCTGGAGCTGTGGGCGTTTGGCACCTGTGGGAACCAGTCCCAGGGGGTCTCCAGTTGGATTTCAAGAATCAGAGCAATTTTGAGGAATGCTGGCTTCAGCTTTTGCCACCATGAATGAGACACTGGAGGCTCTGAGGACATCAGCGATGGTGCTGAGGACAACTGAACTGAAACTGGCCAAGAGTTTTCACACTCAGCTGCAATGGATTTTCTGTCCTGCATGGTGAGCTTCACCACATACCACCAAGTCCCTGTAGAAAGAGCTACTGCCTTTTGCTGGAAAGGTGGGGCTTTATCTCTCAGTATGTTTACATGCAAAACAATGAACGGGACAAGGACTGCTGGAAAAATCAATCCCACGTTAATGTGCTTGCTGACAAGTTCCCACTGCGCTGTAGCCAGCGATTCAGGAGGGAATTTGTAGTTAAACCAAATAAAACACAAAGAAAGATTGCATTTACCCTATTTTCCTTGAGTTGGGACTATTCCTAAACACATACTGCCCCCTCTTAATCTTGTCATCTGCTTTCACTTACACCTTGTAACTACTTGTGCCCGTGTCGTCTTTACCTGCTCCCGCGCTGGTCTGGCACACCACATCGTGTACAACTTCTAAGCAGGCACTGGAAGGGCCAGGGCCTAAATCAATTATGATATACATAACAGCTCAGCATATTTGTCAAAGGCAATCTGGACTACGCTTATGACAAATGTTTTCTATCTGGATTCCCCGTTGCTTCATTTGGCCTGGCTCCAGCTGCTTGTCCTGCTCGGAGCAGACTTCATTCAGAAAAGCCAGCAAAAGCTGGGGAAGTCATTACACAGGTTGTCTCTGCCCTGCCCAATCTTGTGTTGAATTATACCTATGAGGCTACAGAGGCATTTGGCTTTATTTATTTTACCCCAACAGGGAAGCCAATTCTGAAATGGATTAGCAGTGGCAGAGCATCTTAACTATAAGCTCTTGAAAGATGGTCCTACGCAAGCATATTTCAAGTTGACTTGTGCTCTCTGGCCTCCCTACACAAAGGAAAGATACCTTTTGCATCATGAATGAGTACTAAAGGACAACACGAGAAAGACATTTTGCCAACCAATAAAATACAGCCAGTCCGGATATGGGGGAAGGAGGAACTGAGGTCATCGCATTTGACTGTTGGCAAATGCTGTGTCCAGTAGTGGTGACTCAGACTTGCCACAGGACATGTCCTCTGCACTCAGCCCCTGTCCCTGTACCAGGACTGGTTTGATTTACTAGGCTGTGCTTACCCATTGGTCTCATAATAGGGCTGTTGGATCAGTGAGGAGGCAAAGCGAAGGCCCTCACAAACTCACACTGTGGTGCCATGTGCTCAAACCCCATGAAGACCACGCACAGCATTACCCCGCAGAAAGGAAGAGGCACCGATCCGCAGCGCCGCAGCACACTGCTGCTGGCAGTGGCCCTGCAGAAGACTGAGAGCCTTTCAGCCTGAAAGAAATTCTGTGCAGGAGCTTTAAGCAATGGACATCATGCTGGCAAGAAGTAGCAAGGCTTCTTATTCTTGGCTCTGTCACTGACCTGCTGTGTGACCTCAGGCAAATCACTTCACTTCTGTGCGCCTCTGCTACTTCTCGTCTTTCATCTGTCTTGTCTGTCTGACTGCAAGCTTTGGGAAGGGGATTATCTCTTGTTATGAGTATGCAGCACCAACCACAGGAAGGCTTTAATCTCTGTTGGGACTCTGAAGCACAGTGCAAAACCTACAGCTATTCTGCAGTCCAGACTGCCTACATTACCACTTTGCATAGAAGTGTTGCAGAGTGGTCAAAATGGGCCAGTACTCAATGGTTTGCCACGTCAATACTTCTCAGATCATCCAGCGCGTACCCGGGCACTCTGCCTACAGGGTGAGCAAAGCATGTCTCCTAGCAGACCTTCATTTTCATTTTGATCACTGACTGCACTTGAAAAGTGATGTTATAAACTGGGGCTGCCTTACCTTGAAGATGTTTTGAACGTGCTTTCCTAGTGCAATGGAACAGACATGCTGTAAGAGGGCTTCCTCTCCTACATATGACGGTGCCAAGTGCAAAAGAAAACAAACTTTGATGACCGTATCTTTTACAAATGACTCAATAAACTGATGTGGAACACTTCTATTACTGTTGATGTGATGAAAACACTGCACATTTACAAAGTGACAGGTAGGCCAAAGGAAGGCCAGACTGGTTTCACTGCCTGTGGAAGATGCATGCTCACCTCAAGTACAATTCTCACCATAAATGTGTGTGAATGGGGGTGAGTGGGTGTGGGTGTGTGTTTAGAGAGAGAGAGGAAACAAAAGAGAGAAGACTGAAGATTCTGTGCCAAAAGAGAGGTCAAAAAGAGGGATCCAACAAGTAGAGGGATCCAGCTGTTACCTGAACCTGTTAGTTCCCAGATTTTTTAAAATACACCATTGCGGTCAGATTTCCTTACAGAGCTATTGTTAAAACCACTAAACTTTCAAGCATTCACCTACAATTAGCCTTTCTTCCAGCTTTCTCTAATAAATAATGTGGTATGTCTCCTGAAAATACTCTCCTAAGATCTGGAGCTGACTGAAAGATCCAGTTGTCTGTAAGCGGCTTGGATCAGCCTCATAACATGTTTAACACTTCCCTCGAAGAAACTCCCAGAAAGGCCTAACTTTCTCCTCTGTTACAGCGTGCTTTGTGGACTTTCCATACAAAATACCCTTGTTCAAACTGTAAAGCAGCTTTGGGCTTTGGTAGAACCTGTAAAGAACAGCTGTCAGCAAAGACAGCAGCTCGTGTTATCGCACAGCACAATGCTCTGCACCGTTATCGTTTTGCAAGATGCGCTGCTTCCCGTTGTCCCATTTGTGGAGGTGCTTTCTGGCTCTCTCTCCCTCTGTTGTGACAGCTTTTGTCTTTGCACCACTGGTGCAAAACTAAAGAGATCTCTGAATGAGGGAGCAGTTTTGTTCTCCTGCAACAGAGAGATATGCCAGGCTTTTCAGGTGGAAAATAAAATATAGACATGTTTTTGAATTCCCTTTTTGTTTTTCCTAAGTTTTACAACCCTACTTATCTGTAAATAAAATCATTATATATATATTTTTTTTTCATAGCACATCGCATAAATACAACTTCACGCATCTGGGAAGCTGACAGCTGCCCTATGAGATAGCGTGTGACAGTTTAAAATCAAGGAATCAATCACTGAGATATAGAGCCTGTATGCCATTTCCACCAGGATGTATTGCAGGATCCAGGAGCTTGCTATTTGAGATATGCCATCATAACTCTGATAGATTAAAGCACCACATCCAGGAAACAATTGTGCAAGAAAAAAAATGGTGTCATAGATCTGCCAGGTTACAGCCCAGATTCCCGGAGCCAACCAGGGGGCGGCAGGGCTGTATCTCGGCTCCCAGAAGCCGCCGGAGCAGCCTGATGACAGTTCTGTTCTCAAACAGCCCCATTATGACCTAATTAGCATACATGAATTGCAGATTTAAAGCATTAAAGTGATGTACAAATCATTAATTTTTTGTCAAATCCATGTCAGCCTTGTGTATGCCTTTCTATTTTAATGTTGCATGACAGTGAAAAGAAGTCTAATCCTCTGTATATAAAGAGGAGAGATTTGGTGTAGCTGATATAATGAGATCTATTTAAACACTGGATGTTTTGCAGCTTTGAGTGTATCTGCTTGGAGAAGAAAAAAATGCCACATTTGTCCCATTAGGGTTAATTGTGAAAGGATGTAAATATCTTCAAAGCCCCAAGGGCAGTTCTACATGTTGTCTATGCGAAAGAGAAGATATAAAGCTTGCTTTCTACCAAAACTTCCTTCTAGTTTTGCAACAAATAAAAAGAATCACATGTTCACACAAGATAGACCTGATTTTCAGAAGAGATGAGGGGCCGTATCTCCTCTTGAAGTCAATGAGAGCTCTGAGCATTCAGGCAAATCAAGCCCTCACTTGGAAGATCAAGTCTGAGCCACACGCTCACGAATGGCATACGACAATATCAAGAAATCAAGCCCACACTGACTCCAAAAAACCCAGCATGCAGAGAGTCATTGGAAAAAGTGAGGAGGACTGCTTTGAGCTGGGACTTTCTAAACTATTTGTGCTTCGTGGCATCCCTGGGAACCCGAGATACAACATGCAGGCTGTGGTTAGCTGTTCCCTGAGCCATCACAGACTGGTTTTGGATGAGACTCCATCTGTTCTAGCCTCATGAGTCGACTGCTTGCTTGCTCCCCCTTTTCACATCCTCCCTTGCTTTCCCTCCTCAACTTTAAAAGAGCTCTTGCATCTTATGCTCAGAACAGATGATAAAGCCCCCGCTCTGAGCTGAGAGCCCTATTTGACACCATCGAGCAAGCCCCCCTGCCACCCGATTAAAGTGTCATCCAAGTCTCCTTTCACTAAGCCAATTATTCCTCCACAACAAGTGACATTTCACACGCATGACCAAACAGCACATTTCCACTAAACAGGTTCTCATATTAGACTGACTGAAGTCCAGATGCAAGAACACAGAAGGTCTTACTTGTCCGTCCTATTCCATCTCTCACATAGCCTGGTCTGGGGACTGATTGAGTTCAGGGGGCTTGCACAGGAGGTAGGTAAGAGAGGTAGTCTTGGCAGCTACGTTCAAGTATTTTACACTTCAAAAGAAAGAAGTATATTGGTGGCATTACTCCGACAAGGCATATAACTCCAGATGCTGGCTGGGATTTTCAGAAAAGATAATACAATTAGGCACCCAGCATCAATTTATTTTCCAAGGGAACTGGAACCCTCACCCTTAAGCTCCTTTGAAATTGCCTGCCTCCTTCGGAGTCACAATTTCATAGCTTCATACAATCCTAGACCAGCAGGTTTGGTCAAGAGGGGTTCTTTGTTTCAGATCTGTGTGTTTCTGCAGTCGACAGCCCTCTTGGGCAGATGATTTCTCCTACAGTTCACTAGAATGACTTTCCCAGCAGCAAATAATCAGCAATGTAGCTCATCTTTTCTGACAGGAGCTGAGCACAGAGATGGCTCTCCTCGGGCTAGCAAAAAAAGGATATAGAGGAACGAAATTGCCATTGAGAAATGAGTTGAATAGAGAGGCAACCCGTGTCAGCTCCACACCTGGACAGGCGCTCAGGACTTACCTCTGAGTGTCATTTCTTTCGCTCAGAAGCCTGTTCACTGACCTGCTGTGCCTGCTTGACCTGCGTAGACAGCCTCAGACCAGTCTTGATGTCCTTGCGTTCTGGAACAATAAAGAAACAAAATCGTGAATTAAATACATTGTTATCTTTCTTCGGTGAAATGCTGGACGTATACAAAAAGATGAGAACGGCTTTCCAAGGGCAATGTACCCATACTCATCTACCCGGCAATAGCCCAAGTCATCTGAGTTCAGAATGGGATCATTTTCCAATTGCCATGGCAGCAGCCAAGGGAGATATACAGGGATGCTGGGAGCTGGTGTAGGTTAAGGATGGCTTTGGGATTAATGTGTTACACTGGGCTTAAGAAACCTCCCGCAAGAAATGAGTTTATAGCTCCAGCTCTCACAGCTGGCTCCAGCAGCCAAATGAAACTGAGGAAATATTACAACCCCCTTTGCCTGGGGGGAAATTTATCATTCCAGATAGAAGAAACAGGTAAAACCGCTGTAGAATTTCTGCCCTTGTGAAAAGGTTACGAACGCAGACTGCATTGCCTTGACTGTGCCCTAGCGGCAGAATGATTACCAGGCAAACTGCATGGATCTGTGCCTGAAGATCATGTAGGAAGTCCAGTATGATGCCGCAAAGTGTCACAGAGGATCCAGACAAATTTATTAATTATTTTTGTCAATATTTTAGGTGTCCCAGAGAAAACAGGTCCTCCACGGACTTGGGAAGAGCCTTGATGCATAGATAAGGAATCAGTCATCAGCAGAGGGGGATCCTGATCACCCATCTCCACACTTAAGTTTTTATGATGTCTTAAAGCATGCCAGCGATAATCGGGCTCCCTCTTTCAGCATAAGAGTAGTAGCTACTTCATGGGGGTACTTTTGGGGTAAGGAGGGAGAGAGCAGGTGAAAGGCTCCGCTATGAGCCAGGAGTAGGAGGGAAATCTTTGGATTTCATGCCCCACAGCTTGGGGACCTCCTGAATACACTGTAACCCCCCTGCTACCTTTCCAAGCCTGCTCTGGGAAGAAAGGGTTATTTGAGAAATGGTTGGCAAAATAGGTATGGTTTTAGTAAGGGATATGTTTTACAGAACACTGCTTAGAGTGTATTCAGAGTAAAAGATTTTATTGTGTATAGGAACTGTCTCTGCCTGTGTCATTGATGTGTTCCGGTTCATTTGCAGTCGGCACACTGGTACTGCGCTTTAAAGTGAAAGGGGAAATGGAAATCACACGAATTCAGGGACTGTGGGGAGAGCAGAGGCCATCTCTGAGCAGAGCTGGCGCTCAGCAGTAGGCATAACTCCAAAAACCGAAACTAAAGAAGTCTCAAGGTCCTTGTGAAATTAATCCCTGAGCGAAGGGCTAAGGTAACCAGGCAAAGGCTTGCGCAAGCGCCTTCCTGAAGCCCTCAAGAGGCTCAAGGAGCATGTAGGGCTTGTTCCGGCCTCCTGGGGAGGGGATGAATTTCCGACCTCCTTTTGCAGGGGAGGACGTTAGCAGGGACTGTCTCCCTGAAGACACACCGGCTTGAAAGTGGATCGGCACAATGCAAATGAGCTTCCCAGCTGTGCGGCCCCAGCTTTGGCCTTGCTCCTGCTGCTAAGGACAAGCTGCTTGGCCTCTGCTCAGCTGTGGTTTCATTACTGCTTGCTGAATTCCCTGCCCTGCTCATCATTTTCTGCCTTGCGCTTGCACACACAGAGCACACTGCACAGGATCCAGCCATGCAGCCTGGCGGATCAGCTGCAACGCCTTTCAGCTGTTTGAGTTTCAAGCCTGGCCTTTTCCAAAATCTCTATGCTAAGGTGGCTCCTCAGCCAGTAGCTAAGGGATGCCATTTCTCTCCTGGGTTGAGGATCTCATGAAACTGTGGGAGCAAGATAAGAATATAAGGTCCACTAATTAAGCAGCAAAATCAGGAGTGTGTCGGGTGGCCCTAGGGACTTGTTTAATTTCATTAACTTGCTAGTTGATGCAATATCTCCTGCAGTAATTGGTATGTTGATCTTGTCCCTGTACCCTCGCATGAGAGAGGAGAGCCTAAGATCTCCATTTCATCCCAGAGCTCAGATGAGCTAGCCTTGCGCTAGCTCTGCTAGTGATCTTCAAAAGGCATTATTTATAAAAGTAGCTTTCTGGGACGCTGTTCAATCCATGCCCATTAGCCATGCAAATTCCTCAAGCTGTATTGGGTTAGATAGCTGCTGGTATCATAGCTGGAAAACCAACTAACCTGCAGAAATCTCTGCTTAGTTCTTTATTTAGCACAATGAGGTCAGGATTAGTCAGTCAAGGCACTGGATTAGCACTATTGGTAGCCATGGCAATTTCCATTTCTGTGACAATCCATGTCACCTTTCCCATTAAAATTCAGCTTAAAATACCTATGAGAATCCCATAGTCCTCTCTGAATCCTAGGAATATCACATCGCATCATTCAAGCTAGAATAAATCCAAACACATCTGAAGCTTTATTCAAATAAGGCAAAACCACAGTAAGCCCAATTACAGAAGAGAAGCATTAAAGGACTGAGTAACGAGTCATGTGCATTCTAATTCAGCTCTGAGTCCACCAGATGTCTTGCCATGATTCATTGCATTTCTAAGTCTTATAATTCCTTTAAATAAGTACAGGAATTGTTCCTGCTGATTCCTGTTGGCTCAGTACTCGAGCCTGGAAGGCTGAGCTTTCACCTGAACAGAGGAGACAGTCTCCAGGGAGGTTACCCTCACAGCTGCTAAAGATGTGGCACGCTCCTGTTGAAGGAACCGACGGCTTGCTGTACAAGGCCAGCGCCAGGTAGAGAAAAAATTATGAATTCTTGCTCCTGTGTTTCCCATGGGGATTACTGCCTTAACTCTGTGTGAAAGGCCTCTCCTTCTGAGCCCTGTCCAACCAGAAGATCTCCGTTGTGAAATGCATCACCTAACTCCTGCTAAAACTCACACTTGGTAGCTTCATTAAAAGATTGGAAACAGCCTAATAGGATTGGCTTGATCAAAGGGTGCCATAAGCAAACATGGCAACAGGCATTTTTATCCTATTACTTTACGCATTGTAATATGCCTGTTTTCCAGACTGGGCCTCTCTTAAGGAAGCAACCGTTCAGCCTGGAGAGTTCTTCTGTGTGGAGAAGTGCCCATTAAAATCTAAGCTAAGTTAATACGTTGGTAATCTACCCCTGAGTTATATTTTAGGTCACTGGAGGGGAAGGCCTGAAGAGTGAACTTTCCACACTGTTCCCCCCCCCCCCCCTTCTGAAATGCTTTTGTTTAGAAGCTTTTGGATTAGAGTGTTTAGAAATGCAATACATCCATAATTAAAAAAAAAAAAAAACTGACACAAAAAGATGCCTCTGCACGTGGAGACTGAAATGATTTTAAACCTGAGCTGGGTACGCCTGTTGCCTTACTAAGGAAAGGAAAGATGCTGAGCATCTGCAAATGCTGCTGCAGCCACTCAGCCCTCGGGCAAACCACGCCACTTCTGCCTGGGCGCCTCCGGAAAGTCAGGGCGTCCCACTTGGAAAAAGCTGCAGACACTCCATACCCTTCCTAGAAATTATGGCAGATTTAACCCTGGATGAATGAATCACAGCTACATTTGTCAGGTTTTCAAAGCCTCCCTTTCAACAAGGGCGCCCACCCCCCACGCGCAGCTTGCACCGGCCATGGTGCAGTTTGCTCTGGTTTATGCCACAGATTTCACTCTTCCTCCTTTGTGTCAATAGCCAACATTTTCTTCCAGGATTTGAGCATTTTGGTCATGATGTACAATTCTGCATGAAAGCTTTTTCCTGGA
Organism: Struthio camelus; assembly: GCF_040807025.1. Lineage (NCBI taxonomy): Eukaryota > Metazoa > Chordata > Aves > Struthioniformes > Struthionidae > Struthio > Struthio camelus. The sequence goes on along the minus strand of NC_090947.1, from coordinate 8,396,674 downwards.
GGTGCTACGAAAGGTATTTCTCCTCTAGCTCTTTTGCAGAGATCATTTTTCTAATTGCATCGCTAGAACAATCTTAATCTCAAATATAAGCTAAATAAAACACTTTTCTTGCCATCAGATTATGGCAATTTTCTTACTATCAAATATTTAAACCCATTGTGCTGGCATGGACTCAAAGGGGGGGAGTGAAATATGGTTGAGAAAAAAATGGGAAGACCAAAAATCTTTATCCTACAGATATTTTCCAATAACTCAAATAGGCAGCTGCCCTCAGATAGACCAGGCTCACAAACAGCACAGCTCTCAGATACAGAGTGAACCTGAAGAAAATATATTCATTTGAAAATATACTTTCTTTGTATGTTCCCAGATAAGTTCTGAAGCCCGAGACGATCTGCACCACTGGGAGAGGTTACAGAGCTGTGAACGGTTTCCCTTACATTGCATGCGAGGTAGTGGGAAAGCTGATACGTTATGTACTCAAATGAAAAGCTTTTTAGAAGCTGAGCTGAATGAACTGCAAATTCAAATCACCGGGGTGCCAGCGCCCTTTGTCCTTGCTGCCTGTGTCCATAAGAACACAGCGCCAAAGACTTCCAGCGGAGACACATGAACATAATCTTCATGCTGCCTCCCGCACTCGCACAGACGGTGCCCGCTTGCAGGGTGCTGCGCGTGGCCGCCAAGGCCGCCAGGAGCCCTTCCCCAGGCACCTCGCCTTCCCGCCTGCACGGCGGCTCAGCCCCGGCCCGGCCCAGCCCACCGCGCTGGCAGCAGCAGCCCCACGCGATGGCAGCTGCACCCTGGCTCTGCAGCTAAACGGGGTTTGCAGGGAGTCCGGGTGCAGCTCCCACCCCGCGGCATGGCTAAAGAGCACGGCTGGGCTCTGCAGGATCACCTGAACCCTGGCTGAGGAAGCAGCCAGCCCGCAGCGCTGCCGACGGGGCCGTTGGCGGGCCGACAAGGGATGGAGAGCTGCACGGAGCAGGGGGGCTCGTCCCCTTCCTAGGACCCAGCCCTGGGCTTCTCCCTGCTCTTTAAGGACAGGAGACAGGACTAGTGGCTCTCGACTGTAGGCAAATGTTGATAGGTGACTTGCAGGATTGGTCCACCTTTGTCACTAGGTGCTGTTTGACCACGTTTTAAAGGCTGTGAGCGATGTGGAGACCACAGCGGACGTGACGGCATGGCTAAACGCAGGTGAACGGAGCCCACCTACATCCATTCAGAGCCCGCACAAGTCCAGGAGCCACTGGGACGCATTAGCTCATGTTCACAAGCTGCAGTCTGCAACCCTGATACCCGAGGGCTTTTTTCTCTGCAGTGCACCAACCAAGGGGCAAAACCAAAAAGCACTGAATATCGCAAGATTTCCAAAGAAATTGCAAAGGGTGGGAATTCTGTGGGGGAGCAGAGAGGCAACTCTCAGAGACGGAGGTGAGGGGATGAAAGCAAATCTGTGGCTTGCCCTCCAGTGTCTTGTCAGAAGAATTAATATTGGACATAGACATTTGCACACTGCTTCTGAGTTAGCTGTATGATTTGGTAGCTTTTTTTAAGCGATGCCATATGCACAGTCTGAAAAAGAAAGGGCTGGCAAAGTTACAGGAAGAGTGTTTATTTTCAGGGGGGGCATCCCTCTTTTTGGAGAAATTTTTTTTGGAGCTGGATAAATTGTGCTATTGTATACTGAAAATGGATAAAAGATTATATGCATGATCTTAATTTGAAGTGTCTGTTGAGGCTTTGAGTTTACAGAAAGCTTTAGTTACTTCTTTAAGGAATTAGTCTGCTACAAAGGATATAACAAAATTTCACCTATCACCATTCATAGTCTGAACTTGTCCAAGGCCAGATTCATTGGCAAATATATTTTGGCTATTTCACCTCTACTTTAGCGATGCCAAACAGACACAAGAGTTTATGGACACTTTGTGTCACAAGAACAGTCCAAAGACTGTGCGCAGTCCACTGCACAGGCCAGTGCATCTGGCATCCAGTGCATACAAAATAATGCTTGGAAAAATAATTTTACAAATGATAAACTATGCAAAATTCTCTTCTTCCTGGCATTATTAATATCCGTGTAGTTATCAGACTACAAATAAGTTTGAATCAAATGCAGCAGCACTTTACGAAAATAGAGTGTATATATCAATGTACATTGTGTATAATTGGTGCCATTTGAAATGATGAAGTGCTACTAACTGATCTTCATAAAATAATACTTTGCATGTATATAGTGCCTTCCATCTGAGATCTCAGAGCACTTTGCAAACATTAGTGAATTAACTCTCTCTGAGCCCTTTGAGTTAGCTGTTACTCTCCTTAGTCTACAGATGCGGAAAGCAAGGCAGAAGAGACAAAGACCATGTGAGGAAAGTGGGACTCTAAGGGTAGGCGCCTCCTGCTGTATAAAAAAACCCCAGTCTTTCTTATTTGAACAGAAGCTGTAAGTTTTCAGCACCTCTGAAAATGAAGCTACTTTGGTTGCTCTTTTGGATGCAAATGCCCAATTTAGCTTAAACGATTCCTTCAAAGTCCTCCAGGAAATGTGTAGGAAAACTGACAAAAGGCATCCAAAAAGCTTGGCTCCAGGCCCTGTGCTTTGGCTGGGAGACTGTTCTCTGCACACTGCCTGACCACTGCAACCACAGCGTGTGAACCTTGTTTTGCACTCTTGTGCTATTCCCTCCTCCCCGCAGGCTCCAGCAAAAAATAAAAGCAAAAGACGTCTGCAACTTGCCAGCAGCAGTGTTGGACAGACTTCAAGGCTGTAGGGACCTGGGACCTATTTCAACCAGGCAGGGTCGATATTCTCAACCTCATCAGATCTTTTTTGAGGAACCTCTGAAAGCAGACCTAGTCAAATTAATCCTGCCAAAAATTCTATCCAAAGAAGATATCACACTGATCTGGGATTGTCCGACAGAATAGGGCAGGCACTTGCTCGGCGGGTGGACCGCAGCCGGCAGTAACCACCACCGAGGAAGAGAGAGGAGGGATGAGGCCGGCAGCTGGAGGAGAGCTGGAGCGGGCACCAAGCCCTTCATCTGGGTGCAATGCAGCTGGGAGTCCTCGCTCGCCGGGCAGGGCTTGAAGGCAGGCGGAGGAGGAGCAGGCAGAGATACGCTCATCAGGCTGCCCAAGGCAAGTGCCCCGTGTATTACCTGGTGAACGACAGCAGCTGCTAATTTGCAGGGCGGCGCTGGGGTGTCAGCCTCAGCAAGGAACCACCACCTCCGCACCAGGGTAGAGAGAAATGACACCGCTCCAGAGAGACCATGTGCACTTCCACAGGGAATCAAAGAAAAAAAGCCAATGAAAGGAGGTGAATCATAAAGAATAGTAGAGTAATATTACTTGGCATCTTCCTCTCTGCTATCTAATAAGTACGGAGTCAGCCATTCTATTTTTCTTGGGCCCCAATGTCATCTGCATTGATCTGTGTTTAGACTCTGATTAGTGATTTTGGCCTGTGTTTTCTCTCTCTCTTTCCCCTCTCTCTCCTTTTTTCAAGACAATGCATTCTTTCCCTTGTTTCCCAATTTATTGTTTGAAAGAAATATTTACTGAGCAAATGTGGAATGCATCAGAGTGCTTTGCAGAGCTGCCAAGAGGTCAAAGGTCTGGGGTAAAAATGATGTTGAAACAATAATTAATTAGCTGACATTCTCTTAGAAAATTTGCTTTGGGAAAAGCTATGGTAAATCAAGACAACAGGACAAAGTGACAGAAAAATGAGTAATGAGGGAAAGAGGGATAGGAAGAAAGAAAATCGGTATGCGTAGATTTATTCACTTTTGAAAATGGTCTGATCTTTCTCAGCCATTGTCCTGGCCCCCAAACAAAAATCTTCGCCAATAAATAATTTCAAGCTGTTTTCAGTGACTAAACCACAAAATGTTCCATCCTGAATAAATTGTATTTACCGCATGCAAAACTGATTAACGTACTTCCAATGCATTTATAGGACTTCTGGTCTGCAGAGGCCATCTGTTTTGGGGAATTTCTGGAATAGCAGTATCATCTCTACAGTAGGACTACCAAGAGGCCTGAAATTTCTACCAAACTCCATGCAGCTGTACAGATGATTCAGGAGCTGCTTGGAAAAAAAGAGAATTTGTATGACTCACCGGGCAAACATGCTGTCTCTGCCTGTTTAGGGAACCTTCCTTCACTCTTGCATGAGCAAAGAAGAAACAGTGGGAAGGTGACGGTAGTGGCTCTGGCCTCACAAACCTCATGACTAATCCCTCCTAAAAGGGGTTGTTATAGATGCCATCACTGTCTTTTTTTTTTTTTTCTAAGGACCATGTTGTTCCAGCAGTAGTGCTGGTAACATGTAGGCAGTGTCACATCCACAAGGATACCTTGTGATATGGAGTACCATGCCCTGTGCTGATGGGAAGACTACGGCTCCTCACTCCACCTAGCAGCTAGGAAAGCTACGCCCAGCTCCAGGCAGAAGAAAGGAGTTTTCTGGAAGAGCTTTGCCCAAGCTCCTCCAGGGCATTCACAAAGGCAGGTTTCAGGCTTGCAAAGCCAGTCCCAGCAGGGAAAGCGCCAGCCCTCCAAGGAACAGCTCAGGGTGGCTCGGCTTGTCTCATCCCCAGGCTTTCTTCCCGAGGAAAGCAGGCCCTCTTCTGAGTCCACAGGAGCCTGGTTTCAATGAGCCGGAGCCGGCCTTAGCTGGTTCTCCCTTTCACGTTAAAATACCTTCTGTCAAAAACCTGAAAGTTTTGTCCTGAATCACCTGTTACTTTGACACATTATCAAAACCTGGCTGGAATCAGGGCGTGCTGAAGCTCTGTGGGAACACATTTGCCTTCCACACTCCTCTCCCTGGAAACCCTCCTCACTCGTCTTTGTACTCTGAGCACCCCAACTAGGGCGGGCTGACAGGTTCTGGTGAGTAGGTAAGTTTGCTGAGGGAAAAACAGGAGAGAAATTTTATTTGTCCTCGAACTACTCACTGAGCTGGGATGAATGTGCCATGCAATCCCTGCAGATACGCCATGGATACAGAGGCTGAACTTTTCAGGGCAAAAAGAAGCCCAGACCTACTCAGCTTCCTGCCTCAGGGATCTGTCCAAATCTTTATATAGCTGCTTATATGGTGATCAGCCAGGACTTGGAGCACCAGAGGGAAAGGAAGTAAAGGATGCGACCATCAGTCCAGCTGCTGATCGCAGGCTATTTTGAGAGTCCCTAGCTGTGCGTCCCCCATAACTGTGTGCTGTGCGCTGGCCAGCCTGACCTGCAGAGGAATGGGAGATGAGCACAGCCGTTCCTTGATGGCAGTACCCTCTTCCATTGCAACTACCCTGAGGCTGAACTATCAACCGCTTGCTAAGAACTGGCTGGCAGCGACCAGCAGCAAGGGATGAGTTTCCACATACTGGTGGCCACATGCTTGTCTGTGCCCAGGAAACTATTCAAGGTGATGTTCTGTCCTTGTAGACGAAAGTAGAGGAGTCACGTGAACAGTTTGGCCCCAACTTTCATAATTCCAGCAGAGGTCCAGGAAGGCAAGGGCCGAATCCCCCAGCTCTGCTTGGAAATGGAAAACTCTGCAGCCCTTCAAAATACCCTGAGGATGTCTGACCAGCAGGGAGCAGGTGTATGCATAAACTTCCTCCTATGCTTTGTAGCAGCAAATAAATGTAATAAATACCACTCTGTGGAAAAAAAGAAGAGGAATAAATACACTTGCACAGTACTCTGCATGGTTATAGAATAACCTGCCATGATTTAGAAGCTTAGATATGCCCTAACATACTGCTGTTATTAAGCCCCAGGTATTAGGGAAATCACATCTGTCTGTGTTGCACAGCTGATTTAGCTAGGCCGGTCTCATTATCCAATAAATAGGCAGCTTTCATGTATTCCTCAGATTTATACTTGCGGTGATACTTAGAAGCAAGTTGTCAAAAGGATTTTTTTAAAGGTGGTGTTCAGAGTTAATACAAAGTACACAGGGGAAAAAATAATCCAGATTTTGTGCGTCTAAAACCGGAGATTTACAAAGCTGTCTCAGGACATTCTGACATCCTGTTTCTGTTCAGCATGAATGTATGAGCTGGAAAATGCAAAAGGGGCTTGAACTTCTTGAGATTAGGGGGATGATCCCTCTTCTTAGCTCAAAGACAATTCCCTCAGAAGACAAGGAGAGCTCTGTATGACTTAGGCGCAGGACGGGGCTGACAGGTGAGCTGCAGACACATGTTTTCAGGTTTCAATATCCTCCTTATGGCAATCACAGCTCTTCTGTCTCTCTCCCCATTAGGATTCCCAAAGGAAGCCTGTTTTCACCTGAGTAAATATTCTGCTCCTGTCTTCGTTTTCACACATGAGCGTTCCAGTTCGTGCTATAAGCAAGCTACGGTAGCAGTACTCTGGGGATGCCGCTCTAATAGATTCGCAAGGTTGACTTGTTTAAGTGGGATTTCATTGTATTACACAGAGGATTTTTCCTAAGGATGTGATTATTCCAGGACTGATCCTACTGCTGTGATATGACCACTTTTGGCGCTGTGCTTGCATGGCATGGGATTAGTCTTCTGGCACTGTATAAAATGACTTAGACATGTTGTCTTACTTATTAGCATGTGGTATTGCAGATCATTTTACAAAGGCAACAGCTGCAACCATTACTCCTACAGTTATGCCATAATTTGGTATGTCAAACACCTCTGTACAGTGCAGGCAAGAGGAACATTTATTCGTCTCACTTGTCAATACATTTATTTCCCCCTTCTCATGCTTTTCCTTTTTTGCTGTAGTAAAACAATCCGCTCTCTTCACACAGCCAGCGCTCCTAGGAGCTGCTGAGAGGACGCAGAAGGAGAGGCGCTCAGGAACGGCGCGGACTAGCGCATGGCAAGACCCTGTAGAGACCAGACCCACAGAAATTAACATTGCGAGCGCTCCTGCTATCACTACCACAGTAAATAAGTCAGCTATTCCGTGTACAGCCACAATCATTTACCACAGGCTTTCCAAAGCCTCTGGAAAATGCCGCTGCTCTCCGTTGCAGGGAGCCAGCAGCTCTGTGCATCCGGCTGTGCACAGAGGCGGGGGGACTCGGCAGAGGCCGCGTGCCAGCCCCTCGGAGGTTACCTCTGCGCCCTGCTGGCTCCCTAACCAGCTAACGCCGAAGCCCGTCACCGAGCCCGGGGGGAGCGTGCTCCAGCTCCAGCCTAGGAAACCCCCGGCAGCCCCGGGCGGGATGGCTGCCATGTGCTCAGATGAAATGGTGGCCCCGGGCGCAGGTCCCTTTGCCAGACTCTGAGGACCCTGGGTGAGTGCAGGGACATGAGCTAATCGCTTCTGGCATTTACAGCCTGCCCTTAGCCTTTCTCACAGCACCTTCTTTCCCAAAGCACATACTACCTGAAACATAGACTTGCCTAGTGAAGGATATCCAGCTAAGAAATGAAGCCTGAGATGATACTATCCTTCAGTCACTCTTCAAGTGTTAAAACTGCATGCAGTGGCACAGGCTCAGCGAGGCCCAGCTGGGGAGGGTCTAACATGAGGAGGGCTCGGGGAGTGGGAGGCGGATGTAAAATTTTCCTCCTGCTCTTCTAGAAGCTCAGATTCCTGCAGGCGGTCAAAGACAACCTCTCCGGGCGAGTTCATGCTGCTCCTCTCTCTGCAGCGGCGATGGCTCCACCAGCGACTTGTGGTCCTCTGCCCCCACTGAGGACACCGAGCACGCAAAGCTCAGCTGGAGGAGCTCTGGGTGCGAGCGCCCAGCTGGGGGAAAATGAGCTGGGCCCAGTATAACATGCAGTAAAACAGTTGGCCTTTATTGAGCCAGCCGATTTTGACCCAAAGGGGCAAGGAGCATTCGCAGGAGACCCTCCCCTCCTTGGCAGACCGGAGGTGGTTAGTGCCTCAGGGCACTCGTGAGCGGCAGCCAGGTTTCGCTCTGCGGTGGCTGCTGCTGCTGGAAAAGACTGGGTTTTCAGCCATCCCTCCCTGGGAGGAAGCTGTCCCAACATCACGTCTAATGAACTACCCCTACAGACAAGCCCACGGTGGCTGTGGAGCTGATGTCGACGGGAGGAGGAGTCTGCCTTAAGCCCCTGAGCCCTCTCACAGTTAGCCCCACACAGATCAGTGCAAGCTGCAGCAGTCCTGTCCCTACAAACTGCTCCCACCCCAGCTTATTTATTTGCTTTGAAAGAAGGAAGACGAAGGAAGGGAGATGAGGGTGGCGGAAGGGGATCCAGCCTGTAACCTGCAGCAGCTGACATTTTTATTGTCTTTTAATTAAATAAGCCCCAGACACAGGAGCACACACAAATTCCCCTGGGTGCCCTCCTCCTCTTCCTCTTAAAACCTCATTAAGGAAGAGGACAGCAATCAAACCAGGAATGCAGGATTGCCGCTCCTACGTTGAGGCTGTTGCCTGCACATCCCTGCCTGGACAAAAGGTCACTGCAGAGTAAAGCAATATGGCTATAGCTGCCTTTCTTCCTGTAGCCAAACGCAGTAATAGAAACCCAGGGTGGTTCCCCTTCTCTTCTGCAGCCGGTTCTGCAAGAAGCGGAGTAGTCTGTGCATTCAGACATCCAGCTTTATCTTCCAGTTTGATGGTAGCCTGCAGTATCACCAGCCCCACAGACCTGCTGGAAGCAGCAGCTGAAGTACGAGGGATTGCGTTTGTGTCTCAGGGTTTCTCTGCTGCATAGCAATGACCAGCGCCACAGGAAGGACAGAAGCTGATGCTCATCTTTTCTAGACTAGACATGAACCTTAGATGAGACTGCCTAGCAGAGCTGGCTGCAAGAAGTACCCCACTCCAATGCTTTCTGAGCTGCTGTTTGCTCCAAGGCACTTTTCTTGAAGGCTGAAGGGTTTCTAAGTGCCCTCCCTCGCTCTGTGCACAAGTAATTGGGATCCTGAAGATCCTCCTCTGTACAAAAGAGGAAAACTGCAGCCATGCAGACCCTGCAGAGAGCACACCTCCAACAGCTGATGGTGAGCAGGAGAAGAAGGTGTGAACACAGCACAGTGTGCAGGCTCACAGTGTGCCATTATTTTCTAGTTACTGCATTGTGCCCTTCGGAAGTAAGTCAGAGAAGCCTTTACGTTGCTCTAACGCAGCACAGGGCAAAAACCTGGTTAAAATTGGTCTGGGGACCACAGTGATGCAAGCTTTTGTGGTGAACAAACATAAATAAACATGTGTTCCCTCTACACGAGGGAAAATGCCTTACAGGAGATGAAGATCAGTCAGAGGTAGAATAGAAGGATGCTAGCATGGACCTCCAAGGAGGCTGTGAAGAGCTCAGCACAGTGGAGAGAGAGAGAAAGTCCTTAAAATGATCCTTCAGCATTTTCCTTTACCTAGCAGGGACCTCTGGGGTGAAGGCAAGGGGTCACTGCCTCTGCTCGGAGGGACGCTCGCCTGGTGGCCCTCCGGAAGCACTTGAGGGGCAGGTGAATTTATTTGCAGTTGCACTATTTTTCCTAGCAGATCTGACAGCTCATAATACCTCTGGTGCCTGACAGCCCCCCTCTTCTCCAATTGATAAATAATCTCTTTCTGATTCGAGCAACCGAGGAACATCTTGAGCCTGTCACACTGGAGAAGATCCATCAGTCTCTCGTGCCACAAGCGAGGTGTTTGAAAAATGCTGTTTGTACAGCCATTCTGCGGTATTAATTCCCAGCATGCCGCTTGTATTTTGATTGTTTCTCAAAGAACAACAACACATTTTAACTCTTTGCGAATGAAGGAGCGTTCTGTTGTTATGGTAACTCAAGTTCTAAAAATAATGTAAAGAAAAGACCACCTTTAATTGATATCACAGGAAGTTGTTATGGTAACTGGAATCTTAAAAGTAACTAGGTTAAACTCCACTTCTTTTTATCTAGAGCTTTGCATAAACAAATTCTGATTAAAATATCAGGTTTAATTTAATCAGTTAATTAATGTCACTAAATGTCATTTATCTTATAACTCTCATTTATATTCAGTGCAAAATTACCTAACTTGCTAAGTTCCAACTATTCTACCACCAATCTGGTATTTTGGACTAGGATGACTGTACAATTTATTTTTGGTCATGGAGTGGTTAAAAATGAATGCACTGCTTTCATATCATGTGAGGGGCCTAGTTTTTTCCTCCATGACACTGCTATAAAGCCACCGGGTAATCCTGCTACAGGGGTCGAGCATGTGATACCTGAATGAAGGCGTGTGCTCTGATGACTTCCATATCTCTCCAGAGCAAATATCTTTTGCAAACCCTCAGCCTGTCTGCTGACTTCCCTTCTCACTGTTCACGCTTTCTGCCTCTGCGTGGTCTCCCCCCAGGCTGTCTCACCTTTCTGTCCAAATCGCTCTCTCCTCCCTTCCCTGTCAGAGCCGGCAAATCATTTCCCATCCTAATCCCCTTGGTCAGCCGTGACACTTCCTGACGCGGCGGGGGCAATTTTCGCTTTCGAGAGCTGCCTGTCCCTCCCGAGCACAGTCTCTGCCATTTGCCTCAGCTGAACCTCCCTTGCTCTCTCTTCCTCTCTCTGAACTTCCCAGATTCTCCCAAGAGTGTTTCCAAAGTGCCCCAAGTTACTGCGGCCGAACTCGGCTCTCTGCCCAGCTCCACTGGCAAGTTCCTTCATAACTTCCTTTCACCTTTTCCACCAAACTTAATCTTCTCACCTTTGCTTTCCACAATCTGAACTGCGTAGCTCCTGGTTACCTCTCAAGTCTCTGCTCCTTTTTCACAAATTCATAAGAGTTAAAGGCCAGAAAAGGTTCATTATGACCATTTAGCCTAACAAGCCTTAGAATTTCACCCAGGAATTTCTGTGTTGAACCTGTAACTTCTGTTTGAGCGATTAGTGTGTCTTTTACAAAGGCATCTAGTCTTGATTAAAAGACTGCAACTAATGGAGAACCCACTACATCTCTGGATAGCTTGACCCTCTCCGTTAAAAATAAATGCATCATATCTTTCATCCAAATGTGTCTAGCCTCAGCTGCCAGCCCTTGGACCTCTCTATGGACTTCAGCATTCGAGCAGTTCACCTCAAGGGAAAAAATTACCACAGGCCAGCTTCCCTGTGGTAATCATCCCTATTCATGCACTTACCTACAGCAATCTACAACAACGGTGAGATGATTTGTTAGGGGGAGCTTGTCTCCCAGGGAAAGAGGGATCAATACACACTTGCAGATGGGGACAGACAGCTCCCACAAAGCAGATCGTGTAAGGCCATCTATTTTTCCTGGTACTTTGTGTGTGTGTTCTGCTGGGGTTTCTTTCCCAGACGGAGGACTAGCATCAGAAATTTTCTCCCCATATTGATGATTATAGATCTCAGTGAAATTACTTAACCTTCTTTTGGATAAGCTAGAAAAGACTCCTAAGAGCTTTTTAAGTCTCTCATTGTGAGGTAGAATTTCCAGAGCTGGGAATGAGTCTCTCCATTGTTTTTGTGCTGCTCATCCATTTTTCCGCATCCTTTCTGGAAGGCTGAGCACCAGCACTGGACGCAGATTTCAGTAGCTATCTCAGCAATCCTGTACAAGAAGTGACATCATTCCCTCCTGAGTCCTTTGGTTACTTGCCCAAGGACTGCATCAGCCCGTGTAGCCACATACATTTGTTCATCCAGAACAGCCCCTACATCCTTTCCAGAATCTCTGCTTTCTAGTACTTGGGCCCAAAATGAAAATATTACCTGCATTTTTGGTTGGTGAATATGTGACCTTCCCAGTGGCTATACGTATACACAAGCTTTCCAAAAGAATCCAGCTTACAAAGCGGCCCAGATCTTGCCGGAGGAATGCTCTGTCCTGATTAGCATCACTTATCACGCCAGAGATGTTTATTTCATCTACAAAGTTTACCAGCAGTGCCACTTTCTTCCACCTCAGTTGTGAATTTGTATGCATTTGCCTCCAAGCCTTCAACCTTGCTGCTTCCTTGCTCTTAAATCTATAGCTTGCTAAATCACATCTCTAAAGGAACAGCTTCCCAAAAGCGCCAAGCCTGCTTCTGGAGCAGCGCAAGCAAATTAAATGATCGAAGAATCTACATTAAGAAAGAAGTCCCAGAAGTTACAGTTTAAGGGAAACACATGCAAAACTTCCCTAGACATCCACATGACTTCTCAGTGTACTGCATCCACTCTTTAATCACTGCCTGGTTATTCTGTACACTGTTTGGGGCAGGTCCTTATCCTGCAAAGCTTCTTGCATACCATTACTATTATCAACATATTATTATTAATCCAACTAACAGCAAACGCACATGCAGTATGCGGCTTGTAAGCACAAGCACGCAAGTAGCTACAGATCAATCTATATGCCTTTTTTGATGTACTGTAATCGATCCATAAACCAGTTGTGGAAAGGATTGAGTTTTGTTCTTATGAAATGGAAATTTCTCCAAGTGCAAGTGGTTTCATATCAAATGCTTCTCCAAAAATTAAGCTTTTAATTTAATCAACTCGAGGATTTTTTTAATCTTTCTCCCTCTAAGCTGCCAGCTAGAGAGCAACAGATTTTCCTTTGCATCTTAAAAAGCAAACAAAAAAAGCTATCCTGTATTCCCTTTAAATGCCTGACTGCTATTCCTGACACAATTTGCTGCAACTGTCCTGCTTAGCTCCCTCACTCAAGTGGACACTTCTAAATTTTTGGCAGCAGCTCTACTCCCAGCTAACGTTGGCTCTGATAGTCTGCTTTCCATACATGTATGTTCTTCAGCTGACGTGAATGGAGTTCCCTGCTTGGACTGACTAGAGTATTATAACTGATGAGATTCGCTGAATAGCTCTGAGAGGAGAATGTTAACTGGAGTCCTAGAAATTTACTCACCCAACTACTATTTATTGTGATTATGGGTTTATGGAGAAGCCACATCTCTTGTGCTACTCCTTTAAAAATTGACCTCGTACCTTGAGTCACTGGATTTACAGGAGGGAGACTTCTTGTAGGAAATGACAAGGGAAACCGTCATCAAATATTACTGTACAGGGCTAAGACCCATGAGTAAACAGCCTTGGGAAATCACAGATCACTAGGTTTACTCAGAGCTCCAGCTCCAGCACCCTGTCTTCTACCACACACCCAGACTGCCTCTTATTAGAGGATCCCTAGCAATATAGAAAACGCAGATGATTTTTAATATTTTCTATTTGAGGTGTACGTAGCAAAATAACTGATCAGAACTTGCAATCCATTTTCTAAACTGTAATTAGGTTATCAGAACATATTCATCATTTAGTGTAGTCATTAGAGATGAGTGGAATTAGTCTTTTGCATCTCAAAGATTTTACCAACCTTCCCCTTTATCTTTTTCAGAGAAGTTTCAGGCTTTGGCAAAAAGTCAACCCCCAACTATTTACATTCTAAAATACCAGTGCGGTATTTGTAGTTTAAGTATCTCCCACTCCTCTTCTCCCCCTTTGGCACCTTGGCTATACCCCAAGTGCCACGGCGCTCAGCCACCTCTTTTCCTGCTGATCCTGCTGTGGGCATGTGGCTCCGCTGCACTGCAAGAGCATGAACCCGGCTCTGCGAGAGCTAGAGGATAATAGGTTTGCTGTGGGGCCTCACAGCACAATTTTAGAAGCAAGGCATTTAGGGCTTGCTCATATACTTCTTTTTGACAAATAAGGGGAAATTTCCTTTGAAAGCAGATACCTTTCAGCTTTGTTTAAATATAATTTCCTTTCATAAAGGCATTTTCAGGGCAGATTCTTTGAGGAGCTCTGGTAGCCATCAAACAAAAATTTAATTAATGCTGTTAGAGTGTAAGGTCTCCCTTCCTAGGGCACCCAAGCTGGGGAAGCACATGATGAGGTACATACGAACCTGACACACAGGACCATGGTACACACACAAGTAGTTTGATGACCTAGGGGCCAGGCTGATCACTTTCTGCTGCAGAAATCTTTTGCTCACAAGTATTAAGTGTCTGTTCATAGCTGAATGGAGAAATATTTGCCATCCATTTTTGACAGTCCGTGTAGAAAGAAGCCCTGGCCCGGCCAGACACTGTTATATCAGACAAATATTTGGAAGCATTGATCCAAGTGAATGAAACTGCAGCCAGGCTGAGCTTATGTGCAGCCGCCGAAGTTACCAGGGGCACAACAGCTGGAGGACAGGCAGAGGAAGCCAGAAATTGCTCAGCTGCAGCCTCTCTAGACCATGTTTGACATGTTATTTATCTTCTTCTTTTACAGGTCTCTCTTGCCAAGGAAGGGGAGGAGAGAAGTACAGCTCAGAGCGCTGTTTACTTTCCTGTTGAATGAACAGTTTTGAACGAGCAAGATCACGTAGCCTACAAGGATGAAAATGCAACCCTGTCTTGCTTAAACAAACGAACAGAAAGGATGTGAAATTAGCTTAACTTCAAAAGTCCATCTATCTCTGGGAGAAGCAATGGAGCTTAATTTCAGCTGTAGCTCCCTCCCCACTCACACCATGTACATGCATGTGGGGGAGTAGATGACTTTCCATTAGCCACCGCGCCAAAAGCCTCCCTGTCAGACAAGACCAATGTCTTCAGGAATGACAATGTACACACGTCTGTGTGGCTGTGGTGCCCACAGGCAACACGCTACCTCTGAGCACTTCTCATATCAGCGGGGCGATGGAACAAACCTCCTCTTCCCTGCGCCATCATCTGACACGCATTAGTGGGCATCTGGGGTGAGGGCTAACCAAGCTCCTGGCCCCCTGCCTGTAAACCTTTTCCTCTACAGGGCCCGTGGTGCACAAGGCCATATCTACTATGCCACCCTAAAATCTGAGGCAATGCTAGGCCTGTCTCTTGAATGTCTACCCTGGGAGAAGCCAGCGGGCGCACTCCAGATATGGCTTCTAGTGGGACACCAGACGGTATCTGGAACGTGCATACCAAGGTATTGTAGAACCTAATAATAATCCATGTGAATATTTTGCAGTCAGAGTTCCAGATTACTTCCCTAAACATCAAGGTCAAAAAGGATCAGTTCTGCCATAATCAGGCTTCCAGATTCCCAGGGAACCAGTAGTCCTCACTGAACATCTGAGCCCTGCTCAGAAAGGCCATTCTGCCAGGCAATGGATTTTGAATTTGGTTTTATTCTGGTGAGAAAATGTTTCCAAAGCTCCAGGCAGACAGAGTGCAGCTCCTGGGCATATGCTTAAGAGGTAGGCACTGGCTTCCCAATCCCCAAAGCAATCTGTAGTGAAAACTTCCCAGCAAAATGGATCCCAGATTTGGGTGAAACCAATCTCTATCTTCCTTTGCTACACTGGCAGTTCCAACCAGCTACCAACCTTTTTGCATATGATGTCTGGAGAAAAAAATCCTCCTTGTATTTACAGGGAATACTGAGAACAAACAAGGGAAACAAATAAGGGAAGCATGAAGTTATATAAAGTATGAGTAATGAGCAGGATGAGCTGCCCAACAGAAAGAGATGCAATGGATTAATTTGCTCCATAGCATGAAATAAGACAATTTAAAGGAAGTTAGAATTAATATAAAACATTTGTCTTCAGACACGGTTAAATAATAACAGAGAAGAGTGTGACAGTCGGTAGGGTAGGAGTCTGCAGCCATGTTAAAAAAAATTGATGCCAAATATTATTTACATATTTTTTCTTAACGCGACACAGTTGCTATTTCCCTAGTGGGTATCTTTAGAAGCTTGCTAGAGAAAGGCAGACTGACAAAAACACTTGCTTCTGCTGTCTATTTCCACTAACCTATTCGTAGCTTTTGCTTTACAGTAGCACCTCGGAAGACAGGTCACAAACTCGATCACTATTTTGCAAGGTGCTACACAAACACAGACTGCAAAGATTGTCCTTCCTTTCAGAGAGTTTACGGTCTAACATCTCTCTCGCTCTGCCATGAAGCGCTAGATCTGATTGGGAAGGGATCCTTTCTCAGTGAAAAAAGTCCACAAAACCTTTTCATTTTTTCTCAGTATATTTCTCTGAAAATCCAGCTGTTGCTTTTTTCTTTGTTGTGTTATGACGGACAAGTCTCTCTGAGTCACGGGTCTCCTTTCCTTTTCCCAGTCTCTTTTCTTTGTACTTTCCACCTGGTCTATCACTCGCTCCACGGATGACACTGTACCTGGCTCACACACTCAGCTTGGAGAGCAGAGAGCGGTGGAAGTAAAGCTCCTGGTCTCTAGTGATGCACAAGTTCACATTGGCATGCATGGGTAGGTGATCTGAATCCATAACTAGCTCTGGAAGCAATGGGTGACAGATTGCCTTGAGCACAGTTTTTCTACAGTACAGAGTGCTGCTAACATTGTGTGCTGCTATTCAGCCACTGTCAGCATGGCAGCACTGCCAGCATGGCCTCCTCCCGAGGAGGTTAAGTCAGGAGATAAATCACCACGGGTGGGCTTTAATACACTGCCGACATTGCTGAAGTCCTGCTGCCTAGCAAGCGGTTGCCCCTGGGCATGTCACCAGTGATATTTATGTATGGATGGACACGATCCCCATAAATACCATTGTTCACCACTAAGAGGGTAAATGTTAGAAATAATAATAAAGAAATCTGTATGAAAGGATGATTCAACCTCAACTTACTACTCACGTTCATGACTCAGCATCAGCACACAGAGTGAGGAGGAACAAGGAGGAAAAAATACAGCCTTCCCCCTTGCACTGGCCCATACCTAGAGCTTCAGTGGCAGGTGAGTTCCCAGCCAGGCGCTGTGCTCAAGAGAGACTTACACCATGCCCAGAGGAGCTAATTTAGACAGGCTGGACACCTATGGCAATCACTGGATGCCTTCCATTGACTGTGATGGGGTGTACCAGGCCTTGAATGGGAGCAGATTTCATTTCCAGCTCCTGTGAAGAGCATCTTGTGTGAAGCCAGCCACAGAGAAGGCAGTGGGTGGCTCTCTGCCCGCAGCCCACTCCCACCATGTTACCTTTCTTTGTGGTGGCCTGGGGAAGCCCCTCAGAGGAGCAGCAGGCTCAGCCCCGTGTGTCCATGGGGCGCTCTGTGACTGCCACAACGGCCCATGTTACATCGCCCTGGAGAGCTCCCAGGGAAGACGTCCTGCTCAGGAGCAGCCGCTCATTCGCATCGGGCTGGGCCATGCCTTGCTGGACCATCTCCTCCCTTGCCCAGCCTCCTACGCACCCAGTACCAGGGACCCCGGGGCCCGTGTCTCAGCCTGTGCTCACGGTGAGCCTCTTCCTCGGGGTGTTAGCCCGGGGGGGGGGTGGTTTGAGCACACATCCTGCCTGCACCACCGAAGGAAGCCAGTCCCCACCTCCATCCTAGTAAGGTAAGGAGGCAGTGGAGGGATATGATCCAGCCTTGGAGAGGGTTGAGAACGACTGACCTGCGGCTGCTGCTGGCTGTGCTTTGCTCTCACAGCTGGGGCAATGCAGTCAGCAAAGAGATTTTTAAACTTCATTTTCTCTGTCTACAGGTGCCTGTCTTCCAGTATTAGTCTAGGGAACTGCACACCAATTACCTCATATATTCACTGTAAGTGCAGTACAATACAACTTATTGTTATATAGTGTCCTTGATAGAAAGCCCTATGAAATGCTTGACAGTACTATTGGGTCCATAAAAGTGTACGTGTTCATGAATACATGTGAGGGTTCAGTCCCTTGCTCTCGATTCCTGTTCTCTGCTGGAAACCACTCTGTTACAATTCTCTCAATTTCAACACTCGGAGGAGGTGGAGGAAGGGACTATCACAGCCCTGCGTCACTGTCTGCAAATGCACGAGGACACAAAAGGGCCATCCTGCTAGACGTGACACAAATGGGCCCACGGGAGACACGGAGACATGCAAATTCGGAGGCATGCACACTGACCCGTAGCTCACCACCAGCGACCAGCCTGACCCGGCGCACCATTAGGGCTACTTAAGTGAGGTGTAGCGCTCTGTCTGCTGAGGCAGAAGGGACTGCATTTTCCACGGCAGCACTTTGGCGCAGCCACACGTACTGTACACAAGCAACTTAATCTAATCTCCGCAGCATTCGGCAAGTGCAGAGTATAATGCCATATCATAAATCACGTGATTTCTCCAAAACTGTGTGCCCGGGAAAAAAAGGAAGTTTGTTTTCCAAAGTTCAGACTGTTTGTAACCACTTGACCAAACCCATTTGTAAAAAGCTCAATAAAATAGCAGTATCACGGTTCCCCCACGAGCCAGCCGCGGGGCAGCTGGCGCTGGAGTCAAACAGCCGACTGCGAAGCTGAAGACAGACTTAGCTGCCTAATGCAGCATTTACGCTCTGAAAATTTTTGAGTGATTCGCAGTCCGCGTAACCGCCAGCGCTGCTGTATTTGAGATCTTTGTACAGTCAGTGGAGAGAAACAGGCATGAAAGCTAACAGGCCATCGGAGGATCCCCAGGCGCGTGGCGGAGCCGATGCAGCAGTCTGCTGAGCGGTGGCCGCCCGACCACCCGGCACTCACCCACGCGGGGAAACCTGCGGCAGGACAAGTCTGGAGGACGCAGAAGGATGTGCTGCCCTTTCCCAGCCGGCACCCAGTGCCCCGACTCATCCTGGCCGTGATGTCGGAAGGGATCCAGCAGGTGAAAGCATGCAACTCCTGTGGGGCAGCTTTCACCCCAGGTCCTTCAGACACCGTCTGGGGCCCGAGAAGAAGGTTGGCCAAAGCGGTTGTTCCTGTTGCAGTCAGCATGGCTGCAATGACGCCCATGTGCTTCCACCTCCCCCCCAACCAGGGGATTGCCTTAGATGTGTAGCAATATTTTGCTGAAATGACACAGGGAAATATTGTAGAAAAAGCACCCAAAGCGTTCAATTTCTTCTTAATAGGCTGTTCTCATTCACAAACTTTGAATTTTCTTTGCAATATCTAAGCCACAGACAAAAGAATCCTATACTTACTTAGGCCTGATTTTCATTGAAGCCCTATAGAAATTCAATAACAGAAAAAAAAAACTTCACATATTATTATCCACACCAGTAAGGAACCATCCCTCAACTGTTTTAACAAGCAGATGTTAATGAACTATAATGTAGAGCATCGAGCATTTCTTACGTGGTGTCAGGAGCCCCTCTTGCTAGGAAACACCCAGAAAGAGGTTCTGTCTTGAGGACCTTATAAAATCTGAACCCTGCCAACAGTTTGCTGTGGTTAGGGGAACGGGAAGAAGAGAAGGAAGGGATTCTTTGAAACCATAGTTAAATTTTGATTTATTAGCAGTTCCAGGGGGGAAAATGAGATGAAAATATTTTCCGTTTGACACTAGATATGAAACATCAGTGAACTGAAGGGTGGAAGAAGTTTTGCTTTGGGTTGAATGAAACGATTGGATTCAAGCAGTGTTGCTGAGCTGTACACAGTGGAAATAAAATAAAATGGAAGTTTGAAAATAAAAATGCCATTCTGAAGACTGACAGTCAAAATATTTCATTAGAAACAGATAGACCAAACTGAGATGCTTTGAGTCGCAGGGATTTTCCCCTCCTCCCAAGTCAGCTGGTAAAATCAAGACTTATTTGCAAATGATCTTGGTACCATGAGATCAGGTCACGTACCGCTCACCCAGGGGCGTGTGCGGTCCCATGTCACTGCAGCTGAGGGGTGGAGGACTCACGGCAGATCCCCGTGCTCCTTCAGGGCCCCGCTCCTCCCGTCTCCATCCGCGGCGGAGCCGCCCATGCCCCGGCGCTGGCCACGCTGTGCGGTGGCCCGGGGAAGTCCGCCTGGGGATGCAGCACCCTCATTTGCTTCTCACGGCTGCTCCGACGGGATTCAGCAGTTCTCAGCGCACCTCCCTCCCCTCCCCCCTGCAACCATCAACATGAAAAAAATGAGGCTTGACTCTAATACCTTCCCAGCGCCCTTTAATTTCCCTGGCCTGTTGCTGATAATTGGGAAGTGAATAATACGCAGGCAGCTGAGGGTGGCTGCAGTGGGTTGAGTCTAATCAGCATCCCTGTGCATGTCCAGGTTAGTCTTGTCTGATTTTAATTCTGGTAATATTTCTGTTTTGAGCCATCTCATTACTGGCATCTATTCAAAGGCTGGAGCCTACATCCAAAATGAAAGTAGAAGAAAGGGAAAAAAACTGAGCATAATGTGCTGCCTTTCCACCTCCCCCTGCTTCTTCCTCCACCAAATTAACAGCAAAGCCCCTTTGAAGTGCCTCACGCAGGCACTCTGTTATCACAACCGTCCTGCTGGCGCGAGCGAGGCCCTGAGCGGCCGCGTCGAGGGGTCGCCGGCCGCGGGCCCACCGCCCTCCGCGCCCCAGCCGCGGCTCCCGCGAGCTGGCGCCCTGGCCGCGGGGCTCCCCCCGCCTGCGCCCCCGTGCTGCTAGCTGCTGAGGCTTTTCAAAATGTCGGGAAAAAGGAAAGGAGGGAGAAGCACATCCTGCCTGTCTCTGTTTTGCAATATATTTATGTGGGAACGGGAGGGGGGGGACCTGGGGCATCACTTTGTATCTGGTTTGAAATATATATATTTTTTCCTTTAAACAGAAAGGCGTCAGAAGGAGAATGCTAAGCAGAACGGAGAAGTGACACCCCATTTATCCACGTTTTGTTAAGTAATGAGCTGGATTTCTCCGTGATCAATCTCTCCCCTTCAATTAACAGCAATAAATTCCTCATAAAATATTCTAAACAATGCTGGACTTTCTTCTTGCTTTACATTATTTATGCACCATGTTTGTTATTCTTGTCCTTAAAGCAACTTTATATATTATGTCTTGTTTCTCAGCCAGAAAAACAACTCGCCTCTGCAGCATGATCTCAGCGGTATGCTATCTCCGCCCGTCTGAGCCCTGCCTCGTAACGCACACGCACACTGCCCCTTAGAGGTGACAACCGGTCATGGCCACGGGGAAAAAATCACTGCGCCCGGGATATGTTTTGATCGCAACGTGTTTATGCAATTTTGACCAGCTGGCTGGCTTACCAGAAAGCGAGCCTGATATTTTTTATTTAGAATGAACGTCCATATTTTGATCTCAGAGAAGCAGCGCAAAACTGGGATAACTCCATTGATTTCGGTACTGATTTTTTGCAATGGACATATCTGCTGTCAGGCTCCTGACCTCACTCCTTTTCCTAAAAGCTCTGTCACAGCAAGATGAAGAATCGCAAGCCAGCCAGCCACGGCGCCTTCCCCGATGCCGCTGGACGTGGCCGCACTTGGAATGCAAGAAACCCCACCGCGACCGGAGTCAAATCGACATGTTGCCATCCACTTTAACAAATGAGTATGGAAATGATGAGAAAGGAAATAGCAGGCTAAGCCTGTTACTTCATCAAATGCTACCACAAGCACCAACCTTATTACTGCTCTCCGTGTCTCTGCTCGCTGGGGACGCCGCCTCAGCAAGGCAACGGGCATCCTCACGTACAGCAAGGCAGTGACAGCCCGGCCAGGCCCGGCCACCTCAAGGGACGCTCTCGCATGTCAAGTGCTTCTCCGTCTCCTGCCCTGATGGAATAATAAAGAAAACCTGTCTCACTCATTTCATCAGCCAGCTGCCTCAGCCCTGCTCAGCAGGCAGGCAGGCAGACAGACAGACAGAGGGAGGAATGGAGGAATGCAGGAGCAGCAAATGCGTTCTTGTGTCCATCTGTCCGATCCGACAGTAATTTCTCTAGCTAAGGTTTTACGTTACACAAACGGATGCATACCCTCTGCGCAGGGCTGGAGGTGGAGAGCGAGCAGTAAGCTGTGTGGGACACAAAGCCGTCACGTAAACGTGCTGGGAAATGAGACATTTAATGTAAAGCGAGCAGAGCTGGGAGCCTCGAGGAACTCGTGGGCTGGCAGGGACCGCGAGCCGCTCACCCAGCACGAGCTAGCAGAGCATGCAGGCACGGGGCGGACCGGCGCTGCAATTTCAGTCTGCTCCTTCGCTCTCTGGCCAGGAGAAGGCAAGCGGGCAGCTGAGAGCTGTGACCGCTGTTCATGGCAAAGAAATACAGTCCACAAACACGACTTGCCCCTTCTCACCGTTTGCCCATTTTTTTGACTCCCTTAATGACTCCAAATGATGGGTCAAGCACCAACGCCCCTGTGTTTTGTGACTTGTATCTGCACTCTGAGCAACTGGATTGGCCTCCAAGGCAGCAGGTTGCCCTGCCAGAAGTGAGATGACCCTTTCTTGGGGCTAAGGACCTCAGGCAGGAAATGGCATGAATTAAAATATGGAGACTCTCTAGGGCCAAAGAGTGGGCCATCGCAGAGCCATAAACCAAGAGCTAGAGAGAAAACATGGGCCTGGCCCCGCTATGGGTGCAGTGAGGACAGCTCTGCTCGAGGTGGGATGCAGACTACGAACCAGCTAGGTGCCGAGCAGATCTGGCCCAGCAGATCTGAGCATAGGAAGCCAGCAGGTATGTGCGTAGGGAACAGGGGAGCAGCTCGTCCTGTTATGGCTGTCCATACCAGCATTGGGACCGCTCTGAAACAGAAGGGCAAAGCACAGCCCAACAGGGTGGGATACAGGCCCCTTGGCAATGCAAGTGAATGTCCCCACTTTAGAAATGAAAATGGCAACCCTTTTCCAAACTATTACTGGAATTGCGCTGCCTGGCTTGAGAGGGAGGAAACTGGAATCATTTATTCCTATCTGACATTCACGTTTTTCTGGTGACCGGGGTCAAACGGCAAGGGTAACACCCAGCCAGCCATTAGCAAAACAGGAGCTGTGTGCATGCGTTTGCATGGGAAGAGAGTTATAAAAACGTTACTTTCCCCTGGGGAGAAACTTGCTACACGAGATTTTAATGAATAATTAGGTTCTGGGAGATTGTCACTCTAGCTGAAATTAACCTAGCAGAGCTACAGAGAGAGGTCAACAGAGAAATCCTTTCCACAAGGGCTTCCCTTCTCCAGTGAGGAGAGGCACGTGCATCATGCAGGGACCAAATTGCAGTGCAGCTTGGCCCAGAGGGCAGTAGACCAGCTGATGCCAAAATAGCTCCCTCTATACTTGCAGCAAAAGCTTCCACCACATCTCCCCTCATCACATCACTTGTTTTGCTTTTCCTTCTTTCCTTCCTTTAAAATTCCTTTCTTCCTACAGAGGTTCACCGTGGGAGGGGAACCTTGTTCACACACATACATCCTCACCCTAGAGGCCTGAGGTTTCTCATGTGGGTTTGCAAACTGTTGTCCTACAACACTCAACAGACTTCCTCACTGACCTGAGCAGTCCTTCACAAGGCCAGACCAGAGGCAGGCATGCTTCGGGGCTGCTTTTTCTTAGTGCCGAGGATATATCGTTTGCATATAACTGACTTCTCAGAAGAGAGCGAGCCCACCCATCCCCTGACCTGCACCTGCACGGCCTTTCTAGAAGGCGCAGTGCAGCAGTATGTCCACTATGGGTTTACTGGAGAAGGGAGAGCTGCCAAACACTTTAGGCACAGAACTGAAAGAAGCCGAGTCACTGATCCAAGCCCCTGCTCACACAGGCAATGACACTGCACACAACCCTCCAGTAAATATATTGAGGCCCGTTTTAAAATGAGAAAATTGTTTTCCAGTAAACATCGTAAGGATGCAGAATGTACAAGGCACTAGCTACCATCCAGTCTTTATCCACTACATTAGTCACTACAACATTTTCACTGTGGCTTGCTAAGAAGTGATTGAATGCAACTGACCTTCAAAGCTCTCTACCAGGCCACGTCTACCACACCCTGCTCACTCTCCTCCCTTCTGGTCCTCCGCCTAGGGCGGACAATGAGGTTTTGTCAGCACCAGGAGGATGGAGCACTAGTAAAGCACAATAGGCTTCTTTATCTCAGCTTCAAGGCATTTGTGGTTGGAAAAAGACATGCATTCATCTTGTAAGAGTGAGGAAAAGCTGTTAGAACTGGGCTTTGCCCAGAACTCAGTATTTAACCTCTAGGGAATAGATCTGAACATGGATCACAATCAGAACATTTTAGCTTAATCCTCTCTCTTAAGATCAGAGCCTGGGTTTTGGCTTCATCTATATTTTAATAGCAGTGGTGATCGAGCATCTTCCATCTTCTTTACAGTCCTTCCCAGCTTGAGGAACCTATCCATGACATCAAGAAACCAGATGGATGCGCAGGCTTGATTATGTCCAATGACCAAATTCATCTTCAATCTTTAAGATCCATTTAGCCAGGAAAGAGTTAACATCCTTACCCCTCGGTGAACAAATTGACTTATCCAGGAAAAAAACATATCCCAGAAAACTGTATATCTGTAGATTATCCTTCTCCACATCCATGGATTAGTGCGCTTGGAGAAGGCATCCAAGTAGAAAAAAATGTAATACCACCATACATGTGGGGAGCGCCTTCACCTCCGCTCCAGCTCAATTACACATCTCTCTTATCACAGACATCACATGATGACTATCCTTATGCCTTTTTTTCATTTAAGCCTATTACTATATTTCTATTAAATACTGAAGACACTTTTGAAATTGTGAAGTTTCTTGCTGCCATAGAGGGTATGTTGGCCAAATCATTTTGTTTCCTTCGTTCTCCCCCCATGCCCTTCCACATCACTTTGTGATTTTAACAGTTCCTTGCCAAGGGTACAGTCTCCGCGACCACAAGACATTGCAGCCACCCTAGTTTCTACACATCCCACACACATACATGTTTTCACCTAGAGCCAGACTCTTCTCTCAGATTCCTTTGATCCAGCCCAGAGCAAGCGCCACAGGCTCAAATACCAGAGCAGCCAAAGAAATGACTCTGGCCTTTCTCTAGACTAAGGGAAAGCTTGGAGCACAGAGAGAAGCCAGGAACCACCAAGACACGAGCACAGCTGGGTCCTAGCTGTGCCTCGACTGCCCAGTGCTTCCCCATGGCAGATATGGTGCAACCAAAGCCAGGTGGCTGGATGCAGTTTGTGAAGGTGATTTAGCCTTCACAGTTATGGCAAAAAAGATTGAAAATATGAAAAGAACAGGTACCAAAAGGTTTGAAAAGCAGAGGCCAGTTAACATTAAGGAAGAGCATTACTAGCAGGTCGAGGGAGGGGATCCTTCCCCACAACTCAGCACTGCTGAGACCATACCCGGAGTGCTGTGCCCAGTGCTGGCCTCCCCAGTACAAGAGAGTGGAGTAAGTCCAGCAAAGACTTGCAAAGATGATTAAAGGACTGGAGCAGCTCTCATGTGAAGAGAAGATGAGAGAGCTGGGACTGTTCAGCCTGGAGAAGAGAAGGCTGAGGGGGATTTTATTAATGTGTATAACTATGTGATGGGGGGAGTAAAGAAGATGGAGCCAAACTCTTCTCAGTGGTACCCAGTGACAGGACAAGAGAAAATGGGTACAAACTGAAACACAGGAAATTCCCTTTAAACATAAGGAACTTTTGTACAGTGAGGGTGGTCAAACACTGGAACAGGTTGCCTAGAGAGGTTGTGGAGTGTTCATCCTTGAAGATATTCAAAATCTGACTGGACCCTGCCTGAGTAATCTGCTCTATCTGACCCTGCTTTAGCAGGGCGGTTGGACTAGGCAATTTCCAGAGATCCCATCCAACCTTGGCCATTCTGTGATTTTGTAATAGAATGTCAGAATTATGATTGTAAACTTTAATGTCTAATTTTAAAGCCATTTAAAATTCTAGGAGGGGGGTTGACTTATTCTTTTTCAGACCCTCATGTTGGCAATATTCTGTCATGTTTTCCTTGAGCTTCACCTTTCCACTTTGACTAGTCCCAAGCTCTGGGGTCAGTCCCGGCCATGTTATCCAGATGGGGAGAGCCCTGACCCTCCTCTGCACAGAGTGCTGGAGAGTCACCTACAACAGCTTCTCCCTCCGCCTGGGTGAGACGTCAAGGGTGGCTGAAGTGCCAGCAGTACAATACACAGCTCATGGATAGTTCCCACTGCATATCTTCTTCATTTGCTTATTTAAACAACTACATAGGAAAATGAACCTAGAGGCGGAACAGAGTGAAGATGTTAAGAGTACTAGCCGTGAATCTATTTGCACTTTGGTTGAGAGTTGCAGGAAGATATTCGTCAGGCTAATCGAGTTTAAAGGTTTTACATTTCTCTATTTTCTGAAAGTCTGATGAGAATAATCAGTAGCTGTATTCATTCTCCTTTATTCTTTCATCTGTTTGCTGCCAATAGAGATTTAAAAAAAAACTTCCGAGTAAAAAACAAAAATTAAAAAGAAGTAATAAGCCCAATGGAAGCCCAATAAGCCCAGTGCTGTAAAAATCTCAGACTTTCTAATTCCTCTTAACTAAAACTGACCATCTCACATCACAGATAGGAACTCTTTAAGAGAGAAGCTGGTAGAAAGAGCTTTGAGATTTTTATGTTCTTAGTAGTCTAATCCTGAGAGCCAAATATTCAAGCATCATGACAAAATCGTGCAAGTTATGGACAATTAGGGAATTTCATCCTGTATTGGGTATTTGATTCAAAAGAGAAGGAATATTTTTCAGTGAATAAATATATAGACCAACAACATCAGAAGTGTCTCCTGATTTGGGGTACCTCTATTTTCTGTATTCTTACTCTGAAACACTGCACAAGAGTCTGATTTGGGGGAAATGCTGAGGACTTGTCCTCTGAAAAACTGTCCCTCCTCTCTAAAGAGCTCCAAATGAAGTACGCAAAAATTACGCAAAAATTACTAATCACTTCTTCAACTGTGGGCAATTAGCACAAGAAGATCTCACCCAGCAAATGGGACAGTCTTTTCTTCTTTATGAGTAATGCAATCCAAGTACAGGAATCAGACTGATTCATCAGATGGAGAATACTGTCAGCAGTACAACAAGCGTTTGCCAGGGGTATTGTCCCTCAAATCCTTTATCTACTGAATTAGGGCAGAAGAATATTTCTCTGCAGACGCATGCTGAATTACAATTTGCTCATGGGCCTGAAACTGCGTTTGGAAAACAATATCCAAAAAACAAGTAAGGATGGAAAATACTTTGGTTCTTAGAAGTTCAATGCAGAGAGTAGACAGCTGTGGTTATTATTCTACTCTTAGTAATTAACTATTGTTATACAGTAGAACTGATAAAGAAAAATGTAAACGCTCATGGATTGAGAAGAAATTCGTATTTTCTCTTATGTATTTCATCAACTTCTGTTTTGCGATCTCAGCGGTTTTTCTAGTTATACTTTACCTTAAGTTTGAGTACCGTAACCAAGCTGATCTGCCGTAAGACTTTCATGACATAAGAAACGCCCGTTCACTAGGATACATTCTACTCTTATTTCAGGCACTGCAACTGGCCACTGTGGAAATGAGTGGAGTGTCATGAAGAGAAAATGATGCCAGCAGGTAAAAACAACCAAAATCACAAGCAAGAAGCTGAGGTAGGCTGTCCCCCTCAGTTCCCTGTAGTTGTTTTTCATTGAAGTCACAAGCTCCTTGGAAAGGAGGACCATTTCTCAACATCTGCAACATGCCAGCTATGCTGTCGCTGCTCAGTAAACAAATAATTAGAATAACAAATGGAATTGTTTCTAAATATAATGTTCCACAAAGCTTTCCAAGAGATGCCATCTGGCCTGTAAGGTAGAAAGCTGTAGCCTATAAAGACTTACGCGTATGCTTAATTTTACACTCCCAAGCAGCCTCAGGGATTGTTGAAGTGCATAAAATTGAGCAGATATGTAAACATTTGCAGAACTACAGCTCCATATTTGGTAATTTCGCAGCTACTGTATTTTTCAAGGATTTAGAAAGAAGTTTTATGGCAAAAGGTGCCTTGAGGGTCAACAAAAAGTAGCTGTGGACAGCTCATCTCCGCTCTTATTCTAGTGCTTGGTGTAATTCGGTCCTCTCTGAAGCCCTCCCAGTTTGCAGTGGAAGCATGGCACATTCCCAGCACTTTGGCATCTGAGAGAGAGCAGAACTTATCTCACTCCTGCTCAGAGCTGAAAGTGAAAATAGAGTGTGAGGAATCCAAAAGGAAGTTGTTGAACGCACGGCAGATGTTGTTACATTTGGCCTAGCAGTACTCCATGTGGCAGTCACACGACTGATGATCTTAGCCAGAGAGGTTAATGGGAACAATCACTCCCAAGTCAGGGTTTCCTTTCAGATAAGATAAAACAAATGCTACAAGTGAACCAGTAACAGCAGCACCAAAAACGATTAAAATGAGGGGAAGGGAAACTCAGAGCTAATGGCACATCAGCTGGGCACGTAGCATGTCAACAGCCAAGAAGAGACGCAAAACCTAGGCCATCATTTCATCAGAAGCTAGCTGAAAGAGATGCCCTGCGATCACCCTCTGTATCTCCAGCCTATCTCCCTGAGCTTTAACTGGCTCACAAGTCTCCAATGGCCAAACGTGGAACGAGGAAGTGAAACACGCTCGTATGAACCATGGATTTCTAGGGCATCTTTTATAATGGGAGTTATGCCTGAGCAGAGGGGCATTACTTGCATATTGAAGATGATTTATGTGTTTTTATGTAGCTGTTGGGCTTTAATTATTCACTTGATTATCAATAAAAAATAAGCACTGAGCAGTACAGAATGTTAGCATGTCTGGAAAGGGGCATGCAGCCACTTGTGCGAAACAGATTTAGACGTGCACAGAGGCATTCCTGTTCCACCGGTGCCAGGTATGAGAACAAATTCACAAACAGGATTTGCACATTTCTTTTCTTTTTCTCCCCCATCCCCTCCCCATCCCTTTCACAAACAAAGCCTGCCAACCTGTTCATCAGCTCTGTGATGGCAGACAAATGTTTCAGCAAAACATGTGCCAAATATCCATTGATATTGGCTGAAATTCAATATGATGAAATGAATTGATGCTGGCATCCCATTTGGTGCAATGCAATATCTGATCAATAGCAAGTAATTGGACATCACTTTGTGTAGGAGAGAAAGCTGAGGCTGTTACATCACTCTGAGTTATGGATCATATTAATCACTGCCTAACTGTTTCATCAATGTAATTTCTTTTCATCAACATGCGGTGGCATTTAGAACGTTGGACGTAAAACCCTCTCTACTGTATTAACTTGAAATTAGAGCTGTGCAGCCCAATGAGACAGAACATCGTTACCATGGGTGTGAATAGTATTCTCACATCGTAGTGCAAAATTATACAATTGGCACCTTTAACAAGCAGAGGAAAGTGACAGGAAAAAAAAATCAGACAGCTAGAGCTCATCTGGACTGGGGGCATACGCACTCAGACAAACCTCACCTTCAGTTCCTCCTCCTTAATTGCAATCAATGCAGGACCAGCAGGCAGAGAAATCCATGTTTCCTTTCAGCTTGTGCTAGTTCTCAGGTGTTTGCAACTTGTGAAAGTAGTGAGGATCTATTAAAAGGGCAGCTCTAGAAAAGGAGAAGGTTTGGTCTCTCCATCCCCTTACTAGCATGTAAATATGTACGTCTCTGCCAGTGATCAGTGGGATTCCTCGTGTTCACCTTCTGCTCTTTCCAGATTCCTATTGTTTACCTTATGCTCTTTCCATTTTGGCTTTCTTCAAGCCTCTCTTCCTGTACATTTGGGGAGGTGGGTGGCATTGCCTTCTATCAGAAGACACAAAGTCACTTTTCTCCCATTCCCGGAGGGAATCCCTGTGAGGGGACTGTGCACAGCTTAGCATTTCACAGCTCAGGCAAGCTTTTAGACAAATCAATTTGAACACTAGTGCCATCGACTCTGCACACAGCCAAAGGAGAGAGGCAGCTTCAGTCAGACCGTGGCACAGTCAGGTTAAGTCCTGCTCTGAGTGACCCCTGGGAGAAACCTCCACTGCCTCTCCACCAACTACGAGAAAACCCTGAGGAGGAATCCAGTCTCCTCACTTAGGCCTCAAAGTCTAAAGTGAGGCAGTACAGGTGATCCCTAATTTGTTCTTAGGGAAGACTTCTGCTTTCCACCCTAATCCCAACGGCTTGCTTTCTTATCTTCATGATGACTATTTTTGAAGGAGGGAGATGAGCTACTAAAGAGGCCTCAGCCTCTGCTCTTTTGTCTCCCACTGGATCACGTACGGCAACCTATGTACGGCAAAACTCAAGCCAAGGGAGCGCAGAGCGAGCCGGTTAGCCTTGGGGGCTGAGGTCAGCACAAGCAGCCGATGACGCTCAGCGTGCTAAGCAGCTCTCTGTGGGTCTGCTTCAGACACCTGCGTGGGCATCTGTTCACTCTCTGCGGTCTACCACAGAGCTCATGCCTGAAACTAGGTGTTGCTCTTTGCAGTACGATGACAGCGGAAAACCAAAACTAATCCTTCACTGGCACTGCAGTAAGGGAACAGTATGGAGATGAAACGCTTTTAATAACGTTCCTCTTGGGTAACATGTTGCCTGGAAACATACCTAGCTTTGGCACTTTCAAATGACTCCTCCTGTCTCCAGTCTATCTGAGTGCCTAAATCTTTAATGTCATCCTCTTATGACCCTCAGAGCAAAAGAAGTACTTCTGGTAAAGGCCAGTTAGACCTTAGGCTATGTTCAGGATCCTCCCATTGGATCTGCGACCATTTACTAGGCTCCTCAGTCCAGACACTCACCCAGCTAAATCCCAGCTCCGTGCTGGGACAAGACCTAGGCATACACATCCTCCCACAACCTGGTTTCTGTGGAAAATAGAATGGGAAAAGAGAGCAAAGAGGTGTTTAAGCTACGTCACTGTCATCCAGACCATAGGCACAGAGCGCGCAGTTTTTATCCAAGCCGAGGGACTGCATGATCCTATCCAAGCCCATAGAGGATGCCTCAAGTCCCAGTTCTTCCCCTTGCACAGAAAAGTAACGGGCCTGTGTCACACCAGACCCAAGAACAAGGCGGCAAGTCAACAGCGGAAAAACCTGGAGACAGGATCTTATCCTCAGACCACCTGCACTTCCCACTGATGCCAGAGCTGCAGGTGCCTGGCACTTCTTTAAATTCAACCAGCTTATTCATCCTGTCTTTAGTAAGAGCATTTTCTCTGCTCTCTGTTTGGTGTGAAGCCTATGGAGAAAGACAGAATGAGAGCAGATTAATAATAATAGTAGTGTTTCAACATTTCCAGATCATGGTTTTCTTGCCATATTTGGTGATTGTTTTCTTTAAGCTGCAAACTCTGGGCCTGTGGGAATCTTAGCTTTCTCTTAAAAAATGCTGTCTGTTCCTTTCGGTGGGGTAGGAAAACCTGCAAACCTGTCATCCAACAGACTTGAAAAATTATAAACTGAAAGAAAAGTACCTAAAGTATGCGTTATTCTTAAACATCTGTGTTTTTCACAGCAACCTCATGATTATTGGGAAGGTCTTGCTATCAGGTTTTAAGTGCTGAGAAAAATTGACACTCACTAAAGTTTTCAGTACGGATAGAGATAAACCCCCAAAAGAAACATTTTCCAGTGCTGCTGCTCAGGAAAAAACTTGGATTATGGCAAAATGGCTTTTTGGGGAAATTTTCTGTACTTTGTGCTTCTAGCTGGAATTAGAAAAACAATGGAGCCTCTTCAGGGGTGGAGTGGAGAGGGAAGACAGAAATTTCTTTTATTTCCACCCCTGCTGAGGAAAATACTTCCTCACAAGATTAAATTTAAGTGCGTGCCATGACCCTATTAGAACTTGATTTCATATTTCAAGTTTCTGAACGGGAAAGTTTTATTTATTTAGAGCCAAAGAAAACACTGTGACTATACTTCTGCTTTCAGTGCTAAACAACACTGGACTTCTAAAGAAGCTGTGGAAGGAAAACTGTGAGCCCAGCTCGGCTTTAGTTTTACCTAAAGAAGTCAGAACCTCATGTTAACAGAGAGCGGAGGCATTAATTTCCTCTGTGCTCAGCTGCAGATCTAGACAGTGTTGTACACAACAGGAACTGGTCTCTCACTGAATCTGCCCATGAAACATTTTAAAACTATTTCAAGATCAGACAGTGCCTGGGCAAAAAGGGGTGCAGAGTTGTCGGGAGAAATAGCACCGGGGCTTTTTTCACTGCGGCTGCTTGGAAGGTTTAAGCATCAGTGACAAAATCTTTCACTCTTCCCCTCTTCCCATTTCTGCTGCCAGTGCTGGCCATGGGCGCCTTTAATGCCACCAGCTAACTATGTAAACGTGTGGCTGTGGTTTGTTCTGTTTTTCACCTACACCATTACGGCTTAAAGGGATCCTGCAGCCACTCCTCAGGGAGTGCTGCTTCTGAGCTAAGTCCACTGCAGTCACTGTCACAGAGCAAACCATCTGCGCACAGCCATGCGCTCACACCCACGGTGCTCTCCACATTTCTCCTCTTTTCACTGCTGCCAGTAAGGCCAGTAAGTCTCTTCTGGGTTCTGCTGGTGCATTGGAGAGCAGAGTTTATCATAACACGGGCAATGTGGGAAGACCCCTCTATAGCCCGCACAGGAAGTCAGCTAGGATTTCTATGTAGCTCCCTACTTTGATCAAACTCCCCTTCACCCCCTGCCTCCACTTCTTTTAATCTAAAATAAGAGCTATTCACAGTGCGAGGACATTTGCTCTTTGTCTATGGAAAATAACCCCCCATAACCCTTTTGTCTGTTCATGTCACTCAGATGATCAGCCACATCTTCTGTTCAGTGACAGCTCTACAAAATGTACCTATTTTACAGTGCTCTGTTGTTTTGCTCTTGCGTTTGTAAGAAGGATTTATTTTAGCAACTAATTATCCTAACAGCCATACAGAGATAGGGCCAAAAAATGGAAAACAGCTTACGGAAGGGAAATGAAGACACCGGGTTATCTTAAAAGCAGAGAATCCACCACTAAATTCATTGATGCTAATCTGCTGGGGTTACCTGCCAGCAAAGGTCAAGATGTAATTATGATGGGTGTGCTGAGTGTATTTTATCCCTGATGCATGCAGAATCTGTTAGGACTAAGTATTTTAGCAGTACCTAAGACAGATTAAAACAACTCTTTGAGGACTAGTAAAGCAAAGTAAATTGTGGGGCCCTACCTACGGGATGATGTTGAGATATTCTGCTGGGGCAGCACACTGGAGCTCAGGAGCAAGAACCTGGTGCCTTGAGATCTCTTCCCTATTCCACAGCAGATTTGCTGAGGAGCTGCTGGGCAGCTGTGCTGCTCTGTGCTCAGCTTCCCGTCTATAGATGCAGTGATTATTTCATACCGCCAAATCATTCGATATCTCCAGATGAAAGTGTAACTCAAAGAGTATTGTGCTGTTTGTGTATTGCTCTCATTATCAGCATACAAGATGAGATTTATAGAGAGGGTGTAAAAAGGTCTATACAGTATTTATATTGCACTCATCACCAGGGTATTTGAGCTTCCTACAAAAATAGACATTAAACATCCCCTTTTTTTCCTGCTCTACAACTGACTAAATCATTTTTACAGGCATTCAGAGAACTCACGCACTCCTGTAATTATTGCCACGTTGCCTCTGTCACTCTCTTGGTCATGTTCAGGAGTGCAATTCACTTCCCCCAGTATTAATGAGTAATAAATAATTCATACAAAAATAATAAAAGACACCTAACAAAAGAGACGTGGGCATACTTCATGTGGTGACTGCATTATAAGGTCTGTGATGTTGTCTTCTGCGGCAAAGCCCTGTAGAATTCAAGAGAAAATGATATTCTTTCCTTACATTTCGAACATCCTATAGAATAGAACACAATTAACATCTTTGTCAAAAGATATAATCCAGTAGGATGGCTTGAAAAGGCTATGGAGAAGATAGCACTCTCCATTTCAATTCCAGAATAGAGTACTATTACAGTACTATAGGCTCTTATGGGCTTCATCCCTCTTAACTTCTGTAGGACTTTCCCAGGAGGTTTTGCACATGAGACAAGAAGAATGGTGGGAGAAAAAGTACTGTAGAGAGATAAGAAAATATCTGATCTAAATGTAGTGCCAAAAGCTGTCTTGGGAGCCTCAAACATACTGGGACCATTCAGCTGCAAGATAAAGGTGTCAGCTGTGTTCAGAAGAGGGTTAATGGGGATAAAAACAGAGAAACAACAGGAGAGTGCCCAGCAGGTGTACAATTAAACTGCTTTATCTGCCTAATAGGGACAGGTTGAGTACAAAGTCCCTGGCTACTGCAATAGCCTCTCTGCAGTAGCAGAGGCAGCAAATGGCTAGACACCTAATCCGGGTAGAGTTGCCAGACGGGCACTCCTCATAGCCTGCGAAAAGCTCCTTCACCCAAGGGCTCCAGGGGAGGCATCTGGTCCTTAGCTGGCAGGCAACGTGAGTTATTCGGAGCACAGAGGGGATCAGACATCTTTGTTCAGGCAGCATATACCTATCCGATGTATACAGGACCCATGAAGCGTATTCTATACAAAAGAGTCGCGCTGGAGCCTACTGCGGACGCTCCAGGCCCACTCAAACTAACCTCTTCCCACTCAACTGCTTTCTCATGCCAGTCCTGTTATATCTCCACATAAAAGGGAATTAAAACTCTATTTCGAGTTTGCCTGTGGCTATTCAGCTCCACTGTTGTTTTCCAGAAGCACGGCAGAAAAAAAACAGAAAATATTTTAAATTATTGCTGTTCGTTCTCCCATAAGCTGATGCCTAAGGGAGTTGATCATGACCTAAGCTCTAAGTGGGGACCAGCGGGAAGAGGGGCCTTTTAATGGAGTTTAGTGAGAGAGGGGGACGCAAATGCTTGATTGGTGTTAGAACATGAATAGGTTTTATTTTCTGTTAGACAAGCACAAAAGTTAAAAAAACTCAGCCATCTGAAAAACATCCACGCATTACTCAGGTTGTGAAGTCAAACGCACAGATAGGAGATGTCAGAACTGTGCGACCTTAATTAACCCTCTTGTGTGCATGCATTATCTAATTGCATGAGCATATATTATTTTTCCCCA
Organism: Struthio camelus; assembly: GCF_040807025.1. Classification (NCBI taxonomy): domain Eukaryota; kingdom Metazoa; phylum Chordata; class Aves; order Struthioniformes; family Struthionidae; genus Struthio; species Struthio camelus. The sequence goes on along the minus strand of NC_090947.1, from coordinate 8,361,891 downwards.
GAGGGCCCGTGTCTCACAACGCAGAGGACAGACAATACCCACTGCGTGAGAAGCTGCTCAATATTGTCCTTTGTCCGCTCTGTTTGTGTGGTCCTGGGCTTATTTACTGAACTCTGTTCACTTCATGCTGAAGGTGGGATTACTCATCTTAGCACGGACATTCCTGTCACATTCCTGACTTTAGCAGCTGTGGACCTCACATAAATTAACACACTTGTTTTCATCTATGTAAAAGGAGGGTTTGGCATTATCCCCATTTAGCTGAAAGGATCATTGCGGGATGATTTTTAACAGGAATTTCCATTACTCTCTCCGAAATGGTTAAAAAGCAAATGAAACATGGTTTTGCTGTGAGAACAGCCATTTAGTTTTAATAAGTGGTGTTACCAGTCCTGTATAAATTTTGCATTTTCATCCTAACCGATACACGTGCAGATATCCTCATTATTCATAAGAATGAATAACCTGTTTTTAGACTCTCACCAACTCCTGTGATTGAACGGTCCATTGCGAGATGAATTTTAACAATTAAGCCTTGTCTTGCCCTGCCACTGAACTATGAAGAGTTCAGCTGACGTAGAATAAAGTTCTTCGCACCACTGAAGTTGACTTTCTTTAATTTTACAGTGTGTCTCATTGTTCCTGATTTACAAATGCCAGTTGAATTTTTCTATTTTATGTATCATTCCTGAATGTTTCTGCCACACCCTTTTGTCACCCAGTCCCTTGCTACATAACTGATCTCAGACGTTTCCTGCAGTCTCTACCAACATCATTTTCATGGCCTTGCTTCAGGACTTCTTCTATGTCTGCAATATCTTCCAAGAGGGGAAAACATTTATATTTTTTCCTTTAATTTTAAAATCCAACAGTTTTTAGAAACACCTGTCACTGTTTCCATCTCTCCAATCAGTGTGCAGTGCGGGTGTCTCTCTCAGTGGGAGCTGACAATTTGATGATACTTCATCAGTGTGAGACTCCTGCTGAGAAGTAGATTGGGACAAAGGAAATGCCTCTCACCATTGGAACAAATAGGAAATCAGATTTTCTAAGTTATTGTTAGGTAAGTTCTATTTCTGTTGTTTTTTGAAGTAAGTCTGCATGTGTGTGTACTGGCATTAGCACTGCCCAGTGCACTCCTGTCATTAAGGCTTCTCTCTCACAACCACACTGGCATTAATTGTAACAGCAAAATGACAGAATAAACACCAGGCTGGAATAAAACTGCAGTACTCAAATCCTGGCCTCACCAGAGACTTCTTGCAAACCTCAGGTAAGGTTTCTTTAAGGTCTCAATTCACTGAAGAACACAAGCCTAGAGCAACTCCTCTTTAAATAATGAGAAAGTTTGGCCTGCTCCTGGTGGTTTGTGCGTTATGGTTTGTATTTTCAAGACTGTCTGCATTATCAGGAGGAACACATATAATTAACCAAAATAAAGAAGGAAGGTCTTAAATTCCACAAAAAGGATATATTAGTACTGGAAGGCAGGAAATGTAGGAACACAGGAAAAAAGAGCAGGGGAGGGAGTGAAATTGCAGCCCCCTTGAAATCACACGGAGGTCTGCAAGAGAAGCCAAGGGGGACCTTCCCACTCATGTTATTTGGGGGTGAATGCCATAAGGCCTCCTACGCTCTCTGTGAAGAGGGTCACAGCATCTCTGCAGGTTGCCAGAACATTCAGTGCAGGAATGGCTGGTGACAAAATGCACAAACTCAGGCCATGCAAAGAGTAACTGGCTGGTGGAAATTGTTGATGGAAATCATCTCTATCATTTAGTGTGGTGGGGTCCCCTTCTCTTGCATTATGGACAGCCAAGGCCCTGTAAAGTTGCCTAGCACAGAGAATCACCTGCAGCCATCATCTAGATGGTGAGGCATAAGATGGGGGTGAGGACTCAGGCACCTCCATGGTGCTGCAGGGTTACAGAGAGCATGGGATGAGCGCTCTTTTGCACTTGTGCACACAGGGAGTGAACTGGGCCCAGAGCCCTGCAGGGAGATTTTCTGTCGCTTTGGTCAGGCATTGAGTAGTCCTCAATAACCAGGACCACCTTACGTTGCAGTAAGGAAAAGCTCCCTCTTTGGGAATTTAGACTCTCACTCACTCTGAAGGGAGTCCAAACTGCATCAGCAGCTACCCATTTCTGTCCAGACTGTGAGCCACTTTTCCTGGGATTTTCAAGAGTAAGTTGCAGAGAGGGTGTAAAAAGCCTTTCTTGAAATACTCTCCTTTCCTCCTGTTCTTATTTCTGTGGGTCCCAAGAGCTATTCTCTGCTGATCTCCCCACTCATTTCAACAGTCTCAAGGAAGGATGGAACGGAGATGTTTTATCTTGCAGAGAGAAGCCCAGCACATGCTGCATTTCTTCTGCAGGCAGATACTCTCTCAGGAGAGCGTGGGTGAACACTGTAGCACCATCCACATTACTCTTGGCGCATGGAAAAAACGTGCCCTCCATCTCTGTGGCTTAGTGCCTCTGTCCCTCTGATGCACAGCCCATGTACCTCCTGCATTTTCCACAGTTTTGCTGTACTACTTGGAGCTCCTTTTGGGTGCCAAGTCTTGAACAGCCCACAGTACAAGCCACAGCTCATGGTGTCCAGCTAACTTTCACTATCATAAACAGGCTGATATTTGTTGAATTTAGTGAAATAAATGCCTCCCCTAGCTGTTTGGAAAGCAAATCTCTCCTTACCCTCCAGCTGGTATTTGCTGTACTTGACTGAGCCTGGTAAAAAGCTTGGGCTGTAATTTAATGCTGCTATGTTTGTGCAGGACCAACAAGCCTTTCTTAATGCCTCTTAGGCTTCTCTAAGCCAAGAAACTGCTCTTTTCCTTGACGGAGCTCTCTCCAGTGCCTTAACGTCATTGCACACAACAGATCATCAAACAGGGACAGCAAGCAAACAATATATTACTGGCAGCAGCAGATATTGCTGAACATAATAATATGAAGGACCTTAGAAGTTCCCCACCAGAGTCCCGTGGCACCCCTTCTTCATTATCTAATAACAAGGAACTGCCTGGGGTCCTGCTAGCAGAGCGCTACTGAACGGTGGAGCCACAGCCCCTGCCAAGGCCCATTCTTTTCCGTAGATCTCTGCAACAACCCTTATCCCGATGTGCAAAATTTGGACCTTACTGCTAGCAAGCATCAGCGCACCACTATTGTGCTGACCGAATCCAGACAGACTACTTGCAATTCCATTGCTGTTGATGGCTGTACAATGATGGCCTTCCCATTACCTTGGAGAGCAGCAGGAGCAAGTCTTAAAATAGCAAGACAGGCAGCAGACATACAAGGCCAATATGGGGAAAAGTGCTTAAATGGGTGGAGACTTCCAAAGAGGACTGAGAGCTACAGTCCCAGATTTCTGCCTCTTCCCATCCAGCTCCATATAATGGAAGCACAGTTAATAGAAAGATATATACTTTATGATGTTGGCAATATTTCCTCCTTTTGAAGTTTATACATGTTTTCATTCTCTTTCAAAACGCCAAGAGGATATAGGGTATCGATCACTTGTTCTGCAAAAAACATCTATGCTCCAGAACCAAGTTCTGTTCTTCTGCTAATAGGTGCCCTAATGCTATGTATAATCCCATGTGCCTCCAGCTCTCTCCTTCCTGCTCTGCCCTCCCCATCTCCCCTTCAGTTCAGTGCCTCTTATAGCTTAGGGGCTGTCCGACCACGTACCTAAGTCAAAGAGAATTCTTCCAAATGATTGCTTTTATTCACGGCTATCAGTTCACATCAGGGGAGAATTGTACAGAAAGGAGTAAAAAATGAATTGAAAGGGAATTATCTGTAGTTACTATTTTAAAACCAGGATGGTAATAAGCTGTGTCATGTTGGACTGTGAGCAAGCAGCTTAACACCCACCTTCCAGGGTGCCAACTACCAAAGAGAATTTGGAGCCAGATGAAGTCAGCACCCAGTGTGTTCACACTGAATGAGTACCCAGAAATAAGTAAGGCAGGAAATCATTTCTTCTTATCCTTGAATGTAGTGTTTTCACACTGCAGATCAACGGATGGGAAGGCCCAAAACACTGTATGAGCTTGCTTAAGAGTGATGAAATTACATTTCCTAAATGAACATTTATTAAAATAAAAGGGCTGAGTAACGAGTGCATACACAAATCAGCATCAATATTTATGCAAAGAGATATGCTGCTTATATATTTTTTGATAGTGAAACATATAACGATGAACACAGTCTCCTCTCACAGTTAAAAGGACTTCCTCATGAAGAGCCACTTTCTAGAAATGTCTATGGCTTGCAGGGCATCCTAGTGGTTAAGTGAAAAAAACGTCTCATGCTGGAAGACCACTGCAACTTCAGCCAATACCTAATGACTTACTATGCCTCCAGGATATAACTCTGATGGATATTTTACAGAGCCCACTGCTGCTGTATCTGAGAGTAAATCATGCTTCGATTATTCCGTCTTATAGCCAACTGCAGCATAGGGAACATGCTTTGCCAGCAGCTGTTATCAGCACACTTAGAATACTTGACCAAGATCATTGAAAACCCAACATGAGAACAAAAGGGTACAAATTATTTCCATAGTATGTTAAAGTTAAGACAGTAGGCTGTAAAATAGAGAGAAATCTCTCTATTAGATAGAGCTGTCTCAGAGTCACTTCTTCCTTTAGAAATCATGATCTACACAGTTTCATAAATCGATGAAAGGATTTTGACCATTAAACGTAATTGATACTGAATTTAAAGGCGTGAACTTAAATCATTTTGCCGTTTTCTTTGACAATTAGTTTTTGGCATTGCATTTGTCTCCATCACTGTATGGAGCAAAAAATCACAAGTACTGAGGAAGCAAGATTAACATGTGCAAAAGATAAAGCACTGTGAGAAGCGACATCTGGAGCAATGCAAAAGATGTTTCAAGGAGTGTAAACAGGCAGAAGTAAAAACAGAAAATAAAACCTGACTTTTAAGTAAAATCAGCAACAACTTGGATTTATATAGCGCTCCATATGTTCTAGACGAATAACACCCAAGGCATTTTAGAGTGAAGTAAGGTAAGAAGAACGCTTGAGGTGAGAAAGTAGAAGAATAATTAAATTTCTTGAAAATGTTTTCTGCTTTGAGTAGGTGCAACTCTTCCTTTTAGATAGCTGTTGGTAATGGTGCTGAGGTGCTGTTGTTTTACATAATTGGCTTTGGATGGGAGCCATGCTGCAGTGAAAGAGCAAAGATTGCTGGTAGTTGAAATGCTCATTTTATTTATTTTTATTTTTTTTAATTTAATGCTGCAGCAGAAGTCTAATTGCTTAGAAAAATCTAGCTAGAAAGAATGAAAACATTCAGCTGTTTGGAAATGCCATTGAGCCTGTTAAGGAAGAAAGCAAGCCTTGGGTGGGAGAGAAAAGAACGAACTACACAAAATGGACACTTTTTCCCTTGTGTTTGTGGGTTTTACCCTACCTCCAGTTTAGAGAGGAGTGGACTAAAAGAATAGTTCTTGAAGATTGTGTCTAGGTGGTTCAGGTGGCTCAGGTGGTTCTCCAGCCCTGAGACTAGAAAAAATAAAATAACATGGGTGTAATATCTATAGTAACAAAAGCTGTCAGCAACAAAACCAAGTATGGCACAAAGCACCCAGTTGCCTAACGCTTTAGAGCATGTCTAGCGGCCAGGGTGAGGCACTTTTTATCTTATTACAGAATGAAGAGTTGCACAAGCATAGTATACAACAGAGTTTTCCCCGTTCTCCCATTCACCAAGCACAGACCCCCACATCTGCCGAGGCTCAGTGAACAGAGAAACACACATCCTTGCCCTAATCCATTTCCTCAGAAGAGGAGTGCCAGGCATGGCTGAATCATGCTCCCACTTCCACCCTGATTTTAAATTCATCACAGGATGGAAGCTCCGCGAGTCACTTGTTTGTTTGGGCCACCCACTGGTGAACTGCAGGAAGATGGTGAACACTTCGGATAGGGACATTTTTCTAGGCAGAAGTTGTCATTACTGTTGCTGCCATGAAAGTTCCCCGCGCGTCCTGACCTAAAAGCCATGCTCAGGCACTGGGCCACCAGCCCTGGAGGCCAGGATGGCTGAATCTTCAAACACAGGCCTCTGAATAGGATTTAGATTTGCCAGGCTGTTTTGGGATTCCCAGAGCAGTGAAACAGGCAATTGTGTATCATGATGTGCCAACAGCAGAGTCCCAGTGCAGGAGTTTTACATCTTATTAAAGCAGTCATCATCATCACAGGTGATTTATCAGCTCTATTGTCCTGAAAGACCCTGTCAGAATCAGGGCCTTACTGGACTACAGTTTTTTATAGACAGCCAGCAGATACAGATCATTCCTCAGAGGTAAAGATTTATGCTTGAAAAGAGGTTATCACATGGCTTCTCTCTTGGAAGGCAGCACTGATAGCCAGCGCTCAGTCTGTCTAGCTGGCTCAAGGGCATTTCCTGACTTAGAGGAAGAAAACTTGCCAATTTTTAAAATGAATATATTATTATTATTGCTGTCTTGCTTTCTAATCCTTCACTGTGTGGATAGCACAATCCTCATCAAAGAGGAAACCAGAAGGGTGTGCACATGCTGCCAGAAGTCTGCTAGTAGAGGACTCTTGGCTAAAACTTTCAAAGCTGCTTGAAAGGATTTCCTGCTGACTTCAATCCTGCAAATCCACCCTCCACTACATGACAATAAAGGAGAAGGTACTCATCAACAACAGCAGCTAGCTAGCTTTATGGTCAACTTAAATTTTCCCTTTAAACTGGAGTATCTTAGGCCCAGAGCCTCCATTTTAGTGATGACCTATTCTGCTGACTGTGCCTTTAAGAGTTAGAGAGAGGGGAAGGAGCTCTACCCATCACCAATTGTACAACGGAAAACTGCAGGTTGCATCAATCCCCAAACCTGAGCTGATGGACTGAGCTGAGCACCATAATCCAACTCTTAATGTTAAGGAAAAAATTATTCACCGTTGGTGGATATCCATCACGTGGAACAGGCAGCAGAAGGGTGATTAAACTGAGTTTTAATTTCTCATAAGTGAGGATCAACAGAGAAAGAGTCATAATAATAATCTAAGTCAGGCCAATAACGCAATGATTTTGTGGGATTTATGCTTATTCAGCATGTGGAGTAAATAAAACACCAATCAGGGCTAAGTTTTTGGTATAAACCAGCAGGTTTATAATTATCTGTTTCACTTCTGCAAGGTGCTTCTGCTGAGTCTCATATGCTAAATATTTCCATTAACATTTACAGAAATTACTGCTGAGTCATCAGTTTCCATCAGGATATAAATGATGGGAAGAGATTGTTCCTCAGGGTCATGAAGAATTAAGAGTCTTAGAAAAGATCACCACAGACGAACAAAGCACATAAGAAAACGGTAGCCGAGATTTATGCTACAATCTTATTTTTGCATTGCCAGCAAGACCCCAGAAAAGGGATGAGGTCTTGTTCTGCTCCCCATTAACTCCTCTGGGCACTGCATCAGACTCCTAAGTCAGCTCATGGTGCTCTGCTGCAAACAGAATGGGACTCCTTTAATTACCAAGGGCCAAGAGCAAAGGTACGCTAGTTGAACAGAACCACCTGTGACACTACTAAAGATCTGACCAAACTTGTTGTGGAGCAACGAAACTACATTTCCCAAAAGGCCACAGGGGTCAAATCAAAGGCAGCCCCTTCCCCGAGCACAAAGCCCAGGAGCCTGCTCCTGGAGCTCCCGGAAGGAGAAGCAGCAGCATGGTGTTGCACAGAGAGACAATGACTGACAAAACGGTAACGTCTCCAGTGCATAAAGAGCTACAAGGTACACACCTTCCTATAGGATGGAAACTCTGACAGTCTCTTTCTGTGCAGTGGCACTCAGTGTTTTAAGTAACCTTGGTACCTTGTATTTTTCCAGTTAATATGAGGACTGTGTGTTTTTAAGTCATCAGTAACTGCAATTAGCTTTCAACTTGGTATCTCCTGGTGTGGTAAGCAAAGATAAAGCATGTCCTCCTCCATAATAAACCTTTTTCACTCCTCTACACACACTGTGACTCTGTCTATTTCTAGTTATGATGGTTAACCCAAAACAACAGAAATCCCATTCTCCAGGTCTCCTCTCCCACCATCACGTTCTCCCATCCATTACCTGAGTTCTGGTAGTAGCTGTAGAGAAAGGGAGATTACTTACGTGCTTTGGCTTCTTCTGTCCCAGCCAGCAATACACTAGCAGCAATTTCTTCCTCCTGTGGAGATAAAGAGAGATAATTAAGATAAACTAGACCTGCTGTTGTGCTCCCTGCTGGGAGGTATTAGGAAGGAGAGACAGGCTGGCCTGTTTTAAAAGACTTGTGAGGTGCCGATCAGCTTTACCATTTGCAGATGGAGCAGAGCTTTTTGATGCGTTTTACTTAAGACAAAACAGTAACATGATGGTACTGGTTTTTTTTTTTTTGGTGCAAAACTCAGTGATGGGACTTAGTATCGATCTTACAACTTGAATACTTATGTGCCAAAGCCAGGGGTCAGGAAAATGCTGTTTTAGCACCTGTGGAAGGAACAAAACCTATATTATGTTAAACGTAAGAGGGAAGGTTAGGTAGTGTAAAAGCTCCTTCCCTTTTCCAAACTGGCTCCTTAGGAGATGCGATAATGTAAAATACTTAACAATTTGCATTTATGAAAAAAAGGAAAACCAAAAGAAAAACACAAATACGAACATGTTCAGAATGTGTACTGCCAGCAGTATCTTGGCATTTGCCAGGACTTAAAGGTTATGTCTGTCATGTTTCAAAGTGGCATAAAGTCTTTCACCCTTTCCCAAGTAATTGGACATCATACTGATAGGTAAAATTGAATGTGTTATGAACAGCTCTCCTATAGACTTACAGGGCTTATTGACAGGCAGCGCTTGGAGAGAAGGCCATTTATGCATGAACGTGTCATGCTGGAATAATTATGCAACTGCTTGCTTTCCTTCTGCAGTACGTTGAGAAACCCCACAATGGTTCTTGGGAATTCATACCTTCTTCTGGTTTTGCGTAAACAAAATTGCTATGGTTAACAAGGAGCAATACATTATTAAGGTGAAAGCAACACATGACCAAGAACAAAGAGTTAAATAATTATAAATACAAAATTGTCTTGCTGTCAAGGCGTATGAAAGCGGCTTTGGCCTACAAACCTTTCGTAAAGAGCAACAAATGCAAAACTGGTTCTTATGGGGAATCCAAGGTCATTGCTTTCCTTCTCCTAGTCTGTTGGCTGACTGACAGACATGCGTGTACAAAGCTGAGGTAGCGTTTTAACTCAATTCTGCTTATGTCTCTAGTAAATTTGGATTGTGCTTCCTAAGTTCATGGCAAGTTTGACCAGTGTGAAGTGTCCCACTTTACTCTAGAATAAATAATCCTTCCAGATCATTGCTGAAAGTCATTGACAGCTGACTACAGTCTAGCTCTCGCCCAAACAGGCTTACAGAAAACTTACAATCTAGGGAGGTAAAATATTGGGAGGGGGAGGACTTCTCTTGAGCTGAAAATAGTAGGATGCTGGGAGGGTAGTATTAGGAGGATGAAGGAATATCTTTATGCTTTCTCTATTCCTGTTCTGTCCAGGCATCTGTTCCCTGCCACATTTTTATTTTTTTAGTTTTTGGTTTTTTTTAATCTAAGCTGATACACAGTGTTCATGCTTATATTTCACATTTGGAAATGCATATTTCAAACAGCAATATAAAAAGTATCCATGAAGAATGCATAATCTCTGAAAAAACTGACAGCATCCCTGCTACCATTATATTTCTAAATACAAAACTGACTGCCATATTGTTGCTTCTGTTCATGTAGCAAGAAAAGTTCATTTTTTTGTGTGAATGGCATGAATGACAGTTCCCGTCTTTTGATTTCTTTGTTTAGGATTCTTAAGCTTGCAAACCTCCTAAAGAAAGACCAAGCGAGGGCAGGGCTGGCTTATGACATCCATTTTAGGACAGAGCTAAGAGAGCCCCTGAGTCATTTACACTGAGGCAGAAGTCTCCAATGTTCATCTCCAACTGTGATGTGATATCAATTGCTAGTTCATAGAAACATCTATTACAGTGCGAGCGCCCTAGCTCTTTGACTTGTGAAGAACAAAAATCCTTTTCCTGTTGCCCGTCAGGGTGTATCAATGGCAGATTCCCCTCCTTCACCCATTTCAGCAGCAGGTTTATCAAATTGGTGCTCACACAGAGGCTGTCTCCTCTCTGCGGGCTTGCCTTCACCCTGCTGCTTTTGAGCAGGCTTTCTGCCAGCGCACATTATTCCTCCTTCCCGAGTGGCATGCTGAGCTGGCCACGTCAAGACAAGCACGAGCTTGAGCTTGTCTTGTGCTCCTTCCTTGTGGTTGCTTGGTTGTGCTATCTGTGCCCCACTGGCTCTGGCATGGTCTGGGTCCCTGCTGCCAGCCTTGCCAAGGCTTGGCTTGACAGTACTGTGCCAGATGAACCTTTGGGCTGGTCCAGGAAGGCTGATCTTATGTTCCTGTGACATAACATATCTCACAGACTGTCCTGGTTCCAGCGATGTCAAACTTGATGCCCCACACAGATTGCCCAAAGCTGGGCTTTCTTTCTGCTGTCGGTCTACTTCTTTCCTTCCCCTGCTCTGGCACAGCCCTCTGGGTCCTGCGCAGTGTGGCTGGAACCAGCAGTGGTACGGCCACAGCTGCCTTGGGCATATCGTAGGGGAGCAACACCATCTCTCTGTGCAGCTGCAGCTCACACCACAAAAGCAGATTACTGCTGACAGATGTGGCATAAAAAGCAGTGGATGCTCATGGCACGTATCTATTCACAGTGGTGTGCTCGCTGCTACCGTGCCAGCACAGCGCTGAGGTTGCAGGACTGGTGTCCCCTTAACTTTGTATTTCCTTGTTCTCCTCACATTTCCCTTGGCCAAAATCTCCACTTCCTCATTTCCAGAAGTCTGAGTTTAGTCATCCCTGGTTCTAGGAGGCAGGAGCCAAGGCTGAGCAGCTCCGGCTTGGCCCAGCTGGCCCCAGCTCCAGGGCGCTTTGGCTCTGGGCTGCACTGGGTCCCGCTCTGAAGGTGCAGCAGCTGGCTCGGCAGGCTGAGGCTGGAGCTGCGCTTCCCCCCGTGGCCCCAGGCTCAAAACCACCCAATTTCCAGCCCAGGCAGACTCAAGGGATGTTGGAGGCAACAGGAATCAGCCTGCTCTCTCAAAATTTCAAACTGAAGAGAGGCAGGTAAGGCTTTAAACTAAAATACAGCGGATTGCTGGCTCAGGGTAAACTCGACCCCCTTTCAGTGTTCTGCTACGTGAGGGATTTCTCTTGGTGCAAGCAAAACAGGGAAATGTTTGTTCCTTTCTTTTCCCATTAATTTTGAAGCATCTCTACCACTTTTCATGCGTTCATTTTTTTCCTTTGCTTTCCCTATTTGCATTTACTCAGCAGCAACCAGAGCATATCCATTTTTGAAGTAAGCTTAAATAAATGCTGTTAGTTGGTGACTATCAATCCTGCACAAATGCTTGCATAAGAAGATAAGTTTTCTCAAAGCTGTTTGCTTAGGGGTAGATGGCTGTTCTAATGGCGTGTTTATTGAACAGTGATTTATCTGTTGTAATTATTTGCCCTTTAGGGCTGGTGATATTATATTAGTAGGTTTGATCTTTGCAAACACCTGGATCCCTCTTTGCAATTAGTGAAGTGATACAGTGTATCTGCTATTCTGCTGTTCGCCCCCTCCTCCTCTACCACTTCTAAACGAAAGGTTGAGCGTAGAAAATCTTATCCTCAAAACAATAACAAGGAATAATGTTGATCAGCACCTGCTTCTGGATTTAAAGGCTGATTACTCAAAGAGAATGCAAGCAAAACTTTCTTTACATCAACAAATAATCCATGATGTATATACAGGCATCCAGCAACTCTATTATTGCAGTAGTGTGACAAGTATTGTGAAAGGGAAAGCAAATGGGACATATCATTCTACAGTCTTGACAAAGATTATAACAAGAACGGGAAAGGGGACAAACGTAACTCATTCTGGAGACAGTCCCAGAGCTGTAATCTCATTTGCTCTTCAGTGTGAATTATACGGCAGTGCAGAGGATGAGAATATGATTTTTACCATGTTGTATATTTTAATCACTTTTCTTTTCTACTAAACAAATAACTCATTGTGAAATGCTGATAGATGGGGAATATTAGTTTTTGAACTATGAACTAAATGAAGAGAAGAAGGCTGTTATATAAGAGTTCTGCCAGTTGTATTAAAATTTGATAAAGGTTAGATTCAGCTCAGGTTTGGGCAAATAAAAATTCCTGCAGATTTCTGAAAATTGTCTGCCTCGTCCCAAAGTGGAACTGGACCCATGCCCTGGCCTTCCTCAGTGTGAAGTTGAGTCACTGGGAGGTTACTATAGAGCTGGAACCCACCAAAACCAGGTGGCTGGTTGGTGAGAAGTCTTGAGCTAGAAGCTATAGTGAAAAAAATTGTGGTCGCCAAGCCCTATTGGATCTAGTTCTTCTGGCAGTAGGAGAGGGCAGCTTGACTGTTGTTTATGCCAACAACTGATTTGGACTGCTCTTTGGCGAGGAAAGACAACGTTTGAAGCGTCCCAAGGAGTCTGATCTGAGGCTGAAGACCTTAGGTAATGTGTTCTGTAGTAGAAGACAACTGGGAAGCTCCCTAAGGTACACGTGGTTTCCAGAACTTGCCTGGAAAACCACTCTGGGTAAAGGGGACTTTGGTGAAACTCTTTATTATGGAGAGGAAGAACAAGCCATTAGCTAGTTTGCAATAAGTTATTTCGAGAGAAGCTTACCGTCTCTCTAAAACCTGTGTGACTCTGCAAAATCCCCTAGGTTCTTCTGTGTGCTTAGCCTGCAGTTCTGTGTCAGACTGAAGAATGTCTTTCCTCTTCTTTCACTTTGTGTCTGCTACTTGTAACTCTAAGGAACTGTTGGTGGGTAAAGGGCTGACGTGACCGCCCATGAATTAGGCTGCTATGACAACCAGAGAGAGCAAAGAGGCAACCCTGGGCCCTGAATTTATGTAAATGGAATTTCCATGTTCCAGGTGGCTAGAGGGCTTGAAGTGACAAATAATCCTTCGTGAAGGTAGATGAGAATATCAGGACTCCCCTGGTGGGCAAGCAATCATGGCAAATGTAGGAATGCGGGAGACAAAGTTTTGATTTTGAATCTCAAGTGCGCTGTGATGACAACGCAAGCAATGGAGTGGTTCGTGTGAATCAAAAATCAGCCTAAGCGAGCAACAGAGGAATGGTCTGGGCTGTTCTTGCAAGTGTTGGAGGTCGCTGTGGGTTTAAAGCGGAGAATTGCCTGTCAAAGCCTCAGGAATTGAAAATCAGTTCTGCCTGTCCTGCAGGACTGGGGACAAAACATTCCAGACCCTACTTGTATCTGTGGTTCAACTCCAGTCTTAACTTTCAGGATGAGATTTTCAGAATCATTTGAATATAATGGGACACGTGCCAATGTTGATGCACAGACCCAGCCTACAATGTAAATTGCTGCAAACTGCACATCCAGTTTCCCCAGCCTGGCTCAACTTCCTCGTCTCAGTGGAGTACTTTTGAGGATTAACTGGTTAATGCTGTAAATTCCTTTGAAGAGGAATCACGTAGCGTTTGCTGGGTAGCAGCCATTTCCATCACACATGGTAGAAGCTGAGGGACGACAGATCTCTTTTGTGTAATACTGAATCATTGTTTTCTCAGGAGGTAGAAGGCTTTAAAATGGACGTGCTCAAGTTCTGCTGGAGATCCCAGGTTTACGCTTTGATTTTGTCAGTTTTCTGAGAGAGCTGCTGAGATTAGGCCAGCAAAGGATGGATGAGAAGGATTTTTGCTTTCAAGTTGAAAGGCTTGGGAAGACAACAAAATGTGTTAAGATTGGGCATCTTCTCTAGAGAACAAGAGCTTCTCTTTTTGCAGTGTTTTGAATGAATAGAAAGGATATTTGAGGTAGCTTCATTAAATACAATTATTTCTCTCAAACTATCCTTTCAGGAAAATACGGCATGGACTGCGTTCAGAGTCTGAAACACCATTGTAAGCTTAGAGTAACACAAGTGAAGCAAGAAGGGTTATTTAGAATTTACAGTTGCTCCAGGTCAGACCAAAATTTATTAGTATAGGACTGAAATTCCCTTGAGGCCTGGCTGGTCTCCAGGCTGCAGTGATCTCAGCTTCTCAGAGGACAGATTTGAAATCAACATATCTCAAATAATGAAATATTCAATTCCCCCTCTTTAAAGAAAACAAAAACAAAACAGAAGCCCTTCACTGCACTGCTGTAATGGACCCATGCATGCCTCATAGCCCTGCTACCACAAGCTGGGACAGCACCACTCTGTGCTATGCACAACAGCTGTAGCTGTCGGAGCCCAGGAAGCCCACACAGCCAGGAGCTGCCTCCTAAGGAAGGAGGTGCCATCCCTCTCAGTGAAGCACAGACCCTATTCCCTTTCCCAAGGCAGAGTCAGCCCCTCAGCCATGCCTGTGAGCACCGAGGCGATACTCAGGACCTCCCTGATGTTTTGGAGTGGGGAAGGCTTCCCTCTCTGAGTTAGAAGAAAAGCTGGAGTGAGATGAGTTGCCTGAAGCTCTCTCTTGCTATCTCAAGCTGCCCTTGGCCAGGCAGCAGGGGAAGATGCTTTCTAAGGATCCCTCTATTTCAAGAGAAAGTGCTCAGGAGGGCCTAAACCTATCTTGCCTAGAAGAGCGCCGGAGCTGCTAATGCTTCCTTAATAATCAAAGTGCAGAAAGAGTGAGGAAAGCTTGAATGAGTTTGTCTACTCCAAATTTCATCTGACTTCACAGACATTTAGGCTCCGGAGCAAAGATCTGGGTTTCTTTACCTTCTACTTTTCCTAGTAAGTCAACTGGGTCTTGGCTTGATTACCTGTGTATGGAGGCACTGCCATGTGGTGTCTGAAATTCCTCAAACCATGGCCAGGGTTTGGCTGTCAATGGCTGGACTAATCACCAAGGCAAACCTGGGATGGAAGAATCCATCACAGTGGCAACAGCCTTGTGTCTCAGCTTTCAGGCACGAGGGGCTCTGATATGCTGTTTGGGGCAGCCCTGTCAAAAATTATCCCTGGCTATTATGGTAGAATGTTACTCTTCCCTTCTAAAAATGCTGAGGAGAAAATGTTGGCTTAGAATAATGAAGCTGGCAATGTCTGTGATCTGTCATGTGTCCATGCACCCTAGGAAGACAATGGTGAAAGCGAGGTGATATATCAGACACCTCATTCTGTATTTGGGTTTATTCTTGTCTTGATACCAAATCCTCTGATTTCACAACCTGGCTGAAATCTGGACTCCAGAGAACAATAGCTCAGCATAATGCTGGCAAGTCTCAGCTTTTTCATTCCTTCTGAAATGGCATCCCCAGTGGTCCCTGCCAGGAGAGCCAAAGGCTCTTCGCCTCTCTGCTACGTGGCATCCCCGAATACTACCAGCTATTCCTCCCCCATCCTCGGGTCGGGGGAGAATGTGCAGATCACAGGGGTCAAGCGTCAAGTAAAGAGCCCAGCCCCAAGCCAAGTTCCTGCTCAGGAGCAGGAAGAGTGGTTTCTGCAGTGGGAAGTGTTGATTTCACTCTCTAAAGCCTTTGTATTTGATAGTAAAGGGATTTGGAGACTGCACAGATTTCACAGTCCTTTTTCCCTTCATCGCTTTCTGCTCCAGCCTGCTTTTGGTCACTTTCATTCATCTGCCCATGGCTGGCTGCCTGGATTAATTTCTTCATTGAATACATTTCCTTGCGTTAACAACATATGTGACAAATAAGTAATGTGACTCATCAAAAGGCACGGGAATGCAGTGTTCCAGCTACTGAAGGACATTTAGAATTCAGCAACTTGCCACCTTTGTGTCACTCCCAAAACACTGTATAATGTAAACAGACAGATCTAAAAGGAGCTGCAAAGTACAAACTTGCCCAGAACTCTGCTTGTTTTCATTCTCAGCTTAAATAAGTAAACTGTAATGAAATCTACTGACACAGTTTTGGCAGTTTTGATTTACATTTTCTCTGAGGCCCAGTAAACACTTCCTCAAGATCTTATCTGGGGTTAAAAATATTTCCATGTTTCAACACACACCTTTGAAAAGTGTCAAACACTTTAGCCACGGTTTGTGCAAATTCAGTTGTTTTTCTTCCCCTTTTATTATGAAAAACTTCTGAAAAGAGTATTCAGAGGCAACGTTAACTGCTTGTGAAGGGTGCTGAAATACATACTTTTTGTACAAATCGCCTGTGCAACCTAAATGGTAGGTCTCTCTACCAACTGTGGATGGGAAAGACCCTAATTTTGAGAGTTTTAGTCTAAAAGAGGATGCCAGTTGAGCTGTGCTGATGCTGATCCTGGGAGCATGACTCTTGCATGACGACTTGTATTTTGCAAGCTTTGAAGGTGCTCAGCATCACTCAGGCCTGGAGACAGCTGAATGGGAAGGTCACCAAGGAGTGACCTTTGTTGAAAATAAAGATGCAAAGGGTCTCTGCAGCATGACCAGGGTCATCTTGGTATCATTTGGCTGGGGGATGGGAGCTAGGAAGTGTGGGGGACTGCAGGCACAGGGACGGTCCCAGCACATGTGAAGGGAGAATTCCAGCTCTCTCACTAAGTGAGGAAGGTTGATGTTAGGGAACCGCTTGTCAGAACTAGTGTAGGTGGCACAGCCGTGGGAATGGTGTCAGCAGGGGCAGGGAGCTATGTGCACTGGAAGCAGATGGTAACTTTTAACTGTCAGTTTGACCGAACCAGCCTGAATTGTTGGCTGAAACACAACAGCATGCCAGCTAACCCAAACCAAGTACTTCTCCAAGGAGCAAGTGGGCACAAAGGCACTGAAACCCAATACACAGAGTATTGCTTTATCCTCGCAAGCCAACAGGAGATGGGGCTTTTCCCTCCTTCCCCATCTTGTGCATCTCCATAGGGTTCTTTGCAGTCTGACTCTAACCATTTATCCTTGCTATAAAAATCACCATGAAGCACACAGGTGTAAATTCCCCTGGAAGAACAGGTGAAGAAATTCTTCACTGGACTTCCCCACCAAACAAGGCTCTCCAGCAAGGCAATAACCAGTCCACTGAGGCTCACCCAGCTTTCTCCTCGTGACCTGCCCATACCTGTGTCCTCTCTAGAACCTGGTCCCTGGAATAAAGTTTCCACTTTCACATAGCCTATAGAAATGGCTTTGAGGTGTGCGGAGCTCGGCTGTGGTACCGTGTGACAGATTTCCTAACTGTAACTGGGCAAGCTGAAGACAGACTGTCATTTCATCATTTTTGGACAGGGATCCCCCCTTTAACACTTAAATATTATCCACATACTGGTATTCTGGCAAGCCTGTGTTCATGCTAATCTGTTAGGATGGTCCCATTCCCACTCATAATGTGGCACAGTATGTCAGCTTCAACCAGGCAAGAATGCCAACCTCAGTTGGATTGTGACTAGCCCGCAGAAGAGCCTCCTGCTGGTGGAAGAAGTGCCAAATTAGGCCACATGCTCTCTCATTGGGATGCACTGTGCCCAGAACTGCTTCGGTATCAATTATGGAGGGAGTAACACCCTTATTCAGGGAAGAATGTGTTAACCCTTCCAGCTCACATGCTCTGTCTTCCCCATCTTCAATTTCCATGTGTTATTTCTGGGGTTCACCTGTATAAGAAGATGATGATCTTCTTCCGTGACAGCTAAGAGAAAGGTCAGATGTGGCTGTTCAGATTACCAGTCCCAGCTGTTTGTCATTGACTTTGAAATTGTCTCTTTTTATTAAACCAATTGCTATTAAGACAACAGCATTCAGTGCTGCACAGACACACATTCTGAAGACAGTCTTTGCCCCCAGAGGGATTATCATCTAACTGCTTGAGGTTTCTTTGCAGGAGTCCTGGTGTCCCATGCTCCTACAGATCTTGACTACCCTCAGCGTGCTGGTGAGCAGGTAAGAAACATGTACTCTGCTGCATGTGTCCCTCTGATCGGGACTTGCAGGAATTACCAGCATTCACAAAGGTAGGGTTATTCAGGACAGAAGAGCTTTTGGAACTCTCTTTTTCTGAATGGGATGATCTCTACACCTCCAGGCAGACAGCCGCATAGGTGGAATATCATACATGTCAAACTAAACCCAGCCTGCCAGCCTCAGCGTAGCCTCTCTTCAACAATCTTGCATTGGTACTGAACTGTAACCTGTTTTTCTGTAGGCTCCTGGTTGTTTCTGCCTTTCTAGCTCTGAAACTGTTTATCCTTTGTATAAGCACCCTACTTTTTAAAAATAATATGAATGGGGAACAATATACCTCCAGCTAAAATGGTTGCCTTTCCACACTCCCTCACCACAGGAACTCTTTAATCAGCAGTGTCAGCCAGGGACAGAAATCTCATACTTGAGAGATAACAGTTATTTGCTGGGAACTTCTCGTATGATAAGCCCAACAACTGGATGATTACATGCTTTTCTCAAGAAAATGCCTCACCACATTTCCGAAAGTACATGTTGTAGCATCTGGAAAATTCATAAGAATTTTGTCAAGACTTTTCCCTCCTGTTTATTTTTTCTATGCTCTGAAATCTGAATGTAATTTTGACATTCTTGAGCTATCCACCAGCTTTTCTGCAGTGAAAGGCTTCATGAAGAGTACAAAGTCAATACTATAGACAAAGTGTTACTGATTAATGGGAGAGGGTTTCTGGCACAGCTAGGCTGCTTAAGGTCACAGTGAAACAATTTTTCATAGCTGCTTCATCTGCTGATTTGCACTCGCATGGCTGCGCTGCTAGTTGAAAGGGAAATGAACAAGTACATGCTGGTTGAGCAAATTATTAAAACATATAAGTTGAAGCACAGCTATTTCTAAGGAAACCTCGCTAATGAAGAGAGACAATGCCTTTGCAGTCATGACATTACTTTAAAGTGGGCAGGTGGAAAAAATAACATTTCTAAACACTGTCAGTGTATTTCTAAGGTGTAGGGGAGACATCAGTGAAGCAATCTAGTTAGTCTGAATCCCTCTGAGTATTGTTCCTATGAAGATGTCTGCATGACCCACCTTTATAGCTAGTTCAAGGTAGTTGGGCTTGCGTTTAAATGTGGACTTAGGTTTTCAGCTACGTTTGGGGTTCAAGACCAAACGAGAGTGTGTTTTCAGGCTTCTTCACCTTCATGAATTTCAGTGTGAGACAAGTTGTTGGGACACATAATGAGAAGGAGAATCTGAAACGCTGTGCATTCACTCAAGTGTTGGGTCATATTGTCATGGGCTGTCATGCTAGGCAGCTGTTGGGGCGTATGCTTTCTAGCAAAGGAGACCCTCTTCCTTTTCTCCTTCACTGAGACCGTGTGTGTTTGATACAGTGGCATGGAAAATGGGTCCCAGAGGCAGGAGAGAAGCCACGGTGCTGTGTAGTGAACTGCAAGAGACAGGTGAAACAGCGGATGAGAAGAGTAAAGGATGGAGCCAACAGTACATCTGGCATTTCATGGGTTCAGGTCTGCAGTGATTTCAGCTATTCTTGAGATTTCCATCCCAGGCCCAGTCGTTTGATGTTGTGATACTTGTGCCAGCCTGAATAGGCAGGTCTTTTGAGCTGAAATCTTGCATGAGAAGCTTTTGAATCTTTTTTTGGGGAACGATCTCTTCTAGAACCAAGGGATTTAGGTCCTTTCTGGTTTTGTATCCAAATCCGAGGTTGTATTCAAACAGGTGAAGTCAAATCCAAACACCCTTAGGTTCTGAACTGCCTGGTGAATAGGGATCAGAATTTCTGGTTGTGCTGCTGCCCTTTCTCTCTCTGTCAAGGGCAAAGAGTACACACGGACAGACATTTTTAGCACTGGATAGCATTCAGGCAAGGGAAAAGCCACCTAGATTGTTCTGTTTCCTCCCTTCCCTGCCATCAGATATCTGTTTTTCTCCTGGGATAGCAACAGCAGGTGTTACTTTTGCATGTGTGCTCTGAGACAGGGAGACTGAACTGGCAACCTGGGTGCCCGACTGGTGTTCACCTGTGGGCAGAGGAAATACATAACAGTAACGGGGTTTAGCTGCTCTCACCTCAGTCTGACTTCACCCTTGAAATTCAAGGCAGTCATTCCATTTCCTTCCATTTATGTCTCGCTGGGTCTTCCTCTTCCTTCTCCATTACCCTGATTTCCCTCTTCTTGCCTTCTCTCAAGCTAGATACTATACAACAATCTCAGGAAGGTCTGTGTGTTATATCTGATGTTTATAGCACAATTGGCTATGCTAATGCTTCCTGTATAAGCTGAGATTGGGCACTTCTCCAAGACAGCACATAATGCAAACATAACCTGGAAACTTTTTCAAATAGCCCCAATTAGAATCTGACTTTTTCTCTCTCCCTGAAAGTTCATCTTTAGGGATCCTCATATGCACGTTTTAGGCACGTCTCCTTTTAGGCAGCTTAAAAGGAGAATAAGTCTGGAGATTGCCTGTGGAGATTAAAAAGGTTGCTTCTGGCTTCAGACAACCACTCTTCTTTATAAGCCTTTTTGAAACAGTAAATCTGCATTTATTCATACTGGGTGAAGTAGACAGCTGGCACTTTCCGATTCCAAGACAAACAGACCCTGTGGATTTTGCTGGCTGAAAAGAAGTTAATACTCCAGAAGTGGAAATCCACATGGCTCCCAACAATGGGACTCGTATCAGCCAAGCAGCAAGATTTCAAGTGTTCTGTGTGTTTGGCTGGCAGATTCCGAGCTCATTTAACTTGCTGACATCAGGGTAGTGCTAATGTAAATGGATTTATTTCAGACTGGTTATCTGGGACCAAAATTTGACCTACTGATATCTGGTTAGGCAAGTGTTTCTCCTCCTTTCCATATACGGCTACTTAATGTCTCATGTTATTTTATATACTAGATGTTAATCTTCTCAATAGTGATTATCAGAGTTTTTCCTTCAGAGAGATACTGGCCCATCGCAATTTATTTTGAAGAGGTGTATGAGGTAAGAAAGTAAGAAATTCAGTAAGAAAAGGATGTGCTTGGCACATGTTTTGCAGTTTCCGGTAATGATTTTCCTTAAAAAACCCTATAGTAACAGACACCCTCCCCTAAAGCAACTTGCTCTTTAATAAATAAGGCTCACAATGTGGCTGAAATCTACATCATTTCTCATGATCCCACTCCATCTGTCTGCCTCTTGCCTCATGAAGGACGATATCTTTGCTCTGTTGTACGTTGTTCATACTTCTGTAACTTGGTTGGGAATTGCTAGATGCTATGCAATATCAATTAAAAATGATGATCTTGCAGTATATGGTTTGATTAACGTTTATGATTCTCAGAGGGAAAGACTACATTTCTACGAAAGAGCTTCCAAGTCAATTCTCACCAGTTCTACAGAAAATGGAATAGTTAGCACTGCTACCCGAGCTGACATATGGGGGAGTCATATGAGTTTGGAAATGAGGTGGAAAGTAGTCAGGGAATATTCTTCTGTTTCTACGCCAATCAATACATTTCCTCCTCTGCATTAGCATGGTGTAATTAGGACCTATTCTGAGGTCCACTCTTGGGGAGAACTAGTCTGTCGTTAGTGAAAGCATTAGGTTGACAAATGGTTTGTATTGGAAGAGCACTACTACTCTTTGCCAGGGAAACCACTCAGTAGTCACAAAAGAGTTGTATTTTGCTTGGCGTGTTATTTGGTGCCTGTAGTGGGCAGCCTCCAGAGCAGTGTGGCGTGGTGAAAAGGGCTGTGCTATTGCAAAGTGTTCCACTTTTCTTGGATGATACACAGTTCCCCAAATGCAAGTGATGTTTTGATTTGCACTGTCTTCAAGAGAGGCCATTCTTCTAGTGACTGAGCATGAAAAACGTGCTAATAATACATGGGGCTTTTTCCTAAACAAGTAATTTGAAGTGCTTGAAGGTTCTGTGACAATATTGTTACGTCCGTGAAAACTGAACAGCCCTGCTACAGCTGTGTTAATGATGGAGACGTGATGAGCTAGAAAGCAAGGTACTGGCTGGCTTTGTCATCTGTCTCTGTAGTTTGCTGCTGGAATGGTTTGCTTGATTTGCAGTGCTACGACTAGCTGTCTGCCGAGGTGCCTGAACAGGCGTGAGCTAAGCGGAGTGGCGGACTTGTTCTGCTACAGGGGTTGTGATGTGCTCTGGAGCAACCACCAGATAAATAACCCTACTTGTACCAACAGACTGTGTAACAAGAGGAAGTGCATCAGGAATAGCACGCTATGTCCTCGTTTACCACGGAAACCGGAACCGACATGCCTTTAGTCTAGTCACTGAAATGTATATTGTAATCAGTAGGCTTTCCAGCCGGGGATGGTGGCAATTGTCGCTGGCTGTAACCATCTTGGGCTGTGGCATATGTTCCTTCCTCTCCCTGCCTGTGTTCCCTGCTCCGCCAGTGTGACTGAGCATTCCAGTTTTGCTTCTGAGCCTCTGGTGAAAGAGCTACTACCCTCGCCTGTTGGCATTACCTTCCCCATTAATGCCCCCAAGTCTGCCAGAGAAGCAGCATGCCTGCATGCGTGTGCTCCAACCTGCTTCAGACAAAACCAGCTGGTTTCGCTCAAACTAGCTTACAGGGGTGGTACGAGCACCAGGGCACATTCTGTGTGGAGCAGAGAGGGGAGCCACAGCGACCCTCTAGCAGAGCTATCAGTGCCTCTCCGACAAGGGGATGGGCCGACAGCTGTCTGGGGCATTAAGTTCTGCCTGTACAGCTAGTCCTTGCAGAGAATGGGGCAGGTCTGCTGGACCGTGTCAGAATGCTGCAATGACCTGCAGCAGGCTCCTCTTTTGGCCATCAGGCTGCTTTACTCTTTAGTCTGCATGAGAAGGGTGTTAGGGTTACTGTGGAAAGGTCCACTGGGAGCCACCTGCCCCAGACGAGCAGCATAAGTCCCTGGGTAATGCCAGCGGAAAACACTGAGAGGCTCTCTTACCCTTTCTTTCTTACCCTGCACCTCATCTCCTTGCAGCTCTGTCTTCTGCTACATTTCATGAATGCTAATGGATCCTCTGTCTCTGGCCATCTCAAATTCTCGTTAGATGGGAGTGTGTAGATAGCCCTGCATGGCAGGCAGGGAGTGGTGTCCTCTTGAGGCAGTCTCTGTCCATCTTGCTGCTTCCTTGTACCTAGTCAGATCAGCTCCCTTATACTTAAGGACTTCAGTGGACAGGGTTTGCCCTGGAGCTCAGCCTGTGGCTCAAAGAGCTGCTCTTTCAACCTGACAGCCTTGTTCTGTTGCCACTGCTTCTATGGCGACACATATCAGAGAGGAGAGCTCACCGTCTTATCTCAATAACCTTTTGTGGCTCTTCTGCATCTTTTTGTTATGAAAAAAAATCCCTAAATCCATTTCACATCTTCCTGCAAGGAAGCATCTTACTTTAACCCTCTGCTGGCTTTTTATCAGTGTGCAGACTCAGTACTGAGTGGTACCTCTTCATGGAAGTGGCAGCTGTGTCCCTCCTTATGGGTCTGTCGCTGCCCTGGCCTGTGCCTCTCTATGAAACGCTCTCAGAATCCCACTTTTCCTGGCACTTACGGCTCAATTTGTGCAGAGTGGAATTACACCAAAGGCTGTGAGTGAGAGATGCAACAGCAGAAGGCAAAGCTGGGAGTAGTGGGAGCAGGTGTCTGGCACCTCATAGACTTGGAGCTAGTTCCCTGACATTTAGAAGGGATAATGGCTGCGCTATTCCATGCCAAGATTTGGGAGCATGGGATTTATCCAGCCTGTGCCCACCTACTTTCTGCATGTGGACATTTGTTCTCCCACCCACCTAATTAGGAAAATAGAATGCAGAAAATGAAGGGGCGGATTTGTTATTTTGTTGTGGCTGTTTGAAAGCAAAGTTTGTTTTGCAGCTTCCTATTATAATCCATGGAGGGACAGTATTGTCTCCAAACCTGGCATTAGCATCGGCTTTCCTCAGGAAGTCTAATGGGAGACAAAGTTACACCACAAAATGTCACTGCAGCAGGGGAAAGGATCAGAATTACTGGAACGAGTCTCTATCCTGAGAGTGAAGGCTTGGGAGAGAGCTGCCATTGGAGACAGGCAGAAATAACCTCTAGGTAAACAGGGAAAATGGACATTTTGACACTATCCAAATGTTTCAGTAAAGGCAAATTCTCAAAGCCAGAGAATTTCTAATAAACCCTGGCTTAGCCCAGTTAACAATTATAATTCAACTTCTCTGAGAAAGTAACTTCATGTTCCTTTAACCATTTCCCCTTATCCAGTGGTTCCTTTATTTGCCTCTTCTGTTTAGGCCCCAGATAATTTGCTTTATAACGGTGGGCCTTTCAGCATAGTTGGAGCGTGCCCAGTGGAAACCGAGCTCTGTCATTTATTCAGCCAGACATGATCCAGTTTCATTTATCCAGTTGCCCTTACATAACTTGTTATGCTATAAAGGTAAATAGTAAATAGTGGCTTTGTTTTACCCCAGAGCTATTCATCAGTTTGGGTCACAGAATGACAGAAAGAGGGAGCTAGAAGGGATGCTGAGGAGGCCATTTCTCGCCCTGGGCCAGGATCCCCTGTAACTGCCTCACTCCTGGCAGACGTCAGTCTAATTTACTGCATTTAGCTAATTTACTGCAATTTGGCTAAGCAAGATGGGAGAGGGGTGGGATGGTCAAAGCCTCTAGTATATGACAGAGCCCAGCTCAGTGATACTTCAGCCTGAACGTTTGCTCTCTTCCTTTAATATCCCGCACACAGAAGTATGCCTTGGCTGTCAGGCAATGGGGTACTTGGAGGTGGGACCCCTTCAGGAAGAGGGACTGTGTATGTTCATGGGTCCAGAGAGACCATGGTGTCCTAATCTAATGTACCAAACTCTCAGCTTGGAGCTGTGGGATCCTCCTTGACCTCATTAGGAATTCCTTTTCTGAAGGAAGACCACCCCTGTTCTGAGGTAGGTGCCTCAACCACTGCTGAGGGACTGCTAAACTGGAGACAGCCTCTTCTACCTCCTCTGTGAATCTAAACCTTTATTTCTTTTGCTTTTCTCATAAGTCCTTGAAAACAAAACATTCCATTTTGGCCCAGATGGGATACTTGTTTAACACGAAGGAAGAATGTGGAGTGATTTTGTTTCAGCAAGGAGGGGGGGAAGATGGGTTTAAAAACGAAGGCTTTGGTTCAGTCCAAATAAAATATTCCTGCATTTTTCTGGTTCAGCTGCTGAACTGAAAAATCACTATTTGCAAGCCCATGAAAACCAGCGGCCGTCCCACTAAATTTGATGTCAAGTGGTTGCTCCAATTCCTCATCCTACTGGTGGTCTTAGAGCTGATCTTATCACAGCAAGAATCTCTTCTCTACTCTGCTTGCAGCCCTGCAGGGCTCTTCTGACCTAGTCATCAGCAAGGCTGAGAACAGGTAACTTTGCTCATCTCTACTCATAATCTGGAGGGCTTGTGAAAGGGCATGCTTCATAGTTTTTCCACTCCGTTGGCTTTAGGCTATTAGTATGAGCTGGGATTTTTTTGCCCTTTCAGCTCAGAGGGCTGTGAACAGATGGGCGGAAGGCCTGGGATAGACCCTTATTAGCTACCTGTTGAGAGCACAGTTGTGTCAAAGCATTGGCTGTTTGGCTGGTAGCAGCTCTTCCCCAGGAGCTACCTTCCAAACCAGACCATGCGGGGTAAAAGCCATCAGGCTGCACATGATAGAATTATTCCTTAAGAGTATAAAAGTATAAAGTCATACCAGATGCTATAGCTTCTAGGACATAGAGGCACAAAGACAAAGTTATTTGGAGCTTGTAGTATCACAGACCTGAATGAGAGATTTGAACCCGTATCTCAAATACAGAGTGAGTCCTAACTGCCAAGGTATGGGGTACTGAGAGGTTTCAGTTCCCTCTGTGGGAGCTGCCAGAGAAAGTGCTTGGGAGCAGGGTGCTCATCTGGTAAATGAGTGAGAGACCTGGATTCAGCTCTTCTTCTGTAGTCTGTCAGTTGTACTTTTTCCAACAACTTCTTAATATGAAGTCTTAATATAAAGTTTTTGGTGCAAGGACTGGAACCCATATCCGTCTTCTCCCAAGGGAGCTCCCTAGCCCCTTGGTGGTATTCATCATCTCTCACGGTAATCCTATCGTTTCAGCAAAACAAATCTTTTCCTGGAATTAGCCTGCTGATTAAGTCTCTCCCACCAGAGAGCTGAGAGTTTGGACCCCTCAGAAAAAGAAGGGGGATGAATCCAGAGCCTCCACAGCCTGTGTCAGTCCTCTGAGCACTGAGGGGACGCTCAGTTTTTCTCCCGTATAGAAGGACAGCAGCTGCAACTACATTTTCTACTGAGCTGGTCCTGTAGCCATGCACAGGGGTGCTCTGAGGTGCTACTGGGGGTGCCAAAAGCTAGAGTATTGAGAGCCTGAGGACAGTTAATGTGGCCACAGAGGGATTTCAGGTGATAGATCAGTGTGCTAAATCCTTCTGGGGCTCTAGGCCTGGGGGCGTTTCTTTCGCAGTCCACTAGTCATGGGTAATGCACAGTTCCTGCTGGCTCCCAGCTCAGGAAGCAGAGCCTTGCGTTTAAGCTAAACAGAGCCGTCTTGGAGATATGAGCATCAAGGAGCTTAGCACGGGTACCAAGCCTGCCTATGGCTTGCCAAATAGTTTGAGCTGAAGGATGGCGCAGTAGAAGGCCTTTTGTAACGTTCATCCTCCAGCCTCTTCTGAGATTAAATCCAGCCGGCATGAAATTTGTTGGCAGCGGTTCCCCACTTAGCAGTAATCAGACCATATTGGGACAAAGTATTTAAAATATGTAGAAATGTGGGACTTTGGAAAATATCAGCTTAAAATTATGTCTAGCAAACCAATGGACACGCTGGAGCTGAGTAGCATGATTTCTAACGAATGAGACCCTGGCTACACTTTTTGTTTAGTGTTAGGCTGCCAAAATGTATAACTTGTCTTAACATCTTTTTGAAGCGATTCAGTGAAATTTCTAGCTTTTGGATTAAGAGCATCATTAATGAATCAGGCTACAAAAATCTGAGTGAACGTAAGCAACTCCCACTGAAAATGTGCTGAATAAGGCAGATGTGATGCTCAGGTAATTGGCAAACAGGCCACCTGTTGGTTTTCTTGTCAGTGTTGTTGCTACCTGGGGGATGATCCTACTCAAGGAGAAAATAGGGTTCTTTAATTAAAGCAATTCGTGCAACATCATTTCACTTAAAATCGTCCATGGCTTTTTAAAGAGGATTGAAAACAGTTTAATCAGGCCTTGATTTGGGTTCTACAGGCAGGAGGAGAGAAGCAGACAATCAAAGAGTGTTTCACAGCACATACGTGAGAGGGCTAAGATACAGGCGTTAAACTTGGCTGTGGAAGTTAATGAGCAGTCTGATACTCTGTAATGGTCCTATTTCTCCAGCTGTAATTGGGTGAGCGCTCCGAGCTGTTTCTTTCTGCTGAGGCTGGGTTGCGTGTCTGTATTTTTCTGGAGTTTTCTTGAAACAACAGCTATAATTGGCAGCACCCAATTCCAGCCACTCAGGTCCTTCATTACATGTGCTCGGATGCTTTTTACAGCCATGTCCTAGTCAACTGATAAAAACCAGGAGCTCCTAGCCAAAGGACTGTTTGGCTTCCATGTAAAGCTAATACTCTTCCCTAAATTCATGTTTGTATGTATTTGCTGGTAGCTTTCTGGAAAGAACAGTAATATTATGTATGCATACAGCTTTCTTAACTCCAACACCTTTTACAAGCACTACCCACAAAGTAGCTGCGTCAGCTACTGCCCCAAAATAGCTACCCTGTAGGGAGCGAAGCAGTTACCTGACCGTGCTAGCAGCCTGATTTTAGGACATGAAATGGGGAACGCAACTGAATACATCAATTAAAAATGTGGACTCTAATGAGATAAGAAATCAGGATGCCGTGATCAGCACTTCTGTCCTGCAGTGTGGAACAGTGCCAACTTGAATTCAATGATACCTCAATCGATGAAAGAGTGAGAATCCTGAATATCAAATCTGCAGGAACTGTGAATGTATATGTTACGATGTTCTCAACCAGTAAGGGAAGCAGGTGGGAATGTGAAAACTGAATTACTCATAGCATCTGAAGTGAGTATGCTTTAAACACCACTTAGCGTCTAGTCTAGACAAAGAGAGGCATGTTCAAAATGGTGTTATCTGGCTGTGGTTAACCACAGCTGTTAATTGCGATTTTTCCCAGCACACCTCCATTTAGAGCCTTGCTGGGTCTAGAAGGTGCTCTGCCCTTGTACAGGGAGGGCAGCTTGAGGAAGGAAAACTTGTGGAGGAAGGTAGTGATCGATCCTCTTTGATAATGTGTAAACAATCCCCAATCTCAAGATCAAAAAGGGAGATGATTCTTTTCCATGAGAGCTCTTTGAGGCTCTCCCATTCCTGTGGGATGGATTTGAGCAGGCTGGGATGGTCCTTCAAGGAACTGAGAGGAAGAAAATTATCTCTCTGAAGACTGCCATTGCTTTTAAACTACAACATCCTGGGAAAGGGAAGCATGTGAAATGGGGTGACAAGGAAAAAAGTAAAGCAGTGAAGTGTAGGGCTGCAGGAGAACAGAGAGAGACACCCAGGCAAAGGAGAGCCAAGAAGTTGGCAAACTACAGGCACCTGAACTCCTTTATAAAGAGAAAATAAAAACAAATCAAATTCTCCCTTGTGCTGGCCCTTGTAATTTTCCAGAAATCTTCTATAATTTTCCCTGGAGTCCCATGCTGACAGCTGGCAGATGCCGAATGAGAAAGGGTCCCTGGAATGACTGATGGCGAGGTCACAGCTGGAATGCCTGTAAAGACACTGATGCAGTGAATCACAAGGAACTTTTGCTGCCACATAGTGGCAGAGAGAAAAGCTGCCATCTGACAGATCCTCTTTTGTAGTCCTTGTCCAAAGATGATATCTTTGTATTTTATTAGAGTTGTTCTCTGATAACAAGTAATTTCTTAGAATTACTAAGAAATTAAAGTCATGAGGGAAGGGAACATCTTAAGCAATACAGTTGCTGCAGAATTAATTTAGTGTGCAAGTTACTCCTGACAAACCACATAACACACTTATGTGCCATACGTTTATCAACAAGTGTTGCTAAGAAGGTGCTTAAAAGCTTGCATTTCAGAGGCAGCGTGTGAATAGTACCTCTCATTGCTGTCGTTGCTATAGTAAACCCTTGTTCTTAATTGAATACTACAGTAAATAATACTTTAAAAACTGGAGAGGAAAATAAAAAGAAAGAACTTCATCAGGAGTTCCCTGAGCCACTTGAAATTACTGCTCCTTTTTTACATTTTGCAAGTATTGTATGTTATTGTATGCACTGGGTTATAGAATAGGAACACCTGCCTAATTGTGATGCCTTTTCTGCATAATTTCTTGTCCCTCAAAACTTTGCAGGATATGATGTGGTTCAGAGTACCTCTGTAAATAAGGAAAATAGCAATTAGTGAGATTAAAATAAGCTGTTGTTTTCTTAAAATTACATCTATTTATACCAAATTTTGTGAGAGAATAGGATGCAAAGGGTTGAAATGATCCTTGAAATGATCTGTGCTGTAACTGCTGCCAATGGAGTTACACCAGAGATAAATACTCCAATCTTTTCCCTGGAGTTAAGCTGTAATATTCTATAAGCATTGCAATTAGAGAGCTTGCTTGTGCTGACAGCAGCCTCAGAGTGCCACAGAGATAACACTGTCCGGGAGAGAAAGTACATGATGTGCAGAGAAGCCAGCAGGATACATGTGTGAGGGGTAACAAGAGGGAAATTGGTGAGCAGCTGAGAACTACAGCAGTAACCTGTTACCCAGGGCCAAAGAGGAGGAGGATCCTCAAAGGCCAGATGAACTCTTCCAGGGCTAGGAGAAACATCCCACACATCATGATAAACAGCTGTGAGGCAGAAGACTTAAGGCCCCTGAGGGGAAACAGGAGGAGCAGTGAGGTTAATAGAAGTAGGAGATTATGCTATCGTAGGGTAGTAAAGCAGTGAAAGAGATTAAATGAGACATGAAATGCTGGATTGAGAGTTACTAGCATGAGGCAGACAATAGGTTTGTATTTAAAGCACTGGAGTGAGAATCAGCTGATTTGGGCCCATTGTATGCTTTGATCAGACTCTGCATGTGTCCTTGGGCCTCTGCCTCTCCTTCCCACCTGTATAGCGAGCTAATGCTTTTTTTCTTTTGCAGGGCTCTTGACAGAAGCAAACATAGTATTATTTGGGAGCTGTTCAGATGCTGCGGCAACAAGGGTCATAGACATGAGACATCTTTTGTAAACCGCTGCTCTCTCAAGGAGCGGAGAACATGCTTATTCCTCACCAACTAAGGTGTTTCTCATGGATCTGCATCCTCATTAGCAGACAACATCTGTTTCTTGTTGTAATTAGCTCACAGTTCAATAGGTAGCTCCAGTCTCTTTTACACCTGGACTACAATCAACATGGAAATCACAGAAGCACATGTCCCGTCCCATCCCCCTTTTTTTAAAGCAGCCTGAGTTACACACATTGTTAAGCACCTAATAGACAACAACTGTGCATTAGAGCTCTCCAGCACATGAATGAAAATATCCTTTTTTTTTTTTTTTTCCTGATGAGCTTCAGTTCCAAGTGTGCTTTGGCTTCTCTGGCTTCTGTAATAGCCTCAACCAACCAGTCATGGATTAGGCCATAAGAAATTGTTTCCAGCCACCTGCCCAATGGCAAGGGGAAGTGAAGTGAGGGTGGCTGGAAGGGGAGGAGGAGAGGGGGAAGGGGAACATGCACCAGCTGGCCCTGCTGGTGAAGCATTATAACTGGATTCTTTGGGGTAGAAGGGTGTGAGGTCTCAGGTCATTTCCTGCCAGGTTTGCTCTGAATGGGAGGGGGATATGTAATTGCGTTGTCTCCCTGTACCATTAGTGTCAAGACTCATTAGGAACCCAATCTACTCAGTGGCAGTAGGCATACAAAAGAAAGAACTAGCCAAAGTCTGCAGACTGCAGAGCAGGAGTTGGTGGAGGAAGCAATTGTAAAATTCCCGTCTGGGTAATTAGAGTCAGCGGGGAATCAGATCGGCTTCGGCAGGGCTTTCATTTTTCCCCTTGCTGTTTTAACAGGATTGGCAGGTGCTGCTTTATTCCAGGGGTGAGGTGATGTGCCTGTGTCATAATTCACAATGAGAAATGATCATCAATTTGCTGCCATGCTCCTGGGGTGAGCTGAGCAGGCAAACTGTGATTACTATTGTTATTAGTACCTTGTTAGCATGGAGCGGGAAGATTGGTGCGGGCAGTTGTCTCTGAGAGGGGTGGGATTTGTGCACACAAAAACATATCCCTGACAGCTGGGCTAGATTTGGGAAGTTTGGGGCTGCTGGCTGTTTCATGCCCCCTACTCTGGGATCTCTTTGTTTGTGGTCAAAAAGATGTGAGT
Source organism: Struthio camelus (assembly GCF_040807025.1). Taxonomy (NCBI): domain Eukaryota; kingdom Metazoa; phylum Chordata; class Aves; order Struthioniformes; family Struthionidae; genus Struthio; species Struthio camelus. The sequence goes on along the minus strand of NC_090947.1, from coordinate 8,330,400 downwards.
GACTAGGGGAATTTCTCTCATGTCTAAAAATTGGCAGCGTACTGTCATCCTTTACCAGCAGGACAAGCTAACTGAGTTGCAAGACAAACAAGCAAAAATGGACCTGCTTTCTCTGAATGCTCTGCTTACTGTTTAGCTGTTTGCTTAGTGAGAGATGGAAAAAGACATAAGCAAGCTATTCTTTCAGCACATTCGGGTGCAGTTTAAGGCTTGGCTCAAGATGTTGTGAAAGCAGTAGAAAGAAAGACTCCCATCCACTGCCCTGGCTTCTGGCTCAGACCCCCGTGGGCTTGCCTGCTCTGGCAGTGAGCTGACACCACAGTTAGAAGGTGCAGCAGTGAGCGAGGAGCCAAGAGACAAAGTGGCTTCTGGAAAGGAAAGGTTTTGTTAGCACAGTGTTTGTTATTCCATAGAAGTTCCTAGAGATAGAGGTTTCCATAACAAATTGGCTACATGTGCCAGTCGAAATAAGATTTGCTCAGCAGCTTTGCTTAGCTGAATTCCATGTCTGAGAGTCAAACCTTGTTCTTTCTTGCTCCATCCATCAACGGTCAAATGACAAATTAAGGAATTAAAACTTTGCTGACAGACAGATTTGGTGATGATGCACAAGCCAGGATAAAATGCAGTTCGTTCCTCTTCTCTGCAACTGTGTGGTCCTGGTGCTAAGCTCTTGGGTTTTCCTGAAAGGATGCGAGACTTAACCCCCATCCTAGGCAAAAGAAGTCCTACTGTAGGCAGTGGACAGTTTTCCTGAGTGAAACGTAGAGGATTGGGTCCACAGGGAGGAAATAAATGACAAGCTGTGCTGTTTTTTCAGGCGCTCTTTGGTAGATCGTTGGATGGGAAACAGTATTTCTGTCCAGGGAAATGTGACAAAAGGGCCAAAAATATTTTCTTGTTCTGCATGAAGAAAAGCTGAGACATTTACGAGTTTATTTTATGAAATCTATGAAAGAGGAATGAAACTATTATTGTGAAGACAATTGTCTAGACCCTTGATTGAGGTGTGGAAGACCCTGTCCTGACCTTGCTCTCCCATATCCCAGGAAGGCTTCCTGCTTGCCAGCCTGTTCTGAGATGCTTCCCTGGGCTCCGGGAGGAATTCCCAAACCTCAAGTGGAATTGTTTCTTACTGACAGCCTAATGAAGCCAGTGTGTACCCATGAAAAATTTCAGTTTCAATAGTTCACTATTTTCCCATCAAAAAAGCGATTTAACCAAACTGGAAAGGAAAAAAATCCCTGCTAGCTCTACTCTGAGACGTTTGAAGAACCTATTTGGAACACAAACAATAACAGATGCCTTTCCTTTGAGCCTCTGTGCATCTCTTTAGTGTGTTGGGTCGCTGGCAGAACAAGGAACTAACACATGAAAAGCACCCCTTCCCTTCCTCTCCAGGCTCCTGGCTGGAATGAATCAGGCTCGGAGCTATGAATTGCTTAGACCTTCCATGCACTCCAGATTAAATGATGGCAACAGAAGCTTTGCTAGCTGCTGGTTTTTATAGCTAAGTATCTGTCTCTGCAGATTATTCCTCAAGGTCCATTTGGGCTATTGCCCATACGCAGTAACTTAAGAGTTTGACTGAGCCTGTCCTACTGAAAGAAAAAAACACACACACACACACACACACACACACAAAAACGCTTGCATCTCGCTTATGTCCCCCTTCTCGCTTAATTGGCAACTACTTCAGTCAAAACAAGGCTGACCCTCTCCCTCCTCCCCCTCAGCCATCCTTAGCAGATCCTCTGTCTAGATGGCTTTAAATCTGATTTGGGATTTGAGCATTATTTGGATTAACTCATTAGTGGGGCATCGTTCTGGCAAGCCTGCTAATCTGTGGCAGTGGTGCATAGCACTGTGACAATATTATACTGAAAATGAGAAATCTAATGAGATTAGCATTTTATGCATTCAGACAGGGCCTGGGTGTTTGAATGGTCTGCAGACACTTGGTATGAAGGCTCAGGAGGGGACAAGGTGACCGGACTGTAACACAGCACCCCGGCAGAAAGGAAGGAGATTGCAGCAGAGCACAGAAACATCCGTAGCTTGGTTGGGGGGAAAAGGTATATCTCTGTCCCCATCAGCTGACTTTGTCTCAAAAGCATTGCTGCATATGACCAACGCATTCATTTCTTTTCCTAGGAATGGATGAGGGATGATCTGTGTGCACCCTGGGGAGCACCCTGCAGATTGGTGCTGCTCTTACCGGTGCGGGGAGAAGGTTTTAGTGGTTGCTTTCATGGGGAAAAAGGCTGCTGACTCCCAAGTTGTTTTCATATCACACAGGGATGTGGTGCAAGATATGCTAGTTAATGTATGTGACTACCAGACTGCTTCGTTCTAAATTTACACCCACAAGATTAGTTGCCTGGACAAATTCCAGTCGCACTTCTCCCTCTCAAAGGCGTTGTTGTTTTTACTTCAGGTTTAAACACAGAAAAGAGTGAGCCAATATCTGCAGCCTCCCTAGGCTGCAGGGAGAGGGAGATCTCTGCGTGGTTTCTTAGGTACGTCTAAAACCACAAGGCAGCCCCCAGTGGAAGGAGTGCATGGGCTTCTCCTGCTCTACCACCCAACTAAAGCTTTTGTAGTCTCTCCTAGGTGATAAGGAGGCAACTTTGGGCGAAGGTGAGAAGCGGTGCACCAGGGTTGGGAGCCACTGCTAAGTGCTGTCCTAGCCTGCCACCCAGTGCTGGTTTTGGGGACTCTCGGAGCCACTAGTGTGCTCCAGCTTGCAGCTGGTACTTGGCAATGTCTTGGACTGGTTCTTCCTGGACCTTGTTGGCATAGTTCTTCCCGAGTTACTGGAAAAGATGTTCAGGGCCTATCTGAAGTAAGCAACGTTTTAAAATGGGCTGCCTTTGGAGAACTGGGCGTCAGCCTGTTCCCACTCCTTGCTGAGTACTGCGGGCTCAGCAAGTAGGAAATAGCTCTTGGATACCATGTACTGCGTCAGGGATGGGCTATACCAGCTTCTGGTTTCTGCCAGCCTGAAGCAAGAGCAGAAGGCTATAGTTTCTGGTCTTGTTTTCCCAGGACAGCTTAGGAGTTGCCAGAGCTACATGGTCTCCCCACATGGGGATGGATCCAAATCAAATACTTCCACAAAGTACTGTTGAAGCTGGCAATAGTTTTTAAACTGGGATCAGTGTGTCATCTTTATAAGAAGTGCTAACAGGGCCAGGGAGAAGTGATAAAGCCTGCAAATATCACAGAACTGCTTGCATCCTGGAGAAGAAAGGAGGGAAGGAATATTTGCTTGGGGAAGCAGTGGATGGATAACTGTGCTGTGGGGCTGGACTGTGGGGAGGAGGAAAGCTTTTGTGGGGTGTATGGCGGTTTTGGTTCATTGGACTCATTTCTTGCTTTCAGTAAACCATCTCCCTATTACAGGGCTAAAAGTGCTGGTGGGGAAGAAGATGCTGTTTTGTAAATTCTTTTCACATAAAATCTGGGGTAGATAACTTAGGGAATTATTTTGATATTTTAAGTATTTCTTTTAATAAAAGATGCTGTCTCTTAACCATCAAATGACAAGTAGTAATTGAGTAGTGTCATTGACAAAACAAAAAATGTAGGTGTAGCTGATAGCTTTGACTGGGTAAAGTAGGAGAAAATCTGGCACGCTTTTAGAAACTGCTATTTGTCTGACTTAATAAGCAATAGTCAGTTGTTGTTAGTAATGACACGGACTAAAGCTGCCACACTGGTGTTTTATAGGATAAAGAATTTAATAGAGCAGTAGCCTTTGTGACTACGGCCTGACATTCAGCCTTGACAATGCTGCCTGCATTTATCTAGGTGACCAGACATACAGAGCTTTGGCGCAGCAGCCGGTGGGATGGAGGAGGGGATGAGTGGTCATTTTTCTTTAAGTAGCGAGATAGTTTTTGTCACCAAATGAAAAGGAAGGAGAGGAGGAGAAAGAACGTGATGAGATGGTTTTAAAGCGTGTGAGGTGCAGAGAGCAGGCACAAGGCAGGAAAAGGTGCATAAAGAAGGAGGAGGTGAAGGAAAACAAAAGCATATTTACTCTAATGGGTGTTTAAATGTCATTAATAAGTATTGTAAATCTTTAAACGCTCTGTTATTCAAGAATTGTATTAAGTGGAAGGAAAGAAAACCCGCTGTTACTGATTTGCATTTTGTTATTAATTCACAGTAAAAGAGAGAAGTTTTTTTAGAAAAATTGTCAGCAAGGTGCCTTAGCGAATCTTTATATAATAGTAACAATTTGTGTATGGGAAGCAAATACTTAAAAAAAAATGAGTAGAATGAATAGAAATGTAATTCAGAGCGGCACTAGCACTTCATCTTCATGTAATGATATGGGCAAAGCCTGAATTCCAGCACTCTGCAGTGAATTATGGGACGCGGCAGAGCTTGCAGGACTGCAGAAATAAAACACCATCAGTTATAATGTCCCATTAGGAAAAGGTGATATAATGAATTCTCCTTTCATGGCCTGGCAATGGCACATTTCATTCACTAGGTTATTTACCCCCCTGAATAAAATTCATAATCTTTCTCATAATACAAAAATATTTCCTTAGATACATTTGTGGGGGAATCTCATTAAAAGGTTTTGCTGAATGAGATTTTATCGGAGTTTTACAGGCAGTGAGCTGCATGAATAGGGAAGCTGGCTGGGGAGCCGGAGGAAGTGGGTTTCCCTCCCGACCCTGCAGCGGAGGCTGGCCGCGCTCCCTCGGCCGCCCTGCGCTGCCTGCCCTGTGACCCTTGGGGCTCCGGCCGCCCCAGGTCAGCCGGCGCGGTAAAGACTGGCTTCCTGAAGCTGTCTGAGCCAACCGGCTGCTGCTCGGAGAGGAGCAAAGTCGGGAGGCTTCAGCCGTGAGCTCCCTTAGACAGTGTGTTACGCGTGGAGGAAGGAGCAGGATCTCCCCCGATCTCCGCTAGGGTTTCTGGATGCTCGCGGGAAAGCTGTCACTAACGAGGTTCCTTTCGTTTGGCTCAGAGCGTAGGTTGAGATGCTGTCAAGAAGGCTTGTCTGCTTGGGCCAAGTTTGCAGCTACTACGCAGGAAAAAATAACTTTTTAGTGTCTTGGCTGACTTTTGTTTTTCTGGGCCAAGGAAGCAAAAGAACGAACGAGAAGCAGTCCAGCAGAGAGAACTGCTTTTAAAGGAAAGGTATTTGAATTTGATCTTTTTCAGAATCCTCAAGCTGCCTGTCAGGATTTAGAAAAGCTCACCTGGAAACACAGTTGGCGGACTGGTTTTAAAAAAACATACAAATCATCCCCCAAACGGGCCTCGTAATTTCTCGTACTATGTAGCGTATCTGTCTCTACTAACAGGTATCTGCTAGCCCATCCCTACAGGTCTGTAAATATTCAAGATTTCACTTTAATGAAAAATACTGTCTCTATAGAGAGAAAAGGTAACAGTTTATATGCAAATGCTACAGTGCTATCTTTTGAGTTATCTTAGTTTAAAAAAAAATCAAACCATGGCCTTCAGTCCTACTTAAATATAATAAAATAAAAAAATTACTTTCTCTCCAGAGATCCAAAAAGCTGAATATATTTTCCTAGCTGATTGATGCTTTTCCATTTATTTTTAAATGCAATTTTCCCCGGGTAAGGAATTGTTCTCTTGAATGTCAAGGAGGAAATATTTCCCAAATCATAGTCTCGGATTGGCTGGTTCGAGCCTAATGAGATAGCTCTGTTGAGAGGGGGGTAGGCTGGGGAAGCAGAGAGCGGAGTGATTTGTCACGCTGGTTTTCCAGCCATTGCTAAAGAGCTGCTTTGTAATGCCAGCCTGCCAAATCTCCTGGCCACAATCAAATTACTCCCTCCACATGCACGCACATCCACACCCTCGCCCTTCAGATCTATCACTGACAGAATAGTTATTAAACAAAAACTCAGCCCGGGGAATTATTAATCGCCAAGCTTCATTTCTTTATCAAATGTTGTGGCCCGGAGGGAGAGCTCTTTAAGCTTTCAGAAAGACCGTAGCACATTAATCACAGGAGGGAAGAGGGGTGGGGGCTTGGCATTTGTAATACTTGTCAGATCAGAAATAGGAGAGACGGAGATCAAAAGAGATGTTTCTGATTTGGAGGCTGAAGGGTTTCACTTTTGTTGTTGTTGTTGTTCTTTGTGTCTTCCTTTCTTTACTGTTTGTTTCGGGTTTGTTTAGTTTGCTTTTTCTGCCTTGTCCCAGAACTGACGCCAGCTCTGTCGCTCCACCTCTGGCCCGCACGCTGTCCAGGAAGAGAAAGGCCAGGCATCACGGGCGCCGTTTTCCATGCAGCCGGTAGCAAAACCGTGGTCGCCCTTTGAGTGTCACCCTGCTGTAGCGCTGCACTCATCCAGTGCTGCACCCAAACTGCAGCCAGAGTCAGGGCGCGGGGGGTACTCAGGTGCCGTGACCACTGGGTCCTTGTCTGTACACACAACTTAAATGGAGGTACCTAGCACTGGAGATTGGTCCAGAAAAACATGCCTATTTTATGCTTGGAAGTTTAATATGAGGTTCACTATTATATGTAATATCTAGATATGTTTTTTATAAATATATATACAGAGATATATATATATATATAGAGAGAGAGAGAGAGATATGCATGCACTCTTTTAAAATTACAAGAATCACAGGAATTCTGGACTGCACATACGGCAGATTAAGCCAGTATCGTAGGCTGCCTGTGGCTGGAAGCACTTACCCTGTGATTAGTTAAAGTATTAATTAACATTGACCTTGTTTGCTCTAATCCTGCGACCTTTAGCCCCTCTAGTAGGTGGGGAGGTTGTTACTTCTGGCAGGGTATGACATGAGGAATGTAATGCAGCGGCTGTTCAGCTGACATGCTTTTTTGCTCGTGAAAGGGTGGTGTGTGAGCCGAAGCAGCAGCCTTCGTTGTAACGCTTCAGCAGCGCTGCCCTTGGCGTGCCTGATCCCTGCTCTGCCACTTGAAGCGATTCTTCAAACTGGCCGTGTTGAAAGGTGGGCTTGCTAGTCCAAGTCACCTCTACTTTTACAAATAATCTCTTCTGCCGCCGAAAAACAGTGATTTCCCAGTAACCCCTTAGTCTAAAATACGTAATAATTTTAGCATATGTTATAAACGTGCTGACTGCTTTCAACAAAACCTGGCGCTAACTAACCAAACAACATGCTTCTTTAAAACAGTTAAATCTATACGTATATACTTAGAAAAAGAGAACGTACGGTATGTGAGTGTATGAAATCTGTGAGAGTTTGAGCGTGTAAAATCAACTTGCTTAGAGATCCTGTAACCAAATATCAGCTTCCCCTCTCAAAACATCTCACCTTGCGTTTTGTTACGCTAATTTCCTACAAGACCTAGGCCGAGCCGCAGCTGCAGCGAGAGGGCTGCAGGTTATCTAGAACCTCCCTGTCTCGCAGGAGCACTTCGGGGGGAAAAGTCTTTAATTCTGTGGCATATGCAAGAGGTTGCAGTGAGGATCTCCAGCTCACTGGAGAGAGGCTGTGTGCTAACATGCGTTTATCCCGTGGCTGGCACGCAGCCTGGTTTTGCACAGCCCTGCTGTTAGCTGGAGCCTCTAGGCGCTACTGTAATATAAATATTCTGGAAGAATAATAGGGCTATTTGTGGCTCTTGAGGGCAGCTAATGTGGCTGCTATGCAGCGTGTTTTTCAAGCCTTCATCTCTTATTTTTCCAAGCATCCAGCGAGAGAGAAGAAACAAACCACATTTTCTGCATGCAGGCAGAAGGAATGAGAGAAAGGATGGATCACATCAAACGGATTCTCAGAGAGCCACAAAACACTTGTTGCATGTTGCCCCGACACTGCAATATGATATTTGCATTGTGGTGTTGTATCAATATGTGAGACGATCTGTCTCCTTGGGAGTCTCAGGCTTAGTGAAGCGGTTCCCAACTCGGAGGCTCACTTCTTTTAAAGGGATTTTGTCTGTGCATGTATCAACAGCGGCCAATTCTTTGCGATCTGCAGAGCAATCTCTGTAGATTTAAGCACCAAAAAACGTGACGGACCTGAAGTTCCAAAGGAAAAGAACTGAAATGGTTACTTGTACCCTCAAGTATATGATCAAAAGAGCACATCAGCACACCACTGCGAATAGCTATCAGGCGGTCTTCCTAATGAAACGGCATGGCCAAAGGGAGTGCGCAGGCTCAGTACAATACTCAGTGAGTCTGGTTTTTCTGTCAAGAAAACTCTGAGACATCCCTACTTTTGGATAGGTTTTGCTCGACAGGAACCGTGCGTGTGTGTTTACTGTTAATTGAATCCAGCACTAAAGGAATTGCTTCTGTCTCATTAAATGGGTTATCCTCCCTGTGCTACCTTTTCTTTTTGTTTTTTAGAGGAGAGCGGAGGAGGCACTAAACAAAAAGTGGTATTGTGTTACCGTTTTTTCACCGCTTTGTAATCTTGTAAGGAGGAACACACACACACGTCATAATCCACTCAGCCCTGAAATACACTCTTATGAACGAGTTTTGCTGCCCTTCTCAGGGAATATTGCAGCTAGTACTCAGAGACTCTCAGAATTAATGGGATTTGAGTTAGGACTCTGCAGTAAGCCAGGAATTATTAAAGAGAAACTCTGCGTAGAGGGTAGCACGTTTTCTTTTGTTCCATCCCAGCTGTTTTCCCACCTTGCTGTGAGGAGCTGTAGGTGAGTTTCTCAGTGGGGGAGTGCAGGTAGGGTGTGCACAGCTCTCAGTTCAGAAGAGTAACAGATCTCAGGAAGCTTTGGAGCTCAAATGTTCATTTGGTCATGCCTTTTTTTTAATTAACAGCTCTTTTGCTTCCTTATCTCTGTGCTCATTCGCTCAGTACCTGCATTCACAGGGAGTCTCTGACACCAGGCTCCTTGGGCCTTGTGCTTTCATTGCCTCAAGCTACCTGCGATCAGCTCCTCCACCGTAACAGTGCTCAGGCTACGGTTTGTTCCCTGTGGTTCATCTGAGGAAATTTACTCCTCTTTCAGAGCAGAGTATGTGACCTCAAATGACACAGTTACTGTGTGTTAAGGTCTTAGACACAGGCTGTTATTCCTGAGAAGGTGAAGCCTGGTAACGTGTGTCTAGGATGCTCTTGCACGCTCAGCAGCACCCGCAACAGCAATGGGATCTGCACTTCCCAGGTGAGGATATGGTGTGGGCCCAGGAGGTGGAGGCCGGGGACAGGGAACTAGAGAGGCCCTGGGGCTGAGCAACAGAGAAATTTGCTTCTTAAGCAATTATTACATTTAATTTACGGGCACTGAAGCAAGGCTTTGTCACTTCAAAAGCCTGCACTGCAGGTTCATTTCTAGTGGCTGATATGTCTAGTGGCTGATATGATGCAGGCTTAGTTGCACGTGTGGAAGAGCTTTTCTGCCGTCTACAACATAACTGTCTTCCGTATATTAATCAATTCCTGATAGAATCAGACTTGAATTATGGTTAAAAACAGGATTGTGTCAGGCTTTGTCTGCATCCAGGGCTTTGGCTTCAGTGTCTCTCTGGCATCCAGAGCCTAAATCATTAATCCTAATGATAGCTTCTTTCCCATTGCCATCACTTCACTGAGTTTACTATTCCTCTCAGAAGGCCTATATTACATGTACATGTATATAAATTTATTCTAAAGCATGAGTTACCTCACAGTAGAGAAGATACTTAAAGGTTTTACTACTGTGATGCAGAGGTAACATCCTGTCTTTCCTTTTGACAGAAACATGCAGTCAGGAGTAATTCCCAATAGTAATACCTTTTATTCCTGTCTGTTTTATTGCATTATGGTAACACTCAGCAGGCTGAGTTGAGACAGAGGCCTTGCTGTAGTCAGTGCTGCAGAGACATCTAGCAAGACAGCCCTCATCCTACAAAGTGAACAGAGGTTGGCAGAGGACAGAGGAAGGAAGTGACGTGTCAGTGTCACTTGGCAGGTGAACAAGAGTTGGCAACAGCCCTCCCTGGAACAGGGTAGAGCCTACTGGGGCCACAGACTGCCACTGGCGTTGTGATACACAGCTCTTTTTTTACTCCCTCAGTGGCATACCAGTGCATGACATACCAGGAGCCACCTCAGGAATTTTTCCATTTCCATTTTTTCATTATCACTTTCTGCTGCGGTTGCCACAGATTTATCTTCAGCAGCCGTAACACTCAGTGTGTAAAGACCGGGCTCTGCATAACATCAGCTGTGAACGAGGTGAAATGCGACTGCCCAAATGCCAAAGGGCAGTGGTTCACAGAATCGCAGAAAGTAGGGCAGGGAAGAGCTCTTGAGTTCTCACAGCCAGAACGGGGTCTGCTCCCCCTAACCTACCCTGCCTGCCTTGGCTGCTGTCGGAGAACGCTGGAGACTCCCAAACCTGTGTTCGATCCGTCCCGCTGCTCCCTCATTCCTGCTGTTGGAAAATTATATCCCTGCGTTTATCCCCTTGATTCAAGTTACACCATTACTGCTTGTCCTATCCACCAAGCATATGTTAAACTGCTCGCTCCCTTCTGGTTTTGCCTTCATAAACTGATTTATCTGTTATCTGGACTCGCCTCAGTTTATTTTTCTGTTTACCTAACAACTGTAGTTCCTTTGCTTTTCCCTTACAGGGCATGTTTTTTAGCACTCTGCTCATTCTCACCACCCTTCTCTGGCATATTTCCAACTGAGCCACATTTTTATTGACCTTTTGCTAAAGTTGCCTGGCTGGGAGTAGGGCTGAGGGTGTGGGACTACTAGTTAGAGAGATCACTGATGTCAAATTTTGCAAAATGGAGGAAAAAGGGAAGGAAAATAAAAATGTGAGAAAGCAGCTAGAGACCCCTGAAAGTCCCAAGTTTCAGAGTATTATGGTGATATAAGGTCAGATGATTTAGCATTGAGAAACACAAGGTAATGCATTTCGGAAAAAGCTACTTTAAGTATACACAAATATGTACGTACATACATGCAGGGATTATGTTTTCTGAGTTGCAACCTATCTAGGAAAAAAAGTCAATGAAGACATCATCTCAATGTGCAGAGCTGGTGAAGAAGAACCAGGAAAAATGTCGGATTATGTGAAAGAGGGAGGAAGAATAATATAGAACATATTAAACTAGGATTACATCGATTGGTGTTATAGCTCCAACAAGTACGGCATTCAGTTCTGGTTGCCTCATTTCTAAGTGGCAGCTGCAAGAGAGCAAGCCAGAGAAGAGCCCAACAAAATTATTAAAGACGCAGCATGGAGGAATAGGGGAGTCTCTGCCAGACGGAGTTAAAAAAGAGTAGGATGACTTAATTTGAAAAGTGCAAAGTAATAGAGAAGATAAGCGACGAGAGATAATGAATTCCATTCTGTCCCATGGCTTAAATGCAAGGCAGCTCTTGATGAAATAAAAAGGCACAAACTTAATATGGATCAAAGGAAATTCTGTTCTCAGTGCAGCATAAGGGCCAGATACCCTGGCCTGACTTCTGTGTGCCTGGCACAATTCAGTGTGAGTCAGAAGAACAGCAGAAGCTTTGAGCAGCTTCTGCCCCTCTCTGATAAAAGGACTGTTGCCCTGTGTCCTGGACCAGGTCTGCTAATGTGGGGCAGCAGGGTGCCATCAGAGGGGTCATTTAGGGGACAGGGTGCCCACACCTGGGAGGACTGGACCCTTGCTGACCACTCCAATACTGCTGCTACAGAGGCGCTGTGTTTTTCATTAATTCCTGCTGCAGATAATCTTGCTTTGCAGTGGTACCCCTTGTCTGATTGGCAGTGCACTTTCCAAGCCTTAGACTTCTAGCAGTCTCCAAAGTGTCTGAGCTAGCAGTTGCCAACCTCAGTTGAGTAAACAGATCTTTCAGGGGAAGTGCTTTTTCATGTTGCTTTTTATGTAGAGAGATAAACAGCATTTTTCACCTTCTGTTATTGTCTGAACAATGTAAGCACAAATATTGCAGAGGATCACAATGCCTGGGTATATCTTGGGAATACATTATCCATCAAGAGTAAAACAGAGGTAGCAGGGAAGGAAAATTCTTAATAGTTGCACCTCTTAGTTATTTCATGACTTAGCAGAACCGGCTCTCCATAAGACACCCTAAGTAACTCTATGTAGTCATTGTCTCCAGTTAGCTCTCTTCATTCAGCCAGTAGGGCTAGTGTCCAGATTGTGCCACTGGTTTGAGAAAAGCTAAAATCAAGGAAACAAAACTTGAGATCATACCAGTTTGAAGGAGAGGAGTATTTAAATCCAGAGAGGTTTAGTGGACTTCTTTGAAGTTTCTCCTTTTGCATTTACACTGTTGTACTAATTTGGATGTTGTTTGAAGCTCCTTTACCATCGACCAGTTCTTCCGGTCAGCTTGGGAACATCTCTCTAAAGCTACCTGATTGGGCTTTGGCTCTTAGGATTTAATTAGAGTGAGGAAAGGATTCTCTTAATTAGGGCTTCTGATTGAAGAAGATCCAGGAGCATTCCATGAGTGGGGAAAGAGAGAAGGATTAGCAAGGAATTAACTCCTTATGTTCTGGTTTCCTTGTCGGCTATGGTACTCTGCCAGAATTCAATACTAATCGCTTCGTGAACAGAAGGGGCAGCACAGATACCGGCCTGAGCTGTCTAACAGCAGAAGCAGGCCCTGGTCCTTCCTTGCGCCTCCTGGAGATCCCTCTGGAGACAGGAACAGAGTCCATATTACCACGATGTGGCTCCTTTTATCACCACCAGCTTATCTGTACAGCTAAGTTACATGGCAGTAAGCGAGAGTATGATTTTAAAGTGCGTTAGCAAAGCTGTATGAAATGAGAGAGCTGCTGCCTCACATAAAAGCATATTCAATGCCACAGGCACCCAGAGAGGGTTAGCATGAGGTGGGCTGTAAGCACTAAATTTATAGTCAAGTATGTAGTTTCCCCACATGGAGCTCTGCCTCTGTCGGCAGGTGGAAGAGGGCAACTGGGGGGAACATCTGTGAGGGAGCTTCTACGCCAGTTGTGAGAGTGGCCCGGAAGAGAAGGCTGGATAAATCTGTAGATGTGGCAGGGCACCCTACAAATGTGGCAGCGAAGACAGAAGGAAGACGTTTAGTCAAACAACTCTAGCATTTCTAACCTGCATGTAAGACCAGTTTTACCTGGCTCCAGAGAACCAAGAGAGATACAGAAGCAGGTATGGTGGGTTTTTTAACCAAGAAAGATGCAGACTATTGGAGACTTTGAGGATGGCGCAGAGACAGATTTAAGCAGGGAAAATACCAGGTGCTGGAGGAACTCTCTGCACTGAGACGATCAAATCTGCTAAGAAATCAGTAACCTGAAAGAGCTTTATTTAAACGGACTAAGGCCTTAAAGCTGCACTCTGTAACCGTAATGGTGTTTCAGAGAAAAGAGTAACTTGAAATGGCCCACTTCAGAAACCTAGACTGAATTCAGCTAGAGAAAAGTGTTTAAAGGAAAAACAGTCAAAGTACAATACCAGAGAGTGAATGGAGTTCTGGACTTAATAGGCAGTGGGATTATTCAAATAAACTTGATCTAGAATAAGGTTATAAAAAAGAACACGGCAATAACTGGGTTTAAACAGTAAACCAATACTATCACCAAAATTAGATTTTACATCTGCACATGCCTGGTACAGAAGGGGTGTGTGTCTGGTTGCTCGTAAAAATGTATTTATATGTCTGCAGATAAAGTACTTTTTAGAACAGTAAGATACACTTTCTGCCTATAAAATCCAAAGCTTGGGGTGGGGATTGGATTTTGAAATCACTTTAATTGAAGTTGCTAAGCTTTCAAAGGTGCACAGAACCAAGCAGGTACTGTTTTTTAATGTGGTTCAACCAGCCCAGCTCCGAGAATCTCAGTACACTTTGTAACACAGCCCCCATAACTGTTTACGACTGGGTAAGGTGATTTCCCCAGGCTCACAAATCAAATTGCAGTGACAGAATTGGGATCAGGGCAGAAGAATTAAAACTCTCAGCATTCCTTATTCTTGCCACTAGATTAAACTCCCCCTCCACATTTCAGCAAAGTACAACCTTCATTAGGAGAACCCACTTTAAACAAACAGATGAAGTGCACATAATATTTTTACTCCTCAAAATCTGGAATACTATATGCCATTAACACTGAGTCATTGAAATTGCTCCAAAATGAAATATTATACTGTGCGGTGCCAGTGCTTTAAAAGTCTTTGTGTTACGGTTTCAACAAGAGAAACAAAAACAAAACTCCAAACCTGAGATTTCCAGTCTAGGCATCACATTTCAGTCCTAATGCACGGGAAATATCAAAGCATTATGAGCCATCCTGTCCACACAGAGAGGCAGATAAAAGTCTAAAGTCGACAAAGATCAGACTGCAAATAGGATTCACGTTTAACAGAGGATAATTAACCACTGGAACAGATGGTAAAAGGATGTGGTAAATTAATCGCCTAGAGTCTTTAAATCAAGACTGGATGTCCTTCCTTCTAAAAGAGATGGCATGGTTCAACTATAAATTATTGGGCTTGATGGTGGTATTGCTGGGTGAAATGCTCTGGACTGTGTCATACACAGGAGGTCAGAGTTGATGAGCATAATGATTCATCCCTCCAGACCTTACTATCCATGAATCCATTAGGTTAGCTTGAAAAGTTTTATAGTTTAACAAAACAGTTACAGACTGTTAGGTTCACAATGTGCAGCTTTAGAAGTTTCTAAATGCTCTTTCACTCAATGTTGTAAAGGATCTGGATTAATCTTGTTAATATTGTTTAAAAGCCTGCGAGCGTAAAAAGGAGAGATATGAACATGCTTTGTTTTTAACACATTCACTGTGATATCTTAGTAAAAACAAAAGTGACCATCAGATGCACACTGTTTGTGTATTCCCCCCGACATTCACTGTGTAGCTCTCGGGTGGGTAGGTCATAGAAAATATTTTTCTCCGTCTTTTGCTTTTCCGCTCCGTTGAGGCAAAGTGGAAGGAGTGTGTGTTCTGGGTAAACATGGGCCCAGCAAACGGGGCTGCCTTCACTTCCGAGTGCTTGAAGGGAGGCTCTGTGGCGGACTTACTCCTTCATTCATGGCTGTGGCTGGCGCAGTCATTGAGATGGAGGCTGGCAGGGTGAGGGTCTGGGGAACTACTCTCCAATTTAATCTTTAGTGTCTATCTTGGATGTGATCTTTGCTTTTGCTACAGAATTGAAATGTTTCTTGCATCTGCAACCTCAAATCTGCACCATCTATGGTGACTTCACAACTGAGACTTAAATATGTCTTCCTCAAGAGCATATGGAATAGCAATCAAATTGGGCTTTTGGATGTGCTGAACACTTACTGTTTCCATGCCCTTTGCTGAAATCTGGAGTCCCGCATTGGATGCCTCTGTTTATGCACTGAATCATTACCAAAATACTTTTGGTCATTAGAAATCCCAGTGTGCTCTTGATAAGTCCACAGTACCTGATCTAATCAGGCTACAATCTGGAAAATTACTTTCTGCCACCCAAATGTCGTCGCCACAGTTTCATTTGCTTACAATAGCCTTTACTTCCTGTCCTGAATTGCTGTGTTGTAGTGCTGAACATCTCTACGCAGCTGCTGAATTTCAGAATGCACTCATCTGTGGTGATGCTTCCTGACAGATATATTGTTTTGTAAAATGTTCTGGGATCATTCCTTAATATATCTTCACTCTGTAAGATCCCAAAGCGCTCTGTGAGAGTTATATATAGAAAATTCTGTCTTGTTACAGGACAAGGTTTTCAAGGCATGATTAATGATGTTGGGGGCTTCTGTTTTTACACGTTTAACTTTTCACTAAAGGGGCACTTGAAGAGTCGCTCAGTGAGTGACTGCTGAGCCCTTTGAGTCTTAAGCTGAGCACCCCATGGTGCTCAGAAACAAGCCCAAATTTTCATTCGCTCCTTAGAAATCGCGATCCTAGTGAATTTTCATTGTCATTCCATGCACACGTTAACATCTTTTGTGATTATGAGAAACAGCCTTGCATATGTAAAAGGCAGATTTTAGTCAATCACCAGGGAAATAACATTTTCAATATCTAGCCCCTGATGCTGCCTAAATTAAATCAGTTTCTCTCCTCTCCTCTTCTTTTCTTAATTCTGACTGACCCTCCATACTCATTTGAATTACATTCTTTTTCTATGTCTTCTCATCTATTCTCCAAGTTTGTAGTCCCTTGGTTAGATAATCATAAACATTCTGCTCCACTCATATATAACCAAGATTAAAACTGCGTGTATAAATCTGGCAGCGAAGCGGTATTTTTGCCAGCTCTTGGATTGTAGATATATTTCTTCAGTAATGACTGAACAATAATTCATCATTTTCACTTTTTCAATCCCTACAGATTTTTATATTCCCATATAAATATGTAAACCAAAACGGCAACAAATATTTTCGCTGGCAACTGGCTATTGCACTTAAACACCTGGGAAACCAAGTTAGTATCTGTCAGCAACTCTAGCTGCTGATCCCTTCCACGCTATTACAGAGTAATTCTGTTTCACTTGCACTGCTACTACAAGTTGTACAACAGAGCACTTTAGAAAGAAAAGCTATTGAGTGACCTTCCCTCCGCAGTATACTGTATAGCTTCTGCAATCTCTTGCTTAGGTGTATAATAATGTAAATGGCCCTATACTACTTCAAATTCATTTATTTTCTGAATCTCACACATACTTCTACACATGCAGCTGTGTTCAGCTTTTTGGTGGATCTCACAGGTCTGCCCAGGCTGACACCTTGATACATGGATTTATTTATTACAAGAGATGCAGGCTGGGGGTTGACCTGCCGGAAAGCAGCTCTGTGGAGAAGGACCTGGGGGTCCTGGTGGACAACAAGTTAAGCATGAGTCAGCAATGTGCCCTTGTGGCCAAGAAGGCCAATGGGATCCTGGGGTGCATCAGGCAGAGTGTTGCCAGCAGGTCAAGGGAGGTGATCCTGCCCCTCTGCTCAGCCCTGGGGAGGCCTCACCTGCAGTACTGTGTCCAGTTCTGGGCTCCCCAGGACAAGAGAGACATGGCACTCCTGGAGAGAGTCCAGCGGAGGGCTACAAAGATGATAAGAGGGCTAGAGCACCTCTCCTAGGAAGAAAGACTGCAAGAGCTGGGCCTGTTCAGCCTGGAGAAGAGAAGACTGAGAGGGAATCTCATCAATGTGTGCAAATATCTGAAGGGGGGATGTCGAGAGGATGGGGCCAGCCTCTTCTCCGTGGTGCCCAGCAACAGGACAAGAGGCAACGGGCAGAAACTGAACCACAGGAAGTTCCATCTAAACCTGAGGAAAAACTTCTTTCCTGGGAGGGTGACAGAGCACTGGCACAGGTTGCTCAGAGAGGCAGTGGAGTCTCCTTCACTGGAGATATTCAAAACCCGCCTGGACGTGATCTTGGGAAATATGCTCCAGAGGACCCTGGTTGAGCAGGGAGGTTGGACTAGATGATCTCCAGAGGTCCCTTCCAACCTCAACCATTCTGTGACTCTGTGATGCACAGATGTGCTGTAAAGGATGCCTACTGGTGTGTTCAAGCGTCCCTGCGCACCACTTGAAAACACAGTGTAGCTGAGGATAAACTCATCTCATTTTCCTACATGTTTTCAAGGCTATTGCTGCCTGCAGTTTTCATGCTACTTCAGGTCCTGTGGGAGGGGGTGAAATCCAAAGCCGCTGGCCCTTGCACAGGGATTGCTCTGTGCTCCCCTCTTGCTGCAGACAGCAGGGCTCTGGCAGGGCTCCTTGTGGCAGCTGAGAAAGGCACTGGGTCTAACTCTCAGGAGGGCTTTCAGGGCCAAGCTCTTCCATCTTTATGTGTAATTAAGCACCGCTGCAGTCCGGGCTGTGGGCTGTGAGTAAACAGGCCTGTGGCGCCATCCAGACATCACATACATCTAGGCCAGCCTCTACTGAGAGTCTGCATAAGTAACTCCCTGCGTGGCAGTCTGCTTTCTCTGACTTCAGTTTCCTAGAGATACTTTTTGCTCATTCTCCTCTAGTTCTCTCCTTTCTCCACACTGCACTTTCCATCAAAAAAAAAATCCTCAGTAAGCTCTATTCTCCTCTAACCCACTTCAGCCCCTAACAAGATGTTATCCACCTATAAAAACAAGACCCTGTGTCACTTGTCCCACTTTAAAGTGTTTTATGCAGCGCTCCTGTTCTGTACTGCACATTAACTGTCTTTTACATTCCCTGCTGCACCTGCGTCTCCCTCTGCCCCCAGCGCCCAGCCAGATGGGAAGCTGCATCTCTCTCTCTCTCACACACACACATGAGCGCGCGCGCACACACACACACACGCATACACGCAGGAGCTTGCATCCACAGAGTCTGCCCTTGATGACAGGCAGATCCACCACACAGCTCTTCTCTTCAAGTTTGATGAGATGTCCAGGAGGTTTGGCAGCCTCACGTTCTCTGTTTCCACACAGTCAGTCCCCTTTTTAAAATTCAGTACTCCAAACAAATACAAGTAACGTTAATGACTGATTGAAGCTAATTTCTGTTTCATCTAGATTCAGGGTGCAAATTCTTGGTCTGCTGAATGGCCTTGGATGGCCTATCTCCTAGAGACAGCTCCTGCAGAAGCTGAACTTTCCTATAGGTGAAAATAAATGATAGCTCTCTGGTTGTTTTAAAAAAAAAAAAAAAGAATATACCATGTTTGCAAGGCCAGGTCTGTAGGGAGAGGTAGTATTTTGTATCAGATCAGGTAATTTAGCTGGAAAAAAACCACAGGCAAGATTTTGGGCACAGGAGCTTTTCCTGAATAAGCAGGCTGCCAGACCGGTATCTGAGCTGAAATTCCCTTTGCCTTCAGTATGTTAGGGTGTTAATTCTCCAGCCTGGCAATCCTATATTAACCTCAGCAGGAACTGGTTAATTTTAACGGCTAGAAGTTTTTAGCAAAGAGAAAAATGCAGATCAGAGGCAAAAGCCCTCTTAGAGGAAGAGAAATAGAAAACAGAGGATGGAGCAGTAATTGGGCCCAACCACAGCAGTCCTGCAGGAGGAAGCTGTTTTCCTTCTGAATCGAGCTGATAGTGAGATAACCAACTAATAAATGATAGAATCACTACAGAAAGGCCAACTTTTCATCTTCCTGCAAACCTCTTGTCAACATGGGAGAAGGTCTGTGGAAAGTGCAGAGACCTTGATTTATTCACACATGGACCAAGAGTGTAATTAAATTCACTTCAAGGAATTCGTCTTGTTTCCTCTTCCACGATTGAACTCTGAGTCACCCCCGACCACAGCCATGATAAGCTCTCCTGGTGAGACCATTCCCAAGTAGCCACAGCTAGTGGATCTCTAGTAGGGTCTTCCCTCTACGTGCGGTAGCTACATGTTTCTCCGATTACTGCTCAAGCTGGCAAGCAGCACATTCTCACCAGCAGCGAAGTTCAGAGGTGTCCCTCACGCAGTGCTGCAGCTCAGTGCATGAGGCAATGCTCCGTGGGTGCAGTGTGGCTCAGAGGGAGAAGCTGGCTTTGGGGTGTGTTAAAGGAGGTTGCCAGACAAAGGGAAGCCACTTCTTGAAACCTTACACGCTGGTATCACTGTGGAAGACTCATGGTTTACTCAAGCTGCAAGAGATGGGTGAAGCTGGAGGCCAAACAACCTCTCAGCTCCTTTAATCTTACAACTAGCTTGGCACTTGAATAGTGCCTGATGTGGGTGAGAGACCTGGAGGCTAGTTTGGTGTACAGTCTGGCTAGAAGAAAATGCAGGATGAGCTCCCAAGGACACTTAGGCCCATACTCTTGCTGTTCGGAGGCTAAAGGTCCCATCTGTGCAAGTCGGGATTTAAGGAATGTGGTTTTTAGGGAGTTACTGTCTAATTTTATCAAAAGTGCACTTGCCTAAATGGAAAAAATGAATCAACTCTCTTAACAATCTGGTTCGGGATGTGTGGAAAAATGCTTTAAAGTTTGGAATGAGAAAACCAGTCTTTGCCTTCACTGCAGTTAATAACTGCCAGATCTGACTTACGATGGCGTGGTCCAGTGAGTAACGGGCTTTGTTGTCAGTCAAACTTTATTCCCTGCTCTGCCATGAATCATTGCTAGGAGATAATCACAGTTCATTTTCCATGCTTCTGTTTTCATTCCTACACTCTGTCTCTGGAGTTGGAAATATGCCTTATTAGGTGTGTGGACCAAATGTAGAATAGGAGGTGAGGTGCTTTGGTGAGGACCTCTGCCTGCTGTTGTCACATGAGCAAATGCTGTTAAACCAGGACTGCAGCTGTTTGTCCTGGAGCGGGGAACAGGAAAAATGGGAACATCGTACTCCCATTTTGCTGCCAACTGACCAAGGAAAAAGAACATGTATGAAATATATGAATTTAAACGATTGTAAGTGAAGGGTGGCCCAATAACCTGAGATTTGAGATAGCTGCAGTTGCTTAGTTGCTCTAATGCAGACTTACTAAGTGACTTGGGTTGAGATAGTTAATAAGCTTTAAAATGAGGATATTAGCATTTACACACGTTATTGTGCTGTTAAGAGTATAATTCACTAAAGGCTTGAGGTGCTGATAAACAACGGGAGCGTCAGCACAATGCTTACAGCACATACATTAGTAGTGGGCCCTGTTAACATAGTTCGATGCTCATTCCTCTGGAAGTAAAGCTGTAAGAGGAGGTAAGGACAGGGCTCATAACTGTGGTATTTATGGGTGCTTAAAACCCACCTAAGAGAATTCACGTTATTTCATTTAGGAGTTGGCGTCTTCAATGTTGTGCGTGTATAGGAAGAGAGAAAGTAAGGACAGCTAGCTGCTGTATGAAAAACAGGTCTAGGTTTTGCCTCCATTTCAAATCATTGCATTGAAGTGGTACCCTTGTGGGAGAGCAATTTGAAATGATCATTTTTCTTTCTGATCTCAGATTGCTCAGGACAGAGCTGAGTTTAGGGAGTAAAGAATGTATATTAAAGTCCCTTGCATCATTCTCCTACTGCTGAGCAGAGGTGTTTGTGTATATGTGCGAGTGGCATTTTGTAAGTCTAAGAAACACCAAATCCAAATGTGTCTTTGCAGCTTTCCTCTTTGTCTTCCGAATTATTGGGACCCTTTTATATTTTGCCCCTTTGAAATACCCCAAGATGCAACTCCCTCTGGGAGTTCCTTAATCTATGTATCAGTGGCAATCCTATAATCCCATATAATTGTATTAGTCTCAATAGCAGATTAGCTCCAAGTGCCCCTACAGACAAGGAGCTGTCAGCTCTGCTATTGTTTTCCACTTAATGTGATTCCAGGCAGCAAAGAAGAAAAGCAGCTGAGAGCCCTCTGTCTCACATTACAGCCCACAGTTTCTAAACCAATTAAGAAAAAGGGATTTACAGTCAACTGGATTAGGGACTCTGTTTATATTATCCCATATTTCTTTTTATAATACCTTCCATTTTCTATCTAGCCTTGTAATCAACTACCCTTTTCTCTGCCTCTTGAAACACCCATCCGTGTCCTTACCTATCCATTTACCAATCCATCTCACATGTAGGATTTCAGCCATCTGTCTGGTTAACTTCACCAGGCTGCTTTATTGCATATTTTTTGAGAGGACACATGGTGCATGGCGCATACTGAGTAATGCTGAGATTAAAACCAGTGCCTGATCTCAGATCAGTTTCAAAATGACTTCACTGATATAAGTGCATTTTTGAGACAGTGTTTAGGCAAATCTCTCTTTTCTGCTGGCTAAAGCATTTTACCAGAATCCCTATCGGAGCCAAGCAATGCTGGTGTTTGAACAGCAAGATGGTCAGTCATTACTGAGCAGGGAAATGGTACCCCCGAAAATCCTGCAACATTCATATGGTAGAAGAGGTAAAATGAGACTCTGGCAGCACAGTGGTAAATGAGACAAAAGAACATCGTCTTGCCAGTTTGGTCCTTGATCGGGCCAACTCAGCAGCAGACCAAGAGCAGACCCAGCCACATTGCTCTCATGGAGGTGTGCCTTCTGCTGTAGTGAGAGGTAATGACTGCAGGAGGAGATGAGCTAAAACACGGCTTCACCTCAGGACAGGTATTGGTAACTGAGAGACTGGCAGCTGGTTGCCCTCAGGGTTCATGCTTTTAAAAATACATACAAAAATGGTATGCATCAGCTTCCAACAGTAGCTGTTTGCTTTTATTAGATCAAAATAAATCAATAAAATAAAGTTAGCACGATCCATATTGCCTGGAATGTCTCTGTTATCATCCTGCAGGGTAAATTACCTTGCATTCCCTTGAATTCCTAATTCAGCATAAATTCCCACTAAAGGGACGTTAACACATTCAGGTGACTGTGATTTTTATGTGCTTTTCTTGATGGAAGTAGCCCAGCAAATACCTTCCTTTATGGTTTGCTCTTACGACAAAATTAGTTTGGGGCTGTCTTTCCTCTGAGCGGAGATTCTTTTCCTATTGAGTTCCGTTTCTCAAGAATATTTTTTTCAATCAGCTCAATATTTAAACAGGTTTAAATTTTAAATCTCACTGTACAAATCCACTTAGATTCTTAAATTACAGTAATACTTCAACAGGTTTCATTTTTAAGGCAATACAGTATGTATAATTCATTCCATGAATCTTAGATAAGTTTGATATTCTGATACAGTGCAATTTGCTGCCTTGCAACGAAGCTTTACAGCTAAGGTGAGTTCTTCCACTTCAGGCTGTAGCTTTATTACAAATGACTTTAAAAGAAATAAGAACAGAAAATGAGAAATGAAGTGTTCCAGTAGCTGGAGAGCTCCAGTACCAATGGCTCTTTTAGCACTTGTGCTTGTTCATGGAGTGCTTATGGCAAAGTACTGCTCCACCTCACAGTTCTCTATGGGCAAGGAGGCACTTATTGAATGAGTTCCCTTCATAACACCCTCGAAACATATGCATTCAAGGGGAAGCTCAGGCAAAAGGATAAATGACTGAGAGTGTGAAAGGATTAGATGGTGGCCAAAAGATTAAAGCAGATAGATAGGCAAAAGTTTCCAAAAGTAATGATGAGTTTTCTGCACTTGAACATTGGGGACCCAAATGTAATGCATTTAAAGAGGGTCATCTTCTTTTTTTTCCTTTTTTCTCTCTCTCTTTTTCTTTTTTTTTTTTTTTTAGTTTAGTAGGTGTTTAGAGGAGTTTGAGTTCCAAATAAGCACTTGAACTAACTACATGCAGACACCCAAGGCCTAATTTGACAGAGCCACTCCAGCTCACTTCCAATTGCCTTTGAAACACAGAAAACCCAGTGGGTACCGCTAGAGCCTTTGCTGGAGCTTCCCAGTATCCCAGTAACAGCAAGTGCTTGCAACCCTTTGATAACCAGTCAGTACGGAAAGCTTCTCAAGCTGAGCACCTAAAGATGGAGATACCCCAAATTACAAATTAATCCTCATCCTGGACCAGCTGGGCGCTGCTTCCATGACAGCAGTTGATTCAGGAGCCAGATGGCAAATGAACCTTATACTGTTATATGATGATGGAAAATCATTCAGGATCCAGATGGAGTTGGATTGCCAGTTTGACAGTCTTAATGGAGGCTACTTAGCACCTATTTTCCAAGAGTGGTACAGTATCTCCAGCTCAGAAGGACTTCTTTGGTGTATGTTCTGTGATGGCCTAAGGATGTAAGAAGGTGTTAGCATTAAGGTGGACAGTTTCCAACACTGAGTTACTCAGGTTTTCAAATCCTTGGTTCTGGGTTGTCCTAGTAGAGCTGTTACAACCAGCCCTGGTGCTAGCTACATTTTTGCTGACAAACGTTCACATGATCTATTAGCATAGACACAAGTTAGAAGCATAGCTTCTAAAGCTTTCCGTCAGTAGCAATCTGGAAAAATTGATGTTTACATGGAAATCCTGTACCGTTCATAATTTGAAGATGCTGCTGCCATGGTGTATTTCTGTCAGCTTGCCCAGAATCAAATCTCTCAGTGATAACCACTGAAGGATAGGAACATCTAGCTCATCATGGGGAGGTGGAATACAGAAATACTTGGTTGGCAAAGAAGCAAGTTGACTGGGGAGATTATTAAAAAGACCTTCTTTATTCACCTTCAAAGGTGTTATTGGAAACACTCCTCTTTTTCTATGCTGTTCTCCTTTTTTTTCCTAATAACGATCATTTGAATTTTTACGAAATGTGGCATCTGCTTGGAAGAATCTGATCTTGCATTGTTTTTCCTGAAAGGTTTGTACAGAAAAACACCCTACTGGTAGGGTGACATTGAAACAGGTATTATCAACATTTAAAAAGAAGCAAAGGAACATTTAGTCCAAGTTTAAAAGAGGCTTAGGCATGTTTTTTAAAAGCTATGTTTCTGCTTTGCTTTGTTGTGTAATGAAGGCCTAAATGGTCCTAAATGGTTGTACATATTTTTACGAATGAGCTAGTTTTCAATTTGCTTTTTACTTCAGGAATATCAGGACTGGCAGCTCTGATCTCCTCTGGTCTTGTAGAAAACCATGCAGCATGTTTATCATTGCATCTGTACTGAACCTTCAGCACTAGAAGTCAGTGTCTTTGTGAGAAAAAAACAGAAGGTGAATAGTTCCAAATAGGCTGACGATAAACCTCACCACTTGCTCACTGCTCAACTTCAATTTTAACCTATTAGGAAACTGCGGTTGGAGGTAGGAATGCTCTTTAAAGAAAGCAAACATTTTTTCCAGACCCTTCTTCTGTATCATAACAAAGAACACAAAGCCACATCACTGGGCATTTTGTCTACTGCCAATATCCTAGAAATTTATACAAGAAAAAGCTCTTTGATAAAGCAAGTGTTAGTTCCCTTCCTTCAGTTAGTGGCTGAGAGCCCCCCTCTGCACGGTATTTCCAAGAGACTCACCTCTCATCTATCTCCTTTCAGGCAAAAATAGGAAGATTGATACCACTCGTATTATAGACAGTGTAAGACAAACAACTCTATAAGTATTTTTGTATATAATAATAAAATAAAAAGCATAGGATGCCTTCCTCCACAATTCCTTCTTTGGTTTCGGCCCCTTTCTTAAAAAAAACTCCTAATTATTAGCTCATCTTGGCAAAGCAGTAGTTTGAATGCTCCGGAAGGGCTCTTGGACAAGCTGGAATTCTTTGGTGTGAAATAGTCTGCCATAGTGGCGAGATCAGCATAAAGTATTAGGAAAATAAAACCAAAATGCAGAAACCGAAAACCCAACCTTTTTTTTTTTTAGTACACAAAATGTGGAAAAGTAAGTCCTGAAAAATACGCTCTCAGCTCATCTTTCACACTGAGTGATGTCGCTGATATGCTGATGCCTGCTTCATAACGTTCCTCCTTGCATTTGCTGTGCGCGTTCTCCTGACTGCAAAGTTTTTCTGGACAGCATTTAAAGTTTTTGAACACACATAAATTAAGTTTTATAACATAGATCTAATAGTTACTATAAAATCTCTAGGTAATAAAAAACAGGCAACCATAAACGTAGATTTTTTACCTTGATTGTGATGAAGTTATAGCTTGCCTTTATGATTAATCTTTTATAGGTTGTAAAGCACACAGATTATATGGCATATGAAAGCACAACGGATAGCGCATAGCAGCAATCAAACACATATCACCAGAAACAATTTAGAAGTAAATTATTTCCCATTAAGTAGTATATGCCACAAACACCTACCTTATAGGTAAGTCTTGCTAGATGTTTCAAGGCACGCTGTCAAGTAATATGGGGATACAGACTGGATTTTGGGAACGAAGGAATTTAAAAGACAAATGGGGCCAGAAGACCCACATCTGAATTTTCATGTGTGTTTTCAGTTACGTTTTCTATCAGAATTTTCCTAAAAGTACGGCGTTTCAGTTTCCAACGCCCCACACCAGTGCAAAAGGAGGAGCCGGTGCAGTGGACTGGGAAAAGGTGAAACTCCGGCGTCTTAAATTGGCGGCAGGCAGCAAGGCAGGCTGGCAGCACGGGCAGCGAGCAGCACCCGGGATGTTTACGGTGCCCTGGCTTTGAGCTGCCTGGTTGTGAGATGCGCTTAGTCAAACCGATTTTAAACAATAAACGGAAACAAATTATGTTCCAGTTACGCTGCTGTAAATAAAAGCACTCTGAAATTAAGTGACGTGAATGGAAGTGCTTGTGGTTTTCGCCCCTTATCGTGATTTTCGTTCCTTTAACTCGCTGTCCTTGTTCGGCTCATTAAAATTACAAACGTGTTCAGCGCGAGTTTTCTAATAAATAGGGATTTATATTTGTTGGTTTGCCTATAGTGCCTTCTCTTATAGGCGTAGATAGGTTTTGATTACAGTGTGAACACGATGCTCTTGCCAAAACCCAGAGGTACTGAGGAGCGTGTTAGTACTCAGGTTTTCTAAAACAAACTCCTAAAAATCGCACGCGAGCTATCCCCCCCCCGCCACCCCCGTCTCCGTCACTTCTCCTGCGCGTTGGAGATACCACCGTCGGTGCAAGACGTGGGGAGAAAGCAAGACGGAAGCAGACTCACCGGGCTTGCGGGCCACCCTGGGCTTTGTCCTCCGGGGACGCCGGGGGGGAAGGAGGCGTCGCGGGGCGCCGTCGCGGGGCCAAGGCCGACCGCCCCTGCGGCCGCCTCGTGCGCGCTGAGGAAGGTCCCTGGTGCCTCGGGCCCTGGGGTGGCGGGAGCTGCTGGCTGGCGCTCGGCGCGCTGCCTGCCCCGCTTCCGGCACCTTCCGCGCCTCCCGGCCGCTGCCCGCCGGGCTCGGTGTGTCCCCCCGCGGCGCCGGGCGCCCCTCAACTCGGGGCCCTGCAGGGCGCCCCGGCCCCCTCCGCCTCTCTGTGGAGGGCTTGTTGGTGGCTCTGTGGGGCCACTGGGAGGCGGCTCGCTCTGCTGAGGAGATGGTGCTGGTGCCCTGCTGAGGAGAGGGGCCAGAGTCCTGCTGAGGAGAAGGGCCAGTGCCCCGCTGAGGAGATGGTGCCAGTGCCCCGCTGAGGAGAGGGGCCAGTGTCCTGCTGAGGAGAGGGGCCAGCGCCCCGCTGAGGAGAGGGGCCAGCGCCCCGCTGAGGAGAGGGGCCAGCGCCCTGCTGAGGAGAGGGGGCCAGCGCCCTGCTGAGGAGAGGGGGCCAGCGCCCTGCTGAGGAGAGGGGGCAGCGTCCTGCTGAGGAGAGGGGCCAGCGCCCCGCTGAGGAGAGGGGCCAGCGCCCTGCTGAGGAGAGGGGGCAGCGCCCCGCTGAGGAGAGGGGCCAGCGCCCTGCTGAGGAGAGGGGGCAGCGTCCTGCTGAGGAGAGGGGCCAGCGCCCTGCTGAGGAGAGGGGCCAGTGTCCTGCTGAGGAGATGGGGCCAGCGCCCCGCTGAGGAGAGGGCGCCAGCGCCCCGCTGAGGAGAGGGGCCAGCGCCCCGCTGAGGAGAGGGGCCAGCGCCCCGCTGAGGAGAGGGGGCCAGCGCCCCGCTGAGGAGAGGGGCCAGCGCCCCGCTGAGGAGATGGTGCCAGTGCCCCGCTGAGGAGAGGGGCCAGTGTCCTGCTGAGGAGAGGGGCCAGTGCCCCGCTGAGGAGATGGCGCCAGTGCCCCACTGAGGAGATGGGGCCGGCGTCCTGCTGAGGAGAGGGGCCAGCGCCCTGCTGAGGAGAGGGGCCAGTGCCCCACTGAGGAGAGGGGGCCAGCGCCCCGCTGAGGAGATGGCGCCAGTGCCCCGCTGAGGAGATGGGGCCGGCGTCCTGCTGAGGAGAGGGGCCAGCACCCTGCTGAGGAGAGGGGCCAGTGCCCCACTGAGGAGATGGCGCCAGTGCCCCGCTGAGGAGATGGGGCTAGTGCTCCGCTGAGGAGACAGATCAGTGCCCCATTAAGGAGATGGCACCAGTGGATGCTGAGGAGATGGTGCCTGTGCCCTGCTGAGGAGATGGTGCTGGTGCCCCGCTGAGGAGATGGGGCCAGCGCCCTGCTGAGGAGAGGGGCCAGCACCCCGCTGAGGAGATGGGGCCAGCGCCCTGCTGAGGAGAGGGGCCAGCGCCCCGCTGAGGAGATGGCGCCGGTGCCCCGCTGAGGAGAGGGGCCAGCGCCCTGCTGAGGAGATGGCGCCGGTGGCCCGCTGAGGAGATGGGGCTAGTGCTCCGCTGAGGAGACAGATCAGTGCCCCATTAAGGAGATGGCACCAGTGGATGCTGAGGAGATGGCGCCGGTGCCCTGCTGAGGAGATGGGGCCAGTGGATGCTGAGGAGACGGGGCCAGCGCCGCTGAGGAGATGGTGCTGGAGATGGGCAGCTGACGACACAGCGAGAAGAGGCCAGGTAACCTATGAGCAGTGCACAGTTGGCTGCGCAAGGCCGTGTGGTACTCCAAGAAGCACTGCTGCTCGGGGGTATCCCCGAGGAGTAAAGTTGACCCACAGAAGCCTTTTTTTGATTGCTTTATTGATAAAAAGGGGAGGTGCTTTTTGGTCATTGCTTTGCTAGGGTCTAAATGGTTGATTCCCTTTTAATACCATTTTAAATCCTTTGCAAATCGATGGGCAAATAGACTGAGAAAAGCACTGGAGCCGTTGTGGCCCACATCAGCCAGGAAGTGCCGGTCACTCACTGGCGAAGGAAGAGCCCCAGCGGCAAGCTGTGCCGTATCTGAATTACCTTCCAAGGAGGTGGTTGAGCTGTTTGAAATTATTAACTTATTTAATGCATTGAGCTTCATACTCACTTTCCAAATCGTCATTGAACACGCTTAGATTTTTGCAAATGTACTTGCAATTATTTCACAAGTGGCTGATAATAGTTGTCACCCAATACGTTGTGCGCGGATTGTTTGCTGCTCAGCTTTGAATGCAGACTGTCCTACTCTACCTGCGTGCTTGATCGCCCAAGCTGTGTGGTATTCCCCCTGCGCCTTCAGGCCCCTCGCTCAGCTGGTTGCATGAACGCTTCCTCCACCACTAGGTATGTGAATATGATATATCCATGTACACACAAAGATATAAACCACACTTGAGCGTTTGGGACAGCTTTCCGGCTATAAACTAGCTAGCGTGAATGTTTGCAGTAAGATGAAAGCAGATCAACCAGCTACCACTAAAAATAAGCCATTTTGTTTAAACAAATATTCTCCCTTTTCCCCCTCCAGCTTTCATTCAAGAAATATTTACAGGAGCATTAAATACTGGGCTGATTTTGACCCTGCTCTATCCAAAGATAATACTAGCAGCGTTAAATAGATGCAGCTCTGCCATTCGGCTACGTGGTCCAAATGTTTTCTTTTTTTTTTCTGCTAGTGTAATAACAAGAGCTGCATGAAGAGGCTGTGGAGCTCCTCCTTGTGCCAGGACCACAACCTCCAGGGCATGGCTCAGTGGGAGCGGGCAAGGAGCATGCTATAGCCCCTGTTGCTTCTCCTCCACAGTAATGGGCAGATAGCATCACTTTGTGTGTGACAAGTCATACGGTGTAAGTTTGTGGGGGCTCCTTTTTTCATTACAAACTGAAAACCCCTGAGAGAGTCAAGACTCCTTCATCAACACTCTGTGTGTTTATATATATAAAAAACCCAGGTAATTCCTTTCTCTTAAACGTCGCTCCCAGAATGTAGATGTGCTTTTCATATCCACTTCCTTTCCCAAACACACTTTTTCTTTCAGAAATTAAAAGCATATGAATTCAAAAGTATCTCAGAGAAGCAGCCAAAAATCAGGTCATAGGCGCGCTCAGATAGTGGAGTCTCTATTACCACTGTTGTTTGAATTGAGGAGATAAAAATCTCACTGAGTGGCTTTGCGTTCTCCAACTTCAAACAATGCTGTTAAAAAATGTAGCACAATTCTTAGAATTCCTGAGCAAAGCAAGGTTGCGTCTCCTGCCTCTTCTTTAACTCTTCTCTTCAAAGTCCTGGAGTCTTTGGGGTGTGGTATCTTATTTTACTGGTTGCTTTATAACGAGGATAAAGGGGTTATGTTGTTGGAGTTAAATATCACTTAAGAACTTCAAAGCTGCTCCTTTGAGTGGAGGGTCTTTGACTTTACATCTGGGTGGAGGACACACATGGAAAGGGTTACTGTGAGAAACGGCCTTTCCCAGCTGCTGCCTGTCTTAAATTACTGTAGCAGCAGCAGCCACAGTCACTTGCTTATGCCAAACATTGTTTTTTTGGCGTATTTCAGCCTGCTCAGTTCCTTGCAGGAATTCCCACAAGGGTGGAAGGGATTTCCAGCTTGTTGAAGCCTCCTTTAAACAATTTGAGATGGCTCTGGCAGTTTCTTAGCTTAAGTCAAGACTGGAAAATGGAGTCTTCCAAAGTCAACAGCCATATTAAGTAGGAAAAGGGACGTACTGCCTGAGCTTGTGTAAACAGTTGTCTCCACGCTTTGAGTAACTCTCCTGTTCTTCTGAGACAAGAGATCCGTGCCGCTTGCATCCGATGTCCGTGTGGCTTAAATCATGTGCAGTCACTGCTCTTTTGACTCTTATTTATTAATTGTTATTATTTTGACAACAAGTAATTTGGGGTTGTTTTTCATGACTTCAGCCTTTCTATTTTTACCAAGCTCGCTAGACAAGTAGGACAAAAAGAAAAGCCCAAACCCAACCCCTTCTCAGGCTAACAGCTTAGCAATGAAAATGTGTTTTAATTATATTCAGCTCCTGCACAAAAGGCTTAGTCACTCAAAGTTAATAAGGCGTAATGGCTTCCCGCCCCACAAAGCGCTCAACCTGCCACGCAGCCTGCCTCTGAGGCAGCCATGTGATGGACGGAGTGGGGAAAGGCAGCAGCGAGAGCAGCTCTGAGGATAATTGTTAGCAGATCTGAGTGCCTTAGATTTCACTTCCTCGTTTGAAAACAACCAGGGCCCCTTTAACAGCGCTCAGGAAAATTTCTCAAAAGAACGGACTCCTGCTTCAAAACAATTACTAGCACCACATCTTCATTATGTTAGCTGTATTGACAGCTACCACTCCCTTTGATCTGGTGGTGCATGGCCTGGCCTGTTGTTCTGCAGAGGATGGCACCAGATTGCAGCTGGATGCCTAGTTAGGCAACACTCTCCTTCGTGATTCCTGCAGACTCACTAGCCTAGTCTGGATTGAAAGCTGGCCAGAAGGAGCCCTGTTCCCTCCAGCCTCTTAGACTTTTGCCGTGGTGGGAGGAAAACTCAGCTTGCACACTGCACAGCCCAGAAGAGGCCAGGTCGAGGAAGAGGCAGAGCCAGCAGTTGCCCATAGCAACTGTAATACCACAGTCTCGCTATCTTGCAGTCCCCTGCAAAGATAGGGCTCTTGCTGCTGCTTTTGACTCTTGCTTTTGCTAAGAGAAATGCTGGGGGATGGGGCTGTCTCTTGCTGTGGCATGGAGAGAAAGGGATGGAAAAGGCAGCAGCGCTTGCTGCCCCAGCTCCTGTATAGTCAGCAGCAGTGGGAACAGTGAGCCCCACTCCCCAGGACTTTTCTGTCTGACTTTACCATCCCAGGTCTGCTTCCTAAGAGCATCCTGGTCCTGTCTGTCCATCCGTGGGGTGGCAGGGTTCAATTTCTCCTCTGTTAGAGGGAAGCCTCGCACTGGCTCTCGATTCAGCCGTTCTATGAACTGAGTGGCCTTCTAGTCCAGGCACCTGACCTGGGAGTAGCTAAATTGAAACATCTGACTAGGTCTCTCACTTTCACTCTCAAATCTTTAAAGGAAACAGGAGGAAATTACTCTGGGAGCGTACAAGTCAGGATTCACTGCGGGAAGTTCTTTTGGCTGGAATTCATGAGGCCAGACTAGGTAATGGGAGTTGGCCCATTAGAAATGTATGAAAGGTCATGGTGGAGGTGCTGGAAATGGGTTACAGTTAAATCCTAGAATAGTCTATTCCTTTCTTAATTTTATTTTTATTTTTTTGCTAAGTAAACCCTTTCTTGATTATAGCAAATGCCTTCTTAAGAGATCAAAAGAATTATTTTAAAGGACGTTGCTTGCTCACAAAATTCATTATGGTATTGCTCCATCATACCTTGCCAAGCTGCTCTTTCTTTGATCTGCTGCTGCGGCCTTTTGTCTGTTTCTGTAGTTAATCTACGTTTTGTTGGTGTCAGAGGTTTTTTTTAGCTTTTACATCTCAGTTCTATTTTATGCGATAGTAGCCGTATGGAATTACAGAATCCACTTTTGAAGTTGATTTCAGTTCAAGATTTTAAAAATTCCTCCTTTATGAAAAAATAAAGAGCTCTTGATTAATTATTGATAAGGAGATTTACTCCTTTTTAAATCCAACACTTATCTAGTAAACATTGTCTTCTGTAAAACAGGACACTATTCTCGTGCTTGAGGTGGGATTTATTTGTATATTTTAACGGCTCTGGCTTATTTTGATAAGGAGCGTTGTGGTAATTTGTTCTTGTCAAACAGTTTGGGTCGTGTTATATGACACGTTCCATATGAGTCCGATTTGACAAAAGCCTTTTTCTTAATATCTTTGAATCTGAGCCTTTCAGTGTCAGATCACTTTTGTTCTAATTCATTTTTAGTGGATGTTAGTATTTATGAATGGCATAGATTGACAGCCCTAGACACTCCTGCTTACTATGAAAAGAGGACCTTAATAGAATAGACATTATTTAATAGACATCCTGAAATATGATGAAATGACAAAAATCAATAAGATACTGTAACTTCTGGCTATGAACTATACCCAAAGGACAGCTTAGGTCGCAAAGGTGTGAGAAGAGTACTGCAGATTTAGAGAAGGAAACGTCTCTGCATATTCTCATAAGGTAAAATTGTAGTGAAGGGCACATGACAGAGTCTAGGTGGATAGAAATCTTCAACCATGAGATTAGAGATGTACTAGCAGGTTTGTGTGAACAGCTTTTTCCTCAACAGATACTGCGTACATGCTGTTAAGGGAGATCACAGAGAAATAAATCAATAAAGCAATAATAACAGGGGCATTGCAATGAAACACACATGAACTGTTTGGGTATAAGAAAAGGACAGGGGTTTTAGAGCAGAAATATCTTAGATTATTAAAAAGTTGCTCCTTCTAGCTCATCCATGAGGAGGGGTGACTAATTAGCACAAAAGAGCTCCAAATGGGAATTTTGTTTGGAAGGAGTGGTATATAAGCCATGAAGTAATAATCTCACAGTAGCTTGGAATTCAGTATCCTTGGGGACACCCACAACTAGTATAATGGTATTTCAATTTAAGAAGGAGATTTCAGGAAGTAGATGATACCAGTTACGAAAAGACTCCAATTACAGAAGGGTCTGGCTGAACAGTCTGACACAGAGGAGCAAGATGTGCGGCAGCAGATGAAGGTGTGCTGGCAAACACAGAGCAGAGCATGTGCGATTTGGCTTTTCCCTTTCACTGTTTCTGCAGTTTCTCTCCAAGATGGGGTGACCAGAAATGAACAGAGTTCCACACTGAAGCATACTATTAATTTATAGAGTGGCATTATGAAAATTTCAGGTTTTTCTGTCCTGTTTCTCATCCATCATTAATGTTCCTTTCTATGACCAGATGTTTTCCACTGAGACTGTTTCAAAGATACGTAGATCTTTTTTTCAGAGTAGTTACAGTTAATTTAGGACCCAGCTCTCCTGTTAAACGTGCCAAGGCCCAAAATGTGTATGAGATTCAGATTCTTTCTTCCAATTTGCAGGTAACTCATTTTGTGTCACTGTTGGCTGACTGGAGGACAGGAATAGACCAGTTTGACTTCCCCATTTAAGATCGTATAAGGGGAGTTACTTCAACTTGAATGCATTTATAAGTCCTATAGGTTCTTTCACACCGGGAAGAGAATTACGTGTTCTGGAAAATTAACAGCTAGAGGAATATGGAAGATGTTGAGGCCTTCTAACAACTCTGCATCCTACCAGGATGAGCTAATAGTTTGGAATTACTTCAGTATTCTGGTAGACCAGGTTTATTTATGACAAGACTGCTCTTTGTGGGTTTTGGAGGCATATATATCCTTAGAAGTCTATGGATGGTTTCAGCTGGAAAGGGCTTGAGGCAGTGCTCGTTTGAATCTTTGTAATAAACCACATGAACTTCATGAAGCCTCTCCCTTCTCTTCCCTCAGTTTTTCCCTTATGAACTTTCAGCTGAGTTTTGTGCCTGAGGGGCTCATATCAGGGTTACACAACAGACTTTTGCCACAGTTATTTTGATTGGAGACATCATCCTTGAAAACATTAGCCCATAACATTTTCCAGCCAAAACTCTACTTCTGCAATTGCAGCTTGTTTCACAAGTGTGATCTATAACAGGATCATTTCTTATTGTAACATACAAGTATTCCAATGCCTACTGAAAATGTAGCCTTATGAGAAGCAGTAGGCCGGGCTCTTTAGAGCCTGATAAGAGAATATATATTTTTAAGGATCTATAATGGGGGAAGGAGTGGCTGGAAGCTATTTAAACGTGCTCTTCTCTTTTGCATGTGAATGATATCCAAAATGACTTCTTTGTGCACACAACTGCACATACGTACACCACTGTCTGTCTTGGGAGTAAATTTAAGGATCTGATCTTCACATTCTGCAGAGCTTTGGAGATAAGTACATCCAGGGTGCTATATACACAGTAATATCTCATATGGCAAACGGTGAAATCATTTTTCTCCTTTTCAGCAGACCTGCTTATATCTGCACAGTGTAAAGAGGGATGCTGGGGGAAGAAAAACAATGGACAAATCCTTTAGCTCTGTTAAAACAGATTTGAGAGAACATTTGGGACAGGAAAACCACATGGGGATGTGCTATGATTAAAATGCTACTGCAATAGGCGTACTCTGTCTAAGATAGCGTTAGTGGTAAATATGTATTCTAGGCCTCTGTTCAGAAAAACACAAGTGTGTCCTGTGCCCAGTGTTTCCTCTTGTCCGGCTCTAGGTCTTTAGACGTGCTTAGCCAGTAGGCACCACTTGCTTTACTGATTTAAGGAGCTTTCAGAGTCTCTGAAACTGGGCCTTAACATCTGCGGTACATCCTCTTCTGTCTGCACTTGTGTTGGCACTGCTGGCTTCTTGTCGGCATCTGCTGTTAGAAGATACTTTCCTCTCTAATCTGCTGACCAAGCTACTTTTGTGAGTGCTTCCTATCACATTTCAGTTGAAGTGAGCAGGGTTAGCAAGCGGTATTAGTTCACCTGGCTAGTTTAGACTGAAGCTGTTTGGGGCATGCTCATGTGAGCCACTCGGTTGGTCTGTCTGAGCTGGTGAAGGCAGTACTGCTTGGCAGGGTGCACGGTGTGGAACTGCAGGTGGGAAACGTAAACTCTGGCTGCCTCAGCCCTCCTTTCAAGAGAACCTTTTTGTTTGAGGGCTTAATCCTTCACACCCGCAGGCAGGTCACAAAAAAAACTAGGTGAGGGCAAGAAGGAGTTAAGTGAGGAGCCATGTTCACACACACATTGTGTCTCTGCATCTTAGAGTTTCAGGGCTCCTTCACTCTGTTTCGTATCCAAGGCAGAAGCAGTAAGTTTTAGCCTTTCCAAGCGAGGCGCTGTGTTCCTGCCACGTTTGGCTCCCCGGCAAACCTCTTACTGCAGTGTGCTGCAGGCAGTTCTAGCGCTACAGCTCTTTGTCATTTTATTGAAGGGGTAGGGGCTAGGAAATCAGTAGTTTTAGCATGCATGCTACTGCCTCCAGAAACAGGTGCTGACCCTCTTTATTGTTACCGGTAAAATTAAACTGATGCGACAGTCATACATGGCAGGTTTCCAGCTCTCTGCTCTTCTTGGAGTGGGAGGGAGGGATTACCCTTTCCTTAGAGAGAAGGAAGACTGGATGCTTTCCAGGAGGGAAGGAAAATCATCCCATGACCAGTGTGGAGCTGCAGATGAACCCACCTGCTTCTGAAGGAAGAAACTTACTGTAAATGCAGCAAGGCAGAGATAGGAGAAATAAATCATAGGTTATAATGGGGGACATCCCCTTTCCTCTCCTCAGCAAATACAGTATTTCATCATCTAGGCTCAACCGTAAATGGCGTTTATGCTTCTCCTATGCATACTAAATAGGAACTCTCTGGCTTATGTTTTTATTAGAGTCAGAGGACTGATATATTCCTACCCTTGGAATTCTAGTTTCTTACCAAGGCATACAATGTAGGAGTGTGCCTGCCAAGAAGGATGTATCCAGGCGGAAAGGAGGGACTGAAGCACTTCTGTTCCCCAGGTCACAGCATCACTTGGGAAGAAGATTGTGTCATCTTGGCTCATCTGCAGTTCTAAGTAATGGAGTTGACAGCATCTCCCCATTTTCCCTTGTGATGGTTTTTAAACCAGTAGCTATTTTTGTCAGTCAGGCATCATGCAGGTTTTCTTTTTCTTGTTTATTGCCTGTAGGCACTTGGAGGGAGGCAAGTACTTTGAGCTTGCTGGGATGGGGGGAATATGTTCTCTCTGAAACACCCTAGGGAAGGCCTCATATGAAACCTGGGTGAATGGCAGAAGTCTGGTTTTCCTCTTTGCTCTGCACTTGCAGGGTGACTTTGAGCAAGGACACATCAATTCCTTTCTGCCTCAGTTTCTTTCGTGTGCAGCGACCTCAGAGAGGGCTAATGTCCGTTATTAAAGGCAGTGAATATCTTGGATTCACCTCTCATACATAAAGCGTTTCCAGCCTCTCTTTACTTATCTGTTCCCTGGCGTTGGCTCGCTTGAGAGGTCTCACAACATGGGCCTCTGGCTCAGGCAGTGAGTCATGGCCAGACACCTTCCAAGAGAGAGCTCTGATGCTAAACCATAGCTACGTAGCATCTTGTAGCGGGGCTCACCCATGGCTGTAATCTCATGCACTGGTCAGTGGGTCAGGGTTGAGGCCAACCCAGAGAAGTACATGGGGCCCTATAGAGAGGCAAGCCCTGGTATGGTATTGTGGAGCAACTCAAGCGTTCACAGTGAGTGGGACTTGCCTTGCCTGATGCTGTCGCACATGGGTTGATGCACTCCTGATTTGAACCCCAGTGTGCCAGGACAGTTTCAATAATTAGGGAGCCACAGTCCTTAGCTGGGACAGCATGACTTCCTGTAGCTCTACAGTAAGCCAAGCAACAAGCAGAAACTTGCATCCTAACAAACCTCTTTCCGGAACAACAGTCCAGGAAAAACCTTTCTGTTTTGGGTAAAGGAAACAAGCCAAAATTGGGAGATATAAAAGGCAGTTCCAGGGTCTAGTTTGTCCTCTGCTCTGTTTAATTCCAGCTCAAGCCCTGTGGACACAGACTGGCAAACTGAACAGTGAGCCACACTTAGGCAGTAACATATGCATTTCTAGCCTCTGCTCTAGCTCCTTGCCTCCTCTATTGCTTCCTGCCTGAGCAATGAACATGCTTTCAGATGTGAAGTGCTCTAACGTTTCAGCGTCAGCACTTGTCACCAAAGCTGATCTCCAGTCATATTTGGCCTTGATCTCTCATTCAGTGCTTCCTAAACAT
The DNA here is from genome assembly GCF_040807025.1 of Struthio camelus. Taxonomy (NCBI): domain Eukaryota; kingdom Metazoa; phylum Chordata; class Aves; order Struthioniformes; family Struthionidae; genus Struthio; species Struthio camelus. The sequence goes on along the minus strand of NC_090947.1, from coordinate 8,293,083 downwards.
CAGAACTGAAGCTTTTTAAGGAACCCTTCTTTAATAATGCTGAGTAGTGATTTAAAAAGGAAAGACAAGATGGGGGAAAAAAGCATTTTCTTCCAGTGTTAAGTGATGCTTCTGTATTTTAATAGCTTCTCAAGTCATGCAGTCGCTGTTGCTTGGTCCCTGCTGGACACTAATTCCTTGCAGCACCTTGCAGCAGCTTTCAGAGTGCTCTGGAGCTGAGTCTGTGATTGTGTCTCAGAGCAGACCAATTCTCTTTCCTTTCTGCAGCCAAATTTGGGCTCCAGTACAGACATGAAGATGCCCCAGTGTACTAGTGCAGCTCTAATACAGCAGAGCCTGCCAGGCACCAGCACCCAGTACTACACAGTATGGTAGCTGGGGTTGGGATAGAAATGTTAAGCCAAAGGAATGTGCACAGTGTAGAGCTCAGAACAGCTGAAAGCCTGTTTTCTTCATTGCATGAAGAGTGGCCTAGTGCATTTCCTTCTCCTTCCTGTGCCTCTACTACTTTTTCGTGGTTAGCCATGTAGCCCTAGTTTATTCAGGACTGATCAGCTGTAGTCTCTCAGACAGTGGCACCATTGTCCTATGGGGAGAGAAAGTGGCTTGTGCAGTCATACCTGTTAATGGATGGAAGAAGATGATTTGCCTCTCATTACCTCCAGAGTAAAATCTAAAACATAGAAGCATGGGTCTAAGCTGCAGGTCTAGTCATCAGTCAAACTTTGAGTTTGAGTGTATTGTCCAAGCATTTAAAACCTCCCGCATTCCTGAGAAAAATGACAGTACTACTCTATCTCCCAACTCCATTACTGAGGACCCACCCCTAACAGTAGTTTATTTTCACACTGGTACTTCCTCTGCTTTCTAAAAGGTTTTGAGCAGTGAAGCAGTTAATACTATTGCCATTTAAAGTATTCTATTGGGAATCCAAATTGAAAGGATTACAGAGGTGCCATTTCAGGCTTTCTGCAGGCTCAGGCAGATATTTTGGGCAGGTTGCTTTCTCATAGTTCCCTTCACAATCCTTACACCTAGCAGCATGCTTAAAAATGGAAAGTGAGAGTGTGGTGTGCAACTGAGATATCTGGTTGGTTTTTCCCCTGAAGAGAACATGCCTCTTCCTTTTGGGAAGTGTAAGTTTATATTTTATAATAATTATGACCATTTTCTGGCCTATTCAGACTAAGAAGTGCTTTCATATTGATTTCAAAGGAGCCATGATTTAGGCTTCTTTTATACTAGAATGGATGGTGTCTGCTTCCACTTTAAACTGATGACATCTGTGACTTCAGAAGCTCATATTCGATATTAAAGATTTTATTATTTGGTCAGTGCTGCATTGAAATAACTGAGAAAGCTGAACTGTGCAGCAGATTTCTTCTTAGGCAGATTCAGCTTATATTTCTCTTCCCACTGCACAGAGCACGGTCCACTAAGCTTTTGAATTTCAAAGCATGAGACACTGGGGTCTGCCATTTAAAGTTGCTGTTTCCATAGGAGAACTAGGTAGTGGTGGACAGTAGCGTTGGGATCAGATGTGCTGTCATGTTAATGGCTTGAATTTGCAGCATGCTGCTTTTAAACAGCTTGCAGAGGTGTTCTAGCTCGCGGTCCCTGGAGGATATTTGGGGGAGAGAAGTTGGAGGGGGGTGCAGAATGAAAACAAGCCTATTGGAAGTAAGCGTATGACAAACAAAACAGAGCAGTCTTAATAGTTAAAGACCATGCAGATTGTACACTAAATAATGCAAGGGACGGCATTATTCTTAGCCTGTCACTGAGAGTATCTGTTGTGTAGCCATCATCTCCCAGAAAGTCTACTCACATTAATTTTAGTAGTAGTAGTAGCCTTTACAGGGCAAGCTCATCTGCCACTGGATTTTTAGCTCTCAAAAGCCATCCAAAACTAAAAAACAAATAAAGTCATAGCCCCCCTCACCTTCCCCCTCTTCCCTTGCCTCATTCTTCCCTAGCATTTGCCTTTAAGATCATGATGAAATTGCATTCCACTCCAGGCAGCAAATCCTTTGAAAATATATATCCTCCTCCAAAGTGTGCCATTTTAACCAAACGTGCTAGAGACGTTGTCTCATGATCCGCAGTAATTATCTTGACAGGTCAATTATTAAAGAAGAAATTAAAAAATTAAATTTAAAACATGACACAGGAGCTTGGCTGCTGCTTTTCCTTTTACTGCTGTTTCTCTGCAGAATGCTCTTGGCAACAATTGACATGGGAACTGCATTGCGCCACAGAGGGAAATTATCTTTCCCTATCTTGATGCCAGAGGAAAGATAACCTCTAGGCAGAGATTTCGCTCCAGAGTTGTAGGCATTCAGAGTAGGAACAGCACCTCCTGGCACATAGTTGATCATAGCACCAGAGCTAGCTGCAGTATTGTGAATAGTCATGTCATTGACTCCTGCTGGCCTGCTTCAAAGATCTATCTATATAGGAAAAGAAACTTGGCATGGAACAGTAAGCAAAGGGATAGAGATATTGTTCTTGCTGTACTGAAAGAGCCTGAAGGAAGATAGATGTGAATTTTCACCTATTAGATATTTGATCAGTTTAATAATATCCACACATCAAACTTTATGAGGGTTTGTAAAGAATCCCTTTGGGCTTGTGAGTGAGTAATGCATGAATAGTATGTACCTGCAAGATTCGTGCTAACAAGTAAGCTCTTTGGGGGAAGTAGTTCATCTGTTAGTTCATTTTTCTTGCCAAATTGACATTAACATGCATTATTGCCAGATAAATACTTCAGCACATCATATAAGCAGCTATCGAAACAGGTACCAACTGAGGTCCTTAAGCTTCCACACAAGTTGAGGAATGCAACATAAGGAAGAAATTGGGTCCTCAAGGTGCCTTTCAAGGCTGACTGAGAAACTAACTTGACAAAGAATCTCCTGAAATCTTGTTTTCTACTCGGCTCTGCTCCTCTCCTGGGTCCTGGGATAATTTGTAATTCAAGCTTGGAAAGAATCCTATGCTATTTCCTTCAGACTTATTCCTTCCACATGTGAAATCTAGTAATTTAAACACCTCATCTCCTTTCATAACTGAGGCAGGAAAAAATAGCCAATGATCGCTGATTGAATCCATATTTCCACAAAGTTCCAGTTATTTTGTTTGATGTTTAAAAAAAATTAAATGAAGGTAGTTAAAGGAATAAGTACCTTCTCTTTAAATACAGATGGATGTGTCAAATGAATCTATACTAATCTAGACTTGCAGATAAATCCCTAAAAACCTACTAGCCCCATTCCTGGGGTGTGATATCAGGCAATGAATTTGAAACCACAGACAGGTTTTGTCTGGTTCAGCTGGTTCAGCTTCAGAGGACGGGAAGCAGCTCAGAATGAGTGATGATGTATTTTGGCTTAAAGCTTTAAGAAGAGCACAGGATAAAGATTCAAAATAAGCTCCATTACCTAATTACTTGGGACTCAGTGAGAGTGGAGGATGCTCAGTATCTTGGAGCAGCATTTTTGAAACTTTAAATAGTTGAGCTCCTCCTCACAAAAGCCAGTTGTGCATCTTCTTCAGTACTGCTTCATTTGACTGAGGACCTAATCATATTTCAGATTTTTTTAGTGCTATACTCCTCCACCATTCCTAAGTGCTGAGGGCTGCGAGGGAGTTAACAACGGTGAGATTAAAGGTACCACCATTCAAATCTGAATTAGCACGCGCTGAAATAAAAAAAGCGGATCATGCATTTCAGAGCTGATGTTTCAGGCTCCGTGCAAACTCCAGCAGGGAACGAGCTGCTAATATTTGAGTCATGTTTTCAGGGTTTTTTTTCATAAACATTGGCGTTACATAAAAAAAGAAAGAGAAGAATGCTGAGACTAGAAAATCTTTGCAAGACTTGAGCATTCTTTACATCTCTCCAGAGATATGGCAGTTATATGACAAAGTGGATGCAAACTGGGTAACTCTTTTGCTTTTAAACTGGTTCCACTTTTCATTGACAACATCTCTAACTTCAGAAGCTTGTATCGTGCACTGAGGACGGTTTTATTTTGCCAATGCTGTCACTAAAGTGCAGGGAGCCAAAGTGAACAGCAGAGAGTTTTTCCCATGAAGTTACAGTTAGTGTTTCCTAGCCTCCTACCCAGATTTTTTAAGCAATATGTTTTTTGACCAGGGACTTTTTGAAACCGGAGTGGACCCTGCCTCATTCCATACAGATTGTTGGAACAATGAAAATGCCATAATTGCAGCCACATTGTAAAAGACAAATTGGTAACTCTGGGGAGCTGAATTCTAGCCCTCTTCCTCCACATGGCATGTTTCCTGCAGCAATCCCCAGTTGATCCATCAGAGGAAGAACAAGATGCTTTTTCCTGCATCAGCCAACCCATTTTACTTGTGCAAATTCCTGGTCTTAAAACAATCCATTCTTCCACTGTTGGCAGTCAAGATGGAAGGCACATATTCTACCTGCCACCAGGTTTTCCCTTCCTTTTCCACGTTTGTAACTGTATTTTCTCTTACTTTTTCCAGTAGGAAGTACAAAAACAGAAGTATTAAGTCCAGTTCTACTCAGTAAAGTACTTCTTAACTATTTCTGCCCAAACCCAAACTAACTGCCAAACCCTGTCACATTCAGTCACCGTGCAACTGATCGGGATGGAGTTAGCCTGTATTGTGTGGTAAAGCTCAGTGCCTGCTGGGGAGAGGTGGAGGGCCTGGGTGCTCCTGTATGGTGAGATGAGTGGCTGGGCAATGCCCAGGGCAGCTGCCCGCTGCTCAAGTCTGCTGTTGTGTTCTCCAGCAGAACAAGCAGAGAAAAATGGTGTGTTGGCAGAACCCTGCTTTCCAAACTCCCGAGACAGCCCATGGAGAAGGTGTCCTTGACATCCAGGCCTTGGAAAGACACTAAGGAGATGTTGATTTCTTTTTCTACTCCAGCGCAGAACTGGGCAAATTTAGCACAAGATTTGCAGAGGCATAGGAGCACTTTTCAGCTGTGGAGTTAAAACTGAATAATCTACAAGGAGCTGTATAATCCCTGAGGTCTGAGGCATTCAAGCATTCACAGGTATCCTCAGATCTTCCCTAACCTGTAAAAGTTCCTTTGCTACGCACTGACAGGATTATGTTGCCTGCTTGTGTTCTGCTTGGTCAGGCAGTTGCCTGACTCTTAGGCAGGGTGGTGCTGGGTCACAAGGAAGACCAAGGTCCCTCTGCAGATGCAGAGACTAGAAAATGAATGTTCTTAGCTCCTCTCTGCTTAAGCTTTGTCTCTGTAAACTGGAGGGAATTTTTCCCTGTCTAATGGGGCTGCAGGGAGGGTAAGTTTTTGGAGGTGGTTACGGATGAGCCTTCTGGGAAGTATGTAGAGCCCCTATAGCCAAGGCTCTTACAGACAAGGGTTTCCTCATCCTCCGTCCTCACAGAGAAAGTACTCAGGAAAACGCAGCAATACTGCTTCTCCACCACAGGAGAGGAAGCAAAACCGATTCCACTAAACTGAGCTGAGGAAAGGAAATGTATGAGAGGGAATGTGGGTGCAGCTAGCACATTATTATCCTTTGAAAACCTAGCCTGTCTCTTTGTACCCTCCCCGAGAAATCATTGCATTTTCAAATGGGTGAAGACTTTTGTTGTAGAATCAGAAATCTCAGCTCCACACAGGCCAATCTTTCTAATGAGCCATTTAACCACTACAAAGTTCAGCCTACCTGACGTAATGTCAAATGGAGAAACTATTTAACTTTGCATTAATTATGATAGCAGACTGGGGACAGGAAATCAAGCTATAGCCTTGGCTGAGAAGGTATCAACTCGAAATGCAGTACAATGGAGCTTCAACTGTACCACAGATGTGGTAGCTGTATGTATTCATCTCCCTTTTTACCATACAAAAGAATAAAGCACACTGTAATAATAAAGAAATAAAAACATATTTTTTATTAAAGCCTGACCACCCTGACCTTTATGCAATGCATTATTGACAATTCCTTTAACATTTATTTAAACTTAATTTCCCAGAGCAGGACATGACAGAAAGTAAGAAACATTCATTTCAATTGTAAAACCTTTCACTTTAATGCATCCCTGAATTAATTGGGCACAGTCTTCATATCAAGTGAAATAAATGGGCTGATAATTGATTAGGACCTTGGGGAACAACAGGATCTGATTGGCTAGGAGAAGAGAAGTGACCTATAAAAGGTCAGAATTTTTTCGAATCGCTTTTTTAATAAAGCATATTGATGAAGAAATTATCTGCAAGGCTCAGATGAAATATTCTGATTTGATATATAACTTCTGTCAAAGTGAAAATGGAATGTGATGTAACTTAATTCTTGGCAAATTTGAGAACCCTTTTGAAAAAGATATGTCTTGCTTTGAGTCGTCATACTAGGCATTATGATGCTCTGTAGCCTGGGATGGCTTTTCTTACCTTCCATGTCCATCCTTTTGGCAAGAGAGATCTGCCACGTCCTCCCCTCTGTTGAAGAAAGGCTCATGGAAGGGGTGGATTTTGGTTAGTTCTCCGAGTTCTCTGCCTTGTCTATTATGAACATGGCTTTTCTCTTCCAAGCTCTCCTCTCCTCTCCAGCTCTGCCTTTTGAGAGGTTGGGATGAGTAGGCAGGGATCCTGATGCGTGTAGTGAGGCCGATGTTCCCACCTCCATCCAGGGCCAGAACGTTCACTTTCGGAGCAAGTCTCTCTTCTCTTAGCCGGACTATTTGGTCTGTCTTTGAATCTTGCCCTTTTCCATGCCTCACCTAGTACTGTGTCCTTCCCTCCACACTCTTGTGCAAACACAGCAGAGAGCGTAATTACAGCAATTCCTGTAAATATAGGAGTATTACAGGTTTCCAGCTCAGACTTTCAACGCTCTGATAGTGAGTCTCTCCCTCACTCCCCCATGCTGCAGCTTGACCAGTTTCACTGTGTGACCAGGGGAAGATATTTCCTCTTCCTGTGCTCCTGGCTGAAACATCTATCCCAAGTAGGATGATTGTTGATTCCTGCAAGCCTCTGCCTCTTCATGAGCAGATCCACAAAGTACCTACCAGGCTTCCTGCTGTGCTGATTAAATCAATTAGAGCATAGCACTCCAAGGCATCTCTTCCTTGGGCTGGATCCCAGATCATCAGTGCGGCAATAATAAAAAGCTGAGCCTTACCTGATGGACATCCTCCCTCTTATCTGTGAAGGGCTCCTGAAAACATCATGCTTCTGGGAAGCCTTCCAGTGCCAATGACCATATACCCGCAGCAAATGCTTATTTGGCTCCTGTTTGTTTTTAATGATGTGTATTGCACTCTTGCTGTAATGTTTTATCAGCACTTGGGAATCGGGTTTCTCAAGAGAAGGCTCAAGGCTTCCACTAGCTGAGCCTGTCTAGTCTGCTGTGGCTCCTGGAAATACCTTGTTCTTACAGGAGACTTAACTACGTTGAGAGCGTTGTCATCCTCATCCCAGCACAAGGTGATCTCATTGCAGAGCGGTACTCTTTGAAGTGTTTGATTATTGATAAGTAGTTAGATGCTTTCATTTGTCTGCAGCGCTTCTTGTGAGCTCTGAGAGATTTAAAACAACCCTTTTTTGTTTGTGGAGGTATCACAAAGACCGACTGCATTTAATGACAGATCCAAATTGGATCCAAATTTTCAAAAGAGCTGGAACTGTGCAGGTATTGGAGATTTCAGCCCAGCCTGAATCTGAGTTGAAGTGCCTTATGCTGGTAAAGATCCATATTCACAAAACAAACTGCTGCATCCCTTGAAGACATTAACTCTTTAGAGCCCTGTAGTAGAACATTGGATTTGCCTATGCCCTTTCACACTAGCTCCTGAGCAGAAAACCCTCTACCTCTGGTTGTTGAAGCCAACAGAGCAGCATGTGAACAGGAATGAGTGAGACATGGGCACATGGCATGGATATGAAAGCCACCACTGCTGGGTGGAAAAGCCAGAATTAAGATTTACTAGAGTTCACCTGGAAGAGCCCCTGTGTTGGGCTTTACTTTTCTTGCCTGCTTTTGTTCTGCATGAATTCTTTTTTTTTCAGGCCCCTGATGAATCCTTGGATTTCCTTGCCTTCATAGCCTTTGGGCACTGATTTCTATTGTTTCAGTGATCCCTACACAAAGGGACATTAAGCGTTTCTTTCCCTCAGCTGAAAGGAATGCGGCTGCAAGCCTAGGAGCTGTAGTGCAGCCCCTGGGAGCTCAGGCGCCATTACACACCACCTTCCCCCTGCACTCTTTCTCTGGGAAATCTGCACAGCACATTCTCCTTCTAAACCTTCTTTACAGGAAAATCATAAAGTTCTTTTCTAATATTTAGCCCTCAAAAACACATGGTTCTTGGGAACGCTTGGTTGACGGGCTTTCTGAGGGTGGGGCTGTGAAAGCAAAAACTCCCTCTGTGTTTCTTGAAACAGAAAGGACGCCCTGCTTGATGAAGTGTAGGACATAGTTTGAGGACATGCTTACATTGTGGGGAGATGCATATCGGTGCAGCAGGGTGCTGTCCCCTCTCTTCAGTAGGAGATCCAATGGTATGCTGGTGCCAGCTCTCTGGCCTTCCAGCCTCATATTCCCATGTAACCCCCTGAGAGAGAGGCAGGGGTGCAGCAGAGTCCATGTTTGTCATGGACAAACAGCAGAGGACAGGGAAGCTGCAGAGGATGGCAGGCAGGGATAAGGAACGGGCCCCAAGTTCTTCAATAGCTATTTGATAACATCTAGGCATGCCCTATGAGGAAATGCTGTTAACTTGATAGTCTCCTTCTCTCCCCCCACAGTCAACCAAGAAACTAATATGTAAGTTCAATGCCTGAAATTGTATATGACTCTTTCTCCACCTCCCTCTCCCTCCCCCCTCCTTTTCATCTCAGTAATTGCTTGGATAAAAACAGTATCAGTGTTGGTCAGAAAGCGTAATAGGCTTTACAGGATACAACGTGCAGGAAGTCCAGGCCTCTGCAGAAGAGAGACCTGTGTGTGGAGACCTGACACACATGGGCTTATATGAACAAGCTAAAAGAGGAGCAGTTAAATAAAAAACTTTCTGTGGTTTTTGGCCGAAAGGATCCAAAACTCCCCTAGAAACCACAGCAGCCTGTAGGACAGCAGTGCTGTACATATTTCCCCCCCACCTGCTGGTCATCGAGCTCTGAAGTCAACCTTCAGAAGCAAGGAGCCTCTGCAAAATCAGCATCCATTTCAAACTACAAGCAGCAGGCTGACCCCAGCTGGAATTTATCCAAGGAAATGAAGCTTGCATCCTAGGCAAGATGGGCTTGGACTGCTGAAGGGGAAGTAGCAATGTTTGGTTACAAGTTTTTTGGGGTAGGGACCTTACTTGCAGCTGTAACTTCCAGTAGGACATAGCCCCCCTCCCCACTGGCTCTACCCTAACCCTCTCACAGACATTCCCGCCCCCACCACAGGGTTGGTTTCCCTGTTTGTGAAGCAGCTTGAGAACCACTGTAAATTATAGCTCAAACTGTTAAGGAAAACCCAAATCACTGCCAGGAGTTAGTTCACAAGCAGGTCAACTGTACCTGCAGTCAGCAGGAAACCCTGGGAGAGGGAGAGGGTAGACGGCTGGGAACGTCTTGACAGCTCTCCCACAGTAAGCCCCCTCCAGAGCCCTCACTTGTCTGTGAAACGACAGAGGCATGTAATTAACAAAAAATAGTAAGTAGTTGGAAATAGAAAAGAGCAGCATTTGGGTTTTCTGTCCTGTGGAAAACTCAGTATTGCAGGGATTTTTGTTCCTGCTTAGGACAAAATGCTGACATTTTAACAATTATCTTTTCAGAGAATGGAAATTCTGGAGGAAAAATTGATTAGAAAATGTTGGAATATTTCATTTTGTTTTTCCAAAAGAAAAATATGGGGCTTTACTTTCCTTTGTGGCACAGTTAATGTTTTCTTGTAGAAACTTCTTTGATTTTGTAGAAATTGCTTTTCTTTTATGCCTGGCCTTGCCTTCCCCCTCTCCTCCTCCTCCTTCTCCTCCTCTTCCTCCTCTCCTCTCCTCTCCTTTCCTCTCATCACCTTCCCTTCCCTTCCCTTCCCTTCCCTTCCCTTCCCTTCCCTTCCCTTCCCTTCCCTTCCCTTCCCTTCCCTTCCCTTCCCTTCCCTTCCTTTCCCTTCCCTTTCTGGAGATTTGTAACCAGCAGCCTCTGTTCTGTATGAAACATGGCCCATTTTGATCCACAGTGACCTCAAGCTTTGGGCTGAGGAACTCCTTCAAAGCTTTGCTAACCACTTCCCCTAACCCTTAGATTTTCTTTAAAAGTCTCCTTGTCAGGTGTTAACTGAGCTCAGTCCTACTTATAAGATCTGACAAGATCACATCTTGCAATGATATGGCTGTAGGCAGGAAACAAGTGTACTGATATGTAAGTCACACTCAGCTCTCTTCTCATACATCACAGGTTGGGATTCTGTCCTGTTCCTTTCGACAGCACCTTAGAACTGCAGCTACACCACAGGAATGTAATAAGATGCTGTGTTAGCAAGAGTATGGGAAAAGGGATACAGTTTGGTGTACAGATGTATGCAGGCTCCTCTCTTAGGAGAGACAAGGGCTAAAATGCAGTGTCTAAAAGGCCATTGGATGTTGCTATTGTCATTCTAACTCAGAAACAGTCCTGACCTTCATGTCTTGCTGTTTAATGTAATACCAACTGTAAACACAGTGGATTATTTTCTGCTTCCCAGGGCAGTCACATACACCTGTGCAAATAGTATGTAAGTTCCTAATATACTACCGTTACGTTTTGTGTTTATTACGCACTTTGCAGGCAGTAAAGTGCCTTAAGAGGAGTGTACAGCCCAAGAGTAAAACCTTACCTGGCTACATTATGGATTAGGAAGCAAAGGAACTCTTGTGTTATTGAACTTCAGGGTGCAGCTCGTCCAGTTTGGCTCTCTTTCTTCCAGTATGAGTTAAAGGGGCCAGGCAGTATGAGTTAAAGGGATGTGACCTCAGGGACAGAAATTCTTCTCTCTGAGTTTTGTATCTAAGATACAGCCTGCCTGGCAACTCATCCCTGTGGGATTTTTGCTTCAGCTAACTGACAGAGTGTTGGCTTGTTTATTGGTCTTGCTTTTCAAGACATATTGACCTGGGGGAACTTCAGAGCATATGCCAAAACTTGGCTCACTATTCTGGCATTCCTGGGATTATCCCAATTTGTTTTCAATCATACAGAAAAAAAAAAAGGCAAAGTCAAATTATTGCTCCCTTCATTTTCATGAGAGAAATGTATCCCTCTCCCTTTTAGGGGAGAGGATCTGTTCTGATGATCTGTCCTCATAGAAAGATGGACCTAAGGAAATTCCAGATGTATTTTAAGGGCTTATATTACTTAACTACCGAGACATTTTGTGAATAGCTTACTGAAAATACATGCACCATAATCAGGAGGCAAGCACTTAGATATCCTTGTAGATATAAAGATAGCTTATGACTGATGAAATGGTGGGAGAGGCAGCAAGAGAAATGGAATGGAAACATGACGGTACATTCAAAAGAAATGACTTCATGCTCTCTGGAGTGGTTTGCAGGCTGTGTCCTCTGGGGTTCTTACAGCTCGGTCTACAGCTGGGAGTCACTGATGCTGCCCAGATCTAACTACAAGACTGTAGTATGTCCTTTGACAGGTAAGCTTTGTCCAGAGGTTATCTTACTTTAATGAACTCTAGGTGGTACAGCCCAGGAAGGGATTTGGAAATATCATCTGGTGCAGAATTTTTCATGGCCCGGACAGACTGAGCAAATAATACCTGTTGTACTCATGGCTGACCTTGGCTGGCTAGATGTCCGCTAAGATATCTGATATCTAGATGGCAGATATATCATCCCTAGATATCTTTGGAGGAGATAGCAACCACCTATAATATCCCTGCTCAACTATCTAAGAACTAGCCTCCCTCCATTTTCATCATTAAACGTAGGACTGGAAAGACCACAGAAGTCATCTAGCTCAGCTCCGTGCCCTAAGACATTTTCACCTGAGCCTATGTTGTTCTTTGATGATATTTTGTCCAACATGTTCTTAGAAACCTCCAGTGGTGGTGATTTGATAGCCTCTCTAGGAAATCTACCCTGATGCTAAACTATCCTTACTGTTACACAGCTTTTAATGATTAACTTAATTTTTATGCTAATTTTGACCCATCACAACTCATGAAGAACAAACTCTTCCCTTTCTCTCTGAAGCTGTCCTTTCTGCATTTGAAGACTTATGACAGCTCCCCTCAATGTTTTCTTCACTGTACTGACCAACACCGGTTACAGTCTTTCTGCTGTTTTTTCTTATCACTCTTCCTCTGGACTCTCCAGTACATCCAGTACATCCAGTGCATCTCTTTTAAACAGGTGTTACTCTAGCTGAGGCCTTGCTAGTAGAGGTTGGGAGAATTATTTCATATGATATGCAGATTACCCTCTTGTTTGTTCAGGATGATATGTGCCCATTTTCTTTTCTTTTTTTCACACACAAATGCTGTGGTGCTGTCAACTCGTGTTCAGCTTGTGATCCTTTCCTACCGAACTGCTTCCTAACCTCGTTCTCTACTTGTGCAGTTGATTGTTGCTGCCTGAGCTCTGCTTTGTTTGCAGATTTGTTAGGCCTCCTCCCAAACCTATCCTCTGGGCCCCCGTGAGAATATTAAATCACCCCTATGGAGCTTCACTTGGTATATCTTTCCATTTTGACAGCGAACATGAATGATTTTCCTGTGAGCCATAGAGTACCTTTGACTGTCCCACATTTCCTTACCTTCTTTTTCAAAGTACCATGTCAGCGTCAAAAACCTTACTGAAGTCAAGATACATGACATTTTATCCTTTACCCCTAAGGCTATTCTCCGTCATAGAAGGAAGTTAGATTGGTTTGACATGGGGTCTGCATGACAAATCCATGTTGGCTGTTACTCATCTCTTGTTTTCTTCCAGGTGTTTGAGTCCTTTGTTTATTTGTTCCAGCATTTTTCCAGGAATTGGATTTCAGCTCTATTATTTATTGACTCATCCTGCTTCCCTTTTTTTTTTTTTTTTTTTGAAGACAGGTGTTCTCTTTGCCCTTTTGCAGTTTTCTGGAGCCTCACCCTTCCTTTAGGAGGTCTTGGTGCCCTGAGATGGCTTCAGCCAATTCTCTAAATATCCTAGGATTTTCCATTAAGCCCAGCTGATCTGAAAATATGTGACTTATCCTACTACTCTGTACTGCAGCCCCAGCATGTGTTCAGGATTTTGTCATGCTAAGTGCTGAACACAAGTAATAAAGACAGTTCTTTCACTGAAGACCTGATTAGCTATATATACGGATAAGTGAGACTAAGCAGAAGCCACTGGCCAGACAGAAGGCAAGTTAAACAATGAAACAGTCTTCATTAGCTCAAAAGATAAAAGTGTCATCTTGCGCATAGTCTGGCCATTATCAAACAATGTTCAGGCATTCCAGCAGGGGGGATTCTTAAAGCTGGAGTCAAAAGAGGACAGTGTTTTAGCTGGCCTGCCTTTTTACAGCGATCCTCTATAAAACAGCAGAAGAGAGCAGGTGTAAATACTGGAAAAGGAGTAGGTGTTAGGAACAGAGAGTGAAGAAGAGATCATCTGGACTATTAAGTCTGGCACTGTGGGCAGAGCTGGAAGCATAAGTCGTGGGCTCAGTAAAAGTTGTTCCAGCAGCTGGGGAAACAATGAGGACAGGCCTCCTGCTGCCTGCTATCTGCCAGCAGCTGGGGGCCGCTGCTGTGTTTTGGTATATGTGGCACTGGTAGGGCACTTTCACTCAGCATCTCTGCCTTGGACCTGCTCATACAGCCTCCCCTCATGGTCCCTAGCCCTGAGGAGATGGAGTGAGTGTGGCTCAGCCAGAGGATGAACTGAACCTTACTTTACCTTTTGTTTTCTCCCTCGTTTGGCATACTGTCAAGCTGGACAGCTTTGCATGGAGGGGCTAGTGTGGTTCACTTTGGACTGGGCACACTTACAGTCTGGTCTGCCCAGTGCTCAGAGGCAACTGCTGTCAGACCAAGTAACCCAGGGGCCAGGTGAGCATTTGACGCTGACAGGAGGGCTGGAGACTTATACTGCGATTGCCTAGCGTCCTGGCAGCTGGGCAGGTAAATAGGGTGCATGTCCTGGGAGGAAGGATGACCCGAGTGGGGGAAGAAAGAGGAGGCTGTGAGAGGTCATTGGCTAAAGGTGTTTTTAACTCAGAGGGGTTGGAGAGCTGGGAGGCCCGGGCAGGAGCCAAAGCACTTAATAGTTCAGAGATACCATTCCAAGCTGCTAGAACAGCTCAGCTCACATTGGCCCAAAGAGGGTAAAGACTAACTAGCCCAGTCTTTTTCTCCCCATACACCTGAGACTGCTCTTGGAAATGTTCATTTTAATGCCTGATTAATGAGTTGAAAGCCACAGGGGGTAATTAGTCTCCTAATCACCAGGCTCAGCAACCTCACCAGCCACTCATATAGCTCTCAAAGACAGCCCTTTTACCACCATAATGATAAACTGGCACTAAGGAACACTATTAACACGGTGATGATGCTCCAGTTCAGCTCAGCCTCACCCAACAGCATTAAGCTGCACATATTCTCCTTCACACCATGGGGCTCTTTACTGTGGAGATTGCTTCTGCATTGGGCAGCTTCATTAATTCAGCCCTTGTGTCTCGCTGTATAATGAGAAAAATGCACTGGTTGAAGGTTTCGTCCTACTGCCCAGAAGGTTTAAATAAATAAAATAAAAATAAAGAAAAAAGCGTGCTAGCCAACGTGTTGTGCAGGGCCCCAGCTGAGCTGGTTGGCTGTGTTTGCCAGAGTGCTGCTGTACTATGCTGCAGGTGTTCTCCGTCACGGCGACACATGTTTGAACCAGGCACCCTGTGAAATCCAAAAAAGTGCACTTCCCCTGCTTTGTCAGCATGGCTCCCCTTTGCCTGCAAGGTTTTTCAAAAGCGTGAGGGAAATGACTCACCCAGCAGAATGTGGGAATTATCCTGTTTAGCTGCTCTGCTTTATCCTGTCAGAAACGCACGATGAAAAACTCTAGTCACAAGAGACCAAAGGGGCTCCCACATAACTGACAGACACCAACTGTTTGAGAGTGCTCAGATCCTGTTATCGAGAGGAGCCTGACCCCTGTGCTGCACCTCCATTTATCATCATTTTAATCCAATTGGAAGTCTTTTCAAAAGTCTCCATGTTCTTTCATCCTTTTCCCACTTTCTCTTACCCTAAATGTTCTCTTCTCTTCTCCTTTTTGTTTACTTTTAAATTCCCTGCCCTCCCAAACATTTTTTATTCCTTTAAAATGAAAAAGGATAAATTTTAAAAGAAGATCCCAGGCCAAAACCTCTCTGTTAAAGCAGTAGAGAGTGAAGATTGCTTCACCAAAATCAATGGAGTTAGTCCAGATTTAGCTGTTGATGTGGGCAGAATCAAGCTGGCTAAAAGTCACCTTTTTTTTCCTTTTTAATCTTCAAAGTGATCCTGAAAGGTGCCAGACTGCAACTGAAAAGAGTTTATTCATACAAGCTCAGGCCCAAATTCCTCAGTCTCCTGTTTGCCATTAAGGTAGCATGAGTTACTGTGCCAGATATTTTATACTCAGAGTGAGAGCTGGTGTCTGCCCATGAAGTCTAAACCTTTCTTCATGAAGGTACTTAAATGCCTGAGCAGTTTTTAAGCATGTAAACAGGCACTCAGGGAGGTTACTTTTGTGTTTAACTTCCAATATCTGCCTAAATGCCTTCTGAAACAGTGTCTGAAAGAGTCAGGGGAAAAACAACTATTGTCATTCCTGATTTATGGGTGGGAAGAAGAAGAAAGGTTCTGTGCCTTCAGGATGAGATCTTGTGACTGATATCACACCCCTTGTCTCCTGACCTATCACAGACTGTATTGCCTGTCCTGTCCACAGGGGGACACGTGGAAGGATGTGACCATGATGGCATGTTAGGCTATGGCTGGGGAATGCGTCTTTTGGTGAGTCTCTTGTGGCACAGCGTCACTGGGGAGGTGGGGACTCTTCTCCTTTCTCCTGCCCAGCTGGTTGGTGATGCTCACTTGCTTGTCCTGTGCCTTGAAGCAAGAAAGACCACTAGCAGGTCTCAGGCTGCTGCGGTGGGAAGGTGAGGAAGGACAACCACTGAAACCTGCACTCAAAGCAGGAGGCTTGATGGTCTGTAGCACAAGTGCCAGCTATTATGGGAACTCCTGGAGTACAGATACGCTGGAGTATTGGGCTAAAGCACTGCCTGGGGCTGTGAATGCTCTGGAGTAGTTATTATGCAGCATGTTGGAAAAATAGGGAGGAGGCTGGAATTTTAGAACTATTTTTTATTTTCATTAGGGAAAAAAAAATCAGCTGGTGAAATTCCCCAGAAATCAGAAACAGAAAGAGCAAGCTTAAGTTTTGAAATTGTGTACTTGGCCTCAAATCTGGCACGAAGTAGCAAACCAATGAAAAGGGCTACATGAAACATCCTGGTTTTCATGGCGTCAAACACGAGTCACGCATTGTCCTTGAACTTATTCTGATATTATCAGGACTCATCAGTGTTTGTGCAGTGTTAGTGGAAAGCTGCTGACAAGAAAGTCATGTCTTCTGAAAACAAAACAAAGAGCAAATAGTTTTACCATGTTTTTGTGTCAGTATGTTTTAGCTATTTTATCTGAATGTCTAAGATAACTGCTACTGACAACAACAAATGACAATTGTAACAAACAGAAGGTAAGCTGAGGCTCAGGAAAAGCTGCAGTCTAATTCTGGTTGTGCCGTGGGGCTGCGCTGCCACCGAAGGAGTAGTGAAGCTGAGTTGTGTGGCTAGCTCCAGCATTTTCAGCTCTCCCGCACCCTTCGGTCCTAGGGAAGGAGGGCTGTGTGAGGCATCTGCAATCCCTTGACCGCTTGCACTTGCTGGGAGAGTCTCTTGCTCTGCGGGACATGTTGTGTGATTTGTGGCGTTGAGGCACGGGGCACTTGCCTGAGGGTGAAAGAGCACGAAGGCGCCAAGGGAAAGCAGAGCTGCTGTGGCTCACTGCCCTCCTCTATAGGGAAGCAATTGCATAGGTTCAGCTGCGCCATATTTAAAGCATAGCTCTTTTGAGGATTAATCGGGTAAAAACATAAATTGTGGGAAGACCTGTATTATCATGATAATGGAAGAATTGCAAGTGTTTCTCAGCTTAACCAAACCACTCTTGAGCCGTTCTAACCTTTGAGAGTTTCAAAACTGGGTTTGGAGGGCATCTTTCTCCCCCTGCTTTGCCTTCCCTCGCCTCACCTCGCCTCGCCACATGTTTTGCTCAGCTACTGGATAGAATCCAGAGACCTCTGCAAATAAATGGTTGAACCTTCACAAGTTCAGTTCAGACAGATTGACCATAAAATCTTGGTGAAAGCCTAGAAAGGAAGGAGGTAGGGAGCCCTCTTGTTGGTCTGGGATGTGATTCACTGCACCAGCTCCAGCAACTTCATTGTGTTTCCACTGGTATCTGCTACTGGGTTTCTGTTCATTGCATATCAACCCTCTTATGTGCAACAGACACACAGTAATTCAGGCCCCAACAAACTCTTGTGGAGTACTTTAGGTTATTCGCTCAGTCCATTGTTTGTGATGGGAAATATGGTGGCAAAAAAAAAAAGGCTGAAACATCAGTACCAAGCAGAAAAACATGCAGTGGCAGAGAGCTTAAGGGAAGTTAAGGGGAGGAAAAGGAGGTTTACAACCGCTCCCAGTCATGATTGTTGGAAGACTGGTTTCCCTCCTTAGCTTTCCCTGACTAAAATAAAGAGAATCTAAGTATTTTTTATGTACAAGATGATCAAAAATCAAAAACATAGGTACCAAACATAGGTACCCATTAAGCTACTATACTGGAAGTTTTTCAAAGCAGTCTGTAGGGGGAGGTATATCTCTGTTAAGCTAGAGCTGGGCATCCTTATGTTCCTCCTTATGCCTGAGATCTCTTGTGTTCAGGTCAGGTTCTATTTCTATCTATTTACTTATTTATTTCTCAATTTACACAATACACCTACAACAAAATTCCACAAATAATCAATATTTAACACAGGTGGCAAAATTAAATTTCAAATCTGCAACAGCAAACATTGTGCCCACTCAGCCCATCTTTTCAATGGGGGAAAAACACAGAGTGCATAAATAGATTATACAGCACCTTAAAAACATTGCAAATGTAGCTACAGATTTGCATGGTAAAAATTTCCCCCTACAGGACATTAAAATTGTCACTTACATTAAGATATTCTTAGTATGTAATAAAAAAGGAAAGCCTGAATTATTTATTCTCGTGAAGCTTAAATAATTCCCATGCAAACTTTTCTGAATGAGAAGACGGAATATATTGCCCTTTAAAGCAATGTTAATAGAAATGTATAATTTAAAAGCCCTAAAAACACAAAATTCATGAAAAGTGTCAGGTGTCACATGGATCTTAATATATGATCTGACTCTGAAAAGTGGTTAGATAAAGCTAGAGTCTTGCTCAAGAGATCTGTTCACTGTTTGCATTTGCTGACTTTCCTGACAAAAACACATCGTACTGCTTGATATTCCCATTAGCCGTGCAGCATCAGAACAGCCGTGGCAGAGGATTGCCTCCAATTCCTTCCTTACATCACAAGCAGAATATTGTTGTTAGTTCTGGAGTCATTTTTGCACCTGTGCAAATCTGCTTCATAAACAGAAGGCAGTGCAGCTCCCTGTGCTTTACTGAGGCTACCACTTGGGCTGCAGAGCTTTACTTGCTTGCCTGGATGCTAAACAGGAATGAAAGACTCCCGCATGACCCCCTGATTGCAAGCTGAGTTTGTAGTGCTGGCGGTTATGAGGAGAACCAAACAATAACCTCCCTACCCAGAAACGGAGCAGGTCTCTTAGCCAAAAATAAGCCTGGAGCCCCGTGTTGTGACTTTAACACACACTTCTACAGTTTCCCTTGCTGAGCTCATGATAGCTGTTAGAAGGTTTCTTGGGAGATAGAGGGGAATAATTCTCAATAAATAATTTATTTAGCAATTCTCTTTGTTGCTATTCACAAACAGTTGTGAAATTCTCACAATGATTCATTATTTGCAATAATTTTCCAGTGAGTTCATGGAAAACTACTAAAGTTTCAGATTGCGTCTGTTGGAGATGTTAGAATTAACTGTGCATTCACAGAGTGAAGTATATAACCAACTGATATAAGTTGAATTGCAACTTGAGCAATACAAATAATGAAGTGTTTAATATTGTGCAAATGTTGAAGCACAGAACATTGTATCTGGGCAGTGTATGTTAGTTCTGTAAGTCACCAAATCAAAGTCGGGAAGCATAATCACATAGGTTTGGTGGCTAACCAGTTATGACTGGGATTTTAACTGGGATGCAGGAGTTCAGAAATGCCAACACGTGTTGAAAGCATGGCTATAGCTGCCAAATACGTGCTTGTAATAACAGTGTAGGATAGTTTGGGAACTTCCTAAGTACCTTGTTTTTTTGACTGATTTTTTCAAACTAAAGGATTAGGAACACATATGTGGGTGATATTTCAAGGGAGAGTATATTCTCGACCCAGCTCTGCCTTAACTAAATTTTTCATCAGGGAATTCATTAGAATTTATGTACACTGGGAGTGATAAAAAACTTTCATTTTGTGCTTTTTTTTCCCCTCATGATCACAATTCAGAAGAATTGCAGAATGTATTTGCTGGTCTCGCTAGTAAGGGCATACTTTACCATCAGGGCTAAGGGATTTTGTAACTTTTGTGAAGTCTCAAAAGTAGCTCTCGGGGGACTTATGTAAGGCCTGGTTTTGTTTTTTATTTCAGTGTGAACACAAATGTACCTGAAACTTTACTGAAGTTATGAGAGTCACCTAGATAAACTGTAGAGTTTATTGAAATAAACTATATTCTTCCGTTCGTGGTAACCACCTTAGTAGCTGACCAGGGCTTGCAACCTTATTAGCTAAGCTAGCATGGCCCTAATTTCCTCACTAGCTACCAGGAAGGTATTCAAGCTCAGATTTTTTCCATGGTTTGTGTAGATTGACAGGCAATCCCAAAATGAGAGTGGGAATAAGAACTCCAATAGACCATAACCGAGGGTGCCAGAGATGCTGAGTGTCAAGCACACGGTGCTGGTTTCAGTGAAATTTGCACCTGCTTATACCAGATTTGCACTTCGCTCCAAAAGTGAGACTGGACGTGGCTGAGCTTCCCGTCCCAGCGCACTGTGGTATGTGGCTGCTCCTGTCTGCTGGGAGAAAGCAATGGATAGGGCCCAATGAAGTGACCAAAACATGAGCCAGATGTTCCAGCTGCTTTGTAATGGCCATGCTAATTTGTTAAAGTTGAACAACTCACTCCAGCCATTTGCTGTAAAATGCTGTTTCTGCTGCGTTGCCTTCTGGCTGAGATCGTGGCAGTACAATGCCAGGTGCAGGGACTCGGGGCAGAGGTACTCCCTCTGCTTTCAGACTGACCACTTGCTCCTGTTTTGTTGTTGTCTGATTCACCATAGTTGAGCTGTTTGAGCTTTGCATTTTTTTTAAACATCAGTGTGCCTGATAAAACAGAAGCAATGGGGAGCTCTCTCGGGCGCACCTCGGCAGGGCCTGGAAGCTCCATTTCCCAGGCTCTGGGTACGTCTTCCATTTGCTTTGCTTTCTGAAGCGAACCACTGAGCTAGAAGACTTCTGTACACATCTCTTCTCATCACATCGTCTTCTACATCGTCTTGTAGAGGTTATTTCAGCCCATAATACTGTCTTTTGCAAACTCTCTCCACTACTGACTGTCTTGGCAGCCCCAAAGTTATCCCACAAGCCTCTGTGCCTACAAAACGCAAGCCTATTTAGAAGGTACCATGCCCTCCTTGGTCTGCCTTACACAGATGCTATCACTGTCACAGCTGCTCCTGCTTAAGATTGACTACGACTAAGAGCAATTCTGTGGAAGATCCCTTTATCTTTGCTGCTGCTTGCTTCTTTTAGGGGACTGTGCATTGTCCATCCAATTTATTTGTATGTATGTCATACAGAGTTTCCTTTGTAGAGGACTCTCAATATCAAGCCCAC
The DNA here is from genome assembly GCF_040807025.1 of Struthio camelus. NCBI lineage: Eukaryota > Metazoa > Chordata > Aves > Struthioniformes > Struthionidae > Struthio > Struthio camelus. Next base: position 8,271,985 of record NC_090947.1, on the reverse strand, counting down.
AGACTGGGAACACTTCAGTCTAGAGCTGGCTTTCATGCAGCCCACATGGGAGCAATGTCAGACCTAAAATCGCTGAAGAGTTGGCTCCTTTCCTCTCCTATTGGTCTCTCTGAAGGGGCCACTGCCATCCAGCTGAGATGATCTATGTTGTGGGATTTACTTACTGCACTAAATCCTAAAGAGGAAGCAGGCGACCCTGGGCAGCAGAACTGTGGTAGCACACTGCTTTTCCCGGTACTTTCCTTGCGGTATTTTTAGACTTATTCTGGACTACCGGGTGCATAAAATTCAGGCAAGAAATCTTGCTCTCTAGAGGTTTGAGGGTCTGTTGAGATTTGCATGTTTGTGTTTCTGTCAGGGAACATCATATTATTCTTCTCCTCATGAGCAGGTGTTGGATGCGTTGCTTGTAAAGAAATAAAGCTCACTGTTTGACTTCTTTGCTACCCGGAATGACTGCATCTCGCTTCAGGTCTCACTCTATTGAGCAAAAGCCCACAGGGCAAGTCAAATTACTGGTAGAGAGAACTGCTTGAGAGTGAAATGGTGGCTGAGGCACCTGAAAGCTTTTGGTTGTGTCTGTGGGCTGCAGAGTGCCAATTCTGAGGTAAAAATAGACGACTGCCTGCACCTGAGCAAGCCAAGGGAATCTCCTGGCTTAGTGCAGTGGCTGCCTTCTGGCCTACGTTAAATATTATCATTGCTACTGTTTGCCAGTCCTGTCTGTAGAGTTTTTGCAGTACTGTCATGGCATCCTTCATCCTCTTTCATTGCAAAGCAGTGGGCACGTGGCAGACACCAGCTCATGCAGGAGGTCCCGTGGCTGTCCCAGGGGAAAGTGGTGCCTCTGTCCTCACTGCCGTTCTCACACGCAGCGCCTCAGAAACCACCTTCTCCTGGCCGCCTGTGCTGCTGTGACCCTCCAGGAGCTCCAGGGCTCTTGTCTTAGGTTAGATGCGGTGACTTTTTGTCCATCTTCACTGCCTTCTTGAGCACAATTGTTGACTTGCCCTTTGCTCTCCCCTGCTCTCTCAGCTGAAAATAAAGGTGCCTCTGTTACTACCTTAAGTCCCACGGATGGCCAAAAGGACCAGAGCCATGGCTGTCACCTCCCTGCCACCTCTCTGTGTTAGAACATGTTGTTCTCTTGCGGGTGTGCACATGTTTACAGAGACTGTTGGGCAAAGCCTCCTGCTCAGCTCTGAAATACTCTGAAAAACACTGCTCATGGTGTCCCTGTGCTATTTTTTCTGACCAACTCTGGGCAGAAAGGGAGCACTTCTGGTAAGTGCTGAAAGAATGATGCTTTCCTGTCTGTAAAAGTGAGAATTAAAAAAAACCAACAACAACAGCAAAACAAAACTTAAGAGAAGCCTACAGAAGTTTAGGTTGAAGGAGTCCAAGGCAAAAGCTAAGGCTGTATGACAATGTGTTGTAATGTTGTCTTCTCTCTAGCCTTTCAGATTAGGGTGAGAAGGGAAAAGTGCCAAGTGTAAGTCTAGGTAGCAGCACCCTGAAGTCTTCTTACCCAGTTTTCTTACATGGGGTGAGAGAGCAAGGGGAGTTCATGGGTATACCTGGAATAAGCTTGATGCTCTAACATGGTCCCATACAATCAACAGCTTTACCTCAACTATGATTCATCTACTCCTTTATGCCCAGAAAGCAGAATGAGGCTTTGAGTTTCAAAAACAAAAAGCTCTCTAAGAAGAGCGCTATGGCACAGCACATAGGTAGGGCAAGCACACGCTGCCTGATCGGAGACACCAGCCACCGTGAAAATGTGCCAAACCGCACAGCTGCAGTGAAGGGTGGGAGCCCCGTTTCCCTCGCGGTCTGCCTGGGAGAGGTGCTGTTGGCGGCCTTTCTCCTGGGGATAGCGCAGGCTGAGGTGCTGCCTCGCGGTGCTGGGCCTGCTTCTCGGCCCCTGAGCTGCTGCTCACTGTGGCACAGCCTCTTAGCGCCTTTTTCTGCATTGCTCTGTCTACAGCAGTGTCACGTTACGAGATGCGCGCTTCTTATCTGCTGATGTCAGCACGAAAAGAGGAGAAGGAAATCATCTTTTCACTTAAAGTGTTGTAAATCAGCCTAGTAAACCAGACTATACATTATGCTTTTGTTACTGAGAGTTAAATTACAAGGAAATGAATGGTGTATAATAATTCCCCATGTCACTGAATTCTCCACTTCTCAGCAGAATAGTCTCTCACAAAAGCAGGTCTACAGTGCTTATCCCATGGCTGTGGAAGAGGCGCTCTCTAGTGGCTTTTTGCCTGAGAAATTGCTGTGGCGTGATGGCCCAACAGCTCAAAATAGATTCATCTAAATGAGGAGAAGGGTGATTATAACAGGAATTCGTGTTCAGATAAGTCATATTATCCCAGTTCAAGATTTGTTTTGGTGAAATAGTATGTGCCCAAGAAGACTCAGGATCTCTTTTGTATTTACTGAAGGCATTATTAGTTAAACCATGAGCTCATGTTTATCACATGTTTGCAGCCGTATTCCATCAAGGACAAAATGATAACCAATAATTCCATTTTGAAAAGTAATGTTTATTTTGGTTCCCAATTGCATCTGGTGATCAGCTCTTCTAGACCTCTGCTTTCTTCAGCTGGGTTTGATGATTTAAGACTGCAGAATGAATGTGTACTGCCAGTTGCCTGCTAGAGATTTAACAAGTGAGGTTAAATAAATCAGTAAAACAAAGCTCAGAAACAGACAAAACCTGTGACATTTATGTACCTCAGCTGACCCTTTCTCTGTACAACATGTATACACGGTTGTGCTACATACATAGGTATAACCAAACCGCTCCCTTATGCCTCATTTACTGGTCTCTATGCCTGATTTTGTCAAAATCAATCATAAAGCAAAGAAAAATCCAACCACCTGGGATAGTCCAATAGTAGATGTTATGAAACAGAGCATGAGGGTACGGGAGATGGAAGGTGGGGGGATTCTCCAGGTGTGATTCCTTCTCTCAGATAGAAAGGCCCCCCAGGAAAGGGCTTGTGTTTGCAGCACTGCCTCCCCTGCCCACATTGCTGCATCCCCCTGCAGAGCCATGCTCTGTGCTGCTCAGGACAGGGATGTGTTGGCAGGAGAAGGTGGAGCAGAGGCAGGAAGGCATGCGTGTTCCATCTTTTCAACCTCGTAAGCTTGAGACTAGCATGTGTCTGCAACTTCAGGAAAACTTTTTCTGGTATTGGTCCTGTGGAACAGGAAGACAGCAAAGAGAGATACCAAGGAAGGATTTAACTGGAAAAGAAAGCTGATACGGAAGTTCTAGCGCTTTGAAGGGATGGTCCTTGTCCCTTACGAATCCCTTTGGATCTGCTAGTTTGGGACAGTAAGCCTTACAGCCTGCTGTGGTGAAGGGGGAAACAATTGAGGGTGGTTTGATGTGTTGTGTTTTGGGCAAGAGGACCTGTTCAGAGCTGCTTGCTGCAAGATTGTGGTGTGAAGATAAGGTGGTTTGTGATGCCTTAAAGTATGTAGCTGGCACAGGGTGGGATTAGCTCAGCACCTCTGAATTCAACAGGCTCACAGTACTTGTAGGCTGAGAAGACCTTTACTAGGGTTATGTAACATGGTGATGAGCAAGAAGATTGTTATAATAGAGTATACATAGTATACTATTGCTATATATTATATATTCCTAGGTTCCCTGTATATTATATAGCTCATATTATCCCTATTATTCCCTATATATTCCCTATATATATATTCCCCCTATTCCCCATATACTACGTTTATTCCCATAGTATAATATTCCTATGCACATTAAGTGCTGTTGTGTTATTGGGGTTGAAGTAGCCAAGGGGGGAGGCAGGGAAGGCATGGAAACAGCATGAACAAGCTTTTAACATGTCAAGATTTTAAGAAGAGATTAACTGGACCGTTCATTATGTACCTGGCATCCCATTAGAGCCAACTATATGCTGTCAGAGGGCTTCAGAGAAGTAAATTATACCCACAGCTTCTAAGGAAACAGAGAAGCAAGGAAGAATTTTGGATCGCTGTTTTCACAGGAAATGAAGACATAACTTGAATGCACTAAAATAATAAACACTGATATCCTACAAAAGTACCTGGCACTGCCTAAATAGCTATTTTGAGTGAAGAGCTTGACTTCTTTGCTCTCCCCCAAGCTGAGTCAGCAAGAGCACTATCCCTCTTCCTTCTGCTGACCCTCCTCAGCTTCAGTTTATAACTGAATGCTAAAAATTCATGGTACTGTGAAGCTCCACAAAGGAGCAATTTTACTTCTGGACCTGTAGGCTTGAGCCACTGATCTCCAAAGAATTCACTGTCCTTTAGGAGCTTCAGGGTAGTGCATCGTTCTTCCACTCTCAGAAAACTCAACGTCAGTGTCATGCCCATATGAGCATGTGAGTCTAGTTGTAAGGTCAACCAGATGATACCTTCAGAGGGGGCCAGTTAGACTCAAAAGCTCCACATCTTCATTTTGGCAAGACATTTTAGGACCTTGCCTCACAAGCACAGGGCTGAAGCAGTTGTGGTCCAGTCAGTCCCACTCCTGGCTGTTGCTACTGTCTTTTGCACCAACAGCCACTGAACTACATGTGAAATAACTCCTGCAGTGCTCAGTTTTGCAGTTCAGTGTTAATAACAAACTGTTATGAGTGTGCTCAGGTTATATCATGAGATATAAACTGCAGCAATTTGCATGCAGTTTCATTTCTATGGTTAAGCTGCCCTGGCCAAAGGAGAAGAAGCCTCCAAGGGAAACGCAAGTCACTTCTGGGGGCTGCTACTCTTCAGTTTAATCCAGTCTTGCCATGAGTCCACACCCGTCACTCTGTGCTGTCCATCTTTTGAAGAGTCCTAGTGCAAACCAGTAAGACCACGGCAAGATGTAATCAGACCACTTTGTTGTCTGAGTACCTGTTGTTTCTATTTTGCAAAAATGTACACATTGATAACATGAGGAATGAGAGAGCAAAGGATGGTGATGTATGAAGAGTTGATTGTCTGAGCTTCAAAGCTAAGGATGGTTCTTTATTTGAAAGCCCTTTTCCCCCTTTAATAAACAGTGTAAGACATCATTTTCTATTAAAAACTCATGTATGTGCCTTTTTTTTTAAGGGTAAGAAAAGAAAGAAAGAAAATGCTTTGTTTCTCAGAAGCACCATATGTACCACATGCTGCAGTTGCTATGGTAATTATTCGCATTTTATTGAATAGCACTGCAAGGGGTTATACAGAAATGAATCTGACTGGCCAAAGTGCTTGTTAGAATGAATATGTCCAGTTATTTATAAAAGGTTCCATGAAGCACATGAAGAAAATAAGTGTGTGCAGGAGAGGGAGGGAAGGAAAGGAGAGGGGAAAACTTTTATAAAGCCAAGACCAACACAGTGACATAATGTCTTTTCCCCCGACTTGGAGATGGCTTTCTATGAGCCTTCTTACAGAAGAAAAACCAGCACACCAGCTTGGATTTACTTAAGTTATTAAGTTTTTAGCGGACAAAGCGTGGAATAATTTCTACACCAGAATATTAGTGGGGACCCAAGCTTTGGACTCCACTAGGACTTAAAGGGGCAGCTTCGATTTGCCAGACTTGACTATGCTTGTCCTTTTCTGGTCCAGGTTGGGTCAGGTAAAGGGGCCTCTTCTTCTAGCTCTCGTGTTCTTTAAAGTTGGCCTTTCAAGGGAAGCTATCATCTCCTGAGGTAACTGAAATCCTGGGAGGGTGAATCACCTGTGAGATAACGTCTTCCAAGATTTCAGAGCTGACCAAATCTGATACAGCTTCAGGCCACAGCCTAAACATGATCTACAATGAAACAACTCTACTTTGGTGTTTCTCTGTAACAGAACATCGCAATTAATGGAGCTATCCATGCAAGAAATATTCCTAAGCAATGTAAATAAATTAACAGGAATTAATTTAGCTAATTAATTTGATTGCTGTAAATTGATAAAATTTTACCAAATGCATAAGTTACGTGTCTGCATATTTTCTATACGGAGGTGATTAGTGTGCCTTGATGTCAGAGGCAAAGATAAAACGCAAGATCTAGAGAAGAATATTCTTCCAGTAGCATAAGTGAAATAAGGTCCTTGTAGCGCTTATAGTTAAGGAGATGTCCGTGTAGGCCAGAATTTGCAGTAACCGAATTGTATAGTTTGGGAAGAACTTAATTTGGAAGCATACTTACAAATCTGTTGATACAAAACTTCTAGCTAACTTTGACTTAACAAGCGCAGGACCATCTTTGTAGTGCTGTGCTTGGACAGCACCTATTATAGTGGGGCTCCGGCATGTGCGTGGGCTTCTAGAGGGGATGAATCTTGTACCATGCAAACTCTTTGGTTGCAACATGGTTGATGTACAAATGTGTCTGCGTGTTAAACTTGCAGATGGCATAGGCATGGAGGGCCAGCAAGCACTTTGCACAGCAGGGTTATAATTCAGAACGATCTTTCCAGATTGGAAAGCTGATTTGAAAAAATAATATAAGAAATTCTGTAGGAACAAGGTGTCCAGTTTTGGGTACTCTAATTCAGGAAAGGTACAGACTTATCTAGTTGAGGAGCAGGGAAGACCAACGGCAACAATCAGAAATTCAGAAAACATGATTGGTGAAGACACATTGAAGGAATTTAGGTTGTTCATTCTGCCAAGATACTTAGGGGAGATATGATAAATCTTCAAGCAGGAAAAAGCTTGCTTCAAAGAGAAGGGAATAATCTATTGTCCATGTCTGTGGAATAGAGATGAGGAGAATGCTGGACTAAAATGAGGCATGAGAGATTTAAGTCATGATTAGGAGAACCTTTTGCATTGTAAGGCTAGTAAAAGACAGGCTAAAGCAGGATGCTCCTGCCTGTGAGGCATGGAGCGGGTAGAGTTTTTCCTGTTCTAGGAGGAGGATGTAAACAAGGTGGTCTTCAGAAGTGTCTTTTGGCTCTGCTTCCCGTGATTATAAATAAATCCTCATGAATCATAATACATAGCATAATATATATAATGACTCACAACACTAACTCAAATTTCAAACTTGCACCAGCACTGGGGTCTTGATTCTAATTCCTTATGGCCTGTACTGCCCCAAGGAAAAGTTTGTCAAGCAAGTCAGGAAAACCCAGACTCTGTAGAGCACGAGGCGAAAGGAGAGACGAATCCCCTCAGAAATGTGCTGAAGAGAAGGTGTTCGGCTAGCTTGGCTTTACTTGGGGAGAACAACAGGGACTTCCTCCGCTCTAGAAAGAGAGGGTGTTTTCGAACTGAACCTGAACTGGAGTGGCACCGAAATCAACTGCACTGTAAACGTCTGCAAGCTCCCATTAGGTGAGCCTGTGGAAAAGAGGCAGGCTTTGCACAGGCTGTAAGGGAGGCGTCTGGGCTTGGAAAGGAGCCTTTGCCCCACGTCTGGGAGCCCAGATTTTCTAAGGGAGAAGAGAGAATGCCGGGAGGCAGAGCCAGCGAAGGCAGCAGGCCTCCCAGGCCCGCGCTGCCTGCTCTGCACGAGGACAGTCTTGGCCTCCTCAGGTGAAGCAATGGGATGAGTCTCTATGAGCAACCTCTCTGTTTCTCTCCCCACTGCAGTGTTTTCTCATGAGCTGGGCCGTGGGCTGCCCCCAAGCTTTACCTCTGTGCGCATGAAGCAGCTAGCCTAAGCTGGGACTTGGTTCGGTTGGCAACGTCTTGATGCAGCACGCCACTGGGGGGGGGGGACGTGGAGCCCCCCGCAAGGTCTCCCCACGACATGTCATCTCGTGCCACTGAGTGGACTCTTCTCCTAATCAGGGAAATCGCTTTAACAAGCTGTCCTCAGGTGTCTCAGCTCAGAGGACTCTCCTGGCTCAAGTGTTTGTGCTTGGTTTAAGATTGGATTTCACAGTCGTTTTCTCCCTCTGTTCAGTGCTTCCTTTTTTGTGCTGCAGAGGAGGTGTGTTTTGTCTGAGCTCGGGATTTGGTCTGTCACCTTTGGAGAGCCATCTTCCAAGCAGATGGAAGCGAGATTCAGCATCCAACCCCTGCAGCCAGAGACAGAGCTGCTTTTTTAGCTGGCACGCGGGGAGCTTCTTTTGCCTGGGAGGCTGTGTCCATCTCCTCACCAAGTCCCACTAATTAGTCAGCTTGTCTTTCACCCAACTTCCAGCCGCTCCTTTTCAATGCCCACATCTGTGACTACCAATTAACACAACAGCAAGTCAGCACAGCAGTACCAGGCAGCCCCCCGTAGCCATAATGGCATTCAAATACTGTTTTGACCTGAATGAATTCTCTTTGTTGGACAGTTACAGGCTCACGGAGGCTGTAATTACAATAGTAGCCTTAGTTCTGCAGATATCATTTAGCAATGATGTACCGAGACCAAACAGTATTGCAAGGCAGTCAGTATGCCCAAATATTCACCGCTTAGATCGTTTAAAAATGTTTAAGAAATCATTACAGCTGAAGCTGAAATGTACAGAGTGTGATTACATGCTCACTGCTAACAGGAAGGCTTGTCGCTTGCTATGGGAAGCAGGCAGCACAAGAGCAGAATTTATTTTTGAGCAGCATGTGACATAAATAGCAATCTTCAGGGGGTTCGCCATTAAAAACATCACCAGAGCCTCAGCTGCAATCTGAAGGACTTGGTGAAGCGATGTTTCAAGAAGAGATTGTAGTTTAGCACATAAAATATTTAGATAAGGCACTGAAGATGTTGTGCTCAGCTTCCCAGAAACGCACAGGGCACCCGACAATGCATTATTAACAGCTTAGGAGTTCAGTGGTGGGAGGGGAGGAGAGCAGGACAGAGCAGGATGGAAAGCTTTCGTTGGGTAAAGAGATTTTGTAGGAAGCACTCCAAAGCCTGGGGGCAGGAGGGGGTGCAGGTAAAGAAAGCTGGTGACTCAGTAGGAAAGGATGCCCAGCCATTACTATAGCAATGAGCAGTGCCTGCAGGCATATTCAAGTTGCTGAGGGCAGAAATGTCAGAGAAAAGGATGCCTGAGGGGTGCTGAGAGGCTCAAGGAACTGATAAATGAAATGGGAACTGGGAATGGATTGATGGCTCTTCACCTTTTCTTGCAACCGAATAATTATTGCCCTGAGAAGGCCAGCTTGAAAGCTTAGGGTAGGCTTATCATCGGCTGTAGGTAGCTTGCTCCCTGGCAGCTTCTTCAAGAAAGGCTGAGGCCTGGGGTTCTGCTCTCGCTAGATCCTGCCTGCTTTGTCCCCAGTCTACAGAAGCGCTCAAGCGCCTGCTTAAGTTGAGCAAAGGAGTTAGCAGCATAAAGCAGCCAGCTACGTACCTCACTGAATGGGGCCTGGAGCCAGAATGGCTAATGCTGAATCACTCCTGTCCTTTGCGGTAAGACGGGCACGCTGGCCGGACTGTGTGCGGATCCCTGCGCTGCTGCTTTTCATAGCCTGCCATTGCGGACAGGGGACTGCAGCCACGCGGGCTGCCAGCTAGCGTCCCTGCACACTGAGTATACTTCAAAAATTAAACCTCTATCCTCAGTTCCCTAATCTGAACGAATGGGTTTCTCGGGAAAGACTTAGTGAGATTTTTATGGAGCTGGTGTCATTTGAAAGCCAGTGACCTGGAGACAAGCAATATATTTTTGATTAAGTTAATGGGAGATCAGCTGACCTCTACATCAGAATGGGAAGGAAGGGGAAAAAAATCACTTTACTGTGCTTTTAAAAGGAAATGAAAATGTTTAACTGGGTTAAAGCTTTTTGAATATGTAAACTTAACAGAAGTCCAAATCACTAACTATTCTTTGAAAGACTGTACGGAGAACCTATGCCTACCGCTATCACTTAGAGGCAGGGTCCTTAATATAAAATCCAGGGAGCCAGGGCAGATTATAACTTTGTAGCTTTGAGTACCAAATCTTTCAGAGTTCTGCGCCTGTGATCCTGCCCTTCTGTTTGCTGGTGCAAAATGCTTCCATGACGAGATCCGGAGAAACACAGATTTAAGGGGAAGTGTGTGTGTATGTTTGTCACATTGCTTTATTGCTGGTAAATGCAATGCAGCTCAGTGCACATATATTTAGGAGACAGAAGGAATATGATAGAGAACTGAGCTGAGGGAGAGAAAGCTGTGGAGTGCTGTTTGATTTCCCCCCACATTTTGGTCTGCAGCCATAAGCATCCTAATAAAACAGTTTCTTTTAAGCTGACCAGGGATAAAACATTCTCAAACCTTTGAATGACTCAAAAAGAAGGGGATAAAGTATTTCAGCCCTGTATTCAAGCTTTTCAAAGTTTTAAGCACCAGGAAAATTAAAATTGAAGAAATATATCAGCAACAAGTCAGGTCAATGTCATATGCACATTTTCTAAGTGCATGTGCATGCTCGGTTCTCTCACCCAGGTTACTAATGAAGTAAAAAATGACCCTGGACAGAACCCTGCTGGATCCTGCTTAAATATCCCTCCAGCTGGAGAGAAAACCACTAACAGTAGGTATCCTTTGTAAGTGATTTTTAACCAGTCTGGCGCTCACCTTATAGCAATTTCACCGATGCTCTGCTTCTGTAGTCCGCTGATGAAAATGTTATTTGGAACAGCATCAGAGGCCCTCACGGTGCAAGCTTCCTCTGGACACTGTCAGAGAGGGATTTTTGCTACACTGTTTTGAATGGGTGTTGATGGGCCAAGATGCCATTTGTAAAGGTTGGGGCAAAGTATGTTCACTGATGGAGATGGGAAATAGTGGGAGCTGGCACGAGACCTTGACTAAACAGGGAAAGGTTTAGAGATGCTGTGCCGAAAGCAGCTACAAAATTAGCCACAGCCTGTCTGCAGACTGGGTTGGAGTACCTAGAGAAAGATCTCAGTCACAGATGCCAGTTGGACTACGGGCAGGATGGGGATAATATTCAGAGCGACTGGAAAAGAGGGAATGAAGGAGCCTTGGGGTACAGGGAGTTGCAATGTCTCATTCCAAAAAAGTTGAAATAACACAGTAAATTCCAACCAAAGAAAAGGAATTTCAGGTGACCCAAAACATGTCATGAGCTTAGGCAGAATACATAGCAAACAGTTTCAGATAAAAAGGAAAAAAAAAAAGGGAGGGACAATTTTTTTTTTTCAATGCTAAAACTTTCTAATTTTTTTAAACCTCTTCTTTTTTCCTTTTTCTATGGCTGAAACCACTCTGTCAAAGTGTTCCACATGAGCTCACAGTTTGGAGCCACTTGAAATATCTTTACTTTGACAAATTGACCTCTTACTGAAATTGCTTTAACTTCATCCTGCTTCAACCGTCAACTGCAAATGGGGCCTTCCATGAGCTTAGTGATGCAGGGGAAGAGGAGGAGTCTCTGGAAAACAACAGGGGGCTGCAATGGGAGATAACATAGTGGGAGGGATACCAAAAATGTGGGGTTTTTTTACAGTGAAAAGGTGTAAGAGGGAGAGCATAAGTGGATATGGGATAGGTGAGGGTCCTGGTGAGCTGAACAGACACCTTCTGTAGAGAGTGAGAGGGCAGCTAAGGGAACGGAGAGGACCCTTTTCTCCCATCTCTTTTTCCCCTATGCTTTTACCCTTCCTTGTTCCCCACACACTCCAGCAATCAGTGAGGCTCCTTTTCTTGTCTTCTCCAGGAACAGTTCATTTTGCTTCTTGCATCAAAACTGCCTAAAAGTGTAATTATTTCCTGTTGCCTCTATGCATTTATCTGTGCATCCCAGCAGGACCCTGTGTTTGCCTAACACAGACTCTCCCTCTCCCCTTCTTCCTCCATACAGTGCGGGTCCCTATAAGAAATTTTCCCAAAAGGTTTCTAAACTTCCCTGCAGGGTAGGTTGCTTCCTTCAGGCCTGAAGATTTCATGACAACACATTCACCTTTGCTTTCAGAGCAGTTTACAGCTGGCTCTACTCTTTTCTCTTCTTTTGGATATTCTTTTATTCAAACAACTCCTGCAATATGTATCATTTCAATTACCCTGGAGGCTTACACAGTGCTTACAGTGAACTGAGCTGTGCTTCCAACTCCTGCCCATTATATTCTGACAAAGAAGCTCAGAGGCAAGGCTGTGTGACTGGCGAACAGTGTGTAAGGCAAGGTTCAAGGGGAAGGAGTTTAAGAAATAGTTACTCATCACTCTTTTCCCCTTTTCCATAGTCTAGCTCTGTCTTCTAACATTGAAATTCAGGCTGCAATCAGGGGCTGGGAGACTTTGTTTTAGAAGAGGGTTTTGCTGAAGGTAATAGGGGAAATGTAAATTGGCTGTTTGTTTATGCTCCTGGACAGTAAGAACTAGGCAATTGTTATTCCACGCATTCCCTGAATGCATTGAAGTCGTCTTTTTGTAGAAGATTTGTTTAACCAAAGATTATCCAACATGCAAAGAACTGCTTCATAGTAACTTGTATATCTGTAGGGCTTTTGGTTTGTTTCAGCGCTTGCCAGCTCCTCAGCCCTGGTCCCTTACCCATCAAAGTCCTAGACATAATACCCATAAAAGCCTGGGAAGCTGCCCAGTATAACCAGGGGTTCCACCTGTTATTTAAAACCAGAGGAAAAACTATATTTGCTATGGGGAAACTGGCGGTGCCCACTACACAGTGGCAGGCCCTAAACAACATATGATACAGAGCTACAAATACACTGTGCAGAGGGGGAACGCTGCCTGCTTTTAGAAATGAGGATTCCCCACATGGATGCCTTTGAAGGTAATTTAGTGGTGCCCTATTCCTTGTCTTTGTCAGTGTATGCAAGCTGGTACCATCTTGCAAGCACGCCCGGCTAGCAGAGAGGATTGTATTATAAATGCCTAACAAAAGGATCTCCCTTTCCTTTCTCTCCTCCTTCTGCACTTACTAAGCTAATTACTTCATTTTTAAAAAGGGAAAAACTCTTCTCTGCTCATCCTTCACATGCCTCCCATCTCCTCTGCTTGATCTTTTAATGCTGCATGCTTCAGCTGTAAAACGACAAGGTGAGGGCTCACATTCACTTTCCAGCTGGAATTTCAAGGCTAGATTTTTTTCAAACCCAGCCTTCAGCTGTTAGTGGAGGGTCAAGCCACTTTAGACAAAAGCATTCAAACTTCAGAAGACGTAGTTCAGCAAGACTGGCTGAGGTGCTGATGGAAGGGACGCCTGACCATGTCTTCCTATGGTTAAGGATGACAGTGCAGATTAGACCGTGCTATTAATGGATGTAGCCTCCTGACACCTCACTTGGTCAGGACTAGATTTTTGTCACCTCGAATGATCATCCACCCCACATATCAGGGACTTTGGCAGAGAGCCCTCATCCTCTGATTACAGCTGAGCTATCCAAAGGAAGGTAGGATAGGTACAGCCTAACATGGCTGTTTTTGCCTTGGTAGAATAATAGTGACTCTAATTTTTTTAGACGTCTGAAGTCTTTTTTTTCCATGTGCTACTGATAACTTCACCTGGCGTAGGAGAGAGCACCATATTTTTACAAAAAAAAAAAAAAGCCTCTTCAAAGTGATACTTTGGGGAGTAGCAGCAGAAGCAGCAGTAGTCAGCTCCGCGATAGCAGGCGTGCCAGTTTTTATTCTGGAAAAGCATTGCTTCTTCTCTACTGATACTTGCTTGCATGCCATCTCCTGCACAGCTTGAATGGGCAGAGGAGAATTAATACTTTTTGTTTAATTAAAAAGCTAGTGAGGTAGCAAACAAATTCAGCAAGCAGCTTTTCCTTAACTTCAGAATGAGTTTTTATTATTGGTGATATTCTTGTGAGGACTTGTGGTCCTCTTGTGAGGACCTATTTGGAGCCCTAAACAAAGACAGGGATTTTGTGGCTTATCTATTCCCTTAGGACAGGACGGAACAAAATCTTGACCTTGGGTGGGTTAATTTTCCAGTCCAGGTCTACGTTTTTCTGTCCCCTCTAGGAGCAGAGCGCCCACGGCATTTTAGGCTACCTTTAGCCATCACACTTCTGTGGTAGAGGAGGTCTCTCTCCCATACTGGCAGACGTTTAGATTGCATTGCACATGCACAGCCATTACTTCTCGTTACTTTTCCCACCAATTACTTGTCATCCTTTTGCCCACCATGAACTCAATCTTGCAATCAATCCTTCATTGACTTTTTAATCTTTCTTGGACTGGAGGGGTTGAATGTGCAACAACTGCAAAACCAGGGAGCTGAAGTGACAATCCTTCAGCTTTAAAAACCATAAACAGAAGTAGCATCTTTTGACGTAGACTCCCTTGATGAGTAAACACGTACTTAGCAATGCTTGGAAAATGCACTGACTTACCTCCATGTTGCAGCCAAACATATATCCTTTATTGTTCTTTCTTGGCATGCTGCCTGTAATGTTGAATTTGCTCTTGCTGAATTAACCCTACCCCGATAGACAGCATTTCCCCCCTTCAGTATATATATGCATCATCAACACAAGTGGATATCTATCTAAGTACCATACCCTTTGCTGCCGCCTTTCTGCCCTTTATTCCTCAGACCATATAAAATCCGTCTGTCAGAAACTCTAAAATTACTTGTTCTATGAAGTGAAATCTTCAAAGTCCTTCAAATATATAGCATATGAAAACTCTTTTCTTTATCCCATTTAGGATTATAGCCAAAAATAATAATAATAAAATGGCAAGACAGTTCCTTCCTTCCAAAGAAAATAATTATTAACCTTCATGATAAAAGCAGATGCAATTCCAGTGATGGACTTCTTCTCCAAAGGAAGTGTGGGGAGGGTAATAGCTGAGGACAGGGTCATGCTGACAAGCAAGTTGTGGAAGAGCAACAGCTCCCGCAAAAGTTTTTCATACCTAAGGAAGAGAGTAAAACCTGTATTTAGCACCCTTGCAGTTCAGTAGTTGCTTCTGAATTTGGTGGCTTTCATCAGTGTCTGAAAGGCATGATCTGAGAGCGTGTTTGGAGCAGAGTCTTTCGGACTACGTTTAAGTTTCAGGTTGCTCAGTATTAGCCTTTGGAAGAAGAATGTATTGCTCGTTTTCACTTCACTATGTTTATACTCACTGAGACACGGCTGGGCTGATTGGAAGCGTCAGTAATGCAAAACCAAATGGCACGAAAGTATCAGAGGGGAGTTGCAACGCATATGCTGTCTCAGTACTTTGGAAATCCTTGGAGAGAAGATCCACACCACTTTGGAAAGGCAAACTCTTGTGTTTCTAGCTTCTTACATCCATTCCCTGCCCATTGTGTAGGAGCAATTCACAGGACATCACAAAAAACGATAAACAGCTGGAACAGTAGGACTGCCGAAAATTAAACATCTGCATGTGAGCAAAGAGAGAATATAAAGAAATGCAGCCCCAACCAGATATGCTGAGGGAACTACTGAAAACAGAGATGCTGTGACATGAAGCTGGATGAGGTTTAGAGAACACAGTTTGCAGTTAACATGTACGTCAACACAAGTTCTAAAGCACCTTATCAGCATCTGACTTCCTTTTTCTTGCTGTGCATTTATTCCAGTTTCTGCTGAAGCTCTGAGGTGTTCAGGTTCTCTGCCTGCTTTTCTGCCCACAAGGGTGAAACTGCTGTCAGCTTTGCAGCCGGAAGTGGATTCTACCCATGGGACTTTCCCCCACCGATTTCTCTTTGTATACTTTTTCACTTCGCTCTTTGCAGGTTTGGGCCTGTGAGCTGTTCATTTAGGCCCTTATCCTGTGGCTGCTGAAGCCAGTGACGAGACTCTTTTTGACCTGAGGACTAGGTATAATCCCTTTCAGGGACTAGCAGGGACAATTCATCCCCATTCCAAGATGAGGCAAAGTGACTTGATTAGTGCCTTGCCCTAAGAGAGGGAGCACGTGGGCATCCTCCACTGCTGACAGCTCTTACGCTTCTGCCTTCTCAGCTGCACACTGAGAAACAGCCCAGCAGCAGGTATACTCTCTCCCCAGCAGCAGAGAAGGGGTTAAATTTCAGGCAAAGCTGAAAGGAAATAAAAAGATATTTCACATATCCCTAATGGCTGTGTAAAAGGCCCCTATCATGTTACTTAATGTGAAAATAATGTCACTCTTGCACTGCAGTGGGGCCTCACACTTTTCAGGGGATTCATTTATTAATATTAGTCTGGAAATGCATTTTGTTTTGAGTCAGTACTGGGCCACACAGACGCAATTACATATTTATCAGTTTTCATTATCTTATTTGTGGATTTAAATAACATATTTGCATTCTCCCTGTCCAGGCACATCCTAAGTGCTTGGCCTCCCAAATGTTCCCCATGTGCTGGGACATGCAGGAGAGCTTCCTGTATGTTCCTGCAGGAACTACTGGGCTTTGAGCTGTGCTGATCTCATTTGATCTACGTGCTTGCTGGATGTCTTCAGCTAAGCTTCTCGACAGCTCATGTGGAATGAAAAACACTGTCAGCAGGGGCTGTGTTCCCTAAGCGCAAATTTTCCATCAGACCAAGGAATGACAAATGATTTTTTCTTTGCCACTGATGAGGGCATCACAAAAAACAACTTACTGATGCACTTTTTTCTTCTTTTTCAAGATGAGGTTGAGGATAGGAAGGAGGGGGGATTTGAAATGAGAGGGGTTTGAGTTTTCCTTTGCTTTCATCTGTCCACAGATATCACTCACCACTTTCGTGAAGAGCATAAGCCATCAGCTGGTTTGGGTGGCACATTTGTACGTCAAGGTCCATAGGTACTTGCTGCAAAGGCCTGGGTGTGTTTTCTTATGGAGGAGCAATCTCAAGGGCAGCTGTATGCTGTTGGCTGGGTTTCAAAGGCAAGCACCCCGGCTCCTGAGCACCCCAGGAAACAGACTGAATGCGCACCCCAACTCACTGCAACCTGCACTGCTGCTGCAGCACGCACACGGAGCGCTTGTAAACATGGTATTTGTTGATTTCCAAAGACCTCGGCAAAGCTAGAACATGCTCCAGTCGTCCAGGGAGGTACCCAATCCAGGGGTGTTAACCTACCTGCTGTGCGACCCCCTCTCTTTCTTATAGTGGAATAGGGAGGGAAGAAGGAGGCCAAAGCTTTTGATTTGGTGACTTCACAATCCTAACATGGAAAAGGCTGATGCAATATTGTTTGTTTTAACTAAAGGTATTTCCATGGCCCTTATCACTGTGGCATCTGAGCCAAGGCCAAAACTCCACTTTCCTGTCAGGTCTGCAGAACTGGAAGCAGACAGCTGAGGGATAAGTGTCTGGTGAGTGGATGCAGCTGGAGTTTGTTAACCTGTGAGGCCCACTAAATCGTGTAAAAGGAGGAAGAGGAAAGGAGTGGGTAGTAGTGGGGAAAGGTTGTGTATGGTTCAGGAAGGGCTTGGTGTGGTCCTTGGATCCTAGCACAAATGGCATTTTTATTTGAAAACCTGTCCTATCCCCAAAAGGCAGGAGGGGCTCTTACTCTGGCCCTTTAGGCCCTTTTTTTCATCTGTTTGGGGGGGCAGGCTGCTTCCTACCCTTGGTCCTGCTGTATCCACCTAGAAGAACCTTGGAGCTCTGTGAGAGCTTGTCTATGCTCTGGGGGGAAGGTGAGGTCCAGAGCAGGGTGTCTCTGCTTTGCAAGGTGACTTGATCCCTCCAGGCAGAGCAGTGTGAAGAATGAGGTTAAAGTCAGCCTCAGTGTCCCCCAGGCTCAGAGCTATTCCGTCTGCAAAATCTGTGTTTTTGTGAGGAGCTGATATGCACAAGGCTGTTTTAGCAAAAGGAGTTTGTGCTGATTTCTCCCTGGGAGAGCAAACATCCTACTTCCCACCTGGCATATAGCCTGCTCTCTTCTGTCCCTCAGAGTCCCTGTGCAAAGATCTCAACCCTCAGCAGGAATGGCCTTTTTCTCACAAAGCTTTTAGGAAGATCTTGGGCAATCTAGCTTCCATCTTCTCTTCTGGGAATGCTGGCAGTCCTTTTCTCCTGAGGTGGACTCCAAAGGTCCCTCTCTCCGTGGATTCCTGGTTTGAAAGGGGGCTGTGCTCCATGCTGTCAAAGCACTAGCAAATGGCTGTAGGACTTGCTATTTGTGTGGGTAGTCTTGAAATTACAGCACAGAAGTAGCTAACCTAGGCACTGGCTTGACATAACTGCATTCTTCCAAGTATTTCTTTTATATAATTACCTTGTGTAGTCTTTCAGCTTTCTTGAAATTTCCCCCCCACACCTTTTATGCTAGCTAGCTGTCTTGGCTTAATTTGGATTGTAAAGTCCTGCTTGGTATCTATGTCATTCCTAACTTACAGTCTGTATCACTGAGGCTTTCTGTAAAGAAGAAGTTGCCCTACACCCCTGCAACTAGATGAGTTGAAATTGTTTCATCATTTCAAAAGGCATCGAGTGGTCCCTGAATGCAGCTAAAACAGAGAGATTCTGCTGTTTGGTAATAGAGATTTGGTCAGTTGGGAGGGAGAAAAACAAGACATAAGAGTTCAGCTCCTGTGTGGTCTTCAGCAGGTCATGACGCCCCTGTGAGCCTCAGCTTGCTTTTAGAGAGTGAAAATACGCAGAGTTTCTTCTATACTGTTTAGTAGACTGTGTAGTTAGATTGTCAGTGCTTTGGATCAGGGAGGGTTTATGTATAGGCAATAAAGAGCACCTGATGCATTAGGATTCTGGATCTTAGTACAAGCACAAGAGTAATAATGAGAGAGGCTGTTGCCGGAGGAAAAAAGCTGATTCGCAGTGGTGGTTGCATTTTCTCTAAATGTGCCTACCACTAGCTCGTAGAGAGGGATGTCTATGAAGAGCTGGTCTTACAATGGTCTCATTTCCACAGACTATCAGTGCGTGTCATGAAAATACTTTAAATTTTGGTGGTCACTTTATCAAAAAGAAAATCAATGCTATGTGATTCCAGCAATCAGGAATACCATGAAACAAGTCAAATTTCAGCAAATAACTGAGGCAGTATGCCTCAGTTTGAGATTTGTAGGCTGAAATGGACTTTGTACAAAACAACTTGATCAATGTAGGACAAAGAAAGTATACAAAGGAAGTATATTTCTGCATACTCTGTACCAGACTAGAAGGAAGACTAAATTCACCAAACCAGCTACATACAGCAAATAATTCAGGCAAAGTCACAACGTTTGATTTGAAACTGTTAATGAATATAAGAATGCTGGCAGTACTTCAAGTTGGCTTTATCTCAGTTGAAGGATTAACTGTCCACCAAAAACTTTAGCGGTGTGAGCCAGGGGCTAGTCTGAAAGCTAGGACTCTGGGCTAGGTACAGCAAAGACTCTGGAAGTTGTGCCTACTTGGAGAGCAGTTCCAGTAATTTAGCATTTTTCATAATGCCAATTTCATAATACACAGTTTCTGAACTTACTCATTCCCATGAGGACTGGGGGAAAGACACATGGTCATCATTTTGAGAGTCTTGGAGAGAGAAGTACTTCTCCTCTGGCCTAGCCAGACCTACCTCATGTGCTGCCAGAGCTGTTCCTTTTCCTTCCATCCCTATGCATTTGTTTAAATATCTTGCTCCACGGCAAACACAAAGTTGTGTCCATAATCCATAGCTTCTTTTTCAAGAAGTGCTTATCATAAGCCACTTCTGCATTTGTCCCAGTCCTGAGACCCTGTGCATCCTTCTGCTCCTAAAAACTGCAATTCATCAAAACTGGTCAGCCCCAAGATCTTGATTCTGAGAGACAGGAAAAGGAAAAGAAAACTGCAATGTACAGAGTAGCCTTTCCCTTGATACCTCCTTCCTATTTCTGTAATCCAGGGATAAAGGATAGGCTGTAACAAGACCTACCACTGAGCTCCCTCTTCAGGGCCCTGATTCTGCACCATAACCATTTAGCAAGCTTCTTTAATTAACTGGGAATGGAGTGCAGTGGTTTGGCATTTTATTATCTACCCTGTCTGCTTTATCCTTTGTGTTTCCTTGAGTTTGGCATCTTGAGTTACAGTCTAATGACATTTTCAAATCCAATTCACCTACTTTCAAGAAAGGTATTTCCCCAAAATAACAATAATTTAAAGAGCATTTTGAAATTGAAAGGGGTAGCAGTCCCTTTTCCCGTAACTGAAGCTGACTTTTTTTCTTCATAGCATTTGTTTCTCTTGAAGGGAGTCACACATATTTGTTTGCTTGTTTGTTTGCTTGTTTGTTTATTTCTGCCTCTCAATTACTTCTTTGGCTTGTCTTACGACTCTGATCAGTCACGTATATTTCTAATTAGTTTTCAGACAATGGTTTTTGTTTTTGATTTTTGTCTTGATCTGTAGATTCTTGCTCCTGCATGCTCCCAGCATCCCAGCTTGGTGTGTAAAAAGGCAGCTGGCTTCTATCAAGAGAAGCCATCCTCGTACAGGGAAGATAAGTGCAGCAGTTAAGGCAAGGGTTTTGAATGCTCTTGGAAAGCATGCTCAGTATGTCTTTCAGTGCAGGGTGGCTGATTGCTTTGTAGCTTGCTTCTCCATAGACTTCTCCCTCTATCTGCTTATTTTTCTTTTTCCTGGACACTTGTGCTTGACATTGTCTGCTATTCCAGAGACTGGTCTTTGAACAGCTGCCAGCCACTCCCCTGGGTACTGCCTTGGCTTTCTTGTGCTATCAGAAAAACAAATACGAAACAATTAGCGGGAAGATCAAAATCTCTCAGTGCTTCTGGAATCCCAGAGAGGAATCTGTCTGGCATTCAGGTACAGACGGGCTGTACTGGCTGCCTGGCTCATTCTTTTCTTTCTTTCCTTCTTTCTTTTCCCATCCACTCCAGTTTCTCTCCATCTTACAAAAGATTGTTCTTTTCCATGAAACAAGCCCTTATAAAACTTTATTCACGCTGATCAACTTTAAAAATATGCCAGGGTAAGGGTTTTCTTCTTCACATCTTCTGATTACATTTTTGCCATCTCCAATCAATGGCTCTGCCAAGGCCCAGTAAACATTCAGGATATGTGGTACTACATGCTTTTGTGCTGCTGGCCTACACGATGATGATGATGATGATGAAACCATTTCTCTAATCCATGCCTCAGTTTCCTAATCAGTAAAATACTACTTATCTTTTCTGGAATCTAGTGATAAGGAGAACTCTAAGAGCTAGTTATTATTAATTATGTCAAGTGGTGACATTCCAGTTATTGTACAGATGGTGAAGATTATTTTACATAATGGTTTTTGAGGCTAAAGGTTATTGGGTTTTTTTTTCAACTAATAATTAGGACGTTATGTTTTCTTATGACAGACAGAAATTATTTCTACTTTCCAACAGAAAATTGCATTCCAGCTGGATAAACTGGGGGGGGTCTGCTTTCCTTTTTTTTTTTTTTTCAGTTTTCCTGTGGCACTCAGTTATGTTGTAGAAGGGTACTCATTTTTCCAGCAAAAAGTTATAACTTTTTACAAGAAAAATCTATTATAAACTATTTCCTCACCTTGTACCTTTTATCAAAAGTCTTCATGAGGGGAGAATGGAAATATTCTAATCACTTCCATTGTTTTGGCTTTGAGAATTTTTAGAAAAGCCAAATTCAGATCATTTGGAGCACAACCATTCCTCATCTCTTTGAGCTCAGTCCTACCTGAGTGTTTTGTCCAGTGCATGGAAAACTTCCCCTGCTGAATCACAGAATGCTGCATCTCAGTGGTCCTTTTATTTTCCCAGCAAAACTCCATTTAACTCTCAAAATATGGCATGATTATATTTAAAAAAGTATGACTGGTGATCTCATTCATCCTGAGACAAAGTTGGTCTAACTAGAACTGACTGAAGTATTGAGGGGGTAGACATGAGTGGGTACTTACTGCCAGAAGACATCAAAGAAGATTGGGGAGCTAGATTTTCATGAGAAGAGAGTGTTATGACCTCAGGTCCAACCTCCTTGCTAACACAGGTCACTCACAGCAATTCAGCAGGTTGGTATCTTCTGCTGGAGCTAGAGTTCATCCTAGGAAAATGTCCAATCTTGATTAAACATCTTCAGCTGATGGAGAATCCACCATGTCTCTCGCTGAGACTTCTAAATGTAATGTGGTTAGAGGCCATTTTTATTTCAGCTGAAGCTAGCCTTTGAGAATTTTTGGTTCTCTGCTCTCATTGTTTAGTGGAATGTTCTATGGGAAGCAACATTTTCATCAACAGTCAGGACCGTTCCCATGTAGAAACCAAGATCTTGAGGTAGACTCAGCACAGACAGCAGCAAATCTGCGAGATATTTTTGTAGTGAACTCTGTTCATGGGCTGCCACATATTGTACTAGCTGGACCTGCGTAGGGACGTGGGGTTTCATTTCTGGGTAAGCAAGAGAAGAAGGAATTGCACTAGAGTATTACAGGTACAGAGGACATAGTGATTTTTGTCACAGCTAGCCATGCCTAGAATATTTAGTTTTGGGCCCAGCATAGCTGTGCAGGTATCGATATGGGCTGCAGAGAGGTTCTACATCTCTACATGGGTGAGTGAGGACAGATGAACATAGGCATCCTTGCTTGCGTGAAGAAGGCAGTTCCACTGGGCTGCTGCATACCTGGTGCAGTCAAAGCCTATTTGCTCAGGCCC
The DNA here is from genome assembly GCF_040807025.1 of Struthio camelus. Classification (NCBI taxonomy): domain Eukaryota; kingdom Metazoa; phylum Chordata; class Aves; order Struthioniformes; family Struthionidae; genus Struthio; species Struthio camelus. Next base: position 8,249,539 of record NC_090947.1, on the reverse strand, counting down.
GGCCATATCACTTGGGACTGGAGAGACCCTGGGACTGGCCAACTTGGTGGAGCATGTGCAAGGGAGCTTAGGTCTGTCCCACTTTCGTAGACATGACCTAAAAGGACCTGCAGACTAGCTGAACAATCAGAGGCTCCAACTAAGCACGTTTTACATGTAGGAGCACTTCTTAAAGCACTTTTCTCTCCCAACCTTGCTTATATTCTTTTTCCTTCAGATAGTAGTCTTAGGAAGGCCACTTAGAAGAGTTTCCCTTTGCTAAAGGAGAAGATAGGTGGATGTATATGTACTTTGATGGCACTTTGGTACATCTGATTTGACTGGAGCTTCTCACAGGTGGCAATTAGGATGAGAGGGAAGATAACAGACTTGTGAAATGGTGGCAGTGTTGTGCTCAGCACTTTCTGACTCCTTTGTTTAAGAGGAAGGACCTAAGTCGTGTCACAAGCTTGAGCCAAGTTTCTTAGTTGTCATTTCGCTCCCTCATGCTGAACTGCCGAGTGGTGATTTGTACTTGGCTGCTGGTTTCAGATGTAAAGCCTGCTGCGTTTCTTCCTGGAACATCCTGACATAGTAAACAAGGGAAAGCAGAGGAAAAGCTTTTCCTGTGCAGCCAGCTGGAGGGCCTGTGCTTTCTCACTTCTTCATGCAGTCTTACCCTTGACCCCGGGGTGGTATCCAGTTCCCTGTGTCAGGTTCTCCTGAAAGTTGTGATTTCCTCTCTTGACAGGCAGCAGGAAGATGAGAAAGCTGTTGGGCAACCTTTGCTCTGAGAGTACCGGAGGGTTATTAACAAAGCACGCCTGACAGGCAGGGTTTAGGAAATACTGATAACATCAGGAAGAGGGAGGAAGGTAAACAGTCCAGTAGCTTAGGGCATGTTTGTCATTTTAAAATTGGCCCAGGCCAGCAGCTTTATAAGCCATTCTTTCCCTTCTAGTGTCATTGTCACAGACTCGGTGTTGCACATGAGATGACACCACTTCCATACCAGCTGCGTTGGATTCAAAACCTTTAGCTGGGACTCCAGTCTGAACCAGTCCAAAGGCTGGCAAAGTTTCGGCTTGCTTTCGGTGCCACATAGGACAGTTAGACCATCCAGCTCCTCCTGTCCTCAGATGTGAGGGTGCGGCCAAATCGAAGTGTTGTTATTTCCACTGCCTCACTGATGAGGAGACCCATCGCAAGGGGAAGCGACCTACTTTATATGGGAATTAAGGCCAAGAATAGAATTTGTGTCATTGACTTCCACTAACCCAACTTTGTAAAAGCTAGCTAGGACATTCAGCTGGGAACTACGAAATCCGATCCGCTGGGCGGTTTGCAGCTAGGATTTTCATGTAGGTCTTTTCTAATTATCACTGACAGGCAGATCTAGGGTAAGATTATGCATTTGGGTTCTTGTTTTTTCTCTTCCCTCCCCTTCTTCATATCATGTGTCGGCTCTAGTTTCCAAATACGTTTCCATGTCAGAACACTAAATTTCATCCATGATAAGCATATTTGCACAAGTCCTGATAAAATAACCCTGCTGCCATGTCTCTCTGGGAAGGTGGAGACACCAGTCATAATGTAACATGACAATGGAAGCACCATGAGGCTGGATATTGAAATTATATCTTTTCCATTTGTGCAGTAACTGTTGTTTAGTATGGCTTGTCAGCCTGTCAGATAAAGGCACACAGTCATCTATGAGGAATTATTAATGAAGATTCAGCCGGTTTTTCTGCTGGAAACGGATCACTTCACTCTTCATCTCTCTGACTTTTTACATTAGAAAACTAAAAATAGCCCTGAGTTTATAAGGAAAGACCTTCAATATCTGGCAGGTTTTGCCTTTCCTTTCCTGTAAGCTGTTCCCCAGAGGAAGGCTAAATACACAAATCCTTTTTCTAATGTTTTGGGGCTGAGCATTTCAGAGTCATAAACATGAATGCAAGGTGTGCATCCTCGCCTGTTAAGCACGCTCAGTCCACCAAGCCCCCTTACCATCCAAACAGAACACAAAGACCAGAAAACCCCTCCAGCCTCTGGTAATTTGCATTTTGGAGGAAAGAGCAAATTAAGAAAAAGAAGTTCTAATCACACCAGCTCAGAATAAACTTGGTGTTGCCAAATGCTATACAGCAGCCCTGCTGTTGCAATGCTGGGCCGTCCTGCTGCACAGTCTTGCCCTTACAGCAGGACGTGCTGGGGGGATGCCAGGGCCAGGAGGAGCACGCAGAGCAGGGAAGAGTGTTACACAGACAGCTGTCTGCTAATGACTCCCATTATTGCATTATGACCAAGAAAACTCATTTCTGCCGATAACCTTGACAGGCCTTGCCTTCTGGCCTTTCAAAATAAATGGCTGAAACACAGAAATGTTGTCATCTGTTATGGCTTTTTTTTGCCTCCTTTTCCCCACAACCTAGAAGGTCCAGGAACTGTTTAGACCCCCAGACGATTGGGGTTTTAGATGCCAAGGGAGAAAGTCTGTGTAGTTGTTTGTACTATCTTCCCCATTCTCCCCAACACGATAGTGGGATAGCCAGCTGGTGTGGGTGAGTTGCTCTCTGCGATGGGTATATGCCAAAGGCACCTGAATAGGTGTCTAGCATGATACCACCTTTATAAGTGGGCAGTGAATCACCCTGTACACGCACACACTGTACACACTCACATGTCTAGCTCCAAGGCCACATTAGAAATCAGTGATTCACTTTTTTCCCATTACTTCCTGGAGGATGTGATACCATCTGTGTCCAAATGCATACAGTTCTCAGGTGTGCCTCTGAACTGTATGCTGCGAAGCTTTCAGTGCAGTAGTGGCCAACACTAAAAAAACAAGAAAGGGAAAGCAGATCAGCTTCTTTTCTCTGCCAAAGAATCTGAATGTGGTTCCACACAGTTTAACGCAGCTAACTGATTCTTTTGGATGTACTGGGGCTGCGTTCTACGCTCAGCGCTTTCCAAAACCAAACCAAGTCAACAAAGTGCGCTGCAGCATGAAGCAAAACAAAAACAGACAAAAGTTCATGTGTTGTCACCAGACAAAAATTTGCTAAGAACCAGCAGAAATGAGGAGTTAATGGGTCCCATATGCAGCAGCTAACCTGGGTTTTATAAGATTTTACGTGAGATTTCTGAAAAGATTTCTATACCAGCAAATGAGATCAAAAATCCATTTTGTTGTTAAACTGGACAGCTAACATTCAGGCCACATTTTCTTCCATGGCTGAGTGTATAAATACAGGCTAACAGACTTGGATAGGATTCCTACTAGGTGAAAAAAACAGATGACAGCCTCTAGTATTCCTGTGCAGTAAGCACTTAAAGCTTTAATCAGCTTCTCAGCAAGACAAGACCAGAAATAGTTCAGAAAACATTTATTTTAAATGCATCTTGGGGAAAGACGTAAGTTTTTTACAAAGTCTTTGTAGGTATTTTCCTATTCATGTGATGCAGGTAGACCATATACCTTGCTTCATAAAGACAGTGCCATGTATACATAGCTCACATTAACATGAAGAACTTGGTGATGCCTTCGCCAGATGTTCCAGTGTTGCCACAGCACTGGTGCATAATCCTTATTGGGAGGGATATGCATTATATTGAACCATACAAAGACTGAGGAGGCTGGTTTAGGTTTGGTTTTTTTTCTGTGTTCTTTTCAAGTGTGTTCTGAACAGCAGGGATAAGAAATATTATTGTTTTCATGTGCTGACATCAGTTCTGCGAGAAAGGTCAAACCACTGGAATTCCATTTACTGTTGCATGGGAGAAGGATCAGTAGGCTTGGTCTGAAATCTAAAAGCAACAATGTTTTTCCCAATGATTGCCTGGGGTGCAGATGTGCTGGGGGATTTTGCTTGTGTGATTTTAAGGGCTTGGATTGGTAGAAGTAGCATTTGGGGAATTTTGAGCTAGAACTCCTGACAAAGAATGTCTCTCGAGGCAGGCTGGTAACAAAAAACACCATGGGCTGAACCAGCATCTCTGTCTCTTGGTATCCATGCAGTTTCCATGCTGACATTCAGAGCATTGTGTCTTCCTTGGACCTTTTCACATTTTTAACACAGCCTCAAATGCAATTAGGAAAGGTCTTCAGACTTTCTTCGGCTCCCCCCAGGAAAGCTCAGCAGCATGCTCCAGTGTAGAAGCCAGTGATTACCTCTAAGAGCAGGGCAGAGAATAACTATTCCTTGGAGACAGTTTGCAGCGCCTGCTTTAACATTTTTGGGGACCTTTAAATATAGGTTAGAAGTTTTAGAAGTACCAATAGATAACTTGTCACATAATCATACTCTCCGTTTCTTGTGACCCTGTGAGATGCTGGGCAGTTTCATTCGTTCGTGTATGTAACCTCCTATGTGATCTTCAGGTAGAAAGTGCTCAAGAAATGCAAAGTGTTATTACTGAAGAAAAAAGACAACGAGAAAGATGAAGAATGCAGCTAAGTGTGAGAGCAAACTGTGGGAGATACTATTTTGTTGAGTCACTCTATATATAAACAGCATGAGCTAGCCTTGTCTGTTCCTGTCTGGCTTTTTCCAGAAATAAGTAATAATGACTTGGGTGATTAAGAGCAGCCTACAGCTTTGTCTGTAGGAGACAAACTGAAAGAGAGGGAGAGTAGTTCAGGGGAGTAAGAGATGCAGTGAGGACTGGCAAACTCTGGAGCGTCCTGTGAGACAGACCTCCATACAAATCCCAAGGACTGGCAGGAAGGCCAGGATGAAGTTGTGTCAGTGGATGATGTGGGAGGAAGAGGAGGGCATAGGTTCCCTCAGTCTTGCTGTCTGAGGCACGGAGCAGGCCCAAAGCCAGACGAGGCGGCTGCATCTCACAGGATGCATCCCACGGCAATGCAAGATGCAAATACCATGCAGGCAGCTGGGCGCAGCTCTCCTGCTGGTGCGTGGGCAGGAGTTCCTGGTATTGTCAGCAGTGGCAACACGGGGAGAAGCAGATGAGTGATGCAAGTTTGAGAGCCCTGAGCTCATTCTTTCCTAAGAGATGCTGGCAGTCAAGCCCTGGGCAAGTTTCCCCTGGTGGGCACGCCTGTATGTTTCTAAGGTTCCCCAATTTGGGGTAGGCGTCAGTATTCCCCCAAATTCTGAAGACCTGACACATGAAAATACTTCATGTGATCTCTTCTAATGTGCCCAAGACACTTCCCTTCCTCACAAACATAGCTTCTCCTCAGGAGCACTTCTCACACTGTCTAAATTGGCCGATGAGAGAGTTTCCCTCCTCTATCTAAAAAACCCTTGGGCCAGCTTACTTTTGCCAACCATCGCAGATAATCAGAGTCTCTGCCTCTGCTCTGTTCCTTAATTATTCAGTGACCTGGGCAGACTCTGCTTCTGCGGTGGGAAGAACAAATAGGGGAAGTTATGGGTGTTTTTTTTTACTTTTTCCCTGGGACAGTTGCCATTTCTTTCTCCAAGGCTGCTTGTATGTGAATAGGGAATCACCAAGACTAAATAACCTCCATTGCTAGCTGCCTGTCACTACCCCTTGGCACATAGGTCCAGCCTGGAAATAGAGGGACAGCAGAAAAAACAGACCTTGACATTGAATTTGCGATCTGACATGGATACAGGAAGATCTCTATGCAAAGAAATGTTTCCTGGATGGTCACAGCTGGTAGACTGGGATATCTCCGCACCCTTAAGGGAAGAAGATAACACTCAATCTTCAGCATTTCTCTGTTCAGTCTTTACCACATTTGCCCTCCTGCCAAATTCTGTTGCCTCTTCATTTACACTGATTCTGGAAACTGTCCTGTCCTTTCCAATCCTGATTGCCAAAGCTTTGCAGGTGGATCAGGGCCTGGGCGCAGTCTCTTTCAATATTTTTTATTGCATATTGGTTCCGTTTTTTGTCTGAGCTTTCTTCTGAGGTAAAATCTTCTGCTGCTGCTGATTCTGACCTTACCTCTTGCTTTCTCAAGAGTCTTTATCAGTTCCTTCTATTATCAAATTTAGCATTTTCATCCACCCCTGCTAGCCTCCACATAGCCTTGCCTGATTGTACCTCTCAGTCCAGCTAATGTCACGGCAAGCATGGCACGAATGCCTGAGCAAGCTGATGGGTATATCTCCTCTTCTACTCTTCTAGCATAACCTGGGGTCTAGAACAGTATACATTACATCCAAAAGCAAGGGACAGGGAGAGCCGGGGGGCGGGGGCTGCTCAGCAGGGCAGGAGGAGGAGGAAACACAGCTCTCTGAGAGGGCGCGGGCGCAGAATCAGTATTTTGGAGGGAATAGGCAGGTAACTTCAGAGGTCTGGAGAGGAGGGAGGAAAGCAGGCTGTGCCGTCCCACTGAACACGTTGTCAGCGCTTGTACATAACTGAGACTCTGCTCGGCGGTGGAGACAGATATGAAAAATGCTTGAGGAGAACAGCTTCTCCTCCTGTGTGTGTCTCCGCAGAGCGTCACGTGCTCGTGCCTTGGCATGCGGACAATGAAATGCTGTATCAATACCAGACAAGCTCAAGATCCGGAGCAGCCCCAGGCCAACTGGGAAGGAGGTTGAAATGTAGGACGTGTGAAGAGTCAGTGCGATCCAGCGAGATAATGCAGAAATTCCGGCTGACATCTGAAATGATGTAGCCAGGAAAAGATAAGGTTCTCCCTAGGAGGGAAGACAATAATTGTTTTTTAGTGTAACAGATCAGAGATTAGGCACTCCCATCTGTAATCTGCCATGCTGGAAACAGTAGCTTCCTGTGCTGCTGCTAAATATTTAAATTGAAGACTGCAACTGTCCACAACCTCCTCCTCCATCTATCTCTGGAGAGAAATGGCTAAATTTCCTTCCAGCTTAACTTAATTTTGAACATGGAAGCGCTGCTACTTCTGTCTCCTTCCTCTGCTCGTTTCCGCATGCATTAACGGAGGAGGTTGGAGAAGGCAACCATTAGGAGCAGAAGAGGTCCTGCCAGCTGGGGACATGCTAGGGGACACTTCTTTAGGAGGGCTTGCCAGTGACCTCCGGGGAGAGCTTGTGGTTATGCCTCTAGCCTCCTGCACGCTGGTGTAGACAAGGGAAGGAGAACTGAAGACAGGGACTTAACAGGTCTCCTTTTCTTCCCGCACGTCTTCTTCGCTCTAGTTTTGTTTTCCCTCCAAAGCGCTATTACTGAGGGTACTATATAACACTCAGCTCGCCATAGAGCCAGGGAGCTTTAAATGAAAAGTAGTTGGCCTGTTCCTTTTTTTCTTCTTTTTCCTCCCCCCCTCCCCCGCTCCCCCCCAAACTCCCCCAAGGAAGCAAGTAGAGCTTTGGTCTGTTTTTACATCTGCTTCATGAGCGTGTGGCACAGGCCCCGTGCCCAGAGACATGTTACAACCCCACCTCTTTTTAGCACACCAACACATGTACCAGCATAAACGCATAAGCAAAGAATTGGGTTATTTTCTCTCTGTGAGGTGGATTTATTTTCCCCCCTACTGTTCCCCTCAAGCCTCCCCCATCCTTTTGCCCCCCTTTGGCAGGCCCCTTACACTTGTACTCTGGAAAAACAGTAGTAACTAACAGTTGTGCCTTTGGCAATAAAACCACAGGCCTCGCAAACCCCACATGGCAAAAAGACATTTCCATTCCAATCCCAGTTTTAAATTAAACTGTAATGAAAAATCAGCAGTGGCAGCTGGGACCAGAGACAGCGATTGTCTCTAGGAACAAAAAAGGGGAAGGAGGAGGAGAGAGGCAGAGACTGCAAGGAAAGCTCAGCCTGCTAATAAAGCAGCTGGTAAACCTTCAAGTAAAAAGGAATTAGAAAAAAACCTCCAAATCCAGCAGAGAGGGAAGCGAGGACGCCGGCTGTGCCCGGCGGTGCGGCGGCGGAGGGCGCCTTGCGCGGGGCTGGCCTGACACCTGCAGGGCGCCGGCGGCAGCGCTGCGCGGGGCTGCGCGGGGCTGCGCGGGGCTGCGCGGCCGCCCCTTCCGCCCGCCGGGCGGGCAGCGAGCCCCGGCCAGCCGAGGCGCGGAGCGGCTCCGCAAGCTCAGATCCGCCTCTGCACGGAAAGGTGGCCCCCAAAACGCCGGCTTTGGCTTCCCACCTGTCAGGTCGTCGAGAAGCACTCAGAAGTTTTCTTGGGCGAGCAGGCGCTTTGTTTTGTCCCAGTGAGAGGTTAAAGCAAGGACGAGAGACCAGCTTTGAGAGGGGGCTGGGTTTGCAACGTGAGATTTGTTTGAGGGTTTGGGGTTTTTTTCTTAATAGTGTATACAGCAATTCAGCCAAAGACCTGACTTACATTTTCCTGGCATACTTCAAAGGGACAATTGCAAGAATAAAGTGCTACATCTAAGCCTCTTGGACAAAATTATAACGTCCATGAACTAAAAACATATTTAAATTCTTTCCTTTTCTTCAGTTGCTATAATTTTCAGTATTTCATCACCCCTGCATGAGATTGGGGGATAAAAAACAGACTTCTTGCAGTAAGAGCAAGCAGGACAGGGAAGGCAATAGAAGCGCAGAGAAGGGAAGCGACGCTCCAAAGCTCGCGTAGCACACGAGTAACCGTTCTAAGAAAAGAACCGAGGTCTCCGAAGAGTCAGTTCAGCACCCCTTGTGCTGGGCCACACAGCCTTCCCAGAGCCTTTTCCCCCTCCCGCGCCCTACCATAGGGTTTGTGGTACGTTCACCTCGTGCAAGCAGGAGCCTAATTCATCCGGAGGGACACAGGCGTGCCTCTAACTTAGGTGCCGGCACGCTGCAAGTAACCATGCAGGCTCACGCCGCTCACCTGCCTGTACAGTTTGCCAGCTGGCACCCACAAATGCAGGGACTACCCATCCGCTTTTAATCTGCCAGGCCTGAGCGCGGTCTTGGTGTGCGTTCTAAGTTTTAGCCCCCTACATTACATATAGGCCAGTGAGAGAAGTACAGATTCAAAACAAATGTGTAATTTGTTAATTTTCAACAGTATCAAGAAGAGAGAGAAGTTAATAGCCTAGTGTTCTCGTTAGATTATCTGTAAGATACATGGTGAAATTGGTACCTAAAGTTAAGATCCCAATCTAAGTTCCTCAAAGATAGATACTTAACTCCTTTTGGAGAGTACTAAGCGCCTAAATATTTAGGCCAAACACAAAGTAAGTTGTTGGCCTAAATTTCAAGACTGCTGAGCACCACAAATTTTTTCAATGAAGTCATAGGAAAACCTTTATGTATTTAAAAATTAGGTCAGTTATATATGCGTCTAAATAAGGGCTCAGAGCCTACATTTAATTCAGAGGAACTGTGCGCCTATTTAGAAAAGTTTCAGCTTGTCTCTGTGCCTCACGTATACTAGAAGAAGGTCATTGCTGTGCTTGTCTTTCTGCAGGACGTGCCTAAATGCATGCGGCAAATAAAAGGGTGTTGCTCCATATTGTTGCGATTGCTTGGTGCAGCGGTTCGCTTGGAAGCAAGGCTTCAGATACTCAGTACCCAAGGATTTAGACGCTTGTGAACACTTGACCTAAATGATCGCAGCACCTCGGGCCATGCAAGACGAGGGGCAGGCTTTTCTCAAAAGCTCCATTCCTCGTGCGATTTCTAGTCATTCCCTACCCTCAGAAGAAGTCTCACCTCTGCTTGCTTCTTTCTTTGCTCAAATTGGTTGTGCTGTCCTTAATGTCGTCGCTGCTGTGCCTACGGTTGTGGAGGGGGGAGAGAGAGCCATTTAGTCAAGACCAGAGCTCTGCTTCACAGCTGGGTTTTTCCCCACTGTTTGTTTGTTTTTTTGTACAAGCCATGTTGGGATATTTGCATGATAAAGCTCTTTTTAAGGTGCTGTTGGATGGGACTGTACAGTGGTTTGAGCCTTTCACAGTCGTGCACTGGCCAGAGGCCAAAATTCTGCTGTCTGCTCTGTGCCAGCAGCTCCCATGGACTCCCAGACAACGCAGGAGCCATGGGAGCTGCCTGTGGCTGCCTGCATCTGGGGGCAGAACTTAAAACTCAATCAGCGACTTGCTAATTCTGTACAAAGCCTTAAGCAAAGCAGTCTCAGAAATCAAAATAAACTCCTGTGAACACTCGAGACAGATACAGTCTGTGCTGTTGCTACTTCAGTGAACTTTCGCTTGTTGAATGCAGCAACTTGGTTATTGAGACCAACTCAGAGAGACCACAACTAGTTCCTTGTAATTATTTTCTGTTGTGTAACTTCTTTTAAAAAAAGAAATAGTATAAGGAAAGTCTCAGATGGCTTACAGACCCTGAACCATATCAAAGAGGTTTCTGACTTGAGCTCCTTAGTTATTTAAATTATAGGAGGTCACATCTGAGTTTGTGTTACTTAACAGATCTAGTGGGCAAAGCTTTTTATGCGGTGGAAACAACTTAGTGCACATACAAACATTCCTGTATCTTTTGATCTATGCGCAGGGCTCAGAAAGCAGTACAGCTATGAACTAGAAGGACATGGAGTAGCAATAAACTTGGATCTGTTTTTACTTCTGTCAAAGTCAGTGGCAAACGTCCCATCGATTTCCCAGAGATGAGGTACAGGCCTCCAGGAGCAGAGCGGATACTGCTCGTGCAGGGCGGGTGCCTAAGTGATGCACCCCCGAAAGGAAGGTGGTGGAAGGTCAACCTTCGGAAGGGGCTTAGGATCTCCCAGTGCCACTGGCTTTCTGTTCCATGTCCAAACCAGAGGTCATCTCTCTGAAAACATTTGAATTCCCTCCACATGGGAGAACCAAAGATTTATAGCACATACATTGAAGAAGAGACAACTGCAAATAACTATTCTGACCTCCTGGAACTGATTTCATAGATCTTTTAGCTGGTCCTTATCTGAGCCAGCATACCCTAACCTAGCATGGAAATAGCTCCTTCATCTCCAAGCCCAAGGCTGTGAGGTACTGGTTATATGGCCGGAAAGGAAAGGCTGTGTCCAACTCTCAGCTGTGTCCAACGCTCAGCGGTGTTTAGGCCGCTCATGGCCTTTGTCATCTGGGGTGACTGGGAGCAGCCCCAAACTTTCTGTTACCGGTGCTGGAGCTCCCAGAGCCTTCACACAATGCACCCCCACCACGGAGGGAAACTGTTTTGTCGTCACTTTGTCCTTTGAAAGCCAAAGTCCCGTGCTCCCCCACTCCTAAATAGGCTGGGGACCATTTTTTGCTGAAAACTGCCAAAAGGGTTCAGATGAGATTTTACTGGAGACAGTTGTCTCTTGATCAGGGAAAGAAATCAGATGGTATTTTAGGAGCTCAGAAATTAGCTCATGTTCTTGAAATCCAGCAGATAACAACTTGCTCAGTGCCATTCACACAGCTGTAGGGGAGAATATTAAAAAACCTTCAAATTCTATTTATTAAACTTGCTAGAAAACTTGTCAGAGGGGGAAAAAAAAAAAAAAGAACTGTTCAGCAATTCCCCTTCTGCAGCTCGTGTGAGATGCCGGGGTAGCAAACAACGCGTCTGGAGCTTGCTGGAGGAGGTAGTGTGTGAGTAACAGAGCGGGAACTAGGGCTCCTGTGCTGTATTACTCATTCTGTCACCGCCTCAGACTACTCCTGAGCAGGTCCCACCTGAGCAGGTCCAATGACACTGCTAGCTGACTCATTTGAGTAATCAGGATGACTGAAAGCCTAATTTAACCTTAGTTTATCTGACAGTGAAGCATGATAACAACACCTGACTGTCTTGCTTGTGACAATTGATTCTGGAAAGCAGTTAAACTGCTTTGAGATCTTTTGAGCAAAAGCGACTTTGTAATTACAAAGAGCTCATATTTTAGCTAGCCTACACTAGCAGGTTCTTTGTAAAATACAGTTTTAATTGCTTTATAAAAAAGATATCTTCCTTCCACCTTGAAAATCAAAAAAGGTTAAGTATCTCTATCACATTCTCCCTTACTCTTCAGGAAAACTCAGCTCCATTTTTGAAGCCTCTTTAAGTGAACAACAACAAAAAAGACGTTTCACAATTTTCTCACCCAATTTTGCAGAAACCCAAAATATAGGTCTCAGCCTTTACAACTCTGGATCTTCTATTTCACAAGTTATTTCAAGTTTATATCAAAGGTTAGCTCACTGGTAGGGTTTCATCTTTTTTTTTTTTTCCCAAGCTACGTTTAAAATGCATCTGTTTCACTGCCATGGAGTGATGGTCATCATTTATCCATTTTCTCTATCTGAGGGGGAGGGAACAATTTGACAGAAGCAGTAATCTGCTTGAGAAAGCCAAGGGCTGTTTGATATTAATACAGAGAATGATTAAACAAAGAAAGAGTAGTCCTCCAGTAATAAGCAAAGGATGAGGTCATTAGCTGGGCAAAGCAGAGACCAGGCAGCACTTAAGGATATGCACTGGGGTCAAGAGTGAATAAGGAAACCTCAGGAGTTTTCAGTCCTTCCGAACATGGTAATGACCCTGCTGGGTTAGATCAAAGTTCCCTCTAGCTCTGTAGCCTGTTTCTGGCACTGTCCAGTAGCAGATGTTCAGGGAAGAAGTATAAGAAAAGGGGGAAGTATAGACCACTCCTTCCCTGCTATATACCTTTGCAGCAGTTAATAGGTTAAGGACGTCGCAAACATCTAAATCATTGTGCTTAGTAACAGCGTGTGGGTGTAGCTGCCCTGAACGCGTCCACTCGTTTTTTTCAATCCATTTCTACTTTTGGCCTCCACAAAACCGAGCGGCATGAGCTCCATTCTCTCCTTCCCCCGTGGAAAGAATCCGTGGTGAAAAAGAAGCCATGATATAATCACGTCAGTGATGGCAATGTCCAGGCCTGAGAAATATCAGAGGGAGTGAGTACTCACTGCTTCTTTAGTTCTTTTCTGTAGTGTCTGTTGAGTCTAAGAGCGTGTCTGGCTCCCCACGAGCCTGCCACAGCAGGGTGGGTCACAAGATTTTAATCCTGCAGCAAGGTCTGCCCTGGCACTGAAACCAATAAGACTCTCTGCAGATGCAGGAATCGACCTACCTAGGTCCAGCCACAGGACCAGGGGCCCTTCTGGGCCAGGGAAGAGTTGCAGAGAAACGTGCCTTTGCAGGCTCAGGGTCCCCGCTTGCAAGGCGAGAGCTGAGCACATGCAAGCCTCCCAGACCCCCCCCCCCCCCGCCTTTCCCCTGCATGTATTAAATACAAAGCAGATTTCATCTGTAATAAATAATTCCTAAAAGTCAAAACAACAAGCACATTTGTTCCATCTATTTTTAGCTTTGCCACTTGCTTAAATCTTGGGTGCCTGACACTGCTTAGATCTGTGATAAAGGCAGACAGCAAGAACTTTATCGTGCTTTGATAGGGCTGGTTTTTGTCAGCACACTCTCTCCTTTGTCTTCAGCCTTAGAAGGCAAAAAGCTGCAAACTGTTCATGGGGAAATAACTGAAACTCATTCTGCCAAAGACAGAGGGAAAGAAAGAAAGAGAAAAACAAAAGACAATAATAAATGATAAAGACCCTTAAAATTGTCTAGGGTAATCCCCTCATCATAACGGGTGCTGAGTCCTAGAGCAACTCAGCCTGAAACAGGATCAGGCCAAAGAACAGCTTGTCTTCTTTGGAGAGGAGAGCAAACACCTGCCTCAGCCCTGCCAGGAAAGCACGAGGCCTGGAGGTTGTTTTTCACATCGCTCTCCTCTCCCTCACACATACATGCTAGATCCCACCTGATGGGAAAAGAAATGCGAGCCTCTTCTATGCACCCGAATTATGTCCCTGATCTCCTTTCTCCTCACTTCTGTGATTTCTTGTGAGGACAGGAGCCATCTTCCTCCCTTCATCTCCTAGGAGACTCCCTTGCTCTCAGCTTCTCCCTTCTTACGGTGAGCAAAGAGATCGCTGCGCTGCAGAGACCCCCTCGCCTACCTGGCTCACGTGCCTTGCTCGTGTGCTCGCCTTCTTCCCTAGGTTTAGTGGGAGAGATGACATTTTCCCTCAGCCCAAAGGGAAGGCCTCTGAAGGGAGGGGAAAGGGATTTTTTGCTGTCATTTGCTTGTGTCTAAGCTGTAGTGTCCTCCTCAAGCTCACGGGGCCTTTTACCTGACAGGCCCAGTTCCTCTGGGCTAATGGAGTAATTCTGATTTCTCCTGCCTTCTTCCTGTAGCATGTTGTGGTTTTGGGGCCTCTGTTGCACTCAAGGCTGGGTTGAATGTCTACTAAACTGTTGCCTGCATTTTCAAGAGTGTGGACTTAATGACTAAGCAAGCCCTGTCCTTGCTTTACATCTATTTAAGTAGAAGGTAGTTTTGCAAATTCAGCCCTAAACGGTAAATGTATTCCGGGTCTTAGACGTACTGTGCTTCCCAGTGTTGGTGGCTCTCTTCCCATGTGTATAAATGCCTGGTAGACACTAAGGAGTGAAGAGCTTGAGGTTTTACAAATGATTTGGCGCCTGTTGAAGCTTTTGACACCCTTGAAGAAAGGTGGTTTGGAGGCAATGCTTTTGCAGTGGGGAAAGGATACGCTTGTTCTTTCATCTCTCTTCTCTGAACAGCGCTGGTGTGATGTGAACGTTTGGATTCCTAGCCCTTCGTCTCAGACAACCACTGAAAGCAATCGATCCCACAGCTCGGCGGCTGAATAGGACTTCTATAAAAAGATGGTTTATTTTCCTGATATGGAAGACACAGGGCAGCGGCATGTGCTCCGTTCCTAGCCTCACTCACACTTCTTAGGTACCTATGAGAGCAGGTCACTCAGCATCTGATTTTTATTTTCATTTTTATTTTCAAAAACTTCGTTTGAGAGAAATGTCGTGAGCTCAGAACCACACTCCCAGCTACTACAGTCAGGTTACTGAACACAACTGGCTAGTTTCCTCATTGTATATGCAAATACCTAATTGATGCTTGCAATCACAGCTCTTGTTTCCATGCAATTACGTGTGCAGTTTTGAAACCGAGACCTCTTAGAAACAACAAACAAAATCTCCTCTAACTGACAGTTTGGTCAGTTACTCCAGGCCTTTTTAACAGAAGGGGGAAAAAGAAAGATAAAGTATACTATCCCTCTGTGTAGGACAGCCATGGAGCTCAATTTCTTAATTTTTGATAATTATCTTCAGGTGGCAAAAAGAAAAAAAGCATTTAGACACATGCAGTGTTATGACTTGCACTGGCTAAAAGTAGCATTTGCCAAGAATGTGATGCACTGAAAATTACTGTAACTGCTGAAATGCCATCAGCCAGGGTAGCTGTGAAGGATTTGTTTTTATGCCTCTGCCTTTAATTTCACCATGATTTTTAAAAATTCCCAGAGATCGTTGCAGCTGCTCCAGCATTAACAGCCTTGAAATAGAAATGTGTTACTTAGCAAGATACAGCTGCAGAGGAGAAAAAAAATTCCCCAAACAACAACCCCAACATTTGGATTGATTAATCTACCAAGATGGTTATTTGTGTTTTAAATTCATGTTGTTTAAACTCAAATCTGTTTGCCTCCCAGCCATTTTATTTAGTTATGTTTTTGCTAGAGTGGGAACAATTTCCAAGATCTGCATAAAAAATGAACGCTGCCCGAGCCACTCAGCAGCTCCTGCCGCTTGTTGGCTCCTGCTTGTTTCAGGCTCACAAGTTGAGGCCCTTTAGCCAACATTAAGTAAATAACTACTCACCCTCACTCTACTCTTCCTGTAGGAGCTTCCACCATCTCCGAGAGCGTCCCTGCAAAACTGGCCTTTGCTAGATACGGGGGATTTCATGCCAGCATTATTGGAGGGTGGAAGAACACACAGTGTATTTGAGCGTGTCAAGGTATATAAGACCTAGGGGAGCAACAGGAGAAGTTCAGCAGTTCCCAGATTGATTATCACTAGCTCCAACACTTCTGTCAGAGAGCATGTTTCTGCTCCCTTTCCTTCTAGTGCTGTAAAGCCATCGCTGTGTCATGAATCTAGTAAAGTCCTTTGCCGTGTGGGCCTTGCATTACAAAAACCTGTCTCTAGTGCAGACTCTCCTCCGCACTCTGTTGGCAGCCCTTGGATAATCCCGAGGGAACCTCTCTAACCACTCTCCCCAGCCGCTTATGATGTGGCTGAGAGCCGCAGGAGACCTGCTGTGTATTGAGACACAAGGGGAGAGGGCACCCTTGCCTCCCGGGCAGGACTAGGCATGGTGCTGGTCCCCACGCAGCAGGCAGGAAGGGTCATACTAAAGCAGTCCCTGCTAGCTCTGCAACCCCCTCAGCCAGCACTGAGTTTCCCGGAGGCCTCTGGCCAGCAGAGAGCCCCACCATTGCCCCGTGGTGCAGGCTGCCCACGGTAGCCCTCCTTGCCTGCCCCAAGTCTGCAGAGGCCAATAAGCACAGTCTTGAGCAGACCTGAGGGGGCTTTTGGGCCTTTCCACATCCCCATCTTGCAGCTGCCCTGAGCTTTCCTCCCACCTACGTCTATGAAGGTGGCCCTTCATGAATGAGGGTACGGCAGGTATCTTGCCGGGAGAGAAGCCTGCTTTGACGTGCTGTGTGGCTGCAGCTCCACACAAGCTCTCACATATGGTACTGGTGAAATGTGGTTAGGCAAGGAAACAAAGGAATGGGAGAAAGCATCCCTAAAAGCATCAGCCCCCATCAGGCAGGGAAGGATTTTCTTTCCGACATGTCCTATGAGAACTCGCACTTCATAATGCCTCCATCCGCAGGAAGATGAGAGGAACATAACTCCTGAAAAACCTGTGCTACCACAGGGGTGTGCCTGGAAGCACAGCATGAGAGCAGGCAGTCCCAAAAACAATGTCTCAGACCTCCTGACATGCCCTGATATCCAGGGGATTTCCTCCTGCAGGCTGTAATATTCATGGATTTTGGAGAGCTGTTATCCCTTTTAGTCCTGTGGGACCACCTAATTTATAGGAAACTCGGAAAACAGGAAATTTGTGGCATTTCCCAGCCCTCTCACAGATTTTTTATGCTGATGGTATAATCCCATTCTCATGATCTAGAGAGAGATCCGTCTTTTGGTCATCTGATTATCGTGTAGCATTTAATGCTGCTCGCGTCATTGACTCCTACAATCACACGGTATGCAGCTGAGCACGCTTTACCTCCAGTATACCCCTTACAGAAACGCAGCTGGATTCATATTTTATTCCTTATTTTAAAAGAGCTGCCCAAGGTTATCTTATCCTGTCACACAGTACTTTTTCGCCTCTCTAAATAATTCCCTTGGCCTCGCATTGTTTCAACTTTTTATTTAGCAGCTCTCGGTATCTCTTCCAGCTAATTTATTCCTTGAAATGCCTCCTCAATCCTTTTAGTTTGTCTGTTGCTTTGCTGATGACATTCATGCACCCTAGCTCAAGTAGGCTACAGAAGCTTTTTCTTCTTCTCTCAGAAGTTGTCTGCAGTACTTTAATAAGGCCCATAATCTCCTTTTTTTGTAAAGAATGCAGATTCAGTTTACCTAACCTTTCTAAAAATTGCTGTGTGTCGGAATCATATTTGTTGCCCTCTGGTACTTTTCCATAATATCCTTTTTTTATAAGGTGACCAGCACGGCATGAAGCATCTCAAATGTGGCCTCACACGTACTTAACCAATGCTATAATAATTTCCTGTGACTTACAGTTGATACCGCAGTATTAATGTTTCCCAGGATTCTGCAGAGCAGAGAGGTTACATTCCCTTTTCTTTGAGGTTTCCCCCACACGCACTCTTCCAACCTGGCTTGTCCTCACGTTGGCCCACAGTCCTCTGCTGTTAACTGTATACTTGCACTGTCTCCTTATGCAGGTCTGGACAAGGGAGAAGCTGCCACCTTCTCTATATCCGACTTCACGTTAAAGGGTTAATGTTAGGAGGTTCTTTGCGTTCAGCTACGTTCCTCATGCGTTTGAATGCTTCCAGGCTCTAGTGTTGCCTGTGCTGTGGTGGCACAAAGTCATTTGCTGTTAGTGATGGTCTCTCTGGAGATGATAGGAGTCTGTTTCTTGTGAAACAGGTACTGGATCTGGCTGATGGGAAAATTCACAGCACAGTCATTCTAACAGCAAGGAAAGGAATGAGTCTTGGGAAAGAAAGAAATTATTGAATTTCAGTAGTTTTAGAAGTTCAATGCAAGGTAATCCTAAGTGTGCTGCCTTCTGTAAAATGCAAGGAATTCCTGGCCATTCACCTCCCAGCAAACCACATACTTCAAAGGATAAAATCTGGCTCTTTTTTTGTGCTAGAAAATATATTAAATTTTTTAAAAGTGACTCTTGGCTTTTTCAAGGTCTCAGAAAACGATTCTATAAAGATACAGCAGTAGAATCTATGTCCTATTACCTTTCACTCCCCCGGGTATTAAACCAGGTGCCTTTAGCCTCAGCATTCTTGAAGGCAAATTTCAAACATGGATAAAGGGAATCCCTTTCTGTTTTACAAAGTAATTGCACACATTTATCTAGAGACTCAAGATTGTAGCCTCCAAGTGCTATTAACCTACAAGGCAGCCACTCGTGTGTGTACATAATGTGCTTTTTTGGCTTTCCTACTTGAACAATAAGTACTCAGCTATGCACCCATTCACATGGCCTTGCTATATTCATATAATTATATCCCTCGAGCAGAGCATTGAAGCGGCTATGTTGCTTGTTTTATAAAGAGCAACTGGTCTGGCTGGCTGAAGGTTTTTTCCTGCACGACGTGTATGACAGCGCTTCTTCCAGGTCACAGGTCTACAGCACAGACATAGGTGAAAATGTGATTTGTGCAGAGTGTGATTGCAGCTCCCAGTTCATAATCACTTCATCCTGAAGTGTACTTGTTATATAATTATCAGGAGGCCTGAGGTGGCAAGACAAAAAAGGACACTGAAAGAAGTAGAAAAATGACCTGGGATCTATTCAGACAAAGAACATTTGCTTATGAATTTCACTGCAACTCTGTGTTGCTTTTAGACTTGGATGACTAATCCAAACCACACAATCCTGTCAGTACCTAAGCAGGATTTCAGCAAGGGGTATTTCACAGAATCACAGAATGGCTGAGGTTGGATAGGACTTTTGGAGATCAAAGACAACCAAGAGCACCCTCACAATGACATCAGCCAGCTCCCTCAGCACTTGTGGAGACATCCCATCAGGTCTCATGGACTTGTGTCTGTTCAATTTGTTTAAATATTCCCTAACTTGATCCTCCTCTACCAAGGGTAAGTTTTCTTTGCTCCAGACTCTCCCAAGGGTCTCAGAGGACTAATGAAAGCAAACCTTGCCAGAAAAGGCTGGGGCTATATGACCAAGGCCATATTTCTACTCCATATGACTCTCCCCTATCAGAATAGCTCAGCGTTGCACCATCATTAGTAGACTTGAACCTCATGGTACCTGGTCTGACAAAGGAGAGGATGTACCTCTGTCTTTTTTAGCATCCTTGGACTGAGGTACTGGATAGGTCAGTGTGATCTCATCTAGCCCACCAGGACATTTTCTCCTTTCTGTGCTACAATCTGAGCTGTTCTCTTTACTGAGCAAAGAATCTCAGCTGTCCCACAAGGGATGCCAGTCCTGAAAGCCCTGCTCCTTGCAGTACATGGCTCCTGCTTTTCCTATGATGTGACTGGGTGGATTAAAAATGTGCCGTAAGGAAGGAAGGCCACAATGCTCCTGGAAGGAGTTACAGGAGACCACTCTCCAGAGTTATTCTGGTGGCAGTACTCACCATCTTTGCTGGGGCTTCCTCAGAGCAGGTGAAGGAGTGAGCACCTACTGCATGCAAAAACAGTAGAGCTAAACAAGGTCTCCTTAAACCCCCTCAGCAGGCAAGAGCAAACTGCAGTTGCTTTGTGCTTTTGAACTCCTGAACTGATTTTTGGATTTGCATAACCAGTTTGAGTTCCTGAACCTTTGGAGAACTTCAGCTAGGCTTTATTCAAGGATGACTCAAGGTGAAAATACGCACATTCCTCTAGCTGTATTGCAGGGAGTTGAAGACTACCCTTCAAAACCTTGGTGGCCACAGGTGAATGCCCTTTCCCTTGACTCTGTCCTTGGCTGGCCTGGACAAGCATAGTTCCTCTGACACCAGTGCGTGCTCCAGGGTCTGGACTACGCCTGTGTTCCCTCTAACCTCCTCTCCCTTTACTTCCTGCTTCTCTTTCACAAACTCGGTAAAGGTTGCTCACTGAGACTATGCAGCGTATCATTGCCCCTTCTCTCCATCCTTTTGTAAGATTTATGCCGGATCCTTAGCTGAGGTAAGTGCTCATTGCTCCATTGAGTCCAGTTTCATTTTACTTATCAGAGCTGCACAGTTCATTTAAGGTAGCAATGCCAGTTCATAAGAATTGATGATTTAGCCCCATCTTTTCACTCCTTATTACAGCAGCTCCCTTTTTAACACACTTGGATATTCAAGTCCTACAGTGCTTGCTGCAAGACAAGTGTTCATCTCCTTCCCCCAGCAATTTCTTGGTGAATAATGGAATACAAATACCCGCTGGTAAAGCACAAATCTTAGTGAAGCTGTCTGGCTCATCCCTATATTGTTACCAGGCAGACTGGTTCAGAGTTAGTTTCCTACTGCTCCTAGCACCCCTCTCCGAGCGCTCATGAGACAACGTGTTCTGTGCAATTTTTTGATTCTCTGTGTAACTACCTGTCTCTGACTCTTAAAATTAGATTTTTTCTCATTAATTAAGTTCTGTGGCCTTTATGAGAAAATTAAAGGAATATTATCTTTTTAAACTAAATTGGTATTTTAAAGGTCTAATAAGTAAATGTATGATTTCAAAATTAAACATGATATTTCATCTGTCTGCTGTGCTCATTAAATATTTAATTAAATTCCAGACTGAGATTGATTGGTGGCTGGGAAGAGGGGGATATGAGTTGCCCCCCACCCACAAGAGTCTATTTTATTTGGAGCACTAAAGGTTTTGTGAGGAGAGAGAGGCTTCAAAGCCCAACTCTGTGACCCCAGGATTGCTGTTGGAGCAGCGGTATGTGAGCTCTCCTAATGCATGAATTCACCCCACCTTCAGCTTAACCTTGAATACCTTGTCCTCTCCTAGGTCTGGGCTAGGAGGCAGGATGGGTGTGTGGAAGTCCTCCTCTGATCTCTAGAGACCTCTGGGCTTGGTGGACCCAAAGCGTGACTCCGCTTCCATCTTCCAGCTTGGGAAGCTGTTCAGCACAGAGTGAGATTTTCATTTGCTCAGCTCTGTGGGGCGAGAACTTAATGAATTCAGATGATTCTCAGTCACCTTTTTCATTCCCTTCTTCTGGGAGAATTCTGGGAATTCTCTTTTGCTGCTCGTGTCATTCTGGACAGCTGCAGAGTTGGTCTGATTTATCCTCTGCCTCCTATGAAGCCAGGCAAGAAGAGACTCTCCAAAGTGCTGCCTGCGCTGGCCAAGGCTCCTCACTGCCACAGGCGTACTCGGAGGCTGGGAGCAGGTCTCGCATATTAGAAAAGGAAAGGCGGTAGTCTCGGGAGTACCAGGTTGGTATGAAGCAGGCCTTTGTCAAACAGTGTCACACTCGGTATATCTTTCTCTCTTTCAGGTCTATCATGTCTTCATCCATAATGTCTGAATATGGAATAAAGGATTTAACAAGGTCCCCCACTAACCACATCAAACACAGATTCAAAGTCAGATCAAACCCTGCTTGAAAGCTACATAGGAATCCACTTATTTGGGAAGGTTGATTTCCAGCCAAAATGTATTCCTGGTTGATTTAGACCTATTTGTTCCTGTGCCAACCTTATTCTTCAACATAAACAGTTCTTCCCCTGTAGGGATAAGCTTACGATGTCTTGATATAAAGTGATCTGCTCCACCCTCTTTTCCAGACCCGTTCCAGTCTGAAACTCCGCCTTGAATAGGTTTGGTCAGTACTGGGTTCAGTGCTCCAGACAAAGTCTCAAGCCTTGTCCAATGACATCAATGCTTCTTTATTTCTCTTGGAAACACTTCTCCGAGCATTTTCTAGGATTTTACATGCCCTTTTAATGGCCGTATTACATTACTGGCTTATAATTATCCAATAATCAAATAACATACCTAGCTTTTTCTCCTGCTTAGTCATTTCCGACTATTGAGCCAAAGCCCGTCGTAGGAGTTCTATTACTTGTCTCTTAAGTGCATAACTTCACACTGCCCAACTTTATTCCATTTCTGTTTTTTTCGTTCTTCCCACTTGATATTCTGATACTCTCTCTTTTTTTTTTTTTTTAACTGACAATGCTTTTCAACTTTGTACATCTGTAAACCAGTTCTGCATGTACCAGCTCTTATGGCAAGGTCATCAATGCAAACACAAAATGAAATTGGTTTCAAAACCAGCTGTTGAAGATTGACACTAAGGAACCTCCCACCAGAAATTTTTTTCCTCACAGAAGGACAATTGCCTCATTTCCTTTAACAAGTTCTCACCCATCTTACAATTTTAAAACTGTCTGGTGTCTCCAGGTAAACCCATATCATATTAAGTACACTGTTGGTAAAAAAGAAGATCACTTCCGTGAACAGCATTATGTGGTTAATCAGACCCAACCCAGCTTTGGTAAAACCTTATGTTGCATTTTTGTTTACCTTCATGTCTTTAATTAGCTTTTCTTTCTAAAATATGCTCTTTGACCTTGCATACTATAGAGCACAGACTAGCACCTTCCTCAACTTGAAATGGAAAAGGTACCTAGAGTATGGAGTTGGTTAGCTATGCATGCATAGTATATATTATTTATTATCTAGACACAATTTCAGCACTGAACAAGTAAGGATGAATGCTGTGTGCTGGAGTTATGATTGTCGTCTAGAGAAAGTAACAGAAACAGTCAGAATGAGCTGGTATTAAATGCTAAATCATATGGCAGCACATGAGCTCACCTTTCACCTTTGGGAAGCTGGACTTAATAGAAATCCATCGGAGGGAGAAAAATACGACCTCAGCTCAGCCCCTCGGCAGTTCTGCGCACCCCGGGCAATTGGCAGTGCGTGTTGGGGGAGAGGCAGGCCGAAAGGAATTGCTAAGCTCTCGCAGGTGTTGCAGCTCGCACTGTAGGCCTCTAATATCAGGGCCTGTCTGACCTCAACGGAGCGTAAAAGTAGCACTGCTGGCTGAAGCTGTACATCTGCAGCCCAGGCTGTGGGAAGGAGTGAAGCAAGCGTTTTCGAAAGTCTGTGCCTGAGCAGGGAGCCTTCAGCCTCATTTGACCCGTGCATACTCTGGCAGCAACACCCGCAGACACTCGGGGGAAGCGTAAGGCACTGCGAGCCTCACTCAGGTGGCAGCAGGACTGAGGGCTGGGCACGCTCCTGTCATGTCCTCACATGCAACGCTTGTGAGCCATTGCATCACTGCAGGGGAGAGAGAAGAGCCAGCCAGCAGGGCTGAGGAGGCCCATCAGGTCTTGAGAAAGAAACTGTCCATGCAAAGCGTGAGCGGATACAGGGAGAGAGCTATCCAGTCTCCTTCGCTCCCCTTCATTTGCCTTGCACACACACTGGGTAAATACACACACAGAGTCAGCAGCAGCACTGGATACTCCTCATATATCACTCTTGCTGTTTCCTTCCTACCCCGTCTCCTTCCATCATTCTCTGTACAGGGGCTCTGCACCAAACTGATCCTGAAAAACGGCCGATCTCCTCCACTCTGCCTTTGCACTGCCAGCGCTGCCGCTCCTGCCTGTCTCCGTCTCCCCTGCTGTCCGTGAGTTTGATCATTGCTAGTTTGGCCTGTCAGCTCTCCTTACAGCCAAGCGACCTGCCCACCGTCATTTCATGTGCCTTATTTTCTGGATTGCATTGTTCTCCTGAGTACGTTGCCTAACTGCATGAAGTGCTCTCTCCCTTTCTGCCTTAGTTATTCCAAGTATCAATCACTCCACAACCACCTTTACTGCTATTAACCTTCTTCCTGTCTTCCAAATCAAAACCCATTTCTCACTTCCATATGTCAACACCAGCAACAAGCATCGATTAAATGTCTTTCATTTTTAAAGCACACAGGCCTGCTACCTTTGCTTATATCTTAATGCTTCCCATATGCTTCTCATCAGAGTTTAAATTCCTCTGTTTGCTTCCTCTGAGAAGTCATTCTTCATTATAATAAGTTGCCCCAAGTAAATTTATTCATCATCTTTTTCAATGACAGCCACGTTCTTTCACTACGGGAAATTAAACACTGTACCATATGGCCAGAGCAGCAAACTTTAGTACTCACTTGCTCAATTGTTTTAACACTTTGCCGCCTTCGTACAACAGTCTGTTTGCTGCTAGTGTGTCAGGCTTCCGGCTGACATATGCATTAGACACATTAATGGGAAGGAGGAAATTAAGTGAAGTTGACAATGTGAGGAAAGAACAGTATGATCCCATTAAGTTCCAAAAATTCACCATTTCTACTATTTTTCACTGGGTTGGGGGAAAAAAAAAGCCCCTTAAACTAATTCCTCTGAACATGCTACATCATTAGCCTGCTGTGCCACCATATGACACCTTTCAAAATCAGAACAATGTGAGAATTCAGAAGTCTGGGGACAGCATATACATGTCTCTGCTATGCATCCCTTTTGTGAGGCTGGTACTGTCATTAGCTTTACCTTTCATGTTGCACTTGTTCCTCAAACCACACTAGGTCCTGTCTAATTAATGACACACCATCCGCTACCGCTAGAAACTTAATTTTCTCTGTGTTTGTCGTAAGAATTTGGCTCTCCTGGCAGATCCTTTTTGATACATCTAGCAAATTGCATCTAATAGTATAGAAGGAATACCGACTTTCTTCCGTGGAATCTCTTCTGATGTTGACTTCTTGCATATCCTTTTTTTATATACAAATCTCTTTTCTTGAGATAAAAGTTCCTATAAGAAAAATAGAAAATTGGAGTTGAAAACAGCTGCATGCTTCCATATATGTTTTACTTCCTTGCAGCTGTATGTAATTCTTTTGCATTGGCCATTGTCTGTTGCTAGGCCAGATCTGATCTGGAGGAAGGCCCCCCCTGCCTCTACAGCGAGTAGAATTATTCCCACATTTGCCAGGGCTGAACTTGCCCCTTCTCTCCTAATTCCTTCCTGCTCATTTATTGAATTTCTACTTTGGTCAGGCAGCTAGGAGAAAATTGCGGTTCCTGTTTCTGGTTTACAGCCGGGAATGGCGTAAGAACCAAGCAGCCCCCCTCCTCATGACTCTCATGCTGCTTGGGTGCACCTCTTCATCCCCTCATGCCAGGTGGGATGTCAATGACGGCGGGCTGAGGTGTGTCCCATGGTGGGCAGCGTGGGGAATGGAGGGGCGTCTTTCTCCCTGGGTCTCTGAGGCTGCTGCGACCCCAGCTCCAGCCTGCAGACCTTTGGGTGTGCCTCCTGACAGGAGCTGAACTTCTGTGCTCGCCCTCGTGTGCGTCGGTCGCAGCGCGGGGACGTCAGCAGTGCTGTGTGGGGCGGCTGGGGACGTTCCCAGCAAGGCGGCCACACCTCCCAGGCACCGAAACTTCTTTGCGGAGAGAGAAGGAGAAGATTAGGAAGTCAATGAGGCATGTGACTGCTGCGTGCCACTGTTATTTGTACTCTGTCAAATATCCAACAGGCATTTTTCTTAAAAACTGGTGTTTGGAAATTGTGAAGTTTTGAAATGATCTAACCTTTACAAAACTTTATTGATTTTTAACTCTGCTGAGCATGAAAAAATAATAGCTTTCACCAGCATTATTCATGCATCAGATAATGCATAGTTTCATGTTTTATCAATTCAGTGTTATTCTGTGAGGGCTGAACTTGACTACACTGTTATTCCTGCTGTTGTTGTAAGTTAAGCATTGACAATGTTCTCAGCAGTTTACTTAGGAGAAGAGAGATGTAATAAAACAGTAAAAAGGCATTTTGCATCCAGCATGGGGCTGCGGAAGGAACTGTGAATAACCTGTGATCTTAAGGAAAAATCAATGACAGTCTCTCAAAGCCCAAGACTGGTTTTCAAGGCTGTTGCTAGGGGGAAGGTCTGGAAACGTGTCTGCTGGCGCTCCTGCAGCTCCAGGCAGATGTGGGCGGCTGCTCAGATGGCAGAAGTCCACGGAGTCCATTTGGGCTCTGCTTGTGTAAAAGCACCTGCTTCTGCCAAGCCTACTGCAAGTTTAGAGCTCTGCTCATCTAACATAAAATAATGATACCCAAGGATCTCTGTTACATTTCTTCGTTCCCAGTATTCAGCCCTAGTATGTAACAACCGATAAAATGAATGCCTGAAATAAAATGAATAATAACCAATACAATGAAGCCCTTCCAAAAGTACTTCCTATCCTTCAAGTGGCGACGATTTCATTCAGTGCAAGATTTCCTTTGTGCTGGTTCCTCTATTTCTCTATTGCCCAGTATGCAGAGTTTCTGTATTATATACAAAGATAGATTTGGGAGCACAAAGAAATACAGGACTGGAAGGGAGGTCATCTGTTGCATCCTTCAGCCCCAAGGAATGGTTAGTTGTACTTACGCCATTCCTGACCCCCAGTAATGAGACTGTACAACCTCTCCAGTCAATCTCTTCCAGTGCTTTATATCCTTGGAGATAGAAAGCTCTTCCTAATATCTTACCCAGGTCTGCCATGCAGCAATTTAAATCCATTACTTCTCGTTATATCCACCATCAGAAAGCAGGTTATTCCTCTCGTGTGTGCAGCAGACTTTTATGTATTGGAAGACTGTTATCACATCCTCTCCAAGTCTCTCTTAGGCTAAGCAATCCCAACGCGTTTTATCTTTCCCTGTAAATCACATTTTTCTAGACGTCTGATCATTCTTGTTTCTCTCCTTTGGGCTCTCTCCAACTGGTCCATGTCTTTCTGAAAGGCTCTTTCCTGTCATTCCTGAAAGAAGCCTGGGTCAGATGAAAGAATTGATGAGACCTTCACTTGACGCAGTCAGGGAATAATAATATTTTCCCTTGAATTCTCTCCATGTATAAATGAAAAGGCTGTTAAAATGGGCTCATACAGCTGTTCTCAGATTTGAAGTAAAGCCCTCTCTGAATAGTACTGGTCCAGTGAAAAAAGAAATTAGGCAGCTCTGGAGCATATTCCCACACCTGCAAAATGAGCTGCAAAATGAGCTACAACCAAATATCTAATCTGAAGATGTTGCCAGGTGATTCAACGTGGAAACACATCCACATAGAAATAAGTGAGTCCATTTTATGTGTGCCACTAAACAGCTGGTCAGATGGTAGAGACAAGGTGAAGCAGGGAGTTAATGTATTCACTTCCATTTCTTTCAGTGCTGAGCAGCTCTGAGCAATATTGCTGCGCTAGCCCTTGCATAAATGCATAGTACATGAGAGTCTCATTGCCTAGAAGGACAAACAGCTTAAAGAAGGGCAAGTTGAGGTAGAAGATGCCCCATTTCACAAATGAGAGGACTGAAATTTGGGGAAGGAACTGAGTTGCTCGGAATTGCTGTGGCAACGAGGAAATTAGAACTTACTTTCCCTCTTGCTGTGGCTACAGGGCATTCTTCCTCTCCACGGATGAGTCTCTGGCCGCTCCTGGTTTTTTTGTGAGATGTTAACTTTATAATTTATACGACCTAGAAGGGACCCAAACCAGGGTTTCTACCACAGAATCCAGTGATGTATAATGAGCTCACAGGAGTCAGATTTGCCATCAAAGACAGCAAAGAAACATTGTGCGATACCTACACGTACAACCCGCTCTTGCTCTCCTCCAGTTTTAGAAATACTGAGTTGTCAGTGGGCAGGCTGTGATATTATGTACAAAGATGAGATCATTTCATCCTCTGCTGCGCACTCGGTCCACCCCTACACCAGCAATTTGGCATGAGATCCAATTTCTATTGATTTAAATGGATCAGCAGGGTCTCCCTTGGGCTGTAGTAAAGCTCTAGATGGGGAGAGCGACTGTGAATCAGAGGTTTTCATACTTTAGATACTATGAATTTTCTTATAGCAGGGGTTTGCATGGCCCCTTCTGGGAGTGTCGGCTGGCTTCGTGAGGAGCTGCTTCATCCCAGTGGGGCCCTGTTCACCCCTTTTCCCCTCTTTCCTCTTCCATGCTAGAGCCAGCAGCTTAAAGATCCATCGCAGATACTTCGGGTCTCCCATCCCCAGTGTCTCAAAGTTATATACGGCAATCTGTCTGGGAGCAGCTGTGCCCTGGGAAGGGGGAAGAGCCGAGCAGCCACGAAAGCGGCAGGCAGGCTCCCTCGTACGCTCTGAAAGCTTCTAGCCCCTGGCCGGAGGCACCCACCTGGCGCGGTGCGGTGCTCGCTCTCCTGCCATGAGGTCTTCGAGCATGGCAGCTTTCTCTCCGTTTTTCCTTTCCCAAAGCTGCGTCCGCCTTTGACAAGGCATTCTTATTTGAGGTTAAAGCCGCAAAATATTCTGCTGTAGCTGGCCCCTTCCAAACTTCCCAAGGAATCTGACAGGCGCGTTCCTGGGGGATAGTGGGAGCACACAGTACAGGGGCCCTTCTCCGCAAGGAAAAATGCCTGACTGAATTGCAGCCAAAGAATGAGAAGGGAAAACGGCCACCCTTGGCTGCTGAACTGGAGCCGCAAAGCTCCAGGTCGCGCAGCCTGAGCGCGCTCTCGCTGCCTGCTCCCCTGCCATCTCCGTATCCCCCTCGCCAGCTCCCAGCGTTTGTGCTGCAAAGGTTAACCCCCTGGTATTCTAGCGGTTGCAGTTTGAGAGGGGGCCAGACATATATTTGCAGGCTTTTTCAAGCTCGTGGTTTGCACTGTATTCCCTCTGAGCATAATTTACATAGAGAGGAAATGAATCTTGCGAAATAAGTCCTAGTCTCTTTAGATGCTGTTCAGTTAACATTGCTCGCGGTTTCAGAGGATTGGGCAGCAGTAAAGATGGCATTTGAAAGAGCAGCGTTTCTGAGTCACTTCATCCAGGCAAAGCACTCGTACCAAAAAAGCCCAACAAAAAACAACAAGCCAAAAAACACCCACAGCAGTCAGATCTCATAAACTCTTGTTCCTCCGAGTAGGAACCTTTTATTTTTAATTTTTCCTTTTTTTCCCCCTTTCCTGTATAATGCCA
Organism: Struthio camelus; assembly: GCF_040807025.1. Classification (NCBI taxonomy): domain Eukaryota; kingdom Metazoa; phylum Chordata; class Aves; order Struthioniformes; family Struthionidae; genus Struthio; species Struthio camelus. The sequence goes on along the minus strand of NC_090947.1, from coordinate 8,220,609 downwards.
TATGTACAGCTTGAGGTTATATTGGAACCTATAAATCTCATGTGAGCCACAAAGCATTAAGCCTCCATTATCCTTATAATTTCATTATCTCAGTTCCTACCCTAAAACATTTAAAACTAATTGAATGCTCGAGGTTTTCCTGTGAAAATTTCCTAAACATTATTGAAGTACTGTTGATAAAGCCAAAATGTACAAAGTCAGCACTTCCTAAAAGAACCTGATTTATTAAAGTAGAAATGTTTTTTTGTGAATAGGATCAGAATGCCAAATAGTTCTTATCGCTGTACGTTTCCATGCTGAGTATCGTAGCTGATTTCCAAGAACAACTACTTAACGTCCGTGAAGCTGTTCCAATTTCTCTTCCCCTCATAATACCACTGGAAGATGCTTGCCAGTTCATTCTTTTTAACTATGAAATTACATTGTCTCTTGGTATTTTCTTTGTCTTGACTCAAACTGTTTGGTTTTCCTTGCTCTTGATGTCACAGGCTGTCTCTGATACTTCATTTATGCTGGTAATGGTTCCCAAATGTTCTCATGTTAAAATAGCCTATATGTTTCAGTATAAATGTATTTTATATTCTGGGTGAAGTTCAGTGGCCTGTGTAGCATGGAAGGTCAGACTAAGTAATCATTATATTCCTTCCCAACCTGTAAAGTCAGTAAAATGGTTTCACATGCATGCAAGTAGCTTTGTCATTAAAGACAGTTTTGCCTCTCAGTTTCCCTCTTCATCCTCACAACATTATGACAGTGTTGGATCCAGCTGCAAAATTTGGATCAGAATTTAAGTTTGGTGGTTCTCATTTGGCTTGTTATAAAGGCACAGGCTGTTATTTTTTCCAGCGTAAAGAAGGACACGCTTGCTTCCAGCAGCAAGCAACTTTGATTTTGTGTAAAGAAAGGTATATGAAGGGAGATGGAAAGATCTGAAGTTTCCCAAGTTGTTTGTTTTGCAGAGGTGGTAGCAACCCTAAACAGAACGACGGCTAGCAAAGCAACAATGAGGGAAGCTGTTTCACTAGTGAAAATGTGATAACTGAACTCAGTACTAACATACCCTGGCTCCCAATTTCAAATTCAGTTTGGGGAGTTTAGGCCTAAAAGTTGAGCTGAGACCTTTATCTGACAAAGAGCTCTTGAACTGGCCATGTTGTTTTTTTCAGTGCAATAAATTGAAGTGGGCATACAAAAGACTTGGAGGTTTTTAAGCTGCATCCTGCTGGGTCGCTCTTCCAAGTAGTTCTGTTGAAGCCACTGAAAGTTCAGTTCAGGAGCAGCAGGCAGCGTTTGACCTGTTGGATCACTCTGGATCTTTGAGCTGGCCATGACAATGGTCCGTGGCAGCTGGTTTACATGTAATGGCGGATTTCAAGGGAGGAAAACAAAACTAAATCAGGCAACAAGTGAAAAAATGAGTCTTTCCCCTTTTTAAAATAAATTGCTAGCAGTTACCATAGTAACTGCTAACGGTAGAGCATTTTGACTGTCTTTATTATGAACTGCAAAGTAAAATATTCTCTTTTCCTGGGCACACTGAGGAATATTCATTCAAACAATGGATTAATAATCATTCCTTGCACAGGAACTTGTCTCCAAGATGCTGCTGGACGGGAGGTGGCTCGGCTCCTCTCCGCTGGTCAGCTGCAAACTGCAAAACCAGCTGGCATGATTTGTTGTCTCAATTAGTTGGACTGGTGAGAAAGGGGGAAAGCAGAGCGGACTGGGAGCCTGGCCGCTTTTGTCGCCTGTGAAAGAGACTTCTGCTAGGCAGATACGAAGTGTAGAGGAGGTGATGTGTAGGGAAGCTGAGTGTGAGGCACTGGCAGAGCTCTCCAGCTGAGACCATTTCCTCTATCTAATTCACTACCAGGAGAGAGATTCCCAGCCCTTCACGTGTTTCCTACATTGCAACAGTTGCCTTTTTTTTTTTTTCCCCCCAGTCTTGGGATCTTTATTTTTCCATCCCGTCTCCTTTCACAGCTACTGAAAAGAACATACTCCGGCACTTTGTTCTGGAGGTGTCAGTGGCTCAGGGCAGGCGAGTCGCAGTCAGCCCCGGGGCCTCTCCGCAGGCTGGGGCAGGTGTCAAAGCCACCTGGGCTACAGCAGAGGAGCGGCCTGCAAGCGAGGGGGCAGCCATCCGAATGGCAGAAAACCGTCAGGCCTCCAGTCTTGTCTCTCGCTGTATAGTTTCCTGTGGAAAATCCTTCCGCTCTGTGTCCAGTTCGGTTTGACCGACTCAGACGATGAGGCTTTCACCACTGCCCTGCTGAGACCAGTTGCACGGTTTCACGGGTTTCCCCTATTCAGGAATTTCTCCTGAAAACCCCCTTGACCATCTCAGTCCAGTTGCTAGGGTACAGCTAGCCATTTTCATGAGGAGCGTGTGTACCAATGCGATTGCCACCAAAGGTAAAGACACTCAGCAGGGAGGTCCAAAGAGTGGATGGGTACAAAGACTGAATTACTCGGCCGTTTCTTAGGGTGATTGCTGCCAGTCTGGTCAGCAGTGGCGAGGTAGTGCAGGAAAGCATGGTCTGGCGCCCCCATGCTCAGAGAGTTACCAAAATCAGCCAGGCCTAGATCCTCAGCTGGTATAAAGTAGTGTTTTACTATTAAAATTAGTAGCACTATCTTGATTTGCACATCTGAGAAACTTGTGTCTTTGGCTTTTAATCCGTTCCCATGAGAACCTGTTGGACCATTTTAAACTGTTTCTCTAGCTTTTATGTACATGGGCACTTTTCTCCGTTGAGCACTTTTCTCCGTTGAGCACTTTTCTCCCTCTCTTGGGCACTTTTCTCCCTTTCCTCCCACTTTTCTCCCTTTCTCCATCTTCTTAAAGAAACAAGCAAGCCACACCAAGCAAAGTTAAATATCCCCTTTCTTAGTCATCATCTGGCCAAACTTTTTATCCTGAGGTCTTTTAATCTCTCCTCATAAATCAGTCACTCCAGCCCATTAATCAGGTTTGTTGCTGTTTTTTGAATTCCCTCCAGTTCACCAACGTCTGCCTGGCTCCGAGGTGGCCTGGAGAACTGCAGTGTCCTGCTGGCTCCTCTCCCAGGGCCAGAGGAGGCGAGATTGCCACCACCCTGAAATCCCACACTGGTTGCTGGGGGCATGGAAAATCTGATTCTTATCAGGCAAAAAGGAGAAGGAGAGAGACAAAGAATACCTTGGGGCAGGGGGGAGGAAAAGGGTAGCAGGGAATGCTGTGTTGAGCTCAAGGAAAACCTTAACTTCTTCGCTTATTTGTGTCAGAAAAATATTTGGTATATAGGGTTTGCAGTTATGGCCGATAAAATAGCTTTTGAGGGAAGATATCACAGGAGAGTTACGATAAAGACAGGATACTCAGAGTAAGAATATGGTTTCTGTTTTAATTAAAGTGGTTGATTAGGGTGTGATCTTGTAATCTATTTACCATTACGTATTTATGGCACATGCGCTGGAACGCGGGGCATGATCATAGACTCAGAGAAGAGTTTAGGTTGGAAAGGGCCTCTGGAGGACATCTGGTCCAGTCCCTCCCTCGACAGGGCCTGCTTCAAAATTACGGTAGGTTGCTCAGAGCCCTGATGCGCGCACTGCAAACATTTCTGCCAAATGTCTTGACGAGGACTTCTGAATAAGCAATCAAAAGCTTTCTTCAGAGAGGCTGCTGCAGGTTTCCAGGGCCAGGACAGGCCCTGAGAAGTTGAATCTAGTGCTTTATGAAGCATTAACCCGTAAAACTCCTACAGTAAGCGCTCTCCTAATAAGAATCTGCGATTAACGCTAAGAAGCTGTCCCAAAACCAAGAAGAAACAGTACTATTGCACTGGACAGCCATCAAATCTCATACTTTAGATGTCTTTTGTCATAGTAATACGTAGGTACTGCCTTTATGACCTTCCTGTTATATTTTATACCTGAGGGCATAAGTGCTTTATTGGAATAGATATATGTTACCAGGGACAGAAGTTACTGCGTACATGTGGGTTTGATTCTGGGCCTTGTACAGACTGCGGTACGTGGACAATATTTCTGCCTTTCGAAGTGCCCCATGGGACGGTGCGTAAGCAGTGCAAACTGAGGAGACCTGAGACCCTCTGTGCGACACCAGGGCCTGGCTGCCGCTTCTGGACCCCAGGGCGCCAGCGCCGGCGCCGGGGCCCGGGGCTGAGGCTGCGCGCTCTCTCGTTCTCTTCAAAGATTGTCTCATTTGATGGTTTTGTGATCCAAAAGTTCAGTTAAGGGGACGCTCTTTGAGAACATGATTCCAGGCCGCGTTACTAGAGCTAATTGGGGAGCCAGACCAGGCACCGGTCCCTGTCTGGGCAGATTTCACGCAAAAAGACTTCAGAATCTCGCCAGAGCAGGAGATAAAAGCTGATGTCAAAAGCGACAGTGTGTTCTTTCCTATTTTTTTCTTTTGATGATGTAAGTCTTGGTGGTTTAATAGTGCTGGTAGTTAAGCAGGAAACTTTTCTGTAGTTAACTGTTTGCAGTGACAGATATTAATTAGTTTTACTTCGACAGCAATTTTTCAGTAATAGCTCTTCAATGGCAATTCCTATTTGACTGATTTATAACAGCTCTTTACCCTCTATTAAGAGACAAGTTAAACTTAAACTTAAATCTTATTACGCGTAATTGGGCCTTGGAAAAAATAGTATAGACTTAGGACTTTTAAATTTTAATTATGAGTGCATTTAATACTCATGAAAGTGAACAGCTAATTGCTCTGGTTTGAACTAGACACAATGCATGCTCTGTACAAGCTTCATCTTGTAGTCCGGCCAATGCACCTCAACCCTGAATCCTGTTAATCCAATCTTGTGGTTTTTTGCAATGGGACAGCCAGCTTGTCAGTGTGTTTTATGAGCTCCACAAAAAAGGAGCAAGGCTAGGATCACCAAATTCTTCTTTCTTTATCCAAAAGCAGGCTTTGAGCTTACAGCTGCAGGAGGCAACTGCTCATGTAATAGCCCATTGTTCAGCAACAACCTATTTCTTCTGCAGCTGAAACTCAGCATAGTTAGAATCAGGCGCTTGACCATAAAACTAGTAATTTTTATGTCAGTATTTTCTTTTACTTTGTTATTCCTAATAATGTTTTATTGTTATGTACATTTTCAAATATTTTATGCCTCTTTTTGGATCAATATTCTATCAAACATATGTCAGTAGTTCTTCACATTATTTATTTTCCCTTCTTTGGAGATTGGGTGCACTTGGACGTGATAATAACTTCCAGCTTGCAGTACTCAAAATTAACGGCCAGAGTATTGAAAAGGTTGCTGTAGATGTTAATAATCCTTTTTTGTGCTGTTTTTGTTACTTCCATCTGTTACCACAGGAAGGATGACTTGGTAATAAACCCTGATTATACCTTCACCACAAAACAAGAGAGAGGAAATGAGATGTCAGCAAAAATGCAGAGTGTGACACAATCATGTTTGGCAGCATTCTTTGTGACTTAAAAGAGTCTTACAAATATGTCTTTGTTCATGCCCATCTCTCCGAAGAGTTTGGGATAGTTGCAGTAAGTTAGCTCCATATCCAGGATGCTGCTCGTTAATAGACGCTGTGTCCACTGAGTCATCTCTGTTGCATTGACCTATTCTCTAATGCAATTTTAACGTGATCTTCGGGCGGGGATAGGGCTAAGTTGCAGCATTTCACAATACTAAGAAAGCACTATGCGCTTTAATTTGAAAACCTCTATCTAAATGGCATCCTTGTCCATATTTCTGTAAGTTGTTCTTTATTTTGTAAGTCGGCCATCCTGGTAGCTCTGCTGGCGCAAAATGGAGGTTCTGTTTTCAGCCTGCAGAGGCCTGGGCTTTATTCCAGCATCTAGCAAGAGGATGAATATACTCCATGACTACCCTGCATGCAGTCATACGCTGGGAATATCTGGGCCCCACCAGCCGCGCACCTTCCCTTCTTCCTATCTTACAAGCTCAGCTGGATCCTCTAGAGCTCTAAAACCACATGCAGGTGGCTCCTAATTTTAGTAGTATCCACACACTGACTATCATCATGCGTGCGAGACTGAGAATCTCACACTGCTCTGGTACAATGAGGTTGGACTCCTGATGGATTTCTGAGCAGCCCTGAACGTGGTGCACTAGAGAGGAAGCAGCCCAGCAGCTGCAAGGCTTCAAGTGCTTTTGTGGGAAGGAAGGAGAGGCTGGGAAGATGGGTCATTTCGGGGAAATCTTACTTGTTCTGCAGTGGAGGTAGAGCATTTTTCCACAGTGTTAGCTAGGCAGGCCCTGCCCTAAGAGCTAGAACACTTCACCTTGGAGACTCTTCCAGAAGACTAGAGTAATCTCAGGCCTGGTGCTAAGTAGCTTGTAGAAGGTAAAGGGCACTTTTCACAAAGACTTTTTATCAGTTATTAATGGAGTTTCAAGACCACATTTTCAGTTACCAGGCCCACACTATGTCATGACATCTGCTTCTGTCTTAGCTTTTGGTACTGCATACCAATTCTGTACATGTCCTTACATCTTCTCTCCCACCAAGAAGACACAGCATGGAAAAAGCAAAGCCTCAGTTTACTGGTGAACCTAGGTGTACCAGCAGGTCCAGGAAATACTTTCTGCAAAGTGTGGGATTGCACTTGCAAGTCCTTCCCCGAAACACCCAGGGGACCACAGAGATTTTAACTGTGCAGGTTACTGCCCAGCTCTGACCCTTTTCCCCACTGCAGTGGCATGCAGCAGGCTGTACCAGGTCAGCCCTCGGTGGTCCAAGCTCGTGAGGCAGAAGAGGGGAGTTAAGCCCTTGAACTAGAAGTCAAGGTCTTTGGATGCGAGGCCTTATGTGTATTAACCAGACCTGTATCTCTTTGCTGTGTCACCTGGATATGCTGCAACTTCTAAAAAGCCCTCAAATGTATTTTTAAAAGCACTATGCAATGAAAAGGAAAAAATCTTCCAGTGCCATTCTGCAACAGCACTTAAAAAATAATACTTCCGTTAATGTTATAAATTAATCCATCCCACAGTCTGCTGCTGAATCCAAATTTCCAGCATTGCATTCCAGCTGCATTAAAAAATATATTTCAACTCCTATGACTCAAGTATCTGAATCCTGACCTGCTACTACAGCCACTGCAAACAAAAAGCCAGTGGTGGGCACGAAGAACGTGTCTGTCTCTGGGGCGAAATCTATTTCTCTAAACAGCGATATGGACAGGAAGTGGAGATAGATGGAAAATTGGATCTAAAGTACAACGGTCACCTCCTTTAGAAAGCAGGCTATTAATGCCGTTCATCATCTTGAGAAGGCAGTAGAGCATGTGACAAATTCAGTATTTTTATTTAGAAGCTTAGTACCATCTTGTTTTCGTTTCTTCAACCAGAGAAAGTGTAATAATGCGTCCAGGTTATTCAAAGGCTTCCTTGAGACTCTCTTCAATAGAACGGTGTTCTTTTGTGAACCTTTCTCTTCTATGTGTCCCTTTCCCTTATATTCTGCTATTCTGGGAAAATTCTTACCTTGTGAGGTTTATTTCCTCATTTGTGATTAGAGAGACATCTGTGCTCTTCAGCAAGGCATTTATATTTCACTGGCAGAGGGATTCTCAAAGATCGCAGCAGTTTTCTCCCAATTCAAAGGACGTAAGAAAGTCTGGAGGCAGCTGCAGAGTTTGTGAGGGGCAGAGATCTGGCACGGCTGAGCGGTGGCCTGTGAGGAGAGGGACACCCTTTGCAGGCTCACAGGAAGCAAAAGGTCCTGCTGGGAATTCCACTCCCGTGAAATTGGGACCTACATTGGTAGATCTTCTTTCCCGTGTACCAACTAGCAAAGGTACTGCTTGCCTTTGGGGAAAGAGAAGGGGCTCAGGTGCTTTCATTTAAATACCTCTGTCCTCCCTCCTCCTCTCTCTCAGTGAGCTGCTGCCAGTGGTGACAGGTACCTGTACGGTCCCTCCCAAGAAACAGTAATAAATAATTCTACCTAAAGTTATCCCTTAAATTTTCACTTCTCCTCTGACGAGGCAGCATTTCACTAGCCGGTGTAATGCTAAGTTTGATATCTTAGCAGTTAGCATTACTCCATCTCTATCTTTATTATAGGCCTCATTCTTTTTGTTGCCCTTTATGTCATTCCTTGTTATTAATTTTATTTTTTGTTATCATTCTCCATCTTCTATAATTTTTGCATCCCTTTTTTATCTTCGTTAATGTAAAATTATCATTCCTTTATTCTTATTTCATCCAGAGCTTTAATTTTAACGATGCGTGGCCTTCTCAGAAGTGCTTGCTTCGACATCCTCAAAGGCAGCTGAGGATGTGCAGTCCTTTTCAGGATCAGACCCAGACATGAGAGGAACTTGTATGCTCTCTAGATGTATTAAACTAATTACTTTGACTTCCATGTTCACATTGTGGGTTCAAAGGCCGACAGCTGGGCATCCTATTTGAGAGTTTCAAGGGAGATGGCTGAGCACAGGAGAGCCTGGGAGCAGGTTTCAATTATTTTATTAGACAAAGGGTTAAGAGTCATGCCTGGGAGGAGAGATGAGTGTTTCTTGACGTGGGATTTGGAGTGTAACAAGGAGGACTTCGGGGCTTTTGATCTGGCATCTTTCATAAGCATTATCTCACTTCTTTAAAAAAGAAGAAGGGAAAAGAAGAAAGGATGGAAACATCTCCTAGGCAGGCGATTTTGTAATGGATTCTGACACTAAAAGGAGCTTATGAAATACTTACGTGGCTACAGCTAACAAATCTTGTGGCAAACAAAATTCATGCTAAGATGATAAGGATCATTGTCCCCTGGGAACAAGCCCCCTGTCCTGATACTTCCAGCTCTGGATCAGGAAACAAGCTTCTGTGTTTTAGACAGGCTTAAATATTAAGAGTTATGGCCTGGAAAGGCCATCAAGAAAATAACTGTAGTAAAATTGTGAATCAATTATAGAAGAATTTCTGAAATACGATTTTAGTTTATAGATGCTTTCAAGCAATAAAGTGTGATGAGTTAATTCTCTTATGCTTATTTCTAGAACTAACTCAGCTGCAGAGATGAGATTAGAACTTGCAGATTCCTGGCACCTTGTCCATGCTGAGTCCACAGACAATTTAACTTCTACAGCATTTACTGCGCTCATGTATGGAACATGGTAAGTGTTTTAATATTACTGTTCCAGTCTTCCCTTTCCCCATTTTACAAAATTTTAGTCTCCCAATGTGAATCCCAAATAATTGCGGGGAAGGAAAAAATTTTACTGTGAAAGACAAAATTATAATTTATGCAAATTCCAAAATACTGAGTGTAAATGCCTATCTGTTCTGTGACACCTCATGGGGCGAGCCCACGGCAAAAGGTCTATTCCTATTATGTCTTTATATGCCACTTGTCAGTGGTCATTTGAAAGAAGTTATCTGCTTAGCCTTAAAAACAAGCAGCAGAACTATTTAGTGTGAAACCTGGGAGTGAATTTCAAAATGTGTCAAAAATAGTACAGAAGCCACTATAACTTCCATTAGTTTTTATTCAACGTTGGTCTCAGAAGAAAAGCTACAAAAAGTCATTTCAAGAAATACATCTCAATAGAGAAGAGGTACATGAAAAACCATGGAAGGATGGGCTAAATTCAAACATCACTTTCATACCTGCAACGAAAAACAGTAAATATAATAGAATGTATCCTGCAAATGCTCTTAGTATGAATCAGTAAGTCCATGAGTAGGTGTAAATAGAGTATGATAACAATTGAGCTCTATTCCTGCTGCCTACACCACTGCAGTATTTGAATAGTTCACAATTATTAGTGGATTTTGTCTCTCTGATATGCTTACCCCTCCTCCTCCTAAGGTAGGGAAGTATCCCTTCTCGCAGGCATTAAGCCTGACAGAGAAAATCGGACTGTTTAGTGCACTGGATCATGGGCAGGATCTGACCCAACTGCACTAGGGAGGTCTGCCCCTCTCTGCCAGTACCTACAGGACTGATTACATGACCTGCATAAGGCCACACAGGAAGATTGTAGGTGAGCCAGGAACTGAATTTTCTGAGTCAGAGTTGGATTCTTTCTTGCAGGATTGCTTTTCCAAATAATCTACCTTTTTCTAACATAGAACTAAATCATTCTGCCTTATTTTTGCACATTGAAATCTCTTTGCCTACTCATATGAAGAAAGATTGTAGGATTTGGTCTCAGTGCAACAAATATATGATCCTGCATACACAGCATTCCCTTATGAACATTGGGGAAATGAGAGCCATGGGAAGTCCAGGAGAGTTATTTTGAGGCCTTCCTCTGCAGAGACTTACAAGTACTGGCTCTGTGTGCCTCATAGCATGAGACACTAAACTTTCCTCAGTGAGCTACCCAGTGTGAGACCTTCACATGAAGAAAACAGTGAGGACATGGTGGCTATTCATTTTCCATAAAACATTAAGCATTACCTTTTATTATTTACCATTGCTGTCCCTGTTAAAACCGGACGTATTCATTCTTTGACTGTTCAGTGCAGTTTTGTGTTCAATTAGCATCAGAGTGATTCAGACTCCATGGACCACTACATTTAAAAACTTAATTTGCCTCTCTTATTTTATACCTTATACTTAAAAACAAAACATTCTTGATACTCAATCGAAGCAAGAAAAATAAAAATGTTTAATTCAAAAAACATTGCAAAGGGATGTTTGGACAATACCAAGCATACCCTCCCTTCCCCTCCTCCCTCCCCCCCCCACCTTGATTTGGTTCCAAAATAAACTTAAGCCAAAGTGGTGCAGTTTAGTGAAATGCTTTTACCTCGGGGGGATTGCATCCTCTGATAGTAAATGATTCCACCAATGTTTCCTACTGCATGTGCCAGCACGTTTTCTGTGTGCAGCATCCACCTCAGAGCCTCTGCGTGGTGGAGGCTCTGAGGAGGCTTGTGAGTATTCCCTAAGTCCTTTTTCTAATCAACTCTTCAAGGTGAGCCAATTTGTACTGCACTGTTCCCTCTTTCTAGGCAGCTTCTCAATAACCGTTTTGGTGTGTGATCATAGCAATAGCAGTTGCTCTTATTATAGCTCTGCCTAAACCAGAGGAGTGGAGGGGCGAACGTGAGGATGTAGACATGCACTTCCGAGTCAGATCAGTGGTCCGTCGTCCAGTGGCCTCCCTCCAAGGGTGGCAGCAGGACCTGCAGTTTACGAAGACCATGCAAGCTTGGCCACTGTCTGCAGTCCATTCCCCTTGTGCTCCCTTAGTATCTCAATCAGTGGGTTAGGGATGTTAGAGAGTAAATCCGTGCCCAGAGCTTTTACTTTCCTTTTATGTACCTGTTGTCCATGAATTTGCCTGAACCTTTTTTCATCTGCTGATATGTCAGCCTCCATGACCTCTGGTGGAAGCAAGTCCTAGAAACTCACCACTCAATGTGTAAAGAAGTACTTTCTTTTTTTGTTTTAACCCAGTCTCCTACTGATTTCATCGAGTGTCCCTCGTTCTTACGTTGTAGGATTTTTTGAAAACAGGTCTGCCTTCATCTGCAAAACTGTTGCCTGCAGAGAGCGGAGGCAGAGGAGGAGAGAGTAGGAAAGAGCATTGCATGGTCCCTGATTGTGCAAATATATGCCCATGAGTAGTTCGCCTAGACTAGAGCTCTAGCTGCTGCTCTGCCAGAGCAACATCCTCTTGGCAGTTGTGTCTCGGCCCTGAAACCTAGCCTAGCATTTAGCAGTTCCAGGATTAGGGAACTAGATTAGTGGCTTAAAGGTGAGCGTTGAATGCCTGCGAGAGAGCCTGTGGGCTCGCTACTTTGTACAGGAAGCTTGCCTGGTACTTGGCCCACATTTCCTTTTCTTAGGATTACTTTTGTATTTGTAACCATAAACACTTAGACTACACTGACTAATTCGTCTCCTTTCTTGGTTTTCATTTTCCCCGCATATTTATCTTGTCTCACCCATAGCTGTCACTGTGTCAGGTTATGCATTACAAGGCCTTTTTTTAGCTCATTCTCTGTTCACTAGCTTCTCCATGCCCTATGATGGCAAATTTAGTTGTTTTTTCCTTCATTCTGATTTCCCTGAATAAGGTTTGTCGGTTCCTGTCTCATGTATGTTTTATTTCTAGAGACATTCGGTGTCTGGTATTTCTCAGCTCTCCCTCGGGTTTGTTCTAGGGTCCGGCAAGTTCTCTAATTACAGAGATGCCTTTTTTTTTCTTTTTTCTTTTTTTTTTGTATTTTCACTGCATAAAGAGAGGGTCAACAGACAAAATGGAGAAAGACCATCAAATATGTGCCTCTAAATTACCATTTCTTATTAGTGGCTTTATGCAAGCATCTCCTATTAGTGGGTTTATGCAGCTGACACCAGAGCTGTATCTGAATCAAAACCCTGGAATTAAAATTTTGGAGCCGGGGGGGGGGGGAGGGAGGTGGGGGCTCCAGATATGAAACCGGCTGCTTGGGTCCCTCCAGCTCCGCTCCCCCCGCTTTCTTTCCAGGCCCGTGTTTCGGGCTGAAATGAAATGCCACGAAGGACGCAGTGTTGGTGCCCTCTTGTGGGAGGAAAAAGCGGTACGAGATGAGGAAAAACTGACACATCAATAGGACAACGTTAAAAGCAGATCAGATTATTTTGGCAAGGGGTGGAGGTGGGGATTTCCTTTGGCTAAGCAAAAAGATCCAGTTCACGGACTTACTGATAGGCGCCAGAGGGGTGCTGGCCGAGTGAGATTTCACCGTCTGGCCTGGGGCAGGTTGACACCCGCAGTCGTGCCAGCCCCAGCACCCTGGGCCCAGCTGGTGCCCGCGCACCCGCAGGCAGTGCCCTGTGCCTCGCAGAGAGGCAAAAGCCACCACAGCGGTGGGACATCTGCCCCCACCAGCCTGGCCTGGGCCCCTGGGGCCCGGCCGCTCACCTGGGCCCAGCCCTGCCCTGATGCAGCCCCCTGTTTCCAAAGGGGCTCAGTGCCCTCTATTTGGCCTTCACTATATGGCACAGAAAGACCTCGCAGTTCATCACCCCACATGGGGTGATTTTGGAGGTGTCCAAAAGGGGGACGGTAGCTCTAGGGCAGTGTTCGTTTGGTATATGTGGTTCTTGCTCACGGTATCCTATGCTTGGATTTCTGTGTTCTGCCTTTTCAAGATCCCTTTTGACTATCCAAAGCAGAGTCTATAAAATGTAGCAGAAAGTGTGGTTCTCTCCATGTTTTAGCTCAGTAGATATGCTGCTCTTTTTTCAGAAGCGAAGAGCCCGTGGTTTGTTTGTTGTCACATAGTTTGTGTGTTATCTTTTACAAAAACATAAACACAGATTGTTATGGTACATGAAAACAACTGGGTTTTTCATCTGAGATGCCAAGCATTCATAGGCTGACCTGCAGGCAGTGGTCCCCAACCAGATGGCTGAGACTCCTTTAATTTCTTCCGTCAGTTAAAGCTCTGGTTTTAGCTGCTTGAAGGAAATGCCTGTGGATGCTGAGCAACATTTTGATGCAAGGGTTTGTGTCTGTGGTTAATATATGGAAAAAGGTAGTTGCGTTCTTCTGAGTTAAGAAGCTACTAGACTCCACTTTCTTAAGCACAGAAAAGAGGGCTGTGAGCCAGCAGAATCCAGCATTAAAAGACGTGCATGAGTTAGGAAACAGCCTTACTGCATCAACATTAAGTAGCAAACAAGACATTTTAAACCTAAATCTAAAACCTTCTCCCAGGCGTGACGATTTTAGGATTTCCCTCTGAGTTTTTTCTGTCTTCAAGGTCTTTTGAAGCTTTCCAAATCCCAAGTTAGTTCACTTGCAAGTGATAACTCTGCTCTTTAAGCTGGTCCCGGGCTCCCTATTTCACATTCACTAAACTGAGAGCACTTTTTTTTTAAGCAGAGTCATGAAACCTAGCACAGACTTGACTAGATTTCAAGACTGGCTGCCATTACTCATGAGCAAGAGCTGTGCTGTATGACCAAACTACCGGAGCAATGACAAGGAAATCGGTACTATAGTTCTAAATCAGCTATGAATAATAGCCAAAATATTTAAAGGAGAAGCTAGGGGAAAGGTATGACTGTTCTTCAAGTAAATAGCAAATGCCATTTTTTTAATGGAAAAACAGAGAATTGTTCACGCAGGCAGAGTAGGAAATGATTTAAGACATTTCAGTAACTGCTTACTATTTTTTTTTTTAATGTCCTGTAGAGGCACCGGGAGCTGTTAAGAAAGGGAATGTCTATGAGGCACTCAGAGTCCCACTGTGAAATGGAAGGCAATCAGTCATGCTAGTCTTAAATCTCCCAACCAGGTCTTGCTGATTTTGGATGGGTTGTTTTCTCCCTAGACCTTCTTCCTTTCCACTTCCAGTAGCACTAATTCTCTGGTAAGAGTAGAAGGGCAAAACTGGCCTGGGCTTTCTCTCTGCTCTTTTTGGTGGGACAAGTTCTTCCAGATACTTTCTTCCAAGGTTGGTCGCCTCCTTGGCATCCAGCTTGTTTAAGCTATCTGCATTCCACTATCGGTTGTGTACAGTCCTTCCTTGAAGCGTTCCAGCACGAATGTTGAAGTCTTGTAGCATCCTTTTCTGCAGAGTGATGTGTGTCACATCTGCCTTATCACAATCTGCCACCAGGGTTTTTACACATGTAACTTTCATTACGGTTGACAAGAGTGATATATGCAAATCTACCACACAGAAAGGGAATAACTGTCCTTCTTTTTTTTTGATAATCTGACTAGTGGAAATACCCTCAATATTTTAAAATGAAACAAAGGCAAGGCTAAAACAGCAATAGCTGCTAACAGTCAAGTAAGATATGCCCAAATGAAGACTATTAAACCTGCTTTAAAATTGGTTAGGTATGTCCGTGGTCCATCTCAGGCCAGGTAGGAGGATATTCCATAATTTCAGGGTTAAGATTAGTAGATGGGGAAGCCAACAGCCCTAGAGGAGGGCAACAGCTGTATTGTGTCATTGGACACCTTACAGGCCAAATGTGATAAAGACAATCAGGAGCTCAGGAAAGGATCTAGTGTCCCATCCCTGATGGCCTTAAAAATTTGAACCAAAAGTTAAAATTGTGTACAGGACCTTAGAGGCAGTGAGCTAAGAGCTTAATTCAGCTTGTCACCAAACACCCACTCACCATAAGCATGCCACACGATACTCTGACCACACAAAAGCTTTTTTACTGGCAAACCAAGGAAATATATGTAACAAGGCACAGCCTCTATTGTTCGTATCCATTCAAGAGAGTGAAACTATCAAGTTAGCTGCTGACTAAAAACTTCCAAATCTGTAGTCTGCTCAGGCTCACGCGTCGAGAGTGGTGTCTGTCTGGTGCCACATGTGTGGGAGTGCATCACTGCACAGTCTGAGTTTACAGGATATGAGGCAGTAGGCAGCTGTGTATCAGCAAAGAGAATTAGGACGGGAGCTCTAAGCTATTATAACTATAAATTGTTTGACTCTTTTCCAGGCCTGTGTAGACATGAATTTTCTTTCTGGGTTCAGTTCCCACAAACTCCTAGTTCCTCTCAGGCAAGTTTCAGAGCCAGATTCTGATCTGCACTTATTCCTTTCTAAATTCAAAATAATTCAGTTGAGGCCAGCATGTGGCAGTTGTCCAAAACTTTCCTAAATGAGCTCAAAAGGGCATGCAGTGTGCCTCACTTCATCTGTAAAAGGAGAAGGGAATGACTTTTCTCTCACCCTCCATCTTGCCTGTTTGGTAATGTAGCAGAAACAGAGTTAGTGTGCACATACCAGTGAAATTTTAGCTGGAGTCTCTATGTGCTGATACAATAAAAACAACAGATCAGTATTCATAGAAGGTTCAAGCAAGTTTTTTAAGTTGCAATCCCCAATTCTGAATACTCTGAGAACAGAAAGCCATGTAAAGGCCTTCGTTTAACCTTAGCACGTGTGTGGTAATTCAGAAGGGAGCCTCACCCGAAGGATTTACCCACACGAATAAAGCATCAGGTTTTTCACTCAGGTGACAGATTTTTAAAGTAATTAACCATCAGAGTAAACTGTCAAAAGAAGCAGTTGAATTTCTTCATTTCTTGATATCTTTAAATCAATTGAAGATGCATCTCTGGATGTTATGTTTTAATCAAACACAAGTTATTGTCTTCCAAACAGAGACTGGCTAGAGAAAATCTATACTCCATATATTTAAAAAAAATAAATTAAATAAACTAGAGTGTTAAACCTTTCAGCTCACTCAGAATGAAGGACATACAAGCAATATCCATAAAAGAATCTAAAAGAGGGGAATAAGTTACTCTGGAGTAATAGCAACACAGTATCTGTATTTCCAACAGATAGATAGATACAATTTTAATAGTAAAAGCAAAGAGATACCAGATTTGCATAGAAAGTAATGCAGTCCCTTTCTCAGGATCAGAACTGATCTTGTGTACGCTCTTAGCCCTCCACAGGTACGTAACAAAGTGCATTTGCTTTAAGACACCTTTCGGTTAAGTTTTCAGACTCTGCGTAATTTGAAGATTAAGATGAGTGTTGTTCTTGTAATGAGAACTGTTTGGACGTAAGTTACTTGAATTCAACAATACATCTGAATGGTGTATAAATCTATTTGTTATTTATGTTGAATCTTTCAAATTTCCCAGAAAAGTTACCTTAAAAGCACTATCTAAATCATCTGTATTATTTAGCCATACTTGCTGGGGGGGAAAGGGGGTGGTGTTAAATACATATGAGCAAATTCTGGAATCCTATACCCAAAATGGATATTTTAATCTTGAAAGTCACACTACCTAATAGGAAAGGTGACTATATTTTCAAAATCAAAATTGGGACACTTTTGTAGTGACACATTTTAGGATTGTGAAATGTTTCTTTGAAAGAGAGAGATGCTTCTTGTAAGAAATGTGTATTTCAGACACACTGAAAAACTTGAAGCGTAGCAGTGGTGTGTGCCCTTTCTATGAATAAATATTTCTGATAGTTTATTGTCAAATTCAAGGCTTTCTCTAAGCACAGAAAAGTGCTATTAATGTTTACGCTGTGATAAAAACCACCTTTAATGAGGGCTGTGCTCATCTGCTTTTCCTCTTGCCTCCAAACACTAGTCATCACACCAGACACTGATTCTGCTGCTTGGTTTATTTTGTGATAAAGACAGAAAAAAACACTTGATGTGAGAAAACGAGACATGAAAGATTTTGTTCCTGGACACTGAGAGTACACTGCACAGAAATCTGGGCTTGCACCAGTGCAAAAATTCAGAGCATACAGGCATTTTAGAAGAGAACTTACATGTAAGTTGAATAGTACGATAGCTCCAGAAGGGTCCTATTAGCCGAGGCAGCACCATCCCGGTTTTAAGGCTAGCAGAATCTGGAATGGGAAGTAGCTATTTCTGAAGAAGCCAGAAGAAGAGATATAGGGTGAAAGTGGTTATTACATTTTCTTTGTGTATTGGATAGTTTTTTGTTTAAAGTTGTTTTCCCTGCATTGTTTCCTTGCAAGACTATAATCAGTTAGCTGTTTTTGTTAAGATCTTTCATTGTGAATGGGGACTTAAAAAAAGATGTTCTTTTAAGATGATTCAGGTTTGCAAAATTCAAGTTGATTGATTTCTTCCCAAACAGTAATGCCTGTGCCCTGTTTATGAATGGCTCTGAGCCCAGATTATTTGTATTTTTCATTGATGTTAAAAAGGCAATGATTCTTCATGCTAGGATCACCTGAGTAATGGCAAAAGATAGAAGAGTGAAGAAAGTGTCTTTGCTTTAGTATTCTCCAGAAAGAGCTTGGGAGAAGCTGAGAAGAGAAGAGCCTGACGGTTTGAAAAGAGAGCTTTTTGTTTTTTTTGGAGTGAGCCTTGCAGGGTTGCAGTGGGTTTGGAGAAGGATCTGGAAGGAAAGCAGGTTTGCAGGGGTTTGTGATACTTGAATAAGTCTGATTATGCTGAGAGTTCTTTGCTCTTTCCCCATTTAGGTAGCAATACACAGTATCTCCCTTCAGCCTTATTGTGTTCAGCCTCTGACCGTAGCAAGTGACTCCCTTCAGACTCGGAGTTCTTTATTTTCCCCAGCATTATACTGACACCCAGGAGGCCTGTTCCTCACTTCTCCCTGCTGTTGCTCGTTCACTTCCGCTAATAGCAGAACACAGATAGGATCACCGGGGCATTTAGTGGCTCTAGGTAGCTGGATAATAGCTTGATTTCCCTCCTTTCCCATAGTATGTGCTCTCAAGGAAGTGTCTTCAAGGACCATCTGCTCTGTATGTACCCCTTGGAGGCAGCTGGATTTCAGGAGCCAGTAATACTTTTTAGGTCTTTGGCTGGAAGATGTAGCACATCATGATCTAGTCCATGATCCTGGTTTTGATCCAGGGGGCTGGGCACCGGGTCGAACAGGGAATGTTTAACAAGTTGTATATGAAGGAGCATCAACTACATCGGGCTGAGAGACACTGTTTTGTGCATGTTCTGAGTTATGTAGCAAGTCTTGGTCTGGGTGCTTTGACAGAGGTTGCATTTGGAGTTTTCAAATTATGATGAGTCTTAGACTGTAGAAGTGGTAAGCTGACGAAAGCTGAAGGAGAAGGCTTTCTGAGGAAGAGGGGTGATTAGCTCCCGGCTAACATCAGCTCTCTAGAACAAATCCTCTGTACTAGGATGCCCTAGTGGGCATTACGTTTCAGCGCAAGACTCTTCAAGGACCAGTTGCACTCATAACGCCCTAGAACTGAGTTTGGCAATAGTAAGAAAAAGACAGAAGAAGAACAGTCAGGTATCGCTTGTGAATTACCTGTCACAGTATTTGATGGCTATATATTTTAGTTCTTGCAGACTGCTGTTTGAGGGAGGAGCAGTTTAGATTGCTGCTGAAGTACTGCTGTTCTGCCAGGGTGTCACAGTGCCCAAATTGCCCAATGCTGCAATATTTAAGGTGTGTTTGCCATGTCATTACTTCCCACCTGCTGGTCGAGGAAGATGCTGGAGGAAAATAGGAATCAAGAGGACAGATAGTACTGACCTGGGAGATGTGAGAAGCAGCAGTATGAAATGACAATAGCAAATGCAAGAGCAGAGTGGGAGGAGGAGAGAGGGGGCTTGTGGCATGGAAGTCAGTGCAGGGAATGCGTTACAGAGTCTCGGTGTCATGTTGAGCAAATAGGCCAGCCAGGGAAGTACCTTTGTACCAAATTAGCATGGGAAGGAAATGATGAGAAAAAGCTCCCCAGCCATCCTGCTAATGAGTCTTATCTCTGATCTCAAAGGGCTTGCAGCAGTTTACTTTCCATCCTTGTGTAAGCCATTTGTGCTAGTAAATCAGAAGTAAGCGCTCCATATCCTGTTACCTTCAGATCTGCCTCAATAGCCACAAGCTGTGTAATGCCAAAAAAGACGTGTCTCTATCTTAAAAGAAAAAAAAGTTTGAAGGCCCTTTTGATCTAAATTGAATTTCATTCAAGTCTATATAAACCCTTATATCTATGGCACACAACACAGACTTTGTGGCCTTGTTCCATTGCATTCACACCAGTGTCCTGTGGTTTCCTTGTCATTTTTTGCAATCAAGTCACATGAAATATATTATTGTCTGCCTTGTTCTGATAATCTTGACACCACATTTTCCTGTTGCACAAACATCTTTTTCAGGGCGATTTAATCTAAAAGTTTAAACCTAGCAGAAAGGAAACAAAATTTTTCTTTTTAACATCCTACTTCACTACAGAGAGCTTGTTCTAACTGCCACATCCTCAGTTTAAGTGTTGGGATCAAGGTGGGACAAAGGAATGATGCAAGAAAAGTAACCCTGTCTTCCTACAGCTCTGACACCATCAGTGTCCTCCCTGAGATACGAATTTCTTTCATTTTATCTGGAGTGGTGAATTTATGCCCTTTGTGCTCCCGCTCCATGAGAGAGAGAAAATCTCTAGTAACTCCATGATGGGTGGGTGTCACATGGGCTGTCACATTAGATTGGGGTTTAGACTTGAACCCAAACTCCCTGCCTGTGTGTTCATTTTCACTTTGAGTCTGGCTTTGTGTGGGAGTAGGGCCGGTGGCTGGCACGCTCGTGCTCTGTGCCTGCAGGCAGCGTGCCTGTAACGGGCCTCAGCCATTTGGCCCGAGAACCAGAGCCGTTCTGGGGCGCAGCTAACGGGCTGAAGAGACAGTCAGAGGCGCTCGCTTGTCCACCGTCTCATGGGACAGTCGTCTCCTACCCCCCGTACGGAGAGGGTCTCTAGCCCCAGGCCATGGGCACTGTACTAACCTTCACTTTTCCAATGTGTAAAACCTGCTAGTTTGCCGTG
Source organism: Struthio camelus (assembly GCF_040807025.1). NCBI lineage: Eukaryota > Metazoa > Chordata > Aves > Struthioniformes > Struthionidae > Struthio > Struthio camelus. The sequence goes on along the minus strand of NC_090947.1, from coordinate 8,200,357 downwards.
GCTAAAAAGCCAACATCCATTAGTTATCCCATGACAAGGACGGGATGAGTAAAAACAGAACCAGCCCTATCACGTAGCTCTTTTGATGGGTTTCTGCTATTCACTGGAGGTAGCACTGATGTCACTGAAATAATGACTCAGTTTGTGTGTTTCTTGAGTCACCTGTGCTGAAACTGGCAATTTGTGTGCCAGTAAAGCCCACTGCCACTTTGGTTTTTAGTGACATGAACACCTTTCCTCCTCCCCCACCCTAAAGCTAGAGTGAGACTGTCATCTGATAAGATCAAGTTATGAGCCTTCCTGAGAAGAAAGCCTAGACCAAGACTTCTCTAGGTCTCACTTCATATAAAGGGCCCTCAAAGCCTTGTGCCCTCCAGGGCAGCAAGTCTGCTCCAGCAGCTTTCCCACTGCATCCGCTTTCTGTGCTGGAGAGAGTGGCTGGAGCCTTCCCATGAAGTGGGATTCTTCCCCCGTGAGTGGGAGCACTCACTTGGAGGCAGAAGCCACCTGCTCCATCAGTGAATGAAACAGCTTTCAAGTACCTGGGGAAGTGGGGTAGGCCGTGTCTTACATCATCTTCCTCCTCAACATGTCATATTAACTGTAAATTACAATCCTGCCCCACAGGCAAGAGCATGTTCACAGCTGGGTGCGGTTTGCTGTAGTCTGGCCTCCTCAGTGGGGTTGAGTTGTGGCACTTCTGGGGGCTGGGCATCTGGCCTGGCACGAGAGGCTGGCCACCAACATGCCTGGCACTTCTTTTTTTTTACAACATACTGGAGCTAAGGGTTATGTGATCTAAATAGCATGTGGTTGTTTTCCCTTAGTGACCTAAACAAGTGCACATGAGAGGAGAAGCTTATTGCCATGAGAAGTAGTAATTGGCAGTGGGGGGTGGGGGAGAAGAAGGCAAGACTTGAACTACATCACCTACAGCTAAGAGTAGACGGGTGCTCTAGGTCCGGACTGCGCTTAAGCGATCAGCTGAGTTCCTTCAAATGCCAGCACTGAATCCTGCCTGTAATCATTGCCAATGACACCTGGTAGGGGGACTGCAAATTCTTTGCCCTTGCTCTGGACCCAATTTTCATAGTGCAGAGAATGAGGTGCCAATAAGAGAATATCAGGGGAGAGCACTGACTCTTTTTACCTTGAAGAAAAAAGTCAACTGCAAACATGGACAGGGTTTACATGGTTGAAATCGTTACAGCTGTAAGAGGAAAGGAGAGAAGAAAGCAGTTACGGGGAGGTAGCTGGGGTGGTGTGCTAAATTCATCAGCTAGGTGGAAGTCTCAGAAATCTAAGATCTTCAGGCAGGGCTGTTGTCAGGCGAGAATATAAGCGACGGGAGCTTCTACCCAACTCTGTCCAGCAATGCCAGTGCTGGAGTTTTCCCATAAATCATCCGCTCGGGTTTTACAATCCTGTCAGTGATATTCTGGAATCGCCCAGATTCTTGGGAAGAGGATTTAGTGGAAATACTCTATCCCTACAGCTGAAACAGTATCTCTGAAGATACTGCTTTTCAAATCTCCGGAGGGAGGTAAGAAATGGGCATAATTTATGCCACAGTGCTATTATTCATTCCTTCAGGAATGAGCAAAGTTAGGACAGGTAGGCCAAGTCACCTGAGATACTGCTGAGCAGCAAACAGATGGCTGGAAATATTATCCTGAAAATCTCTAACAGTGCTTAAATGTTTTCCAGGGATGGTGAACTATCCCTTATTTAAGTAATACCACTGGGAGACCAAAGCTCATGAGTTCCTCTTCACCACAGATATTCACGAAAGATCAGTTCTTGGTACATATACCTGGACGTTGCAGAGCAGTGGTGTGTGGGGAATTTGGGGGAGGGGGGTTCTTTTTTTATACCTGGGTCATGCTGCATACCCATCCAAGGAAAGAACAAACAATTTGTCATCCCTATGTTGGACAATTTGCACTAAGTTCCTGTGAATTATGGTGATACCATTACCACTGAAATAAGGGCAGACAAGACTATCCTAACTTACTCCTGCTTGGTGAGGTGATGGTCAAGCTGTACCTCGATTCTCAAAAAGCCTTTGGGCTTTGAATAAGTAATGGCTGTGGTAAAAGTTATGAGGATCCTTCCATATTCCAGAACTATTGCAGGATGTGCCCTTCAAGGGGCTCATGATTCCTTGTGAGGAATGTGATGGGTGTAGGCACATATTCAGCAGCCTATCTCAAAAAGCTGTACCCTTTTTGAGAAAAGAGCCTGGAGATTACCAAAGATCATGTAATAGTAGGACATTTTGAATAAGGTGGATCCTGTAGCTTCAGGGAAGGATTCATGTCTGAAGTAGATTAAAAAGAGGAACCTTAAAAGAAGACGCACCGTTCCATTCCTGTCACCTATGTCCTCTTAAACCCTTCAAAAGCAAGGTAAATAGACATGGGGCCCACCATTTCTGAGGAGGAAGCAACTGAGAAATAAGATGAGAAGCTTTCCCATAGATAATATATTTTAAATGTACCTCTCATTTACTGTGATCTTGAAGTGTGTGTCAAGTCTGAGCTAGACCTCTTTCAACTCTTACTCAGCCAGATCAGCAGAAAGAAAGCTTCTACACAGAGATTCATCCTCTGTTGCTTGTCAGTTTTTTATTGCTGAGAACAGCATTGATTACATGGATATAAACAATGCCACACTGAATGTCTAGCCTTTGAGAATAGAAACTGTGGGAGAGCATCCATGTAGCTGGAAGGATGATGGCTGGTAACACAGGAGAGATGAGGCTCTGCTAACTAATCAGGATGCGTTTGCCAAGAATGCACCTTGTCTACCTTTGACTTGTTTCCCAACCAGAGATGCTCCAGCCAGTATTCACTGACTAAGCAGGAAATCTGAGGGCAGAAATGCATTTTGCAGGAGATCTGCCCACCACTGATAACAGGCCCTGAGGGGTGCAGGGAGGTGAGGGTTGACAACGTTGTAGAGAGAAACCAGAGGAGAAATTGGCTACCTGCAAGTATGGACACTGCTCAGCTCACCTGCATTTTATGAAAATACTACCGTATGAAAAAGACATTCTTAGACATGTTCCCCAGTTGGATCTCTGGTGACTTGCTCGCCCCAGGGCCATCGGAGTGGAGTGATGGGTATATGTGCGTGTAACTGTCTCCATGAATGCTGACTGACAGCGTGCCTAGTGGCTCGTGATTGGGAACAATCCTTTTGACTGTTCTGGTCACCCCACAGACAGCTCTCTTCCCTAGAGTTCTGATGGAATTTTATACAAGGACAGTCCAAACAGACTTGAACAACAACAAGAAAACAAGACTTTCATGTTATTGCCCCATCACTGTATGTGACACACACACCATAGCAAGAGATCGTCTTTCAAACAGATTCTCAAAACTTCATGTGAAATGACCAGGTGGTGATATAATTTGTAGAAAGCAAATATGGTGTTTCAGCATGCCTGGAATGTTTACAAGTCCTTTTCAACAAGCTTAATTATGTGTCACTAGCAAGATCTTTCATTGTTTTCCTCAATAAGAGACCGTTTGCTAATTTGAAGAAGTATCTCTTTGTTTGCTCATTTGTTTGTTTTTCAGCCGTGAACTCCACAAACTACCTTCTGATCTTAACATTTTGAAGAGGCAGTAATTGGAAGATTAAAAGCAATAGACAGAGATTTGATCGGCTTTTTTAGTCATTTTGATTTGTTCGTAGGTGGTGATAATGCTGTATTTGTAGTCTATCTAGTGGATGTTTTTAGGCATGCTGATGATCCCTCATTAACAGTTTTGCCAGGACAAAAGCAAGGACATCCAGTTTAGCCGGAGCTTTCATACAAACTGCTCAGTCTACTCATAAGTAGAGTTGTAACACTACAGTGTTGGGTCTGGACATCTCCATGGACTTAATCATGTGTGTTGGACCTGTCAAAAAGAGATAAAAGGTACAGATCATTCCAAGAGTATGTTTAGACTGATGCATCTTATTAAATAGCCCTTTAACCTGTGTTGTAAAATGTTTGCTGAGACTATCCAGCACTTCCAGAACACCAAGACCAGCGATCTTTGGAGTCCAGACATCCTTGGCAGGCTCACACTGGTCGTGCTCTGAGTGAAACTGAGTTAAGCTGCCTTTATGCACATCACTTGACTGTGTCAGGTATTTCTGAAGCACGGAGGAGTAAGACTTGTTTTTGCTGCATTCATTTAAATCTCTCCTTCAGAGAATAACTCTCGTTTCAGTCGCCATTGAATTTTCAGTGTGATTCTGATATTGTCTCCTTCAGGGAGGAGACCTTAATTGCTCCAGCTGATGGCTGGACACCAGGTGCAGTATAGTTTTTCAGCCTAACTATATCGCTTAGTCAAAAGAGAGTAATCACAGGGTTGGCAAAAATGTAACAATGGGATGAATACCCCCTTACATCTCCCAGCATTTCTTCCCCTCTCCGTTTTTTAAAGCCTTTTATTGCTTACACTTTTTGTGTGCTTGCACCTCTTTCTCCGAATCCTAGTTTAGTGACTTGGCATCGTCATTCTGAAGCACTGCGGGCTTTTCTAAGACAGTGGCCACTACATCTTCCAAGGCTAAGAAGAACAGATTTATTCTCCACCAGGCGTAGAACTGGAAAAGAAATTCTAAGAAAACCACATTTCTCTTCACCCTTCATGATTTCTTTCTCTTTGGCAGGCTCAGCTTGAAAAGAGGCTACCACCAGCTGATCTTATTTCATATCCAGCTGGGTTTTTTTTCCAAAGTTAAACAACTGCCAACCTGCCGGAAAAAGTCCTGCTCTGAAACGAAAAGTCTCAGGGACAGAAGCATTTAACTCACTAGCAACAATAACCCATAAGATTTTTTTTTGTTGCATGCTTCATTGTTTCTAAAAATAACTTTGGCATGTTTGGGTTCATTTGTCTCATCAAAAGTTGCAGTCTACATGTGTCCTGGGTTGTTTTGAAAAGAACGGTGCACTTTGTGCTTAGACTTGTAGAAGGTCCGATCTTTACTCTGCTGTAGATATTCTGGGCTATTTATATGGCAGTCAGATTCCCATGATATAAGTACTTAGTGGAGGCACTCTCATTTTCACCACTTTCACCAGCAGAGTCCACAAAATCATCTACAATAAAGGTGCTTATTCTGTGGCTAGGAAACAGCCGATCATCGTTAACCTCCCACAAAATTAATGAAAAAATATTTGCAAAGCAATTCTTCAAAGAGAGGTTACTAACAGCTATGACACCACACAGTGTTTTCAGGTAATGATCAGCATTATCCAACCCATTTTTTATAAAGTGACTTTTACCACAGTTCCTGGGTGCTTTGAGAGTGATCGGAGAAGGATATTTCCATTTTCAGTCAGCGTAGGGGATGTATTTAACCGTTTTGGTGGTAACTGTCTTGTCAAACAATTTTCTCAGTCTGCTTAAGGGTTTGTGTTTCTGATTTTAGTTTCCCTCTGATTTTAGTTCCTCACTGTAAATACTGGTTACCACTTATCTTTTTCTAAGGTTGCTCTCCTGGGAAGCAAGCCATATTCCAGAACAAACTATTTTAAACTGTCCAAATCAGTGGATTTTCGTGGTTAGTGCAGTGTAAAGCATGACGTTTATACAGACCTTTCCTCAACAGCTTATACTTGTGCTTTTTCAGTCTTGCCAACAGAAAATCTAAAGAGTTGGTCTGTCAGGAGTTCATTCGTGATTTTTCCCTGAACTATCACTTGGAGAAACTTATTTTTTTCTTGACATCTCCAATATCACCAAATCTGTGTCGTGACAGAGGCAGGAATTTTGCAACCGGTCTGGGAAGTTGCATCACTCTGAGCACAGCAGCAAACAGGCTATGCCATACGTGTGCGTATTAGCGGTGTGTGTAGCAGTGACCGTCTGGCATGTTGCCAGGGTGTTTTGAGGCGGCACCTTTTTACCTCCTTCCAATGTCATTTATGTCACATGGTGAAACCATGTATTCTGTTGAAAACTGAGAGCAGAAGAATTAACTAGCATTTTTCACAATGCTGAATTTGGGGAGGATTTTTTTCACCAAATCTACTGAGCGGAAAAATTTAAAACTCTGTGGCTATTTGCCATTCAGTGGAGCTCAGCAGTTTCATGTGCCTGCATAAACATACCGCTTTTTGGCTGAACTTATTAACGTACTCCCTTTCTTTTGCTAGGGTATATACCACGTGGGAAATCCTGAGGCCTTTTATCTCTGCCAGAGATAAGAGATTTTCATAGTCAGAAAGTTACATTTCTCTTCAAAATGGCAGATTTTGTAGATTTTTTTTTTTTTTTTAGCAGTCTTCTCTCCTTTGCTCTGATACCCCAAGAGGGCCATTTCCTCGCTGTATTTCCTGATGCCTCCTTTTGTAGATGTGCTAGAGAGGGAAAATATGTTTGTTACCCACTCTAACAAGTGACATGGGGGAGAGAAGCCTTCTCAGAAGACACGTTTTAATTTTGATAACTCCAGATTAATTTAAGAGAATATCAAAATTATTATGAATGATTTCAGGATATCCAGGAGGGTATGGTCTGGTAAAATCATAATAATGGACTTTGTTGGGTTTGGGCTTGTAAAGCATGGAGCATTGGTTCTTTCTCCAGAGGAGAATATCTCTAGGTGCCAGAGGCCACAGTAGTTGAGCTTTCTTTAAAAAGGCCACAGGCTCCCTGTCCAATTCAAGCATTCACAGATGGTCCAGACAGTGTGCTTTAGAGATTTAGAGATGCGTAGAGATAATTTTTGCCTTGTTCTGACAAAAATAAAGCAGTATGTTGATCTCATTAATTGGTATCACTCTGTTTTGCAGTAGCAGGAGACAAAACGTGGAGAAAAATACCGTTAAATTCAAAGGCCATGAGTTTCCCAATAGCAACTGCGTCACTGTCAGTGCATGACGATTCTCAGTGTTTCCTTTGTGTCAGATATACAACAGCCACTGTATTGATGGGGCTGAATATGTCTGTCTGTCTGTGATAGCTGCCTCAGCGTGAAGCGCTGTTTCAGGGCCTTAAAAATACAAATCTGTACATAGCCGTGCAGACAGACACTGAGGTTATGTACTGATAAGGCTCTAAATACTGTTTCTCTGTCCTGAATTTTTGCTCCTCCTTTGTAACAAAGGACTTCTTCATTACTGATGTGATCTCTTTCCTATTGAGGATTCAGGCCCACCTCAAAATGCAAACATCCTGCTGGCAGTAAAAGAAAATCTCATTCTGTGGATCAAAAGTTTTAACCCTGTTGTTCTGGCACCATTGTAAAAGTTCTGCTTCCTCCCAGGCGTCGTGCTGGCCAGGCCATAGTATTCTGCCCTGAGTAAAGGGCCAACATAATGAATCTTTTCAGAATGGTAAAAGAATTGGGGACAATACTCTTTAGAGCCTTCAAATCCTATGTCCTAGGGGAGTTTGCCATTTTCTATGGGTAAAAATTTCAATCTATGAAGCAAAGGCCCAGAAGCTTCACTGTTATGCACATCAGATCACTCTCCCCTCCCCACGTAATCAGGCCTACCTCGTCTTTCCGCCCCCTGAAACTGGCCCAACAATTTAAGTGTCCACTGTAACCTTTAGAGTGGTGCACTCTGAAAATGCAGCCCACCAACTTCACACCCATAGATCTTTTACCAAAAGCTGACACATTGTTCATCCTTAAATTAGTAATATTCTTCCAGTTCAGGGCTTATTGCAAAAACCTAATAGGATGTGTATCTCCTCATCTTCTCATATACTGACAATAATAAATAATACAATTTTCTGACTCTTCCAAGTCTTTTTTTTGAGGCATAAAACAGAAATGGTTGTTTATATGTCATGCAGAGTAGACTGATTATAGTGATGTGTGCACGTGTGTGTATATGATAATAATTATATAATATTTTATTTAAGTATAATATAATAAGACACTGATTATAATGATTTCCTTATCTGTGACTCTAGTAAGCACAAGAGTGGCATCTGTACATGAAGTTTTCAACCAGCATTCAACCCAGTTCTCAGAAGCCAAAACCACATATGCGTCTAAGCAGGTTTTGGAACAACAATACAATCTACAACTAGGGCACCTCTAAGGCCACGCTGCACTGTCTGCATCCTTCTCACTCAGATAGAGACAAGGAGACACCAGCAATCATGGCTATGGCTGTATAAAAATTGGTATTATTCACTAGCTTTGCTCACTTTGAGGAAAACTTGGGGATATCAAGCATTTAAAAAAAAAAATAGGACCTATATTTCATTAGGAGAAACCATCTGAATGTTGACCTACACAGGGTTTTAAAATGATGTTATGTTACTGTGCATTGACTTTTTTTTTTTACCAGATTACCCCAATACCTCATTTTTGATCACTCTAATAATTATGCATCATCTCATCTCCAGTAGGCATGAGATACACAGAGATGCTTGCAAAACAGAGATTATCGATTGTGTTATCTCAAGTCCACTCATCTCTATGAATGAGAATACTACAGGGAATCGAGTCTGTAACTCCTCGCCCCTACTTCCCATTGCTCAGCTTGTTTCCACTATGACAGCTGGATGGTGTGTTGTAGCTACATATATTTTACTGTAATTCCTCCTTGAACTATCACTAGAACAGTGTATTTTAGTGGTGGCCTCTTGAAAGCCTCCAAAAGCAAAAATAATCTCCTTATGCTCCACAGAGTGAGGTGGGAAGCCAGGTTGTCATCTCTACATCATGCAGATCCTCAAAACGCACACCAGTAACTCTTTGGAGGCTTCTAGCACCTGAGCAGCCTGCCAAGTGCTAGGCCTATTTCTAGCCAAAACTTGTACTGTAATGTTGGCGCATCCCTGGCCTGAGATACTCCCCGCTTTCACCAACTGCATCCACAGAGGGGACCCACAGCTGGAAAATCCATATTGCAGGATGCAGGGGCATAGCTGGAGCAGGGTAACTCACCGCCTACAAGCCTGAATATAATTTTGGGAAGTCCTGCACTGTAATAAATTTTGAGGTGCGCTGAAACTTCATGTTGTTGCAGAGGGAGGTCTGAGCTGTAGGGCTGCTTGTCTCAGGAGGCAGGGAACGAAGCACTCAGCTCTGCTTGGCACCAGGGATAGGGGCATCCAGGAGCTCTGTTGTGGATTCAGAAGCAGGGAGAGGAGAGGAGGGGGGAGCCCACGGCACTCAGCAGCTCTGAGCAGGCCGTGGTCCTCTGCTAGCTCTGTTACGTTATCCAGATTCAGGAGCTTGATTCTCACTTTGCCTCCTGTTTGGTCCAGTTTCAGATATCCTCAGGACCCCTAAGGTCCTTAATCATGCAGCAGAAAGTCTTACTAAGGACTTTGTTCCTAAGCAGCGGCACTTTTTGAGTTGGCTTTACCCAAGGGGAGGACACTGAACCGTGAAGGTGGAGGGAAGAGTTTGCTGTAGGCTACTTGCTGTCTTCTGAGACCCCAAGGGAAGCCCCCAGACCCTTTGCTGACTGTGACAGAGAGCAACTGGCTAGCCCTGCACAGTACTTACACTGTCCAGGCCTGAAGTGGGTGGACTCCAGTTGCCCTTGATACACACCCATCGCACTTTGGGCTTTGTGGTAAGCAGGTTTCCACACACACAGTTGTTTATACTCAAAAGGTGAAGGTCAGGATCAAAGCCTGGATGCAGGTGGCCTATCAGCTCGCGCGTAATGAGGGCGCGCTCGCTGTGGCTTCACGGTACACACAGAGGCAAGGTGGCTGGCGTGACACCTCGGCAGCTGCTGCCTCCCAGCCTTGTGAGCGGTGCCCATTTACAGCTGGGTGAGCTGGGGCGGCTTGAATTCAGAAGAGCTGCAGTGACGGAGAAGGCCTTTGTGATTTTATTCTATTTTTGCTGTGTGTACCTGAAGGCCTGAAAGGAGGGGTCAAGGCCTTGCTATACCTTCGCGTCATAAAACATACCCACTGAACTGAGGAACCTCCAAATTAAAAGAAGGCAGATCTAAAGGGGTAGGTGGGGAAGAGTGAAATAGAAAAGCAGAGACATCAGAACAATTTGTGGGAAATGCCATGTTAGGTCCTTGCTTGAACTGTTCTTTAGGAAAAAAGTGAGGATTTATATATGTATTTATTTGGCAATGATGTGACACACTTGCAAGAAAGCATGCAAGGGTTCTGTGCTCCTCAGAAACACTTCTGCATATTGGATAGATTAAGTTATTTGATCATCAAAGGCTCCATGTGCTTAGATCAAAAATAACTTTCAAGAAGAGATTTAGCTTGTACGGTTGCACTTCCTGGAAGCTGTGTGGTTAATCATTCATTTCAATATTACTAATTTTATCTTGATAATATTGAATTAATAGTCTCAAAATACAGTCAATCTTGATAAAAGATTCTGACCTTATTAATTCCCCGAAGACAAGTCTTGCTGAGGTTGCTGATTTTGATCCCAGGCTGTCATGAGAAGCTCTCTGGGTTTGAAAGCTAGTGGCAGGGTACATTTGCTTTGTATATATGTAGGGAGGGAGTACCATCTTCTTCAGCTCATCTGCTTGCTCTGTGCAGTCCAGGTTGTAGATGCATAGTTTTGTTATGAGTATATTCCATCTATTTCTTGTTGCTCTTAACCCTGAGGCAGAGCAGGCCTAGGAAGTGCTTTTCTGGCTGTTTTCATCAGCTGAACTCCTGAACAAGGGCCTGATTCTCCACATGTGCACTCAGTTTTATTATTATCTTTATCTGCTGTTACTTACAAGCATCGTTGTCTGTCAAGTTTAATGCTCTGCTGCCTAAGGGTCCTAAGCGTTGTTCTGTGCGTGTTCAGCGCGAGCGCGCCTGGAGTTACCAACGGGTGCAAGCGTCAGCAGAGCTGTGCTGCGGGCCCAGAGCCACGCGAAGAGGGCCAGAGAGCAGGTGCTCTTCAAGGTCGTTGCATGATTTTTTTCTGCCACTTTTGGTTTAGCAGAGGACACTGTACGCGTTGGAAGCCTGTAGTGGGGAAGGGGTTGGGATCGGAGGCGGTGACCTACCACTTTCAGCCCTCCGGGGATTCATCGGGCGAAGTGAACAACAGGCAGTTCAGTCTGGGGCTGTTTACTGTGCCGAATTCTCTTGCTGGCAGCCTTGGAAATCTGTGGCTCTGGCAACACTTGAAAAGCTGGAGAAGCTTCTTGAAGAAAGCTAGTCCTGCAATGTCCAGCTCTTACATGAAACCCTGGCGAGCTGCCTGGAAGGGGAACTCCCACAGGCATCTAAGGACAGTAAGAGAGAGACTTCAGTGGGAGTTTCACTGCAGTAGTACTGGGACTGGTCTGCTGAGTCATTAGCAGTGCGCACCTAGGAACTGGAGAAAAACAGCTTGACTCTCCATCTCCTTTGGGTTTATTCTTTGGAAGTTGCCTCCCTAAATAAAGAGGTTGAATATTGCTCGTATCTTCAAGCAAACTTAATGAAAACCACAGAGCTTCATCAAATGTTTGACTAAAATGCAAGAAGATCATGAAAGGACTGTGAAATTTGCATTATTTTGAAGCAGCGGGGTAAAAGGGCCCCAGGTGGGGGATTGTGTAACCCAAGGGAGTGAGGTAGGAAAAGGAGGGGAGAGGAGGTCTCCCCTTCTTCCCCCTTCACTCGTCTGAAAGCTCAAAGCTTGTTCTGCTGTCCAGACCCCCCCATACTCCACCATCTCCTTCCCATTCCCCTCCCTGCCCTAAAACCTCACTGTTCTTTCCTTGTCCTTCTTATCTCAAGAACCCCATTAACTCCTCTGCAGCTCAGACTGCCCTTCCCAGCCCTCCCTGTCCTCCCAGAACTCACTGCCGGCTTGAATTTTGCCCTGTCTATTTGAGGATCAGTAACTGGGTGTAGCTCTAAACATGCTTGATAGTTTCCCTACAGCGGTGTTAGTCTGTGATACAGGATACACTGGTGATAGGCGAGGCACCAGACAATGATCGATAAAATGGGTGCCAAAAAGCCTCCTTTTGCAAAATGCAAAACTCTCCTAGGTGTTCCCAGACCTTTGGCAGATATGAGTCACCAGCTGTCTGCAGGCACAGGCAGTAGCCAGCTCCCTGCTGCAAAATACCTAATTAGAGTGGTTTGTAATTGTGACAGTAGCATTTTGCTTATCCAGTGCTAAGCACTTCGCTAAGCATCCTCCTGGCTAGCAAATAGCAGCTCCTAGAAGAGGTGATCTAAACCTCCTGTAACAGGTTGAAGATTCACTGAGGGAGACGGAGAGAGTATGGGAGAGAGAAATCCCAGTAGTCCAGTGGTTACTAGCAGTCACCTGGGGAAGGACGAGCCATAGTTCTGGTTCAAAATCTGCTTTGCTGCTTTATCCTCGGACTATTTCACATGAAGTTCATCAGCAGTGCTTGGGATGGTACTGAGTGCCCAGCCCTGGTGCAGGGCTCCCTTCTCCAGCTCGGTGGCCTGCTGCAGTGGATCCCTGGTGAAGTACCATCCCCAGGCCTTGGGATGTGGGACCCCAGGGCTTCAGCCACGGCAGAACCCCTAGAAATTAGGTTGGAGAAGGATGAGCATTTCAATTTCTAAATTCTTTGATTGATCTCAGATTACACAGGGCATCAATAGCTTATTGGGGATGAGTCCTAAATGTTTTTTAAAACTTCCTTTCTGAGCTTAGATCCATTCATCCTATGACAACACTTTTGAATCTGTTCTTCACCTGCCGGAGCGTGAAGTGCGCAGGCAAAGGAATCGCACTTTTCCGCTAACGGGTTCTGTAGACAAGATCTCTGGGCACATAGGGCTGCCACAGACCATGGCAGGTCCTTGTAGATCACTCAGTAGCACTTAAGTGCATGAAAAATGCACAGATCCTTGTGCCTCTCACTCTAGACTCTCATTCTCTGTCTGCCTCTGCCAGCACCACAGAAAGCAGAGAAAGTGTAGCTTAAAAATGACTCAGCCGTGATTCCATGGCCATGTGGTGCAATGCTCCGGCTAGCTGTCAAAGCAAGCCGACTGAATATCTACATTAGCTTGGCTGTAGTAACACTTCTCTGCATGTTTTTCTTCACAGCTGTTGTTTTTGTCAGTGTCTGCTAACTGAATGCTGGTTTGCATGGAAAGGGGAATGGGTGACCGCTACTGGAATGCAACTCAAGTCTCTGAAAGAGCCGTTAGCGCTAGTTGTAATGGCAGAAGGAAAGATGTGTGCTGTGTGCTGCGAGGGCTCGGGCTCGCTTGGAGCCTTGCCTTTGAATTAATACTTGTGCTTGGTGAGAGGATTTCTCTTAAAAGGGATAGAGGCCTGCTTTCTGACCAAACAAAACGTACACTTTCATTATCTTGGGTGAACAGGATTTTTTTTTTTAACTTAAAATTTTCAGTGGAAATTGTGAATCATGAGCAACTTCTCAACATGGATGCCTGTTTTCTCTAATACGTCTGTGTTTTCCAGTAAAGAGCATACTTTTTTTTTTTTGATCTTTAAATGGAAAGATTACCAACACACTTAGTAGGAAAGCCAGAGCTTGTTTCATCTATGTCAGAGTCCCGGTGGAGATGAGGTTTCCTTTAGCTTTTGAAGCTGACAAGACAGATCTTGTGGTTGAAAGCGCTTCGTACCTCTTTGCATTGGCCATGTGAAAAAGAAACGAGGAAATGCAGAAAAGGGGACTCTTCAGCTCAAAAAAGTTATCGGTGGAGAGCTGCTCAGAAGCAGCTCTTGCCTCCGCTAGGTGCTGCCCCTTGGCCAGGACAGATGGCTTCCCAAAGGAGAGGGTGCCCCACCGAGCCTGGCAGCGTGGTCCGTGTCCAGGACTGATGAGCTCCTTCGCAGAGAGGAGAGCCACGAGGGGTGGGTACAGTTTGGGGAAGGCAGTAGGGCAGTGTCTGCATGAGCCTTTATATGAGAGTGAAACTCCAGGCCTGGGAGTATTCTGTTGAATAAATACGATGTCCTTGAAAGAGGTCCTTGTTTGCTGGGTGCACAGGTCAGTCAGTCGCCTGAGCAACAGTCGGCTTTCCACGATCATCTCACACACTTCTGTGAGTCTAAGCTTCTCAGAGGTGCGAGTACAAAGAGCAAAATAAAATTAAATCCTAACCAACACAAAACTTCTGAGTAACATTTACGTGGTACAAATGCCCTAAATGCTTATCACAATTTCTTAGACCTGTAGGATAATAAAATGTAAATATCAGTATTACTGTTTGGAGGCAATGAGGCTTTTCATTTTGGCAGTATGCTTTAACAGTTGATTATTTTAGTCTTGTTGCAGTCTGCTAAAATTACTGCCTGGCTAAGGTTTAGTCAAACAGCTTGGTGGATTACAGGTATTTTTGGGGAAGCTGCTTGTCCTCATGGGCAAACCACTGATGTTGGCAATCTTTCGTTGCCAGTGTGGGCTGCGTCACGTTCATGAGGTATGGCAGCCCCCAAAATCCTTTAAGGATAATCCTTTAACTGAATGCTTTAGTTTAACTTTCTGACACTTCTGGAACCCCCATATCCGTCTAAAATGCTTGTGGCAGTCTCATGCTTAGTCACTACCTGTGTGCAGCCAAGCAGGGGCTGCCCCCATGCCTCTCGCCAAGCTTCCTCTTTCTGGGCAGGTGCAGCAGTGCAAAGGGTGTCGTGGCTCCTAAACCGAGGTAGCTCTTATCTCAGTTTCATGAGAGCAACAATACTAAGCTCAGCTCCCAGTGCTGGGACCCTTGTCCGACGCTGTTGTCCCTTTGGCTCACGCTCACGACCCAGGCCAGCAGTGTGCAGCCCGGTGCCAGTCTGATCGGCAGGAGGAGCCACAGACAGGAGGGTCAAACTAGGCACTTCTGCTGGCGCTCGGTCAGGTGCTTACTACACTGCCTGCCAGTTCACTCCAACCCAGAGAAGCCTCAATGAGCAAATCTTACTGTCGTTTTTTGTTTTGCAAAGGGCAAATGATTTGATTGAATAGACATACCCAAGTGCCTTACATTTTGTGGAGGAAAGCAGCTGGCAAAACGCCTGAGAATCCTAGTTTCAAGCTCCCTACTCCAGTATTTGGCCTCAGTAGCCTGAAAAGCCCGTGCAGAGCTCTCACACTGCACAGAGGGCATCCTCAACTGAACTGCCACCTTTCGAAGGCGGTGTGCTCCCTCCTGCCCTATCTCACTCCAGCAGCCGGCGCTAAGAACACCACGTCCCCGTCCTGCTTTCTTCTCAGCGTCCCCGTCCTGCTTTCTTCTCAGCGTTCCAGACTTAGCGTTTCAGGAGA
The DNA here is from genome assembly GCF_040807025.1 of Struthio camelus. NCBI lineage: Eukaryota > Metazoa > Chordata > Aves > Struthioniformes > Struthionidae > Struthio > Struthio camelus. Next base: position 8,185,176 of record NC_090947.1, on the reverse strand, counting down.
GCCGTAGGGCAGTCCGTGAGCCTTGCTTGTCTGCAGGGGGAAAGGTTGCAAGCCTTGTCAGTCTTTGCACAGTCCAGACCTTGAGTCCTTGCTTCAGCTCTGGGAGACGCAACATACTCTATGAGCTGCAGTAAAACCAGCTCGTGCCATGTATTGGGACAGAAGGTGAAACACCTGGGTGATAGATCTGCCAGTATCAGTGTATTAACAATTAGAGGGACTGATGCAGGATTTAATATGTGGAAGATCTTCAGGATTTCAAAGATGTAACTCTTTGCCATTCTTAAAAATGGTCACACTTGATGTGTGCAGCAGTTAAATCTTTCTCATTGATAATCAGAGCTGATTTATCTCTTTTTAAAAGTTGATCTCAAACCATACCAGATCTTATTAATCCCAGGAGGAACTAAATAGTTTGGAGATACTAATTTAGATGAAGTTCTCCCCGACACCTCCTTCATATCTGCAGTTTGTATCTGTACAGTTCATTTTGTCAGAGAAGCTGTTTAATCCTTCCTGTTTCTCCCTCTCCTCCATCCACCCCCCATACTGAATTGAACCTGTAATCAGAGAATATCGATATGATCCTCAAAATTTCCTCTCACAGGGAAAAAGGAATTTTAAATGACCGTCAGTAGACTGCTTTAGAAATAATGGGCAGTACAACTCAGGTGACTTGAGTACGTGAAGTGTCTCATCACAGTTAAAGTTAAACCAAAGGCAAATACTTAGGTCCAGCTCCCCAGTAAGCCTAGTGTGGCAAAAGCCCCCACTAACCGGTTGGCCTTATTTTTAAATAAGTAATCTCAATGGCCTGTGCTTTTTCTACCTTTATTATTGATACATCTTCTCCATGGCAAGTTATAGATTCACATGCATAACAGACTCTCCACATATAAAACACCTTATAAATAACATTGTATGCAGTATCGATCCCAGTTTCGATTAATTTCTTTGCTTTACTCTAGTTTCAGATCCTCTCTTCCCCTAGCCTTGAATACGCTTTGTAAAAGTCTATGAAGTATGGTAAAATTTAAAACTACTTGAACTTTGAAGTTAATGAAATATCTGTGCTAAGGGAAAATGGCCCATGACATTTTATGATGGCATTTCATATCCAGTATTATCCATCAGCTACAAAATTCCAGTCTTGAATCTGATCATTAAAGTCCAAGGGCATTCAGGGTTCAGAACCCAGGCTGGGAAGATAAACTTACAAAATGCATATTCAGGTTTCGATTTCAACCCCTCTCCAGGTGGACAGGTGTTCAGATTATGAGTTATTCTCGTCATTTATCCTTCCTTAAATTTTGTGGTAGCCAAAGTTATCAGCTGTTCACACTAGATCATACTACCTGTTTAGCAAGATTAAGTTTGGCTTAGTTTGCTCAAGTTTTAAATTTCTGCTTCAGGTGTTAACCTACAAGGAGATTATGAGAAGTTCTTTGCCATACACCCGATTTGGTATACTGACTTACTGCCTTCATACAGTTTTCTAGGCATGGACTGGGAAGATATAAAGGGCATTACGCAGTGTAAATATATATGGGGAAGGTTATAACAAAAATAAGTCAGAAAGGATAAAGCATCTTATTAATGTCAGATCTTAAGTTATTTGTGGTAGGACAGAAACTAGATTTACACAAACACTATTCTTAGGGATTCTGTTCCTGGAAAAGGCTCAGGTGAAATACTTTTCTAATCATAATCCCTATGAAGCAATAGAAGAGGAAGATGGAGAGGCGCAGTTGTAGACCCCGCCATCACAAATTGCTGTACAATAGTAAAATTTCTGTTACAAGCCTAAACCATTATGCAGCAAACAGAAAACGTAGGTTGAGATTGCTTTTTCAGTCGTAGTTGATTTTACCCCAGTTTCCGAGAGATAATTTAGATATTACTCATGCTTCTGCTTGTCTTGGAAGTGTATTTTGTAGAATTCTTTTCTTATTTGATTTTTTTTCCCTGCAAAAATGGTCTTTTTCCAAAACTAGGAGTTTCCAAAGAGAGTTTTTACTTTTCCAAATGTTGACCTGTTAGAATATCAGGCTTTTTGTTTATTTTTCTTCGCTCCTTTTTTGTTTTCTTTTCTTTTAATCCTTTTTGTCACTCAGTCTATAAATTTGACTCATGTTACATTTCTCATAGATGTTTTTTCATTCTGCCATCCTTTATCTTCTTCCAGCTCCTTTAGATTTGGAGGCATTGAAGAATGACAGAAAGAAACTATCCAAAAATAATCCTGAAAATTAGCCATTTATTGTGTAAAGGACTAAAAGATAAAGAGGAAGAAGAAATCAGGGAATAAAAAAAGACTTTTTCTTGAAAACAAAAAGAAACAAGCAGATCCAAAAGCATCATTTGTTCACCATGTGGAAACAGCTCCAAATTTGTATGTTTTTCACTTTTTTTAATCAGTTGTATTCCTTAGTCCTTTTCCTGTTTCCCACCAAGATGCTCTATAGGGTTAAACTGCCAGTACCCTCTCCCTGTCTCGCTGTGGAGGTCGTAGAGCCTGTTTCTTTCACATGACATGCATGCATGAAGTTTCTTAAGGACACATGCAGTATAATAAAAAAATTTTATTAAGAATAAAAATCTCTTTTTCAAAGAAAAGCGGTGATGGAGCCTGACATTTCTCAAAGCTTATTGAGACAGGCTTTGTTACCATGAATATAAATCATTTATCTGTCTAGAGTACAATATATGTATTTTAAACTTCCTTGGTCAGACTTTCATCATTTGTCCTTTATCCAGCAGCATCTCAAAGTGAACCTCAAGTTTCTTCCTTCTTTCAGAAACTCTTTGTTCCTTGAATTTCCTTCTCAGTTGGTGGTAGGTTCCTTTGGACTCTCTACCATTACACAGGAGCTTACATCTAGCATTTCTCATAGGCAGTAGTAGTTAGCTATTTTCACCGATAGTTTTAAAAGCCATTTATGGTGAAATCAGTGTATTCGTGGATATGCAGAGGATATTTTTGCCTTAAGGGGGAGGTTAAGTAGTCTGGAAGAGGTCTTCTGGTAGAGCAATGGGAGGGAATGTAATGTTAACCTGAACACCAGGGTGCCCATCTACATCCCTGTGCAGGAGCTGGTTATCTAACCAGAGTACCCACTGCTAAACTGAGTCCCTACTTCTTTCAGTGCTTTCCTCTTTGCTTAAGGTCACGGCTAACAATTTGCACCTTTTCTCTGCAACACTTCCATGTATATACGTGTTTGCTCAGGAAAACCCTGTTCTTGACTTACCAACTCATCTCACTTTCCTGCCTGACAATCCCTGATTTGAAATCAACATGTTGTCTACCAGATGAACTAGCTATGGCTCTTTTACCATAGTGCCCTCTGACGAGTATTTGTTTTTTCCATGAATTACGGAGAGATTAAGAATCAATGCGGCACTCTGCTTCCACACAGCTGAACTGTGCCTGCCGAAAACATCCAGGTTGGATTCCCAGTGGGTCATTTATGGTCAGAGTTTTGTTGGAGTTCACAAGGAGCCTGAAGGAATGATCGTTTCATTCACATTGAGGGCTCCGAGCAATTTGAGGAAGGTCAAGTAACCCCTAAACCCGCTGGGGAAGTGGTAAAGGTTTCATGTCAAACCACAAGAGGAAGATAATTGCAACGCAAAGCCTGTGAATACTCCGGCCTTATGGACTGTGGTGCATTTGTGCTGTGGGACGTGAATAGGAGATGGTGCCTCCTAGTTTAGGGACAGACCCTGCAGGCCAGAACTGATTTAAAGAACAGCTGCAGTCTTGAAAGTAATATATTTCACTTTCAGTAGAGGAATTCAGAATTTAATTAAAGAAGAGGAACCCTGAGGTGTGAGGTGCAAAGATGTATTGATACTACAGATACAAAAAATGCAGGTGCATAAACCTGAGGTTCTGGGTCACGGTAAAGTCCCTGTTGTACTCTCTCAGTTTTCGTTCCCCTGCTGTCTCAGGTGGTGTTGCAGGAGAGCATGTGTGTGCACTGCACTCTCCTAGTGTGGTGCTAAGAAGTTTGGCAGTAAATCTTAGGATGAATTGATATTATCAGGCGACACAAGCCCTAACTAAAGGGGAATGTGCAATACATTGACAGTGCTTTATGGCTATGCCCCAAGGATTGGCACTGGAGGTAGTCTTTTTTTTTCCCCAATGGAAAGTTTTTCATAAAGGAAACTGTAGAAAACCAAAATTCGCTCTGTAGCAGCACTACAGAGATCTACTCTCAGGCAAACATGCTACCTTTTCTTTACCTACAAGCTGACATCTCGAACGCATTGTTAGCACCTCATGTACAAGTCAGTGGATCAGGAAGTGTGCCAGTTAACACAGAAATCTACAGCAAAACACGGCTTAGGACAGTACTGGAGTGGATGTCTCAGGACTGAGCGCAGGACCATCACGAGAGCTCAGGGAGGCTGAGAGAGGTGAGGAAATGCCAATTTCCTGTAGTCCAGGTTCAAGTAGCTGGAAACTCCTGCTGCCAAAATTTCTATGCCACAAATAACTTATATCTGGAATAGAAATGGAAAATTAGTTACGTGCAGCCCATATATGTCTGAATCAGTCCAACTTCTGCTTGTGCTCTGTATCCAAACTGCTGCTGGTTACTGTGCAGGGGCTTAAGCAGTAAGGAAGTTCCTCCTTGTTTGTGGATATTTGCCCTTAGCCAGTAACCCTGAGCAAAAGTAGCAAATCCCTTCCCCAGGGAGATTTGGGGTACCAGGCATTTTCCCAGGAACCTGAAAGGAATAGAGTTTTACAACCCTTCCTCATGCATAAGATCATTTCTTTGCACTGATGTGAAGCAGTTTCATTTCTAGGAACCAGTCCACCATTCTGATTCAAAAGCTCCCCAGAGATTTTGCTTTTTGTTTCCTCTTTCTGCTCCGTGGCAGCCTAAACTACATTAACAAGCTCTCCTAATAATCCCACCCACTGAGAATCAACAGGAGACAGCAAGCAGCCCTTTCCCACCTAGAGAAAGCCTTGCAACAGATACAAGTAGAGGTACAAGGGCAATTAGACTTAACACAACCTCAGATTCTTGGTTTTCTAGCTGCGTTCACTGCTGCCATGGGCATGTATTCGCTGTTGTACTCATGGGAGTTGGATTCACACTGCTGGTTCTGCCAACAGAGAGAAAATGCCATGAATTCAATTTGTGGTCCCCAACCTCACCCACTCCTGCTTTTGTTCTTTAAGTAGTACAGTTAATCAGACTGTTTTCAATGAAGATAATAAAGTCAGAATAGACAGGCGTTCACATACAAAACTTGGAATAGGACAAACTGAAAATGAAAAGCAGACACTGTCCAACAAAAATAACTAATGTCCGTGATCTCTTTTCTTTCCCGAGCCAACTGGTTTTTATTTAAGTGGTTTTGCTCCAGAACAGAGCTGGAATTGCTCCACTGATGATTTGTTTTCCCCTCTTGAAGAAAACAATCAGGTGAATTGCTTACCAAAGTCTTTTTGCTGATCTGTGCAGCTTTCCTCCTCTTTCTTTGATTCCCAGTCTTTAAATCAATAAACAATTCTGTCTTAGAAAAATTAAATCTGAGCTGCTCTGTCATCAGTGATTGAATTCCAGTAGTACATTAACAACTCAGTCTCTTTGTCAAAACACATATCACATGCTGAGTATGTGCCTATCCCACCCTCTAAATCTCATTGAGTCAAGTTCCCCATCCATGACCCTTGAAAGAAGGGTTGTGCAGAATCTCATAGACTTGCTTACCTTGTTCCTTAAGAAACAGGCAACTACACAGCAGACACAGGAAATCATGGCAAACACTATCAGTCCAATAATTATCCATGACATGAATCCTGATGAAAAGCAGTCTTCCTTATCTGGAGATGGAGAGGCAAAAAAAGTCATTGATGAGAATTAGCACTTTCTTTTTTTTTCCCTAAAGATAACTTTTCACTTTTCAAATTATGTTTCCTCTTCTCTTCATATTAATGAAATGGCAGAAGTGAGCTATGGAGAAGGGTTTTGCTGTCTTGGGGAAGTGTACTCAGTGGGAAGTAGAAGACAACAGTTTTCCAGGAGGAGAGGTGAAAGCTGACTCAGGGGTGAAGGTGTTGTCTGAAAAGAAGCCAAGCGAGGCTTGAGAGTGTGATGGCATCTCAGACTTGAAGATCTGAGCAAGATGCAAGCTTACATTCAGTGAGCAGCACGGGTGATTTAAAGGACCGTCCAGTTAAAAGAAGGGAAGACTTTGAAAGCTGTGTTTTGATAGAAAGGCAAACTGACACAAGATTAATCTTGCCCACATCTGGAAAAAATGATGATCTAGCACAAAAGAACTAGCAATAGGTATGTGCATCTGCCAGGACAAATGGAAATGGACAGCTTTGGGAAACACTGCAAATGAAAAGGATGACGCGACTTGATTCTTAGATCAACACATGTTATGTCCAGAGGGGACTGATAGACAAGTTGACCCAACCACATAATTTTAGCCTTAGCATTTAATCTTCTGTCTTGCTTAGTCCTGATGTTGAGAGAAGGGAAAGGATAGAAAGAGAAGGACAACAGAAGGGACAGCACTGCTATTGATCTATAAGGAGAACAAAGAAGGGGTGTAAGCAAAAAGACTGTTCGCTTTTTCAGCTTAATATACCAAAGAGCCACTGAGTGAAAGTCAATTCAAAATTAATGTCTTGTGCAGCAGCTCTGCTGGAGTTAGTCCAAGCCCTTCTCAGCAGAAGGGCAAAGATCCTCCACAGCTGTTCATCTCTTCTGCTCCAAGAAGGCTGTCAAGCTGAAGGCCTGCTTCACTGAGGTGAACTCCTTCTTCTCCCAGTGTGTCATCAGAGAGTTGCATGTACCACTACTAGTACTGATATTTGATAGCTGGTTTTTTATCCTAGACACTTGCAGGTAACTCTCAGAATGGACTTTGTTCCCCTGCTAGAAATAAGGTAACATTTGCCTTCAGTGGCTTGGCAAAGGGCAGGGGGAATATTTCTTCTGCAGGCAAAGGTGGGGCTGCAATAACCCAGAAGATGTAGCCTGGCTAGCTTGGATACCATCACCAATATGTGCATCTCAGCATGGGCTGCAAAAACTGCCCAAGACGGTGAATAATTATGGAGAGGCCGTGCTGAGCTCACTGCTAACACAGCTCCATTGCTACCAGCCCCCCTGCTAAGAACGGTTAAGCTCTCTTGGAAATATCTGTGAAAACTGTAGTCACGTTTTTCACTGCAGCATAGCTATACCCAGAGTCTACTTACCAGTAAAACTGAAAGGAGGGCAGAAGAAAAGTAAACTTACCTTGGATGTACAAATAGGTTTCGTTCATCCTGCAGTCTATGTAAGGAGGGGGTAAAAACATCTCCAGGCAGCAGGTATAAACGTCGGTGTGCTTTCTTTCCAGATTTTTAAGAATGAAAGTGGTGCTGCTATTTGAATGTTCTGCATGGCAGTAGCTGACGTTACTCTCAGGAACGGTTTTCTCTTTGCTCACATGGAGTGCACAGATCTGCTTCTTTTCATGCCCTTTGAAAAGGATCATGCTGAACTCGCTCACATTTTTGGGGTTGTGGAATATGAGCTTGAAGTCTCCACTCCTAAATTCCACCATCACCTGGGGGTCAGAGACATGAGGCTGTTCTAAAGACATGAAAGTAAAAAGGAAAGTCACTCACATAGCAATGAAGAGAATCTCTAAAATGTGAGGAAACTCATTCAAACAAACCAAGTGAACCGTATGATTGAAACTCAAGGCATGTAGGTACTCTGAATAGTCCGGCTTTGCAAAGCAGCCTGCACAACAAGATACCAGTGCACCATACTGGTCATGAATAGCATTCAGATGTTGAAGCTGTGGGGAAAACATCTTGAGAAGAGAGACATTACTGAGAAAATAGATGATATGAGGCAAGACCAGACCTGATTTCTACTAGAAGGCTGGACGGGACACTACTGGCTTTGGATCAGCGAGCTGTCTGATAGTGTTTAAAGGCCCCCTTGGATCAAGCACTGTACGCACACTTGATCGCTGTCACAGATTGCTTGTGCACTTCATAGATAAAACAAGGTGGGGGCAAGGTGATAATAATTATCTTGGGTTTAGAGGTTGATAATCATCTGAAGCATGAAGATGTAGCTGAAAACTTAAAATAGGAATTGAACCCCAAACTCCTATATAAATGCCTTAACCACAAGACCGCTCTTTCCTTTCTAGAGTAGATATTGATTAGAGGCGTGCCATAAAGTTTCAACCTAATTATTTACATGGCTCTGTCACCTTTCTCACTAACATAATGGGAGGAGTAGAGGACAAGCGTCATTGTGTGCATGCGTTCATGCAATCCAAGAATCACATCTGACCTTCCCAAAAGCATTGACAGAAAAACTCTCAGATGCTGTGCTAGTCTCTCATTCTGCAAAATGTTTCCATTTTTATTTTCTTGGAGGAGAAAAAGAAAGTAAAGTGACTGAAAAAATGTAAGTGTCAAAGTGTGCTGCAAAAAAATGAGTGTTCTTCTTCAGGGGCAGTATTTCTGATCTAGAAGTCATTTACAGCAATAAACCAAATCATGCAAAAGTATGTAAACAGTTTTTAAGATGTGTCTTACCTATATTTTTGCATAACCGTGATGAACAGGTGTCAGCTCCTGAAAAATACAAAATTATTTCCTGTTTAAAATTCATGGGGAGAGATGGAGGGGCAGGGGCTGGGCTGTGGAACTTTTAGTTGGTGCCGTTATTGTCTGACGTTAGTACTTGGGGCGAGAGCCTATCTGATCCTATCTATGCGCTACCCTATCAAATCGCATGATGTGATAAAATCACAAATTATAGAAATCAAGGTAGAAAGAAAATGAATTGAGCAAGAGTTAATATCGATCACATGTATAGCACATACAAGTTCGTAAAACATCTCTGAAAAGCAGGTACTTTCATTTCATTTTTATTTCTATTTCATTTCCATTTCATAAGTAGAAAATGAGATGAAAGTAAAGTTTTCTACAGATAAAGAGGATATCTGCCCCCAAATTAAAAAACATCCTCTTTGTTTTCTCAGGAATCCAGAGCCCCCAGTAAGACACCGCTATACATTGTTTCCAGACCAAAATGCCTATTGCACTCTATCTTCTTTCTCTTCCTTCCCGCTCCTCAGCACTGCAGTGAGTGATCTTGCATGAAAACATCTTTCCTGTGACACATCCAGAATGAATACCTGGAAGATCCTGTGAGATATACAGCGAGAAAATGTTCAGGCAGTTCATACAATTTTGTTTCTTTTTCATGAGCATGTTCTTCTCTTCATGCCTGTCAAACTGCATTCAATCCCATGTGCATAGACAACCTCCATTATAGGAGCCTGGCACATTTTTAATGCCGGTTCTGGGATTTTTCTGAGCTGACACCTCCTTCACCACCCGCTACGGCAATACTAAGAAAGGAAATGTCCTGCTGGCTTGGTGGCATGTACCACTTTGAAGTGGTTTATATGTCAGTAGTGGCAGGCAAAGCACAGCTTGATAGTGTTTCATTTAGACTTTTCTTTTTGCAATGTGCCCTAAAATGAAAAGTTTATGTCCTGCACAGCCAGGTAGAAAACACTGTATCTGCTTTCCCTTTCACCCAGTACTCTGGATAAGTCCTTCAAAGGGCGCTTAGATTGAAAGATACTCCACATCAGGATTTTTTGATGTTAAGGAAATTGAGGACAAATAGTTAAGAACAGACACCATCATGTTCTTGTTGCTATTTCTACAGGTCAGTCTAGACCCAGACGGAGCGGTCCCCAGCTGTGCCAGGTATTGCACTGATTACACAGCGTCACTGGTCCTCCTCCCAAGGCGCCGGTAATCCCTGCTGGGCAGCCTGTTTATGCTCAGGTGCAGAACGTGATTCTCGTGCTCGTACCTTTGTAGGTGCTGACCTAGGATTAGCCTTGCTTTCTGGACTCAGGCAATCCTTTGGAGTCCATGCTTTTTCCTGCACCCCAATTGTCATCACTGACAAGGGCATTGCAATGAATAATTGCAATGAATAATACTTGCTTAATTTATCTTCAGTGCAATGCCTGAGCTAATGGACTTCTGGAAGAATCTTTGTGGCGCTCAGTTGGAAAGCAATACAAACCGTTATCCCATTTTGATTGATTCACCCTCTTCATGGTTATCTTAGTCTTCCCGGTCTACTGTGCACAGTCAACAACCTTATCTAATCCAGTGGCAGGTCTAGTATCTGTACCTCTTTCAGAACTGTTACTTAAGTGTGTGATAACAGACAAGGTACTTGGCATCCTGTACCCGCTGGTGTGAAGATATGACAGACAAAACTCGCCAACCCCGAGTGAGCTAGAGCTCTAGACAGACTGAAGGCACAGACACGGAAAGTGCAAGTCCTCACGATGGTGTAGAGCCTGAAAAGCTGAAAGCGAGGGTCAGGCACCAGAGCGGCTCTTGATGACTTGCACGTTGCCTGGCGAAAGAAAACAGCTGTTAAGGGAGCAGCATTTGAAGTAAAGGTCTGTTAAAAAGCTGTGTGGCTGGGTGGCCTATAGTTTGATAACGCGTGCCTTTAAAATGAGGTTGCCAACAACAGGCAAATTATTTAGGGAAGGGAAGAAAAGCCAAGCGTACGGATGGAGCAGGAGGCGAGGAGCACAGCGAGGGCCGTACGCTGGCTGGGTGTGCTAGAGGAGCGAGCGCCAGGAGCGGAGGCCTGCCGGCGGCGAGCGACGGGCCGGTGCCGAGCCTGCCCCTGGCCGCTGCAGAGCCGGCCCTGCCACCTTCCACCGCGCTACTCCGAGCGCCCACAGCTTTGAATTTCATTCCTCTGATTGTCTCTCAGAAGAGTTTAATTTTGCTCTTAGCTAATGAAATCGCCCTTTCGTACTGGGTGGCTTCGAGTCTGTGTCAGAGATCATGGTTTTAATCCTCGTTTCTGATGGAAAAGGGCAGAGAGAGGTCACTAAGCATTTGTGGTTCATGTGACCTTGTGGCGAGCTGAAAGATTGCTTTGTATCCTCTCAGGCCCGGAAGTTTCAGCACCTATTTTCAAGAAAAACTCAAAAATGTACTTCTCTGCACAAGCATTTTGATAAACGTGATGCAATTAGTATTCTTCTGAAACAAGTGCCCACACAGGAGTGTGCTTAACACAGTGTGACAGGAGCTCATTTTAAAGATGAAATTAACAGTGCCTGAGATTAAAACAAGTAATTGTCTACATGGATAACCACGGCGAGTGAGGTGAGATGCGAATTTACAGCTCCCTGGCTCTTCTGCATCAGCTCCTGACGCGGACACTCTCTCACAGCATACTAACAGGTAGCTTATTCCCCCCTCCTTATTGCTGCTTGCTGCTGATCCTGGGCCCACTTCTCTCGGTCCCGTCTTAGGATAGTCCTAGGGACCCCTTAACACTGTGTCGTTAACCACTAGATACCTTTGTGGTGTCATTTGCTAAGATATATTCGGAATAAACGTACGCCTAGGGGGATGGGAGATAGGAAACGGAAGTTTAAGCAGCCGGTTATGCTGAGAGAGATTTACTCAGAAAACCTCCCTAATACTGCCCCAAAAATACGTGAATAAAAGGCTACCTCGTGTCATCGCCGCAGATGAACGGAAGAGTCTCTCTAGTTTGATAGTGAAAAGCTTGGATTTGGCCGTAAGGTTCTTTTGGGGCATTTTTCAGAGAAGAAACAATGGATTGGCGATATGAGGGTTTGAGACAGAAGCAACACAGATCTTTCATTGGTTTTATCGCAGTGCCGCGCTGGGGTTGTGTGGAGCTGTTCCTGGCTCACCTCGTGTGAAACAGTGTCGGGACACATCTAAATGTTGCTTCGTTCAGACGTGAATCTGAGAGATGGACATGTACCAGAGAGTAACGTATTGCTATATTAAACTAGTGTGTGTGTGTGTGTGTGTACATCCTATGCGTCTGTGTGTTTGCGGTGATGTTGACTGCCAGAAGAGATAAGCTGTACAATAGCTGTCTGCACCTCCGCCACCCGGACTGACAGGCACCCTGACTTCCCCCAGGATCGCCGCGGGGAGGCCCCTCGGCGGAGGGGCAGGAGTTGCGGCGGGAGTTGTGCGTGGGCGGTCTGAGGCCGCTGGCAGGCAGGTCCCTTCCCTTTTCCTGGGGCTGCAATTCAGAGCTTTCTGGCTGCTCTTTGGCAGAGCCAGTGCTGTTTGCAAACACGAAACACCGCGTGCAAAAAATCGAATGACGTTTGATTAATTTTAGAATTTGGATTTTAGGGTGGGAGGACAAATGAGAATGCTCTTGCTTGGTATTTTTTTTTATTTGTTTGGGGGGGGGGTGTTGGGTTTTTTTTGCTGTCTGTTTTTTCTGTCCCTGCTTTCAGAAAACTAACTAACTGATGAAAAGAGCAAGCATAATTTCACGTGGGTGCGTTTGCCACTGAAAACGCGCAAGGATGGTATAGACCTTGCTTTTAAAACAAACTTTTTGGAGGGTTTTGTTTCTACTAAATGTGTAATGAAGGCGTACACAGGTTTTAAGTTGCTATAGCTTTGACCTTTCAAGGCACTCTGCAAGATGGCGCTTTGGGCCCAGTGTCATGAGTTGTATGCCTAAAGCAGAGTGCGTCCGTCTTGCCAGAAGCAAGGGTCAGCAGGGGAAAGCAGCGCTTCTGGGCAAAGCAAGTAATGGCCAGAATTACTCTATGAAGCCACTGATAGTATGAATTATTTCTATGCTGTAAGACATGTCATAAAATGTAGAAACTATTATAACGTATACAACTAACACAGCAACCATTTTTGATAATATTTCGCACATTCCCCTGAAAAATGGCCATGGTTTCCTCCTGTACTGACAACAGGAGAGCTGGAGGTGAACGGTGAGAATACTTTGCAAATGTTGGCAATCAGAAATCCACGTGCGGTTTTTCCTAGCCAAGGGCCCCCAGTGCTACCGAGTCCTATGGCTCTGCCCACCAAAAGCCCATTCCCCTTGTTCCTGTACAGACACGGGAGACTTAGGCTCCCTGCCCTTACAAACAATTTTATCACCTCTGTGTTACCAAATTACCCAATACACACATGTACACACAAATATACATGTGTACTTTCAGTGAAGAAGTTAACCACAGATGTAAAGTAGGCCTTGCTACTCTCTAAACAAAAATACATTCAGAAGTTACTCTGTTTTCACTCCTGAAAATTTACCACAGTGCTTGGAAGCACTCTGAAATGTTAACGTCTTCCCTAAATGAGTTTGTTGTGCTGGTGTGCCCTGCGTCGAGCTGATCTGTTACAGCCCTTTCCTTTCTAGCAATGGTGATAATAATTACTACTTTTTAAGCTGAAAGCAGCCTAAGGAAAAAAGTCTGAGAGATACCATTTCTCATTTAGAGGCAGTTCCTTTCTTTCTCCTAGCATCTTCTCTCCCCAGCCCCAAGCCCAAGACCTATCCTGCAGGTGTGAAGGAAGGCAGAAGGAAGGGGGAAATACCAGCAGCCAACAGAACAATTATTTACATCCTTAAAGTTGCAAGGAATGGCCTCTTAGGTAGCTCCAGCCACATGGATAAAGCAGGCTGGACAAGTATACCTGCTCGATTGTCTAGCAGAGAAATACTTAGCAATATAGCTGGGATTTTGTGTTAATACATTTCAGAATAATTCTTCAAGAGCAGCTCAGGGCCCTGTAGAGATACTGACCACAATCCTCCTTCCCTGGGATTTCACCCGTCTTTTCAGTCTATCTGAAAACTCAGGATACTATCGCTGTATTAGTTAACCTTCACAAGTGTATCTGCATTGCTTGAAGAGCAGGAAACTATTTTTTATTTAAATAAAAGCTTAAATTGTGTATGAAACCTCAGGAGCAGTACAGTTCTGTAGAAGGACTTGAAGCGTATCCTATATCCCTGGAATTTCCGAAGCACACGTCTCCAACAGCCCTCGGCATGACCTTCAAAGGACCGTGTTTAGACGGTGCTTAGTAACTGCACCCACTAAATCCCAAGCCTTACTTCTATGACGCATAATACTAAATCCTGGGACTATATCCCCATTCTGGCCTGAAATACACAGGTTTCTGAGAGGCTTCAGCTAAATGGGGGCTATGGCGTTTTACTTTGCATAGCTATGATGGAACGCTGAATCTTGTGAAACGCGACATCCGTGTTTATGGCTGCACTGAGATCTGCACTGTCACCCTGCCCCATCCAAAAGGCAGCGTTAAGACTGTCTGCGCTTCCTTTTAAGCCACTCTTGAGTTTCAAGCCTGCAATGAATGATCTCATTCACACGGCCAAGCTGTACCTGTTTTTCACAGTTCCAAAATTCCCTGCCCAAACATGAGCAGGATTAATATCAGTATCTTGGCCGCTCTTTGTTAAGCCATTCACCGTCCTACTGCCGTATGTGTAAGACGCCGTGCTCAGCAAGGAAAGCTGCCTGGAGCACTGCAGCCCAAACAGCTAGAAGGTAACGCACAGCAGATGAGTTAAAGACTACAAACAGTGAAATCTCTGCTTTTCTGTCTCGGGTTGCCAGAGCAAATGTTCTGCGCTAGCAGGGACTCTCTTTCCACAAACTCTCTAGTGATGCTGAAGTTAAGAGCGTTCTTTTTGCAGCTGTTTCCCTTAATTATCTCTATTCCCCCGGCCCCTTCGCATCGCCCCTCATTTACTCTCTCCCGTCACTGGGTGGATTATATTCCACAGAGACATGTACTGCAGGGAGAAAAATCCAAAATGCTACTTACCGTACAGGGCTTCAAACTGAAAGCAGAGGAGACAGAAGGTTACAACCACCGACTTCATGCTTGCCTGACATAGAGACACCAGCCTTCTGCCTTCTGTGAAGATGGGGAAGAGTTCATGGGTAGAAGAGGAAATGGTTTGTGGGTAACAGGGTAAATTTTATGACAATCAGAAGGACTTTTTAATTTAATCCCTGACTACGTTATAGCTATGTCAGCGTTAGCCGTCGCCCACACCTGTGGAGTTTTTTTTTTTTCCTACTTCATGAGTTGCTGTCACACACAGGAAGCTGAAGGATTTGCTGTCATAACCTTTGATGTTCACTTCTGCAAAGACAGCTTCTGACTAAATCTATCATGACAGACGCTACCATCTTCTGCTCTACAGCCCCTGCACATATCCAGTGGTCAGCGAGTCGTTGCTTAAATTAACTTTATGTTAAGTATATGCATATTTGCAACTCGCCACATGGCTTCACCTCACTCGTTTCAGCTGCCCTGAAGTAACTGATGGTCTTGCTCTCTGCAGACACTGTCAATTAGTAGGGTAGGGGGGGGTCTTGTTCATCCAGGTCCTGCATTTCCGTGGAAATACAGACCCAAATCGCAGAAGGGCCTGCTCAGCCCTGTGCCTTCCTAGAGGCTCTCGCAGGCCTAGCACCTGCACCCCGGAGCTCCGGTTTGCTCTGTGTGGACAGGAGAGACTTCTCGGGAGGGGATCTGACCCAGGGCCCTGAGTCAGAAGTTTCTCTCTCCCTCTCTTCCTCCCCTGGCTTTTGCGCAGCGCAGTGTATTCTGGCCTGCTGTCCCTGTGTATTCAGGAAATGTGTTAGGACCCGTTGGGATAAAATGTGCTACGTTTATTTAGAAATGGCTATGTATATATGTCTATACTACTAACTTTAGGGCAGATAAAATGCTGGAAAAGCAGCTTCCAGATCAGGGATATTCGGTTCGTGATTGCTGCAGTGTCCAGGGTGGGGTAGGCTGCGCAGCACCCTGAATAGCTGTTTCCTTCAGGTGGCTGAGTGCCCCTGATGACGAGCCAGCAGAGCCCGGGCACTCGCAGTGTGTGTTCCCGAGCTGCGACGTGCAGGTCTCGCTCAGGGCTGAAAGCGAGGGATGCTTACCTTCTAGCCTGCCCCAAAACTGACTCCTTCGTTGCCGTTCACCCTCTTTAGCCTTTCTGTCTTTGCCTCCCTCCTCTGTCAGTGTTTCCCTACTCCAGGAAGACATTGTGATTGCAGTTTGGAAGTATTTTGTCTAAGTGCTACAGTTGATTACAGTTAACCACCTGGGAGAGGCAGTATGTTTCCACAGCACGCTTCCTATTACTGTAACTATTTTTGCTCACAAACACGTGCTTCTTTTTTCCATCCTCAGACACTCATTTCTCTACCTGTCATTTCAATTTCCTGTGTCTTTCATCCACATGCTCCTCTCAGAGCTCACTTTGTTCCTCTTCTCCTAACCTGACACCGCCTCTGTCCTTCTCTGCTCTTGTCCTCAAGCAGAGGTTGCCTTTCAGTGTGTGCAGTAACTCCTTCCCCCAAGCCACGTTCGGTCTTCATATCCTAGCCCCAAACTTACTCTCCCATTGGTAAACCCGTTTTTTTCTCCTCTCTCACTTCAAACTTGCCATCTTACTGATTATGAAGAGGTTGGAAAATCCTTATTGGCATCTCTGTGCCTTTAAAACTGCGGCCAACCGTATAGCTGGTTCCCAAGTGACATGTCCACCCCTCAGTCAATAAACCATTGTTCTCCACCGTGTTGTCTTCAATACTTTTCCCTTCTAACTTCAAGCGACTTGGACAACACCACTTTTGCTCCTGCCCTAAGGAGACTGATTCGCAGTGAGGATTTTGCCCATGATGTGCAATGTATGTTTTTCTTTGCTTTGTTTAATCACATAATTCTTACTATACTTAACTGTTAGCATCCTAAATAATTTCCATGTTAGCAAAATGCTGCTCATTGTATCCCCTTATTCACCACGAAACAAAGGTGTGTTTACATTTAAGCAGCTTGTTTTGTCTCGCCGTGCAGTCTTCCACTTCTGCCTGTAGAAGAGCCGTTGCCCACAGCAAAGTAAAATATTCTCTCTCTCAATAAAATCTTTTGTGGGCCTTTCTGCAGAGGCTGTTACAGTCTATCTACACAAATTATGTTCTGTTGTCTCCTGCTGCTCCTCATTCTTTGCCTCAATATCTGCCCTATATTCTCATGACTCGGGGTCGTTCCCTCAGGGCTGCAGCAGAAAGCCTCCGCGCTCATGCATTTTCCTTTCCTGGCCTTCTAACTGAGAAGGGGAACAATGACTTTCACTGTGCTATTTTTAGGGTTTCGGGGATGGCCTTACCTCCCCCTTCCGAGCAGCACCGCTCCCCAGTAGGTGTGTAAACAAGCCGCAGTCGCTCAGGATATAGAGATTTGAGCCTGAAATGCAGCTCGTGTGCTCCCTCGTTTGTCTTGATGCCTCCTCTGCTGCTGTCGGCCGAGCTCGCCTGCAGGCCCATGGGCGCAGGGCTGCCTCTGCTCAGCAGCAGGGAAACGCTTCCCTGCAGAGCAGATCTGCTGAGCGCGTCCCCTTTGCGGGGTGTGAGAGTGCGGGGCTTTGCCTCTTGGCACAAACTGTCTATCTAGCTCAGGTGCCCCATGAACCACTTTTTCTTCTTCACTGACTTTCTTGAAAGAAGGAGGAAAAAAAAACGCCCTATGCTAAGCAGTTAAGCCCAGATCTAACACACGAGCAAGGGAGCTGACCTATAAATTCAATCAGGAGGAGCTAAGGGGTAGATTCAGGCGGCCTAAATGCCGCTTCAGTCCCTGTGACTAATGTTTTGTACAGGCTGGCTCAAGGCCGTGAGAGCCACCTAGGCAAAAAGCTGTCTCTGTCTGCTCTGGGGAGCTGATAGCCTCTGTGGATCTGGCCCTTGTGCCCGCTAGGATGTGGCTTCCTAAAGAGGTACCTAACCGCTTTTCCAGGACACAGATTATAGATGGGGATGGATCAACGAAGGACGTTACGCACATGCCTGTGGCCTGGACTGCAGAGCCCTGGGATGTCAGGAAGAAGGGTATCAAACTCATTCTGTAAAATCTTCACACCTCAACTGTTTTGAAGCTTGTAGGAGGGTGGGAACTCCTGTTATGTGGTTGTCTGGTCAACTGCTTTTGAGGAGTTAGGACTGAAAGAGCCACATGCCGTGGTGGTATTTGGGGTTTGTGGTGTGATTTTTATCTCTGCATTGTTGTGATTACTGTTTAAAGGTAAACTTTTGCTATCACTGCATTGACAGTATAACAAAGAGGAGCCTCTTCCAACGAAAACACTCCCCAAAGCTGTGCTGCGGTCTCATACATAAGAGAGGAATCAAATGTCTTGCTGAAAATTGCAAGGACAGGTGTAGCAACACAACCTAGGCTTGGATTTTCAGAAATACGTAAGGGGCTTAGGACACACATGCCACTGTCCGTTCCCAGCTGACCTGAAGTGCTTGTGAAAATCCTGTCTTTCGAAAAAATCCTCTTTTGAGTGTTTTCTGGGCCAGGCTTTGCTTTGCAATTCTTATTAGTGCTGCCTTGGGGTAGGCTAAGACAGCTCAGGCCCAGGTGGATTTGGAGGAGTAAAAACAGCGAAATAACAGCATACTTAAAAATGTAACTAAGTCTTCTCTGTTTTGTGTCTGTCTTGTTCGGGATTACCCAGGTTGCTGCTGCCTTGGGAACAAACTGCTCTCTGCATGCGTGCAAAAGCGCCAAAGAGCAGTCCCCCACCTGCGGAGCAAGGCTGGTGGTCTCCCTAGCGCTGAGGGCTGCGCTCCTCTGATGGATGCCAAAAGAGACAGGACGGCCGGAGCTGGACACGCTCTTGGAGTGTGTCACATCTTTGGCTTCCTGGGCAGGTGACTGAGGAAGGATTTTTTTTTTCCCCTCTGGTATCAGCTGATGCCAAGAACTGGAGCTGGAGCTGACGGGGATAGTTTATGAAGAACCAAATGCCTCAGCTGTGGCCTAGGTGCGCCCCTCGCTTTGAGGCTTCAGGGCTGCTCTGTAAAGCGGGGCGGGGGGAGCTGGTGTAAGGCAGAACAGCGTGAAAGGGGCAGAGAGACGGAGAGGAGCGATTAAGGAGGGACGAACCGAGAGACCCCCCCCTCAGGGCCAGTCCAGGGGGCTGAAAATCCCCCCCCCAACCCTGTATCTCAATAGCTGCAGGTAACTTATCGCATCTGCTCCGCGGACACAGGATGGTGTTTCCTTCCCCTCGCCTAGACAGAGGGAGGAACCACATCCCCGCGGGTTAAAGCCCGTGCTCAGGGCTGCGGTGAGGGCGAGGGCCGGGGGGGGTCCCGCGGCCCCGGCCCCGGTCCGGCCCCGGTCCGGCCCCGCCGCAGCCCGCCGCGGCCGCACGGGGGAGCTCCCGGCCCGCCGCCGCCGCCGCCGCCGCCCTGACCTGCCAAGCATCGGCGCCTGGGTCCCGACCCTCACCCCAGGCCGGTTTTTGCATGCCGTTTCCTAGGAGCCCGCGCGAGTCTCCCCACGTCCACCCTCCCCCTAGGATTATTTTTTTTTTAAGTTTTTTTTTTCCTCTCCGCAGAAATTCTGACGCTTGCTTGGCAGGGGCCAGTGCAAAGCTGAGATGTCCGGTCCCTGGGCTTGGAGGGATGGATGCTCGGGGCTCGTGAGGTCTTCCCTGGCTGGGAGTGGGAGGCTCTTTCTTCTGTGCAGGCATCTGAGCACTGTTTGTCTGTGCTCACTAATTTGAAGAGAAAGAACAAGCTTGTAAGACCAGTCGATCCCTCCAGCAGACCAGGAAAGACCAAGAGACAAAGGGGTTTGAATAAAAGTCACCTCTTTCTTCACGTCACTGTGTTTCATTCTGATTGTTAACAATTCCTCCTTAGAGGGGGTGTAGGCGAGGGCTGTTGATTCCAGCCAAAGCCCAGATTGGCTTGTTAGTAAAATCGTGATTACCCACATCCAGAGCAGAGAGGTTTCGGGTTGAAAGGTTCCCTCTTACTAAACAATCAGCATCAATTTGCTGAGTCTGTTTATATTGATGAATCTGTTGAAATCAGATAAATTCATTGATAAGATAAAATGTACACTTACGTGTATATATCAGATCAGTATGGCTTCTGTGGCAGCTAACGGGGTGGAAAGAAATATCGTGCAAGACCTATTAAAGGAATTGTGTGGTACTGGCCTGCATATGTTAATTTGGAAAAGAGGACAACATTCTCAGATGAGGACACATATCTCATGGCATCCTCAAGAGAATGAGGAAGAGGATGATGGTATTACCTTATCCTGTCAATGACAGAAAGTCCAGGATAGCCACGAGACACAGTGCAAAATGAATTCTGTCACGCAACCCTGAATTCTGAACCCCCAGCAAGAAACATTTCCGCACAGCCATACAAAGGCTCCAGTGATCAAAGACATCATTTTCTTCTCCAATCTGCATGGCAAACCCAGAGTCCATAGCACAAGCAGGGAGTTTATGCTGCGGTCTGCAGAGAAGTTCTGGGCAGAGGTCTGCCTTGCACGTGTGCAAGGAAAACTCAGCGCCTGCATGAGCAGTTATGGATGGTGAGTCTGATCTGCTGCTCTGTTGCATTCCTTCAGGAAGAGTGGGCTGGGTGGAAACCCCTGGAGGGCAAGGAGCTTGTGCCTTCCCTGTGGGAGCAACTGAGGGTGCTAAGGCGGAGAGGCAGGCGAAGGGACCGTAGGATGTGAAAGGCCAGGAATCACAGCAAGGAGCTGGCAGCATGTGGCTCACGCAGGGTGGGAGATGCTATATTGAAGAGCAAAGAAGGACAGTCATGCTCCCAGGGAGACTGAAGGAACTGCCCAGGGACTGGCCAGCGCTAGGCAGAGCTTGCTGCCACTCAGAAAGTCATCAAATCAACCAACATTAAGCTTGGGAGCAAAAACCTGCCTGCAAGAATGCAGGAAACGGGGAGAGTCGTCTGTAAACCCTTCTGCTGTATTTGCTGTATGTCCCAGCTGCTTTGAATTTATACTTAAAAAGTTACTTAACATAATTTTAATCCAATAAAGCATGGCTTTTTCTATGTTTAAAAGCCCTTTGATCTTCTTTGGGAGCTCTCTGCAAGGGAAGGGTCTAGGCACCCCTCCTGCAGCTAGCTTGGGTGCTGACACCACAAGGATTTGGAGTACAAATTAGAATGATGACAACAGAAAATAGAAATCAGATATCTGTGTTCTCTAGAGAGCATAAATGTTTGAAATGACTACTCTAAAACATCACTTTAACCACACTGATCACATTTCAGATCACCAAAGGATATTCTGGTGAATTGGCATTTGTCATGTAAAAACTCCATTTTTCCTTACTGAAGTTCTCAGCCTTGATGCAATCTCTGATTGCCCCTGGAAAACAGACATAGCTGCTTCGTAAGAATAAGTTACACATCTCCTTCATTTCTGAACCTGGACCTCCAGGATATGACATTCTTCTTCATTTTGATGGCTCTCCACACCTACATGTTACCATGTCCAAGTCAGCTTGATTGTCAGGGACTTTACCTGAGGCTGCAACCAGAAGAAATTGCTGTGCATGCAGATTATTAAAGTTAATAGGCCAAGACAGAGCGCTCTCAGCAAAAGCAACCAGCTCAGCAGCTATCCAGCTTCCATCTTGATCCATGAGATGCACACACTTTATACAGTCCAGGGTGGACGTATGCAAACTAGCTCTTACCTGGATCACAGAGCAAGTTTAAATGCAAGAAATGTCTAACTGCATTAAGGCAAACTCTGCATTAGCTAGCGTACTCTGATTCTCAGGAGAAATACCCAGTAAGCTCTGCTCGATCTAAACTATTCCCAGCTACTTATTCAGTTGGGAGAAGTAGACACCTGACAGGAATGTGCAGCTCCCTGCTTGCCCATGGGTGACTGCAGGCAAACTTCAAAGAACAGGCCTTTCACACTCGGTCTCTTTGATCTCAGCTTTGTGGCTGCTGGTCATTAGACCAGAATATTTGCTTGCTGGGGCTTTTGTTGTCTTAGCCAAAGTGCTTCTTCAGTTCTGGGTCTCTAGCCTCCTACAACTCTGACTGAGCCGTAGTGAAGCACACCCATATCCAGAGAAGAGGTCAAGCAGTCTGCTGGAACTTGTTAGAGTGTACTGAAGCTATAGATGTGTCCATATTGTTCATATAGATACTATATGGATATAGATACTATAGATACTATGTTTATATAGATACTATATAGATACTGGATTTTCTGTGTCCTGTTCATAGTCAGCCTGGTTAAAAGGACATCAACCCAACAAAAGTCCTTGACCTGCAAATTTTTGGAAGTTAGGAGAGCATTCCAGAATAGTATTACCACAGGCTTGTCCTCTTCTTACATTCCTCGCTAAACATCCACTGTTGGACACCTATCTTGGAGACAAGACACTTGCTTACTATATTTTTGTTCTCATCAGGTGCAGCTGCTTTTCTGTTTACACTCATGTGAATTGTTTAGATGATGAGCAGAAAAGGTGAAAGCTGACATTTCTCTGTTTTTTCTGTGTTGGTATTTCTGTTTAATGTTAATGGTACCTTAGCGTTTGGGACAAATCATAGCACTCTTCCCAAGACTAACTTCAGAATTCTTTGGGAGTCTCCCATCTTGTTTGGAAGCTGCCTTGGTTTGCCATCAATGGACTATGTCTCTTCAGATATTCCCAGAAAATATGATGTGTATAAATCTCATTTTTCTCTTCATAGAACTGTTTGTATAGATTAGCTGTTCATTCAGTTGTTTGAGGTGACCACTGAAAAGTCACATGCCTGTATTCTGTCTCTTTAGCTCAAAGTCAACTCTTCCTGCTGCTTGCCCTGTACGTTGCTAGAATTTTTTCTCTCCTATCTGTCTGCTATACTGTGTCAGTAGCAGGAGCAAAACCTGGCCATTGGAAAGTTCTTGGTTGAAACAGTTGTATTTTGTCAACATGCAGAGATCCGTATCACAGCTGATGTTAGTTTTGGTTAGCTCTCTTCAACAAAAGTGGTCCATCAGGTGCTGCTGTTTAACTCTTTGAAGATGGTGTTGAGTAAGGTTATATTCCTATTGGTTGTGCCTGATCTTTCTTGAGACTTGGCTCTGTGCCTGACTTTGGGGGTACCTGATGTGGCCAAGGAATATTTAACCATTGTTTGCTTTGTTGGTGTTCACAGTACGTTGGGAGGTGTGCAAATGTACTGTTGTGTATGTTAGGGGTCTTACTGTATGGGCAATCTACAAAAACCAGGACTCTAGTCCACGTTACATTAATGTAGGGTTTTAGCTCCATGGGCCCTTAGTTTCTTTCCTGCTGTGCTAGGTAAGACAAATGTTGTCACAAAAACAAAGTAAGCCAGTCATGACACTTTGCTTGACTTCTCACAAGGTTGCTGTGGTTACACTATGTTTTCTAGTGACATCAGTGGGGACTCTGTGATGCTTGCGTGATCGACTGTTTTGGTGCCTCTCTTGCTTGGAGAATGAAAACAATAGTGGAAGGGGAAAAAGTTAATTTGGGCACTTGCATCTTTCCTTCTAGTTGCATTTTCGTAACTGGGCGGTTAGTGTTAGCGGTTTACTGAGGAGCAAGTGGTGATTTTTTATATTAGCTTTATATAATATAGTTACAAATGATTCTAGTTGATATGGAAACACAACTATTTTTCCACTAAGAAAAGAAACATTTCATTGTTTCCAAGCTTTGAAAACAACCCCAAATAACCACCTTTTGTCTATCTAGGTTTTTCTGCCATTTTCAAGGTTACTTGAGTTTTTACAAGTTCTTCCACTCCTTTTGTAATACGGACCATCTGATGTTCCTTGTTTTCCTGGATACAACATACACAGGGTTTCAAAATGTTATAGGATAAATTCATGGAAGACAAATCCATCAAGGCTGTTAAATGCAAAGACACCATCCTTTGAAATTCCTGAGCTGCTGGTGAGGGAAGTCTGGGATAGTATTTTGGGGAAGTTTCATGGCATTCTTTCACTCTTTTATGCTTTTCCTTGACGTCTGCTCTTGATCACTGTTAGAAACTGCATAATAGGTGGAGCGGACAACTGGTCAGATATGGCGTGGGCTCTCATACGTTCTTATGCTCTTACTGTTGCTGACTATGATGGCAAATTGCAATTTGGCTTGATCGATAGCATCAAAGCCTCCGCAGTGTTTGAAGCTCATGGGATTGCAATGTCTTTCAGGCTTATTGCTTTGCAGGAAAAGAGATGCTACTTTTGGATGCTTGTGTAGGTCAACAACTGCAGGTTTTGTGATTGACCCAACCCTTTTCTTGCAGACCAACCAGCTCTCCCATATTGCACAATGTCTCCTGAGGCACAATCAGCAGTGGGAGCAGGCAGGTACAGACAGAGGACGCCAGCAGCTTTGAAAAAAATTGTCACGCAGCTCTGTGAGCAGCCTGCATGCTGACTGCATAAAGTGAGTAGTGTGTTATCTCCTAATGGGTGAACTATACAATACAGTGTCATTTGGTTTGTGTCGCATCTTAATTATATATATCCATTTTATGTGCAGTTGTCCAGTGTGTTTGTAAACTCCCAAATATAAATCTGAGGAGTGGGAATACAAATATAGAAACATTTGATTTACAGATATTCCAGTGAAGAGAGAGTGCAGCAGTGGAACTGCAGCAGTTACAGTGGATGCTGCAGTAGAAACCCAGCATTGCCCGTTATTTTCACTAATTGTTTCATGTATATGTCCAGCAAGGGCCGTTCCTGATTTCACAGAAGCTGGGGCTGCTTAGCCTTGAGAAGGGAAGGCTCAGGGGGGATCTCATCAGTGTGTATAAATACCTGACAAGGGGAGGTAAAGAGGACGGAGCTAAAGTCTTCTCAGTGGGTATCCAGTGAAAGGGCAAGAACCAATACAGGAAATTCCATTTAAACATTAAAAAAAGCCCTTCTTTACAGAGGGAGGTCAAGCACTGAAACAGGGCACCTAGAGAGGTTAGGTAGTCTTCATCCTTGGAGATTTATGTTATGTCGGACTGTTATGTCCGGTCTTGGATCAGGCTTGCAAACACAGTAGAGCAGGTACTATTTTGGCACTTATTTATATCCTCATCTTCTTGATGATTGCAAATAATACTGTTACCACACATAAAATACATTCATGAGTATGAATAGTATACCACTGCTGTGTTGTCCTACCATGGAAGTGGGCATCTGTTGGTTTTCCTACAGCCAGTGAATTAACAGTGGCTGTCTTATTTTGCATCAGTGGAAGGAAGAGGTAGAAACACTCCAGGAGAGAAGTGCAGAAGATTCGTTCTGTAACAGCAGCCATCTGAGAATTAACTCAGAAATGTGACCACACAGTAGCCTGTAAGGCCCAGACTACTCATAAAGGCACATACTTATAGTTTTAAAAGCAAATACTGTGGGAGTGGGAAGAATCTAAAGGGGCAAAGTTAAGACCACTAAAAAAGCCTGAATTTAAAAAGCATGGAAGACCTCCATTAAAAAAAAAAAAAGTCTCTTTTTAATGTGTGCCTAGTTCATAATGTTTTGGTGATGGTGAGTATATACATACAGGCTGGAGCTCTCTGTCCCAGAGTGAGTTAGGAGCAGCAGGGCCCAGACCCTAGATCCAAGGGTACAGCCTGCTGCAGAGTCTGCCAGTTTCAAAATGACGAGCCACAACATCTCATGTTTAAGTACCTACAAACACTACAAATAATAAGTTTGACTGCAGTATATATGTGACTTTGAAATGGAAAAGAAAAACTTAACACAATATTACAAGCATAGGTAAACTCCAGCTGGAACTGGACACAAAAGACTCTCCCTCAGTAGGGAGCAGCCCATTTCTCCTGTCAACAAAAATCTGCTATGTTGAGGACTTTTAAACGTCTCAAAAATTGTTAAAAACAATGATTTTTAGTGCTGTTGTGAGATAAAGATACAGAGTACTCAGCAGCAGTTCTGATGCTGATCTGTGCTGTAACAGGACAGTGTTGTCGATGGCATGCTCTCCTTGGCAGTCTCAGAGAGCGTTTATACAGAAAGCAAAAAAACCATTACAATGTTTGCTATTAGACCTGGAAAGTTTCAAGATGAGAAGCTTTTTCCCATTCTGTGTCAGGGCAAAATTGCAACCTTTCAGAAGTTTTCGCTGAAAATCAGGAAGGCCAGCCAGCTTCGAAAGTTTTCCATTGAAAGCGTGGAGAGGGTGAGCACACTCCTGCATTAGTCAGCGGTCTGGGCATGTTCCTGCCTGTGATGTGGGATCAGGCAAACAGGGGACAGCCATCTGGGAGTCCCACTTCTCAGCGGGCTGCCCCAACCTGCGGGCTACTGCTGCTTCTCATTCCTGCCGCTGGCACTGGGCACAAATTCCGACTTTGACCCAAGGAAAGTTTGGTCGAGAACAGCTTAATTATCGCGCTCACAAGCACACACGCGCGTGCGCGCGCACAGGGTGATTTAAACAAATGAGCGTTCTGTGAATGTCGTTTCTGGCCAACTCTAATTACGGTGAACAGGGAAGTGACTAATGGGACCAACCCACCCACCCACCACTGGAAAGTGGCAGCCGTTTGCTGATGTGTACCCAAGTGAACAAATTAGGGCAGGAACTAAAGAGAACTCTGTGTGACTTCTAAAATGTCTTGATTTGAGATTTTGCTGAGGTATTCTGCTTAAACACTTTACGATTACAAAACTGTCATGGTACCTCTAGTGACCATATATCATCAGAGCATCAGTTTCACATTGAAAGAACTGAAAATAGCATTTCAGTAAAACATGGAAGTATTTTCTAGCAACTAGACAGAAACTGGCAGCACTTCATTTTTCAGTCCATTTGCAGTTTTTACTTCACAGATGTAAGGCAGTGTATTTCTGAATAACTGACGCAACCTTTTGCAAGAGGTTTTGTTGTGAGGAAATGTGGGTTTAAGTAGCACGGGGAGCCTTCAGGCATGCTCTGGATATAACTATGCATATTTCATATGGATATTTCTCTACTGCTGTATTTCATTGTATATGATTAATAGATTTGACTCCTAATTCTACTTTCCCACAGTACCTATCTCACATCTAGCAAGCTATTTCCAGCTGCTGCTCCCTGTTCTGGTCCAGGGACAGCTTTCTGCAACGCTTAAACATCTCACTGAACTTTATCCTACATAAATGCTATTTTTGTACGATGAATAATATTTTGTGATTTATTCATGGACTTAAAGCCACATGAGCTGGTGTGTTTACCTACAGTTGTCAATGCTTTTAATCCATACACTAGCCTCCAGGAAAATGAAATTCATAGAGTAAAGACAGGATTAAGTTAAATGGAAGTTGGAAAGATCCAGATGGATCCAAGTGGCAAGTATCAGAAGCTCTATTCATCCTAACAGTGAATCAAACATGGAATGACATAACGGTAACTATTAGTAGCATAAAACATTACAGTCAGGAAAAAGATTGACTAAACCAGACCAAAAAAATGAGCAGCTACCCGCTTCTTCAGATACATCCCTGTTTATCCAGCAAATGTCCCAGTCTTGCTTTCTAACACAGCAGAGTCTCAGCTAAACATTGTCCTAGACTACAGTTTAATGAAAAAAAAAGGGTGGTAGACAGGAAGGGAAAGGGGGCACTTATTAAAAAATAGCTGTACCTCCCTTGCTCCACTAAAATATCTTATTTAACACAAAACGCTTCAGGCTCTCCCGTGAGGTAACAAAGGAAGGCCAGCACAAAAGCTCCTTCTGCCTTTGGCCTCTTCGGGGTTATGTGATGTCAAAGCTTCATCGCTGTCTTTCTTAAAAGCGTTTCCTCTTCTGTGTGTTGGATAAAAACGTCCAGAGCATTGATGTTGCCAAACGTAAGCCGGCTTTCTCGTGGCAGAGCTGTTCAGAGCGGCGCGGCCTTGCCCCGGCCGCCGTGCCGCGTGCGAGCGGGCTGGCCTGCCGCTTCCCCACCGCCTGCCTCCCGCGGGCTGGCCTTCGCCCGGGCGCCCCGCAGCCCCGACGCTCGTTGGACTCGTTGACGCCCGTGTCCCCTCACCAGCCCTCCTGACCGTTTCACATGTTAACTGGAGAGGACACTAGCAGTCTGGTCCCATGGAGCATCCTCCACAGAAGGACAGAAGAGGAGAGAGGAAACAGATGTCCACAATTAGCCTGGTGATTGCCCCCGTCCCAGGAACCAGCAAGCAAATGTTTAAGGTGCGTTTCCAAACTGAGGCACCGGAAGCGTAAGAAGGAAGCAACTTTGTCCGCTCCCATGAAAGAGCCATTAATACTTTGTGATCAGTGGGAGTGGAATAATTGCTGCATTTAATAAAACCAGCACGTAAGCTTGGTCTTTCTTAATTCTGAAATATGAAATAACAACACGGGAAAAAATAGTGGAAGTTCATCTGGAAATTGCAAGAGAATCGATAAAGTGCATGTGAAGGATTCTTACACAGGATGTACAGCAGCAGTTTGTATGAGGGGGAGGCTGTAACGTGAGCTTGGAACCTATTCATAAAATTCATATAATTACATTACATTCCTGCACACAGGCTAAGACAGAAAAGGGCTTAAAAGATGTTCAGCCTGAATAAGAGAGTATTTTAAAGAGAAGAGTAGACAAGTAGTCACAAAATAAAATATGATATAATGAATTAGTGTGCTATTATAAAAGAAAGGAAAATATTATTAATTTGTGAAGCAGACAGTCATCTTTGCTACAGAATTAAAAGTGAGAGAGCTCTTATAAATGCTACCCACACGATATAACACCTCACCAAAGCTCAGCTATGAAACCAACTTATTCTGCTGATTACTGCTCTTCTAGCCATCTTTCCTGCGTGTAAAACATTAAGTCAGCCGGTTACAAAGCTATCGAATGTTTCCAGAGTGTCACTTACCAGAAGGATTTGATAACTTACAGAGAAATGAACTGTTTTGCTTTCTGATCTTGATTAAGCACTGCTGGCATACCACGTTTTATAAGAGTTTCAGATGCGATTTTTTTTTTTTTAGTTCTCGTTTTATTTCCCCCAATATTTCTACGATTTTGTCCAGCTTATTGGATCTAAGTTTTTAATCTGTATGATAGAAATAAATTAGAGCAGGTTCTGTGTTTCCATAATACAACCTAAAGCTGATTTTACCACGGGCAAAGAGAAGGCCTATTTTTAGCCACCTGTCTGGTGTATTCGTTTTGGCTCAAATGAAGAAAAGATGCCAGTGGCAAGGACTAGAGACTGTCTAGTAGGTAAGAAGACAGATGCTTAAAAAATACAAAAAGAAAAGGAGTCTTATCAGTGTTACTACAGAACTTCAGACACCTGCGCTTTCCCCAAACAGCCGCACATACAGAGAGGCCTCTGCAGTGTGGCTGATGGCCAACCGAGAGCAACTTTCAATGACTGTTTTCACAGGGAAGGAGGAGGCTGAGATACTTCTTACAGCTTCTGGTGATGCAAGTGCCCAGTGCTAAGCGCTCTGCAGGTCGGTACGTCCCAGTCCCCCCAAGCTTGCGAAGGAGACTTACTAGTTGGCACAAAAGTAAGCAGCCCTTTTGCTGGCCCATTCATCGCCAGCACAAGGAAGCCACAAACCCCCAAGTAGGGGCTCTAAAAGCAGGGCTGGGACCTGCCTAAGGTGTAGTAGGTTAGCAGGAGCCCATTTCACGTGCAGCAGGATTGGTTTATTACCTCTACAAGCAGTAGGAAGAGCAGAGCATCATGCTGCTCGTTCCAGCTTTCGCCAGGAGCTGCTGCATGACAAGGCAGAGCGATGCCCGTAAACCCCACCCACGGCGCAGCGTGATCCAACCCGATGTTACCCAGCGTTTCAAGCTCTCCCGGTTTTATCACATATCCAACCACAGGAAGGGTTCTTCTTAAAGTCCCCCCTATTGGAATCGTGTAGTTAGGTGAAAATTTCCATTTTCCTTAACAATAGTCTTGCTCCTTGTTGGAAAAAAATATAACCCAGAAGCAATCCAACCACAAAAGAAGGATACCTCAAAATGCATTCGTTTAGTCAGCATCAAGACTGTCTGGTTGCCTTAAACATGCTTTTTCAGGATTCTGGCATGGTTTTCCTCACCCTGGCAGGATAACTCTGTGCAACTGCAGTTGCACGGAGTTAGTGTCACTGGTGAAAAAGATAACTTTAATGGCTGCCCTATTTATAAAGTGTTTGTAATGAAAATAAACGGCCATCAATTATTTGCCATGACATTATTTGCCATTTTGAACAGCAAGTATTTCAGTAGTGAACTGGCTTTATTATAGCTAATAAGTAAGATTTACTTTCTTATCAATTTTATTGGTGAATACAGAAGTACTATATCGCATTTGTTTGCAAGGAAATTGCATGCATATAAATATCATACTAGAACAGAATTCATCCAGATTCTTTAATCCTAATTTTGACAGCAATCTTACATATTTGCTTTCAATCTGCAATGTATTTATATTGAAAAATGCCTTTGTCTTACCATTTCTGCTGCAAGAAGCTTGCCTGTTGCTGCTCCTGTCAACAAAAACAACTTGAAAAGTTTGGGACCTCATTTGTATCATGTGGATCTTTGAACAGAAAAGAAGTGATGTTGTCTGGGCACCCCTCACACCAGAGCAGAAAGTGAAGCAGATCACACTGAACATATTAAAGTGTTACTTTTTCAAAACAACCACCAGAAGAGCATTAAGGAGAAAAACCGTCAGTGAAGAAACTGAGAACTCTTTTTTTCAACTGTAACTTCATAACCACTAAAAAACGTTCATTAAGGTGTAAAAGCATGAGTGTGGTTAAGCTAGCTGACTATGGAACTACAAAGAAATCTCCATTTTAAAAGTAAAAGAAGGAAAGAGTAGTCAAACACTGAATAGCTAATAACCTCCTACTTCCGGGCAGTATTTGCCAGCTGACATCAGTAGGAATTCTTAATGATTCCCAGTGAAGTTTCGTCACCTACCCAAGCTCTTCCTTACTTTGGCACTTTAGCAAACACCAAACATTGTTTAACTGATTTCAGGGAACATTTTTATAAGCCGCCCCCTCCCTCTTCCCCCATTACAGCTAAGACCTTCTACCAGTAATCGTTAACTTGTTCAAACAAACCACATAGTTCCTCACCATTCCTCTTCGACATGCAATGCAAGAGTGCCCTTAACAAAGACTATTCTTTAATCAGTCATAAAAAACATTTGCACAAAATGACAACAAAGTCATTTAAATGCTGCTTATCTGTGTGTAGAAGCAGAGGAATAACTATGCCCAGGTGATGCCCAGGTACTGGCAGGAGCAGCAGAGTGTGGTGCTGTGTGTTTGTGGTTCTTTCCTCTTTCTGTGCAGCTCTAAAAACTGCTGAAGTTCTCCTCTCCCTCTCCCCCAGCCGTAAGCCTGCACTCAAAATTTACATTATGGTCCCAGGGTAATGTAGAGGCCCCACAGTCTAGGTGTAATAGGAACTAGCTCAAAATACACGTTTATTTGTTCAAGCAAGCATGCAGTTCACAAATGTCAAGAATAAATTGTTTCTGGTAAAGCATGAAGCCATCTGTACACCAGCCTTCTCTGGTTTGGATGTCATGACATAACTCTTGGCTACATGGTCTGATGCCCATTTATGCGGCCCCTTCTAGAGGCAGAGCTCTTTAGTCATGCTTCAGATTGTTCCCATTGCAGGGAAGACTGATATGTTTGGGATTTTTTTCAGGGCTTGCTCTCCAAAAGTAGCTTTTGTCCAGCAAAAGGAAGAAGCCAGTCTTACCTTCTGATCTGCAGCCCTTCCAGCTCTCACCTCACCCCCTTACACACACACTCTATGCTTTTTGGAGCTGCAAGGCTTAAAGTCAGTACATGGACCAGAAATTGTATCAAACTAGACAGGACCTGGCCAATGGGAATGTTGGTTACTGAAAAACAAGAAATTAGTCCTGGGTGAATCTTGAGCAAAGGTCAGATTGGTGGTAAGGACAGAAGCAGGTCAACATAAGTGTGCTATTGCATAGCCTAGTATTTATTGATTTTTTTTTAATGTGGTAAGGATCAGCAGAAAACAGGATAACCAAATTTTCCCTATGCACCTCAGGGCCGAACTAAGTAGTAAGCTCAAATTCACATATTTCTCAAGACTGGAGAATCTGACTATTTCACACATCAATCTCTAATGCTAAAATGATGGACCGTTTATTGCCTGCTCACAGAGTAGCCAGATGGGAGACTCTTGTCAAATGGTTTTCTGCACCCCCGACTCTGATGATTGAAAATGGCAAGGAGAAAAATTGATCAGATAAAAGAGCAGATGAAAATGAAAGTAGAATCTCTCTCTTTGTGCGTGCGTGTGTGTGTGTGCGTGCGTGTGTGTGCGTGCGTGTGTGTGCGTGCGTGTGTGTGTGTGTGTGTGTGTGTGTGTGTGTGCACGCACATGCCATTGTCTTCAGTGCGGATGAGTGTACCTGTGAATGTCCACTCAAGTGCAGCCAGAACCTTATTGTCTCTTTTTCTCAATAGGCTGACATATCTCCTGGCTGGGTAAAAGGCACCCTGAAAAGAGACTCTTCCTGAATCCCACCAGGCAGCACAGTCTCGTTATTTGGCCATCCAGGTAGGATATTTGGTTATGTTTTTAAACTCCTCGTTCTAATGAGCAGAGCTCTGAGACCAATTCCTTTAGCCTCTGCATTTCAGTTCTTCCCAGAAAAAGAGTGATGATTTCCTCTGTACTGCATTTTCTAGGAAGTATATTGACCTGCAGTGTGCTTCTTTCATATATTAGTCCTTCTGTGATTTGACAGAGAACCATATCCCACTTGCGTTTGTCAGCTTTTTTTTGTGGGATGATCATGGTAAGTTGCCCTCCAAACACCAGGGAAAAGCACAGAGCTCTGGGTCCTGGAGGGCATCACAGGGCATCAGGGGAATAGAAGATTCCTGAGATCTGGGCTCTGCACTCACTCTTCAGAGCCAGCTCCTCTATGGACCCATGGAGACCCACAATCTGTTTAGGGAGAAATGTTCCACTGACCCCACTTGCTAGAAGAGACTGCAATTAGTTAGATTTACAGCTGGCTGTGGCCGTAGGTCATGAGATTGTAGACACAGGTCCAAAGCATCCCTTCACCAAACAGGGACAAATTTGAAAACTCGCTTACCTGAGCTGCTTGTAGATTGTTTAAGAAAAGGAAGCTCTTGGACTCAAGTGTGCGCGGATTGTCGAGGAAGAGAAAAATAAGGAAAAGGTGATTCATGATTTGGAATTAAGTATGAGATTCAGCATAGCTGAGCTACTTCATGATGTGGTGGAAGAAATTGCCACAGATAATTATCCCTACTTTGGCAAGGTAAATTTATCGGCAGACATTACAGCCCATCAAGTGAATGTGTGGGCCAGATCCATTTTTGCAGGTCGAGGAACACATTTCCCTTAGCAGGCTGCACTTGAATAGGCAGCGATTCAGTCATTTTGCAGTGAAGTCAGATATGTGATCTTTGATCATTTTTTATCCCCAAAACACCAGTTTAGTGGAAAATTGGGGGAAAAATCCCAGATTGCTGTCAGAATAAAAAAGCCACTGCAGAAAAAGGATATGTCATCAGATGCTACTTTTACTTCATGCAGTACTACTGTAGGTCAACACTGAGAAAGCGGAGTTAGCGCCTACGAACAGTTTAGTTGGCGACAAATGGAGAATGTGAATGTTTATACAGCAGGAGCTGGTGCCAGATGAACAGGGGGAGAGGGGGAAAGCTAACCAAAAGAGCCAAGAGATTTGGTGTCCTGGGGGCTGATGCCCCTGCAGGAACGTGGTGCAGGGGTCTGCGGGGGTTTGGGTTCTGGGGCTACAGAGGTGCATTCACAGCTGTCAAACAGTGATAGACGCTGCCAAGTTTTTGGTTGCAAGCTGAAATTTTGATAGTGAAGAGCCAAAACAGTAGATAGTAGCTGAGAAAGCTCACATTGTTTTAAGCTGCGGGAGCTTTGTGTGTCAGCTACCGTTTAGTGAGTGAGAGTGTCAAAGAGGTGCAAAGAAAACAGGATTTGAAACTAGGACTAGCTTTTTGTATAAACACGTACAGGAGATGCAGCCAAAATCGTTACAATTACCTTCTGCAAGTAAGTAACTGCTGGAAGTGAAAAGGCGACTGGTAGCATCTCTGACCCACGTCACAGCAGCTCTAACTAGACAAATGGAAGACTCGACTGCTTTTAATGGTAGCCTCCAGGGAGGACAGCTGAGAAAGGAGCTGTTGGCATGAGCACACTGGCTCCCTCCAAAGGGCAAAAAGCAGGGTCAGAGGGTAAAGGTTCATCTTGTCATCACTGCTTTCTAACATGTAGCCACTTCCTGTTTCTTCTGAGAATGGTGAATAAGAAATGAACTTGATTTTGGGCAAAGCTTCAAGGTTTTTATTGAATGGTACATAACTAATAAACAAGATTATACACTGTCAGTATTTTCATGGAAAATAGACTCAGTTAAACACAGCAACAGACTTGTGCCTTTTGGATAGATGCTAATTTAGCATTTGTAAAACGCAAGGCCCCAGCAGAGCTGGAACATGCTCCCAGCAACAGCCTAAGAGGGCTCCTGCTGGGCAACCTTTCCCTCCAGCAGTGCTGTCAGCACTGGCTTAGATATCATCAGTTAACTCCAGCACAGCGCTGCTGGGACACGACGCCAGTGAAAGGAGCTGAGATCAGGCTTTTAGAGCCGCAGGGTCATCGGTGCCAGCCTACGGTGATGCTTCTGAGGAAACGCAGAGCACTAATGCAAGAAGTAGAACCAATAAATAGCAATGCATGGGAACAGGTCAACATTGTACATTAGTGTGCTCTTCCGCCTCTGTCCCCCAAGCCTATAGGATTAGCCTTGCAATGACACCCAAGCCTCTGTCTCAATAGTGTTTGGATTTCAGCTATCAGTAGACAAGGTGAAATTTGACAATAAGATGTTCAACTGCAACAGCAACAGGTCTTAATGCGATACATATATATATGTATATATATATATAGACTACATATTGGTACAATACAACCTAAAGAATCAATGGCCTAATGTAGCCATTTTTATGTGACAGGGTTAACCTTGAAATATTAATGCGTAAACTATTTATTCTCCTCCAAACCATAGAAGTTACAAAGAATATTTTCTCTCCTTCCCGTACACCTTTGTAATAAGAAAATTAATTTTATTTCTTTAGTTTAGGTCAATTAGCAGACTCTCCATCCCAGCTGGGAAATGGGCTCTCTCTCGCTCTCCTTGTTTCAATTAATGGTGATGTGGAATGGAATCACTTTTTTCTCTGTCTTTTCAGAAGGCATTTTCAC
The DNA here is from genome assembly GCF_040807025.1 of Struthio camelus. NCBI lineage: Eukaryota > Metazoa > Chordata > Aves > Struthioniformes > Struthionidae > Struthio > Struthio camelus. Next base: position 8,150,132 of record NC_090947.1, on the reverse strand, counting down.
ATAAACCCCAGTAGTGAGCCTTCGTCTTCTCTGTATCTATAAAATATGGGAAGAAAGTAAAATAAGCAAGAGATCAAAGCATAAGAAGTGACTGGCACAATTTAGAGAAAAGTGCTGATTTTCCTTTCTGCTGCCTTTACTGAGTGGGTTGTATCCTAGTCACCTTTCCCTATCACCTGTCTTTGTATAAGATCCCTTGAGATTGTTGGAGGGAGAATCAGGAATTACAGGGGCCATTTGGGATAAGTTAAGAGAGTCCTGCCGTTCAGTTGACACTTGGAAGGTGCTCATGCTGCAGAGTTCAGCGCTGGCTCAAAACCATGAGTATTCAGAGCTGCCAGTTTCATTTAGCTCCTCGGGACAGGGCTGGACTGAAAAACGGGGGGCAAGGATAGTGTTTGGGTGTAAGCTTCGGCATCAGGTTTATTTCTAGCAGGCTGTGAGCACTCCGGACCCCTACTGAGAGGGGCAATCCAGGCTTGCATTTTGTATGCCCTTCTCTGTGTGCAGCCGTTTCTAGCTGTGGGAGGAGAAGTTAAAATGCTGCAAGTTACAATTCTCCCTTGTCACAAGTGGAGGACTCTGTAAGTTCGCTTGGCGCAGAGATGAGTGGCGAGGCAAGGAAAAATCAAATCCTGGGTTTTTGTGTGAATCAGTCACGTGAAATCGGAGTATGTGTGAGGACCGTTGCCTTTGGTCCCAGAAGCTCTGACTGAGGATTCCAGCCTGTTCTCACCATCCAAACCTAAACCAAGGGGCAGTCCAGCTGGTATCAGCTGACTGCTTTCTGGGGCTCTGGCAACACCCGTGAGCCAAGGCACAAGTTTAAATGGTAGGTCCAGCAAGACCTCTTGCTTTGCATTATCGTAACAGCACTGCATTACACCACTAAAAAACAGCCAGAGCATCCCAGTGGGTTTGGTCCCAGCAGCCTCCCTGTTCTTATTTCTTTCTGCTTGTCATAAGGAGGGGTATGCATGAAGGGGAATAAATGGGATGGGGCTGATTTGATGAGACTTACCGCTTTGCCTACGACAATGGCTGAGATGATGATACTGTAAAGAAAGAATCCTGAAGCAGTTGCTCCTAATACCCAGAGATAGATGGCAGTTTCTGGACAAGGTTCTGGGTCTAAAACATATCACAGAAATTATGTCATACAGTAGTCTCATAAGAAAGCCCGTACATCCCATGAACCAGCCTCTATGCTGCTCTTCTCTAGACTATGCTTTCTTAGGATACTACTAGGACTGAGCTCTGAGTCCCTGCCCACTCAGCCTCCAAGGAAAGTGAGCTTTATCTTTAGGAGAACTCTTTGCTGATTCTGCACTTACATATGTAACTGCCTGGACATACATACGCACTATGTGCTATTGCTTATGCTGCCAAGCATCCGTACATCTATAAATACATCCCAAGCCTATAGATATAGCTGCTTTAGGTGACTACAGGGAGATCTTGAAGGAATAAGAGCTATAGGATTCTCAAAGCTTGAATCAGTATTCAACCTCACTTCTTACAGACAGGACTTTGAACAGCTCTGAGGCATAATAACAACTCCCTTAATCTGGGATTAGCACAGTATTGTAAAGCTGCTTGGCTTACCAATGACATAGAGATGCGTCCCATTTCCCGTGTTCATAAAATAAGGTGGAGGGTACATCCGCTCCATCTTGCAGATGTAAAGACCAGTATCATTAGCCTGCAGGCCTGTGAGAGTGAGGGTCACGTTGTTTCGGCTAGGGCTAACATGGCACTGAATGACCTCCTCCACGCTGAACATTTTAAACTCTGTTGTGTAGGTCGAAGCACAAATCTCAGTGAACTGGTCACCCGTCTGTTTAAGCAGAGTCACTCGAATTTCCTTTGCATTCCCAATGTGCTTGTATTTGCAGACCAAGCTGGCAACTCCTTGTCTGTTGGCCAGCACCATTGCTGGCTGAGTCACTTCCATTACTGTAGGGAAGTACAGAGCATGATGGCAAATGAACTGTCAAGGAATGATCTGCAGTCGTGTGTAAACTTTTACTTGAAATCTATACAATAAGAAAGAAGTCCCACCACCTCCTATCATCCATAAGTAATTCCAAGAAATGCTGCTAAATCCTGCCAAAAAAGCTTCCAAGACCTCAGTTCACATGGGGACTGCATTAATATACTGAAAAATGCTGAAGAAGTGCTTTCATTACAGTGAATGACATTATAAATCTCAGCAGTCATTTACTGCTTAAATAATAGGTAGCTTGGCCCACCGACTGGAGCAATGGCCTGCACAGTTCAGTGCAGGATGGAAAAAAAGCTTTTAAACATATATATAAGAAAGCAAAAAAGTAGACTTCAGATGTAAGGCTGAAATTTGAGTTTTATAATTAGAAATTTAAACCACAGTCTCTGCCCGGTAGAAATGAACATGTTGACATACAGAAAGAAACAGCTTGACGTCCTGTATGGAAGACGGAACCGGAGCACCAGGGTAACCGTAAAACTGAATGGAAACCCTGTTTGCATATTTTTGTTTCTGATCTTTTTGCTCTTCATTTTTAACTAGCTATCCCAGACAAGTACTAAGAAATCCTAAGCCACCGTATAGCAACACACAGCAGAGCCTGATAAACATACTGCAAAAATATCATTACAAACCTTAAGGAAACACTAGTGTACCATGTACACGAGTACACTGGCTGCTCTTTACAACTGCTATACTCTGTACCACTATACTATGGGAAGGCAGTGACTTTTGAGTTAATAAACTGTGAAGATTCAATATTATTTGTTCAATTCCATTTGGTATCAGTGCATATTTAGGCAGGGCTTATCTTTAGCTCTGCAGTGCAAGAATTTGGGAGGGAGGGGAACAGAATCTCTCCATCCACTCAAACCTCTATCTCCACTTTATCAGCTTCCAACAATTTCACTCACAGGGCCTGATCTGACAAAATCTTTTTTCCTTCTTGAGCTTCTCTGAATCCTGCCCGGCATCTCTAGAGATGCTGCTGCCCTGAAGTCTCTGGTTTTCCAGATCCCTCGCAGTGCCCCAAGGCACTGTTCCCAGACTGCGCTATGGAGAGGTCCCATGTCACCTCCCTCTCCCTGCTGTACCCGCTCCCTGTCCTGCAAAGAGGTGAAACTGAGAAAATGTAGACACCCCCAGCTACCTTGCCTCCTTCATCTACCCACCTTCGGCAATGGCAGTGGCTGTGCAGAGAAAGCCCACGGTGACCAATACTGAGAGCATTCCAGCGCTGGGACGGATGCTGAAAGGGACGAAGGTGGCTGATGCCTTCAGACTTTAAGCCAAACTGGAACTCTCGGAAGGACTGGAAAAAAGATGACACCTTTCAGGATACTGAATCTTCGAAATGTTTGAACCCACACAGAATCAGTGTGTATATATATAGCTTTGATCCCAGATGCTGTACCTGAAAGTAATATGAAGCTTTGTTTTGGTTTTACGAGAAAGGAAGTAGTGGGTTTGATTAGTACGTGCATTGTTAACCTCAAACAGCATGAACAAAAACAACTATTCAGCAGATGGAAAATATATATTCAATCTGAAACTGCCATCAATTCTGCTTTAAGAATTGGGGGAGGAAAAGTAATCATCCAATAAAGCAGTTCAGGCCCTCTGGTGCTGCCGGCTTTCATAGTCATAGCATTTAATATGTTAGCAATCATCAGGTATTTCCTAGTAGGACAACGCATAGACAACTGTATTTCTGCCTAATACGACACAGTGAATGAGTGCAAGCTAGCCTTTTTGTGGAGGACTTCCCTCCGCCCCCATTTCTTTGCTTGTTTTAATTTTAGTGCTTTTGATGTTTCAAAACTGCTGTCCCCTTCAAAAAACTAATTACAACTGCAATGGCCTCATCTTTTCAGAACAGCAATGTAACCTGAATCGTAACCCAGCTTCTTTAGTTTTTCCTCTTTCCAGAAAAAAATAAAATCTATCTAGGTTTATAGCTAATGACTTACACATCTCTACAATACTTTCCCTACCTACAGACTTTTCTGTCTAAGTGCCTTGACATCAACAGATGAAAAATATCATTGCAGGAGCTTTGATTATTACTATCTCTGCTTAGAGCACCTGCTTCATTTCAGATCTCAGTGAAACAGTTTTCATCCAGTGACCTCTTAAAAGTCATGTAAGGTCTGAAAATTGTCTTGCTGTTTTAAGTGATGGGCTGTCACATCCACGAATCAGTGAGTAAAGAATTTTATAAATATGAAGTTACACTGAAGGTCATCATTTATTTTTTTCCCCTTTTGAGAAGTTCCTTTAGAAGATGCACCATCACGTATGCATGTAGGTCTAATAGATTGCAAAGACCTACTTTTGAACTGTGGCCTAGAAAAACTAATAACATTAGTTCTTGAGTGGTAGCCTGCCCAGTTCGAAGATACAAGATAAATATTTGATTTTGAAATCATATAAATACATAATTACATAAATGAATTTACTGCTTCCTTATTTAGATGATGCAACAATTTTCTGTAATGACAGATTCATAGCCAGAATTCAAAAGAGAACTGGAGATAAATAAAAATTAGGCTATAAGAAAGCAAAAACTGCATCCAAATAACAATTCAAACCCATATTGTATTACTGGTTAGGCAAGCTTAAATCAATTTTAATATTAAATGTAATATGAAATAAATACTATTGCAACATCACATACCAGAATATCTGTGAGATTTATGGCATGAAATTACTAGCCTATGCTTGACATTTTCATATCTAGAATAATAACCAAATTATCTGTCCTGTATATATTTTTGGCTTGGGTTTTGTATGCAGTTAAACAAATGATGCATTCCAGTCTCATCAACCAGAAAGTCGTCTCTTGATAATTGATTGAGACTGCATATTGGTGGTGCAATTAACCATTAAACATTTGCAAAGGATTGCCCTATAAAACTCAGTACTCACTGCCCCAGATACCCGAAGTTGTCTGATAGAGTTAGAATGAGAGGTCTCCACAGAACAGAGACTGCTCTGGCAAACACTGTATTTCCAATGTTACCCACCGTATTTCCTGACTGGATCATTTTCAGGATTCCCTTTCAGATCTACCACTCCTTCTTTTTAACCTTGTTTCTCCTGAAAAGCCTCATGTTTTGATGACTACTCTTCTACGTAAAGCCCAATGTGTCTCGCTGTGGATTCTCCTGGAGTTGTCTCTCTCTCTCCTTCTAGCTAGGGCAGCCTGAGGTGAGCCCAGAGCGTCCCCCCTCCAAAGGATATAGATTGCCTTCCTGTGGCACCCTCTCTCCTTGCTAATCAGACTTGGGACCTTGTGTTAGAGTATGTAGGTACCAGACTGCTGATGTAGTAGGATAGAGATCTTGTTCCAGCAAAGATCACTGCTCTGACCCTTCCTGGCTCAGTCATGGTATGCAACAACAAAGGGTTTTGGCGAATAAATGAGTTCCTCACCCCACCCGAATGAGATCCACACCAATGCCTGGGAGGGCTTTGCTCTCTGCTGTGCCCTCCGATAACTGTCCTTCAGCAGATGAAGACTCTCTGGACTTCTGCTCGGTCCACCTTCTCGATATGCCACAGACATGCTTTGCAGACTGCAGCCACAGGACCGATCCTGCTTCGTTACTGGTTCTTCTTACCTGTGTAGTCCAGAATCTTCCTGCCCTAACTTCCCCATCTTGTGAACTTTCTTTCTTCCCCCCCCTTTCTTCTTCATGACTGGAACTCTTGACACAGGGCCTAGGGCCAGGGCCAGGGAATGGGTCATGGAAGAGCCCTTCCTTTGACTTTGGGATTCAGAAAGTCTTTCCCAGGTTATTCCTCAGGCTGTCTCCAACAGCCTGGGCTTTGCACTTGCCACATCCAAAAGCTCAGTGTAAGACATATCTTTCTTTCAAAGCACATACTCTACCTTCATGTATCGTAGTACTCTCCTCTCTGTTCTTAGGGGTTGTGTAAATCCCCAGGTCACAGGAAACCTTTATACTCCACATGTGCTACCATAGCTAACAGTATCAGAGCAGCAGAGGGGACTGAGGGCCTCGCAACGCTAAGCTTCAGTGTCTTAAACTAAAGAATGAGCTTAGGAGCTGTCCTGGTTTCACGGCCTCTGTGAACCTAGCATGGAGGGACATACAGTTTATGCTGAACACTGGACTACACTACTGTGATTAGTCATATTGCTAGCAAGTTAAATAACTAGATTTCTCATGTAGGTTTCTTTGTCGTTTTGGGTTAGTCTCTCTCATTTTAGTGATTTGAATTGCTTTTCTTCATTGCATGCTTGTTAGGGCAAACTCTCCTGCTGATACCCTCTCAGAATTCCCACTGCAAAATGTTATTATTACTCACAAATTTAATTTCACGCTTTAAAGAAAAATTGCCTCACCCTGACCATGTTTTTTTCTTCTGTGACAGGAACTTTAAAAAAAATTGCTTGGTGAATTGCTTAAGATGTAATGGGGAGAAGAGAAGTTTAACATTTGCATAAGTATCTGGTTTCAGGATATTTTGTTAAACTCAGAATGTGAGATCATGTCTTATTATGTTAAACAGTTCACGTTTTTACCATGTTAGTTTGCCACAAACCTATTGGGGTTTTGAAATGCCTTGTCATTTGAAAAAAAAATCCAGACCTCTAAGTGGTATGGCTGAAGAAAAAATCTTTTCTACAAAACAATAGGTAAAGAGAAAAGGAAATAACACAGTGGCTGGAAAAATATTGTTTCATTACCATTAAAGGACTAAAACCTGATCAGTGTAAGTAGGGCCCTAGATATGACCAAGTTTGGTGGATCAGTCCTCGTTCCTGAAGGAACCACAATTCACATCACAAAACCACTGATTAAGTCTCTGAGAAATGTGGCCTTTCTGTCAGCCTCTAGCCTGGATCTACAGGTGCTGCTCTCTAGTCCTAAGCCCGTGCCCTCAGTCTAGCCTCAGCAAAGAAGACGAGTGGAGGCGGGGGCAGCCTCTGACTAACCGAGGAATTCTCCTTTCGGCACTTCTCAGGGGTCATGGGGTTGTTTCTCTGGGCCACTTCGAAGAAGTGCGGACCAGCAGATCGTCCAGAAGGATTTGAGGTGCAGGTGGTTGTGTGAGAGGCTTGTTTTTTCCTTTGTGCCTACAGTTGCTGGTCCTTTTTAAAGTCCAGGCTTCGTTACCCCTCCTGATATTGAAGCCACAGTCCTGTAAAGTTAATTACATCTGACAGTCTTTCCTGAAATACAGGGCATTCAAGTTGTCTAACACAAAGAGAAGCTTGCCTCCCAGTTTCCCAGGCTGGCCGTTCCCAGTTAGCATTGAAGGTCTGCATTGTATCCCCTGTATCCCCTATCTTGCTGGTTTGCTACACGTTGTTTGCAGTAGTACCTACCCGCCCCAGTAGGAACCAGGACCGCAGTCTATTTAAAGTGTGAATGTATTGCCCCCTTCCCATGCTCCAGGCAACTTACAGTCAAAATATAGGATCTGAGACCACAGGGAAAGAGATACAGACAGAAGTCTGTAGAGCTAATAAAGAGGGCTAAATAGGGCTAGTTAAGTCTCCGATTATTAATTAAAGTCCCTAAAAAAAAATTATGGCCAGCATTTAAAACCACAAGATTAAAGCAGGACTCTTGGAAAAACCTAGGATTAAACCTTGTTATTTAATGTTTATCAAGCAAAGGACTGAAAGAAGTTTACATATAGGAGATAGTGCTCCAACTCCGTGGACATACACAGAATCTAGATATTTGAAAGGTGGGAGACCTGACAAAGCAAGGCATGTTCCCAAGCTCCCAGCGGGAGTTCGGCTCCCTTCCAAGGAACGGCACCGACCATTTCAAGCACTTCTCTGAAATGATGACAAGTAGGTAATGAAGATCAGCCTTGTTCGCCAAAGGCTGGAGGCCATTTCTGAAGAGTGAATAAGGGGTGATAGGTAGGATGGGATGGGCTGGAAAATGAAGTGAAGGAAGGAAACTTAATATAAGTAATATAAGAGAAGAGGAGGAGCCAGCGGGGAGACACAGAGAGAATGACAAGGTGTTCAAAGTGATAGTTCACAGTCACATTTTGAATGCACAGCAGTGAGCCAAGGTTTGTCAAGGCCAGGGAAGAGAGTGTTTCAGCAATCAAAAGGTGAACTGGGATCACAGGCAAAAGCGTTTAAATGTATTTTGTCACATTCACCCATATCCACAGTCAGTCTGACTTGCCTGTGCAGTGATCGGATCTCAGAACTGCAACGCAGGTATCCTCCTCTTCCCAGGGGCACACCGAGTTTGGGAACAGAAGCTGCAAAGCCTGGAGTGCCTGAGAGACACCTTCAGCAAGGAAATCTCGGAGGGCTTTTGACAAGATGGAATTAAGGAAAGGAGAATGCCGAGAGGGAAAAGGACGTTTTAGGGAGGAATCTGAGTGGCTGGATGATTAGTGAAGGGCTGTATGTAGCTTTTCAGTGATTTCAGATGTGAATGTTAGGCTGTGAATGAAGCATATTCCCAGAGAAAACCTGCCCAGAAAACACTGAAGGACAAAAGCACATTTTAGCAGAATCCAGGTCGTGCACCACCTGCATGCCCTTCAGTGCTGCTCTTTACAGTTTGCATGCCAGAGCAAGGGGGTCTGGAACCACAGCACTGAGGGGTGGGAACCACCCCTGCTGCTTCTGAATCACTCCTTGCTCTACCCTCACCACACTTTTCTGCTTCCCACACCGTCTCCTGGCCTCTTTCATTGCAGTTCTATCCACAACAACCATGGAATGAATAGCGGCTTTGTTATAGGTTGTTGTGTTGTTGCCTGTCAGGGTCTGTTCCTGGGAATTGCCTCTAAGATCTGTTGGGGTCGTGTCATGATGTATGGAAGTGATATGCTTGATCTGTTTGCCTTTGGTCCATGGACCATTACATGTTACTGGAAGTTTACAGTGATATGTGCAAGGCTTGCAAGTTTGTATTATAATATGTGATAAATCATAGGCTGAAGGCCCTGGAAGACAGAGATAAGGGATTTCTGGCAGAGGGTTGTATAATAAATCCCAGGCTTTGCAAGAACCCTCTTGTTTTTCCAGTGTAGCAGTTGCACAAAAAAACCCATCACCCTGTAACCAGGGTGTAACCCAGACCCCTCTGCAAGTGGGATGCTGCAGTGAAGCACTGGGTTTGTGGTTGCCATCATGTGAGTCAGCAAACTAAAAGCAGCTCCTATTCCTTCCAGAAAATTATCAGCTGCAGGATTTTTTGTTCAACCCACTCTTCACCACAGAATCTGATCTCATGTACAAAGCCTTACCCTTGCAGCAGTGACAACTCGAACTCCCTTTGCCTTCCCTGCACGCCAAGGAAGTACCTGCAAGTACCTCCAAGTGCTTGAAACAACATCTCTGGAGCCTAGCAATTCCCCTTTCCCAAAGTCCTCACTGGGGCTGAGTGTGAAACTGAAAAATCGAGGTGTCAAGAGAGGCCGGACTTGCAAGGGGAGGCTGAGTCTTTCGTTAGCCAAACTGATAGTTTGAAAAAGCTGACAAGCTTCTGCCTCTCTCAGAAGCTCTTTCTTACTACACCTGCTTACTGAAAGGTAGCTGCTCCCAGCAAGCTTTTGTCTCTCTCATGTTCTTAGACAAGCACATCTGTAACAACCGAATGTCAGGGTAGCTAACTTGCCCTCCTGGTCATTCGAGTTGAGCACCGGTTAATCCCCTGCTGTAGAGTCCCCGATTGCCGTGAGCATCCAACTGGTATGCTTCTTCCCAGCTCCAGCTGCCCCCCACCAGCAGCACCTGCAAAGCTCGCTAGGAAATCCTACACTGCCAAACTCAGAGCCAGCTTCCCAAAGAGTTCCTAATGTTTGGGCCACAGGGATAGTGGATACCAGAAAGTATCATACTGGGTAGTTTGGCTGGTGTCTGTGCTAGGGAGGAAGGGGAGAAGCAAAGCGGTTTGCAAAGGCTGTGTGTTTCTAGGGGGGACAGAATTTATGAAACAGGGCTGCAAAAACAGTAAGGGGGGGGGAAGGAGGATGGGCTTATGAGTAACACAGCACTTGGGGAATTTTTCTTTCAGAAAGCAGTGAGATTATATCTGGTGCATGCAAAGAAAACAGATGTGTTGGATGGGGCCCAATGAAAATCAAGTCCTACACTTGGGGGGAAATGTTTTGAATTTTGTAATTTTGATGAAATGTTGAAGGAAAAGGGGAAATTTTTGAGAAAATGCATGTATATCTTTTCCTAAAGCTTTTTTCCAGCCCCCACAAACAGCATTTTTCATTTTTAAATCATCAGTTCTTTTGCAAAGAAAACAAAGGTATCTTAGACATTGTCAAAAATTACATGTTTGCCATTGTTCTGCCTAGAGCTGCTACCAGGTAAAAAGAGAAAAACGTGAAGGAAACCCTTCACAGCAAGAGGAACTGCAGATAGGCAGAGCTTTCTTGAGAAAGTTTCACTTCCTAAGGTTTTTCGCTATGTTTGCTCATTTAAATGGCCATTGTATTAACCCACTTTTTATGAGATTTTCAAATGTCAGCAACCAACTGATGTCTCATAAAAGAAAAGGCGTAAAGTCGAAGGCCCGGTTCTTGTTACTGTAAGGACTTGACAGCATCAACAAAGCGTGCTGCCGCAGCCTCGTGAGCGGCGTTGCTGCAACACGACCTTCGCTGCAGTGGGTGTGATTGCATCGGTGCAGCCGTTTCGGTTTCTGTGGCCTGTTTTGGGGTTAACTATTGCCAGAGGTCACGATTCCAGGGAAATAACTGGTAACTCCACGGTGAGGCCTTTGGGCTGGAGGAGGGCGGCAGGAGCCGGGCTCCCTCCGTGCCTGTTCCTCCGTTCATTCAGTCGCTTTTGCTTGTAAAGACCTTCCGCACCCAAACGTTCACGATAGGAGAGGGTGAAATAGTCCTGCATATACTTTAATTTCAAGAAAAAAAAAACTTCAAAGTTTCCAATAAAACTGCTCTTTGCAACATTTTCCAAATTAAAAGCTTTGATATTTCTTATTCAAAGCAACATTTTCTTTCAAAAATCCCCTTTATTTTCAAATATTCAAAATATATTTAAATAGCCACCATTGAAGGGAAGCTTTAAAATTTTTTAGGAACAAATGTCTCATTTGAACCTTCCAAATTATTATTTGTTTTACTTTTCGATTCACCAAAAAAAAATCAAATTTTTTCCTTTCAATCTGATTGAAATGAGTCCTGCTAACTTTCCAAATTTGCCAACGCAACAAAAAAAAAAAATTAATTATTCGTTGCGTTCCAATGAACACCTTTCATAAAGCTTCTGCATTATGCAAACTAATCGCCTTCTGGGAAATAGGTGCAGAGCACTTTATGGTACAGGCTTGCAATGTGACTCAATGCACCCTCCTCGCTCATCTGATTATTCAGACTTTTGCCTCGTCTATGGCTTTTGGCTCGTTTCCCCTCTACTGCCACCATCAGTCAATCTCCTCTCTTTTTCCTTTGCTCACCAGAAGATAACTCTTTATCTTCTGCGGTATCAGACAGAGCCGTCCTGTGAGGCGACCGCAGCTGGCAGGACAGCAGCGGTGCGACGCGTTTGCTCCCGAAGGCGCTCGTAGGCTGGTCCGCGCTCTGCCAGCGGCAGCAGAAAGGCCGCCGGGCCGGCGCCTCCCCGCACCTCAAGGCCAGCGCGGGGACGCGGGGCTTGGCCCACGGCCGCTTCCCCCCGCGCCTCGAGCGATCTCCGGTGGCCCCGGCAGGGCGGGAGGCTCCTCTCGGAGGTCCGGCCTTGCCGGTGAGCGGTGAGAGAGGCAGCAGACACAGGAGCTGCCCAGATGGCGGGACCGGAAGCAGAGGGCAGCATGGAGAAGCTTTGTTTGCTGCCCCCGCTTGCTGCCAGCCCTCTCTCCCTCCGTTTCACACCTCGGCGTACACCAAGCGTGCAGCTACGGCCCCAGCGAGCGCGGTGGGAAGCGAAGGCTGCCAGCCTCCTCCTCACAGGTAACCGATGCTCTCCTGAAGTGAATCACAGTCTCTCCCTCGCCGGCAGCTGCTGTGAAGCAGGACCCTGGCCTCCTTCACCCTCGTACTGCCGGGCCCTTCAGCTAACCCTGAAGAGGAACGCATGCACCCCTTGCCGCCAGTACTGCTGCTCGCAGGGTGCGCCTCTAGCGCCGGGGTCCCTTTCTGCACTCCCCGCTCCGCCGCAGCACCAGCTTGGCCCACGTTTGGCACTTGTACCGTCCTCAGCACCCCAGCGAGTGCGAGCGCTCCTCGCGGCCCTCCCGGCTCCGTCTTGGCTCTGAAGTGGCCGGCAGCCACGCGCCCGCAGTGCACACAGCGATCCCTTTGCCCCGCGCTTTCGGGGACTGGCTCCTTTTTTAGCTAAGCTGTGCGTGCTGTTCCTGGGGTCTGCTTTGTAAACTTGAGCAAGCGCCCGTAGTTTCTTCAAGGCTTTTGCCCAGTAATGTGGTTTTATGGCAAATCCCGTAAAGGCCAAGGCTAGAGTTTGCACCCGCCGACCTGTGTTACATCTGTAGTGGTTGTTTCCATAATTGTTGGCCATTTTTCCCCCTTGATAGCTGGAAGTTTTCTCCAAGAGTATCTGCCTAAAGGGACCATCATCCACTTAGCAGGAAAAGGAGGGCAGATAGCAAAGTATTTTTTTTCCTGAGGATAGATCCATTCTTTAATCGCAGTGCCACGAAGAGCTGCAGCCCTTGCAGAGCTGGCAGGATAAGGGCTTAGCTAAGGGCATCTCGTCTTCTGAGCTGTTTGTGCTCGTTTCAGGCACGTTGCGAGGCCCCGTCAGTCAACACGGCCGTGTGGGGAAGCGCCGGCGTTTTGTAGTCGCCGTGTTACGTGTGGCTTGACTTTGGGTGCAGACACGGCAAAAAGTCATCCTTGCGCTTTTTAGCTGCAGGCTGAGGGCAGCTCTGATTTCTCAGACAGCAGCACTGTTTACCAACCGCCCGGCCACCTCGGCTCTTGAAGCGTGGGCAAGCGTTTGGTCTAGGCGCCGCTGCGCTGCTTTGGCGCTGCTAGAGGACTCCTGTTGTGAGAGCAGGCTCGTGCGACGGCAGGCAGCGATCCCTGCCAAGGGGGCGGCTGGCCCCCGCCAGCCCGACTGTTGCGTGTGCGCCGCTGCCAGAGCCCCGCTGTTACCTGCTGAGCAAAAGTGGCCGTAGCCCTCCCGCCTCGGCCTTTCTCTCAGCAGGCCGAAACGGCCGGCTTTTAGTCTGTTCAGCTCATGGCGGGGGGCGGGGGGGGGGGGAGTTACCATGCTTCTTGCTGCGATCAGCAGCAGAAGGCGCCGCTCGGTGCCTGACTCCTCTGGCCACCCAAAGACGAAGGAAGGGCCCCCGTCCCGTGGGTGGGCTTGCAGCGGGACCTGACCCCACGGCGCAGCAACTGCTCCCAAATAGGGCAGGAGCATCCGTGGCCCCCAGGCAGCGCCACGGGGAGGACGAGGGGCCGGGGGGGGGCAGTCTGGATGGCACCGCCTTTGCTTGGCCCTGCCAACTGAGACCAGGTGTAAAGCTGGTCACAAAAACACGGCCTAAAAGACCACAGCTTTCCTGACGGTCAAGGCAGGGCTGGAGGAAGCTTCAGGCTCTCCCTTCAGTCCCATACATTTTGTTTTTGTTTAAATCTTTCTGAGTCTTGACTCTCCAGCACACCATATATAGTATCTTTAATATACAGCACAGGTAATTAAACCCTAAGCATGTGGCTGATGATATGGCTGAGCTGTGTGAACCGTGACCGCTCAGGGAATCAATAATAGGCTGCATCTTTGAAATTGAAATTTATTTTTGCACAGTTGCCTGGCTGGGCAGTGAGATTTACTCAGCTTTGACCTCAGAGGCCCCAAGCAGCGGCTGCAGTACTGAAGTCCAAGAAAGCGCCACATTTGCTGTGACAGAAAAGCCGAAGATGAGGCTGATGACTGAATGATTGCTGTGGGAAATATCAGTGATACTGAATTTGGGCGGGCAAACATCTTGCAGGGACAGAGCCCCCCACAGATCCCTGCTGAGACAGACAGGCAGGGTAAGTGGATGTGACTGAGTTGAAGGTGGGCTGAGCTGTCAAAAGGATAAGGCAGATTTGGGCATACCAGGGAGACCTCAAGCGAGGGAGCTCAGGGAAAGGGACTCCTGGGTGCCCAGAATTTCGCTGTGGCTCTCTACATTTATATGCTAAATCCTTCTGGATCAGTCACAGCCATAGGAATGAGGGAGACACGAGTGACCCAGCTACATGCCCGTGTGGGGTGGCAGACACGGTGAGGGGCGTCCAAAGGGTTCCCACGGACCAGGAGTTGGGACCCAGCAGTAACTGCTCCCGTTAGGTAGTTTGGATGCAGCCACCCTGCTCTGGAGGATAAGAGAGTTTGAAGATACAGCTGGTAAGTGCCTCCATTCCCAGGAGCGTTCCTGGGCACATTTAATTTCCTAACAGACACAAGTCATACAGTCTGAAGCAAGATTTAGCCCCAGGAAAACAGTGCAAAGGGAACTTTTTTTTTTTACAAGCTCCCTGAGCAGATGTTCCTGTAACTCTGGGGTTTGGCACCCTGAGGCTTTATAAATAACTCATGAGATTCCCCCCTTCTAGGAAGAACATAGCGTTTACATTTAAGAGTGGGCCTCAAATCTTAAAAGCCTTGCTAGCTTTTCCCTTCCCTCCCCTTTACATACACCCACGCGTATATGCATCACGTTTATAGTCTGGTCATCCTCACCATTGCCTGAGGTCAAGGCTTTGTCATCTTTGTAGCGAATCGTAAATAGGGCTGTGATTGCTATTGTAACAGAAAAGACAGTCAGTTGCCGATCACTACAGCTTGCCAGCCCCATACAGGAGGGAAAATAAAGGCGGGGGGGTGTGGATCTCAGACAGATTTTTCTACGTTCAGCTTCCCTCAAAAATATTTAAATATCGTTAATTAGGCAAAGACTGTGCTATACACTGATGACAAACAAAAATGAAGTTGGGTCCAAATAAAAATGGAGGTGAGTACACAATGACACATCCTCATCAGACTTGCCCCTGTAGATGGCAAAACAGTATAGACCCTTACACCTTTCACCTTTGGCGAGAACGCTGGGTGTTACCGTGCTGCATATTCTTAGAAAAGCATTTGCCAGACCTTCCTAAAGAATCCATTTCTTGCAAGCCCTCCCCCTTTTCTTGTTGAGAGCTGCGGGTTTCTAACAAGCGTCATTGTAAAACAAGTCTACCACAGACAAATGTCATTTGGCATCTATATTCTCAGAACCGCCAGTGTTACACCCTGGCGCGGATGACAAAATATCGAGGGGAACAGTGAAACAAAGGTGAGGCAAGGCCTTCCTCTCGAACCCCCGCCAGCACGGTGGGTCGTTGTGTTACCGCCGAACGGCCCTGCAGCGCAGCGGGGTCTCCCCGCCGTACGCCCTCGGGAGGGAGCGTGCCCCTGCCTCGCCGCCCGTGCTGCTCGCTGCCCGGCTGGCCAGCCGGGGCCCTTCTCCAGGTGATGGGCAAAGCACTATTAATATCACTGGGGACCAGTCCAGAGCTTGAAAAAATCCAGGCTTTCAAGTTCATTCCTCACTACCCAATCAATAGTGCCTTTCTTCAGTCAACACACCAGGCTATTGCTGGGCGCAACGTCCTTGCAGTTATTCTGGTGCGAGCTCTGCATAAAATCCAGTGGAAGTCCTTCAGGTTTACACTACAAATCGCCACAGAGCTCAACCTGCCGTGCGCAGCCTCCACCAGAAGCGCTGAGCGGCGCCAGGGGCCCTTCTACCTATAGACGACTTGTCCTATAGCTGACTTGTCCGGTAGGAGTGCGAGTCAGGCGGGATTGCTTTTAAGGACGTGTTTGTGCAGAACCTAATTCTCCTGCTAGGGAACATTCAGCCATCGCCCTGCAATGCTCAGTGTCACTATCATAATAACTAGGAGCCATCTCTTACGGGGGCTGAAGAAGTATCGCTGCATACCCCTGTGAAAGGAGAACCCAAAGTTATCTGTAGTTTTAGAGCTTAAGGAGAATGTGGGGCACACCTCCTGCTCTTCTGGGATGGGGTCATACTTTGTCTTGCACCGGTTTGAGCCAGGAAGCACAAGTTTAAATCAGTTCAAGCAAAACTTTTCCCAGTTTTTTTTTACCATAGGGCTTTGTTTGCTGTCTGAGACAAGCAAGCACTATGGAGTGAACTGGCAGCCATGAGAACTGTAGTGAACTTCCTGGAGCCTCAAGCACCCTCATTTTGCATCCATCGAGAGAAGGAATCAGCAAACAGGTCCCAGATCCTCTTTTTCTCCCCTCCCCATATCCTCACACGTGGGAACTGTCCGAACCAAGCCTGGGAGAGTGCTGATATTCAGCCTCTGGAAGCTGCTTCTAGCAAGAGCGTTTGTTACTTTCGGAAATGCATCACATTCCTCGGGACCCTGGGGAGAGGCTGGGTGGGATCTCAGCGGAAGAGGCACCTCCACACTCTTTTTTCCCACATTTTCTTTTCCTATGCTCAGCTTACAAACTGCCCACATTGAACAGGGGTTTGCAAATCCTGGAAGAGGAAGACACTCCCCCTTCTGCATAGCAGCACACCAGAGTAGATAGTCTGCCAGAAAAGATGCACAGCTTCCACCCCGGATGGGCAGCTTCCACCTCTGCTTCTTGCAGCAGTGCAGTTAGACGTGTGGACTAAGAACGAGGTGAAGCACATCCCAGAGTCTTTGGGGAGCTGCTAGCCAGCTCCCTGTGCACCCCTAAAGGCAGGAGGGGTGCCGTGAACTGCCGCCTTCCCCAGCCGTGCTCCACCACCTCTCACGGGGCGAGGGGCTTCCCTCCGGCGCCAGCAGCTCCAGCGGCCTGTGTCCCACCCAGCTGCGACGAGCGCGAGGAAGGCCAGGCCATGCTCGTCTATGCGCGTCCCTTTGGGGACAGTGGACACTGCGGGGTTTACAAAGTCACTTATTTTGAAAGGGCGTTTCGTTAGCTTCTCCGAGCACAAGGAGAGGCAGGAGGAGGCCTGGTTGGTTGAGGGCTCATCGCAGCAGCACCCACGGCGGGGCCAGCACCGGCACGAAGCCACGGCCCAGAGGAAGGGGCGCCTTGCCAAGGCTTTCGCCACCCACCGAGGTGCAGGACGTGGCTCCCCTTCCACCACCCCCCGAGCTGCTGTGGCCATGGGGAGTGGGGGCATGGGGCTCCCAGGGGCAGCGAGCCCCCAGCACTGCAGATGAGGCGGTGCCCGCGGTGTCCTAGTTTGCTGGAGGAAAATCGAGGCCCTTCAGATCAAGTGAAGGGTCTGGGGCTTCTCAGAAAGGCAATGACAGAGCTGGCAATAGCAAGTGTTTCATCGTCTCCTTGGCCTGAGCTGGGGCCACCAGCCTCCCCCTTGGCTAAATTTACTGTGAAGAAGGACATCTGTGGCAATATGTCCAGGGTCTTGGCACTCTTCCAGGGTCTGAATGAATAAGAGCAGGGAAGGGCTCAGGATATGAGCTGGAGTTTGCTGACGAGGCTGCGTTTGCAGGAAGCAAGGAAATAACGGCAGTCGGGGGGCATCACATTTATGCCTGTAGTTCATTGTTATTTAAGTTGGCATAAACCGATTTACGGTCTCACAGAAGGACCCCCTCCCTCTCCCTGTCACCCCTTCCTAGCCCCTATTTCCCCTCTCTTCTGCTGTGTATTTCCCTTCCCTTTGCCCCAATAAACACGGGCACGGGTCGCAGCGCCAAGCCCTGGGCCCACGCAAGGGCAGGGCAGGACAGGGGCTGGGAGGGGGCCCCTGCGCTGCGAGAGGGGCGAGAGGGCCTTTACCGGTACAAGCTTTAGGGCAGTGCGTGCTTCGCTCTGGGAGCACTGTATCGTCAAGAGGAGTTGAAAGTGTGAATGCAGTTTTCTGTCAATTTTGGCTGCTGCTGCAGCCCGGTGCTTTTCCATCTGGGCACCCACAAGCAGACCTGCAGCAAACAGAAGCAGCCTGAATCCACTGGCTGGAGATGCTGGAAGAGAAAAACATGATGTTCACAACCCCTGATGGGCACTTCTGGTTTAGTGGCCATGACTCAAAAGCTTCTATGCAAGCATGAATCCTATCTGTTAGTCCGGGGGCAGCACTGAAGGCTATATCTATATATATAAAATATATATTGAAAGGAGGGAAGTGACTTGCAGATTTTTTCTTAAGTGAAGTCAGACCTTTTAAATCCCTGTGCCTTGCACAGTTCTGTCACTTACAGTTAGTAAACCAGATTAATTCCTTGGTGATAGGCACACACAGGGATCTACTTAAAATGATGATGGTTCCTATTTTATTCTGAAAGCGAGTAAGGCATTGGAGATCATTACATTTCAGGAACATAGTCTGTATTTCTTCATTTGCTCTCTTATTATTAGATGCTCCTTTTAATTGTTGATTCACTTATTGCCTTCTATTTCTTTACCTCTATGGCTCAAAGGTTGCCCACATATAGAAACTTAGTTTGTTTTATTATTTTGAGGTTTTTTTGTTGAGGTTATGGGTTTATATATTTTTAACCGAAAATATACCAACCATATATCAGTTTCTAGCCTTCTGTCATTTATCTTGTTGCCTGACCTTTGCATGCAAGAGCTCACTGGTTTATTACAAAAAGCCAGTGTGTCTGGCTTTTTAGCACACATCCTCTCTACCATAATTAGCAGCTGGCCAAAGCAAAAATCCCCACTCTGAACACTGCTGAGTCATCATCCAAATATTCCTGTTTGCAACTCTTTCCATCATGGTTAAGTCAAACCCTGAATCCAAATAACCTCTGAATACTGGGTGGATAACATTTTTACCTGAAATGGTTAAAGCTTTGATTACAATCCTCCTGTGTTCAAGGGGAGAAGCTGAATTTCTGTGCAACCCAATGAAAATTGAAAGTGTAAATACAGCTCTTGCTTGTGCCTTTCCCACTGTGAGACAAGATTACTTCAGGCAACACCTCCAAGTATTGTGGCTGTTAGAGGATGGCTGGGCTTAGATGAATGGTGTGCTCCCCAGCCCCCACCCCAATTACCATGTATGAGTTGTGCTGCAACTTGGATAGCTAAGTGGTCATGATATTGAGACAGGGAGGCTTGCGAAGCCAGTTGAGCTAAAGACCTCTTAAGCAGCTGTCTGCTTCTGTGGCGCTCAGGCAGGCTAGACCTTTTAACTCTGTTTCTCTTAGCAAGCACTCAAGCCCCCACTGTTTTTCTCCAAGGGCTTACATGAAGCCTTCACGGCTTATGTTCATCTTTTTCTGAAAGACTTCTTTGAAAGCCTTGAGTTCAACCATACCAGCCCATGTGAAGACTGGGCACCAGGCTCTTGGTGTGGGTTCATGGCCTACCTTTGCTCAAGCCAGACATGATAACCTTCAAGAAAGACCACAGGAGGAACCCGTTTTCCCAGACTTTTCTTCAACTGATCAGAGAAAACACTTGGACTTAGCTTGCAAGGACTTACAAGTGGTGGATGAGGTTGTGCTATTAACTGGCTGTTTCAGCAGGACAGAGCCAGGCAGCAGGGCCCCCCAGGGCGGTCAACGGTGCGAATCAGGACGCGCAGCCACCGAGGCTGGTGGAACATGTCGGAGTGTCAGCCTTTACAGCACAGCAAGCTCTGGCCGTGTTCCTCGTAGGTTTACAAATGGCAACGGGCAATTAGGACTGAATCAGTTTCTCCAGAAAGATCATTTTAATGTCTTGAAATTTCAGAATAAATGCCTCTTTCATGTTGTGCAAATGCTCATAGTGCTGGCTGCTCAGTGTAGTCAAGCGTTGTGTTAAAGAAATGCATACACATTATGGCAGAGGAGATGTGCTGCTGTGGTTACACGGTGGAGTTTCCAGTAGGTGATCTTATTTGAGGCACTGACTAGCTTTGCCTGTTAGACAGTGCGTTTGGGCTAATGCCGGCTCTCAGTGCTGTAGTGATGCGCTTATTCCTTTTGTCTCTTGTTAGTCTGGCACATGGACAGGCGAGTGTCAGAATCATTTAAAAATCAAATCATGAAAGGGAGCAAGACATTTCTGTTCTTAAAATAGCAGTTTTGTTTGAAGCTGTTGGAGGTGGGGGAGAGGGCAGGGGGAAGGACTTCCTCCTCTGAAGATAGCTCCCTTAACTGTGACAAAGGAGAAAGAAGTCTGTATGGAGAAGATTTCTCCTCTAGTCTGAGTTTTCTGCACCATCACGACCAGTCTGGCTTAGGCAAAAGTCACTGCAGCTTTGAGGCAGATGAGTCTTCCTCCTGCAAGCATTTGGCCAGTCCCCAGGCGTGGGTGACAGCAGACAGGGGTGCTCCCTTGGGGTCTCCCTGCTAATAACCAAAAGGCCCCACTACTCTAACCTGTGAGGCTGGAGGTCACCACAGTGCTTGAGGAGGAGGAGGAGGAAGCAGGTTTTCTACCTACCTACAAGTAAATTCCTGCTCTTTTACAAACGGATGTCAGCAGCGATATTTGTCTGCTCACTGGCCAATCGTTCTTGCTTTCCAGCTGATGCTGTGGACTAGGCCAATGATAGCCATGAAAGTGGATTTATTCCCCTGAGATTTCTGGTGGAGTAGCCAGCCCAAACAGATGATGAACCAAGCATAAGGTAGATGAAGGAGCATGGGAGATGGGAAGGCCCGTCTCAGGAAACTTCCTATGGCAGCATGCTAGCCAATGCAGACATCTACATCTAAGGTAGTTTTCCAGGGTCCCTTTCAAATCAGTGCAGAGAAATCATCTTGCGTACTGAAGACGTCTGAAGTTAGATGAGATGAACCCTGTTTCTTCAGGCTGTCATAGGCCCATCAGTGTAGATTCACTGTAAGTGTCAAGTATAGATCTACATAATATTACCAAATTACAGGTATTTTCTGATGAAATTTCTATATGTTTAAATGTTTTTAACCACATGAACTGAAAACTTAAAACAATGATGTAATTTATGTGACTAAACAAAGTGAACAGGAAAATGGGGAAATGGGGCTCCGCATAGTCCTGTGGGAAACAGGACCAATCTAACAGGAACGTAGAACTGAGTCCTAAACAAAAAATCACGCTGTCAGCAGAGGAGCTCATGGAGATGTGACATCAAGTCAGGGGATGAGCTGTTTCCAGGGCAAAATGTTCATGAATCTGGGGTGCCCAGGTGTAAAAGAGAATTATAACACTGATATTATATGACAGTAATATAATGAAAAGGAGAAGAAAAGGGAATATATTAGCTCTCATATGGATTTATTAATGATTTCTTCTTCTTCACTGAGGACTCTTTCCCAGTTACCATCTTTTGCGACAACAAATCTTTCATTTCCTTCACCAGGGTGTTACTTTATTGTGCACCAGAGGAGGGAGATACATGCCCACAAACCTTTTGAGAAACACATTTACAGGAAACAAAAAACACACGGGCAAGTCCTTCTGCCCCGCTGTGTCTGCGTGGGAGGTGAGCCCATACTCTCTTTCACACCCACTAAATGCCTTAGCTCATAATTAAACCAGCACTAATTACTGAAAATGTAGCGAGCTACACAGTGATCACCTGGTGTTCACCAGGTGCCGCAATGCGTGAGCATTATCTGGGGAAATCAGAGCCTGCTGAGTGTCACACAGAAATGACAATCGCTGCTGCTCTAAGAAGTCCATCTTTCTAATTGCTTTGCTGGCAGATGTATTCTGCACAGGGTCTTATTTTCACACTGCAGGCTGCCTTTTTTATTGCAATGTTTAATCGCATAATTCAGTACGGTTTGCAAATATATCACACCATTTATACATACACACCACTAAAAAGATCTCATGGGTTTTTTCGTGCAGCGTTGGAGTTGCTCCACACTGGTGACTTAACCGTTCATAACCTAAAGCAACGCACTAGAAAAGGGAACAGTTGTTACACAGGTAAAGGTTGCCATTTTAGCTTTGAGATAATGGCGAAACTTCCACTTCCCTCTAATCAAAATGAGCATCCCTCCTTTCTCTCCATCCTCCTTGCCACGTCAAAGAAATGAAAGGTCGAGAATCAGGCTCTCCATTAAGATGAAATAGATTCAAGCTGTCTCCTGAAATACTTTTAAATAAGAGCATCTGCAAGCACTTTGCAAAATGATTTCCTTTATTCAGCAGGGAAAAGATAAGATGATCCAACATTTTGGCTTCAGATGGGGCTCTCTCAAGGTATGTGGAAAACTCCAGGGCTTTTGAAAGAGTCCATGTCCCAAAAACTTAATTCATTATTTAGTTGGCATGCACAGTTCAGCCTTATAGTGCTTGAATTGGTCTCTGCTTCTAAGTCTGGTGGCTCAGGAGCTCCTGACTCATTTAAATCACTCTCAGGTACTTGTCTCTGGGGACTAGGGATCCCATATTGGTTCATGTTTTTGTTGCTTTAGAGCATCTGATCCCTTGAAGAGTTTCTGTTTTTCCTTCTTCTGCTCCTGCTTTGAACAAGCAGAAGCTTGTTCTGAAGGTGCAGTTGTTCTTTGTTTGTCTCATTCTTCACAGAGAGACTTTCTCTGTTCTCAGGGCCCGGGCTGTTGCCAAGTGGATGGTTTACTTTCCTCAGAGTTTATGAGGGAACCCTTCTTCCCGTGGCTGTCCTCTCTGTGTCCAGGACTCACCAAGCCATGTCAAGGGGGCTCCGCTTTGTGGTGCGACACCTCAGCCTGGAGGGCACGATCGCCATCGGACACCCCCTGTGCTCTGTATTCTGTATTAGTCCTTCAAACCAACTTATGGGATGCTGTAACAATTCCCTGGAGAATGAGATTCCTGCTCTAATATAAAGAAGCGTTTCTCACTACAGTTAGTGTCATCAGTGAGGTTCAGCATTTGCTAAACAAATACCAGCATGTGCTAGTTTTGTCAAGAGGGCACCGTACCTTCTGCTTTCATTCAGCATCACTGTAGCCAGTCTCGCTATCCTGTTTGCAAATATTTGCAAGCGCGGCCAGAAGCTGGAAACCAATGGGCTGTAGCTGACAAATTCGTGTTGGTCCAAGGAAGGGAGGGTTCCTTTGAAAGAAAAGGTTTCTGATAACAGAGCATCAGTGTTGAAATCTGAATTAAGAAGATGGAATTACCAAGGCTTCCTTGTTGCAGAAAGAAGTTAATTGAGCAGCAGCCCCCTCTCCTGAGCAGTCCCTGCTTGGAGATAACGGATAACAACATGACTTAGAGACTACAGCACATAATGCCATTAGGTTTGTTACTCCCCCTTTACAGCTTGCAATAAAAGGGGACTGTTGCAATGAATGAATGAAGCAGATAGATAGAGTGCTGCAATCAAGGTCAGGGTGAGGCATAAAGTAGAGAGCCCAGTTCTGCCCGAGTCACACTGCGGCAGGTAAAGGCAGTGTAGCTTGTCAAGAGAAGAAGGTGGGATCAACTCTTCCTTTCAGCAGTGGATTGACTGATCTCTCTGCAATCTTCCATGTATCTCCCCGTGCACTTTGCTCTGTAGCTGGAAGCAGGGAACAGAACTGGGTTTCGTTCATCTTTCAACTGATTGATTCTCTTTTTAATGTTTACCCCTCTTTTCTCAGCACCTGCTATATCTAGCAGCAACTTAATTCTGATACGTTCATTTTTAGCCTAGAAACTGGTTTAGGAAACTCCAGTCCATAGATGAATGTGCTGAAGCTTGCTGCACATCCCACAATGTTTAATGAAAAGAAGTACTTCCCTCTAATATCTGACAGCTTCCTACCAAAACCCTCTGGGAATGATACGTGGGAGCAGAGAGGGATTAGTAAAGTGTCAGTGACCTGGGAAGAGAGAGACTGTCCAACCAGTTAGCCAGAAACTTGAAACACATGTCTGCAGATTGCTGGCTGTGGCAGGTTGTATGGACTGTTATGAAAAATATAGACTGCTCTAGGTCCAAATTTCACTCTCTTGCACTAGTGTAAATGCCACACCGTCACCCCTGACAGTTCACTCTCATGTAACTGAGAATATCTCCCTGTTCTCAACTATTGAACTGGTGCTTGGCTGAAAGCAGACAGTTAAGGCCAGGAGGCAGTAACAATGTATTCCCTTTTCATTCCTTTTTCCTTGGTTATATGCCAAATTTAAAAGCAAACAGCCACACATGCCAATCACATTAAAATTCCTTACATTTCCTTTGTATTTTATTTCCCAGTCAGTCAGATTTCATCTGTGCTGCTTTTACCCTTTAAACTCTTCAGGGCATGGAGTATCACTTTTCAGCTTGTATAGTGTGGAAAAAATAGAGTTTTGATTATTACTATAATGTAAATTATATTTGTGATTACAGTGATTGTTGTTGCGGAAAAATGGAAATCATAAAGGTTATTTCTCACAGCTCCTGTTAGAGGCCATGAGATGATCACTAGTTAATGACAGGAACACAAGCTAGTGCATCATGAAAGCTTTATATCTTCCTCTGGAGCAGCTAGGCTTGTTGGAAACAGGATACCATTGCCAGATGGACCATAGGTCTGTGCACTTGTGTTCTGATGCAAAATGCATGTGAAAAGCCTCAGGGTTCGGGGTCCCCCAGGATGAGGAGGGAGAGTAAGTAAGATCTAGTTTGCAAGAGAACTGATTGATGCATTCAGATAGCAAGTTTCTCCACGCACGGTTTTTCCCGTTAGAAAGTGCTGCGCTTTGCCTACCAGAGAAGAGGGCAACCAGCAGTAAGAGAGAGAGAACCACATGGACTGCTCGCGCAGGAGGGAGACCTTACACTGCAAAAAGCCGGGGAAATGGAAAAGCACACTGGCAGGACTCTGAAAGAAACATTGTATACTCACATAACTGACTATATAGGTATAGGTTTACCCCCCTCCCAAACATATACACATGATGCCCATGGGGAAAGAATACTCAATTTGTTCTACTTTTGGAGGAGGGGGCGTTAGCCATAAAAGAGCTTCCATCTGACTTTTGAGATAGACTTGTTTGTCTTCTGGCTTGTGTATGTGTGCTTGTAATGCACCCTCTTCCTCCTCCTTATATCACCCCCCGTACTGTGGTGCTGCAAATTTGTTTTAAGTCAAGCATGAGCGAACCTCTCCCCTCTGTGGAGCTGCTTCAGAGCAGGGCTGTGCTTGAATTGGTCCTGAGGGGATTACTTGTGGTGCCTGAGGTGTGAAATGAGAGAGAGAGAGAGAGCTTACAGAGCTCTCTGTTAATACTACTTCCTCACCATCCTTTCAGTGGTGACTCGTGTAGCCATATAAATAAAGTGAATAAACTATGGTAAGAGCAAAGCTGTGATGACCAGGTGTATTCCAAGTGGTAAATAAGAGGCCCACCTGAAGGGAAGAGAAAAGTATAGAAAGAGGAACACAGGAACACTTTACGTGTTTCTGTCCCAAACCTGGCAATTTTGCAAGTTTGTTTCAAGACTACTTTTCCTTCCATGGATTTCATCCCTGATATTTGTTGAGAAAGGGACAGAGGGTCTGATTTAGAGGCTCTGAAGGGTGCTACATCATTATCATTTGTACTACAATATGAAGAGCTTGATCAAGACTTAGGATCCTAGATGCTGTACAAAAATGTAGCGACTGGTAACCACCCCAAGAGCTTGCAGTCTCAGTAAGGAAAATAGGTGAGAAGTGGCGATGAAAGGGCCAGAAGCTCAGAGGCAGTGCTGACGATGAAGCTTATCTATCTCTACTTCTCTATGTCTGTTATCTGTCTTCTCTAAAATAAACTGTTCCTTTTAAGTCTTTCTAATGACTCCCGAGCCCAGTTCATCGCAACAACTACCAAATTGTTAAGTTGCATAGACAGAAGGTGTCTTAGGCTGGCTTCTTAGCTACTCAGAGATTCAAAGAGCTTCATGGCACCTGCAGGAATAGATGAAGGTATTGACTTCAGTCTGTGCTAGAGAGCAGCAAGTAAGTTGTAAGTTAATACACACAGCAGTATTTATTTTTTAATGTTTTGCTCAGCCGTGTCTTTATTCTTGCTATGCAAGAACATGCTTGCCATTTGTGCAAGAATACATTCCATACCAATTCTTGGTATGCAAAGCAAGTGCCATGGTTTGCAGAGGGAATGTATGTCCTGGATGCACTGTCTGTACTGTGGCAGTCTTCATGAGGAATAAAAAATGTGAGCCAGTCAGCACTGTCCACTCCCAAGCCAGACACACCACCTCTGCTTGCCTCCTTGCTGTGTTGTGAGGTGCGTTTCTGACCCTCCCTGAAGAGCAGTAGGGACAGATAATCTTCACAACCCTCCAGTCTGGTGGCACAGATGCATTCTGAGTCAGATCTTTGACTTTCTGCTGCATCCGTACTGCCATGACCCTTTACTTCTTCACTCCCACAGCAGCCAATATGCCATCTCCTTTCTAAATGGATGTGTGCTTTCCAGCCACTTCTTCTGGTAACCAAGGTTGTCTAAAGAATGGGAGGAAGGAATGGAAGCTCATTCTGCTATGAGCCTGTGGATCTCATCCAACAAACCACAAGAAGTAGCTCCAGGAATATAAATTAGTTCTGTGATGCTTCTTTTTATAGTACTAAAGGGAAAACTGGTCCATTTAGGCTTCCTCACTCCAGCTGTGTATTGCATGTGTGCATAGTTACTTTTGCACAAAGTTTGTAATGGTTCCCATTTTTTCTTCTCCCTATGCATCATCCTCTGCCCATAAGTGCTAGGGGACACCTTGTATTATACAAAGTCTATGAGAGATGGGCACCTCTGTGATCACAGGAAAAGTCATAAAGAAAAAAAAAAAAAACAAGCTACAAGTGAGCAGACAAGGCTTAGGTCTTTTTGCTCCGGAGAAGCAGGAAGCTCCGTGCAGAGGACACAGACACACATACAGAAGGCTCTGTCCTAATCTCGGTGGCAGTTTTGTACCTGTGGTGCAAGGTGGAGGAGGACAGGAGAAACGTGGACGGTTAAAGCAGCCATTGTGCTCTGTAGGTTGCATCTAGGAAAACCAGCTTGAAGGTCTGAGCTGTGGCAGAAGTGTAGAAATGACACGGCAGCTGTGACCGGCTTGGACTTTTCCAGCTCGAGCCGCTAGTTCTGTTGTTGCTTGGG
Source organism: Struthio camelus (assembly GCF_040807025.1). Classification (NCBI taxonomy): domain Eukaryota; kingdom Metazoa; phylum Chordata; class Aves; order Struthioniformes; family Struthionidae; genus Struthio; species Struthio camelus. The sequence continues at coordinate 8,123,148 of NC_090947.1, read as the reverse complement.
TCTGCAGCGTCCGACACAAGATGCACACACGCGCTTGGCATGGTGCAGCAGAGCTTACGATGGTGCGAGGAGGCCTCAGTCTGCTTTCCACCCTCACAACTGCTGTGCTCCCTACCTGTGCATGAGGACTGTGCCTCTCCGTGCCCCTTCATTTCTATTTTGTTTTTAATCCTCTCGAGCAGGCACTGACCCATTGCTTCTGTGCGTCACGTATGCAGTTTATGTATGTCACAGGGACAGCTTCTAGCCCAGCGCAGTGCCAGCCCAAGCACTTTCCAGACGATATCCTAGCAGAGCTGAAGCATGACGAGGCCAGGTAGGATAAGCCCCCTGACTCCAGCTGAGGGAGGAAGAAGGACGCTTCAGCACAAGGGAGCAGTCACAGTGGTGATGAGTCACCCAGGCACAGGCAGTGACTACTGTTCCAGCATCCCAGTGCAAACACTGTTTGCCTTTAGCAAGATAAACCTGTTGCTCCTCTGTATTTTTTCCTCTGCCTTGGATTTTTTTAGTATTTTGCTGTCTCTTTGCAGTATGTACGTATCTGAGATACTAAAGCTGGCAGGTTTACAGCATGTGGTCACACCTAACCAACCTGAAAATAGTGCTTAGCTGCTGGTGCTCGTGTCATTCGGCCAGGTGCACCACTGAGTTGGCCAGTGCCTCACGGTTCATGGGTCTTCCGTTCTGACATTTTTCTTGTGCCGTTCTCCAGCCCAAAGTGTTGCTCATCAGTTTGCAACACAACATTTACGTGAGGGAAGAAGACACTCCCACAGCAAGGTGCTCTGATGTGTAACTTTGTCACACAACTAATCACACCAGCGTCAGTTGGATTCCTCCCCTCAGTAAGCGAACACATATATAGGAGCCTTCGCAAGAACAAGAAATTAATAATTATTGACCAAGCATTCATTATGGCAGCTATCAAGGACAAGTGAGTTTAATTTTTGTAAAGAAGTCTGTTTCATGAGGAAGGCGAATTTTGTATTTTGCACTTGGGCAAGAAGTATTAGTCAGGTCCTTGGTTTACTTGGGCTGTAGCTGGGGCACAACAAGAGCGCAACACCCACTCATGCTTGATGATGAGAACAGCTGTAGCAGAACCACCGGGAATTCACCTCCCCGATCTGCAGTTGAAAGGGAATGGTCATCCGTGTTTTCTCTGTGCTTGGTGGTAAAAGGGAAAGTCTTATGAATGCACCTCAAATCCAGGGCTAAAGCAAATTACAGCAAATTTGGAGGTGGAGGAAAATCCTCTTTTTAAAGCACAGATACTCTGAATTTATTGTTTTTCAATTTTCTGATATTTCTTCTATCTCAGAGGCTGGTGAGCTGACCCAGGCAAATCACCACACAGCCAAGTTCAACATCATTAATCTAGAGATATCTTAGACCCAGAAAGCATCCTGTGCCTGAAGTGCAATCCAAGACAGTGTGCTCATTGTTTTTCATTTTTACATATCTGAATAATGATGGGGGGAAAAAGACAGAAGCTTGCATCTGCACGTGTGCAGTTGTTTGCGTGTTCACATACAAAGTATCCCTCAGTAGCTGCTATGTGGGAGATGTCTTTTCCTTAAATCCTTCTTAAAACAGTAATTTCTCATGCCATGTATGCAGCAAGTGGTGTTTAACTGTGTGTGCAGAGATTCGCTCTGTCACAGACACGAACGTGCAAACACAGAGGAACCGCATCTTCTACATCTTCTACACGCTTTGCTAGCGCTCGTGCTGCAGGTGGTGACCCGCTGCTTCCACCTTCTGCTAGCATCCCTCACGAGCAGCCTGAAGAGTACGCTCTGCTGTAGTCTGAACGCACAGCAGAGAGCTTTTCTTGTTGCAGATCCCCACAGCTCAGCAGAGGGGAGGACAGGGGAGGGAAAATTAAACTCCATGCTGCAGGAGCCAGGCTACCTTAGTGATTTACAAATGACCTTGATGATCTGTAATCATTGTAGGCACTTGATAGTGCTCAAGTCCCTCTGTCTCCTTCTCTCCTGCTCTCTCTCAGCATAGTAAAGCAAGCGAAATCCAGGAGACTACATTCAGTGCTGCAGATTAGTGACGGCTAGTAAATTGGATATGCATGAATTAAACAAGACCATTTGCCTTCTCGGATCTTTGCTGCAGATGTTTTTCCCTCAGAAATGCAACTTCTTTTTTTGCAGGTGACACCCACACATCTCCTTCACTTACGGGCGATGATAATAAAGGAGATAAACAACTGGAGCTCATGCTGTTACACTTAATCTTTGTGTGTCATCGTCAGCAAGCAAAGCCACAGCAGTAGGAAAACAGAGCTGTTTGCTGCTGCTCGTTTCTAACTGACATTTCCCCACAGCCCAGGTTGCTCATGTAACCTATGGACTCTTTGAACTTACTTTTGTGCTTGCTTTCTTTCACAGTGTGTGGGCTCTGCCACGCAGTGCTGAGCGGCAGGAGATTTATCCTCTGCTTGTATCCCCTGTCTCATCTTGCCTCTCTGCCTCAGTGGTTTGAAATCAGATCGCAGAACTAAAACAGAAACTCCTGAATAAAAATGTAATAATAACTAAGAAAGGAATATTCTGATGCTAAAAACTTACCCTGCAGGTGAAATGTGGAAGTTGTAAGAAAGAAACTTTTTAAATAAGGAAGGAGAAAAGGCAACAGTGACTGTATTTTTAAAATCTTTTTTGGTTTAAGTGTATACGTGTGGTTATTTTGACTTAAATCGTGTCAGGAAATAACCACAGAGTCGCCATCCTTCCAAGGCTCTGCTTTTGTTGGAGGAAATTCACTGGAGCTGCAGAGCCAGCCAGTGCGTTCGTCTAGCTGCCAGAGACCAGCCCTGGAGTCGCCGAACTCCACTTCTCCTGCAGTTCTTCTTTCAGCTCCTCCAGCCTTTCCAGCCTGCTGTCGTTTCTTTGCCCGTTGCCCTGTGAACGTGATTTGGCTGGTTTGGCCTCAGGAGTTCCCTGGGAGCCAGCGCTGGCAAGGCAGGGACAAGGCAAGGCTGTCGAAGCAGCTGCGTGCCCGCCTTTTTGGGGTGACGTACCGCGCTGCGTTCCTGGCGCTCAGGGCGCCGGGCAGAGCTCGGCTCAGGCAGCGCGCCCAAGCCCGCTCACAGGACCTCACGTGGCTTCCGTCATCGACGCAGCTGGTTTCTCGTGGCTGCGTAGCAGCCCGCGGAGCAAAAAGTACTTCTTGAGGCAAGCAGGGCCAGTGTGGTTTTCATACTCTTTATTTCTAGTATATGGGCAGGGAGAGGCAGAGGTCTGCTTTGTGTTGTGCATCCTGCAGCTGGTTTGTTCGTCTCCATCCCCTGAGGGACTGTCCCAGAGTTTCACTGAAGTGGTTTTAGAGTGGTTTCTCCATTAAACCCTTTTACTTCTCCCCTCCTTAGTGGTGGGTTGCTCCATCGTCGGGATGGACTTGAAATGAGCATCAACTCTATGTGTCTTTGGCAGAGAGGGAGCTTATTCTGCTGCTGTCTGTTTTTGTATCTTCACAGCCTCTTTTCTTGTTTTGTTTTTGTTTAAAAAAAAAAAAAAAGGCATTACTTCAGCCTGCTGCTAACGAGAAAAAGAGCTAGATGGGGTAGTGCTCCCAAGGTTGACCTTCTGCCCTGGACTGTGGCTGCGTTCCTGGGCATTGGGAGCCGATGAACTCAAATCGAGAAGCAGCGTCCTTTCTCCAGCTGTTTTCCACTTGACTGGGGAAGGCTGAGAAGCCTCAGAAGAAATGCAAGCAGCGTACTTCATCGCTTTCGGGAGCAAAAAAATGCAGCTCTCCTCTTGACCACTGGCGTTTGAAGATTAAAGTAGCCTGGGGGCTGTCTCGGGCAGCAAGCGTAGCAGGAAAATTAGTTCGTTCTGACTCACAACGGAGTGATCTAATTTAGTGGGGCGCTGACAGGGCTGTCAGGCATTAACTTAGCGATCATCCTTCAGCGACTGGCCTGTGCGCGCTGTCTCAACCTTCACCCCCTTCCCTCCCTTTCTGTAAACCGATGCAATTTGTAGCCACTTAATCCACTCAGATACCCTGCGCCAAGGCAAGCGGAGTTCAGCGCGCGCTCAGCCAGCCACGGGTTTCCGAAGGCAAAGTGAGACGGGTCACGTCCTGCCGCAGCCTTCGGCCTGCGGGGCTGGCGACGGCCCTCGGGCTGTGTACCTGCAGCGTGGCCACCAAGCTCCTGCCCCAGCAGCGCCTGGGGCCCCTTCCTGCAGCCCAGCACTTGTTGCAGGGGAGGAGGGCAGCAGCTCTTAATACGCATATGCTAAGAATCGAGGGCAAAGTTCCTGTGGGCAGGGAAGAAAAGTAACTGTAATTAAAAACGACTTCGTTCACACAAGGGGGCAGAAGAGAGACTGGATGGGAAGTCCTCCTACTGGCATTTCCTACCTCTGATTTCTTAATTGTGCAGCTTGGTCTCTTTTCTGTTAAGGTACTTTAGAATGTCATTTCTGAAGCTTCTTTACAGTAAAAGGATTTTGTAAAAAGGCCTTTTGATCCTCCTACCAAAATGAAAACACTATGTCGCTTTCCACAAACAACTGTAGCGTTACAAAGGGGTGGTTTGCTGCTTTGCTTTTGTTGGTTATAGAGCGATCTTTCCTGACTGAAAAACTAGAGTTGTTCCGGCCCATGAGAACATTTTAACATGATCCAGAAGAGTTCCCCAGAAGGCATAAAAAGCCAGTGAGGAAAAGGGATGATGTGGCCACCTAATGATACAATGACTAGAAAAATTGTGGCGTTTGAAAACTGCTGGTCATTTCATTTCAACAGTCAAATGAGTCAGACAGAGCCAGCTCCCCAAAACTGAGATGCTACTGGTTAAGTTTGTGAGCTCTGAAAAGAAAGTTATGTTTCATTTTTATTAAGAAAAGGAGAAAAAGTAAGAAGCAGGAGATCCATTAAAAAAAACAGAGTTTGAGACCATTCAACTTCTTGTCTCTGTGAAGACAGGCTCCTATGAAACTGGCAGCCTCCTAGCACTCTGTCAGCCAAATTGGCCACATCAGACTATCTGCGTGCCCTTGAGGCTGGAAGAGTAACATACTGTAATGCGATGCTCTAACAAAAGCACCTAATTGTGAAGAACAATCCATTTGCATCACGATAAGCAGCTAGTAATGTTTCCCCTTCACAGCCACTTACAGACACTGACTTTGGCTTCAAATTACTGCCGAGTGCTGTTTTCAGTGCTTTCCCGCTCACTACTGGACCTTCACGTAGCAGGTATTGCACTCGTTACCCTAACCTGTTTTCTGGTTAGTGTGAGTAACTAACAAAATCTTGCCTTGGCCTGTGATTCATCTTGAATAAACTATTTTCCAGTCACACAAGCAAAAGCCTTGCTGAAAGCGGAAAGATTTGATCTTTAGCACTGAAGCATTTGCTTGTGTGCTCCTAAAACTCAAGCTTTTTGTGCCGTGTTATGGGTATCAAGCGTACTGTCAGTAGCCGCAGCTGCTTCTGCTGTAAGGGCATATACAGGCATAATGGCTTGGCAACGGTCAAAAGCCTACTATGCACAGGAAATGAAATGTATGGAAATTAAAGGGACCGTGAGAAGCACGTGGTGTGTGGGATTCCCACGTGGGTGTCTGGCACAACAGAAAATTTGAAGATGATGGGAAAAATCAAAGGGATGAAAGAGCCCAAATCCTTCAAACAGACAACAAGTACATCTCAAATCACCACATGGCTCCAGTCTCCTATGGTGAGAAAAACCTCTCCAAAACTGAAGAGGAATGTGACATACAAGACAGTCTTTGTAAAGCAAATAGCTAGTCACAGGTACACGTGGAAGATTACACACTGGTGTTAGAGATTAACAAATCGCACGGGTTCCTGAACCACTGAGTCTGGCACAGAAACGAAAGTAGAAGAGGTGATATGCACAGTAAAGGAAGAAGATGTGATATTGTTTAACAAACATGCAGGGTTTGCGTTTATTGGCCGTAGAAGAAAGAAGAGACATTTTGAAGGATATGATCGAGGAGGAGGATATTGGAAATCTGAGGATTCAAATGAGAAGGGATGTCCAAGACTTCAGGCTTTAGCAAACCTGACAGCTCCTACTGTGAAAGTTCAAGATACTTGTGGAGATAGCGCAGGCTGCCTCCTCGGTGGCAGTCTCCTGGGGGAGACATGTGGAAGGGCCTGGCCGTCAACTTGTGCTGCGCCCAAGCCGTGCTGGGCAGGAACTCGCATGCAGGGCGCCGGAGCTGCACCGCGCTTGACTGACCCCTTGCACTGTGTGACGCTTGCCGTTCAGATACGGCGATTGCAGTTCAGGTGTTCATCTGACACTGAAATCCAAACGAGGGGAATAGGAGGATGAAAAGTTAAATTACTGTTCGGCAGGGTGATACCTGCATTTGAATAATGACCTGTCTGCAAGGCAGAAAACCCTGTTCGTCTCTCTCTGCCTTCCACGAGGGCCAGTTCCCCTGTTCTGAGCAGCAACAGAGGGAGGATGCTCTTTGCATCATCCCACAAACAGCATATACACCCCAAAGGCAGGGCCAGGGAGGGCCATGCTGTCCTCACATGTTATGCATTGCCTGAGACCAGCTGCAATAAATTAGGATCACTCTGTTTGTTATATATGCTAATCTGCATTTGCAGAGCTGCTCTTGGAGCTTTACTTGCCTGCTTCTCTACAGACTCTCTCTTCTGTCCCTTACAGTGGTGGATAAAAGCTATTTAGTGGTATTTCATCTCCACAGTATGTAATTCATGTCCCTACAGTGCTTTAATATAATGGTGATGTCCAGTTTAACACAGTGCTGGGGCCTCTCCTGTCCTACTAGTTCTCTTTATTATTTTCAATTTCATGTTTAGGATGTTTCTCTGTATCTCCTTTTTTTTTGGGGGGGGGGGGGTCAGGCAATTGAATTGATACTTGTTCCAGGTGTTCCAAGACTTCTTTTCCAGTATCGTGTTCTGGGAGCTATCAGTATGATTTAAATATAGAAATTACAGAAGCGTTAGGGGAAGGAAAACAAATTATACTAACATTTACTTTAGAAAGTAATACTTTCCTCTGAACAGCCTCAGGCCCAAAGCATTTATACAAGATTTAATTTACTTTATCTATTTAATAATTTTAAAAGGAGATTACAAAAAGTATATTATAACTCTAAGGAATATAGATATATTGAAATAGATACATTTATTATTTCTAAAGATATATATATATTTGCAGTTTAAACGAGGAACTTTGACCCTGTTTTATGCTAGCTTTTGCTATGCATTTGCCATCTCACCTTACATTTGTGTGAGAAGATGTGATTTTTTTTTTTTTTGGCACATTGCAATCAGAGCGCTCGATCATGTTGTGTTATGTGACACTGACGGATGGCACCCAGGGTTGGGGACGCAGTGCCGTCGGCGCAAGACCCCGCTGCGGACTGTGCCCCAGACTGCTGCTGGGCAGCGAGAAGACCCTGCGCGTCCCCCCTCTGCAGGCTGGGGTGGCCGAGGCGGGAGCAAGGTGGTAGCGTCCCCCAGGTAGCACCAGGGCCGGCGAGGAGGGCCGAGGCCGAGCACGCTGGGACTGCCGTGGCCCCCGCCAGCGCACCCCGCTGCCCAGGCCGCCGTACAAGGGGCAATTAGGGGGTCTTCAGGATGGGGGGCCAACGTGCGGAGAGTTGGGAAGGTAGGTGGAGAAGCGTCCAGCTTGGAGGTCGTGTGCGTATGATGAGGGGAGGGGTGCCCGGCAGTGACGCGGCACCGTCAGGAAGCATGGCGCGTGTTGGCGTGACTCGGAATGGAGGGTTTGGGCCTGGTCAGCGAACTCGGATAAAACTTCCAATTTGGAAATAACCAAAATTTGTACTTGGGTTAAAACGTCAAAGCAGATTGTTGCCACCCTTCCAGAGCTCTATTTTTGTCATTTCCTCTCCAAGATAGAAAGAATCTTTTTATCCGGTTTGGGAGTAAAGTAAGTGTTGAATGATCCTGATTTTATTTCGAGGTGGAAATATGGATTTATTTTTCATTTAAACGTTTCTTCAGTAGTCCCTAAAAAATAAACCTCATCTCCTCAGCATGAAAAAAGATTTTATGTTAAGACAACCCCAGTCACAGTTTAAGATTCCTTGCTAATGTAAACATGCTTAATTAAAGGAATGAATTTGTTGAAGACCACATCTTTGAAGACTCCATCCTGCATGGAGCATCCCTGAAAACATCTTTAGGTAACAAAGTAATCTCCAACTAGCACAAAGTTCCTCAAGGTGCCCAGAGCAGTCCCTGCAAATGGCTGAGCACTTGCAGACCCTGTTGACTATGGTAGGAACTGAGGACTTTCTCACACCCAAAAAATTGGGTGCTGAGGGGAAAATTTTCAAGTGATCTTTATTCATTCATAATTGTACTGAGAATTTCAAGAGCTCTGGTACAACCTTGGTGCCAGAAGAAGTGGACGGATTTTCAGGAGGACTCGGCTAAGTAAGTGTCTTCTGGGTAGAAAAAAGAATTCAACTTAAAAGTAAAGCTGTCCTCAAAATCTGACCTCCATGTGTTCTAATGCTTCCCATATGACTTCGCTGCAGGCTTTGTGCTCCCTTGTTGTAGGCGAACATAATGGAAAAGGGGCTTTTCATGATGACAACAGATCTTTCTTCCTCTCCCGCTTGTCTTGATTTTGTCTTCACCTTAATTGCTTTCTCACTCTGTGGAGTTGTTTAATCACGGCTTCAAATCATCTTACGAAGTGTTACAAAGTGATCAACCTAAGGACTCGCGTGTTGAAGGTTTAGTGGTTTTCCATCAATCTTGATTTGTCCTCACAGCTCATTTGTGTCCTAGGCTGATAGCCTGCATACCTTCTGGCTGACTTTTCCCTCTCTTCTTTTGAGCATGTGTTTTGAACTTCAAACTGTGCCCTGGTTGGGGGAGATTGGGTTTTTTGGCATTTTGCCATATTTAACAGCCATATGGGTTGCATTTCTGAGGATTAGACATACAGGAAAAGAAATTAAGAGTTAAGTCTGAGGCAGCAGTTACTGGGAAAGGTCAGAAGTTCTGGTTCCCCCAAAGCTGAGCAAAATCGCAGGCATCGAGAGGATACCAGCTCTGAGGTCTGATGCCATCTTTCTGTCTTACCCACTCTCAACCTTCAGCACAAGTTGTAGCCCATTTTCAGCCATCATGGAACACGATCCTTGTTTAAATTTTGTATTTTTACGTTTGCTTTTTTTTTCTTTTTGCATACTGTCAAAGTTTAGTCATTGCTTGCCATGGCGTCGGTATCCATGATCGATGACAACAGGCATGATGAGAAAACAACCGGCTGTCCTTCCATGTCCAAGAGCAAGTGACCGGCTAGGAGCACCCCAGGGTGCTGGCGGGTCGGACAGTGGGGAATCACGGCTGCCAGGAGCGGTATGCAGTGTAGTCTCGCGTGGGCGCGTAGGATGGGTAACCCTTGTTCTTTTGGTAAGGTGGGTGCCGGGGAGTCATGTTCATGTAGTCGCTCTGATGATACATTTTCTCCTTGCTTTTTTGCTGTGGGAGAAAAGTGAAGGAAAGTGTCAAAATATTTCTGCAATTAGTCTGTCCTGCCTGGAGAGAAGATTTGAAAAAGGAAAAGAAGAAAGGGGATGGGGGAATCCTTTGCACAGAGAGCTTTTGAGTGTTAATAAGATCTGAGAAAAAATTAATAATGGATTTGATAATTTTTTCCTTCTTTTGAATTAATAAGTGGTCCCACCAACCATCAGCTCTATTCACTGCTGAGGCTTTAGCCCTGGATCCCGGCTCAGGGGAGCAGGCCTCAGGCCTGAATGCATTCACAGAATTAAAACACATGTTCTCCTAAAATAATCTATGCATTTGCCCAGCCTGAGCACAAGGCTCCAGCTTATCTGCTGAGAGGTTTATAGCATTAGCTGTACAGGTAAACGAACGCTGCAAACCAAGGATACAGACTATTTTATCTCGCCCCCAGTTCTCAGCTGTGGAATGACTCAGCAAAAGCCAAACAGTCTGAGCCGTGAACAAAGAAATTCACTTAAACAGAATAAAATCAGCTCAGGCTGCATATGTCACCGTTTACCTACCACTTGTGGCAGGAATATGCAACGTATATGCTGTTAGGCGCACCCCTTCAAGAGGCAAAAGAAGCAGAGCTGATGTTAATCTTTTATCTGTCTCATTATCTGGGCTGCAAAAAACTCATTTCCACTGTTGAACTGCTGCCTTATAGCGGCCCTGTGAGACAGAAAGGCATCATCTCTTCTGCAAATAAGAGCAGCAGAAGCAGAAGGCAGGTGAAGTCATTTGCCTGCAATCAGAGGGAGCCTGTGGCTATGGCAGCATTTGAAGGCGTGACTCCAGCAGGCTATGCGCAAGGTTAGTGCTTTGGCATGGCTTAAGTGCTCCTTTGTCAGGGACTAAGTGAAGTGTTTCCATTTTCTTTCTCAATGCTGATTATACCTTTTTTTCCTTATCTCTTTTCTTTACTGAAATTTTCTTCCTATATACATATATACATACATATGTGTTTATGCACAAGTATATGCATCCACTGGTGGGTGGGTGTGGGTGTCTATGTTGTGGAATTGGTCTGTGTTAGACAATTTGATGGCTGAATCATGTTGTGCCTGCAGAGTGAGGCATTTAGTTACTGTGAGATTATTTAAGCATTTTGATATATAATATTTTATTTATATATATATATATATACACACACACACAAGGTGTTGAGTGTAAATTGCATGCAGCTTAAGTTATAAAATGCAGTTGGTGCATGTAAGTCATTAAATACAAGAGTTCTAGTTGTGTGTGCTCATCTCCAGAATACAGAATTTTTAATTCACCTAATAAAATCAAAGAGTTAATTTTGCATGAGAGAAATACATCTTACTAGCATGAGTGAATGCTAGGCTGTTCCAGGATGAAAGACTGCTACTTCTGGAAAGGAAAGCGTTTTTCCTCCAGGGAAGGCAGAACTGTAAGAAATTAGACAAATCTGCAGCTGCTTTCAGGAACTTAAGTGAAACAGGCTTGCCATGGCTGTCAAGTATTGTTTTTAGGCCCATTTTTTTAACATCTGTAATCTCTTCTAGGCAGCTTTATTTACATTCAACAGCACTCCAAGTGCATCCGCACTCAGAGTATGCGTTATCAGGAGAATACCAGCAGCAGTAATAATAGCAGGTAAAAATTGATGCAGCAAACACCATGCATCAGAGTGTAGCCTTGTCAGTCTTGCTAGGAGCAGACATCTTAGCAGCACAGTGCGTGGCCATTAGGGACCAAATGCACAGAGCGGAGAGAAATGGTTCAGCTTCTGAGTGATGGATTTGCAACTACAGTATCTCGTCGGGCAACAGAGCCACTGTAGCACAGCACTGTGACGCCAGCAGCCATCACCTGTAATCCTCTTAGCTCTACTGTGAGGCCTTCTCTGCAGAAAGGCACAAAGAAGAACCACCTAGCCTGGCTTTGTATTTGCATTTGCAATGCCTGATCCAGCCTGTTTTTCAGTAGGAAGAGGCATGTATTGAACAAGTGTATTTTGATGAAATAGATATCAGCCGAAACTTCGGCCAGCAGGAAAAGTGGTTTTCTGTATCCATGCGGTACTTAACCTGTTAGGGACTTTGGGCCCTTTAGACAAGCTACCTTGCAATGTATTGAAAATAGATATCTAACCTCAGGGGGAGATACAGGGGAAAGACAGAGTGCAAGGAACAGAGTTCTTCTCTACGCTCATCATTCCAGTCTTTCTCACGTGGGGAAAATAGCGTAAAATAAGCTCTGGGAGATTATGATCCTAAGACTCATTCAGCAAATGTGGCCTTCTGCTGCCTCTGCATCACCTGATACTCTTGTGGTAGTGCAGTAGGCCTGGGGGTTGGACCAGGCAAAACTGGATGGGACCTGAGCCAACCAGGTCTCCAGAGAAATTAGAAAGCAAAAATAATGAGCCTTAAGAATGTCTCTGCCTTCTCAGTGTTAATATACAGGGGCAAAGGAGAGACTAGTGAGATCCTGGTGCCCCTATTCTCTTGCAGGCAAGCTGCGGGGAATAGTGAATACTTGAGGAAATTGCTGGAAAGGCACAAGACACCAGTGTGGATGGTCTTGGACCAGTTCCTGGTCCCTAAAGATCGCTTTACTGCAGGTGAACCTCTTTTGTCAGAATAGTCCCACAGGGTTTTGCCAGGGATGCTGTAGGCTTCCCTGACACGGACAATTACAAGAGCTGGAGACGGCGTCCTGATATTGCTGGTGTGCCTGATATTGCTGGATGCTGGTGTGGAGGCCTGACTGCCCACCTGGAGAGCATCTGGGCTTTCAGCTCATCTTGGGCATAGCATGGGTGTGCGTGTGTAGCCAGGGTGAAGAAGCACTGCTGTCCTGAAAGTGAGGGATATCAGTGAACTGTGGTAGATGCAGCAAATGTAGCCTAAGACACATACTAGGGCCAAAGAGCATACGGAGCAAAGGAAAATAGTGATTTCTTACCCAGTAGTTAATAAAGACCGCAGTTATTAGCGTACTGTAGAAAGCAAGAACTCCAGTCACTGCCACCATAATCCAGTAAGAGCTTGTAGACTGAGACTCTTGCATTTGGGTGGGTATGTCTTTAAGGAAGAAAACAAAAACAACTTAAAGCCCACAAAAGCAACAACCTTGACCTCTCCTTATTTACCCCTTGCTCTAACACACCCTGTGTGTCAACCATATCATGCACCATTTTGAGATGTCTTCTCCAGGGATTGGGAATTTAGTCCTAACAGGCAACCCATCTATTTTGTTCCTGGGAGGGAAATGTATTGCCCCAAGCCTTTGTGTGGGGAATGTGTGTAGGCCTACAGAGATTTCCCAGCTTACCTTTCACGTGAATGACGGTCCCGTTGCTCTTCTCATTGTAGACATATGGCGGTGGATACATGGCCTCGATTTTGCAGAAGTAAATGTCGGTTTGGCTGGCAGTCATATTCCAAAGACTGAAGATTACTTTGTCTTTATCATGAATCCCTTTGCAGTTGAATTCTTTATTTGAATTACTGCTAATTTTGGTCATGTTCCATGAAACAAAGCAGACTTCAACTGCACTGTCTGTTCCTTTGTGCAGCGAAGCTCGGAATTCCTTCCCTGTCCCATTGTATGTGTAGTTGCAGACCAGAGTCGCTGTTTTGTTAGCCACAGTGAGCAAAGGATGCTGAGCCACTAAAATCTTGTTTTCTGGAAGGGGGGGGGGGGAAGGCGAGAAAAAACAGTTGTTTATAAAATACAGTATGAGACTTCAGAACCACACATCCTCCTGTGCAACTCTTCTCCATGTCTCCCCAGCTGACACTCCCTCCTTGGGAGTACTTAACCACTGAGCTGCAGAAGCAGCTGCTCACAGGAGTTCTTGTTGCAGCAAGTAGCCTTTATATAAATAATTACATAGTCACTAGGTGAGCCTGTGAGATCAAGGGTGTTTTTCTTCAGAGTCAGAACACTAGTACAGAAAGAGGCCCATGTGCCGGGGATTTAACACTGAGATTCAGAAGGCTACTCTGGGTGTGTGTACGCACACACCCACACACATATATGTAAAATACATGTATGTATGTATGGCTACCTTAGTCTATCCTTTTCTTAGTAGCTAGGTTCCCAGGGGATACAACGGAGTGGAAATACAATGAATTTAATGCTTAGTTTATCTGTCAGAAAGAAGAATATTATTTATATCCTTGCTTTTTAATCCAAGGATAGACTTGAAGTGGTTCAGCAAATTCCACCTGCAAACTCTTCAAGGATTTGGACCTTGGGACCTTGGGATTTGGACTAAAAGCATAAACTGCTATCACTTTAATAAAAAGTAATTTCTCTAGTTAGCAGCTGAAGTAGATTCTTAATCTCCCAAAGGACCCAGGAGATGACTAATTTGTTGCTGCACTGGCACTTAGCGCTTCAATGGCCTGCAAAAAAACCATATCACATGAAGGCATAATTCGGTTTGGATTGACCAGTCAGATACATAAACAGGAAATGTTTTCTGACATATAGAGCTCGGCTACCATCTGCCAAACAATGAAACATCACAAGGACTATGCAGAAAGACAGCTGCTTCCAAGAAAAATCATCCTATACAACTGAGGCCCCACTCTTCAAATGGTGACCTGTAAGAGAAAGGCAGTTTTGGATCTTAAGCTATGAACTTGCTAGAAGGACAGCCCTTTTGTGTGTGTGCGTAAAACCACATAAATCTTCATGAAAGCTCAACTCATTCATCAGCCACAGCTCTTGTATGAGATCTCAGTAGCCTTTGGTAGGTCCCTGGGAATTGCTATGGCTGAGAGAATGGCAGTTGGCATCTCTACCTCAAAACCTGCTGCAAAACCCCTATCCCTTCAACTTAATCTGTGTGAAGGAGCCTCTGAAAAGGCTGTTGAGGGAAATGGCAGGGGGAAGAGGCCAGATCTAGAATTCCCAGAAAATAAATGATTAACAATATGTAGGACTAAGTGGCTGTCTGTGAGCAAAGTATGTGTTCACACATGCACACGAAGAGGAAGTACTCCCACCTCTTGAGTAGGACACTCCTTTGGGATGAAGGTGACCCAAGTTTAGTTCCATGTTCTGCTTGACTTAAGGTTAGGGCTGAAGCCTGTCTCCCACGTTACAGGTGAGAGACTTGGCTTCTAGGTGGCTGCAGGACCATAGGACTGGAAGAGACCACTTGAGTCATCTGGCCCAGTGTGCTGCTTTTGGAAATGGACACATACAACGTAAGACACAGAAAGCAAACACATTCATACAATTGACACATCACGTACATAGATGCAGAAAACATCTGCTTCAAATGTCACAAAATGCATCCAAAGATGCTATGAAGCTATTCTTTTGCTGTTGTTGCAACTGTTTCATGTTGTACGACATTGATTATGAGAGTTGAGGGTGAAGACAATGAACATACATGGTGGTCATAGCGGTAGCCTGGGATGTGGGAGATGCAGGTGTAATCCCTGCTCCGAATCAAAACAGCAGATGGGTATGAGTGTGGCTCTTCCACATCCGGAGTGAAAGCCTTGACTCCATCTGGCTGTCCTGGGCTTTTGCTCCCATTCTTCTATCTATCTGAAATGCTATTCTGGGTGTTCAACTTTTCCTGGTCAAGGTTTGCTGCTGGTTTTGCTGAAGTGGCACCCCCCCCCCCAGCCAGCTCCCACTCTCCCACCACTGCGTAGCTGAAAAATTCCTGGCAGCTCTAGCTACCTGTAAGCTGGTGAGAGGGTCTATAAGACTGTTACTCCTCAGCTCTCCAAGGCTTGAGAGAAGAACAAGCCAGGTTTCTTTCAAGGGCCGCTGCTGGCTTAGCAGGAATTTTGGAAGCTGACCCAGCAGCCCCCTGCTAGGTATACCCTGGCATAGCAACAACTGTAAGACATGAAATGAAAAACACTGGGAGAGGGAGTGAAGTAAACACGAAGAGGTGCCTGAGTTGGCCAGGACTATTGCTAGGGTGTGGACACTAAAAACAGCCTGTGGCCAGCAGGTTCTCCGATTACCAGCCCAACCCATGAAACCACTGCAATTGTTCATTTTCTCACTCAAAGTCTTGTTTACCGACACTGCCTTCTTGGGAGAGCAGGTAGGCATGAGAGGGGGAACGCTCTGCTGCCTCGTCACAGCATAACTTGTCACACGCTGAATTCTCATGCCTTCAGGGAACCCAAATGTTGTGAAAGTTTTTGTTTTGATGCAGAGCGAGCATTTGCTGGCTTTTCCACTGCAAGAGCCACAGATCTTGGAATCCCAGAACTGGGTGACGGAGTTACAATAGGCAAGGCGGGTTTCTACTGGAGCTGCCTGCCTGTGGTGAATTTTCATCGAAATGAAGACCTTTCAGCATAACACTTGAGTTTCATCGGATCAGCATTTTCCGACAAAGCCTCTTGCATAGGCTTATAAGGCATTTTAGCAAGGGGTGAGGTGGTTTGAATTCCACCCCATTAAAGACCTGGTAATTGATCGTATTTTTATTGGCCAGAAAATCAATCTTTGGTCTAAGTGGGAGCTTGCAAGTCTCCTGTGGAATTGTTCTATATTTAGCATAGCGCAATTCTCACATCTCCATTCAGAGTTATTCTTCAGATTGCCACAGCAGTAGTGCCAAACACTACAGCCCTTATTGTCATAGAGACTAAACAATACACATTCAGAAGAGACCTTTTCTCACAGAATTTACAACCAAAATAGGTATTCAAAACAGATGCTTACAGAAGCATTAGCACTTCAGAAAAATGCTTGCCACAATACCTGTTTTTCATTGCAAGTACTTAAAAAAAGCAAATGAACACTTATTGCTCAGCCTGCTCAGATTTTTACTATAGTCAGAGGAGAGGTAACTGCAGATCTCATCTGAGAGACCACCTTCAAATATTCTTAAGACTTACACAGAGGCCAGTGACTTTGCCCACCTTTTGCTGTTGTGGGCTAATCTGGAGTTCTGTAATCTGGATGACATAGCTTCATGCCTCAAGCTCTACTATTTAACTACAGCTTTGGACCATTTTTGTCCCTGCCATGATATTGTGCTGATAATTGGAGACCAGACTCTTCTAATGCACCTATCTAAAAAAAATAACTCCTTCAACTTACTTCTGTCACTTGGATTTATGGCCCAGTCTGTTTGCCTTGCTGGATGTTGATAAATTGGCCCCACGCTTTTGATGCTGGGATGTAGGATGACTTCAAACGGTGGGAAAAGTTCATTTGTGGAACGCTAAATGAAGACTTTTCCTACATGGTTGGTTGAAGTTAAGCATCCAAATCCACTTTCACAAAGTGGTTCTACCATGTCAAATCTAAACTGACTGAGGGAGGTCTTTTGCCTTTCATTTGTAGAAGCGAATTACCACTCCATGCACGGCTTGACCTGCAGTGCCAGGAAGGGGAGGTCAGGCTTAGCCCACAAGGGTGCCAGTAAGGCCCTGCTGTCATCCTGCTCCTCTAGGCCTGGATTTCTGTGAACTGGAGAAAGTCAGTTGTGCCAAAGTGTCCATTAGTTTCAGGTGAAAATACAGTAAGGCCAAACATCCCTTACTTCCTTTGTGATCTGAATAGGATCTGAGTATATTTGCAGTAGGATCTGAACGTAGAAGGCTTGCACCAGGCTGCGTTCTGAGAGGCTGGTGACCTTCTGGGCAAACGTGAGCTGAAGCTTTGTTTGCCTTCACCAAGATGGTTTTTCTCGTAAATGTCACTCTGGGTTGGTTAAAATGGTGAAACTCTGAAACATTTAGTATGTGTTTCCATTAGTGTATGTTTTCCCCTAAATAGGGTTGCGATTGCTGTTTCCCGAGCTATGTTCAGTCATGCTGCGTAATAATAAATGTCTATATGGAGGTACTTGGCCTTAACCAGCCAAGAAAAGGGTAGTTATGAAAAATTGTCTACAGTTTCCAAGAGCTCTAAAGTCTAAAAATGTAAAATCATTGAAGTCAGTGTGCACATGTTGCAAGCTTTCTCAGGATCTTAAATTGTATAAGTAACGGGTGTGTGCTATCTCTAAATGCTTCTTAAGCTTTTTTTATATCTTATTTGTCATGTTAGACCTATCTTATAGTCACATGTAAGGTTTTGGATCTTGAAAAAAATGCCATCCCCACATATTATCAGTAAAACACTAACTCTCTAATTGTAGATCCTGATGCAAGCAAAACTCCATTGAATTTTTTTCTTTCTTTTTTGACAAGAAAGCAAAATAGAGACAACAAAGCATGGAAAATAACTATTTTGATTTTTTTTTCCAGAACTTTCCATGAATCATAATCAGCTATTGGAAAAAATATTCTGTAAAAACATATTTTGAACTACTTTTTTTCTTTTCCATGACAATTGACTTCAAGGAGTTATTTGCCAGAACAAGGAAGCTGGGAGAAGTTGAGGTCTCCATAAGCAGAGTGAAAAAATGGCTCACTTAAGTTTCTGAGGGTCTAGGGGAAACGTGAAAGCAGCTCCTTAACACACAAACAGAAAGACACGCCGCTACGTTGTGAAGCCGTTCCACTTTGCTGCTGGTGATCTGTGGTGTTCAATTACTTTTACTTTTCTTCCCAAGGTGCAAGGGTCTTTCCTGGTTAGTTTGGTTTTAGGTCAACCAGCTGGGTGTATAATGTGCAGCTGAAGAGATCTAACCATTACAGACTTGCTCTTTGCTAATCTTTTCTCCTTTGGTGCAAGTGCTGCCAGAAGAACAGTACTTCGTAAAACACAGGTGATACTTTTGTTTTAATCAAACCCAGTTTAAGCACAGCGTTTTGTTTCCTTGTTTTTTTGAACAAGAATTTATTATGTCATCCTAATCTCAGCTAACCTCGTCTCATGCCTCTTCTGCAGTCTGGTAACCGTAGTGGGTTAGAGGTTGATTTGACACCCAGAGACCATAAGCCAGAAGGTTATGCGGGTAGTAAAAAGATGAAGTCACTTGTGGTACGCTGCAGTGGGAACCCGCTTGCATTGCTTAATTCACAAAATGCACAGGACAGGCAACTTGGTCTAACTGCCTTTATGAGAGACCATAGCAAAGTAATTATGTAGCCAGTGGAGGTGGGGGGCAGACTTTGTAAACATTGGTGCTACTGCAAAAGGGAATACACAAACTAATTTTTTTTTTAAGACCGCTTCCAACTTTACAGTTCCACAATTCAAAGTGAATATGCAGCACTCATCGGTGCAGTCTCTCAACAGCAGAACAGGATAATCAAGTCGGCTGTCTTTGGTAAAACAGAATACTTGAGGCCTTTGTGGCTTGAGGAAGTCCTGCAGGGTTCCTCGTCCTTTAATGCTTTCCACGTAGTAAGGATCATTCATCTTGGGACCAAATGAAAAAAGGTGGAAAGGGAGCATGGGAAGATGAGAGCCCTAAGCAGCATGCTAACTCATGTGCTTAACTTCAAGCAGTTGAGCAGTCTCAGTGAAGCTATGGAGAAACTCAAGTGCTTAGCGCAAAACAAGTGTATACATGTCTGTCGAATCGTGGCGTAACTCCTGTGTCTGAGTACTACATGCTATACTTTATTTTGTGGCAATTGAAAAGAGTTGTTTAAAAGCTGCTGATGCCTCATGGAAATTTTTTTCAACTGTTCACCCACTGTTGCTACTTATCCCCTCCTGGAGTTAGTGTCTTGTCTGACAACCCACTTGGCTGCTGTGGAAATAATTGTTATGTTGCAAACACAAAGTATAAACACGGGGAAAAGGTTGAGGAATGCCCGTGGTCTCTCAAAGAAAAGTAGATCATGGTTTCATGAAAATTGCAATGCCTTTACTGAGAAAGAGAATTACAGGAAAAATAAGGCATAAATAAGCAAAAAATAGAAGCAATTATAGCTCTTGCGTTAGGAAAAGCAACTCTTTAAAGATGTTCCATATGTGAAAAGTTTTGCACTGGAAAACAGAGTTTTGTTCCTTTCTGTATATTCCCTGTAAAATACAAAGCACTGATATTTGGAGAAGACCCAACAACAAGCATTCGCAGGCCAACAAATTGAAAAATTGTCTGCTTCAAGATTATCATAGCAAAGCCCATCAGCCCTTGCCTTGCTTTGCATTTTGATGTATCCCTTGGAAAGATGTGTTAATTCTGACCATACGAACACTGCATGAGCGAGAGACAACACCACGACAAAATACCCTCCACCAGAACAACTGACGATTCAGAAAGGTTCACCAAGACCTCCGGACTTCCAAGTCCCAAAGAGACAGTTCTGTTGTTGAAGATATTCTCAGGAAAAAGGCTAGGCATCTATTAAATATCAACACATTACTAAACAAAGCAAAATTCAGGAACTTGGCAGTTCCCATCCTCCCAGATCTGAGCCCAGTAAGCAACTCTGCTTTTGTTCCTTTTATTTGCTACTGCAGGTGGGTTCAGCCCCGCAGCCCGTGGCGTCGAGCCGGCCTGCGGGGGAGATGGAGCTCTGCGCTGGAGACCTGGCGGTGGAGGAGAGGGGGCCCCGAGAGGGGCACTGCCGCCACCGCTGCGCAGAGCCCCCAGGAGAGGCAGTAAGCTGTGCAGGCACCCATGTGATGTGAAAACTTGTAAAGTCTGAGGGAGTGTGGAGTAAAACCCCTTCCACCTATGCACGCAACTTCCAAATGCATCCAAAAAGAAGCCAAGTTATAAAGGTAGCTTTGGGGTCTTGGAAGGATACTTGTGGCAGGAATAAAAATCAGCCGCTTAGCTGCATCAGGTTGATCCATGTGCAGTCTTACCAGCATGCTCTGTCTCTCCCCTTACATCCCAACACAGGATACGCTGTGCAAAATGAGTTTAAAACTGCGCTAGACATTCTCCCACCTGATGATGAAAGCAAGGAAAAAGAGCGGAAAGGCTCAACATGTTTGCTGGTTACCTGTTACATGAGCGGCCGGGATGAAGCAGAGCGCCAGGAGGATCCCCAGGAGCATGGTGCTGATGGTGGGCCCCGGGCCTTGTCCCCACCCCCTGCCAGCACTGCGGAGGCTCGTGGGGCCCCGCACCACCAGCTGCACCGCGAGGCCCGGCTGCACCCTCGGCTGCTCGTGCTGCTGCTCTCCTCCTCCTCCTCCTCCTCCTCCTCCTCCTCCCCACTCCACAGCGCATGATACGCAGCCAAGTGAAACCGCTGCAATGGCAGTGCTTGAACAGGAAGTTCAAGGGTTTTTTTTTATGACTTTAGCGTTAGGAAGCCTCCTGTGCCTCTGCAAAACTCAGAAACATCTAAAAGGTAGTGGGAACCTGCCTTTCAGAATAGGGAGCGCTGTCCCTGTGGTGCCAGACTCGTGTTTGGGGCTTTGAGGATGGCTCCTATGACAGCGAGAAATGGGCTTCACCAGAGATACAGGGCTGCCTCCCTTCGCAGCCCCCAGGATTGATGACTTTTGGCAGTAGGTGACCTAGGTTTGTTCATTTTCTTTTTTCCGCATCAGCTTGCCACCTAAATGCAAACCAAACATTGCAAGAAATGGCGAATCTAGTATACTGTCCCTGTAAAAAAAACAACAAAAAAAAATCCCGAGTTATAAATGAATGTGACTGTAATCCAGTTTACATCTAATTAAAGGCAGCACGCAGCAAGCGCACTTCAGTGCTTTTATTAGAAGTCTTATTATGTAAAGGTACTCTCTCTGACTGACTGGATAAACGCTCTGTCTTCTTTTCCTTGCAAGCTTGATGTCACCTCGCTCCTTGAAATGGCAAGATCGTGCGAGCTGGTTAATGATTTATAACTGAAGAACTCTGCTTATTAACCAACAAACACAGAAATAACTGTAGAGGTGCCTGTACTATATAACTATCTGATTTATTTGAGAAAAAAGGAGAGGTGCTTTCCAGGAAGACTTTCAGGAAAACTGGGCTGTAGTAGAAAGGGTTGAAGAGAAATGAACTGCTCTACTACTACTGTAGTAGGAAGAGCCTCTGCTCTAGGAGCTACCACTTAAAGGAAAACAAGAGGGCACAGTGTGGCCTCTCTTCTGTTCGGCCTCAGACCCATTTATTCTCTTTCATCCCTCATCTCTGCTCTCATGCCTCTTGGCGAGGACAGACCACAGCACAGGTTGCAAACAGAGACTGGACTGGTGGAAGAGAGGAGAGGAAAGAGGAGCTGCTGAGAACTTACAAACTGTAGCCCTAGAAAACCAGGCATGATTTATTTGATGTGCTGATGAACAAGCAATCCGAGTATTGTCCTTTCCAGGGTCTCAGGTTCTTTTGTCGTGTTGTTTTGCCTAATGTTTTCCTCTTTGATCCCCGGAGTAAGGAAGGGCACTTTTTTCAGATAACTCCTGGCTCATCTGCACTTCTTAGTTCTCTTGTGTTTTAAAAGGGCACAAGTCATCACTGTGTTCCCAAGAGAATGACTCCTTTCCTTCTCCAAATTGCAGCTCTTGCTCTAATTTAAACAGTTCCTTTTCGATCACTTAGACACTTGACTTTGGCACTTCACATGTATGATCTTTCTCTATTGTCAAAGTTATTGTGAGGGTAGGGGAAGAAGATATTATAGCTTTCAGTAAGTGGTCTTGCACATAGGACAGACCACAGCTTAAGCTTGTCTAGGAACAAAAGCCTACAAATGTCCCCTAGTATTCCCTCATTCTTAATTTTTCATTATTCTCTCAGACACTCCAAGTATCTCTCCTTCTGTATCCCAAGCATTGCCTGATGGTGTTATGCCATAACGTTACATGCAGACACTATACACTTCTATCCTTATCCCATTTTCCATTCAGACTTCAAGCTGTTGAGTGTGTCTGTATTCTGTCAGACAGGCTGCTGTTTGCTGTCACAGCGATGGACATCCCGGCTAGCATTATAATTTCAGTGGAGCTAGAGCTGTGAGAGAACGGAAAGAAATGCGAATGTAATTTGGCCATGTTGGGGAAGGAAAAGGTTTCCTTCCCATCACAAAATGACCGAAATCCCAGTCGGATTAAATAAGTTTTCAAGGTACCCAGGAGTCTACCCTATGGGCTTGGGATTTTTTAGCTACCGCAGAATGTAGATAAAATAACAGTCCAGATATTTAATCTCAGCTTTTCACGACAACTTTTAGAAACGCAAGCACTGACAGGAGCTATGGCTTGATTTTTTTGAGCAATGCTGATATGATCTACTATGGTTTCTCAAAGAATTATCTGGGTGTCTTTAAAACAGTCCCAAGAAGTCCCAAGCAGGCTGCCACTTTGCCCTTATGCTAAAGAATCAGGAATTACTGACCCACATATCCTGAAGCAAGTATGCAGCTACTGAAGTCAAACAGATTCCAAAAATTTTATGATCAAACAAATGGATAGTTGAGAACCTAATTTTAAAATAAATGGAGTCTTCCTTCAGTTGCTGGAAGTTGTGTAGTGCCATAATTGGTCCCAGCATGTACCTCTGTTCTCGAGCAAATAAGAATGTACGTGCATCCTAGAAGATTAATTGCAACAACATACTGTCACTCACTTATTCCTGATGACTTCCATCTAATGAGAAAACAGTGGGTCACTAAGATTCCCATTTAACTTCCATGAGACAATTAACTTTTCAGTCCCTAGACTCTCTTGCAAATCCACACAAAGAATATATGTAACAGTTGTCTGAAAGAATCTTCCTCTGCCTTTCCCACCGTGAAGAATCGTAACACAGGCGTTGTCCAGGTAATCTAGCTAGGCTTTATTCTGCCTGCTCTGCATACTTGTATGTGGTTCAAATGCTTGAGTAAACGCATTTTTTCTCACAACTGCAAGGCCTAGAACATCTTTATCCTTCCATTGCTGCTGCAAGTAATAATTTGTTATGTATAGTGCTATGCATACTTGTTAAAGATGGAAGGTTGATACTTCCAAATCTTTATTACAAGGAGGATGTGCTCTTAACTAGCTGCTGTGGAGATGCAGAAGCAGGGTGATAGGAAGTGTTCAACAAATGGTCATGTTATTCATAACTAGGGAAACAGCGGATATTATCTATGTTATTCACCACCCACTATGTCCAATAAACTAACCCTACGGAGCTATATAGGCCTTGTCATCTGAAGCACCTCATAGAGAAAGCTACATATAATTATTTTCATTTTGCAGATGGGGAATGGAGTCACAGCAAGGTGAAGAGGCGTGCCCAAGGACATACCTCAGGTTAGTGGCAGAGCTAAGAATATCCAATAGCCCTGTGATATCTAGCTTCCAAAGCCTAATGTGCTTTCTGAGAAGCTCCATTCTGTATTGTCATTTCCTGTGCGCACCCATGAATTTTAATTGTGCCGTGAGTCTTTTCAAACCCTTCCTTCTGTGAGGTCAAGATGCCTTTATACGATGAGTACAATCATCACACTTAGAGGAAAAAGTCAATATATTCCTTCAGAAACAATTTTAAGTTGGTTTTCTGTACCTTAAAATGTTACAACTGAAGTCTGATATGTAGGAACCTTCCAGGGCCAGAGCTTGCTTCGTATTGCGTGTCACAGCAGAAAGGGGGTTTTCTTTTTTGGAAAGATGTGAAATTTTTGTTTCCAGCCCTCAAGATAGCAGCCCATAAATGTGTCATTAATCCAGGACTAAGTGCTGCCATCAAACCCTTATAATGTTGAGAGAGACCTTGAGGGAAGCCTTCCCTATTTGAGGAAATAAACATTTCCCTGACGGGCTAATTATTTTTTAATGCCAATAGCTGGAAGCTGTTCATTAGCATTTGTTGGAGGGGGAAAAAAAAAGGAAGGGGGCAGGAGTTCACACATGTACATGACATTTTTAAGTTAAAATGTCATCCAAGTTTCAAAGCGGTAATCGTTTCTTCTGGCTGCACCTATTCTTAGTTTGGAGTGTTAGAACAAGTCTCAAAGGAGGTGGATTAATGGGTAGAGAGGGAATGGCTCAAAGCTGCATGATTAACTGTATCTCACCTGCCTGTAATATGACATATGGCTGTTGCTTCATTAGAGGTCATGTGTTTAGGTAGGAACACCTGAAATAAGACATTGCAGGTGGGTACATATACGCTAAATGTTCCCAGATAAAAGAGTTTTTAGATTAAGGTCGGAAGAAAGGTCACTTCTGTTCTGACAAGTGACAAAACGTCTCTATTAACAGCACTGCCAGCTCCTTGCTTCTCTTGGGTAGAAGAGGTGAGACCCCCACATATCATGGCTGATGTTGACAGAGTTGTGCCAGTTTACATCAGCTGAGGACCTGACCCTGAGGACTGGCAGAGCAAGCACAGCATGGCAAAATAATCCTTAGCTCTTCTCAGCCTCTGTTTTAGAGCAGATGCCAGGCAGCTGGCGAGACCTGCTCTAGCCATTCAGTTTCTACAGTGAATGACAGGCCAGTGATCTTCTGCCCTTCCTAAGAGGAGGGGTACGGGGGAAGTTGGAAAATGGTCAGGAGAGCCATGAAGGGTATGGCAACGAAGCAGTAGTGTTCTGAATATGAGCGACTTCCGAATGCCTCGTTCTTTAGGAGGGAGAATTTCTTTCCCCAGCACCTTCCAGATCTGACTGTCTATGATTTGTCCAGAAAAGTTACACAGATACCTAAATATCTCCTGTTGCTTGACCACATGGCCAAAAGTGCCGGACTTTTGCCAGTGCCTGTTCAGAAGAGCTCTGCTGCACGCCCTGCAGAGCAGCATGTCCTCAGAAACAGAAAGTCAAGATCCCAGGCTCAGAGCGCACAACCGCACTGCATAAGGTGAGGGGCCAAATCTCTCCTCAGCCTGCAACATCTCGAACCCATGTGTTTTCTTTCTGTCTTTCTCTTTGGAAATGGTACCTAGGATTATGAGACAGGTCTTGGTGCACTATGTGACAGAGAGAACCAGGACAACCGGTAGAAGTCGGCTCAAGAGCTCACAGCTCAGTCTGGCTGACTGACTGACTCAGGACTGGCTGTGTCCGTGTTATACAGCGTTATTGGTAGTGATTTCCTCTGTGCTGCCCAAGTGATCCTGAGGCGGAATTACTTGTTGTGTGTGTGGGCTTCTGTTTCGCCACGATTCGACAGACATGTATACACTTGTTTTGCGCTAAGCACTTGAGTTTCTCCATAGCTTCACTGAGACTGCTCAACTGCTTGAAGTTAAGCACATGAGTTAGCATGCTGCTTAGGGCTCTCATCTTCCCATGCTCCCTTTCCACCTTTTTTCATTTGGTCCCAAGATGAATGATCCTTACTACGTGGAAAGCATTAAAGGACGAGGAACCCTGCAGGACTTCCTCAAGCCACAAAGGCCTCAAGTATTCTGTTTTACCAAAGTGGCCTAAAATAACAAGATTTCGGTCTGCCACAGCTCTGTTTCCTTTACCTGATGGCAAGGCGGAGTGTCACAGGTCCTGCAGCATGGTGCGAGAGCCTGTGGAGGCGAGGGAGGACAGCGTTCTGGGATGGTGTTGAAAGACTATTGCAGGGAGCAGGAGTCCGACCCTGTGAGGTACATATCCATCGTCATCTTCCTGGAGTTGGCTGGTCTGCCAATGGTGCCAGCAGTTCGTTTTGAAGAGAAATAGTTGACTTATTCCAGAGGGAAGCCAAAAGCAGCACGTGAGTGCTGTGGATAATCAGGAAACCGGGCCCTGGAGTGATATAAGAAGCAAATCAAACTGACGGCATAGACAGGCCATGAGTCACTTGGCAAATTTTACCCTTAGTAAGGGAATGCTGTAACTGGGGTTTTAAGGGAATTGTCTGCATCGCATTAATTTGTAGAGAACAATACACGTAGCCTGTTTTTATGGGTAGAGCCTCAGCTAGAGAAAACGCTCTCACTCCAGTGGAACAGGACAGCCTAGGCTCCGCTCAGGATATTAGGCTTACAAACCTTGGAAAATGTGCCCGGTTATGGGAGGCATAACTCTCACTTCCTCATTGTTTTGTTACTTCTGTCTCACCCGAATGTTGCGTTTTGTAAATACAGAAGTAGTGTTATCAGCGTATTACATATGCTGTGAAGCGCCATCCATTCACTGTTCTTCCCAGTTACACAAGCGTGGAAGGAAACATTACTCAAATTTCTGAACAATTGAAACTAGACTAGAGCGCTGGATGCCATGACTGCCGCTCTAAGGAAGTGTCCGAGGGGCTGCCCAGCGCCCTAGCTGCACACAATGGAATATATTCTTCGTGCTTACTTCATTCTGAGTAGCCCTCACAGGAAATAATTATTTTGGTAAACACTAACGATCTCTAACTTGTAGGGTAAGCATTTCCAAATTACTCCTTTCCCTGAAGACAGTGGCTTCTTTAGATCTAGCTTATGTACAAATTCAACAACTTTCAGCCTGAAAAGTGCCCTATTCTTAGACTGCGGTGTTGCCAACACCAGCCCACAGAGTTGTTTTCTGCCAAAATACTATGAGAAACAGACCTTTCATTGTATTTCTGCTGCTGCAAAAAAAAGTACTGAGTCACAGCACATTGGAAATGTTTGCTGGGCTGCAATACGAAAACACTATAACAATATTAGAAAGAGATTTTAATATTTCCATATAGGAACTAGGAACCAAAATTCCTGAGTCTTAACTGTGAAAAATGCCTAAAGCAGGAGGAAGCCTTTCTCAAATCACAGTACGTAAGCATGTGCTTACTCATTTGGATATACATATGAATTGCGATAAGTGCTTATCTTATAATGGATTTTTCTTAGAAAAGGAACCCTGCCTTAACTCAACATATCACCATTCCTTTACACTGTTCCTTTGAACAGGAATTGCTATTTCCAGATCTCTACCAAGACCTGGGTGGGTTCACAGGGTGGGAATCCTTGGCAGTTTACATAGAAGGAGAAAATTCATAGGCCAGTTAAAAATCCATCCACTCAAGAAGCAGAAAGGAACTGGAACTATGTAGGAACCATCTCTGAGCTAGCAGGCAGCTGTTGGGGTTGGGACACCAGGTCTCCAGCCTTTCGCTTGCGCTGCTGCTGTCTCACGTGCATACGGACTCTATTATAATAAGACCGCAATAGTCCCACCTTTCCCTACGGGCAAAGCTGGGACCCTCAAGATGTGTTGCCTCCTGTAGCTGTCTGAATAATCTTTCAGATGATATTAAAATAAAATCTAATTTTGGCATCCAGGGCCTAGTGAGATATTATTAAAAACAGTGTCAAAACTCAATTTTTGCTCATTGCAGAACCGCCTAAGAGCTTATAACAATTAAAGTGGCATTTTATATCCAAAATCTGTTAAGGTTTTCTGGCAGAATTGGAGTTCACGATCAAAATTCTAAGCTTTTACTTCTACACATCGGATGCTTAACGTTTTCTGGCGTAATTTTTATTTGGCTTCAGCAGATTTTTGCTGATGACTCCATTAGCCCTAATTCTCCCTCTTAAGATAGTACTTGCAAACGCTTTTTGTTATGAAATATTCTCACGAGTCTCCCAAGTGCCCATGTGGCGTATCAGAAATACAATCATTTATTCAAATCCTCCTCTAATAATTGTTAAGTAATTTTTTAAATGTTTTTTACGAAACAAATTACTCCATATAACATTTTACCTATTCAGTCAAATTTCCATTAATTAGTATTAGTCCCATTTCCATGATGAGTTGCATATGGGTTTTGTTTTACACGTAATAGCCGATCACTGGGGGTTTGCACCGAGCAAGCCTGCAGGATGAAAGACAAATTAGTAAGCAGCAGAGCTGCTGGAATTAGAAGGAAGTGATTCGTGACTATTCATGATTAGATCTCTCTCCTGGTTTCCAGGGGTCGTGTTTATTTAAACTGTTAGTTTAGCAGTTTATTTGCGAGGCCTAAACATTTTGTAAATAATTTTGAACACAAACTGGAAGCTTAACATACAGGGGCACTATTATTTGCTCAGTAGCCCATACGCTTCCGTCAGTGTCCTCCTGTTTTAAGAGCTGCAGTTTCACTGTCAGAAAAAATAGTGTGTGAATTAGGCAACCCGCCACACACCCTTGAGGGGAAAAAAATAATATTGGGTATATTCAAAGACATTGGTCTGTAAACAACTCATCAATTGAAATGTATTTGTATAATCTGCCTGGAGAATGTTTACAATTAATTCGACAAACATGCAGGCGGGGACAATTTGATGATCGAGTCGCAAATGGGAAGAAATGGACTAAACTAAACGGATCACTTATTAGCATAAACAACTCATCCAGCTCTGGGTCTGGGAAAATTGCATTAATAAAACTGCACTAATACAGCTAGTAAAAAGAGATTCCTCTTTTTCTGAATGCCTGCAGGGGGTAACAGTATGAGGGAAGTAAACATGTATAAAGAAGCTAAATATCTTGGATTATATTAGGGCAACTATTTGCAAAAGCATAATCTCTAGTAGTTTGCAATACTAGAAAGGAAGAAGGCACGTCTAGCTCTTTTTGACCTGTGTCAGGAGAGAAATGCTACCCTCCTTTTCCAGTCTTTCCACTTGACTGTTTTATGAAGAGGTTTATCTGGCATCATTACTCTGATATTGCAACAAGTGCTCTCGGCTACTCCCTTCATTGCTGGGAGTAGCTTCTGCTCGTTTTCTTTTGTTTCCTTAGCTTAACAGGAGCGTTGTGCTGAACCTGAGCTAATATCAGAGCACTCGAGCCAGGATCAGTTGCGGGGAGATGGGAACCTGCGAAGGTATCAAGAGCAGGAGACGGCGCAGGAGCGCTTGAATTAGCTCTGCAGCCTGGCTGTAAACAGTGGCAGGAAGTGGGAAGAGCTCGCTCCGCGCGCAGGGCAGGCAGCGGCGGCGGCAGGCCAACCTAGAGTACACTCTGCAACTGTCATCAGCTGAGGCGGTCAAGGGCTGGTATAAATTCAAGACAGTAGAACAGATTTCAAAGCAGAAGGAGCAATGCCGCAGTCACGATCCAGGTTGCGCCCATGCCAGGAGTGAATATTTGTTATTATCCCATCGGGGAGAGCCGTGGTTGTGGGCTAGGAGAGCACAAACCCTCTGGGGCTCAGGTACTGCGGCTGGTTCTATCTGCGTTCCAGAAAACCCAAGTCTCGCTCATCTCTTCCAAGCAGAGCAAGCCCCTGTTAGCCTGCCCAGCAGCTCGGGAGCTGCTTCTGGCATTGATCAGCATTTACGCTCTTGCATCTTACTGTGAATAACAGTCGTATATCTAGAGAGCCATGGACTCTCACACCAATATCCTTAGCTCTGCAGAGCATCCTACTTGGCTGCTAGTCCACCTGCGCTGCGGGGCACCCCTTGGTCCACGTGGACCAGCCTCTTTCAGCTACAGTGGGCAGAGTGGCTTCCAGACTCTCTGGACCTGGCAGCAAAGTTGCCCCACGCGTATCTCCTTGCACTAAAGTGTTCTGGTTTGTCTGGAAACATACATATTCATGTACAAAACACTCCATGTTGTTTGTTAGTTTTTAAAAGGGGCAGCATCTGGAGGCAGTATGGCCAGGCTGAAATCCTGGCCCCAGTAAAATCAGTGGGAAGTTTGCCGTGGAGTTCACTGGGCCAGGATCTCACACCAGGGCATTGTTGGACCTCTTGAACCCTGTTAAGCCAGTGAGCCGGGATTGCAGACCACGCGAGAAGTCTGTTTCTCGACACTTGGTTTTCCACCGTATTCCATCCTGGCCAGAAATGTTGTAAAGCTTTTTTGTTTTGTTTTGTTTTTCTTCTAATATCTAGCTAATCCTGCTTCTAGTCCCAGACAGAGTATGAGAGCAAGGCAATGAGCGCCTGCATCCTGCAAAATTTAGCTTTATGTCTACCCTCCCTAAAGTTTGCAGGTGCTCAGGTTTTGTGTTTTGTGCGAGACGTAAGTTAGAGGCTGTGGTATGCTTATGTGGTTACATCACATTTTAGGAAATGATGCTGGAAGGATGTAGATGAGCTTGTTGATTTGTGGTTGTTCCATCAGCACCACTACTGTTCAGGTTAGACTAACACAGGCTGAAAGCTGATAATTTCCAGGGGTGTCGTCTGACATGTCGTGAGTGTAGGAGCCAGCTGAAAGGCTCGAGCAGTTTCTAATCTAAACAATTTTAGAACCTGAAAAATATGTTAGATTTGGCTCTTGAAACCAAAAAGGCCATATGCCTTTTAAGTGCACTCTCTCACCAGAGAAGCTTATACGCAAGCCCTCTCTAGTTTGTCACGTACATTTTCGAAGACGTCTTTGCTGTTAGGTAGCAGATGTGTTAATACAATTGCAGAAGGGTACGGTTGTGCTGCATTGTGGGCAGTTGGCGTTTGTGATTCCTACCTGGGTAAATGCACTTTTAATGGGTATAGCTAAAAATCCAGAGAGAGAGCTGTATGTTTCCCAGCAAGACCAAATGTATCTGGGGCTGACATAATTATCTGTCTCTGTAGCATTTGTGAAAACCCTGATTCTCCTGATGGGACTAGAAGCGCAAGAGACTTTAGCAGCTGGAGACGCTGCCAGTTTTTGAAAACTTTCACACAGCACTCTGTGCCCCTTGCATCAGATACCATGCACAGATAAGAAAGCCTGAGAGGCATCTGCATCGTAATGCAATCTGGCAGAAAACGTCTGTACAGTATTGTTCGAGAAAAAGGAGGCCTAGAACGCTCCTTGCTGTGCAGTTAAAATGCTAGCCTTGTGATTAAAATCCTTAAAAAAAAATGTGGATAAGGTCTGATTTTTCGGAGGAGCAACTGCTTCCAGCTTATATGGCCTTCCTTTGAAAACTGAATACTCAGGAGCTTCGAGCATCACAGTGAATATCACCTGATTTATTTTTCCTGCTTTCTTCTCATCTTCTGATCAGTGAGTGAAGGGCTGATCTCTGTCCTTTCTAGGACAAGTTAAAAGCAGGAGCTTGACTTTTGCTTAGAGACCATTTGGATGAAGTAGAAATCTCTCACTGGGGTCTTCATGACCTTCAAGCATCAAGCAGCTCATGATCACATCAGTCAGCTGTGGGGAGCTATACAACTGGCCTGGGACTGTTTGGTTTTGTTTTCAATGTAGCAGACCCCTGAAGTTCACGGTCTCAGATTTTGGTGGTGGGCTGACAGAAAGCTAGCTTGGTTCTAAATCCAACTAGTCTCCCTCTAACGCACCAGCTGTAAGAGAAGTTATCCTTTCTCAGGCAGTTGCATAAACATCAAGGTGTCTTTGCACATCCCAGCAGATGTGGCTTACTGGGACGCCTATTCTGACGACAAAGAGTTTATTTCACTGATCAGACCATGAGTCGCTCTCAGGCAAAGAAATTTTTTTACGGGCCTTCTATACTCTTCCAGTCTGTTTTTATTCTCTCATAGTGATCTGTGTACAGCAGGTTATACACTGGTTAGAAGTTGGTAGGCGAGAAACTAGAATATAGGTAGAAGTTGCCATGCATTGGTGGAATTTACAGTCCTTAATGGGAGGAGAGGCAGGACCAGCTAAATAAAGACAATGGACCTCAAGAAGACATATTTCAAAATATTGAGAGAACTGGTAGGAAAGATCCCATTCTGGGTATCTGTAAAGGAAATGCTGCTGAGGAGGAGAAGAAAAGTATTAAGAAACCAGCAGGTTACTGAGGAGGAGTGTACAACAGCTACAGGAGAGTAGCATGTAGGATTGCAACACAAAAGCAAGGGCAAAAAAATGAGGTAACATAAGCACAGTCCCTAAAGAGTAAGAAGAAACATTTCTGTAGGTACACTCAGGGTGAAACAAATCCCAGGGATAGGGCTAACTACTGAACAGAAAGGGGAAATGTTACTGAGAAAGATGCATGCCCTTTTTGTCTTGGGGGGGGGGGGCTTCAGGGGCCAGCTGCAGGCAGGTAGCCACCACAAGCGACACCACAGCAGGGCAATAGGATCTGCCCCTAAAACAAGGAGAGAATGGGTTGGAAAGGGCAAGTGTTTTCAAATCAGCTGGGCTTGATGAATTATGAGCCAGAACAGCTGGAGTATTAGCTGATGGAATTTCAGAATCATTTGCAATTTTCGTAAGAAGGTGAGAGATATCAAAGAAGGCAAGAGGGTAAATGTAATACTTACCTTTAAAAAGGGGAGAAAGAGAGGTCAGGTCATTATAGAGATCAGCTTAACTTCAGTTCCTGGAAAAAATACTGGAAGAAGTATTCAAACCATTATTAATAACACCTAGAAGAAAACAACATGGCTTTGTGAAGAGCAGACCATGTAAACCATCTAATTTCATAATTTGATGAGGTAATCCTTACTGTATTGGCAGGGAGAAGTGGTAAATGCCATATATCTTGATTTTCTTAAGGCCTTTGGTAGAGTTTTATGTAAGCAAGCAAGAGAAATACGGGTCATGTGAAACTACTAAAAATGGGTATCAAACTGACTGGAAACCGTACTCAGTAGTTCGTTGTCACAATAGGAAGATAAACTGGGTTCCTCAGGAGTCTAGCCTGGCCTGGCCTGACACTGCAACTTGCTCACTGGCTTATCAAACTCATGAAAGCTTTTACTCAGGACTGCCCTCAGTTTAGGGAATTTTTATTCAACAACAATCTATCCAGGGAAGGAAACCCTGCTACAATGTGCTGAGTCAGGTTGATGGTGGCCCTCCAATGAAATTATACGCATCTTTACCACCAAATCATGCACTCATGTTCTCATGAGTTACTGTAGTATTCAGTGAGTTATTACGTATTTGTTATAAATGAAATTGCAAGGGGCAGACATCAAAAGAACAAGCTTACTAGCCAAACATTCCTTGTTCACAAACACTCAGGCTCATGCATCTGGAAGTTTCTCATATGAGAAAAAGCTTTATTTGAAGATTTCCAGTACTCCTGGGTTTCAGTGCCATAAAATCCAGCAAAACAGCTGTTGGTGTGGTATTTTGGTTTTATTTCTGCTTGCAGCCCCAGCTGAGACTGGGACGTGTGTGCAATAGCGCAAGAACGGGAGCAGGCAGATGAAAGGCGTTCTGGCAATGCATTAGCCTTGCTCCGCCGCAGTCAGCCACGTTACCCGAGAGAGGAGGCTGGCCAGCTGCCCCACCACTGTGACGAACACCAGTGCCCCTGCTGAACAGCACTTTGTACTAAAAAGGGAAGCACTCCTTGAGCCATTTACCTCCTATTATGTGTAGTGCTTAGTCAGAAAAAAATATCCATCTCAACCTATGAGGCTGATTTAAACTCTCATGTAACGCAGGATAGGAAGCTTTAGGAAGAGAGATCGGAGTAGCCTAGCAAAAGCCTGATTCACTCCCGCTATTTATGATGTAACGTTCTAGCAGGGTTCTTTTTACCCCCAGTGGCCTCCTAAATGGACTCTTAAATTTTGTCCAGACTGGAGATTGCTAGTGTATTCAGATTGCAGCCTGGAGGTCCCTGTTCCTGTGGGAGCTGGGAGAACCTTTTGAGAGATCTTTCGGGAGAAGCTGCTCTTCTGCAAGACCATAAGCGCAGAGTTGGCAAGTGCTCTAGAGAACGGAGATGCCATCCAAGAGGTTCACTCGGAAGATGCCCAAGACTGCGTGATCACACATGATAGATAGGCCACTGCAGTAAATTATCTACAATGTAATATACATCCTGATCTCCTTGGAAGAGGATTTCTCCTTTGTGGAGTAGAGAGCACCTCTCTGTCTCTGATCTCCTCCATTCATCTCTCTTTCCTAAACCCTGCTGCCTTTCTGCACTGTACAAGGTACCCTCCCATGGGACACTTTCCTCGGCCCCTCCCTCCCCTCTCTCCTTTTCTCGATGTAGATCTTACTTGCCTCACACTCTTTCCTCTAGACTTAGCAGATGCCCTTAGAATAAGAGGGGTGCATCTCTACCAATTTTTGTGGTTCCTTTTGCAAAGGAGTGCCAAAACAAGGACAGCCTGTCCCCAAGTCCAGCCAGATCCCTGCAGATGTTTATCCAGACTGCCAAACTTTGAGAGGTTTGCCCACTTAATTTCAAACTAATGTGTTGGAGTCGTTTACAGAATGCCATGGTAACGGAGGGAAAACACTGCTGTGTCACTTGGTTGTAAGCTGGCCGCAGCACCAAGTTGGCGTTGTGGCAGCAGTCAGGGAGTCTGGGCCTGGCTCGTGGCTCTGGTGCTTTCTCCATCTTCCAGAAAAGTAGAGCCCAGCTGCCTTGATTTCTGCGGATCAGCTGCCTAGACGTGGCTGAGGAGCCAGGCTTGAGAGCCTCGGTGTTTCAGTGGTCTTTTTCACTGTTTTCTTGAATTTCTTGCAACTCTTCAGGGTGAGGATGTTTCTGCATCAAGAGCTGGCCAGACCAGAAGAACATGATATGTGCCGGCTCACCTAGGCACCACTGCAGTACAAGTAATAGGATGCACCAAGATAACTGTAGGTACTGGATGTAGTGTAGCTATTCTGCAGCTTCTGAAAACAATTATCCCATGGGCCCAAAATTCAGGGAGAGCTTTTTCTGAGCGACTAATGCAATGAAAATGGTCGTTAGATGTGCGATGCCTAAATGAAATGTCATTCACTGGCTTTTACCTACTAAGTTAATTAATCAAATCTCTTTCAAAGAATGGGATTGTGTTGCTAAAGCAAAAAAATAAGAATCCCACATGAAACGGGCATGGTGCTCTCTTGTGTTTTTGGTACAACCCCAGACAGTAGCAATGCTTTAGAGGAATTAATTGCTGACTGAATTCTGTTGTGTTCCGCTTACTTACTCAGCCCTCTTCTGCTGAGTGCAGCGGGGATCTTCAAGGTACTGTTTTCTACCCGTTTTGAATCAGATACAGTGTGACCTTTTCTCGCTATTGGATGCTAGCCCTGAGTATACTGATGTGTCACCCTCTGATAGCATCGTTCGCTTGGTGTGAGCACAGATCCATGCAACAAGAGAGTCTCTTTGGGTGTTCAGCACCTCAGGGACGTGAGTGGCAGCCCCACAACAGAAAAGCGCGCATCCTTTAATGCCGTGAGCACAGGCCATTGTTTGTATGTCTTTAGTCTCTCTTATTGTCTGTTCAGCTTTGTGAAATCCTGGTCCATTTTGGAGCCATATAATTTTATCTGTTAGGGAGAGGTAAACATGCACTGTTTAGAAAAGCTGCACTGTACTGAATTTCCCCTAAGTAAGAACAGATAACATATGACAAAAAGTTTGTCTCAGGTTCATGAGGAGTTTTGTACAAAGGTTCAGCTCCATGTTCATTTTATCTGGACAGGTCACTTCTCTCTACAAATTACCTCTATCAGTTTCCTGTAAGATCTTAGTAGTAAATCCAGTAATTCGTGTTGCCATGACTGCAAGGGTCCCAAGCTTACGTGTTTATCGGCTTTCAGAACTAAATAAGCGTCAAGCTTGAAGGTATGAAAAAGACTGTGAGCGGCAAAAGGCGTTATTTTCTAACCTGCAGCCCACAGAATAAGTGCAACTGGGGTACAGCCTTCAAATCACACACAGTGTGGTCTCGGGACCGGGTTTTGGAAAAAGGCCACAATTTCAGAAGTCGGTGATGCCTGAGTCTTAAGTTTGTTGGCTGCTATGTGAATATATCTGATGGTGCATTTTACCTTTTGTAAAAATTATCCTCAACAGCCTGTCTGCCTAGCATAAATTAGTTCTGATTTGGAAATGAATCTAACCCAGCCCCCAGCAAATCCTTAGCCACTGTGTTCCTGTCCGACTGGAAAACCCCAGTGAAGCAGTATAAACACAGTAATAATAAGAAGAAATGGCTTAATGAAGGGTGCTAATTCAGCTCTGGGAAGATGAGTCATGGACGTGGCTGTTCTGGTAGGTGGTCTCATGCTGATTCTCTTCTCTTCACCTCGGTGGGTCCGTTCCTTGTCACTTGTACGCGTAGGTGAAGGCAGGAACTGCTTCCCTAGTGTCCAGGGGGAAGGAGAAGGCTGTCATCCAGACTGTACGCCTCGATGGATGGACACGCACACCTGTCCTTGCCTTTGGAATGAGGCAAAAAGCAGCAGGTCTGTCTTTACCCCAGTGTGAAGAGCAGCTCTTCCAGCTCCAAGGTCCTGCCAGAAATGAGCTGCTTTCTGCATCTCTCTGAGCTCGAGCACTGCTTTGAAATGATGTTGTCTTGTTTAACTTGGTGCTTCAGTTATTGGGTGCAAAAGGCTGCCCAGCAAGGGAGCTGGGCAATTTAAAGGAATCTGTTGTATGTGTATTTTAAAGTATCACTGTAATGCAGTGAGGCTAAAAATCAGGACCCAGAACACATACACATTCAAACAGAGGCCTTAAATACTAAAAAGTAACACAAACAAAATGAAAAGCAAAGGGGTGTCTCCTTTTTCTCCGTCTTTTGATTTACTCTTACTAATCTTCACCCAAGACTGACCATTTAGCAGAGGCAACTGTTCTCTGTCTTTCCCTATTTTTGAGACTAACGCTTTCAGACCAGACCAACCGTGCTGGAGATGCATCTCTGTATAGCAATTCAAAGGTATCTCAGAACAGAGCACATACCCGGCTCTGTAACGGGCCTCATTTCAGACCCAAAGTAAATAGCCAGTGTCACACAAACCTGCACAGTAATTGAGCACTGGAAAATGAGTGGAATTTTTTTTCTGTACTCAGGAAAGGAGGTTAGACCTGTCTAAAACTGCCTTCTTTGTATGATTTTCTAAGTTTGTGAGTTCAACTCAGAAGACAGATTTTAAGCATTAACCAGTGAAAATGCAAACAGCTTTTCATTGTAGGAATTTGGGTCTCTTTACAGTTGCCTTTGCTATTCAACACTGCAGAATTACACTTCAAAAAAGATGATCTTTGCTGCCCTGCCTCCCTTCAAACACACTAATCAACAACAGTCTTTCCAAGCTTATTTGTTGTTTCTTTCTGTAATAATTTAACACCTTTTTTTAAACCTTGGAAAGGCTTTTTCTAGAGGTAAAAAAGCACATCTCTAGTTCCTGCATATGCCTTGTAGCCTCGTCTTTATCGGAGAGCAAAACACTCGTGCATATTTACTGTTCCTCCTGTAAGCATCGCACGGACTGAAGTAAGGAAGGTCCAGGTCAAGAAACATGTACTAGTAGCAGTGTCCTCTCCCCGCTCCATTTCCTAAAATCCTTTCCCTGCATGAACAAGAATGAACCCAGGGAGCTGTACTCCAGCAGCACTTCAAGGAGGATAATTAATCTGCCATTTATACTGTACTCACCATATAACGCCCCAGGTAATCATCTTTTCCTGTCTATGCATATACTATTTTAGGTGCATACTTACAAAATCTAAGGCAAACATCGCTCATATCTTTGACTTGTTGATGCTGCGTGGCTTTCAAGTTCTTGAATATTTAAGGGAAGAAGGATGAGTTTGTGGTTAAAACACAAGGCTAGGAGTCAAGAGGTCTGGAGTCTATTTCTGTGCAGTGCCACAGACTTCCTGTACGCCCTTGAACCACCCACGTGACCTCTTTGCATTTCTGTCCCCCAGCTACTAAATGGAGAATAATCATTGTTTCATGCATGCTGCTGCTGTGAGGCTTAATTCATGCTTCTCGGAGAGCAGCTCAGGTTCCTCAGAAGAAAAGCACTTCAGAAGTAAAGCCTCATCTCGGTTTTAATATTGTCTGAGCTGACTGGCCTCTATGTAACTTCACCCAAAGGGAATGGGATTTGTAAATGTCGTCCTTATAATGAAAAATCTGTTCTCCTTTTTCTATCCCCCATGCCTTCTCCAGTTCCTCCCCTTCTTTCTCTTCCAAGAAACTGCAGCATTGTTAAAATGTCTCCTAATCCCCTGGGACACCCAACTGAACACTGACCTGAGTCGGGGGGTTGTTTTATGTGGAGATGTGCATGCGCTTCTGTTGCAATGTTCCTTCCCCTGTCTCTGAGCAGGCGGATGGCTCTGCAGGAAGAATAGAGCATATCTGTATTTGATTTAAACAGGCATTCAGAACAAGCAGAGCATTTCCCAGAAATGCTCAGTCCTTGGTTTCATTTGAAACAAAGGGATTCCCGGACTCTGACATTTTTGAGGGCTTGGGTTTTTTTAATCATCTCTTTAGAGTTTCTGAAGATGCAGGGCTGAGATGCTGTGCTGCTATTAGACATGAGTGTTTCAGTTAATGAATGATTATTGAATGATCCATTACTGAAACTGCATAATACAAAAATTATAGTATTTTCACGCATGGAGGAGAAGAGACTGCGTTGTGGAACCTGGGTGTGTTGTCTAGGCCTGTTAACTAACCAGCAGCCTTTATTTCTCATGTAACTGTTTACTCAGTGCCATCTGTGTGATAAGTCCAGTGCAGTCCCTGCCCAAAAGCACCTTCAGTTTTAAGCTGAGCAAGGACTGCAGACTCATGTGCGCTTTGGGATCTGGGCCTGGGCTCTGGGTGCCGTGGCTCGCGTGTGCTGTGCACCCCAAGGACAAGGGTCTGTCATCCTCGCAGAAACAACCCCGGCCAGCCCCACGCAGGTCGGGGCTATGGGGAGCAGGAGGATCCTGCTTCGTACCCAGAGCACAAGGCACCTGGACTCCTTGAGTAGCCCCAAGGGCCCATAGGAGTTAGTGATGTGCTGGAGTAGTCACTGTGTAATTGCTCACTTGTTGCCCTCAAGCTCTGCTGTGCGTGCCTCAGAAGGAGGGTCCTTGCGTTTGACCTGCGTGCATATAGAGATCATTGCTTCAAAAAGCCAGTCAGTTTCCTGAGCTACACGAGATAACCAGTGATTTTTTTAAATGCTAAGAGCCTTCCACAAAATAACAGAGTGAGTGCAGAGGCATGCGATATATTTTGGGAGAGCAGTGTTGCTGTAAATGGCTTTGTGGCAGAGTGCTTCTCAGGCAGGATGAGCATACAGAAGAGGTACAAGTTTGGCGTGTGAAGAAGAGAGAAGGAGCAGGTTGCTACCTGGAGGTGTGAACAGGGGTGCTAAGAAAGACTGGGCGTGTTGTTTGGAAGACCTGGAGGGGAGCCTTCACCGGTAATGAGAAATGAAAACAGAGGAGCAAGGTTTGAAACACTCAGAGCCGTGAGAACAGGGACAGCAAGCTGGAGCTGCTGGAGGAAGGAGAAGCAGCAGGAAGCCAGGGTTAAGAAAGGACACAGATTTACTGCGTGGGGGGTGACAAGGTAGGACAGGTTCAGGGTCCCCCATTCCCCTGCACTGGGTGACAGATATCAGCTGTCACTTATTTAAACGGGGTAGGCCACTTATCAGACAGAGATGCCTTTACCTACTGCACATCTGCTCCTTTTCTCTGTTAATTAGCAACTAGAGGTAGCAGTGTGCTTCTCTGATGCACCCTGTGGATATTAGCAGTCAGAGTTGCCACCCTCTGGTCATTCAGTGGTTTCAGGGAACACAGGGCTCTTTATCAGTAATTTTAGGAAGCGGCATTAATCAGTGGGGGATTTATTATAAGAGCAAATTGGTAAATTCATGGTATTTGGCCTGCCATAAATTATCTCACACAGAACCTTTTCAGTTTCCGGTTGGCGTTCTCCTGAGGGTTAAAACAGGTAGCTCTCAAAACGACAGACTCAGGAGAGCCTGGGAAAGCAAGCAGTGATGCTGTGAAGACGGCGTGTCCCTCCCACACCTGCAGTGCATTCTCCTCGTTACCACAAACCCTCCCCAGGAACACTTGAGCTGAGTTAACTACACACCCTGCAATATTTTGCAGCTCTCTTCAGGCCATTTCCTGCCCTCCCCATGCTTCCTTACTTGGACAGATATCCCAGTGAAGGTCCCCGGGAGTTTTAGTCGAGATGCCTGGTACAATTTCCCTTTTTGCTTTCTTCTGTTCATCCAGCGTTTTGCTCCTTTCCTCTGCCGCCTTGTTATTCTCCCTTTGCTGCTTAGCGCAAAGCAAGTGACTACATGATATGAAAGGGAGGAGAAGAAGAAAAAGAAACCTGACGGAGAGATGAGCAATAAGGGCCAAGAGTAACGGGAAAGGCTGGAAAGCTGGTCATAAACCTTTTCCTAATACCTCCCGGCGAGGCTGGATGCACACGTGTTGGTGGCCACGCTATAGCTGCCGTTCAACCATTTGATTTTTATCCCAGAAAACGTATCCCTCTCCGTAGTGGATGTAATAACCAGGTCAAAGCTAGCTTATTTAAGCGTGGTGAAAAAGGCAATCAAAAGATTGCCTTTGGCAGCTGCCTGTTATATTACCCCAGCTGTGAGAAGGGTTAGCGTTAAAACAGCACTGGCTAGGAATTAGATTCCCGTCCGTCTGGGCTACCCCAAGGGGCGTGCGCGCGTGTGCCTTTGCAAGCCCCCGAGGCCCTGCGGCAGCGCGGCGCGCTGCGACGTCGCTCGGGAGGAAGCGGGCGGCAGAACGACAACGCGCTTCGTTCTTCGCGACGGCTCGAAGCGCCCAGAGGCGCCTGCTTTCCTCAGCAGAAAAGACGCACAGCGCCATTTCGGCCAGGAAGCAGGTGAAAGTCACGGGGGCAGCTGCGCTTCTTCCTCGGCGTGTGATGAGTTGGCGCGTCCTTGGCGCAGACATGAAAGCGGCTGCGCGCGTTCTCGTCTCCTTTCGACACATCTCGCAGCCGCGCGTTTGCGTTTCCTGAGACGGGTTTCGGTTTGTTTTCTTTTTAATTTCAACGTGACGAATTCCAATTTAGCTTCCTACGGTACCTATCCTACGCTAGTGTCTGTCCTGCAGAGTAAGCGTTGACTGAATGTTTTAGGCATCTGATCGCTGCACTTGAGAACGGCTGTCTCCGTGGCAGCCCGGTTTGTGCTTTGTACTACCTTTGGTGAGCGCCCTGGAACTGGCTGCCGTTTGTCTCAAGCTGTGTCGCGTTTAAGCCATGGAGACCCAAAGGGAGATGGAAGCAAAAGAAAAATATCAGAAGAACGAAATGTGTACCCTTCTCTTTACAAATAATATTCAAAGCAGCCACAGAATTCAGCGTACGGGAAGCCTGGGGGCGGTGAGACTGCCTCGTTCGCTTCTCGCGGCCTCGCTCCTCGCCTCACCGCTGTGGCCTGCTGCAGACAGGCTGCGGATCTGGGCCTTCTGCATCGGCCCCGGCAGCGTTACTGTTCTGGGGAGGAAAGGTAACGTGAAAGTGCTTCCCCGAGCATTACGTACGTATGTATTTCCAGGCATCCGAACCACCTGCTCCCGCGCTGCAAAAAAGCAGAAGTCTGTTCTTGCCTAAGCTAATGCCAGACGGTGGAAAATGCGTCAGGGTCACACAGTTCCTCTGAACCTTAAAAGTGATCCCATATTTCCGTTATTTGGAAACTTAAATTAGGCAAATACCGTTTTGTATATGGCATTTCAGTTCTGTGTTCTATAGCTGTTCTGGCTTTCTGATCAAAAAGTACCACTTAAGATAATTTGGTAGGTATTCTCTACTCCACCCTCAAACGCACTCCTACATTTGTGCCTTTCTACTTTTTTTTGGGCGCTGCCCTACATCTGCCTTGGTCTTCTAGTTTGAGTTGTACCTTCTTCGTGTAGGGACTGGCTGATCTGCACATCAGTTTGCTGCCGTGGTGCTCTTCTAATACGTCAGACTTGTGACAGTCAGGCTTTGCAGGAGGTCTCCATGAATAAGGCAAGGGTTTTTTTTAAGTAGTGGCTTGATCTCTGGACGCCTAAGTAGATAGGTCAAAACAAGGCCTTATTTTCTCACAATGTTAAATGCCAGGGTTTTTTTAAATCAGATCGTGCAAAAGTGTTTCAAGTTGGCCATGCCATATCACCCACCACTTCTGGGGGGTTTTGTTTGCTATGTAAGATATTAGTGCTTCCATACCTCTGAAGAGTAGCAATAACGAGCAAAGACAGTTTCTTCTCTGCTCTGGTTTCATGCTGGAACTTTCCCAAAGAAACGAGGAGCCGGGAACTAAGTGTGACCCTGGCAATTTGATAAGATATCTGTACAGTACTATTGTTTGGTATTAAAAATATCATGTATCCTAGAAACCTTTCCTTTTTTTTCCCCTCTCTGTTTTGAAAATGAAAGCACTTTTAGAGCCTCAAACTTTATACTGAGTCCATAAAACATAAACACCATCCGTGCTGATATTTGTTGCCTAAACCATACTCTTCCTCTTAATGTCTAACGTGCTTTCATAAAACCCTGTGAGGTGCAACTCCAGAACTCCGCTATTCTCTTCTCATTCCTTCTGACTTCGTTTCTAAACCCGCTCAGCTTTGCCTTCTCCTATTCATCACATGCTGTAGTGCTCTTTCCTGAGAGAACTTTTATAATTTATAATGTTAATGACTGCAGGTGGTGTTACCTTGAATATAAAAGCAATCTAATTAGGCCACCTTCTGGCTGATTCTGATTTAGTCTTTGACTCAGGAGACACGGAGACTGAGCGTGTGTGCGTGCAATAGTGACTGCCGTAAAGAGCAGATGTTGCTGAACGCGTTTTTGTTAAGTTCTGCTGCCTCCTTTCTTCTTTGTTTTTGTTGTTTTCCTTGTTGTGCCTAGAGCAGCAACAGAAAGCATTGGGGTAATATGATATAGCACTTAGGAAGAGCAGGATGATTATAAATGACTCTTGCCTCACTTCTGGATCCTGCTGCTACAGATGCTGCTACATGAGAATGGTTCTTCCTGATTCTGTAATTTGATTTTAATGGCTAGATACCATCGGAGTATGCAAGTCCTACAAGCAATGGTGTCCTTTTATGTTCAGAAACATCTGTTAGCTAACCGCTGCCCTACAACCTCAACTTTAAATGAGCAAACCTGTGTTTGAACGCCTGTATTTTATACCAATCTGGTAGACAGCATTCTCAGGAGAAGCAAAGTGTGTTATGCCCTTTCTCATTTGTTAGAGCTCTTTTCTTTCTTTCCCCTCTATTTCAAATTTCTCTTTATTTCATCTTTTGCCTATGAAATATCTGTTTGGCAGCTTTTCCAAGGGCTTACTGCAGCCTGGGGACCACATGTGTAATTCCAAATAATGGTGCTTTGCTGTTCCCCCAAAGCACCGGTTAGACCTGGTGACTCTCCGAGTAGTGTTTTGGGCTGCCGTTATTTGATCAAAGAACCTGCACTGGATCTGCCAGTGTTAATGCTTTTAGGCTGCATGACTCCTTTGCCTTAGAAGAGGTTTCCAGTGACCGAGGGCAACACGTAACATCTTTGAAATTTCTGTATTTACATAGTAGTGAACTCTCCATGGTAGTACGCTGCAGACACCCTCCACTAAAGAAACAAGTTACAGAGCTTATTGGCCCATCCCTCATTTCTCTCCTCTTCTAACTTGCGCTCCTTCCAGTTTGGTCTTGTTTCTGCAGCTTTCTATAGCTTTGTATAGCACTCAGCTTTGGGAATAAGCCTGAACTGAAACCCAGCTAACAGAGGCAGTTTGCTCATAGCCTTCGGCTGTAAGGACTAAGTTTACAAATGTCTGAGTCCTTTGGGGTTGGAATCACAGCGCTGTTGTGTCAGCTAAGCACATCTTATACCTTAAGCACTGTACAATAAACAGTCTCTGTAATACAGCATTATCACATGTACTATTAATGCCTGCAGATTAAAACAGCTGCCAGGCAGCAAAACCCTTGCATGCAGAAAAAAATAACTTGGACGCTCAAATTTGGAGCATTAATTAACTCTGTATCAAGGAGCTGCAAACCTTAAGGCTACTTCAAACAAAGAACCTTACAGAGGTTTGACAATTAAATTCACAGCAGTTGTTCTCAACCCGTGTTTAGCTTTGAGGATAGCTGCTTCTATTCCAGACTTGAAGAAAACTTGCTTGTTTTTCCAATTATATTACCTAAAAAAAAGTCGCCACCTCTCCTTAAAAACACTGCCTCACGTATTGTGTAGTTAGGTGGTAACAAAGCCACCACCTCCTGCGCCTGGAACACAGACCTTCAACGCTTTGTTCTTTGTGTTCGGAGTATCTCGCTGCCAAACAGCAACAGTTAGAGCTTTTAGAGGAAGTTAGCCTGTGCTAGCCAAAGATTGTTGGTTTCTGATAAACCCAGCCAGCTGCCCATTTACTTTTCACGTAAATCACCACCTTCAGTTACTAGAT
Organism: Struthio camelus; assembly: GCF_040807025.1. Classification (NCBI taxonomy): domain Eukaryota; kingdom Metazoa; phylum Chordata; class Aves; order Struthioniformes; family Struthionidae; genus Struthio; species Struthio camelus. The sequence continues at coordinate 8,078,785 of NC_090947.1, read as the reverse complement.
TTCAAGCCTATTTAGAATATTTATAAACAGAAGAATTGGAATTACTGCTATTTCTCTTTTTCACCAATTAATTATTGTAAATTGAGCCAACTGAAATGTAAGTTCCAATGAGAAGTATATTATTGTTGACACAGCAAATGTTCACTGGAGCTAACTCTGAAAGCCATGTATGTGAGATGGTATAAAGACTGAAAAAATTTAACTTCCTTGCCAGCATGCTCAGACTCCTTTCTTAACATCAGCTGCCATCTATACTGGAAAAAAAAATTGCTTGTCGCTGGGCAAGAAAAAGGTACATTTGGCAACCAAAACTCCCTCTGAGCTTTAGGTGGTAGAAAACAGAAAAGGGAGAGCGAGATTCTCCAAAAAGATGAGTTCTCTTTTTGCAAAACCTTGTTTCCATTATGTCTCGTAAAAACAATTTAAACAGAGCTCTGTGCACGTTCTCGCTATACGTTGTTTTGCCTCTGACTCTCACTCCATGGACAGTTCACGAAGTATCAGTATTCCCTGCTTCTTCCTTGCTTCTGAACAGATGAAATCAGTCTGCTCCCACCCACCTTCCTGAGAAAGAAGTCATTTCATCCACGGCTGTCATACATTTCCCAGATAACATTTTAATGTAGCCCCACCAGTCACTACTTTCATAGACTTGATTTACTGTCTGGTTTATTGAGCTCGCTTTGCATGGTTTTGCCTCCTTTCTTAACAGCTGTGAACACGTTGCCGTCGCAAGAGTTTGCGTTCTGTAGACCCGCAATTTGCCCTTTCGTGTTCTGAAGTCTCCAGGGAAACCCCAGCGGTGTTAATTCCTGGGAACTTATGTCATACTCAAGACGCTCTGGGCGTCTTAATAAAAATGTAACTAAGGAATTAATTTAGAGCAATTGAGGAATGTTCACTAAGCCACCAAGACTACAAAGGATATCTTCCAAGCAAATTGTTTATTGAGAGTAATATCCTCGGCCTCCAAATGAGCAGGAATTTAAAACAGATGTGAGGGCATATTTGGGGACAGAGAGGGCATGCACAGTGTCACCTCTGACTAGCTCGCTCGTGTCAGTCTAGATCTTCGTATTTTCCCATGTCAATAGGTTTCTCTTCCGTTTCCCCCTGGAAGAGCAAGAGGCTGAGATCTCTGCAGCTGAACAGCCATTCAAGAGCTGACAGGATCAATATATATTTTTGTATCCCCTCTCTGTATACGTGAAAAGGGCAGTAGAGACACGGAGAGCTGGCAATTAGGGAAGCAAGGGAAACAGAATTGCAGCGGGCAAGAGGAAACGACAGAAGAGTAGCAGAGGTGAGATCACGCTCGTACCCAGGCTGAATGGCAGGAGCACCGAAAGGCAAATGCCAAGGCAAAGCGCGTGGGGGAAGACAAGAAGTTTCAGGGATGTGCAGAGGCAGAAGAGAGAGAAAATACTTGTGGCTTAAATAGCTTTTTACTGTTGAAAAGCACTTCGGCTTGTTGAAAGTTTTAGGCAAAGAAAGCTGAGGCAAAAATACAAACATACTTAGTCGAGGAAAAAAAAGGACAGGAAATAGTTGCTTGTGGTGCCAACAGACGGTGCCATTAAGTAGCTTCTCTACAGTTCTAAATGGAAGATGAGCATTAAGAGATCTGGCACGAAATCCTGCCTCCAAAAGTGTCCCTGGCAGACATCGCCCTTTCTGGCCATGATTTCATCCTAGACGACCATAATTAATCAAAGCAAGGAAAAAGACAGATATTTGTGTTCTGTGGGATTCGTCAGGAAGAGCCTTGCAAACGGATAGAGGGTTAGCGCCAGAGGCAGCGGAAGAGACGCTGGGTGCTTCGGGGCAGAGCGAGGGGCAGACAGGACCGAGGCAGCAGCATTGCTCGCTGCCCAGGGTCACGTCTTGTGCTCGCTCCACTCGCCAGCGCTCTGGAAAGCCTTTCCATGGACGTTCCCAAACTTCTTTCCTGTTGCTTCTTTATCAGCATTTTGATAAGCCGCCTTGTTGGCACTCCTGAACTGAGGAGTGTCGCCGTGAAGTGCCTCTTTCTGTGCTACTGGAAGCTATAGCCTTCCTCTAATGTAGCATTAGTGGATGAGCTTTCACAGGCCAATTTTAAGAAATATCTCAAAAGCGTATGAGAGCCACTTCTTCTTATCCTAGCTCTTAGCCCAGCCCTGCTGTCCTGTCTCGTGCGCGCAGTGGGAGCACTTGTGCAAAGTGGGATGTCTCCTGATTTGGGTTGCAGGGTAATACGTTCTGGGATGATAGGATTGACTGGGTCACGGCAAGAGTTTTGTGGCTGAAAAAAATAATTTTAAAGCATTAATACTCTGTCAGAAAAAAAAGCCATACGATATTGAATTATGCATATTTTATCATCAGGTCATGTAAGTGAGCTGTTAAGCCACATACAGTTCTTTCAAGTCCTTGTTTTATAGATCAGTTTTACAAAGCATTTTGTGTTCCTGCTGAACATAAACAGCCTCTCATTTCTCCACCTACTGCACCAAGTATTCTCCTGATTAATTCATGAAGTCTGTAATATTCAAAAGGGAGAAGAAATACATTTTTAAGCCCTAGTCTAGCCTTGCCAGAGCAGACTATCTCTGCGCTCAAGTCAGGAAAGCACATTCCTTGACAGTCTTCCTTCAGCGCAGAGCAGATCATTCTTTCATCAGCGTCACGCCTGACCCTCTGTCAGGGTGGTGGTGGCTCTCAGCAGGTGACATCGTCAAGGCTAGCGCTAGAAATGGAGGAAGCATCAAAACGAAATCACGCTCTCTTGAAGCTTCATCCACACCTGGATCAAATCCTAGGACACAGCTCTTCCCAGCTGCGGGGACCCTCAGTACATGAACGCCCAAGAGCCTCGCAGGGCACCGCACAGAGGCAAACTCCACCGTCCTGAACGCTACCTCAGTCACCTACTGCCGCGCCGCAGCGGAGGCTGGGGACAGACGGAGATGCGACAGGGAGACTGATGTCTTCCCCTGGGCAGGAAGGCAGAGCAGCGCTGCAGACTGGCTCTCGGCGCGCTCAGCGCTCTGGCCCCGCCGCAGCCCCTCCGCCTCGGAGCACGTTGGGTGGCTGCAGCCCAGGGCCCCAGGCATAGGAAAGGGCCGGGAGACTTCGAGGATGGGATGGCAGAAACAGAAGACTTCCCTGAGAGCGAGGACAGCCGCTTTGTGAGCGGATATGACACCATCTCAGATAGGTGCTTGCTTACCGCGGGGTGTCTCCCAGGGCCCGCAGCAAGGGATGCTCGGTGCGCTGCGCACTGTTTGCACTTGCACAACACAAACCCTCCTGGGCTCAGCCTTGCTGGCCACAGGCATGCAGTAGAGCCAGAACAGTAATTCCCGTATTTCTGACTGGCCCGCTGAAGGGAAGTACCAGCAGAAACGAAGGGAAAGCCCAGTCTCCTGAGGCTGCGCAGGCTCCAGATTGCTGGCTAGCTCACAAAAGGCCGAGCCTTGCGCTCTGCCAAACAAACGCTCTTTGGAATTTCACTGCTTATTAGCTGACAGCTCTTGGAAAGCCTCCATCTGAAGCAGAAGAAGAAAGAAAGACAGCCCCCGAAACAGATTTGCGCCTGTATCCCGCTCTGTATGTCCATTTTCCTTACAGGCTGTACGCCTGCTACGGCAGCAGGCCATTAGAGTGAGCAGTCTTGCTTTGGGGAGCATCTGGGGCACAAGATGCTTTGGCACGCTCCTGTTACTCACAGGCCGGCAGGAGCGCAGGGGGAGACGTGGGAAGGCTGGCTCGAGGTGCCGGCCGCTCTGCCCTTGCCCGCACACCAGCTTCTGCAGTGAACTAGGTACTTCCTTGCACTGACGACGAGCTACCCTTCCTGCGTGTTTTGAGAGCTCAGCCTAAAGCGGATGTCATTCTTCTAAATGAAGGGGGCATTTAAAAAGAAACCGCACGACGGTATTATTGTTGGTATTGTTGTCCTTTTCCCCTAGAGGCTGCAGGCACTCGTAATTCTCACTGGGCTGCTAAATGCTCAGTTCCTTCAGAAAAATCTAACAAATAAAGCGTAAGAAAGGTTAAGTACGTTCCACTCATCCTTTTTGGCAGGGTCCCTTTAGCTCAGGTGTCAGCTGGAGGGCTTCTCTGTTTCTTCTGTTGTTCTCCTAAAATCCCACTAGGAACCATAGCAACAGCTGGATCACATGGCCCTCTGCTCCCTACCTATACGCAGATGTGGACGGTGCTGCCTAATAACGTAACGCTCAGCAAGTGCTGGACAGGAAAAGCACTAAATTCAGCCTCTGCATTTTTTTTGCTGGAATAAATCCCAGTAAATGCTTGCCATCATTTCTTATGACATAGGTAAATCCAGATCTGCAGGCAAAACAGATGCAGGTTACTTCCTGGCTTAGTAGAAAGACCATCAAAGTAGCTGACATTTTACAGTCATTTTCTTCGCCTCCTATGTAAGCATGTCTTGGAAGCCTTGAGGCTGAAATACGTCACCGTATTCAAATAGGTTTGCAGCACCTAAATTAATACCACCTCTGGTTTATTGGCAAGCTGGTCCTGCTGTTAAATTGATTACAATCCTTGGGTTTTTTCTGAAACTTTATTCCTAAGAAGGAGTTCAGAACCATTCGCGTTTAAATTGAATGCTCCATATTCAGTTGTGCCCTAATTATTTTCAGTGCATTTTCCATGCATGTGGCAAACATTTAAAATAACGCAGGTCAGTTTGGCCTCATAACTGTGGCAGTGTTTTTTAAATCACAGAACAAAGCTTTTCACATGTCAAGTGAACATTTAATAATGCTAACCGTTAGTGGAAGTGCTCATCATCTTTTTCCTCGACTAATGCAGCAAATTTATGTACAGCCTTATTCGTGCTCGTATTGAGGCAAGCAAAAAATAATAATTCTCTCTGATTTCTGCTTCCAAGTATCTCTCATAAATTCCTCCCGCGTCACACTAAGCCATATGCAGTCTCAGCTGTGGTGTGCCCTAGGTTCACAACGGGCTTGCAATGCACGGAATCGGCAGCTCTGTCCGACATTACGTAATCGGTCACTACTTTAATTATGAGTTCTTACATGGGCAAATAAATTGCTGCACCATGCAGCGTGATGAAAGGACTAAAACACAAAACAGGGCAAGAGAACATGCAGTTTATTTCCTTATGCAACTGGCTTTGCATAAATAAAGCTTTGGTAAGAAATCAACGTTAAAATACTTCTGCTAAAAATCCAGAATAGATTCTGTGCTTTCGCAAAAACTGAAGTGACTCTGAAATTGCAGGTACCAGTGGAGTTTTCGGACTAACACTTGTTTATAGCGTCTGCATCAATTAGATGCAAAACTGTAAGAAATCTAATCGTTTTCCTTCTGTTTTACGAAGTCTTTTTTCATTACATACCATACCCAGGGAGGAAATCCATGGTTATAATAGTGAAGCGTGCTGCTGATTTTAGGTCTCTTTTCTTTCTGAAGACTATAATGAACGTGTGTGTGTGTTCCTTGCAAAGGATCTGCTTCTGCCACCCTCCCAGGAGTGCTACAGGGAGTTTTTGGAGCTTAGTGGGTATGCTTACTGGTGAGGTCAGAGTGAGAGAAAGGAAAAAGATGGCCCCTGCCCCAAACAGTGTGGGAAAGCCCGAGATCACTGCGTAGCAAGCTCTCTGGAGAGACGCTTGCACGCCTGGCTTCTGGAGGTCTGCAGCAGCCTCCGCTCTGTGTCCAGAGGCTTCGGTGCCTAACAGGGTGGGCAGGAAGGGCAAAGGGAACGCAGGCAGGAGATTAACAGCATCCTGCCCGTTTACTTGGCGAGGCGCGTGCAGGTTCGGCTGGGCAGCATCTGGCATTTGCTGGGTCTCTGACTGTCCTGTCCGAGCCTCTCCCACAGAAGTCTCCGGGAGGAAGGGGCATGAATGGAGGGAGCATCCTGGACGGCGAGGAGCAGACACGAAAGCAGCTGGTGTCCAGATGCTTCAAGCAGCCCAGGTGCACTGCTGGTCTCCTCTGGCACTGCACATCTCCACCAGAGGCTTTGCATAGCTCCTCGTGAGCGGGCAGAGGTGGAGGCTGAACCAGTGCGGAGAGGGGCCCACACCATCCATCCTCAGGGAGACCTCCAGGCCGGGAAGGCCAAGGGCGTTTGTCCTACGCAAGCCTGCAGTCCCCGGGCTGGTGGTTTAGCAGTTCTCACAGGAAGAAAGATGAGGCCGAAACAATGATGCTGCTCTGTAAAAAACTAGACCCGCTGGTGCCAGGCGGCCGAGCTGCTCTGCGCCCGCTGCAACGGCTGCTCGTCCCTGCCCTCGCACGCCGGGGACAGCTCTTCTCCTGCTGAACGTCCAGCTCCAGGAAGGATGCAGGCTCAGCCCTGCTGGTCGATATTGCACTTAAGTGATTAGTCTCTTCGCCTTCAGTCTGACTGCAGCTGGACCTGAAGAAAAATAAGTCCAGAAATCTAGTTCTTTCTGTCTTCAGGAGTGCTGAAAATTTGGTTAGTTAAACCAGGCTAAATTAGGAATTACCAGGCGCTGCCCAGGGGACGGTCTTATAAGCCATGTTAAATATGAATGAAAGAAAGAGCCAAGTAACAGTGACTTCAGCATCAGCTCCTAAGGGGATGAATTGCCTATAGATAGACAGATTCAAAGGCAGGAATAACAACCGTGCTTGAAAGTAGAAACAATTTACTTTATTGTTTTGTTTGTAGTCATTGCGCACAAGCATTTTTGCTCAGAACTGCCAGGCAGACCATGTACGTTGTGTTTGTGGAAGGACAACACCATTCTGAAAGCGTAGCCATAATCAACAAGAGACTGTTTCATTTCAGATCTGTTTACTGACCTTTCACCACCAGAAGATGTTTTTCTTTTGCTGTCTGTAGTAAGAGAAATTCCAGTAACGTGTGCAATTAGCACAGGGCCACCATTAACAGCTAGTGTAAATCAGAGTAGCTGCAACTTGGAGATACACTTATTGACATCAACTGCGTGCCTGGCCCCAGGAATGTAAAATAGGATCTGCTCTGCAGAATGAGGCTACTGTTATCACGAATCCCATGACCAGCCTTTGTATGGTGAGCAAATGCAGAGTTAATAGGATTTTGTTATTAGTGAATTCGATCTGGTACTGTACTTCATTTTTGTGTCAGAGCCCAGCAGATATTTAGCATCTACAAAGCAAAAACTGTAAAAGCACTTCTTACTTATTGCTAAGATTTTCCATGCTGCTCTTCTCCCAGTGCACGGAGCGTGCTACCCGGAGCGGCCGGCCATGGACACGCTGGGGCAACGCAGCAGGGAAGGGGGCTGTGCGTACCCAGGCTGAGCCGGCCTCTCCCCCGGCACGTGCCCAAAAGTTGAGCCTTCCAGAATAAGATGGAGCTGCACCAACCCTGAGGAATTACAGAGCTTATGGAGGCAGTATGCAGCTTGCGTCTCTTCAGGCTCAAAGCACTTCAGCTTCCCCACCGTCGCTGTGACACCCTTCACAAGCATCGAAATGCAAATCGGAGAAAACGAGCAACACCTCTTTATTTCGTAACAAAGACTTAAAATAGAAATATTCTGCCCTATTTTTTTAGCTACTCTCGCCTTGATATTCCCATATAGAAAAAAAGCAGTGTCACTCTTCACGAGAGCCCTGTTCACAAAGATTTAGGGCTGCATTCAGCCCAGCTGCCCAATACTGTGGAACAGCCAACGAGCCTCCCTGAAAGCAGGGGTCATTTAACAGTGGCTCAGAGCAACCTTTGCAAGCCTTGAACAGCAGAACAGCTCAAATAATAGTCGTTGCTTGCTTTGCTCTTTTCATGCTCTTGCCTAGCTTGGCATTGCAATAATAAAAACCTCTTTAGCAAGATAATGCACGCTCTCTGCCGCTCACCCTTCCTGTCATTTACAGGAGCTAAGGACACTGCTGCAGTCCAAGAATAACAGGCATTTCTGCTGCCTTCGAAGATACTTTGGCAAAGTCTTCTGGTAGATGAGAAGGAAAAGTAAACAGTTTAATGCAATCCCCAGGCAGCATCGCCCACGTCTGGCCTTGAATGTAGATGAGGCCACTCTTGCAGTCAGCTATGTCTGTGCAGGGGCTGGTGTCTCTGTGCCTTGGGGCAGCAGAGCTGACTAGGAAAACCCCGAAGGGGCGAGTGCGTGGGCCCTGTCCTGGCCACGTGGCTGTCCGTGCTCAGCGGGACGAGAGCCCATCTGCGGAGCGCCCTGGCTGCTGGGTGTGGGTGGGCACAGCTCCCTCCTGACCTGCCATTGCAGGCTGGGCGCCACGGCCAGCGGCGCTTCACCCGTGCTTACCAGCGCCTCCATGGCTGCTGCCACCGGCTGCCACAGCCCCTGGCACCCAGTGCTCTCCCTGTGTCTCTGGAGCAAGGACAAGCCTTTCCTGCTGCCTCCTCCTCCCACTGCGGCGCCTTGACAAGAGGAGAACTTTCCTCCTGACTGAACTTCTTTACCTCTGTCTCTGAGGTGTTCAGCGATTCGTGGGAGGAAAGCTGCCTTTTCCTACTACCTTGTCTGACGATGTGACAACCTGAGCTGTCATCACCGGGCAGATCTTTTCTGCAGCATCTGAGGGAAAATAGTTAGCACAACAGGTATAAGCAGTCCCGCTCCGTCTGTTCCTCAGTAACAGAAGCTTTAGGCTCTGGCTTCCCCTGCCACAACGTGAAGAAGTGTCATAGTCCGAGCTATTACGGCTAACCTGAATTCAGCTTGCAGCATGGCCTCATCGTTCGGCTCATTCAGAACACCCATCTTTGACCTCACTTGCTTCTCAGTTAATGCCTTCTGCTCCTCCTTGGTAGCAGCACGTGTAAAACAGAGGCCTTCTGGGGAGGAAAACAGAGGTTATCAATCTGCTGTGCATACTGTAGCGTCTGGACTCAGAAGGGCAGCATCTTGCCAGAGGGGATTTTGCTTTTCTCTTCATGGGTTACAGCTGTTCCTGAGCAAACTTTTCTCTCCTTCTCTTATTTGTCTAGCTGACTGCAAACTTTTCAGGCGGTCTCAAATGGCAGTCTGGTTGGACAAGAAGTCTTTCTCACCAAGAGGTCTGTCATTTGGCAGATAAATAACATCATTGCTAAAATATTAAAAGAAATGATAAATCTTCCACTGTCCGTGTCATCCAGCTATCGTGGGTTTGTGGAGCTCACAGCTGTTTTTCAGGAGGGAGACAGATTTATGTAGAGAACTAATGTGCCTGTAAATCTCTTCCCCATAGATGCTGCCACCTCCTGGGTTGAGTCTTGGCCCTGGTAAGAGCTATCATAACATCCAGAGCTTATTAGCACTGACAGAAGAGACTATGCACTGCGTGTCCACTCCTCAGTTGGGTCTCTCTGAACTAGGGAAGTAAGCAAACCTAAAGCAGAGCTAGCATTAGACTCCGTAACAGATTCTTACTGATCAGATTCAGAAACGTTCGTACTGAAGGTCTGCGATCTGTTCCTCTTTCTGTGAAACTCCTGTTAGATACGGTGGCAGAAGAAAAGCACTTCTACATGTGTGGGATTTTTCAGACAGGGTTCCTTATGATTCTGCCAGGCTTTCGACTCACTCATTTGAATTTTGCCCCTTGTCTTGAGTAGGAGCATAAATCTGACACTGCTCTGAGGATTGATTTCAACCCCATGGACAATTTTCATGTTATGCAGATGCGGCTCCAAACGTATGCTGAGGGTTTCAGGTTTCAGAACAGACTGTAAGTGCAAAGAGGAGCACATTCATGATAGCACACAGCTCTTGGAAGAAATGGAAGGTTACTGAGTCATATATGAGTATAAATGCAGAGGCTAGCTGGCAAGCTGTCAATCTGCATTGGCAAGGTTGTAGCGGTGTGGTCTTCAGCCTGGACATGGCCCTGGATGGTTTCACCATGACCATCAGCTTTATCCCAGAGGGTGTCTCTGTGAAGGCAGAGAGACTTGATCCATGCCTCCTACTGTACACGCAGCGCCAAACTTCTTGAACCAGGAGCTGTTGCCACTGCAGCAGAAGCTGCAGTATACACAGGCCATGAAAGAGGATGCATCTCCTGATCAAGATCATTGAAATTCAGGACTTGCTCACTCACTCTTGTCCTAGGTGTTCAGGAAGGAAGACAAAAGGTGAGGAATGTAGTGCAATGTGGCTGCAATTTCTTTCACTCCAGCCATGCAGGAATTGTCCATTCATAGAAGGGTTCCTCCCTCACGCTCACCAATTCAGGGAACAAAGTTTCATTCAGTACAGGCACTAGGACCTGTTGCAGCTTTGCTGCAGGACCGCTTCTGCTCCTCACGTAATTCCCTCTCTTGTTGACATGGCAGCATATGGAAAACTACACTTTTGCATAGTAGGCTATTGGAGAGGTCTGCGGGGCTGATATAAATGTCCCTGCACTACTAACTATTTTGCCAGAGCGGTTCATTCTGTTCTTACCCAAAACATAGAACTAGCCCAGACTAAGACCTTGAATGCCAGCTTCATTCCATTTTCAAGAAATGCATGGGGTAAAACACTTGATCTGTTATCTTGTGAGCCATCACCATAGGCAGCCTATTTTCCACTCTCAGCACATCCCAAGAATGGTGAAAACCTGCAGCTGGCTCACCAGCCTCTAGCACTGCCAAGTCTGAAACCATGCCCAGCTTTAAATCCACCCCAAATGAGTCTGGATTTGAGACCAAACAGTGTACCCTGTCCCAATCACCAAAGCAAAAGAGCAGTTCCCTCATCAGACACAACTCAGCGCAGTATGACCTGCATACTGAAAAGCATCCGCTAGCATTAACATGCTGATTTAAACACGGTAAGGCAAAGAAGCTGGCAACTGAAAGTAAGATGCAGAGGGTGCAGAAGAGTCCTGTTCAGCTTCCATCTCATATTGCACCAAATAAAGAGAGGCAGGAAAGATGCCTTTTGTCTTTTTTTAACACAGCATTATGCAGAAAAAACTAATCCTTTTCATTTAGCAAATCCATTATGTTTCTTGGAGGGTTAAATCCTGCTTGCCTCAAACAAATGAGTAATCCAATTGGCTTCAACGCGACAACTCCCAAAAGGCAAACAGGATTTGACTCCCTCCAGAATGTAGTACACACATCTTGTGAATGAGCTATTTGAAACGCTCCCGGACACTTTGTGTGCTAGCTGTGGTGCTGGCTTATAAGCCCGTGATGGTTGTGTCAGTTAGCCGGTTGTTTTGGTGCTGAAGGTTTAAGTGGCTGCCGATGGCTCCCAGTTTAAACTAGGGCCTCTCACTACAAATCGTAAATTTGGCCACGTTGGTTTTGTGAGTTGGAGAGAAAAGGGAGGAGGGGGAAGCACTCTCTATGAAAGCAGTAGTTAGGGCCAGTTTACTCTTACTGGATGCTTTTATTTCTTAAGAACCACATAATCTCCTAGGACACTTGCAGAACTGTAAGTCCGGTATCTATAATATGAGAGAGAAAGAGAGAGAGAGTGCGACTGAGCCACATTTTATAAACTTTCCCGATTTCCTGGCACCAGGGACTTTCTCATCTGCTGCCTGACTACGTCTCTATGTTCTCACTGAGCCCTCTCACAAGAAAGCAGCCGTTTGACCCTGCAGTTTGTCTCACATTTGCTACTGACAGTGCAGGCTGCTTTCAGAGTAGCCGGAGTTTCTTTTCTTCGACACCTCCGCTCACTTCACAGAAGATGCTTAATTAGACGCCCCCCCAGCACCACCTACAACACTTTCACCAGTGCAGGAGGGAGCTCCCTTGACAAAAATGTTCACACTGGCAGGAAATCAGATCAAGAAGGTAGTCCATATGGATGAAACCCATCCAAGGAAAATAGTTTCAGTGATGCAACTTTGAGAGCTGAAAGAATGTGGAAAATCACCCAGTGGCTGTTTAAAAACAGTCAGATGCATAGATGCACTGAGTCCAAATAGCAAGAAAGAGAAAATCACAACAAATAATACGCCAAACACATTGTACATTGATTCAGCTGTGCCCAGAGTCAGGCTTAGCGTTATCAGCTAGAACTTACATGTCTTTGGGTTCTTCTTTACTTGCCATAATTGCTCAGATTGTAGCCTCCCACTGCCCCATATTCCCTAAGAGCTAGCAGGCCAGAGATGACTTGCATTTTTAGAAGAATATTTGCATCCTGCTTTTTTTGCAGAAGTAAAACCTACAGAAGGAGAGGGGGAGTGGAGAAAGTTGTTACATAAGGAACGAGGATAGAGGTTTCTGAGTAGGGCTTGGACTGCAGAGCAAACACTCAAAGCAAACGAAGATGCAGCTACTTACACCAGGACTGAATGTGGCTCAAGGTTTCGTTTCCAGGGTACTTCTTCACTAATAATACAGATAATGTCGTAGGACTGTGCTATTGTAACCAAGCTATATAACACCACCACGTAGAGTATATCACACCAGGAGGGAGCATATTGGAAACTGGCCTAGCAATTTTTAACATGTGCTGCTCATTACCAAATGCAAGCATCATGTTTTAAAGAAAGATCTTTGCATTCAGAATGGACCACAAGGCAAAACGCTTGGATGTGAACACCTCCTGTCTGCCGACCCAGGCTTGGTTTAGGATTAAACCTTGGTTAGGGAGTCTGTAGTCCAGCGCCTCTCCCAGACAGCAAAGGAAATGCAGGTTTGCAGGGTGCACCATTCTCCCCATAGAAATTTCACAGGCAAGCCTATATAATCCCTGACTATTTAAGGGTGGGGGGGGGAAGTGGCACAGCTTCTTACATTACTTACAAGGACTTTGATTCCAGCAGTGTTACAGCTTTTGTTTTGGTAAACATGAAGAAGAGTCCCAACCCATGAAAGAACAAGCAGCATTGTTAAAGGAGGCAGAAGTCAGCCCTGAGCTAATCTGCTCCTTTGCCCAACTAACATGAAATAATTGTCTGGAGTCTATTTTCCTATGTTTTTCTTCCCCCCCCCCCCCCCAAGTCTAGTCAAATGTCCTAATTAATAGATCTCAGCAGAAAAAATGCAAAACTAAAACAAGCCAAAGCTCGCAGCGTGATCTTAAGTGCTTTGCGGTTCGGCTGTGCGACAGTGCCTCCCAACCCAGCGTGGGAAGCCCGAGAGCGTGGCTCCCGCGGGAGGCGCGTGGGCCCGGAGGGGGGCCGGGGGAGCAGGCGGCCCGCAGCTGCGCCCGTCGGGTCTCCCCGCACCCGCGGGGAGCAGGGTTTCTGGGGCATTTCCAAGTCGCCCTTCAGGGAAACGGCTGCCTCAGAGCTTCCTAGAAGTCTGTTGGAACTAGGTATTGCAGATCCCCTCCGATAACTCTGCCAATCTTTTTCTTACATTTAAAATCTTCTTCTGTAATCTTAGAAAAACATTTGAAATCTTTGTGTTAAAGGTCACAAAAGATAAAATGCCGCTCGGCCTCCCTGTGCCGAAATCCTGTTGATATAAATCTGAGTGGGATACTGTGCTGGCGGCGCTGTGCAGCGGCAGGAAGCGAGGCAGAATTTTTACAGCAACGGCCGTGGATTAAGACTGTGCAAAGGTTGGGAACGTTTGCTTTCAGGACGTGCAGGCCCACGTAGGAAAAGTGAAACAGGGATGCAGCCCTGAACCAGGCTGCTCGGCCAACAGGTTGCACTTACAGAAGCTTCAGTCCAGTATTACACACCTGTTGACTTCTTTTCCGGGGAAAACAGGCAAATATTTCAGGAAAAACTTCCCCCTTTCCAATAAATGCAAGTGTAGTAAGTGCGCGTTTATTCCGATATCAGCCGCCAGTATTAGTAAACACCTATAGGAACAAATACATCCGGCGGGACAAATAACAAGCTCCTTGCTGGAAGATACCATCAGTTCAGCCGCGATGCCTGAGCACGTTTGGTGGCCAGGAGAGGATTCATAATCCCTTCCTGATAACTCTTTGAAGAATGAAAGCTTAACCTCATGCGACCTGCGCCTACTCAGGCTGGCTCTTAGTTCCACTTCAGCAGCTTGAACCACGCACAAAAGGTCTGGTTTTTGCAACTGTTTTGATAGATTTTCAGGGAAATAAATGTGCCTGATTCTGAGGGAGGGTTGATGCTGCCTCTGCACGGTGCCTCGCAGTTCATTAACCCGAGTAGCGGTGCCTGAAGTAAAGAAACGCAGCCCTGATTTCCTTTCTTCCGGGTCGAGGCTTGAGAGACGGCGACCGTTCTCAGCTCTAGGAGCAGCCGGGGTCACCGGCGCGGAGAGAATTAGGCTCTCTGTCTCCTATGGAAAGTCTCTGCTTTGATTTTCTAGTGATGTGTATTTTTAAACATGTCTGTAAAAACAAACACAGTTTACCGTACTGCCACACAGATCAGTTAACCCGTGTCAACAGTGTAAAGTCAACATTACGCTGAAGCCCCAAAATGACTCATTTTCTTATAACTATGGCCTTCTGAGAACATCATAACAATGGCTGCAGCGGAAATGGTTTAATTCAGCAGTACTTCCTGCATCACCATCAGTGGCTTATTTTTCCGGGGTCTCCGTTTCCTTTGCTTTTGCGATGGTTTGCGGGTTCTATATTTGGCCAGTTCACTGAAGCACGCGCGGAGAACTGGCCTACGTGCTCATACAAAAGCTTTCCCCCCGAACTCCCGCCTTCGGAGTTGAACCCCCTGTAATTTGACTGTCTTGTTACTCCCCCTCATGCCTGCTGCAGCTAACTGCTGTATGAGGCTTTCGCGGCACATATTGCGTCTTTAATTCGCCGTGCACCTCTCCCTCAAACGAGAAGCGGATGGCATCTGCTGCCAGCGTGACTCAGCACGCCAAGAACTGCAATCGCAGCCCAGCGGCCCTGTGCTGAATAACTTGACCCATTTGTTTCGAAAGTCAGTCAAACCTAAATCCCTGATTTCGGATTCAGGTGTGGGTGGGCAGGGACTGGAAGGCGCCTAGGCGAGGCGAGGGAAGGGACGGCCGGCGCCGCTGAACCACGCGCACGAGCATCTGGACGGTGGGGGACACGGCGGTGGTGCCTGGACCCCGACCCCGCTGCCCAGGGCAGGGCCCGTGGCCGTCTGTAGCCTACCCAAAGGAGAATATCAGACTAAGGTATTACGGCATCTAAGGGGGAGAGGGAGGTAAGCAGGGGCAGACTGGGGAGCTTGTATCAACCTGCCTTCCGCTGCAGGATGAGAGAAGGTGAAATGACTGGTTTGACAGGCAGAGGATGCCCTGCGGGCAGTGCAAGCTCCCAGAAAGAAGCTGCTCGCCTTATCTCCAGCAGTGTTTTGGGGAGGGAGAAGAGAGGGTGCTATCCTGCACATACACTGGCACATGAACAAAGCGCATCAGGTAGGCAGCAGTCAATCCAGTGAGAAGGTGGATTCACTGCCTTTGTAACACCAGACTTTTGTTTCCAAGTGGAGAAGATCTTTGAAGGGACAAGAGGTTAACGATCTAATACTTCGCAGTCTGCCGGATCAAGCGTAATTTTCCAGCAGTGCTTATCAGTGCCCAAACTTGTTTTTCTTAGGAATGTAATCTTTATAAGGTCATGTTTGGTGGCTGAGCCTCCAAAGGCCCTTCCTGTATTTGTGAAGATACTGAATCTTAGTGTCTTCACTGAAAACCACTGATTATTTACAAGGCTGTTGCAGGGAAGCTGGGCTTAGCGCTGCTTTCTTCGTGGGTATGACAACACCGTAATACGCTTGTCACATTTTCCACCAGAGGAGAAAGAGCTTTCCATATATCTCTAAGCTGAGCCCCTCCCTGCAAGAAGTTTTCCTTATGCAGAGATGAGGAAACCGAAACAAGAAATGATTCAGTGGTTTTCGCGAGTTCACACAATGATTTGAACCTATTTAATGCCTCTGATGGAGGAAGGCAGGTTTTGTGGCTGAAACCAGCAGCAGGAGTCCTTACCGAGGTCCGCGTCCTTACCCTTTCTGTGACCTAGACGAAGTTATGCTACAGTTATGTGCGTCCGTGTGCCCATCTGTCTGTTTAAAGCAATCCCAGCGTGTTCTGAGTTTAGAGCGCTGCTGTTTGGAAGGATTAGTGGCTGAAGTGACGTGCCTGGGAGCTGCCGGAGGAAAGTAAACAGATTTTAGAGGTTCGGTTCCTCAGTCAGAAGGCTCTTTTCTCTTCTAGTACCGTGACTCCCATTTCAGGGGTCTCCTTTTCTAGGAGCAAAAGGTCCTAGATTGCTTTCCCCTGAGATCATTTGCGGAGCTCATCTCAGAGTCCCGGTGGCTTTGACTGTTAGAGCGTTGCAACGTGCAAGCGAGAAGAGGTGGAGGCAGCTGGCGTTCACTCCAGAAATACAGGGGCACCGGCCTTTGCCAGGGCCACGCCTGGGAGTGCCTCAGCTCTTCCGCTGCAGGGGTGCAGAAACACAGACTGCTGCTTCGACAGGGCGGGTTAGCTTCGTGTGGCAAACTCACCGTCCCTTCTTCTTGGGAAACAGCTTTGCACTTTAATGGTGCTTGCCCTCCCAAGTTGTCTGAGCCTTTGTGAGGACTCGGTCTGAGAAAGCTCTGGAGAAGGTAGGCTGTTGGCCATGATGTACGTGACAAAAAGCCACAAGGAGGGTTTTAATTTCCAAGTGCCACATCACAAGCATTACGAAACGGTATAAAAAGCTACAGCTGCTCTACTAATAATTCTCTACATGCCTTAAAATGAAGCACTTCATGAACTTGCTATCTTTCTTAGAAATGCTTTATCGTTATCTTCTAGCACCCTCAAACTAGCTGCTACATCATAACAATAAACTAAGTGTCCTTCTTGCTGTCTCGTTCACACAGATATCCTTTATGAACACTAGCAGCCTCTCCGAAGTCAACTAAGCCACTTGCATGCATAAGAAATCTTTGTTAGCCGCTGAAATTTCAGCGGTCAGTCCCAGCTTGCATTTTGTGTGATTATGTTT
This sequence comes from Struthio camelus, assembly GCF_040807025.1. Classification (NCBI taxonomy): domain Eukaryota; kingdom Metazoa; phylum Chordata; class Aves; order Struthioniformes; family Struthionidae; genus Struthio; species Struthio camelus. The sequence continues at coordinate 8,061,935 of NC_090947.1, read as the reverse complement.
CACAGATGTATGCATTCAGCCATTTTCCCAATCCATATCGAGAAAGCATCCACCCCTCTAGTTACACAGGGAGGAGTGGAGAAAAGAGCAAACTACAACATGCAGGCGAAGGCAAGAAACAATGGTACCTGCGGGGAGACACATACGCGCAGCCTGCTGCCCATAAGGAGCTGGAAGAAAAGACTAAAAGAGCACAGGGGAAAAAACAGCACAGAGAAGGCCAGCTGCGGCTTGAGGCGCAGTTTCAGTTGTCAGGTCCACTGCAGCACGGCAGAGGCACCTTATTTTCATTGGTCCTGCTGAGGGTGAAGTGAAGCGGAGCGGCCAGGCGGTGCCTTTAGATCCTGAGCGCGCTCTTCAAGCACAGCATGTAATAAGCGCGGTACGCGGCTCTACCTGAATGGTGCAGCCCTTCGAAGAGTGCGGCGTGCGCGCGCCGTCGGCTCGTTGCCGACGCTCCGGTGCGGCTCTAATGCCTGAGCCTGTGCCATTAGGGAGCAGAAAGGATGTTAGCTGCCTCGCAGCCTTTCCCCACAGCCTGCGAGGAGGAGGAGAACTGGGGAAAAGACGTGGGTCATAGCTCTGCGCTGCTCCTCGGTTCTTTGAAACTTGAGGCCTTTAGGGAAGAGCAGAGGGAAAATACAAGCGGCGTTAATTCACTAGTGCACCACAAAGAGGTGTTGAATGTGCGCTGTGTTGTAAGTAATCGATACCTAACGTTACGGCGAGCGCATCTTGGTTTCAGAAATACCGTCTTAAAGGTATAAAGCACTCAAAGGATTAAAAATAATCTTTGGATATCCTGCTAAGATAAACGGGGGCTGTTTGCACTGAGTCGATCCTGTTCTGCTGCGCTCAGGCTGTGGCACGCAAGACAGTGCTCTATTGTCTTACACCTCAGAAACCGTCTTCTCCCCCAAAAGAACAGGAACAGTCCTCGTTGGAAATGAGCAACCCCACCGTCGATGGAAGGTGAGAAGAAAGCAGGGCAGCCCACAGATTCCTTTTTTCCTGAATTATCAAGTTCCGGTATTCGCCACTGCAGTCCTCTCACACGTAGCTGGTGAGCAGCCGGACGAGCTGTACTGCAGCACTAGAGAGCCGGTCGTTAGGCACATATGAGCTGATCACATTAACACATAATTAGCACATAATTTTCTGGAGATCCCATATGGCTGCAATCATATCATTACTAACAGCAGCACGTCATATCATCCAACAACAGCAGGTCAAGCCCTGACCTTTGCCCGCCATACATGGTCTGATAGTAATAGGTATTATTTTTGGCTAGAAATTGATGTGTAATTTATGACCTAGCTTATTCTTCTTTTCCTAAGCGTGAACGTTCTCTTTGATGATCTTGGGGGTGGTGTCTGCTATCTTGCTGCTGTGGCTGACAATAGCATAGCAAAGCCGATAGATCACCAGCTCGGTCTTAGAGCTGAGTAAGAGCCTGGCATCTCACCAGCTCAGAGTGGTGCGCTGGCTGCAGGGCCCAGGGGAAAAAAATGCAGATATTTCAGCTGTGTAGACTACTATCCAAAGAGCAGAGCAGACGAGGCAGCCTCACCTAGGGAGACAAAGACATGTGGGACAACCTCCTTCCTTCAAGTGAAACAACTAGCATGGTTGTCACAAGTTCCCCTCCTCCGTGAGGGTGCACGAAGGGCAACGCGTCGCACCTCGCACGTGGCAGCGCGCCAGGCGCCGCGGTCTGCGGCCAGGCCTCGCTGCACCCTGGCTGCGCGCGGGCTCTGAGCACCCAAGGCGGCAAGCGCCCAGTCAGGCTGCCGCGTTCGCTGCCCTTCTCTCCCGGCGCCGCCTACCCCAGCCTCTGCGGCGCTGCTGTCGCTCCCGGCGCCCCCCTACTTTTCTTGCGCTCCCATTTTCTGTTGGGGGAAGTTTCGCAGGAAAGGCGGAGGCGGCCGTATGTCTTGTTGAACGTCCAACATCTTGGTCAGTCACCCTCCGTTTTCCGCACGGATGCTGGAGTATAACACAGGTTTCTTTGCCCTTTTCCATCTATCAAATCTGGCACCCTGAGCAGTTCCAGCTGAGACGTTTTCAGCGGACAGTGTCCCAGCGCGTCACGCCAATGTGCTTGGCTGCGCTCCTTCCCCCAGAAACAGCGTCCATAGCGTTGCGTATGACCCGTCAGGAAGCTGTGCTCTGCGGTAGCCTCTCATTTAGGAGACAGGCTATGTGACAGAGATGATTAATCCTAGCCACAGATAAAAACTTCCTGTCTTTAAATAGTTTCAGTAGATAAATAACTTCTATAATGAAACACTATCCCACAATGGGGTTTTGGTCTAAGCCAGGAACTTTTGAGTTTTAACTCTGGCTTTCAGACAAAGTCCCTGTGTGGATAAAAGTAAGCAGAAGCCTGGTTTTTCCACAGAAAAGATACACCCTTAGCTTTTTTCGCAGTCCACAGGAGTTCCAGATACTCAGCACCTGCAAATGCAACCCCCCTTCTCTGTCCACTTCGTTAGCTATAGACTAGGTAGAGAATTTTCCCTGCCGACGTACTGGAAGAAAGGATAAACTACTCAACGTCAGAAAGATTTCTGAAGATGCAGATCATGGCTCAGAGCAGATTACAGTCATGCAGAGCGCTCAGAGCCTGGCTTTAAGGAGCCCGCGTTCTCATCGTGGTCCCCACCAGGACTCAGTCTTTATCTGGAAAATGTACCCAGCAGACCTCATGCTTGAATCTGGGTCACACACATGTTTACTACTGCTCGCTTGCAAGATCTGCTCCAAAGCCCGTTAAAATAAGCCAGACTCTTTCCTCATTTAAGAGGGCGGGAGTCAGGGCTTTGCAGGATGCATGCTCCCCAGCCTTCCCCACTTGTGGCTAGCGCAGTGGAGATCTAAAACCCAGCTGCCTTCTGAGAGTGTGTTTACACAACTGGGGAAGTCTTGGCCTCTGGAAGATAAAGGACTTTCCACCACGGGCACTGTCCAAGTGGTATTTAAAAAATAACATTCAGACCACTGCAAATCTCTGCAGTACTTGCCTTTTAAATTCTGTTTAAAGCCACATAGGAAAAAAGAGACCGTGCATTGTATTGATTTTCTCCGATTCCCTTCCAGCAGACAAATTTGGGAGAGGGTGCTGTGACCACCAAGTCTTGGGGCTGGGGGGAAATAAATGGAAGTGGAAAGTGCTGCCTGTAGGAATCTTATGCTTGCCAGGACATTTAGAAATAGAGAGTGGTGGAGAGAGAAATTCTCTGAAAGGAGGAGCTTGAAGTTGTTTAAGGGACTTTTCTAACATGCAAAATAAAAGGGCTACATACTGGAAATTCATGCTAAAGATAGCTGTGCAAATGCAGGAGTGTCACTGAGCCTCCAGAAGCACTGTGCCTACAGCTTTAGATTTACGGTAGCAACCGAGGACAGCCTCCACATCCATATGGCTGCACTGCTGTTGCTGCTGCTAGGCCTAAGCTAGCTACACAGTGCTGCAGAGACTCGCCCCTGGCTTTGCTGGTACTCACAACACTTTCATACAGGCCAGAGTACCACGGAAAGACTGGGATTCTGCATCCATAAAGGGCGGCAGCTGTCAGCAGGGCTGGGTATGATGCTCTCATTAACATTTGAAGTAATAACCCATTATTTCTCCGTAAGGATGAGAGGATGGACTCTCACATATGGTGGTGATTGGCAAAGTAGCGCTGTGGCTACCAGCATTCCCTTTTAATGCACCATGTGGTAAACGGAAAGATGAGGCCAGATTCCACCCTGTCTCATAATGATTTTTGCTGGTACCTCTGCAGGCACAAAACATCTCAAGGCCTGCAGGGAACTGATCCTTGATCCTTTTCCAGAGCAAAGTGGGACCCACAGACCCAGTACCTCTCCCACTGTCCCCTAAATAGGAGCCAGCTGATACTGCAATGTTTAATGAGAAAATCAGATCAGCTCACCTGTTTGGTGTCCCAGGCCGAGCAGCGAGAAGCAAATAAGGTTTCTATTTTGTGATTTAGGAGCAGGGAAGCTCCTTTTATCGGTGTTTACTTTTGACTAAGCATTGACTGAGAAAGGACTTGGCCAGTGGGATCGAATGTCCATGCTAATTCAGTGCTGCCTGTGAGAGGTGTATTCCCCAAAACTCTCCGCCTTCCCTGGCTTGGAAGTCCGGACAACAGGGCAACAGAGCGCTGGGGCTCCAGGTGCCTGGCTCTTCTCGGGGGGGGCAACAGTACATCTGCCCAGGCTGGCCTTGCCTGGCTGCTTTCTCTGCTGCAATTTAAAACTAAATGGACCAGGTAGCAAAATCCTTATTTTGATAACATTTGCCTTTAAATCTGATGTTGTTTACCTAAAGACTGGCTGCTTCGGTCTTATATCCACGAAGCACACTGTTGTCAGAAGGTCTTCAAGAAGATTTCTCAGAATGAGTTTTTCTGCTAGAAGCTACGCTAGGCTACAGCCAAGATCTCTCGGTGCATAGGTAGTATTTTCTGCTCTTTTTTTCAACGTGAGAATCATTTTTCTGAGTTAACTGTAAACTCTACCTTTAGATGAGACATCCTACCTCAAAATAGGCTTTAAAATGCGCTTAATATTTCAATTCTAGGAGATGAAGTTTAGACTCCAAATGTCATATTTAAACTCCTAAATATAAGTGGCCTGATTTTCCAGGGTGCTAAGCATATGCAGTGCCTGTTGATTTTGAGATATGTGGGTGCCTGCCAACCAGTTTGGAAAACCAGGCCATTTTACTTAGTCATTTACGTATAGATATCTAACTTCACACAGCCGAGTTGGAGACCCTTCCTAGCTTCACGCAGTTCTGCTTCAGCTTTATCAAAAAGCTGCTTACATTACGAAGCCCTCGTGGCCTACTCCCTTCCAGCCCTATCTTATATGCTGCTGTAAGTATCCATTTAAGACGGATTTTGCAGAAACAAACAACTAAACTATCTCGGTTTAAACTACCCCTCTCCATTTTTTCATGCAAAATAAATCGTTTCACTAACATTTTGAAAAAAAAATGTTCCTTACAGAGAGAGTGACCTCCTTTTTGTACAGCAATTACTACTTAAGACAGAAGGGAATTTGTGCTGCAGAACTGTTCTCCTTGGTACAGAGGACACATTTCACTGGGAAAGACAAAGTTAAATATGTAGCAAAGTTAAATACACAAACTGGGTTCCAGCCATATTTGAACTGTATCGCAAACTAAATAATGCTAGAAAATTAAAAATGAGCACTGCCTGGCTACTCTAATCTAGATTTATTGTGCTCATCCTGTGTGATGCTTGATCAGAAAGGAATGGCACGAAACAATGTGCTTGAAGCCAGGTCTATGCTAGATGTATTTGCCATCTTGTTGCTCAAACACCTCCTCCTCATGGTGGGGCAACTAATGCAGAGGAAAGCAAACGTGCTCTAATTCATATAGCTTATACTAGCTCAGCATTAGTTACAGTGACCTAAACATTTTCCTCTTGGAAAACTCTCATATATGTTACAGTTATAAATGCTGCCAAGATTCCCTTTCTGTGATTGTGATACTCATATACTGGCACAGGCTTTTAGGGGTCTTACCCTTAGTCTAAGACTTTCAAAGAGAGTTAGCAGGATATGGTGCTTGCACCAGTCTCTTTGCCATCCACGGAGTCTTCAGGCTCAAAAGAGGTAACGATATGTCAATACTTAGAAAGCAATTTGGATCTTGAGACCTTAAAGTGGAAAGTATTTATGGGAGGTTGCAGGTAGTCTGGAACCTCACATTGGAGTGGATGTTGCAGACTAAGGGGGGTCTCAGTACAGGGTCAGCAGTAACAGAAAATTAATTAGAAATACCTTTCAGAGAACAAGGGGAGGATGGTGAGGGGACAGGCAGGGATGAGGGAAGACGTTGGAGACTTTGGAATGTAGCACAGGGAGAAATCATCTCTGAAAACATATGCACGGCTTTTGAAATAAGGAGGACATTTTTCCAGGAGATAGGTCCGAGCTTCAGCACATCTTCATTACAACATCCTGTACACAACGTCCCGACCAACGCTAGTTTTGGCTCCAGTAGTGTTCTCTTCTGGAAGCGAATTTTTGCTTCTTCCCTCCGCGTGCCCCCGGTTCACGTGGGTCCACTGTGACGCGATTAAAGCTGGATCTGCACAGGGGGAGTCAGATGAGCAAAAAGCAGGTAATGACAGTCCTGCTATCGCCTGCTTAACACTAGGCGCTACCAGGTTACTCAGTGACAGGGAAACGTGGGACTGTAGTGATGTGGTCTTGGCATGCTGGGGATCTGCTTGCATCTTGACACTTGTCATTAGCGGCAGGATTTCCATTTACTTGGTTAAATTTGTTTACAGCGGTGTAAGAATAGCTCAGAGCAAATCATACTCCCATTTTGTTGACTTTCCAGACACAGCCGTGTTTTAAACGCAGGTGTGAGGCTCTGTCTCATGTCTTTAACTGTGTACACAACAAAGCCATGATGTAGTCATACTTGGATCCTAAATAAGCCCATATAATAAACACATCCAAGCAAGCAAAAGGCTAAGAACATACGGGGTGCTGCCGCGGCTGATTTCTGGATGGCTGTAAAACACACAAAAAGCCCAAAGTGAGCACCACTCATGAAGTACGGAAAGCGGGCAGAGCTGTAATCTTCACTACTCCCCCATGGCGGCCCTGCTGCACAGACTCTACCCACCACCTCCTCTGCAGCCGAGACAGGGCAGAGCTGCTCAGGAAGCAGCTGCTGCACCGCCAGCCCGCCACCTCCGCCTGCATCCGCAAGGGCCCCGGCGCTCCAGGCCAGGCCCCTGCCTCCCGGCGCAGGCTGGGCAGCAGGCAGCGCCGGACACCTGCCTCCTGCGGCACGGCCGAGACGCACGCCACCGCCGCAGCACCACCTGGCCCCGGGGAGACCCACAGCTGCAGCCCAGTCCCCTTTCCTGGCGCGACTGGAGCACGGCCAGCCAGTCTGAGCGTTCTCCAACGCTTTTGCAAATCAGCAGGGGTAAGTCCCTGGGAAGACCAGGCTTCTCTTATATCATATCTTGTTTGTATTGTAACAGAAGGAAGGCTCCTGTGCAGAAATTTCGTCCTGCTGGAAGAAGATGAACGGGGCTATTTGTCGGGAATTGCTGAAGCAGCCCTGCGGGAACTCTAGCTCCGGCCAGGCAGACGTTCAGTGGAGCTGAACGTCTCCACTACAGGGCCACACTAACGAGACCAACTGTCCTCTGGGTCGGACCGCATGAGGCTTGTGGGCCGGCCATTGGGGCAGCAGATACCCGGCACAGCCGATGCAGCCTGGACACGTGGGATTTGCTGCCTGCTGCGTGAGCCGGTACTGCCGTCCCAGGCAGCAGCATGGGTGTAGTAACCCAGATCCGGCCCGCTACTGGCACAAACTGTCAGTGCTCCTTTGTGCCACAGGGGACCTGTGTCTTACTAGAGGGCTTCGGATCAATTTTGACCCAATACAAGAAGTGGAAGACTATCCAGGGGAGGAAATGGGAAAGGAAGGACAAGAATATCAAAGATGAAAACAGGTGGTTGCACACAGTGATTTTGCGCACTGTAAGCGTTGCCAGACTGCTCTTTTGAGACACCAGTATTCTTATTGGTGGCTGTGGTGGCCCTTACCAGCTCTGCAGATGGGAAAATGGAGTGCATGTGCAAAACGTTTCTAAGGGACCACGCAGTGGCTTCATATATTTGTCCAGGGAGCAGAGGATTTTAGGATGCAGAGGAGAAGACAGATTGTGCTTATGGGAGAAGAAGGCAAATGGTCAGTCGAAGAGGAAGAGATGGTTAAGGAAGAGACTTTGAAGAGTTTTACAAGCAAGAATTCAAAGCTTATGGGAAGAGGCTCTAGGAGAAGTAGGTTAACATGAACGGGTCTTTGGGAGGAAGAAGCAAGACTTCAGAACAGCCTAACATAAAGCTCTAGGAAAAGCAGCAGCATTAAGGTAACTTCCAAATTACAGTCTGGAGGAACTCGCTAGGTTGCTGAACATGAACTGACTACACTAGCTACACGCAAAGGTATACAGTTGATTACAGTGCAGGGGAACAGTGGGGTTTCTCCTCTAAAGATATTTTCACTCTGTGTTTTCCCGTTTGCTAATGGTCTGTTTATACAGTGCATGTTGCAGGAGGGTTTTGTATCTGCTTTAAGTTTAGTTTTCAGGTAAATAATCAGGAAAAAAGTTGTTTTAAAATCTAATATCACAAATTAGTTTTTGAAACAAATTTATAGATTTTTATGGATCAAAAAATGTCATTTGGTATAGGCTTAAAAGCTCCTCAGTCATTATTTAACATGTGTTGATAAAAAGGCATATAAGAAGACAGCATCCAGTTTTAACTGTAGTCTGACTTACAGAAAAGCAAAAAGCTACCTGACACAATATGATGATGAGTCAAAAGGAACCACTAGGTCCTCTCTTACGCCTCTGTTTGACTACATGTACATATTGATAGAGTACAAAGGAAAAATTAGTGTTAAGATTCTAACAGAAGCCAAAATACCCTTCACCTAAACAGTCTCTCTCTACAGGATTTCCTTCAAAACCAGTACCAGTCCGTGAAACTTCCTGCCCATCGACTCCTTTCTCAGAAAGCTTGTCCACACTGACTCAGAAGTAATCCTCTAATAAGCAATGCAAGTGTGACCGAGTTAAGATTGAGGGGGATTTTATTTCCAGTTTTCTTAACACCATATGTTCCCTTAATCCCACTCTTCATTTAGTCAGAGGTAATCCCTTACTGCTTCAGGACATATTACACGCGTATATACCTATGTATATATGTGTGTGTACCTGTATACAACATTACACGTGTGGTGTTAGACTAATAGAGAAATCACATTGATATTTAAGACAGTTGAATTTTCTTGAAACAAATGCTCCCAAATAGACTACCTCAAAAGTACACATTAACATTCAAGAAGGAAATGTTCCCCGAAAGAATTATTAATGAAGATTGCTTTGATTTTTGCTCATTAAGCCTTGAATAAAAATCTTGCAAATTATTCTGAAGTGCCATTTAATTCTTCCCACCTCATCACTAGAAGTATTCCAAAAATCATGAAGGCCCTCTTTTGTAAGTCCAGAAACATCATACAGACCATGCTCAAATGTGTGTTCCTTTTTCATCTTTCAAATAAACTGTAAAAGTTTCAAAATACAGTGCGAACAAGGCTGAAGTTTACTGTCCAGAAATCTACTGGCCCTTCTTATACAGCGGCTCAAAAGAGAATCTGAAAGTTCCTACAACTATTTTCAGTCATTCTCTAGTTAAAGAGCAACTGCACCAGTTTAAACGACTTCTCTAAAAAATGTGACAAGTCCAGCCAATGTCACTTCAAGTGGTCAAGACAGAAATTCCAGTAAATCTTGATATATGATTTACAAGGCATATGTCAAATATTTCACATATGCACAAAAATGACATGAAAAAAATAGTTCTGCTGTGTAAACATTTCTTACAGTTAAATAACACAGAACTTTTGGAGAAAGCTGAACTTTCTCCCCAGTCTTGCAACTCGATTGGTGCCAGCTGGCTCCCAAAAGGAAAAGGGTCCACTTGAGTAAATCTCAGTCCAGAACAAGATCCAGGGACAAGACATGGCTGAAGACAGCTGGGAAAGAACAGTCACTTGCAACTAGAAAAACAAATAGTAGTGCCAGCACTGTACCAGAGATGTGTTTTCTCTTTCCCCGCAGCTCCAGAAACTGTTCTACATTGCTGCGCCACATAGGCCCAAAGCTTCTCCCTGCAGTTATGGCCAGCGCAAAAATGAGTTTGTCTGGTTTTAAAATATCTCATTCTATAAAGACAGGGGAAAACTGGCTGTAGCATAGCGGATATTCACAGTGCATCAGTAGAAGCTCCAAAATTCTGTTCCATCTCAGATAGCAACTTATCTGAAAACTGTAGTGGCTTATTTTATTGCACATTCACAAAATCACTTATACTTTAGCTTTTATTTAGCAGATTTAGCAAGAAATTATTCCTTCATGAGCATTAACTACATATAAGGTGTTTGGTCTTGAAGGAAAGGCACTTCTAACATTTACATTAAACGTTGGTCTTTTTCTAACTCAAAAATGACCAATAGACTTCTCTTTTGAAGAGAGATTAATAGATTAATAGAGCCATTTCAGCCTAAAATGAAAAACGTCAGCATGGAGGAAGTAAAAACTGAAGGTTAAAACTGATCCGAAAGGCAAATGACCACTTGTTGCTTCTTGTATGCCTTACCCTGTAGCGGTAACAGACAGCCTGATCTGCCAAGGCCCTCTCAGACATGCATTCCAACCTGACACAGAGAAATGCCTAATCCAGACAGACCCCTGCATTATCCTGGGGTCTTCCAGGTTAGTAGCAGACGGAGCCATGGTGTCTTAAGAATGGGTAAGTACGTAGCAAAAAGGTCATTGCAAGAAGAGAACAATTCTCCATCAGAACCTCAAGACTAACTCTGAGCTGCAAAGTAGAAAAAAAAAGTAGGGAACAGAAACAAAATCTTTTTTTTTTTTCCACACCCCACTCTGCCGTCCACCTCGCTTAGTATTTTAAACATGTTGTGGAGTAGTTTTGCTTATATAGGGCAGTAATTTTCCACAAACCTTCTGGTACCTTCATGTCTTTTCACTGTGAGGCTATGTAACAAACCTCTACCAACAGGAGATGGGATGACTTAATGCTTTGGAAAGTATGTGTGATAACGTTAGCTCCAGCGCTGAAAATTCTAGGGCTGTTTGGACTACTGTGGGGAAAGATCGAGGATCTTGTGCCATGTGTTTTAAGTGAATTATGGGCTAGACCCGATAGTTCTTGGACATTTGTAATCTCATCATTTTCAGTGGCAGAACTCAAAAAACCTCCCAAAGATACTCGAGGGCATATTTGCTTGCAGATTTGTTTGCAAAGCCACTGCCATAGCTTTGGCCTTCTTTACAGAACGCCCACCCTTAGCCTGTAGTGGCTTTTCTAAAAAATGGCAATGCCAGAGTCCATGTCTCCTATCCTAGCATTTGTTTACATCATCTCCCTTGCCGTTGTCAGCACCTCATTCCAGTTGATGTCACCTTTTTTTTCCTGGGCTAATTGGCCTTTTCCCATTCATCTTCTCCACTGTGATTTTTTTCTTTTCTGTAAGATAGGAAAGTCCTGGCTCCTCCTCCCATCTCCAAGGAGATGATAAAAATCCTTATTTTATGAGTGACCAGTGGCACTATTGTGGTTGGGACTGACAGCCACATTATTTTCCCTTGTAATCATACTAAATCAGAGGAAAAAGAAAGGGAACCAGAAAGTATTAATATATTTTGGGGCATGATAGATCTTACAGCCTGCAACTGAGCCGCAGAAAGCCACTCATTTATCTACTTCTCAGTAAGAAACTCTAAAAATAAAGATACTTTTACGCTAAATTTTTCCTGAAGATATAAAATATGTACATTTTAATTACACTTTGGAGAAGGAAAATTAATAATGACAATTGCACCACTCCCCATTAGTGGAAATGCCCAGCAGTTAACCTGCCTCAAGCACTTTCCCTATCACTGAATCCCCTGGGTGGGATTTTCCAAAGTGCCAGCATTAGCTCAGCCCTGCTGCCATTAAAATCAATCACTGACTTCAACATGGGAGGAGAGTCAGTGCAGTGCCTGGCATGGGGGAAGAGCCTAACCTTTGTGTATGCAGTGGCTTGCCTGCATTTATGTGCATTGCTGCACAGGTGCTCAGATGCAGTCATGAGAACCAGGATTTTCCTCAGAGGACTTAAAAAGGAGCCAGACACTCAGCTGTGCTGAATAAAGAGAATGGGAAAAGAGTAATTGGGGGGGGGGGGGGGGGGGGGGGGGTAGCATAAGTCACGGAGGAAAGGGGGCTTTAAGAAGAATGAAGGAAGATGAAACTGTGGTGCATCTAATTCTTTGAAGCACTGAAAACCTTCATCTCGCACAGAAAGATGTGACCAACGTTGTGAGTCAATGACGGGTTTACTGACGTTACTGAGTGTTTGTTAAGGGTAGAGCAAATACTCATCTGGCTAATAAAAGTCAGTGAATTGTAGCTGCTGTGCTACTGCTCATAGAGCAAAACCTTCCAGAATACATTTGCAGTGTTATTTCATGCAGTCTATTTTCTGTCTATGGAATCCAATTGCCATAAGCAGTCACCAAGGCAAAGAGTTTACTAGAATTAAAAAAAAAAAAAAAAGGGATTTAGGGAGCTTTGTGAGCAAAGACAGCGTTTGCAGCTGCGTGTGCTAGATTAAAACAATGCAGGGGACAAACAAGCTTCCTGCTTCAGCAGTATAAGCTGATTGCTTTGAGGGTCAAGAAGAAAGGTTTTCTTGCCTTGTGCTAGCCCCGCTGATTTGTTGAGCGGAGTGGCCTACAGTATGATAATGAATGATGTAGATTATTTGCTATTCTGTATTATGGCAACCATGGTACTTCTTTACAAAGAATCTCCATTAATGAGTCTGTGATGAAGAAAGATCTCCCAGGTGGGAGCCTGGCTTGGGATTGATGAGAGCAGGATTCACACCCTGACTCTGAAACAAACTGACTTTAGAGGTGTAGCTTAATCATTCCGTGATTTAAATCCTCATAAATCCATAAAGAGGAGGGTGGTCACATTTTCAATAACAGCATGTTCTGTGCTGTGGATTCCCACTGAAAGTCAGAAGTATTTCAGCTGGAATTAGCCAACATGTTCCTGATTTGCACTGATGAAATGACGTCAGAAAATGGTGTTTTCATTCCGGTGTGTTTGTGGTGCTCCTTCTGCTTGAATTTGTTCCCACAGGCAAATAGCACAGCTCAGAAGAATAATTTCTGAGAATAGTGGCCCTGAGAAAGCTTAGCAACCTTAATCTTGAACGTAACCAGTTTCTGAAAGGGATGTAACGTGCTGGTGCTACTAGCAGAAGGCAGCCTTGGAGCCCCAGAAGCTCCCATCCAAGCCTGTATTCCTACTAAGGACTGTGCCTGTTTTTCATTACACCTGTTGCTTCAAGGTCAGATTCTCTTCAAGATATTCTTGTTTACTCAGAACAGTGGATAAAAGCGGAGGAAAAACTTTTAAACTGTAGGCTGTAACAGCTGAATTATTTATATTAATGGCTATGGGTGCTATATCTGTTTTTAAGAAAGACTGCAATACTTTGTCATAACTCCCATTTGGAAATGTCATTATAGCTAGCTTGAGCAGCAAATAGATACAGTATAGGCTGAGCAAGTTATTGATGTACAGGAGAGGCTTTTTCGATGATTATGTAGCTTGAACGCTTTAGCCAAAAGAAATTACTTAAAAAAGAAGCAGGTGGAAACAGTCAGACTGCTGTTCCCCCGTTAGTGCTGGCAGGGGTCACGGGCGCTTGCGGGTCTGTCAGGGGATAGTGGAATTTCTGCTGTGAGGGTGTTTGAGCTTTCTCGGGAACAACAAAGCAATCAAGAGGAGAGGATTTTTTTTTTTTTGAATTCTCACATATTTCCAGTCTTTATCTGATCTCCCTGGTGCATCCTTTGTGGAAATTCCCCTAACTGTCTAATAATCCAAAAGCCTGGGTAACCTTTGTTTGTTTATATTTTCTTATGCAGAATGATTCAAATGCATAAAAGTTTGAAGGTTTCAAAGTTAACCTCAGCTGCCAGTGCTGCTTAGCCATACTTAAAATTGAGACTGATGGACAACATTAGGAAGAAGGAAGGGTCAATGGCCATGGAATTATTGCCTTGATTAAAAACAATGATCCATTTCATCCTTTCCCATTTGGAAGCAGATACACATTTAAACTGTCCTTTTAACCTATTCAATGGGCTTAACTATTTTTATTATTTTATTAGCTGTTAATTTTATTGGAAGATGTGTGGCTAAATCCCCTGCACTTCTTCAAAAACCTTCTCTGAAGTCTGCTGCAGGTATGTACTATTTCCCTGGCCTGGGGGATGATTTTATATTAATAACTGATGTACGCAATTGGAGAGCGTTTCTATAGGATGCACGTAGATCCAATCTAGTCCTCAAGCGTAACGTGATCTGGCTCTGCTCTCTACATTGCATTAAATTGACTGTGTTGTCTGGTTAGACTCAGGGCAACTTAACAAGCTTGACTGAAAGGACTAACATCTCTGTGCATCAAGAGCAGACTTTGCATTAGTTAGCCACAGACTCTTTTTTACTGTAATTACACAGCTGAGCGTATGAAGTTTTACACCCTTTCTGGCCATGTGGTTACCAAACCCTTATGGTCGGGAGCACGACCGGGCGCTGCTCCAGCGCGGGGCTAAAGCAGATGTAGCAGGAACCGGGGCTGCAGAACGAACCCAAAGGCGCACACCCGAACCCAGAGGCGCACCCCAGTTGCCGTTTGTGCTGACAACGCACGTGCTGTGCTTGGTCGATTAATCTGAGTTCTTTATCTGGGGGCAGGTGGTGCTATTGCAGTCCGTTGGGGGTCACTGCAGATGGCTAGGAGAGCGCGGGCAGACTGATACAACCTGGAGACTCAGGAGGAACCTGTTGATAACATGAGTTTCGTCATCGCTGCTAGCACTCTCGCTGCTGATATTCAGCAGGTACAGCATGGTGGCGAAAATCATAAGTACTTACCACTTTCAATAAATAATGTGAGCCCAGACATTTATTAGTGGTGGCACGCTTTCGCAGACTAGGAAATAGTGTAGCAGTAGTGGTTTGTTACTTGGAAGGGTTAAGGGACATTTTTTATTTGCGACCCCCGAAAGCTCCTGTAGCCTCTTGGTGATTCAGCTCCAGTATTTTTATTCTAGATTGGTGTTCTGTAAGAGAAATTCAGTGTTGCAGCTGAAACAGCCTGACATTTCTGCATCCATAACTTTGACCCCAGCTTGTCCAGGATATTTTAGTAGATAACGTTTCCATTTTAATCATCTAAAATTTGTAAGCAATTACATGCTGAGGCTAATTTATACAGCAAAGGCATTTTTCGGTTGCTGTTTCATTATTTGCTATTCTGTGTGTGAACTTTGCCTTTCAAATGACATAATTGTACGTACACATACAAATGCTTCTCCGTGTATTAGCCCGCATTTTAAAAGCTGCCTCTTCATGCTGCTTTTGACCTAGCTCGCAGTCTTGCGGGCAGCGCGCTGTTAACAGAAGTGAAACAACGGGCGTTATTTCGCCTGGACTGTCTGCGGGCAGAGAACAAGCCGCGCTCCAGCGGACTGAAGTTCTCCCCTTGTGTGAAAGGGACACGCGAGGTGCCAGCCCCTTCTCCGGCCCGGCTTCTGGCAGCGGGGGAGAGGGCGGCACGGCCGGCGCCGCAGAGGCCGTTGGGCGCGGGCCGTTAACGGCCGGCGCGGGGAGGCTGGTGGCGCGAGGCGGGGCGCCGCGCCGAAGTTCGGCCGGGCGGCAGCGGCCGTTGGGCGGCCGCGCGCGCCCACCGCCCACCCGCCGCCGGCGCGCGCCAGCCGTTAACGGCCGCCGGCGGCGGCCCCGGCTCGGCGCGGCTCAGCCCGGACCGGCGCGGCCCCCCCCCCCGGGCGCTGGCGGTGGGCCCGGCGGGGCGGGGCGCGGCGAGGTGCGGCCTGCGCGCCGGAAGTGAGCGGCGGCGGCGGGGGCTGAGGCGGGAGCGGCGGCGGCGGCGGCTGTGGTGCCGGGCAGGGACGTGCCCCGGCTGCCGGGCGGCGGCTCCGGCTCCGCGGAAACAAGAAGGGCGAAAGGAAGGGAGCGGCAGTAGGAGCCGGTACCGGCGGCCACCGCTAGCGGCGGCGAGAGGAGGAGGCGCGCCCGCGGGGGTCCGCAGGCGGAGCGGGAGCGCGCCCGCCGCCTCGCCCCTCCATTTTGCGGGGGTCGCCGCTGCCCGCCGGGGGCTGCCCCGCAGCCGGGGCGAGGTGAGTGGGGAGCCGGCTGGTTGTCGGGAGGGGGCGGCGGTGGGGGAGCCGGGCGGGGAGTGGCGGTTCCCGCCGCTGAGGGACCGCCGGGGCCGGGCGGGCGGGAGGGTCTGTGGGTGAGAGAGGGGCAACGGTTTTAACGGCCCCCGCTCTGTGCCCCCACCCTCAGCGGTGATTTTGCAAGATAGACCTTTAAACGTTGGAGGCTGGCGGAGGTTTGGGGCGTTGGGGCTTGGGGTTTTTTTTTTTTTTTTTCCTTCTTCCCTCTCTGCTCCCTCCCGGCTTTTCGCCGTGGTGAGGCATGCCTCCGAAGAGGCTGGGAAGCGAGCCGGGGATGCGCGAGGGATGTGGTCTGTGGCATCCAGACAATGTCAGTTTGGGCGAGTCTCCACCCTGTGGAGCTGCAGGCACCGAGTCCCCTGCACGGGCATCGCCAAGTCGCTGTGGTGCGCCCCGGAGAACAAAACACGCGCAAAGCCCCTTTCCCTGCTGCAAAAGGGGAAAGAAACGGTTTGGTTTGTTCATAAGAATCGTCTGTTAAACACCTCCTCCCCCCCCCCCAAAAAAAAAAAAACAAACTGAAATCTTTTAAGCTTTTTTGCCATCCGTATTGCTGAGGGCAGGCTGGTTTGTGAAGAGCCTCCCAGGCAAGGCTGATGTCTGCATTGGTTTTCATGAAGATGGGGAGAGTGGTATATTGTCATCTTTTTTCATGGGGAAAATCACTGGTGCTGGGAGGGGAAGGAGGAGTGTCTGTATACATGAGTGTCATGTGACCCGTATGAAATTGAAATAGGTATAATCATTTTTCTCTTACCTTAGTGCTACTTGTTTTAAGCAGAAAGTAACTTACCTGTTCGTTTCAGAAGACTCTATTTTTGTTGAATTTGTTGTCGTATGTAGCAGAAAATGATTGCCTGTGTTCAGGGCTCCATCTTTGCATTTTATCTTTTTTTTTAACCAGTATTTCAGGACTTTTAATGTTTTTACCTTGTTAAGTATTGAGAAGCAGACGAAGAGAAACCATTGTGCATGAAGTCATTTCTCTTCTACTGGAGAAGTACGGGTGCACTCAGTTTGGTACAAGGACAGTGTCTCATACAGCTAATATTTTTAGGTTGTGATTATGTGATGGAGGAATGGGGAGCTACTGTTGGTGGAACTGTAGAATCATACCCGCATGCAGATCTATTTTACGTGTAGTCTCTTACTCCCTTTGCTCCCTTGTCTTCCAGACAGGGACACATCAGCTTATAAAACGCCTTTGAGCAGAAACGTGAATTTACATGTTTACTGATAAGACTTAGTATGTCTAAAACAAAAAGTCTTCCTATTTTACTTTCTATTTAGTCAGCTTTTTTCTGCTGAGAAGTTCCCTATAAAAATAGATAGGGGAACAACAAAAATCACTTGTTAAGTCTTCTTGAAGAACAGAACTATAGCTCATAAATTCAAGTTTTAGAGAATATTTTAAACTGTAAGTTTAAAAAAGCCTAGATACAGTCCATATGTAATATGCTGATATCCGTCTTTCGTGGGTGTGGTGGATAATGGAATATAGAACTATTTTTTGGCACCTAAGTTAGCATGTGGCATTTCATTTCAGAGGGTGACGCTCAAATAACCTTACAGAAATCCACATTCCCGAGGCTTGCTTTATTTATAGAACAAAGAGGTAAGGGGCACTAATAGTTTTATTTATTGCCTTCCTGGAAATTTCATTTTCAGATAGATGGTTCCCTGAAATGGCTTGTTTTTTGGACTAGTATGACATGCAAGGAAGAATTCTTCTATCCGTGTTTATCTGACTCAATAAAGGATGACTGGGAGAAAAGTATTGCTAAGACAAGACACGGTCCGGGAAAAGCATTGTGGTTTACCAGCTGTTAATCTCTTAATACAACATCAAAAATAATGCGAAAAGATACGCTGACACGTTTTATGTAATGTTAAATCTGCAGGCCTTGCATAATATCTTGAGACCATTGCCTTCAGGTTTGAATTTGAAATAGTTTTTTCCAGTGGGGTAGTGCTTTGAGATAAATTGTTTTGAATTTCCTGTATATTGCAGTCTGCTTGTTTTTAAAAAGGTAAACCACCATACAGATAACACCTGTTGGTTGTGAGAGGGGGATGTATGAGAATGCTGTAGTAACCTTTGTAGGTAATGGTTCAATCTGGTTGATTTTAAGATTTTAAGAGGGTTCCCCCCCCCCCCCCCCAAGAAAGTGTTTGAAATAGTCTTTTGAATATCAGAATGTGTGGTATCTCTTTTTTCTTGTTTCTCCCTCTTCCCCAAACCACTTAAAATTTGTCAGCTGTAAAGTTATTGTGTTGCTTATTTTGTCTTTCCCTCTGAATTTTGGCAGAATATGAACGTGAGCTCCTTTAATTCTTCCTTCAGCGTCAAGATTTTAAATACGAATCACTTAGCTCTTCTTAATTGAACATCTTTATGCAGTATTAATCTGATCTTTGGTGATGGTAAAATTTTCTTTCTTCTTAAGATGTCTTTCAGCCACTGGAGGAAGAAAAAAAATCTATCAAGCTGAGACAGAGTTAAGTCCAAGTTACTAATCCATTTAGGTGAATACTAAGAAGAATAGTGCTGAAAATTCCCCGTCATTAAACAATTTAGATCACATTCTTAATAGCAGAAAAATCCAAACTTCTTGTGTGAGAAATGAAGCCAAAGGTTGCAAAATAATCATACTGTTTTTCTGGTATGTCCAACAGTAGTTTTATTTATTAATTTTCAATTTTATGTGAAACAACATGCTCTGCATTAATATCTGCTCATATTGAAGACTCTGGTAATTAAATTCAGAGTGTTACAGGCAGTTACCGAAGTGAAAACTTTCTAACTTGCATTTCAGCCCCCAGCATAAAGCAAACACTGGTGCGTGCTTGTTTCATGATGTTTCATGCCCTTTCTCTGCAATTGCTGAAAGAAAATATTCTTTGGTTTTACACCTGAATCAGGCAATGTCAGATGAACAAATCTTCTTTAGAAAAGAAAAGGACGGGGGAAATCCAGATATATTTTATTGCTATTTAAGGTTTAATAACTTATAGGAAAGACAGAAGATTGGTACATAGTTGTGTTAATGTACTTCTACATAATGAAAAATGTTAATATTGTTTGAGTAAGGAAATGTAACTGTTACAAAAATAATATTGTAGTACTGAGTAAAATGTGTTCTTTTAAGCATTCAGAATATACTTCAGTCATGATGGCAGTCTCAGCATTTTGAGTGGGTACACACTTTAAATGCTTTTCACCTTTAGGAATGCCTCCAAGGTTAGTGGAGAAACTTGCACTGTAATTGCCTGAGTTGTAATTGTTCTTCAGATTAACAAGGGATTTAAGTTTCTACTTGTTAATCTGCAAGCATTATAGTCACTTAAAAACTCTGTCCATTGAAAAAGGCATATTATTTTCAAAAGGTTAATACTAGAAACTAGTAATAAATATCCAATTAAGCGTATCAGTCGCTATGAGAAAGACATGTAAAATTCCTTAATGATTCAGATTGCTAATAATCATTCTCATCATTGAAGATCTTGTGACGCGTGAGAGAAGTATCTGAAGCGTACTTTATGTGACTTGATGCGTATATATGTTGATTGGTATTTTTCCACTTTTCAAAGGGTTAAAGTTGCTTCTGTATTTTGCCAGAGTAGTAGTTATTTGCTGTCGTTAAAAAGTGCAATATAAAATGCTATGTAGAATGATGTTTTTGTTTAATTTGCTCTTTTTTTCATGGATCTGTTAATGAAGAGCACTTGAAATGTCTTGTTCTGTGTGTTATCACTTTATTTGTTGGGAATAGTACGGAGAAATACCACATGCCGGAGAACTTGATAGTGGTGGTAAGCTAAATATGAGGCAAAAACATTTTTTTCCTCCTATATTACTTCATAATGACTTTGTTGACTCCTGTGGAGAGGATAACGTGGAAAAGAAACAATGAGCTACTAAAAATAGTTTAAAACACTTTTTTAGTCATGGAACGTAACTTTTACCTGTTATTAACTGTAGTTCGCGTCTCATCAGATGTGCTTAAATTGATGAAATCAGAAGGCTTATTGAAGCTTTGTTGCCTCTGGTCTGTCTTTTTAGGAGAGCAAAATATAAGATGAAAGATTTTTATATAAAAGTATTACAATGAGTCTGGTGAAGGAGTGATTATACACACTAGCAAAACTGTTATATTAACTTTTCCGAGTAAATATTTTAAAGTTTTTGAGAACTCAAGTTGTTGCTGGTAAAAATGCAACGATGCTGACTAGAGTAAATTGTAAACTGAATAAGGATTGTTCTTGTCTTGTGTGAAAACTGCCTTAAATTACAACCCTTATTGAAATATTAGTGTTATCTTGTTATAATTGTCTTTAACATCTGCTGAAATGCAGATGCATAAGAATCAGTACTCTGCCAGTGTAAGTGTTTAGAACAGCAAGTTTTATTCATATATGAAAACATAGAACACTGTTTTGCTTAAGCTGTGTTAAGCACAGCTGAAAATCACCTTACTGTTTCCTACCATTTCTTACAACATTGTAGCTGATTTCTAGCAGATAGGGGTTAGAAAGAAACACAAAGGAAGAGTGACATCCTTCTCCAGGTCTGTGGCTCTAATTATTTTATTCCTTGTGTCAGTATTGCACTTCGATTTTTTTTTTTTTTTTTGAAATGTCTCTTGAGAAGTTTAATAGCGAACTTGATCATTTCTTTCAAATGCACATATGAAGTGGGGAAAAATATGCTAAATAAAACATATGTACTGAAGAGGGGGGAGGTTGGGGGAACTCACTGGCATCCTTCATCCTCTCTGAGAACTTGCCCTTCCAGAAAGCTTCAGGAGTGGTTGCACGGGGGTTGGCGGAAACTTCTGTTCGTGGACTAGCGGGCAGTGGAAGCAGTGGCTGGCATAAGGCTCTTTTCCCCTGGCAATGCTGTGGTTCCATCTCATCTTGCCCTTCTCTCTCCCCAAAGACTTACTGATTTCCTGTGTTTGTAGGACCTGTAGTATTCCTGGCATATATTTTTGTCTTTAATAATGGATTAAACAAAAGTGTAACTGCTCTGTGTCCAAAGTAACAATAGAGCTACTTTTGGTAGTATGATTTTCTTGTCGTTCTGTTTTTTGGGTTTTTTTTTGTTTTCTTTAGCTATACCTTTATGGCCCTTCCATTTGGGAAGGAGCAGGTTTATTCTTTTCCTCCCTAAAGAGAAGCTCCAAGTAGAGCTTGTCCCTTTCCAGTGATATACGGATAGACTTACTTAATCCTGGTGTTAACAGGATACAGTTCTTGCATGACAGAATTTTTCAAATATGGTATTTCTAAGGCTTTGGAGCTAATTTTTTGTCATTAATCTACTGTAAGAACAGCCGTCTTCAGCATAGAAAAGGTAGTTCATTCTATGGGATCATCATCTTAGTGTCTGAACTTGGTTTCAGAGTGCTGGTAAAAGTGCCTCCCTAAACTGGAATCCCTGTTGTCAAGTGACTCGTTTCTGCTCCTGATGCTCTACTGGCATGTTACCAGTGAGCAGTGAAAAAACTGCAGGTTCTTCTAGGAAGTACTGCAAACTCTTCAATGATTACTCTCATCAAAATTATTCAAGTAAATTCAGAGGGGGAAAAAAAAGAATAATTATTCATCATAAGAACAAACGTTTTCAGAAGTGTCCCAAAGACTTAATTACTAGCTTTGCTGAGGCTGTAATTGGTAAATTTGCATCAGCTGCTTGTAAAATTGGATTTTGAAGGCTATTTCATTAAATAGTGTTAAAGTGCAGTAGCATGTATCAAATGTTGATGGCAGAATAATTTCAAGCAGTTGAATTCTTAAACTGATTATCACCTTTGCGCTGGCATTTGTTCAATACATGTTATGAAATTGCCTGCTGAGTTTAAGTGCGGTGGGTTTAAGTGCTGAGTTTAAGCTGAGTGGGTTACTGTATACTGTGCAAAATGCTACTTTTACAAAGTAGAGCTCAAAAAGGTGTGAGGTTTTTCTTTGGCTAGAATTTTGTGCTTTTGGAAAATACAGATGGTGGCGAGACTGTTTTACCTTGATGCTGCTGTTCTAACCAGTGATGGAAGAAGATGCTTACATTATTTACTTACTTTTAATGCCTCTGGATTTCTCTAAGTCTTGTTATTGACTATTTTGATGAGATATCTTTTTGTTCAAAACGCCTATTTGATTTGCTTAATCATTCATGTTTAATCATACTGAAAATACAGTCTACAGATTTTTCTCCTTGTCAGAAGGTTTGTAGTCTTACGTCTAACTCTGGGAAGTTTACTTGCTGAATTGATCCTTACATTCGGAAGCAAACAACTGGAATACATGCTTGCTGATTTTCCAGCTCTCCTCTTCTTCATCTCTTCGTGACGAGGTGTTACTGATAGGTAGCTGATAGGCTTGACCCTAGGTGCTGCAGAAAATAACATGAGCAAAACAAATCTGCAGCTTCTTTGGATGAAGTGAAGCTGCTCCCTGCATTGTAAAAACTTTTTCCAGTCGTTAATCCCTGCACAGATGTGTTCACTATACCTGGGTGAGATGTGGGTTAGCTATTTTACCTGCTTGCCTCTCTAATGGTGCTGGCCCAGTCTTGAGAACTATGTATTCCTGCCAGTGTTTTCCTAGTAGGTCCCTTAATAAATGGTAATAAGAAGAGCAAAGGTGAAGCAATCGAGATTAGAGGTAACTGTTTTACTCTCTCTGGTTGAAATATCTTTAGCTCTTACTTGACTTTAATGATCCTTGAAGTGTTTGGCTTAAAAATACCCTCTTAAAAAAAAAGAGACTGGGGAATTTTAATCTGTATAACTTCTATGATCCAGTTTACAGCATGATCCACGACATGCCACACTGGTAAAATTGAAGGTATGGTGAGCTGCAGTGAGAGGCAGAAATTATTTGGGGAGCTGTTGAGAGGGAAAGGAAACTACACCCTTGTATATGTCTCCTAGACCCTGATTATATACCTCGGCAAAATGAAAATAAATGGTTCTTTTGTCTCTGGGGATATAAAAGTATTTTTAAAAATAAAAACAAAGTCCTTTTCAGGGTATTGTTTGCAT
Organism: Struthio camelus; assembly: GCF_040807025.1. Taxonomy (NCBI): domain Eukaryota; kingdom Metazoa; phylum Chordata; class Aves; order Struthioniformes; family Struthionidae; genus Struthio; species Struthio camelus. The sequence goes on along the minus strand of NC_090947.1, from coordinate 8,038,954 downwards.
CTTGAAGAGTATTAAATGTACCTGCCCCGAGTTTCAGAATCTGTTGTGGATAATACTCAGCACCATGACTTTTGTATATGAATTCATGTTCACCTCCAGATAAGTGTTATCCCTTTGCATTTTATGCAAGCTGATTTGCAAATCTAAGGCAGATTTTCGCTGGATATAGAAAACTGGTAGTTCTCAAGGTGTTTTTAACCGTTTCATGAATTATGCTACCTTTTGCAGCTTATTGGTGATTTTGGCATGGGAAGCTTATTAGTTTTGCAGAAATACTGTACTTTCAGACTAATTGACTTAATTTAAATCCTGTGTTTTTTCTCTTTTGTGTCTGAGCTCATGAGCTCATTGTTACTCTAAATCTTTACAGTTTAGAACAGGAATTGCTGAATTAGAGAACAACTCATTCTTTAAAATATCTAATATTTGTCCACGTTCTTCAAGTTCAGAGTAAAAGGTAGGCGTGTTTCTTTTCCCGTTTAGCAAATGTGCAACCATTTAATTATGGCTATGACAGTATTCCCTCTGGTTTCCTTTTATTATTGCCTTGGAATATGGTGAATTCACCAATGATAACTTAAGATCAGAAATTCTTAAACTTTTGCTAGCTCTGGAACATTTACTGTAAAAGTGTGAGCTCCCTTATGTAAGTGTTAGAAAACAGAAAGATAAGATGTGCTTTCTGAAGTGATGTTCATCTGGATGTTTGTGAAGTCAGTATGTATCTGTCCTTAACTAGGTTTAAGGTAATGTCCAGTTCGTGTCCAGATGCTGAAGAGTGACTGTGTGAGTGATTTTGTTAAGTGTCCTCTTGTAATTACTTTTTAATAGCAAACTAATTGTTACTGATAAAGAATGTAAGCAGGAAGTCAAATGCAGATTTATCTGCATGTGATTTCAGTAACGTAGACTGGGATATCCTTCAGTACAGTTTCAGAAATGTACAGTAAGAATTTGCTTGAAGTGGCTTTTACCTCAGTTATTTGAAATGGTGCTGAGTGCTGTGTTGTTCTGAACTATGATTGCAGATGCCTCAGAAGTCATTTTTCTGTGCGGAGTTGGTGTTTGCCTAAGTTCGTTTCCCTGTCACGCACAACTGCTACCTTTTTTTCTTGAATATGTTTGAAATGAATGAACATTGCACTGCGTTAACAAGTTAGCATTAAGGTGTTTCTATTATTATGTAGGTAATGGTAGTTACACAGTTTTTCTTCATCCAGTGTAATACCTGTGCACGTTCCATTTCTTCTTGAGCCAAAGACTCTTGAGTCATTTTCTGTGGTGGCACAACTCTAACAGCAGGAGGAAGAGTCCCTCGTTCCAGACCAGCCTGGTGGTCGTGGGAATAGGCTTGAATCTCCTCTGTTGAAAGGAGATAACTGACCTGAGTTTCTTACAGCCTGTGTAAAAGGGCTAACTAGATAACTACATAAAGGCCATTACCTCCTCTTCTAGCTATGTCTTAAAGGACAACACAGCCTGTGTGAAATAAATGCCGTGCCTACTCTAGCTGCTCTCAGAAGTGAGGACAGGTTTCACAGCTCATGGATGTTGCTCCCAGTTGTTTTATGTAAGGTATATTGCTGACAGATTGGATCTGGATTTAGAATAAAGCTTCAGTGTTTGTTATTACGCTGTTGGCTGTTCCTAGGCAGTTCCTTGTTCATGCATGGTTTTTTCAGATTTCATCATGACTTGCCTAGTTCATGCCTGTGTAGTGATGAGGCATCTTACATAGGATTTTTGATTCCATGCCAGAAGCCAAGCATTTTTTTATTTATCCTTTAGCCATTTTGCTTCCTGTTGTCCTCCTTACTAGCAGAAGGATCATGACGGTCTTGTTGTACCGTTTAAAATTGGGTTAACTATTGTTGGAATCTGTTTTTGTTTAATACAGTAATAAAAATGTCTTCCTTGGACTTCCCAGGTGTCTGCAGCCATTCTTCTTTACAGGTGGCTAAGGACCTTTTATATAAAAAGACATATGATAGTGCGTTGTTCCTATGGTGGAAAAACTCCTTAAGCTATTCTTAGTCTTTAAAGAAAAATGAATTACAGACCTCTTTTTCTCCAGGTAAGTTGTCGCTTATCTGTCTCCCTAATGAGAGAAAACGTCTCCCTAACTTAAGAAAATGACCTTTTAGTTGGATGTGTGGTTCTGAATGGCTTTGATAGAAACGTGAATGATTCACAAAATGTTTTTTGGGGAACAGCATGCAATTTGTTGTGCGTATCAATGACTAACACTTTCAGTGGTTTGGATTTTAGTTAATGGTAGTTGTGTGTTAGGGCTTAAGAAAAGCACTCGTAACTATTAAATAACGGGGATTTATTTAGGCAACAGCAGAATGAAAGGCCGTTTGTTTTCACTCACGAGTAACTTTACGAAATAATAATACTGACTGAAACTTGTCAATTCCTTTGGCCATCTTTGAGCATGTCATAGGTCAGGAGAGCAATTCTTCCTGAAGCGGGGGAACTAAAGATCACTTTTTATTTCGCCTCTGCTGAGGTACGTCCATCAATAAGTAACTCGGTACTTGGCAGCACTGGCGTCTTAAGATCAGTCCTATGAAAGTGAAGGGTTATTTGTGAGACTGATTGGAGTATCAACAATAAATTCCTGCCCAGCAAGGAGAGAAAGCAATTATTTTCCTAAAGAAATGTCCTGTTGTTCTGGGTTAGAGGCTTCAGAGGTTCTTTGTAAAATGCGTAGAAGATGTGAGAAGTCTCGTTTTCAGCAGTTACATGGAAGGAGAAGGAAGGGCGCACAGAAAAGCATGGATGTTGTCTTTCCTTCTGGCAGCTGGCAGAGTGGAAAATGGAAGCAATAGGAAAATGAGTGAAGTTCTTAGGAGGAACCACATTCACATCACAATTCTGAAATTGAAACATGCTGTGTCTTTATAAAGATTTCTCTGTTACCTAATTTCCAGTTGCTGTCACGGCCTCCAGCTTGAGCTTTTGTGCTTGCTATCCTTCTTAGTGAAAATCAGACACTTTGTTAAGAATGGAAGGCAAAAGAAAATAGTGAGTGCTTCCGATTAGCTTAAATGAAACCTTCTACTGTGATACCACTTATTCCTGTTTAGTTACAGTCTGTGCAAGAGCTTCAGAAAGCCCCTCAGACTTGGAATGGCTTATTACTGCTTTATGTTGACAAATCCTAAATTATCTTCCGTGAGCTGGCACGGAATGTTGCTGGAATGACTAGTGTGCATTGCAGGGTTGAAAGTCCATTGTAGAGCAAACGAAGTATTTTCAGACTGTGCACTTTCAACCTCAGCGCCGTTTCACTTCTGAAATGTGATCACTTAGATTTCTCTCTTTTTGAAAAGATAAGTCACTTAACCTTCATCCTCCTGAAGTAGCAGGTAATTACAATTTTTACAGCTGTCATATAGGAAGTTAGTTTGGATAGACTGTTAGCCCATGAGTTTGGGAATGATTTTACTGAAGTCTTTCTATATGATTTTTCTGGGCTGTGATCCTTCAAAAATGTATTAAATGGTGTGTCCTTTAAATTTAAAATATACCTAATGTAGGAAAAAAGCAGAATCACTTTATACGTTATTTTGATTTAATGCACAGGCTCCTTGCTATAATTGTAATGAAAAGTTTAACTTTAACTTTTGCTGCTTACTTTCTGGCCTAAAGCCTGATCTGAGTACAGAATATACCTTTAAGTTATGTATGTAGGCAGTTTACTGCACTTTTTTTTTTTAAACTATTCCTCATATCTGTAGCATCTTCTGATGGTGAATAAGTTTTAGACTCATTGTTATGAAATGTATACTTTCTCATTTTGAAGACAGCAATATGAATCGTCATGTCCCTCTAAAGTGTGACCGTGGGCCAACCTCATGTCTTTGTAGGCTGTAAAGTAAAAGATGCATTTCTGGGCTTTGTCTTCGGTGAATTACTAGATTAACAGTACGTTTTCGTATGTCCACTGGGCGATCCTACAAGGTCAGATGTGGAATATGAGCTGTAGCTTAGAATGCTTTTATACCATCTGCATTTAGAAGTCCTGCAACTTATGTAATAATCACTGAAATCCATATTTCAGTTAACAGATCATTTTCCTACAATTATTTACCTGAAGACAGGCTGTATATCACTATAACGTTTCAATATTTAAAAGGTAAGTTGGAGTGCAAAGTTCTGTCTGCAAGTTGTTTAGGGTATTTGTTTTATTGAGGTAATACAAATGGCAACTGAACCTCTACAAAGAACTGAGATCTGCTGAGCTCAGGACCTGTATTATATTCCTCCTGGCAGTCAAATGGCTAATGAAGCCTGACAGTGCACATTTTTATTCCTGTATAGCACTGGAATAAGCTTTTTCCTATTTTGCAACCTAATATTTAAAGTTAGGGTTGCGGTGAATAGAGCCAACAAAAAGTACTCATGAGACCGATATATGTACAGATGTGCTGTATGCTATTTCAGAGTCTCGTACTGTGGACATTTGATAGTTAAAAAGTTCAGTAGAACAAAACTTGCAGTTTCATTGAATGATAGGTCTTCTAATGTAGATAGATCTGCTTGGCTGAGTATGATCTGAAGTTGTTTAAAGGTAGTTCAACTGTTGACATGAAGGAGAGACACCCATTTTGCAGTACAAGTAAGGTCTAAAGCGTTTTCATAGTGGAAGGGGTGGGTAGAATCTGTGGAAACTTTACCTTTGATTCTGTTTATAAAGCTGCATGTGTAGCATATGGAAAGCAACGCATGCTTGAAATTTCTCACAGTGAAATGAGAACTAAAGTGCTTTGTCTTTCCATTACTATCTGAGAAACAAGAAGTGAATTTAAAATAATATAGAAGGTCTAAAGTGTTTGTAAAACAGGGGAAAACTCTTTAAACAGCGTCTTCCCCCGACTTTCTTTAGTCTCTGGGTTTTGCAAAGCATAATAAAACCCCTACCTTCTGAGCTTAGACTCCATGTGATGGATTTCTTTTTTATCCTTGAAGGTGTGATGAACAGTCTTCCAGTTGTTTAAAACCTGTCTCACCTGACCAAGACAGCCAAAACTTTTTTTCTCCTTTGAATCAGATTTGCTGTTTCTGTGCTTGTTATTAACTTTCTGAGAGGGGGCTTAGTCTGGATTCATCTTCAGTGCACCCCTTGACACACTGGAAACATTTGAGAACAGCATTTATGTATGTGGGATTTGGTTAACCATGATAAGGATGATATAAGGTCTTGGTATGTGTCTTCTGTAGTTCATTGTTCCAGTTAAAGCTGCCTAAATCTTTATTTCTGTTACTTTGGAGTGAATTGAAAAGCAGGATAAAAGACCAGTTGTACTCTTAGGAAAATGTTAAATATTGCAGCTGGCCTTATGTTGTCTACATTCTTTTTGCCTTCTAGTATGGATTTAAATATTTGGTATTACAAGTGAGCATGCTTTCACTGTGTTATGACATGCCATAGGAGTTGAGGAGGCTTGGGCTGCTGACAAATTCAGCAGCTGCTTATTCATTCCTAAAATGACTTTTGCTCCCTTCCCTCCCTCCCTCCCTCCCCCCCAAATGTTGATATTTTAGCAAGGTTCAGGCAGTATTATTGACAGGAATAGAGAACTAGAATGCTTTTGTGGGGGGAGAGTATGATTAGATGTATTTATTTTTTATCTGGATACTTTATATGAAGCACACCTCTTAAAACATCACTTTTTATCATTTAAAAAAACCCTACTTTCAAGACAGTCAAACTGAAGCATTAAACTTCTAAAGTAACAGCTGTTGTTCCAAACACCGGTATGTGGGATATGAATGTTTCATGTTTACAGAATATGGAAAGTGTAGATGAATGGTTAACCAGCTAAAATGTTATTTGGTCAGTTCACTTTTTGAAAAGAAAATTTAAAATTTTGCCTGACGCTACTCATTGTGGGTAACTATCAGTGCTGTGATTGCTCATCTGTGAAACTAAGGAACACAAGTTTATGGGAGGTGCTGGGGAAGTTAGAGGTCCAGGAAGAGAAGCCCTTGGTTTACTTACCAGTTTAATTTTCTTAATGTAACTTTGGAAGTTCTGCTGCCTCTAGAATGTGAGTAGTAACACTTCCTCGAGGGAGGAAAGCAATAGTCGGATCCTGCGCACATCCAGAATGGTCTGGGCAGTAACGTGTTTGAACACTAAGAGCTGTATTTCATCACTAGTAAATGATGATGATCTTCCTGTAATGAGGTGCATGTGTAGTTGCCTGATACTTAATAGGGTACAGTTTGAGAAATGGGTAGTTTTTGTATTTGTATTGCTGCTGTGCTTAATATTTTGTTCAGGGCATGTTTAGAAAATCTGCTTGTAACTGACTCTTTGATCTTTTTCTTTCCAAAAATGAGCAAGATATACGTTCAAATGATACCCGTGACTCTGCGTTCTGTAAATAATTGATTTATGTCCTCTGTGTATTGCTAATGGTTTTATAGTGTCTTGAGGAACAGGGCATTATTTAAAAAGAGGAAGTTGGGTCTACCACAGAGGAAGCAGTATATTATGGCTTAAATGCTGTCCTTGTCATCTTTGGACCACACTTTTCTGCATGCGCTCGCGCGCGCTCTCTCTCTCTCTCTCTCTCTCTTTTTCTCTCTCTCATATTACATGCATGTGTCATTCTTGATATGGTTTCCCAAATCTCTCTTTTTGCTGCAGACAATATGTAGTTTTGAATGTTGTGCGTATACCTCTCTGGTCCTTTTTTTGAGTACTGGTCTTGAAACGTTTGCTCCTGAAATGCTGTTTGATTTGAAACTGGAAAAGCAGGAAAATACCTTTTTCTGCATGCAGTTCCTTCCTGTGCTCAGGAGTACAGGAAGCACGCGCCCTAAAGTTTTGTTGGCCAAAACCGTGCCATAGGCAGTGTTATGCCCACTGGGAACTGGACAGAATATTATCCTTGGTGTTCCCTATCTCGAAGTGAACGCAGAGGAGGTTGGATGGTGTAATTAGTTGTGCTAGTCCTGTGCTGCCTGCATGTTCTTCTCAGGTGGGAGAAATTCTTTTGAGGATGCACAAGACTTGAAAGTGGGGCTGAGAACTTGCGTTCTGTGACTTGTTTGCATTTTTTGACTGGTGAGGAATAATGGAGCTTGAAAGAGGTACTATCAGTCAGACTCGACCTTATTACTTTAGCATGGAAGGCTCTGAATTCTGCAAATGTATTGTTCTTTTAACTAGTATTGTCTGGAAGAGAAGGTTGTGACTTCAGAGGAAAAGTAGAGACCAGGAATAAACAAACTCCTCAGAGGCATTCTGTTTGTTTTTTACAGCTATTTCTTTAAAAATGGTGAAGCCACTGATATCTTGTTTGAGGGGGTTCACATTGATTCCTGTGAAGCATTCTAGCTCTGAAAGGTTAAGGTTATACATTGCTATTTAGGTTGCAAACCTTCTTTCTGTGGAGATGTTACATTATTTGATACCGGACTGTTGTCTGAAATAAATACGTTTCCCTGTTGGGACATGTGTGAAGTTTATTACTTGGCTGACTACCCTTTTGAATCTTGTGGGCTTGGGCTGCAGAATAATGGAGCTAGTTGATGTTCTGTTATAGGTTTGAGCCAAAGATCTTAATTTTACAAACGTTTTTCAAATACTGGAATCTGCACTTCCCATCTGCAGTTGCCGTGCCCTGCATCTTTGTTCCCCTCTCCCCAACGGAGCTGGTAAAATTTGTTGCGGGGCGCTCTCTGGCTTGTGATTGAGCTGTTTCATCTCAAGATCCCCTGAATGGTTGCACTGATGGGACTGAGACAGTGACATTGGCTGCTAGTACCGTTCCTGCGTGGGGGATTCCTGGTCATTCTTCTCAGCAGTGCTGCCATGAGACCACAGCCTGAAGCTTGCCAGTTGGTTCCCTTAATTCACGAGAAGGTCCGCTGGCAGCTTTGATGTAACAGCTGCAACTGATGGTATAGGGTAGTAGCACCCAGGTGTTGAGTGATTCACTGCTGATAGTTCTGGCTATTGTCCAGTAAGTCATGAATTTTATCTAGCCTCTAGCTTCTTGACTATGATTTCATGTACACCTTGATGGCCGTTCATTCAAAGGGCACTTACTACGCTGACTTTGCACTGATTAGTTATGTCGAACTTTTCGAGCTCTTGCTGTACTGCTGTATATTCAAGCAATAGCAGAGTGTGAGGTTAAGGTTTTACAATCCTACTGAGCAATGAGAAGAGAGCAAAGTAACATGACCCATAGCTTTAGCTTTCTCTGTTTTGCGTAAACTAAATTAATTGGAAGGCTTCCTTAATGTGAGTGGAAAAAAGTGTCCAGGTAATTGCTTCCTTATTTATTGTATTTTTATCTATCTATCTATCTATCATCCTTTTAAAGTATGGTGCAGGATTTCTGTCAAATGCAAGAGAATGCTTTCAACAGAATGCTAAAGCTGTATGAGTTTTGTTTTTTTTTTTTAACCAGCAGCCCAATTAAAACCTATCTTGTGTATGAGAAATCAGCTTAATAAAAAAGTGTATATAAAAAAAATTTAAACTATTTATTGAGACTAAAGTATTTGAGGTCTCCCAGTAATGTTTTATGTTGATAATACCACCTACCTCTTGTCTAATGCTTCTTACAAGCAGATGCGCAAAAAGTATACTACTCTGAACAGCTAAGAAGTAATAGTACTGAATACTAGGAATTCATCTTTGGTTCATGTGATTGGCTTTGTCTATTGTTGTAACAGTAATGTGTGGAAATCTTTCTAAACTTTCCTCCACTGACTTTTGGGCTTGCTTTTCCTTTTTCCTATGGTGGTGGGGTTTTCTTGTTCTTTGTTTGTTGATTTTTTTTGTTTGTTTTTTGTTTTATTACTTGAAGGAGGGGGGAGTCTCATTTAAAACAAACTCTTAGTTTTCCACCTAATCTTTGACTTGTAAAATTAAATTTTAAATGACACTGTCCTTTGTGTGTAGCACTGTCAAATCCAGAATATGCTATTGTAAGTCTAATATTTATTGACTTTTCAATGCACTGTTTCTTTCCTTCTGCTGTCGCTTCTTCTTGGCAGAAGACCTAATTTGCTTTAACTGAATCGGGAGAGTTTCGTAGAGAGAGATTTGAATTTCTGACTTTGCATATGCAAATAGCTTGGATCGTCTGCTGCAGATAGCGTAGTCCTAACCTTTTTTCTTATGATGGGAGGAAGAGGTCTTTTGGCTCCTTTCACTATGTGATTATGAGATGGAGTTGATGATGAATTTATACTTGTGTGGGAGCTTTGCATGAGAAATCTCCAGTGCTGTAATGAAGTGGCTGGAATGAGTCACTTCAGTTTTGAAAGGCTTTTGCAGAACTTGAATGTGGGAAAAGCCTAGTTTATGAAAAGAAAGCTTTTGCTAGTAATAAAAATTAGTAGAAATTGTAAATAAATGCTTTGTGCATATCTTTCATCTAAATCTTACACAGCGTGACCTATGAACTGAACTTGTAGACGGTTTCTGTATTTAGGCATGATACTGTTAATGACAATATTTTTATTTATATCCTGAAGTTATTTTGGATTTGGCATCTGAAATATTTTATGTAGTGGTATCACCAGGCATAGGGAATTTCTCTAAGCTTTTCTTCTGTACTTTATGAAATGTTTGGATTGTCCTTGACCTGATTTAACAATTTGATTTCTTTCCCACCCTGGCCTGCGAAATCAATTTGGCAATCCACTTCTTGATGTTCCACTTTATACAAAAGTATAGGGAGATGAGAGGCCATGGCAATATTTAGAATCGTTAAGCCTAGATAGGTAGCTCAGGGTTGGTGTATATTTTTATTTTTTATGTACTGACATGTTATCACATGAAGATCAGGAACCAAACGGTCTCTTGTCAGTTTTTAGTCTAATTTTTGTATTGAGTAAGAGAAGCAGGGAGATTAATGCAAAGGGATACCTGAAGAACAGAGCTGCTTTTCTAGCTGCAGAACCGCGCTTGCTAGCCATTCCTCTGCGTGCTTTGGAGTCAGTCAAGTGAACTACCTGCTGTCATGTAAATGAGCGAGATCAGATGCCCAAAGCTTGACTCAAGTACTTTAACATGCTTTTTGTGAATGAAAAAAAATCTAAGGTGGTAACTGATAGCAAGAGCTGTAGCACTTTTTTACTGAGTTGAAGTGACATCTTAATTCAGAAGAGTGAAACTGAAGTACATCACCTGTATAGGTTTCAGGACCTTCAAAGAAGCAGCCTTGCTCTACTTTACCTCCATGTCCAGTGATTCCCTCCTACTGACGGGAACAGATATGTAGCACAAACAAATGCATTCCTTTACAGTGTGAACATGTACCCTGACAACAAGTGATCCGTAAATAATCATACATAAGGAATTGATTTGTGTGTTTTAGTAATTTTATGTTGGCTTTACTGCAGAGATGTGTTGGGATGCAGGGAAAATGTGCAGAAAACTCCCTGTGGAATGGAGTTTATAACTCTACAAAAATTATTTCCTTCTCTGGCTTGCAATCCTGTTCTGATTTGCCAGGGAGGAGTCGCACACTGGCCCTTAAAGGTATGCTAGGCTATAACTCCTATCAGCAGAGCTTAATAAATCCTATAGGAAGATGATAGGGAGAACTTGCCAGCACGTTCTTGAATGGGAGTTTAGAGGTACAGGGACAGACAGAAAAACAATAAAAGCAATGAGAATACGTCCTTGATTTCTGTTTTGTTTCATTATCTATCATTTGGTGCTGTTTTTTTTGGTTATTTCTGCTTGAGGTAGACAGCTAACGTTCAAGTGTAGTAACTTTAAAATGCTGAAAATTAAAACTATTTTGGCAAATCTGTATCTCACTTAGCAATCCAAGGAAATAAGATTACAGGTATTGGAAAGTTCCACAAATTCCTGCGTCTGCATAAACGTTTTCATTAATACAGGATGCAGGGCGAGAGATAGAGTTTGGAAATTATTCTGCTTTTAGATATTAAGGTGCTAATGAATAAAGACGCATGTTTTAACGTTGCTTTTACGCTGACCCATCATCTACATTTTAAATAGCTACTTCTGTTGCTTTGTGGCTTACTTCAGCTATAGCAAATTATTGCAGATCGGTTTGCTCTTGCCAACCCTTGTCCTTAACAAGATGTGAACGTGTGCCAAGTAATTACCATTTCTGGTGTCACAAATTACATTCTTACATAGTGTGGTCAACTTAGTACAGCTGCTTTCGGTAGTAGAAATAATCAACTGTGGTATGCTTCTACTGTGTTATTCTGTAGTTTATTCATCTGGCTCGATCCTTAGAGAGGTCTTTATACCAAAGAAGATATTTTTGAGGAAACAAAAATAATTGTTCTTTTGGGATGTTCAGGAAAAAAAAAAAACTCTTCAGTCTGAGGCCTGCCAAATTGTTACACAGCTGTTAAGATGATATAATGGTTTTTTGTTTGACTGAGGACACGGATACAAACTTCCTTCCTCTGCATTTATATTTATTCTAGTTGTATGCAGAATTTGTGGTATATATCTTCCAGTTTTCTGTTGAGGGAGAGTCCCTATAAAATACGTACAAACTTACACATATAGTTTATATTTGTTTATGAAATGGATGACCTAATTTCTGTGAACTGGATATAACCTCCTCTCCCAATTCTACCAAAAAAAAAAAAAAGGGGGCCAGAATAAGAGTTTGCCCTGGTTTTATATTGCAGAAAAATACTCAACTTAGTATTATTGACTGGAATGCACTTAATCTTGGGAGACCTTCACCATGGTTAAGTTAAAAGAGAACTTATTTAGCCAGACTTTTAAAATGGACTCGGAGTGGGTAGTAGATTCCGTCTTGTTTGTGCATGTAAGGTATTCCTGCATTTGTTATGAGCCACGTTTCCTGCTGCTCTCCAAATTATACTGAAGGAAATGACTACGCTGGTGATCGACTTTATGGACACAAGCTTAAGTATTTTAGAAAGGAACTGAGATTGGCTGTAGTGATACTGTAAACGGAGATAGAATTTTGCCTTAGGAAGGGCATGGTTCTTTGAGCAAGATGTGAATTCCATAAATGTTACAGTATAATCCCATTCTTAGCCCTGCTTTTTCTAATTAATTTTTAATGCTTAGAAGTTGCATATAGTCCTCCTTGTAGGAAGGACAGGAATTTTTATGTTCTGCAGGGAAAAATGGAGGTAGCTTGTGTTAATATACCTGTAATAGTGGCTTTTTGTTGTTTTCTGGTTTTCTGGTTTTTTTAAACAATATTCTTGTAATATCATTTCGCTTGCAGCCAGGAAGGGAACTATTAAGGAATTATAGAAAGCATCTCACTAGTTAAGAGGAGTCATCTATAGAGTTTATCTGCTTGCGCTGTTTTCCATTGTCAGTTGAATTTGGGTGAGAATGAAGCTTAAGTTTCTGGTGCGATGGCAAAAAGAGAGATTTTATTTCTTGGCAAACTGTTGCTTGAAGTTTCTAAAGTTTGTAGTTTTGATTCTCAGTTATGTAAAAATTTGATAAATACTTTTCGTGGTGTATGCTTTTTGTGAGATCACCTTTAGAGCCAGATGCGGAAATGTTCCGTTTATAAAAACTGGATTGAAAAGGTTTTTACAAGTGGCAAGATACTGAAAAAATTAATACCTCGGACTCCTTTTTCTGGTCTCCTGAGTATCCTGATCTGTCAAATCTTGCTTTGATAAAACAGAAACTGAGACTGAGAGAACCCTCCTTTTAGGAAGGAGTTCACTGTGACAGGAGAAAATACCAGTGACACTGGATGATGATTAGAAGTCTTCACAACACAAGGACTAAAAAACACCTTGCACTTTTTTTTTAAATCAACAATATAAATATGTTTTCACAAAAATGAAATTAGTTTTTTTTTTTTTCCTTTAGCAAGTATGATCTTCAGATTTAAAAAGGCAGCCAAGGATAGTAAGCAAATTGAGATGATGTGAAAATATGGTAAGAGGAAGTTTGCTGCAACAGTGTGCCAGCCTGCAAATGATTTTGGTGTTGTATTTTAATTCAAGGATTGACTTAGGGCCTCATACTTGAGGTTGCGCTTATTACAAGGTTACTGGTGTTTCCTGAAGTAGTAGTGCGACAGAAGGAGAAAATGCTGCTGATTTCTAGCTGGCTAAGAAATTAACGCAGGATGTTTCACTTCTAGTAGTCATTGGAACGGGATCTCCAGCTCCCGAAGGAAGGCTGTAATTAGGACTGCTTTGAGGTACAAAGAGTTACTGCTAGTCAACCCACCAAGTGAAATGGGAACTTTCATAGCTGAGTGGAGAAAAGACAAAGTACCCGCTGCTATGGAATTGCTGCTTAAAGGGCAGGAAGACAACCTGTATGTTGTTTTTGAAATATCCCTAATACAATACTTTGTTAAAATGCACTGCCCCTGGTTTTTTCACTTATATGGGGATGCATAGTTGCAAATGCACTGGATTAAATGTAAGATTAGAATTAATTTAGAGTTAAATTTAATGGTAGCTAAGGTGAGGAGATAAAAACCCTGCTTTAAGTGGCAACCAGTTCCCCCCCCCCCCCCCCCCCCGTGTATCTTGTGAAACCACACCCACAGTTGAGGGTGTAGTTGGAGGGCTGAGCTCTGTACACCAAAAACCTCTCTGCTGTTTTTTGAGTTAAGGAAGCCTCAAGGGCGATAGTCAGACCTTCTGTCTTACCTGTGCTTTTACGGTGCCGGACAAGGACAAGGGAAGTGGTGGTTCTTCCTTCTCCAGGAAGTAGAACTCAGGGTACCCCTTCGTGTTTCCGTAAGGGATCTACCTTGAAATGTTTTGCAGGAAGTAAAGAAAAGGTCGTTTCAAAAAGTGGAGGAAAAAAAAAAGTCTATCTTTAGTTCTGATTGAGGTTCTGTTTAAAATCTTAGAGTTAGGTCACGGATCTATAACGGTGTATTTCTTGTAAGTCTTTACGTTAAAAAAAGGTTTAGCAGAAGATATCTTGCAAGTCTCATTCCAAATGAATTTTGCAGTCTTGACTCTGACTGCTGGTCTGGGGGGAAAACGTCAAAATTCTTACTTGACTGACTAACTCCAGACTTAGCCTGGCACTGTAAACATCTACTCGTTATATACAATGAATGCTTTAGATACTGAAAAGTTGTAATGATTTCTAACTTATAGAATTGGTAGTAAACTGCTCCCAGAACGTTTCATTTGGGAACAGCTGTAACTGTACGAAGGAGCATCTACATATGAGGACAGAATGTCCTGTCCGTTTCTGGTAATTTGGGTAACCAGTGCTACAAATACAGGCCAAAAATTACTTTTCCTGTTAATCTCAACTGTGAGCCATTTCAAACTGCCTTTTCTACTGGAATTTGTGTTGCAACAAGTATTCATTCGTACCCTCTGTGTCATTGGTTCTGTGAGGCATTTTAACAGCCTTTGCTCATGCACAGAATGTTTCAGCATTATAAATATTGCAAACTACTCTAGTGAATAAATAACTTATATTGGCAAGAAAGTTTACTGGTTGTACTTGTTTCATTCGGGAAACTGATTTAAACTTGCAATAGTCAGAAGACTTGCTGCTGCAGTCTTGACTAAACTGTGGTCTTTGTTAACATAAGGTCTTTGTTGATTCCCCCCCCCCCCCCCAATCAAATCTTCTTAGCATCGTTATACTGGCAAGAGAGTTATATTAAGCTGTAGGTTCCTTTGTCAGATAACCTCCTGTGCTTTACTCTTCCACGTGCACTTTCTTTATCTTTCCCTCATATGCGTGCCATTTGCTTACTGCTGCTGGGTGTTCTGAGGCAAGAAGGGAACAAAGATGTTTGCTTGTGTTGCCTTTGGGCTAGTTCTGATGCAGCTAATTCCACAGCTATCTGCAAGGTGCTCTGCATGTGAAATAAGTTTCCATTTTCCAGAAATGTCCAGCCAATGCTTGTAAGCATTAAATAAAACAGTGTAATAGGGAAAACCCTTTTTCTGTATTTAACCTATAATTTGAAAGCTCTATCTAATTATTGGCATGGGGCATGCTGTGTATGGGGTGTTCTCATATTTTGTGCCTTTGTGCTAAAGAGTTCACACTGGAAGTTTTCTGAATTAAGATTTTCTGATGTATTTAAGGATTGTACTAGCATCATGCTCTGGACTTGTTGCAAGGTGTTCTAACCTCTATTTAGAAGTAGTCTTTTCCAGGAGTTAGCTTCGTATCTGAAAAAGTACTAAAGCCTTCAGTGTTTATAATGAAAAGCCTAAGCATTAAATGTGCTTGCAGCCAGTCACGTTCCTTTTCATTTTATTGAATTTTGTAAAAATTGACCCATTCTTAATATAAATAAATGCACATGCAATAAACTGTGGGAAGTAGGTATTTCAGTGTCATGCATGTGTGATTTCGTGTTCTGTACAGTAGGTAGCATTTGAAGTTTTCTCTATGCCAATTGGAAAGATGCACTTTTCTGCTTATGAACTTAAAAATGTAAACAAAGTGTTTGAATTTTTTTTAATAGGTTCTGGGAGCTAACAGTGATTTCTAACAGTGATTTAAGTTACAGGTGAGCCAGTCTGAGAGCTTGCTGCTGCCAAAAATGTGAAGTCCCAGTTGTTTATTTCTCTGTTCCTTCTTCCAGCTGGGAGTGAATGAAACCAAAAGAATACGTTGGCTCTAGGGTTTGTCCCCGTCGCAGGGTAATCCATTTCTACTTACTAATGCAATAGAAAGCTCTTTTGGGTGTTGGAGTATTGAGTGAGTATTCTGGTGGTTTAGAAGACTGAGCAGGCTCAGTGCTGTTTTTGAGCAAAGTTGCTGGTGGGATGGGGAGACAGGTGAGTCTTTCCTTTTCCTGACAGCAATGAGGCATTAGGCTGGCTCAAGCTATAACGTGTAAGTTGTTGCTTTTAGCTGTAGGAGTTGGGGAGAGGGTTTTTGTTTTTTTTTTAAATACTTTGAGGAAAGCATGTGGAAATATTTTTCCAAAAACTCATTTGGAAAGGACTTGGACAGTTTTTCTCTGGACAACAGAGAACAATTTTACAACTGTGTTGCTTCTGAGCCAGCTGTTAATTTTTTTTAATACAGAGAACATATCTATGAATTATGTGAATTATGTTAGATTTTTTAAAAATATCCTACAACTCCTAAATGCAGAGAACAGTAATAAGCTGCCTGAATTTCTTAAAATGCTCTGCTAAAAATAAGCCCTTGTAGATTTTTCCCAGCTGATAGAGTTGAAGATTCATTTGGTGAATGAATTGATCTTGCAGAGTAATTCAGGCTAGCTGTAGGATGTCACTTTTACAGTGGCACACGCTCCTGAGAATAGGTTAAACTGGAGGATTTGGGATTAGAAATATCTTAATATCTTGATACTCAACCTGATCATCTGAACAGGCTGTATATTTATCCTAGAAGCAGGAGAAGGAAGTAAATGCTGCCGCTCCTCCCTTCTGATGTGAGTGAAAGTGTTGGGTAGGCCCTGCACAGTGTATGCTCACAGGTGAATTCCCCTCTGAAGGGGCAAGTACAAATGGTCTGCCACCTCTAGGGTATCCCACAGCGGGCTCCTAGCATTGTTTTTCCTGGGCAACTTTAGTGCAGGCTGTTGCGATGGGAGGGTATCTGTCCCCAAAATTGGTGAATGCTCTGAAGTATCTCATTCTTGTTCCTATGAACTTGTGTCTCTTGGCATGGAAATGAGACTGCTGTACAATATTTTTCCATCGGTGTGACCCTTGCTGAGAAGCTGTGATGTTTGAAAAGGCTCATTCACTTGTTATATTAAATAAAGGATTCTGCATGGAAAACACCTTGTTACCCTTATTATTTTCAGATGACTTCAAAGGCAGCAATAAATTGTGTCAGTCTGTGATTAAAAATTATGAATTGTTTTTGTTTCATTTGGGGGGGGGGGGAAGGTTTAGACTTGTTTGGTAAACTTTTCGTTTATTTTAGTCAAACTTTTGCATTAGTTCTCTCATTGACATCTAAATGTGTCCAAACTTGGTTTATCACTGTAACACAGCATTAAACTTAGATGAGACACGAGAATAATTGACTACTGAGTGATAGAACTTGTAATAAGCATGCTTATGTGTCAAATGTAAAATATAAGATACAGTATATATAAGTCTATATGTATAATAGTTGCTGTTGGCCAACTTCTTAGGGTTACAGTCCGTGTTCCTTCACTGAGTAAAAAAAATTCAATAGTTTAAACTTTTTTTTAAATCAGTTTTAATCAAGAAACTTTGCAAACAATCTTGAAACTTTTTGTATTTGTGAATGACAGTATGGAGTCTGTCAACTTACTGTTTTGTACGTTTGCAGTAGCAAGGCACTCTGCTGTCTTAGTTCTTCTGCGCTAGAAGAGTTCCATTCACAAAGCTACTGTGTGGTGGCAGCAGACTTTCCAGACAGTAGTTGTTAATGTGGCTCAGGTGCTGAGCTGTGTAGACAGGGTCTCTCTGCAGCTTAGGATCTGAACAGTGTTTCATGGGAGTGCTGACCTAATCCTGCAAATTTAAATCTTATTGTTTAAATTCCTCCTTTAACAAGGACCCAGCTGCCACTCCCTTCTTCGATGGATGGGAAAGGGTATACTGCACTACTGTATGGACATTTCTTGTTCACTTCCTCAGTGGCGTGACTTCCCCCCCACCCCCCCTTTTTTGGAAGGGAAGTTGATTTTCTTACCTTGTCAGGAATGTGTGCTCTAAAACATTGATTCCATGTTAAATATTTACATTTGGTCTTAATCTCTACAGTTAAATTCTAGATAAAGTCCTTTGGACATGCATCAGTTGGTGCCTAACTGGCTTTTAGACTGCTCTAGCCTTTGACATAACAAAAACCTGCTTATGCTGAGGCTACTTTCTTGCTTTAAGTGCTCTTATTTCGGGGAGTAGAGTCCCAGACTAGTATTTTTTTTTTTCCCCTTTCCCTCCCTCCCTCCATCTGCCAAGATTTATTTTGAAACGGAAGGCAGGCAGCTTTTCAGTACAAACCTACATCTTCAGAGCCTGTCTTAAGTAGACAAGATAAATTTCCTTAAATATTTCAAATGACTTTTGAGTGTCACAAGGCTTATTTAATTGGAGATTAAGGGCAGTATTCAGTAGGCGGCAACACTTTTAGCTTCCTGCTAGCTGTCTGGGACAGATTTCATAGCTTTAAACCTCAAAATTTTAATCCTTATTTGAGTTTTTGAGTTCTAATACTTATTTGGACTCTTTAAGGTTAAGATAATTAATCCATCCTTCCAGGGGAAGGATGTGTAATTGACAGTGGGAGTAAAATCCCATGTGGAAAGTGGAAAAACAAGTTTTTTTTTATGCAGACAGAAATATTTTGTCAGCTTTGTCCATTTTGAGAAACTTTGGAGAGAGCTTTTCAGTGACGTTGCCAAAACGGCAAATAAGAATTCAGTTGTGTTTTCAGTCTTTATCAGCGGTAAACGTGGCATTCCCTGTATGAGCTCAAGAACTTCCTCCTCTTCAGCAATTTGTGCTGCAGGCTTTACTAGATAACAGCGGTGGTGGAATTGTTACAGGCTCTGGGGCCCTGCTTAGCCAGATGTCTCACAGCAATTGCTCTGTGGATTGAGATCACTTCTGGAACGGCTTCCCTCTTGCTGCTGAGGAGAAGAGCAAGTGCTGAGAGGAGAAGTTGTGCAAGCGTAGGACTCTCTTCAAGGGAAGATTCTTTCTTGCCTGGTGGGGCTGTCGGAAAACAGTGTGATTTCTTCCAGTATCAGCAAGGAGAAAGGTGAGCTGCAGTTAATGCAGAAGGAAGTTGGCCTTCTCTCCTATACTGCAGGAGAGGTTTATGGTGATGCGGAAATTGTGCCTGATCCCCTGCAAGACCCAAGGGAAAATGCTGATAAAGTACTCTGGGAGTACTCTGCATCTTTTGCTACTGTGAGATTGAGGAATGTATTCCACCTCGCCCACAGATCCCGCAAACTTGTTTTATAATCCTTCCTTTTCATGCTGCGTAGTCGCTCCCAGATTTCACTGGGTGGCAAAGGCCCCTGCAAACCACGTGCGTTTCATCACCCAATGACCACTGTTGGCTTACTGCCGAACGGTCCTCTGACCTTTCAGATCATATAGCACTGCCCTGTTTTGACTGACTTTCAGCCTTTCTTTCCAGTCTCCTAGGACTCATCACTGTCCAGTGCCCCACATGATTGGTTTCCTGTAGACTCACAGGACTCCCCGTGCCATCCTTCCAAGCCTCCCACATAGGAGGGCATAGCTTTTTCCACAGAAAACCTCTCCCTAGCTAGTATTTCTTTATCCCATATACTGTCATGATGCAATACCTTACATCCAATTTTTCCTCCACCAGAGTCATTTCCCTTATCTGTCTTGTCCCTACGTAGACCCAGCTTCTTCTGCATAGAGGTAGGTGACGGCGGAGGGGGGGAGTGCTGGCGATAGAGAGCGGTTTTATGACCTGCTGGCATTTTGAAATGAAGTTGGAGGGTAAAGGCTGACTGCCAATTTAAACTTTCGCTTTATTCAGGTCTTACTAGTAGTTTAAAATACCAAATGAATTGAACTGGTGCAGCCTGTTGGTTAGACCTGTCTATTTTTGTTTTGAGATGTTCTTTTTTGTTCTTTTGCTCAGGTTGTTGGGAGCAAGTTTAAACTTTAGTGGATTTATCTTGATTTTTCAAGAGTCTTCTAAATTAAATGGTCTTTCTTCCGTTCTCTTTGAAATGGCTTCAGCCAAAAGAGTATTTCTCTGCTCTTCCTCTAAATACGCCTTATTCAAATGATACTTCTTCAGTAATGTTTGTAATGGCTACTATTAAAACTGACATCAAAATGTGCTGACTCAAGAATGCTAAGAATGAAGCACAAATGTACTTTAGAGGCATTAAACTTTTTTTATATGCAGGGTTTTTTCTAGAGAGAGTAGTTCCAGCTGTGTTGAAGGACAGCTGTTTCTAATGTAATCTTAATTCTCACCAGAAATCCTAAATCAACTTCCAGTACATTGCAGTTGAGGTTAGTGTAAAGAATACATATCCTGATACAAAACTCTATATAAAGCGACTTGTGAAGCATGTTGATTATTTATCATAGCTAAAGCTCTACTCTTTCATTTTTGAGCCGTGGTTCATAGGCTGTCGCCGTGTCGTTGTTGAAAGAAATTTGGCAACTTCTCCCGAGTCTTACTAGATACTATCCGCATTGTACAAACTGACAGCGTCTGGCATGGTATCTTAAGTGGGCATTGGCATAATGATTATTTTTAACCTTTGAGAGGGTCTCTTGAACAAAAATTAGTTTTTAACTTTACAGAGTCGAAGTCGTCGTCTTACTCTCCAAATAGGAGCATCATCCATTAGCTCAGAGTCTTATGAGGAAGAACGATCCTCTGCGCTGTAATTTGACCTATGACCTGAACTTTTTTCTCACACCTTCCTCTTCCTAGTTAGTTTAATTTTTCATGTATGCCATCTTTTATAGGCATTGTAAGATGTCTAGCTTTGAACAGGTAGTTTGCTGTTAATTGCTTAGTTTTGCTTTATTATAGTTGAAAGACAGCCTAGTATGTCTCTAAAAATGACTTTTAAGTGTTTCTTCCTGGTGGAAGACGACCCTGTGCTGGCATGATAGACTGGCCTGTAGAGGAGTTTGAATTTTACAGTGACCGGTCATCAAGTGCTTCTTCTCAAGTGCAGAGTGAGCTAAGAAGTGCTGCTGTTAGCATGGTGATTGTTAGTGGGAGCAGCTACAAGAATATTTGGGTGCCTGAACTTTCCTGGGATCTGCAGGTAAAGTCAAATACTGTAACAAAACTCATTGCTATACTTAATTTGCTGCTGGTGGGGAGAGGGTAGGTTTTGGGGGGGTTGAGGGGGGTCTTGTTTGTTTGGGTTTTTTTTTCCCCTGGAATAGGTGAGGCTGCAGGTGGCAAGTACGTTCATGATTTGAATCGAGCCTTCCAGTGCTTCTGTGGATCAAAAGACGATGAGCAATGCAGTGCAGCAGACTGAGTAGCTGTGGCACTGTCGTTTGGGGATGGGCAGAACGGCCTGAAAGTACAGCACTTGAGCACAGGCCAGTCACACCCGCCTCTGTTGCGTCATTAAACTGGTTCTTGGTTTAGTGTTGGTAGTGACGTGATTTCCTTTATATGCAGGCGACGAGTGTTTTTCAAGTGCCCGTTAAGTTTGTCTATAGATGTATACAAAGCCATTTTTGCATGCTGTGTCTCTTTAACATGTATTCTTTGAGACTCCCCCTACAGAGCACACATCCCTTCATGCAGTTTCATGTATCTTCCTACAGTTGCCCAGTGCTCCTGAATTAAGAGGTTTCTCTTCCTTTTCAGTAGGTTTCCTCACCAAATACGCTACCATAGAAATAGCTCTTTTTGCTTTGCTTGCAAACAGAATGGGCAATACAGCGTGGGTTTTGAACAGCAAGGATGGAGGTGGGCCTCTTGCATGTTGCCTGAGAATGGGAAAGAGTAAAGAAGACAGTAGATCTGCATCACAAAAAAAGTATTTTGCTCGCATCTCAGTTGAATTTTTCTTTTGAAGGCTGCTGTGTGGCCTGCTTATAGAATAAGTTAGCCTTGGTTTTGTTGTATTTTATTGCGTGTTCTTGCTTCCATTGTAATTCACTCAAAATAGCAGCAGCTACAGGGGAAAGAGAAGGCCAAATGAGGTGCAGCAGAATTAGCGGCAGTTTTCTTTGAAAAATTTGTTGGATGCTTCAGATCATCGTTTGGACTGGTGCAAGCAGTATGTCTATAAACATTGTTCTTACTGCAGGATGAGAACAGGTTGATTGTGTAAAATGATGCTCGTTTCTATGTGTTTTTTACTCTGATTTTATGTTCCGTTACATGCAAAATGTTGCTAATGATACAGTTACAGATGTAGGCAGCTTTCCTTGTTTTGTCTTACCAAACCTTGAGCAGCTTGCTTTGTTTTCCCAGCCTTGGCTCTCATCTGTAAAACGGAAGTGGTAGTTCTCTTGCTTTTTTTTTGTTTTGTTTTTTCTTTAGACATCCAAAGGACAACTTTTCAAAGTAAAAGTTATGTATTACTATGAGTTACAATATTAAAAAAAAAAAATACTGTTTTCAAAAAAAGGTGAAGCTAGAGCAGTAGTGGTTGGTCTCTTAAGAGTGCAAATGCTTTAAAGAGCATAAAGAGGAATTGATGTGTAACCTAATTGGTTGAGCAAAACAAAACTGCCTGTACTGTAGGTTAGCAGAGCAAGCAGCCTTGTCAAGAAATGGAGGAGATGCTGATATTTGTTACAGCTAGAAATTCTAAGGTTTTGTTCAAATGCATTGTGGAAATCTTCCTTCTTCCTCTCAGCATGTCTGATGTAGGTTTGCTGATAAATGTATACTCTGATGTTAAAAAAAAGGTTGGGATTTTTAATTGAATCATTAAGCCTTTGGGAAGCTTCAATAGATGTTCTCTATTTTTTTTCCTAAGTGTATAATATAAGCTTTAGTGGAGCTCAGGCTGGCTGATCGTGGCGAGGTTCTTCTCCCCCCGCCCCCTTTTTTTTCTCTAGGCCTTAGGATCTGTACACTTCTGGATCTCTCTGTTCATCCCCTTCCTCTGTGCACCCTGGGGACAACAGAATTGCTTGCATTGCCCTTAGTGTTCTCATATCATTTGCAGCTGTGTATTAGGATAATAGCTATAACCGAATATTATGCTTCAGGACTTAAGCCTGCTGAGATCAGGAAAAGTTGTCTTCTCCCTGTGCTGCTGCACATCTTTCCCTCTCCTCTCTCTTTTCGCAATTAACGAGATGGTGGTGGTGCGTATGTGTTTCTGAAATGTTTGGCCACGGCTAGATTGACCACAGGAAGGAGTAAAAGTGCTCTGAGGCAGAGTAGGGAACCCTCCATCTTAGATGCCTGCACAGCTTGCCTTGCTGTACGCTCAAATTAGGAGCAAGAGTTGGCTGAAGTCTTTTCCATCTCTTATCTGCCAGGTCAGACTGGCAAGAAATGCCTGAGGTCTTTTTCCTCCCTTACCAGTATGGACCAAGGCTCACTTCTTAGGGGCATCTGAAATTTACCTTGTTAAATAATTTTTTTACCTATTGTAGAAGCTCCATCAACCTTCAGCATCTCTGCTGTTCGTTCTTCTGATCTCTAAAACACTGTTGTCATTGTATCTGACAACATAAGTCTGCAACATACCTGCAGTGTGATGTTAAGGATTTACAGGAAGCTTCTGGAAGGAAAACTCAAGGCTGGAATAGAAGGGCTTGCTGCGAGTCACTTGTGTTTTTTTCATTGGATAAGAAAGATCCTTTTTAATGATTACTCGGTCAGGGAAAACTTGACATCTATCTGGAAACCTGTAAGACTGACCAGGTTGTATAGTCATGCTTTCAAATACTGTTGTGAGCGTGTTCAAAGTATGTTAACGGGAGTCAAGTATAACTGTCCCACTTTAATAAGCCCCGAGTTTGTTTGTTCTCAAATGACGTAATGAAGCTTAGCTTGACAGTGAATCCTCTTTTGAATTTCTATCTTTTGCCAAGATGGCAGCTTCTCTAAGGTGTTTTTGTTTCAGTTATAACGCGATAGGCACCCTCTGTCTACTTCCTACTAATATTTTTAAAAGATTTTAGTTATTTAAAAATTTCACTTTACATATTGCAGCTACGTTCTTGAAGTCATTGCTAAGTAAGATTGTGTTTTCTGTTTGAATTAAACATAGTTTTGCCTCTTTTCCCGCATCTGCTTGTTACTGTTTATTAATCCTTTTTTGGACATGAAGTTCCAAAGCTTAAACTGACTGGGAAAAGAGGCTACAACACTGTGTGTGTTATGACAACTGCGTAATGAAGATTCTGGAAAATCTGAACTAATATGTTTTTTAAATACATATATTTGCCTTTTGAAGGTAGGCTAAGGTAGGCTTAAAGCTATATAATTTCCATTCGCAACCTCATTCTCTTTTCATACTGAAAATTCTGACAAATTGGTAACACTAAGATGTTGGCTTCTGCAGCTATGAGAGCTGTTCTTCTAGAAAACACCTACGTTTCTACCCTCTACTTAATTAAAAGTTTATTAAAAAATCTTTTTAAAGACAACTTCTGTTTTTATGATCTCTGCCTAAGGAGTATTTCAAAAGTATCTTCAGGTTGTCTTCATAAAGGACCTGCCGTGAGACCTAATGCAATCTAGGGTGCTGCTCTTATGGGAATTAATTTAATATCCACTTGGGTTCTCTGGCTGGAATCTTGGTTCAGGAAATTGAACACAGTGGTTGATAAAGCTCTTTCTTTTCAAGGGAGCATCTGTTTGGCTAGATGAGAGACAGGCGCTGAAATATACTGGATGGAATAAAGGTTTTACTGTGTGCCTCTTCCGTAGAGCAAATTTCAGATGCAATTAGACAGTTAGATCCTTCAGTAAAAGTTTTGGTATGTTGGTGTCCTCCCTCTTTCACAAAGAAAGATCTTTTAAATATGTTTTGGTGTACAAGGGGGCACCTTCTGGAGGCTAACTTAAAATTTCAGGCTGCAGTTCCTGGAAGTTATAGTCAGTCTAATTAAGAAAATGGTCTGAGTGAGAACGAGAAAGCAGCCCTGTGGAACACAGGATAGGCTTTGGCTATCAAGCTTTCAAACAAAGGAGGAGGGGGATATTTTGTGGAGTTTTTTTGCTGTGGCATATCGGGGGCATTTTTCCTGCTGGTTGGAGATGGAGAGGAGGAAGTAAACATTCTAGCATCTTCGGTTTGTTTATTTCAGGAGATTGGTGGGCACTTGTGTAAACTAAAGTTAAAAGGAGAGTACAAGCTTTGATTAAACACAAAGGAATCAGTAGTTGTGGTGGATGTGAATCTAGGGGTGTGTTTGTTTTGTTTTTTTTTTTTAAGCCACTATCCAAAAAGAAATCTTTGTTCTCTCGTATTTCTATTTTCCATGAGAGGCCTGTGTTGTCTTACCCCTGCTAACGCGTTGTCTGCTTCAGCTTAAAGTTTTGGTACCGCATCCGTGAAAACTAGGGAGCAGTTGTGGTATTTTCCTGGGTAGACTCTCTGGGGTAGTTGTTGGACAGTCTTTTATCATCTGAAAGGCCTAATAGCGCTCTCATGAGCACCACTGAGTTCTAGAAAACCTGTATTTACAGTAGACAGCCTTTGTGTATTTAGGGGCTTCCAGGAGTAGTGAGACAGTTTGCTTTGATGTCTCAGTCTGATTTTATGACCAAGAACTTTTTTCTTCTTCCAGTTGCTTTTTCAAACCATTATTTCTTTAACGATTGCTGAAATTCAAATAAGTTGTGTTGACTTCTGCTACAAAAATGTTTTCTAAACTGATAGATAATCTAAAGAAAAACATTTCTTAAAGGCTTAGTGAAAATGTTGTTTCACTGGACTTAAACACACAGCTAGAGGGAGAGGCAAGTTCTTCTGTTTTTGACTCTTGTACAGGCACGTGTTTAACTTCAGGAGTCATGTTAGAAATCGTTCTGTATGCGTTTCACTGAGTAATCATTACTTTCAGCAGCTTTTCATTGATCTCTTATTGAAACTCTAGCCTGCGTTTCCAGGCAAAGATTTCTTTCCATGGTTTCAAAGATATATTCTTGCTTGTTGCACAGACTGATGGGTAAGGGAGGGAAGACTGTGGGGTGTCCACTTTTGCACCTCCCAACTAAACCTGAAAGTAAGGCCTTGCAGCAGAAGCTGCCTGGTTTTCATACTTGCTGGATTTCTGCAGTCCAGCGCAGCTGCTTGATGATGTAAAAGACTTGAAAATGAAATACATTCCAAAGGCACATTGCTTTTTAAACTTTTTTAAGCTTTTTTTTAAAGTATATGTCTTTCCTTTCCCAGCTGCTTTGAATAATCGTCTGTATGTTTTATGTTCTGCTTGACTTCCTGTCTACCAAGAACAGGATTTATTGCTAAAGCCCAGTGCCCTGTTCCCATTTTGAACAAAATCTTAAAAATCCTTCCCATGAGCTAATTGAAAATTCAGTGCAAACTTTCCATTCTTTCCTTTTTGCCAATCCTATTTCCAGATTGCTACTATTATTTAAGAAATAAGTAAGGAATGAAACAAAATCAGCTTTCCAAAATAATGCTGACTCTCTTGCTTCCTTGGTATTTGGGATGCAGTTAGGTTTGACAGGGCAGATCAGCTGAACAGTGGCAGATCGTGTTGATTGTAAACAAAGCATCTTTAATGAGGTGAGGGGGGAAAAAAGAGCAGGAGGAAACGGGTAGTAGGTTGGGGTCAAAGGTTTATAAAAGTCACGCTACTTTTATTAAAAAAAAAAAAAAAAAAAAGAGGGGGTCACCAATATATTTCAATACTGAAATATATTGATAGCTATGAATGCTTTACAAAACCTAATTAAATCTTTGAACTGTGGATGTGTAATTAGGTGCAACTAATCCCTTATTTGATCCTACGTGGAGGCAGGCAGAGATGGCTGTCAGGGACCTCATGAGGTCACCCACAGTGCTTCAGGATACGTGAATCTCTTCACATGGTGTAAGGCATGGACTCGGTGCTTTTCCATTTTAAAGCAGCCTTGCACAAATAGGCTTACCTGTTTAGTTGGTACAAAAAAGTTCATAGATGTTGTTTAATTGTTTTTTTTAAATGTGGCGACAGATACTGGCTTTGTATAATACATAAATACAGAATTTTGACTATTTAAAATTGCTGCCTGAACAAGTGAAGAAACATGTGAGGTTATTGATTGCAAGAGGTGATCTTACTTTTACTGAAGTAGCCAAATCAGACTTTCCATGTGTTTTCACCTTGTGTGAGTACAGGCCTGGAAAACTATTGCCTGAAGCATGATTAAAAAAAGAAAAACAAAGCTCAAAGTTGGCTCAAAATAGTAGCTTGAAGGAAAATTTTTCTTGGCATAAGATTTTTATTGGGATGTTTTGAATTTAAATTCTCTAGCTGACAGATTTTGTTCCTCAGCGTTTGACTTGGTGAGAGGCGTTGGAATGTCTGTGTGCTGTGGGAGCCTCAGGATGTATTCAGCAGTACCTGTGCTAGTTGAAGCTAAAAATAAGCAAATGCTCTTTTGTTCGGGTTTTCATCTAGATTACACTTAATGCAAATTGGGTGATGGGGCACTGGATGATACACGAAAAATTTCTCATAACGTTTAAATCATCCCCCGCATCTTTTTTCAAGATAAGTTAATTTCAGACTGCTGTATGTTTATTAAAAAGAATCTTGGAACTACTAAAACAAATGATCTGCAATGTATTGCAGGCATTGTGTGTTGCAATATTAAATTCAAAGGAGAAACAGTAGTGTCAGTTACAGCGTAAGAACTGTTTTAACTAAAAAGCATGGTGTGTTGATTTGATCTCTGTTATGTGGGCAGGGTATTAATATGAAGAGAAAATTATCTGTGTGCTCAAACTGCCTTTCGTTGTTTACCAGAACTTCAAGGAAATATGTAGAAAGCTGGATGTGAGCTTTGACTGTTAGTTTTATGAAAGCTTTTTTTTTTTTAAATCCCCCCCCCCCCCCCCAAAAGTAACCCCTGAGTCCCAGTTTTGTTAACTGCCCAGCTTTAACATGCCGTTAAGCAGTCAGGTGAATGAGTATTACAGGTGAATGTTGCTACTAGAGTTTTCCTGTTGTGTATATGTGCGCACACCGTGCCTGCGTGCTCATACTGTACATTATAGTAGTATTCTGTGGTGTTCAGCTTCTTGAACAGAAATGGACACAGCCATGGTCCCAGATGCATGATGCCAAATAAACGGGAGCAGAGCTCTGATTTCCAGAGTGGCATGCAGTTTGTTAAAGTTGGCAAGGCTGGATTTTAAAAAGCATAAAGTCACTTACTCATTCAGATGGTGTTTTGAGCGTTGATGTCTAGTCTGCTGCATCCCGTAACAGAATGCATAGTTGTTTAGGAAAATTTGTGGTTCTCTAACAAGCGTGAACTTGTACAAGGCTATGCTTAAATAAGAAAGGGCAGGGGTGAAAAAATCAGTTGCTGTATTTTAATCCTTGTTTTTTATGCTCTCAGTCTTTGAACATACTTAAGCATCTCTAGCTTAAAATGCTTAATTCCAGCGTCTCTGGAATTATAGTGAAACACATGCTTTGTAAGTGCCGTGCAGACAAATCCTGTAGTGTGATTCTTTTACAACTACCTATTTCAGTGCAGAGTTTCTTCATTATAAAGGTCTATTTTATTATAATGAATTTTCCTTTTGTCTTCAGTGGGGCTATTTTAAGGTAGCAGTACCATCTCAAAGTGCAAGTCTGCAGAATGGGTTCTCAATGAAAGATGCTTTATATTTGCTTTTGACTAAAACTTGCCTCTGTCCGAAGATCAGCTGTTGTTTTCCCTTGAGTGCAGTTTGTTAGCTTCAGAATTCTGAAATCGGATCTCTTTAAGAATGTCAACATGGCTAATTTGTTCTTGGGCTTTTTGAAATCATATCATCTCATACTCATCTTGATGATCTCAAAAGCTGCAATGGTTTGCTTAAGAACCAGACGAAAGAGTTAATATTTCTTCTTTTTTTTCCTAAATGATGGATAAGGGATTTCTGTTTTCCTTTTTTCTCCTTACCATGTAATTAAAATGGTAGATATGATTAAATGTGCAACTATCAACTTCTAGTGAAAGCCTCATTACTTTTATATAAAAAACAATAGTGGAATACTGCGTTTCATGCATTTAAAGATGAACAAACCTAATGAACTTCTGGAAACTAGACAGCTGACTTAAGTCCGATTATGAGTCTGCCCGTTTAACATTTTGAACAGATAAAAGTGACTAATCTAGCCCTTAGTGGGTAATGAAATACTACATAGGCGGTACTTCAGTGCAGGAAGTTTTACTTGTGTATAAAAGACTGCACCATATTGGGACCTTGGTACATATTTTATTTCATCTAGGTATCCCATAATGACAGGTCTAGGTCTACGTCTTTATGAGAAAACAAAAGGCTGAAATGCAAATGTTTTTATAGACTAACTTCTTCATATGCTATCTTTGCTTTTCTGGAAAAATGAGAGCCAAAGTGTCGCTACTCAAAATGTTCATTGAAAGGGAGCGTGATATTTACAACTTAATATCATCTCAGCAACTTACCTGTTCTCATTTAGGTTGTTCTACCCTATTTAGTATGAGGGCAAAAAAAAAGATGGTTGTAACATTAACACTGAACAGAAAGAAGATCCAATGATGTTTATTATAACTGATTTTGAGTCTTACTGAGATACACCTGTATGAATGCTTAAGATTAGAATTACTGTAGTTTTAAGAAAATGGATCTTTAATCATTGTGTTGCCTGGGCAGGGGCTCTAGGAGGAGCAATATTCATATTTTTAAAGAGGCTCATCTAGTAAGTAGTCAGTGCTGTTTTACTCTGAAAGTGGAACTGAATTGGAATCATCATTGCCACTTAGTGCCTGAATTAAAGGATTGAAGGTTTTTGAAATTTTCCTGTGGTTGACGTTATGTGGGTGTCTTAAGTGCAAGATTTGAGTCACTAAGGATATTTAGGAGAGGGAGTGACCAGCAGTTTTGGTCAACAAGACTTCTTTAGAGTTTCTTGCTGTGCCCTACGTGGGATGCAGCTAGAACTACAGCCATGTTCTTGGAAGAAAGGGGACTTGCTGTACGGGGGGGACAGGTTAGGGCTTTCCGGTGCTTGATGTGACAAGTTGGTGAGTCTGCATTGTGCTTTCTCTGATTTGATTTGCTTTATCCTTACCGAATCCATTCGGTTTGTTTTACCTCTGAGCTCTGGACAAGTCAAGGCCCAGGTGAGCGTCTTTAACTGGGAAATTCAGTGGCTGCATTTGAAGCCTACTTCAGAATTGTAGGCAGCTCAAGCAGAATCTGAATGCTGCTTGCTTTCATTGAGTTCTGTTGTGACGTTTGCTTGAACTAAATAGGACGTGAAGTGTTGAGAAATGACTTGCTTGAATCTTAAAATTTGTTTGGCGACTCACCTGGTGTGAGCTAAATAGAAGCGGCAGCTACTTAAATTCTGCCAACCTGCAAATGCTTGAGGTATGTAAGTTGTTTTATAGTGTTAAGTAAAGTAGTTATTCCTTTTTCCTTTTCTAAGATTGAATTTGGTTCTAAATGACTTTCCTTTTAACAAAAAAAAAAAAAAAGGAGGGGGGAGGGAGTCTTAACCACTACCATTGTTTTTTCCATTTTGTAAGTAAAAACGTAATAGCCGTAGAAAGGTGTGATAACTCCTAGTTTAGGTCATGATTTTGCTGAAGTATGGTGCATGTCTGCTGTGCTCAACAACAGTGAGGGAAAACCACCTATAAAAGTGAAAGTTTATAACTTTTTTTATTGGAAGGTACAATCTTTTTGAGCCACTGCTGTTCTGAGTTCTGCCAGCAAAAGGGTCAGGTACTGTTATCTGAACAGTTTGTCTCTGCGGTAATTTACTGAGTTCATCCTTCTGACTGCTGGGGCGTCTCCTTCCAGTAGTAGAGCTTGTAGTACAGCTAAGAGATCCCTGTTACAGGACGAGCAAGTTAATATTAGCTGTTTCTTAAGTGAGACACTGTCCTCTCAGTGTGCCTCTGCAAGCAAACGTTGACGTGCTTATAGGAAATGCAGCTGACGTTAGGAAGCTTGGGTGGGGGACTGTAAGGAGCTGGCAAATACTTCAGGGTTTACTGCCAGGCTTGCTGACACAACAGTACTTTACTTGTAAAAGTTTTCTTTAGGCTGCTAATTCTGTCTTCAAAGTAACTGGAACTAATGTAGTGTCTCTGAGGCCAAGTTAAAATAGCTGAAGCAACAGTTTATGGGAAATTTAGCTTCTTTCCACAGTTGAGACTTTTTCAGAAATAGTTAGTAATGAGAATGAGGTTCTCCCTTCGTGAAAGGATGGGTTATGAACAGGACCATGGAATGAATGCACTGTAAAATCAAGTCCCATCTAACTGTGGAGTTGGTGGCAAGAACAGCTTAAGGAGGGAAAAGCTAGCTGCATAAAACCTCTGTAAGTGTTGAGCGCTGTGTTGTATCACAGTTTCCGTTTATTTGATTCACCAGGTCACAGTCGTGTTTCCTAAAGTGGGTTTTTAATAGCTTCCCTTAGCCTTCAAATAAAAATTCTTGACTTCAAGTGTATCTAGACATTTTAAAATGCTATTGTCATATGAGAATAGATTAAAAAAGATATACAACTTGTAAAGTGTATTCAGTTGCCGTAGTTTAGGTTGACCATGTCACTTTAAGTATAATGTGCTCGTCTTGGGTTTACAGTATTTCTGATCCACATAAAAGCCTGCGCAAAACTTTTGAAGGAGCGTTGAGGTGGAATCCGGCTTCTGTTTGTATTGCAGAAGTCTAGGGTAGGGTATGAGTTGCTGTTACCCTGCTGTTCCCGCTTCTGTATGTGGGAGGGTGCTCAGGTGACATCACAGGGAGAGGAATCTAGGACAAAATAGGTATGTTGAATTTCCAAAGTCCAGAAAACTGGTGCAGTCTTAGTGGGAGATGCAGCTCTATTACAAGTGCATTGATGTTTTTGTGATTTCAACATCGCTCTTGGATTTTAGCAAGAGGGCTTCCTTCCCAGCCCTGGAGTGCTGGAAGCATTTGAAGGAACTCCAAATCACTGTTGGAAGAAATGAGATCCAGAAGGCGCGCTTAATCTGTTTCGTATCTGCTCAAGTGCAGTATGCCATACCTTGTTAGTTTTGATATTGTTGCCCCTTTAAGGTAAGCAGCTGTATTCTACTCTGCTATAAAAAGAAAATCTCTGTAGGAGGTGGGAGCTACTTTGCCTACAGCAACTGGATCGTTGCATCAAGGTAAAGTGAAATGCAAGCGGTATGTGAATAGAAGTGAAGAGTATTTTTAAATTGTGTGTGGGAGGGTTAAGTAAACTATTGTTATGAATAGTTTGATTGGACAGTTTTTCTGTTTGAGATTGCGTTTATCATCTTTGGCAGCATCTCTCATCAGTTCAAGTCTATAGCTCCATGAATTGTGTTTTCTCGTTGTTTATCTTGCGGACCAGGATCTGTCTTTTCCTAAAGACTAGAATTTAGGAAGTTTGCTTTAAAAATGAGTAAATAAAAGTAAGTTGGTGCTTTTTGAATGCTATGTAGCAAATTACTATGTATTTCATGGCTTGACCAAATCAAACTGTGTGGCACATCCTGAGTTTTTTGTGTAGTTCTTGGTAGAGATCTCTTCTTACTTCTCGCTGGACAGTCCATAGGACATCTCTTGGGTTTACTCTTCTGTCCTGCCTTATCATTCCTAAGTCATTACCTAGGTTGTTTTCCCCATTGCATGTTTAAACCCCTCTGTAAATTGTCATTCTGAACAGAACGGCCTGTGTGCTGTAGCCCCATAGAAGGGGCTTGGAGGACATGCTAGAGGGAAGAGAAGCAGAGAAGTAGCAAGTGATTTAAATTCTAAAGCAGCTCATTACGCTGTTTCTGATCGACCAAGTCACGTGTTAGGGAGATTTCTAAAGTTTTCTGAGCCTTACCCCCTCCTCCTTTTTAACTGCAATATCTGAGTGCAGAAAAGTCTGACTAGAGGAATATTGCTCAAATTTCTGTTCGAGTTAATATGTTTATATTATAAGACAGTGAACTGTACTTACATACTGAACTGAAATAACCAGAGAATAAACGTTTTGAAATTTGAAGTGGTCATTTAAGACGAGATTAATTTTGTTATCCCCTTGGATGTGATACGTGATAACCGGTAACTTTTGGAGAATGTTAAATCTTTATCAACCAGATTTGTTAAATGAAGAACGGAGGAGGGTTTGATAGCTATGATGGCATCCCTTTGCTCCCAAGGAAGGGTTTCTTTGTCCAGGGAAAAATTGTGCAGTATTGCTGAAGTGAACTGGAGAGCATCCAAGATTTAACTGTCTGACAGGATGTATTGCTGGCATTCTCTGTGGCCTGGTTAAGCATTTCTGTTTACAAATGTGTAGAGTCAGCTATTTGCAATGCAGTGAGACTGCACTTCCTGTGGGTTGAATGGTGTTGCTTAACTGTGGTCAGCTGAATTCCTTGGACAGCAGTTGAATTTTTTTGTAATGCAGAGCCTGTTATTGATAGTGAGTGCACGTGCACAGGCTAGCATGAAATGATTTCAGATCGTATATTAAATGCTGTGCACCCTTATCTTCAGCTCCTCTGCAGTTCTGTCAAAAGCTGCTGCAGGAATGGCTGCTTAATTATCCATCGCAGCTTTCACGCTTGCTTCTTACACATAAGCGCTCTAAAAAAACTTATTATGAATGCATGCAATTTTTCTGAAGTCCTTTGCCTCTCTCACTCTGCAGACCAGTTCCACTGCTTCCTAACTTAAAACTGTATAACAGTCATTTGTTTTGTGTATTAAGATTACAGATGTACTTGCTCTCCGGCAGTTTTGCATGTATAACAATGTGTCTGTTCTTTATTTTCTATAGAGGTTGATTTGTATACATTTATTTAAGTTTATTATTGCATGGCATGTCATTACTAGTGATGAATTTTCAATTTGCATATGCTGTGAAGCACCTGTAGCCTTTCGCTCATTCACTTCTTCACTGTAAGCTTTCTGCTCCTGTTCATAGGGGAGCAGGAGGGGAGGAGCACCCCACTCCACCCCCAGTTATTTGTGGGTACTGATTTTTTTTTCAGTCAGTTCATTCTTCTTTTTATCATTTTAGAATGAAGGCTCTTCTGTGTGCATTCTTATTGCTTCTGCCAAATTCTAAACTTGAGCGGGTGCGTTTCAACTTCAGTCGCCTCAGTATAAATAGGGGCTCATTGTAATGCAAGGTTGATAAGAGCTGCAGGGTTGATGAGAGCTGCAGTGTGTTTATCACAGCTGAAATAGACTTCCTTGTAGGAGAAGACTAAGCTGACTGATAAGTACCAGAGGAAGGCAGAGTTAGTTTGAAAAAAAAAAAAAAAAAAACTATCTTCAGCAAGTTAGAACGTAAACATGTTTTTTGTTAATTTTTGATAGTAAACAAATGTAATAAAATACTTTTAATTCAAGATGTAATGCTGCATAGATTTCAGTGACTTTTTAGTAGTAATATTTCAGACTTAAGCAGCTTTGCAATAGGTTCTTCACATGCCCAACAGCACTAGTATTTTCCTCCGAAGAACGTCAGCTTGTGGACAGACATGTGGTTTGACTTTGGAACGTTTTTTTCAGGAACGTAGTAGCTGACACCAGTTTCCTTAGACACTGGTATAAATTAACTTGATTATTGCTTTTGTTTTTTCAGATGGAGCAATTATCGGATGAAGAACTTGACCATGGCGCAGAAGAAGATAGCGATAAGGAAGATCAGGATCTGGACAAGATGTTTGGGGCCTGGCTGGGGGAACTGGACAAACTCACACAGGTTAGGAAGGCTTCGAACACCTCACTGAATAATTCTATATAAATATTACGTATTTTAGTTGGATGTTAACTGTGTTAGTCTCAACAGGGATTCCATTGGAAGATAAAAACGCCTCACATATGTAGAAGAGAAAGTGGTGTGGTGCAGAAAGAACTGTAGGGCTTGTCAAGGCCAAGCGTGCCTCCCCAGGTGTCCTGTGCAAAGGCCTGTCCTTTGCTCTTGTGCAAAGGCAAAAGAGCTGCTTCCCTCTCTGTTACTTACCACTGCCACTTGCAGCAAGGCAGACTCTAGCATATGACCAACAAAGTACTCTTTAAAGGCTTCTAAGTGAGTTATTTTTTCCCCATGTCAAAGTGGTTAAGTTCGTTTTTTTCACCGACCTGCTAATTTGAACTTTCTGAAAGGGTATGATCCCTTCTGACAGCTACAGAGCTGATACTTTGTCCTTATGTATATGTAGCTACACTGACTTTAGCCATCTACGAGCTAGGCTGTATCTCCAAACACAGAGTTGGACGTTGTCCAAGTACAAAAGCATTCAATTTCGTTGTTGCATCTGAACAGCCGTAAGGAGCAAGAAATCCTGAATGTTGTTACTGATGATATTGCTAAGGCCTCCGATACACTCTGGAGGATTCACCGCTATTCCAGAGTACTCTTCCTGCATCAGAGAAGCAGCTGATGGGACATCTTTTCTTGGCACTTCCTTCTTCCTTTTCTTCACAAGCAGATCCTGTATTTCGCATTGTGTGCCAGACACCTGGGTCTATAGGCCGTTTCACCATGAGTGCTCGCTATGGTTGTATCAGCTCTGGGAGCTGGCCCTCCTGAACAGTTTACTTCATCTTAATCCTCTTTGTCTCATGCGCTTTAGAAAAGATATGCTGTCCCAAGTTTCAATAAGGCTAGAGAGGAAGAGACTTTTTTCATCGTTTCTGCATCCTGTAGGTTTGGGGGAGAAGAAGGGATGTTATCTGAAAGAAAATTCCTGGGGGAAAACTGAGCTAGTCATATGACAGCATTTCAAATTCAGGCTTATCTCTATTATTTGTATCTTCTGATTAAAGTCTCTACCTTGAAAGATCTACACTTCAGCAGCATATTAAAATAAGGGAAAATAATTTTTGTTCTCAACTTGTGTGTTCAGCGCAATTAAAAATTGTTCCTTTTCAGATGAATGAAAGTCAACATGAAATAAATCTGCATGTTGTAATTTTTTAAACTCAGTATGGAATTTTTTTTTTTCCCCCCTTTAAGGTCAGGTGGGAGCCCTTTTGAAGGCACGGGCCATGTTAAGTACCTTTAATGAGGACCTTCACAGGAGAGCACAATAAGGAATTGGTTTTGGACCTTTTGTTCTATGTTCCTTTTTAGGCACATCTGAGCAGCCTAGAAATACGAGCATACTTTACTGTGGCTTGCAGCTGTATTGTTACAGACAGACTTTTTGATGTCTGAATTCGTTTTGATTTATGCAGAGGTCATAAACCACACTAACAGATAGTTAGGAGTGGATCCACATTATTTTTCTCACTTTGCTGCTGCTGTACAACAGTCTGCAGCACAGCTCTGCATTTGCATTTCTGTCTTCTGCAGCTACTGAGAAGTGACATTTACCCCAAAACTTTGAATGGCCTCATATAGTCTCGTATGAAGAGCTTCATCCAGTTGTGTCTCAGTTGTTTGTTCTTGTGTTTGGAAAGGGACGGTGCCTCGGTGCTGCTGAAGCCCCAGTAAAGGGGTGTGGTTAGAGCTGATGAAATCAAAAGTGAATTCTCGTGTGTAGT
Organism: Struthio camelus; assembly: GCF_040807025.1. NCBI lineage: Eukaryota > Metazoa > Chordata > Aves > Struthioniformes > Struthionidae > Struthio > Struthio camelus. The sequence continues at coordinate 8,002,856 of NC_090947.1, read as the reverse complement.
CTCAGTGTTTGTTGCTATTTATCAGCTTGAATCTGAAGAACGGTGGGAGAAGAGACTTTTTGTCCTTGAATTCCTTGAACTTTAACTTCCTTTTTAGATTTCCTGTATGTTTATTTTGGAGGAATTGAAAGTAAGATCCAGATTCCTTTTCATATGAAAAAGACTTTTTTTAAGAGATCTTTAATTGTTATGATGCCCACAAGATCATTTGAATTCAGTTTACCTTACTTAACCTCAGCTCTAATAAAAGCGCTATAAAATATAGTCACAAAATTTGCAGTATTATGTGAACAGCGTTTGGCACTAATGCTGAGTGCGTTAGTGATTAGTGTCAGGTTATTCTGCTCTACAGTGCAGGATAAATGAAGAAAATCTCACCTTGCTTCATGATCATTCAGAATTAACTTTTGGGGGCTGTTGCAGCTCTTAGCAGTCTGGTGAACTGCTGGTTTAACATCATAATGCGTTACGGAGAACGTGCTCTGGTAACAGCGGAGTGAAGCCCGTATATTTCCAAGGACATTGTAATAACTTGATAATTCTAAATTCCGTAAAACACTTTTTAGATGCTTTTAGCCAGAATTACTTGCTTTGCAGGAGAGTGGTGTGGTGTGGGAGGTTTTTCTGTTGTCGTTTTTGATGTGTGGGAGTTTGGGGGGGGGGGTGTCAGTCTGTGCGTTTTGTCTGAGGGAATGAGCCCTACCTAGTCTCCTATGTCTCAAGCTTCACTGCTGCCTGTACGGCTCTGAACAGATGTTTTTCAGCTTTTCTGTGTGAAATACGTAAGCTCCATCAGAGATACTAGAGGTTTTTTCCACCTGATGGAAGACAAGGCTGTGTTACGGGCTTCAAATTCTGCTTATTTAGTGATGATTGACTTCCTAATAAAGTATTTTTTTCAATATTCAAGCCAAATTGAGACGAGAGGAAGGAGAGTTCAGCAAAAATAAATATTTGAAAGATTAGTGTACTTGATTGTAACAAAGGCTTGAAAAAAGCTGTGGAAAATGAGAAAAGGGGGGAGGGGGGAAAAAAACCTTGGGTGAGGAATTTAGTTCTTTGGGAGCTAGAAGATGTTCCGCCCCCACCTTTCCTCCCTGTAACGCTTAAAATCTCTATCCAAAATATGAACTCATATTCAAACCCCAGAAGACAAATGGCATAAAAATATTTTGAGACACTAAATTTTGATTCCTATTAAATACGGCTTTTATGACAATTTGGACTGAAGCGTCGGAGATCGTTTTTTTTCTGATTTCACTGATAGGACTTGTTACTAGAGCTGTAACTGTATATTTTCCTGTGAGGCCATATACTGGAGTAAGAGCTGGATTTTTGTCTAGCTTATTTAAAACACTTTCAAAGCCAGGTGAGGTAACGATTTTGTACTCAAACAAGCATACCTTCAGAGGAGCTTTATCACTGCAGGCATAGCTTAAATTCACATCCTCTGCAGGCCTGTTGAGCCTCGGCAACTGCAAGAGTATTCCCCAAGTAAACACTTGTCACTGCAGGGACAGTGGCTCAGGACCCTCGCGCGCAGCTTTGACAGCTCCTTCGCCCCCAGGGTGCAGTAGCACTGGACTGTGAGCTGCCGCTGTTACGGGGAAGCCTTTGGCTGTTCAACGCTGCTTCTGCTTCTCAAACAGTTGCCAGCTTGTCTGCAACAAAAAAGCATCAGGTTGAACAGGGCTCTGTGGGCCAGGTACAGCTTTTGGGTCACCAGCTGGATCCCGCTATCTTACTACTTATAAAAATGCTGGTATTTATTATAATGTTATATGCCCATACTATCCTCTACAACGTAACAAATATATCAGACAAAGATCTCTCTTCCCCACCCCCCATTTTGTTTTTGGTTTTTTGTTTTGTTTATGATAGGGTGGGCACTGGGGTTGGCTTTCACAATGTAATATTTTTCATGAAGAAAAGTATATATATTCAGAAAAGTGTATATATTCAGAAAAGTGTCAATTACGAATTCTTTTTAAGAAAGTAGAATTCTCCACTGAGTGTTTTTCTGTGCTGAGGCTGTGGGTATGCCCATGAGCTAAAGGTGCGTTTCTTGGAGAGGGGGTCGCCGTTTGAATGTGTGTATACCTGGGTGGTTCGCTTCAGAGAAGTTGTACGTAAGGCAGTATGTAACACTGCTGAAAAATACGTTTAGAACATACTTCCTTCCTTTCAGTTCTGTGACAACAGAATGTCTTTAGTATCTTTTCCTCATTAACAGCTGAAGTTAAATCTCTGCAGTATGGTGGTATATGTTTTCAGTCTAAGGGGCTGAAAGAGAAATTTTGATATGCCAAGAGTTTTTTTGAAAACTTATCTCAGAGAAAATTACCTTTCCTTCATGGTGAAGGTTTGCCTGTCCAATTCCTTGTCAAACTTCATTCTGCCCCTTTTCTTGTCTCTTTCAGAGTTTGGATACGGACAAGCCTGTGGCACCAGTGAAGAGATCACCTCTCCGCCAAGAAACTAATCTCGCCAACTTCTCGTATCGCTTCTCCATGTATAATTTGAATGGTCTGTTGAAGTATTCAGCCCCTCAAATATTAGTGTAGGAAGAAAAGCTGTTTCAGCAGTGAATGAGGATATTGTAAGATGGTTTAATAGAGCATTAAAACACACTTCTAGCTGAAGTGAGAATGTGATCGCTAAAGGCGTTGCTTTCTGGTGGCTGACTTGTTTTACCGTCTTTAACACTGAATTCTGAATGGCTCAAAACAGTATCTTTTGGAACCTGATGTCTGAGAATTGTAGTCTAGTGTTTGTAAAGAAATAACTATTTTGGGATCTAGTCTTGTGAAAGAATGAATTGGTGTGAATCTGTAAAACAGGAAGAAAGAGCATCTTGCTTGTGGGGCAGGATGCAGGATTATAGCTCCAGAAAGCTTTCATGTTAAACAGAAATCACTCTTTTCCTTGTTTTAAAATAACTTCCTCTGGTTATAATGCAGGAAGCCTTAATTTAAGGATTTCTGTATGTGCAGTGTTTGGTGGCTTTTTTTAAAGCAATGTCACATACTTTGCGATGCTTTAGTAGAAAATGCTTAGCAAAATACCTGCACTTCTTTGAAAAACTGATGGATGGTATATATAAAAGTATTTTTAGATTCTATTCACAGGACAGTGGTTTGAACTTTTCAGATGTAATCTGAACTTTGATAGGTTTCTCCATCAGCAAATGTATTAACCTAAATGTTTTTTTAAATTGCTCTTAGACAGGTGAAGAATAGTAGTGCAGATATTGTTTAGCAGCGAGCAGGGATTTTGCAATATAGATGGAAAAGGAAGATACAGCTTCTTCTCTTTCCCCTACCCCAACTGTTAAACTTGTTAACCCAAATTGAAGAGTGGTGCAGAGAAATGAAGTAACCGGAGCGTACTGATAACTCTTGTTCATTGCAGAAGCCCTGAATCAGGGGGAGACTGTGGATCTAGATGCCCTCATGGCTGATCTCTGTTCCATAGAGCAGGAGCTCAGCAACATTGGGTCTCATTCAGCAAACAGTGCTGCAGTGAAACGCCTACCCACAGAAACCAAAGCTCAGAAACCACCTGCTAGTCGACCTTCTGCTAAGCATGGCAGCATGAAAGGATTATCCTCTTCATCTGGTAAGGTGAATAAACCATCGCATGCCAACGTTTCTTTGGATGACATCACTGCACAGTTAGAGAAGGCCTCCTTGAGCATGGATGAGGCAGCCCAACAGTCTGTCACAGAAGATGCTAAACCTGTAGTTACTGCTCAGCACAGGAGGACAGCATCCGCTGGCACAGTGAGCGATGCTGAAGTGCGCTCCATCAGTAACTCCTCCCGTTCCAGCATAACCTCCGCAGCTTCCAGCATGGACTCCTTGGATATCGATAAGGTGACAAGACCTCAGGAATTGGACTTGACATCACAGGGGCAACCAATCACTGAGGTAAAGTGTTGTTAATTCAAGAAAGCTTTTGTTTTCTTTAAACTTTATTTTTACATCTCTCAAATCCTGACATTCCTAGCTAAATATCTTCAATATGGTGGGCGGATTAAAAATCAGGGCTACAGGGGCTGTGGCTACTTCTTTCTCTGTTTTATCCTCCTTACTGGTAAGGAATCTTTCTAAAATTGCATGTACCTTTTTTTAAAAGGCTTTGCCCATCTTTTCTTCCTCCTTAGCCATTCTTGGATATTACTGCTTTATCCTTAATGTCTTTATTCTAAGTAAAGACGTTGTATAGTGTGTATAATTTAAATCCAAGGAGCATACAGCTGGGGGGCGGGGGGAGAAAGTGTAGTTGAATGACAAGATTACATTCCTGTTACAATACACTTAAATGGCTACATATGTTTCAGGTATTGTAAGTGCTGCTTACTGCAGCTTAATACTGCTGCTACTTAATAATTCTGGGTTAATGTTTGCTAAGGAGAACTCTTCAAGTCACAACACAGAAAAACAATTGAGCCATGACATGGCGACGGCAAATGTGCATTTGGGATTTTGGTGCCTCTGTAGGTGTGATCACTTGACTGCTGTTTAATTATCAGAGGTGAAATATATCAGTAAAAACATAGCCTGTTAAGTTTCCAGCTCTTTCAGAATTCCTATGTGAGCGAATGGGGAAATGATCCAGTGAATTTGAAAGATTTACACTAGAAGGCATACTGGAGAAATGCTCTCTGAAACAGAAACTTGACCTATTGGTCAAAAGTCAGCTATACTAACGTGCATGCTCTCTTTCAGTTTTCTCTCCCCCAAAGGGAAAACTGGAACAAGTTGAGCTTATTCTGGTCAATAATTAACTCTGATTTGAATGAGCTGTGCTGAAAATGTGCCTCCATCCGTCCTCAGTAAAAGTAGGTTTATCTGATGTAAAGATTGAATGATGTAGGCCTGTCGGTCAACTCATCAAGGTCACACTTAGGTTTAAATCTTGTTTTTGAAATGGTGAGAATGAATGAGTGACAGTTCAGGTCCTTTATTTTGTGGAAAGCTAAAATACAAACCTTTGCATTATTGTTGTAAGCTATAGAGCTATATAGCTGTTCTATCGCAGTCTTACTGATTATATTATTGTTCATTTATCATTCATTTTCTTTCTGTGGTATGGTGAGGCCTATCTTAGTCTTCTGGGTCTCTTACGCATGCTGATACCTCTTTTTATGGATAAGGTCAGACTATTATGTGTTTTAGCCTGTCCTCAGGTTTAAAAGGCGACTTGCTGGAATTAGTCTCTTCTGAAATTTGGGCTTTGGTATTCACTTTTTTAAATTGCAAGATATTTTCTGCAGTTGACTTTGCAGGTCTCAGATCTTAGCCTCTCTGACTTCAATAATGATAGACATCACTAAGATTGCCCTTGTCTCCAGATTTTTCAGTTCTTTCTATGGCATGAGTATCGGAATCAGCAGACCATCTGCTCCCTTTTGGTAACTTGATGTTGATGAATCAACAGGCAGAGGTCTAGAAGTGGCTTTGTCTTTGTGAGAAGCTGATGCATATTGGTGCACGTGCATCTCAGTTGCATGGAGCCATTGACTGTGAGGCAGAGAACCCCCAAAGCTGTTAAAGAGAGGCCAGAGCTGACCTTACAAACCGAGTGTGTGCTTCTCATAAGAATGTGGCTATTGTTTCTCTGCCCAGATAAGTTGATAAGAATGGTCCCTTTGAAGGAGGTAACAAGAATGTGTTGGTAATTTGAGAGTCAAAATCCTGCTCTTCTCTTAAAAGCAGAATCCTCTACAATCATTTACAGTGGTGCTTTGTTTTACTGTCCTTTGTTTGGCCTTTCTAATTTCAGTAGCCTGAGGAAAGTGTCCAACTCAGAAATCTTCCCCAAATTTGCAGAACTGGTATTTAACTACTCAGCATTACATCTGTTACCTCATGGGACTCTTTACTATGAAGCAAAAGGTTTTTTTGTTTGTTTGTTTTGTTCTTTTTCCCTATCACCACTGATGAAAACTAAATGTGTTGAAAAATCACATTTGTTTTGAGTTGGTGACAGATTCTGTGGTTGTTTGGTTGTTTGTTTAATCAAAGTCACCTTGCAAATGAGCAGAAACAATAGATTCTTTAGGAGAGTCAGTGGGCACTAACAAAGGAATTTTTTCCCCTTTTTTAGGTCTTTTAGTTCCTGAGACCTATTGTTTAGGTTTCTGTTAATCTTCCTGACTAGGATGTGAATCAAAACACATTTCCCCAACAGGGCTGAATTCTGTTCCCAGACCCACACAGTTAACTCATTTGTGCTGTTCCTGGTGGAGGAATTAGTAGGAAGAGGAGGAGGTAGACTTTGAAAACCTAGCCCCCATGTAGGGGGAAAAAAACCCACAACACAGGTGCAATTGTTTTACGCAGATATTGAGAGAGAAGCTGCTACTAGGTGGCTTTAGCAGATCTGTATTGAGATGTGTTCTTCTTGCAGAGTGCTCTAAGATAGCTCTTTTCTCTTTGCCCCATCTTCCTTGTGACTGTACTCGAGGCTGCTGACCTTTAAAGTCTTTCTTTGCCACTATGGCTCTTACCAAAAGGTTCATTGACTTGGCAGCTCTGTCCTTTTCACCCAACCTCTTTGCCCTCTCCAGCAGAGCAGTGATTTTAAAAGATGTCTTTTCTGACTCAACTTAGTTCTATTGGAATCGCAAGAGGAAGAGAAGAATGTTGAATAAAACTGATCACTATTTTTATAGAAAATGCTGGTCTAGAAAAGGAAATTAAGCTTTGCTTGATTAACTTAAGTGTTCTTTTACAGCATTTCCCTACATTAGATAGAACAGCCATGCCTTGGCATGTTGAAAGTATATGTAGTCTGGTATTGCTTATGACAGATGCTAATGACAGATGTTATGGAAAGAAACTGCAATTCCACAGGCCCCAAAAAGGGGGGGGGGGTGCCTTCCCTTTCTTCTCTCCCTTCCTCCCATAAAGCTCTTAGCTATGATCTTATTACCTCTGTTGTTCCAGCTTTGGTGCTCGTTGATACTCACTTAACGCACCAAAACTTTGCAGTTTTATTTTGGGGCTTGCATTTGTTGAGTTGCGTAGGCTCACCGGGGGAGTCTGCAGGCTGGAACCAGGTTATGATACGTAGTAGAAATACGTGGTCAGGAGCTGGAGTCTTGACAGGGAGAGCAGGGTCATGCCCATTAGTGCCAGTGCATTATTCAAATCTTTTTGCCCAAGCAATTGGACAGGTACCTTAGGGTCTTTTTCCGTTTATTTCTCCTAATAGTCTACACTGTAGGAACTCCCTAGAGTGGAGGATGCATTCACATCATGCTATATAATACTTGTTTGAACAGTATTCATCCTTAAAACAATAGGTAGCTTGTCAGCATTTGCACTTTTAGTTGTATAATGAGTCGTATATGCGTTAAATCTTAGTTTCTGCATGTCAGATGCTCTACCTGACTGTAGAACTGAATGAGTGAAGAAGTAGGGTGAGTAATGGAAGGGGAAGTGATGACCGTATGACTAACTTGTCCCATCCTCCCGCCCCTGCTGTCTTTTTCCTCCTTCCTTCTGTCCCTCCACCACCAAGAAATTGTTTCCGTATTTTTCGGCGAGCTGTGTCTAGGGCAACAAGAGAAGAAAACAGTGGGAACAGAATAGAGAACTGTGTCAGTCATGCTCATGCAGTTCTGTCTGATCGGTGAAAAAGGGTCTGTTCATGGACAGTCATTGTTACTGTCCTGCATATACTCAATGAAGAGGTTGCAGATAAAATCAAAGTATGCCTTCTGGTCTGGCACAATAGAGCATTCCCCCCAACATGACAGAGCTCTTTATGTATGTAACCCAGTTTGCACAGCGGACAGATTCTGACTTACATATGAAGATGATACATAGTTTAGCAGTTGGTAATGCTACGTGCTTGTTGTTTTGTTTTTTGTTTGCTAGCTTTTTACTTACTCAGTGGTGGTTTTATACATGAGGTATTAGAAGTGAAAATCATGACAGAGGGACTTGCCAGTGCATTAAGAACTGCAAATTCTTGGCATCCCTTGACAGAGAAAATGGCAATGTAGAATCCGCTTTTAACATTTCTTTCAGGAAAAGAAGGGAGCCTTGGGGGCATGACAGTCATGGTTGTGATGTAAGCCGAGTTTACACAGACAAATTTAGGTTGGCCTATAACTGCTGTGGGATAAAGTGGAAAATCTGAAATGGGCCTAAGTGAAGACAAAGTTTGTGTCCAACAGCAGCCTTTGCTTCATTCACTTATGGATATTTTGTCAGTAAAATAGCGTTTGCTACGTAGAGGTGTGAGATAGAAGCTGTTCTACCCATAACAGGTTATTTTAGGTCTTGTTTTATGTGTGATTACATCTGTGATAACGTATGAATGTTATATTGTATGCAAATACTGTTTGTTTGCAGAGAAATCAGCCTTTAATGTACACTGTCTTTGGTAGGCGACAGCATCTTAATAGAGTTGGATTGCTGAGTCTCGCTTATTTGTAGATGATTTAAAGAACAGTTGTGGTCTATTTTAGTTCTTGGAGGAATAGGGCGTTATTGGCTCTTGTATTTGGGAGCTGAGGTTTGAGTGGTTTTCCTTATGTCCCATGTTGCATGTAACCACAAGTAGATGCTGAGGATGTTAGTCTGACGTGTGAGAGTAGTCACAGATATGCAACAAACGAGGCATGAAAGTTAGATTCTGAAATTTTAAATAAATGTTCTTTTCTGCCAGTTTTATTATGTCATTAGCTTTTTTACACTAAAAAAAAAAAGGTATATTCTGGAGTGCTTTTAGTTATCCTTTTCCTAAGCTGCAAATGTCAATGGAAAGACTTGATTTGAAACACAATTAAACCATCTCTTCCTCTTTCTTTTTCCAATTATTAGTCACAAAGTGTTTTTTTTTTTAGTAAGTCAAGTCAGTCAGTAAAGGAAAATTGTGCACATCTATCATGTTGAAACATTACTTTGGCTTCCAGTTTTGTTGGCCTAAGAAGTGTGAGCCGTCCAGTTTTCAAACGCTCTTAAAATAAATGTGAAATGACTCTCTGCTTGCCAGGCTTTTGGAGGCTTTCAAAATATCCTCTGAGATAAACATACCAGTTTATGAAGTTGAAACAGTGTTTATATATTCCAGTATTCAAATGCACTTAGCTGTTCATCATGACATTTCTGCATGACAATAAAGCAGTTTTCTTCATATGATGCACTAGAACCCAAAGATCTCTAATAGACTCTTCCCTATGTCCCTAAATTTAGTATCTAAACTTTTTTTAAAACTTGCACTCATGGAACGTGCGAAGAAAACGATGGGGGGGGGGTGTCTTCTTTTTTAAAGAGCTTTGGAATCCAAATGAAGGCTGGAAATAGAAAGGAGACATTTTCAAAGTTTAAATTACTGTATATGCATGGCATGGGTAAGTTTTGAAAACTGGGGTATCACAAGTTAAAATAAATGAAATAGCAATGAGAACCTAAACGTTGTCTGTATATTGCTAGATCTCAATTCTCTGATCAATATCTCCAACTTGCATCATAGCCATGAATTTAAAATTTGCCTTGCAACTTTTTCAGATATGAAGCCTCTAAAATATTTAAGTGTAGTAGTGAGCAGCTGAGTTGCTTAAAACATGTAAAAATGTACTTATCTTTTGAGATTGCCTGTCAAATTTGCCTGATACTGATGAATAAGCTTGAAAGTTACTGGAAGGAACAGGAAAAAGGACAGTATGGTGCATGTCTTATTTGTCACAACTGGCTGGCAAAGCTGGTTATCGACACAAAAGTTACAGTTATGGTGTATTTTGTTACCATGAAGTATGAACACAGCAAGCATTGTTTATGCCTAACTGTCGATCTCAGACTACTCTGTGATGTTGGTGTCTTTTGAGGAATACCCACTGAGTTACTCAAATCTCAGCTACCCAAGACCCATTGATCTGCATGTAGAACTGCTTCTTCAGAAACTTTCCCAGTAGGCCCTTGCACATGGCAATAGTGAGATGGCAGTGCTGTTAATGATAGAAGCTGTCTGCAGTCCAGGGACCTTTCTGATCCTTTTGGCTTCCCCTCCTCCCCCTTTATGAGCACTGAGTAGAGAAATCGCTATCGCGGGCTTCCCTCAGTTGTAGGAAGCGGTTTGAATTGGGTGCTAACCAACCGGTTCTTAAGATAAATCCCAGTGCTTCCATGCAGGTGCCACAGCGCTGTAGAAAGAGGCTTGTGTTTATGAGCAGGATTTTATCTCATACTACCTTTACGGAGAAAAAATTATACCATTGGTACAGACAAGCTAAGAAAATAGTTAATCAGATACACCAGTCCACTTGAAACCAAGATAAATTCCTTTACTTTTTGCAATATCTAATTTGATTAAGAAAGAGAAATAGTACCTCTGTGCAAAATTAGCAACAGATTACTTGTTTGTCCTTACCTCAGGTTGCCAAAAATCAAATTTGGAACAGATGACAAAAATGAAGAATATAGCAGCAATCAGTGAGGCATTAATCTCTAACAGGAGAGAGGAATTTTTGCAGTTTTCTTCAATTGAATGTTCTGCTGAACTTACAGGATGAAAGCTAGGATTTGCCGGGTTTGTAAAGGAGTTTGTAAAGGATCCCAAAAAAGGAGACTATATTCTGTAGAAACAACTGAGAATTTGATCTGTTTATTTTTGCCTTCTAGCTGTGTCAGTGTTGCACGTGCTGGTTAGCATTTAGCCTGTAATAGTGTACTAAGGATTGTCTTTGAATGCAAAGAAAAATCTTAATTTTTGATTAACCAAGTTTACAGCCTTGGTTATAGTTTCCTGTGTTGGACGTTTACTAGTCATATGTTTTTAAAAGTTCTAGATTTTAGACCAGCCACATCAGCAGTTTGCTTTATTGATGCAGTAGCCCCCCCCCCCTTCTATGTGGCCTGTCTGCTTTTGGCATAAAGGGTGGAGTTGTAGCTCTGATAACTCTTCTGTTGTGTGTACCTATTTTCTTCTAATAACTGAACTTTGGATGGTTTGGTATCAACAGTAATTTTTCAGGGATGCTTTGTAGTTTAGAATTCAATGGATAGGTAAGATTCGTAAATGTTATTAATACGCTTACTGCTTAGTGTAAAATACAGCAGGTTCAGACAAAAGCAATTAAAGTTGCATGTATTTTTCTTCCTTATGTTTCTTAACTGCTTTGATGTCTTTTTTTTTTTTGGGGGGGGGGGGGGGGGGATGGGGTGGGGACTGAAAGTAGAGCCGTCCACGATATGAAGTGTCTGATGTTCCTTCTGTAACTAATGCAGTTCCTGATCAATGAGTCTTAACTAAAGTTTGGGGGAGAGGGGGGAGGCTGCCTTCCTTCTTTCTGTCTTCCCCTTAATTAATATACTTCTGGTTCTTTTTGGATGGGTCAGATGACTGTTTGCCATGAAATTGTATGCCACCTTTTTTTTTTTTTTCTTCCACTACCTTTGTTCTTTTAGGAAAATTCCACTGCTCAAAACCACCTTGCCACAAACAAACTTCAGTTGGGATTTCATGTTTGGTTTAAGCTGACTGAGGTCCATGCTGCTACTGAACTGGGCAGTCTTGCACTATCTTGTGTTGGCGCTCGTGTTTGTGCAGCTGCCTAGTGATTCGGATCTGCCTGAAAAATAATCCTCCTTCTAGATTAGTTAATCACTGCTCTGATGGACCACACAGTCACAATCACTGTTGTCCACAGAAGAGAGCTACGAGAGAGTACTTGGTTGGGAGGAGGTCAGGACTGCCTCTTTCTTGTGGGCAGCTCAGTCTTAAAATTTCTTTAAACCAGTAGTGAAACTAAGCTTCAAATGAAATATTTCCTAGCTTTTGCAAGTTTTTCTGCCCTGCTGTGTCCCAAGAAGCTTGTATTTGGCAGGGAACCATCAAGACCTAACTGTCTGCTTTTTCTCTTGACCTGGGAAGTACGTGGACTACTAGATAGTACATCTGGTGCACGTGGTGCCGCAGTTTCGTAATTCAGAATGTCCGTAGACGTGTTTCTTAAATTGCGGCAAATTTCAATAGGTTTAGAGTATAATTGCTAGAACAGGCATGAAGTTACAAGAATCCCTGGTAGTTATGAAATACTTATTATAAATTAAACTTTTTTTTTCTTTTTTGAATCTTGACTGTTTAAAAAATAAGTTGCAAAGTTGAACCCTCAGAGTTACGAAATTCCAGAACTGAAGTTGCCTGCAGTGAAATGGAGTTGCATGGCTTCCAGGAGGAGGGTTGGCCACTTGGGAGCCTGGAGTGATAGCTTTGGATTCTCGCTTCCAGTGTCTGGCTCCAATATGCTCTGCAACTGCCAGGCGTTGCAATTGCAAGGACGCTGCTGTACTCTCCCACGGCAGGCCCAAGCGTTCTCAAACTTGGCTGAAGTTTTGTACAAGGATGATCGCGTGCAGCCCAGTTGAAGGGCTGGGCAGTGCCCTGTGAAGGGGTGTAGCCTAGAAATTTGTAGTTGCAGTGCTCCAGACTTCAGTGAGACTATATGGACTACCATTTCGATTCTAAAGGCTCGTACGTGGACAAATTTGGGTAGCTGCTCATAGGACTAGCACAAAGCAAGTCTTTGAGGCTGCCTCTGCCAGTAATTCCTTTCGTGTTCAGACATGCAGAAGTATTAAAGTTTTTTAGAGATAGATCTATCTATCTATATCTATATCTCTCTCTATATATAAAAAAATGAGATGCACCTTCTTTTCGCCTCTTGGAAATGCTTAGTCTAACCTAAATGTCTAGTCATCATCCTATAAAAAGAACCTGTCATGGAAAACTTCTGTCTCAGAGTTTATAGCTTGGCAAAAGTTCTATAAGCAACTGAAAACACATCTTGTACGTGAAAGTGTCAGGCAGCTCTAATATCTAAAGCTGCTGCTTCAGTTTCTGACTGTCTCTCTTCCTTTTCTAAGGTTTTCATAAGCATAAACTATAACCCTTTTGCATCTCTTCATTTGTCAAACCAAAATTGAATAATTGACTTTACCAAAATTAACGTGCCTAAAATAAATACATTGCAAGGGTTTTATGACACGTTAGAAGTCTTGGGCTTTCCGCTTTTCAGTAGCGTAATGTTCAGTTTTTGATTCCTGGATGACCTAGCGCTAAGAAGCTTGTCCCTGTTATGACTGAACGCTTTGTTCTGAGCCACAGTTGTGTATCAGTTTTTTTTGTTTGCTTGTTGGTTCATTTTTTTTTGCTTAGTGAAAATTAGGGAAATACAGAAATGCTTTCTCTTTGGTTCTTTTCAAATAAATGACTGTGAAGGAGCTCAGGGATCTAAAATGCTATGACCATCTGGAAGTGAAAGTGAAATAAATCTCTCTAAGGTGCACAGTTTTCATATAGATATTTGTGATTTGTCATGAAAGTGTATTATGTTTTTTATTGGTATGGAAAAACTGAGATGGGAAGTGTATGAGATGGTGTAAAGTGGCAGTATGTTACTCTGCAGAGTTTCTTCTGCTGTAGCATTTAGAGATGTTAACTTCCAGTTCTTGGCTCAGTGAGCAAGTGGTTGCAGAAGGAGAATGTTACCTAAGCTTGTTTTCTCGCTGACTTGTTTCAAATAAGTTAGAAGGTGCCTTGTCTGAGCCTGTAGATGTTTTCCTCCAGTGCTTTCATCTGAAGTTGTGGTCTGGAATATATTTATATCCTATATTCTTCTCCCTTCCAGTAGAAGACGACTGAACCTCCTCTTATCTTTAAGTCATTGATCACTTTTCCGTAAGAAATTAGGATCAGAGACGCTGCATCTTCTTCCTGTAGCTGTATCCTTTGCTGTCATTGTCATCACCATTTCTCTCTTCCTCCTTATGAGTGATAATAAAGCCCTTTCTTCAACCCCCATCCTTTTCTCCTCTTCCCTTTTAGCAGCCTTCCCCCCCGTTTCTGACGTTTTTGCTGCACGTTTCTGTAGAGCGTTCTCTCAGTCAGTCGAAGCATCCCTCTGACTTTGCAGAAGAGGAAGCTGAACTGACTGCTGTCAGGTGCTATGACATGTATGTATGGCTTCTGCAAAACAGAAATCACATTAGAGATTTGAGTTTAATCCATTGGTATCCCAGCAGTGCAGTCAGGTAACCGTGCCTGTCATTACAGATTTTCAGTCTCCTTTCAGTGGATTCTTGCCCGTTTTCTAACCATTAATTGGGAAAGGCTACTTAAAATGCAATTTTTTTTTTTCCCTTAAACATAATTGCCTTTTGGTAGCCTGCTTCAAAGGAAGGCAGACAGTGGAATTTCTTAATTAGTTATTCATTTTGTATCATATTCTTACACGTTACAAACGAACCCATAATCTCAAAAGAATTCACAAAGAAAAATTTCGGTTCCTCGTTCCCCTCCTCTTTGTAAGTAAAGAAACTGAGAGCAGAAAAAGCTGTAGTTTGGGACAAGGTTACAAAAATATTTTTAAAACTATTTCTTTTGAAGATACTGTATTCTAAGTCTTTAAGTCAGAGTCAGTGAGTTTGAAGTACTGATGTAATCCAAAGCTGTAGTAGTGATCCTTTAAACCAGACTTTAGCAGCATATAGCTCTCTATCAGCCACTGCTGAATGTTTCTGTCTGTATTTTCTTTCTTAGGAACAGAGACAGACTTTTAAAAATGGTTTTGCAGTGTTTCTTAACTGTCATGTTAAACCGGAACTTTGTGGCACAACAGTGCCACCAGCTGGTTTAATTAGATATGTTTTTAAACCTTGTGTACACATACTCTGGCCCTCTACTTTCAGACCAGGGCAACGGGGTACCGTTCTGGCTTTTAGGCATGAGATTGAATCTTCTAGAGTTGTCCAGCCTACTTCTGGACTGAGTGATAATCAGGTGTGTAACAAGAAGTGCTCGATGTGATCACACTTAATGAGTTTTGGCAAAACTCTGCAAGCGCAGCTCGGAAAAAAAGCAGCGAGACAGTGTATAGCCTGCTACCTGTGAACTGATGGCCTGATGCAGTTGCGAGGTGGGCTATAGAGCCTGCATCCTTCAGAGGCTAACTGAGTAGCTCAGTTTATCACCTCTTTTAAAAGGATCTTTACTTTTTAAAACCCACGCATCAGTTACTGTCTAAAATTATCTAGCATATTGTAAAAAATATTTTAATATGCTAAATAATTTCTAAGTTTTGTCTGTTTGTGTTGAAACTGGCTTTCATCTTGAGGCCTCCGAACCTCAAGAATTAAGAGAACCCACTGAACCCATTATAAAGGAAATGACAAGGAGGATAGAGGAAAACGTCTTGACCTTTGGCTGCGTAGGGGATTACTTGTTACTCAGTATAGTCTGACCGCTTATATTCTGAAAATCTGAAATGTATATTCATTTTCCTGGTAGTCCATCTGTTTTATCAGGTCTAGCAAACATCTTTTGTAGTTCTGTCTCCGCTTTTGGAAGCGGTCTCAGTGGCAGTAGTTTCTCTGGTGTGCAAAGTAAAAACTACCCTTACTAAGAAAGAACTTGGCTGGCAGTTGAATGATATTTTCTCATGGAGGGGGGAACATATGCTAAACTGAGTAAAATGGTGCTTCTTCTCCCTTGTTTAACTCTCAAATACTTCTGAACAGAGGCGAAGAAGTTGCATTTGAAAATATTTATCCATGCTTACGGAGCTGGTGACAAGGATGAATATGCTTCAACGTTCTGACATAAGCACTGATTTCGTATTTCAGAAGAGTTTTGTGTGGCTATATGTGGAAAAAAAACTGTGACATGCAATATTCAACAGCTGGTCCATGAACTTCTCCTGGTATGTAGGCCTGAAGATAACGGATGTTGCATTCCTGCCTTCAAAGGAAGGATACAGGAAATCTTTGAAGTCCAGAAAGTAATTTGCAACAAGACTATTCCATGTTTTTATAAACATCCAGGCTAGCTGCCTTTACTGAGTGAATTACATATGAAAAGTATTTAAAATGTCTCTTCTGACATCATCGAGGACTTCAAAACGTTGATGTTAATTTTACTCAGACCTATTTTTCTATGTTGTGGTTATCCATACTAGCTTAAGCTTGTTGTGGAGATAGTTGTGTGCTTATTTATATGCTTTTTTTTATTGCTTGTTCTGATATTTTGATCTTCATACCTCATTTTTATTATAAGTATTTTCAGTTATCTTGGATTTTGATGCACAGCTGTCTTGTCATCTCTTGACAAAGGTATGAATTTTGTTTTATAGAACTTGTGATCAGCAAATATTGTCATTGTACTTTCAGTCTTTTTTATAGATTTTTTTAATAGACAGCAACTTTTTCTGCCAAGAGACCTTACCACAGTTCCCCATATATATATTCACATATATATTACAAACACACACACACACACACACACACACATATATACACACACGCATATTTTTTAGTTTTACTTGATCAGTGATGTTTTTGTAAAACTAAATTTCTTTTATTAACAGAGAATTTTTATAGGGCCCTTTTTAGTAGAAGATTTTAATATGTGCTAATGTTTAATTTTTAAGTCATTTTTTAGTTTCATTTTATTTTATTGGTACATATAATGTGAATAACTTCTCTGGGAAGCTTTTTCATTTGCACTGTTTGTAGGATTTAAGGGTCATATTTTGCACAAGAGTTTACAAAAGGTATTGAAGCAACTGACATCTAGCTTTTATTCAGAAGGCTATCCTGTTCACCAAAAATACAGCTTTTAAACTTTCTCCTGGGCGTAAATACTTACGGCTAGCTTTGGGCCATGTGCAGATTGTACACGTTTTTGCTCTGCACCCTTGGTGGAGTGCTGGCCTAGAAACACATGATCTTTCAAAGCCTTTGGTAAATTAGGCATAAAGTTTTTGAATCTGCATTGTTCACATTATTGGAATAAGCCTCACTTTTGAGTAGTTTAGTGAAAGAAGCAACTAAATAAGATCTTCCAGCGCTGTTGCAGCGTAGCTCTTGTTTAGCTTCATGCTTAGCGAAAAGAACTGGGCGTTTCAGCAGTCCCGAAACTTCTGTCAAATTTCGTTTGATAATTTCATCCAGCTTGAAACTCCTTTGACCTTTGGGCTTTTATGCCCCACTGGCGAGCTGTGCTACCAAGTACTGTATTTGTGGGGAAGGGACACTACTTTGTGTAATTAATAATTGCTTTTATATCCTGAAGTAGTCTTGTAGATTTAGCTGTGACTGACTTTTATGTATTTCCATTTAAAACTGAATATATTCTGAGGTGTTTGTCGTCTTATAGCTCAGCTGAGCACAGGGGCACGTGAAGGCGTTGCAGTAGAACGTTCTCTGACAGAACTTCGGAGCTGCTGTTTTTAAGGCAGACTTCTGCTAAAGCTCTCCCTTTTCTGGAGTCCCAATGTGTGATTGATTGCCTGTGGGTAGCATGACAGGCAGCAGGTGACCCGCATGTCGGCGCAGAGCCTGCAGCATAGGGACCGGTGGGCCTTCGAGGGTTTATAGCGTCAGAGCTTTGACTTATGTTTGAACTCCAGAAGTAGAGAGCAAGTGTGGGCCATCCAGATCCTCTGTCTGGTCCGGTGTGGCTGTATCTTAAGGAAAAAAAAACAGGATATTGAAGTTTCCCTGAACAACGGATTATTCCTTGAAGACTGTATTACAGTGGAATATCTGTTCACCTCAAAGCTTAATATTTGACCTGAAGTCTTACCTCTGAAATAGATTAAATGCTTTAGAATTTTGGCTCATGGAAGAGAAACGCATTGTTGCTCCAACATGAAACATTTTTTAAGAAGAAAAAGGAAAATTTTTAGTCTAATTATTGGATGCACTGTTTTTTTGTTTTTTAATTTCCCCAACGTTTTGTGCGGGTCAAATATTTGAAAAATGTAATGTGCGCGTAGTTGTTTAGTGAAGCTATAATTCCTCAGAACTCGGGCTTTCCGGTTGCTTGACTGCTTCCGTGCATTCTAACTTTTGGGTACGTGCCCTACTGCAGAACTTGATACGCAGCAGTAAGGAGCCATGCTCGGAAGGTGAGAGGCAAAGAACCATTGCCTTTTTGTTTTGAGACGTGTGTCTCCAGCTCAAGCTAACGTGGGTAGTTTGTCATCACGCTGTTACATCAGATTTTACTGGCCAATGCCTATTCCAATGAAGTACCATTACTCTTGATTTCCAAAATAAACTTTCCTCTGGATATCTGTTTTAATATTTTGCTTTGCTAACACTGGAAAGCAGTTAGCTGCAGTTAGTCCCTAGCAGTTATTATTTTGTAAAATATATGGCATTCCCCTTTCTGGATGGAGCAGAAATTCCGTACTGGAAAACAGTTCAGTATTTGTGTTAGATGCGAGACAGCAACAGCCAGAATGACCGATGATGGGAAGAAGGTTAAATAATCTGCTTTGAGCTGCTCTATCAGAAAAGTACTTTCCAGACAATCATATTCCCTTTAATGAGGAACTCAGTATCACCTCTTCATCTTGACACCGTTAACTGCGAGGTGAAGGAGAGGAGGTTAAACCCTACGGGAAAGGCTAGACATGCACCTTGTAATAATCTCTTTAGCCCTGATGCTCCATCCCCCAAGAAAGAGTGATTCATCTTAATTGGAGTTCATAGTGTCTGACAAGAGCTCTATCAAGGAGCTCTTTAAAACAAATTCCTTGAACTGCTCTGTAGACTTTTATCTGTATTTTTGAACTTTGGATTGAGCTGACCAATTTATTCCGCAGGTTGTGTAGTAATGTGTTGTAATGAGGCAGTCCAAGACTTTGTGTGAAGTTAAAGTTCCTGGGTAGGAAAGGATGCTCTTCAGGTGTAAAGATGGACCTTGTAGAAACCTCAAAAGAGGATTGGTCTGACTCTTGCCCACAAGTTAGGCAACAGTGTTAGTGTCACTTCAGACTTGCTCAGGCTGAGTAAATGAGCTGTTCTTTAAATGACAGCCTTGCTTAGGCATCATTGAGACTGCTGGAAATCCTCTGTATGTAAAAATAGCAGAATGCATTAATTGATCTGTCCCAAATGCTTAGGATTATATGTGTCAGGAAACCCATTCTGAGACTTAGGAAAAAATTCAGAGTAAAATGCGTTTGAGGCTTTTTAACCATACCAGGTCTTGCATCACAAAGTGCTCATCTGTGTGTGTGTTTCAGGGGTGAACAATTTACATGTCACTAGGCAGCACTGCTGTGCTTCTGAAACATCGGCCGTAGACGCAGACGGATATTACTATGCTGGTAGAAAAATCTTCATTTGGTCTGTAGCATGCACTGAGTCTGTATTAGTGGCTAAGTGGCAACTGGAGCTGGGCTGGAGCCTAGGCTTAACTTGAGACGTATGGTAGAGTCTTTTCTGAGCTGTAACTTAAGTGTGCTAAAGCACATGGCAGTTGCATCAAAGAAATTGCCTGTGCCAGAGCTGTATGCACCAAGCTATTTGATATTGGCTTGCATAAAGTTGTGGTCTTTTTGGCATTTTCTCGGGAGGCTGTTTCTTATTGTGGCTCCGAAGAGGAGATGGAGATTCTGTTCTACATCCGTTTTCTAATTATTAAACAAGAGTGTAGCAGGCTGCTCAGTTGTCATGCCTTGTGCTGTGCGGTGAAAAGCCAGTAAACGCAGAAATAATGGCTGAGACAGGTTTAGCCACACGGGCAAATTTTGTAGTACACTGATGATACACAGGGGGTACTCTGTGTTCTTGTCAAGTACCACAGTATTAGTCTAATTTCCTTAGCAGACCTGTGTTTATGCAGTTCTGCAAACTGCTTTGGGCTGATGGTTTTATTGTTCTTCTGTAGCAGGTGGTACAGATGATGATCACTGTCTGTCATTAATTGATTTTTGTCTTGTGAGAAATCTTCCCTACTGTTTACTGTCCATTTTCATTCCCTTTAAGTAGGTCAAAATGCATTTACTGTTAATTTCTCTTCGAAGAGAAATTAGGTAATTTGATCCCAACTTCCTGGCTTATATAATTGGGACTCTATGAGAGAAGACAGGTGTGTCTTTTAAAAAAACAACAACAACAACAAAAATACAATAAAAAACTTTTAATCGTAAGTCAGGTTTAGGTGGTGGTTGTTGTTATGCTAACATCTTTAATTATGGAAGCAGCAGCCAGTGTCAATAGTATAAAAGCACTTCTCTGCTTCTTTGACCGTTTTTTAGTGACTTTGTTTGCACAGTAGAATAGTGTGCAAACAAATGATAATAATTAATAATAATAATTAATAGTTGCACTTTTAAAATATTGCCAGACATGGGCAGGGTTTTGAAAAGTGTCTTAAGTGTGTGTTTTCTTACTTTTATAAATCTAAGTATATTTGAAAATACATTGTCTCTTGCAGAAAAGACCCCAGTAGCAGGTAAGCAAAACTCTTTTTAATTCTATTGTGTGACCTTTATACAAGTGAAGAATAAACTCAATTCCTCTGTTAACACAGCTGCTTTTATGGTAGTGTGTTAGTCATCTCAGACACACTGCAAGCCTATTTGAGAATGTTCACGTTTGTATGGGTGGGCAAGAGTGAGGACTGAGGGTTTTTTCCTTAAGCTCTGCTTACCTTCTGTAATCGATACACTATAAAATTGCTACACTGACTTCTTTTGACTTATGTTCTTTCTCTTTCTTTCTGCACAAGCACTCCTATTTGGACAGGGAAACCTCCCTCCTTCTGAGAAACATTGCAGGAAAGCCTTCTCATTTGCTGACCAAGGTGATGCTTCTTCTTTCCACCTGCATGTGACTATTTCCATGTAGAAAGAATGCTTTTAGTCTGTGTGCTAGACTCCTCCCACCCTGCCCTTTCTGGGAACTTTTGCATTTACTTGTGTGATTTTTTTTCTTGTCCAACAAAACAAGGTGCTTTTGAAGGCTGTATTTCATTGTTTATTTCTGCAAATCCATTAAAGTTTTCAAGGTCTTGGCAATTACTTAATAGACATGTCAACAGGTAAAATGCTTTGGCAAAAAAGGAAATGTACTGAGCTAGAAGTTCTTCTGTTCCTATTCCCATTCATTAATTAAAAAAAACCCCAAATTCTGGAAAACATATGGATGCATTCAGTAGTGTTAGAAGGCAGAAGTATCCTTAGAATAAGTTCACTTGCTATATGAAGATAAACCGTAACAAGTAATCGGATTTTTTTCTGTTTCGAGTTCTGTCTTGATGTAATGTGAGGAGAATATCCTAGGAAGACGGTGGTCTATAATGAGCCAGGTGTGGACAAATCCTCGTTATAAATTCATTTTCCTTCCAGGAAAGAAGTCAGTAGTGTCCTAAGAGACCATCAGTTGACGCTCACTTTATCTTAAGTTTGTTGAGCATTGCAGTTTCTGTATGTATTCCCCTTTGCAATTAGAGCAGGAGAGATGGAGCAAGCTATAAAGTCCTCTGGGCGAGGACATGCTGGGATTAAGAACAACATGCAGCTTCATGTTGTTGAGAATACTTTGAATGTTCAGTAGCTGAGGTACCAGATATGTCTGATGCTACCTGCCTACTGCAAACCATTCCTTTGGTTATTTTTCTGAAAGAGACTGTAGAGGAGAAACTTCAGGCAAGCCTGAGGTTGCCGAGGTACATTTGTCACTGTCTTAAAACAATGCAAAGAATATGTGCTGGACATAATTAGTCTATGTTTTTCAATTAAAGTTTAAAACTACTTTTTTTTTTTCTTAAATACCTTAACATTCTTTTAAAAGTGCTCACCATGCATCATCTTGGGGAAAAAAAAAATTTCAGACCCTCTTCTACAGGGTGGTTAACAAAAGCCAAAAAAAGTCATCCTCTATTTTTGTGACTGTTCTATTTTGAATTTAAATCCAAGCCTCTTCTCGTTCCCCACCCCTCCATCCCCAAGATAACAAAGCAAATAGGCACCAAACCAGCAAACTTTGCTTGGATGCGCATGGATTAACCAAGTGCTGCGGTGTAAACATAAACCATGACTTTTCATCTCCATGTGTCTTCATTATCCTTCCTTCTGGTTATTTATGTACTGAATGATGTCGTTATTTATGTACTGGATGAGTGTTTATTACCATGGAAACTTCAATACAAATGCATAAAATGTTAAGTCCATTGAGTCATATGAGGATGACCTTCCTCAAATCAGTGGTTCTAATAGGTTCCTGTAGTTAAATTTTTGGATTTATAAATCTTTGTCTGAAAACTCTACTAAGCATTAAAGTTAGAGAATGCCTTTATTTAGGGGGCAAGGCATTGACTCTTAACCTTGTTTTCATTCCAAGTTAGCATTTTTAAAGTCCCGGTAGAGGCCCTGTTTGTGGCTGAGAATGTTCAAGAACACAGATTTCAAGAACAGAAAAATTAATTCGGCTTGTTAGACTTTGAGGCCCTTTAACTTTGAGTCAGGTGCTCATGATGGGCTTGCTGATGTTCAGAGGCTGATGTTTGTTTGACAGTAGCTCAGCTTAGGACTACCTCAGTACAGCTGTGCCCTTTCCTTCTGACTCCCAAGCACACAATCCTGGTGTGAATACTGGTGTCTCATCTGACCTCCAGCAGAGAGAAATTCCTTTAGCAGGAAGATGAATTTGGTGTCCAATTTGCTGCTGACTTAGGTTCTTTCAGCTTGCTTTAGCATTAGATGAGCCCCTGTATGAGAGAAGCGGAAGGGTTCATGTACCTGAGGGGAAGAAAGGGGACTTTTCCTTGCAAACGCAGTTTAGTGTGAGATCAGCTTAATTGTATGATCCATGTTAGAGCTTCACGCTGGTGTCTCTAGTGTGTCAGCTAGCTGTTTTCCGATTTCTAATGTTTCTTGTATTCCTCCCCTTCTTTCATCTGTGTACCTCTTATGTTAAGACTGTAGACAGTTTAGGGGAATGATTATACCAGTTCTTTGTCCGCTGGTAACATAGCTTCTTGTACACATCCTAGTCCTGGACCAGGACTGGAAAGTTGCAGCCATACACACAGTTCCTGCCCGAAGCATAGGGCAGATCTCATCACAGAAAGCAATCTATTTATTGTGGCGCAATTCCATGCGTTACTGTTCACACAGCATTCCAACCTCTTTTTGAAAGATAGACGTGAAAACAACAGTAAATCTAAGTTACTGAATATTGATGATAAAGCAATATAAATTTAACGTAAAATCTGCAAGATTGTTTTCTCTGCGGGGTTAGAATTAAGTTATAAGATGTGCACTTAAAAGCTAAACTTTCATTTTTGACGTTTGTAATCTTAGTCTTCTATGACTGAAGAACAGAACACTTTAAAAAAAAAAAAAAACACTAAGATAATATTCAGGGCTGGGATGTCTCCCGGTTTAGAACATGAAAATAGGAAATAGAAACAGAACGTGTTGGATTTTGAAGTCATTGGTTCTTCCACCATTTTGATGCATGTGGAGCTGGAACGGTATACCGGAAGCCGGATGATGGGGATTTAATGATGTAATGCTGCAGATATGAATGTCAGCATCTGGAGAAAAGATAAGGATTACTGTTATGACTTCTCTTCCCAAGTATCTGGTACTTCGTTTTTCTATTCTTGTTGGCCTGAAAGGCAAATATGTTTCATATAAATGTTGATTCTCCCGGTTTGCAGACCTTGGCTATTCCACAATGCAGTCCCTCCAGACCTTAGAATAAGTCAGCTGTGAGGTTGGCTTCATGCATCTCGGGCAAATCTGACTCAGATGTGCTCATTTGTGAATGGCCATCTGTTTGAGATTTTTTTTTTTTTTAAGGAAGTATAAAAATACAGCAATTGATGGCTAATCTGCAAAGGATGTAAACGCAGTCTGAGAACTCCAGCCGCCTAGATCCACTTTGGAGGAAGCTGAGGTAGCCGCACTTGGAAACGACAATAAAAAGTGTAGGTGGTTAGCAGCAGATTTTTGTGCAGTTTAATATACGAACACTGAAAATGACCGACACAAAGTTTTTAATCAGCAACCTACTTTGTACTAGTCCACTGTGACTGTTGTCTTGTTCCTTTGCAGTTTTACTATCATCTTGGTCCTGGAATGAAATATAGGAAGCTACTATGGGAGTGCTGTTAGATGAACAGCCTATAGACTCAAATCTGTTTCTGTCATACTCCACCTCTGCCCTGTGCCCCATGTCTGGTTGATTCAGCTTTTTATCCTTAGTTAAAACTCCTTGCCAGGCAGCCCCAGTGCCTCCTCATGCTGTTGTCGTCTTCCCTCCCCTTTCGGACTCCCTTATCGTGGCTTCTATGTCCTGCTCTTCCTTCTGAGTTCTTTTCCCCCCTTTCCTCCTTTCTCCTGGCCTCAGATCTAGCACCTTGTCCCCTGTACCTATTTGAATTAGGTACTTCTGGTGAGAAGCCTAACCAAGAGCTGCTACTGCAAGGAAGGTCCTGTTTGGAGGCAAGAAAGAAAATGGTCTAGTGCAGATGGATGTTTCAAGGAATGAATAGCCAGAAGTGAAATCCTGTGCAAATTGACGTTTGTGGGTGGGGTGGGGTGTGTGTGTGTGTGTTTTTTTCCTTTCTCACTACTAGCTTTGTCAAATCTGGTTTGGGTAGACTTTCAAGGGGGCAGTGGAAGGCATGTCCATGCTGTATAAGGTTCTGCTGTGCTGTACGTTAAAGGATGGCTTACAAATTGGGCATAACAGGTTTCCCAAAGATGGGGATATCCATATATTTTGACACGGACAAAATTACCTTTGCCTTTCCTCACCCTTTGAGGTATATCCTCTCATTCTCAAGTTCAGTTTGAGATAGACAACTGGCATGGCAGTTTTCTGCCCAACTAGTTGTTTTAATGAGATTACAAGCGAATAAAGCTCTGGTCTTGTTCAAGTTGCGTAGTAGCTCTTGTCAGTAAGAGGTAGCACTCACAAGTTTGTGGAAAATCTCTTTGCGCCACTTTTCTAGCAGTAACACTTTGCTAAAGAATACAGATTTTTCTAGTATGATTTCAGATATGTGGGGACAGCATAAAAGCTTAAGTACTGAATAACTTTGGTCAAGCACAAAGGAAGTTCTAGGAGAGATTCATAGATGCCATTCTTCATTTGGGGTTCATAAGCAACTACCGTCTATCTCCTGGCTTCCCTGGGGTATAACACCTACTTCTTTGCCCTAGAAGACTGCAGGAGTAAAGATCCCCTCTGTAGGAGCTCTTGGCAATGGATACTGTAATTTTAAAATATAACTGCTGCTTTCCAATTTCCCTTCAGAAGCCATCTTCTGTGTTGGAGTTAGGCTTCTAATAGTAAAAAGCTTGCGAATGTGGAACAGAGATGTTGAAGGAAGGAAAAAAGAGGCAAACATGGTATTCGTGGGAACTCTTAGGAGAGACTGAGAAACCAGTTCTGCATATCTGATGAGTGATTGGCTACATGAGTAGTCTTTCTGCTAAAATTGCAACTTCCTAGCCATGCATCCTTGTTTGCTTGTATGTTATATCCATCTCCTCAATGCAGTGAAGTGTAATTATTATATTAGAAACCTTTCAAGTGAACCGTTGTCTGACACAACCCCCAAAACAGTACTACCTGCTTCTTCACAGACATCTCCGCATTCAGTAGGGAGCCTGGGAAATGGCGTAATATAAGTATGGTGGCAGTAAGTCAGAGGTGTGAGGGAGGTATAGAAAACACTGTATTGAGGATGGACCGCCCACCAGGGGAATGGCTGCTGGAGCCTTTCACTTTGAGAGAGCTTTAGAAGACAGGAACGTCTTGTTTTCTGCTTCCCTCAGATATCGGCTACACCTAGCTATTTTGAGAAGAAATGCAATAAAATAAATGTCTGAGAATGGTCTTGAACGACTTACGCAAACACAAGCTCACTGTTTATAAATGGACTGTGCCACTGCTGCCAGCTACTGACTCAATGGCAAGACAAACATGCTTTTCAGGGTAGAGGCTATATATTCTAGTTAGTTCATCAAGAACTACAGAACAAGTGTTATTAAAATCCACTCCGAGTGGGGAAAAAAAACTCGGACCGCTTCTGCACTCATAGTTTTTTCCTTCCAGGGCCGATGGCATGCACAGTTATTCCAGTGTTCTTTTCAGTTTAAAGCACACACATGCAGGCACGCAGCCTCCACACAAGTAATTTATGACTGCAGGCTGAACAAACTGACCGTGTACCAGGCAACTGCTCTCATTGACAAAAATTAAAAATTGGGCTAATAAAATGTCTTGAAGTTTTGGAGAATACGTAGAAGCTGAGATATTCATAGGATTGTTTGGAGGTATTCATAGGATTGTTTGAGGCGAAAGGAGCCTCTCTTTCAATAAAAATCCTGGGTGGGGAGAATCCTTGCAAAACAGATGATTGCATTTCTAGCTGAGGCTAGATTGTAGCTAGCAAAACAGACTCTGGATAGCTGCTTCTAGTCCTTCACAGGTCAGTGTTACCTGCATTCAGAGAAAGACTTCACGGAGGAAAATTTTGCAAATATTGAACATAAAACATCTATTTCTTCCTGTATGCATCTTACGGTCTCCCTGTCCTGCCCTATTAACTTCAGTGAAAGATGACCTTTGTTACTTGCATCTTATCATTTAATTGCTGGATTTCCTAGATCCTGTAACCTTTCTTAAGTGACGTTTTCCTTTTTTCAGTTTTGCCTGTGTTCCTCCTGGCAAGTAAAAGGGATCAATTAATAACACTTTAAACAATGAAACATTTAAGAGAAGAAAAAAAAAGACAGTCCAAGCTAGAAATTGAAAGCATGAAATCCCTTGAGCAAGCTGCATCATAGTGCACATCTTGCATATTCATGTCAAAACACAACCAGTCTATCTTTAACTGCATGTTTAATAGAAAAATGGGACAGGAGGCTGTGATTGTTGTTATACATTTTTTTTTGCAGTATTACAGGATAGTGCAAATTTGCTGAAAGCTAAGTTGTGGTTTAAAAATACAAAGCATAAGTAATTAATTGAAGACGATTGCGTTGCAGGGCTATTATACAATTTTTAATTTTAGTTCACAATACATTAGGATATCTTGGATGAATGAGATCTCACCGTAGCTAGGTCACCAAGCATCGCTTCATACGTGTGTCACGTTTTCTGTAACCAAACCTAGCTTCAGCAAGGGTCAAAAGCCGATGAAGGTTCAAATCCTTAGCATGAGTACCAGGTCAACTCCCTGAGTTGTGCGAGTGGCCGCAGCAGCGCCCCGGCTGACACAGCTGAAGGGCAGGAACGCTGTGCGAGGAGGCAGGTGCCGCAGCAGCCCTACCAGGGCTTTACCTTGGCTTATCCCACTCGTGAAACCACAACCACCGTTTGCATGCACGTTTACAACCCTTGGGGAACCCAAATCACACCACCTAAATTTTAAAAAGATTTACCGGTGCAGGGGAAATAAATAGCTGCGCTAAATACGATTGGACTGTAAATGTTTGTGTCCTGCTGTCGGTTGGTTGTGGTGTTGAATGGCCTAGAGCCGCAGGCAGGTATGTGTGTCCCCTGTCTCCTTTCCCCCTGTGCGGTGAGGAGTGCTGTTGGTACAGACCAGTACAGGCTGGTGGAGAGCAGGCGCCTCCTCGCGTGGAGCGGGTGCCTTTGCTCCGCGCGCAGGGGCGGGAAGCTCTGCTTGTGCCCGGGGGCCGTTCTGCCGGGGGGATGTGGGCGAGTAGGAGAGAAATGGAAAATCAATCATTGCAAGTTCAGAAGGGTTCTGTAGTTACTCGCGTTACTTTATTAAGTAGTGCAAATACGTGTTTTTTCATCCTGCCGTAATGAAATGGCGTTTGTCACATCAGCAATGATGCAGCAAAGGCCTGAGAACTAACTGTAAACCAAAACTTTTAATAACTTCAAATGCCCAACTGCTGCTTGCTTTCACAAATTCTAATTTTTTACTTCCTTTTCTTCAGTGTATTTCCAGTAAGTAGATTAAGACCTCTGTTTATCGTTTGTTGCTGGTTAAAATCAGTTCTTATTTTTAGAATATTGTAATTCTGTCCGTTTAAATTTAGACTGAATTTGTTGAAATACAGTCAAGTATAAAGTATAGGAAATTCCGATGACTGGACCCACATTAAAACTGAGTGGCAAATGCAAAGTAATTGCTAGGTGGTAGAACAGTAAATCCTCGAAATCTTTTTTTTCTGTATTTAAAAAGAAAAAACTTTTTAGGGAATGATAATCTATTCCGGGCTCTGAGATCAAAAAGGATGTTTTAGCAGGGTGGCACAAGCGTATGAAAGGGCAGCAGGCTGCTTCCCTGCCGCTTGCCCTCTGTAATGGCTGCGGCTGTGAAGGGCTCCTGCTGGCCTCTGCTGCAGCTGCTCGCTTTGCACAGGTGCACAGTGAAACGGGGTGGAAAATCGGGCCGCTTGGCTTGAGCGAAGAGCAAAACTAAGCGTACTCTGAACCTCCGTGCGGCAATAAAGGCGTACGATTGAGGTCACGCGCAACTTTTTGAGCCACGGATTACGGTTTCTCAAAAGGAGCGTCAGTATGCAAAAGGTGCTTTGGTGCTGCTGGTTTCAGAAGGCGCAGAACCTTGCGACCGTTTCACTTCTTGGGTTTGCATAGCAGTTTGTTTTGGAGGATGGAAACGGCTAACGTAGAGAGAGAGGAATACTGTCGTAGAATTCAGAGTGTATTTTACATTTAAATGATTGTAGATGTCACGGTGCTGTTTGTTCTTTAACAGAGCGCTGGTCTGGTTTAACCTTTCTAAGTCACTTGACACCATCTTTACGATGAATGAAAGGAGTCTTAGTTCCCTTTAGACTAATAAAAAAACTACGTTTCTAGGTAATTGAGTTCTCAGATAATGTTTCAAGCCCCCATTATTTCTCCTCCTGTCAGTTTACTGGTCCTTTTTATTGGAAAGGATTATGTTTCTCACAAGGCACTCTGTTCTCCTGTTTAGCCGATGTCGTTTCCAGGGCATAGTACGGTCACCAGTGTGAGGGGGCAAAAGCTGTTAAGGTCAATGGCATAGGAAATACCCTTTTACAGCTGGTGGGAGTAATAGCTACTGCGCTCAGAAGAGAGGCACTTGAACTCTACGGGTTTGAAGGTGGCTGCATCTTTATTATTGTATGAAAAGCAACCATCGAAACACGTGGCAAGGAAACCACGGATTATATTCATATAAGGAAGCAATGCAGAACTAAATGTTTATGGGATGCTGTTGTTGAGAAGGGCTGTGCTATTGAGCTGCGAAAAATCTGCGTTTCTCTTTCTTAAGGTGATTGAATAGTTTGAGGGGATTTTTTTTCCTTTTTATATGTTTGTTTATTGTTTTAGAAATTTGTAAATGATTGTGGCGCTCTTGGATACTTGCCATCGTGAAAATCAATATTTTAGGACTTGTAAAATTTGAAACCTGCATATGGAGAACTTGAAAATAAGGGTTCCTTGTTCATCTTATAATTTCAAGTTTAATTTCAGTAGAAATATCAATGACTTCCAGAAATGAAAAGCAAGTATTACTAGTGTTATAACGTAGAGGTTTCTTTAGGACTAGCAGGTAGATTTAAATTATCTGTATTTTTGATGCATTTTTGGTTGTAACAAGACTAGATTACGCAACAGACAAGCATCAAAGAAAAGAGTGCCTGGATATAGTAAAGATGATGAAAGTGTTCAATCTACTTAGTTATTGCAAACTAATTGAATTGATTAAAAGCTTCCAAACCAGCTGGGATAGCATGAAATCCTACTTATAGGGTGCTTTTTCAATTCTTTGCGTGCTGTTTAATTCTGGTATTTCTTGGCGTGCTCTTTATGTTGATCAACCAAAAATCTATTGGGCGCCCTTAATTGCACACTTTCATTGAATATAGTAGTAGCCAAGACTGTGACTGTAAATATGTGATGTGTTAAAACATTTGGTAGAAATGCATCAGTCTACTAGAATACAGAATACCAGGGCAGCGTCGAGGGTGTTGATGCAAAATATATGCCTTCAGTATGCTCCTTCAGTTATAACGGCAGTTGCATGTTTAAATGACAGACCAGTAGAGTAATGCTTTCTGTCTTAAAAACAATAGTTCTCCTTGTCACTAACAAACGGTTGTGGGTTTTATTGATGGCTAAATTAGCATTTTTGGTCATGTTTTAGAGCATGGTAGTTTCAAAATTAAATACCCTAAAACCAATCTGAAGTTTGTGTAACTGGAATTTTGTGTGTTGTGTACCCCCCACCCCCCCCAGGAGGAACAGGCTGCTAAACTCAAAGCTGAAAAGATTAGAGTTGCATTAGAGAAGATTAAAGAAGCACAAGTGAAAAAGG
Source organism: Struthio camelus (assembly GCF_040807025.1). Classification (NCBI taxonomy): domain Eukaryota; kingdom Metazoa; phylum Chordata; class Aves; order Struthioniformes; family Struthionidae; genus Struthio; species Struthio camelus. The sequence continues at coordinate 7,972,739 of NC_090947.1, read as the reverse complement.
TAAGCTGTTTATGTTGTTTTATGAGATCCTACATACCTATTGACATGGAAGATACACGCAGAATTCTACCTTAAAAGTTATCCTAATAATAGAAAAGGGACTTTTTTTTTTTACAATTTGTTTTTCTGTAGAGGAGCACTGTATTTACAGTGTTCTGATTTTCAGTGATAATATACTTTCTCCTCTAGACTGGACCTAATCGAGTAATCCTAGCATATGGAATAACCTTTTGTTTTTCTTAAAGAATGGCTTATTTTACAACCAGCTGCACGTTTAGAAGACTTTCGCAACTTCCGTGCACAGCTACATGAAAATACAGCTTCCTGAGATTGTCTTTGTCTATTAAGCGGTCTCAAATTTAAAATTTAGGTCTGTTTCCTTTACCGACCCTGTCTCACTCTGCATAGTAGGATTTGTCTAAGCTAGCCTAAAAACAATCTGGAATAACAATTCCAGATTACAGACAGAGGTTGCTAGGTAGAGAAAGTCTAATGATGTTACTTCATGCAATATCAAACAATATAAAGCATTACTTCTAAATTTAGACTTTCTGTTTTAATTGTGAAGCTTTTCAGTAACTTAGAATATCTTATACGTTTAGCATTTCTAAATCAAAAGGTGCAAAACTATCCTGGCTGGAAGATGGGAATTAACAAGTCAACCAGTGTGTTATAACTAGTCTATTTTAGCGTTGCCAGCTGAGTGGTGTATAAAAAGGAAGCAAATGGCATAATGTGTGGTGAGAAGAAACTATGCTCTTTTCAGTTTTGTTGCGAAAACTGGTTGCGTTTTTTCTTTGTGGACAGTGACCCCTTTAGTGGCTGTGAAAAGCCTCTTTGTTTTACAAATAAGTTTGTTTCACAGTAATGCTCCATACTACCTAATAAAAGAAGATTTAAAAATAACCTATATTTTTAGAAAATACAAAGGAAGCAGGCAGACAGCTTGACTTGCAATTTTGCAAAAAAATTCTTATTATATCTAAGTTTATGCAGAACTCTTGCTCTGCCACCTAGATGGATGAGAAAAATTGGCACAGAGATACTTTATTCATCATAACAGGACAGTTAGGAAGGAATGTTTTTTTTTTTTCCCCCCTCAACACACAGAGCACACAGCCATTGCTTTATGAAGACTTTTTTTTTTACCCTCTTACACAGAAAGATAACTGTCCATGAGGCAACCATTATTTATGGCTCTTTACGTTTGGAGGGAGAATTTTGATTGATCTTAATATTTTCTGTTATTTTAACAAAATCTTAAGAAAAAGAAACAGAATCTGAAGAATTTTTTGTTTTTTTTGCTTAAAACATAGGTTACATGGGGGAAATAAATCTCTCTTGTTTCTCTCTTTTCTGCTTATTAGTTGGTGATCAGAGTGCACATGTCTGATGACAGCTCAAAAACAATGATGGTGGATGAGAGGCAGACAGTGAGACAAGTACTAGACAATTTAATGGACAAATCACATTGCGGTTACAGTTTAGACTGGTCATTGGTAGAAACCATCTCGGAATTGCAAATGGGTAAGTAGCAGTTATAACCGTTTGTGATTATTATCTGTTGATGTAATACTTGTCCATATTTGTGTCTTCAGAATGATTTACGTACAAATCTTTACAACACTCATCATCCCAGGCTAGGAACGATGTTTCGTCACTGTGACTTTGCTAGTCAGCGTTCAGACTTCATTTCTTCAGCTACAGCTTGTAGAATCTTGCTGCCCGCTGTTTCAGAATTACCCGAGAGTGTTCTCTTCTTCAGAGTTAAAAAAAAACACGCCCAAATTGTGAGGTGTTGTATAGGAATTTTAGTAATGTATAGTCTTGGTGTGTTCCTCACGAAGCGTAAGAGAGGGGTAAGGAATAAAAAAAGCTACCGTGCGTCTCCTTGTTTGTGAATAGTTATTTTGTACTGTTCCTAAAAGCTCTTGTTACAAGAAGCTATCTACGTTTTTTTCTATTGAATATTTTTAATGCAGTCGGCATTATGTGGCTCTAAGAGCAGTTAAAGCCCCTTTGTGTTGCACTGCAGTTACCACAGTGTAAGTTATTCCTGTTGCCAAAGAATTGAGCATCTAAATGGAAAAGAAGGAAACAAGTGAAAGAAAAATACTATTATTAATCTCCATTGCTGGTGAAGAATTGTTTCACAGAGCTGTTAAGCTCCTTGCCTGTAGCCTACAGAGAAGCCTGGAACTGAACCCAGATGCCTTGATTTCAAATTGAAGTGCAAATTAATATTTCCTCTCCGTTGTGGTCAGGTCTTTACTGTTTCAGGCAGTGTCACATGTTAACCTTGCTTATTGATAGATGAAGAAGACCATTATAAGGGACAAGGTGTCATTTGGGTCTTCCTAGCTTTCACATGAAAAATAACATCTTATTTTGGCTTAACTCTTTAAAATTGTAATAAATGAAATCTTAAATTTGCCCGGTTGCAAAACTAGAAAGAACATACTCTATGTAAACTCTATGTAAGGTTTATAAAAATCAAACAGGTAATTCTGTAGCATTTTACCAACAAGAATAGTAGAAATAAATAACCTAATTAGTTCTCTGATAGTTTGATGTTTCTATCGGTGCAAATGTGTGAGTCTGTATGTAGCAGAGGCCTGGAGCCAAGGCGCACTGGGGCCCTTCCCATCCTAAGTTTACTTCCGTAAGATACTCTGTTCACTGTGTAGGCTGGAGATTATGAAAGGAAAAAGAAGGAATGGGAAAATATTTTCAGTTTCTCTTAAAACAGAAACAAAGAGCTAGGCTGCGTGCAGATAGGCGGACTGATATTTTTCAAAATTAACACTGTCGGTGAATTAAGATCATTGTGAAATGAAAATCAGGGTTAGCAAGTCTCTTGTGGTGGTGGTGGTGGTTAGTCAGTATATGCGTGCTCCACCATATGGGCTCAAGGCGGGTATTGGAACTGACAGAATTTGACTGTTAACATTGAAAAAGTTTTAAGCTAAAGAATGAAGTCTGTTATAGGTGCCATATTTTTAATTGAGAATGCAGCATGATAACTAGGAGGCAGAAAAGCCTAAGAGAGTTGGGAGGGGGTAGAATTAAGTCTCCTTATATTTTTCACTTTGGCTGTCCCTGATCCGTGGTGGGGCAACTAATAGTCTTTCACAGATTTCACATACGTATTTGTTAAGAAGATAGTCCAAAATGCAACCTGTTTGCTTCAGATATTTTATGCTGGAACTTAAGAAAAAATGATTACAGCCAAACCCACACCCTCTGTGCTGTTGTGTATTGCATTGTATGATCTTTCAGTGGTTCGTCCTTCTAAACAATTTTTTTTGGCAGCACCTATGTAAAAGGGGAATGAAAACTCCTTTATCAAAGGGTTTTCCTTTAGCGCAGCAGTGAGGGAGACAAGGGGTTTCGTTTCCAAGGCCTGTTTGCCCTTGGAGCGTGGTTTACCATATCGGCTTTCCAGTTGATGGTTCGTTGGTTGCACAGCGCAGTAAAATGCAGTGACAGCATTAAGCGAACAGACCTCTGCGGAGAAACAGGTGGGGCCTGCAAAGTTCCTGATCATCTTTGCATTTTATGTTGTTTGCTTCAAATGTGTGCTGTTAACTAATTTTTATGAGGAGCCTGAATTAGGTAGGTGCACTAGAAATACAGGCCCTCCTGTCACGACCTAAAGGTTTAACCGGCGGCTACCGGCAGCTTTCTAGGCACTTTTCAGCAGAGCTCAGTGTAATTATACGTTTCACAAATGTAGAAACGGACACAGAATGAAACGCTTTTCCCAGAGTTACTCTGCGGGTTGGTAGCAGAAACAAACCTGGAAAGCAGGGTTTTTTCACGTGGGACGAAGAGTATTTTCACGTTCATTGTTAGAGCAGAGTGCATGTATGAAGTACCGAGGAGCTATGATGTTTTAGTTTTAGAGGGTAGATTTAATAATAGAAACACTGCATTAAATGTTGTTTTACATGTTATAGGTGCACGTATATTCTATGAATATGCAGTTTCATACTTCAGGTCAATTATTGTTCTTCCCGAAGTAGCAGCTGATATGTTTTGAAAGCTATCCAGTTTCCCTAATGGGGCTGCAGTGAGACTTAAGCGTTTGTATCGCAGCTATCTGAAGTCTGTTTGATTTGCTGTTCTGTTAGATACGTTTTTTTACTTTCTTGGAAGGCAGTATTGCTGTGTTGCCAATGGAGCTCGATGGCAAGTCGTGAATTGTAACTTGAAAGCTTCTTAGGAAGATCTTTTTTGAGACCCCACGTGCAGTAATGTCCTGTGTTGTGCCTCTGTTGTATCAGATCCTAATTCATTCCCAACAGATGATACACTCTGCTTAGCACTCTTAATTACTAAAGATGTTCAGGTGTCATCTGTCATCTCAGTCTTCACTGGTGATAAGTCACGGGTCTGAATATGATCAGTGCCATATGCCCTCTGTAATAATGCAGTGTAATTGATTTCATGAAATAAAACGTAAATCATGGCCTGCTTTCAGATGCTGATGAAAGATCAGGCAAGTCCCAGAGGGTTCTGAAGGAAATAATTTGCTGTAGTGCCTGCCATTGCGTGGCATATCTGGAGAGGGAACAAACTGCAGAAAGCAAGATTCTACTTCAGTGTCTTTTAAAGGAGAGAGTTGGTCCAGTGGTCTCCCAAAGATATATTCTTTTTCAGTTTATTTTAGAATGAGGATTTTCAGATATTTCTTTACCATTTCAGTCAATTTTGCTCCTTTTTATCCTTCTCTCCTCCGCTGCCTGTTCTCAGCATCCTGTACTGGCGATAAGCATTTCAACAGAGTCAGAGCTCAGTGTTCTCTGCAGTCCTTATTGATGCAGCACTTATCCAGCAAGATAAATTGTAAGAAATGGGCAGTGTCAGCTTTCAGTGAGATAGTGATGGGGGGTGTAGAGACAAATTTGGTACTGAAAAAAGCCATCTACTAAATTTCTCCGGGGGCTGCTTGGACCAGAGTAGTTATAAATGCATAAATTTATTTGCACTGATAGCACTGCGGACGTTATCGTTTGAGTCTGTTGTGTTAATGTGAGACCGTAGGCTTTGTCAGGTTAAAAAAAAAAAAAGAGTGCATATTTGCACTTTATATATTGATGGAACTGTAAGCCTGAAGAGAGGGGAGTGAGAGTGTGAGCGAGTACGTATAAAATAATTAAGCCTGACGCATTTGAAAGTTTGCTGAGTTCTTTTAATTTCCAAATGCTTTGTAAGCTTTTTCCCCTATTACATTAAACTTTGAATTGTGCTTTCTTTCCTTAAGTAGCTTGTCTCCCAGATAAGACTACAGAGTAGAACGTATGACTGTTGCAAAATATGGCAGAATCAAATCTATGTGCTGTTTTGTTATTTCTGCAGAAAGAATCTTTGAAGATCATGAAAATTTAGTTGAAAATCTTCTGAACTGGACAAGAGACAGTCAAAACAAACTAATATTTGTGGAACGTATCGAGAAATATGCACTTTTCAAGAATCCCCAGGTAAGCCTGAGTTCCACACTGGGAGGGTGTGGGGAAGTGCACGTGCCTCATTGCAATTTCCTACTCCTTTTGGTAGCACTCATTTCAGTCCTTTTAGTTTGAAATTAGTGTTTATACAAAAACACAAACCAGCTTTACATTTCAGCACCGTACACGCACAGTGCACTTTTTGTTCAGTGCAAAGGCAAGTCCCTAACAGAAAAGCATGAGCTGAAGCAATGTTTTCTAATGTGTATGTGAGTAGTTCTAAGAGAGATGAAGGTAAGCAGTTTCGTGGCATCTGCATCAATTCTTAGTGCTGTTCACATATACAAATCTGCAGAAAAGGTACTGATACATTACTGTACCTCTTCACTGTGCGTTCCTCCTTCCCTGGCAAGAAGGGAAACAGCATCAAATGGAATAGCCGCTCGGTGGTCAAATGGCAGGTCTGGAGAAGAGAGCGTGCCCCTCCCAGGGCAAGCTGGAACCTGCCGCCTTTCATCTGGGTTTCCTGTTCCCTTCTTAGGAAACAAAAGGGATCTCTTCTTTTTCAGGAATGGATTATTGAGGGATGCTGATGGGAATTTTCTGATGGTAGTTACGGATGTGATATCAGGCAGCAGTCCAGTGTCATAAGGGGGTGCAGGAAAGTGGAAATGAAAACAGAAATAAAAAGCAGAAGAACACTCTTTGAGGAATTTGGAATTGAAAAGAACTGTGTATAGTATCCCTAGATCTCCTTCTTAACTCTTAGTTACTGTATTGCCTTTGGGGATTGTTTTTATATTCATCTGGTGTCTGTGTGGTTATTTCTTGGATCTGAACTCCCTATTTCACTAGCAAACTGAGCATCGGTTGGGCATGCCCATCCATTGCGACACTATCAGTGTAATTAATTTTTTTCAGCAAGAATTGAAAGCCAGGGCTTACTCAAGTGTTTTGTGATAAAGAAGCAAAACCGTAATTTCTTTTTAAAACCACATAGTTGATAAACACTTAACTACTAGTACATATTGTTGACGTTGTCAGTAAGAATGAGTCACCAGCACAAAACCCACACTTTCAGGTGTGTAAAACCTTGATCTAGCTCAACTTTGTGAATATATTTTTTTTTTTTTTCAGAAAGAGCTAGAGGATAGGAAGGGAAAGATTTTCAAGGCCCAATCCTTTCCAGCCTGGGGAAGAGTACAAGAACCTTTTAGTAAATAAGGAGTTTATATTACTGTTCATACAGTACTTAGGCATAGTTAGGGTTACTTTTAAGAAGATAAGGAGTATTTGGTAGTTCTTCATGAAAAATAAATATTTTAATTCAGAGAAACTGCCAGGGCAAAGTGGAAAGAAGTATTTTACTTCTGTGCGTGCTTCTTTCAAAAAAACATAAATATTGACAGGACGTAACAAGTTTAAAGGCTCGTGGGTTTTTCTTTATATTCTTTGTATTGTGGGATTTTCAGGTTCACAGTGTTTTTATTTCTGGATACATTGTACCTGTCAGTTGTTTGTTTTGTGGAAAGCCAGGACAGTGTTGTTACGAGACTGTTACTTAGGTCGGGAGTTATGGGCTGATTGATAATTCTGGAGAAGGTGGTTATAATTTAGTTCTGTATATTTTTCAGCAGTTTGACAGATCGCTTCAGTTGGACTACAGATTTTTGTTTCATTAACGTATCATTCTTAAAACAGCTTTTTCTTCTTACTGGTATGAAAAGGTAAACCATAAATGTTGTTTGGCTTCATTTCAGAATACCTAAAGAAATGTTGAGCTTTCTCTTTCACTCATTACAGAACTATCTTCTGGGGAAAAAAGAAACCTCTGAGATGGCAGACAGAAATAAAGAGGTGCTGCTAGAGGTAAGACTGCCAAAGCAAAAAGGCTACATTTCTGAGTTTGCAGCTAAACTCTAAAAGGTTCCGGGAAAATTGAGACTGGAACGTGTTATTTCTGAGTAAGTGGCTGTTTAACTGTTAGCCTGTTTCAAAGTAGATCAGTTTATAAAAATGTGTATTTTTTAAAAATGCTCAAAATACTAAGCACAATGATACCAAAATTAGGGTATCTGTAACTGTGTAAACACAGTTGAAACTTGCAGAACTGTCACCTGTCTTTTGATCTGTGGTGGTAGGGATTTTTTTTTTTAATAGTACTCTTCAAGTCGTCGTGATCTACAAAATTCGACAGCATCATTTCAGTAATTAGTGTATGATAATATTTTTAAATGTATTAGTAAGCAAAGAAGAAAAATGGTTTCAGCTGTATTTTTAAAACGCTAAAAATCAAATATAAGAAAGTGTGGCAGAAAAGGAAATCAGCTAAAATTGAAAGTATTCAATAATTTAGAGAAATAAGTTTTTTGAATGTTTAATTTTGGATTATGCTAATAATACGCTTTTGTTTGTAAGTAGCATATACATGGTCTTACCAAATTATTAGTACAAGTTTTAGTAAGTGGTTATCTGGATGCTGTGGGTTGAAAAGTTGCTTAGAGCCGTGACACACAGAGAGCTGTAATGCTGTCTAATTCCTCTTATCTTCTTGGATTACTGATAAGTCTCTATGTTGCATATTAGTCTGGAATGTGCTTAAAGCATTTGTTTTTCCTCTGTTAGCTCTTTATAAATAGAACCTTAAGAGAAGTTGTAGCATTGGCAGTTAGTAGCAGCAAAGTACACATGTAACGGATTATAGCTGTGTCTGATGGATATATGATTAGATTTTGTGTGTACTCAGATTTATGAGCCTGTATTTGTAAAGGTGACCTTGTGCCTTTAAGGCCAGTAAAGCTGTTTCAGGGATCTGCTGCTGCTGAGTAGTGGTTAAAAAAATCTTTTCAGTAGTAGTTAACATTTCTGTTGTGTTCTTGCTCTGGGAGAATGCTAAGATCCCCTATGGTGTTATGTCTGAGTTATTTGCTAACTTTTGCAGTTAATCTCCAAGTCATACTGCTGCATGGGGAAAGAGCTCTCCTTGTTACATTTGCATGCCTGAGATAAAGAATGTCCGGCTATAGCGTTCTCAATTCAGTTAATTCAGTCATTAAAAAAAAATTGCATACTCTATGTTCTGTCTCCTTCTGTTTTTCCCAAACTGCTGTGATTATCTGCAGGAATGTTTCTGTGGAAGTTCTGTAACAGTGCCAGAAATTGAGGGAGTTTTGTGGCTGAAAGAAGATGGTAAGAAGTCTTGGAAGAAACGTTACTTTCTTCTTCGAGCTTCTGGAATCTACTATGTCCCTAAAGGAAAAGCAAAGGTATGCTATTTTAAAGCAGTTTCCCTGAAAAATTGTCATGTAATCTCAGCTTGCTGTCGGGCAACAGTCAACTTCCCCAGGTTAAGGAAAAACGTGTATTGCTGGTAAGTCATGCGTGTGCAAGAGAGAGCCTTGAACTCAGGCTTAGCTGTACCCTTGCTTAGAGACATATCCCATAATGAAAAACACAGCTTTATCGTACAAGTGTACTATGTATTACTACAATGCGAACAGTCTAATTCCATATTTTAAAAAAATGTGGAAGAACCTTTGGGTCAGCTTGGGTTAGGTGTTCAGAAATGCCTGAGGAAAAAAAGGATCGGTGGAGATAAGTGGCTCTCTTTTCTCAAGTAGAATTCAGATGAAGGACCAAGATGCACTGCAAATGCCCACCGGAAAACACAAGAAAAAACTTCACAATCGGTCTGCCAAATTTTACTGATTGTAAATAGTTCCTATGAATGGTCTTTCCAGACCAATTTGTGCTACGTTTTCTGAAACTGGTACATACCATACCATTTCTTCAGTATCACTTGTTCCATATGTTTCTATAATAACAAGCAAATAGCCGCTAAAAATGCATTATAGCTTCAAGGTTGACCTACTGCAAGTTGTTTGTGAATGAGTCTTCAAGGCTTCAACTGTTCCGTAACACAGGAGAAACAGGTCTACAGCACTTCCCACAAAGCTAGCAATCAAGAGGAGATGATCTCTGTGCTCTGTTAGGGGCATCGGCTCACTTTACAGCTGAATACCTCTCGTGTGATCTCTCTACAGTCTTTCATTTCCTTAGAACAACGTATATGCAAGATATCTTGTTAAGATTCTCTGTCCCAGCATTTGTCCCCCTCTGTGCCAAATGTTTATAGAGTAACACTCATGGTCCTACTGGAATTTGGACACCTTGATTATTACCAAGGTGAAATACAATCAGCAGTTGTTAACAGTTCCTGGTCAACTAGTCCTGTTTACTTTCTCTGGATGGCAACTCTGAATAAACATAGCAGCCTCGTTAAAATGTTGTCAAATGGTAAAATGCAAATAAAACACAAAAAGCCAAACTGAATTCGAAAAAGGATATCCTGATTCAAAACGAACATCTGATGTAAGGATTTGATGCATGTCTGTATCCTCTTGTTGTATTGGTAGTCTTAGATTGTCAGACTGATAGCAATATTAGACCTTAATTAGACCTTATTTTTAACATTAGATCTTAATGTTAGATGGATTTTGGCAGAAGTATGGTTTTCTTATGCAGATATGTTATAGCTGAGTATTTTTGTGCTTAATAGGTCTCGCGGGATCTCGTATGCTTTCTACAGCTTGATCATGTCAACGTTTACTATGGGCAGGACTATCGGAACAAGTACAAAGCGCCTACAGACTATTGTTTAGTGCTAAAGGTAACTTGTTAATTGTTTTAAAAATTCTCATATTAAAAAGAGCATTTGAAGAGACTCAGACGTTTCTGCAATATGCTTAGTCCCTTCAGAGAACTACACTTGCTAATTGTGAGCAGGTAGGAAATGATTCATAGCACTAGTTAACACAGTATTAATGTAGAGAAAGATTAGAATGTAGAAAACGTTTCCTGTAGTAATGGAACAGTTGGAAAGCTACGCCTGTCAGCGGTCAGGGGGAATCTCTAAATGATTTTAGTTCAGCGCGTGAGAAATCTAAATTACCATAAATTACTGTGGCAAGGAAAAAGGTATGTTTAACTACAGTTTCTGTGGAGTTGGTGTAATGACCCTCCTTGGTAGAAAAATCATTAAAAATGGTGCAAATGCCATGCAGGCAGTAGTGCAGAGGGAAGAAATGACTATGCAATTTCTTTCTTCCCCATCTAGCTGGCAGATTGCCTCCTGCCACCTGATCCATGTGCAGATTGCATGGTGGGGCAGGAAAAAAGATAAGAGAGCGCAACAGAGGAACGGCTTTGCTGGATTCACCTAACGCTAGGTTCCTCTGGCAGCGGCCTTGATCAGCTGCTTAGAGAAAAATAACAGGACAGCCTTGCAGAGATACTTGACTCGTGCACAGAGTTCAAAACGGTGTCACTCCTTGCACGGCAGCTACAAAACTATTTTAAAACAGGTTTTCACGGTATGGTCATAGTAAGCAAAGTGTCTTCATGGATTTGAAAACTGTGCAGGGACAAGAGAGGGCCACAGTTTTGCTTTGACCTTTTATCTTCCCTGATGTACATCTCGTGTTGTGTTGCATATGTCAGTACGTTAGAATGTTTTATGTGCCCGGCGTGAGCAGCTGCCTATATGCTGTGCGAGAAAGGATTTCATCTTCCCATAGATGAGGCAACATGTGTTTGGGCCTGCTGAGAGGTATATGTCAAATACAGCACAAGAGGTGAAGGGAGAAAACATAAAACTGAAATTGGAAAATGTTATCCGTTTCCTTATAGGTCATTGGCACAGTTAATTGAAAAGAATTAAAGGCAAAAATGTCAGCACTGGTAGATATTCATAAATTGCTTGAAGTACATTAGTTTCTTTTGCTGGCCTGTCGCTTTCTATCTACGTCATTTGGATGGGTTTAGAGTGAATTATTTTCTAAAACTTGTTGACCGCACAGGGTAAACCAGACTAAATCTTACCTAAGTGGATTTTTTTAAAAGCTATTGCCATTCTGAGCGTAAACGAAGACATGAGAATGTTGAAGTCAAATTTTAGCATAGCTAAATTATCCCACTTGTGTTTTAGTGCCTTACTTGACTTAGTTAAATAAAATTCATGGGGTAAAGCTATATTTTCAGCGTGGTGCTGATACATCACCAGATTGCTATGTTAGGTGGTATTGAGTTCTGCCTTCCTCCAGTCTCACAATAGTGATCAGTGTTTGACGTTAGTATCAGAGGTTTTAGCAGCCATGCGTTTTTTATAGACGCTCAGTTCTGTGCCACTGGGATTCGTGAATCTGGGAATGAACTCCAAATCATGAACTTTTTTTTTTGGAGAGGTGAATGGGAAGTGCGTACTCTGACTCTTACTAAAGTTTGTTTAAGTGTTTGCCTCCTTTGTTTATCTCGAAGCGCACTATGCAAGACTTTGCTGTACTATTGTTAAATATGACCTTTGTATGCTGGGTTATAATATTAACTCCTGGGTTCTAAATGTTAGGTTTCTGAGAGGTTCTTTCATTTATATATAATGAAATTTTAGACCGAGTCCAAGAAGAAGGTGGCGGGTTGGGGACACAATTGTCTACGCTTCTGTAGACTCTTTTTTGACGTATGACATGTAGACAAAATGGGCTTGTAGTTAAAGAAAAAAAAATAAAAGCAGTAATCTAAAATCAAAATGAAGTCAGTGGTATATATTCTGGATATGGAGAGGAGCATGTTCATTTTGAAATAATTGTTTGGAAGACTTATCAAGAGAAAATATTATGAAAAGAGATTACAATTTTTTGATCTATGTTTGAGAGTCTTCAGGAAGACTTAAAATACCTGTTATCATATAGCAGAGCTCTGCATCATTGAACTGTGAGGTGATAGAGGAAATAATAAGAGATTGAATGTTCACAGTTGCCCTGACCGCTGTGAGATGTTTAACTTTTACAAAATGGACAGGAAGCAGCTGACTCATCCATCCAGAATGGTTTCCAGTGTTTGATTTTTGTAAAATATATGTTTCTTGTTTGACTCCTGAAATGATAAGTACCGTCCTTTTATCTTTCTTATATATATTGCATGCGGGGACCGCAAGTATTCTGGGTGTTATCCCTGTTTCAGTAGAGTAGAGACTATGAAGGCTTTAGAAGCTGAAAATGAAAGGAATTGTGCTTGACAGTGTGTCAACTGTTGAGCGTGTCGCTCGAAAGTCAAAAAAAAAAAAAAAAAAAAGGCAGAGGAGGCCAGTGTGTTTGTTTTCCCCCAGTGTGTTTTGGTGTGAGAGGAAGGTGAAATAATAGCTCTGCGACTCAGGTGGTGGTTTAGTCCATAGAGCGGTAACAGGAGACAGCCCTTTGGCAGTCTCTCACTTGTGTGCAGGAACGGTTTTCACAAGCTGAGAACGTTCACTAAAAACATTTCTCAAGAGCCTTAGGAGTTCAGAGCAGCTGCAGCACTAAGCTACTGAAAGATTCACCCTTTCCTAATATTTCAAACCTGAAATGAATGCTCACTGAAGAGATCACCAATTTGTATGTAAACCAGTTCCCCCGCCTCTTGAAATATTCATACATTTTTAAAGTTGGCTCAAAACACAGACCACCATTCAGGAGCTTCCAGCAGTGAGTTTTTCTTTCTAGACCTCATCAGATAAACGGCTTTCCTTGCATTCTTGGCTATAAAATTGATCAGGATTAACAATTTTTATGCAGCATCCTCAGATCCAGAAGAAATCCCAGTACATCAAGTATCTTTGCTGTGATGATGTAAGAACTCTGCACCAGTGGATCAATGGCATCCGCATTGCGAAGGTAACCTCCCATCGCCAGTCTTCTTGAACTGGCGCCATTGTGCTTGGATATTAGTGCTTGGTTATATTTGCCTTACTGAAACCACTTATCGTCGTTAAGGAGAGAGGAGAAGGGAACACACTCTTCAACTGTGTAATTAGTTAGTATCAGCGGTGCGTCAGTATTGTCTCTTTGAAACCATTTACAGTTATTTAGCAAAACATACAATGCTGAATGTAACTTTCCCTGTGTTTATCTACTCTGAACTTGAACTGTGCAATCTTCTTACCTATTTTATTCACGAGCGAAATTATGCGGTATACCATACTGTTAGGATAATTTAGTAATTGGGCCCTTCCCTCCTATTTCTGCGGCCCTTCTGCTTTGTCACATGACAAAGTCCTTTTGACATCGTGGCTAGATTTTGGCCAGTTCCCTTACAGATGTTAAAATGAAAGTTTGTGGGGGAAAAAAGAGATTTTGAGGTGCACAGCATTGTTTCCCGAGATCAGTAGTTTGGCTTACTTCATTCGGTGGCCCATTTCTTGCCTTTTTCTAAGTGCTTTGACATCCTTTTCTAGCATAAAAGGGTTGTTTTTATTTCTTTCAGTAATAAAAAGGCCAAGGGTTGGGAGGAGGGAGTTGCCACTGCTGTTAAATAAAACAGAACTAAATTTGCACAGAATTAATGTTGCCTGAGCTCCTTTGCAGAGATCCTGCTCTTTATGTCTGGGAAAAAGATGTGGAATAGAGGAGCCAGAGGTGGGGATCAACAATCTGAAAAGGGTACACAGCCTAGACAGCTGTTAAATTTCTTTGTCATTCTGCTTAGTATGGGAAGCAACTGTACATGAACTATCAGGAAGCACTGAAGAGGACGGAGTCGGCATATGACTGGACTTCCTTGTCTAGCTCCAGTATCAAGTCAGGCTCCAGCTCATCTAGTTTACCAGGTAATAGTGTGATCTGTCTCGTAGTAGACTTAATTACCTTTTTTTTGATCCTCAGCTATCTGGAGACCCAAGGAGAGGTTACTGAAGGAAATGGACTGTCTCGTCATAGTCTTTTAGGCAGTGTTCAGTCTAAAAAAAACTGATTTATTTTATTACTGGCAGTGGTGTATTTTCAGAACATGTTGTAATTTCTCCTTCACCTCCAAAAGAGAATATTCTTCTGATATTGAGGAAAGGAAACCTGCTTTCAAATGCCAGAAGCTTCTATCTTCACCTATTGGAAAAAAGAAATCAAGATCTATTACTCAGTGAGACATGGAGAATTGTGTGTGTAGCTCTGGAACTGCTTTTGTGGACTGAAATGTTTGAAATTCATAAGTGGAAAATAGTCCCTGCCCAAAGGCAAAGACCCTTCTTTGTCAAAGACAAACTTCGAAAATACTGCCTCTGCTCCTTTTTCAGGCTTAGTGTGCCTACAGGAATCTGCTCCTGTTTACCTCTCAGCAGGGCTGGGACTCTTCTTTTGTAGCAAATAGCAGTTTAAAAATTGATGAGTGGTTTATAGTCACAGTTCACTATTCGGAGCTAACCGACACTGTGCCAGGTTATTCTGAGTCCATAGGGGAGTTTCATTATGGAACGTATTTTGTCCATTGCGGATAGTACCACAGGTCAAGAAGGATGTTGTTAAGTTGAAAAGGTTTGCAAAGCAGCCTGTGAGAATAAGCTAAACAAATCTAGGCTAACTGGGAGGGCACCGCACTCTCAGTTGTGCGGAGCAGCTTTTCCAAGGCAGTAGTAAATTCTCTGCTACTGACAATTTCTCCATCCAAGTCGGGTGTTTTTCTGAGCAAGCGTCTCTTGTTCTGGAGCGCTGAGCCACAGCCCACCAGTCGTGTTTGTTTTGCCAGAGCTACAGTCCAGGATGTGCCTAGATGTCCCCTTTCCCCAGGGCAGCTTCAGAGTACGTGGGAAGCAGGTGCCATGCTGTATAAATCAGTCTGGCAGAGGCAGCTGCTGTCTTCTCAGGGTGCCCAGTGGCCCCTGGGCATCCTCCGCATTCACTAGTTGTAGGATGCACATCATTCCTTATCTTCCCCTGGGGAACGGAGCAGTCAGTGAGAAGCAGGCTGCTGCCTCAGCCAGCACAGTTTGCCTGTCTTCAGCCGATGTCTGGTGCCCCCTTCTAAGGTCAGGCTGGTAAGGAGTGCTTCGGAGAGCAGGTTGCATGCACTACATGAACAGCGCTTTCCTGAAGCGGGAGGCTGGGGAGCTGCTGGGTACTTGCAGAGCCTCTGGGACTGCACTGTAGGCATGTTCACTTTGCAGTATATCTGACGCACCGTCATCCTCACAGAGCTTCAGATTTGATTAACAGCTGGGATCTGTTGCTCTGTTTCGTTTTCTGGACAGCAGTCTTCCAGGGCCTGCCTGTGTGCTAGAGCTTATGCAGTAGATGGTGGGAACAATGTCCTTTAGTGGGATAACATGTTTAACAAGTGTCATGTTAGTCTGTCACCCTGTGACCATTGGATGTCACTCAGAGTTGCATTATAAGTGCGCTCACTTTACTCAACACTCAGAAATACATGCTAACCATTTTTAAACTTTTTTTTTTAAACAGAGTCTCAATCAAATCATTCTAATCAGTCTGACAGTGGAGTTTCTGACACCCAGCCAACTGGACATGTCCGTTCCCAAAGTATCGTCAGCTCCATGTTCTCTGAGGCCTGGAAGCGAGGCACTCAACTGGAAGAATCCAGCAAGGTAACAAGAAGACTTTAGTTTGAGAACCAACACCCAACAAAATGTACAAGACAGTGTGACACCTCTTCCACCTCTGTCTGTAGTGGGATTTCTTCTTTTTTTTTTTTACTCTATATTATTGACATATACTGCAGTATAATTGTTCTTTCAGCATTCACTTTTTCAGGGATTATAGTCCAGCAACCTTCTGTTCTTGTTTTCATGTGTGTGCACAGAAGCTCCTTGTTTTTTGAAGGCATAAGACTGCCTTTCCCACAGAATCTTATTAACTAGTGTTGAATAAAGACCAAATTAAAAAAAAAAATCAGTTGTTAACAAGTTGAATGAAGTTCTTTCAGTAAGCTCTTTCTTCAGTTAACTAGCCACATCTTTCTGTCGCAAAGATGTGAATAACTGAGACCTGGAGCCAGGTACACCTATTTAAAATATGGTCCAGCAGATTTTTCTCAAATGCTTTCCATAGTCTGTGTAAATGGAAAGAATAAACTTTGATATATTCAAAGCAGAAGTGCCGTAATTGGCAGTAATTGTGGATTGACACAGATTGGGTGTATTGTTGCTGGTAGAGAGATACAAAGGATTTTAACCCATTGACTCATCAGATCTGTTGTGTTTTGATTAGTTTTGTGTCTGTTCTGGGATAGTTGACTGATGTAGTTCCTGGGGAATACCTGCACATACAGTAGAACTGTCGCTTAAGCTGGTTTGTTGTCAGGCTCGAAGGAATTTCCAGGTTCCTAAACAGCCATGACATCAGTAACTGCAGCAGAGTTGCATGTAGAACTATGTTTGCAGGATGCTGTGAGAACTTATCTTCACTGCTGTCAGTCTTGAATCTTTCCCAGACCCCCGGTTCAGGCTAGAGAAGCAAATTTTTTAAAACTAAAATCATGGGTCACGACACCTGACATTGGTGCATCAGCTAAGTTACTAAAAATAAGACGACAACACGTTTTCAAATAAAAATGCACAGGTGGCACAAAATAAAAGCTGACTTGGCTGCATTCCTTGTCATTCATAACTTTTCTGTGGTGCCTGCTGGCTTAGATACGGTCTGTAATTCTAATAGCAATGTTGTCCTTAGCCCAGGCGTGTAACTTGCTAAATTGTGATTCGAATTTTTCAACTGCATGAGTGCAACACCTGATGCATGTTCATCAGCAGAGGGCTTGTGTATGTGTACTGTGCGCATCGTTTCTGCAGGGCCCGGGTGGATGCAAAACGTAGGGCACTTGAGTCTGTCTAACGTGTATCCAACAGAGGTGAAAGCCTGTTGCTATGAGAACTGTAATGTTATTGTTTCCTAAAGTTTTATTTTTAATCTGAAAATCTTGCTGCTATACTAAAACTTAAACTCTCTGTGAACTTTTAGGGAAACGTTGAAAGTTTAGCACTATGGATTTCTGTTCTTAACAGCTCCATAGTGTCACTGGCAATTACTCATTAAAATAAACCCCCCCCAAGCGTGTGTTACCTGATTAAAGCATTTTTTTAAAATAAAATATTCGGACTGTTGCCTATGGAGGGCCATCCATGTTTCGAGATTGCATCAGTCTGAGTTCCTTTCTGTGAACGAAACCAAGGAAAGGTATGTTTCTCTTGCACGTTCCTCACACCGGTGAATGGATTGCCCTAAAACTTTCGAAGAATCCAAATGAAATGAACCGTGTAAAGTTTTAATTCAAAACCCCATTAAAAAAAACTGAGCGAGCCAGCGACAAATTTAACTTCAGCAATGCTATAGCAAGTGCTCAAGGACCTTAACAGCTCAGTAAATCAGATTGACAGCGGAAAAGGATAAATCCTGGGGCAGGAAAGGAAACAACAGTGTTACTAAAATTGCAATTTACGTGGAAAGATAGTTGTAATTGCAGTGATACTGAGATGTGCTGGGATCAGGAGGTTAGTCTCCCAACTATCTTCAGAAGTAGTAATTCCACAATGTTTCAGCTTTGTGAACGAAGCTGGCTGAAGGTAAAGACAGGTTGCTGCAAGCTGCAGAACTAATGGAGGTTTTCCAGCATGTCCGGTCCCCTTCTGCAGCGACTCCTTCTCCCCTGTGTCAGCCTTCTCACATCCCCCTCAGCCAGCAGGGCAGAAGAGCATGCTTTGGCTCAGCAAGGAGATGATGTTGAGGCTGGCCAGCTGGCCGGCATGTTAGGCTGGTTGGCCGGTGGCTAACTGCTCGACAAATTCAACATGGGTGAGTTCCGCCTGCTTTTCCCTCATTTGCCCAAGTGCCAGTTTTCACAACAATTTGTGAGAGTCGATACATTGAGACATGCTGAGAGTTGATTGAGTTGGTACATTGAGATTTCTACCCGTCTGTAATGTTTGACTGAAATGGGCCAACCAATCCAAAAGTCCTTGGCACAGGGGGAGGCAGCAAACAGCGCAATTGCAAAAGCTTGTTTGGTTAGGAAGAATAGCAAAAAATACAGCACAGCAGTTATTTTAAACAGTACTTACTGTTGTCTTTATAGCGTGGGATTTGCACATAGTCTTACAGATGCATGTTGCAAAGAGGAACTGACAGTATGCAATAAGTCGGTTTTCAATTAGTTAGCATCATCTAATTACAGTGACGATGATCTTGTAGGGGTCTTCTGTAAGCCAAGTTTCACTGAATACCTGCCTGATTGTGGAAATTGAATCTGTTTCCTTTGTGGGGGTCCCCGCCTCCTTAGATGCACACTATTCTTTCCCCTGCCCTGTGTGTTT
Source organism: Struthio camelus (assembly GCF_040807025.1). Classification (NCBI taxonomy): domain Eukaryota; kingdom Metazoa; phylum Chordata; class Aves; order Struthioniformes; family Struthionidae; genus Struthio; species Struthio camelus. The sequence goes on along the minus strand of NC_090947.1, from coordinate 7,954,164 downwards.
AATATGCTTTCTGTGAAGATGGCCTCTCTTCAGTGGGTGTAAGGCAAATGCCTCTGTGTTTCCAATATATCTAAAATTGAAAAACCTACCATTTAAAGATGCAGGCAGTCTGCCTAGTTCACAGTTTGAAAGACTACCAAATTTCCCAAAGGATACATTAGTCTCCAGTTCATGTTCTTGAAGTTTGGGCAGTGAAGGTCTCATAATGCCTTGCTTTGGCTCTTAGATTTGGAACAAATGTTGTTTCAAATAGGATGCTACAACAGACATCGGAGTAAGCGCTCACCATGTGTGCTTTAAGTGACAGGGAGTGAGGGACAGGTCATTGTTCGCCATTCTTTCAGGTCTCACTGCTCAGGGGTAGCTGCTCTGTTATGCCTTGGTGTCCCTCTGTCTGTTTTATGCCGCTTTTATTTTTCCTGTTGCCTTTTGCTGTCTCAGGTGTCAAAAGTGAAGCTCAGCACAGCTAAGGTCAGCACAGCCGAGGTGCCTTGTTCAGGGCAGAATTAAGGTCAGGGGCTACTGTTTGAAAATTCATTAACTTGAGTGATTGGGACGATGGTAATTTACAGACTAACACTGGCAAGAGATCAAGATCTCGCTCCTGTTTTGTTTGTGGTCGTGTAGCTCCAGAGCTTTGTTATACTCCTTGCCCTACGTGCCTGATCTGACAGGCAGAGGCACGCCCTGCGCTTGTTACAAATCACTGTTTGTTGTTTCTGACTCTTAATATGTTTGGTTTTCTCCTGTGCGTATAAAAACTCTGTGCACCTGCGTGTAGGACGAAGCGATGTGCAGACAAGCTCATGCAGTGCAAACGAGCATAAATGAGCTAACTTGCAGCAAAATAGCTACTAATAAAGTGTCGGTTCCCCGGGCTGGTTAGTTGCCGCGTTACTATTGCATTTCTAATGCATGTTGCTATTCTGTGCGCTCTGAAGTTCACAGCTTGGCTTGTCGCAAGAACACTTTGTACTGGGTGGGATCTTGGTAAGCCTGAGTAATATAGCCATCTTTTTAATTTTTAACCGAAACGTAGGTTTACAGTTTTAGAGGAATAATTTAACCTGAACAAAACCCATTGGGTAGACTAAAATGTTGCCTGTTGCTTTCCCATTGCTCCTTCCCGTAGGTGGTTTTTCCCTTTCTTTCCCCTTTCTTCTTCTGTGTGAGATAATACTCTGCTGCATGTCTAGCTGTTCTTTCCCAGGCTAACTTTGTTTTGCACGTCTCTAAACGCTTCCTTCTGCAGAAATTTGCCTAGGAAATCTCTATTCTCCCTCTTTTTCCTCATTTTTTTTCCCTTGGCCGTGTTGGATGTCGGAGCGTGTGGAGCGGAGCGGTCTCAGGGGTACTCCTGCGTGGAGTTTGCTCCTGCTGCCTTTCAGAGCAGCTGGGGATTTCTGCGGTCTGTGAGGCCGAGCAGAGCGAAGCCTGAGCTGCCGTGAGGGTTTGGCAGAGGCCGTAGGAGGCCTCGCGTGCTTTAACACCACTCGTACCGAGCTGAAGAGGGGTCTGCAGAGCCCCTTGCTCTGCCCAGCACCGCGGCGTGGCCTGGGTCACGGTGCCGGGGCGCAGGAGGCGCTGGGGCGCCCGCGGGCGCCGCTGCCGGCCCGCAGGAGCGGCAGAGGCCGGTGGGTTTTGCCCCGGACATCCAGCGCCGCCAGGAGCAGGTCTAGCCCCCTTGATTCTCCCCGCTCGCTCCCTGCCCGCCCGACCGCGCGGCTCAGGCTTGTCCGCAGGCACAGCTGTCTCTTGCTGCCCTGTTTTGCTAATACCTCCTGCACGCTGTAACCTGCCACTTACTTTTTAATGACAGGCACATTTAGACCTTGACCTCATAATCTCTTTGTCTCCCTCCCTCCCTCTCTCTCTGTCTCTTTCTCTCTTTCTCCCTCTCTCCGCTTTCACTAAAACCCCTTCCCACTAGGCCCGAGCCGAGCCTGCAGGTCGGCCCTTCGTGTCTCTCGCACCTCCTGTCTCCCCACAGACAAAAGTGGCGACCCCCTACGCAGCGTCGCAGCCGTCCCCCCCGCTCCCCCCGCCGCCCCCGCCTCCGCCCCCGCCTCCGCCCCCGCCGCCCCCGCCGCCACCCCCCCTCCCCAGCCAGGCCGCCCCCTCCGCCGGCTCGCCCGCCACCATGTTCGTCAAGTACAGCACCATCACCAGGCTGCAGAACGCGGCCCAGCACGGCGGGCCTTTCGCCAAGGCCCCCGGCCCCCAGCAGGCCCCCCCGCCCCCCCCGCCTGCCGGCAAGCCCCACGTCCTGGTGCCCCCCAACGGGGTCATGCCGCCTCCCCCCCCTCCGCCGCCTCCCCCCACGCCGGGCTCGGCCATGGCGCAACTGAAGCCGGCGCCCTGCGCCCCCGCCGTGCCGCAGTTCACCCCTCCACCCCCCCCTCCCAAAATCCACCAGGTGCAACCAAACATAAGCCAGGCCGCTGCCGCCGCTGCCTCCCCGCTGCCCCCACCTCCTCCCCCCGTGCCTGCCCCACCACCGCCCCAGGCACCCCCAAAGCCCCTCATGACGGCTCTCCCCACCCAGCCGCTGCCGGGGAAGGCGGCGTCGCCAGGGGTCACACATGTTACACCCTCTGTGCCCGCTCCCTTGCCCCCAGCCATAAAGAAACAGCCGAGTGTCACCTCTCCCCAGGTGCCGCCCCTGTCCCCAGCCCCTCCTGGCCTCGCTCCCCCCCCCACCTTCCCAAAGCAGCAGAGCTTCTCCGTGAAGCCCCCTCCGTCCCCTCAGTCCCCGGTGCCGTCGGTGGTGAAGCAGATAGCCAGCCAGTTCCCACCTCCTCCCACCCCACCTGCCACCGAGCCCCAGCCTCTAAAACCCCTTCCGCTGAGCGTGGCTCCGCAGTCACCTCCAGCAGTGAAAGCCAAGCCCAAGTGGCAGCCCGTTGCCGTTCCCTCACCTGATTTCCCCCCTCCTCCGCCGGAGAGCAGTTTAGTGTTTCCTCCTCCACCTCCTTCCCCAGCTACCTCTGCAGGTTCTCCCCCCCCTGACAAATCAGGGTCTCCAGTCAAAAAGGCCAGCAAGACATCGAGCCCTGGAGGGAAGAAACCGCCTCCGACACCTCAGCGAAACTCCAGCATCAAGTCCACCAGCTCCACCGAGTACCACGAGTCCAAGAGACCTTCAGTGGACCGCCTTGTCAGCAAATTTGCACACCCACCAGAGCCGTCGGGGTCTCTTTCCAAGGACTCATCGCCTCCTGCAGCCCCTCCAAAGCCAGGAAAGCTCAACCTTTCCGGGGTGAGCCTTCCCATCGTCCTTCCACAAGGAGGGATCCCGGCCAAGGCTCCTGCCCTGGGTGTGGCTGGGAAGGAACCCGTGGTTGAATTCCCTTCACCACCGTCGGATTCAGACTTTCCACCGCCACCACCTGAAATAGATCTTCCTCTCCCGCCAGTGGAGATCCCATCCGTGTTTTCAGGCAGCACCTCCCCAAAAGTCGCTGTCGTCAATCCACAGCCTCAGGCGTGGTCAAAGCCAACCGTGAAGAAAGCCCCGCCGCCCACGCGCCCCAAGCGGAACGACAGCACCCGGCTGACGCAGGCGGATGCGGCAGAGCCGCCGGGGTCAGCCAGTCCCCAAGTGCCCACTTCGCCCAAGTCCAGCCTTAGCGTTCAGCCGGGATTCCTGGCAGACCTCAACCGGACGCTGCAGCGGAAATCCATCACCCGGCACGGCTCCCTCTCGTCTGCACGCGTGTCCCGAACCGAGCCCACGGCCACCATGGACGACATGGCCTTGCCCCCACCCCCGCCCGAGCTGCTGGCCGACCAGCAGAAGACGAGCAGCTTTGGGGGCAGTCACATATCCGGCTATGCAACGTTACGGAGGGGGCCGCCGCCCGCGCCCCCCAAAAGGGATCAGAGCACCAAGCTGTCGCGGGACTGGTAGTCGGTCCCCAGGGCCGCCCAGGGCTTCAGTGACTCGTGAGCTGCTCCGCGATGGGCCAGCTCGTGACGGCGCGCGCCTGGAGAGAGCGCGGCGACCTGGACGGTAGCTCCATCACGAGAGGTGATCTCAAGCTATAGCTAAGGCTAAACGTAGAGACGTTCCCCTGTCGTGGCTAGGCCAAAAAGTTGGGGGCTTGAGGGGGGTGGTGTTATTTTACTGGGGGAGGGGGGGTAGACAAGCATTGACTTATCCTTTCAGTTTCTTTTACCCTTCATATATGGATTGGACCAAAAATCCTTTTTTCTTACTTTTTCTGCGTTTGCGGGGGGAGATAATTTTTTGTAGTGTCTGTCCATGTGAGACATGTTTGTGCATGTATTATAAATGTAGGTATATAATATATTGTGATATATTTCGTCGCAATTATAGAAGATAACCAGAATGTTTTTGTAGAGCCGTATTTATTGTTTCAGTCACTGCATTAGCAGGAATTGGACTCTGTAACCAGTCAAATCTTAGCGTTAAGATGAAGATGTAGGGGGCACTTTAAAGAAGAAGAGAAAACAAACCACAAACCTCTTTTGGCAGTTTGTGACGGGTAAATGGTGCAGAGCTGAGGTGTTCTGCTGGTAACTGTACATTGGTCCTTGATTGAAAAATACAGATGCAACATACCAAAACATTCTGGTCCTAATACTACTGAAAATGACTGAGGAAGAAAATAGATTATATATAATGGGCTGGAGTGGAATATATTTATACTATAAAGAGCCTCCCCCTCCCTCCCGAGTAGTTTAAAAATATACATTGCGGCAAAGTTCTTTGTCGGTGCAGCAAATAGGATAAATATATAGTATTCCAATCCATTATGCGTTCTAACTTTATACTAGGCTCGTTCACTTGTTTTTATGGCTTGAGTATTTGTGTTAACCCCTTTTGAAAGCTGCCAGAACTCCTGCAATCAACGCCGACCCACAAGGCTGACCCGCGCCGAAGCATCGCTTGTTAACGTATGCTTCTTTCCCCGAGTGAACAGGTAGGTTTCTGCAGAGAGCGTTGTGTTCTCACGCAGACGTGCCTGATGAGATGTGTTATCTTTACAAAAGCAAGCGTTGGAAAACGTTTATGGAAAGCGTTGTTTGTAATTCATTAGAAATTGGCAGGAATCTCTCCCCTCTGGAAAGAGGGAAGGGAATGGTACCTTCAGTCCGAGCACAGCTGGAGGAGCTCTGTTTCCTTTGACCTGCCAGAGGCTGTGGCCAATGCATAAACCCATTAATTACGAAGTTGCACTTCTAGCAGTCAAGGGAGATGACTGGGGGAAAAATACTGAGGCAATAACGTTTGCTAATAATTTAATTTAACGGGTCCTGTTAGCAGGAAATAGTCTATCATATTTGGTTTGTTTATTTATTTGCCACTGATTTACAATCAGTCACCGGATCAAAATACTAGAGACCTTTTTCTTGTACGTCATTAGTTTGTGCAGTCTTTCCCACACACCGGACGTCGTGTAAAGGTAGTGCAGTTAGCGTAAGTGGTCTTGCCTATCATGCGTGTTCAGTACAGGGTAGTGGTGCACAATCTTTGTAAAGAAACTAGAATACCTGGGCTGTACCTACCCCATCCCCAGTTGTTACAGCGTCCCTGGTGGTCACTACAGGAATACTGTCCAGGCTCGGACGGCAAATGATTTTACTCTTGGTTCCCCTTTTCTCTAAAAGTAAAGTTTAAATGCTTTCCTTTCCCCAAAGAAAGAAACAAAGGAATAGCTTGCCTTGACAGTATCTTTATACGTGTAAAGTATATGGAAACTAATCTCTCATTAGAGCAAAATAGTTGTAACGCAAGCTGATAGATTTAAGAAATAGTGTGACAGTGTCCCCCGTTCCTTTTTTTTATAAAGTGTTTTTAAAAAATCCAACTTATAAAGTTAATTCTTTGTGAATAATTTATGAACAGGAAAAAAAGTTTTGCCGATTAGAGGGAAAAGAAATGGCACATCTATAATTATATAGTTTTAAATAAGTGCATCGTGAAAAGAGAAAAAAAGAATGGTGCTGTCTCCGCTGACCTGTTTCATGTGATTTTTTTAAATCTATTTCAGCGCCTCTGGAAATTGTTCCAATATATCAGACTAGTTTTTTTGAGCAATAAGAGTATACCATTATGTGCATTTTTAAAGCACTGCTGTGGAAAGGCACTTTTTTGTATCTTTCAAATTGTTCACAAAGTTTTGTTTCTACTATTTTTGTGCTTATAAAGTGTCCTTAAAAGCATTTGCATTGTTTTTAAGTATGCTCAGCGTAGCTGGCCAATACCTTCATAGGAGGATGGTTAAGCTACGCTGCAGTTCATGGGTGCTGTAATTTTCTACGTTGGTCCTCCTGCTGCTTTGTGCTGTGCGCAGCTCCTGGGGCTCACACCTGTCAGTGGAGCAAACGGAGCACAGATGCGGCCGTAATCCCCGGCCCTTACTGCCGATAGGTAAGCGGACGCTCTCCGGCTCTCTGGCAAGGTGCTCCTGGGCTGACGCAGCGCGCGCTCCCAGGCAAGAGAGCGGTGGGGAATTGTGCTTGCCCCATCCTGTTTTATTCTCCCCCCCCGCCCCGTAGCTCCACTGGTACGTGTTGGTTCCAGCCCTCTTGCTTTTGTTCGTTCAGTGCGGGTACGTCTGGGATCTGCTCTTGGCAGAGGAATGTTTTGAGTGCAATTTCTTCAGAGGCATTGGAGCTTTGTTCTCGTTTTCCTGTGCCCGAATTCGTTTACCCTGTATCTCCTCCTAGGCGATGAATCCGTGCTCGCTACTGCAGGCCACTGAACAGCTTGCTGGGAGACCAAGGTGTAGCTGCAGGTTTGCAGCAAAAAGAATGACTGTGAGCAAAGGTGGCAGCCCATGTTCCTTCGGTTACAGCTTCCTGAGTCAGTAGCGCTGCAGAAACGTGATGCACGGCTGCAGCTTGCTGTCCCTCAGCCAAACACTGAAATGTGGCTACGGAGTGGTTCGGACAACCTGGTTGCCTTTTCAGCCGCTGAGACCCTTTCATCGTAACTTGCTTATCCGGTGTATTTACTGTTTTTGTGACAGTAAATATTTATGCCTTATTTGCAAGTTAGTTGTTTTTTTCCCCTTGTGCACTGGTCTCAAAATTGGACAACTCTATCTGTTAAAATCACAAAACAAAGGGGCCAGATCTCAGACACGCAGTGAGAAGTTTGCTGCTCCAAACATTGTTGTCTGAAATCCTTTAGGCACTTGTGCAGAGGAGCAGGGGAGAGCTGAGCTTTCATACTCCGGACGTAAAGAGAGCAGCTGCTTTGATGCCTGTTCAGGTGCGTGGCAGGGGAAAGCCCTGGTGCGGCGGGAGCAGCTGCGAGCCGCCGGCTGCTCCCCGGTTGCCGGCCGCCAAGGGCAGCGGGGCCCTGGTCAGCCCGCAGAGAGGGGGCTTCCCTGTGCGGGCGGCCGCGGGGCAGAGGGAGCTAGTCCTCGCTGATGGCTTCTGCTGTAATTTGGCTCCTGCGGAGTTAGTTGCCTTGAAAGGGAAAACTGGGCTTCTCATAGAGGCACTGATCTTAGAAGATTAAAAAAAAAACCCACAACTTCTGAGCAAGTGGTTGTAAACAAATCGCAGGTAATATGTTTGGGCGGGGGGGAGAAATGTTGTTCTGTTTTTATTTTCAAACCCTGTGTTTGGAGGAGGAGCTGTAGGCACAGGTTTCACCAGGAAAATAAAAAAAGTTTTTTAAAGTACCAGTTATTTTCCTTGGAAGAGGAAAGCTCCTGATCCCAGCTGCGCAGTGGCTGAATTGTGCCCATCCCCAAAGCCAAAGAGCTCCCCCCCCCCCCCCCCCCCCCCACTTACCGTGCAATTTCCCGCAGGGCAACAGTGAGCGAGGGAGGAGGCATCAAGGAAACAAAGTGAAGGTGCCTGAGTCGCTTTGGTTTCAGGACTGATGGGCGAGGGAGCGGGTATTTTCAACAAGTGCATTTTAAGATTTACCATTCTGGACTTGCACATTAAGAGAGTTTCTTATTTCTTCTTTTTGTGCCCCTAGGCAACCAGAAAGCACAAATTATTTACAGATAAAGTAAATTATGCCAGTTTTGCTCTGGGTTAAAATTATTTTTTTCTGCAGTTAAAGGAACCAAAAGTGCCATTTCAGCAGCAGAAGGGAAAAAGAAAATTTTTCTGCTTATTACAGCAAACGGCACAGAACTAAAAATTGTTTTACTTCAGTGGTGCCATTGCAGGTAACATTTTTTCTTATTCAGAATAAGATTATAAGTGGGTCTAGATGACTACTAGTTTGAATGCCAAGTCATATTAAAAGTACTCACATTGCCTTGATTAACTGGGGCATTGTGTGGCTTGCTGGCTTTAACTATGGCTGGGAAATATTTGTTGTGTTAGTGAATCACGTTTACCCATTGAAAATATATTTAACTAACTTACTTAAGCAGAGGCAAACGCTTCTCAGCTCAGAGCTGCACTGGTATTTTCATTTGCTCTCTCACCCACAGAATTTCCAAGATTTGACTTGCTTCCTGTTTCTTAGCAGTTATTTTTAAGTCGTGGCAGAGATTTATAAAGGCATTTTCTGCTTGGTAAATGTGTGCGTGACTCCCACCTGGTCAGCATACATGCTTTCCTGGAGTTTCATCTCTGACCAAACACAAACGCAATATAAACTCCTGACATAAGGTAATGAGAATACAGCCAGAATATGTGGGTTCCCCCCCCCCCCTCCTTTTTTTCCTTTGTGAAGCTAAGGGTGTAGGGTTCATACTACTTCCAGCCGTGCTCCTAATCTTTCCAGGGAGGGGGAGGCAGTGTTTCCCCGTGGCCGAGGGCAGCCTCAGCTGTAGTTCGGTTTAAGCTTTGCATTCCCTTGCTCACTTTGGTGGTTGGGGTGGGGGAGCTGAAATGAGAGAGGATTTAATACTGCAGAGGATAGTTTGTCTTAGCTGTTTCTGCAGTGTGCAGGGGTGAGGGGGGCTGTTAAGTTTCTATTTGGGAAATGTAAGTAAGTAAGTTTGTCGTAAATGGAATCCTTTTCCTTTCTGGATTTTTTTTTTTCCTTCAATTGAAAACCATCCCATGAAGAACGCCCAAACCAGCAGTGCATCACAGGGGTAAGCAGTGACGTTGTGATCTAATGAGTCACAGGCTTCATCTAGAGTTTTGAAAAGTTTAAGACACTAAATTGCAAATAAGGTGACAACACGTGCTTATCCTTCCCAATGTAAGTAAGTAATTGCCACTAATACAGGAAAGACTCGCGGTGCGGGTTGATTGCTGTTGGGTGCTCTGAGTCGCTGAGCAGGGCAAAGGGTCAGTGAAGGCTGTTGGTCAGAGCTGGGCGTCTTCGAGGGGAGACAGGAAGTTGGACAGGCGGAACAGGAACCGGTGCTAGGCGCAGTCCCCCGCGGTGGGCGTTTAGGGAGGGGAGAAGGAACTTCAGTCACCAGTTTTGTGAAACCCTCTCACTGAAGGTTTACATGCAGCGCCTCTTTTAGGAGATCGAGGAGTTGAGCCAACTGTTCCCTACTGGGGAAAGTAATTTCCTCCCATCTTTCTAGCTGTGGGAATTTTACTGCTGGCTGTGAAAGATGCATTCAGAGCTGGATTCCAGGTACGCGGCTGGGCTTGCGGGGCCTCTCCTGAGGCAAGCGGCAGCTGTTTGGAGAGAGCAGGGCTGCCACTGCTGGCAGCCTTGCGCGTCTCTGCCCCTGACTGAGCAGCCCTGGCAATTCTGGGTACGTATCGGCAAGCAGTGGGGGCAAAGGACAGTTTAGCAAAGAAAACCCATCTGGAAATGTCCCACCTTTGTCATTTCCTGCCTGTGCCAGAGGCTCCCTTGTGCTGATTTGCTGCAGCACTATAGAGCTTGTACTTCAAGAAGGAAAACTAAAGGCTTTGTCACAAGTTGTAATTGCGAATCTTAGGTCTCCTCCTAGCGGTGTGCCGTGGACCAGAAATTAAACTGGAGCAATCAGTTTGTTTTATGGCTTACACTAATTGTTAGCAGCCACTGGTGATGTCCTGTATAATACTGGGGATGCAAATGTAAGAAAAAAATGTCATTGCAATGATGATTTATCTGTGCAGCAAACTTGTGCTGAGTGCTGTAAATACATTCATGTTTACTGCTTTAAAAAGAAAATTGCACATTTTATTTTTCAATGGGATTGCCTCCCTTCTTTTTCCCTTTCCAAAAAGAAAATCAAAGCTCTTTTAGACAGACTGACAGCTTCAGGTTGGGGGGGAGCTTTGCCATATTATAAATATATATAAATATATGTATAAATATACTTTTTTAAGCATGGGAGAGGACAAAAGAATACTACATTATAAAGTACCCAATATAGATCATTATACAATGGAATATGCACAATTCAATAAAGATGTAGTTGAATTTAATAATTTGTTTTAATCCTCTGTCTTGCCATTTCCTTTTTTCATGAGTTCAGAACACGCAGCGTGTTCTCAAGACCTCAGTGGTCTCCTCTTTAGGGATTAAATAGCTGACGGCCTGAAGTATAGGTTGCCATGTATCTGCTCACTCTCAGTAAAAGTGCTTTTTATTGCTCCTTTGTACAGTTTTTTTCAAGTGGGTCAGAGCTGGCCCTGCCAGTAACGTGGGTTGCACTGGTTACAGGTCTCAAGAGGAGCCAGTGCGAAGGCTCACCTTTTCCACGCACCTCTTCCTGAGGCAGGCAGGGTCCTGGCATTGTTTTGTGCAGCTCTGCTCCTGCGAGGCCAGCTGATGCCTGGTAAGTGCTTGTGCAGCCCCGCTCTAGGGCGCAGGGTAGGGAACTGGGGGCACTGCTCGCCCATCCCTGGGGGGCTGCTCACAGGCTAGCAGCGCATCTTGAAACTAGCTATCAAAACTCAGCTTTTACAGGCGGGAATTGAGTTAGGCTTAACAGGAACTCAGACTGGAATTGCTGCTTACGTATTGCATTTGTTCTTAGAGGCAGTGAGGTACCTGGGCTTGCCCCTGACTCTGTGTTAGTCTCTGCTCCAGCCAGAGGGTGAAATGTCACCCTCGGGAAGCCGCAACTGTAGCGCATGCTGTCACAGCTCGGTGAACAGATTGTCACCCCGCGAGCACAGCTGCTCAGGCTCTGAGGTGAGAGGGGATGTAGAGCGCACAGTGAGTGTCCTGGCCCCGGGGCAGGCACGTCACCACTGAAGGAAGAAGCCCTTTCCTTCCTTCAGGCACAACGGAGGTGAGCTGTGCTTACACACGAGCTGTGCCGAACCCTGCTTGGGAAAGGAGAGGGAGAGGGAGAGCAGCACTCCAGCTGGCTTGGACGAATCCTAGCCGGAAGCTGGCACCACCGGATGGTGGCTCAGAGCTGTGAACGCAGCGTAGGTGGCCTGCACTGGGAGAAGGGGCGCTGCATCCCACCAGTGGAGAGTACAGGAACTGAGCAGTAGTACAGAAGCAGAGAAAGGAGCTGCCAAAGACAGCAGCCTGGATGCCGATGATCGTACCTGTGCTGCAGGAAGCGCTGAGCTCAGAGCATCGCTGTCAGAGGGGGCTCCTGCACTCACCGGCAACAGCCCAGTCCTGGCTGCGCTGAAAAGGCTGCAGTGGAAGAGGAGGTGAGTGATGCAGCAGTGGCGCGCACACACACAGAACACGTAGTGTGTGCTTTGTTCTTTTTATTTAGGGCTCGTAACAAGAGGGTTTAGTACACAGCAACAGTTAATTCCAAGTACAATTAAAAAAATTTAAAAATTGGGTTTTGCACTCACTGGAAGGTGGTTCAAATGGCACACACAATAAAACGTTACTGGCGGCACACAGCTCCCCAGAGTCCTACCGGCTTGGTCATCAGCATTTACAGTGGGCTCTGCGCACATCCACTGCATCAGCAGTGCCAGAATCAAAAGCACAAGAGTGCTTCTCCTCTGACCGTGAACCAAAGTGGGGGAGGGTTCTGCTTTCGGAAAAAAGTGCATGGACAAAATCCATGTTAGACACTGACATTTCCAGAGAATTCATAGAAACTACTTGTCCATGCAAGTTGCAAAAGACACTTTTTCAAATGTGAAAAGAAGCACTTGTTCTTTACAAAAAAAAATCTCAGACATGTCAGCACTTTAGCAAGGCGCTGTAATGGAAATGAATTTGTACACAGCTCTTCCTTATTAGTCCAGTAGTGGTACAATTTTCTGAGGTTTTTAAGAGAAACAGGAACAAATGCACTGCACACATTTCAGCAGTCACCATATAGGTGTTCAGCAGGATGCTGGGTGTAGGTTACCTCTGGACAACTGGCTGTTGCTGACTTTACCCTTTTGTAACACATGCCTAGTACTAAGCAAAGGTGCCAATAAAATCAGCACATTCAGCGTACCAAAGAAAAACCACTTCCTGCACTTGCAGGACGTTGCACAAAACCCGTAAGTGGGTTTTTCCTGAACAAAAGCAGCAGAACACCATGGCCTGTGAATTACTCTTTGCAACAGCAGTTGGCAAACCTTGGCCGCATCAAGCTTTCAGCAGCCTTCCCAAGGACATGAGGTGATGGTCCCTCTGTTCTTGTAGTTTCAAAAGCAAAAGTAGATCAACAGGACTGTAACTACACACTGATTTCAGCTACAGCAAAGGCTGTTCCCCTCTTGCGCTGTTTTCACCTCTGTGTAAGCATTTCATCCACGAAATGTGGCTGTGCCTAATGAATACTCAGTGATGCCAAAGGGTGAGGAAGGTGGTGACTATACCTGCACGCACAGTAAATTCTAGAAAAAAGGGGTTCCCCATAAGCTCTATGCCATTGGCTGCCTGGGAGTTGGCGATACTGTCTTTTCTAAGACCAAATAATAGGGATTTAAGTAAAATGTTTGCTTTTGTGAATGCAACAGCTCTGCACGCTTCTCACTGCCACTGCTGTCAACATGGGACCTAAAAGCCTCCCTGCATGGGTTTTGCATAATGTTTTCTAAAATACTGCAGTGTTCAAACACTGACTCTACAGGCCAAAGGCGAGTAACCCCAGCTCCATGGTCTTACCAACAGCATCCTCTTGCTATTCCCAGCAATTGGCCCTGCAGAGAATACAAACTTTACCTTTTTCACAAGATGTCCCAATGCACCGGGTTGGGGGGGGGGGGGAAACCCCTCTGGGAAGAGAAGCCCTGTAAAGGCTCCTGGCTGAAAACGTCACAGTTTGCCTTTTGTTTTAAGCCAGAAGCCCAGAGGCATAGCTTTTTTTTTTTTAAAAAAAAAAAAAAAAAAACAGAGCTCCCCTTGCCAGAGCCGAGGCATATCTGCAGCACTCACTAGGACTAACTCAGCACCCAGTGCAAGTGGGCGACACCACAGAAGTGCAACCTGCAGCAATGCACAAGCCTCCCACCTCCAGTCTGACACGCACAGAGCAGCCAGGCAGGCGGCACCCACCCTCAACCCCCTGCAAAAGGAGAGGCCGGCCTGCTGGTGCCTCCAGTCATGCCCGACTGAGGAAAGCCCGCGATAGAAGTGCTGCTTCCAGAAGCTGCACAGCTGCCCGTGGCAACTCGGGCTCAGGGTTGGCACATGCAGGGTAGGGGCAGGCAGTCTGCCCCTTGGCAAGCGGAGGGCTATGGCCACCACGGCAAGACTGCTGCGCCCGCAGGAGCAAACAGCAAGGCCTGTTCTCTTACTCTGGGGGGGGGGGGGGGGGGGGCAGTTCTTCCATGGAGCGAGAGCACACAGCAGCAAAGAAAGACAATGTCTGTGAGCTGTAAAAGGCCTGGAAGAGCGGGAGTCCATGCTGCTCTAGCTGGCTCTCGGGGCAGCTGGGGTTGAAAACCAGCAGCACTCCAGCCCCCTGCGAGCGCTCTTGGGCTGCTCATCACTTACCAGCAGTCCCAGTTGCGTTCTGGGGCTGCAGCCAGGCTCCTGGTTACAAGCACTGAGCACTGCAGCCCCTGGGCCACGCCACACCTCTTGCTCTCTTGCTCCCCGGTGAGAGATGGCACCGTGCTGTGTTGCAGCCAGGACCAGCATGGCATGAGGCGCTGCCTCTGCGCTCTTTTGCCTGAACAAGGGACCTGCGCCAGCCAATGGACATGGGAGTGCTCACTAGCCTCTCAAGTGCAGTAATAATAAAGACAGAGGAATTCAAGACAGCACAAAAAAAAAAAAGGTGGGGGGGGCACCTACAGCCTCAGCCGCCTCTGTTAACTTGAAACAGAGGCACCGAAACACCTGCACTAGCAGGGGCCAGTGTGGGCACCTCCCTTGGCACAGGCACATGGCAGAGCAGACAGCTGCAGTTAGTTAACAGCTTTGTCCCTGGGCCAGGAGCAAGGACCAGCTCTGCTACAGGAAACCAAAGCAAAATACATCGGCAGCTAGAGAAGCCAGTCCCATTTCTGTGCACACCAAAAAAAAAAAAAACACAAACAAAAAAACACCCCAACCCACACCCCACGCAGCTGGCTGGGCTAAGGTAGAGGAAGGCAGCACCATACTCATCTTGGCCATACAGCACCCTTGGGCTACTCTGGCATGCCCCCCCCCCCCAACCCCTCTCACACATGCACACTACCCCTGCACCACTCAGCAGCCTACAGTGCTGACCACCTCCAGCTGTGGCAGCAGGACTCCATGAGACGATGGTTTGCAGCTATTTGAAATAGAGAGCCTTCCCCTAAGCATAGGGGTTTTTTTTGTTTTGTTTTTCTTTGAAGTAAACCTGTAAATAAAAAGGGGGGGGGGGGTGGGAAAACAACTTTTTTTTTTTTTTTTTGGGAGAAGGAGCGTTACAAGTGACAAAACTAGAAATACAACCTGCACTATCATGCAGCCTATGTGACATTAAAATGCAAAGCCTGATTACTTTGGGGCTGGTCTAGGAGCAGTAACATCACATTACCCCCAGATACAAAACTGTGCAAAAAAAAAAAAAAAAAAAAAAGGCCCAAAAAACTCAACCAATTTCTTTACACCATTAATACTGCATAATAAAGCATAAACCTAGCAGGAGGTGACCCAAAAATTCCATCCACAGTAGTTCTTCCAGGCTCTACCCCATCCCCCCCCCCCCAAAAAAAAAAACACGAAACAAGCAGCTTTCAGCAGGGACCCAAACACTGGCCCATCAGCCAAAGCCCGTTAGCCAAGGAGTGTCACAGAGGCCCCTTTCCATGGCGCGCAGCCTTGCCCGCTCTGCTGCGCCCCGGTAAGCATTCAGCACATCCCAGGGTTACACTGCACTCCTCTGGCAGAAACCTTTGCATGACGACCAACCACTTTACTGACCATTACGGCTACAGGACTGTAGCGCACACCCCCCCCCCCAATGGACACGTGCACTGTCACTACCCGCCGGTCAGAACTAGTCACGTGCATGCGCTGCCAGAGCCCTTGAGTTAAACAAACAGGCATGTCACTAACGCGCCACCACCCACCTGGCTTGGCTGCACGGCGCAAAGGTGAGGGAGCGGCAGTGCTGATGAACGCAAATGCCTTGAGCTGGTGTAACATCATGAGGCATCTGCTCACAGACCCGTACTTTCACGGTATGCTCAGTCTTTGCCACAAACACACGCTGGGCGGGAGAAGCAGGGCCACTCTCACAGTCCTGGCAAACATAGCCACCGCGCAAGCACTGAAGAGTTGTGTCACGCTGCTGCACGTCAGTCAGCCTAGTCTCTAGCCTGGCTGCAAGCACCTCACAGCACAAAAAGTGGCGCCCTCCCCGTGATACTAGGAACAGTCATTCAAGCTACTAAAAACCAGGGTTTTTTTGTGTCCCCCAGCCAGGAAAGGCTCCCAGAGAAACAATGGGCTAAGGGCCCTGAGCACGGCTGCTTCTGGTAGTTTTGCTGGTAGACAAAAGCCTTCCCAGAAGGCAGCAGCAAGTACCTGTTCTGACTAACATTCATCCCAAATTATGCCGCTACCGTCCAGAAAGACAATGAGTGGCTTGGCTACACAGCTGCATACTGAGCATGAGTAAGTGCCTTCTAGCCTTGCACCACTTCCTTCACAGCTGTTCAGCTACTGCAGGCTTTGACCAAACTAGTGCCTTCCACAGTCACAGCAGTTACACGCTCTCTTCCTGCAGGCTCACTGCAGGCGATCAAACTCAGCCATATCCCACAGACAGCCACTTGCAACCGTTCCTCTCCTCTTTCTCCCGCCTTGAGCAGCTGTGGCTCCTCTCTGCCCAAGTCTGTACCAAACCTGCCCCTCTGGCCTGGTCGTGCACCAATTACCAGGCTGGGGCACTGGGTCAATTCCCTGTATCTTCACCAACATCGCCACAAACTCACGGTCCGGGTGGTTCTCTGCACCACTCTGTTTCATGCCCCGGCCTCAGAAGATGGCTGCAGCATTAACAGGCCTTCGACCAGCTACTGATGGTATCGGCCACAATTCGGCCAGGCAACAGTCAAAAGTTGTCCAGGAAGATGCTCTGGCCCAGAAGCCTCTCACGACTGAAGGTCCAGCTAAAGCTGCAGGCCACCAGGTTTAATCCCTTCATTCTACTCCTGCATGACATTAACCCAAAGACACCATTACATCCTTCCTAAAGGCAGACTAGTACAGCCATCCTGTAACACTGATCTGCTAGGGAGACCCACAGCAGAGCCTTTTTAACTGAGACTAGATTAAAAAGCAAATGATCAACAGAAGGGGCTACAGAGCCTTCACTTGGTATTACTCCCCCCCCACATCCATCAGTACAGTTCAAAGTATCTTATTTCTTCATTACAATGGAGGGGGCTGGGGGAAGAGCTAAAACTACTACTAGTTACTGCTCGGATTTCCATGGGAAACCAGTACACACAACAGCCCTTTTTACTTCCACTGAAGAGATTTTTGGCAACAGACCTGAAGACGACAATTGCCGTTTGTCCTGCCTCTGCACAGGGCTCTCACAGTACATATGCAAATCTAGTCATCAAGTACAAAATAGCCAATTTACAATACCTGTTGGGTTTTTTTTTTTTTTAAGGTTCTATTGTGCATAAGACTAAAGTTGGGGGTAAGTTGCTCTAGTGCAAGCAGGCGTGAATAGATTTGAACCTCAGATCACAGCTCCTAGAGTTTATCCTCAGACCCCAGGAGGACCTGTAAACTTCATTTCCCCTTCACCGTCAGCGGCATCAGAGAGTTCTGTTTAACCCATCAGTACCCACAGCTGGGAGCCTGCAGCGGAAAGGAGCACATTTACTTCAGTGCATAACCAAAAAAAAAAAAAAAAAAGGAAAAAAACCTTGTGGCATTCATAAGGTGAGGAAATGGGGATGGGAGTCTTCTGGGCTGCAGCCATCTGAATTGTCTAAACTGAAAGGTGAGTGAGTCAAAGCCAGCTCTGTGTGCCCCCGTGTCAGCCTACATGTGCAGAGCAGCTGCAGTAGTGTTTATGCTAGAGATGCAAGGAACTATCTGGAAGTCAGATACACGAACGGCCTTGTGCACAAATCCATGTTTGCTAGCACAAGAGTGTTCTTCCAGCTGCACAGGAGTGTAGCGTAGAAACAGGGAGGGATGTCCACTGGCCAGTAACCCTTCATCACAAGCATCCAGGACATCCCACGCGCCAGGCACTGCTGCCAAGGGTGGTACCACAAGGGCACACAGTATTCCTGAGACAGATCCCAGAGCCTGCCAGAAGAAGTCAGAATTTGAGTGAAGTATCAGCTACTCAACAAGTTTGTTGCATCTGAATGGGTCAGCTTAATTGAATGTCAGATGGCTCCTGATAGCCAGTGCTGGCAGCCGGAAGAGCCATTTGTTCAAACAAATCACTATTGTTTTATAATGGGATAAAACAAAAACAAAACAAAACAAAAAAATAAAGAGTGGTTGTTACAATTATCCTTCATTCAGTTCTTTTGGATGGGGCCCCAGAGGCCGGATGGAGATCTGGGAAGCCCTGAGAGCTCCTGCAGCAGGAGATGCAGTGCTCGGTCCTCTGGCGTTCACTCCGAGTAATGCATGATGGACTCCACATAGTTCCCTGGGAAGAGGCCGGTCACTCCGTTCATGACCCCTTCATACCAGCCATCATCATTCTTCTTGATGACATAAATGATGGCACCTTCCTGAAATGAGAGCTCATCTTCTTTGTCCTTCGTGTAGTCATAGATCGCCACCACTAGGAAAGAACAGACAGAGAATGACTATTAGGAGAGGTACAGAGAGGAACAGGAAAAACAACAGTCACATACAACGTTCTCCACATTCAAGGCAATCTCAGAGAACTGCACTGCTTCACTTGTTCGTGAGCAGAACGACCAGCTCAGGGGGACAGTTTCTTCCAACCCCTTTTATAAGCGCTCATGCTTTGAAACACATTATTCAGGACTACAAGGCTCTCTCCTACTAACTCCTCTGTTCTCATTATCTACATGCACCCAGGACCACATCACATGTTCCTACTCCAGACCCAGAGGGAAAAGTTTACAAACAGATGATAAACATCTGGTGGGGAATGATACAAGGAGGCTGTGTAACTTCCTGTGGCTATGACCACTCAGACCAATTCCAAGACTCATGCATTAGGTATGTACAAAAGTGGATCTCTGCCCACGTAACAGTAACAGCAGGAAAACCTGGAAGAGGGGGAGGAATAAAAGCCCTCTTCAGATCACAGCAGGAATGAGCCAAGGCTCCACACTTGCATCTACCCTAGCTACCTCCACATTTAAGATCTGCAAAACGCACATGTGCAGTCCCAGTAGTGACTCCTTGAGTTTACAGCACCAAGATAAGGGAATTCCAGTTGAGAATTGGGAGCAAGTAAGGTGGCGCTCTCAAACAAAACGTAGGCCTAACATATCAGGAAATTTTTCTTACAGCTGCAGAATAGTTTATGTTACTGAAGGCATGGAAGCCGCTTTGGAAAAATCAAAGAAACTGGACAAAGCACTGGCGCTGCTTTGGAAAAATCAAAGAAACTGGACAAAGCACTGGCGAATATTAAGAAGAGTATTGTCCTGAAATAGCAGGAAAAAAGACATCAACTTGACAGAAGAGTTTTTCCATCCTTAGTTCTAAACTTGACAGAAGAGTTTTTCCATCCTTAGTTCTATGATTATGCGCACCATACAGAAGATTAGCTATGCCAGACTGAATACTGCTTTTACAAAATAGCATCAATCACTGCTTTGAGCACTTGGCAATGAAACACATAGCGCTGCCCTTCAAACAAAACGCATGTTGGACAGGGATCCTAAATCCTCGTACTGGGGACAGAAAGGAAGACACCCTAAACCAAAACCAAGGGGAAAAAATTAACAGCGTGTGTTCAGGAGTGCAGCGTCTGAGTTTCCTACTAAATTCATCCTTCTTTTCAAAGGAAAAGATTCCTTGATTTCCTGTTGAGGAAGCAAAGGAATCAATACAAATATTTACTATGGAAACCTGGCTCCTGAGGGGACTGTGAAGTAGCATATACAAATCAAGACCAGTGGAGAATCAAAATTTGTAGAAGGAAATTTTTTAAGTAAGTGTCCAGAGCTGGAGACTTGTATCATTTGTCCAGTGCATATTTAGAGAACCCATGTTGCTGGCTTTAACACTCCTACCAGCGTAGTTGTAAACTAGTTCATTCTAATCATTTTTAGACATGCCATTCTGAGGAAACAAAACATGAATGTGGAAATGAATAAATTCTTAGCATCATTTTTAGTGTGGAAAACAGAAACAATTATCAGCACTATATGAACATATGTGCAATTAAAGTTTTTCAAAATTCCTTTTTAACTGTTTTCTCGACCTATTGATTTAAAAACATATCTTTCTAGATTCGCTGTGCTGCTGTTCTTCATTCCCTTGATTTACATGAAAATGCCTTACGCATATACTAACAATCCAAGGATCATGGTAACTTCCAGTTCCTTTCTTTTTCATTTGCCAGAGTACTCTAGTCCCTTCTGATAAATACTGAACGCATTCATTGTTCCACGTTCACAAGTAGGAAAACTTTTCCCTCAGTTCTGGATGAAAATTTGCTGCTTTTTAAGCCTCTTATAAAATTACCTGAAGCCTGGTTTTGTTTGCCCATCACTATTGCTTCCTCTGGCGTGTTACTTTTGTCCTGGCAACTTTCCTCTCTCTAAATGACTGTTTAATCCTGCTGTCTATAGTCCCACCACTTCAAGCTGTGAGCCTGTCATGTACCATGATTCACAGGGAGCCCAGGCCAGTACTGCAAGAAAAGCTCCAGATGAGGCAGGAAGCAGCAATACTGACTCAGGAGGTGGCATCCTTCCCTGCAAGACTGAGCCAGGACCTGCTCTAGTTTGTATCTGAACACATTTCAATGCAGAGATGAAAAACAGAATTACTCACTCGGGTTGATATTCTTCCAATCAACGATCCTTCTCTGATTCTCCAACGATTACACTGAATTTGGCTGAACTCTGTTATATAAAGCTGACCACAACTGCAGGCCAGACTGATTTTCCAACTGAAATCTGACAGCTGTGACCGTACTCTTTCTCTAAATGGTATGAGGGAGCTTCTTCCTTCATCCTACCCATTTCTGTTCATCTGATTTGCACCTAAGTTAGGACAATTTCTTGCCTTCTCATGCCACGCACCCAGACACGACTCAACGGAAAACTGCAGGGGTGCAGCGCGCTTCCTCAGACGTTCCTGGTCGGCCATTGCTGTTACAGTCACGCGGTAGCGTCCTCAGGTTCAACATCCTCAGTAACTGTACCCTACCTAAAAGCTTCTCCAGCTGTTTAAAATTGAGCTATTATTCACTTCTTTCCTTAGCTGTAGGTTAGAACATGGCTTAATATTAAATATACCTCCCCCAATGTATGAGCACTTTACAGAACAGAAACATACTGAACCCCATCTCAATATATGGCAACTTTCTGCATTTGGCACCTCCCCGGCATCACAGCGTCTACATTTGCACGTTTGCAAGGGTTACATACGCTTGTCCTGTTAAAAATACTTTCATATGAACTTAAAGGAAGTCATGCCAAAAGAACAAGCACAAATCTTAGATATTGCTACTCTACTTACTGAGGATAATTGTGTTTGAACAGCCATTTCCTTTTCTGTCCGCTCTGAATCACGCAGCAGAATCCTATTTATAGGAACTTAAGGCGTTGCCATAGAAATAACTATTTTGCCGAAGATAAAGCCTTATTAGTTCATAGTAGGGAAAGTATACATATTTTTGAGTATGAAAGCCCCATAACGGGGCTTTTTTTTCTTTCTTTCTTTTTTTTTTTTTTTTTTTTAACTTCAAAGCTTGCTTGCTAGCTGCAAATACTACAGTCAAGCACTTCTCTCCCAACTCCAGCAAAGCGGTCAAATCTCAAGACCTGGGCTGAATATAAACACTTACTCGTAGGCTTACAACTCAATCCACATGCCTATCACTATCTCATTGTTTTCTGGTACACTAAAACTATTTCTTAACAGTTCCGCATACATTGTAAGTACTTCAGTTGCTCATAACTTTTACAAGCGGTTCTGGTTTTCTAGAACAGACAAATCTTTTAGACCTTTTAGTCGCCTAGTTTTGGAAATGGAAACCAAAACTAAGTTTTTGGATGGGACTCTACATCAATATGAGAGAATGTTTGGTTTCCTGTACTCTTGTTTTTCTGCAGAGAAAGTTTTCAAACTAAAAGCTTGACTTTCTCCAGCCTATCTTTCAAGACTTCCATTATGGTTTCTTTATCCCCCATGATTTGCCCCATGAATCTCATACCAAAAGTTCCTGGGCTTGAGACAGATTGTGCACATAGGCACTTGTAGACATTATTTTAGTTCACAGTCTCACGGAAGTCAGCAATAGAAAAGCAGATCAGAAAAATACGCTAGACTTGAAGTGTCTTTATTTATTCAACTATAAAGCTCTTTCCCAAGCCAAATGCCTCTACGATTCGGTGGCTTCACTCGCCTACAAACGTCCCAGAAAAAAAAACCTAAATCCAAAAAGCCCACAGCCAGGAGCAGTACAGAGGTCAGATAATACCATACTGAAATCTGAATGTAGTCAACACATTCTTTCTAAATTTATAAATCTGCTGTTACCTGTTCTGTTGAATGCCTTATCCTCTCTGTATACTCCCGTAACAGTTCCACATGCTGTACCTACAGAGCAACTCAGATCTGTTCAGGCAGTGCTGCAAATCAACAATCTTGTAAGCGCAAAAAGCCAGAGAGCTTGGGGGACACAAGCTACAGAGCCTCTTCCCTCTCCTTCCCACTCAACTACAGAGGGAAGTTAGGATGAGAAGAGGCAAGCTGATGCTGGATGGGTGTTCATACAGGCTAGACCTCTGCGCTGCTATACGCCGTGTGAAGACAGTTTGCACATGCATCCCTGCCTCCTGTGGGCTACGCAGCTTCAAAACTGAACGCCCCTGATTGTTAAATGCCGAAGAGACCTGCACCTCATGATGATGGTGACTGAGCCAGGGAGTTATAGTTTCTGGGCAAATTAAGGCCCAAAGCGAAGCTTTTGTATCAGAAGAATGACAGTGCATCCACTGGGGAGCATGTGAATACGGGTGGGCATTAGAAGGAGAATAAGAAGAACTGGCTGTGTAGACTAGGCACCTGACAATCCCAGGACAGATTTGTAGGTCTAGTTTTTCTTCTTCTGTAGGGCTTGTATTTTCATCTGAACATATGGCATGAGCTCATACTTCTTTGCCCTTTTAGTGCTCCCTACCCCAGCAAATCATACTTTTATATCCCAGCTACACTTTAATTACCTATGGTTGCCATTCACATTTAATCTATACCTCTGATTTCCTGCAGGTCCCCTTCAAAAGCACTGTATTTGGTGTACTTGTCTGCTCAAGATGAGAGTCATTAACACTCCATCTTCCGTGGCCTGATCATTGACAGACAAACCAAAGTATGTAGAAACACCAATTCTCCTACTCCCAGCCGTGACAGAATTTACTATTTAAAAAACTACTGTAGATCTGAACTTGCTTTTCAACAAAGCAAAGTGTTGGGACAACTGCCTAACAATAGCTTTAGAGGTATCTTCAGAAACATCCACACAAAGTTCAACCCAGACTAGGAGCAAATGCCCAGGAGCGCCTTCCTGGCAGTGACAGAAAAGGCACATTCAAGCTGCTGACACAGTGAGGGGAAAGGTAACTGCTAGGAAGAGAAACGTATCCAGAGTTTCTTTGACAACAGAAACAAATGGTTTTCCTCGTCCTACTTTGCACTGGACTAAATGTCCATTTGCTTTGACTTCCCAGAAGTTTACAAGGGTCAGTCACACTGAAGGACAACGTGTAATCCTCTTGCTGCCCTCCTCTGTTTGCCCATTTGATTTCTTCAGCTTTTGTCCTTTTTTGCCTAGCTCCTTCTTTCATTTATCTCTTCAGTACCTCAATAATCTAAAAGCAGCTGTTGCAATGCCAGCCTAGGGACCCACTCTCATTGCGGCTATGCCTTCCACAGCAGAGTTGTTCTGGTCGCAGCTAAAGCTAGGGAAGAGGGGGAGGTTCAGCGAACAAACCCACGTACCACCAAAAGCTACTGCAGAGCAAAGGGGAGAGAATGAGAATGGTAATATAATTCTGCCCTCTCAGATAGGACCAGAAAAGCATCCTGTTTTCTACTCCATTGTACTGAAAGCCGAAGGAACTGCAACTAGAGGAGAAAAAATTCTGAACCTTAGAGAGAAATGCAAGCAAGAACACAGGACTTCAATCATAGCAGCACACAATTATCAAGTGGTTGAACAGGCATTTGGTCCTATGCTTAACTATAGTCCCAACCGACAACTGTCACATTAAAAAACACAAATATACTTTATACTATATAAATAGTAAGGTGCTGCAGGCTCCCTTTTTTCTTGTTAGCTAAAACGCCACTGAAGATTTGCTGAGAGCCAGGCGGCAGGAATAACAGAAACAGAACAAAGATAGTTTTTACAAATGTTGAGTTTGGATAAGAGCGTCTTATGGCTGGAAAAGCAGTACAGTGAAAATTCTTGAGACTCATGTTCCTGTCAAACAGTAACATGTCTGTAAGCTTCATCCAGCAGAAAATACAGAATCAACAGAATCAGTCGCAGTGAAGCTGTGTGGACGCTGTGCGTTCTCTCTATTGCCTGATAAAGAAGAGTTAATTAAGTAACTCAGCACATCAAGCATTTGCTGAAGTGACCTGTACTGATCCTAACCTGAAGAAATTTGCCATCTACCTCCACAGAAAGAAATGCAAAGTCATGAACCCCACCCCTCTCCTCTCCCACCCCAGCCTAATTTTGTGCAGTCAGGTAACTACTATCAGTAATGAGCAACGCCCTCCAAACTGTAAAGCAAGAAGAGTGCTTGGTATATGAGCTCCCTTTTTTTCCTGCCCTCCCCTCATGGAAATAAGCTTCCCTGACAAGCATAAGCTGAAGCAAAGTTTAATCAAACAAAGAGTCTGTGTGCATCAACAGAATAACAGTGACATTTGCTGTCAATCAGGGCTGTGGAAAGGTCAATGAAGCAAGTCACATAAATATCCGGCAAGTCAGCCATTTTGTCTGACAAACGGTCTCAGCTTGTCAGCAAAGCCTGAATACTCCTTGCACTCAACAGTTATACCAGCTAGGTGGGAAAAGAAAATAGATTTTCCTTCCATCTCCCCTGGGAAGAGTGGTACTTTCTTTGGGCTGGAGCTGGCAGACAGTGCTTCTTCAGTCATCTTTTTTTTTCCCCTGAGCTCCTACAGTGGGTTTAGCTTTCTGGCCTTCCTCTATTTCCCCCCCTGGTGCAGACTAGCTGGGATGCCTGGCTGCTTCACAGCACTATATTTATATCACCCTTTATTTATTTAGAGGAACAACGCCCTGTTTTGCAGGAGAACATCAGGCAGTAGAGATTTTCATATCCGAGTGCCGCTGAGCCATTTATCTACTCTGTTATTTTACCTGCAGCTTTACTCTAATATATCTCCACACCTGCTCCAGCACTAGAAGATATGTAGATGCAGCCACATAGCAATGCCCAAATTAATCGGTCCCACAGTGACCCATGGCTTTTTAGCTCAGCACAGCTCCACACCGATACAGTGTCACAGTCTCTAGGGCCCCAAACCCACCTTGCAATACTTCTCCAGATGCACCCACATGTTCAAATTTCAAATGGGATAGCAGCACCAATTCATTCATTTCTACTACCCTCTTACGAGTTTGATAATTAGGATCAAGCAGATACTAAAAGGGGAGTGTTAAGGAGATTACAGAGGATTTAAAAAATCTGTAATTAGCCAGCTAATCATCATCTCCTCCCTTTACAGAGGAAGGAGTGAGAGAGACAGAGTCAGCAGAGCAGCTTAACTTTGGTTCTTTAAGTCGCTGTTTGGAGGAGCACCTCTGCCACACCACCAAATACGGGCCAAAGGGGGAATCCATGCAGACCTCAGGTCCCAAGCCGGATGGTAGCAGCATACACAAAACGTTGTTACAAAAGCAACCCTACCACCTCTGCTAGCTTTAAACCTACCCTTTTCTAAGTAGGTCCTTGGTGCCCAAGGAGGGTCCTCTTCAGCGTAGGGATCGCTGTACTCCACTACAGCCGCTTCCTCCTCCTCATAGTCCTCCGGAGGTGGGGGTGGTGGTGGGGATTCATCAAACACTGGCTCATCCACAGGCGGCGGTGGGGGAGGAGCATCTGAAACTGAAAAGGAGGAGCAACATAACCATGAAAACATCTCTAGCTCCACGGCAGCAGGTCGAAGTAGTACTCCCAATCCCAGCTAGCAGCATGGGGACCAACGGCTAGAACTTGTGGAAATACACTCAAGACAACAAAATGCAGAGAAGGAAGGATCAGGTTCTTCCAATAAAATTCCACCGCGCCCCCCACCCCCAACAATTTCACACAAACTTGCAGAGGCAGTAAAGAAGGCAGAATTCTGGCTATATACAGGCAAATCTTTCGTCCACTCAGAACAAAAGCCACATCCAGTAATAAATCATAGCACAAGGAAGCAGAAAACTTACTGTTTTCTTGAACTCTGGCCACAAATCCCATTAATGGTAACTGTGGAGTTACCTGTAGGATGGAGGGGGGAGGAGGAGCAAGGGATGCTGCCACAGAAATTAAAAAGAAAGAAGCATTCAGTTAGAAACACAACAAAGCAGCAAACAGGAGAGTAGACATCATCACCACTCAGACAATGTAGCAGTCTGCCAAGAAGCTGAGATAAAAGGGATGATATCCACAGGAAAATAGCTCAGGTGCTCTAAGCATATTCCTAATCCTCACGTCAAGATTTCTCTCTTTTTAAAATTGCCAACCCAACTCTTTTTCCTAAACTCAAGAACCCACGCTGAAGTGCTTGTCTCATCTAACTATGAGACTCCCTTAAGTTGAATTTTATTACTGCAGCAATACAGGATCTTACAAACAGACCAAACAAATATATCAAGAGGATTAATCCCCCCATAATCCCCCACCTTTTAGATCAATAAAACATTTCTGGAGGTAAGAGAGAACACATCTTTTCTGCAACAGCATCCACGAATCCTTAATACTAAAAATAGAATAGAACTAGTTTTCTCCAAAACACAAGCCAAAACTCAAATGAGTCAGTTGTTTCAGCCGAAATAGAGAAAGAGGCCTTTGAGAAACTGAGCGTACACGGACAACGAGAGCGCTTCCGACCAGGGACCTCGTCCGTAGAACGAAACACACCGTGCTGCTGCTGCCAAACAGCAGAGCCTATTCGAGATGTGCTGGCTGCGCTGGCTGCTTTCCTTTCCACCTGACTCACAGACCACGACCTTGAGGTCTAAACAGCTGTTTTACTGGCACCAGCAGAGGCTGTCTTTGTACAACACATGTGAATTCACATTTAAAGAATATAACACGATCCAGTTTAAAAATGTTGTAACACTAAACTCTGGTCTGAGCCAGGAATGAAGGTTTTACTGTGTAAGGTGTCATTATCATTTTGCAAGGGTAATGCAGTACAATTGTTTTTTTGAAGCAAGTTACACGATTATTTTTCAGAAAACACACCTCAGGAAAAGCACAATTAAATAAATTTCTCATGAATAGTGGCATGCAAAACATTTAATCCGGTCCAAAAAAAAACGGGGGAAAAAACCCTACACTTCCAGTACCAGTATATTTGTTTAGCTTGCAGAACAGAACTAATCAAATTTCAGCTAATTCCAGAGTTGGTAAGAGAACTGCCACGTATGATGTAGTATTTTTCAGAATTAATTTACATCACCATAAAAAGTGAAGAGAACTCCAAGGCATTTAAAATTCATGTCTCAAAATTTCCACTCATTTATCTCTGTAACTGTTTTCAGCACCTCTTTGAATTTCTTCTGCCGCTCTCTTTCACACTCCTAACGCTACCATGCGCCCCAAACAAAAAAAAAGCATAATGGAACCACCATCCTTTTTGTTGCAAATACCGACCTGCAACTCCATACAAAGCAAGCTCCATTATCTTACCATTTAACTGACATTTCTTGAGAGAAATTGAAATGCTTTTCTAATTACAGCTTCTTTGAATTGAATGAAGTGACTCCAGAGAGTATTTGTTCCCTCAAGAGTAACCACAGCAGTCGGGAAAAGGGTTAGTGTCGGATTTTTCAAAGCAGGAAAAAGGAATTTGAATTTCAAGCCCTACAGAAATGCAGTAGTATTCAGGAATTCAGCATTCCTGGGCAACTATGAAATCTCAGCCGTTTTAATTATATAAGCTAGAAGAAAAAGCTCCATTTCAAACTGTTTTCTCTATTTAAAAATCACATGAATTCCTAAGATTTGTACCTATCGTATGAGACTAGCTTTAGTTTCCTAGGTCTCTTCATCGTGCTTTGTTCACATGCTATATGTAACTCGTTGAAGGAGGTAACTAGGTTTTCCAGGCAGAAAAAATAAATCATTCTAGGCAAGCATTCTAGGCAACTATGGAAAATCCTTTTGTTTAGCTTGGGTTGCATAGTTTAATCAAAATGGTGATGCTAACACTAGCTGACAGCACTCCTTGTTTTATCTCATCCATTTGTTGAGTTCTGTGCTTTGGTCTATATGCAGTGCAGGGCTAACAAATTATTTGCCTCTCTATGATACTTAATGATTCATTCCAAGCTAATTTTGGCCTTTAGGAGCTGATACAAAAATATGTTATTAATAACGACTGCGTTTATAAAATGTATCAGAAGAACTCTGCTGTAGTCCTGCTGTCTCAAAAACGTGAGAAAAACATCTGTTAAAGCCCTCCTACCCAGCTTCCTTCCACATACACCAGTGGTGGATTAAAAGTTTACCTACGCGATTGCTTTAAATTAATTCAGGAACGCACAAGAGCACCTTACCCTGGCTCGCTGTGGCCTGGTAAGAACCCAGCTGCATACAGCGCGTGTAGTGCAGACCACCGTCCCAATGCTCACCACATTTCTCTCTCAGTTTTTTAGCCTGTACTTGAGCTCCATGCTGCTGGCACCTACATTGCTACTGGTTTCTAAGGTAGCTAAAGTTACCCTGTTTGTTAGGTGACACGGCTGGCAACGCTGGCTTTGGAACAGACATATGCTACGATCAGTTAGAATCTGCACTTCTTAATATTTTCTTTTCAATTGTTAAAGAAGTCTCAACATGAAGTAGAGAAATTGCATTGCCTTAGAAGTGTTATTCAAAAGAACAGAGTAAGAGAGCTGTCTTTCATTGTCCTATAAACTCCATAAACCAGAATGACCATCCCAACATACTAAAGAAAAACACAAGTGGAAAAACACTATTGCTTTATTGCCAAACAACCTGCAAAGAGGAAGCAGAACAAACTACAAGCACATCTGCAAGTCCCAGGTTTGTGTTTTCTCCCTCCCTTCAGGAATGCTAAGAAGCAACCGTGGCCCCCGCCTTGCCACTGCTCCATCCTGCCCCTTACAGACTCAACAGACCCTCCGTTCAGAGAGTCTTCAACAACCGTGCATGCCTGTGCATCCTCTTCCTCCAAAGTGCAGGCCAAAAACTCTGTTTTAGTCAAACTACAAAGCTAATAAGTTCTGTATTCTGCTAAGTACATCAACCTTAACAAGAAAATCTCTTACTACGGCTGCTTATTTATGTTGCATCAAGCATGGCACTATCGTTGAAGTATTTTCTTTGTAATTTACAGTTCAAGTGACTAATCACTGTAATCATTACTTTCTTTCTGGGTACACAGACTGAATTGTGGTTACATAACTTATTCAGAGCCTGTTTGGCATGTTCCATGATTACATTTTGACAATGCAGCTGTAACTTCCAGAGAGTTACCCCTTTCCTAAAGCAGAAATGCACAGCAGATGTCAAAAATTCTGGATATACTGAAAATCCTCTTTACCGCAAAGGTAATCCTGAAGGGTTCCCTTTACAGCTATTTCCCTTTCCTTCTTGTTCACCCCCTCTAACCTTCACTATGCACATAACGTGCTTAACAAATACTGTGCATTTCAGGCAACTAGGCTGCAGTTTAGTCATACATCTTCCTCCTTTCCCATGCCCTCAGCAGGACCATCCATTTCCTACTTAAGTTAAGCACACACATCTCTGCAGGCTAGTTCATGAGTAGTAATACTTGAACCTACTCGCTTAAAAGCAGGTGGCAGCATCTGACCTGACTCCAAAGTTCAGTGCACAATTTAAAAATAGCACAATAGCACTGCAGCGCTTGCAAGTCAACATTCAGTCTTGCTTGCAAATAGGGTATTTTTTAACGAGGAACCTTTACTATGCCCTTTGCATCTTTCTGCATCTTTGTCAAAAGATAAAGTCTCCCCTGCTCTGGTACAGATACATCTCACCTCTCACCAGAAGCACAGGGAAAAGGACTCCTTGGATGAACAGCTGCTGCATTTTTCCCAGACATACATGACACACCACTCCTGACAGGGCATCCATTAAAATAACATCATATATGAAACTTAACAGATGACACAGCTCCCCTGCATCCCATACTACCTAACACCACTGATGTCTCTCAGATATCCAATGACTTGCCCTTATAAAACAAGGGCACCTTCTTGGACTGTCATTTATCAGAAGGAAAAAGCATACAAACGCACAGACAGATTAACGAAGAATAGTGTTCTAGTACAAAATCATATACTCATCCCACACCAAGACAGATGTATGGGGCACGGTGTAGTAAAGGACTGAAGTTTGACTAATGGGGATTGCACAAACCCGTGACATCAAGAGTCATTTATCTGGCAACAAAGCATACGTTGTTCTAGGCTGCTTGCCACAGTGGAAGCTGAATGCTCTATGCTTGGACCACAGCTTCAGCGTGGCCATCAGGAACATACTGCAACTTACCTGACACGAACTGTAACATCTAGCTGTGGAGACAGAACAGAAGATTTCAGAGCTCTGAAGCCCAGTCAATTCACCACTGTGCCGAATTCAACACAGCAGAACAACTTTCTTACCTGGGTTCTGGTTATAAAAAGGCCCTCCGTTCATCTGGTTCTGAAGGCTCGTCTGTGATGTGATTGAAGGAGGACGCCGATATGGCAAAGAACCCCCTATTGTCGGGGGCGTGTGTCGAGATGCAGGCCTGTTCATGCTGTAGAACTGAACTGGGTGACCTAGGTTAGAAAGAGATGCATTAGCAAAGAATGAAGCCTGGCTTTTTTATATCTGCATTCAAGAGCCAAAGGCTTTGAAAGATTTTTGTTGTTGTTGTTTTTTTAAGATAGTCTGCATCCTAGGGAGCACTCAGCCAGTTCAGCTGCCAGACTGGCAGAACAACGAATATCTCAATAGCAACACAAAAAATAACCCCCCTAACTGCCTATGCTCCGTATTCCTAACAAAAGTCAGTAAGAAAACGCAAAGGCATCTAAGCGACAAAGTTTCAAAATGAGAGAAAATAATTTCTAGTTAATTCATTTTCTATAAGGCATTATAAAAACTTTTCGCAAATTTAGTCATCTCATTTACAAACCTGCAAAAAATGAAACACTTCATAGTCCAGCAATTAAACAACTAAAGCACGCACAAACTAACTGTATGTCATCTCTAACACTCAAAGATGTTACCGTCTACAACAGAATAACACAGCATTACTAACTATCTCAGTGCTGTTCAAGAAAGATGCAGAGGATCATCTGGGAGAAGAGAATGTTAGAAACTGCCTGAAGGATAGAACAAATGACACCATGCCCCGAGATCCTCTTCCTGGGAGCTATCAATTGAAACAACTCCTTAAAAAGCTTGCTCTCCATTCTAATCAACTTGTATATCAAAATAATTGATTCTGATTCTAACTAAGCAATACATGTTTTTCGTAAGGCGCATTAACAAAAACATAGCAATTAACTTTGCATCTCACTCATCAGAACCCAACATTGAGCATGAAAAAAGACATGAAGCTATCAACTGTGCTCACATAAGGTTCTGCAGCTCATATATTGCACCTAGCAGTATTCAATAAACTGGATTTCATACATCAGTATGGATTATTCCCCTCCCTAACGATTCTGCCTCCACTATATGGACTACAGGGCAATTTCAGAGTTTGCAAAAAATGAGGGGGGAAGGGGTGGTTATTATGGTCGAGGAGGAACGCATACAGGGAAGTAAACAGGGAAACATAACACACAAATGAGTTATTTTTGAAATATCTGTATTGTTCTCTTCTCATACGCTGTGGCAGAAGGTTCTCACTATGTTTTGACTGCTTTGCAAAACTACATACTAGGTCGGTAAAGAAAATGCAGGTAGCTTGCTGTGTTACTTGCTTCTAAAAGCAAATGCATGAACTAGATATTCACATTCCTCCTGCTTTGTACAGGTATAGAAGTTTCAAATGATGCAACTTCTACAGAGGAGAAATTAAAACAGCTACTAAACAATCCACCTTTTTTACATTTTTCCTCCTGAGCCTTTCCAGTTAACTTAAGTGCTGCAGAAATTGGTGGTAATTGGAGAGAAGGGAAGAGAGAAGGAAAACGATAAAGAGATCCATAAGGATCAAAAACTGCAACTCCATAAAAGGCAAATGAATTAGTCTCTTCACGTATTTTATTTCAGAGAAGCCATGCAAGCACTTCACTAATAAAATGAGGAAATAAAAGATCCTAAAAGTAGCAAATAACTTCAAACTTCTCTTACTAAAAGGTAAATATGAATTTATAGCCATTAAAATATTTATTCTGCTTGATTTTGATTTGTCAAAAATGCAGAAGCAATACCGCTCAAGAACCAGGATACTCATAGTGCATCAAAAAATGAAAACTGTTTGAGGTCCCATCTGACACACCTTATCTTCTAAACACAAAAGAAGTTTAGATATCAGGATGACTTCCTGGAACCAAAATTCATCACCGTTCAGAAGCTTCTAGCCATAGTCATAGATTCCAGTACCAGCATATGCGTCAGTGCACCTTAAAATAAATACTACTTCAAGAATGTTTCTGGCAC
Organism: Struthio camelus; assembly: GCF_040807025.1. Lineage (NCBI taxonomy): Eukaryota > Metazoa > Chordata > Aves > Struthioniformes > Struthionidae > Struthio > Struthio camelus. Next base: position 7,921,869 of record NC_090947.1, on the reverse strand, counting down.
CTGATGAAATTCTTAGTATGAGAGGCCAACATTATTAAACACAAACCAATTCACAATCCTGGAATGAGATGCCACTATCAACAAAAGGAAAGAATCGTGTATCTATACATGAATTGGACTATCTAAAGAAGATCTTTACAATGCAACGAAACATCTAATCAAAAGCTAATACGGAACTGTGTTACTCTTAGTAAGTACCAATGCTGCAACATCAGCAAATGAGGAAATGAAAAACACAGGGTGATTTCATAAGCATTGCTAAAGCAAGTTGTAATGTACACTATAAATACCACCTATTAAACAAAATAGTTTAGTACTACTCTGCCTAATAAATACTTGCATTTCCTTGACACTGAACATTAAAAAAACTGCCCTTTTTAACAGTTTGTTGAAAGGCGGCTTATCACTCCAAAGCATCAAAGAGATAAGTTATATTACACTTTGCTAGAGGCCCCCTTTTAAATTCCACTACTGGAAGAGAATAATGAGACCCAGAACCACCACCGCCTTTTTCCCCTAAATGTCCCCCAAAATTTTCTGTGCGATACTCTCAGTATCCAAACTGCAACAGATAAAATGATTGTTGTTTATGAAACCAGCGTACCTTGAATTGTTTGCTATAACCAATAGCTTATAACTGGATATTAACAGATATTTTCTAGCTATACTTAAAGAGATCCCTGCTTCTGAAGGAACTCTGAAAAGCCTTGGACTGTGAGCACTCTCAGTTCATCTGCCCACGACCTGGAGCAGACACTCACCTGTAGAGGGTGTGGAAGAAACAGCAGGGGGAGTTGGAGAGGTGAAGCCATCAGCAAGGGGCTGGGCTCCTGCAGCAGCAGCAGCAGCAGCATCTGGGGCAGCGGAGGAAGGGGCAGGAGCAGGAGGGGCAGGGGCAGGAGCAGAGGTAGCAGGAAGGGGAGAGGTGCCAGCGGAGCCAGCAGGGGCTAAGTGAAGAGAGGAGGAAGAGGAGGAGTTAATAAGGAGATCATGTTAGCAAGGATCAGAGAGAGCCTTTGACTATTCAAGTGTTAGCTACTTATTAGACGCATAGTATTTCAGAATATGGAAGGAGAGGAGAGAAAAATGAAGCTATTAAAGAAAGGCTCGTTCCTACGTAGAGAGTAAATGAGGGTCAAGCAAATCTGCTGCTTATTTCCAGGTCTGAAGGCAATAACTCAGAGCTTTTCACTGAAAGCCATTACTTCTGAGATGTCTTTACTCCTCGTTACTCATGCTCTGATACATAGCACGCAAACCTTTAGCTTTTGTACGGAATTAGAAAGCATACAGAAGAGGAAAGCCAAAAATTTCCAGTGCCAGTTCTCTGTTCAGAAGCATCATGTATTTCAGATCACAGTGCCTGCCAATTACACCCTTTTCTTCACTGAAAGGGCTGACTGCCTGAGCAAAGGAAAAAAAGAGTACTAATATCACTTCCCGTCTGAGGTGGTTACGTCTGAACAAATGCCTTTTCATAATATTCAACTAGGCTTGCATTAACGTACTAAAGATTTACTCTGTGCCTGCTTCTCTTTTAGCCTAATTGTCTAAAAGCAAGCCTTTAGATATCTGCATAGACAGCCAATGAAAGACCATCCACTTTGCTAAAAGAAGCTTTTTAAAAGCTAAAAGAAGCAGCGAGAGAAGCTTTCCCCCGACACCGAAACAGGTACTGTGTCTTACTTAGACACAGGTAGGCAACCAGACAAAAAATTCTGATAAATCAATTAACATATATTAGAAATACTAGAGCACACCAGACACTCTCACGAAAGATACCACTTTATTCAAACTCATACTATCAATAGCAAGTAAATTTCACGGCTTGCACGCTTCTGGAAAACGAACTTTGAGACTGCTCTTGGAGTACTGACCACTGTGTTTAGGAGACTGGCAAACAACAGAAGTTAATGCTTAGGCAGACAGAGGAACAGCAAGTTTCCATTTACCTGGATAGACACTGGGAGGAGATGGTGTGGGAACAGCAATAGGAACACCCACGCTTCCACTTCCACTGTTCTCTCGACTGCTGCTCCGACTACTTGGGTGGCTTCCTCCACTGCTCCCACTGCTGCTAAAGAAATCAAAACAACCCACGAGATGAATATGCTGCTCTGCAAGCAAAAGACAAGTTCCCAACACAGAACCTCACTAATTCATAGCAGTAACAGGGAACAACTGAAAAGAAAGAGGGATGATACAAACCAAAAGCTTGGTTTTTTCCCCCAAAACTCCTCTTCATTTGGGTTATAGCACAACAGATTTTTCACTTAGTCCTACTGAACTTGCCAATTATGAAACATTTCAGGCACCTGCTTCCAAAGCACATCATTCCAATATTGTCAAATCCACGCTGAGCAAATACAGACCTTTTTCTGTAACTTATAAAACGTACAGACTGTTTAGTCTGTACATTCATATGCTTTCACGTAAGACACTGGACTCTGGAAATAGTAAAACAGGAAAGTGAAAATCAGTTTTTCTTTTAAGTCCATTTATTTAGCCAGTCTCAAGTATTTATGATGTTCAAAAAATAAAGATTTCGAGGGAAGTTTCAGATGTGACAGCAGGAAACTCCTCTCACTACCCTGGAGAAAAGGCTAGCTAGCCTTTTGAGATACTTCTGTGATACAGCTTAGCTCTATTTTGTATTTGAAGTTATTAGTAACGTCAAAATGCAATGTTATTTTCAAATGACCCAATCTAAAAGACATTAAAGACTTTTTAAGCAAAACTGTGATCTACAAGCACACCATGCAGTCATTCAGCAACCATAATTCAAGTTGTATACAAAGTATTTTCCCAATTTTGTAAACATTTTGTAGAATAATATCATAATCTACCTACTTGAAAGACTTCACAAGTTTAATAACGTGTTAACTGCTGTAACTAAGTGATAGTACTAAAATAACGGTGATCGTGGGATTAAGTGAACAATGTTAACATCATGACCCGCTATTCTGGTTTTATTAGAATGCATTCTCATCATGCCAAATGGCATCCCCAGGCCCTATCACGAATTAGCAAGTCTCTCTGTAGAAGTTCAGATGGACTTTATATAATCACAGCACTTTGAGTCCCTCCAGTCATATGATACTAACCACACTTTATGCAGGACTGCACTGAATACCTGTATGTGCGATTCCTCTGATTCACAGATGCTGTTCTAACAGGGCTCTGTTGTGAGGGAGCCATATTGCGTGTTGGGCTAGGCACGTAGTCATTTGGTACCACTGGAGGACGCACTGGCTCCAAAGTGCGATAGGGAGAGTGACGCCTACGCAGGGAAGAGTGTATTTCAGAAGCAAATTCAGACAACATTCATGCAACCAAAGATTTCTCATTCTTTAAAAGTTAGCTACCTACTAAGCAGTATTAGGAACTGAAAAAATGTTTTTCTATAAAGTTTACAATCTCTCTTTCAGAAGAGGTCAAAAAAATTAAAGATGATGTTCTTCACATACTTCAGTCTCCACCTGCTTTACCCGCTCAGAAACTTTGTGCTGCACAACCCATTCATCCAAAGATTTAGCTGGAGTAAAACATATCATTCTATCTTCACTACATCAGAACAGCACATAGGAATGCACATACATAATCGCATATTAACAAACAGCATTCCTCCCATTTACAACATACTTCCTAAGGATTTTATCATCCAGAAGTTGGGTCAAAGTAAGTTTATAGGCTTCATGGGAAAGTACTTTTATCACACTCAGTAAAAATAATTAATCAACAGTACCACATACCAAATCAGGTATTAACTTTTGCAGTTGTTTAGCACCAGCTGTCAAAGTTACACAGTTAATGACCCTATACTCTAAATGTGTCGTTGTAAGTGTCCTGCAATGATTTAAAAAAAAAAAAAAAAAGTTCCTGTCAGGAACAGCTGATGATGCTCACTATCTTCTGTCTATTTTATTTAAGACACGATCAGTGTAAAGGATGCTGATGTAATGTCTCTTGGCCTTTAGATCAGACTACTTGTGAATAGTTAAAAAAACAAAACAAAACCAAACACACAAAGAAAGAATCTTTCCTCTCTCCCTTCCCAAAGCCCCTTTACATGTTCAGTAACTCAACTTACCCAATAGTTCCTTTTCCTGACATTGGTGGACTTGGTGGCTTCTGGGTGGGTGGTGTCGTACGAGGCAGCCCACCCATCTTCATATTCTGTGTGCTGACCTGTACGAAAGAACAGGGAGAAAAATGGCCTTCACTAAGCTCAGCTTCTGGGGGTAGAGACACCAACGTTCCTTTAGCCATTAACTCTAAGTAAGGGAAGATTTAAACAAAAAAAATTGAGAGGCCATGCATACCATATGCAATTTCCACTCTGCTAGAGGTCAAGAGTTGGGCTCAAAGGACTCTTTATTATATAGGGTTTTCAAAAATTTTTAGAGAGAGAGAGAGAGAAAGAGAGAGACAGAGAGAGAGAGAGAGAGAGAGAATTTGCCTTTAGGCTATCACACAGTCATTAGATGACTGAAAATACAGATACTCAAGTAAACCTCCCATTTCACAAGGCAGTCACCTTTTAAGATAAAGATTCTGGTTGCACTACTGAATGCTAAAATTGTAAAACTGCTTTTGAGTACTCTTTAAAAAGAGCAGAGTTCATCTAATAGGCTACAATTTACTGTAATCAATATAAATAAGGAGAAGCCAATATAGCCTCCAGGTATGATCCATTAATGCTTTAATGTTTTCACAGTACTGTATCAAGACTATTTAACATACGGGCTATTTTTTAGTTTATATATATATTTTATATATACATAAATACGGAGAGAAAGCAATATAGAGAAAAACATACTGGTGTAATTTCTTTCTACACCAAATTTGTAGCAATTTAATCTCTAAGAACTTTCAAAAGTAAATGGATGGTGAGAAAAATTATGAACAGTGATGTGATATGATTGTCCTCCGCCTCCCCCTTTTTTAGGTTACAATACTAATGAAATAATTTTTATATAAGAGAATTGACCATAATTTCTAAATAAATAAATAAATAATTTTTTAAATTGAGTCACCTGCATTTCTGATTGATTAATCAATCTAGGAATCATAAGCCATTATTACTGATGTAGGCTTTTTGTTTACATGCATACTCCCAGCCAAAGCATGCACCATTAACAGGAATTAGTACATGGCCTTCTTACAAGTCTCTGTTAAATGGCTTTTGATTTATGAATGCTCAAACTATCACTTAGACACAGAGATGTCCAACAAACCAAAAGAAGTACGCTTACATCCCTTTTTCTGTTGTTCATGTCATGCTCTATTTCAGAGTGTTTCTCATTCCCAAAACAGAAAATCTTGTCTACCGCCCCTACCTCGCATATAAAAAGAGGCACGGTGAACAAGGCATTAAGAATATTTGCAAATATCATTAAAGGCAAATTACTCCTTTATAGTTTGAATGTAAAGCCAGGGCAATGTTTATTTTTGTTAATTTATAAATAATGAGAACAGGGTAAAGAGTAATATATTCAGTATACTAACACATTGAAACTTGATTCCCTTGCTCTAATGCAAGAACGATAGCGCTATCACATTTTTAATTTCCTGAGAAGAAAAGAAATCAAGCTTTGCAAGTTTTTATTTTTTTGTCAGTTTAAAAACAAACATTTTGATTTAGTTTTGCAAAAGTGTTTCGCAACGGCAATTTAAGAAAACAGATCTTTTGAAAAGCATTATAAAGTCCTTTAAGCCAACTCCAAGCAACGAGAAGTCTAAAGTTAATTCAAGTGAGGGACTAGGTAAGCACTGAACTACAACTACTTGAAGGGAAGTGGGAAAGTGTAAAATGAAAGTACATTTTATTCTATACACGGAACGTTAAGAAATAGCCCAAAAGCTGAACAAAATTTTTTAAAGTTGCAGCACCCCCTCTATTTCCTCTTTTATTAAAGACATCTGTATCACCCACCTACCTATTTGAGTTGCTCAAAGAAAAAAATCCAAACAAAACCCCCCGCTCTTAATTAGACACTTGCTGCTACACCACTTCCCACACACATCCATTTCCATCAGCCCAGCAAGCCTAGTCGGCAAGGGTTTCGGACGTCTTTAGATGACAGCAAATTTAGACCAACCTGTGTGCTCCTGAATATCCCAGCTAGGTGTTTTAACTGGCTACACAATTGTTTCTTACCAGATGAGGTAACCATTAGCTATCCCTTTGAAGTAAATATAACATCCCATGTATTTAATCCTGCCTTAAAGAACAATATTATTTGTAGACTAGCATTACAGGAACAAAAATGAAGTTGTAGGCTCCCATTGGGCTACAGCTATATCTACCCCAAAGAGCCTGTACTCTGTCAGGAAAAAAACGTGACCACTGGAGCAGGAAAAAGAAAGGAATGCATAGGTGGAGGATAAAGTGACATTACACAGTACAGCGAGAAGTGGAAGTGCTGGCCTAAGTAATACAGAATTGCAGTTACTTGTATTAACACTGCTAATAAATATATCTTTGACATAGGAAAGGAAGAAATTTTTTTAGAAAATGCGGCCAAAATAAAAACGATCCTTTGTTGGTCAAGAAGTTTCAGTCACAAAGTCGTCGCTCTTAAGAAAAACTAAACTGAAAGACAGGGAAATGTACTAACGATAAGCTTAATTTCAGGCTCTTTGAAATGTCTTTTCAACTTTGAAACTGAAATGTTGAAAGAGCAAGTAATCAAAGCTCACAAGACTGTCTTTAAATCTGATGGGATTGATGGCTTTAAGATAAGCTACTGCAAGTCAAACAACTCTGTCCAAATAAATTCCTCTTTGACTTATGGCCAAACAATCACAGAAAAGAAGTGAGGAATATAAAATTCTTCCAACAGTTCTGATCAACACAGACAGATCTGCTGGAAAAAACATCATGCAAGACACTAAAAAAGGTTACAGACTGTCTTGAGACAAAACGAGAATAAAATTGAAAACTACACTAGTCAAAACTTCAGTTGAGATACAAGCGTATGATTGCTGTTTGTTCCCCTCTGCAATGACTTCTATTAGGAAAAAAACCAAAACCTATTAACACTATTCACCCTTGCAAACCTCAATCTATTGCTTTTTCCATTTTGCACACGTGTTCTTCTTTCACGAAGATAGTTCCACGCACAAATCCTCATCCAAGGACACCCCTCTTACAAACTTTAAAATTCAGAAGCAAACCCTAGAACTCAAGATCGCATTTGCTGTCAATACTAAAAAATGTGTTCTCTAGAGTAAGTCAGAATTTGCTAGAAGTTGTGGTGTGTCATGATGACGTTCCTCCCAGTATCCAGCTGCTAACATGGGAAGTATTTCCAAAGACGCAGCTGGCTCAGTCAGAGGGTGACAGTAAAGGAATGCATCTGTCTGTTGGGGTTTGTTTCACTGCGGTCTGCAGGCTCTACAGATCTGTGGTTGGTTTGTAGTTTACAGTTTGCAAATCCTTTTAGGAAACTCTGTGGCAGGACAGAGCCTGCAACCAAAAACATGAAGGATTTTCTCCATCCGTGGTCACAGTTGACAAAAAACAGCTAAAGATCGTGCCCCAAAAAAACTGAGAGAGACAATAAGGATTTGGGCAGAAAGCTCGAAAAAACATAAGCTGACAGCATCCTAAAAGAGGGAAGACAATCCTGTGAGCAGACAGCAGAACGCAGGATCTACACACAATGCTTAGAGGGATTTTTCCAACTCTTAAAGGTTGAAGTAAAAAAGCAGAAAATATTAGTAACTGAAATTATGTGGAAGAACCCCCAACTAACTGTAGGGAGAAGACAGAGACACTCCAGGACAAGCATTGTTTTGACTGGGCGCCTTACAGAAGCTATTTATACACCAAGTAGCACCCGAAAGAACTTGCAGAAGACAATGTCTAAGGACGAAAGCTGCAAATCTGATAGCACTTGAGATGTGAAATTCTGCTGAGGAAGAACCTGCACAAACAACTTAAAACTAGCAAATCCCTGACAAATAACACATCCTGGAGGAAAGACCTTCAGGATGCTTTGAGATCCATCTCCACAGAAACATCAACAGGATGACAATAGGATAAGGAGGCTGGAAGTGACCGCTACGGCCCTTCCATTATCCAACATCTTCTGTACTGAGTTAGAGTGCAAGTTTTAAAAGGGCATTACCTGATGCCTTTAAGACAGGATATGGGACTGACTAGATCCCTTAGCAAGTAACCATTTAGAACTTGATTTTTTGTATAATTAAACCTTATTTGTCTAACTTCTACTTCCAGCTACTTCTAGTTTTTCATAGATCCCAGGGATTAAATCATCTTCTTGTGGTCCTAGATATGACTGAGCCTCCTTCATATTTACATTTTTATATAAATTGAACAGATGGAGCTTCTTCAGCACTTCACTGTATAACAAATTTGTAATGAAAGAAAGTGGTTAAAATTGAGAAATCCTGCAGTTCATTCAATTCAATTCCTGGGAACATTTTCATGTGCAAAAAAACTCCCTGAACAAGTGCAGAAATGCATAGGTGGTCAGCTATCAGAGCTGGTCATCAGACGTGCTACAAGTATTTGCACCGATGCACTGTGTATTTACCCAGCGGTAAGACAGTTAACTGCGCAAAGGCTTACGCCCACAACATTTTTACTCTTCCACAGGACACTGCAGTGGCTGTTCAACTTACCAAGACAATGCATTTCTTCCCAAAAAGCCTGAACGCAAGATATTCCACACGATCAGATCTCAAGTGGAACTATTTTCTAAAGCCAAAAATCAGACTCAGCCCAAAAATATTTAAAAGGTGCTTTACAGTCAAATCAGATTTTTTTTAAAGCCTTCAGGATGTCAAAAGAACTGGCTTCTGCCCATAACCTACATGAAAAAGCCTGTCCCATCAGTGATGTTCCATGCATTATATTCAGATATTTCAAGCAGCTATCCAAGCTTCTTGAGCAATTTTATGCCTGTGGCCAGCAAAAACAACCTAAGGCTGAATGAAAACTAACTTCCCACGCCTTGCTTCATCTTGTTACCACTACAGACAGGGTGAACAGATTTTTTGCCCATCATCTGCTACCTCAAAGTAAATTCCTTTTCAGGCTCTGTTCAGCCACCTGAATAGTCATTCTGCATGTCTAATTAAACCATATGTTCGTCAGCTGATTAACACGTTGATACGGAAGTGAAACGTCTAAATTTCAACCCTGTGTCGGCCAGTGTCCACAGTAAGAGTTTATTGTTTTTACCACATCCACCTATGTAAAGTAACAGAAGAACCAGGTCTGGTAACGATGAAAAGGCTTAAACAATGTCATTTTCAACTCATTTACTAACAGGAGATGCTACAGATAACTCCCAACTTGAAGTCAAGAGGAGTTTCTTCAAAACTGAAACACATGTTTTAACTTTAATCTACCCTGGTATAACCACAGGAGTTAGCCCTGTTACAGTCAGGTAGTTTAACGCTGCAAGACTTAGGTTTCTCCGCAACTATGAATAATAAACGTAGGCTAAATACTTCATATGCAATGTATCCTAAGTGAAGTAAAATTATTATCCACCTGGAACTAGGGTTGGCAGCCTTTTAGTTTTTCTCCTTTCACGCTGATGCACAGTGAGATAAGATGAATAATTTATCTCCAGTGAGAGCTGCTGTGCTTCTACACGTGTGCATTTGCGTGCATGTGTGTGTTTTTAAGCCTCATATTTGGTAATGAGAAGTTGACTGACTTGTTTTGATTTCCCAAATCAAAGTTGTGATCAGGTTCACTCTGGCAAAAAGGGAGAAATATTTTTAACTGGGGTCGTAACAAAAAAAAAAAAAAAAAAAAAACTAGTTTCAGTTCAAATCTATATACGGAAAAATAATTTTCTCTGAAGAGAGAAAATCATCATAGCAGAGGATGCAAAATTGTGGCAGTTCATACACAATCTTGAATTACACAATTGTTTGTCATTGCTTGTTCATAATTGCAATAGTGGAGACCAACAAAGAAAACAGTTTGCCAATTACTTTTTTAAATCACTGAGAAAACCACTATCCAATATGGAAAGCACCAAGAGTAAAGCATATTCAGCATTAAAGCTATCAGTTTGGTGTGGACAGACAGAAGGAGACAGATAGAAGATATATTGTGCAATTCTAAAATTAAAAAAAAAAAAAAACCCACCCTGTGTATACTATACCTCACACACTCATGGAAATATAAATTTAAAATGACATGTGAGAGATCTCCTTTCATTTATTAACATTCACCATGGTGATCAGATGTACTACATACACTTAAATACCTTATTAAAAATACCAGCTGGCCAATTCCACAGGGACATCATTAGGGTATCTACAGCAGTAGCTGTTTAACAGGCAATCTTTTCAGGAATTTGCAGGATTTTCTTCTAGCTTTTTCCAGACATGGAAAATACTTAACCATAAAAAAGATTTCACATCAGCTTCGAACTGTATGTAATAAATATTGTTGTACTACATATTAATAGTCCATCTTCTAAAAGATCGCTTTGTCTTTAAAATTGTTGTTGTCACTAAAACTTTCATTCACCTTTCCCAAAATCCCCAAACAAGTTGCACTTCAGGAAATGACAATCACAATACTCAGCACAGGCTATACTCCATCTGTTAATGGACGTGTTATGAACTCCAATACAGTATCATGTAACTTTCTTTAAGTGTTTGTCTAATTGATTTGACGCTTTTTGTTATTTCTGCAGCCACTAATGCTACGAACATCTAAACTTCTTTGAGATCCCTGAGCATTTGCCAGACTTTGGCCTGACTTTTTTGATGCGCTATTCATTTAACACTCTATTTAATAAATCACTGAGCCTGCTGTTTAAGGGTGATTAAATATTTCCACAACCAACTACCAAGCTTGAGAAAATTTCCATGTATGAGTGCCTCTCAGTATTTAATAACGCTAGATAGTTACTGAAAAATTTAAGGATACTGCAACTTTAAAAACTTATGTGCACATTTGAATTTGTTATATACTTTTGGAGCCCTTTATCTGAGCATTCTTACACTGAAATCACAATGCAAATCAAACCATAATTCACACCGTATATAGAATAAAGAGAATATTACACAGGGGGAGGCTTATATTCAGCTAGCTATTCAATGTATCTTTTTTTCTGTATAAGGACAGCACAACATTCCTCCCCTGTAAACGATCTATAAGATATGCTTAAGTCAGTCAGTATTTTCCCACAAAGCTTTTAAAAATTAACTACGTTAGCTTCCTTATATAAAGGCAGCAATTTATATCACAAAATGTCTATCTGCAGTGAAATCATTCCAATAGAAGGTCTGATACACAGGAGGGAAGAGGGGGTGTTGTTTTGTACAATCAGTAACGTTCATTTTAACCATCTCCCCGTGTGTAATAGTCTCCGAAGAATAAGAATGGAAATCCAGCCCTGAGGTTTCTTACCTTAAATCTAAGCAACCACTTAATGCATAAATGGAGCAAATAAAAGAGGTAAGGAAAAAAAGCATTGAAAGGTTAGTTGGAACTTCAGGATATGAAGAGAAAGGAAAAAGGAAAGAAAAAAGTTAAGCATTCAGCATTAACAAAATAATGTATCAGTAGATCATAGAAAGAGTGGTTAAAGCAGAATGTGTCATGAACGAAAGATTTTCAAACTGAAACTTTCAATATACATTGATCAAAAAGCTTTTAGATTAACACGTTAAAATTAATGCTCACATATTTGCACACTATTTATTCAAGTTCTTACAGTGCTAACAAAAGCACTGAGAGCTTCTCCTTTCAGGATGGATCATGAGATCTAGGTAGACTAACTTCACAGATTAACTTATTTTAGCTTTCAAAGAACAGCCTTATCAATATCCTAGACTAATTTAAACTCCGATATATGAATTAGCATAATTACAATCAGCTGAAGCAGAATCCTCTAGAGCATTAACCAAATTTATATTCTTCCCTAGAAAATGCTGGCAGTTAACTCTTAATCTGATGCCGTGAGAAATCCGTCGAGCAAAGAGCAGGAGCAAATCATCATGTCTTGCTAGACGTGCAGCACTCTATATGGATACTGCACCAAATTTCAGTGTTTTCTAAACTATATATTAAAGGTATTAACCAACAGCAAAATACAATTTTGAAGTTTCTGTGCTAGCTTTTTGTCTTGCTGGCACCATACTATACATCTTCTACCCCCTTAATGAAATTGTTCAAAAAATAACTTCTTCCATCTGAATCCCTTCTAATTTGTTTTCAGTTCAATTAATTTAAATATATCATATTTCTTATACTTTTTGTAATGAACATGAAATATGGCAGAATCTCAATAGAGGAGCATACAGAGCAACTACCCTGATTCATCCATTCAGTTCACAAAGAGACCATAACATATCAAAAAACGTAATCTCATTTCCTAAAAAAATCTCCTGTCTTCAAGTTTAAAGTTCCGTATATCTATTTTCCACAACAGTGTCTGCTTCATACAGCTACCCAGGCAGAACCAGGTCCACCCGTTCTAGTCCAAGAGAATGGCAAATTACATTAAAGGGCTGATCAGTAGTACTGCTTATTGATTACAATGCCTTAATACAACCACATCCCCCTTTGAATAGGTCAAACTTCTCACCTATTAAGAAACCACATTGTAGAACATCTTCTCCTGAGGATAGCATCCACTGATACTTTGAATCCACTGATGCTTCGAATTTCTGAACGGTATGAATAGGTGCTCAAGCGGCTATACTACTTTTCTCAACACGGCACACAGGATTTCTTGGCCAAGGATGCTCCCTGTTTCTCCTGTATTATTCCTTGTCCAGAGTGCCATGATTTTCAGGAGTCACAAAGAATGCTTGCTACAATAGCTCTTTTATTAACAGATTGTCTTGACAGTGCATAATTCTGGGTGAAAGTGCTAGTGGGGAAGCTCTGTAGCAGAAAAGGCAGATGGAGGACAACGAATGCATACTGCGGCACTGCTATGCTAGCATTAAAATTTTAATGCTATTTACCCAATAACTCTTTCTTAGCCCTCATTTTAAGGGAAAATGCCATAGCTAAAGCAATAAACAGCTATAAATAGGCAAATTTACAGCTCCAGCCCCTTTTCTTTTAACAAGGGTTTTCATTTGCCAGCAGATGTAGTAAACTAGTCTGTATTTACTGAAGCAGAACAAAAACAGCATGTTGATGAGCACAACTGGCCGCTTTCTCCCCATCAGCAAGGGAACTGTTCTTTCTTCCTCACTGCAAGCAGGATTAACATCACTGGAACAAATCTATGGAACTCATATTAAAGATGGTATGACTTCAGTTTGTTGATTATCATTTGGCTAAGTGCATAAAACTTTTTCATTGTTTAGATAAATATAGTGCATTGTAAATACCATTTGGAAGATGTTTCAAGCATATCACAAGCATAACAAAAGGATGCAAACATCTATTTGAGTCATCATCAATTTGATGAATTATGTTCTTTTGGAAGAACATAATTCATTGCATCACAGTGGGTACGATTCCGCTATATTGAGGTAAGTGGGATACCAATTACAAGGGTTTAGAGCCAGTGCTAAATAAATTTGTGCCACAGAGCGATTAAAACTATTCTTTAATGAGTTCTAAAATAATCTCATTAAAACAAAAGTGATCATTAAAATATTAGCGACAGCAATCCTACAGGTTAATATGCTCCATCCATATCCAGAAGGAGTTCTGCTGACCTGCATAAATTCAGAATTTGTAAGAACTGGCATTAGATTTTAACACAAGAATGATCATTTCCTGGTGAAAACAGTAGTTAATAATGACGATTTGTTTTTAATTACTATTGCAAGTCAAGATAAGAGAGTCATTTGTCTTTTTTTAAACCTGATTAGAGCTACAAATTGAGGTTGACTCTTTTGCTAAAAAATGGGGAAAAAAGACTTTCTGTTAACTGACAGGATGTTGAGAAGACCTTGAGTAAAACCACTCTGAAAAGATGTTTAAATAGGACCGTTCAGGACTTGAATCTTAAGATTTTGGTTAAATGATCCATTGTCATTTGAATGACTATCCAAAGCAGATAGTTCAAGTTGAACAACATAGGTATTCCAATGCAGTTTGGCGTCAAGCAAAAGAAATTCTGGCGTATTTTGACTGGAAGAAGCATCTTACCCTACAGCTACTTAGAAGGTTTACAGATTTGTTAGTTTGTCATGTAAAAATGACACCGCTTTGTGTTATTTACCTTTCTTCTCCTGGAACTTTAATACTGTCAGTGTTCTCATTTCCATATTTGTTTTCCTGGCAGCACAAGTTAACAATAAGCTCACATCTGCTAAGACTGTGTTCACATTCAGGACATGCTTTTAAGAAAGGCATATCTAAATTTGCATGTGACGTTACTACCGTTGCGTACACTGAGCTAATACTTGCATACAACAGCACCAGTTGCATCTTAATCTGCACTTTTCCCTGAAATTCCTCCTTTTTTCTTAGTCTTAAAAGGCAAAACCATCTGGCTTAGAACTTGGCAGGAAAATTCCCATTCGGAAACTCCATAGGGCACACGAGTTGTATAGAGCTCACTTTAACAAAGCACATCACAGGATATGGGTATAACACACACTGCCAAAAAGAAGAGAAGGGAGCAAATGATACTTCTTATGCAAACCCTTTCTTCAGGTGAGCTCCAAAGTAAGTCAGCGGCAATTACAGCTGGATCATACTTTGTGGTAGAAAAGTGACAGCTGGTCATTGGCCTTTCATTACTTAGGTATACCCTGGCAACTGATTCAAACGAGATCAGCAGCATCACACAAATAGGTATTTTAGCAGCACCTTAAAGGCTGAAATCCATAGTCCCAAATATCCTCAGAAATAAGATTCAGTGGGTTTGCAAGGTTTAGAAACATGGAGGCAAGGGAAGGAGAAGGGGCAACTGGAAATTGGGCAGAATTCCTCCTACGTGTATAGACACACTGGGAAGATAAACCATGCCAGGTAAGGAGAAACTGGTATACTACCATGAAAAACATCAGGTATTTTGAAAATATACAAAGACAAAGTATTTGCAGTTTGGCTGTTTTAACAATGTCACCTACCTTCACTCCATGTCCAATATCATCTAGAATTGTATAATCAATAGGTTTCCTGATGTAGCGAACTGGTCGCTCCAGGTTAGCTGGTGCAATGATTTTGTGAGTTCTTGAGGTGTTTTTGTTTGTAGTCAAGATACCAATTTCTCTTCTAGCAACTTTCTCTTTGTGAATGTCCACCGTCTACAAAAGACGTAGTGTATTTACTAACAGCGGTAGGCATTTGAATACAGAGTTAGTATAAAAAATTGAATCAGTTCCAACGTTTTGCAGATCTCGGTATATTGTGATAAACATACCACTACATGTATTTTCTTACATCATCTTTCTTCAGTTCACTGTTGAACTTGTTACCTTCTCTAGACTCACACGTATAGCTGAGGGTTCTTTCGGTTTTCTATCACTCTCGTTCTTTATAATGCAGTAAAACTTTCTCCTGTCCATTCTTAGTAGGTTCCATTGAATTATTGACACTGATCTATACCATTCCTTTCTAATTTTACAATTGCTCTCTAAGCAGGTCGTTGAAACAGCGTACAACTAGATGAAACATAAGTGTATCTTCTCAAATCCTAACTTTTATGACCTGCAAAACAAACCATAAATAGGTTTTCTTAGGTTGTAAAACAGTTTGCTAAACTAGGACTGGCAGTCTTATGAGAGAATAACGTTTCACTCAGACAAATCAGACAAGATTATTTCAGTCTTTATAAACGGCTCATTACAAAGCAATGATTGGATTTCAGAAAGCGCTCAGTACTAACCTAACAGTACGCACAGTGAAGTCAACGGTTAAACACAGTGCTTTCACTAAGAATGGGTAAAGCCAACATTGAAAAAACCTCCCTTCACATATTGCAATGATTACCATAGGAGAATATTTAGTGCAAGGAAAAACCTAATGAAAATTCATTGTCTACACACATGTACTTAAGTCTCGTTTGGGAAGAGGCCTAGGAAAAAAAACGTTACCAAAAAAGATCATCCATCTTTGGCAGGACAGAAATTCTTAAATGCTGGGGTTCCTCGTGTCATCTAAAACAAAAATGTTTCTTTGCTCACAATGCAACTTTCCTTACAAGAAATTTCCCAGCATTTTAGCTGCAAGCTAAAAAAAAGTAAGAAAATACTCAGAATCACCATCATTAGGATTTCTATTGATTTGGACATTCATAACGTTTCTTATTATCATTTCAGTAACCGTGAATGGTACCAGAAAGACTTTTCACAGTTAAGCAAGAGAGAGGCTCTGCAGTAACTAAAGACTAGGTACCAATGAGAACTCATTTTCATAAGACAAGTTTTATGAGTTTTAATTTTCTGGGGCGGGGGTTGGGGAGGTGGGGTTGGTTGTGCACGCTGTTTTATCCTTTTGTTTGTGCTACAGGTAGCAAAACAAGTAAAACGGAGCCTGTGTTATCTTGTGTGATCATCAAGACCTTAAAGAAAAAAAAAAAAAGAAAAAAAACATTTCCAAGGAACTGCTTCTTCCAACTCTTTACAGAAAGGAGGTTTTCACAAATACCATGGGCATTACATGCAGGTTTAAATCACTATCTATCAATATTACCCAAAATTTTCCACCAACGTGTTTTCATTTTTTGGTAGTTTTGCTAAACTTTAAACACTGAACAGAACTTCCTCATGCGTATTCCTACCACCTCCAGTACGACCTTACTAGAATTGGAAAGTTTCTGATGAAATAGCACAGCTATTTCTTAAAACAAAGCTACAGAAAAATACATTATTCAAGGTCCAAAAATGTTGGCAACCCTCTCTTTGAAAAGCTCAAGTTTGTTGAGTAATGATCTGAAATTTAATAGGGATGATTAAACAATCTGGGACACATCTTCCACCACCCTCACAAAAACCCACCCTATTGTCCAAAATACAAACCTTTGCAGAAATTCAGAGTTCATATAAGCTTAATTATAATAACTAATAGTTTAGCAAATAAACTGCTCCCCAACCAATTCTGTCAAAGCCCTTCCTGAAGTTCCCACTGATGACCAGGTCTATGTACCTTTCCTCAGTGCAACAGAGCAGATCAGTATCTTCACAGCTCTTATGGCATTACTGCTTGTACAAGCACCAGTGCAAAAAGAGCACATAAACATACTCCATTGCACAGTACCAAAAATGTACCACTCTGAATCAAGGTGAGATTCAGTATTTTATCTTTCGTCGCATGTTTTTATCCCTTCCTTGTGCCTGACCTTTGCTTCTCTGGCATAGCGGAAGGAGACATTCCGGGAACAAGTGGCAGTTGTACCAACGAGGCTGTCTACAGAATCCTCACCTCATCTGCTGAGGTATTAGAAAGCACGTGCTCTTTTGATAACCTAACAGTATTCACTGCAACAACTCACGGGACAATCTCATGTTTCATATACCTGAAGAAATCAAGCCCTGCTCTTATCACAGACTGGATCTGTGATCTAGACACCTCACTGGAGAGCTGCAGAAACATTACACTGACAATTGTATGTTCTTTATCTTACAGGCCTCAGATCCATTCTAATATGTTAAACATCCCCAGCTACAACAGCAGTGCTATGAATCTGAAAGGCTGTAGGATGTTTCATATATACTGAAATGTCAAAATCTCATGGGTCTTAATGTGGCCATTCAAACTGGTTTATGCCTTGGAAACGTCCACGGTTAAACTCTCAATGCTCCAATTCTAATTTTTTTCTGATTCGTAGATGGAAGATAAATCAGTGCAGTGTTGGCAAGATTATTTCTTCCTTGCCCTAAAGTTCAAGTGCTTGACCTCTGCAACCTTTAATCATGTTCTTTCAGCATTTTATTATGCAATTATCTAAAGATATAATGTGACTGCAGATATTTAATGCACATATTACTGTAGCGATGGTATCTTGGCACTGTGCAAACTTGTTTCCATGAATGAAAAGTGGGTTTTTAATTATTAATAAGAGCTATGAGTACATCTGGTTTACTTAAGGAATAGAGTGATCAGTGAGGCATGCTTACAGTAATAAACAATTAAATTCATAAAAACTAATTAAAAGCTGAAGCTCAAGTAATGGGAATTCTGTTGCATGATAATTCAGGATAGCTTCTTTATCTTTAACACCTATAGAATGAGTAAGGCTGTTAAAATGGTACCCACTTCTAATAGATACTCCCAAAATTCTATTGAAAAGTATTGTGCTGGCAGGCTTTTCAAAAATTTCATTCTCTACCTTAGTAGACTACTGGAGTCCTAAGATCTTAAGACATCTATAAAACAGCAAAGAGGAACACTGAGGTATTTGATTACCAGAGAAAGGAGCAAAGATTAACCTACTATTAAAGAAAATGAAAATATTTATCCTTAACACGCAGGTAATTATTGCCTCTAGCACTGACATTAATACCTTACACAAGACAGGAGGGCAGAGGGGATGCATTCTGCTCTTCTATAACTTAAATCACTGTTCCCTAATAAGACATTTCAGATTACTGCCAATGTTGTTACGTAACTTTTCCCGTAGCTCCATGAACCATGGGCAACACCTTTTAGTTGACAGCACAAAGTTTGTTAGAAATTAGGCTCATTACTACCTTCTTTTGATATGTTTTCCAAAACGCCTACAATAAGGTAAAGGCTAACTTAAGGGGGAGTTGTGTGTGTGTGTGGGGGGGGGGGGGGGGGGGATAAAGTATAAACCACTTTTTTTCTGTTAGGAATTTTCTGGACCATTTTGAACTGTCAAACTTCTATACTGAATTCAGCAAAAATAGCCTCAAGTTTTGTAAAGATTAAAAACAGTGAATACTTTAAATCATTTCTGGGATTACCAAATTAAGAGTATTCATCACTTCACCTAATAGTCCCTGAGATCACAGTTTTGAGAAATATACTCTTCTAGCTGTAAGTGAAACTTTTCAGAGCATTAAGTTAGCATTTTGAAAGTCCAATCTGTGGTGAAACTACAGAAATAAAACTCTCCGGAAGTCCTGACTGTTTCCTATTTCTCAAAACATTTTAATTTAAATTTATAATTTATTGTTCAGTGTGTTAGTCAAGGCTTTTAAAATACAGTCTAAAAAACCTTAGGAGAAAAGGCTGGTTAAATACAATGTTGCTCGATGTTGTTTTTTTTAAATCTAATCTGCTGGATTTTAAAAAAAACGAATACAAAAATTACCTTGACAACTGGATTACTGCTTTAAGATAAGTAACTGTCCAAATCTGACCTCTTAGAAATGTGACATATTAGTTGCTTCAACTCAATTTTTATGTATTTTATACACTGAGAAAGAGGTTATAATGATACTAAGATGCTGAAAAGCTATCTGCTCCCTACACTGCTAATATTCTACTGTGAAAAACTAGATTTGCATTGTCATTTTCGAAGGATTGTGGCTATTCTTACAGCTTGTAAGAAAAAGACAACTGAAAATATCTCCAAGCCTTTCCTGATACATCAAGAGAAAGTCCAGCTGAACTTCCCTGCAGAGAACAACCAGCTCACATATGCTGTTATAATTAAACTAAGCATCATATGCTGACTACAGAAAAGTTCGGACCTGCAGGCTGCTCAGTACCTATGAACTGCTCTGATGGACAGTGTCATAGGGAACAATTTCTGCAAGAACTGGACGAAGCAGATTTCTCCATCATACAACAACATTAAAGAGAATTCATCGCTATTACTATATTAGAACTCTGTGATGATTGTTTATATAATTAGCAGCAGATAGTTTTCAGGTTACCTCATTCCCTAAGAATATTTTATAACTAAACCTGACAAAAATAATTTCTCATCACGCAAATGCTGAAACCTGAAAATCTGCCAGATTAATTTAAAGAATATTATCAACATTATCAACATTTCACAGTGTTTGCCAAGTTGAAAAAAATAAAGCAAATGCTTTAGCAAGTATAAATATTTATACAGATGATCTGTATTTAGGTTTTAAGCTTTCAGCCAAATATGAAACAGAGCGTACCATCTAGTTCTGGACAAAGTTCAAGAAGGCAAATAATTCTTCAGCTTTCAGACCAAATCAAAGTAGTTTTGATTTTTAAACCAATAGGATTTAATCACTTGCATAAAAATAGTTTCAATAGTAGTGATTCCCTTATTCAGGACCTATGTATAATCTGAAAAAACACAAATGATTATCAGCTTCCTTTTCAGTACTTTGATTAAGTTGGCATATAGTAAGAAACATAGAAAGTGATATAATTCGGCATCTATCAACGAACAGAAAACTAGAATATTTTATCTTCTAAAGTTAATCAACTCTCTTCAAGCCAGAGCTACATTTGAACAAAAAAAGGCACCGCTGAAAAAGTTTTCTTACTAAGAGTCAAACGATTTTGCTCCCTTCTTTGGGGAATACGTGGAAAACTAGAACTCCAATTCAAAACTCAAAGCAGGACTACACATCCAGATATCATAACTTGCACTAGTGTTTTCTACATTTAAACATCCATACCAACTGAACAAAGTATTAACGCAAAAATGCATAATTAAATATGTGTGGATGGTAGTTAGGAGTCTTATCTGTTCTAACTACTGACGTCATTTCAAGTCAGACTGCCTGAAGTGATAATTTGGCTTTTTAGCCATGAGGCTGTTTAAGTGGTGCTAGAAACAGTACACTAAACTTGGCACCCAATGTGAAAAAGACTGGAGAAATCGTCTGCAGGTTAGGCTTGTTTCAGGATAAGAAGTATAATCAAAGTTCCTGAACAGATATGGTTTATTACATACAAGCTATGACAAAAGGAATAAAAAATGTTTAAAGGAAAATAACCATTGAAATTAAGAGAGAAAATATAGCCATATAAAACAATAGCATCACGGGATGAACCCATTTCCAAACATGTTACATTCAACTTTTAAAAGTTCCTTGGACCAAAACACACACGCACACATACACGCACACGTGTGTGTGTGTGTGTGTGTGTGTGTGTGTGTGTGTGTGTGTGTGTGTGTGTGTGCGCGCGCTACCCAAAATTCAAAAATAGTCTGCTCCTCTGATATTATTCCTCACATGAAGGCTTGGTGAGCATCCTACATACAGATGATACAGTCTGAATAACAACAACACACTTTCACAGCAATATAAAAGGTTTTTTTTTTTTTAAGTCAGAAATATTTTTAGATTTGTTTTGTTGTACAAGTGCAGCGTGTGCATTCTGACAGATATATCTCCATTGGGTATTGGGCACTGGTAATTTAATGGTCCATTTTAAATAACTACCCATTTTGCATAGGTATCAATTCTACCTATGTACCAAAGACAATCTGACCTCACATCTCAATGTACATAAAACTCAGCTTCTCAAAAGGAAACAATTAAAAATTCCATGACGCTTCTCCCAAAAGCTGCTTTGCACAAACTGTATGACAAAATAAATTTTTTGCACCTATAAAAATCTGGTAGAAACTGGTGAGTCTGAATGAAAATGTTTTTTCTTAATATACTGTCTTTTGCATCAGGCTCTCAAATAATTGAAATACTTATCAACTGGCCCTAGCCTGCCTGCCGAGAAGAGTATATATGTGTATGTGTGTGTGTACACATGTGTGTGCGTGTATGTATTTATATACACGTATGTGTGTGTGTGTATACACACAGAGCATATATATATAGCACGTAAGTATACACATACATACACAAATACATATAAGATGTGTGTAACAAAATAAAATTTGTGGCTTTGGAGGGAAAAAAAAATGATTTGCCCATAGATTAACAAGAAGCAAGTAGTAGAAGAAAACTTTTTAGTTTATTTCTGAGCAATCAGTTGCATGAAATAACTGAGCCAATCTAATAGCACAGTGCCATCAGAAAGAAAACTCTAACACCCCCCTCCCCCTTTCTTTGCATCTGCTCTAGAATTGCTCAGTGAACCAATTCAGCTCGTTAACCTAGAATGAAGTTATTCACTCTGCTGGGCCAAATCACTGCCAGCTTAGCAAGCCTTTCAGCACCAGCAAGTTAACAGATGAGTTCAACCCATTCTATAGAAACAACTTCAACTTTCAGAGAATTTTAAGAGTGATCATTCACAAGACAGAAAAATAATAATCTGTCAAGTAACTGTAAAGGATATGGCAGCCAAGTAAAACACTCTGAATACTAAAGAGAACATATCCACCAATTGTCTTTGACTCATTTACAAATATACATCATACTATTCTGATCTTTATTACCTTCTATCCTGTTCGGGTGTTGCTTCCTCTTTCATAATACTGTGTCATCCTCAGAATCCATTCACCCTTTTCCCCTCTTCCAGATCTGCATACTGTTTAACTACCTGCTTATTTCCTAACTTACGCAGCTCCCAATTGCAAATGGCTTTCTAAATAGCACATTATTCTTTTCTTAATTTGCATCATCATCATATGGAGACCAAGAAATTTAATCAGACTTCTAGTAGCTAAAAAGTATTGGTCAAAATAGGACACAAAATGGACTGCATATCTCTGTCTTCTAGACACTCTCAGTAATGAAGCCAACCAACTCTCCAGGAAATGAAAAAACAGAATGCGCTGCTTCATTGCTCTTACTTTCTCCTTTTAATCCATCACTGTCACGTAAGCCTCCAATAAATCTATTCTTTGTCTTCAACCCATTCTGGCAGTCAGAACTCTCATCAGCGTAATGGCAGAAAACAAGTTCTCAATATCAGTAGTTTAACTTACTGCTGCTCAGAAAAACTGCAAACCACGGCAGGAGTTGTAAAGCTATACACAAACATGAGACAGCATCATTTCACCTTTTGTTCATGTCATTGCAAAGAACACCTTAAGAAAAGCCAGAAACAAAGTATTTTTGCCATCTATGCTTTTGTCATCAGATGTCAGTATCACAGCAACAGGAAAAGTAAAAAGATGACAGGTGCAATTTTCCACTGTCCACTTCACACTTCTCCTTTTAATTTTAAGTGCCTGTAGCCATTTAATAGCAAGCACAGGAAGCCACCAAACAGGAGTTGGATTAGTTAATCTGCCCCTCAGCGTAATATTCTGAATTTCCCATTAGCGGTTTTCCTGTGCTTTTCACTTCATAGGCAAAATGGAACACCCTCCCAAGTAATAAACAGGTCAAGACTACATTTAATCTCTTATCCTATGTAAAATGCTCGCACTAACCCAAATAAAAATCACAGGAAGAGACCCTTCCCAGATTTAACATGAAAAGCAACACCTCCCTCTGTTTTAAGGGCAGCTATGTTTCCTCATTCCCAAAATATCAGGTAAGCCTGGCCCAGGAAGAATTTTACGCTTGCTGTACAATTTCAAGAATCAATTGCCAAAAATCAGGAAAAAAGTCTCACTTGTGAAATATGGTTGATTGAAGATTCCATGCGTCGAAGCTGGGATGCCTGGATATCCAGCATTTGGAGAACATTGTTGGCCAAAGTGTTGATCAGATAGGCTACGCTTGCTAATGACTGGGTTGTGTAGGCTTTGGTTTCTTCTAGGGCTCGCTGCTTATCCGCTGACTAAAAACAGAAATAAAGGTTTATTTAGTAAAGTCTCTCAGCCAAAAATTTTCCAAATGAACTCCTTTTGCCTCTCCTTAAAGGATGAGCATTTCTAGATGTCAAACTAATTCTACATTAAAATTATCATTTTTCTTCCTTTACAGTTCTTCATGACACGAAAGATATTAACTTTGTATATTAACAAATTCTACATTTTATAAAAGGAATTAAGCTACTATACATGCTGATCATTTCCAGAAATACTTAAAGTGCAACATCTTATATTGCATTTTAGCCATAAACTTCAAAAGCACTCTGAAATACTTAACACACTTTATGTGATTTGTTTATCCAATGAGATACAAAATGCTCTTGTTACAGAATTAAGGCTTCTTTCTAAACTTTGTACTTCAATTAGACCTCGTAAGTGCTTGCAACGATCTGCCAAATACCATATTCTTCAACTCTCCCAATTATTTAAACCTCATTATTGCCACGAATGGCCATTAAAAAATGGAAGTGCTTTGTCATAATGAATGAACTACAATTACTCCCCTAAGAATTAAAATGTGAGAGGCATCATTTTTAAAAAGAACAAGTACACACTCCATTTTCAAACATGCTTTGTGCTTTCCTACCTTGTCAATATTGTCTTCTATGAAGAATTACTATGATTCAATTTTCTAGTAGCAGGGGACTTAAAAATATTCAGGCTATCAAGGCTAGTAGCAGTTAACGTACATTTTAAGCAACATTAGAATTAATAAGCTAAGAGTTTAGACTTCAGGGTTGTTTCTCACAGGGTAATAGTTAACATCAGTAAAACCTAATTTAGTAGAAAGAACACAGCTTAAAGCACTAGTAAAACATACGACTGAGATGATACTTGGTTTCCAGTTTTTTAGGCTCTGGAACACACTGAATTTCGCTTAGGTGATGTTTAGCCTCCTCACAGTCTGACTGCACTGTTTCTCAAGCAACAGCTGACAAGTGGTCTCTACTCCCACCTGCCGTTATCATACTACAGTTCGTAATTTCCTTTTCTCTATACGTGATTCAGGCAGGCTGGATGTCAAGACACAAGAAATATGCTCTTTTATTAGAGAGGGAAAATTAAGTAACTCTACATCTTTCAGTTGAGTCTATGATCCATTTGGCCATACGTATTTTAGGGAAATGCTGAAAGGAAATATATCCTTACTTCAGGAAAATCATTCTTACAGCTCGAGACACTTCCTGAGGCCCCACACTAAGAACTTTAAGAGCAAAACTGGTAACTTTCAAGAAAAATACCCATGTCACTACAGACAGAAGAGGGCTTGAGGTAAGTCCCCATAGCAAAGATACTCAATATTTTTTCTTTCCTGGCAGCCTTCTGTGTGTCTACTCACAATGATGGTTTCCTGGTTGACCTGCTAGCTTCCCTTCTTCTCACAGGCCAGACTGGTATCCCTTTCTATTCTGAAGGAATAATGCTATCCCCAGACCCTGTTTAGGAACTCATGACTTCTGTCCAGCTGGGTAGCATGTGTTTTATATAAAAGAGCTCAAACTTAGTATAAGGACTCCCATATGAAGGAATACAGAGCTCTCTGCCTCCACTTTCGCACTGTTGGCTTCTAAATGCAGTGAAAACTCTTCCCCTCTCCCTGCTCATATAACTTCAGCTCAGTGTGCAAACATCACTACAGCAGGCATACACAAAGGACACTTTCACAGCTATTCAGTTTCTGAATAGCAATAATAAAAATGACCAGAAGCGCGTCAGTTTTGCTCTGCAGCTGCTGACCAAGCCTATTTATAGAAGCAGAAACTGCTGATTTACATTAACACAGTGTACATCCAGAATAGCTGAATAGAAGCCAGGAAACACAATTTTGTCATTAATAGCCAAAGTGTTTGAGAACAAAAGGAAGACACTCTATCATTTTAGAAATTATGAGCCTCTGCTATGTACGACCTTACTGCCTAAAGAAGCACAAATGTGAATCTACATTCAGAGCTAGTCTTTCCGCTGATGGAACCTAATAGCTAAATTGAAGTCTCACTCAGTTACGCCAATTCAAATTAACAAGCAACTAACCTGTCAGTGTTCAAACACAAAAAAAACTTTCACAAAACAACAATCCCATAAACACATCTGGAACTAGTATTAGCACAAAAACCCTTTTGACTAAATGCTCCAGTTTGTGCATTTTGCTGATGACCTGAACAAGTGCGTTTTGCTCTGCATGGCTTTATACAAAACCTGAAACTCTCTGAAGCAAACTCAACTCATGCTCAGCACAGCAAAATGAATGTTCGAGTTGTCTCCTTGTACACTGTAAGATGCAAAATGTGTTGAATTTTCAAATTAAAATCAGCATTTATACCTATTGTCAAGCCACCTCACAAGAAAATGTTTTTATTTAATGGCAGCATTTGAAAATAATCAAGTTTACCCTAAAAATTTTCAAGAGAGTCGAAAACTTGGGTCTCCCAGAACTAACAGGAAAAACAGTCTGGAATACTTACAGCATGTCAGAAGTTCCCCTGTGGGGTTATAATAAGGCACGCCAATTCACATTTAGCTTGGAACGATAAGCAGTGCTTAATATTAAATATCTAACTTTTTACTTTTAAAAGCAGATTTCCACAGAGGGTATTTTACCATACACTCCTATGTAACCAGTTCCCCACTCACCCTCCTGAAGGATGCCAAATTATATTGCTAGCAACTGCTGCCATGCTCAAAGAGATCAAATGATTTAGAGAATTAGATGGTACATTGATTACTACACCTGGGTATTCTGTGCAACTAAGCAGTATCTTTAGTATCTGCAAAAAAACTCATAATTTCAAGCTCTCAGAAAGTCAAATTTAACTATAACCCTCCTCAGAGTAATTTGATACTCTGTGATTTTAATTCATGACGGATAAAGGATTTAGATAAAGTCTGTCAACCTTCAGAACACCAAAATGCTTCATACCTGACCCTAAGGCAAGCAAAAATTATTTCAATATCCACACCTACAAAAATTCTCTAGTTAAAAGATGACTATCTAGTTAAATGCTGACTGGGCCCCAACCAAACTGATAACGTCCCTACAGCAGTTTCAGTGCTCTATGGACTACTGTTTCTGTATAGAGTATTAAAGACAAAAGAAACAATATTCTGCTGAGTCCTTTACAATAAAACAAAGACTCCTCACTATGAACGCTTAAGGATATCAGCCAGAGACCCTGAAGCCCTTCAGTTCTCAGATGTGTTGCAGTCAGCATGATCACAACTACGTTTTCAGTGCCCTGACCTAAATTAACCTTCCAGGAAACAAACCACTGAATATCTCACCATCTAAAGTTTTAAAATATTTTTAGTTTAGCACTCATGCACATAAATTTCTGCATGCCAATACAAAAAATGGACATCATAACACAAATACACACTACTCTTCAAGTAGCAATATTTACAGAAGAATATATTTACAAGAAGTAAAATTTGATCTATATTTTTTCTTGGCTATGAAATTCAAGATATCAGAAGTGTTCTGACAAAAATTTCTTCTGCGACACTGCCAACCTAGGCAGCCTCTAATTCCTAGTCCTATGCCATCCGTTCAGCTGTGACAGTACTGTATTCGTAGGACCACATGGGTGGAGTGGGTAATTAATCCAGTTCACACCCTAAGAAACAAATATTTATTGTAAGGGCTGATCAAGTCCACGATCTGGTCTCCACCACGCTAACCTGCAAACAGTTGCTTTAGCAAAACTGACGAGGTGACACCGAGCAAAAGCAAATCAGGTTTGCTGAATTACGGTTTGAACAACTAATTGTGATAT
The DNA here is from genome assembly GCF_040807025.1 of Struthio camelus. NCBI lineage: Eukaryota > Metazoa > Chordata > Aves > Struthioniformes > Struthionidae > Struthio > Struthio camelus. The sequence continues at coordinate 7,894,547 of NC_090947.1, read as the reverse complement.
TATAAAGACTCAGGTTCTAGTTTCTTTAGCAGTACCCGTGAAAAGTGGAGGTCTCCAACACAGACTGCATACATCCTTTGCATCCCCACTGTTGCAGTGAATTAGACCAGGAGACCAATCCCAAATGAAAATTCAACTTACCCAGAAACCAAATTATGAGTTTTCCCTGATCCGTCCTGCTGCATAGCCCCAGAAACATAAGGCAGCACATCGTTAAGAATGAGGAGGGAAGAACTATCTGCTTTTTTCACTTGAAATGACTATGGCCCCACATCCTACACATAGGGGGTTATCTCTTCTTGTACTGAAGTGGCTGGCATGTTTAAAAAGGCTAGTTAGCACTAACTTCGTACTATCTCATCGTTGAAGACATACTTCAAATAAGTTCAGAGCTTAAGGGCATCTGAGTTGAACAAGAATCTGTGCATTTATGATGCAAAATATTTGACTTTTAATTTAGTTTGTAACACAGTTCAAGTGTCTAGAGTCAATCTTTCATCTCAGACTAATCATTACTGGGAGAAAGTTTCAATCACCGATTTCAATTAACAGTACTACGAATATTTTGCTTAGTGTTATTCATATAAATTTGAGCTACACAGGAGCCACAGTCTACAAGCTCTAGAAAACAGTGATTTCCTTCTGGATTATTGAGGCTCCAAAACATGTTTTGGAGGGGTATCCTAACACAGACCTCTTCGTGTCAAGATGGCCAGCACTATGCAGAACAGTTTTCCATTAGACCTCCAGATCTGATCTCCTTGCTAGAGGAAAGAAATATGTTCTGGAAAGTAGACACCACTGCAGTCTTGCCAGCCCTCCACTACCCCTCATTTTTTTTTCCACAACATCTGTGTCCATCATCTTATTTGCTTCCCTTAAGATTTTTCCATTAACTGTGTTAACAGTGCTTATCCATCTCTCTTCAGCTTCCAGCTTGCACACATCAAATAGTGTTAAGAAGATACCTGAGCATCACAGCTGGGTCATCTTCACGGTCTTAAGGAGATAAAAACATTTGAATCATTGATGTCTCCTGTGCCTACATTAGCCAATTGACAGGCAGCAGCTTAGCATCCATGCTGTTTATCATTTTTTTTCCACACAACGCACACACCAGGTGGTCCACGCTGAGCCACAAAGGCAGCATCCTTCTCTCCTGCTCTCAGCAGTAAGTGAGAGCACCATTTTGAATTGACCACAAAGCTCATCTGATGCTGCTCCCAGCCACATATAGGGGCGAGGATGATGGCAGCTACCTTCGGGAGAGGTTACCTCTGCTGCAGCAGGACACAGTATCCCACACAGTTAGATGCAGCAGCAGCCAGTGCCCTGCCCAGCTCTCTCCTGGAGAAGGTTCTCAGCTTTTTAGGAAGCGCTCACTACTCCAGAGGAAAAAGAAAAACAAAAAGTAGACTAGATGGAAATATTCCACCGGATGGATCCAGCCTGTGAGCCACAAACTATATCACAGAGACTACTCTATATGGAGCTAGGGCTTTTAGATAACAGGAGAAAGTCAAAGTATTCATTGAATTCAGCTGTCTGTGCACAGACTTCAAATTCGGCCAGCAAAGGCATATATTACATATACACTGCAACGGTATGTGCTTACTTTCAGAAACTGCAGGGAAAGAATATTAATAGCTTCCACTTCTACACGCAAGTCCAAACAAAGATGGACACTTGAGTCTAAAACAGCTCACGAATGATAATGCCAATATTCACTTGAAAAAATTTCTCCTTTTTCTATTAGATTATAAAACCCAAATTGCTAACAGTGGAAAAGAGATGGAATTCAGCCTGCGGTAAGAGCAAAGTTGAGTATATTTCATGCAGGATACAGGGCCTGCACATCACTTTTTCTAGCCACACTGAAAACTCCATATACACAGCTCAACTACAATACCAGATTTGAATAAGAAATGGCCTAGACTGCTACCTATATAAGATATCCTTTTATTTTAGAAACTAAACCTTTCAAATTTTTTCTTCTACTAGGGAAACACAAACTTTTGTTCTTATACAAGCAATATGAAAGTAAATGAACAAAGAAGAAAAAAGGACATTGAACGGAAAGCATGGGGCAGATGAGAGAAGAAATCATGCAGCAATGCAGCAAGATATGCAAAATGCCAAAATAATTTGGCTATACAAACAACAAAAGGAAATCTTACGTGCATACGTATCACAAAAAATAGGGCTAGAAAAGACCCAAGAGGATTTAATGCATCCACAGACTCCAAAGTGGTATCAGCCAGAACATAATGAAGAAGTCTGTTAGGCCACTGTAAGAACTTAAATAATTTCCTACAAAAAGACAGCTAGCAATGCAGAAAAAAATACCAAAGGCAAACAAATGAGGGAGGCAACTTGTTGCTGCAGCAACATTTATCGCTACATTAAGAATATCAACCCAACTAGATGAGACAAGCAATGCTACCAAGAGACAAATTAGAAGAGAAAACATTTCAGACAGCAGCATATTAAAAAAAAAAAAAAAAAACTTCTTATGAGTTGGAAAAAGTTAATTAAGAGATATCCGAAAGTGCATCACAGGAAGCACTAAAAAGCTGCTGGTAGTTTAGCTGGATGCAGTAGCTCGGTATCTTTCCTGCTCTGGTTCTAAAAATTTGCAATTGCTCAATCATTCGTCATTAACTTGGAAGTCCAAAGTTTGCAGTTGGGCTAACAGAACTTATACAACAAATTCTATTAGCCAAGTCAGAAACTCTGGACCTCTGAGTGATTAAAGAAACTGTGATATCTAAGTTTGATCCTGATAACAGGAGATTAAGACAATCTGTTGCCTTTAATATCAATATGATAAAAAGCTTTCTCTTCCAAGATTAATGCTTAGTGTTGAATTGAGGGGGGAAAAAAAAGGGGAGCTTTTCTTTCCTAAGGCTACTATCACTCACAACTGCCCTAAGCCTAAAAATCTCTTAACAAAGAATTCTGAATGAAAAAACCCAATTCAAATTCAAATTAACTCTTCACAGTTCAATGCATTTATACAGTAACACTTAGGTGTCAAATTGGAAGCTGAGGTTCAACAGTGTAATATGGGATTAACTACACTGATAGACGTGTCCAGAATCTAATAATCACTTCTCCAACGTACACAATACATCTTGATATTTTTTAAAGTAGGATTGTTCTGTGAAACAAAATTCATACTTAACATAAGATATATGACAAAAATATAACAGTGAAATCTTAAGAATCAGCCAGATGATGTTGTGCTTAATCGATACAACAATTGTTGCTTTAGATTACCGCTTACAGAAACCCAAGGGGGCATTTATCTAAAGACCAGCAAGCAAAACCCCTCAGGTTTCTGTCTAGGTTTCATGAGCTTCAAGAAGCCTGAGGAACAAAAACTGCAAGTCACCGAGTTCAACAAGCTTTCGTTATTCAATACAAAATGTGTCCAACTGTGATAGTGACAAAGCATGCTACTTCAGTTTTCCTGTGAAAAAAAGAAAATCGAGCTTTCATATCACCTTTTCCATATTAATTGTTACTGAATTCCTTGTAAGTTCCCGGAAGCCTTATACATAATTAAATATTTTATACACATTTGTTTAACTGCACAGATGGTATTTGCTTAGCCCATCCAAGTGCTTTCCAAGGACCTTTGGTAAGCTAGAAAAAATGACTGAGAAGAAAACTGAGCATCATTAGTTCCATAATTATGCCAGAAGGATGCCAAAAAGTTAGATAACAGTCAGTGAAAAATACAATAGCTTTCTGTTTTAACAAGCTACCTCATTAAATACTCGCTCAAGAACATCCCGTACTACTACTACACTACTTCGTGCCCCGTTTAAAAAATATGTAACATACAATTCATAAGTAGCTGGTCTTATCCACATTCCATAAGAAACAGGTGAAACAAGCATGAAAAAGCAGAAGCAATCAGTGACATGTTAGAACAGAAAGAAATAAGATCTGTCGCAACTCTTGGAAAAATTATTGCTGTAGAACTAGTAAAAAGCTTCAAAAATCTTTTTTCCAGTATGTAGGAAGATCCATGTGTTCTGTTAGCTAGTTCGCTGAATATAGGGGGAAATCCAGTCCACCTGTTCTTTAGTATAACCAGAGCTCCAAAGTACTTGGAGATGGGGGAAATTGGTTTTCTTCATCATCAATTGCATATCTCTAAGAGTAACTACTGCCCTGATCTTTATTTTAGCAAGAGAGAGGGCCAGCTTGATCTCCTCATGACCCTACTCAAAAGTATATAAATTTCTTTATAAAAATAAGGAGAGGTGATGATAGTCATCTTCCCCATCTGTATTCTACTCCACAAACATTATGAATTAATCGAATGTTAAGAAAAATAGCCAAACATTTCAGCTGTGGATGGGGAACACTCCTTCATATGTATCCTTCTACACATCCATGGACAATTTCTCTGACAACTTTCTATTATTTTATATACAAGAGAATATACCAAGCAGCAAAATACACAAGCAGCAAAATGCACTGAGACCATAAAACATAGAAAGGAGCAAGATTAATGAGACAGGTAATTTGTCATGGAACGCGGTAGAAATGGTAGCTCTGGACTTTGGAGATAAAACATTTTTACTTTGTAATTAATTTTAACATGGCCTTATTTGGATAGATAACTAAGTTTAAAAGTTACATGCTTGACAACTCTGTACCATCTGTAAAGAACGGAGCATGCTAAGTGTAGTAGTGGCGTGGCTCCTTTTTATTAGTGAAGTACTCTCAGCAGTGACAGCAAGAAGGGCAAGGGCAAGGGCAAGAATTAGGTCTACAAATAACCTTGAGCTGTGAGTGTACCAGATCATTCATGTATAGCAAGAGATAACAGTGAGTCATCTAAAACATCCTACCTGATAAACACCTTCAGTCAAACTGCAAACTATATTTATTTCCTTGCAATCAATTGCATCAGAAGCTTTCTCTGCTCAACATCTAAAAGAGAGGCCTTCAATTTGCTCTTCACACAAATGCTTTTAGTGGTTAAACACCTGTAAATGTGAAGTTACTGAAGTCAACTCTTTTGAATACAATCCAGAAAAAAAAAAAAAAAAAAAAAAAAAAAAAAAAAGAGACTCAGACTACTCTCATACTACTGTGAATTCTGAATGTTCTAAATGTAACCCAACACATCTTTTGAGCTGAGAGCACGGTAATCTAAGCACAGCAATCAGCAAAGCTGTATAAGGAGCTTTGGCGTTCAGGCCAAAGTTAATCATTACAGAAGATACCAGTTTTAGAATTAAGAAAACAAAAAAACTAGCATTAGATCTTATAATTCAAACAGCACTCAAAGAGCAAACCATAAACATGATATTAAAAAAACAAAAAATTACTTAATGCCATTTCCAAATGCAAGGTTCATTGCATTCTTCATATTCCACTGACGCAAATATAAATATAAATAAAGATGTTTCCATGTTCTTTATAATTGCATATTCTTTATAATTTAACTTAAATTATCTGAATATTAATAAAAACCATGCTAGCTGAGGAATATACTTACTACTTGCACTTTCTTAAAGTCTTTGACATCATTTTGTTCTGTTTTTCACATTCTAAACCAGATTACTACAAACTGTAATGATAAACTAATTAGATCACATTAGAATTTCTGGATTGTAAACGTGACTTCCTAAATTTTTAAGTCAGCAGAAGCTCAGTATCAACAAGCAACTGCAGCTAACATCAGGTTTTTCTCCTTATTGAAGTCTTTTATTTTTATTGCAGTTGATTCATGTGATATTTTCATTTCTGTGCTAAGTCTCAGAATGAAGGTTTGATTAACAGCTAGGAAAGGTACCTTTCATAGAAACATACACAAAGCCTAACCTCCTGTACATGAAATGGAAAAGCAGCTTTCTAAAATACATATTGCATACTTAAAGGTTGCCAGTGAGGGAAACGCTAACCCATTGGTTTGAAATCTATGACAACATCAGTCTACTGCATCCCAAAGTTAAAACAACAAATGATAGCTGTGAACCAGCAGTTTCTCTGACCTCTAATGACTCGCAACACGGTTTTCACACTGCTGGCACCACTGCAATAAATCTGTCATCTGTTTCCCTCAAATATCACCTGGATCAAACTTAGTATTTATTGTCCTACATTCACAAGCGCTGAAGACCAGCTTTCACATGCAAATGTCTTGCTCTTAACAAAACTGGCAAGTTTCTAGGCTTTGAAAGTAGGGCCAAAGCCCTGTTTATGCAGAGAAGCAGGGCACGCTGCATTCATATAAATCAATTAGACAATGTTATAATAAAGTTTGTTCACCATATAAATAATATATATTATAATGATACATCATAGACAACTGAACAGCATTCTAGCATCCAGATGCATTTGTATCTGGAATGTAGTTAATGTATAGCTATACTAATAGTGTTTCATCACTGCTTTGCAGTATGAAATGTAGATCTTGTCTGAGAAGTGATGAGTAATGATATAATCCCGTTTCCCATGTGTATTTAGGGCTGTCACTGCTTATTCTGTTAATCAATAGATGCTTTCAACTTCACCTTACTCTATTAGCTCTTCTGCAACAACACAGCTAAGAGAACCGGATCATTCGCTAGTTAACACAGCGACATAATCGTTATTAGAATTCCACATACAAGGCCAGATTCTGCTTTAATATCAGCACAAACTCTCACCGTGTCTGTACAGCCATCAGAGACCACTCCAATACAAATGTGCTGAATGAAGATCTTGAGAAAGAAACAGATCTGCAGGCTAAGCTTTACTATTTAAGGTATCTGCTCTTCTATAATGCTTCACTAAGGAAGCTTTAGTGTGCAACAGACTTTTCACTGAGTGTACAAGTGAAAATCACTGGTGCATTCAATTCCCTTCAAAATCAATTTTACAGCTACTTGTTAAAAATAAAACAAGTCATTGTAGCATCTGAAAAAGTTACTTTTGAGAAGCCAAATGGGCTTCAGAAGTTAAAACAAACTACAATCATGGAGTAATTATACTCTACTATATAAAAACTGCTATTCATGCCAAGTGTTTTCTCCTTAACAAAATTAAAGGGACAGATTTTCCATCCCTCTCAAGTAATCTAACAGCTTTAATTCACAATCACAGGCAGCTAGCTGTGGCAGTAGAAGCAGGCTCTGCTTCCAAATGTCCACTGCCAGACATTACAATCTCGTAGCAAGAAAAGCTAAGAGGGATGCTCAGCCATGTCATCAACCTTCAAAATTTACAGCCTAAAGTACTAATATAATTAGTCAGATAGCAGGACAGGTTAGCAAGCGGTAATTGCAGGTAATTGCAGCATATAAGGGGAAGATATACACCCTATTCAGCCAACAGCCCCCAAAAGAGAGGCAGGCAAAGAGAAGGAGATGGCATCCATGTCAGCTACCACAGCTACACCAGGCTGCAATTGAGCTCTGCTGCAGGTCCCACTGCATTAGGCGCTACAAAAGGGAGCAAGTTAGCCCAAAGAACACAGGGAGCTTGAAAGCTTTTGGTATCTGACCACAACAAATACCATCACGTTATCCTCAGAATTCTTCCCACGTTGTCAAGCCAATTAACACAAGCCTTTGGATTGCCATCCAATGTCCCTATTTCTCACATTAGGGCCCCCCCCCCGAATTTATCATTCCAGAAGTTTATTTTAAATTAGTTACCTTCAACAACTGTGGCAAAAGAGTTGTGAAAGAAATAAAATGGCCTAGCTGTCGGTAACAGGAGTATGTTGTTTCAGAAACTGTAGACAGAACAGAGGGTTTGAACTAACCAGGGGACAGGATTCTGCATAATCACTCTTCCAGTTCTAGGAAATAACCATACCGGGATTATACAATTCCTTCCACAGTGATTGGTTAACACTAAATTTGCAACAGTTCTTATTTGGTACTTTCTAAATCTGCTGCCAGTTCTGACAGTAAACTAGCAGAACATACTCAAAGGAACAAACTGTCTTCAGACACGTGCCCATTATCTGACAGAAGAAAAAATTTTCCAAGACTTCTCTCGTAAGAAAGAGTAGAGATCAAAATCAAAAACCTTCACGCAAGAGTAGCAAATACTCCTCTAAGAGGCAGCAGAACCGTTGGCAGTGTTCTAGAACTAATACTTGGAAAATTGTGCTCAAACTAGCAGAATCTGAGTATGCTGCAGTGGCCGTTGCTCAAATCCATAGCAGAAGATTAAGATGTTAGAAAAAGGCTTCCCTACATCTCTCCATGAAAGGTTCCCCAATCTTTTTACCACGACAACCCTCATTGCCTATTACAGAACCATCTGAAGGCCAAATTCTTTGGCTCCTCCAGTACTTCATGGTCACACATGCCACAGAGTCATATCACCCAAAATACACACTCGCGCCTCATTACATGAGCGGACACAGATGTACTCTTATCTGACTCTGCAAAATCAGAGCAGGACTTTTTTCTAGCCCTCACTGGAGAGGCTTGCGAGAAAGACAGCAGCAGCAAACAGACTACAGGTCAAACAGCTTGTTCTTGATGTCCACGTTCAGCCTGCATGCTGAAAGCTGCCCTCTGTTACACTACCACTCTGCTGAAGGTGGTGTAATACCCAAGAATGGATGCACAGCCATAGATGTATCAAGGATAAAGTCCAGATTAAAATTACATTAAACAGATTAAAACAAATTAAAATACATTTTTTAAAAAAGCTTAGATTAAAAGGCTAGATCACCATACAAAAAGAAGTGAAAGGAAGTTAGTAAAAAGTTCACTCTGAAAGTGCTACACAAAACCAGCGCCTTCTTGTCCAATAGATTTGTTCTCTGGGTGCCCTGAGAGTTATATCTGCTTACTTTCCCGGCAGATAATGCTTTTATAACCTTTTGCTCCTGTTACCATAACACTGGACAAAACACAACATTGGCAGAGTGAGAGTGGGATTCTAGTCTCCTATGCAGAAACATTTAATTAATAGCTGGAGTCCTCCAGATTTCTGTTCTGCAGTCTCTGAGTAACTATTGAACGTTTTATAATACAAAAGTTTTTTCCCCAAGACAGAAATGCCAGTGTAAGTCCCAAGTACAGACTGCTAGAAATAAGGGTTTTTCAAAAGCTTATCAACTTTGCTCATGTTTGTAATGGAGTGGTCAATTCAAAAAACAAAGGCTGCGGGAGACATTTTAGTCCAGCTATACTCAAACTTTGGTATGCTTCTACAATTCACGAATCTCAGATAACTAGCAGAAAAATCATTCTTGCAGGCACTGTAACTGGTAGCTATTTATCCTTTTCTGAGTTTAACCAACAGTTTTGGTCCATTTACTTCAAAATTATAAGTAAACCTCCCATCGGTTGCTGTGCAGTCCAAGAACAGCAAAGTTGCTATATACAACCTGCAGCATCTAACTTAACATTGCAGCATCAAGTTTTCTATAATTATCTCCAGCAAGACCTGTATTTTACAAACACATTTTCCTAAGTATGACCTACTTTTACACTAATTACAGCGCTTCTTGCCCAGAAAGAGACTGTTCTATGCCAGCGATAACGCCATTTTTTAAAGCAACATAAGGACATTCTACATACATCAAAGAACACGCATTTAATTGACTGTATTAACTATACTATACTTGCAGTGCAGTCATCTCCATACAATTTAAACATCATTTCCTTCTGTAAACAAACCTATTATTCTAAGAATCAACAAGTACCAAACTAAGGTACAAAACAATGATAAATTCAACGTGAATAAAGTTTGCAGTGCGTTTCTTACAACCCTTAGACAGAAAAACACTGATTTTCTTGCAGGTCATTGAGCCATTCCAGAATTTATCTCTAGCAATATGGATATTTTTCTGTCTACTGAAGAAAAGCTCTAACTTGAAACACATAAATCTAAATGCTCTAAGGGTCTTCTTGTTCAGCCACAAAAGATCGCGGTTCAAAGTATCAGTTAGGATGAGCCTAAAGAGATTATGTTTTACTGAAAACTCATTTAAGTCATTATCAAGAATTTTGTAGAGTGAATGTTTAAGACTGTCAATTTTCTAATGATTATTCAATATTAATGAACTTAAGAAATCACTGGCCCACATACATCTATACTTAAATTCTTCAGCATAGAAAACACATCAGAAAACACATCAGACTGGTTAGTGGTAGGTGTTACCAGATTAAATACAGTAACCAAATGTATTTTTACTAAAATCTCATCACTCCTATAAAAGAAACTAAAGTCCAAGTTAATATATAATCACTCTTTGGTCAAAAAAACAAACAAACAAAAAAACCTCTCCAAACAAATGCCTTTTTCCCCTCATATGCCAGGCTACAGAAATTAGCACAGAAACCGTCCAACCACTTTCTACATTGAAACCAGAGATAGCTGCTGCCGGCGATTGGCTCAGCTGGAACAGTACTGCCCATCACAGAGAAAAGTACTGCACCCATCTGTTGCAAACATGGCAAGAAGCACATAAACGCTTTAACTTAGTTTGCTACTCTGCCAATTCTATTAAGCCAATTTTGAAAAATTAAACAGAAGATGAAATATTTTGATGAAGTAACATACATTCTGAGTGTAACAGCGAATGACAGAACAGAGAGTTGACAAAGTATAGTGGAAAAGCCATAATCTACATTTTTCAAACCTTTTGTGCAACTCAACAGTTTAACAAAACCTGTAAGTTCAGCAGAAAACATTTGGCCACTGTCCTGCCTATCTGCTCTGCAGCTGTTTACTTTACTTGACCAAAACTACTTATTTTGGCCAAACCCCAAAACTACTCTTTGAATGACTTGGTTAAGTGATTCATTGATCATGTTAATTCTGCATACCTGAAGCATTTTCAATAATTAAACTACAGAAAGGAATTTGATGCATTTTCTGAATGAAATACAATTGTATAACATCACATATACCACACAGCTATAGCTGATCACTGTGGAAGGATAAAAGAGATACTTAGACCAGTAAAGGAATAACTGATCTTGATCTAGGGCTTTTGATTAGAATATGCCATTAGAAGTGCATGCTCTCATTGGCACAGCTTTGACAGCAGCTCTGCTTACTTACAGAAGAATACCTTTCTGGAGCATACTTCCAGAGGTCGTTAGCTGCACCTAAATAAGATGTGAATTCTAGGTAGCAAGATGCATACACTACATCCAAGGTATAAATTCAACTCTGCATTCAAGGGACAAAAACATACGTGTTTAAGGAAAAGAAAGCATTGGCATTAACTGACGGCCAAAACAGTAGAACCTGACACCTTAGTCAAAGTTCTATGAATGCTACATGGTTGTTTTATTGGCTTATCCAAAGACAGTAGATTATGTATAAAATCACTTCTTTGAATCAAACATGTACAAGGTTGAAACTCACAAAGAAACTGAAAAGAGCATGTCTAACCCCTTAGGAATGCTACTGCATTCTCAAAAAATGAAGTCAGAGTTTCTATTTCTAAAAAGTTTAACTTCCTTTGTTCTAAGTTTTCAAAGTCAGTCGAAGACAGTGCTAAACTATAGCCTACATGAACTCCACACAAAAACATACAATCAGACTCTCTGAAGAAAACGACTTCAACAATACCTCGGACAACACCCAGAAGAAAACCTCTGCTCAGGACCTTGCAGAGGAAACTGCCAGGGAACACAGCTCGACCAGCATACCTTCCCAAGAACCAAGCAATCGAGCTAGCTGGGGTCCAGCACAAGGTAGATCACTTCATACATCTGACAGCAATTATAAAATGGAAGATGAGCAACACAAACAATGGGACAAGTCGTTCTACCAAGCATGTCCCAAAAAAGCTGGGTATCACAAAAGCTAAAAGGGTACTTCAGAAAAGGACCGATTAATGAATGAGATAAGGCCTCTCAAGGTAGCCTACAGCACCTGCACTGCCCAAAAATTAGCAGTTGTCCATCTTTGCTCATGCACTAATCATATTACTGATTTCAGCTTCCACTAAAGAACATTTTTCACTGCAGAGGCACTTGAGGGGACCATTTTATTTCCCTCAAACACAAATATTATTTCTTTTCTCTGTTCATCTACTCAGAAGCTGAATTTCCAACAGGCCTTTGGATTTGTTCAGATACTGATTTCCGCACAAACTGGTGCTGCTCTGCCCAAGACTGGTATAAATATCCCTTAGTCACTCTTCTATCAACAAAGATGCATTTTTTTAAGCCATGGAACACCATTTTTCCTCCAATCAATATTTATATAGCAGGAAGAATTCCTATTAGACAGACAAGATGCCATCTGTTCCAGGCTTTTTGGCAGAAGATAAAAATCTACTGCTATTTTTCCTCTAAGACAGCCACAGCCGGAGCAGTCCAATAAAACTTAAACTCAGAACTTCCATGAAATACATTTCTTAGGCTGCAAACAATCTGGTAGCTTCCTCATCTAACAAAATGCCTATGAACGAGTTCTTTCAGATGCAATACTCTTAAAAGTCAATTTTTCCATGTAGTTTTCAAAGAAAACTTAAATAAAGAGAAAATGACAGCAAAGCAACTCCTTCCTGATGTACAATCTGAAGGAGGTCATGAATACTTCAATAAAGGAATAACCTTAATCCCACAGATAAGAATTATTATGCTATTCCCCATACAGGCCAAATTTCATCATATCCAACTACAGCAACTACAGCAGATAGTTTTATGCATTCTGGTAAATCTCACAACGGCAAGAGTTCTTACTCATAAAATATATCACTAAGTCTACAAGTCTCGTGTGCAGTCTTGAAGCCAGCCTACTTGAACTGCACTAAAATCACACCTAAAACTTACACGCAAATATATCTACATTTTTTGTTCACTAATTAAAGTTCAAAAGAAAGGTGTCTCAGACTGATAAACTAGCTGAACGTAGGCATGAAAAACCGAGGTGAGGACCACATTCAGAAGCACTACCACTTACATCTGGACCTTTCTTGTAACCCCATGCAACAGTTTCCTTGGCGTCATTAGCAGGAAGGAGACAAACAGTAAAAGCTAGACTGCACAAGGCCCTGACACCTCGGGAGATACAAAGAAGCAATCTGTAGAAAGTCCAACACAAAAGCACAATATGTAAAACACGTGCTTATGTAGTCACCGGAATCTTTTTTTCTGCCGTATTGAGAGTCCTGTACGCTTGGACAAATTTGGGGTCAAGGACAATCCATTCCCTTCACCCTCTACACCTCTTAACTCTATAACTCGCTGCAACACAAATGCAAAACACAGTGGAAAACTCCACACAATGAGCTACCGCTCCTGAACCAGAGTTCGAATTTCGGCCCCTTCAGGTCGAAATTCTAACTAACACCTAGCAAGCAAGTACACAGCCCATCTCTACAGTACTCCAAGCTAATCCTACAGAAGTAAAAAGCCAAGCTTAACTACCAAACTTTGGTCATTTTCAGCCCACTGTTATCACCATTAGTTTGACCATCACTAATGCTTATTTTTGCCCAATGTCACAGTTTAGAAGAAAATACAAAATGGAAAAGTTCTTTTCACTATACCTTAATGTAGTGACTAGTCACATATTTATGTTTAATTAGTATAGTAGCTTTACAGTGAAGCCTCAGCAATGAAAGATTATGGGATAAAAACAGAAAATGACATTGCAAAATAGTGAAAGGATATAAGATTCCTCACAAAGCAGTTTTGCGTTGGTTTACAGGATAAGAAGAATCCCCATCTTAGTGTTCACCTTCACTCTAATTATTACACCTTATCAATATTCCGGTACACAGAATGAGAGTCTCAACCTCTCTTTATTCACCCAGTTCTAGCCACGTTTTCTTTCTGACAGTGCAGAAGAACAATGGATTAAAAAAATGAAAATTAGCACGTGACTACTGTTTAACAGAAATACATTTTTATTCTGTGTCATTGGAGCATCATGACTTTTCCTTGATCAGGATTGAGTAATTGAGCGTAGTGAGCCACGGCCAACTGGACAACGAAAACAAGAACCGAATGCAATGCGCCTTGGTGCACACTACAGATCAACAAGTAACAGGACAACAATACTGGAAACTGCTGGATTCCAGTACGGAAACTGCTGGAAGGGTACACGGAAGTCCAACACGGCATAAAGTGCCCAAGGTGAAACAAGTACACATCGGTGCTAAGCCATCACCCAAAGCCTGACACTGAGACCAGCTTGAAGCGACTGTCACATTTCCCAAGGCTCCCCTGTGCCAACCACAAACAGGGGCAGGTCTCAGTTAACTCTGTATGCATGTGTATTTGTGAGTGCAAAGTTTGTTCCTTGCTTGGTCCATTTAATAAACCGAGCTTAGCAGCGTCACATTAACTTGATGTTCCTCTTCTCCCATGCAATTTTATCGTACCTACAAAATCACTTCAGTAACTAGAAATAAAAGAGAAGCCATAAGCAATAAATAATACAGAACAACTAGCAAGCCAATGAAAGCTAATTTGCCAAGTTAACTTGTTCAAGACTAGCATTTTACTGCTTTAGAATCATAAACATTAAACAGACTGATAGTTTATCGCATCCTCACAAAGGAGCGGTCCAGCTGTTCCCATGAATTACAGATATTTTCTTTCACACAAAGTTGGCCCAATCTGCATGTCATGGATGAGATCTGACCAACTCCTTACCCAAAACATGCGATAGGAGGAAATCCACAGAACTATAGCAGACAAGCTGCCAATATCACTTACTAGGACTCTTGCACTCGGCATACGAAGCCACAGGAAGAACAGACATAAGCTGACTTGTAAGTTACATGGCAAGCAGATAGACTTCAGTGCTGAAGGCGTCAATGGGATCAGGCCACACTGAACTCGGAGATCTGAAACGGACCTTAATAAAACGTTGTCAGGTTCGTTCCTTCCTTTATAGGTCACGATTATTGTATTCTGTATTCTCCAGCCCTACAAACAAATTCCAAACTCCATATCCTGTGCCGTGCTGATGAATCACAAGCTGATTACTCCCAGCTCAAAAGACCTGGTCAAGAATACCTGGCAGCTGAGTGATTACACATTGCTTTGGAGGCCCCTCTAGACAACAACAGGGGGAATAAAAGCAGACTCCAACAATCAGATAAGCAAGATAATGGATTCTAAAAATGAAGAAGAAAACCATGGTTCTGAAAAAATACCAGGTAACGCAGTACAAATGCAGTTCCCCTGCCTATGCTCAAGGATACTGAAGGACACAAGAGTTAATTCCACCTTCCCAATAAACTTAAAGTCACTTCTCTACTAGGACTTCTCACAAGTTTCCAACCTACTGCAAACAGATGGTGAATTGCTTTACAAACTTTCAGAAAAACCTGAATGATTTCTGTTAGCTCCTGGTTACCACAGGAACAAAAACATTAGAGCTGCAACAACAAAAACATTTCTAACGTGTTAAATGCCATCTTATTTGACAGGAGGTTCACTTGTCTCGTATTCCTTCATATTTAGAAGTGAATTCATTTGTTTTCCCATCATCCTAATAGGTTGTTATAATTGGATATTCAGCAAGTTCTACTACAACCTGAACAAAAGGACTTTTCTCGACAGCCTGGTGAACTGGAAAGCTACACAACTGACCTTTTCATTTGACAGGATACGTTTAAATAGTATCACTATCTCTACCTATCTAGTTACGGCAATAAATACTGCTACCTTAGAAGGAAAAGAAGCCCTTGAACTGCTCCATGATACGTCGATGTGGGAAGAGAGAGAGAGAAACAAGAGAGAGCACGCGCACGAAAGGACAGAGAGAACGAGGTCGCACATGTGCAAGAGAGAAGGGGTTGGCGTGTGGGGGGGGTGGCACATGAGCAAGAGAGAGGGAGAGGGAGTTCGAGCGTGGGGGGGTTGTAGGTGTGCAAGAGACAGAAAGAGAGAGGGATGGCACGTGTATGTGCGAGAGAGGGGTGGTGCACACAAGAGAGAAGGGTTGCGCGCAGAAGGAGGAGGGGGGGGTTTCGAGCAAGGGGGGTCATGGGGGAGCAGGGAGCCAGGGAGAGATTGTCAAGGTGCTTTTTATTCTTCAAGCAATTCCTTTTTCCCCTCTGCAGGATGCCCAGCCGAGT
Source organism: Struthio camelus (assembly GCF_040807025.1). Taxonomy (NCBI): domain Eukaryota; kingdom Metazoa; phylum Chordata; class Aves; order Struthioniformes; family Struthionidae; genus Struthio; species Struthio camelus. Next base: position 7,878,514 of record NC_090947.1, on the reverse strand, counting down.
GCATAACCCCTAATCCTCCATCTCCCCAGACAATAGGCTTTTCTGTAATAGGCACCATCTTCCAATCAACTTACTCATCATTTTGTCCCGAAAACACAGGAAATACCATTCTTCCTCCCCCACCCCCTTCAGCAGAAGAAACATATGACAACATTTCTAAAAGGACTGTGCTTAAACACAGCCTTTACAAGCATTTATGAAGCCCAGTCTAAAAGGTACTTGAAGATAGCTTCTTCCCCTCTGTTTGTAAACAGAAGCAGTACTTGCTCTGATTTGTGAAGCCCGAGCTCTAGAGATGAAAATCATCACCTAAGAGCAGTATTTTTTAAAATGGAAAGCTCTAGGTAGACAAAGATGATTGCTCAAGTTGAGATTTGGTTTGTACTGATGTGTGAAATAAAGAGAATGGGATCCTAGAGGACTCTATTTGTTTAATAAAAAAAAATTGACAAAATAACACTATATATACAAAACAAAAAATATTTTTGGAACAATTCTTCCATTTCAGGCTCCTCAGTTTAATGTTCTTAACCTACATTTCATCTCCACCTCCAACAAATTCTAAACCACAAACACTTTCAGAATTTAGGCCTCTCAGAGCTGCCCCAGGAGTTTTATTCAATGTAGCATCTAGTACAGTGTCATGCCACAGGCGGCCCAAAAGCTAATGATAAAAGTCCATTCTGCAGAACCACAGAACTGAGAGTTCCTGCCCCAAAGACTATGCAGTAAGACTACACCTACACCTCCCTACACCTCCCTCAAAACAAACGTGGTTATGGTCTCCTTTAACAGAAGGGGAATTGAGGCTTTATCTATATAGGAAGTTTGCAGAAGATTTCCCAAACTGATTCCAGAATTTCAGATCTAAAATTGGTGCTTAATCACCTTTCTCCCTCAAATGATAAAACACATCAACACACTCTTTATGGAAAAAGATGGGTCCAAGGAAACTCCTGCTGTTGGCAGCATCACTGCACAGCCTATGGCCTAGGCTGGCCAGGAAACGGAAGGAAACTTTCTTGTTTTTTATTTTCTTAATAATTCATTTAAAACTGAAAGGAAGAATTCTCTTAAGTACCTTTCTCATTTTTAACTTAAGTAATTTAGATCTTAGCTCCTCCTGCCCCCAGCAAGATGTGACATCAGACAGAAAATCAGCTTGAGAGTATGTACTGAACAGAAGAAAGTTGAGCACGTTGCTTAAAAAAGAAGTTAAATTTGTTACAATTGGATTTAAAACATCTGTTTTTGGAGTAAGTACTTTTAAGTACTTCAAACCTTCAGCTGGAGCAAAGAAACTTCTCATTCTTCTCTGGATCCTTAACACGAGGTATAACAACGGTAAGACAATTTCACCTTTCTGATATTTTGGAGGGTTGCACAGAGAGGAGGTGGAATCGCCCTCTGTGGAGATGACCAAAACTGGACTGCGCATCGTCTTGGGCAACCTGATCTAGTTGACCCTGCTTGAGTGGGGTGCGGGGGGAGGCGTTGGACCAGATGATCTCAGGAGGTACCTTCCAACAAGGCTAAAAATCAATGTAAAGATTACATCTATATACAAAAAATCAAAAATGTAAGCTTTAAGCAGATCATGATATGAGGATGTTTTTCAATAGTTCTACTAACTCATCTCATTGAGTATTTCAGTGGATATAGAGGTCTCCTCAAGTCATCATGAAGCTAGCACCGTTTTTATTTGATACATTCAATCAAGAAAAATATCTGCCAGAATCTCTGTTTTGTGACTACACAGTCCACCAGGGAACTACAACAAAGATTCAGAATTTTTCTTTTAGGAAAGGACTGCCCTTATGACAATCCACACAGAACCTGACAGAACAGGCTGCAAAAACATCCTCACCAGCTCAGATGGGCTATACGCTGCTCCTTCGTCCAGTGCTACGTGTGCTTTAGAAAAGCTTTATGCTTTTCCACGATCCCTTTCACTCCCAGGTCTCTAGTTACCAATCACTGTAGGAAACCTCGGTGAATTTCACATATATATTCTATCATACAAAAATCTGTAGTTCCTATTCCCACGGAAAAAAATTAGCTGGCCTTACTTCTTAATTGACATCAACAATTTAACATATTCATTCCCTCTCCTTGGAAGGCCATCCCAACACCGGTATGTGCCGTAAGCACTTCAAAGGCTGGTAACTGATAAAAGTTCAGTTCAGGATACAGGAAATACAGTATTAAATATAAGCAACATGCACAATAATCCAGTGAAATCGATTACAGTGAGTAGTACAAAACACTTCATACAATAGAAATGAAACTCCACCATGGACAGATTCAGAACAAATGCAAGGTGAAAGCATACAAAAGCAAATGATACAACCGTTCTCATCATTTATTTTAAATGTCTAGCCTTTTTAAGAATCTTTTTAAATCCTGAGCCTTAACTTATAGCAATAACTCCACAGATTATGTTAAGTAGCATTACCTATCAAACTAAATTGATTACCTCTTGCATTTTATTCAATAGAAGTGGAAACAAGCATACCTGGTTCATAACATTATTTGCATATTCTTTTATTTTATACTTTCTCTCAGAGATAACAGCCCCCTTTTCCAGGTCCTACTCATATGAAGATTATTCAGTATCTCCGATGTCCGTCATCCCTCTCAGCCTCCTATTTTGTTTGTAGTGGTGTGGGGGGTGGAGGATTGTTCTTTTGCTTGTACTGCTTCTCCTTTCAGATATATTTATGCACAGTGAAAATGACTGTAAACTTTACATTTACTTATGGCATAGTGTCTTTAGTATTCCATTATATAACCGGGGTGGAGGGGTATAAGTCTCTCTATGGACAGATTCTTCATGCTCATCTCCCCTAAAACAGATAAACGTATGTTAACTAATTCAAGATAGCCAATTAACTTGGAATATTGAACACATTTACACTCTCCACAAGTTCCCACAGATTATTTTTTAATTCAACAAACTTATGTGGAGTACAAATACTTGCACTCTGCAGCAAATATTCTGCCTCTCTCACATAAAGCAGCTCTACTTCTCGTGCCAACTTACAAACTTACCAGCTGCTCAAAAAAAGAGAAAACTGCAAACTTAGCAACATCTAGTACCCCTCAAACTTACAGTAGTAGGACACACTTCAATATCATTATGAGAATTTGTACTGCATATTCAGTAAACACATACTATTTTGGAATTATGACTAAAACTAATCAAGGCATTTTAATATACCTTGAATTCATACTATACTACTCACTCAGCAACAGCTTCATATTTTGTTTGTGGAACAGACTGAAATTTTCTCTTCGAAGAAAAAATAGGCTAAAAACAATACTATTTAAGCTATGTTTATATATCCCTGTCTGCTAAGAGGAGCAGCAGCAACTACAAGACTTAATTTGATTGTTCTGTGACACAAACTACATAGAAAGATAAGCACTAATTCTGCTTTCAAAAGTCACATATTTCCTTAAGGTTATTTTGCACGATCCTGCCCTGCTTAACAGCTGTCTGCCCCTACTGCTCAGTTTCCAATAGAACCGAAAAGAGAAAAAAGAAATATTAACATTTTCACTACTAACCTTCCGGCTCAAGCAGCATCACTGGTACTGAGCAACAGATTGAAATAACTGAGTCTGATGCTCGAATGTCTTGAAGAACTTCACTCCTATCTTATCAGAGTCAGTCTAACAGCTCACGGTCCTCAGCAGGGATGGTCCCACTCCTTCCCTACTTCATCCCCACTTCCTCCTTGGCTTCACACTCTCACTGAGCAAACTCAGTGATTTTTTCTTGTCCTTGTTAGCTTTCTGACAGTTTAGCTACCTGGACCAGCTCATCAATGATCAGTAAGGAACGGACTAGGCACAGGGATACAGGCAGAAATAGAAGCAGAGACATGAGACGAGCTGAGGGGCCATCCCTGACCATCCCAACAGCAGCAAAGCCTGTATTTGCAGCTTTTGGGAGGCACTGCTTTAATTTCTTACCATGTTACATTCTAAAGGTTTCTAGGTGGGTAAGAGTAAGAATTCATTTACTCAGCTACTTTAAATGTGAGTTTTTAAATCTACAAATGTGAGTTTATAAATCTAAATCTTTTTCAGGATGGTCCAGCAGGCAGCCCATCCAATCTCAACCCTTCAACATGGGACAAGCCTATTAGGGAAGGCCTTCGCGCGTCTCAGAATGTGAATGGCTTAGTATTCCCATGCACAGCACAAAATTTAGAGCCACTGCCATAGCCACCCAGTCAACAACGCACTGGACAAAGAGAAACTTCCTATCTGGCCTCCACTGCTGGAAACACTGGGCCAGTCTGTCCGAAACCCTCAATCTCATCAATGAAACGTTATATTCAAAACTGACATGCAAGTAAATATGTTTTTTACACCCTCCTATCATAAGCCACTGAAAAGTGAAATGTACTTAATCTTTATTCTAGGTAGGTATGCTGGAAAGATTTCCTTCAGCTCTTAAAATGTAAGTGTAAACTACCTTCCCCTTCCCCGAATACAGTCAACCTATTTTTATACTAACACCAAAAACCAAAACCTCACAGAAATTCTTGCAAGGTTTATCTTAGTCCTTTACCAGAAACGTTGACCAAAAAGAACGAAAGAATGTCTGCATTCTAGTGAGGTGCATCCATCTCCCAATAATTTGCCTACCCATTTCCTTCTTCCCGTAACAAGTCAAATACCAGGATCTTCAGCTTGCTTTATCTTTTATTTCCAACAGAATTCATACTACGGCAGATGGTAGATATACAAAAAAAATTGACAGTAGTTCACAATATAAGAAACAGTTCTTTGAAGTTTACATATTTATGTTTGTATAAACATCTGTTTGAAAACTGAGAAGAATAAAGCATTTTGATAATCATGGCATGCAGATTGAAATAAGCATCTTCAAACAGCAATGGCTCAGGCTTCTCTCGAATCTGTTGATAATACCCGCTGAAGTTGCAATTTAATAGTCATGATATGATCTTCTCAAAGGATAGCTTTAAAAACCTGATATGATCTACAGTATAAGTTAACGTCAACAAAACAGCAACCAGATAGACAAAAAGCCCAAAAATTATTCCCAAGACGTTTGTGACAGAATTCATACGTACTTGAGCAGTAAACTCATAATGACGTTACAAGTTACCCTAATAAAAACATTCACGTTTAGCTAGAACAGTTTTAAACTTTAAGAAAAAATATTATACTTCATTTATGAGCTTAGCACAAAACCAGCATCGGCTATGTGTATAACCAACCTAAGACGACTTACAAAACCCCAAACCAAGTAACACTAGTCCCTCACCCTGCAACTCACTGAGCATAAACCAACTACCTCACTACAGTAACAGTAAGCAAAAAATAATAAAACAAGCACTTGTATTTCAAACTGAAAGACCTCTAAGAATAGATATTACAATGACATCTACTGGGACATAAGCTACAGAAAAAAGGGACAGCATATATAGAATCCATAATTCAGAGTATAACACTACAAATTTGATAGTGCTACTTGCCAGTTGTAGCTGGGAACCAGAAAATTAAAATTTCTCACTGAAAAGCCACAACTCATTTGCAAGGGCACGTTATTTCATTCACTTCAGCAAAAATTGCCTACTCTGAAAAGAGGAAATGCACCTAAATTTGGTGTGCTACCATTACATGCTTCATCTACCGATGTATAGTTTCGCTTCATACACGAGTAGTGCAATAACTAAAATTCCAGTTGAGGGCATCCAGCAAAATTTACAGAATGTAGATTACTAAGCAAGAAGTTAGTTGCAGTTAAACAATTAATTGTCAAAACATAATATCCGAAAACAAAGTCCAGCAAAAATGGGCCAGCAGCTTGGTATTTAGATGCCACTGAAAATTTGTTGCAAAACATGGTAGTTAACATAAATCTCTTTTCTTCTCCAATAAATATTCTGCTCAACACAAGCGAGTGAAAAAATCTTACGCTGGTAAGCACTTATTGGAAAAGGTCTCCTCTTAGATGGTACACCATCGTGGTGCACCACTTCCTACCTTAAAACCTACAGCACTAAGCCACAAAGATTAATGACTGCACGTGCAAATAAAATACAAGGAACAGGCTGTAAATTTCAGACAGCTTGTTAAGTGCAGGACGCAGAAGCTTGCTACTCTGCATTACAATTTTTGATCAATATTATTCAATAACTACCATCAGGAAATAAACTACGGAACAGAACTACTAGATTCCACTTTTAACTACCATTTAATGTTACCAGATTTGCTTTCTTTTTAATAACAAGTTGCATATTTATAAATTCTATTTTCACATTTATATAGTATCATCACTAGCAATTCCCATTACCACTGACAAAAATCACTCATGCTACTTCCACATGCACTTAACAGAGAATCAATCTTACTCTTCCTGAACCCCAATTTGAACTTGTGACACTATTAAATGCATTACATTAGCTCTCCTGGCGAAACACAGCACAGTTAATGCAAGGGGAAGTACAGTGGTTGAGTGATAAATACTTCACCAACTTTACCAGCTACACTAACCGACTTAAAAGAAAATAGACAAGATGGCCCTATACCTAGATGATCCTCACAAAACTTACAGGCCAAAAAGCTCCCTGTAAACCTTGAGCATAGAGCAGACACACAGTAACAATTTGTGCAAGCTTTTAATACAGTTACAACTGGGCAGGCATATCTTGCCACTGAAATACCACTCTGGAATTTTATTTTAGAGAATTCAAATCAAAGAAACTTACTTCTAACTTTGTCATAAATATTAAAAATATTTAGTGTCACTTCAGAAGGAGGGTTGTTTTGCACATCCTGATAACACAACATGGAAGCTAGATAACATTCCCCTCTAAGCAATAGCATTTGCCAACCTTCCTTTAAATTATCACAGGCTAGGCACTTGGTGACACAGTGGGCAAAAGGGAAGGAAGAACAGAGCAAGTAAAAGAACTCATAAAGATCATTACTACTATTACTAGCAGCTGGACCACAGTCCATCATCCAGTTATTTCCTTCACAAAAAAAAAACCTTCCACCTGAAGGGAATGCAGAGAAAAGGGAACAGATTGTGAAATCACTTGTAAGTAATCTGCAGACTGAACAGGAGAGAGCATCAGAGGGAAGACACTGAAGAAAGTAATGAGACCTTCACTTACTTAGCCAGCTACTGCAAATCTGCAGAAAGCATCGCTCCTTTATATTAGAAAAACAGTGGCCACGTACAGTTTTGGTAATCATTAAGCTTAGTTTGCACAGCTTAAGCGTTGGATTTCAGTGATAATAACAAACGTAAATAAATGCCACTGCCAAAAGAGCGTACTGGAGTAATATTCCCTCAGGTATATTACTTCAGTTTTAAATCACGTTTTTACGAAACCCTAATGTAACCCGGTAGATGAGATATGCCTATGCATTATAAAACACTCATTGCACTTATGAGTGAGATACTATAAGCAGGTATGTCCATATATCCATTATCATCATTTTGCCAGTTTCCTAATACGTTTTTAGGAGTTTTAATTAGTCAGTATCACTCTGAACTTCTGGACCAATATTCCCTGGAGCTCATCAATACCTACTTTCATGTGTGCAGAACAAGCCTTCCATCAACACTAAGCTTCACAAACTCTTCATCATAGCTGGATTATAAAAGAAACAAACGTAGGGAACAGAAAGGTTGAAAATCCTGACAACCTACAGTTCTGATTACTAAGTAAATTCAAAAAATCCAGTTCAGTTGTCTTTCTGTTAAGGTGATCCACACTTCATCTCCATAAAAGAGAACAAAGATCTTTCTCAAACTTGTTCATAAACGAATTTGCCAGCAGTTCCACATATACTTACATAAGTAAGCGTATGATACAGGCCATTATAAGCAACTCAGCAGAATCGTCATATTAAAGTTTATTTGTAAAGGATCACTATTTCTGTAATTTAGAAAAAATCCAGAGGTAGAAGTTTTCCTCCACAGTGGTCTGGGCTATTTAATTCCCTTTTTTTTTTTTTTTTGGGGGGGGGGGGGTAATGAAAGCTACTTTTCTACTCTTTACAGTTGCAAAAAGCCTTCCATATGTTAATAGATGCTCTATTCTTTTGCCCAACTTATGAGAAGATGTTTCCAAAGCTACAGCTACTTGTTTTGCTAAGAAAATCATAGTAAAAGTAATAGGTATGTGGGTAACAAGTATGAAACAGATCAATCTGTGGACTGTAATAAAATTGCTTAGAATCAAATAGCTTTCACCTTTATGCCTATTTAAACAAAGTTATCTGCAGGGGCTGAAGGCTGGTACTTCTAATACTCAGGAGGACAGAATATTCAAGAACAGGAATAAAGATCTACTTCCCATCCTTTCCCTCATAAATACCAGAAGGCTAGTTTGGCAAATAAAACTCAGTACAGCCATGGCAACCTGAAGACTATGAAGTCACGAGAACTGGAAGCTCACTCTTCTTTTCCAGTCACTATAGTTGACAAGTAAAGCATCATATTGTTGAAAGACTAAGAAACACAGAGCCTGCTAGAAGAATCTAGAGAGCGCAGCAGACAGAAATCCCAGGGCTCCTTTTGAAAGCTGGACAGGACATGGAGGCTTGGCTTTTCACTCAATTCTGCAGGCAAGCTTTGCCGGCAGGACTTTTTTCTTCTTATTTTTTCTCTTCCTCTCCCCCAACCCCTTTTTAAATCTGTTTCTGCTAGATACTTACTGGGCAAAAGGCTCCAACTAATAATTTTTTCTGATTCTTTTTCAAAAATGAGTTAATACATGCAAGCATTCAGTTACTCTAGAAAGCTACATGCGCTGCATGAAATGAAAAGCTGTTTTTTTTAAAAGAGTGATGATCATGAGAAAGAAACAAAAGATTATTCCAGAAGAGGCTTATACAGTATAAGTGCTAAGAAAGCGCACAGGCAAAGATAATGCTGGAATTTACTTGAGTATAGTAGTAATGAGATGTGCATATAACATAATTATTTAGGGTGGGGTTTTTTTTAGACCATCAAAACTCAGACTTTTTAGGATACTCCTGATCAAAAATAGCGCAGGAACATGAAAATTATGTAAACATGGCACACTGACCAGTATAACTATTCTCTGTGCTTTATGAAAGACTCAGATAAGTCAATAACATGTAACTGCATCTTTTTATATCAAGTACATCAGATAATCAAATTTCACAGAAATTTTATAGAAATACTCTGTTGCACAGTTAAGACTAGGATTCAACCTGGTAACAGACAACAGCATTAGAACGTAATGCTTTCAGCAGACAGTATAAAATTTAACCTCTGACTGACATTGTGTCAGCTCCAACAAAAACACCCTCCTAAATAAAAACATCCTCCTAAACACGTTTTCCTCTTTTCTTAAAAAAAAAGTTATGACATAAAAGTAACTATGATTTCTCCAAGTTACTAGAAGAATAAAAACTTTCTGTAAGAAAAGTTACTGGACTTTTGTAGCAATATAAGCAAATTAAAGTGAACAACTTATGCATTTATTTTAAGAACTGAATTATTGCTATTCCTATTTCAAGTAAAATCATAATCATAAAAAAGTTATTAAAATAATTGCTGTACTATGTAAGTGGAGAAGTTCTTTAAGTTTTTGTTCTATCAATTTATTTTCCTCTTTAAGAGAGTAGTGCCTCTTTAAAAACATATCACCTTAGTAGGTAATTTTTTGGCTGGAGGGCTGGGAGACTGACTTAACCGAGTAAGAAAACTTAAAAAAGAATAAGCCTTGTTCAAGAGCAAAAAATGAGAAAAGCTTTTCTTGCCAAAACAGTAGCCTTCTTACTTCATTTCTGCAATTCCATTTATTATATATTTGCTGTGCTTCCCACTCATTTGTTGTAAGTTTTTAAGTTGATGTGCTCTGAAGTACCACTGTATCACAGATTCTCGGGAAGGATAACAACGTATTTAACATCCCCCTTCTCGCTGTAGTAATCAAGCTCAATAAGTATCAATCACAATTTGCTTAATCAAACACTGCCAAGACTTCAAAGAATGGACTTTTCATTTCATATGAACAGGTCAAACGAGCTGCAATCGCAGCTCTACTGCTATGAACTAGCAATTCCCATATGTAAGAGATTACACGCTTGATTATTCTGAAGATGCTACGATACTGCTAAAGGGGAAAAATGACATTCACCTTTGCACTATACTTCCAATTCTTTATTAGACTGACCTATGCCACTACTGACTTTTGCAGCAATTTCTGTACTTAAAAGTAAAACCACAAAAACCTCAAAGCACCAACCGGTATAGAAAAAGGGAGCAGCTTTTCTACCGACAAATACAGGTCAATGTGATAGGACTTCAATGCCCCAATCACTGTACTGCCTACCATTCAACAGATCAAGTTCAGATCTGTCATGTTCTGAGCCTCCTCTAAGAGATCTCAAGAATATCCATGACAAAAAACTTCCGTCAACAATGAAACACTGCAAGATTGCAGTAGAATTAATCCCTCCTCGCTACATGACTTTTGGGGAGATTACTCTCCACACAGTTGCATGCAATCACAAGTCCATCCATCTTCAGCACAAAACGCAAGGCTACTTTTCTGGACGCAATTTGGACATAATTGTGGAATAATAAGTACTCTTAGAGGTAAAACTAGCAATGCTGTTAATTATACTCATTTACCTTTTTCCATTTTTTAAGAGGAAAAAAAAAAAGACAGCTTTGTGTATCGAGAGTTTATGCAATTTTGGTAAGAGACACCACGAGTGTGGGGAGGGTTCCCTGGTAGATTTGTTACAAGGACACTCGGGTCTACTAAATCCAGAAGGCCTTCAAGTTGGAACTCTTCTCAAGAATAACCCCTCACTGTGGTTTCTCAGTCAATACCAAAAGGCCCAAAACCTATCTCCAGTTGGCTGGGGACCTCCACCCCCCACCTCCACCTCCACCCCCCACCCCCATTTTCATACTGTGACCCACACTGCACTTCACAGCCGACGCTCATAACGCAGTTTTGTTCTTTCCTTCTAGCCCCCCTTGAAAGCTCTCCATCGTCATGATGTTTGGATGAACTGGCAACAGTCAGGGTCCTGCTGCGTGGTGGCCAGAATCCATCAGGCTTACCAATAGTGTCTCATTCATCTTTACTCACCATCTGTCTGTATCCTATTATTTTAGGCTATTCTTAGATTGTACGCTGTCTGGGGCAAGAACCATTTTTTTTTCTGTTTTGTATCTGCACAAAACAGCACAGCACTGTCCTCCTCTGTGGTATCTATTAAAACAATACAAGTGGAGCTGCTGGATATGGATTTTATAATCCTCTGCTTATAGGAAGAACGCTCAAGAAGGTCAAAGAAAGAGAGAACAAAAAAAAAAAAAAACCACTCATATCTCCCTCTTCCTACCAGTTTCAGCCTTCCAAGACTCCTGTCTCTTTTTCCAGAAAAATCAGTTTCCCATTTTTTAAAAAAGCATAAATTTTAAAACATACATGTCAGATTACAGCAGTAATAAAATATTTTAACATATTTTTCTTTACAAATGCAAGTGACGTTCATTCAACATATGGAATGTTACTACTTACATAATAAAGTATACGTATGCAATTTCACTGTAACTAACACGTTTTCTAAGTGACCTAACACATGCAAAATCCTCTCTCTCTGAAAGAAGGATGGTTATGCACCAATTTATAAGAAACAGTTTGAGCTTCTTTACTGTGACATTTTACCTAGTCCCTTGTCACTGGTTAAATAGTCTTTTCCTTCTTCACCGATAAAATAATCTAATCACAGCTCTTATCCCTACTTGCCCTTTGGAAACACACAAGCACTTTCCACTTAGGGGACTAAAAACAAAAATAAAACTGGAAACCTGTGCGCATCTTTCAGCACTGACACCACAAATCTACGTCCCCCTACTTTCTTCTCTATGCATCCAGGCCGTTCTTAGGAGCTAACTTCCGCTAATTTTGTTATCGTTTTGGGGTTTTGTTTGACGGGGTTTTCAGGGGGAACTCTCTTAATTTGGCCTCGGTACCGCTATCCAAGTAAACAGACTAAACCTGGTTTCTCTTCCCAGCAAAGAGTCCTCCCACCAACCCTACCTCTCGGGGGTCACTGCAAAATCATACGCTGCAGTAACAACTTCTGCTCAGTCTCTCTGCCCCTAGTTCAGTATCTTTCCTACTGTACCAAGCTTTCATCCTGCACTCATCACTTGGCAGCTGCCCACCCGTTTGAATACCGCAGCCCTGCTTGCAAAGGGAAACATATGAACCGACAGGCAGATCCCAACTAAAAATTATGTCAGCGTGCTGTAGACTAACAAGCGCAAATACTAAATTTAAAGGGGTCGAATATCCCCTCGGTTTATCACGTCATGTCGCTGCTGTCACCAAAGGAGAGGGAAAGGTGGGAAGGGAACGGGAGAGGGAAAAAATCTGAAATAAACATCCAGCAGCACGCTCACGAAGTGGAAGGACTTTAATTTAGAAACCAACGAAACGTTTAAACGCCGTGTCACGCCGGGGTAGCCCATTCTGGAGGCGAACCCGCCTTCCCCCTCCTCGGGCGGCAGCAGCGGCAGCCGGTGCCACCCGCCCGCCGCCAGCATCGCCGGGGGGGGGGGGGGGGGACACGGGACGACGGCTCGACCCCGCCGCCCCCCCGGGGAGCTGCGGCGGCCCCCGACAAACGGCGGTGAGGGCCGCCGCCACCCTGCCAAGCGGGGGGCTGCCCCAACGCCCGCCCCTCTCCCCTCACAGCGCCTCGCCGCCCGCGCGGCGACCGTTAGGCTGCGCGCGGCGACCGTTAGGCTGCGCCCGGCCCGGCCCGCCCCGCCGCACCTGGATGTAGTTGGTCTCGCAGTACTCGGCCACCCGCTCGAGGTTCGTGTAGCTGTCGAACAGGGCCCGGCGCCCCCCCGGGATCTCCTCCTCCAGCAGCATCTGCAGCTCCGCCATCTTCACATCCTCTCCCCTCCCCTCCCCTCCGCCCGCCCGCCCGTCCCGCTGCCGCCCGCCCGTCCCGCTACCCGCCGCCCGGGCCCGGCCTCGCGCCGCGGGCAGGCAGCGCGCGAGACCCCCACCGCGCCGCGGGGGCGGGGCGCGGCTGGGCGGCGCCTCCTGCGCATGCGCCCGCCCCCTCCCCTCTCCCCCTCCCCCCGCCCGCCCACTCGAGCCCACTTCCGGGCCCCGCCGGGCGACATCCGGGAGGCGCGGGGGTGCACCGGGAAACCCCTTCCCCCGTCGTGCCGCGGGGGACGCGACGGCGGGGGGAACGAGAAGCGAGGGCGCCAAGGGGCTGGGGGGGGGAGGGAGGGGGGGGGAAGAACGCGGCGCGCGGCGACCGTTGGGCTCGGGCGACCGTTGGGCCGGGGCGTCTCCGTCCTCGCCTCGACGGGTGCGAAGCGCTCACAGCCGGCTGGAGGTAGAAGACGAGGGCCTGGGTTTGTGTCACCCCCCCGCCGGGGTGGGCGCAGCTGTTGGCCAGGGTCGGCACGACCTGAAAAAAAAAAAACACGTGCTGGTTTCACTCACGGACTTCGGCAGCGTGGGGTTAATGAGGCAACTGAGGTGCTTCAGATCAGGAATATGCTGAAATAGACTGGCCTGGAACTTTCTCCCCTCAAGTTTGTGACTTGGGGACCCTTAAAAATAGCATTTGTTTGCTAAGCGCTTCTAATCTGCATTTTCATTTTATGAAGCCTTAGCCTTTTTTATCATTTTGCATTAATTTACTTAACAGCAACTTGCTAGCAGCACTCTTCCAGAGCCTAGGTCTAATTCCACATCCACTGATATCAAGAGAAGCTTTGTTTTTGAATACAATGTGTGCTAGGGTCAGACCCTTATGCTTTTAACGTAACTGCTGCTCAGTTCTTCTGATCAGCAGAGGAAGAACAAAATGTTTCTTTTGTGCAGATTCCATGTGAAAAGCAGCTATTGTACAGGGGCAAGAGGAAGGGTAAATTCTCAGCCTCCAAGTAGTCAGCTTTTCAACTTTAACAGAGGAAAGTGTATAATCCAAGGTCAGCTGAAACAGAGAGAAAGGACAGCCATGGCTAAAGCAGAGTGCTGAAGTCATGAGTTAGGAGGTCTGTTTGGTCAGTTCCTGGCTTTAACACTGACTTCCTTTATGTCCTAGGCAAGTCCCTCAGTATCTCTAAAACTGTGATGAAAATGCCTACCCTTAGAACAATGTTGAAGAGTTGAATGCCCTACTGAATTCTCTCAGCAAGCACCTAACAGCAACCTTTCTCCTACATAGGAAGGGATCAGCACCCTCAGCTAAAGCCTCCCAGCTTTCTCAAGGGAGGTCATTTCCCTCTTGGAAATGAATTAGCAGCTGTGGTTACTCATCTCATGCTCCCATGAGGTTCCACAGAGCCCCTGCTGCCACTGCAGGGCAGCCCTGGGCTATATGACATCCCTCACTTTGACATGATAGCATGACACTTGGTAGACACCAAGTAGAGAAGATCCAGGGCTAGTGCACCAACCTGGCATTGTGGGAAGGGTTATTCTGCATTGAACGCTGGCCCAGAGGCATCCATCTATCCTCCAGGGGATTTCTAGACTTACAGATAGATCCCAAACACTTGGTGGGGTCAGTCAACAAACATGCAGTCTTTGGGGCCAGCCCTTTAAGTTTCTTCCCTTAAAAGAGAAACGAGATAGAAATCCCTGCCCTGAGGGATGTCTGCCTGAAGACATCTTCCTCTTAGCTTGCAAAGGTTCTCCCATGTGAAGGATGAGTCAGGCTCAGCGTTCGTTAACACTGCTTTGAAAATCTCATGTGCAAAGCATTTTTCTCTCATTTTTTCTCCTGTGGGTTAAAATTTACAACTTCAGCTACTTAATTGTGTGTTTCAATTTTTCTTTAGGCAGTTGTGCCGAGACACATTCATATTTTGCAGCTGTAGTAGTCTAATTTCACAGAGAGATTTTGGGATCACAAAACACCCTGACAGGGACCCTGTGCCATGACATGCACTTGGGGGTGGGGGGGGGAGTCATTCCTCAACAGCGTGCATGCTTCAGGCAGCTGCGCTGCTGTGGTGTTAGGCCTCCCAGTGCTCTCCGCAGGGGATTCTGGTGCTCGCTGCCCTAAAATTATATGGACTGATGAACTGAGTGCTGTGTAGTCTTGTTCTTGGTACCCTCTCCTTCAAGGTTTGAAAAACATGAGTTACACCTCCAAAAATGTTGATCATCTTGTAATCAAAGAATAAACTCTCAGTTCCTCTAGTGATTGCTACCCACCTTTTGAGAGAGCTGAACCAACCCGTTGCTGCAGAGGCTCAGGGGAGAAAAGTCAGCCGAGATCAACCCGCAAGGTGCTGCTGTACGGTGTGGAGCTCCGAGCCTCGTCCCACGCCTCCAAGAGTCCACCGTTGCCAGGCCTCAGCCTTCCCTTGGGCCTCCTGCCAATGAGTAACGCTTTCACACTGAGGTACCGGGCCTCGTGCTCCCTCCTCACGCTTGCTTCAGGTTGGACTCCCCTGGGTCGCACCTGGCCCTGCTGTGGCTCCGGTAGTTACTCGCACCCACGTTCCCAGGGCACTGCATTTGTGCCAGGCTGGAAGCAAGCTGAGGCTTCCCTTCCCTCGTTCATTTACTTCTCAGGTGTCAAGTCAAGCTGTCATGTGGCACCTCCCCACGGTTGTAAACCTGCTCCTTCTCTTGGCAAAAGGAGAAAGCTGTCAAGATGTTAAGGGGAAGATTTTCCAAAGAGGCTGTTATGTGTTTTAACTCAAATTAGTAGCACCAGGTTGCAGGGAGGGGGAACTGTTAATTGTGTCATCTCTCTGCGCTTTTGGGTGTCTCCAGGGCCTGCATTCCGTGGAAACCTGCAAGGGCCCATCTGCCGCCAGCTCCACGCTCCGCGTCAGCAGACGTTTTCACAGGGAGCTCCCGTCCATGGGTCAGGCGCCTCTTGACCTCTCAGCGGCCCTGCCAGTGATTTTTAGGGTATAATGAAACGGACCATCTGAGATATGTGCGCACGCCCCTGTTCACCACAGTAGCTGGTCTACCCTGCCTCCATAATTAGGTGCTTGCTATCGCAGCATGTTCACTTTTTTTTTTTTTTTTTTTTTTTACCAGAGTAGTCTTTGATTGATTTAAATTTATATATGAAGAGCCCTGCTGTCAATGCAATGACCATCCTATAATCCTCTCTACACGTACAAAAAATAATTGGAAATAGTGTTTAAATTAGACCAACTGAATCCAACTACCACTTCCCTAAATTTACATAAATGAGTTCCCATCTGTCAAGTGAAGTGATGTGCTAAAGTAATTTTAAGCTTTTTAACTCCCCCAGCCTTAGTTGCACGATTACACACTTTGACTTTTCCAAGTTGTTTTCTTTTTAATGCTTTTGTGCAACATTTTCCTCCTTAGCACAATAGCTTTAAGGCTGGGAAGCAAATGCATTTTCCTCCTAAACATACTGTGCAATCACCATACAATAGAAAGGTAAGCACCTAGTGGGAGACACTCAACTGGAGGTGGAGCCCGAAAGCACAGGGAGACCAGTATGCTGCTGAGTTCCCCCCCACACATTATGTTTTACCTCTGCCAGTCACCCAAGGGAGCGACTGCTCACAAAAACTTGCAGAGACGAGTAAATTGTTTCATCGTGTGCAATCAATCTCACAGCTGGGCACCTTGTGCGTGTCCCACAGTTTGAATAACCAATTTTTAATTAGAGAAAAGTGGTAATGGAGTCGCTCAAAGGCCATCGCACATTTTTGGCACCACAGTGAGACATCACAATGAACGCATGCATTTACAAGCCTCTTCCATTTTCTTTCCTATACGGAAACCTGAACAGCACAGTCACTACATCTGGGTTATGTGAGCTAACATCCCATTAGACAGATGACCAGGTCAGATCGCTGGCATACTGTAGCAGGTTTTCTGTACTCTTGTGTAAATAGCTCTGCTCTAGTTTTAAGAGGTTCGCATTTCTGAGACTTTTGCCCTTAACAAAAAACTTCTCACATTTTGTAAAAAGTGGAAAGAAAAGCTGAAAATCCCCATGCTTGCTGCATCACATGGAGCCTAACAAATTTACAGCTGCGCAAAGGACAAAGAACAGCTGGACACTGACGCTGAACATATGGTCACGCACACTGACCATATGCATAGACCCAGGCCCTCTTACTCAGCCATCAGGAAACATTTACAGGGGGCATGGGGGTGGGAGGAGAAATCGGGGGATTGAAGAAAATAGTTTGTAGCTTATGTAACTCCACTCTCCCAGCAAAGACATTGCTGAGCCATCCTGCCCGCTCCAGATAATGCCTGCATACACCTCTGGCTGGATGGCAGATCTTTGCTAGTCTAATAATCCAAAGCACTTGAAGCTAATAGCAGAGTGAGATGCATTTAACTCCCAAGGTTATTCCCTAGTGTCAGGGGTGCCCTCAAGGCACGGCACAAAACGCACCTCCTATACATCCAACACTTGCGACAAATGGTGTCAGGCTCCTCAGGCGTCTTAAACACTCAGCCTCCAGTCTTCACTGTAAAACAGACTGAAACCCCCCGACCCTACAGCTGCAGTCTCCTCCTTCCTTGGGCATTCAGCAGTTTGCTGGGCGCTCGAGATTGCAACCACCAAAAACCTTCTTGCTCATGAGAAGGTGCTACGGGGTAGATTGCTTTCTGCACAAACGGTAGGAAAAGTCACTTTTGGGGTGGTTTACATCTCATGGCAGTATTTGCCGTAACTGTTCAGGGGGTGTTTCAGAAACCCCACAGACAGAGGCAGTACACGATGGACGTCTGACGTCCCATAGCACCTCCACAGAGGGACAGGACATGCTGCAGAGATTCAGCCCTACTGTTCTAGGGCATGTCTCATTCGAAATATCAAGCTTTTTTCCTAGGAGTTCAAGTTTTCTCTTGAACCTGATTTCAACACAGCACTGTGTGAGGACACAGCCAGTACAAGAGGAGAAACTCTCCAAGAGAGGAAGAGGTCAGGCTAAAGAAGAAAACTAATGATCTCTTTCCAACATTTGAGACTTTAAAAGAAAACAGACAACAAATGCTCTCAAAGAGGAGAAGCCAGCACAAAGCACAGTTGCTCATCAGTCTCCTTCAAGGGTTTAAACAACAAACGCTCCAGGGGCAAGAAAACAAAAAAGAAAAAAAAAAAAGAAACAGCTCTAATTTGTTTTTCTTTCCTACCAGTATTCCCTTTCCAAGGTGCCAACTCAACCAACTGCCACTCCTTTCCCACCCTGTCCTGACCCTTGTGGCACCCTCAGACAAGGTCTGATTTGCCTGCTGAGGAGACAGACCCTAAAGAGAAGATTGTGGAGTTAATGCTCCACTATGCTGCAGAGGAAAATTCATCCTCTCTCAACTCGATTCAGGCTCACTACAGACTCTAGCAGATGTCACTGGCCTAGTTATACTTTGTTCACATTTGCAAGTTTTCTTTGCAGCTACAAGGGTTAAAACCTTTCTCTAGGGTTTCCGTTTCTTCCTGCTTTTGATGAAAGTTCAGATTTTTAGGTACTCACATGACTCTAGGAACTTGGCCTCTGGAACTTTTTTACTCCTGTCCTGTTTGTAATCATGCTTTAACCGCATGATCCTTTTAAAAAAGTTTTAGGTCCTTGCATATTCTGAGGAGACACCAAAAAAATGTGTTGTTCCTGGAATTAGCTTAACTCCCTAGCCTGGAAAGGGTAATAAATCAATACATGCATGAAGTCATCATTTCTGCTTCCATCACACATCTGGTCGAGTAATCCCCTTTCGCTAGGCTGCAAAGGCAGCTCCTCTTTGCACAGCTTCTGTTCACTATCACAGTTTGCAGTTCGCGCTCTCTTCTTCTCCTGACTGCTCTGTCCTCCAGTCTGGCTAACACTTAGAAGCATTTCAGCTCGCTCTCTCACCCACAGCTATTTTTGACTGTAATGGTAGCAGCACGAATCTCAGTGATGCAGTACTGACTAGCAGGAGATGGAGACTAATGTCTCCCCATCAGTCGCAGCAGCTTCACCCGTCTCAGTATGAAACTGGTTTCACAGAATATTTATGTGCAGAAGGCAGGCAGGCCTCCCTGCATTGACTCCTCTGAGAGGCACTTTAAAGGACGCATTTATTTCAAAGGCAGAGACATCTCTGGATCATGTGAGCATTTAGCAGGAAAGAGTTACAGCCTCAGCTCTGATACCCATCCTGCTACAAACTAGTCAAAGTCACAGCCTCAGTACCCTGATTTTCTCCCTCTGAAGAAAAGCAAGAACGACACTTGCCCAGGCTGATGAAGAACAGGGATGCGATACGTGGCCAGGGCCAGGCGAGAGACCAGGATCCATAAGTGACTCCCATTGTTGAGTAAAAGGTGCAGACACTGAAGGCCCATGAGAGACTGTTAGGACTGGGGCAGCGTTGACCCTGATCTGGTGTGAGCTATGCATGAAGCATGAAGGTGTTTCTATGTAACTATACCAGTGTAGCTGGCCAGCTCGTTTTAACCAGCTTCTAGATTGTGTGTGACACACACACACACACACACACACACACACACACACACACACACACTCACGCATGCACTCTCAAAGGGTGAGGTTGAAGATGATGCTTATTTCAAGTAATGTTTCTAAACAACTGTGTGTAGAGCAGAGGACTGAATGGTTGCAGTGACCTGTAATAATAACTGAGAGGAGTTCAGAGAAATAGTTCACTAAGAGCTTGAACACACATGCTCCTGTCTCGAAAATCTGAAAGTGGCAAACCCTGCTCCACGACACCAGAAAACACTCAGTCACCTTCCAAGTTCTTCAAAATGCAGAGCTACATGGAAAAGACTTGCAAGTAGAATTTGTTCCTGTCGCTGTATTTTGATTCTAACATCTCATCTGCTAGCTTCCCTCCTTCATGAAGACTGTTTATAAATATATCAGCAAGGGATGCAACTCATTATGCTCTTAAGAAGAATCTGTGTTTTGGATTTCTGTTTTTCTATAACCTAGATTTTGTACTTTTAAATGGTGTGTCATGCAGGGTGCATGCATTCCCACAGGACAGAGCTGTAACAGAAAAGCCAGCATTTCAAATCTGCGTCGTTTTGAACGCAATGGGCCAAATTCCTCCCCCGTGTAAGCTGGCAGAGCCAAAGGCAGAGGGTGACCCAGTTCTGCGTTCTGCACTTGAATTCCCCACTAAAGACTACGGGCATGAAATCCTGGCCTCGCTGATATCTCTGAGTGTTTTTGCATTGGTTTCCTGGGGCCTGGGCTGCTACTTAGGAATTTGGGGTAGGTAAAAAACGCAGGAGCAGGACATACTCCCTCTTTCCCACACAACTTGCTCTGGTGGAGAGACACAGTGCAAACAGCAGTCACATGGGAATTACTCAGGTTATTCAAACGCTAGCCTTAACAATCCTTTGCACGCCAACAAAAAATAAAATAAAATAAAACAAAACAAAACAAACCTCAGCTATGACCTGCTTCTTCCCACCTAACCATTTCTTCTGAGTACCAGTGAGCCTAACATTGTTAACATAGTTTTTGTAGTTCTGTTTAGAGGTTTTTTGATTTTTTAATATGATACTCAATATTAAAAAGGGAGCATTTTTACCCCAGTATTTTCTGGAAGGCTTTTTAAGTTTTTCTGCACTGGACCAAAATTCATCTGTTCTCAAAGCACAGTGAATCACAGTACTGACCCTCTGCTTCCCCCGTATCTCCCTTGCTGTACCTGCAGCGGGTCTCCCTACCCATGAATGACCAGGAAACTGCATAGTGACAGTGGACATACACGTGTTGGCCTAAAAGCATTTTACTTGAGTCCCTCCAAAGACAGCCTCTCCTTCCATCACCTCATCTTGATAGAGGAGGTCAGATTTGACTTTTTTCTCTTCTCCTCCTTGAAGAGGAGAGTAAAAACAGAAAGGTCTCTGTGGGCCTGTAGTGTTACCAGTGGGTACCTGTCACCCCACAAAACTAGCAGTTAGCTAGGCAAAATTGTTTCTCCGTCTCTCCCCTCAGAGTACTTACAGTGCCAGTCCTGCCTTGGTGTGCTTTGCAAACTCCTTGCAGATCAGCAGAAGATTGGCTTTAGCAGTTAAAGCATTGACCTGGTTCTCAGGTAATCTAGGGTCACTCCACAGCTCTGGCACAGATTCCTTGTACGAGGTAAGTTGCTTCTCTCTTTCCCTATATATCAGCAGACCTCTCAACTCATGTGCATGAAATCCTCTATCTTGGGACCTGTGATGAAAGCAGGAATCTGGTCATGAGACAGATCTGTCACCTTGGATATGATGCAAGAGCCTACTGTGTGAGGCATATTCAAGAAAATTGTACATGCCACACCTTCCTTTCCTCCGGCAGCTGAATCCCAGATCGGGCCAGCCAACTGCACTTGGGACATGGGCTCCTGGGCAGGCAGAGATGCAGGAGAGGATGGAACACTGGAATGTATGATAGGACCCAAGTGACTGACTATCATGCATCAACACCTGAGGTTTGATCTGTCTCATACAGGGCTAAGGAATTTTTCCCATTTTTGTCTTTTTAGGACCAGACTTTCCAAAGACCACAATGGAGTGAGGTGTTCACACCCCCAAATTTAAATGGAGCAGGCATCTGACCTGCTTTGGAGATGCCAACCTTAGCTAACCAGTTTCTAGTGGGTTTGGGGCTCAGTTGGGTGTGCAGTTGTGGGGTACAGCAGCTCTGACATTGGTTTTAGAGCCCCTATTGCTCCTGCTTCCCCAGCGAGGGAATGGGATCGCTGTGGGAGACAACCCCAGCACGGGGCCGGAGGTGAACGGCTCGAAGGCCATAGGTTGGTGGCCCTTCACCTAACCCAGTCTGGGGCTGCACCATTACCGAAGGATAAATAAAGCTGAGCTCCACTGTTCAAAGTAATCATGCAGGTCTGTGTAGCTCCCGGGCCTCACACAGATTTATTTGAATCGGGAACACCAAGGCAATTCATCCTCTCTCAACAGCCTCGCTCCTTGCTCTGTAGGCTCAATACCCGTGGAGCCCAGCTATGCATTAGTTCCCTTCCTTCCCTCTCTGCATTTCTCTGCAGTGTATATTCACTAAATATAATCTGACAGCTTGCTTACTTAGGTCCACAGCCTCAACACCCAGGCACTGCTTCTCTGTGCCAGAAGCTCTATTTTAAAAGTCAAGCCTTGATCTCCCTCACAGCTCATCCTGCACGAGGAATGAGCACACGATCACGTCCTCTCCCTCTTCACCCCCGTCGCTGGTGTCAGAAAGGGCTGCACCGACGTTTGCAGTGGCACATCCCTCAAACATCTGGCAGCCTCAGAGCCACGCAACCACGAGTTAACTGTTTCGGTTGCTTTGCTAACGCCCTCGGCTCCGGTGAGTTTATCTGCTTCCACTAGTTCTAGCGTTGCCTTAATTGTAATTCCCTTTGACGCCATCATATGCATCCAATTTCACTACCTAAGCCAGCTCTCACATCGAAGTGGCGGTCTACTACTCTTCAATAACTTCCTGGCTCACCAGCTTCGAAGAATGCCATATTTCTGCAACACGCGCTTGCTAAAATGTCCCCTTGAAATCTGCCTTGTAATTGCATTACCTGACCTATAGCACACTGAATCTCAAGGGCCTATTATTTATTCTAGAATAATCTGCAACTTGTCAGTACATGTAACATCTCAAACAAAAGAGCTCATTTAGGCCAGTTGCTAGCTGTACTCCTTGATTCAGAAATCCAGAGCTCATTAGAGTACTGAGTATTGTTTAAGTGTATACATAACTAGGATAAAGAGATTATTTCGGGGCACACACTGGCTATCATCTCTAATAGGCAGGAAGGGGAGGAGAGGAGCAAGCACATATAGCTGCTGTACTTTTGTTCCTCTACTGCCAACCTGTTATTTCAGAGCTCTTTTTATACATAGAAAAGAACAGAATGGGGAAATCTTTATCTTAAAAAATGGCTGGAAGCTCTGTGAATTTAGCAGTGCTTAGGATAAAATACCCGCAGTAGCCTTCCCCCTCCTCTGACTCCTCAGGAACCAGCCGTATTTCTCACTGCTTTCCATTAACTACTTTTATTATCTGAAAGTCTGCCCACATGAGTAATTGAGTGAGTCACATCAGCAAAAGACTTGGTGGAGCTTTATGAGGAGGCTGCAGTGTAAATTTTTTTTTCTTAAATCACAGTTTAATTTACAGATTGAGGATTTTTAGCTGTGACGACAATTTCAAGACCTGTGCAGTAGTGGGAGAAAGAAACACAGAGGTGATAAGGATTTCCAGTTCTTAAGGGTAATTGAGAAAACGTGATGGCTCGGCTCAGTTTACCACACCGGCACAGTACAGCTATAAAATATATAAAGGCTACTGCAGGATGTAGGTTTGCAGAATTTTTATCTCTACTATGTAAAAGTCACCATCAAGGTGCTTCAAGCACAAAAGAGGTTCACTATGAATGATGATATAAATAGCCACAGGCCCTAGCCAGCTATCTCTGCTAGGATATGAAACCAGAGGCCTGATCCAGCCAACCCCCTACATCATTTCCTTTTTATTTGCATTACAGCAATACTAGATTTGCAAAGACACCTAGGCACTTAAATAGTCAGGCAGGTGCTTAATGGGATATTCAAAATCTAAACACCTAAGCAGCTTCAAAAATTTGGTTTTAAATGCCTACAAGCCACAACTAAGGTTTACGTGCCGCTGTGCTAGGCTATTATATGAACAGCCAGTGTCATTCATTGCAATCGCACAGCATAAACAGTCATACAAAGGTTTTCAGGCTAAGAGTTAATTTGGAGCGGTCTGTTAACAAGCCTTTTACAAGAGCAACAACATCAAATGAAGGTGCAGGTTCCTACAAATTTAATGTGAACTCTGCACGGTGGAAGGACTAAGCGCCTGAGATGCCCTCTCTGCTCCCAAATACCTTACCAATGACTGTGGGGCTCTTGGCTCCATTGGTCCCACTGTGGCTGATTTTCCACGACACACAATGGTGTATTCTTGCAGGCATCTCTGGCAGCTCCCATTAACTCACACAGCTCGTTATTCTCCTCCCAAGGCCCCTTTCCCCCATTCAGGCTCCCGGGAGAGTCTGCAGAAGCAGGACAGCCACCTCACAGAGACAAGAGACGGTCACAAGCCAACCAGCTGCACAGGGCACAACCTCCCTTCCCCACACGTGGGACAGTGGCAAGTGGGAGCCAGGCGGCCCGAAGGCAGGGATTTTGGCCTGGAAACGCTGTTTGTGGAAGCTTAGAGCTACACGGGAACGCCACTGCATGTTACAACGCGGCAGCAGGTCTTTCCCCCTGCGCAGCAGCAACCCAGTTCCTGCTAGGCAGTGCCTATGGCGTTGCGAGCCCCCTCATCATCGTGCCAGATCGACTGACAAGCACCCGTGGATGGAGGCATAGTCAGCTCATGACATACCGAGTACCCAAGCCCGCAGGGCAGGGATTGAAGTTGCTGCATTTCTGTTATTGGACATGCCAGAGCGCCTGCATCTCCCAGGGTTCAGCTCTAAGGCAAACGCATAGAGGGAGAGCATCAGTGTGCAGCACAAAATACCTTAATGGCCTTAAAGGGTAGAGCGGAATAAACACGATAACGTAATCAGTAATTCACAGCTAACAAACCCCACACGAGCAAGGCAGTAGCTTTCCACTCCAAGGAACCACTAAGACAGAGTATGTATTTTCATGTTAGTGATGATGTGAGGGCATGCATATTAGTCCCTCACTTAAAAATCTGACAATAGTGAATCTCAATAGAGTATCCAACAGCGACGTGAGAAATTTAGCTTTTTCCCACGCTGCGGGTAGGCTTTACCAATGCAGACGTAGGGAAGATGACAAGGGGAATAAAGTAGCCTTGCTTATTTTGTATCTGGGTCTCGGCCAATATGAAACACTGCTACCAGGTGCCAATTTCCACAGTCTGACAATATGATCTTTGCTTTTGCAGACACCCTCATTTGCTTCCCTTCTTTCATCCCAAAAGATAAAGGGTCAAATATGACTTACTGCTTTCCTCTTACTGTTCCAGCAGATTTTTGTTCCTTTCCTGGATTCATGGCCTGGGGCAATTTGGTCAGGGCAACAGCCTTCCTGTGTGAAACGCCATCTTCTTTTTATATATAACTACTCTTTACCCTCATCCCACCCCAACCTCCCCTCCCCAAGAGCTCTCAGCACTAAGTACTTGTAGGAATTTAGTCTATTGCTGAAACACAGCCCCCAAGCCAGCAGGTACAAAGCACTGTAGGAGCATCTGGTTCGGTTCAATTAAATTAAAGAATTGAATCCAGCTAATAGCTGTGCCCAGCAAGCCCTGGCTTTTTACAAAGGATACCCAGGGCCGCCTTCTATAAAGCTGTAAGACGGAAGATGATCCCTTTACCTTTGCTGCAGCGTCTGAGTCATTTCTGAGTTGGAAGCGTCTGTTTTTAAAAAAAAAAAAAAAAAAAAAAAAAGGCCTCTTTTGGTGAGACTAGAAAGTTGGCAGCCAAGCAGGCACAGCGTTGGATGTCTTCAGTGCCAGGCTTGTGACAGAGCTGACCTGCCGGGCTCCAGCGGGGAGGTGGGAGCGGAGCGTGCCAGCAAGGAGCCCAGTGCTGTGGGGACCTGGGCACAGAAGCTTCAGAGATTCGGTGGTGGCCCCAGCACTGATACCCCAAAGAAAGACCAAATGTTTCCTGCCTAATAGTGTCATTGGAGGATAGCATCACTTGCCCAGCTGCAGCAGGGTTTCACTGTACATGACGGGGTACCAAAACAGTTCCCAGGGCCGAGTTTTACCTGGCTCCTCTGCCATTTCTTCTCACTTTGAATCCTGTGTTGTCTTCTGCCTGTCCGCAGCCAAAGGCCTCAGTTACCTTATCACCACTCCTATCCCTCAGACATCTGCGTATCAACTATAATTAAGTTTGTGCTCTGACTTACACTGGATTTAGCCTGGAACGCTGCAAGATTTGTCCTTGTGACTCTTTAGTGGCCTAAGCTGATCTAGTTAAACTACTTTCCTCATTAAAGAGATGATCAATGCTTGTGCTAGAGATATTGGTGTGGATACAGAACTGTGATCGGTGCTTCTTGCCTCCTTGAAACAAAGCTTTTCTTTGCAGGAGTGTTAATATCAGAGTAATCACACTTACTTCATTTATCTTGGGTTCTGGCTCCTCTGTAAAAGGAAAAGGAATGACCTGAAAAGCAGGGGAAAAGATTTTTCCACTCCAGCCCTCCCCTAAATCTTTTTGTGGGAAACACAACTGTGTTTTGAATGCTAAATTCGCACAGATTTAAAAATACTTATCTTCAAGCAATGTTGCCTTGGCAACATTATCTTCTCTCCTTCCCCACCCTCCATATGTGAGGAACATTTTCTTTGTCTTTCTGTCTTTTTTTCTCTTTTCTGCATGTGGTAGATCCTCTTCCCCGTCTGCTACTGCCAAAAACCTGGCATTGAATCCTAAGAGATGTCAAACAGGCCTCTTGTTTAGCTGAAGAGTGATTGCTAAAAAACAGTCCTGAGCTCAACTAGAAAAAGATGTCAATATGGGTACCCACTCTCAGGCTACAGAGAAAGATGCCTGGAATATTTTCCAGCAATTCCTGCTTCGGACAAGTGGAAAGAAACAGTAAGAGCTGCCATGATAATCATAACAGTTCTGCTTCCTGGTGGCATAACCCACTAGTGATGAAGATTTGCTTTCTCATTAGGACCTTTTTTCCCCCTCCCAGTCACTCTTGATAAAGGGGGTAGAAAAGTGGGTGAAGTCCTATATGCCCAAGTACTTTCATGCATATACTATTCTACCTCACTGGTTTTGCCCCAAAGCTACAAGAGGATCCCAGTACAGAAAGAAAGCCAGTAAGTTGTAGACTTCAACCTGCTGATCAGAATGTATCTGCATCCAAAGGTCCCTGCCAGAGAATCCTTTTGGCAGCAATAACAAAAGCCTTGGGAAGGCCAGCCATGCCTGACTGACGGGTGAGACTGTACAGATATCGCCTACTGCCAGCATAAGAACGTGTGCACCTCACAAAGAAGGGAGGCAATTCTCGTTAACTGTGGCATTACCAAAACGTTCTCAAACAAAATGTGCAGGTGAGAGAGGTATGTTGTTTCCCCAGTTTGTACCGCCAGCAGCCCCGGGTTCACATGATAACTGCACAGCTAGGGGGGAGCTGGCGAAAGAGCTGCCCAAGATGTTTTAAATCAGCAAATGCCCACTCTGCCCAACAACCACCACTTTGTTTTGCAGTCAGCAGGCCAGAACTTGACCTGGAAAATCCTTTCCATTTCAGGATGGAAAGTAAACCATACAGTCCTCAGCCCTGAGCTGCATGCCACAACCATCACCAGCAACTCATTAATCTGCTGGGAACAGGAGAGAGATATTGCCACTTTGCAGTAATGGGTCGATAGGCAGCCCAGGTTAATTAAGAACTAGAGGTGACACCATTCCTGGCTATTTTGGAGGTAGGAGAAGGCTAGCTGCAACAAGCTGGATGCTCTGCCCAAAGTTTTGTCAACAATTGTCTCAGAAAATCACCACTGCAAGGGGCAAAAGCGTAAGGCTTTGGCAGCCAGAAACAGCCATGATAATCAATTAGCAACGGCCCGACTGCTCCCAGCGCCTGTGCTGGCTGCCTGCTTCTGACAGCAGCAGGTTGCACAGGCACAGAGATATATTTAGCCTCTCACCTTCCGTTACAGCTTGCGGTCCTCTGCAAAAGCTCATTCTACAGTAAAAATCCAGGGAATGAAATGACAGTGCTGCTGCACGCTTTTTAAAACCATCCCGTGGAACTTGTGAAGTAGCTTTCTGCTGTAGAACAGGAATCTGAAGCATAAAAAGCAACAACTTTTTATGTTATAAAAACTACCTCCCCCTCCTGGCTTTGTTTCTAAACTAAGGCACTTTTCCTCAGGTTGCAATGCTGCCTCCAACTCCATTTTATGGCCAGAAGGGATCTCTAGGCCTTAAAAGTGTGCTTAGTGCATGGTCTGTGAGCAGCAGGATTGACAAAACCCCATTCTCTACTCACCAGACTTCCGAGATTGCTTAATCTGTTGCCCGCTATGGTGCTGGCTCTGACTCAGACATTGCATGCACACAAGCCCTCCTTAGGGCCGAAGAATCAGCGAACGCTGCACACAGAACAGGGAGAAGTGGAGAGACAAAACTTCTATTTCAAGCTTCCAATAGCTTCGTGAGGAAGCTCTGAACCCTGGGCATTCCCATACAAAAAAGCAGTTTTGCTGCATAAGAAAAGGAGCTACAGCTGGGCTGAAGAGTATTGCACTAAATCTTGAAACTTACTGTGTTTGAAATGACCAATACAAAAAGAGAAAAAAATGGGAGCTTATAGACTTTGGCAAACAATGTGGCCATGGCCTCAGTGCCACTCCTAGTGCATAAAAAAATGTTTGAGAGATCCTTCCTCACTGGGCGTTTATATCCTACTCCTCTCCTTTCTTTCAGTGCTCAATATATTTCCTTAACTGATGAACCAGGGTCTTTTAAAGACAGCCACTCTGAGCAAACACAAACTAATCATTGGCTTTCCCCAGTACATTGGGCCATGTTCTCTCGTGTCAGTCTCGGACTCCTGTAGCTCAGGTTTGGCTACTGGCCTGGACTGCGAGTGCAGTCTCATGGGATGCGACTCCTGTGCAGACTGACAGAGAGTTCACAACAAATTACATGGAATTACTCCCATTTTTGATTCCTGTAATTGGTGAATAACTGCTGCAAGGCAGTTCACAGGTGCAGCTCAAACAAGGCAGAGAAACAGCATAACAGAAGTCTGGACAATTACTTTTGAAAAGGCTTCCTGGTGTCTGAAGCTTCACTCCTACCATGTGGCTACAAGAAAGCAGATCTTAGTCACTCCATTATATGATAAAGTCAGCTATTCCTAGTCCGGTTCTTAGCAGGGACAGCGCTACTCTATCATTTTTTCCCAAGAAGGCAGCTTCCATTTTACCTCCTCTGCAAAGGATGCTTTAAAGTAAAATCCTTTACCACACTGATTTCTCCAGAAGGTTTAGGAAACATCTGCAACCTTCAAGAAAAATAGGCATTTTGCATAAGCAGTGAAGCAAAGCTTAACATAAATTGCCATCTGGGGACATGACCAACCTTCAGTTAAAACGGAGGTCAGAACAGCAAGTGCTTTTTTTTGCAGTTCATAATAAAAACCAATGCAAGCAAGAGGCAGTGAGCTAAACTGTGCAACATTCCTTTTCTGCCCAGCAAACACAAAATAGTAGAAGAGCATTTCTGTGCTACCTCTCCAACGCACACTGCACTGGAGGGAGGGGGGGGTCTCTGAATCCCCACAGCTCCACCAAAAGCAGAGCTGACGCATTAAACCCAAGAGCAAAAGTCTCTTTGTCTGGTGCCTACAGAGGCTGGCCTCAGATGTTAACCCCAGAAGAGCTGAGCGCTCCCACCACACAGCTTTTCAGAGGGAAGGGGGCTAGGAACTTGAGCTAACAGAGAAGTCAGGCTATGAGGAAAAGACTCATCAAGATCCGGAGAAGGGGCATCCTGTGTAAGAGAAAAGAAGAGGAACACAACTGAAAAGGAGGTACGATGGCAACAGCACTGTTGGCATCAAAGGGTAAGAGGCTCCTGCCTCAAAAGCCATTCGGGGGGCTCTGAAAAATCTTTCAGGAGCTGGCCTATTCTGGCCAAGCAAGAAGGAAACAGGGAGGAGCACGTGAACATGTGGTGTGTGAACCTGCTTCGGCTGGCACCGCTTTCGCAGGAGGAAGAGGATTCTTTGAAAGGCTTTTAAGTTACTAAGTACAACATTAATTCAGAACGCTATAAAATCAGCACTCTCCATTTCCAGTATTTGCATGACCAGTCTCATGCTGACCCAATGCTGAATGATTTGCAAGCATGTGTCATCATTTCTGATGCTGATTAAATTAGACTCTGCCCTCAGAACTGCCAGGACGGAGAATCCCTTTCTCAGGACTTTGTTCTGTGGTTTTATTTCATTTCATTATATTATTACTGATGCTTCTGTTTTCTCAGGGGCCAAACCAATTTTATTCCTCCTAGTTTACGAGCATTTCCCAGTCATCCTTTTTCTTACAACCCCACAGCATGGCAAGATTACATAGCAAGAGCTGGTGGTGCTATTCCCACCCCACTTTATTTCTCTCTTTCTCATGCACACTCTCACACACTTCTTACAAGATATATCTGCTCCTTTTGACAGTTATAGCTGTAGCTGAAGGGAAGGAAAGATAGATAGAATAAAAATACCTATATAGAGAGAAAGACTTTGTCCTTGTGTTTCCAAGGTCTTTCTAGCTGGGATCCAGAAAGAAACGATCCCCGTGGCAGTGTTTCATATCCAGCTCTGGCTGCTGTTGGAGAGGTGCTGGGCTAACCAGGAGCCTGGTCTTTGATTAGCTGACACCTGACAGTTCATAGAGAAACCACTGCAAGGTTTTATTGATTCCTTTGCAAGGCTATGGCTAGAGATCCAAAAGCAAGTGTAAAGAAAGCATATAGATTAAATCTACTTTAATATGACCATTGGTTGAGTTAGAAAAAATACCCAAGCAGGGGGTGTAGTAAAGAACATGGAAGGTAACAAAATCGGGATGTAAAATTCCTCAGCTGAGTCAGCATGCTGCCAGCATGGTTCCCTCTACAGCCCTTGCTCAGAACTTCACTGCTGGCACTTTCAGCCCTTTGTTTTGCTTGCTCTTAACATCTCTTAGACACCGTTATCCAGGCTTCCTCCTTTGGTGAGGTTACCAGCTCATATTTGGTCTCCATGACTTGTCCTTTCACCGGATGGAGGTACAGTTTCCTTACCAGAACACTCAGCAGAACTGTGGCCACCATATAGGCAAACCTGAGGGAGGAGGTGGGAGAAGAACGAGAATAAAAATCCTGCTATGATGTAAATCTGCTGAAGGACAACTGCCAGCTTCGACAGATTGTCTCAGCAGTAACAGGAATAGGCTAAAATGACCTTTCCTCCCCTCTACCACAGAGGGGCGGACAGACCTCTTTCCTTATGCTCACCTCAACTCCGGGCACTCCTGGCTTCCTGAAAAACCCAACATGGAGAGATTTTTCATGGCCGATTCCTCATTGAATCTCTCAGGGTCAAATCTATGAAAGACAAAATGCACTGAGGCTTTTTGTGCAGCCACAGGATCCTTCCCCTGGGCATGCTTGCACACACATGAGAATAAGAAACGGGCAGTGAAAGACAGAATCTCACTAATTTGCTAACAGCATCGATCCAAAGCCTCTTCCATCTAAACCATGCTGGGTAATTCCACAAACATATGTGAAGGCTATTGTCCATCCACTCTGTCTACGTTCCAAGCTGGCCAGCTGCGTCCCAGCTT
This sequence comes from Struthio camelus, assembly GCF_040807025.1. NCBI lineage: Eukaryota > Metazoa > Chordata > Aves > Struthioniformes > Struthionidae > Struthio > Struthio camelus. Next base: position 7,847,124 of record NC_090947.1, on the reverse strand, counting down.
GGTTCAAAAGCTGAGTAACTGAGTTAGTATGACCCAGGGCTGGAGCTAACAGGCATTACCTCTCAACAGTGGGTATTTATCTGGAGCACACAGCTGAGCTGATGCTGCTGCTACCTGCCCTCTGTTCCCCCAGGGCACATGCAATCTGATTTGCCTCCCTCTCTCTTGCTTCCAAAAATATTCCCCTCTTCTCCTTGCCCCTCACCCTCCTTGTTAAGCAGCTGGTGTGTGTATGTGGATATGGATGTAGATGTAGATGTGCTGGGGGAGGGAAGCTGGTGACTCATTCAAGTGAGAAAAGTGGCTTCCAGCATTAGGTTGGTGGAGGCTGTGAGAAAACTATCATCCAGGGCTGGCATGAGTTAAAATAAGATTCCCATAATCAAGGAACCAAAAGGACACTAATCAAATATCAGTCAATTTAAACACAAGGCATTACAGAAGGAAAAACAGGCAATTTGATGGCTGGAAGGCAGTTCCCTTTCATTTTGTGCTAAATTCTTCCGCTTATACTTCAAGCCTTTGGCTCTCTGCCTGAACACCCAAGAACTGTAGCCCTGCTTCTATTAAAGTCAAAAGGCATGTTGGTGCTGACCCTCAGTAGAGGCAGCATCCAGTTTATATTCCCGCTGAACTGACATGACAAATTACAGATGTTCTAACAAGCAAGAAAATGCAGCTGTCTAGAAAAAAAAAATACATGGAGGACAAACAGGCATACACAGTGTTTTTGTACAGCAGGCGGGTGAAAGGATCACAAAGCGCTGATCTCCTATCTCCATCACACACATACAAACCTGCCCCAGGCTCAGCCACAACCCCACCCTCCTTCTCCTTGTAATAAAGAGGCTGTGAACACAGCAGTCCTCTCCTGTCCCTCCCAGGAGGCCCCAGGGAACCTGCCCCAAACACTGCATGTCCTATCCCAGCGGACAACTCCTGGCGAGACCTTCACAGATCGGTGCATCAACGCCCGACCCTTCTACAAGAGCTACATTTGCAGGAGATGACAAATGCTGTTCTCAGGGCTCTTTTCTTTCTCCTAGAGCACAGCTGTCTCTTCCGTTTCTCTAGAATAACTGACCCACATTTTTTCCTAGCCTAAGCAAAGTCAGACAGATGTTAACATTTGCCACCTGGAGGCCACAGTAAGCTACAGCAGTTTTTTTTTTCCTTTAACCTCCAGAATACTGGCCTGGATTCAGTTTTGTTTTCACAGGCAGAAGTAACGAGGGAGCAGCATTTCCTTCCCCCTGAAAAACCCAGGCTTCTGACTGATGTTTCCTCCCTTGCACCATTGCACCATTCATGGTGACAAGCAGTGATTCCAAAACCGTTCAAATCATGTTTTTCTCTCACAGAACACCTTAAAAAGAATTTCCCAGCATTTGCCAGGGAAGCACTGTGTGTCTAGAAGAAAAAAAAAAGGGGGGGAAAGAAAAAAGAAAGAAAAAAAAGAGAAAAATCTGTTGTAAACTATAATGTACTCACATACTGGAGCCTGGGAGGATCACAACCTGAAGTGCCCCCAAATCCCTCCCCACCATGTAGACAAGCAAACCAGGATCTTCATAAACAGATTTTCTTGCAGGCTCCCTTTCATCGCCAAAACCTGCTTAAGGCAGGTCCTGCAGCCAAACAGGCTGTGCATGGAAGTAAGACCTAAAGAACATTAATTAAAGAAGGAAAGGAATTCGTTGTAATAAAGGTCCTGATTCTACATACTTGTATGGTGAAGGCCAAGATGAACTATCCTGCAGCATCACACCAAGAGCATAAAGCACAAGTGTCTGCAAAGAAAATTAGAACACGTATGTCAGAGTGAGAAAAAATGCACAGTTAAAGGCACCTCTGGACAGCCCTGCTGGAGAAGGATTATTCTATGGACGACTCATATTCAACAGGTGGCTTAGAAATGCCTGTAAAGATAATACGCTGTATGCATCCACAGATTCCTATGCCCACAGGTTAGGATTTTATCATTCCAAGGCCCATGCTGCAACTGTTGGTGGTCAGAGAGGGCCTGAACCCATTACCCCACTCTTACTGGCATGTCTGTACAGACTCCTGTATTCTCTGCAATGGAAGCTGTGTGGGAAATACGGGTGGACGTGATCAGCTGAAATCATGCTCTTTTACGCACAGCTGAGCTCAGAGACCCCTTCAAAAGATGTTTCAACCCTGATGGACCCAAAACCAGAAACAAATCTGCTCAGGAAGAGAATATGAGTTCCCAGAACCTCTTCACAGAGGAACAGCATGGCAAACTTTGAGGTAAATGGTACTGTCAAGTGACAGACCAGCTGCTCAGGTTAAACAGTGGCAAAAGACATGGTTTTCTGCCTCGTCCTCCACTGGAAGAACTATGAGGGAAGAACGAACAACAGATACCCCTCCAGGAAGGGAAGGTGGCCTGAGGCTCCCAGTACTGCCCTACCTCTTTGGGGATAGTATGTTGGTCGACTCTGCCCTCCAACTCCTGCAGCTGTGCAGCAATGGGGGTAAGTTTTGCTGTTCGCACTGTCTCACACAGGACTTGCCGACAGTATCTGCAACCAGTGAGTCTCGGTCAGTTTAGTTGTCAGTTTAATTATAACGTTTAGTTATTAGCTTTTAGAGAAGGCTATCAACATTTCTATTCAGCCTGCTTTTTCCAGATTTTAAACCAAACCAACCCTGCTAAAAAGGCATATACACACATCAATCCCTTTTCCTAGGCATCTTACCCATACAAAAAGCAGCAGAAAACCCACATACGGAGGAGTATTGCTTCACTGATACCCTAACACTAGCCCAAGTATAAAATTTACCCAATTGGCCAACAGATGCACCGAAAACAAAGGCACACTCTTTACCCGTCATCATCCTAGTTCTGTGGCCCTTCAGAAAGATTTTTCGCGTGCAGCAACACTGTCATTTCATTTTCTATGCTTTCTTTTTGAATTCTTCTCACTTTATTCCAACTGTTAAACTTACTAAGATTACCTCTACTTTTGGAAAACCAAGACATGAACCAGACAAGTTTACTTCTCCTAACACCAGCTCCAAACCTGTCTCTGTGGTACATGCAAGCATCAGTGAGAAACCCAGATTTCTCATTGTTTTCTTTCTGAAACCCTGGGGAAAAGCATCTTAGAGTGGCCATTACTGGTATGAAAAATGAATGTTATCTATTTGTCCACAAAAACACCAGTTCTCATCCTCACTCTGTGGCCTGTACAAGGATCAACAGGAACTCCAGGTCCTCATGACTTCCTTCCTGAAATCCTAACCCAAGGGTGAAAATTATTAAGTAGCCAATATATACATCCATCAGAATTAATTCTCTGTTTGTGTGTGTGTGTCCTGCATGATCCATTTGCTTCTCTGAACGTTACCCTTCATCCTGCTTCTGTGAAGAATGTCAAAGTCTGTAAGAAACTAAAATATTCCTTTCTTTCCTACTGAAACCCTAATCTTAGCCTTAACTGTTGGGTAAAATTTACCGCGGTGGTTCATATGTCCCTCAAAACTTAAAAAAAAAAAAAAAACAAACTTCCATCCCCAGGACCCATCCTAGCTCTGTGGTGCAGCCAAGAATTGGTAGGAAATTCAGATTCTCAGTTTCTCCTGTCCAAGGCCCCAAGGTTTTAAGGCAAAAATTACCAAGTAGCCAACACATTTATCAAAATTGGACAAACAGTCTTCACTGTTTCCATTAACAGCTCTCCCACCACTTCTGGGCTCCCGACAGCTCTCAGCAGTGAAACAAGTCCGTCTTGCTTCCTTTCTGAAAACGTAATCTTACAGGTAAAACTTACCAACATGACCAGTGTCTGCACCCAAAGGAGAGATAAGCCATTTGTCCTTGTCCCATCCTTGCTGTGTGGCCTCTTCTAAGATCAGGAGGAAATCTCAGTTCTCATTTACTCCCTTCTGAAGCCCCAACTCATGCAGAGCATACCACATGACTGATATGTGCCCCAAAACTGAATGTCCACTCAACTCCCAACCTGAGCCCTCAAGGGAGAACAGGACAAAGATGGTATTCTCAAACTCTTACTCTGAATTAACCTGCCTCCTTAAAGGGCTTCAGTTGTATTGGTGCAGCCATTGGTACATCCAAGCTTCACTAGTGGCTGATGGGACACACACTCCTGGGTTTATCTTGGCACAGAGAGTGTTTTTCAGGCAGCCAGGGCACTGAGTCTGCGCTCTCTTCCTCTGCAAATGAACCTAGAGGGTTTCTTCTACACGCTCGGAAGGGAGCAGCCTGGTCCACCTGTCTGGAGCCCTATAGCAAAGATTTGGTCTGTGCTGCAAGTCATCCTGTGGTTTGACTGTTTCCAGGAAAAAAACAGAGTAGCTTTCGGATGCCTTCTCTTGGCTCAGTGTAGGCTCGTACCAGCCTCCAACACATGGAGCTCCTGTCCCCATCTCAGGGGATAACCGGGATAACATCCCTCTCCCATTCCTTCCAAGGGACCCACCTGAGCTGCTCGATCTTCTCAGGTGTAACTGGTCCCTTCCCCAGAACACGATCCACCTCCTTGTAGAGATTCTGCTGGACGTCTTCGGAGGTTGTCAGGAAATAGATTGCCCAGGTGCACACTGGGAAAGGAATCAAGACAAAGCTGTGCAGGAGATCAAGCTATGCAGCCTCATAGCTCTGGGAAGGAGACTACACAGCCCAGCAAACGGTCAGTCACAGCGTCTCTCTTTCCCACCAAACAGCTGTGACACTCTAGCAACCACCCGCTCTGGGGAACCAGAGTTATTAGACCAACCATTCAACTGAAAGGCTGATTTGGCCACACTATCAGAAAATTCCCTTGTTTACAGGTTTCCTCAACACATGTCAGACAGCTGCTGCAGAGAGCCAATACCTGGGCTCCTGACAAGGAAGGACAAGAACAGTATAGTTCTCTGTATCAGGCTGGCCAGCACTTGTTTCCCCTATATCTCTTTTGTGAGGTACTCAAAAGACATCTTCAATAGCAGAATGAGAAAGAAACTTTGCATATGAAATAAGTATGTAGGATGCTACAAGCAAACGTTTCTACCATTTCAAATTGCGTATGAGACCTATCTGGAAAACTCTGAGGAGTCAATTCCCCTAAAAACAACAGTCTTCCTGGGTACTTGGAGAGGACGTTCTCGGGGCAGTCTATCGTCATAGCTGCCAGATTTATTTTCCACATTCTTTAATACCCAGCTGCATCTGGGAGGTTTTCTTTGGAGTTCCAGCCCCATGGCAGAGGTATGGGGCCTGATAATCACGGGGCTAAGTTCAAATCATCCCCCTATTACCAGAGAGTTTACACAGGTCCAGTTTGTCTTTTCGTTTGCTTTTTCCATAATCTTTGTACAAATCCCAAAGTAACTCCTTTGAAAGTTTTTCACATGTAGAACATACCTATCCCCCAGAAATCCAAAGCAGCTAGTCAAATAACAGCATTCCCCTCCCAAATGTCAGAAACTATTTTAGGTCAATGTCTTTGTGGCTTGCATCTTCTGGTGTTCTTTCATCAAATTTAACATCAGTTGGCTGGGGTTAAAGTCCAAGCAAAAAGCAGCAGGAAGAAATTCTAAGGTTCGCTGAAAACTGGCAAAGTTGTCAACCACAGCTTAGCTTCAACTCACTAACTGTGAGGCGTTGTCAAGAGCCTGCTGTAAAACTAGCTGCCTTAATATATTTGTAGCACAGGAGTAACAGGATGATGAATATCGCTTTTTGTTAGCCTAAAATAAGTCCCACGTCATCACATACATTTTTAGACAGCCGAATCTGAGGACGGAAAGCTACCTGCGTTCTGTACTTACAGTTAGCAGTGATTACGCATCCCGCCAAGGAGAAAATCATTGTATCTTCCAGAATCTAGGATATAAAATCTGGTTCAGGGAATGAAGTCCATAAGACTGTAAGGATTAAAGAGAAGCAGCACATCCTTCACTTGAGTGCATGAAACCCCTTTAGTGCAGAGAGTAGAAAACCTGGAAGGAATGAACTGAACTCTCTCTAGCGCTTCCACAGAAATGACACTTGAGACAGATGCTTAATACTAGTATATTTCTAGCTTGTGAAGACGACTGACAAAGCAGAGACAAGGAAAACGACCAAAATCTAATGCAATTACAGACTGGAGGAATGGAGAAAGAAACAAAGAAAGAACTGTCTTAGTAAGGAATCTGGACTGAACAAGATGCAAAAACTGGAACTAATCAAGGGCTACAATGTAATTAGCTGCTGATCTAGCAAAACTTCATTACTTTGTAATGACATAACAGCTGCACAGACCTGCTGGTCACTGAGGCTCCCCTGCAGTAAGCTGTCTATGAGGACATGCCTGCTGAATGATTTGCCTCGGCGCTCCTTTGTGACTTTCCTTAAGGTGGATTCCATCTCCATCAGAGCTTAGGACACACAGAAAAATGATTATTTTAAAACCTGGTCATCCTGAGAGCTACAGAGGACTGACTATATCTCCCCAAGCCCATTTTCAGACCAGCTGCTGCCGCTGGTCTCACAGAAGCAGCCTCTGGGCCAACCTGTTAGTTTAAATCTGGAAGGTGATATTTCCAATATAGTTGAAAACGTAGGAACAAAATATGACAGGTCTCCTAAAAAAAGCCAGCCTTATAGGTATAACCAAGACAGGCACTTTGTGAGCTGAAATCATGTAAGGGAAGGTCAAATAACAGCTAGTGTCGAACCATCAGATAACATGTTTAACCAGCCCGCATAAAAAGGCGTGAACCACATAACACCAGTTGCACGGCCTCTAGAGTTGTAATTACTAAAGTGTTATGTTACCTCCAACCACAGACAGTCCCCCTCTTGCTAGGACCTCTACAAACATGGTGCACAAGAGAAAGGCTCCATGCTAAACAGCCTGCATAGATAAAGAAAGGAACATAGGAAAACTTGGGAGAATTTTCACACAGATGCATTCGGATGCCTAACTCCTAGTAGCTGCTGTGGGAATAGGGTGGAGTTAGGGACCTAGATGCCGCTGGCTACCCAATATAAATGACCTGTCCAAGATTATTAAGGAAACGTGGAGCCTAAGGTGGAGCTGAACCTTGGTTTTCCAAGGCCCAATTCAGCCCCTTAACCTTAGAATTACCTTTCTTCTTCTCCTCTTTGCATAGGAAGGTCAACAACACTTAAACACCAAGCCTCGCTAGCTGGAGTTTGTGTCGTAGTATGTTGTCCTACTACTAATCAGAAGCAATCCTCAACACGCGTCCAGTGGGGAAGCCCGCTTCAGCAGGGCAGTGTTTGATCTAAGCTTCTGAAACCCACAGGGCCAGCAACATAAGGAAGGAAACATCAGGTTTAGAGGATTTACAAGGAAATCCTCAGTTCTGCATACAGACTACTTTTGTTTAACGCCTTATCAATCAATACTGAAGAGCATTAACAACCGAAAAAATAGGACAACTGAAAAATAAAAAAACCCACTATGAAACACTGCGAGAAATACAAGCGTTGCCATAACAGACCTGAAAATCTTGGGTGTCCTTGGAATATCATGTAGGAGACACATGGAAGGTATCCCTTGAAGCTGCAGCTCTGTACTCCTGACTTCTAGCCTGTGAGTGACTGAGGTTGGCCTGGCAGCAAACTTGCCAAACGGGGCATCATAAGAACGGCCATACAGGCCGAAACAAGCGGCTCCATCTGCCTCTACCTAGCACAGTTGCCTGCCTCTAACAGAGGTCAAAAGCTAGGAAAGAGACCAGGAAGGGAGCAAGCACACTCCGATACTTCCTAGAATTCTCTCCAGCCTCCAGAGACTCTAGTTCTAGTCCTACAGACTTCTTGCACAACGGCAGGCTTGTCGCTCAGCTGTGAAACAGCAATACCTGATCTCCTGTGGAAGTAGAGAGGACACATGCAGTAGCTTCTGGCAGGATAATCAAGTCTGTCTCCATTTCTGGGCTCCCCAGCACAAGAGGGACATGGCACTACTGGAGAGAGTCCAGCGGAGGGCTACAAAGATGATTAGGGGACCGGAGCATCTCTCCTATGAAGGAAGGCTGCGAGAGCTGGGCCTGTTCAGTCTGGAGAAGAGAAGACTGAGAGGGGATCTCATCAACGTGTACAAGCATCTGAAGCGGGGGTGTCAAGAGGATGAGGCCAGCCTCTTATCTACGGTGCCCGGCATCGGGCAGAAACTGAACCACAGGAAGTTCCACCTAAACCTGAGAAAAAACTTCTTCACTGCGAGGGTGACAGAGCATTGGAACAGGTTACCCAGAGAGGTAGTGGAGTCTCCTTCCCTGGAGATACTCAAAACCCGTCTGGACGTGATCCTGGGAAATATGCTCTAGAGGGCCCTGCTTGAGCAGGGAGGTTGGACTAGATGATCTCCAGAGGTCCCTGCCAACCTAAACCATTCTGTGATTCTGTCTGCAGAAAAGCCACAACAGCTGGGCAAATTAAGCACTTCTGTACGCTAGCTAACTACATGCGTTAACCAGAGCGGAGGGGGAGGGAGTCTGAGATTTTGAGAGGAACCTACCGTCTTCATACAGCTTCTTCCTAGTCATGTTTTTGTCAAGGGACCCATCCAAGAAACCTTTCCCAATCTCAAACCAGATCTGAAAGAAGGACAGAGAGAAAAGCACTGTCACTCACCACACGCAGAGACTGTTGGGACCCTTTTATGCTTCCTCATTCAGGAAAATTAAAACATTGAAAAAAGACTTCCTTTGCACATGAAACTCATCTGTTTTTTAGGACACCATGCCCCATTCCAGTTATTACTCTCCCTATCACCAGCAGATTTATCATCCCCCAGATGCGGCCACCCCCAAACTTTCCTGTCTCCACAATGTCACAGAGCCTTCAGAAGAGTTCTAGAAAGGAGAATTTTCACTGGCATTCCCAGGAGAGTTGAACTGAGTTATGTACCAAATACCTCTCAGTTGCCATTGGATATATGCATCTGATTTCCTTTCTAAGCACCCAGCCTTAGTCTAATGACAGTAAGATTAACCGCAGAATCTTTCTGATAGCATCAGCTTGCAACAACTGAGGCAGGGCACTCATGGCTAGAGCAATCAGCTCAGCGTGCAAGCGTCAGTGGTAGCTTGTGCTATCCCTTGCTGAACTGTACACAGATGCAAGCTGTATGCTGTTGGCTTGGAAAAACGTTGCAGAGGGATTCCTGGCTCTTCGTGACACTTACTGCATCATGGTTCCTGCGGAATCGGATGACTTCACGGTCATCTTCAAAGCTGCTCCCCATAGCTGTCTGTGTGACAGACTTCATGGCAAAGCCCAGCATGTGCTGGCAGAGTGGCACATGTTGTGACTCAGGAAGGGAGAGCCATTTGGCTAGCAACTCTTCTGATAGCTTAGGAGGGAAGAAATCATAAGTTAGCATTGATCTCAACAAACTACTTTGGAAACATACTCCAAATTGGAGGCATTCCCACCCAGCTCCTAAGGTGGCCACACTCTCATGGCTATGGAAAGAATCTATGCTCTTTCTAGTGTTTCCTCATATTGGTAAAATTGAACAGTAACATTTTAGCCTCTGGTCTCCTGTCTGTCCCCAAGGTTTTCCCACTTTAATACAGCTCTATCCTTTTCTCTTGTTCCCTCTTTCACAGAAAAAACCTTAAACCAGCTCCAGACTGGGGAAACTCGTTATGTTCTGGTTGCTGGACTCAGTCAATAGAACAGTTCTTCATCTGTTTGCAGTCCCAACAGCTGGTTGGGACTCCATCTTTACTCCTCCCCTCCTGTGCTGGGAAATAAACCTAGATTCCAGATGCTTCAGTATCTTTAACTCCATCTGTGGTCTTGGCAAAAAATGTCACCAAGCCTAGCCCTTCACCCTTAATCCACCGGAGCTAACGGAAACCAAATAGTCACGCTATGTTTGAACAGGCAGGGAGACATCAGCATGACTTTCTCTCTCAGATGCTTACCATTTCAGGGTTAATTTGAATGCAGCCCCTTTTATCCTCATGATCACTCCCGCTAAACTTGCCCCTACGAGCCACAGAGAGCTTCTATGCGGTAGAAAGGCAAAGTTATTCACCTTCTGGATGAGAGCAAAGTTACTCTGTAGGGACTTGGTCACACCGTTTTCATAGAGCTTTCTCCTCAGGAGGCTCTCCCCTGTATCCCCATTCAGGCTGGACTGGTACCTCAAGAAGGACTTCAGCATTGTTTCAAATGGATCCACTGAAAGCAAATAAAGGAAAAAACATTGCAAAGTCAGGCGGTCCTTTGGGCACTGCCATTTCCGGGCCGTGAGCAAGGCATGGCGCTTTTCCCCAGGAACGGTCTCTTTGGGGTGTCTAACTTCTCTTGCTCCACGTGGGCTGGGACCCCGTATGGACTCCTCTCTGTGCCAGGATACCATCAACTCCCTCTGCAAAGATTGCCTCCTGGCTGCGCAACAGAGCTCGAGCGAGTAGCTCTTCTCAATGCTGTTAGCAGCAGTACCTGGGAACCTTGTCCCCAGCTTGCAGGCTGGTTGTATCGACGCAGGCACAGTAGTGAGCGTCACACTCTCCTTCCCCTTCTCCTCCAGCCTGACTTACAGCCTCCCCAGCACATTCCCCTCCCTGACAACTGGTGCGCCCTCCTGCCTTGGCCACAGCTATGTACCAGGACACATCAGCCGGCATCAGAGACTTAGCCAAAGGTTGCTCCCTGCACTCCTCATCTCACAATACAGACCCTGCAAACCTAACTGGACTTCCTGCTGCTCTTGCACGATTTCTCTTAGGAGCACTGAGCTCCCTGCTGATGAGCTTTTCCCCAAACTAACATCTACCCCTCTCAGCCAGGACTGCCTCCAGCAGAGAAGCTGCAGGCCTCTTACAGAAAAAAGTACCCCATTAAGCTACAGAACGTTTTCTACTTCTCATCATTTAACTTTCCATCTTTCTTACACACAGATGCTTGCAACAGTGTGCATATTAGACAGAAACACATTACCTCCATCTTCCATATCCATGGCTACAGTTAGATCTTTAAATTTCACCACCAGGGGCCTCTATTTAATAAATCTGCCAGAGCAGATTAGGAATCAAGGCAAATGCAAATCTGTGCAATGAAGCATGACCTATCATATGCTTTTCCCTTCCTGCAAACTTTTCTATGGGTCTGGCAGAACTGGCAGAATTATTAAAGAACTATACAGAAGCAATGATCAGGGGGTTTCCAAGACAGATATTTTCACTGTTTATCACTGCCTCTTATTTCTCCCAGATGAAACGTAACGTCTCTGAGGCATCAGAAGACATCGAGGCTGGGCCAGAGACACGTGACTCTACCTATCATGGATGCGTCCAGGACTCCCAGCTGAGATCAAGGTCTCATTATGTGACTGGACAAACACCCAACAAGAGATGATCCCTGCTTGCAGGGGACTTACCAGCTAATGAAACAAAGGCAACTAACAAGGGCAGAGGCAGAAATACAGTCAACTCGCCTGAATGCTCCTCTCCCACACCATTTCCCTTCCAATGTTTCAAAGCTCTCTCTCTCAGACTCTTTCTCACTTTGAATGATAAGGAATACACGCAGGTGTTGCGTGGCCTGGCAGATGGCACCCACGGCTCTGCACATGGAGCAGGCTGTTAACGCAATTCTGGCTGCTGCCGCCCATTCCTCCTCCAAGGCACTTTGCCATGGGGTGGCTCCTGCTAATCACACCATGACCCCACGCTGACTGGCCCTGGCAGAGCTAGGCACAGCAATGAGGTAGCCAGAAAGACATGTGGCTGGTGGCAAAGACCACACAGCAGAGCTGGCAAGCAGAGACATTTGGAGAGAGAGGCCAGAAGATGCTGTGCACCACTGTCTGCGAAGATCGCAAGGTTCTCCTGGTGTGTGTGAAAGAAAACTGCTGGGTCAGCAGTGAACTCTTTTTTTTTTTTTTTTTTTTTTTTTCTCCTTACTTTCTCCCTAGTGCAAACTGGCAGCCCCATGCCAGTGCTGTGCTCAGCACTGTGAACCCAGGTCCACAGAGCCCGGGTTGCCCTTTGCTGAGGGCCGCCCTTTCCTCATAACATTTGGAAGATGGCTCTTTCTCCTCAGCCACAGGAGACTTGTGACTCCACAAGGCACAAACTCTCTCTTGGAGAACGTGCTCTGTACTGCCAATGCTCCCTCAGAATTCTTGCTTTGCCCTAGTCTTGAAAACAGCTCTAGGATTACGTTTCCAGCCCTTTCAGCGAAGCGTATCAAAATTTTGACTGTTTCTGCCACTTACAAGGAACCCTTTCCTTCCTCACAAGAACCTCAGAGTGCTGTCCTGGATAACACTGCACATAAACACAGGGAAAAGAGCAAACCCTGGATAGCCAAAACAGGTGCTGAGCAGAACTGAACATCAGAGATGGAAAGGACCTCTGAAGCTGCCCTGTACATATCGCTGCTCAAGCAGGCCAGGACTAACAGCACCATCTCTAGCGCTCAGTGTGCACCAGTCTGAAGTATAAGTGTTGACAGAGCATCAGCCGTTTCCTGAAGGAGGTGGCATGCAATCTGCTTTTGCAGCCTATGAGTTTTTTGTCCTAACCGTCCCTACCCAAAAGGCCACATCAACTCATAGGAGTTTTCCACAGCATTTTGAACCCATTGCTTCTGGAAAACTTGAGTTAGTCCACCTTCTCATTCACACCTTTCACAGGTCTGGATTGCTACCCTAGAGTCTCCCTCAGGAACTGCCAGTCCCAGTAGCAAACTTTTACTTCCTTTGAATTTTCCTTGTAAATTAATCCCAACTGAGCTTTAAGAGGCCAGAACTTCCACTGAAATTGTAACAGCTTTAAGCATGAGGACAAGCACCGTCCTGGCACTGGGAACCTCTCAATAATTATGAATACAATTTCAACTTCAGGGCACTATCCGTATCTTTCTCTTTCACTGATAAGCATATCCACACCTGCAATGCGTGCCCTACATGAGGGACAGCTTTCTACACTACTTGGTGCCAAACCCAACACCTCAAAACTTGGAGGCCAACAAGCATCAATTTACAAAAGGCGGCTCTGCTCTGGCCTCAGCTGCAGCCTTACACCATCTGGCCGAGGAGGAGTCACAGTGCAAGAGCTTACATGTGGCCTTGGGGAGTCAGGTGACGGGCACACCCCAGTCCACAGTGGGCTGTCTCTTGGCCCAGAGCACTACGTGCACAGGGGGGATAAGGGCAATGCCATGCCTCCAACAAAACTGCAAGATGCCCTTCTGCCAGTTCATGGCTGAGAGCTACCACAACCCCTACTCCCACCTACCAGGAACAGGTACAAAAACAGTCTTGCTGCAGCCACTCAACCGCCATGTGTTGTTTACGTCTCAGACAAAGCTCCAGGAAAAACAAGTAGTAAGAGAGGACGTTCCTCACTTCTAATAAGTTTGAGCATCTCTGAGGAGCAACCGTGCTAGAGGAAAGCACTGGTGTGAGTAATACTGCTGCTTTTTTCAGGCCTGAATTTGGTACAGTACACAAGAACATCCTCCCCTCTCAAGCCTGGTGTGGCTGCCTTTCTGAAGATCCCCTCTAATCCGTTCATTCTGCTGGGCCAAACGTGCTCTCCCTAGCTCCTCTTGCAGGACAGGCTCCCCACTCCTCTGAGCATGCTGGCAGCCTTTCTTTGCACCTCCTCTATTCAAAATCATCCCTGTGAGCACAGGGGCTCTGAGCTACACACAGGATTCCAGGTTGGGCTCACTTGCACCTTGTGCAATAGCCTAGGTACTTTCATCTCTCTACAGAAAATACGTCACTTGATGCATCCCTTTTTTCTGCGTGGCCATATCACGCTGCAGACACTGAATGCAGCCTGCTCTTACTTCTCTCCTTCCCATTTCTGCTACGCCAGCCCCGCAGGCTACCCAGCTCCTCGCTCTGCCATGCCACTTCCCTGCGCTGACAAGGGGTCCCAGCGCAATGCCATCAGAGCAGGCTCCTAACACAAGTGGGAGTGCCAGATTCAACTATTTCACCTCTCTCCCTAGCCCAGCATTTCTCTTTCCCAACACAATCCCACCTCACTTCCTCTTATGCTTCTCATATCCCGTTATTACCTCCAGCTTCACTAATGACCCAGGTGGTATCCAAGCAAACGCTGAACTCAAACCCAGACATAAAGCCATCTCTACCCCTTCTCCTCATCTAGAAGGTTGATTATCAAAGAATTATGGTATGACCACACTTCATCGCGTTTCCCATTTATCGCCCTCCTTACAAAATGTATTTAACCCTTGGCATATGAGGTAGGTCAGACTACCCTGTAGGTGCCTAGGTCACTTCATTTCCTAAATTTAAATCCAGGCACTGCATTTGTTTCTCTCCAGTATTTGGGTACCCTCCAAAATTTGGTACCTTTCTGAGAACTTGTCTGCTTGTGGGCCTGTCACTTCTCTGAGCTCTGACAAGGGACCGCTCCCTCTCCCCCACACACACTTGAGTGCATTCAGATCTTTCAGGATTGGTGTCCACCTTCTGGAGTGGCACTGCTACCGCTTTGTCTCATTGATCTTCATTTACTCCCATGATCATCACCAATTTTTTTTGAGTCTGTCATGCCACCGTACAGGAAAATTCCCCCTCACGACCCCAGCATGAAACAATGCTGAGGTATCTGCCTATGCCCGCGGACAGCCTGAAATAATAATTTGGGGGGTGTGCAACCTGTACCTTGTTAAACTCTGAAAAGAAAACTGAAAAACATTAGGTTAAACCCAAACATCAACTTAGTTAACTAATCGTTACCCTGTCATGAAGCAAAACACTCACACAAGAGACTTACAACCTAAATTATAATACCCCTTGTACCTTCCCTCGGGCTAAAAGCCTTAACTCAGCCACCAGCACCACTGACCATCTCCCAGTCTGGAAGATCACCAGAGGTTTCCAGCGCAAAATTCTACAACCCAAAGACAAACAAAAGTTTAGGGACTTCTGCAAATAATACTTTAAAATCCCCGCACTGAGCCATAAGAGAGAGGTACTATAGACCACCACACCTGTTCTCAGACTTAACTTAACAAAATTCCTTGTCTCAAATCACATTTCAAGCTGCTTTTAAAGTAGGTTTCAAGCTGCTGCGGGCTCTTTGCCTTGCTGCTTTAAGTGACTAACGAGGATGATGCTTTTTGGGAATGTTTGCCTGTAGGGAGAAGGCAGAAGACACAAGGAAACTCACTTCCGGATAGCCACTGGACAGCAGCGACTCTTGGTCGCTGATATTCAAGGCCAGTAAGCAGGACCAAAGACACACTTTGATCTCCTCATCTGTAAAGTCAGTCTCAGTCTCCTTCTGCACAGGATGAAACCCCAGCTGCCTTTGACACCTGATGCCCAGTAAGGCCAGAAAGAACAAAACCAAATCAAAGAGAAGACAAAGGACACTCACGCAGCCGGTTGGGGTTAGCGTGTTGTTTCAGGAGATCAATGGAGCCCAGGCTGACCACCAGGCGTCTTCCAAACCAGAAAGAGACGAGCGGGCCGTACTTCTCGTGGAGGTTAAGCAGGAACTCGTGGAGGCTGCCGCTGGCGGTGATATCCGGCAGGTTGCCATCCCTGAGGGACGCAAAGGGGGCGGCGGGTCGCGAACAGCGTTCAGCCAGGCTGAACGCGAGCAGCAGCGGGGAAGAGGGAAAGCACTTACTTCTCATCAGTCGGAGCCAAGCCGGGGATCCCTGACGCTTGCCTAGAGGCCTAAAGAGCAAAGGGAAACGCATCAGCCCCCTTGAGCTCCGGCCTCACGCGGGCCCCCCCAGCCCGGCTGCGCTCCCCACGGCTCTTGGACTAAAGCCGGACAAGGCGCGTCTTCGGGCCCCAAACCCGCACCGGCCGCCAAAACCCCGCGTTACCGGGCAGAGGTAGAGCACGGCGCCCACCAGGATGAGCAGGAAGGTAACGGCGAAAATGGCGAAGTCCAGCATAGCCGGGCCGGGCGGTGGCGGCGGCGGCGGCGGTTCCGCCTCCGCCCCGCGGCGGGGCAGGAAGGGGCGGGCCGGGCCGGGCCGGGCCGGGCGTCTCTCCCGCTGCCAGCACCGCTGCAAGCGCTTCCTCGGGGGGCAACTCCGGCGTTTCGGGCAGGCAACACCTCTTCCCTGGTGAACAGCAACGCTCCTGGCGGGGCGGCCCGCGGCGACGCCCCCGCCTGCTGCCCCTGACCACCCCGGGGAACTTCGGACCCTTACTGTAGCGATAATCCGCTGTTGGCTTCCTCCGGCAGCGCGCTTGGCTCCTTCGCCGGCGGAGGGATGGCTGCTGCCACACGTCCCTCTTCTTTTGGGCCTCCGGGCACTTCCTCTACTCTGCTGACTCCCTGCAAGGGAAAATTTTAAAAGCTGACCCTCTTAATCTTCATAAAAACTGTTTTTCAGACCAGTTGTTAATACTACGCGTGCTAGAGCAACGCTGGCGCAGCCTGCCCCGACTCTCTGCCAGACTGAAGACCGACAGCTTCTTCCCACCGCTAATTTTCTCGCTCGGTGGTAACGCTCCGCCTGCACCTGCTCAGGGCAATCCTCTGCTCTTTTAGACGCTGAGCAAACGCATCCATAAAGCGAACGCGTGCTTGGGCACAGCCGGATACAGGCCCCTGCACCAGCGCAGGACTGCGCGTGGTACGGCGTTATACGCGGTAGAGTTTCCCCGGCTGTCTTGTAAGACACGTACGTGGCAGGGAGCCGGGGGGAAGGAGAACACAGACAAACCCTCCTCTAAGCCAAACTGGCAAAAGTAAATATTTTTTCATTTAAGGTTATGGGCTGGACAGCATTCATGAATCTTGTGATCCAGTGGAAGCTGTAAGGAAATCTGAAGCAATGTTTATAGGTAAGCTTTACTTGCTTGATGAGAGCTTACGCAGGGCACTGGCTTAGTCTTGCTCAAAGCTTGCACTGCAGAGACAAGAATGAAGGAGTCAGGCCTAGCAGTTATTAGAAGCTATAAAAAACAGTACTTCCGTTACCCTGAGGAACGGTAAGTCAAGAAGGAAATAGGTGAGATCTATCAATGGCACCGTTTCTCCAGTGAGTTTCAAATTATTCATTTTAACAGCACTTCAGAGGTAAAAGCACGATTCTTGAAGCTGAATCTATCACTTTATCTGGTCTAAGGGATTCAGGCCTACTGTGCTCAAACTGAGCATAGTCCTAGTATCACATGCTAGGGCATTAAAGCAATATCTCCTGCCAAACAGCCAATGTCAGTGCTGCAAGCGTGACTCAGGGCACGAGCCCGTGGCCAGCCAAATCGGCATTCTTCTGAAGCTTCTGGCTTTATTGCTGTTCAAAGTAGGTTACAACCCTGAATAGAGTATAGGAAACGTTGAGTGTGGCAAGTTTGTAAGGGCTTCATTAAAAGTAGATGGTAAAAGCATGTTAAATAAGCTGGATTCTTTTTTCTGCAGGAGGTAACAACTGCACAACTGAGGCCAAATGAGAAGGGCAGGATCTTGTGCAGAAGTTTTTGTTGAGACACACCCAAGCTCATCCTACATCTTGGTCTCTAACGTACTTGAAACACTGAGACCGCCCTTGCAGGGTGGTGCACAGAAGTCTGGGGCCAGAGTAGGCTGTCATTTAGTCTTTGCTGCTCTTGTCTTGCCAGGCTCCAAACTGTCCTTCTAGAGCAGGTTCCCGGACATGGGACTGCAACACCTTGGGAAGTACAATGATGTTTAGTATCTTAGAAACAAGCCCCTCAATTTGAAATACCACTTTGGAGCAGTGCAGGATTCGACCTGTGTCCAGAACCCGTATTTTGCAGGTTGAGATGCCTCCTTTGTGTTGCCCACTTTGTATTCAAGCTACAGGTTGTCTGCTAATAAACCAAAAATAGACTGGCATACATATGTGCCACTTAGTACAGTAAGTGAGAAAATGGTATATTTACTTTAGGTACCTCCTTGACTGGAGTTGCGAAGAATAAGTGCCATTGAGCCCTTCAAGGCAGCAGCCCATTCTGGCTTGTTGGATCTCATTAAGGAAAGAGAAGCACCACCACCCATGGAAGAGAATAGAAGCAAGGTGCTCACGCAGCAACGTACAACTGGGCAAGTGCTATATAATTTCAGGCAGATTTATGCAAGCCACAATATGTTTGAAAAGGCCAGCTGCCAAGAAGGAAGGTCAGCTAGGCTGTCTTAATATAGAGACAGTCAATGCACCTTGCACACAAAAAAAAAAACCCAGAAAATGTTTGGGTCCCTCTCCAAAGTCTGGATAGCTATTTGATTATATTAGCATCAATTCTCTCAAGATAGCCTATTTTTACAAATTGTTCAGCAGCATCCAGATACTTGCATGTTTGCGTGGGATCTTTCCATGTATGAATCTCAGCTGAAAGAGGAAAAACTGAAACAGCTCATGCACTAAGATGAGGACTCTTGGAAAACCTCAAGGCAACAATTCATTGATGATATGAAGACCAGTAAGTAGCTATCTTCAGCTGCGCAAAAATTAGTTACCTAGCCAGTTCTCTGACTAGTAGAGGATCTGCCATACTGCACAATTTCTTATATACTTGAGACATATAATTGCTGTTTAAGATATGTGGCTTCTGCTCCACACAAGGAGACTTTCATCTTGGATTGCCAGGGAGACACCTCGAGAACGCCACAGGACTCGCTAGTGTAATCCACAGACAGTGCCAGTGCAAGAGGCAGGTAAGAGTAGAGATCATATCCTATGGTTTTAAAGTTCTCTGGAATGTAGCTAGTAGGAAAGCTCTCAAACGTACACGAGGTATCAAGGCCACCTTGCTCCCCCTTGAAACCTTGAATAATCTGCTTTGGCTGGTGAGATGGGGAAACTGTCATTGCTTAAAGATGATGCAGATCGACTCCTTCCCAAACTACTGCAGCTTCCCCTTGCCTTCAGCAACTCATTCTGGAAACCCTACAAGGTAGAATTCACAAAGACCTTCCAGTGCTCTATTTTACACAGAGCAAAAGCACTTCTCAGAAAAGGCTGCTGTCTAAGGGTGCTTGCAACTATTCTGGCTCTTTCCCATCAAGAGAATTAAATCCAGAGCTCCCATCGAAGATGATTTCAGGTCTAGGTGAAATGGTGTCCCAAGTCTAAGAGTTCAAAAGGCCACAGATGCGATAAAGACTGCGCTAATGCAGGGCTGGTGCATTAACTGGACCTCAGCACTCTTTGGGTACACACTGTACAGCATAGTTCAAACCTGAACTAACTCTAGTCACAGTACCATTAAGCCGATGCTGTGGCAGCGCAGTGCTTAGCTTCAGCTAATCTACTCTCCTAAGGAGCTAGTTTATAGCTAGTTGAGGTATTTCCTGTAACTGCAATGTAGGCAAGTCCCTCCTCTCCTAATAGCAAAGTCCAGTGTCTTCAGTGACCACCTTAAACGTTCTCTCTTGTGTTGGGGGTCACGGAGCTGGGAACACAGGACATCCAGCAGTTGGTCCTCTGACAACTGTGACATGCACAAACTAGACTTGTACATGTCCTGAAACCTCTAGCCCACCTCAGATCCTGAGCTCTTGCTCTTCTGTTTCTTACCCTTTCACCAATAAATTTAGAACCAAAATGAGCTAGAAGGACTAAGCCTGATCTGACTGTTGGATCTCTGAGACTGATAGAAGGTGCTGTAAAACACCGTCTTCAGTGGTGATGTTACATGCTACATTGCTACTTTTGTCTTTCGGGATGGAATTTCTTACATGGGATCCAGTGTTGCTACCACCAGCACAACCAACGACACGCCCATTGTTTATCCACCTTCCCTCCAGGCCCTAGGTTTCGTTCCTTTTAACATCAGCCCCCACTACCTGGATCCAGATCTTAAAAGCACTCAAATGGGCTTAAGTAAAGCATACCAGAGTTAATACAGTAACCAGGATGCAAAGGTGTAATGATAGCATGCATTTCCCAGGCTTTACAAAGCTGTAACATGTTTAACAGCTGCTTCCTAGTGCAGTTGGAAATCCCAGGGAGGCAATATAATGTTTTACTGCCTCCCCAAGCTCTTCTTTGAGTGATGAGTTGGCAACAGTATTACTGGGTTAGAACAACGTGTTTTTCACAAACGGAAACTTTGCAATGTCTGAAATACTGTTGCTTCATACCTGGCAAGGGATTGGAGAAAAACTAAGGGGTAAGCTTCAAACCTTAACGCACAATACAATGCAATGTGTTTCCGCGAAGTTCTGCCATAGGTTGTCTTGCTTGTTGGTCTGCTACTCTATCTAGAAGACTGGATTTAAACATACCTCAAGAGACTTAAAAAGATCTGGAGGAACTATCAGAGCAGGGAGAGTCTGCAATTGCATGCAAAGCTGCCATGTAAAAAATACCTAACACTAGTATCCCTGCAGAGAGCATGCCTAGTAATCTACAGTACTGTCTGGCACTGCAGTACTGATCAAGCAAGTTTAACTAGCATAGCGGAAAGTAAAACGCTAACAATCAAGCGCAAAGATGGACGCCTCCACTGTAAGGAGAAATTAATGCTTGAATAGCCCAAGTTTGGAGTCAGTTCCTGGGGGCACAATTTCTGCAGTGCATGTCTTGTAACAGCCCAACTACTTTCTTCCTTATAATAAAAGTTTTTTTTCTAGGGCTAGCAGAAGTATTTAGAATAAGAGTACAAAAGAAGAGATAGAGGATCAGGATGTGCTTCTAGACTTTAGAAGTTGTAGATGCTCACTTAATCAGCTTGCTTGTCTCCAGATAAGCAAAAATTCCTCTCCCTATAAACTCCTCTCCCTATGAATAACTCTTGCTGTTTCCCTGAGAGGAGGGGGTAAGCTCTGCGCTGTACCAAGTGCCTGCTGTGTTCCTCTGTTTCCTTACCAACAAATCCGTCTGGTTCGATTTCTTTAACTTCTGTCGCTCAGTTCAGCAGCAGTAACTCTCGAGAAATACGGCAGATCTGTTAGCAGAAGGAAATTCTCCAGTGTAGTTCCTACTTGAGGACAAACAAGCAGATATTTAGTCAGTGCAAATCCATGGCTCAACACCCTCTTTCATGAAGAGCGCATCTTAGGAATCCTGCTTCCGCCACCTCCTTCAGTGCTGTTGTTCTGAGGGCGAGTGCATAGAGGTGGCGTTTAAAAAAAAACACTGGATGAATTGAATGGAAGTGAGTTTTCAGGGCTTTTCAGGGTTAGGATTGTGTGGGTTCTGTTTGTTCAGTTTGCAGCAGTTGCTAGTGATGCAGGGTAAAGTCAATGGATGCGCTACAGTCAATACTGCCGCTTCCTTCAGTGCGTTAGTCTCATCAAACAAAGCATTCTGCTTGAGGAGGAAGTGCCTGCTTTGTTTAACATTGTGAAG
Source organism: Struthio camelus (assembly GCF_040807025.1). NCBI lineage: Eukaryota > Metazoa > Chordata > Aves > Struthioniformes > Struthionidae > Struthio > Struthio camelus. The sequence continues at coordinate 7,825,847 of NC_090947.1, read as the reverse complement.
CTGCTCAGTGTCAGGGTACTTGGGTGGCTCCAAGGCCTAATTTACTGCCTGGGCAGCTAAATCTGTACTCATTAAATCTTCCTGTTGCAGGAGACAAGAGAAGAAAGAATTCACCAGTATCATGAAGAACCAAACACCCCTCTGGTTCTGGTGAGTAGTAGCTCCCAGTCAAGGAGCTCACAGCTGTAGCCCTCAACACTTCAAATGCTTCCTTGCTAGCTTTCAGTGTGGGCTCCCCTACCTGACAAGCCTGACAGAACTGTGGTGTGGAAGACTGATTACATTCTTGCTAACAGTTTCAACACTGGATTTTCATCACCTGTAGAAAATGGATTAGAACAAATTAAATGCATACTGCATGTTAAATGCCTGGAGTCCTGTTGTTAAAACATTAACTAGGCCAGTGGCTTGACAAATTGGTGCTGCCATAAAGCACATGCGAGTTGAGGGTGGTGTGCATGTAGATGGTAGGATACATCCCCTTCCTATACATTCATACTTCTGTTTTAATCATCGTGGGTGGCTGGTGATGTATTTGCCTATTCACAGTAGTGTGTGTATAATTGCAGTATGTCTGAGTGAGGAGGAACTTGGGGTCCCTCCCTCCCTTGGGAACTTCCTGTCCCTGTGCCCACTCTGAGCTTGAAGTATAAAGTTTGTCCACTAACAAACCCAGCTGGCTGTCACTTGGCAGATTACACGAGAACCAAAGAGAGAGTAGTGGAATTTGGGAACAAACACATTTTCCTTTTCTCCCCCCCTCCCTTTTTTTTTCCTCCCCTTTTCCTCCTGAAAGGGGTTGTATAGCCTTCTTTAAAATGCAAAACTAAACTAAGCGCACAAGAAAACTAACTTCTAAAACAAGGCAACTCACCTATTTTGTCCTGGCATCTTTGTTAGAAACTGGCGATTGAGAAAATCTTGTAATTGTTTGTAGTCATGAAAAGCTACACTTCAAACATTGGCTGGCTCATGACAAGCATTCTGGCCTTCCAAATAGCTTGCAAATAATATTAAAACGTTTCCACCTATCTAAGGGGTTGCAGGAAGGTGCGATGCAGTTAGTGGAAGGAGACAAAGACACCTGGCAAGGAGTAACAGGAGCACAGCTGTTTTTGAGGTAAATGCTTCATTTGAATTTGACTGAATGAATCTCCTCCTTCAGCTAGAAAGGAAAACAGACTGCTATTAGACTCCTGGCACTGAGTGTGTGTCCTCCAAGTTAGAAGTTCCTTAATCCCTTGCCTCCATTTCTTTTGGGGGAAAATACAAATACTGCTTTATGCTCCAAGGGAGCAGGAAGTATGCCAGCACTGTGAGGGAAGTCCAACTTATCCCAGGCAGTGCTGTGGCACTGCATCCATTGCTGCTTATTTCCTGAACTGTAGCTACTATTCACGGGACATCTCCAGTAGTCAGGCTGTGCTGTGTTACTGGGGGATGCCACTTTGACCCTAATTTGTTGAATTCTAGGACCAGGGAAGTCCTGTTCCTGTTATTAGTCATACGAACTTTACTAAGAAATCTAATACATATAGCCCATGATGCAGGGAAGGGAAGGAGTCAAAACCCTGCTAGTCATGGAATAAAGACTGTTCTATCCCTGCTAGTAACAGATGGAAGCACAGTAGTCCTAGTTCCTGTTCAAGCTTATGGCATTGTTTGTCTTGGTTACAGAGATAAGAAACCAACTGAACATGAGCCTGGAACAGATTTCAGTTTCCTCCTGACTGACAGTAACCTCCAAAAGCTGTTGCCTTGCCTATGCTGCAGCAAAAGTCAGCACATGGGAAGGCAATGGGGAGCAAGGGAAGAGATGCTTCTAGTCCCAGGGTGGGTGGAAGGGCTTCACTTTACAAAGGAAGATCTTAAATATGCAATAGTGGGCTCTTTTCTTCCCCAACCTGTTTAGTCACTTCCCAGATATGCCGCTGCCCCCCCCCCCCCCACCAAGGGCAAAATTTTTATTATCATACTCAAGTAATCGCAGCTATTCTTAGTTTGAAAGGATCTGTGCCTTCATGTCTTCACTTTAACTTCTCTCCCACCAAAGAAAGTTACCTTAACACAATTAAGTCAGGACATTGAGTCAGTTGTTCCTGTTGCCTAGCTTTACCTGCATAATGAAAGAATTGTTCATTTAGTGTACTCGCACCATTAGTTTCATTTTTGCACTATTAATAAAGTGAGAACTTATGCATTCAATGATTTTTATTTGCTTCATACCCATGTTAAATATATACAAAGCTAATTTAGTTATGTACAAAAGTGTGCATCTTAAAAATTGTTAGGTTACAAACTTGCAAATCCTAGAAAAGTGCAAAATTTTAAAACATCTTCCATCATGCTGTACAGAAAAATCCATCATTAGCCAATATACACACTCTTAAAACATACTGATCAAAACAATAAGACATACAGTATATACTTAAAGCACCCAGAAGGGAAAAAAGATATTGCACAGAAGACTAACAGCAAGTTCCTTACAGTGCCTGAAGGCTCATCTTTGAAATTAGATATCTTCAACACTCCTCAAAACTAACACTTAACTTTAAAGAAAGGCATTTTTTGGCATTTAGAAATCCATTTGTAATCACATAATTGCACAATTTGTAAAAATTACCAGAAGATATGGTTAACTGTTGCTATAAGTAAGGCTTTTATTTCCCCCACCCCCATTAAGCTTTAGTAATTTAAACAAATGCTGAAGCATGTTCAAGTGTCTCACTTACCTAACCTAATCAAGAAAACCGAGTAGCAGCACAGTTTCCAACAAAGCCTGACCAAAGGGAGATAATTCTTAAAAGCAGCATTTCTCCACTCTTAGATTAGGCTGCTCCTGCATAGCTAAGGGTTGAATCAGAACACATGTAGCAAGTTTTTCTTGAAACATTTTTTCATGGCTTTAAGTAACAGCTCACATACAGCTACTTATGATTAAAGCAGTACGGTCAGGTACATGAGTATATTTTAAACAGTTGCTTCGATGCAAAAAAATATGGCTCCCTCAAGAGTAAATACTGACTAGATAGGAAGTTAAATAAATGAGAGGCCTCTAAGTCACACCTACAATAAATATGACTGGATGTTTTATAACTCAAGACACCTTAGCAGCTTTAAACCATAACCTCTACTGACAATCATGCTTCAAGGGCAGAAGATGTGTTATGAAATTGTGTCTGCACCGAGTCTAATCACAGATCTATGCTTGGGAAATACCTGCCAGGTTTCCCAAGTCCAGCAGGAAAAAAAAAAAAAAAAAAAAAAAACACACACTAGAAAGCACACACAACTGGAGGAACTCTCTTCTGAAGAGCAGCGGTGAAACACCTATTCTACCTGGGCCATGTGGGTAAGTGGTCACTAAAAGAAAGAAAAAAAAAAACCAAACACAAACCCACCAGTTTTCGTCCAGCAATGCACAGCAAAAGGACGTGAACTAAAACCAACCAAATGATATCTTTGATTAAACACTAGAAACAGTTCCTCACCTATAGGGTGTTTAAGACCTGGCATCTGGCAGTAGTAAGAGGAAGAACAGCACTTGACTCAAAGTAACCTGTGCAGAGCATGCTAAGCTGCCACTCAAGAGGCATTTCTGCATTCAGGCATCTGACGGCTATGATAGTGAAGAAGGGGACGACAGTATTTTACCTAGTTTTATCAACTGCAGTAGCCTTTAAGAAACTCTTCCTTGCTTTTTTTTTTTTTTTTTTTTTTAAAAAAGCATGTGCTAACAATGGTATTAGAGATAATTTAGAAGAATTTGACTCCTTGGGATGGAAGGAAAGACATCTTCCAAACACTCCAGTTGAGTCTGACATTGGCACACAAGGAATTCACATGCATATGACTGCAAAAAAAATAATTATTACTCTCTCAAAAGGAGAAAGTACATCTTGCGTTACTGACTGGATTTCTGCAGTCTCAGCCAAATTTGCACAGTTTTAAAGCTATGCAAATTAATGCAATCTGTTACCAGACACCCTTTTCACTAACTCCCTGGTACTTACTGGGCTGTCACTGGTTTATTACAGCACCACATATGACTGTGCATTCCCCAAGAAACAACGTTCATGCTCAGCAAGAAGAATGAAAAATAAATTAGTTTGTACAAGTGCAGCACTTTGGCACGCGTCGTCTGAGAACGTTTTCTTTACTCATCTATAATATTGACTTTGTGGAGGTTTTGCTAATATGTGTGATAACTAGCCCAGAGAGAGCGTATGTTTGTACAGCTTAAGTCAGTTCTTAGCGTAACTTCCACAAGCAACCGACTACTACCAGGTGTCACGTTTACAACTGAAAGCTACAGAGCTGTTAAACAAAAAGCATGAAGAGCCCATTCCAGAAAGCACTCAACTACATGCTTAAAATCCCCAAGCTAAATGTATCCTTTCCTTAATGCTTTCATTTAACAGTATTTACTAGATCAGACCTTAGGTTCACATAAGATCACGTATCTATTTAAGCTTTTTTAGTTCTTTGAAAGAAAAAACAAATAAAGAAAAGAAAATGTTCACAGCACCCAGCCTCAGCATCTAACCTAGCCAGCAAGGTGCCTTTAGCAGTGGAAGAGGGGTGCCTTTAGGTGACAACGCAGAGCAGGAGGCTCCAAAGAGTCTGTTTAGGAGCTTATGGAGGCTGGTGGGAACACCAGCCGCCTCTGCTGCCTCCCTAGCTTTAAAGCTGCCTACCATACTGTAACCTGTAGATCGATAAACACTTCCAACTAAATACAATGCATACACAGTAGAAGTGTTTAAGAGTTTGGTTGCTGTATATACTTCCTCCAATCTCAAGTAACAAAAATCCCCAGGTGGGACTTAACAGGGGAAGGGTGGGGAGGAGGGATACAAGGTCTAGCGGAGTCAGGTATAACGCTCCCATCGCCCCAGGCAGGATTAAACACCTATTGCGCATTGTAAATAAAAATAAATTAATTCCTGCAGGCATCTTAACGTAAACTGCTATAGGACCACTACCAGTACCATACATGATTTTTACAGTGCAGAAACATAGTTCTTTGCACTTAACTTTAAGGACACAAAAATACAGCTTTAAAGAGGATCTTTATAAAACAGCCAACTCTCAACTATTTAAAGCCCGTAAAGATTTTGATACATCTGGTTTGTGGTAACATGTGTGATCTAAGGTAGGCTGGGGGAAAAAAGCTTGTTTGTATCAATGTTGCGGATTAAAAAATAGATTACAGATTGTTTTGCTAATCAAACAAGCTTCCTAAAATGAAATTTCCACAACGTGCATTAACCAACAAGAGAAATACAGCTTAGCTTGAAGATTAGGATTATTATTATTTTGTGCTGGTGTTGGTAAGGTATGCGGATGATGGAAGACATACGGTTTCTTATCCTACGAGTGAGTATTAGATAACAAATAGATTGATACAGTATAACTCACATAATTCAGATGCTAACTTCAGCAGCGAATGTTTCACTTTCCGAATGCTGATACACTACAAAAATCACACAGACTAGATGAGATTCTTCACTACCGATAAAAATAAGACCACTAAAAAACACCACCAAGAATTATACCTACGTAGATGAAGAGAAATTTGACAAGTACATGATACTTGAAATAAAGAAGGGATGTCTTCTAAGCATCATCCTTTGGTATACAAGTTCTAACTGTGCTAACTGTTTGATCTAGTATATATTCAGGTATGCTAAGAAAGTCAGTTTATTTTAGATACATATATTTACACTGTTACTTAGTGTCAGAGGTAAGCATATTTCAGCTTTGATAAATATCATTGGGGTGTCCAAAAGGTTAAATGTAAGACAATACCACCAAAGATGGTCTTGACAAATGTAGTGTTATGAAACTGTGCACTTAAGACTTGTTTATTCCAAATTCTTAATCGGAATTGTTTAATCTCACAGCTTTACTTCTTATACTTACTAAATAAATCTTAATTCTTGTTTGTTCTTGAACTATTTCACTACGATGTATTGTTCAACATGGAAAAAAAGGATGTGGTGACATCCTAAGCTTTATTCCCTTGAAGAAAAGGAAGAAAAAAAGATTGAAGAAAGTCACCAATTCCCAGTGCACTGTATAACAGACTACAATTAAATCAACCTAAACAGCTGTCCAGAAAAATAGTTTTCTTCAGAAAAACTCCCAACAACAAAAGCAAATAATCCAAGATGACTTACAGAAAATAAGTTAAAATAGAAAGAAGCAAAATATCAGCTAATACTTGCACTTACTGCCTATATCTTATTCAAAGCTGGTTTTAGATAAAGGCAAAGTGCAGACCTTCAAACCAATGGGGGTCTTTCCAGAGGCGCTCTGGAAAGAGCACTGAGCGCGTGACAGCACATACCTCTCATCCTCAAGGGCCAGATAAAAACAAATAAATAAATGACAATGGATGCTGCCATCCTGCTCAATAATAAATACACAGAGCATGAAGCAGCTCCGAGCTCACCTGTTCTTCCCCTCCTGCTGCTGCAGGGCACAAACCAGCCTCAAGTTCGAGAGCCCAACAACTGTCCACATTTAAACCATTCCCAGATAGTTATGACCATCACCTAATGCTTGTGAAGCACTGAAATGATGGCATTCAAACATCAAAGCACTTCCTCATGACCTCTGGCATCCCCATTTATTGGGACGAGATTATCTTTTACTTCAGCTGACACGGTGTATTGAGTATTCTTGAATATTAAATTACTAAACACATTCATTAATTCAATTTTTGTATAAACATACCTAAAACACAGCAAGAGGTTCTTTGAACCCATATGTGAACCTCTCTGTGCACATGACAACAGAAAACCCATATTCTGGCCAAACATTACAAAACACCTGTCTCCTCCGTTTTTACACTTGATTCTCCTAGCCCGAAACATCCTAATTTCTCCCTTGCAGAAATACACACCTAACCGCATATATGCGCTTAAAAGTGGTACATACACGCACACTTACATAAGCCATAACTCAATGCCCCCAAACAAGCTTTTTTAGACTTCCCACATGACAAAAATCCCACGTGCAGAGGTGGAATTCTCCTGAAGCGCTCTCTAAAGAGCTCCTCAGCAATCCCTTCTTGAGGCAATCATAAACGACAAACCTACTGCAGATTTGCACACGCATGCTCAGTACTTCCAGAGTATCTTTAGTATTGCTACTGGATAGGTAACCTATTATAAAGGGTTAGCATTTTTCACTTCACCTCGCTACAGCTTATTTGAAAGTATGGGATGTGTGTGTGTACGCAGAATCTGAAGAACACCTCACTTCAATTTTTGGAAATTACAAGTTGTCTTGACACGTGCCTTAAGGAAATGCTTCTGATCTTCTCCTAACTTTCCAGATGACCCAGTCTGTCACAGTGATTAGTTAGAATATTGCAGCCACTTGTTCACTAGTCTGATTTATTATTTCATTTACTAAAGTTAAAGAAACACAATATTCTTTACAGAGCACACAATCAATAATTAAGGAGGACTTTTTTTGTTAAAGAAATTGAGAAGAAAGCAGCTGTAATGAGACTAACAGAGCTTGTAAAGATCACCCTGAAAGGGGTGAGGGGCAGAGGTACTACTGCTCCTATAAAGTTAATAAATATTGTGCTAAAAGTTAATGAAATGAGATTATGCCTAATGGAATTCCTCAGGTAGTTCAACAACTCCCCAGCCACAGGGAATACGTGGTAACATTTATAGAAGATACAACACACACTCATTTCCATAAATAAATAAAAACAACAATTAAAAAAGAAAAAGAAAAGTAATGGCAGAAGGGAGAAAGGGGTAGCCCAAAAGGGAACGTATTAGCTAACAATCACTTATAGCTCTGCCTTATATCTATACTCCCCTTATCCCAAAAGATGCAAGGGGAATAGTATCTTCTTTCAATACACACATATATATATATATATATACATATATATATATATACACACACACACAGATATATACAGACACACACATACAACCTCATACTTCGATCCAAAAATTAGTATTTTCCCTTTAGCACCAGGCTTTCCCAACAGTAGGGGGCTTATCATTTGAAACATTAACGTTTACTTTGTGGAAATGCCAGAACAACAGGAAAACATGCACTCTTCTACCATCACATATCTCTAAAACAAAACTGTTCACTAACGTCTTCTCCAAGAACAGCATCCAATCCATACCTATTCTGCTGTGTACAGTGCATGCAAGGATCTGCTATTTTCTTCAAGGTATTAAAGAAATCTTAAAAATGGATCCATTATGTGTTTTCCTGCTTGCTTTCCAGAAACAAAAATATAGCTAACAACTGGTTTGGTGAACACCAAGCCAAGAAACAACCAGGTGCTGTACAAGTTGTGCTGCAATGTTGTTCAAGTGATTCCGCAGTGGAAACTTGTTATTGTCTGTTTGCAGGCGTTGCCTTACTAAGGAAACAGCATCTTTGACCAATGTGGATACTTGATTATTTCCTCTGTCTTTCTACAGGATCCTAAAATATATTAAGGGATTTCTTAGTGTATGTCTTAGTCTACTTAACAATATAAATAATTCTCAGCAGCATTTCCCACCTCCTTCAACTCCTCTGAAGTTATTCATTTCCGTACTTTAAATGATTTCTAATAATCAAGTAGTGCAACACAGATGCTCCTTGCAGAACAACCTAAAACTGGAACTAGACAAAATAAGACAGCAATTGCCATTTACAGGAATCAATCACAAGCGGATTGGTCTAAACAAACAAAAAATAAAATAAAAACAACAAAAAAAAATCACCACACACAAAAACATACTGAAAAGGCCATTAGTGTCAGCTATCCCCGTTTCAGATCAGCACAACTGGTGGACTCCTAGTCTACTGTTGGGGAATTGCAATGCCGTCAAAGCGAAGCCAAACATCTTCCTAGTCATCAAGCAGCATCTAGCCCTATTCAGATTTTAAGATAAATAGCACTTGATTTAAAGCTGATTAGCAAGTTTGCGCTTGGAGGTTTGGGGTATTTTGTTTGTTTGTTTCCCTGAAACACGGTTTTAGCAGCTATTCAGAGAGGATTCTGCTGTGACCAACTCAACAAGGTTAAGGAAAAGTATGCAAGCAAGCTAACTTGCACAGGTATGCATGGAAATTACTATACCTCTACCATAGCTTCATCTTCAACAGATTGTTAAGAATCAAACCCCAGAAGTAGAGAGATATGTTTAAAGTGACAAAAAGATTAAGCATTTTTCTGGAATCCATGAGAGAAGGTGGAAGCAGCAGTCACTTGGGATCTTGAGTGTTATATTCAGTCTCTCCTGATGAGATCTGGCTGAGCCGTTTGCTTGATCCCCATAGCTTTCGGGAAAGCTGACCTGAGCGCATCTGTTCAAAGTAATCCAGAGAAACAAAAGGAGGGGGAAGGGATAAGGTGGATAAATTAAAAAGGAACTTCAGACACTGATTCTGGTGAAGTGCAGACACAAAAAGGTACTGCATAAACATAAAATTACACCAACAAAAATATTTAAAAACAAATAAACCAAAAGATACATTTCGGGATGATTCTTGGGACTGACACAAAACAACAGACAAAACACTAATCACTGCCTTTTCTGATTTTGAACAGTTAAAAGGGATATTGTCAAGTAATGGAGTCTTAATGCTTAACCTACTTTAAATGGCTTAGAAATAGTCTTCAGTTTAGATTGCCATTTCATTAGAAAGAAAAAAATAAGAGCTCAACGTCAAGCGAAAATGAACCAAATTAGCAGAAAGGACATTTTATTTTATAGATTTCAAATAAAAATTGCTAGACTTGAAAAGGAAAAAGATAACTGAAACGAATCCTTGACAATTTCCTTAAAATGATGGAATACTGCAGGGCAGTGATGGCAGAAGGAGGGAAAGAGAGAAAGGGCAGCTCCTCTTGTCAAATTTATACAGTCTTCCAAAGATGCTGGGTGAAGTACTCAGTGTAAAATTTAAACCAGAAATAATTCATATCAAATATTCCATAAGTAGAGACAGATTACAAGCAACCAGAGGCCATATTAAATCCAGCATCCAGTGAGTCTGCCATCTGACCTCAATTTGTTAAAAAAACAAAACAAAACAAAAACAAAAACCCACTGCTTTAACTAACTCCTTAAATACACAGATTATGACTGGCCAGTAGTGATCACAGTCCAGCAGCTGATTAGGATAGGAAGTCTCTTATAGTTTAATAAAGAAGATGCATGCCTTAACAGCACAAGTTCAAAAAAAGTTTCCAATGGTTAATACTACAAATGAGTTTGACTAAGACCTGTATCATCAGAGCAACAGTGTTCTAGGAAAGGCATGGTGCTGAAAGGGATCATCACTACCAGGCGATAACCCCACTGATTTCTGTAACATCCCAAACAGCTAGGTAATTTTTAAAATACAAAAACATTTGTTATACTTCACTTCTGATCATATTGCCAATGCAGAAAGACTAAAGGCCAATCTTAATACCAAACAGCACTTCATTTTATGCACAGTAAACTATTTAGAAGGTATCTCCCTTTAGTCTAAGGATCAGTATTACCAAAAGCCAGAAATAGTGGTGTGCCTTCTGCATAAAGAAATTAAAATTCTAATAATTCATATATTCATTCCAAACTAACTAAATAGTCCCTCTACTTTACAAATATATTGATTCATGTCATAATAGAAAACTGGTAAATCTGGGACCTTTTTTTCCTTAGATGGTTGTCTTAATCTATTTACATGGATATTAATCTTGCAGATCATCTGTATTATAAGCAGAAAATATTGGGGAAAAAAAGCTGTTTGAAAGCCTCTACATCCATAACAGGAACCCAACCCAGTCTTTGAAAGAACATCTGCTTCAGAATTAGAAAAACAGATGCAATTAAGAACTGAAAAAGAAAACAAAGCTTTCAATCTAATGAGATACATACATTTCAGCCTACAAAAGATCTTTTCTCAGGGATAGGAAACTTAGAAGTGACAGTGACTAAAACTGTCATTACAAAGATGTGTTTAACCACATTAGAAGCAGTTCTCCATCAATTCTACAACAGGAAAAAGCTGTCCCAGTGGACAGGTCAGTGGAAACCTCCCCTTTCCATCAGCTGCAAGCAAGATCAGACTAGCATGCTCTGAAGCCTGTTTCTAATATTAAACTGTGTGTATCCTACTTAAAACATTTTCAAATACTGACAAATAAAGTTCTGTTTTAACAATCAGAATATAAAATTAAATTAACACAGACTTTTCTGATATGTGTTGAAGGTCATGTAGAAATGATAATCACAATTCCAAATAAATACACTGCAGCACAATGGAAATTGAGTTATGGAGGAGGCAGGTTTAAGATAGTCATGACAAACAGTACTTAAAGGAAAACCTCCATTTTCTGCAAGAAAAACTGGGCGCAGCTATTTGACAGATGGATGCTCTGCATTTGATATTGCATATGCAGCACCAACAAGTTAATATTCACCATATGGAGCACAGAGCATATTGGGAACCTACCAAAATGATTCTTTGTGCATGTACAATTAGAGATTCTTAACAAAGATACTTATTTTTTCTCAATGTCAGTCAACGTGTATTAAAAGGCATCTGACAGAAACCATAAAACGTAAAGAAAGCAGCTTACTCTCTCTCGTTTCCAATTTTCTTCTGGAAAATTATTTCATCAAGAAGAGGCTGACAACACTAACATGTTCAGAAAAGGTTAGCTAGTAGGACTTTGCTTATTCGGATGTCAGTGATAAAGTCTGGAGGTTAGTCCAACTGAGTTTCCCATCTCCAGTCCCTATATACCTTTGATTCTTATTGAGAAATCTCAGTAGAGCAGTCTCCAAAGTTATTTCTTCCCCACTGAAAACTGAAACTTGCTCTTAAATTTACCCTGCCATAGAGGAGACCTCTTGCTCAACTGGAAAGCAGAAATAATTGAATTTCCCACTGTTCGGTAGAGAAAGTTCTTGATGGTGGGTTTTACCTCTGCTGGCTTGCCAACACCAACGATAATCAACTTGCCGTCCTCCAAGCCAACAAGGATGTGGCTATATTCTTTCGTGACAGAAATGCAATGAATTGGCAGTCGCATAGCTAAGGGGGAGATGCTCAGATTCAGGCTGGAATGAACAAAAACCACATAGAGAAGGTACATCATGTATTTATCCGCACATACTGCAAGAACCACGCTGCATTTGAAATTGCTGTCTCCAGGATGCTCCATAAAACACAGTTTCCCAAGTACCCAGTTTGCAATTTCAGTTATTGGGATCTCCTAAGGAAAGATCAAATCACACCCCCAGAGTACAGCTCCAATAACAAGGAAGGGCATAGATGGGCAAATCAGTAAATTAAGACATTCTCTCTGAACAGCAGCAACATTAGTCCTGCAATTGCCTCAGTGACAAAGATCATTCCCATTCTGAAGGACAATGGAGCTACACAGAGAGTAGGAATAATCAGAGTTTAAAACTGAACTCAGAACCGCATGAGAACTACATCCTGCTGACGCTAAGCTCCCAGTGACCAACTGGACATGGGGATAATCACAGCTGGCATGTACCAGACATCCCTTACTAAATTCTGTCAATCCCAGCCCATACTCGGGATAAATGGCTGAAAGGAAAGGGGCCTGGTTTGACCTCTCATTTTCCATCCCTCCCCCAACCCTGGTTCTCCAAAATGAGTTTTTCCAGCAACTGCCAGCGCCTACATCATCTCTGGAATAAGAACGGAAGTCATAGCCCCCATGAGCTCCGTGTCACACAGCAATTTGTAAAGAAGCCTTTGTATTTGCAGCTCAATAATAAAAGCATTGATGCTGGTACGTTACCTGTAGAGATCCCGTATGGAAAGGAATCCCTGCAAACTGCCCATCACAATATACTCGCCAGTCACACACATATCAGATACTTCCTCCTTCAAAGTCTCAGAACCCAGATATTTTCCATTGACAGAATAGAGATGTAATGCGTTCTTATCCTAAAGAGATGAAAAATAACGTCATGGAGGATGGACTGGATTAAGAATGTATTACTTGCACCTTCAACTCTAACAGGAGTTAACTTGGGCAGTAATCTATAGCCAAGATTCCTGACAGCAATTTCCTTGTTGAATGATACGAGACAACTGAGCCCGCATCCTATGCGCAACTTACATGTATAACAGATCTTGTACGGACCTTCTTGAAGTTTTAACTCTTTATTTCTTGGTGTAACTTCTTACCTGTCCATCTGATCAATTCCAAATTTTCAAGAAACATTCATGGAATTAATGGGCAGGTCCTTATTCTTTCTGAGGGTTTTTGTTAAGGAAGAAAGGGGAGAACACCCCTTTTTATCTTTAACCCTTCTAGGAAGCGAAAAGCAGAAGGAAATGTTTATTTCACAGAGCTACAGGTAAAAGCACTTTCTGGACAGGGCAATGAATCTTGATGGATTAAAGAACCAGTCAACATGACCATCTTAAATTTTTCCAGCCTGACAATACTACGGTCTCAACTCTCTCCATCCTCCCAGTGTAGCTAGAAGGCCTAAATCCAATAAACCTGTCTTCCAGGCAATTCCCCATGCTCATCGAAGTCACAACAGCTCTAGCTTTATCAGAGCAACTATACAACCACTCTCACAATAGACTGAACAAATTACACTGCAAACTTTATAACTCTTTCTTCAACCCAGGGCTAAGAAATACTAGTGTAGTCCCAGGGCATCTTGCATGCAAAATTTGCCCCTTTCTTTATAAACCTCTACTTCCATGAGTAGAACTGGTTTCCCCCAGTTTTGCATTCCAAATCAGCTCTCCCAGGAAGATTCACTAGTGCATGCTTGAGCATCTTCCTTGCAGGTGGCTAGGAGATTTTCATGAAATCCATGAGAACGCAATATGTCTGCGATTTTTACCTCTCCATCAAATTTCACTAAAATCAGCTAGTAGGAAAAAAAAAAACAAACATGCACTATAACCCACAAGCCATAGACAAAACAGATACTGCAGGAAAAAAAAAGCCTCATATCTTTAGTAAACTAAGATAAAATTAAGCATGTTTATGATGAAAGTCTTCAGCAAAACAAGCAAAGGTATTCCATGAACTACAGTACCTTAAGAGTGGTCTTTCCTTCTATGCTGGTGTGGACAACTATATGACCTTCCCAAGACACAGCCAGGTTGGGAACGGTCAGCAGGAGAGAACTCTCACAAGGTGGCCGCAAAGTCCTCATGTACTGACCTTTCCGAACAGTGCGGATAATAACAGTCCCATCCTGCAGACCAAGTTTAGGTAAGTGTTCTTACTCAGCAACAACCTCTAAAGTAAATTACAGCAACACATGGAAAGAGTATTTAAAAAAAAAAAACCAAACACTTGTGATAAAGAGGGCGTATTTTGAAAGCACTTAAATCCTCAACTGAGGATCAGGCTTCTTGAACGTTAGGAACTCCACACAAAGAATCCTTCCCTTCAAGGCCTCATCATACAGGCATATGGAGGAAAAAAAAAAAAGCACAAAAAGGGCAAGAGGTGAAGGGGAGGCAGCAATCAACTATTTCACATGTCACGGGAGACAAGGATATCAGCATTAGGTGCAGCAGAGGGTCAGCATTAGGCCAGCATAGTACAGGAAGGCAGAGCATGAGTAAGCTGCAAAGAACCTTCAAGGCTAAGCAAGCAGGGAAGCTCTGTCACAGAATTATTTCTATGAGAAGTTTAAGTTCTTCAAATAAGTCTGCACACTTTAAGTCTCATCTATCCAAAAATAGTAGAGCATGGTAGATGAGGCCTATGCTGTGTAGAGCATAGTTTGAGTCAGACTGATTTAAGCATGCAGCAAGGGAGATGGTACATGTCATCTTCTCGATGTGCAAGGCTGAAGAAGAAATCAGGAAATAGTCACGTTTTTGGTATCACACTTAATCAACTCCAAACATGCTCTAGAGTTTGAATAGAGAAGAAGCAAAGAAGGGGAAAGCATAAAGATGCTTACCCTGGATCCTGACACTGCCATGTCCAGCTCAGTGCTGATGCCAACACTCGAAACTTCATCGGTATGCCCATAAAGGATCTGCAAGGGCTTAGGTGCCAGGCCTACGGGCACTCCTCCCTGAGAGTAACAAAAAGTGCAATGACACATTCTCTTGCAGCTGAAGGACAAACAAAAAATAATTTCTGGTATCTTCAGAAACTCTGGTGTGAGATGTATATTTGACATAGGCCAAAGTCACAACTCACCCTTTCCAACCTCAATTTACTGTCTTTTATGTCAGCAGCCCTATTTATGAAATCACAGGAATGAATGACCGTACAATTACTATGTGGATGTGAAAGAGTTGTTCCGCTGAGGTGTTTCTATCCCTTCACGTGAGCGGGTGTGCAAAGATCACAGTAAGCACTCCTAACAGGAGTGGTTCACCCACCCACTTTTTCCTTCTTTATGTATCTGGGCTTGTTCAATTCCCGCAGTTTACCTTGGAATTAAGCATACAGTAAAGCTCAAAGAAACTAAAAGCTATTTTGCTCAAAAGTACAGCAACTTTGTTCCATTTTCTAAGGAACGATAAAGAAACAATCCTTCTGAGTGACTGCCACTAGTATGAGATACAATGGAAAGACTGCAACAATGCTCATAAAAAAAAAGAAAAAAAGTGAGGCATTTGCCTATGTGACTGCAGGATATCAAAACGATCTAGGACTTCTGTTCCAGTGAGTGTACTGTCAGCATATACAGCCTCATTCTCAAATCAGTTCGAAGGCAAGTCCTGTGCTTAAAGGGAACGTGCGGTGAATTGCTCTGCAGAGAACACTCTACTCTGGTTGGTGCGATAGAAATCTGAGTGCCGACCAAGCCCTGAAAAGCTGAAGCATACAGGAACGCAGAACGCATCAGAACACAGAGCCGGGAAAGAAGGCAACAATGCCGAACAGAAGTGGCAACGCGCAGGACGTGGCTGCCACTATATAAAGACCACAATAAAACTCGTAAAAGAAGAATTTACAATACATACCACTAAAACATTATTTGTATACCTATTATGTAGATAAAAATGTAGATAAAAATTCTAACAAAAAGCAGCTCCTATCTAAACAGAAATAAGTCTCCAGAGGAGGAATCATCATTTAACTCACTCTGAAAAGATAAACTCGAAAATTCCCCAGTGTTTATCCTCATCCGAGACCAAAAATACCACTGTGAGCTCTAGGGCCTTGCCTTTCTGACCATGCACCACTGGCATGATGTACACCGTTTCTTGAAAGGACTACATTTACTCTCACCATAAGGACAGCTCACTGACAGGTGATCTCTTTTTCACAGCATGCTTCCATACAACACACAGTTTTGCATACTGTAGTGGTTTTAGCTGATTTTAGTTCAGTGATAAGAAAAAGGTGACCTGATCAAATGAACTGTCCATAAGACATGAGAGGAACCACCCTCCAATTAGTGCTATTTGCACATCCATGATGCAGCAATCAGAAATGAACATTTAAAGCACGTGAGGCCTTTCTGTTGTTACATCTTGTGAGTTTAAGTACACACATGCATCACACCACCTCTTTCATCATATGAAAGCACAAGACCAATATTAAAGCTTTCTAAAATGCCACTGTAAATCCAGGTAACAGATTAACGTCTTTGCTAACTCTGGGCTTGCTTATTAGTACTTCCCGCAGAGCGAAAGCGACACCAAAATGCAGCTACTATGCTAGCAGCAACCTGGAAATGTAAAAATCCTCAACTATAAACAGTGCTCTGACTAGTTCCTGCAGTCTTAAGCAAGTGTCACTCCCATCTGTACAACAGGGATAATGTTTGCCTACGATGAAAATAATCTTTAAAATCATTAAGAGTGCCTTTAAAAATAAAGAAAAGTAACCTCAAAGCATTGTCATTGTTATTGTACTCCAGCTCCATAGCAACTAATAAGAATAGTGAATATTTCAAACACAGGCAACAACTGGCCTAATAAAATTATTGATCTAAACAGTGTTTGTGGACCGTTCTACCCTGCAAATCTGAAAGAAAGAAAAGAAACCAATAAACCATCATAACAAAACAACGCACAACAAAAAACATTCAGAAATTGCTTCTCATAATACGCCTAAATAACCTACCTGCTGAACTATTTGCCATATTATACACGTAGTATCTCTGGAGCCTGAGATTAGATGGATTCCACAGTAATCTATTGCCAAGCAGGTCACAATATCTAGATAAAGGAAGGATAACAAGATGTGATGCAGTCAGATACATGAGACTAACTTCCAGCAGAATGACTGTGCATGCAATATGTCAACAGTGTATCTGGATTTGCAGTCAGCATGAAAAGTTCTGCTGCTGACAAGTGCTGATGAGACTTGTTTATTAAGCAATGAAGTCTTTATACAGCCAGGTGTAACAACCTGACTTAGTCACCTTCATTACCTAAAAAACAGAAGTCAAATCTTATTCTGAAAGTACATTAAACAGTCACTAAAGTGACTAAAAGCCATACTCAAGTATTTATATATAGTCCTGGTTCAAATATTCCTCTGCTCTTATGCTGCCACTCCTTTTTGACTGCTGTGCCTGCTCAGATGTACTGGCTATCTTTCCAAAAAGACTCACATAAAAAGATTCACATAAAGCCTTTCATTTCAGAACACAAATAAAAAGAGTTACTAACCCATGTGCCTGATGTGCTGCCCAACCAGCTTGCCTTTTGTAAGGGATGTTACTCTGATGCTGTTATCCCAGTGTCCTCCACTAAACAGCAATTTTGCATCATGGGATACTGCAAACAACTTTGAGGTGATCTCCAGTCCTGGCGCGAAGGGACCGCCTATGCTGCGCTGGGTTCTGTAGGCAAATGAACAGTTAAGGCTCACCTTAATGCACATCAGTCTATTTTGCGCTGCCTACATCCTTAAAAATTAGTAAGAAATACTACCTATAGAAGAGGCTATACCTAGAAAAACAACAGGTGAAATCCTGGCCGCCTGATAACCATGGCAAAACTCACACTGCCAGCAGTGGAAACAAGATTTCACCTTAGATCTTTTCCATCTTTTACATGACTTGAGTTTGTGGATAACTCACACCCCTAGTAAATACTGCAATATCCAAGAGAAAAAGGAAACTTCATAAAACTAAGAAAAAGAAACTACCACATATACCTGCACTATAGCACGAGCAAGTATGAAGACTGTTCATCTCAGATTCCAAGATGAGATTGTGTGATTTGCAATTAGAAAAAAAAAAGTAAGTAGCTTTAAGAGGGAAGGAAGAACCTTAAAATACCACTTACAGAATGCTTTACTGGAACACTATCACAGATTATATGAACTACTGAGCATCAGAAGATGCATACTTAACTGAAAACACAGCCAATCAAAACAGGACAATCCACTGATTATCAAATACGCACGGTATTTCATTACTGTAGATACATTCAGCTGCATTTTTCCTCATCATTTGCTTACTTTGGGTTTGTCACTGTGGTATCTCTGATGAACGTAAAGTAGTTGGAGATATTTTTATCATACGGTAGCCAACCATGGGTTCCAATAAGGCTGTTCAGACTTGCTGTTACCTGAATAAGTTCGACAAAACAAAAACAAAAAAACAACAAACAAACAGTGAAACCCTGAGGCTTACTTTCTGCTCATCTTTCCTAATAACGGAGCTTGCATAAACACCAGCATAGGATTCCTCAGTTTAATACAAAGAAAAAAACCCTCCCCCAAAACACATACAAAAAAAAAATCCAACTCAGGTGAAAGGTTTCAACAGGGACAGATCAAAGAAAAGCACATACATTTCCTTTTTTTAATTGTAATCCACATGTGAGGCACATTACCAAGGCACACATTCTAGATAGGTCAGAGAAGTGGATTAAAAAAAAGTTTCATGTACTTTTCATTACAATTCACAATTCACTTAGTTCTAGCTTTTTCTCCTCCTCTTTGAAATACTCTTTGGTAAGAGTTAATATGTTTTCACAAGAAGTTTAAAAAGACTCGTAGTACAGTTCTCTCTCGGAGAAAGTATGAAAGGTAATGCCTCTCATTCAAATATTCAAGCTTATTTCCATCACATTTAGAAAAAAACAGAATGAGAATTTTAGGTGTGTGTGTGTTCAAATTCCAATCACATTCACCTTCCAAACACATTTCTCCTTAAGCCAGGATGATAAATTTGACCTAAAAATATTACTGGAGGAAAAGAATATTGTTTCCTGCAGAACACTGAGATATTATTGCAGAGGTGCCATTATGCAGACCCTACACAGAGATGTAAATATAAATCTCTGCTTTTTTCAGTCATTTGGACACTTGCCTACATACTAACATTACCTATATTAATCAGTATGAAATTAATTTTTAGGAACAGTAAAGCATGTACATGCCAGACATGGCATGGTTTAAGGTGTGGCTTAGAAAGTAGTGATAAACATAACAGTGCCATTAATAACTCAGTCTTACCATTTTAAAGCTGGGCTGCATTGCATTAGGAAATCAATTGCTACTACAGAAGCAAATCAAGCGGGCAACCTGCAAAACACCTCACCACAACTTACACGGACATCTCACCAACACCTAAATGCCACTCAACAAGTCAGCCTTGCTTCTCTTCAGAGGATAAATATTTCACTTACAGCTGACTCTCACCATAGATCAAAGGAATACGTTTCTACAGGAACAATTGGGAACAGTTTCTCTCTAAGCTTTGCATGAAGAAAAACAAAACAAACCCCACACAACAGTCTCCAGTTTCCAAGAACAGTATTGACACATACAACTCACCAAGATCTCTGGGCTTCCCTGAGACATAAAGGAACGTGATTGATTCCTTGGGACGACAGCTTTGACAATGGGGACACCATCACTGATTCCCTAAAAGAAAGGCCATGGTTTTGGTCCGATTATATTCAAAAGCTAAAGGTCAAGTGTTGGACCTGCAGGGTACGATTACAGCCTCCAGAATCAATGCCAGACCTATAACATTCTCTCAGGCCCAGCTATACACACGCACTCAGTTCACAGAGTGAAATTGTGTCACATACACCAGAGAAAGTCCTGTCTCTGCCCCAAATCAGAGAGTTCAGCCACTGAATTCAGCGAGTCCTCAAACACTGCGAGTGACATTCTTGGCTTTCACAGTGTGCTGGTGAATTCAGTACTCAAACAAGACCCACAGAAATGGCCAGCAGCTGAAAGTTTACGGGATTCAATCTCTATAAAGCTAACTAAAATGACAGAGCTGGTGTTACACGTTACCTTTTAAAATATTTTCTTCCAATAGCAAGCAAGTTTTATTTTCGTCTGAGTTACGACATTTTGTTTCAGATTAGACTTCAAACAATTTCAAATAAGGCACCTACCTCTATGAAGAATGACTTCAGTTCAGTGAGGTGCTGGAAGAGATTCAGAGTAGAGGTATCGCTTTTAGCGAGTCTCTGCACTACCTCTTCTGCAGACATCCTTTGTGGATGCGGCTCCTAGCAGACAACAGTTGAAGGAACATCAAATTAGACAATCTTTTACCAATTTGTTCAAGTCACATATGGTAATCTCAATAGGAAAGCAGATTCTCAGGCACCTAATTTGCTTTTGGAAAGGAGATTTCCTCTTTTGAAAGTGCTACGCTAGATTGCCATCAGCACAACCTTCACAAGCACTGATACAGTAAATAATTAGCTTTCCTAATGTCAGAAACCATTATCATCTTCCCATTTTTTCCGCAAGCCCTTGATAACTCAGATGGATTTAACCACAAAGGTGGGACCGGTAAGCAAGAAACAGTATTACCTTTAGCAGCTGACAGGGAGTTTGTCCAAAATTGTTTATCATCCCTTCTAAAGCTTTCCTTTCTTTCTCATCCGTTAAAGCATCCAAATCCACAGCTCCTAGATCACAACCAGAATGGCGGAGGGTAGTGGGGGGAAAAAAAACACCACAACGTTGATGGCAGATATCTGGCAGATACCCAGCAGATGATTTTATCTTGACTCCTAAACCATGAGAAACTCCTCCCCACAAACGTTAAAAACAAATAAACAAGCAAAAAACGGAGAGACACCCCAATCCCCCAGCATTTTTGGGAACAAAACGTAAGCAACTGGAACAGTCTCCAGTTTTAAAAACTTAATTAGTATTTTAGGTTCACAGCTTCTGATTGAATCATCAAATATTCTGGGTACTTGATTATGTAACTTAGAAGTTATGCTGCCACATTTCAGCTATAATTGTTGCCTTGCTGCATGCTACTGGATAGCATGCCCAAAGATCAAGCATTTTGCGGCTAATACTGAAAACCCACAAATCTGATGACAACGACAAGAGAGCATACTGCTTTGTACCTTCATAAGTACAGTAATAGAACACATTGAGCGCCTCCACTGCAGCTGGTCCCCTCTGCTTGTAGCCAAAAATTAAATCTATCCATTCATGAAGATGAGCAGAAACATACTCAGATTCCTAAAGGAAAAGTTACTCTTGTAAGAACATGAAAAGTACTGCTCCTTTCTAGAAGCATAGACTACTTCATGGCAGAAGTTAAATTCCTAAGCTAAGAGCATCCACAAACTAAACATATACCAACATATGAGGCAGAAGCGTAAGAATATGCCTACGCGTGAAGGGCAGTAACTGCAAGGTAAGAAGGGAATTTAATACAGCAAAGCAGCACACCTAGGCTACTGAAATGCAATAGAAGGTAAGCTGCTGGTTGCTTACTGTGATATAGAATAATCTATAAAAGGCAATGGAAGTGTTATCACTTAATTCCACCAAATTTTGCCTTTTCTCTTCTAATGCAGCAAACTCCCAAATTACTAGTATCTTCAGGCTCTTGCCTTTTTTATTTTGAGCATTTTATTTACACACACAGTGCTTTGACCTGAAAGTTCCAATGCTACTTGTAACGTGAAACGCAACCACAACTCTAGTTCAAACCCAGTTCCACTATTTTACACTTACGTCACAGTAACAACATGTAGCTGTACTGCCTTTATCATTACTTCATGCAAAGATTCACGTAACCACATCTTACCAGAGCCTTCCTGTGCTTACAAATGAAGTCTTCTGGGGAGTGGGCCCATTTGGGGAGAACAACATCATTTACTACCTCTTTGGATATTTGAAGTTGACCCAGGTTGAAACCTAGCAAATAATTTGGAAACTTTTAAGAGCTGCTACAAAACATTTCAAAAGTTTTAAGTACTCAGCAAAGATTAAAAAGTGTTATTTTCTCAGCATAGGAGAAAAATATTGAGAAATTCTTGATGTAATTCTCCAGTAACCCTATGACCAGCACAGGAGGCAAAGTTCTGCTCTGAATCTCTAAAGTGTTAAATGATGCAGGATAACAGCTGTCCAAAGGATCCGAATGATTTAGAGGCTTAAGTCCCAATCTCAAAGTAACATTAATCATTTATACTCCTAAACATAACTGCATTTGCTTTATTTTACAACAATTCAGAGTCCAAAACTTACAAGTAAGTATAGTTTTAGGTTTAAATGATTGTAGAATCAAGGCTTTCAGGAAGCCTTAAATCCCACCAGCTTTCACTAGAAAACCTCTTTGGTTCTTAAGTCACTTTAGTGATTTAAGAATTCCCTATGCAATAAATGAGATGGGAAAAAAAACCCAGGAGCCTCATATCAGAATGAAGAATGTTGTTTTTTCAATTACCACTACATCGCAGTGAAATGGCTTTATTTTTCTTCTGAAAGGTACTGAAACCTTACACGGCTCTAAATTCAGGTGATTGCATTGGAAGATAACTGTTACTGGCAGGAAATACACTAGTTGCCTAGAACAAATAAAAGACCTCGCGTGTTTGAAAATGTCTAACTACCACCCAAGAAAACCAATAAAATCAGTAAATAATATTCTATTTAAACTCTTTTAACTTTTCTAAACTATTTAATCAGTATTAACTATTGCTAAGTTTTTTTTAAAACCTCCAAATGAGCATTTTTGATCTTCTTACGGATTAGGGAGACAAAATGATATTTAGCCATCCTCAAGCTCCAAGTCAGAATTTTAAACACCATTTAGCTGCAATAGTTGTCCCTGTGAACAGTTTGAGGCCAGTACGATGACTGAAATAACTTCAACAAGCACATTATAAAGTTTAAGTGAGAAGCTTTCCAGAGTGTTCGCAAAAGAGTTGCGACAATTTTTTTCTGGAGAACATAAGAGCTTTTATACGCTACATTCTGAGCGGCCAGTTTACCATTTTGATTCTCCAGGAACTCAGGGAAGTAGAAGAACTCTGGTATAAGTTCCTTCACGTCATTGGGGTTGTCCATGAGCGCCTGCCAGGTAGCAGGAATGGAATGAAACTGGCGATCTGCACAGTCAAACCTGTAGGTCAGAAAAGGCAAGTCAGACATTGACCATTCCCTTGTTTACATGATAAGGAAAAGAAGAAATATGCTGCTTATTTGCTCACAGTATACCTGCCACTTTGAAGCTGGATATGAAGTGTCGTGAAAGGTTCTACCCGAATGAGGTAATGCATGACACCAGCAGCATTCGAGTAATGCGTCCCATAATGAAACTTGTCAATTATCCCAAGGGGATCCTCAAAATTCTCATATCTAGAAAGGAAGAACTCTATAAATACAAATGCAACTGAGCGCTACAGGCGCTAAGCAGCTGATTATATTTACTGGAGACAAGGATTCAAAAGAACGTATCACAAAAATTTAAAGAGAAAAATAACATTGAGCTCTATTTAACATGAGGATTCAAATTCTCACTCTGGAAGTCCCTAAGCCATAGACTGCAGAAAGACAGAAATGTATGGAAAGGGTGATTCTTCATCTGGCATACCTGTTCTCAATACTCTTCCCTAGGTATTTGCTATCAGCTGTGAGAAATTGGATAAGGGGCAAGACAGACCTGATTTAGCAAGACTTCATACAACAGCCAAAAAGACCACATTACTAAGCTGAATATTTATTGCTGAAGGGACTTGTGACAGTTGCCTTCAAGATGAGGGGGAAAAAGAAAGAAAAGAAAAAAGAAAAGCATGTGCGACGGTCTCAGGATACAGAAAAGCGTGTTAAAACTCGTGCCTATTTTCCTTTTCTGTTGGCAAACCCTCTCCAGTATCATGCCACCATCCAGCTGATGTGTTCCTCAGTGTCACACAGCTAGCAGGAAATCTTACAGTTACATACTGCCAGAGAATCAGTTCCATTCCAGTTAGGGATAGCCCCTAATCATTCAAAGAAAATTCTTCATGTTCAGAGTTTTCTGAAGAGAGCTAGTTTTGGAAGAAGCCTGACAAGTGCAATCTGGCACGATAGCATACTCACTCCCCACACTAGCCAAAAAGGAACGAACGCTACACTGATGTGTGGGTGTAAGTACTTGTCATTCTTACCTACAGAGGAGCTGCTGGAAGTGGCTGAGCTACAGCTTACTTCAAAGATAATAATCTACGCTAGAGAAAAGAGCAGGAAGCACAGATTTAGGAGTGAGATCAATGCTGCCTTCCAGCACAGGCTGCTCAACTCACCAGCATGATTTCATATTTCCTTATCTTGAAACAGACAGAGTATGTCTTTTCAAGCTTCTGGACCATTAAATTAAGTGTTTCTACAGCCTTTCACGTATATCATACCCACATCTAAGAAATAATCCAAAATTTACAACAGTAAGTTTTGTTCTTTCCATGCTATATGAGCTAACCTGAGCACAGCAAGGAACAAAGAATCACCAATTTTTGCAAGTGCATCTTGAGATGATATAAAATTAGCTTTTAAAATTTTCACTGTCAATGCCTTTCTTTTTTAAAGTATTATTGACTTGGAAACTCAGAAAACCAGAGAAATGTAACTAGTGTTCAAACACATACTTCTCTTTCACAGCCTTAGCATTCTTCTCATTTACCACCCCAATGGGTTTGGACAGATCTCTAAAGACAGCAGGATTATTCAGGTCCAGCTCTTCTGAAGTATAATCTTGTAAAATCCAGGGGAACTAGAAAAAAAAAAAACAAAAATCACAGGTTCAATTGAGACTAAAGATACATCTTTCAAAACAAAAGAAATGCATATCTTCAGCAACAATTTTTTTTTTTTTTTTAAATTACCACAGGATACTGAGCAAGGTCGTTGTAAGTTCGTCCTGCCATTGTGTTCAGCTGAATAAGGTAGTCAAAGTTGGATATTTCTCTGTTTACCCATTTCTGAAGGACAAACAAAAAGATAGAATGGAAGTTGTTACAGCAAAGCTACTGTTATTGCAAATTATTTGTTTTGTCAGTATTTATTTGCCAGAGGAGAGCACTGGTAAGCAAAGGCTATAACCATGGTATGAACTTCCAGATTTAATTTCTCATAATCTAGTTTATTTTCCTGGTGCTCTGCCAACTGTGTTACCTGCATTTCAGTGAAACTGTGTCCCTGATTAATACCAGCAGTTTCAAACACAGCAGACAACTAGCTGCCTCAGAATAAGAAGTGGGGGTGAGAGGGGAAGCAAAACAGAAATAAAGAGACAAAAAGATGACAGGTAAACAGGTGCTGAGGAAAGAGGAACAGAACTTAGAAATCAGAGTTCTAAGATCAAAACATCATTTCTGCACTGTTCCCCTCTCAGTTAATGGTAAAGGAATTTGTAAGCTAACAGCTTTCTGCAAGGATAAAAGCGACTGTGTTGTGCGTTCAAGTAGAGAAAATATCTTCTGTAATGAAACGTCTCCATCACACTACATACAGATATTGAGCCCTTCTAAACACAGCTCTGTCTGTTCTCCTTTGGTTTAAAAAAGTAATGGAGGAAAAGTGCAAGGACAAGGGAAAATAAAAACAAAAAAACAAACAAATAAAAAAAACCCTCACAAGTATTCTCAGTATTTTAAGTCAGTCATAAAG
Source organism: Struthio camelus (assembly GCF_040807025.1). NCBI lineage: Eukaryota > Metazoa > Chordata > Aves > Struthioniformes > Struthionidae > Struthio > Struthio camelus. The sequence continues at coordinate 7,800,001 of NC_090947.1, read as the reverse complement.
CTCCCTCCCTTCCTCAGAGGGAAACATAGTTGTAGCATAAAGAGATGGAAGATAAAAATAAATACCACATTTATTTGGAAAAACTATTTAGGAGAATACAAACGTTTTGACATCCCGTTTGTATGCTAACGTTACTAATTCTCCTAAGACCACACTTCCTGCTTGATCTTCACCTTTTTTTTTTTTTTAAAAAGATAGCAGGGAAAGTTATTTGCACATGCAGTGAGAAAGGTTCCAAAATTGGCACTCCAAATCCTGCACTAAAGATAGAAGCGATTCTCCTACATGTTCTCGCTGGAACGCTTGTCATAACCAAATCAGAGCAAGGCTCTTACCCATTTACAATGGCATAAATTCACAGACTGTAAACAAAATACAGCAGTTGCAAGAATATGCATGTGAAATTTCAGAGGCCAGACTGAGGACACAGAAGTTAGCAGCTGCCTTTCAAACACGGAACAGTCAGTATTTGAAGGCCTATTTTAACTACCTAATTTTAAAACTCTCCTTCAAACAGCCCTGAAACGCTCTAGACCATTTACGCTGAAGTCTCCTACCTGCATCAGACCTGAAGCTTTGAAGAGTTCCTGTGGAGATCTAGTCCCAGAAACATTTGGAGAACGCAGTGACAAAATTCGACTGTACACTTTGTTTCTCACCTGTTATAGAACAGTATGAAAATATTTGTTCTAGACCTTGAAGCTGACAAACAAATAACTGTCCTGCTAAGTAAAGTCTGCAATAAAGAGAATGGGTTTACGTTTTTAAACGTGTCCATCTCTTGTTAGATAAAACATTTTCCTTGAAATACAGGATGTAAAGGCAATGTATGTGATGAAAAGCCTTTCTGTGGATACTACACAGAATAATTATTATTCCCACAAAAGTGGGAATACCAGGAAATATTGCTGCTTTTCAAATATAATTGCACCAATATTTTCCTTACAAAGCTATTTCAGAGATTTATTTACTTTAGAAAGCCATTTTATAGTAGATGTTCATGAACTGACCTACCAGTAAGTAACCCAACCTTTGTCCACATACTTATCTTAGCCCCACAGACACAGGATCACGTACGTTACCCATTGGGGAAAAAAGTGCAGTAATTCTACACCACAGAATATAAAAACATTAATGATTTCCAATGTTATGGTAAAATAGAATAATCTGTTTTATACTTAAATTGTCCAGAATATTTAAAATGATGTGTGGATGTCAAGAAATTTCGATTACTACTGACATAATTTTTAGTTGAATAGTAGTTCTACATCATTAAAAAGACACGGGGGGGTTGGGGGAGATTCTTGTTTTATTCATCTTTTCCATTACTCAGTTTCTAGAGACCAGACAGGTTTTCAGAGGCTATTCCGAATTTCCCACAATGGCTACATCTAGCAAGAATTTTGCTACTAATATTACAGTACTATGAAAAACACTTGGTCTTGGATATGACCAGAGAACTAAAATTTGACATTTGGGCTACTAAATCAGAGAAATTTGGGAAATCCATACCTCCTTATTGAAGTTGAGGAAATAGTTGGTTTGATCGGTAAGGAAGATCTCCAAGGCTGACCTCCTCAGGTTATATCGACGCATATGTATCTCACGGATTTGTGACAGGTGCCATTTGAAATCAAAACCTACCCCTGAAAAAGGTACTCATTACTGACTTGGAATGTATTAAAAACCTTTTATACACATAATGTAATATAATTTCCAATTGCCCCAGAGTCATCCCCAGAAAAGGTAAATTTTAAGTTGCCTGATTAACTATTTTGCTAGGAAAAGGTTATGAATTTCAAATATTGTTCTACTGAAAGAGAGATACCGTAGAAAACATTTGAGAGGGTGGAGATCTTTTTTTCCCTGCTTTTCGATTATCAAAACCATCACAAGTGTGTTTTGTTGACAGAAGCATGACCCAAAGCCCTCTGGTTTCTCAGTCAGGCTCAAATAGAAGCTTCTATGAATTCCAAAAAGGGTAGCTTCTTAATATATTGCTTGTGAAAAACACAAACATTGGTTAAACAGTTCAGTTCACACTTTTAATGCTCAACTGTTCAACTTGTTTTAAGTAGAAATACACAAACCCGTCTCTTCATAGTTTGTTTGGTACTCATTCTCAAAAATATTCAAGATTCGCCCACTAAAAACAGAATGCTGAACTGCTCTTAAAAAAAAAAAAATTTGCAAGTCATGCTCACCTTCATCTTTTTCAATGCTACCATCAAAGAAATAGATGTGCTGGGTAGTGATCTCCAGCCTGCCAGGTATCACATCAATTACTGTAATGAGTTCACAGTCTTCAGATAATACCAGCTTTTCTTTCTGGCTTTGCTCCTCCTTCTCATCCCTGCAAAAATATCATTAAGTGTTACAGTTTTTGGTTAAGTTAGACAGAAAGTCTCTCACCTAAAAATATAGTTCAGAAAAGAATCAGATTTGAATAGCATTAAAAACACATAATCAATGATTTTGCTGTTACTTCCATTAGGAGTTGTGGATATTTTAAACTACACTACCAGACATCATTTTATAGCATTGTTCTTCAGGCGTGCTATTTCAGTCTCAGATAACATGGAGATTACCTCCCCTGAAGTATGAAACATGAGGCTACAATTACTTTTCTTATTGAAGTGCTACATGCTTAAATTAATCCCGGCCTACAGCAGAGCTGCGTCTGGGTTCACAAGACCAAAAATTATCTTCAAAAATATTTGAAATAAAGGTTGATCAGAGGTCTAAAGGAATGATGATATAAACATTCAATAACCTTTACATTGCAAAAAAACAAAAAAAAAAAACAAAAAAAACCAAAAACCATCAGTGCTACTCAAAGTGCCATGTCTCCATGGGAATTCAGCAGCACAGATGCACATAACTGTGTGCACTACACCACATCTCCAGTTATTGGAGTGAAACATTTGTTCTCTTCATTTTACTTTAAGCCACACAAGTGGCATGAAAGCAGCACAGCACGTCTGCTTCCTGGAATGCTCTTAAACACAGATAGGCTCTCCAACAGGTTTATAGCCAGCCAAGCAGACATCCACACTCTGCAACTAGTGCTGTGGAGAACCACCCCGGTGCCTGTGGACATGAGCTGACTCCAGTCTGGTCTGTGCCCTTATGGGGCAGACCATGTCTTGAGGCTTATTGCCTACCAACACAGTAGAGAAACCTTAACAGTTTTTTAGCTTCAAACCAACTTGGAGCAGAAAATCACTAATGGATCCTCACATTGGTCCAAGCCCTGGATTGGACCAAGCGAAGGATAGGCAAGCAAAGAAGAAAGTGTTGTACGCTGATCATTCAGCTTCAGGAGCTGTTTCCCTGCTCCTTATCCCCAGGACACAAACAAATGCCAGCTGCTCCATGCTGTACTTACATATTGGCACTGACTGCTGTGTCTTCTTCTGGTAGTTCAAGAATATCATCTTCCAAGTCACTCACTTTTACCTGCTTCACCACCTCCAGAAGCAGAGACTCACTAGAAGGCTGCGTCTGGTGCACACCTATTTTAATAGGCATTTCAATTCAGAAAATGTTTTGCTACAGCATTTTTGGAAAGCCAAACTAGTGAGTGCATCTACTGTTGAATGTTATTTTTAAGTGAATAAGCAGCAACTAGACTTCTTAAATACTTTTTGAGGCAAGTGAAAAAATAAAAACAATTCCCAGCTTATATCAAAATACATGTCAAATCATAACGATACAAAAGATGGACACATTAGAATTGGGTATAAGTATTTCTAATGCAGACAGTTCCAATAGAATATTCTGCAGTGTTTGGCAAAACCCATCTGTTTCAGCATGCAGGTTTCCTGAAAATATATTTCATTTGTTTTTTGTGCATTTAGGTTCACAATGAGTATGGTTTTTTTTGGCTTGAGTCTTGATATTCAAGAGTCCTAACTGAAAGAGGAGCTTACACCTTCGTAATTCAGCTGTTCGGCACACTTCTGACAAAGTGCTCTATATCTACACATTTTAATCATCAGCTCTAAAAAAGGTTTAAACAAATGCTGTCTGCTCACTCTGACCTCATCGTTCCCTTTTCTTGAAAAAAGGATCTTATGCAACAAAAGCATGTGCTTGCTAATTTTAAGCAAAGGAGTACTCTTTTAAAACAAACAAACAAACTTAAAATACACACTTCAATGTACAAGCAGAAGAGAATTTTACCAAAAGGAAGATTCTATTTCAGGTTAAAGCACTTTGCTCTTATTTTATATGACACATTTTAGCATACAGGAAAAAGCAAAGAAAAAAAATATCAACATTTAAGTATCTACAATAGATTGATTCTTAAATTCACAGAATTATCAGTAAAGACTCAAGAATCCAAGCGAACCAAGTAAATACAATATAGCTTTACCTAAATTATCCCTCAGGTCACTAGCATCCTGATGAGAGTTGAAGTTGTAATTCTGCACGAGTTTTAGCCTCATACGTGAATAATTCTCCACATTTGAAAGTTTCCAGTGAACAGGATGCTGTTTCCTAGGAAAACAAGAATATTCACCAAAATAGTTAAAAGGAGGTAAAGGAGATAAAAATTACAAAATTACTGAAGTGATTATGAAAAAGGACTGAAATCCCTCATCTATACATTCCAGAACATGAACACAGTAAACTGCATGCTAGTCTGTATTTTATATTACAGCTCTGATCATCCTGAATCACTTCGTAAACAACACTACTTTTCTACAGAAATACAGCAGGCTGCTTACACTTTTGGCAAATGACAATTAAAGATTAAAAACACAAACACACACACAACAACTCTTTAACCAGAACTCTTAAAGCTAAGATAGGCAAAATGTCTTAATTCAAATTGAAATTCAAATTTCATGCACAGGAACTCAAAAAGTCTCTCAGTCTTTCCAAAAGAACCATTGATCTCCAGCATCTTGCAAGTAAGTCTTACAATCCCTTCACTGACAACTGATTTTTGTCACTTGGCAGGAAAATCTAGCATCCAAGTATCCTGTTCAATATTACACTTCCAAATTTGCATTTTGATAATTAAATGCATATAAAAATTATTAGAGATGCATTCAATAATAATTTTACATCTCCAAAACGGTACCCAAGTCAGTTTGACAAGGTTCTGCAGTTCTAACCACATGAAGCAGTAAGTTAATCATGTGAGCAATTCGTTTTAAGCATCACGTTCTGTTTGATTTAAGAACTTCGCTCTTACTTTTCAGACCAAGGACCACGTTCAGAGAGCAAGTAAAGCTGGGCTGCTCTCCATTGCCTCAGAGTAGCTATGTGTTGACTATTAAGTTGCTTTAGCATATTGTTGTACCGCAGATTTTCCTGGCGAGCCTTTCTGCTGAATGGTTCCACAAAATGCTCCTGAAAGACCATTAAAAATAAATCTAGCACTGAAAGAACTCTACATTTGGAAATGCAACTTTTTGGCTTGCAAGAACAGAATTCTCACAAATTAGGAAGGAACAAAAAAAGTTAAACAGTAAATTTCTGAAAATTTAAGATAAGACTTGTGAGAAAAGTTTAGAAGAGCTTAGTACTAGAAGAAATGATACAAAACATCGACCTAATTTGTAAAGAAAGACTCAGCGAGGCTGAATCAACATGGAAGCAACTTTTCATAATCAGAAAAGTAGTCAGTATTGGCAGCCCTATTTGATAAATATCTAGGACCTCCATTTAAATTTTGGCGTTCTGGAACGTGATTGACATTGTATTCTGCCTTTAGTTATTTGAGCAGAAAAGACTTACGAAAAGGATGCTTAATACAACATAGCGAAATAAAGAAATGCAACTTGGCTGTTACACTTACTGAGATTAACCATTAAAATTAATGCCCAAGTTGAATTTGATCCTCATACAGAAAGGTCAGTTCCTTTTTACTGTGTGGAAAAACTGGATCTGAACTGCAGCTCAAATAAGTTCTAAGTTTTAAATGTTTTCATTGCAGTGAACTGGAATTAAAAAAAATCATAACCCTAAATCAAGGGGCTCTAATAGTTCAAGACAAATAAATCAGAACAAAAAAGAAAAATGCAGCTTATAGCTGAGCATAATTCTAGGTTGCTGTACTATGAGAAAGATCTATTGTCTTTTAATAACTCTGCTTACAGATAAGACTCTTAAATTGGGGGAAAAAAAAAAAAAGAGAAATTGAAAAGCATACCCTACAAGTCAGCACAGTCAGATTGCCCATAATATCTGCCACAAAACAACCACCTGCCCACAATCACTAGGATCAGGTCATCCTGAAATTCAGTTTCTCCATTTATTGCAAGATGATTCCTGAAACAGTGCAAAGTGCTTGTGGAAGAACTCAAATCCTTACCTGAAACTTGAGCTTGCTTTCTCCTCTCTCCCGGTCTCGCCTGTGCATATTCACCATGAATGCTTCATAACAATCTTTCCAATAAAGTGCCATATGCTCATGACAATCTCTGAATGAATTGCCTTCATACTGCTTCATATTTGGAATAATCTGGTTCCAACAAAACAAAAAGACAAAGATGATTGCTGAATACAGTTCCTCTGCTTTAGTGGCTAAAAAGAGAGGGAAAAATGCAACTAAGAAAAATCTCCTACTTACATATTTGTCAATATAAACTTGCCACTCATCAGACCTGCAATACTCTTGAAAGTCCTCAAAGAAAGAGGGGCTGCCATTAGTAGGAGGCAATGAAGGGAGGTGCAGGTTCATGAAGAGAAGTTCATAAATTTTGGATACAAGTGTCCGAACAAGTGGAATCAAAAATGAGTACGTTTCTGTCTTCTCTTCAATTGATCTACTCAGGATGCCTTCCAGCTTCCCCAGGAGGTAGCATGCTTCAGGCTGGCTCTCAATTACTTTAGTCTGAAGAAGGGTGTTTAGTTTGGCTGCTGCCATAGCACAAACCTGCACAGACAAACAACAAAAAGTGAATGCAACCCTCAAAACAGTAATGTGAGCACCTATCTTTTAACACAGCTGTATGTACATACTTTGGCTATATCTCAGGTAGCCTGAGGGCACACACACACACCTCTCTTATGGGACTAAGTACCTAGGCTAACAATACCAGCTTCACTAAAGGGCTCATTATTTCAGATACAGCTCTGTTCACTTTGTACTGAATGCTGATTCAGGCAGAGCAGCTCAGGTTCATGCACACTTAACCTATATAAACCTGGAATTGCTAATAAACGTATTTTATAGTAGAAATTAAAAGTTACAGTCAGGATCGCTATCCTATCCCCACTTGTGCACAGAGAGCGCACCAGCTTCAAACGACTTGCCCTCTAGCTCATTCTCATGCTCAGGACGTGTACATGGACAGGACTGCAGAATAAGTTTGCATGGGGCAAGAACTGCTAAAAGGATTTTGCCTATAGAAAGATGAAAGATTGGCATCAGTGTGCTCACTAGTGCGAGCAACTCCCCTACAAACCACAACAATTAGATCAACCATATGCACTTTAAATGCAGTATTTGCACAAATTTGTAACAAACCTGTAAGTTATCTTGTGCAATGAATCCAAGGAGCAACTGGACTTGCACTTGTGAAAGTCGGATTGCTTCCGGGCCAGCAGAGTACCAGATTGACAGACAATCCATAAGAGTCACTAGTTCTTCCAAGAGCTGTTGTAAAAGCATAAGATTTGCATAAAGTAAAACAGGTCAGAAATTATCAGAAACTACTCCAGCTAAAGTAATTTCAAAGCGCTGAAGAATAGGCTGCCTTCACACTAACTTGCCCCAAAAGACGACGCTATCCAGGAAGACAGCAGTTCAACTAGCAGACTGAAATGATTCCCAACTGCAAAATCTGTCTAGCCCAGTATGTTAGCTCAAGTATCTTCCCTGAATAAAGTCAAAACCAGGCATATAGCATATACTTATATTTTTGCCTATAATTTATCTCCAGGAAATGCCAATTATTAAAAAAAAAAAAAAAAAAGAGAGAGGAAAAAAATTATGCACACAATCAGCAGGATACTACGATTAAAAAGACACTTCTAAAAAAGGCAGAGAAATCATATCAGCTTGCCATTTCTAGTTCAATAATTATAATTTTTATTTTATTCTTTTCCTTTGCATTTTATGTTATACAAGTATAACACTAATTAAAGTTTAGTGGCAATAATAAATTTTCTTGATGCCCTGAGAAGGAAAATAAGGCTTCTTTCATAAATAACCAGTTTCATGAAATGCTTGAAACTTCTAGTACCTTAATAAATAAAATTTAAAAAAAGAAAATAGGAGGCTCCCCTTTCTGTTCTATTTTTATATTAGGAGTGATACAAAACTTCCCACAAAAGGAAACTACTTAGGTAGTTTCCAGAAAGGTACTTTTTGGAAAGCAAAAAGCATTTTTACCATCGAGGCATGCTTGGCTAAAACTAATATACCTTTATCCATTCCCTTGTAATTCACTCAAGTTTAAAGTCATTCCCCTGCTAATCCCTGCACTCACAAGAATGCTTGTGGCATGCTGAAAGCTTTTCTGCTTGTAATATTACAGTGAGTACTTTAAATTCTCCCCAGACACAGTGGAGGATAATTTAGGAAAGTAATGTTACTTTCATTTCAAAAGTTGGCAATAAGCACAATTCCCAATGCTCCAAAGTTCAGATCCAATTTCTAATTGGATTTCACAAAGCTAGATCACCACACAAAGCCAAATCTCTAGGCAGGAAAGACTTAAACACACACACACACACAAAAACTAATCAAAACTTTCAGATTACATTATGTTTGGTTATAAATAGACATTTTGGAGGACACCTTAGGAATTACCCTCAATATTGATGACTTTCAAGATATTACACTAAAAAAAAGTAACATTTAAAAATAAACTGTTTTTCTATGGATTTAGCATGAAAGAATGACAAATTATGTATAATTCTGCCTTCCTTCAGCCTCAAAAAAGGGAAAGTAATGACATAGCTCAGATAGCAAAAGTAGTAAGACCACTGCTAGAAATAACGTAAATAGCGAGGCAAGTTATAGGTTACTGTAACTTGCACAACAAGAAGGCAGGAAACACAGCCAGAGGAAGACAAAGTTTCTTTATCTTGCTTCTTTTTGTGTTTGCTCATCACTTTCTGCCCAAGACCTCAAGTTTCAGATTCCCCGGGCACATAAAATTCACTGCAAGTTTGTGCAGAAACACGTATAAAAACATGCTGCAACTCCAATACGGGTCAAAACCCAGAGGTGACATTCGTCACCTCCGCTTGTGATAAAGAGCAGGGGTTTTGGCTGGTGCTTTATTCAGGACACACACAATGAGTCATACATGCTTATCAACGGGGCAAAATCTGCTTAGGCTACCACTGACATTGCTGCATCAGCTCTTGCATTTGTTAATTATTTCTCCAGTCTGAAGAGACTTGCATTTTCAATAACGAGTACCACTATGGGGTCTATTCAATTTGCAATCTTAACTGTATTCCCTTTGCTAAGAATTTATAAAGTTTCTTCTCATTAAGGGGCAATCTAATTATTCCACTCTGAACCCTTACTCTTTAATATCTAGTTTAAGAACACATGCTTAGAAGGTATGACATTATCCCAACCAACTTTTTCATTATTATTTCAGCCTATATACAGAATTTCCATTATACAGTTACTGTACCTTTTCTGTCCATAAATTTGAATTAACTAGTCCTTCTGCCTGAAGGAAATCTTGTACAATTAGCAAGAGCCGGAAGGCATTTTCAGCATGTGCAGGGAGAGCTTTTGAATCTCTGTTATCAGTGACTGACCATTCTAACATCTTCTCCAGCAAGCTGCATGGAAAACAAAATCCCAAAGTAATTATTACATGTTCTGAGTGTAAGTGGCTTAAAAAAACAAAAATCCAACTATGTATTTAATTGACTCTCTCAGTCTGCAGTGATATAAGCGTCCTCTACTCGATAAGCCAATGAGGTAAAAGAGATTGAGAAGCTCATGCAATCAGAGATACAGGTTTTCAAACCCCAAGAGCCACATTACACTACTAAATAGGTAGTGGAATATATGTGAAGACAAAGCAAAGAAATTGCATCCTGATGGGAACCTCCCCCCATCCTGCCACTAGCTTCACCAACTCCCCTTATTTTTCCCTCGTTTCCTCAAAAGAACGGAAGGAACATGTCCTTGAGCTATACTCACTTGAGCTTTATTTCATCAGAAGGTTGCAGCAATTCATTAGATATCCCCAGCTTGGTCAGTGCAGAAAACACCTGTCCTCTCTCAATCCAAGCAGCATCATCAGACCTTTCAATGCCTTTCCACATTATGCACAGCAGGATGTCTGTAAGTAACTGTATGAGTTCTTTATCACACCCCTATAAAAGAACAGAAATATTAACAGCCCTTCTGGCCCAGACAACCTTCAAAGGGTTTCTCATTCATCACAGTCCGTATGCTTGCACGATTCATCATTTTTGAAAACTCTGCAATCTAAAGTCCAATTGCTAAATACATGAAAACGCAAATATAAAATATTATGGCTCACCAGAATTTATAATACATACTGACTCAATTTATACATCATTATTTACTTTATATATACCCTGACCTTTAGGCACCCTTGATTTTTTCATAGCAAGCCTGCTCCTTGCCTCCTTTAGAAAATAAAAAATGTTTCAACATAGAAACACTCATTAAACCAAGCCTATTCCAACCAAACAACCAAAAAAGGAGAAACCTAATAAAATAAGTCTCCCTATAGTAAGAGCTATATTGTTTGCTTTTCCTTTGGGGGATGTGGACAGAAGGGACAGTAATTATCCCATCTAGGAGTTTAGGAGGAAAAAAAAAAAATATATATATATATATACACACACACACACACACTAGGAGAAATCAACCACATAAGGAGAGAATTACTTACTCCTTGGTTTTCAAAAAAAGACAGATCAGTAGTGAAACCCACATCATTTATGACACCTAGCTCCTTGTCAGGTTGCCCAGAGAATGGTTTTGCGTTCTCTATAGGTGACGGTGTGCTGGGCAGGCTATCTGTCATCTGATTCCCGATGTCAGCCAGTTCATAAGAATCAACGCTGGACAGATCTAAACTCAAGTGGGAAGGATTACTGTGCCATAATTCTTCTCGTTCCTCTGACCTAAAAGATATCTCTGCTGCAGAGGTATCTTCCAGTGGCATAACAGAGAAGTGAGCAGGAGCATCCAGGGATTTGCTGTCTTCCAAACTCCACTGATCAAACAAACCATTGACAGAGGCAAAGCTACCAGCTTTGTCTCCCTCTGTCTTATCAGCATAATGTTTCTGAAGCTCTTCGGCAGGAAGCTTTTTTTCCTCTTCCCTTGAAGAATCAGCCCTGCTCTCTTTAAGGCCAGTCCGGACATCAGAGTTCTCTTTCAGGAATAGTCTAATCAAAGTGTCCTGCCACCCCAGCTGCTGAGCAAACTGTTGTGCTGCATCTGGTTGGGAATGCAAAAGGTGCAAAACCTAAGGATAGGAGAAAATATCCCATGCATACACGTTAATTTTAATATATAATTGCACTCATTCTAGCTTTAAGTTAGACATTTTATAATCTTATGACTTTTTTTGCTTTTTGAGAATCTTGAAAAAGAGACACAATCAGTAACAGAGAGCACACAAGTGACAAATGACTAATCTCAAGAGAAATGCATGTTTGAGAAACCAAAGACTGTACGGATTTAAGTAAGAATAGTGTTTTCATTTTTTCCAATTACAAAGGATCTCTCAGTTAGGCGCTAGACATCTATACGATCTAGCGTAACTGAATCCATTTCTTTTATTCCTCTGGATACAGTCTTTTCTTCAAAGCATAAAACATTTTCTTCTGTTTCTTGGTATATCAAACAATTTTCTAAAAGCTAATGTAAAGCTACTATGTATGATTTTCCTAAGCTTGCCAGAAAATAAGAAATAAAAATCTTCTCTGGAGTCGGGAAGAAAAGCTACCAGTTAGACTTCATGCTCCAGTTTCTATTCTGAAACAATTCTCAGAAAAAGGCAGCTTAACTGTTGCAACAAGTAACCCCATTCAAGCCACTAGTCAATAAAAAAAGCAATCCAGCACATAAAATATGTTGATAGGAAATAATAAACAAACAAAATTAAGAAGGCTACAGTATCAACAGCTTACTGGTAGTGAGTATTTTCATTTCTCTAGGGTGACTTTGACAAGCTCTGTTAAATAACAGAGTTTCACAGCCTCATTTGGTACTGCTAACACCAGTGATATGAGCCGGACAAAGCTCAGTTTAGGAGCAAGGTCACTCTTTCTTCCCTCCATAGGGACCACTCTCTTGAAAACATAACATGTTATATCAAAATAACATATTAAGAATACGAACAAAGGTTTTTTCATGGTTTTATGCATCTTTTGAGAAAAGTCAGTGATCCAAGGAGTCCGGTACTTTTTCCCCCATAGAAAACACAGACTAGCCGAGAATCATTAGAGAGGCTTTGCTTTTTGTTTTGCTTATTAAAAGGACAGGAACACATAATAAGATTTAACATTAAGTGACAGATCAGCTTCATTTGCAACATAAACCACTGCTAAGAAAAACAGCAGCAGCAGCCAATGCAGCCATTGCACCCCAAATAAGTAAGTGGTGTAGTATGCCGTCTTGATTACAGGGGCAATGGACAGTATTCCAGTTTTAAGGATGATAACTAACCTTTCTACAAATAGCCACTCTGACGTTTACATCAGATCTATGAGCCAGATGCACTACAGCTATGAGGTCTTTAAAATTCACAGCAGGATCTGGAGTGAGAAAAAAAAATAAAAGCAGTTATCATGCAAGTGTACTAAACAATTAAGTATTAAAAACTGCCTTGGAGGTCACCTTTCTATCCAGGCATAGTAAAAGAAACAAACTTCAGGAAACTAAAAAAAATATTAGCTGACACTAACGTGCACTTTGAATAGAACAACTTTAAAAGGTAAATTGTTTTTCAACATAAACAAATATGTTTCCCCCCCAAAACCAGCAAGAATTTGCAAACAGTAGACACGACACATCTCCAGTTACCTGCATACAGAATTTGGTTAAGAAGGTTTTTAATGAAGGAAACAGAAACCGGCGATTCATTCAGAAGAAGCCCCAGTCCAGAGTATCCCACTTCTCTGAGTCTCATACGCTGCTTACTCCGTTCATAGACTTTAGTACACTTCAACATCTCTTCCACAATCTGCAGGAAAATAGTACAGACAAATGCAAAATAACCATAACAGAGCATCCAGACCTTTTTAATTTAATTGTTATGACAGAGTTTCTCAGAGTCTATAACATGCTTGCTCACAGTTTGTAAAGCAAACTTTAAACACAAACTCATTCATAAAGATCCCAGAACTTCTAATACTTGACTTCAGGAGAACACTAATTCCACTGTGACTAGGGCAGTAGATGATAACATCTAGCTAACACCAGCAGAAAGAAGAAAAAATTAAACTTGAATGACTAATATCTTTGCAAGTATATATACTTCTGCAGTCAAACTTTTGACAAATACAAGTCTACGTCCAATTAATTTACGAACATACACCTTATTACCTTGAACACAAGTTCTCTCAGTCTGTCAGAGTATCGTTGATGCAATAACAGAGCATAAAGAATATCAGCATTTCCTGGTTCAAAAAGCAATAAAAAAAGCTGGTCTGGTGTTGGGCTGGAATGAAGTAGGCTGAAGAGAACATCCAGAATTCCACAGAGCTACAAAGTTAAGATAACTAAATTAATCCACAATTCATGTAGACGTCATGCTCTGCACGGCAGACGTTCTCTTGGTTTTTAAATTTCACCCTTCACTCGTTACAACAACGGACATCTTCTCTGCTTAATGTTACTATATTTAAAATTAGATTTTATTTTTGGAAAGACTCATTTTTTCTATATATAGAACACTTTATCAAACTAATCAGAGCTATAAAGTACATTCAAATTTTCAATGTCTAGAAAACAGACAAATCACATCATTATAACTTCTGATCCTTTAAAGTCCAAATCATTTGGTTACGTAAACTAAGAAAACTGCCTATATTACTTCGACTGCCTATATTACACCTCACGTTTTCTGCCCTCATCAGAGAGAAAATATCCAGTGAAAGTACAACCAGTTGCAGAGCACTTTGTCAGGTTCTCAGTTTGCTTCTATAACATGCCTCAGCTATACCTAAATAGTATCAAATATTGAATAAGAGTTTGCTTGGGGTCTTTTTTCCTTCTTTTAAGCAGATAAGACGCAAGATTTCTAAATATCAAAAAGCAAAACTAAAACACCTAAAGTTCAAACTATTACTTTATGCCATACTGAATACCTGATCCTCTTCGTTGGTGGCAGCTATATATCCTATGATGCTCTGTATTTCTTCATGTGTTCCACCTTTGCTCAGGAAATATTTGATCAGTCCATAAAGGGATGTCCTTATTGTTCTCAAGTCATCAGGAGCCAAATCGCTGTCTTTACAGCTACTCCTAAATACCAACAGACAAGAAAAGCAAACTAAGGAAGTTCTTCAAGACCCTCAAACAGCATTTTGACTGTGCTAGTTCCATAACTTTTCTCAGCTACCCTGATATCGTGGCACAATCTATTCATTTTTAGTGAAGAAAGGCAACTGCATTGTAATAAGCAATAGCTGATAAGTCTGAGACTATAAAAGCCCTGAAACTAACTTGTCCCGACATGGATGTAGATCAGGATTGCAGGTCTCTGCCCTCTGAAAAAGTTAGATCTCTAGACAGTCTTCCTCAATGAAGGAAGTCATAAGCAGATATAAATTGTTGCAAATCTATCACTGAGACTGAATGTTAGAATTCTTAACTCCTGAAAATCCTACTTCATATTCAAGGATTTAAAAAGAACAAAAGAGTCCTAAACAATGATAGAGATCCTCTCATTTCATAGTGACAATGATCTACGACTTGATTTGCATTATTGAGAACAAGCCTCTCAGTTTTCTAACTTTAGTGACTTTTCCAAACACTTCTAGTACCATTGGCATAAATTTCCTACAATCCAGTTGTAAAAGTCAGCGTCAAGGAAAAGTAGCAAGTGAAGTGAAATAAAATTTGTAATACAATATTGAAGATAAAACCAACCACCAAAAGCTAACCTGCAGTTTTGTTTTATTAATTCTCCTTAGGATGACAGGGGAAAAACCCAACAGTTAGAAGAGGTAAAATCATACCCATAATAAATCCTCAGTGTGTCTAGAAGAAACTGCACACCATACTTCTTTCTGAAGAGCCTTCTGCTGTCTTTGATGATTGTAGAAAGATATTGTATATGCCCTAAAATATAAAGTTTGCATTAGAACCTAGATAAAAGATTTGTGTCAAGCAAAAGGTGCTGTATCTTTGTGCAGCTCTCCAAGTCTAAGAGCTCACCAATTCTGTAGGGGAAGTCCCCACTGTTCCAGATACTGAAGTCAAACAGCAAGTGTTGATACATCTGTTGCAAAAGCTGCATGTTCTTTTCTACTGAGACTTGTTCTATCAACAACTGCACAGCCATCAGTACATTCACATCCATCAAGTTTCTTGGCACCTTGAAAAGTAACAATCTGTGTTAACAGTCAGCATATTGACTATCCTAGCTAAACTTTCCCATTTTTTTAAACTAATTTTTGGAGATTCTTCTATTTAATAGCAATATCTACTTCCATTAAAGCAAAGCAACAGATACAAAACCAGTTTAGTTTGAAGAGCCACACAGCGCAGCATCTATAACACACACAGCAGAACATTAAACGGGAAAGCAAAACATCATGTTTCACTTCACAGACCAAGACCAGCTCCTCACACCTCTCCGAGTGAAAAAACATACACTTCTCTCTGTGAAAGAGAAGCATGTACTATAAAAAGTCGATAGATTGCATCTTTCCCTCAGCAGACAGAAAGGGAGCATCATGCCTAGTCATATTATTCCTATTCTCTGCCATAGCAAGCCAGAGAAAGATACTTCAGAATCAAGTAAACTTTTGGTGATTCTCACTTCCTGGACAAATTAAGCATGTTTCAAAGTAATTAGGACATCATCCAAAACATTCGTTACCGAAGGATGCTTCTCAAATTTGCTCACCTTCTGTAACAAGGCTCCTAGGGTGGCAACTCCATGGGAGTGGATGAGATTTTCTTGATTAACGTGGTGTCTTTGAATAAAGTGTTTTATTGTCAAGATGAAAGTTGCAACAATGTTCTTCTCCAGACGCGCCTCTGCAAAACAGAGCAGCATTAGCAAAAATGCCTTGTTTCATTCTGGGACCACTGCACAAAAGCAGGCAAAGAAGTGTTGAGATCCCTTATGATTTCCTGAACTTCCCAATTCTTTTTCTGCTTGTTTCCTAGCTGTGGCTGTCTTTAGATTTTTTCCATTGCAGAGCCTGTCATTCCGTGCCTCTCCAGAACAGGGGGACTGGGGTCACTCCTGCCTTCAGGTGCTTCATTCACCTGGCTATGGCATACAAACTTCTCCCCCTTCAGTCACAATCGTTTTGCATATCTTGCAGTTATTCTCCCTCTGAAGTTGCAAACTGACACTTTCTAGCAATGATATGCAAAAATTCTAGGGGGAGCCGGGGGGAAGAGAGAGAAACATATACGCATGCATTTAAATTTACTCTAGTGTTTCATACACGAAATAAAAACTGCTGTTTTCCCTTGCAAGCTCTGATAAGACTGCAGTTCACTTCAAATTGATGACAGACAGAGCGGAAAAAAAAAAGCGCTATTGTTATAGCATCCTTTTCTTAATTTGAAGACTAGAATCTGACTGTGTGTGGAGGGGGTAGGGGCCTGAACATCCTCCTAAGAAAAGAAAAAAATTGACAGCTCTATACAGCACTGATCTGATATTGCAAAGTCTTACTGCGGCTGTCTGACCCAGCACTCAACTGGTAGGAAAGTCACACCTATTGATGTTAGGAGGCTTTGCAAACGTTATTATTTCTCAAAATATTCAGAACAAGCTTCTTAAATCAGAAATGCAGCAACTGCTTATTCTGACTTTAATGTAATAGCAAATCATGAAAAGAAAAATAATGCTATAAAAAAAAATTCTATTTGGAATACGTAAGTTAATTTTACATAGGCACTCCTGGTATTCAGGATCCACATTAGATGCGTGGAAGCAGGAACAGTCTGTCAGCATTACATAGCTACTTTGAAAAAAACAGCACATAATAAAATGGCTTTCCATCATTCACAGGAAAGCTTGTAATGAAAGCTTAAAAATGACTTAATCTCAACTGTACTTTCCTACCCGATGCCTTTGTGGATGACAATACCACCCAGTCTCCCTCCACAGGAGTAACAAGTTCCGGCGGTAGAGTTTCCCCTTCAGACCTCTGAGGCATCTGTCCACCAAGAAAGCTGATCTGCTCCAGCAATGGAAACAGCACGTTTATTCCACCAATACAGTTGATCATATCCTAAATCAGGAGAAACAGGAGAAAAGAAGTCACCATAAATAAAATCCCCAAAACCATGTAAAAGAAATTAATTCCAAGCACATAGAATCTTACATACTCACAAATTAATCATTTTCATGCCATTTCAAAACTAGCTTAAAACACTGAGTTTAACAGATCTGCATAACTTCTGGGCATTGCAGTTACATGCATGCCTTCCTGCACAGTTCTGATTTTAAAATTTTTACATTCCCTCCCCCCTCCAACAACAAAGGAAACCAAAAGATGCAAATCGCAAAGTATCTTCTGCTGAATATACTTGGAAATCAGAGAGAAATGCATTTTCTGATTTCCAAGTTACTTGTAGCAAGCAGTAAGAAAAAGAATACACATACCTATATTTTATTCATATTCCTGTAAGATTTCAACTTCAAGCAGTTTAAATGAAATTTGATCTTCTTAAAGTAACTATACACACACCCCTCAACTCTAAGTCTCTAAAAATGCAAGTTTCCTAAAACTTTTTTTCCACTCCTCACAAACAGAGGTAGCATGATGCTTCAAATAATGCTCCTTATGTTGAGGTACAACATATTCAAATCACAAGATTTCTAGGTCCCACTCTAGAAGTGATTCATAATGCCACTTCCAAAATCAGGGTCTCAGGTAGTAAGTAACCAGCAAGCTAACCAGAGACACCTGTTAAATTGCCCAGTTTAGTCCAATGAAAACCACTAAAATTTTAACAGTCAAAGGAAAAGAACATCTTGGAAGCCTGTATATTAGTGTGGGATATCACTGTCTCACTTTCAAGTCAGAAATCTTGGGGAGATATGCTAGAAATCATCCTTTCCTTCTGCATCATCTTCCATATTTTCAACTGTTACTATGCTCCGTGTCTCTTATCATGATGCCCTCTCTCCAGCCGAGATATCCTTCCCTTTTTTAAAAGGGACTTAACAAAATTGGAGAATTAAGAGTTTTTCAAATCTGCAAAATTTATCTCTCAGATGAACCCTTTTGCGGGGGCAAAAGAAGCACCACAGACATGCGCTTTTGGAAACAGAAACCGACTTATAGTTAACTAACAGAATTTGCCTCAATCCCAAAAGAGCATTAGCTGTAGCTTCTTTTAGGCCATGCCTACTTTCTTGTGAGCTCCTGATCAGCCTTTCTGCTTTTTTCTCCTCACTCTAGTCCTCCTCAAGAAGCTGCCAAACCCCCATCATGCTTGTAATGAGCTCTCTAATTGTTCTCCTGAGCATGGAAAATTTGTTAGTAGAATATCACATCTTGAGGGCAAACGTATGAGCAAATAAACATAAGCTTTTCATAGTTAGAGCAGAATTAACTTTCTCAGCTTTTTAAGAACAGTGTAGAGTCAATTTTACTAGTAAACTAATTTATAAGGAAACATTTTTGGAGACCACGCCGAGTTCCTGATCAGCTCTTGTGCTTTTTCCTCTCACTAGTCTTCCTCAAAAGGCTGCCAAATCCCTGTCATGCTTGTAACGAGCTCTCTAATTCATCTCCTGAGTAAGACTTGTACCACAGCTAGAGGTGTAAACCCTTCTCATCCACCCTTTCACTACTGGGCAGGTAGAAAAAATTACAGTATTTTCAAAATACTCATATCATAGCAACCAATTAGCTAGAATGCATCTTTGATTTTTTTTTTTTTTTTAAGAATATTAATCTTCCTAAGTCAAGATATACACAGTATGGTCTCTGATAATATATCCTTATAAATTAGTTTGCTAGTACAGTTGATTGTACCCTGTTTTTAAAAAGCTGAGAAAGTTATCTTCACATCAACCACAAAAAGCTCATGTTTATTTGTCCTTACATTTGTCCTCAAGATGTGGTATCCTACTAACAGGTTTTCCATACTCAGCCTTTGGGCTTTATTTTTCCTTAAAGCTAACAACCTTGTAAGCAAAGATTCTACCTGTGGATCAGTACTGGATGTATTCTACCAAAACAGAAAACTCCTTATTCATGCCACTGTTTCTGGATCAAACCATTAGGCTGCAAATTACTCAACTGCCTTGTGCAGAGAGGTAGACCTGACTTTGATCTTTAATATGTGCTAATGATCAGGGAACTAATAAGCAAACAGATACACAAATGTATTTATTAAGCTAGCGTGCATTTCATGAATTCTTCCTTCTCTCCATGAAACTGCAAATACAAGAGCATCTGCTATTTTACACAGCAGATATTTAATGGATATATAACTGTTCTAAATGATTTTGTTTGCGCAGCGTTCAGAAGGTCTAAACCATTAGTGTTAAGTCTCATTAGCAGTGTTGACGATATTGTGACTTTTATCTCCAGGGGGTATATTTAGGCCTAAACTGTCAGTGCTATGAGACTAAGATTGACCACATTAACCAGAAAGACATTGGGACCAGGCTATACATAGAATAGTTTTATCAAAATAGAATGCTTGAGCAGGAAACTAAAAACAATTTTAGCCAGAAAATGTTAGTTTAAGCTGCAGTACCGATAACAGTGGCAATATGACTGCGAATGCTGGCAAAAGTTAAACAAAGATTTGCATAGCCAGTAAGAATCAGCACGAGCCAACGGGTAAAAATTTTTGTAAAATTAATGTATAGCAGAGACAGAACAAGGTATAACCCTTTAGAGCATCTTTGACGTTTTCTCTGAATTAGGCTTTTGGACTGTGGGACCATCTAGTCTTGCAAATAGTTCCCTATTAGGAATAGGGGAAAAAAAAAAAAAAAGAGATAACTGGATGAAATTCTCTATTAAAAGAAGTAACTTGATTCTTGGAGTATTTTTAACTCTATCCCTTGATTTCTGCTGAAGTTAGCCTGCAATTCATTCATTGTTTTGTTTTTTTTTCTCTCCAAACGACTAATGCAGCAGAAGTCACAAGTGTTAGCTGAGCCCTGCTAATCTCAACCTAACCCAAAGGTTAAAAGTGGAAGAAAACCATGACAGAATCCTCTAGAAATAAAAGGCTTTTGATATACAACATGCATTGAACAGATTATGCAGATGAGAGTCAGCTGCCACAAAACATCTTGATACATTACCTATGACACTAAGAGCAGTAGCCCTGGTAACTTCTCACTAAAGGCAGCGTAACACTGTTGCAGCTACGGTATTAACCTGCTAATTCCCGTTACAGATATATGCTGTGCCTGCTAAATGTTATTATCATACTGCTAATGACTTCTGGCATTCAAAAAGTTAGGTGAACAATACTACTCTTGCGTTTACTTCAGGCACTGGTGGTTCAGTACGCATTTACCTTGATGTCCCAGTTCACTACTTTGTTTCCAGTTAGTCTTCCATGTAAAAGATTTGCAGATAGATCAAGACAAATAGGGTTTCTGCAGGCCTATTAACAATAAAGAGAAAGGGCTTCAGTATCATTTCAGATATGAATTACAGATCCCTGAAGTTCGCACAGGGTTTCTGAATACATAATACACTTCAGGAAGATAGTGCCATAGTGTTGATAAGTATGTAAGCAAATTAAAACACCTGAAACACTTTATGTTATCTTAGATCTCGCATTGCACAAGAAGTTTCTGTTCTTCTGGCAAATAAGACTACAGCTTACTGTCCCTGCACAAGACTACAGTTCAAGAAAGCTCTCCTCAGTCTGTATTTTCCCATAACAACCACAGCATAAAGATAGCATGTTCGCTTGTTCTAGCGAACAGCGAAAACAAAAGGAAAGAAAAGGAAAAAAAGGAAAGACTATCCAGAACATGCTCCGATGTAAAACAGAAAGTTACTGTATACTGCATAAACAAAGAGAAATCATGTACTACTTCATACCTTCGGTGTATAATGAAGCAGCACCTTACTGGGGAGGTCTGCTACCTCAGACTCTTGAGATTTCCATGGAGTCAAACAGTTTGGACCTGTAAAATATATTTTTTTTTTTTTGGAGCCCACTGGCTATTAACGCTGGCTATTACAAGTTTTATACTACTGTACTCTGCTACAACAAATAGGACACCCCAAGCCCTACCTATTTAAGACATGCTTTGAAGTAAACTTTTTGACCTAAATCTTTCATTCCACAGGATCTGGTTAAAAAGAAATACATAACCCCTTGATAAAGGGCTAAATTATACAAATAGAGATTTTTTGTAATTTGAAGACCACTGATGTTTCTGTCTTTACAAATACCTCTCTCATCTTTGACCAATCCCTGTGTCATCAAGCCCAAATGGCCAGAAAACAAGCAACCTTTAAGGCAGTTTTATTTAGTAACACAGAATATTTTTTCAAAATGTCGAAAGTATTTTTATCCTACCTTCTAGCAATCTCAGATCATCACGGAACTTAATACCTTAACACCTTGAACTGTATGAAAATATCAGAATATTTTCAAATTTGGGGGGGGGGGGATCATCCCTAAATTATTAAAATTATTAACCGATTCTTGTGGAAAAATCCCCATGCATGAATCAACTTCAATGATTGCCCTTGTTCATAAGCCACTTAAAAAAAGAGCTTCAGCTGCAAACTCACATGTAGGTAAAAAGTAGGAAAAATTAAGAACCACAACTGAAAATACTACATAATATTTCGACTTCTGCAGCTCTGCATATATGATAAATAGATTAGTTCACGTTGACAGAAAATCTTAAATATAACTTTTAAAAATAACCATCATTCAATTTTGAGCTGATTTGGTTTAAGGTCCTCTCGCTACAGTTAGCTTTGCGGTTCTTCTGGATCACAAATTCTTCATTAGATGTCTGGGTAGAGCAAAGCCCCTGGGGGTCTTGTCCATAGCTCATCCTTTTTATTCCACTAAAACCACCACAGTTGTCACTTACCTGCCAAATACAATGCTTTCACCTGAGGGGGCTGCAGTGCTTCATGGAAGATGATAACTGATCCAAGCTGGCCCTCCAGAGATGTTGGGCATCCCCATTCGCTGTCCTGAGTCCCTGCTGAGATCATCTTGGTGACGAGCTCTGGTTTTGCTAGCATCCCACTCCAGCCTCCTGGAGAGAGAATGCCTCCAAGTGATGTACGATGGGGCATAACAGGAGAGGAAAAAGGTGGGTCTGGTATCTGAGATGGAGGAGGAGTCGTCGTTCTCTGACCAGCTGAACCAATGCAGCAGGAAGTAAAAGGCTGGGGAGTCAAACATGGAAGAAACAAAACAAAACCAAACCACACTGTAAATATAACTTCCTCTTTTCCAGGTCACAAAGTAAATCTGCAAACTATCCCAGGCAAACTTGAACCAAATAGATTAAAGAGTAACACAACTGGGTGTGCCCTGGAAAAGCAGCAATCCGGTATGGTAGACCAAGAAAAGAGCATATGCTCTCCACAACCCTAAGAGTGCCCTTCCTCCAACCAAGAGCAATTTGGTCACCTCACCGGCTGCGTGACCTCGGTCAGGAGAAAAGCTAGGAAACATGGTTTTCCAGACACCTCAGTAAACACTCCTTTCCTGGATTATATTCCAAAATACTAGCCTAGCACGTATGCCAGTGTATACTTCCCATACCAGTGATTCCACTTGATTAGCAGCCCTCGAGGAAAGCTTATCCGCCCTTTATTTAACCACCAGACATTTAGAGTGCTTATTCTACAGATGGGCCAAAATCCAGAGTTTTGTCTTGCAGCAGAAATGACTTTTGTTTGTCATTCTTTAACTGTCATACTGATTTTATTGTGACCATGTCCAATCTAAATTTTCGCAATAACTATTCAAAATATTTAGTAAACATTGAATTAGGACTTATTACAGGAGAAAGAATTTTCAGTGTTGTAGCCCAATTGAATCTGCTCCACAAAAAGAACAGACAATGCTTGCAAAGAAAAACAAGCACCACACATACTTATATTGATAGCTAGCATGTTTTTTAGGCTCAATACGTGCACATTTGAAATGTCTTAGATTAACAGCCTTGTAAACTGCTGCTCCCTGCTTCCCTAACCAGCTCACTCAGTAAGCCACAGACAAGGCAGATGTGAGATTAGCGTACTGGGGAAACATACAGAAAATACAAGTAAAGCGAGCGACCTCTGAAAGTGAGGGGGAAGATTCCTCATTGAGCACTATCACACCAATCCTTACTAGCAGAGGTGGCCGTTCATGATATATTATGTCAGTGTGCTCAGGTAATTACGTCTGGGAAAATCCCACTATCTAACCAGGGTTATTTATTTATTTTATGCATCTGACTGAATAAGCATTGCTTAACGGTTAATTGTACTTATTCTCCAATTTGATACACCAGTCAGCGTCGAAAGTTGAACAAAAACTTACTAGCAATACACTAAACTACCTGAAACTGTCACTCCATTTCCAAATTTTGAAAAAGCTAACTATATATATTTTGCTTTTATTGCTTGATTTGATTCAGCACTTCTCCTGGAAGAGCCACTGCCCTGTGAGAGCTTGTCATTATGGGGTATGACACAGAAGGTGAACTTACTTCATTCATAGCAGGGAATCGAAGTGGGGCAGAGACCTTCTGCTGTCCATTGACATAGATGTAGACAAGGCTCTGACCAAAGGGCCTCTTTCCAGGCAAGTGAACAATAGTTATGTTGTGCTGGTTAAACAATATAACAACAAAATAATTAAGTCATTACATTATTTCCATACAGTTATTTTGCTGCTTTTTAGTACTTAACTTCAGCATTACTAATCTGGTGGGAAAGCCACGTAACAAAGCACTTCAGAAAATAAATTCAAAGCATCAGCAGGAAGATAAAGTCATCTGTCAACTGCTTCTGTTTTAAAGTAGTTTACATTTAAACAGGTTTTTGGAGGAAAAGGGATGCAGTTCTTTCATAACACATAGCAGTTCTTAAGTACATGAAGAGAAAAGGGCAAGGCATAAACGCAGTAACAACATGTTAACATTTATTTCGTGTAGCCCCACAGCCATCTACGCTCAATTTAACTTTAAAAATCTGCATATAAAATAAAAGCTCCAAGTACAACACTATAGTGATATTATCAATAACAGTAGCCTTAATAGCATAGGCATAATTTAGCTCAATCAACCACTAATTATATATAACATCTAATTAATATTTACATTGTGCATATATTAACATATATTTAAATATATACTTATACATATTTTTTATATATATATATTTATATAGTAGTTATATACATAACTTGTGACTTCTGAGCTAACAGTATTCTGTCTAAAACAAAGTGCTCTTCAGTATCATACGACTCTTACCCAGAGAGAGTCACAAAAACAGTGGTCAGGCAGCATCACTGTTGCGTATTCCCTCTTTGTGCAAACCGCAACCACCAATACCCCAGAGTATGTTATGAAGGCTTCAAAACCCATACCACTTCCTGTAAAAAAGCTACAGAAAAAGACAAAAAACACGACACACAATCAAGGCCATAGTTCATCAAAACTTTTGGAAGCCACCTAACAGTACAACTCATGAAAGAGAGAATCAACTTGAGTTGTTCATTGCCGGTCAAACATCTAACAAGTGTGAGGGTCTCCAGCTGTTATTTTTGTTCCAAAGAACAAGATCAAGAACTACCCCAAGGAAGAGACCGAGGCACAGGCCGCACAGGCCAAGGATAGTCCACAAAGCTTGCAAAGCACCTTCTAGCCATTCACCTTTTAACTGAAGGGACAGCCTTGCTCCCAACGTGCAAGGCTTCAGTTTGAGCTGGGCAGCTTAAGCTGGCTCCCCTACAAAACGCTGCTCCCTGTAGTCTCTGGAAGCTACACAACTGTAGTAAAGCGGGGACTGGCCTGCAACCTGCACTGTTTTCTATTAGTTAAATTATGCCCTTCAGCTCCTGGTAAAGCTGCCAGTATTGCACATAGTTAGGTGATGTTATTGTTACAGTATTTACCTATGTTTTCTCCATTCATGCATTTCCTCCGTTTCACTTCATATTCTTCTACATAAAGATTTTATTTTAAAAACTTAAGTAGCAAAAGGAGACTCTTTTAGAAGATGCACAAAGTTGGCATTTTTTATTTTATTGCAAATCTAAGACTGTTCTATGAGACAGTAAGAGTCATTTAAGGAATACTTTTTTCCATGACTGCTTATCAGCAAGAACCCTAGTGCAAAACAAAGATTCATAAACACAGTAATTGTTATGCATCTTATTTCACTCAGCATAACAAAGTGGATCAGCTGTAAACAGCTAACTACAAATAAGCCCTGCTAGCACAGATTTACCCTGAGAAACCTTTCATTTTTAAGCACATGAATACAAACAAGTTTTATATAACACTGAGAATTGCCATCAAAAACTGCTACACTCCCTCAAGTATCATTACTCCAAGTGGGGAAAAAACCAACTTTACTGGACTATCAAATATCTAATACATGCACACAAATACTATGAATATACAGTCTTAGTGGAGGTGAGCTGTTTTACAATTAAATACCATAGAGCATAAAAACGAGACCGTTTTCATGATTTTAATTCAGTTGTGTGCTTAAAATTTTAAGCTGAAACTGAAATTTTAAATATTTCTCCTTTTTCATATTAACTACATATCATCTTTCCAGTACAGAATCCGTAACTATTCCAAAATCCCATAACTATTTGCAATCAATGGGAAGGACACAGAGGACAACACAGTTTTAACTTCACAAACTCTAGAATAATCTCTTCAAAATTATAAACAGAATGATATAAACCTGGTCAGTTATTGCTGTACCAGCATCGTTATCAAAATCAATTGCAGCTTTTTTACTTTATAATGTAATCCGACCACAGTTTTCTAGAGCTTGGCAGTCTACTTCAGATTTTCAGTGGGGGACACTGATTAAAAAAAAAACAAACCAACCTCTGGAAACAGCGTTGTGGCAGTTCAGTAGATGGCACCCTTCACCAAGACTGTGCCATACAAATGCACAACGGAGCTACAGAAACTTGAAGGGCTTCCATTTGTTAATATGGTTTATTAATAAACAGAAGTAACACTCTAAGATATGGGGCCTTGGAAAATATTTATTCTGTTCTGATCAAAATTGCATTTGCCAACATTTCCCCTGAAAATGCACTGCAGTAGAATGGATCGAATGGGGCGATTCTTCAAGTGCTATTGCCACGTTCGGCGTTTTGTTTGCTACTGAACATTAGAACCCAGAGAAGGTTATACCACTCTTATATACGCTACCAAGAACCAACCAGGTCGATGTCTATTTAAGATAACAAAGGAGTCCTTTTCATTGCGCTCTCATACAGAAGAGAGACTCCTCTACCCTTGCAGGAAGCAACGGCAAGGCTGTTTTGTTTTGGGCTGTTTAAGCTACATACCTTAATCAATCTTAATTTTAACATGATTTAGAGTTATGCTTTCCTATCTACAGTTGCAATATGCATTAAAACAGAGAAACGCCACGGTTATTTCTGTAACGTTGTCTGGCCTTGGCGACAGATGACCCCCTTCCTCAAACTGAGCTAAGGGCTATATGTTGTGCTATGAAGATAAGCATAAGTATCACATATCGCAGGGTATCATATGCCACAGGGAAGACACGACCTAGATTTTTCTGTTGAAGTAGTTATGGTAACCGTACCTATAAAGTTGCTTCCTCTTGCTACTTTTGCTAGTCGTGCTAGGGGTCACTTGGTCTTGGTCAAGGCAGAGCCAAGCATTGAAAGAAAATGCAGAGCCTGGCCACTTATGAATTGATGGAACAGCAATTCCCGCCATACTGTGGTACAAGTTGAAATACTGCAAGGCACTCGCCATGCCCTGCTTTCGGGCCATTGCTAGGATGGCTCGCATCACTGGCACAACATAAGGGTGAGCCTGTTTTGGTTCCTCAGTCCTCAGGAGCCGTATTAGTCGGAGCAGTTCTTCCGAGCCCATAGACTGGCTCCCCAAAGAGCCCAGAAGAGCAATCAGATTCTCTGCACAAGAGCTATGGAGCGAGGAGTGAGAATTTAATGTCTCAATGATACGGATGACCATGTTCGCGTTGACACACGTGGCACGACTCTGCCTGTTAATACAACAGATTCGCCGCAACCAACTTGAGATGAAAATCTGCAGATCAGGTGACTCTAGCTCTGGAAGCCACTGGATAAGCAGTAGTAAGGGCTGGACATTACTAATGCCCAGTAACCCAACAGCCATGTGGTCACCTTCAACAGCCTGGAAGAGAGCAGAGAACTCAAAGGTGAAACATAAGGAAATATATTAGAAATACTATCAAATCCACCCAAGCATTTTAGACAGCATTCAAAGCAAGCACATCTCACCATATTCATGAGTTCTTCCAGCAGTTCCCGGGAGGGCTGACCTAGAGACTTTAGTACCTCGTATATGTGTGCATAACCAATTCTTTCCTTGAAGACCTCCTGAGGATAAAAACGCCCATCTCATTAATAAACGAAACAGACAGATTGCTTGTCTACTGTAACAGGTTCTCATTTAACATAAATATTAGACATAAAATTAGGATGCAGAAGTAATTCTACAGGCTAGAAATTTCTACTTGATAACATGCCTATTGTGCATTCTTTAGTGTGCTGCAGATGAGTAAGAGATCTCATTGCAGTAGGTGGATATACAAAAACATTAAAGCTCTATTTTAATAATTACACATATAAAAATCCCTCATATAAATTGCTTTAGTATATTCAAAATGGTAAATCTAACACAAAATACTAAGTTTTACTTTTAAATGCAAACTATACCACAAAATGAAATGACCAGGTTCAGAACCTAAAGTATTCAGATATTAATATTTGAGTGAAAGATTTTTAGACCAGCTTGATTAAAAGCAACCCATCCTAAACATTTCTCAAATTACAAAAGTGTTGCAGGAATTTTTTTCTGAAAACTAATCATTTTTACATG
This sequence comes from Struthio camelus, assembly GCF_040807025.1. Classification (NCBI taxonomy): domain Eukaryota; kingdom Metazoa; phylum Chordata; class Aves; order Struthioniformes; family Struthionidae; genus Struthio; species Struthio camelus. Next base: position 7,771,781 of record NC_090947.1, on the reverse strand, counting down.
AAGAAAAAAATTCAAGCAGTGAATCCAAACAGTAATACCCATTTATTTTTTAGTTAGTAAACAGCCAACACATTGGATGAAATGAGTACTTTTTTCCCTGATTATTCTGTACTTAAATTTAAATCTTTTTTAAATGAGTTAAGCTGTCAGTAAAAGTGAGATAATTGCTTAAGTAAATAAGAAAAAAAAAAAAAAAGTAGCATATGTGCCAGCAGAGGCACAGTTGAAAACTTGATTGAGCCTTTATGAATTACAACCAATCCTCCTCCCCATCCCTACTATCCAACTCTTCCCAGGCTCCCCAGAGTCAGTGGAGAAATAAGCACTCTGAATTAAACTCTAGAGGAGCCTAATTTACCCTGTCATTTCACACACAGACTGGACTGCTCTAAGTGCAAGCAGCAGCCGAAGCAGATGATTCACCCCTTCCCTTGGCCTCCACTGTGCAGTCCCTCCCCTTTCCCTGTGCCAAGACCAGGAATCATTCAACCACAAGATGAAACTAATGAACTCAATCTAAGAATAAATCCGTTATTTTCCTGGGGCTTAATTTCCAGTCAGATTCACAAACTAACCATTTACCAAACCTCAAGAACAACTGCAAAGGAAGGGCAGGGGAATGGCAGGACCCCAGTTTGGACAGCAATACTATCCTGCATAAGTCTAAACCCGTGGTAAGACTACACCAAACACTCCTGCCTGAAGCTATCTTCTGCAAATACCCCTTCATTTCTCCCCAAATACTCTTGAGACAAGTAACGATGTTGTACTCGCTTCATAAAATTTCCAACTACCATTAACACTCTGATCTTCCAATTTTGACATAAAGATAGCTCAGTATCCCACCATTAAAAATAAATAAAGGGATAAGGGAAGCAGATCTGCTGTCCCTATCTGGCAAGGAATAAGGGCCCATAAGTCGCTTGTTTTCATTAGCAAAATTCCTCAAGATTTTGCAGTTAAAACACTAACTGAAGGCAAGATTCACAAGGAGACCTCTGTGTATATACTGTTACCTTAGCAGCTGGAGACTTGTGCATTACTGCTGTGAGGGCTTGAATGGTTGATACTGCCAAGCAATCTAGGTGTCCCTGAAACACCTGAAAGTAGCAGGAACAAATGTTATATATAAATGTGCAAAGACAGTTGTGCTCCAAGTGCTATACTGTGCCCGCCTGTTGGGATGAAAATCAAGAGTGCGTTTTTTTTTTTTTTTTTTTTTTTTTTTAAAACTATGCTTGAAAAATCATCTCCCCACCAAAAGGATTTCATAACACCACAACCTACTAGAAAGAACACATAGCAGACATCTAGCCACACACTTCAAGAGGAGCAGAGAAGCACTCATAAGACACGCTGCATTTCAAACGTTCCGACAAAATGGCTTTCCTCATGCGGCTAACGGGCAACCTCAAGAGGGAGGGAAACAAATCAAGCAACCTCTTGCAGCATGTGTGGGTGCTGCAATCGGGTGTTTGCAGTCCACGTAAAGTGTTTTCTTTTCCATGCAAAGGAATGTTTTTCCTACATACCAATGCGACGCACGCACAAATTAAGAGACCAGTCACACCAGTACAGTAAGGTGGCTTCTTCACCCATATACTCATCGCAGTGATCAGCACCTCTTTTTCCAAGAGATCAACATCTTTCTCCAATTTTAAGTTGTCTCGGGGGTTCTCCCTTCCCCCCACTAACTCTCGTTTATACTGATATTTCTCAGGTGGTTTTAAGGACAAAAAACATTGGAGCTTTATCTTATGTCCATCAGTAAAGTGGAGTAGAGTATGAGTAGAACTATGCAGACGAGCGGAACTACACAAATAAGTGTACTCCGTTTCATTATCCCTGAAATAATATACTGCATATCAGACACATTTTGAAAAATGAAATGTCAAAAATCAGTAGACTTAGAAGTGCAGAAATGTTTACATGCAGATAGATCCTAACACTGAGCATCTAAAAAAGCCAAAGCTATTAGCTAGAATCATGATTCTTAGATTACCAGTTACAATTTAGCATTTCATTACCTTTTTAATGAAAAAGGTCACTCTACTATAAAATTAATAACAATTTGCATTTGATGCTTTTCATGATATTACAGAAAAATTAAAGCAGATTCAGCCTGTTCACTGTTTTGTGAACATCTGTTCTTGATGACAAGCAAAGAATCAGGACACCAAATACAACCATAGATTCACAAAGCCCCAAAATCCAAAACGCCACAGTGCTGAAACAAAGAAGCAAAAGAGAGGAAAGCAGGAGGGGGGGGGAGGAGGAAAAAAAAAAAAAATCACCACCAGGTGGATAGAATTTGGATTCCATTCATGTACTTCACCTTCCTCAAGATAAAAGAGGTATAACTAAGGGTCAATCTACCACAAATATCTGGAACTTGAAGCAGATAAATAGAACTGAAGTTGAACTCCATTTGTTAATCAAAAAAAGATTAGTTTCCACAGACAGGAAATACTGATTTGTACAGCAGCACAAGTTCAACTTGCTGCAGGAGGTTTAAAGAAGATGGTTAAGGTGAAGCACAGGAATCAATTTTCCTGTTATTGTGTCTTGACTTCAAGTGAGGCAAAATACAGGTTAAGTAGGTACCTGGTCCTCATTCATTTCTGTCAGTAATTTGTTGGCAAGGTCTTTTTCACTCTTGTCTGCCACTTTATTGTTAGCATTTAAAAACAGCTGTTAGAGACAAGAATAATGGAAATAATTGCATTAAACCGTTACCTGCAGCTAAACCTGCGGAAGCTGCCTTCGACTTACATTTCACATAGAAGTGAGATCTCACACAGGTAAGACGCAATCCTCCATTAATTAGACTCCTGTTAATTCTTACAGTACTGAAGATTACATTATATTATTGCTATATAGTAACTGAATTTTTCTTTTCCAGCATTAAATCAACATATGTAATGTTGAGACAAGGAAACATATCTAGTTAGATGTTGTACTGGTCACTGACTTAGCATTTGCTATTTCGTTTACAGTAGGAAACATGACATGTTAAAAATAAAGACAACAGTGAGGCATTAGTAAAGAAATGGATACAGATGCCTCACTGTTTTCCACTTGTTTCATCCTAAGTAAAGGCTGAAGACACCTAGACAGAACATCTGGAACAGCAACAGTAGCAAAATTTCTGGGGCCTTTAAGATAGGAGACAGGAGTAAGATATCTGTGCCATGGCCCTAGCTGTCTGACAGGTTGGAAATACCTTTACATTGAACATATACCACCTATACTGCATTTATAGTTAAGAAATTGCTCTGTGTATGGTGGCTAGATTCCTGGTCAGTGCCTGAATTTGCAAGTTTAAAGCTCACTCGAATATCCTCATATTCTATTGCGGTCACTTTTTGCGCTGACTTTAGGCATCGTCCAATTACGACTGAAATTTATCCTCTTCTGCTTTACGTTCTAAAGAGACACTTTAAAAAAAAAAATTCTCATCAACACTTTTAAAAAGTCCCTTCTAAAAAAGGGAAAACACTCCCCTTCAGCAGGTAAAAACTAAGCATTTGCCATTTTTTCCTAAACTGTTTTGTTATATTTTCTGTTAGGTGTCATCTCTGAAGTGGGGCAATCTAAGAAATTACCTTCATAAGCGAGGGCAAACAGAAGGACACCATCTAAGTAAGATACTACTTTGACTTACATAGATGTGAAAGTGCATACATAAAAGCAATTTTGAAAGATACAATACACCCAAGAGCACTTAATATTGCAGGATAGCTACAATATACCCCAGAATGTTTCAACAACTGGATGTAAGAACATCAAACAGGTACAAACGCAGACTTGCAAAAAATAAAGCTTTTTTTCCCCCAGATGAGTTACGACATATATTATCAAAACTGAAGTAAGGAAAAAAAGAAAAATAAATTTTAAAGTGCCCACATGGCTTTAATTCTTCTATCTTAAAGCTGCTCAGACAATCATGTTTTCTCAACCAAGGATATTGCTAGAGGTAACCGTGCTTTGCTCAAAGTCTGATCTCTAAGAGAGTTTCATAGAAGAGATTCAGGACCTATAAAGCACATAGTTAAATGGCTCTTAGCATAGAATAAATCCCTGTAAAATACACTCGTCCGTCTTGGATGTTAAAGGCAAAAGGCAACAGGCAACATTTAGATTACCAAGACTTAATCAAGCAGTTCTGAAATGCTCTTGTGCAGATTTTTAACCCTACCGTATAGTTTGTCCACAAGCCTTGAAACCATCAAAAGTGAAAGACTTAACTTTCAGAGGATTGCTAAATGGCAAGTAATTTTAAATAAGACCAGAAGTATGTGCCTGAATACCCCAAGTATTTGGGGATATCCGTAGCAGAAATGGTAGCATGTTTTTTCTTTACCCCTCCTTTCCATGAAAAAGTCTTGCTCTCCAGATTTGCTGAAAATCCAATAGCTTCCCGAGTTTCAGATACAGCGTGCCTGGGCTCTCCTGCTACCTGCGGTGCTGCAGAGCTGTGCTTTAAACAGCTTGCTGGTGGATGCAGCGGCAAGAAAGATTTTTCACAGGTAAGGAAGAAGAGATTCAGAAATAGGATCCACCCCCAACCCCGCATGGCTAATTAGAAGAAACCCTAATTCCACAGCTAAACTCATCTTTGCAATTTGGCTTTCAAAGTAAAGGTGCTATACTATACTGAAAAATGAAAATACAAACACAAACACCCCCTCCAGCCCCCTGCTGCCATCCTTGTGGATATTTTGACTGAAAAAAGGTTATTAAAAGTTTTTTTTTTTAACCACTACGTAGCAAACTGACAGCATTGATACCCAATCAAGAAAATAGTAATGTGTGAGGCAAAAAAAAAAAAAACCCTTCAGCAAAAGAAAAAACCCTCAAAAGAACATGTCTTAACATATGAAATACAGACAGAGTAAAAACGAAGGGAGCAAGCTGCAGAAACAGAGCGAGCGCTCCGGCTTTCTTTAGTTCTAAATCCCATTTGTTTAAATGGCAGCAAAAGCAAAGCCAGAGACTCCCATGAGCAGGCAAACATCTCACTTCTCCATGATTTAAGGAGTTTCTTGTAGAGGACAAGGTCAGTACAAAAATAGGCACAGATTCCCAAACAGAGAAATAAAATGGAAAGGTCAAACATAAGGTATTTTCAGCAAGACTGAAAAACAAACGAAGGAAAAAAAAATAAAAAAGCCACCACAAACACTACACAAAACACTTCCAACTGGCATTCTGCCATTGATTATAACTACAATTTAGTCACAATCCAGACATATGCATTTTCAAAATATAGCTGCATTGAAATATGTTCTAATCTAAATGGATTTGAATCAAATTAAATACTGCAGCTAGCACTAAATTATTTAGTATTAGACGAGCTCAGCATAACAACAAACAGAAATACAATGTTCCAGAGAGTTAAGTCTTATCTATGTGTTTTGAATGGCAAAGTACAAAATTTACAAAACACTCAGTGGAAGGCACTGGCTTACAAAGTATGACCATCTGGGATTAAGAGGAAAACATACTGCCTACGTACAGCTATGTGAATGCTATATCCTACCTAGGAAAGAACAATTCAAGAAGTGCATTTGTAACACCTTGGGCTCATTTTTTACATTAGCTACATAGGACTAACTATCAAATGTTCTGAAACATTTACAAAGGCATACCAGAAAGGTGGGGGTTTTTTTGGTTTTTATTTTTTAATTGGAAAATATGTCTCTGAAATTCAACTCAGGCCTCCATCTGGCGGCAGTTGTAAGCGACTTCCCAGCAATCCAGCGACAGCATATTTACAGGAAAAAAAGGGGGGGGGAGGGTGATTCCTATAATCACCTTAAAATTTAGGGTCAAAGCAGCATCCATAAAAGTATTTTACTCAAAAGGACTCGGAATCACTGTATCGCAAGGAAGGTGAGAAACACTTCTACTTTGCTAGAAAAAAAGAACTTAGAGGCAATTCGCTTTCAGATCTTTCATGGCATTACTGGCTCTAACCAAGCCAAAGTTCTACTTCATGCATATAAACACTACACATTGTATCTAACTTAGAAAGAAACATATAAAGATAACTATGCAGTATTACAAAAAGGATAACGTTTTGTTAAAGATATGCTGATAAGGGAAATTTTACCTTGCAGTTCTGCAGCAGTCGAATGAGATGCTCAAAGCAGTTACTGTTAAGGAAAATTGCCTGCAGAACAGGCCTATCTGTGCAGTCTAACATGGCTGTGATGGTGTCTACAAAAATCAAAACAGAACTAGCATCAGAGACAGAACACTTCCCAAATCCATCATGCATTTTTCCTCCATGTTACATTTTGAAAAGGATTAAGAAATGGTACAAAGCCAACATGGAAAAAAATAAAACCACAAGCTCTAAATTTTTCAATTACAAATGATGTGCATTTTAGCACAGAGCACTAGGCCTAAACCTAAACATTTTGATGCAAATTATCACATAGCCTACTATATCTGGAGAAAAATTCAGCTCCCAAATATCTTTGATTGCTTTAGGGCTCTGTTTAAAGTCAATGCCATTTGCAAGAACATAAGCAGCATTTTTTTCTCCTTCCCTAAAAGCACTCTCAGACACTTGCTTTCTCATCAGTTGATGCCTCTGCATTCTGCAACAGCCTGACATTATAAGCATTCTTCATCCCTTCAGTACTTCTCCCCAGTTTTCTTGAAGATTTGGGAAAGGAAATAACTTTATTGTTGCCATTTGAAATATCAAAGCCGGGGGCTGGGGGGAGGAGGGGAGACCGCTCCAAATCCTGAACGCTTATACAACGACTTAGGGCCTATGGTTAAAACCATCATCTTTGGCCAATGTTTTACAATAATGCCATTTGCAACGTGAACAAAAGTGCCATCATGTGGTGGTATCTTCTTACAAATCCTTCTTAATCTGCAGTTATCAAGGTACTGATGAGTGGCAGCTGTTACCTAGCAATTTTTTGTTTGTTTGTTGTTTTTAAAGGGGAGACTGGGAGAGGTGCTAGATTTGTAACTTCTTCCTTTCCAGTCCCTGAACCTTGATGCTCTGGTTAAATGGTAGCAATCTGGTACACTTCCTTCTGTTTTTTTTTTTTTTTTTTGTAATGAATCATTAAACAAGAACGTTAAAAGTAACATCAACGAGAAGCGTTTGAAGTTTTTCACTTGGACAGCAAAGAACCTTTATTTGGGGAACACTTTTTAAATCACTAACAATTCAATCATTGCTTGTTTCTGAGTTACTATCAAGAGACGTTTAAAGGAACTGTTCAGTTGGATACTCACTCAACATTTGGACCTGTAGTGCTATGAACCTCTTCTCCCACTGCCTACATCGCCTTGCCTTAGGTAAAGCTGAATGGTCTGAATTAAGCAGCTTGAAATAGTTCTCCAATATTGTACTGGTCTCCACTTGCCGCTGGTCAGAACTGCTGGTTAGAAGGATATGGACAACTTCTGTCAGGCACTTCAGAGTCAGCTCTGCCTTCCTGCTCACTTCCTCCGGGTTCCTGTCATCCCAGTTGTCACAGTCTGCTAAAACACGCATCAAGACTTCCATGGTGGCAGGAGATACTGCTTGAAGAGCGTTCCTCTGAAATCCATGGGGGGAGGAAAAAAAAAAAAAAAAAAGACTTAAAAAAAAAAAAACCCACCACCAAACCTCTCCAAACCAATAGTTTCTATTTGAGTCATCTGAACCACGCAAGATACAACACTGTATCTGTCCTACTTTATGCATTGTAATTGTTAAATAGCTACTAAACATTCTACCTGGATTATACTGATTGCTACAGATTAAGTGCTGCCCATCTTATTCATTTAATTAGGCTGTTTTTCAAAGAGAATGCTTACAGAGAAGAGTAATTTCGTAAAGATAATATAAAACGTAAATGGATGTTATAACTTTCATTTAAATGACATTTCTTATAAGGCAGCCTCAGTAAACTCTGCCAATTCTAAACAAACCTTCACTTGAAATTTCTCTTTCAGTCCTTCCTTTCACATAGCCACAGATTCATAATACTTCAAAATTTGGAAAAAAAAAAAAAGTAATAATTAGCAAACACTTGTCAGAGCCCTGAGTACATTTCCCCCCCCCCCCCCCCCCCCCCAAGGAGTTTAGCTGCCTGGGCTCCCAGCCACTGTCAACCAGGTGCAAGGCTGAGCCTTGAGGAGCCGTGAGAAGCCTCAGCAGGGGCTCCCTGCCTTCTCTCAGGAACTGCATTTAAGCTGCGTCTCCATATCTCAGGTCCCCGCCTGAGCCATGCTACAGCCATGCCTATGCCTGGCCATGTACCCTCTTGAGCCTGACCCACAAATCCGACAGCCTGGCTTGACCTTGAACCTGCCTCATTACCACATGGATGTACCTCACTACCACTGAACTCTTGGCTGACTCTGGTTACCATCACTAGACTGAATCCTGACCCTGATGTCGCAATTGGATGTCCTAGCTTGATCTCAGGCTTTGTCACTGTGGTCTTGCCCGGTGATTTTTACCGGTCAACCCTGGCTTCTATCACTGGACCTGCTCTGCTCACCTTGTTCGAGTACAGTGGGGTTGCGTCTCTTCTCAGTGTGGCTGACCACCTCTGCCTGTCAAGTTGCCATGTTTGGCCCCCAGCTTACTTTCCCTTGCAGAGCAGTGCCTACCCTCGCCGCTCCCTGACAACATCGTAAAAACCACTCTCCTCTGGATCACCAGAAGTAAGTCTGGTCACAAGCAGATGTTAAGTGGAACGTTACAAAAGTCACTCGGAGTAGGTGCTGGCTTTGCTGATGAGGAACTAGCATTTTTCAGAGATCCTCTTTTCTCCACAGTCTTTCAAAGATGTCAAATTACTTTCGACCATGAAGACTCTGCACCTCCCGCTGATTAGCTTACTCCCCACATTGAGAAGTAAGCTAGATATATTTCGAGGGTTGACATAAAACTTGCATCTTTGCAGGTAGAAACTGTTACCACAATTACTTACATTTTTTATGATGTGAAAATATGACCAAGTTCACATGAATATTTTGTTATTGCAGACAGCAGTTTTCCACTGCTAATTGACTTAGCTTTTAGCATTTAGATACTATTGCACAAAATGGCCCCAAACTTCACAAGACAAACAACTAACCCATATGCAGCAAGAAATCTCTCATTTATACATTTCCCATAAGCTACAAGCCTTAAACAGTGAACAGAAGGTTGGAGGCTTCAGAGGCTGAAAGGAGTTTAGAACATCCTTACCTGACCACCAGCCACAATAGCTCCAAAGAGATGCAGCAAGCAACATTTGAGGCTTTCCTTGAGATGTTCACTTTCTTGAAAGCATTCTGATTGAAACAAGGAAAGAGTGGTAGGAGCCTTCATTTTGGTCATGGCAATTACACAGCGCTTTTTCCTCCAGCAAAAATGCTGAAGCAATTAAAAAGAAGCTCCACTATTCCTTATCATCATACAAGTTTTAAACAAAATTTCAACTACGTAATCTTTTTAATTTTTTTTTTTAACATAAGTTGAATCACAACTTGAATCTCAAACAAAATCATAACAAATTGATGCAAACACATCAGTCCCAGTGTTATCAAAGTCACGTGACAATACTACACTCATCAGGAATTCACAGGGCCAGACCAACTTCCAAAGAACAGCAGAGTTTCATGCAACCTGACAGGACTATAAAGATACAGCAATTGCTGATCTGATCCATAATGTAAGATTAGCTCATTTTGTCCATACTGCTAACAAATATAAGGACACACTAACATGCAAGCTGGAGAGTTAAGAGACACGACAAAGTTTAGAGCGGTTACAGCACAAAAAGGCTCAAGGCATACCCAGTGCACGTGGGTCAGACAAAACGGTGCCTGAACTTGCTCCCAAACTAAATTTTCCAGGAAAGTCTGTGCAGGTGTGTAACCTTTCCAGCATAGGCTATTTAAAGATAATTATCTTGCATCTCTTCTCATGCCATCTCTGATGTAAATTACTTATAAACAGCCTCAGAAACTCTTCTTAGCAATAGATATCAACATGGATATTGTTGCTATAGCAATAATAACCTAGACTCAAGGTAGCTGCAACTGAAACTACAAAGTAGTATTTTACTGGGATTAGCAACTGAAAAAACTCCCAGGAATGTTATAAGCTAGGTCTGTTAATGACTTGTTTTTTTTTTAAACTGAGATTTTCAACAAGCAACAGAAGTTTTAATGAATATAAAACCCTAGCATTTTAAAGAGAAGAATCTTTATGTCAGCTACCAAATTGACATGTTGAATGTATAACTCTGCTTTAACAGAAACTTGCACGGCTGTTTTTAAACCTTTGTCTTCAAAGAAGAAAAAAAAGCCTAAACGATCAGAGTGTTAGTCTGCTGGTCCAAACACTCCCTTAACTTACAGCTCTGGACCTTTTGGGAAACTTCAGATAAATTCAATAGCGCAACACCTAGCGGACAGTGGGCATGGGGGGGAAGAAATTAATCATTAGGTGGGTGGAGAGAAAAAGACCCAAATGGGTGCTGCCATGGCAAGGAAGTCTACAGCATAAACTCAACAGTTTTCTGTTCCATTTCTTCTGCCAGTTCCATTATCCGCCAGCCAATTCACATGGCCACAGCGCAGTCACGGTATATGATAGCTAAGGGATTTCGGAGGAATCGGAGGGTAATGCAGAGGTAGCGAGCGGGGAGGAGAGCTCCTTTGGATGGCGCTCCTCAGTTGCCGCCGTTAAGAGTGGGTCCCCAGCGCTCTGGCACAAAGGCAATGGCGTTTCACTGGCCTCAGTTGTCTGTTCTTTCCAGCTGCTGGCCTGTTTATCTACGCGGAGAAGGGCATCACAACGAGCAGGTGGAAAATCAGGTTTATTGCAGTGAAGGATGCAAGAGAAACCCAGAGAAACCAAACTCTTGACTGTCACCATGCCAGGAGTAAAACCTGCCTTTTTATTTTTAATTCCACATCATCTCTTCAGATGCTATCTGACACTAAAGCCAAGCTGAGCTAGGGGCCAGCCGCAGACAGGGCCGGTTCCCCTCACCCTACCTCTGCAGCCAATGTCCTGCTGCCTCCATTCCCTTGGCATTGACTGATTACGTCAAGAGCGAAGCACGTCAGGGCTCTCAGCAGGGCTGGAAGCAAACCAGCTGGACGTCCCACCTTTCCCTCTGCAATTTCTCCTCAAACGCAGTGTTTTGTTGGCTCAGCTCCCCGGGGAAACAACTAGCCACTACACCGGCTTAACCAGCAAGGTGAGCCTGCACTCTCCATACCTCACCGTAGGGTATTATTTTTACATATACAAGAACAGTCTCCCCCGAGGGTGACAGTACTTTCAGACAACGTTATTTGCTTTACATTCCCCTTCTTGAAATTCTGATTTGTTCCCCAGTTAGCTAGGCTAACTCGACTGTGACTCACACGGAGATTACTCTTAGCCTTGCAGGAGCAACAACAGCAGCTAATTCTATCAGTCACTCAACCATCAATCCCCTTGTACAAGCACTGAGGAAAGAAATTCTCTTCTATTCAGGGAAGGTTGACGGCAGTTCAGGAACTTGGCAACAGGACAACCCGTTCCACCCCCCAGTCTCATGTAAGGGAACATTTTTAATTCCCAGTTCAGCACAGCTGTTAAACATGTGGTCAAGTCCTAGTCACAGGTCTTTAGCACCATTCTCAACAGGGATCCAGCCATTCTGGGAGCAGACACTAACAGAGCAGAAAAGCAGCGACAGCCTAGTCTCATTGGCAAATACCGGGGTGGTTTTTTGTTTTAATATAAATTCAAGAAATTCAATTCTATAAAATAACTTTTTGCTGCAAGTTCATAGGAAAAAAAAAACATAGAAGGGAAGGGTACAGAAGACAGAAGTTAACCATGCCTAACCAACACAAGTCTCTAACAGTTATGCATATTAGTGCTTGAAAAGGCTGCTATCTAAGCTAGATTTAAGTATGACAGAATATGGTCACACGAGTCTTCCTTTTCCGCTCAGCAAGCCTGCAATGGTAAGAGCGCATGAATTCCAAAGCAGCAGTCACGATACTTTAATGACTTAACCAGAGGAAAAACAGAGCAGTTCCACAAACTGTGGTCTAATGAGCATTTGCCAGTCGTATGGTACCGACTTTCCTTGTTTCTAGCTGCTAAATCATATTAAGAGACAGAAACGCATGCATAGTTATCAATATAGTTGCTACAGGGATCTTATGTATAATTGCTATGTGCTCCATAATAAACGGGAAAACTGGCAATTCACAAAACCAACGCTAGCAAACCACGGTAGACACTGCAAAAAAGTCCGGAAAAAAAGCCAGGCTTTCAGAGACCAAAATACCACAAATAAGGATGGCAAGATGGTGATACTCAAAGCCAGATTTTTAACTACAAAGAGCCAAAACCAAGCAAGCAAAGCAACCCACTTCATTTAGCCTCAGAAAGAAAGCAAGAGGCTTTTTTATTTATCAGACATTCTTAGTGGAATGGAACTTGAAATCAGTAAGTTCATTACGGCACAGATGACCATTTTCAAACATGCCAGTGGCAATACTTACGGTAAAAGAAAGGGACAAACTCAACCGTGAGGGAAGCTGGCTTATACTTCTGTCTGCTCTTTTCAACTGTGCTAACGATACGTCTGCAATCACATTAAAAAGATATTCCAAAGAAATTAGATACAACATGCTTGTTCATGACTTATTCATAAGACAAGACACTGCCAACATCCAGAAATTATCTTTTGTCTGCAGGATGTATATATATATATATATATAAATTAAAAGTAAAAGAGCATTTCATCCTGAGAACATGAATCACAGCTAATCCTGTGTTTATTGTTCCACTCCTAGAAATGCCTTAGTGTTTTATAATACGGCTTAGCTTAAAAAAAGCTAGCAATCTGTTATTTGGTCCTTGCTTACTGTAACTAAGCCATCAGCCGGCATGCCAAACTTCTTAACCATGCAATTTGAAATAGGCACAAAACATTATTATGGGTTCCTTATTTGGGAGGGGGGCAGGAACCAATAAAAAACAGCTTTAAGGAAAATTAGTCTACCGATACATTTATAAACATCTTTTCAAGGATGCAATGTATTTGTCCTGTTATCTTCAGAAACATGTTTTGCCCTAATTCCACCCTTCTCCCTTGCCCCATTTTTCACTTCCTTCTTCCATCACTTGAGAAGAATGGGTCAGTTTCTGAAAGGAGAAAGTAATGGAGCGCGCTTCATGCTGGTCAGATACAGCCAAACTCCTCTTGGTATACCTTCTAACTTTATTTTGCTTTCATTCACCTCTAGATTGATTTAGCAGATATATTTCTTTGAATTTACAATAGACTTTTGGATCACATCCAGACAATCCCAAAGAACATAGCAGTTTCTGGTGGCGTTATTATATTGATCTGCTGTCAATTTCTGTACCGTCACTAAGTGCAGACTCAATGATTTTGAGTACATACATGTTACCTAGGATACAGTGAGATGGGCTGCCATTACCTACACTAAATCCGAAAGTAGCTTAAGCAATACGTTGGAGGGCCATGAATGAGAAGTGGTGTCAACTTGTGCTGTCTTCTAGAAAAGGGGGTAACTCTAATGTTGCACTAAAATAGCAGAAGTTTGGTCCTCACATGCCACTTAAAACTTTATGCATAACAATTCAAGCTGTTAAGGGAGAAAAAGCAGTGTTGTTAATGACAATCTCACAAGAACTGCAGCCCATGCAGTGTTATGGCGCACTACAGGTCTCCAGCTACAGAGAGACTCGGCAGCCAGGGTACACCACTGCAGCTCATATGGCCTCCACTCTCTTTTTGAGGAGTCCTGCAGCACACCTCCACAGAACATAAGCTGCAAGAAGAGACCTGAGGTTTTACAAGACTAACTAACAGGACGCGTAGTCTCTCTGAGCACATAATTATTCGTGCACACATATCCAATGTTTGCTGTACACTAAAATGGCGCTAATAGAAACAGAGGAATCAAGGAAGAACAGCTCTGAATGAGAGCAGCAAGGAGCAAATAGCAACTTTATTGGCTGTGTGTATGTGTGCAAGCCCTCAACATGTTAACTACATGTGACCACCTATCTTTAAAATTATTGTAATGAATTTGGGGCTAAGAAGGGAGAACTGTACGTGAAAAAGATCTCAGTAAATTATAAGAGGTCTTTGAAGAGCTAGTTATAGCAGAAACAACAGAAGCTAAGCTTCTCCAGGAAACATATTTCCTGGCTCTCTATTCTTCGTACCTTTCCAAAAAAAAAAAAGAAAAAAGAAAAAAGAAAAAAGACACACAGAACTCAGCTTTCTACTGAATGCAGGACATATTAGTACCCTGTTAGGTTAGTTCAGTTTCAAGTGTGCCTGCTTCATGATGTTAATTTTGGTAGAAAACAAAAGTTTCATTAATGCTAATGTAAAGACTGTCTATTTAGGAAAAAAAAGTATCAAGTCAAATTCTCAAGGCTATGAATTCTAATACCTGAAAAAAATTGCAAGAGCAGAAGAACATCCGTGTAACTACACTTCATTGTAGTTTGACATGGGGCAATAATAGTTCTGTCTGAAACCATACATATCATTTGTTACATATGTTTTGTTATCACAAAAACAAACTCTATGATCCTGTACTCGTCGATACATACCCTGCAATTCGTTGCCTCCAGTTTCGATATGGATCATAGAGACTTTCACAAAAAGCCAATGCATGTCTTACAAATTCTTCTATTGGGGTCTGATCTGCCACTTCTTTCTCTTTTGTTTTGCTTTTTAACTGAGGAGGAAAAAAAAAGAAGTCAGAAGATTCCCAAAAGCTGAGAGTTAATCTTTATCTCCTCAACAGTTTTGAGCCCTCAAATACTCACCTGCACCTCCTGCTGCCCTTTTTTTTTTTTTTTTTTTTTTTTTTTTAAATAGGGAGTCATATAAGCAGGGGCAGGCAGTAGCAGACAGGGAAAACAACAGATGAGAATCAAACACCACATACCTGTTGAATGTATAACGTGGTCATGGTGATAACATGGTTAATGTATGAACACATCCCGATCTCTTCCACATTAGCCAAATTTCTATGAAAGCAACATAAAAACCACAGAAATGTACACAGCCTACTATTTGAGGCTAATTCAAACAATGTTTTTTTTAGCATTCAGTTTAAGATGATACAAAAGTGTATCAGTATTTCAAAACTACTCCCCAAAAGACTGCATGTACTCAGATGTTTATTTCTGTCACAGTAACATAGTACAAGTTTTTGTCTAACAGGAAGACGCAAGTACAGCCAAAGACCCAGTCTCCCTGCTGTAGGTCAATTCTAATGGGAATTTGGGGTTTCAGAGGTTAAGCAGATTCCCAGGCACACTGAACAGAGAGCTCAGAAATTGCATCTGATAACAAAGGCAGCAACTTCCATTTCTCCCGCATGACTAGAGTGTCACAAGGAGATCGATATCATAGCTACATACAGCTTCTAAAACTTCAGCAAGCATGTTACTTAGAAGCAGTTTAGCATTTCAAATTCTTCCATAGGGGCAAAAAAAAAAATCTAAAACTATTTTAGAACATGAAATAATCATCAGTAACAAAGAAATAGCATGCACATTAATTCTCAGTCTTGAGGACAAGCCACAAAAATCAGATGCTTAAATGATGAAGTAAGGAGAATTTTTCAGCAATTAAATAAGACTGACAACAGTTGGTAATTCAGCAACAGCTACCAACAGCTACACAGTTTATATTTAATATTCTGGGATACTTAAATACTGCCCTACAACCCCTTTGTGCTGTTTCAGGGATAAGGAGAACCAAAGGGCTCAGAAAAAGCCGCTTTGAATACTCCTTAGGAAAAGGGATTCCCTGTTATACTTTATCCCCCTTCCTCTGTTAATGCAAGTTTCCAAATCATTTCCTAAGCTGTTTATAGAATCATAAGCATGCTAAGAATGTAAAACAGCTCTTCCTAGTCATTTGTCTTTAGAGTTGTTTCATATCCAACTCTTACTGGACTCTGCCTTCTTCTTTGAAAAAGATTTGTTATACCCAGTACACCATGTCTTGAATTCCCATAAATATAACTGAAGAATCAAAGAATTTAGTATCTAATCAGCCACTAGCACGTTCCTCATAGCAAATATTATTGCTAAAATGACCGAATCTCTCCTCCTCATCTCTTTCTTCTCCTCTTTATCTTGAAGACTGCAACAGGTGACATGTCTTTGTCTCTCCTGGAACACGTAAAGTCACGCTGCACATGTCATAAGAATCTATATTTGTGGACCGCCTCAAGTTTTCCTAAACAAAACAATAGCCTTGTTGAGATAGCAGCCAGAACAAATACCTGCAAAGGATGATAAAGAATTTCACAAGCAAAAGTGACAGAGCTTGCTGCTGTTCTTCTAGTCCATCTGACATCTTCTGGACACACTGTAGTAGCTGGAGCCTCAAGACCTGAAGAATGTTATCAGGAAGCAGTGATATTCCTGGAGGAACATCATCCACCCTAAAGAGAAAGTCATACACACAAAGTGTTTTTAACCTTGCAAATGCTATAGTATCAAAATATTTCAGTGTGCTTCTGTAGTGTCCCAATAAACCTGTGTACGAAAGGTTACTGAACTGCAGCAGCTGACTGCTCACAAACACTTTCTACTGAGCTAGAAGGAAATGCCTGGTGGTAACATGCCTGCTCGATCTTCCTTTCCCCAGACAAACCGCATTGAAAAAAGCCTTAAAAGCATATTAAATGGATTCGTAAACACCCTTTCATGAAGCAATTGCCACAGAGAAGTTGCATGCTCTTGAGTAGGCAAACAGGTGGCCTGGAAGATCCCTGAATAACGGAAGGGACACCCCCAAAGGAATGAAACGTATGGAAACCGAACACAAGGGAACACCTTCAATTTCCTACTGGAGATAAAAGTACCTACATAAACAAAATGCCAATTATTAAATAGTAATTATTGAAACCCAGTTGGCAAACATCCACAATGAACCTCATTTGTTACGTATAGGAGCTACAAGGCAACAGCAGTTCACAGTAAGTTTAAATCAGGCACAATCCGAAAAATCAGGGTCTGAACGCGGGACAGAAGGCTCCCGGCAATCCAGCCGACTCTTGGCACGTTGGTTTTGCGTGAATAGCTGACCTACCCTTATTAGTTTCTGGATATCACTAACCCAGCAAACAGTTTTGTTCTGCTATCTAATTATTTTTAGAAGACAAAAAGACTGCTCTGTTGCGATTAACTATGACAACTCTAGCACGTCCAGACTTCGCCTTGGAGAACATTAGGTGCTCCTGCATGCCATCTGCTAAACAAACATTTGTAGAAAAATACCAGAGAACCAGAAGAAATAAAAAAAAAAAAAAAAAAAACCACAGACACAAAAACAGTAGCCAAGTCAGTGCTCTGAGATCAGCCATACAGAAACCCATTTCAGCAACACTCTAGAAACACATAGGTGTGTTAAACATTCTCCAGGATGGAGACCACTGAAACTCATTTTTGGCAAAAGTTCACAGGCAGCTTTCTGTCAACAAGCTGTACACCCACTGTTACACACGGTAAGGTGAGTCTGCCTTTGGCATCAGCAGCTCTCACCCTCACCTATTCCCTATCAATTTTACACAGGAAAAGCCTCAGGACACAGCTTACACCAGTCTAAAATATAGCCAAAGGCAGGGAGAAAAACTATAACAAACCGAACAACAGAGCCAACTCCTATGCTCTCTAACAGAGCACTTACTTACATGAATCTGTGTAAGAACAGGCATCAAAAAGGATGGAGAAGTGCAATTACTGAGAATTAACACTGTGACATTGGCTGTCTGAGGGAAAGGAGGAACAACATATCATTCAGCTTTCTAAAGCTGAAAAGGAAAAATTGAGATACAGTTTAATAAAACAACTAGGCAGGCACAAACAGGAGCAAACTCCCATGTCCCACAAAACAAGCGTCAACCACACGTACACCAGGGACTTCACACCATTCACTCTCTTGCTTCTTCACAAAGCTAGACAATTTGCTGTTCAGATCTTCCTCAAGCATCATTTGCTGAAGACAGAAATTTTGTAGGACCTGGGAGTCTAAACAGAGAGACATGAACCACAAAACAGAGAGCAACTCCTATTTTCAACCACAACTGCCAAGAAAGAAACTTGCACTTCTGCGATAGCAGCTTCATCCCTCAAGTTGCCAGCAGATGCATGCCCTCAGGGACTACAAGCACTGCTCATAATAATCTGAGAATTCACCCTCGCTGTATGAGGAAGGCTGTCATTTTTTAAGCAGCTGAAATCACATATCCAGAAGTAATTTCCCTAAAATGGGCAACAAGTCCTTTCAGTAACATCGTAAAATGCTGTATGAGAAAGCAAACAGCATGCCCTTCATGCCTCATGACCCAAAGAATGTGGGCTCTGCAGTAGCTACAAGTCCATGCTATTGCACCACCCCTTGGAAATCACTGCATTGTGCAAGAATGGCACAAGAAACGCCAATCTTCAGGGGCTGCTCAAGCTGAATACACTATAAAGATTAAATAATCAAACTTCTTTTCATCCCAACAGAGCAATTTCTTATCACTGCAAAAGTCAAAAAATCAGATTTGTGGATGCATATCATCAGCTATTCCCTAACAAGACTAGCTGTGTAAAGCAACTACTCCAAAAGGAAAAGTTTCTTTCCCCCCCCCCCCCCAAAAAAAAAAAAAAAACCCACCACACACACAGGCAAACAAGTTAGCTCAGGTTCTTATCTGATTGCTGGTACTCTACTTCAAAAGTTCTAGAGAGTCCTTGACACGTTTGGGTTTTATTTATGTCCTTGCATTGCTTTAAAACGGGTAGGCAGTTATAATCTGCCATCGACAGTTTTTGAAAGGAATTAAATTAGTCTCTAAATTGTATTCATCTTATTATAGCTTAAACCCACGCACTGGGAATCATTCCCTCCCCTCCAAAGCGCCAAGCACTTACAAACAAAGCACTGTAGAAAACCAGACTTCACTTTCCAGCACAGAGTTTCCAGTAAACATGTAATCAGCATGATTATCATGATTCCTACATCATTTTCATGTGGGTTTGAAGTCCATATATAAACAAAGTATGGTGTCTACAGTACTTTGGATGAGCACCCTTTAAGCTCCTTCGCTTGACAGCATGCAAACCAAAACCAAAAGAGAACATGACGACACTCTGGAGTCCTTTGTTGTTTCTAAAATATTAAACTAAGTGATAATTTCTCTCCTTCAATGAAGGAAAAAAATCCCTCCCACCAGCTGGTAAAGTTTTTACGCTTCCTACTGTAAATACTGAAAAGATGTAATAAATGGCTTAGGAAAAGAACAGTGTAGTGCATTAATCCTTTGTGCTCCACGCACACAGCTGTCAGTATAGCTATTATATTGTGGCATATCCTCACTTTCTCCAGTTAAAAAACAAACAAAACCACACACACAAAATCACTGTAAATGCCAATAGCCAACCACTTCATTTAAAATTACCCAAAGTAATATATAAATGTAAAAATACATTGACCTAGAGAAGATGCAAACAGATAAAAGTACATCTGAAAACCAGCTCTACTTCTACATTCAAATCATATGACTGGATACACTCGTCCCCCTAATTTAGAAATTTCCAAATTCTGTATTATGGAGCATTGGACAAGTTCCCAAAGTAGGTTTCAGAAAATTCTATGTTTTAAGTTATAGAAACAATATCCTTATCAATGAAATCAACATGCGACACTACCAGTAAAAAGAGTCCTTCCTTCAGAAAAAAACTTAATAGTTTCATTAAATTTAGGTGTGTGGCATTTTTCGAATGCAAGAGACATTACTCCATGGAAGAACTGGAAGACAACACATTCTCCTCCTCTGAAAGGTTAGTTTTGTCCAGTCATCTGTACAAGCTTTCTTCTCCCTGCACAGTTTCTCACCATTTACTGGCTTTTGCCCTTCAATACAAGAGGTCTTTCAGGCGTGCTCTACAGCTGTAAAGTGCACCAAGATCTATATAAAGAAAAAAAAATAGGTACTAGGCCACTCACTTTCGCATTGTAGCTAGCATCATGTATCATTTTCAAGATCAAATGACAGAAATAATTTTTTTTAATAGGAGGAAGTAACTCCAGTAAAAATATTAAAATTAGGTATGAAGCCATAACACGGTGTGGGCTATAAGGAAAATACTGCACCTTTAACCACACTGTGTGCTTGCATATAGGCTCATGTCAGTCACTCTTCTACTAACCGAAGCTCTTTACTGATTTCGAGCAAATTTGACAGAGCAAGGCAGCAGCACAAAACATAAGATTCCTTCTAGGATTGTGAATAGAGGTAGTGTGGCAGTGGAGAGCCCTCCAGGAGTACTTCAACCAGACAAAGATCACTGTGTAAACTCATTTCTTCCTAGATACCAAGAGAAGACCACAGGAAACCAGGCTTTGGCAGTGCCACACAGACCTGCTTGTTCTCCTTTGCAAGCTCAGTAGGCTCAGCTCCACTGGTAAATGCCTGCAATAAGAATGAACTTAAAAGCCAGAAAGATGTGATTTTTCACATGCCTCTCCATATCTCAAATGCAAATAAAGTCAGAAACAGCAATTCTTTGTTAACTTCAATATCTGCTCTCAAATAACATGTTATTTAAATCCAGTCGCTGAGGCACAGGAATTATCTGTCTTTATCGTTATGTTGTTTTGGTATTTTTTCTCTACATCTGTTACAAAAACGAGTCTAAATCCATATAGGCCTATTCTTCCAGACTAAACCAGTAATCCCGTCATTAACCTCAGCAAAACACAGGATTTTTACGCTCACAAAACCATCATTTAGCACAACGAAGATGTTGCTATCGTTCTGCCAAGCTAAGCCTCATTGTAAATCATTTGCTATGCTGCTGTAAAAGAAAAGAAAACCTTAAACAAAAGCACCAAGATACTCTACTCTTTCACCGTTTACGTTTCAATATTAAATGGTATGTTAAAGGATAACTTTTTTCCTGAACTAGCCACTGTAGTATGCATTATCACATCTCACTGCAAAGATGACAGATCTTTAGGAAGAGAGCACAGAACTAACCTGTAGTTTTTGCAGGGTTTTTTTTTTTTTGTATTTTTTTTAGTAATTTCACTATATATTTTGCATTAATATAAGCATTAAGAGAAAATTTTAAAAGAAATAGAAAAGAAGTTCAGTTTTTAATCCACTGAGATCCAATTTCAGCATTCTTCCTTTCTTTGTAACTGTGGAGGCTATCACTTACACCTAAAACAGGATCGGACCAAAAGCTCATTAGAGAATTTCCACTGATTTCAACAGGGTTTGGACTAGAGCCATGGTGCAGGGAGAGTCATTCCTCGTATTCACTCACCAGTAGTTATAGCAGCTATAATACTGATGCCAATTCTCATGATTTCTGAATACCCTAACATTTGGGGTTTTTAAAACTCTTAGTTCATGCAAGCATCTCAGCTTTCATCTGAAAGCCAGAAAAAAAATATCCAGTGCCTAAGTTTCTATTTCTCACAATTGCAAAGCTAGTCTTGAAAACACAATCATTAAAATACAGAAAGTAAATTCAAAATACTAAATATGGGACTTGTGAAAAATCTATTTTCACATCTGTCCCATGATTATTTCAGTACTTAGGATTAGCAACAGTGCTGAAGTTAGTAATACTCTTGCCCCTCACCTGACGTCTTCACAGATGCAAAGAAGGAACTCGCTTTTAAATCTATCATTTGTGCATATTTTAACTTTACAAGAGCTATTCAGTCAAGCTATCCAAACCAATTACATAACATTCATCTTATCCTTATTTTTAAGGCAACCCCTAAATTACAAAACTCATCCTACATTTATCTTCTATCCATTCACTTCTGTTACAGACACAAGCACTAACATTCACTATTTCATATACTTATTTCAACAGCACAAAAGGGATGATAATGATTATCTTTCTATCAGCGACAACAGGTGAATACTGATGCCATCTCCTCATATAATGCAAATACCAGTATTTGCCTAGTTTCATCATTCCCAACTCAACTTGACCTTCAAAAGAACGGGGAGTGCCACTCAACAATAAAATCTGTCTTTTGTTTAAAAGCAGTATTGAGGTTGAACAAGCCCGGGATCTCAGCCAGGTCCATTTCATGTATCAAACAAAGATGAACAGGTCTGTAATTCTACATACCTCGTTGGCAGCTTCTCAAAGTCCACATCCAGAAACTGTTCATAACTAGAAACAAAACTGTCCAACCAGAGCTTCAGGTAATCTGGATCTTTCTGTAAAAAAAGAGGGGGGGGGGGGAAGGTTAAATATTATGAAATATAGCACCTACAACTCTGTAGTATTAAGCTGAAAAGAAGGCTTTTCTTTATGTGCTTTAACGGGGGGGGGGGAGGGGGGAGAGGAGTGAATAGACTGATTTTTAGGACTGAAATTAAAAAAGCTGTGTTCTCTGAAATTCTCAACCATGTTGTGCCACTGTGACATTCTGGCATTGAGTATATACTCATCAGTTCACGTGTCTCTACTTACTGGTACCAATGACAAAAGTGATTTATAAACAAGCTTTAGTTACTAAAGTTTATCAGTTTTCTAATACATAACAATGTAAACAAATCACTAGTATATTCCAGTATGGAACTTAGTACACAACATTTCTATATCTTATAAAATTAAATGTGAACACCAATTACAATCCTAATCACAAAATAATTTGCTTTTTTGCTTCATTCACTGATTCACGACAGCAGAAGCAGAAGCGGTAACACATTCCAGACAGAAGGCAGCTAGCAGCAGATTAGAGCCAGATAAAGTATTCCAAGAGGCTACACAGAGCCTACGAGTTGTGCACTGAATATCTAAAAAACACGGAAATTTAGATTTAATCTTACTAGTTGTTCTTAACAGAGCAGAAAGATTTTGCTCACAATCGGCAGTTCGTCAGGGCGGGATGCTGTTCTGGCAGGGAGAACAGACACCAGAACCTGTAGGACTGCCAAACAGCCAAGTCTTGCAAAAGCAACAGGTAAATTGCTTGCAAGAAGTGTTTGGCTGATTAGATGCCTGTAACTTAAGAGTTAAGATAACATTAGAAAAAGCATCACTTCTAGCTTCTACCGATCTATCTGCTGCAATAACAGAGCTTCTCCTGTGCCACAGTTATAACTGTCTCACCTTCAGAGTCACCCCCCCCCACACACAAACCCAAGACAGACAGAGAAGCCATCTCTGAGTTTAGTAGCCCCCAGCCCAAAAGCACGTCCAGACTTTTTATTTCCAAATGTATTTGTCTTTACCATTTACCCCAGACCCCTGTGAGAAAGACAGCAAGACATTGTGAGGAGGCCACCTCGCATTATAAACCCCCATGGGAAATGGCCTGCTCCCGGGGAGCTGGGGAAAGATGCAGAGGAGCTTTTATCTTGCGTCTCTCCCCTCACAGAGGATGCCAACTCCGTGCTCTTTGCAACTGAGCCACTACAGATAAAGCAGCGTGCGAGTACCACACCTGCTATGACCAAGGAAAACAAATTCAATTTTAGTCAAAGCATGTAAAACTCAGTTTCACTACTGTATATTAGTAGCATGGTGGTGTCATTCACTGTCTTTTGATGGGTGATGAAATGTCATTAGGCAACCTAATGAAACCGAACAACGCAACCCTGATGTATTGCTCTGTTGCTCTTACTGTTCCCCATCTGAAGGGGATAGGCCTCAAAGCAAGTGCCTTACAGAGAGAGGGAAGGAGGACACTTATAGAAACACATAAGTCTGTTAGAATACGCGTTACTTGATGTCATTTCACTTGGAAGTCAAGCTGCTTAATTTTCAAAAGCAACCTGCCAGATCAAAGCTAACATCTTCCTCCATAGTGACCACGTAAAGAACCTCAGTCACACCATTAATACGCATCCAAGCGCTCACACATTCTGTGAATAGTTTATAAAGTAATGTTAAAATCTTTCCATAAAGTATTACAGATTTTAAGTCATTTAAAATCTATTTCATAATTTATAAAATTCTGCAAGAGCTCTGAACCTTTTGTTCAGCCTTCTCCTTCCCCACCTCTCCTCCCTTTTGCTTCCCTCGCATTACATTGCCATAGATGCTCGCAAATAAGAGATTATTTCCTCACAGTGTTAAGACCAAAGAGCAACTCGTGAATAACTCACGCAAACTATTCTGGGGCAACACTGGCGAAAAAGAACAAATCAAACAAGAACGACACACACAGTCTTCTCGGTCCAAGGTAGCTAAATACAAAAGAGTCTCCAAGGCAAAAAACCCCGACGATAACAAACAAAAAACCCCAAGACATGCAAACCCATGATCTGCAGCACTCCATAACCATTCTCAGAGCATCTTTTCATTGCAAGTACAGGAAGCGTAAATTAAGGGAACCCCCTTCTCATTCAAGACCTTACAAGACCTCCCCAAAACAAGAGCTCTAAGTCGAGCAAGAAGGGTCAGAGACACCTTGAGGCAATAAACTTCACCATCACTACTAATCTTATATGGAAAACCTTCAGTTAAGGCGACAACAGGCAGCAAATGAAACTGCAGCTCAACACAGATCTTTTGGCTTATTGTTTGCTTACCACTCCTTCACTGCACTTCATTGTCTTGCCCATTTTCCCTGTTGTGTTTCCCATTCTTCTTCTTCCACTTCACTCCTAATTTCTCCCTGCTTCATAATCTATCTTCCTCCATCCACCTCTACTTTTATTCCCCTTCCAAAGATTTTCTTTTTGAAGTCGTCCCCTCCTTTCTTCTTCTCTTCCGAAATTTGTCACAGTAGTATTACCTCCTAGAAGCATAACGTAGCCTTGTCCTCGCATTTGATATGCGCTAAGCTACCAGTTATCTTAAACACACACACACATTAATTGTACTCAAGACAAAATTGCAACATACATCATAAAGGAAGCCACTGAGATAAAGAATAAAGGCTTCCAGCCTTAAGTTACAGAGGGCGACAGATTATCTCCAGCAAGCGGGTCCAAATACACATTTCTCAGGTTCAGAGATCAAACACCTTGAAAACCAAACCAAAGAACGAACAAGAACTGAGATTTGCCAATACCCCAAAAGAATGGCCTAGAACTAGCAGAAGATACCCTGCTCAGATGCTGCTGGCTTGGTGTTAAAAACTATTTACAGACTTACTGTTCAGTCTGCAGAATTATGAGACTTCAAAAATATCTAGACATCAAAAACTTTGGCTTTTTAAATAATTCATAGCAAGTTATTCTGGCCACATGCAAACCATTTCACAGGACCATAGAGACTAATTGAAATAGGACGTGATTTCAACAAATACAACGTAGCTCAGGCTGCAAAGGACAAAGCAATAGCTTCCGCAGTAAAGCAAGTTACTTATAGGAAGCCATATGCTACATCTAAGCCTCTCTACTTAGTCAACAGCTACGATAATGCTTGTGCAAGTACAAAAACTGAATCTATTTGACTTTTCTCCTGATGAAAGAACCACTTTCACTTGAAACATGCAAGTTCTCCTTGAAATATAGTGTGAATTACTAAAATGACTATGAGTATTTTAAAATAAAAAATGATTGTTGACACAGCTGCGGCTCATCTCTAGTTGCTGACAGTAGCCTTCAGTAAGAAAACTCAGTTTTTCTTGACCACATACCATTAGGAAACCATGCAAGTAACATCATTATCTGACTTAAAATTGCTTTAGCAAAAGGTCATGGATAAGAGAAGGGAAAGGGGAGGAGAGAAGACAGAAAATTAGGTTAAAATGCCTGCTTGCTCCTTTTTAAGGACAGTTATAGTCCAAATCTGGTTCAAGCTTAAGGTTAAATTAAACCTCCTCTTTATCCTTAACCTCTAAGGCCTTTGCAAGGCTAACAGTGCAGACTAGCAGTAAAAGAGACCATTGCCAGATACAAAATATGTAAGAAAGAGTATTGTATAGATGAAATGTTATGAAAACTATCGGCCAATAGTTTTTGCTTATTCGTAGTGCATATACAAGTCTATTCACTTAGCTACTACAACTCCTCTAAAGTGAGGAAAACACAGCAGGTAGTCCTTGCTTTCTAAACATACAAATAATTCTGGGGAAAAAAAAAAAAAACAAACACTACAGTATTGTTTGATTATTACCTTTGGTGCACTCTTTAAACCAACTGTCTTCCACCTCAACCCCCTACCAGCCCACGGATTATATATTACCCAAAGTTATTAAAATAATCATCTTTGCTATCAGCATACCAGGTAACACTACTGACATGTGCCAGCAGAAAACTGGCAATAGTTGACTTACAGTTGACAGAAATAGTTGACTCATTCTGAATCAGGTCTAGAGATTTCCATCCAGCAACAGCATTAACCCAACACCACTTCAAAAAAAAAAAAAAAAAAAAAGCAGAAAAGCAAACAAGATCACTTAGCAACTGAATCTATATAAGAAATACTAAGAATTAACTCTCTGTTATGAACCATCTATAAAAGTATGCCATCTTTCAGAAATGAACAAAAATGAAGACCTATGCATTAGAAGTACATCATTCCAGGAAAAAGAGACCCACTATTAAACACAGTTTTGCTACAGAGGCAGACACAGAAGCTATTTCAAAGATAGCAAAAATAGAAATGAAAGTTAAAAACAGCTTGCAAACTTCGGATCTGGCCCAGGTTTCCCCTTTTCTGTATTAGCAGTAAAGTTATAATCAGCCTAGATCCCATAACAGGTACAGTCACCTGTTGAAAGCTGCAAGATATTTACATTTTACTGAAGCAGTTTTAAGAAAGCCAACTTACAGTGGTAAGTGCCAGCCATGGCAAAACAGGTACAAAAACGTGCATTCCTGAAACACTGCTGAATACATTCCAGTCTACTTGCCTCAAACGCATCTTAATATTTTCCCAAAACAGAAGTGTGATAGTTTAGGACAAAAAAATTGTGCTTTTCTGCAGTGATTTAATATTTTAATTTCATAAGAAAAGCAGACACTACTAATGATTATAAACTGCTTCCTGTGTGTACTCTGTAAACTGCCATTAGCCTACCAGCGCTTTCTTTCTCTTGAACTCAACTTTTAGGCGAGCTGCCACCCTTCAGTCTGAAGTTTAAATACAGTGGCCTTCAGTATGGGTTTCGATTGAGTTCTTTTCCCACCTTTTCCCTCTCTTTTCTCATGAAAGAGGTTGTAAGCCAAACAAGTTGGTCTGTGTTGTTTGCAGCCAAAGAGCTTTCCCAAGCCAGTCCAGAGCGCGACCTGACAAATACCCGTGTTGCTGCATGGTGGGAGGATGCATCCCGCAGTATGGGAATACCTCAGATCCGTGTCGCCACTGAAGGCGACAAATCACCCAACTGCAACGCCGGCTTCGCTATAAGTTGTTAGCTACTCCTTTTGCTCTGCATTCCCCCTAAGGGAGCAGTAAAGGGTATTTAGCTAGAGCATAATGAAGCATCTTAAATACTCATAAGCAGTATTACCACTAAAAGCAGTGAAACCCATTGAGCATATTCTCTTATTCACCTCTTCTACAATTACCATTTTGTCAAGTCACTCTGCACACACATAGCTGGAGGCTGTATGTCGGACATCAGCACCAAACTGTTCTCAGCAGTGTTGTGCTAAAAACACACCATGCTATTAAACACAGCAACATACGTTTTGAGAAGACACCACAAGGATAAACTATGCTAAACCCGTTTTAGTTTGGCGTTCTTTCCGAGCCCACCCACGCTCCACAGACGTGCCCTGTAAGATCAGTAAGGGCGGCAGGTGGAAATTCGATTTGTACAACATCAGCAAAAGCAGAAAAAAGGCTGCACGTGGTAACAAAACATTTTCCACCAGTTACAGCTTTCCAATCACTAGAAAGAGATACTTTAAAAAAAAAAAGTTCAATTTAGAAATTTGCAGTTTTCTTCTAAATTCACAACCCTAAGCATTTCATTTATCTACCTGTAATTTGTCTAGCTTTATGAAAGACAAATTTAGATATCTTATTTGAATAACACCTCATACACAGAAACTGCATTTCTTGAAACTTCTGGAAGACAGTTACTCCAAGACTCAAAATTCCCAAAAGCTAAAATCCACGTTCAGCAAGTTATCTGGTCCTCTTCAGAGCGATATGCTGAAACAACCCCAGTTTTAGCAAGACAATCCTAAGGCTGTGTCACTGTAAGGATGTGTGTGAAAAGTTAAAAAACAAAAAAGTGCAAATCCCTTTAGTTGATGATTATGAAGCAAGCCACAACCACGTAGGGACTAAGCTGAGGCTTCTGAGCTCGGGGGGATTGTAACCAAGGCCTGTGAGACTGCTAATAGCAACAGCCATTCACCTGCAGTAAAGACAGAATTTTAAGCCTATTAAATCAAGTGCATCTCATAGCACCTGAAAGTGAAAACACTTCCTTGTTCCTTCCCTCCCTTAAATACTTCTGTTTTTCTTTACAGGAAAACCTTTAGGCTTCCTTCTTTTGCAAGATTCCCTCAGCTCTTTATACTGTAAGAAGAAAGGCTGCCAGGCCAGAGAGCTCCAGTGATAAGTACCTAAAACTTAGACGCCCCCCCCCCCCCCCCCCAAAAAAGAAAAAAGAAAAGTGTTTTTCTCCTTCACCTACCTGGTTAGTGCAACAATAGAAAGAAAAGAGTTGCTAAACAAAACCAGCTGATCTTCACACTGGTCTACATTATGTAAAGAGATACTGTGGCTAAATACTGCCAAGCAAGTTTCCCATAAAGAGTCCATCTATTAACAACTGTAAAACACATAAGCCTTCAGTGCAACTGGGAAACAAGCTCTCCACGCTGAAACCGTACCGACACTAGAACAAAGCCGGTAGCAGACACAAGGACAAGTCTACGCCCTTCTGACAGATACGGCACTCTCTAAAGGGACAAAATGAAAAGAAATTGTAACTAAAACATAAACTAACTTGGACAGGCTCTTATCTTTGATATACTAAGTTGTCCACAAATTACAGTAACTTTCTGTACTCTTTATGAAGACTGATGAAATGAATGAAAAAATATTCTAGATGAGACCTTTTTCTTCAGTTCCTATTTAGCTTGCTTAGGGAAGACGGTCAACAGGACAAAGTTTTGTTGTTTTTTTAATAGGTAATAGTATTTCACTAATTCTGGAGTCACGTAGCATGAACTCTTACAGCTTAACCCCAGTTAAATTAAAACACTTTAGACAAACCCGGTTTTTAAGCCCTGCCACTCAATTCTTCAGACGGATGCTTGTGGAACAGAGGCACACTTATCCAAGGTTTCAAATCGACACCATTTCGGTATTTACATATTTGTTACTTTTAGATTTAACAGCAGCTTCCACCTCTGCAAAAGCTTCACGATATTTACAAATTCAAAGAAATTTTTTCTTAAGGCTTCAATTAAACAGGTCTAGAAGGGCAAAGCTCAAGACTTTTACAGCCTCATTCAGGAAGTATTAGTTGCTAAAAACAAAAGCTGGCCCCGCCCGAGGCTATTTTCAGTGCTACATTCCGTGCTTTCAGGGAGAAATCCTCTGCAGGGCAGTTCAGCGCGCCTGCCCAGCTCGTCTGACAAGACAAGGGTTGGAAGCCATTAAATTTAACAGGCAGCCATAAAATAGCCAGCCTTGTTTCACTACTACATGCAGCGGTCAGTCACGCTTCAAAGTAGATTTCAGCTTACCAGCACTTCTGTAAAATCTCACTGGTTCTGCTATTACAGCAGTGAATTCCCCACCCCCAAGCGTGGTAGTTAAACTAGGAACAACCCCTTGATGTTAAGGCTGAATTAGGCCTAGAAAGAATAACCGCTTAAAAATAAAATGTGAAACACCGCCTCTAGATCACCAGTTAGACTAATAGTCTTAAAACTAATTGAACCAGTTTGCATAACATGGACTTGTAGGACTTTAAACACTTTTGAAATACACTATTCATTAGGGGATTAGGTGGTTTGTTTTAAGGAGGCCTTTTCCTTTTGATGTTTTAGGAGGCATACAATGGAACAATTTCACTACAAAATCTCCTAGCAACCTTTACTTCGCTACACGTCAAAGTGCTAACGCTTTTGGCGAACCTTTCCGAACTGTAAAATACTAAAAACCTGGAGAGCTCTGTTACAGCAGCAACACTACAGTTAGAATTAGTAAGAGACTTTACAATAAGCCATTCTAAACTGGCTAAATTGCCTTGCTGACCTCAATCAATTCTAATGGCCAAAGGAACCACCTTTGGGCCCAACTCATCCTCTTAATTATAATATTAAGTTTTGAATTAGCTGCTAAAAAAAGGCTCCTGGCAAGTAATTATAGACCTCCTTTTTCAAAACTCACATAGGCATTCTGTTCAATTTCTGGAATTAAGGAAGGGTTTTTTTTTTTTTGTTCTTAAACAGGAGTTGCAGTGAACCAAGTTACAAACAACTGTTTTGCGACAGGCAGAAACTTCCATTTTGCATGGAAATTTTTATAAACATCCAGACAATCACTACAGAATTTAGTTCACAAACACTGTGAATCAATGTTGATATATTTCGTTTCTTATATATGAAAAAACACTCTCCCGCTAATGCCTTAGATTACAAATAAAGACAATTAATTACGAGAACTGTTATTCAATTGCCTTTTCACTTCAGACCTCCAAGAAATCTGTAAGAATCTACAAGTTTCACATACAGGCTGACATGAAGTATTCCAGTTTTCCAGAGTCCACTGCACCCTTACCATAAAGTTGCCATACTGCAACATATCGCCTTCTACTAACTTTCACTTTGCCCATCAAAGTCGATGCAAGGAACCGACAGCAGTAAAAGCTGCAAGCTGCATTTTAAATGTTATTGGAACAAGAAGCATTCTAAATAATTCAAAAGACAACTAAAATAATACAATCTCAAATACTGTACAGTATCAAGACAAGCCTTAATTCAATGAAAATTCAGACTATAGCTCAAGGAAGGTTTAGGTTTTAACGCTTGTTTGCTTTGAAATTCAAAGCTACATCATTTATTGAAATAAGAAGGCTGAGCTTTAGCAACAGCACACACAAAGACAGCTTTTGCCTCGTCAAGTTTATAACTTCTGCTGGAAAGCAAGAGACAATAAAAGAACACAGGCTACTATGAGAATACTGAAGAGAACCTGTGCGCAGCTTATTAAAAATAAGTCTGCATTTGTTTCAAAGTGTCACTGGTTATTACACAATATAATTTACCTAATGCAAACTTCTATTTTTTTTTTAGCCATGGATTTAACTGTTTGCTTCGTCTCTTGACCTCATCAGCCCTCAGATTAACATTAACTATTGTACTATCGTTGAACTACACAGTTCCTGCATTGTATTTAAGGTGCGGGGAAGCTTTTCAAAGAAATCACCCTACAAAAATCTACGATTCAAACTAGGACATATCAGAATTAGTGTTATTCGTGCAACTATTATTTGGCATCTGTCGCACTTATGCCAATACAATTTTTAAATTATTGTCTCAGGTGAGTAACATCAGATGCCTGCAAGTAACAGTCTTATTCACTATATAACAGTCTTATTCACTATATCCTGCTTTATTTCCAAGAGCTTTGCCCATCCAGCACAGCGAATAAAGCCAGGTCCTATGGAGAGGTAGTTTTACATAAGAATACCAATGGTGCTTCCTTCCCATCAAAACACGTTTTCTCCCAAATTCCAAGTTTGCCCTTGAAAGCACGTGAACACTAGAGATTTTTAGTGTTCCAAACTAGAACTGTTTTGAACTAGTGCTCGAAACAAAACTGTTTCCCGTGACAAAAGCCTTTTTCCTCCTCCTTCTCAGAACTAATGGCTAAACCATTTTAGCTTAATGTTCCTATGAAACTTCAATCTTTTATCAAGAAAACTATTCATTTCTGACTAGTCAGAAGTTCAGCAAAAGCACGGGTAACTCACATTTTACATAACTGAATGCATTAGGTAAACTTATTTATAGACAGAGTTGGTAGCGCCACTTACAAACATCCCATCTCTACTGCAACCCACTCTCTACAAAACTTCTGAGGATTATGGAAAAACTGGGCTGATGGTCCATGTATGTTGTTGTCAGTTTACGTTTCTAATCGCTCTTCCACTTAAGCCAATCATTTGCTCTTTTTGCTTGATGCTTCTAGAATAAGAAATCTCAATAGCTTTCTGATTACCAATGTCAGTCCTACCTTTTCAATTTCTGCCTTGGCTTCCCTACTACTTTTTACATGTTTTACAGCATACCACTACATGGTCTTAGGCAGATTCTAGTGAATGCTATTTGATGATAAAAAGAGTACTCTTCTCCAGCTCTTAAACAGTCATAATTCGCAGTGTTACTCAATGGTCATCGAATTATTCGGTGTGACTTATTACCATTCCTTACCATATTTAGATATAATCCTCAACTATAAACAGATGTACTCAAGTTATCATAACTGCTTTAAATGCTGGAAAAAGCACATTTTACAAGCCCATAAATCTAGCGGCTAACATATAGATTTGCAGATGCATGCAGGAGCCCCATCTCACAGTGAGAAGAGAAACGTGAAACAGTATTTTATGATGAGAATCAGGCTTAGTCTTCATTTCCTGGTACTTCCTATTGTATTTCTCATCCTCCTCTACCCACTGTGTCTTACCAGAAGATAAATTGGAAAAGTTATCTGAACAAATGACTTCTACAAATAAAAAAATAAGATGTTTATCCTTACTGTTGATAGATGTGCATGTTTTGGCATTTTTCTTCTTATATGTATTTCTTTCCTCAATCCAAACTCAATAATTAAAGTAGCTCTTCTTTCATCTATGGTAGCCATTTAACCTTTTTAAGGTCTAAATATTTTAACAATATCTATTGACAACATTTGGATTCAAGCATTAAGCTACAATGCCAGCCAACGGGCAGCTGGCAAGCCTTCTTCTCAATCCCTTTTCTGTATTAGAACACAAACGTATTGAACGTTTGAGTTGATTCTGCAATGTTCTTTTATCTGGACGTGTGCTATACCTGGATCTGAACCAGATGATCAAGTTAAGCGTCATAATTCAGGTACCACACAGTAGCCAACTATCTGTTACGTTGCTCTTACAGTATGTCAATATGGAGAACCAGAAGCAAACGTTTCTAGTTCTGTGATAAACCTTTCAATTTAAGAGACATTCTCTCACGAGATCTCACATCACGAGATTCATTTCTTTCAAAATTTGATCTTTAATATATTCTACTTTTGTTGGTATGTTTAGACCTGGATGTTTCTCATTAAATCTGTAAAGAAGTAATCCATGAAACCGTGGACGTATAGGAACTGCACAGTAGGACAACTCTGAACATTATAGTAACAACACGGACAAACCTCAGACCCTTCTTCATCTAAAAGTAAGGGCTACATGTTTGTATTGCTAAATATATTACAAAGTAACAAGAAACAAAAATAATTTCTCTGTAACTTGCAAAACGTTATGGTTCTCTTGCATCTTTGTTCTGTTCACATCTATCTGCCATCTCCACCCAACCAGAAGTTCTGCATTCTCTGTGGCAGGGTCCTTTCCCTACAGTTGAACACCACCCAGCACAAGCTTGCCCGCATCCACCATAAGGGCTACCATAAAAAAAAAGTGAGTGGAGTGAAGAGACTTTGCCACAGGTGTCTCGTATATACGAGACAATTATTTATATGAATAGTTCTATATTTGTAAATATCATAATTATATTAGTTCTCAGACTATGAGAAATCTCTTTAAATAGCAGATAGTAAAACCAGAATCAAAGGTCAACTGCTCCTGCTTGTCTCCATCCATTCTTAGTTCAGTATGTCATAAATAAAGACGTAACAAAGACAGTTTCACCTGCACGTGGCCTCAAGTGATTTGTGACTTTTACAAATAGCACTCTCCCAGAATAGCAGATTTTAATTTAAAATAATCCTCAAAAAAGCACTTTATATATAATTTTAATAAGTTCACGTTCACTAGTTTCAGCAGAGGCATGAATTCACATGATAGTGACCTACGAAAAACCACTTGAACTGAGCACTTAGTTTGCTCAAGCACTCATCTAGCTGTGAGCAAAATACTAGATCTAGTATAACAAAGGCATAATTCTATATAGTGGTGCGATAGGAATCATCGACAAATCAGCAATTGCGCAATATAAGGAAGACAAGTGCAATCTGAAGTCAGAATGAAATCACGTTTAGGATGCAAAGGTCAGTATTTCACAGGGCTTAACGTCTAAGATTGTGTTCTTGTTGAACTGCATGCTTCTCTCCACAACTACACATAATTTTGCAAAACGTATTTGTCTGAGAAACAACTACAACATCATTCAGTTGAGCAAATGCCATTTATATTGTTTAATGCAGTTTATACCGATTTATGCAGCCCTACAAGAAGCTTGTCTAAAAGCCACTCCGATCAAACTTTTCTGTTGATTACAAATACTCCCCAATTTTATAGTGATCTGTGTTAAAAACCTCATAAAAGCAAAATTTCATATTATTTAAACTGATGAAGTCTCCTTTTTAATTTTGTAATTCTCTTCTGAAAGGTATTCATTTGCTCTCACTTGCTGAACGTCATATGAAATCTCCCAATCTTTTGATGCAGGTTACAGATCTGATTAAGCTATAAAACATTGTACAGCAGGCAATACTTCATGAAAGAGTAGTGAAGGGGCAGCCTGACAACATGCTGGGACCACCTTTTTCCAGGGACAGTCAGTTAGTAGGTCAGCTTAGTAAGGCCACAAGACCACATACTGAGAGAACTGGTATGTTCGTTCCTGCTCCAAACCTATTTTTTGAATATCAAGACAATCCTCCTTTTATGTTACTTTTGGCCTCAAAAGCCATGCTAACAGAGTCTCCCTCAAGGAGCAGCCCCTTGAAAGGATCCAAAGACATGTAAGATTATTCTTACAATTCAAGGTCAAATTTATCTGAATTCTGTATAATAGGTTAGGATTAAGGCACAGGAAAATTGAATGGGTGGAAGTTATTCTCTTTCACAGACCGCTCATTTACAGAGCGGATCACACATGAATTTGGATGAACTGTTTACTCCTAGAAATATAAACAAAACTAACTCAAGCCAATTAAATGCCTGTTTCATATGTTGAAGCTTCAGCTTCTAAGTATTTGCAATGCATTGGTCTTCTGACCTCAGAGACTGTCATGTAATAATAAAAGAGAAGCTAGCTCAGCTAGCACACCTTCACAGTTTGTAGCACTTCACTCTTCACAGTGGTCTTTACCTGCCTGATGTAGAAACTATGGTCTCCCCAAAGACCGCTCATTTTCTCATTGAGGTCTTCTCCTTCCGATTCTTGTAAGGCAGCCTACAGGATCCACAATCTCACTGGGGATACTTTCCAGATGAGGTAAAAATAACTCAAAGGAAAAGGACGTTAGCCTCTGTAGGACGTTTCTTGGGTAATGAAGCCCTACTGAAGTCATATGTCGTGTTTTTCTGTTAGCTTTTGATCTAGGGCTAGCAACTGTTCTTGTATAACACAGAAACAAGTCTCTTTCCACACCACAACATTAGTTTAAAAAGAAAAGACATCATAACTTATAGATATCCCTCACCATGCCAGAAAGAAAACTGCAACACGTTTATATCAATAGAGGCAGATTTTGTGAAAGTCAAATAGAAATACAGTGCAACAAAGAGCATTTTTTTTAAATGACAGCTTACCCACAAATCTGCTCTTCTGGAACACAGCAAGGAATCTGACTGTCTCAGTTATCTCTGTGTTAGCAAAGACCAGAACTTTATTATTAGCTTTACAATGACCAATACACAGAGTCCCTACTGCACTAATGATACTAAGATTGAACGTCTTCTCTTTGAAAGAGGAAGCACAGGCTAGAAGCTGGCTCAGGAACAGACTGACAGCTTTGCCTCCAAGCTATTATATGACCTACAAGCTAAGGAGGTACTTAAAGGAAAACAAGACTTCACTGAGGAAGAGTGCAGAATTAAAAAAAAAACAAAAAACAAAAAACACAGAACTAACTAGATGGTGAAAATCTGCCTGGCAGAATTAAGACCCTTAAATAAATGTGGGAAAGGCTTCTTGACAGGGTTCAGTGAGTACAGCACGCCCATCCACTGAACAGTTAGTTCTGATGATACGCGATCTGGTGCGCATTTTACTAGCTACCTAACAAAGCAGATTAATTTTTTAAGGTGGCCCATCCATTTTTAAAAGCCCTTCACAGGGCTTTCACCACATTTAAAAACCTTGGCATGAGACTCGGCCCAGCAACAGCATGCACTACACAGTACAAGCCTAACCTTGAAACAATTTTAAATGGCAATTTCAGTTTACAAATCAAGTTGCCCCAGCCCATTAGCTATAAGCAGCACTCAGTCTCTGCTCCAATCCACTTTTAGAGATGCTACTTGAAAACATCAGCTCTTTTTAAAGGTTTCTTTTGGATTAACATCCCTGTTTCAGAAACAATTTGCAACATGCTCTTCTGAAAGCTAACCATTTGGCTTCTACCTTCTTTGCCTTTTTTCCTTCTTTAGGAGGAAAAATATTTTCCACATGATTTTCACAGTGCTGCTCACACAGCATGTGAAATGCTCCTAAGAGCTGAGAACTTGATATTTATGCTTCACTTTGCCTTGGCAAGGCACTCAGGTTTTCTTGGTGGTATTTCTATACATTCAGATTTTAGTGATATACTGTAAAGTAGGGAGTACAAATTTGTGACATATATTTGGGGGGGGGGGGGGGATTGAGACAACACCTCAAACTTCTTACCCTCTGCACTACATTTGAAATAACGTGTTCAAA
Organism: Struthio camelus; assembly: GCF_040807025.1. NCBI lineage: Eukaryota > Metazoa > Chordata > Aves > Struthioniformes > Struthionidae > Struthio > Struthio camelus. The sequence continues at coordinate 7,734,998 of NC_090947.1, read as the reverse complement.
AAGGGGATCTAACTATTATTACATTCTGTTATCATTTGAGCTGCAGCTTATTCTTTCAGCACTTACCAGCCCTTATTTATGTCACTTAATAGCTTAATCAAGTCAATGAAAACCTGCAACTTCTAAAGAAAGTTCTTTAGGAAAATTCTTTATCCTGTTTTTCTTCTTCAAGTTGAATGGCAGAGTTCAAGTAGATGACAGTTCTCTAAAAATTCAGTCAGAATCACCATGCATCTGTGTATATATTAGAAACAAAAGATATTAGGAAACAACAGCTCTATAAGAAATAAAATGAAAAATGGAAAAGTTTCAGAGGTGCATGTGGCATTTAGGTGGCTGCCATTTATGCTGCCCAAATCCTTCCTGAAGTCCCTTTTTTTTTTTTGTTTGTGGTTTTTTGTTGTTAGGTTAGTGTTGGGGGATGGAGAGGGAGAAAAAAAAAATCTTTCTGTATAAAGTGGCATCTAGTCACCTGAGCAAAACTAAAAATGTCAAAAAACCTGACACACCTAAAGTCAAAGGGTTTGAAATACTTATCAGAACAATCATAGAAGGTGAAGTATGCAAAACTAGAATCTTAGAGGTAAGATATAGGGTGAATCTAATCAATTTGAACCCGCAGTAACAGTCCCTTCAGAAGATTATATAGCATGAATTAATTTTGCATACTGATACATCATTAACATCTAAGAAAGGTTAATCAACTAAGATTACAATAGCAATTGCCATCACTACAGTCATGTTGGTTTAACAATACAAGGCAAAACTGGTAGAGCAGATCTTAATGGGAGTGATTACCTCAGTCATATGAACATGAAAAGGTCACAGAAACACTTAAATGAAAGCATATCCTTTTCCCAAACTACCTCAGTTCATCTAAGAGAGCCCTTATCCTTTTGTAAACTTACCTTAAGTAAAGCGTTTTCAGAGGTCTTCTGTGTATTCACTTATTTAAGATTTTATGTTCCTTTTTTGGTTATTCATGGCTTTGAAGTGATGATCTACACACTTAATACTTGGTCCTACGATTATCTGCATGACCTCTGGAGAAAGTTTTTCCTAGTGACTTCTATAGAAAGGACTTGTGTTAGCTGTACTATATCCATATCAATATTCAAGTGAATAGGAGCACTGTACATTAAAGGAGAATTGGACATTAAAAAAAATCCCCATTTTAAACTGAAAGTCATCAAAAAAGATAACGCCAGCAAGTTGCAGCCTGAACAATGCTTTCTTTACAGAAAGCTTGACATCACCATTTAAAAAAAACAAAAAACAAAACAAAGAACACTCAGATGATTAACAATGCAATGCTGTGATCTATCCTCCAGTGACTCATATCTGAACTTCACTAAATTTAATGAATTTTTAAACTGCTTCCACACCGCACCAAAGTATCATAAATCACAAGCAGCCACTACATTCACTGGACATCTTAAGTAGCCAACTAATCCGTGGCTTTGTAGCTGGGACAGAAGCATGGGATACCTTTTAGCAGAACAGAAGCAGAAAACAAAGCAAAATGCCCCACACCCATCAACCCTGGATTAGAAGCTGCCAGATGAGAAAAACAACTGAAAAAGACACCTCAAAGTCACCCACACACAGTTTCTGTAGAGATTCTGGCTACAGGCTATTGACTGCCTAAGTCTCCAACTGCTAAACTGCACAAGAGAGGACGAAAATACAAAAACGCTTTCCTAAGGTTACTTTGCACTTAAGTAATTGTTGCAGCCGACACTTGACACTGCACAGGGATGTCAAGTGATCACAAGAGATCCAAGTTATCACCAGAGACAGATGATAAGGTAGTAACACAGTATCATCCATCGTTTTTAAACTGTGAGAAAAGCCTTGCTGAGATGACACACAGCGCTCTATTTGACACGCTACCATTAAGGACCTGTTTAAAAAACAAAAACCAAAGACCCACACATATACAAAAGGCAAGCCAAACAAGACTAGTTAGTAGCAGCAATCTGAGGCATCACACACAAAAAAGGAGCTTGGGTTTTACACTTTCTTGAGCTAACAGGGCTGCAAAGTTAGGGCTGTGTATCTGGGATTTGCAGAGAAACAAACCCCACCTTGCTCAACTGCAGCTCTGCAGCAGTTTTTGTAGGCCGGAGACCTTGCACATCTTTCTTTCCCAGAAGGATGCCACCCATAATAAAATTGTGGCAGGGCAACAGAGGCTATGATAGCACTCTTCACCAGGCAGTCTTAAGTATTAAGGGACTTCTCTCTAAACTACTATATAAGCAATATCACGTTGCTAGTTATTGTACTTTGCTACGTTTTCCCCATTAGCCAGATGCTCTGAGGAAAGTCAAGCACAGCGCAAAGATGTTTGCAACACATGAAATCTATTCTGATTTACAACATTTCACATCCTAAGACCTAACTTCAGTTGCTCTTAACTCCAGACTTTATCCAAGATTAAATATTGCATGCTGGATGCCTGCCTGAAGCAGAAAGAGAAATCATTGTAATTTTCTTTTTAGAACTCGTCAAGTTAAGAGGTTTTGTGGCCAGGAATTTTTGAAAAAGTGAAAACTTCTTTTTTTGTAATCACTCTAATGGCCCTAAAGTTTCAGGGATAAGCATTTTTCTACTTAAAAAAGAAGTCCTTTTCACCTATGAACCCATCTACACGCACCCAAATTACATGGTGGGGGTAGGAGGAAAAATTAAAAAAAAAAAAAAAAAAATCAATGAGAGCTCAGGAAGCCTTAGTACACCAAGAAGGTTTTTTTTATTATTATTATTTTTTATTAAAGGGTCTGAATAGTCCATCCTCTACCACTTGAGAGCTGACCAGACTGCACATGCATCATTCTTACACGACAGCTAATCATCCTCTCTCCAAGTGATCTACAGTATACATTAGAACTAACTCTCATTTATTTATGTAACCCTCCTGCAAGCATACAGACAACATGGAGGATTGTGAAGGATCAGTGAAGTGGGGAAAGGTCTAAGCTGGTCAGAAGAATTTAAAAAGAACCTCACAAAATCAGGGAGGAAAAGGACAAAGTCTGGCTAGGCACAGAAATTCAGAGCTTGGCTGACTCATGCATCTCCCAAAGCTGAGGGAAGCCTGAAATCTTGGAGTCTGTTCCAAGTGTCTTTGTTCTTCTCACATCGATGAACTCACTGGCAAAATATTCATCTCCTTTAGTGCTAGCCTATTTCCTACTGCCAGTGGCATTACTACATTAGTTTAAATGGCAAAGGTCTATGCAAATATGTTTTAACCCAACAGACTGCCACGTGGGTATCAGTAAGAAGTCATACGATGGCATTTTGTTTGCACTAGTTTTATTTTTAACTACATATAGAGAATCAGAGTTGCAAATCCACGTAAAATTAAGAAAAGCCACAGTTAAGACTGTCTCATGCAACTTTTATCCACCACTTTGTGCGCTTGCATTAAGACAGTCCTATACTTAAAGTCTCATGTTTTATGCTCTTGCAGTAGGCCTACACTAGACATGAACCAGGAGCACGAGGAATAGCAAGAGAACGTTTGTACTACCTTTAACTTTTTTAACTGGTAAGGCATTAAAGGAACTGTGATACGTATGAAGCATGGGACTGTAAAGAGAAAAAGCAAAGCCAAACCGGAGAACAGGGCCACAGCCAGCTACTCTTGCCACTCCCACAGAGTTCCTATACGGCAGCAGGCCGGTCCTTTTCCCAGCATTTCCTGGGGGTTTTTTTTGGCACGTTCTTCAATTTACAGGTACCCGTGTAGGTAACCCAGAAACCAATTTGTATATACACACTCAGCACTCCTGGCAGCAACTAGAATCTGTACTTTAAACATATGAATTACTTCATACTGTAGAATACAAACAGAGACAAAATAGTGTTTTAACAACAGTCCTGTCAGGTGAAATTCATTACTATTAATGGAGAACTCTGATGTTACTGTGATACCCAGCAAGGGAAGAAAGGCTAAGGAGTAACTTAATAAATCTGCTCTTTGGGAAGACTTTGGCTAACATGGTTTAAGTGAAACTGGAGCTGCATCAAAAAAAAAAAAGGAGGATAAAACTACATATCAGGCAGCAGTGAATTAAACGAACGCAACCCTTCTTAACGCACAGGCCCTGTGAAGAGAAAAGTGGTATGTGCTCAGATAATTAAAAGCTATTGCTGAAGCGAGTGTTCAGTCTGAGCCATGACAGCGCTGTGTCAATTCATACACAAAATAAAAAAGCCCAACTTGAACAGCAAGCTAAGGAGACGAGGCAACAAATAACCCAAGGAGCGTGGTCATACCCTTAGCGAAGACACGCAAGCCTACTCCTAAGAAAACGCGTGTGGTAAAAGATGTTTTAATGGGAAGCGTTTTAAAGACCCGCCTCGCAAAATAAAGTGGGGGGGGGGGGGGGGGAAGGCACGGCAGCGACCTGAAAACGTACTCACCTTGCTGCAGTACAGCATCCAGAGCTCGTAGAGCCGCTCCCGGGAGGCCATGCCTCGCCTCGCCTGCCCTGCCCTGCTCGCCCAGGCAGCGGCTGCCGCTCAGGAGCCCACCATGCTCCGCCGCCCCCGCCGCCGCTGCTGCTGCTCCTCCGGCGCTTTTTCGCTCTCTTATCGCGGATGCACCATCACCCCAGGAGGCAAACGGCGGGGTCTCAGCCTCTCCTTTCTGCGTCGGCAACGCAGGGCGACACCAGCGGCCCAGGGCAGCCGTCAGGCATGTCCGCTCCTCCTCAGCGGCGCCTCGGCGCTGGTCTCTGAAAGTGAAAACATCCCTTCAGGCCCTGTGGTGGCGGCGGGGGGGAGGGGGGGCGGACAACACGCACACCCGTATCTAACGCCCACAGGCGACCTCGTGAACTACGTGCGGGCAAATCCCGCCGCTTCTCTCGGACGTGACCCCCCTCCCCTTCCCGGGCCGCGCACCGCCTCCGCTCCCCTCACAGCGCCGCGGCCTCCCCGCACCTCCCGCCGCCGCCGCCTCTCCCCGCAGCCTACCCGGGCCGCGGCGCCGAGGGGGGCGGACCTCGCCACATCGCCCGCCCCGCCCGCATCTTGCCGCGCACGCCCCCGAGGGGCGGGCAGCCCGCCGGCGCCATCTTGGCTGGCGGTGGCGTGGGGGGGGGGGGGGGGGTGCGGCCGTTACTGCCGCCCGCGGCCGTTGCTGGCGGCCGTTGCTCCCGCGCCCCCCGCGGGCGGTGCCTGTCAGCCCCGCAGCGGCCCTCAAGGCTTACCGAAAGGCGAGACGCTCAGAGTTTAGGCCGTAATTCCAACTTTTCTAGAACTAAGCCAGACAAATCTCCCCCCCCCCCCCACCCACGAATTTGGCTTGCACGAGAAGTCTTTTTTTTTTTTTTTTTTTAACCCTTAAGAGGATCGACGTTCCCAGCACTTCTGGGAGGCAGAACCTCGCGAAACTCCTCTTGAAAACCGTAGGAAAAGCCTCAAGCTGTTTTACGAGTGGTAAAGGCTATCAAGCACGTATATGTTTCACATTCTCCAGAGGGGCCTCTCATACATAGCCTGAGGTACGTATAAGTATGTAAAATCCACTAGTTCATCCACTTGTGTTTTAAGTAGCCCAGGTTTTGGTAGGCAGGACTAAGAGAAGACACCTGAAATAAGATCTTTGAAAGAGAGATGTGAAAAGACTTTCCTGAACTTAAGGTGTGGTTCCTGTTGAAGTGTATCTGCAGCACTCTGAACCTCCAGAGACAGGATACCTCAGCAAAATACTTTTCTTGTGCTCGCTCTATAGGACAGTCCTTTTAGCAGCGCCTTGCAGAGGACTCCACTGGATGGCAAGGGGCCCGGTCTTCCCTCCGCATCTGCTGCTCCCTTGGAAAGTGGGGCTAGAAACTGATGTCTCAGGCTTCAAAGCAGGGCGAGGGAAGCTTAAAGGAATGCCTTCTCCCCCTTGCCAGGGCGAGTCGCGGCCCTGCGGCTACAGCTCTCTTCCTTCTGCCGCAGGCTCTTTTCCTCACCTCAGCAAGTCTCGCACAAGCTCTGCTTGATGAAGCAGGACTTGCCATTCCTTGCACAGCCAATTCCTTTGCAGAGGATTGCCATACCTCTGCAAACGTTCACATGAGGTCTAGGCGTCCTCTGGCAAGGAACTGGCTGTGCAATAGCGTTCTGTTGTCTGCTGTGTAAGAAATTGCTAGGGATGGATGTGTTATAACCATGATCCCAGAGGCAGGTTGAGATTGGTCCCCGCAACATACCTTTGAATTTGTTCTTGTTTTTAGAAGATGGTTGAAGTCTCCCTGGAGAAATTTAAGGCCTGATCTGTGCTAAGTGCTCTATCACATGAATCAGCAATGCAGGAGTGAAATAAGTATTTTATACTGAAGTATCTAAATGTAGTTCCTAGCATGGATAGAGAGACACTGACAGGAGTCTGTAAAATTATTTTTAGTCACATGATACATGTGTTCACAATTTTTTCCATCAAAAAAAAAAAAAAGAAAGACGCTCAGCGTCCAGCTGTGTCACCAGGGCAGACTCTGCCCAGACACCTCTCTCCAGAAATGGAGATCCCACATCCTCCTTAGGGAAGTTACCTCACTCCTTAAGATAAAAGCCCTTTCCTAACATCTAGCCTATATCTCCTTTGGAACAAATTCAAACCATAACCATTCGTCCCTTCTACAGTAATATGGGAAAAGGAAGTTCCCTGTAGCACAGTTGGTGATTTGAAAGCTGTTATCCTATCTCCTTGCAGCCTTCTCTAGACTAAGCAACTGGGTTTTTGTTGTTGTTTTTAAGCTTTCCTTGTAACTTGCTCTCTTTGAAGAAGTCAGGCCCAAGCAATGCCATGTAGAAAACGCAATCTTTCTTTGGCATCCTGCTTTATTTCCTTGTTTTGTTCACTTTTGGAAATAACAGCATCTGCTGCCCTGTACAGGAGAAATGCTACAGCAAGCTTTGATGGAACAAGAATCCCATGGGAGACTCCTCTCCTGTTAAATACAAGTAATTGGGATGTTCACAGAATATAAAGCAGTCATTTTCCACTCTGTTGGAGCTGTAGCGGTGTCATTAGCTATTAGGGCTGGGTAGTCGCTAGTGCTCATACAGGCAGTTCTCATCTTATATAAGTGATCTGAAGGGAGAGTAAGGGACTAGTGCTCAGCACTGGGACACTCTGCTCTGATAGGCTCTGACAGAGTATGAGCTGAGTAATTTCATAGCCTGAGCTTATGGAGGATCCCCAAAGCCATGCACTTCACTGTGAAGTGGTAGTCTTGTGGATGGCTGCATCACTGGATGTGAGTCAAGTCTACTCTTTCCCTGTCCGGCTCCTACAGCTGACGAGCACTTAATGTTGAGTAACCCTGTAATGAGCTCTTTCTCACATGTGAATATGAATTCTAATGAGAGCTCACTGCCCTGAAAGAGAAAGGCAGGCTACAGCTTCATCCCCTCGGGTCGAGTGTAATTCTAGGTGACTTCAGTGCAGTTACCTGTAAAAAGACCCAGCTGAGGACCTGAAAGGCAAAGAGTAGAGAAAGATGTAAAAAGAAAAGCTACTAGCTATCCAAGGGTGCTTTAAAATGTGAGTATGCATGGATTGGTCAAACTGTGAAACCTAATTTTTAGAGTTCTCATCACCTGATTGTCTATCTTCTCTGTAATTATTTACTAATTGCCTCACAGACTTTAAAGAGCCAGCAGGTAGGCAGTTTTCACCTGTGTATCCTGTAATTTGCCTTTCTTGGTAAGTGCTTGTTGATGCTAGTGTTTTTTCTTGTGCTTTCTTTATCGTAATAATGATTTTCCTACTTTTTGTTCATTTGATAACTGCATGTGAGTACCTCAGCTATCTTACTGAGGACAGAACTTCTCATTTGGCAGTAGAATGGGTGGGAGGAAGGGTGCGGGTAGGGAGAGAGCAAGGATTTAAAGATTAGGGGAAAAACTTAGCAATGGAGGGGGTTATGTTTGATTACAACTTTGAACCAAGGGGCCTCTGAAGTGACAGAAACCAGAAAATAATGCCTCTTTCGCATTAAACTCTTGTTAAGCTAAGCTTATTTTCTCTGTTGGAGCAGATGGAAAAGACAAAATCTGCAACTGACTTTCAGATATTCTGAAACCTCTTGTTTAGATCTAGGGCTTCTGCTAAGATCATGCTGTAGACCAGCAACATTTCCACGGAGACAGATTTATGGCAAAGTTTTATCTGAGGTTTTGCTTAATGTCTTAAGGCTAAAACTTTTTTTACTAGCAAAGCACTAACAAAGGAAACCTGAAATACGCTCAGAAATGAACTCGTCTCTGAACTCTGCTGTTATCCTTTACTAGCAGATCGTCGCACAGAGGCAAGGAGTAATCTTTATGTTGTAAGCTAGTGGCCTTCAAGGCAGCTGGCAGTAATACTCCCACTATCGAAATTCTCTTTTCTCGTATGTAAAGAGAAGGCATCTTGTGGGATGCTACTTTCTGGGCATTCAGGCCCAACTAACCTCAGAGTGTATTTGGTGTGGCTATTGGAAAGGAGCGTGCTGACCTTTACGAGAAGCTAGGGCCTTTGAGACAGTAGTTTCCTGAGGATGATACAGGATTGCCGTTCTCTGCCTGTGATTACACAATAAAATGAGGGTGCAGTTGTTATACTAGGTAAGTTAGCAGACTTAATTAGTGTTTAATCTTCCTTCTCTCACTATGTTCACATTGTACACCGCTAATTCAGGGCTTGCTGGTCATTCACAAGATTTGGAAATGGGAAGGAATTTGTCTGCCCTTAGATACCAGCTTATATATCAAAGGATTTCAGTTGTTTTGTTTCAAGTGTTGGAGACTGGCTGCAGCTAAAGCCAGGATGTGATGGTCTAGCTAATAGCATTAAGTCTCTCTGGTCCCTGGCTTCTGTTCTCACATGCTCAGGGTTAAACCGTTTGCTAGAATTAGATTTGGGAACGTATTTTCCCCAGGATAGCCTGGGACCATGGTAAATGTTTCTGTCCTCTTCTGTATGTTTGGCCTGTGTCCGTAGAGGACTTCAATATAACGAATACCCTGTGTTAAAAGCAATGACTTAATCTCTTCTGCTTCTTTTCTATGGCATAGGCTCCTTTACCCGGAGGCCTTAAGTCTGCAGCTGTGCTGGGAGTGTTCTTGTGTAGGGGACATCTTAGGGACGCTTCTAGACTAAATATATAGTACCTGATTATAGGGGCTATGCTTGATCTGCTTGATTTTTCTACAAGCCCTAACAGCCGGTAAAGGTTCACAGATGTCTGTTCAGACTAACAACTTCCTCCCTCCACTCCTGTCACTCCTGCTAGATGTAGCATGTATAGACTCCTGCTAAAGTTGTCATTATTTTGCAGATGCTCTAAGACAGCAGTAGCTACTGCACAAGATCACACTGCAAAAGTGCTCTCCTTCCTCCATCAAAACTGACTTCTCACTCAAATCATCCCTTAGTGTCCACCCTGTTATTGCCAGTGATCAGTAAAGTTACCGGTAGCTGTATCTTAGTGTCATATAAGGAACAGAAAGCCTTTCAAGCTTTGGTCCAACTTAAAAAGCTGCAGGCAAATCTTCTCTTTATGCTGCACTTAACTGATGCTTCAAGTCATTCTGCCTCAGTTGTGAAGTCATTCACTGAATGACTTCTTTATGCTGCAGAACTCGGTAGGTCTGGATCTGCAGCATGGCTTCTGAAAGCATTTGGTGTGACAGGAAGCAAACATGGTAGCAACCAGGGTTGAAGGATGTGTAGGTATCCTTACCCTTTAGAGATCTTTCTGAACTTAACTTCCTCTGAGCTGACAGGGTAATGTTGTCCAGAGCATGCCTGCTACAGTAGCTTTAAGGCTTGTGGGTTTTCTGGCAGATGGACTCCTGTTGGATTGGGGAAGGACCCAAATGAAGGGGAGCAGCTGAAGGGGAATGTGCTCAGGAAAGCTCTGATTGCTGCTAGAAGTAGGATTCTTGCAAAATGTTAGTGCCAACCTAGGGCTGGCATTTGGCCAGGGCCTCACAGAAGTAGGAATGCTAGCTGCAGCACAGTGCCTCCTGTCTCTGAGTGAGATATGAAACCAAGACTCAGTCCTTCACGATGACCTTGTCAATCCTCCAACGACTCTGCTAGCCTAACTTCTAGGCTAGAGAGGGCATAGAGACCTGAATGATAGCTAGTGTTGGAAAACTTGAAAACATAGTTTTAAAAGATCCTGCAGTGTTAAATAAACAGAGTATGCTGTTGAAGTGTGCGTGAGATTTGTGGGGGCCGCTTCTACACTGAATGGATTGTAGAGTCCTTAACATAACGGGCCTCTCTTCTGGCTTCTGACCCAAGACCCTAGGGAAAGTAGCTACTTCCCTGTGCTGCTGAGGGTCAACATTAGTTCATGTCTACAAACAGTGTGAGGTCTGGACTAAACAAAAGAGCATAGTGTAGGCCCTGATCGTGAAATCTGAGCTATGTGGTCCTGTGCAAAACCCCTCTGACTTAAATACCAAAAGGGAACAGAGAACTGTACAGCATCAGGGCAGTCTTTCATCATGGAGAAATGAATAAGCAGCAAAAAGGTTTATTTTGATATCCATAGCATTGCAAGTGGTCACTGACAAACATGATCATTACTGATAAAGATGGCAAAAATTGCTTTGCTCTATCTTAATTCATGCCCTAGTGTTACTGCTGGAACTGCAAATTTGATGTGCAGCTCCTCCATGACTAGAAACCATGAACGTAGACTTGCCAGTTTATTCACAGGGAGGACTGTTTCTGAAAAGGACACTGATTTAATGGGGCTGCTCAGGTACACCCTATAGCAAATATAAGTACCGAGTTGGCCCCCACAGACTCGGTTACAAGTGATATCTTTTTGGATTTTCCTGATCATAAATAGAGAATGTATTTTTTTTTCCCCTCTAACATCTGAAATAATGATCTAAGACTGCAGATGAGAATTCTTTCTGGCAATTTAGATGCAGGTTTTGCAGGTTTCCTCTGAGCTTGTTTACCCATTAGGCGCTCGTCTCTGCTGATTTTAGGGGAATTACTCCTGCCAGTAAAGCAAGGGCAGGTTTCAAAGCCCACCACAGTCAGGAGGTGGTGTCTGACTCTACTGGGCTTTAGACCAAGAGCTAAAAGCAGTGCAAGAAATGGGAGTCTAACCTACTTAGGCTCTGAAATTCCTTAGCTGTAATAAAGTACTAGTGGCACTGCTCAGCGAAGAGAAACATAGCTCAGGGAAGTGTTGGTTAGGAAATATCCACTGTTGGTTGGAAGGATCCAACTTTGGCAGTTGTGGCACCCCAGTTAGTGAATCGCCTGTACTCGCCAGGCTTCAGGAGGTATTGCTGTCTGTGGAAGTGTGGCTGTTCATAGAAAATCCAGCTCCTTTCAAGGACATTACATGACTGGATGTCATTGTAGTGAAAATCTTCCTGGAGAGAGGGGCAGTCATCCATGAACTCCAAAATCCTGCCTCCGAAGTCATTCCTGTCATAGATCTGTAGCCAGCTGTGCTTTTGGGGCCGTGAAGGCAAATCCAGATATGGATGCACAGGATGTCAGGTGGTAGTTCTAAGTAACTAGAGTTTGCTGAATCTAATACTCATTACTGATACTAATAACACAGCAATGAATAACCACTAATGTTTGGAGGAAAGTCACTTTAACAGGAGTAAATCTGACAAGGCCCTAATGCAGTGAAGCAGTAAGGTGAATCTCTTCTGGTGAGAGCAGACTTCTAGGCACTTTGGAGGAGTTCCCGTAGGGCAGAAAGCAGAAGGGGTGACCAGCCAAGACCACCACACTTTGGTTATATCTATAGGTAACAAATGAAAGCACCGTGTGGTATATGGACTGCCGTAGCAGTCACGTGCCCTCAATATTCCTAGATGTTTATGTAGTAATTGGATAAGGCTCTGGCTGGGGCAAAAGGGAGTTGTCTCTCTCTATTTTTGTTGCGCTACTTTAAGTGGGCAGTGTGTTTTCTTCTGCTCTTCATCTGCCCAGATGATAAGCTGTGCTTCAGGACTGCCTCTGACTCTGAAGTATTCAGCACAACAAAGATCTGGTATAGAAAATACTGCCTGCTCTTGCCTCAGTGCTCAATACAGTTCTTGTACTAGTCTCTGTCCAGCTGCTCAAGTGTGTTATACAGATAGAGCATTGCAGTCCTGTCTTGTACAGGAACAATCTATTGCCTTTAAGTAACTTCATGCTGCTTTTACTTCTTCCACATTAGGTTTACTTAACCTCAGTGGTATAGATACAACGGTACAGCTGCTGTGCGTAGACCAACACCTTACTCGGTTAAAAATAAATAAATAAAACTTCGGTGTCTGTTTCTGTGGAATCAGATTTTCTGAACCTGCAAAGTTCTGGACCTTCTTGGTCTGATCTTGGAAAGCACATAGACATACAATTTATTTTTAGAAGGTTTTTACCCACCATACTAATCCAGTCTACTTGCTCCTTCCTGGACGCTTCCCATCAGTCGTCTTGTCCAAGTTGATGTTCCTTGATCTGCAGCTTCTTTCTCTCTGTGACTTGAAAGAGCATGAGATTCTCTGTGCTAGCTTTTAGCACTTGAACTGAGACCTGACTTGGCTGAGCGCAACCTAGAACTGCACGTCAGGAGAAAACAAACAGCTGCAGTGTCCTATCCAGATGGAATATATCTGGAATCTGGCAGTGATGCTATGAAGCTCCCACCAGACAGAGCAAGTGTAGTCTGTACATACAGCTTACAAATGGATGAATTTAGACAGGTTTTTCATGAACATAGGAAGGGCACATTTCATCATTAAGGCTGTTCCTGGGCCAAATTTCAAATCCTTTCCCTTGCGTGTGAGAGTACTGAAACCTTTTGGATCTCGGCAACCTCTCCTCTCTTAACAAAAAGTTGCAGTTTTGGGGAATTAGTCTTGGGGGCAGAGGGAGGAGTGGGGAACACACTTCTGTTCTGGGCTGAAATAATACAGAAAAAATCACCATGAAGCAGATACGCCTTCCTTTGCAATGTTTCAGCTGAAACCTGTGGTGGCATCTCCACAATGGGATGTGTCAGTTAGCCAGAGGCAATGCAATGTTTTAAGTCTGGTATAGGCAGAAACATCTATGGAGACAATACGGACAACTTACTGCTGTGATGATACAACAAGACCTGATGGAGTAACTGAAGCCCATCCACTGCTGGTAGTCAGGATATTCTCCCTTTCTCAGGAAGTACTGATGGCCTATGTAATTAGGACGTTCATAGCTCATCCAGCTGCCACTTTCCACCTTGACAGAGTTGCAGCAGTTGAGGTGGGCATGCAGGTCTGGCTGGTCTGTGGTGACTTCATAGAAGCGGCCCTCAAAGTTTTTTTTGTCTTCAAAGTAAGTGATCTGCAATAAAATAAAACCAACAGCAATCACATTTGAAAGCTGGTTTTGTTTTGCCTACTGTACAGAACAGTCCAGGAGACAAATTCAAGTGAAAACTTGCCAGATAGAAAAATAAAAACAAAAATTTATTACATGTAAATGCTTTTATATTTGAAAGCTTTCATATATGCAAAAGACTTTCTTTTAAAAAGCAAAAACAAAGACCTAGATAACAAAACAACCACTTGGGGTTTCCTCTCTGCCAATTTGTTGGTATACCAACAAACTATATTTGCAAATATACTTGCCCCCAAGGAGCTATACCTGCACTTGGTTGTTTCAGTGTTCCATTCACTCAGCTGTTCTTACCTTTGCCATTTTTGCTGAGTTTAGCTGCAAGACCTGAGTACGTAGAAGGAGTCAGCAGTCCTTCATGTAGAACGTGCAGTGCTGGATCCACAGGGATCAGATAAAAGAGAAATTTTTTGCTCAGTAAAGAGAATTAATTTTTTTCCCCCCTCCCTCTCCATTGTCATTCTCTAAACAAAAGACAATAACAGTAGTTTGTAGGGTATTGACTTTGTTACTGTGAATAATCAGCGGAGCAAAGTAAAGAGTAGGTCGAGCAATATTTCCATTATTTTACTGAGGGGAACACGTGCAAGACAAAGTGCTGGTACTGCTGCTGCAGAGTTGTTTCATGTCACTTTATTTTTAATCTGTTTCTGTTCCCTGATTGGATGAGACAAAGGCTTTTTAATGCATGTAGAATCCCAGTGTTGATGCTGTAAAACAGTTCTGGCACTATGGTAATAAAACCACCTTGGTTTTCGGTGGCCTTCAGACCAGGCCTTACTGTCATTTTACTTTAACAGTGTGTGAGGTAGAAAATGAAATAATCAAAAATGTTGGGCAATGGATGTTTATATCCATCCAGATTTCACTGCTGCATTTCTGTATTAGAAGCACTTTGGATTTCAGATAAGACTGTAGAAGTTCAAAGAAGGATACCACTTGTTTAAGGCAGACCCTTTTTATTCTTTAAAGTAAAAAGTTTCATTCGAGAGATGCATAGATTTTTGGAGCTCAAGGATGAGTTGTTCAGGCAAAATGTAACAGCGTCCTGATTTCTTCACTTGAAGAAACTTCAGTTGCAGTGGAAATTGCAACGTTTTGGTTAGGGAAAAATGTGGTGAGTTTTCATAGTCTCATCTGACCAATGCCAAAGATGCTCAAGATTATGTTCGTTCTGGTGTTTGGTGTGGTATGGTGTGATTCTTAGTCAATCTGTATGTTGCAGATCTTAGAAGTCTGGGTGTGAGGCAGTCTCAGAGTCTAAGCTGTTCTGAGTTTATTGGAAGGCCAGGCTGAAGCTGATGTACTCTGGAGCTATTTAGGTAGCTGTTCTGCCTTGATCTTTATGTTCTGCTAGCAGGAACTTTTTCTCTGTTTACATCCCATTTGAGTTAATGGGAGGTAACCTTGAGTGAAAGTTTTGCTATCAGGGTCACATCAGACCTTTTTGCCTCATTTTCAGTGTTTTTCCATTCAGTCTAGTAGTTACATGGCCTATGTACAAACCAATATAAAAACAGTGGTGGAATGCTATCGGATGGGGGCAGGGTGGGGAGAAGAGGAGAAATAAATAGCCAAGACTTTTTCACACTTTGAAAAGAAACAGCACAGGATTTGGATTGGAGTGTTAAATATTCTGTAACTGGGTTTTGTTTCCTCCTTCCTCTGCAAATGACCCTTCCTTTCTCTCCTCCTTGGTTCCTTTTTCTCTCCCCTTAAGCCCACCTTTGAATTATCCTTCACAAAATCATATCACATGTGGTGCCATATTTCCTGCTCATGCTGCATGGAGCAATAGTGGATCTTTTTACCCGGCTGGCTTATTGTTCAACCAAAATATGTACATGTTTGTGTTTTCTTGCATGTCTTGTACTATGAGCCTTGTATAGCGATTTCACGAAGCTACAGAGGTGTGCCATAAATGGTATCATTCCTTCTGTCGATATCTGTTGTGGAGGTGCTTGCCCAGCCAGGAAATTGCGGCCTTAGTACTTGAAAATCCACACCCTTCCCTTAATCTACTTTCTTCAAGTCTAGCAATCAGTCCTGAATACCTCCATGCTTTATCTGGGATAAAAGTACTTTCTTCCTCATGGTTAATGCAAAACAAATTCAATTTGTTTACAGGATCAACTTCTATGCGCAGGCTTGTGCTGACATTTCTCACATACCTTTGACAGGCTCAGAGCTGTTATACTAAATATATATTTTTTCTTCTTTCTGAGATCACATTTGCTTTGCGAAGTCTTCTTGCTCTTTGGGTTCCTTTAAGATGGTTCATCCTCTATACAGTAGGCACAGAGCTTAGTATGGAAGTCAGGATATACTTCCGGGGCTTGAGATCAGCATGGGGATGGTGGTGTGTGAATTCCTCATTTTACTTACAAGTGTAAGAGCAGTCATCCTGGGTCACACTGACAGTCCATATCATCCATCTAGCCCTGCAACTTGTCGGCAACCTTGATTGTCAGAAGGTACCTAGGGAAGGGTAGATACAGTGCAAATACATATGATACTTTATTCAAACTCCAAAATTTCAATGATTTTCAGCTCAAGGGGTTTTCTGAGCAGGCGGCTGCTTCTATTTGGTTAATAAATCTCAGCAGGTGTCTTAAGCTTGTCCAGTTTCCTCCTGAATCCTTGCAGGCTCTCTTCACTCCTACGACTCTGTACCATAGATCGGTTGTGCCCTGCATGACGGACTGTAGATTCTTAAACTTTGGGTGCAGCCAAGATGTTTCTCGTTAGTTGGAAGGTATCTATGATCTAAAGAATCTGGATAGCCACGTCTCTTCCAACAGTGGCCCTCAACTGCCATGCTGTTATGACAGCTCTTTTTAATATGGAGATTAAGAGTATTTTAGCAGCCCCAAGAAAAACCTCAAGCGTAAGGATAATTGGCAAATAGAGGTAGGTGTTTGTATACAGAAAACACAGACTGCATGTCAGCAGCTGTAGTGCCTGCTACCAAATATAAAACAAGCTCCATAATGCTGTGACTTATTATCAAAAACCTGGATGTTCTCAGTTCTTTATTTAATATCTACCCAAATGACAGCTGATCTGCTGTGAAGATGTGAGATCCCTTTGCTGTTTTTATATTGTATGGTTCTTGTTTGTTATTGCACAAACAGCCAGCTGGCATGGGATTCAGTGATGAGTACTAGGTATATACATAAATGATAATTAATGCTGCAGTAGACTTTCCCTAGCACAACAGGATGTTGTCCTGTTCCTAATTCACCCAGGTATGCTTACTGAATTCCTTTTGCACACTGAATGTAGTCTGATGATTGAGAGAGACATTTGGCTGGATCTCCTGCTGGAACAGATCAGTGCAGCTCTGAAGTTGGAACTACGATGACTGACACCAGCTAAACGTCTAGTTCATGAAGTACACCTTCATTAAAAGATGATGCACAAAAATGGTGTGATTCAAGGACCTGGAGAAATTCTTTCTGGAGAAATCTGAGAACAGGTGGGATCAGAGTGGTAAGAGCCACTGAAAGAGCATGTCAGCAGCACAGAGAAGTTTGGCATCTTGGGCCATGAAGAATTTTATGCTTTTCACTTTGTTCTGTGTTCCTCTGCATCTGGCTGGTCTTTTCCTCTTCTCTCAGTACTTCACTAAATGTAACTATTAATGTGAAGGTCTGATTCTTTTCTCTGAGCTTTTCCCAGTTTTACAATTTCTGATCTAGGAATAGATTCCAGCTCTGTATTTACCAGAGTTAGCAATACGTAGCTAGATCTTTAATAGCTATTTAAATTATCATGTACTGTGAAACAGCTGGCTAATCATGAATACTTTAAAAAAAAAAATTCACTTTGGCTTCTAAACAAGCTAGAAGTTAATGTGGACTTAAGCGCTGCCTCTTTTACCCAATCTATGTTTGAACCCCAACTCATCCCCTCAAAACGTGACAGAAAACAGATTTTACTCTAGACTGCACAGCTTTAATTCATTTTTAGTACTGAAGGAACGTTAGATTGAAAAACGATTTTGGAATACGTTCGCTGTTTACTTAGCATGGGGACAATAATTCAGTGCAAGTCAACCAGCCTCTGCAAAGAGCCGGCTTTGTTTACTGCATCCCAGTTGAGGAATCTTCTCTTTTCTCCAGGTTTCAGCAAATACTGTTGTCCCCTGAAGCTGGACGTCTTGTACAAGATCCAGGAGCCATCTAAAATGTTGAGGGAGCGGATCTCGGAAAGATGGATGTAGTCTGGGACCGATGGACAATCATCGGTGAGCTGCAACATTTAGCCTTGGAGCTCATCTTTTTTGTAGAGCTGAATCTTGTGGGAAGCAGAATTCTGCAGTGGTAAACAGCAAAAATGTAGGAAAGACTGAAATTTATTGATTCTGGCATTATTGAACATGGCCGTTGCCGCAGCTGTTACTGTGCATTTCTGAGAAACTGTGTTCCCTTATGGAAATAGAGAATTGCTAAAAGATCCATTCTTTCAAAGTTAATTACGAAGGTTTCATTCCTGCCCACCTAGAGGAACTCAAGAATGGCACCAATTGCATATTGCACTCATGTGGTAGGAAATAAGTGGAAGAGGATGCTTTATGATCTGATGCAATGGGGTTTGTAAGGACTCTATATTGTAGCAATGGGAGAAAATATATTCACGTGACTTTGAGATGATCTGCATTGTTTACTCACGACCAGGCACAAGTATTGCAGCCACTTCAGAACTATGTTGCTAAAACACAGTTGCCACGCTGCTCTGTATGCTCCCATTCTGTACTGGTGCAGAGGCAGTTGCTGTGTAGCAATCTGCAGAGCTTTGAAGCACAGGCACCTGGAGTGCTCCTGCTGCTATGGGTTACGCGCTATATTCTCATCTTACTAATTAGGGAAGTACTTTAACAAGCCTTAACTCTTTGCCTGGTTTAAACCACTTAGCTCTTTTTGTCTTAGGAAAGGCATAACTGTTGCAAATATGACAAGTATTCTTGTGACATTGAATCATGGCACACTATGGTCACAAGCAAGCTGCGTATATCAGTCCATAGCATTTACACCAACTGGCCCTGCTAGGCCTTCTTTGTGTAGTATAGAAAGACTACCTGCCTAGAAATAGTCACTCAGCTTTCCTTTAGCATCTCCAAGTTAGGAGCAGGCCCTAGAAATGGCACTGATGTTCAACAGCTAACTTCCTTCATCTCGTGGAATTTTGCACTGCCTTCCTGAATTTTGCCTGTGCTTTGAGTGGCTGCTCAAAGAGACTGTATAACTACGTCTTTAAAGGGCAAACCAAATCAAATTTCTCCAACAGTGATACAATGCCAAGCAGAACTCACTTGTGGGATTAAATGACAAGACCTGACAAAGTTGCTGAGACCCAGCCACTTCTGGAGGTCAGGATAGTCTCCCCTTTTTAAAAAGTACTGGTATCCCAAGTAGTTGGTGTTCTCATAAATCATCCAACTGCCTTTTTTCACGCAGATGGAACTGCGCTGTTTCACACAGGACGGCAGGCCGTGGTGGTCACTGCTGCATTTGCAACAACGCCCCTGGAAGCCCTTGTCGTCTTAAAAAATGATCTGCAATACAAACATTTTACTTGTAGCCCATCCCAGTGTATATGTCAGAGGAGGATACTGGTACACTGGGGCTTCTGGTTACCTTTCCCACTTTTTGGCAGTTCACTGAGGTGAAAGCTGAGAGCTGTGAGCAAACACAGCAGTTGCTTTTATATATGATAGTCCTGATGCTGCATCTGCAAAAAGTAGTGTAAAAGCGGCCTGTTCTGAGCTCTGGGGGGATTTCATGTTTTGACTTTATTGTCATCTGTGGCGTTTACTGTGTTCGCTATATGGAACTCTTTCCTCAGTCTCATTTTGGGCTGCCTTTGCTGATGTTGAGTACAAATGAATTGTATAATTATGGAGAGGGCCACGCTTTCAGCGGGTGTGAACTGTTTTACGTGGCAAATCTGACCCAGATTCCAATGGGGAACGTGTGTACAGGAGTTGCTCTTTACAGTGTCTCCTTTGCCTGAAAGCTATAAAACTCAGTGGACCTAGAAAGTTTTTGGTGTAGGTCTCCTGGTTTTCTTTTTTCCTGCTCTTATGTTGCTCACCTCTTGCCTAAGTTTGTCCTCTGTTCTGCCCAAAGCAAGAAGGAGACAAACCTTGCTTCTGTTCCAGTACTTTGTCACTTGTTTTATCTTAGAAGCAGGAAACTCTCCATCTCATGTGGTATTGTTGACTTTTTGCCTTCTAGTCCCTTTTCTTGTGTGCATGTTTTAACTCAGCAGTGTGTTAGGAGGAAATAGTGATTAAAGGGAAGGCTGGCATCAAACGTGGGAGAGAATCAAATGTTTATCAGTGTCTCTGAATTTGTGGCAAATATTGAAAATCAGTTTGGGTCAGTCAGTACAAATGTTTTTATAATGTTTTGTAAGCCTGTTCTAAAATTCAGGAGGAGCAAACTGCATGCAACTTAATTGGCTCACTAGCTGGAGCCAGAAAGGATTGTTGTTTCCACACTGAAACAGAACATAGCTAGTATGTTGCGGAAAATCTTACTCCTCCTTTTTGGAGCTTCTCCTCTGGCACTTTTGTTTGAGTCAACCCTGTAGCAAATAAACCTTGACTTGTTCTGTTGTGACTATCAGTTTCTTGAACCTAAATCTTAGACTCTTAAAACCAGGCTACTTCATGGGATATGCAAAGTTGGTTATACAAACATGTTATTTCGTCACTAGGTGAGGCTTCACATCAAAAGAAACTACTGCATTCCAAAAGCATAAGATCATAAATTTGTCTCTGTTTCTGTTTGGAGAAACTCATTCAAGCATGTAAAGACCTTGTCAATATGATTCATCAGTTAACGTGGCATGCAGTTGAACATCTATGTAGATCCAACTTATTTACAAGAGCTCTGTTTGTGATTACATGTTCTCTGCCTCCAATGGAACAAGTGTGCATGTGGCTGTAGGGAGGGAGAGTAAGGGAAGGTTTGGGAGGCTCAGGTGAAGCACACTTTTGCTTGCATGGTTTTAGACCAAAGGGAAGGTCTTTGCTGTGGCAAGAAAGAAAAGAGAAAGACATGGGTATTTTCTGAGAGGGGGAAATACTATCTCAATGTTAGTATAGTCTCATGCTCAAATTGGCTCTTTATCTCAGCTCTCGTTAAGGATCTGCTTTTGAACCATGGAACATGCGAGTTGGGACCTGGACTTGGACCTGAATCTCTGCTGTACAGTTTAGTATAAAACTGGTAAAATAAGGTTTCTAACCTCTTAATAAGCCTGGTTGTCACTCCCTTGGCTTTCCTAGCAGTCTGCCACGTTATGCTCACCACACCCTGCAAGGCTGGAAACACTGTTCGCTCCTTCCTGAGGAAGGAAAGATGGTGCAACAGCTGAGACCCAGAAAGGACAGAGATAATGCCCCTAAAAAACTGCAAAGCCTGGAGCATCAAGGTGCTGGCACCAGGGTGAGACCAAGACTGCCCATGCAAGGTCCCTCAGCTTGGCTTTCACAAAATCGAGCCCTGAGCACGCTGTCACCTCAGCGTGACAGTCAAACACTGGGGCAGGCCATGTCTTTCCTCATTACTAAGAGGCACCATTTGCAGTCCTTAGCCTGGAGAAAAGGATCTGCGCTCCTTCTGTGAATGAAAACTAAAGTGGGGTGTCCAGGTCATCAAAGATGGACAAGGGGTTTTTCTGACCACAAAATTGCATGGTTGCTAGAGCACGTGCTTGGTGACACCCTCTCTTGCTGTTGTGTGACAAGATTTGAGCCCTTACCGCTAGCCTTCTGGGAAGTAGTCTGAATGTGTATGTGCCTCTATAGGGCAGAGGAGAGGCAGGTGGGAGCAGATTTGGTTTCAAAGACTGAGAATCAAGGGCTGCTATTTTGCAGGAAAGACAAGATTTAACTAGTGGGAGAAAGATGGCAAAGGATGCCTATGTAGTCCAAAAAGTAGTAATGACCTTTGCCTCTGAGGGAGCTGTCAAAGC
Organism: Struthio camelus; assembly: GCF_040807025.1. Taxonomy (NCBI): domain Eukaryota; kingdom Metazoa; phylum Chordata; class Aves; order Struthioniformes; family Struthionidae; genus Struthio; species Struthio camelus. The sequence goes on along the minus strand of NC_090947.1, from coordinate 7,713,610 downwards.
ATTCTGCTTTTGTGTTTCTTGGCCTCTTCTCTAGGGGCAGTGCTCAAGCTGAACAAGAAAAGTCTGAGGCAGGTTTAGCTGTTAGCTTTTGTAGGCGGTAAGCTCACAGTGAGATCTGGATCCTCTGTTCCCCTCTTGCAGTGCTCCTGCAGAGCAGCCACTACGATCCCTGCTGCCCTTGCCACAAGCTGAGTCTGCAGCATCTGCCAAACTGAGGGAAGCCTATTGCTCCTGCCTTCTGTTAAAAACCATTTAATTGCTATCACTCTTAAATGATGGGGCCAAACAGGCGAATGGACCCTCCTGACCCCTTTTCTATACCCAGCCCTATGCTTCTGAGCTCTCTGGGTCACCTGAGAGACTCTGCAGTGCGTTCGTTGTGTATGGCAAATTGTTGTGGGTAGTCCTTAAAGGTGATGAATGATGTAAGGGAACAGTTGTTGCTACGTGGATTGCAGACGAGTTGTTTTTTGAACAGCGGGTGTTAATGCAAGTCCCAGTGAAAGGCTGTGAGGTCTGCTTCCTAGCTGTCTTTGGCAACCGTGTCGCACATTTGCTTTGCATAAACTGACCATGTGTTTTGCACTGGCAGCGGGAACACTTGCACACAAGTAGTTGGCAGGTCACTTCCATAACAGCACTAAGCCTGGTGACAGGGTATTTGGAGGTTGGTAGTCAGTCTCCTCTCTGCCCGTTTTGCTACCGCAAGCTCCCTCTTGGAGCCAGTCTGGGCTAGTTCTAGTTCTGAGCATCTTTAATGCTCCTGGCTATGGAAAATGCAGCAGAGATGCTGAGTCTTCCCTCCTTAACTCCTGTCAGGGAGGCAGCAACTTTTACTGCAACATTGTTTCAAAGAGTTTGGGTGAAACCAAATTTCTCATTGCTTTAGCTCTGGTGTTTGCTCTTGCCACTGTGCGCCTCTTGAAGATGTATAGTCCTTAGTATATTGGGTTTTGTCCTGATAGAACTGATGCTTTCCCTAAGAGATTAGTTATATTTTGTCTTACAGGTATACCAGTCTCTTAGAATGGCAAAACATGCCTGCTTTGTGTAAGGCAGATGCGAAATGTCAGCACCCTGTATTTTGATTGGGGGAAAAGTTCTTTACTGAAATGAGCCAGAACTTTCTCTCGGGAACAGCTGGAGAATCAGTAGTAATGTGTCTGAAGTCAGGATTACTGTGGTTTAAATGAGAGGGAAATCAGGGCTGGCTTGCATGGTACTGCTGCAGTCTAAGGGCTCTGACTCACAAGCTTGTGTGGGGCAAATTAAGAGATTACAACCCTTCACTACTGCTTTGCCCCGCAGGCGGTCCGTCTGCCTCAGCTGCCGCTTTCATGGCCGTGGTATTCGCTGAGACCAGCACTGATTTCAGTGTCGTGAATGGGGCTGTGAACTGCAGCACTGCGTGTCCCTTACCTTTCTCAGAGTGGATGGTATTGCAAAGTGAGTTGCAATGTGGTGTTGGGCACCTCTGGGTTATGTTCATTGCTTTTTGTGTAGTTGGGAAAAATGCGACAGTTGCACCAGCTAACTGGTCAACAGAAACCTCTCACTTAGCAAAGCCCTTTTTGCTCAGGAAAGGAGAAAACTTCTGTCAAGGTGGTAGAAGGGATCACCCACCAATCCTATTGCAGCCACATCTATAAGCATCTTCAGCTGCCTGGCTTTGGCTGTCTAAAAATGCCTTCCACAGTCCATGTGAACGGCAAACGTTGCTGAGAAATTGCCTGATCTGCTGGGCCCTGTGGTCTTTGTGCCCAGGTGGCTGGGCACTGGCCAGCCAACAGGGGAGGGAGTGGAGAAGGGGCAGGCATTTGCACTTCTGAAAATGAAACACACCATGTGTTGCGCTTATCAGGGTAGCAGGACTTATGTTGGTTGCTTCTGTTAACTCCGTCACTGGCTGCATGGTCTTACCTGTAACAAGCGCCAAATGTTAGCCAATGAAACGTGAAGACCATGCCCGTACTCTGTTAACAAAACCAGTGCCTGAATAACACAGCTATTCACCTATTTGTTAAAGTCTTGCTGTTTGTTTTTATTTCAGGTCAATGAACAGAGACCAGTCATGAGAGGTTAATCTCTTGCTCTCCATAGCCGTTTAATATCCTTCCACTATTGTTCTGTTGCTTATGTGATCAGCAGCAAACCCCTCCCTCCCCCCCACCCCACTCCCACCCCACTGCAATGACCTAATTTCAAAGCACTTCAGCTTTCGCTTTCAAGGGGTCCGAATGATGCTGTTTGGTTCAGGATGAATTTTGCTGAAGTCTTGGGTACTGGCTGTGGCCTACTGCTCTACTGCACTTGTTTGCAAGGAGAAGAGAAGCCTCTGTTCAGAAGCCAATTGACACCCTGAGGACCAGGGATGAGCCTATGCCAGGTATGATAGGGTAGGCCTGTCCTGGCAGTGAGCACAGGCGGTGGAGAGGTAGGAATGGTGAAACGGGACTGGATGGTGAGTTCCAGCAATCCTGCTCCCTGCAGGGCTGGTGAACCAGGCTGAAACAGCCGGTGCTGTAGAATCCATGGCCAAATACTCACTAGCTGCCTGTGTCAGGGGAAGGGTGATCTGGATGACAACCTGAGGTCCCTTCCAGCCTTCTCATCTCACTCTCTTAAGCGTTGATTTTGGCTCACATGGCTCAAGGGGCAAGTGAGGGGAGGCGTGGTATGGTTGAGAGCCCCCTGTCAGTGTTGGCACAAAGAGACCCATCGGTTAAGCTGTAATTCTTGAATGTGCAAAGCTGTTGTAAGTCTCTTGCCATGGGCAGCTCAGAATTGAGGACAGATGTTTACAGCAACAAAGTTTTACTATAGACTGTAAATGTTAACAGGAGATTTGTGATACGTTCTTTTAGAGAAAAAAAAAAAAAAGGGAACCTAGTGAGCTGAAAACAAGCTTTGAGTCATGAGGATTTCTAAAAGGCCCTTTGAATCCATAAGTTTTTGGAACACATGCTAAGTTTAACCACTTCCCAGGCTTTGCTGTGCAACGTTGTCTTCTGGCATCTCTATAAATAGGGTCAGTGCCTGAGAATCAATGGGCAGAAGAACAAAAACAGTTTTGCTTCACAAGTGTTTATTTTTTTTCTTTAGCATTTCTGCATTAGGGTACAGGAGCATCTCTGTGGCGTGGGTTAATGTAGCCTTACAATATGTGACTGCCCTTTGGATGGCTGTTTGGCTATGCTCTGGCTCAAACTAGCTGGAATCTTTAATTATGTGAATGTGTGGTTTTTTTGTTGATGGTGTGTGTGTTTTTTTTTTTTTTTTAATATGTAAAAAGCTCAAATGGAGTCTCTCTACCCGGCAATTAATGTTATATGTGCCCCTCAGCAGTGAACACTTCTACCCTACTGAGCCCTGAAACTTGTATGGAAGTGAATAGAAAGAGTCCTATAGAAACATGCCGTACTGTGCCCAGGCTCCCAGCCAGAGGGAGAGGGAGGTAAAGGGGAATGATGCGTACCCAGCTCTTATCCCAAGGTGGAGTTAGGATATGGATGAAGGTTGTGACAGTCCCTCCAGGAGATGGGGAGTAGTCTTGGGCTGCACAATGTAGACACAGCAGAAGCAAACCCTTAGAGACCTACAAATGGGGAATGGAAGACAATTAGAAGCTCCAGTGTAGCACTGGCAGTGTGAGAGAGGTTTTTTCTTTAGTTGACTCTCTTAAAAAATAAGAGCGAGATGGAAGAGGAATAGCAATTAAAGGGAAGGGCTGAGGAAAATGAGCTTACCTAGGAGGCACAACCCTCATGTGATACAGTGGTGCTCATTCCTGCCCCACTCTGTATGATATGTGGGAATGCCACGGAACCGTGAGCATGGGGAAGCGCATGCTCCCTGGCTCCGCAAAGTGCTGCGTCCTCTCTTTGGCTCTATACAAGTATCATGGTGGGTTGAGGAGCTAGAGAGGGGTAGTAAGGATGCACTGGAAAAATTTAAGCGCTCTGCACACTAGCAGGGAAGCAGGACAGGGGTGGCTAAGGGAAGAGGGGGGAGTGTGTGAGTCTTGAGTGCGAGATAGGAGGGGTGGGAAGGGAGGAATGGCTAAGATTTAAAAAAACAAAAAACCAGCACAGTGCATTATCAAAAGCTAGACTAGAAGACATCACTTAACTCACATACAGCTAGGTGAGGTACATGAAGTCTGGGTCCTTGTTATGCTTTAGCTTTTTCTGCATTCTCTCCTTTCAGATCTGTTCCAGGCTTCTCTGGAGAGATTCCTTGTTTTGCAGCTTCTGTAGCTCCCTGCAGGATGCAAATGTTAATAAGCACAAGCACAGCATGCAGTGCTGAATGAATCGGGAGAGATGGGGACTGCACAGTGGATCAGCTTCCCTCCTGCTGTGTGACATGCGATGCACACTGAGCTCGGAGGTGCAGGTGAGCCCCCTTATGCCACTCATTCAGATCCCTGCTGTTGCTAGAAGGAATGTTTTCTCAACTCTCTTGCTCTGCAGAGCTGGGGCGTAAACAATAGGCTTTGGCAAATCACATACAAATAGAAAGGCAGAGCCTAATTCGTGACCATGCTAGGTTAGTGATCTGACACCACTGGGTTTTTTATGGAGTCAGGTTTTTATTCAGTTTCTTTGTTTAAAAAAAAAAAAAGTTTTCAACTGTTTTTGATCTAAAATTGATGGTAGTGAATATGTTTTGCAGTGAATATTAGCCAGAAGAGTGCTTTTCAAGTGTGCATGTTGAGAATATTCCTGGAATGTGACTTTCCAGCTCATGAGTGACACCTCTTGCCCAAAGTATGATACAATTGCCATGAAAGTCAAATCTAGGATTGACACTGTATGTATGTTACCACTACTGTGAAACTTTTCATGCTACAGAGCATTAAGAAGGGCCTGTAAGAAAGGCTTTGTGGGCTCTGGGTGGCCAGAGGGGCCCCTCTAGCTGTGACATTCAGAGGTATTACTGCAAAAATGGCTCGCTGACTTGTATGAAATTTTCAAACCTACTTTGTCATCCTGCTGCTTTCTTCTGGTCAGTGAGTCAAGTTGCTTTCTGTCCTTTTTAGCTCTCCTTGTTGAATGAGGGTTGGTCTTTTGATTTGCTGCTGCTCTCTGGTACTTGATGCCTTAGGAGGGAGAAAGAGCCAAGCATCATCTTGGGCCCACAGAGTACCCCTGGATATGGGATCAGTTGTGTTAAATGATTGGAAGTGAAGGGCCCCAGTATCAAATTCCCTAATGCTGATGGAGTTCCTCTCACTTTTGCTGTGTTTGGAGAAGAGGCAGGGAAGGGAGGTCACTCTTTCCTGAGCCAGTACCATAATCAGCCTTTGCACAAGTCCAAATATTAGTCCAAGCTTGAACTAAACAAGTGTTTGTCAGATGTGAAGGTTGACCCTACTACAGAAATGGGTAATCTTACACATGTAATGTTACACCTCAACTTTAGAATAAAATACTCCTTTTGCAACTATCATGGACTTCAGGAACCTGAGCTAGATACTATTTCCAGGCCGCAGTAGGAAGCTCTCCGTAACCAGAATGGGCATGGAGCAAGGTTTACATGATCCTTTTTATGTGTAGCTGTTGGAGCTCTGCAGGCTGTAACACGGTGGCAGTGCTGGGACAGGCAGCTGCTACCGCATATTCCCTGCCGTGGCCCTGTGGGGAATTGGGGTGAAGTGTGCTCACTGTGCTTCCGGACGTGCTCTGCAGCTCTGGGGGCAGTCAGCATGGCAAATGGGTGCAGGGAGAGGTTGAAAGGGTGAATCCAGTGGTCCTGGAAGGACAGTAATTCACAGATTAGTACATCTGCAGAAACCATGTGCCAAGCCAAACAGCCACATCCTTCTGCGTAGTCGGCTGAAACGTAAGATAACTGCCTCAGAGACCCTGATGTCTGAGAGAGGAGAGCTCTGCTGACCTTTTTTGACCTGGCGCTTGGCCCACCCAGCTTTCTGAAGTGCCCGTCTCTGCTGCCAGGACGTGGCAGTTGTTAGCGCAGTAGCTGACCTGCTACGTTATGCAGCGTTGCGTGCACGGGGCAGTCGGCGATTGTCACAGCACCCTGGCCTGGGGCTGCGCAGCTGCTCACGTGGCAGCTGCTGAAACGTCTTGGCGGTGGGGTAGGAAACTCTGAGGGGTGGCAGGCACTTGGGACAGCAACTGTTGTATCCTTCTCAGGCTAGGTGGGCCCTTCTCATGGTACAGAAATTTTAGTTCCTAAATCCCCCAAGGACATGACCAGGCTATGAGTGCTAGGTCCAGGTACCTAAGTATTTATATAGCCTGGTAAGCTGGTGCTTGATTTTCAAGGAGATCTAAGCCAGGACTTCAAAAGGGGTCGGTAGGTTATAGGAATCTCCATTATTTTATCTTGTAGGGAAACAGGGGAAGAAGATGACCAAACTTGAGATTCACAAAAGATGATTTTTACAGTGGGCTGAATTCCAGCTCCTTGAGTCTTGGGCTCTTTTAAGGAGGCATAAATTGCGCTTCAGGAGTTACTGTTAATGAAAACAGTAGTTTTAACCTCTTAAACTTATTAGGGCTTTGGAAAATTAATTACCCTTAGTCTCCAAATTCAGCAAAGCGTTTCCCTTCCTTTCTCACAGAGTGGGAATAAGCTTAAGTCCATGCTTAAAATTAAGCAGCATTACTGGCTGAAATGGAAACTAGAGCTCCTGATAACAATGGAGTATCTTCCTCTTCAGAAGATTTTATAACTTTGCCACCTCATGACTATCAAGGAAGTGTCCCGACCCCGCTGGACAGGTGCTATGTAAGTGCAAGGTTACATGAGAAGAACAGAAACACTGTTCCTTCCTTGAGTAACATCAGAATATGAATCGACGCTTTAATTAAAATAAAAAAAAAAAAAAAGTGGCAAACAGCATGAGTAGCTGGAAAACTTACAAGAAAACCTCACTCCTCTGCAGTGTGCACTCAGAAGGGACACTTCTACAAATATACTGGATTGGGAATTCATAGGGAAAAGGATTCATGCCATAACGGGCATGATAGTGAAAATACAGTGTACTATTCACAGCAAAAGCGGGGAGAGCTGATCTACCCACTGGAGGAGTGTGGAAAATTCCTGTGCTGACAGGACAGGTTGTGAAATGCCCCTAAATAGGATTGGATGAGATAATGCAGTCAGAGAGGTCATGGCCAAGGCTGTTCTGGTGAATGTAATTACTGAGTTAAAGTGCAGCTCTAGCCTTTTCTGGACGCTGGGTGGCAGTCCACCATTAATAGTAAGGCCAAGCATGATTAAGTATTTTATAAGTGCATCAGAAATGCTGGTTACACGTGAATTGCCTATTATAGTCTGATTACAACTCTACAGCAACATTTAATGATTGCTTGGGAAACATTACTAAATTCTGCATTACTGAAAATAGAACCTACCTATTCCAGCACAAATGTTCCTTTGTTAAATATCTAGGCCATATGAGAAAGTATTCTTGTGAGTTATGAGTTAAAGATCATAACCCTTCCCGTGTTTCTTAGAGGGCAATTACACTTATGACTGCAGACCTGCTTTTACACAGGCCTGCTCTGAACACAGGCAAGGCCCTTGTGAAGCATCTTATATTTCCCTAGGCGGCCTTTCTCACTTGACGTTAACAGTAATGAGATCACGCTGGTGGGGCTGCTGCTCTGTAAGGCATTATACCAAGGGCCCGGGAGCTGGACCGCACCTTAGTGTCGTTGTGAGTAGCTGGACTGCCCTTTTCCCCTCTCCCTAGCACGCTGTGAGGCAGAGGAGCTGCTGAAGAGTTCAGCTTATTGCTAGGTCCAAAGAGAGAAGGGCTAGAGCTAATTTGCTATTACCAAAGGGACAAAAGCTAGCGGGGTTGACAGCTTGAGTTTATTAAGGGACATCTTTTAAATGGCACAGCTGTTACTAAATCCAAATATTCTGATGCAAATGTTATCATGCCTTTATGCAATGGAAAATTCCTCCCACTGTATTGCTCAGATCACAGAGGGCTGGGCTGGAGGCTGGTGGGAGAAGGGGCCTGTGGCTTAGCATTGCTTAGCCACAGCTCAAGAGTCCCTGGGCCGTTTCATGGCAGAGGAGGTTTGGGGATATGAGAAGGGGCATTGAATTGGTACTTCTTCTTTGGACTCTCCTCGATCCAAAAGGCAGCAAGCAAACATTTTATTTAATTAAAAAAAAACAAAAGCTATTTGGAAGGATTCTGCAAGGTGTGTGGTACCAGCAATACTAAAAGCCTTGTGAGTAATTCTGAGAACAGGTTATCTCTTTAAGACTAGGGCTAAGTGTAGGCATTAGGGTCAGGGCAAGGAAAGATTGAAGAGCCTTAATTAGTGAAATCTGCAGGGCCAACATGAGGTCTGATCAACAAAGTTGGAGTGAATGTCTCCTTTTTGTCTACTGTAGGTTTGTTTTTTTTTTTTTTTCGTTGCTCAGGTACATTAGTCTTCTGTATCCAGTTTCGCATGGACCAGATACATAAGTTTCTCTTTCTAGTAGCCTGGGAATAACTTTCAGCAGAGGTCCAACAGAGGAACAGCACAGCAGAGCAAAACAACCTGCTTCTGCCCTTTCAGGAACAGAAACATGTCCCTGAAGGCTGGATACTGAATGCAAAGAGCCTTTGTGTGTCTGTGCTTGCCTTGCACTGGCACTTTGTTTACTTGGGTTGGCAAAGACCCACACTAGTGTGCAAGCCAAAAAGGAACCATGAAGTCTGTAGTTAGCTGGGCATTTAAGCCAGAAGGAAGCATAGCAATAAAAAGCCTTCATAAACCTCTAAACCTGAGAGCACAGCATTCAAATAATCTAACATGCTACAGTTGACTCTTTAGACTGAAAGGATGGTGCAGGGATTTTGGAAGTGATCCTTATGTTGCTAGAGGTTTCTGACTGAAGTTGTAATGAGGGTCAAATGCTTCTTTCCCATGCTCACCTTGAGCCAAGCACTTATCTTCTTGCCCCTTCCTAGTCTCAACTTCCCTTGTTTTCACTGCTGGTTACACTCTGTCCCAGTTCCTTTAGTGAGGTGACAGGTGATGCAGGTGATTGGGGTGGTTGTGCAATGGTTTCTGTATGCTGCTCCTCCACACTTCTTACTGTCATTGCTCCAACATGGGTTGCCCACAGGCTTCAGTCCCTTGAGGGCTGTACCCCTTTCATGTGGAGCATCTCCTTCCAAGTGCATGCCTTCAGTGGCACATCTCTTCAGCCATCTCTCCCTCCGTGTGTCTCCTCACCTGTCTTCTCCCCTAGCAGCTGTTGCTTTTTCTTAGATATGCTTGAGCAGAGGTGCCGTGTGCTCCCCTGGCTGAAGTTCTGATGCGTGGTGGGTTGTTTACATGGATTTCTGAGCTGGCTGGCACAAGGCATTTCCTGGTCTTCCCGCATACCAGTCACCACTACAGCCTCCTGTTACCTAAATCCTGCCACTTTCGCCCAGCACAGTGCCCATGCATGCACTGATTAGGTTTGTTCTGTTTAGTTTGTGTCCAACTTGCACAGGACTGTAATCCACTGCAAGTGAAGAACTGGCTTGGCAACTGTTCTCTTGTTCTCCTCTTTCTTTCATTGAAGAGAAAAACTAAGGCTTTCTGAAGGGTGCCATCTCTTATCCTTCACTGGGGTTCAGGGAGGATTTCTAGGGTGCAGATACTGAATCTCCTTAAACAGTGTCTTGTAACCCTGATGTGAGAGTTGCTCTGAGTTCCTTTTTGAGAGCTGGTTTCTGTAACCTAGCACTGATTTTTACGAAGCTGTCTAAAATCAGGACCTGAAGACTAACACCTGCAGTGTCGTCACACCCTGCCAGGCAACAGACAGTAGCTTTCCAAAAAGTGGAGACGTTAGAGGTCTCTGTCTTGCAGAGTAAAGGTCTTTAGCCAAACTTCTTAATATGGGATTTAACATTTTTGGTTCCTCTGAAAAAATGCCTAATGTCAGACCATTTGCTCATTTACTTGGCAGGAAGGTTTATCAGCTAAAAGGGAAAAAGAATGGGTGAAGGAGACTGAAGTACCTGCGAAGTCCATACGAAAGAGAAGGGCTGAAGAACTGGTGCAGAGAGGTGAGCTGTATGGGTCAGCGTTACTGCTTTAGAAAACTGCTCACAGGATACACTGTGACCCATCTCTGTTTCCTGGGTGAGGCTAGGCAGTGTGGGGCAGGGCCAGAGGCCAAGTGCTAGAAAAGGTTAGGTCTTGTCCTCCAGTCCCCAAAGAGAGTAGAGACTTTGGGGGTCGAAGCCTGAGTGTACTGGGGAAGAAGAATAGGTGCAGACGCGGTACGTCTTTGGCAGCCAGAGAACAATCCCAAAGGAAGACAGCAAGCACTAGCTTCAGATAAAAGTCATGCTGCCAAACCCAGTCTGTGGTCATGCGTGATATCTGAATGCTTATACTCTGCTGCAACAGGGAGATATGAGAGCTTGTTGCTATCTTCCATGCATTGTTCCCAAACCACTGCTGGTCTAAGAGTAGTAATTGCTTTCTGGAGAATTAACTCCCCTCCTCTTATTAGTATGGGAGAGCTGGAATAAACACTAGCTCTAACAGAGCCCCAGGCAATATGATCTGCAAGAAATTAAGAAATGCACTGCACTCGGCAGGTTTGACAGACATGCTCTCAAGACTGGCAGGCGGGCTGAGGTATACTGTGGATAACTACTACCTCCCATGGAGGCTTTACACCTTGCTATGAGGCCGCAAGGCCACCCACACAGCTCTAAGCCCTGATGGCACGTGTGAGGCAGTGAGAAAAGGGCATGGTTCGACAGGGTTTACTCTGAGCGGGAAAGGAAAAGCATGGGAAGGGAAATGATCCAGAGCTGAGGGATTTGGGAGAGGTAGGTGGGAGAGCCACACTTGCATGGTGGTCCCCAGAATGCCAGTCTGATGCCCCATGCGCTGGACCAGGCTGCTATAGGTGAGAGATCCTCACTCAGACCCCTACAAGAGATATTGATAAACGTGCAAATGACTCACTTTTGCAGAGCTCTGCCAGCGTGTTGCTGAGGGCCCCAGGCTGTAAATCTCAAAGACATCTTCAACAGGAATGCTGTTCTGTGAAAACAGGTAAGGTAAAAAGTCAGCTCTTAAGAGCAGTATTCTTTAAAGTGAATGCATGAAACCCAGCTAATACTCCCTCTCCTTTGAATTCTGAAAAAGCTTTCACGTGAACTCCTAGGATTGTTTCATGTTCCTAGTATGTATCTTATTGAGAACTTGGTCCTATAACTTGCTCTTAGAGAGCCTGAAAGTAAATAAAGGAAAATCTGGGGGAGAGAACAAGGAAGCAAGTCCTTTGTTCCCTCATGAGATCCACAGTGGCTCCCTGCATGCTTAAGGTGGGTATATGGCATGTACTGAGACACTAGCTTGGAAGGTCACACTGTATCTTTGCTGGGATTGTTACACTCTGCTTGTGCTTCTATTTCCATCATCATGTTATACCGACGCTCTTTATGGGTGAGGCAAGATAGATACTGATACACACTCACAGTATCACCTACTGAAACTGCCTATTTTGCTTTCTCAGGCTGAGCAAAACTTAATGGCTACCTGATAAAATGAGTCAGATCTGTAATATTTGCATTATCTATATGCTGTAGGCTTTCTATAAGCAAAGACATGCAGGGTACAGGGAGTTTTTCTAGACAGCTGCCACAGAGCACAAGATTCTGCTATTTTCTTGCCCTCTTACCATTAATATTCCAGCACATGAAGATAATATCATAGCTTCTCTCTCAGTTCGGTTGGGATATGTGTATCGGCTGCGAGCTGTCAAATTCCTGCGTGGTGTTTTGAACAAGATGATTAGCTTGGTGTTAAAAAAGTGAAAAAAGTGCTGGACCAATTCACTGCGGCTTTTACTGTTTTCACACGGGTGCAGCCCATGGCAGCATTAGGACCTTAGCTTTGCAATACTCACATTTCCTCTTTTGTCAGCAGAGGCTGAGCACCTGAGTCGTTTAGCCACAGCAAAGCAACACTAAGGGCCAAGTTGTAATGGGCCTGGAAAGAGAAAAGAACCCCAAGTGTGTGTTCTGCTGTAATCACTTGACCCAGGGATGAGAGAGAGACTGGAGGAATACAGGGAGAGATGAGCTGCAGCCCAGTGCACGCAGTAGGTAGCTCACCAACTGTAGGGCGCTTGTTGAGGTTTGAGGCATTTTACACATGCCTAGGAAGACTTTCTCAGCTCAGTTGAAAGGGGTTTTATTTTGCACTGACAGCTTTAGTTTACGTACAAGTCTCTTCAGATGGCTGACTTCAACCTTCCCAAGTGTCCTTTGTTGATAAGTTTTATGTCTTGCTGAAAAATCAGTCAGAACTTAGCTTATCATGGGTATGTTATACCTGGATGTTATCCACAGCCAATCTCTCTAGATGCCCCTTTCAGTAATGGGCTTTTATTGATCACTGTAAGGAACGGCTCATTTGGGTGTATCAAACAGACATCCTTCAGAGTTCTCCCTAGACCTGCAGATGAAGGGTATAGGATTGGAAATAAGAAGTCCGATTACCATGTCATCTAAAAAGGTGGACTGCCTTCGTCCTCCTGGATCAAATTCACTTTCTCGTAGTTTGATGCCAACATAATCAATCCTTAAAGCAAGAGAGCAACTTTGAATTACCACCAGTTCTAAGCAATCCAGTGCAAGAGATGATATAGTAGGTGACTCTAAGGTCAGTGTAAAATTAGGAATTAGTTAGGAAACTGCTACGGGATTTCTCCTAGACCCACCCGGATTAGGAGAGTCATTAATCTTTTGCATCATAGACAATCTTAGCTTCCCTCAGACCATGTTGCTGTCTTCTTCAAAGGCTTCAAAATATGGGAAGAAGCACAAATGTGAAAAGTGTTACAAGTCTGAAGCTTCACAGAAAGGATTTCAAAGTACAGCCAAGAGACTGAAAGTAGTACTTCCCTGGTGTTTGGTTTTCTTATTAATGGAAGGCCTGAGTCTGCAACCTTTCCTTTCCTGAGGCTGAGTAGTATGGTCTGTGCAAAGAGACCAGGGAAGGGCTGGCACTGAATAGAGGGAACATTGCTTTACATCCCCCGGGAGTTGTCTGCTGGGAAGGTCCTGCATCTAAATGCACAAGGCTCTGCTGCATGAACTGACAGGCCCCTTATAGTAGCTGCCCTGGATGTACAGTGGATGCCTGGCAAGGGGGGAGCTTTGTAGTTCCCTGCACAACCCAGACCCTGCTCTATGCTCGTGGGAGTGAGACCTCTCTGCTGTCACATTTGCAGTTGGGCTCTGTTACACTGCAGACTGCAGGTAGGGCATGCTAGAAAATTAAGAGCATCTCAGAGGAAGTCTGTCCATGCTTTCCACCAAGAAAAGACTAAGGATTTACAGCTGTCGTCCAGCTACGTCCTGCAACCTGTTGCAGTGAAAGCAAGTCTATCTCAAATTCAGTGCAGGAAGTTGAGGACAGAGAGTACTTACAGGAGTTTTTCAATCTCTTTCTTTAAGCATCTTCTTTCCATGGCCAGAGATGTTCTACTTGTCACCGCAATGCAAATGGCTCACTGAAATGTAGGAGAGAGAAAAAGAAGTGCATCCCACCAAGTGTCTCTATCACAGTGAGCAGAGTGGAACCACAGGCAGAAGTGTTTGGGACGCTTAGAGACCTCTACAAAAATCTGGCCAAAACCAATTCCCAAGTAGGACTGTAGTAGAAATGGGGAGAAAACATAGTCAAGACAACGTGCACAGCACTGAAAGTGAGGGTAAGGAGCTTGGTGATGGCAAAGGGGCAGGATAGGCCCATTTATGATGAGCATCTGTCTAGAATATGACACTTGTCAGCTAGCAGGTTTCTTGCATCCCCATCACAGTGATGCACGTTCTCTCGCATAATGTAGATCTACCGCACAGTCTCTACCTGCTGCTGCTTCTGAGTTCTTAGCACTTGGGTTGTCCTCCCCACTGTGTGTGTATTAATCAGACGTAGGTGGTAAAAGAAGGGATGGACAAAGGCAGGTAGTTGGCTGTAGATCACAATGGACTGGGAAGAGGACAGGCTGGAAGAGATGAGATAACAGCCGTCTGGGACAGGACATGGCAAGGAGAGCAGCCAGCACCTTGGTCCACCAATTTATTATAAAATCAAAGTGTACGCTTCTCAGCTCTGTAATTCACAGCCACAGAGGCCCAGCCACGCAGCAAGCGCACCAGTTAGTTTTCTAGTGTAAAGTGGGGTATCAACCCCTAGCCCTGCTGTGTAGTGTACTGCAGGATCAACATAACTGCACTTACCAGAAGGTAACAGTGAGTATTCTGGGCTGGATCCTCAATTAGTAGGAGTTGGCATGGGGCTGCTGGAAGCCTGTAGGATGACTTACACCACACGAGGTGCTGGCCCAGCATTTATAACTGCAGTGCTTGGTCCCACTGGGGAAAAGTGCCTGCCTAGTGTGAGCAGGTACACTAGGCAGCAGAAGGCTACATCTGGAATATTCCCAGCCTGAACAGGATTGTTCAGAAAAGAGGAACCCATGGATTATTATAACTATGCAAAGAAAACTATGACATGCTTGGTAAGCTCATCTGTGTTACTGGATATGGTCTCCCTCTCTCTTCTTCTCTCTCTCACACGTGTATACAAGAAATCATGCACTACCTGTGTCAAACCCTTTGGAACAGGCCTCAGGATCCAGGTTTGGAGCCTCTCTGACTCCAGGTATCTCTGAGGAGGAATCCCCTCTGGATGCTGCTGTTCCTTTCTTGCCTCCGCCGCTGAGCCGGCGTGCCAGGGAAATTGGGCTATGGCTATGCAGGACTGTAGCTTTCTCGGGTTGCTTGGAAACAATGCTGCTGAGCTGAGAGAAATTAAAAGAAAAAAAACCAACACAAGATTAAAACTACATCCTGAGGGTGTGCTATCAGCCCCAAATTAAATGATCCTTTTACATTTCTGGGTATTGAGTTTCGCTGCTGAGTGGCCAGTTGGAAACATAGATGACTGGCTAACAAAGGAGGTGGAGTCTGTTCACTGGGTTTTCTGATGGATTTAATTGCTTGTAAAAGAAGCTATCAGTATTCGGTAGAGGTAAGATTACGTAACAGTGAAATCTAGACCTGCTACCTACTAGGAATCTGTCTTAGGTTTCATCTGCAGTGTTTATGGCAAACGGGAAGGATCCGACTACTTGCTCTTCCATCCACACCACGTTTTCACTTACAATATTAGAAGCTCTAACAGCCAGGAAATCCCAATGCAACTTACTAAACCTTGCTGTTGCCCTTCCAACGCACATGGGAGTGTCCTGCACGCTTACTGATTACTGATGGTAGCCAATGCATCAGCTTAATTAACAAGGCAGCAAGAACCCATTGCATTTGTAGATGAGGAAGGTTTACGGGCTGCAGGTCTGAATGCAAGAGGGGAACAAGCAATCCACTTCCTTAGGAATATTCTTCTGTTATTAGCTGATTACCAAGTAAACAATAGCAGTGAGTTTATGACACACAGACATAACGTTGCCTCTTTGTTAGGGCTTAGGTTCTAAAAGCAAATGTATTTTCATGAGACATAGCTGTCTCATAGCCTACTTGCCGTTTACAGAATTGTGCTGTGCTTTCTCTTCCTTGTTTCATTTCACCACTCTCTTTCCAAGGGGTAAATTTTAGGCATGTGTGCTGCGAGAGGTAACGGTGGTGGACACAGCTCTGCTGCCTCCTGTGTCTTTGCCAGAGTTGCGGTGCAGAAAGCCAGGCTGGCAGCTGCTGGGAGAGGACTGCAGTTTGGGGATGACCCCTCCTAGCATTAGAGGCTCATGGCCGTATTCTTGTAACTTCAGTCTTCCCCTGTGGCAAACTGAGCACCAAGCCTGGCTCTTCCCCACTGCTTCTCCAAGCTCGGGGCTGGTAACTGAGCTGGATTTGACTTCTGAAGCTGTCCTCCTGAGAGGTGTCACAGCAACCCTCTACCTCCAGTAGAGCTGCTGCTTGTTTGCTCTGCTTTGAGAAACTAGGTCCGCTTCTTGTGCCGCCTTCAGTCACACCTAGCCAGGGCTTGTCAGCTGGTATGGCCAAGCTGGTGTGCAAAGTGACCTTCATAAAGCGTCTGGCTAGCCCCAGCCTGCCTCCTGTTATGCAGCAAGGTGACAAGGAGGAAAGTGGCTTCCCTGAGATGAGGCTGGTCACTAGCCCTGGGCTATCATTGGCTCCTGCTATTTCCCCGAATGCAGGAAATGCCATTGTACCTGTGGGGAGCGGCACAGACAGAGTTTGTGCTCCTACTGAAGGAAAGAAAGAAAGAAAAGGCAGCTGCTAGTGGATGCCTGGGAAAGAGTTTAAGAGCTGTGCCAGTAGGCATGAAACTTTCTCAGTTGTGGTTCTCCATTCTCTGTTGATTTGCAGCTGAGGACCTTCTTGAGCAAAAGGCATTGTCTTGGCAGTTAATACTCTTGCTTGATTTTTACTTATGTGAACTTGCCCAATCACTTGTTGAAACCCAAATAATTGCCATCTGCAACATCACGTGGCAAAGATTTCCACTGTTTAAATAGGGCTGCGTGGAAACGAGTCCCTCTGTTTTGTGAGGGGGGGAGACTAGAAGCATCCACAATATTCGGGATTTAAACGAGGCCATCTGTTGGACTTAAGACGTGCAACCTTGTTGTGCTCTGTTCACCCCAGTAGCTACCCTACGTTCAGCCGCGTGCAAAGCAAGAAAACCCTGGAAGACCCCAGCAACTCTTCTCTCGGCAAGCTAAATGCCTCGTTTTCCTCTCGTGGTAGTGGTGTCAAAGCAGCTTTTATGTTTATGACAATATGTCTCACCTGCCCGATTAACCAGGGGCCGGCGTGGACAGGGTGCGCGCCAGCTGTGTTTGACTGCGCGGTGCTGATGCGTCTGGGCAATTAGTAAGCCCTCTCCGTGAGCTGAGTGAAGTTAGGGATAAAAGTTGAGGCCTGTCAGGATTGTGCTGTGTGGAGCCAGCCTGTGCAGTGGTTTTCTTTTTTCCAATTCAGTACTGAATGACATCGCGGGGACTCTTTTTAATCAATGCCATAATTTAACGTTGCGGCGGCAGCAGGCAGGGATGTTATTACCAGCCGTGCCCGTATGGCAAACTCCCTGTACCTCTCCGCGGTAAGCTGCTGTTTTTGCCTTCCGAGGGGCGGCTCCGGCCCGGCCCATGGCGGCTCGGCCCGGTTCGCCCCGCCCGGCGGCGCGACATGGCGGCGGGGCGGGGCGGCGCCGCCATGTTTGTATTCAAAATCCCGGCGGGCGGGCGGCGCGGCTTCCCCAGGGCCGTCGCGGAGGCCGGGTCTGCGGCCGCGGCTCGGCCGAGGAAGGGGGCCCTCCTCGGGCAGAGCCGGCGAGCCGCCGCCCGGGCGCCCTTGGCGCTGCTCCCCGCTGCCATGGCCTCCCCGGAGGGCTTGGAAACGTCCTTGTTCAGCCTGAACGGCGCGAGGGAGCGGATGCGGGAGAGGAAGAACGGAGCGCTGCGGGCTGCCAAGCTGAATGCCTCGCTTGCCTCCAAAATCAAAACGAAAATCATCAGTGAGTGCGGCTTTGCCTGGCGGCGGGGGCAGCAGGGCGGGCGGGCGGGCGGGCTGCAGGCGCAGCCCCGCTTCCACCTGGTTTTCCGCGGGGAGGATGGCGGCGGGGCCGCCTCGAGAACGAGCTTTCCCTTGCTTGTTTCTCACTCCCCCCCCCCCCAAAAAAAAAAACCAACCAAACAACAAGAAACTTGGATGTAAATCTGCTCGAGGGCTGCTGCCGCCGAGGAAAGGGGTTCTTCCGACCTCTTTCTGGGTGGAGAATGCTGCTGGCTCCAAGTCCAAAGCTGCTCGCTGCCAGCGCCGCTGCCGAAGGAGCCGTTGTTGCTGGGGGTCGCAGCAGCAGCTCGCTGGCGGCAGGGAGGAGGGGCCCTCTGCGGCCCGAGTGTGGCAGGTTGTTAGAGGAAGCCGTCCCGCAGCTACCTCACCTCGGGAAGGAGTAGCGCTGTGCTGCTGACTTTGCATGGGGGCCACTGGGATATGGAGATGAGAGCCTCAGGGGGGCTCTCCTGGGAAGAGGAAGAAGCGGTGAGGGGAGATGAGCGTGAGCGAGACTGAGACCACGCATGCTGATGCTGTGGGGGACTTCTCTCTCGCTTACAGACAACTCCTCCACTATTAAAGTCTCCCTGAAGCGCAACAATAAAGCGCTGGCACTGGCCCTCAACGCGGAGAAGGCCAACGCGCAGCGGCTCACCCAGGAGAAGACGGTCCTACAGAAGGAGGTGGAGCAGTGCCACTTCCATAATGCTGCCCTGCGCCATAAGCTCTTCTTCTTGGTATGGCACGGGTGTGAACGGTGCGGCTAACATGGGGAGGGCAGGCAGCGCCTGCGCTACGGCCTTGGGAGAAGTGGGTGACCTGCTGCTGATTGTCTGTACCGTCTGTCTCCAAAACATGCCACCATGCACGGGCTTGCTCTTTCTCGCAAGCCACGATCTAGTAGAACTTGATCCCTTCTCTCCAGAAGGGCTCTGTCTTGCTCTGGCTACCAGCATCTTTGTTGGAAGAGACATTTTGATTTAACATCTTTATGGTTTTTCTCTCTTTGTTACCTCAACGTAGAATAACACCTTGAAAGAAATGGAAAAACTTATGGCTGCAATTAAGACGGCCCGGCTCTCTGAGGTAAGCTATAGAGTTTGTGAGCACACTGCTGGTTGCAGTGGGAAGGAGGCTGTGTCTGGTTCTGGCTCTTGCTTTGTGTTACCTGCTCACTTAAGTATTTGATGCTTCTACTTTGTTTCTTTGCTTACTTGAAGTGCCCTGGATGCATCTTTAGCTTGATGTTAATGGTGATTTCCAGAGCTGGGTCTCGGGTAGCTTCTCCTACAGGAAAGGCTCCAGTTATAAACTGCCTTCCTCTGGGTCACTGGCTCTATTGACCAGGAGGCTCTTCTGCAAGGTCAGATTGTGTCTTTAGAAATTCATATTTTTTTTTTTTATTGCCTTGTCGGCTCTGGTTAGGGACAGGGTGCTTTTTACATGGCTTATCTCTGGCAGGGGAAGGTGGGGGGAAATCTTTCCGGTCTCAGATTATCTAAACTAATTTAACTTTATCCTTAAGCCCATGGAGATGTAATCTTACTCTGCTGCAGCCGGTTGCATAATTTGTGCTGTAAGTGACTTCCCTAAGGTAGCAAAACCCTCAGAAGTTTGTTGTAGGTGTAGCTTTTGACCAATATGGCTGATGACCTCTGGGGAGGCTGATAAGCTTCCTTCACCAAGGGACATTGCTGATGCAGTTCTGTTGAACCTTTTTGAGTGGGATGGTGGGACCTTTGTGCTGTCTGAAATGGGAAGAGGTCACTGGCAGTACTGGATATATTTTCCAGGGATTTGGGGTCTGATGTCTCTACTAAAACTGAAATTGAGCTTCATCTGTCTGTGTGCTGGGTGGGAGGGTGCCCAGGGGTTTGCAAGAGCTTTAAGCTACCCTTCTATTGCTCTGCTCCCCAGTTCTGTACGAGTTCTGCGTCCTTGTCCAATGGCCAGAAGAGCAGCATAACAGAAGATAGCTGGGCTGATGACACCACAGACAGTCGGCTTGTGAGGTAGGCCTGATGATGTCAGATGTCACCAAGCTCATCCTGGTTTTCTACATGCTAAACTTCCTCTTGTATTTTACATGTACGTATCCCATGAGATGTCTTCTAAAACCCTACTGCTCCATAGTTTCCTTTACCCTGTGTATTTCTGGTGCCTTTCTTTGTCTTAGTTGCCCTGTTGCCAAGTCTATGCAAAAACTCTCCCTTCTCCCTCCTTTGTTTGAAAAACATTATCACTTATAGGTAGTTCTTTCTTTGCAGCTAGTGAGCGCTACGAGGTTTCCTCCCTCTGTTCTGTGTTGCCTCACTTAAGTGGTAGATCTTTTGGAGGCCTGTCCTTTAAACTTATTGCTGTGCTGATATGTGCTACTGTAAAGAGCATCCCAGGTCTGCTAATGGCAGAAGGTCCTGTGATCCTTTCCTAGCAGAGGACTCTAAGCGTGTGTGTGTGATCAGTAAAACTATCTGTATCTGTGCGCTTAGAAGTTGCACCTTTCTTTACGTGGGCTTTCTCTTCATAAAACAGCCTGTCTTTACCGTGTGCATCCTTGCTATGGTTATCTAAGGATGCAGGAGTAGCTTGGCTTGCAGAAGAAGGTGATGTCTCTGTTTCCAGCTGATATTACTAGAATAAGTGGCCCAGTCAGTGCCTCTTCATACTCTGTACACCAGAGAATTTTGAAGAGTTTAGGTGCCATAGTTGGCTGCTTCAGTGTTTGTTGCAGATAAATGCTTGATAGTCATCTGCTTGTGTGATGTAAGTTTGTTTTGGGAAGAAGGTCAGAGTAGAATCTCTTAGGATACATTGAAGTTCTGTTTCTTCTCTGTCTAGTCTCTGCTTTGAACACAAGGAAACCGTTTTGGTCCTCAGAGGGAGCTGCCCACAGTCATACCTCCAAGCAGCACTGTTGATGTTTCACAGAGAACTGCAGTTGCAACCTGTGTGCTAAAAGACCTTCCTTGTTGCTTCAATATATTTTTCTGCCACTTCTGTGTCTGCAGGGGTGCGCTTTCCTTATGATTTGTACTTCCCCAAAAATGAGAGATCAGTCCTGGCCGGGCAGTGTGTGTTCTTCGCTTCAGTGCCTGAAGCCTTCAGAAATGCATTTCAGCAGCTTTGGATGGGGGTGAAAGCTGGTGCTGTCCTGCTGGATTTAGGGACCTGTCACAGTTATGGAACATGCTCCGTTGCTGTTGTTCTCTGTTACCAGGCCTGCAGTGATGCTGCTGAAAGCACCTGTTTCCAAGCTATGTGATGGGGGAAAGCAAGATAGCAGCTCCACAGCAGTACAGACATCCCCAGTAGATCTCCAGAGACCAGTTCCTGATAAGCCCCGTGAAATTGTGCCTATTGTCTCCAAAGTATCTTTGGAGACACCACAGCTAGCTGAGAAGCCTCAGTCCTCCCAGGAAGAAAGTGTGAAGAAGCCGTGTGAAGCAGCAGAAACGGAAGAGGCTTTTGTTGATTGTCATGTCTTTGGGGGTAAGTCTGTATCTTCTGCTGTTCTTCTGGAATACCTTTGCGTGTCTGGGTTCAGAAATGAACCCAGACACATAAGGGTGTTCCGGAAGAACAGGTGTTTTTGGCATATTGGCGGGTTCTCAAGATAACTCATCAGGTTCCCTGGGTAGTAGGCACTGAGCTTACATATGCTTTCCAGAAATGCCTGAGTGTGCTGTCCCCGAGGATCTGCCTGAATGCACAGCTCCTGTTTCTTGTGGGCATGAACAAATGTATATTCTTCTGTATCTGTTGAGCTATTCTGATCCTGCTCAGCAATCCCCATGCAAAACCTTGGGAGTGTTATATAGTACCCTGAAGGAGAACTGTGTCTCTGGTGGCTGTGTTCTTTCCCCTGTTGAGTTTAAATGCAGTTAATAGATGATAGCAGAGAGCAAGTCACCATGAGGGAGGGCAGTGTTTTTGGGGCAGAACAGATTAGCTCTGTGCTGCCGTAATAGCCTCTCCTCTTCCTTGCAGGGTAAGGTATGCATGCCAACACTTTTCTGATTCTCTGCTGTTAATGAATCCTTACCCTGCAGGAGGGAAGAAGGCCAAAAGACAATTAAGTCAAGCATTGTATCTTGCCACTTAATAGTTTAGTTGGACTACTTGGCTCCAGGAGGGCTTTTTTCATGCCTTCAGTAGGAACATGTGATGAGATGATATGGCACTTCATCTTCCCTTAAGGTGTTAGTGGAGAAGCATAGGTTTGCTGAGGTTTGGGAGTTGTTAGAGAATGCCTCCGTATACTCTGAAGATGGAATGGTGATTAAGCTTTTTTAGCGGCTGAGTTGCAAGTCTTACGAGTAAAAACTCTTTGGGTAAGGCCTGCTGTCCTCCTTTTTGGTGTGTATATACAGGCTTTCAGGTTTGTGGTTGGTTGACTTCTGGTTTGGTTTGCCATACCAATAATAAAGCTCTCATGTAAATCTTGAGTATTCTCAAATATTAGGGCTGCTGGAGGCCTGGAATGTTGCTTTGGGCTCCTTTTCTGTTTCAAAGGCCAGCTGAGCAATTCTGCAACACGATGACGTTGAGGAGTCCCTGTAGTGACAGTGTTGTACTTTTTCTAGCCTCGAGATTCATGGCAGCATGCAGGGTGTGGGTTTTAGTGGAATTGAGAAAGCTGACGTTTTGCCTCTGCGTTTCTTATTCTTAGGAATGCGTTTTGTCTTTCCCACAGAGTCCTTGTGTGCCACCCAACAAAATCCCAACGGTTTGCCAGCACTTACCTGGGAAAGTCATCCTCTTCCATATGAGGAGGATGAGATGGTGAAACGTTTCTGTGACCGTCTCTCACAAGGGTGTGTTACTCAGCGGAGGAAGCGTTCCACCCTGTTTGCAACAAGCACTCCATCTTCTGGTGTGGATTTCTTCTCAAACATCAGTTCAACTCGAGTGTCCCAGTGGAGTATCACGAAGGACAGTAGCAGCTCCAACAAAAGTAACACACAGCTACAGCTGAAATCTCCCAGCTCCCTTGCTTCGCCTGCTCAAACTGCTGCTGATTCTGATATAAAATCTTCAGGTAAAGAGGTTCTCTGTGATCAGCCACAGGCTGAAGAAACTGTGTGTGATGCTGGAATTGATCCCAACTGTAGCCAAGTCCCTGAGCTTGTTCCTGTAAAGGTGAAAGGCAAAGGTAATTGCAAAACCAGTGAAAAAACATCTGTTAAAAAGGCTAGCACAAGAAAAAAGAAAAGGAATTCAATTAAAAGCGATGCAAAAGGTGGCTCTGATGCCCCTCAGGGTGAAGAGAATGCCCAAAATGTGAAGAAACTTCTTCAGCCAAGCGTTGCGGCAAATTCTAGTGGGCCTGAAGTTCCTGAGATGAATCAGGAAGCTTGTGTGGCAGCTTTGGAAGGGATGAACAGAGGCTGTGGTGCGAACCTACGTTCCCACTTGCCTGATGAAGTCCGAGATCTCAGGAGAACGTATGTGGTGAATCCAGCACAGCTGCAAAATCTTGAAAGTGGTGACTTACTGCAACAAGTTAAGAAGGAAGCTGTCTTTGAGATCCAAAGTGTGGAGAGCTTGTTGAAAAGCCCAGTTCATGCCTTCTCAAGTCATAAAGCTCCCTCAGATGATTCTGGTCTACAATATTCACTTTCCTTGAGGAAAGAGACCTCAGGTGTATGTGCTTTGCAGCAGGACTCATCAAGTG
Source organism: Struthio camelus (assembly GCF_040807025.1). Classification (NCBI taxonomy): domain Eukaryota; kingdom Metazoa; phylum Chordata; class Aves; order Struthioniformes; family Struthionidae; genus Struthio; species Struthio camelus. The sequence goes on along the minus strand of NC_090947.1, from coordinate 7,690,391 downwards.
TGAGCACAAAGAGCATCAGGAGGAAAACCAGCAGGAAAACTAGAGTAATTATGCAAAGAAATCACTCTGATGAGGAGAATGTGCCAAACAGTGTGAAAATATCGGAGGCTAAAGCTGAAGAACAGCCTAAAAGAAGCCAGTCAAGCAGGAGGAAGACTGTCAGGGAAAGCAGTTGTAATGATCAGAGAAATGAAGTTGAGGTTTCTGGGCCATGTATTGGTGCTGAAGGAGTAGCTAAGGAGAGCGCAAAGGATTTACCAGATAATCCTAAACGTAGCAGAAAAACCTATGTTGTCCGTCCTTTGGATCTTACAGGAAACTTGGGCTGCATCAAGACTGATTTTGATGGGGATGAAATTGTACCTTCCAGGTGTGTTCCTGGGAGCAAAGCTAGCAAAATCCCCAGAGTTCAGAGGATGGTAACTGCTCAGAGCAATAAAAAGTGGACGGGGGACCTTCAGGAAAAGGGGCAGGCTGAAGTTCACAACAACATGAATGCCTTTAGAAAAGAAGCCTATCCCAAACCAAAGCCTCTGAGGAAGGAGAACACTTGTAGTCCTTCAGAGACTGATTCCCTGGCCAGACAGAGTGATGGGGCCGGGCTGCTTCCTGGAAGTTCGGCAGAACTTGTGTCCGGGCAAATTGTCCTGATGGGGAAGCTCTCCTGCTTTACAGATCTCCGGTCTGAGCCGGACACCTTCCTTGAGGAGCAGATAGCTGAGATCTCACTTACAAATAATCTTATGAGCATTTCAGACAGTCTCGAATCCTCCGTTGTGACCTGTTCTGCAGCTTTGCCTCATGACTCCAGGCTTACAGATCTACCAGGCTCCAAGAGCTTAGGTACTGAGGGCAACAAAATCCCAGAGAAATCCTCTGTTTGGGCAGAGAGCACTCTGATATTTAAAGAAAGGAGTGTAGAGGAAGTACCTGAGGGAAGAAACCAGGTGGAGTTAAGTGCTGAAGAACATTTTCAGAGTTCAGCTTTGCAGGAACCTGGTAAGTCGTGGACTGGGGAGGGGGTGTATGTTTGGAGAGTGTACAAAAGTCCATGCAATGAATGCTTATATTTCTTCTCCCCTGCCCTCCTGTTTTTTTAAGCTAAAGATCACTGTTGGACACACTGTTTATGCTTCTTTAGTATTCTTAAGAGAAAAGATGCTACTGGATGTCTGAAGTCTGAGCCCAGACTTTCCACTTAGTGGGCAGTGAACTAAATGTTGGCCAGGCATTTCTGTGGCTACATTTGCTTGGTGTTTATCAGCATTCCTGCAAAAATTTCTGGTTGCTCTTTCATGTATGGATTCTGAGGAGAAGGCTGAGAGCATGTGCCGAGAGTCCCTGTTTTCTCCCTGCTGCTATCTACAGGGCATGTCTGTCTATTTAGAAAAATCTATCTAATGCAGCCTGATGCCGACCACTGCCTGCTAGAATCTGTGTTGTTGTGGCAGAGGGTGTGATGAAGATGGCAGGCTTTTGGTTCTGGATGGTTAATGCTGTGAGAATTTGGACTTTGTACCTTTAGGTGGCAGCTGCTATCTTCAGTGCAAAATTGTCAGAAGCTACCTAAATTCTCCTCCTTTCCCTCCTCCTCCCCTCCTTCCTCCAAGGCTTTGGAGGGTGTATCCCATGACTGTTAGTACAGTAGCTAAGCTGAGTCTTTTTGGGAGCTTGCTGTTACTGGATACTCTGTAAAGAGAGAAAGTTGTTTTGTGTTTTTTTTTTTTTTTTTTCTTCCTGCTGCTGTTCACAAACAGGTCTGCTGTAGCTATATACTTTGCAGGGGGGAGGGAGTTTGTTCTCCTGCCTTCCCCCCTCCTGGTTGACTTCTTTGAAAGGTGCAGCAAACACTGGCAGGTTCCTGTGTCTCGCTAGAAGTCTCCTGGGTTGTTTGGGTGCCTTGAGCTTGCTTTTTCCTCTAGACTGTAAACTTTTGGGGGTTAGAATTGTCAACTACCATCCATACAGGGAGAGGCTACTACACCTGGGCCCAAAGATGCTGGCACCATTAGTGACCTGTGCGTTTTTCAGTGAGGAACGTGATTTGAATCATGAGCTGACTTACAGGTGTGGGATTTTTGGACAAAAAGTCTGCTAAAGTTAAAGGTGATATTGTTAGGGTTGTACCCTGCGCTGCAGTGTTCAGAGAAACCTAGTAATGCAGTCCTTCTCTTCTGTTTGGCAACTCTATTTCCTAAGATGGCTGGAAATGATTTGGAAACGTTCTGATCAATTCATATGTGAACATCTGTCTTTGCAGAGATTAGGCCACTGCAGGACTTGACCAATGCCAGGACTCTGTCTTCCCCCAGCTCAGAAGGAGCTTCAGGACGTCCGTCTAGGCGGAGACGGGACCCTGCCTGCTATGCAGAGCCAAAACTCAACAGGTTGGTATTTAAACTATCCCTTTCCATCCCTGTTCCCATGCTGCACCCCCTTCTTCTCTCCATCTCTCCTCTGCATGCATGCATATGCATGCCTGCCAAGGCACTCCCTTCTCTCACCAGTTGGGAACGTGTTGAAGAGGGCTTTTCTTGAGAGCCAGCCTTCCTCACTTGCATGACGTGCCCCATCTGTCCTTGTCCACTGCCAGTCTGTCTTCCCTTGTCCTTCTCTACCCTCCAAGTTGCCTGTAGCGGTTTGCCTGTACAGATAACCTCTCCAGGGCTGGATCTTCTGTCACTTCATGTGTCTTTCAGCTCCTCTTACCCTTCGTGTTTCTTCGGCCCTCAATTCCACCATAGTTTAGTCAAGCCGAAATTCTGCATTAGCACAGATGCCTGTGCAGGCTCCTGGTAACATGCTACTGAAGATTTGATTTCCCTCACTGAAATGAACATGCCTCTGAGCAGGCTACCTGTGTGCTACTCCAGTGGTAATGAGGGACTAATGTGAGGATAAAATACAAGATAAATAAGGAAAGCTTAGGGAAAGCCCTGCTTTTACTTGGTGCCGGTTTCTGATATCCAGAGTTCTATAGATCTATACAACAAGTAGTTCCATTTTAATCAGATACCTGTGAAGGAAACACTAGGGTTTGTGGAGAGTTTTTTTCCATGAGCAGGTGGGTTCTATATTGCCTTTTCTAGCAGATATGAATACCAAAAAAGTAGCTCTGTCTTCTCCCACAGAAACTACGGAATCAGTACTTCCAGTGGCTGCTGTATAGGACCACTTACCTCCTAAAATGATGCCTTTTGTTATTATACTACTGAGTATTACTATGTTTTTTTCCCCCTGAAAAGTGTCACAGTTGGAACTTCTTGTGAGGAAGTGGTTATACTAGGTCAGAAGGCAGTCTGTACTGTCAGAGCTGCTCCTGTACTGGAGGTGGAATAAACTGTACCACTCGGTCACCTTCTGGCGGAAACATTTCGGTAAAAACAGAAATAAACTAACTTTGCAGACTGAAATCTTATACATAGTCAAGAAATTCCTTGACAGTTCCGTCTAACCCTTTTGGTTCCACAGCAAACTGAGGCGGGGCGACCCGTTTACGAACACGGAGTTCCTCCACTCCCCTGTCTACAAAACCAAAAAGAAGAAAATGACCAAACCCAAGGCAAAGACCAAGAAGATCAAAGAGGAAAAAGAATGGCTTCCTGAATGATGTCCCAGGGCCAAGGCAAGCAAGCTAATACCCATGGGATGAAACAAGGAGCCAGAAGTGAAATAGTGGTTAAACAGGGAAACCCTGAGCTCATAGCTTGTGTATCTTTGCAGGAATATCTCTCGTGCTTTGCGTAGCTTATTTTGTATTTAATTTTAAAGTATAAATAAAGTCTCCTCTATGTGGACAGTATAAAAGCTTTGTGACCTTTGTTTTTCTCCTCTCTTAAATGCTGGGGTGCTTGTCTGTGAAGGCAGCCGGTCTCTCCTGGAGCCTAGAGAGAGCAAGCCTTGGAGAGCTGATCTTCTGGCACTGCAGATACCTGCAAGGCTGCTGCCTTTGGTTTGGAAGGGGTGCAGCAGCCCAGGCTTTGACAGCAAGCACGAGAGTTGGGCTTTGCAACCACCTAGTGTTACCTCCTGTGGAAGAAAGCTTTTTTACAGGTGGAGCTGTCACTGGAGGGAGTTGTGTCTATGGGCGATTGCTGAAGCCTTGGACAGTCCTAGAAGTCCGAGCTCTCTGCTGATCTTGGAGAGCCATATCATGTTATTGATTAATCCTCTTCCGCTGTATTTGCTGTCAGTGAGGATGGAGTTAAAGACTGAGTCCTTCTACCAGTCTTGAGCATGGCAATCCCCAGGACAGAGATGCCCATGTCTAACTGCATAAGCACTAAAGGTAAGCTAGGCTATTTTTGATCAAGGAGGGCTTTTGCTGGGGTCCACTGATGGAAGTATTGGTGCAAGGGCCTATTGCTGTTGGTGGGAGCAACATGGGGCTCTGCCCAAGTGCTCTGCAAAGCAGCTGGTATACTGCAAAGGAGACACAATCATGTTTCAGGAAACTCTGTCCTCTGTTGTGTGGTGGACTGAGTGCCCGCAGATCTCCAGAACTTGCTTTGATAGGGTCCACTGGTGCCTAACTTTCAAGGTTATTGATGTTAAAAGTTTGAGGGAGCAGTGGAGAGAGAAGTGATCATATTAGTAAAGGAGAAGGGAATGTGTCTCACGGAAGCAGGAAAAATGGTCCCTCTCCCTTTCCCCATGGCAGAGCAGGGACGGAGGCTGTGTTCCTGACCGCACTGACTTCTTTGTCTCCCCAGGCAGAGACAACAGTGCTCTTTCCTCCCCTCAGCACTACAGCAGCGCCTGTGAGTCCATGTGGATGGATTGGGACCTTCTGTACTCTGCAGAGTCCTTCAGAAGATGGAAACGTGTTAGTACTGAGGGGAAATAGTGTCATCTGCAGTCAGGTAAATGCTACTTCATTGCTTACACTTAAGCTATACTGTCAAGGAATTAAAAAAAAAAAAAACCCAAAACCCCACACTCTTCCCTTTTATTTTTTCATTTTCCTGAAAAGTGCTAAAACTCTTGTACTCCATAACTCCAAAGCATGGATAGGAGCTACTAAATAACAGGGGAATTAGCTAGAGGTGCTGTTGTATTATGACAGGCCTGCTTGTGACATGGTAACTTGAACAATTAATGTCAGAAGCCAGGAAGGAAAATAATTGGATCTCAAGGTGTTCTTGATGGATGTTTCCATTGCCTTCATGTGTATTCAGCAATGGGACTTTTTTTGAGCTGCACCCTTCTTACAAGCTTGTGTTAGTAACAGAATACCAGACTATGAACTGTGCTCCTTCATACTGAAGGTGCAGTGACAGCTGCTAGCAACTGTAGAGCTATGTTTCAAACGTGCTCATCCCTAGAGAAATGTTAATGCTAGCTGATCTTATCTAAGATGACGTTTCCTTCTTAACTATGGTGTTTGCAGCTATGTACTAGCTTTGAACAGGAAGTCTGTTTTGTTGGCTCTGTTATTTTTGAACGAGCCTGGCAATAGGGCGTAACAATAACGGGGAGGGGGAGATGTGTGCAAGTACCTGTATGTCTCTATTTCACAACAGTGCTAATCTTTGTATTTAAAGAAAAGTGGGAGGTGAGTTTGCAGGTTAGATTTCAGCTATGACCCTATTCATTCCTGCTGAGCTCATGTGTAGCTCTCCTACCAGTCAGCTGCCCCAGGGTTCTTGTCTGGTACCTCCAATCAGTGTAGTACAGGCAAGAGCAGGTTTCCTGGAGTAGCCATGAAAACCGAACAGCATGAGCTCCATACCCTTCCTCCCCGCAGCCTTGGCCTTACCCTTTCTGGCTTCCACTCCTCATGGCATAGTTACTGTTGATCCATTTCCCTGAAAGCATCATCTTTTGGCTGGGAACTAGCAGCACCCTGTAGAGATTATATACTCCTACTGGGGCACCTTTGTCTACAAGCTCATTCATCATCCCACTTGGATGCAGGACTGGGAGTACAGAGAGGCCCCTGGCTGTCTTGCCCTGACCCTGTGTAGGCTGGCTTTTCTATCACAGGCTTCAGGACACTTTTCCAGGGGAGTTTTAACTTGGAGCAGTGCTCCAGGCAGACAATTTCATGTGCAAGCTTCCCTTTACAAAGGGCTCTGAGGTGCTGGTTGGCAGGCAATGGAATTGTTGGGCCTTTTTTGTTTCAAGGGCTTTAGTGGTAGGTGGAGACCCTCAAGGAGGCGGTGGGCCAGTCCAGTACTTTGCCTACAATGACATGAAGCTGCTAGCCTCCACCTGCCAAAGTAAAATTGTAAAATCCCAGAGTAAAATATCAGTGCAAGTGTACCTTTAGCTTCCTGTGCACTACCTGCTGCCTTCTGCTGTACTACAGCTGGCATCTTGCCCTGGCAAGTACAACTTAAAACTCTGCTTTGAGAACGGAGAGACACTTTTTTCCGTATTTACAGCACATTCTAACAGGATCTTCCCCAGCATGCACTGGACTGTGCTGAAAGGTCCTGGAGTTTATTTCTGATGTAGAATGTCCCCCTATCCCCAAATCACACCAAGGGAAGACAGACACAACAAATGTTAGTTCGCTTTTATTTTAGTTTGAACTAAAACATTCTTAAAAAAAAAATGGAATAGTGTTTCACAGGACATCATAATCTGAGTTGCTGTATCACAATACAAAGGGTAAGTAGTAGCCCGGACAACTGGAGAAAGCAGTTTTGCACCTTTATGAAGTGTAGGAGGGGGCAGAGGTAACAGTTCCTATGCTTTACATCCAGTCAGGAGTATAATTAAATGCATAGCCTGCATTTAAACACCGCAGCATGGCTTTCTTAGGCTAAATAGCCTAACGACTTGTTTCCAGCGTTTACTAAGTGCTTATTCTCCTCCAATGCTACAGTCCTGATTTAAGAAATCCCTTGGTAGCAGGATACTATGCTCTGGTTGGCACTAAAAGATACATTAAGTAAGAGAGGAGCTGCAGTAGAGCTGGCAGTTTTGTGAGCTCACTTACAGTCAGTGGACAGTACTGGAGAGATAAGGACGGTTCTGGTTTCTGAGGTCTGTTGGACAGTAGGTCAACTGCTGGTTTAACCAGAGATGTGTCACAGACTGGCTTTCAGTCTGAGAGTAAGGGAGAAAAGGAGGAAGAAACACAGATGGTAGAAGTCAGGGAGAAGAACCTCAGGACTTCTGTGAACAGCATTAGGAATCCAGACCCGCTTTGAGCTTGAATCCTATCACATTCATCTGCTTGGCAAAAGTAAGGCTTAGCCCAGTAACCCAAAGGGTTTAAGAGAAGAGGGTCTTTTAAACATTAAAAAAAAAAGTCTACATGTTCATTTCTTCTAGCATTTGAAATATTACACAACAGAGCGTGATCCAGTACCACTTAACCAGAGCGTAAACAGGAGACGCTTTGCTAGTGGAGCTCAGGCAGAAGCTGGGCCTTAAAGTTTGGGTGGAGTGGTCAGCTTCCCATTCAAGTTTTCAGCAAGCTTGTCCATGAACTCAAAGGTGCTCAGGTAGTCAGCCCGTGTAACACTGAAGGGAGAAACAAAGCAAGACAGACGTTAGCTGTGAAGCTGCTGAATGCTCCACTAGGGGAAGACTGCTCCGAGCTTTGAGTCTTGCCTCTAAAGCTACCAGAGAGTCATCAGGCTGAAGTCTTTTGCCAAAAGGCTCTGGAGAAGAGGTAGCCAGGTGGTGTTTTGCAGTGAAGGTCTCCACCCTAATAAACGGACAGGGAAGGATCTGGCTGGTATAGTCAGCCTGTCATAGGAGAACTCCTTGCAGTGTACTTTTGTTTTTGGTTTTTTTCCCCCCCTGCAAGTTTAGCACTCCAGTGGAGACAGAGCAGCCTAGACTACGTTGCTTAGGGCAGAGAGTGGCTCATGTTCTCTTTGTACAGCACTATGTATAGAAGAGCTCTGTTCTGTGACCAGACTCCAGGAATTCCCCACCATGTGCACTACTAAAATGAATTTTCAGCAATTGTTTTCCAGAAACAGTGTAAAACAGCCCCTCCAATCACAGCTGTGATTACTTCATGCCCTTACTTGGGTAGGCCCTTAATGCAGGCAGCAAGATCCTTTGTCATGAAGCCAGATTCAATGGTCTCGATGCAGACTTCTTCCAAGGCAGTGGCAAAGTTCTTGAGGCTAGTGTTGTTGTCCAGTTTAGCTCTGTGAGCTAGTCCTCTTGTCCATGCAAAGATGGAGGCTGAGAGAGAGAACACAATTATTCTGTCTTTTAGGACTCCCTGGGCATTGTTCTAAACTATCATGTAGAACAGTAATTTTTTAAAAATTATGAATAAAACTGAAAATAGACTGAAGAAAGCTAGTAAGTCTGATATGAGAAGGCAAGCTCCTATCTTCATCTAGGCATCCTTTGTATTTTGTGCAGCTCTAAAGAAAAGCAAAACCTGGAAACTTCCCCCTGCCTCCTGCAATCCCCTCTTTGTGCCACTTTAGCTTATTTCTTCCTGTCTAGGTCAGAAAGAATGACCTGTGGTGAGACTCTAGTTACACAAACAGTTGTCCTCACAACAGAAGAGTGCAATCTCCTTCCCAATATTGCATTATACTTGTGGTCTCTCTGCAATTGCAGAGGATTCTTTCCCTCATGTCCTGTTCTAGTGCACAAGTAAAAGGTTTGGAGGTTGGCTAAGGGTTTTGCAGCATTAGGGAGGGGAATAGAATAAAACCAACTAACCTAAACCTTAATTACAGTGTGCCTATGAGCCCATCACTCCTAGAAGAACAAGAGCATGTCTTGGAGGCCAGGTTATATCTAGCTTATTGCTCAAATTCAATCTGTTCCAGCCTGCTTTAGCTCCAGGCTTTAGGCGTTTCCATGGAAGACACACACATTATGAACTAACAGTTTCATCATTTAGTGGTGCTAGGCTCTGCAGAAATGAGGTGTATGTTCTTACTCCGAACCTTTCCTCTATATATAGAGACCACTTAAGGACAATGAAAGGCAGCTCACCAATAGGGTTAGTGGAGGTTTCTTGGCCTTTCTGGTGCATGCGGTAGTGACGAGTAACTGTGCCATGAGCAGCTTCTGCTTCAACAGTCTTGCCATCAGGGCAGATCAGCACACTGGTCATCATCCCCAGAGAGCCATAGCCTACAGTGGAGTACATAGTTCAAGAAGTCCAGTATTTCTTCTGGGCAGCTCCCATGTGAATCCTGCTCCCATCCTGCAGAACTCTCCCAGTCATGACAAGAGCGAGTCTTCCTTAGCAGCTGTGCTGCTGCTGTCACTAACTGGCTAGTTCTGACACTTCCAAATGACAGCCTGTCTGAACAGCAAGTGCTGCTGAACCAAGAGGTACAAGTCTGCAGATGTTCTGCCCCATTTCAAGAAACTTCATTTTCCCACTCACTTGTTAGACAGTTTTCTCCTGAAAAGGTGCAGTCTGAGAAGGGAGATTCCTAAATAATTGGTGTTGTGCTGCCAATTGCAATCTTTCCCAGAGGGGATGGGAAACAAACCGACTTTGTATCGACAGCAACTGCTCTAGTGAAAGGAACTGTCAGCTAGGAAAACTGAACTTTCATGTCACTTTTAACCCTGCAGGTTTCAGTGATCTGTGTCTTTGAAAACTTCTTTGGGTAACAGTCCAACATGCCTCTCACAGAACAAGGATGTAATTTACTGGCATTACTCAGGAAGAGGAGTATTACACAAAGCCACATGTTGCCCTGCAGGTTTCTTCATCTATATATGTTTTGGCACCAGGCAGTTTGGTTAAACAGGATTCTTAAGAACAAGCCTGTAAAGTTAAACATATTAATCTCTCTTTGCACCTGAGAGCTGCTTTAGGTCCTGAAAGTTTTCTTGCTTGTCTGCAGAGTATCTGCCAGTATGCTCACCACTCCTCAGTGTAACTCAGCTTTCAGTGACTGAATCCCAGCTGTTTGGATAGCTTCCATTAAAGCCTACTGGTGGTCATATTGCTAGGAACTGCTACTCTATAAAGTCTTATAACTAGATGGTCTGCATTCAATGGATTTTTCTTATTGAAATGAAACCAGAAATTCCTTGCTTGCTTAACTATCTTCATGACTGCTGCAGCTTTGAAACATAAGTGCTGAAACCCAGCATCACCTGTTGGGCCACGACATAAGATCTGACGAAAGGTCACAAGCAGCAAGATACTGCTTCTGAGCCTACACCAGCGTAGCACAGGGAACATCTCGTACCTTGTGCAACAGAGTCAGATTGCACATCTCCATCGTAGTTCTTGCAGGCCCAGACAAAGCCTCCCTCAGATTTCAGAGCCTGAGCTACCATGTCATCAATGAGCCTATGCTCGTACCAGATCTTTTTGGCTTCAAACTGGGACTTGTATTCTCTGGAAAACAAAAACCAGAACACCCTGATATATAGATTACCACCTGATAAGTAGATAAAAACAGGGACTTGCAACTTGTGCAAGTACTTGAGCATAGTGAAGTGCCTAAGAGCAGAAAGTGAAAAACTATAAAATAAATTTGCGTTGTCTTTGCTCTTTTCTTCTTCCTCACTTGTTTTACTAGGGCACTGTGAGTCTGTTTCCGTCTCAGAGAATCTGTTCACAGATACGGAATCTGTGGCTCTCTATCAGGGGAGATGAACGCCACAGCCAGGTTTAGCAAAGCTTTAAGTATCAGCTGCTGTGTCCTGCAGGACAAGGGAAACTGACAGGGAAGCTGTCCAGCACTTCCAAAGTGCTGCCGAACGCCTGAAAATGCTGAATTAGCTGCAGCGGCTCACAAGGCTGGAGTGAACGTTGCTGCTCTAGGCTGATGCGCTATGATAAGAAGTACACAACTGTCCTAGTTACCTGTCATAGATCTCTTGGAAGATGTCTTTAAAGCGGCCATCGTATCTCTTCAGGATGGTGTTTTTGGTGCTCATGTAGAGAGGCCAGCCTTTAGACAGTGCCATTTGGAAGGAACTGTGGGCAAAGTCCTTGATAGACTGGTCAAGATTGTACATTCCCATGGCCACACCACCACAGCCTGTTAGCAGAGGACAAAGAAATACAAACCAGTTAGGTTTAGTGCCCTTTGGTTAAGGACTTGCCAGTCTTGTCATAGCACTCTGGCAGGCAAGCTAGCGTTATCCCCCGTTGTCCTGATGTATTTCTTATTTTAATGCTGGGAATTCTTTGAGAATTCATGCCATCAGCTCAAGGTTGCAGCAGTCCTGTGATGGGTGAATACGGAGATGTTCTTGTTCAATAGCTAGATACATCTTATACTGTGAGCTAACAGCTCTGTGATACTTCTGACTAATACAGGCCTAAGATGTAAAACTGTGGGACAGGAGTTGAGCCTGCTTGCAATTTCTACTAGTGGAATAAATAAGAGCCTTTCTCACCAACGCAGTAGGCAGCAGTCTCAGTCAGAGCTAGAAATGGGTTTGCTCCCATCTCTAGTGCCTTACACTTTCAGGCTTCAACTGAACCGCAGAACTAACTCCAGCTGTCAGAGCCTGCTTTGCCTAGCTCCCATAAACAAGGCTCTGCACACATCCCTGTGTCTTATCTGTGTGTGTTTGGCCTATCCTGCAGCTTTATTTGCCTGCTCAGGCTCACTGTAGCAAGTTGTGGGAGAACACACAAATCCTCGGAATGCAAGGGAAAGTCCTAGGAAGGCTCTGAGAAACTATTAGCACTCACATGAGTTAAGCTGTGCGATACAAGTGGACCAGCAGCCTGAATGGATGTGTCTTAACCTTACAGCTTGGCTCCTCTGGGGAGGAGCAGCATTCAGATCAGGCAAAAGGCTTGGTTATAGGTAAAAGTAGCAGCATTTTTTCTTCATGAAAAAAGCTCTGCTTTCAGAGCACAGGTTCTTCTAGTTTTAGTGAAAAATAGATACACTTTCTGGTTCTTTGAGTGTCTCACTAACACCACCTCTCCAGTTGGTTGTGCTGTACCTTCATCAGGGACCCTTGCTCTGAGAACTCCCCAGATGGGTTTTTTCCTTTGGGGGAGGGGAGAGAAGGGAGGGAAGAAGGAGGGAAAAGAGAACAGGAAATCTTTCCTAATATTCACCTGTCCTTACAGCCAGTGGATAGATCTGCCTGCAAGAGGGAGAGGGGCAGCCAGAGGAGGTTTATTTGCTTTCCAAAATAGGAAGGTCATTTTAAGCAATTATTGGCAGGGAAGGGAATTCCTGCTGTTACCAGTGAAAATACATGTTGTGTCCCTGTCTACCTTAGCGAGTCAAGGACAGAACAGGGTACAGAGACTGTGACCCCTGGAGCCATGATTTTTATAGTTAGTTAGGTGACAGCTATCAAGCTTTATTCAAATACCTACTTGCATGTAGATTAAAAACCTGTTGCAATGATGCTGTGCTAATGCCAACTAAAATCTCTTGATTCAGTGTCAGGGCTGAAGATATTAGTATAGTAACAGGACAAGATTCCCTTATGCACTGTAGAGATCTGCTGGCACAACGGTTACTGGTGGAGAGGAAAGTTTCCCCCAGAGCAACAGCAGCAATCTGTTATCTCTGCCCTTCCTTGCTTTCTGCTGGCTGCTGCAACACATCAGAGCAGTAAATCAGACTGACAGCTGGAGCTACTAGAAATCTCCACTACAAGGCTCACCAGTCAGCTATCAAATGACAACGGATTTAAATTTGTGCAGATTAGGACTGGCAGTGAAACAGGTACCTTCCAGGTAAAAGGATATGTAATGAGATATTAGTGATTTGGCTACCTTTGAGCAAGAATGGCAGAGGAATCTTAAATTCTTACATGTGTGGGTCATTGGGCAGCCTTAGTACCCGTTTGCCACATCAAATGCATACAAACTCAGACTCAGCGTGCTGTTTACATTGATGTATTAAGTGTGGAATGCCTTCTTTCTGCCTACAAAGACTTAGGTAAGTCAACATCAGGCCTCAAACCATGGACCCTTCAACTGCTGATAGCAGAGAGAGGTGACTGGTGTGATGTTTTCCTGAACCCTGCCCCTAGCAAAACACCTTGTATTCTAGCAAGGTTGGCAAAATTGATTTTGACTACAAAGCTCAGCCAGTAGCAGGATTCCATTTCCTGAGTCTAACAGTGTCTATAGGCAGTACAGCAATATTGCTAGGAAGTACACAGATACCTTTGGGATTGAATCTGTTACAGAGAAAGTCTAAACACTCAGGACCATTCTCGTCAAATCTCCCTTCCATCTTGTGCAGCAGGGATCAGTTCTCCTTTCTATTGCAGGAATAGAGACTCTGCTTAATGAAGAAAGGTACAAACTACAGAAGTATATAAAGCCCAGCAAGACAGGAACAAAAACCAGAATTATACCTAATCTGTTATCAAATATACCTCCCTCCCCTTAGGATAAGTACTCTTTAGATTGCAAGTTTCCCTCTGATCAGAGGGGGCAGGAGGTAGTATCACTACCAAACAGTCATCCCACAGAGCATGACAGATGGCCAGTCTAGTATGATTATGTATTTGATATGCTGCTTTGATCCCAGGAAGATAGGAAGTAGACTTGAAGTAGCTTTCACTACTTCCCAGATAAATGAAAGGGGCCTGGACCTTCCCCTACTCCACCTCCAGAAGTCACATTGCACCATGGAACGCGTCTGACTGATACCTTAATGTTGAATTAAGCAAAAAATACCAGTTCCAATCACAACTTAAAAATAATACCTACTTTCAAAATTATGGACCAAATAGGTGACTGGTTTGCCTCCATCTTTTGGAGTGTATGTCATCTCTACTTTTCCAGGCCCAGGTACCACAAAATCAGTTGCTCTGTACTGTTAAAAAAGAATTGAAAGCATCATTTTTATCTGTCAGGAAGGCAGAACCACAAGAGACAACCCACACTCATGTTTGCATGTCTGTACATCCAAAGGTTGCTTTGTCTGTGAGCAGAGAGGCTTTAATACAAAAATCCAGATCACAACTACTGATCTCACTAATAAGGGGGAAATCACAGCACTATAACAAAAGCCGTTATATCTACCCACCATAGGACACCTGAAAGACCAATCTGTAGTAAAAATTCTTTCTAAACTTGTAAGTTGGTATACATTTTGCTCCTTTGAGCTAAATGGACTCAAACAAAACACTTTTTCTTTATATTTTTAAATGGTGTTTCATCTTTCCAACTGTGTCCTGGAACAGCACTACTTAAGGTTACATTTCCATTAATCTGTCATCCTTTTTCATGTAGTTCCCTTCCAGTTCAAGAAATTGGATCCTTGAGCTGTTCTGAAATTCACAAGTGTCTTGCTCGTGTCCTTTACACGTTCTCATATTATTCCTTAACTGTAATCACCTACTTTGGCAGGGTTTCAATCCTCCCTCTTAATCCTTTGTTTCCTCCTATTACAGTTTTGACCTTCCCAGTTATTCAGTACTATCGAGTTAGGGATGTTAGGCCACGTTCTTTTCTAGTGTCATGGTTAAGCAGTTTTTTTTTCCCCCCCCTGTTGGAAGCCTAGTATTTCACTTTCCCACCCAGGAAAGTTTGTAGCCTGCCCTCAGTAACCTTCCCCCCCCCCCCCCAAAAAAAAAACAAAAACAAACCAACAAACAAAAAACTGGCTCTTTTAGAAGACTTTCCTTCTGTCCTGTTTAGTTGCTCTACAGAGTATCATTATTCGTGGATAATAGTATGGCCAATATTTATCCTTTGGGCTGCCCAGAGGTGACTATACCAAGTGCCATCATCTCAGGACTTCCCATGGCCTGGAGAGCTCTGGCAAAGGACATGTCCCTATTCCCACCCCACAGCTGAGGTTCCCAGTAGGATTATCAGTTTGTCTTCAGAAGCGCTGTCTAAATCTAACCCTGATGCTGATGCTCAAGTCAGTCCATGGGGTAAGGTGGGGGGGGGGAGGGGAGAAAAGCAACTTTGTCCACTTCTAAAAATCACTCAGGTCTATTTTTGCCATAGGCCACATATGCTACCAGGAAGCACTTCCAAGGAGCAGAAAGGCTGTGGCAGCAAAGAAGGTGAGTTTTGTTGGCAGCGGTGTTTTTTTGTTGTTTTTTGTTTAAAAAGACATCATACTCAGGGAGGAGGCTCTGAAGGGGTGAGGAAGGCTGACTTAGAGAAGGGAATTATACCTTGTGCTTAGGTACAGCCCCATCTAATCCAAACACAGGTCCTTGAATACTATTTCTATAGCTGCACTGTCTGAGGAACACAGGCATGAACAAGGCTCTCCCATACATACTGGGCAAGCTGCTGCACAGAGTGCTAGCAAGTACCTCTCCCAGGTGGAGTGCAGGGGGTAAAGCAGCAGCCCAGGGATGTCTGAGTCTCTGCAGCTCTACACCAGCTCAGGGCTAAGACTGTTCAGCTAAAGAGACAGGTAAGCACTGAAGTGACTCACTTGGTCCCCATAAGCATGACGGCCAATGACAATGGGTTTCACCCATCCAGACACCAGCCGGGGGATGTTCTTGCAGATAATAGCCTCCCTGAAGACAGTGCCACCTAGGATGTTTCTAATTGTCCCATTAGGAGATTTCCACATCTGCTTCAGCTTGAACTCCTCCACCCTTTTCTCATCTGGAGTGATGGTTGCACACTTTATGCCAACATTGTATTTCTTTATGGCTTCAGCAGCTTCCACAGTCACTTTGTCATTTGTAGCATCGCGATTCTCCATGCCCAAGTCATAGCTGTAACAAACCCAAAAAGACAGTCAGAGTTACCCAGGGCTTGGGTGTGTGTCCAACAGGAAAGAAACGGACTCTGTGCCATAGCTGAAGTCATTCCGCTTCCATTCCAGCAGCAGTCACATTAGAAGAGAATATAGGCTCATATATTGATATTTCTGCTGCTGGTGGGAAGATGGAGACAGGACAACTTCAGTTTATGTCTGAGGCGCTCTGTCAGTGTGGGACATAGTCAGTGTCCCCTTCCCTTCTAAGCCCAGGCTGAAAGCTCCATTACTGATGGTATGGAGCAGCACAATCCCCAAGTAGTTATGGGCCTTTTCTTTCAAGCCTCTTATGCCGAGGGTTCTGGCTTCCTTTATATCCTGAAAAGGAGAGCCACACTAAGCTTCAAATTGAAAGCTATCTTGACAACAGACCCACAACCCTGCTCTGCTGTGGCAGTAAATCTGCCAAAATTCCGTTCAACCAGTCAGAGGAAGCGCTCATTGCTACTACACTCAGTTTCAACAGCTTTTGGAGAACGGGTGCAGTGCCTAGTGTGGGCTAGCCCTGAAGCCCAGCCAGCTGGGCATGAATCTAGCCATTGTGCTGGCTCACTCAGGGGCCTGCTTCCCCTCCTCCCCTCCCTCCTTGAGGAGGGATGTTTCCCAGACTCTGCGTGTGTGTATTATGCTGCTGGGTTCCTGTTTGCTTGGGTCTTGACACAAGCAAGCAGAAAGCCTGATGTAGGTGGCATACAAATGCCTCCAAAAGTAGGGGAAAAGGTCACACTTGTGGGTTTAATAATGGCTGACACCACTGAAAGCCTCTTTCCACACAGCTAGGAGCAATGCAGCTGGATACCTCTAATAATAATTATAGCTCCGTGGCTAGAAAGGGAACGGAGAGCTTAGGTTCTGCTTGACAGGATGCTGTAGATTATGTCCCTTTTGCCAAGCCATCAGCTAGTATCTCTTATCCCATAAGGGAGTGCAGGAGCTCAGTCTAGGCTTCGGGAATTGCAACAGTTAGTTCACATTGCCAGCAACCTGCCTGGAACAGGGCTCAGGCCTACAGGTAGCAGGGCAGAGTTTGTGCCTTGCAGCCACCCTTTTGCCCTGTGGGTAGGTCTTCAAACAGTGGCATGAGGCCATAAACCTGCTCAGAGTCCACAGATGCTGGAGCCTGAGTCAGGGAGTGGCTGAAGCACTCCATGTTTCTAATAGCCTAGGCTGCAGGAAGCCACACAGACTGCCCCTTGCTTGAAAAGGGAAGGAGGTGAGTGCAGAGAGAGAAGATGAAAATACCATGTCTGAGAGAGACCCTCAAACACACAGCACAGGAAAAGAGGTAACTTGCTATTGAGCGTTCACTGGTTACTGCTGTGAGGAGCTCGGAGAGGCTGCCAAAAGAGGGTTTGCCATTATATCTTTGCCACAAGCCTACATTTTTTCCCAGAGTAGTTAGTAAGACTGGCCTTTAGGTAAATTAACCAGGGGGTCACAGACTTGAAGATTACAGGTCTGGGAAGGCAGAGGTTAACTACGTGCTCCTTGCAAAGAGCTTGAAGATTTATCAATGCAGAAACAGCTAGTTGGCCTCTCTGCACTAGCACTAGAGGAGCTGTAAGGCTTTCCAGCAGTCCATGAAACAAGATCAATGCCTAATGTTGCTTGCAGACTGGCTGTATATCCCAAAGAACAGTTACCTGTGCAAATCCAGATCTATATAAGGGAAAATCAGCTTTTCTTTAATCAGTTCCCAGATGACCCGGGTCATTTCATCTCCTTGCATCTCCACAACAGAGCCTCCATGGATTTTTGTAGACATCTTGAGCTACAGTAGATGTAAAACAAAAAAAGAAAAACAACCCCCCCCCAGGTTAAAGCACCCTAACACACACTGATACGTACACGTCCTGCACTTTTACAAGACAATTAGAAGACAGATACTAACACCGAGTACAAGACCTCTCCTGAGTCTTGAAAATAGCCATAGTTTATCCCTGATTTCATGCTAGCTGGTGTTTTTCTTAAACCCCCAGCACTTACAGGCCTTTTTCTGGAGATTAAAAAAAAGTTCTAGTTCAGTTGCCTGCTTTCCCCCTTTACTGAAATACTTGAGGTTAACAGGCATTTATTTTAATAACAGTTGGTTCAAATTTCTGGGGGCTATCAAGAGCACTACGTTGTCCGATTCATTTGCTTCCCTCCTCAGGAAGGAAGCAGGTAAAGAAATGAAAGGGCCACATCAAAAGCACTTTCTCCTGACAAGCTTTATTTCTGATGTTAAAATAAGTACTGGGCAGATTTGTTTTCTGCAGGAAACAAACGTTTCCTAAGGTATTTGCTCACAGGACCTAAAAAGCCAAACCAAAACAAACAAGACAACCC
This sequence comes from Struthio camelus, assembly GCF_040807025.1. Classification (NCBI taxonomy): domain Eukaryota; kingdom Metazoa; phylum Chordata; class Aves; order Struthioniformes; family Struthionidae; genus Struthio; species Struthio camelus. The sequence goes on along the minus strand of NC_090947.1, from coordinate 7,672,425 downwards.
ACCACACGCTGAACTCTGCCTTCTATTTGTACTTTGTTCCTTGACAAAGAACAACCCCACACACCACTGAACTGTTCTAGCACAGTGCTCTGCTTTCTAGCATTTACAGTTTCTTGATTCTCAACGCTGATTATGCAAGAGCTATGACTTGGCAACTTTTTCCTCTCAAGACAGCCCAGTTCTTGTATGCAGCCATCTGGATTACTAGAATGAGACACCAAACCCTTGTGCCTGATGTTGTAGTCTCAGATCCTGAAGTCCACAAATGGCCTTTATCCAGAATGAAGAGTCCTACTGAACAGTCTATTCATCATTTAGTGAGAGGTGTAAGATGTTGCAGTGCAAGAGCCCCAGGCTGTAAGCAGTTAGTGCTCGCCTACTCAGAGTTCTTTCATTAACTTCGTTTCCAAGCGTCCAATCCATTACACATTTCTACCTTGGGAAAAGAATACAGGATTTCTGACTAAGCTTTGTTTCAGGTACTGCATCAAGGTTTGCCACATAATTTAATTCTTACTATTTAAAAAAAAGGAAGTCTCCATAACTCACAGCCTCATGTTACTGATAATTTCATGCAAGTACATCAGCCCGATTAAGAAACCGGTCTAAGGCACTCTCATCCTGTAGGAAGATAATATTTGGATTCATATTAGACCTTCCTAGCCTTCATGAAAAACCTTCAAGATCACTAGAACATGATTTGGCTGAACTCAGTTTATTTATACAAGTGCTGTGCACCCAGTTTTCTATTGCAAACTTTTATTAAGGATCATCTTGGGGCCTAGGCACAGGATTACTAGTCAGGAGACTTTGTGGGTTGTGGGTTTTTTTTTTTTTTGGGCTTTTGGCACTTCTACAATCCGAGAAGCTCTGGTGATTTGTTTAGGCCGAAAAGGTAGGCAGACACCCACGCACCGTCGCTGGTTCTGCGGCTTGGTCCCTGCTCAGGGCAACGCAGGGAAAGAAAACAGCGTCGGTCTCCGCGCAGCGGCGGCTCCTAGGCGAGACGCACCTGCCCCGAGAGCAGCCTGCCGCGGTGCCGCCGAACCTCCGCGTTCATCTGGCGGCGCCGCTCCCCTCCTCCTCCTCCCCCCCCCCCCCCCGCCCCGGCGGCTGTCCCCGGCGCCCCGCGGGCGGAGGCAGCGCCGCGGCGCAGCCCAGCCCTCCCCCGCGCGCCAGGGGCGCTCCGCGCTTTCCCCGAGAGCGCCCGTTCCTAGGGCCGGGCCAGGCCGGAGGCAGGGAGCAGGCCTGCGCCGAGCCCCCTCCCCGCGGGCGACACAAAGGGAAGGAGTCAAAAAACAACAAAACAAAACAGGCCGGCCGCCGCCTGTCCCCCTCCGCCGGGTACCGCGGAGCCCCGTTACCTGCGGGCCGAGCCGGTGCGGGACGCGCGGCGACGCTGGGCCCGGCCCCTGCGCGCAGCCTTTTATGGGGCGGCGGCACCGCCCCGCCGCCGCCGCCGCCGCCGCGGCGCCCCCTGGCGGCCGCCGCAGCCCGGCCTGCGCGGCTCGGCCGGCGCGGCGGGGCGGGGCGGCGGGGCGGGCGCTCTTGGGCGGGGGGCTGCGGCCCCCTCCGGCGGGAAAGGCCGAGAGCGGGAGCCGGCCGGGAGGGGAGCGGCCGTTGGGCGAGCGCGCGGGCGGGCGGGCGGGAGGGAGGGAGGGAGGGAGGCCGCCCGCCCACAACGGCTGCCGGCGGCGGGTGAGTTCAGCGCGAAGCCTCGATTGGCGCTGCCTGGGCGCGGAGCGCGGCCATCGGCGGGCGATTGGGCAGGGCTGGCGGCGGCGGCCGTTGCTAGGGGCGGGGCGGCGCGCGGCAGCGGCCGTTGAGGGGAGGGTGAAAAGAAGCGGCGGCGGCGCCGCCCCGGGCCTGGGCCCCGGCTGCGCGCACCCCCCGCGCCGCCGCCATCTCCACCGGCAGCGGCAGGGCAGCGCTGGCGGCACCCGCGGCCAGCAGGTAAGAGCCGCCCGGGCCTGCAGCGCGGCCGCGCAACCGACCCACCGCGGCGGCGGCGCGATCCCCCTGTGGGGCCCGCCCGGCCCGCGGGTGGCGGCGCTGCCGGGCCGCCCGCCGTGAGGGACGCCGCCTGCGGGCCGCCTCCCTCTCGCCCCCTGCCCCGGGGAGCTCGGGTGCGGTGCCGCGGTACTCGCGGGCGTGTGAGCGCCGCCCTTGCGCTCGGTTTTACTGGTGGCAGCGGGCTGCCGCCTCAGGGGGCTTTAAGGGCGGCTCCCGTGGGCGTTTCGGGAAGATCCCGAGGAGGGGGCAGTCTGTTTTGGTGCGTGCTCACTGCTGGGTGCTCCTCGCTGTCTGAATTTCCCCCCACTGTTTTAGTTAGGCTAGTTCTGCTGTCACAGGAGCAATTACTTCTCCCCCCCCCCCCCCCCCCCGCCCCGCGAAGCTAAAGATTATTTTCTGGAGTCACATATATAGCGTATACCAGTTCAAATACTTCCTTGTTGTCTTGTCAGGCCATAGGCAGTTGCTGAGAGGTGAACTTGGTTTCCTGTAAAACTTCCGGTTGACTTTATCATGATATTTTTAATGTGGGGTATGAGAGAGCACAGCCCTATCCTGTATTCAACGTTCAGGGAGTAAATGTGTGTGTGGTAGTGGGGAAGGACTAGTAAACATTGCAGTTGTGTTTCTGACGTTTTGAACGGTTCAACTTGAGGACTAAACTCCAAGTTGAACAATGCAAGTGAGAGATCTAGAAAGCAAGTTATCAGTTGCCTTAAGCATCAAAGAAACAGTCCCAAATTTACCTGATACTATAGCTTACAGGGGAGAGGGATGGGGAACCATTCCAGACTACGACTCAAACTTATATAAAGCACGTGATAAAAGTTTCTCTTAAAACTGCATGAGGGATGTTTCTCTATTTTCTTGTTTAAGGTTATGTTAATGTCAAGAGAAACTGTGAGCTCTACAGAGCAACGAACAAAAGTATGCCAAAAAGTCATACGGCTGACGTGGAGATATCTTCTTTTGTGCGTTCGATGTAGGAGTGGTCAAACCTTGCAACATGAGCTGCATGTGGCTTGTTAGCACTTTCAGTGTGACCTGCTTGCCAACCACGTGAATTTTCTCTGGACTGTTCAGATTTTTAGTGTGGCTTCATAGAACTTGGAACTTGGAGTTTTTCTAGTCAGCAAAATATAGGTATAGATTCTAGGGAGCATCTGCAGAATTTAGGAACAGTTATTTCATGAAGGAGCATGCGTCAGTTGCTAAGCAGGAAGTAGACTGGTATGGGTTTTTGCCCCTTGCTATGGTAAAAGGCTCCAGCAGCAATTCCTGTTCCTGCCCTGTCAAACATTTCACTAAGTCTTGGTTAAACAAAGATGAAGGTGGTACCTCAGCTTGGGAGAGTAGAAATACAGGCTTTGCAAGGTGGAGTGGATGATAGAAAGGTAGAAGAAATCACATGCATGCATTGAGGTTGAAGAAAGTATATGGGATATGCAAAGGTATGACTCTTGGCCATGTGAAGGCTTTGGTACCCAGCAAGTCAGGTCAACAAGGGTGGCTTCCCCTATTATAGAACGTTTTTTTTCTTGATGTAGCCAATCTTGAAAACAAGGAGATTTCAAAGTGTTAGGTAAGACAACAGATAGACCACAGCCTGTGTTGCTGCCCCGGTGACTTGTCTGTGCAAGCACAAGGCTCTGTATTGTACCATGGAGGGAAAAGAAGCAGTGTGCTACCAATCTTGACTTTTCAGTCCTGCTTTTATTTACCATTCATTCACTTCTTGTTCACGAGTTAAACTGGTCAAGTGGCAAGTCTTGTACTTTAAACTGCTGAGGCCTACCTGTCTTCTCTTTTCTTGTTGCAAGGGCTGCAAAGGTCACAGCATTGGCAGCTGCTCTCTTAAGCTGAGGTGAAAATTTCTTGGTACTATACATATACACATGCAGAGTCTTCATTTAAAAATTTCAGGTGAGAGTCGATTCTCATCAAACAGCAGCCAAGATGTCTTGTCACACAGTGTAGTAGCTGTTACTTACTCTGGTTACTCTGGATGTTTAGCTAACAGCTCTGAATTGCCCTCTGTGGAGGCTCTGATCTCTTGCCACTCACTAGATAGAGGACTTTGACTCCTAAGTCCGGCCATCTGACCTGTGCTAACAGCAGATGCCTGCAGTAGGTGGGGTGGGTGTCCCCTTCAGCATCTACTGAGACACCTCTGAAAGCGTTCACCTTGTGTATAATAAGTGCTGGGTTTTCTTGTTGATTTTTTTTCCCCCTCCTGCCAGGGCATGTGAAATGGCTGCAGATGACAAACAGCCTCCGACACTGGAGGCTACCAATGATCTACCTCATTCTCCCGGCAGTCCATCTCACCTCACACACTTCAAACCCCTGACTCCTGACCAGGATGAGCCTCCTTTTAAATCAGCCTATAGCTCTTTTGTAAATCTCTTTCGTTTCAGCAAGGGTAAGTGCTTGTGTGTGTGTATATGAGTGTGTATGTGTGTATTGTGCGCGCTGTCTGTTTTATTGATGATCTCTACTGCCAAATATATGTGTAAAAACACCTGTGAACATGGCAAGAGCGTAATTTCAGACTGCTGGCTGAGCAGATGTTGAGTCAGTCTCTTGTGAGGGACGCTGTATCTTGCTTTTGGATGATGTAGTAGGGCTTTGCCATGGGAGAAGATAGTCAGTGTTTTGCAGCTAAAAGTCTGTGGCTGCCAGTGAAGGATAGAGACAAGCCAGCTAGCAGATGGTATTACTTAATTTCTTATCTGGGCCTCTGGAAAAGCCAATATTCCTTGCCTGCGTAAAACTTTCAGGGCTAAAAGCAGAAGTAACCCTCTGCTGGCCTTCGTGAGCAAGGTGTGTGCCTGTCCTTTTAATGCAAGTTCTTACACGAGACTTCCTCTACTCCTCCCTCACCTTCCTGTGCATCTCATACCTTCATTTGGGTGGCAGTTGAGCTTAAGAAAGCAGTGCATTTGTAGAAAATGCTTCCTGAATTTGCAGTGCCATAGGTGCTTCCAGTCAAGAGGTCTGAAGTGTGGTAGAAGTCTTGTATGCAAGAAGTACTGCTTGATGTTGGCCTCTGTGCTGCATGTATCATGAAACGCTTAAGCTCTCAATAGGTGAGCTCTTAAAGAACTATGTATTTATTTTGTTTTTCATAGCAGAATATTGCACAGAGGGGTAAATGAAAGCTCTGATTTCATACAAAACCTGCATATCTCTTGGCTGGAGACAGCAAACTGGTCAGCTGCTTTTGTTTAGTCTGTTCATTGTCCAGATTTTGGCTAAGCATACTTCTGCAGTGTTTGGGCTAGGGAGAAAGAGGTAAGATAGGTTTTTGCATAAGCAAACGGATCTGTGCAGACTCTTTTTGCACAAGATGAAAATAATTATTTGGTATGACTACTGTTAGCTTGTACAGTAGAATATGGCTTGCCATTATTAATTTTTTGAAAGTAACATTAAAATTTGGTCAATACTAGATGAATCTGTTTGTCTCTGACAAGCGTAGCTGGAGTCAGCAAAGTATTCTGTTGAAAGAAAAGAAAAACAGCTTTGAAACAACACGTGAAATGGGCATGTCGCTGAAACCAGTGGGAACAGCCTGCCTGTACTTGATCCTCTGACTGAAAAGGGTAGTTTATTAAAGGCCACAGTAACTTTGGTGTGACCACAGTACTTTTGAAAAACAGGCATCTAATGTAACTGAAAATCTCTTTAAACACTTTTCACATTGGGGATACTTTGCAATGGCCTCTACCTTGACACACGAGTTCTACATAATGGGCTATTTTCATGTTTTTCGTGGTACTTTTCAGATCAGAAGTTTGGATTTGTATCTAACTTTTGTTATGCATAATCACAAACCAAGTGAGCTATTTATGAGAGTATTTTTTTTCCCCTTAGTTCTGCATGTGCTGCTGGTTTTCTCTGTCACATCTGAACAATTATTTCTTGCTTTTTTTGTCAACTCCAGATGATGGCAGGCTTTCATCCCCGGTGGAGAGAGGAGAGACAGGGCAGGGTGATCCACAAGCGTTGAGCAGTGGCTGGTCCAGTCCTCAGCATCCCGCGAGGGCTCAGTCTCTCAGGTCACCGGTTCCTTACAAAAAACAACTCACTGGAGAGCTACAAAGAAGATCATCTGCAACCCTAGGTAACTTCAGCTGCTTATGCTACAAGAGACTATTGTACTAGCAAATCTTGGATGCTTAGCAGTGCAGTAGAAGGAGCTGAACAAAGGTTTAATTGACCGTGTAGATTGGTAGCAGAACTTGGTATCAGGGTGCACTGCTTTGTTAGTGAAGTTGTACTTCAACCTTGGAAGCAAATCTACTCCATCTTCCTCCATGTTCCAGCGAGACACTTGTTGATGCCTCTACTGTTTCAATTACAAAACAGTCTGACATGAAGGAGGCTGTCAAAAGACTGCAACGTCATAAAGTCACTTGCACCTTGATCCTCAAAATTCCTATGTTGCCTTAGGAGACTTCAACTTACAGCTGCATGCGGAATGCAACTTTAGAGCTCGTTCTTTAGGGGTTGATGTTTGTGTCTTTGGAGGAAATCTTAAGTGTGGACTTTTGCCTGTAGCTGTTTTGAAGGGCATTGCATACTTGTATCTAAGCCTTTTTCTTTATAACCTTGAGACGATTGCCAGAGGCTATATCGAATCTCTGTTTGCTGGATTGCGAACTGAATGATTTCAAAAGCGTAACTGTGTAATGGCTTTATGAAAGGTGAGAAGAACTGGTACGTAGATTGCAGAGGTCCATGCTGATGGCTGCTGAATGCTGTTGGCAGCTTGTGGCAGTCCAGAGCAAACTGCTCAACTGGGTAAAAATCCTGTGCAAGATGGTGTTTCCAAGCATATAGCACCTACTGCCAGCAAATCACATCTTGAAAGTTGTTAATTTATATGGCATTTTTCAAAAAGGTCCCTAGCTTTCATAGCTAGGCAAAAGTCCAGTAGAGATAACTAGTATTTGCATCTCTTAAATTTATTTGCAAGCTGTCTCAGTTGGACACATTCATCCTCTTCCTCCTTGCCTTCTAGTTGTATCTGTCACAACAAAGTAACTCAGGTTTCAAAGCTTTTTCTCAAGTGTCCCAAGTACAACAGTGTGCTCCTGGCTGATTTGCCAGAAGTATATGTTACTTTACTTCGTTCTTAGTCACCTCTTATAAATCACTTAGAAATTATCTGTGGATTGCGGGTCAGAAACCTTTAGGCGAGGTAGGTTTTTGGTACTCAGAAGGTAGAAATAACCTTGGGATTTGGCTTCTAGTGGGAGGCAGAAGCTGGGGAAGTGAGACTTAGTCTAAGGTGTTGGGGGAAGCTCTTGCTGCATTACTCCAACTTCTTTGCAGGCCATGCGTTTATGTCCTTGAGTTTGGACTGAAATATGCTTAGAAAAACGTGATGGTGAATCACTGTGGAAAGAAGTAAAGTTAAATGACGCAGGACTTGCTGGCTTTCTGAAGAGATTTCTGTTTCTATTGGGTGCTGATTGATGTTGCTATGTGTGTAGCAAGTGGCCTGGCTCACTGTCAAATATTTTCCCCAAATCTGCTAATAACCTTGGTGCTGTGACAGACATGAACTCTATGTAATGCCAATAAATCACCTGTATTTGGAGAGGGAAAAATGCTTGCATCTTCCCTCCACAACAAGCGGTCTTACTTTTTTTTCTTTTTTGAGTGAGTTTCAGAAAATTAGTTTTTGTGCTTTGCTTTACCTTAAAAGGGGCTGAAAGTACAGTTTTGAGGATTTCTGAACATTGAGCAGAAGGGAATTTCACCTCTGCCAGTGCAGCTGATGGTGGGTTGCACAAATAACTTTGAAAATTATTTTCTCCATAACAATCACAAACTTATTTGTAACTCTTATCCCAAGTATTTTTATTTGCTTGGATTTCAAAGCATGAAAAGAAGCGGTGTGATTTATGCAAGCACCTGAACTGGTAACCTCCCACTCACTTCAGTGACTGTGATGTGTCTGATCTAGTCGGGTTTTCTTTCAACCTTGTATCTGCAGATCCCTAAATGTCTCTCTGGACTTGTAGGCTCTCTCTACTCGTAAGAGATGCTCCTTCTTCGTAACAGCCTGGGCAGGAGTAGGCAGAAAAATGCCCAAGTCCTTCACAAATTTCAAAGGTCTCTTCAGGCTCGTTGAGTTTAAATAGCATGCAAAGTTTAAGCAAGCTGAAATGAATAAATAAGGGATATGGAGCAAGGTTGTTAGTGCATCTAAACAATGACAGGAATTGCTTCTGAGGATGCTGACTCCAACTCCTTGTCTGACCGTTAGCCTGTGCTATCTGCACCACAGATATTCTTGTTGCTCGAAGACTGTATTGGCTAACAACTGCAAGCATAACATAAAAAGGAGGGAGAGTGATTTGTGTAAGAAACCGTCTAGCATCAAATATGTGGGATTCCAGGTATATGCTTCCTTCAGGACTGCTTGCACCAAAACCTTGTAATAGGCTCTTTTAAACTTCTTATTGTCCCTTATGTAAATAGGAGAAGCTGCTAGATGCCAGGCTTAGGTCAGAGATGCTTTGTGGGCTATAGCGCAGAAGAATCAGTGCTGAGACTCTGTATTTGCTTCTGTGTGCTACCCCTTGGGTAACCTGTTCCATCCTCATGTACTGGAGTAGGATGCTGGACAGCTGGAGCATCTTCTACAGAGATGGTGGGCCCGACTGGTTGTACTGGACTGCATATTCATACCGCCTGTGTGTGCTGCCATCTGGGTGCTTTCAAGGTGCTATATTGAACTAAAATAGTCTAGTACTGAGATAATGTCAGTCTACAAATCCAGTTTCAGGAGAACTAGAAATGCTGATCAATTGGAGAGGGAGCGTTTGGCAGTAAAAGCACTTCTGGTCTGTTAGGCGGTCGCACAGGATAGTTCTGTTAGGGCTAGAGGATCATAGCAGAGAGGCAATAATAGGGAATGTCAAGGGGCTTAGTAGGAATAAGGAAAGAAAGGGCAAGGATCATATGAGGGGGGAAGAAGGCCTGAGGAAAGAGGGTGGTGGTTATTGGGAAGCTTAAAGAACGTGCCCTATTACCACAGCATTTTTTTCCCACTTAAAATGAAAGGCCTTAAAATGAAAATGCATGTTGTGAAATGAAGTTAAGGACCGCTTTCATGCTTTCCATCTGAGTACCTTGTATGTCAGCAACTTGAGGAAGATACTGTGGTCTGTCACAGTGGACTTGAATGTGAAATAGCATGTTTTAGCAGTGAAGAACTAGAAAGCAGTTCATGCTGTATTTGCACTAGCAAAACTGTGGAAACCTTGGCAGAGGTATTTGCTTGTGGTTGCAAGAGTGTGAAGGCTCTCACTTCTAAGTCTGCTATTAGGGTTTAGGCAGCTCTGTTCCTGTAAACTGACACTCAGATACAGATTGCAACAAAGTAGTTCTTGTAGTATTTCTGACTTGGCTTTCATGGTAAAATGCATGGAGTCATGAAAAACTCTGGAAAGATACATTTGTGATTCAGTGATGGAGGATGGAGCAGGATTTCACGACTTACTGAGCAAGTCTTTCCACGGCCTGAACTCAGAGTGTTTGTACTGAGTAGTCAATCATAGTTGGGATGGAATTTCAGCTTCCTTTCCAGTGATCACAGTTCGTGTGGGGAGAATAGTAAAAAGGGGGAAAAACATACGGTGTTTCAGAGGATTTGTAGGTTTGGCTAAGGATAAGTGGCAATGAATACATCTAGGAAGGGTAAGGGTTAATGTTGAAATATCAGGATAACTGTTTTGGAGTTGCAGGAGTTTGTTATAAGCCCGAGAAGGATAAATAAGTTAGAAGAAAGTCAAACTGGAAATCTAGATGAGGTTCCTCTGGCCTATTGAGGTTGTGTTTTGTGAGCACGCAGATAGGAAGGGCATGGATGGAAAAACCTGATTATTGTGTAAACCAGTAGTCATGAGAAAATGTGTTCCACACTCACATTGATGGGTTACATTGAGAGCTTCAGAAGCAGCTGACTTTTGTTCTTCCAATGCAAAGTAATGTCCAGTGAAAATGGCTGTTGTGTGGGGTTTTTTGGCAATGGAAGAACAACAAAAGGACAAAAGTGAGGTTAAGTCGTGGACTGAGAAAGTATAAGGACCTTAAACATCATTAGCATGAAGCTGTGTTCAGTTGCCGCAGTTGTTTTTGTGTTTGTTGGCCAATGACAAGCAGAATTTTGTGGAGCTGATCTCGTTGTCGTACTTGCTGGTCTCACCTTGCTGCTTTTATTTTTAAAATTAATTTTTTGTATATATATTTTGATTGATTTGTTTGAATAGCATACGAAGGCTACTGGAACAATTCAGTATGGATCCTGAACACAGCATATGCTGCTTCAGGAAGACTAAAAAGACTTGCTATTACATAGATGTGCAAGTATGGTGAACCCTCTTAGGGCTGAATCAAAAGAAGATACTCAATCTTTTAAAGGTAGTTGATTGCCATTGGGATGACACTATGTACAAAGCAAGAAAAACAGACTCTTATAATTTCAGTATTTGTTGAAGGGAAGGCGATTTTGCAGATCGAATGGTGAAATATGGAAATACTGACAATAATGTTGAAAGCGTAAATATCTGTAAAGCGTGCGTGTGTTAACGAAGAAAACGACTGTGGTATTTATAGTAACCGACTTTGGGTCGGTAGCAAGAGTTAACATAAGCTTGATGCACAGGCTTGGATCCTTTTTTTTAAGGAAGATATTTTAGAGATAGTCTGTCCTGTATTGCAGGAACCATGATAACTTTTTTTACATTCTTCCTATACAGTATGTTTTCTCCCAGAGAGAGAGTAATCTCATGATTGTGAGGGAAAAGACCTGACCAAATCCTAATCTGAGAGTTGGTTAGCTTCTCTAGTATAAACAGGTTAGCTGTTTGCTGCGACTACTGATGGTGTACTTTTTCTAATGTAGATCACATCTTTTTTGGTGTGTCAAAAGGAGCCTTTAACTAACAAAAGAACCAGTGTGGAGTTAACTATGGCATTTCCTCAATGCTGTGCGCGCTCAGGAATCACTTGCCTGACAAGATTTATATCTAGTTAGTCAGGAGGGCCTGACAGTAATTCTCTGAGTTGAAAGCAACATGCCTGGAAAGAAGGTAACTCTTGAAAAGTTACAGCAGAAGAGGCTGGAAAGTAAATGCGGCGTGAATCTTGTGATAGAAGTAAGTAGGAGACAAAGGTTTCTGTGGTATTATCAGTGGTTTCTTGAAATCTTAAAGTCACTTTAATCACTCTAAAACATTCAACCTGGTACTGTCCAAAGGTATAGTTGTTTGATTTTTAAATGTGTTCCTAGTGGCTAACCAAAGAACCAGGTCTAAGCACTCTGGCATCTCTGTAAAAATTATCTCCTCCTGTAGTGGATTCTTTGCTGCACAAATGTCATTAAGTAGCTACATGTGGGCTAATTAACTAAAAATATCTACTGAGAACCGGAGGAAGAGTCATGGAATGCCAGAGTTTTAATCACGTTACTCCGAAGGTTTTGATCTCTCGACCGTTTCCTGCGCACAAAGGAAGAGCCTAGTGCACTGCAACGGTTAACGCACTTCTGCTGATGCTGTCAGCATTCCTGCTGACATCAGTGATATCTAAAGCAGTAAACAAAAAGCAGCCATGTCTGTTCTTCCTGTACTAGGGGAATGAACATAAAATGCTAGTCAGATGGAGAGCAGCGAAGGTGGTAAGAAACTTTAAACTCTTCAGAAAAGTTGTTAATGTAGAAAAGTGACTCTGAAAATGTTTAAATGTTTAGGTGGATAAACATCCACAGCTCACAGGAGCTGTGCTTGCAAATTTTTCTGGAGAAGTGCTCTATTTGTAACTCATACAGCAGTGATTCAAAGTAATCTAGCATTTTATAGAAATGAGATTAGCTGTCTCATGTTTTTATCTAGGAGTATCTTTATCTTTGCTGTAGTTAAATAAGGATGCCTGTACAGGTTTTCAACAGCTTGGCTTTTCTTTTGTTTAAAAAAAAAAAAAAAAGTAAGTGGACTTCTGGATGCATTTTATTCTGAGTTACTGTTTTTAATAGAAACTGAGCTATGGAGTCCTGAGACATACTGTAGTCATTTATAAATTGGTTCAGGTTAAGGTATTGACTTACATCAGTCCTAGAATGACTGTAAATATTGTTGCAGTTGTTTTGTGAGTATTAATATCCTAAAGGGCGTTCTAAAATGAGACTTCACTGCTTTCCAGAAAACTATTATAAGGTTCATATAGTATGTTGAAAATCACTTCTTTTCTTTAAAGCGTGTTTTCATTTTCAGATCAGTCAAATCAATTCTTATAAACATTTGTAGAGAATGCTATTTAAAATAGCAGTCAAAGCAAGCTATTTGGCATCAGAAGCTCCCTGTGGGGAAGGTGAGAAGGGTACAAGGGCAAGAAGTGATACACACTGTAACATTGGGAGCTGTGTACATGCGTGAATGTTTCTCTCTGTAATGGAGCGTTGTGTTAGGGTGTGAACCCTGATGTTTCGTGGAATAAATTATTACTGGTCTCTTCTCTCTTCCAGATAATCGAAGGAAAGTGGAACCGCCCCTTGGAGGTCATGATCCTCGCACAGCAGTTCAGTTAAGAAGCCTCAGCACTGTCTTAAAGCGCCTCAAAGAAATAATGGAGGGGAAGAGCCAGGTACTTCTTCTGAGGGGTTTGTAGGCCAAAGTATCTAGAAACAAATGTTTACTGGGATTTCCTCAGCGGCACCTTAGCAGCATCATGGGGATTTTGCAAATGTCTGAAGAGTGAGTGAATAAACTCACTGAGTGTGTGGGGGAAACAGAGGTTGTTCAAGCTGACACTAACTTTTGACAGATATCAAAAATCCTTTGTGCTGTGAGAATGAAGAACTTCAATTGCTAGGTTTCCTGAACTTGGGTCAGATATTCTCATTTTTCACTCCCTCCCATTTCTGTGTTACCTAATTTAATATTACCTGACTGTTTTCTTCCTTGAAGACCTGACCGCTATCAGATGAAACATACTGACTGTCATAAATAGCAATGAGAATTCGGAGGATGAATTAAATCTGCTGCTTACTGTGGTAGGGGCCAGCCAGCCAGCAATATTTGTCTGAAAGACTTATCCTGTTAACCAGTTTTGATTCAGCTGGGTAAGGGTCCAGTGTTTGCTACTGACTTGCTGCTTCCACTTCCCTCGGCTATGTGGAATCATGCTGTTAAGAGGAGGATCTGGTTGAGATAAAAAGCTGTGTCTGGGAACAAGACATGAATAGGCAAGTGTACGTTTAACTAAACCAGATGAAAAGGAAAAAGCCTTTTGACAGCTTTTACAGGTAGACTTTAGGTAAACTTGCTCAGCTTCCAGTGCTGTTCTGACTGTGAGAGTGACTTTGCTTTGGTGGAGATGGTGATATCTGAGAGTGACTCTTAAGCCTATTGTTGTGGTGAGCAGGGCAGTGAGTATGGCCTCCACTAATACTTCAGCTGTGGCAACTTTTGAAGGCCTTGGAGATTTTCAGACATTTTCAAAGTTATTAGAGAAGCAGATGCTCAAACAGGCAGGACACAGCAGTCTGGAATATGTCTAGATCTTTCTCTGCAAGCGGTGCCTTAGCTGTCAACATCTGTAAAAACCATAATGCATCTCTGCCACTGACTGTGGCCATTTCTTGCTTGATTCACTTCAGGCAACAGTTTCTTCCCACAGCGGATTCAGTCTAGCTCTACAGGAGACCACCTTGCCATTGTAGAATACCTGTGCCAGATCCAAGAAGGTTCTGCTCTAAGCAGCCTCTGTTGCTAATGGGAGCCAGACTCCTGCTCTGGATCCTTCACTGTAGGCTGTGCTAGTCGTGACGGTGCTGACTCTGACTAGGGTAAGGCAAGCATTTGAAGGTGTCACCAGTTTCCTGCCTTCTTGCTGCTCTCTAAGTAGGGAGGTATGTATGGACACCTCTGTGTGTGTGTGTGTGTATGCATACATATACATAGATAAACCCAGCAGTGGCTGGGTTTGTAAACAGCCAGCCACGTGCAAGCATGGTGGAGGTGGTACAGGAGAGATGGTGGGCTGAGGCACTGCGAGCTGTGCACTACTGCTTGGAACAGCTGCTCTCCAGGTGGCAGCACCAGAGACTTGGCTCATCCTGCAGAGGCACAGCAAAAACTGTTCATGAGCATCCTCTGCTGCTTTGCAGCAGTTCCTTGGCAAAGGCTTTTCACTGTGTCTTTCCCTGCTTGAAACTTAGTATTCATGCTGAAGGTGTCTGGACTCTCCTAAACAGTCTTCAGCCTCTTTCTATACAAGTTTTCCTGGATGCGAACAGAATGAAATGCTATCTTGTTGTTCATAGATGTTTTGTTCTCAGAATTGGTCTGGCAGCTCTGTCAAACTTAACTTTGTGCGCATCTGAAAAATAGACTCCACTTCAGGGCACTTTTGTTTCATTATTTGAAAAATCAGAGTACAGATCAGCTGTCTTTTCTGTAGTTACTTTCTTCTTGGTTTGTTCTGAGAAAATTCTTGCATTACTTTATCTTCCTAAGAAAAACTCAGTGTATTCATCCCTGTAAAAAGGCTCATTAACAGAACTGAACTCTAGCGAATGAATGATTTGCAGTCAGAGCTATCATGTGAGCGTTAGCGGTTGTCTCCATCCTTGGTGCTTGCAGCTGATGTGCTTGGAATCATAATTAAGAGAGTTGTCTTGCTCTGTTTATGGCTAAAACACAAAATGGAAGTTTTGCTTCTTTGCTTTCAAGACTTCAGGCAGACAGGGTGAAACCTCCTGTGGCTGCATCCATGCTATAACTAAGTATATAACATTTTCTGTTGAAAGTCTATTTCACAGTTGTCTTCACATAGTAGTTAACTGTAGTTCTGAAACTACGTCAGTCTGGGACAGGCTTTACTGTTCACTGGGTTTTGAAGAGTATGGCCATTTAACGAAACTTTCCTAAGATACTTTATTACATGTCTCTCTGATCCTTTCAGGGTACATTGTAGTCTTAGCTGTTGAAATTGTCTACTTGCACTGATAACTTCTGGTAGCTTAATTTACCCCTGGATACCTTAACTTCAACCAATGTTATTTTAAAAAAAAAAAACTGCTAGGGCCTGTCATGTGCTAGAGGCAAAAGAAAGAAGGAAGAGCGATCAATACTTTGTATTTTTGCTACTTCTTGCCCTTTTCCTGTAGCTCATGATAGGCTTTTATCTCACTTACCTCCCTCTTGGATCAAAAAGGCAAAGGTTTGCCAGGCTTAGTCCCACAGTCTTAACCTTCTGGCTTTCTGTAAAGCCACACACAAAAAGTCCTTTATGTGCACATGTGTGTATGTATACATATACACACCCCCACACGCACACGTGCATGCGCACACAAAATTATCCTTTTCATGCAGACAGTCTGTAAGTCAACAATGAATCTAAACATGCTTTCATATGTATGGAAAAGGTATCTCTCTGCCCGTCTTCCCGTGCAGGACAGTGACTTGAAGCAGTACTGGATGCCTGACAGCCAATGCAAAGAATGCTACGACTGCAGTGAGAAATTCACCACCTTCCGGCGGAGGCACCATTGTCGACTCTGTGGGCAGATCTTCTGTAGTCGATGCTGCAATCAGGAAATTCCTGGAAAGTTCATGGGCTACACAGGTAGGGTGTATCTGTTGAGAAGCAGAGCAGGCTCTGTATGCTCAGCAATGTTTTGACTACTGCTTCTTAGATTCTGGTATCTGTCTGCTGAGTACCGTGCAGGTCTCGAAGGGGATTAGAAATAAGAATAAAGAATGATTGGACCCTCTTCTAACACTTTTCCCATGCATGGTGGTGGCTTATGCCATGTTTGCATGTTTATGCTTCCATGTCCATGATTATAAAACAAATATGGCTCCTATGTAACAAGGATGTCCACTACAAAATGTGTGTCCAAGTAAAAGCTGCACTTAATGGTAGTTTTAAAATATAGTGAGCCACGTGTTCTAGTGGAGGTGGGAGAAACTCTTTCCAATACTAATTACCAAACTCCAGACATCTTTTGATTGAGGTGCCATCTTTTGTCTGGATAATTTCCAGACACCGACTAGTATGTCATGTCTGACTGGCTGTTGTCATACTGTGATCTCAGTGTGTTCTCTCTCTCTTTCTGACCGGACTTGTCCCTGCTGATCATGTGTTTTGCATCATTTGACTTGGACAAATTGCCTCCATGTGTAATTATCTGGAGGTTTGCTCTTTAAGGGAATATGAGAACTAGACTTAAACATGCAGAGAAGTTTTGAAACAGGAGATCTTTGATTTCGGATAACCTCTGATCCTGCAGGAACGGAGTACTATTTGTTCCTGTTTGCTTATGTTCTCTGCTTCCCCTTTCCATAGGGGATCTCCGAGCCTGCACTTACTGCCGCAAAATAGCCTTAAGCTATGCACACTCCACAGATAGTAACTCCATTGGAGAAGACTTGAATGCTCTGTCAGATTCTGCATGTTCTGTGTCGGTGCTGGATCCTGGTGAGCCACGGACACCAGTTGGGAGCCGGAAAGCTAGCCGCAACATCTTTCTGGAAGAGGATCTAACCTGGCAAAGGTAAAGCAAATGGCTTCGTGTTGAGCTCTAGAACCTTAACTGTTTTCAGGCTGTCGCCTGCTTAGACTGGTGGTTTCCATCTAGTAAACTTGAGGTATATCTCCTATAAAAAGATCCTATGCTTGCTTCTAATATTCTTCTCTTCAAGTTGAAAGGGGGAAAATTTTCTTGTGAAGCTTTAAAGCACTTGCAGTTCATCCTTTAATTTATTGGATCACTGGATCTGTGCTGGTGACAGGGCAGGCTTCTGGCTTCAGTATTAAAAATAAGAACCAAGCCTTCTAACCACCAATGAATCAAGAGACAAGCCAGTGTGACACTGATGCTTATACCTGTTGGGTTTTGGGTTGGGCTAGAGAATACAAGAGATGCTCTCTAGGCAAATAAGAGAGAAATGGTGGAAGTCACCACCTTCTTCAACTGAATTGGGACTGAAGGGACAGCTATAAGGGTTTTCTGATCCCCTTTCAAAGTGTAATTCTTCCTATTGCTCTTGAATGGGGGAATCTTTATTTTTGGAAGGTTCGTAAAAGATCACTGTACTTCTGCTCAAGCGCTGTACAAGTTAGATCCTGAGGGCCTTGACTTAACTTAATGTGGGGGAGGAGAAATAATCAGATGTGTTCTTTGTGTCAATGCCCCTGAAAACAGAAGTACAGGTAAGTGTAAAAAAAAAAAAAGTTTAAAAAAAAAAAAAGTCTTGATGAATCAACTTTTTTTTTTTAAGTGAAGTATAGTGTTCTTTTGCAGCAAATCTGTTCTCTAGTGTTTCTGATAGCATTAAAGAAAAACCTCAAAGGCTGTTTTCAGCCAATGCTCTGACTTTTGCTTTGCCGTTTGCTCTTCAGAGTATAGTGCTACTACATGGAAGCAATGAAATAATCAGCTTTAGATATAAATAAAGGAAACTAATGTAGTTTAATGTCATGGCTATCTGAAGCGGTATATTGAAATACTTGGGATAAATACTACCAAATTTTGAGTTAGGGGATGAGTATGTGTGCATGGAATGCTTCTGTTCAGGTATACAAAATAATAAAAGACAGCATTGGTTCTGCCTTCTGATCTGTTATTACTGTCTTTATAATGGCAATAAAACAGCTCTTAGACATGAGCATGTACAGAAAAGTACTTGTATCTTTATTTGGGACAGCTTTACAGCACTGGAGAAACATATTGCCTATTCTTGAAATGCTAATAACTCTTGCTATATTAAAATGCCAAACCTTGCTGGGAAACGCACTGACTATACATGAACTGCTTATATGTTTTCGGTGTAAGAGGGAGAGAGATTGAGATTGGATAGTTTATTGTTGCTTTAGGGGAATTGAATATTTCTTTGATGCCTCTTGCTGTTAAAATGCAAAACCTTGCAATGAGCTACTGTGCTTTCTTAGCGCTGGTTGGCCGTCAGAGATATAAACTCAAGACGTGCAACTTGAGCTACGCCACAGCAGAAAGTGGGAACTCACAGCTTTGTTATGAAAGCAGTGTTTTTGTATGTGGTTTCTGTGCAAGAAACAACTTGCTTCAGAAGAATGTTGTGTAAAACTTGAGGAGAATCTCTTCGCAGAATAATGTGCCTGAGACGAGGCTCTTGCCTTTCCTCCTGTCGCATACTGTAAAGCAGTGAGAAGAGCCTTTGGGGCAGTGAGGCTGTATTTACTTGTCCCACGCTGCTTTTTACTTTGAACGCTTGGAGCGTGGAGGCATGGCCTCCTGCTTTAATGAACTTGGAGGGTCACGTCCTTTGAAAGTGAAGGGAGTGATATGCTCTGGGCAAATACAGCTACTCAGGCAAAGTTGTACTGAGTGCATCTTCCCATGAAGAGGATTTGTTATGCTAATGTCTCTACATCAGAGCACAGCCTGTGCAGCTGTATCCATTGGAGCATAGTGAGGGGTGACTTGTATCTGATGGTTTTGCCAGTAGGAATTTGTATTGTAGGTATACACACACCTGCTCTCCTCCCTCCTGGGGTGGAAGGGAAAGGAGGGCAAAGGTGGTAGCGATAAAGTTAAAAAATTACAAAGGCTTGTTGGGCTATCCTGGTAAAAGCTGTTTAGCGATCGCTATAGATGATGCGTTGTGGAATGGGGGGAGTGCTTCTATCTCCAAAGCATAGAATAGCAGCAAGTAAGGAAAGGATATGTGAGAAAGAGATATAGAGCAAGAGGGAGAGAAGGTAGGAGAACGTAATCGGGGGGAAGAGGCTGCATTGTCAAAGACTGAGTCTAAAAGGAGAAGTCCCTAGTGTTCTTTCCCTCCAGAGATCATTGGCCTGCAGGTGGGGAAAGATTTCTGTTTCCCCCATTGATTTAGCTATCATTGGTGTGAATGAGAGGTAACGTTTCAGCTGTTCTTATGCTGCTATATGTGGCACCTCTCAAACATCTGTAACACACAGCTTTTCCTTGCAGTTTGATTCACCCAGACTCTTCAACTACCACATTGTCAACGCGACTTGGGTCTGTCCAGGAGGATGCTGGGAAGTCTCCAGCTAGGAACAGGTAAACTATTTATATCTGAGTAATTCCTGTTCTGGATGGATTTCTAGGGCACTTTTCCCTGTGAAGCCTGTATTTCAGGTCTTGTTTTTACTGAGCATGCTGTCTTTTGTCGAAAATGGGACTCCGTGAGCTCATTTGTAGTGGTAAGCAAAGATTATCTATGTACATATTCACACTAATAAAACTACGACTTTTGAGGGATTGGAAGAACAAGTAATTTCCACTTCCCAGTGCTTCTGCTATGGTTTTGGTTAAATAATTACGTTATGGTTAAATCAGGGAAATAAAGATGAGGCAATGATCTGAGGAGCAGAGCAAAGACCACTGACGTTTCAGTGTTGATGAAGCAAGGAAACATTCAGTGACTTCACATTGGTGCTGCACAAATGGAGAACGTTTAGCAACTTGGAGCCATCTGGCAAGACCAGCTAAGACCCCATGACCGTTCTGAGAAGAACGCTGGGCTTGCCTTTCAGGGAACTTGGGGCTGCTTCACGGCTTCATCTTCTGTATGATGGGGACAGTGAGGAGGAGGTGCCCACTGTACAACAAGAGGCAAAAAGCTCACCCGGGGGGAGTGAAAATATTGGTGAGTAAACTAGTGCCAACAATCAGTGCTGGGCAAACATGGCAAGGAGTCCAGAGTTAAAAGTTCAATGCTAAATAACTGCAGTGACATCAAGAGGCATCTGAGACCTTAAGGATACTCTTCTGCTTCCCATTTGAATTGATGTTGCCTATCTTAAAAGGCCTTTGCTGTTTGCTGACGTGTGCTATAGTGGGAGGGTTCTGAGCTGGTTCTGGCAGGCCCAAATGACTTGTTCAGGTTAACATTTAACTCTCCCTGGCTGTTCATGGCCTAACCTTAGCATCCAGACCCATGTTTGAAAAGTAATGAGGATTTGTAACCTACCTCTGCCAAATCCTGAGGATGTGGAAACAAAGCTTTTTGAAGGCTGTCTCCAGCCTTTTGCAGCCGGTGTCACAGAATGCAGTCTCAGGGCTAAGCAGTACTAGCCCTTAGATCTTCTCAAAGCAGCTGTAGATGTTTCAAGGCAAGCTTGGTTATGCCTCTTTCTAGAGGAAATCTACTAGAAGATGCAGATTGGGCGAATTGAGATTAAAATAGTTCAAGTTACTTAGTATTTGCCTTTTCTGTGGGTGAGGGATATGTGTATAGTTATTTCTCAGATGGATTATTTATGGGGGAAAAAAGAAAAACAGCACGATAGTCTGACATTGCAAGCAGAAGGATTCAGAGTTCTCTTCCGTAGGTTCTTCTGAAAGATAAGGATTTTCATTACAAAATCTCCCCCTCTTGTTTTGTAGACCAAATAAATGCAATCGAGTCCCAAATGTAACTCGTAGTGATAAAGACACAGATATGAAACAAGGCCAGACTGTTCTAACTCTTGCTTAATGCCCTCTTACATGAAGTAAAAATCCCGGCAGCTTAAAGGTAGGTGGCACAGTTAATGTAGCCCTTGTGAAACAACTGGGACACGCTTAATGATGGACTTTAATGTTAGTCTCAGCTTCTACACGAGAATGCTTCTGTTACATCAGTCTGGCAGGATTATGCAGCTATCAGTTCTAATTTGCTTTAATTTAAGACTGTCTGAGCAGTAGCAGAACACTGGCAAGAGTTTTTACCTGCCTTCAGTGCCCACCAATGACAAAGTTTTTGCTAATCATGTCGAAGTGTATATCATTGTAGTGTCAACATAGTTGCCCTTGATTCTGCGTAAATGACTGAAAAGGACTTGAGCAGAACGTTTTATCAGCCCAGTGCTGTTGCTCAACAAATGGAAAGAAAAAGCAGCAGTTCTGGGGACAGCTGTACCTTCCGTGCCTACTTTCTTGCAGTACAAAAGCTGAATTAGCCTGGCAGACCGTAGCTATTTCATGCCTGTGCTCAGCCTCGTCATCCATGGGGAATTCCTGGGAAAAATCAGAGGATCTGTTAGCCTCACAAAGCTTGGTGACTGGCTATCCGAGTTACATTCCAAGGACTACAAGCTAGTGACAGTTTCTCCATCAGAGACTGTGTCAAGCCTCTTGAGGCAGTTCTGCGTTGGCATTTTGAGCTTTGCTGTTGCTATACACCAACTTTTTTCTTCTTCGCTCCTCATGGCACTGTTAGCATTAGTAGCTTACATTGCATGCTTTGCAGCTGCTGGATGATGAAAAGAAATTGCACTCTGGGTTTTTCAGAGGCTTAGCCTAGCTGAGGAATATTGGAGCAGACGGTTTTATGGAAGCTGTTTGTAACTTTGCCATGATTATTGCAAAACGATGTGTATTTGTACAGGAGGGCACAGCTCGTATCTCCTCACAGCTGGGCTGAGGTCAGGGGGACGCTCCATATCGCAGGGCAAGAAAAAGTCACCAGCTGGGCTGACCTCCAGCAGACAGTTTAGCCAGTCTGGGGGACGTATGCGCAAACTTCTTTAAACTGCAAACTGTCAGCCACATATTTCAGAGCTGTAGAGAAGGGATTTTTAATGGGTCATGCGGAGGAGGAGTCTCGCTGCTTTGTTACAGAGATCCTGGCATTAGTTGCCTTTGCTGGCATCTTTCTTGCCTCCAAACTGCTGGAGCTTCGAATTACCCAGCATCTTATCCCCAGTCCATTCCAATGCAGACGTGTACGGATTGTTGTGCCTAGACTTACCTCTAACTCCTTGCTACAAAGAGATTTACAAAAAAAAAGTTTCCTTTAACTTAAATATTCCGGAGTAATACACTTGCTTTCTAGGGTTCCTACCTTCTGCCTTGACTGGAGAAAGAAAGGAACTTTAAGGTTAAATAGGTCTGTACCTGAGAGTGCTCACAGTCACAGGCTTACGTTCCTTTTTAGCATGCTGCAAGGTCACAACCTGCTCTAGTGAAGCACCGTATGATAAATGGTTACACTTCAATCCTTTTCTCTTGCACTCCAGATCAGCCAGCATCACTAACCTGTCACTGGATCGGTCGGGTTCACCGATGGTACCTGCCTATGAGACATCCGTCAGCCCCCAGGCCAGTCGTACGCATATGAAGGCTGAGACCAGCGAGGATGAGCGGAAAATCCTTCTGGTACCATTCAGGCTTCTATTTGTCTTGCTGTGTGGAGGCAGTGAAGTTCGGCTTCCCTATGTCATGCAGCAGATGTATCTTGCTGCCTTTAAAGGCTCTCATCTGAGCACCCTTACATGGTTTCTCTCCCCTGCTGTTGCAGAGATGGAGGGTATTGATGCTGCTTTGAGCTCTTCTGTCTTCCTAAAACAATCCTACTTTTATGTGACTTTTGCATAAAGGTCCTTAGAGATTTAATTTTGGGAAGCATGTTGCAGTGCATGGAGTGGCTGTGTGGTGGCTCCTTGTGGACTGAACTTGTCATAGGTGTAGTTGTTGTAACCCAATGAACTGATTCTCTGTTTCTCCAAGTCCAGATCTTCCCCTTTATAGGCTGCATGATCTGAACCTTAAGTGTCTGCTTTAAATGTTACAGCATGATGAATGAGTTAAAACTGTTACAGCTTATTGGGCCAAAAAATAACTTGACCTCCTCGCCTTGTTTGCAGAATAAACGTATCTATTTTGTAGACGGTTGTAGTGACATACTTGTTCAAGGAAAAATCAATGTGTAACAAAGTGTTCTGAGTAATCCTGTTATCCCCTCCCCACAGATGGGAGTGCTATAGGTGGCAGTTGTGGTGAAGTATTAAGGAGAAGACAGTTTTTTGTGTGTTCTTTTTGTTGTCGTTGTTTGTTTTTTGCTGGGGGGGGGGGGATGCTGTTCTAACAAAAGGGGCAAAAAGATGGAGAGAAGGGAAGGGAGAGTTTTTCATGCAATCCAAGATTCAAGATTGCTCTCTATGCCTTTTCATACCAGGAAAGCTAAATTGTATTGGGAGGTATTTGCCTCAGACTTGCATTCAGTCTTTCATCCAGATATATGTATGCATCAGGCTGCATACAAGTAGGCGTTCCCGAGGCTGTGGAAACACTCCGGTAGCTGTGTAATTGCACCATTCCTTTCCTAGGTGCTCTGTAAATGGGGAACAATGTGAGGGTGAAGTGTTGTTAGGGGGTGTCTTCTTGGCTTCCTCATGTGCATATCTGTTAATGTAGAAAAACTGAAATCTAAAGTGCTATAAATGCAACTTGGAACAAGATGATCAAGTCAAGTTTTCTTCAGCTCCACGTTGTTTAATTTTGTAGTCTGTTCCTTTTCTTGGGAGAGAAGAGGGTTAGTAGTAATCACTTCCGTTCAGGCAAGAACAAAAGATGTAGTGTCAAGGTAGGATTTGCTGTGAATTCTCACTGTTTAATGCCCTTAGCACAAGGAACTGACTCCATCTCAGGAGTTTATTTAAAAGTTAACTTGCTCCATTCGGAAGACTGACGAACTTTGCTCATGGGATAGAGGATAGGGGAGGATGAATATACATGGTGTAAGCACATACTTCTGTGAATTAGAGGTCAAAATCCTTGAGTTGAAAGGGTTTATGTTCTGCCAGTTTGTCCAGTTTCCTGAATTCATCCTGTGGGTTAATGGTAACATGCAGGGCAGCTGAACTGTGGAATTGCCACTCGCATCGAATCTCATGGTCCTAGGGTGTTTTCTGTAACTGGTCTCCTAAACTCTACAGCTGGTGCGGCAGTGGGGCCGCTGACACCGGGTTCTGAGAGGAAGCCCGGGGCAACCATTGCTGGACATAAAAACAGAAAACTCTTGGATCTCAGGGCACCCTTGGAAAAGTTAAGTGACTTTGGTCTGGCTCTGAACTGGAAAGCTGAGACTGTTGAAGTTTAATTAAAGCCTTTCTGTTACACAAAAGCGTAACTGGAGTTAGGCACGTGAGGAAGTGAACTGTAGTGGCTCTTCATCCCTTGGGCTGCTTTGTTGCTCTCCCAGAATACTCCCGTTCCAGCTGCCACTCAGAACAACACGTGCCAAGCCAGCGTGCAAGGTGGGGGGGCGGGGGGGAAGGAGGTCAGATGCAGAGCAGACGGTTCAGTTTGGATGGAGCATAGCCTGAACAGGAGTTTGCACACATGCTTCGTAAGCCTGGGAACAAGGTCAAGTTATAGGCCAAAGTGTTGTAAGGGATGAGGGAAAGAGATCTACAGCTCCAAAACAATCAGGTTGGGAGGGATATATAACTCTTGCGTAGTAGCCAAAGCTAGCAAGATCAAAAATAGGCTTGGTACTGGTCAATACAGAAAGGAATCCTCCATAAGAAATAGTATCTCAGAACTGGAACAAAGGTAGCAGTGTGTGTGGCTGTGTCAAATGCTTGCTCTGTAGCTGGGCTGGATAACAGACTAGCTTGCTTCACAACGCCTAGGATGAACACAGATTATATAGAAAACCCCTCGTCTAAAGGGTGAATTTTCACTGGCCTCTATATTTACACATGCTACTGAAGTTTGAGACTAGGACACTTGAGGACAGCAATGTATCTTATAGGCAGCACAGAAGCTTGCTGCATTAAAAACAAACTCCTCAATCATTAGTGTAACCAGCTTGTTTCTTCCTTGCTCACTTGCAACCTACATAAAAGGAAAGGATGCAAGGAGCTGATCCCATTTATGTCTGTCTGCTGTTTCCATTTGTGCCTTCCTATAGGTTGTGCATAATGGCTTAGACTATATGCTTGTTTGTGAAGGGCTTTTCATATAGAAGCTGATCTGAGGGCCCAGGATGGTGCCACTGAAACCAGTGCTGAGATCGTACTAGTAAGTAGCTTGCATTATCTCCTTGTCCAGGACTCAGTCCAGCTGAAAGATCTGTGGAAGAAAATCTGCCATCACAACAGCGGGATGGAGTTTCAGGACCATCGCTACTGGCTGCGGACACATCCCAATTGCATTGTGGGGAAGGAGCTGGTCAACTGGCTCATCAGAAATGGACACATAACCACAAGGTAACCCTGATGTAACCCTGATGCTTTAGGAAGGCGGGGGTCTTTCATCTCTGTAGTAGAAGGCTGTGACCTTTTAACTAATGTAAGGTGCCTTAGACTGTGAGCATAGACCCTTCTGCAGGGAGATGAGAAAGACAGAACTCGGATCTCCTCTTTGCTGCCCAGCAAAGCAGGCAGGAGTCTGACTCCGTGTGGCCTGAAACAACAGGGCATAGGGGGACTGGTTGGTTCAGGAGCTGGTATGGGAGGAGTCTTCTCCATACCTAGCCATGTTTCCATACTTTTTCATGGGATAAGTATGACTCAAGTGGACAGAGAACAGTAAGCACATTATGAAGACTGGCCAAAATATTTGTTCAGATCTCTATGATCTATTTTGGTAAATGGAAAGCTATGACAGGGTTGCCTAAGCCATGTGCCTTTTGGATATCTGTTAGCAAAAGCCTCTGCTCCTGGATAACAGAGCATCACATACGAATAAAAAATGAAGTGTGTTCTCTCAGCTCCACAGGGTGGGTTTTGACTGCACAGAGCATTCTCTTGTTACTCAACTGGGAAAAATCCCCTTTAATCTGTCCAAGGCCGGAGTGCAGTATAGAAGAGAGCAGGCCGCTGCAGTTCTTTATCTTCTATCCTGATCCTGGGATAGAGGATCACTAATAGGATTTGACAGCTAAATTTTTGGTGGAACAGGTAGGTTTTTAACCTTGCAAGTGAGTATGAAGATCTAGTGTATACAACTGCAGCAGGAGGATACAGCAGAGATTGCAGAGCCGGGGTCCTCACTCAGCAGGGATGCTGAGCATCTGTAGCTCAAGTGAAGGATGTTGGAGGGGTGCAGACAGTAAGTGTTAATCATCTGCTGGACACCTCAGTTGAATTTAGAATGCTGGCAGTCTTTTAATCTAGCTCTGTACTTAAACCAGTAAGCTCTGCTGCCTCTCCAAATATTTTAAATAATATCTGGTTAAATAGGGGAATGGAATACAGAAGAGTTGGATAGAATCATGCCTAGCAAATGACTTGTTCCTTTTGTAGTGTACTTGCAACATAAACCATCTGTATTTACAACTAGACCTGCAAAAACATCTCTTACATTTCCAGGGTCCAAGCCATTGCAATAGGGCAAGCGTTGGTTGATGGACGCTGGTTGGATTGTGTCAGTCATCACGACCAGCTCTTCAGAGATGAATATGCTCTATACCGACCGTTACAGGTAAAAGTGTGAATCTGACTTGGGAGAGGAAGGGAGTAGGAAAGTTATAATTCTTGCTAGGCTTGGGAGCTGACTCAAGTCTTTTTAATCCCGTTCTCAGCAAATATTGTACGCTTTTTTTTTTTTAACCTTTTATTTTTTCCTTTAATCAGCTGTCCTGTATAGAGAATGGGTGCCCAGGCTTTTTGTTTGATTAAATCAATTAGTTTACATCTGTAGTTTAAAGCCTGAAGAAGCTGCTTTTACTCAGAAGGCTTTTAGACCCTCTTTTATGGAAGATGAGCTATTATGCTTAGTGCTGCCTACAGTAGAGGAAAGGGGGTGCAGTCTCTGATCTAGGCCAGTGCCCCTCATGGTGGACATCTTCCACAGTGACCTTGGACTGCTACAGGCAGTGCTTGTGGCAGCTGTGCTGTAATGTGCATAATGTACAATCTGCTGTGCAAATACTGGTGACTAAGACAGAATGGTCGTTTACTACTTGCATATCAAATTCTTCCTTTAAAGCCTTTCAAAGAATGGTTCATTTGCCTATAGTATATTGGAAATAAAGTGAGTTTCTTTTATCTCCAGTGATTGCAGTAATCAGGAATTCAGTTCCTTAGTCAGCTACATGATGCAAGACTGGGAGGGTGCCTCTGTTGTGCCTCCTAAATAGAACTGACTAGCTGAGAGGAAGGCAGAGTACCAGTGACCATAGATGCTGTCCTACCTTATTTCATTGCATTCAAACTTGTTGAGAGGTAAAGACAGTCACTAGCCTGAATGTGAGTGGATTGTTTTTTTAACTTGTAGAAGGTATCTCTAACCTATCTGTCACCTGAAGGCATTCAGTTGCAAGTCTTGCATGTTCTGCAGCTTCTCATATTAAAGAATGGCTCAGCTGTAGTATGAACCTTAGTCAGAAAGCTTGCTGCCGTTAGCAGCCTATCTTCCTCGTGCCTTTTGTCTCTTGACCACGTTCACATAGTCTTCTATTGATGTTGCCCTGGGCATCTGATGTTGCTGGCATGTCAGCTAGCTACCCACACTGTTTCAGTTTGCTAGTAAATTGTTGCACTAAGTGAGCAAATGCTTGTGTGGTCTCTGCTGTAGCTATTTGTAAGTGGATTGTATTATTCAAAGTTTAAAACCAGTTCTTGTTCTCAACAGCTGAAAGCACTGTCTGATCTCATTTCTCCTTACTTCAGCAAGAGTCAGGAGAAACAGTGTTGGTGACTCGGTTGCTTGCTGCACTTGCTGTAGCCAAAAGAATGATAGTGCGAATTTCCTCCTGGCTGATGGCAATTGCTAAGATGCTCTCCAGACTCTGGCCTTGCATCCAGGCTTTGTTTTGACACAGCTAGCCCCAGCTAGGGCCTAGCTTGCAAGTGAAGCTCTTAGAGCTGCTCTGTTTGGTCAGTCATAGAATTGCTCCCATGGCAGACAGCCTCCACCAGGAGCTGTGCGTGCACAAGGATATGTTTGTCATTCCTTTTGGTTTGGAGGTGATGAGCATTCAAAACAGTTTAGCTGGGGGTGGTAATAGAAAACGTGCAGTAGAATAAATTTGTTCGTTAGTGTCACTTAGTCACAACTTGTGTGGAAGTGGGGAGGAGGCACAGACCAAGCAGTGTGGGAAGTGTAAGGAAATACTTGTTTCCTGTTCCAAACAATTCCTGTTTCATGCTGATGGGGGGTGGCTGTATGACGAACCTTGTTCAGCCCACTGAGTGTGGGTATCGTTTGATTTTTGAAATGTCTGATCTGTATGTGTAGCAGGCAATGTGATATCTCAGCAGAGCTGAACTCTTAACACCTTTTTTCTTCCTTGTGTAACAGAGCACGGAGTTCTCGGAAACCCCCTCTCCAGACAGCGATTCCGTGAACTCTGTAGAGGGGCACTCGGAGCCATCCTGGTTCAAAGACATCAAGTTTGATGACAGTGACACAGAGCAGATTGCTGATGAAGGCGAAGATAATTTGGCCAGTGAGTTTCAGCTGAGTCCTTGTTTTTATTCTGCCTTCTCCCTGCTGTCTCCAGCCCCTCAGGATGTAATAGTATAACCATGTCTTGCTTTGCTTGTGTGTATGTGTGTGTGCGCGCGTGCGCGTGTGTATGTGTGTGCATGGGGCCGTAAGGATCCAAGCAAACTGTAACCTAGCTAATCCTCCTGTTTCTTATGATGGATACAGTACTCTGTATTTGGTGGAGCTGATAAAACTTCATACTTCTAATGGAGAAGCGTGTAAATTGTCTGCTTCTCTTTCTCATGCAGACTCCTGCCTGACGTAGGCACCGTAACAAAGCACTAAAGAACACCTACCCGATATGTCAGTATGCACACATCAAGATGAGATTGGAAGTGTTAAAACACTGTATTCCTGTAGTATTGCACACTGAGCTTCATGTATTAAAGGCAATTTTTCTCCTCTCCGATACCCTCATGATATCCATTTGAACCCCTCTCCTCCCTATATCTTCCCCCTTACCCAACACTAAAAGACTCCGCCAGCCCTAGCAAGCGCACTTCAGTCAGCAGCTTCCAGTCCACAATGGACAGTGATTCGGCCGCCTCCATCAGCCTGAACGTGGAGCTGGACAACGTGAACTTCCATATCAAGAAGCACTCCAAGTACCCACATGTGCCCCCTCACCCTGCCGACCAAAAAGGTATGAGGTAGTCACCAGTTGGAGTTGCACATGATGGAGAGCTGGGCCCTAATAACACCATCTTATTTGGATGCTACTTCTGTAGCTGTCTTAAAGGGGGAAATATAGTATCTGGTTGGCGCTCGCCTGCACGTCTAATGTGCTCACCTCTGAGGAGGCTCAGTAGACCTGTTGAAACCACCTTCTCTGCAGAGTGTGTAACTTCCCCTGTGACTTTCTCTTTGAAGTTGAAGCAAGGTGTCCTGCTGCCCATGCATAATGGGGCAGATGAACACAGACAGTTTCTGGCTCACTGGGGTGGAAAAAGTAGTCAATGCATAAACCAGTTTAAGATACTTGTCTCTCCAGTTTGAGACTGAACTGGAAGACCAAGCAGAAAAAGCAAACAAAATTAACTTGAACTCGGTGCTGATCGCTGATTCTACCTTAACAAGCTTATATTTGACAAAAGAATAATCTTGTTGATGAGCAATAAGGGCTAAGTTAATCCTTATATATAAATTTTTTTTTCAAAAGAGACCCTCCATTTAAAAGAGAAATAGGAAGAAATCAAATAGTCAGTGTTGAAGACCTCTTTAGAAGGCTTTTTTCTTAAAGGAGTGCTGTCTTGAAAGATTCTAAATAGGAGCAAAATCCGTATGAAAAGGTAAATGTGCTCCCCCTGTTGACAGTTCTATTCTGTATATACACAAAGGCTGACTGAAACCAGAGGTTGCCATTGGCTTGGGTCTAGTGACTTCTAGTTGCTTTACATGCTGGGTAGCTCTTGATGGTCTTTGCTCTGCTCCCTTTACCTAAAGTTACAGCAGCTCTGTAGACTTCTATCCTTGTCTGCTTCTAAGGAGTTTCTTATTCTTAATTATGGACTTTTTTCCTTCCCCCCGCCCCCGCCACTTCCATGTTTCCAACTGTAAAGGATGATCCACTGTTAATTAATTAGAACTCCTTCTAATGAGTTCATCCTTCTATGAAGTCTGTTGGTGTGGATCAATATACAAGACTTATTTTTATGCTTTCACACAGATTACATTCTTGGAAACTATCAAATGGTGAGTAAACTTTGGAAAAAAAGAATGAGAGAGGAGAACTGTTCACAGCTGCCTACTAGCAGTGGGCCTTAGATATGAGAGGGTGAGTGAGGCAAGTTAGAGGGGGTATTTATCAGTGCCCATTGTAGTCACCTTTTGCTATTTGCTAAAAATAGATCAGAAGGAGAAGAAAATGATTTCTTTATTTTTCCCAAAGAGAAGAGCAGGAGTAGGTTTAACTTGAGTTGAGAACAGATGACTGAAAAGGGAGGAGTTGTCAGAGCTACTGAGACCAATTCACTAGTGATTCTTGTGTCAGTTTGTAGCTCTCATAATCAAATGAAAAGCTAATACATCTACAGGGAAGGAAAAGTGTCGAGAGGGAGAATATATCAAGGGATATATTTCTCCTATTAGGAAGGAGGGATATTGGATTAAATGAGCTGGAATAAGGCCCAGGTGTGCTGCAGTATCCTGTAAATTTACAGCTGTGGCAGGATTATCTATCAGTGTGTGTTGCCAATAAAGCAGGCTGTAGTCAGTTTGGCTGTGGCTGGTGTTAAGACTTGTAGAGTGATAATCCTGGTTGCAGACGTATCTCAGTCTTTATCTCCTTACGCAAAAACCATTACATGATGAAGGGGAAACATAAGAGAGCCTGCCTCTCTCGAAAACTGTTAACCAAATCAAGGCTTTTCATGGCCAGAACTGAAGCTATTGTAAGAAAGATTTTGATGATGGAGAGTTCAGAGAAGATCAACAGAAAAGGCAAGTGGTGAGGGAATGAAAGGAGAGAAGGTTCTGCTTGGGTTTTGAGTTACATAAATTGGCAGTGCTCTGCTGTCTTCAGTGAATCTCTGCTGACTGGTGCTTGTTATCTGTCCCTGAACCGGGTTATTCTGTAGGAGTGCAATTCATACCAGAAAACTAGGAGCAATTTGTTTAAGAAACTGGCTTTGCCTTGAGGTAAATATATCAGTAATGTGCCCAGAATTGGGGTACCGTGGAGGTGTGGGTCATTAAAGCATACGGTGAACTGGGAAGTATTATTCTCCAGTTTTCAGAAAAATCGGTATCCTCTGCAGATACATAGGAGTTACTGTGCATCTTTTTTGGCTTCCTGGCACAAGGTTCTCTAGAGAAAAGCTCAAACCAGTGAACATTTCTTAGAAATGGTGAGAGTGAAGCTTCTTAGGTGCCTAGAGGTTTGTTGCTCAAGGCCTTCAAAAATTATGTGGGAGGAAACCCTACAGCATACACTACTGTGCCTAGAGTAGTGAAATGGATGACTCCTTAATTATTTTCTGGAACAGAGTTTTAAATCTGAATTCAGACATAGGCTTTCACCTTGTGTTCCTGATTTATCCTGGCTGTATTCTACAGAAAAGTCTTCCAAGGTGTCATGAACATCATGGTGACTGCTCAGACAGCCAAGACTAGCTAGTTAACATTCTATGTAAAGTGGGATACAGTTATTTTAAGAACAGAGTGCTTCAGTTATTCATGACTTTGTGTTTGTAGCTGTCAGGGACCTGTAACTTCCTTGTGCCCGTTATGGACTCTATGACTGGGCTTGGTTTCTTCAGAAATGTCTGTTCTGAAACTAAATTGCAGTGACTTAATTTGCCTTGAAATAAGGAAGCAAAACTGAAGATGACACCCACCTTTTTAGGGTAGTAACTCAATTTCTTCATAACTATAAATCACAATCATTGGAGGAGGGCTGAGAGGACAAAACAACAGAGCTGGAAGTGCAGGTCAGCTCTGCAATCTTTAAGTGGTTAGGGGGTTTCTTCAAATGATTAAGGGGTATGCAATTTCCACCAGTCACAGAGGTCAGCTGTTTAGAAGCAATAGCCTATGATGTGCCACTGATGTGATGGCCTGTGTGCGTGTTAGAATGGAGTGATTTGTTGGTGTCTCAGTCTAGTGGCAGAACTTCTTGAGGTGTTCCGGTCTGACTAATGTTTGGCGTGCTTTCATGGAATTCTGGTGGCTCCAAGTTAGGTTGGCTTGTAGTATCTTTTTACAAATGGCTATAGTGACTTATGCATAGTATCATCTGTCTAAGGACAATGGTACTTTGTTTATGGTGTGAATTAAAATGGGAAACCAAGCAAGATTATTTCCAGCATTTAATTCTGGGGAAGAGGTAAATTTTTAAGTGGCTAAATCTGTTTATTTTAAAGGTGATTTTTAGTTGCTGTTTTTGAAGAGATACTGTATCAGTATGGAGAGCAGTATTTTCTAAACATCTTCACAGTCAAGTATCCTTGATCTTGGCAGCAGGTATTTTGTGTAGTTAGATTTTGATAACTGACTCTAGCTGGGCCAGGGAAAGAAGAGAGGATCTCAGAATAGCGTGACACAGTTCCTTAGCGCTGGCGCTTGCCAAGGCTTAGCGCGTGATTGCCAGGAGCCCTTTTGGTGCACCTCCTTGTGTTCAGGCTTCAGTGGATGGTGTTGTAGAAGGAAAGCTGTGTATGCACTCATGCTTAGTTTCTGCATCTAGAAGAAAAGCTGTGGCTTGTGGCCAGAGTGTTTTGATGTTTAGTCAGGGCAATCCGAAAGACGTTTAGAAACTCTACCTGCTGGTTTCCGTGGGAGACCTGTGAATTTGTGTGTGCGTTGTGGTATTGCCTTCCAGTGTTGCTCCTGAGTATCAGACTGAGCAAGTTATGTGTTCTGTGGTGTGTGGAGTTTTTCTTTTTTTGTTTAAGCTGTTTGGGGGCATGTAAGAAAGCTTGTAGACAAGGGGTAAGAAATATGCCACAGGAACCTCTTCTTTTTTTGAAGACTTTCTATGGTATGATATGTGTAGTGATGGTGTGAGGTAACAAATGCATGTTGGTTGCTCTCACTAACCATCTCAAACTTGCACCGTATGGGTGAGTTATCTGTCTACTCTAGGAGGAGGTGCAGATTTCTTACCATGCCAGGAACTTCCCTTGGGGCACAGTTGTAAGCAAAGTTATACGACATGAAGTTCTATTAAAGAAAAATGATCCTCGTTTGGAGGGGTCACGTGCCTCTCTATCCAGAGCAAGACCAGGGTTAGGTTAGAGCTAATGATGACTCCTGCCTTAGCTATGTCAGACCGAACTCCAGTGTGCTCACACTAAGAGCTTCTGCCCTGAAGCTATTGCAAGATGGAGGGGGACGGGGTGCTAGCATACATGTTTGTGTGTAGGTGCAGCCCAGCATGACTTTCTCTGGCTGTTTTGTAGGACTGGGGGTGAATGCTGAAGGTGAGCTAGTCTTTATCAAGTAGTAGGTTGCTGGTAATGCTATATGCTTCATCTAAACAAGAGGTGAAAGGAATCAGTACGTACCATTAGGCTGCAAGAGATGGCAACTTCTCTTTCTGCCCCCAGGTATGGTACCTAAAGCATCCATTGAGTATCTGATTTCAAACTGAGTAACTGTGGACAAGCTCAGACTTTTAAAATAGTGGTGTGTAAGGGGTGTCTTGCATGCTGCTGTTCAGAGATTTGTAATTGCTTGTGTCCGTCATCTTCCTGTTGCTTTCTGTTGGTGTCTGAAAGCTGCCTGGCTTTGCTTTCTGTTTGTGGCAGTAGGTCTGGTCCTTTCTCAAGAAAGGTGGTAAAGGGTTGATTCTGGACTTTGGTCATACTACACGAAGTTGGACTACTGCTTTTGTTTTTCCATTGTATAACCACTTTTTGCAGAAGCTAGTTAACTGACTAAAGACATAACAGACCTGTAGAAAAAGAAGGTTTTTGTAGCCAGCCAGCTGCATGAAAGATCACTGTGGTATTTTTATGGTGATCTAGTAAGCTAAACAAGTGTAGTAGATGTGCTTACATCCATAGCTTCCTCCTGTTTCCCATATACGTAGCTCTTAGCTTTCTATGTTCCTGGGAGTCTGCCTTATCGGCCTGGATTCCTCCTCGGCTTTAGAGTGTTTTAGGCTTCCTGTAGCTCTCCTGAAAGACAGGCTGCCTTTCTTTCCATCACTGTGTAAGATAAATCTTATGGCTGGTCTTTCTCTGAGTCTGAGATAACACCAGAAATACTTAAGTGGAATGTGGCAGCAATACGGTTTCTGAAGCTCCTCAGAATGAGGAGACCGTTCCCTGTCTGGACATTCCCATGATGTCTGCCCACAGCTTTACACATTGATATTCAGGTCTAGAAAAATGAAGCACGTGTCAGTTGGAAAAGCAGACTCTTCAGTGCTCACGCCTAACTTTAGTTTGTTTTCTAAATGGTAATAGGGACTATTTTGTTGTCCTCCGAAAACTTTTCTGATAGAACAAGAATGAGAGGATATTCTCGTCTTGACCACTCATCAAGCTGTTGCTAAATTAATGACTAAATGTTTAGATGAGTAATGCTACTGATGGTGTGGGCGTGTACATCATATAATTATACGGGTATGCCAGCATAACCTGTCTTTTTTTTTTTTTTTTCCTGTCTCCGCCTATCTCCCTCTTCTTTTTTCTTTCAGAGTACTTGAATCCTGACAACGGAGGGCAGCAGATGTTCTCTATAAGTGACGCTTTTATTAAAGGTAAGGAGAACCTTCAAATATTGCTGTTGTATGGTTTAATGTAATGATCAAAACCCCTCAATACTCTTTTAATAGAGAATTGACTCTTTGAGGAGGTTTACTTGATTGTAAACCTGAAGTTATTTGTGGAGAAACTTGTATACAAGCTGTACTTTAACCTCTTTTGGATGCACTTTCAAGCTGTCTACTGGCTTCTTGGAGGGGGGGGGGGGGAAAGGCTAAGTGACAAGGCTTACCATTTTTGTTCATAACTTCCCCACCTCCAAACTTATATAATCTTTAGCTAAACTGATGCTTGATTATGACTGGGGTTTTGCAGGAGAGGGGAAAGGAAAGAAGTCTATCTAATTTCTATTAATATTTTACACAGCTAATATTGGGTAAGGAGCATCTGGGAGAAATTGCTGGTTTTTGAAGATTTTCTTCAATAGTCCTGTTCAGATTGCAATATTATAAGGTTTCTGCAGTCAGATCATGCACTCAGAGTTGTTTTAAGCTTGAACTGTGAAGGCTTACTGCTTGCTGATTTAAAAAAAAAAAAAAAAAAAAATTATGCACTACTAGCGTAAATGATTTATAATAGTCACCCATCATGAGAATGGGGAAGTTTCTAACTGCCCTCTAGAATATCATAATACCTTTGTGGGAAATAACCTAATAACCGTTTCAAAGCATGGAAAACTGTATTGAAATAACCTCTGATCTTGGCATTGCAAAACTAAGAGAATAGTTGTAAGCACTTTTTGCACGGTATAGGGGCTGAAATTGGCAGAGACCCCCTCCAAGCGGGGACTATCCTACGCTGTTGAAACATGCCTTCTGTTTCCCAGGCTAGAAATTGATATAGTTTATGCTGGCATTTAGGGTTTACAAAAAAATGTATCCAGTTGATGCATATGATGCCAATGAAGGCTGTATCCTAGTGGAATGTCTATGTGGTACTTAAGAGGGGGAAGGGAGGTGAGATGTGCTGAGACTTTGAAAAACTTGTGCCACTTTCTCTACAGAAAATTCTTTTTAATATTAAAAAAGGGAGTGGGGAGAGGCAGGAAAGGGGATTCTGAAGTATTAAGTATTGTGACAGGCTAGATGCGCCAGCCTGCCAGCAGTTCCTTCTGGACCTAGCTAGCAAAGTGATGGTCAGTGGGATCAGGACTACAGGTCATGCAGAGATTCAAAACTCTGACGTCTAAATTGACAGCATAGCTTTTCTTCGAAATATTTCCAGGAGATCTGCTAAAGATGACCTTTTCCAAGCTGTTTGGTTTTTTTTTTTGTTTTTGGTTTTTTTTTTTGGAATTTAGGCCTAGGAAAATGAGCCACTCTTTGTCAGTTGTATTCATGTAGGCCAGTATTTTTACTGTAGTCAGGTCTGATAGACCAGCGTTATTCTAGGCTGGTATAATCTGGTAGTAGAGTAGCAAATCTTTCTCTTTGGTCAGCCCGGATATTAGGGTTATTAAGTCTTGGCACTGTGTTTTGGAGAGTAAAGGAGGCTTACTAAGAAGACTTGGGTTGACTGAGAAGTGAACTGTCACCCTCTTTTGGGGGGGAGGGGTTGGATAGATAAGAAATGAAATATTCTTAGAATGAGAAATAGGTGTTCTGTTGTATCTGCTTGTTGGGAATACCCAACAATTGTACCTGCAGCACCTGAGAGTGTTCTTAGTAAGGTGTTAAGCCAAAGCTTGAATTTAAAATTAAGATGAAGGGGAAAAAAAGATTACTTTTGCTTAGAACAAAAAGAGCAACTTTACCCCAAACACTTTCAAGAAGCTTCTCCCCCCCCCCCCCCCAAACATCTATTTTACATAAATGCAGTTGTCCTTGTACTGTAGCCTGAATGACATTACTGGGTATTTCTAATGCTACTTCTATGTAGATGTCTTTAAAGCAGTAGCTTTTTGCAAATGAAATGAGTGCCTTTGATCAATCTCCTAAATGTAAAAGACATGAGTATACATTATAATTATACAAGATATTTTGAGTTTTCTGCTTATTTATAGGCAACACTGTGATATCATTTTCTTCTTTTGAAACTGACTTACTGAATTTGCTAAGACAAGGGAAAAACAAACTATCTACTCTATACTGGCAATACAAGCTCACTTTTCCTTTGTACGCTTACCACTGCGTAGTATAGACTCAATACTGTTGGCAGCATCATGCTGTCATGACTCCTAGCTCAAACTCAGCATTTCAGGAGGCTTAGACTGATGTCTTGGCAAAATCTTTCCTTTGAAGTAGCCTTTCAGAGACACAGGTGTACAACTGTGGCCTTATGAACAAGATTGGTTTGTCTCTTACAGAATCATTGTTCAACAGGAGGGTGGAGGAGAAGTCCAAAGAACTCTTTTTCACACCGCTAGGCTGGCACCACAGCAATCTGGATCTGCTGAGAGAAGAGAATGGGGAGAAACAAGCCATGGAAAGGCTGCTGTAAGAAAAATGTAGAAAAAAGTTTGCATGTCGCGAGTAACAATTCCTGAAGCCCCACTCTGCCAGCTTTCAGTGGGACTTGATCTCCCGTGGACAATATAAGAGACTAACAGGCATGAAGAAAAAGTTGTTTTTACAGTGTCTTTTGATTGTTTTCTTTCCTTGGTCCCTGACTTCAAGGTATTAAAGTCCAAAGAGTTGATTGTAGAACATCCTAGACAGCTGTTCCTTCAGATGGCTTACTGCACTGTAAATGTTAAGAAGTTAATTTCTGAAAGGTGATTTCAGCTAATCACTGCTTTTTATTTCCCTCACCACAAACTTTTTTTTTTTTTAATATAGTTCTGCTAATCACAACCACATGATGGCACTGCTTCAGCAGCTTCTGTACAATGAGTCCCTGTCACTGTCTTGGAGGGATATCATCGTACCTGTGGTGTGCCAGGTAGTTCAGACTGTGCGGCCTGATGTCAAAAACAGAGATGATGACATGGATATCCGCCAATTTGTCCACATCAAAAAAGTGAGTTTCAGCAAATGGATGTAGGGAAACAGAAGGATGTAGCTGCTGGCAGTACCATTTGTTAGGTACTTTGCATCCTCTGTGCAAGGCACTTTAATGCCTTGGAGCTGATATCTTCTTTTACGCTATAGGCTGCGGAAGGTAGCAAAGAGTAACACCTTTGTAATGACTTCATTCTGGTTTTGGCTTCTGCTCATTCCGTGCTTGGATTGGAGAAGTGCTGAGCACTGGATAGGTAGCTTGCAGGACTCTGTAGCAATTCTCTTGCCCTGTAACTACCCATTATGGAGTATTTAACTCCTCCCATGTGAAGCTCAAGGATTTTCCTCACAGAGGAAAGCTTAATTGTTATCGGATGCTGCATCCAGTTCTGCCAGGTATCCCGATGACAATGCTGCTGAACTGCAAGGCTGCAGTTGTGGCTTGCAGGGTTTCTTCTGTGAGGCTGATGTGACAGTAACTTCCAAGGAGCTGTTGGGACTGATGACCGCAGGCTTGGGCCTTTTTCTCCTTGGCAGAAACTCCCCTCAGGAGGCCTCTTTTATTTTAGCAGCCATGGAGAGCCTTACATTTCAGGCGGTAGTTCTGTGACGTTTCTTCCGGCAACATCAGTTGTTGCTTCTGCCTCTCCTGAAACTCGGGCTCAATTAGAGGTTCAGAGCCAAATGCCCTTCCTAGGTATTTTCATAACACTATGATTTAAAAAAAAAAAAACTTGAAACATTATATTTAGAAACCTGTTTTGTGTTGTTTATTGTTTTTGTGATTGGCTATGACTATAGGCACGCCAGTCACTGTGTTCAAATAGTAGGCAGAGGTTTGATTTCTGTGCAGTCTTCCTTGTTATTAGTGGAAGTGGTGTGTGCAAGGGTATATGTTCCTCTTGGCCTGCAGAACTTGGCTTCCCTTATCTTGTAGTGTGTACCCAATTTAATGAATGGTGCATCTGTCAGGAGGGGCCTGGAGGTCCTGCAACTTTAATGTTTGGTCTTATGTTGTTGTCCTTAGTCTGCCAGACTATAAAGGAAAAGAGCTGTGTATGCAGCATGACAATATCTGGTCTTTCATCTGCTAATTGAAGGTGTAATTGAAGCCTGCAAATCTGCTAC
This sequence comes from Struthio camelus, assembly GCF_040807025.1. Taxonomy (NCBI): domain Eukaryota; kingdom Metazoa; phylum Chordata; class Aves; order Struthioniformes; family Struthionidae; genus Struthio; species Struthio camelus. The sequence continues at coordinate 7,633,906 of NC_090947.1, read as the reverse complement.
AATAAATGTTTTGCGTGTTATTTACTGCATTCAGAAGTTATGGCAATGTATGACAACCCTAAAAGTGTTCTAACAGAACTTTCTCTGTTCTGTTAGATCCCTGGTGGAAAGAAGTTTGACTCCATGGTGGTGAATGGATTTGTTTGCACTAAGAATGTTGCACACAAAAAGGTAACACAGGCTTAATAATCAACTACTGGTTCTAGCGCGTGCTGAGGACGCAAGCGTGCTGTGACTTCCTTCCTTTCTGGGTTGTGAAACTTCCCTCCCTGCTCTGGAGGCTTGTGGGCTTTCTCTAGCCTGCTGAGTCCTTGAACAGGGATGGCTTTTAAATGTGAGTGTATTGTATGTTTCTCTCCAAAGCTACTTTTTAGCCCAGAGATTCTAGTGAGGAAAAACAAACGTTCCCCATGCATGTATAGCAAACAACCCTTCCACCCCCACTACCCTGAAGGTCAACTCTAATTATGCCACGAATTAGCCAGAAAGACTTTTGTGCTTCTGATTTATGTTAAAAGCTCATTTTACTAGACTATCATAAGTCAGGAGGTCAGGATGGAGACTCTGGAGTGCGACAAGATTTCAAGGTTCTGGGTGGTGACTGTGGGAACCTCCAGTGTTGCTCTCTTATGGGACAGTAGTTGTCTTGTAACACAGGGAAATTCCCAGAGCTGGCTGTAACATCCTTGTAAGGGGAAGAACGTGTAGCGTGTAAATGAAATAACTGAAACTGTTGTGTTTGTTTTGTTTTTTTTAAGGTGATAGAATGTCTTTTTTTTTTTTCTTCCCCCCCCCATTCTGTTTTCTCTTCCCTTCCAGATATGTCTTCTGTTCTAACTAGTTTATTTTTCCCAGATGAACTCCTACATAAAAAATCCCAAAATTCTTCTGCTGAAGTGCTCAATTGAATACCTCTACCGAGAAGAAACAAAGTTTACCTGCATAGACCCTATAGTACTTCAGGTTAGAGCATTTCTCTGGTTTTGGTTAATTGCCTGCAGCCAAGTGATTCAAACAAAACAGTGATCAGTGCACATCTAATTTCTGAGTGTATGAAGTGGACTTGAGTTGGTAGGATTGCATAGGAAAGGAAAAACTGCTCTTGCAGCAGTTAGCTAAGAAAACTGCTGCAGTAAATAAGGTATTGTCTTGTGCTGAAGGCTTTTGGGCACCAAGCATTACCTGTACTGAGAGCAATTTTGTGATCCTTAGAATTATGCAGTGTTTTTAAAAAGCATGTTTTGTTTTTAAGTATGTACTAGACAATGAACATGTCACTCCAAAGGTCAGAGCTAGACATGGCTTAGATGTGCAGAGGAATGTTAAAGAAGTGAGTGTAAGTGAGAGGTAGGCTGTGCCCACGTTATTTCTTATCAAAAAGTGGGACAACACCCAACCTAATGAAGTGATGAACTACATAACATCACTTTGGAACAACTGCTTTGCCTTTGTGAGCAGGGAGGTGCCTTGGGTGTGAAAAAGCTGAGATAGAAGTACTTTTTAACATGCTCTGTGCCTATCTGAGGATCAGTCTTCAGGTCTTGGCCGGGATGATTGTAACATGGGTGTTTGGTGTCTTACTGACCTTGAGCCATAAAGTCTTATTCTATATTTGACTGTTTCCTTAAAATGCGTGTGAGGCTACCTCCATTTGGTGCTTAATAGACAGGATTACAGGAGAGAAAGCATTAGCAATGCTACTTATCCCTGCCAAGTGAGGCTTTTTTTTTTTTCCCCCCCAGTAAAGGTTTAAGCTGAGATCTATCTATTTTCTGAACAGGATAGAAGTATTTACTCCTCTTTCTGAATATTGTTCACTGTGATAGTTTCAATGTCTGCTTCGGAACATGGTTATAATCACTTTTGTATCTGCATTAAAGCCGTGTGGGATGGGGAATACTACAGAAGTACTAGTTCAGCTGAACAGATCAGCTTCTAATAAAAGCTTTATCTTTGCTACTGCACTGATGTGAATGTTTGTCCTGAGGTCTTGACAAACTGCTGATAAACTGAGTGTTGTTGCACCTGGGGAAGGGGAGGGGAGGAATGTGCACAGTGGGCAACGGATGATGGTTTTTGGATAGTGGATTTTCTTTTCTTTCTCAGAAAGGTTAATATTGAAATGAGAGAGAAATAAATGTTAAGCATTTAAGTCTTTCTCAGACAGGTTTGCAGTATTACTGCCATGTTTTGTTCCTATCTGCAGGAAAGAGAGTTCCTGAAGAACTACGTACAGCGGATAGTTGATGTCAGGCCTAATTTGGTCCTTGTTGAGAAGACTGTGTCTCGGATTGCCCAGGACATGCTGCTAGAGCATGGTATCACTCTGGTCATCAACGTCAAGCCAGTGAGTGTTTTATGCCAGAGTCAGCCTGGGCCTTGTGGTGGATCTCAAATTCCTGTTTGTAGGAGGCTCACTGGAGAAAGCAAAAGTTGTCTTTTTCTCTTCTAACAAAACCTAGAGCTGCTTTTTAATAACTTTATTTTTTTTTAATATTAGAATTAATTAAATTATTTTTAAAATGACGCTACCATTTTCTAGAGGACGCTAATGATACTAGTGTATCCCTTCAATTCTCTTTGCCCTGTAGATTCTTACTGCTCTTTTCATTTTCACAGCAAGTGTTAGACCGGGTGAGTCGAATGACCCAGGGAGACTTAGTGATGTCAATGGACCAACTATTGACCAAACCACGTTTGGGAACCTGTCATAAATTTTATATGCAAGTGTTCCAGTTGCCCAATGGTGAGTAAAGGTCAATGTGTTCTAGCCTGTTTGCCTGACAAAATAACTGCCTTGCTTAACTTAACTAGATCTGAACTGTTGGGTCCCTTGTGTGATCAAGTATTATCCTTCCTCTTAAATTTTTTTTTTTTTTTTTACTTCTGTTACATCTTGAACAACTACAGTGAACTAAGATTGCAGACGTGAGCACAGTCAAGAAGTGCCAGATCTCATTCTTCCTTAGACGAGACACGCTAGATTTTAATCAAACTGGCGTGTTCCATCCGAACAGACGCACACAGCCCGTCCTGTTTTGAGCATGAAGTTGGGCTGAAGAACGTGTGTCTATCTTCAGGTTGCTCAGGGTCTTGTCTAGCCAGGTTTTGAAAGTCTTGCAGGATGGAGGTTTCACAGCCTCTCTAAGGAACTGTGTAGTTGCTTAACCGTCTTCACCGTAAAGAATTTTTCAGTATGGCCAAATCAATTTACCCTGTTGCAATTTGTGCCCACTGCCTCTTGCATCTTCACTGTGCACCTCTGGGAAATCGGGCTCTTTTTTTTTTCTCTGCAACCTGCTGTAGACATTGGAAATTTGCAAAGGAAGAGATGCTGCTTGATAGGTTACCAGGGGTGTTGGCACACATAGACACAGTTACAATTCTCTATGGGAAAAGTAGTCTTTGCATCTCTTTGCCTTCCCCCCTCTCCAGCTTTGAAACTGCACTGAAAAGCTTGTGAAGTCTTTACTGTTAAAGCTGAGCAAATGCACTTGGGAGGATAATGGTTCTTTTGCTTCACTGCCTCTCATCCTGTCTCCCAGTCTACAGTGATCTTTGAACATGCTCTTCGGGTTGACATGTTCTGTATGGTTTTGTTTTGATCTCTATGATGACCTGTTTTACAAAACAGGGAAAGTTTACAGCAAATGCTTTTTTTTATTAACGGAAGTAAGAGTTATTTCGATATAGTGATGTGAATTTCTACAAATGGATTGCGCCGCCAGTGTTATTTACTGGTTAGTCTCTATTACAGGCTCTTTGGTTTGTGAGACACTTAAGAACAGGTTAATTGTAGCTGTCATTCCCACCCCTCTGTTCTTGTTTTTTTTTCCTAGATCAAACAAAAACCCTGATGTTCTTTGAAGGGTGTCCTCAGCATCTGGGTTGCACTATCAAGTTGTGTGGTGCTGCAGAGTATGAGCTGGCCCGTGTGAAGGAGATCCTGATTTTCATGGTCTGTGTGGCTTATCATTCCCAGCTGGAAATCTCTTTCCTTATGGACGAGTTTGCCATGCCCCCTACTTTAACCAAAAATGCCTCCTTTCACTCCCTTATTGAGGAGTCAGGAGATGAAAATGAACATCAGAATCTCTTCAATGGAGAGGACTTCAGTACAGCAGTCAGAGACATTGAACTCTCTTCCGACAAGCTTCCTGTCATCTCTGAATCAGTGTCCTCTGATGAGGTCAGCTTGGTTGAACAAAGAAACTTATTTGAGAGAGGTGACCAAGAGAGCAGTCAGCAAGAAACAGTGTGTTCAAAACAGCAAGAGCACCACAAAATGGAGTCAACGTTTCCAGTGTTCAACTCTGTACCTTCTGCAATACCTGAAACATCCCTGCTGCCCCTCCATGGCATGGACCAGCACTTGGTCGCTCTGGATAGCCAGCCCCTAGAGCCTCCGCAACAAGCGGATGATCTGCAGGAGTCCAAGAGTCAGATGAGAGTCTTCAGAGACCCTCTCCAGGATGATACTGGCTTATATATCACAGAAGAGGTAGCTTCTTCTGAGGATCGTCTCAAGGCTTACTCTGCAGCATTTAAGCAGGAGTTGAAAGATGTTATTCTCTGCATTTCTCCTGTTATGATGTTCCGTGAACCGTTCCTTTTGACTGAAAAAGGTATGAGGTGTCCTGCCAGGGAATACTTCCCTGAGCAAGTTTATTGGTCTCCTCTCCTCAATAAGGAATACAAGGAGTTGGAGAGCAGAAGGAAGAAACAGTTATTGCGGGATCTCTCTGGACTGCAAGGGATGAATGGGAGTATCCAAGCTAAGGCTGTCCAAATTTTACCTTCTCACGAGTTGGTTAATACTAGAATAGCTGAGCATCTAGGTGATAGTCAGAGCTTAGCCAGAATGCTGGCTGACTATCGGGCCAGAGGAGGGAGGATACTGCAGAAAAACGCTGATCCCTTTGCCCAAAGTAAGGATGTGTCCGGTGTCCCTACTGGAAAAACTGGATGCAGAACTGAAGAGGATGAGAAAGGACTTGCCCAGAGTGAATCCTCATGGTCTAATAAGGTAAGATGTAAGCTGTGCTACAGAAAGCACATGAGTACAACAATTTTCCCTGGCAGCACAGAAGGCTTAGTGTTTTGTATTAAATATTAAACAAAAAGTTTTTTGGATGGGTCAAAACAGCATTTCAGACTGTAGTGTTCTGGGTACCTAAACAAGCTGATGTAGTCAGGGATTAGATGAATTTGAGAAAGCAGAATGGGGAACTGGCTGCAAAACTTGTCTGAAAAGTGGAAAAGCTAATAAGATTCCACTTTCTGACATCCTGGAAAGTGCGCAAAGTCAACTCAAAATCATGGTTTAGTACACTGTCTGTTCAGCTCAGCTGTATGACTAGATCCTGAAAATGAGTACATGGAGGGGGAGAAAACGTTTTTGTTTCTGAAATTGGACTTTCCTGCTGTTTCTACTAGTGATTTCTGAACATATTATTTTTCAGTCTTCAGGGGGCTTAGTGTCATGGAAACAGCATGTAATTACAGGTTATAATTACCTTAAAATATATGGTTATTTTTAAAAGCTTGGGTGATCTAGAGAAGTGTGAGAATCTCATAACGCAAAAAAAAAAAAATCTTTTTAGAAATTTCAAACCAAGGACAGGTGTATTCTTAACCAGAAATATTTAAAGGTAGGAGAAACTGTGTGTCATGGAAGCAGCTAAGTTATATTTGAGGAACTTGGGACTTTCTGGCACAGGAAAGCTGTACGGGGGGAAAAAAGACCATGAACAGGAGGAGTACTGGAGCTGGTCTTTAGCATTAGTCAAGCGTTGCGGACCCTGGGTCACTCTCAGCCTCCATGTTCATAAGCAGTAGTCACTTTTTAATCAGAGCTTAAAATGAACTGGAAATCTGTGTAGCTTCACAAGCCGTATGAACAGTAAGAGGAACCATTGCTCCGGATCAGACTAGTCAATACCAAAGAAAAGTGTTTGCTAACTTCATAGTTCAGTGGGGTGTACGAGGGGAGACAGTTCCACTCCAGCATCTGTTTGCAGAGCAGGACAGAAAGTTGAGGAGTCTGCTTTCTGTAGCCTGAATGAGTAATTTGAGTAAAAAAATTCTGGCAAAGCTTTGACTCCTTCAGATGATGACCTGCTAGCATCCAGATGCAGGCATGTCCTGTTCAAGATGTGCTAATATGTGATGTGCCTTGGAGGCTCTGGGGCTTTGCGTGTTTTTTTTTATGGTGGTGGGTCATTTCCACCCCCCCCCCCCCCCCAAATTCAGTCCTCCTTTGCTTTCTTTCCATGCACACGCCTCACTTATGCATATTAGTTATGCTGTTCTAAAAATAGCCCTTAGTGTTTACACAAGGTACAAGTCTAACCTTATATTACCCTAGAGCTTTAGGTAATCTATTGAAAAGGAACAACCAGGGATTTGCCCTTAAATAAAACTGCTAGAAAAAAATTTGGTGTGGTCAAGAGTTGTGTGTGGATGGAGGTGTCTGTAACCAGTGAATAAATTTTTCTCTCCACCAGGTGGACTGCCTGAGTCCAGTAAACCATCAGAGGCTCTGTGTTCTCTTCAGTAGCTCTTCTGCTCAGTCCAGCAATGCTCCGAGTGCCTGTGTTAGCCCCTGGTATGAAAACTACTCCTCTACAGCTTATCTAGTTGCTTGGTGTTTATTTACTTATTTATTTTTTCTACCTCTCCTTAAGACAGCGTCAATGCTTGCTTAAAAGCAATTTTTATTAAGGACTCCTGGGAAGGTTGTGTCCATCCTGTAACAGGCAAACTGTTGCCACGTGAGTTTTTTTTTTTTTTGTCTGGTCAGGTGGGACAGAGCAGTATCCCTGAGTCTTTGCAGTCCCTGAGGCATGAGTGAGAAAGCCCAGCCTGGCACTGGATGCTTCAGTTGTGCCTTTGACTGCAGAGAGTAATGTATGGGTGGGGAGGGCACTGCGTGCCTTCTTGCGGGGAAGACTTGGTGTGTATAAACACAGAAAAATGCCCAAGCCCAAAATTAAGGCCTGAGAGAGAATTTTAGAAAGAATACTTCTAGATAGTGCTATCCAGGAGTGGTATTTGAATAAACAGCCTTGTCTTTTTCATATTAAAGTCAGCAGCATTAAAAGCTTTAGTTGTATGTCTAACACGCCATCAACTACTCACAGCCTCAGAGTAACTTGTGACAGGCTTTTGGCAGTAATCTTCGGACAAGTCCCAGTGTTTCTTCGTCTGACTCGGAAGAAAGTAAGAGATGGTGGTAGCTTCCTTATAGGGGAAGGTCTAGGGTTCCTGCTCAAAGCTGAGGAATGAGCCAAAGGTGATGATAACCATTTCATTAAAAAGCAGCAATAAAACTACAGAAATAACTGGTATTAGTCAGAAAAGTCTGAATTGTGACACTTAAGTTGATACGTGTTTTAAGTGGCTTGCTCACTTCAGATTCTGAGAACTCAAAAGTTGCTATTAAATTTTTTCTTGGAAGGGAGTAAGAGTTTGTGTAGGCTTCTTTTTTCTTCTAGGTGTGCCTTTCTTGTAACTGTTAAAATGTTTGAGACTTCAAGCTGTCTAGACTTTTGTGTCTAGATACTCCAGGACATGAAGTTCAAAAGTGCGATTGAATTGTATTCAACTTTTAAATGTCAAATTTAAAGTTGTTCCAGCAGGAACTCAGATCACTATTGGTGAACTTCAAACTTGACAGCAGGGGTCTGGGAAGGCTAATGAAGGCAAAAAAAGCCTTTGAAGGTGTCCAGGGCTGAAAACAACCAAGCTGTAGGTGTAGATTTGTGGACTGAAGCCATTCCGCAGCTAACAATGGCAGGATTTCTCTCTAAAGCTTTTGTTCCCCCTCTACTTTAGGATTGTAACCATGGAGTTCTATGGGAAAAATGACCTCACTCTGGGTGTCTTTCTGGAGCGCTATTGTTTCAGGTGAGGAAGAACTTATTCCAAATCAGTGTAGACATGCTCTTAAAAAAAGAAAACAAAAAAAAAACCTGACGATCCATTTGTATCCTGGAAAAGCTTACTGCTTAAATCTGCTTTTCCATTTGCTTTATTAGCATGCTGTAGTGAAACAGGAACTGGGTTTAGGAATTCACTTCCTTGTGCTCACTTATAAGCAAGTATGTCCACTGCTTTCCCACTTCTGTCCTGTTCCTCTTATTTCCTGTAATGAGAAAATGGAACAAATGATGCAACAGGACTTGTAAGTTCGTAAAGTCAAATGTGATCACTCAAGTACTTGTAATGTATTCCAAATAGTTTTTTTTTCAAGGCAAGTAATTGTACCAATCAAAATTTTATGGGGTTCCAATTGGAACTTTCATACAAATTAAGGAAAAAAAACCTGCTCCTTCAGTGTCATCCGAACAAGATGCTCGGATGCGAGGTAAGTAAGGTCTTGTCATATCTCCCAGGATGCTAATATAAATGGTGCCAAACATTTTTATCCCTGGCAAAATGTCATGCGGTTTGTTTCGTATGTCTGGGATATAAGTTGCTGCTGTTCAGTACTAGCTTGCTACCAGAGCTGCATGCAAAGTCTCAGCAGGCTGAGAAGCTGTGTAGGTAGTTTGTGGGTTCTCACAAAACAAAATTGCTCTCTTCTCTGCACTGGCCCTTTGCAATAGCAAAATGTGCCTAGTATTCAAACTTCTCTGGAGGGACAAGTTCACCTTGTGCTAGACAATAGGAAAGAGGAACTTAGCCTGCCTCAGGTTCCTATTTCTCTCTGCTGCCTAGCTCTCCTGTGCTAGAGTGAACCCCTCTCAATATTCTCTGCAGTTTCAGTAAATAAAACTCTTGGGACTCCTGCCCTTCTCTTCCCTCCCCTCCACCTCCCCCCCCCCCCCTTAAACAAGGAGGATCTGGACTATACGTTCTTGCTACTTTAAAGGTTTTCCTGTTTCACCTTTGTGTCAAAAGGATTCATCTTTTGTTTTTCTGATATTGGAGTCTCTGCTATGTGACTTGGAAGACACCCATCCAAAGAGAAGTAATGAATTCGTCTGTTTGAAGAGGTGATATAGCAACAGTTTATTCATCTCGTCCTTCAGGAGCTGAAACATTAAAGTTTTAGAGGCTCTTTGGTACATCTTTGTCCCCAGTAGCCTTTCATCTGGGATGCTTCCTAAGAGCTGTTCTGATTTGATGCCAAGCACTTCTTGGTGCTTGATCCCTATTTTGTGGACTATATGGAATACATTGGTCGAGTCAGTGTTATCCTAGAAAGGTTGTGATATCCACCGATACCCAGGCACTGCTTTTGGGATCTGCACAGCCATTGCTGGCAGGGGAACCTCCCTACATGCCGCTCCTAAATGAGCGCACTTCCCTCTGCAGAAACAGTCTTCACTTAAAGCTTAGTAAACTTTTACAGTGAAGGTCTAGTATGCCTTTTAATGCCATGGTACCAATATGTTGAATCAGTTCTTTAAGAGTGCCTAGCATATGATGATTTATCACTGTCGCGATATTTCTTTCTAAGGCCTTCCTACCAGTGCCCCAGCATGTTCTGTGAAACCCCAATGGTGCACCACATTCGTCGTTTTGTCCATGGGCAAGGCTGTGTGCAAATTGTGCTAAAGGAGCTGGACTCCCCAGTCCCGGGATACCAGCACACGATTCTTACCTACTCCTGGTGTAGACTGTGCAAACAGGTAAGGATGCAGACTTAGGAACTGTTGCTGTTCCACTTGTGGTATTCCTATGGTGCCTGGCCTTGTACGGAAAGGCAACGTTTTTTTTGAGAAAGTGCTCATTCCTGGAGCGATGGGTAAACTAGTACAAAACGTATTACTGATATAAGTGTGTTCGTGTGTCTACAAATTCCTTTCTCAGAATTGCATCTGAGGGTGAAAAGTCTTGTATATTGTGACCCTGTTGGAGAGAGTCAAACCTTGCGCTGACAGGATAGGTTTAACTGGAGTTGATATATTGCTGTAAGTGAATTGCTGACACAGGAGGGAAAGACTGGAGTTGTCCCCTTAAAGGGGAAGACTGTGGTCCACTGCCGGAAGTGAAGCCGTGAAAGCAACTGAAGAATGTGTATATAGGGAAGAGCAGACGCTAAGAACTGCTAGTTTAGTAATTGGCTAAAACCACTTAGTATTCTTTGTGATCTGCCATAGGCTGGGCAGTCTGCACTGAGTCAGGAGTGACTGATGTAATGTCTAGACTTCCTTTAGTAGAGCCTAGAAAGTAAAGAAAATTTTCATCAGATGAATGATTGTTTTGAAAACCACAAGATAGTAAGATTGCATATTATCTGAGACTTCTGTAATTTAGCGCAGAAAACATTAGCAGCAGGATGCTCATCTCTGGCTAAACTTATTGTAAAACTTAGGAGCCTTCAAAGGGACAAGAACAAAACTTAATTAAACAATATTCACCTAGTGCCTCAAACTGGAAAACATTGTAATTACCAATGTGAATGACTCAATTCACCTACTTAATGCTAGCTTAAACATGGGTGTTGGATTTAAAGATATCTGGAGGAAGTTAATTTAATTGCTGAAGGCGAGCCCTATTTTGCTATGTATGTGCCTGTTCCATAACCTTTTATTTCAGTGTACTCATGTAAACACTAATATGTTTGTGGCTATTAGGTATGTATAAATTGGTGGCTACTCTAACTTTGCAAGCACTGCTGAAGTTGAAATACACTGCAGAGCAATACCAATGTATTTCTAGTTAAAGAATGGCCACAGAAGAAGTGTATAATGAAATCATTGCCACTGACCATGTGCTGCTGGAAATCCTCCTTGTGCAGAGAAATGACATCTTGAATATGAGCTTGCATCAAGGATGTATTCAAACTCCCTCAAGTTAGCACTTGCAGTCATCTCTGACTAGCAATTGCTGCTTATCCGGTTTATTTTAACTACGTATACATTGCCTTTCGCTTCCTATAGACACCATAGTTTTGTTGGTATGTCTCATAGTCATGAATGCTTCTGGTACTAGACATACTAGATTGCTGTCTAGGTTACTCTGTCCTTAATTTCATCCTTCAGGCCCAGGATTAAGACATTTTGCTTTCCATTTTCAGGTGACTCCAGTTGTCCCACTTTCCAATGATTCTTGGTCTATGTCTTTTGCAAAATACCTCGAGCTGAGATTCTACGGGCACCAGTACACTCGAAGGGCCAATGCAGAGCCGTGTGGTCACTCCATTCACCATGACTATCATCAGTATTTTTCCTATAATCAGATGGTGGCATCTTTCAGGTGAGGTCTATTGCTAGAAACCTTTCTTTGTCTAGCACTATGTGAAGCATATGGTCAAGTAAGGATTCCTCAAGTCTGTCCTTCACTTTGAATGCAGCATGGGGTAGTGTGACTGTGCTATAACCGTAAGTGCAGGGGTGCAGGTGTGGGTGCCATCACTGCTCTACATGGGGTACGCAATATCCAAAGGAAGGGATGGTTACAATTCATGATATAGAAGGGCAATAATGTGTGATCTCCGTTTTAAAGAACGTTTCTCCCTATTTAGTCTATAAGACTTCCAGAATTTTATTTTTTGCAGCATGTTCAGATAAATTAATGTGCTGTTACTTGCTGCTAAAATTAAAGCCCTGGAAGCATCAGCAGTGCCTATCTCATATGAAGCCACAAACTGCAACATGGCACGGAAGTACTATATGGGGAGAGTTTTGTTAACAGCCGTCTTCTTATTTTCTCAGCTACTCTCCGATCCGTCTGCTTGAGGTGTGTGTCCCGCTCCCCAAAATCTACATCAAACGACAAGCTCCGTTAAAAGTTACTATTTTGCAGGATCTCAAGGATTTCTCTCAAAAGTGAGCTTTGCTTTCATGCCTTTTGGACTTGTATCAGTAGAACACATAAAAACCATTCTTGCTAGTAGAAACAAGACAGTTGCTAAATATTGATTATTTAATAGAAAAGTAATGATTTAAAATGCTTAGAATTATAGGCACATACAGTCCTAAGTGAGGGTGCTTTGGAACCTTCTTTCTCACCTTTATCTGCTCTGTCTGTCCTGGTCCCTCACATCTCTTCATCTGGTACAGTTTGGCTTAAACATGGCCGTTAGAAATCAAGAGTCATCTCTTTCTTCTCCATCCCTCAATATTGCACTGATATCTGAGAGATCTAGTGTGTTTCTAAACTACGTTGCCAAGTAGGCCTTGGAAGACTGACTGTCAGCTGATGTCTGGAACCTCACTCTTGTGAAATGCCTTCTCAACCATAGCTAAAACCGTTCTAATTCTTTTCTCTAATCCTAAAAATGGATCAGAGGGAGTGGTCCTTGAAGGCTTAACCTAAAAGCTACAGGTAGTGCTTTGTATCCTTGCTCTAACATGCCTTTTTGGAAGGACCATCTGACAGTGTGTATCTTGACTTCAGCCTAGAAAAACTGCGAAGAAGATATTGCTCAAATCTGTTATCTGAACAGAAGTATTTTCATTATATTGGTTATGTGGCAATTAAGCGTGTGAGAAATGTTGCCTTTGGATTTCCAATCTGATGATAATGTTTAATCAGGTACCTTTTTTGTAGTGTGAGCAAACTGCCTCAGGCCCAGCCACCTCCTAAGTGCAGGAACAAAAAGGTGGGAGACAGACATGGGAGGAAGCTGTTTTAAATCCAATCTGACTGCTGTTCTTTCTAGTGGTACCATTCCTGTATGGCTAGTCTTTCTGTGCCTGCCTGACTTAGGAGCTGTGAAGCTTTGTTTAGGACTGATATAAATGTACTCGCTGCTGGTGGAAGTGTAGCTTGTAGACCTAGATTTTTCTGAGATCAAGATGACGTAACGGTTCACTTTGATAGTAATGCATTCATGACCTTTCTAACGTCTTTCATTGCTAAGAATATGCAATGGAGAAGAATGTTAAAGTGTGTGTAACAGTTGAGGGTTCTGCTATGCTAATGGTTTTTTTTTTTTTTTTTCCCAACTTTCCCAGTATATTCAGTGGGACAGCCCACTGTGTGGAAGACTGTCTTATGTTGTCTCTTGTATTGTGAAACTCTAACCTTAAACACATTCAGACTTCTATGAAAGAACGTTTAAGATGATGTTTTAAGTAAGCATAGCTTAACTCTTTGCATCTCTGTTGACAGGGTGTCACAAGTGTATCTTGCTGTTGATGATCGCCTTGCTTCTCTGAAAACAGATACTTTTAGCAAAAGCAGGGAAGAGAAGATGGAAGACCTCTTTGCGCAGAAAGAGGTAATGGACTGCTTCTGCACCAGCAGAGCATAGGCTGCAAAGCATGCAAGGAAGGAACTCTGGTCGAGTGTCATGTCTGGTGACAGAATATCGACACTTTATCTCTTGGCAGATGGAAGAAGGGGAGTTTCGGAACTGGACTGAGAAGATACAAGCGAGGCTGCTTTCGTCATCATTAGACACACCTCAACAGCTGCAGTCTGTTTTTGAGTCTCTGATAGCTAAGAAGCAAGGTCTCTGTGAGATGCTGCAAGCCTGGAATAATAGGTAAGGAGAACAAATGTTGGAATCATGAGCAACACTGGTACTATGTTGCTTGCAGGAGGGAAGAGAATCTTCTATGTTCCCTTCTGTCTTTCCCTGTAGCGCAATTGCTATATAGAGGGTGTTATGACAGCTTATGCTGGATGTTCTCTACTGCTTAAGACCACAGAGCTGATTGACTGGAACAGAAGATCCTTAATTAAAAGCCAGATAATAAAAATGTTGTGTGTTGTTGAACTCAGCTTGCATCTGAGAAGAGAAAGTGTCATTTGAATACAAATTGAAAGAGAAGCGAAAGACTGGAAGAGAGGAGTGTATGTGAAAGCAATTGGTTCAGTAAAACAATCTTGCAGCTGAGCAGATGTCAAAAGAAATGCTTTAGACAACTTACCTTGCTGTTCTTATGAGAACTCTCCCCTCTCACTCTGCAAGCCATCTGGGGTTTGGTGTTTGGCGCAACTCCTGCTGCTATAGTATTCCTCAAGGCACGAGGAAAAGTTCTGTCTGTGGTCACTTGAAACTTGGCTTTGGTGTGTGTTAGCAACTATCTGAGTTTGCAGTAAAGACTTGTGAAGGTCAGCTTGGCTGTACTGCAGTATGGAAAATCTTCATAGTCTGTGGCTTTCACAGCTAACGCATGTAACCTATTTTTGGGGTGGTTTTGTTTTTAAGATTGCAGGATCTCTTCCAACAAGAGAAAGGGAGAAAACGTCCCTCAGTGCCACCCAGCCCTGGAAGACTAAGGCAAGGTGAAGAAAGCAAGGTACTGACAGCAGACTGAAAGCTAATTCTACCTTTGCTCTGGTAGATCACAATAGTCTAAAACTGACTTCACCTCACTCATATTGAGTAAACTCTTCTCACTGCATCGTGAAATTTTTATCTGTAAAAGCTTAAATTGCATGTGAACACATGCATCTTTTCTTTTTTTGTTAAGATGAGAACCTAGAGCTATATTATACAGAAATAAAGACTGAGTATAAATAGCACTTGATATTTGTGTGTGCGTGCGCACATGCTCGTGTACTGTTGACGTGAATAATGACAGCACAGAACTGGCCTCAGTGTCAAGGGTACATCTAGACAGGTTCGAAGTCGTTGTGTTAGGCTCTAGATTTGGATAAAATCAGTTGATTAATCTAGAGCCTTAATAGGATGAAAGCAGGGTGAGAGAAAATGGCACAGTGACTGTCACCTATCAGGTTTATAGGCGCTCAGCTCTGAAGAGGAAAAGGCCAAAAACACATCAGGAGATACGGGTGGTGTAAGCAGACCAAGGAACACAGGCAATACTGATAATAAATCAGCAGGTTCCCCTTTGCTTTGTGAGGTGTCCTGTGGCATCTGGCCAGGGGAAAGTGCAAGTGATTTTGGAACTGCTGCCTCCCAAAGGGAGCCCTGCTTAGGGGGACTAGTAGTTGCCAGTGTGCTGGTCAGCCTCCCTTTTGGGAGCTGGTACTGTGTGAAAATGTCCGGACTGCAAGACGATACAATAGTAAGTATCATATAGAAAGGCTGAACTCCTAAAAGCTCTAATTTAAGCAAAGTGTGCTAAAGGACCTTGAGGGTAGCTCTCGTTCATTCTGAGACCCTGATTTGCTCTGCTGCGTGTACATGTGTCTTTTTCACTTACCTAGTACTTTTCAGTGCTGAAATGCGTTTAACCTTGATCCAGCTGCCAGTAGGCTTATCCAGAGAAGGAGTTCTGTTTTTAAATCAGCATACAGAGGTGATAGCAGTCATGAGTAGCTGGGATGCTGTGCCTTGTCTCCTCCATGCAGTGACAGATATAGTGGTGGTGCTGAGGCTGGAAATGGTGGGTGGGAGCACTCTGCTGCAGCAAGTTTGCTTTTGCAAGTGTCTCGCAGAGAGGGGAAGGCATAAAGCTGTAAAGAGCCTGGCATCAACATTGATCTTTTGTTACCCTTTTAGATCAGTAGTATGGATGCTTCTCCACGCAATGTTTCTCCAGCACTGCAAAACGGAGAGAAAGGTCTGTTGTGGGATTTTTGTTTGTTTTTTGTTGTTGTTTTCTTAAGCAACCAAAAAGAAGCTTGCTGTAACCTTTTCTCTGACATGACGTGGCAGCCTTTTTTTCCTCTAAATTGCCAAGTTTGTCAGTGAATCCCCATTGCACGAGATGGAAATAAACCGATTTCTAGTTTACCTTTATGAAAAGCAAACTGCTTCTAATGTGGGGCTGTGTTACTAATGAGGCTAAATTGGCCATCAAGGGTTTTTCCTTTGAACTTAATCACAGTTAAACAATTTCTGAGTCTTTCTAAATAACAGAATAGCTGCACGCAATCTGGGGAACGCGTCTAGCTTGTTCTCTGAAGTGTTTATAGGTGCTGAGAGCTCTTACCTGTGAGGCATACTGAGAGTGTGGGGGCTGAAGTGGGGGGGGGATAAGCCTATGCATTTTCTGGAGGTTATGTGCTACACTGATTTGTTGCTAGTTCCTTTCCTCTGGGTGGTCCTCCCTGCTTGCTAAGTTTAAAAAAAATAAAAACGTAAAAAATGGGAAGTAGAGACTGGTGATGGCTTG
Organism: Struthio camelus; assembly: GCF_040807025.1. Taxonomy (NCBI): domain Eukaryota; kingdom Metazoa; phylum Chordata; class Aves; order Struthioniformes; family Struthionidae; genus Struthio; species Struthio camelus. The sequence goes on along the minus strand of NC_090947.1, from coordinate 7,617,917 downwards.
GCCTGGAGGCAAGCAATATCACCTGTGAATATCAGCCATGTGAAATGCTTTCCTGTGTCCTTCACTCTCTTTGTACTTTCAGAGGATCGTTTCCTGACCACTTTATCCAGTCAGAGCTCCACAGGCTCCACCCATCTGCAGCTGCCCACCCCTCCAGAGGTTGTGTCGGAGCAGCTGACCAGTGGCTCATCCTTTGCCAACGCGCTCTCTGAACAGGACGCAACCAGCAGCTCAGAAGGTATAGTTCAGCTGTGGTCTCGTATTCCTTCTCCTGCCTCTCTGTGGCAAGCACGTGGGATCCTTTTAGGAAATGGCAGCTTTGGTATTTCTGGGAAGCATAATAGCTAGAACGAGTCGCTTCAGCGAGCAGACAGAGAGTACCTTTTGCTCCTCAAAAGTACACTGCTTCAGGCTGAGCGCAGACGTTTTTATTTTAATTTTTTTTTTTTTGCAAGTACTCAAACTCTGCCTCAGGCTAATAGCTCAGGACTCTTCTGCAGCTGCAAAAGAAATATATTATATGCAGACTAGCAAGAAACCTACTTGTCTCTTCTGTTAAGGTCAGTGTTGCTTCTCTCTCTTGTTCTTTTTCCCTTACGTGCTTTCTTTTTTGTCTCAAGTACTTCTCTTTGACAAAACAATAGATGCTGTCTTTGAATGCTCTTCACTGCTATCTTTAGGCCACAGGTGGAGTCGGTTAGCCCTCTAAAAACAAGTTATTAGTGCAGGCATGATGCTTTATGCATCAATTGAGATACAGTGTGTGTATGTGTAGTTACAAGGGCAGAGGATCAGTTCAGAGTGGGAATGAGGAGAGCCTTGGAGTCTGTTGCGGGTTTTCAGTAGCTTTAGGCAACTCACTAGATCTTGGCCTAGTTTTCTAACTGGGGAAAATAACTGTGGTATTCTGGGATTGAAGAGTTTTAGGGACAGATACTATAGGACTTGATGGAAATAAAAATTGATCTACTAGCTTCCTTTCAGATTCACAACTTGAAGTTTCATTCTGTGGTGCAAAATTAAGTCATCTCTGTTCCAGAAGTCTTTGATGGACACTCACTGGGATCTACAGACAGCCAAGTGAAGGAGAAGTCTACTATGAAAGCTATTTTGGCCAACTTGTTGCCTGGAAACAGCTATAACCCCATTCCGTTTCCCTTGTAAGTACTGCCTAATATATGTGAAATACCAAATTGGCAGCCTGGTCCAATTGCAGACAGAGCTGTGCGTGCTTCCTCTGCTTATTAGATCATTTAAGTCATCACCTAGGCTTTGCCTCTGAATAAACTGTAAATCTTCCTCAAGGCAAGGAGACTCTTGTGTGTCTTCTAGGTGTTTGTAGGTCACCCTCTTTCCTTATTAATGACTCAAATCCTTCTCCTATTTCACCCTTGCGCATATGTTATCTATTTCATCTCTTCCTGGCAGGCATCTGGCCCCAGAACCCCTCGGTGGGGGGGAGGGAGTGTCATGTCATCTTACTTCTCTGCTGCAGGGAGGGAAAGGCTATGTCCTTCCTTACCAAAGACTTACTAAAGCTACATGCCTGCCTCTTTTGTTTTTGCTTCCAGACCTCTTCCAAGGGTTGGACTCAAGTGGGCGTTGTCTGGGTGTAGGTCAGGTTCAATGGCTACTGCATGTGCCCTCAAGTTCCTTGCCCACGTGAAAATGGGCAGGCTGGAAAGTCTTTCAGCTACTTGGTCTGCGTGCATTATAGTTTTTCTTCTTTGTTTGATGTGAGCCTAATGTTTGGCAGCCTGAGTTGAACTCTTTTTAACCGTACCCCAGGGTAGTAGTGGAGGCCATGGGCTAGTGAGGTAAAAGGTAAATGGTTGGGGCCTACAATTGAGTTTTTAACCAAAAAAAAAAAAAAAAAAAAAGGACTTGGAAGGCTTTTTGGAGACTTGTATCCTAAACCTTTTGTTCAGAGGTGTCCACGTTTTGTACTTTTGCTTCACTCTGCAGGCCATGCTGCAGGACAGTCAAAACAAGCATAAACAGATTTTGGTGCTGTGGAAACAGTGGCTGCTAAACAGAAATAGACTCGTCCTCTAGCTTGGAGCTGGTTCTCTGCTATGATAAACTTGCTTGAAGTGATGATTTTTTTGCCCTAACACATTAACTTTTAGATTTAGCCACATAGCTGTGAATGTGTCTAATGGGAGAAGCTGATCTGGGGCTCTTTGGCTCTGTGTTGAGACTTGCAGTTCAAGGAATTGTTTGTGTCTAGAGTGCAGTGATGAAATTTGGGTTTTGACCAAAACTTAAGCTTTGCTTTCTATAAACTGCTATGATCTACTAACATTCTCCCTATTTTATTTTTGTTCAGTGACCCGGATAAACACTACCTAATGTATGAACATGAACGTGTACCTATTGCAGTCTGTGAGAAAGAACCAAGCTCCATCATAGCTTTTGCTCTCAGGTACTGGTGTGATATGCTGTTCCTCTGAGGTATAAACGAACACATGTTATACTTCTGCAGCTTTTGTGTGCAAGGAATGCATAAACTCTGGTAAGGAACAAATGGAGAATTTTTTTTCCCCTCAGCTGCTTTGAGAGTTTCTACCAGAGCTGAAGTTGTGTCCATACGCGCCTTCCACGTGTCAGTAGCATTTTTCAACCTGCAACTGGATTTCAGGCTAATCTTTCCCAACTCCGTACACAAAAATGAGTTAGTTGAGTATGGTGTTCCCTGGAAGCTGACACTGTTAGGGAAAGAATTCCAAATGCAATTTCCTTAGCTCTCCAGCCTGGGGGAAGTGCAACTGAGCTAAGGGACAAAAGCTTGGCGTTCACAACACGATCGCTCCATTGCGTATAGTCATGGTAGCTCTTGCTACGGCTGAGCTTTCCAAGCCAGGTGCTTCAGTAAACCTTAGGGCTTATGTGTCACTAGGCAACAGGCTTTTGAAGTAGCTCGTTCTTAAATTGTGCGTGTGGACATGGTGGGGGGAATGGGTGGCAAAAGGGGATATCTTCGACAGCATGATCCAGAGCAGCTTCTGTTCCAAGAGAACTAACAACTAATTGTGGTGGGAAGGTGTCCTACTGTAGGTTTGTTTCTGGCAGTTGTGTCTAAACTGAAACTTGGGGCTCATATTGCAAAGACTCCCAGAGGACAACTGACCTTTTTTTTTTTTTTTTTCCTTCCCTTTTCAGTTGCAAGGAATACAGAAATGCCCTGGATGAGTTATCCAAAGCATCTCTGAAGAACAGTTCTGAAGAAGGATTCCAGCCAAACAGGTTACATGAAGGAACTGCAGTATACTAAAGCAAAGGCAGAGTCATTATGGTGAAGAAGTGCAAGCTAGGATGAGGAAGGGCCCTCAAAATATGCCTCTGTTGGTCCTTCTGCCTCTGTTGGTCCTTCTGCCTCTGTTGGTCCTTCTGCCTCTGTTGGTCCTTCTGCCTCTGTTGGTCCTTCTGCCTCTGTTGGTCCTTCTGCCTCTGTTGGTCCTTCTGCCTCTGTTGGTCCTTCTGCCTTATGGTGGAATCTGATGTGTTCCATGTCACCAACGCATTCTTACAGTATCCGAGTTTCCATTTCACACCGGGGCTGTGCTGGCTTCATCACCTGATCCCCTGATTGTGTGCATGCTAGAAATGACTGGGCCTGAACTTCTCTATGGTGATGGAAGCAGCAGTTGAAGTGAAGCCCTGAGAGAATCGGATTCAGGAGGGTGTATGCTTTTCTCAGGGAGGTGAAAGACAACTTTGGAGAATCCCACATCATTACCACTTTAAATTGTATCCTCTTCCCTTACCTGTACTTAGCATTAGGCAGGGTGGAGAACTAAATGTACAGAAGTGAAGCATTAAATTATCTTGGGTGGTAGCATTTGTTTGGCTTATTACGTATGCATGTTTTTTTTTCTCCCTCCTCCCCATTTCAGCATGCCAGACAAACCAAAGAGCAGTAGCCCTGTCCGCCTGCCTGAGGCAAACATGGGTCCCTCAAATCGCACTGCAGAACCAGAACAGCGTAAGACCATTTTGCCAAAATAATATTCATAACACTAATTTCAGGTTGAGCAGACTTAAGTCTGACAAGCAGAGCTCTAGCTCTTGTGAGGATTAACTTAGAACAAGGAAAATGTATCCTGAGCACCAAATCCAAATTTTTCCAGGTGGGCTTACCAAACTTTCTCGTGCTGAAGTTGCAACTTCTCTTGGCGTTGATTTAATACAGAGCATGTTTTATACGTCTTTAAAAGTCTGTGTCCTTGGTGGCTTATTGGGTTTCTTGTGAGATCAGAATATCTTCTATTACTTTAATCTGTTGTTATGTGATGGAACTTGGATTATTCTTGGATCTAGCCACCCACAACATGTTCTGACCTCTTTGACTATGGCATTGCCCATTTTGAAAGGATGCTAACTAAAGTGTTTTGAAATGGAGAAGGGATGTTCTTATTAACTTGCACTTTTATTTATTTAACTTACATTTGCTTTATATGTTTTCAAGATGCCATTCATTCTTTCCGAGGGGTGGACTTCTAGTTTTTTGATTTTGATTTTGTTTTTTTTTCTCCTTATATTCTTAACTTATGGCTCTTGTGACAGTTCCTGTTCTGAGTTGTCTTTGCTGCAGTTGAAATGTTGACGCTTCACTCCTGCAGTAGCAGTGATTTAAGCAGTTAATTCCCCATCCCTGTGAAACATGCTATGTCAAATGACTCCAGCATTCCAGAATGTTACTCAGAACACTAAATCAGCTAACCTGATGGACCTTGGTTGCCTGAAGAATAGCAAATGAGTTACAGTTGAGTGGTATCATCCCTCCGTTTACAGCAATCAATAGCAAATGCTTGTATGAGTCATGCTTTTATTTTTTTAAATTGCCTCTATAAGTGTCAATACCAACTTCTTTCTTTACTGTAGCAAAGAAACCATCTGGTGTTCTGTCTTTCTTCCGTGGCACGGGAGGGAAGAGCCCAGACCTGTCTTCCCAGAAGAAAGAGACCCTGCGTGGTGCTGACAGTGCCTACTACCAGGTTGGACAGATGGGCAAAGAGGGAGCAGAAAACCAAGGAGCAGAACCTCAAGGTACCAATTTCTGATCATCTTTTGCCTTGGACTGTTATGTCTCCCAAACCTCATTCAGACTTAAAGCCCAGAATGGGCTCTAGCCCTGACTTCTTTTTCAACGGTCCAAGATTACCCAACATCCTTTGAAAATGAATGTTTTGAGCACCAAATGTAGGTTTCTCTTAAAAACATTGCTTTGCCGTATGAGAAGAGAAACGGGGACTTTAAGGCCCCTGAGACGGTAGGGATAGTCCAGACAATGAATAGACTGGGCTCAAATTCCTTTGACTTGAGCTGAATTTAACCTAGTGGTCCAGGCTCTATTCCTCACTTCCTGTTTAATTTTTTATTGCTTCAGCTCATGGAAAAGAGAATGAAGAAAGAAAGCTTGCACTTATATATTACCTGAACAACTGTTCTCTTCTAGCATATATAATCATAACCATGCCTATGTATTATTGAAAAAAATAGTTTTCTTGTAATGTGAATTTACAAGTAATGCCTTGCATAGATTTTTCCGGGTAATAGTAATAATGAACAAGTCTTGCAGAGAGTGGTCCCTTTGTGCTTTCAGATGAGACAGATGGAGGAGATGGACAGAAGAAACAGCTGGTGAATCCCCATGTGGAGCTCCGTGAGTAGTTGTTGTAATTAATAACTTGAAGTCTTAATTGACATGCTCCTGTCTTCATGTGATGTAGGAGAAACGTTCTAGTTGATGAAATCATTTTCCTTTGCATTGCACAGGAAGGAAAAAAAAATCAGAACAGACCAATGGCATTTTTACTGATCGTAATCTATCTCTAATGTGGAAATACCCCACAGAATTTTTAATTTTCATTTGATCTTTTGTTTGGACAATTTCCATTGGCATATGCTGTGAACTAACTTGAACCACAAATTTTCCATTTAAGTCCTATCATTTCAAACTTCTCAAGTACAGTAGATGCGGTGGGGGATGTTTAGGAAAACAAATTTTACCAGACTTCAGTAAAACCTTCATAACTGTTACTCAAGAAGACCTTTTCTTACAGAGTTTTCAGATGCAAATGCCAAGTTCTACTGCCGGATTTATTATGCTGGCGAATTCCACAAGATGCGTGAAGTGATACTGGGAAGCAGTGAAGAAGACTTCATCCGCTCGCTCTCTCACTCTATGCCCTGGCAGGCACGAGGTGGCAAATCTGGAGCGGCATTCTATGTGACCGAGGGTAAAAGCAGCTTCTCCCCCAATTTTTTTTTTTTTTTAAATCCTGATTACCCCTAGCAGAGGGCTCTTGACCCTCACTGTCAGGTGGTCACTCAGAATGGAAAGCTGAGTGAGTTGTTCTGACGTTTTCAAAGTCAGATTGTTCTTCTCTTTGTGCGCACAGAAAAATGAAGTGATGGTAGGGAAATTCTGCTTCCAGTGGTAGCAGCTAAGGAAACAAGCTGAGCAGAAAGCTTGTAGTTTCTTAGGCAGGCTTCAGACAACACAGACTTCAGTATAATTCAAGGAAAAGTATCGTTATCAAACACTACTTTTTATTCCATATGCCATAGCTGATTTGTAGGATTTTTTTTAAGTGTAGTTTGTTTTTTGTTTGTTTGGTTTTTTTTTTAGTGGCTGATTCTAGGCTCCTATTTAAAGCAAGTCTTGAATTATCTTCTGGAAGAGTCTGTAGGTCTTTTCTATTGTCTGTATAAGGAGCCCATGTAGCTGAGGTAAATTTAACTTAAGCAATCTCCTTTTCCTGACTTGTTAATAGGCTGAAATCCAGAAAGTAAGTTCTCAATATCTGGAGTAAGAAAGCTCCTAGAAATGACCTTCTGTAGCTAAGGGTTTAAGAGAATTATTGTCCTTAAATTTTCAGGCAAACTGTTTCAACCACATGATAGTCCTTTTTGAATTTAAAAAAAAAAAAACAAAGAATACATCGCTTGCAATATGTAACCCTGTTGCCTCTGGCTGATGTTAAAACAGATGACAGATTCATCTTGAAGCAGATGCCTCGTCTGGAGGTCCAGTCATTCCTCGACTTTGCTCCACACTACTTCACTTACATCATCAATGCAGTTCAGCAGAAGGTAATAAGTCTTTATTTTAGTCTTTATTCTGTATTCTATAGACTAGTAGCAGTTTCCATTAACCCCTTTCACTTAAGCAAAAGAAAATACGTTGGAGGGTATGAGCTATATTAATAATATGGTTTAAAGATGAAAAGCGGGAAACTTTGCTAGAGCTTCTAAGCTGTGATATACAGGCAGACGAAACAGTGGCACTTTGAGTAGTTTGTCGGTCATTGCCTGTACATAGAAATCTTACCCAATGTCTTCTCTTCATCAGAAGCCTACAGCACTGGCCAAAATCCTTGGGGTCTATCGAATTGGCTACAAGAACTCTCAAAACAATACTGAGAAAAAGCTGGATCTGCTTGTCATGGAAAACCTTTTCTATGGACGGAAAATGGCTCAGGTAAGAACCGAGTGTACTGGTCAGGTGTGATCAAATGTTTTGTTCCTTTACAGTGCAGTCCTTTTCCTGGCTGAGAGCAGGAAGCCCTGGCTTACCAGTAGCTGTTTCTGGCTTACCAGTAGCCTTTTCTGTTGTTTTTACCCTCGCACATGCTGTCTATATCTAGTATTGTTCAAAGATGACAGTTTGTGCCTCTTTCTTGTTACGTGAGCCTCAGTAACTTGATGACTAAATTGACTTGTTCAGAAAGTTGTAGTGTAGACATACATCATTAGAAGTCTTGTGTTTGTTCCTGCATCTCTGGTGCTTGAGATGCTGACTGCATTGTCAGTCTAATTAGGCAAATGTGAATCCTTTTTTGCAAAGTTTTTAGAAAAACTGACTAGGATACAGACTAATTCCTCTAGGAGAGGCCTCACCTACAAATGTGGTAAGCCAGTGCAGGGGTTGGAGGAGGGCAGACTAATAAAGTTTTGAACCTACTGCCCTCTCCCTGTACCACTTAGTGCATGGAACAAGGCTTTGAATTCAATCTTGTTCTTGATAGAGGAAAAGTGATCTTTGTGAGGCAGTAGAATGGGGACATGGAAATTATTGGGGAAAACTGCTCTCAAATATAGAGTTGATGCTGAAAGGAATTTCATAGCAATGTCACATCTGAAACTACATAGTCTCACTTCTTTCCACCATCCCTCTCAATGCCTGACCTCAAAAGGTGAGCATTTCTGTGAGGGGGTGAATTGAGGGATTCTAACTAGACGTAGAAAACTTCCTTAACTGCAAGGGTGGTCAGACGCTGGAGCAGCCGGGCACGTTGAAGCCTTAAACCTCACAGAATGACAGAACAAAGTACTGTTCTTCTCTGCTTGCAGGTTTTTGACCTGAAGGGCTCCCTCCGGAATAGAAACGTTAAAACAGACACAGGGAAGGAAAGCTGTGATGTTGTCCTGCTGGATGAGAACCTTCTGAAGATGGTCCGGGACAACCCTCTGTACATCCGTTCCCATTGCAAGGCTGTGCTGAGAGCTTCCATACACAGTGATTCCCAGTTCCTCTCCAGCCACCTCATCATAGACTATTCCCTGCTGGTGGGTCGTGATGATACCAACAATGAGCTGGTGGTTGGGATCATTGGTAGGTTACCTTTTGCTTTTTCTTGCTTTCAGCTGGTGAGGCTGCTTTCTTTTGCAGGTGTTTAGTACTACTCTTAAAATTGTACCGCCACCACAGAGATGTAGGTCAGGTGGGTTTGCCTTCTCCCTGCTGGAATACTGCTGCCATCTCCCGTTAGTGTTCAGAGTAGAGGCATGATATCTTCTCCCAAGCTCTTGTATGGGCTCGTGTTAGCATTTGCATGAATAAGAATACATGCAGGAGGTCTGTCAGGCAGAGGAAAAAAGGACTGAGTTGATGTTTAACCTGCACTTTGACTCCAGTTGAAGTAGGGAGGGTTTTTTTTTTTTTTAATGCCTCGCTGTGTGTAGTCTTTAAGGTTAAATGGCTGTGTAAATATTATTGAACTTAAATTGTAACTTGTGAGGAGGTGTCTGAGGAGGAAAAATATTGAGAGAAGTTGAGATGAAAGAGAGATGTTAAGCATCACAGGATCAATTATCATCATGTAGTCTGATCTGAATATCATGGATGGCAACCTGGTAATTCCCTTACCAAATCCCCTGACATGTGACTTGAAGCTAGGAGCCTCATCTTTAGGTAGGCAAACTAGTCTTATGCACAAGACTCGAGATGGAGCCATTTTGCAGAATGTAGTAATGACTCTTTGCAATGAGATACTCCTGAAACCTAGCCCAGAAATGTTTCCAGATGAGAACTCAAGCCAAGAGGTCTGGATTACTCCATCTCACTGCTAAAGCTTGAAAGTCATTCTAATAACCCTCTTAGTTGAGAGCTGGAGTCCCAGCTACGAAGAACTGTAAGCTGTTAATGCTTCCTTGTTGTTTAGACATTTTAAATATTTGGGTAAATGGGATGAGGCTCTGCTTCCTGTGTGCATGTGGATTTTGCTATCCAATAGGAAGTTTGACCAGATTTAGAAAATACAGGTTATATGACATTTAAATGTAACTGTTCCCTCACTGTGGTGAGAACAGCTGTTCATGGTCTGAAGGACCCTGTTTAACACTAATATCTTCATAAATGGAGAACATGCCTGTTACATTAGGCTGTCAAAACATTCTCTAAATGCTACCCTGAAAACTTATGAGGTACTGTCGTGGAATAACCAGAATACAATTTAGGTTCAGGTCAGAGCAGAAGCAGTTTATTGCTATAGCTATAGGGGAGAACATAGAGCAGCAGTGTGATGGCCTCTGCTGATATGAATTCTGCCCTAATGAGGCTGTTAGAGGTAATATACCTTTGGATTATATGATCTGTCCTTCACAGGACTACGGGTGTGTGGATGAACAGAAAAAGGGGGTGAATCACTTCAGAAGAGGTGGCTCCAACAGAACAGATAGTACAGTTTTTTTTATGGACAATACATTCCTTCAGTAGCTGGGAACACAGACTTCAGCAAGGTCATTGCAGATGGTTTTTTGCTAGATAAGCCTGCAAAGGCCTATGAGCTGTTAACTATTTTATTTCCTCAGACATTAACCATTTTACTTCTACAGTACTCAAGCTGACTTTTGGGAAGGAGGGGGATGGAAAACCATTAGCGTGGACTGAGTTTGAACCTGAGGTCAGAATCTCTAGCTGTTTCAAATCTTAATCAGACTGAAGAAACATGTAAGTTAGGCCTGTGAGGGGCTGTGAGGACTTTACTTTTATTCCAAGGCCCTGTTCTGTTGGGATCTGGGACTTGGGGCGTGCGGGAACAGTAGATAGTGCACAAAACTGATGGTGACAACCCTAAAGCACTCTGGGCATTTTCTAAGAATATTTGGATGAACTAATAAGAAATTTAAGGATGGTGGGTCTGAATGAGTTTTGTTTAAAACATGCTGAGGAGAAACACATGGATACTTAAGGTGGGCTTTTGTAAATCTAGAACTAGTGAATTCAAAGCTGCCTAATCCCAAATGTTAGGACAAACGCTTACATTCTTTATGTGATCTAATTTCTTCTTTTTAGCTACCAGCTGAGAGTAATAAGAGTATCCAAGAGTTACAAGAGTAATGAGATCCAGTAGTGAAAAATTTGATTTGCCACAGCTTTACGTTTGCAGACCAAAATGTTCGTATGCTTGTTGTAATGGCTGAGCTCACTTTTTCTAGAGGGGACTGGGAAGCAATTCTGAATCTTACTTCTTGGAGCCGCCTTCATCTCTTCCACTCAGGGTCACTCATGGTATTTCCAATTCTCCATTTCATGAAGACAAGTGGAAAATATTCTCTCTATTATCAAGCCTCTGGGTGGCTGCAATGAAGAGGAATACTACTGGCTTAAACGGATAGGTGCCCGGGTCTTGATGTTGCTAGTTGTGGTGGTCAGGTAGCAGAAACTGTTAGAGCAAAGTGGGGCGTCTTGATGTGTTTCTGGGCTGAGGATCAGGTAAGTGACTCCTGTAATCAACCTTACAACTCTAATATGGTTAATGGAAAAACCCTGGAATATCTGGGAAATCTTTTTTTGCAGAGGCAGGAAGAGTTGGTAGTGATCTCGATTGGGCTTTTAAACTGTTTTTTTTCTCCCTATCCAGACATAGTTATCCAGAAAGTGAGGCAGCTGGCAAAGATAAACACTGAAGTCCTGGCTGTAGAAGCCTACTGCTTTGACATCCCTGTTGAAAGGGAAATAGATTAATTTTAGAACGTTATTTGGGTTATGATACATATGACATGTTTGTGTGTGGATTTTTTTTTTTTGTTCTTCCTGTAACAGACTATATTCGCACCTTTACCTGGGACAAAAAGCTTGAAATGGTGGTGAAGTCAACTGGCATCTTAGGAGGACAAGGTAAGTTCAGAACAGAAGCAAGACTTTAGGTCATGTTTACCTGGAAGCCTCCAATAGCTGTGCTAGCAAAGCCACAACTTGCCCACCTTGCAGAGTTTCAACACTAGCTAAACTCGTGCAGAGTAGAAGAAATAACAAGTTTCAGAGAATTTCACGCATTGGTCTGTCTTCATGAGTGACCCTTTAAATATTGTTAATCCTGGGAATGGGGTATGATCAGCCGCTTACCACACTGCTCTTTTCTGTTTCTTAGCTATCCAATATTCAGAAAAGCCTTAGCCAGCCATACAAAGATACTAGCAAGAGCAGTTTCAAGCCCTTGCTGTCTGGTTTCAGAAGATGCCTTCTCAGCCCAGAAGATTGGGTATGCTCCTGGGCTGTTAGTGTGGAGAAATCTGTATCCAGTGGTTGACTACTACTGTCCTGATTTTGGGGAACTCAGGAGCAGCTTTTGTGGGATTGAGGGGGGTTCCCTCTGTGCAATATTGGCCATCTCTTAGTAGGAGGGGAAGGGAAACACTTGGTCTCACTGCTGAGATACCTGGAAAAGATGAGAAGAGCATGTCTATAGAGTGGAGCTGTAACTGGGAGAGATTTGCATTTCTATTGGAAAAAGTCAAAGGCGTGTAAACAGGACGGGAGCAGGGGAAAGAAAATTAATCAGGGCTGCTATAAAAAGCCTAGGTGGTTCCTGCAACCTCAGACGTCTCAATTCTGTGCTTAAGGATTCAAGCCTTGATTTCACTTGTCTTATAGGTGTGTAAGAAGAAAAAATAAAAATAAAAATAAAAAATAAAAGCTGACAATACCTCTTGATTCCAAGACCCTTCCTTGTACAGTATGCCTCCATCATACTGCTGTCTGATGTTGTGATTTCATGTGAACCCTGTCTGTACTGTCATATCGATGCAATGGACTCTTTAGCCCACTTCTAACTGCTTTTGACTCTTACATATTAGGTAAGATGCCAACTGTGGTCTCTCCAGAACTGTACCGGACCAGGTTCTGTGAAGCTATGGATAAATATTTCCTGATGGTACCAGATCATTGGACAGGGCTGGGCCTGAATTGCTAAGCTAAAGCCCATATTGGGAAAGCACAAGAAGAGAGTGATATCGTAGGCTGCTCCCTTCCTGCCGTCTGCCCAGCAGTAAGCAAAAGGATTGCAATTCCATGTCTGCACTGACCGTGTGCATCCGAAGTGTAAGATCTGCTTGTTGCACTTTAATCCTCTCTCGGAGACTGACAAGTAAGCCCAGCCTCTTTAAGGATCTAAGCTGTAAGGTACCACTGAAGAGCATTGATAAGAGACATTCCCTCTGTCAGTAGGGAAGGTGATGCTATCGCCGTTCAAGAGCACTGAAACAGAGGCTATCCCGTTCATGATGGTGTAATTTTGCGTAGAAGTACATGATCTCTATGAGTCTTGCACTCTGTATGTAGCGTTGAATGAGTAGTTTATGCTTCTGTAGTGGATGTGTGGTATTGCAAATGTGAAATAAACCCCCTCTGGGTGGGTGGGTGAGTGAGAGAAAGATGAAGTTAACTCTGAAGTTCTGCTATCATTGCAGTTGTCTGTAGTTGACCTGTTTATGGTCCATGAATAACTTGGCCTGCTTAGACTCTGTGGTTTCAACTTTTGCTAGCTTCTGTAAACAGTACTTGGAGGGGTGGGGGTGCAGGTGTGGTTCCCCCCTTTTTTTTTTTTTTTTTTTTAAAAGACAGCTCCATAACTATAATGCCATAACCCTCTAAATCACTGCATCTTTAAGTGCATCTTACTGCAGTGTAACTCTAACCTCATCAGTCATAATTCCATTTTAGCTGAGTCCCATAAAAATAGGTTGACAGCCATCTGTACACTGCAAAACCCCAAATGTATCCTTTGGATCCTAAAAAATAGAAATAGTTTGATCTAAATGTCCAAATCTCTGGAATTGGGTTATTAAAAATCTACCCATCTGTTTAAGCAGGACTTAGTTATGTATAATTGCGAAGCTGGGTAACCCTTTCCTTAGCAGAGGGCACTACGTTGTAAGATGCAATGAAGGATACTGACTCGGAGTGACAACTTTCTCCTTACTGATACTAACATCCCTGGCAGATCATTTCAAATCCATTTCAGTTCCCCAGGACTGTCGAACAATGCATTTACCTCATACTCGGATCTTGCCAGGAGAAAAAATGTGTTTTCTTGCATTCATGACATGCTGATGAGCATGAACATCCAGATCTCATCACACTGTCTGTGCAGTCCTGGTGGAAAACTATCTCTTCAGCAGTATTAGATTTTTGCACCACTGAGACCAATGTTCTTTTCTTTTTCTGTGAAAAGAAAAACCTGAGCTAACAGGTATCTTGTATGATGGATAAGATGTGCAGAGATCTGTGAATCTCTACAATATGACAATAAGCACTTCTTTCCATTTTTATTAATTTTTACCTGTTTTTGTAGGTGACGAGTTTACTTTTTAGCTTCAATATAATATAGGCCAGTAAATAAGAGTTTTTGTATGTGAGTTTGAGAGGCAAGAACACTGTCCTTGGATTTCTAATCTTTGATGTAGGCAGGACTTCAAATGAGCATGGAGTCTGGGATAGCAGAGCCCTCTATGACCACTTGCTCATTCTGACCAGTTGTCTGGTAACGCCAACTTCATTGTAACTAGGGCATTTTGCACATTGAAACGTGCATTTTGTTCACCCCTCCTCTTGTGCTCAGTATTTTCTTCTGCAGCAGATGGTGGTGGCCCTATTCCGGCATGCGAGCTGGGCAGCACTGAGAAAGGAAAATATTGGCAGTGAGAACTGAACTGTTGAGTTTTGAAAACAGCCAGTGCGGCTCAGGTCTGAGGTGCCAGGAGGCAACGCTCATTTGTGTTCTCTAGTGGAAGACGTCTCTCGCCTCCTTCTCCCCCCTGCCCCCTTCTCCTCTGTTGCAAAGCCCCGCTAGAGGAAGAGGAAAAGATGATGTCTTTGAAGCATCAGAAATGAAAGCGTTCACACTTCCTCCGCCTGATATGATCCCTCTTTCTGGGGGTGCCATGTGGAAGGCTGCAGTGATGCCCTGTGTTGTGGAGAGAGGACGCAGTACTGCTTGGTTCCTCTGGCCCAGAGCCCCTCCAGTCAAGCCAGCTCCTCAGGTGCAACTGGCTGCCTCTGGAGCACATCTTGCCTCCTGTGCTGAAATGCATTCCCGGGATGGCTAGCTGTGTGCAGGGCTTTTTTGGCCTTGTGTAATGAGGAACTAGCCTGTCCATCAGCTCAGCACTACTCTCACCTCTGTGGCTTCTACCTTCTATCTTGTTTCATCAATGTGGAAGAAAGCCTACCATGCAGCCTGAATCTGTTCCAGTCTCAGTTCAAGCTTACATGTGTTCCTCCTCCTTCCCTTCCTGAAGTTTATAGCGTAAAACCTTGACTCGCCTGAACAGCTAAGGTGACCCAACAGCAGCTGGATATGTTATTTTTACCCCTCTTGATCAGTATGTGGAATGAGTGATGGAGCATGAATATGGGCAGCATCCTGGCATTTGTGCTAGGCTGCTGTACAGCTGAGATGTGCTAGCCCTCTCCTGTCACCAGTAGCCCTTGCTTCAGTGGTGTGTGGCTTCACTTACATTGCTTGTCTTCCAGAGTCCCGAACAGCTGGCTCTGGAGCAACACAGTCATCCAGTTGTAGCTCCTGTTCCCCTGTACTGGGCATGACCACATGAGGCTCTAGGCACTGTGCGAAATGAAGGAGCCGTCCACCCTGGCCAGCTGTTTTGCATCCAGTGAACGCAGAGCCCAGAGGTGTGAACTGTGACCTTCGTGGGCTGAAGTCATAGCAGTTAGAGGGGTTTTCAGGCGTGATCTTGGGCTAGAACCAGCAGCTAACTTTGGGTCAGGATGTGGCTGATGGGCTAGTCCTGACGAGACTGGAGTGCACAGAAAACTGCTAGTCATGGGTAACACAGCAGCTGCAGTGTCAGCAGGAGCTGGGACATCTTTGGATGCCTTGTAACAAAGCTGTGAGCATTTCTAGTTCAAA
Organism: Struthio camelus; assembly: GCF_040807025.1. Taxonomy (NCBI): domain Eukaryota; kingdom Metazoa; phylum Chordata; class Aves; order Struthioniformes; family Struthionidae; genus Struthio; species Struthio camelus. The sequence continues at coordinate 7,602,477 of NC_090947.1, read as the reverse complement.
TCCTAGCAGTTGAACAAATCTTCCCAAATGTTCCCTTCTTAGAATAAGAATTGTCCTGGCGTTTCACTTACTACAAAGCTAACTTTCTCCGAAGGAAAGCGATGCTTCATGCAAAAGAGATGTTCGAGAGAAACCCTTCTTGCGGGGCTGCGTTAGGCCTGCAGCATGCCTAGGTGTGCCCTGAGGGAACGAGGGGAACAGCCCTTTGATTAGTGTAGTTTTCCTTTTTTTTTTTTTTTTTTTTTTTGGTGACCGATTTTTAGCATGTGTGTAAGCAAATCCTGGTTGCAATCACAAAGACTGCATTTTTTTCAGAGCTACATTGGCTCTTTCTTTTGTGTCAAGTTGAGGCCTTGTGGCAAACATCTAAACCTTGTCCCAGATAGAAGTGATGACTTTGAGTCATGACGTAGACAGCAGAATGCCTTGCAGTGGCCCAGGGCTGTGTTCTGGCCCCCCAAAAGCACACATGAGGGACTCTTGCTGGTTAAGTAGCTCCACGGGGCTCCAGTGGAGTTACCTGTGGAATGGGCTGTCCTCTGCGAGAATGAGCAAAACCAAATCAATTGCTCACTAACAGGAGGCCAGACTAACTGTTGCTCAAAGCACTTAATGTACCATAATGTATGTACTTCTAATCTACCTTGGTTTGGCTGTATTTTATAAAATTGATGTACTGAACTGTTTGAGAGTAACTGCCTTGACTACTTGGAGAATCAAAATGTAATGTATATAGATGGAAATACAAATAAAGGAACTAAAATATACTTGGATCTGTTCCATGTGGTGGTGCAGTTATGTCTCTTATAGCATCCTATTTTCCTGAATCGGAGGCTAAGCTCTCTGCTTGCTCTGCAGCAATTGCTCTGCTGAAGGTCGGCAGCTCTGTGTGCAGTGCAAGCACTCCTGTCATGTCTCTATACCACACAGCTTGGCTCTCCTAACGGAGCAGGACCTCTGGGCAGCTCTCCAGGTCAGTGGTTTCTGAATGTGCAAATAACCTGTCATGCGCTTCTCCCAACCTCTCCCCAGCTGCTTTTTGGCACAGAGAGCTCGAAACAGGGCGCTGGTTCCATCCAGTAGGTGGTGGTGTTGTCGTGGCCCAGCGCTTCCAAGAGGCAGACCACACGTTCCTCGGGAAAAGATCTCCAGGTATTTCCATAGTTATCTCTTAAGTGGATTAGGTAAAGAAAAAATTCAAGGAGGAGTAAAAGTTAAAGGCATGTTTTGATTGCTTCATATTAACCTGGTATATAGTAACCTCCTCTCCTAAAGCTAAAAATATGTTACGAGATTTAGGAAGGGGAATTGTTGGTTCCTAGACTATATAAAGTGCAAAATACGAAACTTAAGGATCTCGTCCGTATTATGTGCCATCTCCACTTCTGCCTGGTGAGTTTGTTCTCCTATATGCTGCTGTATGAAACTTCATCAGAAGCCGACCCAGCACAGGGATGTGAGCAATACCTGGCCTAGGAGAAAGGTGGGATACACTGGCACACGGCAGTACTGCTCCTGAACTGAGTATGGTGCTGTTGGGTTGTTTGCGGTGCCTTACAGGGGGGGATAGAGTCCTGCTATGAAAGGAGATCAATCCAGCTGCTTTGCAGTCATATGACTGAACTGCATAAGTCTGGCATGATGATGAAAATCACGATTGCAGGGTTGATGGAACAGCATTTCTCTAATCCTTACAAATGGGACTGCTGGCACCCAGTAAAGGCCAAGAGTTTGTGCTCTAAGCAAAATTCCTTTTGGTCAGTACTGAAGTCAAGAGTAGAAGATAAAATAGTAGTAGGGTGCTTTCTCCATCGATGTAGCTCATGATTTGGGATGTTGGCCGCCTTCCCCATTGCCATCTTGATCAAGACAACGTTACTATTTTAAAAGAGGAGAGAGAGAAGTGTGTGGGGGGGAGAGAGCTCAGAATAAGCTCAAATGTGCATCTTGTTAGTGTCTTGTTCCCCAGCCCATGCGGCTTCTTGTGGTGTGAGAGTTGCACACCAAGTGATGTGTGTGAGAGCAGTGGTTTAAATGATGAAAGACAAAACGGTGCTGGAATCTCCCTGTTACGAATTATCATCCTATGCACACTAAGCCTTGCAGAGTTTCAAGCAAGCTATTTGCTTACACACTGTAAAGCCGGTGTGCTTAAGTGTTTAGAGGCTCAAGGTTGTCACCCTACAAAACCACACTCTTTTACACAGCTTGTACCGGTTATGGAGGCTTGTTTTTCAACATAACTCCTAGTGGCTTGCGATAATAAATGAAAGCATGGTTGTCAGCAGCCAGCCAACTCCATTCCTTCGCTCCACAATTTCCTCCGTAGTTGAGACCAATCCCCTGGTAGCCTGTGTCACCTGCAGAGCTGGTTTCACTGCACATCCTTTCCAGTGGTTATTCGCAATTTCTGTTAGAGGCCTTGCTTGTAGATCTCTGTAATTAAACCTGTGTATCAGAGTTCACTGACATTAGGCTTCAGGTTTTAATCTTTCTCAGCTCCCTAACTAGTCCTTCAAGTCCCTTGAAGTATAGTGCAGTCGAAGCTTTGGAAAACATGACTCCAGTCATTATGAATGTATCATTAAAGGCAGGGATGCCTATGAACTAGTCAGTATTCAGGCAGTGGCTTCCTGCCATTCTCTGGGAGAGAATTTGCTGTAACTCTAATACAGCTGAAGTTGTGCTCTGTAAAAAGCTACAGAGCTCATTCATGCTCTTTTTTTGTACAGTAGGCATATATTTCACCTGCAGACTTCCAGCCAAATCATGATTCATTGGTACAAGGTACGGGAGGGGGTCCACAAATAAGGAAGTCATATATTCTGGTAATTAGGGTTTTGCAGTGCAGTAGAGCTTACGTCAGCCAAGTGGGAACTTCAGCCCAATGAACATGAAGTTGTGTGTCAAGATCTTGGAAAAGAAATTTATTCTTGCTTGTTTAGATGATTAAAATAAATTTAAGAGGAAAATGGAAGAGAACTAAGAATCCAGCTGGGATTCTCTTTAGGCTGCATACACAGGAAAACTTGTACTGACAAGAGCAATGGTAGAGAGTGCTAGTCAGGACGGATGGGTAGTTACAGTTATGTGGTTCGCAGTTTGCTTTGGTGCCGGACTTCTAGTTTTGTCATTCATTTCTTGATATTTATTAAGTGCTTTTGAGGGGTATAGTCTGGAAGTCCCTGCCTGAGAGTGAGAGGGCTCCAGGCAGCAGGGGCAAGAAGCAAACCCTAGCATGGGGCTTAGGGCGCACATCTTGCTAGCTACCGTCAGCCATGGATTACGGTGTTAGTGGAGATTACTGTGACAAGGGGTTTTTGATGGAGGTTACTATGTCCTTGCACCTCAGCACAACGCTGAGCAGCTTTCCTTGAAGTGGTGTGAGAAAGGGTGAGCCCTTGGAGCTTGTGCTGGTGCTGCTGAGGTGGAGGCCGGCGTTGTGCCGAATGGTGCCACCAGCAAGCACCTGGCAAAGGGGGTGGCACAGGCGCCTGGAGCCTGTTCCAACGATCCCTAGTGAGCGTTTGAGCCCACTTGTCCAAAGCCAGTCACCATATTCCCCTGCCTTTTAGCGTGTGAGGAGGAGGGAAGGTGAATATGGAAGGGGCACCCTGGGCCATCAGTTTCTTCTCTGTGAGCCTGTGCCAGTGAGTGCCCTCCAATCTTCTCTTGAGGACTGTCCCGAAGATTGAAATAACCCTGGGGCTATGCAGACTCTAGGAATGCAGCCAGCCACCTAAATGGTAAATTAAGGGTGCTAGAGAAGCACGCAAGGGAAGGGAAATTATCAGCTTAGCAAGTTGTCTTTTAACTCTTCCAAATTGTTTACAACTATCTATATCTCTAACAAGTAAATAAGTTCTGAGAGCAGGAGAGATGTGCAGGTCAATCACTGAGTCACAATTTAACTGCTAATTATACTGATTAATCTTTCTAATTACTGTACTGTCTATACAATTGTATTGGTACAACTCCCAAAGGCAGCTAATAGCTTAAAGCAGACAGATTGCAATCCTGGGAATAAATTTACTTTAAAAATGGTGATCTTAAGGAATGTAAAAATGTAATCTCTTACCTTTTGACCAGGGGCGTTGCCCATAACAGTTTAAGTGTTTAGGATCAGAAGGTACTACTGTGGTCAACTGCACTGTGCTGTGCAATGCAGCATGAATTAATTGTACCCAGCAATTACTGCATTGGATAGAGATTTCCTTTTCGTTCAGCAGATGTACCCGGTCTGCCCAAAGCACACAACTTACTCCCCGTGCTCCCATGGCACATCCCCACCACACGCTGCTGCTTGGCCAGGGAATGGGGTAATGACGCAGGAGGAAGCCCCTGTGCTGCAACAGGGATGCCCCACAGATGGGAGTCCTGACAGATAGGACGTTTTTGCATGCTACCTGTTCCGGGACTCCTCTTATCATTGCAAGGCCACAAAGGTTTGGGGTATGGGGTCGTGCACAATGGAGAAAAAGGGAACAAGTCTTATTTCAGTGAAGTTCAGGTGTGTCCTGACAGAGGCTGAGTGGTATCAATGTAGCCTTTTACGGTATGTTAAGAGTTGTGTGTTCTGACTGCGCTGCTAGTAACCATGTCTGAGTGACCTGGCTTTCAGTAGGAACTAGCCTTTTGTCACAAGACGCTTTATTTCATCTCCTTTACGCCTTAGTTTTCCTAAATTTTTCAGTCTTTATCACCAGTAGCTTTCTTAGCCAATATTCCTGCCAAAAGTTACTACATAAGAAGAGAGGGTTTATTTTTAACATAACTTCCTTCTATTTGTGTTGCAGGCATACTAGATGGTTGCTGAATCATGGCGGAGGAATAGTACGTGCAATGTGGGTGTTCAGCTCATGCGCTGCTAACCTGGAGGGGTGAGAGCCTCCTCTCTCACTCAGAAAGGAGTTTCCAGTAGAGATGTGAGAAGGAGCTTGCATTATACTTCTGATCCAGCTGCAGGCAAGTGAACGCACGACCCCTTAGTCACTAGCAAGCAAGAGGGAAGCAGCCATTAGGGCTGTCTCCTGCACCGTTGGTAAGATTTACTGGGAAGCTGGCCATATCCTCCAAAGGGGTGAGGGATTGAAGTGCCGTGGGTGGATCCTCAGCCTGGGACAAGGGAGCACTGTGCTGCTGTGATTGGTTTGTGTCCAGGAACTCGTCTGCGCTGTGGCTTCTTTTCCCACTTTTCTGGTGTGCAGAAAGGGGCAGCCGTATCCCAGGTATGTGGGCTGAATGTGCAAACACGCAGGCTGACTAGAAAGTGAATGTGATGAATGGCAGCTGGAGAAGTAGAGGTTTAATAGCTGCTGGCTGATGTTTACTTCTTATGTCTACGAGAACCTATTATTTAATAATTACCAGACGTGTGCCTATGAAACCCACAGGGGCGTTTGGGAAAGGATAAAAGGCAGCAAGGCTGTTTTGTTAATCACTTTAAGCCTATAGCCCCGTATGGAATGACGGGAGGTCTAAGCCAGAAGCATGCTTGCCGTCCTGCTTATTTACAGGGCTCTTGAAGCGGGCGGGATGTCTGCTCTTGCTTGAAGCTCTCCTCGCAAGCATAAGGAAGCCAGAGGCCAAGGAGGGAAGGTCGAGTTGCCTGCGAAGTGGAGCCGCACTCCCCAGTTTCCTTGGGGCGCTGGAGAATTGAGGTCTCAGGAAAGGTCGGCTGCGCCCCAGCATTTGGCTGGAGCAGCCGGTTGTGATCGCGGAGCCGGGGCTGGAGCTCTGCACCATGTGCCGTCCTGCTAGCTCCCTGGCTGCGATAGCTAGAAGCGGAGTCACAATTTACCTGCCATTTCACAGAAAACAGGGCTGAGCCATAAGGATGTATGACAGCTGTAGGGAATTATGAGTGCAATTCCTGGCCTTTGCCAGACCTGTTTGCTTTCATTACTACTGCCTGTAAGTAAATAGATGTGGTAAAGATCACTTCAGGAGTCAAGCGTTCTCCATGTTGTATAATTTACCACACCTTCAGCTGAATCCTGTTAGACCTCTGTGTTTCTCTCCCAGTGTGGGAGTAGAGATGGTCTAAACGTGAAGCTTTCACAAAGATGTTTTAGAATTATTTCGTGGGGGAAAGTGCAAATGTCGAATGTTTCTCAGGAAAAAAAGCTGCAGGGTTTGCCCTTACGTTTTGTTTCCCATGTAAAATACAACTAAAGATGCTTCCATCTAGTCGGGAGAAAATGAATTGAAAGAATAGGATCAAATCAGAACTGAACTAAAAGCAATCAGACATAAATTGACCCTGAAAAGTCTCAGAAATTGAGGCTTCAACAGAATGCATTGCTGTAACTCTGTCCTTCATTCACATACTTGGCTTGGCAATAAAGTCAAATTATGTTGCTACTAAGCTGTGTATAAGATAGATTTTTATTGCATATTCTTGGACGAGATATGTAAAATTGAATTTTATTGCTAGGGAGCATAGACGTGATTACAACTGTTTAGCCGGCAGGAGTGGGTATGTGTAGATTCCCAGCTTTGCAGCAGAGAGCAGACTGTTTATATCTGTGCCCTGAGATTTTCAGTCTGACAAGTAAAAGGAGCTCAGAGCTTTCTGATTTCCAGATGGAGTTGGGAATAGTCTCTTTAAACACTAGATTTGATGCCAGCCTCTTACTATTTTTCTTACCTTTTTTCCTCCGTCGTGCTAAACTCTGTCGAGCTATGTGCAAACAGCTTTTGGAGGTGGGACGTTTTGCTGTTTGTAAAGAGTTGGTGAGGCTTTGTTTAGGAGAAGACGCATGTGATTCTGTTGGCTTCTGTTCACGAAGGTTTGTAACCTTGCTTGAGCTTCTTCTGGAATAACCAGGGATCTTCCATGGGTTTCCTTCTGTTGACTCAGTGCCTGCTTTCAAGGTAGAATAAAGTCAACACCTGAAAGGCAACGCTTAGGTCATGTCTGGCTTAGTGTCTGAAAGGGCTTAGGTGGGCTTGGAGCAGCTTCAAAGAGCTAACCTATTCAGAGCTCTTACAGATAATAGCAGAAAATACATAGCGAAAAACCTGAAATTCCAGTTTGAAGCACTGTATGAATTGTATGTGCCAGTATTTCTTAAATGTGGTTTCTGAAAGGAGAAAGATCGGCTCTGCCACATTTAAAAATGTGACGTGTGTGTTTTGAATTGAAGCTTGGGTGTCACACCAACCCAAAATTCAAAGGGTATGTCTGACTGTAGTTAACTAACTATTTAGGAATCCATCTCTAAATTAAAATTCGTTTTCCTTAGGCAGATAGACCACAGTTTGGGGGGGGGGGGGGAATGTTGTTTATGTTGTTTTCACTCTGCTGCCTCCCGAAAGTTCGTCAGCATAGAAGCTTTGGCAGAGGAAACAGCCAGATATGTGAAAAGCGAGACTCGCATCTTCTCTAGGTAGACCTGGAAAAGGAGCATACTTTGTATTTGAAGAGATGCCCCTTATTTAATACATAATGCTTTTTAGCCTCTCTCATGTGAGACACCAGCAGGAGGTATTGATCAGACTGACAAGTTTGTTTTTGAACAGGAAGCTCGCAGTGATATTGAACGTGTTGCTCGGCATAATGAACCAGGCTTCACAAGGGGGTGTCTTATCCTACGGTCCATGTTTCAATACAGCTGATGGGAAACTTTGAAGTGAGGAGGAAGTCTAAATAGCAAGTACAGTTTCCATAGCAGTTGAAAAAATTTTAGGGAAAAGCTTGAAATTTTGCTGAGATGTTTCATTTTCCCTCATAGCAAAATAAATATATTACTGTGGGGTTAGTCTGACATGTGTGGTTTGGTGGGTTTTTTTTTTTTTTTAAATAATTTTGAGTGAACTCTAGCAAAGCAGCTAGGTATGTTCAGGGACACTTGAGCAGTACAGTGCTCCATGCAAAAATGATTGCATGAGTGATGTGTCCTTTAAATAAAAGCAAACAGAAGGAAAACGAAAACCCATGTTGCTTTTGCAGTTGACAGAGAGACTAAGACCCAGCCATACAATTTCAAAGTGCTAGCCAAAGTGCTAGCTGAGGCTCTGGTAAGAAACCAAATTGGGCCTGGGGTCTGGACACTCAAGGTCAGGACACTGAGGGATGCTGGTAGTTGAGAATAGATGCTCGATGACTGCGCAGTTTTCCCTGGCAGAGGTGGCGTTGGGGAAGGTGGTTGCTGCAGGAGCAAATACGTTTTCTGTGGTTTACAAGGGATTTTTCTGAGAGAACACTAGTACCAGATGCTTCTCCATTCAGAGGTATTGGACTTGATTTGTGAAGCACTGGCTGTTCAGAGATCAGTTGGAACCAAGGACTCCGACAGATGTTGGTGCCCACTGTACAAAGATCAAAGCTGAGTTTCTGTTTCTGGGCTTTTTATGCAGCAGTATAATTTGATCCAATATTTGGTTTGCTGTGTTGTTTGACTGCTACTGACTTCTTGATAGATGCACTCTTATTGCTACAGGTGCTCCAGAGGGTTGGCCACAGTGGGGCTCCTGAGGAACTCAAGGAAACGCGTGTCCTTTCCCCTGCAACGGTGGCCTACACCCCCTGTCCTTTGGAGAACGTCATTGCCACTGCCATGGTTGCACAGTATGTTCCAGAAACACTTAGAAATATCCTTCCTGATTTTAACAGCCAGCGTTTCTGATCTTTCAGTATGAGTTGCTGGTGGATTTGTCTTGGCTCTCCTTCCCTTGGATTCTTTGAAATACCAGTGTCATGTTCCATCAAAGCCATCCAAAGCCATTTGATGGCAGCCAACCAGCTGCCATCAAAGCAGCTGATTACAATTTCATTCAACTGCTCTACACAGCAGTGGTGGGCCAGGTCCTTTTCCTTTGCATGGCCCTTTCATTAGGGCCTTGCCTTTTACTGAAAACTTACCATGTCAGCACCATTCTTTGTGGTTTTATGAGGATCACCAGCAGTTTCCTGGTAACACATGCAGTCCTGATGTATTGCTAATTTGCCCTCTAATTAGGGAGTTCAGATCGTGGAAGCTTCATCTGCATACTTATTCAAAAGCACTTTGTGCTTGAAAGCTGTAGGAGAGTACAGGCAAGTGTGTCGTGGCTGCTATCTTCCACATAACAAAGACACAGATGAGTGGGGAAGAGGAAGAAAAACTAAACAGAACAAACCCTCACGCAGGGATGAGCAGGAGGAATGGCCTTGCTCCCAGAGCTATGGGTAGGCCAAGGCCTGAAGTCACCCTCAGGTTGGTCAGAAGTGCTGCGGGTTTCCTGCAAGGGCAGCTTGGTTCCCAGGGCTATTGATGTGGGATGGGTAGCTCAAAGCAGTGGCCAGCAGAGATGGCTCATGTTAGTGGAAGCATCGTCTCCAGCCTTGCAGGTTAGCCTTTCTGCTCTGTCACCTTACATTTGACATGCTGGATTTCGTCTCATCTGCTGCTCACCTGGAAAAAGAGTGTAAAATAGCTGGGTTGAAGAGAACAGGCAACACTGGCGCAGCAGCAGGCTGCTTGGTGTCAGGCATACTGCTGTCTGTAGGACGCTGGTAAATAGAGGGAAGGGACCAGCCTCTTTCTCGGAGAAGGAGCAGCCAACTCTCTTCAGCTCATAAGATGTACGGTGCTGTGATGGAAAAAGGTGGAAGCAGAGCCGTGAGGCTGTCCTGGGAGCAGTAGGGCTTTGGCGCGGCTGTGCTGGCAGCAAGGCAGCTCTGCAGGGCCGGTGGCCCTGTGAGGAGCAGCTGCCTGGGGATATTGGCTTTGGCCAGGCTGGCAGGGCTGGCGGGGCAGAGGTGGATAGCACGGGGGGCTGGTCGCTGAGGGGACAAGTGAGGCTGTACACTGTTTGTACCAGCTTTGCGTGCTGGCACCATGAGCGAGCCCTTTGCTCTAGGTGCCTGGGGCTAGTCCCGGCTGGGCCCTCGTGGCGCTGTGGCTGGCAACGCGCTCCAAAGCTGTGCCTGTATTTGTGTGGCTCCAGCGTGGCTGCCTGTGAAGCCCACCAGCAGCTGTGTTGGAAATTGGCTGGGCAAAATGTGGAATTTGCATTTGGCAGGGTCCTGACTGTGTTTTTAGCTGTTATAAGGCAAATTTAGTTTGCATGGGCTCAGCAAACCTGTGGTCCTTTCTGGAGTGAACTTGCTTCTTGCCAGCTCACTGAGCTCGTGATTTATGGTTAGAGACCTGCCTTATTTTTATTTCTTACTACAGTGCTATACAGTTAACAGTTCTAACCTGAGCTTACTACTCTTATAACCCTGGTTCTTCCTTCCCCTTCATGTCGTGTGAGTTGCTTTCATCCTGTCTGAACACAGTATGTCTGATTTCTCAGAAAACACAGGCACTATGCACTCTTGACAGTCCCAAGCAGGGAGGAAGGAAATTTCGTGTCGCATATGTAGTAGTGCCAGGGAAGGAGAGTCTGCAGAGGGGGAAAGATGAGCGGTCCCTGAGGTCGGCTCTGTTGAGGGCTCTGAGTTACGGGACAGCTGTGACAGTGCAAAAACTGGCGAAAACCTTGTGGGCATGTGCTCTTAATCCATGGCTGCTCAAGTCTGTGCAATTTGCACTGCCGCTGGTATCAACATCTTTGTCCTCAAATAAAAAGGACAGGAGAAGAAAAATCTTGGGGCCTCAAGAACAGGTGTCAGCATGAGGCTTTTTCTGCCCTTAGGAAGACAGGACTCTTCTGGCCAGCAAGGGTTGGAGAGGGAAGGGTATTTTCTCGACACTGGCTATTTTGGGACATCCAGCCTGACTGAGAAGACACAGAACTGTGCAGGAGATGGAAATGACTTTAAGCTGAGGAAAAAGGTTTTCCTGCAGGACTATGGAAGTTGCAAATATGCTGATTTTTTTCCTACTCCCTTTCAGCCTGTGTCAGTTCCCCTCTAGTGACTAGCTCATCCCACACTCGGTCAATAATACTTAGACAGATCCGCCTCTAGCTGACATAAAATAACATGTCAGCCACGTTATCATTGACTCGGAGACCCATCTTGCCTTGAAATCTTCTGCAATTTTTAGGGAAACTGGAGCTCTGCTGTAAGCCGCAGTCAGAGCAGTCAACTCTTAAAGCCTGGGCTTGGCCTAAAAGAGAGGGGGACCTTCCTTACCGTTACTTGGTAGGAGGCAAGACGCTGCTGGCAGTCAGTAAGTAGTCCCTGTTTCTTGGGAGCCCGCGGTATGGGGACGATGTCGCTGGCCTGGAATCTGAAGGAGGCTGGCGGTTTAGCCAGCGCGTTTCGAATTCAGGCTTTGGATTTCAGCCCTTAAGAAAGTTGCAGGCAATGGTTAATGAAGGGATAATGGATATTTGCTCATCGTGGTCCGTTCCTCCTAAATTGCAGAACAGACTCTGTACTTTCCCCTTCACCTCATCTCTTAGATCTGTCACACCCCTAGGAACTTGTTAGCCTTTGCATGCTGCTATGGAGATCCTGCTGTTTAGCGTGCTGACTGATGCTGTCCTGTTGTGCCCTTTGTTGCATCCCCTGCTTAGGCTTAGTCACTGCCCTCGAGGGACCTGCTCTTGTGCAACTTGTGAAATGTTGAGCTCCACGAGGCCTGGATCCTGACCCCTGCAGCACTGCAGGTACACAAAAGTAAAGAGTAATTATGAGAGCAAGGAGTTGTAGAGTGAGGTGTGGGAATCATACCACTGTAAAACAGTTTATTAAATGGCAATGCAGCAGCTTCATAGGTTGCATGCTTCTTGTTGAAACCGCTGACTGATCAGTTCCTTTCTCTCATTTAAAGTGTCCTTCCTTTCAATCTGTATTGTGGACTATGAAACTGCAGGAAAATGGATCTCCAGAGAAGACTGAACTTGGGGTTAGTGAAATGGGGCTCTACTAGTCTGTATTTTCTTCCTGCCTCTCTCTGCTTACAAGTCAAAACATGCTTTGTTATTTTCAGCTCCAGTAAGCTCTTTCAAGCTTTCATCCTTCAGTGGTTACCAATTTAAATCCCTGCTTCATCCCCGTTGTTGGTTGTTGTGCTGCTGTTAAAGCAGTTATCAGTGTGCCGACTGCTCCTCTGTGGGAGGTTGCTCTGTGCTTTCACTGGGTTCTCCTGCCCATTCACAGATTTGGCAGAAACCTCACGTGAATGGGAAAAGATGGAATTCCTACCCCAAGGCAGATGCCAGTAAATAGCAATTAAGTCTTCCGCTGCTGTAGAGTTTAAACCACTCAGCCCTTTTATGTATAGGTGCGATGCCTGTGTGTGCAGCAAACAATGGCTCACCCTCATGGCCTTGCAGGCTAGACTGCTCCTACATGGTGGTCAGCTTATGCCACCCTCCAGCTTAGCGTTTGCTACGTGCATGGCTGAGGCTAAGACAACACGGCTCTGGTTGTCTGGTTCTGCTGGTTCCAGCTTGAGCGCAGAGGATTTCTGGCCATTACCTGTGGCCTCTGCTGCTGGGTGGGTGCTCTGAAATAGGAAGGGAAGGATTTCAGCACAGTTAGATGCCAGCAGGCAGACACTTTGCAAGCTGTCGTTGATATCGGAACCCCCTCTCCATCGAAGTTAGTGTCTGTGGGAATAGGACTGGTTTCCAAAAGTTTAAAAAAAAAAAAAAATCAAATAGTTCTCTCTGCAATGTCAGAGGTAGCATAGAAGATGGGTAGTACCAACAAAGCTATGCCTAGGCACCCCTACTGCCATCTTTATGTTAATAAAATGCCTCTATATCAGTTGCATTTGTTCTCCCTGTGTTATTATGAGCATCTTGTTAGATCTTACAAGACAAGCTGAGCAAAAGACAGCACCCTATGGATGCTTGATTATCTGTCTAGTGTGAATGGTGAGGAGTCATAGGACAAAACTCTTCATTTTGGTGTGAAGGAGACTGCTTCCTCTGTTCTTTGAAGACCTGACAGAGGTGCCTCCAGAATATAAAGCTGTCAGTGAACCTTGGCAGAGATGTTTTACCTTTTCTGGAAAAAGAGAGCTGATTACAACAAGGTTACAGAAGTTGAAGTTTCTGAGCGTAGGAGAAACCCAGCAGGTTAGAAAGAAAAGGAAATACAGCCACGTGGGCAGTTTCTGGGGAAGATGAACTGTCCTCTATCTCTGGGGCACACAGATAGTTCCTCTCTTCTTGCTGATCGTGTGGGACGACCACCAAGGTGTGTTCTGTTTTGCTTTACCTTTTCCACCAGTTTTACGGGTGAAGTAGCACATTACAGGTTGAGCTGTTGTAAGAGCTTGCAACTTCCAAGATGTGCAGCTTCCATGGGAGGGTTTTGTTTTCTCTTCCTGACTACTTGCTTCCTCCCCCACCTCTTGCTTTGGGCCAGGTCTTTATTTCTCTACCCCTTCAGGGGGCTGATTCAGCCACTGAGTTGTCAGAACACTAACCCAGCCAAAAAAAAAAAAGGCAGGAGGGCATAATTATGGAGAGGAGGAGGAAATTCAATCAAAATCATACTACAAACAACTCTAAAATGAATTGAAAATCCCACAGCCATGAAAGTTGTTGGCCTGTAACCAGAGGAGATCCTGTAAAAGCATGACTACTTAATGACAGAGGGGGAAAAAATAGCATAGCCAAAAAACACAAAAGAAAGTATTTTTGTTGTAGAATTAAAAACCCATTACATGGTGTATTTATTTTAATCCCCTGTTCTTTGCTCAGTATAATCCTTTCCTTGAATTGGAGCGTCTTTTCTCTTTTAACTGACTGTTTTCCAGATGCACAGCAGGGATGCTATTCCCTCCAGCACTTGATGTTGCTTAGGATGTCTCATGTGTAAAGCCATTTAATTAGACCAAATGCTTGTGCCGTGATTGTATCTTCAAAGATCTGAAAGTAATTGTTCATCCTACTGTGTTTTTTGGCTATAATATTAAGTTCACATAAACTTGCCTACTCTTCATACTGATGAAGCTTGTATTCCTGGAAGTACAGGGTTCTCTTCTAATGTCACTAGGCTGCATAAGCTCTCTTTTCCATTGCTGTCATAGTAATTTCTCTGAATTTTACCCTTTATTGCTCTCTGTTTTAGAAAATCTGTTTACCTTCATCTTGCTAAAAAGGACAGCTCTGTTAACATAAAAGCTGCAGAACTTGAACACAGTTCAGTTGTAACTTCATGTTTAAATCCCTTGTGTAAGGAGAGAGCCAACATTTTCATAGACGTGTTCCAATGACTACTCAGTGCTATGGTAGTTGAGATCTGTACTTCAAAACACAATAGCAGTGTTACTTGACCTTTACACACCGAGCAGTAATTAAACTGAGCAAATAATGTTCTGTGAGAAATTTTGCTCCCCCTGCCATCAGCCTGAAGAAATGCAATGGAAAGCAAAATGCGGGGACCACAAGCAGTGTCAGAGGGCAAAATGGGTTTTGCTCGAGAGGGAAACCCACTGCAGGGTAAAAGCATTTACAGCGAACTGTAAGGCTCAATTTTCAAGCACTTCCTAAAGTGCTGAGCTCCGTTCTTAATGGGAGCTCCTGTGCACTGTGTGAAAATCTGACCACTTCACTGGAGCGGAAGCCAGTCTTCCTGGGAAAGCTGGCCCCATCCTTGTTGCTGAACACCATTGCCCTGCAGTATGGTGTGTCTGCCAAGCAGTGTTGGCTGTTGAGGAGTGCGACCACGCAGCCAGGAAAGTGGCATGCCGAGTGTGCTCCTATAGAGTTGTGTAACTCTTCTCTGTGCAAGACCCCATTCTGGAGAGGGTGTGTGGGATGCTGTGAGCTTTGCTTCACAGAGCAGACATGCGGTTCTTCAGTGTGCAGAGGGATAACAAAGGTAGAGGGTGCAAATCAGGGGGCATCTTACTTCCCAAGGGCTAAGCAGAGGTCATGAAGTGCTCACCAGAGAGCTGAGCACAGAATCAGTTGCTTTACACAACTCCACTCTTGGAGGAGACCACATTTCAGGGTGGAAGCAGAGGTCCCTGTGGAGGGCTGCAGGTCGCAGTTATTGTGTGACAGCAGCTGCGACTCCAGAGCTACCTGTTCAACAACCCACTTGAGGTCCTCGAGGATGCTCTGGCAATTTGGGGTGACTGTACACGCTGCTCTCAGCTGAGGAAATGGGGCGTAAGTCCCGTGAGAGCTACCCAACACCTTAATGCTGTTGGGAGGCTCAGCTTCATATCAAGTGGAGGGATTGCCTAGCAATTGACTGGTGAACAGGAGGTGAAGGAGGACGCTGGTTCGCTTAGCTTGGTTTAGAGCGAAGGCCAGCTGAGGGGTTTAGGAACTGATTTGCTCTCCTGAAATGGAAAGTTTTCTTTCTCAGTACATAGCTGTGGATATATATGTGTGTAGCTGTGTATGGGTTACAGTCTTAAGAGCAAACTGCACATAAAATTGTGACATAGCCAGGAAACCGCAACTCCTATAGTCGCCCTTTTTAATGCTAAAATCTACTGGGAATCTCTCCCTGTCAGCCTGTTTCTGTGGAATCTGGTTTTAATGACTGCTTTGGCAACATTGAACTCAGAGTTGCTTTACAAAGAAACCACTGGCACCCTAAATATCTAAGTCTGACTATTTAACGCTTATTTCACTGGTGCTCTGGGCAGGGGACCGGCCGAGACTGAGACAACGCTTAGTAAGACAACACTATTAGTGAGACAACAGTTACTGCCGCAGCTTGTCTGAGCTCTTCCTCAGGTGAGTGGGGAGAGGCTGGTCCATTTAACGTGGGTTTTTAGGACAGGGTAGGTGGATGCAGTCATTGTGGGTCCGCTGTCTTGATTGCAATATGGTATTCACCTTTATAAAGCCTGTTGGTTTGGCCAGATGTGTTCAGTCATGATTCCCAGTATCCCCCACATCTTTCATGGGAAAAGTGTGTGTGTGCACATGCGTATAGAGGAATTCCCCACTGCCAGGGAAAAAATTACGGAAATTTTGACTGGATTTATCTAACTACCGTGTGACGGAGGCTAATTTTCAGAAATACAGAAGAAAAAAAAAGCATGTTCCTTGTATTTCAGCTTCTATCCTTGGCACTGAAGATCTTATGTTTACAAGTTCATTTGGTTAAAGACCCCTTGATGCAGAGGGTGAAGGATCTGTTCAGCAGATTGCTGTGCCCATGGATAAAACAGGCAGGTGATGGATACTCAAGCCTGGTCCCAAAGGTCAGAAGAAGAGCTTTCCAATACATCAGTGAAACACACTCACAAGTGCATGTTATTGTAGGGACAATATTTATAAGTTCTTCCTCAATGCCTTTGAAAATCAGGTAACTTCACCTATGAAAATAGATAAAAATGCAATATGATCAATGTAGTCTCCCTACTGAAGGGAGAAAATTAGTCCCTTAAATAGATAGCAGCATTGCATTGACATTAAACTTAAATTGTAGGTCTTGAAGGTAATCTTTTTCTTCAGTATGTTGAGAGACTTGGAAAGGCAAAATCATTAAAAAAGGTACCTGCTCCAAATGAAAAAGTAATACACACACACACACACACACACACACACACACACACACACACACACACACACACACACACACACACACACACACACTGATGCACGCAGAGCGCTCCATCCCAATGCCCTCGTCATCGTGACAACATGCCCCCTCCCCTTTACTTTTCCTTTTATGATTACCTCAGTTTATTTGTAACAAGAAAAGTGCATTGGAAAGTCATATACAGAAGATATCTATTAGAAAGTGGATGTCAATTGAAGAACAGAAAGATGACTTGGGAATATTTGCAAAAGATTTTTAGCTGAAAACTTTGATAAGTAGCAGACTGCAAATGAAAGGGCTTGGAGGGGTTATTTTTATTGATTTATTTAAAATAGATTTTATTTCCAGTCTCCTTTCTGCTGAGGAGGGTGATGAATCAGGCAGAAAAATAGAAAGTATATAACCTTTACTCAAGGTGCGTGTATGTTCGGTCATAATCTATCAGGGAAAAGCACTTGGTCTGTATGGGTTATGCAATGAGCATATGAAGATCTAATGCCATGACAGAATGTATGAAGGCTTAATGAAGCCTCTTCTTTTTGAGGATGCTGAAAGGGACAAGCAATAGAAAACTGACCTTTGACTATAATGTTTACTCTAATTTAGCTTTTTGAAGAATGCAATTGCTTTGGAACATGCTAAAAAGGAGTAGGCTGGATATATGACTGCATTTTCTTGTGTAACAACGTTACATAGTCAATAGGCTTATTATAAAAATCCTTCCTTCCCTCAAGGGAGGCCTTGAACTGTAAATAGGATATCACTAACATAACTGAACTGGGATTTAGGGCAATCCTCTCCATATGCAATAGAAGAAGAAGGTGCTAGTCCCTAATTTAACTGCTCATTCTCTGTGGTTACTGCAAGGGGAGTTGGGGGGTTGTTTGTTGCTTGTTGTTGTTTTAATTTCTGGAGAAGATAATTGCCATATTTCTCTTTAACTGAAAGCTACTCCAATCTTACTGTTTAGGATATTGTTTTCTTTAAAAAAAAAAAAAAAGTTTGTTTTTCTGTTTTACATTTCATCAAAAAGGTGGCTTTAATTTGCTTTCCTTTTGGCTGGAATTAGAGGGAGATCTTTAGTGTTCTCCTCTCTTCAACCTAGCCTGGTCTTACCCATCCACAGGGAGAGTAGGTGACAAAAGGTAAATAAAGAAATGTAACCTTTTATCCTCTTCAGCCTTACCACCTAGTGCATATGGGGGGGTCTCTTTTCTCCAGTGAGCAGTTTCTTGTCCATCTCAAGATGCTGATGGCTCCCACTCATGGCTGGATTGAATGATCCCAATTCTTTTGGCTGACTCTTCCTCTCGCCCCCTTCCTTTCTCCTGGTTTTATTTCTTTACTTCTGCCTTACAAGAATAAGACAGAGGTCATCTCTCTGGCCATTTAGATGATATTCTGCATTGTGCCATCTTTTCAGAAGCTGCAGCAAGCAAGTAAAATCAAGAACAGGGAGGATGTGCTGATTAAGTGAAAAACCTATCCTTTCATGGAGTCCTTGGCACTCTTACCTTTTGCCAGATAACTTTATGCTCTGCTATTGCTGAGGGTAAGTGAAGGAAAGGACACTTAAACATCAAGTGTGAATTCCCCAGATTTTAATATCGTATAGCTTTATATATCAAATATGAATCCCACAGGTTTTTCCTCACTTAAACTAGTTTTTTTTTTTTTTTTAGCCTTCTGTGTGCTAAAGAGAATTACAAAACGGCCAGAAACTGAAAGCATCATATGCACCTTCTCTTGTATTGATACACAAAAGTGGGAAGAGTTCCAAAACATCCCTGATAATATCATGTGCTTGTAAACAGAGATCAGAGCTTCTGGCTGCTGCATGTTGTTCTGCCTTGACTTTTCTCAGATCACTAATACTAATATTATTGGTTTTATGTATGAAAGGCAGCTTCGGCAAACTGGGCTATGCACTGTGCTTGTGTCCTCCACTGAAAATGGAGGACCGGATGGAGCTGCAGTCTTGATCCTTTCCGTTGCAAGTCTGAAGATTCTGAAAAAGAATTAAAAGACTAAAGTTGAGAGACCAAGTTCTGTTGGGGGTGGGGGGAAGTCATGAAAATAATTTCCTTTCTTTTTGATTGGTTTGTATTTTTATTTTAATGCAAAATACCTTTCAGAATGGAGAGTCATTCGAAAACTAATTATCAAAATAATTTCTTCCCAAAAGAAGAGGCTATTAAACTAGAAATTTTTCTTCAAAAATCATAAGCTTAATCAAATCAAAATCCTCCAATGGAAAACAATTTTATCTACAATTTTTAGCAACTCTGTTTGTAAGCTAAATGAAAATAGCAAGATGTCAGGAGACCTTTCTCTTAATTTCTGGGTCCAAAGGTTTTGTTTCATGTTGGTTTCTTACTTCATCTTAAACTGTTGTTAAATAACACTGCTTTTTTCAGGATAGGTAATTAGGTATGTATTTGCAAGGTTGTCAATTACAGAAAAGTAAACTGTTCAACAGATAAGGGTTTTTGGATAGAGAATGAATTCCACATTTCTGTTTCCTCAGAAATGTTTTACATTAAATACTGAATTTTCTATTGCTTTAAAAAGGAGCTATTTGCAGAGTAGAAATTTAAGTGAATGCCTAAGTCCCTGCTAGATATAGGCCTTATTCTGCATTTGTAGAACATCATATTGCAGTGCACAACAAATGATTTTAATAGGAAATACAATTACAGCCTACTCAAGCTATAAAGATTGAAGAAACACTTGCTATTCGTAGTTGAGACAATTTTTTAGATATTGCAATGTGCTAGTCCTAGTTAATTACCAAATAAATTAATCAGCAGCTTCAGTTTGTTGCATTTCCGCTGCAGGCTCTCACTAACAGCACTGACAACTGCAATTTTATTGCAAGTGTTGCCGTGTTCAAGTGATGGGATCTTGGAGATGGATGGTCCTGCAGCGACTTGACTGGGGAGCAACCCGTGGAGGTGTTACTGTGGGATTTTAGGAGAGAAAACAGCACCGGTTCAATTTTCCAATATATATCAGTAACTAACTGCTGAGAGGAAGGCGCTAACGTCTCTTTAATGGGTTCTGTTGGTCTGCTCCTTACCTTAGTTCTAGGTGGAGAGCAAACAAAGACAAGCTATTGAAAACAGTATCCACGGGGCAGCAGTTCTAGTTGGGCATCTTATTCACTCCATAACAGAGGAAAAAGGAGTGTGTTTGCTAGCAAAGCTTGAGATTGAAGAGACCTTTGCAGATAATCTGGTCTGATCCCCTGCTTAAAGTGGGGCCAGCTTTGAAGTTTGATCCAACTCAAAGATTAGGTTGCTCAGGCCGTGTCCAGGCAAGCTGTGAACGTTTCCAAGGACAGAGGTTGCACAGCCTCTCTGGGCCCCTCTTCCAGTGTCCGCACTGCTCGTACCTGGCTGTGGGTGGCACTCTCCCAAAGCCATACTCTGTATTCCCAAATAAGGACCAGAATGTCATACCTGATTCTGCAAAGGGGTGGAGGCTCTAGTGGGAAGGCTAAGGCTGGGAAATATGGCTAAGGCTTGAAGTGTAGTGATGGAGATCAAAGTCTGGCGTTAGAAAAAGAACAGCCCTAGCCATGAGGAGAGTGAGGCACTGGAATAGGTTGCCTTAGGGAAATGTTGGCCCTTCGTTATCTGTGGGAGAGGAGAGCTAAAAAGAAAACAACAGACTGGCCTCTAACAGGAACAACTTGAGCCAGGTTGATCCTGCCTGGAGGGTAGAAAGACAGCTGTGTTGAGTCCTGTTTTCTGTCATCCTGTACAGATCTCTGTAGCTGCAGTCTGCCTCCCTCCTCAGTGCAGTGGAAGTCTCTCCGCCAGTGCGGGTTGGAGGTGCAGGGTTTCTTCCACAGGCTGCTCCTATGGCTGCTGGTGAGGAAACGAACCCCATTTCCCAAAGATGGCAGCTTGGGAGAGATCCAGTAAGTGAATAAAGACCTGGAGACTGTCTAGCCCTTCCAAGGGAAAGAAGCCTGCCTTAAATATTTATCACCTAAAAATGCCAATATATATCAGCTGCCACTGCCCAGAGCAAACCTCGTGCTATTTATGGAGAATCCTATAAAGTCAGTGGAAAGAGATGGGGAAACCAAAAGAAACCGTACAGTGCAAGTGCCTAAGGAAGGTTACCACAGGTAGGTCTAGTGAACCCCCCTCCCTTCCCTATCTGAAGGCATCTAGGTACTTGAAATACATTTGATATATGCTCCCTCCCTCCCCTGCTAAGTGGTCAAACTATTTCCTGGACTAAGTTGTACTAGAGAATACAATACAGTTGTGAGATGTTTGTTTTGGTTGCAGTGTAGTACCTGATAATTACCGAAAGTGTTTTTGGTGGCTGGAAAAAAAGAGTTGCTTTAACTATAGATAAAAGGTGAGGAAATACTGCTGGATAGATGCATCTTTGACAAAGAGCTCAGGTAGGGCAGGAGCGTATGCCCCCATCCATCATGCATGTATGGTGTTTTCAGAAACCATTTAAAAAGCAGCCCTTCTTCAAGTCAGTCATAGGCTCAGGGAGGACTTCTTGACATTAACTTTCTCAGGCAAAGGGGAGCAGAAATGTCCATGAGTTGTTTTTATAGCTTCCATGACACAACTGACTGCTGTTGCAATACTTTGCAATCAGCAGCTTTTAGCAGTGGGAGTTTCTGCAGCAATGGAACCAAAAGAAGAGATGCCTCAAGCTGCAGAGGAGTTAGGGGCCTCGGGCACCACGGAGGGCAGCTGCGGGTCTTGTGTTATCTTCCCTCGTCCTCTGCTTTCTGCAGTGGAGTTAGAGAATATCCTGCTGTTGTCAAAACTTCCCTGTTCGGTGCTGCCGTTTTGGGCTGAGATGTTCTCGAGGGGCGGCGGGAGGACAGATCTGGCAGCGTGAGCAGGCAGCACGCTGTCTGCATGCTCGCAACAGAAAGCTGAGCCAGGGCTATTCCAGTGAGTGGGAATGCTTCCCAGGAACCACACTGGAGGGATTTACAACTTGTATTTCATCTGGAAGGGTTCACAGATACTGTACCAGCAGTGAACCATCACGGGGCAAGAGAGAACGTTTCTGTCATAGCCTTGACGCCAAGACCACAAGCTTTAGAGAAACCTCTGGCCTCCTCTCTGCATATGAAGGCTTGAGGTGGTAAATGCAAAACGGAGGCCAGCTGAGGATATAGCTCTTGTTGCCATGTCTTAGGGGCTAATGCTACATGTTCTGCACACGTAATTCAGTCTGTTGCTTTGTTGTATCAGTCTCTGAGGCAAAATATCTGCGCATTTTGCCCACAGTGACACAAAATAATGATTTCGGGAAGGAAATTAATCTCTCCTGCTGAAATCATAGGATGAAATTAATAGGTACAGAAGCAATTACGCGACCCGGAGTCTAGCCAAGATGCTGGGTTTAATGCACACGTCTGTAATTGTTCTTATTGTTGTGTTTGGGGGTGTTTTTTGGTCTAATGACTTACAAAAAAACAGCAAAGCCATGCTGAAGCGAACCCTGTAAAATTCATCTTTGTGTTTTCATTTTTCTTCTTTGCACAGATCAAGCTGTTGAGCTTATGAAGATGATGATTTGGGCTATCTGGAATATGTAATCAAATTACATTATCTTCCAGAAAGGTACAGAGTTGATTAGATGTTCCTTTGTAATTTTGAATGTTTTTTTTTTCAGATGATTATTCACCGTAATCACTTATCTGAAGGTGAATCAATGTACTACATTCAGAAATCACCGATATGATTTCTGATTCTAAATGGAGATTTCTGTTTTTATCTTAATAAATAAAAATAGAGATGGCCAGATCTGATAACAACTGAGACTACAGTTTGCAAACCTGTTCATCTCCACTGCAGTTAAGTGCTCAAAGAAAGATTATTTCTGTAATCCTTCTTCAGAATCCTTTTACATATTGTGTATAATATGCAGAGTGGGTATGTTTTACCCACTGTGTATAGCTTGAAATCTGGAGGTGTTATTGTAAACTAGCAAATAGCCAAGTAAAGCAGACTCAGCTGCGATAAGCAAGCCGATAAGCATTTGATGCAGAAAGATGTGTTTTCTGTTAAATCCAGAATCTGAGGAGTAGATATGGAAACAGGGATGGATTATGATCATTTTTGTAGAGAGAAGCCATGCTGCAGAAGTAAGCTTAGGTCTGTCCTGAAATTTTTCAAAGACATCACTTAGGTCAGAAAGCACTGACTTGTTGAAACTAGAATATCCTGCAGGAAGGTACTGGGTAGATGAACTATAGTAGGATCTGGCTGAGGGTCCCACTGAGAATCTGGCTGCTGGGTAAGTTTCTGACTGGTTCCTGTCAGGTTGTTTTGAGGGTGGTAGGACTTATTAGCCTTGTGGGGTGGCTTTTCCTAAACCTTCAAGTTCCAGTACTCCTGGATTCACTGTGGTTTTCAGAGTTTTTAGGCTTCTGGGTTTGTATTAGGCACGTAGGAGGGACTGTCAGAGCTGACTGGGAACTTCCTGATGGAGAATGTTTTGGCAGAAGAGAAGTTTCCTTTCATCCAGAGGAAGCATGTGAACAGAATAATAACACGTTAAAACTTTCTACAGGTCAGAGCGACCTCAGAAGCCTTGAATGTAGTCTTGTGAAACAAAAAACATCAAATGATTAAACAGCCCAGCAGAGAATTGAATATCTGTGGATGCTGAGCATTGTAGTATGAAACATTATTTAATGGGACTACTTTGGCAAGAGAAGTTCCAGGTGACACAGTGAAATTAGTGGCAGTGCATTCGAAAGAAATCTGAATGCGACTCGTCTACGAAATTAGAACTTGTGCAGTAACTCACCAAATGGTTTATGAAAACACTCTAAATGAAGCGCTTATTTTAAGAAGACTGTTGTTACTGAACCATAAACGTAGGACAAATTGTATCTGATGTTTGTATGGGAAAACAACTGATAGTTTAGTTATCTTTGGCTGCTGCTAAGTCATAAAAGTGGAAGTCAGAACTTGTAGGACAGCCATACAGACTGCTTATATTTAACTTAGGTATAAATTAAGAATTCAAAATACATTTTTGTTTAATATACAGCATAAAAACATCTTAGAGAACTCTGAAAGCAAAGGCTAAATCTACATAAGGAGCCACATACTGCATTTAGAGACTGCATTGTGCTATATACAATGTACTATATAAATATAGTAGAAAGAGAGATGGTGTCAGCTCTAAGGAACGCACTTAGATAAATGGTGGGAGAGGAATAGAAATGACTTCTCAGTGTTGTAGAGAGTGAAAGAGAACCGAGATGTCATTTTTGCCACCCTGCCCTCATCTTTGACTTCATTGGCAGATTTTAGGACTGATGCAAGTGTTGGAAGACCACAACCATTGGACTTTGAAAGGAATTCCCTCTGATCTGAGAGGCGCCGTGCACCTCTGACCTCAACACATTCATAGTAGCTTGTAGGACCAGTCTTTAAATTGCATGAGTGCATGCAAAATTCCCTGACAGCTGAATTGAGCTGTCAGGCTGATGCTTGAAAAACAAAAGCAGATGTGGAGAATTTTTAATAGGAGGCTGCTGACTGACAGCCCTGTGAAGAGAAACTTGGAGCCAGTATTAATGACAGCCAGCCTGCCTGTTGGGAGAGTGACACCTCTGGCTGTGACATCTTAATGTGAAGCGAGTCCATGGGAGGGTCCCAGACACAGCAGCTGAGAGAGAAATTTTGCATTTCAACACGGCAATGTGGAGGAAAAAAGATATTATAAAATTCTAACCAGTTTCAGTGTCTTGAATTTGTCTCTGCTGGATGGTTTCATATTCACAGATTCTAGTGGGGCACTTGGAGTGGCAAGACAACTGCTGAGTACACAGAGGCCTGCTGGGTGCTAGGAGTTACTGTCTCACATGGAGGTGAGATATGATCTTCATTGGTGTCCCTGAAAGTCTTACTCAACTCATCAGAGCATCAAGGATTCATCCTGCAAGGTGCTGCTCACCCTCTGGGAGCTAGGTGCTTGGGATCTCTGCTTTGTTCGCATAGTATAGCACGTTGTAAAGCCCATCCTTGCCAGTGGCAAAAAAATCCCTTGACTGCAGTCGAGAGCTGTTGTCCTAAAATTGTCAGCTAGGTAAGGGCCCCCACAAAGGATGTTTGAGGTGCTCAAAGAAAGTAGATGTGTTGGCTGTGTGCAGGAGGTGTTTTTGGAGGACAGCGCATCTATTTTTCTGTGGCTGTGCAGGGACTGTCAGCTGGGCTATAGCACGAGCGTCCAGGCAGGAGAGGCTGTGGCAGAAGGCAAAGGCCCAGAAGCTTGTAGGTGTACTGTGATATTGCTTGTCTGTCCTCCTTAAAGCAGGCTCTGTCTGTGTTTTCATCCCTGTTAGGGATGCATGTTTTAGATGCATCTGGTGCAGAAGGCTTACGTTCCCTACACTGGTTAGTTGCCAGTCCCCCTTACTTTGATTTTACTTGGTTTGGGGCTACATTCACCCCAGGTACCATAAGTCTGACTTGGATGGACAGACTGAACCTGGTAGTGACAGATTCTCCACCTCTCACAAAGCTGCAGACAGGAGCTTCAGTGCTCCTGAGGGAGACCTGGTTTGCTGTCTGGAGGCAGCAGATCCAGCACTTCACTGATGCTTCTGCAGTTAACTACAAGCTTGCTTTGCTGTCTTTTTTTTTTTTTTCCTTCTCTTTTGTCTGCAAGCCATTAGCAGACCATGCTTAGAAAACAAAAAACAGAGAAAAAACTTTTTATTTTGTTTGAACAGTTAAGAGAGGAGGAAAACCATTCCACTTGATTTTAGCTTCGTTCTTGGTGTTCTAGTGTTAACTTCCCCTAACAATTGTATTGCTTTGGTCCCTTAACCAACATGTGTTCACGAGGACATCACCCATGGGCCTGATGTGGTGCTGTCTGTCTGAACCCTGTTTGTTTCAGTCTCCAACCATGCACCCTCTTCAATATCTGCTTTTGAACACTGGTGGTTTCACAGGTCCCCTGGCTTCCAAGTAGTCAGCAGTTATTCTCACAGATAGGTTCCTAGGACAATTAGTAAGCATCTTCCAGCACTTCTGACTGACCCGTCTATCTGACCCTCCACAGCAGGGTTTCTCTTTTGCTTCTCAGCATCCTCCCTGTTGTGGAGAGAGAGAGCAGACTGCAAACTGTAGAAAGATCAATGTGCTGTGATCTGCACAGATACCCACGATACCCCATCATTGAATTGTACCCTCACTCGTTTGGAGAAGATCAAAAGGTGCTATTCCCATGTTATAGGAGTCCCTTGTGCCATCTCTGGTTTTGATTATTTTACTTTGTGTTATGTTACATTGGCATTTGCTTTCCTAAAGATCAGGGCAGCCTGTGGAAAACATAAAAGGTCTTTTGTGGGACTGAGTGGAATTGCCCCTGAGCTGATGGGCTGCAGAGATGTTCAGGAGAGGGTGGCTCTCCTGGTGCCCCTTTGGAGTTCACAGGCAGAGGGGCTT
Organism: Struthio camelus; assembly: GCF_040807025.1. NCBI lineage: Eukaryota > Metazoa > Chordata > Aves > Struthioniformes > Struthionidae > Struthio > Struthio camelus. The sequence goes on along the minus strand of NC_090947.1, from coordinate 7,576,608 downwards.
ACAGAGCTGTCTGTGTACCGGTCCTCTTGTTTCCTTTATTTTCCCTCTTGTTTTCAGCTCTCGCTGATCACTTCCCCAAAAAGTTGCTGCATAATTTGTTTTCTATTAGGTTGTTTGAAACCTCTGACATAATATAGACAATAAATGGGCTGTTGTTTAGTTAGTTTTCATAATTACCTGGAGGCAGATGTCTCTTGTGGTTTTGATATCTACTGAGTTGCATGATGTCTTCCTAAGCCAAAACTCTTAATTATCCTTTCAGTTACTTTTTTTTCCTTTGATTGTGATTATTTGCTTGTATAACGGGTATTAGAAACAGCGTTGGCGTGAAATATATTGTTTATTTGCACTATGTTTTCTTAATAACCACTGCAGTAATTGGAAGTGCCAGTATTTGATTCCAGTATTTTAAGCAAATTAGACAGTTGGCCTGTTTATGGATGAATCTTTTCTAAGGAGAAAAGGACTTGTTTTTCTCCTCCCCTCTGCCTGCCTTGCACCACACTCCCAATTCATTTATAAGAACTGTAGTAAAGGTGAAGCAGAGCTTAACAATACCACTTATTCCTAGCTCGCAAAGATGAGAAATCACGTTCAGTCCAACCTCTAGGACAACACAAGCCAGAGAAACAATGATTTCTGCAGTAACTCCACTGCTTCTGCCTGAGCTACACCAGCTCTTTTAGGAAGGAATCTGGTGTTGATTTAAAGATAGCACTTTTTTTTTTTTTTTTGGGAAACCTGTGAGCTATGCTCCTTTGATTATTTCTCGTTAATGTCATTAATGGGAGGGGAGGGGAGCTGAGGCTGAGGTAGGATGAGCTGTCCTCGCAGGAAAGCCCAGCTAAAGAACACCCTAGCCATGGCTGGTGAGGTCACCTGCATGAATTGGGTCAGGAAAATGATCGGGATGAAAAATAGCTCCCCTTTTCCCCAAGTTAATTGCAACACTGATCATCAGTCCGTGTCACCGATGTTCCTACCAGCAGAGTTAGCTGGCATAACTTGGTGGGTGGTGTGGGGAGCCAGGTTTTGGGGCTGTCTTACCGGGTACCCGTACTGAGAGCTGTGGCGGTGGGGCCACTGGCTCAGCGTGGGGAAGGGCGGCCCTCCTGGCTTTCCCGCGGTCGGGGGGAGACTGCAGAACTGCCCTCGCTGCACGACTGTCGCTCAGGGCAACAGAAAGCCGTGTTTTCCTACAGGAAAATAATTTCCTGTTGCAAACCTGTGCGTCTCATGGAGGTAATGTTACTCCCGAAGGTGCTTATGTTCACACATGTCATGGAAGGCTTGGTCTAGGGGAAAAGCTAGGACAACGGGCTTTATTGGGCAGTGGGTGTAAGGTGTCAGTCACCTGTGCTTTCTGTGACCCCGGCCAGCCTGGGGAAACCTCCTGCTGCCCCAGTTTAACACCCTGGCGGAGGGCTAACAGGTGCCCTGGGCTGTTACCTGTCAATCATGCGGAATGTTCCAGAAGGAGGGCGGGTCTGCACGGGCTCGGGAGCGGACCAATAAGAGCGGGGTCCAGACAAATTCGACCAATCACTTGCCTCCAGTCCCAAAGGGGGGGGGGTGTAGCTATAAAAGGGGCACGTGCTGCAGCAGCACCAGCAACGTTTCTGTGACTTGGACAGCGGTGGAGAGGAGAAGCAGAGTTGAATTCGCTGGAGTCCAGCGACTCAGGCAGGAGCAGCCTCGGCGGCCTTTGTCGAGGCTTGGAGGCGCCAGGGAGGCTTTCCCCGAGCGAAGCTCTCCTCCCTGGCAGGCTGCGGACAGCCACTGCCGCCGTGCCCCCTGTGCCAGGCAGCTGGGGATCCCCCCTGCCGCTACCCTCAGGCAGACGCGTGAGTGTACTCCCACCCCGCTGTGTTGCTAGTTCTCAGTTGCTGTTGCTACTGCTGACACATGCTAAACTTTGTTACTTGTTCTGAGATGCTGTTTGTGAACCCATTCCCAAGTGGCAGGGACACCTATACCACCACCCTGAACCTCTTCCCGTAGCGTGGACTGCTGTGGGGACCCAAGTGTCAAGATGCTCTGTGGTTGGCTCAGCTGCCCCACCTGAGCCTCCCGCAACAACACACATGTGATGTTCTGTGTTTTTATTGTTGATGATGTACTTACCTGAGAAAGGGCTGGGAAGTTGAGGGTATGAAACTGGCTTTGAAGTGATTAACCCCTGTGCATTTTAAATTAACCTGCAGAGCAAATGGCTTTCTATTCCTGATTTTGTCAGACTGTTGTCTTGTACACCGCTGTTGCAAGACTGAGGAGGGTGACCATCTTGCTCTGTTGCAGTGGCAACCCTTGGGTCAAATCATAGTTCACTTGCCTTAGGAGTTGAGAGCTACCACTGATAATGAGTAGTAATGCTGAATCACACTGGCTAAATTAGTGCCTAGATGATAGCAGAAGTCATCTTGACATGATGACAAACCTGGCTTGGAGCAAAACAGAAGGCTCTGTTGCCTCCTTTACTGGTGTTGAAGAAGGCTTGAGTTACAGTTTTGAAAGGTCTGTGATTTGGGAGCTGGTAGATCTTTTATTACAGCTGCACCTCCAAACCAGGAGGCTTCAGTCTTTAAAAAAAAAATAAAAGTACTGGCAGGTATGAAGACCTGTGCGCTGCAGTCTGGCCAAAGTGTTTCACCAGGACAGTGGGAGAAATACTTCTCTCATCAGCCCCTTTGAGGGGGCTCCCCGTGTCTTGGGGTGAGTTGCAAAAATGACTTGTAGTTGTTCATGTGTGTGCCATGACTAGGTCGAGCATGTTTTCTTACGTGTTTGTTCACACTAGAAAGGTACTGCCTTTCACAAGGGAGAGCTGTAATCATGTATGGCCACCTAAGCCAGCTCCAAGTACAGCCAAGGCAATGGATCCTCACAGCACAAAGGCTGGTGCTTATGGATGCAAGTAGCTCATGAGCAGGGAGAAGAAGCCAGGTTTAATCCTCCGCTGTATGTTGGAGGGCTGTTTTGTTCTCCATTCTGTATGCAGGCTGGGTAGGAGCTGAAATGACAACAGAGCGCTGGCAGGGGTAGCAGGAGCAGCTAGCAGGACAGAGCTGCGCTATTCTGCCAGCACAGCTTCAGTGACACCTTGCTGCCCACTGAGACCTAAGCTAAAGTGAGCACAGTGCTCCTGTGCGAGGGAGGCAGCAACGTCAGCAGAGGACAGAGAACTGAAACTCTAGTAACCCAATTCACGTAATGAGCTGGGTGTTGCATGGTGCTGAGGAAAGTGTATTTCAGCTTTCTTGGGTTTGCAGGTAGGGTTTCCAGTAGGTGTTTCTTTGACCATTGCACCTGAGCTTTGTTGCTGCCAGCTGCGTCCTGGCAGACAAGTTGCACAGGTTTTTAGTGAGTACAGGGCCGGGACTGGAGCAGACAGCAGACCTGGCTGGGTCTGGGGTGTCCTGATAATGACTTGTATGCGCAACCTGCCCTTCTTGTTTGGCTGTTTTGCAGTGCTAATAGCACTGACTGTTTTTTCACTCCAGCCGTGAGCAAAGCAGAGTCACTTGCCAGCCTGTATTTGCAGGACCACAGTGCTAGCCCAACCCTTCCCATGTGGTTTCTTTGTCTGCCGAGCAGTGATTAGGTGCTATAGCCGAGCTTATCCCTTAAACTTCCCTGGGAACGTCACAGTTTCAGGACAGGCACTAGTAAACAGGTGCAGACAGTACTTTTGAGCATGCCTTAGTTCAGTTGCATATTCAGCTTGATTTATTCAGAGCAGTTCACTGTGACCTAAATTGCCCACAGAACTGCCTTAATAACAACTATCAAGCTACAGTGAGTTTTCTCAAGTGCCTTGAATGGCTGACTTTTACTGTATGAATTACTTATCACCAACTGAAGCTCTGGGGAGATTGCTCTGCAAACACTCAGGTGTGAGGGTGACTGCAAGGCTGAATGGAAGCAGGAGGCTGTAGGTGGTGGGTGCAGCTGTTTTTGGTCATCTTGTAAATGCGACATCCAAGAGGGATTCATTGGGGGACCCTCTTCTAAAGGTCCCTCTTCCTTTCCTTGTTAGGGAGAAAGTCACCCTATTTAGGCAGGGTCAATTCTCACAGTAGAAGTTTCTCGGGATCGTTCTAAAACTGTGCAGCATGTTGCCTGAAAACTGCTCCACCTATGTGAACAGCTTCCTGGAAAACCCTCTAAAACTGTGTGGATGTAATAGGGTACAACAGAGTTGCTAATACTGATTGCTTAACATGAAAATCAGGCACTGAGGAACATTTTCTAAAGATTGCGCATGATTCTACCAGTAGAATCATGTTTGGTAATCACAGGCTTGCTGTTTTTTTCTTTTTTCTTTCCTTTTTTTTTTTTTTTTAATTTCCCAGCTTTAGTAATCAGGATATATTACTTTACAGGAAAAAGAATCGCTTATTAGCCATGCAGGTTAGGGATTAGGTGTCCTTTTTAAATCTTCCTGTAATTTGGAAGGAAATATTATAGTATTGTGGATTGAAAAACTGAGTTGTTGCATCAGACAGTAAAATATCATATGTTATTGTATATTCCTAGCAAGTAATTCAGCATGCATATACTACATGTAAAAAGTAATATACAACGATGATGTTGGCTGAATATAGTGATTACTAGCTAGTTATGAACAATATATGAGCAGAACAGAAATATCTTTGGGTTAATGAAAACAGTCTTTTAATGTGAAGGTAACAATTATTTCAACTCTATTTTAAATATGCAATTAGAGAGTGGGCAGCTTTTAAGGCACTCAGTACAAATCACCATTTCAGATGTCAAATTTTTTTTTTTTTTTTCCACTCATGGAAAATTGTGGGTTTTTTAGTTTGGCTGGCAAATACAGTTGCTGTATTTCTAACAACTGTTTGTTTTCTCCTGTCAGGCTTTTGATGGAAAAGGGCAGATTTTTCAGTCAGGGTGCATAAGCACACACAATTTGTTTTGTATCATTTTAGAGGCATTGAACTTTACATGTTGGGAGTAGCCCACGCATCTTTGGACTCCATTTGGCCTTTGGAGTGCCACCTTACTGGGTATTTTGACAATACTGTGAGAATTTGAAGATGAGTTGCAGCTAATTATTTGAAGGTGAACGGAACTGGGAGAGGTGAGAAATTTTACAGCTAGTGCTGCAGGCTGCGCTGGCTCTGGGAGAGAACTGTGGGAAACTGGTGGGAAAGGATTAAGTGAGTGCTGAAAATAAACTTGTTATGCCTCTGGAAAGGGGAAAAGAAGATTAAAAAAAAAAAAATCTAGTTACAGTGTAGAGCTTTCCTTGTGTCTCTGTGGTTGGACAGTGTGCATTTTAAAACTTCAGAATGGAAACTAAAGCAGAAGAAAAGGTTGTCCAAGGGAAAGGCAAGATGGCCAAGAAGCATCAGTGGCTAAAAATATCTCTGAGATCCTCCAACGCAATTAAAACTCCAGCATCTCTTCTTGGTAAAAGGCTGGGTCAGAGGGCCACGCTACTGACTTTGAGACCGTGTTGCGCGCTGTCACTGGTGGTGAACACAACGCACGGGCTGTGCTAGGACGCAGTGCAGCTCCTCCACCCAGCCCGTGCTGTGCGTCTCCAACAGGCTCTGTGCTGCATCAAGCTCCAGTGAAGGGCATTAGTTTAAATACTCACTTGAATGGATTTCCTGAAGATACCTATAATTTGGGGAGCAGTGTTCTGGAAAGCGAACTGCTGGGACAGTCATGAACATCAGTGGCGCAGTGGTGCGTGAACTCTCCTTTTTCTTTCTAGTGAGCCATCTTCACAATTAGATAAGGAAGAGGAAGGCATAATCATTCTCAGAAATTGCACAGTGATTGTGGGATTTTAATGTACCTGTGGTTCTTCAAAATCTGAAGCATACAATTCTCCTCCCACCAGAGAGCTTATATTCTCCCAGGGCTATTTAAGAAGTGAAATGCATCTCTGTATCACTGTTCCACAGCTCGTGTTTTCAGAAACATGGAGCAGTATTTGATAGGAGTAAATTGTAATAGGAAGCTAACATTTGCAATGAGACTGTGAATCACTGAGAGAACTGCTATATGATCTTAGGAATAAAATCTTGGACCTTGCCTTTGCTTTTTAAAAGGGATGGGAAATGCCTCAAATACTGTGATTCTTGAATCTATGCGTTCTATCCTTATATTCAGGCAGTTTCAGAGAAGAGCAAAAAGGGGATGTCCAGGCTTTGCAATCCAAAGTTTCAGAAGCTGTGGCTTGTCTGATGCACAGAGATTTTGCCCCTTTTAAGATGAACTCTCAAGTATGGATGGCAGTTATTACATCTATCACAAAAGCGTGGGAGAAGAAGGATCAAAGTCGCTGTTGATTCCAGTGCATGGGGAGTTCGGTGAGAGCAGTGGCATGGTTTAGGCCATGTTCCAGCACCATTTGAAGTCAGCTGCAAAGATGGTATTTGCTGTAATGGTGCAGAATTGGGTCTCTAATGAGCATTTGGAGGCTCCTGTTCTAGGAAACTGTACATGATCTCATAAGTTAGGAACAATTGGTGTGTTGCCTGGTGAGCTTTCTTTTCAGAAAGCTTCCTATATTTAATTTGAGCAGAAAATAATAAACTTGCAATAGAATTGTTGATGTAACTTAGAGGCATTTAGCTCTTTAAAAGCAATTTTTCAATTTTAGTAAAAAGCTTCTCTATTAATTTCAGCTGCCTACAGTGTAATTTAACAGGTTTTTAGCTACAGGCAGAATTTGTTTGTTGTGCTGTTTGTCATATGTGGTGGGCTCTGCTTTTCAGAAGTGATCTGCAAACCAAGATGACCCATATAGGGATTTGCTAGCATTAGACCTGAGTGTTCCATACTTTGCCCTTTTTTGGCTCTTAGCTGGTACCAAGATAATTCACGCTTTTTTGAGTTAGACATTCAGCAAGCCTAAGACAGCATCTTTTTGCACTATGGGAGACAAATGTAGACCTGAATACCACGTTATACCAGGTAGTTACAAATGTAAATCTCTTTTGCTTACTCTTTGTTGGCATAGGAAGTGGTAAATATTCTTGTATAGAGCATAACTAAGCACGGATCTACCTTGAAGGAGATTAGAGATCTCATGGGCGTAGGTAGGATTACATATGGTGGAGGAAGTGCGTTGCCACAAATTTTCTTTGACCTGAATTTGACCAGTATTGTGTGCAGATACCAATCCATGTATAAGCCATTTTGTCTCTTTCAGTTGTTTCATCAAGTCACAGGCAAAGAAAGAGCAATTAGCAGCAGTCCTAATGAGCACTAATGAGTCAAGCAAGCCTCCCTCCCTGCTGTGTCAATCTACCTTTATTTTTTTCAAGTGCCCTGAATAACGTTCAAGACAGCGGAGACAAATAAAAGGCCTCTCTGGTTACCAAACATACAAAAAGGCTCTCCTGCCATAGCTTACACAGTTGCATCACCGTGATCCTTTGCCTGCCTTTTAGAGCTGCTGGGAAGACGAAGGAACTGGATGAGTTCAGTGCTCTTACCTGGATCCACGAGGGACTGCTGCGTGTCTTATCCTGGGATTAGCATAGCTCATAGAAGACACTGGTAAGCAATGTTTGCCCTAGGATAAAACACATCTGGACTTTCCTGTATGGTAATTATTTTGTCTGTGTCGCCATAGCAACTGAAACAGTGACAAAGATGTTACTTGCAGTGAGCATGGGTGAAGTTTGAATTTTTTTCTTCCATTCATCAGTTTTAAGATTGTTTTCCTTTCATATTGGATTAAATCGGAATTATTTTTCTTTGCTCCCTATAGAATGGCTTGTTAATAGGTCAGACTGTCCTGACTACAGTAGCGCTATGGATATCATACTGTGATCATAATGTATGAAAGGTAGCACATGGGCTCACAGGTACAAAGTAGGCAAGTCAGAAAGCAATTTGGAGTCATAGGAATCGAAATATATTATTTTTTAATTTGACTTTCTATTAAAAATCACAATATGACTTGCACATTCCAGTAGTCACACTCCTATAAAGAATTCAGTCCCTGTATGCAAGCACTCATGTGCACACCAGATAACCTCAGGCACATCTGATGAAGTTCTTGATTCCCAGTTGCTGAAATTTAATTCTCTTGGCTTTCATTTAAAACAAACAAACAAAATGCTCAAATCCCCCACAGCTGCAGAATAAAAACTTGAGAAGCAGGGCATGAAGGCACTAACAAGCAAATAAAAAGAACCTCAAATACATCTTTTGCTATAACTTTCTTATAAAAATAGCTATAATGAAAATAACTACACTCTTTGAGTTTAAATAATGGCATACTGCATTTATCTGGCCTTTTCGCAGATCTGTTCCTTTGGTTTCCATAATTTTAGGGATGGCTCCCACTTACAATGACTGCTCTGCTGCGTGTTCTCAAATGAAGTCGACGTTTCGTTCTATCACCCTCATTTCCTCTGGCTTTGTTTTATAGCTGGATTCGCTGCTGTATGATAAAGCATAAAGCTCTTCCTAGGGTTATTCGTAACCTCTTTTGCTGCTGCGGACTCTCTGACTTTGGAATCAGCTGAGTATCCTTCTCCCTCTCCCGAGGACATATGAGGTCCCTCTATTTGCAAACAAGTGGGAACTTGGAGACCTGAGACAAGTTGGTCTGAAATTGGCAGTTACTGGAAGGGCATCCAGGCAGACACATGCATTGCAGCATGACTGCGTAAGCCTTGTTTCTTCAGACAGTTAAAAATAGTCTTCAGACATCCATGTAATAAATGAGAGTAGGGGGGAAAGCGGTACTGGTATAATTAGCTTAGTTGTCTATTTTTCCATCCACAGCCAAAAATCTAGCTTTTAGGCGAGTATGTTATTTCTGTGACTCACAGATTTGTTTATTCTTGGCCTTATTACAAGCCATAAACAAGAATAGCATCCTTCAAGTATTTGTAAAATTCAGTGAGGAGTTCATCAGCTTGTTATTAACGTCTCCCCTTTGTAACAGCCACGGGCCCTATTGGGGTAAGTGTGGCCTACTGTATGCATCAAAAGCTTTCCCTAAGGCCCCAAGCTGGATGTGACTTCCTGCAGTTTTCCTGGGAAAATGTGCTTCTGATTCTGATGCATCTATCTTGGACTTATAAGATGGCATTATCTTTATTCAGAACAGAGCAAACAAGAGACTGAATTCAAATATTTCCTGCTATCCTTGCAGTTAGCCAGAGTATTCTGTTTGCATCGCTACGCAAAATATTTGGTGACATTCTGGTCCCTCCTGTTTGTGTTCCAGCATTTTACTTGCTTCTAACTCCCTAATCTTAGTGATCCCAGTAAGAGAAAGAGCTGAGTTCATAATCGAGTGCTTCTCAACAGACTACACTTTCCTCAGCTCATGTAGTTTTACTTTGTACTTTTTGGCACTCCTGCTGTAAGATGCACTTTTAATTTCTGCAATTGGGTAATTCTGTACCCATGGTGAATTATTTTGGGGGTGTGTTATTAATTTGTAAAAGCAACAAGTCCTCTAAGCTGCAGGGCCTCTGATGTAAACTTCTAAAGACCCAAAATTGAGCTGATCCCTAAGAACAGAATCAGGACGTTAGATTATTGGAATTCTCATGTTCTGAATCATGTGAAATGTGATTAGAGGCTACTGAGGTATCTTCTCGTTTGCTGGGCATAATACCTGGAAGTTTAGAGGGTGATGTTAGGAGGGAAAGGACTGTGAAAGATTGGCAATAAACATTAGAGCTGTCCTCATGGAGCTCAGGATCTGGTGACGTTTCCGTCGGTTAGTTTTCAATTTAAGAATTATGTCTTTCTTTCAGAAAAGACGTCTGGCACTTGTGAGATTGGTAAGAACAATGTTAGCTGAGGCTGCGTTCTGCTGGATGACAGGCTAGGTTATCACAGCAGGCTTTTCTGATTTGAGAAATGAGCATGTTCACTTTTGAGTAACTCACTGGGGAAACTGAATGCCTGATCCACATACTTCCATAGGCCACAAGAATATGGTGTTCCATCAATTATTTGACTTATTTTCTGTTACCGTGTTAACTGTTGCTTTTTTTTTTTTTAGTAGTATTGTTGTTTAATAGGAAGCTTGAGAGTGACATGCCTCTAACTGTGATTGCAAAGCAAAAACCTAATTAAATAAAGCCATGTCCAGCTGAGGGACTAGCCCACTGCTTGTTTAAGTACTCTGTGCGGGAATGTCTATCACTGATCAAATTATTCTGCTCCCTGCTGCATATGCTTCTCTTCTCCGAGCAGTTGTCATCAGTAGTAGAGCTGCTAAAATAAGATGCAAAGATGCCTCTACAATTTGATCTGTCAGCATTGATGGAGAGAAAAATATTTCTTCTCAAAAGCCAGAAGAGCAGTATTTGTAAAAGACGCTAATGAATAACAAGTGTATGTTAAGCCAGACTTGAATTTATCAAAGCAAATGCCTTATTAATACAATACATCAAAAAGGACTATAAAAAGGAGAAGGGGGAAAAAAGTTGAAGCCTTTCCTATCAGCTAGGTAACTCTCAATCACTTGTTACCTTACAAAAACTGTGCTTGGAAAGAAGCAGAGCGTGAGCCTAAAATTGATTTGGAATCATCTTGTACCATTAAATACCAGCTCTAAAAATGGAAACCAAAGCTAGCTAATTAGGAAGCTACACTTTGCATTGCTTGATCAAGGCAGTAAAGTGGCAGGCAGTGTCATTACGTTCTACACATTTGCAAATATGTTCCAAAACACTGGCCAAAAGAACTCATCGAAGATAGTTTCATTTATTTCCTGTCTCATTAATTTTTACTAAGTAGGAAGATAGGAAGGGAAAACAACTTGTTCTATGATGGAGAGATAACTGGGCACTACAGTAAAATAACCTGTGGCCTTTTGGCTTTGCAGTGGTTGGTCAAACTCCAGAAAGAGGAGTGTCCTCAGCTGTTCCTGAGTGTTTGGTAGGAGAGAGTTTATCAAGCACTAAAGGCTGCCTTTGTACAGAGTAAGGCCCATCCTGTGGGTGTTTGTGTTTTTGTTTCTTTCGTTTGGAAAAGGGTGTGTACCTCACTCTCTGGTGCAGGTAGTGATAGGGCCCTGGGCTTCACTGCCATCCCAGGCTGGCTCTGTCTGGATTTCTTCATCACAGAAGCCGTGTGGCATGTTGCAGAGCAGGGCATAAGCACCCGTATGCATTTAGTCCCTGGCACTCATAGAACGCAAAGGCAAGACCACAGCAATATCGGAAAGCAGAAGCACGTTTCTCATGGGGTATGACAGTCAAAAAGCAGCCAGTTACATGGATTCACTATAAGAGCCGCCTCATCCTCTTATCCGAAATCCATCACTAGTCACAGCACTGTAGTTATCAAACAGAAGATGAATACTGCTACTTTTTCATCTTGGTTATAGATTGCTGTGCAAGAGGATATTACTGGCCCTACCTGTTCCCCTTATCAACGCACATGCTATTTTCAAGTTTTTTCAGACTGCAAACTTTAACTTGTAACTTGCACGTATACAAGCAAGCAAAGTTTGCTCAGATCCTTCTGGTTTTGCTGGTATGATATATGGTGCCAAATGCATTCATCAAAACAAAAAAAAACCTCCCTACAGTGAGATTAATGAACAGATGATCAAAAATAATAATCTGATACGAACAGGAAGGAAAGGGCAAGTTCAGTTCATTGCATATAATGAACAGTTCAATTGGCAATGAAGTTTTGTAGGAAGGAAGACTTCCCAAGACAAGTATTTTGGAAATGAGAGAGAGATGCTAGATAACCCTGGTGTTTTCCCTTGTTCATTTGCCCAGCACTGTATGTGTCTCTCAGCAGCTCTGCTGCACTCGGAGTGCAAGATGCCCCTTGAGAGACCTGGCTTACAGCCCTAGGGCTTTGTTTTCCCTCATGGGGATCAGCTGAGTCAGGAAAGGGAACAATCGCTGGTTTAAAGGCTGTGGGAAGTTCAAAGACATGGAGCTCTGTCTGTAGACAAGAGTTGCCTCTGCTAAAAGAACCACTACCATTAAGTTTCTGGTGGGTTGATAGTTAACTAGGAGAAATTTTTTCATTGCTTCACACCTGAATGAGAGGCATATCAAAGTGCAAATGTGTCTTAGATGTTCCCAGGTACCAGAATTTTCCTATGTATTTTCTCTTCTCTAAGTTGGTCCCCTTTTTTCAGATATCACATATATAGTCTGCTTTTTTCCATTTGCTTGTAGTACTGAAACTTCAAATCTTTCCTTTTCCAGCATTCCAGGCTGTTTGTGTCTGGTATTTCTGTTTGGTCCTATCTCTGATAATTGCCAAAGTGTAAATGTTCAAAGAGGATGTCTAAAATTAGATCAAGTACTGAGGCATGAGTACCACCCTCAGCTTATTATTTTCAAATTAGATACCTTAATTTATAATGCAGTTTTTCTCATGCTGTTTCATAAGCAGTGAAATGCACCCCACCTTCCCACCACCTGTATTTAATCTGAGTGATGCTGCTTTCAGGCAAATTCTGGTGAGCTTTGAAATTTAAATCCTGAACTGGAACCGGGGGCACACTGTGAAGCATCTTGTTAGGACGAGACGTGGATAAACGCTATCCTGACCGTAGGATAGTCTAAGAAGGGTATAACACCCTATGTAGGAAGCTTCATCCGTCAAAATAGCTGATTGCATCCGGTTTAATTTGAAGGAGCTACTGAAGCCCTTTGGGGGCCATCTCAGTTTGTTTGCTTTGAAATTTCTCCTTGTTTACCCTTTGTAGCTCTGTTAAGTCCGGATTAGGCAGGGCTGAGGTCTATCGGGAGAAAGGGGTAGCATGCTTACTTCTAGATATGTTGGCTGATGGCAAGGGGAAGAGATGTCGTTGTGGCTACAGGGAGAAGACAAAGGGGCTACTTGGAAATGGAAATGCTGTGACTGTGATGGCCTTGAGGGGGTTTTCAGAGGTTACAGCTGATGCAGTTCCTGTATAAATGAGGTAGTTGCAGCTGGAGGAAGAAGTTGCACAGAAAATACTTAATAGTTCACTGAAAAATTTCCCTTTGGCTGTTTTGAGCTTCCTCTCCACTTTAATTGGAATATAGTGATCTGATGCTGGGCTATTATGTTGCTACCCTTATAGAGGGTAGAAAACAAACTACCAGGGTTCAAACTGGAAGTCAAGAGGAAAGTCAAGGAACTGAAAGCTGTTGTCCGTCTGTAAAGCCGTGGGAGTTGTGTCAGCTGGCACAGAGCACAGTTGTCGGGGGGTGGGCGGCATCGCAGCATGTGGGAATGCTCTGTGCGGCTCTTGGCTGGGCACTGTGCTTCTAAGGATGCTCGCTGTCTCCAGCGCTTCCCAGGGTGCTGGCACAGTGCAGGCCTCCTGGTGTGCTAGGAGACCCAGGGCCAGAGGAGCTCTTCCTCAGGAGGAAGCAAGACAGCTCAGTTGTGGCTGAGGAACAAGCTTAAAAGAAAGCTGTGCAAGCATTTCCTGTTCCCCAGGAGCTTTCCTCATCCTCCCTGTACGCTGCAGTCGAGCTGATAGGATTTGGAGGAGAACAGGACAATAGGGTGAGAAGGGTGAGAATTTGTCTTCTTGAGTATGTTTTTCTGATAGGCTTGTTGCCTTCTCAAAGTAAAGAACCAGGTCTCAAGGAGAATATCTGAATTGCAGATAAATACTGTCTCCTCAGGTAACTTTTAATACAATAAGATGGTGGATTGCATGTGAGACAAGACTGTCTCTGCCAATTTTCCCCTCCTGTCTTCTGGAATTCAGAGAAAGTTGAATTTCCTTTTAATAAAGAAAAGAATCTCTTCTGTTGCCTCTTAACGTCAGACTTTGATAAATTCATTTGTAGCAGACCAAATCAAGCTGAACAATAACCAGCCCACATCCTTACTTCTCTGCTCATTTCTATTAAAATCACTCAAGGATGTTAAAGTGAATTAAGTGAGTCAGAAGAGGCTGTTACAGCGAAGATTGGGAAAGTCTGGCAAGTTTTGAAAGTTGATATGTTCTGTTGGTAGCGTGTAGCCTTTCTAGGGGGAGCTCTGCCTTGCAAAGCCATTTGTTTTAGCTGTTTGTGTTTAAGAGAAAAGATAGTGTTGTGTCCAAAGTACTGGGCTGGAGTTTGCATTTAGATCCTATTATGGATTCTCTGGCTAACCTGGGACAAATACAAATCACTCTGTGGGGCTAGGAGATGTCCTTTTCTAATATTCTTGGATTGTAGGCAGCCTGGTGGGGAGTGGCACGCTCTGATGCCAGGCGTAATCGAGTCCCATTATCAGTTGCAGCCTCTTGGTATACCCAAACAGTTGAAAAATACTACCTCTTAAATGAATCAGACAGTTGTGACTTGTGTCAAAAAACAGGCTTTGGACAAAGTACTGCTGTGCTGAGCCTCCTCTTTTTGAAATCTCCTGATGCCCCTCTCTGTTGCACAAACACCTGGGGAGCTCACGCAGGTGAGCAACGATGATCTTTGTGATCCTTTAGCTAAACTACAAGGACAGGATGAGAACGTTAGGTTTATTATGGACTATACTTTTCCTCCTTTCCGAGGGCAAGTCGGCAGCGTGGTCACAGATGCAGAGAGCTCAGCAAGGAGGGCTCTGGGCTGTTGCTGATACCTGGCTTCCGGCACCTAAGTTGGCTGGTGTAAACCACACTCACAGATGTCCATGCAGCATTGTCCACCCTACGCTTTGGCAGCATCTTCAGTGCATCCATCACTTGCTTCTGGCTGTGTGTGATGACTTTTAGGGTGTTGTATACTAGCGCTGGTCATGGCCCAGTGGTATCCTGGCTGCATGTAGGGCTCGCAGTCCCCCTGTAACGTAACTAGGCAATAGGCTGCCTCCAATTCTGCCTCGTTATTTACGTGATGTTGTCTGTTGCCATTGCTCACAGGCAGGATGGCAGCTTGGACCGTAGTAATGTCAGCCTCATTACTTCTACCCCAAAGAAAAAGGTAAATTTTTAACAAAGAGTGCTCTGTGGTTCCCCCCCCCCCCCCTTTTTTGGGGGGCAAACAGTTTGAGTACGTTCTAGTTAAGGCTGCTGCTCTTGAAAAGTCAAGTAGTCTCCTGTTTAGACGAAGGTAGTGTGCTTTCCCAGTTAGAGTTCTCTGCCCTCAGAGCTGTGGCACAACCTTACTTTCTGCAAGTGCTGGGGGTGGGCGGCTGCTAGTCTTCTGGGCTCTCAGCTGAGTGAACGGGGAGGGTCTGCTTTAGTAGCAAAGTAGCTTTCTCTGCAAGTAACTCGCATCTAATCAGTAGAAACTGATCAGTGGATACTGTAGGAATCAGTTAAGTGCTGTAGGCAGCCTAAAATCCAGGGACGCCAGAGCCATCATAAGTGGCTGATGTTATGATGTTGTTTGCCTGAGGACATGTGCAAAGGCTTGGGTTTGCTCCAAGTAAGCTGTTGCTGTCAGAGGCCCTAAGGAGCGTTTGGGGAATTAAAAGAACTCAGGCAAGTGTTTGAGACAGGGTTTTAGTGAGATGTGCGCAGGTATGACAGCAGTAATTTTTGGTTTTGAAACTGTCAGCCAACAAAGCTAACTTTTCACCTTTTCAGCCACCTTTGTCTGAAGGGTAATTTTAAGTTAAATATTCTCCTGGATGGAGAAACCTGTTTTGTATTTAAAGTCTTTCCACTTGTTCAGTAATATTGGTGGCTCTGTTGATTGCTGTCACTGATCAAATCACTGCACGTCTTATTTGTGCAGTCAAAGGGCTGTTCCAGTTGGTTCGGCCAGATAGTTAATGATCCCGCAGAGAGGAAGCTGCTGGGTGACCATAGCTGTCATCAGTTACTGCAACTGGGGGAAAATGGACTCAAGAATTGAACCCAAAATATTTTAAAATTCCCATCATTTAAAAAAACAAGCAAACAACAACAACTGTCCCCCCCAACCCTTTTACTCATCTTGTCGCCTACCTGTAATCATTTTAACACCTGTAAGCCCCAACTGATTTGTTTGTCACAATAAGAAAAATTATGAAATAGTGTTTACTTTTTGAGGAGTTAATTTTTATAGAAGAGATCAAGACTAAAATGTTTTTATTTCTTCACATCACACGTGAAATATTTCCTTCACCGCTACAGTCATCTTTGTTCTTTGCAAGGTTTTATTAAATCAATGTGTCTTCTGAGCAGGGCCCTTAGTCTCTGGCCCATACCACCCATTCTATCAATATCTAATGCAAATCTCTCATCTGATTTATTGTTCTAAGTGGCTGATATGTGAACTTCATATTAGCCTTAATTTTCCTTCTGACAACTTGTGTGGTGTTTTATGAGATTAAGTCACTCAGACTCAGATGAGCTTTATTGTCACCTGATGAGTACAGGAAGCCGAGAGAAAACTCGGCTAAGAATGGCAAAGAAAATGAATGTTCTAATAACTGTAAAACTATTGAACTGCTTGTAGAAAAGAGCATAAGAGTCATTAGAGCCTCAAGTAAATTCAATTGCCTTGCAATAAAGATAGCATGGATTTAACTGCTACTAGAGGATGCAAGGAAGAATAGTTTTTCAGGAAGCTCATCAGATCACCTCCTACAGTTGAAGGTGTGTCTTGTAGGACTCCAGGTTTGATTTTATGAATACTGGATGTCAATAATTTGAAGGAGAAAAGAGGAAACGATAGTAGCCAGTTTGGTTTGCAAATGTCCATCCCTCAGGGCAAGTGACAAATGAGGGGGTGAATGAACAGGCAGGATTCAGGCTGGGCTTTAGCTGAGTTGCGCGCAGCCCTGTGTGTATGTGGGCAAGTCTCTAGAGGCTGCTCAGCTGAGCCAGCAGTGTCCCATCGGTGGGGGCTCTCGCAGGGGGATGGTGCTGAGATGACTGTAGCATTGCTCCTGCTGGCACAGCTGGAAGAAGGCTGTCGGGACTCACTGGACACAACTGCTGCTTTCTTTCTCACTCAGAAAAGGGCCTTCTCTTGGTCACGCTGCACTAAGTGAGCCACTCTCAGCCCTAGAGAGCCCCCGTGTCTTGTTGGCTGGATGAATCCCCAAAACGTTTGAAAACAGCTTTTGAAGTGTCAGGAGGGTTTTTCTGCCTAGGGCATCGTGCTAGGGCCTCTGGGCAGCAGGGCCCAGGCTCTCCTGTCAGGAACAGCACCCAAAGGGCATGGAGGGCTGCATAGATTGGGCAGGTGAAGTGAGGTAGGAGAGATAATTTGACCTAGCAGGTAGGTGGCAAGGCCTGGAGCAGAATCCAGTTGTGGAGCTCATCTGCACGTTCGCATTGCTTTCTTGTAGTAATTCTGATGGCACAGGCGTAGGATCCGTCTCAACCACTCAGAAACGTTAATCCATGCTGACTCCTGAAGAGAATGCAAGAGGTGGACACTCAAAGGATTTAAATGTTCTTGAATTCAAGTAATTCACTTTGGATTTGCTCTGTCTTTTTGGAAGCAAATTAAACTGAACTGAATTTAAAACATGTCAATCCTTAATAGGAGTGTCCACACAGAGGCTCCTAACTGAATTTCAATAGCATGAATAAAAAAGAAATTTACTTTTTGATTCATTCTGATTAATCTTTCTGACTTCCCCTTTGTCTAGAAGCAGAGAGACATTTCAACTTAATAAGGAAATAAAGGGAAATATTTGAGGTGGCAGTTGAATATAGAAGTGAATGTGTTAGTTAATCCAGACTATGTGCTTCAAGCAGCTGAGAAAGCATTTGAAGGCCTTTTCCCCTTCATTTCCTCACCTTATTGGGCAGTCCCACATCTCCTGCACTAATCTGAAAGTGTTCTCTTCATAGGACTTCAATTTCTCTTGGCAATTGCACTGTGCAATCCCATTTACTTTGACAGGCTTTCACTCAGACCCTGCGGCAGGGATTTCTGTTTCTGCTCCTGGAGTTTCAGCATGAATTTTAGTGTCAAGCCAAAATTCCCAAGTGGAACAAAACTAAGTCTGCTGAATTGTGCGTGGTTTGTGGCGAAAACAAACCTTTAAGTACTTGCAGGCTCTCGCTTCCAGCCAGTTTCAGTTCTGCAGCTTGCTGGCAGAGCCCAGCAAGAACAAGCACTGCTAGTACTGCAGGTAGTAATGGTTTGAGGCTTTGCACTGCGAGCAAGAGTATGTGCATGCATGGATTAGGCCAGGTGGTTGTGTAATAGTCTAGCTAGTGCTAGGAATATCTCTTCTCATTTTTTATGTCCAGAGACGTTAGCTGTGAAAATCTAAACGGCGCAAGGGATCCCTGTCAGATCCTCAGCTGGTGGAGATGGCATTGCTCTTCTGTTTTCCCCTGGTGCTGTAGCAGCTTATCTCAGCTGGAGGGCTGGTCTGCATGGCTTTAGCTGATGGAGAATCAGTTTTCACTCAAGCCCTGAAATGAATAATGCCCCTTATTTCTCTACTTATGTTTGTCTCCATTTAGAATTATGCAGTGAAACACATCCTTCCTTTCATAATCTGTTTTTGGGGGTTTGTGGGTTTTCTGTTAACAAAGACTGACAATACCTTTTGCAGAAGGTGTAAGACCTCTTATGACACTAGCAGCCTTAGCTTCCATCAGTGTCAATTGCTAAGTTGTTATTCCGTTAGGGTCCTCCTGTAGCTTTCTACCTCCTGAGACAAACTGAACATATAGCAAGAAATGGCTAAATATGATTTAGGCTCTCTCTGTGCTGTGATTAGAGTCTGTTTTTGAACTATATCCTATAAAAGATTTAAGCATGCACAAATTAGATAGTGCAAGGTAATATGTTCAGAGAACCTGGCCTCTGATGCCTAAACATGTTCCCTGAGAAGCGGATTCCTCAGCAGGAAAATCAACAACCTGTGCTCAGTGAAGCACTGCCAAGAGGGAGGGACCGGGAAAATTTCAGCTCAGCGAAGTATCTGAGCCTCTATGTGTGCTCAGAGTTTAAGTACAAAAATAAGAGGCGTGAAGGAATTGCCTCTGCATATTTAGATTGTGCCCCATCTGATTTTACATCCTTGACTAGAACACTTGCCTTTTTTTTTTTTTCCCCCCCTCCTCTCTAACAGGACTTAAAACTGTATTGTTTGAATAGTGTTTAGAGACTTCATGCTACAGTTCTTTGCAGTACAACAGGTTTCCATCCTAGTAGGTGCCCCAGGCTCTCAGGGAGAATAGGTGCATCTTGGAATATAGGTGAGGAGCGGAGAACAAGGACATGAGGCAACAGGAATAAAATCACAATAGCAGCCTATTGCAAGGAGCATTCTGAGCCTTTGGCTTCTTCATTAATTTATTTTGTTATTTTACATTGAAAGGAGATCTAAGTGGAAGAGACTCCACCAAACGAAAGATGGGGAGGGGGACTCTTTCAGCATTTTGGGGAAAAAATTTGGAAGAGTTATATTTGCTCTGAATGTAAATAATATTTCAAAGTTTTATAGCTAAGTTTGTCTCAAACAGCTTTACCTGGCAGAGACTTACAGAATGCAATTTCACAGAAAACTGAAAAGCAGTGGAATTATTTGCACGGATGAATAATCAAGGATCTCAGGAAATTACTGTCAGGAATACAAAACTGAGAAAATTTTTGGGGGGGGGACAAGGGAGGTCTTTTTGAGTGAAGAGATAGGCTAGAATATCTGAAAATAAATGGCAGTTCTGTTGGTTTCAGCTCACTTCCATCTAGTATCATCAGACTCAATCTTTTGAACTTTAAACAGATTCAAATTGCTTGATTTTCTGGCTAGGGTCCAGCGTTGCCTTCGTTTTGTTCAGGCTACAAGCTCCTCTCCTGTAGAGCCAGGATCCTTCTCTTAGATGTCTGAGAGAACCCAATTCCGCTGCAGACTTAACCGTTCCACTTGCAGCGTCTTCAATATTTCCAATCTATATCACGTAGAATTTCTTATTGAATTGTATTCAGCACTGCCTGTCATGCTAGCAACAGGCCAAGAGAAGGAAAGTCCGCTTACTTCTGAAAAAAAAAATTGCTAAGGCAGAAGAGAAAGGAAAGATTAAAAAAAAACCCAACACTTAAGGCAGCAGGAAGCGAGATCAGTAGTATGTTAAGAGCAATAAATAAAAATTGTGGGTGTGCAAGAGTCAAAGAAATTGATGTGAATGATTGTTTGAATGTTAATGAGTAGAAGGACCAATGGGGGTAAACTTCATAGTTTGACATGAAAATTGACATAAAAGTGATAAATCCAGAAGAAAATGGAACACAATAAAATAACAGCTGGAATCCATATGAAAAACAAGCTTTGTACCCTTTTCTACTACTGTATGGCTGTTCATTTATACCCACCCACATAAAGTTAATGAAAGATTTCAAAATGTGGTTGTGCTTGTGATTTCACAGCTTTGGCACCAGCAGACACCTCCCCTTAATATATTATTTCCCTATGATTAAAGCCTGCAAATGTCCATACTTCCTACTGGCTTTACAGGGGAGCAGTTTTCCCTGTGGTCCAAGCCAAAGAGCATCAGTGCTTGAAAAAGGTGAAAGTTGTATGCAACTATTTCGTGTGAACAGACTGGTTGTTAGTGAGAATCTAAAACTCCCCTGTAGTTATTAGTACAGCGCAAATTAAAGAGAGTGGTAAGAGTCTAAACCGTACCTATTAAGCTCAGAAAGATTTTGTCCTAATATAATCTGCAGGTGAATGTATTGTGTTTAATGCGTTCAGGGAGAGCGAATCTCCCAGGCGGCACAGGAATGGGTGCTAGTTGATGTAGCCGAAAGGAGAGCCAAAGTGGAAGAGTTTGTGTTTGCACCACTTCACTGAAGTTCCTGCACTTCCATCACAGCTGACTCTAGTAAATAACTCAGTCCCAGAATATCCACCTCATTGAAATCCTGGTCAGAGGGGTGTTCGGATAGGAAAAACGAGCTCATGTGTGTCCTTTACCTTGGACTATTTTTGCAGCTCTTGCTGTTGGTGACAAGAGTCGCTTGTAGGAGCGTTCCCCGAAGGGCAGCACGAGGACAGCCAGCAGGTACGACTGCTCATGGCAACATTCACCCCAAATGTTGCCTTCTGGGGCTTGGACTTGCTTGAATTCAAAACATCGAGTAAATCCTGATGTCCTAAGAGCTTGCAGGAAAGGAAGTTGAGGAGTCAGCCCTTAGGTGGCATGATGGGCTGTGTAGCATGTGTTAAGCATAGTTGCATTCATGATCTCCCTGCTGCTGAGCTGCGTAAAAAGAGCTATATAATGTAATATTAGCTGCCAAACCTGAGAGACCATAATGAAAGAGGGAGTCAAATCTACCTCAGCTGTCTCTTGTCTTCAAGATTACAATACAGAAGGACAAGGCCTTTAAAAATGGCACCAGCTTCACTAAGACATGCTGGTTTACAGTAGCTGGGTTAATTAAATGATTTGGATACATAGCTTGGTGTTCTCGAGGAGTCACAATTTGACAAGAGATCATGGTTCGTGAATGATTTGTCAAGGAATTTTTTTTTTTCTTTTTATGGCAGATTATTTTAGTTTCCACCTTATAATTACTTTCATTCGGGGATTTTTTTTTTTTCAATCTTTTATGGCTGCCTGGCATATTTTAGAAATCAAAGCTGATCTGCACCAGAGTTTCAGGAGGGTCTGAAGGAGTTGGGCTGTCTGGTATCAAATGAGCTCATGTGTTGCTTGTGCCCTATGCAAGACTAATTCCAGTGCTTTGCTATTACTTTTGAGCAGACCATAGGCATAGTGCCTGATAATCTTTACTACCTTGGCTAGATGAGAATACAGTAAATGCAGCAAGCTATTCATACAACAGACTCGGCAGAGCGGCTGCTCTGAAGATGAATTGCAAAAAATTCTGCCTGATTTTTTTGGTTCACTGTATTTCATTTGGATTCGGCATTAAGGATGTTTTTGAGCTGTGTATGCTGTACCTCGAGAAGGGAAATGATGAAAAAAGGGAGCAAGATTAGAAGGGCTTCTCAGGACCACCTCAGTTGAGAAACAGCCTGCTGGAGTGGCTGCAGCGTCCTAGTTCTCCCCTGGGCCTTTTAAAAAGGCTTCTGTAGTTGGATGCAATACAGCAATTTGGGTCTGCTCAGACATTCATATTCCTTGAGGCTTGCCTCTGTCCTTGCTGTGCAATATGTGTCGGTGCTGGACTATACCACGTTAATACGCAAGGCACAAAAGGACAGGCCTTTTTTTAAAGTAAGGAAGCGCAAGTTGCAAAATACTAACACTAAATTGTTCCGGTGGAGAATGGCTGCTTTGTGAGGAGACTATCATTTGTAGCATTGCTTAGCTGAATGTCCCGCAAGAAGGTAATGTATGTCCTATCACAATCTGATGCGTTTATCACAAGAAACAGTCATGCACTTTGGTTTAAAAAACAAAGCAAAAAAACAACCCTGCAAACAGACAAAAGCCCTTTTTACATGCTTTTGGGTGTTAGAAATGAGGCTGTATCTCAGCAAGAAAATATTTCCTATAATGTTCAGAGCAATGGAACATTAATAAAGAAATGTATGAAGTATCTCTATCCAGTGATAAAATGCCGTTCTTCACTCTTTTAGTGATGGCTTAATTTATGTAACTGCATACATAGTAGTCATTTGGAGAGCAGCATCTTCTCCCAGTAGTAATAAAGGTAGCATAGGTGTGTGTGAAGAACAGGTAGAAAGCTATAGGACTGGAAAAGGTTTTTTGAGTATAACCATTTGATTTTTCAGATATCATCTATTGCTGGTTAAGAGTGCTATAGTTTCTGAACGGTGTTAATTTGTGGCCAATTTAGATTTGCCTCTCTTGTGTCAACACTACCTTTTAACCAGAACATTTCTTTTCGTTTCCCAGGTTTGTACTGCTCTTGTATCAATAGAGTATAGTCAGGTTTAAATGCAAGCCTGTTGCATTAACGCTTCTAAACTAGGACCCATAAGCTATTGCTCATGATTTGTAAGTAAAGGTAGAGGAGGGGAACTGCCTTTTGTAGCAATCCCCTCCTTTGCCAGCGATATCTGGCTTCATCTTGGAGAAGTCACTGAGTAACTTTCTTACTCAGTTTCCCATCTGTAAATCAGGGATATGAATGTTTTCCTCTTGTTAATGTTGGAATAGATCTTTTAGAGATTTGTAGGCTGCAGGGTGCTGTGGTGGCAAAAGTATTACCAATGCCTCTGACACCTAGGTAGACAAGTTCAGCAACCAAAATATTGCAAAAAGCCCCTTTAAAGTATCTGGCCAGATGAATTTTTTTATGAATTTCCTCTCTTGTTCAATTTGACTAATTTGGGGTGGACCTCTCTCTGCTTCCTTACTCTGCGCCCCGGGTACCCCTTGGGGCACAGGCATGGTGACTCTTGTGCGTTTGGCTCTGCTTGTTGATGGGATTTGCTGCTTCAGGAGTTACCTTCTACCTAAAGTCAGTCAGGAATCCTCTTACTTTCCAAGGTTTGTGTCTTGGGAGGGGCCTTACTGTCTGGTTTTGTTTTGTTTTATTTTGTTTTTTTTTTAATCCGAGTGAATAGCAGGAAGAGGAGCCTCTCCTTTCTTACAGGAGCAGAAGGTTGTTTAGCAGCAGCCTGTCGCAGAGCATTGATCTGCAGCACCAGCGTTCCCCAGTGGCATTTCTCTGGATATGGGCATCATGTGCTCATGTCTCTCCAGTTGTCAATGCTGTGTTGTAAATAGGGATGTACCTCCCAGAGGCCCATCGCCCGTCAGATGAGCTGAGCACACAGGGAGGACGTGTGCTGAGCTGCACAGTCAGGGAGCCTGCAGGCTGGCCACACTGTCCCAGGAGTCAGGATTCCTGGGTACTCTTCCGAGCACCTCGGGTTATGCAAACGGTTGATATATTTCCATTTTTGTGGAAGCTAAATAGATGCATTCAGATACTGTTTCTGGGGCTTTTTTGCTCTTAGCGCATCAGTTGCCTGCTTCAGAGAGATCTAAAGGTATGGGAAAAGATTCCCTTGACTAGGGAGTTGTGGATTTGGGTCGTGGGTATGTGTTACCTGCTTGAATATGTGAACTGCAGACTGGGAAGGGACAGCACCAGAATGCCTACCAGCAAAAGCAAGTGTTCTTGCTAAAAATAAACATATTCAGTTATTGCTCTACTGTGACTTCACTGCAGTTTGGAAGACAAATCTGTACTCACTGTATTTTTCCAAGGGCAAGAAAAGCCAGAACGCTGTTCACTTGGGAGCTAAGCTATTGAGCTATCAGAAATGATTCTCTCTCTCCAGCACCAAAGGTGAGATTTTGCAGCTAGTTTAAAGCAGCGATGCAGTTGGATCTGGGGATCCTTGGACTTCAATAAGTGTCACTGGGCTTCCTGGTTGGTGGGTCTCGAATGCTTCTACTTGCACATGCAGAGGAAGGGCTTAGCAGGCTGGAGCAAGACGTTGACTGTCAGGTCTGGATGCAGAATCCAGTTGTTGTCGTACAGTTGCAGATGTGACTGTTTAATGAGGTAATCCGTTACACTTTATCTTTTCTGAGATTACTATACCTGAGTACTTGGTAAGAACCAATAAGTTATAATAGTAGGCATTCAAAAATTAGGACCAGAAGATTCCTAAGATGCAGCTTAAAAATCATAAGCACCTTTTAAACGCTATTTGACTTTTTTTGGTATCTTCTAACTTTTCAAGTGCCTTCAGTTCTCCTGTTCTGATTTTTTTTTTTTTTTTCCTTTGCATCCAGGAACAGTAGAGCTGTCTTTTGTGAATGAAAGTTGAGAAGTGGGGCTTTAAGAAAAACACCAAAGCCTCTGTGACAAGTCATGATAAAGTTGTAGGAGTTATCCCCAGGGAAGCTACTGTATAATACTGAAGTTCTACTGAGAGGTATAGGCACTAACTCTGCACTAGAACTGAATTTGAACTGCTTTTTTTTTTTTCTCCCCTCCAAAGCCAGTTGGTTAGCAGGTCAAAATTATGTGAAACGACCAGATTTTTTCCTACTGAAAGCTGGTTGACTAGTAATGTTTCAAGTTAACATTCTGTTAAAAAGTTGCTTTGAGCCATGTATCTTATGCAACAGGGTTTTCACCCAAAGCAAACTGTAAATTATTTAAAGGTAAGAGTCGCATTGCACAATAGCAGAATAAGGCATACTGGGCTCATTCTCTGGGCTCAAAGGTGAACCTTAAATACAGAGACTTAATATAAAATGGATATTTAAGGCTTAGATTAAACGGCAAGGTAGATATTTTCCTGTTATCAATGCATCCATAGTGTTTTTTTTTTTTCCTCCTTCCCACTGAATGAAGTGACTATTAATCAAAGCTAGATCCGCTGTGTGGAGTTTTGCCTGTAGGAAGGAAGCTCTTTGCCCGAACAGCCCCACTGCTTTCTTTTGCCGTTTCCCAAGCCTGAGACTTTGTCACCTGCATGGCAGAGGCCTGTTGGGGCAGCCTGGCAGCGAGGCTGGGTCACACGCATCAGTGTACCCCGGGCTGGCCCAGCGCTGCTGCTGGTGGAAGCATAAATGACCGCTGCTGCTCCAAGGAGGGTATATGCAGGCAAGAATAAGAAGGGGTGGGAGCTGGGTCTGGGAGCTGGGATTGGAAATTGGACTTGCTAACTACTGCGGGCAGGGTGGGCAGAGTAACCAGGAGACAGCCCTCCGCTGAGTACTCTGGCTGCGTACTAGCCCCCTTTCCCAGCAGCAGCTGGGCTGGCTTTTCCAGCTGCAGTCTAAGCCAAGCAGGTGGGGAGGATGCTGGGGCCGCTGTGCTGTCCCCTCGCAGCCCTCTGCCTTAGAATAGGAGAAGCTGGAAGTTGCCTGCCGCTGGCCCTGCCTGCCCCGGCACCTCCCTGCTGCCGCTAACTTAATTTGCCTTGTTGCAAGGTGGGGTTTCACTTAGTGTTTTGCAGTTCAAATGACTGCGCGCATGGGAGTGGGGCGAAGCCGCAGGCTGCTTTGTGCAGAATGGGTAGGCTGGGGCGATGCACGGTGACTGGGGAGGCTGAGGTTTTGTTTACCTTATTTACAAAGCAGTACATTAAAAGAGGCAGGAAGAACTGTCATGTGTCACTCACATTTCTTACATACCATTTTACCGATGAATTAAAGCCTTATCCAGCAAAGAGCTTGTTTACAGCATGTGCTGTCCTAGCCTCGGAGGTCATGGGGCAGGTCTTGGGTTTAAAGTTAAGCAGGTGCACGTAGGTCTATTCTAGCATCACATTTGAGCACTATTAGATAAGAAATTGCCTATGTATGTGTTTGATTTCCCACCTCCCCCACTTTGATGGAATAACTCAGTTGAGAAAGCTGAGTGCTGCCCATGTCAAAAAAGAGTAAAATGAAGGTCTTGGTGCCAGAAATATCAGTTACTTCAGTGAAAATCTGGATGAGTACCTGGATGAACAAAATCCTGATTGTGTCTAACTGTGAGGATCGTGTTTCTGTGGGTAGGGAAATAATTGTCTCTGGATCTCTCAGACCTCTGGTAATGAAACAAATCCCCTCCAAAAGTGTTTATAGGCAAGCCTGCTGTTTTCTGTGCATTTCCTGGCAATGGTTTCATGCTGGTTAATTAAGCAGGAAATAGAGTGCGTAAGGGCTTCCACTGCAAATCTCCCCGTGTGTTTAGGACACAACAGCAACAGCAGACTGCGAATCAAAATGCATATATGAATCAGGGTTGTGTATAAATGTGTTACTCAGAGCCAGTTCCTTTTTCACTGGCTTTGGTATAGTTTATGCTGATGTTCCCTCCTCTGTGTATTTCTTATTTTATGTAGACTTTCTCTGACTTCTTAAAAGGAGCTATTTCTCTTCCACAAACACCCCTGCCCCAAACAGTGCTGTGCAAAGCCTCTCCCACTCCAGTGTTCAACTCGGTGTATCCTACAGGTACCTAAGGTGAAATGGTAGATGCAACTGCCTGCAGCTCTAGGCAGCACTGTTTGCAGAGAGGGGTAAGTGACTCCTGCTGGCCCTGTCAACCCAAAGCACATGCAGGAAAAGCCAAAGGTATTTTAAAGGTCATTTGGTTCATTAGCCGTGCACCAGAAACCTCGCTCTCGTTGGCATAATTATGTGCTGTCCTGTACTAGGTACAGCAGCCAGAAAGCACAGCTTGAGCAGTCTATGCTGTGCATAAAAGGTTCTCAGGCACAAATAAATCAGAAAAAAGAGGCTTTCATTGGCCAAAGAGACTCACTAATTTTTGTAAAGATAAATCATATGAATGTGTGGTGGGTTTTTTTGTTTGTTGTTTTTGTTTTTTTTAACATAATCACCAACCATTCCAGTTATCTAGAGACCAAAGGTTACAGCTGCTTTCGGTGGTACCAGAGCCATCGTTCTGAATCCAGGCTCATTGGGAAGAGATTTCCGTGTGACACAAACAAGGCAATTTTCTCCTTGACCTCAGAGTTTTAATTGGTGGTTTACAATGGAGGGAAAAACATACCCACACAAGCCGGATGGTAAATGGTGAAGCTATTGCCTGGGTTTGGGTTGCACAGAAGTCTAAAATGTGGCACTAATTGACTGCAAATTAATCTGCCTAATTACAAGAATATTGAAAAGCCCTCTGGAAGGGAAAGCCCTTCTGAAAAGGGGCATGGCTCTCATTTTATTAAGTGGGACATAAGGAAGGGCAGTGAATCATTAAAAGAACAGTAATCACAGAGCTCTGCTTTTTCAGTCAGCAGATTGAACCTGACTGACATGTGGCGCTGGCCTCTTCCCCTCTCTAAATGCTACGTGTAGAGACGGGCTATTGTGAATTGAGAGCATCACGTCTTAAAGGATGATCTCTGTTTTGAGACATGGTTCAGGATCCATATAAAACCCTTACCTTAGGGGTGATGTCTGAGAGTGCTGGATGGTGCCCCTCTGAGTGAGCTCAGGAAGTCCTTAGCCTGTAAAGTGTTAACGCCATTTAATTCCCTCTGGAAAATGAGGGATTGCTGGAGGATGAGACAAGAAGGGGGGTGGTTTACCAAGCTAACAAGGGTGAGAGATGATGGGCCTTGGTCGGTGTGAACAGCCATGCTGCAGAGCTCTGCCTTATCTCTTGCCCCAAATATAATAATTCAATGCACTTGTAGGTATTTAACCATAAATACGGGGGCTTCGGCAGCTCCATTTACAGTTTGCGCATCGTTCCTGGGTCAGACTGAGTACTTTCACAGCACTGTAAGTAAGCATCTTTCTTCAGCATGTGTTGCCACGGTCATTACTGCAGTATCAGGATACTTCCTCCCTGACCTCTTGTTCTCCTGGTGTTAAAGTCTTGCTGAGATGGGAAGTGTCCCTGAGATGTAGAAGAAAGGTGCTGACAACCTGCTTTAACCTTCTGTAATACTGGTACATTTTTCAGAGGCTTGTGTATGACTATTAGCTGCATTCTCATTGTTTCAGAGGGCGGGGATGACCTATTTGCAAAGCACCTTTTTTTCCAGAAAGGTAGGTGGATGTGTTTCAGGTGTAGCCCTTGCCTGAAGCTGCTGGAGCAAAGTGTGATTAACAATCAGGGGGATTTTACAGGGCAACTCTTTCACCAGCAGTGTCCCAAGCTGTCCAGGTGCTGCTGAGCTGCGATGCTTCCCTATGCCATGGGGAGAAACTAGGCTGGATCCCCAAAACAAGCCATGTAGGCCTGTGCAAATAAGCTCCTCAGCCTCCTTTGGGATCAGGCAACTCTCCTCTTTAAGCTTCTGCAGAAACAAGAGAGAGAGAGAGGCTCCTCCCTAGCTTCAGCTCCATGAAGCTGGGAAGTTTGGGTAGCTTATTTGTTCCCATTTTAAAGCTACAAGAAAGAGCTCTCCTAAAGTAATTTAACTTTTAATTAGCTACGTACATCATGGCTGTAACTCCTGACCATGCTCCCATCACCTACTAAAATTGCCCCAACAGTGTAATTTAATAAGACGGTCTTAGGTATTCTGTAAGAAGTGCTTAAATATTCTGGCAAAAGCAAGATCTCTACAGAGGCTGCCAACCCTCCCGTCATATTAGGAAACTCTGATGTGAACTAATAATAATAATCTGCACATATTATTAATTTGGAATAGAGTACTAAAAAGACAATAGAGGTTACTCTTTTATTACTTGCTAGCTAAAATTGTTGTGGGTAACTGGTGCCTTGGGTTACTTGGGTTTGGATGAATTATAGTCCTTTTTTCCAGCCAACCCAATTCCTCAGTTTGTCGGCATTTGAAACGGCTGGCTTATAACTAGAGATGATGTGGTAGACAGTATTTTCATAGGATAGGTCTGAGTCAAGGGGCATAATCATATTTGAATCTTATAACTCAGCCCTGGGGTGCTCTGCTTAAGTGTCCAGTACCAAGGCTGTCTTTGAGAACTGATGGATTTTGCAAGAGGAATTAAGACTACCTTCATCTATCCCTGCCACATCATGCAAATTTCAACGAAACTGGTTGAATCCCGAGGACTAACGCAGGGTCTGCATGCTAGTGCAGTGCCGATGCGCCTGCAGAAGTGGTCAAGTTATCTCCTCTCTACTTGTTTCTGTTTTGTTGCTGTGTAAATTGAGTTAGCATAAACTGCCTTCATGGTCTGAGCTAAGCTACTTCATTTCTCGTTTGCGACATACTAGGAATGCACGCGGTGACATTTCTGTTTTTGCTGAGGGATGGTGACTTCTGAAGTTGCACAGCCTGCTCCCTTGCAGTTGTGAGAAGGTGTCCCCCACCACGCTGGTGTTTGCCAAGTCGACCCCAAAGCATGTCTGAAGCAGCTTCCCCAGAGCTGCGGAGAAACGCTGCTGTAGGCCCAGTGACAGCCTGACTCGTGCTTATGCCTCCGGGCTGAAAAGTCTGCTCTGCCTTGTAAAAGGGTAGACAGCACCGTGTGTCTTGCTGCCTCTCTGAATACAGCTTTGCAGACAAGAGGTAAGGAGGTAGATACAGTCTTCAGCAGTGTGCTTTACTGCTTTTGAATCAAACAAACCGTGTACAAATGACTTCCTGCCTCAAAAAACTGGAATGGAGAAGTTTTGTATGAGTTTTTTGGAGCACAAGGGGTTGTCACTTGTATCTCAAAAGCGATCTTTTAATGATAAATTCAACCTTTTGTTTGAGTTTTCACATGTGAGAAAATGTACAAGATATTCAAGTCATCTTTTCTACGTTTTCAAGATGGACAATGCAGCAAAAAATTAAGGTTCTTCACCTAAAAGTAGATATAACGTATCCTAGTATATTTAGGAAAAAAGGAAGGCAAAAGGAGGAAAATGATGAACTTGGAAGTTCTCTTTCAAAATGTGAAATGCCTTTTGCTGTTCAGTATAAAATGAAACAAAATTTCGAATGGGGAAACAATAGGAAAGTTTCTTGTAGAAAAACAGAATGTCACTGAAAAATGTTTACGATGGAGAGGAAAAAACGCAATGAAAAGAATTCAGCATGTTCCGTATTTGTCCTTCTGTCTCTTTCATCCTATACCTAAGGGTTGTAAGACATAGCTAACACTGAAGTATGTACATGGGTACAAGGTAGTTGTGATTTGGAAGGTGTGGAAGTAGCGTAGGAAATTAGTGTAACAAACTCTGTGCAAGGTGTTATGGAAAGGGAAGTGATTTTATTTGTTTGTTTATTTTTAACAAAGTTGGTTACATGCGCTCACATTCATTCTCTCCTGGTCAGTCTGACACCCACATGCAAGGCCCAAGATACATGTGTCCTGATGGTCTGGCTTGATTCACTTGTGCCCAACTTGAAGGAGGACGAGGGATGCCACCTACCCAGTCCTCATCGTGTTGCTTAGATTCCTCTTGGCTGATGATGACAAACTGTTTCTTATCTCAGTTTTAGGAGTCAACAGTTACTATGGCATCATCCTTTTATGGAGGCTGGCATAAGCAAAACTGAGGTAAATTTTAGGCGAGTCTGCGGCCCATTTTCTGTGTTCCCTGCTCTGTAGGGAGCATCATTGGCTTTTTCCTTGTTGGGCTAATGGAAGAGGAATGGCCACGGGATGTGTGGTAGCCTTGCTGCCTGCTTTTGGAGGCTGCTGAAATGCAAATGTAGCACAAGTCTCACTGCGTGGCCCTGATGAGTTTTTAGTTCTGAAGATGGGGTCTATTTTTGGATTTTTTTGGTTTTTTTTTTTTTTTTGGTAACTATAATTACTCACCATTCAGAGGTGTGTGGCCATGTTACCTACTGCAAATCTCAATCTTTTCAATTCCTTTCCATTTTATTAAATCTTCGGCTGGCCTTTAAAAGCTTTACTTTTCAGAAAGGGTATTAGCTGAAGTCTTTACCATTCTTTGTAATGGCATCTGGCAAGGCTAGTAGGTCAAACCTGAAAAAATGAGTTTGGGTCAGTATTCGATCTTGAAGGATCGTGTTTGTGGATGTGTAATCCCTGGCGGATTGCCTAGTGTTACTCCCTCTCTCTAATGGTATTTTAGTAAGAATGGAAGTTTGCTTTGACCTTGCTTTTATATCTTGCTTATATTTTGCATATATAGCTTACTCCTCTGAAACATTTGCATTCATATTCCTTATACTCAGAAAGTGGTTTAACTGCACAGCCTTTAATAGTTGCTTTCTTTATACAGCAATAAGTATACAAACATAAGCACAATAAGTTAAATATGGAAATGCACAATAGAAGCAATATATTTTGGCTGATCATCACCCTAAGCTAAACCCCAGGCTGATCTTTTTCATCACTTGTGCTCTCAAGTGACTGAAGTTACAGCAGTGTGTATGTTGCTGCAGGATTGTTGGTTCATAGTATTCAGGCCTCATCGTGCTTCATTGTGGAGTCTAAAAATATTGACACTGATTTCGAGTGTTACAGAGTTCACAGGGCTTTACAAGAGAAAGGGAAAGATCTTTTTTAAAAAAAAATACATTAAAACATCCTTTAAAAATAAATAAAAATTTGCTTGCCTCAAAATAAACCCTTTAAAATAAACTTTGAAATTATGACCATCTAGAGTAAGCCCTACAACGACTTCAAGCAATCAAAATAACTTAATTTCTATACCAATAATATTCAATATATCCATGAAACTTTAAAGAAATTTGAGCACTGCCCTGGTGGAAGTTTTGCTGCAAGTATCTGAAACCAGGGTCAAGCCCTGCTAGCCCAGGTTTTGATGGCAGTAGGCATTTCTGTGGGCGGTGTGTGCTGCACCGCTGGTCTGGTCTCCTCTGCTCCTTCCGTAGACAGTCCCTGCTGACTGCTGGCTGAGCCAGGGCAGCGGCTAGCGGGCTTCTGGCCTCCTCCAGTGGGGCCGTGCCAGCTTTCGTGTGCTTGTTCGGGCTTCTGCTTCAGAGTGTCCAACAGTCATTTCCATTAATTCACAGTTATCCTGTTAATTTATTTAAACTAGTTGGGTGTTAAAAAGTAGGAAGGGCTTTCTCTGTAAATTATATATTTGCTGTTTCCAGATAATGCAAATCAAACTTCTACTAAAATCCTCGAAACCAAATGTAGGACGAGAAGCCCTGTGCATAATTCTCTGGTGGGGAGAGAACTGACATGCCAGGTGGCACCAAAGTATGGTAGTGCTGGGGCAGGGGTGGGACCATGCTGGGGGCTGCCAGTGGGACCACACTGTGGAGCGGGGCTCTCGGGTGCAGGACCATGGCACCTGCAGCCTGGCCCTGTGACATTCTCCCTCATGGACGCTTGGCCCATCTGGTCAAACTAATCAAGCTGTTTCCACGAGCACTGTGAGGCTGCTTGTTGAAGAGTGGGACTGCTTGCTTGAAGAGGTGATAACAAGACAGTTCTGGCCTGAGAAGAGCTCACCATTTCAACAAATGATGGATTTCTTTCCTCAGGCGGCTGTGAGCTGCTCCTTTTGAGAGAAATGAAGCATGCTGGCTTTAAACACTTTGGTAATCTCACACGGTGGAGATCTTTCAAAATGCTTTTCTGGAGAGCTGTGGAGTTAATGTCCGGTTTCCCTTTGTCCCCTGCTCTTAGTGTCGACTCCCAAAGAATAATAGCAGCACAGGAAGAATTAGGCCCTTGTTATAAACCCCCTGAAGTAACATGCTGATCTGCTGTTGAGCTGGGTCCTTGAGCTGGCCAGGGACTTGACCAGAGGTGAGACAGATGTTGTCTCAGCATGGGGTGTAGGACCCTTACAGAAGTCCTGTTGTGATGGAGCCTTCTGATGGGTTCTCTGCTCCGGCTCTCTTCTACCCCTTATCAAACGTGGGAGCGCACATCCTGTTGTGGCCTGCCCGTGGCATGGCCCGGGGGCTGGCTCGCACCCGCTCTCGCCAGTGCTTTGCCCCAGTCAGCTCAGCTGAGAACCGGGAGAGCCAAGGTCTGGGTGGGAATCTCTGCTCTGCTGCATCCATGTCCTGTCTTGCAATACTTGTTATTCAGGGAGCATGATTAACAACCATCAAATTAATAACACAGGGTGCTGTGAGGACTCAGTTATCCTTAAACAAGTTGAATTGTTTTGCAGGTGGTTGATAAGAGTGGGAGTTAAGTTCTGCATGAGTTATTAAGCTGATATTTTTTTTTTAAAACCTTCTTGTGTTTGAGTATTAGTGGGGTGGCAGGAGGTAGCTCCTCAGAGCTGCCTAATATATTCCACTGAAGTTTCAGACTCCCTGCTCTAGTTTTGGAAAATGGCAGCTTTTTATAATGAAACAGGGAAGCTCCCAGGGAGAAAGAATAAACTACAAGGGGCCTCCCGAGACGCAGCGTTTGGGTTGCAGATGGTGATATACAGCCCTTGCTTTGTTTGGGAAGAAAGTTCTTAGTTTGCTTTGTGCTCATGATAATTAGATGTGTCTAGAAGCAGATGCTGAGGTTAATCACTTAAAGAACAATGATGGATTAATTGCACGAAGTGAAGAGTACTTGCTTGGGTGAGTACAAATTCAGCGGATAAAAGAGAGAAATCCAACTGATATAGTAAACAGCAGCTCACTTGACTTGGCACTGCCTGGCATTTTGGGGAAGTGCAATGTTAGAAAATCCAACGGGGCCCATGAAATGGCTTCAAAGCTATCTGCTCAAAATGTATCCAAAACCAGGAAACCAATTTGGAGTAGCTGTGTTTTTGGGAAGTTTTGAAAGATTTGCTCTTCGATTGTAGACGTTTTAATTTCTTTGTCAGTGCTCCAGAGAAAAGCTGTTCAGTCGTTTGTAGTTACTGTGGGAAGCTCACATATCAGGAAAGGGGTAATGAGGAGGAGGATAGACCTTGATACCGACTGATTTGCATGGGGAACTGGGGCCAAGTGAACAGCACACTCCCTTCTAAGTGCAGGGTGTGAAAACATCTGAGATGTGGCAGAGGCAGGTCACATTGCTTAAGACAGTGTTGGGTCTCACAGTACAATGCAGAGCAAGCTATAAAGAATACAATAGAATCAATTCTGAAAAACACCCAGGTGGCAGAAGAGAGGGTCGTTCAGTCCCTGTGCGGTGCCGTAGCCTGTAGATTCAAAGCTTTCGAAAGTTAAGTCTTTTTTGCACAGCGCATAATTAAGCGGGAACTCTGCCTCTGGCCTTCCGGTGCATCTGTGCCAGCTTTGGAGTGCTTGTTCAGCTTCCGTTCAGTTGTCGCTTCTCGTGGGGATAAATTTGCAGTTTATTGGGATGGATTTGGTCGTGGCTACCAGCCTGCGTCTGGCGCGGGAGGTCCGCGGTTGAAGACGCGTGTGGGTAGTCAGGAGGGGCCCAGGGCAACTCTGAGGAGCCAGGACTGGAAGCGTGGTTCACAGCGCAGGACTCAATGAACATATGAACCTCTTCTAACCTACCTGCCAAAGGGGTCTGGGTGTGTGGATGCTGCTTTAAGGGGTCCACAGAAGGCAGTAACAAAGGCAAGCCAAGTATTAACGGTCTTGTATTCACTGTTAAAGCTCTAGATATGCAGTGGAAAAAGGCTGATACTCGTTTCAAGCAAGATTGCCGTATGTCTTGAATCTCTTAAGAATATACTTGGGCCAAGCTGAAAGAAACCCTTTTTTTAAAAGGGGCATGTTGTTTTGCTGCGTAGTTGAGAATTTAGGTGAGCTTGCAAAGGTATCAACCCTGCTAGCTCCTGCTAGCATTTTGCATCCCTTCCAGTTCTTAAATCGCCATCTGACTTTGCTATAGACCAGTCACATCTTGCATATCATCCCACACATCCTTGCAGTCCTCATGTCTTTTTGCAGCACAGGGTCTTGCACTTTTCCCAGCCGGAGTGTGAGATGCTGCTAGAACAGGCAAGTCTCTGCCTCCATCACTGCCTTTGCAATGCTGCAGCAGGAGCAAGGCCAGGAGACTTCAAGATCTGCTGAGGGCTTCCCACCTTCTCCTGCGTTGTGTATGGAGAAGCCCAGCCAGGAGGACCGTGCCCCAGCTCTGGCCGCTCGTTGGCCTGCCGCATGGCCCATGGCCTTGTTCCTCACAGAAGAGCAAGGAGCCTTCACCAAAAAATGGACACGCAACATATTTCAAATGGGAAGGCAACTGGTGTATATAAAAGCAATATTGGTTCAAAGGTGTTTCGGAGTGAGCTGAATTCTGTTTTGCCAGTTGGTAATTGGGACTGCTTAAAGGTGATAATCTTTCTGCTTTTTCATCACGTTCAAAGACACTGAGGTATGTTCCATGGTGTCTTGTTTCAAAGAACGCTTAGCCCTGGGACTCCAGTATTGTCTCTGTCTCCTCCAAGATTAAGCCTGTGGTCACAGAATAAGAATGCCCTCCCTGGGGCATAGCAAGGGTCTGTACTATGGAAATATCCAAGTTTTAGACTTGAGATTTTGTTTTTTATATAATCCATTAAAATGTGGGAAGTGATTTTTGCCTTACAGCCTCTTTCCTGCTGGTTGCTATGTAGTTCAGGAAAGATGGAATATGACTAAACCTTCAATTTCTGCTTTATTCTATCCTTATGTGTCTTTGGCATGGGTTTTTTAGGGCTATTCAAATTTCCGAAGTTTTGTTTTTAATATTGTGATGGATGTCAATTCAGGGATTTGTCTCTGAACAAATTAATTCAATACGAGAATGTAATGTGATCGCTACTGGGTGCCTAGGGCTGGATTTCGATTTGAGCTATGTGTGTATTTCCTCAGAGGGAAAACAAGCATGTCTTTGCTACTAAAATTGTTGTCTGTTGTTGTTTCTCTTAGGCTACCTCTTGGCTACAAAAAGTCATATTGAAAGTACAGCCCTTTGGTTTTACCGTGTAATAGAGTAGCCGTGGTCCGCTCTATACAACTGGAGTCAAGATCAGTCAGTTGGCTTTAGACGTAGCCCAAAGGTCCTCAGCCACAGGGCAGCACTGCATTGTGCCTCAAGATAGCACAGGATATTTGAATTTGAGAAGCTAGAAACGTAGGCACAGAGCTGTCCTCTGTGCTCGTAGATAAACAAGGTTGTACTGGGCACGTTTCGAAAAGCCACTTAGTTTTGTGAAAAGCGAGGGTTCTCAAACGTTCGTTTCTTCTCCTCCTCCCCCGGTTACCTGTCTGTAGCCCCCCTATAGCCTGCCCTTGTTTCCCTTCGCATTTCCTATCCAGGTTTTTCTGCTCTGTCATGCTTCCACTTTCAGGGACATCGGTGGTTGCTAGGGTTGTTTGTAAGGACTTTGGGGGCAGCGTTTGAGTCTACTTCAGTCTTTCGTAAACAGGTTCGTTTATTGAGAGAGAAAGGAAAGGAGAATTCACACCTTCCTTCCAGCATGTGTCATTTGGGCTATTTTCTTCCACTAAGCTATAATCAAGACGACTACAAAAAGGTTACGGGAATAGAAAGATGAAAGGGACCTTGCGTGCAAAGATCACCTCCAAAGGACGATTATTCATAGTTAAACTGTGATTTAATTGCAGAGGCACCTTGTTGGAAAATCCTCTGGCAAATATTTCTGTGCTCAACAATGAGGCCGGATGAATTGTGACTCACAGCACAATGAGGGCAACAGAGGCAAAAATTCGCCTGGAAGGGAAGAGGCCAGAAAGAGTGCATACAAATCGTTGCACCATCAGATAAACGGTGTTGGTCGCAGTGCGTTTTTCAGAGTGTTTGCTAATGGTAGGATAGACCCTTCATACCCAGTTTGATCACTTTCTCCTCAAATGTTCCCATTCTACCTAGTCTTACCTGTGGTTTTTGTCCTTTTCCCTGCCCTGGGTTGGAACTTCTTTGGGTATTGCACAAGTCTGATCTCCTTTAGCTGTAGCTCTGGTGTCAGCAGCCAGCGCTGGTCCCTGTGGGCAACGTGCCAGTCCCTTCTCCTAGCAGGTGGGGCAGGTCTCAGTCTCAAGAGCCTGCATTGCTCTTCGCCTTTGATAACACAGACGTTGCGGACAACAGGAACTGTAGTAGGAGCCGGAAATCTTGTTCTCTACCTTCTCTGTGACTGAAGACAGTTTATAAGGCTGAGGTATAAATCAAGCATTGAAAATGGTGCAAGATGCTAGAAAGCGGAGATTGCCTGAGCCTCTGTTCTGAGGCTGGGATGTGTGCATATACAACAGCGTTTCATTTAGGATAGCTTAACTGTTTTGTTGACTCTTCCTTCATACTTCAGCCTTCAGAGCTCCAGATGCTGCTTGTCACTCAGAGGAGTAAAGCATGTTTTGGAAGTAGGCCATATACATCTTTTTTGGTCATTTGGTGTCCTATGACAGACTGCCTTAATGGAAGGATACAGTGTGTGCCCTCTTTTTCCCTAGTAGGCACAGCATCTAACAGGGTTGGAAAGTGCAGCCTCCATTTAGAAATATTTGTGTTGATGGGCGCTGTTTTAGACTCCTCAACTCTAGAAAGGTTTGGGAAGTCCATTTTCTGAAAGGGCTGAGAACCTGCAGCTTATAAGAAAGTCTCTTTGGCAAGGTCACGGGTACCATGCCGGTACACCACACTATTTTTGACAATTTAGTCCATATATAGTAATGGATCACTAAAAGCCTGTGCGATTCATCTGTTATTTTGAAGGATGAGGTCTGAGTGTGTGCTGATTACCCAGATTAGCATGGAATAAAAGTAACTGAGGTTAAAAGGGCAAGCGTATGCCCTTATACTAAGAAAATGGCACAGCTTGCTTATGATATTTGTTTTTAAAGGCAAAATGCATTTTCACTGTGATAACCTGTTTTTCCCCCTGGAAAGCAGGCATGCCTTTTAAACAAAAACCATCCAAATCATCCATTCCCGTCAATTGTGCAGATGTGAACTTCGACGCAGACGGGTTAGATCACATACAGATATTTCCTGTTGTTTGCCCTCTGCCTGTATCAACGAAGAAACTAAATATTTTGAGAATACTAAAAAGTCAGTTAAGCTGTATGTTCCAGGGGAAGTTGTTAGTATTTATAAATGGCGTTTCCTTCCAACAGCTTCGTTGTGCTGTAAGCAAAGGTGCCGCACAGCATCTGCGGTGTTGTGATCATAGATAACTACATTTAAATGCAACAGTCTTATCAGCAGTTCACAGAACTGATTGAGCAGGACAGCACTGAGCATTGTCTTCGTTAACTTGATACGTCAAGCAAATGCATTTCTTGTGCACAGGATTGGCACAAAGCAGTAACGAGCGTGGCCTTGCTCTTGGGAGATGGTACTGGAGCTCGGGCCAGGAGGTGGCCTTTCTCAGCTCTCCATGACACTCTGTGTGTGACATAGAGCAAATTAGACCCCTTTTTCCAAAATAGAGCAAATTATTCCAAACCCACCTTTCTTGTCTCTGTCCTCCTGCGTGGTATCTAGCATCGCTCTGGCTGTGCCTCATTTAGGGCATCTGAGGAGAAGTAGTAGTTTTGTAAGGAGAACAGTATCTGAAGGTTGGTTTCTCAGGCCTTTGTTGTTGGGTTTGCTGGTGCCTGATGAAAGACAAGTGCCAAATAAAGCTTTTCCTATGCCTCATTTGTTTGGAAAGGCTTTTTTGCTGTGTGGATTCTCTACTGTCTCTTAAGAAGGAAGTTTAGGCAACAGCTTCAGCGGGTCCTACTAATGTCTCTCTCCATAATCTAGCTGCCTGTTTTCATGGATTTTGTGGAAATTCCCTGTCTTTGAGGCCTCACCTACTCTGGCAAGTTTAGTTTGGTTGTGGGAAGATGGAAGAACAAGGAAGCACAAACCTAGCAGCAGAACGGCGTAAACTTTGTTCTGTAAGAAGCCGGTTTACAAATGAGTTGTGCTGTGTATTGATATGTCAGACGTGAGCAGCGAGCCCAGTCAGGGCCGCTTTTTTGCTTGCGGAGACGGCAACGGCTCTGCAAAGGGAGCCTCCTAGCCGCCCAGCCTGACATCTCTTCTCTGCCTCCCCATCCTGACTACCACCAGCCTCCAGCACGCGTGGCCTCCTGCACGTGGGGCCCACAGCTTTCAGCTGCCAACTGCTGCTGAGAAACGTGGCCAAGGGGGACTGCATCCGGGTCCAGTCTGCAGGACTGCATAAGGTGAATCAGCTTGCTGCTAAGTAGATGTGAACAGCTGTCCACAGGATGCAGAGTTCAAGGAGTCTGATGGCAGTGAGAAGAGGAGGCAGAGAGAGAAGGAGCCCAGTTATTCACAGGCAGGGGGGAGAGCATGGGTCCAGGTCTTCAGCTGAAATGAAACAATAGGGCTTGGTTCATTTTAATGCCTATTTGGATTCCCATCTTCAAAGGGAGGGAGGCAGCCAGTCTGTCCTGCTCTATTGATGTCAGCTGGTATTTCAGCACTTTCTTTCTGTTGATACAGCTCAGACTTTGACTTGGACCTGACTTATCAGAAAACCAGCAGAAAATAAAATGGATTCGGAGTCACGCAAACATTATACTAGAAATTTGCTTTAACTTGGAAAATCAGTAATGCCAACAAAAATACAGCCTCTAAGAGATTCTAAGTAATTTCTCTGCAATGCCTGAACGGCAGCCAAAAGTAGCCTGCTTCCTATTATTTTCAAGCCAGTGTGACAGAACACTAGCAAAGATATCTAGAAAGTGGGGACTACTTCACACTAAACTCCCTATATGATTTTCTCCACTAAAACAGCAGCGAGTGAACAGCTTTGTTTGTGGCCGCTTCTTCCCTCCAGGCTGGCAGTGCACACAGCACGAGGGACTGGACACCAGATATGCAGCTAGTGATGTTTTCAAGGATGCAGGATGACAATACAAGGTATTCTTCTACAATACAGGCTTTCCATGGGAAACGGGAGCTTTTGTGAGCCCTGGGAGTGGCAGCTGAGTGACTGATGCACCAGTGTGAGGCCAGAAGTGTGTCCCCAGGTGTCAGTCCTGAAGCACATTCCTGCAGCTCCTCATGCTTATGATTCATGATTAACTTGGGACTGCCTGTGCCCACGGAGGGCCACGTGGTTAATAAAGCAGTTAATCCCCCTCGGGTGCAGCTTTATGCTTAGAAAAATGAGCAAAACAGTTTTACTCCTGCAAGGCCAGCTAGGCAGAGTTTCTGAAAGTGCCTGCTCCTGCTTAAGCCCAGCGAGCTACTCTGGCGGCCCCACCTCCTGAGGATTTGTTTAAGCCGTCTTCCCGCTACCTGCCTGCAGCTGGGACAGGTTTCTTTGTGAGCAGCCAAGTGAAGGCTTTCGTCTCTACAGAAATGGATAGTGGGATTCTCCAGAGGCTGGAGTTTGTTCTGCTGTGTTTGGCAAGAGATGGGAAAAGTTTCATGGAGAGACTGGCGTGTAAGAAAGTGGTAGGATCAAAACGTAGCTCAAATGCTACCGAGCAAGGGCTATTTTCTGTGGAAATCATGAGTCCCTGCCTTTAACTCCCTCTGCTCTCATGTTGCTTTGTGCATGGCTGTTGCGAGCCCGTTCCACAAAGTGCAGAGTGGTCATCCCAGGTCAGCAAAGCCAGTGTTTCCCCTCCGTTTTGAGCGAACGAAGCTGAGCTGGCGGGACGAGGCAGCACCTCCCGCTGCCTTCCCCCGTGCGCCTTCTGGAGGAGTCTTGCCTATGTAAGAAGTGGTTGAAGAGCAAATCAGGATTTTTGATCCCAGCCAGTTACAGGGACTTCCCATCAAAAGAAATACATAAAAAATTAAAATAACACTAGTGACGTTTTACATTGAAACATGCCAATTTTCACAGAAAACCTGTAGAAAAACAGGCTTTTTAAAAACTGTTGAAGTTGGTATTTGATGTCGTCTTGTCAGTTCTCGCAATGTAAATACATTTTCTGCTCAAAACGCAGTGGTGAGGTTTCTCACAGAACGTTGCAGCGCTAGGAAGGCATTGCTGGTATGGGAACGTCAGCGGGGGAACTGAATGGTGTCTTAATTGGTCTCGGTGCAGGGAAAAGGGCAGAGAAACGTGGGTTTTCCATTTAGTTTAAATCTGATTTCAACAAAACTTCTCTCTGTATGCCTTTAAGTGTACAAATAGCCTTTGAGTCCAAGGGCACTTGATTTTATGGTGTTTGTGTCTTGTTTTTACGATGGAAATGGTGTTTGAAAAATATAATACATTTAGGAGCTGCAATGAAAAGACAGAACATCTCCAATCCTTTTTTGAAAATAGCCATGGTGTGCACTATTAAGGAATTAGGTGGCACAAAAGCCTGTCATTTCTCAGGGAAAAAAAAAAAAAAACACAATTCTGGAGTCAATCTCCATAGTGTTTTCACAGTGAAATGTTTCAGTTTTCTGATTGGCAATACTTAATTTCAATGTGTATTAATTTAAATATACTTCAAAATTAGGAACTATATGCATTGAAAGAAAGCCATTCATTTCAGGCATTTTGTTCTACCCCAAATAAAAGTTTTTCTGACAAAAAAAATTTGCAAATTTTTTCTTTTTTATACAGGAAGTGCTGATTAGCCCTGCTGAACAGCTACTGTTTCTCCATAGCACAGCAGGTAATTAGTTCTATGAATTTGTTAACATGGTATTACATTAATCTATTTGTTTAAAAAAGACAAACAAACCAAGTCCCAACAAAGCATTTTTGATTACTTGGGTTGATGCGGTTTTTACCAGATGAGAATCAGGCTGTCTATTGCTAGGACGCTGCTCACTGATTTAGGGTGATGGTGCAATTGCAGCAATGGTTACCGATGAAATGAAAAAGTGTTACCGCCAGATTCAACGAAGGCGACCTGCGTTATTGCATGCTGAGGCTGTCTCGGATATCACTGGTGCAAGCAAAACCCAGGAGGTCGTTCTGCGAGTTCTGGCGGCGTGGTGCTTCCGCCCTGGAGTGCTCTGCCAGTTTTTTTTTCCATGCCCTTTTTGAAAATGATCTCACCCTATCTTCATCATTTTTAGTCAGGACAGGAGGGAAGAATAAAGTAGAATAAAGGGAAAGGAGTAAAGCGGCTCTCATTATATTGAATGTTGCATGAAAAAATGGCACTTGCATTGTCTAACTCGGCTCACAGCGTACCTGTATTCTGGAGCACGTGAAATAGTAATTTGCTTTGAGTCTCACATCAGAAGGGGAGTGTTCATGGGACAAAGAGCAATGTATTGGGAACGATGGCACTGTTGCTTGTTTTCTCATGCACGTTTTGTGGGGAATTGGTGTTTACGTTTGTGAAATCTCATGTAAAATACTCAAGGCTAAGTCCCTTGGTGCTAACTCAGGCTAAATTCCTGAGAAAGCGCAAGGGGAGTCAGCCATTGACATTTGATATCTAGCACAGTTTGGCTTCAGAAAGATGGATAATTTAACTTGATTTCTTCTGACAGCTGTCATTTAAGACGTGACCCATCTTCTAGCGAATATTGCAAACCTGTGAAGTACATGTAATATTCTTTGCAGTGGCAAAGTGGTTCTCTCTCGGGTCTGAATGAGGTTTGTCAGTCAAAGGGTGTTCGAGAGCAGGGAAGGCATTTTAAAGAGTCTCATGCAGATGCTTTGCTGCGTCAGCACCATCCCCATCTGTTTCACCCAGAGCAAAGTGTTCGGGATACAGCCAGCACCTGCCACTGAGTCTAACCTATCTGTCGAGGTTAGTGACATGTGTTTATGCCTACATGATTTTTTAAATTTACTCAGTTTTAGTGTGAGAACTGATTAACTAGATTGGTCTCTGTACCAATTACAGTATCTTCTCCAAAGACTG
This sequence comes from Struthio camelus, assembly GCF_040807025.1. Classification (NCBI taxonomy): domain Eukaryota; kingdom Metazoa; phylum Chordata; class Aves; order Struthioniformes; family Struthionidae; genus Struthio; species Struthio camelus. The sequence continues at coordinate 7,533,756 of NC_090947.1, read as the reverse complement.
TTTCCTTTTCTTTACCCCTTTTTTTCTGTCTCCACCCAGCCAGCATGCAGAACACCTACCCTGCCAGCACCCTGGTAAAAGTTTCCTTCAACAGAAGTAATTTTTTAACTAGAGATTAACCACATGTTACAAATAAGCTCCAAGCTCAGGTTAAGGGCCAGCTGTGTTGCTCTTTTTGCCAAGCAGTGCAGCTCTTCTGCATAGGATATCGACCTGTGCCGGTTCAACAACACGTGGCAAGTAACCTGTGACAAGGAGGCACGGGATTTCCTCGGACGTTGTCTCTGACGGCTGTAAGTCCACGTGGCGCTGAAGATGCCTCCTGACTTTGCCAGGTATTGCAGCTCCTGCCCTGCAGCGTACCATGGGGTTATGGTTGTGCTGAGACAATTATTTGCACATGTGGTATTGGGAAACGTAAATCCAGCTCCAAAATATCTCAGGAAAATCTGATTAGTTCCTTATCTGGTTCACAGCGTAGCCGCACAAAGGGTGTGGGGGGAGGCCAAGGGTAGCTATAGCTGATTTTCCTACCAGAGGCGATGCACAGTGAAGTGTGTGATACATGTGATACATGAGGCCCTGGCCTGCCCTGACTAAGCCATGAAGGAGGATTTCTTCTTAAAAGCCCTCTTTGCTTTTATTTCCAAAAATGTGTAAATGCTGCATTCATGTTTTTTGTGATACAGGCATAGGCTCTACAGAAGTGCAAGACCACTGAACTATTTTGCAGGAGCTGGTGTTAGGTCCAGCGTTTTAAAGAGTTAATTAGGAGGCAACAGTGTTTAGTCGTTAATAACCCACGTTAGATGCAAAGCAGACTTACAAGAGGTATCCATCCTATCCTATAAAGAGGTAATTAATGCTTTACAGCATTTAGTTCTTGATCCCAATCCAATAAAAAAAAAAGGGGGGGTGGGTGGGATTCAGTGGATTCTCAACTAGATTAAGTACTGACTTTCCTCCCAGCCTCTCAGAGCTGACTAATTAATTCACTAACATGTTGTGAATGCTGGTAATTATTTGTGAACATTATTTTCATTACTCGGTTAATTTTGATGTCACTTCTGCTGTACAGGAGGAGAAAGAAATGCAGGGAGATGAAGTGATCCTCCTGAGGCCCTGCAGAGGGTGGTGGCAGAGGCCAGCTTAGAGGTGCATTTCCTGATGTCCTCTGCCTTTTTCCTGCCAGAAATTGCACCGTGTGCCTCTATTAGAAGTAAGCATCATTAAGAGCCAGTATCAAAAGTTGTTTCCTGCTGTCAAATACTTTCCCAGCATGGACAGAAAAATTGACTTTTACCAGTGGGGTTGTGGGAAAAAGCAGACTTGTTCCTCCTGGAAGCAAACAAACAGCAGGACCCTCCTGAGGGGGGTTTGCTGATGAGGCTGCCAAAAAAAGAGAGAATCAGGGTGAGGTGCTGCAAAAAGCTCATAGGCAGCGCTCTGGCGATGGCAGGCCCTCTGCATAGCTGTGCTAGGTTTCCATGTTTCTTTATTAACATGGGACAGAAAAAGTGAATAACCTGCTTTGGGGTTGGGGGAACTTTAACCTTGAGAGCTGTGACCTGTGTCCTGGAAATAAGTCCCTAAGCTAGACTGCTTCTTTCCTGAACAAAAATACAGCCAGGAGTGTTACTTACAGATGGTGCCCCGTAACTTTTGGCTGCAAACGTGTGAGCAGATGTGAAAGCAGGGAGCAGAACTGGAGCTGGTCCTCGCCAGTGGGCATCAAAGCCCCGTGCTCTCCTGTGCACAGGGACCCTCCTGGGAAACATGGGTTTAAATCCCCTGGCTGAGAAGGGAATTGAAGTTGATGAGTGCCTGGCTGAGCTCTGAAATAAGAGGGCCACTAATTCCTACGCTCCAGCTGGCAGAGAAAGCGGCAGTTAGGCCAGCACGTCCTGCGCAGCTTGGCCCTGCTTGTGTGTTGGATGCAGGTGGAAAAATTTTTTTCAGCAGCTATAAATACCTAAATTCCCATTTTGTCACCTTTGGTGCCTAAGGCTGTTAGGGGAACTTGCCCTGAGAGGTACATACAGCATGTGATCAGTCATTTCGCAGATCTGTTGCCAGCAATGTTGCTCCCTCTCTGGTAGTCTTGAAGGCTGAGAAGGGAAGACGATTCGTTCCCAGGTGGAAAAAGCAGCTTTCCTGCAGGTGCCATGCAGGTCCTGGGGAAGAGGGGTTGCAGAGCTGAGGATAAGCGGAGGAAAAAGGTTTAGTTAGCTAATTGTCCTCAGTCTGGACCCAGGTAGTACGCTTTGCCACTGGAAAGGAGGTGTTGGATGTTGACATAAAAAAAAAAAAAAATTTTTTTTCATAGGACTTGAACACTTCTGCCTGTTTGGTGGTTGCTTGTTAGATCCAAGATGCTTGTTACTCCAGAGAAATAGAGTATCAGCGTGGAGGGAAAACGGGAGTGTCTGCGTTACCCCTGGAGCTTGTGATGTTCCCTGATTATTGTTTTAATTAGGAGTGTTTTTGAGAAGTTGGAGGTGACTAAGAAATTTCCTTTTCTCTGTGAGAAGATGAGGCTGGGGGCAATATAGTGAGTTTTCTGGGTGTGGAGAGCTGGTCTTCAAACTCCTGAAGTGAACATCAGAAACATATTGATAGGAGGATGAAAAAAAAATGACAGCAACTCTTAATAGCTTCCCTTCATTAAGAGGGAGTCAGTCTGTGTTTTTTTTGAAGCCACCATGTAATGTACTACGTCTCCGGTCTGCTCTGTCTGCAGTCACGTGGTATCTTGTGTTAATAAAGGCAAGTTTTCCTTGCCCTTGAGCTTGAGGCTGAAGCAAAAGCGCATGGCTTCATCGTAGTTACTCTCGGGCTCAATTTAAATTGGCTAAGACCATAGGTAATTTGGAGAGCAGGATTAAGGGCACTTATTTATTTGTGTCTCAGTAAAAGACTAGAGCTTTTTCCGTGAGCTGCTGCTATCAGTTTGCAGAGCATTAAACCACAACTCCTCCAGCAGCCGCCAAACGGAGCTGTAGGGCATCGATGTTGCATTTCTTGGGGTCCCGTTCAAACGCTGCCCTGCAATTGCTCGCTCACGTACCCCCGAAGCCGAGGGTGTCAGGAGGGGGACGGTTGTCTGAGGAGTCCTGGTGAGAACCTCACGTTCCTACTGTGTTGGTAAATCAGATTTTTTTTTTTTTTTCTTTCTTCCTAGCCCAACTTAGGAAGGTCAGTGGAAGTTTTATGCTTTTTCCTATTATGCAATACTCAGGTCAGGTCTAAACTCAGAAATGTTATTTCCCAACTAACATGATTGCTAAGGAAGATGAAATTATCTTTTTTTTAATAATTCATTTATTTGCATCCATTCACTGTATTCTTACAAATGTAGTGGTAGACTATAGTAGGAATGTATATAGCAATACAGTAGAAATATATATGTACACACATATATATACACACTAGGAATATATATTATAGTAGAATATATATTCTTAAGCGTATAGTAGTTTGAAGAATTTTTGGCTATCTGGAAGTGAAATAGGTGGCTATAGTGAATATTGCAAGCGATTTACTTAAAGCAGTCTCGGTTACAGCACCTGACCCAGTTCTGAGAAGGGAAGGTGAAATGACATGTCCAAATCACAAAAGTTTAATTGAATGTAAAGGCTGCAAGAATTATTTAAAAAATAAAAAATAAAAAAAAAAAGGAGGGGGGAGAAAGGTGGATTTGGACTTTTTTTCCTTCAGCATGAAATGACATTAAAGTAAATGTCTTAAAGTGGTGTCTTTGGGATATAAAGCTTTTGGTGCTATTGGGACACAATCAATCATGAATTCTGTTCTGATTGCTTCCTTCTCTCACCTAACAACTGGTAGAATTGCTCCTCTTTATGAAAATATGCTACAAAAATGTGAGCCACTTTGAAAACTGGAAAAATATCAAAAAAGTGTGCGTAGGGAGGGGGTCTCCTATGAAAAGTGGCACCATTCTGAACAAAATACGTCAGTCAGTCCTTTTCCACTATGCAGAATAATACCAACCTACAATTTTCATTTTGCCTAAACAGAACATTTCTCAGTAAACTTCTTAAAATAGTTCTTTACTTGTATCAGACTGAAAGAATCATTTTTAAAATCAAAGGGAGTTTTTCCAACTTTTTTTGTTGACAAATATGGTCTGCCTGGAGGAAAAAGGGTAACTTCCCCCGCATGGCTGCACTGGTTTGCTCTGGAGTTTGGGAAGAGTTTGTTAGCAGCCGGTCGTGGGCTTTGGTGTCACGCTGAGGATGCAACGCGCTCTGCTTGCAGAGCTCTCGCGTACCCTTACTGCTTTGCTCCTTGAGCATTTTGACAACAAATCCAAGCTCTTTTCCTCCTGAAAAGGGCTGTTCTGTTGCCCTTTTCAGGGAAGGCAGTTGAATGACTGAGCTGCAGCTTCCTCTGATGTTTCCTCTAGCAGTTTCCCTGGTAGAAAGGACCAGTGTGGACAAGGAAAATGAGGTGGTGTTGCAGAGAGGTGACGCGCTTGGGAAGCGGGTTACTAGTGCGCAGGTGCTTCAGAAAGGGTGTGACTGTTGTGAGTGGCCTGAACGCGAGCAAAAACCTGTGATCCTTGCTCCCCCCCATACTCTAACTTAGGGGAACTTGGGGAGAAAGAGGGCAGAATTATTTTTAATACGTTGTATGTAAAACTCTGTTAAGCTGTGCTTAGAAACGAGTATACCAAGTGGGAAAAATAAGGTAGAAAATGCATTTTTGTTCCTTATATAACCTCTAACTTAGCGTTAGCACAGTTTGTCAGGTATAAACTGTCAGAAGTAAAAAGAGCTAACTGGGAGCTGTATAATCCCATCCAAAGCAGGAGATGAGCTTGCAATGCAGCTCAGACTGGGGCCCCCCAGAGATGAGGAGCCTGGCTGTCTAGATGACCATCACTGCTCACAGCCTGGCTTTCCTGCTGTAATTGGTTTTTGTTACAACAGTGCATTACCCCTCATCTTGTTAAAATCCTCTTTTCCCAGGGCTTGGCTTGTTCCAAAGCAAGCGTAGTTAGGGATGGAGCATTAACCTCACAGCAGGTAATATATCTCCATTTCTTTTTGGCTGGGGAGTATCAGTGTTTATCACCTGAAAGGAGGAGATGGGCAAAAAAACATTTTCTGTTCTCTCCTGTAGCAGGAAATACATTTTTGCAACCATAACCTTTGCCAAACTTGCACTAAATGTACTTGAAAGGATTTGTCTCTCCTTCCGTTCAGTAACCTTTACTGGGTAACGTGGTGTTCAGCGAGCGTTGTCCGAGGAGCACGCAGAGGGGGACTGGTGAGCAGCCAGGAGCGCTGGAGGGGGACACAGCGTGTCTCTTCTTGGCGTGCAGGAGTGTGTTTAGTTGGGGTAATTCAGCCTCTTCAAATAGCCCACTCTGTCTGCAGGCATTTTGCAAAGCGTTTCCCAGAGCGCCAGTGGTTACCTATCTCCAGCACATCCCTTCGGGTTGGTTGGGCATGGCATTTCCGGGAGGGCCGGGCAGGGCTCTCTCCTATTGAGGTTGTGTTATTTTCTTTAAAAAATTATTAGAGATGAAAAAGCATGGTATCAAGCTCTACTGTTCTAGAAATCGAGGACTTCGTCTCAGGCTGATTGAAAAGTGTCTCAGAAAAACAGAATTTTCTAGACTGGAAGGTCGGTTAACTTCTGAAGGAGAAAAATCTGTATTAAAGATAGCCTCTTTATGAAGCGAGTCCGCATAGATGAGCTATGTTGATTATCTATATTAGTTATGAGAAAAAATCTGTGCTCATGGCAAGTTCGTATTTCTGCCTCTTAAGCAAATTTCGCTGTCGTCTTTTTCTTTAAATAAATTTCAGTCTATATTTAGCTGTAATGTGGGGGAAGATAGTACGTGCATATGTTTGCTATTTATTACAGCTTGACATTAGGATTGTGGATACGTGGAATGATTTGGTTTTGTTGCAGGCGATGAGGCTGGAGAATTGTGGTCTTTTCAAAATACCTGCAGCCTGGGGGTGTGTGGGGAGGAACACACAGTTAAGTCAGGAGGAGCAGCGGGGGACTCATTTGGGTCTATGGCAGCACAGTTTTGTTTTTTTTTTTTTTAAAAAAAAAAAAAAAAGCCTGCTTTAAAGAAATCAGAGGCACCTATGTTCAAATGTTGGATGGAGAACTTAAGGTGGCCGGGACTATCAAGGTTTCCAAGGTGAAAGCTTGCTTTGATGATGCTCTCCACGTGACGCCTTGTCCTGCACCACCCAAATTGTGCCCCTCCACTGGGGCTGCCCCAGGGAAGCAGCAGGAGCCAGACCTGGAGGGGACCTACAGCCCCTTTGCCCCTTTTCGCAGTGGGGAAGGAGCGGACAAAAATGTTTCTAGGTCTGAGTTTTGTGGTTTAGTGATGATGGTTCATGTTTCGAATGGCCTTGGATACTTTAAGTCGCCTGCTTCCAAATGTTTTGGCAATCTGAAACTTCCGAGTGAAAGAAAAACCTTAATGGAAATAGAAAAGCCCCTAATATCTGGGTTTATCCTGGTATACTTATGCTAATGTAATCAGACCTCATGTGTATGCAGATAACTCACGCTTTACTGAATCACAGGCTAAGGGTTAGAAATAGCTCTGAAATTAGCAGAGGAAAACGCTTCTTACAAAAACATCCCTATAGTCTCTTTATTTTGTATGATAAAGGGAATATAGGAAATGGAGCAAATCGGAAAGTTATTACAAAGTTGGAAAGCTTCACTTTGATACTGCTTTAAAATTCTTACAAAGTTATTTTCACAAATCAGATTGATGAATTCAGTTCACGTGAGCTCAGGCCCAGTTATCCTGAAACGACACTGTTGAGCGTTCATGCGACTAAACGTTTTTTTGTGTGGGGGGAACACTCCTACTTCAAACAGAAATCCAGAAAGTTGCTTTTTTTCTTTCTTTTTTTCTTTTCGTTTTCCTCTTTCCCTCCACCCCCATGGTTCCTTCTTGTTTCCTGAATGCCAGGAAGGAAATGGAACAAATGTTACCTTTTCTTTTCATTGCTAACCAGAATGAAAATACATTATAATGCGCAAATGCCACAGGACTGTCTGTAAAATCCATTTCAGGGAGGTCCTGCGAAGAGCTACACTGCCAAAACGATTTATGCTGTATGTGACTGGGCAAAGCCCTGGGGTGAAAGGGATGAAAAGCAGCTCTCCTGATCCTGCCTGCGCGTTGATATTGTAATCTATTTAGACAGCAGATTACAAACAATAAGGCAGGGAATCCAAAGTGCCGCTTTAACTCCCTCACGTGCACTTGCGTTAATAGAGGTCAGATCTGGAGCCAAACCCCACCGACATCTCGGCTGACGACCGGGAACCTCGCTCAGGCAAGGGAGATGGGCGAGAGGGAAAAAGCCTCGAGTGTTTCCCTCTCACAACAGGTTAATGAGCTATGAGAGCAGTTTATCATGCTGCTGCTGGACCCTGGAGAAGAAAGTCGTCACTGTCACGGGCACAAGAAATCCATATGCTATGTCTTCTACGTTCTGCAGCCATTAAAGACAATTAACGATGCCTGATGCTAGACAATTGAAAAAAAAAATCCCCTGGAAAAATCAGTAGTCATGGGGGTTAGTTACCAGCTCTAAGGAATTTTTAGAAGCCCTGTTGCACAGCTGTCTCAAACCCAGCCCATTCACGCTGCTGCCCAGATGCCTTGGGGAGCTGCAGTTATTCAGTAATAGGTTTTCTAGCCCATTTCCCTAAAATCTTTCCATCCCTAATTGTTACGCTTTTACAAGAGGTGCTTCTTACTCTAACGAGTCAGGTTTCTCCTTCATTTAGTGGTGCTGCAGATGCATTAGATTGAGGAAGAAAATGAGATAGTTTTGAAGTCTTCCATGACTCTTCCTATTCCTTGTGGCTTCCCCTATAGAAGCATATGCTCTGGACCGTTAATCATTGGCAAAGTTCGTTTTCCAGCACAGCTGACACGTCTGTGAATTTGGAAAGTTTCTGAGTGTGGTTTTTTTTCCCCCCTTGGTTTATTATTTTTCTTACCAATTGCTATGAAGTAAAGAGCTCTTTTCTCCTAAGTAATTTTTTCTTGCACTTTTATTTGATCTCAGACTACTGCAAAACAAGAAGTCCTTAAAGAATCGCCTCTGCACTGTAGTGTAGTAGCTACATTCAAAAGGGGAAAAAATAATCAGCCTTTGAATCATTCTGTTACAGCGTGTTTGCTTGCTATATGTAAACAGATATCTTGGACACATGAATGACACTTTTTGAAATAAGTTGAAATGCATATTTAATCAGTCTTTCCCTAAGAATAGCATGTTTCTATATGGTTCAGAAGAATGGCAGATAGGAATGCAACTTCAAAGCCACTTCTGAGCAGCTCCAGACAATTTTAACTTGTATCTCTTAGGTGGTCCAAGAAGCGGAGAGGATTTTTCAGAAGATTATGCAATGAAATCCTTAAAATTGTTCTGGCTGTATTCAGTTTAGGGAGCCTTAAGGTACTGTTAATGACAGTTTATAACTCATTTTATAAGAAGCAGCTCTGGGAACTTTTCCCAGTTCTCAGTCATAAGGCAGTTCTCTTCATATATTGACATGAGAAACCAGTGACCTGGGTTCTTTCCGAACAGCACAGAAAGGCTACTTACGTTTATGGGTGTGTATGTGTTTGTGCTTTTTTTTTTTTGGGGGGGGGGGGGGGGTTCTGATTTTTTTTCCTCACAGCATGGAATTGCTTAGTGGTAAACTCTACTCCTGAGGTTTCCATTCAGAGCTGCAGCTGGTGCAACTTGCATTGCCGTGATAACTGGCAGGCATGAAGCAACGCTGGCTGTTCAGACAGTGGTGGTGTTGGTCATAGGATTTATTTCCTGTGCGATCCAAGTCATCCAGAGCAGACACAGCATTGTTTAGGGCCAGTTTTGTATTATATTGCTTTTCATAAGTGATAATTTGGAGAATGGATTTTAAAAGACAGATGGGAAAGAAATAGTGCAGGGAGATGTGTGGAAAGAGATGGGATGTAGGTGAGAGGAGCTTATGGAACCTGGTAACCAGTACAAAAGTCAAGCATGGATATAGCCTCAAAGGAGGTCAACTTGACAAAAACAATCCATGCTAAAGCTATCGATCTGTAAAGGACTGGTTTGAATATGACTGAGGATAGTAATGCTACTGAGATGGTAGTATGGTTTGCTTGCTATTTCATGTTGTACTTAAAAATTATCCTAACTTTTTCTAGCAGGCAGGCTAGGCTAGATGGAGAGACTAAAGAGTCTTCCTCAAAAATGGGCTGAGGCCTTGGCTATCCGGGAAAATCTGTTGATAGAAAACATACTCATTTTATTTGCTAATGGTGGCCTACTGTGTCCAAAAGGTGGCTAGCTGCACATGTTCAAGAGCACTTTTATTGCAGAGATGTGTGAGCTGCTCTGGCCAGCTCACACCCTGATGCCAGGGCAGGGATACAACGTTGAGTGCATTCACCACAGCTCTGTGATGACAGTTTCTACACTGTTCAACTTTGTCAATAATGACATGATTATTGGTAGATTATTTTGTAGATACTGATCAGTGGAACAAAATACAGCAGCTCAATTTATTTTTGCTGTGATTATTGCTGCTTAAAAAAAGGGTTGTCTGTCTGTTTCCTTCCTTCCCTGTCTGTCCAGAGCAGCCATCAGACTTTTTTTCCAAGGAGTGGAATGATAATGTCATTCCAGCCTAATAAGGCTTTAAAATATGTTGCAAGGAATTTAATCAGACAATTACTGTGTGCAATGCTGATGGGAAGCTTTGAAATACACCAAAAGACAAATCTTGAAAGCAGTGGTGTACCAGTTTCCGTTGAAAGGCTGTAGCAGCTTATCTATTATACTTTTCACCGTGCAGGTGAGTGTGGTGAGTTTTTGCGGATTGAACTGGAAAAGGGGGAAAGATACAGAAGGTGCCTAATGGGCTTCTGAGCGTTTGTAATCTCTCGAAGAACAATTTTAACAATCCAGCTCTAAGCACCAAGAGTGCTTAGACCTCTCTGAGTTAGGGGTGAAAGTCTCTTTCAAAGACCAAATGACCTAGGTAAGCAACAGAGGCACTTCTGTTTCCAGGAGAACCTGAATTTGTCTTTGAACTTTCCTGGGCCAATGCAATAGACGAAAGCAGTATTGAAGGGACTATTGAACCTTGCTAGATTAAAATAGAGCATTGCAGTGGAATTTAAGTGATTTATTCTACACCTCCACGCTGTTAAGGCAGAGAGATGTTTCTTCATACAAGGGAAGAAAGGGAATGTTATGAAATCAAGCCAGTACCCAGTCACTAACTATCCATCAGTGATTTACATATTAAAAGGAGGAAAGAAGCAGTGAAGTGCAAGAAGACGGTCAGAAAGGCAGTATCCTCTCTGGGAGGGAGGAGAGCAGGTCTGGATTTCCCCCGTCATTGACTGAAAAATGATGGTGTTTTCTCTGTAGGGTTATTTTGCTGCTGTTGACAGTAACAGGCTAGAAGGAAAGGAAGGAAAGTTGTTCCCTGTCTCTTATGGCCTTGCTGAGAAGAAGGGGGGCGGGGAGGGGGGAGGGCACAAAACGGTAGGGTGGCTGTGGTGAGTCTCGCTATTGCTGCAGCTGCTCCCGGGCATCTGCTCTGCCTCTGCGCTGGTCTGTGCTCCCTGTGGTGCCGACACTGCAGGCTGGTGTGGAGTCCTCCACCACAGTGTGCTCTCTGCTAACTCTGGTGATGAAGGCACCCTTGTCTGAAGATGTTGGACTGCAAAGGGAGGTTGTGGAGATGCAAGTTCTCAGCTGTGCTGTAAGGGCCAAGTGTGAAGCAGAAGCGAGGGGAGCAGTGTTCAGCTATTGTGGTTGTGTTTTTCCAGACAATTTGACTCGGAGCTTTTCGGTGTTCATGACTAAGAAGGTTCGGCTCAAATGTGGTGGTTGAGCCGCTGAGGAAGGCTGGCTGCCTGTACTGGTTGCGGCTTTCAGCCAAGGTGCTTTTGAAGAAACGCTGAATGTCCCTGGAAGCTCCAAGAGTTTGCCAGTGAACTCCAGGTCATCTGCAGGGCTGGTAACAACTGACTGGAGACAGGGTAAAGCACATGAGGACACGTCTTGTTTGCTTACTGGCTTCTTAAAACATGATGTGTGATGCATGTCCTGCCCCTGAGATGATCCTAGTTCTGCCTCTAAGGCTTTTTCTCCCCAAGTGAATTAGGTCATTGGGAAGTTCTCAGCCTATTGAACTGCAGTCCTAGCTGCCTGCTAGGGAAGGCTTCCTAAGGCAGGCAGCTTATTCAGTGGGAAATTTGAACGTGTTAAGGGAGACACGTGCTTCTGGGCCCAGGTGAGGACAGTGCTACACGCTGCTTTAACCTGGGCGTTTGCAATTCAGTAGCCTGCCTTTCCCCTGCTGCTCTGTCTCCCTGCGCCTCAGCTGCCACGGCAGCGTTTTCCCAAAGCCCCTGGGCAGCAGTTTTCCTTGCAGTTCTTGTGGCCTTGCACCTGCGCATCCCGATGGGGTTGTTATGGTGGGTTCTCTGGGAAGCGACCACCACGATGATGAGGATCACCCTTTCTCCCCTTTTGTAGCTCTTAGTTTATATTGGGGGAGAGCAACAAAGCAGAAATTAGTCATCGACATATCTGATGAGCATTATCCAGTAACGCACAGAACTTAACCAGCCAGCGTGCAACGCCTGTCTCTGCTCAAAGCCTGCTGCTAGCATCACGACCAAGAGCACTCAACAGAGACCTTGAGCGGGTCCTGATGAAAAGTGTGTAGTTATTGTGGGAAAAGTACTGGGTGGGGAACCAGCTGTCCTAACTTCCTTTTGTAACAACAGCTTGAAATAAACAGAAACCCAAGTCTGCTGCTGCCTTGTGCCTTGCAAAGACTTCTTTGGAGTCCCCCACCAGTTTTGTGGGAAAAGCACATTCTCTGTTTTTTATTCATGTTGTTTTAGGCTGTCCTGAAAGCACATCTGAATTACAGCTAACAGATATGTGGATTAGTCTTTTCGGATGTCTAGCTGAATGCTGGCTTGTGCGTGAGAGTTGACAACTAGCCTATGAAGACCAAGAATTGTTGTAAACCAAACTGCTCAGCGCTTGGAGCATTACACAAACCATTGAATGGTTGTGTAACAAAGTGAAGTATCCTACTTCTCATTTAGAAGAGCAGAAGAATGCTGCAAAGGCTTCAGCAGAGCTCTGCAGAGCAAAAAGATGACAGAATACCAATGAATTGAATAAGAATTGTCCTATTAGGGTTCAACATGTGAAGAAAATGCAGTGAAAGTTCTTCAGCATGTAGTCGTATCTCTCAAGTAGACTCCCTTGGATCCCTGTGAGGCAAGATACGTATGGGAGGATCTCGCAGCTTTTGTTAGCTTAGCAGATCAGATTCAGTGTCTTACATGATGATATAACTAGAAACAAGGAATATTTGGGGGGGTTTTGAGCCTAAGATCATTCCGTCTTCCTCCTTAAGATTAGAACTTAATTAAACATGAAAACATAGCACTTGAATATGTGCAAATACTCACCTGTGCGGAGGGTCATATCTGTGCTAAGAGAAGGTTGCTTTCCTTCATTCCTTATGTTTGCTAAGAAAGATGTGGTACCTCACTTAAGGAAGACATACCAGGGTTCACCTAAGACACATTGTGTTACGCCTTACTGCTCCCGCACATTTGTCTTATAGAAAGAGGCACAATGATGATAAGAAATATCAGCCAGATATCCCTGTCACAGAAGTGAAATCTGTCTCCTCCTGAGGTTTTGGCTTTCTTTGTTTTGAAAGCCCAAAATGATGCATGTTCTGTCCTAATCCAGACTGATTTATTACACTAATGTTGCCAGGTGGTTGTCTGCACAACCTGCCTGCTGGAATCATGTTATATTTCATATCATGTCTTTGAAAAGTAATTTGTTGTCAGTTTGTAGCTGTGAAAGTAGGTCTTCAAAGATGTGTCATTGTTCCAAGTTTCCGTACTGCTGTCTCAAATGGGTCCCTCATAGTTCAGTAGTAAGAGAGCTTCCGCTCATCCTATATTTAATGTAACTCGTTCTCTGCAGGATTTTCTTACCTGAAGCATATGTCTTTAGAAAAGCACTTCTACAGAGTAGTTTGGCACTGTATAAACAGCTTATAATTAATGGACGTAACAGCGGGATTGGGCAACCGTGTCAGCTTCCATCAGTTTTGTTTCAGACTTCTTCAAGAAGAATTTATTATAAAAACAAGACAGTAATCTAAGCAAAGCATAAAAAGCATTGTGTCAAGAATTTCCCAGTGAACTGATAATTTTGTATTTCCTAGTTTAACAGTAGCCTTTAAAAAGGAAACGTTTACTTGTTAACATCGGAACTAAAAATGATGTACCAAACATCCATGGATCAGGATTAGGATGCTGTGCTGGGAAGTAGGACAGGCGGTATAAAATGCAATTTCTGATCTATATTTTCTTGTATAAACATAGCAAAGGACATGATAGGCAAGGATTTTTGTCATACTTGGCCTAAGGTTTTTCCTTCTTTCAGAATTTAATTTGGAAGATGCCACAACTCTGTTCAGGTGAAATCTTATTTTGCCATTTGATAGAGTAGCTTGCTATTTGTACTTTAGGCTATAAAATCTACATAGAGATGCAATCACTAAGCTAAACTAAATGGATTGTCACTTGATTTTTCTTTAAATAGGCTCTTGTTAGAGTTGAAATATACTTCCAGAAAACTTAGAAGGGTGCTTACAGGGACTTTACAATAATTGAAAAACATTTTCCAGTTACAAAGAGGAGGAAGATGTCTAGGTGTATGTTTTGAAGGATAAGGAGGAAGTTGGGAATAAGTAACTGTGTAGTTTCTGGAAAACACTTTTCGGGTCTCTTGACACAATTCCTGGTCTAGCACACACTTATGTATGTAAATGCTCTACATCATGCATGCTTTAGAGTTAATGCACACTTACTGACATCTTATTCTCCTTTTCTGGCTACATTATGATGCTTTTAAAAATGTTTTAAGGGGAGAGAACACTGTTTAATTTTACCCTTTAATTATGCCTTTCTAGTGCTAAAATGAGAATGGTTTGAATAATACAGTAATAAATAGATTAATAACATAATAGTGGTCTGAATGTGCCTAAATAAAACGTCCCATGAGTGGAAGGAAGAGGCCTATTTTTATGGTATTTACTAGAGATCATATTGTAACTACTCTCCAAATGTGGTAGGAAGTAGCTACAATAGGAATCTTGGAGCATTTTTCTTGTTTGATTGGAGAATGCTGAAAGCAATTGATGAACAAAATCTCTCTTCCAGCTGCCTATGCCAAAAGCAAGCATAGAAGAAAAAGGGGATTCCTGTCAAATGCACTGCAGTTCCTAGCATCTCCTGAGACAACTTTTCAAGTTAGCAGACAACACTTATGCTGTGCTGGTGATTCAAAATCATCCCCAGCATTAAAAATATCTCCTGTGGGTTGTCTCGTCCGTAATTAAAACAAATTTTGCTTTTGAAACTTAGCAGCTCTGTTGCTAACAAAGACTGTCCATCTTGCTTATACAGAGCAATGTTGGCTCTAAAGTACTGTTAGCAAGAGCGTTCATCTGAGAGTAACGTTAAGCAAATTTAACTAGAAGACATACTGAGAACAAGTAATTTTACCCAGAGCCAAAACTGTGATTGTTACAGACATTTTCTGGTCTGTAGTTGCTCTTAAAGTAGATCATGATATAAATAAAAAAAAACCCAACCTTTTGCATTGAAATGCTGTATTCATAGTAGAAAATTAACTTTTTTCATCAGTTTGTTTTGGCACTTCTGAAGATTTCTTTCACTTGGTGCCCACCACAACAAAGCTGCATAAAGCAGCTTTGCTTGCACCATGCTGGCCTGCTCGAGAAACTAGTGCTGCAGGGCCTGAGAGGGGCAGAGCTGTGTGTTTCTGCGTCAAATAGATACTATTGCCACAGAAATCAGTCGCAGACGTTGTTCGCTTTGGGACATGTCTCCCTTAGTCATGTTGGAACTGACTTAGGCTCCTTGGAGAGTTTGAGTAGGAAATGTTTGTCTTGACATGCAATCCTGGACAGGTTTTGGCTGGATACTTGAGACTTGCTTACACTTGAGAAAGAAGTTGGGTTGAATTAGGCTAAAAGCACCTTGATTTCATTTACAGGAACTATTCTTGGATAACAGTATTGGAGGACATTCCTATTGCAGAGACTTATTGAGACATTTCTATTTACAAAAAAAGTACTTTATTTGAGGAAAGTGGTATCTACACGAGGAGCTAATCAGGCTGTAACCATTTCTGAAAATCCCATGCACAGACAAGACTCTGACATTCGTGGTGTTGGAGAAGGAGGGATGTTAAGCCAACTTTTGATATATGTGGATTGTTTGATTTTTTTTTTTTTTCTTTTTCTTTTTTTCCTGGTATGAAGATAGTGTAAGTGAGGCAGAGGCAGGCATTTATCAGAGTTATTCAACAATCCCTGATATAAAGACCAACAGGATTACATAACTTGCCTTAGAAATTTTCCATATGGAGGCCTTTGCAGTATCTCTGCCAAATCACCCAAGCACAAGGTATGCAAAACATGCATTGCTTTACTCATGGTTTCCAAACTGTAGTGATTTTTCTAGGAGCGGCAGTTTGCTGCTGGGTGAGTCTGGTGCCTGCCCCTGCTGCGGCTGTGCTCCGTCCGCAGCGTCGCAGGGCATCGCTCGGGCTGTGCTGGGGGCTCTGCCTGGCAGAGGGTCGATGATTGACTTGTGCTGGCCTTCTGCCACGGGAAAGCACCTTGCTTGCTAGGACTGCAGCTCACCTGTTTTCGGGAGTACCAAAAGAGAAGGTGGTGTAGAAAGACGTCTAGGTCCTCACGCAGCCATGGCAGCGTTGCACTGGAAAAGCCAGTTAATGAGTGTTCTGGATGAACACTGGAATACAGAAAAAAGAATTAAATAAGTGGTTAAAATCATTTGTTTGAATCTTTTTCCGGACAAAACAAGTGTAACAAACTCCTGGAATTTTCAGAACTTTTAGAGAAAATCCCTGGGTGTAAATTCTGCAATTAAGTCTTAACTGTCATCAAATTTGCTAGGAAACTATGTGCAGGAATTGAATTTTGTTAAAATGAATTTGTAATAAAGAGATGAGATCTTTCTCACTCTCTTTCTAAAAGTCTTAGCGGTTTCCATTAGAAGGTATTAGGCTGCAGCAGTGAGTAGCATTAGAAAACTATTCACCTGTTGCTGAGTGACTCTCAAAAGTATTGCTATGTTTCCACAGCAAATACCAGTGTGGGAACGGACCCTTACGCACAGCTGGTGCTAGTAATCCCCCCTGGGACTGGCAGAGGTCTGTGTTAATACTTTGCCAGGCCTTCTATGACTTAGTAGCAGATGTGAAACAGCAGGGATTACAAGGGAGTTTGGGCCTCTCTGGTTAGATATCTCGAATAGTTTAAATAAATTATGCTCCCTTGTGCCAACAGCATATAGAGAGCTTTGGGCAAGCAAGCACTTTTGCTAATAGACCTGACTGGTGAAACGAGTTCACATCTTGATGTATGTGAATAGGTGCTTTTCTAATCCCTGTGACTTCCCGCTGGCCAGAAAGGCATCTCTTTTTGGCTTTGCTAGATCAATGGCATTTTAAAATATTGTGGTAACTGAAGCTGATGGATTTGACTCAACATGGAAAAGTGCCACCCTCTGCCATTCCCTATAGTTGCATCTCTAGGTGCAATTGCCTGGTTTAACCAGGGCTGGCATATGATTCTTCAACATGGTCTGCAAAAATGAACCACACTGAACAAGGCTTAGAGTTGAGGAGTAACGTTAGCTTGACAGAGTTAATCCTGCCAAGCTGAAGCTATGGGCAGCAGATGCTCGTTTTGTGCTGCTTGTCAGAGGGTGCTTCTGGAGTGTGGAGCTGGAGCGTGTGCTGCCTGACCCCACCTGAAATTGGGGAGGGACGAGATGCCCCTAGAGAGAGGGAGAGCAGGGCTTCTGCTGATCACTCCCAGGTGAGGCTGGTGTACAGTTTCCCTAGCTCACAACTGCTCCGCAAGCGCAGGGTCACAGGATAATTCAAGCCATCAATTTAGGGCCAAGGGAAAATCCTGCATGCTGTATAGGAACATTTTATGTGAGCAAAATATTATGGGTTAATGTCTATGACACTAAAATGAATGAGCAGTGCTAGAGAGCTTATACAGTTAGCTTGCAGGGCCAACAGACAGACTGATATATTCAGCATCAAGTAAGCTCTTCAGCCATGGACACCAGTGGCTGTGGTGTCCTGCAGCTGCCACAGATCCTCTTGATCTGCTCAGTACCCTGTGCCTTTTTTTTTTTTTCCTCCTCCTCTTCCTCCTCCTCCTCCTAAAGGGCTGCAGAGGGTTTGGAGGATGCTGTGTTTCAGGGCCAAAGCCACCTGGGAATCCTGGGGGCTCCAAGTTTGGGCAGCCCTCTTGGCAGGGATGGAGGAGCCACAGCAGCAGGAGGGAGGGAGAATGAAGCTGCTCTTCCATTAGGATCTCTGGGCTTCACTGGTGTGGCCCAGCCATAGGAGGCAGCTCTGCGAAGAAAGTTGTGAAGCTCTTGTTTTATTTTTGTAGCAGGAAGGGACATGAAGTCTCTGTTTCCTTTTGCAGAAACACTAGGAAAAGGAAGTGGAACAGGTCTGAAGCTGCTGCTCTTCCTATGCCCCTCCTCCTCTCTGCCTTTCCCTCCATCTTGTCTCTTCTCCACTTTGGCAAGAGAGCCCTTCACAGACAAGCGCTCTCATTTCCTGAGGCAGGACCCCAGGCAGTCCCACGAGCCTCCTTTGAAATAACATCAGCGGGGAGACGGGGCCTGCCTTCACTCCAGTGTCTCCCCAGGAGCTGAGCTGACAGTAGGGGGCCAGGGGCCTTCTGGTGGCCTGTGGTATGTCGCAGCAGGGAACACTATGTCAGCTGAGATCTCCCAGGTAGCCAAAGTGGGTAATGGTGAACAGGCCAAAGCAATAATTTGTGGAGAAAGGATGTTCTTAGCAGGTTCTTGAAAGCATGGTGGAGTCCCCAGAGGCACAGCCAGGTGCTCTGAGATAGCTGTGTCCGGGATGTCAGGCGCTTTGTGAAGCACAGCTCTTGACTGAGCCAAGAGTGTCTCAGCAAAGCAGTGAGATCAATGAAAACCTTCAAAGACGTTGGGCAACGAGGTACACCAGAACGGCAACTGTTCAAGAAGAAAATTCAGAACACTTCAATCCTGTGAGGGAAAAATCACTTCCCTCATTGTAAGCTGCGTTGCTGCCTCTAATTACCTGCTACAAACTCTTTTTCTTGCTCAAAGATTCAACAGAAAGATCATTTAGACTTGCGGCTGACAGTTTGATGGGAACAAAGGCAGCCATATCCCTGCTCTCCTCACTCAAATGCTCGTTTTGCCTGAGCTGTACAAAAACACGCTGATGTCCAGTAGAAGGGCGGTTTTCTGCAGACTATTTACTAATAGCTGTGCTCCTCTTCACTGACAAATCATGTACAGTACTTGGTATGAAACAATGTTTTCATGATTTACAGCGCTTATATATGGGACTTGTGATAAAAGGCAAGCATTGTCTGAACACTTCTTATTCAAAATAATAACAGTATTTTGACAAGCCAGGGCAGACATGTTGTTTGTTTTGCTTGTTTTCCATTGTGTGTAAGCGTACTGCATCTAGCCGATTTCTGTGCGACTCTTGCTCACAGATATTACTTTCCCTGTACTTTAAGGCACACAGGAGCAGCTTTTGGAACGCCAAACTGTAGGTACCTACTTAACATGGCCCTACGTGCCCTCTATGCTTGTTGAGAATGAGACGTTTCTAGAGAAGGCAGTTCTGGGTAGGAACATAAGTTATCTCCTCTGAACTGGCTTTTCCAGCAGTAGCTCTGCACTGACATTAGAGAGGGTGTAGGAAGAGGGGCTGGTTAGCTTAGCGATTAAGGTGGGCACTTGAAGGTCATCTGAGTATTCCTTCTGTTCTCCCTTGTTTTGCCCTTTGTAGAGTAATGTGTACTGCATCAACCGCTCCAAGACTTTTAAGGCCCTGATTTTTTTCATACCCTGTTTTATCTGTTCTTGAATGCTATCCCAGGATGCCTGTGTTGTCCGTTCTTTCTGACTATGTCGTCCGCAGGTAGATCAGATCACCGTGATTAAGATCGTGGACACCATGGTGGTTTGCCCCTTGTAAGCTGTGATTAACTTTTCTCTCCATCTTTCTGTGACTTTCCTGTTTCTCTGCTTTTCAGAGAGCTGCTTGTGTTGTCAAGTATGGATAGTAGCATTAATATGTATGCCAATGTGTCATTTGAAAGTTGACAGGAGAAACAACTGACTATTATAAGCAGGATATTATGTGAATGTTGGTACTGGTCTCTGAGTAGTGGGAGAGAACAGACTCTCCAGGGAAGTTAACCATAGGAAGCCATAGCCCTGCTTGAGCAGGGAGGTTGGACTAGATGATCTCCAGAGGTCCCTTCCAACCTAAACGATTCTGTGATTCTGTGGAAATATAAACCGTGCTTGTCTACTAACCTGTGTACCATGTTGGATCATGGTCTCTTATGCCTCTTTCATTCCTAAGTTGCAGTCAGATTTTGTTTTCATCCATCCCAATTGTAGGAGAGGAGAATAAATTTCATTTTTACCCTTGTCAGTCTGGCGTATCTTTAGCATAATGGAAAATGCTGCAGCTCATGCTCTGTGACCCTTGAGAGCTTCTGCCATTCTGGCCTGGCCGTACGTGTGTGAAGTGCATGGAAGAGATACTTGCAGGCTGGGAATCTTTAAAACCTGCAGAAAAAAATCTGTTCAAAATTGTTCTGTCAACAGTTACAAACCCATTAAAGCTGCCTTAAATCTGAGATGCAAAGACAAATTTTTGTGGTATCGCTCTTTTTGTTTTTATTTTTGCTGGCTGTAAATGAGCATCTGAAAAGCTTTGGGTGGAGGCAGAAGTGTTTGGGTGTGAAAGGGGAGCAGAAAGGTAAGAGTGATTGAATACCCTCATCTGTGAGGAACAAAAGCCTGATTCTCGACTCCCAGTGCCTTGCAGCTAGTGAGTTACTGCCTCTCCTTCAGTGACGCTCTGCCACATCCGCTTCTGCAAGGATCAGTACTTTTGTATAGCACAACTAGTATCACAGGCCTGTCGGGAGTAGCTGACACTATTGACCCCAGTGAACAAGTGCCTTGCAACAAATTTCTTAATTCAGTCAGTTGGTCAGCATTGTCCATTCTGTCCCAGGCAAATGGAAATGACGTGTGCTTTCAGCTTCACAGGAGTGCTCAGCTATTTGCAGTGTTATGCTCTAGGACGGGATAAATAAACTTCTTACAGCTTCCTCCTGTCAGGAGGACTTGGCTTCTCCCTCTTTCTCTCTGTATCCAAGCTGGTTTCAGCATCTCCTTCTTCAGAACGAGTGTCTGGCATTTCAGAAGTGTGCTTAAACTAATCAACACATTACCAATGGCTGGAGAATCCCCAGGGAAAATTGGCTGCAGAAGTCAGAACAGACGCTTCACTTGAAACCTGTTCTCAGAATCAGAGTTGAAAAGACAGTGATGGAAAAGAGTAGGGTTGGGATTAGGGGGGTGGTGGTGGTGGTGGGTTTTTTTTTTTTTTCCTTCTCTCTGAGATATGTAGTAGAGATTGTTACAGGAAAAAGCCAAGCATTCTAGTTCAACTGTCTTAATTCAGTAACAACGTAAAACATCCACGGTGCAAAATGTAACTGTGATTGGTCTTCAGTCTGAAATACAGTGCACGTTTTGTAGCTGAACAGCATTAGCTATAGGAAATATCTGAAGGGTTAAGCAGCACTGTAGTGAAAGAGTTTTACTCAGTGACAAAATATTGCTGAACAGAAATGAATTGAATTGGAACATCACCCAAATGGTAATGTCAACATTGGTGGTTTCATGAGGAATAAACACACAGAACACTGCTGTTGTCTTGCCTGCATGTTTCTCTGATGTGCAGCATCACTGAGATGGGCAGCAAGGCATGCCCTGATGGTCGATTTTGCTCACAATCAAGTGGCTGCGGGGTTCTGCCAGCCCATCTGGGCCTGCAGGAGCTCCCCAGGTCTAGGGATCACTGTCGTCTTGTCTGCATAGGAGAAGTGTCTCTAGGTGGGCTTTCCAAACTCGGTCTGTTCGCAGGCAGGAGTGGTACGTTGTGCTAGGTGCCCAATCCGAGGTAATGGGAATTCTCCTATTGCACCCCAATTTCTTATGGCTGGAGTTTCCCCTTTTCTGGATTACCTTTGATTTGGTTTTGGGATGGATCTTTTTGACTGTCCAACAGCTTCCTTCCTAAAGAAGAAAAAAATCTGTCATGTCCATTTTCCTACACCTAATGAGTTCTTGCATCTCACTCTCTTCCCTCTTCTTAAATCAGCTTTGCCTAGCCTATTTTCTCTTCGGCTTCTTGGAATGACATAAGTCTCTCCAAACAAGCAACTCCATCAAAGCTCCGGTTTGAAACTGTCCTCCTTGTACTATTAACCCACGTTGTTTTGTTTTGAAATTTGTTCTAGGATGTGTATATGGCATCATTGTTTTCTTCTGGACAAATACCAGCACCGAAAGCAGAGCATTAGAGGTCTAACTCATACCTCCAGTCCTGGAAAATCCAAGTAATGTTTCAGCTACTGCAGGGCTCAGCTATTCATGTATAGCTATTCCCCTGGAACTATTTTAGGCAAGTTTTGCAATGCAGACAAACTGATTCTTAGTAGTATTTCTAATTTCTAAAGTTATGGAATACTTCTTTAATTTGTAAAATAATATTTATTAATATTTTTTCCTTCTCTGGTTCAACCCGTGTAGTTCAACAACTTTGTAATGTATTAAGGGAGCAGGTTCTATTTTTAGTAATGTAAATATCTTACTACCCGTTGACACTGCATTCTCCGCTCTCTTATCTGCTAATTATTTGGCATGAAGCTTTTGGTGATCACAAAGAGTGTTAAAGGTCGGTTTGGTGACTCATCCATTACAGAGCCGATTCATCAGTAAGATTTAACAAGATAGATTACTGCATGTTAATGAAATACTATTTTCTTTTCTTTCTTTTACCAACATTTAGGCACACATAATCATAAAAAAGCATGTAGTTGCATATATAAATACCCTTGTGGTATTAGCAGTTGCTTTCTTATTATTAAATAACAAAAGAAAGAAGTGGCTTTCCTATTAACTAACATCCTTGTTTCAAATTCTTATGAGAATAACACAAAAGCCTCATGTATGTAGCAGCTTGCAAATTAAACATTTCAGTTTCCAAGAAATAGGAGAGGGTTTGGGGAAACGCAGAAAGAAACAGCCTGGGTCGCTTTATTGATGCTGCCCCTAACATTTCTAAACATGTATAATCTCAGGGCTGGCTGTCTTCCACCTCCAGCTAGCCTCTGACCAAAGCTGCTGAGAGTGGTGGAGGATGCACTGATCACCACCATACCTGGTGGCAGAAGAGATGTTTTTCTGGTTAAGACCTCGGTCCCTTGTGATGCCACGGTTCAGCCCCGCTAGGCCATCTTAAGGACTATTTAAGAGTTTGCTCCTAGTCCCTGTTTTCTATCTAACCTTCCTAAGCACCTTCGGTTGTTTTTAAATGGGAGAGTGAAAAGACAGAAATCTGCAGTGCCCATAGGGAGCCTGGAGGGAAAAGGAGCCGTTGCTCTGAAGTGTCTTCTCTTGCCGAAGTGATTGAGCATGCCGGCACAGTCCAATTCCAAAGTGAACAGTGATATCCAGCGCTTGTTTAAGTAGTTGCAGTGTTCTCCTAAGACAACAGTTCTTCCAAGTCTGCTGCTGAGTGAGTTGTTAACCTCCTCCAGCAACGCAGGGTTCCTAGAATTGTACTGTGCCTCTAGGGTAGTGTAATTAAACAAGCAGTGCTTCCTCCCCAGGGTGCGCAAGGCAGCTCCTTCCCAGGCCTCAAAGCATGGCCCTAGACCTTGTATTTATTTGCAGCACTGAAGCTGTGTGAGTCATGCATCTTCTGGAAGAGGTTTTTGAGTGTTTCTCTGCTCCATTTGTTAATACACATAGTGAGCTATTTCTAAATGCACCTGAAATCAAACCGTCAGTGGTACGCTCCGTTCTAGTAAAGCTTATATTGGTTAAAGTAGTCACTAACAGAATAATTATACCTCCAGCTGAGAGTAAACCCTTATTTCTTCATGCATCTCTCACGTATGGGCTTGGCTAAAATCCAGGAAAGAATATAACGTATACATCTAGCTTGAAGAATTCACTTAACTTGCCTTGTCTTTGAGGCTGATAAACTTGATCACGTGCTTAGTATTAAGGAGACGCTGGAGTTCTACTCAGCTGGGGTTCCTATTACATAGGTAAGCATAACCTCCTCGCCTGAAGGGCAGGCAGCAGGATGTTGACTTGAAACAGCAGTTTTAATGGTAACTAAGCAACATAGATAAAATTAGACTGATGGAAACTAGCCTGATTCCCATTTACTGGATCTTGACTAACTTTGTGATGTTTGAAGAGCGAAGTATTTGTCTGATCTCTGAACATAACACAGTCTAAGCCCCTTCCCATCATCTGCATTAGAGAGAAGTTCTCCTTACCACTGGCCAGTGATGTTTGGTTGCAGGGATCACTGCCTTTGATTTCTGAGGCTCGCCTCGCTGCAAGTTGCTGTATTAAATAGTGGCTATGTTCACCTTAAAGATGGCATCGTCCCATCTTTTTAACAAAGCTGTCCCAGTAGTCTCTGCTCGTTACAGTGGCTGCAAGTACCACGCAGGGTACAGCTTGCAAAGACCATGACCCTGCTCTGCTGAAGGAGACAAATTGGAGACTTGATAGTATATGGCTGGAGTGTCCTTCTTTTCCTCTCATTTGAGTGACAATGTTACAATAACAGCTGCAGTTAAGTACAGCCTCCTGCAGTTATTCACTATCTCTGCTATTACTCTGCAGTTTTTTCTGATGGTCCGTGACTCAATAAACATGTTTATGCATGTAGATAAACCTAGATCTCATTATTTATGAGCCTCAATACTTTGTTGAGGACAATTTATTTCATTTTTGGAAGTTAGTTTAACTTACTGTAAAACTCTATTTTTATTAATTCATAACCTTTGTGTTCCTACTTTTACTTCTTGATATATTCTTTAAAATGCTGGTAGTGTACTTGTGGGCTGAACTTTCGCATTTCTATGACTAGGCTTAAAGTAAAAAAAAAAAAAAAAAAAACCCAAAGTAACATGAACACTGAGTTGCTAGGTTCTAATTATTGAGAAGAAAAAAGTGTCTGCATCCCAGCCTGAAGCCACGTTGTAACAGGATCACTGAAACTGCCTCCATGCAAATAAAGCGGCAGAGAAACCCACTTTGAATAACTTTGCTTGCAATTCCAGCAGAGGTGTTACATACACCTTTATGCCTGGAACCGAAATGACCATAATTGCTATAATTCAACCTGATCCTCAGTGAAAAATAACAATAGGACTTGATCAATGTTCTAGCCAGCTCATCTATGGCAGCACGTAACTCAAGGCCGCAGCTGATACAAGTAAATGGGTTGGATGACATGCTGAAAAATAAATTGGCTTCACCAGTTTCAGATAAAACAAATAAAACTATAGGCAAAGGCGAAGACAGCAAGAACACCTAAATTAGACTCTAGTCAGTTTGGATTCAATGGCTATACTGCAAGCTGGTTCTATTTCCTATACACGATCATATTTAGGAAACATCACGAGCGTGAAACGTTGTCTCAGCCTACAAACTGCATCCCATTTTTATGATTTCTATTTGGTTTTCACCTGTTCTATACCGTGTATGTTTCTCTGTAATTACTATCTTGGGTTCTTTTATCACTTATTTTGTATTTCTGTCATTTATCACTTGGCAGAGGATCTAATGACTGTAGGACTATCAAGAGTCCTCAGCCTTGATAATCTTCGTTCAAACAGAGCCAGCTGGCTAGCGGCTTTCTGAGGGGATTAGGCGAGACTTCTTTGTTTGTTTGTTTTTGTCATTTCATACACAACCAAACCAGAGCTGGAGTTAAACAGATCCATGTACTGATGCGGCATCCTCCAGCGGGTCCATCTTC
Organism: Struthio camelus; assembly: GCF_040807025.1. Taxonomy (NCBI): domain Eukaryota; kingdom Metazoa; phylum Chordata; class Aves; order Struthioniformes; family Struthionidae; genus Struthio; species Struthio camelus. The sequence continues at coordinate 7,508,632 of NC_090947.1, read as the reverse complement.
TGAGTGCCACCACCACAAGAAGTCATTAAATAGAGCCGATAATTGTTGTAAATTTGCTAGTTGTTAAGGAACTGTATTGTATACAATACAGAAATCTGTACAAGGGAATGGCTTTGTCCTTGCAACCCATAGAGCTTGAGAGGTGAATTGCCAGATCAGAATTTTACTTGCCTTTACACCAAGAAGACGCATAAGAAGTAATAAATTCTCACTGTATTTAATCCAATTCCCTCTTCTGTTACATTCTAAAACATCTTACATTGTTCAAAGTTCGTATTCTTCTTTAGCCAAACACAGCTAAATATGAACTAAACTTTCCTAATGCTTATAAACATGTACTTTATGATTCTCCATTGCTAATACGGAGTCCCAAGTCAGAAGGGCAGCACTATGCTTTTCTTCAGCCTTACGTATATAGTTGTACTACGGAGATTTGAGAAACATCTCAACCACTATACACCCTAAAACAGATATTTAGAGACTATATAAGGAGAGCAGGATGAGATACACAACACCTGGGCATCCCTAGCATAGGCTAGGGTTCAATTCAAGGCTCGAGTAGAAAAATAAAGATGAAAAAAAATTAACAAAACCGTTAAGTAAAACGAAAATGGAAGTATCCCTCGTGTACTTTGAACTGAGATTTTTATGGTAATACTGATTCCACTTTAAATACGTTTTAATGTACTGCTTTCTGTATGTCATTTAAATGTGTGTATGTTGTATATATGAGTTTAAATTATTATCACACATATTTATTAACTGAGTAACTAATAGAGGATCATGTTCTGTGGATGTATTTGCTGAGAATTGCAGCAAATTCTTTGGGTATTAATGTGAACTAACAGAAACACCACATCTTGTTAAGCAACCAAAAATGTAATGTTTTTGTAGGTGAGAGGTTTAGATATGTTATTAAACCATTGTGCTGATCTTCTGGAAATACTGTAAGTGTTGCTGCCTGCTAATACTGAGATCTGAATGCAGGTGCATGTGTTGGTTTGAACATTTTGTGCTTCCTCCTGACTGAGATCCGAAGACAGTAAGCTGATAAATCACACCGCTGCTAACTTACGGTACAGTGGGCTAACCATTCCTCATGAGAGTAAAGGGAGGCAGATGCTTTGCTAAATTGGTAGCAGAGTTCTTATCACCTTTTAGGACTATGCTTTTCTTTGAAACTCTGGCTATACTTTTGTAGGTACTTTAATTCTTGTTTTTTTGGTGGCCACCGCCACAATTTTTCCAGTATTCGTTATCTGTTTGTGCTGTCTTTTTCACCTAGAGAGAGCTGCCTTCTGTCATTCCTGATTTACCTTTGGAATTACCAAATGAACCCTGATTCCCTAACTTCAGGATACTCTACGCGTCCCTTGGCCAGGTGGTCAGCAAAACAGTGAAAATTCATACCTGACTGAGCTCCTTTGCTTCAGTGGGATGAAAATCAGTGCTGAACTTGGTCCGCTTCCTGTCTGAAAGATATAAAGCCTAATTTACAACAGCACAGTAGTACCAGTATTGACTGCAGGTTTCTTACAGACACTGCCTTTTGCCTGACTATTTGTTTATTAAATTCATTGCTATAGATTTAGGCCCCTGTTCAATGCAACATGTTCCAAAGGCCAAATGAGTGTATTCCGTATCAACAGCGTCAGAGATATAAACTCTTGGTGCCATCTCATGTTCATCCAAAGAGTTAAAGGAGGACATTCTTTTAGAGGCTAAATTCTTTAAAATGCCCTTCATCAAAGGAAGCTTGGACACATCAGATAACTTAAATGCATCTGTTCCTGCTCTTTTTCCTTCTGTATATGGGACACCTGAGAAGCATCTTAAAATAGATGTATTTAAAAAGTGATGTCGCTGAACTGGACATCCCATTTTCACATAGGACATACCAATGTGGGCTGTTCTTATTTCTCAAGCAGCCTGGCAAGTGTTACACTGCACTTATGACATAATGTAAAAATAAACACAAACATCATCAGGTGTTTTTACCCAGGATCATGGCAGCCACTAGGTTGTAAACTTCTGCATTGGAAACACATTAATCATAACGATGCATTCTTTTATCACAAGCGGCTTTGCACATGAAGATACAAAGGGGACATAACTCAAAAACATTCAAAACAGCTTTTCAGACTGCAGGAACATGAAATAATCAAAAGCTTAAGCCAATCTGAGTACTCATAACTAATAAGTGGATTAAACTCCCTCTGGGAAATTGTGGTTCCGCTGACACTGATGGCGAAATTCCTGCTTCATCTTTATGCGGAAGCCAGACTCTTTTCACACGAGCATCATCTAAAAAGTGCACTAACACCAAAACAACTTTACAGACTACAGGAAGAAATGGATTTAACATCAGAAAACTTCCGTTCTCAGTGAAGTTTTCAATAAAATGGTTAATACATTTTGAAAGGCAAACAAACATTTATGTCCTTTGCTGGTTAAGTCGTGCTGTGAGCAAGCAGGGCTCAGAGGCGGTGTTTGTGCAGATACAGACTCAGGCTCTTGTTCTGTACATCCTCTTGAGTTAGGAAATCCCAGCATGTACTTACTTGAATGATTGCTTTTCTTATTTGTACTTTTCATTTCATAAATATTCCTACAAAACTAATTAAATTCTAGGACATGCTTCTAAAACAAACCTATTTAGTATGAGCAAGACCTGCCTAGGGGCTTTTATAAATATTTTTTCTAGGTTATTAATCTAAAAGTATGTTCTGGGATAATTCACATGCCCAACAGTGAGTTTAATACGATTTTATTGTCTGTAAAGTTGTGGCAATTTTCATGACATGTCAAGGCATTTTCTGCTGTTCCGCTTACTGGTTTTTTTCCTGTTTCTATTAACTTGCTCGCAGTAGCCAGTTTAGAAAAGAATATTTTGTCAAGAGAAAATATTCATTGATTAACACAAACTCTAAAGTTACTATGAAAAAGAAGTGTAAATAGTGTTTACTTTTTCCTGTTTGTAATAATATTTATTTACAACATTCTGCAGAATTCCTTAGTGAGCTACAGTTACTAAACAACAACAGACTACTAAAGCATGTGAATATTATTAGCATCGCTATTTTATAACCCGTATTAAGACAAAGGACTGGAATTTGATTTTTCTCTCCTCATAAATTGCCGACTCTGACAATCGTTATTATCTGAAAATCTCATTTTTCAAGGGTCTCTCTCTGCTTTAGTGCCTTTCTAGTCCCTAGGCTTACGGAAAGAAGCTAATGCTGAGCCCAGTTGTGGTAATTGGAATTACTTGTCAAACAATCTGCCTAGTGTTTTGTTTTTATGGATTTTAAGTAGCCAGCCCTAGCGACTGAATGCAAAAATTTTAATAGACTGTATTTAAAACCACAGACACACACAAATCCCAGTGTAATCACAAGGAAATATTTGTTTGTATTTGCTAGTGCTGAGAGTTCAATTTAATCAGTAACTGACGTGCATGTTTTAATCAGATAGATAGTCCAGGGTTTGTAGTTACACAGAAGTAATTAAGCTTCAGGGGGAATTAACAACCGGTTACGAGGCTATAGCGGCCGAAGGGGTTGCAAAAGGTCATTAACTGTAAGTGGAACTTGGGGCACTTCCTTGTTTCTCCAGTCACTTCTGTGTAACCTGTGGCTGTTTTTATTGCAGAGGTGGCTCAGGTTGGTAGGTGAGATAAGACATGAGGTAGTGAGATTGTGTCCCTCTGCCCCTCTCTATTCTTCAGCTTTAGTATTAGTCTGGAAATTAATGTCTGCTCTTTGAAAAGTTTCAGGTCTGATCCTTACTGGAGCAGTACAAAGCAACTGGAAATTCTTCTTTTGCATACAGATTTTTTTCTCTCTGTTATATTTCCTTGTCAATTATAGTTCCTAGTGTGCTGGAAGAAACACAGAAGCACACAATAAAATATGCTCTCAAACCCAGACTATTACATTATCAACAATCTAGACAGGTAAAGAAAGAGAGGGCAAAAACTCTGTGAGGAGGCAATGTGTGTTAGAGTCATAAAGGCACTTATTTCTAGGTTCCTCGTCCCTGAGATGAATATATAGACCTGAGCAAAATGCCTCCGTAGACATGTCACGTAGACCTGTAGGGTGGGAGTCTCATAGGTACGTAGGGTGAAAGGCCAGAGGCCTGATGCAGCCCTCCAAGAAAGCATGACGGCAGGAACCGGTTTCAGCATCTTAGAAAACTAACGCCACACTCCAGAGGCTGTGGGGGAAATACGTTTCCCCTCCCTTAGCCTCAGTTTAAGCTCTGCAGGAAAACAGCTTGAAAGGGGACACGCGGGGAAACAGAAGGTGGGAAGGCCTTGGGCAGCAGCATCCTGGTGCAGGCAGCCTCCTCCTGGACCCCCGGGATGAGGCTGTGACTGACTGACTCCAGCCTGAGAAGCTGTTTGAGAAGCAAACTGAGGGGAAGAGACCTTCAAAGAAGTTAGGTATTATTAGGGAGTGGTCTGTGAAGCAATGGAACAAGCCCCTTGGGGACACTGTTGAATCACTGGTACTAGATGCTTTTAAAAACAGGTTACACCAGCCATCCTTGGATGGGAATGTCTGTGGATAGCTGGTCCTGATCTGAGGAAAAGTATGGACTAGATGGAGCTCCTGATAGCCCCGTCAGCCTATTCTCCGTGATCCTACAAATAGGAGTTGTGTGTTTAAGAAGCCCCTATAAACCACTGTCCAAGCCAACAGAGGAGAGGGTTGAGCGGTCATAAGGACTGCAATTTGCAGGAAAGCGTTCAGCCTGAAAATAGCACAACAGTGGTTCAGTGAAGAAGAAATTATGCATATATATATGTATGTGTGTGTGTGTGTGTATATATATATATATAAAAATGGAACAAAGACAAAGTTACAATTACAAATCCTATTTTATATTTGCTCCCTGCTTTTTTGTTGGGAGAAAATTTCACTGTTCAGAAACAGTATCAGCCTATGACTGCCTCCAGCACTGTCTTGGAATACATAAGGTCTCTCACAATACTTACTTAACTACAATGCTTTTGTTCATTAATTCAGAGGAGTAAAATGTTGTTTTATGGAAGTCTGCAACATTTTTCCCACTTGAACCTTCTGTTCCACAAGGGACATCTGTTAAAGAAAGCCAGGTTCGGGCCAAAGTTGGGTTGGGCTCTGTACAAAAGCGCTAGCCATGCCACTGCAGCGCTGCCTGGCCCCAGCCAGATCTGCCTGCACCTCTTGTGGAGTGCGGCACAGCTCCTCCGCTGCTTGCCACTTAAGGGAACAGGAATTAAGGGACTCAGCACTTTTTTAAAATGCCACCCCTCATTTAAAGAATTACGTCAACAGACAACCATCTTTAAACTCACCCTAAGAACCTGCGAGACTTTTTTTGTGTCCTAGTCCTGCAAACTGTCCTGGGTGGATGAACGCATGCAAAGCCCCAGCATGAGGCAAAGTTGAGTGCATTCAAAGAGGTTTTGAGAGCATTTAGGGCTCTTCTTGCAAATGAAATCTCAGTTCATATTTGGGGTCCAACCCAGCAAGGTAGGAAGCCTTTGTAGAGCAGGGGAATGGAAACCTTTTTTTCTGCCCACGCAAAGGGGACAGGAGACAGGGGACAGGGGACATTGGAGGTGTGATGGGAGGAGATACGCAGTGTAACTGCACCCAGGCCAAGTTTAGGAGTACTGATTAGCCATAAAGTTGCTCCTCGCAGAATTTCTTCTCAGAAGGGCGCTGTGACCCGTGCAGTCAAGAGAACTGCCAAAGCCCTGCAACACCACTTGCACCGCTGTTCCCAGGAGAGAAAACCAAACGTGAGGGGTTAGCTAGCACACTAGGCTCTCCCCCGAGCTGAGCTGGGGGGAGCCATCCCAGGGACGGCACTCTGGGCATGACCGAGTTACCATCGCCTTTCCATGACTGAAGCAAGCTAACTCCTTTCCAGTAACAGCACCTTGTTTGTGAATTACCTAAGGCCTCAGAGTAGTACTGGACTGTGATCTAACTTGTGCACAGGGTAAAATGTGCACCACAACGGTGCAAGAACGTTTTGTGTCTTCACTGCTGACACTTGCTAAAACACCTGTTAAGCAAACCTTTTAAAGGTCATTTTACTGCTGAAGATTCAATTAGCAGCCATTTTAAGAACAGAAGAAACTAAGAAATTAATTAATAACATTGGTACAATTGGTTCACTTTAATAAAGTATCAAACATAATATATGTTTTATGCCTATAAAACATAATGGCACTGGATTTATTTTTAATGGTTCCTTTTCTTCCCTTATTGTACTTACCCCTGCACTTTGTACTGCTTTGGGGCCTGCTCAGCTGAAAGGCAATCACTACAATGGTATTTTTACCAGAATTACAGTGTACATTAAGGATTTATTTTTCAACGAGCATTGTAATTTATATCAAGCACAACGCTTGCATCTATCTCTCTGACCAACTACATTCATTTATTGTGTGACAGTACCTGCATTATTTTATTTCCTCTCCACCAAAAAATTTAAAAGGCTGCCCACTATACAGAAAAGCACATAATTAATGCAGACTGTAATTTGGAGTCATTTACTCCTTTTTAGCGTTTTTTAATACGGTACCTAGCATTATCTGCAATCTTCACTGTTTACTTGAAGACATTTCCATAAAAAAAATTATCTGTCCTCCCAGCTTTTTCTAAAATGCCTTTTATGTTGCATTTTAGAGCACTGTATTTACTGCATTCTAATATAGTTAATTTCCATTCAACAAGCTGAATAGCAAACACGGTTAAAGTGGGGAAATCAGTGGTAGATTTAGGAAGTGGCACAAACACCAAAACACTAGCATTGTAGGAGCTGTGAACTAAGTCCTCAGCACGTCAGTCATTTTAGCACATGTTCCTGGCATTCAAAAGGCAATCAGTTTTTCTACATGTAGATGTGAAAAAATCCAAAAATTCGTGAATAAATAAAGTAAGTGTGTGACAGCTAATAAACGTGTGACACTTAATCTTGCTCTGTTTCAGTTTGTGCTTTCCACCACTGAAGCAACGCCATTCCCTAGACAAAACTGGGATACCGTAAAAAGGAAGATTATTTCCAAGGGGAAGACCTCACCACTGGTAGCTCTGGAGAGCCTTTTCAGTGGATGGTTTGAAAGCCTGGGATTGAGCCAGGTGCTCTCCCATCACCAGTTGATACTTTCCATTCAGTTCCAGAGAGCTTCACCCGTTTACAGCTGGACCTACCGAGCTTCACACTCTCCTTTTTCTCGCTTGGAAATGAAATGATCTCCTGGCAAGACTATGCCAGACATTTTAAATAATATGGCGGCACTATACAGCAAGCTGGGAAAGACAGAAAAACATCGTGTTCAGTTGCAATGGAATATCTCTTCAGGAGAATGAGAATATAATTTAGTAGAAAAGGTATGTAATTGCAGAAGTTAAAAGTTGGCTAGAACAGACGTTAACCTTACTCTTCGCAGACTCTCCATGGATTTGTATTGGTCCCTGAAAGTCACTGGGAGCTCAGTTTTATGTCTCATCTAACATACGGCACTTCTGCCAACTCAACATCTCATAATTATAGTACATGTCTTGAATCCAGTGGCAGTTTGTTCTCGACAGGTCTGTGATCTACAACCTGTGACATCACATTAGCTAATTCTGAGTGATTTTTTTCATATTGATGGGGGGAGCACAGCTTTACCCAAATGCAAGACAATGGCAGAGATTATCAGGGTTGCTGTAGGTAAAATGCTTTACTAATACCCACAAATAAACTTTTTCATCCTAATAAGTATACTTAGTTTTAATCTGAACAGCAGTTTTAATTGCTGTAATTTTTGGACAAAATTGTCTCAAGTAAATTGGTTGCAAAAATAGACAAAAGTGGTGAGTACCAAAAGCCAATAGCACTGTACTTTTTTACAAGGTCTGATTTAAATTCTAGAAATTTGTAAGGGAAAAAAAAGTAAGTCAAGGATAACAGAGATTTCATTTACAAAAGAAACAACAATGTTAGCTAGTTCTAGCCGCATGCAATGATTTGTATATGCCAGGTCTCTTCTGCAGGATGAGACTTCTGGATTTGACTGAGCTGATGTCTCATAACCATTTGGACCGCAACACAGGAAACTTTCATGTCTTTTTGGCCTTGGTGAGCAGAAGTTAAAAGAACCAATTACTCTGTCTTCTAATTTCAATATTTTTTAGCAATTAGTGGATTTTGCATGTTGAAATGTGTTTTATTTACAAATGAAACTGCATTGCCCACCCTTCAGGGAAACTGGAACAGCGCATTTTACCATGATCCTGTTTGGAATTCAAGATCAGGTACAAAATAACAATTCCTTTTGCATTGTGTCATCCAGAGTTCAGACATTTACAGAAGACAGACCGTAACTCATTTGCCAGCAGCAGGACCACGGGACATAGTTGTCCGAGATATGTCTTGTGCTTGTTTCTTGTGGGAGCTCAGCGGTGCTGACCTCTCAGGACTGTGGCTTTCATTTGGGTTTTGCAAGCAGGAAAAGTCCAGAAATGGAGATCTGAGCAGAAATGTTAGATTCTGCTCTGAATGACAAGGGTGCAAAGCAAGATTAGCTTCACAGAACACATCTGGACAGAAAGCCTTGAAATACAAAGGAGATAGCTGGGCTGAGGGCCCAGCCCTAGGTCTCCACAGCACTGGGCCTGCTCGTTGCTCATAAAGCTGGATGAAGGAGGTTGTGTTCTGTTGCTGTCTAATTCTGCTGCTCCTTGCAGCAATGTCCCTTATGGACACTGTCCAGTCTAAATGTGTTTGGAGTAGCCTTGGCCAGTGAACCCTGAGAGAGAGGACTCAGCCTCTAAGAAAGAGATCTCAGTTTTTCCCTCGGGTTGTGCCATCACCAAACCACTTCCTACACCTGAGTTGTAGAGAGATAACAAGAGTAAGGGGAGCCTCAGGCTCTGGGAAGGCCTGTTCCCTCCTCCTGGCCCTAGAGGTTCCCAAGGATTAACAGCAATTCTCTTTGGCCCAGCAGGAGCAGAGGAAGTTTGAGGTATGAAACTGAGTTTGAAGAAGATTGGTTTGTTTGTTTTCGATATGCCTGAAGGAATTTTCTTGCCCTCACCATTTCTGAGGCTCTGTTAAAGTGTGGAGGATAAGGAGATGGACTGCGGTGGTCCAGCTCAGAGGCCCAACCTAAAGAGGGCACCGTGACGTTCTTGTGCAAAACAGGGATACTGTGCGAGTATTACTGTCTTGTCAGGTCCTCGGAGGGCCAAAGCCCTCCCTGCCCCTCAGGTCATGTTGGTATATACAGAGTTGTTAAGAGCTTTACCAAACACAAATACAGATAAATAGAGCAGGCTTGGCAAGCACTGCTGCTCTGGCTCAGATTGTCCTATCCAGGCTAGTTTTAGATCTTATTTTCAGCACTGCGCTGAAGATAATCTTCAGTTCCTGGGCTGAGGGCAGTGCTCCATCACTGTCCCTGCACTGGGGCAGCCCTGCCCCAACTGCTTAGAGTGCAGATGTGCACGGTGGAGGAGAGGGAAGCACAGGTGCACACGGGTCATATAGCCATAGAGAGGCACAGAGCTGAACGGAGCAGTTTGGCTGGTCTTTGCACTGTCTGACAAATAGCAACAACTTCAGATGGAGTGAGAGCCCCTCTTCTCACCTGCTACGTAAGGGGTATTTCATTATTGACCTCTGCTCCTCAGTCTAACACAGATCTAATCTGTTTAGAAAGCCCATTAAACCCTTGGCCTTTCTGACACCTCATGGTAACAAGTGCGCAGGCTAACTATTCATACGCTTTTCTTGAGGATACGCACACAGAAGTTGCACTCACGTGTGTGTAATCCCACCTCCTATCAGGCCATCTTGTTTCCTCTAAATGAAGCGAAGCTGTGAATTATGATTTTAATTAATTTTTACACTGACATATCCCAGATTCAGATCCATATTCCAAGCATAGCTAGAGCAATAGGTTTATCTGAGGTTAATTAAGTTTTAAAAATACTATAGCTGCACCTAACAAAAGTTGAATTTTCTCTCCATTCAAAGGAGATTTAAGTGTTATTGGCAGGAATTCTGTATAATTTGGTCTTCAGGCAAAAGCAAACCAATGCATCATTCATTTGCTGGAGGAAGCTCGGTATCAGTAGTAAACAATAATACGATATTCTGCTGCACTGCGTATTGTTACTGGCATTTATGAGCTTGTTGGCTAGTATCTCCAGAAATCAGCATTGCTCACTCAGATTTGTAAACAGCATATTGGAAAAATCAGTTACTTTTTTTGTGCACATCTGCGCAGGGAATCAGCATATGTGAATCACAGTATTCTAGTCCTGCTGCAAATGTAGCTAAGTAATCAGTCTAAGGGAAATCAATAATTCGGATCCCATCTGTTAGTCTGTACAAAAACATACATATACACTTGAAATGATTAGCATGTTGGTGACCAGAAAAAAAATAATCTTTTTTTGTTTCTTCAAAGAAAGCTTAAAACTACTGGTGCACATCATGTGAGTCCTGTTCCCTGAACTACACAGTGTTTTCAAATCCTGCCAGGATAAAAGAAGGAAAAGGCGCTCAGCATCCTGCAGGATATGGTTCCAAATGCTGCATGGGCAAATCAGAAGGAATGAACCCTGGCTTATATCATTCAAACTCAGGTGAAGTATGTTCCAGAAATAAGATTTCAAAGTTAAGGGAAGAAAGAGAAAGATTTTGGCTATATGACCTTCCTTGTTGTCTTTTCCAAGCTTTATGCAGACACTAACTACCAAGAATCCCTTTTGTTGCTGAACACATTTACAGAGCTCCTAGATCAAGCCTCAGCAAGCAAACTGCATGCTTTAAGATAATACACTAGGGTAATTATCTAAGGCGACTGCGTACAGTTAGGTCAATTCAGAAAACTGACAGTGTAATTTTAGCTAAGATGTAATACTATCAAAGAGCTATCTGACACAGTTGTGTAACTGCTGGCGTTGCATACCCTGTTCAGTTACCAGGACATGGGAAATGGAAAATTAATCCATATAATCTGTTTGTGTCATTTCATACGCAACAAACTAAAGAAGCCTTTTTTTTTTTTTTGTTACAGATTTGGCTTACAAACTATCTATGAGCTCTGATTAGAGTTTTTCCTACAACTGCTACGTTTACAGAGTTTCTCTCATGCTTCTTCTTCCCTTTTGTGCCTTTGTACCTTTGAAGCCTTTCTTTGGATAAGACATTTATAATTGTCACTAGTAGGCTTTATCTCCTCTACCTCACTGCCTGTTTTTATGACACTCATGGAAATTTTATATTTGTTTGTTAAAATTGCTTGAAACTGGCCAACTGGTTTAAATGTTATTAGGGAGAGGGAGTGCAGAGTAGGAGGGATAGGCAGGCAAACAGCCACGTGAGACAGGCAGGCGTGCACGCACACATGCATGCAGTGTATACACATCAGCCATGTTTTTCAGGAAGCCAGTACAGGAAAACATCACCAAGGTCGTGATCTCCCTGCAGTTTCAGACCCCGCACCCTAATTTCAAGCAATTACATTAAGATAGCCCATATTCAACAAATCTCAACTCTTCCATTACAGTCAGTCAAATATGATATTACTACACATTTTGCAGCCTCTCTTCAACTTTCCATCTTACTTTCTACCTCTATACAGCTGTCATGGCTGGAGTAGCTAGAACTAGATCTCTTTAGTTTTAGTTGGCTCTTGAGCACTGCCCAGCGACCATGGGCAGTTACACTGCCTCGCACCCACTGATATCAATAAACATAGCAACAGGCTTGCAGTAACTTGTGCCAGTTGATACTCTGCTTAGGGTGTAGCTAATTTAAAATCATTAGAACTAGCGTACTGAGTCACACCGGTGATATACCTAGGCCAGTAATGTTTCTGGTGGCCATTAGCTGCAGATGTTTACAAAAAGAGGATATGTGTATTACAGAATCACAGAATCACAGAATCACAGAATCGTTTAGGTTGGAAGGGACCTCTGGAGATCATCTAGTCCAACCTCCCTGCTCAAGCAGGGTCACCTAGAGCATATTGCCCAGGATCACATCCAGACGGGTTTTGAATATCTCCAGCGAAGGAGACTCCACCACCCCTCTGGGCAACCTGTTCCAATGCTCTGTCACCCTCACAGTGAAGAAGTTTTTTCTCAGGTTCAGATGGAACTTCCTGTGGTTCAGTTTCTGCCCATTGCCTCTTGTCCTGTTGCTGGGCACCACAGAGAAGAGGCTGGCCTCATCCTCTTGACACTCCCCCTTCAGATACTTGTACACGTTGATGAGATCCCCTCTCAATCTTCTCTTCTCCAGGCTGAACAGGCCCAGCTCTTGCAGTCTTTCTTCATAGGAGAGATGCTCCAGCCCTCTAATCATCTTGGTAGCCCTCCGCTGGACTCTCTCCAGGAGTGCCATGTCTCTCTTGTACTGGGGAGCCCAGAACTGGACACAGTACTCCAGGTGAGGCCTCACCAGGGCTGAGTAGAGGGGCAGGATCACCTCCCTCGACCTGCTGGCAACACTCTGCCTAATGCACCCTAGGATCCCATTGGCCTTCTTGGCCACAAGGGCACACTGCTGGCTCATGTTTAACTTGTTGTCCACCAGCACTCCCAGGTCCTTCTCGGCAGAGCTACTTTCCAACAGGTCAGTCCCCAGCCTGTACTGGTGCATGGGATTATTCCTGCCTAGGTGCAGGACCTTGCACTTGCCTTTGTTGAACTTCATGAGGTTCCTCTCCGCCCACCTCTCCAGCCTGTCCAGGTCCCTCTGAATGGCAGCACAGTCTTCTGGTATTATATACAGTCTTCTGTATTATATACAGAGCATGTAAGCAATGACCCTTCCCCTAACTAGTCTCCCTAGCTGTCAACCATTAAAGACCTTCATGGGCTGGGCCATTGAGTTTAGCAGTCACCAGTGGATCTATCTTTTGTGAACTGATCTAGTCCCTTTCTCAGCCCCTTCGCGTTTTCTCTGTCCACAGTGAATTCCACTGTAATGGTTACACAGGAGAAGCTTCTTTATGCTTGTTTTTAACATGCTGCTTTACAGTTTCGCTGCGGCCGCTCCTTTTTGTGCTGGGGAAGAGAGAAGAATTCCTCATTTGTTCTCTTTGTACCACTCAAGGTACTTCTAGCCTATCTCCCTTAGGAGCTGGAGAGTTTAATTCCTGTTCCCCCGGAAGCCACTCCATAGCTCTATTCCTGCTATTTGTCTGTTCTGTATTTTTACTAGTTCTGCTGGAACATTTTCTAAAAGAGCAACCAAGTTTAACACAGTAGCCAATATGTGGGAGCATGTGGGAGATGTTCACAGTAGCATAATGGTAGTTTTTATTTTGTTCATCTTTTCTATCTTTGATCTAAATCTAGCAAACCCACCAAGTATTTCAGAAAGCTCTTCCACTGCAAAAGTGTTCTTCAGTGGCACATCCTGTGAGTTAACTCTACCCATTTGGCATCCATGCACAAGAATGAGCATCCTGTCATCGTCACAGGAAGTTTTTGGGTAAATCTCCACATCCTTGTTGCCCCAGTGGAACAGACTGGACTCAGTCATTCTTTGGGCAGTATGAAAGATAGAGCATATACTCCAGCTCCCCTGGTCATCCTTGGGCTTCAGGAGGAAAGAAACAGCAAAAAAGCAGGCTTTCATCATTGAAGTCAGCAGATCTATCTGAATGCACAGAGGGAGCAAATTTACTTTGCATCGAGGTACCACTTACACAGCTTTCACTGCATGGGCTATCCTTTCTTGACAGTCCTAAGCAAAATCAGCTTCCTCGAAAGTGGCCCAGTTAGAATTGGTTATAGATTGTCCCACGCAGTATCGGTGCCCAGGCCATACCTAGGGAAAACAGGTCCCTCTTTGCTGCCCATCAATAGATTTCTTTGTTCCTGTTTCCTCTGGGAAGAATCATTATGTTACTGATGAATAAAAAAGCACAATAACAGAGTCTGAGAATTTGTAAAGAATGGCGCCTTTGAACTGAAGGCTCAGCACTTCATTCTGCTGTTCACTTTGTTCCCTAAAAAAAAAATTCCTTTTTGATCAGACAGTTTTGGTTTTGGAAAAGGAGATCTGGCTCAGCCTTCTGCTGACTTCTCTGTATTCAAAAAATATGTTAAAATTCAGTGAAATCTAACAGATACTCTGTTAAAAATGAATTATCTCAAGAGTTCTTACAAGAGAGGGACCTGAAGAGAATTGGTTACAAAACCCAAAGGAGGAGAAATGCTGTGGAAAGGACGCACAAAAATGATCAGAAAGTAGTGACCTGCAATGACCAGACCAAAAACCAATTGCAATTAGTTAGGACAATCATATTTCCCTATGGCAAGACAGGCAATCGCAAGTACTGTGTAGAACAAGCACAGAGATCTGAGTCTCAAGAAAAGAGAAAGGTATCTGCACATGAGGGGCTGCTTCCAGCAGTGCAGGGCAAAACGAGCCAGGGATTATTGCCCTACCATTGCAAATTAACAGCAATGCTGAATGGAGGTGTGGCATTGTCAGTCTGTTCTGGCAGCTGTTTTCACTCATTCTGCATGGGTACAAGGAGCTGTAAATAAGAATACAAGATGTAGGATAGGAAGGATACAAGCCTAAAATCAATGATGTCCGTGAATTATAGGACCATCACCAGCTGAGGCACCCAGCTGTTCAGCTTCAGGAAAAAAGGTAATCTTTCTCCTCACCTATTTTGTCTTGATGCTGGTGGAGGAATTCCTGCAATTGAAGCTGCTATCACAAGTGAGAGTTTGGAAACAGTTTCCTGCGTAACGCAAAACACTACTAAGTGGCAAGATCATTTTGCTATTGTGTGAATACAGATTCAACATACAATTTGGCTGTCTGTTTTGTCTCAGTATAAGCCTCCCCTTTACACTTGCATACACAAATAAACCTGCTTTTGCAGGTGCACCGAACCTGAAGAGATTTTCATAAGTGACATTTTAAAGCCGGTAGTCCCTGCAACTCCTTGCGGAATCCAGAAGAAAGAACAATTTGCGTGTTTGCACTTTTAGAAATGCGTTTTGTTGTATAAAATACGAAACTGAACAACGTGTGTGAGGAGACCTTTGCTGTAACTGCGATGGACCATCTCTTTAAAGGAGCAGGGAGGAGGAGCTGCTCCTTTGTGTCAAGCGCAAGCTGCTTTGTGTCTTATGGGCATAACCAGGTGGCCTCTACCCCCTGATATAACTTGTTGGGGCTAGATGCCCAGCTGCTGGAAACCAGCTCTTCTCACAGGGCTGCAGAGGCACGCACGTACTCACCGTCATACCAAGCAGAAGCACAGTCAGAGCGTGATTGCTTGCCCCGCAGAGGAAAATTTTCAGGAGGGAGATTGAGGCAGCTGCTACTCACACGAACCTCTAGTGTTGCAGTTGGCTCATGCCACAGCGTCCTCCCTGTCGTTGCTTCCTCCTGCGGCTGCGTTTGCGTGGAGCCTGAGAGGCTAAGCCCGTTGGGAAGCGCGTACCACATGGGAACTCACCAGGGCCAAAGCCCCTCTGTGGGTCTAGCTTCTGGGAGCCGCAGGGGCTCAAAGGCAGGCCCACGTCCCAGAGCCCAAAGAAAATCAACAAGTCCATGGGAGAACCAAAAACCTCTGGGCAGGACCTGCCATTTTCATTGTGCAGGTGACTCCTGGTAAGGAGGATTTCCTCACCGCTGGGGGTTTACTTACAGGCACCTCAGTCTTTCGGTAAAATTTCCATCAAAGTCAGTGTGATTCCCATTAACTGAATGGGAGAAATGCCAAAGGACGTATTGCAGGATTGCATCTTTTGGGACTTCTCATAGTGATTTCCCCTAAAGGTAATTAATTACTTGCTGTGTGTAGCTTAGATACAGAAACAATCTTACTGCAGGGTTGTGATGTCTTTATGAAAAAAACTGACTGTAATCGGCTTATAATGCCAAAGACACAAGCCAGCTTCTAGTTTATTCGGAAATAATTATATAGGGCACTTATCAGCTCTGTTTGGAAGAAAGGCTTATCAACGTGTTTTGTAAAACAGTAATAAAAAATAATTTAAGGATACACATTGTTTTTAAATCCCCCCCACAATGCCCAAGTTCCTTGATGTGTAATTGAATGAGCGTTGGTGCTAATACAAGTCAGAGCACGTGGACTAAAAGGGCTTGCTATGGAGTCAGGAAGTCACGCTCTCTGATGACAACAATCACTTACTTGTCACTGAAAATAATAAATGGAAGTCCTATTGTCCATAAAAAAAACAGGCATGAGTCAGTTAAGGAAAGCAACGGGTTCTGTCAGATCGATCATAGGCTGAGGCCCAGGAAGTCTACAGCCCACTAGATGGTCAGAAACAGAGAACAAAAGATTATGGCAAATGTTTTCTATCTTTTGTTTCAGCTGGAAACTTGGAAAGCATCCATGGCCTTGTCGAACAGCTCTACAGATAGCCACAGAGGTTAAGAGCGTGAGGAGGGTGCAGGAATTCTGGTGAGTCATCTTTAAAATCCCTCTTCTGTACTCTACTTTTTTCCAGTGTCCAAAGTGAACATTTCTTGGAGTCCAGCCAGTCCTGGACACCAATGGTAACTGGAAGCCACCAGGGCCTCACAACTCATGTGACTGTGTGTGTTTTAGTGCTACGCATGGAGAAGTGTCGGGATTAGTGAGCGTGGATTCTTGCCTGCCTCAGGCCAAAGCTGAACATGGGCTTTGCCAAGGCAACCTCCTGAGCCCTGGCGCAGAGGGCATGGTGCCGTGTTTGCAGACTTGCTGGTGCGACGGGAGCCTCTTCTGCAGTCAGAGCTCATATGCTTTCTGCAGTGCTCCCTTTACGCTGTATTCACTTTTAAAATTAGGAATAAAACATACGATGTCCAGAAATGGAATTGCTCTTAGATACTGGAGGCGCTTTTTACTGCAGTCCAAGTGAGCGACATTGATGAGAGGGCCTGAACAAGTGCACTGTGAGGTGATCCCGTGAACATTTGAATTTAATTGGTTAACTACTGTACTCAGAGTGATGTCTTCTCCTTTTCCTACTTACAGAAACAATAGATGGTGAAATACCTCCTTACTATGTCCTCCTTTATCGAATTACTTGATAAACTTAGAGGCCTTCAAATATTAGATCCAAGAACTCCAGTTGCTTTTATTAGAGCATTAGCTATCAAAACACAGAGCAGAAAGCCAATGTACAGACTCCGTATGGACAAATGTTTCCCCTCAGTCTTTTCAAGTAATGCTATTATTTAGCAGCTTTGCCACATTTCTGCCTGTGAGGTATTTGTAATACCATCGCTACTAGACGCTCACACAAAGGTTTCCATATGGTAGTTTCAAAGTGCCATTTGGTTTCATTTCTTAATCTTGGTTGTCTCTTAGTCTTTCACGAGATCCTTGTTCACAAGCACAAGAAGCTGCTGGTTCTTCTCCTTTTGTTTCTGTTCTCCTTCACTTACTTTTTATTGTTTAGTTCTTTCACTTGAGATTTAATATGTCCTTTCCCTGAATAAGCATTTAGGCATAATGGTTGGGATTCACATGGATAATACTGCAAATGTTTGCTGCTCCAGAAAGCAAGGAGGACAGTGAGCAAAACTGAATTTGAATTGGCCAAAGAATAATTAAATTCAGTGACTTGAGTTACGCTGGCTCAGGACCAGGGCCAACCCCAATCAGAGGGGAGAACAGTCAGGATTTTTGGGTCAGGGACCGTGTCGCACTTTCTGTTAGGCACTTTGTTATGTGTAGACGATCAGTCTTAGCATGACTCACACAGCTTCCCCAAACTCATGTTTTCAAACAGGCTACATCTATGCCTGGAGTTTGCCAGTGGACTTGGAAGACAGTAAGAGCCATTGTCTTGATCTTATTTACACTGTATAAAGTAACTTCCACTGTGTATTATACACTGTATAAACCCCTTATACAACAGAGGTGGTCAGTAGAGGTGGTCAAGTGAGCCTATACCAGAGGAACAGCTGTGCTGTGTAACAGGCTACCATTTTCAGGTAGTCACTTTATTGACCATAGCTTTAACAGTCTCTTCTGTGTCTTGAAAGCAAGGTTTTATTTCATTCCTTGTGTCTGACTGTAGTGTAACCATTTGAAACGGGCCAGATCAGCACTTCAGGGAGCAAGATCTTTTTAAGTGGACAGCAAGAGAGACAGACAAGTGGTATTTTAGTTTTTTTTCCTCATGCTGGTCCTTCAAGTCCTTTTAAATTCTTAACTGGACATATCTGGATGCGTGTAATTGTGATGACTTCTAATTGTCATTCATTTGAATCAGCTTTTTAAGTGCTGCTGACAACATACAGGGTCAAAGGGAACGCAGAATGAAGAAAGAACTTGAACTTGTCCCCGGGTACTATAGCTATATTGCAAACTTAATTTCTACAACTGTGAAGAAAAGCACAACAAATTTATTTATTGTGAGCTGGTTTTTGCTGCACTGCCACGGGGATGCACCAAAACATCTAGTTTTATCATTTTTCATCCCTTGGTAGTACTTAAGTTCACACAAATTTGTAGCTATTTTTTGT
Organism: Struthio camelus; assembly: GCF_040807025.1. Lineage (NCBI taxonomy): Eukaryota > Metazoa > Chordata > Aves > Struthioniformes > Struthionidae > Struthio > Struthio camelus. The sequence goes on along the minus strand of NC_090947.1, from coordinate 7,490,107 downwards.
CTTTTGTAAAGGCACAGAACAAGCAATCCCTGTTGTTTTTATAATGAGTTTGTGTCAGGAGGTTTTGGCTGAAGCTACCTCAGAAGAAATTACGATTAAAAACATATCTTTTCCATACATGCTTCCAGAATAGCCCCATGTTAAAAGAGTTAAAAGCAGGCTTGCCAAAGCATCTTGCAATCCATTTCATTTCATCGAAGAGCTAAGTGTTGTGTTTGTGGGATAGCCCCTTGTACAAACGGGAAACCATTCACACACCAGCGGCATCGTGAGAGAGAATAAAATGCCTGCTAGGAATGGGATTAGTTTTAGCCACAGGGCTTTTTGCGGTGACTGTGTTCTTCAGCAAGGCTATAATGCACAAGTAGAGGAGTTTTAGAGCGTTTCTTTACCGAAGCGCGTCATCAAGGGAAGTCATAAATTACAATTTTCCTTCTAGCGCATGTGCCTATCAGTTTTAAGAATAACTTTTTTATTTGAAATGTTTTAAAAAGTTGATTTAAATGTAAAAACAACATCTGCAACTAACTCCAGAAAAGCCAGAAAGGAACAACGTATTTCCACCCTGTGGAAAACGTTCAGTGAAGACTTTTAGTATTTCTAAACAATTTAACTTTAAAGTAATTGTTGGAGGCTTATATTTTTCCTTCAAGTCTGCTCCCGCCCAAGCGCTTGGCATCCTTCCCCGCACGCTGCGGTGCCAGGCCAGCCCTGCCCAGCAAGCTGGCCACGGGGGCCTGGCGGAGAGGCCTTTGCCAGCTCCCCTCTCAGGAGGTGGCCCGGCCTTTTGGCTCCCGCCTGGCCCGCCAGGGTGGGAAAAGGGGGCACCCACGCTCAGGCTGGGATCCCCCAAGCGCTTCTGCCGGAAGCACCAGAAGTTGCACTGCTGCCCGGGGAGGCCACGGGCAGCGAGCGGCTTGGCCTGGGCAAAACCCCACTTCGGGGGCAGGACGCACAGCGCCTCCAACCCCGAAGGAGGGCCAAGCCGGCGCGTGGGCCGGGCAGAGCCGCGCTGCGGCCCGGGACTCGCGGCAGCGCCGCCGTAACGAGGGAAAAGCAGCCGCGCCGGGGCAGCGCGGCCCCTGGGGCCGGCCGTGAGGACGGACCGCTCGTCCGTTAACGGGCAGCAGGTGCGCGCGGGAGCGCCGCGCATGCGCGCGCGGCAGCTGTAAAGGCGGGGGCGCGGCGGAGGGCGCGGGCTGGCGGTTGGCGCTGCGCGCGCGCCTCGGCGGCCGGGGCGAAGTTGCGGGCGGGCGGGCGAGCGAGCGAGGAGAGCGGGCGGCAGCGGCAGCTTTTGCCCGGCATGGCTGCGGGGGGGCCGCGCGCCCTGGGCTGGCTGGCGCTGAGCGGGTGCCTGCTGGCCGCGGCGCAGGTAGGGGCGGCGCCGCGGCCGTTGCCCCGGCCGGTGCTCGTGAGGCGGCGCGGGGACGGCGCGCTGGCTTAGGGCGGGTTTTCTGTGCGGTGTAGCGTGAAGTTAGGCGCGTCCCTGGAGCCGGCGGTGGTTTCTGCGCTGAAGTAAAACGTGGGCTGGGGCGGTCAGGCTGCTCTCAGCCCGGTGCTCTTTTAAGAGACCTCTGAAGATTTGCTTTACTCTCTGGGAGAGTGGGCTGCGGCGCGGGAGCCCTGCGTGCTGCACTCGGGTTTCCCCTCCCCTGAGTTAGGGGGAACTTGCAGTGATTAAGGGCAGTCAAAGAAGTTGGGATTTTGTTCAGGGCAAGTGCTTACAGCTTATTCAGAAACTTAAAAATCCAGCTCTGTTCTTACCAGGTCTGTGCTGAAGTGACTGCCTCATATAGACTTCAGGTGCAAAATAAGGTAGGTGTGATGAGCTTCATCTCGGAGGGTCTCCCTCGTTGGGGTAGTCCTGGTCCCTCCATGCTCGTCTCTGCTGGATGTGGGCTCTCAGGTCGGTGTTTGGGGCCAGTGAGTGCTTGGTGTGCTTGGCCCCAAGAAGTACGTTATGCTTGTGGGGCAGCTTATTATTATGTGGGTTTACTTACTGCTCAATAGCCCTACCGGTAGTAGAGTTTCTGTAGCGCTGTTTTTCTTTCAAATCAGGATTAGGCCTGGCTCTTTCAAGAATGGGCTAGACTTTAGTATGAGCTCAGAACCAAAGAGCCTTCAAGGCTGGACGGGATCAGGTATCTCCTTAGAAATCAGCTTGGAACCTTTCAAAATTGGCATCAGGGAGTACCTGTTTGCTCCAAAGTGTAAAACACGCTCTCGATTTGAGCAGAGATGATAAAGCAGTGCTCCCAAAAAATCAAACAGCATAGCAAAAGGCAAGAGAAAAGGAGGGGTTTTGTTGGTGGCTATACAGTGTCTTGAAAAGAGGAGGGCTAGTCCAGCTATCAGGGTGGTGTCTTAAAGCCTGCAGAACTCCTCTGAGTGTAAAAGCACGAAAGCCGGAGGGCGCTAGGTGGATTAGCAGTGGGTTCCTGGGAAGTACCTTATACAAGGTTCCATAGGATTCCAGCCCACCTAATGGGTTTGGGACTTACTTGAATGCAGTGGCTGGAAATGGGGGAATGCATTTCTCTGGGTTTGCAGTGTAATGGATGTATAGTGCTCATGTTAGACCATGAGCAAAAAGACCAGTTAGTGCATTCTGCGTTAGTTCTTCAGACGCACAAGGTGAAAAACTGGTAATTTGATCTGCCAATGATTGTTTTTCATTGCATAATTTTGCAAGGAAAAGTTACTTTCGTTCTGCCTCCTTCAGGCTGGTGATGTGCAAAGACAATGTCTACTTCTTAGATTGATTTTTCTGGAGATAAAGTTAGTTCTCACTACCCTTTTGGGTCAGAAAAGGGGTTTTCTACTGCAGGGAAGATCTACCTTATCAATTGTGCTCCTGCTTTGCCAGCCTTGACAGTGTGCTAGAGAAGATACTTTATTAGATAACTGCAGTTTAACAAGTTCAGCCATCCCTCAAGTGGGATATGCTGACTGCTGTCACAGACACTCCCAGCTTGTGGCAAATGTTAGGTGGAATGCACTAGGCTGGGTCTAAATCACTGACATTTAAGTTACTGTGTCTTACCTCATGCTTGCTGCTGGCTGCAGACAGTTACTGCAGCTTTTTCTGCTGGCTAGTGGCTTGTTAAAACATAATGATCTGATCATGTATCAGACTTGCAGCCCTGTACTTAAGAAAACAGCATCTCTTTCAGTCACTGTTTGCTCTTGAAAAGTGTATTCCAGGAATTATAATGATGTTGCTATCCCGATTTAGACCCATCTCGAGAGATCTCAGTTGGAACAGAATACTGTTCCGCTAAGCGGTGAACAGTTGCCTTGTCGCTGGAGACAAATCTTGTTCTGTAGACAAAATGAACAGTGCAAAAGTTTGTCCAGCTCATAGGTGAGGTGGATGGGAATGGCTGCAAAGCACATTTTGCTAGCTTCAGCAACTTCTCCCCATAAAAGGCTTGCTGTGCCAAGTTATAAAGAAATTTGTTGGGGTTGTTCAAGTTATGTGGTGGAGATCAGTGCTGAGCCTTGATCTTAGGACATCATTCAACTCAGCTATGAAAGACTTTCTCTAGACAGAGTGTTGTTATGTAGTAATGCATAACGCATGCTACTGTAGGGGGAAAAAAAGCCAGAGCCAGGAGAAATGTGTTAAAATACCCCTATGCAGGTGAAAGGGACCTAGGAACTTAAATATGATTAGGAAATAGAACTGAAATTTGTCTTACCAAAGAGTAATACGCTTCTAGTTCTGCATGTGTGTTCTGCTCATTTCTTGGTAAAAACAAACTTCCCTGGTCACAAAACATGTGTTTTGAAGGCAATGTATGCATGTTCTACTTATTTGCTAGTTATGTAGAAAGTCTTTTCTGTCCTAAGCCTGCCCGTTCAGGGATGGGCCAGACCATTTTTTGCAGCCACCAAGAAAATAGGTGGTAACTGAGTTACTTTCCCTTTGTGTAATAGCTTTGCCCAGGATGCTTGCTTGTCTTCCATTAGTAATCAGATGCTTTTGTAACTATTGCTTTTGTCATGTTACTTAGCATCGTTAACTTAGTATTGGTCCTGAAGCCAGCAGATGAGACTCATTGAATGAAAAGCGAATCCTGCTTAAGATCCACCATATCCTTCCTTAGCATTGTTAAGGTTAGAGCCCTCTTTGAAATGGGGAAGCAGTATGTAGTTTTCAATAGGGCCCCTTTTTTGTTCTTAGTAAACACAGGTGGTGTGTGGTTAACCAGCCTTACTCTGCAGAAGTCCTTGTTGCTAACTGTTAGTGGTTAATGTGTTGCTTGGGGAAGGTGGAGGACACCCTCCACATTCTCTGTAAACCTTTGCTCCTGGTGGGCTCAGCAGCAAGATGATGATAGCTTAACACCAGTGTTGGCTTGGCAGCCATGGCCCGTGCTGAGGGACACAGAAGACGAGACCTCGCCTGCCTGTTGCTCATCCTGCTCTGTTCACCTGCTTAAAGAGGTTTGGAAATGTCTTCTTCCTCTTCCTATGTTCTTGAATTTGGTGCCTGGACTGACTGGCTAGTGCTCTTAACTGATTTTAAGAAAAGATAAGCCGGGCTTCTGGCTTACTGCAGAACAGACTGCTGGACACCTTTCTGTCCCTAACTAAGTAAGTGCAATTAAAAGAAATGGCTGCAAGTGCCATAGTGAAGTGAGGAAAAGAGTGCTATTCTGGATAAATGAAGCCTTATGTGTACCTTAGCTTCCTTTCTTCCCATATGGCTTCCTCTGCTTGGCCCCATGCATTCTTCTTTGCTAAAGCAGGCCAGGAGTACTCATGCAGTCCTTCAGCTGAAGGGGTGGCTGCTCTGCCTGGGAGCAGCAGTTTGACATGAGACGCTTATTAGCATGCAGTTACAGTTGTGATTAAGATTGGTCTGTGAATGACAACTGGACTGTTTTTGCAGATGAATGAAATACCTTTAAGGTGGAGTCATAGAAGCTTAAAATAGAGGTGATCCATAAAATACTTTGTCCTTATGATGATATGGTTGCTGAGCAACTTATCTCTTAGTGAGCCAGCTAGTCTTTTTCTTTTTTAAAAAAAAAAAAAAGCTGGGCTTGGTGTTTTGTGCAGTGATAAGATAAAATTTAATTCTTCTGTATACATTTCTAAAGTTACCTTCCACTGGAAATCATGATTATGGCAAAAGCTAGTGAAATTATGCTAATAACCTGGTTCATCTTGCTGTTGAACAGAACACACTGTAAATGTGGTAACCTTAATCAGTGCTATTGGTGATGTAAGGTAGTGTCATTCCTCGTGCTTGCTTTAATTCAGAGTGATAGATCATTAGATAATGACCTTCTGGAGAGGTTTAATAAACTTTCTCTTCCTGAAGCAGCTATTGTCTTGTGTGTGTGTCTCCTAATAACTTTTGAACCTGTTGGCCAAACCATAGTTTGGCAGGGTGGTTTCTACAGGAAGCTTGTGTAGATTTTGTGGCAACAAGCAGCTGGAGCGAGGAGAGGAGAGCCTGCTATTGTATGCCTGTGGGCCTTCCCTCCCGCCCCCTTTTGGACAGCACTCTGTCAGTTTGCAAACTTTGGAAGAGATGCCCAGCTGTAGGGGAAGAGGTAGAGCTTGCATCATTGAGATGCTAAAATCATAGAATGATTGAGGTTGGAAGGGACCTTTGGAGATCGTCTGGTCCAACCCCCTGCTCAAGCAGGGCCACCTGGAGCCTCTGTAACCTCTCTGGGCAACCTCTTCCAGTGCTCAGTCACCCACACAGTGTAAAAAAAAAAGTTTTTTCTTATATTCATATGGAACTTCTTATGTTTCAGTTTATGCCCATTGCCTCTTGTCCTGTCACTGAGCACCACTGAAAAGACTGTCTTCATTGCACCTTCCCTTCAGTTATTTATATACATTGATAAAATCCCTTGAGCTTCTTTTCTCCAAGCTGAACAATCTCAGCGCTCTCAGCCTTTCTTCATGTGGCAGATGCTCCAGTCCCTTAATCATTTTAGTAGCCCTTCACTGGACTCACTCCAGCATGTCCATCTCTCGCTTATTCTGGGGAGCCCAGAACTGGACACCACCTTCCAGCTGTGGCCCCACCAGTGCTGAGTCAAGGAGAAGAATTGCCTCCCTTGACCTGCTGGCAGTGCTCTTCCTAATGCAGCCCAGGATGCTGTTGGCCTTCTTGTTGCAAGGGCGCATTGCTGGCCCATGGTCAACTTGTCCACCAGGACCTCAGAGTCCTTCTCTTCAAAGCTGCTTTCCAGCAGGTCAGCTCCTGGCCTGTACTGGTGCATGGGGTTGTTCTTCCCCAGGGGCAGCACTTTGCACTTCCCTTTGAACTTCATGAGGTTCCTCTCTGTCCATCTCACCAGCCTGTTGTGGTCCTTCTGAATGGCAGCACAGCCCTCTGGTGTATCAGCCACTCCTTCTGGTTTTGTATTATCGGTGATCTTGCTGAGGGTACACTGTCCCATTGTCCAGATCATTAATAAGTTGAACTGAATCATTAGGTGAACTACCAAGGTGATGTAAACCTCTGGGAGACCAGAATTCATTAGTTTTTGGTTCATGGAACTAGTTTCATTAGAGACCTGAGATCATAGCATAACTTCAAAAATTTTTTCCACATGTATCAAGTTGTCCTTGCTAGGTGACAGCAATATATTAAATTCACCTGAACAGATCTTGTGGCTTTGGAGGGCTTGGTTCATATGGTGCTTAGGCATTTTCAGCTGTTCAGGAGAGTTTTGACTCACTTTTCACAAGTCTAGCTGTGTAACCTGTGCTCTAACTGTAGAGAGCGTCTCCCAGTACTGCCTGGAGACGGCATTTGTTGTGCAAGTATATAAATAAGGAGACTTCCAGCATATGCCCTTTTATTTCTTGGAACCTGGCCACTAATTTTCTTAACCAAGGACAGAATGTTCTCCAGCTCCCCATGGTCACACGCAAAGAGTTACAAAGAGTAATCCCCTTTGCTTGCCTGTGGGTCCCTGTAGGTAATTAGTAGGGATTAACCAGGGAAAATGGAAACTCCACTATCAATTTTCAGAGAAACTCTGTAGGATTATGCTCATTGGAGCCACTTCTCTCTGATCACTTCTTGGTGGTTTTATTTCCCGCTTGCTCTTTTCCTTTCCTTAATTGTTTCCGGAATATTTTTATCTTAGAGTGACTCCTTTGCAGTACTGAACTGGGTGTATTTTTCTTTGAGGTTATCCTGTTGAAATAAAACTGCTAAAAGCTCTGCCTGTATCTTGCCTTCGTGCAATGAACAGCTTCAGTTGTTCAGCTGTATATTGTGTGTGTTCAAAGCAGTCCAAATTGGTCCAATTCTCCAGAAGGAGGGGAGAGGAGACTATTTTGCCATGCTCAAGTTGAGCATAGTTTGTAGAGACTGCTGGGCCTGCCAGGCCTGAGCGAGAGGGGAGAGGCTGAGATACTGCACAGGGGAGTGGTGAGCAGCCAGCCAGGTGTCAGAGGCCACAGGAAAGAGGGCTGCCAAAGGTGTGGAATGGCCCCTGTAGGAAGGGGGTTAGGGAAGAAACAGTTTGGAACAAACAGGGCATGATAAAAGTCTGCAAAATCGTGAGTGGCAGTGGATGCGTGCACCTTCTCATTTGACCCAAGATTTGGGGGGAGGGAGGTATTGACTGAAGCTACTGGGGCCAGGTTCAAAATGTGGCAAAAGGAAGCTTTTCTTCATGCAGTTGTGTAGATAGTTACTAAGAGACAAACTACAGCAGGCTCAGAAAACTCCCTCGAGATGAAAATAATTGAAGAATGGGAAGTACTGTGTGTGTTTATTGTACTTCTACTGTTCCTGAAGCATCCGGTCCGGGTCACTGGTAAAAACAGGACTCTGAACTAAATGGAGCTTTGTCTGAGCTATGTTTCTGTTACCTTCTTAAGAACATCCCAATGAGCAGAGGGGGTCTGGGAAGAGTTTGCCATTACGCAGTCACTTAGTTGGGAGAAACATACAGGGAAGCAGCAGCCTGTCTGTGTGAAGATGGAATGGTCAGAGGAGAGTTGGGTAGGAACCCTTTTCTTGTCTTGTGTTGGCTGACCTTGTGACTTTGCATTTTTGTTTTTTTTTTAAAAAGTTAATTACTCTAGTGCGTATTCTAATAACGCCTGGCTTTCTTGGATTTAAATCCTGTCTCTTTGGGGAAAGTCTTAACGTGACTATCTCAAGACTGTAATCAAGTCATAACTTGTTTCTGTGGGCTTTCCCCTTCGTAAGGTTGATTCTGATGACATCATTACCATGGAGGAGCAGATTTATCTTCTGTTGGACGCCAAAGTTCAGTGTGAACTGAATATTACCGCCCAGCTGCAGGACGGAGGTAAGGTGCCAGATTAAGTGACTTTTATAGTTCTTATTCTTTCCCTTAAGAACTTTAAGATGTCAAATCCTTCAAATGCATCAGCTAACACGAAGGTGAAGGAACTGACAAGGGAGAGCCCTGGCTTTCCATATGCAGCACTTGCTTAGGGACTTTGCGCATTCATGCACATGCAATAATAATAAATAACACTTGTTTTTATTTCTTCTCATATCTTGAGCAGAAGAGATGGTTCTTCAGCTTGTGCTTCTGTGATCAAACTATACATTCTCTTTAGGTTAGTGGTGTGGTTATTGCTTGAACTCTTTGCACCAGAGGTGTGTTCTTGCCATCATATGCCTGTTTCCCCTGCAGCTGTGGAAGACGTAACAGTTTTTGATATGATTTTTTTTGGTTGCTGTTATGAGGGTGTATGCTTAAATCTTGGAAGTTTTTAGTTTGTGTCTGAGGTAGAAAAAGAAACCCACGATGTGCCTGGAAATTGCATTAAAAATTTAATTTTCCTTGGCTTTACTACAGCTGTTCAAAAGGCGTTCAGCTAGTTATGAACACTGTGGAACTGTACCATATAGGGGCTGGAGAGAAGCAGAGTTTCCTTCCACCCTGACAAGGAGGGCAGGGCAGCTCAATGCAGCTCAAGTATTTCTTACCTTCTGTTGTCTACACTGTTCTTCATTTGTAGGTTTCTATCTTGGCTCTGTTGTTCCTATAGTAGCTGCTCAAGTTGCCAGTTTGCAGCCCGGGATGGCCCATGTTTGGTGCCACATTAGCAGCTAAGACACAGGCAACTGACCTGTCCTTGCTGATGGTATGGGGAACCTTTGAGATTGGCAACATGGCCAGAACTGAATTCACTGCTCCTGCTATTAAGCAGTAATGCTTTTCAAACACCCTAATTTAAAGCTGGTTCTCAGATTTCTGTGCAGCACAGCTACCATACCCTTTGCTGAAGGGATGAGGAGACTGAATATTTGACAAAGGTTTTCATTATCTAAAACATCAAGTAATTGCTGAGGGTAGTTGTGTTATATGACAGCAGTTATATTGTGTTCCTTCCTCTCTCTATCAGTTGTTTGATTGCTTCATTTCACAAGTTCTCCAGTCTTCCCAGAATTTTCCTGATTTGTGTGGGAATTGAGTTACCAAGTTTCTTGATTCTTCTGTCACTCAGACTGCCTTACTGTAATGCTGTTGGTTTCACCATCCAAAAATACTGACTAAAGAAATGAATTCCTTGTCCATATTGTTCTGCAGTCGTGCACTGGCAAGAAAGTTGCATGTGGGTGTTTTGTACAAGCCCAGTGTCTTACAGCGTATAACCCCGCTTGCATGCAGTGCTTCAGCAGTTTTCAAAATACTGAGCAACGTTTGGGGTTTACTAGAACAGAGATTCATGCTGAAGACTTGAGATACGGAGGGAAAGGATTTGGGGGAGACGATAAAGTATAGTTAGTCTTACTAATACTCATTTAGTCTTAACTAGGGAAACATGATTGCTAGGGGCGACAGTATGTATGTTAATAAAGTCTAATACTAACCACAGGAAATCTGCAATAAATCATACTACCCATGTCAACCACAGTGACATCACTACACTAGCAGTGTTTCAGAACTTCTGTTTTTCCCCTTTTTTCTGAAGGATGAATGAGCAGGAAGACAGCTGTATTTCTGTTTCACTCTTACTATCTCTGAATGATACTGCTTGAGAAAAAGACACGCTACTGGTCTTTGTCCTGGCACATGGGAAACACTGGGAGGGGAGAAATTAATGGCGTTAATTTAGAGGAGGCTAGCAAATCGTTAGCCAATTTGTCATGCAGAGAAGGTCACTTGACTTTTTTGATTGTGCCAAATAATTAATCTAAACAGCTCATATATGAAACAACTGTGACAAATGAACTACTTATTGAAACCTGTGCCTGCTGAGGGAATTACAGGTAAAAATGATATGAAAAATCAAACTGTGCATGAACATAGTGATGTGCAAACTTGCTTGCGAAATGACAGCCCAACATAATAAGATAATGAGCCAGAATTTCACCGAAGTGCTGGCCTGGATCAAGGATGTGTTTCTGTAAGTCTTTTCTTAGGGAGGGGGGAAAAAAAATTAACTGCCCTAGTGCTATCCTAGTTAGTGATGCTTCTTTTTTTAGGGTGGTATGCATTTGGAGAAATTCTTTTCAGGACAGTTGTTTCTTCAAACTTGCGTTGGTGACTGTCCCTCCAGCTCTTCTTTTCTACATAACTATTTCAAAGTCTTGCTTTCTTGTTGCATTTTTTGTAGTAGTGACTGTCTGTAGGGACCTGAAATACAAGAAGTTCCAGCAGGTTTTATATCTATTACATGAAAAACACAGCAGTGCTGAACTAACCTCTGATTACACTCAAGTGTATTTCATTCATAAAACAGCTTCCTTTATCCACTCCAAGTCATCTGATCTGTGTTCAAAGAGTGTTTATCTGACAAGAATATGAAGCTTGTCTCTTTCAATTTTTAGAGAGCTTGGGTGTTCAGGGTCAAGTGTGGTTTCATTTTTCTATGATGGATAGCTCAGCATTAACGGCATAAAGACAAAACACCACCGTACAAGTGAACGTAGTTTTTTCACCTCAGATCGATTTAAAGATGCCTGTTTTACCCATTGACTTAGTAAGAATATCTAAATGGATTAAGGAGAACAGGAGATAAAGGTGTCTTTATGGGACAGAGAAAAACAACTCTGTGGTGGGAGAAGCCACGCCTGGATGATGTACCTCTCTTCAGGAAATCGATTAGAAGGAAGCACAATGCAGTTGAATGCACAGATTAGACGTGGCACTAGTAGAGTCAGGCAGAAAACCGGCGGTTCGCTTGCTCTGCAGTATTTCCTTTGTTAGCACTCCCCTGCATAACATGCGTTTGACAAAAGAGATGCTGATGACCCCAAACGGGAGTCTTGGAATCACTGATGTTGGAAGTGACCTCTGGAGAGCTGAGCCTCTAGTCCAACCTCCCTGCTCAAGGCAAGGTTGGCTAGAGCAGGTTGCTCAGGGCTGTGTCCAGTTGGAGATCTCCAACGATGGAGGCTCCACAACCTCTCTGGTCAACCTCACAGTAAAAAAGTTTCTTATGTTTAAACAGAACTTCCTGTATTTCAGTTTGTGCCCATTGCTGCTTCTCCTTTCACCAGATACCACAGAAGAATCTGGCTCTGTCCTCTTTAGTCCCCCTTCAGGTGTTTATGCACAATGGTAAGATTCCCCGTCCTATGGCCTGAGCCTTCTCTTCTACAGGCTAAACGATCCCAGCTCTTTCAGCCTCTCCTTGTATGTCAGATACATCACTTAATCATCTTAGTGGCCCTAAGCTGAAATATTTTGGTTCTTAAATAACAAATTCTACTTGAGCGTAAGTGCATGGTAAAGCAAGGATGCATCAAAAAGGCTTGTCTGTCTTGCTATTATTTTCTTTCTTCCCTTTTTGTCAGAAGGAAACTGCTTTCCGGAATGGGACGGCCTCATCTGTTGGCCAAGAGGATCTGTGGGAAAAATGTTAGCTGTTCCATGCCCTCCTTATGTATATGATTTCAATCACAAAGGTACAGTTCCTGTAGTTCTGGACTTCATAAGTGGAGTGAAGGACCTAGCTGAACTAACAAAGCTTTGGGTTTTTTCCCCTTTCAGGAGTGGCTTTCAGACACTGTAGCCTCAATGGAACGTGGGATTTTGTGCAGAGCTTGAACAGAACGTGGGCCAATTATTCTCAATGCCTTCACTTCTTAGAGCCAGAAATCAGCTCACAAAAGGTACTGAGTTTTCTCAGGTGCTGATAAAGCTGCAGAGTTTAGGTAGAGAGAACAGACATGTTATGTGCATTTCCTATTTTTTCCCCTTCTTCCCTTGTGCTGTTTGTGACTGACTTTATCACTTCAGTGAACGTGTTGATGGGGAAAATGGTGGTTTTTCAAAGTCACAAACTACCAAAGAGACTTTGCTAACATAATGTAGAAGTGAGGGAAGCGGGAGGTATGATGAGCTTAAAGATAAGAAGCCTTTTTCCCTTCGAAACGCTTCTCACGACCACAAAATGGATTTAAACATGAACACTAGCATTCACTGAAAAAGCTTCAGTTTCTGTGACTGTCAGCAAAATGTCTCTCTTGTAATTGCAGTGTGAAGTCTTCAAAGGTGACTTTGCTGATGGCTCAGAGCACCAGAGAGCCAGCTTAAAAAATAATAGTCCTATGATATTTTCTTGAAGGCAAAATCTTCTTAAATCTAATTTGGGGAGTGTGAGGTACCCTGATTTGTGAGTGCTGCATGCTTTGGACTAGCAGTTCTGCATAGCTATCTGTTGGGTAAGCCTACTGTCAAGGGAGTTAAAGCAGATGTATAACCTGCCAAATAAAATGTGTTTTAAGAGCCCCTTGCTTTTTAAGAGGCTCTGGGTTGGTGGAGACCATGTAACTTCTGGTGCAGCACTTGTGGAAATGGTCCTGTTTTCTTTTCCAGAGGGAATTCTTTGATCGCCTCTATGTAATGTATACTGTGGGATACTCAGTTTCCTTCACTTCACTGGCAGTGGCTATTTTTGTCATTGGCTACTTCAGGTAGGTGAGTCAGTCCCAGTGGCAGAGTTGCATTTCTCCTTTTTCTTTGTAAGGTTACATCCTTTCTTATGGAGTTAAATACTTGATCCTTTTTATATCGGAGATGCCAATAGGATACTTTGTATATGGAGTAGTACCTGTATGGAGTAGTTCACTGCAGGCACTAATTCTTCTTTCTTGAAATACTGTTGTAAAAATATATTTAGTCATGGTGCAGTCTGCTAGCAGCAAGGGTTTTTTACTGCTGTCTTCACAATTGTGGATGGTGAGGGAAACGAGTAGAAAAATGAGCTGGATGTTTTTCCAAGTTTACTGGTGTATTTCACAAAAACTTAATTTTGATACAGCAGTATGGACTTGTCCACTGAAGTTACTGCATCCTATTGTGAAGAGGGAGGTGTTCAGTATTCCTGAACTGTAGATGTTTTTTTGCTGTTTTTTTAACGAGGGGGGGGAAAAAAAAAGAAAAAGCCATAAAGCAGAAACTATGTGAACAATGTCTCAGATTCATGAGACTATTCTTGAAGAGACAGATAACACTGAAACCTGTTCTTCAGCAGCTGTACTGTGAATATTCCCGCTTGCGGAAGATGAAATTATAAACACTTCCATGTATTTTCAAACCTGGAAATGTCAGCAACCAGGCTGTAATAAATCCATGCCTCAGAGGCTGTCAAAATCAGGCTCGTGGATATAAATGTTTTGTAGTCATGTTACACTAGCAGATAAATGGTAAGGGAGCTGAGGGACTAGAGCGAATAAAGTTAGATCTGTCTCCTTGGCTAGGCAGAAATGGCTCTGAGCTTTGTTCCACGAGCTCTGCGGTGGAAATGATCCGTGACTACTTTGAAGCTGTTGAGACCTGTTTGTATAATACTGAATTTGAGTTGAGGCATCTTGCTGCTCATCGGTGCCCTGTTAGCACAGCTCCATGGCTTCCTTACTGCTGCTTAGGCCTGTCTGCATCTGCATGGTGTTGATACAGCACTCTTAAGTGCCAGAATGTGTCACTTGAGTGGCATACAGGACCTTGGTTGTGTGGGGTCCCTCTGCACTGCATTGGGAAAATTAAATGGCTCAGAGTGAGTCTAGAATGGGTAGTGCTCTGAAAAGGTGTTGCATAAAGTTAACATGTATGTTCTGATGTCTGAAATGCTACCTTCTGGGAGCCCTAGTGTTGGATAGAGAGGCACCTTTGTCCTTTTTGCCTTGCCATCTCAAACCTTTTCTGATCACGCTTGCCTGTGCTAGGGAGAATGGAATTGGTTCAAACCTGTGCTGAAGACAGTGCCCAGACTCACCTTCCTCGTGGTGAACTTGCCCAGTGCAGAGAAAATTCATGGGGGCTGGTCCAGAGCAAGAACAAATCTGTTTCTGGGCATGTTCCCCAGTAAACTGGGCAGAAAGGAGCAAGCTCTGCTTACGCTTAGAACTGGTAAGGTACAAGCTAATCTCTGCTGAAAACTTGAGGGATCAGGTATAGTGCAGTGCTAATAGAGTCTTAGGGTTTTTAGTCATCTTGAGGTGCTGGCTGACCTGATTCAAGTTTCCCCAGAGTGCACTGTGTGGATTTTTATCCTCACTAGCTTAAAGTTTGGGCCATTTTTGGAGGGGTGTGCATGGGAAGTTTCTAGATTCTAGCCTCTCTTTCAAGGTTTACTCTTTATTTTACCCTGAATGCTTAAATGCTTAATGGATAAAATGAGGCAGTTGTGGATGAGCGCAGAAAAAAATCTGCTTGAAGGCAGCTAGGGAACTCTCTACAAAATACACGTCTTAGGCAGCTGTTTAGAGATTAACTGGCTGAGTTTTGCCTATGTCTGACTTCAGGTGCTTCCGTTGGCTTCAGGCAGAGGAGGTCCTGGCCACCAATCCAATCCAGGAAGTCTCAAAACCCTTAAGGCTTGCTAGGAAAGTGTCTCTCAGTCTCTACTTCCATCCTGTTGGAAAGCTGTAAGCACAAACTGTTAAGACAGTAAGGGGGACTTGAATCCAGAGCAAATGAAAACGTCTGGCAGGCCCTATTACTTACTCTATGCTCAACAGAAGTGAGTCTTTTCTAGAGCAGAGTGGTTTCAGTCAGTGGAAGCAGCTGAGCCTAAAGCAGATAGTATATTTGTCCTATTCTGCTGGTCAGAGTTGTCTGTGCTGACTGGATATGGAGCTGCGGCAGGTATTTAAGTGAACTGGATGCCCTCCGCCCAGGGCATGGACCTAAATTTTGATGAAGCTGTCTATAAGCTAGCGCCTTGATCCAGAAGCACACTTTCTCCTTGAATTAAAGGGAATAGCCTTCACTTATAGCAGGAGTGGGGCAGAGGAATGCTGGTAGCAAAAGTGTCAGTAAACCAGCTGATTGTGTAAACAAGGCTTTTTGAATGGTGCTGCTTGCCTTGTTCTGTTTCATGATCGCTCCCCGTAGATGCATCAGAAGCAGTAGTTTTGAGTGCGTTCTTTCAGGGGAAACCTGTCCACAAGAACAGATAATTTCCAATCTAATGAGAAGCTACACCAGGGTGCTTTTATTTCCTCACTGTCAGGTCACTCTCAGTCTCCCAATGGACCATCATTAGTGGTATTGACTCTTCAGGAAGCTTAAATAAGTTGGTCTTGTTAGATGGACCCTAATAGTCATGGGCTCTTGGCAGTTTTCATTAATTAAGAGTGAATCTTGTTTTGTTGATCTGCTTGTTAAAGTAAAGCTCTACTTTGCTTTAAATTTTCAGACCACCTTACCCTTGGATTTAGCAAAGCCAATGGGAATGACACAGCAGATGTCACACACTTGCTTGAAATGCAAGCAAATGAGGGTTTTTAGGGGGAGCAGCAGGGAGTTAGGCAGCAATTTCCTATTCCAGTTGAATGGAGCGTGCAGATTCTGTAGCTTCCAGGCAAAAATATAATTTTATATCTGAAATAGTCAGTAGAAATAGGTTTGGAGTGGGAAAATTAATATCGTGGCATTATTTAGATCCAAATCTGTGACGGTGCAGCTGTTTGCCTTTGAAAGGGAGGCCAAAGTTTTGGGGTGAGAAATAGTAGGAGGTGGGTGGGAAGTTGTTTTCCAGGCTCAGTTTTGCAACCTCCTGGTAAAGTATGGAGAGAGGACAACCTGAAGCTTGTTTTTGCTAGCTCCCCTACTGAAAAGTTGACGATTGCCTTGCGGTCTTTGAGGAATTCTGAACACTTGCCAAAAAAAGCTTAGAAGCGCATAGTTTTTGCTCTAGTAGTTTTGCTCTTAAAAGAGGAGCAGCTCCATTTGCGTGGTCCCTGTGTGGGCCGTGAGTTCTGGTATTCAATACAAAGGAGTTGGAGTTGTTGGTTAATTTGGTCCTTGCTGGACTCCATGGCAATCTCATGAGAGACAAATCTTGCTCTGTGGATCACCTTTGCACTTCACGCAGCTTCTGCTTTCTGCCATAACAGAATCCTGATAAAAATGGGGGGAGGGGTTATTTACAGAGATATCAGCAAAACAGAGCTGACTCTAAATCACTTTAGCCAAAGCCACCAGCATGATAGCCCACAATTATGAGAGACTACAGATCAGCCTTGCTAGCGCACCCTCTTTATTTTGCTGTTTAAATCTCATTGCTGGAATTTTATCAAGAATTCCTCAGTTCTGGGTTTTGCAAATGTCCTTGGAAGTATTTGTTCCTCTTCTTTAATAGGGTTTTTTTTTTTAAACCGACTTTCTTCCCACAGGCGTCTGCACTGCACCAGGAATTACATCCACATGCACTTGTTTGTCTCCTTCATGCTAAGAGCTATCAGCATCTTTATCAAGGACAAAGTAGTACATGCTCACCTAGGGATCAAAGAGCTGGACTCCCTACTGGCAAACGATCTCCGAAGCGTTGCAGTAGCTCCTTCTGTGGGCAAGTCACAATATGTAAGCACTGTTTATCATTGATGTTGATGAGCATGTTAGCCAAGCTGTTTGTGCATTAAGTTGTACTGCTTTGACAAGTGGATGGAAGTGGAGAAGGGAGATTAGATTAGGCTTTCAGGAAGTGTAAATCCACAGTGGAGGACTTGGTTTGGTCTGTTTGGAAATGAGATGAAGGTTCTGTGAAGCATCTATATCATGTAGGCTCTGAAGTCCCCCTTTTGAAAATGAGGCAAGGATTTTAAGCTGTAAGAGTTGGGTTCCTGTAGCTATCGTGCATTTTCCAAGAGTTCTGGTTAACAAAGGCAAGAACCAGTGCCTAATGAGATGTTTTTCAAAAGCATGTAGATGACAGCACTGAATCAGTCTGGTACTTTTGAAAATTCCCTTAGATTCCCCTGCCCCCATCTAAATATCAAGATGGGAAAAGTGGGACTTGGCTTGTGTTGCTTAGGAACCATACTTGAAAATTACCCCTGCCCCCAGTGTCACTGCTTCCCAGCCTGTACTTGTCAATGATGGATTTGTAGAGGTGAGGATGGTGCAGTCTTTATATTGCTTATTCATGAGTTGCCCTCCTGATTTGATCTTCTGTGTTCAAGTGAAACCTGGCATTACAGCAGCAGGTTGCTGGAGGCTGCACTGGCCCAGCAGTTGTGGGGCTATGGGCGAAGATAGGGTAGAATCCACCTGCACAGTGCCTTTCAGGGCTGAGCTACTGTATCTTTGCAGGTGTTCATTTGGCTGCAAGTCTTCCTTTAAAAAGGAAGAACCAAAAGGCTGGTTGCTGGGCTACAGCCCTCTACTTCTCTTGAAGATACAAGAATACTGCAGGGGGGTTGGTTCCTTTAAATGCTACTGTACATAAGACACGAAAGTCTCTCAGGAGAGCACTGGTGGTACAAAGGCAGGTTGCCGTATTCTGCTGTGCTTACTCATTGTAGTTTTGCTTGACAGGTTGGGTGCAAGATTGCAGTAGTGATGTTCATTTACTTCTTGGCCACCAACTACTACTGGATCCTGGTGGAAGGCCTCTACTTACACAGCCTAATCTTTGTTGCTTTCTTTTCGGATAGCAAGTACCTCTGGGGCTTTATCTTGATAGGCTGGGGTAAGGCACCCGGGTTTCTCTTATGCCTTTTTTTTGAGGCAGAGATGGCTTTGGGAATGCACCCTCTGGCTTTCAGTGCATGAAACTTAAAGCTTGGCTGGCTGGGTTACATTGTCATTTCTGTGACTGGTTTCCTGCATGGCCTTCTGCATGTTAGTTAGCTTCTTTGACCCATCTGGTGAAATGGTGAGAATTCTGTCTTGAATTTGTGGGATGTCGAGATCAGAAACGGAATCTCATAACCAAATCCTTCCCAATCCCAGTGCAGGATAAGGATATACTTTGAAAACTCTGTAAATTAAGCTAAGAACATGTGCCCTTAAGTGACTGAAAATGTCCTGTCCTTGGCAGTCCTCTACAATTGCTGCGTTGGTGATGCTTGTCTCCTTAGAGCATTGTGTCCTATTCTTGCCCCACCATTGACATTTCATACCTTTTTTTTTAAGTGATTTTGATACAAGAGACTGCAGACAGAGGCTTCCTTACAAGACGTATCGCTGGGAAAAATGTCTGCATCGATAGATGGATATGAACGTGCTGCAGCCCATAGTCATCTCTAAGGGAATTGTAGCCTACCTTTGAAGGGAGGTGGATGTAGTAATTACTACAGAGAGGATTAGTCCTTTCTCTTACAAACTAACAGAATCCTGTTTGTTTTTAAAGGTTTTATCACTTCAGTTAATTCATGCTTGAGCAGGCTTTTTAGCATGTTCTTCTAGCCATCATATTGTGGTCTTGCTTGTAATTAATGATCTCTATTTGAATTACAGAAATGCTTGATTTCTCCTTTCATGGAGAGAAAAGGGAATGTTTCTGGTTTTGATAGTTTGTGTACTTGGTCATGGCTCTACATAACATTCATTTACTGTTCCTAGTTTAGAGGGGAAAACGTTTTTTTTCATGACAAGTGAGATGCTTTTGTAGGAAAAACTCTAAGATGGTGTCTAAATGGAACTCGCTTGGTATTTCTTGCGTTGAAAATGAGTGGAAAAGTAAGTTTTCCGTGCTGCAAGAAATTCTGATGCTTCAAACCTTGATTTTTGTTTTTGTTGTTTTTGAGGTGATAGTCTTTTTGTTGCAAGAATCTTTCTTGCTTTTTGATCAAAATATTGGTATTACTGAATCGAGATATCTGAATTGACCTGAAACATCTGGTTTGGAATAACTTACTCTTTTAAACTACATCTTTCTCTACTTCCGCATTGCCTCAGAGAAGCAGGAGTTCAAGAAACTCGGGTATATTTTGATATGGACCAAGTAGTCTAATCAGACAGCTTTTTTCATCACGTGATCATCCACAGGCATGTGACTCTGTCAGCATGGGCTGTGATTCTTCAGAAGAGCGACACTACTTCTCTGTGGGAAATAGAATGACTAGGCAGACCTCCGTCCTGTTCAGCAATGAGTAAAGGGAGAAGTGTGTTCTTGTCAAATAGTTCCAATGAGATAAAGACCCAAGATTGACAAGGAGCTAGTGCTTATGTGAAGACTCAGAGCATGCTTTTTGTCCTGTATATGGATGTTTACCTCTAAAAGAACAGTTGCTTAAGTCAGCCTCTGAGGGTGAAATCAAAGTAACAGAGGTTTTTACTTGACTTTTGTTCCGCATCACTGTTTTGCTGGATTTTTAACTGCGATGCATAGTTCTCCTTCCTTAGGCAAGAGCAACAGCTAGTGAGCAGCTTGAATTCAGGAACATCATCTTTGTTCATGTGATGAACTCCAAAGTGCCTGTAGATCCTGTTGGTGTTGTCCTGTAGCATCTCTGTAAAGGTTAATGCACCGTAAAGGTTAATGGAGAATGCACAGCTGACGTAAAGGCTTTGGAGGCTCTGGACACCCTGTTAGCAAGCATAACTGAATACTAGCCCAGCAAATCCCGGGAGTCTGTTTTGCAGTGCCTCTGCAGGGCAACTGCATTGCACGTGAATAACACTTTTGGCTCCGTTGTTGGACCTAGTGCCTAGTAGTTGTGGGCCACTCCAGGCTCTGTGGACGGGATTTCCAGGGAAGGCTTGTAGAGTATCGTGCTTCTCGTGCATCATGCTTCTCGAGCATCCTCAGGAAGGTGCCTGCTGTCCTGTGATCAGTGAGATCAGTTAAGTTTTTTCCAGGTGTCCTCCCCCTCTGTGTCTCATAGGTGTGAACAGATTGCTTCAGTTCCCGATTGTTCTCATCAGTTCCCTGATGAGCTGCCTACAGTGAATTCAGCTGGCAAATGTTTTGTTCTGTTAAATAGCCATATGTGATGGGAGCTGTATTTCTGAAAGCATCTCCAGGAAAATGAAGGGTTCTTCTCTTATCCTTCATTCCCTAGTACCCATCTCTACTCGGTTCCATCTACCCTCCTGGCATTTTCTGTTTGCAGTCTACTGCTTCACTGATTTTGAAGGTGTTGCTTGGGATGAATGGATCTGGGAACGTTTGTTCCAAGGGCAAACATTAAGGCATCACTAGAAATCAGACAGGATCCGCCCCCTCTGCTGCTATAAGAGCTTCAACAGGACTCAAAGTGACCAGGTAGGACTTAAGATATATCTAGCTTCTACAGAGGGGAGAGTTTCTAAGAATACGCAGGCTTTCAGTGAGACTGGAAAGCATACTTCTTGGAGTAGTGACGCTGTTGTAGAGGAGCTTTGTAGATTTTTTTTTTCCTTTTAAAAAATGCTGAAGAACTCAGTGTAATGAAGTACCATATTGCTGCAAATAATTCCTCTACTTCTGTGTATGGATTCAAGTGCAGTCATAACTGTGGTGCCATTTCCATTAACTCAAGGGAGGAAGTAATTTTCATTAGAACTCTGATTTCCATTGCAACTTGTCTCTAGCTACATCTGTGCAAGTGTATTGCTCTCCTGAACCTTTCTCATTAATCAGAGTTTTCCTGCATATTGCATCTCAGAAATACTTTTTGAGCTTTTGAGCTGATACGATTATAAAACAGAAGTATTCTCCAAACTGCTGTATTTCCCTGGCCAGTATTCTTTTAAAATGTTAGTGTTTGGTGTTCAGAGGCGTTGCGTCTCACTGTGGCCCACATGATCCGTCCATGTACAGTTAACTAGTGTGTGGTTCCATTCCTCTCATTCATTAACACATGAAGTACATGTTTAGCATAAAGTTCCAACCTTTAGAAGCCTTGCTCTAACTGGAGCTCCTCTGCCAGTGGGAGGGGTAAATGAAAGTTTCTGTGAAAACTGGAAAGTTGGGTAGCTTTGCTGCCTCTTAATGAGGTATCAGATATCCTTCTTTCTTTCAAAGATGTTGCTGCTGAAATTTTTTGTACTCGTTTTGATGAAGTCAGCAAAAATTCCTGTTAAACTTAATGGGAGCACCATGGGATGTTAAATTTGTCCCTGACTATTGTTCACCTTGGTTTAAGTGGGTCCCAGTTCTTTCAGAACTGAATTGGCATGACCGGTTTACCTTGCGTACTGCCAGAGAGGTGGGAAGCTTTGATTTGTGTTGGGCTGGGTGGGCGGGCTAAGAAACACAGAAGCATTTTCTTTAATGTGATTAAGCAGTGAGATTGAAGTCAGAGTTGGTAAGAATGAGCATGCTCACTAGCATCACTGATTTTTTTTCACTAGGTAGGACTTGTTCCATAGAAACTTGGATACTTGGTGTGCTCAAATTTTCAGAAGTGGCTATGCTTTAGGACTGAACTGGAGTTGATCTGAAAATGCTGATTTTTAATCTTTGTGTTGACTATTGTATTTGGCCTACTGATAATAGCTTTATTTCCTGACCGTCTGACCTTCTGTTGAAATAGTTGCTCTCCATTAAGACGGGCATAGAAGTTACTTTTCTGTCTGCTTAGTTGTCACCCTACAGATGACCCTGTTCTAACAGCTATTCATTGACTCTCTGGTATGGCAGGTTTTCCAGCTGTCTTTGTTGTGGCCTGGGCAGTGGCTCGTGCAACAGTAGCAGATGCAAGGTAAGCAAAAAAAGTAGGAAGGAGCCTTGGTCTCCTGTTGCTAGAAACAGTTGGACTTGTTCCCATCTTTCCATTTCTGCATGCTTTGCCTAGAACCTGGTCTCATTCATACCTACCAAAAATGTTAATCCAAAAGGTGCAACTTGTTCTGCTGGCTTAGTGATGGAAATTCGGAAGGGAAATTAAAAATAACAGGTGTCTTTGGATAATGCAGTTGTCTTTATTGCAGGGAAGCATGGTTTGAGATGGTCTTGATTTTTCTTTAATGTACAGTGGGAAAGCTAACTTCAGTGTTGTATGACTGAATTTCAGAAGGATAGGTGGACAGAAACCTGCTCCTAAGTAAATAACTGTTTTTGGGCCTTCATACCTGAGGAATCATTTTTCTGAGGACCCTGTTGCTGTTCATGAGTTCTTCTTGGGATCTCTGTTCTTAAGGATTTGAAACTGCTGTTGGCAGCAGGAATGAGTATAACGTGTCAACACTGGATGGACTACTTAAGGCTTTTTCTGTTAGATGTGATTTACTCTACAAGACGTTGTAACAGTTGGGCAGTGTTGGAATAATCTCTCCATCCCTCTGCCTCATGAGCTGCTATGCTAATAAGCCTGCTGCTACTCTAGGAGTACTTACTGACCTGCTGGTGGGCACATCGTTACAGGATTATGTGGGTAGTGGTGGGAATCCCTTTTGCAGAAGTAAAAGAACTCTTTGACCTGATGTTGATCTGAATGACTGTTTGCATCATATGATTCCTCAAGTTATTGCAGATGGCGCAACACTCAGTAGTGTGATAGTATGTTGTGCAGGTGCTATGTATAAATGCTGTTAACTTATTCTCAAAGAGTTCCAAACAGATCTCAAGTGTCCCCTTTCCCCTGGTCCCATGAGATGAAGGTTCAGGCTAGTGCTGAATGTTCTTGACAATCTTTTAGTCAAAAACCAAGAAAAGAGATGAACTGGTGCCCGGTGTGCATGGCCTTCACCAACATCAACGCTGTCTCTAGGAAGCCTTTCCTAGTGACAGACTGTTTACCTCCAGCTCTGGAGTATCCCCTGCATGTGGACAGATCCAGTGTATTGTGAGCTGCAGGATATAATTATGGATCCCGAAACCTACCTCATTTGCTTACACCAAGGATATGTTTTGATTTTTATCAAAAGTTGGAACTGCTTCCATTAGCTGCTCTATTTGGCTGTGTGTTGATGTCAGTAAAGTCACGGTGTCAGCCTGCAAGTGGTGCTAGATTTGCTTCACTGTAATCTTGTGGAACTTGAATCAGTTAAGTGCTGTAATGATTTTTTTTTGGTAACTGATTTGGACAATGAACTGAACTGTCTTTTCTATTTAAATCAGTTCTGCATACCTTTGTGTGGTTCTAAGGATATAAAAATACCCCTGTGGGGATGTCTGAAGTGAGAAGGGGAGAGACAGGCCCTGGAAGGGGAAAGACAGTAACTCGATGGGGCATGGGATGTTGAAGCAGTTCAAGTGTTTGGTTTCTTACTCTGTGGAACAACAGACTGGAACCGAAGATAATGCTGCTTTAATGCTTCTTGGAGAGGTTTCCAGATTAACAGGATTGTGTTGAAACCTTTAAAGGGGAGAATTCAAAAACCAGTAGGTGTTTTCCGTGGCAGTAAATCAGTCCTGTGGCTAGCTATCATGACCACCATCTTCTGAATTACTGTCTATCCCCAGCCCTAATGTCTGAGGGAGGTTTCCAAGCTTGGCCCACTGCTCCTTCGCTTCTAGGCTTACGGTGTGCCTTATGACTAAAACATCCTAAGTACCAGGACTTGAAAACTAACTGTTTACCCACAGTGTAGTCATCTGTCCACCTTGTGTTTTTTCTCTTGACTTATCTTTAGTGTTAGAATTGCTAAATAATAATCATTAGACTATCAAGACAGGCCTTTTTCAGGTGCAGTGAATACTGCAAGGAATTACAAGGTGTGATACTATACCATTCCCTGTCTTAACATGCAGGCAATGATTCTCTCCTTTTCCGCTGCATATAAGTGTCTAAGGCTGCTTTTCGTGGGATGCCATTACTGCCAGAATTGTTCAAGCAGTGGCAGTGGTTCAGTGCAGTTTATTACCAGGTGTCAATTTTACAAATCATAGGTACTTGCTGAGGACCCAGTGCTGGATGTTTCCTTACTCTTTGAGTCTTGCAGTGAAGTGTGCTTGGACAAATATTGATTGTTGTGACTCCTCAGGACTCTGAATTACTGGGCTATGTTCAGATAATTGCCTAAAAATGTTTGGTTTCAGGATCTCAACTCATCTCTCTGCTTCTCTGGCCAAGGAATCTGTAGGTGATTGTCTTGAAGTCTGGAGTAAAGGCAGACCCCACAAAATGCCAGCCACTCTTCCTAGGAAGATCTGCAGCATTGTGATGAGGGAGGTGAGAAAGGGATGCTTTCCTTCCCCAACTGTAGGAATGCAGCCAGAACGCTCAGCTCTGTGGTCAGTAGGGAGAGCCTCTTTGCAGAAGAGTCAGTGCTCTGAATCCTCTCTAAGTGCTCCAGAGAAGATGCTTTTCTCCTTTTGATCACGGGTTAGGTAGGGGACCTGTGGAAATGGCTCCCCTTATCTAAGCAGTGGACATAGATGCTGTCTGCTCTGAGCAGCCTGTTACACCTTCCTGTTTATTCCAGTGGCTTCAGAAAAGGCACACTCTGATAGTGCTTTTCCTCCTCTAGCCCCCTGGCCACTGAAATGGCACCTTTACTGCAGCTTTGACAATTCTCAGGCTTTAAGAGCAGAGTGGGCTTAGGGAAGCAGCACGTGAGGGCTATAATGTGAGGAAGAGTGCTCATGTAAGCCTCACTTGCCTTACTGGGGTAGGGTGTGCATAAAAGGACTCTCAGTACTGAGCTTCTTTGCGAGGGAGGTTTGGGGCAGAGGTTACATGCTGTGGTGGTTATACTGCCCCTGGAGAAGAGTGACCCCCCCCCCCCCCCCAAGAGTGACCTCTGAGTGACTCAGTGTGTTCCTGGTCAGGCGGCCTGCTGGAGCTGCGAGGCGTGATTGGACAGGAAGAGTGTGGTGGTAACCGCCTACCACCTGTCAGTCATTTGGAAGGTTCTGGAATATGCAAATGAAGGCCCAGAACATGCCTTCCTGATTGGTTAATGGCCATCCTTCATTTGGAAGGTTCTGGAATATGCAAATGAAGGCCCAGAACATGCCTTCCTGATTGGTTAATGGCCATCCTTCATTTGGAAGGTTCTGGAATATGCAAATGAAGGCCCAGAACATGCCTTCCTGATTGGTTAACGGCCACCCTGGCCAGTCCCCAGCCGGAGAGGGGAGAGGAAGGAGCCGGAGCAGCCCGGGCGGCCCGTCCCAGGGCTCGGGCGAGCTCGGCAGCCTTCTGGGGGCCGGGCTCCAGCCGACGGCGGCGGGAGCGGCCGAGCCCTCGACGGCCGCGAGGGGACCCGCCTGAACGGCGGGAGCTGGCCGCTGCCGCCGCCCCCAGGCGGGGCCTCGCCCTGCCCCTTCCCCTCGGTCGGATCCGACGCCCAGAGCGCCCTGCTCCGGGGGCACGTAAGTGTGGGCCCCCCACTTCCCGAGGGAGTGGGGGCGAAGCCCCGTTCTCGTGACACCCGAGACCAACGTGGTCTCAGTGAGGTTCGGCTCACTGCCGCCTGTTGGGTGGCGCGTCGTGCAGGCATGATCCGACGGGCCATCCTGTTCTTTCCTGCACGCTCTCCTGCTCTGTCTCTTCCTTTTGGGGGCGTGGGTATCTTACTTCTGTGCGAGCCAGCATAACAATATAAACCCTGTATCTATGGTATATAAATAAGTTGTTATTGTGAATAAGTTGTTACTGTTGTCGCCACTTATTGTTTATGTGGAGAATCTCTAAACCCATCTGCTCAGTAAAAGCTCCCGTTGGCACCCTCAAACCTGTTAGTTGGTGGTGGTTGATAAAGTTGTTCAGTGTGCCTTTTGCTTGGCTCGGACATGCTGCATCATCGAACTGCAACACCTTCTATTTCAGCTTCGCTAGAACTGGCCAGAGAATTAGAGGTTATTGGTGGAGATTGTGAGAAACACGGGCATAGCTTGATCCCATGAGTCTAAACAGCTAATGCTTTAAAAAGTCTTGGAACTCTGATCTTTCTGGTGCTTGTAGTGAGAGCTGTTGCACTTGATAAGCGTAGTAGCAAGGCTGTAAAATATGAGGCGGCAAGTGAAAAAATCTCATGGACCAAGGAAAAGCAGAGTCATGTCTTGGGAGAAATAAAGGACATCTGCTGTGTTTATCTTCTGATCTGGATGAAGCTTTGAAGTAAAGCTCATGTAATGAAAAGTACCTGCTAACTTTTACAGGATGCGATAACAGAAACTTGCCTTCACTTTTGACTCAAATCCAGGTGTCAGTCACCGTTTCAGTGTGATACTGGTAAAAGCAGTGCCTCTAAAACCTGTTGCATCCAGATGTCAGAGGGAGAACTCTAGCAATGCCAAAGACCTGCGTCTACAGCCCTAACTAGGGACAAATTTGTGCCTCTAGACAAGCATATACAAATTATCCAGCTGGTGCAGCTACATCTAACTTTCCATACAGGATTACACAGCTTTGTAAGAGGCAATGCATTGAGGTCAAGATCTCTTCCCTCTAGCAAAACACTAGAAAAAATGCACTGAATGTGTCCTTGAAGAATCTGTTTTGCCATGCTGCTTTCTAGAGCTAATGTGGAAACACCTAACCTTTATCAAAACTGGGGTTCCATTTAAAACCTGGCTTTTTTCCATTTCCCAAAATGTCAATATGTAACAGAGCTGAAAATAAAGAATGCTTGACAGTGCAGGTGCTGTGTCCATGTTGATTGTTTAAAAAAAAGACCATAAACTAAGGCACCAGCTTTTCTGTAAATTCACTTTGCTTGGAGCAAGGGTCACTGAGAAGTGAGATGTAAGGGGCTTTATATTGCTCTTTGACAGGGAGCTGTGGGTGTTTTCTCTGAAGAGTTAGCAGAGATGTTTATACTGCTTGAATGATGCAGAGGCTTTTTCCTCAAGACTTGTTAGACCTAGTTTGAGTTGATTGTTATCTGACCCATTTTCTTCCTTGTGCTCAGATGTTGGATAACAGTTAAGGGTGAAGCGTTGCGACATAGGTGGGCAGACGCTGGAAAAACATTACCATTTTTGGACGTGGCTGCCATAGCTTTTGGTTGCAATATGAAGAGGGATTGATCCTGATTTTGTCACCTTGGTGTATACGCAGAATTTCTCCACTGAAAAGTACATCTCTGTTCATCTCTGTCTAGCATGAGACAGTTGAAGTTTTTAGTGCACAGAATATGATTTCCATTCTCAGCTGATAAGTTATCCCAGGAGGTTTTACACCTGGCAGGACTGGGCCCAGTATAAGACGTAATCTGTGGTGAAATCATTTAGATAAGTGCTGCTATGTTCCACATCAGCTGCCCCTCAATAAGAGGTGCTGAAGCTTGACTAAGATTTTTGGGCACAAAGCCTGAAGTTTGAAGAGCTGTGTTAGGTAAGATCAGACTGAGTGATCTACAGCACTGTAGCACATGCTTCTTAATTTGCTACTGTCATGAAAAGGAAAGCGTTTTTTTCTTAGCATCCCAGCTATCAAAGTCAATTGTAACTGTTGGTTTTGTTGCATAGACCAATTCATATGCTCAGATAATTTTACTTGCGCAATCGGTGGATGTTTTACAAATTGGACAACAGTGTGACTATTTCAGGGAATACAAATGTTAGGCTGGCAGTCCTGGAGATGGAAAGTTGTTGAAGTATGTGATTCATGGACCAAAACAGTTAAAGGTCTCTCTTCCTAGAGCAATGTTTGTTTTTAATTCTTATCAAAAATAACTGCTCCAAAAAGGTGGTTTTCTGCTAAGATTTAGAGGAAGTAAAAAGACTGTTTCCCCTACAGAGCAGTCAGCTGTAAACTTGAGCCTGGATGGATGTCACCCACTTGCTCCATATTGCTCGTTCAATTGCAATCAAAACCAAATAACTTTGAGGAGCAGTAAGCCGTTGAACTTTGTGCTCAGTGATGACTCTGCTCTCTGTGGAATTCAGCCTGGCTCCTTTAATGAGAATTGCATCTTTTTGATTTAAAAAAAAAAAGAATGTGGAAAAGCAGGTGCATTTAAGGGAAGAATATTGATGGTTAAAGCCCTGTTTTCAGAAGTGAAGTTTTAAAACTAGAGTCCCTTTTGAAGGCAGGAGTGTGTGCTTTTTTGGTGTTTTTTTTTAATTTTGTCTCCCTCCTTTCCCCCAACTTCATAAGCTGAAGGCTAAAACATGAGCTCATTCTCATCCAAGCCTTTTTCTTTAAGTAGGAGATAGACACTGTTTTTCCCACTTTTGAACGTAATTCTTTTTGTAGAACTGCCATGCTATTTGATACTTTCCAGGGATGACTTGGCAACTTCCCTGCTGAGAACTCAAAGCTGTGATCTTATCAGCACAAGCCGCTGTGAAGCGTTTGCCATCTTTTCCCCATTGAAAAGGAGCTAAGGAAATATTCCATTCTCTGCTAGTTTTTAATGTCTGATTTTCTTTCAGTGCCGCATCTTTTTGCGCAGTGCAGGTTCATAGGAAAGCAGCATCTTTTGCAGTAGTTTGAAACATAGTGCCCTGCAGTAATCCACTGGTACTTTCATGTTTTTTGGCATGTACATGAGTACATGTTGCTGCTTTGCTAGTGACAACAAAAAACCTCAGGGCTGGGTGGAGAGGGCAGAGGTGCAGAGAAAAAATAGGGGATTGTCTCTTACGGATCTAGCATGAGAAAACAATCCTGATGTTGAATGTGCTCTTTTACATTGAAGATGTGTGCTGCAGGAGCAGAGTCAATAGGGTATCCTCACTTTTTTAAAGGAGTTTAGTCTGAGCTCAGTTCCCCCTATTACCCTTGAACACAGTGACATTGAGTAGCAAGTGTTCATTAGGTTTGAGCTTATGCCTATCTTACGGTACGTGTTCAACTGCACAGCGGTATGACAAGCAAGCACATAGCAAATAGTTGTGTCATGCCTCTTGTCAAAATGTTTGCTGATTCAGGTCTCACGTTTGTGTTTAAAGTGGTTATGGAGAAAATGTGTGCTCAAAAACAGCCTTTCCTGAGTGAACTGCGCAGCAAATAAGGGTTGTCATTTGAGTTTCTCTTTTGAGAATGATAAAGAGTGAAACTCCAATTTGCTCATTGTTTATCACAAGCTGTCAAAACTAGTCATGGTTGTCTAATACAATATTTCTCCTTTTCCATCTGTTTCTTTTAACTACCAGCTTAATCGTTCCCTCCCCCCCACCCCCATGACTTGTGATTGGAGACTTACTCTGAGAGTGTTTTCCTAGTTTTTTTACTATTTTATAAATAACGTTTAGATTTTTCAACAAACAGTAGAGAACTTAAGTTTTCCAGTGGGGCTCGATTCTGTTGGGGGATAACTCTTCAATGCTCAGCATGCAGGTAGAATCCTTTTGCTTTAAAAATCTTGAAGAATGCCAGCAAGAGGTGACATGGGTAAAAACTAATTGCCTGTTTCAGTGCAGGACATGTGTTTTGTTTCCCAAAGATAATGATAGCATAGATTTTTTTTTCCTAATACTGAAAGAGCTTATGCTTCTTGAGATTTTTGGCTAACCAAACTGGCAAGCACGCTATTTCATGTGATTTCCCTGATGAACAAGGCCTGTTCTTGGCCAGGCTTTACAATATTGAATTACTTATGCTATCGGTAACTTTAAGGTTTCTTTTGCAATTGTAGGTGCTGGGAGCTGAGTGCTGGAGAGATCAAATGGATTTATCAAGCACCAATTTTAGCAGCTATTGGGGTAGGTTTTATACATATCTCTTCTAGTGTTCTTTGAATTTTCTTGGCTTTGCTAAGGGATTCCATTCTTCCTTTAGAATTAGGGGAGATGAGTTTTGTGAGGAAGTGATGGGACCGTATTCTGAGGAACTTGAAGAGATGCACTTAGAAGTAAAACCATGTCATTCATTGTATCCGAATTAGGGAATAGCACGCCCACGTTTTTTTATCAATTTGTTGCATTCAGGTTACAGAATAGATCGCTTGAATTCCCATTAGTGTTTTTATACTCAAGATCTTGCTCTGAGCAGAAAGAACGCACCGCGTGTGTAAGACTGAGAATTAGTTTAAGTGAAGTCTTAACAATCTTACCAAAGATTTTTTTTAGCAGCCCAGTTCCAATTCTGTAAGTTCCCTCCCCTGGCACACAGTTAAAATCTCCTTTTCAGAATAGCCTGGTGCAGGGATTTTTGAAATTTTATTGACAAGAGCTCACCTCGTATTTGAACATGAAGGCAGGCCTGATTTATTAGCTATTTCTAGCTATTTGAGAAGAAAGGCAGAAACTACACAGTACAGGAATGTTCTCTTTCAGATGGTAAGTGCCTGTTTTTTGAGTTTGCTGTTCTGCAAAGTCTCTTCTGTATACTGACGTATGCAAAAACACTGGCAAGATTACTAAATGTGATTTGTTTCGTTTCTTTGCAATTTTTTTGTTTTATAGCTGAACTTCATTTTGTTCCTGAATACTGTACGGGTTCTGGCAACTAAAATTTGGGAGACCCATGCTGTTGGCTGTGACACAAGAAAGCAGTACAGGTATATCCTCTGGATAGGATTTTAAAGAGTAGATCTTGAGTAGTTCTGGGTAGAAACTGTGCTTCACCACAGGATGAGTCATGCATAAGCCTTAATAAATGGTGAATCAGCTTCATGGTCAAAATACAGTTTCTGAGGAACTTCAGGGTTAACTGGTTGCTGTGCTGTAAGATCTGAAGTGCAAGATCTTAACCTCATTGTTGCTGTAGAGGATATGGTATTTCTTGCACTATGCCTGTTCTACCAGCTGCTTAAACTTTGGTGCTTCTAAAGCTAAATTAAACCTATTTTAAGACTATGCCCATGTGCAAACTCTCCCATGTGATCCTTGCAGAGGTATACTTCCAACAATTCACTCTTCCCTGATGAAAGCTAACAGCATCTCTCTGGATACAAGGCGTTACGTAAAGCTCACCTCTTTCGGGTACCCAGTAGAAAGTGACATGACTTACCAATAAATACACGTTCTGATATAGGTAATGAGGGAATCGACATGGTGGTCCTTCAGTTGAGATACTGATGCTTCACTTTTTGGTTCTTCTGACACCAAATTCGTAACCCCTTCAACCAGGTTCTCATCATGAGAATGTAAGAATGTACTTTAATAGAACGCTGGGAGAAAATTCTGTACTGAGGAAAAGAGTAAATAGGTGGGGCACCCTGTTGACAAGCTGTAATGTGTTAGACAAGGAAGCTTACCGGCTACGGGAGGGACTGGACGCTATGCTCTCTTTGAAGGGGTAGCAGCAGGCATGTTTCACTGAGAGGTTTTGGTCTGGAAGAATCTGGTCTCTGCTGTCTCCCAAGCCATCTTTGGTATGCGTTGTGGTCATACTTCACAATATAACTTTCTCTGCAAAGTGTTCACCTCTTCTTTACAGTCTCTCTGCTAATGCTTAATACCCCTCTGAAAAGGCTATTCCTCCTGTTATGTCCAGAACATGTTTGCGCGTAGTCTTCACCTTACTTGGGAGACAAATGTAGATGGCTTGTGCTTTTAACTTCAAGAATTTCAGAGCCTCTTCCTCCTGCAGTTTAGTTGTTTTCACTTGTTTCCCTGCTGAAATTTTTCCCTCTGGAAACTGAAAGCGTTAGTTACAGGTTGGTACGCTTATTTTCCATTTAATTTGAACCGAATCAACTCACGGTCCACTGATGGAAGGTTGTTTTCTGTGATAGGCTCTCTGTCAGTATTCTGTTTACTAAAACTCATTCTGTTTTCTTTAGCTAAATCCTCCTGAAGCTCGTGAGCTTGTAAACCTTTCAAAGCAAGTCAGGAGAGCTTATTGATCTTTCAAGATGGAAGCGTAGATGTCCCCACAGGTCTAATTTACTAGTAATACATTTATCTGCCTCTGCACAAGAATCCTTAACTTCTAAATAATTACTTAAGGATTAACAGCTAGTGTAGATGGAGCTTGAGCTGAGGTGTGTTCAGAGAACAGAAACAGATCTAAATCTTCATGCTGTGTTTTAGATGTGTTGTCTCATTGCAGAAATACTTTTTGCTTTGGGAAAATGACTTGTTGCAAGTATGCCAAGAGGTCAGTATGCTGAGAGCGGAGTGGGATAGGGAAGAGGTTTAGCTTAAGTACATGGTTTCCTGGGAGCAGCTTCTCCTTAAGCATATAAAAAAGGGACTCTTTATCTTTCTTGCAGGAAGCTAGCAAAATCCACCTTGGTTCTCGTCCTGGTCTTTGGTGTACACTATATTGTCTTTGTGTGCCTACCGCATACACTCACTGGGTTTGCTTGGGAGATCCGCATGCACTGTGAGCTCTTCTTTAACTCCTTCCAGGTATGTAAGGCAGCAGTGGGCTATATTATCCACCAGGTGTGTTTTCTGTTCTGCTGTGGGCCCTGCTCCTCTGCCAGAATTCACAGCCCTCAGTGCTGTGATGCTTCTGTCAGCGGTGTGTTGCCACTCATGTATTTTTCTCAAACCTGGGAGCAACAGAAACTCTGGTTGTTTTGCCTTTCTTCAAGGGGAAAGGGAAACATGCTGTCTTTGTAGGCAGTTTGCCTCAAACAGAATTATGACTTTGTTACTATGTGTATTTTCTTTAGGGACATAATTAGCATGTGGTAATACCTTGTTAGTATACTGGCCTAATTAAACGAGCTGCGTTTCGGAAATGGAAGTCCCTGATTTGAATCTCTTACCTTAGAAATGTGCATTGTTGTTTTTGTGATGTCTCCAACCCGTGCAAGTCTGGTGTAGCTAGGACATTTGACCCAAATTGTTGGTTCTGCTTTGTGCAGCAGATTGGACCAAGTATAACATTTGTGATCAGATATATTGAGTCTCACTCCTTTGTCTGTTCTTTTGAAGTCCTGATAGTACGCAAATTCAATACCACATCTGATTTTTAACGAAAGGCATGCATTAAGATGAGAGTCTCCTCCTTTGCCCCTGAGAATTTCACTTACAGCAAGTGAATGATATTTATGGACAGGTTTAAATATTGAACATCTGAATCTGCATTCTTCTCTGGTGAGGGACTTTGTTTATTCCTTGAGTAGATGATGGCTCCTGGCTATGTCTAGGGAATATGAGCATTTCTGAATTATTTTTACACAATGAAAGAATGTTAAAATGTAGCAGTTAGCTAGCCTTACAGATTAAGCTTTAAGTCCATAAACCGTGAGAATTCTCCAAGGGTGAAGGAAGGGCAAACACATCTCTGAATGGAAGGCCCCTCAGGGAGAAAGTGGGTGCATCAGAAGCTTGTGGTCTGGGAGATGCAAAGGGGACAGTGGGCAGTGCCTGCAGGCTGGTTCCCTGTAGGATATAAGCATTCAGTGCTTTTTAGATTTAAAAAAAAGATCATCGGCTCCTGTGGGAAAAGGGAAGTCCTTGAAAGGGTCTTACTTTAGGCTGTGCCCTGACTGTCCTTCGCTCCTGCTACTTGCTCAGAAAACTCTAGTCATTGTCACTTTCTGCTGGTGGTTGTTCCGAGGAGCCATGTGCCTCTAGCTGTCATGGGGGTTGGCAGTCTTGCAATGGTAGTGTGACAGACTGTTTTGCCCTCCCATGAGCGTAGGTGTGGTGTTAGATGCTCGGCAAGAGCAGGGCAGTGCTGTCAAGTCAGTACAGCGGGGTGCTGCTGATCTGGCCCAGGAGAGCCAGAGAGGTTGGGACATGGTGGGGTGAGGGTCAGCTGCTGTCTCTCAAAATAGCACGCTTACCAGCTTGTGTTCCTGCTGACCCTGGTGTTCTAACATACTTCTGTGGATGCAGGCAAAACGACAGATTTAAAGACTTAAAGGCATTTGCAGATAAAACTAGGAGGCATAGACTTGACACATGTTTACATGGGACAGTTATCTCTTCTCCTTTATCGTCCTCAGGGTTTCTTCGTTTCCATCATCTACTGCTACTGCAATGGGGAGGTAAGTTTTAAACACAGCATTGCTGGAGTGGATCTCAACCTAAAGCACTGAGTATCGGAGAAGCTTTTCTAAGAGGGGGAAGAAAAAAAAGGGAAATGGCTGCAAGATCCCTCTCAGTGGCTGAAGCTATACCTGGTGTGGGAGCAACCCCAACCACAATGAGGAGTTTAGGAGTGCCTAGGCCTACTTTGTTATCACCTGTGTTCCAGAATGTGCCAAGTAGATTGAAGGATCTGGAGGCATACAGCTCACTTAAGCTTGTTAAATCTCTGCTTGGTTATGAAGCAGCTACATCAGTTTGTACCTGAAATTTGCAGCAGAAATAGAGTAACTGTAGTGCAAGTAACGTTTTCTTTCGAATTTTGGATGCTATTGAAAGAACATAATGAGAAACTGGACAAAAAAGCAGGAAGCAAAAAACCTTCCAGTCATCACGGTACAGGGAAGACCATCTGATCTCTGTAGTGAGTGTGTTAATAATTGAGGGGGGAGTTCTCCTTGTTTGTTCTAGAACAAATTGCAGCAGTGCTGAATGACGTGCTGTATGACATACTAAAGGGACTCAGATGCACCGAATAAGCGATGACATGTCACTGGGCTTTAGGATCTCGTAAATGATTTTGTGACTGATGGCAGCCTGTTAAAGAACTCATGGGATGTTTCTGTAGGCTGGGGGGTCATTTGTGCAAGGGCAGGGAGGTTTCAGGTTGATAATTGGTAGGGACTGTTGTTCAAAGCTTCTGTCTCTTACCTGTACTTTTAGGTGTAACTTCTTTTTTTTCCCCTGGTAGGTTCAGACTGAGATCAAGAAGACTTGGGCAAGGTGGAATCTGGCGGTTGACTGGAAGACGACAGCACCATGTGGCAATTACAGATATGGCTCTGTTCACACCCACCTAACCCATAGCACGAGCAGCCAGTCGCAGATGGTGGCCAGCTCCCGTTTGCTCATTTCCAGCAAAGCCTCCAGAAATACCAGTAGGCAAAGCGAGCCC
This sequence comes from Struthio camelus, assembly GCF_040807025.1. Classification (NCBI taxonomy): domain Eukaryota; kingdom Metazoa; phylum Chordata; class Aves; order Struthioniformes; family Struthionidae; genus Struthio; species Struthio camelus. Next base: position 7,455,249 of record NC_090947.1, on the reverse strand, counting down.
CATGTGAATTTGCCTGGATATGTTAGAAGCAACTCTGAGCAAGACTGTGTTCAACATTGGGTCCACAAGGAAGGTGGAGAGAAAGAGGTGGATGATGCATCCCTGAAGGAGACTCTTATGCTACAGAACATCCCTGCAGAGGGGAGCAGAGGAGAGATGGAGGAAGGGCTATGAATGCTCATGGCTGTTTGTGGGTATGACTGTCATAACACAGGGTGAATCTCATTGCATGGGATAAAAATTACCAATCTGCTTTCTTGAGCTGACTGTTGCCTGTATTGCTCAGTTTACAGGGACTTCAGTTCTTCATACTGTTGTTGACTGAGCAGAATGGTTTCTAGATGGCAAATGTTGAAAGCAGAAAATGAATTCTTCTCTGCAGGCTTGTATACAGTAACACCAATTATTTTTGGCAGTGGCGTGTTCTTCATAGGCCCGCAGTGCCTCTGTTTTACTTCAGTGTTGTACAACAGAGACATCTTCTGACCTTTTTAGTAAAGGTTTTGGGGTCAAAGAACGGTGACTCCTACGTTTATTTTAGACAGCCATTGTGGTGTGAAAGTAACCAAAGGGATTATTTGGAATTTGGACCTGGTCATCCCAGGGATGCCGGTTTTCCATCCATTTCTTGCGAACTCTGATCTCAAGCTTGGAATCACTGGATTTGTTCTGACTCGGGGTTGTTTGATCAGTGCTGCTGTTTCAGTTCTGTAGTGCTCTCCTGGCAAAAATGCCAGTAGGTGTTTATTGCCCATGTGTGAAAACACCAAGCTGTGAGGCTGGTCTCCGCAAGCTTCTCTTGGTAGTGGCAGGAGGGAGGGTTCGCAGTGGGTATTTGAGGGCTGGAGCCAAGTTGCCTCCTGGGGGAGTGTAGCCCTCTACATTGGCTACAGAAGTCGCTTACACAAACAAGCCTCCTATGGTAGGTGGTGTAAATACTCCCTGTGTCCAAGGTGCTGAGTGCCCTGAATTTTCTCACCACGCAGTCCCTAGTGTAGTCAGTGAATTCTGTAGTGAATTGGGAACGTGTGGGAGTGCTAGAGAGACAGATCTTCCATGACCTCCAGCAGTGCTTTTGGAGGACTTGCTTCAAGTGAAGTCTATGCTGTAGTGAAGAAATACTTCCTCCTACCCCAGGCTGCCATCTGAAAGGTCTCTAGGCTGGACAGCAAATGTTTGTGCCCAATATATCAGTTTTATGCATTGGCCACGGTTGTGATCTGTGGGTTTGTACTACGTAGAGCTAGCACTGTACCGCTGCCAAAAAACAGAACGGGATGATACCAAGGTCCTTATCAGCTTCTTAACTGCTATTGGCCAAAGCTGTGGACAGAGAGAAAATCCTTGCACAGAGGAGCATCTGTGAGTTTGTAAGTGATGGAGTTCTCCATCTAGGGTTGGGTCTCCCAAGGGTAACTGTGGATTACGGGGTTCTCTGGTTGCTTCCTGTGGGGTACCTGTTCTGCCTAGCTTATCTGCTTGCTTGTGTTTTCTCTTTCAGGATGCCCTCTTAACCTGTTGTGTCTGGTGGAAAAGTAGTCCTTCAGAGATGATCTGCTGCAGGCTTAGATACGAGGTGTGAGAATGTGGAAAGCCCTATGAGAAGAGATAGGTTCAGCAGGCCTAGCATACTGTTTTTGAAAGTAGCCGTTATTAGAGAGCAAGGAAAGGGCTGTGAGAAACCCCAGGTTTGGAGTAATTCTTCCATTCATAGCCCATCCCAGGTTTATGACGGAGGATCTGTTTTGGCCTGGTTGGAACTCGGATGAAATGTTCAGTAGTCACTGGAGGATTTGTCCTCAGCAGGTTTGGTTGGTCCTCTTTTTGACCCCTTGATGCTAATCAAGTGGCTAGTGTCCCAGCCTTCCATCCTGTTTTAAAGCCAGAGCACCAGGGCAAATGCACCTTGAAAAGGAACTGGAACATCTGGAAGAGAGGTGTAGTGAAATGAGGGAGACTGACACCTGGCAAGATTTCCTGGAGGAGTTTTCACAGCCAAATATTCAGAGCTTTGCATCATAACAGCCGGAGATCATCAGTGTGTTGTAAAATAACTACGTCCTTCTGCAAAGCTTGAAGGGGGAGGGGGGACAATGACTGGGAAAACTGTTTGGAGAGTGGGATGCCCTGCTGAGCTGAACCTAAAAATTGGGGTTAAATCTCTAAAGATGCTGTGAATTTGTATGTTGAAAAGACTAGTATGAGTTGCAGCTTGTTCCATCTCTTGAGGCATTTAAAAAGACAACCTATCGTTTTCAATATACTCTTCGTTAATTAAATTTTTAGTTCTCTCTGCTTCCACAGCAGTTATGTTTCCTGTCTTGTCTCTGTACAGGAGGCATAGCTTCACATCTCTATGCAATGAAATAGAGTTGATGTTGTCAAGTAGTAAATGACTTCAGGAGCCAATTACTGATTTACTTGCTGTCATTGACGTGTTTTATTGGCAGGAGTTGTTAATTCACATAGGATGTTAAGATGTCTCCTTTTCTGTTGCCTTTTAGTTACATTCTGATGAGGTACTTGAGCTTTCTGCCTCTGTGGGTCTAGCAAATCTCTTTCCAGAGATTATGAAGCATTTTTTTTGTTCTTTTAATGTAGGGTGTTGAATCTCCTCCTGTCTAGAGAAAGCATGAGGTGTCATGACAAGAGATACGGAGGAACAGTTGCGTTAACTATGATGCTAACAAGCTCAGATCTTCATGGAGGCATGTAAAAAGCACATCGTATGTCAGGTGCAATACTTCGCTAACTTGCAAAGAGTTCAAATGAGCACAGACTTCCCAAAGGAAAATTATGTATTTGTTACGAAATTTATTCTAGGTTTGAGATTTTGCAGTGCTTGCTTTAGTGCTGAACATCAGATGTTCTATAGAAGACTGGAGTTAAAGGAGGATTTCATTGACGTCGGTAAGCTTTGGATCAGGCGCTTCTGCTGCTCCAGTGTTAAATGCATTTCATCCTTTACCTACTTTCCACATTATCCTTTTTTGGCTTTCCCTATTCTCAGCACACAGCAGTCATTGGTCAGTGTATTCAAATGCTGCTTCTGAGTAGTGTGCTACATAGGATATCATCAGCTTTCCCTTGGCTATAGTCATGTAGGAAGTTGTGACTTTCCTAAAACATCTGCAGTTTTGCATGTGAAAGGGGAAGAAATTCCGTCTCTGCTCATGGTCCGCAAAGCAAGCAAAGTCTGGCCCTGAAATTCTGCGCTTGGGGGAGGAGAAGGAAAACATCTGTACAGTGAACAAAGGTGTTCTAACTCCAGAAATTGTCATTAAGGAGTTTAGGTTTTGTCTTTCTATAACCAAGAAAAAAAATGCTTTGTTTCTCGTATATGTCCTCACAGGGAATGCCTCATGCCCAACTGTGGCTTATTAGAACTCCCCTTATGAGAAGCGTTTCGGTCAGCTCTGTGTACCTGGTTAAGAAATCTCCCATTCATAATGAACTCATGTTGCATATTTTGTACCATAGCAGTAGCCAACCCTTGCAGCATTTTTTTAACACAGTAATATTGCGTTTCACCGTAACTTCACTTTATTGACAAAGAACTTGGGTCTGTCACGTGCACAAAACTAGCTGGGCGTTTTTATAAGGTTTTTCAATGGAAAAAAACCTGCTATTAATGAAGCCAAAGCTTTTCCTGGGAAGGAAATAAATATTAAGCTGAAATAAATATTAAGATACATTTTTTCTACATTTACAAATGTGAAATTCTTCAAAATTAAACTACCTCTCTGATCTGAAATGACTGAGACTTGGAATGAAATCTAGATTCTCTTTTAATTTCTTTAAAAACCTTGGAATTATTGGAACAATATTTTCACTCGAGCAAAAATTTTGCAGATTCTACAGAGTTGATGGAAACTTCTGTACCTTTAATTTTATTATCCTAGTTTGAGAGGAAACATTTTGACGTGGCAAAAATCTTGAAACTCTGGAACCTGGCATCCTTCTTTGCTCTGGGATTGAGCTCTGAAACAGTCAGCATATGTTAAGTCTCCAAAAGTGAGGTAAGACTTTAGAGTTTGTTTTCATTGGTAAATCTTTACAGTACCCTAGAGAGAGATCAGTGCTATTAATGCCTTTCAATAAAGTTAAGCACAAAGGGAAATGTACTGATTTAACCAGATGCCTACACTAATTAACAGGCACCAACAAAACAAACCAGAGTTCATCTCCCATTCTGATACTAATTTTTCATCTAAAATAATCCAGAACCAATGTTAAATGCTATAGAAAAGTGGATGCTGTTAACTTACCCTAACAGGAACATACATTATGAATATAATTAATATGTACATATGTTTTTGTGTGTGTACAACTGCTAAAACAGGTGTGTGTGGGGGGGGGTTGAACAGTTTTTCAGCCTTGAAGCTAAATAAGCTTCGGATAATGACATGAGATTGAGATCCAATCCTCCTGGCACGCATTCCCCCCCCCAACCCCCCCCATGGTTAATGGTAAGCCCAAGTTCTGAATCAGCTTTGTAGTCTGAGAGTGAGTTTATTTTGCTGTTACGGTCTTAAAAGCCTATTAAAGCGTTGGTTCTTGTGTTCTCACTGTCTTGGAACAAAAGCTGGTTGCTCAACCAGCCACATCCAGTTCTTGCTGCTTTAGTTCACAGGATCTAATCAGGTAAAAGTTGGTGGGCTCTTTCTGCATCTCCCATTCTCAGCAGAAATGTCAGCTGATTCCTGGTAACTGAAGACTTCTGTTTACCTTTCCTCTGCTAGCGGCATCAGTCTCTATTTTTAAGAACTGATTTACATAGTAGTTAGCTTTGTCATTCACTTTTTTAAACTAAGCACACTTGCTTCTGGACTTACTGGGAGAGATTAATATGGCTCCTCTCCGTGCGGTTATCAAGGTGGTGTGATAATTATTTTCTAACCTGTATTTTCTTAATATGAAGTTTCTACCCATCTTACGTGTGAAGGAATCTTCTTTTCCAGAGGGAAAAGACATCTCAAAAGCAGCCAGCGCGACACCAAAAGTTGTGACGTGCTTTACCTGAGCTGTGATTAATTTCATCCAATGACAGTGTAACATCGAGCTGTTAGTCTGTGCTAGAGGTAGCTTTCCTGTTTCTCCCAATAGCTTCAAACTGATTGAAGCTACTGTGTGCTTAGCTGATTTGAGACTGTGTAAAGATCCACCCCCCCTTTTTTTTTTTTTTTTTACTTTTCTCTGTGGAATATGTTGTGCTCTCTGCAGGTAAATTTTGTAGAGCTGAGGCTGTGCAGCTGCCTACTGAGGGCATATGTAATGTTCTGACTACAGGTACTTGGTCATGAGTAGAAGCTGGTATGTGCTGCATTCTCAGCATGAGTTCCAAAAATTTAGTTGCTGCAGGGCTCTCAAATGGCAGTTTCCTTAGCTAATTTCTGTGTAACAAGAACCAGCACTAACCAGTTCCTTCATAGTACCTAGTTTTTCAAATGCCTTTGAAGTAAGCAATGATGTTGTGTGTGTCCATTAATGCATCTGTGTGCCATGAATAATTTGGTCTGTTCTTGAACAGGGAACAAGGTATTGATTCTCGGCCTGTTTGGGTAACTGCCAACTCTCAGGCTACCCTCGAATTATGTTTTACTTGATTTCGCATATCAGCTACGTATCACTTCCAGGCTTCGTAGATCACTAGTTGCCTGCAAACCACTATGCGGGAGCAGCTGTATGGGCCTTCTGGTACTGGCTGCTGTCAGTTCCTTGATACTAGGCCCTGGTTACCTGATGCCCTGATATTGCTGTGTCCCTGAACCGTGTCTGCACAGAAAGCATGTGCCTTGTGCATGCACTTGTGCCAGGTATAATGACATGATTTCCACAGCAAAGTTAGTTTGGGTGAAAGTTAAACACAGGACACTTTCAGCTGTTGTAGTATAAGCAAACAGGAGTTGTGGTGTGAGGAGCCCCAGGGAGGAAGAATAACGCTTTGGCAGTGGAAAGTTGTTGCAGTGATTCCTATTAGGATGACAGAACTGGCTTAACACGTAAATGTCCGAGCGGAGTTGTAAAATCTCAGCTTAGTGCCATTCTGAAGAAGCAGTTGCCTAGGCTTAGCAATTGCAGCCTTGACCTTTGCAGTGCTGAGGAGGGCTTGCATGGGGGAAAATGGCAAGTGTGTAAATAAAAAGAGGAGTACCAAAGCTGATTCATGGCAGTTACTGTACTGGAAAGTTACTCTTACAGGAGGGTATGTTCTGACTGTCAGAAACAGAAGAATCCTTCCTTCAGTTTTGGTGGTTTTGTGATGCTTCCTCTATAAAGCTAACAAAGAGAAAGGAGGAGGAGGATGAACAAACCACCACCACTGAGGTTTAAAAATAAAAAAAGAGGTAAGAGTAAAGCTGAAGTAGTAAATTAGAGGAAAGGGCAAGTTTATTTAAAGATGTGGGAAGATCAAGAGAAGCAGACAGTAGTGTACTGGAAGCTATGTATGGCCAAGATAATAGGGCCTGCCTTCTGTCCAGAAAATAAATTCTGACGCTAAACTTGCGCTTAACCCCTTGAACAGGGAAATATGTGTGAAACTTGGAGCCGTTTATGCCAAGCTCTAACAGGGGCGGGTTGGGAAGGGAAATCCTAGCTCTAGTGAAGAGCTGTGCTTGTCTTCCAGCTCAAAAACTTTTCTTGGCAGTATTTCCTGGCAGAAGCCCCGTTTATGCTATCTGGTCTTCATGTAGTCCTGCTTACTGCTGGAAGGCAGACCAGCAAGGACAGGAGATGGTTGCTTTCCATAGGCCAAAACTCGGGAGGCATATTAGCACCATCGCCCTGTTCAGAGATGATTTTCCCAGCTAAAAGCAAATGATAACACTTTAGTCATTTTTCATTCAGTTTCAGACGCTGAAATGGGGATTTCAGCCTGCCCTCAGACCAGGCGTCTCACCAGCTATGTAGCAAACCTCTGCTGATGAATCTTTGAGGGTACCGTCCTGAGCGTGGGGTGGAGTAGCTTGTGCGTGCCTGCGGACTTTGCTTGTCACTCCTGTCATCTTTCACATGATTTAGGTGAAGTAGGAACTGCTGGGACTGAAAAGACAGCACAGTAGTACAGGCCTTGAGAAATTGTCCTGAGCTCTGTTTTCCTCAGGCTCCTTGTCAATGCATGTAACAGTAGACCACTACTTGAGAGCAGGGGTAAAGGAGCTCTGCTTTCCTGTTCTCAGCCTGTTCTCTCTGTGGCAGATGTGAGCAGGTGGTCAGACTCTGCTCTCAGGCCTATGAAAGGCTAACGTGTTCATCAGAGGTCTTTATGTTGTTCAGAATGCTGTAATTAGCTTGTCTCACACTTGTATTAGATGTGCTGTGGGGTTGGATTTGTGGGGTAAGTTGTCTTGCCCTTCTTTAGAGATGGAAATCTGAGATACATAGTGGTTTGTCCTATGTGGCAGAACGAAGAAAGCACTGTCCTTTGCTAAGGTGATAGTGTCCATTTACACTGATGGAGAGAAAGGCATATTTTGAGTGTATTGATTACACAGTGATAACACACCAAAAGTGCTGGTAGGATGAGGTAATAAGGAGCAGCCAAATCTGATTAAATAATGCCATTAATCTCAAGGGCTGAGTTAACACATGAAAGGGAAGATAGGGAGATGATACTGAGCTGACCTGCTTGGCTAATTTGATCCCAGCAGCAGGTTTTGCTCTTTTCTCTCATCATAGCAGAAGCAATTGGCTGGGTGCGCTAGGCAGGAGGAAGGCACTTGTTAGACCAACCTAAAATAATGCGACAGATGCTACAGAGCTGAAGGGCGGCTTGTGTGGAAAGGACTTGAGATGACTCCAGGACTCTGAGATCAGAAGGTATCTGTAGGTGGCCCTCCTGCCTGCCTTTGTCTCTGAGCAAAACTACTTGAAACTGCAGTAAGAAAACAGAAGAACAGATGTGGGTGACAAAACTGCACGGTGAGATTTTTTTTAATGGAATGTTTGTTAGTGCGGCGTATTTTTTGTGAAGGCTGAGAAGCCAAGCGTATTTAGAAACACATTTCAGAGGGATACATGCAGATCAAGAAAAAAGAATCTGGCTACAAAACAAAAATGGAAGATGTGTGCTTTTGCTGCAATTTAACTGTGTTAGGCTTACTCAGAACCTCAGAAGTCTGATCTCCTTGGACATGTGCCTTATGTTACCTTTGAGGAACTGCATGTTGGTCAGTACCCCTTTGCTTTGTCTAATGTCTATCAAGGGTGGAAGTTTATTGTGTAAATCAGCACACCTGTTGATTTATTCCAGTCTGTTCTTACTGTTATGAATAAATGGCAAGTGGATTAGATGAGTTTTCTGAAGTGCTGAGTAAGCTCGGAGTTGACACAGTTGCAAGTCTGCAAGACAAAATAGCCAAACAAGCTATAAGATTTCAGAAACACTTGTGAGAGTAGTTACAGAACACAGAGGTGTCACATCCTAGGGTACAAGGGAGAGGTGCTGTTGGGCAAAGTCTCATTTGTCTTTAGCTGTGCATAAAATCAGAAGGGATCCCTTCTTCTAAGCCTCTGCTTTGGGGGAAAATTTTTTGATCTTTTCAGGGCCCAGAAGTTCAGAGTTACTGCAGGACTGCTGAGGCCTCACAATTTGGCAGGAAAACTCATTCTGTTGCTTTGCAGCTCAGCCATTTGAGGAGCTGCTTTATCCTGTTAGGTAGGAGCTATGAATGGCTACGGCCATCGATGAGGAGATCAAGGGAAGGAAATCAGTGTTTCCTCTTGCTAGCTGCTAGGGGGAAGGGGTAGTCTAGAGCTGAGTTGCACAGTTTTATGTGGTACCAAGAAAGGAGGAGGACTTGGCTGCAATGCAAATGGCTTACCATGTTATTCTAAATCCCTCATGTCAGCAGGGAAGGGACTGAGGGCCAAATGAGGTGTGGTGTGTTTTTAAATGAGCAGTGAGGTGTGTTTAAATGGCTAACTGCTGAGAATGGGCATAAGATAAGCTGCCAGCACTTTGAGTGAGTATCAGCCTACAAGGGTATACCATGCCTAAGCTTGATCCTTTGCAGATGATCTAGGCCATGACATTAGAATCTTGATGTGTTATCTGGGAAAAGTTAATCTAAGAAATGCATAATGTGCTGCTTGAGAAATTAACTAAAAAAGCTTGTCATAAGCAGGGAAGGTCCTGGGTTGTACTGATGGCTGTCATCCAACCCCTGGTGTATTTAGACACTGCATAAGTGAGACAGAGGATGGTTATGATCTTATGTACTGCTATAAATGGTTCTCTACAAAAGGGTTGATCCAAATGAGCAATGCAAAGTAGGAGGCAGTGAGAGAAGTTAAAGAAGCTGGTTTTGATATATCAGGAGGTGGGAAGCAGGGGATGATGAGAGCCTTCCGTTGTTATTTCACCCAGGTTAAAATGGGTTGGCCTTCTGTGAGAGTAGAGATTGTGTTACGTGTTACGTAACCAGCTCAAAAAAGGCAGAAGTACACACGAGCGTATTCCTTTTAAGGTAATTGCATCTGACAATTTTCCAGGGATCCTTAACACTGAATCCCCATTCGTTGTGTTCACTGTGCACTGTATAAGCGCTAATACAGTTTTCTGCGATTGATTCTTCCTTTTTGCCTATATCACTAATTATCTTGGTATGTTTACAGAAAACACATTTTGAAATGTGCTTTAGCCACCTCAAATACACTTAATGTAGGGTAGCTGAGTAGGATGAGTTACATGGCCTTTGAGATAAAGGATCTCATATTGACTCACTTACGGCACCTATCTAGTAACATCCCTGTCAATCTGATGGCTTCATCAAGGCAAAGCGATTGTGAACAACCTGTAGGCAGAGATTAGTTTGTTCACTTGTTAGCCAGTAGCTGCAGACGCTTACAGTTTCTCAGAGTATGTCTCTGGGGAAAAATAATAGAGTAATTCAGAGGTGTAAGCACCAGTGTCTAAAACCTTCAAATTGGCACAACGGTGTCCTGCCCTGCCTCCAGCTGCTGCTTCAGTGGGTGCATTTCTTTCCCTAGATCCTGTGTCCTATCTGCCAGCCCTGTGCATAATTTTCAGAGACCCAAAGGCGTCTACAGTGTCACTGGGCATCTGTGTTTAGACACTTGAATTGTTCTGTGACTAACAGCGGACTAATATTTAGTAGTCCTTAGTACTGCAGTTGATGAAACTGTCACAATTCACACTTGGCTTTGCCAAGCTGAATACTCAGTGGGCCAGAATCTACGGATAATTAAGAATTAACATGATTGTTTGAACAGAAGTCATTAACGGCACATCTGTACTGTTTTGTCTTACTGTTGAGCAAAGTGCTTATGTGAATGGTGGGGAAGTTTTACAAGAAGAGCATAGCTTACTTAACATGAGCAAATTACTGCTGTGTTATTTGTCTTGACAGGTCCAAGTGTGTTTCTAGCTTAAACACAGCTGTGTTCCAAACATGATTGCATTTCTATATTGCAGCATAAATCATTACTGGTGAGCTCACGGGTTGTGAGAAGTTGAGATGTGCTAGTGCATAAAGCCTAAAAAGGTTGTAACGAGCCTATGAGGTCTGTGCTGTTCATATGTGTCGTGGTGGGTTGTGCAGACTTGTTAAGTGGCAATGAGAATTAAGTTCAGCTGTGCACTACATACCTTTTTCTTGTTTTCTTTGCTCTGTGTCCAAGAAGCTTGCCCTGCTTTTTCCCGTTGTAGGGGGTGTGTGTGTAGAAAAAGACAATAGTTAGAGCGGAAACATTAGCGTTAGTTCAGGGGATAGTTCATGGATGTCAGTTTGTGTTTAAAAAAAAAAGTACAGAACTTGAGTGCTGGAGAAAGGAGTAAAAGCAGATTGAAACAAGCAGGGAGCACAGAGGTGTCAAGGTCTCTAACCAGCAAGTGATGCTGGTGGCTGAATGTAACTAAATGACCCCCCCCCCTCCCCACACACACTCCCCTGCATCTCCAATTTAGCAAGCAGCCATGATTCTCACCAGCAATTTGTGCCTTTCTCAACTGACCGCTCTATGTGGAGGACAGCAGCTGATGAGCTTGCGGCTGGTGGTTCTCCAACCCCAGGCACAGACAGTGATGATCTAGTTGGGAACACTGTTCCAATGCCTCTTTAATTTGGGTAGTTAAAATCCCTTTTTTTGCTTGTTTAAGAAAACGAAAGGGACAGTAAGCTTGCAAAGCTGCACTCCTTTCACAGTTACGAAAGGCGGGAACTAAGGTGGCAATTGCCAGTGTTTTGTCCCTTTGTCCATATGCATTATAATACAATATTTAACCTTATTTTACTGGTGGGGGTTGGGGGTCGATTGGCCTTTTCTGAGCAATAGGCTAGAAATGAGTTGGTGGGACAAGCACACTTACAGACCTTGCAACTCGTTCATGGAAGACTCAAAAAGGGAAGTGATTAGATTGATCTGTGTGCTAGCCGCTGAAGAATTGTTGCCTACTTCTCTATAACCTAGATCCAGTAAGGCATGTAAGCATTCACTTTAGTCTGTCAGTACAAAGGCAGCTGGAGACCATGCTAAGCGCGTTAATTTCCATGGGCCATAAGCGTTGACCTGAAAAAGGGTGTGTTTCTTGATCCAAGTCCTTCATGATCTCTGTTCCCTGGTGGAAGCTGGCTGTCAGGGTCAGGTAGCGTTGCAGAAGAGAAGCAGAGTCTCAAATTACAGGCCAGTCCTCTTCATCCTGCTGTTTTGCTAGTGAGGCTGAAAGAACCGGTTCAGAGTATCGTCGCACACAAATAGAGAGCACTGGGGACTCCAAATGCTAGATGTATACCATTTTTGCAAAAACTTTACAGGGGAACCAATTCCTCTCTTCCTAATGTGATTCTCTTGGATTAACTCCCGCACTGTCAGGAATTGCAGTTGCCTTCCCCATGCAGGGGATGCATGCCTGGGAGCTGCATCTTCTGCTGTAATTCATCACTTACCAGGGAAGATTTATCTAATTGCACAAAAGGGAATCAGCTGTTTTTCTTCCTTCCCTTCTTCCCTCCCTTCTTTCCTCTCTCCTTCCCTCTCTCAGAAGTCCTAAATGTCAGTGTCTCTGTATCCCAAGACTGACACTCGTGCAACTGTGAAGGCTTGTTCCCCAAATCCTAGGCCTGAATTAGAATTTCATCCTGCACTGTGTATAGCAACATAACCGTGTCCCCCCTGTCCCAGCCTAATTAATTTCTGCCGTTTAGGATGCATGCAACTGCTGCGTGAGCAATTGAAATAGTCATTATTTTATTATGAACCTCTTGTAAAAGACTTCATGGAACCTCTTAACAGTTCTCAAAGCCTTTGGAACTCCTTAAAAACAAGTAGTGAGCCTCTGGAGCCGTTTTTCCTCCCTGACGCAGTTAGCGTTTCTGCCCACATCGGTTTCTGTTCTTGTTTTGTTTCATTTTAGAAAATGTAAATCTTCTTTCAGAGGACAGAACAACAGATTATTTGACCTGTGAACTTAAATGAGGAAATGCAAGTCAGTTCAGGAAGCTTCCCTGCGTGCTGCTTACATTTTCTAATCACTGCTTGCCCCATGCGCAACTCAGGGCTGGAGTACAAATATTTTGAGGGTTAAGAGCCGATGGTGGGAGGTTTCAGTATCTCTGCTTGAACAAGCGTGTTATAAAATCTGGTTCAGATCCTGCTGGTTTAGTAACGCAGTTAATGTCATAAAGATAAGATCCCCATTTCAGTTCTGCAAGAAACTGTCCAGGAGCTCTCTGGGTTCACTGTTCAATGCTGTTGGAAGGTGAGGTTGGTGGTTTACAGAGAGGAGGGAAAACGGAAGTTGGCATAGCTCAGCTGGGAGGTGGGGGCTCCTGCCGCTGCTGCGTGGTCTGATCCCAAGGAAAAATGAGTGAGCTGCCCCCATGGGCACCAGCCAGAATGAGTGTTTGAGTCCTGTGAGAAAACGGACGGGCTGGCTCTGTATGACTGTGCTCCCAAGGCAGCTGCAGTGCTGGCATGCATGCAGGAGCTGACTGAAGTCTGTGCCACGTAAAGAGCTGCTAAGGACCTGACCTGTGTCCTGCGTGTGCTTCCCAGGCTGTGCTTTCTTTCTAGGCTTTGCTTTGGGCCAGCCCTGGTCTGCTCTTATGGCCTAAACTCTCCACAGTGATGTGACCAAATCATTCAATCTAGTTTCATCCTAGAGGGGTCTAGTTTGGGTGCCTTGAGGGTGCTCTGTAAAGTGAATCAAAGTGCAGTAGTTGGCGACGAGAGTGTGATGGCTTCAGAAGTACACCCCTGATCTGAATGAAAGCGCTAACACAGTGGGAGCCTGCGTGCTCTGAATGCCTCTTGGCAGTGCTACTCTGTCCTCTGTTTTTGTGTGTGTGTGTTTTTTTTTAACCCTCGTACGCTGAGCTTCCTAGTTCTTCATGATGTCCCAGTGTCTACTAATTTCTCTAAATCTCCATTGGAGATTTAATCTATGAATATGGAGAACGAAGTAAACTCTTTGCCTGCTCCCATATGCTAACAGTAAGAAGAGAATCTTGGTAATTACATTTTTCAAACTATGTTACTTAGTTTTTCCTGTTCTCTCAACCATGATGCTCACTTGATTCCCCTTCTCCTTTGGCAGGTGTTCTCACTACTTACATGTTACAGCAGGGGCTATCTAATCTTGCGGTGTAGGTGTGTGAGAGATGGAGAGCACATCAGTATGAGTCAGTAGAAACTTTTTTTCATACATATGAATAGCAAAGATAATCATAACTTTTAAAAGGAATTGAGCTTTCTGCTGTTCTTGATCTGTATATTTCACTTGATTATTGGTCTCTGCAACTTGTACTCCCTGGTGTGTTTACTGACGTGATGTGCTTTGGATGCCTTTTCACTCTATGCCCCTTGCTATTTCGTCTGGTTCTCCCCCTTGTGACTTGAGGATATTTTCTCTTCTGACAGACTACTGTACCAGATAAGTCAGCAAGGAGGACCAGACTGGTGTTTGGGTCAAATGGAACTTTCTCTTCTGTTATTTAAACAGCACTAGCAAGTACAATATCTTGTCTCAGTGGTTTTACTAGTAGAAATAGCACACTCTACAGGTAATATTTCAGGATCCAGGAAACTAGAAGTTTAAGTCAGGCTGCTGTTAGTATGTTACCCACGACCACCTTTTTCTGTTCCCGCTCTTCAGTTCTTGGCTAAAGGGGGATGTTTTTAATTGTATTGGAGTTTTTCACTGAGGGTTAAATCATAGGGAATATTCTGTTTTCTCTTTCGAAAAATGGTGTAATGAAATGCTGAATCTCTTCTGCTTATTTTCTCACCAGATACTGGTCTGACTGGCGTTCTTGGAGCTGAATCTCATTTTGTTGTCCCTGCTACCCAGGGATGTTTTTCTTGCTTTGGTCTGTGTTATTCGCCTAAATAGTGAATAAGCTGTGGTGGTTTGTAGATTTTTGGTATAGTCACTTACACCTGGGGTCGGACAGGCTATAAACCCCTTCCAGTCTGAGATCTTCCTTTGACAAACCAAGTTTGACTGTAGAGATGTCCAGCAGATACAGGAGAGGTCTGACTGATAGTATTAGATCTGTGTCTGTAAACGTGACGGTAACTATCTCGTTGTAAAGCACTCTGAAGTGTCAAGTCTTGATAAATTGTCTTCCTCATTTTTATTTCCAGTAACATGTATGTACGTGTAAGAAATAAAAATAAAATACTGGCACTGCTTGTGCACACTTTGTGTGTATGTATATGTAATATTTAATATTTGATGTAGTAGTTTGGAAAGGAAATCCGTGTTCATGTAGCGCCATCTGTCACTAAGCATATGTAATGCAAATTGCATACAGCAGTGGTATATTTCCCGTATAGGGAAGCAATGCTGAAAAGTAAAGAGCAGCTCTCTCCTCCCACATATCCCCCCAGCAGTTAAAACTCAGATTTGCTGGCAAATCCTCTTCTGCTGTTTTGGAATGCACATGCTAAAGGACGTGGTGTATTCATAAACCTTTTCACATGTCCGTGGGAACTTTCTAAGAAAATCCTGTATAGCCACACAAAAAAACCCAGCTGTTTCTGACAGCCTTTTTAACTCTGAAGTGAATCCCACTTCATGAAGAGCAAACCGAATTTCCCTTTTTAACCATGCTTTGGACCATTTCTGAATTGACCATCTTCTGAGCAACACTTCAAAATGACTTTTTAGGCAAAAAGTAGTTCGGTAGCTCTTAGAGGGTGTTTAATACTGCTGCATGGGTCTACATGCACAGCGAGCAAGTTTGATGACGCTTATCTTCGTATGTATGTGAATTACCCATCACAAATCATCCAACTGGCACTCGGCCAAAACAGGCCTCTTATGGCTTTGAGGGAGTGAGAACTCTGCCTTTTTTCTTACTGGCTTAAGGCTAGAGGTGTCTGGAGATGGACGGCATTTCCTGAACTGTTAGAGGTTTCAGAGTAGTGCCACTGACTTGTGTATCCACGGGGGGGGGGGGGGGGGAAACAGAACCGCAGTTTGGGGGGAGCGAGTGCAAGGATCCCTTGTTGCAAGGAGGGATTGAACCACTCATTTCTGGGGTTTCCTGCTCCTTGTATCTCTTTGCCTTCATGTTCAGCTCCCATGTCATCTCCAGAGCCCATGTCCAGCTGCAGTGCTTACTTTCCCGGGGGGGCGGAGGGGGGGTTGTCTGCATTGCAGGTGGCTCTCAAACTATTTGCTGCCTACTTTCCAGAAACGCTTTTGAAGCGGCTAGTTTGGAGGCTTGTTCTCTGCCTAGTGTTAATCGTTGCATACTTAACCAATGATTGGTATGGGGAAGTCATGCATGACACTAACTATGATTTTTCAGGCATAATAATTGGGTGAGTACAACTACTAGTGGTAAATACTTACATCCTATGGTGCTATCACCAGAATGTTTAGATCAGGTTCTCTGAAGCTGATAAATTTGGTCTTTTTTCTTCCAAAAATCAAAAAATGCAATTTGCCCATTTCACCATTATCTGTCAGAAATCATGTGAAATCAGTTTGATTGACTTGAATTTGAAACTAGGCCACAACTACAATTTTATTTAGTTTTCTTGTTTCCTTCATATGTCGAATTGAAAAAGTAGCTGAATCTAATCAGAAAATAAAACAAAGTGGGCTGGAATTCCTGTTGAGAAGAAAGGTAAATGGTGGGTTAAAGGGGCCATACAGGTTTGTGAGAGCCTAACATAACCAGAAGTGTTTTCTGATAGCCTCTTGCAGTGGAGCCAAAAAGTATTTGAAAGCATAGCAGCTACATTGGCAGGACACAGGTCCCAACACGGAACACAGCTGGAGGAACGGTACCCCAGACACTGCTGTTCCCAGCACTTTCTCTGACTAGAGTTTCATGCGCTAAGCCTTGTCTATGACAAACTTTATAAGGTGGGTCTGGCCTTAATGATTTTATTTCAATTTTATGTCAAGTATTTCAAGAATCTTGGGAGACTGAGCAGCTAGGATTTCACCAGTATAAAAGGAGGAATTCAATCCCAGCTAGTCTTTTATGGAGGCTTAAGTCTGCCGTTGATTTTTATCATGATGTTTCACATCTCCAGGCAACTGCAAGCAATTGTGGAGGGACATCTCTGGGAACCGGAGAGTACTTCGCTGGGAGTTCAGTGATGGGAGAAAGTGTTTGGAGGAGGTACAGGATGTCCTGCAGAATCAGGTTATAGCCAGGGCTACTGCCTGTAGCTCATCTCTTCTGTTTCTGCAGGCGTTTCTGTGTGGCAGTCGATTGTCTCCTCTGCTGAAGAAGTGGCAAAGGAAATGAGGAGGATGTAAAAGGAAGGAAGTGACAGAGCGCAGGAAGAAGAAAAAAAAAAAGGCATTGATGCTTGCTTTAATATCTGTTTGCTTATAAAGAATCAGGCCATGCCTAACCCTTATGCATGTGCATGGACTGGAAAGCAGTAAGGCTTCAGAATATTCTTAGCTGTTGCCTGCTGGCGATTGTGTTACTTAATTCCATTTTCTCACAGCGCTTCTCTGGGCAAGAGGAATCCAGAATGGGAGGGAGAAGCAGCAGAGTTTTTTGCTCTTGTTGCAGCATCCCTAACTGACAGATCTGGCCATATTCAAGAAATGTAGTCCCTTGCATCCTCTTTAAGGGAGGGAGGAAGCTGAATTAGCCCTAGAGTGCTTACGGAAGTCCAATAGCGCGAGCAAGCTGACTGATGCATGAAGTAGTTAGTAAGCAAAGGTGTTGAGGAAGAGACTGCGCTATCGTACTCAGCACTGAAATTAGCCTCCTTCATTAAGAGTGTCCAGCAAGCATAGAAAGAGACCTTGCTTGTGAGGAAATCCTGGTGCAGGAGGGATGTGGCAGGTCTGTGATCAGCCAGGCAGCAGGAATGATGGCAGGACATTTGGGCCAGCTGGGGTCTCAGGTGCTGAGGTGAGATGGGTGGCTTTTCCCTCTGCTTCCCACTGCTAAAAGCTTCCAGCCAGCTCCTCCATTGAGCCACCCAAAGCCTCAAACATGGGAATCCCGCCAGGAAGAATCTTCTGGTAACTGCACTGTTCTGCTGGATAAAGGCAAGTGGTTTCCATTCTCCTGTTTCTTCTCACCCCTTCTCTCACTTTGGTAGAGAACTGTCTTCCCAGAAGTAGGAGACGCACAGCCCCAGACAGACCTTCCCCACTGTGCCTGTGTGCGCTGTGGAGAGATCTGAATCACTGTCAGCGGATCACAAACCACTGCAGGTTGCAGTATAGCCTTCTCCAGCAGAGGCAAGTCCCTTCCAGGTGGGTGCAGGGATTGGCTGTGCTGTGGTAAAGGGAAGCCAAGCTTTAAAACCCATCCGTATGCTGCAGGTGCTAACTGTGTCACTGCTCTCTCAGCTGAGCAAAGCTTGTAAATGTATGCTGGTTTTAAGCAGGTTAATTACCCCCTGATGTGGACCGCAGAGTAGAAATGCACTTCCTTACATAAATGTAGCAAAGTCTGCCTTTGAGTGCCTCTCACAGAGTTGTTAATACATTACTCGAAGGTCCACAGATACCGCTGGCAAACAAGGACCAGAACAGAAAAATGGCTCACAAACCAGTCACGATGACATTATCTCTGGTACCAGTTAAATGGTATGGCTTTACTGCCACGGACTTCCTTTCTTCCTGTCCGGCTGCCTGCACCGTTGAATTTGACGAGGCATTTCTTTGGCTTTGATGATGACCCTGAGCAGAGACTGAAGCTCTTGCAGTGATGCAAGAGTGAGCGCTTGCTGTGGCAGTGCCGGTCAGCAGAGGTCAGCAGAGGACCTCTGTGCTGTCTGGCATCTGGCTGGGAGTGACTCACTTGTTTCAGTCTCCCCTCTACGTGCTTTAGGAGAGACTGATGTTTTTTGCTTTGGAAAAGGGCTTTTGCATATGTGAAAACAGATTTATTATCTAGGCGTTCACAATTTAAAGAATAAAATCAATTCCCAGGTCACGGAAAATGTACTGTTCTGCATGTAACAAAGGGTAGTTTTTTCGCCTAAAGTGAGTGCTGTACGCTATAAATTATGTATAACTCTATTACAATATAATCAGTGCTAAGTATATATGCATATACAGAGCACGCTAAATTATGTATCTTCCCTTAATATTTCATGAATAAGAGGCCTGGCATATATTGATTTCGTTTAGACCCCAGTTCAGCAAAGCATTTAAATATATTTCTATTCTTAAATCCACGAATCATCATAATGGGATTGTGCATGTGCTTTCAGTTAGATATGTGTGCTTAACCACCCTGTTGAATTTGAGCCATCATGTTAATCAGATGAATATTTTGAACTAGTGCCCACGGAAGCCAATGGGAGCCATTTCATCAGTTTTACTAGGCTTTTGCCATAGTCTCTTGGAGTAGGATCCAATTTTTATATATGTATAGAATATATAACCGTGTGTGTGTGTGTATGTATTTGATGTAGGAAAATTCAAGGTAGAGGTCCACTGAGAAGTCTGTCTGAGTCTGGAGTTGCCTTGTATCATGGATTTCAGTAGCAGTCTAAGAAATGAAAGAAAGCAATCTCAAAATGTCACCGGCAGCTGATTACTCATTCTTCTATTGCACAGCGCGCGTTATTCTGAAGGCTGGGCGCTCCCTCTGCCCTCACGAGCAAGGCAGTGTCACTTTGGTAACAGGAGCTTGTTTTCACTTAATAGAATCTGTCCTGCAAGTTACGGGGAAGATAAAAGTTTTTACAAGACGGTAAACAAAATTCTCAAAAGTACTGAGTGATGTAAAAGCTTAAATCTCCCCGACAGCCCCCGAAATGCAGAGCTCTGACTGAACAGTGGGGATGGCTTAGCTTGGACCAGCTGATAAGATTAGGCCTTCCAGCTGTTTCACTGTGCAAACGTCTGAGCTGATTGTGAATTAGCAGCTCAGGCACTGTAACAGTTTGCAGCACAGGTATGGGGTTATGCTACGCAGATTTGGTTGTTTTGCTTATCCTGAATCTGCAGTTTCAGACTAATGCGTTATCTTTTTCTAAGACAACTCAGCTGTTGGGATACGTTTGTCTTCCAATGGGGAGGTCAGAAAGGATCGATAAGTCTGATAAAGCAAGCAGTTGCGTTAAATAGGTCATTCCATTTGGCCCTGGTTGTAGTGTTACAGAAGCTGTACTTTCCAGAACAAATCTGCCATGCAAACATTAGCGCACACACCTAATTTTCCTGGCTTTGTGAAGATTTTCAGGTCATTTAACGCCTCTGACTCTGCTTTGAATCTTATGTTTCTTCTCCAAGATATATCCAAAATTTCACTCTAGAGAATGTGATTACAGTAAAATCATTTATAGCCTAATGTAAAAAAGAAAGCATTAATTACATTATAGCTGTGAATTTATAAAACTCTTGCATAGCTAAGAAATTTAATCGAGTTTGCCTCATTGCCAGCGGTTGTTGGAAGTAGTCATTCAGGGCTGTCCGTGAAACGTAATAAAAGGGGTTTATGTGCTTCCCAGAATAAATTCCTTTTTGCGTTTTGCTTTTAAAGTATTTAAGAAGTGTAGGGTTCCCCCCTTTCCTTTTTATAACTTTTGGAAACAAAAGTAAGTGATGTAGTGATGTTCTAGGGTGCTTTCTTGATCTGATTTTATCTTTATTCCGCCAGCCTTAAAAACGGTCGGATTTTTGGTGCCGCTGCTGCACCAAATCATGCTGGTTAATGGCCTGGCCTGTAGAATGCTGCTGCTCACAGCAGATGTTCTTAATTGGTTTCTTTATTAAAAAATAATTGAAAAAGATGGGTTGGACGCTATTTTATGCCAGATCAGCAGGGAAGAATGGAAGGCATGTGCTTTCCGTTTGTTAGGGTGATCAGTGTAAGCATCAAAGAGCAAAACTGGGAGGACAAGTTGCAAAAGTGCTGACTCTACCTGTGCCATACTATACCTGTGTACGAACTACTGAACAGGCGTGTTCATCAGTTTCTGCCTTCCTGGGAGGTGTTTCAGTGAATTTAACTGGAAAAGCAAGATTTCCCTGTAGTCATGGTTACTGGCTATCATTAGTTGAAATATTTGCCCATGTGATCTGCTCTTGCCTGAGTCACCAGTACCTGTCACGTGGAGGTGTCCATCTTCAAGCGCAGGCAGCTGGCCCTGGTGTTGTGGCGGTGCCATCGCAGGGGTGCGGAGCTCGGGGGTCAGCGGCTGCGTGCCTCTTAGCTGAGCTAGGGGGACCCCTCGCCGCCCCTTGAGCAGAGCTGTCTGCTCCTCGCTGGGAGGGCAGAGCTCACCCTTCCACGCTGTGCACAAATGCTCGTTGCTTTGTGCAGTAATGGACCACACTGGAAACATACGGGCATAACCTTAAAGCCCAGTGAACTGACTTCCACGGAAGAACTTTTCCTCCTTTCCCTCCTCCCTTTTTTTTCTTTTTAAATCTCTCCAGGACAGAGGCAGGGGACAGCGGCTAGCGGTTTTACCTTTAATATTTGCAAACTACAGGCTGGCTGTGCTTTCCTCTTCAGCTTTTCACTTGCAAGTAGTAATGGTTAATGTTTCCTTCTGAAAGCATGCCACACGTGAACTGGCTCTTACAGAAGCAGCTTAAATCATGTTTTATTGCCTTATTATTTATCAATAATAAGCTATTAGGCTTAAAAATTAGAGGTCATAGTCAAGTCTGTATGCTGTCTAATGCATTAATATGTATGCAAATGTTGAGCCATTCTGGGTAAAACATCTCCTCTAATGGGTCTTTAATATTGCTGGACTTTGGTTCCAGGAGATATTTAAACTAGTCCAGAACTTAACTACGATATTGAAGTTTAGGGGTTGATCTTTGGTTTTTCTGGCTGCTTTAGGAATCAAGTCATATTGGGATGGTTTATTGGGTGTTGGGAAGAAAGTAAATTTCCAATTGTGAAATTAGCATGGACGTACGGGTCCCAAGACCTCTGCCTCTAAAACTCTTCATCCACTGTTGCTCGATTATAACTTCTGAGATCCCAAAATAGTTAATTTACTGAGACTAAAAGCTTTTGAGCTGGACGGGCCATATTAATGTAATTCAAATGATGATATGACAATATTTAATCTCTTTCCTGCTCTATATTCTTTTTATTTCCTTGGAAAACCTGAGGAGTGCTATTTATCTTCTGATCTGAAGAGAAGAAAAAAACTGAAGTCAATTATTTTTCAGTTTACCCTGGAGGGGTTTAGAATTTGTAGACTTCACTGAGTAGAAAAAATTGAGTTGGTCCTTGTATCGCACGGAAACTTTTCTTCAATTCACTTCTCTAGATTTAAGAAATTTCATTTAGATA
The DNA here is from genome assembly GCF_040807025.1 of Struthio camelus. Taxonomy (NCBI): domain Eukaryota; kingdom Metazoa; phylum Chordata; class Aves; order Struthioniformes; family Struthionidae; genus Struthio; species Struthio camelus. The sequence continues at coordinate 7,433,524 of NC_090947.1, read as the reverse complement.
TTAAGGATATATTTCATATGTCAGAAGCTGTTAACTATCCTGCAGCAGAAAATCTCAAAAGACATCAATTTGTAAAGATGGTTTTCTTTATGTGGGGCAAGCAAGCCAATATTTAATTCTAACATCTAATGGTACCAAAATTTAGTTACAGCTCCCTTAAAAAAAAAATAAATTTGGAGTCTTATATGATAAAACTAGAATTAGATCATGCCACACCTCAGGTCTGTCAGCTTGCTTTGCAAGATGTGTGAAGAGCTTTGCACATTTATTGTAGAAATGCTTCTTACGTATTCTCTATGGTTATTAGTTGGAAAGACTTTTGAAGTAATGGCTAAGCTTGATATGCGTTATTTGAATCACGTTTTTTAAGGTCTCGCTATTAACAGAAGAATTGCCGTGGCTGTTTCAGACAAACAGCTGTATAGCAGATGGACGGTGTAGTGGACAATGCTGATGAATGCTTCAGGAAAGGGTAGAAGGAGCAGAGAGCGCTTATAGAGGCCAAGCTTGTGGCACCCCCTTCCCAGCAGCTGGCAGCTCAGAGACGTCTGTGAGCTAGGTAATGCATCTGAATCACTGTCTTCAGTAGCTGCCAGTGGACTGATCCCTCATGAATTTTTCTGTTCCTCCTTTGAAATAATTTAAGTTTTTCACCTTCAGAGAGTCCTGTGTTAGCAAGTGCCACGAATCAGCTGCGTCTGTCCCCATAAAGGTGCCTCCTACTAGGCAGAGAATCAGCCCGAGTCTGATGTCCCTTTTAAATCCCATGGAAACCTTGATAGAAGGGAGGGAGAGCTGCTGAGGGATTGATAATGGTAGTTCCTAAATTTGGAGTGGAGTCTCAAACTGTAAGCACCTATAGTTGGAAACTTTTCTTTTGCACAATAAGAACGAACCATGAATTTCGCAGCTGAGAAGTGAGAGGGACAAAAATCAATTCTTATAAGTGGTAAAATACGTGATCTCATGGTTATGGCATTGGGCTGGAGATCTCTGTGGTTCTACCACAGTTTGTGTGCAACCCTGAAGTGTCTGCCTGTCTCTATCTGCAAAGGAGATAGAAATGCTACTATTGACCTAAAAATTGCACAGCTCCCAGCATGTGGGAGCAGACTCCCTGGCACATTTGCATGTCTTTGTCCTTACAATAGCTCCAAAAGACAAAAAGGTGGCTCTCTGACCCTGTCTCCGATGGAAGAGTAGCACAGGCTAACAAAGCTATTTACCCGAGTCAGGGAGCTGGGAGCAGCATGAAGACTTGAATCAAGGCCCTTGGCTTTAGCCTGATGTCTTAGCTACTAAGCTGCTCTGCCTCTCTGAGCAACGCTTTTGTAAGGCACGGGTGCGTTGGAAGGCTTAATTTATAAATTTTTATAAATATCTGTAAACGTGTTAAGAAAAACAGTGAAGGTGATATTAGAAGTGCGTTATTCTGTTGGGCAGCAGCAGCTGGAATATATCAGTGCTGCAATTACATTTGATGGTGCCTGTACTGTGTTTCAGGAATGCTGCCAAATGGCATTTTATTCATACCTCAGAGCTCTGTTCAGATGAAAAAAGTTAATTTCCAGGCTTCTTGGCCAAAAAACGCCCGCAGGTCCTTATACAATTTGACTGCACTGGGACCAAGGCCTGACTCAGAGCAAAAAGCACCATTCAGGCTGGTGTCATTAGTGGTCAGAATTAAGACTTTAACAAGTACCTCTGACAAGGGTGAGGCTAGAAGTGGTGCTTCCCCAGCCAAGATGTTAGTGGCTAGGACTAAACGACTAGTATGTCAGTCAAGCCTGAGTCTGAGCCCATTCCTAACACCAGGCCATCTAGATTTCTGACAAGCACTTCTGCAGAGTAAGTCATCCCAAAAGAGAGGGGCCTTGACTGACAGAATTAGTTTTCCCCCCCTCCCCCCCCAAGGAAGGGACAACTTTCTGTTAAATATTTATGGGTTAATTTTTTTTAACTCTTCCTCATGATTCCTCTTTTGTCTCCAGGTCAAGTGTGTCAGTTCTATGGCTAGGTGTGGTTGGATCAGGATTTTTTCATGTTTTGAGTGTTACGAATATTTCCCATCCATATTTTTAATGTAGGTGATGCTTTTCTTCTCTTCCTTTCCCAGACAATGAAAAGGCATTAATTACCAGCCTTGCCAATTGTTTTTCTAGGTGAGACTCCTTCCACTGGTTTGTTTCTCAGTTACAGCAAGTAATGGACCTGATGTCCTAACCTCACTTGCTGCTTTCGAGCTCTTTTAAGAGTTGATCTGCAGCCCGCTGAAGGCAGGAGAGGCTTTCCTAGTGTGGCCGACAGTGCTTTGCGCTGTTGCCTTCCTACTGAACTGCCTCCACATACATCATCTGCTACAGAACAGTCCTGCTACACCCTCTTCCACACACAGGTAGGCTTTCTTTTATTTTTTTCCTTTTGCACCAGTCTTTCCCTCTGCAGCACCATCAGCGTTGGCAGGCCGGCCAGGTATTAATCGTCTTGTTTCCCCTTTGACGCTTCAGGAATCTAAATTTCTTTAGCCAAGCCTGCACTAAGAGATGGGATTGAACATAAGGGTTAGCTGGTGCTGGCAGTTCAGAGCTGGTTGAGAAGACAAGTCTCCTGCAGATGAAATTGCCCTTGCCACATCATTCAGGCTGCCCAGCTGAAGTTACTGTTGCTTAGCTACAAGAGTCTATAATAAGAGCTGAAGCAACAGTGGAGTTGGTACTGAAGCATTTCGGATGTGACAAGACCCAAAGGATGCTCATCGTGTATGTGCAGGAATATTACAGATCCCGTATGCTGAGATGTTAGTGACCGTGACTGTTAGCTTTTATCTTACATGTCTCTGGTTAAAGGGGGACATGTTGACACTAGCTCAGCTTTTACTGTAGCTGGGTTGTGTACCAACTGTGGCCAGAGACACTGATTTTAAGGAGTGTGCGTGTGTGTCTTTGGAGGGAGTTTTTGAATAAGGGTGAATATTGAATAAGGCCTCTTGGGGGTTTCTGCAAGGAAAAGCCCTAATGACCTCTGCGTTAAGTCTCTAGTTGCTACTGCAATTCTATGGAAATATTGGTAGCTGCCATTTATTTCTGTAACAGAACTTTGCAATTCTGGGGGGAGAGAAAAAGATCTTTGAGAATGACTTAATGAAGGGATGCCTCCGAGTCTCCAGACTGTGCTCTGGCAGACTCACCACCGAAGTGGTAGGAAGGGCTGCCTCTTGGAGAGCACCTGGATTTGTCTCACTAGAAAACGCCATCGCTCTCACCTTGCTGGCATTGTCAGTGCCACAGACAACCGCAGTTACACCACTACAGCAGTCCTTAAGACTGATCCCCCTGGGAAATGTCTGTGTACCAGTGTATCTGTTGTGAGACTCCTGCTTCTCATTGACACGGTTGCACCACAGACCAGAGCAGGTTTACCTGTGTTCTGTCCACAGCTGTTAGCCTTGTTTTACCTCTCCACGTGCCTGACAGTCGTCATCCCTACAGGGTATGGCTTGGGACTTTGCAGGAGCAGCTCCTCACTGGAGAGCCCCTAGGAATGGAGCGGAGGAAGAGGCACCAAGAGCAGGCAGCTGGGACCAGGCAAGGTCGCCCTGAGAGAGCTCCCGCGGCTGAGCCCCGAGGACAGGAGCTGAGGGGGAAGAACTTTCCTCCTCGGGGCAGCCCAGGGACCCAGCAGGTAGGCAGTGCCTCTGCTGCCCTGCCAGAGGCCTTCAGCCACCACGTTCCCATTCCCTTCAATAGACAAAGGTGCAGCAAGCTTTTAGAAGGATTCACAATAGCAAAAACCTGCCTGAAATAAGACGACAGCCCTATAGGGCTTTTGCCCCTCAGTCAAAAACTCTATTCATTTGCTAGCTGCGTTGTTAGGTGTCTATAAGCCCTGCTAATCCAGACTGTTAATATTTTTGATGATTTCCCAGCTGCGCTGTCAGCTTTACTTGTCAGTGCTTTCCAGAAACTTCTTCACCAATGCAAACGTAGTTGGAAAAGGACAGACGTGTGTCTTTTGGCTTGAGCAGACATTTCCCCACCATCCCTATAAATCTTTTCATGAATAGTTAATTTGTGAAAGCAGAGTCTCATGGATCAATGGCAGAGCAGTTAAAAAGTGAAAAGTAGAAATTAGATGAAATGTGAAGTTTCTTTTTAAGACTTCTATTAAATAGTGCAGACTTGGAGGAAGACTCCATCCTTGGGTATACTTTTTCACTGTACTCAAATACACTATGGAAGGATTGATTCCCAAAATTAAACCTTGGTTATTGGAGTCAGGTTACATAATGTAGTATCAGTGTAAACTGCAGAAACTATCCATATGCTCTGTAAGTATTGATCTGTCTGTCTGCAACAGTGACACCGTTCAGCTTTTCCCTGCCAGTTTTCACTGGTGACTTATTTTATCTTTTTACAAACTGATTATGATTTTGCAGTGTCATGAAAATGAACGTCTTTGATTTCACAGGATGCATTGTCTTTCAGTTCCCAGAGCAACTACGTGTGAAAGACAGGAGTGTTGTGCTTCAAGCAATGTTAATTAATAGTCTGGAGGTGAGTTCCAAGTTCAACAACTGAATTTAGCAGCAGTTTATCTGAACTCAAGAGAAGATTTCTCTGAATTTCCAGCAGAATCTGGAAGGACTGCGAACACAAGGCCTTAAGTGATAATCAAGATTTTTGGAAGGGATGCAATTTGTCGTTTTCCAAGGCATAAGCCAGCCTCTCGGTAGGGAAGGGTTGCATGAAACATTCACTGTGGAAAATTTTTAGTAATGGCTTTACGCACAGTTCTCGCACTCACGCGTGTAGCACCTTGGCTAAATGGGAAGCTGGTTTGATTCACTTTGGCTATTCCTGTTGTAGTCCTCAACTCCACATCGGGACCCTGGCAACGTGACCAACCAAGTAAGCGTTGAATCAGATCCCTCACTTTGTCAGAACTAGTACTCACTGTCTGAGCCTTGATTGCAAAGTGTGCGTATGTATTGTCCAGATAACCACCTGAGGGTTGATACCCTCAAAACTGCTGGGGTCTTGGATTATTTGTTGTGTACCCGTTGCAAAAAGGGACGTTTTAGAGGGTTTGATTCTACTGGTACCCTTGGGACTCTCCGGATTCCACGCTGAAGGATGAGTGTACTGGCTGCATTTGTTCTGAACTTGCCCCTCGTTTTACCTAGTTTAATCGTGTCTTTGTGGACACTTGGGCCTTGTGTTTTATCACAGACATGCATGGTGACTTCTGCTGTAGCCTGATCTCCAGGTGGCTGAGGAGAGGTTTTCTGCAGATGAGATTGAAGCAGAGCTGTGTTTAGGTCCTTCTATTTCTCGTTTATGGGGAGGGGGAAGAAAAGGAAGGAAAGAGGCATTCAGTTGGCACAAGTGGAATTACCTCGGAGAAACAAGAACAGAATTTGGCCAAATATCTTTTACTGCTAGTATAATGAGAAATAACTGTCTTGCCAAACTGAAGATGGCCTCAAGAGTACCTCCTCTCCCAGCTGGGAGCGCAAAGACTACTTCTTTGCATCCACGTTTCATCTCTGTGGTAACTGTGGTCGTTGTGTGGAAAAGTAGCTTGAGGAAATCATTTCTTTAGGCTTGGTGTCTTCAGTGTGAGTCGGCAACAGGAAATAAAAGAAAAGAGCCAGCACCTTGGTGTAGCTGTGTCATTGTGCTCAATCCCCCTGGAGTGGGACCACAGGGAGAACCTAGAGGGTGTTGTGCTGGAGAAGCGTCTGTGGAGTTAACGGCCTTGCTGATCGGGTGCTCCACGAGCCAAAGGCTGGCAGGAGCTGCCACCTCTCACTGCAGCTGGAAAGCGGCCAAGCCCTGCAGAGTGATGTAAGACCAAGGAGGCAAGGATTAACAGAGACCTACGGGAAGGGGGGGAGGATGGCGGTTTTGGCCTTCTGTTTGGCCTCCGTGTCTTAAAGAGATTGTTCTTGATGCTTGCATTACAGGTGGATGACTCACGAGCCCTGGAAGACACTGAAGATGACCCCAGAATTATGGCAATGTGAATGAAGCCTGATCAGTTAAGAAGAGGAGTTAGTTATAAAATATTTTGCACTGCATTTGTAGTTCAGATACAGTGGCACAGTCCTCCTGAGATAAGGTATGCTGAGGAGCTGGACCTCAGATTATTATTTCTTACTGTTAACAGCAATTTAACTCAAACACATATGTAAACAGTGAGGAACAAAGTTCTTTTCTGAAAGTTTTAGTGCTTTTGACCCCAAACTCAAAAAAAACCTCTCAGTGAAATACATGGTAATATGCCTAATCTTTGCAGATTTTTAAAACAACAGATACTGAAAAGTGAAAATCCACAATCAAGTGGAATAGCCTTGTGTGGCTGCCTAATAGAAAACACTGTTCATGTATGGGAATTCAGCTCAGAGATTTGTGCCTTACATGTGTAATTTATGAGATTGTTCTAACACCAAAAACAAGGCAGAAGTTTGAAAATATCCTGGATCACTGCCCAGTTTTTAACTTTATTTCCTGTATATTTACTAGCCTATCACTTCTAAACCTGTTTTGCCTCTCGCTTAGCAATGGAGCTATGCCTGCGCAAAAGCATTACATGTATGCTAGGTAAGTCAGCACATTAGTTTTACACTGGGAACAAACAATGGATATCCATTATCTCGCTCAAAAAACAGTTGTTCTCTTGTGTTATGTTGACTGGGCATTGATCACTCCTACTGACCTTTTATCCGTGGTGGTGGTGGTGTTAACTTTTCCTTGCTGTAGCAGAAAGTGATGCCAGGCCGTTAGGGAACCAAATTATTAAACTTTCTGATTTTTTTGTGACCAAATAGCAGATATGTTATCATGTAGGGACCCTTGCCTTAAGCTACTCAGAAGGGATTTTGATAAGTGTTTGGCAGCTCTCCTCACTCCCTTGCTTTAGTATCTTCCTTCTCTTTACTATACTGTCCTTTCAAAGAGGAGGAGGAGATTCTCAAAACCATAATGTGGAGTCGTTTTGTTTTACTGTCAGCTTTCCTTTGCTAACAGCCACACAAATGATGGGATTTTTCTTTCTTTTCATTCTGGAGGTACACAAACAGATCAGCCCATTAACTAACAGACTCAGTGCTGACACCAGTGTATCCATGGCAACACACCAGCCTGCGCAAGCGTCTGAAGGCACTTTTAAAATCAGAAATATCAAATGATGACAGGGAGTTACTTCAGACAATGGATGTTTACAGATGTCACAACCACCTGAAACACTTCTCTCTCCACCCATCAGGTCCTTGATTAGAACATACTTTTACGTTTATCTTACAGCTCCTTTGTCAGAAGACTCAAGGCAGAATTAATCCCTGTTTTGATTTTTTCATTCAAATTACTGGCTGAGGTAACTTATGGGAATGAGCACTCCAAGTGCACTCCCTGTTGCACTTTTTTCTTTGAACTGAGTGGGAGTACAGGTCCTTCAAATGATAAAATCCAGTGCACTAGTCAAAAAAGTGACCTATACAAGTCTAACGTATTTCTGAGCTAACAGATGTAGTTGCGCGACTGTTAGGTTGACTTGGTGATTTGCCCAATAAAGTTGCGTAAAATACTGCTTTTCTGTAGTGTACAATAGATAGAACGAGATCTGATCAACCACGTTTTTGCCATCTTTACGTAACTTTGCCTGTTGGCATGGGAGAGACCACGTTACTGTGCTTACAGTTGCTACGTTTCACAGATCCAATGGGTTCTTCAGCGCTGTTTTCAAGAGAGAACATTTGGATACTCAGACTGTGTTTCTGAAACCAATTGCAGCAAATTTATCTGTTCATTAAGCCGGGTGCTTGTGTGCGGTAATATCTATAATTCAGATTGGGTAATTGCGCATGAAGTACTGATCTGCGCAGCTAGACAACCATTTGGCAAATATACAGGCATAAGCCAGCATGAATTTGCAGGTGTCGTGCATGTAGCCAGTAGGAGACTTCAGGACTCTGCCCCTCATCTTTCATGTACAAAGAAGAACCCACAAGGCTGCCCGTTTACAAGAGTTTCTAGTCCATTAGATTCACAAACCGATTGTGACCCTGGATGTGAGCAGCTGTTTTAAAACATAGCAAACCAATAGGTAGTCTTCCAGCAGTTAGGACCGTCATCCTCAGGCTGAGGAATTATCTCAGCCACATAGAGATGGGTGTGCTTGTCTATTAGGCTGCAGGCTGAGGCCATTCGCAAATCCAGACTGCATGCACTGTTTACACAAAAGTGTAGGTTGAGGCTGAGTTTAAAGCTTGGTTGTGGTGAAGAGCCCAAGCACATCTGATGCTTAACCTCGAAGCCATGGTTTTGCTGGGGCAGCCCAGCTGGATCCAGCACAGCCTTGTCTGCAAGCAGGTCTTCTGAACTTAAGCTTTCCTGAGCAGTGGCTCAGCAGTGGCTAATAGCCAGCAGAATGTTTGAAAAGCATGCAGTGTGCACGAGCGTTCTTTCCAGTCCCTGCTCTTCTGCTGTGGAGACGCTGCCTGACAGGCTTTGTTCTCTTTTCACAGCTGATCCATGTAAAAGGGTGAGAGTCTATCACAGCACTCTGCTAATGGCCATAATCCTTTAGCTCAGACAATGTGGTACTGTGCTTTTAGGACTGCAGGTTCTGGAGTCCTGTGCCTGCTTCAGCCTTGGCTTGATGGTGTGCTCTTTGTCTTTCCAAAAATTGACTAAGGTGTTCACTTAGAGCTGGTAAACTGGTCATGTTTGTAGCCTTTGGGGGGGGGGGGGGAAGCAGCCCCATGTTCTGTCTGGATATGGCTCCCTTCTCATAATAAACAATGTTAATGTTTTATTCATAAAAAGGGGAAAGAAATGCAAAGCCCAAAACCTAGATGAACTACTTTGCCCCATGTTGTGATGCGAACTTGATTAGGTTAATCTATTTTCAGCTGATAATTTAAGCTTTAGGCTGGAAAATGCAGTAGCATTTACATACGTGAACATAAAGAGCCTTATTGAAATTCCACATGAATAAAACAAGTTATCAGTGCATCAAAGAACTAAAGAGCTTCCATGTGCAAGCGTAGAAGTAGATTCCTTCTGAGCTCTTTAAATCTCAGTAGATACTGTTGGGAAAATTTGGATTCTCCCCTAAACCAGGAAATAAAATCTCAAGTCGTCTACTCCCCGTTTTCCAACTAGTTTGACAATTGAGTAGTTTGTCCCATTTATTTTAGAAAGCAACTGTTTTCATATAATTTAGCCACAGATGCAACGCGTCAAGAGATTTCACTACTTAAACCGTAATATGTTCTGCTCATCTTCCGTTAAATCCTGTAGGTAGAACACCTAGAAAGACTGAATGGTGCAGTATTTTCTTTCCTACCACTTTTCAGAATAGAGAAGCACTAGTGAGAAGCTAGAAATGGCAAAACAGCCTGAGCTTAAAAACTTACACTTGTTACTTCCTGGCAATCGTCATTCTCTGTTCTAACTAGTCAAGTTAAGAGCGAAAAATTACAATTTTCCTAGAGATTTTGTTGTTTCTTCTTGGGGAGATGGGAACTTGATAGGGGAAGTGTTCCTTCATACCCAGAAAATGAGTCAAAGCAGTGAAAAATGATTTAGGTGAAGAATTCTCAATAGCTGAATTCTGCAGGGATCAGTACTCCCCTCACTTCCTTTTGAATATGTTTACAAAACCACCTGTGAGATGTCCCTTACAAGAGAAGTCTGACATCAGGCCTTTTTTCGCTTCAGCAAAGCTAATCAGCTCCATCACCAAGATGTCACAAAGACTCCAGAGCTGAGAGAAGTAGTAGGCAGGTGAGAAAAATGACAAGAGAAAAAGGAAGCTCTGAACCTAACCAGCTTACTCTGTAAGGGACCTCTACTGTCCGTTTTTCATGTTAGCGTGGTGTCTGGGGATCCTTTACTTTGGATCACAGTAGTTAGACGTGTCTTCCACCCTCAGCTTGCCGAAAGACTCTGCTTTTTTGCCTTAGATGACGGTCCAGGCCTGAGGATCAGGATGTCCGCTTGAGTAGAGTCCGGAGAGGACTACTGTAATTTACTTATTCAGTGATGATGGTAGAAGCGTCACAAACTCCAGCTTGTGCAGAAGAGAGCACCTTGCCTCCTTGCATGTCCAAGAGCAGATAGCACCAGTGTTTTATACCTTCTTTTTGTTCTCAGATTGTTCCACTCCTAATGCAAGTCTGTCTTTTGACCTATAGAGCCCTTGGTAAGTTAGAGTCTAGCTCACGAAAGCGAACTTTTCATCAAAATTCATATAGGTACCTATGTTCCCTTGGACAAAAAGAACAGAGACGGTGAAGATCAAAAAGCCAGAGTTGCTCTGGGGAAAGCCCTTCTGCGGTGGCTAGGTTTACCAGTGGAGAGAAAGCCGAAGGCACCCGCTGCTGGTGTCAGAGCAACGGCTCTCATCTGCTTGTTTAAGGCTTTCTCATGGTAACCTGAGGCATAAATTTACAAGCAGGTAATATCTCCCAATAATCTCTTAAAAGTAAACATCATCAAATAGAAGACAGACAGAAAAAAGAGGGTTTTTCTATGGAAACTTTGCTAGATGAGCTAATGGGATAGAGGCAAGTTTCTTGTCCAAGTCTAAAACAAATTGAGCATACTTTCTCTCGTGCTGAGCCAGTGACAAATTCAGTGGAAGCTTTTGTTTTGCTTATCAGTTGATAGCGATCATTTTAAGGAGCTATTTGGCCGATGTTTTTTCCTCGTTTCCTCAGTTGGGCGCTAGAGGGACCCTAGAGTTTTCTCACGGTGGGAAACATCTTGGTGATGCTGCCTTTTACAGTCATCTTAGCCTAGGTGCCCCCAAGGGCCAAGGTGGCAAAAACTACTCAACCAGTTGCACGTGCTCAGACACTGGAAAATACGTGATTGGGGAGAGTGCTCAAAAATACCGTAGACATACTTCCCCTTGCTTCATAATTCTCATTTACGCTTACAGCTCTTCTGATTATGAATAAATAAGAGCTGACTTTGACTTGACTGCTCTTTTTATTTAGCTGATGTTGTGATGCTGGCACTGAGACTTGAGTCACATTGTGTTTTTGAGAAATTAAACGTTTCCATTCTGAAGCGGAGCCGAGTATGTGAGTTGCCAACACTTTCAACTCGAAAAATTGTCAGAGAAGTAGCAGTGGTTTGTTATAACTATATAATAAGAGAAGAATATATATATTCATATGGTGTGTTTTGGAATAGCATTTTCTGGCTGCTGTTTGAAATGAAACTCTTCTTTAAAAGGATTATAGATGATGTTTTTCTTTTTTTTTTGTTAGCAGGCAGGCAAAATTTCTCTGTGCCTGACTTAGTAGACCTTCAGATGGAGGTTCATAATTCATTGTGTCAAAGCTTTATGTTAAACCTCATCATTAATGAGGTTATGTAAAAATCTTTTTCCTTTTTAAAATCTTTCCCCATTATCTCTTAGTAGGATGATGCTTTGATCTCTGCATGAATATTTCTTTAAAAAAAAAGCATGCATGTATCTTAACATTTCTAATGGAAATTATAAGACTATTTCCTGTCTTAATGTCTAGTGTCAACATCATTTCTGAACATTTAATGTAAGATAGAATGTAATTTGACTACCTGATTATCTCAGGGAACATGGCGAAAGCCATGTTGTTTTTTCTCTGTTTATTTTTTAGCATCTTTGGTTGTTTAAGGCAGAGCTGCAGCTGAATGACTAACTTCCAAGGTTCACCACCTCTCTCTCTCTGCAGGCTGCTACTGAAAACAGACAGGCTGCTGTAGGACTGCATCTCAGCTCAGTGCATTGGTTTCTCCATGACTGTTGCATATGCAGTATTCTGAACACTTCTCTAGTTACATCACCTCTCTCATCTTCAGGAATGGTGATGGACAGAACATAGTCTATTGCACGTAGAGATATCGAGGCATCTCTTCCATGATACCTCTCAGAGTATTCATGTCCTACCATAGTATAAGCTGTCCTTTCCCTCTTGTAAGCTTAAAACGAATTGCAATTTGGATGAAGTACAACTGTTTCTTCTTAATCAGGTCGGCTGCTCGTTCCCTCTCAGGGCTCCTTCTGATTAGCCTTTATTTGAAGCCTGCATTGCCCATATTTGGATGATGAAAGGGCAAAGTCCCTACACTGGGAGAGAAAGCTCCATTATGGTCTTTGCATGGCCAGGTAAGCCTCAAAGGGGGAAGGTACTGAGCAGGGGAAAGGCACTGCTGACTCTGGGGTGCTGGTGTACCTTTTTTTTACTTGCTGAATGGGTGTCTTTACTCCTCGCAGTCAGGAAGAAAGAATGCCTGCAGCAAGCGCTCTTCGCTAGAAGCACCTCCTCTGCACAGATATACAACTCCAACGGTGAGTAATCATAGAGGAACATGACGGGTTTGTCCTCTTGGCATGCTCCCCTTCTCCCTTTGCTTGCCATTCGTTCGTAGATGAAATGGTTGAAGAGGAAAATGGCAGTGGTGGGAAGCTTTTCTGGAACAGCTTGAGGAGGGCGAGGGAAAGGGAATATAAGGGAGTATTCAAAGACTTGGATCTTTAAAGGAGAACAAGCCTGTACAAATACATAAAGTTGGCATCCTCAAGTCGCTTTATTGGCATAGCTGGTTAAGCATCCTAAATGTAATCCAAGGTAGTAGTAGTTGTGGGATTGCCATCACTATGCTGCAGCTGAAGAAGCAGAAGCAAAGGTTGAGTCTGTGCTTTCATGAGCCTGTGTTTTTGTCTACCCAGTCTGAGAGTTGAGGCCCAAATTAGAGATATGAAATATTCTAGATCACCTATTAAAGTCTATGAGGAGAAAGAGTGCTTACCACTCCTGAAAACCAGGTACCTAAAATTAGTGAGGCTTAAAAATAAGGGCAGAACACTTGCTCAGAGTGATGCAGCGGAATGTGACAAAACTAGAATTGAAATTTAAAGGTTTTGCACTGTAGTGTAGGTTAAAATTAATGTGCAGTCTGGGCACCTGATTAAAAAGAACACTTACCTGTAATGGCTCAAAGCATAGCACATGTTTCCAGAACATTTATAAGTGGTATGTATATGGCATACTCAGAATTACTGGTTAGGAGTATGATGTGCTGGCTGCCTTTGCACATTCATTTTTAACGAACTCATTAAATTTGTTTAGGCAATGGAAGAAGGTAGTAAGAGTCGTATTGTACTCTTTCATCCCTGGTGAAAGGAACTGAAACCAAAGGATTCTGACGAGAAAGGCTGAGATTGGCGCATGCTGTAGCTGCACCATGCCAGTGGAGTGGCTCGAGGGATGAATTTGCCCTTATGTGTTTTGTTTTCCCCAGAGGGCTACAAAGCCATTAACTGACAGCCAGTGAGGGGCAGAGGAGGGAAGCTGAGTTTGGAAAGCTTGGTCACTTGGGTAAGTGACAAAGTCATAGGATGCCTTTTGTTGCCGAAGCCCAGGAAACGACTGGCGAGCTTGGCCGTGCACAAGCGCAGAGCTGTGAGCTAGCACCGCGCTGTCTGAGGTGTGGTAAAAGCAACGTTTAGCTGTGTCCAAGTCGTCTTTTTCCAGAAGAAAAAGAGAAATTTGATCAAGCTGAGCCTTGCGTTATTGCAAGACCCAAACGCAACCAGCTGGGGAGCTTCCAGGCTGCTTTTCTGTGATCACCGGGAGGATTAATCCTTCCGCGGCGGCGCCAGCCGCCAGCCCGCAGCGCCCGTCGTCAGGGCACGGCCGAGCGCGCCCCGGCCGGCGCTGGCTTCGGCTGCTGGGGACGGCGCGGCGGGCAGGTAGCGGGGCGGGGCGGGGCGCGGCGCCTCCCTCCGCAATGCAGGGGCGGCCGGGCCGGGCCGGGCCGGGTGGCAGCGAGGGGCCCTGCGGGAGCGGCGCCGGGGCGGGGCCGGGGGAGGGAGGGAGGGAGGGAGGCGGGTCCTGGGGGCTCGCGGCGCGCAGGCGGCCGCGTCCCGGCGACAGCCCCGAGAGCGGCGGGGCGGGCTGAGGCGGGCACGGCGGCGGCGGCACCGGTACCGGCGCGTCGCGTCCTGTCCTGTCCTGTCCTGTCCTGTCCTCTCGGTGCGTCCCGGTGCCGGCGGCGGCGCTCAGGTAAGGCCTCCCGCCGCCCCGTTGGGGACCGGGCGGGGGGGAGGGGGTCCGCGCCCCCTTGTCGTCGGCGTCGGAAGAAGAGAGAAGAAAGGACAAAACCGGGCGGGGGGGGGGGGGGGGAAGGCAGCCGGCGCCCCTCGGCCGAGCAGCCCGGCCGCGCGCTGCCCTGTCAGGGCGCGGCCGTTGGGGCCGTTGGGCGCGTGCCCCGCGGTGCCGCCCTGGCGCCGCGCCCCGGCCCCGAGCCCGCTGCGGGCCGCCTTCTGCCGGCGGCCGCGGTAAAGGGACGGGGCCGTTGGGTCTGAGTGGGAGCGGGCGACTTTTGTCAGCTCCCGGTAGCGTTTTGAGCATCTTCAAGGCTGTAAAGCCCTTTAAGGGATGTAACCTCCTTTCCTCTCCTGCCCCCAAGCCTAAGCTAAAGGGATCCGTAAGGCCGAACAAAGAACGTTGCTTGGGACGAAGGGGTGCGACGGTTGCAAGTACTTTTAATTTGCTTTGGGGAGGAAAAAATAATTCCCTGTATTGAATGAACGGGCTGTGGAAACAACTGCATACGGGGAGGCTAGCGGCCGCAGTGAGGCAGTGGAGAACAAAGCCTTTTTATGTAAGAAAAAATTATGCAAAACGTGCCTCGCTCCGACCGCTGCAGGTACAAGCCGTCAGCATATGCAGCTCCGTTCCCTAATGTTGCTCTGAATGCGATCTACCAAATAAAGACTGCTTGCCTCAATTTCTCGCGTATATGTGTGAGATTCCAGGCGCGACCTGCCCTCTGAATAAGATGTGCCTTTGGAAACAGCGTTGGGAAAGAAGGGGGTGTGTCACATGCTGGGAGAGGTTTTTTTCTGTGTTAAAAATACCAAATAATTTGTTTCCGTATTCTAAGCAGGAATTTTCAATTTTTCTCTGAATAAAGATCTTTTCTGCTATGTCGGTGGATTTTTATGTAGAGTTCTTTCTCATATAAAGTCGCAGGCTTTCGCATACAAGTGGTTATTAACAGAAAAATCATACAGTAGAATGGGATGTATATGTTGGTATTTTGTAATTCTTACTTGTTCTAGATGCATATTGTCCTTACTTTGCAATTAGTCATATCTTTGTGCTTGTGTCAAGTGATCTTTGTCCATCCTTTCTCAAAAATGTCATTGCTGTCCAGCACTGGTACGGCTCACACTTCAGAAAACGTGTCCCTTTTGTTTTCAGAAAGGTTTTATTTTTGCAAGACTGAAGCATGTATTCTTTCCTTTCTGCTCAGTTTCTTCCCCTTTGTCCCCAAACCGTTGTTTTTTCCCTGTGATGGAGCCTGCTTCATTCACCTGTGCTGGCTTAGACTTGCAGGGATGTCTAGACAACAGATCTCAGAGCCAATGCACCCAAGAGGAGGCTCAGCTGCAGGAATTATTTGTTTTCTATAGCTCTTCTCTGTTCCCTCCCTACTGGATGACATGATCGCAGCATCTCAGCCCTTGCTGCAAAGAGGAAGAATGTGCTGAGGGAGCATTACGTAGTGAAATTGGCCTTGCTGTTACTTCATAGATCGCTAAGAAGTGATTCACAAGCAATAAGAGAATGGGCATCTTCCCTGGGTGTGATAAAAGCTCTTTTCAGTTAGCATAGAGACATTGAACTTAAGATGGTATATTCTCAGGCTCACAGCAAACAACCAAAAAAAAAAAAAAAACCAAAAAAACCCCCATCCTTTGGCTTTCTTGGGGTTTCACTTTCTTGGGGTTTCACTTTCTTGGGGTTTCACTTTCTTGGGGTTTCACTTTCTTGGGGTTTCACTTTCTTGGGGTTTCACTTTCTTGGGGTTGCAGTCCTGCCTGCAGGACATCTGTTGCTGAACTGCAGCCTTATCTAGAAGGGAATAAGAGTGTGTTGCTCTTAACCTGTAAATGAATGAGTAGCATCCAGAAATTCAGAAGACTGATATCCTGGTGTCCTAGGACTAGATGACTTCCTGAGGTCCCTTCCTACCTGAATTATCCTATGATCTGGATATTTTCGTGTATGTCACCTTAAAGTCCGTGTGTGTACTTGATTAAGAAATCAAATTTTGCTTGTGTGTGTATGTAAAATTGGTCCTTAAGCCTCAGAGATGCATGTTTTGGTCCATCTGCATTTAGTCAGTTGCTTAAACACATGTTTAATTGCCCTTGAAACTAGTGAACCTTAAGTATGCTTAAAGTTAAGCATGTTCTTAGGTGTTTTGCTGAAAAGGGAAAGAGTGTAAATTCCAGGTATAGCTATGTGGGCTGAGTCCTGGAAAACCGTGGATGATGTCTGGCAGTGCTGAGTACCTTCAGAGGAGAAATGGAAGTGAATGATTTTCCAGGATGCCACTTAAATCCCTCCCCAAACACACGTGCACACGTTAAGGGAGAATATGGGACTTGGTGTGCTTAGGGCTGGTCTGGAGTTCTTCACATCACGTCCAGCGATGCTTCTTGGCAGTAAACCTGTAGTGCATCTGAGTGGATAAGTGAAAACAGCCTGAAACTGGTTTCCATGTGGTAGAGCTGGTTTGGAGGGACTGTGCTGGAAACTGAGGTGGTTTCTTAAGCCCTCTGCTTCAGTAGAGGAAAAAAGCTTTTCTTTTGGGGATAGATTTGATCACAGGTAATGCTCTTAACTGTAAGGCGGTGTTTCAGAGTGTGATTCAATGTGACATCTGTAACTCCTTTGTAGGTTTTGGAAGAAAGGACTGATATACGCATGGGGTTAATTTAGATTGCTGTGGCTACATGGGTTGACTGTGCTAGCTCTTAAGAAGATTTGAGGTCTTGATTGACCCATTTTACTTTAACGCTAATTGTTTGCTGCTTTGTTAAGGAGAAAAGATGAGCTAATGCTGTTGTTCCTCTTATGGTTTTATGCTCGTTGATATTTTTCCCTACAGCAGTTTTGCAAATGAGACTGATCTTTGTTCTTTTGTCTTGATTGGGAAGGTGAGGGGGAGCCGCACAATCTTTCAAAACGATAAGGAGACAAGGCTTGCTTTTGGAGTGTCGGTGTTTGTATCGAGTATCTTGCATCTTTGTTGGTGTGCCAGTTTGAAAGGATGTATTGAGAAAAGGTGAGACTTCGGCAGCCTCAGTTATATAAAGATGTATCAGCTCTCTTTGTCTCCGTTTAGCTGTCTCTTGTGAGACAGGTTAGTTCTGCTTGAGCAGTCTTGCCCAATGTTACAATATGCTGTTTCTTTTTTACTACGTTCTTTAAGTAGGTTCTTTAGTATGTTGCTTTTCTAATTTTCTGTGGTGAGGTCAGCATTTCTTTACTTTAGCACACGCTGTCTCTTTCAGACAACATATATGTATATATCTGTATACTTATCTAGCATGAAGGAGAAAATGACTCTCTTACAAGCAAGAGTGTTAGGTGGAGAAAATCAATGTAACTGCATTGACTTCTTTGAATCTGCACCTGACTTGTGCCATCTGGAAAAAGACGATTCCCCTTTCAGATCTGTTTTCTCATTAATATCTGGAATGCTTTTCCACTTCAGTGAAATGATCAGTTTATACTTGTGAATTTACATGTTACAGATTTGTGGATAGAGTTCAGCCCTACTGGCAACTTACGTTCCTTCGTTTACAGTTGAAACTAATGGCTACTGGGAGCTGAGCAGTATTCCTTGTCTTGTGTTGGTCCAGCCTCCTAGAAAGAATTAGGAAGAGTTTTCAAATAGTTGTTCTACTGGCTGTATTGCATTTAGATTGCAGGAGCTTTCAATGAGTTGAATCTATGAAAACTTACTTTTCTGTTTGTGGAAATCGTTTTGCCCCCTGAGGGAGATTTAAATTCAATTTTCAGTATCCATTTACAAAACTAGCTTTATTTTAAATGTGTATACTACCTCTAGATAAACAACATCTTGAAAAGAAAAGAAAACAGCAGTCTAATTGTGTCAGCTAACTTGGTAGCATTTAATTATAAGAGCTATTGATTCAATTAACCCTACAATTTCACTTTATTTTCTGAAGAGAATGATAGTGGCTGCTTTCTGGTTTAACACTAGGAGCTGTCAGTTCTGTTTTGAGGAGTATACATTATCTGTTAAAACAGCTGCCTTGACGTGTGGAACTTGCTGCTTTTCCTGATGTTCTGATCTTGGGTGTAATTCTGATGAGCGAGGTTAGAAAACGTGTCAAAATGAGAACTTAGGGTAGGAATATTTTAAAGGCTCAGACTGTTGTCCTCTCATTAAAGCTGAAGGATGCTGGAGTCAAGAGAATAGTTAGGTGAAAGCTTTTGAAAATTCAGGCCTCGGGCCAAATTTGATCCTGAGATGAACCGCAGAAGTTCTGTGGACCTCCAGAGGAGAGCTGGGTGCTTTTCCCCTGGGCCGGAAACCTGGATCTGCTGGCAGCGAGCGCGTGTCAGCGCTGATTGGCCTCCTTCCCTGCACAGCTCATCCACAGTGTTGTCTGGGCTGTGCCTGACGGCTTGAGCTGGGTTTGAAGAAAAGCTGGGTCTTGCTCTTCTCTTTTTCTCTACGCTTTCTATAGAGAGTATTCGTATAACTTGTTAAGCCAGTACAAGCTATTGCGAGGTGCCTGGCCTCAAGTGTGAAGAGTCCCTCAATCTCTGGGAAAGCTCGGAGGCTGAGTGGGACTATGAGGAAAGTCTCTTCTCTCTGTTTACTCTGAAGTGAGCGGGAATGGCACGTTCAAAATCCTTTGACTTTAGTGACAGGTCAGGATCTGAACTCTTCTGTTTTAAGGCTTATTTTTGCTAACCACCAAACTCTGTGCCGCGTTTCCCTGTTTTGTGCAGCAATCTTTCTGTGACCACCACCACGTCTGACCAGAAAGATCTGGACCCTTGTGGGGGTTTGTCTGGACTCTGGATCTGAGGCTGTACCTTGCGGCACAGTGACTCAGAGCACTGCCATCGAACGCACCTGCAGATGTTAACGTGACTCCACTGCTCCTTGGCTGATGTGTGGGACAGAGAGACCCCGCAGCCTTTTAAAGTTCCTATCCCGTTCTTGTAGCTGTTTCCATGTGATCAGTTACGGTATGATTGGTACCCGTTCCTGGTGTGGCCATGTGGTATCACTCAAAAAGCAGAGCCGCTACCTTTGTTTGAGCTACTGTAGCTAAAGCGTGATCAACAACAGCTGTATATTCATGTGCTGTGTGCCTTGCATTGACATAAAGCCCCGTTCGCTGGTGCCTGACCTGCTTTTTGGGTGTCTCGAGCTGCTTTTTGGTGGTTGTGTTGCAGGGCGTGGTGAGCGGGCACACAGGCCGGCTGGCACTCCTGTTTGCAGCAAGGCTGTGTTCACGCGGTTAGGCATTTGCCTGCTTGCTTTGAGTCATTCTGAAATCCATATACTAGCTTTTATTTCCCTCAGCAATTAGCAAATGTTCAAGACAGATGATGAAAGAAATCCAGGGACTCAAAAAGGACAGGTGTAGGGATATAGCAAATGATTGGCAGAGGAAATAGCAAGGCTTGCTCTGCAAGAGGTAGGCTTGGATGTTTGGTTATTCGCATCCTGTCCTGCTGTGGGGGTGGGGGGTGAGGGGGCTTGGAGACAGAAGCCAGGTGTGCAGGCCCTGAGCTACTTCCTGACTTGCCCAGTTACCTTGCCGCTCTCAGCGTTTCCCGCACCTGTATCAGAGCGAATGAATATATGTGCTGCAGGGAGACAGCGGCAAGAACAGGAGAGAATTATTTTCTAACAGAAATTGGAGGAACTGGAAGACTTAACAGCATGCAGGTGCACCGGGAGATTTCTATATGAAGAGAGTCTGCTGCTCCACATTTGTATTAGAGTTGCTCTTGATTTACAGTGGTACAGTTGGGGCCCAAGGATATTCTTCACTGCTGTCAGCATACTCAGAAGGAAAGTAGCAAGTTAGTTTTTTGTCTCCTCTTTTTTTCTAACGTGATTTAGATGTCCTGTAAAGAAAATTCCCCCCAGGAAAATAGTGGAAAAGTGCTAGGTAAACCAAGAGAAAGGAAGCTGTATATTTATTTTGGTTTAGGGAGATAAAACACATATATATTTTGTGGAATAGTAAAGGGAGAGTTGGCTGACATAAGTGAAAGAGAAATTTAAAAAAAAAAAAAAAAAGCGCAACCCTCTCTGTGAGGGGAGGGAAACAGTTAATAACATTATTCATCCCAAAGAGGGAGGGATGGAGAGTAGTAAATAAGAGCTTTCATTCCACAGTATTCTGCAAAGTTAAGCTTTCTGGGGTATATAAAGGGGTGTGTGTGTGTGTTTTAATTAATTAATTATTTATTTTTAAAACTTAGCGAAATATTGAACGTAAGCATTTCATATTACCCAAAGCTATCTATTAAAGCAATGTAAACATTAATATATAATTTTGTATTCCACATGGTTTGCCAAAATTAGTTGCAGTGATTTATAGATAGAATTTATAATCCTTTAGGTTAAATCATTGAAAATGGCATGATGTTAGTGCTGCTTAAAACACTCTCGGTATTTGGGATGCATGATTTGAAATACTCTTAAACATATTTCAGTATAATTTTTGTTGTATGAAACGCATTTAGAAAAAAATTCTATATAGTCAAATTTCATTCGCTTAAAACAGCCTCTAGTACAAACCTATTTTTATGGGCAAAAAACCTGAATTTGGTTAGAATGTTTTCTGTCCTCATGTTTTAGTGCTAGAGCCTGTCACTTTACAGCATGACTGTTAGCAGTAAGTGGAGTTAATAATATATAGCAAAGTTTTAATTAATTGATAGTTACAGTCACTTAGAAGTTAGAAACATGTTTTATCATTTTACTGTATTTATAATATTGGTTCTTCAGGTGCCTGAGTGGTGGTTTGCTTGCTTAGAGTCGTTGGGATTCTCAGTGTAAGCTAGTATCAGGATGCCGTTGATTTGCGTTTTGTCCTGGAACTATCAGCAGGCGCAGAAAAAGTCAATAAAGTGTTGCCCACTGTCCATCTGTGTAGCCTTAGCATCCATTTAGAGATGGACTTTTAGGTGAGTGGTGACTTGTGCACATGCTGCCAGTGTTGCTTGAGGTGTACCAAGCAGCTGTAATCACCCTGCTTTTCTGTTCTTTGGTTGAACTGGACTGAGTTGTCTTTGGCCTTGTTGCTAACTCGGGCTTTGAGACGCTCGTAGTAAGCGGGTAAGTAGTTTCTGCTGAAACAACGTTCTAGCCGAAGCTCATGGATGCTGGGGGCCAGAACTGAGTTTGTGTGGTCTTCCTGGTTTTTAGTGCAGGTTTCCTGGGTCTGTTCCCAGTTTTTTGGGTAAGTATCAGGCTGTTGTTGCTTCTGATCTTCTGAATTTATTGATTTCAGAGATGCTTAAGTGAGCTATAAAATCTTTATGACCTTGATTCTGCTTGTTGCCTTGTAGCACAACTGAATTTGTAGGTTGCTATTTATGAGAGAGTAGCCTTTCAGTGTGTATAAGTGATTTTTTTCGGATGCTGACAATGACAGAGTTTAACTGACGTGAACTGCCTGTACAGCTGCCTGTTTTGACTGTGTTGATTTGGCTTACCCGTCCTAAGCTAGGAGATGAAAACGGTAATGGTTGTTACAAGATAAATGCTCCCTTTTTTGGGGACGGGGAGGGTACTATGAATTTTCTGTTTTCAAAGTGATGGGGGCAGAACATCATGGTGAAAGCCATGCTTGGAAAAGGTATTCGCTTACACGTTAAGTGTTCTGGGTCTTTTTAAGTCTATTACAAATGGGAGAAGGGAGGAAAGATTTGAAAGCAAAACGTTGGACAAACCTTGTAGTTTTCCTGCTTCAAGACATGAAGCTATGATTACTGCTAGGATCAAGAACTATTTCCTTAAAGACCTGTTACTGCAGAGCTGGCCTTATGGCTCCTTGCTCTGAAATATCTCTGACTGTGATCAGGACCAGATGAAGTGCTGATCTGTTGTAGCACTGTTGCCCTGCTGTTCTCAGGTGAATTTCAGTTCTGAGGTTTCAGTCATTTGTAGGAGCCGTGTTATTTTTATTTCTCATTTGTTTTATGTCCTCATAGAAGTAGTAGAACGTGGCCAAAGAGGGTGGAATTTCTTCTGCGTTTCAAGTCACTGCAAAACCAACCGGAGTGACATTGCTTATTCCAGTGTGTGATGGGGTAAGTGATCTGTCGTTGTCCTGGGAGGTGCAGGAGCGTTTTATGACACGGTTGTTCTTCCACTAGAGCTGCCGCTTTAATGAAAATCAAAACCATGGCAGACGTTGCACAGTCACTTATCTGTACTTTCTTTAGAGAATTAATATTTTAGATGCAGTGTGTTTTCGTGCCTTTTCTGACAATTTTTTAGTGGCTTTCTCTCATTTCTCTGAGAGCGAGAGAGGAAAGGTAAGCGGAAAAATCAATTTTCCTGCTATGGGGGAGTGGTTTCTGTGTGCCTTTAAAAGGCAAAAGGAGAGGTCTGATGTATGTGTTATGTTTTCATTTGGAAAAACTAGTTGCAAGGACTTGTTTCATCAGCCGCTGGTATGTTTATTTTCAGAGCTGACTCAAGAGTAGGAGGAGAATTTGCCTGTCCAGGGTTTCCAGAGACTATTGTACAGTAGGTATAAAGAAGGAGCTGTCCTTCCCTGCTCCCCTCTTCTCCCCATCCAAATGTGATATAAGCATATTTTTCCTTTAGATTTTGTTCCCTTTGTTTGTTAGTAGTGTGGGAGTCTGGTATATTTGTGGTTTGCTCTACTGGCCTTACCTGCGGGCAAGGCATAATCTAGATTGAAGTGCAATCTGCCTAGATTAGTAAACAAGACCTTCCCCATGCCTGTGCCACTAAGCAGATGAGTAGCTCTTTGAAGAATGTTTTGAGGCCTGCAAAAGTAATTTCTAGCAGAAACTTTCTTTTTATAGAAGCTATTACAATATGCAAAGAGTCAAATGAGTAATCACACGTGCCTCAGGCAGGAATAAAGGTGCTGCGTCTCTAGTTAGTGGTTAATGTTTCCCTTTCCACGTTGGTTTTACTTTTTCCAAGTTGAATTTGAAAATCTTTTAAAACTGGCAGCAGTGCTGGGCAATGTCTGCTTCAAGTGTAGTTCTGGCTTCCAAACAATGTAGGTTGAAGCGAATTTAAAGTTACTGCATTTACATGTTTCCTCTCTTTTTCCATCTGTTGCTTTTTTAGGTTCGAGTCCCTCGTTCTGCATTGAAACACAGGTCTGTGCAGAGCTCCACATAAGTAAGAAGCCCATCATAAAAATATGTGTTCGTTTTCCACATAATTGGATGAAACCGCGGAAAGACAGCCTGTGATATTTTCCTGTTGTGCCTCGTTTTGAAGTAGGGAGTTGCTCCTCTTGTGAGGAGCCGATGGGAGTCTTGGAGCATGTGCAGGATAGCTCCGGGATGGACAGCGCATCCTTGCGGGTGGTGAGAGCCTCCGGCATGCTTGTCACGTATGTGTTATTGGTTTTGGTTTTAGCTTGTCCATTTGCTTGGGTCCTGATCCAAAGTAGAATGAGATCAGCAGAGGCTCCTGTTGGCTTGGAAGAATTTCATATGGGGCTTTCCAGGCCAGATTTCTGCCTTGTCTTTGTAAAACCATCTTCTGTACGTCCACCAACGATTTGATTAGAACCCAATGTCCCCATAGGCAGTGCAGGCTGCTGCCAAGGGCAGCAGACTGTTGGAGCGGCGTGCCTGCTGCAGCTCCGCTGTGTGCTTTGTTTTATGCCAGAGCCCGGGGAAGCAAGCTCCTTGCTTCCAAGGGAAGGAGGAGGGTAGAGTAGCAGCCTTTTTTGGGCTGTGTGTCCTCTCAGCAGCAGTAGTTGCTGTTTCTTACCCTCTGAATTTCTGATGTCAGCAGGAGCATCAAGCCTGACACTCCAGAGCTCCCCAGTACTTTGTCCCTTTCCATACACTGGAAGGAGTCACTAGGCATTTTCTCTTTGCTGTATCAAAGTTCGGTTACCCTGCCTGAGAAGCTTTGGGGAAAATTTTGTCATGTGTGTCCACAGACCTGGGTATGCACATGCAACCCACCTGAAACTGTTTCTGAGAACAGACTACTGCAAGTGCCCTAGCACATTTACTGTGAAATGTGAGATGCTTTATGCAAACTCAGTCTTGTTCCCATAGTGGGAACCAGAAGAAGCCTTCCAGTGTATTAGTCTGGGATGCAGTTTCTTGGCGGTCAAGGCTTATCTCAGCTGGTGCTGTGGGGGTCCTGCCTGTGTTTGCTCCCACGGTGCCTGGTCCTTGCCTGACCCCATGGGAAGCCAGCTCAGGAGACTGAGCCAGTGGAGCACTAATGCGATGCAAAAATACCCTTCTTTCTACTGGTTCAGTTCTCTAAAATGCCTCAGCGTGCTGGTGAAGGGAAGGAGCAGGAACGTGTCTCTGAGAGCCAGAAGCTCTATCGGAAAGAAGGGATTTTAGGAAAGTCAGTGCTCCCTTTTGAAAGTAAATCACAGAATCTAACCTGCCTGAATAGACTGTGCTGCTCTGTAGAAGATAGCAAATTATACCAGTTGAGAATCTCGCCCAGTACTTTTCAGGTCACGCTTTCCTCATATAAACGGGCCTGTTAGTTCTTTAAAAAAAAAAAAAAAAAAAAAACCTGCTCCACTATCTTTTAATTCATATTTCAGTTGTGAGTGAAGGACATAAGACGGGAGGTTCCAGTGAGTGTTGCACTTGGCTCCCTTCCTGCTAACGATCGGCAATGCACTTGGTGCAGTCTCTCTCTGGTAATCGAGGGAGATGTGTATGGCAATAAACAGCCCTTCTAGGCTTTCTGCTGTAGGCCTTGAACTGTGCTGCGCTGCAGCTGACTTGCTGGCAATAAAGCCCTTGCTGGTGTCTTTAATGGAGGAGTGTCCTGAGGTGGAAATTGCCTCCCATAGAATTAGCGGAGGAGGGAGGGGTGTGGGTTGTGAGGAAAAGCTAAGCCAGGAAACACCTGGCAACCAGATGGCCCCTAGCATGCTGCATCATACCCACACCTTCATTAAGGATTACCGTGGCTGTCTCAGGGTAATAGATTTAGAGGTTTGGGGTCACAAAGAATTAGAAAATTGTAGCCAGTTGCAATTAAATGTAAGTTATTTTTAGAGGACAAAGAGCTGAGCTGGAAGCTGAATTAGAGCTACTTGAAATGTTAGGGCTCAGAGGTATTACAGGCAGTATTTTCCAGGCGCACGACAAAAGAGCCCATGTGTTTCAGTCAGATACACAAAGCAGTCCAGGGTGGTGGCAGGTGGGCTGGAGAGAGCGAAGCTGCGAGCAGTGGCAGTGATGTGGAACGGGTCTTATTCTGCTCCCCAAGGGCAGCTGGCATTATGTGTTTCTCTCTGAATATTTATGTGTGCAACAGATAAGGCTTTCTGACTGCTCAAACCGCTAGTGGGATAGGACTGTGTGGCTTGCGCTGTGATTTATATGAGCTTGACTCAGTATCTTACATTGCTATTCTGCCTTTATTTAATTTTCTTTTCTACTGCCCCTTCAATGTACCTGCAATCCAGAAAGAACAAACTTGGGAAGTTTTAAAGTTTGTGTGTGAATTATGAGAGTATCTATGGAGAAGCGGAGATTTGGGAAGAACCATGCGAACGCTTTCTGTGTTGGTGACTGGGCAGCAGCAGCGGGTGGCATGTGGAGGGTCAGGAGTTCAGGCTGGCCCTATGTGGGCGCACAAAAGCGTGAATGAAGAAAACGCTCTCCCTCCTGTATCCCCCGTACTCACCTGCCTACCCCAACAGGTACAAGAGGCAAGGCAGTGCTGTGATGCGTGGGTAGGTTTTGACTGCCTCACCCCTGTGCTGCAGGATGGGAGCTGCTGGGATTTGGATTTGTTTGTGTGAGTCAGTGGCGCTGGGCTCCCAGCTCTCACTGACCTGCAACTGCTTGTTACTGCGTGTTACTGCCTTGTGCTGCTAACCTGCTCAGGACCCTATCTTGGAAGGGCATTCGGTATATTGTGGGAATAATAAGGCAAGAACAAACTCTTAATAGTCTTGTGACAGCCTTAACCATGACTATCTTTGAAATGATGTGGCACTAGGCTGTGCAATATTGAGGAGTCTCTCTGCAAAAAGACTTATCACTCACTGGTTATTGTCCTGTATATTCTTTAGACTGCTTCTTTCTCTTGTCTCTCTTTCATGGTAAAATGTTGATAAGCACAACTCTAAAAGCACTTGCTCAAATACAAATGCAATTACTTATTAGTGTTGATATCAGGGCCGGCTGTGAATATTGTGCAGTGAGTTCTGAAGAATCCACTGCAAAATCCATATTTCAGGTATCACTTTTTAAGGCTTCTGCCTATGGGATTAGTCCTGCAGCTGAGATCCTTGTTAAAAACAAACCAGCTTGCATTACGCCATGGAAGCGTTGGTATATTTACTGAAGACAAGCCTGTGACACCCTGCCACACGATGTGGGGCAGCCACACGCATCTGGAACAACTCTGTCTTGAAAGACTTGATCAAATCATTGTTAGTCTTTTTCTAATCTCTGTGAATCTGGAAGAATATATGGTGTTTCTTATTTTACCATCAGGAGAGAAAAATTAATCTTCTGAGTTCTAGAAAGCTACGACTCCAGGTTAGAGAGTCCTTACATTAGCAGTTTGTTACCCAGAGAGGCTAGAATATCCTTTTATTGTGCATTGATAGTGTTTTCAGCCAGTTTGAAACCTCACAGCAGCAACTTAGAAAGAAAAGCAGGCGGGGAGCGTACCTCGAGGATTTACTGTGCTGTTGTTTTTTTTCCCCAGAGAAGAACCTGGATGTCTTGAAGCTGAAATTAAAATGTACGTTGCTAAAGAGGCATAGTCCAGGCATTTCCTTTAGACAATGTCTAGTGCAGGCAGGTTCACTTTTGTGTGTGGGTTTTTTTTTTTTTTTCAGTGAAGTGTTTGAGCAATGAATGAGAGAGGGGACAAACAGCAATTGCATGCTGTGATGGTGCTCTGCAGCTTGAGAAGGCTGTGATGAAGAACAGAGCGCTAATTCTGTTTTTTCCCCAGCAGTCCTGCTGCTACTAAGCGTAAAGTTGATGATGACTTGTACTTCTGGATGTAAAGAGTTGCAGTAACACACTGGCATAAAATGTGGAAAAGATGCTGGTATGGATTCTACTGTAATTTTGTATGACTTTCTGCAGAATGAGAATTGCGAGCTCCTAGGTGGGCTTTGACTCCGGAGGAGCCACCTTGGGCCTGCTAAGGTGTCAAAACCACTGTGAATCAGGCTGTGATGCTGCTTGTAATTGGTAGAAAGCTTTAACTTTGGGTTAATCCTTTAAAGAGGCATGTTTTATAGAACGCTGAAAGCAGAAAATCAGGCGCAATAACCCCATTTTTGTTATTGAGTTTTGGGTAGTTGTGGCACAGTGTGGAGCTTGCTGGAGACCTGAGCAGGTGTAAAGCAGTAGAGAATTGGAGCGAAGTTTTGGATGGAATGGGTCTGGAGCGGTGCTTGCAGCTGGAGGGCAAGTGTATTGTTTTGTTAATTTTTCTATAATAAGGTTTTGGCCCCTCCTTTCACACAAAATCAGCTCTGCTGAGAATGTTTTATTTTTATGGAAAGGTGCTGAGACCTGTGTGTGTTTGTCTGGCAGCTTTGGCATGTCTGTCTGATAGTTGTTTAGAGGTTTTTTTTTCCTATTTCTTCTTTTTCAGTTTTTTTCCCCAGGAAGACTTACGGTGTAATTTCGTGGGGGAAGTTAATGGTAGAATAGGTTGAAGACCCCAAACTTATGTCCACTTACTAGTAGTAATTAGGGTTTAAAATATTACCTTGCATAGTACTTAACCCCATTGGGCTAAATTTAATAACAGACTTTCATGACCCAAAGAGATCTTAAATAGCCTTAAGTTTTATTGCTAAGGCCAGCCTGCAATTTCAAAATAGAAAAAAAAAAATATGTTTTACACTGGCTTTTTAACGCTATTATGAAGTGGCGTTACGTCTGTCTTAAGCATGGTCCTGTGCATCGGTGTTTAATTTTGATGGCTAAGAGAAATGAATAATGTTAGAACAGTGCTTAAAGTATTCCTTTTTCACATTGTCTGGCTTAATACGTTAAAAATCCCCAAAACACCATGGCAGAAAAAGGGAGGTGTTTTTTTTTTTTCCCCCCTTTTCTATATTAAAAAAGTTGTAGTTTAATTTTGTTTTTGCTGTATTGATTTGTATGGAGACAACTGGTGAAACCATGCTGTTTATCAGATAGAAAAGTGCATCTATATAAAACGTCAGCTGATGTGCTGGAAAACAACTGGCTGAAGTAATGCTCTGATTTATTCTAAGAAACTAGCGTTGGTACTTTCTGCAGCCTGCTGGGGCTGTATAACGGTCTACTTCAAATGCTTTGTTCGTGAATCTTGAGCTAAGACTCAAGACATTCTGGTCTCCTCACTAAAAGAAAAATAATAGAGCGGATTTTCACAAGACCTTATGCTGAATCTGACAGAGTTTTGTAGAGAATAATTCCGTTTCTGTGAAAGTTTTAAACCAACAACTGTGCTTTACTAGAGAATTATCCCTGTCCCATAATGTCATTTGCTAGTTACCAAAAATTACCAGAAAAGAAAATTTCTTTTTTCCTGAGTGCTGATAAATTCAAAATTTTGTACAGAACTGAGTTGCATCCCTTTGAAGTTCCCCAGGGCTTTTCTGTAGTGGTCAGGTGCAGGTGTCTTTTATTAATTTTTCAATAAACTTTCCTCAGTACATACTTACTCTTATGAATACTTACCCATATGTATGCGTGCACATACATAATCCAGCTGAGCTGAATGAGACTTCTTCTGCAAATACTACTGGAATCTAATATTAGGACCATGCTGAATAGAAGTAGTGTCAACAACGGGGCCCTTACTGTCAGTACATGAGAGTTATAACCTGGACAGTTTCCAAGTGAAACGTTTTACTTGCAGTCATTAGTGCAACTTTATTCAGTTTTGTGCGGATGCACGTGAATGACTGTAATTCCTTCTGTGTGTTATTATTTACATGCTAAAGCGGTAGCTGTACATCCACCACACACAGAAGGACTGTAAATGGGAGGCTTTTCCAATGGCAGTAGTGACTTTTGCAATAAGAATAATTCAGTACTCTACCATGAGAAAATAAATTGCTGGAGAGAAAATCTTTGCATAATCTGTCAAACACAGTATGTAGTAATATCTGTGCAATCTCTGTCAGTTGAATGGAAAACTCTAAAATATGAAGAACAGAGTAAACTGTTAACGTATGTTGCAATATAAACGTTCATCTTCTAACCATCTTTATAACCAATTGACAAGAAAAGAGCTATTAAATCATCTTATTCATTTCCTATTTTGCCATACTCACTACTGCTGAAACGTGGATATCTACTGTATATTGATAAGTATGTCCCTTATTTCTCTTCCCTCATGGCTTGATAGCGTTTTTGGCCGTACATCTGGTAACTGTGAGGACCTTAAAGGGAAGAAGTACGGTTTATTTGTTGCTGTGGAAGGAGGAGGGCTCCATGGGTCTCTTTCCCTTCGCAGTAGAAGAAGTTGCACAGATGTAGGCTGGTTGTCAAGAAGTTTGTGTCAGCTTCAGTCGTGCTTCTCAGCCTCTTGACTGACAGTTTTATTGTTCTTAAGGAAGGTGGTTGTCATGGAAGACTTCTCCAAGGGCCCTGGATAGCAGAACAGGCCTGCAGTTTGAGTGTGAATTCAGTAGGAGAGCCAGAATAAAGGCTGTGGAAGTGATGCTATGCAATCTAGATTCTGCTTGATTCAGTAAAAGAACCATGGATTCATAGTTGGCATCCTTTTCGTGCAGTCTGCTTTCTGAAGCTCTTCTCAATGTTGCAGGAGAACCCATAAGCATCACTAATGCAATCTTTGACTTCTACTGAGGTATTCTTTACCTGGGATCCTCAGAAGAAATAAAGGATGTTTTATTTTCAGCTATGAAAGCAAAAGAATTAGTACAGCGCTTGTTTTACAGCATACCTGTAGCTTGTGCGTATTCTCTACAAAGTCTGTGGGAAGGACAGTAAAGACTTGTATGAATTAGTGATTTGTAGATTTTTCCCCCTTGTTTTTATTTGTTGCCTCTATCAGAAATAGTAAGTCTACTGTAATTTTCTAAAGTGACTAACTTACGGTTGAGTCGCATGTATACTTTGCTAAAGATTGTGGCTTGTTTGTTGATGTATGGGAATACACGAAGGGATTCCTTGGGAACAGAGGCTAGCGTGTAACAAAGGCAGGGGCGTCTCAACTCCACAACATCGTCTGTCTTGAAAGGGGAGAAAGTGCAGATCCTTTAGTGTCGCTCGCCAATTACTGCACGTAACTTGCATCAGTGACTTTTGGGGAAGAGAAGGGAGGTTTCCTCCTTGTTTGGGCCGTGAATGCAAGCAGGCAAATAGATGTAAAAATGTAAGCGCGTGCATACATAAATGTAAGCGCTCGTGTTTCTTTTCTGTCTTCCACTGCGGTAGCAGGGGAGAGAGAAATCGATTTGTGCTAGTTGAGAGTCTGACTGCATTGTTTCAAAGATAACGTATTTCTAATTACTCCTCCTTTATGTGGTATTCTGAGAACTTGATAGTACAGCAGTTAAGCCTGGGCTGTAATCTCAGAAATCTTTTTATGAGTGTGATGGAGGGATTTTCCAATAAAATAGCGAATGGGCTTTATAAATTGTGATGCGTCAATAGGAAGAGTTCACCTGCTTAAATACTACTGAAAAAGATTTACTCCTTAGCCATAAGTGGAACCTGTGCCTGAATTACCTGTTGGCTATTGGTTGATTTTTCAGTTTATTCTATCAGAGTTTAATTTTGGCATTTGCCAGTTGGGACTAAAATCTGCTTCATTGTTTTTACAGTTGTGTTTTTAGGCCCTAGTCCTCTAACAAAAAACAGGTATCTTTGGCATCAGTGCTAGCGTGTGAGGTCCCAGTGACTTCCCTGGGGATAGAGGAGTCTGTGCTTGTAGGTTATGTTGCAGGATTAGCAACTAAAGCATGATTATGCGCTTACTAGTGCGGTTATTCCCTTTGCCCTTCGAACGGTGCACGCCCCGTTGTACTGGCCTTAAGAGCTTTCACGCATTTGGTGCGGTATTCTTCCTTTGCTCGGAAAGGCCCATGTTAGGAAAGAATCTGTGGGTGTCAGTTTGTAGAATTGTAGCCCTGTTAACGTAAAAGCCAGGTTACAATCGACCTTGCAGGTTCAATTGGCATTATGGTACAGTAAGCTCAAGGGATGCTCCTAAATACACCGGGGGAGCCTTGTCCATGTCAAGAAATCCAAAGAGGGCAGGCACGCTTGAGGTGAGCATTTTGGCTTTGTGCCTGCTCCCCAGCCCTGTCCTGCACACTGGACTGGATTGCTGACCTTACTTCTGAGGTAGGTATTTGTGTCTGGCTGTTTGGTTGAACTGAGAGTTTGCAAGTGAGTACTGATGCAAAGGGCAGCCATCTCCTGGGCCTGGCCTCCTTAAGTCACTAGTAGGCAGGCAGGAGAGTTCCTTCTTCTGGGGGAAACGGCAGGTCAGAGCTTCTCTGTCCTATCAAGGATCTCTGGGTAGTTTTGTATGGGGGTTGTTTTGTTTCCTGTGCAGTTCTTGAGCTAAAGAATATTGTTCTTGGCTTAGGGCTTTAAGAACCTAATGCTCTTTTAGCTGCACTGCTGATACGGCACCCTTCACTACCCAAGTAACCATACAGACCTCCTGATTCATAAATGTTCATCAGTTCACATCCTAAGCTTTAATCTCGTGAGCCAACTCCAATCAGCAGCTGAATTGGGGCCAGGCTTGTTAGGGAACCAGCAAGTCTCTCTTTGAATGCAGGGCATGCGGAGGAGAAAAGGGCAGGTCCTAAATCAGAGCGTAGTTTAATTGTTTTTATTTTCTCAGAGGCCCTGAAGCAATGTAATGCAGGTTTTTCAATGCTGACATCACAGAGTACTGAGACGTGCTGCCAAGTCCATGTGGGTGGAGAAGAAAGGAGGTGTTCTTGATTCTTATAAACACTTGTGCTTCTGTTCTTAAGGGGAACAACCATTCCCGATGACTCTCTGAGAATTTAAATGCTACATGAGCATTTTGGCTAAAGGCAGAAACGGCATTTCCTGTACTCTCTTCACTGCTCAGTTGTCTTGTCCTAATTATGTAAGTTGTGTTTTATCAACTGGAGCATATGTATGGCAAACGAATTGGAGACCCTTACAAGTCATTTATCACCTCCTTACAATTTCCAGCAGAATTACTCATTCTCACAGTTGTTCTGAAAAGAGTGCTGATGTAGTGTGCATCCAAGTGTTGAAGTTGTATCTTTTCACCTGTAAACTAAATATTGCTTTGTCTTGTCTCCAGTAACATTTAGGTTGCAAAAGCTGAAAATTAGCATGAAACAAATTTTTCCTTTAAGAAAGGAACTCAAAAGTTTTTTTTGCAATTGCATTGCTTTTTGTTGGAGGGAGGATTATTGGGCTAAAATCATCCTTAATGAACCGTCATCATCAGATATGAGAGACGCTTTTTTTTTATTTT
Organism: Struthio camelus; assembly: GCF_040807025.1. Lineage (NCBI taxonomy): Eukaryota > Metazoa > Chordata > Aves > Struthioniformes > Struthionidae > Struthio > Struthio camelus. The sequence continues at coordinate 7,400,963 of NC_090947.1, read as the reverse complement.
TTTATTTTTTAATACATCTGTTAGAGGGTGCAGTATGAGAGGGATGCTTTTCACCAGTTTACACAAATCACTTGCTTTACAATACTGTACTGGCAAGCCCAGTATAGTGTTTTCTCTGTGTAATCAAACCCAAGGAAGATGCTTTTTATTACGGTCTCCTGCATATAGAATGGTAATTATAAATACTTATGTAAATAGTGTTCAGGTCATTGCGAGTTCCTGAAAAGAGCATGGATGGTCACTTTGTGAATATTTGCAGGGCACAGTGGGACCTGGAAATGGAGAAACTCTTTTGAAGCTGTTCGGTTTGATTCATGGCGGAAGAGGCTTAGAACTACCTGGATGCTTAGCACTTTTTGATTTACCTTCCATTTATCCATTGTTAAGAATTTGTGCTCTTGTGCTGACACAAGGAGGGCCTTTAAAGATGTAGTTTCTCTTAATCTTGTTATGAAGTGCACTCTACGTGAAAAGAGCGCTTCAATGCTGCAGCGCTCTGAGATGCTCCAGAGCTGATGCAACTTTGCTTGAAATAACAATAACCAACTAAGAAGTTCCTGGCAAGCAAAGGAAGGAAAGAGGGAAGGAGGCAAACAAACAATCTAGCCCCAAACGGAGCAGAGGACGCATTGTTTGGTTTAGCTCAGACCATTTGGTACGTGTGAATCTAGAAGGCTCTCCTTAAGTTGCATGTCTGTGTTCATGGGAGGGAGGAATTTAACTGAGCAGTGACTTACGCAAAGTGGAATGAGAACGGAACACATTTGGTTTTGCCTTTTTCTGCACTTCTAACTTACTGTGCTTGCAGGTAGAAGCTGTTAGCACCGGAGCTGTTGATCACAGCAGCAGAAACAGCTTGCTGGACCCATCATTGGGCCAGGTAGCGGACTGCTAAATCTTGTTTGCTTTAATTGCACTTATATCATCTTTGAATCAGTGGGACTAGGATGAATAACGTAATCAGGATTTGTCCTGGTATCTTCCTTGTAGACCTTGGTCTTACAATATAAACTATTAAGTTTACTGTAGATGAAGCACAGGAGAGATTGGTCTCGGAGTCCCTTGTGGCTTGCAGAATTGGAAATTAACTCCTCACAGTTTACTTAATCGGAGTGTATATTTATTTTTTCAGAAGATGTTATCTTGTGAGAACGGTTCATGGAGTGGCTAATGGAATTGAGGTACAGCTGGGATTCCCAGCTTTCCTCTGAGTAGCAGCAAAGTCCTTACTGTATGTTTCTTTGTCTGCTCTGTGAGACAGACTGATAGTTAAGGGCTTGTACGTTGAACCTGTTGCAAGGTAGGCAGGCCCAAAACTTCCTCAGCGCTCAGCACGGGGAAAAACTGAATAGCTTCAAATACTCTGCATGAAGTCCTGGCAAATGATGATGTTTTAACATGACACGATAACATGTGTGGGTCAGGAGTGCTGTGCTGACAAGCTGCCTTGTAGACGCTGTAGTTTGCTCCCGGTTCCCAACGTGCTTTTCTTTGTTCTTCCCTTTATAATTAACATTGCAAGAGCTAATTTTTGTTAACGTTAATTCTCTTCCAAAGCAAATTCTCTTCTCTGTTTTGAATTAATGTCACATATATTTCCCAGTCCATTGGGTCTACGGTGCAGACCACTGCTTGTAGAGGTTAATTTGTAAAGCAGCTTTTCCTATTAGATCAGCATCTAAAGATTCAAATCTTTCCTATTAGAGCCTGAAAAATCTAGGTCCTTAAAGAAAGCAAGTACAAATGTATGGTTCTTTTACATGAATTGATCTGTTGCCTTCCCTGTGCTTGTGGGTGTGGATGCAGCGGCCAAAACTTGTAAGGCTGGCGTTTTCAGAGGGATCTAAGGAGTTAGCGAACATGTGTCTTTGAAACGCAGTGGGAATTGGGGTGCATACAAATGCTAAATTTCTTTGTACGCGCTCCCATAAAATCGTAAGCTGGTGTGCAGGCAGATAGATACAGGGGGCCTGTTGTTGTACACTTAATGGATTCCCTCGTGTGTAATGCCAAGTAACATGTTTCCATTCTGAGCTGCGCCGTATTCATGTGAATGACTGTATGAAGCTGTGTAGGCTGGGTGTTCAGGCTTTCTGGGTGCTCCCTGGAAAAATGCTTCAATGGCCTTAGTCAATTTTTTCTATTTTTAAAAAGCGGGAGAGAATATACAAACTTGTTGCTCCATTAACTTTTCCTAGTGCTCATTAAATATGTCTTCAGTGCATTTGAATTGTTTTCAGATTATCTAATCAGCTTACAATTACTCCTGTTATTTTCTCCCCCATTTCTCTTCTCTGATATCATCGTGAAAGTAAGAGTTCTTCTCTGGCAGTAGACTTTGCTGCTTCAAAAGGAAGTTCTGTTTAATAGAAGTTGATTTAAGATTTAAAAATAAAAAAAAAGGCTTTTCTCCTGAATCAGGTGGTTATAGTGGCGAAAACCGTTGCAGGAGATATTTGTTTTGTTCTTGGAGACAACAGCTTTTCTGACATAGAAGGATACACAGCGTTAGGAAACAAGGAATTATACCTAGTTTAGCCTCTGATATTGACCAAACATGCTCCCAGTGTGCTCAAATATCAGAATTTTTTTTTTCTGTAGTTAAAGCTGTGTTTTTGTCATAAAGACCTTTAGCATCTTTAGGGATTATAGGATAATAATTTGGCAGTTAAAAAAAAAAAAAAAAAAAGTATTACAGGGTTTGGTAGCTGACTTTGGATGTGTTCTCCTGAGATTAGATTTCTTTAACCACAACATTAAAAGAAAATTTTGTTCTATTTAAATTATATGAGATTAAAAAAATTCCTAGCAGTTTATTGATTGCAGTTGGATCCGTGCAGCAGCAACTGCCATTTCAAAATGTTGCTACTGCCACTTGGAATTTTACTTTCTGGATAGATTTTCAAGTGATTTGGTGATTTCCAGCTAGGACTTTTTTTAAAAGTGTAGTTAAACTTCATATCCTTGCAGACAGTCTTACTGGTGTCTACAAATCCCGGCTCTTACTGGAAGTATTAGGAAGGTGAGGTGCCTGAGTGGTGGCGTTGAATCCCAGCGCACGCCTGCCTGCATCCCTAGAGACACAGTTACATTTAAGGTTGTGTCCTTGCATGACACTGGCTTTCAGTGGGAGCTGACTTCCTAGTCATTCAGGCATGCTGTGACAGTGCCAGGCAGATGTACGTTTGTGGATATAGCTCCTGATCCTGTGGTGCATGCTGTGCAGAGCCAAGCTGGTTCACTGGAGTCCTCTGAAGAGGAACAGTTTGGCCTGGGAACTTGTGCCTTTGCTGGGACTCTGCAGATGGGATGGCTCTCTGTTCCCCCTTCTTCTTGTATCTCCAAGAGAACTGATGCCGTGCACAAAACCTGAGTAATCTCCAGGGCGTCATTCCAGCCTGCTTTGCAGTCCCGCTCTCCTTAAAGCGGAATGGTTGGCACGCTAGCAGTAGTCTCAGGCATACTGAATGCGTAGGTTCCAGAAGGAAAAAGAAATACCTGCCTCTAATGTGAGGAGTTCATTTATGGTTTTTCTTTGTTTTTTGAGAATGGATTTTGCACCTTTTTGAGGGCTGGTTTGAAAGTCCTGGAAGCACACAGAACAGGGATAGCAAACGTGCAGCAGGAGTGCAACGTTTGAGATACTGTCCTCCTATGCAGAGACTGACCTGGAGACTCCACCCTGGAACTTTGAGGTGGAGCTGCAGAAACAATCCATTGCAAATAACAGATGTTGGTGTTTGTTTTGCCGTTTTGGTAATAAGCTGTTTGTGAGTCATTGTTTCATTATCCATCTAGCCCCACTGATGGAGAAATATGAATGTTTAATGAATAATGCACTAATATTTTTCCATCAATAGCTGAATAAAGTACTCGGGAGCAAGTCATCTACTTCCATTTGAGGTGTGTGGCCATTCAGTCCTTGGCTTCTTTGCTGAGACTGTCGCTGAAAGGGCCAGCAGTGTGGATAATGGATCTCGTGACCTGGATTTCTGTCCATTAGCAGCTGGATTGCACCGTCAAGGAGTTTCACGTAGGTCGTTTGTACTGTGACTGGGTGGAGCTGCGCGGTAAGGCCTGGGGAAGAGTGATGCAAATACAGTGCTGTGGCACCATCTGAAATAAGACTTGCTTGTTCCTTCTCTTATTGCAGCACCTGTGCTCATGGCAGAGGTTAACGCATCGGCCGCTGATAGCTGTTACTGGGTGAACTACCTGTGCGTGCAGGTTCCCTCTCCCAGTTTGCTCCTGATAAACTGCGTTATAGTGCGGTGATGCCTCTGCTAACCCAGCTTTTTCAACAAGTTCACGTGAGTAGCTAGGCTGACAGCTTGTCGGGTAGGCAACCTCAATTGGGGCATTTGCGATGGCTGGGGAGAAGTGGCTGGAGAGCTACTGCTGCTTTTTTCTTTTGTAGACAGTGTAGGAGGGCCTGCTTCATATTTAATTAAATGTTTGGGGTCTTTTAAGTTTTTTCCAATTGAAGTCCAGTTCTCAGCGCAGAGAAAGTGTTGCTATTTCAGCCTTTGGAAATTGTTTGCGGTCAGAGCTGCTGGCAGCGTATGCTGGCTGATGCCTTGACCAATGCTGTGTTCCTTTTCTGTTCTTTGGTAACTTGGGAAGGGAGATCAGAAGATTTAGGAAAACTGGTATGGATCAGTGGGTGAATCCAAAAGAAATTGGGTTGGTCCAACCTGTAATCACGTGAGGATGCAATTAACTGCTTTGTAGCCAGTGCACTGCCAGGGCTTTGTGCTTTGCTGACCAGGATTACGTGTGTCAGATGACAGAATCGGGGCATTCTCTGCTGACATAAACCAGTGGCGTCTTGCAGGTGGGTGGATCACCTACGTTCCTAACCTGCCAGCAGGAGTTAGGCTGTAGTTTTATCTCCTTTCATGTTACTCGGTCTTCCCTTCATACTTAGGCTTTACTTGCCCGTAGACAGTAGGTCAGCAGCTACTCACTGGCAGCATTGCACTTACCCACATGGTTCGTGTGCGCCAGCCTGAACAGTTGTCCTAAAAAGTCTGAGGTGCTCTGTGAGGATTCTTAGATAGGTTTCTTTGTGTCTATCTGTCACCCAAATGATTTTGGAGATTCATTAAAGAAGGTAATGACACTGAACACTCACTAAAATAACGTGAGAGATCATATATATACGTTCCTCTTCCAGACTAGTGTTTAGCTAATGGATCGTGCAGTGCTAGACGAGCCTCCTCGGCCCTTCCAATGTTGCCTCACGGAGAGCGCTCCCCAGTGAGCTAGGCATCCAAAGCCCCTGTTCCAGCCTGTGGCCTAGCCCTGCAGTCTGTCTGTAACCCTAACTTTCAGGTCAAACCAGTATGATTTGGGATTTTGCCAGTCCAGCTGCGATGCAGCTGTCACGGGCATTCCTTGGTGCTTGGGTTAGCAAAACGTGCAGCTGATGTCAAAAGATGTAGGTAGCGAATGTTGGAGAGTGAAATACCCCTTATGTTTGTTTCTGAGAAGTGAAACAAAGGCCATGATTCCTGCTGGAAGTGGAAGGAAAAAGATGATACCTAGAGGCTGGGGGAGACAGGTATCAGCTGTACTTGTGCTGACCACTGTTTTGATTGTGGCTAGAGATTGAACTGGGAACATCTGACTCCAGGTGAATTAAAGTGGAGGATACAAAATTTCTGAGGTGTCAAAACACAGGACTGGAGGTTGTGTTTTCAGAAGCTGGTGAGGGTATTGCCTTTCACTCAGGCTCAACTTTGAGTCACTTTAGGGAGGTTTTTTACTGTGTTTTCTTGTTGATCTGGAGTCCTTCAGCTGGGAGCTCCAATGGTTGCTCCCTTCTGCGTGTGAAGTACAGGCTGGCCCAGCGGGCTGTGTAGATAGAGCGGAACTCGACGTGTCCCACTACAGCTCATGGAAATTCCACAATAGCAGTGTCGTGCATCGCTGGGAATTATTGTGCTCCGCTAGACCCTGTGCCCGAAAGAATACTTTCTTCTGTTTAGAAGGTATAAGACCCTGTGCAAGGGTGTGTTGCAGGTGAACTTTCATGATAAAGGAAACAGTGGAATTTCCAGAACGCTTTGTGACAGGAGCAGAAGTCTTGCTGTAAAGTGAGTTAAGAGCAAAGGTTTCACAGAAAGTAAATAAGAATTTCTATTCAATGTTTTTTACCTGCTTCTGGGAATTCTATTCTGCTGTTTTTGTAAAAAGCAGAATAGTGCTTTGCTATCTCGTTCATGTGTCTTGTTTTTTTCCCCACTGATACTAGTTATATTATGATAAAAATAAAAGTGTATTGCAGGCAGTAAAAGTGGTCTTATATGAATGTTAAGCTAAACGTAACTTTTAAGTGTCACGATGCTAATGAATTGTGTTTTCATCAAATAATTCTTTAGCATCTGTATTGTTGATTTGCTGCTTATTTCCTGTTCTTAATTACTGATTTCAGTTAAGATACAATTGCTTTGTTTCACTGCCTTTTTACTTTGGTTTAGGCACCTGTGGCCAGTGAATTCCACTCTTTCTTTTTGGGGTTCTTGTTTGTTGGCACAGTTCAATGTGTTTTAAAATGGTAAAACTCAAGTATATCTTTTGCTGCCACAGGAAAGGCAAAACTGCTTTCTACCTGTTTACAAATCAGTATTTAAGACTGACTGATGGGTTTCTTCCCCCTTGCTCGGGAGTGATTTGAAAACATTAGGGGATTGCTTGCAGGGGCGCCCATAGAAATCTTGGCTGTCTGGACTTCAAAGCCTTTAGGGTATTACTGATACCATAAATGGGAACTGTGTGTCTGTGCTGATACTTTTTTGGCTGATAAATATATTTGTGGATTTTATGTTCTTGACTGAGACCAACAGAACTGTGTCAGATGTGCATCTCAAGATGGGAAGAAGATTTATTTTTCAAGGAGATACTAGTTTACTTTGGGCCTCCGCTATTCTGATTTTTTTGGAAGTTACTCGTGAAGTCAGTTCCTAATCGGGCTTAAGGGCATAACTTTTATTGTAAGCCAGACAACAAAATATTTCCTGGGAGAGCACCTGAAGAACAGTTGACAATCATTAATCAATACTTTTTTTCCCTTCCTGAATAGAGTGGAAAACAGAGCAGTATTTCTTTCAAATGAATGAGGAAATCATTTTAACTCCTTCTGAAGAGCCTTCTGCTGGTAATGGAAACAGTGTACACAGTTGGGAAGAAATAAAAAAAAAAAAAAAATGTATATTTGTCCAGAAGAAAATCCATGAGGAGGAGCTGTCAGGACTGTCTAAAGGCCTACTGAACAGAGAAGAAAATCAGTTTGGTTTTCAGCAGCTAGTTTAGGACAGAAGGTCGCTGAGGGCAGCAAAACCCCAAACTTTATCAGCGTTTGGAAAACGTGCCAGTGTGTGTTGTTCTTTTTGTTTGTTTTTGTTTTTTTGAACGGTTACACTTGAATATGTTGCTTATCTTCTAAAACACAGCTTTCCCGTTTTCATTCAGCTAATACAGGAGATATGAAATAGCCCCGTGGAATTTGTAGTCGGAGAGGTGTGCATTGGATTCTGCTGACTTGCAGTAACACTGAGAAATGGTTAAGTTACTCTTGAAATTGGGACTGAAGTTTTTGCATTGCTCGTGTGGATGCTTAGTGTTTTTGCTGTACAATTATTTGTGCTTTGGTAGCATCTACGTGCTGCAAGTGAGAGAAAAGGCTCCCTGGACTAGACAGCGTATAGGCATGTGGTAAGACGCAAGTTTTTGTGCTGGACAACTGACATCAAAGCAGGTCCTATGTGGAGGGGCACTGAGCGTGGATCCATCCTGAGCCGTTCAATGGGTCTGTTGATTAACACCTAGACCCGCTGACTGGCACGCTCTGCCTTACCTCAGTACGTCTGGGAATTGTTTGCTTTCTGTTGTCCCTCTCCCTGCCCAAACACGTCCTTCCCTTGAAGGGAATAGCTGACTTTGAAGGACTTTAGAAAGTAGTTTCTCTTCTGAGCCAGTCAGGTCCATTTCTTACTGGCCCCTCTTTCAGAGGGGCTGAAAATGTACATCTTTCAGAGATACTTTTTAAGAATGGGGTGGCAACAGTTCCCATGTTAATCGCAGAACTTGGAGCTCTGCTCTGAAACTACGGGGAGACCAGGTGTGAGGTGTTCACATCAGCACATCAGGTAATGAGGCGTGATGTTGTACCAGCTGCTCACCGTGCTGTATCATACCCTGATTATCTCTAAAGTTAATCCTTGTTGCTCATCTTTCTGCTGAAAGAACAGACGTTTCTTACTGCAGGACCTCCAGGAGTTTCTACTTTCCTGAATTCAGATATCTTTAGCCTTTTGGGATTGTTCTGTTTCTGCCTCTTCTTCAACACTGTCTCCCTGTTCCTCTTTCCCCCTTTCCACAGGCATTGTGTTTAATGTAATAAAAAATAGGATGGCACCTTTTTTTCCCTGTATGTTCTCAGGAAAACAACATTGAAGATTGTTATTTCCTGTCTAACAGATCATATCATATGAATATTCTTTATTTCAGCTTATAGCATACAGCTTGCATACATATTCTAGTTATTCTGGTTATTCTTCTTTAGCAGTTGTCCAAATGTTGAATGTTAACTAGAAGCTGTCTTTTGGAAATTGCACCATTTGCAGGCTCCTCCCGTTCCTGTTACAAAGCGCAACTCTTGTGCGTACACCTTCCTGCAAGGTTAGGGAATTTGAAGTACGCTTAGTTGCTTGTTGTGGAACGTCAGCTATGATGGTAGATGGGCAAGGCTCAGGCAGCTTGCGGTGAGACGCTGGCCTTGAGAGGCAAAAAGCCAATGAAGTTTTTTTTGTTAAATAACTTAGTGATCACTAAATATTTATCAGTGCAGCTCAATCAAGAATATTTTTTACTGAAAGATTGCCATTTTGATCAACTAAACATTAAGCTTTCATACAAATATTTTAAAGAAAAATTGAAACTATCTGCTGGCAATTTGCAGAAAATTGTAGAGTTTTTTTGTGAAACGCCAGGAGAAAAGGATATTCATTTATAATTTTTCACAAAAGCTGCATCATTCTTCCACTAGCATTATGCATCACCCGAGAGCTGTTAAGATTGTATTTGATGACAGGATTAGCCAGGCTACAGCCACCTTTTCACTTTTTTTCCTTTGGAGTCTGCTGCTGCAAGAGGGAGTCGCCTTCTCCACATGCTCAGCAGGTGCTGTGGCGCTGCCTGCCCGCCCGTGCTCGTGGGGCGCTGGTGGTGCCAGGGCTGCTCCCCGCTGCTGGCCCCAGGGCCGCTGTGCCGCAGCGGCTAGGGCAGGCCCCCGCTCTGGGTTCAGGACGGTTTCCCCTGGCCCAAGAAAAGATGCGTTTGGTAGTCATCCAAAAGCTGCTGCTCTGTGATTAACAGGGCAGCTGTGGTCTCCGCTCTTGTAAATCCAGAAGGATTTTCTTGGCAACAGGAAAGAGAGGAAAGAGGGGAAGATCTCCAGCTTGTGTGCTTCTGTGGAGTATGTGCATATGTATATACACATACGGGTATATAAAAAAAATCTCAGTGGATCAGTTGTAAAGTATCCAGACTAGATGTGTAAAAGGAAAAGATCCCCTCTGTGCAGGAAGAGTTAGTTTTTTCCTTCTTCCTTCTTAGCTGAGAAATGTCTTAAATTTTGCATGATAAATTAAGAGTGAACAAAGAACATGACTCGTAATCCCCAGCCCTAGACCTTGTTTTGGGTATAACTAGTACCATGGATCATGTTACCGTCTCCTTAAAGGACTGAACGTTTCAAGGTATCCTTTTCCGAAGGGTGGTTAAGAACTGATGTTCCGTGGTCTGTCCAGGTGCTAACGTGTTTTTGAAAATTTCCCCCCTAAATCCAAGGGATTGCTGTCACATGCCCGTTATCTTGGAAAGCATGAGTAATTTCATCAATATATTTTACAATCTGACAAAAAAATAAATCCTTTAGGCATATATGGAAGCCATTTCACAAGACATACGTGTTCAGCAAATGTTCTCTAAAGAAATCCTTGTTGTAGCAGATTACTGTGTAATTAAGATGCTTCAGGGATTAACAGGGATAGAATAGATGGTTGAACGATTTAAAGTGTTGGATATGAACCTGAACTGTTGTCCGGGACAGGTCTGAGCGGTGAAAGCAAAGCTAGCAATTCACATCGTCAGCTAGCTCTGGGTAAGAAGAGAAGGATGACTTTCTTTTACAGATGAAACACGTGTAGAAATAAATGTAAAGCCCAGCAACCATTGATTCCATTTTATTTGCCAATTTATTATTCTTCCAGAAAATGGAAATGAGTGTGTTGACGCCCTGCCATCCTCATCAAGTGTTCTCCTTGTTGGTCTAATTTACCTTGTTTAATTTTCAACCTTTTGACTCCAGCTGGGAAGTTATGCTTTGGTTCTTTGCTTTTGTTTTACGGCTCATATACTGACCGAATAAATGCGAGTGAAAGAAAATACACAGGCAGTGACCACAGAACCTGGTTCCTCTGGTGTACTGAATGCGTGCTCGATTATTGTGCTTGTTTTTAGAATCGCTTTGATGTTCTGCCTTAGTGATGTTAGGCCTGTCACGCTACCGTGACTGCTTCCTCTGTGGCACCGAATCAGGTGCATGATCATCAGCTAGTGAGATCTGTTCCCAGTGGTCAAGTGAAGTGCGGGTACCTGCAAGTGCTGAAGCTTTCTCTTACCAGGGGTGTTTTGGTTTTTGATTCATGCTTTGCCAAACAGTCTCTCCTCAGGGCAAAATTACGCAGTTCTGTGGTTCGGATACCGTTACGGCTAGCATATTTGCCTTTGAGCTGGCGGCAGTGCAAAATAGGCCGCAGCCTTAAAGACATCATCAGCTTAATGCACCCATGTATGCAACCATGATGGCATTTGGCTTAAGTACTGTTGGCTGATTGTCGCTTGGTAATATGGTCTGTTGATATGGTCTTTTCTTCCTTGGTCAAGTGCAGAAGTGTCCTATATGAAGCAATTACTATGGATTCAGTGAGATGGCTATACGGTGTTATCTGCAGGGTTTTAGCAGAGAAATAATGCCTCTAACGTGCATTTATCCTATGTTTGCCTGATGGCTCGAAATGGCAGGATTGTGCTGCAGCCAGCTGATGGGGAAAGTCACCTTTTGTATGAATACGAGCGTTTGTATCTTGAGATTTGTGAGGTGGAACAGTTGAGATAAGATGTTGTCAGTGCTAAGCAGAGAAAAGAAATCTTGGGCATTGGAAGGAGAAAAAAAAAAAAACAAAAGGCAATTGTGTTCCGCACCTGTCCTGTTGGTGCCCCCTTGTTGGTGCCGCACTTGGCTCACCTGTTTCCTGAGGCTTTTGGAAGCAGCCGAAGAAAAATCTGACAATTAACAGTGAGCTCTGTGATAGATGGGAGGCAGTGTTAAGGGATTAATGAGTTGAACCGAGTAGGCTGTGATTCCTTGAAGTGCCAACACCAGCACGCAGCAGCACACGGCCCATTAGCTTGATGCAGCCGTTTGGCAGCCAGCACGAGGTGTTAACCTGAGAGATGCCAAGCGCTTCCCACCACTGCAGAAGGTCTCAGCGTCCAAGTTATTGTGATAAAGGTTGTCTTCAAAATGAAACCTGTTTGAAAGTAGGACCAAGTGGCGACATGCTTTGCAGTTATCAACTGACACAACCCGAGGGCTCCGATTAGGTGTGGTCTCCTCACAGGATGGAAGTGGTCATTTTGCCTCAGTGGCAGTCTTGGGCTTGTAAGAGCCAAGGAGAGAATATTCAGAAAACCTACTGTAATTGAAAAGGCCATTTAATTTTCAGTATTTTTGCTCTTCAGATGTTTGTGTGCTGACTGCCTTTATTTTCCATCCGTTCTCCTTTTCTGCCTCGTTTCCTTATTTAAAAAGCGTTCCTCTGGTATGTATAATTACTCTGTGTGTGTATGTGCATACAGATATATACACATATGTGCATACACGCACGACCGAAGGTTAAGGACTAGAGCACGTGCAGCTTTTCCATACCCTGGCTCTCTGACATGGGACCTAAATATAATTATTTCACGTTGCCTCTGCCTGTGTGGTTAGGTTAACGGCAAGTGCCCTGTCCGACACCTCCTCTGTCTGAAATCACCACGAGCTCTGGAGTTTCCAAAGTGGTGGTCTGATTTTGTTAATGCTGCAGCTGCACTCGCTGGCTCCCCAGTCCTTTCCTTAGCTCTTTCCAAAAAAAAAAAAAAAAAAAAAAAAAAAAAACCCCGCTATCACAGAGATCGTTCCAGAACCAAAAAGTGTCAGCTGAAATGGTACATTGGATCCTTTGAGCCCTATGCTCCTTGTTTGTGGAGTTGTGTCTCGGTTTGCAAGCAGTTACCTGGTAAGACCCCCTGAGGTTAGCAGGGCTGCTTGCATGATTAAGGACTACTTTCAAGAATCACAGCTTGCTGGGTCAGAGCCCACTTTGCTTTTCTGCTCATAAGAATAGTTGCTACAGCGGTCAGCTTCGGGCTCTTGGGGCAGTTTTCTGGGTGTCTGCTCTGAGTGACCAGCCCCTGTTAAATTGAAGCACTCTGTGCTTAAAGCCCCTTGAACCCTTCCCACGCTTTTAAAAGGCTGAAGAATGAATTACTTAGTTCAGCGTTCTGAAATGTACCAAGATAAGTTCTTCGTTTGGTACCTGTAATTACAAGTGGTGTTCTGATCCTGAATACAGGGTATTCAAAGGAGTTAATTAATGAGCAGCTTTGAATATGATGTCACTGAGTGACCGTCCTTTGCATGAAGAAGTATATCCTTCCTGGCTAAAATGCAGATACAATAGAGATAATATTTCCTAAGGAAGGATTATTTAAAACTAGAGCGATACTTGTGCCTTCTAATTAGAAGTTAATAAATCTTTAAAAAAAAAAAAAAAAAAATTTCTGAGCCAGAGTTGAGTCAATTTGTCCTTGTTATTTATGACCGAGGTCTCTGGGTGAAGAACCCAGAGAGCCTTGCTATGTGTCCCTGTCTTCCCCAATTAACCTTTAGACTGGGAAGTGTTTCTAATGTGCTATTTCTGTGATGTCACTGGTGTTTGTACAGCGACTAAGGGGCCTCCAAAGACTTAGCGTTTCTATATATTTTTTCAGAATCAAAGTTTTTGGATAAGTTTTTTATTATTACTGAGTTCCAAGTCCTGTACGCTTCCATCAAAGTCTCTAGTATATCTGTCGAAATAGTTCAAGTGCTAGTCAACCCTTGCAACTGGGACAGTGCCTCTTTTGTCATGTTGCTGTTCAAAATGTTACGCAGATCCTTAATCCACTTGACCTCAGTTGTATCTAGATGATGTATCACATCACACAAAAAGCTGCGTTTACAGGAAGCTTTTAACATTGCAGAGTCAAATGGCTCAGTTCAGGAAATACTGGAATAAAGGGTGTTTGTCTGGTCTTTGTAGCTGCCTTCTGCATACGTATTACAAAGCAGTCTTTAATTGTGTGATCACATAATTATTTGTTTCCACAGGACTCCTGCCTCATTAAGTGCATGGCATAGATATTGTTCCATTTGGGACCAGCTGCTCAGTATTTTAGCTTTTCTCCTGTATTTTCAGTGTATAGTTCTGTGCTTTTTTTTTTGCATTTCAGAGTCCTGCTATGAAATGGTGGTGTGTTTGCACCCTAGAGATGGAATGGGCTTCTCAAGTCCAAGCATCCCTACTCGTAGGTGCCTGGTGGAAGTTGCTTGGACTCGCTCTGGAGTGATTAGTGCTCTGGTCTGACCCTGTGGGAGCAGCTTGGGCAGAGTGATAAGTAGCACGCCAGTCCCTGGGCAGGGCTCGGGGTAGAAACAGTTATTTAGGTTATCCTGCTTTAACTGTGAGACGATCGTCCCCCAACCTGCACGCCAGGTTTCCCCATCTGCGCTCCTTGTTTCACTATGTGTCTTTCAGCTTTTGTGTTGGAGATGGCTGTCCTAGAGGTTCCTTCCTTTGCTTCATCCCTGGAATAGGTTTATGTTTTTATGTGCGTGAGGAGTAGGTCCTACTGTGATCATATAATTAAAAGCTGTGCATCAAGAAGCTGGAATTTATACTGCTCAGAAAACTTAATTCTTTAACTTCCTAATTTTATTTTTTGATCTGGGATGGCAGAGACTCTTAGAATGCGCGAGATCCACATTTACCATATCAGCCCATTCGAGTCTTTCAGATTTGTAAGGTTACCACAAACTGAACTGATCAATGATCTAATTAGGACAAATTCACTTTCCCAAAGTACTTGTGACATTTAGAAACTCCAGAAAAACCTCAATTGATTTCTGATATGATTGCCTCAGGTAGAACTTCCTTTTCATAAAAAAGGAGCGTCATTTGACTTCCGTTTGGTTTCTGGTCTGTATTATACAAGCTTTGCATTGTATCCATCTGTAGTTTGCTGGTTGGTGAAAGGCAACTGCCTGTGGTAGTTAAGTAGTTTTTTCTTAACTGTTAGCCCTTAACTGAGGCTATTTATGGACTTAGAAAAGTTATCTGAGCTCCTTTAACCACTACCTGTGGTGTCAGCTGTGTAACACTGTGGGACAAAGTGCTGATTGCAAGCACCTAGAGGATGGGTCAGCTGCCCTGGAGGTTGCTGTTGCCGGAGAGCTACAGGAACTGCAGGTTACTCCAGGAGGTGGCCGAGGAGCAGTGAGCCTTTGCCAAGGGTGCCCCTGCAATCAGCTTTTTATTATTGTGGTGGTAATGGCGATGATTAGAGCCACTAAGCAGCGTTGAGGGGAAGGAAACCTGGGCTTGTCACGTGACAGCACAGGCCGGTTTCTCTCCTTAGTGCCTCCTGGGTGTGAAAAACCCCAAACGGTTTGGGTGCCTTTGCTCACTCCAGACAAGGTTCTCCTGTTGTAATGCACAGCTGGATCTCTCTGTGGTGCTTTATTCCACACGTGTCCTTTATGGGGAAGGTAGGAAAAGATGCAGCAAAGTCACGCGGAAAAACATCACATGTTCCTGGGATATGGAGAAGGACCGAGTTCTTTACAAGATGGTGAGTGCTTTAATGGAGCCTGACAGGTAAAATATGCAAAATTAGGTCTCAGCCCTTGCAAATGTGATTTCTTTGCTGCTGCTTGCAAAGCCTGGGAGAGAACAATAGGGATTTCAGTCTCACGAGGCTGCTGTCTCAGTGGAGAGAGATTTTTGGAATGGAAGCAAGTTGCAGTAGTTCTTGTTGCAGTAATAAGATTTTTCCTTTCTTCTGGACAAAGGTCTAGAGTCTAACTTTAGGTGAAGAGCAGAATTTATATTGTAGACCAGAAACTGTTTCATTTACTCAATAAATGAGTACCCCTTCTAACATCTTAGGCTGCGGTTATTCTCTAATAAAAGGACGCTGGAGCCTAAAATATTGGAGAGCTGAATTCAGATCTATGCGCATTTGCAAAGATTTCCTTGGGAACATGGAGGAAATAATCTCTCTGTGCTTCAATTACCCTTCTGTAGTGGGATGACTAATCCTTTGCCATATCACAGAGGAATTATGAGGATGTTAGACTGTGGGGTTTTTGGATAGGAGGAGCCTGTAAGGTAGAAGACGACTGGTCGTTTAATACTTCCTCTTGAAAAGTTGCGGTTGGCAGGGCTGACTGTGGTAATGTAGTTGGCAAGCGGTGGTCAGTGGCGAAGCTGTCCTTGACTCTGTGGGCTCAGGACCAGCTGTCATGAGGAGAAAAACTCAAGGAGTTGTTTTTAGGGAGAAAATGGGAGAACGTAGGTTCCCTTGCAGCAAAAGATAGATATGTTTCAAGCGTCTTTTCATCACTTCAGAGAAAGGAACAACTCATGCCCTGGTTCTGAGACAGACATCCAAGATGTGTGACTAGGGGTCTGACTTTTGAATATTAAATCTTGTGGAAGAAAAACCAAGTTCCAGGCAATTCTCTCATCACTGAAAGCTTCCTATCACGTTGTCTTTTATGGTGTTAATGGCAATGAATTGAAAATTAGCTAAGCAGGTAGTAAAAGGAAGTGGTTATATTTATTTGCAATTGTATAAATCCAGGATAAACTCCCTGGAGATGAGAATTGCTCTGAGGAAGACATTGTCCGTGAATGATAATAAAAAGCAATTCAAAATTTTCCTGTTCAGATTTTCAGAAGTGCCTTGTCGAGAGAGGATACAGGAGTGACTTGAATAAGAACAGAGTTAGAGCAACGCTGATTGCTCTAACTCGATTGAAAATCGAGTAAGTTTTTTTTCCTTCCAGTTGTATGTTTTTTTTACACTGTTGTTACCCTTGCACTCTGTCGAGTCACATCTTTGAAAATATGTTTAAAAACTTAAAAAAAAAATGGCAAAAGGATAACAGGACCAATCAAAGATACAAATAGAAGTTGTGAGGCTTTGTCGCTGCAGAAGTACTGACAGCATGCAGTGCACTTGGGTGTAGATTCCTGTCCCTGAAACGGGGAGATGAAGGTTTAGGGGCTATGTGCTCCACATAGCTCCTGGGAAACTAAGCTCTCAGCTGCCATTAACAATATTGAATGTGTATCTATTCTGGTTTTGCACTGCAGGGAAAATGCCCTACATAGCAGCAGTGTTACTCACCTCTCCAACTCTGAGCCGTAGATCATTCTTCATGTGTAAACGATTCAAAATATTCTGGGATTTTTGGAACTCATTAAACTTTTCGTGTCATGGACTGGGTGATAGAGACTATGAGAAGTACTGCAGCAGATGAGGAGTAGTCTTACTCAAATTAGAGATGCAATGTGCTTTGAAATTTCTGGCTTTTTAAAGAAACAGAAGATGCATTTGTTCTGTCTTCACATAGATTGCTGTGAGCATGGCTGCAACGGTACGCTTCAGATGTGAGTCTCTGTCTGAAATGTTAATTAGCCTGGTGTATTTTCTGGAAAGGGACCTTCAGAGCACATCTGCAGCTCCTGCCACTCAGCTTCGTCTCCTGCGGCCAGGCAAGCAAAAAATCTTGGAGCCATCCACTATCTGCAGTAGGCAGATCAAAGAAAGGTGAATGTGCAAGGCTGGAATGAACTGCAGGGGGGGACTGTGCAGATCTCTGGGCCTCGGGAGGATCCCTGAGAGATCCCTATCCCATTTACCTGCTTTTTAGACTGTCCAGTGAAGGTGGTGCACAGCCTCAGTAACTAATTTAGTTAGGTTAGCCTAAATCTCCTTTGCAAGTCATTCAGATCTGTTCAGCAATTGCTAGCTTTATACCTCGGAGGATTATCTCCTCTGTTAAGGCATGTCTGTGTCACAGACCACAGTGTTAGCGGTACAAGGTTGATGGCTGTGACCAAAGAGCTCTGGAAAATCTGTCGGTGGAAGCTGAATATGGGGCTCTTCACTTTGCTTTTCTGCCACAAATGACTCGCATCCACGTAAGAGTCAGCAGAAAGGAAGATGGGTTTGCATCTCAGCTCCTGCAGTACAAAGTCTTGTACCTGGGCTCAGCCTGTTGGGTTTCAGCTAAGGTCGCGGAGGATTAAGCTATGTGCTGAAACGTGTTTCTTTTGGCTGGCTCAGCTAGGGTAGCTCCACTATTGTTATTATTTAATCATGTGAAGGTGAATTTCGTCCGGTCCAGCCGATTATGTTAATATTCTTTAACATTTCCTTCTGTGTTTGGTTCAGCACTATAATTTGTCCCAGCTTTCTTGTGCCACAGAATAGTTTACCTTTTGTATCTTTATTCCGTCTCTAGCACTTGTAGCTTTCCTGTGCTCTTTTGCCCTCCCCCAGAGGCCCTGCTGACCTGTACAGAGTTGGTTGAAAGCTGCCTTTTTTTGAGATTCGCTCTCCTTAATCTGCTGCGCTTGTTTCTTCCGTCTGTGGGAAGAGCTGGTGCTTTCGTTTCATGATCGCTGTTAGCCAAACCATTTTCCGCCTTCAGAATTTCAGGCAGTTTCTCCCTTTTAGCCAGGACCAACTCTGTTCTGCAATGAAGTGTCTCCAGGATGTTACAAGATGGTGATGTATGCAGCTGTACCGACAGTTATCTCGGATAACGCAGCTGATTTCATATCACCTGCCCTTTGTCAGATGCCCTCTTCCTGTGAGCACAGTATGGTAAACTTAGCCAGGCTGCTGGGGACAGTGGACCACGTCACCAGTTGTACTTGCCTGTCTGCCGTAGTTGGGGTCCTGCTCCAACCAAGTTCTGCAGTGGGAACGCAGTCTCTCTCCGGACTGGTGTTGTCAGAAAGGTGGCAAACCAGGCAACTTTGTTTTGCTGTTGTCTGTTACTGAAAAGATGTTAATGAAAACTTTGCCGGCCAGGTCTGTCGGTATGGCTCCTTGCTGGAACACCAGCTTCGCAGAAATACTGACAGCATTAGCAAATGCCGCTGTGCTTAGAGGAAGGGGGTGGATAAATTACTCAATGTAGGCATGTTCTTTTAAAAACAGCTCCTGATTTTTATTAGCCAACAAGCATTCAGAAGACAAAATGCCAACACGTAGCAGTGCTAATTAGTTTTGCTCTGAGTCATGTAATTGGTATGGCTCTTTTATTTATTAGTAGTCTTTTCGTAAATGTGTCCTGGGTGTTCACCACAGGCTGCCTGAGTCAGGGCTGCGCTTGTGAAAATCCCAGGGTTCTGAAAGCAAAAGGGTTGCTGTGAGCGTAACTGAAGTAAATAACAATATTTAAATAAAATAAAAATTGGAAAAGGAAACAGGTGCATGATCTGTGTGTTTCACAGCCATGTTATCTTACTAGCAACAGCCTGGTATGCCTCTGTGACTCCTGTTGTTCATACCTATCTCATCGTGACTCAAGGTGTTAGGACAAGCCTAGATTACTGCCTTCTCTCAAGGAGTAAACGCACTGTGGTCCAGGCCTGTAAGATGCTGGGAAGTTCTGCTAGTTGGAGCCTCTGAAGTTGTATGTCCGCGTGAGCTGCTTCTCCATCACACCCTCATCAGAAACTTTACAAAAAGGAGTCTACTGGTACCACCAACCCTGATCATCTCTTGCTTTGGATGCTGCCTGGGAGCTGCCTTGAGATTAGGCGTTGCTGAATGGTGGTCCCTCAAGAAGGGAATATTACGTATAAATTGTTAGATGTGTTCTGCTGGCTGTTATTGATGCCGTCTGGACAAGTAGCATCTTCCTAAAGAACTCAAATTCTTTGGAGCATGACACTGCCTCTGGGGGTGGGGCCTTAGACAAATCTCATTTAGCCAGTCTAACCGGCTTAGAGCTGATTTCCTTCTCAGACATATGGAATTAACCAAAGATAATAGGAACCACGCCTGGCCAGCATATTTTAAGAACTGACTTTTCATTTTCTGGTATTAGGAGGAAAGAAGAAACAGTTAAGCTGTTTTCTTCCAGTATTCTCCTGGCTGCAACCTTCAGACAGTTGACTGAAATTACCAAGTGCTTTTATTCCTGCTAGCGTTTATCTGCTCGTCGCCCTTTCCCTGTCAATCAGGGAGTATTTTAATAAGTTTTGTTCAGCTCTGATGTTTGTTAGCCACATTCTGGCAAAAGTTAATTCTTCAGGTAGGATGCATTTTGATTAAGGGTGACAGTGATGGAAATCGGTCAGTTTGCTGGCTATTGTTGGCTTAAAACTGGGAAGGGCATTCTAGCTTTCTCCCTCATTCTTGGGCAATTCAGTGCCCAATTTGTAAATAGCAGTAATATGCACCGTATAGTTGCTTCTTCCCTGCCCAACCTTTCCCAGGATTTGCAAAGCAGTAATTAATCCTCATTTATGCTGTTGTGATGACATTATGCTCATCTTAGTAGTAACTAGAGCACGGAGTAGTTAAAGACATGCCCAAGGTCTTGCAATAAACGGCTGCAGCACCAGGGAGAGAATTTGAGAGTCCTTGTGCCGCAGCTCCTCTCCTGTGGCTGCTTGGCAGCACTTTCTCATTGAAGTTTTTCTAGGGTATGTGATATTCAGTTACACGATACCCAATTTGTAGGTCCTGTCAGTGTGGTCTGCAGCTTGTGAGGCCGTCTTTTTTGCAGTGTGGTATAACAGGCATTTCTTGAAGCAAGGAAGCTTTTGATAAAATATGTCATATTATCCACATGCTTACTTATTTGCTGAGTCTTTGTGCTTTTGGTGGTTGTTGTTACCTTTTGGAATTTTGGGTAATCATCTCTGGTGAATCTAGATACTTAAGGGGCCTTCTGCCTGCACATCTTCTGTTTTCTGTGAAGAAAGAAGAGCTTTAGTTATTTCTGCCAAACTCCGATCCTATCAGAACCCATCAGTGTAGCCGGTGTTTTTATGGAGTCTGTTTCTCTGTGGATACCTGCTTTATATGAAAACAAATGATCTGGAGGATCCAGCCTCTTTGGTGGGACGCGGTCTGATGCATACAAAGGGATGTAGTCTGTGATGGCAGGGGAGGTTCTGATCACCGGAGAGGCAAGTTTGGCATAACTTTGTTACCAAAGGCAAAGAACGAAGGTATGTTCTTAATCACACGATGCGATTCATCAGTGTGTATTTCACTTAATAAAGTGTAAGAGCCATTCTCCTTTAACAGCTGCCACTAACTGAGGCATTGTGCTTTGTTTCAGATTGTGGAAACCTGAACTCTGACTGACAACGTGACAGCTACACTGAAAGGTGGGTTTTCTGTTTATTTTGGTCTCGTATCGATCATTCCAGGGCACCAGCAATACTGCACATCTCTCATTTTACTAGGATGGGTTGCCTAGTGAATCTGTTTGGTTTGTTCAAACAAAACAAAAATTGTTTCTGACAAGACTGCTATGCCTGCATGTGTGTCTGTGTTGTGTATTTTGATGATGTTCTAAACAAAAAACAATGAGTACATTCACTGGGCTGTACAGTGGATTAAATGGCACGAAGTGGAAACTTAAAATAAAAAGGCATCGAGATTTTTGCCAACTTTTTTGTGCAGATGTTTCTGTTTTCCGTAGGAAATGTCCTACTGACAGAGCAAGTTAAGCTATCCATATGACAGTGCTGCTGCGTACAAGCACTGTAAGCTGAACCTATGATGTGGCATTTCTCTTTTCTCACATTTCAATTTTAGGGTTAGTGGTTGCCAAGAACGTTCTCTGCGAAGTGCAGTGATAGACAAGTCAGTCACCACATGCAACTCCTTGTTTGAGGGATCGTTGTTCTGCTTTGTTGAAATGTTACTGAGGTTGTTTACAGAATGCACAAATTTGCAGCACACGCACAAAGAAATGCTGATCCCTGGATTTCCAACGGCACCCTGGCATTATCTATTGAGAGAAAGGTTGTGGAATGGGGGCAAGCAGCGTTTGGTTATTTGAGGGGCTCAAGTGCAAAACCACAAAATGAGAGATGGTAAGTACTGTTTTGAGGTTAGCCAGGGTTTTTTGCAAGGATAATTACTTGGTCACTCCTCTTCAGTCAAGAAGAATACTGTCTCAGCTACTTGAAGTTCTGCAGCACCAGGTTTATCAGGTGACACTGCACAACCAGGATTAAGTCATAGATTTTTCTGTAGCTGGTTCTTGTCCCTCCCTTTTTTTTTTTTTTTTTTTCCAGAGTAGGTAATGGCGTAAAAATTGGACTGTATGTTGCATGCCTTTGTATCCTTGGGGCAGTTCCTTCTGGCTGCAGTGCTGCCCCTCCTACTGCAGCCAGGCTGACTAGTTCCCTTCTTTTCTTTTTCGGAGGTCATAGATCTTCTTTCCTATGTCTGAAGGCATGAGTCCCTCTTTCTGTGGGCGTCTGGGTAGGCTGATCCCTGGGTCTAAATGGCAGCCTGTGAGTTGGTTCTATCGGATCTTGAGGTAAAAGGGTCTCCACTTGCCTTCTGATTTGCTATTTTCATTGCAAGCGTTTCGGTGGCAGAGGAATGCGGCAGATTACGTGGACAGTGTGCTTTCTGCTGGACTCAGTGCAGCTGGGGCACGCTATTATTTTTCTCCCTTCTGTTTCATTCAGAAGTCTTCTCTAGAAAGCACAGTCGCGGAACGAGAGTAGCAGTCTTTACTCAGTGTTTCAGAAGGCAGTGTTTGTGGTCAGCTCACAATACGGTGTTACTCCTGCATAACGAGCAGTGACGCTGTGGTGCAGCAACACTATTTCCAGGATGCGAAAAAGAACTGCTGTAGTCAATGTAAGCCTTGTCATTCGTGTGTTTGCCAGCAGCTTCTGAATGCTAGTTAGTTAACCAGGTGTGTGTTTGTGGGTTGTTTTTTTTACTGACTAATTTCATTGCTAGCAACGTCTTTAGGAAAAAACAGCAAATGGAAAGAACAGGTGGTACACAACTTTTTAAAAGGAAACACCATATTGTAGAAGTGCAAGCGTCTGCTTCTACTTAATGCTCAATCTTCAAACACCCTCTGATGCAATTCATTTATGTGGCATAAGTTACTACATCAGCCAGTAGGCCCTTACAGTGCTCTCCCTTTCTCCATATTTTAGTAATTCAGTAGAGTGAAAAAAAAATCCCTTGCTACCTCCTGCATGCTGTACCAGGAAGATGGGAGGCAGAATTATAATAATAGTTATGATTAGATCCTCCTCCATAGCAGCGAGTGGGAGTTTTACTGTTGACTTCAATGGGAGTAGGAGCCAGACCCTTTCTTTGTGATAAAACAATGGCGGCTGCTGAGATAGTATTAAAGAGGAGACATTATGCCCTTTAATTCTAACCTGAGAAGTTTAAATTAAGCAAGGCAAGCCTCTTGGGAGGGAAAACATCTTTTATTAGACTGTCTGATACAGCATGAAAAAAAAAGGCAAGTTTTCCCAGTGAGTAGTGAAGACCTGGATAATGGCTTCTATTCCCAAAAGTTTTCCTTGTTTTTTCCAGCTATATGAGCTGGTCATTAGGAGATGTTGTCTCTACCTACAAGATTTGCTTCACTTGCAGCCTTTGAGCACCTTGTCTGTAACGCTTCAATAACTTGAGCTCGTTTTTGCCGTTGGTAAGAGAGCGTTTGAATGTGTAGCACTCACCAATGGAAGCTTTTCTGTTACTTACAGCCCCAACTCATTTCCTGTTCATAGATTTATATTCCCATTCCTTCTGTCCTCACACCTTTCTGAAACCATCACCAGTGAATAGGTGGTGTGTCAAGGGTCTAAATCTTGCTCCTGTGCAGTCCGTTGTAGTTTTTCTGTTGACATCCGTAACGGTAGACCCAGGATCAAAGTTATTGATAACACGCAGGGTAGCGTGAAAGGTCTCGCCACAGCCTTGCTGAAAGGGGATGTTGGATTTTCTGTGCAGCCAGGCTTGTAGGCATCATGAGAGAGAAGTGACAACAGTTGTAGGAAGAGTCAGCTGTTTTTCTTCTTCCAGCTGTTAACTGCTGCAGGCATAAACATGCCTTGTTACCAGGAGGCACTACAGCATCTCATAAGTGTTGCTTCTCACTTTGGGTGCCTGGGGAATTGCACGTATTAATGGGAGCCATGCACCTAATTCTTGAGTTCCAGATTTGAAAGATGGACTGCAGAATATTGGCTTTAATTCCTTTGTCTGAGCAATGTACAAAGTCAGGAGATATTTCATTTTAAAACTTACATGTAAAATCCCATTGGTTTTACTTGGAACTGATTTGACTTTTTGCTATTATTATCATCTGGTTATTTTACTGAATAAAGAACTAAAGGCACACATTAAAGAATACACAGATTCTGCATCTCTTGTTACCTCTTCTCTGGATGCTTATGCATAGCTGACATCACTGTTTGTCAAGCCGTTAGGTTTATAACACCTGGTCTGCTTAGGACCAGTGTTTCAAATCCTGATGGAAATCAAGTCAGCCCTATGCTTCTGTGGAAAGCACGCCGATTCAATATGTGGAATATTAGCCTAAGAGTTATGAGACCTGGAAGTGATCTTGCTGTGCACAATTTCCTGTCGAGTCGTGGCCAGGTCACTGCCATATCGCATCCAAAAGTAAAGTCTGGGAGTCTTTCTCCCTCTACCAAGAAATGAAGGAACTTAGGCACCTCCAAAGTATGAGTCATCCCACCTGTTTGAGGAGGATGATCTGATTTTTGGACTCCCTTCACTTCTCTGTACTTCTCTTCACTCTGCTGGGACCATAAGAACCTGCACAGACAACATGTCTGAATTTTAGATGGATGAGACAAGACAAATCCCATCTTAACTCCCTTCCTCTCTATCGCTCTGTAATGTGTCAGGAGCCAAAGTTTCTGAGAGAGAGGTCTTAGAGCTTCCACATTGAATTCCTTGTGCGTTGTGCTTGGAGAGCTCTTGTTCGGCTTGAAGGGGACCTCTTAAAGTTCCTTTTCCTGATGGAAAAAAGAAGAAAACACTTGTTGAGCGGTCCATGTCACAGTGGCCCTTACTTAACCGCTGTTAAGAGGGGTCTCTTTACACCTTACTGCTTTTCTGTGTGTCAGACAGTTATATTCCGGATGCTGTACAACACAGTGCTTTGGGTTGGGAGACATGATATAAATGCCATGTTAGACTGTGATGTTGCGGTGATGATGCTTCAGAATCTGTTCATCTAAACGGGGCTTTCCAAAAGGCCCTCTCCTGAGCAAGAATCAAGGGTAATTGTGTGGCTGAAAGTGTAGAAATCCCAGTTCTCAACTGGTAAGTGCAGTCTTGGGAGAAATTTGAACGTGGCACCAAACTGTAAGCAAGAATTCAGCTGATCTCTTTACTCTTAGCTCAGCTGTCAAATTCAAAGACTACCCTTCCCAAATATTCAAATAAAAAGCTCAGAAGAAGGGAGGGTATAATGCGTCACTATAATGAATTTGAAATCCAGAACTTTCTAAAGTTGTGGTGTGTGTGTGTTGGGTGTGGTGTGTTTTTTTTTTTTTTTTTTTTTTTTTTAAACCTTAAGGTATCTGCTGAGCTAAATAATGATCTGCTTGTAGAACAGATTCAGGGAATATGAGTGCAACTCTTCCAGGGGAGAGGAACCAGCTGGGGGAAAAGGCTCTGTGTAATTAAATGTATGCATTAGTGAAGGGCTTTTAGACCTGGGACAGGTTTGGAGAAAGCAGTCAGGGAATAGAGCCTGACCAAAAATGCTTACAGTGGAAACAGGATGGGAGGTGAATGAGAATGTGCAGGGGCCGACTGTTCCTGAATCTAAGCCTGCGTTGAGTCATGAATGAGGTTGAGCTCATGGGACAAGGCTGTGGGAAGAGGGCAGCATGTTCCCCAGGTCTGTACAGCCCTGCGTCTTTCACTCTGGCTCTCTGAGACAGGGGTGGGAATAAGCTTTGGAGCCGGAGAAGAGCCATGTTACTCTTCTGGGAAGGTGTTTAGTGCCAGCAGTGAGGCAGACAGACGGCAAAGGGGGAGCCTCCTTGGTGATCCATTCCTGAAGTATGAAGGGAGCATTACCATCCCCAGCTTGCATGCAAGGAAATGAGGCATATCTTAGGGCATTAATATTATCTGCACACAGTGGGCAGGCCTGTGGCCCGGACAGGGTCGGAATCCATACCTGCTGAGCCCCAGTGCACTGTCTTAGTCATCTCTTCCATCAAAGTTCCAGCTTCCGCCATGCATCTTAATTAACAGCTTCTCTTGATCTGTCAACTGAGGAATACTCCAAAGTGTAAACAGGAATGGTATGAACACATGCAAGTGCAAACTTAACTTTCATTTCTAATTAGAATGAGGGTGCGTGCATCTGAGACCCGTTATAATGTTTTCAGAAGGGGAAAATATGGACGCCAACCAGCTGTGAGATCAGATCTAGAAAGCTTAGACTTTTAAATACAATTCTGACTGATTCTGTCTTTTTTTTTTTTTAAATTAAAAGTTAGGCATTTTCCTAATAAGCAAGAGCTGAAACTGAAGGTTGCTGTGTTTGTCTTGCTTACGCTCTTTGTCTCAGAATGTAAAGGTAGTAAATTGTCAGAGCGTATTGCCTACCAAATTTAAAACAATAGCCAGTTATGGTTGTGGTTCTGCTTTTTTTTTTTTTTTTTTTTTTTAAAAGACAAAAAAGCCTGGCTTTGAGGAGCCTCGGCTTCGGCTCAGAGGGATCAGTGCGAAGGATCAGGAAGATATCACACGGCATCATGTCTCCATCATTTCTTTTTCCTTTCTACAGGATTAATATTTGTGTTGTGTGAGGTTTGGCCTCCCTGAAGCCGCCAGAAGCTTTACCAGCAGGTCTGGATCTCACCAGCTCCAGGCCTGCAGAGTTCTGTTCCAGGCTCTGCTCAGGCCCTGTTGTTTGTCGGACGTAGCGCTGCGGCGGGGCACTAGACAGTTGCTCGTGTTAGGCTTGCTTATCAAATGTTAAGGCTCATGAACAGTAGTCAGCTGCGCTGCTTGGGGGCTGTTAGTGCAGTAGAAGCCCAGTTGGTTAGGCTGCCATCACGGAGCGGGCCCTTTGGTTCTGCTGGGATAGAAGTGCCTCTGTGCGTAGCAGAGAGTGAGGTGCTGGGGCTGGGAAAATAGTCACGGACTGCGAATGGCAATTGTGTATTCCTTAGGATCAGCGTCTAAGCCGGTGTTAATCAACGCTGAGGCCCGAGATCAGTGCAGCACCTGCTGCTGCGGCTGGTTTTTGCCTGCTATCAGGTGTCTGACTGTCTTATGCAAATAAACCATTTCAGAAAACGAATTACTTGGATCAAGGCACCCTTACACCTATAAAGAATAGCACCAGATCCTGTACAAGCCAGTCGTCTAGAAGATGTCCTGTATCTGCACAAAATGTAGCAAACAGGTCTTCCCCTGGATTTTTTTTTGTGATTTTTACATTTTTTTGCCTATTATTTCTGCAAAAGCGGAGGATGAGGTAGCATTAGTGTAGCAACTACTGCCTGTAATTATGCAGCAAAAAAAGGGGAAGAAAAGCCTTCTGGATGTTTTCTACATCTTGGGACTTACTGGACATCTGATCTGCTGACGGAACAAGATTCAAAGTCATTTTCAGTGTCCATCTGTCTCTGTGCCTCGCAAAACTAGTGCAGGAGCTTTGCTTGCTTGTTTCTACCCGTCTTGGGCTAACTCCTTCTCATTTTGTTTATAATTTTCAGATCTGACTTGGAATAGACAAAAATTCTGTTTTTTACAAGTGCAGTACGGTGGAGAGCACCTTTCATTTAGAGATAATTCAAAGCAAAGTCTAGGGCTGAATTTCGAATTTTTGTTCTGTTTCTACAGCAGTCCTAATCATTAACAAATAGTAACACAGAATTGCATTTGGGAAATAAACCCTGTAACCTGTCTGTCCCTGCAGGGAAGTGTTATTTCTCCCATTGTATTCTTTGGGGTAACTGCAGTCATTCGAAGGAAAGAAAAGGTGTTGTGCTGCATCTCGGCTGCAGCAGTTCTGCATAGTCTTCGCTGCTATAATGGAGCAAAAGCATGCATGCAGGGAAACTGTCGAAACAGAAGGTGCAAATGAAAGTCGCTTACCAGTTCCCAGCTTGCAGCTGTTTGCTGAACTCAGTGTCTAAGCACCTCTCTTGTTCCTGGCTGGGAAAGCCGGAAAGCAATTGGAGAGAAATGGGAAGGTCCCGTAGCCCCACTCCCAAAAGAGAGGGGCCACTGTTGGTGGGACCCCCAGATATGAAAGCTCTTTGCTATGACATGGTTGCTATGAAAGCAGCGGATTTAAAGCTTGGCCTCACAGCTGATCTGCTGAGGCAGAAGTGTTCAAAATCAGTTGAATAGTAGGGGGATGGATGCCTTTTTGGGGCCCCATGGGTTTCAGTGAGGATGTGATATCTAGACCCTGTGAGCTGCTTAGACCAGCTGTATGCTAGAGAAGTTTATTTGGGGGAGGAGGCCAACTTGCAAACTTTTTTTTTTCCCTTCCGGGCTTCACCCATCCTTCCTCAATAGGTCCCTACTATTGTGAAAAGCATGAAAACCTTGGTTGGCAGAGAGGGTGCTGCTGTTGTATGTGATAGTCTCCTATATTTCCAGGGGAAGGATGAATTACAAGAATGTAAGCACCTCTTTTTAGGAGCAGTATTTGTTTGACAGATCACTGACCGCTGATGTACTTTTATCAGTCTTTTTCAACTGCAATCTCTTTGAGCATGTTCAAATGTGAATGTAACGCTGTCTGCTGCTTTACCCGAAGAATGTCAGGTAGCCCATGACCTCAGTTATTATAATTGTAGGCTTTCAGAGCGCTCCTTCACTGCTGTGCAACCTGAACAAGCATCTGCCCATGGGAAATGGGTTAAGAGCCTTTTTAAGAAGGCTTCTATTCCAGATGATGTTTCCAGAAGCTACTTTCTAAGGTCTGTGTCTGGTGATGAAGATTGGCGTTACAAAGAGATGGGATCTTGGAGCTCTTTTCAAGAGCGTGGATGGATTTTGTATTTTGTGGTACTTCAACTTATTTATTGAGAGAGGAGAAGCACGGGGAGATGATAAGGGTAGTACCTAAGCCCTTTTGGTACCTGTTTTGCAGGTAAGGGAGAAAGCTGAGGCTCACGGTTGCCCAGCTCTCATGAAGTTGCAGAGTGTATTTGCAGAAGAAGCACTCTGCATCTGAGTTTTAATCCTTAGAATTAGAGTCAGTGCAGAAGAGAGTAGGGAAGCCTCAGATGGCTTTATTGTGGTTATGAATCACATGCTTGGGCGCAGTGACTGTGATTTGTGGGTTCAGGGC
This sequence comes from Struthio camelus, assembly GCF_040807025.1. NCBI lineage: Eukaryota > Metazoa > Chordata > Aves > Struthioniformes > Struthionidae > Struthio > Struthio camelus. Next base: position 7,372,414 of record NC_090947.1, on the reverse strand, counting down.
ATTTTTAAAGTGCATGACTTTCTGGGTGAAACTTGCTCTTGCAATAAAAACAAGGAGGGGCGTTTAGCTGAGTGGGTTGACTGAGAGTTGGTCTGGGAGTTTTCACAAAGCGATGGGGTGTTTTTCTGTTTTAACTGTCAGTTTAGGATTTTTGGAGCAGGCTAAAGCACAGCTGAGCCCGGTCGGCCCAGAACTGCTGGCCTCTTTCCCAGTCCTCTGTGTGCCGCTTTGCACGGAGCCCTGCCAAGTGCCTTTGGATCAGGAGCTGAGGGGGACATTTTGCATTATCTTCTACCAGAGAGGACAATGTGGCTTACCTGGGAAGCTGGACCGGTGTGGCAGAATTCCTGCTGTCAGGCTAAGTGATGGTCAGTGTGCCGTTCTCCGTATGGATGCCGAGTAAACTCGGCCCTGCCAATGTTATTAGGCCGTGCCTGCCTAGATTAGGAAGCAGCATTAGCTTTCTAAACAGCTTTGTATCGCAGTTGGAAGTTAAGACTCAGGTACGTGTGGAATTGGTGAGGCATCGGTAGTTACGGGAGGAAGAGCTGGGTTTCACCTTTGCAGGTGCAGAAATAAGGGGTTATTCTCAGGAGATGTTAACTCACGATAGCTTCTTCAGATCAACTTGCGTAAGATCTGCAGATCTCAGGAGGCTGTCATCTGCCTTAGCAATATGAAAATAGGTCCCTTTAAGCAGAGCGTAAGCAGAATTGTTGCTACCCTAAAGAAAGGGGTTGGGACCAGGTTAGATCAGATTGCTCTTGGCCTGTTCTCTAGGCAGGCAGAACAAAATATTTCAACAGTGTGCAATAAATCTGTGTTCCTGAGAAGGAGCCTGTAAAATGTCAGTGCCTGCAATTACAGAAAGGCTACTTTCTTCAGCTCTGATTGATTGCCTCTGCAAATGTGCTACCTAGTTTTGTAGGGTTACATGCACTCTTTGTCAATACATGTGCCTTTAGGCTCTTCGAATGGGAGTTGTCACGTATTTACCGCTTTGATTTAAAGCTGTTTTTGATTTTCCTTTTAAATCTTGGCCTGCTCTGGAGAGGTTTTCTGATCTCCTCTTGTTTAAAAAGTATGCTGCAAACCGTTTTCTCCAGCTGGGAAGGGGAAGAGGTACCATGACCAGCAAACTGGTGAGTTGGTGAACCAGCAAGAGATGGGATGCTACAGTTCCCCCACGTGCCTCCCCCGTCGCAGGGACCAGGCTTTGCATTTTGTGGGGCCCTGTGACTCCACGTATAGCATGTGCGATGGTGTCTCTCGGCTTGGTCTGACATAATGCAGTTAAACTGAGCCTGTGCTAAGATGTGTTTTTAAACAGCAGAACTTTTGAGCGTTGGTCACAAACTGAACAGGAAAGATTGCTTGCGTTATCAGCAGGAAAGCGGTGGAAGGCATGACCTGCCTTCTGCTCCTCAGGGCAGAGCAAGGATTTTTGCAGCATTCTCCTTTGGAACAAATTGAGAAATTGCAGGAATGTTCTTATATGTAAGAGGTTAGCTACTGAGGGATCTGTAGGCTTCCTGGGTGCTGAAGGAGATGGGGCAGAAAAGAAACCAGAGATAAGAAAACCAAGTAAGTCATGCAGAGATGAGAAAATAATTTATTCAGGAACGAATACCACAATCTAGGAAAATAATGCCAAATGAAGCAGTGCATGTGAAAATTTTGCCTAAGCCCAGAGCACAGACTGTGAGCGCTTGCCATCACGAGGTTAGGTTGGGGATAGCGTAAGCTGCAGGGAGTGCAGCAGCTAGGTGGGAAAAAAGACCGTAAGGTCAGCGCTCAGAGTCAGGTGTAAATGACCCATGCTGTAGGGCAGTGGCAGTGCAAGAGCTCTCTCTGTAATTGTGATGCTGGAGGTGGTGTGTGTTGGTGTAGTCCTTGCCAAGGAGAATTATGCTGACAGTGACTGGCTATTCCTTATGTATTTATTGGCATTTATTTATTGGAGGAGTGAGCCCTTTTGCTGCAATAAAGATAAAGTTAGTACAATATGGGCTGTGACTTGTAAAGAACTGTTGAAAAACTTAAGCGCCATATTGTAACCTTCATTTTTAACACTTTTCATGTTATGCGGTACGTTACAGTGTCTCTATAGCCACGTTTTGTACAGGAGCAAAGATATCTTGCCCCTTTGAGGGTAGGGGGAGTGTTTGGCAAACATGAACCTTGCAAGGGTCTGGGAAGAGCTTCCAGTCTACCTCCTGATAGACAGGGTGCAAAATTATTTTTAAAGGCTCTTCAGCAGAGAGGCACTACATTCAGACCCACCTTTTCAAAAAGCATGCGTTCATGTATGTGGGGAACAGTGCTGTTCAGGGGTTAAAAACTGGTGTAGAGTAAAGGGAGAGGTAGTGTCTTCAGTATGTAGGACTTTACAGTGTCTTTTAAAAGAAAGTAACTTTCAGATCAAAGATTGCCATAAACAAACATGCTTATGAACTGATTATTTCTCCTGAGCTTTCAATATCGATCTCGTGATGAGTATCGGAGGAAACAGCAGTTCTGCATAATATGGGTATTTTTTTTGGAAATGATTTTAAGAACATAAATGAAAAAAGATAATCGTAAGAGAAATATAGGAGCAGTTGCTGCATGACTGTGTTTTAAAGGAGGTAAGATGGGCATAACAGTAGCGTTAAGTCTTAACTTCTGGAATATTGTGATTTTCTACTCGTACATAATTCTGGGAGTGAGTGCTGAGAGGTGGCGGTAATGTCGCATCTGGCATGTGCATTCAGACAGTGAATCCATCAAGTTACCTAAACTTCCCAGACCAGGTGTTTTATATGTTGCCTGTCTAAATGTTGCAGTTTCATATTATTTTTTCCACAGACCAATCCCTTCTTATGATGCAAATTTTGGCCTTCAGGTCAGTGGCTGCAGCCCAGTTAATGTCTGTAATTCAGCACCAGGGCTGACTGCTGGTCCTTCCCTGCCTGCTGTGTTAGAGCCAAGCTCTGCCGCTGCATCAGACAGATTTCCAGTCAGTCAATGGGAGCATCTGGGGAAGACGGTGCTACTTAGTGTGTTTATGGGAGGCAGAATGTGGCCCTGGGGAAGTACCCCCCCCTCCCCTTCCCCCCCCCCCCCCAAAAAAAATGCTGGAGACAGAGGAGTTAGTTGGTCCAAGCTGCTAAGTGCTTCTTCTAAGAATGATAATTTTGAGCCACGTAATGGAAATAATAGCAACAACCTGAAAATGAGTCAGTAAGGTAATGACTCATTTGAGCCACAAGTGTGTGGGGGGAAGCAATCCTAGTTGTTATTGCTCCCCGTTAGTGTGGGATTAGGATTGATCCAAAGTGCTTGCTGTGTAGGTAGAAGGATTCTCACTGTGACAGCGACAGGCTTTGGGCGGGTGACAAGAGCATGGTATAATATCTCTGGGCATGTCAGTCCCGTGGCCTGGCCAGCGGAAAAGGAGAACGGCTTTCGGGAGGGCTGTGCTCAAAACCCAGCCTCTGCTATTGACTTCCTGGGTGACTTCAAGTAATATAAAAATAGGGCTAATAACATACTCCAGAAATGTGGAGCAGGCGTGCTGCTGGTAAGCGTGTATGAGCAGTGTTGCTGTTAGGAGAATTGGTTTCATAAACAAAAACAAAAGGTCAGTGAATAACTCATTTTTGAGAGAAATCTGCAGTTTACTGCCTGCCGAGCACTGCAGAAAATCTGACAGTAACTAGTGAAAGCTGAAGTCCTAGCCAGACATTAGAGCCAAGTAGTGATTATGATTGCACATCGCAAAAGCTGTCCGTTTGGGGAGGGGACTTCAGCTATTTGTGTTCGTTCGTGGCTTAGACCCCAACATGCAGCGGCAGCTACCTTTGTGCAAACATCTGCTTATTCCCTGACAAAAATACTTGTATCGGCAGGATAGGAAACGTAGCATTTTTGTATTAAAACACAATAGGTGAGCTATGCCTGCAGCTGTAGACTTGGTTAAGTAGTGTGCTATTAAGCTCAATTAGAGTCGCGCAGTGAAAATAGGTAATGCTTCTGCAGTGAAATAGCATGCTAAGACCTGAGCAAATGAGGCGTTATTAACCTGAATAATGCTCCTGTATATGAATAAGCCTCTGAAGTCAGTGGGCCTACACCGGGGTTTCATGGGGTATGTATTACTGTTTTGTTGACGTTGTTTTGATGCGTTATGTTGGCTAAAGCGTTTTAATGCTTATGTTTCAAAACTCATCTAAATAACTGAAACTTAGCTAATGAACTGGCCAAAGTATCTTCCTGGGTCCTTTCTACTTGGCTTTTTAGTATGGACTAAAAAGAAACAACCTCCCTTTTCCTTTTCTCCCCAAGTATGCTAGCATACAAGATTGCAAGCCAGTTTATCCTGTGATGATACAGTTTCTTTAGTGTATGTATGTCCTGTCTCAGCATGGTCTGTGTAGTACATGGGAAAGAATTTCCCATCTCGTAACTGATGAGGGCAATTTCCTGTGAGCCAGCTCTTCTTGTGGTTTCTGGTTTCTAGCCAGTTCTATTTTTACTACCTTCTTTTTTCTTCCCTAGTTTTTTTTTTTTTTCTTTTAAGAAAGAAGGATGTTTCTGTTTGGCGTTCTGTTACTATAATGGTTCTTGCACCTGGGCCAGGCCACAATTTTAAAAGACACCGACAAAAGCCATGAAGGTAATGTGTATCCTGATTGGATTGGATTAGAGCTTTAGAGCTGCATGAAGAAGTCGGCATCAGCGCATGGGAGCAGTAGGGAGAGGAACTCTGACTGCTCTGTTTATCGCTGCTGATCTAAAAGGAGGGACTCAGTAGCTCCAGGTTACTGCTGCCAGAGTTGCTTTGTTCCTGATGCTGCAGACACTTACATTCATATACCACGTTATTCATGTGAGTGTGGATGCATGCGCCATGTAAGCGGGTGCAGTAGCAGGCCTGCAATTCACTTGGCTTTAGCGAGTAAAGGTTGGGAGTCTGGTCTGGCCTGGAACCCAGCAGGCTAAAGCCCGTGGTCAGGGAGCAGGCTGAGAGACGCCCGAACGCGTGGGCAAAGCGAGGAAGTAAAAGGAGAACGAAGTAAGAGTGCAGAATGGTGGAGATTCGAGGGGAGTCATTGAGAACAGTCACTTTGCATTAAAGTAAACGGAAATCTTGGCTGCAGTTACAGAAGCGTCATGCTGCAAGTCGTGTGTGTATTTAAAACCAATCCAAGTCTGTTTGAACTTTCTCCCAAGGCTTCAGGAATCTGGGAACCTTTCAGAAAACAGCTAATGGTCATGCTGGTGACTAAGTTGCAGATACCGTTTTATGACGATAGAAATTTTGCTTGAATGGCTTTCTAGTAGCCAGATTCCTAGAAATACAAAAGGAGGAAAGAAAGGCAATGTTGTAATAGTTATTGTTTCCCGGACGGAGTACTCTAAGCTCTGGAGTGTTGTGCTTTTATGCAGAAAAGATTAGGTCCCTCTTCAGGCATGCTTTTCCCTCCCCAGGTCTGTAAATCACATCTTTGGGACCTGGTCTGAGATGCGTTATCAAGAAAGATGTATCTTCTGCAATCAAAATGCTAAGAGAACATAACATACAGAGCAAAGGGTCAGTTCCCTAACTCAGGAAAAAGTCTATGTTTTGGTGCTGGCAAAGAATCCCCCTGGTTTGCACCCACAGTAAGGTGACTGGATACTTAATGAGGAAGATGAACGTTCCTGGTTTCTCCTGGATACTAACTGTTGACAAAAGACACTGAGAATTTAGCTTTGAAGTCATTTGGCATCTGAAGCACAGTCTGCTCAAGTCACATCTAGCAACAGTTGTATTTTCCTCCCATTAGATGAGTGTCTTGAATGGTTGTTGATTATGTTTCAAACTGTTTATTAACCCGGCTGCTCTAGGATGAATGCATCTGGTCCTCTGATCTTGGAAAGGGGAAGTATTTGTCAAACTGCCTTTCGGTCTTTTGCTTGGTTTTTGGGTGCTGGTCCTTCAAACTACTTAGTTACTTGTCCGCTTTCAGTGAACGAACGCTTCCTTATATTTTGAAGAGAGAAATTATATTAGGCAAGGTGTGGCCCTTGGAAATGGCCCTTTTTTCCATGAAGCATTGGCAAATTTTTTTTTGCTACAGTACCATTTCAGCGCAGTGGGGCAGAGGTGTGACTTCTGCCCTCCAGGCAAGATGCCGCCAGTGAGCTTTGAGCTGCAGGGGGCATGGGGGATGCATTTCCATACTGCGTTAGGCACAGCTGCCCGGTTCCTGGCCGTGGCCCTGGGCTTGCAGCTGACATTGCATTGCAGGAAATCGTAATGGGATTTCGTGTTGTTCCTAAGAGTTGCAACATCGATTTGACTAAATACTGCTGGGAGTAGGCTGGCAGTGAAAATGGTGTTTGCTGTGAATCATCCTCACTAAAGGAAGCTGTTTGACAGAGAAACAACAGCTATTAGTAAGATGGCATTTCGGTTCTGAATCCCTCCTTTCTCTTTCTCTCCTTCTCGCGCTCTCTTGCTTTTTCTTCCATTAACTGTTTTGTCAGTTACCTTTTGGGCTGAAAGGCTTCGTTCTCTTCCGTTCTAGAAACAATTGTATGGCAGAGTACCATACGGTTGGTATGTATGGGAAAATACCTTAAAGAGCAAGAGGGGCTTTTTGTTATTTCTGATCTCCAGAGTAGTTTGGTTCTGTGGTTTTGTTTCGCTTCTATTTTGTACTTAAATAACTGCAGATAACTGGAAAATGTTGAATTAATCATATAACTAGTGCCGTAAGGAGACTGTTTAAAGGCATTTATTTTTGAAGTGGTAAACTGAAGAACGTGGATATTAAATAAGTAAATAAAGTTGCCTTGGAACACTGTTATTTCCCACTACTTCAGGAAATCATAGGGTTCCTTCTTCCAGAAAAACAGTCAAGTGCAATCTAACTTTCAAGCCCATAAATAGACTCTAGAGGATTACATGTATCATTAAAGTTTTGCTCCTACATAAGACCTTTTTTTTTGCTGGGCTGTGGCTAGCATTTTTAGGAGTGATGTTGCTATTTGCTGTCTGTGCAATGAAACACCCTCTGTGCTGCGTTTCTGGATGGGCAGAAGGAACGTTACTGAGCTCCCCTCCAGCTCCAAGAATATCGACTTCATGGTCGGTGACCTTACAGAGTGAATGGAGCAAAGCGTGCAAAAAAAATTAAAATGGGGACCATCTGCTAAAATGTCTGGTGTCTACCACCGTAGGGGATGGGATACCAGGCTGTAGGGAGTGCTGGTCCCATCCAGTCTGGTAAGGTCTGCAGTCCTCTTACTATCATCTGCACAGTGCGCTGAGAGCGTAGGAAGGACGCCATACACTTGTTTTATCCCTCTCTTCTTCTGCTGGGGAAACCCAGACTGCATCTCACCAAAGGAAAAGTATGTAAATACTACGTGAGGAAGGGACTCTGCAGCTGTTTAACAACGAACCAGATGAAAGAGACTGTTTCTGCCCAGCTATAGCTCAAACACTTGAAGCTTCGTAATGGTACAGGCTTGTTGGGCATGCGCATTTGTCTGTGCAGGTTTGTTTTCCTTAGCAAAACTAACCTAATCACACCAGCATTAGTGCCATCTGTGAAAAGGCACAGACTTTTTCTTTGACTTAAGATGGACTTGAGCTGTAGGGTTTTTTGTTTGTTTGTTTTCCCTTGCTGTGATTTTAAATGTTCTCCGTGAGGGAAGGGAAAGAAGAGCGCTCTAGATCGAAGCACACAAGAGCCATCCAGGAGATGTTTGTGTGGACAAGGGCGTGGAGCAGGCTGTCCAGGCAGATTCTTCAGGTCCTTGAGAAATACCAGAGCAGCGAAGAGCACAGGTGTTGTTCTTGTGCTTGTGTGGGTGGAAACCAGTTTGTGCCAATTCTTTCAAGACGGTACTAGCTTTAGTTCAGCTAATTGAGAAACATCAAAGGCCTGAGTGGTTGTATTCTCCAAGGCTCCTGGTTTCTTTCAGAAGTTGCAAATCGTTATCCAAGTGATGCCACAAGGGCTTGCCCAAATGCGTTGTCCTATATATCCAGTTCCTGGCTTTTAAGCAGCTGCCTGTCAGTACTGATTAAGCAGCTGCCCTTCCAGTTTAATAGTACTGAGCGAAGACTGTCCTACGTTGCGTTTCAACCCTGCAAGTTGCCGAGGCATTTCCCTTGCCTCTGCTCCTGCGTGGAGAGAAAGGATTCAAGGCACTTCCCAGGCCAGGAGAGCGGAGGAAGCCTCTCTGAGGTTCACCAAGTGTTGCCTGGGGGCCGCTCTAGCCTGAGGCGAGTCCTCGTAGCAAGGAGCGCAGTGATGAGACCTAATATCAGGGGTGTGAACCCCAGCCCCACTTTGCTGATCTGTGTGGGGTGGCTGGTGAAGGAGCTGGCTCTACTGCCTGCTTTGCTGGAGACTTCTCTGCTAAAGCGATTCTTACTGGCCAGCAGTGAACTGCGCTGGCATGAAGCCAGGCCTGAGAGCTGCTCCCAGCGTCCTGTATGTGTGCTTTCTGTTTGCTTATGTGCTGCGCATCTCAGACTTCTCTCTTGCATCCTTTTCCATTTCAGTTTCTTTTTCAGTTACTTTTTCTCATGACCCCTTAATGGTGTGTGAGGAGCTTGTAGGTTAACCGAAATTCCAACAGCAGCAAGGTTTGCATTTGTATGGAGCGCTCTCATCCCCTGCCCTTTTTGTGTTGCTCTTGTATTAGGACAGCAAGTATAGTTTAATAAATAGCATATAAAACATTAATGTTTCTATGAGCTTATAACGATGTGCAGAGTTTTATGCAGACTACAAAACGTGGTAGTGCATCTTCCCTTTAGAAGGCTACATTCACTTCTCTTTTTTTTTTTTTTTTCCTCTGATGTAATAGATGTAAAACAGATGACAGCAGTGGGGTTGTTTTTGGCTTACACCTAGATAAATGAACAGGGAGTAAAGAGCAATAGAAGTTCACAGCCAGCGTGTGCTGACTCATTTGCTCAAACTCTATGTAGCAGAAAATGCTTTTAGGGTACTCCTGAGGAATGCATCAGTCAAGTGCCTTAGATATCAAGTTCAAGTCAAGATACACGTTTTGCTTAGGGCTGTGCAATTGCAGGGACTTGCGATGTGGTTCATAACGAAGGTGAGCGTCAGTGTTTTTAAATGGGAAAGGCCTAAGTCTAGCATCCACTGACCTAATTAATGTGCAGGATTGTGTTTTTCTGATCGTCTTTCTAATAAAATTGGACCGAAGGGTTACTCTAAATAATTTGCTTCTGGATGAATGTGTGCTGAGATGAATAGATGCCACCCTGCTTTGAGCAGGGAGGTTGAACTAGACTCTCTCCAGAGGCCTCTTTTGACCTCAGCCAATCTGTGATTCTGTTCTGCGAACGCACAAGGATTCTTGCTTTTTATGAAGTAACCTGTTCAGTTTTCTGACTGTTTCATTTGGGACGTTTTCAATCCTGCGAACTACCTCATCTGAAATTCCTCCTTGCTCTCTGCTTCCCTCCTATGGGGCCTGATCTCAGATTTTGCTGTTTCATCATGGTGGTCTAGGGAACTGTTGTCTTTTTGTGGTAGTGGTTGCACCTCTCTTCGCTCCAGGTATATGTTTACTCTGTGAAGAACGAAGCAGGCTCTACAGCATGTCCGTCCCCGCTGTGGCTGGCCAGAGACTGCTTGTGTGTCCGGATCAAAGCGTCTGCAAGCACGCTTAGGGAGAGCCATCTCCTCCGATCTGCTGGTGGACTGTCAGTGGCTGGCTTTGTCTTTCCCATGCCAAAGCCGTCCAGATCACATTAATAGTCTAGGCCTGTGCTAATATGCTGAATATAATTAATCTCTTTGTCCAGAGAGCTTGGTTCGAAGCATCCTCTTAGCATGAGCCAGGGATTTGCAATATGGATGGTGGGTGAGTCTGATCTGACAGCAGGCTCTTAACTGATGGTGTAGACGTGTGCTTAGTGTCTTCTGTTCCTCTGGGGCTTTCTGAGGACAGCTTGATCTTGCCCGCGCATCTTGCTGGCTGCTTCCTCTTCAGCGAACGTTCTGTTGTGTCCTAGTTAACTTTCTTTTGTGTACACAAAAACCAGGTTCCTCTGAAAGAGAAACATCTTACTGTCCTGTCTCCAGTATTTGGAGGCTAATAAAGACAGATTTTCTGCCCCTCATCTAGGGGAAGAAAAAGTATTGTAATTGGGGAAAGTGATTCGTTATCATTTAGGATTTTATTGTAAACTTTCAATTGTAGGTATTAAAATAGATAAATAGACAATGGGTCAATACACCAAAGTCTGGCTTGAAATTTGAAGACTTATTTTTTTTAAACTGAGGATTATTTTACTTGGTGATTAGATGGGACGTGAACGGGAACAACAGTAACTAAATCAGTAGCAAGCCTCCCATTGACTGTGATGGGCTTGTGATGAAGTCTGATAAGTAGTTTCTACACAGCTCGACTTGTGTGCAGAAGTCAGTTCTAGCAGTTAATCATACAGACCGTGAACCTCGGGACCTGCAGAGGGCAAACACCGAGCCGTGTTGTAGTGACCGAGCTTTTGGGTGAGGGTGGGGGGTGTAAATCTAAAAAGCCATATAAACAACTCAAAATCCATTCCAACTTGGCTGAAGGAAGGGGAGGGATAGAGATATGCATCTCTTGGTTTTGGATGTGTTAGCATGGTGACAACAGCCAGTAAACTCGAGCAAAAGCAGGACTAGTCTATACCTGAAAAGTGTATCTGAACAAGAGGCTCCAGCCTTGGTGTTTGCAGGTATTTAGATACGCAGTACTGAACCTGCTGCTCTCATTAGTTGGTGTTCAGTCCTGCCTTGATCCTGAAGAATACTTCTATGTAGTGCTGATTTCCAAAGGTTAGTTGACTTTTTAATGCATACGTTTGTTTATTTTAACAGCAAGTTAAGGATACCTGCCAACATCTGCTCCCAACCAGAGCTTTTTATGTACTGCACAAAATAGACTTATGGTGCATGATACTCCATTTCTCAACCATAATTTTTTCATAAACCCAAGGTAAGTTAGACCCGCAACTCCTGGCTGTAGGCTGTGTATTCCAGTTGCACTGTGGAAGCTGGATGTTTCTTTAAAGACGTAACGTTGGGGCCTCAAATCAGCAAAGCCACCAAGCACATGATTTACAGTAAGTGCTTAAGTGCTCCACTAAATAAGGATGGATTGTGCAAGTGCCTAAAGTTATACAGATGCTTAAATGCTTTGTAAACTGAGTGTTTAAGGACTTTATCCCAACGGATGCTGTAGGAACTTCCACTGAAATAAGTGACAATGAAGGCGACCTCGCGCAGAGCTCAGCAGCTTCAAGTATCCCATGAAAAAATGACAGTGTTGCTGTTTAACTCTTGCATATTTTACTATGAAAAAATCACTAATCGTGGTTTGTATACGGATAGGGTATAAAAGAGAGTTCAGGGAGTTCAATATTAGAACAAAAACTGGCACGAGTATATGGCATAGGTGGGAAACGGGACAGAATTTGCCAGTCAGTCGTTCCCTTCAAGGCTGTGAATGTTTCTTTCGTTTCCAGAGACGTGTAACTTAAAATAGGAAAGAAATCTTTCCAAAATCATATTTACGATCCATCCCTTGTGAGAATTTTCAAACCGATGAGAAGCTGTCTAGGGTACTTAATTTTTACCATATTTACAGGTCTTAGTGGAGTTGTGCATTTTGATGTTTTATTTGTGTGTAAAACAACAGAGTTATTTTTATAAGAACCCTGGTATAAAATGCTGACCTTCTGCCCTCTAGCACAAGACACTTTTAAAAAAAAAAAAATTGCTTTAAATAGAAGTTGAGGCAGCTAAAATAATAGTTTTTGAATCGGACCAAACTGGGTACTAACAGCACGTAAATGAAGGAATGCAAGTTTTTTCCATCGTACTTAGTGTTAAGATAGTGCGTTCTTTCAGACCAAGGTCTTCCCCTTTGCAAAATACTCCTCTGCCCTTCAATAATGTCAGCACTTTCAAAATCTCTTTTCAAAGTCTCTCCTGTCACGCAAGCTCCCACCAAATGAAAATGGGTGAATATAACTTTATGCAAAGTAGCATTTTTACCCCAGCAAAGTAGTAGTCCTGGAGCGGCTAGAAAATCTGTTCAAGATGTGCTTCTTACTGCTCATTTTCCACAGTAAACATTGTGATACTTTGTAACACCTAAATATTTATATAAATAATCTCACTGAGTGTTTGCGTAGTACTGTGTACAATGGAGCCCGTTCTCAGCTAGCTCCTAAACGCTGCTATAATCAAAACAAGGAGTAATAATCTTTAGCTAAATAGGTAAAGTCTACCCTAAGCTTAGTCACAAAAATGCCTAGATGGAATAAAAACGTTGTGTAGAAGGAGCAACACAAGTATAGATGGAAAGGAGCACTTTCTTTCTGAGAAGATACAAACCTCAGGCCAGCTTTTCACTGTGACGCCTGCTCTCCGTGCCTTTATGAGTCGCCTAGGCAAAGCCAGCGCAAAGCGCTGAGAAGGCAGACCTGCAGCGTTGTGCGCTGCCTCCGGCCTCGTTTTGCACACGTTAGGATGGCGGCATAGGGACAGAGCTGTTTGATTTCCGTTTACTAGGCCAAGCTGGTGTCGAGACATTAATCCGTTTCAGAAGGATGCTTACTTTGCATTGCTGCCACCATCGCAGTCGCCTGCGGGGAAGGAGCAGCTGAAACGGAGCAGCTCCTTGGAAGCAGCCCTGCGAGCCAGATGGTGCGCGAGGAGCTGCGTGCGGGCTGCCTCCGTCGCGCCTCCGCCAGCCACGCGGCACCTCGGGCACCGGGCCTGGCCGTGGGGCGGCCGAGCGAAACGGGAAAGGGACTGGCTGCACCTCCCTGACCCGGTGGTGGTGAGAGCCTGATCCTGGATGAGCACAAGAACGGGAGAAGCTGTAGTAGTGAAGGGATGATACAGAGCATAGTGTTAGAGGAGAGGAGCGTTTCTGCAGAGCAGTTGAGAGCCGCCGCTGCTTGCTTGCTTGTGGGTTTTGTTAGGTATTCTTGGTGAAGTGTGTGAGTTGTACCTATGAAGGCAAATTAAAGCCTTCCCCGCCGAGCAAACTGTTCAGTCCCCGCTCCCTGCCAGAACCTGTGTGGTGTTGGTGTGCCTAGTTCAGTATAAGAGCTTTCAGGAAAGAAGAAAATTGTGTTTAGACAAAAAGTTTCAGTTTCATTGCAATTTCTCCTTAGTTTGGGGGATGGGAAGCAGCAAAACCCAAATAAATCCCCTGAACGGTCAAGTGACCGTTGCTGTTGAAATGGTTATTTGCCCTTTCTTTTCCTGTGTTTTTCCAGCTCAGATACTGCGTATCCCTTGGACTCGATCATTTACCAGTATTTCTAAGGCTCAGAGCGACATGCAGAAGGAGGAAAAAGGACATGTATTCTTTCTTTCTCTTTACTTTGCTTAATTGGTTTCTGTGTTCACACAGCTAAAAAAGATAATTGTTTTCCTCCGAACCTTGCTCGGAAACAGCCCTCATTAAGCCCTTTGCTGGGAGGAGGGCTGGAGGGGATACTAGCGCGTTAAAGGGCTCCGCTGGCAGGCCTGTGAGGTGTCTTACGTAACACAGCAGTCCCACAGCCACCACAGGGCTGAGGGAGCAGGGACGGGGCCTTCTGAAGTAGCTCTGACTGGGCCCCGTGACGGAGACGGTGGAATTCAGGGAGAACGAAGTGGTGGGCCTTAGCCACGAGCCCTGTGGCAGGTCCTTGCTGCTGTGACGGTGCCGCTTCCCGCTGCGGTGGGAACGGCACCCCACTGCTCCCGGCCCTGTTGCCGCTGATGAGCGGTGCAGGGCAGATGAGACTTGCTGTCTCATAGCACCCCTTGCTCGAAGAAAGCACGGCTCTGCGTCCGCCAGAGAGGTGGTAGTCAGGCTGTGCTTTGCAAGCCGAGTCCTGCCTCCTGGGGCAAGCTCTGGAGCAGCCTTTGGTGGGTACAGAGCTGTGAGTGGGTGTATGCTGCTCCTGCTTCTTATTCTGAGCTTTCCCCTCGGGAGGCTTTCAGACTTGGGCTGTGGGGAGATGGATGGCTCGCACGTGCGAAGGGAGAGTTTGGGGAATAGTTGGTCTTTTTATGATGTATGCACAATGTTTTTTCTCATGCTTTCCTAGGTTGCCTTTTGTCACCAAATGCTGCAACTGGTGTGCATAAAGTCGACTTGGGACTGCTTCTGAATTAACACACTCTGCAGTGTAGCAATATTCGCCCCATGGTGCATTGCACATCACAGAAAATGGGAGGTTAAAATCTAGCAGAAAGGCTCTTTGCTGTCCGTCACAGCAGGATATTAGCTCCCAGGGAACATAGCCGGACAGAGAATGATGGTATATGAAATTGAAAATCACAATAACGGAGGAGAGAAGCAGCAGTGTTGGGAGCTGCCAAAATTGCAAAAGAAAGTATTTGGTTGGATGAAGGACGCTGGTTAGCTAGAAGAGGTTAGAACTTGTTCCCCAGGTCCCTCGCCCTAGTTCAGGGATGTAGTTCGTACACCAGTGCCGGTGCTGCTTTTCTTGTCACTCGCTGTCCTTGCTTTCCTTGTAGAAAGTTTCTTCCAATAACTAACCTAAATCTTCGTTGCTGCAGTAGACTGTTATTTTCAATATCCACGACGCATTCCCTGCAGGATGCAGTAATCTTTTCAATATTTGGATATGGTGCTGTTACCTCCTTTCAGTCTTCTCTGGACTTAACCCCATATAGTTCTTGCTTTGTTGAAATAAGGTTATTTTTGTTGCGGCAGCAAACTGGAGCTCTTGGATGGCCAATGTGAATGAGCCCGAATAATCCTCATAGAGAAACGCCTATCGGTCTGTCGTGTTTGCAGAGGGAACGCGTTGGCTTTGACAGCTCTGCTGAACTCGACTCTGCGGCTCTATGCCATAGGTGGGGATGGGGGGGAAGCTGCTGGTGGAGAAATTAAACCGCAGTGTGTCAAGTAGCGTTCTTAAGTCCTCTCTGCAGTTGTATTCAGTTCAGCAGCTCAGCAATTGATTGCTTAAATCTGAGCTTTTATTCTGCCCTGTCAGCTTTATCCTGAGCCACATCGAGTACTTGGAGCAAGATGCCTTGGAGAATTGAGCCTTTGGCTGCTTCTCATTCAGAAAGCAATTTTCTGGATTGTGAATGGCATGTCTGTGTCCTTGCATTTCCCTGTGGTTCTGTCAAAACTGCAGTTTTAATATTTCAGCTCAGAGTGACAATAAGGCATTGGAAAGGGAAAAGTTGAAAAAAGGCCAGAGGTGCATTTGATTCGGAAGGAAATGTAGTAATTTGTGCCATACTGGCCTTCCTTGGAATTTGGCCGTCCTGCTGCTCGTCATGCAGGGTGGCACCTGGTGCTGGTAGGCGTGTAAGTGAATGAATATGTGGTTAGCACTGAGAGCTTTGTTCTTCTGTAACATGAGTGCAACGTTTCTTCTGCCATACAGAAAACGTACCTGGACTTGGGCGCTATGAGTTTTGCACCAGCCCAAAGTCTAGTGGATATTTAGGGTTTGTGTATACATGTAGAGATACGTGTCTCTTTTGCAGCGATATAAAGGAATGGTGGTTTAACAGCAAGTAGACTGTGCAACGATATATTGACTACTGAAAAAAGCAAGTTACCGCGCGTTCCATGTTAAGTTTCCTGGTTTGTACGTGAACTGGTCACAGGCACCTCGCTGTCACGCTCAGGGCTCTGGGGAGACAGCAGAGAGAGTCACAGGGCTAGTTCAGCATGCTGGTCACCATGCTGTCTCTTCTGGGCTGAAAGCTTGGCTAGCGCAGGTATGTACAGCTATGTCAACTTTGCTGTGAGCCCTTGTACTCAGAAGAGTCTGGCCTGTGGCCTCGAGAGCAAACCTTATTCTCTGCATGTGTGTCCTGTGGTTGGTTAGCAGGCTGAGAGCGCTGTCTTCTGCAAGTGCAGGTGCACAGTTGTCACAGTGGGCTGAAAAAGGCAGCTAAAACACAATGATTGACATTTATATAGTAAGTGCTCTGAAGCCATTTGGTGTGCTTGACGCTAGTTTTGTGGCAGTATGCTTTGAAGGATTTGGGTATCATCATCCCAGTTGTTTCTGGCTGCTGCTTTTTTGCTGCTTCTCTTGTCCTGTTTCTTATTGAAGAGTCGGATAGCCATTCTGATTCATCTAAAGTTTTATCTTTCTACTAACCACTTGAGATACGTGCGACATGGTAGACGTTATGATGCCTCAGGTTCTCTAGTCCGTTCACTGACTTTTCATTTGTTTTAGTAATGACTATAAATCTGGTAATTCCTGCTTCCACATGCAGCCTGCATCTGTGGTTTCTATTAGCCATGGCTCTAAGAAAAAGGAGAGCCTGAGATATGAAATAGCAAACTGTAAATAGCTAGTTTCCAGAGCCGCGTTTCCATCAGGAATTTATGGTGGTGTGGGAAAGAACAGCGATGAATATGTGTGGGTCGTAAACCATGAGCGTGGAAGCAACTGAGGCATGTAACCTTGTAAAACACACAGTGCCATCTCGGAAATAACGGCGCTTTCTTAAACATTCATGCATAAGACGTGTTTCTGAAACAGCTATTTATATAGGATGTTTAAAGACGCTCCGTTTCGGATATCTTTCTCAAGATGGTGTGTGTTTCATGCTTCTTACCTCCAGGTTTCATTAAGTATTTGTGTCTACTACAGATTTTAAGTAAGGATGGTTTTTGGCAAGATTAATTTTGCATGTAAGGCGCACTGGTATTATGCAGATGTTCTTCTTGAAGTAGCTCATTCCTTCAGTAATCCAGTATATTATGAAATAGTCTTCTGTGTAGTTGTGTAAACAGCTGTCAGTTTTTAGCAAGTAGTTAGGAAAGAGAGGTAAATGCCCTTCTTTGCACATTAGGATGGGCATGGAAGAGTAAGCTAAATTGAATTTTGGCCTATAGAAAGTGGTGAGCATGATGTACTGTGTGGAGAATGCTGGTGTCCCATCCAGTTTGGGTAGATAATATCCAATGCAAGCAGCTATAGGAGTTCTCTGTCATTTGAGATACCATAAGCTTTGTATTTTCAAGCAAAGTAATTGGAGTCCTGCTTTTTCAAGGATAGGTATGTGAAACAGTTGCAATAATTAGAGTTATCTGAATGTTTATTGATTCGTGAAGTATTGACACCATGCTGTTGCATTTAAGGTTGGTTGACCCTGGAAAGGTTTCTTTGCTCGTGAGGGTCCGGAATGCTTGCTTTGTGCGTGACTGCGCAAAGGGGGCCCTGTTGTGGCTGGTAAAGCGTACCTGTAGAGCCAACTCCTGCCAACAACCACACCTCTGAAAAAAGTTCAGCTTGCAAAATGGGGAAGCCTGGTGCTGGGGCCCACCCCGGAGAAGCTTCCAACTCCGATTTGCTTTTAGATAGCATGATCAAGGTGTATGATCATACAGCCTGGTATGAGGAAGCAGCGCCTCTGGGTAGCGTGGTGAGTCTCTCGGCAGCAGCATGGGGCTCTGTGGCTATAAACTCCCGAGAGGAGGAAGAAGGCCAGCCTGAGTCACGTGTCCATATGTTGAGGGTCCCTTTAGGTAAAGTTCCTTTAGCTTAGCAGGCAGCCGCAGTATTTAATCTGACCTGAAACAGCAGACGGATGGAAGGGTATATTCTGTCAAAGAGGTATCCGTATTTTTGGCTTTCACTTCAAACAAGAGATTCGTAGGTGGCTTCCTTAGTTTTCTATGAATTCAGTTCGTGTTCTATATATTGCTAAACTGGGCCTTTTTTTTGTAAGTAAAATATAGAATTTTATATCCTCTTGTGCTTAAGCTTGTTTGCCCAGAAGTTACAAATGAGTTCCTTCAAAATTAGGTGCCCTGTTAGACCCTGTGTTCTGCGGCTCCAAGGAGCAAGCCGTTCATGTTAACTTGCCTGGGAGTTGTTTATATCCTGACGTGGAGTCATGTAGTTCACTTTTCAGACGACCCAGTGAATTCTGGCTTTGTGTTTACACATCTGAAAGACAGGATTCTTTCAAGATTCTTTTCTTTATAAGGCCTTTAAGCGAACAGAGGCTTTTTCCTGTTAAATAGGAACTCGACTTTCACCAGTGTGTTTGGAAACCTCCCCCTCTCCCGGAAATGACGTCCAGTTAGTAGAGGAGAAGAAAAAAAGAACAGCCTTAGCAAAGTTTGTTCCGCTTGCATATTAACTTCTTAAAGAAGATTTTTGCACTGCTGCTTAAATAAATGGCGTTTAAGATTGGTGGCTAGGAAATGGTGCTGTTGTCCCTTTTTCAGGGTAAGCCTTGCAGCATTGCAAATTGACTCATGCTGGGAGAAGCAGACATCACCAGCAAGGTATTTCCTGGATACTGTTGCCAAATGCTAATAATAATAACAATAATAATAATAAAAACTCAAATCTGAACTAAGCCACTTGTACTTCATTTGGCAGCGAGGACCAGCACTACGTAACTTCTGCCTTTATTTTGTTACTGCTAATATTCCTGCCAAGAGCTTCTGAATTAATTTGCCCCTTCTCCCGCCCCCCTTTTCCCTTGCCTAGGCAAAGGAATAGCATACTGCACTTCACGAGCCGAAGTAGCGTGTGGGTTGGGGAAAGCTTCAGGCGGACCCCCAGACCGAGGGCTGTGCTGCGATGCGAGGCACGGCTCTGCGAGGGCAGTGCCTTGGCTGTCTGGGCAGAGGTGCAGCTCTCCTTGGGCACCATCTGAGGCGTAGGGCCTCTTCCCAGCCCTAATGCTTCCTAAGTGTCTGATTTCCTTCTGGCTTTTCCTGGTTGTTGCTTCTCAGCTTGGGCCTCCTTCCCTATCTATTTTTGTCGCTTTTACCAAAAGTAGTATGGTGTCTACCTTTTCCTTCCTACCCCATCTGGAGAAGGAGGAACGGAAATCCGTCACTGCTTTTTTGCTTGCCTCAGTCCAGCAAGAAGACAGTTCATGTGGGAGTGTAAGGTCTCTCTGTTCCGTTACGTGGAAGCCTAATCCGTGTCAGATGCTAGCCGTGTTTTAAAATGCTTCAGGTCCCTTGATCTGTTGATAACCTCAGGGAAAGTAAAATAAAATGTCTGTGGTGCCCCTTGAGGGGAAAGGGAAGTTTTGTATGAAGGGTGAAAGTCTGATGCATGCAGGCATGCAACAAGAAGGCAGAGCCTTGCCAGCAGATTTCAGAGTTGCAGGGAAAGCTGTGGGAACGTTTCAAAAGCTTCTGAATCCTGCAGAGAGTAACCAGGAAGGAATTGACTGGGGTTCCTTTTTCACAGAAGGAAGAGGGGAAATCTGTAAAAACATGTTAAGTGTGAGGATCTGAGCTGCCTACAGAATGATGCCGTTATTGCCACAGCGCTCAGCTCTACTTACGAAGTGATGGTACCCTGAAGAGGCAGGCTCAGATTGGTTGTACGTTAAAATGAAGTAACAGTTTCATGGTAATTGATAGTGTTTGGTGAGGCATCAGTTCCAATTTCTGCTTTACTAAACACTTTTAAAGCTGCTTCAGTGCACCCAGCTTCCCTTCCTGAGCTGCTGGGAACTCTGAACCAACGACTGGTTCATCTCCGCTCCATCTCTGTTCCAGCCACAGCTGGAAATGCTGGGTTGTTCCCAATCCCCCATTTTCCCTAAGCAACACCTGCATTTCCTCAGGTAAAGTCAAAAAGCAAACATGAGCGTCACTTTGGGAATCAGTTAGAAACTGTGTATCCGTGTGGGCCACTATGTGTCTGCATAAGTTGCTTTTCTTCTAATTGTTAAGTCATTGTGGAAGAAAATGTTTCCGGTGGAGCTCCAATCTGATGAGCCCGTGTAGGTTAAAAGGAGAGACACGATTACTGTCCAGAAATCACTTTCTCTTGGCACTTGACATGTTCACTTTAAAACTGTATGGCCTGATCTGAGGCCTTTTTTCTGACCCTGGGTTAACTCTGCATTGCTGACAGTGCATTTGATTGCAAAGATCAGATTGGTGGTAATTTAATTGATTTTTCAAGAGCAGGAGAAAATGCCCTTCTTGAGAACCACTGCAGCTTCAGGTTATGGATGCTAAAACTGACGTATGGGCGCTTAAAGCTAATAATAACCTGACTGACCTGACCTGTCTTGGATTTAAAATGCCTAGTAGAGTTCACTGTGGCCTTGTAAAAGGATTTTGTATCTTTGTCCGTGTCTTTCTGCAGCTGGATCTCTACTGAGAGTATCCCTAGCTTTGCATCAGGATTTAACTATCGGCATACAAACAAACCAGGTTGCTCCAATTTTTTCTCCTGCCAAGACTGTGACCGCATTGTTGTGGGCTTCTTAGGGTGGAGAGGCTTTCCGTAAGGGGAAAAAACCTGTACCGTCCCAGCTTATACCGGAGACCAGTAACATATACCAACTCTCCTCTGGGTCTCTCTTGGGGCAGCATGTGATTTGTGTGTCTCTTCCTGAAGTTTCATTTGTCTGTTGCTCTTCTCGTGAAGCCTCAGATTAGCTGCCCTGTGCACTCGATTAATAGATACCTTGGTGGCTTTGACTATGAAAACTGGGCATCCTTGTTAGACGTCACATGGCTATTCCAGAATGGCAGTGGCAGGCTGGAAAAACCTTCAGTGCGCTAACTCTCACCTGGTCTACTATTCTTGCAAACTTCCAGCCAACGTAACTTGGAGGGAAAATGAGATTTAGTTCAGAGTGCTGAAGAAAAACATTTAGAGTTTGAAGATTAGTTGTCAGAGCTGTAAGTGGGGCTTGCCAGAAATAGTGGCAGACCAAGCTTTTAAGGCAAACAATGCTGCAGCATCCCCCCGTAATCTGTGTTAAAAATAGATTTTACAGGCCCCAGTTTTAGCATGATCCATTCAGTAATTCATATGGCGTTCCATATGTTAGGGTGAGATGAAGGTGGAAGTAGTGGGAGGAGGGAAAAAGACACTGCCTGATCCAGATCCTTATATCATTTCAGTTCAGTTAATTGCATGTGTTTAAAGTGTCGTAACGTGAGCAGATGGGTTGTTTCACAGTTATGTGATACGTGTATATGTGCATATTTGAAAATACATAAAAAATATATATGAAATTCTCTAGCCTTTGACTGCATAGGGCTGCACTGAGGCTTTACCAACCACTCTCAGACTGGGTGTGTAGGGAGGAGAGGATAGCAGTAATCCACAGCAGGTGAGAGATCTAACACTGGCTTGCCCTAGAGCTTGTGCGATGCGTGCGTGTTCAGGGCACAGTTCCATATTTTGCAGCTTTATTGCGTTTATTGGCAACCTCAAGGCACCCTTTCTAAGAGTGTCTTGTCTTCTGGTTTGGAGCCAGCAGCTCTGAAATCCATAAACAAACTTCTTCATAGACCTTGGCCTTCATCTCGCTTAGTGACCCTGAGATGGTTTCCCTCGTTCTAGGGAACGATCCTTTTTAGAAGAGGAGAATTGACTCTGGAAGCAGCAACTCTTTTTTGTGTTGCAAAGCTTGCAGGACTGTGGGTTCCCTCTTCTCGCTAAGGCTTCTGGAGCAGCCAGAACGCCTGTGGCCACGTGCCCAAAGCACTGTGCTCAGGCAGCGCTCCAGTTACAGCCAGAGGAACTGTTTTTTTCCCAAGTACAGACTGAAATCCCACTTCCCTGCTGACTCTTCAGCCTCCCCACTCCCCGTTCGCTGGCAGGGCCAGCAGTGAGCCTGTGATGGGATCTGCTTACATGTTTTTCTGTATGTCAAGACCTCCAAAACACATCAGAGGTTTTGTAAGCCCTGGAGGTGGCTACGCTGCAACAGATCTATGAACCCAAAGAGACTGGGCAGGACAAAATGGGAAAACCTAATAGGTAAAGCCTACTTGTTGTTGTGGTGATTCTTGTTCCAGGCCTTCTGTCAGTCCTGCAACTTGGTGGCCGGCTGTGTCCTGGTCTTGTTTCCCCTCTGGCTCCGTCCCCTCTCTGCCTGCCCAGTGCCTGGGCTCCAGAGGAAAGAGCACACCTGGATGCCCTCGGGGAAGGGGCAGCTTTGCCTCTTTCCAGGGTAGCCTACTCCACCCAGTGCTCAGCAGCAGGAATATGGCAAACAGGCAGCCTTTCTCCCCACTGCTACAGCCTTTTAAAGGATAGAGTAAAGCAGATGGCACAGTGCTTGTACATAATAAACAGTGAGCAAGTGAATAAGCCTGTTTGTGAGCTTGGAGTCTACTCTGCACCATCTATCCCATGCTGGGCCTTGCTTTTCGATCCTCTGCTCCTGCTGACGGCCAGGTATCTCCAGAGGGTGGGGTTTGCTTGGAGAGCCCCTCACTTCTCTTCCCAAAGGCTTGTCCCTGTGGTCAGGCTTTGCTCAGGTGGGCTCCTCCCAGGGAGCAGACGGGCTTTTGGCAGGGCATCAGTGTAGGGCACAGTTGTTTCTCTGAATCTTTAGGTAAGTCATTAGGGAGGTTCTTTCTCTTTAAATCCATTTTTCTTTTTTTAAAGAATGCTGTGGGTTAGCTTTCAGTTTTTAAGAGCTTGATGGGACCTGGCTGCATCAAGCGTTTGGCTGTCTTTCGCTTAGGAAGACTGGTAGAGACATTAGATTTTTTTCAGCCAAGGTCAGTATGAACTATAAGTTATTTGGACCTGACTGCTCTTTTTCTGCCATTAGGGGTCTTTGTTTGTCTGGGCTTTTCAGTGTTAGTCTTATTCTCGGCCCATACCACCACTTGCTACAAATGTTGAAGCTGCACCCTTCTTGCTTTCTTTCCTGCTTCCCCTCCGTGTGGACTGGGAGCAGGGAGAAAGCTTCTTGTGGAAGCTTTCCACAAGCTGTCTTGCAAAGCCACCTTGCTGCCCCCAGACGATTCCCGTGTCGTGTGATGCCAGCTGAAAACACCTCAACAGGTCCAAGCTGAGACGATGTGTCGTCGTTCTACTCAACGTTGTCTGTCTGTGTTCACGTCGTTATTTGTCTGGTACGTAGCTGATAAGCTTCATGCAAGCACATAAAATACCTGGTGTGCTGGGGCTGATCTGGGGCTGAGGCCTCAGGCTGCTGCAGTGTAGGTAAAATTTAAACTGGTCCAAATGATTTATCTTGTCCCTCTTTCCTCCTCCTGCCCGTTCTCTCATCTCACTCGCTCCTTTCTTACAGGGTTTCAGTGCCGTGCCTAGGACTAAGGGAGCTTTCACTCACAAGGAGTCTTTGTGGACTGTGGAAGGAAAATAGTAATAATCGACTAGGCAGTGTGGGCAAGCATCAGTCGTCACTAGCCTTGGTTTATCCAGAGGGAAATAAGGAGATTCAGTCCAATGCTTTTCAGGAACGAAAGGTTAATTTAGGACGGGAGATTCTTTTGGCCTTTTAAAGGGACAAAACCTTAAGCCACAAAAATTAAATAGCAACATGCAGAGCGGGATAGCAAAAAAAGCCGTAAGCTTTTTAGCTTATCTTGTTCTCCGAGTTCTCTATCAGATGGTGAACACCTGCTCAGTGCATGGATATTGTGGACATGCTGTCAGGACACTTTTCTCTTCAAGTGAACCCGCCTTTTGCACTCTGCCTTCTGCTCATCAGATTTCACGTTGCTGAGTAGAAGGCGTTTGCTGGTCACTGACTTATTTTCAAGTTCCTGAAAAGTAAAACTGTTTGTGCCAAGGCATAAAAAATAAAATAGTATACAGTTACTTCTACCTTGTTGAAAAGTCGGAGTCAAGCTGAACAAATGGACACGCGTATACATATAAATAAAATATAGCTCTGTGCGGAGAAAGCTCCCCCACTTGGTTTCTCCCTTGTTTAAGGAGAAGGCTAGAGGCTTTAAAGATAGGCGAGGAAAGAAAGCACTGCTCTGTTTTGCTTACGTCCGTGGCATGCTCACTGAATTCTTGAAAGTGGTTTGACGAATGGAGTTCAGCACAGGTACTAAACAGCTTTCACTTAAGGATTGAGAACTGCCTTGCAAAGCAGTAATTCCTTGTGCCGCCTGCTACCCCTGTGAGATGGTTAAGCAGCGTTTGGTCCATTTAGAATAACCTGGGGCTGGGGCCCGGGGCAAACGAGAACCAGAGGGTGGAGCAGCGCAGTAAAGGATGCACTGGGGATCTATGCAGCTTTGGGGTTCAGCGAGGAGGGAGCGTTTATGCCACGTGCAAGACCTCTAGCGTGTACCCTGGGAGCGACAGCCTGCGAGAGGAACGTAATGTGGCTGCGGAAGCCTTATGCTCTGGAGGGCTGGGAGACCGCAGGCCTCCAACGGGGGCCCGGGTGCAGCGCGAGCACAGCCAGAACCCTTGTGACGGGACGGGTGAGCGAGGTGGCGTGTTCTCTGGCGGAGCGGACGCGTCAGCGAGCACAGTCCTCGAAGGGCAGTGGAGGAAGAGAGGAAACTTGAGTGGAAGAGGGCTTAGAGATGCAAAGAAACAGCAGAAAAGAGAAAGAGATGGAAAGAAGCAAAAAGGTGAGAAAGAATTGTTAACTATTGCAGCAAATAGATTGAGGAACAAGGGGAAAAGGATGGAAGAAATGGAGCGCTGGTAATATAAGCCAGTATTTTACGTGTGTCTAATTTATATTTATTTAGGCTTGCTTAAATAAATAGGAGTCAGTCAGTCCGTCTGACAGTCAGTAGGTGGGGCATGTAGAGAGCTGTCTTTTTTACTGAGAAGCTATTCTCAGCCTCTCCAAAACGTATAAGGAAAAGCAGGGCCTTTCTCACTGCTGCTGTCTTTCACTGAACCTTGGCATGCGCTCCTTACGTGATTTGCCTCTGTAATGTTGAACTCTGCCCTCACGAGCAGCTGGAGAAGAGAGCGGAGAAGACATCTGTGAATATATCAGTGGGAAGAAAATCTGTTATGAGAAGGCTGATTTCATTAGGGGCCCCCTCCTGATGGACTCAAGGGGGTCAGCAACTGGAAGTGGCCTAGATCCAGCAAGGAAGATCAGCAAGCACGGTCTGGGGAAAGAAGAGGGCTGGAGAAAAAGCATGTTTCACAGCATTGCAGTGGTTAAAGCTCAGATGCCTGGATTTCTAGTGCCCAGATGTAACCAGTGGATGCCGTTTCAGAAACACTTAGGGTGAGTTGCTCTAGAATTCCTGCTCCTTTGATGGTGTTGGCAGATGACGTCTTGCAGCAAAGAATCAGAATATCCTGGGGAAATCTCAGATGTTAACAAAGGCTCAAACAGGGTCTTAACCGTCTGTGAATTTTCAGGTTCTTGACCTAGCGACTTTCTGCAGCAGGTGTACGTGTCTTGTGTTTCGTTTGCATGAGAAAGCTGGTTATTTTGGCACAGCCATATATATTTTTGTTTATTAAAGCTTTTCCTAACTTACTAGTAACTTTTCATTATTTCCCTTTATTAAGGAATGAGTTAATTACTTCTTGCTCTGTTCTTCAAAATTAAGCCTCTAAATTGGAGGGAGCAAGAAAGAAATTAAGTTGGGGAGGGGGCTGGCACTTCTCTTCCAAATGAACCCACGGGCTAATTCAGTGCTTTAAAAACATCACACGTACAATGAACAGAAAATAAGTCCTGTAATGAAAACCTATTCCTTTTTCACTAATCTATTGTCCTGTGAAAGCTGTCAGGCAGAAGATTTATATTTGAGTGTAAGCAATGAAATGTTGAAAAAAACGTTGCCAGTTGTCCAAGTTCTGAGGTTTTTAGTTTTCATTGACTGGAAAGCAATTAAAAATGATTAATGAGGGCAGCAAGAAATATTACGCAATTTGCAAGCTGTATGAATAAGGGCTGCTATTAACTGAGGTGAATCCCAGGCTTAGTGTACTTGAGCTGTCTTGGGGTTTAGCTGTCTGGTCTAAGCTAGCGTCAAAGCTCTGCAGCGGTTGGGAGATACTTGGGTGCCTTTGGGGTGATGTGCCATACTGAGCCAGGTGGGGTGGATGGCCTTGATGTTCACCGAAAAGCCCCCAGCTGTGGCGCAGCCATGGAGGTGTTTCCAAGCCAAGCAAATAGCCTGCTCTCATCAAGAACTGACAAGACGTTCCCAGGGAGACTCAGCTAAAGCTGTCCTTGAGGATACCAGCAAATAACGTGATGCCCAAAAGCCAGGAATTACAAAGGTGATGCTGCATGTGTTAGGGATCCCTGCTATCTGAAGTGAGTCATACAAAGGAAAAACACTGTCTTCGTAAACTGAAGTCTGTGCCCGCTGCTGCTCCGGCTGTGTGCTTCTGCCCGCGGAGTGCAGCTGGGAGTAGGCCCCTCAGGGCTGCGGTCTGCCGCGCGCACCTGGCCTGAGCAGCGATCACAGCTCGAGTGGTCCCTTTCGTTTCGGTGGGGATATTCACAGCGTGCAGGGGAAGGTACAACTCTGGTAAAACAGAAAGTGTAACCTTAGTGGGGAATTGGGAAAAGCCCTCTGGATGGGAGCAGTTGCAGGTGGGCTCCCCTTCTGCTGTTTATTGCTGTTTATGTGGGATTGCAGACAGGTGGTGCCGTTATGCTGTGCTCACCAGGTTGCTTGTGGGGAAAAAAAGGAGTAAGGTGACTTCAAGAAATAATTATCTGCGGTGGGGAGGGACTTTTCCAGCAATTAAAAAGGTGTTTACTTGTTTGTGAATTTAGTTGCAGAATAATGGAATGTGTCTGGTGGTTCGTTTCCCATTGACTTCAGTTGTGGCGAGTTACGATGGTATAGCGCAAAGTATAATACAAAGCTGAAAATCCCTCTGTGTCTTTTGTGGTTAGTGCTACCGTATTCCTTAGGCTTGGAAAGCTTTACACAGACTAGCTTTTTTGGATGGATATATCCAGTTAATTTGAAGTTGATTACCCTGAGAGTGTGCGCGCTTTGGCTTCACAGCAGCTTGCTGCTAGTCCTTTCTGCAGACAACACACGGTTTTTATTTTGCCCTCCTTTGAGGAAATTTTATCTAATCTGGTGTTTTTTGCAGTGTATGTGAAGTTGTAGCTTTTTACTGCTTATGATTTAAAAAAAAAAAAAAAAAAACCAGAAGAGAAATGCCTTTCGTTCCTGCTGGGTTTTCATGAATGTTTTTTCCCCTCAAATATGGCAGTGGGCCAGTAAAATTCATGTGCCTCTTGTTTGTCTCTTTATACAGGTTGATTACTCAGAAACCTGTGCAGTACTCACAGCTTTGAACCAGAGGCTGACATAAATGTGCCCGAGTCCACTGGTGATGACCTTTAGAGGTATCGGTGGGAAATTCCGTTGTCCAAGACGTTAGCCTCCTGAACTGTCCTGAAAGGGCAGTTACGATGTGTTTTGCTGGTAATGGTTGAGCTGACTTGGTCTATAGGGCCAACTTGTAAAAGAACTGAGAGCTCAAGCTTGTTTAAATCTCCTGTCAACCGCTTGCAGAGAATTATCAGAGTGAGGAAGCAGCTCAGGATGGATGCTTGTTAATATTCATCCTTTAATGATTTATGAGACTGAAAAATGCAACACTTTATATTTTGTTACAACAGCATCCTCTCCTTGTTTAACGTTGGTAGCGGAGAGCTTGCCTCCAAAAGGGTGTTCAGTGACAGACACCATCAGCTGAATAAGGCCTTTCAGATGCCTCTGTCTGCATTGATAATGAGCGTGCTTGCTCTCATTTACAAAGGAACCATTTCTTTTAATTTTAACGCCTGCCTTCCCACCCCCCAGCCCCAGCGATACCATCGTCCGAATTCTCATTACAGCCCTCTTTCATCCCTTTATCTAACGTTGGCTGAAAATGCCTTTGTCTTTGAGTTCCTTCAGTTATTAATAATTTAGTTGTATTCTTTCTGCCAATTGGTGCAGAGAGAACCTTGGAGCAAGTAATGTATTAGTTATTCCATTTATTATATCCTCTTCTTCCCTTCTGTGGTCTTTTTTATTAGTGTTGTGCTCCTGGTTTTCCGCTTGCAGGTTCCACATCACTGCTCTGGGCTTAAGCTCAAATGTCAGAGCCGTTGTGCCCTGAAGACCGACTTTGGTTATGAACCCTTTATAAAGAGGCAGGGAGCCTCCTTGCTGGTGCTAGGAGCACCTCTATTCTTGAATCTTTCTTTTGGGATTTAAC
The DNA here is from genome assembly GCF_040807025.1 of Struthio camelus. Classification (NCBI taxonomy): domain Eukaryota; kingdom Metazoa; phylum Chordata; class Aves; order Struthioniformes; family Struthionidae; genus Struthio; species Struthio camelus. The sequence goes on along the minus strand of NC_090947.1, from coordinate 7,344,450 downwards.
AAGTGGACCAGCAGCTTCATCTGAACCAGTTGTACTCTGTGGACCAGCTGGAATTCTGGAGGATGGCAGGTCACCCAAATCACTAGAACTGTTATGCTCCCAGACCCAAACTTAGGATCTCAGCGGCACTCTAAAAAAGCAAGGGCCCTGCCTTGGTCCCCTCCCCAGCCCCACAGAGGTGCAAAGAAGGGAGCGGGAGGTGGAATTCGCTAAGGGAAGAGCTGCAGGGACAGCTCTTCTCTTGTCCCACCTGGCTTAAGGGCTGCAGGCCGTGTCTGCAGGGAGACCAGCCTTCGTGTGGCAGGAGCAGTTTCAGCACTGTGGCTTCTGATTTGGGTTCTGGCAGATGAAAAGGCGGCGCTGTAAATGAGGCTTGCCTTGTGGCTCAGGTGAATTTTGCTGGGGGCTATACTGGGTGCCCAGTCTATGCATAATCTCGGTTGCCTGGTTCCAGGAACCAGGCACACATAAGACAGGACCACAGCTAGTCCTTCATTCACTTAGCGTGTTTACACACTGTCTCTAGTGTTCCTTTTAAAAAAATATTTTCTGGTGTTTTACCATTAGAAAGTTTTTTATTTTTTTTATTTTTAAATACATCACCAAAAAATCATCTTTGCTCTTAATTAACTCAGGAAATTCTTGTCTAAATCCCAAGTTGATTTAGAGTGTTGTTGATTGCTTCATCTTCCAAAATTATATATTCTGGAAGATTTTGTATTGCCCTTTGGTGCACTTTTCTTTAGTGAAACCTATCTGAAACCTTAATGTTTAGGAGGAAAGATTAAAAGAATGTTTTCTCAAACTCTCCTCTCCTTTTACCTGTCTCTGGATTCTTCCTAATTTGCCACCACCTTTCTTACAACGCAGAACCCAAATTTTGGCACTTCTCCAGCTGAGACATCGCCACCAAAGAAAATGGAATAATTTTATCAGTGTTTTAGGTACAGCCTCCCCATTAAGGTAAAAATGTGATTTGCCGTCTTTGCCCACGGTAAGCCTTTTCCTGCCAAGCTACTGATTTCATATTTGTCTGGTGGTATATTTGAGGCCTCTTTTTTCAAGAATACCGTTAAGCCTTTTTCTTGATTATTGACGTTCAGATCTGGGAGATGTTCTGCAGTATACTGTGATCATCTTAGGTTTTGGACCTGTTTTCCTGAGTAAGGAAAGCTCATGCCAACTTGGTGCCATGTGCAAATTGAATATTTTATAAGTGCAGAGTCAGAGGAAAAAAAGAGATCAGTTTGCTGGGATTTATTGACAAACTCATATCAGCAGCTTAATCTTTCTTAGTCATGTTACTACCCACCAGGTGTTTAGAAATTGCTGGCTTAATTATTTGTCCCAAAATACTTGCAGGGATGAGGTTTAAGCTGATGGGTTTGTAATTTCCCATGGTTTCCTTTCAAAAGGTAGTGCTAGTGTTAGATCTCTGGGATCTGTTCTGAAATTGTATGTGGTGGTCTTCAGTAAGTAAGGGACTCACAGAATCTGCTGAACTGCGTCTATCTTATTGGAGCGTTCTTTAACCTGTTCTTTCCTGTTGTGACCTAAGATTCTGTTTCCTTTTAAAATTAATTGCATGTAGTATATGTTCACAGTTTATCTTAGCTGTGAAAATTGAGGCAAATGTTGAAAACTACACGTCTGTGCATCTTTGCTATGCTGCTCTGCTGAACCATGACTTCCCCATCTGCTTTTCAGGTTGTATTGAACCTTTTGTTGTTGTTGTTGTTTCATCGGTGCTCTGGTGTTGGCCTAGGTTGCTGTTCTTGTGAACAATGCAATCTTTTGAACATAGCATAAACCAGTGTCCAGATGGCTTACGGTAGGAAGAATTTCCATGGTGGTTGAAGAAACGGTGTGAAAGATTCCCCAGCTTCCTGGTAGCACTGCCATTTGGGCTTATCTTCTGAAATGCCACTGAGCAAAGTACTCGTTCATCCAAAAGAAGGTCATGTCCTGAGGTATGCTTGAGGTATATCAGATGGATTTTGAAGACCTTCATTTATCTGAAATGCCATTTTGCCTAATGGCTTTCTTATCTTCCATCCCATTCTGATAAACAAGATTTGACTATAATTATGTTACACCTTCCAAAAATTTCCCTGGTGATGGCAATTGGATGTGGCATCTTTGGCTTCCTACCCTGGACTCATGAGCAGTGCAACTGAGCTCTGTGAAACAGCTGCTACTTTTCACCCTGAGGGCAACTACCTCCGAGAGACGAGTGAAGCAATTCTCATGTACAGACAACGTAAAAGTCATTTTGGACAGTGCTCTGAAACTAGAGTAAATGAAACCGATGTTGAAGTTACCAAATCCAAGTCTCCAATCACTAAATCCCTTTTAGTCTTGGTGTAGCAACTCCTGTGGACTCAGTGAAGCTGTGGCTGATTTAAATGTGTGCAAGTAAATGGGGGAACCAGGATTATCATGTTAACCATGGGAAATCTGCTTTTATGGTGATGAAAACAAGAATCAATCGCAAGTAGCTAATGAATTTGTCTGCAGTATCTGCTGTGTTCATTTCACAGTAAATGTAACAGCCAAAATCCATTCAGTGCTTTGCAAAGGGGTCCTCTGTGAAGAGGATATCTGCAGTGTTTGGTACATGTCACCCTTCCTTGCCTTTTTATCTAAGAGTACTTTAAGAGTATGTGTAGAAGACGAGTTCTGATCCAACCGCACTGAAGTCGGGGAAATGCTTCTGGTTGTTTTAGCTAGGTTTTGTCTTAGATGTCACAGTGGCTATTAATCACGGGGGTTTTTACTGAAAATTTGCAGCCTGTGAAGCAGAGCTGTTGGATAGGCTCCTTCTATGCAAAGAACTGGGGTCGCCGTGCAAACATGGAATAATGCTGTTGCCTCACCCCGGTGCAGTATTGCATCTGGGTAAACATGGGTCAAGCTGGCTAGTCAGCGGCGTTCTCTGAAGGCGGCTCTTGCCATCTCGCCTCCTTGGTGAGGACGGGGTCGCTTCCCTTCATGCCCAGCTGAGCCGCTGGTAGCTCTTGCACGCGTTTCTCCCCGGCTGCCTGGGTAATGTAAAGTATCGCTAAGTGAGAAGCGCTTCAAACCGATTCTGCTAAACGTTACTACATGATACTGCGATTTCTATTGCCTAGGTAGCTGGATTTGCTGTCCAGGAGGAGGTGGCAAGTTACCAGGACCAAACAATTATTTCATATTTCTTAAATGAAAGTGTGGCTATAGGAGAAAATAGCTAGTTTTTCATGGTAGCTTTTAGGAAGGCCAAGATTTAGCTGCTAGGAAAGACCTCTCTGAAGAGAGGTTGCTTTTTAAATTCCTTTATTAGCATAATGAAAATAAAGGATCTAATGCCATTTTCTTTGGGCATGCAAGTGCAGACCCCTTTCAGAAGAAACTGTGTTTTTAGTACTCCATTTTAATTAGATCCCACGGAGTCAAACAGAACTTAGGCTTTTGCTTACACATTGTCCTAAACATAAATGGAATGTAAATGCTGTCCAAAACCCGCAATTAAGCACAAGAGATAATGTGTGTATTTTACATTGCAGTTACTGTTTTATGTACATTTAAGGCCGTGCTCATGCAGAGGTTACATTTTTAATTGCATGTCATGCAAAATCTGATTCAACAAATGATTCACAGTTGTAAAATATTTTATTTATAAATTTAATACGGAGTGTTAACTAAAGCTTTTGTGATGAGGCGTGACACAACAGTTAATTGAAGGACCACTAGGTTACGTGGTTAGGTGAAGTACAAACTGACATTTGAATAAGCTCTGTCACAGTAGCTGTGATATTTTGGTGTAAGCAAATTTGTGTCTTGACTCATCACCCACTGGTGATGAAGAATTTGTAGTTTTTGTATCTGCAGTATTTTCTTAATCATCAGCCAAGGGGTAGCACGGAGAAACACTCGATGCCTCCAAGATTGACTCCATGGGACGGCCATTTGCAGGGTGGTCATGTGGGCAGGTACTGTCGGTGCCGAGGGCACCTCCCCCTGACAGGTGGGCACCAGAGCACCCGGGGCTGCCTTGGGGGTTAAGGCTGGGGGTTGAACTCGGAGGTATGAACCCATTATGGTCTAGCCTGTTTCTCAGTCTAGGCTGAGGTGTAATGGGAAAGCGGACCTTGCTTTTCAGCATTACCTGGCAAATTTGAATCGTACAGCTTTAGGAGCTTGGTTTAAGCATCTGTTTGGTTCAGCGGTGTGCTGGGCAACCACTTTCCTGCTAGAGAAGGAGAAAGCAGAGAAGAAAAGGTAGAGAGCTTCCCCTAAAGGTAGGACAAGGTTGTGGGGGAAAGAGTAGCACAGACAAGGAGAGTAAATAAAGCAGTTCAACAGACGTTGTGCTGCGCATACTGTTTGGACTTTTGACTTTTCTCTGTCCCTTGCCTGCTGGACGGGGTTGTTAGGTATTGAGAGAGGGAGGTAAAAGGAATGACGCAAAAAGAAGAGTGCGCTGTAGAGCAAGTGAAAGGGGAAGAGCGGGGAACGTCTGGAACGGGAACGAAGCAGCGCTTGGAAGAGCTGGGAGGCAGCTTTGGAGCAAACAGCTAGTTAGTAGAAGTGGGATTTTGAGAAATGGAATGAAAAAGGGGGCAGTGGTGAAGCCTGGGTCCCTCACAGGAGTGAGCGCTTGTGTGACTGCCTGTGGCTGTGTGAATTGTCTCCTCCTCTTGTTTGTGCGTGAGGGAGGGATTTGTAGGAGAAATGCTATCTTTAAGTTAGACCAGAGGATTAATCACCATTTGTGCTTTGACTGCTGTATGCACCAACACTACTCTAATTTAAAGACAGAGCGCGTTTGCCTGAAAACTTGACCTCACTTATATCCTGAGTTTGTTGTGGCTATGATTTATGTGGTAATGAAAAATTAGGCAATTTGTCTCCTGGCAGGAGATGGAATTAAACCTAAAATAAAAAAGAAAAGAAGAATAACTCACTCCTTCTACCTGCATGTTTGAAATAGTAATGGAAGCTGGTGTAGGTAGGCACTGCATTAGCTCTAGGCTGTAAGGCAAGAGTTTTGTGTCCGCTTATCTGATCTTTGAGCCTCCCTTTAGTGCAGCGTTGACTCCACAGCTCTGTCTTTCAGCCTCTAAAGACGCCGTGCTCCTCTGTGTGTGCAGTTCAGTGATTTGTTTTTGTAAAAAGCCACGGCGCTCTCAAGGGCCGTGAGTTTCTACAGCAGTGCTGGTGCTGTAAATTATTTCTGATATTTCAGGCTCATGGAAGCAACTGGAAAGTGCATTCACCTTCCGGGGACTGGGGAAGTCTCCCTGGCCAGCGGGTTCATGACAAGGTGCCTATAGGCTGCGCTAACGGGCAGACGTTAGATGGGTGAACTGATGTTTTAGCGGCTCTCTGAGACGGAGGTTTGCTTCCACAGTTTGTGTTCTGCCACACTAAAATTTGGACTCTCACTCACTGAGAGTGAGACTCACTCAATTTGACTACTCACTCATTTGTTCACTTTTTCTCGGAGGATGGCTTTTCAACTTGAGGAGTTTTGACAAACCGTCACTGACACTTGTACCTCAGTAGCAGAGAGCTGCATGAGATTAAGCTGCTCTCTTCCATGTCATCTACCCCGGGCAGAGTTGATGGTTTATTATGGGACTATACAAAAGCTTACATTGCAGCTTTTATTCGTAGCTTCATCATACATAAATAGGAATTTTGGTGCCTAACAGGAACCGTCTGTGAATTTTGGTTTCTTACTCTTACTGCCCGGGGTAGATCACATGGAAGAGAGCTCTTACTCTTACTGACATCCAAGCTAGAAAGCAAGGATTCCCTAAGAAAGCCGGGAAGATATTTCTCTTGTAGCTTTAAGAGTCTTGTGCGGCTTTGGTTTTTCTGTAAAGCAGGCCTGGGAAAATTTGAATATGCTCTGTCTTTCAGCTTGATTTCAGCGACATGCTCGCACAGAGCAAAATGGGAATCGGAGATACCTTTCTAGATATTCCTCAAACGTATTATTTAGTTAAGAAGAGTCAGCTTGGACTCGCAAAAAAGAGATCATGCCTGAAAATATCTGTCTGACATTTTTAAAACAAGTAACAAGCTGTCATGGCAAGGAGAAAGAGTGGACATAATTTGCCTCGGTTTTGAATGCTCATTTTTATGCTCATGCCACGCAGAAGCCAAGGTTATGTCAGTTGATGCAAAAGAACGGGCTGCAGTACTCAGTGTGAAGGTGCCTTTGCATGGAGGCTGGGAAAGGGGAATGTCACCAGTGCATATAATTGGCCCGATTTATCGATAGGCTGGGAGGAAGGACAGGTAGGTCCCGTGGAGACGATGGAGCTGCTGAGGATGCAAAGCTGGAGGACGCAAGGGGTGCAAAGGAAGTAGTGTGAGTCAAAAGGCTCTGGATAGGCTGCCTGCACGAGATGGGTGGGAAAACTGTTGTACACTCGTTCTCTGGGGAAAAAAATATAACAAGGGGACTCAAAGCAAAACCAGGGTCTCCCTGCATCCTGGAACTTCCTAGCATGACTTTTTAAACCCTTTGCGCCTCGCTACCCACAGAAGCTGCTAACTCAGCTTGCAGCTTTTTCCAGCTCCTCCCCACCATGGTCGTCTCTGTTTCAGTAACCATAGAGATACTGATGGTGGCTCCAGCCTCGGCCCTCCTTGCTGTGTAGCCTGGATGAAAGAGCTAGCATGGTATGCTGCGTATATGTTTCCAGAATTGCTTAATTTCCCTCTGTTCTATTTTCTCCTCAAGCAGAAAAAAAGAAAAGCCAGGTCCATCCTCAAATACCTGGTGAAACAGAATATTCAGATGTGTAACAGAGGAACAGACAATGCTTGCAGAGCCTGGGAAAGCATCCTTCTCCTCTCAGCCTCTCTACACAGGCAGCCGTCCCCAGTCACTGTTGTGAGTGGTAAGACGATAGGGAATAGGAAGAAAAATTCATTGCTCCAGGGCTATTTTTACCTGAGTGGTGCAGTTTCTGTTCAACAGACTTATTCCTCTTAATCTACAGTACTGATCATATTAGATGCTATTTTAAGCATCGCATGAAACGTTCACCCAGTCTTTGGTAAAAGGAAGTAACCAACCCCCAAGTCCTTTGTTAAAGGCCGGTTGCAAGCTTTCGGCAGTGATTTGAGCAGAACGATCTTAGGCTGAGGCTCTGGGAGTGTCTTCCAGCCTGGCTCAGTGGTGGAGATTGTGTGGCCTTGGGCAAGCCTCTTAAGCATTCTTTTCCCCCTAATCCTTAAAATGAGGAGAACGCTGCTCCCTACCTTTTGTGTTTCTGCTTTGTTAAATAGTCTGTTTTAATAGAGACCATCTCCTGTTTTGCCCACCACCTTGCACAGTGGAACCCACTATGCGGCTGGATTTTCTAAGCACTCCTACAGTACAGTAGTGAAGCTGACTTTCATGACCGTTTCATGACTGGCTTTCATGGCCATTTAAAGAGGAAAAACTCATCTATTCATAGAGGATCTTTAGAGTTTAGACTGGACTTCAGTCATGGTCTCACCAGCTCCTTTATTGAGACTAGAAACGTCTTTATTCCTTTCAGAGAGGTAAGATGCAGAAAATGCATGCTGCCTAGCATTGGTTTGATAATTTAAGCCTTTCCAGGACCTTGATTTATTGACAGACTTAATGTTTGTATTTTCATTTTGCTTACGAGTGTTCCTATTTCACTGTGTTGGGGTGCAGTAATTTTATAGAGCGAATTTCCTTTGTGGCTGACCCTTAAAGAAATTGTTGAGCCAGAGAGCATAGGGTTAAATCTAAGAGAGAATTAAGTGTTCTCTGTATTCCAGCATTTAACTGGATTAGGCCCTTCATCACTGTCTCCTCTTGGGCTTTTTGTCTTGTCAGAAATGCGTGAAATGCTTTTACAAAGCTTTACAGGAATATGAAAAGATAAATGGGAGAGCAGCCAGGACAAACTTTATAATTAAGATTGTCTCCTATTTGCAGTAACTTGTTAGAAAACTGTTTGCCAAGGACTGTTTCAGTAGATTGGGTCCCTGGAAATCCTGCTATGGGCAGAGTGAAGGTGGTTTAGATGCTTGCGGGAGACTCAGCCGTGAGCTCCAGGGTGTAAGACACAGCCCTGGGATACGTATCAGTCTGTGGTGAACCGCATGAGGTCTCTCAGGAACACCTGAGAGAGATTTAAGGGCAATTTTCAGGACTTCTTGCTATCCTTCCCCCTTGCCCACTGTGTGCTGTTGTTTCTGGGACCTCCTGGAGGTCCTGGCAGCTTTGGGAAAGAGTCAGTGGTGGAAAGGAGCTGTGGAAGTGAGGGAGAGATCGCAGTGACGCTGTGAACAGCTGCAGCAGTTAAACGGTGGAGCTGAGGAGGATGAGGACAGCGTTAGAGCTTCCCTGGTTTCTGCAGCAGACGAGCTCTGCAGTGGGAAGTTTGGCAGCAGCAGGCACCCCTTTCGATGAGTCACAGGAGGCTTTCTCAGAGGAAGGGTCTAAGAATCGCGCTAGTACTGCGCTGGCTTGTTTTTCTGTCCTTTCTGAAGGCCTTTTTGCTGCCATGCAGGTACATGCTCCACCATCCTCCTTGTCTCATTCAGGCTGTGTTTGAGGGCGAGCGTCTTCCATTTCCTCCTCCTCACTGCTGCAGTGATTGGAGAGGGGGGGGAAACTGTCAGGCCGGGACAGACGCTATTAATGAAGGCACTTGGGTCTGCATATAACCATGAGGAGAAGCAACTTCTTGCTGATACATAGTTTGACAGATAGGTGGAAGGCCTTCTCTAGGGTAGTCATGATTGAGGGGGAAGTGGGGAGGGTGTCGATTCTCTTTGCAGTCCTCCGCCCCTAAACTGGTGGAGAGAAGCCCTGGGAATCCATGGGAGATTTGTTCAACTCACTGTTGAGAATTGGTTCTAGGTGGCTTGTGTGTCCTGTGACTGGCAGGAAATTTAAGCCTGTTGTCGGGCCTTACTGATGTGGTTGGTCTCACTGGTTTCTCTTGACTGCTCGTTTGCTAGAAGTCAGCGTGTGCTGACACTGATGTTTCATTACAAAGCTCGAAAAGAAAGTGAACTCATATTTCTCAAATCTGTTCAGATTTTGATCCTAAGCACTAGATTCAGCTATTTGATTTCAGGTAACAGAGAGTGACCTCATCTCTCAACCTTTGTGCACGTGCATGTGTGTGGGGTTTTTTGGGGGTTCGTTTTTTTTGTGTTTAATTCCTTCATCCTCTTCCAACCCTTCTCTCCAGCTTCTGTCCCTTCCTGGCTGTGCCCTGTCTCCTCCCAAAACACTGGCTGATTTCTGAGACAGACTTTAGCATTTTCAGTATATAGGGAGTTAGAATTCACGAGCCCCTTGTCCTGTTCACATTTACGTTGTTCTGAAGAAAGCCTTGAAATAGGTAGGTGAGACTGGGACTGGTATAGTGGTGATAAAACTGGACCCCTAAAAGAAGCTTGCAAGCTGAACTGTGCAGAGAGCGTTGTGACTCCACTGTGTCAGTCCTACCGGGTCCCCGCTCATCCCCAAAATCCTGCAGCACTTCTCAAGTTCCCCCCTTTTTTTTTTTTCCACTGGGGCGAATAAGCAAACACAAGGCTCAAATAACAGCATAAACGAGCTGGTTCCAAAGCGAAAACAGAAGCAGTAGTAGCAAAATAAAGGGGGAGAGCGAATCACCCTCCTAATCGGTAATGCAGAAAACGTTAAATCCCTCAAGACCTCCTTTTCAGAGCGTACTGTCTGCAAAACCTGTTTAGGATTGGGATCGGCACAGCAATGGAAACTGGGTGTGCTGCTGTCTGTGTGCAGGGTGTGCTTGCGTGTGTTTGGCAGCGGCACAAGAGAAACCAGTTGATGATATTCATAGGATTAAAGGCCTGATTCCTGAGGACTCACTTGGCTGGATGCAATTAAAATGCCTGTCAGGCATTCGATACCAGCAACCCCTTGACGAACCGCTTAAGCAGAGGCGAGGTGCAGCATCCTATTGTAAGTGGATGATGGCGGAGCCGGCTGGTTTGTCATCGTTCTCGAAAATTCGCTGGCCAGTGAACTCCCTCTTCCTCTCCCACTCACCCTCTTTTCCTTTTCACCACTGCGGGGACTTCTTGTAATTTGCAGTTTTCCTTTTCCTGACGTACACATGGTAGATACAAGCTGGTGGCTTGCAGACTGCGTCTGTCTGGAGATAGGCAGCGAGCCGATGGATAACAGCACTCCAGGAGAATGATTATGCAGCGGTTATTTAAGGATAGGCTTTTGTGGTATGGCAGCATATGAACTGGTAATGATTTTATTTTAAAAATGTCGGCTTTATTTGCTTTCTGAAGATTTGGAAGAGTGGCACCTTTATGCTGTAGCATTTTGGGTTTGGTCGGTTGTAGGTTAAATTCTGTAGCACTGCGCATTGGACGAATTAAAATGTATAAGTAATGAACTGTGTGGTCATAAATATATATTTACATATGATGCATACATAATATATCTGTGCACACACATCTTCATATACACATGTTTGTCTAGGTATATTTATGTATATGCATCTATGTCTTTGTGTAATGGGGAAAAAAAACTTTTCTCATAGCTGAAACCTGCTTTTCATCAAAAATAAGGTATTTTCAGTCTTTTTCCCCCACCTCTCATTTATTTTAACAGATTCTCCAGCATATATATAGTCTTGGACGTGACGCACTGATTGGAATCTGCTTGTTCTCAGGTAGGGCACCTCTATATTTGAATATATTTTTAAAGAATGTGAAATTGCAGAGGAAAATCCTGATAGAGGGTTTGGATGGGGTTTTTTTGTTTTTTGTTTTTTTCCGACAGTAGATATTCTTCTTCGTTCTGTCAAACTGTATAGTGTTGCAGCTTTGCATAGGTATTTGAACTGTCTTCGTAGGCGCTGTGAAGTTATTTATGACATGCATGCATAAGCTCCAGCTACTGAACTGATCCTTTCAGCTACAGTGGCTACCGAAGGGTGAAACACAAACCTCAGTGCTTACCTATTGTCTTGATTTAATATACCTCGGGTACAAAAGCATCTCCATCCGTATCAGACGTTGGTTCTTTTTAACGTGGTTTTTAGCATCGGTGAGATTTCTGCAGGCTAGCAAGAACAGGGTTAAACTCACCGGCTTGCTCAGAGCAGGTACAATCTATTACAGCACATGTATTGTTTTCATGGAGGGGAGAAACTTCTTTTAACCCATTCAGTGCTGCCAAAAAAGGCAGGTGTCTCGACTTGGTGTTTCTGTGCACAGCCTTTCAGTGACCTGGCAGTGTTGGGGCAGTGCTGGAAGAGCGTTTATCAGATGGGCTTTTGACATATTGCCAGCGTTTCAGAAATTATTTCTGTATATCAACATGAAGCAAACTACATTTTATAACAGTGTCACTGCTAGATCCCAGGCGAAGTTTATTATCCTCTTTACTCTAATATCTTTTGGCTTTGGTTGCTTTAACCTTTTGAGGCTGTAAAAGCAGTGAATATGGCTAGGGCAGATAGAGGGAGAAAGTGGAATAAAACCCTGCAGAATCGGACCTGGTAGGTGATTTTCTTTGAATTGGACTTTCAGATGTGTCCAGGTGATTAAGGAGCATAGATCTCATTGATTTACAGTGGGGACTGTGCCCTTTAAAAAAACAAAAAAAACCCCCCACCTCACCCCAACAACTAGACAAAAATGAAAATCTCCTTCTGCCTTGGTGGAAAGAGATAAAGATATGTCCATCACCTATTAACTTCTCAGGTGCCAGTTCTCTCCTAGGACTTTCCAGACCAGACTTTATCATGTGCGTTCTTCTCAGGTGTCATAAAACAGATCATACTTCTTAGCTCTGTGTTTAGACTGAAAGCTAACGTGTTTGTAGGGCAGCAGTCAAAATTTGCATTTGTCTTTAATATGACGTTTCAGGGTGCCTTTTGAATAGGAGAATAAAAAAGGTAAGAAATTATTCGCGAAAGGCAGATCTTGTTTTATTTCCAGCCTGGGTAAACCAGGAATAATGGTAAGTCTGTGGAAAAAACCTAGTCTCCTAAAATGTCTGGTCTGGTTCGCAGAACAACTTTAGGACTGGCAAGAATTTGGGCCACTGCTGGCAGCAATGGGTGCCCATGAAATTTGGTGCATAATCAGTTTCACTGCAATAAATTGATAAAACTGATTGATAGATGCTCTTTTGAGGGGAAAAACATTAGTGATTTTTTTCAGGATATTTTCTCTCCTATTTTTCTTGCACGTCTTTCTATTCCTCATTCTCCTGTTGTACACGTCCTGCTGTTCTCTAGGCCCTTACGTTCTTTCTATCTTTGGCAGAAGGCTTCTTGGCGTCTAGATTTTCCTGGCTAAATAAAATTCTTCAAAAGAATCCTTTATTTGTTAGTTTTTATAAGTTGCTCTTAATACTCTTTTCTCGTGGTATCAATTATCACTAGACTCATTAAAATAGAAAGGCATGAAGTAAATAGTGTATAAAATACTTTAATTCTTGAAAAATTCATTCAGTGATCTTTTTTAGCTAGAGCAAGAAGTGCTTTTTCTTTCTTCTACTTTTAATTTCATTTCCATTATCCAAGGGCAGCAAGCCAAACTGCAGTCTCATTCTGATTTCATTAATGTTTTGCAAACTCTGTCTCAAGGACTAATGCTGCTTGCTGGTCTTGATGTCAACATCCAAGGTTTTGCTGCAGTATTGGAGAACAGAAAATGGGAGTTCTCTCACAAGGAGAAGTGATGGCATTGCTAGCAGACAAGTACAATTGTCGAGTTTTCCACAGTATCAGTGGATAATGAGTCGAAATGTTTGATAATGTGATCCCCTTGGATTAATGTTTTTCATCTCCTATGGAAATGTTTCTTATCTCCTGCACACAGCATCCTATCAGACCTCTGTGGTCTCCTAAAAACAGAAAGATTGTGTCGACCATTAGTTGTTAAATCAGATTTGCTGAGGGGACGCAGCTTTTTGATACAAACAGTATATCTACGTGTCTCGTACCTCTAATTAATCAGCTGTTTTAACCTTCTGCCTTGATCTGGGTTTTTAAGATTCATGCTGCAAATAATGCTTTCTGGCTACAAAGAAGAAAATGAGATGTTATGCGGGTAAAAATGCAAATCACTTCAAATGATATTATTTTCTTGAAGCAGAGGTAAGGGACACTTACTCTGTAACAAGAAAATTTATTCTAGATTGACGGGATTTAAAATCCCATAGCTACAGTGGTGGAATAAACTGTTGTGGAATATCCAAAAAAAAGAGTCTTTTTTGTTAACTGACATAAAAAGGCAACAGAAGCCAGAGTTAATAGCAGCAATGAGATGTGTTGGATTACAGTTGGCAGACTCTAGGGCACGCACCCAGAATGATGTGATGTTTGGCACTCTCCTTCATTTAAACGAATGACACAGTGCCCAAATGTGCTGACAGCCTTCAAAAGAAACGCACGGCGTCGGTTTGGCCCCGGGGTTCTTTTACCGGGAGCAGCATCAGGAGCGGGTTTGGCCCCAGCGTCTGCCTCCGTCCCAAAACTGCCCAGCAGTTCTTGGCTCCGCTTCTGGGGCGGCAGCGAAGCACCCTGCCCGTTGCTAGGACGTCCTTTCTTAGCTGTGCCTCGGAGGTAAGTAGGAGTCTTGCTTTATGGCTGTCCTAGGCTGGGTCTTGACTTCCTCAGCTTTCTCACCGAGGTCAGGGGTAGAGCACCGACATTAACGTTGTTTTCCCTTATGATTACATGAAGCATGTTCATGAGCATCGGAATCAAGTGGAGCTTGCTTTCCTTTTGATTTCTGTCTTGTGTTTGATGACAAATTCTCAGTGAACGCTTCCCTGATATTTTATTTTTTTAGAAAGGCTCTTCCCTGGGCAGATTTTTCAGTGGCAAATAAGGTGTGTGTCATGATGCCCCTTTCAGCTGGGGCACTTGCAGGGTCAGTCTCTTCCATTTAGATATCTCTTTTCATGTGACTTGTGGGAAGTTATCTCTGCTTCTTCGCCAGAGCCGGTTGAAATTGGCCAATAGGTTCAAAAGTTATTAGTTGAAGAGAACGTAATCCGTGTAAGATTTACTTTCTGTGGGAAACAGTGGAGTTAATGGATAGTGGTTTCGTTCATAGTCACGAATATCGGTTTCCTGTGGGTTTACATCTTTCCTGCCTCTCCTCCCCTACCACGTCTTCCAATAGCTTTGCACCAGAGTATCCCAGTTCTTCAGTGGTCCTTTCCGATCAGCTGGGCAGGAGTCGGCATGTGCTAGAGCTGCTCCCGGACTCAAGGAAGACGGGAAGCAGTAAATAAGTGGTGGGCCCATGCTAGCATTTCCCTCGTTTGAGGGAAAGGAAGACTCCCTTGTGCTTTGTGTTTCATTTCTAGGAAGAAAATGTCTACCTGTCCTTCACTCTCTGTCAAACTGTGTTTAAATATTAAGAATTAGGGGCAGTGAGGCAGTTAAAATAGCAGAAGTTAGCTTTAGGAGGTTTGAAGAAGGGTACCAGGTAAAACCTTTCAAGAGCATGACCATCAAAGCACAGAAATCCAGTGGAGGGTGAGCTGGGCCAGGAGCTCAGCTCACAGGGCACCACTGGAGGCAGACGAGAGGATTGGGCGCAGGCCTGCAGTTGCTGTGAAAGGCTAGATGCTGCCGCTGTCGCTTCTGGAAGGTCAGGTCATCTTTCTCTTCCTTTTTTCCCCTGTTTGTAAAAAGCAAGAATACCGATACGTTCCTCAGCAGGGGTGTTCATCAGCTTGGCAAAATACTTGAGCTCCTTGGGTGGATGAAGCTGGGTACGCGTAAAGTTTAATCGTGGAACTCGTATGGTGGCTTTTGTCCTGGCTGTGGTGTCTGAGGTGGTAGTGTTAGTAGTGTAGTCATAGTAACAGTAAAAAGGTTTAGTAAAATACATACTTTGTTCCCCCTTTTCCTCCCATGAACTTAGCTTTTTCTCCCTGTGAAAGCCCTTGCTGCGGACGATTCTGTTGTGATCTTAGAAGCCTGAGGATGGCTGTTAATATGATGATGAACAAACGGCAATCAGTTCACCTGTCCCCTTTTATACAGAACGTAGCTGTTCCCTGATGGAGAGTTAAGCTGGCATGCCAAAGCTGGGAAAGCCAAAAAGAGGCTGCGTTGCCAGGAGCGTGCTAGGAAAAAACCTCCCCGGCGGGGCTGCTGCTGACTCACGCTTTGCAAAGCTGGAATGTTCCCTGAAAGGCTGGAGACGCGGACCAGCTTCCGCTCCCTCTCGCGGGCAGGGGACAGTTCATTGTGTTACTTGCCACCGAGTGAAGCCTCTAGATAGTTACGCACTGCTGCATTTTCACTGACGTTTTATGGAGTGCATTAGCATGGAGCTTGCGAGAAATCATGGGCAATTTATTTTAATACATTGGGTGACAGTCGATGCTAAATCACAGCAGCTATTTACATTTCTTTTCTGAGTCATCCTGGTTCTGGCGATAAGGTGATTTTTTTCAATGTGTGCAGTTAGTAAATTGAGTTCATCAGTTTTTTTTAATGTGTATTTTTACTCTTAAAGATGCAAATATATTCCTTAATTGGCTAAAAGAAGATGAGTGACATTTAAGATGTCTTTCCTTAGCCTTTTCATCATCAAGGGGAAGAGGTTCATGAGCGCTAACGACAGGAATAGAGAGCAGTGGGGGAGAGATCATAGAGCTGTATATTTAAATATCAACATGAAACTCCCAGTATCATGCAGTTGCCTGGATGTCATAATGTAGCAGAGAGGAAACCATGCTAAACTTGCATATGATTTTTGCACTACAGAAAGCACCTAGTTCTGTCCTGCAGAATCCCCAGATTACAGCCGTTTAACTGAACTGGTTTGAGGGTGGGTTTCTTGCACCAGTCGAAAACACTTTTCAGGGTAATTGTGCTGGCTCAGCTTTTTGTTTGGCCTTAGGGTCCTCCATATTGACTTAATGCAGTAAACCCCAAATTTATAATGAATCGAGATGACCGATACCTGTATTCATAACTTGATGTTAAATCATGCCTTAGGTAGCGCTGCAGTTCAGCTGCCTGCCCGCCGGTCCGTGTTGCCAGGCCCTGTTCTGGTGCTCCAGCAGAGATTTCATTTCCCCCGCCGGTGGCAGAGGCGCTTGGCTGCTCTCCTCATCAGGTGCTGCGTCCGGGGGGATTCCCTACCCCAGTGGGATTCTCCTCTAATGCTTTGCTCGTGCCCCCCCGTCAAGTCGAGCACAGTCTGGCTTTTGATCTTGTGTGTTTCTAAAGTTTATGCGGAGTTTGAAATGCACAAGATTGATTTATATGCACAAGCGTAGCTGAAGCGCACCGGGCTGTGGGTTTCTCTCTGAGAACGCGTGCTATTCTGGAGTTAGTAGCTCCTACACTGTATGCTCTAAATCTCTAAAAGGACAAAAGACAACAGTTGAGTAATCTTTTCTTGATTTTAGCAACATGATGTTAAAACTAAAGGACCTTTAGATGCCAAAGAATGAGTCAAGATTGCACTGATAGGTTTTTTTTTTTTTTCTTGTTCATAGTTGGGATAAAATAGACTAAATTAAAACAACAAAATAGGATCATCAGTAATTTAGTGAAAGAAGAAGATAGAAACCAGAGAAGATAGAAACCCGAGACTTAAAGCTTTGCGACTCCCCCCACTCTTATACCCTCACCAGAGAGGCTGAGGGCGGAGGTCTGGCTTTGCAGAGCCCACTGAGGCTGGAGGAGGTGTCTGCTCTGAGCGCCCATGGCAGGAGTTCACCGCGCTCGGGGCTGCCCTTGCCGGGGTCCCGCAGAGCAGGAGCTTGCCTTCTCCTCGCGTGGATGCACGGTGCCTAAGAGAATTGCATCCTCCTCTTTGGAAGGTTGCCACAAAGAGCTTCTGCAATGCAACTAAGTACCTTAACAATCATTATAATAAGAATTGGTGCTATTATCATCAGTGGCGTAATGTAATTAATAACAACAGCAGGATTGTTATCAGGAACCGTGAGACACTGACAGAATTGCTTGCGGCGGTAAGATTGCCTGCAAAGTCTAGAAAATGCCCCTTAGAGGGGATAGATGAATGTGCTTATTCTTAGCTTTTTTGCATTTAGTGTCCATTAGTCAAAATGTCCCAGTGAATACTTGTGGAAGTGATTGCGAAAAGTAATTTTAAGACTCTCATATTTTGTCCAGGTGTTACCTAAAAGTAGTTTTACAGCTGTATAACTAACCCGCATCAGTGCAAATCTTAGAATACTGTTGTGTGTGGTACACATAAGCAAGAAACCCAGCAGCACTTTAGCTGATTAATTATTGAACACAGGGAATGGAAACTGGGCTCCGTGACATAAGTAACGTATCTGTGCAGCTTGCAGACAATTTACAAACCAGGAATAACTCCCTGAAATAAGTCACTGAGGAATATTTGAATTTAAAAAGAAATTGAGAATTTTTTATGGCTGTATTACAAACAGAAGAGAAAGGAAGCGAGGAGGTTGTTGTTCTGGGCTGTTGCCCAGTCTCACTGGTCCCCACGAAGTCTGCTTTGCACCTCATTAGCATGTTTGCCTAGGTGGGATTTGAGAGAAGAGTAGTCAGAGATTTTCAGCTTGAAAGAGCTTTTTATATGGTGCGCTGCTTTGGTACTGGGAACAGTTGGCCTGGCTGGGAAGAGTTCTCGGGCGTTTTTGAGCTACTACATTATAATTACAGTGAAATCCAGAGCAATCCTTTCCAGTGTCCTTGTCCTATAACTCTCTCTCCCCTCAAATAGAGTGTTATGTTACAGATCCTCCAGTGCTTTTTTTCTCTACTTCCCCCTTCATCTTAGGGTCTCGCCACGAAAAGGTTAGTAACTGAAGCCTGGATGTCTGTAGATAATGCCGTTTTAAAGGGATGGCCCCGGTTCCCTGCAAGAGCTGCTTTCCGAAGGCTTCGGAGGAGCCAGGAAACATCACCCCAAACTAGCTCTGCTGTGCTGTGCCTTGGCTGGCAGCAGTGAAGAAGAGATGGCTATGGAGAAAAGGGGATACGCCAAAAAGATGCGTTTTGGGGCCTTGTACATGTAGTAGGGACAATCCAAATCTGGGTGACCGCCAGGATACGGTTGTTCATTGCAACCTGGCTCGCCTGCTGTGGCCAGCCCACGGCAAGCTGCTGCATGGCGATGCTGAGCTATTTCTGATAAGGAAGTCAGTGGGAGGTGTGCGCAGCCCTTTACCTAGTAAAAGCAGTCAGCTGGGAAATGGTGGGTAGGTGTGGGGCAGGCTTCTGCTCAGGCACAGTGACATGGAGGTGCTGCCGGCGCTCGCGACAGGGCGTTTGCTGTGGGAATTGTCCTCGGGTAAGAGGCAGGACGAGGTGCTTGCTCCTCTGAGCAATCAGATGATAAGCATTTGAGGTTGCGGTGTCCTCTGTAGGCAGCTTGGCAGATGATTGTGGTTCTGTTTCAGGGACTACTTGGGCACGGGAGCTGCCTCAGCTCCCTTTTGGGTTGAGATTTGATACCGTGGCTCCTCCGCAAGTTCCTTCTTGGCTGTGGGACCCAAACTTATTTTTCATGATCATCTATTAAACAAAGCTTAATCTGTGCCCAGCAGGGCAGACACATGGCTACAGTCATGGTATCTGCTTTGCAAAGTATCTGTGGTTCCCCCCTCCCCCTAACGTACCAACCTCTAGTTAAAAATGGAGAAAGGGAGTGAATCATGGGGAAGGAGGGACAGTCAAATCATTGCATTTGTGTCCAAGTGTTCACCTCCGTTTTGTTAGTGTTTGTATTTACCTTTTCCAGAGCCGCCTTTGTTACAAGGAGCCCTTGCGATAACACTGTTTTGGCCCATAAAATGCCCTTCTGTAATATCCAAAAGGGGAAGAGACATGTAAACTCTTCTTCCTTATACCAGTGGAGGAGTATTGGAATTAGCAGTATTTTTTTGAGGTCCATTGGAATAAAGTACTGTGGACAAACTAATTCCTGGAGCAAATCAGATTATTTCAGTAATGTAATATGACTGTGGCATCTGTATGTATATATGTATAATCATATATACAGAAAAATAGATTTTGAAATCCATATTATTGGGGGGGGGGGAAGTGCATCTTTTTTCACTCTCCTGGAATTTCATTCAATTTATAAAACTCAGTGCCTGGGTCATTCCCCCCCCCCCCCCCCCGCCCTTCTGACGTTTGTTGAAGGGAGACGTTTATTCACATCGCTTAACCGAAAAAGATTGTTTAGATGTTCTCAACTGTTACTGAGGTAAAACTGATAAAATCATAAAAAATGCTGTAAGCGGGCCTAGTCCTGCATCTACTGAATTGACTATTGCCTTGAAAAGGCCTTAGATTAGGTTTGCAGTGAAGAGTAATCACAAAATGTGGGCATCTCCTTTCCACCTGTACTTCTGGCCGTATGATTTTCGAAGTGTAACGAGCGGCCCAAACTGTTCGTACGCGTCCTGCAAACGCGTTGCTGCCTCCGGATTCAGTTCGCGTTGTGGTGCTGATTCTCTTCCTTCCAGTTATGCCCCTTTCCCCCTTAAAACAAGGGAAAGCCGTAGTCATATAACAAACCACGTCTTGAGAAGGAAAGTTGTGTGTTATGACGGAGCTTAAAAAAGCTTTTGAGGATTTGCGGCTGTGAGCGTGTGGGACCTGAGCCCAGAGCCCTTTCGTTTTCCCGCAGTGCTGTTTGCAGAGATCGTCAGAAGACAGACGGGCGTAGACAGGCGTCAAGTGGTGCAGAACGTGGACGGCGCGTGAAGCGGTAGCGGTCAGCTCCTGCAAGGAGCCCTGGCTCCTAGCAGCGCCTGCAGCGCTCGCTCGCCAGGCTGCGCCTGCGGTCGGCCCTGCTGACGGACCGCGTCGCAGCAGCGAGGCAGCGGCCCTCTGCCGCTCTGCAGGTTCGCTGGGGAAGGTGAAGCCAGTGGACTGAAGTAGGCCTTGCAGTATTTAAACCCACGGTCTCACAGTGCCTGAGGCGGGGGGGAAGGGCCCGCAGAGTCTGTGAGGTGGTATTGCAGAAACCTGCCGCGATCGCTGGTCTCGCTCGCCCCCTTGGCAGCCCCCCGGCTCTTGCAGTGGGCTCTGGTGTCTCTTCATCACCTCTTGCTTTGGGTAAGAAGCTTCCCATAGCAGAAATTGGCCTTGGATGCCGGAGCCTTAGCCGCTTAGCGGAATTAAGTCTCGCACTGATGCGCATCGCTCAGAATTCCCGGCAGCCTGCCTGCTCTGCCCCCTCGGCTGGCACAGCAGTTCGCTGATTCTCTTGCCCCGTGTCTCTCCTGGGTTGTCGGTGTTGGTACCCACGCTCTGCTTGGGGACGGTTTGTGACTTCCAGGGAAAGCGGCAGTCGTTTGTTCAGCCCTCTGCCCTCCACCTGGCAGCTGCTTCCTTTGTAACTGAGAAAAGAGCTGCAACATGGAGTTTATCGGGCTGGGCATCGCGTTTCTAAAGCGGCCGCTGCTCGGCCTTTCCAAGAGCCGTGCTGCTTTGTCCTGTGGCCTCGCGCACACGCTCAAAAGCAGGAGACGGACGCAAAGCTCCTGGCTACCGCTCAGGAGCGTCTGTCCCAGGCTTCGCTCGCTTGGGGAGAACGGGTGCCTTGGTAAACGGTAGAGCGGAGGGGAAAGCGTGACCCCTGCACCTGTCCCGGCTTGGAGGCCTCTGTGCAGCGAGGGCTGGTCTCTGAATCAGCACGTGGCCGGAGCTGCGGTGCGCGCAGGAAGGCCTCTTGTCTGTTTAAATGGACTTGATAGCTATTGTGTGGCTGCCACCTGTCCCTCTTCACGCAGGAATAAGTTTGTTTTATTATTATCTTTAACCGTATCTTACTGGGCCTTTAAACCACTGGTCAGTCTCCATTCGTTGTTGGATAGAGGAATTGCTACTTTTTTTTTTTTTTAATAGAAAATATGATCTCACCATGATAGCGGTTCATGAGCCTTTTTCCCCTCCTTTTTGGTGTGAGCGGCTTTCTGTTTGACAAATGTGCTTGATAGCAGGGAACTTACCACAGCATTTATCATCCTGATTCAACAGCGCACTTTGCTTTATATAGGGAACAGCGGCCATCTGAACAACAGTTGTAATAGGCATTTAAGCCAAAATACATTTTATGATCTAATATATTAGCATGGAAGTAAGTGCAAGCTTTGGGGGAGACAAGGGATTGGGCATGGGGTATGCTGCAGAGAACGCCTGAAGAATGCTGCTTGCAGGGGTGAGAGCGCTGAAGGGGTTTTAAGGCGGGTTAACTGTAGTAACCAAAATGGTCAATGTAACGGTCCTCTTTGTGCCTCTCTGTATCGAGTCAGTCTGCCTGTAGCGATTCCTAGTGAGAGCTGGGTCGGGGCTGCCTTGCCGCGTGCGTGGCAGCGGCGCGCGGGCTGCCGTGCTTTGGCGCGCTGGCCGCACGCAGGCAGCTGCGGCAGGGCTGCAGCCCTGCTCGGGTCTAAGTGCGGGTGGTTATTGGTCCTTGGATGTTTTATTGGTTGTATTTAGTTGAGATGTTCTCCACATCAAGCAACAGAGACTTGTTAAAGAGCTGCAAGCACTGAGCTGCCCAAGTAAAATTTTCCCCTTTGACAAGCTCTCCAAGTCACGAGGACTTGGAGAAGTAAACGCAAGAAACGGGAATGTTCTGGAAGATTTCTGAAGGTGTTTGTCATCCGCAGGCAGGGATTAAGCCAGTGCCAGCTCAGGGTCCCTCCCTTGCTGTTGGTGGAGCCCTCTCGCTTTTGTGGTCCTGCGAGCTGCAGGCTGGCGCGGTGGGTTCTCCAGAGACAGGAGGGTGTTGAATTGTCCTTGGCGCTTAGCACAGTGTCACAGTCTATTGCTTTGTCCCTCCCAGTCTGGGAATTAAGAATTGACTGGTGCATTAGCTCACTGAGGGCAGAAAGCATATGGGATTTTGGTGTAGTCAGGCTTCATGGCAGGGGTGATTCCTCCAGGGTGTGAAACGTGGTAGCGCTCTCGGGTTATTACTTCTGTCGCCTGGAGGTGAAAATTGGGAGGTGGCGGGAGGATAAAAGGGTTTTTAAAAAAAAAAAAAAACACCATTGAATTTTGAGCTCTTCAGTGTTTTGTGTCGGCTTGCTTTTGCCAATTTCCGGTCTCTATGTCCCATAGATATCTGAGTTGCCACAAAAAAATTGAAGTGCTCCAAATTATAAAAGCACTGCATAAGTCCATTCTTAATGTATCTTAGGGTAGACGCTGCTGCGGAGACCTTTGCCTGGGCTGCCGGGTCAGTGAAGATGTTAATCGGTAGGCGTAAGGGCAAGCTGAACGGTGGGGATCAAGAAAGAACTTTCTTTTGGTGCTCCTGGTCACAGCTGCAGCCTGTCACTATTCCTCGCAGGGACGTAGCTGCTGGAGGGGCAGCGCCTACGCGCAAAACTGAAGTGGGAAGCGATGTCTTAAAAAGGAGGTGGAGGGAAGAGAAAAAGATGAACCTTTTCTGTTTTGAATTGCTGTAGAAACTTTCCAGCAGTGTGGCTTTGGTTTTGTTCTGCTGCAGTCGCTAGCAATTCGATCCTCACAGAAAACGGGCTGCTGTGCTTTCTGCACTAAGCATGCCTTGCCTCATTCACGTTCAGGACGGGCGGAGGGAGGACTGTAGCATTGCTGCAGACTCACTTAAGCAAAACTAAGCAGCAGTTAGTCCACTGTATAAGAAAATGTGAGTAATTATAGATGGTTAGACCCGCTGAATAAAATAGTTGGAGAGTTGTGAAGCTGGTGTCTGGGGACCCTGAGACAGAACATGACTGAACATATGAAAATGTGTTCTTACTTATTTACTATAGTTTCTTGGTTGTGAGTTCAAAGAAGTGAAACATACTGAGTACCTTCAGAGAGAAAATAGGAGATTAACTAAAAGAAACACCTTTGTTTTTTTTAAAAAAAAAAACAAAAAACAAAAAAAACCAAAGTACATTCACAGGGGGTTTTAGCAGCATTCATCAGCTACGGCTAAAGGAAGCCCGTGCTCCGAGCAGCGCAGCCTGGCCCAGGGGGTTGGCAGGGGTTGTTTGAACCCTGCCACAGGGTGAACAAACCTTCACAGGGGTTGTTTTGGGATACGAGTGCTTGGAGTTTTCCTGTGCCTGCTCTGGCTGTTTCTGGATGGTTTTTGTCCTAAGAGGAGCTGCATGTTTGCTGACGATTGCTTGTATTATTTTGTCTTTATGATGTTTACCTTTTTACTGTTAGAGGTCTGTTTTTGTCTTTTTAGGCTCCTGCAAGTGGTGATCCTGTGCAAACCCCAGGAATGTCATTCTGCTTTCCTGGTGTCAGCTGCAGTTTCTGGGAGGCGGGGAGGAGGATGGGATGAAGGAGCAATTCACAAACTTCAAGTAGCTTGTATGATGAGGCAGCTCTTCAGTGCTTAACCCAAAGATGTTTCTAGATGCTGGTGTACCAAGTTGGTTTCAAGAAAGCAGTTCTCATCCTAGATATTTCACTGTAACTTGGGATGAGTTGTTTAATTCCTACCCTCCCCCCTGCCTCCATTACTTGGCTTTCTTACCTGGAAAATGGTTGGAAAAAACAAAAAGCTTTACATCTCTGGATGCTAGGAGGTAGATAACGTAAAATATGGGTATTTATATAGTTGTCAAAGCCTGGACATGCCCTACATTGTCTTGAAAGTAGGGTGACTAGGTCAGTCACTTTGCAAGGCTGGACCTAGATTTTACGACTGGATTGCCATTCTCCCAGGGGATTCACAGCTTGAAGGCACTGCTGTGTGAATGTGCTGTTGATAAGAGTAAGGGCAAAGAAATAAGTGCCAGTGCTTTGCTTTTGGAGCAAATAAAACCCTGCGGTCTGTAGCATGGAAAGGCGCTGCTAGCAAGTGCTTGTAAAAGCATTTGTCGTTTTTCTTTATACGGGGATATCTAAAACACCAGGAAAGAACTTTTAAACTTCCTAAAAATCACTGCATGTAAAATTTGGCGTTAGGGCCAAAGGTGTGTTGAAAAGTATCTGTTATATGAAACTGATGTGAGCATCTTGGATCTTGAAACTGTCAGGAAGGCCCCTTCAAAGGTGAATCACATTTGATCGTCTAAAGGCAGAGCTGTCAGGGTGCCTGAGTATAGCTGTTTCCCAGTCTAATAGAGACCCAGTTGTTCATACTGAAGGCCAGAAAAAGAAAAATGCTTCTGAATTTGAGGCCATGAACTTAGCACTGTTGTTTACTATGCTGCTTCCAAGAGTTCGAATCTAACACCTGATTTTAGCTCTTCAAAAGATAACTTCACCTTCCTGTTGTTTGCCCTCATTCTTGAATCATCCAGCCTCCACAGGAGTGTGGGGTGAATTTCTGTGTGTGTGTGTGCGTGCGCGCGCGTACAAGCACAATCAATTCTTTCACACTTGACGCCATGCAAAAAAGTACCATTTGACTCAGGCTTCTCTGAATGGGGAAGCAGCGAGTGATATAAAGCACCTTTTACTAGTGATATTGTGTCCATCTTAAGAGATGCCCTTCAGGTTGCAGTTACGCTTGCAGATAATTCTGAGCAGTGCTATGCATAGGCCTGGCTGACCTCCAAGCTTGCTACTACTGTGTAAGTGGAGTTTTGGCCATGTCTCCTGGAACCGCCGCCTCGCTTCCATTTACCCCCTGAATAGCCAGAAAAAGGCTGAAGTGGCACTAACTCCTTCACTTGTGCGTTAGCAGAGTGGGTGGAAGTAACTTGAAGGAGGTGAGCAAGCACCTTTGCTCTGTTCACAAGGGGGTTCACTTCCTGCTTATTTTCTGTGGTGATGGAGGGAAGGAGCACCTGTGAAGAAACCAACTCCTGCAGCTGCAAAGTTAGGCTAGAGATCTGGGAATCCCTTAGCTAACTGTGGAAGTCATGTGTGTGTGTATATAAAAAATACCTGAAGCCGGGTCATTCTTATCAAGTGGCATGTCCCAAGGATGAGCGTGCTAGGAACGTTTGCTGTTAAGCTGCATGTGGCTTTTGTTAAGGGGCTACGGGCAGCTAACAAAGAGAACACATTCTCACTTCTGTGGTCTAAGAAAGTCTGAATTCAGTTTCCGTCATTCTGGGACCGTGTCCCTCTTTGTCTTTTCAGCCTGTCTGGCTCTTAAGGTCTTTAGAGACTTTGATGCTATGTGGGACCTCTTGTTTGGTATCTTACTACTCTGAGAGCATGTTCTCAGCCTTGACGCTCTTTTCCACAGACAGAGTCCTATGTGAGATAGGTAGGTGTACAGACTGGAGACAGCGCTGCAGTGACAAATATTCGACTCCTAGAACCACTGTGCAGCAAAGCGTCTGAGAGAGCATCAGACCTGCATCCTCTGAGGATACCGCACATTCCCACTGGGCCTCCTCAGCTATTAGCTGTCGTTGAACCTTGCACGACAGCCATTAAATCGACTTGTGATTGATTCTGAAATAATTTCTTAGGTCCTAGACACCCCTGTTATAACAGAATGATTCTTTTGACCACTCTTCCCTTAAGATCAGGGCCCTCCTCTGCTTATCCTGTGTATCTTGTCCAAAGTGTATGATGATGTCAGTAGGACCTGATCCAAAGCCTACTGAAACCAATGAAAAGTTTGTCAGCTTCAGTGGGTTTTGGATTGGGCACCTAAAGGACTACTTTAGTCAGTAAAGAGACCGCACTGGGCTTATTAGATCCTGGCACTAGGAGATGAAGGGCTACTCTCACTTTTGGGAGCATATTTTGATGAGGTCACTACAAGAAGGCAATGGCTCTCTGAGGTCACTGTCACTGCCAAGAGGAGAGCGACTCACCTTCTTAAGGCATGTTGGATGTTGTACTGCGTGTTGTGTAAGTCTTGTGCAAAGCTGGACTGAGTCTGCATGACCTACTTGACTTAGAAGAAGACTTCACCTCTGCTGTAGTCAGTCTTGTTCTGAGAGAAGACGTAGTAAGCATGTGTTTTTTATTAGGTGACCTGTAAGATAAAGATGAGGGAAGTTAATTGAAATTGTCACTGCAGCCTCTTGCCAGAGGCTGTCATTATGCTGAAGAGTGACATTAGTGAGCATGGGACAGTTTGTTGTTAAGTATTAACTACAAAAATTCACCTTCCAGTTATTCACTTATGCTGACCTGCTAGAGATCTGGCTCGCTGTAGTTCCTAAATTGCCATTTCCTCTAAAATGCATAGGACTGTTAGAGATAATTTTATAGTATAACGCATCTAAAGAGCTCTAAACCACATCTATATTTTGCAGGTGGTGTCTGTTTCTTGGTTGATCTTCCTTCCATGCATTGCTGCTAAGGTGTAGTTGTGGTGCGAATGAGGAGGTGTTTAGATATATGCTATGTTTATACAAATGAAGATGTTTTAATTCTCATATCTACATAATTATAATGAATACGTAGGCAGTAACTGTGATGGACGTAGCTGAATGTTTAAAAGGTAAGAACGGTGGGGCGAAAATAGCAAAAAGGCTGTTGAAAATAAGTTATATTTCTTCTGTATGGTTTAATAACAACACATGCGGCTGTGTGGGTACAACCTTAGAAATTAAACTCACGTCGAAATGCTTTAATTTCCATATCCAAACAGATTTGTGTGGTTTTATTGACTGGTTACAAACAGTGCATTAAAACATATGCCATCAAGATTAGGGCACTGTTTCCTGCAGGGTAGTTCCTTACTGCATGTTATTTACTCTTTCTCTCTAGGGAAATCCCGGTGGCATAAGTCCCTGCATATGTTCACCATAAACCCACCAAGGATACATGTTTCATCCAGAATGGGGCTCATTAGCAATGTGAAAGTAGCACAGACCTTTGAGATATCTTTTAGCATTCTTGTACACGTTTCAGGATCACAGAAGGTGTCGGAAACGATTAGTCCCCATGAGGGCACCGTCTCAGATGTCAGGGACTGCTGGAAGTTGGTCACAAGCTTGCTGAGAGCAGGAACTGGGCGTTCATAAGAGAGACCAAAGCTAATATCTTGTCTCACTCCCTTGTGAGCTCCGTTAGCTGTTCCCAGTCAACGATAGTTTCCCATTTTACTACTGAGTTTCCCTCAGTAGTAAAAATTAATGTTACGGAAGTATCTTCTAGCGGGGGATCCTTTTGACTCAAGAAGCTCTTTCCTTTGTGACTGGTGTGACAGTATTAGATGGGTAAGACGTTACCTGCCACGTTGTGCTTATCGGAACTGCCCCGTGGTACCGGGAGGGACAACTGCAGGCAAGCCTGGAAGGTGCATGGAACAATGCATCTTTCTGCTGCCGTTTAGATGATAAAATATCTTTTGCAAGACTTTTTATGTAGGTGACAAGGTTAGGGTGGTTGGTTTGTTTCTTTTAATCAGTTACCTTATTTTTCTTAGGAATAAGAAGATTGAAACAGGTAACTCGCAACACGCAGTGTATCCAAAAGGAGTAAGTCTTCTCTCTCAATCTCTTGAGGCATAGGAACAAATATTCATCTTTTAGCATTAAAACAGTCACGTGGAGTAGTGTTAGTGAAACTGTTTCTTCTGTCAAGCAATGGCAAATGTAAAAGAACGCTATTGGTGTTGTTACGAAGCCCATCCCTTCCACATAAGTGCTTCAGTCACAGTTTCTGTGTAATCGTGGTTTCTTGAACGCTTCATGATGTCAACAAACCTGTTCATCAGTGTCTAAAAGATACTTTACTTTCTCAAGATCAACAAAACCTTGGAAGAGGACTGTTAATGTTTCTTCGGGAATGTTAAAAGCACACACGTATGTATGGGAAATTGTTCTGTGTTTGTTACTGGAAGTATTTTCTTGTCTTAAACAGTTACATTCATGCCAAGTGCGTGCTGAGTCTTCATCTCAGCACTGCTTTGTTTCTGTTGCCTTGGAGTGGTGTTTGTGCTGATCAATTAAATCCTCTTCCCCCATTCAGTTCAAGTTGTTACTTGTAATGGTATGAATACAGTATGCTGTCTCTTCTCTCCATCTGAATTAAAAATAACATTTCAGCCTGAGCCACTCAGATACTAGAATAGGGCACAATTAAGGTTGTATCCAGTAGTTGCTGATATGGGAGGCGTCGGTTTCACGTAGCTGTCCAGGTGCTGAGTAGGGGCTGTGTGACAACGGGAGAACGCAGTCTAATTAAGGCAAATTGAGCATTTATCTTCAGGCTTGTGACACTGAGCACATCTGTTGGGTTACAAGAGATTCATTCTGTCTTCCGGTTTCCAGACCTTATGACCCCACTGTGACCCATGTTCAGAATGAGTTTTGTCCATCTTTACTTCTGGGTAGACCCCATTTGTCTCTAAGGAATTCATATACCAATTTTCAGTAGTGTTATTTTGGTGGTGGCTCCTCCTTACTTTGTGGCTTCAAACTGTCTTATTTGTCCTTTCTGACTGAAGAACACCACAGTATGGTTCTGCCTTTGTAAGTCAGACTTGGCCTTAGTGGGTGGTTGGTAGGAGGCCTTTGAACATTCTTGTGTCACTCTTAACTCCTGTCTCCCATTATCCCATCAGTAGGTTAGGATGTGGCACAGTGCTCATCTGCAGTGCTCCGATTCTCTTAGGCTCTTTGGCCACAGGAGACTGTAGTTCCACACAAGTAATGTTGGGCTAATGCCTTTGCTATATTACTCCATGACTGGGTATAGCAGGGGCATAAAAGATCAGGAGAGCAACTTACAGCTTCATGAAGGCACGTGCAGCCGAGGGGCAATTCATTTTGAAAACTGTTTTAATTCATTTGGAGTAATTTGGGGTGAGCTGCTTCACATGGCGCATATTTTCTGGGAAACGGGCCAGCTTAGTAATGAGAGGCCACCAGAAAATTGGCACAGGACATGTGGATGCAATGGGCTTGAAGGAATGAAAGCTTAATGAAGACTGATAATATCTGAAGAATCTCAAGGGGGCTCAGTTCAGATGCTGTGTAGGTTCCAGGAATACCAACTGTTCCTCTGGCGTGACATGGTATTGTACTAGTGATCAAAGGTTGACATCTACGTAAAATAGTTTCCTTTTTCAGATCATATCCTTTGCTGGTACATTCTAGAGTTGTTGCATTTAAATCAATGTAGCTATTCCAAGTCAGGTCAGGTGAGAATCTACCTCTTTAGACAGAGAGACAGTTCTGGCCAGGTAAGCCTACGGAAGTGCAAGTACGATTAAGTTAGGTGCAGTTGTATAACTAAGGTACAGCTGTATTTGTCCGGTGAGATATCATTACTGGATAGGGCATCATGCTTTTGTTGGTGGTTCCAACAGTCCTATTCCCATATTCTTATGACATCATCCTATGGTCGATGTCCTTATGGTACCTAGTCCGCTTAGAAGTGGGGAGGCCATCTCCCCAAAGAGGTATGTATGCTGGATATCTGTCACCTGATATTCTCCATCCCTGCCCAATTGGATCCTCAACTTGCTGCAGTAGGAGGGAGAAAGCATACCACATCGTGGCCAGTCTGATGAGGAGGTAAATATTCCTTCCTAGTTTTGGAGGAGAAGCTGGTGTTCACAGCCAAATGTCCTAGCCTGCACTCAGAGGGACAGGAGGATGGCATAAGAAGTGGCTGCCCAGTTTTAGTAGATGACTGAGCAAGGGCCCCTCCAGTTTGGCTGTTGCCTCCCTCAGTCTCCAGGCAACTTCTTCTGATCAGTATGCAACTGGAGGGTGCCCTGCAGCACCTGAAAAGACGCGGGTGAGACTTTCATCAGCAAGAGGAAGGAAAAGCGGGAGAAAGCTCCCTACTACTCCACTGCTCGTTTCCTGTTTTAATGCGTTTCCCCAATTCAAACAAAACTCAGAGAAATCCCTTTCTTATCCCTGAGAATAAGAAGCAATGGAGCACTGGGATGCCTCAGTTTGCATTCAAAAGACCACGTCTTCTAATCATCTCAAAGCAACCGACATGAAAGCTCCTTCTAGAAAGATGTCACAAAAGGTCACACGTTTTCCTTTGAATGAGGAGCAGTGCTTTTAAAGGAGCTTAGCATAAACTGCAGGCCTGTGGCCCGAATGATCTGTTTACGGTATACACAGAGGCTGCAATCGGTAGCTGAGCAGGAGTGGTGATTCTGTCATTAGAGCTTGGGTTGAAGTTTAGAAAATCTGCATTTCCCTTCTCTGCTGTCGAGCTCATGTGTAATTTCAAGTAAAATATTTTTTCTTCCTTGGCCTCAATTCAGTCTTTCAAATATAAAAATGGGCACGCTACTACACAGTTCTTTAGAAGTATTTTCCTTGAAAATGAATCCACGGATCCCCCTCAAAAATCAGAGGCAGAGGAGAAGGAGAGAGCCCAACAGCTGGGGAAAAGAAAGCAAGCTCTGGAAGACCAAAGGCAGGTAAGTTTCCCATCATGCTATTTGTATAGGCGCATAGCCTGCACTCATGCTGCATTACCGTTTGGGTTTTTATCATAGAGAACCCCTGCATTATAAATGTGAGATCATGACAACAATTGGGTTTTCCTTTCCTGTCCTCTGTCTTTCTGTATTGGGATATAAACTTTTCAAGGATTAAGCCCATTTTCTCGGTGTGTGCCTTACTGTCATGGATCCTACTCTCAGTCAAAGCCTGCATGTGCTAAAGATACTTAGGTGTATACTAGAAATTAATAGAATCGGATCCAACAAAGTCATTGGTGCTTGCTCTGATTATTGGAGTTGAGGGAACTGGGGGATACAGAACTCACAGCAATTTACTGAAAGAATGAAGGTGAGCTAGAGGACAATCTTCTTTTTCTCATAGTTTATTCCTCTTACTCCCTGATCCTCATCTACAATGAGACAGTTATAAAAGCTTGAGCTAGTTTAATTCCACTGCAGGGCCGACTCCTAAAGCAACACAGGATTCATCCTAAGCCCAGGATATGTGGGGCCATAAGAACGGACTCCAGCTGCTGATCTATACCTTTGTGTGGCTCTGCAGAAAGCTCTTCTAGGGGGGAAAATAAGGCCTTTGCTGGTGGCATCATGTTACACCCCTGAGCAGTGTGGTCTTGCTGTCCTGTTAGGAGATCTAACAGCTCTTTTCACTTATGGATGTAGATTTTGAGCTGTATGGTTATTTTTGTAGTTGTAATCTTGAAAGTACAATTCTACTTCCTGTTGTTCCATAATGTTGAGTCCAGATCCGTGAATCTGTTTTCAAATGTGTGAATTGAAAGTGGATCAGGAATTTAAAGGGAAGTCCCTGGTACCTGCCAGGTGGGCAGAAGTACTGGTCTGTGTATAACTGAATTTTTCTAGGGCTTTACACGTTACACTTAAACCTGTGGTCTAAATTGTGCAGAAGTACCTAAGTACTCTGTTACAGAAGACTACAGCCCTTGTGGTCAAATGGATCGATAACTTTTGTTTTTGATTTTTGTTTTTGTGTTGTTTTTTAATTTCTGTTCAGGTACTTACATAATGCAATGTAGTGTTTCTAAGGAAGCTGTTGCCCACCTCTGAGTAAGGAGTTCCTATTTTAAAAGTTCCACCAAGATCTACATGCTAGTGCTAAAAAAGAGGGAAATTGACTAGATAAGTACTAAAATACTAGTTTTTAAGATTGTTCAAATCAAA
Organism: Struthio camelus; assembly: GCF_040807025.1. Taxonomy (NCBI): domain Eukaryota; kingdom Metazoa; phylum Chordata; class Aves; order Struthioniformes; family Struthionidae; genus Struthio; species Struthio camelus. The sequence continues at coordinate 7,312,959 of NC_090947.1, read as the reverse complement.
GTTTGTGTTTAATGGCTTTGGCATGAACCATAAAGTCCATAATCTTAAAGTCAAAACACTATATTTGACTTGTTCTATCTCTATGGAAGTATAGCAGTCAGTGTTGACTTTTATTGGAAAAAAACATGGCACTGTGAATAAACAGTGCAGCCTGGTGCTTATGCGGACTCAAGTGAAGTATGGCTTTCAGCCCATAAATCATTTCCTGAGATTGCTCAGCTTAGTAAAAAGCATTGTTATTTTAATGCGTTTTGATACAATCAGAAGCATGTGGTGCTGAGAGAGAATAATAATTTTCTTTGCAGGGATTTAGTTTCAAGAGGCTAGAAATCTGCATTTGCCCTGGTTTTCTTGTTAGCTTGCCACTTGCTTAGCATTTTCAGATGCACCATACCAGTTCTTCTTGAGGAAACAGGGCATATGATACTTTCTACTCTACAGTACCACGGTTTGCTTAATCATAAGCCAATTAAAGTATAATAATGGAACACGCTTCTGAGCTGAACCTAAAGGGGATGATCAGAGACAGCGCTAGAAAACTGGGAGGAGGATGTGCGAACCGTTGGGCACGCTCACAGTATACTCTGTGCCTCCTGCCATGCTGGCTGTTTGTGTTCGTGGTGAGTTTGTCTCGTTTGGTCCTGTCGCTGAGACTAGGATTTTCAAAGGAGGGCAGGGAATACACCGGGATTTGACAGAGCACCAGAACCCTTTGAACCTTCCTGGTGTTGGTTCCACCGGTTCATTTTGTGTTAGTCTCGTGTCATGGTATTATCAGCTGGTAATTGATTCACTCTTCGGCAAAGTTGATATCATATAGGATCTGACACAGGTTGTATTGAATTCACTGGACAGGATCTCCCTGACTGCCCTGTCACGGCTCTCTGCAAAGCCCACAGTGAGGTGCAGCGCTTCACCTCGCGAGCGCTAAAGTATCGGCAGCTCAGTCCTCCTCACAGGTCCGTTTCCACCCGCGTGGGCAGACTTTGATACTATTTTTTCATTTGATATAAGAAAATAACTAACCTTACAGGCCTGATTTCTGAAATAGCTCTGGCTTGGCTGCGTCTGTTTAAACGCTGTGGTGTAGACATCTTGTATTATAAACACCTCGACCTCCTTTGAAAATGCTGCTTAGTGGTTCTGTTATATGGAGTGTGCTACAGCCCCTGGAGGAGCTCTCCTTGAGCTCCCCTCCTCTCATGACTCCTGATGCTGCAAAGCACTTAGCAAATGCCTATCTTTATACACAGAATATGTTCTCTTGAACTTACTGGTGGATCCAGGGCCTTCCAGATGAACCTGATCTCGGCTGATGCCAAAACCTCAGTAATTTGCAGCAAGTGGCCTTTGGATTTGCAATTTCCTGGTTTTAATAACCAACTGCTACATTAGGCGAGTGGTGTACAGTGGACAGTAACAAGTAAGGATGGCAGCTTCATTAGTTGGTGTGGTTCCTCAGCGGTGCCCACAGTGGCCTGGAAGCACGGACTTCAACCACAAGTATCAGGCGCTGAAGCTTTGCGAAGCAGTGAGTGATGACAAATCTAATGCAGTTAGAGCAGTCTCCCTCAGAGACTCATCGTAGTTGAGCAGATGGCTGTACAAGATGAAGCATTACTGATTCCTAAAGAATTTGTAGACACTAGAGCCACAGGAAGTTTTCCAAAAATTGCAGGAACCGGAACACAGCTTGTGGCTTATAAATGGGAAGGTAGATTCTAGTTAGCATGATTTTTTTGCGTTTGATGAAGAAAAGGTGCAACACCTCCTCACGAAACCATGAGACAGCGGTCTTCCGCTTCTGGCAGTTTCTAGTTATTTTAAACTTTGTGAAAGATGTAATTTATTGATTAAGGTAAACAAAATTATCTAAAATGAATGCTGTAAAAGGAAGACACTCTTGTTTTTACGAAATCCCTGAACTTTAATGAGGATACACAAGGCTGTATTCTTTACGGGTAGACTGGCCTCAGCTTGACCTCGGCTAGCCATCTGGAACCTTATTTCTTAATAACATATAGTCTGCTGAATTTGGCTTTTATGACTTATGGCTTAAGCTATTAAATACAGAACATTTGGTTTCACAGGAACGACATAATTTTCAAATAAACAACTGACTGGAATATATACATTACGTGAGAGAATCCATACAGCAAACTCTTCTCACAAATGAAAGCAGGTCAGTTCTTCTTGCCTTATCTTTGGTGAGAGTAATGAAGAACTCATTTTGCAGATTTAGATTTGGAGTTGATATTGAAGCTAGGAAGTAGAACTAACTGGAGGTTTTTTAATCACTTTTTTAAATCAGAAAATATCACTTCATGAAATGAAAAACGTTCATGGGAAAGGTCCAGTTTCAATGAGCTCCCTGTTCCTGAAAAGTCCCCTCCCTGCCGCCCGATTTCGACATACCATTTTTGACTTCTTCAAAACGGCAACAAAAGTTCTTCAGTTTGGACTAGCTTAAATTTCCAGAGGAAAACTCAACTCGAAGAAGGGAGAAATAAAACACAGTTGAAACATTTCAGTTGACCTAGTCTGAAACAGGTAATGATGTATTTTTTGAGATTTTGAGTTTTTGTTCCAGTTTGGATTGGGAAAACATTTCAAAAACCTTGCGGGACCTGGCAAGGCAACCCAGTGTAAAGAGGTGCTGCTCTAAGTTGGTAACTGCTCACGTACAGAAATACTAGCTGAGGTTTCAAAAGCAGCATGACTGCTTAGTGTGGCACCTCAGCCCGGCTAAAAAGCTTCATTTTTCAGCAAGCCCATCAGTGGGCTACTGACTCAGTGTGGACTTGGGTGGCTGCTGGAGCTGAGAGGGTCTCCACAGCATGTGCTGGTGATGGTGGAGTACATGCCCGTTTGCTAGCATGCAGATAGGCCAATCCAGAGTTTCTTTAGAAGTGAAAGAGTCAGCAAATTTGTTTAACAAATGAGAGAGAGAAAACGTTACTGGTCAAGCGGGTAGCAGGGAGACTTGTGTCATTAGCTTTATTTATGGCACATTGTGTCCCTCCACCCCTGCTGGCCGCATACTTAGCAGAAAGAGCACTGAAAATGAAGTAGGCTTTCTCATGAGAGCTGAGCAGACAGGCAGAGTGGATTAATGACAGGATGTACTTCCCAGTGCCCACAAACCCTAAACACAGCTGGGAAGTGCGATTGTAGCTCCCAGCTGTGAGGCTGTCCCTTTGTGCCATCGGTTATAGAGATGGTAATGTTGCTGCTGGTTAGCATCGCGCCTGGCTGGGGGACGTCAGGAATTGGCAGGAGGCTGTGTGGGACTGCATCTCCTGGAGCCTGCGGAGGGGAGGGGAGCTGGAGATTAATGTTCGTGAGCCCCAAGGGCATGGCAGAGGGAATGGAGAAGTGCAAGGTACCTGCTGTGGGTTTGGGCTCCAGACTTGGGTGTGGTTTGTGTTGTGGAGGACGCCAGACCTGCTGAGCGTCAAGCTCTGAACTCTGTGATCAGTGATTCTTTCCCCAGTCTCTCAGGAAGGGTTCGCAGCCTGCTTCGGAGCCTCTACCCCCACCCTGAGACTCTGTTTTATGACAGCCCTCTGCCCGATCCTAACAGTACATTTACGGATTTGTTACCTGCAGACCGTGAGAGTGGGCTATGCCTGAAACCATACCAGCTTAAACCAGCTGTATTCGATTGCCAACAGGCAGGACTTTCGGGGGCGGGGGGAGGGAGAGCAGATGGAAAAGAGATTTAGCCAGTATGTTTTTTATATATTTATTAGGTGCAAAAGTAAGAGCTTGGTTTTTTTAGGGAATTCGGGGACTGAGGCTGTTAGGGACTTGAAAAGTATCCGTTTTTATTCTGCTCAGACAATTCTTCTGCTGTCTCACCTCTGGGGACCGTGCAACTGTGGCATGCGTGAGACCTGTAGCCCATAAGCATCACTGAATCTTCTAAGAACGTGCAGTCCTCCGCAAGTTGGCATTTCCTGCCAAGTGCCTGATGTTAGGCAAATATCTGTTCCGTTTGCTACTCGTGGCCATGGAAGTTTAGCAAAGAGGAGGGAAAACGTGGGCAGACAGTGGATTGAGGGAAAATCAGGAGAACGGAGGAAAACTGCACCTGGATGCGTAAGGAACGTGCTGGTGCCAACCATCCTGTATCAGCACATGGGTTCTGATGGTGAATGTGCCACTGCTGGTGAGTCCTCTTTCACAGCGTAAACATCTCTTGTTGATTGCTCATAGTATCATGTTCTCTCTGGCATGTGATATTACTCATTTACTTAAGTTGTCAGCGTGTAGTACTAGTTTTTCCGCAAAGCAGGAACCAGATGCACGCTAAGAGCAATTTTATTGCAGGTGTGGTAGCTTCAGCAGTGCGGAGCCAGAGCAGTCCCTGGGCTGCAGAGGACAGTCTGCTTTCGCAAGCATTGACACTGGTCAAGCAGAAAATAAAAGGATGCCGTTTCTCAAATTTGGGGTTACATCTTATTTGAGTGAAGAGGAGCCAAATCTTGTCAAAGATTTTTACTTCTTACCAAGGAACTGACTTGTTTCTTACTGAATTACAGGAAGGCATATATGCCAGTCTGTGTCTCCTTGCGCTACGAGCGGCTTCAGGGAGGGTGCAGTCTTTCATGGCGGTGCTGCGTGTGGCTGCTTCTGTGGTGGTTCTTCCGTGCGCGGCTCTCCTGACTGCCAGGCAAAATCTGGCAACTTTCACTGTCATGATTTCAGATGTTTTTCTCAATATATCGGTGGCTGTCTTCCCCTCTGGAGGGGTAGCAAAACAAGTTGTATCCCAGGAGTCAGCTCACAGCTCACCTTATTAGCGTAAACTTTTGATGAAGTAGTGCTGAACTACCGACTTTGAGTCGAGATGCAAGAGGAATGACAAGCTCTAACAGTCAAAGCATGCGCAGGTATTTTCCCTGTCACCCTGGCTACCAGGCAGGTCATCTCCTGAAGCAGGGTTAAATGGTCAGTTTGGGACAGCTGTGCATTAACTGTGAAAGCTGACTTGGCTAGGTTTCATCTCTCCAGAGCTGGGAGATGCTGGTGATTCCATAAGCCAGGGCTGCTGTCGTTCCCCCTCCCTCTCTACCTCATGGCTTAGTCTCACTGCGGGCCCAGACGAGATCTCTAGTTCCTCCAGTGAGCTCTACCCTAGCATAAAAGGGAGGCTAGCGCTCCCCAAGGTCAGCGTCCGGTCTGTTGATGCCTGGTGTGAAAGCATCTGGCGCCTCAGAGTCATCTTTGGAAATCTCTGAAGCTGAGCGAGGGAACTGTGTACCAGGCTGTCCTGCTTACCCGCTCCTGAGCTGGTGCAGCGTAGCCTGATTAGAGTGGTAGCAGCTCACAGCGGCTGTCCCTGGGGTGCCTGAATGGGCTGTATGGCAAAGCTGGCAACTGGGATTTCTCCAAACTCAGAAGGTCAAGACCTTCAGGCGCAGTCCCAGAGGTAATGAAGACAGGTGGTGTGCTCAAAATCCATGACAAAGAGAGCAAAAAGCTTCTGGTTCTCAACTAGCAGAAGACTGCTTTACTTAACTCCCCTTCGCCCTGTGACAGGTGACTTGGCCACTCCAGATTGCTAGTGGAGATAAGCAGTTTAGAGGTGATTTAGAAGATAAAGAGTTTAAAGCCCCTGGGACCTTTCGCTCTACTGTTGCTGTATTGTGCATGGGAAGCGAGATATTATGGGGATGCGCGTAAAATAGGACAGTCAGTACACTGGTGAGCAAAGCAACGTGGTTCCTTCCCAGAGAGTGCGGTAGCCACCTGTGATGCATCGTGGGATGTGTTCAGTACTGCCCCACCCCTGCTTGGCCAAGATGCTCTATGCTGGGGAGAAGGAAGAAGTAGGAGTCCAAAGCAGAGTAGTAAAATTTCTCCAAAAAAAGACTGGAAATGCCTGCTGGCCTCCACTATTAACCCTACCATGTTTGCTCCCACGCTGCAGGTCTTCAGGAAGTGTTTTGTGCTGTTTGTGTTTAGCTTGGGTACCTCTGGTGACCTGTATACCACAACTTTTGAGCCTTGCTTTAGAGAACATGCTCTAGCCGATGTCTTCTGTGTCCCTTCCTTACTTGGGCCATGTTATCTCAGATATCTCCATCCCAGTGCAAAGCCTCAGTTTAAGCTCACTTACCACAGGTGCTGCACAAATTGCACAGCCTGGTCTCTGTTTCATAAAGTTAACTTTCCAGGTTTTAGAATTAGAGATAAGAGACAGGCAACTGATTATAGGAGCCTCTAGACTAGCCGTAGCCTGAGGTAGCATCCTCATACATCTCCACAGAAGCACTAAATTTTGAAGCATTGTTCACTTCTCCTAGCATAATGCAGTTTGTGTTTAATATGCATATTGGGAAAAGGCTGCACTTTGTTACTGCCTGAGCGTGGAATTACACGCTGCACTACCTCATCGGCAATGCTAGGATTATACATTCAAGCTTATTAGTAGAGCAGAGAAGCAGGAGCTGAGTGACCTTGGTTTTCACCCTGTCTCAGGCAATAACTCACTCTGTGACCCGCAGGAGGTCTCTCGGTCTACTAAGCTGTAAAATGGGATTTTATTACTTTTAATCCGAATCATCTTCTGAAGTTTAACTTGACACCCCTAAATTGTATCATATCGCACTGACAAGAGAAGTAAATTCGACCCAAGCCTAAAAACGTGACATTTTTACTGTGTCTTACTTTACATTTCCATTGCATCTCTGAAATACTGTTGACTCTTCGGTATAGGGATACATTGAGAAAAGTTTCTGCCCCTATAGTAGATCATAGGAATCTCTGCAGGATGAACAACGTTAGTTTATTCGAAAAGGATTCTGAAGCAAAAGGAAGGAGCCAAGAAAGTGCAGTATCTCTTCTTGCTTTCTAACCTCTTCTCTGATGTCCTTTTTCATTTCTCAGCTCAAGAAAGACCCCCTTCCTGCCTCCTTAAGACCTGCAGTAGTGGTGAAAGGCTTCTGTGCTGTCCTTCGAAAGCTGGTTGCTTTACCTGCCTTGTCTAGTCCAGCCTCAGTTCACCTCCGCCCCTCTCGTGAACTCTATCTATGTTGCACCCCCAGATGCTGTAGGGAAGAGATACCCGTATTAACACTGAACAAGCGAGCCTGGAAACTGGAGCAGCATAGAGCTTAGCTTGGAGTGATATACTGCTGCTTTCTCTCTCTGCTATGACTCTCCTACCGTGCCAGTAGGACAGGACTCAGCAACAGCAGCGGAGAATACGGCCGTGTTGCCGTTGTGTTGGAAGCCTGTCCCTGGAGCAGCTGCGTAGCCAGCACGTGCAGGCTCCTGCCCCTCTCCGTCCTGGGCTGCCAGGCAGCCGGCCTGCAGAGAGCCTGTCTGGTGTGCGCTTGCTGCCAGGCTGGCTCAGAGGTGCAGGGTCCTGCATGCTCTGGACGTGTGCGTTGAGCTTAACTAATTCCATGCTTGCAGGTCTGGTCTTGAGATGAGTAAAACTGGAAGCAGCTCTGTCCAGCCATACGTCTTTTCTCACTGCATCACTTTGTTGTGATGCCTTGTCCAGCCCTTCTCTTCCCTCCCTTCTTCCATTCCTCCCCCAGATCCCTGTGATATCTAAGGGAAAGACTTCTCTGATGTTGATTTCCAACACTACAAGGCTTGGCTCTCATGCACGCTTTTGTTCGTACATGAAAGGCTGTGGCTGATTTTCTCTGTCGATAGTATCTGTCACTCCTGACTGAGGCAGAAAGCCCTGCGCAGTCATAGTGCGTGCTGGCTCTACGCACGGTGAGAGCTCTGCTTGGGAACGTGCTCCTTTCAAAAGACGTTTTTGTTTTTGCAGCCATGCAGCTTACTGAGGGCTATGGCTTTTGTGCTCTTACTCCAAGGATGGGTTAAACGCGACGTTCAAGACGTGTAGTAGTGCACTTACTCTGAAGGAGGTTGTTCTTTATGCTGTTCATTTACAAAAAAATGAAAAGGGAAAAGTCATGGTTACTTCTTATAAACTTAATGTTACTAGTGTTTGGCAAGGTGCTTAGGAGTGGTAGGCTGAAGCGTGGAAGCATACGTTCTTCTAGTGCGTGATATTGAGGTGAGGACAGTGTGCCCCGTTAGGCTAAAGATTTCTTGGTCCCAGATCTTAAATACTGTAAGATAGCAACTTGTGGGTGGCTGGTTTCTGTTTCACTTAAGTAACTCTTTGTAGGAAGCAATTCTTGTCTGAAAAGTAGTCTGTAGTGAGCCCTTCCTCTGCAGCCTGTGAAGATAGAAACTTGTCTACACAACAGCATGACGGATGTCTGAAATAGCTGAGGCTTCTTGAAGCAAATGACAAAAAGCGTGGTACAGCGCTGTGCCAGCATCTCTCGGTTAGCGGCGAGTGTCTTACGGTGCCCTTCTCTGGGAGGCCAAATTCATCCCTTGAGCAAGCTAGCTAGAGCTGTAACCACGGGGGCATCTGTGACCCAGGCAGAGCAGCGTGGAGAACTCAGAGTGACCTGAACTCTTGCTACTTTGCGGAGGAACTGAGAAAAAATAGGCCAGTCATTCATTTTACAAGTCTCTTAAGCCATCATAAGAATTTATGGGAACTCATTATGCAATAAATTATAGATATAAAATAGCAGGTGGCACATCTTTCAAGCAGCATGCATTAAAATTCATCCTGACAAGATCAGGAAAACAGCCCCCAGACCTATCTTCACTGAGCCAACTACAAAGGAAGCAAGTTGTAGTTAAAAGAAAAGGAATGTTAATGACAGGTCTGTGCCAGTAAATTTGGAAAAACGCTTCGGATGCCTCAGCAATAATTGTCAGCAGAACGATTTCTTCCCTGCTAGTTATAAAATCAGATGTACTATTAGAGACACCATTAGTAAAACCCAGACACCATATATTTTCGTCTTCGTCTCCGCGTTTCTGAAACATAAACCCCCTTGGGGTGGTAGCTGGGCTGCTGTATGCAAGCTGTGAAAATATTGATGTACTCGTTTTACCCTTTGCCTTCCTTGTCCCTCTGTTTCCTTTCTTCATTCCTTTCTTATTGGCAGCTGTTAATGTAGCCAAGTTGCTTGTGCCAAGAGGATGAGGAAACTGCTTCCTCCAAAGCCAACTGTGCTGACACTGCTAACCTTGATTTCCATAAGTGATTGAACAGTGTCTCCTGTCTGCAGCACGTTTCAGACTCCAGTTACCCAAGTTTCTTGGAAGCTGAGAGCGCTTTTCATCTTTCTCGTCTCAGCCTTACCGTCACAACCAAGCCTGGCTCTGTCTCCTTTACCTTCTTGAAAATGAGCTGCTCAGACTAGCAGTAGCAGTCCCAAGGTACTTTTTCCCATGAAAAGACTTCTCAAAAGTGTTACTTTTTTTTTTTACTTTTGTGTTTTTTTTTTTTTTTAACTGAAGAATTTGGTGTGGATTATTCTAGGGGAAAGGGGATTTCTGTAGTCACCAAACGGTGCTACTTAACTGGTGGGAATTAAAAAGTGTTAAGAGTAATCTAGTGTGATAGAGAAACAGTTTAATAGCTTTCATAATAAATTTCTGATGGCAAGATCAACATTGCTTGTTTTTGGAGCGTTAAAGCTTTTTATAGATCAGCTGGGCAGCGAAAGGAGCAGCTCCCCACAGTACTGCTAATCCAGCTCTCAGAGGTAGAAATGTTTAGAGAAGTGACAAGAGTACTGAGCTATGTGCTTCTTGAACCCGGTCAAACTTGCTTCTACAGCAAAGCCATGACAAAAGTTTCAGTCTGGATTTTCCTCAGTCTCGATGGTGCTGGAGACTGATTCTTCGTTCTCAAACTCAGGCAGCAGCCTACTGCAGTGCTCTGAATTTCTGGGCCAAGCGCCCAGCCAGTGCAAGCCTCTGACCTGCTGATTGCCAGCACTTTATATCAGCATAATCTGGCGTCTGGATTGCCATCTTTAGCTGGAGTGTTTTAGCACTATTTACCACCACTTCATCAGCTGAAATTTAGATATCTTTGACCTTCATTTCCAAGCGCTTTGGAAATTGAATTAGAATTAACTGTGTAGTGAATTCTGCCCTTCAGATATCAGTTGGGTTTGGGTTTTTTTTTTTTTTTTGGTGCATCTGTGAAAAACGTTTGTCGTTTTACCTTAAGCTTCTCCTGCTGATGGGAAAGCACTGGGGAGGAAATGGAAAGAAGGAACAGTGTGTGCTGTAAAGGAAGAAGCTACATGGAGAGCTTTGGTGCTAAAGGATCGGATCCGATTGCAGTCTTATTGTTTGCAGACTAACATGGATAATGCATTGGTGGGCAAAACGCTAAGTGCTTACAAGTAATTTGTGGCATTTCAGTTTTTTTATCATTACTTATACACTGCTCTGGTGGGATAATGTAGCAAAAGACAAGCTCCCAGACTGAAGAGTTTATAGTCTTAATTGCACAATTCTGCAGGCAGCTCAGTGAAGCTAATAGGCGTGTGTAAGGCAGAAGCAAGGCCTTGCTTAGACAGGCTGATCGCTCAGAATGAGAGCACAGCTCATCTCTAAGGGGAGAGATGGAAGGGCTTAGGAAAAGTATGCACTTTAGTCCTTATTTTAGTCGTAAGTAACAGCGGTACATTGTTTGATAGGGGCATGCAGTAGTCTTTGAAAAAGCCCCCTAAGACGAAATACAGAGAAGCAGCGTCTTTAAAAGGCAGGCACTTTTTTGTATTGAATAAAATGTGTAAATCTCTCAAGCCAATTATTTTAAGAAGATTGATAAGAGGAGGAGCAGGAGCAGGTGCACATTAGCGAAGAATAGTTAAAAATAGCTTATATGTTAAAGAGAGACTTAGTCCTTTATTGCGTGTGTGTTTATATATGCTTGCTAGGTTTTCTTCTCTCAGCGTTCCTTGGTAGATCTCAAAGTGCTTTACCAAATGAAGGAAGTACAATCTCTAACATATGCACAGGCTAAGTAGGATATAGTGAGGGGCCTGACCTACCCACAGGTGAATGGCAGAGCCAGGAATAAAATCCAGGTATCCTCATCCATTTTACTGGCTAGGTTGCAGAGTGCTTCATATAGCATCCAGCCTAAAGCTATCTAGACCCATCTTAACCTGCATCAACAGAAACACTATGCGTTGTACTTAAAGGAAGGTAAATGTATGCTAAATATACTTACCAGCCTGTATTTCTAAACAAGACTTCAGCAAGTTTTATTCATTGTGATAAGCACACGTGACCTGATGAAGGTTTTCATTTCCAAGTTTGCAGGGTCTCCTGTGACAGCTTCCCGGCTGGTCTGTTTTGTGCCACGCCGCTGGGGAGCAATGCTGCTCCGAGCGGCCGAGGAGCCGCCTCGGGGTCGCAGCGCCAGGGCCCCAGCAGCCAGAGGTCGCTTCCTCAAAGCACGAAGCTTTCTAAAGACCATGCCAATTCCAATGAATTCCTCACTGGGACAGGGTCTTCAGGGATTTCAGGATGAAGCAAGAAGGACAGGAAAAAACAAAGAGCAAACCCTTCTAGCATGCTCTGCTGTGTCGTTATTAGAAGATGCCCATAGGAAGTAGAAAGCCCCTTTCGTGTCCGTGGTGGCAGACTTTGACCAGGCACTTAGAGGTTAACTTCTTGCATTTCAGATAACTGCCCTAAATCTGGAGCTGTTAGCTCCTCCGTGTGGGCGGGTGTCTCTCCTGTTTTCTGTGGGAAGAATCCTTGAAACATCTCATTTTCTTCCTAGTCAGGAAGGGCTGGAAATGCCAATTACAACCTCTCCCCAACAAATTGCTAGGGCAGCAAAACTGCCTCCTACTTCTGGCATGTTGTATTTTGATTATCTGGTATTTTTGCTATTCTGCTGCCGGCTAATATCCCATTTATTGCGGTAGATCTTTAGCAGAGAGGCAAATGAGGTTTCAGTATACAAGTTTCAGAGTGTATATTCGGTGCTGCTTGAAGTGGGCAGTGTGAAAGTACTAAGCCACATCCTCCCTCCCCCTGCTTCAAAATGTCATCTGGGATATACGTTGCAGATGTATCCATCCTTCTATTAACGTCCTTGTTGGATGCATCTGTCTTCTGTGCTTAACTCTCCTAAGAGGAGCGTATCTATGTCCCCTGGTCCTGACTATGCGGTATTATTTAGCATCGGTGACCCATCAGAAGGCTGTTAGGATGCTGAGTGCTGAACACTCGGCTGTCAAGAACATCGATCTTTCTTCTGAGCCAGAGCAAATTTAATTAGCTTATTTTAACGTTCCTCTTCATCCTGCGGGTGGGTAGAATCGGTGCTGGCTGGAGCTTCTTTCCGACGTAGCTCGTTCGGCGTAACTAATTATCGCATGCAAGCGAATGGTACGCTCCGCCGGCAGTTTCTGCGGTAAGGGGGGGGCGGTTGCTTTTCGTTTATTTGCTGTCAGTATTGTATGAAACCTTCCCCTTCAAGGTAGCAAAGTCTTTTCAGTTCTCGTGAAACAAAAGTTAAGCATTGGCAAACTGGTGAAAAGCTGTAGTTAGCAGAGCCCCGTGCCAGTAACATGGTGTGGACGAGGAGAGTAACTCTACGTCAAAAGTATGAGAGAGCCCAGCCTTGCAAATAGGAAATGCCTGAACTGCTGTCCGGATAAAGTGAGTCCACTTTGTGTTTATGCATTATGATTGTCTCTACTTGCCTATCTGCACGCTATATTTTACCATAATCTGCACCGTTCCCTTGATACCGTCTTTCTTTTTAACTTGAAGTCAGGTATTCCTCACTAATCTAATTCCTGGAAATGTCTGGCCCATTTTTGCTGAAGCTTTAAAAAAAAAAAAAAAAAAAAAAAAAAAGGAAAGAAGGAAGGAAAGAAAGCCCCCAAAACACACCATTACCTTGCGTCAGCTATCTTGCATGGGAAATTAATTTCTGAACAATTAACTGAGAGGTGATGAACTGGATAGCCTTAAGCGTAGGTGGTACCACCAGCTTTCCCATAATACTTAAGGGAGACTCGAAGGCACATGCGTCAAGGAGACCCCTTTCTCTCCGATTGCGACCGCATTGGTGCCTGTCTGCTGCTGGCGTCTGTAATGTTTTCCCTAGTCTACTCTGATCAAAGACTTAAAATCAGTAGAGAGGGTTTGAAGCAGGACATGCAGGAGAGGCTGTCTAAACAGGCTAATTACTTTTGGAGTCCGAGCATTTCTCACTGCATAAAGAGAATCGCAAAAGGGTGCTGCAAGTTAGGCAAGCAAAACAGTTTTAAGAAGAAATTGGAGTAGGTCCCTACATCAGTATCCTCAACTGGTTTGAAATGGCCTTCCTGGGAGTCAGCAGAGGGGTTTAGCCCCTGTGGACTTCACTGTCAAAAGGTGCAAACTGCAGGAAAGAGTGGAGGGGTGATGGGGAAGAGAAGGCAGTAGTGAGACAGCGTGAAGGATATGCAGAAGAGTCATAGAGAAAGGGAAAGTGTTTGAAGGTTTGGTGGAGATGGTAGGGAGCAGCAAGGGATCTACGGAGTCAGAGATGGATAGACAAGGTGAAGCAATGCTCTTGTCTTTGGGTCTGACGCTGCACTGGAACCAGAGTTGGGCAGCAAAGGCCTTTGCTTGGCTAGAGCCTGCCTGCAAGGCCCGTCTTGGTGTCGGGTACTGTAGGCTTGGCCCCACGCCTTGCAGAAGTGGTGACTGACTCGTTTGCAGATAGTCGTGGATTAGAGGGCAGCAGTGGTCGCCTCTCTCTCAGCAGGGACGTCCTTCCCGTGAAAAGTCCTGAATTCCAGTATTTTGATCCAGCTCTTCCTTTCTCTGTGGGGTTGCGACTATGACCCAAAGCCCCCCAGATTATCCTCCCAGAAGGACTGCTAAGCTGCACAGACATGGAGTACAATAGTCTTAGGCACAAGCTGAAAGACACTTGGTGTAGTGCAGGCAGATAAGAAGGTAGCAGGGAACATTACTCTCAGGCTGCTAAGGGACAGAGTCTAGTGTCTTGCTCTTCTTCCATTACTTTTCTGGGGTACTTTGCAGCCACTTTTGTCAGCTGTGTTTAACGTCCTCCTATAGCAGGGACAATGCATATACCAGCGCCGCCAGTCCTCACGGTGGAGGGACGGTTGGCTGGGAGCGCGCTGCGCTCCGTTTACCTTCCCTGATGGATGTTTTTTTGGGGGAGGTCTAGGGATTAAGCGGCAAACTGGTGATCCCAAAACAAACTGCATATGACAGAGGCTCTGGGTTGATGTCTCAAGTGAGCCATGAGAAAAACGCTTGGACGTAGGTGGTGTTACACGTATGCGGCATCTTATAGCCCTTACAGTGTTGAGTTTATGCTGAATGCACTGACTAGAGACTAAATAGAGTGTGTATCTCTCTCTATTTTTTCTTTATAGGAACCTAGAGTTTTCCTTGTTTAACAACCAGACGCAGCATCCTATCATCTGCTTAATCAGGTATGACCTTTTTACTTGCTAGCATAGTTTCACAAGGAGGCTGCTTCAACAGACCAGGGAAACTTTGAGAAAAGAGCAAGAGGAAAACTCCTCCTAACTTCTGGGATGCTTTATTTTCCTGGGGTTAGTTCCTGCTTTGGTAATCCTCCATTTTATTTTATTTTAAAAGCCTTTTGTATCTGACAGAAGCTGTCATACCATTGCCTAAGCAGCTGTCTTCCTCCTTTCAGCTTAGCAAAACCCTGCGTGCAGCTCTGTGCGGCAAGGGCATAAGATGGTGTCGAACAAAGGGGGAATTTGAGAGGGGTGTTACTGTTACCCTGCACAGCTCGGGTTTGTCGTGCCCTGCCGCTGCAGTAAGTCATGCCGTAGAAAGGATAAGAATGGTTTCGTCCAGTAAGGGCAAATGTAATACTGCCTGATTTCCAGAATTTGAAGTGATTGGTTTAGATCAAGGAAATACTCTTCTCTCCTCTCTGGGAAAGGGGAAACTTTCAAGAGACCTCCATCTCAGAAGGCTGAAAATGAGTGTCATAGAGAAGCTGTGCTGCCTATACCATATGGGTGAGCAGAGGTATTTGTTTTTCCAGCATTTCCCTGCGCATATTTATTCATTTCAGTTTAATTTGAAAGTGAACATAGTTCCTGTGTGCGCTAGCAAACGAGTTTGAAAATAGTGAGTTTGAAATACAAAGGACAGAATATTTGAGTTTGGGATACGGGAATGGATTTCGTTTGAGAGACGTCCTGTGAAGCCTAAGGAAGAAATGCAGTAGGGCAGAGTAGTAAGAGTAGGAAGAAGTCCAAGCTTCTGCCATCAGAACTACACTTGGGCAGGGCAGGATGAAATACTGCCATATACTTGGGCAAGGCAGGGCGTGACACTGCCGTTCTCTTTGGGTGAGATTTTGTGCTCGCTCTGGCCTCAAAGCTCAAAATGAAAACCAGAGGGCTTCAGTGAGTTTGGGAGATGCCCATAGAAGCTCATAGAGGTGTATTGAAGTGAAGGGTGGGAGGTGTACTGGGATGACTGTGGCCTTCCCAGTATCTCCTGTTGGCTCAGGAAGCTAGAGAAGGTTCAGACTCTGCGCTCTTCGAGGAGTGACCTAAAAGCAAAGAAACGTCATCTTCAGTTGGTGGAAATTACGCCCTCTGTGTTGTCATTAATTAAAAGGTGCTGGATGATACCAATTAAGGACATGTTTCTTCCCTGAGATTATACTTAAGAAGAAAACAAGTTAGAGCAGTTAATAAAGAGTGATTAATTGGGGATATTTATCTGTCAGTGGGCAGTCACTCTCGAGCTTATTGTACTGAAATTTAACAAGCTGTTGAGACTGTCATTTTTTAACATATGAAAAATATAGCATGAATTTGGTTTACAAATAATGGAATATAGAACTATGGAGTATTTTTAAATGTTCCTTTTTTTTTTTTTTTTTTTTTTTTGCTCTTTTGTGACTGAAGCGAAGCTCCCCTATTAAGTGAAGCTCCCTTAAGTAATCTGTGCCAGGCTTTTGAGGCTGCCAAGATACTTAAAGATTAAAAAAAGGAAACATCAAGCACAGCTTTAAAGGAGAGCAAGCTGGTACTACAGAGCGAAAAAACTTTGATAATGTAAGATCTGGGATCTGTGTGCCTTTTTTGTTTGCACGCGTACCCCCCCCCCAAACTTGTAAATATATGTTTTGGGTACAAGACTGGTTGGTCTGGGTTTTCTTGAACTGTTTATAAGGGCATAAGTGAATCCATTTCCTGGAAAAAGCCCTCTACTTCTGCATGCAATTTCTCCTGGCACTTTGAGTTAGGAAGAATTTGAAATCGAGGGTCAACTTTGGCCCTATCTGTTTTTAGGCTGTATAAAGCACATACACAAGCAGTTCTTTTCTCATTTGTGGGCTTTTCTCCCTGGAAAGCCCTGGCACCGCAGGCCTGCCCTGCACTGTGGAAGTCAGCTAAGGGCAGCGTATCCCAACCTGGCCTGCCTCCGAGAGTCATACTGCTAGCGAGGGGACGCAGGCTGGATGCGCTTGTGCTGATTCGACACGTTCCCACCCTAAGGTGGGCAGGAGGCTCGGCTGATGGAAGCAACTGCTGTGTCCCGTGTTTAGGGAGTCTCTTGTTGTTACGCTCCGTTTCTGCGCTACTCTTTTCCGTGTCGCTCTTGGGAAGCATGGCACAAGCGGCCCAGCAGTTTGGGAAGGGACTTTCACCTTCTGGACTCTGACCTGCAGCAGGGCAGGAGCTACCAGCAGCCCCTGCGCCGACTTACGTCAACCTCTCCCAGGGCAGCCAGTATGTACGGCAACCCGGAGGCCTTACGCGCCTGGCTTGGTGCCAGCGGCTGCCAGGGCGGAGGGCAGCCTAAGGCTGCTTACGGCGATCCTACCCACTTCAGGAATTTTCCCATGGCCCTTAGAATACCCTTACAGCAGTGTGCAAGTACAAAATGAAGGATAAAATTAGTCTTTAAGACTTAAGGAACAGACAGTTTTATTGCATTCACCATTTCTCCATTGCCGGTATTGCACTGGCAATAAAATACATTCTCCAGCATCTGCTGTGCAAATCTTAAGTTGTCTCTGCAGGTCCTGTCCCTAATTGGCAGGCCTAAATTATTGGTATATCCGTGGAGCACTCCATAAACACTTGGTGCTGCTGGGATGCCATGGACAGTTTAAGAAGTAGGCAAATCTGTTTCAAATGAAAAGAGAGGGAAAGAATCGTACATCAGAACTAGCATTTTCTACGTAAGATCACTGCATCAGTGATTGGGGGAAAAAAGAGGGTGGTAATATCTTATGAGCATTAGCTGTCAATCGGTCTTTTCCCTCCATAGTGACTAATAGAAAACTGACAGTGGAAAGGATGTGCAGCAGGTTGGAGATGGGAAGGTTTTGATAGAGAAGGCAGGGGCTCAGAAAAAGGAGAAAGTCTTGTTACATCTTGTCGAAGAGCATCCTGCAGGCTAGGCTGTTGGATGGGAGAAGGAGCAGCAAAACCAACAGCGTGGCCCAGCGGCTACAGGACAGCGATGGCAAAGCCCACAGCTCTCTAAGCTGGGTTGTCTGCACAGCCTGGCCTTGCAGCTTTCGGAGCTAAGGGCTCAGCTCTGAAAGCCGTTCAGCGAGTTCTGACAGTGCAGTTCTGCCTCAGACAGTTTGGGGGCTGCTGCAGTCTCTGTTGAGTCTGGTCACGGGCTCCTGGGGCTGCTCATGCGGTGTCAGCAAACAGCCTCTCTTTTCTGGTGCAAGCTTGTCGAAGTGCAGTCTCTGTACGCAAGCTAATTCTGCCAAGACTGAAGGCGCTCCTTGGCGGGAGGGTACCAAGACGGCTTGCTCGCCTGGCGCTCTCTAGGCTTGGTGCGCAGCTGCTTCAAAATGCGAGGGTGAATTCTAACACCCTTCAAATTCTGTCAGGTTGAGCTTCCTAATAATTTGAGGTAGTGTTTTGGGTACAAGCATTACTTATGCTTGCACTTCCTTTTCTACTGTGAATCCAGTGCTGCTCAGAGGACAGGCCCGCTGATGGGATGGTGCTTGGTAATGGCTGTTCTACACAGAGGCTTGGAAACAGCATGAGGCCAAGGTGAACCTGCTGCATACTCAGAATTTTTATGTATCAATATTTTGTTTGCTTAGATGAGAAGCTCTTCGGATGCAAGCACCTCTTACGTGTATTCTATAGAGAGTTGAGCGTGCCTAAAATGAGCAATACTCAATAACTTGTATTTCAGGCTTAGAAATTCCCCTTATCTTGATATGGTTGGAAGTTAACATTGTACAGGAAGATATTGGTGAGCAATGATTAGAACAGTTTTCATGTAAAGCGATGCTGAGTGATACAAGCCAGAAGGATTTCCTGTCGTACCTACAGATGAAATGTCGTCTTGAGTTCTAGGGTCATCCAGTGGAGAGATGCTGTTCTCCTCCTTTTCCTTTTTGCTTACCTTGTTGTTTTTAATCAGTGATTTTTGTAGTGGTGCCTCTTTTGATGGACACCTTTTGCATTGTAACTGGAGGAAAATGACACTAGGGAAAGAATGAAAGTGCACAAAGTGCAAAATATAAATTAGCGGTGGTGTTCATGCTGTCTTCTCTTTTCCCACACAGCCACCTTGTGTGTCCCCTTCTCAGCATAGGTGAGGTCGCAAGGAGGCACCCCAGTCTGCTCTCACAACCAGTCATGGCTTTGAATCCTCCTTCATGAATCTTCTTCTTAAAAACAGTCTCCCTCCTGCTGACCGGTAGGGTGTTCTGTAATCTCACGATTTGCTAGAAACCTCTTCCTGACTTGCAGCTAAAATTTATCAATGGCCACTGTTCTTGTGCCAAACTAGCCTTTGGTTTTCCCTCCTTTGTGTTTATCCTGTATCGTCAATCTGCCTTCTCCTTCCTTTGAAGAGAGAGCTACTGTCAATTTTATAATCAATCTGCCTCTTTCCTCCTTTCTTCTGATCATCTTGATAGCTGTTACGTGCGCCCTTTCTCAGCTGAAAACAGCTATTTTGAACATGAGCAGTAGAAGCCGTACACTGCCTTACTTGTATTTATCCACTGCAATCGGGCATCTGCCGCGTTTTGAGAGGGCTTAAGCGTGCTTGTTAAGCAATGGAAAGGAAGGAGAATGTCCCCTGTCACTAGTAAAGCATGATGATGGTAATGGTGTTAGTAATAATCCTACCTAGCAGGCTGAGTCACTAGTAGATTCTTGCAAACTTGTTTACAGCCAAGAAGCAAAATTGTTCAAGCTGAAATTGTCGGGCAGAGATTATGTGGCTTGCTGCAGCTTTTCAGTAAGTGCCTCCCCAATGCTTTGGAAGCTAGAGGTAGGCCTGGGAAACTGGAGGGAACATAGGGTCCTTCCTTTCACCTGTGTAACGATGGGCAAAGTCAGGTTAATTTTCAGGAAGAGCATGGCAAGGAAGCGATGCTGGGCCATTTGTTGTGTTGCAGCAGTGCCCAGTGCTTTGGTTAGCTTCAGCGGCCACCTCCAACGGTAGGCTTTCCCACTCGTGGGCAGTGCTGTTGTGACTGGCTAGAGGAGCAAACGCAATCAAGGTGAGCTGACAAGCTAGTCTTTGCTGTTTGAAGAGTTTCTTCGGTTGAGAAGTAGATTTTATTTTACATCCCCAAGAGCAAAGTCCCCAAGTTATTTTCTGCAGATCAAGAAACAGTCTGGTGTGCTAATGTTGAATTTTCACATCTGTGGGTTTCTTTCCCTCGATCGCATGGCTGGAAAGAAAACTCAACATCACGGAGTAGAAGCTCAGCTCTCCTAAAGTCACTTGAAATTTTGCCACTGGCTGCAGTGGGATCTTGAATTTATGCTAAAAATTGCCTATTTGAACATACCTTATTTTGCCAAGGATTACAGCTTTATGTTTATATGACAAAGGAATAGCCTGCAGTTATAGAAATGGTAATATTTCTGTAGTGATGTGTTGGAGTTTGGATAGGTATACAGTCCTTGCTGCTTCGGAGCATGAACCAACCATTCATTCGTGGGAGCTGGAGGGCAACTCCACGTGAGCCGGATTATGCCATCTATCAGGGTGCAGCTGAGGTGGTGACCTGATCAAAAAGGCCTTCTGTTACTGGCCTCTCTTCCTAGGAGCTGACCTACCGGATGCCCTCTGTTTATCTTCCCCACAAAGCCCTCCTGCTGTCTAAAACCACCTTTATCCATAACTTCCTACTGACCAGTTCTGGTGAACTTTCCTCGGAAGCATCTGGTTCTGACTGGCATAAGGGCTGGGTTACGGGGCAGGAGGATTTGCTCTTGCACGTCAGCGCTGGGGGATGGAAGTCATTGCTGTCTACAAAGCAGAATGAAAATCATGAAGAAAACGATCCCATTCCAACTTGATAACTCTAAATAGTTTTGCGGTGTAAATCACTGAACGCTGAAGCACTACCAGCCTCCTTACCATCAGTGCTATAAAGCCTGACACTTAAAATTAAGTGTGAGTTACGTGTATTTACGCAGTTATGTTAGTAAACACTCTGTTGAAACCGATAGTGGGAGTAATGGGAGTGCTTGTGAGCGTTCTAGCATGAGACGAGCTTGTGAGAGGAACAGATTCGTTAGTTTAAGGGAGGGAAACTTAAGAGAAGAACAGATGTTTGAATAATAACGTTCTTCCCAGCACAGTTGATGAAAGAAAACTCTTCATAATCATGACCAAAAAATATTCTAGTTGTCATCCTTAAGATGAGTCATTTTCTTCCCTCACGGGAAGGAACCGTGGTCCCTTTTGAAGCAGGAAGTTATAATTCACTCCTGTCTTAGGCTGTAACAGATTGGGTAGTCAGAAGAGTTAAATGAGGATAGGAATATAACGTGCCATGTGATACACGCACAGCTGAGGTCTTTGCTTGTGAAGGGAGATGCCGACCTTATAGACACGGCTATTCTCTTCTTTTGCTTCCCCAGACATCCTCAAATACTAAATCAGAAGGCTTTGGGACGTTTCTGAAATAAAATTGTATTGTTTCGTTCTGCCCTTTGCCATGTCTGTGTGAAATAGCTGGGGTAGATTTCAAGGCACTTGGATCAATAACCCTTTCCTAATGGTTAATTCATAACGTTGCTCCTACCCGTATCTGTCAGACTTCTCTGCAGCACACTGTTAATAACCACTTCCTGGTATCCTTATTTTTGTTAGAATTTTTTTCATGCAGAAAATGCTTTGTTTGTTCATGCAAATATCCTTGCACCGCTTTTACTGCTAAAAAATTGTAGGAGCACAGAAGAATTATGTTTTCATATATGAATATAATGAAATATAACAGTGTCTATAATTAGACACAACAGGATCAAGGCTAGGGTTAGGGTTAATGGTGGTATGCCTGGGAAACTAGCTAATGGGTACCTCATGATTTGTATTAACGTTCTGGGGTTCACTGCTGGTAGCTACCATAATATTAGTAACTAGATGACCAAGCCTGGATTAGATCACTACCGTGTTTGATGCTGCGTGCTCAAAAAACAGTGTTGTTGCAGAGCCCAAAGACCTTACAGTCAAATCTAAGAAGAGATATGGAGATGTAAGCAGTGACACAACACACTGGTGAGACCATATTTGTCAGCGTAATTAGTAGTTTAAAGATCCCGTAGTTCATGCTGGGAAGTCTCAGATGGAAATCCGTACACATGTGATGCAGTTCACCTGGGAAATACCAGCATGAAAAGCACATACATACATTATGCAGCTAGTCAGCGCATATAAAGTGAATCCAACATGGAATCTAATCCTATTTTAGTGGGATTTTTGACTTAAAATCTAGTGTATTATGAAGAGGTAATCTTCATCTCTAGTCTGTCTACGCTCTTCTAGTACGTTTTCCACCGGGAATAAGTTTTTTTTTCTAGTACAGCAACAATCCAGTCTCTAGTGCAGCTCTATGCTTCTGCATAGTGAGCAGTGTAGCAAATAACAGGGTGGGCAAAACAGTTCAGCTCCAGTTGAAAGTGCCTTCTTGCTGGATCTGAAACGTGCCTATACCTTTCAGAGCAAACCTCTGCTCTGAAATGCCTGAAGTCAGATCTTCGTATTGGTTTGAGTTCAGCTCATTGCTGGAAATGATTACTCTGTAAATTTTAGATGAAAATATTTGTATTATTTGACAGCGTGGGTTTGTATCCTGGGTTAGCTCCTTACTCACAGTGATGTTTTCACCACGTTTCCTTCTGTCTCCCCCTTACTCTCAAGACCCCTGTATTCCCCCCTCCCTGTAGAAGCACCAGTTTTCTCATCCCTATGATTCCCTATGAAAAATTCATACTCCCTCCTGTGATGCTTCTGACCCATGATGCCCATTTCCTCCCCTCATCCCTAGCCATCTTCCTCCATGTTTTTCCTGCTTCTCCACCAAAATATATACATTTGCTCCTTGGACCCTCGGGGTCTACCACATTAACTTCAGTTCCATAACGCATTTCCTCAACTTCTTTCTTGGTCCTCTCTACTGTCTCTTCCCATTGTAGCATACCCGGCACCTGTTCATCTTCCACCTGTCTTTGCTGAGGCGGTTGATTGCACCAGGATGCAGGACCGCCAAATAGGGTAATAAGAACTGAGATCTTCCCCTCCATGGGGTAGCATTAATACTGTCTTTCCCCTTTACTCATCTCTGGATTTTCATAAGGTAGGTGGGAGCGTAGCGTCTTCTGTCAAACGTGATTGAATTTGACCAGTGTGATTCACAATTTTTGTATGTGGAGAGACACCAGACAGAGAGAGTCAGGAAATCAGAGCAAAAACATGAGAGAATTAGGGAGCAAATATTTTTGGATTCTTTGTACATTCCCAGTTCTTCAGTTAAGTTAACCAGCAGGACCAAGCAGAGAATTGACAGTACTGGTTTAATGTCAGGGAGAAATTTTAAGGACCTGTTTTGTAGTTGTGGAGACAGGTTGATAACAGGAACTTTTTGCATGCCTTGTGATTTATGTTTTCTGAAATGAATTCTGGCGCTACAATGCGTCACATTTTTAATTGCTACCAAAGGCAGTTCTTTGTAAAGGCATTTTTAGAAAGGAGCATCCATTAGAAGGAAGAACTACGGAAAGCTTTATATAGATCCCTGAAGGGGAGAGGGGGGATGTGTTATGGAGATTCTGCTGAAAAAATTGAGTCATTTAGAGACAATCCAGTTGGTTAGGCCAGCAGCCCTGCAGAGTTGAAAATCAGTGTTTTCATTGTTTTTACAGTAACATCAATGGCAGGGGCTCCTTCATGTGGTAAAGCCTTCAAAGCCTTTACATATGTTTTAAGTCGCTGCTGGTCTTGACAGTTACAGCTGATTGTTGAGGGCTTTATAGGGGCAGGGTCCCTTTCAGCAAAGCTGGGGGCCTCTGCTGAATTTATAGGCTCCCAAAGGCCAGAGCTGTCGGACGGCCAGAGCTCAGGGCTGCCTCATTTCCCAGAGCTGTCAGCCGGTCCCACGGAGTCCTGACTGCCTCTGTTTCCCCAGCCTGGTCAAGAGGTAACTCAAGTTCTCGGCCAGTGTTGCCGAGAGTGGCATGGTGCTCGCCTCCTTTGCCTCCTTTGCATTGCTGGAAAAGTTTGTCATGTTACCTCTAAGTAGATGCTGTGTCTGGTAAACGGCCTTCCTTGAACAAAACTTTCTGAAACCCTGATCTGAAGGCTTTGATTGGGAGCCCTGGTGTCTTCAGGCATATGGGAAGAGACAGCCCTTGCCGTGCAGGATCTGCAGCGTAAAAAGACAAGTTACAGCCAAAGGGAACATTAGAATACTGAGGCATAGGCTGGCTTAGTGATAAGTTCAAGGTCGTGGAGCAGGTTAGCAGCAGAGCCCTGGACTGAACTCTGGTCTTGAAGCCCAGTACCTTAACCATAAGGCTGTTCCACTTTTGAGAAGGACCTCGTGATTACAGGAGTCTGCATGTTGTACCATAGCGATAGGAGGAAGAGAAACTCTATTTAAGTGAGATAATCTTGAAGGCACTTGAATGAGTGCAAGGATTTCTTCATTCTCAGGTCAATTTTGGCAAATTGTATGCAGCTAATACCTTATGGAAGAAAAATTGCTAGCAAATAATAAATTACAGTAATCCAGAGAAGAGGTGAGACAATCATAGTCTCAGCAGTCTATAGATAACAAAAGGGAAATCTCTTTATTTAAAGTACCTTATAATTGCTAATGTTATTAATCGCCTGGAAAATCCATGTCTTTAAAAAAAATAAGCCAAGCTTTTCCTTGAACACAAAGGAAAGAACTTTGTTTTTCATCACTGGGAGGTTTGGATGATCATAACGTGCTTCTTTCTGTCTTTGTAATCCTATGGGAGCGTGATCCCAGATTCACTGCAATTAGCAGGAAAAAAGAGGAGAAAAAAAGAAGTGATGTCAGTGACCTGTCTGCAGTGACATGGGGCTGGCTGAGCTGGCACTGGTAGCCTGAGCTGGCACATCCGCATAGTGCTTTCATCTTATGTGAAAGCACACTGTAGGAAGTTCAGGCAGAGCCACTGTAGTTCTGGTTCCTCTGCTAGTCCCACCTGGCCGCCTTCTCTCAACGCACCATGTTCCTCTCTAAGGTGTGATATGCCTGTTGACATTGGTGTATATAGGGTCAGGCTTGGCTCGTGTTTTGCCTGCAATGTGTATGTGCATGTATATGCCATGGAAGTGGGTGGGAGTCAGCCCTGTATGTGTGTGGGAGCTGCAGACAGCCAGCAGGTGCCAGATTCGGAGCTGAGGTAAGTTGATGTCGTTCCGTGGACCTCACTGAAATTGATTGCGTGATGGATGTCATGTAAAAATCAAACCCCGAAAGTTACTGTGGTCTAAGAAAATCACTTGACAGTGTTTAAAGAAAGTCCCTTAGGATCTTGCACGATATGAGGTGCGGCATGTTCCCCTATGACCTTTGAAGTTCAGATAAATACACCTCTATTTTACTGCATGTCTGAGAGCCTCCAGTGTCGCTGGAAGACATTTGTGCCTCCTCTGGCCGGCGTGATACCATCTTCCATGTAGCCCGTGCAATTCAAATGGGAGACCGCAGTCTTTTAGAGGTGTTCCCTGCTGCCGGTTACCAGAGTTGTTACCTCCTTTGATGAAGGATGCCTTGGTTGTTATTAGTAATGCTTAACTCATGACGTGTCAAAGTGCAGCTGCAAACAATGCATTTATTCATGCCCTTCAAAACAGGTGGAACAGCTACAAAAGTTTATAAAAGATGAAGAAAGAGAGAGCTGCCTAGTCCCCTGAAGTTGCATCACTAGGTCCATTTTTCTCTTTCAGCTCCCTTGCTGTTTCCCTCCTGAGAAGCTGGTAGTCAGAGTTTCAGGCTTAGTGCATGCAGTCCCTCAGCAGGTGATGTATTTCAGCTCTTAGAGTTGATCTCTCTGAAGCCCTGTAGAGGATGCCTACTGCTCTAATATGGACAGTGTCCTCTAGAGCGTGAGTGATCTTTCATGGGGAAACTCATTCTGTTTTCACCTTAAATGGGAGCCAGTCTGGCCACTCTCTTAATTAGACCAGAGGTGGCCTCTCTCCCATGGACAAGTAAATGTCTTTTTGAAGAGATGTGTGAGATGACTCCTTGAGTAAGTGGCTAGCTGGTTACTGTCGCCTGAGGTGTGAAAGTCTTCCCCCTTCCTAGCCCACCGCTGCCTGCATGCCGCTCTTATATTCCACATCAGCTCATGCATTTAAAACAGGCACGGCTACACAAGCTACTTTATGTAGCTCATCTCTGGCTCTTGATTCAGTCAGTGCTAATTATCTACTTTGGGGTGGCTGCAGTCTTGGGGTACCTGTTCTCCAAACTCAGCTTCCTAGTCAAACCACAGTAATGGGGTATCTGTATCCAGTAATCCAAAGGTGATGCAAGGGTAAGTAAAAAAAATCCCAAAGGATTATTTCTTAGCAGATACAGTGCTATTATTTAGATTTCCAGAAATACAGATACATGCATAAAAATCAGTACAAACTGGCAAATGGAGAAGAAACTGGAGTGTTTCAAAGCTTTGATATATCTCTGTTCTCACCAAAAATACGTCTTTGTTCCAAGTGGCTGTCAGAGTTGCCCCCACCTTGCACATGCAAATAAGTTTCTGGTTTTCAGATCAAGCCTTTTAACACAGAACAGAACATGTATGAGAACAGAACATGTATTGCGTGCTTTATCCTCCTTGGATAGGATATTGTATAATAGTGCTGGATGACAACCATACTGTCAGCTTCTCTAAAGGAAGGTATTCAGCAAAATTATATCAGTCTGGGCATCTCTGCTGCCTCTTACTGCAGAAGGTTGTGGTGCTTATGAAAATGCTGCATTGCAGCAAGTGTACTACCCCTGATTAAAAGTAGATTTTGTTGTTGTTGTTGTTTTTGTCGTCCTCCCCCCCCCCCCTTCTGCAAGCTTGTGGGTGGCATTTTAATCGAGTTCTCATGGTAACAAACATAATTTAAAAGCACTGAAGCCTACAAAATTAGTCTTTTTCTATATGTGCTTGAGGTGGGTGTTAAGTCATTACGACTGCAGTGATGTTGGTTATTTCAGTGTTTCTGGTGCAGAGATGACAAGGAAAGGAAAATGGAGTGAAGTGCTGCTGAATGCGGAAAATCTTGATCATCTTTGGGTTTTATTGCATTCTTTTCTGTGAAGAAGGTGCAATTAAAAGAATCTGTAATGTGCTCCTTATGTTTCTCATCTTTCTTTTAGTTGTGTTCTGGCATCATAGTATGTCACGTTTGTAATTCCTGGGAGAGGCAGGTTTATTGATAGGTCTTTTGATTCACCTCTGGCAATGGGAGCCCTTATCAAAACACACATGTAAATGCATGAGAAACTGGAGTAGTCTGTATGCCGTCATCATTTATTTCGATATGTACAAACAGATGGACAGGAGAGCAGCAGGAGGGGGTTAAAATGATATCAGGGAGTATCCAAATTGAGTGCTTCACTTTCTGTTAATGAATTGGTTTCAAAAGCATCACATGGTTCAAACATGGTAACTCATGAAACTTAGGCAATCCTATTTGATTTCTGGGTTGTCTGCTTCTTTCCCAGGTCTCAGGCAAATGTATTCAATTGCATTTGATGCCTTCTCGCGTAAGGAATTTCTTCTACAACATCCTTTCAGTCCTGAAAATATGCAGTGAATAAGGGAATGCAAGTCAGTAATCCTCTGGGGGGGTGTCAGAAAATGTAAGATACAGCTCACCCTTTGCTGCTGACAACAATGTTATTTTATAATGAGAAAATGTACTGGCTATTTCCTGCTGTGAACTACTTGTAGTAAAAAAAAAAAAAAAAAAAATTACTGGAATTTTGTTTTCACATCTTACCTACTAAAGGTTGCTACTTAATCCTCAAGTGTCCTTGCTTAACTTTACCTGCAAAAAACCTGCAACCTTGTCTTGAGAGCTTTATTTCGGGATGGTTAATGCGCATTCGGTATCTCACAGTATAGACATATCTGACCTTGACAGTAAGACCAAGCTCACACCTTCAGAAAAGTGTTGAAAGTAGGATTTACAGAGGTATCGGGATTGCCGGTAAGACAGCAGGCAGTAATAAGGGTTTGGTAAAGGACAGAAATATCTCAGCTATGTGGAAGAAAGTACTGGGCATCTCCCTGCCCTGCACGATCACTTGTCTGCTGTGCAGCGAGGCCAAACTCTTCCTCTTCCTCAGGATCACGTAGGCTGTTTACACTTGATGCTGCAAAGGGACTAGTTGCTTGTTTTAATGTATGAAAGCTCGGTTTTGCCCTTTCCTGTGTAATTTGGCCTTGCATAAACACTTCACAATGATGTGACTACCCAGCCCAGGGACCTTAAGGTATTTTCTAGTATTGCCCACATCATCGGGCCTTTGGCCGCTGCCTCTCGCTCTTATAATCTTGTAACTCCCTTGTTCGGCAATTGCTAAAATGGAAAATAAATATTAGAGACTCAGTTATAATGCTTTATTTATGTGGTTTTTAAGAAGACCTGGAGTGAAAAGTGTCTTAATGCCAGTTCATCAGAATATTTTCCCTGACCCTTTTCCGTACCCCTGACTGAGAACTGGCCTGGGAATTTGAGCAGAGGATTGTGAATACGGCGCCGGTCCTCCCTAGCAAGAGCTGCTCCTGCACTTTGCCTTCTGCTCCTTGCTTGCTGCCAAAGGCTGTTCTGGCATGATAAGGGCCTTAGAAGAGCATTGGGCAGTGTTCATAAATCTCCTAGGTGCTTTTGGGAATCTTCCTTGGATTCTGAATAGGTGAAGGGGTAGAGCTTTTGGAAGAAAGCAAAGACAGCAGTGAGACATTAGCTATTTGGAGAGAATTGATTATGCTGCAACTTCCTGTCACTTCTGCCTGCACTTGCTATTGTCCAGAATAGGTCTTCTATTTAAAAAAAAAAAAAGGTCTGGATAGTCATTTTTTTACTGTGGAAGAGAAAACGAATATTGCCCTTGTTTCAGAACTGCAAATGGCTGTGAGCAATACTCCGTGGAAGCAGTACAGCAAAGTGAAGTACAGTGTATTCTTCAAAGGAGCATATCATTTGGATGGTTGATGTTTGAAGTATCAACTCTATCTTTTAAATGGTAATTTTTGCAATTGATCATATACCTTATGTCAAATATAACAATGTGGATGCTGTACTCTTTATTAGTCTGACATTAGCATTTCCCTTTTCACCAAATAAAGCCTCTTTAAAACGCTTAGAATTTTAAAGAAACTTCAAATATGATGAGGACTGCAGTTGTGGAGTACCCTCCCCTACCAAATCCAGCTGTATCAAGTAAGGTGCCTTTTAGAAGGACAAGTGAAAAAAAATGCTTCCAGAAAAATCTCCTGACTTTTTTAATATTCCCAGAGAACACTCACAAAGCAGCGGAGAAAATCCAAATGGGAAACCTCTGTGGATTGGCGTGCGCACAGTAGGGTTTGATCTGAGCACTGCTTCAGAAAAAGGAGCTTTAGGGTTTTATTCTTTCTTCTAGTTGGTGCTGCAGCCTCTAGCATGTAAATTGCTTCAAACTGAAAACAGGTATAAGGACAGCAAAAGAGTCCTCCTTTTTAATAATGTATATGTATTGTGTCAAAAAGTGCTTTTCATCACTTCTCTGTACCTGACAGTGCATCTGGGGCAAACCCAGCAATGCTGGAAAATATCTCAATACCTTACTCCTGGAAAAAGTCTCCCAACTCTCAGCTCAGCCTGCTGCAGTGCAGAAAACAGGTATGGGTAAGAGTAGTCTTTCATGATCCATAAATTGAGCAGGAAGTCTTGATGCCTGAACCAGCATTTTCTTCAGTGAGCAATCTTCCCTTGCATTGGTCATAGGGATTTTTCAGAAGATTGAGTGTGGGGCTAGATTTGGGCCACACGTCACGGCCTGTTTTTTCCCTTGTGCCCTGAGAGGAGACAAGAGAAAAATGAGATCAAAGAAATACTCTCTGGTCTCGGTTTATCCAGTTATGCTTAGGTGCTGCTCTGCAGTTACGTGCATCTTGGCGCATGTCCTCATGAGTTCCTTCTCAGCGGTTTTGAAAGGGTGCTCGGCATTTAATTTGGAGGCTCTTTTGTACCACGTGGTCTAAGTCTAAATGTAAGTAGTGGGTGTTCTCACTTCAGAAGCTCTTTGGAGGCAGAGAGGCATTGCTGTACTTCAAAACAAAGGTGCCCTGTTGTGCTGCATGAGATCTGTCTCCCTGCATAGCACTGTCCCTCGGGGCTGCCAAGGACCTCACCACGTCTTTATGGGCACAGCCTAGGTCCTGGCCAGGACAGAGCTCAGCGCAGGGACCAGCAGCTGCCTGGCAGCTGGCCAGGACTGTCGGAGGTTCAAGCATGGGGCTTGTGAGTCCTGACTGCAAGTGTGGAGACCCAGCAAGAACGTGAATGGTGAGTAGCTCTGAGTTACTGAAGAAGGTATAGACAAGCCTTTGAGATGCCTTTGCTGGAGGCTTTTACGGTTTCCCCTGTTTGAACATATATTCTTCTTCAGGGGGCGCAAAGAAGGGCTCTATGCCTTTCTGGGTTACTGATCAGGTTCAAGGCTTAGAGCAGGAAAAATGAACAGGTATTTATATTGATTTTCAAGGAGCTTGAATTGTCTTTCAGCTACATGGCAGAGAAAGTCTCTCCAGACCTGTTTATGCCCTCTGCTTCAAATCCAACCGTTGGGCTCTGGCCTGCAG
This sequence comes from Struthio camelus, assembly GCF_040807025.1. NCBI lineage: Eukaryota > Metazoa > Chordata > Aves > Struthioniformes > Struthionidae > Struthio > Struthio camelus. Next base: position 7,282,942 of record NC_090947.1, on the reverse strand, counting down.
CACGGCAGCCAGCGCGCTGCCGGTCGTCACTGAGGTGCAGTGACCTTTCCTGCTAGTGCTTCCCTGAGCATAACGTCTTCATCTGTTCCCATATGGACCATTTGCTTGTCATGGTGTTAGAGGTGAGGCTGCCAGTCAAGGCTTGCTACTTTATAAGATGCTGTTTCCACTGTCACTTTGCCAGACTGTTGCGATTTAGACTGCAGTTTTTGCTCTGGGAGATGGGCTCGTCTGACACTCTTTTATATGCATACGTACTTCAGGCCGAGCTGCTCAGCCCTGTCCAAGAGCACGGCTGCCTACCAGGCCCCGCCGAGGAGCCCATCTTGGCTATTTTAACTCAGGATCTTTTCTGTGAAGTTCTTCAGTTCCTCTTGTGTTGTCATGGCATTTTGTATCTTTGCAAAGTTTGCTGAAGGTCAGGAGAGACTTGCTTGGATCTCTACTGATTCTAGCCTCCCTCAGCCTTGCCAGCCCTGCTTGTGTCATATCATATCTTATCACTGATGATATCACTGCGAGAGAGAAGAATCTACCTCTCCTTCGCTTATAATCTTCTAGGAGAGGCGAAAGTCCCCAATTTCAGATGCAGAGGTGACCAAGGCTAGAAAACCTGGCTAAGACCTTGTGGAAGGAAGCAGGGATTCGAGAGCAGAAGAGGCAGCTCTGATGAGGAGTACATGGGAAAGGAGGGAATGGCTTAGCAGTGAGATGGAGGCGAGTTGCGGGGAAGGGACTGGATGAGAAGTCCAAGAAGGAAAACTGGGAGTTAGTGCGGGAGTGGGAATGAGGAAGATGCTGGCCTGGATCTGAAACTGGACCTGGGTATGAGGAGGAAACCCTCAGAGTCTGTAGTGGTGGAAACTGTAGCTTGGACTGCAGAGCTGCATGAGGGGACTGGAACCCACAGCCTGAGACTGGGGCGAGAAGCTGAAGCAGTGGAGACTGGGCTAATCTAGGCAGTAGGAAAGGGAAGAATGATATGTGCTTATTAAACTAGGCAGGAGCCGAGTACGTATGCGCAAGGGCACCCAGTTACGGCTATGCAGTCATCTCTGATTTCTTCCGTATCCAGACTCTTGAGGTGTAATCTTGCAACCTTAATATCCTTTCAGATAGTTTTGTATGTATGATATATGTTGACACACTCTAGACAAAATCCCATTTGTGACAGTTGCTTTTTTTTCCCACATTTTTGGTCATCTTTAATGTTCTCTGTCACCAAAAGTAGAACAAAACTTTCCATTCCTAAAGAAATAAAGTTCAGCGCTGTACAGATGTGTATATTTAAGTGGCTGCCATGGCTGGATTTTGTTGCCGCCAGATAGACAGTGATTTATTCTGTAAGTTTTGTGCCCTGAGCTTTCAGAAAAGCTCTTCTTTTCATCCTGAAGCCCAGCAGAAGTCTAGCAGTAATAATTAGCAAGCCATAAAAATCGACCTGATTTGTGGGAAGCACTGAAGGATGCTGAAGGATGCAAAGAGACATTTCTGTTCAGGGAGGTAGGAACAAAAGTGCATGGTTACTGACCCAGTCATGTCAGACCTAAATTTTGAGGGAATCCCAAGTGATAAGTGCTCTGCAGTCTGAATACTGCCTATTCATTCAGCCCTTCTAGCAGAGTGAATGAATCATCTTTTAAACCAGAGACAGTCCCTCTGGGTCAGAGTTGAGGTCAGTGGTGGGGCATGTGTTTCAGACTGTTTGCCCTAAATGAAGAAGAAAACGTACAAGACTTTGCTTAACGCTGTTGCCGCTTCAAGCATCTCATCTATAAAACATTCACATTTAGCATCTCATGAGACCTCTTATAAGTGGCAGCTCTGGATGCAAAACCAGGTCCTTCTGGAAGGGCCATCTGTCTTCCTATCTGCTCATGTGCTCTTCCTCCTCGCTGTCGCCCCTACCCCCAAACGTTTCTCTCAGCTGATTGTTCTGTTTCTGCGCCCAACAAAATCATTATCTCGGTGTCATTGTGCGCTGTCTGTAATTTTTAGTTTGAGGAGAGCGCATTGAGTCTGCGGAACAGGTTGAAAACGAGCACTCTCCCTCTCCATGCGGGGAGCCAGCCAGGATGCAAGCAGCAGGACGCAGTCTGCAGAGCTCGGTTTTGCTGCATCAGCAGGGAGATATGAAGGAACACGTGTCTGGAGTGTAATGTGATATTCCACTTAGAAACTTAGGAGACCAGCAAAGCTGTTGATTTGCCGGAGCCTAGCAGTGTAATAAGTGCTTTTCATTTACAGTATAATCCAGTCTATATCATAAAATGTATTTTCGTTTATAGTTTGTGGGAATTTAGCAAGCAGCGTTCTTAAATGTTGTGACGCTCAGCAGGCGTCTGTGACGTTCCACCATGCTTAATGGGGAAGGGACCCCTTTAAAAATAATTGACGGGAAACCACACAATTATGTAATATTAATATTGTATTAGCAAGTAAAGGCTCTACGCCAAGGTAGATCTAGTTGTTATTTATGTGATAAAAAGAGTCCTTTCCCAGAAAACTCTCTTGTATTGAGAAATCATGGACAAATTAATGGAAGAAAAATTTATCCGCTTGCCTTTTGAAGCTTTGTAAAATTTTATCATACATAACCTCCTGCCGCAGCTTAATTTCCTGGTATGGGAAGAATCTCCTCCATTGAGTTGTTTGGAGCCTGCTACCAGCTAGTTTTGTTTAATACACTGTAGCTGTCTGTGGAGAGGATGATTATCTGTTTTCCCCTCTCATCTTCTCCATCGCTGCACATGTTTTTGTAGACCTCTATCCCATTCGCCTCTTTCCCCAAATGAAGAGTTACAGCCTTTGTAGTCATTCATTGCACAGAAGCTGCTCCAGATCTTTGGTGATCCTTGTGGTGTTCTCTGTACCTTTTCCAGGTCTGCTGTATTTCATTTGTGATTAATACTTAATGCTTTCAGGCATCGTAAACCAACACCGGTGTTAATGCTGCTACAAGACTTTGCAAAAGAAAAGACGCAGAGGAACTCAAGAGTGGTGTGAACCATTGTACATTACATCACAAGTGTCTCCTGAGGACATCTGAAGCACCCAAATGCTTAAGTGCATGCATGGGTTTTCTGTGTCCATCGGTGATAGGCGTGTCAGATATCCCATTATGCTTCTTGCATCCTGTTGCTCTTTAAATGGGAGTCTGTAACCTCAGTCTGTGGAGGAGCTGCCTCACAGATAGGTTATGCCCTTGTCCAGAAGGAAACTTTGAGGATGTTTTCTGCATGTCCTACCTGTGTTGCAAAGAACATGGTGATCTCGGTCCTCGTAGACCTCGGTGTAGGTACCGAGCTCTGATGGAAATCAGCGGGTCCGTATCAGCAGCTGGAGGCTTAGGCTTTGAGAACAGGCTGATCGTGTGACTGAAGCTCTGTGGAGCTGCTTGCCTCTTCACGTGGAGCAGGTTATGCTGGCCACTGCTTGCAGCACGAGCCTAGACTGCATGGTTTGATTGGCGATGGCAAATCCTTGGTCCTCTCCTTCCCCTTGGCTGTCTCTCTATATTAAAATAGCACGCATTCAGCCCCATGGGTTTGCTTTTTCCAGACTTTTTCCTCAGTTACTGAATTTGTTCATCAGTCATATCCTATCATTCTTGACATGCACCACTTCATCCAATGCAGCTTTCTTAGCCTTCCCTACTCCCCAGCCCTGGACTTGTTCCTTCCCTCCCACCAAACCCATTCATTCCTTCTCTTGTCCCCGGGGAACGCCACTGACTTCTGTACATGTCAGCCCCTCGGCGCTGGGTTGGGAGAGAAAAGGTGGCAGCAGGACAAGGTTAAACCCAACTTGTAGGAAAGATCAGATAGTTGCATATGCCCGTGGGAGCTTGGAGAGGAAATGAGTCTCTGAAATGAGCCTTTGCTATGATAGCAAGCCCTACAATGAAGATTTCAGAAAGGCTGTATAACTCAGTGAGTTTATTCCTCCTCAGACTTTAGATACCTTAATTTTCTTAACTTAAAAAAAAAAAAAGTAATTAAAGTTGAAAATTACCAAAGTTAAAACACAAGCAGGAGGCACATGAACTCCTGTTTCTGTGGCAGTGCACATCCCAAGGTCTGAACCGTAAGTCCTTACAAAGGCAAAACCTCAGCTGAACGCGAGGGCTGCTCAAGCGACTGCTGTGATTTCAGGTTCCTTCCCTGTCGACAGCACTGTGTCCTCCCTGCCCTCCTTCCCTCTGTGCTCAAGCACGCTGGAGGAGTTGTGCTTTATTTCTCTTCTTTGGTAGGCAGTAGATCTGGGTGAGCAAAGCTTTGGCGGGGAAAAGCTATCTCATGACAGAATTACATCCCAAATGTTGTGATTACACTGTCTAGAGCTTTTGTGAGCACAAAAGATTTCTAGGTGTTCTCATTTCCAGGTAAGGAGAGAGCTTTTTTTTTTTTCCCCCTCCGTGTACACGAACGAGTCATAGGAGCGGGTGTCTTTGTGCCTGGACAGTGTATGTTGAAGGCATGCAAACACAATTGTATATATAGATAATAGAAAGTCCTTTGTGTGTAACTTAGGAAACAATATGAAGGAATTAAGTAATCCAACTGCTTTAGTAGGACCAAGATTTCATAGCACAGCAGTGTCTGCTCAGAGATTCCCCAGAAAAGAAAATTCCAGCACTAGCTCACCCGTGCCAAGTTTGCTGTAAATATAGAAGCAAGCAGACTTTGCAAATAACCTCTTTCGCCTCCAATTTTCCAACCCTTTGTCCTGTTATTTGTATTTATTTGTTTGCAGTTAGATGTTTTGTGCCGCAGTTAAAAGCATTGGCTTCTGTTAGCTGTAATGGGTTACTGGGCCCTTGCCTCTCAGGGTTTCTGACCATAAAACGGAGAATCGAAGATGCTTAAGTGAATCTGGATGGAGGGACCTCAGAACAAGCTTTCTTCTGCCTGATGCTCTTTTTCCGCATGAATAAACAACGTGTCTGTTAGACAAGAAGATGTTGCCGCTTCCACGGCGTCCCTGGCGTGATTGCCTGGTGTGTCTGGTATAGCGAAGCAAAGCTAAAAGCGCTCTCAGCAAAAGAGTAATCTGTTGCCCTTGACCTGGGGAGAAAACCTTTTTTCACATGAGCAAGAGTTTTTGCCCAAACGCGTTGGAGCAGCGCAGGGCCTCGAAAATCCTTTCCTGTTGTCACTTCCATACTTCGTTTCCCTGTATCCCTGTATTGCTTAGTGGAATAATTGAGTGTGTCCCTCTACCTCAACGTACAAAAGGACAGAAATAAGCTTGGATGGTGGCTGGGTCAGGATAGCCTCCCCTGAAGTTACTGAACTACTCCTTGTTCTGGGGTGTGCGGCCAAAACAGGGTGCAAAAGCTGCATTCCAGAATTTTGCTGTGGGCTATTTTTACTGCATGTATTTACGTGGAAGAAGCAGCCTGAAATCAGCCTAAGGCGCATATATGTTTCCTCTTTCCTGTTCGTAGAAGCTCATCTTGGTAGGTCTCCCGAAGACAGTATCTGGGTATTTCCAAAGTTTTCTGATAGCACTTGTGGAATTCATTCACAAGGCAAGACCTCTGAAAAATCCAAACTGCAGACATGTTTGTAGAGGCAGTATTGGCAGTATTTAAAAAAAAATCAAAAACTCACTGAGTAAAGTTTAGAGCATGTGAAAACGTGTCATGTTTAATGACATCTTGGTGAAACTGAAAGAAATAGGGGATATAAAATCAATTCATGTTTGTGAAGAAGAAAAAGAGCCCCCAGTGCTGTTAACATGCCTGTTCTGGATAAGTGAGGTTCTGGTTATGTGGGTTTTCGCTTAGCAGCCAAGCGTGTAGCACCTCTCTGCTAAGTGGTCCAGTTTGCCGTGTCTGCATTCAGCATGGCTCTATGTAGTTAGCAAGCACATAGACCTGTCCTGCATGGAGAATACGCAAGAAACATATTAGCATACTTAATTGAATTCCTCATTACCTAATTTGAGCTGTCATTCACCATGGTGTTACGGACTTCCCTGGGCCGTCAGGCCTGCCTTAAACAGCTTGACTTGTTCAGGAAGCTGGACTTGAGTCATAGGGAACTGTAATAAGTAGTTAGGGTCTCTCCCAAAACAGGGTGGGAGCTTCCTTGAAATAAGACACTTGTTCTTCCAGAGTAGAGATTTCTTTTCCACGCTTATTTCTCTTTTGACGTATGTAGTGCATATATCAAGCTATATACTTTTTTTTTGCCAATGAAGACTTTCTCCTCCAGCTCAGCTGTGTTGTTGTTGTGGATTTCAACCTTCGTCTTGCCAAGGATTGAGGGGACCGCAGGGGTAAGAGGGAAACGTGCAAAAAATAGAAAGCTTTCTTATTGGAGATATGCTTCCTGGATGCTGCTTTTCCCTTAAAAACCATCTCCTTAAATAAAAGGTTTCCTCTGTTCTTCCTAGCTTTTTGAAAATGTGTTTGTAATAAGTGGGGGGAAATCCTGTATTTACTTTGGTAGTGAAATGCGCACTATGAAAACGCAAATAAGGTCTAAATCATTGAGACAAGTGTTTATTTCAGTGAGACTTGAATATACAGTTGAAAATCTGTGTTTATTCATATTGTGGAAGAGCCGAAGCGTACCCTGCAGAAAGTTTTAGTTTTCAGTGAGACTGTTCCCTGGCTATTGAAACCAAGGAGGTTAGGAGAGAGAACCTGCTCAAAGGCTGGTTAAACTTCACTTCAGCGTTTCCTCCCCAAGCAATCTTGTGTAGCAAAGCGGTTGGCAGAATTCCTCTGAAAATGATCTCAAAGGTCACATAATAAGAGTTTGTCTGGGACTGTTTGTCCTTTCAGATCACACTCCAAATGAGTATGTGTTGCTTGCACACAGCACTTCTAGCTGGCGGTGTTTGTTTGCGACGTTTCTTCTGCTCTCGGTACCTCCTGTATTGAGGGTGGAAAAGCCAACGTAGCCACTGTTACTTGGACCTTTTTTGCTGCCCGAGGCCGTAAGTCAGGGCCTTCCCAGGAGCAGTTGTCGCTGGCTGTCGGAGGTGCGGAGCCGCGTGTTTCGAACAAGCCTGCCAATGGCAATTTATTTTCCCTAGTGCATGAAGAAGGCTCAGGATGCCCATTTGAAGTTGTGCTCAGCGGAGAAAGTGATGCCGCGTGTCTGACCCTGAGGTACTCCCTTGAGATTGTTCTCTTCCTTATTCAGAGCTGGTTTCACCCGGTCTCCTGGAAACGAAAGACTCCACTGAGAAATCTGGGAGGTTTCTGGCTGCTAGGAAACGCTCGCGGCTTCCCAGCGCCTCTCCTGCAGCGCATCCGTGGCTCCCGCTCCCCAAGGCACGAGAGAAAGGAGAGCTCAGGTAGGATGGAGCAGTGATGGCCACCTCTGTTACTGCTCAGAAGACAAGGCTGTCACCTTGCCTCGTCTTAATAGGCTGCTTAAAATTGCTGAAGGATCGCGTGTGTTTTGAGCAGGAGAGACTTCTGTTCCTTGGTGTTAGCACCTTTGTAGTCTGAGGTTACTTGTTTAATGCTGTTGCCGTCCTTAGCACGGACTGGATTTACTGGTAATAAATTTTGCCTTGTTTCATGTCGCAGATGTCAGGTATGGTTGTCATGGTGCTGTTGTTATGGCTACTGTCTCCTTCACCGGCTAAAATGCCTTTCCTCTCTCCTGCAGTAAGAGGTGATGATTAGTGATAGCTCTGTGTGTGAGTGCAGTTGTTGAATGGTATATTGGGTAAAAAATACAGCATTGTGGATAGAAACTGTCAAAAAGGAGTGGTGTTGGAGTGGGAATGGGTGTGCAGAGATTTTTTTTGGCTCCCGCTAAGGAATGTGTCGGGGCGGCAGTGCGTCCTGCAGCAGGTCAGTTCAGTAGTGCTCTGCTTTCCAGGTGCCAGGAGAAATTAGTAAGTTCTCCAGGAAGGAAGAGCTCTGTCAGCTGGGAGCAGCAGCTGAAAGACTCATTCTCATATATTAGTTGTTCCTAAACTCCTGCGTCAGGGTGGACCTATTTGTCACCAGTGCAAATGCAAGCTAGTCTGTGTTCTGCTCCCAGGAAGGAGCAAGAGCGCAGTATCTCATAGATATGTTCCTTCTACACTGGGCAAAAGACCCTTTTTAAATTTCTCTTTGTTCTGTTTGTTCCCAGAGCTGTAAAAAGATGGAGCAGGACGAAGCTCATGCAGTTGCGTTAGCTTTGGCCTGGGTGCTGCCAGTCTGTTGTAGTGATGCATGCTGGAGTCCCGGAGCCTAGCTTTATGCTTCTGAATAACTCGTTTCACAGGGAAACATAGTGGTGCTGCACCTAGGCCCTCATGGGCACCAAAGGGCTGCGCTGCACGGCCACGCAAGGTATGCTTGCGGTATGGAGCAGCGAGGCCTTGAACAGAAGTTCTCGTTCCTCTAAGTTAAAGCGTTTCCTTCCGTGATCCACCCCAAATTACGTTCGGCCCATAGACTACCGTGCATCGGTTGTCTTATGCCGCTTGTTACTGTTAAAACATGCGAGCTACGCTTCTGTCAATCTAGCTGCTAAATAATCAGACCAGCGTTGGAGGTTGTATTGTTCTACATCCCTGAAGGTTTCCTCTTTTTAAAAAACCTCTGCCATATATTGTGCCTGTTTTCAGGACCGTTCTCAGTTTGGATGGTCCTTGCATCTTTTATGGACCCTTTATCCCCAACGTGTTGGCTTCTTTATCTCATGTTTTGATTTAAATGGTGGTTTTAGCGTCTTTGTCTCGTGGGACTGGCAAAGCTCTGGTAGGTCAACAGAGTAATTCTTAGAGCAATTCCCCTATTATAAAGCTGGTTGGAGGATAGTTTCTAGATTTGAAGCTACTTCTAAACTGGGGGGGACGTTTCATAAGTGACTTCTCTATCGCCACTTGAATTCTATACTTTGGGAGGAGGACTTCCCGTAGAGTTTGAGTTTTGCTTAGCTGATTTTAGTTTTTTATACTTGGCTGGATGAAGAGTACACTCGGTTTTGGCCTGGTCTGGTGCACGTTAAAATCTTTTCATTGAGTTAAGTAGATTTTAAATTAGGCCCTTTGGGCTTAACATCCAGGTTAAAAGTACGGCTCTGCTTGCTTCATTGCAGTGAATGAAAAGCAGTTGCGTGGAGCAAATGCCCTGCACTGTAATTAAGCGTTCTTCCTACACCAGCAGGAATAGGTAAGATAGGTATCCGTGCCCGTTGATGGGAATGCTTTTAGCCTTTTTCAAAATCTGCTGTTTGTTCTCCTCTGTGTTGCTCTCCGTGTGTAAAACAAGGATGGCCTGGTCTGAGAGGTGAGTCACCCCAGCCCATGGTGAAGCTCTGACCCCCAGCGGGGAGGCTGCACAGCGCCGACCCGCGCTGCTTCCCGCCCCCGGCGGCAGAAACTCCCAGAGGGCTCTGGACCTTTGGAGCCATCCAGCAGATAACCGTGTGGGAAGGAGCAGAGGGCTGCAGGAGTATGAGCAGCAGCTCCTCTGGCTCTCGGATCACCCTCTGCAGTGGCGGTGCAGTAGGTCCAATTGACAGCTTAGGAGACTGGGTCCGGTCCTTGTTTTCGGCTCTGGCAAGCACTGCACTAAACTTTCTTGGTCTTTCCACAGGGAGCTTCCTTTATTTAGCCTGTGGTCCGGGCACCGTCCGTTATTTTTCAGCCATTTTGTAGTCCAAGATATAGTCAAAAGAAAATTTGAGTTAAAAGATTTTCTGCACAAAATGCGTGGCTCTTGACTAATTGTTTGCCATGTAGGAATAGCAAAGCCTTTATAACCCCCCAAACCTTAATACAAGTGTAAGTGGATGAACACTGGCTGTATTTTTAACAGATGCGAGGTTGTATTTAAGAGAACAGTCTTTTTCACATTGTCTAGGTAGAGGGATTTAGCTGCAAGCTGGTAACTTCAACAGCGGACAAGGAGGAAATAACATGTTTGCTATAAATTGCCAGAGAAACCTATTTGTGCTGTATTAGGCTTAAAAGGGAGATTGGCTCACATTGCTATGTATAATTCCATCCAATAATATACTGTATTACTAGAAGTACGGTACTTAGGCGTTTAGGATCAACTGGTAAATTTTGTTAATCATCTAGTGTCTCATGGACTGTGACCAACCATTTAAAATAAGATGGAAGCTAACATGATTCCTGTCAGACGCCATTAGACTTTCTCCCCATTTATGATATGTTTGCTGTGATTCTTTTTGATCAGTGTGATGCAGACCACTCACATCTAAATACAATTAAAGTAGTTGGAGAGAAGATGCATGCGCAAGTGAAATGAAAGGATAAAATTCAGCTGCAGAGCTCTTCATGTGTTTGTTGCATCCCGAATTAGCCGTCTTGTTTTCTAAGTACTTGGAGATTCCTTCTGAGGCAGGCCACCAATAGTACTTGTGTGCGGCATGAGAGCGCTAAGGCCGAGCTTTTTGAAGGTGGCAGGAGATTATTGGAAATTGTCCATCCGGATTTTCCATCTTCTGTCTTCTCGCTCTTGTTTTCATTCCTGCCTCTTGATACCTACCCACTTTCCTTGACTTTTCTAGGCATAATTGTCAGTAAGTCGAGAAGTTGAATGGCAAATGCCCTTGAGACCTTTTCACCCACAGTGCCTGATGCTTAATATTCAGACCCATCATCACAGTTACTGGTACATGGTCAGGAATTAAAGCTTTGTTTTCTTTGTTGCGTTATTGGTCGGTATGAGTTAGATCGCACCCCACAAAGGTGTACCGGACGCACAAGTGTGTCTGGTTTGTTAAAATTATGAATTATAGAAGGAATTTTTTTTAAAGTATAGCTCATTTTGAAGACCTCTGAATTTCGTTCTTCTCTGCTCCTTGTGCACCACGAGGCCTGCTTCTTTTTGGTGCCTCTTTGAAAATTTATGACCAGCTCACCTCGTTCTCTTGTAGGCTCTGCCGTGTGGGAGTTTTGCTCACCTGGGACGCCTGCGTTCACACCAGGCATGCCTGTTCGCCGCAGCGTGCCGCCCGGGAGCCATCCCCAAGCTGTCCTGGATCTGGTCAAGCTGACCCAGATCTGGTCGTGCCAGGCAGTTTTTTCTTTGGGAGGAGCAGTCTCTTGTCTCTCCTCTTAGGAACCTTCATTTTTATTCTCTCCCCTGCATTTGAATTGCAATTCTTGCTCCGTGCATCCAGCTGGCTGTTTCTCTTAGTTAACCAAAATTAGCTTTGCTGAAACCAGATAGCCTCATCTCATGGTGAGTGGGATCAGAGACACGTGACTGGGGAAAACACGGTGTGAAGCGGAAAAGAAGGAAATTTGTAAAATTCTTCAATATTAACCTAGTTCTCTTCTCTTAAGAAGTGAAATTGCTAGCAAATTCAGCCACTTACGTGCGGGGGCCGTGGCAGGGTGATGTTAAGACTGCTCTGCAGGATGCACTTGCAAAACATAGTGCAGGGCAGCAGCGCAGCAGGGCGGTGAAGTTAGCAGTATCCGGGGCTTTGCCTATCACGCTTTCGCGGCGCATTACTGTGGGTAATTTGTTGTGTTGAGTTCAAAGCACTCAGGCTTGGGTCACGCCACGGCAGCAGGAGCAGATGTCACGTAAGAGAGCATATGGGTTAAGAAATATATATGCAGCGCCTGTGAGAGGAGGCGGTGACTGCAAAGTCGAACTGTGCGTCCCCCATGAGACTTGTCTCTCTGGGTTAATTCCAAGTTATTTAAACGTTGTCTGTCTCTGTGCAGCTCCCAAACGGCTGGAAAGGACAGGGCAGTTGGTTTTTGCCGTCGTTTCTGCCTCGAGGTATTAGTTTAGAAAGCAGGATGTCTGACTGAGCTCCGGAGCGCTGTCCCTGGTGCACCGCCTCAGTTGCAAGGACACGAATTTAAGGTCTGTGAAGTGTCTCTTCGCTGCCACTTGACTGCTGCAGCTGTCGACAGCCGTGGGTGTAGCGCGCTGGCTCCGGAAAGGGAGCGAGCGGGGTGTCTGGAGCGGAGCCGCGGCCGCTGCCTGCCCGCCAGCGCGGGCTCCGGGGAGCCTTCGGTGCGGCCTGTCCCCAGCCTGCGGGGCTGCGGCCCCGCCAGCGGCATCGTCCGCAGAGCGCGCCGGGGGCGTCCCCTGCTCCCGCCGGGGCTGCGCCGGCGGCTCCAAGCAGCTTCGAGGTGAGCAGGTTGTCGTAGCCCGGCCTCACGTAGCCGTCGGTGCCGAGCCCCAGCCTGCACCGAGGGCAGGACGGCGCTCGCCTGTGCAGCTGCTTAGCCTGGGGTCGCTGGGGTGGCTTCGACATCTGCGTTTTACAATTTTGCAGACATTTTAAAAATTACAAGCGTGACGTTTTGAGAGGATCCTACTCCTGTCTGATGTTTTCATTGCCGTTTATGCAAAGAATAAGAAAACACAGAGGAAAGAGGAAAACAACTTCTTGCTTGCTTGCAGTGATGTTGCCCTATACCGTCAAAACTATTCTGAATTTCTTCTTGCGTGTCTAATACTATTACGAATACTGCCATAATACTTGTCTGCAATCCGTATTTGTGTGTCAATATTTGAATTACCTGCTTAATTTTATTCCACAGTAAGTTAATTAAATGATGTGAAAGACAGCTGCCCTGATGGTACTGAGTACTCGTGTGTATTCAGGGTTTGAACCGGGGTCCTGCGGGAGTCAGCATGTACAACAGACAGTTGCTGCTGAAGAGCCGGGGACAAAGCTGCCTTGTGACTCACTCGCAGTGTTTCTCCTCGCGTTATAAACTGTGAGAGCACTTGATGAATAAGAGAGTCAAGAATGAATTCATCCATGTTTCGCTCTGTAACCATCTATTACAAATACTGAGCCAAATTCTGCCTCCAGATACACACAGCGCTCATTGAAGCCTGCCCACTATATTTATTTTTAAAGAGAAAAGCACTTCTGTTACTTGCACAGAGGACTTGTGTGGCACTGTCCATTGTGAGGATGTGAATATCCTTCCTCAAGAGCTCAACGGGAAGGAGGCGGCGTCTGCCTCGAGCGGCAAAGGGCACTTCGGAGATAATAACCTCAGAACTGTTGCAGGGGGCCAATAACCGTTGCTTTCATGCAAGTGATTTTCAGAAACGCGTTCCCCTTAATCGGGTTTTGTATCACCCTCGCACGGCAGTGCTTCTGGGCTCCTCTTTGGGCGTGACTGGGGTTTAGCTGCTGAAGCTGATGGACAGGTTCTTGCTGCCTCAGGTGGGTTCAAAATATACTGGGTTGGTGGGGCAAAGCTTTGAGTTAGCTCAGTCCTGTACGGAGGGAGATACATGTCCGGTGGCCTCACGTTCTGGAGAAGGCTCTGATCGGGACGTGTTTTCTAGTGTCGTGCAGGAAACAGGCCTAGAGGCAGAGAGTTGTCTCCTTGGTGGTAGACAGGAGATGATCTTCACCCTGCTCGGGCTCTCTCCTCCACAGCTCCCCCGTCAGCTCTCCTGCTCTGATTTGAGGTGACTGCATTAAGGCTTTCGCTGTATAGGCAGAGTCCCTCACCGACAAGCCTCCTCTTAGGGGTGAAGGAGGAGGGGAAGGCAAAGGGACGTGGAGCGTGCTGGCTGTCTCTTCCCAAAACAGCCTGAAGGAAAAGCTTCTTTCCTCTGAGGGTTGGACCTGGTTGCCCAGAGAGGTTGTGGAGTCTCCATCCTTGGAGATATTCAGGACGCGTCTGGACACGATCCTGGGCTATGTGCTCTAGGTGACGCAGCTTGAGCAGGGGGGTGGGACTAGATGGATCTCCAGATCCATCCTCAACCCTTCTGTGATTTCTCAGGGAGGGTAGAGGGCAGGTGAGCATGTGCGTCTGTTAGTCCCATCATGAGGAATTAAATCGTTTGAGTGACGTTTTTATTGTGAATGAAATCTAATATTCGTGATTCACCATGACTTTTTAGTTTAAAGTAAAAGTAGCTCTGAAAGCCATTATTATTAAATAATAATACCTGATCAGGAGGAGGTTGTATGATCAATTGTGAATAATTATCAAAAACAAATGTAGCTTTTTGCCCTGTTCAGAGGTTTGTTGCAGACTGATCCGGTTTCATGGAAATAGTTGCTCTTTATTTTTGTTTTTATTAAATAACTGCAGAATATAGGTGACCTCCAGTTTTTTGCCTTCTTTTCTAGACTGCTCAGCCTCTCTGATGTGTAGCTGATTGACTGTGTTCTTTGATTTGTTTCTTTTATTTTTTTTTCCCCCCTCACAGGTCAAAAAATGTGGCACGTGCTTTCAGAAATGGCCTGCTGGTCTTTACTTCGATATAGCTAGCTTAAATCAAGCCTTTATTACCCCCCCCACCCCGCCAAGGTTACCTTATCATCAAAATACAGATTGCAATGTATTGTTTTACTACGCTTATATATTTAGGAGCCTCCACTCTGCTTTTCTGTGAGGTATAGCCGAAGCCTGTGGCTCGTACAGTGGCTTCTTTTCCTGGCTTGGCTTATTAACAGGAGTAAAAGACATGCGAAGTAACAAATAATGATTGGTTTTGTTTATGTATAAATACTGATAGTCATAAGAGAGTGCAAATGCTTGTGTGAAGAACAACTGTTCCCCACGCGCTGTTTTTGGACAAAAGGGAATGAGTGTGAATGTTCACAAAATAGCAAGTAAGAAGGGATATAAACAGGGTCAAGTAGCACATATGTGCAGGAACCCAGTGAACGTTCCCAAACGTGGTTTCTCTCAGGGCTAGCAGCAGCCTGCAGGCTCCGCAGAGGACACATCATCTTTTTGGTCTGTGCTTGCCGAGCGGCCTCTTTGCTGCAGGCCTGCTTCAGGACTCAGCCTGCTGTTGCAGCTGCACTGGCGGTTTTTTAATAGCAGCTACCCTGAAACAATTTTTGCCTTCTTCCCTTTTATCACCCCTGGAAGATGTCATTATGAAGCTTGACTCACTTCTCATTAAGTGGGCCTGCATTTAACTGCAATTAACGAGTTAAAATCAGTTTAACAAAAGGGCAACCCTCAAGAAACTCGTGCTAATAATTGCAAGGCACAGAGGCATCATACAGAGTTTGACCCATAATTGTTATTAGTTGTGGTTTTAAAGCAGCTCACTCGGTTTTAAAGCAGCTCACTCACACAAGCAGAGGCACTTTGGCATTTAAACCTTGTCTCAGGTGCCGGTGGAGTTGCCTGGCCGTGCCGTGGGGTGGTGGACGCGCGCTGGGTCCAGGCTGCCGCCTGCGAGCCAGGGATAAGCCCGTGCTCATCTCCCCTGCTCGTGTCGTTACAGGGCAAGCAGTGAAGGAGAGGAAACATGGCGGAGGAGAGAAAAGATGAAGCCAAGGCACCGCACTGGACTTCGAGTCAGCTCACAGAGGCTGCTTCACACCCACACTCACCTGAACTTAAGGACCAAGGTGGCGCGGGTGCCGGCCTGGTCAGAAGTGCCAATGGATTTCCCTATCGTGAGGACGAGGAGCCAGGGCTGGGCGGACGGGAGCAGCAGGGCGCATACTCTCAAACCAAAGAGAACGGCATCAACGGGGAGCTGTCGACGGGGGACAGGGAGACTGCAGGTAACACATCCAGCCTCGCCATCCTCACTGGGGCCTGGCCTTGAAGCGCATGGCTCTGCAGACTGCTGGATTGTGTTTCCCCCTGGTGCAATGCTTGCTGGCTGAGACAGGAGCCAGGGCAGCTCCTTCTGCAGGAGCTCCTTTGGTGGCCTGCCAGCCATCCTGCAGGGCACGGGGCAGCACTGACACGAGGGAGCGAGCTGGAGGTGAGCTCTGAAGAGCGCTAGCTCTTCACGGCAAGTGACGTATCTTTATACGGGTTTGCATGGCCAGCCTCTAATCCTAATTCAGGCTTCTGAGCCGTACTCTGAGATGACTTCAGGAAACATGTGCTGGTGGCTCAGGGTGGTTTGTGGGAGGAGGTCACCTCACTGGGGTCAAGAGCACGTGCTGGCGTACTCAGGACTGGGAGAAGGTGGGAAACCACGTTCAGGTGTTGTGTGCAGAGAGTCCCCTTCTCTCCTGTGTGTTTGTGTATGTGAAGGCCAGATTCTGCTGGTATTTCTCACAACAACAACACCTTCTTGAAACCCACCAGCGCTTTGCAGAATAACGTGTTACTCGGTCTGACCGAGAATACCATGATTCAGCGTCAGCGCTTGTTTACCATTGCCGAGGCATGTTTCACTGTATACTCACTGGGGTTTTGTCCGTTTGTAAACTGCACTCGGATTTTAGGGATTGGCTTGTTGTTTGGAAAAAAAGTGTGATTGTGTCAAAACGAGATTGCGTCAAAGCAAGTTTCCTGTTTTAGAAGTAAACGCTAATTCTTTCTGTGCAGAGTTCCCGCTTTAAACCCCAGATGCATACATAGTACAAGAGGAATTTCTCTTGTACAAACACTACTGCCCTTGATGCATCCATCCATGCATGCTAAGGAGATCTTTCTAGCAATATTTGTTGGCTGTTGACAGCGCTTTGAGATGCTATCCATAATTTCTCAGCAGCTGGAGAATTTTAAGTCTCTCAGGCCCTGAAGTGATTTAATAAGCACTTGTGCTAGAAGTGAATACCTCTGCTAAAAGCAAATAGATTTAGATTTTAAGAGTCTCTTCTTGTGGCTAGCAAAAACTTGCAAGCCAAAGGTAAGAGAAATCTTTGTAAGCATTCGGGTGAACACGTTCTTTATGGTTGTTTGGGAGGATGATAGCAAGATCTCTTCTCTTTGCTGGAACCTAACTTTGTAGTGTGCTTAGCCAGCAAGTAAGCCTGAACAGCTGTACAGCAATCCCAAAGGTAAGATGCTGCAGTTCTTAGGTGTTGGCTTGGGCTTTGGAAAAACTGGGTTCGTTTCTCCTCTTTGCCACAGATTTTCACACGGTCTTGAGCAAGTCCCATGCCCGTACGCATCAAGGAGTGGAAATAACTGTACAAAATAAAGAGGAATATCCCCTCTTTAGAAAGGATGTTACAAAGAGAAATACAGGAAAGCATGCACGAAGCTTAGGCCGTGAGCAGTGGTCGATATCTTAGAGAGACCTGAACATTTAACCGAAGAGTTTGCAGTCAGCGCGTAGCAGGAGGCAGGAAGCTAGTGCTGCCTGTCGGCTGGCGTTGCATGAGCGTATCTTCATGTCACTCTTGAGGCAGGAGGTTGGGCAGCAGCGCTTATGAAATTGGGGCAGCGTGTCTAGGGGAGGCAGTGGGGCCGGGGAAGTGCACTTGCCTGGGGAACAAGAGAGCTCTTGCTGTGCGAGGTTAGTTCAGTCAGCGCTTTATGGCCTCGTTTTCTCCTCCTGTGCTTTTTTCACACTGTTTGCTTAGATTGCAAAATCTCTGGTGTGGGCACTTGCTGTCAATGTCGTACACTTGCAGCTCGGAAGAGTTACTGTAGCTTATTCTGTGGCATCTTAGTCTGTGCTTGAACATCAGGAGGCTCCCTAGTTTGTGTGCTTTCACACACAAAACTCGACTTCTCTGGAAACTTGAATCCTGCCCTTGCGCTCTAACTTAGCACAAACATCAGCCCAGGGCTGCAGCCCGAGTCCTGGCACACTGTGTAGCGCTCTGCGGAGGGAGACGGTACCAAGGGCTTGAACCCAGCGCAGGGCCAACTCCTGACCAGGCTTCGTTTCTGTGAGCGTCCAGCAGGCAAGGCAGCATGCCTCTTCTGCCTCACACGGCTTTTACGTGGCACCTCTGTGCCCCCCAGCCCCAGGCTGACGTAGGCAGGGAGTGAAAAGGCTTGTGAATTGCACAGTTTCGTCCTAGTTAAACCCTTATCTAATTCATGCTCTTTAATGTAATGTAAGACACCTTCGAATGTAATGTAAGACACCTTCGAATACTTAAAGATATATTTTTAATCATTTCTCTTTTTAAGGGCCGCCAGGAGGAATTTGTCAGCAGCGTAGTGTGGTGACAGAAGGGGAAGGCGAAATGCATTGCCAGCGTTCGGAGAGTATTTGCTAGCTGGATGTACTTAGCGCGTCATGAGGCCGGAAGTTTGGAGGTGCATTTTGGGTGTTTGCTTCAGAGTTTGATCTCGAAATCAGGCTTGCCGTTTGCCACCAACCTCAGCTGTCTTTGCCGTGTTTAATTGTACGTTGTAACTGCAGTGGGGTGTTGTATCAGAAAGGGCTTTTAAAGGTAGTATGATGCACGTAATTACTAATAATGTGACACAGGGTTCGTTTGTAGTAGCTTAGAGTCCAAACAACAGAGGAGAAAATGCATGGGAAGTCAAGGTCATCCGAGACAGTTGAGCCAAACTGTGGTTTCAAGTGGATTTACGGGGGTTTTATTTTCCCTGGTGCAAGTCCAGCACCATAAACTAGGAAAATCTCTGGCTTCTCTGCCTTCATGTCAGAGTCTGTGAACCCACAGCAGCAACATCAAGCTCAACCAAAGTGAAGCACTAGTATAAACAGGGCCTTTCCCTGGGCAGCTGCCCGTTGCCTCATCCCTTCTGATGAGCGTTCAGTTGTGTTTTGAGTGTTTAGCCTGAGTAAGGTCTCTTGCACCTGATTAACCCGGGAGCTGGGACTTATTCACAAAATGGGCCTCCCCTAGGGAGAGGTATTCTGCAGCAGGGGAATATCCTCCGAGGGCACAGAAAAGCAACGGGGCACCCGTTTACAGGGCTCACACTGTAAAATTTGAGGGCTGAGTGTTAAGGGGACGGTGAGCATCAGACCACCAGGCCAAAGGCACCCTATGCCACTGCTGACGCTGAGGCAAGGGGTGGAAATGGGGGAGGAAATAACAGTTGTTGCCAAAACACGTCCAGTCCGTCACTGCGAGTGACAGTTTTAGGTTTGCACAGTTAAAATTTGCCTTCCTGTATATATTATGTGTGTGTGTGTGTGTGTCTCTTGGCATCTGTCTAAGAGTTATTGAGTCTGACCTCAATTTTGGAATCCTCTGACTCTGGCTGCTGTGCTGCTGCCTTTGATTGATCCGTCTCCGTATCGCACTGGTAATGGCTGCATTATTGAGGCACATCAATGCCCTCCTTTCAGATGGCCTGACGGGAACGTGGGAGAGTGCACGGCACTGGGGACAGGGCAGCCTCGGGGCCTGGGCCGGCAGCCGCTGAAGTCAAAGGCAAATATGGGTGAGGGAATAGGCCAGTGTTTTGGCATAGCGCATAGCTAGCTGTTACGGATGCGAGGTAAGTAAGGGTGGTCAAGCAGCTGTTCCATCATTTACATATATATATATATGTGTGTGTGTGTGTGTGTATTTTTTTTTCATCTCTATCAGCTTAGCACTGCTCCGTCCTCAGCCCGTTCCTCCACCGGCGAGGTGTCCTGTGCTCCTCCTGGAAACACCTTGCCTTCAGGGTGCTCTGCAGCCCCCCCCAGCCTCAGAGCCACTGCTTTTTGATGTGCTTGCACTGCTCCCTGCTTGTTCTTGTTCTTTCTTATACACACGCACACACGCAAAGAGCATCTTCAGTGAGTATATGGGAATTATTAAGAGCGGAGGCTCAGATCTGTAGCTCTTGTCAAGGCAAACGTTTTCATGTCATGCGAGATGTGTGCTGTAAAGGAGGCGTGTTAGTGTAATCTTCAGAAGCTCACTCTGAAGTGGGCTGATGTGGAAAGCTTGGGATTGGACCCCATGATAGAGCACAGGATGTATTTGACTTATAGTGAAATGTGAGACTGGCAGCCTTTTGTTTGCTTACTGGCAACTCATGGTCAACTCACTGGAAGGAAGCGCCGAAGAACGGCACGGATACGCTGCAGCGTTCTCCGGAAACTAGCAGTTCAACCCAATCCATCGTGTTTGACTTGCAAGGAACCTCAAGTTACAAAGGTTTGTTTTTCTACACTTAAAATGCATTTCGTATTCTTTTCAGTAATGTAATGACTAACCTGTCAAATTTATATAATTAGGGGTAAAAGTAGTTAGATGTATTGCAAAGCATCTTCCGCAATATGTCTTTATGTACAGTGACTCAGCCGCCTGAGTGCTTTCTTCATTATATGCCAGATGCAGGGTTATAATCGGAGGGGGGCTGGGTTACCCACACAGTTATTTGATGAAATGTTTTTTTGACAGATTAAGGGAAAGCATCTCTTGAAATCCTATTATCAGAGCCTCCGGACAGTGAGTCTGTCCTCATGGCGGTCGATGTTAAGGACAGCAATACGTCCCGCCAGAGCGACAGAGCCCTTCATTAACTGGCAGAGTTTGCAGACCGTCTGGGATGTGAAGAGCCTGCCAGAAAATTGCAGCATGCTCTGTGGCACAGCGCAGAGGACAACAGGTTGAGCACTGCTGCGGTGCTTTTCAGGGACTTTGAATCCTAGGAAAGGTGGATGGGGGGGAGCGCACGACAGATAAATGGGAGAGGCCAGTATTTCTGGTGGTGATGGGATCCCAGAGGCTGGGTACCTGTTAGTCTATAGGTGAAGCAGGAAGAGGAGAGAGCCGTAGACCCGTGAACGAGAATGAAGTAGCAGCAGTACTGAGCTGAGGGAGGAACGAGAGACTAAGGAAGCGGGGGCAGCTGGAAGGAGGGAGGGGGGACAGGCCCAGCGTGGGGGGAGTCAGGTAAAGTGCACGGTGCCAGCGAGCTGAAAGTGAGACGGAGCAGGAGAAGGAAGTGGTAGAGAAAGAAGAAAAAAATGAAGATAAAATAAGGTAGGGCAGTAGAAAGAGATTCGGAGTTATCTGTTCCTCCTGAGCTGACGCATCTTTTGCATGGTGGCAACCATTAAAACAGAGAGAGGAAGGGAGTCAGACAGCAGGGAACAGCACCATCCACGGGGAACAACGGAGGAGAAACGCAGGAAGGGGCAATGCACGTTACAGCCCTGAACGTAACTTAGCCATTTGTTTTAGTCTTTGTTCAGCCTGGCAAAATGGTCACCTTCAGCAAATCTGTTGCTGTGACCAGCTACTCTTCTAAGTGAGCGTTTTGGCTAAGCCTGCAGATGAGCTGAAGGGAACGTGAGGCTGCATACGCCCTGTCCTAGCCGGTAAGCAGATGAGCGGAGACGGGCGGTCTGACCGAGGGCTGCGCAACCCTTTCCCAAGCAAAGCCCCTTGCGCACACCGCCGCTGCTGCCTTCTTGGCCAGTGAATCAGTGGTTGCGGGGGGAGGATTGCAGCACGGCGCAGAGAGGCAGCCAGACAATTCGTCGCTTGGTCCCATGGTGTGTTAATGCTTTTGTTCCCCCTGTAGTGACTTCTCGTGTAATCTGCCTTTCCTTTGTACATATGTATGTGTGTCTCTGTCTTTCTCTCTCTCTCTCTCTCTCTCTTACGCTATAAGCAGCGATACTCCGATGGTAATGCCGGTAAACATATAAACAGGCTTTCTTTATACAAAGACCTTTTAGCCTTTCTGCCGGCCAGGACTGTATTGGCAGAGCTCTCCTTTTTTCTGGCTGTTTGCGCTGGCTGTGCAGCTGCTGACGAAGCACTGCTGGAATTGAAAGAGCCCCTGCAAGCTCCTCGCGTTGCCGCTGCGCCCAGGAAGCCTCCCAGCCTTGGCCTGAGGTGTGCATTTTCAGCGAGCAATATACCAAAGGCAGGCAAAAATGCATAGGAGGATGCAAAATCAGTGACGTTCAAAGACAAATGTGATGTCCATGTTTGTCCAGTTTCTCTTACTTATTTTACAAAGCTGGGAGAATGCACCCCGTCATGTCCTGAATGGGTCCCAGAGGAAAGGAGCAGTTAATGAGGCTTCTTGATGTCCCTCCCTTCCCCCAGGAAGTGTGATAGTAATTACTGCGCACCATGCCCCAGTGTCGTTGCTCGTTTAGATGTAGGCAAACATACTAGACTTAGGAAGTTCTTCTTCTGTATGCTAAGAGTAATGCAAGTGTTATTTTTTGGGACACGTAATTGGAATATTTTAGACACAATCCAATTAGGTTGCTGAAGAGAGCATGGGCGGAGGCAGCAGAGTCTCTCTGGGGCGCTTTTAAACGTGTTATTTTTACCGTTCTCTTTCAGGCGTCCCGTAGGGGTCCTCCTCAGTTGTTCCTTTGCAGAGGACTGGGAACGGGGCCAGAGAAATTCCATCTTTTCCCATGCGTCCCCTATCCCCAGCTCTCTTTTCCTTGTCTCTGAATATTCAGTAACTGCTGCGGACATGCTTGTCCTTGTCTCTGCAGATTTTTCAGCGGCTGGCACTATCACTACGAAACCCAGTGAGCTGCTCCATTTTGCCCCATCCCATCCTCTCTTAGGAGTTTGTTCTGCCCCCTCTTGGGACTTGAGAAATCAGTCAGGATCTCGCTCTTTTCCTTAACTCTTTGCCAGCCTTTTTTGTTACTTGCTCTCTGGATGTTGAAGGATTCTTTGCGCTAGGACATAGCGGGTGTAACAGGAGAGGTAATTTCAAAAGTCTGAGCCCAAACCAGCAGCCTCTGTTGGCATCACCTTTGCCAAAGAGGTCAGACCCGGGTGGCTCCCTTTCAGCATCTGGGCGTAGTGAATAATTTTCAAAATCCAGTTGCCTTGTGCAGTGCTTTGGTAGGAGGTGGAGGATCTGGCCCCTGTGTTGGGCACTAACTGCATGCAAAAATTGTTGCCTGGAAGGAGTGGGGTGAGCTTTGCACTGCGCAGATGCTATTGACTGTTGTGGCTGGGGAGTTAGATGCCCGTGGAAGTGCAGCCGTCAGCCTCTTTTATCCTTAAAGCTCCTTGGAAAATGCCAGTGTGTGGTTCTGATTCACTTCTGAGAGCTGGATCTTAACCTGGGCCAGGTGCAATAACACCCGTGAAGTCAACGCGGTTACATTCGTGCCGCATCAGGGTTGCGTCTGGCTGAGAGAGGGAATTAACCAGTTATTTCCTTTGCGCTCCCTGTTGTTTTGAGTCACTCTGGCGTTTTTGCGTTACGGCATGAGCGTCGTAAGAGGAAAAGGTGTAAGCCGCTGTGCTCCTTTAAGGAAGGAGAGCGAAAGGCTGCTGCCGGTGTTGGCCTGGCAACGCAGCGGGAGCTCTGACTTGTTGCAGTCAGTGTTGCCAGACAATGCAATCGATACCGACCTCAGAGATGCGACACTGAACAATGCGCCTGGAATATGGATGAGAGATCTCTGATAACATATTGTTCCAGCCACGCTATTAATTCAGATTGTATGCGACGATCGCTATTTATTGCAGTCGCCTTTTAAATATAGCTCCAGGCGTTCTTCTCGGGCTGACGTTGCCAGATTGGGGTTGGGTGTCAAACTGACAGGTCTCTGCTGCTTTTCGTTCTGCATAGCATCTTTTCTCCTTACCCGAAGGATGAATCTCCCACCAAATAAAGACTATCCATCCTGGGAGTTAAATTTTTGCTTTAGTCTCCGCTTTTCGTGGTCAAACGTTTGCCTTTTGTCTGTTTGCTCTTCCTGCCCAGCATCCCCTGTTGGCTG
Organism: Struthio camelus; assembly: GCF_040807025.1. Classification (NCBI taxonomy): domain Eukaryota; kingdom Metazoa; phylum Chordata; class Aves; order Struthioniformes; family Struthionidae; genus Struthio; species Struthio camelus. The sequence goes on along the minus strand of NC_090947.1, from coordinate 7,259,643 downwards.
GCTGCTCTAGCAGGGGCTGTGTAAATCCTCACTTTGCTCTTTCTGTGGGCCTGCCCTCAGCCCTCCGGTGCTGGCATTAGTTGTACGATGGATGGGACGGTTGTGTCTAGAGACCCTGTTCAAAACCATGGCCCACCGGGCGATATTTGGCAATGGGCAGAGGGCTTTTGTGCCTGCAGCTAGACAGTCGTATCGCTGGAGACGGTGCTGCGATATGATTTTCCATTCCAGTGTTTGAAAATTTGGAGGCAGGTTTGCTAACAAGCAACGGAGCCTTGTTTTGCAGCCACCCAGGCCGTTCTTGTTTCAGGCAGAGCTAAAATGGCCACTTTTTCTCCAAAATTTCCTTGGAAAGGAGGGCAGTAATTTCCTCCTTGGTAGCCCCCTCGGCATCTGTCGGAGGGGACAGCCCGGGAAGTGCCGGTGGGCATCGCCTGCCTCGTTTCCTGGCTGCCTCGTCCCCTGCGCTGGCGGGGGCCCGCTCTCCGGGTCTCGCAGCCCGTGGAGCAGAGCAGCTCTGAGCCCCGGCCCTGCGCCAGCCGGCAGCCCCCCCTCGCCTAGCGTCTTTGCAAATCCTTCCCTCCCCTCTGCCCTGTATGGAAACCAAGGCGTGTGGTTTGGCGCACTTGTGGTGCGAGGCTAAGCACAAGTTGGAGCAGCGCAGCGCGGCGCAGCTCCCCCTCCGTCGGGGTCCCTGACGTGCGCCGGCTCCCAGGCCAGCCGCCCTCCCGCACGCACGCGTTAAACGTCCACCGTGCCGCACAGAGGCGGAAGGGGGGTTTTAACCTCTCTGCAGCCAGACGGTGGGTGCCATCAGATCACTTGAAAAATAAGGAGTCACGCCAACGGCCTGCTACTACTCGGACGCTGAGGCCAGGAGCGGCTGGGTTTTTTCCCGTGTTGCCATGCCGACGGCTCGGTGCGCTGAGTGAGAGCTCTCGTTCAGCTCCGCTGAGAGCGAGGCTGCAGCCTGGGAGCTTAGTTAGCATTCAGGCAGGCGCAGCGCCTCTGTAACGCTTCTGAGCCGCATCCAGGCTGTCTCACAAAGGAAGTGAGCATCCTTCTTTCTTCTGGTTTTTTTTTTCCTCTCTCCCCTCTTTCCTCCAGCATTCCCTTCTCAAGGTTAAGGGACACAGAGCAGATAGGGAGACAGAGACCAGGCCTGCTTTGCAGTATGAGTTACCATTCTGCTGTCCTCACTTGAGGCAACACGAAATGCATGAAAATGGCAGGAAATGTTTTCTTCGGGCTCTATTTAGGGTGCAAAATATATACGTGTGCGATATATATGTATGTAAATTTCTTAGTTTGATTAACCCTCATGAGGTATTCCGTATTAAAACGGGGAGGCGAGGCAGCCTGACTTTGAACTCAAACAAGAAGCTGGAAATACAGGTTAGAAGGAAGCCAGGGATAAACCCCCCATCTTCGTCTTTCCCACTGTTTTACTCTGTGAGGTTAAAACACAGAGAAAGAACTCGTCTCGTCTCTTGCTGCACTCATGTTCGGAGTAAGGACTGCAGCATCTAGTATGCATTGGCGTTTGGGGTTTTTTTGGTTGTGTGGAGTTTCTACTGGCAGGTAACTGCTTGCTTGAAATTAAGTCATGATGATGATGAATACCGCTTTGCACGCCTTTGCCAACTGAAGGAACGGAGATTACGTCAAGTGACTGGCGTTAGATGGCAGATGAGCACGGGTGAGCCCGTGCCTCTCCGTCCCGGCTGTGGAAAGGCTGATCTGGCAATCCAAAGGCGAACCGCACAGCGAGGGCTACGTTCCCTTTCTGGCTGTCGCTCTTTTCTGGGGAGATACTGAGCAAAACGTTTGCGTTTTCCTGTGCAGTCTCACGGACCTACCGCCGAGCAGAGGCAGTAGTGCTTGGAAAGCCCGTTTGGAGGTGATGGTTTAGAAACGCAGCCTTGATTGTTTCGTGTTACCATTGGGGCGCTCCGCGTGGCGCGCGGGAAATGCAAGGCACGCCAGCTTTGTACGTCGGACAGTGTGAGCGAGCCCTTCTCCTACCCTTGGAAAAGGCCTTACCCTTGGTCAAAGCTTCAGTGCTTTCACTTTGACTGCATGCAGTATATGGCAAATAACGGTGAGGTACCCTTGTCTCCAAGGCAGGAAAACCTATTAACTGCTTTCCCGAGAGCCGTTTTCACTCAGGACTGAGCAGACCGAATACCTCATGGAAATCAATTTCGCCTAGAGGCAATATATATATAGTCTAGGAGGGGGAAATAAACTCGATATATTTCACTTTTTCTCCTCAGATTTCATTCCTTGAGACTAATTCATAGTATATGATCAGTTTGGTACAGCTCCCAGCAACCTATACTGCCTATGGCACTTAGGATGCAAGTAGTCTACAGGCTGTTCCTCTGTCCCTCCCGCTGTGCATCCGGAGAGACGGCTAAAGAAAGAAGAGCAGAAGCATCAGCTGCCAGTGCTGTGTAGATGTGACAGTCTTGCTGGCATACCAGAACTGTTTTCATCCATAGCCTTGCACCGTACATGCGAGAAGGAAATGGCTTCAGCTGTGGCTGTTGTATGTTACTCCAAATCCAGAGCAGATGCCAAAAGCCACGTCCAGGGTAAAGCAGCCATGCAGGTTGCTGGTGAGCTCTGAAGTTAACTAGTCCTTAGCTGTGCCTGTCTGTGAGCTGCTTTCTCCTTCCTTTCGTTGTCATCCTTTATTTAACAAAGTATCGTCTTTCTAAACAGTTGCTCTGTCAGCTCTTTCTTCTTGATCTCTCTTTTTTTCCTTTGTTTGCCTCTGGCATCTTTTTCCTGGGACCTTCCTGTGTTACCCCGGCCGTGCAATGTAGCCCCTTTTTGGCCTGAACTTGCATAGCTGCTCTCATTCTGCAGACGTGAGAGCTGTGCCCCTGGAAGCAGACCTCTCCGGACGGCTGCAGTGATCCCAGCCCCGCTCTCGGCTGTCCCTGCAGCTCCCAGGTGGCCCCGGCACCCGGCCAGCGGGAGCTTGCACACGTTTTAAGTGCACGGGGAGGACAGCTCTGCCAGGGAAAATGGAAGAGGTAGTTCAGAAGGTGCATTGAGCACTTTTAAGTGCTCTTTAAAGAGCCTGGTCTCTGCTGAGCCACCACCGTGGCTCTTTAAAGAGTCCCTCCGAGTCCATCCGCTGGGATGGCACTGGGAGAGAGGGAGGGAGACCGCCGAGCTGCTGAGCAGGGCCCGGAGCTCCGGAGAGCTGAACTGCTCTGAAAATCCCCATATGAAGACCTTTGCAGGGCTTGGTTAATCTGTTTGTACCACAGGACCTTTTCTGCTCAGTGTGTCTGGAGGAGCGCTCACAGGCGTTCACGAGCGAGCATGGCACGCCGCTCCTCCCAGCCGCTGAGAGAGGCATCTGTCTGGGGACAGCCAAGAGGGCCGACGGACGGGGAAATACAGCTGCGAGCAGCTGAGCCGTTGCTGCATTGCAGAGCTTGGTGTTTGCCTGGCAGCGCGAGCCTTGAGGGGAGAGGGGCAGTGTATTGCTGCGCTTATGTGTTGCCGTGGTCCCTGATGGGGTGAATCAAAATTCTGTTGCGTCGACAGAATGATTTTCAGTCACCGAAACAGGCGTGAATATAAATCCCACACAACGCGTGCACAGGTTACTGTTAATTGTCTAATGTACTTTAATTTTTTTTTTTTAATAAGGATCACAGGAAACCCTGTAGCAAGCATTTAAAATCCGCTCAAAAGGAGCTAAAAAAGAACTTTAAGAGACGTGTCACCTCCTGCTGTAGGTGGCTGTAGCTCCATTGACTTCTGTGGGCTGTTCTCCTGTTTATATCAAAAGTGAATTAGTTCTTAAAAGTCTTTTTTTTTTTTTTTTAACACCTGCTTAAGTTCAAAGCAAATTCTGATTTAAAAGCTAGTTACCTGTGTGTGTGTGTTCGCACTCAGAGGACTAAATGCCAGGTTCTCTGTTTTGAAGTGAAAATGCTTTCTTCCTGCATGAGTCCTGAGGAGTCCATGTTTTAATGAAAAATAAATACAGCTGCTGCTTACCTGCACGGGGTGTTTTTAGCTGATAGCGAGTCTGGGGAAAGCCAGGCGGAGCTCACTGGGTTACGCTGGCTGAGGTTCTGCCTTTGGCTGCTTCGGTGTTGCACGCTAGCTGCAAATTGCGTTGATGATGCATCAGGCCAAATAAAACCCGGTTAGTTTTTCCCACCTCTGCTTTGGCTAGGAAATGCTGATGGTAGTAAATATTTTATTCCAGTCAGTAAACTTAAGTAGATGTGACTCAGGAGACGCATAGGGAGCAAGTATTTGCAGTAATGAGAGTTCATTTTTAAAGCGTTGCTTTATTGTACTGGCATTCGCATGACTCCTTTTTAAATATGGCAGTCAGTTAAAGGGGAGGGTGTGGGAACTGATGCCGTGGTATTTTGTTTCACAGCCGCTAGACAGTGTTGCAGAGGCCTCTGACTAATGAGCACCGCCGGGGATGTGTTTGGGGAGCCGGAGGAGGTGGCTGACTAGAGCTCTCACGGTGGCGCAGGCTGGCAGCAGGCGCTCCCTTTTGGGTTTTGCTGCTTGTGCGCCGTGGCGATGGGGAGCTTGGGTCCAGCTCTCGCTGAAGAAGGCGACCAGGCAAATGCCGCCAGGGTGGTGGAGCTGAAGCAAATGCAGAAGGTGTGGAGGCAGCCCCAGGGGGACAAGGGTAGGAGCCAGCTGAGTTACAGGCAAGCACCAGCCTTGTCTACTAGGATTTGCCATGTTGCAGAGCAGGTGTGTTAAGGGTCCAGATGGTGGTGATTCGGATTTATAATCTTGAATCTAGGGGTAGGTAGGAGGCGCTGCTGAATACGTGGAGTACCCAGGAACATGGACACACGAGCCGCTTGCTGTGTGGCATGCCGGGACGTGAGCCTAGCATGTCAGCTATCCGTCTAGGTGCTTTTTTCACATAGTTACTGCAGCATGTCTTTCACTAAAGGATAATCTGTTTGAGTGCCCATATTGTTGGGGTTCAGTGTATTACATAGTCAAAACTTTTTGTTTCCCAAAACATAAGCCTTTTCTGAGCTTTTTAGTTGGTTAGCTGGTAAGTTCTTGTGATTAAATGAGTCTCCTGCTATCCTCGTTGATACGACAAGACATGAAAGTCAACACGTTTATTAGGAAAATGATACTTGTCAGTTGTGCTGTAGTTTCTTTTAATTTAATAGCTGATGTTCCCATTATTTGCCTTCGTACCTCCTGCCAATTACGGCTGACACTGCCAACATCCAGATCAAGGACCTACTTACAGCAAAATATTTACACTCACGAAAGCCGTTGCAGAGCTAATATTTGAATTCTGCAAAGCTATGTTACTGCTCTTTTCTTCAGTTTCAAGTAGTCATCTGCTGGCATTATTTGTGTTTTGTTTGAGCTGTTCTTCCTGTTGTGATTGCTACTATATATTTCTTTTCCAACACAAGTGCAAAAGGCCATCCTTAGAGTTGTGATAATCCCAGGGACAAAGTCCAAGCTGTGTCTTCATTTTTCCCTTCAGAAGCGTCACTGGGTCAAACGTAGGTCTCTTTTCCCCAAAGTTTCAACGGTGTTTGCTCAAACGGAAGTCCTGCTGGCTTGCGGGAGAGCTGAGCTTGATTCAGGACTTGCCCACAGGGCACTGCCTCGTGCTTCAAAATGAAGAGCTGTTTGGTTTGTAGTCCTGCTGCACCCTGAATTGCAGTCCTGGGAGAGAAAAACCTATGGCTCCTGTTTGCTTTCCACGTTTGTGGAAGGTTGCAAATAGCAACTTTGTATCTTTCTTTTCTGAGGGAATATATTTGGGATCCGTTACCTCACTAAGCAACGCAGGTTACTCTGTGCTTTTGTTGTTGACTTGATTCCACCATGCCAGCAATTAGCGCTGGTTACCTTGGAAACTGGTCTGCACCCTACTGAGGTTTTTGACAGGAGCATTTTGACTGAAATTGTTTTGTTTTCCCAATTCTGCAGGCACACATGTAGCTAATCCTTTCGACATGCCTTGCCTGTGCTCCTTGCCTACAATGCAGCGAAATGAAGGAAACATATTATTTTATTCTTTCCATCCGTTCGCATCTTTCTTTGTCCTTGTTTGAGCTGCTGTCCTGCAAGAGCATTAATTATCCTTTGCTTTAACCCAGCTGACTGTTAATTTTCCTCGTTGGAGTCTGAGGGGGTGACACTGCAAATGGGTGTGAAATTCTGCCCCGGTTTTCATTCTCCTCCTCTCCGGCCACCTTCGTAGCATCCCTTTCCTTCAGCGACGCTTCCCTCCTGAAGCGTTAGTTGTACCTGCAGTTCCAGTGCATTAACCTTTGTTTATGCCCTAAGCAAGCTCTGCTTTGCAGAAGACAGATGGCGTCTTCCATGGCTGCTGCTAACTCAAGAGCCACCGCTCTGCGCTGTGGTGTAAGCTGGAGTAAGCGTTAGGAAAGAGTAAGGGACGACTCTGCTCTAGCAGAGGAAGAAGGAAGCCCTGCCCCGTTGCCTGTACGAGCCCTGGGTCCTCGGCTCGCCGGGCCCTGTGCTGCTGTCGGCTTACGTACCCCCAAGCAGGAAGGGGCTGCGAGGCTGCCCGTGGGCAGTTTCTTCCATCAAAAATCAGTCGTCAGAGTACGAATACAGCATTGCGTAGAGGCAGGGCAAGGTGGGAGGAAAAGGTGAACGATACTGTTGGATGAGGCCTTTCAGAAGCAAATGTTTGAGCTTGAGCAGTTTCAGCAAGCCAACTCAGCTCCTCAGTGGATTGAGCCTGAGGTTACTGTAGATTTGAAGAGAAAGAGAGAGAAAAAGTGCCTGAGGCAGTTTATGAGACAGAAAACAGTTTATGAGGTCATGAAAGGAACCAACACACCATGCATTACTGTGGAGATCTATCACAGACCTAATTTTTGCTCTTGACATTATAGTTGCCAATTATTTGTAATTAGTTGCTGGAAATTTTTGGTGAAAGCTCAGACAGCTTCTTTAAAGATCCCTGTCATCACTCATATGTATGTCACCGAGCCTGGTAAACCTCTGTGTTAAAAGACTTAATGGGCTGGAAAGGTGTACTGGGAAATGAAAGTAAGGTAGGTAATGGATTCAGGGGATGGTAAAGGCTTATGCAGTCCATTGACAACTGCAGTAGCATCAGCAAGAAATGAGAGGGGGCTTTGAAATGCCATCTCGGCCATTCACATGGTCTGATCCCAGATCTTGGGCTCTGCTGCAAGAGCGCTGTGGCCTGTAACCTTACTTTAACAGCCCCTGATTGAGTCCCTCTTGGTGAAGGAGAATCTCTCAGATGTCTGGATGACCTTGATGTAGTTTAGATGTCGATGCCAGAGCAGGCTGGCACGGGATTAGGCAGCACTTGTGGCCTTGGGTAAGCCAAGGGACCGTCAACCCAGGATCAGGAGATGGTGTAAAGCCACCCTTTCATCTCTTCCTTCTTGAGCTGCCCTAGAGAGGAAAAGGACAGGGCCCAGGAGTTGGTCCTTCCCAATTTTGTATCACTATGCATAGGGCAATATGCCCAACGTCTGGGCTGGATCTCCGGGGCAGGAGAGCGTTGGACCATACTGGTAGCCTTACCCCCTCTGTGGCTTGCATCAGAGTCTGTCTTTTGCCTAGAAAGGGGGCAGTAACTTCTGGGGCTGCCAGGCTTTCTAAAGCCAGCAAAGAGGAAAGGTCATGGCTCCCCATACCATCAGCAGCTTGTCCTGCATCTTCTGCGCATCCCGTTGCCCTGAAAGGGTTTGTCCCCAAGTTCCCCATGGGGCAGAGGGACTCCAGATGTCCTGATCTGGCGCCCTGGTGGCTGTTGTTTGTAATAGGATTATAAACGAATCAGGCGGGCTTCCAAGACCGGAAGCAGAGGTTACTTACTGGTTAGAGTTTTAATTTTGGTTTAAATGAACGTAATGCTCAAGAAGGATGCCTGCTCGCCCTCTCAGCAGGGCGGAGTACTTTCTTCCCCACCAGATAACAGCTATGGCGCTAGGAGCAACTGGGCAGATGTGGCCTGGCAGCACGGTCAGGCCTCGATCTGAAATGACGACCTTTAAGGGAGAGGCAGAAGCGTCGTCCGTGTGTCTGTCAGTTCCTGGCCTCTCTGGCCCTTGTCAAGGAGCTCTTTAAAGCTCTGTCTGAGGATCTTTCACAATGTCTTCTCTCCATTACGGAGTTCACGTGTGAGGACTGCCTTTTGGCCTGTCTACACCGAGGTGTAGTGCTGCTGCGGCTGCTGTAGTACTGCTGAGGCCCCTTTCCTGTGTCTTCTCTGCCTTAGTGAAATGGATTTGAGTTTCCTGAGCTTATTCCTCACCTGGTGCAGAGATCTGCCCTGGTGACTTCTTTCAGGGTCTCTCTCCTTCCCACTTTGAGGTAGCCTGTACTGTACAGTGTTCCCTGAAATCAAACTGGGAGACTCTCAGTCTGCCTTGTATCATAAGCAACCAACATCTTGGTAGAAAGGAGCAACATTTTACACTCTGCAAAAACAGGAATGGAAGCGACATTGCCGTTCTTCCACTGTGCTGGAGTCATACGTGAAGGCAGGGTCCGCGTTGCCGCTAAGAAACACGCACCTGATGTTACTTGTCGTTGGTTAGTGCTCTTTTTGTGGCACAAAGTAGAGTCAGAGAACATGTGCCTGGTTAAACAGAGGGAAAATAAATCTCTACAAACAAAACTCTCTCTAATGAAGGCAAAGCTTTTAGTCTGTGAAGAATTTGCCTGGCATCCCGGCTAGCTAACTCTTCTTTTTCTTTTTTTGTTCTTTATCATTAGGCTTCCTTGAACTTTAACTGAACCATAAGGAAACTATGAAGAGTCTCAATAGCTGCCCTGCGAGCTTGACTTACCCATTGGATCTGCTATTTATAGTGTCCATTAGTACAAAAATGTCTGTCCTTTTGCAGCAGTCATGTATAGCAAAAACACTGCTCTTCTGGTGAACTGCCTGTGCCTCCTGTGTCACCCAAAATATCCATCAACAGAGTGCTCAAAAGTGAGCCTTTCTTGATAAAAATCCCCAGAGGCCGTTTGTATTTTTATTTATTTGTTTGGGACATTCTGAAATTGAAATTTCCATTTTTCAGGAGGTAACCTTCCACCCCCAGCGCTATCTCTCTGTTGAGCATAATATTTGTTGCCAGCAAATTAAATCAGAAAGATTGCCGAGAGGGTGGGAACTACCTTCCAGCCTTTGGAGAGCCCATTTGCACCCTTGAACCAGGTTCGATGTAAACAAGTAGAAGTTCCATAACAAAGAAGATCATTTTTAGTAGGGCTTCATCTTAACTTGCTGGAAGGAAGCTTCCCGTAGCTTGGGTGATGGAGAGGAGGTGACCGAGTATGTCTCCTTTGGATATAATCCAGGGTACTAAATCTGCTGTATGTTAAATTCTTCATCCGAAAAAACGAATCGCAGCCTTTTCTTAAAATTTTCATGCGAAAATAAGCCTAAAAAATTATTCTCCTAACAAACTTGCCCCAGAAAGGCAACGGGGAAGATTGGTGGGCTCCAAATCAACGCCTTTGTTCTTTAGTCCAGCAAGCTAGCCACACGCATTAGTTGATTTAGGGGGTTAGGCTGCTTGATAACAATGAAGTTGAGGTTCATCTAACAAACCGGGGACACGTTGTTGACTAGAGGGACAGAGAACTAGCACTGTCGTGTCCAGTCTTCTGTTAATGCAGGTGTCCATGTCGTGTAGTCCCTTTCATGAATGTAGCAAGCTCCATCTCAAAAGCCAGTTGAATTTTTTCCTGCTAGTTGGAAAATTTTTCCGGAACTTTACTCTCCTGACAGTAGGAGAACGTCTTCAGTTTTCTAGCCTGAATTTATCCTTGGCAAATTTAGACTTATTTATTCTTGGGCTAACACATTCTTTTAATACTATTTTTTTTTTTTCCCCCACTATTTGGTGGTTGTTCTGACATACTCATCCATCACCACTCACTATTGGCTGCAGCCGGCAAAACTGTATTGCAGTCACTGCCCTCCTGGCTACCAGTCAAGAGGGAAGTGAAGTTATAAATACACACAATTATAAAAGAAATATTCTTTGGTTTTTTAATACCTCATTACATACTCAGTTTATGCAGAAGAGATTAACGTGGCATTTTGTGTTTAGACGAGTGTGACTGCAAAAGTCAAGTAACTTACATCTCTGCTGCTTTGGAGAAAAAAAATCTGCTTTGCTGGAGGACAAAGAGGATTAACCTTATATTAAAGAAGAAAAAAGGAATTCTGCAAGAGTGCTAGTAGTGAGAAGAGATCTTCATTATTAATCTAATGGACAGCGTTACTTGTTAGGATGGTTGCTGTAAAGTCACACGTAGGGCGTTGATGTAAATACACTTTCCCTTCCGCAGCTGGTCGCTGCCTGAAGGAAGTAGTAATGGGTGAGCAGAGAGGTTTTATTCTTGTCCTCGGTGATGGTGATTAATGGGGTTTCTGTGGTGTTTCATCAGAAGAGAAGGGTGTATCGCAGGCTTTAATTAGAATTGTCTGTCTCCACCAGTGGGGTGTAGCAACCCTGAAATCCCTTGTTCTGTTTTCAAGCACCTGCCCTGAATCAGCCCGCGGCGGTGCAGGCAGCGGGCCTGTGGCCACCGTGGCTCGTTGCCTTCCCTAGACTCAGCTCTGTGCCAGATCCCTCCCTCCTGCTTTTGAAACGTCTCTCACCCAGTGCTCAGAAATACCTGGAGAGGGGAGTTTTATTTACACTGACCCTGCCTGTGAGAGGATGGAAGGTGTTGAATAATGAGTAAGGGAAAGCGAGTAAATGTACTGGTAAGAAAGTCAAACCCTTTTTGTCTGAATTCTTTTGTAGATGGTTCTGCCGGACAACCCTTAAACCCCTTGATTTGCTAGATCAGAGGTGCCTGAACTGCACTTAGGGAGACCTCTCTGGTGACTTCCACTTGCAGTCGCGTGCCTGCTGACGTGGCGCTGCACCTCTCAGGGCGCAGAGCTGAGATACGCTGTTGCACATGTGGAAGCATTTACTCTTGCGTAGTCCCACTGACATCCTCCCACCCACCAGAGCACCGAATGCCTCGGTTCCTCCCGGGCGCGCAGCCTCTCCACGCACCTTGGTCTGTTGAGCACGTGGCGTCTTGGTGCCACACACCTCCTTGCGGCCTGGAGCTGAGCCTGTGTCTGAGACAGGTGCCCGTGAGCTTCGGTCCCACCTTGACAAACGTTCTCCTCTGCAGTTTGTTTGCATGATGTTCAGACCTGCTGTTTCAATAAAGCTTTATGGTGCAGACTTAATCATGTAGAAATGTTATCTGGCCCTTATGTTTGAAGTCCCTCATCAACATAGACTTAGATGTCTGTCTGGGAAATTTTTGAATGCATACTTAATCATATGCTGATGGGGAAGAAATATCATCCCAAGTGCATGGTAAGAATGCAGATAACTCCATATATTAAATGTCAATAAATTCCGTTACTCGATTTGCCTTTCTGCCTCTGCTTGCAAAACTATATGGAAAAAAAAGATTCTAGATATTTAATGAATGATCATCTTAAATTTTTGCAGTTGCTGCACATTGCCCCGAGCAGACATAAGACCGCATTTTCTAACGACGCTGTATGCATCTTATGCAAAGGCTCAGGTCCTGGTTTTCATAAATACTCAGCATTTTCCACTGAGATCTTTGGAAAAATCTAGTCCTTCTGTTTTATGTTTCATGATTTGCATATGTTTCAGGAAAAAGATTGCCTTTTAAAAATGGATTATATCAGCTTCCTTTTTTAATTTAAGCTAACCTTTAAAAAAAAAAATCTTTGTCATTAACATACCCTTCTTTGTTTTATTAATTTTGCTACTGCCACAGAAGAAGTGTCTGCAAGGATAGTGCAAGTAGTAACAGCTGAAGCTGTAGCAGTCCTGAAAGGCGAACAGGAAAAAGAAGCCCAGCACAAAGATCAGCCTGGACCACTACCTTTAGGTAAAACGAGATGAAGAACGTTGGAAGTATCCTTGTGTCTGCCAATGTTACACCTACACGTATAGAGAAATGTTACAACTGTGTATTCACGTAGGTTATCGTTATGGGTAAAGTAGAGTGCTGTTGGATAAATTATGGAACCCTGTAATGATAGTTCCTTATTTCCGCAGTTCACCACGTACCTTTGACTGTCTCATTCACTGTACGCTCACAACAGCAGTTCTCCACCTGGTTTCTGACTTCTGAGCAGAGCCTCTGTGAATGCGATTATTGGTGGCAGTTTTGTCATTGGCGTTGTATTTGGTGGGACCCAGCAGCGCTCAAAGCCCCTTTGTGTTCAGCCTCATACAGCGAGAGAGTATGATTGATGGCTAGGGAGGCAAAAGTTAGAGGAGGGGCATAGAAAACACAAGTAAGGTTTGGTGGTTGGGTGGTAGCTACTCAGAAAGGTGAAGGAAGAGCAGCTCAGGAAGAAGCAGAGAAGAACATGGAACATCAGGCAGAGGTGGGAGAGGAGATAACGCTTGGGCAGAGCGAAGCGGGGTGATGCAAGGTAGAAGCAAGAGCTAGTGGTCCAGCCTGGGAATAGTCCCGCTGGCCACAAAGTCTGGGCTGTGCCCTCACCCTGCTGCTCTGCTGGATCCTTTGTGAAGTTTCTCTGAAATGTAAGTCTATATAAACGTGTCATGTTGATAATCGTTCTGTCAGGTGACATGCCCGCCCTTCCTACTGGAAAGCTTCCATGGTAGTCCAAAACTTGTATACCAAAGGCCAGAGAAAGGTTGTACTCTGTCCGGAGGTAGTGAAAGGCTTGTAAGCCTACCCTGGGACAAGCTGTGCTGAGTGGGTGACGTTCTGATCAAATCAAAACTATGCCTTGTGGTACTTTTCTTGCAGGCACTTTGCTGTATTCGGTACAACGGCTGGACTCTGCTTAGGAATAAATAAAGGTCAATTAGTAATTAAAAACATTTGTTGAAAATTTGGTTCTCAAGATCTTTTGCTTCACTGAATTTATTTTGTGCTGAAAGTGCAGCAGGGAGATCTGGTGCTTAATAATTCCCTTCTTTACAGAGCCTCGATTTTACGTGAAAGACTCCAATTCGGCAAAGCACTAGAGATATATATGTGTAAGCGCAGAGTACTTTACTGGGACCTTCGTGAGGCAAAACTAAGTATGCGGTTGCGTCTAGTTAGATAAGACATTTTAAGCGTATTATGAGAAATGCACCTTCATTGAGCAACAGTTGGTGTTACAGGTCCTACGGTCAGTGACTTGCTATATAAATGCAGGTAGAATTGCATTGTAATGAAGGCATAAATAATCTGCCGCTGACAAGTGCATTTTAAGGGCAAGTCACATAAGGATCTATTCCAAACCACACTAAATTCAATAGAAAGGAGGCCAGGGGAAATTCTTCAGGAGCTTTGAAGCTGGTCTTACTAATGCTTGGGAAGAAGCCCTGCATCATGAACTGAGATCTGCCTGTCAGTAGGAGCCATTTATAACATAAATCTGTTGAAACAGATTTGTGGCTGTTTTTTTTACCCCCGAGTAGTGGGTTCATTAAAAAAAAAATAATAATAAAAAAGAATCTCAAAACAGTTAGTAGGATATCGGATGTAGAGATTATGCTGACTTCATTTAAGTAGCAGCTTGTTCAGGATTTCATCATACTTCCATTGAAATCACCAGGAAAAACAAATCATCTGGTTTCAGCATCTAGTCTCATGACTGGGAATGATTCTAAAACCGTAGTAGATTTAGACTTCTTTACAGCACCTTTTTCAGCTGAATCACTACTCTGCGATGGCTGACACAAGTCCCCTATTGTCATGTTCTCCTTGCCTGGAGTGGTACCTCTAGCTAATGTCTTTTTTATTTAGACAAGGGTTATTTGCATGTTTTCTGTGATTAACCTTAACTCAGCAGAAGGTGGGGCGGGGGGGGAAAGCTGGCAGAATGTGGCAGAATGTTTTTGTCCACATCCTCAAGGTAAACAGAAGAGATTGGATGCCAGTTACTCGTGGTTCCAGATAATCAGCCTGGATTTGTATCTCTCGTACTCTCATATTTTATTGTTGTTGCCTTTTGACTCAAAGTTTTCTTAAGTGGCAGTACATATCTAAAAGATAATTTTGTACTTGGTTTTTGTGTTGTACTCTGTGACTAGAATTTTGAAATTAATGTATGCCATCTGAAAAAAAAATCCTTTTGGTATAGCTTTAAAAATCCAGATATTTTAAAAGGGTCTCTGTCTGAAAATCTGCTAAATACAGTCCCCATTGAGTGGGGACTCAGCTCTCTCAGCTGGCCAGAGCAGGCTGACTGCAGCTTGCATCGAGCATCGATCCCCCGGGAATTAATTGCTGTTTCTCATTTTCAATTGTTTGATTTCTAGCAGTTGAAGAGTCAGCCAACCTGCCTCCTTCCCCGCCTCCATCGCCAGCTGCAGAACAGACGGGAACTCTGGAGGAAGGTAAGGGTCTCCTGGCCGCTGCAGTGTACGGCTGTCAGCAAGGCATGAGACAGGCATCTAAAGGATGGGGGAATCGGAAAACGGAGAAACTTTCTGCCAGCTCCATGTGAAAAGACAAGGCGTTCCCCAGCAATAATCCCCCAATTGCAAACCAGCTGCAATGCATGGATGAGGTAGAAACGTATTCACAGGGGTAACTGACAGGATGTGTTAAGTATATCCCTGTAAAAGAAAAAAAGATGGTGATGATGGCCTTTTTATCTGTCAAACACGGTATGATCCAGGATGTCCGCTATCTCCATGTGGTCACCAAAACTTTGGTTCCAGATGGGTCATTTTGGTTTTCTTAGGATTTGTTTAGCTGTTTTTTTTTAATCACCATTAACTTTTGTTTTGGAATCTTAAATGCATGAAAGTGAGGAGATTCAGAGTTGGATCATTTCTTTGGTCTTTGGCCCCTAATTTATGCTTCAGTGCCTATATATATTGGGGGTTCTGCTCACAGAGTGCAGAAGTCAAACTGTAGTCTCATAAAGTAAATTTCTACTCTGTTCTGCACGATGCTTAGTCAGTCTTAGTAGCCCGTGATCTCTGCATTTTCCTTTTGCTAAAATCCCTGTCTAGCAAAGGACTTAAGCCTTGGCTTTAATTTTAAGCAGATGCCTAAATCCCAGTGAAGTTGTATTCTCGGGGTAATAAGCATGTATCTCAGTGCTGTATTCAACAGAAGCAGACTGCTGCATCAGGGCCGTCGATATAGGGAGACAAAGCAGTATACTAGAACAGAGCCATACCTTATGGACGTGAGGAAAGGATTTGGTGCTCAGAACCCCCAGGGACTCTGTCTTGAACTCTGCCATGTGAACAGCACCTTTATGTGTCAATTGCTATCTTGGATTTTCTTTTTGCTTTTTTTTTTTTTTTTTAATAAGCGCACGGAAATAAATTCTTACTGCCTGCTGAACAAACTTGGTTGGTATTTTAACACAGAGCCTTCATTAATGTTCCAACTGGATAGTTCCTATTTCATGTGCTATCATGGTCTGACTCTCAGTTTATCAGGACGCTCTGCAATTAGGCGTGTTCCATCCTCCGGTCTTTCTGAGATAATGCAATTACAGCCTGTGCTAACACCACCATTTGGCAGTCTACTGTACTGGAAATACCTATTGGATGTGCTTAGTAACCAGTATATAAAATCTGATTAATTGATTTTTTTTTCAAAAACATCTGCCCATTGGGTGTTGAAAAAAATAGTATAACAGTTCCTCAACACGTGACCCAGAGGTAATGGCAATCAAAGCTACTAACTGAAAAGGAAGCTAGTAGGGCATTAACAAAGGCTTTTAGAATTGTTACCAGGGTTTTCCCTGCGGTGTGTTTTTTTTTTTTTTTTGGTAGTTCAGTTGACTAGTTTGGTATATGCTTTTTGATTTTTCACAGCACAATAAAGAGCCTGTTCTTCTGCCTCAGGCGCATGTCAAGGTTCTTCCATTATTCTGAGTTTAGGATTAGCTTTGCATACTATTTCTTTCAGCAGTGTTATTTGCGTGTATTTCAGGATTTTGTAAAGTAACCATATTGATTAATTGACTGGAGGTTATGCCTTGGCCACTTAGCAAATGGAAACCATCTTGCTAGTTGTATTAGCACAAGAAGGTGGCAAAACACTATACAATTCTAGGTGATTATGAACTACTGGACTGTGCTGTTCCCAGCTGTGCAAATGACTCAGCCCGTCACTTAACAGGGTTGTTTTTCTCTTTCCTTGGATGTAGAATTGAGTTAATATAATAGCACTTACCTACCCCACAGGGGAGTTGCGAGGACTGAAAGGTCAGTGTTTGGGAGACGTTTTGGATGATTTACACAATGCTACAGTTCTTAAAGCATTCAAATCATTTCCTTTGATGTTAGTCAAAAAGGCTTTTCCATAACAAGATTTTCATCCAACTCTTAATTTTCAGAGCAGAGGCTTGTATAAATTCTAAAAGTATAGGTTCACAAGGGGCGTATTGACAGAAATATGTGCCGAGTCATTAGTGCGCTCAGTTGGAAGCTTCTTGTTTATGTCCGACTCTGGAACTGTAGCTCACAGTAGGGTTTGTTGATGAACAGAAGGAACTTCTTGCAGAAATGTTCTCCAGAAGTAGATCTTATCTTGCTTTTCCTCAAAATACTAGTCTTGCCAGCTGAATCTACTTAATGAGCTAGAAGAAACACAAAAATTATATGTTTTGATCCATGTTAAACGACGTAGTCCTTATTTTCTGTGGGCAGAGTGAACTTCGGCTGACTTGACTGAGCCTGTCCCATCGCTTTTATTCAGGCAAAGCTCTCATTCGTTAGAGTTTGCCTCAGTAGGGCTTGGCCCAGTTTGTACTGTACTTGTTTAAACGTTCAGTTCTCTGTGCGATCTTGCTAGCCATCCTTCACATACCCTTACATGAGTATATCGTTGTTTGTCTATCTGTCTTCCTAGTAGAATACAATTTATGAATTTAACTCAGTTCTACAGTTGTTGAACAAAAAAAAGGTAAGCGTTTGGTGTGTGTATCTACCTCAGGCTTCGTTTTTCCATCTTCTCTTACAACGTTTTCTTAATTCTCTTGTCAGTGCGTTGCGTTGCTTTGAAACCAAACGAGACTTCCTTCAGTCATAGTAGGAAGGAAATCACTGGTGTAGACATGACAAAGGTGGATGTGGCCAGCCATGCAGCAAACACAAATTTAAAAAAAAAAAAAAAAGGTAGAAAAGGCAGAGAGGTTTGTGGGTCAAGTGTATTTCATGAGAGAAAGGAGTCAGTGGATGTAGGTTTCTTTCTTTCATTTGGCTGCAGAAAAACGTTCAGATGAGCCTTTTCACTGCTGCAGGAGGTAAGATAACTAATTTTCCCTATTGAAATTATTTCATTTATTCCAACTATTGTAATATGATTTTGCTCAGGAAATGAAATTTTCCTTAGCACTGTCTAATCCTTTGATCAGTTGAATCTGGACATGCAGGGCAGATGCGATGTTCTCTTGCCAACTTGACGTTTCTTTTGTGTGCTGCACTTTTTGACAATGCTTGGTACTGTCTTCATGTAAAACCGCATCTAAATGTTGCAAGATAGGAGGATGGTTTTGATGGACTGCGTTTCATTTTGAAGTAGGCATTTCAGGATAAGCTTTATATGCCAAATAACAGTGTTTTGCAAACTGAAAAGAACCAAGTGTCCTACAGAAAAAGATCTATTTCCAGTGAAAATTATTTCTCAAGAGGTATTTTTTTAAATACTTGGAAGCCAAACCAGAATTAGCCTTTATGAAAAGTGATTTTAATCTTGGACTTTAGAATACACTGGGGTTTTTTGCTCAGGCCTTGAGATGAAAAGAACTTTAGAAGGGACTAAAATAACAAAGGATTTTTTCTTGTTGCAGAAATAAAGGCATTTTCTCCTTTAAACACGTCATTATCCTGTTAATGAAATCGTCTGCAGTAAGTTTGAAAATATCTTTATTAAAACTGACAAAGAAAAATGTAAATCTGTAATAGCCACAGAGATAACAGCCCTCAACAATACCAGACTTTGCACTCCTAATGATTTTGGTCCATCACAGTCATATCTATTAAGCATTTGTACTGCTTCCAGTTCTACTAGTATTACAGAGAAGAAGCAGGGCCTTTATTTTCTTGCCTACAATCCATTCAGAGCCTATAAAGAAGGCATTTTCAGCCTTGTTTGTGTGGGTAGGTAAATCTGAATGTTTTCATGGGTAGGTAAACCTGAGGTTTCGTCTTTGCTCTTCCTGTCGATACATTTTACTTCTGAAAAGTCCTGGGATAAGTATGAACCACAGCTGGAATGAGAACCTCCCCCTTTCCAGTTGAACCTCAATCTCCATAGTGCACGTTCTCTCTTCCCTGTTCTGCTTCTGACCCTATCTACCTTGTGTTTGTTTCTCCACAATGTCCCAGTTCCAGCAGAAGAGAAGAAGGTGAATGCACTACATTCCTTTCCACTCTTATCCACAGTGATAAATAATCCTAGTGTTAGGGCACCCTGCAAAGAAGCAGGAGTTGTAGTTGTGAATCCTCTCAGGTTTTGGAGGGAGTTGCATCCTGGTCTCTCGCATCCTGAGACATGTCCTCACCCTCTGTAACTAGTCTTTTGCAAACAGTGAGCCCCTTCAAATCTTTCACTGAATGTTGTAGGCGCTTATATGGAGAAAAAATCCCTGAGTTCTGCACTGCAAGTGGGTCAGGATGCTTCCCTGCAATCTTGCTGCTGGGTCTAGAGCACTAGGGAAACGTAGGGAGTTGAGTTTCAGCCCTGTTTACCATCTGCTATTGCAGTGCTCTGCAGAGCTTTCTGCTCAGCAGAGGCAGGTTGCTGGCTTATCTTTCCACACCTAACTCTTTAAGCACCTATAAACCCCTAAATCTGGGGATTTGATTCCACTACAGGAGCGAAGGTTTTAGTGTTGCAAACACTGTGTGTGCTCTGAAAGAAATTGTTAGAATGGTTCTGTTAAACTACGCTCCATTGGAGGTATTTCTATGTATGCGTAAGCGCGCGTTCAGTCCTGGCCAGCCTCAGCTCTGTCACAGAATCTTAACTATGGATAATCCTCCTTTCACAGCCCGATGGTACATATTGGAGCTACTGACATTATAAACAATGTTTTTTCTTCCTTGTCGTGTGTGAGTGGACCTGACTGGGTTGATATTACAGTCTTCCTTTCCCAGGAGGAAGAAATACGTGTCATTATATCACAGGATACTTGCTGCCGCGTTGCTGCAGAAGGCAGAAGGTGCCTTTTTTAAGGAGGCAGAGGTGGTCTTGTTATTGTGTGCTATATATAGAAACTTAGAATGTACTGTTACTTGCCAGGAAGATGCTGGGAGCTCTTTGAGATGGAATTGGTTTGGTCACAGTATGTGGCCAGATGATAAGGATGGATAAAAATTGCTTTCCAAGACTTAGAGTAATGGTGGTTACAGCAGCACTTGTTTTCAGGTCACACACACAGATCTGGATTTAGAAAATTTTAGAAGCTCTGAGGAAACTCTTAAGTTGGGATTGCCTGGAGGAAGGCCAGGGACACTGGACGTGAACTCTTTTTTTGAAACCCATAGAAAAAAATCTAATGGGATAGCTGCTAAAGGCAGCAAGAAGGTACCCGTGAATGCAGTGTTTGCCCAGCTCCCAGCTGTCATACGTAGAGAATGGATTTAACCTTACGTTCTCTAGTACGAGCTGTTCAGTTTTTCATGGCTTTATTCATGGTCGGAGGGCACCGTAGTCTACCCAAACTCTCCGGTCGCCCCTGTGGGTTTGTATGGGTCAGGTGATAGGCCAGTCAGTTTTTGTTGTGCTGTGCTATTTTTCTTTGTCTTGCAAAAACGAACCTAGACTCCCCCTCCCTCTAGCTGTCAGTAGCTGATCTGGTCCTGAGATGATTATGTGATTATCTGTGGTGCTACAGTGACGAGTGAATAAAGCTGTCATACCAAAGCATTGGCAAATTCCTAGACAGGAGCTAGTTCACCCACAGAAACACGAGACAGCAATGTAAAAAGATAGGACTAACAGACTGCTGTGAGCAGCTTTATAGGGCCTTTATCAGGAAAAAAGGCAATCAGCAATTTAGGGAAGGTTTTTTTCCTTTGTTTAAATGTTACTTAGTTATAGGGAAAGGAAGAAAGTGGAGACGTTTGAAATATAAATGAGAAACAAAACCATAATTGACTAAAGTGTAAGCTGGTTTGTTTTTTAATTAAAGGATTTGTTTTTTAATTTACACTTGTTAGTACTTCACCTGCTGAAGAAGGATACAGCCGTGTTGGGATAGTCTGGAGGTTTTTAGTACAGTCCATCCAGCTATGTCATTTGGATGAGCGTCAGTGCAAGTTGTGAGATGTGGCTTGTGTGTAATAGGTATACTTCTAAACGACGAGTGTATAATTTTGAAATTCTCTTATTCGGATGACTGGTTTCCAGTGTTTATAAACACTGTAGGAAACACCACTTACGTGGCCCGTGTGTTAAAACGCGTGGAAGGCTCATTTCTGCATTAACTTGTAGCCTGGCTGATTTCATCTGCTCTGTCATATGACGTGGTTGCTCGTGTTGCTAGTGCATGTGCCCGTCCTGTCTTGCCTTCTCTTTGTCTGTCTGTCTGTCCTGCAGTTTTTGTCTGTGTGTGTCTATTTGTAGATGAAGGGGCGGAGGATAAGGTGGGACCGCTACACCACTGCCCAGGCTGTGGGCCTGCTGCCAGCAGGGAGTGGCGTAAGCACCTGGCCCCCTCCATTTCAGTGTCTGTGCCTGATGATGAGCCCTACAATTCGGATGAGGAGTACTATGAACACCCTTTGTTCAGCTCGGAGTGGACTGGCTCTAGTACACGTCCCAGTGCCACAGTGAAGAGCGCAGAGGTCTTGTTGGGCCATGATGAAGGTGAACTGAGCATGGTCCCATTTTGCTCCTCTTCCCCTCTTCCCGGCCACATGCCATCCATTCCATTATATATGTGCCTGGGGGTGCTGCTTTCTGGGGAGGGACCTAGTTGTTTTTTCTCCCCACATGGAAGTGACATCCCTGCAGAATCTCTCCACCTCAAAGTGAAGCTGCAGCGTTGAACGGTGAATGCCACTCCGGGGTCAGGGAATGCAAAGTCCCTGCTTAAATCGGGGCTTTTGGTGTACTGGTCTGCTATATAACAGAAGCAAAAGGAGCAGCTGGTCAAAAGAAGCATAAGCTAGTTCTGGTCTTTCTGTCAGAGAATCACTGCCAAAAACAGTGTGCAGGATAGGCCAAAAGGCTGTTACTGGAGCTAAGTCAGATGTTAGCACAATGGAAACAATCTCACGTCCACACCAAAGACAGCAGTGGAGGGTGATTAATTCTCCAGTAAGCAAAGGAAATCAAAACTTTCCCCAGTATACACTAGTGAATTCAAGCAGTACTGGGTCACGTTTGCTCTCCAGTTCTTACGTGGATACGCCCAGCTAACACTGTGTCAGCTGGCTGCAAACAAGGCAGACGTTTTAAAAAGTTTATTGTTACAGTGGTTCTTTTCCCCTCTTTCTGTGGCCCCAGTGCATCAATAAGTATGTGGCTGTATGATTTCATCAGTGCAGGTTGCATAAGAGTCAAATGGGTTTTGAGGAGTCAAGGGAGACCGTACTACAGAGACTAAAAAGTAGTTCTGCCTTCTTATCCAAGGCAGAACAGCTCATGTTTCATCTCGCAGCATTTGACTAACTCAATCTTGAGACACAGGAGGTAAAGTTAAAAGCATTACAGAATTCTCTTGAGATTCGTGTCTCAGGAAAATAGAGGTGTATGCCTGACATTACTCAGTGGGTCATTTCAAGAAAACCAAAAATGTCCAGAGTCAGCTGAGTCTGTTCAATGTAAAAGGTATCATTTGGGAAAAGGTAGCATGATACTGTGGCAACACTGACTTCTTGGTCAGCGCTAATAACTGAACGTTGTTAACGTCAGGACGTGTACCTGAAGCTAAGGGAGACAAGATCAGAGGAGTAGCTCTACTATAACTGGGTGCCCACTTGCAAGCTGTACTTGCAACACTCCTGGGTTGGTTTAGTCATGAGCAGCATCCTTGTCAGTCATATGCATTTACCTCTAGTGGAAGTGGAAGATCCCAGAGCAGCATCTTTGAGGAAGAAACAGGGGAAAAGCTGACTCATCAATGAAAAGGTAGGGCGTTATGAAACACCCCTCCTCACCCGCTGCCTGGGAGTGCGCAGTCTGTTTGGCATAAAAAAAAACCTAGCGCACAAAGGGAGCATCTGCAAGATTCCTTCATTAACTCATGGATAACTTGCTGGCATAGCTTGGGAAAACAGGATATGACTGTGTCTGTAAGATCAAATGGATGTTTTTTCAGGAGAAAAATCATTAGATTATTGAATATTTAATCTTAAGATGAGGCAGAACTAGGACAAGATGTATAGGAACGTGAGAAGGATGTCCAGCTGAGAGCGACAGTCTGTTTAGGCATTTAGTTGACACTGGCCAGCAGTGGATGCTTAGAGAAAAATATAAGAAGAATGAAGTCATATAATGATGCTTTCCCCAAGTACGCTCTCAGACTCCAATTTGCAGCTTGGAGGTGATGTTTTTTTGTAGTTAACAGCCCTGAAGAGGTTTTTGCAGTTTTGCTCTGAGCCCATGCAAACTTTCAATATCCATAGCAGTGTGTGTCTGTATATGTGTACCTTTTTGCCTCTGTAGATATGTTTGCTTATCCATTCAAGGAAACATTTTTTGGAAGCTGTAGCCAGGCCTTTTACAGCTGCTGTAATGAAGTCTACTTCATGCCAGTTCTTTTTCCGTGTTTCTTTTCTTTTTTAATGTCTGCATGCTTGACGTGTTTATTTGATGAGCTGTAATAATTCTGAGAGAACCACTATGTTCTGTTTGTATTAATATTCAGGTTGGGTTCAATCTCCCCTGATTTTAACCATCTCAGAGCTAGGCGTCTAGTCTGGCTGAGTAGCTGGGCCCCTCCACAAGTCAATGAGTAGAGACAGGCTGCAGAGGAAGATTCATGCCTTGCTAAGACAGGTATCTCGCACAGATTAGATAATTTGCCCTCTGGAGGTCTTTTCTCCACTGCCCTAGAGGGAGCCTAGAGAATGCTTCACGCTGGATGCCTGTGCTTTAGACATTTCAAGCTAGGTATGTACTGCATTTATCAAATGAAAAGTTTTGAAGGGGAATTACTGCTTTGGTGAGCAATTAATTTTGATCACATGACTTTGTGCGAAGCAATTCTTCCTTAAAAACGGGGTAAAATTTGAGACTTTTCTTATATTTTTAATTGAAAAGGATATACATACAAAAGAATGTATGACCGGAAAAAGGAAAGTGAAGCAAGTTGTTCAAGTAAGAGCTTCTTAGGACTGGACACCTGCCATTCTGCTAGGCTGCTTTTACACCCGTGCTTAAATATCCCTGTAACGCTCAGGCATCAGTCCAGTTCTGATTCGGAAATCTTCTGCCTTCTGTACATTTAAGATATAGTGTCTAACATTAATTTCATTTTTACATTTTTATTAATAATGTTGTACTTTCCATAATGTTATTTTCTCTGCCTCTAATATAGTATTTGTGTTCCTCAGATCACTTTTTAAAGGCCGTAGCTGAAGTAGGTAGTTGTATGGCTGTTTTTAACCAGGCCAATCTCAGCAGAAAAATCAAGCTCATGTAAAGAGGTTTAACTTTAATACAATGAGGCCGGAAACAGCCACTTCCAGATTCAAAACCACTTTGTTCTAAGCCTGATTCAGCAAAGTCCTTAAACATGGGGCATACTTTAAGCCCGGAGAGGTCATCAGGTTGATTTCAGCATGGCTGCTGGTCAGCTGCTTAAGTATTTTGCTGAATCAAAGCTTTCAGGCTTAAATCTTGGTTTTCTGTAAGAGGGGATGCCAATAGAGCAAAGCAGTATTTTTCCTTAAGCAGCAATTGCAGGAGTTCAGTCCGTAATGAAGACTTCGCTAATCATTCTCCTGCCATGGCAAGAGCAGAATAGAAACCACTCTTGATATTAATATACTGATCCTAGCAGCCCATAGGCTAAGTGATATATTTTAGAGATTCAGATGAAGGGACATTGCACTCAAGGGTTTCTTTGACCTAACTGGTGGTGGGAAGCCTGGGGGCTGGTGGGGAGGAAGAAGTGAAAATGAAGAATCCTTGTGTTAAATCTGTGATTTTCACATATAGAGTTCAAACATCAGGAAGCCTAAGGGAGAAAGGGTTTATAAACCCGCTCTGTAGGAATCTTGGCAGAATTCTTGGGAAACAATTAGTGATCAGCTATGGGCAAGATTTATTAAGACTGTGGAAGCGGCTGAATATTTTGCCAAATCCCAGACCCATATGTATTGACTCACTGGCATTTAGCAGTTGAGTAGTCAAGGTCAGTGAAATGAAGTTTATGCCTCATACCTTCCCTCACACCAATTGAATGTTCTGTGGTGGATAAAACAGCATATTTATCAGAAAAAAATCAGTATACTTTCTGAACACATTGATGTATTGGTGTTGTCAGAGCCATCCATCATCCAACACCATCTCCATTTGCAATGAATATTTGACCCACAGTCATCCTTGGGAGAGGTAAACCTGTAAAGCACTTTCAGCTCTCATCTTGCAACATAAATATGCTCTGGGGGAGAAAGTGTGTTTTTCCCCTAAGGAAGATTCAGTTCCACAATGATTAAAGTGGGCTGAATCCTAGCAATCCTTTGACATGCTCAGCTCTTACGTGTTCAGAGCTGAAAGTGTTATGTAAAAGCATTTCTGTTGAGCTTTGTGTTTTATGTGTACTGTTGGTGTTGATGTCATCTCCTTTTTCCATCCCCGAAGAAGAAGAAGCAGTAGAGAGTCCGATGGCCGTGGAAGCAAAACCTGCTGCTCTTCCTGGGAAGCAACTGGGGAGAGAGCACGGGCTTGTTGAGCCTGCAGACCAGGCAAAGGGCCTCAGCGAGGGTCAGCCGGATTCTGGTTTGGAGGCCAAAGTGTGTTGCGAAGACAAAGTGCCAAGTGTGGCATCCAGCAGGGAGAGCGTAACAGTTGTGGCGGAAACGCCCCCAAAAGACACATCTCCTTCCTTGGCTGAGGAAGGTGTGTCCTCCTTAGGATTGCATGTGTTTGCTGCCAATGAATTCTCCTCCAGCTTTCTCCAGTGCTTTCCAAGGCTGCTTCATTTCCTATTCTTCCCATTTATTAGTATGACTGCTCTTGTTATTATGCTTGAAGAGTGTGTAGCAGATAATTTGATTGCATAGGTGCTGTATGACAACATGGTTTCCCACCACTGCAGCTGATTCCTGATTTTTACTTTGCCATGATACAATATGCTTTGCAGCTAAGCTGATACCTCTGCGTGAGCCTTTTTCCCCCATCTCAGATGTGTTTGCCAGTCACATTGCTAAATGTATATTTTTTTTCTTTTTGGTGCAGAGATTCATCTGCTTTTCTTTCAAAAAGTAGATTTATTGACTTTGACTATGACATAAAGAGGCTTAAACGGTAGAAATGTTTTCATTTGCAGTGTGCAGTATTTTTATGCTTCAGTGCATTCTGAGTTAGCTTCCCTAAAGCTATTGCTTCTTATGTCATAATCCTTGCCGTTCATTGCATCCACCCGCTCTCTCCTTGGTCATTGCCAGAACTCTGATTTTTTTGTGTGTTTTACTGTATTACAAATGTTTAACCCTGCTAGAGTTACCCGCTCAGGCAAAATGCCCATCACTTCAACTGGGATATCTGCCTTCATCGTGAAGTTCAGGATTGGGTGCACAGGGAGAAGTTCTGATGTGCCTTACTCAGGCAAAATATTTACTGCAATCATTTGTTTTCCATAAATAAGAACTAGGAAAGGGCTTCAGGACTGTCCTTCTAATGGTATTTCTCTTCAGTCAGGGTTGAAGACAGGATGCAGAGACATATTGTACAGGGCCGTGATGTACCCATTCACTACCTGGCTAAGAAACGCTGCTTTGGGGAGCCTGGTATTCTGGCCCCGCTGAGGAAGGTGAAAGTACTTCGGCAGTCAGGATATCTTTTGATGCCACTGTTATCGTTCATTGGCACTACAGTAAGATGAGTCTAGATAGTTAATTTTGTGAAACTGTGATGACATCAGCTCATTGGCCATGTTTTTGTACATTTTACAGTTTGCAAGTAAGTCGCCAAACTTAGAAACGTGAAGGAGTAAAATTACTGTAGTTATAGATGATTTGTTTTTGCCTGCAGTGTTTAGAGCACAGTACCTTTTTTGAATAAATGTTAACATATGCAAATATTTTAAAGAATGGCCAATACTTGGAGACTAATTGTTCTAAAAAATTTATGGGCATCAGAGTCACAGTATGGCTCCATGGGCTTTAAATCAAATAATTGATACGAGGAGATTCAGATTTGGCCCAGTGTTTGTTATGACAAGTTTTAGAAAAACTCATAGAACATTTTTCAAGAGATCACTTCAGAAAGGTCTACCACGCTCTGCAGTTTAAGTCTTCATATTTTTCATAGGATATTTTTCATAGGACAGAACATGCTGTTAATAGTTAACAGAGCATGTATAAAAAAAATTAACCAGGTATTACTCCCTAACAATATGTGGCAGACTGTGAGAGTAGCATTTTTAGTTTTCAAATAACCTAGGGCCTGATCTGTAGTCATTGCAACACACCCAGTGTTCTTTGACTTCAGTTACAGCTGAGGGTGGCTGACTGTTTTGAAGACCAGGTCTCCAAGACTGGAGATTGTTAATAGCTGTACTGATGACTTACGCGTGCCAGTTTCATGACAGCAATGAGATTTTTGCCATTTGCCAAAGAGTACCTGTGAAAAGTTGGTACGGTCAAAAAGGTGGCCTCTTCTTGTATGTATTATTTCTTTAGTTTAGGCCACGTGTAGAAGAAAAATCTGATGTAAAAAAAGATGAACGTATAAACGTGCATGTTCTAAATGTTAGCAACACACGACGACGCTGTTTGCTGGAACTAATCTTGCAGACCTCACTAAAGGGAAACTAACATAGACTTCATAGTCCAGCAAAGCATGCCAATGAAGTGAGGGTTAGGTGTGGTTTTACGGTTGAATACGAACTATGAAGATGAAGTCATATAAAGTCATCTCATTTCAAGTGATGTCAGATTCACGCGTGTACAACTCACATTTTCACTGTAAAACCTCGTATATTGAGAGCAAACCAGGATTTAACACTTCAAAGCAGATTTCTAGGTAGATAGCCTTGCTGCATGTTTGCATCTTTTTCCCTCTCCCTTCCGTTATTCATACCGAGATATTGTTGTAAGCCACTTGACTGCCTGCCTGTAAGTGCTTTAAATAATTGTGTTATAAAACCCAAACAAACTACTTCAGATTTACTTACAGCCACGAAGATGGAAAACCGTGTCCAGGAGGGCGCGCGCCCTTTCACAGCAGAACCATTAGACACAAAGGAACATGAAGTTTGGAAAGAGAGTAAGACTGGTGAGCAACCTAAACCTGATGCCTTAGTTCCACAGCCAGCAAAAACAGAGGCTATAGATAAAAAGGATTCACAGAGCAAGGACAAAATGCCTTCACCTCTATCAGAACAGATTTTGGAAACCGATTCACAAAAGAAAGGGGAAGCCACTTTTGCAGAACCTGCTGCCAAGCCTCCTGTTTCTCAAGAACAGAAAGATTTGTCATCTGAACTGCCTAAAGGGGGCAAAACAGAAGAAGGAACTGCAGATGTGCCCTCGCCATCCAGCCACGTAATCTCTTTGAAATTTAAAGATGACCTTAAAGATGTGCAGGAGCTTGCCATCACCCATGGCGGAAGCTCTCTGTTGCCATCAGAACCCAAGGCAGATGCAGCCAAAAGTGAACTTCCTTCAGGCCCATCTCCCTCTGTCCTGCAGAGGCTTCCACCCGAGGACAGTTCCAAAGCGAAACAGGAACCCACTGACCAACTGTTTGCCAAAGATCTCACTAAAGATGAGCAGATCCACAGAGACAAGTCACCAACTCTGCAAGGAGAAGTCTCAGCAGTAGCTGTAGACGGCCTGAAACCGCCAAGCACACAGAAGATCCCTGCTTGGGGGGAGGAAAAGGACATGACCAAGGATGAGAGTGATGAGGAGGAAAGGTATGACTTCTATGATAAAGGGGAGGCTCGAATATTAGACGATGGTAAATTTACGACAAAACCTGAAGAGAAGACACTTTCTCTGGACAAAGTAGACTTTCAAAAGGATGGTGAAGCAAAAAAGTTACCTGATATTTTCAATGCAGAACAAGACGTGGACCAAAGAGGGCTCCCAGCAACAACAGACACAAAAAAGGAGGTGCAGCCAACCACAGAGGTGCCCGTAGGCAAGTTAAGCCAAGAACCGATCCTTGAGAAAACAGAGCACCTTGATACCACTCAGCTCTCCAGAACAGTGGAGAAGGCCCCTGAGGCACCAAGCTTAACCAGTGACGAGACTGGTACTCTAGAACCTCCTCAAGGAAAAGATGTTAAAAAAGATACCAAGGAGGATAAGATAAATGTTTTGGATTCAGCTGCTCATGACTTGACAGTAGGAGAGGATCGATCAGGAATGTCAAAGTATTTTGAAACCTCTGCTCTGAAAGAGGAAGCAACCAAAGGAGACGTTCTGAAACAAGGCAGTGATTACTATGAGCTAAGTGACACTAAAGAGAGTGCATATGAGCCTTATCGGACAGATCATCTAATCCTTGAAAACAAAGAGGAGGAGGAGGAGGAAGAAGAATTACAGGCAGAAGTGGATCAGCAGCAGAGTGTGCCTGCTCAGGAAATAGGGTACAGTGCCCTTGCTCAGAGCTTTCCGCCAGACAAGTCTGAGGAACCAAGTTCCCCAACAGAAAGAATGTTCACTATTGACCCCAAGGTCTATGGGGATAAGAGAGAGCTCCACAGTAAAAATAAAGATGACCTAACTCTGAGCAGGAGCTTGGGACTTGGCGGTAGATCTGCAATTGAACAGAGAAGTATGTCTATTAACCTGCCCATGTCCTGCCTGGATTCAATAGCTCTAGGATTTAGCTTTGGCCGTGCACATGATCTCTCTCCCCTTGCTTCAGATATTCTAACTAACACTAGCGGAAGCATGGATGAAGGTGACGACTACTTGCCAGCAACCACACCAGCGCTGGAGAAGGCCCCCTGCTTCCCCATTGATAGCAGAGATGAAGATGAGCACGTTGAAGCGGAGAAAGCAATGCCTGAAGAAAACGTCCAGCCTGAGACCTTGGTTGAGTCACCTTTCCCAGCCAAAGACTATTACAAAAATGGTGCTGTAATGGCTCCTGATCTCCCTGAAATGTTAGACTTAGCAGGGACAAGATCTCGATTAGCCTCTGTGAGTGCAGATGCTGAGGCGACGCAAAAGAAGTCAGTTCCTTCTGACACTGTTGTGGAAGACAGCAGCACAGCCCTGCCACCTGTGACAGATGAAAATCACATAACTCTAAAAGCGGAAAGTCAGCTAGAAGACTTGGGTTACTGTGTTTTCAATAAGTACACAGTCCCACTTCCTTCTCCAGTTCAAGACAGTGAGAATTTAACAGGTGAAACCTGTCCATTTTATGAAGGCACAGATGAAAAACTGAGACGTGGCCTAGCTCCCGACCTGTCTTTAATAGAAGTGAAGCTGGCAGCCGCTGAAAAATCAAAAGACGAATTCCTAAGTGAAAAAGATTTAGGTCAGCATGCTACTGGTGAATCTTTTCTGGTGAGGGACTTTGAGCAGTCAGAGAAAAAAGAGAAGTTGGATACAGTGCTGGAAAAAAGCGAAGATCAAGTTGACTCTAAAGAGATCTATCCCATTAAAGGTACAGAGCCAGAGAAGACAAGACCTGAGGCAATCTTAGAAGTGAAAGAAGAAGGTGTGGTTGATAAAGTTCATGTAACTGATGGTACTACATATGACAGAATATTAGCTACAGAGGTAATAAAAGAAGAAGATGCTGTTTCTTTGTTGATTGAGAAGGAGGAAAAGACTCTTAGTGTTGTTCCCGAAACGGTTGAGATAGAAACTCCAATAAAACCAGATTATAATGCTATAAAGCATGATTTGGAAGTGGCTGCAAGGAGAGCTGACCAAGAATATCAGAGTCAATTGGATACTAAGATCCGTGAGGTCGTTTCTCCCCCTTCAGGGCAAGACAAAGCCTCCGTTAAAAGAGCAGAGCCCGAACCTCAAGAAACTCAGCAGAAAGATCAGACCGTTTCGTCCAGAGAAGCAAAGGATGCAGATGTACTTTCCAAGACTGAGCCTACTCATGTGAAGGACAGCACCAAATTGACCGAAACAGAAATTAAGGAAAAAGTACCTAAGCCCGATCTGGTACATCAAGAGGCAGTTGATAAAGAGGAATCATATGAATCTAGTGGAGAGCACGATCAAGCCCAAGAAGGTTTGAATGGAGAATCCCTGAAACCAGAGGATATCAAAGGAGAACTTCTGAAACCTCCTGTGTCAGGGGAAGATATTCCTGCAGAGTTGCCAGCAAAGGAACCTTCTGTGGAGCTCCCCCTTCCAAAAGCTGAGCCTCTGCAAGAAGAGGCTGCTGATGTTCAGATGGAGAGCATACCACAACCTGCAGAGGGAATTGAAAAAATTCCAGATGCAGCTGTGAAACACATGGAAATCCAAAAGCTGCCACCATGTGAAGTGACAGCTGAGGCCACAAAAAGTGAAGAGCATGAGGAAGAAGAGGTAGAAGGAGGGCAAGAAGAAAAAGAAGAGGGTAAACAGCAACTTATATCAGAAGTGTCCCCAGAAGTAGACTTAGGGAAGCCCACCAGTGAAGAAATGCCGGCCAAGGTTAGCCCAGAAGCACTGCTTGAACTGAAAGGCGTTATTGAATCTGTGGTGACAGTAGAGGATGACTTTATCACAGTGGTGCAGACAACAGTCGATGAGGGTGAATCAGCTTCTCACAGTGTGCGCTTTGCTGCTACTCAGGAAGACATGGAGACAGGGGACTCCCAGGCTGAAGAGGAACTGGAAGTAGAAGAAGTGGCTGACATCCGTGCTGAGCCCAAGGAGGGCTCCCCAGAAGCTCCTGCTACACCTGAGAGAGAAGAAATCCTGCTCACAGACTACAGGACAGAGACGTGTGATGATTACAGAGATGAAACAACTATCGATGACTCCATCATGGACACAGACAGTCTCTGGGCGGATACTCAAGGTGTGCATTATCCTTTTTGTTTTGTGTGTTAAGTATTTTTGCTTCCGAATCATAATGATCGAAAAGAAAAATTATTATAACAGTAACAGTAATCTCAGCGTATTTCAAAAATGTGGTAAAATAGTCTGCCTTTTTTTATTAAGTCATCTACTCTGTCGTCAACTATTTTTACCCTGCTCCTCCACAGTATTGTTAACATTTGTTACTAATCTTTTGTTTGTTGTTATAATTTGCTCTGATCCTACAGATGATGATAGGAGCATCATGACTGAACAGTTAGAGACTGTTCCTAAAGAGGAGAAGGCAGAGAGAGAATTGCGAAGATCATCTCTCGATAAGCATAAAAAAGAGAAACCTTTTAAAACTGGGAGAGGCAGGATTTCTACTCCTGAAAGGAAAATAGCTAAAAAGGAACCTAGCACACTCTCCAGAGATGAAGTGAGAAGGAAAAAAGGTTCATTTAACACTCCCTATTACAATATATATTTTATATATAAAGATAT
The DNA here is from genome assembly GCF_040807025.1 of Struthio camelus. NCBI lineage: Eukaryota > Metazoa > Chordata > Aves > Struthioniformes > Struthionidae > Struthio > Struthio camelus. The sequence continues at coordinate 7,227,964 of NC_090947.1, read as the reverse complement.
ATATATATATATATATATATATTTTGTACTACTGTGCAGTATTATCAGGTTACTCTGTTGCAGAAGATGTGTACCTTAATAGTATTAACTGCAGTGCTTTTTAATGAGACATTGTACAATTATATGAAAAACTACGTGCAAGGCTCACTGCTCCATCAGTCCAGTTTTTTGTAGGCGTTCCCTCTCGGCATTGGGTAGCACATCTGAGGTTAATGCACCAGGGTTTCCCTTCTTCTGACTTAGGATTCATTCACCCCAGTAGAACCAACTCATCGGGTTGGAGTTGTGGAGCAGTGGGCCTGCCGCTTGATGTATTGTCATATCAAACTGTTCGGTGTCTTTTCCTGATTCTATGCTTTTGTGTTTTCTTGTCCATAGCAGTGTATAAGAAAGCTGAACTTGCTAAAAAAACTGAAGTTCAGGCCCACTCTCCCTCCAGGAAAATCATTTTAAAACCTGCTATCAAATATACTAGACCAACTCATCTCTCCTGTGTTAAACGGAAGCAGACAGGTGACTGCGCTCTGTTCAGTTATGCAATGTGGCTGGCAAACATAGACATTTTTTTTTTTTTGTAAAACTCATGGCTATAGCAGCTTTTCTATTTTTTTATTTTTCCTCTAAGAATATCAGTCTTCACAAATAGTATTGCTTTTTTAGTGTTTTGTATCATTTTTCTTTTCTTTTCTGCTTTCTTTCCCAGTGTGTGTGTGTTTGTTTAATGGAGGCCGTGATCATGTATGCTTGTCATTGCTTGGACCTCCAAGTGCCGTGGTTGTATCTTGGCATCATGGTTATAGTGTGTTGGTGGAGGAATTTCTAGTCATCTCTTTTTTTTTTTAATTATGTTTTTTTTTTTTTCTGGTGGGAAAATGTTGACAGCTTAAACCATGGTATGCATTTCCATTATTTTGCTTTTTTTACTCTCATGCATAATAAGAAGTGTTTCAGACTTACTTATATATTGTTGATTAATGTTACCTGCATTGACACTTCTCAATCTGTTACTGATGTTTATGATGTACAGTCAAAATCCACAGGGGGAATCCAGCCACAAGCAGTATGAAGCTGAAAGAGAAGAAATCTGGGCTCATACTACGAAAGCGTTCCAAGCAAAAATCTTAGTATTTGGTAGAGGAAGATGAAAGGATGGACAAAATATTCCTGTTACGTCTTGATAGATATATCATTATTTAGAGGACCAAAATGAGAATATTTTCAATATTTTCATCATATTACTCTTACTGCTTCTGTGAGTTCAGGGTGGAAAGATTATCGTCTCGGAATTTACTATTAAAAAAAAAAAAAAAACCCAAAAAATTGCTAAAAGAGGCCGGATTTTCTGTTATGTAACATATCTGCCTGCTGCAGTGTAGTTACTCATGGGTGGAACTAGGGTTATCAAGTGAAGAATCATGCCCAGCAATGCAAAGCTACTACGGTGTAGTGTAGTTATAGGCCTCTTCTAATGCCTTGGAAATTTAGAGTAGGATTTATTACGCAGCACAGAAGAACACTGTGCAATGCCAAAAGCGTTCCTAAGGAGTTGCTCCCATGCACTTTTGCACCAGTCAGTCACCTCTGTGCTAAATTTGGACCATCTTCAATATGGAGGTCTGACTATTGAAAATACAGTAGAAGGATAGCATGTGAAGGTAACTCGAATACCCTAACAGTGTAAAGTGTGTATCATCTACAGGTTGTATTCCATTAGGAAAACAGAACTAAATATTTGGTCTCGTTTTTGCTGGTGTGAGGGAATCTAGCGCTAACTCCCGTCGCAAGAAGTGGAGCCAGAGGAGGAAAGGCTGATTGGACCTCTCTGTGTTGCAGCGATGGCTCCTCTGTGAGCAGTCTCTGGCCTAACTTTCCCTCTAGACCTTGGACTACTTCTTGCCACCTTGTTCATCGTTTCTTGAAGCACAGTTTGGTCAGCTCAGAAGTTATGACTCATAATTCACAGATTATTTCAGAAGACCTATTGGGTTCAATAAGCACTGGAAATGAGGAATTGATTCTTTACGTCGTGTACGAAGCGTGGGCTTTGTAGCATTCTCGTCTTCCCCTACGTTTCTACAGCCGTGTGGTCAGTGCTGTCTTGCCTCCAGATACTCCACCACTAATTCTTTTGAAATCTTCAGGCCTGGTAGTGTCCCAGAGAGGCCTGAATCTTACTGATAGACTCACATAAGGAAATCTGCTGGGTGGGCCAAATGTGTGCTGCCTGGCAAGTCAGAGCTTTTTCTCTCTCACTTTAATACATAGTGAAGCAGAGGTACTAGTCAAATCGAAAAATGTAATACAAGAACATCCTCTCTTTATGTTTAAATACTAAGGTGGAGGGCAAATTAAAAAAATCCTTCAGAGAATGAGGCAAACTTTCAGTTGAATTCAATCCACTGGCATTTTTACTGTGGTGAACCAGAATGGTGGACCCACGTTGATCTTAAATTTGTATTAATGTTGGTTTTGGCTGAACTTGGAGGTTTGGGCTCTAAAGCAGAGTAGCTTGAGCCGTATCACAAAGTGAGCGAAAATATTTCTGCAGATGTTTCACTGTACTCACTGTTGCTGGAAAATTCACAGTAACCGTGATTTTCTTGTCTCCCCTTTTTATACTTATTGATAGGACTTGATGGGAGGCCACCTGAAAAGATGTCACGTGATACTGCACACCAAGAGCCTAGGCAGCTGTATGTTAACCTACATCTCACTGAGCCTGAACCAATCATCAAGACCTTTTCAGGGTCTGAAGCTCAGAGGGGCATTGTTTTTCCATATCCATCTCTCATTTTCTTTTATGTAAAATACAAGATCATTGCTTGAGACCAGTTTTATATCCTTTCTGGAATTGTCTTGTCAGCTTTAGTGATAACCTGGCCAACAGAGCCCCACTAAAAGTCCTTCCGCCTTGTAGTCACTACAGCTTTGAGTATATTCCAGTCATGTAGCCTCCGTGTTAAGTTTTCTTTGACTTTAAAATTGAACATATCCAGTCATAAGGTACAGCTGTCTCCATCATAAAGTTAAAACTTGCTCATATTTTCTGTGTAGTGGCCCAGGAAATTAATTATTTCCCTATTACCTCAATACCAGGAAAAAAAAAAAAAACCCACTTGTCATTGTGAGGTAGGTACGGGCAAGTACTGGTAACTTATGCCACTGTATCGTCAAGCAAGGGGCTTTGAATCATCCTACTTTTTAAAAGGTTCACTGTTGAAATTCAGAGAATAAGGCCAACTTTGAGGAAAGCCCTGTGATGTCTTTGCCTTGGCTTGCGCCGGGGAGCGCCAGGCTTTGTCGCGGGCCTGTCCCCTGTGTGATGTCACAGGGGCGCCGGCGCAGCCGCGGGCGACACCTGCCGCCTCTTGCATGGGCGCCAGCATGCAGTAGGCTTGCGTTCCTTGCCTTCATTTCTGGGGTCAGCCCCCCGAGGTAAAACATGGTCGTACTTAAACTGGTGGCAGAGCACATAAAGATACTGTGAAGTCATGATCCAGATCTTTTGTTCAGATGGAGGCATTGTGGTGCTCTCAGGTAAGTGGGCATGAGCAGCACACGCCTGCTTTCCATGCCACAGCAGAGGCACGGGGTTCAGTGCCAACGGAAGAAGGAGAGACGTTCTGTATGATTATTTTAGAGAGATGCAAAACAGACCAAAAACAGCACTAACAGATGTGGTAAAATGCAGTGCAGGAGGACTGTGCTGTACTTTTCCCTGTTTCAAGTTCAGAACTAAAGTATACAGTTGTATATTCTTTTCCTCCTCCCAAAGCTTCTCTTCTACTCTTTCAATTGAACTAAAAGATAAATAGCAAGGAAGCAATATTAGGAGGACAGAACTACTGAGTGGGAAGTTCAAGCTTGTAGCAGGAAACCAGGGATTTCACCCCCCCACACACACACACCTGGTGCAAATGTGTGCTGCAACTGTGCATGGAAAGGAGAAAATTCGTCAGAACCGTCCTGTACAGTGTTTTAGGGTTGGTTCTGTAGTTGAAAGACAATGAGGTTTATAGCTAGAGACTGTCATCTGTGCCCACTGTCCTGCTTCTGCATTTGTTGAGCTTTTGTCTCAAATCATGTTATAACAGATAAGTGAAATACCGATTTAAGACCCTTGCTGTCCCAGATTTAATTTGAATTCTAAAATCTGAAGGCTGGTTGACCCATGGCGCACTGAGCTTTTGGACACTACTGGGAAGATAATTCAGCAGGGAATTTCTGTTAAGAATTGCGGCTGTATTTTGAAAAGTGGTTGGTAATTTGAAAGGCCTCCCTTTAAAAATTTTCATTTGCTGATTCCTTAAAGGAGCCTGATTTTTAGAGGACAGTTGGTCAATGCTTTATGAAAATCAGGACTCTAAGATGTCTCAGGATGGACCTTCAGAACTACAGGCTCTTCTAATTGTGTGTCATTTTTTAAATTTTATACCCTAGTTTCTAGACTTCTAGGAACATGACGGCAAAATTCTGATTTGTTTGAAATGTGTAGAATGCTATTTTGTCTCAAGTATGATGAATATAGGACATATTTACGGCAGGTTTCTTTCTGCACACAGCTTACTGAGACTAATTCACAAGGTAATTGCTTTGTACAGTAGTGCCAAGGCATTTGATCATTCTAACTGTATACTAAGTGGAAACACATATATGTATATTTTTTAACCATCAAGTCTTTGTTTGGGTCTCTCAGCAGCAGGCGGTGAAACAAACCAGGCTCCTGGTGTACTTAAACAAGCAAAGGAAAAACTCTCAGTGAGTAAAGTCATCTTTTCATCATCAATTTTTATAGTCTCCTTTTTGTCCTTATTGCAGTTGTTTGTGTGTTAATTCAGTACATAATTGTGTGTTCCCTTTAGAATGTTTTTGCCATATTCATTATTCATTTAAAAGGCTAATGAAAGCCGTCTTTCCTGAATAACTCCTAAATTACAGTCACAGGTGGTACGTGATGACTGTTTTGCAAATCCACAGGGGGCAGGCAGACTCCAGACTCTGGAGTTTGATGTTGTTCAGCATTTTGAGCCTGGTCCTCCTCCAGGGGAAACCGTGTGCCCCTTGGCCCTTTTCGCAGCACCTGACCCCTTAATCGACTGTTAGATACTGCCGCTGGACTGGCTGCAAGGCTGTGATGTGCTCTTACATCTCCTCGTGTTCCAAAGAGCTCATGCCTGTTTAGAAATTATTAGCCAAGAGCATTTTATACGTGAATAAGTTCTTTCTGATTGGCCATTTCCTGGACCGCTGATCTCTGTGTCAGTGTTTTAACCTGATAGTTATGTGCCCTGCCTTCAGCTGCTCTGCAGCCTATCCTGCTCCTTGCGTCCAGTTCTCCTCTGCTGATTTTCCTTCAGCAAATACTGCAGTACCTCCTGCTGTGCTGCCATGCTAACCCTACCACTCTAAAATCCCCAAGAAACCTCTTTTCGCTCTCCCCTAAGCAACTCTTGTTTTCCATGACACTGACGCATGCTAACTCACAACTTCAGCACAGCGATTATTTGTCATTGTTAGCCACTGTTAACAATAATGGAGAAGTTCCTTAAGATTCCCCTTATGTTTCCTAATACATTCCATGGCTGTTGTGTTTCATCAGTCTAACCAGGCTGTCAGGTCCTTGGGGAACAAAAAACTGTGTCTCGTAAAGTGCTATGCAGGTCGTTGACGAATTGGAAGAAATTGGTCATAATGATAACAGCATAACTTTTTTGAGGCTATGCAGGGAGCTGTGAAATTTACACCTGAATTCAGCCATAGATTTGGGGATTTGGTGTGGTATTGTAAGCCTGGCCTGTTTCAGGTTATAACTGAGGAACTTCTGGAGCTTCTTTACTGGAATAGTAAGAAATACCTAGACGGGCTTCTGATCTGAGTCAGCAGTAAGATTTATTGTTGTCTGCTCTTTGGGGGTGATCAACATTTACCCAAGAGAAATCGATACTAGTGCATTTTCAGAGCCTTCTGTGCTATGAGTATAAGCACTGCATAATCATTTTCTGAAATGGTCTGCTTTCTATGCGTCTTTCTTCTTCCTGTCCCTTACCTGATGGCAAAGATCAGAAGTCTGTCCTCCGCTTTCTTTCTCTCCCTGTTACTTCCCTTCTCTGGTTGCAACACTCACCCGTCTCTTGGACATTTCCTCCCTTGTGCCATGTCTTCATCTTTACCTTCCTAAAGACCTCTCCTCTTTTGTTTTTGTTGCTGTGTGTGTTCCTGTCTTGCAGCTTTTCCATCCTTCAAGTGCAACCTTTTCCTCTCCACTGGTAATGTTACACCATCCAACCCCCGCAGTTTGTCATCCATCTTCAAACCACAGTTTGCATATTGCATTTCAGAACAAGTTCAGGAAAGGCTAAGCAGTTCCATCTGCTGGAACGAGCTGTGTACCTGTGTCAGCGAAATGTTAAGAACATCAGCCATGCATTATGAATGTGTATTCCCTAGCTAGCCTCTGAAGTAAAGCTTTCTGCATCCCATGTTCAGCGATCCCTGAATTGCTGAGTCTTAATCAGGGCTACATTGATCTTTGTCCGAAGGGCAGCTGTCACTTCCATCAACATGAATTTTAGCAGAGGTCAAAGGTAATATACAGCTAACAGAGAATGAGAGTAGTTTACTGGGTAAAGCACAGGCTGGGGCAGAGGCGTTTCATTTCTTTACTTGCTCTACCAGTCTTCCTTGAGCATGCCACTGAAATCAGCTGGGCCACATTCTGCTGCTTTTACTGATGCTAAAAAGTGCCCTGCTCCCTGAGTAACGCCAAGGGGGTATAGACTAACAATCCCAGAGTGATGCATTAGCTCTAGGTCCTGCCTTCCCCCGAGTTGTTCCACTGAAAGATCTTGGTCACGTCCATCTTTAGGATCCACATTAGAGGTGTGTATTCATGGAGGACACTGGTATGCAATATGAGTGAGAAGGACAGGGTCTCTGCACTGGGCAAGATTCTTAATCTGTAAGGGCTTTCCAGTCTCATTAAGGGAATCATTTTGAGTGACACCCCCCCCCCCACACACACACACACAGAAAAAAAGCTAAAACTGTTGAATGAACATTTGGGTCTCCAAGTGTGCGTACTTCGTGTTATCTCAAGTTAGTAAATCAGGTGAAAGGTGCTTACATAATGTCTGCTTTTCAGAACCACCTGAGATACCCAACTTCCACAGAGTTTCAGCAGTTATTAAACACCTTAGTGTTTAGCCCAAATTTTCTCAACTGGATGGGACCCAAAAATTGGATTACGACAAATTGGGCTAAGCCTGGAGAAGCCTTTGCTGTGACAGAAACATTTTCATTAGCATTGTCCAGTTTCTATTTAAAATAAATATATACTGATTTTGTTCTGTGTACTCTCGTAAAGTGAAATAGTTTTTAAGAAAAAGAGAAAATTATGTTGCAAAGCTCATTTTAGAAATATATTCTTGCTTGGAAATCGCCTCCATCCTTTGACCTAAACTTTGACCTTGCTCAGTGGAGCCACCTGATCTGGATGGTCCTGATGTGGCTGGCTACCCGATCTAGAAGTCCAGCTCAGCCGTGTTCTGGGACTAAAATTGTTTATTAGCCAGTTCTGCAACTCTTACTCATGTTGATTAGTACATATGTACTATGGATGACATTAAGCACCCCAGCCTCAGTTTTCTGTAGGTTGAGTATCTCGTCTAAACCAGATACTCGTCAGTAGAGAGCTGGAAAACTCTAGGGTATGACTCATCCCACTTTTTTGCTCATTTTCTAAAAAGCACAACTTGAGGGGTGACTCATACAGCTTTTGTGAACATTGAGAAAGCCTAGGTGACTGGCTTAGATTAAATGCCAGCTTTTTCGTGGCTAAAGTTCTGTACCAGATCCCATACTTAACATTGGGATTTGTTTCTATGAGTAATTTCTGTGAATACAGAGAGGATCAGGACTACATTGCCAAGGTAAGAGCCTTGCAGTTATTCTTTGTAGCACCGTTTATACCCTTGGGAGAAAAAAGAAAAAAAAGGTGTTGCTTAAGGGAGTAGCCCTGTTCTCTTTCAAAGTAACTCCTTTTTGCAGGGCAGTCACGTGCTCATCAGTGTCAACAGAGCATTTACAATCTGTCCTATTGACTTTTATTTTTTTTCAGTGTGGTATTATCGATATTCAGAATCAGACAAGTATCTGATCACAATGACATGTCATGTCAAAATTTCAAGCATATAAGGGTTTCATCCCAGGTCTCCACGTTGTCAACAGGGACCTACAAATTTCCACCATGACACCGAATGCACTTGTGGTGCATTTAGTATTTTGTGTATACACAGTGGCATAAGAAACACTGCTGTCATGTCCTTCTGTCATTCTGGGAATATTGCTGTAACTTTGCTTTAAGATTCCCACAGTTTTATTCTTGAGCATAACCTGGGATACCACACTTCAAACGCACAACTTGGTTTTAAAAGACCGGGCTAAAAGTCGGTGCTCCTGTAGCTTTGCACTTGCTTCTAATGCATCCAACTAGCAGTTGTACCAGCTTTTGTTGTGTCTGGCATCATTTTTGTTGTATTAATACACGGCAAAAATAGTATCCGCAGAAAAGGGACTCCCTAGAATCAGTAACTCTGACCAGACACAGATGTTTTCAGTCAAACAACACAGAGCTAAAACTTCCCTGCATGTCCGAGAACTGCCACAGACACACCATTACCAGACAAAGGAAAAGTATTAACTCATGGCTTGGCTTTTTTTTTTTTTGTGTGTGTGTCCATGTTGCATGTGTTTTCCTTTTGTTCAGCTTCATGTTGTGTTTTCTTTTGTTTGTTTTCTCATGACTAGAGTGCCTCTTTGTCAAAGATTCCTGCCTCAAAGTCTAGAGCAAAGTCATTGCTTCCTCCACGACCCAGCTCAGCTTGCTCATTAACTACTAAAAGGGCCACTTTTCTCGCTACAGACAATTATTATGTTCGGCCCTCCTCAGCGGGCCCAAGAGACTGCTTGCCCTACTCAAAATCAGACGCTAAGGTAAGGTAGCCAAGTTAGTAGAAAGAGTTAGCGCAGAGATGTGCAGGTGAATTCCATGGATCGGATTCTCTCCCCAGTGAGCTTGAGTAAATCTCTGTGAAGTTAACCTGGGATTACTTACATCCATTGGCAGTAAAGTTGATTATTAGGCTGCATGCTACAAAATCAATAAAAACAAGGGAGATTCTCCAGAGGAAACATAAGTGAAATAACTTAAACATAGAAGGACATGTCTTCCTTCTGTTGATGACATGGATGCTGCTTCATTGACTGCTGAGAAGTTGTACCCGTTTGCACGTGGGTAAATGTGACAAACAGCAATACTACTTTGCCTTCCAGGAGAAGTTTAAAAAACAGAAAATTAAATTTCAGCCAGTTGATATTCTCTGAAAACAAATTCAGTCGCCAGTGTAAGAGGGTGCAGTTCTCATGATCAGCAATAAAGGCTGAAGCTGTAGGAAGCAAATTTAATCTATGCATGGTACCATGTTGAAGAAGTTGCAGTAAGAGTTTAAAGAGCTGGTTGGCAGTTTTCCATCCTAGCTTCCTGGTGTTCACGTTCCACTTGCATTGCATTATCTACCTGATGCTGACTTAATGACTGTTATGTTACGTCAAAGCCGTTTTCCCTATTGACTTCCATTTTCTGTCTAATGGTATGCCTCGTGCGTCTCTTACTGGTTTGGTCCGTCATGCTAGTTGCCCTTGGGAGAACCATCTACTTACACAAGAATGTCTTTGATAGCCCATCCCAGAAGTTCCACAGTATTATAGTATATTCAGATATCCACTGCTCTAACTGGGATGAAAAGCCGGTATCTGCTGATTTCAAAATGGAAAAAAGATGAGCATAGAAGGAAGCAAGAGAAGACATCAGGTTGTAATAGTCCTGCACTCAAAAAATAACCACTAGCCAAAACTGTTTCTCCTTAAAAAATCAGAAGTTAATGTTGAAAAATGCCAAAATTCACCCATTACCTAATAATATAATGTGTGGTGTGTTCTAGACCACCGTTATTGCAGTTACGTTGCAAGTGAATTCACATGAGAATTTCACACCTGAGCTCTTGGTGACTTTTTTACTTTCAACTTGAACAAAGTAAAAACTTGTTTCTCATTAAGAATCAGATCTGGAAGCCATCCATATTTAGATCTAAGAGTATCTGTTTCAAGTAGCTCAGGAGACGGCTGCCTTTGTTGTGTTGATGGAAAAGACATCTATGCTAGCTTCACAGGAATTTAGATCATAGTCCAGTAGTCCGCTATCATCTGCTGAAGTCACTGGGAGCTTTATCTTTGACTTCAGTGGGAGTAAAACCAGTCATTAATAGATGCTTGGTCAAACCAGTGGGAGATGAAAGGCTTTGCCTGCACCAAAGGCTAAGTTTATCTTTAGGAAAGGGTAGGTTATTTAAGCTAGGGTGAGATTTTGCAGAATTTCTCACTTGAGGGAAGTCTCTCACCAGGAATGGAGTTCTGACCACTCTGAGCACCACAGTTGATCCTTTCCTTTTGGGTGCTGCAGTAAAGCACCAGGGAGCTAAGCAGAGTATGGGAGGCAGCTAGATCCCTGCCATTTTCTGCATGAGTAGTAATCTGGGCCCATGGAATGAGGCTTGTGCCCCTGTCCACAGGAAGAGAGAGAAATCAGAACCCAAAGGGGGATGTTTTGAAAACTAAACGTTCCTTTTTTATTTTGCTGCTACTAGGATGGAGTAAGCAAGAGTCCAGAAAAGCGTTCCTCTCTACCAAGACCTTCCTCTATCCTTCCTCCTCGAAGAGGTGTCTCAGGAGACCGAGACCGAGAGGAGAACTCCCTCTCCCTCACAACTTCCCTTTCCTCTTCAGTACGACGGACTACTCGTATGTTCTTTGCACTTCAACTCTCTCCTACTGCTGTGGTTGTCGCCCCTCACTGTTAGATTTGTCCCACGGTCGCCATACCATGTGTCCCTCGCCCTTTGCACTGAGGGGTATGTCTGAGGTGTGGTGTTGGAAATCAGAGCCTCAAAGATTGTTTCTGTTCACATATCAAGCACTTGAGCAGAAGGGCTTGAAACCAGTCATGGAAGGCATCCTTTCTGCAAAGCCCGCCGGGAGCTAGGACTGCAGTTCAGGCTTACTGCCCATGTTAGAAAATGTCATTGCAGGGACCTCACAGCTAGGTAAGATATTTAACTCAAGATATTTATAAACGGCAACAAGAACGAGACAAACCTGAAGTAGGCAGTAAAAAAATTCTGATGGATCTGAAAATACTGAACCTGATAGTTACAGTCATTAATTTGCTGTTTTACTGTAATGACCTCCCTGTGTTCTAGTCTAAGGATAAAAGCTCTCTATTCTGAGAATTGCAGAGATGATGTTAGCTATTGGAGTGGCTCACTGGGGTAAATCAGGGTAGTTAACCAGCAGCATCCTTTTATGAGGACCAATTCTATCAAATCACAAGCCAAAAGAAGTTGTAGGACAAAGAGACTTTTACCAAATACCCCCAAAACTTTTAGCTTGATTTGCATTCAGCCCAGCCCTGGATGTGGTGTGGCTCCTTGCTCTCCCATAGGAATTCTTCTGGCTTGCTCTCTTTAGAAACCAATCACTGCCCTTTTTAAAAGAAGCTAAGGGAAGTAGATGCTAAAATTCTACGAAAGAGGCCTTTGAAATTCTTGGGTGATGCTCCAGAAGTAAAACAAAGACCCTTTGCAAGCAGAGCGACCCCAGGTGGCTCAACAGCCCATTCTGCTTGCTAGGAGCAAAAGGCCATTGAGCATCTGCAACTGTGGTGGAAGGGTTGAGCAATGAAAAATAAATAAAGCAAAGCTGCAGGGACCTGGGGAAAAAAAAAACCCAAAAAAACCCCCCAAAAAACCCAAACACATTCCCTTTCCATTACAGTAGGTATAGTGAGAAGGTTCTGGTTTAGGGTTGGTTGAGAAAGAAAAAAACCATTCAGGGAATATGTTCAGTCTATTTAATGTGTCACGTAGAACGAAGACAATTTCTCATGGACCCTAGGAGCAGCAGTGCGTTGAGTTTGGTCCATCACCATTAAGTAAACAGAGTAATTACCAGTTAACTTGAATGGGATTTTGGTTAGTCCTGCTGGATGCTCCATAGAGGTCCATTGGATTTATTGTTCCTGAACGTTTTAAAGGTGAAACCGTGTATATGCATCCATTCAGCGTTGAGGTTCTCAGGCTTTAGGAGTTGATTTGCTCTTTCTCTGAGTGCTTTGCTATAAACACTGTATGGAGCTATCTCAGCTTCTTCTGTTCATTTGCTGTAGAGAGTTACAAGCAAAGTTGGCTGCAGAAAGCACAATGTCACGAATAAACTTGATTATTGTGTTTAGGCAAAAAGGACTAGCAATGCCATTAACACTGAGTGGAGCCACTACAAAACGTTACAGGGTGTTTTTTAAACTTGCATGTAGATATAACTAAAGTGTAACTTCTAATCAAGGTTGCCTTCTGTAATTGCGTTCTTTCACTGCACTTACTGAATATTGAACTTTAACATCATGAATTTCAACAAAGGGAAGTGCAGAGTCCTGCACCTAGGGAGGAATAACCCCACGCACCAGTGCAGGTTGGGGGCTGACCTGCTGGAAAGCAGCTCTGCAGAGAAGGTCCTGGGAGTTCCAGTGGACAAGTTGACCGTGAACCAGCAATGTGCCCTTGTGGCAAAGAAGGCCAACGGTATCCTGGGCTGGGTTAGGAAGAGCGTTGCCAGCAGGTCAAGGGAGGTGATTCTTCTCCTTGACTCAGCGCTGGTGGGGCCACACCTGGAGTGCTGTATCCAGTTCTGGGCTCCCCAGTATTAGAGAGAGGGACCTGCTGGACTGAGTCCAGCGAAGGGCCACTTAGATGTATCTATCAGTGGACTGGAGTATCTTTCATATGAGGAGAGGCTAAGGGAGCTGTGACTTTTTAGCCTGGAGAAGACAAGACTGAGGGAGGATCTTATATGAATGTATATATAAATATCTGAAGGGAGGGTGTAAAGAGGATGAGGCCAGATCTTCTCAGTGGTGCCCGGTGACAGGACAAGGGGCAACAGGCATAAACTGAAACACAGGAAGTTCCATATGACTGTGAGGGTGACAGAGCACTGGAACAGGTTGCCCAGAGAGGCTGCGGAGTCTCCATCCCTGGCGATTCTCAAAAGCCAGCTGGACAGGGTCCTGGGCAACTTGCTCTAGGTGACCCAGCTGGAGCAGGGGGGTTGGACCAGATAATCTCTAAAGGTCCCTTCCAACCTTAACCGTTCTGTGATTCTGTGAGCTTGGGGGACGTCTGCCCATCTGCACAGCAGAACCGTAATTCTTGTTCATCAGCTGAATGTTTGCTCAGGATTCAGCTGCGGATACCAGATTACCAGCAATGGTATATGATCAAAAGCAGCCAGGCATTCAGATGGTGTAGTTTCAGGATTAAGATCAGAATTTTCACCGCTATCTAGTTTAACCCCCAAAATCCATGGAAATAGATGGCAACACTCTCACTGGCTGACAAGGTTATCGCATCAAGTCCCCAAGAGTAGATTCAGATAGTGTGTCTCATTTTCCTAAGAGGGAAATCAGTGTCTCAGTCTTGTGCCCCGTCTAGCCAGCTTTGAAGGAAGCATAGGCATTTTGGGAAGCACATCTGTACTGCAGAATGGAAACCTCAGTCACCACCTGGGTGAATTACCAGCTCAACCACAGGTGACAAGGTGACAAGGTAACTCTTGGCAGGGTTGACTAGCTAAGTAAGACACAGACACCTGGTCGGCTGCTCCAGTGTTAGCACAGACAGAGCCATCTTAGAGCTGTGTCTCACAGGGTTGCAGTCTTGGGAGGTGCAGTATGGTGAAGAGCTGTATCTCTTTGGATCTAATGCTGTTTTTTTTTTTCTTGCATGTAGGATCAGAGCCAATTCGTAGCAGAACAGGAAAAAGTGGAACTTCTACCCCCACCACTCCTGGTTCTACTGCCATCACTCCAGGGACCCCACCTAGCTACTCCTCCCGTACCCCAGGCACTCCAGGGACCCCCAGCTATTCCAGAACCCCGCACACTCCTGGGACCCCCAAATCTGCCATACTGGTACCCACTGAGAAAAAAGTTGCCATCATTCGCACTCCTCCCAAATCTCCAGCCACTCCGAAGCAGCTACGGGTTATTAATCAGCCTCTACCTGACCTCAAGAACGTCAGGTCTAAAATCGGTTCAACAGATAACATCAAATACCAGCCTAAAGGAGGGCAGGTAAGGATTCCACTCTTTATATTCATCCATATTTGGTTTATTCTCATGTGTACAGTGCAGTGCTGGGATGGGATGGGAGCAGTCTGGAGTTGCCTCGTAAATGCTGCTTCTATTGTCGCTGCCATAGACATTGGTTGTTTTTTAAGTGATGTTAAATGGCAAGGGACAGGATTACCTTCAGGAAAATATTTTGTCACCTGAAAATTAACAGTGCCTCACTGAGATGAGTGGAAAATTGCAAACAAAAGTTTGCGCTCCATTGTACAGATATGTTCAGCCTGAATCTTAGCAGCTGCTGCTTGCTTATCAGGAAATTGAAGAGGTTCTCTGTACTTCAAGCAGTAGTGAATCAAGTTTCAGATTCAACCTTTTCACCTTGCACAGCACCATGACTTTTCACTGTGTCGTGTTACATAACATGTGCGTTGTGTTGGGTGGTGTTAATGAGGGTTGCAGCCTCTAGCCTGATAAAGCCACCCTCGGTTAAAGATGATGGGAGGGGGTAGGTGTCAGGCTTAACTGCTTCTTTTGCTGCAAGGTTTGAATAAGTAAGAACAGGGCTTAACTTATAAACTGGAGAAGGCATATAAAATAAGAAAAGGTGAACGCGTAAGAAGGCAGATCGCGATTTTCTGTTCTCACCGTGTGAATGCACAAGAATTCAGGGAAAGCTGATGTAATTGAAAGCTGGAAAATGTCAAAGCACATAGTTCTTCGTACCTTGCACAGTTAAGCCATAAAACATGTTATCTTGAGGACTGCCTTCATCTACGAAAAGGACGTACGTACAGAGTAACAAGAATCTGCTATTACTACAGCCAGCACAAAGCTATGGAAAGAACAGTAGACATGCAGGTTTTTAAGCTAAGCTTGCGCTTTTGGAGAGTGGGGGAAAGATCAGATAAGGCGTACCCTCTATTTTCCTAGGGCGTGGAGTTTATACCGTCCTTTGAAGAGTTTCTGCTTGATGCCCTACCGAGCAGAGCTACGGCCAGACCTGGAGTAGTCATCTCTGCATTTTGGGCATGGCAGACGTGGGCATGCAGATGGCATTAAAAGACAAAATCATCTCCAACCAAGCAAGCTTTCTGCGTGGAAGAACTGTTGTTCTGGCTTACGGGATGAAGCAGTTCATTTTATTAATATTTTAAAGGTTATAAAACTGTTTATAACCTGAAAGAAGTCCATTTAGAAAGGCTGAATGAGGAAAAAAAATAGAGCTTGCTAAGATTTATGCTAAAAATACAGGGAAATCACTATTGTGAGCATAAGGAAATTGGTTAGTTTATTTGTTGTTAAAGGTTCCCATGCATTTCATGTTGACTCTGGACCATAACCTTACCACAAAAAAACCCCCCTGTGTCCCCAGCTCCCTTTTACTTCCCTAGAAGCTGAGATTGCTGAGTTACTCACAGCAGTGCCAGTGTGAATGCTTGCCTTTTCTGGAAAGGTCCGTTTCTGAACTAGCTGCAGGGACAGGACATCAGGGTGAAGAACAAGCTGCTCACCCTTCTAGCCATCTGGAAGACAAGACCTTCTAGAAAGCTGGGTTGCACAGTATTTCCAGATCAGATTCTTGTAGAAATACCTGGGTTTTGGAATACGTAGTGGAATATACAAAACAGTGAGGTTTTTCCTAGTACTGTCTTTTGCCAAAAAAAGTAATTGTATCAAAGCTTAACATTTCAACTCTGCCTACCGCAGGTCATACAGAGAACAAAGCAGGATAATATATTAAACAGTAAAGCATCTCTTTGACATTGATCCTGCTTTCATGGTAAATTAACACATTCGGTGCTTTCCAGGATTTGGATAGTAGCCAGTTATTCAGATACAGTCCGGACGATAATGCCTCAGCAAAGGTTCTTTCTGCCTTTATTTTGACAAGTGTCTGTGTAATTACTTTGTATCATCATGTACTTTGTTCATCTCCCATTTGACATATTGTATAGCAGATGGCCAGGGTGCACAGGGGATTTGGGAGGCTTGGAACAAAAGTTCGGACAGTGTGTCTAGGTTAGCATTCCTCATAATGTGACAAGCTTGGATGCTGGACGTGGGGCTTAAAACCAGTACTGTATTAGCCTGTCCTTCTCCTCCGCATTATTCCCCGTGGATCGTAAAAACTATGCAAAACTATAGAGGACCTCAGCAAATTGTGTTTCTTTCTAAACATCATGCCTAGAAAGCTACATTTCCTTAGCAGTTTTGAAAAGTTGCACATGGTCTTTACCAGCAGCGGAAGAATGATGCAGCAGTCGGCGTTTCATCCCTTTGCAGGAGGATAGGGGGGAAACTGCTGGGTGGACCTAATAAGATCAATGAAGCTAAAGCATTTTTTAACTCTCAGTGGTATGTAGCCACTGCATTGTGGCTGGGTCAAAGAGAGATTCACTGAGTTCTTCCGTTAGATCTCCTTTATATCATGGTTGCTCAGTCTAGGCAAGAGGTTTTAGGATTAGTTCTTTTCGTGTTTCTGTAGTTCGATTTTAGAGGGTCTATCAGAGGAACATATGACAGCTAGTTTAGTTTCCTTGTGTCCGCTTACTTTTTGTCTGGTGCTAAATACTCCATCAGCTGAAACGAGCTGTTATCTGCTTTTAGTGATGAAATATGAAACAAGCAGAAGGCTGCTCAAGTTTGTAGCCTGAACTGGGAGTGCTGATAGCAGTAACCACAGGAAAAACAAGGAGACAAAAAGCCAGTGTATATCTGGGCAAGTTAAGTACATAAACATGACATGCAAGTCACTAAAGGAGTACAGATATGCAACCCAAAAGCGTCATTTGGAGACAGACTCCATCATTTTACCGGAGGCGTATCTTAACCTAGCACAAGGTCTTGTCTTAGCTTTCAGCTGTCCCAGAGAAAGCAGCAGCACTGCGAAACTGTCAGAGGCTGAGGTGTGCAGCTAAAGAAGCATGGGATGTTTGAATGCTAAATAAATCAAGAAACACAGGGCTTCAGCCTTGACTTTCATCAAAAGCTCATCAGCCAACAGATTGATTTTAATTTAGCTCTGTCTTGCCAGCCACAAAAACAAAGAAAAGGAGAGAAATAGCCCCACCTGACAGAAAAAAAGAAAAGAGCATGCTTCTAGGGGAAGAAGCAAATTAATGTTGCCCTGCATTAAGTTCCTACTAGAAATAGATGGTTTGAGATGTGTTTAATTGATATTCTGCAGTCTGGAGAAGTGAGGGGTTCTCTGCTCTGTGATGCAGCCGGTAGGTGGTTGCCTGGTTTTCTCTTTATAGTAAAGTATGGTGGAATGTATCATTCCTGGCAACGCTCAGAGGCAACTTGCTCATGGGTATGTCTACTGGGCTTCAGATGGATTTTAGCACTGCATCAGCTGTAGAGGAAATGCTGTGCTTTCAAAAGTAACCCGTTTGCATCTGTTATTTTTTCAGATAGCCCAGGGGAAGCATGGGGGAAAATTGAGGGGATGGGGGGTGGAAATCTGTTTCAGATACCAGGACTGGAGGGTTATTTTTATGCTGGGATTTTTTTCTTCTTGAAATTCTGTCCATGGATGTCGTCTGTACCATATTGATACCATATCAGCGTGCAGAAGTGCACCAGCTGAATCTTTTTTACTGCTGACCAGGCAGGGTATTTATAAAGCATCAGCGACCAGCAACCAAAGACAGAGCCAACTTATAGATAAGGTATAAAATGGCACTAACTGCGGTAACAGCCAGGCACCTTGTAAGGGGTAAGACGGCACATAAAGAATGAAACACCCAAGTGATGTCGGAGAATGAAGTGACCCTTGAAGGTGTTTAGGAAGATTAAGAGAAAACTTCACTATCTGCCCTAAATTATAGAAAACAAAGTGCATTTGGTCATGGGCTGGAGAGTCTGAATAAATTGATGACACTGATATTTAGTGGAACTTGTCCAGCACCCACAAAGAAACTGGCAAAAGAAAATAGGCATTTGCATTAAATGATAAAAGAGAGCAGCACGGGAAAGGATAAGACATCTCAGAGGTGGGCAGAGGAAGAGGTTTGGATAGATATCTCTCTTCTTCTTTGCACGGTTCTTTTGCTTGGGTCCAGTCCCGTTGGCTTCAAGATCAGTTTGGATGGCAACACAACACACACACGGCCCCATCATCACAGTTTACATCCCTGTCTGCAGAGAATAGTAGGATCCTTCTGTTTTCTCTGCCTCAGCGGCAGCCTGTCAAGATGCAAGGACTATGCAGAGACAGATAGTCCTGGGGGCCCGGCAGAGCTGGAGCACAGCTTGGAGGAACTGCAGGTCAGACGGGTATTCAGCAAGTCCCCGTTGAGACAGCATCTTGTAACTCCTCTTCCTTCTGTTTCAGATGTCTTTGCACCAAGTTACGCAGATGATGGCCCAAAAATTAATTCTGAGATCTAAATTATGTGCTATTGGTACACTGGCTGTTGAAGAGCATCCCAAAAGACAGTGGAGAACATGGGCATAACAAAAAGTGCCATCTGAGCTGATGTTACCACGTCCCATTCTGTCTCCCATCTCCTTCTGGCACGTTGTTCACCTTCTCCTCCGCTCCGCTGTGATCTTAAGACATAACTGAGCCATAAACATGTTGGCCTAAGTTAAGAGAATGTTCCTGTCCGGAACAGAATTGATGCACATAAATGAGCTATAAGTTTTAAGCCTGAGCATTGGCTGTAGTGCTTTCCCAAACCAGGGCCACGAGAGGCAACTTAAGGAAGACGTAGATCGACTTTTGTAACGTGGCTGTTGTCAAAGTACTTAGCTAATGAGAGACCAGAAGGCAGCTGTTTCCACACTGTTAGCCTCGTTCATTGGAATAACTTTGTGAATTTACCAAGGCAACAGTTCATAACTGTAAGATCATTTCATCTCTTGTCAGTCTGGTTTTGTTTCCTTTATGCGTTCCTGGTTTTGTGGATTTACAAAACATTTGGAAAGGTTTGTTTTGGACTGAAAAGCAGGGGAAATGTAGGCGCTTAAGAACAGTTTGTTCATATTGTTTGTAAACGGTTTGTTTGCCTGATGGAATTTGAAAATCAGGAATTGGTTCATCCCGTGCTAAATTGCAGATCCATAAATGCAAAGCTACGTTAGAGATTTCAGGCACAATTTCAAAGCTGTGTCACAGCTCGAAAAGCATAATTTTTAGGGGTTTGAAATTTAGAATTTTGGCTCATCATTGCAGGTTTGTACAGAAATAACATCTTGCATCTCCTGTGTTCAGATTCTACTCGTTTAATGGAGTGCTTGCCTGAGTACAGTCTGCACAGTTAAGCCTTGAATTATTCTGGATAAAAAGAAAGATCCTTCTTCCTGACTCATATTTTAGAAAAATGAAACAATCGCTGACAGGCTCCAGCAGGTTTCAGAGTATATTTTTGAGGGAAGGTGTTCAGTTGGTAGAAATGGGCAGGGAATTGGGACTCTCTATCCAGATATGACATTCACTTTCTCCGTGTCTGTAGCACAGTAACATCACTGCTGTGCCTCAGCGATCTGTGAAATGTGCGTCACGCTCACTGAGGACAGACTGCGAACCATAGGTACGAATCAGGAGGGTCACGAGCTGTCTGATGGGGATCTAGCCAAACTCTGTTGAAGTCAGTGAGTAACAAAACTTCCGCTGACTGCAGTAGCCATAGGATGACAGGTTTTGCTCTTTTGGAGCTGCGATCTGCCGGCTGCGTGGGTCGTGTGGGATCTGTCTAGCTGGAACTGAAGGTATCATTTTCTGGAGGATCCAGTCTCTCTCTACTGACTGTAGTGGCAGCTTACGTAACCAGCTGAAACTCTAAGTTTGCTAATGTTAGAGGAGACTAATCCCAGACATAGTGCCCAGCATTGGTTATTGGTCTCTCATTAATATCGTGGGGAGAAGCTGTAATTTTTTCTGGAATATGTTGAAACTTCCAAGACACACGTTCTTGTAAAAGCCTGACTCATCCCAGCCTCAGGTTCAGCAGAGGAGGCATTTTCAGCTGAGCTCTAAGAAGCCTACCTTTTGGCAAAGAAACGGAGCAAGTTGTTAGTTCTTGTGGGAAAAATGTTTAGGCAACTCCCAGTCTGCATCAGAGCTGTTCAGACATATAATAGATGTTCTGTCTTGGATGGAAAGGTGAGAAGAAAGAAGTTTTTTTGCTAGACAGAAAAGGAAGGAAACCTTGTTTTTTCTTGGAAATTTGGATTTGAACAAGAAAAAGACATGTTGATCTATTGAGATTTGAGAAAGCCAGCTTCCATGGAAAAGTAAACACACGATCCAGTTGAACTCAAAACTGAATGACCTAATTTCTCCATTATGCTGGAGTAAAGAAAATGCAGCCCTAGTGACTCCAAACTCCTCTCTTCTTAAAAATGTTCAACCTGATTTGAAAACCTTGTTGTTACTTGATACTTGAAGCTCTTAGTACTCTTTCAATGAGTAGGGCGTATTGCTACTAATGTTTCAGGATCAAACTCTCTAGTTTGGCAAAATCTGTCTGTTTTTTTTGTTTAAGGACTACTAAAACAAAGATCCGTGGAGTCTTGTTTTTCAGCTGATTTAATGGAGCTCCTAGCATGTTTTTAACTCTGTGTGCTTGAATATCCTTCAGTTTCTTTTACTCTTCTTTTGGATTGGATCCCCACATTTAATGATGAGTATGATTACAGAACACTTGTTACACTTGATCTGACTTTGATCTTGCCCTTCCTTGAGCTGTTATTGTTGTCTCTTGACTGTAAACTCTTCGGCACAGAAAGTGGTAATTTGCTTTGTATTTCACAGCACAATTATGCAAAACTTCTCATTGTTTCTACCACATTCATAGAGCCAGAACAAGATTTACCGTTCCAGCTGTTAGGTTTAAATATAGCATACCAGTTTCTGTTCCTTTGGTTAATTTTGGAGAGAGAAACAAATGTTTTTTCTGTATGATACATATGAAAAAAACATCATCCATCACAGATCTATATACTTGGAACAATCAATAACATATATGTGAACTCAATTAATGGATGCCAATTAAATATTTAAATTTCCTTGAAGTACACGATTTTAAGAGAGATGCTCTCAGGACATAGTCCTTTTGCTTTTGTGTTCTGATGATGTTGGCTTTTTCTCCCTTTATTTTTAGGGACATGCCTAGTACAATGTGGCCACCTTATTAATTAGACGACTATAGTGATTTGCAGATAGGTAAAAAAGAAGCCTGTAAGTTCTTCACAGCGAGAGATGTAAATCAGCCATCATTGTCCTATGCAAGCATTAAAGACGTGGCTGATTGCAAGGCACCTCTTAAATTTTCCTGACACCTCCTATTGGAAGTATCTATTTTCAGTTGCTTGGAATCGTCAAAGCGTGACTATTCAGGCCAAAATATTACATGCCCGGTGTCTGCCTCTGGCTTCATCTTTTAAGGTCAGAAGTGCACCTGTCCTTTTCACCCTTACTAAGAGAAAGATGAAGAGGGATACTTTATTTTGTCCATGCTGTGTCCAGGGCAGCCTTTTGTTTTGAATCTCACTAGCATGTAGGCTGGCAGCTTCACTAGTGTATGCATTCAGTGAATTTAGCAGTGCAAAATCAGAATATGAGCGCAAGCTCTGTTTGTAGATATGGAAAGTCTGAGGCACGTTTTCTCTTCAGGGGCTTTGCTAGGCCAGAGAATTAGGCTTCCCTCCCTTTCCTCTACAAGTAGCTTCTGCCAGGAGTATAAAAACTGTAGTATCATCTGTCCTGGCAGCATATAATTTTGGAAGTGCTTGGAACTGCTTCTTGATTCTGATCAGGTTTTAACCTTAACCTTGTTTCCGATGCAAGACCAGTTCTTGTCTCACTCGATCTGTTAACCAGGAGACCACGCACTGAAATAATGTCCTGTTCTAGGTTGTAACTGTTGAAATACTGCGATTCTGGGCTAAGTAGGAGCAACCTGTCCTCTTCGATAAGTTGTTAGGAGTCTGAGAGCTTTTCCCAAGATCCCAGCCCCACAGCCTGTTCAAATGACACAACTTTAAATTCCTGCAAGTCGTCTTGGCTTCACTGTAGCCAGACTCTGAAATACAGAAAGTCTAGGAGGAAACGTGTCGTAACAGCAGAGTAACAGGGCCCAAAGGAATCTTGGGACAGTAGACATCCTAGGGAAAAGTCATAAACAGTGGCTCAAAGTACATGAATAACATTCTCTGTTGATGAAACCATGACCTGAGTTGAAGTGGAGCCTGGCTAGAAGTACTTTAAATGCTTTAGGCACAGTGCTTGTGACAGGTCAAGCCTCTCAGAGGCCTAACTGCAAGGCAGGGAGAACATCGATCATCCACTTGGTGGAAAACGTGTCCAGAGTTTAATTTCATCAGCATCCCAATTTTTATCCTTTGCGTATCTTCGTTTTGGTGTGTACCGGGGTAGTAAGCTGTAGGAGGGACGTTGTTTATGGATTATCTACCCAGTTGCTGAAAAGTTAGGGGCCTTCTCTGTTCTTGTGAACAGAAGCTGAACAGAACGCTTATAGCAGCAATGAAAAACAATCCTTTCTTTTTCGTAAGTTGTTTTCAATCATAGACGTTGTCTTTAACAGCGGGGCAAAACTGAACTAAATCCTCTCTTGCATTTCTCAGCCTTCCACTCAGTACTTCCACTTATTTCTGCTCATCTTGAATATAATGGTGCAATACTGACAGAGAAGGGTCTGCTCCAGACCCTCAGACTGGAAACCATTGCACGTGGAAACTCTGAAATCCAAATTCACCTTCTGTGGGAGGAGCACAGCCCTAGGGAGGCATATGTCTAACTGGGAGATTCACAGGTACTGCCAGCCTCTGTCACTTTTCCTCACATCAGCCAGCTCAACCCAGAAACGTCCCCTCTGGTCTAGTGCAGATGTTGCCCTCAGACCACAGCCCCTTCCTGTTTAGACTGCTAGTTGGACCTTTGTACGAAGGGAGGGAGTTGCAGTCTACCCTGCTAAGTGCAGGTCACTAGATGCCTCATCAAAATGAGCCCTGAGAAAAATACCATCACTGCTTCCTTTCCTAGCAGGCTGTCCAGACATGCATTGCATCTCCCGTCGCTTTGCCAAATGGCAATCAGATTGCTGAGAAGCAGTTGGAGCACAGTGGCTGATTCGTGCTGGAGACTACCTAGAAATAGTGTGAATCAGTGAGGCTACACTGCATGCACGTCAGCACAGTCTGCTCTGGGGTTTGCTTCTAGATCACTGCTGAGGAGCTGTTGGGGAATGGAGTGGGATGGACCCACAGAGCGGTCAGTCTGTCAGGGCTTCGGTCAGAAGTCAGTTTTACCATTTGGCCGTTGCAGTTTTAAGGAGTGAACCCAGCATTTTATCAGCTTCGCTTTGCTAGTGTAGCTTAACGTCACTCTGTGCACAGCTCTTCGGTCCTGGACGAAATACTGTCTCCAGCCCCTGTGCAACATACCCTGGTAATCCAGAATCAGGTAAGTAGGAAGGAACTTACTCATCTCAGACTGGCAGCCCAGTGCAAAGATTATGAGGGAGTCCGCCAGTAGGTCTGTGCAGGAAGTTGGCCTGTTGGGATTTTCGGTGAGGGTGAATAGAAAGCAGTCCTACTTCTTCCACAGAGCAAAACGTTCCCTTTCTTGACTGAGAGCATGAGCAGGCTTGATCTTTCATTTAACGTGCAACACAATTACAGTGCATATACGTACATCCCTACCACACCTCCACCCCCACACAAGATGTACATACACATTCAGGAACATAGAGACCTTCCTGGTGAGTCATGGCAGGCAGCTGCATCATCTAATTCCTTCTTTAAAGTGCCATGATAGAAGTTTTCAATTTTCTTGCTGTAGCCCTGTTCCCCTGCAAGGCTGTTCCAGAGCCTCCGTGCTCTGATAGTTACAAGTTTCCCTCTAGATTCCATCCTGTATTATTACGCATAGTCAGTTTACACTCTTTGTTTGCAAGCCAAAGTTGCTCTTTAGCCTAAATAGTTCCTTTCCCTTTCTGGTACTTTCCCTCTGATATTTACAGTCAGATTTCCTAAGGAAGCAAAGCTCAGGCAGTCATGGTGTCTGGCTGGCAGTCTCAGCCTTCCTCAACTCATTTGTCGCTTATTGGCCAATTTCAACCAGCGCTGGCAGAGGAGCAGGGGTTGGAAACACAGGCAGTCCCTCCAGTTGTTCCCTCCAGTTGTTGACTGGATACAAGGGAGAGACTCTTACCACGGTAACTGGGGAGAAAGGCCCCTCAGCCCCTTCTCCACAATCAGAGATAATAAACAGCTAGCCAGTTGGCATCTGTGTATTGGCTGCTCTTTGGCCAGTCCAACAGACCTGGGAGAAAGCTACGGGGATGTTGCTGGCAAGAGGAGATAGGGCTTGCTCGGGAGCATAGGATGGAGGGATTAAGAGGTTTAAGGCATTAATCTGTAGGAAATAAGGCTTCATTAGGTCATGGAACAACTAGTGAGGGCAGTCATGATCTAACTATGTGCAGGGACATTGATATATTCCCAGAAGGGAAGAAACAGATAATCAGAGAAAATCTGGATCAGTACAGTTCATCCCTGTGCCAGATGACCAGCACAACACATCTGCATAACTCATATCTCACTTCAGCCCTCAGCATAGCACATAAGTGATACATAGGTCTCCTGCTGGTCCCTCTACACAGGGGCACTTGTCACCCGGTGAGACAGAGAGGATAACTGAGACGATTGTTCCTTTCCATGTCTGCTAGCTCGGTCCATGGGCCCTGAGACTTGCAATCTGTCAGAGTTCTGGGTGCAAATCAACCTTTGGGCACTTGATCAAAGGCACCCTCTCAACTTATCACCTTGCTTTGGCTTCATTTTTAAGCCGCAGGCCCCCAATCCGCAGCACTAAGGTCTTGTCACGACCCCTAAGTCAGCATTTTCGGAGCAAATGCATCCCTGTGGCCATTGCTAAGAGGTGCTGCTGATGTGTCACTGACATGTGCTCAGAAAGTGCTAGGAAGGCTTTCTGTTTTGCCCAGCTCTGTCTGGCCTAAAGTTCTGTGGGAACCAGATCTGACTGCACAGCTGATGTGCATTTCTGTAACTGATGTGACACCTGTCTTGTATAGTACTGGGGTACATTTTTTAAACAAATAGTGTATTGAGATAAAGCACAAGCATAAGACTCCAAAGGCCGTTGGCTTTTCGTGTTTCAGTCTACATCGGTTTAGTTGGATGGGCTATGCGGATAGGAAAGAGAAAGAGAGAAATCAGCTTGCCTAGCGATGATGCTCTTCTGAAGGGCTGAACGTGACCTAGCAGTTGTGGAGTTTCCTGTTGCGGTCGTCACCTTTCTTGCTGAGCCTGCCATCACCATAGATCTTTGTCAGTTAAAGCAAGGGAGCACTTAACATCCTAATGTTTTGACAAACATAGCGGTTACATTACATGTAATGAAGGGATCCGGGAAACAGCTTGCTGTGAAACACTTCTTTGCCTTAGCTGCAAAATAGGGCCCTCTGAAAATTTGTTCCTGGAATTTAGGCTGGGCTTGAGTCAAGAGTGCACTCCAGCTGCTCAGTGCCAGAGAAGTTGGCATGAAGTTACCCTTTTATCTAGATGTGACATTATCACCACTGCAAGGGCCAAGAGCGGCACAACTTGATATCCCTGTAAGGTGGGCAAATAGTGTTCTCCTAGTTTGGAGCGGTGAGGCACAGAGGAGGTGATTTGCCTCAGGTTTAACAGGCAGCCTTGGTCAGTTTGGGTAACTGAAGCCAGGGAGCAGAAACTGCATAAGGTTCTTCTTCCTCTCACTGGCTGCTACGGCTGTGTTTGCAGCTGCTTTGCATTACTGGCACGGTAAAAAGAAGCAAGAAGGTACCCTGCAAATCTCTTCCTCCCTCTCATCTCAGTGTCAGTCAGTCATTGTAGGTTTACCTTCAACATCTGCCAACAGGACTGTGCTAAATATACGTTAATGAAGGCTCTAGAAATGCCATTTAGTAAAATGAATACATAATTTCTAAAATTATATGGCTTGAATGGGAAAAACAGTGTAAATTCATATTGTATATTAGCAACATAGGGATGAATAAAATCCACCATAACATTTGAGTAAAGACTTCATATTTAACCTAGAAAAGTGAGTATGCTGCACTGGCTGCACGCTTTGAGTGAGTGAAAGCTCCTGGTGCAAAGAAGGCAGGTGGAGTCCATGCCAGAAGTGCCTTCTCACACACCTGAAAAGCCTAATACTGGTCCGCACAACCCCCTCTCCTTGCTCAGAAAGGAGTCTGGAAGTGGTGTCACCCAGGTGTGTGCACTGAGGCAGGCCCTGTGCCCAGGTGCTCCTGCATACTCCCGTCCAGCGGCACATGGTTCCCTGGGAGGAGGACAATCATTGGTGGCACCTGAGATCTGCCAGGTGGAGAGGCTGGTTTGGCATGGGGTCAAGCACAGGGCAGCGTGGCCTGCCTTTCACATAGTTCACCTGCTGGCACTGTCGGGACTGTAAGTGTGTCTGTGGCTAAATTGGTACAGAAGAAATGCGGGCTCCTGGCAACTCTGAGGGAGGCTGGCACCATCAAGAGAAGGTCGGGTGCTTGTTCTGTCAGAAACAAAGTGCGCAGGACTGCCAGCACCAGAAAGTTGCCGTGACCGGCAAATCCTCTGGGCAGCACCAGAAATCAAGAAGCAGCCACAGGTTTCCAGCTACCGTTGTTTCAGTGTTGCCCTTTATGAGGGGACGATAGTGAGTCTAAGTGGTTCTGACTTCCGTTCAATCCATTTGTCAAGAGTTGTCAGTCACTTTTCAGAGGGCACGCTGAGGTCTGTTGTATGAATATAGCTGCTGTTATGGCTGTGTGGCAGAAGGAGCGGTGAAATAGCTCAGGATTTCCAACAGTGCCTGAGCTGGCTGGATCTGGAATTGCTGCAGCAAAGGCTGGAGTACTGAGCTGTGAGATGGAAGGCCTCCATCTTCTCCTTGTGCCCAGTTCAGCAGAAACCCTGGCCGTCACTCAAGAGAGTCTAAGACGGGCTTTCCAAGGGCTATGTGCAACCCAGGCAAACGAGATGTTCTTTGAGTTTGTCAGGGAAAAATCACCTCTCATGTCTCCCAGAATGAAAATGCTCCCCTTTGTATTTCGCCACCACTTCATGCGGTAGAAAAAAGAGCAACATACTGCATTTAATACAGAGACTGGCATGATTGACTTTCTCTCCTTGCAATGCGAGTGTCAGAAGAAGTCGCAGCAGGAGGCAAAATTGCTGTGCTCCCTTGTCCTGCACCCTGCTTGGAGTGTGTATGGTATATAGTAAGTTACCTCCAATTCCTTTTAGGTTAGGATTTTAAACAAGAAGATCGATTTTAGCGATATTCAGTCCCGCTGTGGTTCCAGAGATAACATCAAACATTCTGCAGGGGGAGGAAATGTAAGTAGTACAGACACACCATGAGCAGGTGTCTCCACTGTGGTGACCCACCTTGCACAGCCAGCCCCCCTCTTGTCTCCTTTCCTCTGAGCACTATTTTCCTCCTTGCTGCTGTTTCACATGTGAGTCTGGTCTGGTAGTTGTGTAAGTCCTGTGTATGCAGTGGTGGTCTTCTGATTTTTCTCCACAGAGCACAATACATTTCCAGAACTTGGCCAGGAAAAGGAAATGAGACAAGAATGATTATGTCTAAGACCCAAGGATGCTGACAGTAGAAGTCCGGTGGGAGCCAAGATGGTTCAGTGCCTTTCATGGGAGTGGCTCATGGAAGTCATTTCCAGAAAGTACCAGTTATCCCATTGAGACTCCAGCTGCACAGCTGGACATCTTCTAGTGCCTCAGTCTTTCCTCAGCTAATCTTGTCAGTTACGTACAGTTACCAGAGAGAAAGAAAAAGAGAAATAAAACATAAGGACAAAGAAAGAAAGAGGATGTGATCTGCCAGCATGCTGAGTGCTAACGTACGTCCAGCACAGCGCTATTCCAGTATAATGGATGGGGGCTGCTCGGGGTTCAATCGGACACCAGTCAGTTCTAGCAGTCATGTTAAAATGGCTTAAGACTGCACTGACCCCTCTGATGGAAATGATCTCCCCTCAAATGCAAGTGCTGATGGTGGGTGCGTGTCTGATCCATTGTAATGAGAAGTAAACAGGTTCACTAAAACCACCGTTGCTGGCTTAATTGTTGCTGGTGACGTGAGCAAAGCGGGGGCATTGCAGTGAACTTGGAGCTCATGTGCAATGAGTTGCTTTGCCCGGCAAAGATGTGCTCACGCAGTAAGGGTGAAAGCCAGCCGCACCTTGGAGCTTGCCCAGAGCGCAGCAGGGCCGGAGTGTCACTCATGCGGCGGTTCCTAAGCTGGGTCGGCGTAGTCATGGCAACGCCGACCTCGGCAGAGCCTCCAGAGATGCGGGTGTCCGTGCTGCAGCCTGGCTGAGTGCCACAGCATCCGGGCTGCCTGATCCAACAGCAGCACAGGTACAGCTGCTGAGGTCGCATTTGTAGATGCATCAGACTCTCCGTAATAGATTGAGATGAAAACGTTTACTGTAGTGAGATGGAAAAAAAAAAATGAAACAGATGGTAGAAAATAAACAGCCGCCAGAATATTCCTAGTTTCCTAGAGGCACATTGAAAAGCAGAACCAAACGGGCTGGGTCCTGCAGCATGCAGGGCTTTGGAAATCTCCACCTCGAGCTGGGAGCTCACAGATATCTTAGGAAAGAACTCACAATCCAATCTGCTTCGTCCTCCTCTTCATTTTACTAGTGGAAAAACTTAACCCTGCTCTGTCATCTGGAAAGGAATGGTGGAAAGGAAGCTTGTTGCATTAATCCAGGTGTTTCTTCCCTTGTGGCGTGGTCTGTTTTCTACTAACCACCTCCTTTTCCAGCGGTTTGTAGAGACTGTGGCTGTTTCTCTGCAGGGCTTGGCTTTTTATTTACTTTATTCCTTTCATTCCTGTAATGTTTCTTGTGCTTGCGTGTGATTTTGACAGGTACAAATCGTAACCAAGAAGATAGACTTGAGTCATGTGACTTCCAAATGTGGCTCCCTCAAGAACATCCACCACAAGCCAGGTATTGTAGGATTTTCTGGGGTGTGTGTCAAAGCAAGGGCCCACTCCTTGTATGCGAAGGAGAAAGTATGGATGATACTGTTCTCTTATGTAGTCTGAGAGAAAGTAAATACACTTTGATAATAGAAATAATACTCTTGATTTTACTTAACTAAATATATATATAAAAATATATACATATTTGGGGCCAGACTCTTCTCAGTGGTGCCCAGCGACAGGACAAGAGGCAGTGGGCATAAACTGAAACACGGGCAGTTCCGTCTGAACCTGAGGAAAAACGTCTTGACGGTGAGGGTGACTGAGCACTGGCACAGGTTGCCCAGAGAGGTTGTGGAGTCTCCTTCCCTGGAGATATTCAAAACGTGCCTGGACACGATCCTGTGCAATGTGCTCTAGGTGACCCTGCTGGAGCAGGGAGGTTGGACTAGATGATCTCCAGAGGTCCCTTCCAACCTCGGCCATTCTGTGATTCTGTGATATATAGATAAACGTGTGTAGGACCACCAATTTAGAGATGAGATAGATAAAATAATGACACAGAAGGATGTTGCTGGGGCACAATGTCTGTCCGTTTGAGAAGATGGTGAAACGCTAGCTGAAGACAGCAAAATATTTAAGCACGTGCTTAAATCCTATCGAAATCAGTAGGACTAAAGCACGTGCTTAAAGTTGGAATATGTGTCAAAGATGTTATGTTTTCTGCAACATGGAGCATGGTATTCAGTGCTTCTCTAACATCATTACATCTCAGCTGAAACGGAAGTAATATGAATGCACCCATGCGCGTTGTGTCAGACATTCTCCTTGGGGATTTCAGCCTCTTAATCTTCATTTTCTTTCTTTGTGTAGGTGGTGGACGTGTGAAAATTGAAAGTGTGAAACTGGATTTCAAAGAAAAAGCTCAGGCTAAAGTTGGTTCACTCGAAAATGCCCACCACGTACCTGGCGGTGGTAATGTCAAGGTAAGAGAACAACCCTCAGGGAAAAAGCTATCACTGTGCCCCTGGCTCAAATTCAGCTGTGAAATTATTAGACCTGTAAGTTCAGTGATGGCTCTGAATTGAGTAGGAAACATTTGCTTGTTTTTCTTCAAGCACGCTCCCATGCTCTTTACTCCCTATGGAATTTGGAAGGATCACGCTTATGTCCACGCTCTAGGCTGAGTCTGGACCTTAAAGTGAAACATCCTGTAGTCTGTGCACTGGCTTTCTCAACCAAGGGGAAACCTTGTTTTGGACAGCTGTGTAGTGCAGCTATGAACGAGTGAGTTTGTACTGTGAGTATTCCAGAGGATCAGGACTGCAGCGTGAAACATGAGGAAAACATCTCGAAGTTAAGGTCACTGCCGTAAACATTTGAAAAGTAAAGTTTCAGAATCAAATTCACAATGCCCATAGAATGCCTACTAAATCCATACAGGTAGGAACAATGCTATTGCCTTTTAGAGCATCTATCAAAGACTGAAACAGTAAGAGAGGATGTAACATAGTGAGCCAATACACCTCAAACGGGGTGAAATTCACAAGCTTCAGTGCTTTTAAGAGTTCTTAAAAATAAACAAAAGAAAATCACACCCGAGTGATGATCTCTAACGCGTGAGTTTAACGAAGATATAATGTGTTCCAGCAACATTCAGTAGCAGAGAGGGAAGCTGAAGGTGGGTTTTCAGTTCTGTGCAACGAAGTTAAGAACTCAAACGCCACAGAAAGTCAGTGGGAGATACTTTCTTAGACGTCTAAATTAACTTGGTGCACTGTGAACGTTGAACTTAACTGTTACTGATGGGAGTGGTAGGTTGGAATATAAGACATTGTACTGCCTAGATGATGCTTCCAATTGACAATGGCTTCTGTAAAACGGAAAAGGTGGTGATGGACTCAAAAGACCTGAGCTGCCTGATTGCTGAGGCAGGTGCTGAGCAGCTGATTTTGAAAAGAAGAAAGGTCACTATTCAGGTTCAGTTCTCCTAAAGGGAAAAAAAGGTTGGCTTTGGAAAGGACAGGTGGGGTGATCATCACTGTAGGAAGCTAGCACTGAGAACCCAGTCAGTGAGGGCTTTTTTTTTTAAACAACTCCCCTCCATGCCAAGTTAAATTCTTTGCTTTCCTGGAACAGATTGACAGCCAGAAGCTAAACTTCAGAGAGCATGCTAAAGCCCGTGTCGACCATGGGGCTGAGATCATCACGCAGTCACCAGGCAGGTCCAGCGTGGCTTCGCCACGCAGGCTCAGCAACGTCTCGTCCTCCGGAAGCATCAACCTGCTTGAGTCACCCCAGCTTGCTACCCTTGCTGAAGATGTCACGGCAGCCCTCGCTAAACAGGGCTTATGAATTTGCTCCATTTTGCGTTGTATGAAGTAATAATATTTAGGCATGAGCTCTTGGCAGGAATGGGCTCAGAACAGGTGTTGCATTCATTCTTTACCATGTCTAAAACTAAGTCATATCCCGAGACTTGTAGTTACCATATAATAAAAAAACAGAAAAAAATAATTAAATAGATGCAGAAATTGGCCTGATCTCCATTTACAACAGGAAGACACTGGCTTTATATGGGTATACAACTGCAGTATGTTACATTGGAGAATTATTGTTGCTCTGCTCTGTCTTGCATGGAGTACCGTACTATGATAAAATGCATTTTTACCTTTTATGTGCCTGAAGGCCATCCACCTCTTTCTGAAGAGCCTCGTTAATATCCCAAGTTGCTCATTTCACTGTTGATAGATGGAGAAATAAAAAATAAAAAAGTTGCCCATTGTAAGTTATTACAGGTTAAATTAAGAGTCTGCTTACCAGAAGGACGGGCATGTAGAGAAATTCAAGTTTAGTTAAAAAAAAAAAAAAAAGAAAGTGTTATTTTGTATAAATGACTAGAACAAAAGTTGAATTAAGTTATTAACATTTTTTTTGGACCTGGGTAATTATGTCAGTGTATAGCTGAAAAGCCAATAAATTATTTAACTAATAACTAAAAATAGTAGTTGAAAAACATTTGAACCATGCTTGGGGAAGTGACGTAAAAAAAGCTATGGACAGGAAGCACTTCCATCCCAATGGACTTGTGTCTGATTAGAATGTTGGTTAAGCGGCTAGATTTGTGTACGCACTACTGGTTTCACATCCTTTCCGTCTGTTTGATACAGTATTATAGATATATATATATATATATTTCTCTGTGGCCATTTGTGATACGCCCTCCTCATATACTTGAATATTCCACTTTATTCACAGTATCTGTGTCTCTTGCACCCTTTGGTGTTGCAATTTTAGGTATGTAAAAGTAGATGTTAGCAGGGTTTTTTTCCCTATTCATAAAAATACATTTAAAAAAGACAAAACCTTTTAGCATGAAGTTGCTTTCTGTAACAACTAAAAGCCGTGACCCTGTTTTAGTGCCAGATGCAAGTCTCTTCTGTGATGCTAGAAAAAAGATTCCTTCCCTCCTCCCCTCCTTCCCTTTCTTCACCAAGACTGATTTTTGTGCGGTCCAGAAGTTTGTAAGAGGGTCTCCAAAGATGGTTGGGTTTGGATTCTGGATTTTTTTAAAAATCCAAAATAGTTTGGTTTGGGCTTTTTTTTTTTTTTTAAACTCCTGTAGTAACAGTGAATGTTAGATTTATTTATTTATTTTTTCTTTTGCTAAAGTTGAAACACAGAAAAAAGTATTATGGTGTTGTTTCCACTCCTTCAGTGATGTCTTGTATAAACACTCGGGCACTCAGATAACAATGATAAACATAACGGAGATGCCTGTCAATTGTAGTACATGAATAAATAAAATAAGCTCCTTAGACTAGGTTGCTATGGTGATTAATCAATAAATAGGGCATCCTAAAACCTGAACAAAGAAGAAGTGGGATTATATTGACTATAAAAAGTATGAGAAGAAGTGTGCCTAAAAGGTAAAGAGCAGAGATATATAAAGATCAGATCAAATGGAGTTACTTGTGAGAACTCCAACACTATCTTATGGACACTAAGAGAACACCGAAGGTAATATGGTAGTATTACTCATCAGCAGCTAGTAGTCTGCTGATATTATGTACAGTAGACATTATGAAATGACCAGTTTACATTCTTGCAGATTGTTTTATCTTTTCCTTTTGAAATCTCTAAACTTTGCACTGTCGGTTGAGCTATATGTACTTGATACATGTATTAGGTTAACATTGTGTGTTGGAAGCTTTTGATCTGTTCTTTTTACTTAATTTGTATGTGTGCGTGTGTATGTTGGGGTTTGATCTGAAAAGACACACAGAGAACATTTTTATGTCTGTGGAGAAGGATTATTGTAATTAATAGCACAGAATTCCACATAATCAAATTCAGGTAGGAAATGCACAATTAATAAACAATAGATCTTCAGTGGACCGAATGGGGAATTTTAGCTAAGCTGTCACAGCAGTACAAAGACAAAACAAAATGGTTAAAACTCCAAAAACGTTACTGAGGATGAACTCCTAACAGCCCCACGCATGACATTTCTGCTCTGCAAAAAGCTTTTTCACACTATAAAGTTCCTAATACTGCTTGTAAGTCGGTTGTTTTATACAAAGGACAGTGAGTTTAGAACCGCGCTAAGTGCATCTGGAGGATTCTGATTTCTGCCTTGTATTTGTTGTACTCTAGCTCAGAGTGACTGCTTAAGAGTTCACATGGAAACAATGCCAAGTGAGGTGCGTTAAAAGCTCCTCCCCATTGTTCCAGAAAAACAAAATACAGGAAGAAAAAACGACGAAACATTATTTTTATCATGTTGCTCTGATCGTACCATCAACAAACAAAAATTGGCCTTGCAGTGTTTTTTTATGCCTTTTGCCAACGTGGGAGAGAGTCTGTGGTACTGCTGAACCTCAGCTTCTCTGAAGCTGGACACCAGCTAGTCAGAACAGTGTTAACTTGCGACTCAAGTATTTTTATTCTGCTTTTAAAATTGACATACAGATGATGAAGCTTAGTTAATACGCCTATGAGTCCCAAGTTAGATTGGTGTGACACACCAAGTCATTTATTTCATGCATTAAAATGAGCTTTCTTGTCCTGATTCAAGCCAAGACCTTTGTAATCGTAATCATCCTTCCATAGAAAGAATCCTAGAATGCTGTGAAGTTAGATGAAAATAAAAAATCAAGAGTTTTGTGCTGTTAAATAAAAACCGAGTTGTTACATGACTCTAGATGTTCCCTGAAAAAGCTCATATTAGTCTTTAATCCTCAAGAGGAGTGTTGGTTTTGAAAACAACAGTTTTGTAAATATGTAATGCCCACTAAGGATGGAGCCAGCTTCCCGGAAACTGCATCCGTAGTGTTTCTTTTCCGCAGGCGTGTTGAGCCAGCAGGTACGTTGGGTATCTGAGACCCGACTTTGTAACAATGCAGAGATAATCCAGACAAATGGAACGGTTAACCCTGTTTGGATAGCTTGGGGGGGAGCCTCAAATTAATAATCTGTCAAACTGTATAGACAAAAGAAAAGGCGCTTCTGCCCCAGCTGCGGAGTTCTATTTCTGTGTAACCACAAGCAGAAAGAAATCAAAGTAGAGCAAACCTGTGTCCAGCAACAGTAAAGGTAAAACTAATGCTGATGAGGATAATTTTGCGCTCATTAGGGCTGTGTATACTTCCACTGCACAGCAGTAAATGGTATTATCCATTCAATGCTATGTTAAGGTACAGTAGTAACCTCATCACGACTGCTTACAAATACAAATTTGCCAATGCACACGACCCAAAGGGAGTCGGAAGGCAGCCTGTGTGGAATACCACACGTGAGCAGAAGTTTTTGCCGCGCTGGACCAAATAGGGTTCGAAAACCAAGTACTAACGTCCCTTCACAGGCAAACGCCTTGAAGAGTAGCTCGCTTTGGCTGTGAAACCTGAAGCAGACAGAATTCTAGCCCGGGTGTGTGTAGCGTTCCCTCACTAGCGCGGCTGCGAACGCGGTTCCCACTGCAGGAAGGTAAATTAGTTTCCCACGTGGAAAAGTCAAGCGTAAAAGCCACTTCAACTTTAGCAAAGAGAAAAAGCCAACAAATAAAACATGCTGTATGCTGGGATTTTGAGGAATACAGTCTGCTGTTACAAACCTGTGTTTTTTTCTGATAATTCTAGAGCCTGTTACCATAAAAGGCATTTCTTGAATGGCTGGTGGTAGGTAGTTCATGTTTTTCAATCCAATTTGCAATTGTATTTGTTGCTGTATAGTGATTGTTTTGCAAAATAAAATCGCTTGTCATCTAATAGCCTGTGTCTGTTTCTGCTGTCTGTGATGCAGCTTTTCCCTTACTCAACCACTGCACGTCACTGCGCTGCCTGAAAGCAAAGAGTATCATGTACCTATTGGTATTGCATACGGTCAGCCTTGCCAGGAAGGGTCAGAGCAGATTAAGTGCTCCGCGAGTCCCTGCGATTTCTTGCCAAAAGAGTCGGTTTTTACAGCTAGCATCCTCCTTCCTCTGAGCCGTATGAATACATTATCCTGGGATTTGTCCTGGGGTCCTAGCCTGAACGCGAGGTTTAGCGTCACCGTGCGTTGAACAGTTAAACCCTCCAGGCAGATGACCGATCCCGTGAATCCCCGTGCCGTTCACGGTGCCTGCCTTCGGTGCAGAGGGGAGGGGAAGATGTCGCCGGCGGCCGGAGGCACCATTTACGTCGTCCTTTCGTCGCGCGTTTTCTTACCGCGGCTCCGCCACTTCCTCCACGGCGCGGGGCTGAGAACCGACAGCTCATCTCCCCAGTGCCCCCTCGGCAGGGGGGCAGCGGCGCGCGCCGGGCCAGCGGCCGCCTCACGCCCTCAGGGAGGCGCGCGCGCGCGGCTCTTGGCGGGCTTTAAAAACCGCGCAGCCGTTAACGGTCGCGAGGCGGCTGTTAGGCTGGTGCCGCGCGCGCCTGTGAGGGAGCCGCTGGGCGCTGTGAGGAGACGCGGCCCGGCCGGGTCCTCCCTCTCCCTCCTCGGGCGACGCCGGTGCTCCTAGCGCTCGGGGCTGGGCTCCGCTGTAGCGGAGCGCCGCCGCCGCCGCCGTCCCCGCGCCCCCCTCCCGGCCGTGCAGAGCGAGGGGTACCGCTGGGGTCAGCGGGACTGAGTGGACCGAAGGTACTGGGAGCTGCCTGGGGGAGGCTTTTAGGCTACCCCTGCTTGAAGTCGTTTGTTACCTCGAAGGGGCGTTTGGGTCTGCCTCACGGGTGCTGAAGCCTTTGTCTTAGCTCAGGTTGGGGGGGGGGGAAGGCAGCTCTGTTGTGCAGGTGGAGCAAAGAAATACTCTAGAAAGCTTTTGTGCACTGCCTCAAGCCACCTGTGTGTGTGCCTGGCTCTGGTTCCCTCTCAGCATGAGGCTGTGGTGGGAGAAAGCCCTTTTCTGGGGCCATCCTGCCTTTGTGCTGACCCTGCCTCCTGCTCTGATTGCTGTCTGGGTGGGCCAGTGCCATTCTGGTCTAGGTCAAGATGAGGTAGGTGAAATGAGATCTGTAGTATCAGCTAGTGTTCAGGCCCTGCATACACCACAGACTGCTGGTATATGGGGGACTTGCTGGTGAAAGTACCTGCAGATGGGTGGGAGTGCCTGAAACACACCTGTGTCATAGTCCCAGCAGTAAGAGTAGCAGTAAGAGGGAGCTACAGCTGAGTAGTTTCCCAGCCCCTGGGCAAGCTGGGCTCTTGATGTCATGCTGCAATCCTCATAAATAAATGGTGTCTGACTACCTGGATGAATAATGAAGTAGGTGTGATTAGTTATTAGAAGCCCCTTTTGGAAGGATGCTCTAGGGTGAGGCAGAGCTAATGTATTAGCTTGAGGGAAAAAAAAAAAAGAGGTTCAGAACAAAAGGATAAATCCTGCTTTAAGTGCTTTTTGGCTAAAGCAATGGTGGAGAGCAGCTGCTGAGAACCTGTTTCCTCCTTTTGAAGTGACTGAGAGTGTGACAGCAGCAAGGAGAGCTGGTATTTCTAGGATTCCTCTGATGCATGAGTACTCTGATAGTCCTACTTACTCCAACTCTGTGTGGCCTAAGAGATTAAATATCTGACTGTCCTTATGATCCAGCTAAACTACAGTCTGCACTAGCCCAAATTCATATAGCAATAGCAGCAGACTTAGGCCATTGCTTAGTTCTAGGGGTTTGTTTATCTTTGTTTCTGGAAGACATAATTGTGTTACGTTTGAGCAGAACTGGCAAGAAGAGCTGTGAATGAGACGTCTGAAGAACTTTAGCAGAAATGTGTTCATGCTGCTTTAAAAAAAAAAAAAACCCTTAAAGAAAATATGGGGCTTTCTTAGTCTTTTTTAATTCTTCTCCGAAACACCTGATGGAAAGGAGAGAATCAGCCACTTATTTTTTTTTTAAACCTGCCCTATGCCTGTTCATTGTGTAGTTGATGGTAGGTGCAAAGAGGCTGGTTGATGCTGCCACAGCAAAACAGCAGCCTTTGACCTTCTCTTTACACTGCTGTAAATGCTTGCATAGACAACACTGCTGCAGAAAGTCCTCTGTGCCCACTCTTTCACTCTTGCTTGCCCTGTTTGCATGTGGTTACTTATAAGGTCCAGAAAAGACATCCTGGAAAGAGTAGGATAAATGAGAAAATGAATTTTGCTACTACCTGAGACCCTTCTGAGAACATGAAATGAGTGGCATCCATCAATGCAAACTTTGTGTCTGGTTGTCCCAAGAGTATGGAGAGAAAGTTTCTTCAGGCTGGATCCTTTCAGCCTGGGACAAGAGCCTGCTGGTAGCTTTTTGTAAGACCAGGTTCTCGGGAGCGTGCCAAGCAGTTCCCTTTGGTCTCTGCTCTTGGAGTACAGCGAGAGCCACTTAGTGCTTTGTGCTTGGAAAGGCTGCCTCATAACACAAAGGCTCAAGACATTGAGAGTTTGGATTCTAGCTCTCTCTAAACAGAGCATTACAGGTAAACTAAAGGTGTGAATACATGTGAGCTTGTGTGCCAGGGATCTAGGCTGGGGACTTGGAGAATATCAGCAGGAAAAATGAGACCAAGACAGTGAGGCTTAGAGTGCTTGCTTGTTCTGGACGCTCCTGTATACTGTGTAGGGCTTTATGCTCAGAGTATTCCTGATCTGTGGTTTGCTGGAGTATAGCAGAGCTAATGATGCCATCTCAGCTCTTCCCTGTGCCTGCTTCTGGAAAGTAGTGACTTCCTGCACTTGATTTTCTTTTCTTTTTTTTTTTTTCCTTTTGTGCAAACAGACTTGAGTTTCTGTGCCAGGCCAAGATGCCCTAGCCTAGTAAATAAACACAGATGAATCTTCAGGGCATCTTGCTGTTGCCTACTATGAGTTCCCTGAAGAGTTTGCTTGCTTTTTCATCTATAAAGAGATCATAATTATGATTTCTTCTGTATCTTTCTCCCACTGCTTTACCCGTTTATATTAGACTCAGTGGTTATCTGGGAAGCTTTACAAGGCACAAGCCTAACACAGCTGTGACAAAATCATTTTCCCTGAGCAAAACGGTAGGTTGTAGGAAGATCAAAATAAGGTCTTTTGCTTGTTCTTGCGGCTGCCGCCCTAGTCTAGGTTTTCCACTGTCAGCCCAGTTTTCGTTCAGGCAGCTGTAGCCATCTCCCTTTCCTGGGTCTGTGATGCTACATCACAGGGAAGATGGGAAAGGAAGGGTGTGGAGAGGGAGGAAGTGGGGAACAGCTTTGCAGAGTCAGCTGCTGCAGCTAGTCTGTCCAGGTTTCCAGGAGCCTGCTCCTCTTTCCAGGAGGCCTGAAGTGAGGAAACGATTTGACTGTCCAGTGTTGGGTTAATTGGGGGACGGCAGGGGGGGGAAAGAGGCTGGAATTCAAAAGAGCTTTCTGTTTCACTGGTGAATCTACAAGCTTAGAAGGAATTGGGACAAGTTTAATAGGCTCTTGGAAAAATGCAGAGCGGGATGTGGGGACAACTTCTGTATGGCCTGAGGCCGGGATAATTGCAGAGCTGAAAGGAACTGGTAAGATTAAGGGTGTACGCTGCGTTGTTACGACAGAATTGAAAGCACCAATCCAGAGAGCTTCTTGCGAGGATGCTGTGTACCTATCAGTGTACTGTTACGAGATCTCTGCGATGCAGCCTCTGCGTTTGCTGATTTTACTCTAAACATGAACCAGCTACTTGCATTTCTTATGCTTCAAGAAATTAGGCGGGTTGATCCTGACTGCTATGGCTGTGCCAGTAGGTGTCATAGCAACTGGTTGTCACTTACCCCGATTTTCCTGCATGTCTGATCTGCAAAGCAGCACCATGAGAAAAGCTATCCTCATAGTATGCTCTTAAAACAGAAGTCTCTCTGAGAGCTTCATCAAACTTACTATATGTTGCTCTTTCCTCTTTTTTGGTTGTTGTTTAAACAAAAGCCATATATACGGTATTAACGAAGAACTTACACACCAGTCCCCTGATTTCTTAGCCTGCCTTCTCGCAACACCATTTTTAGTATTTTAAATACAATCAAATGGTGGCTGCAAATCTAACAGCCTCTGATGCAAACAGAAGTTCCAGTATATACATAAGTAAAATCTTCCAGGCGATAGGTCCCTCTTTATGTGCCATGCCCAAAGTGTAAGCTTGTTCACTTATGCAGGTAACAGGTTACTTAGCTTTGTGTGCCCCACAGATGGGGGATCTCCAAAACAAGGCAAGAAGGAAATTAGCCTCTAGCCACTGTCAAACTAATATAAACCAACTTTACCAGTTTCTTGGTCTAGTGCTGGTCACAGTGTGGCTAGGCTGGAAAATCTGCACCTCTGTAACAGATTCTTAGGACAGTGCCAGCTGTTGATATTTTCTTTGCTCTCATATGGGGATAAAAAAAAAAAAACCCTGAGAGCTTTTTTTAACTTCAAATCTCAGTACAGATAGAGGATCTTAGGTATCCTCTCCCATGGCAGCCTGTTCAGTGTGGTTTTCTGGACTCAGAATGGCAAGTTTTGTCTAATAGCACCAGGACTGACTGTTTACATTGATGCTCTCGGCTGGAGTACGCTAGCAATATCGGTGAGTTGCATCAACTTACACTTGGTAAATATCTGTCCCTTTAGTCTTGCTTTTACTTTCCTTCTCCGTTTTTATGCATAAAACACACATTTTCCTCTTTAATCTACCCACTTTCCTGCGGTCTTTAAAGTTATTGTGGTGCTAAGAGCTTATTTGGAAAAAGCCATTGTTGGCTTTGAATCAGTTAGACTATTGACACTTTGTATGCATGTGTCTGTTACAGCTACAAACTAAAAGTGTGGATCTGTCCTGCTGGCAAAGCCAGCCAGGTTCGGCCCTTCTTGCTGCCAAAACAATTGAGGTGAGCAGTGGTGTTCCCAGCACGCAGCTGAATCTCGTCCGGCTCTGGCTGTGTTGTTCCTTCCCCAAAGATGTGTGTTGGCCTACCTGAACTCGACTTGCTACTGATCATGTGACGGTTCAGCTTGCTGGCTGTGCCCGAAGGAAGAATAAGGAAAATATTGTACTTCACAGCTGTTTTCTCTCCTAAAGATTCCTTCAAGGATGTAACAGCAAGTCAGGTGGATGTACTAATATCTTGTCCTTCTACTTTCTGAGCAAGAACTAATGCTAAATGCTAAAAGTTGTGGAGCCAGAGTGCACTGGCCAAGCCTGTGCTCCAGGCCTGCTCCTCCTCTGACAAAGAGGACGTTTGGGTTCCCCTTCTGAGGCTTGGTGAGCAGTTGCTAGTGGGCTGCCGAACTCTTCTTCCTACAGCCACCTCCTTTCAGAGGTGGCACTGCTGACTGGATGGGTTTGAAACCAGTTCGTATCTCTTCTTTTTCTTTTTTTTTTCTTCCCCCTTTGGAACTTGTTTATTGTGGAGCTTAGTGTTCATGTTTTGGGTTCCTGTTGGCTTACCCATAAGCATCCTGCCTGGACTAACCCCGACGAGTGTCTCTGGGTATCCCTATTGGTCTGTAAAATGTGTAGGAGATCTTTCAGCTGTAGCTGTGACTAAGCTGCAGTGCTCTCTTTGCACATCTGCTTCCTCTTGGTAGCAGAGGAAGGGAATGATAAGCTTCAGTTCAGAGCAGCAAACTGGAGGGCATCGTAAATGACCTCCTCTAGAGTGTGGGAATAAGGAGACACTCCCACTGAAAAAAACAAGCCTTAAATGTGCTTACCAGTTACTGAGAGAATGCAAGTGTCTTAAACTCGGTCCAGTTCACTGTTGTAACTGACTTAAATGCCTGGTGGTGCTAGTTTTGAGGGATGTTACCTGAAGTGTTAGGCAGGCTCACCATGTATACCACCTCCAGCCTGGAAGGGTTTAGCTGAGGCTTGATGACCAGGTTAACTTTGGGGCCTGGTAGATGCTGGTGGATTCGGTCTGTGCATATTGTGATCCTTCACGAGGTAGAAGGTGACATTGTACTTCTCGAGACCTTAACCGGATTTCTTTTTTTCCTTTAATTGCAAATATCACTAAACCTTTTTTGTCCTCGTACTCTTTTTTGGCAAAGAGTGAAGCTCATTGCTTGGTAGTTACTAAAACTAAAGTTAGACTTCATGTTTACAGCTAACAGGGAGATTATGCTTTATTCAGTAATTGCATAACATTACAGGACTGGAAAAAGCAATTATTTTAAAATGTACTTGTCAGTCCTACTACATTGTTTGACTTTGGACTGTAAAGAGGAATTCTGATAGGAATTAAAACTCAAATTTACTTTCTAATCCAAGACTTCTATAAAGTCCTGGATCCACTGAGGGGATGTGGAGTAGGAAGATTTCTTTACTTCTAAGTGCAAGATATATATTAATTTGTTTTGACTATTTTTCTCTCTGTAGCTAGCCTTATAAAATTTTAAGAAAAAAAGATTTACGTCTATCTGGCCTAACTCAATTGAAGAAAATGATACTTTCTGTAAAAACTACTGTTTGAGCAAACTAATCCTGGGCCTAAACAGATTTTATTTTTGTACAGCAGCAGAAAGTTACTGCTAGCAAAAAAACTGGTTTAGCATTTCAGCACTCAGGTAGGTTAGTGGGTTTTTTTTAATTCCTAAACTTTTGGCTATAAATGTATTACTCAAGTTTTATTTAACAGAATACTTTCCGATTAACTCTCTAATATTTCTGGTTTGTGTGAGAGGGGGGTTGTGGCAGAATGAGGACTACACAGGTCCTACCCTCTGTGAGCAGAGAACAGAATCAGCTTAAGTTGCTGTAAGGAAGCATTGAGTTGGGGACCAGGAAACGCTTTACCCAGCGAGGATTAAGTGCAGGTTATTTAAGTGATGGCACTGAGTTCTCAGCAAATCTGTTCCTCAAAGCACCCACGAAGAATGAAACAGGTGGTGTGTTGATCGAGTCTGTCTTGTATCCCAGAAAGGAATGACGTAGGTGAGTATTGGTGTTTTTCTTTAAGTGCCTGATATTAAGCAGGAGAATTGAAAGACTGTCAGAAGTATG
This sequence comes from Struthio camelus, assembly GCF_040807025.1. Classification (NCBI taxonomy): domain Eukaryota; kingdom Metazoa; phylum Chordata; class Aves; order Struthioniformes; family Struthionidae; genus Struthio; species Struthio camelus. The sequence continues at coordinate 7,185,298 of NC_090947.1, read as the reverse complement.
GCCTTGGCTTTTTGGAGAGTGTCTCCTTGTTTTGTTTCTATATGGATAGATACATAGAGCAATGGAATTTCACAAAAACTCTTGAAAAAATTAACTGATAATGGGGGGGACCTGAGGTGGGCTTCATTTTATTCTGTGAATTATTTGCAATAGCGTGTTGTCTTCTGATGTCCTTAGGTATGTAAGAGGAGCTAATCTAATGGTGGTTAGAGAGACTGAGAAATGTTTCCAGCAAACCTGACTCAATTGTCTCTTTGTGTTAAAGACAAACCTCTCCGGCTTCTAGTTGGAAACGTAAGTAAATCCAGTGCCGCACTTGGGCTGCGATACAGTACTTGCCATCCTCAGTTACGGCGTGGTGCCTGAGCTAGCGGTCGCCATCCTCTCCACCTCCGTTTCAACTCTTTCTGAAGCAGGGGTGGGGGGAACACCGCAGACTGACTTCACCCAGCTTCCCGTGCTCCTACCGCCCACCTCCCCTTCCTGAGAGGGGCGCCTGCTCGAGTGGACGGACCGCTTGCTTTTGGGTTTATTACTTGCTCCTCTTATATCCCCGCTTCTTAATATGGACGGGTATCTCTCTCGTCTTGCTGCATGCTGTATCAGACACTTCAAGGGCTTCTGCCTCTGTAGATACGCGGAAGGGAACGTGACCTTAAACTACTAACAAGCTCCCCCCTCCTTCCCCAAAAAGCCCTCTTTCAAGTCTGCCCCTTTGCGGTTGGGGTGGAACTTGGTGAGGCTCAATCCGGTTTGCAGGGGCAGTCCGTTTGGGCTCTTAAATCTTGCAGGGGAATGGCGGGGGAGCAGAAAGGCGTGAGGAATAAAAGCGGAGCGGCGCGTCCCTGAACCGGTGCGTTCTCGGCTGCTTTGCACCTTCCTCTCGCTGCAGGTTGGCGCTGCCGTGAAACTTTCTTGCCGTGCGTGCCGCATCGGAGGGCGGGGGGGCGCGGGAGGAGCCCTGTTGCTCCGGGGCCTGGCGGGAGGAGAAGGTCGGTGCTCCGGGCTCCGTCCGAGGGAGCCGCTGCCGGCTGCCCGGGGCGGCGGGGTGGTGCCTTCCCCCCCCCCCCCCCGCCCCCGCCCTGCCTGTCACCGCCTGCCGGCGCGGCTCTCGGAGCCGGAGCTGTCCACAGAGGGAGGTGCTGAAGGCAGGGAGGAAGCAGAGGGACGCGGACATCTTCGCTCCCCTAATTTCCTCCCTGCCTTCTGCAGCCATTTTGCACCAGCAGAGCTAAAGGAGGTGTAAGAGGGCAGGGAGGGGGGCGGACAGTAAAGGATGGAGGGGAGAGGGTGAAGAGCTGCAGAGAGCAGAGGCAGCTACGGGAGATCCCAGCTGGTATCTCTGCTAAGACTGGCTCACAGCGGCAGCTGTCATCAGCAACATGGTGAAAAGGAAAAGCTCAGAGGGCCAGGAGCAGGAGAGCGGCCGTGGCATCCCTCTGCCCATCCAGACCTTCCTGTGGAGGCAGACCAGGTGAGAGCAGCAAGCCCTGGGTGCTTGGGATACAACTGCAACAGGGCAGTGGAAGTGGGGAGGGAAGGTAAGCCAGCTGCCGCCCAGTGGCGGGGAGGAAGTGGCTGTTGCAGCTGTAACATGAAGGCACGAAATAAGCTGTTCTCTCTGCCCTTAATATAGAGCAATTTGTGTGTATTGGGGGTGGGGGGAGGACTGGAGATCACTTAACCTGGTGGCAAACTCAGCTTCTTGATTTGACTTTAAAACATCCATGTACGTGTGCATCTAGGCACTTCCTCCGCTCTCCCCCTCCCCCCCCCCCAGGCCTTCTAACAGGACTTCAATCAGTTGGCGCTCTGGCACCAGAAACAGTATTCCACAGTGCTGCACCAGACTTGCAGCTTTGCTTGTGTGTCTGTATTTACAGCAGTTCTGGAAGTTGTAATCTATGCTTTGAGAGGTCAGCATGCAAACAGATACGTCAAAGCCTCGCCCTATTTCATTGGATTGAAGAGTACTGATGTGTGAGGGGCAGGCTGAATGTATGGTTGGGCTTTATGTTCTTTCCAAATCGTGACTGTCTCTTGTCTTAAGAGAATTCTAGACTGAAAACACTGCAGGATTGTCGGCGGGGGGAGAGGGGGAGGGAAGATTAGGAGGTTTGAAGGTTGTGTTTTTAACTTATGGCCTCAGTTGCAAGATCTCATTATTCTGACTGGTTTCTGTGACCTCTGAGGAAAATTCTGTACGATGGTGACCTGATAAATCTCATTATTATTCTTATTTAAGATATAACTCTGACTTTCTTTGGAGGGGAATGACAGCAGAGGTGGGTATTCTGTGACTACAGGGTATGGACCTGCATTTCATCGCAAACCTTTCAGATTAGCAATTGTAGAGGAAACCACTAGGACAACTGACAAATGGATCCCTAGCTCAAAATATAGGCAAGCCAAGGTTCAGTAATATTTAACATATTTTAAACACAATGCTATGAAAAAATCTGTCCCTGAAGTAAAATGACTGAAAAATGTCTAATAGAAGATTTAATCTACTTTCAAGAAATGTCCTGTTCCACATGGATAAACTATCTCTTGGCCTACTAATGTGGGTACTCTTGTCTTCCAGGAAAAGTATTGGTATTTTGCCAGATGCTATCAACAGGTGTCTGTGACTTATTTTGGGGTAATGTCTGTCTTAATGTGGAGTTTCTCAGCTGTTTTCCACCCTTGTGGCATGTGAAGAATCCCCAAGATAACTAAACAAAATAATACCTTAAGCACTGTGTCTCTAACAGTTTGTTTTTTCTCTTTCAGTGCGTTTTTAAGACCTAAATTGGGGAAACAGTACGAAGCTTCCTGTGTGGTAGGTACATGTTTCTTTTTCAGCTCATATTAATGAGTAACATTCCATGCAACTTCATCTGTGGTGACTGATCAGCAGGCTTCTCAGCTTACCTGAGAAGTCGATCTAGTCCATTCAACTTCATTTATTACTTTTATCACGTGAAGGCTTTGGAACCTTTCCCCGTCTAGAGAATTTGGATATTGTATACATCTCTAGACACAACAAAAATACAGGCTTGAATATTCGTGTTCAACGGGCACCGTAAAGAATGGTGTGGTGAGAGTGAGCTAAGGCGACTTGGGTCTAGACTTGCAGTCCCTCATGTATATGCTTAATTTCAGATGAGATGAGTGTGGCTTTAGTCTGACTAATGGAGCTTTTCAGAATTCAGGACTGAAATGATACATTTCTAACAATAGGCTTTAAACTATATTTTTCCTTTCGTGCAAGACAAACCTCCTGTGTCAGAAAATGGAGGATACTTATCTCAACAGCATAATCAAAGAGGTTATTATGCAGATACTAATAACTAATTTCTAACTGTGTTTAGAATGAAATCTTCATCTAGTCTCGAAAAGGGCAGAAATGGAGGGCATCCAGCAAATTCGAATTACATAGGTATCTAGGGAACTTTAAAATTCCTTGAACTGTTGCTGATCTTTGGATGACTTAAAGTACATTAAGTAATTGCAGCCAAAGTTGACGGAGTGGAAAAATGCGGTCTGGACATGTATCTTCATAGTTTAAAGTAACTAGGTCTCTCTGCAGCAATTTTCTGACTCCTTTCTCATAAGATGTTAAGCTAGAGAAGCCCTAACCACTGTTGACTAATTTTCTTCTAAGAAAGGTATAAATTTTTCAGGATTATTGCTAGATAGCAAATGCCAACAGAAGCCTGCTGTCTCACTGTGTTGGTGGGTAAAATGCATGGTAATTCTGCCCTGTGGAGCTCAGAACATCGTCAGTGGTTATACTGTTGAGAACAGCTGGCTGTACAGGGGATGCAAAATGGAGCTTGTTGCCTCATATCCTCCAGGAGCCTCAGCAATGTGCAGAGGCTGTGCCTTGACATACTGGTGTTCTGGCTTGCTTCCTTCCTTCAGCTGGTAGCCTTCAATTACCCAGCTGCCCTTATGCCAGCAGAGCTACAGTTGCATATTTACATGCTGTAGGCTTGGTAGAAAGCCTCACTTACAGTGTTGAAGTGTCACAGCTGGTGACACGCTGGTGAGCTCAGTGCCTGTTTCATTTAAAACTGGTCACATCTGTGACCTGAGGGCTGCAGTGTCATGCTTAGGTAGAAACCTCAATACATGAAGAGAGATGGTTGCTTAGCATTTAAGGAGACAGGAAGAAGGGAGAAAAAGTAATCAAACCTGTCTACAACAAATACACAGAGACTGTATCCACACCTGGAGAAGAGACCTGGAATTACCAAAGGCCCCCTTCAGTTATGTATAGCTCAAGCAGAAACAAACATGAGACTTTGAGGCAACCTGAACTGATCTGCATGAAAATCCAATCCACTTTGCCACTTGGATGAAGGAGAACTTGATCCATCTCCAGTTCTTAACGTAATGGTTAATTATGATAGAAGACTTCCAAAGGTAGAGCTTAGTTTTGAGTAATTGATGGGATGCGGCCTGAGCTGTTGTATCTGTCATTTTCTTTTGCTCATCAGTTTCCTATCCTTGGCATGGCACAGGAATGCCTGACCACATCAACACCTTCCATGTTACCCTCTGGCGTGTCAGTGCTGTGCATGTGGGTGAGAAAGTTTCTGGAACTTGATATGTAGTCAGCTTGTTTTCTGAAGCATCAAGCTGGTTATCTAACATCACTGTATTGACTAATATGCCTAAAAATGCTGCACCTGTTATGACCTGTCCTTATTAAAAGTTCTGGCCAAGATGATTCTCAGCATGTCTGTAGGCTGTTAGCTGTCTGACAGTGCATACAGCAACACTGTATAGCATTTTGTTATTATTCCTACCTCTAAACTTACTGCAGTAGAATTTGATAATATTGTGCATTGACCAAGCAGATGCGTGGGGCCTAGATTCAGTAAGTACAGCGTCTGGTCTGTAACAACACACCATTGGTTGTCTGAGCTTTACTTAACATGACAAGATAGTCGGGGGGGGAGGAGAGGGAGACATTCAGAGGTATCACTGTACACATCATAATTTTTACTTAAGTATTAAAACTTATCCCTTTGTTTTCCTTACCTGAACAGTCACACTGACTTAACTTGATCTGTGAATACAGGCCTTAAACCAGAAATTAAATCTTCTCTCCTCCTCACGTTTTCTTGCTCTATCTAAATGCTCTTGTGCCTCAATATAGTTCTAATTTCCTTCCTGTTCCCTGTTCTGAGGGTTTTCTGTCCTGACTTTATGCCTTTTCTAAAGTGCATGAATCAAATCTGTAAGTGACTTCACAGAAATGTATGAGCGGCAGACAAAGCCAGTGCTTTTGGTGGATGGAGGGAAGGACTCAAGGGTATGTGTTAAAACTTGTGCACAGATTGCATTGGGCATGGGAGAACTCAAATGCTTTCTGGAGAAATGAGCAAATTCAAAGCGGACTCTTCCCCCACGCCAAATATAGTATGCATTTTGTTGTCATGAATGATTAAAGGATAGATGCAGGGGGTGGGGGGAAGCTTGAAAAAGAGGTGGTCTTTATTTTTATCCAACCTTTAGTTGGAGAGGACTTTCCCTAGGCTGACAAATACTGCCTGCCGGTGCTTAGGCTGGCTGGAAAGAGCTTGAAGTGAACTTAGCAAGAGTTTTCTACTTTCTACCATAATGTACAGCCTGAGCTCTGGAAGTGCAAGGTAGTGCTGTTACATCCCAGGAATGAATTGAGAAGCACTGCTGGCTTACGCTTTGTGTGTGTATTTACAATTTTTCTCCTTTTTGAGTGAGAATACCTAAATTTGTGCCTTTGCTGAGATCCTCCTGTACAACCGCTTGGTTGCGGAGAGGGAAATATACTAGGCTAAGCATTGGGATTTTGCAGGGTTGGGGGAGGGCGTTTTGATTTTAATTCACAAAAGGGGAAGTATCTGTGGAATTCACATCTGGAGAAGAATGGCCACATTCAGTGTGAAGAAATAGAAGTAATAGTTGCATTAACAACATGGCCTCTTTGAGGTTTTGTGGGGAAATTGAAGCTGTGGGTGGTGTCTTAGACAGCTACGGGGTAGGCTTTCCACTACTACTATAGGTAAGGTAAACAAGTGGATTATGTGAGTGTGAGAAATGGGGAGTGCAGTGAAATCTGGGATGAGACAGCTCTGCCTAGAATACAGATATTCTAGAGGATGAGGGGCATGTCATGCAACCCTCACTTCCCTTATCACCAAATCTTGAGGTGCCTGGCATTGGGGTGGCAAAAGGGGCCTAAGTTCAATAACCTTGCTGCTATGGCTTTCTGCTTTCTTTTTTTCTTGACTCATACCTGCAAGAGTTACTCCCCTGGATGAGGGCTTCAATTCATCTGCCCTTCCTGGGAGGAAGGAATGTTGAGACTTTGAGCTTCCCAAGTCTTGTCTGTCTAAGTGGGCATTCAGGGGTCGGACTGATTCCCATGCTTCCTAGTGCAGTCTGCAGCAGGTACAGCTCCCCTGGGCTTAAAGCAGAGGAAGATTGCATGACTGGATCAAACCTCTGTAGGAGACCTATGGCAAAGGCAGAGCTAGAAGCTGCTCTGTCCTTCTATATGACTTGTCTAGGCTTCTACCTCTTCCCTCTCTAGCAAGCAAGTACCATACGGGCTGACCCTGGTCACAGGGTATTTGACAGCCCCTATGGCTTCTGGTGGAGAGGAGGGTACAAGAAGAATGGCAGCAGTGGAAAGGCAGCCAGACTAGACTGACTGCTATTCTCTGCACAAACAGATGGTATCACCAGGCTCAGGAAAAAATGCTAGTGTAAGTGACCTGGAGGGAGCTGAACACATGTACCTGCACACACCTACCCTGCGCCCGCCTGTCCTGAACAGGGGCAGCACTGCTGCAGGGATGACCCTTTCTCCAGCTGAGGTGTGATACTGACTTTCCTCTCTACCACCTTGGCTGATGGTCCTTAGCCTCCTTTGGCACATGGGGTGCTGCAGTCATTGACTCGCCTGCTACAAGTAGGTGACGTGTTTTATTAGCCAAGCAGCAACCGTAAGACTGCTGCTTCAGACATATCCCTAACATTACAATATCCCTTTTCTAACTGACTTAGAGCTTAGTTCAGACAATCTCTTCAGCCTTTTCATTGAAGTGTGTAACACTTCTCCGCTCTAGCAGTAGTTGCTTAGTTCATTCCGCGTGAAAATTATAGGTCTTTCATCTTAATGGCTGTGTATTCCCTGTATCAAATCTTGAAAGTTAGAGTAGAGCCATTCCAGACCAAAAGGGATGCTCCAGAGGAGTAAATGCTAACCTGTAGCCCTACATCCTGAATGTCTGGCCTAGGCAGAGACTGCTTTGAACTGGATCTCTGTGGAGAACTTGGGGCAAATCCCATGAGAACACCTGTCCAAGGAACTGCATGTTGCTGTTGAGCTACTTCTGGCAGTCATTATCAGCGTGGGGAATGGTATCAGCCAGGTCCCATGATGACAGTACATACAGAGTGGTGACTTTGTACCACTAGTGCCCCTAGCATACAGAAACACTCAGTGGTTTCCATACATAGCTTTTGTGTTAAGAATTTTCTGGCAACCTACAGCATTTCCATCACAGATGCTTGTGATCACAGATGCTGTTTGAGGATCTAACTGGCCTGAAGAAATATATTCAGCTTCCTGCCTAGGCCAGGAATCAGAAGAATCTGGTGGCTAACTCTGTAGGAAAAGCTGCATGTGGCTCAAACCCAACACACTGGCATGAATGCAAGCTTAATTAAAAAAACGAAACAAAAAAAAAAACCCAGAAACTGGAATTTCAGAAGTATTCTGAATGTAAGCCACAGCTTCCAGAAGGCAGTTCCTTGACAACTTTCTCCCCAATGCCACTGAAATATGGGGAAATGGGAACTTTAATGGAAAACTATAGTGATAATGTCTTTCAACACATTTCAGAATAGAATTGTTGCTTTCAGTGATGTCTTCCCCTCCCCTTGTTTTATAAACTTAATAGCTTGTCACTGTGCTGGAAGATGTGATCTTCTAGAGTTTGTTCTACTGGGGATGAAAAAATGCATTCTCTAAAAATGCCTAAGTTATTGTTGGTTTTGGTGCTTGGTAGACCCTTCTGTGAGCTAATTCAACTCTCTAAGCTGGTAGAAGTTACTTGCTTTCATACTGAGCATCGTTTTGGCCAGTGTGGAGGCTTGAATTTGCTCCGTGAGGGCTTCGGTGAGCCCCAGAGCCGATGCAAGATTGATGGTGGGAGAGTATGGCTGGAGCAGCAAGTGTGGAGTGGAAGATGGCACCCCTGCTTGTCCCCTTTTGACAGAAATAAATAAAAATCACATCTCTTTCACTGGTCTCTTCAGATATTAATGGTGCATTAGCCCTGCATCTCTTATCTTGCTTCGGGAGATACTCTGCTACTTTGTTCTGCCTTTTCTTAGGTAATCCTGTTTGGAATGGTTGCTCTAGATCTCTTCTGTCTCTGTTGGGTGCTCTTATGGTTTAATGACCTCATAGTTCCTGAATCAGAGAGAATATCTGGGTCTTTCACTGAGCACTGGACTTCTTCCCCTTCTTCCCCCTGGCCCCCAAGCATCAGCCACCCCCTCACTTCAATGGACTTCACAACCTGCTCTCAAAAGCCAGGGGGGAGCTGGGGTTTCCTTGGGGTTACTGCTTGTATTCATGAAGGGTATAAATGAAGCCTCATTTCCCTGAACAGATAGGAATGAAGGACAGGAGGTGGTTTTCTGCACAGATACTCAGCGTGGCTCCCAACAAATCTCTGACCATAAGAGAGTGATTTAGGGCTTCCTTTCTGTGGTAGCCATGTCATCCAATGCTTTCCTTCCTAGTGCTAAGAAACCTAATCCTGCTGCAACCTAATCTGTGGCCCATTATTTTTGACCAGTCCTGGTGAAGTCAGCCTTTTTTGTTCATGTGTTATAGTTAATGCTCCCCAGTTTCAGCCATTGCTCCATAAAGAAACTTGATGGAGTTTTCTGACAGGAACTTGGGGTTTCCTAGTAGGTGGGGAGTGTGACTTTCCAGAGAGTTATATTTATTGGCAGACCTCATACTTCTCGTCAGTACTTCCTCGGGTTCAATTTGTGTTTCTACAGGCTTAGTCACTATAGCCACGCTTAGTGCAGCCTGTTTCCACTTCCCTTACTCTGTTTTTGCCTGGTGCTTTTGGAGAGTTTCTGTCTTAGGTTCTAAGTACTGACAGATGCATGTTTCTCTGCCTCCAAGCTGGCCAGAGCAGAGCCAGCTGTCCCAGGGATGCTGTAAAGCTACTTTAGTGCAGCACTATGTTTGAACTAGCAAATCCTGCTTCTCAGTAGAGAAGCTCACGTCTGTCTACAGCAGCGGATGTGGCTGTGGCGTGAGAGAACAAACGTGCAAAGCTGCTTGGGTATGCAGAAGAATATGCGACTGGTTGATATTCCATGTGTTGGAGTAGCTGGTCATGTAGGAGCGCTAGATTATGATCGCTGCCCTTTTTCCTTTCCTCCTTTCTAATTGCGTCTATTTCTGTCAGTGCCCTGCTTTTTTTTTTTTTTTAACAGGAAAAAATTCTTATGATTAGTGTTGAAGGATAAGCTTTATGAATTTGGAGTGAGGGCATTTGAAGCAACCATTAGGTTGGAAATGCCAATGGTTACTTGATTGCTCCGAGCCTGATGAAATTAGTGAAACGGCTTGTGAAAAAGTAGGGAGCCAGGAAGCTAAGCTAGTGAACGGCAAGAGCATGTATTATCAGTAACGTATTTCTTGGCTTTAGGAACTTCAGTATAGGAGCGTAACTGCTTTTGTGACTATAATGAGATCTTTGTATCTGGTCAAAAGAAGAGCTTATCAAAACAGTTGGAGCAGCTAGCAATAAAGAACTCCTTTGGGGATTTCAAAGGCAGATAGTCTTGTTTTGTGTTGCTCAAGGCAAAAATAACGAACCCGCTACAGCCATCAGCTCTTTTAAGTGTTCACAAAATGACTACTTCATGGCTTGCCAACAAATTTTGTGCACTGATTATTTTTTGTAGCAGAGTGTGAAAACATTTCCTAAGGCACATGTACCTTTTTAATGGGTTGCCCTTTATGCTACACTTAACTGAAAGAGAAAAGAGTGCGTGTATATATATGCGTGTGCGTGTGTGCGAGACGGAGAAAAGTATTGAGCTCTTAGGTCCACAAATGCAGGCTTTCATTAGTTCCTGTGACTTCCAGCAGGATTACTGGTGTGTCAGATTAATACGCAGCACAACTGCAAGTTTGGCTTGATCTCAGTGCTTATTTATATGTCTGTGATACCTGCTTTAATTCTTTTTATTAGAGAAAATATATTGAGTGGCCTAATTATTTCTTAGTCAAGTACATCCATATGTCTGGTGAGCTTTAGCTTTGTCTTTCAGGAAAAATATTCTAAGGAATGATATAATGAAAACATACAGATTACACATTTTTAAAGCAGCATGTTGTATGTCCTGGAAGGCCTGTGCAGAAATAGATATATGATGTCTTTTTTTTTTTTTTTTCCTCCTCAAAGTCTTTTGAAAGAGTTTTAGTAGAAAACAAGCTGCATGGCCTTTCTCCAGCTCTCTCCGAAGCCATCCAGAGCATTTCTCGCTGGGAACTAGTCCAAGCTGCGCTCCCACATGTGCTGCACTGCACTGCAACATTGCTCTCCAACCGAAACAAGCTAGGTTAGTGCTCGTGTGAGTTTGATTTTCCCTGTTATTGAAGTTATCAGTCAAAACAGCACAAGCTGTTTCTCAGGGTGCCACACAGCAAATTCGAAATCTTGTGTTAGTTCATGGTGTGGGTTACATCTCTTGATCTGCTCTCATTTATAGCCGGTAAACTGGGAGAGCTTCTCCAGTGAAGTTAATGGACTTCTTCCAGCTTTAGAAATCATGAACTTAAGAGTCAAATTAGTGTTTTGCTAGTTATTTTCCAAATCTATTAGAACTAACTTTAACATAAGTCTTGCCACCTAACAAGGATGAGAATACGTATTTCTTTCAAGACACGATGCAGTGCCCAATTACAGCTTTTAATAACTTCAGTATCTTTTTTTTCCCCAGAATGAAGTAGTTGATTCTTAGTTGGGATTCTCAGCAGAAAAGCCAGTCAGTCGGTCAGGATAGGGCCAGGTCCAAATCTAACATACTTTACAAGCCTTTTACCGATTTCAACAGGAGTTTGCGTCATGAGGTACACTGGTAGGAAATGTTAACAGGACACAGCTCTAGCAGCTTGCAGTGTTTACTTGCATTCTGTTTTATTCGATAGAGACAAACGAGATTTTCAAGCCAGCATCTTTTAAGACCACTGCATGTCCATTAACGCATTTGCCCTGCAACTGACATTCAGGGACTGAACTGCAAATGCTGTGAAGTAAATAGAGATTTGTGAATTAGGAGGTTTCAAATACAACCTAATAGAATGCTAATACTTTTAATGGTAGAACTTTAATTTTCAAGATTGCATCAGGAAGTTGGATGGTCGGTTAGTTTCCTGTGTGTCTCTGAAATTCTCAACAGTACCGTGAGTGGAAAACCTGTGCGGTACTGTGATGCATTTTTCCATCCAGGACATCAGGATAAGCTTGGAGTAGCTGAGACAAAGCTTCTTCACACTCTTCACTGGATGCTGCTAGAGGCCCCTCAGGACTGCAGCAATGACCGGTTTGGAGGAGACAGAGGTTCCAGCTGGGGAGGAAGCAGTAGTGCCTTTATCCACCAGATTGAAAACCAAGGATCACCAGGACATCCCCAGCACAGCACCACGAATGATGAGGAGGAGAATAACAGAAGGAGGTTCTTCCAGAACTCCATGGCCACAGTGGAGCTCTTTGTGTTTCTCTTTGCTCCTCTTGTCCACAGAATTAAAGTAAGTGAAACACTGATGGGGTACTTGTGGGGAGACACCTCTGAAGGGAAAGAGAATGATTCTGCTTTTAAGTCCTACAACTGACCATTTAATTCAACCTACGACATATCTTGGGCTACAACTGCTTTAACATGTTAGGACAATACCACTGCCCTAAGGAATCGTTTCAGTGACACGAGCAATCATCACAGCGTCAGGCAGGCTCAAAAGCAAAAACATCTCAAGTGAAACCTTTTCATTCCTCAGGAACGTCCAAGGTCTGTGGCTCTTGTGAAGTCTTTGGGAGCCTGAGACCCATAGAAAGGATTGTGAGCTTTAGCTTTCTCCAGTGACTCTCAGTCATTGCTCAGAAGTGCCTTGCTAGCTTTTCAGGGATTCCACCATGGAGCTGCCACTGAGATTTATTGTTGTTGTCATTACTAATCATCTTGATGCTAATTATCAGGAACGTGTGATAGTGGTATAAGCATGGCAGTGGCAGAGGTAATTAAACGTTCTTTTGTTCTGAAGTTGGAAGCAGGCTGCAGGCTTCCTGTCTGCCAAAGTCCCTCTGTTAATTTTATGCTGAGTGCATCAGCTTTGCAGAGCCATGTAACGAGGAGAAGTTTTCTGCACGCTCTGACTCCTGCCTCCTCTGTTCAGCATCTCTGGAGGGTCGCCTTTCAGCCTTCACATTTCCAGCTAGGCCTCAGAAGAGAAACTGGCTCTGGAAAGTAGGTGCTCAGAAAAGGTCTGTAAAAAAAAATTACAGATTCGTTTGAATAGCCTCTCTTGCCTTTTTTTTTTTTTTCTTTTTCTTTTTTCCTCCAAACCTCTTTAAAAGTATGCTTGACTCCTAAAAGAGATATTATAATTGGCTTCACTGGCCAGAGAATACTTGCACAACAGAGCACACTTTGGTATAAGTACTTTGATGAGAGCAAGACAGAGCTGTGTCCTATTAGTTGCCCACTCATTTTTCAAACTGTAATGGTCCTTTTCTGTTTGTGAGCACATGTGTACACAGGCAATTAGAGCAAAATCAATCTGGGAAAGAGAAGTACAAAATATTTTTTAACCAGTAAGAAACAATATTTTCCCAGTTGTTTCCCAATGGTTTTGTTAGTAGCTGACATAAATATTCCACCTCTCGCTGGGGATGAAGCAGAGTCATGTAGTGATGCAGGATGTCTGTGCTAACCCTGCTTTGTGTGCTGCAACAGTTGAAGGAGATAAGAAAATACAGTAGAGCAAGGATAATCTTTCAGCTAGGACAGGTGAAAGCTGATTTGGGCAACTAGATTCCTTCCTTACTTCTACTACCAAGTTCTTGGACAGTGTTGCTCGATTCATTTAGCCCCAGCTTTTCATACATGTTTACTAGTTTCCCAATTTCTCTTTAGCTACTTGAACTGCTGGGACATGACAGGATGAAATGCTGAGTTCTTCCCAGTGCCTCATACATGAGTACGGGCTGCACTTTGAATAAATGAAATGAAATTGGAGGCAGGCCCAAGCTATCCAAGATTGGGTTCCCAATTTTTTATTTTAGTCGTTCTGGGGGTTAGTTTCCCGTTTTCAAAATGGGGCTAGGGACAGTATCTCAGTTTCACCTTGAAAACAATATGGAAAATGTCCATGAATGTCTGAGATACTGCAGTGATGAACACTGGAAAAGCCCACGAAAATGTGCATGATTCTATCATGAAAGCAAGGCTCAAAAAAGGTGAGGTGAGTGAGGCATGTAACTTGCTCACTAAGTCAGAATTGTCCCTTCTGTGTTTCAGGGAGGTAGAGGTCTCAGTGGAAGAATACTCTCTGTTCAGATAACTAAAATAATGCATGTGCTCAAGAAAGATGATAAATGTTTGTACAAGCAGCCTTAAATGCTGGAATTTCCTGACTTCCGAGAGGATTTGTGTATTTAGCAATGTGTTCTTAATGTACCACGTCCAAAAATACTGTGAGGTTCACCTGAGTAAAAATAATAATTAAAAACAGTAAGCTCAGTTTGTGACAAAGCTTGTGAGGTCGCTCTAATGAGAGAGGACTGAAAAAGAGTAGAGAATAGAAGGGCTGGGAAGCCGCAAGCAATCAGCTCCTGGCATTCCTTTAGCTCTGTCTGCACCAGACTTCAACCACTGAGACATAATTATGCTGCCAGAACTGTGCTATTACTGGTGTTTATTTGGCTTCTAGGGGATAGTTGGGCTATGCAACATCAGTAATTCCTAATCTAGCTTTGGCCAGTTTGTATACCTGTACGTTAATCCTGCTAAGATTCACATGTGTGCTAATTTACATGATTTTGGCTACTTGCAGGTGTAAAATGATGATGGCACAAGTCTAAGTAGTACCAATTGACATTTCTCAAGTAGCAATAGTATAACTACTACTAACAGCAGTGTTGTATACTGGTATTTCATAGTAATTTGTGACATGTTTTGTGTTTCTTCAATTTCTAACTAATATTTTAGTATTTAATGTTCTTACTCTTTTGGGGCAAGAAGTTCAGGTCTCAGACCTTTCCATATTAAGGTTAAGATGACGTTGAATACTAAATATAGAATTATTATATGTGGTCAGAAGGGATAATGAGTTTTTTGACAGGGAAGTAGCCTTTTCTCTACCTTTCTTAAGGTCCTGGAAAAAAACAAGCTTCATTAACTAGTATGGCAGTTTCACCAATAAAAGCCTCTTGCATAAGTTTGTACTGAGATTTCCATATAGTTTTTTAATAGCTTTACTTGAAACGTATTCATGTTGTCTGAGTACTGTCCGTGGCCACTGAGTTAGCATACGCGGACCATAGTAAAACATGCAATGTCACCTATTTCTTGTAAGGTCTGTGCCTCAGAAGAAGGACAGTCCCTTCAAACTGTAATCAATGATCTTTTGTGTGAGCTGGTGTGATACGACCTCTGTATGTCTTTCTAGGAATCTGACTTGACATTTCGGTTGGCTAGCGGCCTCGTTATTTGGCAGCCTATGTGGGAACACAGGCAGCCTGAAGTTTCTGCCTTCAACGCCCTGGTTAAACCAATCAGGAACATCATTACAGGTCTGTGACTGCTGTGGTATTAATGCAGCTCTTGAGAACTGGGTTCTCTCTCCCTTGATTGGCTGATATTGCTGTATGTTCTGTAGCCATTGTATGTGAGGACTATGCTAATATTGCAGGAACTAGTTAAACCTTCAGACAGCAGTTTAAGACTGTTTCCCCTCAGAGTCAATCAACATTTGCATAATATTTAAATAGGAGATGAGAGAGAAATCCTTTGTTCTTTAGTAGAGTTGTTATTTCCTGTTGGCCTTGTGTCTCTGTTCACCATCTGTTCCTTAGTTGCTAAGAAAGGTAGAAGCCGTATCTAGCACCAGTCTAACGCCGGTGGGGAAGGCTTACCTAAACTGGCAATGGACCTATTAACAGTAAAGATAGTAAACAGTCAACAATATAGGTTCTTTTCCTACCTAAATCTGCGTTTCACCATGTTGTGAAATTAAACAAAGTAGTTTCAGAAGGCTCTGAGGCTGCTGACTTAGGTTATGAATTTGCTTTTGCATACTGGAAGGGGTTGCTCTTCATTGTACCTCAGCCATAGCAAGATTGGAGTTGGGTCCTTAGGCTTCCCAAGCCTTTGTGTCCTGTCTAGTTCTCCCATAAAATCTTTTGTGCTGTCACATTATTAGAAAATAATTTTACATAATTCCTACAAGTTAGTGAATTGTAAGTGTACTGGGTATATCACTGTGGCGTTGCTCATTCTCGGAAGCACTGATCAGTAATTCTCACTAGTTAGCTAAATCAGATTTTTCAAATGTGACAAGTTATTTTGGATGCCTTCATTTATTCTGAAGGATTTGCATGTCTTTGGGACAGTCCAGAATTAGAAAGACTCAAGTCTTTCAACTGATCTGAAATCATCATCTTTAACGTCTAGGTCTACCTTCCTCTACCTTCACCCTGGGCTTCACCTTCTGGAAATACAAAATAGAACTTCAGCGCTGGAACTAACAAAAGCAATTAGTCCTAAGTTTTCTTGAACCATTAGAATTTTTTCCATAGATCTGGGATGTGATCAGAAAATCTTTAAAGTATAACTTCAGGAGTAAAGTCCGAAATTGAAAATACTCTGTTATGTTTTTAAAAACATTTTCAGCAGAACTGAAACAGAACTTGGAATGATGTTCTTTATGCCATAAGGGATCCTGATATCTTAGCATTGTTGTCTCAGTCTCGGACAAAAAAGGTTAACTTAAATTTTCCTTAAAACCAGAAATGCAAAAAAATTATGCTTCAGAAGCTTTACAATGTTTTATTTGGAGAGAGTTTGATGATAAGTTGCATCTGAATACCTTTCTATGTGACAGGCTTTCAGGAACTAATCTCTGCAATGCCCTTGTTTTCTATAGTATAGCTGATCAGAATTTCTGTATGACATTCATGTACTTCCCATTAATCTGGAATTGTTCAAATTGGAAATCACAATACATTCTGTGAGATGTAGGCTAGAAAAGCAGATGAATGTATATGAAAATAGGAGGAGGAAGATCCCCAAAAGACAAGGCACTGTTATACACTAGGAAGACATGACTTAATGTCAAATGGACTTAGCATAAAATTTAAATTCAAATTTTATTTTTAAAGGAACAAAGACTTTCTGTAAACGATGTTGTTGATAACACAAGGAAAAGAATTGTGGAAAAAATTGAAAAATCCTTTATTTTTTTTTTTAATGGTTGCAGCTAATGCTTAAGAAGTCTACAACACAGAGATGCGGTTTTGCTTTGCTTTGTTTTTCTTAGTGGGCAAATAGTTTATCCTTTCAGTTGGTATAGTTTAAATATTAGAGGTGTTTCCTGAAATAGCCTCCTCCTTGTTTTCTTTTCTCAGCTAAGAGAAGTTCTCCTACCAACAATCAGAGTGTGACTTGTGAATCCCCGAATCTGGACATTGGACATATGGAGGTAAATTCAATGCTAAGGTTAAATGAGCTAACATAGAAAGCTATGGGGCAGGGCAGGGGAATACAAAAATAAAATTGATGGAGGAAAGGAGGCAGGAGTCTTTCTCGTGCAAATGTTGAAACAGCCTTTGCGGTTATTGCCCTAAATTATTCCATGTTCAGAAATTACAGTTGCTTCTATGGCCCACCTTCCTACTTGCTGTTTCTCACAGTTCTCCAGAAGGCTCCCAACACTATCTGCAGAGGAACCAAAGGGTACTGAGTGTAGTTGTCATGATCTCCTTGGGCATATCCTAACTTAAGGGATCGATGTCTTGTCTTACTTATTTTCTTGGGTAAGAGCCATGTCTTACCCTGTGCCTGTACAGTGCCTAGCGCTTTGAAGTCCCAGACTTGATCAGATTCTCATGGTGTTATAGTGTAAGTAATAGTCATGTCTAGACACAAACTGTGGTAAGAAAACTAATATGGAAGCGACTATGATGTTTATATACCAATTTCCTTTTATTAAAACTATCCAAAGGGACTGCAAGTGGTCTGCGAGACAAGCCAGCCAGATTCTGTACCTCCAAAGGCTACTGTTTCAGCATGTCATCGTGGAAATTCCTTGGATGGAAGTGTATCCTCCCAAACCTCTCAGGAGAGAGGTGCCCCACATCCCAGGTACAAACCCCTTCAGCAGAAAGTTAGGCTTGTGTAACCCAATAGTGGAGGTCGCAGAAGTCCAAATCTTCAATCTCCTGTTGTCTCTGCACCTCAAAGGTGGTGGATCCGTAGCTCAAGCTCTTAATTTAACAAATATCCGTTCTAACACCTGGCTGATGAACAAGATGGTGACATCTGATATTCAATGCCACTTTCATTGGAGGAATCTCCAGCTGGACTGTTGTGACAGTTTCTTTGGTCTTTTTAATATGTTGTTTTCTCATAGTTAAGCAGACTAAAAACCTGCAGGGTCAGCCGTCCCTAGCTGGATTCAGCTTCGGGTGGCTAGTATCTTTTCTGGCTTGCTTCTTCTTTCCCTTTAGCAAAGGATTTTTGTAAGCTGCTCTCCATTGCTGCCTTAATGCCTTCTCAGTATCCTGCTATTTAGTCAGCTTTCTGTACACTCATAACTAAAATAAACAGACTAACAAAAAAGCCTAGCTGCACAAATATCTTCCCAGTTTGCCTTACAGAGCTCAGGACAAGATTTTCCAGCATGACACTGATAAATTAACTTCTTTAATCTAGATTTGGGCAGGTAAAGATAGAGCCAGATCTTCAGTAGTGCTGTGGACACTCACTAGTGTCATGAAGTAAATAAAGCTGATGGCTGCTTAACGCTTTCAGGGGGTGGAAAGAGAGGAATGCCTGGCTATATTTTTAGGTCTCTATGGATTTAGGAGTCTCCCTTAAACTCCTCTTGAAAATTTTGGTTCTGGTGCTTATCTCCTTCGGGAAATGTCATATCCAAAACACTTCAACGTTTTAAGAAGTTGCTTCATTACAGAAACAGAAGAAATGTGGGATGGAGTGGGATTCTGACTATAATCTAGCAACGGCTCTAACTGATTACTCAGAAGAGGTTTGATGAACCATTTCACTGGTGGAAAGGGCAAAGCTATTCTCTATGCTCTGAGCCTGTTAGGAGGCTTCCCTTGGGATTTTGCATCAGGCTTGCTGCCAGTTCCGGGTCTCTGTTAGTTTGTATTAAGGCGAGCCAGTGAAACTGAAGTTGGGCTGCTGGTTCACAGAATTGCCTTTCTGTGTGTAAACACTACCGCTCAGAGTGCGCACAGGCATAAAAGAAAAATAAGCAGCCTTTTAAGAAGACAGAATCAGGTGATCAGTTTGTCAGGCTCGATCTGGTGGTTGCTATGGAGATGAAGCTTCAGACAGGCGTTGAGGAGTGCGTCATTATGTCTCCTCATTTGCAGGACTCGTTGATCAGTTAAAACTGTACAGGGAGCTTTGGTTGCCAAGCAACAGGCAACCGGGGAACAAATGTTTACTCCAGGTACCAACAGCCGCAGTGTTCCTTTGTCCTTGGGCCCGGGGCTGAAGGAAGGCTGCCGTCCGCTCTCTCCGCCGTCACAGGCAACCAAGAGCTGCCTGAACGAACACTAGCTTTCATTCTAAATGAAGCGCAGATTTTAATTGGTAGTATCTCTGCCGTTTCTTAAGCAAACGGCTCATTCCTCTGATCCTGGGGTCCCTGCTCCTCTCAGTGAAATTCTCCCTTTACAGATGGTGCAGTGTAACGTTGTGGAGCAATTAAATCCACAGCCCTTTATTCAGCTGCTGCCTGGAACGCTCTGCTTTGGAAATAGACTTCAGTGACAAATATTTCCTAAGGAGAACATGCCTTGCTGTGGGCTGTGTTGTGCCTCGAGTATGCTTATGCCCCCTACAGGGGAGCATGAAATACTGTTTGTACACAGACACTGATCTGGCCCGTGCAGTGTGATCAGGGAGCTATGCGTCATCCTTTACATTTGCTTTTGAGGTAATGAGCTTTATTTCCATTGTTGGGATACCTCTGAGTATCCCAGCTATGCTTATGTTTTTGTACAGGCCGCTTTTGTTTGACACAGTGTTGACTGTGATGAAAACAGCTTTGCCATCAGTCTTATGGGAGAAAAATTGATGGCGTATTTCTGTTTATCATTATTTTCTCCTTCCTGATTCAGATGTTAGGGCTTTTTTTAACAGCTCATCTTAAAGTCATCAAACTTGTAACGTTTTTACCTTGAATACAGCACTAGGGGAAAAGCATCCAAGCTATAGATTGAATGTAGCGACATATGCTGACACAGACGGGCTGGTCTGCAGTCTCCAAGTGCCTTCAACATTGGCCTGTGGGGCTGGCAGCAAACGAGCTCCTGCAGTTTTGAGTTCTAAATGCACATATTCTTCCAAGACCAGCCTTCCCACCGGCCCCTGTTTGCAAGTGTGTAACACGGAGAGACTCATGTGATCCCAAGTGGTGTCAACATTCACTGCACACTTCTTTCTCCTTTGCCAGTCCTGTACCTGCATTGGATGTGCAGGGTAGCTTTGTAGCACTGGGCAGCAATCCAGCAAAGCACTTAAGCATGCACTTAACTTTAAGCATTTAGAGGAGTTCCACTGAAGTCAGTATTGCTGCTTGTTGTCTAATAGTCTGCTGGATTATGGCCTTGGACTCCTCTGTTCTGAATGTGGTACCCAGCTGTAGATGGGGGTGCCCTGCCAATGTCATTTGCATGTTTTTCAGCAGAGCTAGTAAAAAATAAATGTTTTTTTTAAAAAAGAAATATTTGGTGTTCTTATGATGTCTCCCAAATGCCTGAGATTACAATTCATGGAATTGCTATTGATTTTGATAGAGTCTTAAAAATTGCAGAAGTACCCGGTTCACAGGAGCATATTTCTAAGATACTGACTGGAGATATTTAGTTTAAAAAAAAAAAAAAAAAAAGACAGGTCTTCAGTGTTCCTTGTCCCCCAGCATTTCACACCACCTTTTGTCATGCCATTCTCGTTCCTCTGGGTCCCTTTCACTCCTCCTCTTCTGACAGATCGTCTCCTAATAGCTAGGTACAAAGGGCCAGTTGTATTCTGTTAGGAGAGAAATGGGGAAGATGCCCTCCAAAGATTTAGGACAGGGATAGTTAATTCCTTTCAGAGCTTCTGTTTTCAGAGATTCAGAGATTTTGTGGTCTACAAAATCAAATACGAATATTGTATCAGTTAAAGTCAAGTCATCTTTTTAAGCTTATCTTTGCAGTCCTGTAAGTATACAATCAATGCAGCATATAAATGACACCAGGGATTCTGCTGTAAGCACCTGGCTCCAGGAAACACCTGGCTCTTATCTTCAGTGCTGCAGTGCTTACACCTTAACATAGGCCTGCAAAGAACCTGTTCACAGAAAAGCAGGATATTGTCAACAGTTACTGTTGAGTCGCAGGCAAAAGGATTCCTTGGAGACCAAGCTAGAAATTGCAGATTCTCTGTATATAGAATGGTGTGGATTTAGACTTTTGTTCAAGGGGAGAGAAGATTAGAAGTAGTATAATTTAATACTTGATAGTTTCTGTGTAGGGATGGTAGTAATTTTTGGTTAAAAAAAATGGGCATGCTATTGCAATAAGACTGACTGTGAAGAAAGATATGATCCCTTGGAAAGATCCTTGGTCTGTGGAATCTCTGGAGTCTCATTTTTTCAGGCTTAGTACAGACATCTTGCTTTTGCATGCACTGAGTTCAAGCCTGCAGACTAAAATACCACGGAAATTCCATACTAGAAACTATCAGGAAATGACACCACCTAAAAGGTCAGGAGAATTATAGTGAACGCTAACACGTTGTCCCGTTCTCTGGCACACCTTGGCAAAGAAAAGTTCCGTAACAGTAGCTTTTACTTGCATAAGAGTCAGTTTAATTGGATGAAATGATTAATTAATTAGCTGTCCTGCCTGCTTGGTGTGTGCAAGTGTAAATATTTCCTTATCAGATATTACTAGCATCTGAACAGCAGATGACAGAGTTGTGTGTTTCCAGCTAGACAAAGTATTCACTTAACCCAGGTGCTCGAGGGTTATCTTCGGACCACCGTTTAAGAAAGCAACCCTATCCAAGAAAATGCTTAACAGTGTTTTTGCCTGAGTTCTCTACGGACCCAAAAGCTAAGTGTCCACTTGCATGCCTTTAGTCATGCTTTCCTCCATCAGGGCCTTAGTCCCAAAGGGTCAGTTTCAGTGTCCCTGTAAGCTCAAGCAGGCACAGCTGTGTGAACATCCTGATGATTTCTGCAGATGGCAGGGGAGCAGGACAGCTTTTGATGAGTGACCAGATTCTAGGACTTAGTGGAGCTCTTGGGTCTTCTGGGCTGGACAAACGTGTGTGCCACGACAGAACTGTGGTGTCAAGAGTGACCCCTTTAGAACAGTAGGATGTACAAATGCGATGCATCCTCCTTGAGCAGTTCTTTATTCACAGAGCTGTGTATCTAGGAAGGGCTTTAGGGCCCTGAAGATTCACTGTTCACACTTCTACTATTTCTTTTGAAACAGGGTGTCTGTGGTTATCCCACCATGCCAGAAGTCTCGCTATGCCACGTACTTTGATGTGGCAGTGCTGCGCTGCCTGCTGCAGCCGCATTGGTCTGAGGAGGGCACACAGTGGTCACTAATGTACTACCTGCAGAGGCTGAGGCATATGCTACAGGAAAAGCCGGAGAAACCACCTGAGCCAGAGATCACTCCCTTGCCAAGACCTCGCAGCAGCTCCATGGTGGCTGCCGCACCCTCTCTGGTGAATACCCACAAAACTCAGGTAAGCAGCTGCCCTCAGTAAGAGAAGAGCAACTGTTGTGTTGATGCTGGGAAGTTGTGGTTGGATGACTAGCGAAAAGCACAGCTCTGGTATTGGTTTAGTTGCCTACAGGTCAGATGTATGCATTGGTTCAGAAAAAGACCCTTATAATAATGAGGGTTTGGAGGCAGAATCTAGCTCAGTCGGAACTGGTGATTGCTGGAAGCTTGTGGGTTGGTTTGAGAGAATTGATCTAGGGTGAAATGTGATTAAAAAATCTGTCACGTGGGATTGTCCTAATGCGGTTGTCAGAAGAAATCATATTGCCTTTGCATTGCAGCATAATGCTCAGGACTCCCCAAGCTCTCTTAGTCATAACCCCCCCCCAGTGGAGAGAAAGGGAATTGTTGCTTGGTACAGCACTAGGCATTCCACGTGACCAATTTTGTTAAAATATTGGAGCAGATTTTGCAAGCAGTTACAGTGAGCAAAAGCTCTCCAGGTTGTAACCTCTTTTTTATTCTTATTGCGTAATTTATACCTTTATATTTGCCAGCAAAATCCCAGTGGACAAACTGTCCTGATAGGTGTCAAAACTTATTCCCCATTTTGCTGGAAAAGGGGGCTATCCTGGGGAGTGTCCTGAGCTTGATACACTACAGGGCTTTGTGTTAGAGCATAATTCTGTTGTTGTTGTTGTTATTTTTATTTTGGATAGCTCACTTTTGATCTAGGGATAAAAAGAGGCTGCTGCTGCAGCTCCAGTGAATCTCCTCATTGATTTGTGCTACTTTTAGGTTGTGAACTCTTTTCCTGTCATGGATTTTTAACAGCAAATTTGGACGTACTAAGTTGGAAGAACTGCCTTACAAAATTTAATACAGGATTCTATCTGCCCCACCTGCTCTTTTCAGTTAATGTTGCTGTCAAATATGGTTTTTTAGTCAGAATTCTCAACGTTTTTGGCATTTTTTTTCTTTAAAATCCTTGCTTTCCGTATTGTAGAGATCTGGCAGTTTTTGAGCTGTACTTTTATAAGGGGGAGAGGTGGAATATTTTTTTTTCCTATACAGCCCAGATGCTCATAAACCAGAAAACAAATAGAAATAACATGAATTTTGTTGGTATTGTTATTGTAAATCTCAGGATTTTATAATCGTTCACATGATTTTTATGAGGGCTAGTGGTTACTCATGGTCTTAAGGGCTCAGAAGTGGCGGTACTGTTTAAACTGTACTATATTTTAGTGTCATTTCTATAAATTGTTGCCTGTTTCATCCCTGTAAAAGCTTGACGTAGCTCTGTAAAGGCCAGGTGATACAAATTACTATACAATCTTAATCTACCTTTGCATGGGGATTTTGTAGGATTGCTGTGCATGTACAGAAAATCCTCTGTAATGTTATCTCCTAGAGGGAATGTCAGTTACTGGAACAGTACATTAGAGAATATTGCTGTAAATGTAGTTCACTGTTTCCATGCATGTACTGTCACTTTGCCTTTGCTTTGACCAACTGAGTTATTTTGCACGCATTGTTGCTACTAGTGGAGCAGGGCCTGCAGTCAGTGATTCTCAGCGCAGCAGCAGCGTGAATGGAAATGTCCTCAGTGGGCACTGTTTGCTCTAGCATTGTGCTGGTGGTTCTCCGTATAGTGAGAGACTTTTCTCCTTTCACACACTTGGCTATTCCTTGCTTTTCCAGGCTTTTTTTTTTCTCTTGCTCTCCACTAACATTTTTCTGTTAAATCCATTTGGCAATTCCACTGGGTGCTTTTTGGCTGTTAATGTGAGGAGTCTGTCCAGGGCATTCTTCCCTTCAGGGCTAGGTTTGATTGCTTTTGGTAACCTCTGTGTCAGTCTTGGGTATTTTTACTGTACTTCATCAAATTGGAATTCTGTTTAAAAAGGTTTCCAATTTCCTAAGCAGAACAGCTGTGATGGAGGAGGTGAAAGCGTCTTCCGTGCAGGAGAAGTTTCAGCTCATTTCTTCCTTCTTTACAACACCAAGGACTGAGCTCTGTACAGCACACAGAGACATTTAGGCCCTGTTTCATCCCAGCCAATTGAAGGCGCTTAACTGAGGTTCTTAAATTAGGACTTTCCTCACTGAAGGATCTCTGCCAGTCAGAGGAGAGAGTACCACCTCCAGAAGGCAAGGCAATGTTTATAAGATTTGTCATTTCTTTATATCAACTCACGGGGTTTTATGTTGACTTTACCAACTCACCAGTAAGAGACAAGGGATATGCTGAAAACCTGCATCTTCAGTCTAGATCTTAAATTCCTAGTCGGATGTCATCGTTTTTGTTCACAGATTGATGCAAGTAGAATTAATGCTTTTCCAGTAGGAAATTAAGTTCTCCAAAAATATTGACACTCACGATTCAATGGGATAGTTTTAAAGTGGCAGCCAGAAACTGATTAAAGACAAAAATAACTGCATGCAGATCAGATCAGGGACAGAGTAGTAGAATTTCTGATAAACTGCAGAGCAGCAGGCAGAATGTGGATTTATCAAGTCAGCTCCCAGCATCTCCCTAAGCCTCAGCAGAAGTCTCACGCTTCTTGTTGGTGTCTGTGTGCTTGAAATCACATTTCAAATATACTCTTGGGGTAAACAACTTCAGATCAAATGTTAGGAGAACTCAAGAAATATTTTTCATTCATTGCCTAGTAAATTGAAGAGCAGAGTAGGAAAAGATTCAATGCAGCATGCCAACGATCCTTGTTGCAAAGGAAAAGGGGTACTGGATGAAGTGTGAGTAAGATCAGTGCTACCTTCCTATAGAAAGTGACTTTAGTCTGAACATATTTCAGACCTGGCAACATAGGATAAGGAAAACCTGCATTGCACCTGTATGCAGTGAATTCAGCACAAGGACGGGTCTAGGAAATGAAACCTTTGGAGGCTCACAAACCTCTACAGTCTTGCAATAACATTGCAGGAGCAAAGAGCCAAAGCTTAAATTAAACATAAGACCAATGCAGCTGTAACGACTGGTCGCAATACTAGTATAAAGCCAGGAGTCTCAAGTGTAATACTTTGAGAGTTGAGTGAAGTAAGGAATGAGTATCTACAGTCGTGGAAAAGCAAGGCAATAGAAAACAGAAATAAAAAGATCTACAGTAGCAACCCCCAAACTGTTTTACTTTCATATCCATCTTATGCATATCATAAATGCCACATAGTCTACTGCGCAGAACTGGTAGTCACATTTTTAATCAGTCTTGAACATGAGTATTAGCTTAATTCATTAAAATGGGTCTTATACCACACTATAGAAGAAAGCTGGCTCTGTAATTCACTTTTAAGGTATTGTTTGCTTTGATACCTACGCTAAGAAGTTCTCAGAGCTGGGACTATGTCTTTGTGTGCTTGTACAGCATGTGTCACAGTAGACCCTAGTCCTCACTCTGTCCTTTTGGTGACCATTAGTCACTTACTAAACACACTGCTTTAGTAACTAACAGGCAAAGGTATTGAATCTGAATTACATTCACATGATGTTTTTTCCAGCCAGAAGGAGCAGAAGAGCTTTAAAAGCCAAGGATCAAGCCACGTGAAGTACTGGCTGGTCTTGCTATTGAGAGAGGCCAGGGCTGAAATCTGATTTGCTGTCTATTGGATTTTGCATATGGCTCCTTCCCTGAATCTTTAATCATATGTGCAGGATGGTTTAAAACCATGCGTTGACTGACTGTGACTGAAAACAACCGTGAAGAAGAATCTTTCTTTTGTATGTCTTTTTCATTCATAGATTGTTAAATAAATTGAAAGGATTTAAGGGTAGTCTTTGACTAGTTTGAAAAGTCTCCGAAAAACATGGGGTCTCCAGTATGCCAGTATTGCGAATTCTGCAGCTGGTGCTTAACGCTTCTGCTGCAAAGACTATCACAGGCTTCGGCTGACCTTCGTATGCATAAAGCTGCACACTTGTGTGTATTGCAAAGCTGGGAAATGGTTAGCCAGGATGTAAACCTTCTATATTAAAGGAGTCACTTCATCTGCATTGAGAGGCAAAAGGTGTTTTAACATGATCTGGTTGTTCAGCCCAGCCTTTCTGATGGGGAAGCAAAGAAGAATAAGGAAGAATAGCATCTTCGTTTGAAGCAAGCTGATATTTGGGTAGAAGAAAATTATCCTGAGGGAATCTGGTCAAGTCAGCTGCACAAGCATTGCATGAAAAGTGACATCAGACCTTTAATGAGAACAGATGGCCGGGAGCTGAGTTTATGCCACCTTTTGTAGCAAAGCCTTTCTTTACAGTAGGCAACTGTAATGTGTCTGGCTCAGAGCAGAAGGGGTGTAGTGTGCCCTCTGCTGAGCTGTCAGTAAATTCCTCTCAAGGCTTTTGCTGTCTTGGGATATTTCATGCTATAGGGGCTTTCACAAGTATAGGAAGAGAACTGTGACGTGGGCAAGTGATTTGATCCTCAAGCACTGTTACTGCAAGTGAAGGTTGCTTACTGATCTAAAGTCTTGGGTTTCTTCGGTGGGTAAATAAAGTCAAAGATGAGTGTTGCCCACTCTTGTGTCTCTTCCTTCCCCTAAAATAACCCACATGGCAACAACAAAAGGCTTGCAACTTTGACAGCAAGTCTTGTACTTGTGAGACTGTATAATGCAAATATTTTTACAAATCAAGTCTTTCTTGAAGGCATCTCACTGCTTATTGCAGTTCAATTCCAAAATACGTTATTAAAGGAATGTATTGTTAAGGGTGTACTCTCTTGGATCTTAAATAAAGCACGTCATAAAGGGTGGTCATTATGATTGCTTGTAAATGTAAAACAAGGCCTCAAGGAGATCATCTGCCACCCAAGGTCATATCTGAGGTCAGAATCAGAGCAGAGCAGACCATGAGTCTTCCAGGCCACTAGGCCATATTGACAACAACTCTTGTGGCTTTCCGTAGCAGCGCAGTGGCCTTTCTTTTTTTGCATGATGACTAGAATATTTGACAAGGTCCATAACTTTAGAAGCCTGTAAACCTTTTTTTTTTTTCCTCTAAATTTAAGAATGAAGTTTTGCGTGATGAATTGAAGGGCCTTTTCATCTACAACCCTCCTGTGACAGGTCTTGGTATTAGCTCTGGTTTTAAGTTGATTATCCTCCCTTTCTCCTTATGCTTATTCTCTTATGTTGGGAGCTGCAGGATCTTACAATGAAATGTAACGAGGAGGAAAAATCACTAAGCACTGAGGCATTTTCTAAGGTTTCACTGACCAACTTGCGTAGGCCAGCAGTTCCAGATCTCTCCACAGACCTGGGAATGAACATCTTCAAAAAGGTGAGTGGAAGAAAATTGCTCTTTGATTTATCTGTGATTCAGCACCTGTATATCCTGATAAGTAGCAGCTGAAGGTATACTTGGACCCTTCTATATGTGAGACTTGCATCTCTTTTCATTTAAAGTAGTTTTATCTGTTACTGCATAGGTTTTTATGTGCCTATTCCAACCACAATACTAAATCTTTTCAGGTCACTCTCCTATTGAGACTGATCTGGGGGAGGATACTCGAACAGTGCTGTTTAACAGACAGATTTTTAAGTGCTATCGCTCACTGTAGGTCCAGCCAATTTAGTGAACTTTTTCTGATGTTTTTATCTGATGAAGATCTGATTTTGCAACCATCCGAGATGCTTAGCACAGTTTTGTGGATTGTACGAATCTAGCTTCAGTTTCAGAATGTCATAAAATTATATAAAGACAGCCATCCCTTCCTGGGGCATGAGTTCCTTAACACACCTGTATGATCCCGGAGCGCAGATAGCTGCTATCAAGGTGAATGGCCGAGAAGAAAGGCTTAGAGTGAAAGGTTACAGCTGGGCCACACACGCTTATCCTGTTCCCTCAAATACTAGTTACATCCCTCAAAGCCTCTACCTGCTCTCCTCTCTGCTTCTCTTATTCCTGCAGTTTAAGAGCCGCAAAGAAGATAGAGAGCGTGAGCGCAAAGGATCAATTCCTTTCCACCATACGGGGAAGAAGCGGCAACGAAGGATGGGGGTGCCCTTCCTCCTCCATGAGGATCATCTAGACGTCTCACCCACTCGCAGCACCTTCTCCTTTGGCAGTTTCTCTGGAATCGGAGAGGACCGGCGTGGCATTGAGAGGGGAGGATGGCAAACCACTCTATTAGGTGAGACACTGTTATCTCTGCCCAGGTTCTGTGCCGTTCATATTCAGAGAACAGCAGAGACGCTTTACTTCTCCATCACTCCTATTGCCAGCTTATGTCCTTGGCTCTCTCTGCAGCATTACACACCTGTTTGCAGAAGTGGCAACTGTGCTGACAGCAGGCCTTGAATGACTTACATTTTAGCTCACTTTTTCTCTGAAAATTTGCCATCTTTGGTGGAAAAAAAGCTATTGGAGCAGCCTGTTGTCATGACTGTACCACTAGAATGCACTTTCCCTGAGTCATAGCAGGCAGTGGACAACTGCAGCTTACAATTGATTCAAGTAATGGTTGCATCCTCCATCTAAGGAGAAATCTCTGGAGAGGCAATATGGTCATGAGGACTATGGCAAAAAATATTCCGTTTTCCTCGAGTGAATGTTGGATACAAAATAAGTGGGGCATCGCTTCAGATATTGTTAAGATGCAGTGTTTAAATCTAAACGTTGCCTTCTTCAGACTTCTGAGTTCACTGAGCAGCATCTAGGCATTGTTTCTGTTTCACTAACTTACTCCTAAGCACATGGAATTTCATTCTGGCACCCCTTCTTGGATATGGAAGGGAGCAAAATGATTGTCTAACGTTATGGTAGAGCCTTCTCATGTCCACTTGTTTAGATGGCATCCTTCTGTTAAGCTCTCCATTGTGAAGACATGCCCCTCTTTGGGGGGATTTTGAGCTTATCCAAGTGCATTCTTAAAGGTTCGCACACATTTTTTTCAATGGGTAATATATAGAGACTTAAAGATTTGTTAAAGAATAGCAAACTTAGTGTCCAAAATGCTCCTTTCCATATCTTCAGCATCCCAAGAAGTTTGTTAAACTTTGGTCTCAAGGGTTCCATCTTCTTATCCTGGCTTAACTGTCAGTTGTTTCTTTCTGCCACTTCACTGAAGTCATATAGTTCAGGTCTGATGGTCAACCTATCCTGCCTAGTTCAGAGAAGTTCCCCTCTCTCACCAGGATCTTCTGATATGTAAGTTGTTATATTCCTGGAGAACTTCCTTTGCTTCAGCAACTGCCAACCCGATGCCCCTATTCTCTTTGGACAAGGGGAGCAAAAACGAAATTCCTATAACACGCTCCAGAGTGGGGAGTCTTTCAGTGATGACTAGTCTCATTTTCCCATAGCTGCTGGTGGGTGGTGGTGGGAATGGGTCTATGTCAGCTGAATCAGTGCGTGCTGAGGCGAGGAGCCTTGTGGAGAGTTTGTACAGTCAGTCTTTATGTTGATGAGCCCCCATGAGCCATCCTGCTAGAGTCTGTCTGGATCTGCTTCACAGGGTCCTGGAAGGCTTGGGCTTCAACTGACTCAAATCCTTCAATTTCTAAGCTCAGCTACTGTCTCTTGCCTCCAAGCACGTCTCAGATATGTAAGCTATCTATTTCTTGTCTTCACCTTAGGAAAGTTTGCCAGACGGGGGAGCTCTGACACAGCAACGGAGATGGAAAGCCTCAGCGCTAGGCATTCACACTCTCACCACACCCTGGTCACTGATCTGCCAGACCACTCAAACAGCCATGGAGAGAACACAGTCAAAGAAGGTGAGCTTAACGCAGCAGGAAAGAAACATTTCTTGCAGTACGAACTGCAAGAAACTGACAAAGCGTAACTGTTTCCATGTATTACTATCTGACTAATCTGCTTTTTCCTTGTGTTTTTTCCCCTGTATCTCTTGAGTTCTTTCTTCTGTTCCGTGTAGAAATGTTTTCCAAGCCTTTCATCTTCATCTGGTGCAGTTTGCGGAAGAATTGGCAGCCATCAGCAAGGAGAATTGCGGGGTTTTTTTTGCCTTACCGCAGCACAACACAGGAGTTAAGGAGGAAACCTAGTGCTGGCAATTTTTGTGAATTCGTGGGGAGTCTTGTGGTATTTAATGTCCCTTGTCAGTCCCCAGCTGCTGGGTTGTGCTCAGAATTCCACTTTTCTCTTAATTTCCCTGGTTCCCAATAGAAGCCTGGTTTTGAAATTTGCTTGAAACCTGCAGTCTCCCTGGGGCCTGTCTGTCTTAGAGCCCTCCGCAGAAATAGTGATGCCAGCATGACCGTACTGGGAGAGCCCCCAGTGGGATGAAGCGTACTTCAGACAGAAGAGGTTTTCTGTTGGCCTGGCAGCTCCACCTTTGTCAAACAACATTAGCCAGGATGAGGAAAGCTCTCTTCTATCAGCAGAGCTGTTTGCACCAGGAGGCTTTGCTGGCACTGCTCTACTGCTTATACAGAGTGAATTTGTTTTCCACCTATGTGGATGGTGCTACTGGCAAAACTTGGTCATAGAGATCAGGCCACGCTTGCAGTAAGGCCTGAGTGCAACCTTGAACCTTGACGAGGGAGCAGGCATCATATACCCCACCGAGCAGGGCACAGTCTGTCTCTGCACAAGCTGTCAGGCAACATACCTAGGAGGCTACAGATGCACTTGCATGATATATGCTATAGCCTTGGGAGCTCCCAAAGATCTATGCTTTTTTAGCACAGAAAATCCGAGTAGGCTGAGAGAGGACAGATTTGCATCAGCTCTAATCTAGCGCAGGCACATCTCCTTCATCTCTGTATCTGCCAGGCAAAGCTCTTCTCCAGGGTCAACACTGTAGAATCTGTCTTCCTGACCTGTATTTCTTCTGTAGGACAGCAATCCCATTCACTACGCCAGCTTCCTAGCCAAATATTTTCTAAAAGGTAGCCATACTCAATGCTTGCGTCTCTAATTGATCCCCCAGGTGCAATTGTACTGAGAATATATGAATATTAGGCCAAATTATACTATTGCCAGTGGTAGCCTATGGCTTTTAAGGAATGGATCTGTAATTAGAGAATAAATACAAATATTACATATTTCTTTTGTTTTGTGTGGCCAACTATATCCAAGCATCCTGGTCAATGATAATTCCTCATCTGTTGCCTACTTTCACTGGCCAGGAGAAATTTGCTAATAAGCTCATTTCTTCTGGCTGATACACTGAAAAACAGATGAAAAAGCAGTTGCGGCCTATGTGCCTGCTCAAGAGGAGTCATGGGCCCATGCTGCAGGCATGCTTGGGTATAAATGAAGGGTCCTCAGTCCTCCTTCCCTACCTCGGTGAGTCCCATCCAGACGTCAGCTCTATCACTGACCTCACTCATGAAATAAAGATGCAGCACAGGAAAAGTTACTTTATATAGATTTCGAGTATGGGGTTTCATCATCTTTTTCAAAACCAACTAAGCAAAATCTCGGAAAAACAAAAAATAGCTACCCGTGAATAATCATCAAACTTGGTAGCTCAGTAACAGAATTTCCTAATTTCACATTTTCTTTGTCATTCTCTTCAGCATGCAAGCATCACTGATTGTCATTAAAAAGTCATACTTGCCAGCAAATAATCCTGTGATCTCTTATTAGATATAGCAGCTACTTCCTGGTCTGAGCTTTGTCTGATTTGTAGCCTAAATCCAGGTAGTGCCGTTGACCTTAGAACATTTCTCTTAGTAAATAGTGCTAGTTCAGTGCTGGCAGGACTGCACAGGCTATGAGGAAATGTAGTCACCACTCTGGTTTTGTTATGCCAATAAAAACTGGCCAAAGTCCGTCATTAGATCAGAGCTTGATGATTTTCATTAGGTTTACATTATTTTGTTCATTAGAACACATTATATAGCCTTAAGTATAGATTCCTTGTTATTCCAAGGTCTGGCAGAAGGTGATCCAGCCAACGTTATGGGGTACCTTGGAGGCATAGGGTCTGTTTACACTACAGAGTGTGTAGACCTACTTACAAAGTTGTAATTCTATGCTGAATACTTGATTAAATTAGCCGGATTTGTGTTGCCAAAATGCTCTCACTACCTGAGCTAACCAGGTTAAGGTTAAGCTTGGCTACATCTTGAGATCCCCTCTCTGAGTGCTGTTGAACTTAGACTCTATATTGCTTTTCTCATCACTCAGCTTTGCATCCTGGAGGGGTTTTAGCCTGTTGCAGGTAGTGTTAGGAGTACATGGCTCCATTTTTTTTTTTCTACAGATGTGATGAATTCTTTCACACTGGTGCGACTTAGAAAGCTGGTCTGAATTGGTGCTGCTGTTATCCTACCTTCACTCTTGCATCCAACTGCAGAGTCCCCTTCTTTCCCTTGCAGTGGCACTGCTTGCTTATGAGACCAGGCATTGGAGCAGTACAGGGAGCTGAGCTAGCCAAAAGCTAATCCGCCTTTTGGTAGGGCTAGATTTAAGCTGGTTGAGCTCCGTGATCTACTTAACTGCCTAGTTGACTGAGATCAACTTAAGCTGCCGTGAAACTGAACTGTTAGCGCAATCTTGGGGTGGTTGTACTGGAGACCAAGGATAACATTTCAAAGAAAGAAATGGATCTATGCTTTTGTTCCTGTACCCACATCAGGAAATAGGAACCTGTCTTGTCTTTCTGTATCGCAAGCTGCATTTTCAGCTGCTCACCTGTTGTAAATAAGCACAGCCTCAGTCTGTCATTTGATAATTCCAGAGAATAAAATTCACAGGTAGCCATTTTCCTCCCTGCAGTGCGATCCCAGATCTCCACCATCACTGTGGCCACCTTCAACACTACCCTGGCCTCATTCAATGTGGGGTACGCCGATTTCTTCAGTGAGCACATGAGGAAACTTTGCAACCAGGTGCCCATCCCTGAGATGCCGCATGAGCCACTCGCATGTGCCAACCTCCCACGGAGCCTGACAGACTCCTGCATCAATTACAGTTGCTTGGAGGATACGGATCACATTGATGGAACCAACAACTTTGTCCACAAGAACGGCATGCTGGATCTCTCGGTAATTGGCAAGGAGTGAGAAAAGCCAGGTCCCTCTTCTGTCAATATAGCTGTACCACTGGGATCAGGGTTTTGACGGGCTTTTCCTCTGCCTCTCTATATGACTTCTCTCAGCCTTCTCATAAAGGTCAGTCAGATAAATTTGTGCGTATCATAAGAGTCTCCTCTCAGATAGTGCAACTCCAGTTACTCCTCGCAAGGAGTGCATGTGCATGTGGAATGCACACATCAAGTCTCCAAGGGCTATTATTTAATGGTTGTGCTGCCAGGGCATGCACCGAGTTCCCTGTAAAAGAGCATAAAACTGAACACCACCTTTCTTCTAATAGCACCTTAAAACTCACCCTTGCTGCATTCCCCCTAATGACTTGACAGCTCCTGGTGCACTGAAGCAGTGTTCTCAGGCTCACAGATGTCATCTCATGGTTTCCTTTTCTGCCTGACTGTGCCCAGCCTGTGGTCTCTTGTCTTACACTTGGATTGTAGGCTTTTTGGGGTTAAGGGTTGCATCTTCTTCATTCTGAGTTTGTACAGTGCCTGCTATAATGAGTTTCTGGTCTGTGACTGGAATTTCCAGGCACTACATAGTTAATAGGAGAGAAAATAAGTCTGACTTTAGAATATGATGTTTGAACCTCCCAGGTGGTCCTGAAGGCTGTTTATTTGGTCCTGAACCATGATATCAGCTCCCGGATCTGCGATGTGGCACTGAACATTGTTGAGTGCTTGCTTCAGCTTGGTGTGGTGCCCTGTGTAGAGAAAGTCCGGAGGAAGAGCGAGAACAAAGAAAATGAAGCCCCTGAAAAACGACCAAGTGAAGGATCCTTCCAGCTCAAAGTGGCTGCTTCTGGAGGTTCGGCTTGTGGATTTGGGGCTCCCCAAGTCAGCGGAGCTGGAGATGGAGGAGAAGAAGGAGGTGGTGGAAGTGGTGGAGGGGGAGGAGGTGGAAGCGATGGAGGTGGTGGTGGAGGAGGAGGGCCCTATGAGAAGAATGACAAAAACCAAGAAAAGGTTTGTCTTGCTTCCCTTTATTAAGTTCCTGTGGGTACTGTAAGGTCTGTAAAGACTGAGCATGTCTGTGTATGCAACTGCCCTTCTGTTTTTCTTCCCTTTTAATTTGCAGCAAAATGACAAATTAATTTGTTTTGCTCTGTTGCTCACGGGCGTTCCTCTGAAGAAATCCTATTGGGAATTCAGGCACTGTGACTCTGTCAGCAAAGCAACAGCCACAAGGAGAGTTTGTAGGCATGGACATTTTCAATATCCTGTCAAAGTGCCTGAAATCTTCAATTGCAATGATTTTTTTCAGGTGTATTGTGCAAAGCTTATAAGCAAAAACAGAATCTAGTATGTGAGTACGGTTTGTTTTCTTTGACCAGAAGTCATAAATTTTTCAATGTTGCAAAGAGAGTTGGCCAAGACAGGCTGCTGCTCACCCCCAAAGTTGCAATTTGTAGTAGCACAGTGCCTCAGACATTTTTAAAAGATGCCTATTTTTCTGCCCAAGCAAGCCAGCTGTCTGTTTTTCAGGCAGAATTTGTTAAGGAAGTAGTAAGCATAAAATACTATTAACAGCAGCTTGTAGAGGGCTTCCCATTTATAGCATGACTTTTTGAGGGGAGTTGAAAAGGAGGGAGCTGATCCCTAAACTTAAAAAAATAATTGCAGTAGATATTTCAAGAGTAATAGCTCAGTAATGAAGTGTCTGAGAAGAGAAATAGGCAGAGTAAAACGCCCTCAAAATGCCACTGGCTGTGCCAGGGATTTCACACCATGTTTCCCTCTGTGACTCTCAGGATGAAGGCACATCTATCAGCACGCACAGGCTGGCACTCACAATGCTGATCAAAATTGTGAAGTCCCTGGGTTGTGCCTATGGTTGTGGAGAAGGACACCGAGGGCTCTCTGGAGATCGCCTGAGACACCAGGTATTCCGGGAGAATGTAAGAAAATTAAAGCTCATTAAAGTGTCCTCCTTGTACTTCTGACATCAGCTGCCTGAGATTGCTGTCTGCCCCCTCTGTAGCTTCGTATATATTGGCAGTAGATCTGTTGCTGTTTGTCCCAGCTCACAGACTGTGTTGCAGCCCAGCCAAAGCAGATTTTCAGCTGCCTTCTCACCTTCCAGACTCTTATGCTTGCCAGGAGCGCACCTGAAGTCCATCCAGGGTGCTTCTGAGCACTCCAATGGTGGCTTGTCTGGAAGAGACAAATGCATGGGAGCAAAGCCCGTGTGAGAGGTAGCGTAAGTCATTTCTTACATTGAGAGTACCCCAGTAGAGTAGGCTGTTTACAAGAGGTGCAGCTATTTTGAGTTGCATATCTGAGTTCAGAAGTCCAAGGTGTAGTTATGTTCACCTTTTCTAATGGTGATTATGACTGATTGCTGCTGGGCTGCTCCATCAGCTCTTGATAGTGCACTGTATGTGCAGGCATGTTCATGTGCTGAAAGGAAGTAGAAGACTCATGATCTATTGAAGTGCAAGAGGGATGGTTACCTTTGATGCCTGACATTTTTAATTCTGCCCAAGTCAGAGCAGTGGAAAGTGTCCAGTCATCTGACTTCATCCGGAAGTGTTTGAGTCTAGACCTTGAGAACCTTCCTGAGATCAGTCCAGTGCCACGTCAAACAGGAGTCTTCCAAAGGCTGTCTCCAGCACAAGGCTGTCTCCAGCACGTGCTTCTTCCTCACCTTCTGTGCTTGTAACAGTGAGCATTCCTGATGCCTATAAGGAGAATTTACACTGTGCCCATGCACAGTGGGAGTGGGGGTGGGAGCCAGGTGCTTCTCTATGGCTTTGGTGAATCTGAGCCATGCCAGTGGAGCTATAATTTGGTTCTGGGATCTGATCTAGCTTGCTCAGAAATGGATCAGCTGCCTCTGTATTATGCAGCATTCTTCCATTAGCTAGACTTTTGGGTAACGAGGAGACTGCAGTAGTAATGTTAGTTCTGGATACAGTGGGACAAGATGGGGTAAGAGTCGCAGTGATAACAGTAGAAAGGTTCTGCATAGAGCACTGGTTAAAAACACATTAATCAGAATAGCAGTTAGAGTTTTTCATTGTGTTGGAGCTGAGCCAGGAAAACATCTAGGCCTATGCATAACATTAAGCGTAACTGAATAGGCCTCTTGGAGCGAAAATTTTTTATAAAACTCATTGAATTGAGGTCTCTATGGGAAGAAATTTTTCTATACTTTTAAGTCTGCTGCTTTTTTCTGCGTGTTTGTCTGTCCAGAGTGCTTTGCATGCACCATTTGTGTTGACTGCATGCACAATTGCATGTCTGAGTTCACTGAAAAGCTGAGCACCCTTTTGTAGGTAGCAGGAAGAGTTCATGCTCCCCACAGAGCTGATATTTCAGAATCTCTAATTCCAGCCTGCTTGGGGTCCTATTGGGATGGATGCTTTTATGCTAAGATGATGACAATTAATAGCTTTTAAATAAAGTTTGCAAAATGCCAATTGATCCCTGGGAACAGATGCATCAAATGACTGGGGTCTGAGCTATAGGCTAAAAATCAGATGCCTGAGGCTGATAACCTGTATCACCAAGGCAATAAGTCATGACTGAGGCGGGCTATGTTCCTACTTCATTCCTTTTCAGTGATGTTTTACTTTTGTGGGTAAAGGGGGAAGAGGAAAGCTGTTGAGACATGGCAGAAAGTGACTTCAGCATACTACCACCTCCAAACAGTGGCACCCATACTGGTGCAGTGTTTCCTTGTGCTGAATTCCTTGTTTGCTTCAGACACGAGTCTGTGTTCAGTTACAGGACCTGAAACATCTGGCTACTAGGGGAGGTTGCTTAAGACAGCACAGTGGAGCACTGACAAAGCAAGAGCAAAAAAAAAAGAACCCTAAAATGCTCTTCTCCTGTTAACAAAACTTGAACATGTACTCTGATGTGATTTGATTTCATAAATGTCGTTGCAGGCTCAGAACTGCCTCACAAAGCTGTACAAACTGGATAAGATGCAGTTCCGGCAGACCATGAGAGATTATGTGAACAGGGATTCTCTCAATAATGTGGTAGATTTCCTGCATGCTTTGCTGGGATTTTGCATGGAGCCAATCACTGACAGTAAGTATAGCTGGCATCAGAAGCTCTCGCTTGAGTGTTCCTAAATGGTACTATCAGAAGGAAACTATGGCTTTTTCTTTTCCTTTAAAAAGGAAGAAAAATCTTTCAGTTTCTACCATCAGAATGCAATGGTCACATCCTCAGCCAGTGCAGGTCAGCGTGACTGCAGTGAAGGAGTTGGAACTCCTTTGATTTGACCACCCAGTGGTCTGGCCTAGATAACTGCATCACCCAATGTGCCTGAAATTAAAGGCCTCTCTTTTTTGATTCATCCTTCCTGCTGTTCATGGCTTCACAAAATATTTACACTCAACTACGCCTCGGGCAGGAACTTTTCTGCTTCATGACATGACCTGGCACCAGCTGGAATGCCCTGTATAATCCAAGGTTTATTCTGAATGCAGATATAATTGAGCGTTAAAACCCTCTGCAATGCCTCAGGTGAGGCAGTAAATAGTGAAAACAGATCGTATAAATAAGAACATGAACACGCTGATGCACGCGGCTGTGGTATGAGTCTCAGTGTTTGTGTGTATGTATATGGATATATATGTGTATATATATTCATATATGCATATGTATATGTGCATATATATGAATATATGTTCTTCCATGTTTTAGTTAGGAAAATGATTCCGATGCTATTAGAATGACCAAAAGTCTATGTTTCGTTGCTGCATCCATGCAACAACAATTAACAGTGATTGTTTGCAGTACAGGAATAGCTGCTCCAAAGCGCGCAGCAAGTCTGCCTAGTCTGTTAGCCTATCTCTGATCCCAGGCATTTCAAAGAAAGCATCAAGAGAAACTATGTAGCAGGCTTCTGTGAAGTAGATGCCCGCAGGAAGTTTCCCCAAGTATTCATGGATAATTGACTGGCTTACGCTTTGAAGCTTGGCAGCCCATGCTTTTGAAAGTCTTTTCTCTCACCTAGTAAAACTGGGGTGGTTCTTGTTATCCATATAAACATGTAGTTCTTTTTTTTAAACTTTTTGAGATCTTGGCCTCTTCAGGTATCTTTTGGGAACAGCATTTTTCTAGGTGAGAAGATTTTCCATTAATGGGCATTAAGTTTGCCACTTTTCAGTTCAATCAAACACCTCTTATTCTTTAGAAATAGCAAACAGAAAAGCTGGAGGTGTTGTTCAAATTTAGTTTGTTGTTTTGTACTCCTGTAAATGAGAGATGTGAATAAAGGGAAGCTGAACTGGCCCTGATCTTTTCCATCCATTTTCATACTATAATCATTTCTGGAAAAATTCCATCGTTCTCATTTATTTTACCCTTCCCTTCTGCTGTATTTTTAATGGGGTAGGATTACCAGAACTGAGCACAGGATTTTAGGTGGGGACCTACCTTTGTCTCATGTATCTGAATACCTTTACATATGTCATTAAGCCATGTGTTGTAAATTGTTCTGAACAAAAGGGCTTGCTTGTGCTTGAATTTTACAGACAAGGCTGGCTTTGGGAATAACTTCACCACAGTGGACAACAAGTCTACAGCCCAGAATGTAGAAGGTATTATTGTCAGCGCCATGTTCAAATCATTGATCACTCGCTGTGCTTCCACTACACATGAACTGCACAGCCCAGAAAACCTGGTAAGCACTTGACTTCGTGTCTGCAAAGTTGCCTTTTCACTTGAGTGTCACTAATGAGGTTTTATAGTCAAGGCTGAATTCAGTCTAGCCAAATCCCATGGCATAGCAAGCTATGCTGTCATGACTGAAACATGAGAAAAATGCCATGCCCTCTTCTCCTTCCTACCTGGGAGCCTGACATAGCCAGGGTAGAGTTGCACACTCTGAGTTGTGGTTTCTTCTCTGTTCAAGCAAGGTGATTTTTTCCATGGATTTGACCAAATGGATTGGTAGCACTAGTCTGGAGTGAGGGACTAATGAACAAGACTATAGCCAGCATAAATCAACTTTCAGCAAAGTTAAAGCCAGTTTACTTCCTAGCGCTGTTAGGAAACTCATATAGTCTGCGATTGGTGGTCTGCAACCTTAACCAAGTAAAGGATGTGGCCCACCCGTGGCAGATCATGCAAGTTTCCTGACAGCAATTTGGTTGGTCTTCCCAGGGCTTAGACATGCATTTATTTGCCAAGCGGCTGGAGCAGAGTAAGGTATTACTGGCCCCTGGCTGTGTGCTGTCTCCTCAGAGCAGTCAGCAGAAAGGATGATGTGAATTTTCTTCTTCCAAACTTATGCAGAATCTGGCAGTTCATCTCAAACCACCTCCCTTATTATCTGGAATTAGGATTTTTTGTAGAAGCAAACAAGAAACACTCATGCACTCCATCTTGATGGCAGAACTTTAGAAGCACTGAAGTCCAGCTAAAGGGGCAGTGGCATATCCTTCTGATGTGAGGAAGAAGAAGAGGGAAAGGCACAGCAACATCTTAAACCAGCAGCATAGTCTCCTTATGTCTAGTTCCTCTTCTAAAAGTCTTTCCTCCATGCCCTAGCCCCCAGCGATAGAGGTGACCTTGGCATGTCACAGATGTGAGTGAATGTTTGCAACTAAAAAGAGCCTTGAGTGTAGGAGTAGATTAGGGAATGAGTGAGTCATTCCTCTCTTCCCATGATGTAGAACTCTAAAATAATTAAGAAAATTCCCAAGACACCTACAGGTTTTGAAACAAAACATGCAATTTCTTACGCTCTGCTTTTTTTCCTCCCTTCTTTTGGCTTTTTTCATGCCTTTTTAGATTATGGCTGGATAAATGGGATAAAAGACGCTTTAAGACATCTTTGCAGTTCCCTCTTCTTGCAGCTGTTTTAGCCTCTGACACCTCTACAGCTGCCTTAGCTGATTGCAGAGCATGTTCCAAAAAAATAACGCTCCTCGCTGTCTCCTTGTTCTGCATGCACTGAATGGAATTTTCAGCTTTTGATTCCAGCCAGAAAACACAAACCTATATGTGGAAAGTACATCAGACAACAGCCAGAGGAAATAATGGCGTACTTTAGGAACTACTGATTCTCGTTGCTTCTTCACAAACTGCAGACTGAATTCTCTTTCCCTTTCATGATGTCTTGTTAACCAGGGCTTGTACTGCGATATCCGACAGCTGGTCCAGTTTATCAAGGAGGCTCATGGGAACGTCTTTCGGAGAGTTGCACTTAGTGCCCTCTTGGATAGTGCCGAAAAGTTAATACCAGGGAAAAAAACAGAGGAAACGGAGCAAGAGTCGAAACCTTCTGGGAGCAAAAGGTTGGTGTCTGGGAAGGAGAAAGCAAATGACCGACTGACGTATGGATGTATGACGACATCCACTGAACACAAATGTAGAAAGTCCAAGGGCTTGTGTGTTTTATCTTCAAAGCATATGTCAGTTCCTGAGGTACAGAATTGTAGCGTGGCAGCAGTCTCCCTTAAAATGTACTGAACTGAGGCAATCATAAATTTGCAGCAGAACGTGTTAACCCTCGTACGCAAGAGAGCTAACAGAACAGCACAGTGGAATCACTAGGAGGAAGAAAGGGTAAGAGAAGTAAGAAGCACAGTGTCAGTCCTGCAACGCTGTGGGGACATAGCTTTTAATGTGCATCATATCCTGGGGGAGGCTAATGTTGTTTATCTGACAGATACACCCTGGTAGGCACAGCAAAGCCCAAAAGAAATCTGGTCCTGACATGCTTCTCTATAACAGAGAAATTTTCTCTTGCTTTTTGAGGCTTGTCATATTAAAATGTAGGAAAGAAGGATCAAAAAGAATTGAAAAGCTCCTAGAAGTCTTGCCCTCACTTCTAAGACATGGTGCATATTTGATGGGTGATATGTATGAAGGCAGTAAGATGCTAAGAGGAGAGTATATCTCTGAAGCTGTTTCATTGTTCAGCAGAGCCAGTTTCCGTGTCCTTTAGCAATGTGATGATCATGAGATGGGCCATCCATTTGCTTTAGCTGATGATTTACGTTGTCTGTATAGATCCGAGGTGGGAAGTGTCATTATTGACAAAGGTCAGGCATCAGCTGCCCCTGATGAATGTCGTAGTTACGTCTCAAGCCGTCCAATGCAAACTCCAGAACAGTAAGTAAATATGGAATAGTTTGACCATGTTATTGCCAGTA
This sequence comes from Struthio camelus, assembly GCF_040807025.1. NCBI lineage: Eukaryota > Metazoa > Chordata > Aves > Struthioniformes > Struthionidae > Struthio > Struthio camelus. The sequence continues at coordinate 7,144,108 of NC_090947.1, read as the reverse complement.
GCTTTCTTCTGGGGGTTAGTACAAGTGGGCAGGGCAGCAAGGATTCTTCTCTTTGGATGGTACAACAACTGCATAGAGTGTCTGTTCAGGACTTGCTGATTACATCCAGGAAGGGCCTATTTTCAACGCTGCGAAGTGGACCCTGCTTGTTTTTGGCAGGGAACCATCTGAGAGTCTCAAATAAGACTGCAGTAGATTTGTCAATATCTCATGCTATGATAGCCATGAACAGGGTGTTAATTCTTAGAGATGTTATTGCAGCTATTCCTTGTGCTGTGCTTGCCCTTTTGGGGAGTGATTTCATTCATTTTCAACTTCCAAGTTGTTGCTAAGGGTCGCTACTCCTTTACTGCTTCCCAACAATCAGCCTACTTCTGACGCAGCTTGGATCTGCAGTCTCCTGAGGTTGTTGCATTTCTCTTATCAGCGGAGGTGCTTTAACAGCTCTCTTAATGAGAGAATCAGCCTGTTGTTAGGTGTTACATGTTTGAAGTATCTATTGCCCAAAGAATTCTGCTGTTTAATATTGAAGTAAATTTAATCAATATTCTCAGGAATTGTAGAAAATTTTATAAGCAGCCACTGGCCACCTAGGAAAGTTTGGACGAGTCACTTGACTTCTCTGTGCCTCTGAATCCCCATATGTCTTGCTAAAGTGCTTTGAGATGCACTATAGGAAGACATTGCACAAGGACCTAGAGTTCTATGTTATGTATTCTCCTGTTGAACTGAGCAGGCAAAGTCTCACTGTTGCTGAGATTGCAAGCAGAACAGAAAACCCTTTATTGCTATGCAGAGTTATTGCAAGCTGTTCTGCTCTAAGCCCTGCAACAGCAATGGAATATCTCAAGAGTACAGCATATTACAGTATGTTTATACTGTCCTCATTCCAACATGGTAATGAGAACTTTGACTCCAGCAGGTTCATGCATGACAATCATGATGTCCAAAAGCTCTTTAGTACATATGCTTGTAGAAGGCACTAGTGTAGTCTTATCCAGTATGGGTCATTTTGACCTAAAGAAGCTGATTTGTTTTCTACTTGTAAGAACTAAAAATTGGAATGACCTGCTCAGTGGGCACGCTCCTCAGGTAGAAAAGATGGTTATTTTGTGCCTTGAACAATATTGAGCACGTTGTCAAACTTGATTATGTCCCACTGAGAAGAGTTTGTTTGGAATTCAAAATGTGAAAACCTCAAAGAGCACAGAAGTCAGCAGGGGGCTGGGAGAGAGAGGCCTCATTCCCTTGAGCATCCAAGATTCACTGAAACGCAGTTTGCGTTTTGCATGCCTCTTCTTCCAGTGATGAGCAAATTCAAGGGGCCGTTCTGGGACGCAAGGACTTTTGGCGAAAGATGTTCAAATCGCAGAGTGCAGCAAGTGATACGAGTAGCCAGTCTGAGCAGGACACATCTGAGTGCACCACTGCTCACTCTGGGACCACCACAGACCGGCGCTCCCGTTCCCGTTCCCGACGAATCTCCCTCCGAAAGAAACTCAAACTCCCCATAGGTAAATGTATGTCTCTTCATATTCTATATACATACTGCATGTGAGAGAAATACAGATAGATATATCTATCTAAAGACATACTGTATCATAGTTCCTTACTGTCCAAATATATTGTATATTCTCCCAAAGGAAGCTGGGAAATGCTGCTCTCTCCATTTTACAGATGGGGAACTGAGGCAAAGGGAAACATAAGCAATTTGGCTAAGGTAACAGAGGATGTCTCTGGCAAACCAGAATATTGAATCCGTGTCTCCAAAGTAGTAGGCTAGTACCCTAATCTCCCAGGCATTATTCCTTGCTGTAGAAGAGAGATATTCCAGGCAGCTTTTGATAGACAAAGAATGCATCCTTTACAAGATCCTGCCTTGCGTGATAGTTCATGCACGTAAAATCAAGAGACTGCCTTCCCCTTTCCTCCCATTTTTCCATACCCTAGCGTGGCCGCTTCAGAGAAGCATGCTAGATTTGTTAACAGATTCTACTTGGAAGCATTTTCAGAATTGTCCTCAGTGGCTTATTCTGCAACAGGGAACTGGCTGAAGCGCTCCTCCCTCTCTGGCCTTGCTGATGGCGTGGAAGACCTCCTAGATATCAGCTCTGTTGACCGCCTGTCTTTCATCAGGCAGAGTTCCAAGGTAAATGAGTCAGACTGTATTGCAGAGAACTTGGAAGGACAGGATGTGGCTGCTTTCAGCTGTTCAAGGAAACACTCTGGTTAGCATGGACCTTGTAGCCAATGAGACACAGTGACAGAAGACTTTGGAGTAGATTGCCATAGGAATTTGATACTGGACTTTTTGCAGTTCACAGCAAAGTGAGGGAGTCTCACTCTTGGGTGCAGATCTACTTTCCAGAGTCAAAATATCTGTGATGGGTGCTAAAAGGCCTCTGGCTAAGGACAAGAAGGAAAGCCTTCTTCCAAGCAGTGGACTTTGTAACACTGCTGTTCCCTGGAAGCAAGAATATTTTCTTTTTTCCTATACTCTTACCTCCTCTCCGCTCCAGTCATTGCATATGAGAAGAACCTACTTTCTATGTAGCGGGGGGTGTGTGTTCATTCTTCTACCATCCCATTACCTCCCTTTCTTCTGTGCAAAAGCTCTGGAGAGCGCCACGATTTGCTGTTCCATGTTGCAGGATTTTCAAATTCTGTCCTTCCCCAAATGCCAATGTAGTCCACCTGCAGCAGGCACAGCATGTGTTGCCTTCTCCGGTACCATGCAAGAAAGAGCCTTTCTATGGAAAGTGGCAGCTTTCTCTCTCACTTTCAAATAAGGGAGGTATTGTTTGCAGACAGACCGCTTGGGCACCGATGATATCCTTCAGTGTTTTTGAATACATAGTCTAATGTGCAGAAAAATACTGAGGAGAAGCTTTAATGAAGCACAGACAATATTTGGGATAATAGTGAACAGTATGAAGTATGTCTGGGCGTGCTGGAGATAGAAGAAGACGACAGGTAGAAGAGGACAGTTACCTGAAAGGGTAATGAAGTATGAGTGAGGAACACAGTCTCAGTAAAGGAGGATGAGGTCCCTAGATGTTATGAGTTTATCAGGAAAAATGATGGAGCTGATTCTCTGCATGAAAGAAATGATGATGGAGGCTGTGGTGCGTGAGTAGCTTCTTGAAGACTCCTTTCTGGAATTTAAAGAAGACTAGGTTAAATGTATGCTGTACTTATCCATCTGTCTTTGTTCACTGAGAGAGAAATGCAGATCCAGTCAATACATTTAAAGTTTAATTTTTGATCGTAATGCTCCTTCCTTCTTTGTGTCTTTACAGCCTCTTGTGAAAGACCAATCTTTTAAGTAGAAAGCTTAAAAGACAAAGAGCTTCAGCATATGTAAACCCATGCTTACCCAGTTGTGTTGCATCTTTAGATGCTTTGTGTCTAAGCAAGGAAGACCAAGAGGTGGTGGCATGGGGTAGTGTGACCTGGCCTTCTGTTTCTGCACAGGTGAAGTTTACCAGTGCGGTGAAGCTGTCCGAAGGAGGGGGGCCAGGAGGTGGCCTGGACAACGGGCGAGATGAAGAGGAGAATTTCTTCAAGCGTCTTGGTAAATGGCGCACCTGCCGAAGACACCCATCCAAGCTTCATCACACAGAAGAAAAAGATGGTTAGAAATCAGGGTTCTCGTCGTCTTTTTTTTCTTTCTTTTTCTCTTGATTTAGTTTTTTTATCTCTTTCTTTCTGTATTTTACCCCTTTCCCTTTTCTCCTGCTTTCTCCATAGTTTTTGTATCCATTCTAGCCTTCTCCAATTTTTCAGTCTTTGTAACTGTTTTCCTTCCCTTCCTTCTTTCTTTTGTTTTCGTTTAGAAGAAACGCTAGCAAAATAGAATTCTTTAAGGAAAAAAAAAAATCAAGTTTACCCAATTAAATTAAGCAAATGTGACATTTGGGCTTTTTGAATCAAATTGAATTTGATCAACACATTTGAAAAATTAATGCTTGCTTCAAAGCATTGATTCAGTTCAAAATCAGGTGTGTAAATCTTTCATTGCCTAATACAATGATGGGTGTTCCATCAGTTTTTTTGTTTCCATTTTTTCGATTTGTGACCATTTGACAGTTTTAGCAAAGATCAGCACTGATGAAATGGAAAACCCTGCACAAACCTTGTTATAATTATCTCTTTTCTTCTGTGTTTGCATGTCTAGTGTCTGCATACCATTTGTTACAGATGCTGTCCCTTTTTCTTAGCACATAGCGTAATAATAACTACTTTTCCTTTCCAAGGAAGTATATTTAATTGAAGTGCATTTTTTAAAATCAGCGTTGTTTGAGAAGTGCCTTTATAAATAATACAAGGTCATGATATATTCTGTTTTCAAAAGTCATGCGGTCATTCATATGCTCGTGTCCTCAGCTCAGAGCTCTCATCCTTGTTGCCAGGGAGACAACCTTGTATCTCGAAGTTCTATTACTGTTTATTCAAAAAAAAAAAAAAAACCTCCCCAAAACACAAAAGGAGTAGATTTTCACCGTGGTTTCTGCAGCTTTTACAGTATGTTCGATTCTCTGTCGTTATGTGTTTTTATTCTCTCACTGTGGCATTGTAACGCATGTATTTCACCATCATCTGTCTCAGGCCTGCAGTGTAATGCATATAAGTCATTGTTCAGGCAACTGAGAATAGTGAAGTATGAGCACATCTTGTCGGTGTTAACTGCTCATTATTCTACCACTGCAGAAACATTGATGGTAGTTTTAAAGTGGCTCCTAGATGAAGATTATTGTTCCTTTAGAAGGAGGTGTACCAGACCAGAAGCTTGTTGTTGCTTTGTAGCTGAAGGTGGATACTCCCTCAACGGAAGGAATTGCATTGTTTTCCTCATCCGCTACTTTATGCTGAAGTAGAACTGAAATGCTCCCACTATCTTTTGCCTCAGGTCTTGCTGGGAACAAACGATTGAAGGGCAGTGAGATGTTTAAACTGCCACAGCTGTTTCTGCAGTGCTTATGTGGTGTCCTTCATGTTTTTTGCAGGAAGAAATTTTTTTTTTTTAATCTTTCTAATCCTGATTTTACACCAGTGTGAATTTGCTTATATTTAGAGTTCCCATATTCCTGATGTAGTGGCATAGGTTTAATCTTGGTCCTGAGAGCAGCAATAGCCTCGTTCAGTGTGTGGCATATCTTACATCTACACAAAACCGAGATGCCACACTGATTATTGGCTCTGTGAACTTGGAAAGTGTTTTCTGTATTTCAGCTTTCTGTGAATAACATCAGACTTTATCTAGTTACTTTAACGAGGAGACCTTGAGATCTCTTCCACATTCCCGTGAGAGAAGTACATGATATGTGCTTGGTTTTGACATACAATATGTGTATTATAAATACTGTAATAAAAGTGATGCAATCGGTTAAAGAAAGAGACCTTTACACGTGAGTAGGAGAAACAGGCAAATTGTCCAGTGACGTTGAGAGTGAGTGCTGGACTGTTGCCCCGCACTGATCACTAACTGAAATGAAGGGAAGTTATTTCAAGTTTATAGGGTGAAGTGTGACAGTTAAGGAAGTGTATCACTATGTCCTCGAGGATCTCTGCCACACAATAAAAGCCACACGCCGATAGAAAAAGTGTTTGTTCAGTTGTGCATGCCTGTGTGTGCACATACAGGTGTGTAATCAAATCCATGAAAGGCCTTTTCATGGTGGGACAGTTTTATAATACAGAAGAAAAGCAGCATGCAGAGGGCCTGGAACTTTGCAGTGCTTCCGTATCTTCCAGATCAGTAGGATATATGTGCTTATGGAGAGGACAACAGAAGGCTGTTGAGGGTGGATGGGCATCAGGGACCTCAAGGTCTGATTCTGGAATACTACTCTGGGATGTGTTTGAGACTTCCCCTTTTTGTCATTTGTGATGCTATGGCCATTGCTATGTTCATGCTTTTTCTATGTGGTTCTTCCTCCTGTGTTTTGGGGTTTTTTTTTAATGTTGTAGGCCAAGTTGAAAAAGAGGAAAGAGATAGGAAAAATACATTGCAGAAAAAAACATTAAATACAGAATAATTTGTCACGTCATTTATGAATTGTAATCTTCATTATAGTATATCATCTAGACCACTGGAAATTCTGTCCGTGTCAGATGTGTGTGTGTGTGTATATATATAAAAGCTGTATGTGTGTATATGTATACATATATGTACACACATAAATATATGCACATGCACGCATAGCTAAATGTTTTCTTGAATGATCTTTTTACCTATACTAAGAACACAGCATATATGCAGAAGTGAGTAGCAGTATGCTTTTTTGAGAGCCTTAACGTTTCTTCGGGCACTTACTGAAGGCAATTTGAGTGACCATAGAGGTTACCAAGGTGCTCAAGCCATACAGCATGACTGAGCAGCAGCACAAGGCCTGTTCTCGGGGTGATCTCACATTAACACAGGAAGCAACTGCAAGGTGGGAGCTTCTCGGACATGCAGTGTCCTCCTAGGTTAGGAAATGGTCTCTGCTCACTGGGTGAAACTGTCAGCTGGTCCGAGTTGCACTAACTCTCTGTGACCCAATGAGGGTTCCCCTGCTTACAGCAAGGCTTTCCCCAGACGGGCTTTGTGGAGGGTAGCCATCAGCTACCCCTGGAGGATTCTCTTGAAAAGCTTCAGCAAAGTGCAGGGCTGGGACTGTGAAGGCTTGACAAAGGCGGTAGTAATTGGTTTTAGGCAGTACCACTGACCCCAGAGAAAGTGAAGGGAGCCTGCTATCACTCAGACAAATCCTCTGCTAGATCCTAGTTATACAGGAGGTTAGGGAGCTGTCTTTGGCAGGCCTTTTTATACCAGAAAGTCAAGTTTCTGTTCTGTATCTCATACAGGCACAGCTCTGACGTGAGCCCTGAACAGGAACCACTTGTTTGTGCCTCAAATAAACATGTTACAACAGCTATAGCAGGTGGGCTCAGGTAGTGTGCTACAGGCAATAGGTAAACAGGAGGGGCTGGAAAAAAGGGGTGTTTGTGCCCACTCATTTATGTAAGTGTTCTGCCTGTTCTTTCTGCTTTTTAAATTCGTTTGTTTGTTCCATTTTGATGCAATATTTCCTGATACAGGAACATTTTGTTTCCTGGAAAACCATGTTTAGCCTCACTGGAGAGAAAAAAGCCACAGACATCCTAAAGACATCTCTTGAAATTTGATCCATCTCTATCTTCAGCAGAAAAAAAGAAGATGCCCATTGTCATTTTGTGTTGTGACTATTGTTTGTAGTACACAGGTGCTTCCCAAGTGATCCTGGGGAGTGAGATCTCAAAGGGACTTTGAGTTTTCAGTCATTCTTCTTTCCTGAGGAAGAAGAAGTCAAAGTCCTGTACAGCTGATGTTTTGCCTCTTGTCCTCCAAATCGGTGTTTAAAGCTAACCTTGAACTCCTCACTCAGTGTTCTGTTTGTCGGTGCTTTACCCTTCAGTATTCTGTAAATTTATATACTTTCACATGTAAACGGGGAGAGTAATATGGATAAAGACAAAAAGCCCAGAAGCTGACTGTTTTTGTTTTGGCCAGCTACCTTGGCCTTGAAACTGCTTTTCTGAACTCAATTGGTGGAGTGTAAAATCATGCTTAGAAGAGGCTGGAGAGGGTGGGGAGGAAACAAGCTTGATTTTCAAAAGCCACTCTTATGTGGAGCCTTCCATCCCAAAGTATGCAAGACGCTTCAAGGAGAGAGGTTGGATGGTGGATAATACCCAGGAATTGAGTCCAGTCTCACTTTGGGTGTCCTGGTTGTTGCAGGAGTTGTTAGCCTAACAACTTTTGTTTTGTTGTTAAGCTTTGAGTCATTTTTTCTTAGGCCCAAAAATGGACGGTAGTTGATTCCCACGTAGAACATTTACTAATATTTGCTACTGATTTTTCTCTCCTACCAGATAGCATGATATTATTACATTAATACATAAGGAATAAGGTTTATGCATGCTCCATGCTTCCGTGGAAGGGGAAGTTAGAGGCCAGTAAAAAAGTAAGATAATAGATTATTCAGGAAAAGGAGATAGTAAGCTTGCAGTTTTGCGTTAAAGAGGTGGGGAGGAAGTGCCGTAATCTGGTTCACTTATGTTGGGGTAGGTCCTGGGCTTCCCACACTGATTAAGTGGAATAGTTTTGGGCAGACATCAGTATGACTAAGACCAGATTCTGGCTTGCTGTATGCCTCTCCCACTTAAGTCATGAATGCTGTAAAAATGCCCCTGTTATCCTCAAGCTAGCATATCAAGGTAAGGAAGGGGTTAGGACCAAAATTGCACTCATCAGGATTTTTGTACCACTTTTTTTATTGGTGAGAGACTGTTCCCTTCTCCTCACCCCTCCCTGCATCCCCTCTCTGCGCTCTACCTCTTCAGGTTGCCATAGCTTTGATGATCACTTGACCTCCAACCAAGAAGGAGGAAAATCCAAGAATGTTGTGAACCTGGGAGCAATCCGCCAAGGCATGAAGCGCTTCCAGTTTCTCCTGAACTGCTGTGAACCAGGCACTATCCCTGATGCCTCCATTTTGGCAGCAGCCCTAGATCTCGTAAGTCATTCACTGATGAATTTTTTACCTGCTGAGTGAGATCACGTGCACATGTGGTGGTCCATTCTTGTTCACTAGTGTTGATCGTGCCCACACAACAATCAGGTAAAGCATTAACTGGTGGTGGTGGTATTAGCTGGAGTTTTAGTATCTGTGACTGGATGAGTATGCAGAGAAAATGTTTTTTTTTTTTTAATTGTATGGCTCCTCATAACCAGATTATTGCCAGCACAAAGCTTTTATTGTCAGACTTAAAATTTTGCTCACAATCATTCAACTTCTCCTAGTGTCAATACTAACCTACAGGATAAAGAATGAAGACTGGATAACTACCAAGGGAGGGATGGTAATTCCACTTAAGAATTCTGGTAGAGTTAAAAACAAATTAGGCAACACTGAGCTATTAGTCACTAGAGCCAGTGAGTGGAAAAACTTCAAATGTCAGAGCGTGCATGCTTTTAAATGCAAATACTGCTAATTTGCAGACTGAAATCTCAGAAGTGACGCAAGCTCAGTCCCTCCTTTGGGACACAGACCGCCTCATCCTCATCTCTCTGCTTCTTTTCCTTACAGCTGCTCTTTTTTTAACAGTCCCTCCAATCTCTAAAGCAGTGGCTTTTAGCCTGTGGTTCATGGCCAGTGGGGGTCTGTGAGATGCTTTTGGGAGGGTATGGCAAAGACAGCTAGAAAAGTCAGCCCATTATTAATAGCTTCTCTTCACAGTGGTCTTCTACCTTCATAAATGTTTAGATGCCTACAGACTGAAGACGGCTGAAAGCTACTGCTTGGAGATCATCTACATCCTCTCAATTGTTTTGTCTCCCCAGCTCTCACATCTTTGACCATTGTGCCATTTGCTTACATTCAGCTTTTTGCTCACTGCTGGAGTTACCAGGCCCATGGACTCTCCCATTCTGCTAGTGCTATGCTACTGTGTCTTTTTCAGGTCTAGGGAGGATTTACTCTCTGTGCAGTATCACTTCATACATTCTTCTTAACCTTGCACCCTAATCTGCAGATTCAAGTCCAGTCTGCATTAATACTGGCTGGAAGTCGTGGTTGCTATCTGTTCACAGTTAGCGTTACTGTTTTGAGTGGTACCCATCTATCTTCCAGTAGATAGGTGTTGTCTTCACTAGCGCCTACCCTTCCTGTTGGCATTGGTTGGCCCTTGGGCTGGAAGTTGTGGAAGCAGTGGCTCATATAGAAGCCTGTCTTATGCTCTCACCCTCAGAAGTGGTTCCTGCCAGTGAGGGTTGACATGAGCTTGGAAGGTGGCCTAGGGAGGCAGTCACTCCTGCTGTATGTGCTACACAAAGACAATTTCATTCTCCAAGGCTGTCAGGCTGCCACCCTGTTGTGAAATCTAAAATAACAAACACACAAAATGTGAGGTGCATGGGTAAGGAGGACTCACTGCTGCCATATATGAGCAGGAGTATGTCACTAAGATCCTTCTGGGGATACGGTACTCTATGTACACTAATAAATCAGGCTGTAAATCGTGGGTTGGCAGTGATGCCCCTGTTGCCTGAGAAAATCTTATTTGTTTTTCAAATTTGCCTCATGCTTAAGCCACAGACCAGCTTGCTCTGTGCCATGTATTAAGTCAACTGAAAAGCTAGTGGTGATAGTGAACTATTGGAATATATCTGTTAGGATCGCCAGAGCTGACTTACAAAAGAGAATTTCGGTTTCCTTTCCCACTGAATGATGCAGAAGGCTTTGGTGGGAGGCTGAATTGTTAAGGAAGCTGTTTCTGGCCAGAGCACATGGTAAGGGGGCATCCTTGTTGAAGTCTGGGTATGGAATCTGATTTGGGCATGGTGTTTGTCAGTCCACAGTGACTCGTTTAAACTGATTAGAATAGAAATTATTATAGTCAATAAAATAGTGTTGATTTCACTATAGCTTCCACAAATAGGAATGTTTTATGTAAAAAGTGTATTATATTGCATTCCTTGTACACATACAAGTACTTTCATGCATATTAAGCACTAGATCAAGGTTTGGGGACTTTAGTAATATTCTCATGTCAGGTCAGTGCCATCAGCATATTTTAATTCAACTCTGGGTAGATTTCAGTTCTGTTCTGACAAGTTGACTTTGGAGATGTTCAGACTAAGGCCACTTGCATTTTGTGTTTTTGTATTTACTGTCAGTCTATAATCACTTAGTGAAAGCAGGACTGTGTCACAGCATTTGCTCTGAAGACTTGTAATACTTCCCAGGAGTATTGAACCGGTAAGGTTATTACAGTGAACTGTCTGGACCAAGGGCTTTTCTTGCTACCTGTGATTACGATTATGATATAGAGCAGATAAGCAATATTCAAGCTGCCAGAAGTCTTGCTTTTCATGCTTTCTTGGACTTCTGCTTTGTGGCCTCAGAGAGGCTGTGACTTGAGACATGGAGCAAAGCATTTTACATACGGCAGTTTGTAATTCTGTAACCCAGTAGTGGGGAGCTAAGTAAGCTGGCCTGAATAGCTTGCCCCCTATGCCCCCTAAGAGATGCACAAAATGGATATATATGTCACAAAGCAGAAAGTCATGACACCTACTAGAATGCGTAGACACCTTCTGCATTTATTGTTTTTCACTGTATACTCCTTGTAACATCAGCAGGCTGAGAATGAGACAACTTAAACCTCAATCTATCATTTCAGTGACTGTGAATTGGACTCTTTCTCTACATTTTCTAATCGTAATACCTGCAGATGTTCTCTGAACTATGAGAGCCGCTCTATGCAGCGGTCTCATTTTGGAGGTAGCTATGGATGTTAATGGGAGCTCAGGCATCTGAGATCAGAATTTCACAAGGGTTGCAGCTAGAGAGAAGCAAAACCTTGTTCTAATTACAGGCTTGGGAGACCCCTTACAAGTACCTGCTCAGCTGACGTTTTGTCCAAAAGGTATTGGAAATATTTGGAAATTAAGTCACATGCGTTGTAGTTTTCAAAAGGTGACAACTTGTCATTTCACTGTATTGCTAATGGTTAGATATGCTGTTATGGAAAATTCTCCTATTTTATTTCAGTAGAGCATAGTCAGCAGGAAATATTGTGTTTTTTTTTTTTAAACTTCCCTCTTCTAGCTTTTGAAATATAGTTGGAATCAGGTTTGATGCAAATTAAAAGCTACTTAAGTCATTTTACCCAGCCTAGTTGCTATGGCAGTAAAAGTAAAGGAAAACAGCTCCAATTTCAATTCTTTCTTAAGCTTTTTCAGCATGCTTTTTCATGCACATTTTCACAAGAAATGCCATTCTTACAATGACTTGAAGATCTTTGATTAGTCTGGATGTTTATACGGATTTGCCAGTGATTTAAAGAAATTGGTGAAACAAAGGTTGCATCCATTATGGAGATAATGATTTATTTATACATTGAACTGAGGGTGGCTTTAGGATTAGAAACTATGTAGCAACATATTTTCCCAGAAACAGCATCCATTCTTGATTGAATTTTGTAAAACCACAAGCAATTTATGGCTTAGCAAACATTTAATGACAATTTATAATACCTTGCAGACAGTTTGATCCCTGTCATCAGCTGAAATCCAGACTTGGCAATAATAAAATTGAATCTCTTTCCCTTTATAAGAACTTTGGAGGTTGAAAGGCAAGTGATACAATATCTCAGTTTGTGGTCAGGTTTCTGCACAGGGTTCCAACAAACCACTGTCTGGCTTGGTGTAAAGATGTTGCTTTAAGTATCCTAGAATAATTTAGATTGGATGGGATCTTCAGAGGTCATCTAGTCCAGCCCCTTGCTCAAAACAGGTCTTAATTACATAATATTTCTCAAGGACTTGTACAGTTGAATTTTTGATACCTCTAAGGATGGAGATTCCACAATCTCTCTGGGCAACCTGCTCTGTATTTGTTCACTCTCATGGTAATTTTTTTTTAACAATATATTATTGGAATTTCCCATGTTCCAACTTATGTCTGTTGCCTCTTGTCCTGTCACTGTGCACCTCTGAGAAGAGTCTGGCTCCATGTTTTGTCCATGGATCTCCTGCCTTCTGTGTTCTCTGATCAGGTAGTTGTAGAATGCAACAAGGTCTTCCCTTAGCCTTTTCTTCTTGAGACTGAACAAAACCAGTTCTCTCAGTCTCTCCTCCAATGTTATGTTCTCCAGCCCCGTGGCCAGCTCGATGGTCCTTCACTGGACTTGCTCCAGCATGTCAATATCTTTCTTCTATGGGGGAGCCCAAAACTGAATGCAGTATTCTACATGTACTCTCACAAGTGCTGAATAGAGGGAAGGATCACTTCCCTGAACCTTCTGGCTATGCTCATACTAATACAGCCCAGAATGCAACTGGCCTCCTTTGCTGCAAGGGCCCGCTGCTGGCTCATGTTCAGCTTGTCCACTAGGACCCCCAGATCCTTTTCTACAGAGTGGCTTCCAGGACGGTCAGCTCCCAGGCTGTACTGTTGCATGGGGTTATTCCATCCCGCTTGTAAGGCTCTGCATTTGCTTATGCTGAACTTCATGAGGTTCTGGTCAGGCCATTTCTCTAGCCTGTCCAGGCTTTTCTGAATGTCCTCTGCCCTGCCCAGCCCTGCCCTCGACCATATTGACTGCTACTCCCGAACTGGTCTCATCCACAAACTTGCTGAAAGTGCACTCCATCTCATCATCGAGGTGGTTAATGAAGACAGTAAACTGTACTGATCATACTAGTTACTGGCCACTAGCTAGACTTTGCACCACTGATCATAATTCACTGAACTTAGCTACTGAAATCAGCTACTTAAACACTCCATATCTCACCAGTGTGATGATAAGGAGTCTAGGGGAGACTGTGTAAAAAGCCTTGCTAAAATCAAGGTACACAACATTCACTGCCCTTCCCTTGTCCACAGCAGGAGTCATCTGGTCGTAGAAAGCAATGAAGCAGGATATGCCTTTCTTTGGTAAACCCATGCTGGCTGCTCCCTGTCACCTTCTTGCATCCAGAAATGACTTCTAAAAGGATTTGCTCCATTACCTTCCTAGGGACTGAGGAGAGGCTGACTGGCCTATAGTTGCTTGAATCCTTCTCCTTGCCCTTCTTGAAGATGGATGTGGTGTCTGTCTTTTTCCAGTCATCAGGAATCTATCCCAATTGCTATAATCTTTCAAAGATGATAACTGCCTAACAATAGTATCAGCCAGCTCCTTCGACACCCTTGGATGCATCCCATCTGGTTCCATGGACATGTGTAAGTCCAAGTGGGTTAAGGGATCCCTAACAATTTTTTCTCTACTGTGGGTATTTCTTCATTCCCGCAAAACCTTCTAGGAGGCTCAGGGATCTGGAAAGCCTGAGGACAAGGCTGACCAGTAGAGAACATGGGCAAAAATACCATTGAGTACCTCAGCTGTTTCTCTGTTGCTGGTCACTAGGTCTCCTGTCCCCTACATTCTCTTTAGCCTTCCTTTTCCTAATGATATACTTAGAAACCTTTCTTGTTGCCAATCGCCCTCCTTACTACTTTCAGCTCCAGCTAAACTTTGGCTTTCCTGAGTGGGCAAGGTCTTTGTATTCCTCCCAAGTAGCCTTTTCCTGCTTCCACCTTCTGTGTATTTCCTTTTTGTGTTTGAGTTCAGTAAGGAGCAACATGTCCATTCATGCTGGGCTTCTGTCAGGCTTGCTTGACTTGCTGCACATTGGAAGGACCGTTCTTATACTCTGAGGAGACTCTCTTTGAAGACTATCCTAATTAGACTAGTGTACATCTGATTGGTTTAAGGACTAAGGTGGAGAAATATGAGCTTTCCTTTGGCCAGTTTAGCACATGTGAAGTTTATCCTCATTATACTCTTCCAATGCGTCCTCTAAGATACGTGAGCTAATCTATTCTAACATGTATACCTCTTATCCTTGCTGAAATGTCATAATGGCACTGCTTTGCAGCTGGGTTATGTTTGGGAGGATCTGCCAAGTAGTGGGAGGACAGAAGCTAAGCCTAAACCGGAAGATCAGCGCTACTTGCTAATGTCCTAACTTGATGATACCAAAGATGTTAGAAAGACTATTGTTCCCCTGTCCCTTTTTCCGTATGAGGAATATAAGCCCATAGGAGGGCATATGACCTGGAAGGAAATCAGAGATTGCTCTGAACAGGCCCTCCATTATGGATCAGCGGAAGCAGAAGCAAGGAGGTGTGTCATGGCTTCTACCTGACCCTTTTTAGACATAACTGAAGAGACTGAACTAACTTTTTAAAGGCAATTCTAGTCAGTGGTTGATAATTCACTCATGACCTGTCTTGCATATACGTCCTCAACTACTTCTCATGCCAGACTTGCTTTATGGCTAGACAAAGAGCAGAGCTATCCAGCATCTTTGACAATACTTGCATTTGCTTCATTTACTTTCAAAGTAGATTGCTGCTATTTTGTTTTTTTTTCCCCTCTCCTGAAGAGATTGGGCCATTAGAAATGAATTTTTGCTCAAAGTGCCTTGCAGAGGATAAGGAAGGGCACAAGAAAATTACCTCTGGTAAATTAGTCTTATAAAATTCATTGTCCTTGAAGAGAAAACTGGACCTAAAAGCTCTTTGGTCATAAACCTCTCCAGAATCAGACGTACTTGGACAGTAATGTCATGCTGTAAAATTCCAAATTCATTATATATATGCTTCCCCCACCCAGGTCTTTACCTTTTCTGTTGTTATCCGTTGAAAAGCTCCAATGGGAGTACTTGAAATATTGTTAAGAAAAAGGTGGATTCTTAGTCATGTCAATTTATACAGTGCAAAAACAATTTCCAAAAGGCATGGTAGTTCTCATGTAGAAAGTAGACTTATGAATGGTTTCATGAGCAGGGGCAGTCTTGTGAGAGTATTGCTGCTGTGTGGAGTTTTAACAGTGACCATGGTAACTTGTGTTCTTTTCAGCTATGTATCGCCTGCCTGATTCATTTCTCTCCATTTGTGATGTGTTTCTCTGTGGTGTGAATCCATCCCTGTCCATTCTGTCACATCTTCATCTTTCTCTTGCTGCTGCTTCAGATTGCTCTGAGCCTCAGGTAAGCAATCACAGGGAGCTTGTGCCCCGTGATGTTGAGAAAATCCTCCTTCACGCACAGGGTCTTTTAAGTGTTTTTGAATTTGGAACTCCCGTATCAGGACACATTCTTCCTCCCCTTTGCTCTTCTCCTTTAGTTTAATATTTAAGTGCTTCCATAACCTTTACAACATTTATCTTCACAAGATTCCTGTATGGTAAGAAATTGTGATTTTATTCCGAACTAAAACAGAAGGAGCCTAAGAATGAGGCTTCATCTTCTCCGTGCTTACACGTCTCCAGCTCTGGTTAAGATTTTACTCTGTGAGAACTAAATAAAGTCTGCACTTATCTTGTGTTCCATATTTCATGCAGCAATGAAATGAGTAATTTGTAATGGTTTTTCCAGGTGCTAGATACAAGCTTTGTTTCTGGCTACCACTTAGTATCTGACTTTGGATTTCTGCCGTTCTGGATCAGAATCTTGGGTCAGCTGTAAAGTTATTCTTATTCAAGAGAATTGTTAGAAGATTGATATTTTCTTCCATCATTTGAATAAAACATGAACAAAAAGCTGCAACAGGTTGCTGCGTGAGCAAGCCATTAGCATATATGTATTCTCGTTAATATAGACAAAACTTTTTTTTTTTTTTTGGCCAGTCCTCTAAAAAGGCGTGACTTTTTTCAGTCCTGTTAGGAGACATTTCTGGCTGTAAGCTTATCTGCACTGTAGAATTTCCTAAGGCAACTGCTGAACTTTTGGGCTACTGGTTCAAAATGTCTTACTTTGAACTTCTGATTAAAGCACTACTGGAAGCACTACTTAATAATGTTCCACAGACCTACTACAAATCCATCTTCCATGGTCTCAGGTATCATCTGTTGTTTATGAACCACAGTTAAGGAGCCTCCCCTTATAGGTAGATCCTGACCTGTTTAAATTGTCTCATTAAACTGCCAGCATCTAAATATATGGAACCCGTCTGTGCTCTGTGAAATCCCTGTTACAGAACTTTTCAGAGCTGAGCTGTGGACGTTGTCATACTGTTGGTTTTCCAAGCCATCCGCCACAAGGATTTTTGCTTACAAGAACTGCAGGAAAAGAGAGGAAATTAAAAGGAAATGAGGAGGGCCATTTGCTTTTAATCACTTTCCATGGTTGTAAAGATGTTATTTTCACAGAGTGTAGACTGCTGGGAAGGGAGCTCCTTCCCAAGTCTAAGAAACCCCTAGAGAAACAAATTGCGGTGTCCGTTTTTAAACACGTTTGAGAGGGAGTTTCAGAAGCACTCTTTATTGGTCTGACTCTGTTCCTGCAGGGCTGTTTAATACAAATTCAGCTACATTAAGTATCATTTCTCCCATTAAAGGAAAAGTGTGCTTTCGAGTGGTGAGGGGAATTTTTCCTGAAAAATAATCAAGGCCATCACTTTCAAACTCATGCCTAACGCTGAGTTTAAGACTAAATTGTCTAATGTCTGCTAAGGCCAGTGAAGCTAGGCCAGTAAAATTTTGTTGATTGACATCAGTAAAGGTTTTGACCCTCCATATTTGATTGTTATTAGTACAAATATTACCTTTCCTAGTTCCAGCAAGCCTCCATTCAGGCTTCCACTCCAAAGCTGCACAAACAGAAACTCATCATGACATGCAAAAGCTGGGATTCATATGGCTATACTGCCATTTGTGCTAAAGAAAACTTGACTTGCTCCTCCAGTAAAAGTGTCAGCAGCATGCTCCTCATTTTTGGCAGTGATAGGGTTTCTGAAAGAAAAGATTATAGAGAGATAGTGAAGTAGAAGGCTGCCTATAATGTGACTCTTTTTGCCCCTCTAGTGGCTGGATTAGGTATAACTTCAGTGTTTGTAGGTCTTGGTTTTAGCTCTAGAGGTGAGACTCATCCACAGAGGGCAGAGATCCTGGTTTCAGACTTTGATGGAGAGATTGCTCAGTCTGTGTGACTCCATAGCAAGCTCGTGAAGCAGTCAAACCTCCAGTATTTGGAGAGCTTCTTGATTGTATTTGTATTTAAGGTGATTTTTTTTTTTTGCAACCTTTTCAGGAAGCTCCTGTGGTGGCAAGAGCAGCCCTGTTCCTTGAGTGTGCACGTTTTGTTCACCGCTGTAACCGTGGCAACTGGCCTGAGTGGATGAAAGGCCACCATGTGAATATTACTAAGAAAGGCCTGTCCCGTGGACGTTCTCCTATCGTAGGCAACAAAAGGAACCAGAAGCTGCAGTGGAATGCAGCTAAGCTGTTCTACCAATGGGGAGATGTAAGTGTTTCTCATCTACTCACATTCACAAATACAGTAAAATGTAATGGTAACTGGATCACACATAGAATTTCAGTCCTAGTAAAATGGGGACTCACAAGCCTCCCTTCAGACTTCATAGCCTGTCAAAATCAGCCGTTCTCCTAATAGAAATGGACTTTATGAGGATGTAACACCAGCCACTCTTGTTCAGTTTGACGATTCATCTGGCCCACTGTTCTATTTCCAGCACTTGTTATATGGGAATGCCTAAGGAAGAGTAAGAGCAGTCTCTATGATACTTCTTGCTTTTTTCTAGGTTCCAACTATATTTAGCCCTGGGTTGCTTGAGCTAGATGTGATGCTGTGCATTTAGTAACCCTCAGTGGCTTTCTCTTCAACGTGCTTGTTCAGTGTCTCTTTGAGCCCATGCAAATTGTTAACCCTCATCATCCTTTGGCAAGGAATTCCACAGGGCTGCTACACGTCACGTGAAGAGCTATCTCCTTTTACTTGTTTTGAACTTGGGTCCTTCAAGTGTCCTTTGATGCCTTCTTTTCACGATCTCTTACAATATGTGAACTAGTCAATCACCTTGTCTGCCTGCTCAGCACTGCTTACGCTTTCTTTGGAAGTCCACCAGGACCTATCTGCTGAAGGTCTGATGCTTATTGCAAGTCATTTCACACAACAAGAAAGAGTGGGAGAAGTTCCTTTTATCTTTATGGTACTGGATATGTAATATGTCTGGCTGAAAATGAGGTTTGTGTTCAGGAGGACAGAATTTGGGGAAAACCAAATAGTCAGCAGTCTTGGAGTACTTACATAAGCCATGCTAAAAACGCCTGTCTGACCCATATTCTTCTAGGTTAAAGGAATCTACATTCCTCGTGAGAGCATGTTGCGGGGAACGCTGAGCCAGTGCTGACCCAGTACATCCCCGCTACACAGCACAGCCCGAGGAGAGCCTAGCATTGATTTGAGCACAGGATAGCCTTAGTACGTGAACTAATAAACCTTGTCTCTTGGCTGTTGTCCTGCTTCTGTTTCTGAAGCTAGGCCAGGGAATGGTATCTGGAGACCCTTGCACTACTCGCCGTTATGTCTCAAACACGGGTGACTATCTTAAAAATCATGGCACAGAGAACTGAGTTTCTTTTAAAAAAAAAAAAAAAAAAAAAGGGGGGGGGGGGAATGTGAATTTATTTGCCCTCTATATTTCAGGAGGTCACCATATTAGCCTAACTCCTTTGAAGACCCCTTCCAAGTGGGGAACATAGGATTTGCGTGCATTACTACCAGTCAGGGCTATATACCTGTCCTAGTGGACTTCATGCTTCCAGACATTTCTTTCCTTCAGGTTCTGAGAAAAACGGGAGCAAGTGAATAACCATAAGGAGGCAGTTAGATTCCCGTCCAACTGCCATTTTTAGAAACTAAAATAGGCTGAGTTAGAGAAAATCCAGGAAGGTTTCCTTTCCTAAGTGTTAAAAAAAAGTACTACCACATGATGCAAGAAAGGAGCAATGATGTGAGAAAGGAGCCAGGGAGTTTTGATGGCTAGCAGCTTCTCTTTAATCTTTCTACACTCTTGATGGTTTGTAAGCATAACAGGAGGAGTGGTTATGTCTTTAGGAAGAAGTACATAAAATGTGCCTTGGTTTGACTTTTATTAAGGCTATCCACTTCAAGTATAGGCCTTGCTACCCCAGGCCTGAGAGGCAGAAAAACAGAAGATCTCTCTACTCAGTCTGAGGACATTGGAAGGGAAATTGGAAGGAATCTTTGGTTTTGGATGCTTGAAAATCAAGAAAATTAACTTCTCTCTCCTGTTTTCTGTGCCCTATAATATTACTGTGAAAAATGTGTTGTGGTCTCTGGAAGTGAGACTTTCCTGTAATCCTCACTGATATAGCTGATGATTTAGCATGGTTCAGTTGTAAACAGAATGGCACGTATGAAGAACTGCTAAAAGTGAAAAAATATGAATTATCATCCTCCCTGATTCTCAGTTATATCCACAAATGGCACAAGTTAAAAGAACATTGTCAAAGTGGCCATTTTTTATTACAACTTGTTTCTTATATTTTAACTCTCCTTTTATTTCTTGTCCTCTCTTGGGATCTTTTAAGTAAAATATACTTTTCTGTGGCAAATGCCAATTTCATTTTATGATTTTCAAACAGAGCAGAACCATCATTCTCTTCCCCTTAGTTTTAGTAGCAGTAGAAGGTGTATCTGGAAGTATTGTCCACTCTTAGGGACAGCATGTGTGTGTTAGCTGCTTAGCCACCCCAGCGGAGAAAAGCATCACTTTTATCCTACTCTAAGACAGCAGAGGATTTGGAGCATAATCTTTACCATGTAATTTTCTTCTCTTTTGACTGCACCCTTGAGAGGGTGCAGCTGCCCACCAGCATTCTGTTTCTCCTCACTGGAGGATGGGACAGTATAGCTACCAAGAGCAGCATCATCTGCCCCACACAGCTTCATGCTTCAGGGTTGGTCTGTACATAGCACTGCTGGGGTACAGTCCTTTATGTTCTTTGACTGTTGGGAAAGGCTGGTCCTCTGGTTCTGCTTTTGCCTCCCAGAAGCTGTTTCAGATGAAGCTGGCTGCAAGCATAAATGACAGCCAGTAGTTAAGCCTGTAGGGCTAGAAACTTGCAACGGTGCTCCTCAGACAGCTGCTTTTGTTGGCTCTGATCAGGTTCCAAGCAGAGCGGCTGAACCATGAGGAGAAACAGCTTTCAATTGCTGTGGTAACAGGCACCTGCTGCAGACAGTGTTGCCATTTCCACGTGTTCGCTTATCTTACCATAGACAGTATCAGCATGCTGGGCAGAGTTACTGTGCACACGCGCAGTGCTCCAGTATCAAGAAGATAGTATACCTCACCCAGCTCATCTCTGCTAGCTCAGATGAGGTCCTAAAGCTGGTACCCAGTCCACAGTATGAAAAAGGTTGGACCAGATCAGCCTGCTCCAGGCTGCATACATTGTACTTTTATGCCCGAAGCCGGGCTCTATGCTACTAGAAAATTGTCAACACTGTACACCACCATCCTTGGTGCTTTGTGGCAGCAGAGCTGCTGCTGTGACAGGAAGATCCTTGGACAAAGCACAAATAATATATTAGTTTCTGAATGCACTGAGGCCTTGTTCTGTTTTTTTTTCTTGCAGTCAACAAGGCTGGAAATCTGTGCTAATTATAGTCATCCTTATTTGTCTGTCATTACTCACGTACTGTGATGTAGGGTGCCATTGTAAAAGTTTAGTGAGACCAAGAATGAATGTAAAACCTTCCTTTCCTACCCAGGTCCTTTAACTCAACCTCCTCAGGATCCACCAGAGAATAACAGTGGTAAACCCTTCCCACATTAGGTGGGATTTGGGCTGCCCCTTAAAGTGATGAGCCTACTGAATCATGCAATCTCACCTGTGATGCTGTCTTTTTAAATGATAGACTGGTAAGTCTATTCTGGTCAGGTTAGTCTATCATTCCCTTTGGCTGTTTCAGTTGAGACATTTTCTTTTCAAGTGTGACGTGCTATCCATTTGCTAGGAGAACCAGGGATAATTCATGCAGACAATACATATTAGAAATTTAGTGCTCCTTAGGTAGGATACTTGTGGCATTATGTATGATTGCTTTAATATTAGGATAGACAACAGAGCATAAAAAATACATGATAAATTACTCCTTTGGAGAGAAGCAAGCAGAACATTTCTTCCTTAAATGACTGGAAGATGAGCAAAAAAAAAAAAAAGTGAGGGGTATGGAGTTTATTTAGTAACATACAGGCTCACAGATAACAGATTGGCAACTATTTGCATCAACTCTGAAGTGTTTTAGTAGGGAAGCATTCTTCTTGCTAACAACACACCCTTATCTGTAGCTTTACTGACAGCATCATGAGGGCTGTTTACATGCTGATAATGATGCTGGTAAACAGCCATGAATGAACAATCAAAATCCTTCTGGAGAATGCAGCTATGTTTGTTGGAAATCTATCTATCTGGCTATACTCCTTATGTGGATCTGCTTTATGCCATTACCCATGTACCTTGCAAGCTTGCATATGCATATTGTGAACTCCTTGGAAAGTGCATCAGGGAGTCTCCCCTTTAAAGATGGAAACAGGCTTTCTGATGGGCATGCAACAATTTTGTTGAAAAAAGAGGGAGTGGTTACTGGCTTCTTAAGTCACAGGCTACTTTCTTAAATGGAGGACATATATTCCCAGTGTAAAGCCTTAGCAAAAATGTAGTACACTTATTTTGAGTGGAGAAAGAAAAGTGGAAAAAATTCATGCAAAATAGTGACTAAATTTCTTTCTGCCTGTCAATGTGCTGGCTTGCTTTTTTTCTTTAAAAAAACGAAAGAAATGTGGTTAAAAATCCTCCTAAATTTAACTGCTTGCAAATTTCGATTTAAAAAAAAAAAGGGCGGGGGGATGGGGGGTAAATACTTGTCCTCCCTTTCTCCACTTTACTGTATTTTGCAGGCAATAAAAATAAAGCTAGGGCGTTCTGTTCTGGGTGGAACATCTCTGTAGCCTACAAGGGACAGAGGTCTTGATCACCAGTGAGGTATGCTGAAATTCTGACTTCCTTGCGCTTCTCTTTCTCCTTTCCTGTCCACAGGCAATCGGCATCCGTCTCAACGAGCTGTGCCATGCTGAGAGTGAGAGCCCTGCCAACTTACTGGGCCTCATTTATGATGAGGAGACCAAGAGGCGCCTGAGAAAGGAGGATGAGGAAGAAGACTTTTTAGATGACAGTAAGGAGACTCCCTTTACTACAAGAACCCCCGCTTGTAAGAACCTCTGCTTTAGGAGCACTTAATTTTTCTTTTCATCCTCTTGCCACCCAGCTGTATTTCCCAGTCCCTCATCTCCACTCCAGCTTCCTTCCCTGTTCTTTCCATGCCTGGCTGTACAATGTGGCAGATGGGTAGCAGCACTGAGGGACTTTGACAGAAAAGGGGGCAAAGCCAGGCAGTGAGTTGCCATTTTTGTATGTCAGCAACTGCTGTTATAAGCAGGGCAATCATTTACTTTCTGGGTCTTGCTGTCACCTGACTGCCAAAAGTGGTTCAAACTCCCATTCTTCCCAGTTATCCCTGCCAAACTATTTTTGTAGTATCAGCTGCTTTTGTGTTTCTTAACACTGAGGAGTCATCTCCCCACCTGATGTGAATTGGCACAGCTCTAACAAAGGCTTTCAAATCTTGACTTCAGTATATCTGCCTAGTTCTCAGGCAGAAATATAGCATAGTGCTGTAAAAAGTGGTATAAAACACATACTGGGGTAGGTGAAGGTGGTAACACACATTATGTCCTCTCCAGACACCATTTGTATACGTGTGTGTGCTGTAAAGTACTGGTTCCTGTGTACGTGTAGTGCTGTTTGCCATTGGATGTAGTGTGCTAGCACTGTTTATGTATTTGCTGGTCTCTTTTTCTCATGTTCTGTATCTGTTCTTATCACTGCCAAAAGACCAGCTTTGGGGTAGAGGGGAGAGGTAGGAAATGACCTTGAAATGACCCTAAGCTAGTTCTTCGCATGTGTCACTAGGTGGGGTGCCAGCGTTAGCAGGTATATGAGTCTGGGTAGCTGTACTGGATGCTTGATTGGCCCTTACAGAGGGGTATCGAAAGTTGGACCGTGCACAGGAAATTTGCCCTCTGCTGCACTATGAATGACTTCTGAAAGATGAAAAAGAACTGCGTTCCCACAGTCAAGAGATAGAAAGGGCTGTCTCGCCCCTGCCTGCCAATGGATATCGGGCACTCCTAAGTGGATGTGAAGCTGCTTAGCAGGGTAGTCTAGGACAGGCAAACTGAAGAGAACAGGCTGTGGTCTAGAAAGCTGCGTAAAAGCTCAAGAGCTTTTCTGAAAGCCAGGATCTGAAGAAAACAATTCTGCATTCTTGCAGAAAGCCGAGATACTTCCAAAAACTACCGTGAGCGCTGCAGGGGGTAGACTGAGGAGCATAAAATATGCAGTTGGGTATTCCATTACCCTGTACATTGTATCTTTATTTGAATGTTCAGATTCTTTCTGTCCCTACAAAGTCTGTCATCCATTATGAAAAACACGTGCGGAGAAGTTAGCAAGCATCAGAAAATTAATCTGGTTTGATTCTTGCGATGCCCTCTCATCTTGTTTGGTTTGGACTGTTTCTTTGTGAAAAGTAATTAGATTAGACATGTGGAGGGAGGCAAGTGAAAACACAAATCTCTCAAATGCATATAGATGGCAATATCAGGCAGTTTGTTTGTTTGTTTTTTTTGCTTTCTGTTATTTATTCTAAATAGTATTTTGCAAATTTGTCAAGTCTTGAGGAATTCATCATCCTTTTCAAGGTTGGAATGGCATTAGAGAATTATATGAGTTGCAAACTGTAGGGCTTTTGAAGCTGATTGTTTAGACTCATTTGAAGCAAAGGCGCTGATATGTGTGTTTAAGTGCTTCACATATATGATAATCCCTCTTTCCCTTTGCCCTTTGTTTTAGGTTAAGCATTTGAATGCATAAATTGAATAAATAGCTGGATTTTTTTTTCTTGATTATCTCTGAATGGCACTTGGATTCTGTGCACATATAAAGGAATCTGATTTCAGAGGAGGCTATCAGTTGTCAGGGTAATAATTAATAATAGGTATAGTACCTTTTTTGCTGACTAGTCATAACTCCGTATATTTTGAGATATTTATCCTGTTTTAAACCGGTGTTTTTTTCAGAATTGCAGTAGATATGGCTGAATGCAAAACTGTAAAAGGGTAGGAGGATATCTGCTTCTCACTTCTGTATTAACATTAAGTGAGAAGGTATATACAGAATGCTATGAGGTCATGCTATTTTAGTAGATATTTCAATAACGATACACTATAGTGTGCTGGTACTGTAGCATGTGCTGTTAAGTACATGGATTGATAATTGTATGGCTCTGTTCCTTTTAGTGTAGGAAAAGTAGCACAGGAGTCTAGATTTTCCTCTTTTTTTTAATGCAGCTTGCTTTGTGCACCATACGTGAAAATGTCCATCACCTCTTGGTTCCAGATGTTGCACAATCTCCTTTCTCACCGTGGAATATTTTTTCGCAGGCACTGTGAATCCTACCAAATGTTGTTGTCCTTTTGCACTGAAAATGGCAGCCTGTCAGCTCCTTCTGGAGATAACCACTTTCCTCCGAGAGACCTTTCCCTACATGCCCAGGCCACGTACTGAGCCTCTTGTGGTAAGTGGACAATAGAAGTTGGAGAGGGAGAGAGGGAGACATTCCCACCCAGTCGTTGTGTCTCTTAGGAAAGGTAGACGGGGGAAATAACCCAGGTGGATATCTGATGCAGAGAGAAAAGAGCCGTGGTCTGATGAATATGGAAGATGAGCAAGGCACATTAAATGGATTGACTAAGGACATAAGCAGGTTTGTAGACCGGAGAAGCAGAATATGCACTGGAAGTCCAAGAAGGTTTCAAAATAGAGCAGAGCATAGTAGATGGATTGGGAAACTGTATATTGGGGACCTGAAAGATGTGGGAGATGGACTACAGCAGATGAAAGATCAAGTGCTACAATAGCTGATTAGGAGGGCCAGTTGACAGAGCACTGAAGAGGACAGTCAAGGGAAGGACAAGAGGATGGCTTACAGAGAATTTGCTGGAGCTCAGAGCTTGCAGTTTGGGCCTGGGTTAGACAAGAGACTTGAAGGGACTGGGAGAAGCAAGGAAAGAAACAAAGGCAAAGAGAACAAGGAAAGAAATAGGCATCCATGAGACTGAGAGAGGCACAGGCGATTCCTGGCATGAGTAATGAGCTAAATAACTGGTTAAGTGACAACTAATTTTGTGAGTAGCAGCACTCAGGAAACCTGACTTCCTACGGTTCATTCTTGTACAGATTTTCTTATGTCTATTGAGGTGTTTTAACACTGCCTTCAGCCTATTGTTTCACAAAAGGCACAGATGCTCAGTTATGTTTTATCAAACTGGGTTGAAAGTGGCCAGCAGCTTCAGAGGTGATAAGGAGAATGGAATGAGATGAGGATTGTATGCCAGACAATCGATATGATCTTTTAAGCTTCATTTCTTTCAGAAATCAGACTAAAAAATTGCAAAGAAAGAATGAGAAATTGATTTTCCATGTGAACCTGCAGGAAGATTTAGCCCCACCATTCTGATTTTTGTTAATTAGGGATTTAGATCAAACCTTACTGATGAAAATTGTGCTTGACAGGCTGATGACTGGGTATTGTTGCAGTTAGGGTCTGAAATTGGTTTCCAAAGTCTGGACTAGACCTGTGATAAAGTGACTCAGTCCCGAGGTGTGCAAGAAGGACAATTTTAAAAAACAAGGAGAAACTCAGAAGGAGTCTTCACGAACACTTTGTTGATATTTTCACCGCGTAATAAATGACTGTCTCCAAAAGCAGGATAATAGCAGGGTTTAGAATTCATCTCACTAATGTATTTAGGCTTGGAGCTAAGAATGTGTTGGGTAATTAGAGTCAATAGGAATTTGTGCCAGAAAGCAATGCAGCTGATTAATAGCTTTTCAGACTCATGTCTGGGAGAGAAGGAGGAGGAATTATTTTGTGGCGTGTAGGCAGAAGAAACCTTAAGATCATATTATGTAAGAGCCCATCAGAGAAAATGACCAAAGAGTGCTTCTTTTGACTTAATGCAAAGATGCAAAAAAGAGCTAACAAGACTCCAGATTGAAAAGTGAAGTTTCTGTATTTATGGACTGATGAGAGTCTCTCCGTATAAGAAAAAGCTGGGTTACTTGCTTCCTCTTTCAAAGAGAACCAGGTACATAATGTTACAGACAGTGAAGTTAAAATTCCAGTAGAGCAGCTCTCACTTCTGTTGCTGTTTGCAGGCATACCTGACAGGGAAGTTGGTCCTGAGTCATACCTGAACTTTTTCCTGTTCCACAGATATGAACATAAACTTATAAGCAGCGGAGGGAGAACTGATGCATTTGTAACTGAGCTAGCTGTGGTCAGCCATTTTAAATACACACAGTTTAGTCCATTCCAGGCTTGCCCAGCTGAGGGCATGAGCAGCTCCATACCTCTGCTTTAGTGAGATAAACAGTCCTGGCTGAAACTCCAGGCAAAGCCTTTTACTGAAGCTGGTGGAACAGATACGAGCTCTCTTTCCAAGTGGCTTGACCTGATGAATACATTCTCTTGGAGCCTGCTGCTCCCACAGTAGAGCCAGATGCCTGTAACTTGTCATTTGCTATGGTACAAAGTTATTCATTTTAGCTTAAGCAGTTGCTGAAGAAAGATAGAGCCCAGCTAACTGTGTGCTGAGGAGATGTATTTCATTCTATCAGTTAATTTGTGGGGCAGTAATTTCCAGTGAGCGCATGCTGACAAACAGCTGGGAGGAGTACTGCATTTAAACCAACTCCAGCACGGGGATCCCTACCCTAGGAGTATACCTCTACTGCTCTGCTGGCTTAGTTTATGAGTGCTAACTTATGAAGTTGCTATAACTTGGTCAGGTTTGATGACAGACTTTTATCCTGAACTGCTTTAACATTTATTTCACATCCTAAACTGTTTGTTAGATACGTTTTAAGCTATTTGCACAGAAATTTTCAATGCCAAGGAGACTGTCAACCATTATTTTTAGGCACTTTTTTATATCGCAGGTTTGGTTGTTGAGCAAAGTCAAAATATTTCCCTTGTTCCCATCAGCTGTTAGCTCTTCTAACAGGCCGTTTGGGATAATTTTTTTTGGAGATGCAAAGCTGACTACAAATGATTTGGGGCCTTCAGTTGGCATCAGATGCACTAGTGCCCGTTTCAGCACAGTTCGGTCTACAATGTATGATTGAGAAAACTTATTTTTTTCAAAGCAGCTGTTAGAATAACGAACTTAGTCGCTATCCGAGTAGCTCCCAGTAACTTCTGTAGGAGTTTTGTGTGCAAATTCCAGTATGAGATTTCTTGAGCCTGCAGTATTTTATCCAAAATAACTATTTTGGATCATTTCAGTCATTTTACTATTTGTGTTCACCAACCCCCTCCTCTGTTATTTACAGCAAGTAGCTTTGTGCTATCTTATATTTCAGGAAGGAGGTCTCAAAGCTGACTGTCACCAATCAAAAGGTTCAAAAGGCCTCTTAAAGAGAATAGCGTTTTAACTGCATTTGCCAGTGTGAGAGCTTACAGTCTAGCCTTCATTTTTTCTATCTGTGGTTAGAGAAAACAGATGATAATCCGTAGATTGCGGTACCTTGAGACTTTCACTTTTTTGGCCCAAATTGAAAGCCAGTATGTGGCACCATTAGTGCCATTTCTGTTAATAGGAGAAAACGATAGTACAAACTAGTTTCTGTCTGTTGGGATAGTTTATTTTTTCCCCAAAATCCCAGAATCCCATTTCCCAGAACTGAAATGCAGCCAACACTTTTCTTGTTCCCTGTTTCCCACTGTGTCCTTCCAGTCTGATTTGCACCCAAGAAGCTCGCTCTGGGCCGTGCTGTCATGGATGTCACATTATCAGCTAGCTTTGTCTCAGTTTTTCTGCACCTAATGAATCCAGTTGCAGTGTATGCCCTAACCAACCACAGGGAAGCTTTTGGAGTGGAGAGCTTAGTCCTTCCCAGATCTAATCTTCCACCAAACACCTTGAGCAACAGCTGCCTCTTACTGCCAGCTGCCCGTTAGGCACCATTTATTTTTTTTCCCCTTATGGGCCTGCAGACAGGGTACCAATTCACTCAGCGGTGTTAACCAGGAATGTATGTGAGTCCAGTTACTGACGCCTATTAACTCTTCCATCCTAACTGTGTTTACAGCGTGGCTGAGCATGCTGCAAACCCAAAAAGTACTTGAATTGGAAAGCATCAGGGTAGATGGAGAAGCATATTACAGAAATAAAATCCCATATGAGGCAGTTCTTCCTGAAGGTGAAAGTCTGTGGTTGAAGGGAAAAGGATGGGGGCTCGTACTGTTAGCATGTCTGTGTGATCTGCATACTGCCACAGGATCTGGAGAGCTGCAGGCTGCGTCTGGACCCTGAGATGGACCGGCACAGGTATGAAAGAAAGATCAGCTTTGCTGGGGTTCTGGATGAAAATGAAGATTCAAAGGATTCCCTGCATAGCAGCAGCCACACCCTCAAATCCGAGGCTGGCTTTGAGGAGAAAAAAGGTTTGTCTGCACAAAGCGGCTTTTGTATTCCCAGGGCTTGTGAAGTGGCGCTTGATTTTATGTTTTCATTTGCATAAACTGTGTTAAAAAGCAGGCAGCCATGGAGTCACGTGGCTTTTAATAATTTCTGAGATGCTTCTGGCCTTCGGGGTTCAAGATAGTAAATGTGAGAAGCAAAGACTTTGCGTTTTATCAAACCACTGCTATGACTGAAAACAAATGAAAGCCTTGCAATATTTCTAAAAAGGAAGGTGCCTTATTTGAAACTTTCTCAGTGAAATGCTGTTACAAGCATTGCTATTTGATTCACTTCAAAAATAAACCAGAGGAGTTTTTATTTGTTTTTTATTCTGATTATAATTCTTCATTCGGGGAAAACTACAGATAGGAGAGAAAATTGGAATCTTTCGGTGAAAATCTCTACCAGTTTGGAAGTCATGGCCTCTTACAAAATTAGTGGTTGATTATTTGATCTCTTGAATTCTTTGCTACCACATAAAAAACACAGACCTATGTGGCTTTTGACAGCTAGCAGATTAATGTTACCGACATACTGTATACTGTAGAAGCAAACCTCAAGCTCACTGTGTTTGCTGAGAACAGCAGATTGTTTCCATTTTAAGCCATCTCATGCAAAACTCACATACTGGTGGTACAAGTGTTGCAATACAATATACAGTCATCGTTAATATTTGCAATTAGAGGCTGAACTGCCAGACAGTTATCCGTAAATGATTCTCCCTCTAATGAGTTTTCTAGATGAACTGTTTAAATTCTGTCTCTTAATAGCTGCATAAAAGTGCAGATGTTTGAATGCTGATTTTGATGATTGTTTGAAAAGGATAAGTGCTTTGATGGTTGTTTGAGAAGGATGGAGCCTGTGGCTGGTTATCCTCTAGGAATTATAAAGTGTATTAATGATGCAGAGGAGCTTTTACTGACATCAAAGGGCTTTGGATAAAGCCTGTGTCGTCTTCAGCTGTGATCCTACCACAGTTACTAGAGAAAATGTTAGACATGTTTCCAACACTCCTGTGGTGTAAAACTGCCTCCAAAACTGTGTGTGGGATGGGATAGTTTCTTCTGTGAAGACAGCTAGCTATCCACCTAAGAGAGGTCAGTTGCATAAAATCATGCTCAGCCTAGGTCTTTGTGCCCTTGGCGTATTGATAGCCCAGAGAAATACACGTCGTTATGTCTGACAATAAGATCAATGGGATAAGACGTCACTAACTACTTAGATGAGGAAAAGTTTTTTTCTTTAAGGTCGTTACAGCAATTACTCGAAACCACTTCTCAGCCTGTCAAGCAGCAGTCCCACCCACTGGAATATTGTCTGAATGGGAGAATGCCTGCAAGCACATGGTCGAGCTGGAAAACGGTGGTGGCACGCCTCTAGCTATCCCATTTTCCTTAGAGACAGCGTTCACTTAGGTTTGGCTCCACATGTTACGGTGCTACTAACGTTATCCAGAATTAAGCTCTTTTTGTGAAGATGGCAGTGTTAACTTTCTGCATCCCTGTCTCAGCTTGACTACATTTTACCTACAGTTTCATGTGGGTCTTTTCCCCCTTCTCTCTTTTCCCTAGGCTGTCACATAGTTTTCCTTTACTAAAGCTGCCTCTTTAATATGTTTCATAGGTGGGATAAGGGACTATGGTAGGAATTTTGAATCCTAAGATACATTAACAGAAATGATTATGCACTATTTTGGAAGCTAAATAAATGTAAAATGATACTATATTTCAAAATAATAATAATGTTCTTTTCTCTGGCCACAGCGTATTCTTCTGGGGATCTACTTGGGCCAAGCATAACAGATGCAGAGGCATCTTTTGTAATCTACACTTGTTGAGATAAGAAAATGTTGTTGTGTGACTGTAACTAAATTTTTCTCACCTGCAGTGATAGGTCTCTTAATCTCAACCTCTTTGATAAGTACTAATCTATTTCCTTTCATTTCTTTCTGAGTGTTAAAAACTTTGCTCCCGTTGCTCACCCCAGGTGTGGCTTAACAGCTATCCCAAAGCTACGGTTTTTCTGTCTAGAATCTGCGCCAGGTAGGTCCAAATTACAGACAATTAAGCTAGGTAGCTGCAGGCACTCAGAGGATCGTGTGTACTATTTGGATATTATAATGGGATTCTGCAAACTTTGTGAAATGTAGTGCTAAAGTGCTAAAATAGTTTGGTGTTTGGGGGAACTGAGCAACTGTACTGAGCTTGAACTGAACCAAATTCAACCAGTAGTGATTGCTAAGGGACTCAGCTTGGTGACTTGGAGGGAGATTCTCCAGTTGCTTGATAGTGGTTTGCCCAGCTGATTCGTGAGCACTGAGGAGTAGCTCTCAAAACCTATCCAGCTGTCTTTGGCCAGGCCATTAGTCACCAGAAATGGGAGTGGGAGTTGGGTTCTACAGGAAGGGAGGGCTTCTCAGGAGTCAGGGCATGTTTGATTTTTTTTTTTTTTTTCCTTACGTCAGAACGCAATTCTTTTGAAAAATATAGCTTACCCATTTTATCTAAAAAGCTGTATCCTGTTTATTCTCAACCACACACCGAAAGGTATTGATCACACATGGCCTTGCGTGATTAGATCTGCAGTACAATGACTGAGTGTTGCAACATTTGGACTGACATACTGCCATGTACTGCCTTTGAACTAAGAGGAGAATGAAATTGCAAACGGTTGGTGCTTTGAACATTGAACCATTTCATGTTTGTGCTCATCAAAAATGCAGAGTGTCAATGGATGTTGTTAATGCCTGAAAGCTGCTGATTTGTCTGAAGGAGAGGATCTACGTGCTCCTGCTTCCTCTAAAGCATTCTAATGATGAAGAGTAACATGCAGAGACACGGATTTATGCAAATCTTACTTCAAAGAAGTCCTGTGTGCTAACCTCCTGAAGCAGACTACCCTTCTGCAGTTACACGTGCTGTGTGAATAAATAGTTGATCCTACTGCAGAGCTCAGTGGTGTTTACAGAACCCAGGCCCACAGGAGAATAGGTTTGTCCATGATGCCTTGTTCATTCTTGGGATTCAGCCGTCTATCCCTAGCAAGAGGTGATTCTGCACTAATGTAAACCCCAGGAGCTGGCAAAGAAAACTGCAATTTGCACCCATTGGGTAGACTCTGTTTCCTGGCAGCAGTTGATTCAAACTGGTGTGAATCGTAGGTTTTCCTTGTCTGCGTTTCGGGTTTCTGTTAGAGCAGCTGACTCTACTTGCTGGTGGTCAAACCAGGGCTAATTCCAAATACAGACAAGGCCAGAGGTGAGGTACCAGGTCTCCGGGAAAGGAGGTTCTGAACACGTTTCTCTACAGCATCTTTACTGGCTGATTGACAGAGCTGCATTGGCGGTGGCTTTGGAGGGAGCCTCTGGTAGAAGAAAAGGCGCTGCAATACAGGCTGGCAGCAAAGGGTTGGGAGGGAAGGGAGGGCCAGGATATATATATATATATTTTTAATGGGGAAAAATTAAGGGGAAAAAAGTCCTCTTTTATTCTTTTAATACAGTTCCCAGCAGGAAGATCAGGATAGGAGGCTCCCGCTTGCTCCAGATTAAAGGAACCCGCAGTTTCCGGGTGAAGAAGGGGGGTTCCCTGTCCAGCATTCGCCGGGCCGGCAGCCTAAAGAGCACCAAGTTATCACGGCAGGACTCAGAGTCTGAGAATGAGGAGCTGCAGCTGTCCCACAGCAGGGACACTGTCACTGATATAGGTAACTTAGACGAGTGGGTGAAAAGGGAGGGGATGAGTAGGCAGGATCTAAACTCTTGATGTGATTGCAGCAGAGCTAGAAATGACAAGAGACCCCCCCGCCCCCAGCAGGCTAGGAAAAACCTGAAGTCCTCTTCATGGACTGCCTGAGCTAGGACCTGGGAGGAACAAAGTTCAAATCCTGCTGCCGGCGCCCTGGGTGCAGAATTGGCTCCATGCACAGGCTGTCAATTCAGAGCTCCGTGTTAGAGCATGAACTCTTGGAATGCTGGTGTCTGCCAGCCAAACGCATGCGGTCTTTAGGGGTGCACGTGCGTGTGTGTATATATGTATATGCACACACATACTCCTAAATCATGTGATATAATGAATATGTCAGGTCATATGCACCTATGATATTTCATTGTCCATATTCACAGATAGGATATATATATGTACAGACATGCACTTCATATTCTGTGTAGCATATGATGTCATAGGCATGTCATATGACGTATAAGATGTATATATTCCTATATGTAGAATGCAACATTTATTTACATATTGCATACTATATTTCTACATATTGGCATAGACATACATTTTTACATTATAAAGATATTTTCCTTAATCTTCGAAAGATGAAACCCCATATATTTATCTTCTGGAAATCCAATGTATGTCTCGTCAAAAAAAATCTCCATCGCAGTTGAAATAAAAGGGCTCCCTCTGCTAGAGGTGCTAAGCAAAAACTAAAGTTTGGATTCTTTGGCCGCTGCAATAACCTCCCAAGCCTAATGGTCATTTTTATGTTACCCAAAAGGTACTTCAGTAGGTAAACGTAGAGAGTGGGATTGCCTGTTCTGTAGACTTTAACAAGTCGCAGTTCACTTGAAGGAGAGAAAGAAAGGACTAACCAGAGTTAGTAACCCAGCCATCCCTTAACAGCGTTAGTGTTAGTATTACAGCAAGCCCGTAGGTGATGAAACGGCTGCAGGAAACATAGGGATCAGTGCAGTTCCCAGAGGAATCTGTCCCTTGCCTAAATTCTTTAGCATTAGTATGCTAGAATCAGGATTTTTTTCCCCTTTCATCCCCGTGTCGTTAGCAGTTTCTGCGGGCACTTAACGGTGAGTTTGCCCATTGGCATTTCCAGTTGGATGCCACTTCTGGTTGGATTTTTGTTGACATTTTAACCACAGAGCCCAGTCAATGCAGATCACTAAACCAACCATTTGCAGCATCTGAATGGTGCAAAGAATTTGTTTCTTGTTGATTTTATTTTACCGTCTTCCCTTCCGTTAAAGAAAACAGTGGGGAGGGATCAGTGTTTGCTACTGACAAGATGGCCTGTGAGCCGCGTATGAGAGGTTCTTGTAATTGTCAAGCCGGCACAAAACAAAGATTGGTGAGGGGTGTCCAAAAGCAGTCTTTCCAGTGTGGCATATTCTGTGTACTCTAATCTGTTTCCACAAGGCTGGCCTGGCTTACAAGTGCTGTCCCTAGGCTTTAAGCGCATAGGGAGCAATAAAAGCAAACACCTTTTGGGTATTTTTCTTTTGAAGAAGGGAGCCCTTGGAGCGCAAGTGAACCTAGCATTGAGCCCGAGGTGCTGAGCAACACAGGCACGGAGGAGAACTATCATCGGAACATGTCGTGGCTGCATGTAAGTATGGGTCAGTAGCAGTGTTCTCGAGGCTAGTGTTTTTAGTAGGAAGACCTTTGTGCTGGCAATAACCTGGTCAGAATCTCTGCTTTCTCAGTGTAGCACATGCGTACGAGAACTGACGCCTCCCAGCAGTTCCTTTTGACTCCTGAGTTGCCTTTGGGAAAGAAGGCGGCCAAGAATGAATCAGTACCTTCCTCTTTCCCCCAAGTATTTTGTGCAGCCTGCTCTCAGCTGCCACATTTCCAGGGGAAGTGGACAAGAACAGACTGAATCCAATACTGGGATGGCAGAAGCTGCTCTTGATAGCTGTCTCTTTTGGGAGAAGGTGTCCGATCACCTCTTTACGGGCGTCTAATCTGATATGTGCTCATCACACGGTGGGGGGAGGGCAACAGAGGGCTCCCATCAAGATAGTGACTGTGACTGGTCAATTCATTTAGTTCATCTCCTGCTCCTCAAGAGAAGCCACAAGAAGGAAAATGGGCAAGAGTTGACCCCTTGAACTGGACAGTTGTCCTGGTGGGCTGCAGATAAGCCCTCAGGCTGTGTTGTGAGAATCGAAGTCCTAAGTGATTTGCCCTCAGTCATGCAAGGATTTTGAGGCAGGCCAGGGAACTTGAACTTCATGTGTCACAAGCTAGTTCCTCAGCCCCTGGATTACTCCACTTTTATGTCACTTCTCTAACATTGCTGGCAATGATAACACCTTTTTTGAAAATGCCAGTGTGCTAGACCTAGCATACAGACATGAGTGCATACTAGGAGATGACTTGCTTGAGGATGAACACATTTCTCTCCCTAGCATTTAAGACAGGACATGATGCTTTTGCTTGGTGTGGGAGGATATATGGACTCATAAAAATGAGGCATAAACTGGAGGAAACTTGAGCTATTTCTCTCATTTTGCGTGTGATTAGCCTGCATAGGAGAAAGGAAGATTTGAAAAATCACCCGCTCCAGTTAATGCCACGCAAGTACCAACATTGCATGAGAATTTTCTCTTTTTGCTCATTGGAAAGAAAGTGTGGGTGGACGGTAACTAAAACTGCAGCAAAACAAAAGCCTGTTGTATTTAATGGCCGTTAACAAACTACTCAAAAGGGTCACTGGCTCCAGTTGCTTCTCCACATGCACCAGCATTTCCTGTCTGTCCTTCACAGCAGCCCTGAGCCTGGTGTCCTCGCTCTGTGGCAGTGCTTATAGCAAGTGTCCAGCAGAGACTGGGCACAGGCTATGCAGTGCTGATCAGGTATACATCATTTGCACACTGGTGTGCTGCAGCACTGGTGGCTTGCATTATTCCTGAAGAACCCCCAAGTAATGTGAGGCCCAGAGTGGGCAGGCAAGGACAAGAATCCCGTATATGCTGCTCAGATTTGTTTTAAATTAAGCTTATGATTTTTTGGCATCCTGAATATGTGAGGGTTGGCAGTGATGTGGCTGCCTTACTTGAGGGAGCAGATAGATCGCAGCTGCACAGACAACAAATGCATGGAAAAGGTGGAATAGTCTCTTTCTGGTGGTTCTAGTATTTCCCCACTAATCTGTGAGATGAAGAGGAGAGTTCGAAAAGGCCAGTTATGGCTGAGGTAACAGCTTGAGAGTGCCTTTGTGTTTTCTTCAGAGTGCTACAATGCGGCTGGGTTTGTGGGTTACACAAAGACCTGTGTACCAACAGCTGCTGGCCTGAGCTCTACTCCTCTAGGAGGGAACCTTTTGAGTTACATCCAGAAGGCAGTCACTGAAGTGTGGATCTACCCAAGGTTGCTCTTAATTATTTATTTTGGGGGTAATAGCAGTGTATCTGCAGCAAAGCAGGGCTCAGAATAGATAAATGCCCAAATATTTACTCATTTCTTAGATGGATTTTGCAGCACACTGCTGCCATGTGACAGCACTTCTAGAAGTAGTAACTGAGCCAGCTAACATGAAGCTAGGGTGGATGGTCTACCCAAGCACAATAAAGGAAGCATACACATGACAAGTGGCACAGCTTATTCCTACTTGTGAGTACATCAGGATATTTCTATTCCCTTTCAGTAGAGCAAGCTAACTCCAGAACCTGGTTGGGTTTGCTACTTGCTAATGATGATTGAGGAGCTGACAATTTCCAGTCTAAGCCATTGTCTCAGAGCTGGGGATACAACAGCTTTTCTGCAAACTGAGGGAATACTGTTTCCCACAGCCTTAGTCTTGCCGTCAGCCGACCATACAAATCTACAGCAGCTCTGACTGCTTTGTTAGCATTGATGTTTCTTTAGCAAAGCCTAGCACGTTTGTAAACTGCTTGCAAGTACGGAGCTCAGGACAGCCACCCACACCTTTTCAAAAAGCCATGTTGAGCTCCATGCCTTCCCAGCTAAGCTGTGGAAAAGTTAGCTTGACTGTCCCTGTCACTGGCTACCCTGCGTAGTTTTTGCTAACTCCCATTTCTGTAGGTAACTCTCCTTTTTTGGGGTTTTTTTTTTTTCCTTTCAAGGTTATGATCCTGTTGTGCAACCAGCAAAGTTTCATATGTACCCACATCGACTACTGTCACCCCCACTGCTACCTCCATCACAGCCGGTCCTGTGCTCGCCTTGTCCGGGCCATCAAACTCCTGTATGGAGACACAGTGGACTCTCTCCGAGAAAACAGCACGTTGAACAGTGTCGCAAGAGGCAAAAAGCAAAAGGAGGTGAGTAGATGGGAAAAAAAACCCAGAATGTTTTGGTTTTTGTCCAGGCAGGGCATAATTACCGTCAAGGACTGAGTAATGTACCCAAGCAGGGTTCTTTCATGGCAAATGGAACACAGTACTTCACAAATGCAGCTCTGCTGTAAGAAACTATTAAGTCATTTAGTATTACGGAAGGAATGTAATCTGTATTGATTTAGA
This sequence comes from Struthio camelus, assembly GCF_040807025.1. Lineage (NCBI taxonomy): Eukaryota > Metazoa > Chordata > Aves > Struthioniformes > Struthionidae > Struthio > Struthio camelus. The sequence continues at coordinate 7,106,884 of NC_090947.1, read as the reverse complement.
ATAATCTTGGGTACTGATAAGGACATTTAAAAGCCTAAAGCCTGACCTTAGTTTTAATGTTCTTTTATGGCCTCTACTTATCAGCCCCTAGAGTCTAGTCTCTTTCTTCCTGTGTTCTTTCTTGTCCATTAATAAAATTATTCTTGAACTTTTTGTAAACTTTTGCATAATTTCTTTCTTTTAGGTGTCAGCTCCCAGATCTGTTCTAAGAATTACATACGATAGCTGCTGTTTTAATGGTGCGCTCTCTTTAGTGACACACTTTTAGTAACTAGTTCCGGGAGATATTCGGACAAGATTATACCTTTTTAGCCATATGAGTGGTCCCTTTAACTTCGGTGGAAATACTTTTCTGCTTTCAATAAAGCAAATAAAGAGATAGCAAGCTGATCATGACAACTGCTGGTTAATACTTCTGTATTCCTGATCCCAGCAGACAGGCTACAGTTATTCTGAATGCTTATCATGGTGGAGTCATTCAAATATTTAGCAATAACACTGAAGGAAAAATGTTTGTGAGACCCTCTTCAAGATTTCAGTTGGGTAAAGAGTCTATCATCTCTAGAAGTGGAAGATGAAGGAGTACGAGACAGGTTCATAATGTTTCTTCATCAGCCAGTAGATTGTTTGTTTCCTGTCAAGTTAGAAAATTGAAGAATGTTTATATGGAACAAAGTATAGAGCAGATAAAACAACAGGTAATGACTTTGCTTCCTGGAAACAGCATTTGCCATATAGTTCCTCTGGCACGGAAAAGCAATGTATCACTCTGGATTTTTAGGAAAAGAGGCAGGCGTTTGCCCTGCAGAAGGCAGGCTTGAGAAGAGCAGCTGGCAGTGTTCATGAAAGGCAGCAAAAGAATAGTGTGCATTCTTGCATGCTGTTTCATCACCAGCTCTGAATTGCAAAGCGAAGTGATGCGTGTTTCATGATCCATCAAACCATCAAGGCTGTCAAACAACCAGGAAAAAAAGAAGTCAGGAGGCAATAAAGTTTCCTACAAACACATGTTCTATGTTTGTGCAAACCTCACTGTAGAGGAGAAATTGATAACATCTAACCGTAGATTTTTTCCCTGTGTTCCTCATGTTTCTTTGTTCTTCAAATGCTGTCATTCTCTGGCTACCTGGGCACCATTTTCACACTTATGTGGGTTCCAGAGGAACCTCATTTTTACTCTTACAGTTTGCAGTATGGAAGGCTGGAGGTAGCTGCAGTATGCAGAAGTGGTTGTGTGCACCCTTGGGTTTTGTGAATCTCCTGATCGCAGAGACCTGGTGTTAAATAGCAAGCTGTCAGCTTGAGGGGAAGAACCTATGGCAACCTAGAACACGAGGAAAAAATCCCTGGTACTGTGGATAATGAACACAAGCAGGACTTGTCACTGTCAATTCAATGGATGGCAGTCTGTTTGGATCTGCTCTCTCTGGCAGGCATAAGCTCAGTTCCTGAAAGGTATTGTCACCTATGTTTTCTGAGAAAGAAGAGAGGAAAAATGTAGCTGAGACAAATCAGTGTTGTACACAGCAAACATCTTGATTCAGTGGTTTTTGAGAAGGAAGCTGTGGACTCTGTAACCCTAACTGCACTGTTCTCCTAAAATGCATATCTGTGCCATCTCTGAAGATTACACAATGCACATTCACATTCTTCATTTGGTTTATTGGCCTCTGCCCTAGTCTTTTATTGGGAAAAGCAATATTAAAAAAAAGTAAAATTGGTGAGATACCTCACTGTGGTGCTAGGCCTGTTGCAAGAGAAGGCTTTATGCTACACCTCTGCTACTAGTAGCTTCGAGTCTGTGGAAATTCCTCTTGTACACTGTTTCCTCCCTTTCCAAATTCTGGGTAACCTAAATCTGAACTCTTTTTTTTTTTTTTTTTTTTTTTCCTAGTGCTCAGACAAGTCATGCTTGAGAACTCCCTCTCTGAAAAAGAGAGTGATCGATATCAACTTGGAAGGGAAGAAGGACTCTGGAATGTTAAAATACATCAGGCATCAGGTATTGACTAGGCCGTATGCTTGCTGGGAGATTGAAACATAGATGTCAGCTCTGAGCCTGTGTGAAGGAAAGAGCTAGCATTCCTGCTTATCAGTTCAGCCCTACATGTTTCCCCCAGCTGAGTAATGCTAAATTTAAGCCTCTTAAGGTGACCCTGGTCAAAGAAGCCTTTAAACACACAGCTCTGTTAAATGGTAATCACTGTTTCTGGCTTCCCATAGGCAAATGTGCATCAAATACTAGGGCTTACAAAAATAAAAAATAAAAATCCACAAATATATTTAAATGTAAGCTGTCAGTTTACAGCAAGATGCAATAGTTATCTTTGTCCTTTCTTGCTCAGTGTTCCTAAAGAAACACAGGGCTGTTTACAGGACTGTTCCTGGCAGTCAGTGAGACTTTCTTGGATATGTATCAGTGTTTGTGCACCACCTTGGAAGAGTTTTGCTTTCTTTTTGTCCTTTTTATGAACATTTTGATGACATGAGAGACTAGCAACAGACTTGAGGGAGTAGCTTGCAAACCCTTGTGTTCCAGCGTAGTTTGAAAGCAACATTCTTCTATGGAGCATTAACTGAAATGACTGACATCAGAGGTTGTAAGTAGTGGATAATCTGCAGTCCAAAACCAGGGTAAAATTACTAAGCGTATATAGTTTGCACAGCTCAGTTCTGAGGCATGGCTTTGTTTTTTGCAGGTAATGAGCCTCTCCCCTGCGCCTTTGTCACTGCTAATCAAGGCAGCTCCTATCCTCACAGAAGAGATGTATGGGGACATCCAGCCCGCAGCATGGGAACTCCTGCTCAGTGTGGATGAACACATGGCTGGAGCAGCAGGTAAGGGAATGAAATGAGTTAGTGTGGCTATCCCTGCTGCTCAACTAACTCACAGCAGATCACAGGGCTTTGCAAGTCTGCTTTGTAGTGGAGGAAGTCTTAATGACACTAAGGTTTTTAGGGAGGCTATGTAAGTTGTGAAAGACCTGCGTATATTTTTGTGCTCTGTACAAAACAGGTGATCAGAAGGATCAGGAAGACAATCTGTCAAGCTGTGATTGCAGTGGATGATTAGAGAATAAGCAAAACTGGTATTTGTGTTTTACTTTATAGGCAGAAGAAAAACAGTGATCTAATCTGTCCACAGAATTTATTGCATTTGGTATTTTGCTTCCTGGAAATTGTTAGTACCAGCTGAGGATTGATACAGAAACCGAGAAAGGGGGTGAGAGTGGAGCTGTCACAGTTCCTCTACTGTGCCGAAAGAAAAATTCTCATGTTGCAAGCAGACAGCAGCATTGCTCAGTGAACAATCTTGGTGTTTATCTTTAGTTTGCATTTTCACTTGGTACTAAATTGCGCAGATGATATTTGCTGATGAGACGTAGCTGGGAGGTATCTTTAAGAGAGAGGTGTATCAGTTGGCCAGAGGATGACTGTGAGTTACCAAGTGTAATTCAGCTATGGAAACAACGAATGTAGTCAGGATGTATCAGAAGATGGATTTCAATAGAGATATGAAGTATTAATACTGTTGTGCAACACATGATACAATTACCTGGAACACAGTACAGCCATGCACAATTCTTGTGATTAAAGAAGGAGACATTTGAATGGGACCAGTGCAGTGAGAGACCTTTAGGTCAGGAGGCAAAACGAAGAACCTGTATGAGGAGAATATTTATTTAATTGATTCAGATGAAGGATGAGAGGGGATATTGGTGAGAATATTTATTTAATTGATTCAGGTGAAGGATGAGAGGGGTACTGTTACACTTCGTAAATGCAGCAGAGCAGGAAGGAACAGACTCCAGACAAGGAGGAAGAATTATTTAAGCCATGGTGACATAAAGATAGTTGTGAACTCTCTGTGACTTCTTTGAGCTGGAAAACAGAAGGCTTCTAACCACCAGTAAAGAGAGCATCTGGAACAGCAAATATACTCAGGTTTTAGAGTTTGTGAAAGGGATTGGATGCGACTCAGGAGGCCCCTTCTAGTCTTAGGGTCCTGTCTTCTAAACACAAAGCCAGTGTGTGCTGATGACAAGTGTTCAGAAATCATGAGCCAGGCCCCTATAAATCATGACTGTGTCACACACACAAAACACAAATTACAACAAATTACAAAAAATTAAATAAAATACAAATTTAAGCAGTAGAGCAAGTTTGTTAGCCATTCTCCTGAGATTTTGGAAGGCTGCCTTTCTGTACACCTGCACCCAAACAAGTGGCTTAAGGACTGCCATCTTTCCCAGATTTGTGCATCTAAGGGAGTCACCACAGGAGTTTTTACAGGGGAGACTAAATTACAGGTATTTTTATCAAAAGCTGCTGAGAGTACAGGAGCTTCAAAATGCTCCTCTGACATCTCTTTCCTTTTCTTCGCACTCCAGTCTAGGTTACCAGTCTTTCATTTTCCCCTCATGGCAAAGAATTCTGCCTCAAGTCCATTATTTTGCTCTGCATCTCATCTTCGTCTGTTCTGCTTCCCATCTGCTCCACCAGGGCACTCCTTCAGCTCACAGTTCTCCTGTGCCCTCCCCTTCACCTTTGCCTTTCCCAGGCCAGACGTGCTGAAAGGGAGAGAGGAGCAAAATAAAGAGGGGAAACAAGCTGCCTTAAACTCCACTCCTTTCCCCCCTTCAAGGCCCTTTTAGGGGGAATGATTTTGGCTGCTACTCTTCTCCCTTATCCAAAATTTACTGTAGCTCACAGGGAAGGGAATAGAGCTTTACCATTCTCCCTGAGGAACTCTAGCTGACTATGGGATACATCTTCCTCCTTCTCCTCTTCCTGTGAAGGGAGCATTAAAAACCACTTAACAGTCTGGAGTAGCCTTTTAGTTGCAAGAGTGATTTCAGCCCCAACTTAAGTTGCATTCATCAAGAAGAAAGCCTGAAAACTAGCGATGGTGCTGTACCTGCCAGGATAAAAAGCCCTGCTGTGTTTTAGTGTCCAACAGCACCATCTACTGATTCCTTCCAGGGCTGTATTTCTTTTTGGGTAGTGAAGCCTCTCAGCAAGACTCACACTTTTAAATCAGACCTACTAAGATTCGACATAGTTGCACAGAAAACACTAAAGGGTAGAAAATTCTCTGAGCTGGTAAAACAGGAGGGCCCTTACAGGTTTGGAGCAGGATTTTGGGACAGAACTCAGAGCCTTTGGAGTGGAAAGCTGAACCTAAGCACTGAAAGAGCAGCCTTCTTGTTCTGTAGATGTTCAGACTACCCCCATCAGCATGGTTCTCATGCCTGGCACCTTCTGAGTAAGTGTAGAGGCAAACAAATGTCCTCTTTCTACTAGGGGTAAACAACTACATAATTTACAGAGATTATCTCCAGTAAGCTAACGGACTAAAAAAGTTATGCAGCCTCTGAACCCCCCCAACTCCCACACCACCACTATTCCCCCTGCTTTTGTTTCCTGTTCCTGCCCCACAGATACCCATCTAAATTAATTGGCCTCTGTGCATTTGGAGTTGGACTATATCTGTGTATATTCACATATGTTCAAATGAAACAACTATGGGCCAACTCAGCTTCTGTTGTGCTACTTTCCAACTTGATCTGGTCCTTTTTCTCCCAATTCATAGCAGCTCCGTTTTCTCTTGGAGGCAGACTGTGATTACAGCATGGTGTGCAGCTGGCTAAGAACCTTTTTGTTTTTACCTCATAAAAATAGTCAAGTGAGTCCTCTATTAGGGCACTGCCTCCTGCAATGAGGGGAAGGTTGAGCTTCTCTTGAGTCAACCTTTATTAATCATTACAGAAATCACTTTTAGAAGTGAATCCTTGAAAGACAAACAGTTTTGTTACTCCAAGAGATACTTATTTATGTCAGTCATGACTAAGATTTTAGTGAGAAGAACAAAGCTGTGTTTTATTTTAAAAGCAGGTTTCTCAGAACCTTTTACAAGCATCACATGTAATGCTGAGTGGCTCCCAAAGATAGAATCTCACTTACTTGGTTTCATGAAGCAGTGCAGCTTTCACCAGGCCTGGTAAAGTGCTGGTCTCATTTCTGGAGTCAAGATTTCTTTTTGGTGTGCAGGATTTGCACAGCTGCAATTTTTATCTGCCAAATAAATATATTAATAAGGAAAAACATGATCAGATGTCCTCTCCCTGCAGCTGCCATGTTCCTGCTGTGTGCTGTGAAAGTGCCGGAGGCTGTTTCTGACATGCTGATGTCTGAATTTCATCACCCAGAGACAGTGCAAAGACTGAACGCCATTCTCAAATTTCACACACTCTGGAGGTTTAGGTATCAAGTTTGGCCACGGATGGAAGAGGGAGCACAGCAGATCTTTAAGGTAGGTGAGATAAGTGAAACACATTGTTGCCATTTGTAGCTTGCCATGAGGGAAGGATGTGTTGTGACTTGCTGCCATGAAATTGTCTCAAAATCAGATTAGAAAAAAAATAGTCACGTAAACCACACGAGAGAGGAAGATGGTGTGTAGAACTCCTGCGTAAAATAGAGAGAGTCCAATGGGAATGCAGGTCAGGAAGAATATTGGAGAAAGACAGAAACCTGTGTTGTACATGGTCTTAAAATGTAGTGAGATACAGAGTTGGGATAATTTTGCAGAGCTAATTAATGTCTTGGGTACTTTTGCTCATGTTCAATTAGTAGTACAGTCATTAATATTGGTATGCTGTAACAAAATGTCTTTCACAAATTGCAGAAGAGCTATTGCTTGACAAGTTGGTGCTTTTCAGGCTGACTCAGCAGTGGTAGAATTCATTTCACAGAGATGGTTTACATTTTCTTTGATAAGAGCAGTGTTACGGGTAAATGGTTCATTTGCAGATGACTCTTGATAGAGGTTCTATAAATCCCAGATCACATACTGTTCTTTAACCTCATGCTGAATGGTGCTGTGGACATGTGCATGAGACTGAGAAACCATCATTTGAGTGGAGAAAATAACTTCCTCTTTCCACTCAAACTGCTCTATAGTTTAAAAAAAAACCATGACTTGTTGCTGAACCGTGTGGTGGGGACAATTCCACGTTCATTTGTCAAAGTACTAGCAGAAGGAACAGAAGTCCCTGTTCTGCACTTAAATTTGCCGCCCAAATTATTTTTCTCCTTCCTCACTTTACTCACCTGTGTTTTTGTTTAGATCCCTCCTCCAAGTATAAACTTCACTTTGCCTTCCCCCGTCCTGGGGATGCCATCTGTACCAATGTTTGACCCCCCCTGGGTCCCTCAGTGCAGTGGGAGTGTGCAAGATCCTATCAACGAAGACCAGTCAGTAAGTAAAGGCGTTGTGAGAGTGAGCATTCTTATTTCCCAGTAAGGGCATGAGGAAAGCTTGAGCCAAAAGAGGTGGTCTAAACTCTGAATTTTTTTGTCTTCCTCAGCTGGGGAGGATTTAATCAGTACACTGTCGGTGCAGGGCACCCAGAATTTTCTACATGGCAATTCGACTTTTCAGTGTGTTCAACAAGAGACTGTACTGCATACATAACACAGCCCTATGAAAGACAGTTACTCAGGTCTTAGGAGCACACAATGGTTACCTCTGCAAAGGATTAGTTCACTGAACTTAGTGCCTGACAGACACAGTTTTCTCTGAGCTGGTTCACGTGGTATCTGTTCAGAGAAGACTGCACTGAGGCTTGTTGCAGACATAACTCCAAGAGGAGTCTCTGGTGAATCTCTGATCAGCTTGCACTTGCCTCATTTGTGTTTAGAAATGGGGTTGCTGAATGTCACTGAGGACTCTAGTGTGAAACCCAGGATATACGAGTCTTAACTAACTACTTCAAGCTGTGTTTCTTCTCTTTCCTTCCTGACAGAAGTCATTTTCAGCCAGAGCAGTGTCACGTTCCCATCAGCGAGCAGAGCACATCCTGAAGAACCTGCAGCAGGAGGAAGAAAAGAAACGCCTGGGCCGGGAAGCCAGTCTCATCACTGCCATCCCTATCACTCAGGAGGCCTGCTACGAGCCAACCTGCACACCAAGCTCAGAGCAGGAAGAAGAAGGTGTGCTGCAGGGCCAGGAACTCCCTTCTAGGAAAAGAGAGCACCTGCCACCAACATAGAGCATGGCTTAGGGGTGTGATGTCTGGGAGCAGCAATTGTTAGTGCTAGGGAAGTCCATACTTTGGTGTGCTCACCACTTCAGATCTTGCAGAAGCACCAGCACTGAATCATTTTTGTAGCTCTATAAAGGTGACATTCGTTGAAGAATCCAAATGAATAAGAACAAATATAATTAATAATCAGAGCAAGAAGAACACAAAAACTTGGAACTGCTGGGTGCTCACTGTGGTGCTGGGTGCTCCCCCCACTTTGAATTCAGTGGAAAGTGCTAGCTCTTTGCACCTCAAAGCTGCAAGCATCTTGCAAGATCAGATTTCAATATGATGAGAATAGGGGACACTAAGAGTGAAATTTGTCTCTCCTAACTTCCTAACCTTTTAATAGTCAAAAGGAAGGCTCCTTCCACAGCTGCTGCAGCAGGCAATGCATCCTGTCCTAAGATTGGTGGGAGGAATCACCCTTTGGAAGTACCTGTCTTAAGACACATAACTTAGGATAGGGTGAATTGACCCATGGAGTTTCCTCTCTTTATGGTGATTAGAGGGGAAGCCTAGGCACGGAACTTTTCAGATGGCCAAAGTTACGTGAGATGAATTGCTCCCTGCAAGTTTAGTCTTTAGGTGAGGATTCTCATCAGTTCAGGCTAATAGAGTGGAGAGAGTTCATTAAAAGCATTCCAAGGTATATGCCATTAGGTAAGTACAGTGGTGTCCAGATCTAGGCTCACCGAGGAAATTGGTGAGCAGAATAGCAGCTAAGTGGTACTTAAGAAAAAGTAAGCACCAGCAACCATGTTGGGTAATAGGATGTATATAAAGAGAAGTACAGAGCCAGCTCAGTTAAAATATGACTCACCAAAGTGCTGGACGCTCTTGTGGAACAATGCTCTGATAGTTCCCAGAGCAGGAGGAAATTACCTACCTGATCTTTACAGATCTGAAATTGTGCCTTTTGAGTGTTGCCTGACTTCAATGTTCCACTTTGGTTGTAAGTGCTCTCCCCTAGAAAGCCCTCTTGAGTCTGTCAGTTGGATCTAGATTGACATTTCCCACTCTCTTTGTCAGTAGAAGAAGTCGCCAACCTGGCCTCCCGCCGTCTCTCTGTGAGTCCTTCCTGCACCTCCAGTACATCTCATAGGAACTATTCTTTCCGCCGTGGCTCTGTCTGGTCAGTGCGGTCAGCAGTAAGTGCAGAAGGTGGGTTGACTTCACTTTGGAGTATCCTTTCCTAGGATTTCATTACCTGGAAACCTTTGCTGTTGACCAATGAAGTTGGAGGCCTTTGCTTTTTGCTGAATGTGTTCACAAGCTTGAGCCACTTCAAAGAAAACTACTGCCCTGCATTATTCCGTTCATTCCTGCTGTCACAATGTCTCCCCTTATATCTCATTTTTTCATTTACGCTGAGTAGTGTCAAGGAGAGCACTGTGGCTGAAATGATAAGTAATGAATGGGGATTTCATCAAAAAGGAAATGAGTAGCCTAGAAAAAAGAAGTATAAATTGAAAAAATAAATATTGACAATGAAATTTTTGATCAAGAAGTTGGCTGGAGGCTCAGTTTCTTTGTGGAGATACCAGTAAATCTGCCATGCTTGCACGGTGATCAGATAGACTCTCATTTTGTTCTGTTTGTACAGTACCTAAAATAAATGTTTATTTAACCTACCTGGGTGATACTGCAGCTCATTCGCTAACACGAACCTTCTACTCTTACTGCTCTAGATGAAGAACACACTACAGAGCATACTCCAAACCATCACGTGCCACAGCCACCTCAAGCTGTATTTCCAGCATGCATCTGTGCAGCAGTGCTCCCCATTGTCCATTTGATGGAAGACGGAGAAGTTCGGGAGGATGGAGTAGCTGGTACTGACCTAAATTAAATTTCAAGTGATTCTTGCTCAGGGGTGACAGAATCTCCCAGGACTTTGAACAGTGGCTTACATTTGTTAGGTACCGTAACTTAAACGGAAAAGAGGTGTGACACAACATTGTTTGCTCATAGTTCATGTTGCTTGTTGTAAGGTAACCATTTTACAGCCAGAAGTAGTATGTGTTGTATATTGCTATAAGCATATTTTTTGGTTAAAATGGTTATGAATAGTCTATTAAATTGTCATAAACTATTTGAAAATACATCCACAACAGAATTGTGACCTTATAGGATTTTTTCCTTGTTTCCCATGATTTGTGTTTGGTTTTGATTTTTTTTTTTTTTTTTTATCTTTTTGGGCCCTTTTGGAGGTCCTTATTTCAAGATGTTGAGAAGCTGGAAAGAGTCTATTGGGGGGATACCGGAATGGTAAGAGGCTTGGAACAGGTGTTCTGCGAGGAGTGACTGCTGAAGCTTGGCTTGTTTGGTATGATGAAGAGGAAGCTAAGATGTAAAGGAAGTCTACAACTACTTGAAGAACAGTTATAAAGACTATGGAGCTGAACTCTTTTACATAGCAGCAGACAGCATAACACAAAAAAAACAGCCGCAGCCTGCAACTTGGAGGTTCAGGTTGGACGTTAGAAGGAAGCTGCTTCACTAGGAACACTAGTAGGCTTCACTACTAGCCTACACTAGTAGGCTTCACTACTGCAGCCCTCAAAGGAGTCACCTAGAGAGCTGGTAGAATCTCCATCTACAGTGGTTATCAAGCCTTGGTTAGGCAGACAAAGCCACGGTTGAACTGATGATGTGTTGGTGCTCCAGGCGGGAGGTTAGACTAGAGACCTTTGGAGGTTTATTTCCACCAACGTGTCTTTAATCCAAATGGAAAGTTAACTATACACAGCTCAAACGTTTTGTTTGTGGTCTGTGATGTGTTTGTGAATTCATAACAGGTTCTTCTGTATTTAGTCTTGAGGTGAGGATTCTCATCAGTTCAGGCTAATAGAGTGGAGAGAGTTCCTCTTAAATGTTTATACATGGAGGATTGTTGCCCTTCCTTCCTATGTTATCACTCGTCATGTTGGCTGATTGCACACTGATCAACTGTTACATTTGTCATTCAATTTTAGGTGGGTGTAGCCAGCCACCTAAATAATGTGTGTGTCATGCTTCAAGAACTGCGTACTAAAAACAAAATTTGGGGGAACTGATCAACCTTTCACAATCCCCTGCTGATTATTTGAATACTGTCCAAGAATACCAAATAAAATCACTCAATGAATCATAGTGACGTGGAGCTCCTGTTCACCAAAAACCCCCAGCAGTATGTGAATTTATTTTTTTTATTGGCTGATTTGCCCAGTCGGGAGTTGTTAATCTGAATAGTTATTTCCTTGTTATTCCCCTAACTACACTGGTGAAATGCTTCCTCTTATATCACCAGCAGTTAGGGAAGGTTCAAATATTGGACCTGTTATTATTCACCGAGATCACTGCCCTGGTGACCAGGAATCCTGTTGCCTCAAAATGGCACCTGTGTGCTTCAGTACAAAAATGATAATTGTAATAAAAGGTTAGGAATGTTTGTATCTAAGTGTGCCACTTCAAGGCCTTTCCAAGGCAGAGGCTTCTGACTTTCTTTTCTTTCTTTTACAGTAAGTGCTGTTGCTCAGCAGGTCCTGTGGAACTGCTTAATTGAAGACCCCTCTACAGTTCTGCGCCATTTTCTGGAGAAGCTCACGATAAGCAACCGACAGGTAGACTTTTTATCTCCTGGGTGGTGTACGCATTACATAGATCAGGGGAGCATAGATGCAGGCAGAATCACTCTCTGGGTAGTGACTGAGGAGTGTTTGCTGTTACAATGCGGCTCAAAGTCTTTTAGGCCAATGTCATCAGTCGGCTTCAGTCTGCGTACCACTGATGTAAATGGGAAATAGCTGATTTACCCCCACCGAGCATCTAACCCTGCTTAAAGCCAAACCCTGAACTGCATAGTGAGCATAGTCCTCTCTATCTGATGTAAGTGATACTAGCTCCAGTCATACCACTCTGGTCAGTTTTCTCTGAAAGGTGAGAGTGGGCTTGTTTCTCCCTGGCTTATTAGACTGCTTTCTTGTGCCATGGCTAAGGTCTTTAGAAGAAAGGTTTGGCAGTTCTGACTGGGTGAAAGGCAGGGTGCCTCTACACACCAGTTTCTCAACTGCACACTTAGGATATGATACCAACAGTAATATCACTGTTCTCATCTTCCAGGCTACCATCTAAGAACAGGCTGCAAAATGAAAATTAAAACTACAGAAAGGTCAGGAGAGGCTGCTTTTGTACTTCCTTGAGTAATCAGGTCTCAGTGGCCTCATCATTCCTGAGACTTCTCAGCCATAGCCCCAGAAGTTTAAGTTCAGAGAGTCTCTTCTGTTTGTTAAGCATCTTTGAGAAGGAAGTTATTTATCCTCTAGTCTCAATAGCCTCTGAGCTGTTATAGTCTGCTGTTTTGTCATCTCTGCATAAGCCCACTACAATCAGGAGAACAGAACACAGGGAAGAGGTATAGTTTCTTGGAAGCTTTCAGCCGACGTAGCATTGGCATGGGCTGTCCGGTGCATACTCATGCCCATGCCACTGGCTCAAAGAAGCTGTAGGTTGAGAGGAAGAGGGCTGTAGAAGAAACTTATGATACAGTCCATTTGTTCTTGGCTGTCAGTGAGATTCCTCCTGCTTCCAGCTGCCCCCTACGCACACGCGCACACACACACACACACACACGCACACACACACAGACACACACAGACACGCACCCTGCCTTAAAGAATTTGCTAGTCTGCATGAAAGAAAGCAGCCCCTAGAAGAAGAAAAAGTTAGATTCTGCCCCTGTGTCTACCCAGCAGCCACAGACATTGAGTTGAACTGAGTTAGATGCCACACTCTCTCTGCAAGATCATCCAGGTAGCCCTTTGTTGTGACAAGAAAGATTTAGTATTTTTGCAGGGAAAGGAATGTGGAATCAGGACATTACAATCAGGACAGATTACAGTGGGAAGTTTTGGCCTCTCTCAGGTCAAAAAGAAAGACATCGACCTGGGTGCTGTGCCCTGAGCCTTACACTGGGAATGGTAGGGGCAGTGATAAACATGTAGTTCCACTTCATGCACTGAGAGAGACAGCAGAACAAGGGGTTATGAAAAAGTGGGAAAAAACAAAACAAGGGAGGATAGAAGGGAGAAAGCTTTTGTGCATCTTGTGATGGAAAAAAAAAAACATTTGCTCTTCTCCCAGGACGAGCTGATGTATATGTTGAGGAAGCTTTTGTTGAACATTGGAGACTTCCCTGCCCAAACGTCTCATATCCTCTTTAACTATTTGGTGAGTAGCTTATGGGTCTACTGTGTAGCGCGTAATCTCAGCTCTGCCTTTGTGTGTCCTAAGGAGTGGATGTCTCAATCTGCAAGGAAATAAATACTCTGTAGCTTTTCCTTTATAGCTCATATCTGCTTTCAGTTGTTGATGCAAATCACCAGGCTTACACCAGTCTTTCATCCCTTCTATTTAGGGAGAGGGAAAGGAATCTTTAACTTTTTTATTAAACCCCTAAACTCCCTGTCACGGGTTTCTGAGTTTAACCTTGGGTTGTAGACCAATGGAAGGATACCGATGCCTGAAACCTTTAATTATTGTACTTGATTTTGATTCCTAAAGTGCTTTGCTTTTGGACAGTCCCATTGGAGCAAATCTTGTAACTTCTTTCATAAATGGAAAATGCAGTTGCTGCAATTCTTTCAGAGCTTGGACGTGAAAAACTAGACGAGATGTGTGCTACTCCAGGAGTCCTCTGTCTTTTCTGAGTTGTCTGTGTGGCAGCACATCGGAGCAGAAGGGATGGGAAGTCTCCTACTGCACAGGTTCTCCCTTTTCCTCACCCACAATGGCTTTTAAGGCTGGGCTGGAAATAGTCGTTTTGCCTAAACCTCCCCCACTGCCTCTCCCTCCTCAGAAGAAGAAAGAATAGTAGGTTTACAGGCATCATAGTACCATAGCGTGTATTAATTTTCAGGACTTAAGTTTAATGAGTTGATCCCTCTCTGAGTGAAGAAAGATATTCTTGTCCTGTGTTTATACAATGCCCTGCACAAGGGTGTATAACCTGATATTCCTCTTATTTGTTACCTGCAGGTGGGACTGATCATGTATTTTGTGCGTACTCCATGTGAATGGGGCATGGATGCCATTTCTGCCACACTAACCTTCCTCTGGGAAGTGGTGGGTTATGTAGAAGGCCTTTTCTTCAAGGATCTCAAACAGACTATGAAGAAGGAACAGTGTGAAGTGAAACTGCTGGTGACTGCCTCAATGCCAGGTATAAGAACTGAGCCTTTAGAGCTTTTTCAATTCTAAGTTTGCTTATTTATTCACAACCACTTTGCTGCCAAAAGGTAGATCCATCAGAACTGGATCAGAAAAAGCCCTGATTCAAAAAGCTTTATATGCTAAGTCAGTTGTCCTGGAACTGGAGGCTTCAGTCAGCAAGTTTCAGCTCTAATTCCTGGAGAGTCAGAAAGCTGTTTTAAGAGCTCTGAAAGAAGTAAACGTAAAGTGAATTAGAACAATCTGTTCAACGCAGGGCTTTGTGCCAGTGGGCTTGTGAAAGGCTGGTAGGGTGGATCATTCTAAGACTACTGTACCATTCAGAGCCAGTTTGATTTGATGCAGCCTCTCATTTAAGTCTTGACAGAGGCCAGGAGGAGCGTGTTGTGAGCCTAGGACTTTATGAGCCAGGCAAGAGATTTCCTGCTGAAAAACAGATCTGACCTTTTAGGCCCGTTCCTTCCTCAGGGTGACTCTTGCTGCTAAAGGTAGCTCAGTCGTTTAGGAAGAGGTTGATTTCTTATTAAATATGGAAGTGTGAGACTGTGCTAGCGCTGCATAATAGATTCCAGACAGGACTGACGTTGTCTGTCAGCTCAGGAATGGATTTTAACTATCACCTTTCCTCCATGGGCAGTATTTTGAAATTGAGTTGCTAGAAGGAGCCAAGGAGAATGCAATTGCTTTTATTCCTTTAGGCACAAAGACCCTTGTTGTGCATGGGCAAAATGAGTGTGACATCCCAACTCAGTTACCAGTCCACGAGGACACACAGTTTGAAGCTCTTCTGAAGGTAGGAGTACGTTTTTTGAACTATACAAACCACTTAGTGGTAGACGTAGCTGCTATATCTGTATGCCGGCAGTACGTTCTCTGCCTGATCTTCCTGGTACGGCGTGGAGGAGAGAAGCTGTGCTCTGACAGGCATTTCTGATTTCACATGAGGAGAAGCTGGCTGCAAGAAAAACTGTTAAGTTTTTGTTTAACAGGATCCCATTTTAAAGGGTAATAGAAATGCCCTGACCTCACAGCCAGCCAAAACCCCGTAAAGGTAGCTACGTTCGAAGAAACTGCAGCATGTTGGGTATTTGCTGCATATTATTACTTGGGTAAATACGTAACTCACTGAAATGTGTGGTTTAATCAACTATAAAGAATAAACAGAATGATCACAATCAGAAGGAGAAGAAATGATGGTTCAGTAGCCATGATGATACCTCAGGAGATGTGAGGTCAATCTTCTTTTCTGTCTAAAGATTTCCTGGATGACCTTAACTGAGCCACATAGGAAACAGGCTTGTAAAAGCCTCCAGTTTGTCCAGCTATGTTGAATTTCAATGGGAATTGGGCATCTCAGTTCTTTGAAGGACTTTAGCACCTCTGTACATCCCCTATCTCTAAAACTTGGTAAGTGCATAGTATGGAAATGGAATCTACAATATCATATGGATCATTTAGGCAGACAAATACACGTGATATGAAGAGAGACATAGAAATAGGTAACATCAGTCCTCAGGACTGTGATACTAGCATGTTTTGATCATCAAAAACATATCAATATATTTTTTGATTGAAAAAGGAAATCAAGAATTAATCCCTGAAGAATGTGTCAGCCTGACTGAGGCATTCAGGTGTGGGCCTTTATACGTTAACTAGACAGTAATTTTTTTGATATTGTAGTCTTTGTACAAGATAGGTAACAAGTAACAAAGTGATTTTTTTTTCTTTGTCTTCAGGAATGTTTGGAGTTTTTTAACATACCTGAAACCCAGTCTTCTCATTACTTTTTAATGGATAAGCGATGGAATCTTATTCATTACAACAAGGTGAGGCAAAGATGTCAGGTCCAGATGACTTTACTCTTTTTATCTCATCCTTTTTTAAACGTCAGGGTTATCTGAAGGATAGCAGGCAGCCCGTAAGTGGCCAGAATTCTGTCCTGTGGGCACCACATCTCTAATGTTTAGTTGTGTGTGGTGATAGACCGAAGTTTGTTAGAAGAGGGAAGAGAGAAGTGGAGGCCTTCCTCCTAAGTCATTAATATATAACTTTCTCAGAAATGAGGGAGAGCAGATTTCTCCTGTTTATGCTCTTCCATGATGCTTGACACCATCTGGAAGTCCTTACCCAAAAGCTTCAGAAAGTTCAAACAGGGTCTTCTCAGATTTTTCTGCTGAGAGGCTGCACATATTATCTTTGGTTCAATATCTGTGCAGTGTCCAGACTGGAACTGGATTGTATCTGGACAGCTCAGGTGCAGGCAGAATGATTTGGGTTTTTTTTACCCCTGCCCATGCTTTAGCACACTTTCTGAGAATGACGAAGGAGAAGGGATGGCTTTTTTATTTTACCAGTGCCAGTTTCCTTATTCCCACTGAAGGGCCCTTTATTCAGTCCTGATGTGTGAATTGCGTTTGTTTAAAATACACATTATTGTTTCCTCTCCTGGCAGACCTACGTCCGTGACATTTATCCTTTCCGGAGGTCAGTTTCTCCCCAGCTCAACCTGGTGCAGATGCATCCAGAAAAGGGTCAAGAGCTCATTCAGAAGCAGGTATCTTACTATCACCAAGTATCTCTGCCCAGAAACAAATCCTGTAAATAAACCTTCTTTTCCCCTTCAAAGGTTTATGCTGCAGATACTGAGCTTTGCTGGAAAAGTTGCAGTTGGCATGAAATCTGCCTTGGTGTCATTGGACAGGTGTATGGTATTTTGAGAGAGACAAAGAATACAATGTGAATTCCCTCCCCCTCTCTCCAGCCAGCTTCTTTTTTCATTTTGTATCATCATTTTGTATTCTCCTACTCTTAGTCCAAACAGTGTCAATTGCCTCAGCTTCAAAGGATGCTTATTTCTTTCTCAGCACTGCCTCTGGCTCTTTAAGAACCTTTTTGAGGCCTTTTCTTCAGAAGGTTGTTTGGCTCTGGAGCCAGAACCATCTGTTTTACCTTCCTCTCTGTCCTCTCACTACAGAGAATGTTTCCTGTCTCTCTTCCTTAGTCCTGCTCTCAGATATTGGTCTTTTATCAAAACCACCACCAGAGGCACAGCAGTAGCGACTAGTTCATCTGGGGAGTATCTGCCCTCAGAAGGGCACCATCCTCCGTACCTTCGAGCCTCGTGATGTGATAACCTATCTGGTCCTGTTAATGCTGTGCAGCTCCCAGGAGCTCTCCCATAGGAACTAAGCTCTAACTAAAGCAGTAGGCCAGTGCCTTTAATGTGCTGCAAACCCCTGAAGTATGACTTCTTTAGAGAGTAAGATGATAGTATTGAGCTCACTCCATCTGCAGAAAGCCACCTGCTCTGTTTTCCACAAAGGCAGGGTTGTCTTAGTAGCATAGGACTGAATGTTCAGGGAAAAGTTGCTCTAGGTATATTTGAAAAGGATGACACTAAGCAGAAAATAGACGTGGGGGAGCGTGGTTACACTGTTAGAATTCAGTATTAACAGCTTTATTATTCTAGCCAAAAAGCAGCTGCTGTAGTTGTGTCCCTGGCATCTTGAGTGCAGGGACAGGAAATTATCATCAGGAATGGTTATAAAAAGCAGCTGTAAAGCTGGTTTAGCGGGACTAACAGCTAAAATAATGGCGAACGTAGTTAATGCTGTCTCAGATATGTACAGTGCAGAGTAGAGAAATATCCCATATGCTGCATCTGTCAGTAGAAAATCTATGAGAAACTGAAATGGCTTGGGATCATTTTGGTTGCTTCTCTGCCAGACATTATTCTCATTGTGCATCGAGAAAATGTGTCCCACATATCAAGTCTGAGTTCGATATGCCCCACATCACCCAAAAAGATTTAAATGGTGTGTCCAGATTTTTCAGGGTGTTATTTTACATTCCACATTCTTCTATTTAGAAGCCAAAATATTTCTAAGGTATAACTTGAATCAAGCATCCTCCAGCCTCTCTTGCAGTCATGCAGCAAGGTGCTGGAAACATCCAACTTCAGCAATGAAAACAGTACGGTGCAGTCTGCTCACAGAGCAGCAGTCCACAGAAAGGTACTTTCTTTATTGTTGAGTGAACGCTGAACGCCCAATTCTAAGCTCAGTGCACTTCGGCGCACGGTCATAGCAAGGACTCGGGAAGCTGAGTTTTGTCACATGTTAAGCCACGTGCTGCAAGTTTTGGCTTCAGCCCAGTAGCTAAGACCTGTCTCAAAACTGTTTCCAAAGACAGTTGCTTCTTCTACTGAGCATCACTCTGCCTTACAGTTACTCTCAGCGCCCAAATAGAGTAGCTATTGTCTGACTAGTCCTACCAGTCAGACGTTCAAAGGAGGCTGGTACAGCGTAACTAGGTTTCCCAGCTGGTGTAAGGCAGAATAGCTCATCTGAAGTCAACAGGGCTTTGCTAATTTACGTTGAATCAGAGTCTGATCTGCACTGTTTTATTTCTTTCTTTTGCAACTATGTATACAGTTGCTATGGTTAGACACAAGCCAGCCTTGACCTAAGAGGTAGGTAACCCTTTCAACCAGATGTTGACTGCAGTCTAAGACCTTACAGAGAACAACACAACAGTATGGCTTCCAGTTTGGAGTTAGATTGCCTTTGACCAGCTTGGGGCTTACACAGGCAAAGCTTACAGTGATCTGCAAAAGACCATGTAACATAGTTGTAAAGTGTTTGACAGCCATTCAGGGCCCTCCGTAAGACTTAACTAAAGTGTTGTTAAAACTTTACAAACACAATCCACCTTTGATGAGCTGGGCTGAGGAGCAGGGGTCAGTCAGCTCTAGAGAAAGGTGCAGCATCAGCCCCCGTGATGTTCAGCGTGTTCCTCTGGGCCATATCTGCAGCATCCCACCCATCAGAGAAAGCTGCAGAAGAACTATACTAACCTCAAAAAGTGTATATAATTTTGTAAAGAGCTTTTTGACCAGATTGATTCTGTTCCTTGTCTCTTTTTCTCTCGCAGGTGTTCACCCGCAAGCTAGAAGAGGTAGGGCGGGTGTTGTTCCTCATATCACTGACACAGAAAATCCCTACTGCCCACAAGCAGTCCCACGTATCTATGCTTCAGGAAGACCTCCTCCGATTGCCTTCCTTCCCCCGAAGTGCCATTGATGCCGAGTTCTCACTCTTTAGTGACCCCCAAGGTATGGCCTTTTTGATAGCTTTCTGTGGTGGTTGTACTGGGCCCGGAAGGTTTCTGTGAGGCACTGCATTTGCCTTAGTAACATACAGGCTTGTAGCACTACTGAAGGCTGATGAAAAACCTCTTCCTAGGGAAAATGATACACAGGTGTTGGCATGTCAGCACAAGAGCAGTAAAGGCTATGCTGTGTTAGAGGTCCGCAGGCAAGGCTGCTTTCTTTGCATCCAAGCCACAATCTATTATAATTACGTATTAAAGTTATGTATGAGACTAGAGCTGGAACACTATGTCCTGCTTTGGTCTCACCAGAACATGAGAGTTGTTGACAAACTGGAGAGAAACCAGTGGAGAGTCAGAAAGCTGGTTAAGGGGCTGGAGGACATCTCATACGAGGAGAGATGAAAGCACTTGGGCTTGTTTAGTTTGGAGAAGAAAAGGCTTGGGGCAGGGGTCTAATTGCAGACTTCCACTAAAGGGATATTGTGGAGAGGACAGAGACAGACCCTTCTAAGAAAAGCACAGCAAAAGGAGAAGAGGCAACAGGCACAAGCTGCAGCAAGAGAAATTACAATTGAGCATAAAGAAAAATGTTTTCACAGTACAAGCAGTTAAGCAGCAGAGCAAGAACGCAGAGAAGTGGTGGAATCTCCATCCACAGACGTTTTCAAAACTCAGCCAAACAAGGCCTGCCTCATTTAGCTTTGAAGCTAGCCTTGCCTGAATCAGAGAGTTGGACTATATGAGCTCTGGAGGTCTAGTCTGACTTTATTTTTTCTATAATGGGAGTCTTTCTGTTGATTTCTCTAAACCGTGGCTCAGAGCTCCAGTTAGCAGTGCTCTCCACGCTTGCATTCCTAGCATCCTCTCTGTGGGCCAGTGTTTCAAACCCCAACACCTGCAGCCCCATTCAGAGAAAGTGTCTGGGACCCCACAGCATAACTTCAACTGAAAAGGACAGCTCAGAGCTCTTTACTGACCACTTTGTACGAGTGGTGGACCTACAATGAAGATGTGGGCAAATTCTGTGGCAGGAGTATAGAAACAGCCCTCCTTTTAGAAACTTTGCCTTGAAAGCCAGCTGGAACTGCCAGTTTGATCTGGGCATTAAGCAGGCTGCTGTGCTAGAGGCTGTGTTTCTTGCTAAGTGGTAAGCATTGGCAGGTTATGTAACAGGCCCTGAAGGCACTTGCTTTCTGAGGCATTATTATAACTATGTAGCGGTGTCCTGTAGTGTGTGGGACGCTTGAAGGATAAAAATTCAAGATGAATCTATACAACCATCCAAGCTGTGTGAGGCAGATAGATGATGAACTTCTGGTTGTATGTACCCGCTGAGTTCGGCTTGCACTTGTAAGCGAATGAGAATTTCCAACCAGTAGGGAGCAGATTAAATGAGCTGTGTGATAGCCATCACTCTTAGGCTTCAAGTCTGTTGCTTTTAAACAAGGTTGGCCAAAGCCCTGTGGGCACTTGCAGAGATGCAGGATGAGTGAACTCATTTCAGAAGGCAAAACAAAGGTCAGTGCTGCGGGAGGTCTATCTGTGGAGGCCTCCAGCCTCTGGGAGCGTTGTGAGGCCGGCTGTGGTGGGCAGAGTTGATTGTTGTTGCCTTCTCCTCCACAGCTGGGAAAGAGCTCTTTGGTCTTGACACTCTTCAGAAAAGCCTGTGGATTAAGCTGCTGGAGGAGATGTTCCTTGGCATGCCCAGCGAGTTCCCCTGGGGAGATGAGATCATGCTGTTCTTGAATGTCTTCAACGGTGCCCTGATCCTGCACCCAGAGGACAGTGCCTTGTTGAGGCAGTATGCTGCCACAGTCATAAACACAGCTGTGCACTTTAACCACCTCTTCTCCCTCAGTGGATACCAGTGGGTCCTCCCCAGCATGTTGCAGGTGAGCCATTTCCTTGAGTCCCAGTGAAATTACAACCTTTGGGGGCCCTGAGAAGACAAACAGCAGAACAAGGTGGGAAGGCCCAGTTCAGCATCCCCAAGGCTACATTTTCTTTTCTTCTTTATTTTAAGTAAATGAATATCTGTTTCTTTCACTGGTACTTCCATGCAAAAATGTGAAATTTCTGAAAAATTTCTGAAGCTTGAGTCTCCCCCGGTGCTTTTTTCGTCCCAAGGATGGCTGAAATTTGGGAATATTTGAAATATCTGTAATAGCTACTTGCTGACTGAAACTAAATTGTATTCACTTCTTCAGGTATGATAAATGTGTTATTTATAATTTAAATAGCAACAGAAAATGACGCTAAGTGTTTATGAAATAAAAATGTCTACCCTCTTTTCATTTGAATGATGAAGTGTTAGAGGTGGCAAATGTTAGAGGTGGCGTTTCACTTCAATGTGCTTAAGTATGTCCTTTTGGTGTTGACATTTGTGAAAATTTAGATACTGAAAATAGAAAAAAAAAATCAATATCGTTCTCTTCCAGACAAACAGATTATTTCTGCAGGGCTTGAAGATGGTATTTAAAGAGAGACTTACCATTATGATGTGAATACAGAGAAAACTTTTTTTTTCTGTAGAAGAAACAATGATCATGACATTCCTATGTATATTTGTTTTAACATAGTTAACAGTGCTCAGTAGTTAGGACCAGTGATAAATTTAGCTATCTATGCAAACTCTACAGAAACTGGAAACTCTAATATCATGCCCTGCATGGTTAGGTAAGTGAATTGGATCCAAGTCTGTGGCTTAGGTTTATTCATCAGAAAGAAGATATTTGAAATAAAGTAACTTCGTCTAAAATACTTGTCAGGAGCCTTTCAGTCTTGTGAAGAACTCTCCCTTTGTTTTCACTTTTCATACTGAGAGAAATTAGTTTTTGTAATTCTTTCCCTTTTTTCCCCCATTACCAATTATTGCCAACTGCCAAATTAACAAAATACCACTCTTGGGAGGCAAAAAATTAATTCCAAAAGACAACAAAAGTGTTGCTGACCCTGTTTGTTTTTCCAGAGCCTCACGTATTGGTTCCAGCCACCCAAGATCAGCTGGTTTATTTGTGGTCATCACAAATAAGTTCTTCTACCAGTTCTGGGTTTAAAACATACCCCGGCTGTGAATAGCTTCGTTCCTGATGAATTCATGCACATTCCCCTACAGGGATCTTTTTGTAGCAGGTTCTTCCAATTTCATTGGTGAAATATACTGTTAATTATTTATACTGTTAATATACTGTTAATTATTATAGCACATACTGTTAATTATTGCCCTTCTCTTACGTTAATATGATTATACAAGTGTAACAGGCCATGTTGATTGAGTGGCTTCATAAGTATGCTACTTGCTCGTGATTGTAGTAGAGACATACTAGTCTCCTTAGCCTACTAGGCTGCTGGAAAGTGAGCGCATCCCTACAGAGATCTCACATACCGATAATATTTTAGAAACCTTCAAGAACCCTGTGCTATAATGTCAATTTTGCACTAACATAAAATCTCAGCATTACCTGCTGCCAGCAAATGTCAAGAAAACCCTTCCATTCTGCCTGCCTGCTGCACCACCCCCCCCCCCCCCCCCCCCCCGCAGAGAAGTACAGACAGGCAATGGAAATGGACAAAAGAAGGAAGCGTAGTGAAGTTGTTCCTAGCTAGTTATACTGTTTACATAACTCTGAGAAACAAATCCCACACCTTTGACAACACCTTGTCTGCATGGTTCAGTGGCCCTTCTGGAGGAAATGCCACTCTGAGAACCTTAAAATATCTTAAAGGTAGGAGGAACTGCTAGCATGTTGGAGGATAGGCTAGGAGTTCAAAATTATCTTGACAAACAAACTGGAGATGCAGTCTGAAAAAAGGAAAAAACCAGATCAACAAATGTTGATCACTTTGGACAAGTGTAGGTTCTTATTTAGAAACAATCAAGCACATAAATATGGAAGGCAAATTAGCTGATTTGGTTGCACTTCTGCAGTGAAGGATTTTGGAGTCGATATAGATCTAAAGCTGAACATGAATCAATAGTGTCTTGCTATCGGAGGAAAAAAAACAATAACAGAAAAAAAAAGATGTCAAATGCTATTCTGGGGTAACCATACAGAATTATATCTTGTGAAAGACAAATGGAGTAATTCTGCTACAATCAGCAGTGCTCCAAACTCAGAGCGCTGGCTCTGCCTAGTTGTAGGCACTGCAGTTGTTTAAACTGTTAACTGAAGAGAGTGCGAGACTAGGATATGGAGGTACATCTAGAAAATATGACGCACGAGAAAGGACAGGAAGAGCTGGGGTTTGATTAACTGAGAAAGGTGAAGATTGATGGAGAAAGCACTATGTGGCATCAAACATGCAAAGTGCTTCTAGAAAGAAGACGGGAAGAATCTACCCTTGGTATAGAGGACGAAAAATAATAGACCAAAGTTGGGACAAAGAAGGCTCAAGCTTGACACAAGAAAGCCCTTTTTCTATGTGTAGTTTGGAGCTGAAACAGCCTGGGATGGTAGTCAAGCCTCCATCTCTAAAAACGTGTTAGGTAAACATGTCAGGAATGACAAGGCTGTAGTTGATTCTGCCTAGGGTGAGACGATGGAGAGCCTTCCACTGGAGGAGTACTTCCACGTCCTTTTTCATTTGCTTAGGTATATGCCGACTATGAAAGCAACCCACAGTTACGCCAGGCAATTGAGTTCGCGTGCCGCCAGTTCTACATTCTGCATCGCAAGCCCTTTATTCTGCAGCTGTTTGCAAGTGTGGCTCCTCTCCTGGAGTTCCCTGTGAGTAAAAGCCATTCCCTAGGCTCTGTATGGGGAAGTCTGCGTAGGCAGCCAGCCCCCTGTCAGAGTTCACAAAGAGCGAACAGCTGGAACAGCAAGCACAGTTCTTAATGATCATGCACTTACTGCACTCAGTGCTGCTGGAACCATTTCCTGAACTTACTTCTGCAGGCTTTTGTTCGTCAGTGGATTTATGCTTTATTTTACCTCCTGAATCATCTGATGGTGGTCACTCTTAAGCAGGATGCTGACATAATGGGTTGCTGGTAAATGTAGCTTCACTTTAAAGTTCTGTGTATAAATAAGTTACAAAAGGACAATAATGATTTGCAGCACTTTAAACACATGGCAAACCCTTTCTTAGAATCCAACGTTAAGAACAAAAAGCTCATTGCCAAGTTTTACTGCATGTGAACTCTAGGACTAGATTAGCCATGTTTTCAAATATCCACTGATGACTTTTTACCACTGTAGTGAGTTAAAACAAGTTAATGCAGTTTTAATTTAAAGGGGGACTGCTATATCAAACTATAAGCACGTACAACCTACTCCTTCACAGGGCAGCAAAGATCTGCTTTTTGGGGGAAGTAAAGCTGTGCAATTTTCATGTCGTGTTTCCACTGTAGCATCAATCTGCTGAGTCAGGCAAAGCTTATTACTTGATAGCCGTAAACTAGTAAATTCCTGAAGTCTAGGTGGGCTCTTAGCTTTATATACTTTAAAAAATGGGGCGAGGAGGAGTTGTGCACGTCTCCAGAATCTCCAGATGAAGATTCCTGGGATGCACGAGACCCTCAGAAAATCAACTACAAATGCGTGTCGTTGAAACAGGACGCTACAAACAATGGATCCAACAAAGGAGTGTCAGCTCAGTGCCTTTTTGACCTGCTGCAGTCTCTAGAGGGAGATACTCCAGACATTTTGGACATCTTAGAGCTGGTGAAAGCAGAAAAGCCCCTCAAATCATTAGGTAACAGCGAAGAACCCTTTATTAAGTAATTCTTATTTGTTATTTATTGACCCAACAAGTATTTGATTCAGCATGATTTGCTCAGGGCCTTTTTCTTCTCCCAGAGTGCTGCAATACTTGTTTCTTATGCTTCGTGTAGCTTTTAAGGTTGTCTTTATTGCCACTATCTCTTAAGATATTTTCTGCAGGAAGGAAATTATTCATGTCTTTTGTTCCAGAACTGCTACATCTCCGTTGAGCCCGCTAGCCTGAGACCAGCTCCTGGCATTTTGAATTTTATCATGTGTGGGTGAAGAATAAAGATGCCTAATAAACTGTATCATGCTGACAAGATCAGTGTCATTCTCTTCCCCTGCTCCATGTGGGCAGAAAACAAAAGAGCCTCTCCTGTGGGCAGACTATGACTAGTAAATGACGGATGCCATTCAGAGATTTATCAGTGTCTAGCTCTGTGGGGGAGGAGTCAATTTATCACAGAGCAAAATATATAGGGCTCTATGATGTATCCAGGACGCTGTGTCTCTTGGTAGTAATCCAGGTAACGCAGTATTTAGGAAGTCAACTGCTTTGTGATTTACAGGGGAGTAATTTTTGCTGATTGTTATAAGGATCTTTGACTTATTTCTAGATTTGCTCTTCCCTTAAGTAATGCTGATTTGGATAAACAGTGATGCTGTACAACATCACAAGTTATAATATAAAAATGATACAGAAAGGGAAGGTATTTCTTCCTCTTTGTGAACGTAGCAAACATTTATATAAAGCTTCATCTTCTCTTTAGGTATTCAAAGGCATCTTTGAAAAATCCTAAGTGTGTGTTGACGTTGCAAATGAAAATATTGCGTGCCAGGTATTTTTCCTGTGACAATCAGAATTATCTAAAACATCTAATCTCCAACTTCCATTTTTCAAAGTGATTTGCTCACTTTAGGACCTTAGCCCGGACTTGGGTTCCTGTGTACTTAAATCACTTCTGAAAATGGGACTGTAGTATTATTCCAAATATTATTCTTTGGATATCTCCGTTTCTTGGTGCCTGATGCTCATTATCCCCAAAGTAGTATGTAGTTTGTAGTATGAGACTTAAATGCTTTTGAAAATGTTTTCTCAAATCACTTTCAAACCAGAATTCCTTCTGAACTGGAGGCCATGTGGCTACCAGCCTAGAAGAGGCTTGATTTCTAGAAGTAAAACTGTCTTCCATCATCAGCCTCGCAATTTTGGTCATTTTTAGTAGGATAGGAAGGAAAAAGCAGAAGGGAACATAAAGATTGTCCTTAAGCTCACATGTGTCCTTGTCACATGTGAGCTTAAGGTTTTCCTTGTGATGGGTGACGTTTGAAACAGGACTCCAGTAGCAGTTGTAGGCCTTGTGCTCAGCAGTGATTTGACCTGCTGAGAATTGTTTCTCTTACTGAGTTCTTGGATGGCAGGGTGAAAGTGGGAGTGCAGCACATGTTCTTTTTTTTATGGATAGATTTTTTTTTTTTTAAATCAAGAGCATTTTGGGAATTGTTAACATGAGAAGCAAGTGACTGAAAAGGAGGAGAAGAAAGGAGTGTGTTAGCTCCTGTCGTATTTGTGTGATAGTTTTCTCATAGTGTTTTATCTCTTCAGACTTCTGCTACGGGAATGAAGACCTGACCTTTTCGATTAGCGAAGCCATCAAGTTATGTGTGACAGTAGTAGCCTATGCTCCTGAGTCATTCAGAAGGTACTACTCTTTTTTCTTGGTTTGTGCAGAATCAGGAAAGGCAGGAGAGTTGCGTATCATGTGAGAAAGGAAGACTGACAAAAACAGAGGCAGAGTATATGTAAGGGTATTCCAAGCATTGGGCTTCTCTGTGAGCCTAAGCCATGGCAGTAGTCCAAGCCTTGGCCTGCAGTCCTAGGACACTGGCTGCAACTGCTGCCAGCCTCTGGCTAAAGAAGTAAGCTGGATGGTGGCCTGAGCAGAAACTCACAGGCTGTATTTCCGTAATGCTGAGCAAGGTGGGGATCACACTGTGCTCTGTGGGGTTTTGTAGTCACCAAGGGAACGGAGAGGGAATTGGAGGGGAGAAATAGACAGCTGGAAAGAACAGGAAGACACAGATTGAGAGGAGGTAAACTGGGAATGCAAAAACATTGATTTCCAAGAGGGAGCCAGAAAAGAATGGAATCTTTGGAAGAGAAAATCGATGTATGCAAATGGATGACATATTCAGAAGATATCCAGGTTCAGGGTGTTTTTATTATTGTTTCATGCATCAGCTAATTTTCCTCCTGAAGTCCCCATGAAAAAGTTTCTTAGGCCCAGGACTACTTACCTAGTAAGAAGCAATGAAATCCCAGGCCAATGAGAGAAGCAGGCATCTTCCAGTAGAAACCTAAGCCTCCACCTGAAGTGAATTTCAGGATTGATGGAATAAAACTGAGCAAATATTGGTTTTTGTTCCAGCCTCCAGATGCTGATGGTCTTAGAAGCACTAGTTCCCTGTTACTTGCAGAAACTGAAGCGACAGACTTCTCAAGTGGAGACTGTGACAGCAGCTCGTGAGGAGACTGCTGCTATGGCTGCACTTGCCACCTCTTTGCAGGCTCTCCTGTACAGTGTAGAAGTTCTCACCAGGTAATCCCCATGGACCAAAGGTCTCAGCCTCATTTAGCGATCAGTTTGGGGAGAAGGAATACACAGGAACCACATAGTGGGGGGTCACAATATGTAACTTACCTTGTATAATGGCTGAGTTTCAGACATGGTAAAATTAATGCCAGATTTCACCAGACCACAAGGAGAATTTCAGTGCGTTTGTTAGATTAAGTGTGTTATTCACCTTTCCTTTGGCAGGCCTATGACAGCCCCACAGATGAGCAGGTGTGACCAAGGCCATAAAGGGACCACAACAGCTAACCACACCATGTCAGCAGGTGTGAACACCAGGTAGTTTTTCTTTCTTTCTCATTTTTCTCACAAGAGTTTTTTTGGAGTAATATCTCTTCACTCAGAGCACTCGGAGCACTTCCTCAATTGCCTGAGCAAGTGCCCTAAATACAGGGCAGTCCCTGTAGGAGAAAACAAAAACAAACAAAAAAAACCCCCACATAGCCCAGGAGTGAATTTCTATTGGTAAGCAATATCCCCATTTCTGGAGTTTTCAGTTTAAAACCGTGTGACTAAGCTGAAGATCAGGATATCAAAACTGAGGACACATATCCTTGATGTCTTCTTTGTTTCCCTTTTCACACCCTGGAAGTATACTGACAAAGCAACCCTGTCCCTCAGTTCTCTGTTTTGCTTCCTTCTCAGTCCAGTGTTGAAGAGATCACTGAGCAGAACCCGTTTGGGTAGCAGGAGAGCCTGTTCCTTCTGGCCTTGTTCTGAGAAACTGAATAGCAGTAAGAGCTCAGTGCTGAGTGTCGGCTGAGATTCGCAGAGACTACTTGCACCTCCTCTAGTTTTCTTTTCTTTTGTTTTCTTTTTTATCACCTTTACTCCAGCATTGATCTAGGTTCTTTTTGCAGTTATACCTAGCAAAGCAGAGGGTGTAGAGTATTTAACAGAAAGGGCAGAAGGACTGGGAATTTTTGCCCTGTGTTTAAAAAGCCAACAAACAAACTACACACAGAAGAAGGATATAAGAAAGGAGATGGTGTCAGCAGACTGTAATACAGCTCCTTGGCCATACTGGCCATTCAGATTAGGCTGCTGTGGGGACAAGGCCACCAGACAATTTACCCAGTCACAGAGCAAAGGCTTAAGAAATCTTGTCACAAAAGCCAACCAAAAACCTTTGGGGCTTGAGATGATTTTCTCTGCAGTACTGGTTACTCTTCTCAGAGGCCCTACCTTTTCCTGTACAGGCTTATACCTTACTGTGCTTAAAATCCAACTACTTATGCTGACCCAAAGAGGAAGTTCTCCTAGCAGGAGTTGGAGTAGCTTTTGTTTTCAGAGCAGAAGGTTCCTTCTTGAGTTCTTTTTGTTAGATAACAACCCATCAGTAGGTCTGTGTGCAGCCAGCAGTCCAGTAAAATACTATGGGCTGTATAGGACTGTAAATCAGGAATACGTTTTTGGCAAGGCATGCTTTCCAAGCTATTCCCTGTCTTTCTTTCGAGTCAAAGGGGATAGAAATCACTTCACTGCATGGATCATTGAAGGACTGGTATGTCAAATTATAGATGTATAGTGCAGACATGTTAGTAGGTAACTCTTGGAATTGGTCTGTTACTATTTAAGATTAGTTCATCCGGTCTTGGAGTCCCGGAGTGAATAAGCTCACAGCTTGTTTTTCCAGGCCAGAATCTGAGAAGCAGACAAACTGCTTCATAGTAGTCACACACCTGGTACTGTGTGACTTGAATATCCTAATTTACATTGCCAGACCTTTCTGATGAGCAAACACTCAGTCCTGGCCCAAAATAATTTTGCAGAGCTCCAAGTTTTCTGCTTGTTTTTTCTATTGTGTTATCACTGTAACAGACATCTGTTAGCAGCAGCAAATCTCATCATGCTAGAATGGTCACTGTTCAAGCCTTGGACGTGTTAGCTAAGTGGTGCAGGGTTCGTTAATCCTTTCTCCACAAGAAGTAAGTAGCAAGAGAAAACGCCAACGAAAGAATATTCTCGGAAGTGTTCCTTCCACTAGGTAACTCCGGCTTTGTGAAGCAAACCAAGCACGGGGATGAAAATCCGTGATAAAAAGTACTTGAAAGAGACTGTGTTTTTTAAGCTCTAATTTTTCCTTTCATAACAAGGGTATAGCCATTATTCATGTCGATTCAAAACTAGAGCAAACTGTTGTTTCCTGCCCATTGGGAGGGAAATGCTATTCAGTGAGATCACTAATTACATGTAGTCATTGTTCAAGCAATATGAGATACCATCCTGCCCATGGGAAGTGTACCCCCAGGCTAGAACGGTGTCACCCTCTTTCAGACAGGCACAGCTTAGCGATTCCTAAGTTGCTTTTTACAACTGCACTGTTTCTGTTTTCCCAGGTACCCAGAACAGGGAGCCAAACTGCACTTTATCAGGTACGGTAAGATCTTCCCCGAGTCTGCCCCAGCATGTCATAATCTGCTGCCTAGCAGTTTCCAGGTTCGCTGGGTCCCACCCACTGCTGCTGTAACAGGCAGCATAGTTTCAGGGGAAGGTAGCAAAAGGTAATTCATATAGACGTTATTCTCATTCTTAACAAGACTTTGCAGGGGATAATTTCCCACTCTTCCTTTACCACAAATGCAACTGTCCTCAACTGCAGGGGAAAGCATCTATTACAAAATAGCAAGCTGGAGGAGTTGTTATAATCTACCCCTGCTCTTCCACTGCATATGATATTTCCTCCTTTTTCTTATTTTCTATCCTCCAGGGAAAACCTTCACCTGCTGGAGGAAGGCCAGGGTCTTCCCCGAGAGGAGCTGGATGAGCGAATTGCCAGAGAGGAGTTCAGGAGACCACGGGAGTCGTTGCTGAATATCTGCACGGAGTTTTACAAGCACTGTGGCCCAAGGCTGAAGATTTTGCAGAACCTGGCTGGAGAGCCCAGGGTGACTTCTCTGGAGCTACTGGATGTGAAGTCCCACATGAGGTATTCCACAGACTTTCTGCTTTTGCTTGTTCATTTCAGGAGTCTTCCTTTCTTTTAGCTGCAATTTTTCTTAAAAGCAAACCAGATCACTTTTTAGTAGTGTAGAGTTACATGTTGCTGTCTGAACGACACAGAACTTGTTTTGGATGTTCCTTAGATTCTACCTGATGCTGCTTGTGTGGAAGGAAGGTTTCATATGCTCAAGTGGTCTCATTCAGTCTACCAGCTCCAGTGGGTGAAATATCTCTGTGGGGGATGTGTTTGATGCATCAAAATAAGACAGAATGAGGAGCAGTGCAGTTAGGCTGTCTCTGCAGGGGAAGAGGAGAGGAAGCTGCCTGGCTGGCTGGCTGAACACGGCCTTCCTCCTCTCCTGTGACTCCATGCACCAGACCCAGCTGCCAACAAGCTGGGAGAGGAGGAGAGCAACCCCTGCACTATATTGCATTACCCCGGAAATACCATGGAGGACGGAGGAGCCATTTACAGGACCATCACCTCAGTGTGTGGTACAGCAGGTACACAAGTCTCTTACTGAGGTGCAGCACTGAGCCCAGCTTTCTGGTTGGAGGCTTGCTGCAAACTATTTCATGTGGAGCTGGCCTAGGAGAAACTGGGGCTAGGCTCTTCTAAGTGGTTCAGACCTGATTCTCTCATACTCTGTGCTTGCTGTTCATGTTACCACAAAGGAGGGGCAAGTTTGCCCAGATGTAAAAGACAACAAAAGCAGTGGGACGAGAGGGACTGGGACCTGTTTGTTTTACCAGGTTTTCATCTATCTTCAGGGGAAACTTTTCTCATCTACTGTTCCCTCAGAAAGCATAAACTCATTAGAGTTTGTGATTTGTTTCATGGTAAGAGGTACCTCAGTGAAAACTGAAGAACCTCCCAAACTCTAAAGTTAAATTTTAAAGTGCATGGTTTCTTGGTTTTTCTAAGCTCTCTAAGATTTTCTGAGATAAAATCCTGGGTGACTCTCTCAGGCTTTTCCTGCAAGCTTTGAAGTTAAAAGATCAGTAAAAGAAAATGGGCTTGGTGGTGTATGGTGTTAGTGTATACAGAGACATCTTTGTGGGATTGACTGTAGGGTGAATATGTTGTTCCCCTCGTGCTGCTGGTGTGTTTTAACAGTGCAGATACTCTTTGAGGAAGTCGCAATTAGCACTGACTGTCGCCTGTCACGAGGAAAACTGGGACTACTGTGAGGCAGTCCCAGGGTATCTGTGTGTGTTTGTGTGCACGGGGGGAGCCAGCTATCGGAATGCTTTTAGGAGACATAGTGAAATACTTCAAGATCATTCTTTAAATTCAGAACAGCCAAATATCAACAGGCCATTTTTTATGGCCTAAGCCAAACAGTGCTCAGCAGAGTATTAATAGGAAAAATAAAGGAAGATAGTATAAATAGGAAAGATAGCAAAGACATTGTAGGCTATCTGGCACTGGTCTGGCCCCCAAAGTAATCAAAACTACCTTAAGAGTAGTTTATTTTATGCTCTGAAGCCTAAGAGGCCATTCTGGCTGCTAGTTATTCCTCTGTCAAAGCTCTACACGGTTTCCCCTGGGAATGCTCTGTGAAGGCAGCTGAAGGGTGACAGATGTTAGCAGTGCACTGAACTGGCTCTGTTCCTGCCCCCTGGACCATGAAAAACCCTCAGAAAGCTCTTCTACCTTTTATACACGTGCTCTGGCGCTCTGCAGAAAAATGACAAAGCCCCTTAGCTGGCAGATTCTGTCACAGTTCAAGGTCTTTGGATTCAGGCTATCTGTGTAGAACACCAAATTGTGTTTGATGTTAGTTTAGGTCTTGTTTAACAAATGACCCAAATTCTCTGGAGAGTTTAGAGGAGTTTTTTGATTGGTTGGCTGCTTGCACATGTGCTGAATTTTGGTCCCCTCCCCCCCCCCAAATGTTTAATAGTTTAGAAAGTAATTTCAAACAAGAGATGTCTGTTACCACACCTGCATATCATTTTTATATAGTGCTTGGAACTGGTTGAAAATCTGATGGACATAGGTGCTTTCCCAGCACCACCTTCGTATTTTCCCAGGGACGCAAGCCTCAGAAATGAATACATCTGTTTGGCTGCATTACAAAACTCTATGACTTTTAGCACTAGGAGTCTGAGAGGAGATCTTAAATGTTATTAGAGAGCAAAGGTGAGACCCTCTGAACAGAGTATATTCTGATTTGACGTGTGTTTTGTAATGATTTCAGTGGGAGCCAGGAATATGTATCTAATGGATGAACTTACTTTATTTAGTGCAGTAAAGTAAGGGGCTTACTATTTTTCTTCTGTATTACGTTACTATCCTGGTCTTACATTTGCAAGCAACATTAGAATGCTCTGTGTGTGCTCCTTAGAAGTATCTGCTGTTTCATAGAAATGTGGGAACTTCATTTCTGTGTATTTTTATATTTTGGAGTTATTGAACTTAATTGCTCTTAAACAAGTTTGTGTTCCTCTCTTAAGATAACTTTAATCCAGCTGTACAGAAGGCGTTACTGGTATGTATCTGGAAAGACACTTTCCTGTGAGCAGGTTCTAGTAAAATAGAGTAACAGCACCTAATAGCTGGTAACTATTTCTGCATTCTTTTCAAGGCAGAAGAAGTTTCATGGTCAAAAGTTACAGCAGTAAAACTAAGGGTTTTGATTTGCAGAAGATAACGCATTGTGTTCTGATTCTCTTATGTCTCCTGGAAAGTGCTGGAAATGACTATTTTATTGTGCTTGGAACCAGGATTGCTTTATCATAGTTAGCACTAAATAAAATGGAACATCATCCTGATTCCTATAGGAACTCATTTCAAAAGTATCAGTGAAATAACTGACAAGATGTAGCCTCTGTAGGAAAGAACCTTTTCTAAGTAGAGAGCAGATTTAACAGAATGTGATGTGACATTCATGGTCTTGGGAGGCTGACAGATGCCAATTCAGAGACTTCAGAAGACAACATAATACATTATACATTTCATATGGGATTCATCTCATCTAATTTTAGCCATGTAAAAGTTAAATGTTTATTCTAAACAAGTCATAAAGATCTCTTTCGATCCAGTGAACAGAGAGATGCACATCCAATGGGCAGTTTATCTCAGTGTTTTAGGAAGAGTTTAGGAAGAATTTCCTAGGTTGCTTTTTTCTGCATGAAAAGAGCTGGAAGATTGACATCCCAAGTCTGATGAAATGGGTCTCACACATTATAATGCATAAGAAAGTTTTCATAAACCATTATATACCACTGATATTGTACTGCCAGAAAGAAGCATAACTGTATGATAATTTAAATTTTATAGCGTTTAAGGAAACAGACATATTCCACAGTAGGACAATGTAGTTGTAAAAATTAAGAGTAAAGAAATACTAGATAAAGAAACACTTTTATTCCATTTTTCATTAACCTGAGCAACTCATTGCCTTTGATATTGCTAGACAGATTTTAAAGAGGATGACTGTATGTTGTATTAAGTGAAGACCTTTCAAAGGAAGCACTCACAGTATGAATTATTCCACAATTGTCCACTACAAAGTCTATTTTGACTTTGTCAAAAGACAAGGAACACAAGGCCTACAACTGCTACTGGAGTCCTGTTTCAAGACCCAGGAAACTACGGGCCTGTCAGCCTCACCTCCATCCCTGGAAAGGTGATGGAACAACTCCTCCTGGAGGTCATCTCTAAGCATGTGGAGGACAAGAAGGTGATCAGGAGTAGTCAGCACGGATTCTACTGTTATTGGAACAGTAGAAATTGCTCCATTGAAATATTGCGAGGAGCTCATTTGATAGATCTTTACACACCTAAAAAGAAGCCAGTGATATTTAGCATGACGTCTCTTCTCTCTCTCTCTCTCTCTCTCTCTCTCACTCTCACTCTCTCTCGTGTGTTTTTTTTTTTTTTTAAATCATACTTGACCAACCTGATAGCCTTCTATGATGGAATGGCTGGCTGGGTAGATGAGGGGAGAGCAGTGGATGTTGTCTGCCTTGACTTCAGCAAGGCTTTTGACACTTTCTCCCATCACATCCTGCTAGGTAAGCTCAGGAAGTGTGGGTTGGATGAGTGGACGGTGAGGTGGATTGAGAACCGGCTGAATGGCGGAGCTCAGAGGGTTGTGGTCAGTGGTGCAGTCTAGTTGGAGGCCTGTAGCTAGTGGTGTCCCCCAGGGGTCAGTCCTGGGTCCAGTCTTGTTCAATGTATTCATTGATGACCTGGATGAAGGCACAGAGTGCACCCTCAGCAAGTTTGCTGATGATACTAAACTGGGAGGAGTGGCTGACACACCAGAAGACTGTGCTGCCATTCAGAGGGACCTGGACAGGCTGGAGAGGTGGGCGGAGAGGAACCTCCTGAAGTTCAACAAAGGCAAGTGCAGGGTCCTGCCCCTGGGGAGGAATAACCTCATGCAGCAATACAGGCTGGGGGCTGACCTGCTGGAAAGCAGCTCTGCCGAGAAGGACCTGGGAGTGCTGGTGGACAACAAGATAAGCAGGAGGCAGCAATGTGCCCTTGTGGCCAAGAAGGCCAATGGGATCCTGGGGTGCCTTAGGAAGAGTTGCCAGCAGGTGGAGGGAGGTGATCCTGTCCCTCTACTCAGCCCTGGGGAGGCCTCACCTGGAGTACTGTGTCCAGTTCTGGGCTCCCCAGTCCAAGAGAAACATGGCACTCCTGGAGAGAGTCCAGCGGAGGGCTACGAAGATGATGAGGGGACTGGAGCATCTCTCCTCTGAAGAAAGGCTGCGAGAGCTGGGCCTGGTCAGCCTGGAGAAGAGAAGACTGAGAGGCGATCTCATCAACGTGTGCAAACATCTGAAGGGAGAGCGTTAACAGGATGGGGCCAGACTCTTCTCAGCGGTGCCCAGCAACAGGACAAGAGGCAACAGGCACAACCTGAAACACAGGAAGTTCTGTCTGAACCTGAGGAAAAGCTTCCTTACTCTGAGGGTGACTGAACACTGGCACAGGTTGCCCAGAGAGGTTGCGGAGTCTCCTTCTCTGGAGATATTCAAAACCCATCTGGATGCGATCCTGTGCAATGTGCTCTAGGTGACCCTGCTGGAGCAGGGAGGTTGGACTAGATGATCTCCAGAGGTCCCTTCCAACCTCAGCCATTCTGTGATTCTATTGAGGTTTCAGGGAGCATGCAGGTTTCTCTCCCCTTTATTAGTAGATGTGATGTGGTTAGATGACTTATCTTTGTCTATAGCAAATCTACAAGTATTTGAGCAGCTATTTGTCAAACTGCGAATATAAATTAAATGTTGCCATGGTATTTCACAGTCAACGTAGAAAACGCTGTTGGCAAGGCCATCTCAGAAGGTTAGAAGGAGCAAC
Organism: Struthio camelus; assembly: GCF_040807025.1. Taxonomy (NCBI): domain Eukaryota; kingdom Metazoa; phylum Chordata; class Aves; order Struthioniformes; family Struthionidae; genus Struthio; species Struthio camelus. The sequence goes on along the minus strand of NC_090947.1, from coordinate 7,070,868 downwards.
AGCAACACAATCTCTGGAGGTGTTAGGAGAAACAAACTGAAACTTTGGGGATAAGCCATCATACACAGTACATGTTGTGTAAAGTTGTGGGATGGCACATTATTTTTAAAATTTAACACCTGAAAATTGCACAGTGAAACCTCTTAAACTGGTGACACTGAAAAACAAGCATGAAACCAAAAACAATTACTCATCAGTTGACATATAGATGATGATTATTTCACAGGTGCTGTCAATGTTGTAATCTAACTTAACAGCCCAGGTACCTTGGTTTTTGCAACACAAATCAGTGACTTCTTTTGATGCGTTTAATGTCAACACAAAAATACACAGGCTGATATATTCCTTAGATGATTCATACGTATATAAATACGAACAATGTTCCCAGCAAAAGAATGGGCCCAGAATTGTGGCTGTTGGGTCTGAGGATTTAAATAGCAACATATTTGACTCTTGCATTCTTTTGTTACTAAGCTTGTGATGGTTTGCCTGTTAGTTGATTGGCATATGTGGAGAAAAGCAAGTTGCACAGTATTAGATTTCCCTTTTAACAAACCCTGGTTTTAGGTTGGCAGAAATCGCGCATTCCCTTCTGAAATTGGCACCTTATGACACGCAGACAATGGAGAGCCGAGGTCTCCGGCGCTACATCATGGAGATGCTGCCCATCACTGACTGGACAGCTGAGGCGGTGAGACCTGCCCTTATCCTCATCTTAAAGAGATTGGATCGTATGTTCAATAAAATTCACAAGATGCCTACTTTGAGGTGAGCAGGTATAATGGAAACCTCTGGGGTCCGTTTCTGATGTTGCAAGCCTTGAAATATGGGTATGTCTTTTTACTGAAACCGTCATGTACTGAATCTTTACAGCATATCAGAAAATGAACAATTTTTTTTTTTACTGTTAGTGTGCATTTATGTTGACATTTTTCATTGTGGTGTCTTCTGGTAGCAAGAGAAGAAATGCATGATTATTGAGAACTTGCAGAAATCTCATTTTTTCTCTTTTCTCTGAAATAAGTCTTTAGATTTACACCATGTCTCCACCCTCTTTATTTATTTTGGTTATAAGTTGAGGAAATTAATTTTATTTTTTAATGGAAAGTTAAACTGCAGTATTTCTGGAATAGCTTCTTATGAAAATAGTGTTATTTTCTCTGTGAACATAAGAATAGTCTGGAACTATGTAGTAGCTTTAGATTGCTCCTTCATAAAGGGAGCAGAACTGTAGCAATTGCATCTAGCCAGTGGTCGGTGAAAACTAGTGCATCATAAAGTAGTGTCATGGTATGGCACAGGCTTAGGTGACTCCAACAAATATTCGCTATGGAGCTTTTCCACCTTGGAGGCAGTGATACAAATCCAGTCTCGGTAGTGTAAAATCTCCCAATGCTGCTGATTTTTCCAGTGATCTGAGTGAAAAGAGTCATTGGTCTTGGTCACCCATCATGGACAGATGCTCTCACTCGAAAAGCTGCTTGAATCAGTCACCTTGTTGGTAGTCTGAGCTGAGAAGCCAAATGATGCTGGAGAACGTCAGAATTTGGGACTTGGACACAAAACTTTAGGTCTCAGTGGGAATCATGTACCGAACTAAGATGGAGCAAATAATAGGGAGATGACCTCTTCTTTCTGGCATGCCTACCTGCTGCATTCCTTTTGTCTCCTTTAAGAAACTCCTGTCCTTGTAGGGAATTTAGAGGGGGAAATTTTTATGCTTTCCCTTCTTGCTGGTTTGATTCCTTGCCATATCTTGTCTGCTTCTTGCTCATTCTTTCTTTCTCTCGGCCTCGAAAGGACAGCTCAGGGTTCTTCCAGTTCCTGAAGATCTTTCCTCTTCGTGTAAGTTGGAAGAACGTTCATAAATTTGAATTCCCGTCATATCCTCTCTGTAGCTGTGCCTGCGCCTCTGCCTGGCTGAGACTGCTCTTCCGTACACACAAGGAGGGAGACAGCAGAGCTACTGATCCAAATACAGCAATTTGCTTTAAGCATGATTGGGCCATGATGCCTCTTAGAGACTAGGCTGGGTGGCAGAACTCAGCAGCAGCCCAGTGAGGTACTCACATTAGTACCTTACGTGCTGCCTCGTGTGGGTGCGCAGCTCCAAAACCAGTATCAGATCGGAGTCAGATCTTATGCTCTTGCATAAGAGCGAATATGTGCTGTTCTGGAGTAGGTTTGCGAACAGCAGATGCTGAAAGATGAGATGTGCGTTTGCATGCATAAGAACTTAAACAGTGAACAGTTGATCCTCCCTGTGCCTCTAAGAAGCGTGCTGAAGAGCTTGACTATGCGTGTCATTAAGCCTTGAGCTCTCTGATTTAAAGTTATGCTAGCCTTGTCCTTCTCTCCTGACTAGTGCAAAGTCAGATGTTGGCTTGACACCTGTGCTCCTCCAAAGAGTCAGTCCCCTAAGATGAAGGTTGGGAACCACTTTGATGTTACCTATGTTGTGTCTGCTTGTGGTTAGGAAGGACTCAATTCAGCATCTGTCATGAGCCCTAAAGGCTGTTCAGCATAAAAAAAAAAAATCAGAGAATAAAGTATCCGGAAAAGAAGGGCTTTAGTGCTGGTAGGGAATGAATAAACTCTCTTGCATGGGGCAAGGGAGGTGAAGACTGAGTACTATTTGGCCAGTTTAAATTCAGGGCAGACTGTCTGGCAGTCGCTCTGGCAGAGTGGACTAGACTGCAAAGTAGCTTGCAGAGGATAGTCACAGCTGATAGGGTTTGCTGTCTCCAGGCTGAATGGATGAGGACATCCACAAGCCAGAAAAAACTGAGAAATTGTTCTCTGTCAGGAGTATGGCACAGCACATAGGCAGATCTGAGACAGCTGTCTGGTGGCTCCCTTTAATTTACCGTCTACCAGGGAAGGAGTCAGGCAGTGAAACATAGCCCATCCGCCATTGCTGTTGTGAGGGTTTTTGTTTCCCTAATGCAGAGGGACAGGAGCACCTCTGCTATGTTTTTGGTCTCTCGAACGCCCAGCGTGCTCCGTGCTTTTCTGAGCTGCGCGGGTAACATCCTTTCTCTGTGACGCACTTTGTGCTCGTCTTGGACATCGTTGCTGTCTGAAACGTTTCCTTTGTGGGCGTCACTGTATGTCAGTTGCCGTGTTTGCGAGTGTCTGGTGGGGGGCAGGAGGCCACCGGCTAACGGCACCTACTGTTGTATTCCAGGCGCCAGGTTGAGTGGGAGCCTGCCAGCAATTTGATTGAAGGGGTTTGTTTGACTCTTCAGAGGCAGCCAATCATATCCTTCCTGCCTCACCTTAGGTCTCTGATCAATGTGTGTGTCAATCTGGTGAGTAGCCAAGCAGCAACCCTGTGAACCTTTGCTAAACCTCAGTCTGCTGTTGACTTCTCTGGACTGAAGATGACAGTTCATTCCCATTCCTGTCATTTTACCTGTCCCCTTTACCCCTTGCAAGGGGACTTCGCAAGTGACACTAGAGATAGCAAGGTTCATTTTTGAAGTGGTGCATGGGGAGATACAGCGACCAGTAGCCACGGTCAAGCCATTTATTTCCGTTACTTCCCACGCACCACTTTGAAGATCCACCTTTGCCACCTTGAGCTGAGAGTTGAGGGCTGCAAGTTGGAGAGTGGGGTGGAGGAGACTGCACACACCTGGTAGAGATGGGGGCGAGGGTGGCACTGGGGATACCTACCGTCTCCAGTGGGGAAGGAACCTGATGGCTCTGTCAGAGGCCCTCAGGTGCTGGCTAGTTAGAAGGGTTTATGTGGGTGGATTCACCCCACTGTTTGCAATGTCCCTGGCTTGATCTAGTGCAGGTTTGCAGTGTACAATGTTCAGATCCCACTCTTAGTCAGCAGAATTTATACCCGAAGTGTGTTACACCAGAGAGATGATATAGATTGAGCCTGCCTTGCCTGTCTGGTCGTTCAGTGGTGGACTGTAGTGTTTCTACAGCTGTTACGCTGGAGGCAAACCCTCATTTTGAAATCAGTGGAACTACAACCATTTATACAAACATTCATGCTTATGTTCTGTGTGGAAAAATATAAATAAAAGGGGCATTTTTGTTGTAGTGGATTTAATAATCTTTTATTTTTGGAATGCAAACGTTGGAACTTTTTTTTAGCAGTAACAGAAAACCTGTCAGGTTCACCATTGCTCTGAGGAGTTCTGAAAACAATGATTATCAATTTAGGTGCAGTACTGGTGTTTGTCAGCCTTCTGTTCTTCAAGCCTGTACAGGACTCAGCTGCAAGGGCAGAGAAGCTCCAAGCTGCCAGAATTCATGAGACTTCTTTCTTGTTTAAGCAGAGGTGGCTACTGGGAGGCACTGCAAATCTAGGCCCTCAGGCTACGTGGGGTTGGTTTTTACAGAGTAAGCTCATTGAGAATCAGCCGGAGCACACTTAAAAAAAAGCAAGAAGCACTGCAGTGCTGAAGTGCAGTCATAGTGCTTACATTCAGCTGGCTGGGGACAGCAAGGGATAGCTACCAGAGGAAGATGTACTCTTATTATTAAGTTGTGTTTCATCTTTAGCTGCCAAAACTGTGAGCTGTGGAAGAGCCCCTGACTGCATGCTAATGTTCACGTGTAGACCAGTTGCAGCATGTGTAGTTGCAGTTGCAGCATGACCAAAAAGAGAACAGCCGGGAAGGTGGGGAAACATATAAATGATAATCCATGGTGGAATACAGGAAGAGCTATGCCTCCTCCCCTCCTAAATTGTCCTTCGGTTTTCTAGCAGAAAACTAATTATTGATCTTCTTCCCAGGCTGAATTTGGAGAAATAGAGTGCATTCGTCTTGCCAAAGTTTAGGGGTCTGCCATGTAGTCTCTCCTTGTTCCCATTGTCTAGATCGGTCTAGTCATTATGAAGAGAAGCAGGCAGATGCAGGGCTGTGATTTAATTTCCTCTTGAGGGGAACATCCAAAACAGGTCAAATAACTCTCCCCTAGAAGTGCTGTTTTCTTGTGCTGACTTTTCATGAGATTCCAGACAACCAGTTCCTGTGCAGGTGACTGTATTTTAGACATCTGGAGTCAGGTGAGATGAATCGCGCAGAGTCCCTGAAAACAGACTGTGTTTGAGAGGAATCTGAACATTGTACAAAACCCAGCTTAGGTCAGACTTAGGACATTGTTTTTCCGGTAGATCAGCAAGAGAAGGGAAAAGATGCCCAGTTTCAATGCAGACTTTTTGCTTTGATGACATATTTTTATTTGTTACAGTCGTTTCATGACGTATCCTCCAACTCTTAAGCGTTCCGCCAGTCCAGTGCTGGTCATTCAGGGCTGGTACTGGGTACATTTATAAATGTACCAGGTTACCTGTGCACTCCTCCCACCCTTGCTGTTTTCCTCTCCTCCCTTCCCTTTGCCTGCTAGTACTCCTTCTCCTAACTGGCCCTGGCTCCCGCAAGGTCCGCCGGGGTGGGGCTGGTTCTCCTAGAGCCACCCCAACCTGGCGCTCAGTGGAAAGCCCCTCCATTTCACATCATGTTGGAGGATATGGCATGGATGAAACTGTAAGTAGTCAGTTATGGTGATGTGCTCTGTTTGTATTGCAGGTGATGGGAGTGGTAGGACCCTCCAGTGTGGCTGACGGATTACCCCTTCTTCATCTCAGCCCTTATCTCTCGCCACCTCTGCCCTTCAGCACAGCTGTTGTCCGGCTTGTAGCATTGCAGATACAGGTGTGTCTGCCCTGGCCTGTGGCCAGGCCTGTTTTAGCTTCTAGTTGAGACACCAACTCCTCGGTGCTCTTTTTTTTTCCTGCAAAAGCTGGGCAAAAACTGTGGAACATGCACCAAAATCAAAGAGAAGCAGCATGTAAATTCTCCCATATTTGTGAAGACTTGAACTGAGCTCAGAATTCACCTGTTGGAGCCGCGTCCACAGCAAGCATCCATCAGCTTAACACTGCCGCTGAAGTGCAGGGAGTTCGGCTGATTGATGCTATCTCAGGCTCTGACAAGAACATTAGGATTCTTCACAGCATCTAAAGGGCTCGCCTAAGTCTCCTGCGACTGGAGACAGGCCCTGGCCTGGGTCATGCCCATGCAACCCTACCTCTTTTCCTGTGGGTGCATGTGCATAACCAAGAGTGGAGTTTGTGCTTGTCTGCTCTTACCTGGGCTGGTCACACAAACTGTGTGCAGGCGCCAAGAGGCAGGGCAATGTGGCTTTTCAGCTGCTGGCTCAGTAGCATCCTTGTTGTCCAGAATAACAAACCATCCTGGACTTTTTGGAGAATTTCATCACTATTCCTTTCTCATAGCAGTGCCGTGACTATATAGACTCTTTCTGCCTCTGTAACCCTTACTCTCCACATTGGCCTAAAATCAGACAGAATGGAGACTACGGTGGGGCAGAATGCAGGGACAGATTTCCTAGTCCAGCTCCAACTTGAGTTTTTAAACATGCCTCAGCACATCCAGTTGGATTCTTCAGCAGGTGTTTCTGAGCTGTAGGGCAGCTCGGGAAAGAAGGCTTGTAGGCCAAGGGATCAAAACACAGTGCTATCCCTCTGAGCATGAGACAGAAAAGGATTTTTTGGCACTGACTGATACAGAAATAGCACATATTTCTTCCAGCTCTGAGCTAATGGTTCTTTAAACAAAATCATCACCTTCTTTCAGGTCTTTGCTCTTTTGTAAAAGCAAACACCAAATTAATCACTTTTTTAACAATATTGGGGATTTTCACTTTTTTTATCCTCTGCTCCCTGTTCGCCCATTCTTTTCATGGGTTTTAAATGGGAGGAAAACTAAACATGTCAGAAAAACACCTGAGAAACCATATTCCTAATACTTCCAGCAGGATATGAAACAGAAGTGCTTAACACCCCATCAGAAAACATCTGGAATTTCTCAGTCTAGGTGTGCAAGCTTGAGGGACTGTAAGGTTCAGTTTCGTTTCACAGCTAAGTCTATAGCAATTGGGAAAAGCTGTAAATCTGCAGATGTTCTACAGACAGTCACTGGTGTTGCCATCACTAAAGAAGAAGATGAAAGACATTATGATTTAGGTTTGTGTAAGTTTCAAGAAGTGTATGTGCATTTTATTTATTTTTTCGTTCTTTGTGTTAGGTCTGATGATAGGGCAGTGTAAGGTAAGACAGGGTTCAGGAATAACCTCCATGTTCAGACAGCAGAATATTTAGATTATATCATTTGTGTAACTCCCTCTGTTCATTTTTTTATTTCCTGTATTCTGGGCCTGATCTCATTCACAGCAGTGCAGAGAATTGGGATTAAAATCTAGCTGACTCCTGTGGGAAACATCTGGTTTTTGTTAATGATGTCTATCAGTTAGGAATCTGGGTGTCTTATCTCGTGGCTATGACAAGAGCAGGTGATGCTTATGTTACCCCATGAATTCCTTACTCCTGACTGAGCGGTCTTAGGGCTTCTAATTCAATCAGGTCATCACTCCTTGTGTTGCACTGCGTAAACAGGGTGCCTGGGGGTCATCGTTCCCTGCAGGAACTTGTGTGCGTGATCTGCTGATGAAATCATTTAATCCTTTCTTATTATTACTGCACAGGCTTTGAAAGAAGATTTCCCCCTAAGCCATGTCGTCTCCCCATTCACCAATCAGGAAAGAAGGGAAGGAATGCTTTTAAACCTACTGATTCCATTTGTGCTCACAGTAGGATCTGGAAGCAAAGGTCTGATTAATTTAACAAAAAGAATATTTCTCCTCTTTTTCTGACAAGCAATGTTTGCACTTTGCCTGCTCTCTGTTGACTTTTTTTTGTTTGGTTTCCTGTCACTGGCAGTGTGTCAGCTAAAGTGCCTGTTGGGTCTGAGACTCAAAAAAGCCCCATTGGGAGCAGTTGTTGTCGTTTCGCCTGTTTGTTTCAGCTGTGCCATCGTTCTGGAGTCAGGTCTTTCACAGATGTGCTCCTCCTGTTGAAAGAGGAGTGCAAGGCAAGACAAATCTTTTGTAACAGAAGCCAGAGAGGGGAGCAGACGTCACAGAAATTGTGTGCCCCTGTGGCTTGCACCCTGCCCAATCCATGCTACTTGTGCAGCACAAATCCTGCTTCTTGCTCTCTTCTATAGAGGGTGATCACTGTTAATGAAAGCAAAGAGTAGAGGGAGAGGGGGAGGCCAAAAGGAAATGAGATCACGAGATAACTGAGCAGGACATTTCTCTGTGCTGTATAGCTCTGTGTTTGTGTGTGTGTGTGTGTGTGTTGATGTTAAAATAAACTTTGCCTTTGCTTGCAGGAGGAGAAGAAGCATAACAAGGTGTGGGGGACTAATTTTGGCTTTCGGGGACGTTGAGGTTGCACCACGTTTTGGAACTGAACAGGGTCTTTTGGGTGTCTTTGGGATGTGGCCTGATCTTTCTCTCTCTCTCCCCTCCCACTGCATCTCAGACAGCCCCTGGCTGGAGCAGCCTGAGGTCCTGCTGCTGCTCCAGACTGTTATCAATATCCTCCTGCCACCTCGCATCATCAGCACTTCCCGCAGCAAGAACTTTATGCTCGAGAGCTCCCCTGCCCATTGCTCCACCCCAGGGGATGCGGGGAAGGACCTGCGGCGGGAAGGGCTTGCAGAGTCCACCAGCCAGGCTGCCTACCTGGGTGAGTGATGGCTTCTGCTCACCCCTGCGAAGGGACAGGGATAAAATGAAGCATTCAAGACTGTAGATAGTACCAAAGAAAACCATCCCAGGCAGGAGCCAAATGAGCTCTTTAGGCATGCTTTATGTCTTGTGCTGAGCAAGGGGGACAGGCCAGAGCAGGAAGCTGGGAGTAACTCCGGGAAGTGTTGCAATGTGAGTGGTGTCTGCACTGCAGCTGGAGGAGGTTACAGCAGAAGTAGAAGTTGCTCAGTTTTCACAGTGCCAGGGTATCACAGTGAAGGCACAAAAGGCAAGTCAGCCTGCCCACCGGCCCCTAATGTCACAGCTTCAATGCCCCTTAGCTAGCCAGGGTGAAGTGTGATGTAGTCTCCCTGCGGGCCTTGTGCGTACACGGTCCTTACTGACTGGTAATCCTTCTGTCTGTATGCTGCTGCAAGGTAGTGCTATATTTTCTCACATATGGCCTACAGGTGCAAGGAAAGGAAAAAATAATCAAATCAGAGACTCGGCAGCAGTGCAGGTTATCAAGGAATATGGAGAAAGTTTTGTCTCAAAGCTCTCACTTCTCCAAGCAGCTTCCCTGCTTCCCTGATTTTGTGAGAGCACTTGCCCAAAGACTTATATTTAGGCTTTTGATAACCTGTATCTGAGGTATGGGCTATCGCAGATGAAAAATGACAATTCCCTACTGGTTTGTCCCTCCACCCCTGCCCCAAAAAACCTGCACACAGATGTGTGATGGCTGAGCTGTCTTGGCCAGCCCGTCAAGAAGGATGGAGTCAATCATTCTCCCAGCTGTTCCCTGGCTTGCTATTTGTTCCAAGGCCCAAAGCAGGGGAGCAAGGAAGCAGGGATATTCCTTCTCTCTCCTGTAAGCTGCCTGTCGGTCACAGCGCACTTTAATATACGGCATCGTTTTGAGCCTCATCTTTGTTCATCCCCTTTTGTAGTGCAGTGCTCTTGTGAATTATGGCCCTTGACTCACTGGACTGTGTTTTTGTTTAGATTACAGTTTGTCTGTGACTCATGCAGTTGTACTACCAGAAAGATTCTTTTCGTTACCCCATAAACAACCTGAAGGTTGTGGTGCTCACAGGGTGGCTCTTGGTGTGGATATGCTTGATCTAGATTTCTGAGGTTGGCTGAACAGACAGGACTGTATTCACACCCCGAGCTGGTTTCAGATCTGAATTCTAGGGGAGCAAAAGAATTGCTTTAGAAAAACTCTGCAGGGAGGAAAAGGGGAAGCTGGAGCAAGAAAATACAGAGGAACTTAGGCGTGAAGTAGGAACATTTCTAGTAACTCACAAGTAAACCTGGAAATGGGACTCAAAGGCCCTGATCCTGAGGTCTTTGCTATAACAAGGCTACCCTCCTGCCCTGCAGCAGTTGGAGACTAATAGGAAAGACACTTGTGACTTTGAGGGGTGTGTGTGTGTAGGTGCATGTGCGTGTGCACATGCCTGCATGCCTGCATGCCTGTGTAGTTTCCTTCCCACTGTGGCCCCCCATGCTCCCCCCAATGCTTGTAAAGGACGCTGGTAGCATCTCTGACTGCCGTTTGCTGGTGTGTGTTCCCCTGTAGCCCTGAAGGTGATCCTTGTTTGCTTTGAACGCCAGCTGGACAGCCAGTGGTACTGGCTGAGTCTGCAAGTCAAAGAGATGGCACTGCGGAAGGTGGGAGGGCTAGCCCTGTGGGATTTCCTCGACTTTATCGTGCGAACACGGATCCCTATCTTTGTGCTCCTTCGACCCTTCATCCAGTGCAAGGTAACAGTTGCTTTGGCTCCTGCTAGGTCACTCCCTGAAGGCAAGATATCCTTTATTCCCCTGCTGCGAACAGAGGCAACACCACTCCTGGAAGAACTGGGTGTTTATGTAGGGAGTGACTTTTCAGAAGTCTGGATGTGCTACTAGGCCTCTGAACGCTTTGAAAACAATCACAAAGTTTTATCCTAGACATCAGTAGAGTACACCAATCATAGAGAAGCTCTGACCCACGAAGTTGTAGACCAGGCTTAGCTCCCCTGGTTGGGAAAGTGCTACCAGGCTCGACCAAGAGCTCTTCCACGTTGACTTAGTTTTGCAACAAAGACGATCAAAGCACTTGGATGTATTGTGGATGCTCTGAACCTAGGAGGAAGTTGGTGTGATTAGCAGAAAGCTTCAAGAAAAGCTCTTCTGAACAGAGTTGGGCAATACAGCTAACAGCCAGGAAGCACCTCTCCACTTTACGTCTCTCAGATGTAGGTTCTGACAGGACTCTTGTGGATAGACAGACAGCTGCTAGGCTCAGGCTGCAAGGGCTTAAGCTAATCTTGGCTCTTCCCTGCTTACCATGTGCCACTCCACCTGATTATTTTGTCGTAGCCCAGTGTCTCACCACTTGGACAGACTGAATCATCTAGGAGGCAGGAACTCTCTCTCACGTGAGGGTACAGCTTAGTGCAAGGAAGCCCTGGTCCCTGTATACTAGCGTCAGTGAGGTTTTGATATAGTTCAGTTCAGTTAAATATAAGATTGTCCCTGAAAGACAGGTGGAAAAACCTCTCATAGTTACAGTCAAAACCCCATGCCTACAAGGAGGACAGTCTGCTGGCTGCAGGCTCGCACTGCTCTGGAGACTAGTCCCAGCTCACTGGGTATCGTTTTGTTGCAGTGCTAACATGTCCCAATTTTGTTAATGCCTTTCTCAGCTGCTGGCCCAGCCGGCGGAGAACCACGAGGAGCTGACTGCCAGACAGCACATTGCCGACCAGCTGGAGAGACGGTTCATCCCACGCCCTCTCTGCAAGAGCTCCCTCATTGCAGAATTCAATAACGAGCTGAAGATCTTGAAGGAGGCAGTGCACAGTGGGTCTGGTAAGCAGGCCAGTGAAGAGGCCGGCAGCCATCAGCCCAGTCTGGATGGCTGGCTGGGCATGTAGGTTGACTTCTGAGGCAGTCCTGCCCACTGTCTGGAAGGGGGATGGGATAATCCACTTGCACACCAGCAGCCCCTGCCTGGATCAGTTTCTGTGCCCAGCCCAGGGCTTGTGCCCTTTCCTGCACCTCTCCCAGCAGCTGCCTCTCGCTGTCGCAGCCGGCCCCCAACACAGTGCGGAAAGCCATTACCTAAACCTCTGTAAACCTGAAGCTGCTCTTGTAGAAATGTCTGCCTGTTTGTCAGCAGCAGATTTGTCTCCTCCTTCCTCCTCTAAGTCTACTTTTGTTTTTCTTTACTGTTACAAACCAGTGAGGTCCAGTTTAGCGTCTCTGAGGCCGCAGCGCACTGAACTCTCCATCAGTTTCCTTTCGAGAGGGGACACTTTTCTCCTGTGCTAGTTACCTTGCAGCCACGAGAGGGCAGCCACGGCTTACACACGGGAGAGATTTTTATGCGCTTTGTTCTTAGGAAAGGGAAAAAAAATAGGGAAGAAGTTGAGAAGAAATTGCCTTTTCTCCGTGGTAATAATTTGCTTTATTTCTAAATGCTGCAGCTGATCTGGAAATTGTGACAGTAAGGTTCAGGGAGAAAACCAGAGGGTGTAAGAAAAACAGCCGCAGCAGAGATTTCAGAGAGATTAGGTGAGCCAGGGCAGCTATATTCGTGCAGCATCAAGTGAATCTCTGTTGAGAGAGTATCTGTTTTACCACCTCCCTGCCCACTCACAGCCCCATCCGTGCAGGCTGAATGAGGTGTCCCGACATGGCTGGAACGTTTGGTTATTTATTTCCAGTGCCGTCACTGACTTGGGTTTGGTTTTCCCACTCTTGCGCAGCTTACCAAGGGAAGACATCTGTCAGCACTGTGGGCACCTCCACGTCTGCTTACCGCCTGAGCCTTGCTACCATGTCCCGCTCCAACACAGGCACTGGCACAGTCTGGGAGCAGGACAGCGAGCCTTCCCAGCAGGCCTCGCAGGACACGCTGAGCCGCACAGATGAGGAGGATGAAGAAAGTACGTGGCTACTGATTTGAGCTAAGCACCCAACACTGAAGATGTTTTCTTGATGCCGCAAGGGAAGGCAGTTGATCCTGTCCTTGTACCAGTATGAACAAAAGGCACATGGGGGGGAGCATGAGGCTAGGAAATAGGTGTGAGACATTATCACAGTGAGTGATAATATCTCCTCCTTCCCTCCTGAGCTCCTGAACAGAGTTTCCCTCCACTCTTCTGGGTAGAGAAAAGGGAAGGGCACAGAGATTTTAGCAGGTGAGAGCTGGGCTGGCCTGCGATCCTCACAGTGCTGACAAGGCATTTAGCTATCCAGTCCTCTCTTTGACCTTAACTATGAGAGTAGGCTGGCTCTGTTGGCTGGCTCTGTAGTGAGCATCCTGTTCCTACAGGACCTTAGTACTTCCTGCTCCTCACTTCTGTCCAGATGCTCTGACATGGGATATGTTGTCCTCGTGCAGCATGGGATCCAGCTGTGGCTCTCTGCAGGGTGGAGTGGCTGTGTGCTCGTGTTACCCGATTAGCAAAGAGGACGTTAAGCCTTAAACCCACTGACAACAAATGCTTGTCCTTCTTTCTGGGTTGCTGGCAAGTCCTGAGTTGCCAGTCCTGAGGTTTTCTGGCACCAGTTTGAAAGGAGTGGGCTGGTGAATCCTTTTGGTACTAACTTGTAATGGCCTGAATGTTGCTTCGTCGTTTCAGCTGGGTTCATGTTATTCTTGGAATTTTTCTTTCTTTCTGCTTCTGAGTTGTCCATCTGCTTCAGAGTTGTCCAGCATGGAAAGCCAGGGTAAAAAACTGCTCATGTGTCATCAGGCTTGGGCTTTCCCGTACTTTGGCAGGGATGTTGTCTTCTGATGCTGCAATGGTTGGTTGCTTTAGTGTCTTTTCACTTCTGTATTTGAGGAGTGCTGGATATTCCCAAAAGACATTAGACAAAAAATGTGAAAATGGGTGGTTCAGAAAAATGGCCTTTGTGGTTATGGAGCAATTGCCTTTTGGGAGAAAAACAGCCTGAAACTTCGCCCAACTTTGTTTCAGCTAGGTTCATTACTGAACATCGCATAATGCACCCAATGTTGCGCTGCTAATACATTGCTCAGCTGGACACTGTGGCAAACACTGGTTTCAGCCACAGATTAATTATGCGCCACTGTGTGGCACGATGAGTGCTATCTTCCTGTTTGCTTGCAGCAGTATTACTTCAGCCCTGTCTTATTTTAAAGCTGTCATAAAATACTTCAGTATTTCAAAATTGGAAAAGGCCAAAAAGAAAAGAGAAAATTACACAAAACTTCCCCTTTGTTTTATTTGTTTGTTTATAATGAAAGTTGTTGTGGTAAAAAAACACTGCAGAGTAATTTCTTTCTAGATACTTTATGCAACTTTGAAACAGCATCGAAAATTTTAAGCAGTCCTAATCACAATCCAACTATCTGCAGAGTTCAGCCACAGTATGATATATTTGAGTCAATTTATCCTTTGTGTGTGTGTGTGTGTGTGTGTGACTTGTAAAACGCATGTCCCAAACCTTCTTGAAGGTTAAAGGGTCAGCTGTGTATTTTGCTTTGTTATGCCTTTTGTCTTTTATAAATTGCTTTGCTATATGTTAACAGCTGTTTATTTTGTACCAGCACAATGTCCAGTTAAAACTTTTATGCCAGAAAGCATTGTATATTAGCGAACAATTTAATAATCACGGGAATCAAGCCCTAGTAGAAGCTAAATTCCCCCCTTTTTTCTGAGAGACATATAAACAGAAAACAGAGAGGTAAATCCCTGCCCCATGTATTCTGGGATCCTCATCCTGCAGAACTTGATGCATATGTCTTTCTGAATTACGACAGTAAAATCTAATAGAAGCATTCAAATTTGCAGGCTGGGGGCCTTGATTAAGGAAACGCTATGTAGACCTTTGGCGTCCTGCCATTGCTAGACAGCTGTAAATGTGTAGTTGGGGTTTAGGGTGGTTGTTTCGCCTCTTTTCCTGGTTTTTCTTTCTTTCTAGATGACTCCTTGAGCATGCCCAGTGTGGTAAGTGAACAAGAAGCATACCTTATGGGTGCCATTGGGAGGAGGCGGTTCTCCAGCCATCTCTCCAGCGTGTCTGCACCTCAGGCTGAGGTGGGCATGTTACCCAGCCAAAGGTAACAACATGGGCTTTTTACCTTTCCCATTACGTTCACGAGAGCAGAAATGGTGCAGGTATATTATGTATAACTCAGAGATGTGAGGTCCTAGAAACAGCGCCAACACAGAGATGCTAAATGTATTCGTCCTGAAGTAGTGTTGGACCAATGGCGCAGGTTTGGAAATACTAATTTTCCAGGATGATCTGTGTGGCGTAGGCTCCAGAAGAGAGAGCTGTCATCTCTAGAAACCTTCATCTTAAACAGTTTTGGAAATCCTCGGCTCTACTATTTTCCTCCGCTGATACAGTGAATAGCAAAAAGAGAAGACATGATTTTGGGTTCTGCATTGAGCCAGAGGACTCTGCGCAGTTCGTACAGGGAGTAGGGCGTAATCCCGAGAAGCTAGCAAAGAGGGCAGAGGTATTCTGTTTGATTTACTTTGTTTTCTTCCACGCGGTCTTTGTCCTTCCTAGAACAGTAACTAGCTTGTCTCAGAAGGCAAATGTCAAATTCAGGGAAGGGATTTAATGGGAGTGTTTAAAACCAGAAATATACTTGTTGATTGAAATAACCCCTGAATGCCTCTTATTCCTGGCTAACATGGAATGGGGAAAAAGGGAGAGGAATTTGGGAAAGGTACATGTCTTTAGGACATTTGGAGAGGGGAGTTCTGCATTTATATGTGTTTTTTTTGCTAAGTAGGTGTTTCTTATTTTACTTCTTCGTGACATAGTTATGCTAAAGGTATCTAACAATGAACAGATTAATTTATGTTATTTCCTTTGAACCTTTAAAGAGTAAAATTCTACATTATCTCTTGACCAGCCTTGGAAAATCAAACAGCATTGTCCTCTCCCCAGTCTTGCTTGGAATTAAAGGAATAACCTTGATGCATGAAGGAAAAGTAACAGCTGTGGTACATACCAGCAGAGATAGGAGAAGTGATTTACAAGGGCAGAGTTGCACAGATTTTATCCGGGAGTTTTCACAAAAGGGCTTATGGGAACTCATTTGATTTTTGAACCTAATTCATTCAATCCCTTTGCTTCTTGAAAAATTAATATGCAAGACTACATTTTCCCCAATCTTTCACTACAGCCTGTAATGCATAAACTTCATATGAGCCACAGCTGACTGATTGCGACGTTTGCTTAGTGCAATCCCAAGTCATGGTGATGCTGAGAAAAAGTGTTTAATTAAAACAGAGCTTTGGTCTCTATTTTTTAAGTACGTGGTATACTAGGAAAATTGCTTTTCATCTGTATGGGGAAGTACAAGCTCACTAGGCATAATCATAGTCCACAACATCATGCCCTTTTTAGTTATGGATGGTCTCTGGGCTTTTTGACTGCCTCACAAGCATAAACTAATTAATGTGAAGTAATATTGTTATTGCCTTCCTGCTGGTTACCCAGCAGACTGCTTGCTTGCTTTCTTTCATGTTTTTCCTGTGAGCTGAGAGGGCTGCTCCTGCCTGAATGGCTGAAGTGTACAAAAGCAATGTGATTGCATATTCATTTGCCAGGATCCACACCAGCTGTTTGCTTACAGTTTCACTGCAGTACAGGACCTTGTTTTCCAGATGTTTGTCCTTAGAATTGTATCAGAATGAGAATGGTCTGCAGCTCATGGGAAACAGATTAGGAGTCCCTCAGGAAGAACTGATGGATCATGAGGGAGGGGGAAGAAAAAGGCTTTATATGAAGCTAGGAGTAAATAGAACCAAAATAAAGGAAAATGCTGCGGGAAAATGGCTTTGAAAACAGTTCCCTGCCTTTATTTCCTGTGAAAACACATCCTACTGAACTTCCCAGCTCCCCAGTTCACAGCAGAGATTTAGAAGTCTCCATGTAGTGTAAACTCCCTCTAAACGTTGCTCCTGTTATCAGATGTTCTTTCAGCTCCTTCTGAGTCATATATGTGCTGTTAAGCGTGCGAGACCAATTAATGTTACCGTCCTATTTTTACTTTTTTTATTCCGTTGATATTTTTTCCCTTGCAAACAGAGACAATCGCATGCTTTTTGCATTTTCTTTCCCTAAATTCTTAATCTCCCTGCCCCTCCTGCAGTGAACCTAATGTCCTCGATGACTCCCCGAGCCTGGCCACTGAGGGCAGCCTCTCTAGGTACAGTGTTAACACTACCTGTCTGTCAGTGTGTGTGCCGGGAAACGAGCTGTTTCCAATCTCCTCTGTCTCTTTCCCTCACCTTTTGTCGCTCTTTCCATCTCTGTCTCTTGTGGCTCATTGATATTCAGGCCTGCAAGTCAAAGGTGTAGCAACCCACCTTCAGTTTTCAGCTTTGATTGCCAATAACTTTGAGGAAGTTAAGGGGAAGGGGGAAGGAAAACCTCTAGCAAGTTAAATAGTGGTCTGGCTAGCCTTGGGGGTTTTCCCCTTGTTTAGCAATTACTTGAGAGGCCTGAGGAAGATTATCCACAAGGCATTAGCTGTAGCCTGTTATAAGCATTAGTCTGGAGGCTTATATAAAACAGAGACATCTGTTTTTCCATTCATCTCACAGTGCTGTCACTACAAAGACTTCATAACAATGCCGAGCTGTGTTTTTTAACGTTCACTAATAAAACCAATTATGACAAATCCTGTGGAATATAGTTCTCCATGGATGCTTTACAGTAGTTCTACTTATTTTTGCAACGTGTTTCCAGTCTTCCAATAGCAGCTTCATAAAGATTGCAGGTAAACACCATTAGTACGTATTTAAAATTGCCCTGTCAGAGCCCGAGGTCTGAACAGCCTAGCTGTGGGCCGGAGAGTTTGTGTGCAAACACGGCTACGGCCTTGCCTGTCAACTGGGTCAGCTGTGAGCTTAGAAGGGAGGTCTGCACCTTTAACGGTCAGCTCAGCCATGTTAATCGTTCTTACCGTCCTGCTGCTGCGCTCATACCTCTCCACTGATCCTCACGAGGCCGGAGAGCTCCCCCTTGTCCCGAGAGCATCTCTGTTTCCTTCCAGAAGAACTCGGCCCCTTAGGTTGGCAACATGGAGGGTAACACGGTATTTCAATCTTTTACGCAGCTATAGATGTGGACATGCTGAGAGGCGTTTGTGTGAATGGCTTTCATTTTGTTGGTTTGGTTTGGTTTTAGATGTCAGCAGTGGCTTCGGGGTGGGGACAGGCTGCTTTGTTTGTTCATTCTTCTTCTCTCGGCTGAGAAACGGCGAGTCTATCATTGGTTGCGTCACTGAGATCATCCCATGATTCATGGCGTCCTTTGTGTGTGTGAATCCGGCCTTGGCCGATCGGTCTCTAATTGGTGCTGCTGTGAGGGTGGCATGAGGAAAAGATACCAGTTCTTTGGCAGAGGCAGGAATATTGTTACCTGTTTTTGTTATGTAGCAAAATGGATTGCAGGGTCATCTGAGCATGTTTTGGAGAGAACAGAAGTCGTACAACTGAAGAAGTTCAGTGCACTCCTTTAACTAGACCTAGAAGCTCACTGCAGGTGAGGTGGATGAGGAGAAGAGAAGATCCGTAGCTGAGTTACAGCCATCATGACCTCCTATCAGGTGAAAGCAGTGCTGAATTTAAAATGTTTTGATCTCGTTAAGTGGGAGTCCCTCTTGGTAACAACTCCTGGTGAGAAGGCCAAGGAATTCGTGTCAGCTAAGTCAACTGAGGAGTTTGAATCCAATAGTTTATTCTGATCCCTGAAATTCAATCAGCTGTTCAGTGGGTTGCTACGAATTTCTGTCACACCAACCTTTGCGAGGAAGCAGGACGCTGTAACCTCTACGCTGTTCTATGGTACAGAGCTTTCCTTAGACAAAGAGGTCACTAGGTGTGTTTGGGGGCTGTTTCTACTGAGGTTTATTTTTTTGTCAGGAGCAGGCACTGACATCTGCAGGAAAGGCATCAAGGCTGCAAAACCTTAGAAAGGAATGAAGGCAGCAAGGCAAATACTGCAATTTTTTACTCTTCCAAAAAATCTAGATTGCAGGTCTGTGCAACAGGAAAAGACAGTGCTTCAAATGCATCGTTAAATGTGCAAATTGGATTTCTCCTCAAAAGGAGAAGAGTAATAAAGCAGACGTGCTAGGAGTTTATTGTGCTGTGGGAATCACAGGACAGAGTGAAGGTGTTTTCATATTCAGGAACATTACCTGTGAATAAAGCAGGCTTCACTTTTTCTCACGTAACTTGGATTTTGGCTGGAGCACAATGATAACAGCAGTTTAGGATTGCCTTATGAATTCAAAGCTGATGTTTAGTCATAACTGACACAGGGAAAAAAATCATATGGAGAAGAGACCCATATAGCAGGTAGGAGTTTCAGATAAATTAAACAAATAGTGACAAACACAAAGGAAATGAAGTCTGTTTCCCTCTGTTCTTATAACAGATAAGAGTCAGCCATGTAGAAAAGCAAGGAAGACAGGAAGGGGACGACCTTTAAATGCTCGGGAATAAGTAGATAGCATACGGTACATGGCTGAGGAGCATTTGTGTTCAGCGTTATGATTTATTGTGGTTGTAATCTGAGAGGGGACGACATGTCTCCAAATCATGAATGGAAGAAGAGTAAGAACTTGTTGTAATGGAAAGCTACTGCACAAAGACGTTTCCTGTTAAAGTTTCTAGTTATGCTTATCTTAAATTAATTGTGGCTAATAAGGAAAAACTGGAGCAAATTCATATTACCAGGGCAAGTGTAGAGGAAGAAGAGTTTTTTCCTAATGCTAACTTTTCTGGGAATATAAGAGCTGGAGTTCATCTATGTTTTAACCTATCCTCCATTGGCCTTTGTCCGTTTACCCCCTCATTCAGATGTCTCGGGACACAAAGTGTGCACATGCTACCATAATGGCTGGGCAGGCATGTGCACCATTTTAGCAGACTTTCAAAATGCTGTGCTTCCTTTGTCTGTATTTTGCTTTCCTCCTCTCTTTTTCCCCCCCAGCTGCATGTTTTTTCTTGTAATTCATGAAAATAATGCCAACCTGACGTTTCTTTTAGCCCCTACTATGCGATTAGCTGTCATGTCTTGTAGGGCTGGCAACATGTTTCCATGAAGTCAGTTTTGTTTGCTCTTTTGTTCGCCTCTCTGTGCCCTAAATATCTAATGGGAGTAACATTATTGTGAAGATACATCCCCTGTCAGAGATGCTCAAGGAGTGACAGAACAGCATTTTGATGGGCAGGAAAATTTATTGTTTTGTAATTCCAAGGTAAATCTGGTTTATGTACTGTAACAAAACCCTTCGTGTCAATCACGTTGCCGCAAGAGGGAAAGGTACTGTTAGGTGAAATGGCATTTGATTCAGTATTCCTTGACTGGGTCCCTATAGGCTGACAGGAAAACCAGTATACTCTTGGTCAGATTTGGTAAACAAGGAGAGAGAGAAAAAGAGGGAGGGTTTGCAGAGAGTCAACAGTCTGTCCACCGCGCTAATTTTCACTGAACCAAGATGAGTAGTGCTGTTCTTTGACAGGAGGACAAAGCCTCATGAAGTGAAAGGTTATATCAGGAAATTCAGTCACTCGTCTGAAATTTGCAGGCTCTAGGATTCTCTCTCTCTTTCCCTCCCTCCTTCAAAACTAGTGGGCAAAAGGCAAAAATGCAGCTGTACCAGGATTGTGCCGGGTACAGGCAATGCTGCAAAGCTCCACTGCACTCTGGTCCACCAATTTGCCTGCAATAGACATCTGCAATTCCGGCTCATAAGATCCTCCCAAATTATAGCAATTTGTGTAATGAGTCAGTCCTGGAAATAAACATCCAGCTCCCGAAACTCATTTCACTTATGACATAAGCCAGGATTAAAATCCTAGACTCCAGCAGGAAGACACAAAGCCCAGCCATTTTGTTGCTCACCTCTCTATTGTTTGTCTTCAGTGCACAGATTACTCCATGGGAATCACTTCTTTCCTCGTGTCTAGCCTCTGTACACTCGTGTGATCTCCTTATCTCATGACCTTTTTAAGGTGTTCTCATGATGCTTGTGAAATGAATTTTTTCACGAGTAAGTTTTAATGTAATCCTAGAAACTGAAGATTAAGAAAGTTTTACAAGCTGTAACTTCAAGTAGTCTGGATCGTAAGTTTAGAGACTAATTTAAGCTCAGGCTCTTTGCTTTCATAAAGAATGATGTGTTACTTCTGGACCAAGCAGTCATATGTGCTGCAGCCATCGTTTGGGTCAAGGACGCAGTCCTACTAACAGGAAGTAACGTTGAGCACTCTGCCTATTCAGGGAGGGTGTCTGCATGATGTTTAGGATGCTTGGTGTATAAGTCATTTCAAAATCCTACGCAAAAGCTGAATAATATATTCCAGAGGCTGATGATCTCATTTCAAAGAGCTGTTTGAGGGAGAAAAGGACTCAAATATATCCTGGGGTTTTTTCTGGCTTTGAGCTTGCAGCAGCTCTTCCTTTGTTCCAAACCATTGCAGTTGCAATGAGATTGCATGGCTGGGATTAGAAGGCTGTGGTAAGACAATCAGAAGAGAAAGAGCTTCAGGGGCTTAAGATAATGTCTTTCTACTGAAGTTGCCAGTTGCCTCCCCAGCAGAGCTGATGGAAAAATATGCGTATGGTTCAGCACAAACTCTGACTTTAGTTTAAACTGATAAAGGAGGAAGGAATGGGACTTTCAGCTCAGTTAGCAAGACTCTGACCTGAAGCAGAGCAGGAGCGCTCTCACGGTCTGTTCCACCAACCCTGCTAAGGGCAGTAGCTTCTGCCAAAGGGAAGAATGAGCAGTGTAGGAGAGAGAACTTTTTAAATCTCTTCACAGACATCCTCCATGTCTTTTCTGACCAGGTGTTTAGCTTTGTTGTCGTCTTCTGCTCCTGGTAAGTCAGGCATAAACCTTCACTCCGTTGGTGATACTAAACTCCTCCAGGGAGATCCAAGGAAAACATCCAGAGAAAAGAATGTTGTTTTCCTTTAGATTAACGCATGCCAAAGGCAAAATGTATTATAATACTGAATCTTCAACAATGCATACCAAATATAGCTGGAAGTTGCTTAAATAGGATACGTGGCTCAGTGGATTCCAGTTTGTCCCAAATAAGCAGCTGCCTGATTTTTTTTTAAAATAAGTCCATCTAAATGTTGCTAACTATTGTAACCATATGTCTCTCAGACATAGTTCATTCAGCTTAAATGTTTTGTGACCACTCCCTGCTAAGTGACCAATTTTTAACTGTTTGGAGGAATACAGTACTTTGATTAAAAAAAAAAAAAAAAAAAAAAAAAAAGGAAAAAATAAAAGAGGGGAGGGTGGTATTTTTATATTCAGTAAACAGGTTAAATTAGTAAATCAATGATCACTTGAATGGTAGAATGAGATGGTGTGTAGCTGAGCCTGTTTCATTGCTAAAGATTCTTCTACTGGAGATTTTCAGATATTTTGTGCGAAGATACTAACAGCTAAAATATCTATTTATGTATACATGATATATATATATATATTTTTTTTATACTTAGTTGTATTTTTCATTTGTTAGCCACAAAGAGACTTAAGGCTGCAAGTGTTGAGTGTGGGGCCTTGTTCACATAAATCATGCCTCCATTATGTGAATGGATCCTTTGTCACTTTGTGTTTGTTTTTTGTTCGTTGACTTAAACTGAAATTAAAACCAGATGACAAAAATTGCGATGAGGCTGTGGGATCTAATTGGGAGGGAAAAAAGAAAGCTTTTGAAACACGGTCCTTGAAAAGGGAACAGCAAACAAGAAGGCTTTTGAGCTAGGAAGCTGATATTCTTGCCTTTGTTAATGAAGCCCATGTGGCAAAGGATGCAGAGAAGTGAGTGTTGTTCAGTGGGGTGCATCAATCAATGACTGAAAACTGAAATTTGCAGTTATCTGCAGTTGGCTGCCACCTGTGCGTGGCCAAGTCCTGAATGCCATGACTCCTCCTCCTACCCTTTCCTAAGGCCTGGAAGCCACAAACCAATAGAAACGTCCCCTCATCCTTCAAAGACAATATTGCTCTTTGAAGTGACTGTGCCATTAGTGGTTGGTTTGTTTGTTTATTTATTTATTTTAGTCACAATTGCCAGGACACTTACTAGTTACTCAGGGTGATTCTGTGCTTGACCTAATGCTGTCGACATCTAACAGGGTGGCAAGCGTGCAGAGCGAGCCAGGCCAGCAAAACCTTCTTCTGCAGCAACCCCTGGGGAGGAAGAGAGGCCTGCGACAGGTGAGAACGTGGGGAGGGAACAAACCTGCTTTCCTTCTGTTTGCTTTGGTTTGGTTTGGTTTGGTTTTTCTAGTCTATGTCAGTTTTGGAACCATCTGTGAGTGTGACCTATCCCTTTTACCTAATTTGCAAAATTCTAGCATAGTCATTGGAGTTAGTAAGCTCTGACAAGCCCCTAAGAAAGGAGGTGCGCTCTGTTTTAGCTTTCCAAAATCTTTTCTGTGTAGGCTTTTGTATTTTTTTTTAATTGAAATGAAGGTCACACAAACCTCATTGCACTGAAGGTCTCACAAACTGCATTGCGTTACATTCAATATTGAAGCTGAAAAGGCATAAGAAGCAGAATTTCACTAGCTGTTTTCATATGAAGGAGATATCTGAGCCACAGAAACTTTAAAATGTGTATCTGCTAAACGCACGCCCAGTGAACAGGCATCTAGAGGAAGAGATGATGATGACGACGATTTGTTCTCCTTAGTGAGCTACAGACTGTGTAATATGTGATCACGCCTCAGCCGAGCATGACTCTTTCTTCCAATATTTAGCTTCGAAGACCACTTCTGTCACGTCAGAAAACTCAGACTGAACCTCGTAGCCGTCACGGAGCTCGACTTTCGACCACGCGGCGGAGCATCCAGCCAAAACCAAAGCCTACTGGTAGGGCAGCACTGCATTTTCAGAACTAGCGCTTCATATTTTAAAGTACAAAATACTATGTTGTTGTTTTGGCTTTAAGGAAGAGTTAATATGTTTGAAGAATATGTAAGATCTTTTCATTGTAGAAAGAAGTGGTGCCCTGTTTTACTAGTCTGTGTTTGGTTCAGGTTGGTAATGGCTGGAAATTGTAACAATCTACTTGCTCTTCACTAGTGTAGGTTAAGTGAAGTCCCAGCAGTTTCATCTTTTTTTCCTAGTGAGTGGATGTCCTATCAGAAAATCGTCCTTTCAAGACACTTTAATGGTTTCTCCAAAGGCCATCAAGGTGCTAGATATGGACAGCGAACTATCAGGTCTCCTGAAGGTGTCCTCCACTGAGAATGCCTTGGCTGAAACACTCAGATGTGCAAATCTTTAAGCTGCTAGTGAAAGTGGTAGAAAGAAGGAAACGTCACGTTATTTGCAACCATCGCAGTAGAGTGCCTTAAGGGTTGTATATGGAAATAAATAGGAGAACTGTTGTAGTCTTTGCTGCATCCATGCAATATGTTTCCCAGGGTCAGCGCTGCTAAGTAGGGCAGGGTAGCTGTATTCTGCACCATCTAAAATGAGCAACTAATTCTGGAGGAAAGACTTGGAGGAGCAAAGGTTGCTTGCTAACTCTCCAGGTCAGTCAGGATTGCACTGGGGCAACAATGCTGTTGGAGATGTTTGGAGCGTGACACTTGACCGAGACTAGTTAAAAGCAGGAGGAGGGGTATCAACTTTACAGTTAAGTTTTAGCCTAGCTGCCTTCACCCTGTGCTACTCTTTTGTTATCGCTGTAAAATAGATTCAGTCCAGGGCAGGAACTGGGGGGCAATCAGCTGCCCTCTTTGTATTCTCAGATTTCCTGCAAAACCTTGGGGAAGTCCCTTACATATTTGCATCTTGGTTTCGCTTTAGTTGAGGGCAGTAACGCCAAACTCACACGGGAATTCAATTCATTGTATTCTTCTGGGATGGAAAGATGTTATGAGTGGCATTTATTTCACCAAGCTGTGGCAAAGATAGGTATGCTGAGTAGTTTTCAGGACATCCCTGCCTCTTGCATTGGCTTTAGAATAAGACTAGGGCAAAAAGCTTTTAGATTAGACTCCGTTTAGCCAGCTTACAAAGATGGAATGAATCATGAATCCTGTCTTAGCTGTAAAAACTCTAAGGATGCTCTCTTTGCTTTGCGTGTTGTGCTTTCAGTCCTAAATCAGACCATTTTAATACTCAGTTTTCTGTATCTTTTTGTACCCTTAGTGGAGCAGAAGCGGTCAGTGACTTTCACTGAAACCCAGGCTGAGGCAACAACAGCCTCCGCAGCCAACCCCTCAGCTGCAGTAGCCCAGCAGCAGGGCTGCAGCCCAAGCAGCCCCCCGGGGACCAGCAAGCAGGAAGCTCTGAGTAAACCTGTGCTGACTTCCTCGCCTGCCATTGTTGTAGCTGATCTCCATAGCCAGACTGCTGGCCAGGTAATGTGATTGACAGTTTTACCATGCGTGCCTGCTGCTTCATCTCAGCTGGGCTGATTTAAGTTGCAGGGGAAATTTATAGGGAAATGCCTAATGCATCACAGCGATATAATGAAAGCTAGCTTGTGAGTGACGACAGCAGACTCTTCTGTGTGTCTTTCCTTTAAGCCGAGTTTGCCGTTCATCCCCCTACTTTTATAAACCACTGACTTCTAGATCTTTGCAGTGATTCTTAATTTGCAAATCTGTTTCCTGCATCTTCCCCTTTCACCTTCCCATCACACGCACACGTCCTTCTGAACCTGCTCACCAGTGCAAGTGTTCGTCTACTGGTCCTCACAGCTTGCTCTCTGAGAAATGGAGCTGAGTATTTGCTAGACCAGTTAGTCCTTAAGGAAGGATTCCTTTAAAAACTCATGACTGTTTTAGCAAAAGTAGCACACTTCAAAAGAAGCTGTTTGTCCAACGTTCTTCTGTGTTGGACACCGCTGAGGGCGGTGTAAGGACAATCACAATTGTCCTCCCAACCCGTCAGTGACATTGAGATCACTTTTATAAGCCCAGATATCTAGTGTCTTGTGGACGAATGTTCTTTGCCATGAACAAATGAAGACACCCCTTACAGAAAATGTACTCAAAAATGAAATGAGGAAGTACTAATGACTGAAATCAGATAAGCCTTTCTGGTCACTGGTACAAATTTGATTCACCAGCAACAGTATGTATCATCATTAGGGCAGAATTTTGGAGATGTATAACCTACAAATGGCTGCCTCTTCAAAGTAAAAAGTAGTTATGAGTGAGAAAATGTTATAGACGTTCCCCTGCATTTTTTCTCCCTCCTCCTTTCTCCGAGTTCTAGCCTGACAACTGGCTCTTCTCAATTCCAGAGCGAGGCACTTCCTACTGAGAAGGAGAAGGAAAAAGAGGAGGGCTTGGAGTCCCGGCCAGCAACGGCACAGAGCACCCCACCCGCACAGGTCTCCGACACCGAGGACTATGCTGGCCTTGAGACCACCAGCTTGCTGCAGCACGGGGACACTGTCCTTCACATCAGCGAGGACAATGGGATGGAGAACCCTTTGCTGGCCAGTCACTTCAGCTTCGCACATGTGGAGCTTGGGGAGACTGACGTCGATCTAGATGAATCTCATGTTTAAGTCTGGGGGAAGTGCAGTAGTGGGAGGAGGAAGAGAAATTGTACCTTCTCCTTTGAGTCCCCTGGTAACTGATAAAAACAAGAGCACTTTATTATCCAACAGCCGAATATCGCTAACAGCCTGTTTGCTATAGATTGGCAAATTTCTGTTTGTCAAATCTGTTTCAGTTCAAGGTGAGACCACAGGAACAGAGGAGAATTTTTTACAAAATTCTCAGGGTTGGGGTGTGTGTGCAAATATGTGGTCCGTAAAACCTTGATCTGGCAATCTGGCATGTACTGTGATCATGATCAGCAGCTTCTCTGGGTACTGTGTGAGGCTGTTGTACTGTGTGAGGCAGAAAAGGAAAACTTCTTTGAGGTTGTGCCCCGGGTTTATTGTAGTTTTTGGGAGCAGGGCTATATCCAAGGCTCTTAAAACTTAGTACTGACAGTCAAAAGCTTGATTTTTTTCACCCTGGGACTATTGTTTCTAACCAGGGAGCGAGTAGATTTTTTTTTTGTTTTTGAACTGCAGACTTTAGTTGAGTTTACTTTTGTCTGTTGGTTTCATTCCACTCTGTAAGATATTACCCTTGTGTTACAAAAATATTTGCTCTGTAAAACTAAATACAGTACATACCGTAGGAAGGAATGCACGTGCTGTGCACAGATATAGATGGGCAGGGGGCGAATGGTCTGCAGATGGTATAAATAGTCCTAGCTGTCCTGCTTAGAGGTACTGAGTAATTCATCTCTACTGTTTAAAAAAAAAAACAAGAAACCCCATCAGGAATGCGTGGACCTAATGGTACCTAGCAACTGCTCCATTGATGCTGTCTCATGTACTTAGATATAGGGATTTAAAGTAAATATTTATATATGGTATTTTCATGTTCCCATCTATACATATATACATATATACATAGATATATATATACACACATATATATCTACATTGTAAACAAAAAATGGGTATTGCAGGGCAGAAACTTGATGAAAGAATCTATTTTTGGCATGTTGAGATTGTATGTAAAAAGGTTCCATTTTACCTCTGTAGTGTTCATAGCTGCAAGTATTAGATACATACATGTAACATTTATAGGTAGGTGGTGAGGCCCCTGGAAAATCGGCTGATGTCATGGCTGAGTTGTGGTTTATGCTGCAGCATCATGGAGTTAAACTGAAATGTGAATTTAGCCATTAGCTACTATGGGCAAACTGCAGAACAGCTGTGAAATAAGCCATGAAATCGTAAGCAGTGCACAAAGTAAGTGTGCTTTGGGATTCGTATACTGGATTTTTCAGCTCCCGTTAGAAGAACAAGATACTGCAGTTTGTATTCATGGCATTACTGTGCAGAGGAAAATCTTTAGGTCGTCCTAAGAGTTTCTAAAATGTGCTAATTAGCAGTTGGGAATTTTTTTGACCGTGGGGGTTGGTGATGTGAACATACGTGTCATAAAACAGCATTACTGAAGAGACAGAATAGTATCCTCTCCATCTCCCTGAAAAGGACTCGCAGATCTCTTCAACAACTCAGAAATAGCTGTTTAAAATACTGCCATAAAAAAGACAGTCTCACTGCTGTGGCACAGCATGCAGGTTTGGAAAATTACTGTATATCTGACTGAGGGCTTCAGGCTTTTCAAATCCATGGAGCGTTCACGCTGTGCTGCCATGTATTTGTCAAATGGTGTGTACAGCTCCCATCAAATGTGAGCAATGTGAGCAGAGAACTCATACACGCTGAACACCTGAAGATAACAAAAGCTGTTCTCCCAGGCTTGTGCAGCGTCCGGCTCACAGGTTTTGTGCACGCTCTGCTTCCATTGTGTTGGTGAGAGATGGAGACTCTCAGCACCTCTTGGAAAAAGCGGGGCTAGAGAGGCAAAAATATGTGTGCGTGTTTGTATACACACACACACCCATATATATATACATATATATATATATATATGTATAGGTGGAACACTGGTGTAACTTTAAAGCGCACATGGTTTTGTAGAGGAGGTGACTGGGTGAAGATGGCAATGTCTCAGCGGTGTTCTGAATGACAAACTGCTTGCTCTGCTGACCAAAAATATGCTGTACTGCTTCTTATTTTCTCAGCACGCCGGAGCCAGCACCAGCTGCCTATAGGAGACTGCTTTGGATTAATCTCCTAGCTTGGAGGTCACTCAAAGAATTGCTAAATTCCAGATGCTCAGTTTTATTATTAACAGTGACGCACAAATGAGAGAGAACACAGCTTCACTTTCAAATCCCAGGTAGGCTGGGTTACTGGCAGCCGGGTGGGGAAGGAGGAGAGTTGTAGGTGCAAGCTGGGTAAAGAGCTGAGACGCAACACACACAGAATTCATGGTGCGTTTTATGGAGTGACCTTCTCTGCTCATCGTGAGGAGGAGGAATTCACCTTAATGCCAAGTAGATGGCCCGCCACGGTGTTCCACTCTAATGAAGAGAAAATAACTGTGATTCACTACATTGAATTCAGTGTACGTAATAAATGTTTCCATTAAGGTTTCCCACTGTCACAGGTGAATCCGCAGTAGTAAGCCATAGCAATGACGAAAAATGCCTCTCTTTGAAGTGAATTGTGCTAAAAAAATCAATGCAGCTTATAAATGATGTAATCTATAATGTAGTTTTATTATTCAGGTGGCCCAGTGGATGGCTTTAATTATGCTAGATGGTGGCTAAGAGATTGAACAGACAGGCAGACCGGTCAGTCTGTTTTCTTGTCTCTTTTATTTTCATATTGGTTGCACTTAAGACTGTACTAATGAGGTGCGTACACATGTACCTCAGCTGGTTTTGCGCTTTCTTCCAGTATCTGTATAACAAAACTGGTATATTCCTGGCGTGCAAAGAAATGCTGCTGCTTAATGAGTGTTAGAGGCCTTAAGTGCATGTCGTGTTCAACAAATGTCCGCGCTGTACGAGTCTCGTCATCGCTGCGGTCGGTCCCGCTGCCTCGGCACTTTATGCTAATGCCCGTGCTGTCCCGAGGACCAAATACAGAGGAGTGTGACAGCAGAAGGACCCAGTGCTGTGTTCAAGCCTGTCGCGCGCCGCCGTAGCGGTCTCCCTCTGTAAAGGGCTTCGGTATCCTGCTGTTTGAGGCTGTGTCGGTGTGGGACGCAGGCGACGTTCGTTAAAACGAATCCATCGGCCTTCGCGATGCGCCTCGCCCGAGGCCGCTCTCCCGCGGCAGCCTCGCGCCCCGGCCCTGCCGCTCGCCCGCGAGTGGTTGCGGCTACGGGTGCGCGGGCAGGAGCGTCGCGGCGGGTCCGTTTTCGGTGGGCGGCCGCGTCCCCGGGGACAACGGAGCAGGCTCCAGGGCGGTTTTTAACTTGCTGGGGGCTTCAGCCACCCACATCTGTCAAAAGCGGGTTCCCTCTCCGCAGCCGGGGCCCTAGAGCCGAGGGCAGCTTCCCCCGGCCCCGCGGCCCGCCCTCGCCCTGGGCGGCCGGTGCGCGCCGGGGCGCCGCCTCCCCAACGGCCCCAACGGCCGGGGCGGGGCGGGCGCCGCGTCCCGGCAGCCCGCGGGGCGGCGCATGCGCGGGACGGCGGCGGCGGCGATGGCGTCGGGGTGCCGGATCGGTCCGTCCATCCTCAACAGCGACCTGGCGGCGCTGGGCGCCGAGTGCGGCCGCATGCTGGACTGCGGGGCCGACTACCTCCACCTGGATGTAATGGACGGGTAACGGCCGCGGCACCGGGGCGGGCGGCGGCTGCGGCGGGCGGGCGGGGCG
The DNA here is from genome assembly GCF_040807025.1 of Struthio camelus. NCBI lineage: Eukaryota > Metazoa > Chordata > Aves > Struthioniformes > Struthionidae > Struthio > Struthio camelus. The sequence goes on along the minus strand of NC_090947.1, from coordinate 7,040,985 downwards.
GGCCGGGGGGAGGCGCCGCTGGGCCCCCGGGGCCGGGCCGGGCCGGAGCGAGGGAGCGAGCGGCCCCTCCGGCCCGGCCCGGCGGGTCCCGTCTGACCGCCTGTGCGGGGGCGGGTTTCTCTCTCGGCCCGAAAGACACTTCGTCCCGAACATCACCTTCGGCCACCCCGTCGTGGAGAGCCTGCGCAAGCAGCTGGGCCAGGAGCCCTTCTTCGGTAAGGCCGGGGGCGGGCCGGGGGCGGGGGGGGGCGGCGGCCACGGCCCGCCCCGAGCAGGGCCCGCCGCCGTCCTGCCGGGGCGGACCCTCCTCTCTGACCTGCACGAGCGGCTGGCGCGGCTGCTGCCCTTGCAGCGTTACCGAGGGGCGCCAGGCGCTGCGTGCTCGCCGCCTGGCCGGCACCAGCCGTAGGGGAGGTGGTGGGGCATCGCGCGTAGAGACTTGCTGCAGGTTTGTGCTGCAGCTCCCCAGCGTTACCTCGCTTGCTCGCTATCTTCTGCTCCGCTCCCTTCTTCCAGATATGCATATGATGGTGGCCAGGCCGGAGCAGTGGGTGAAACCGATGGCGGTCGCAGGCGCAAACCAGTACACCTTTCATCTAGAAGCTACAGACAATCCAGGCGCGTTGATAAAAGACATTCGGGAGAATGGGATGAAGGTGAGGGGAGTGTGGGGATGGAGTAGCATGCTGCATTTACCTTAACTAACTAACTAACTGCCCCGTTTCTGGTAACGAAAAAAAGAATTGTTGCAGTTCCTGCGGTTTACAGATTGGCACCTGCAGCCCCAACGCTCTTTGCCCACAGTCTTTACTTACAGTTAAAAAAACAAACAAACAAACAAAAACCTTCTTTCTTTAAAGCAGTCTGGCCTTACTGCAGTTGCACCTACAATTTCCCAGTTCAGTTCTTAGCAGTTTGCAGCCAGTTGAAGCCAGTCTAGCTCTGTTTGTGTTATCCTGAAGGTACGCTTGGATTTGTCTTTCCCCTTCTGTAGGTTGGACTGGCTATCAAACCTGGAACTACAGTTGAACACTTGGCACCCTGGGCCAATCAGATAGATATGGCTTTGGTGATGACCGTAGAACCTGGGTTTGGAGGGCAGAAATTTATGGAAGATATGATGCCAAAGGTAAACTCAGGTTCCCTGTTCTTGTTTATTGAACTTAAAGCTAAGGAACGGTATGCAGTGTAGTGGTGAAGTGGGGGGAGAAGGAGAAAAGAAAACCTCACCTCGATGGAAGACGCTACATGTTGCTGTAGCAACTCAGTACAAGATCTTAACGCTAAGCTTATTGTACTGTTTTGTAGGTTCAGTGGCTGAGGACGCAGTTTCCCTCACTTGATATCGAAGTGGATGGTGGAGTGGGGCCTGACACCATCCATAAATGTGCAGAGGTAAGAGGCTGAAACAGAACAGCAGTCTCAAACAGTGTGTTGGAAGACTCACTCAGTCTTCTCTCAGAAAGTAAGAGGTCTTGCAGCTTGTTTTTAGTGGGAGCAGTAAAGCAGATTTATTATCAAAAGCCACTTCAGGTATAGTCTTGTGACCCCCCCCCCCTTTTTTTTTTTTTTTTTTTTTTTTTTTTAAAACAGTGGCTACTGAACCCTCCCCTAAGCTAGAGAAGTTGCTTGTTTCTTGTAGGCCCGGGTTCTAATTCATGCATTAAACGGGAGCAACAATGAAGTAATTCAAGAAAGCCTGTTTGGGGAAGATTAGCCTTTTCCAAAATTGATTGGCTGATGTAGTTAGTTAGAGGCGTGATACCTACATCCTGAAAGCTGTGCTAGTTTGCTCTCCAGTCTGGAGTTCACAACTTCCCTTTACAGCAAGAAACTTCAGAAACGGATCTGGTCCCTGTTACTGAGTGGGTTGTTTAATGTCTTCCAGGCAGGTGCAAATATGATTGTATCTGGCAGTGCTATTATGAAGAGTGCAGATCCAAGATCTGTGATCAATCTTCTAAGGAATGTGTGTTCAGAAGCTGCTCAGAAGCGGTGTCTGGATCGATGAGACCTACTCGAGCAGTGTTCAAGAAGGCTCTGTGCGTGCAGGAGAACCCTTGTTTCTCATGCGTAAGGGAGGGCTGGATGAACGTTAATTATGGAAACTTGCTGCTGCTGAACAGAAGAATCATTCCTTTGCCGCAATGAAGCAAGCAGCAGTGAAAAACATTCTGGCTGTTTTTCAGGGTTGGAAATGCAATGGTTTGAACCTGTCTCTTGCTTCTGTGGAGGCTAATTTTGCAGTACAACGTGTAACGCTGACTGGAGCGAACTAAAATTCAGTCAGTTTTCGCTTGCTAGATGAGTGTGGCATCACAACACGTGCTCTTGTGGAAGACTCTAATGAACCTGCCTTCTGCTGTCTGTGTTTTGTCATTTGATCTGTGCATTCCTACCAAACTTTTCCAATGGTTGAATTAAACACTTCTCTTGGTGTGGTAAGTCGCTTCTAACTCACTGTCAAAATGCGTGGTTTTGGTAGTGGGTTTAGGAGAAGTGCAGCTCGATAGGACTAAAAAGCCCCATGTATGACCGAAATATTTGTTTTGTTTTTACTGCATAGACCATAGGCTCTTTAGTACTTGACCTACTCTTAAGTCTCACAGCTCAACTTAAATACCTTCAACCAGGTCACAGACTGGGTAGTAATTTCTCATTTACTCTACAACTAACTAGCTGAGACAGCTCTGACGGAAATCCTGGAAGCGATGGGATTCCACAGAAGAACGTTGCTTTGAAAACCTACAGAGAGTTGCCATGCTTGATCTTAGCCCACAGCCTCTTTACTCAGTATTTGATCACGGACTAAGTGCTCCAGAGAGTGGCAGAGTGCAATGCTGCCTACTCAAGTGATTTCAGTGTGTGCAGGTTGAAATACATTATGTCCCTGCGTGGAGATGGTTTTTCAACTGTAAAGCTGTTTTATTTTAGGTTCTCGTAACTTCCATTTGTTTGCCATAACTTTCTAGCATGTCCTATTCAGGCAAGTTCAAGGGGAAGATTTAAAACCTACCAGAAGATGACCTCAGTAGGTTATTTTAGACCTGCTTCCTGTGGCCCTAGTTAGTATTGCTGGCTCCTTTAATATTTTGTAGTATTCTGCTTGGTATCTTTTTTTTTTGTGTAAGTTGTAATTATAGAAGGGTTGCGAATGATCTGCTGCTCGGTGGCAACAGGCCAGAAAGCTAAACAATCAGTTTCCAGTCCATTTCAGTAAGGCCCAAAACAGACCTGTTGTTGCTACAGCAAAGCAGCGTATGGCACCCACCAAATGCTGAGGCAGTACTGGAGTGGATGCAACCCCCTCCTACCCAGGCCCAGGCACTGCGCAGAGGTGGGGGGGGTGGTGGTGGTGGTGGTGGTGTTTCTAACAGGCTGACCAGAGCGCTGGCTATGTGACAGCTATTAGGCTCCATCTGCGGTAAAACAAAGCAGGAATGCTAAGTGCTCCGTACTGTGGAAGGAGACAGCTGCAGTACAGCGTGGGGCACAGCCATCTTTAAGTAGAAAAGAGTAGGACTAGTTCAGACAATCTAGAGAAGCCGCTCTGAAACAGCTAAACTACTTCTTTTTTTCCTGTGTGGCTAATTGTGGTTTAGGTGAACAAATGTCTTTGCTTCCTATTTCCCCTTTCCTTTGTTTCCTATTTCCATTTGAGAACTAGCAAAAGCAAAGTCATCTGGACCTACCCCATTGAAGGCATCTTTCGGACGATGCATGTGGGGAAAAAAAAAAAACCTTGGCTAAGAAAGGTAACAGTTCAAAGGGCTTTGTGTTAAAGTAGCTATTCTTGGTTCTGGAACAAACTGCTTAGAGTCTAACGTATTGTGCGTCTAACACCAGTCTAGTCTCTTATATTTAAAATGCAGGCTAAGCACTCAAAAATACAGCTATGGAAAAGGTAGTTCGTAACTTGGAGGCTGAAAGCAGTTAGGATAGCAGTTGCAGTATTCATGCCTCCTGCAGTTGACCTCAAGCTAATTTGAAAGGCTAATCAAGCCATTTCTGTTGTCTTTTTAATTAATGTGGGGGGAAAAAAATAGTGCCAGTTACTTGCATGTGCTATGCTTTGTTCTGAGCAAAGAACCATAGAGTATGTTTTCTTTCAAAGGGTTTACTCACGTCTTTGCCATTGTTTTAAATCGGGTAGTTGGCACGTCTGTCTCGCACAACGCTCCTAATCTAGGAGTCAACAGAAGTTACATACAGGAGAAAATTACCCACTTGCTTCTTCCCTCTGAATCCCATCCAGTTGGGTCTAAACAGTTGTCTACTAGCGCTGAGTCCCTTTTATCGTTATACCTGAGGTTGAAGGTAAAGCTGCTGTTAGTGACCCTAGAGATGAAGCATACCTGGAAGTAATGATATTTGTTCTGCTCCCTCTTAAAAATTGTCCAGTTTCTTGCCTTGATACATTACTGAGTGTAGGACAGACTTAAACAGAGTCAATATATTACTTCAGGTAATGTAACCCCACAGAGGAAACGTCACAGCTGCAGGACTTGAGCTGATCACTAACATGACAACAAATTGAGCTGCTTGCACAGCACCCGCAGGACCAAGCTAAACCCCAGAGCGCTGAGATGTCAAAATACTAGCTAGAAGTAAATACAGTCCTAGAAGTAAAGTTTCAGCAACAGTGGAGCGACCAGACTACGGTGATGCGGTGTCAGTGAAGTCACGTGGACTACACAGGCCCAGGGCAGTCTGACAGTGCAATGGCACGCGCTGCCCTGGAAAAAGAGGGTAAAAGTAACTCATATATGAGTAAGGCTGCAGCTGGATGCACTGTGCTCCACGTGGTGGTATACAGCACGTACCTGAGCAGTAGACAAAGACTGCAGTAGACGCACGCAGAGCTTAGCTTTGATAGGCCTTAGAATCCTGTATTTGTACTTAAATTTCATTAAGGTCCTGCATGTAGAGAGGAAGCAAGTGTTTAAACCCTCATAGCAGCAGGGAGCAGAACGTAAGCAGCCTTAAAAATTTCCTGGTTGAAAATGGTAAACCAAGCACATGGGAAGTAGCGTTCTCTGTAAGGCTGCAGCACCCAAGTTTCGTGTGCTTGGGGGGGGCTTGCTGCATAATGCTTAAATTGGTATGTCACAGCCAGCCTTTGCAATACCTTTGGCCACAACATTACAAGCAGCACTAACAGCTGTTTTTATTATAGCTTAGCCACTAAAAGACAAACAAACAGGCTTTTTTTTTTGTTGTTTAAAATTTTGAAAAGGAAAAACAAGCAGGAGTTTCTTGTACGTTTTATGGCCTCTGAGTCTGGCTCTGAGCTCTGAGCCTGGTCCTGCTACCAGCTTTCCCATGACGCTAAGATTCATGCACAACAGCAAACTGACTGGAGGTGGGAGCCCAGCTCTTAACAGAGACGGGCTGCAGGCTGCATACTAAAGTACCATTACCAATTGCAGATGTGTGCAGCACATGGAAAGAAGACGAAAGGAAGCAGATGGTCCTCTGAACAAGTTCTGTTAAGTAAGTTTTCTAAATTTGGCCCAGTAGTGAAACGGTGCTACAGAAAAATACTGTACCTCACAGTGGCTGGAGCAAGGACTGCCGCAAGAAGGCTGCGCACCATTAGCTGTGCTGTGGGTGAGTAGCACAGCCAAGGGCTTTCCGGAAAGCACCTCAACTGACTGCATTACCTAGCACGCATGCACACAGCGTCCCCCATGTCCTGCCTCTGCTAGATGAAGGGCTGCGGGAGGTAGGCAGTTACCAGGAGAAAGGTAAGTGCAGCCCGTTCTTTGTCACCCCTGAGCCTTTTCCCCTCCTCACCTACACGTGAGGAAACCACACCTCACCTGATCGTAGCAACTTGCACACCAGTAACATTTTTGAGAGCAGCTCCTAGGCGGAGGCTTCGGGCAGCAGCAATGCTCTGGCGTAGAGGTCTCTAGTTTGGCAATTGCGCAGGCAGCTCTTTCTGTGAAGGCAGTCAGAGTTTGCTGTTGCAGGTCTAGCCAGCTGAGAGGCAGATGTTAGAGAAAAGATTTCTAACAGTGGAGGGGGTGGGGGATGACCAAATAAACATTTTCATAATTTGTCTAGTTTACAGAGTTGCCCCCCCCCCCCCCCAGCCCCCAGTCTCCCAGCTGCCCCGTCTTTCTTCACCAAACTTTTTAATTGCTGTGTTGTGAGGCACTGTTTGCCACACTGGCTAAGCAAAAGCATCTGAAGCAGGGACAAAGCACACGTGCTTACCCTTGCTCAGATCAATAACCACTTGTAGTGACCCTGCAGCTGGCAAGGTAACAAGCAGCTGCTTTAACCCAGCATGCTGGAGAGTGACCCGCAAGCAACCCACTGATTCTACAGGCTAGCACAGCTGGGAACCGAGCAGCACTGCAGGAACTGCTTTCCAGTTCACTATGCTGACCAAACTTGGTTAAGCCTTCTCCTTTCTCAATTTTTTTTTCTTGCCTCATTTTAACTTTTTTTTTTTTCTTTTTCCCAATCTAGAGAAACACTCTCCTCTTACTATAAAGTACTGGATTGCGTTTCCATTTCCTGACTACCCCTTCAGGAAAAACAGCTAAGGCATCCAGCTGGCTGGTTTACTTTGTCCCAGCTCTAAATTGCAGAAACGTCTCACACTGCCCCAGGGATCAGACAGAGCAGAAAGCCCTGACCTTACAACAAAGCTGTGCGAGAGCTGGTTGGATCAGACTTCCTAATGAATGGATAAAGGTATGGAAGACCTGCAAAGCATTTGAGGCATTCAGCTTTCAGAAACCATTTTCCAGCAGCAGACACACATGCGGGAAGAGAGAAATGGAAAAAAATCACCCCTGTGCTCAGAGGCTGGGGTGGGAGCGGAGGGGGGAACGGACCTTAGCCTCGCAGCCCACTATGCACCTATTGGTGCATAGGATGCACCAATGCAACGTTGGTATGACAGCAAAGCTTAGCGCCACTGCCCCTTTAGCATGTTTGCAAAGCCATTCTCAGGCCAAGCAGGTCTCTGTGCCAAGAGGAAGTATTACCGCAGTTTCTTCACATCTTTCAAAAGGCCATCAAATTCAGACTATATACACCATATATAGAAATAACTTTTAATTAAAAAAAAAAAAAACCTTGCATCAAAGATTATTGTATCAGACATTGAGGCAAGATTCAAGTTTAAGACAAACCAGTGTTAAAAAAAGTGTTTAAAAAAATAATTAGAATGTGCAATAAACTACAATGTAGCAATAGGTTGTAGTGTTGAAACTTTACTGAACTGTTTTCAGATGTCCAGTGTATATTTCCTGTCATTTTGACAAAAAAAAAAAAGAGGGGAAAAAAAAAATTGACACTAAAACTGGGTCATCTGTCCCGTGCCATTCAGTTCCAGATATTTCAAGTGGAAGAAAATTTTGCACAAAAACAGAGACTCCTATAAAATTGCCTTCAACTGTCCTCCACAGAAAAACTTCCCATTGACTCATTGTACTTACATTCAATGCTTAATCTTTGTTAGTATCTCTTGAGATTTCAGAGACATTCCAAACTATGCTATTTAGATGCAAGTTTAAACAACTTGCTTTTGCTTCCTCACTGTGAACTGGCTGGGAAATTAAAAGTCTATCTGGAATCACAATGGAAAGCTTTGGGGCTTTTTCTTTATTGGTTTGCTAGACATCAATAATCTTTTCCTTCTCAGCTAGTCACCAAATGTTGGCATACTTAGGAGACTCTAACAAGGCACTGCACAGAAATTTGAACAAGACTTTGTGTCTTTAACTGGCTTTAACATATTAAAGCAAACTGTTATGAGTCTCATTTGCTACTGAAGGTCTAAGGAAGTAAGATGACCCAAAACAATATTCAAGAAGCGTTGCATCACTGATTTGACTTGACCCCTCTTTCCTTCTGTTTCCCTATAGCCACATGACGAACAGGAAACACTACTTCTGGAGTAGCAGATACATCAACTAGTGAAATACGGTGGCCTATTTCTATCTTATTGCTTGAGGGCATCTATATGGAACACGCCCTGACACTACAGAGAGCTGAGTTAACACGTTAAGCTAGATTCATGGCTTCAAGAACACCTGCTTTCAAACTGATGGGTCTTAACCTAGCCCCAGCTTATGCATGGCTTGGTTACACCCATGCATTTAAAGAAAGAGAGGCAGATTTTTTTTTTTTCCACAAGTTCATGCCACACAAGAAAATAATCAGAAATTGTCCCCTCTTGCTATCTGTCTTTTCAAGTAGTTTTTCTGTGTTCAGTTGAAGTTGTTTTTTTAAGGTAGCCAGCATATCCTGCTGTACCAGAATCCACTAGAACCAGAAGGCATTGAAAACAAGCAAAAAAAAAAAAAAGGATGATTATTAACGAATGTGGCAATATGACAACAGAAAGCAGTGAATGGTGCCAGCAATTTATGTGCGCCCACTCCCACCACTGGGAATATTAGACTTCCAGCTTGAAATAATTACTTTCTCTTGGGGTTCAAGAAGAAGGTGGTGTTGTCTTTGGGATTGCCTGTTACAAAGCAAGAAAGAAAATATATTATGTGCGGCTAACATAAAGGGTTTGAATTGTGCTGTCATACGTTGTGTGAACAAGAGAGATTTTTTTTACCTTACACTTTTCTCCACCTTAATTGGCTTTCTTAATGAACCACCATTATTCCCTGTCACCTTTGTTTTCTTGCATTGTTGAGTCCCAGGCAAACATTTTCGCAGTCTTCTGGCTCTTCTGTAGATTTTTTTGGTAGATGGCCATTGTCTGGCAAACCAGTGGGTGTACATGAAGTACAGAGAGAGTCGCTGGGGAAAGCTGCACTTGACATTTCAGTCTGATTCGTTATTTGATCTTGGCACAGTAAAGCTTCTACCTCTTCATCTTTTAGTGGAAAAACTCGAAGTTCCCACAGCCCAGACTGAAAGGAATCAGAAGGGTAGGAGTGGGGTTTGAAAAAGAGAAGGGGGGGGGATTTCAGTTGAGTCTTAACTGATTAGCTACGTGCAGCATGATCTGCTATCAAATAACAAGTGACTATCATTCTTTACAATGTTTGCAGGGCTCTTCAGATAAAGAATACTATAGTGCTAGACACCAGCTGTCTGTGTAAGCTGGCTTCACACACTTTTAAGCTAATAACAGAGCTACAATTGAACAGGCACAGTACAGGAGGGGGGAAATGCTCTCTTTTCTGTGGTGCCACAGCACTAGGGCACCTGCTCCCATAATGATTAAGACGATCTGGAACCCCTGCCAGCATCCCTGAGAAAAGATTCAGCATCCCTGAATCCAGGCCTGCCATACTCGCCTCTAAAACATGTGCCATGTTTACTGAGCAATGAAAGTTTTACCTGTTGACAAATCTTGGCCTTCATTCATAAGGGATATCAATCTAGTTCTAAACAGGAGCGCTATGTTCAGTCCACATAAACTAGGGCGACAGCCTGAGATTCTGAGCAAGGAGAGAGGTGGATACGTTCAAGTTCTTTGTTTTAGTTGACGATCCAGTGGTCACTGAAGACCTGACCAAACCCGTAAGCTACTAAAAGCACCTACCTTTGCTTCCTGGCTCTCCCTGCAGAGTTGTGCGATCCCTGAACAAAGGGAATTGTGGCCTTCAGAAGTCAGGTCAGGAACAGGTTCAGCAGCGCAATGCAGTGAGGCGCAGGAGCTGCCGGGGTGGTCTTTCTGCACTGAATCTTGGCTGTGTCGTCCATCAGTGTTTTTGCTGTAAGATCTAGCACAGAAGCAAAGAGAGTCTTAAGACCTGCTCCCTGCCCTTTCACTAAGCTGGAAACAGCTTAGTTTTTTCCTTCTCAAAAGGTTGCTCTGAATGTACATGCTACCTACAGTATACTTGTTCAACACAGAAGAGCATGTGAAAACACAAGGTGCTCGATAACCTCACTGTACCAAGCCAAAGCAGAGTGCTTTGTTTGTGGAGGATCTAACTGGATAAAACAGGGCTGGAGCAGTCCCACGCTGACTGCAGATCAGCCAGTGCCTTGCCCCACTCCTGTGCCTTACTCCGCACACTCCTCCTGAACTGTAATGCTGGGCAGCAGAGGTCAGTGAGCTGTGGGCTGTTCCCACTTAGGGGAACAGGGTATCTCTCATGGGTGCCTGCGGAGTCCAGAGTGCACTGGCAGGCCTTTTCTCAAGGGTGAGACTGTGTCTAAGCAACTCGAGAAGAAACAGCAGGTCCTCGGGCTCCCCTTCCCCACCTCCACTCTGGATCGCCCCAGCAGCACACGCCGGACTCCCCTGGCATGTACGGTAAGTACTCTAACTCTCGTAAGCAGTTGTAAGAATCTGTTGTAATAAAATAAATGTTTTGATGGAGCCTTTAATGCAAATTTGAACTTGATATTAAAATACTGAAATGCATTTTAAATGCAAGGTGAAAAGCTAACTAACTGGTTCTTTCAGCTAAGCGAGGTAAGTAACAAAGGGCTCGTGTTATTACATTTCACTGGCTAAAGTCATAATAACGGGGAGTGGGCACAAGCTAACAGTACAATGTGGTTAGCACAGGAATAAAACTTTTTTAATTTCCTAATACTGAATCACTAGCATGCTTACAGAAATGTGGCTCATTTGGCATGCCTGCATGCTTCAGGACTGCATCGCCTTCCCTTTTCAGCTACAAAAACAACCATACCTGGTACTGTCCCTAGCAAGCTAATTAACAAGGCCTGCCCTCATTTTCAAAGTTGTTCTCTGTGACAGCATTTCTGGAACTGCTGTGCTAACAAACACAGACAACTCCAGCATTTCAACAACAGGAATGTTCTTATCGAAGTCAGTACACCTGCCTGCTATTCCTTCTGGGCCAGCGGCTCTGCTCCCACAGCGACCACCTTGCTCGCTCTCTTTCTTCATATTTTGCATGACGCAAGGAAAATACTTCATCTGACAGATCTTCTAGCTGTAATTACAAACAAGGGATAGCTGCTGCCATAATTATGAACATCACTAAAACAAAGACAGCCGATATACCTCTGTGAAGAGCTGTTCACCAAACGCAACAGAAGACGACACAATGTATACTTGCACTATAAAGGCACATCATAAAAACAGAAGCAGTTAGCTTATATGCTCATCAAGGGCCAATATAGGAGATTCAGCTTATTTCTTTGCATGTCTGTGGCTGATTTGAATGGATAGAAACGTTATGCCCCCCCACCAATGCAACTAACTTTTTTCCCCAGAAAATTAATTAAAAGGACAACTCTTCATTTGTAAACCAAGCCAGCAGAGAGAGCACATTACGAAGACAAGCAACAACACTAAGAGTGAGTTTCTAGAGAATGCTTCAGGAGGGGGCTGGGAGGCAGCAGCATTTGCCCGGTGTGCTTTAAGTATGGTGGAAGAGGCCTGAGCTCACCAAGGACAGCAGTAGCGCCACTTTGAGAGCAACTTAGCAAACCTGAGGTGCCGCATTCCTGCTATGAAGCCAACCATAAAACGGTTTCTGCTTTGAAGAGTATATTCTTAGGAAATGATTTGCATGCCTCCAGGACAACTTAACAGAGACCTAATGTGGGTGTTTTAACTGCTCAGAGTCAAACAAGAGCCAGGTTTTTAGGTAAAACAACTCCTCGGATGCAGCTATCAAATCTGACCTTCACTTTGAAAGAGTGGAGAGCTTCCTTTTTCCTTTGGCAGCACATGAGGACTGCTGCTTAGACACAGCTGGGCAAGGAGCACTTTGCTGTTCTCCCCCTCACTCCCCAGTCTGCAGGACAGGCTCTGGGCTGGACCGGTCTTTGGCACAGTTTAGCATTATTTCAAAAAGTGCTCTAAACCATTCAGGGTCGTCAATGGTCACCTAAAAAGCTAGCGGTGGCTACAGCATAACAGTGCTCTAGGTATAGTTTCTTTTTTTTTTTTTTTTTTTTAAAACACCAGGCGCTCCCAATTCAAGAGCAGAGCAAATCTAGGAATGATGACCGCTTGGTTGTAGGAGTTGGAAAGCTGCACTGCCAAATCAGACCTGGCCAACAGGACCATACCACGAATTGTGGGTCAGGGAAAATAAATTGCATTTTCTATAAAACAGAAGTCTCAGGGCTGTTATACAAGCAATGCCGTTTATCATCCGATTTAGTTTGATAACATCAAACAGGGAGTGAATGCCAATTCCACACTGCAATGCCAGAGAGAGCCGTACAACGTAGGTTAGGCCGTCAGCTGCACATACTCTACTGCAGAGGACTAACAGCCCTGAGACTTTTTTTTTTTTTTTTTTTTTTTTTTTTTTGCTGAAACCTTTTTTCACGTGAGGTCTTGCAGAACTGGAGTAGTTCGTGTCATCATGGGTACAACTGCAAAATACTGCAACTTGTGTATGCTGCTGCAAAAAACATCTCAAAGCGGCCCTCCTCAGCTGGACAGAGGACACATTGCCAACCTAGGCTGCTGGTTGTGAACTAGAGTCCCCAGAACAAAATTTAACTGCATCAACTGAAAGGACCCAAATGACCCAAATGACTTCAATGATATCTGAATCAGCCGCAGGACCCATCTGCCAAAGCTGCAGCTGGCTGGATCCTGCGGCACCTACCTAACCCAGCATCCAACAGGAACTGTCAGACAAACAGGCCTGCTTTGTTTGCCCATCTCGCGATTTCTTTTTCACGACTCCTCATTGTTTTTCTTTATTTATGTTAAACACAAACCACTTTGTCAGCTGCTTGTGTCCTTTCATGCAAGTCTACTTAATGGGCTTCCTCCTCTCTCTGGACTTCTTGGCCAACTCTTTAGCTTGGGTGGCATCTGTACGTTGCTGTATCGCAGTTCAAATTCTGTTTCTCCCGGGTCACTGAAGTATAGCGTGAAAGTGAGAATTTTATGGACTACAAAAGTGCTATTCCCACAGGGAAAAATTCAGCATTTTTCTGTGTGCTCAGATTTCCTTTGAAGTGGAAACAAAAGATAATTTTGAAAGACAAACTTAGACTTTGAAAATACTTTTCTTAGCAAATTGCCAAATTTTTTCATGCTGGGAAGAAGCTTCATTTTTAACGAGCTTCCTTAAAAAAAGAAAATAAAAAAATAAAAAAAATCCACGCCAACATTCCTCTCCCAGCAAAGAGGTTAAAAAAAATGGTGAAAAATAAACCTAACTAACTGCTCCGTCTCCACAGCTCATATCAGCGATTTAAATACTTGTGTACTTAAAATGAGTTTTTAACCCTAGTCTATTGAAGACTAACAATTAATATATTTTTTTCTCACTTAAAAATTATTCTTGGTTCTACGGATCAAATCACCATGTTACTGCAGAGTATAAATTCTCTACTTGGATCAGCACAGCCTCTGTCCCTGCCCAACTCTGTGAGACGTCATATATTTATTTCTCTACCAACTTGAGGTTAATTTACAGTTACTATAACTGGAGAAAATTGAAAAATTTTCACTAGGGTTAGTTTGAAAAAGGACAAAGAGAACAGCCATTACTAGGTGGAAGAATGTGGCAGTGATGTTGAGAGGAAATGGTATTGGAAAGGTCTGTTCATGAGGCATGTCTAATGATCTCGCTCAAAGAAAAAAATCTTAAAGCACACTAATGTTGGTATCCCCCCCGCCCAGAGCATCTAGTTAAGCTACGAGACACTACAGTCAGGTCAAATCAGACCAGGAATATTTTTGAAAAGAAGTTCTCCAAACAACATAAGCAAAGCTAAGTCACCCAAACTACGTGGTCCAGCAGCGACACAAGCAGCAAAATGACGTTTTGTGTTTCCATCTTCAGCTTCATGGGAAACAGAGCCCTAAACCATAAAAACACTTATGCAAAACTAATTACACCAAGAATTAGTCCAAAGTATTTGCCATTACTGAAACAAACAACTGCAAAATAAACTTGAATGTTACTTTACAAACATGCCTTGTTAACCTGGGCAAAAGGAATTAAAAACAAAAAGTGAGCAGGAAACCCCATGCCACACCCTTCCATGAAGCAAAGCAACAACAGACTGCAAATTTGTACATATAGACCAGGAAACTCAAACAGTGTATTTTCAAAAAATTAAGCATGTTTAGCGCGCGCAATGGAGCAGACACAGCTAGAAGATTAACTTTTGCATTACCAACTTTTTAATGTTTGTCCTTGCAAAATTTCCAGAAACAAATATTAGGCACCCCCCCCCCAAAAAAAAAAAAAAAAAAAAGTAAGCTTTTTGTACTCAAAACTACAAACAGGCCTGATCTTCAGAAAGAGCTCCCACCCTTAGAAGCATGGCTTCTACAAACCATGACAAATTTAGGACCCCACTTTTTTTTTTTTTCCCTTAACTTGTGGAATTGTTGGGTGCAAGTCTATTGCACTGATACAGGCTTTACTTTATATAAAAGCAGAAAGTACGTTTTGCGCTCTGCCTCTTTTTCTCTCGTCCTTCACAAATAATCTACTGAAGCTTGCCTTGAGTTCAGTACTAGGAACGCTTTCCTAGCGTGTGAGACAGAGCACGAGTGTAGAAAAGGTAATGCTTTTTTTTTTTTCCCCCCCCTCTCCTTTCCTCCACGCTTACTCGGTAACAAATCTAACTCAGCCTAAAACCTAAAGCAAAGAAGCAGAAGAACTATTATCAGATAACGCCAACCCAACCAACCTCCTTTATTCTGTACTCAGAAAGCATCCAAACCACTTAACACAATCTTAAAAGAAAGGAGGAAAAAATGGCCACGGATGATTTAGACAAACACGCTCTTTAGCATTCTTCTCTGGGCTGAGATCTCGCCTCTCTCATTCTACCCGACAATGGACAGACAATATAGGAGCACTGGACCACAGCAGGAGGCCAAGCTGCTTTATTGTACTGCTTTTCAAGTATTTCTTGGCCAAACAATGAATCACACAGGCTCAACTAGTAATGCCAAACTCAAAATGTACTGGGAGAGCTATTAAACAAGCGACAAGCGTGCAGACGTTAGGGAGTGACACCTCAAAGTCTATTCAGCTAAAAGTACATAAGACAAGTTGTCTGTATGGCATCTACAAGCAAGAAAACCCTTGAGTCCTCCCAGCAAGTCCCCTGAAGCGCTCGCTCTCTCTTTCTCTCTCTCTCTCTCTCTCTCTGAGGCAAATCACTGTTGAAACTCTTCTTTTCTCCCCTTAGATACCAGGGCAAAGAGAGAGACATGAACAGTACGTTCCCCTGAGACAGTGCTCCTTTGCTGCCTTATTAGTTAGTCTGCAAATAGTTTAAACAAACATCCTTGCTGGAGCATTCTCCTGTGCACATAACGTCACCTTCCCACTCGAAAAGAAGATAGGGGAAGTTTCTTGCTCACAGAGACAGTACCAAACCAAAAGGCAGTGGTGCAGATGACAAAATCCAACCACCACCAAGAATTTCATGACTGTGAGAAAAGGCAGGAACAGCGTAAGGTGCTCTCTTCCTTCAGGGCCCAGAGTACAGTGCCAAATACAAAAGGTAAGCAGCAAAGACCACGACGCTCTCTGAAAGGGAAGGTTTGCTTCCACCTTTACTGAGGAAGCTGTCGTTCACGAAGAGCGTGTTTTCTACCCCAGAGAGTGGCAACATAATGATTTCATTTTTATGCTTTTGGCACAATATTCTGTACTTTCACATAAATGCAATTTTTTTCCTACTACTAAGGCACCTAAACCCTGGCTGCAGAGATTCTGTGAAAGCAGTGCTCAGGAAGGGTATTCTGGATCAAGGCACGAATACAAGTCCTAGCGCTACAACAGCTGGTAGTGGCCCATGCAGCAACCGGAGGAAGACCAGAGAGAGCCAAAGGACAGCAAAACTGGCAGGTTTCTTTTTTGATACTGGGAAAGGACCCAACGAAAAAAAGAAGATGGAAAGGACAGAAAACAAGACTAGGGAACAGACCCACTGGCAAGTTCACACTTGGCTTAGGAAGTGCCTCAGACCCCTGATTAGGCAAGAGAGGAATCCCCCAACTGGAAAGTCCATGGACGTTCCCTGAAGGAATGAAAAAAGAAAAAAAGAAAAAAAAAAAAGGTGGATTCTTATGTCTGGAGAAAGCAACAGTAGCACACAATGTGCAAACTTAGCTCAACAGGCAAGCGGGAAATGCTGAAGGTTACGCTGTTCCTGACAAAACAGAAAGAAGAAAAGTTTGCTCTCATCAGCAGGAAACCGAACATTGAGAAGAAACTGAGAAAACCTGCTGGTCCCACAGGCAAAGTGCCAGATTACCTCCTGAAGAGCAACAGGCCATGGGAACCGGCTGTGAAAGAAATTGTGAGAGAAAAACAGCCACTGTAGCACAGGTACCCCCGAGAGAGTCATACTGGGAGACCCAGCATCAGAGTCTGCTGGAGCCGGGAGCGCTGAGCTCTGACCAAAGGGCCCCTACGCGATCTCTGACTGCGCCTCCGCGCCGACAGCAAGGGATGGATGAGCCAAACGAACAAGTGAACAGGCCATCTCCTGTAGGCCAGTCTGGCGTTACAGTTCCTCCGCATCTTTGATTCTTAATGAATAGTCACATTGATGTCACCTACCAACGGGGTCAAGTTGGTTGCGAGAAGATCTATTTTCCACAAATCTGATATTTAATACTTTATTTTTGAAACTTGAAACTTACCCGTATTTTCAGGAAGTCACTGACTTCTGGAAATATATACTGGTTATGACCATTATAAATTGTTAGTTTAATTAAAATGCGGCCTACCTCTTCTTCATCTGTATGAGATCTTTCCAAAGGTTGAAATTCAACAACTCTCCAGCTAGAAATGAGACAAGGCAAGTCAACTCAAGTTTACCTAAATGCTGTTTCATTACTTCAACAGTAAAGATGACTCGTCTGTTCAACACTACACCATCACTCACTCCTTCCTCAATAGTGCTTGTGCTTCAAAAATTCTTCCAAATAAAATAATTATGGTTTACACCATATGGAACAAGTTAAGCTTATTCTACAATATCAGAATGCATAAATCTTAAAAAAAAAAAAAAGGCAAAAAAATTTCTATTCAATTCACTGAAGAAAGTTAACTACCTTCTTCTGAACCATAAAGCACCAAAAAGACAGCAATCTCAAAATAACCATTCAGAGAGATTCAGCCTAATAGCACATGTAAGCCCACAAATATCACTAGAATTAAAAAGATATAAACACACTTCTATTTTTAGTCAGCTGTGCATCTGCTGCTGCTCTGTGCATACTGGATTATTTCCCTTGTGCTAGAATCGGCTGTCGATTCTTCCCACCACTCCAGTCTTTCGTCTACCCCAATACACAAATTGAAGTGCACAGGAAAAAAAAAATCTTAGTATTATGAAATTATCTAACTACACGTTAACCCTATTCTTAATTAACGTTCTCATGTTCATTTGGCTACCTATTTTGTAAACAAGGAGATCATGAACAAACCTTGGGGTAAGGATTTCTTTGTATTGTAGTTTCTCCAACTTCGATGGTGCCACCAGTGACATTGGAATAACAATGTTGTCTATGTCGTAGGAGCTCTCACTTCTCAACCTCCTCCTTGAGTTATGCTGTAAAATATTAATACAAGGAGATTCATCAGCTCAAATCATAGGAACCACACGTTAGCTGAAAACCATTAGAACTGCACAAGGAGAAATTCTGTAAAGTGAACAGATTTGCTAGAAGCGGAATGACTTCTTTAAAGGTGGAACTTCCGAAAGGTGAGGTACTTTAAAGATGTGTTGATTTACTCAATGTTGGCATAACTATTACTGAAAGCAGTGGGAGTTTCCCCTCCCTGATTTTAGTTACAATTACTTCTGAATACTTTTGAGAACTTTACATTCATGCTACCTTCTTCATAATGTTCTGTCTATACGGAGGACCTTCTAGGACCCATCTACCAACCCGTAACCCAAGTGGTTCTTCAGTATGATACAGGTAAGAATTCCAGTTCCATTGGTCTGCTCATGGAAGGGAAAATAAGAAAAGTGTGCGCTATCGAAACTGCTTAGAGGATGCAGATTTAAACTCAGCTAGCCAGTAGTCATTCCAGGATTGAAACATGAGGACTTACAGAGCACCAGTGTACTATTAGGCTTTGCAGAACTGTAGGCCTGCCTGAAATCTGAGCATTAAGATGATGAAATCCTTATGAACTGCAATAAACCAAAGCATGTTTCTGCATGGGCTTCATTGAACCAGAGCTCTATTGCTCCTCAGCGATCTGGTATACCAGAGCTTTAGCCAGTAGTTCTGTGCAAGAGGTTCTAAATAGCTAAGAGGAGACTTAAAGACTATGAAATTTGAAGGAAAAAAAAAAAACTATTAGCGGCCTAATGCAAATAAACTAAACTTGCACTTCAGGTTTAGAATCTGCAGAATGCTTTTACACGCAAATATCTGTTTTAGGAATAGCACGTATCTAATCTGGAATAAATTATTTTATCTAAGCCACTTAATTCACTGTAAAAATGTACTTTAGCAATAATTCAAAGCCATGCATTTTTGGATTATTAATTTGGGCAACTCCCTGTTAATGTTGCAGTTAAGACATTGACACATTTTTGGTTTACCTGTGATGAAGTGCTGTGAGTGGACTTAGACATCGCACTGACACTGGTCACTGCAGCAAAACTGCTATGGGATTCTGGTTCTGCATGTTGAAAGGAAAATGTCTCAAACCTAGTGTTACGTTCGCCTGTCACAAAAAACAACAACAACAAAAATGCATACTGACTGTTGCCCATTACACTAAAGATATTTTTCCATACAGTAAGAGGAAAACCACTTCTAGAAGCCCACAGCTAACCGCTTAGTTTTAATGAATACTAAAAAAACGCTGTCTAAATAAACACTTGTTACTCATCCTGTCACTGCTGTTCCACAAAGCTTGTCCCTCTCCTTCTAAGAAGAATTTCTTCTCTTGGAACCAACATCACATGATCAAACCCTGCTTCTTTTACAGAAGCTGTCACGGACTACACACACAGCAAACGCAGGCAGACTTACAGGAACGCTCCCCCGTGCGCGCTTCCCTAACTGGCCTCCATCTCACCGAAATACTGGTTAACTGATCCCTGACAGTTTCCTCCTTGGAAAAATGACACAATAAAATTGGCAGCAAGAGTAACAAACAAAGTTAGTTTCTAGATCGCCATGTGGGTTTTTTTCTAGCGCTGGTTCACTGCTCCAGACAAATCGTAATTCTTGCCCGTTCTTATTCAGTCCGAGTGTAAGCAGCCTTTAGGAGGATTCAGAAGTCAACCACCAGTGTCCTGCTTTCCCACTATCCTTAATTTACAGTAAGAAAAGAGAACTCAAATTTAAGACAAACTAATTTTAAATACAAACTAATAAAAAGAATCAGCAGATTCCAACATGGAGGGAAAAAAAAAAAATAAAGAGGTAAGACAGATCCTAAAGACTGTATTGCACCGTCTGGGTCAAGTACATGAACTCTCCTCTCCCAGGCAGCTCTGCAGCTCCCTGGCACACAGCTTTTATTTTTGGCCTTGTTCATCAAGCTGACCTTCCCCATGGATAATTTCTCCTAGACAGAGCCCAAATTAGGAATAAATATGTAGTAGTACACCCTGAGCACTAGTAAGCTAGAACTTCTGCTGCTACTCACAAATACACCACATAGCAGTTTTCTGGCATTGGGAAATGCCCAAACGTCTATGATCCTCATGATAAAAGATTACTTTTTTCTTCCATTAACTCAAGGAGCTAAATTCCACTGGCAGATGACTACACGTAACTTCAAAAGGTTTATACCAAAACGTTTTATCTCTTACTAGCGCCCTCGCAGAATTCAAACTGCTCCTCTCACTGTGCGCGACAGCACGCTTGGAGCCAGGGAGGCAACGCGGCCGTGAGCGGCACGGCGCCAGCATCCCGCTTTGGGAGGCTGGTTAGGGCGGAGGAGGCGAAATGGGAAAAGGGGTCCTGGTGGGCGAGAGGGGACAGGGCAGCGCAGCCCTGAGGAGCAGACGGCACAGAGCCTAAGCGAAGGCTGCACAGCAAAAGGAAGGAAAGGATTGTAGCACACAAGGGGAATTATGCATCTCATCAAAACCAAAGATATGTTTTTGGACAGACTGAAAACTTTCAGTCTCTCCTGTAACTTTTTCATCTGTACTAACCTTCCCCCCCCCCCCCCCCCAAGTACATCATAATTTTTGGCTAAATCATCTCTGCAGTAATTCCCATACCCCTACCTTTACTGCAAGATTACACCACCAGTTTTAGTTATTAGCACATTTTTCCATAATGTTAACTGATTATTTATATATTTTAATTCTTTCTTAGTGGACATTTTAAACCAGTATATTCTGTCCTTTTTTTTTTTTTTTTTCACTCTGTCATTTATTTTGTTCAAGTCTCTCATGAGGCATTTTGCCAGAAGTCTTCCAGAAGTTCACATACATGAGTTTTATCCGTAATGGAATCTGTTAGGCTTTTAGGTCCCAAGAGCACCGAGAGGCAAGATGCTATTTTTCTTTGCAATGGGATGCTGAATTTTCTGTCCCTAAACAATCACATTACTCTGGGCGGCTCTACAGGACTTACAAGGCAGTTTCTATTAATTTACCTAGTGCTGACGTACAGATTCAATGGGTTGAACTATAAAGACAGCATGGGTGAAAACACTAATTATAAACGCTGGCTACCCACAAGCCCTCTTAACAGCCTGGAAGGAAACCAGAACCGCAAATGACAGTACACAACAAACGAAACATAACTGACCAAAGATTCTAGAAATAGTAAATGTTTGGTTGAGCACATGATTTGACAGATGACTTCGCAATTCAGTCTGTTTCACTGACTGCTTACCAAAAAATAGAAATAAAAATAATGGCAGCTGGCATTACAAAAAACACAGCCAGACTGCTGAGCAGTTTCCTTAAAGAGTATTCCAGGAATACAACACAGAAGCTTGTTTACTTTTGTAATATATATGAAAGTAGAAAGAGAAAGATTACTATGCTTTAAAACAGTGCATTACTTTCATGGTGCAGTAAGTCTGTCTCTTCACTCCTGTAAAGTTTCACAGCAGTATCCTTTTTGAAGATAACCCGAAATTCATTCTTAAAAGCCCAGTGATAACACACTTCTTATATAGTAAGTATCTGAAGTAGTAGTACTGTCTTAAACAATACCATTTTTGTCTTACCTACTGCTGTCTCACTTAGGTGCCTTTTCTTTCTTCCCTCTGACAGCTGGTCAGATGTTCCCGACACTGATGGACATTTGGGATTAGATAAACAGCCACTGCTCCATTGTTTGAGGGAAACGTTATGTTGATTATAGTCTACAACAGAAAAGGCATGTATCAAGTTGAACGCTTAGTTTCCACTAGCACAATTTACAGTCTAAATTGGAGAACTATTTATAACGGAAATGGCAAAGAGCCTTCTAACAGAAATCCAAGCAGTAAACAATACGGCAACCAGGCGTCTGTGCACGCGAAGAACCCCCGGGCCAAACGCTCCCTGCTCGGCCTGGTGCCCTCCTGCGGCTTTGGTGGACCTGGGTCAGTGTAGCACTGCTCCCCTCTCCAACCAAACTGCCCATAGCAAAGGTACCTCTGGGAATAACCTACTATCCTTGGAAGAGGAAAAAGGAAGAGGAGGTAAGAATAGGAATATAAGGAACATAACCTTTTACGATGCTACGGTTCACATGTAAAAAAACATGCATTTCTGCTGCTGTAATTAATTTGTCATGCCACCTATGGAGCTATATGTTTTAATTTTTTAATCTTTAAAAAAGAACATGAAGAAACAACCCCAGTGTAATCAAGAAAATAAACCAAGTGGCAAGTCAGTCAATTAACCTAAGAAGGTTTCATGGATTAAGGCCCCCCTCTTTTTTTTTTTTTTTTCCCCCCCCCCATAAGACAGACGCTTACCTCACTTGCCATGACCGGGAAGGACCCAGTTCCCCCATCCCACCCTTACCCATGTGCCTGAAGCGCTTTGCTCCGTCAGAGCCCTGGTGGGATTCTGCCATGGCTCGTGGCCTGACATTTCCTCCTACCACACTGCATGGACACCTGGGATGGCCTATTCTTTCGTTTTTTTAACCTCTAGTCTCTTCACTAATAAAAGAAACTGAAGTGGTACAATCCCATACTGTGAACCCAAATGTAAGAAATCTGAGGACAGACTCAGACTCACATTGACTGCTTTTGTTCAGGAAGAATCTTTAACCTCTGACTGATGATGGTACGGTGGATATAGTGTTCATTTTCCTTATCTTTTATTTGCCCAGAGCCTAAATACTTGTCTTTTACTCTGATGCAGTGTGTTCTGGGAAGTGCTCTTTTCTGCCCTTCCCAATCCCCTAGCCAGCTACCTTCTCTAAAAGCCTGCTTTGTGGTAGTTTATAAATCTGAACCTCTTCAGGACAGGAAATACTGGCAAACCAACCAAAAACAGTCTTGCAAACAGAAAAATAGTTTGCCTTACATACCATTGTCTGGAGACGTTTTAAACTCCACCCCCAGAGAGGACGTATCAACAGGTTCTCCTTTAACGTCATCCTTTCTTAACAACGTTTCAAAATACACGTGAAGAGGAATATCTAAAAACAAACAAAAAAAACAAAGGAAAAAGGAGTCTATATGAGAAAACCGGCTACCTATGAACCAATGAATGATTCATCATTGCTAAATGCCTAGGAATCGATTTACACAAGGCTATGTAATATCCTCCACGAGCAATATAGCTGCCTTGAGTCCTTCAGCTCCTGAAAGGGCAGCAGTGCAGAGTAACTCCCGAGAGGCCTGACCGACTGTACGGCAGCAGCGACTTCACACAGTCCAACTGCAGCCAATACAAGGAGGATGCCCTGAAAACAGAGAGCGCTGCAAGGAAAACCCAACCACGGCATCTCAAAAAAAGCCAAATCAGGTGTTTTGGAGATGTGATTTTTGCATAGGTAAACCAAAAAAATGGAGGCAAGGCATTTGATTCTCAGCACGATAATTATTGCATATTTGCTACCCTCCGTTGCAGACAAAGCACCCATAGTATTGGCTACCAGATAGCTAAGACAGACAAGTACTGTGCAAGATAATCTCCATTAATTGCCTGGAGATAAAAACTCCTTGTTTCTATTAGCATGAGCGACATTCAGAGGGGACGCGTCACGGTAAGAAGCAGGCTCGGCAACTACTAAATTCAGAATGAGAAAGGGACTGAGGGCAGGGCCAAAGGGTAGGCATGAAACCACTGTTTCTTTTACATATAACCTTAGCCTCATGTGCCTTGAGGACTTGCCAGAAGAGGAACCTTCAACATATTTTGCTAACTAGAAAGAACAAATCATTTCAATCTGATACTGATCTAACTAGATACTTTGTCACAGTACTAAAGGTGACCTGCAAAAGGTTTTTTCTCCGCAAGGTTTTTGGCTCTTTTTCTATTCTACACCTGAATAAAACATAAAGAAGGCTTGAAAGGTTTATCAGTCACAGGTTTTTTTTCTTTTAAACAAAAACATTTCTCCTGCTTTTCAGTGGGGAATCACCTGGATGTTTCAGAGATTGTTCATTATGTGCTCCTACATCTTAAATAAGAGGGCAGGAGCGTTCGTCCCAGTTTATCCACAGGCTATGTGCAGAAATACCAGAAACGCCTCCCAAACTTCTTAGACGCAAACTACAATTTTCCTGCTATTCAGGTGCAAGTTTATGCTCGAGGTATGCTGCGCTCACTCACATACTTTCTATAAAAAGCCCCTGGTGAAGTGGGAACTCCACAGGCCAGACTTTGAACTGTAATGACAGTTACTCTTCCAGAAGCAAAAAGACTAGTGAGTCAGTCCAGCTGCACCATATTACTAGGTTACCTGCAAATTGTGATTCCTCCTTTAAAAGGAAAGAGTAGGTACAACAGAGAACACCACGTCCATCTTGAATCTGAATCCCTCTCTGCTCTTCAGCTAGGAGGCAACACAGCAGATACTCTCCTCTAACCTGCACGCGTGACCTGCAGTGAACCTGCGAGTGGAGACCTCCTACAGGTTCCCTGTCCACACTCGTGTCTTCTCTGCTGGCTGCTGAACAGTTCTCCAAACTGAGAACTTCAATCCTCGATTTCCTAATACCAGGATGGAGGGTATACCCTGTCATTCTGCGAAGACAGTGGGTTTCATTAAAGACTTAAAACAGTCCTTCAGAAGTCCCAGCCTCACGTTCAGGATTACTCTGTGGCAAAGAACCTCCCGCAAAACAGCAGGGTTCTTGTACTCGTCAACAACTACCTGGAAGAAGGTTCTTCCTAAGGCAAAAATCAAATCACACGAATCCCTTCTGCTGAGAGCAGCATTTAATATGCTGTTTTGAAGTCTCAAGTGTTGACAAGTCAGCTGCACTAGTTTCAAGGCTAAGACGAGTCAGAAGCAACATCTGTATTACTGTTCAGAAAGATTTAAAGAATCAGTTTACAGAAACCATGAACTTCAAAGATCACCAAAAAGGCTGACTATCACAAAAACAATTAGAAAAACTAAATATAGCTTTTGGGGGCTAAAGCAAAAGGCCTGCCTGAACTGAAAAACGCTCATGAAAACAGCAAAACCAAGACAGTGCTTTCACCCACCGACGGGCATATCTAAGGGACTAGCACCAACTCAAGAGGGTTACGATCAGTGGCACAAAGTCCAGCTGGAGGCCAGCCACTAGTGGTGTTCCCCAGGGGTCGATGCTGGAGTCAACACCGTCTAACACCTTCATAATGACCTGCACGACCAGAACGAACACACCCTCAGTGAGGCTGCTGATTATACAAAACTGGGGGGAGTGGCTGACACCCCAGAAGGCTGTGCTGCCATTCAGAGAGACCTGGACAGGCTGGAGAGATGGGCAGCGAGGAACCTCCTGAAGTTCAACAAAGGCAAGTGCAGAGTCCTGCCCCTAGGGAGGGATAAACCCATGCACCAGTACAGGCTGGAGAGCAGCACTACGGAGGAGGACTTGGGAGTCCTGGTCGACAACTAGTTGACCACGAGCCAGCAACGTGCCCTTGTGGCCAATGGTATCCTGGGGTGCATTTGGAGGACTCTCACCAGCAGGTCGAGGGAGGTGATCCTTCCCCTTGGCTCAACACTGGTGAGGCCACACAGGGAGCGCTGTGTCCAGCTCTGGGTCCCACAGTACAAGACAGATGCAGATTTACTGGAGCAAGTCCAGTGAAGCGCTACTGAGGTGATTAAGGGGCTGGAGCATCTCTCATACAAGGAGAGGCTAAGAGAGCTCAGACTGTTTACCCTGGAGAAGAGAAGGCTCGGGGAGCGATCTTATTAATGTGTATAAATATCTGAAGGGAGGGTGTCAAGAGGATGGGGCCAGACTATTTTCAGTGGTGCCTAGCGACAGGACAAGAGGCAGCGGGCACTAGCGGAAACACAGGAAGTTCCATCTGAACGTTAAAAAAACCCAATCAACTAAACAAAAAACCCCAACAACATCCCCCCCCCCCAACCCCACTTCTACTGGCACACGCAGCCCGGACAGATCGAAGAGTCTCCTTCCTTGGAGATATTCAAGTGCCAACTGGACACAGTCATGGGCAACCTGCTCTAGGAGACCCTGCTTGAGCAAGGGGGTTGGACCAGGTGATCTCCAGATCTCCTAACCCCCCCCCATCTATTCTGTGCAATTCTGTGACTCAATTAGAAATAAATGGACCTGAAATGTGAAACTGCTTTCAAATACTCAGCATGCTAGGGAAACTCTGAAACTTGTTTTTCCAACTGTAGTCGTCCTAATTCTTTTTTCCTCAGACTTTAAATTTTACCCATTACGGCACAGAAGACCTGCGCAGACACTGGAAACTGACTACTTGCACATGATCCCAAACAAAATACCGTGCAACAGGCAAAACCACCTTAACCAGAAAGTTTTCCCTGGCCACTCTCTCTTGGTTGTAATCACCCTGCCGGAATGTGAAATCGAGTGGATGTGTTTTTCAAAAGGATGAAGGTTAAGATGTTTATTTAGTCTGAAGTCAAGTATTTCATCAATGCCAAGTCTTCTTTAGGAGAACTAAGTTCTAAAATCACTCAAAAGAAAAGTCAGTCCATAAACTCTGCAACTCTCACGAACATAACCACCCCCTGTTAGAGGCCTGGTGTTGGAATTACTTACCTGAAGGGAATGATAAGACTGGATGGAAAGAAGAGTCCAGCTCTTGCACATGATCTAGTACTTTAGATGCTGTACTGGCACTATCACTCAACGTTGAGGCTACATCCATATGTGGTAACTGAGTTTTGTATGTCAAGGAGGCGTCTCTAGATGGCAAAGTCTGTGGGGATATACAGAGACAAAGGTTAACTTCTCCTTTACTCACTTCCTCAAACTGGACCAGAAAAACCAGCACCTCAGTGAGTGACAGTTTTGCTACGTGAATGGGAAAAGCGCTCTTAACATGGAGTAATTCTACCTCTCACAGACTGCGATGCACTATACAAAGAATAGTAAAAATAAAACATACCTTTTATTTAGGACTAGGAAACAGTTCCCAAAGTTTCCAGGGTAGAATGTAACTGTTATCAATCATCATTTTGACACATCCTAAGACTGACAAACACACCTTCAAAGTCCTAGTCCAGCACAACAGGCATGACACAGATGCACAAACAAAACTAACACCAGACTAAATACAGGGGTCTCCTCTGTTCATCCCCACTGATGTCCTGAATTCCTCAGTGTCTGTACCTCTAGACAGTTCAAGCTTATAAATTTTAATGCAAGATACAATATTAAACATTTTGAGCGCACTGTGTATTTACACAAAGCAAGAGGGCAAAGTCCTTTCCTTGTTATAATTCAAATGTCAGATAAGCAACACAAACAGAAGAAGATATAGAGCAATAAAAATAGAATAGGGTTGCAGTGAGGATTGATTAATATGCAGTAAGAGGAATTATGAGAAAGAGGAGAGCTACGAAGAAAGACTAATTTAGCTGCTTGCTTGCAAGGCACATTCAAGTATGAAAAGCATACTTCATGCTTCTGATGGATTGCACAGTAATGGTAGGGGCAAGGTACCACGAAAATAAGGCAAAAGGCAGGGTGAAAACGGGCAGAAACAAAAAGCAGAACGTGGGCAATGTTACGCTGAGCTCTGACAGAAAGCATGAAAGATCTGAACGCGAAAGGATACAGGGCAGTAGCTAAGAGAAGCCACTGCAACAGAGCGGGCTACAGAACTAACTGCAGGGAAACAGTGCTGCTTATGCCACTTTGGGCCTTACGGATACTAAGGGCAGTAGCCCAACGATACTGAGGTCCTTCAGGGCTTCCTTTGCTGTGGGCCAAAAACCGGCTTTTGACTTTGCCAAAGGCCGCGAAGCTCGAAGGCAGGAGAGGGGAGGGAGCGGGGAAACTGGGGGGGGCCTGACACTGTGCTAACCGCCAGATGTACCGTCTCCTGGAACAGGATTTCAGCTTAAGAAACAGTATGAACGAATACAACAGCAGACTTCTTGATTTTCTTACTATTTTTACGGAATGAAAGGAAAACATCTAGCAGCTGCAACAGGCAAGATGATCAAGTGAACCCTATTTGTACGTTCAGTAATTCTGCTTTCTGAATCCAAGAAAGCTCCTGAGCTGTTTCTTCCTGCCCGAGATATTCCTGGCTGGATTCTGGCCATGTCACTCATCTGTTAGTGATTATACCCACAAGCTAACCGCCCCCTCCGCTTACTGAAATCACTGCTTCTGTCAGGTGGCATCAGTATTCACAACCCACACTGCAAGTCAGAAAATACCCCATCAACATGTTCTCTTTTCCCTCTCTTCCCTTCTTCTCAACCAAACAATTCCCTAAACTGGTATTTTATTGCAGGCTCTGTTAAAATCATGTAAATTGCATGTTATGAAGTTGGAGCAGAGGAGAGACCCTGCGGTGGCAAGAGCCTGCGTTGCACAGTTTGCTCAAAGGAAAACATTAACAGCCCTTGATCCACCTTGATCCCCATATATAGGTTTACAAAGAAGTACTTTCAACTTAATTTGGGAAGAGTTCTTTTCTAATCCAGGACTCTTTCAAATCAGTGTTTTGTTATTTCCTGCGACAGACATATGGGACTCTTCATCTGTTTAACCTTAAACATCCATGAAGCGTTGGCAGAACTGGGACCTGCATTTGGAAACACTAGAAGGATAAACTTGAAAGCAAACTTAATGTTTCCCATTCTATGGGCCATTAAACTAAGCTTAAACAGCTTTTAGGTAGTTGCTCTACCTTCAATACAGTACGGGTTTGCTTTTCAAAACTGCAGAAGAGCGTATTTCCCCTTGAGATTGCATTTGTTCTTCAGAAATGAACCAGTTTCCCCAAAGTCCACTATTTAAGCTGCTACCGCACCTTCTGTGCCTGAAGGGTTTTTTCTTGCTGTTGTCTTTGTGTGCGCAGTTTTTTTTTTTTTTAAACCAGAAATGAGTCCACGTTACAGTAAATAAAGCTTATTCTTTAAAAAAGAAAACCCAGATAGGTTTGACCAAGATATACTGACATCCAGTCTTTTAGTTCTGACTTTCTTTTTCTTCACTTTTTTCCCAAACCCATTTAGAATACAGCTTAAAGCTAAGCCTGCCCCAAAGCATGCATAATATAGTCAAATAATCTCCACAGTCTCAATTTATTTTGAAACAGTAATAAAATCCAACTGCCAACATTTATAAAGGCCAAATTACTTCCCTCGTGTTGTCTGTGGTGGGAGTTACGAAACTCTGTGCTTAAATTTGTACGTTATTTCCTTGAATGCTCTGACATCAACAGCCCAAATAATTACATCTTTCATTAAGTCAGTTCACCATTCAAGAGAAAATACGGACTTACGACTGAAGCAAGAGCTATTTTATTTCAAATGCCTGTGAAGTTGCTAGACGTTAGCTAAACAATCTGGCAGAGTCCGTACTCCTAGCTATTAGAGCTGCTTTAAATTTCTGATGGGGTAGTTTTCCATTGGAAAATGCCGAATTAGTGAAGTCCTGATGTTTGTCAGGAATGTTGATTTAATCAACTCTTGATGAAAAAAAAAAAAAAAATTACTGAAGCACTTCATTCTGCAATGAAAGCATGCCGCTCAAAGACAGTGCTTCATCCTTACTGAAAGGAAACTGAAGAATTTGTTTACTGGAAAACTCCACTCCGCCAGCTTCCAATTCAGCGTGGAACGGGGTCTACAACCCAACTGGTCACCACAACCCCACAAGAATAACCATCCAGCTACAGCAACGGCAAGTGGTTTCGGGGAACTAAGGCGTACGGTCTTTGGAAGAGAGGCCTCCACAGCAAGCCTGACTACAACGGCAACCTTTCCGAAGGGGAGAGTTTAAAAAAAAAAAAAAAAAAAGCATTAGCAAACTCTTATCAAGTTTTCCTCTGCTATGCTCTATCTTGCACGTATCTCCTGAAACTTTTTTCTTCCCCACTGAAATGCCAAACCTCATGCTTCATCTCCTGAAACTTTTTTCTTCCCCACTGAAATGCCAAACCTCATGCTTCCTGAGCTTAAGTAGATATGAGGAATAACATTACATTAAATTGCTTCCATCACAGAAAAGAAGATACACTCTATTTAAGAGGAAATCAGAAGTGTGCAACCTTTACCTCTTAAAGCAAAAGAACAGCTCTGTTTTGAACTTCATGAGGAACAGGGGCACCAACAGAAGCTAACTTTCTGTAGCATTATGAATTGTAATCTTCTTGCAATTTTTTTCTTCAGCACTATTTTAGCGGGTCACAGAAAATACAGAGAGCAATTTAGGCTGATATTCAAAACACAGTCTTGCACTTGCTTGTGACAAATCGATGCCTTGGTCAAAGCCCGATGAGCTCATGCCTCTCTTCCAGAAGGACCAGAAAGCTGAACAGCGCCAGCCAACCACTCTTTGCACTACGAAAAAAGCTGGCTTCTAGGAAGGAACCACTTAGGCCTTAGTGTAACAACCCAACAGAGAGCTGCAGGTCAGTCGTACCAGTATGTACGAATCCAGTAAGTTCGTTAAGTTAGCTCAAATACACTCCACTGAATACCTGTCATGTCTGCTTCCGATTACTTTCACAGGCCTGAAGAAGGCTTCCCAAACACACACACTCAGATATTTACAGCGATATCAAAGAGGAGGTTTCCCCCTCAGTGCAAGAGCGTTTTCTTCAGTAAACAGATAGAAAACTAAGTGCAGAAACATCCCTGTGGGATCGGAGAGAACGGCTCTGGGTGGCCCTGCTGCAGAAGGGGAGGCCTCCTCTGAGCACCAGACACATTGCTAACTTTCTGTCCTCTGAAAGCCACGTGTACAGCTGCCTCCACGCAGCCCACACAGACCGAGCACCAAGTTGCTTGCTTGCTGCTGTGCTTTGGAAATTGCCTCAACAGACAACCTGCTTCTTCCCAGCCTTCCTCTCCCGCCCTGAGCAGAGGTGCATCTCTCGGACAGAACGCAGGGTTCAACGAAATGTTCCCTAAACTCAGTACCCAGCTTCAGGGCGGAGCAAAGGAAAAACACCGCACATGGGTAGGGACAGCGTAAACCCAAAGCCCCACAGATCAGCTCTTGGCAGCACGTAGTGGGGGAGAAGGGGACAAAACATCTAAAGCATCTCTACATGGGAAGGTCTGTAACAGATGATGCCAAAGATACAGACTGCAGCGTACAACCTCCCCCTCCGCCAGCTGAAGTTTCTATAGATGTGGAAGGCACTGATCTTTCCCACGCCCTTGCCTGCGATCTATAGGTGGGGAAGGTGCAGTGGGGCAAACGGCCCCGGGGCGGGAGGGAACCGGGCTGCCTCTGGCTTCTCCGAAGCTGCCCATGCAGGCAAAGCGCCAGATCCTGGAAAAGGACAAAGCGCCAGATCCTGGGGCAGGTACTCGTTTTTCCAGGAAGTGAGCCGAGAGAGAGTGACTTTCGTAAAACATGAATGACAATCTGCTCAGCATCCAGCTTGTCTCAAACTCAAATTTTGGGTCAGTGTCATAAAAGGATCATAACTTCCACCCTTCCCACAGACCACCCACCTCGCACAAGTAGAAACATACTTCAGTTTCTGTTAGTCCTGTTTTAAGCCACCGAGAGATGGACTTTCACCTGCTCTGGGAGATGCATGCTGTATTAAACATCCCGAAACAAAGACCTTTTGTTCAACTAGCAAATTGACTGGAAATCAAAGTTAGTGTTTAATTTCTGACCACTTAAACAAACCAAAAGGAGGAAGACTTTCTAACCCACAGGGATAAGTTCTGCAGAAACGAAGCGTAGATGTGATCAGTAAAACACTACAGAAATACTGTAATAAGCTAGTGCTACAGGACTGTGAAAAGCGTACCTCGGGCTCCTCATTCTGCCAAAAAAAACCAAAAAAACCCAAACAAACTCACATTATATGGATTGCCTAGCTTATCGTGAACTTATACAGGCTGGACTCGGTTTCACTGGCAATATTACAGTCTTGCGAAAGTAGCGGTGTTCCCCTTCCCTTCCTCCCCAGCAGACAACAGTCTCGTCACGCGTTTGGAATAGCTGGATGCACGCAAATTCTTTTTCTCTTTTCAGAATAGGTGTTTTTACTAACACAAGACTCTTTTTTTAAAAAAACTTCCAACGTTAAAACAGCAATTTTATCAGTTATTACTTTCACTTGCAACGTGGTCAACCATACCCAAGGGCTTCTGCTCCCCAGCCCAGGAGACTGACATATCCGCAAAGGTACTACGCCACTCTCACTGCCGCAGGATGCATCCTCTTCTCGAAACCAGTCGGCAGGAGGCTTGGCAACACAACACCGCTCCTTATACTCACTGCTTTTTAGAAACCAGCTAGGCCAAGAAGCCATGCAGAGGAGGTGATGGAGCCAATATCTAGGGATAATAAGGAAGGGGGGATGAAAACCAGCAGACTTCTTTCATTGCGACTGAAGGGAAACGGATGCTTCACTGTGTGAAAGGCTACACTTTTAGCTGGCTACGGAATAACCTGTTTGACAGTTACCACCCTTGAGTTTTTTTTTTTTTTTTTTTTTTAAATTTACAGACTGAGTGAACCAGAGAAAGCAGTAATTGAAAACAGCCACAAAGAACTCACCTGTCAGGTATCTCCTCAGGTACAAATGAACTACAATAGGGACCATACAGTAGTTGAAATGAGATTATTTTCTAGGAAAGCAGGTTCCAAAATGGCTTGCAAACAGTTTGTGTATAGACTCCCTAACAAACATATCGCCTGGCAGAAAATGAGGTGCGACTTCCCCAAAATGTGCATTATTCTGAGCAACTTCAGGTCTGTGCACACACCCTTTTCCATGTCCTTCACTCTCATTTCCTGCAATTTTTGGTGCTAACTGTGGAGCGCTTGCAGGTAACAGACATTCAGCAAGCACAAAGGCTCTGCTATGCTGGGTCTAATGCAAATTATATAAAATATACTTTTCCCTTAAAAGTGAAAGCCAAGAGAGCTGGTCTTTGTTCTCGAGACCCATATGTATTATCATATGGCATCCACAAAAAATTATCACCAGCCCTAAGCATGCACTAAGAAAGTAGTGGGACATACATGCACACCCAACCAACCACCCACCCACCCACCCAAAAAAGAATCACAGAACTGGTATGGAAACGAGATCAAAGGAAAAAATCCCAAACCTAGAATTTAATTACAGTAACTGGGAACTAAAAAAACAAAAACAAAAAACCCTCCCACACTTAATGAAAAACAGAGATTTTTACACTCTCACTCAACTGCATCAGCTGGAGATCTACGAGGAAAAAAAATAAGCTCATACTCAACGGCAAGAGTAGGCAACATTATCCCAATTGCTTGCTTGCGGTATCTAAAATGCGAGCTTTGCACCTGCGTGCCCAGCTCTCAGGGTGTTGGCATGTCTTCACATTTGAATGCCAGCTCTCTGCGCGGGCCCCAGGCCACACAACCACGTCTTCCTCCAGCAGGTGGAGATGCAGAATGCAGTGAGAATTTTCAAATGAAAAAAAAAAAAAAAAAACCCCACCGTGCTCCATAACCTTGCAAAGAAAAGGGTAGGACCAAACGTGAGTGTGTTCAGACCTCACTTCTCTATTACCTTTTACAGTTGTTTGCAGCTGTATAATGTTTTAATAAATTAAAGCGCTACCTAGCCCCAATAACATCTCTCAGTGAAGCAAGACTTGACCAAAAGAAGTAAAACTACTGGATGCTGTATAAGAAACTAACACAATGTATTGGCAAAAAAAAAAAATGCATTGCTAAAAATATCTGCCACAAGGCACGCAAGGCAAAGTACTAGCAAAGAAATCATCAGGACATGTCAGCTAAGCAAAGACCCCTCTCAGCCGAGCAGTAACAACTCTTGTACCTGTTGGCTACTTTTAAACAAACTCAACCTAGGTTTTGAGATCTCAAAGATAACTCAGTTCCTTCAAGTTTCAGGAAAAAATCGCTAGAGGCAGATATACTTAAGTTCTCACTGTAGAAAAGAAAGTATTTGCAGGAGCTCCTAGGCATTAGACCCTGGAGTAGGCACAGCGGGTGGAAGAGTTGCAGTAAATGCAAGAAACGTGCGAAAGAGCCAACCGGAGCTTGTGCCTTCTTGGATGCTAAAGTCCTCGGACTGATCTGCCACTCACATAATCTCTTGGTTTTAATGTTTCGATATTCTTTGCCCTCTTTCTTAGTGTTAGAACTAAATCATGTGCGTTTTATAGGAGGATGCAACGACTCAGAGGTTGCTGGACCCGCCATCTGTAGCGGTGCAGGTGAGTAGCAGATCCAGCGTTTCAGACAAAGCACTGCTGGGCTCCCAGCCCTGCCTGCGAGCACACGCTCCCCTACCGGCGCATGCCTGCAGTTTACTCACTGGTATTACCCAGCGTGCAAGTTTTTAATATTCATTCAAAAAAAAAAATCACATTGAAGAAGTGTCCTCTGTTCTGCAACAGAGATTGCGATCCCAGGGCTTAATCTGTGCGTGGATTATTTTGAGAATGGCTTGTGCACTGACTCATGGTCAAGAAATGGCCTAAGCTCTTACCAAGCTATTTAGATAATGAAAGAAGAAAGATACAAAACAGATCCCGCAGCCAAAAGATGACTCACAGCTCAGCTGTGGTACTTAGTCATTTTGAACTAGGGGACAAGAGGATCTGGCCCCAAAGGATGTTTCAAGTTTCTGAGGATTGGGACTGGTGACAGTTAAGGCAAACACCCTGCATCCTGTTTTATTTATCCCCACTGCAGGCTAGCTATCTTGTTGATCTAGCAGGTCTTCTGGAGTTCCAGGACAATTTCAGAGATTCATCTATTTTCGCAATTGCCTTTTGCAGGAGTTCTGTTTTCTTTTACATGTTACTCGGTGTAAGCACTATTGAATTACAGGAGCATGTGAAGTCTTCTTCAGAAAAGAAATACAGCAAAGCAGAGGACAACACAGGGCATCTCTCAAGAGGCACTGGGGGGGCTACTAGGTCACCCAGTACTCAAAACTTTTGACAGTACTGTAAATGTATGCAGCATGGCAGTAGATAGGAAAAAAAATGTGGCTCTCTTCCCAGTGACCTTATGAACTGACAGAAAGGACAGCAGCTCAACAGTTTCACGCTTTCCTTTTCCTAACATGGATTCGGGTGGGGGAGGAAATCAGCCTCCCAGAAGAACCTGAAGGGATGTGAAGGACAGAATCCTGAGCACCGTTACCTGAGCAAAGGGTACGTATAGTCATCCTTTCTCCCCAAATAACTAACTCCTCAAAGTTAGCCTAGCACTTCTTAATCTCCTTAAACACGGGAAGTCTGCATTTTGCTACAGTTCTCCAGTCGGAATTTTTCAGCCATCACTTGCTCCAATTGCGGTGCAGAGGCACATCGCCCACAGCATTGCCGGGCGCTCTCTCGCCGCAGCTTTGCGGCGCTCGGCCAGCACAGGAGGGAGCGATGATGTGAGGACACCGGCGCAGGAGCCGAGGTGCTCAGAAGGTTCAGTCTTCCCCTCGGACCTCAGCAAGCCGGCCCCTGTTACCTCCCCATCTGTGGCTTCAGCCTTGCTCCAGCTTACTTCAGGCCAATTTCCTTCAAGATACGTGAATCCTGGCACAGCATGGCACCGGGGGCTATATAAAGATCTTAAACTAGAAGAAATATGGGAGGGGCACCTTCTAGAGACAGCCCAGTAACATTACCCTCCAACTACTCTCCATCCTGCTAAGAAGAAACTCCTTTTTCCACGTGAGGCCAGAAGAAATTTGCCGGATTATTTATTAGGAGTATAAATGCATCTTCGAAGAAAAACTAGCTATCAACTCCAGGGGCCATTCCCCATTTTGCAGCCCTGTCCTTACAAATCTGCCTAACGTGGCACTCGGCCTGGGCTGAGAGCCAGCGCTCTTCCATTACAACCTGAGCAATCTCATCAGCAGCTGGGTAACCAAGTGTAGCACGCACAGGACTAAGGAAGTGACAGGGCCTGTTAGGCCACTGAAAGAATAAGATTTCTTGCAGGAAAAAAATATACCGATGATGGCTCTTAATTCAAGGACTTGATACGGATTTAAGTTAGATTGTCAGAACATGCCGAAAACGTTCAGCCTAATTTCATCGCTCGCTCCCCCCACAGGATCCCTGTTATTCCGTTTTTAAACGAACACTGCATAAGAGCCTTTGTTCACTGCTTTAGCTTAATTTTGAGAACTTTAATCGAGTTTGACGCTTGCAAAAAGTCTGAAGCTGACAGCCTGATTGCTGCCATCACCTCTTCTTTTCTGCAGGAACACGAGCAGATTCGGTAGCGTTGAGAGGCGGTTCTCCCCACGGCCCCTAGGTTAACTGCCCCGCGGAGAGGACGTTACAAAGCAGAGCACAACCGCAGGTTTCTGTGCTGAGAGCTCCAGTCAGCGTAGCCTGCGGTAGTTACGATGCATCTCGGTGCATGCGTTTCCACAGCCTGTTGCTGGCGCTGAGGTTATCTGATCTTCAAACACCCTGAAGACGCTGACATCCAGAGGCAATAAACAGAAGGCTAAGCAAGAGATGCAGATTAACAGATCTCTTTTGATCCGTAAGGTCCGTTATATTAAAACTTACCTAAAACTCAAGTTTACAATTGTTGCCTGGAAAGCAATGTAGAGATTCCAAAACTATCAGATTCTGGATCACAGCACGGTAGGAGGAACATTTAGAAACTTTATCTACGCTCTAAACTTCCAAATTTTTAGACCAGAATTCCTTTACATGGAAGAAATCTTCCGCTCCCATTTAACCAGTGTAAACAGCTAGGCATCTCTCTAAGCGTGGGAGTGTTTTGGGGTTTTTCGGAGGGTGGAGGTGGTGTCATTTTTAAATGGAAAGCAGCAAGAGGATATGTTCATTAAGCTCCAGGAAGCCTCTTTGATGCAGCACTCAACAACAGACCCTTTTAACCATACCGTCCTTAGACATCTCTGCACTTTCAGCACAGAGCCACTGGAGGTAGCTTAGCACATAGTTAACCGGCACCAGAAACGCCCAGAGCACCAGGCAGACGGTTAAAGCTTCAAATATTGGAGCGGGTATAACTGACAACTTCCAAATGCACTTTTTGATTCTCGTGTAGGTATGCCGTTGAGCACCCAAAGTGGCGTGGTTGAAGATGAAGATGTAATCTCTGCTTTGTACTCCCATGGCTGGGCTGCACAAATTGAGGAAGATGAAAAGCGTAAGCGCCTAGGAGCTAGAGCTCCCAAACTCTAACCCCCTGCCAGCCTCGGTCAGCCCTCCGGGCAGGCTGCCAAACTACTACAAGTCTTTAAGCCCCACTGCCAGGAAGCTGGGAAGTCAAGCTAATAAGAAATGGTTTTTCAATAAAAATTCTTTCTTTCTGCTGGACTTTTGCTATAACTAGGCCACTCGTACAGTGTGGCAGCAGGCGCTGAACCAGCACACTCGCACACAACCCCCTTGTGGGGAGGTTTCTCCCCAGGTCCACGGTGCACCTAGGAAATCCTGGAGGAGACGTGGAGATTTCTGTCAGTCTAAAGCTCTAGAACATAAATATTTGTTACCTTAAAGCCGAACCTCTAACCATTCTATATGGTAATACTAAAATAAAAATTCAAAATCTTCCTGTTCCTATGTAATGAAACAAGTGAGAATCTACTACTGCCTAAAAAGGAACCAGCTGCTCACAAACAGCGTTTCTTACGCTGTCTCTGAAGGGCTGTCAGAAGCGTTGTCGTATTCTCCGCCTATCTTATTTAAGACCATCTCAAACTTAATAGAAAAGTGGAAAAACGGCATCATGGGCACAGTTAAAAAACAGAACTAATTAAGGTAATTTAAATATACGCATTACCAAGTAGTAAGAGAGCAGAAAGTAACTCTGCAAAAGTGCCAGTGACTTCCTTTACTGTAGCATTAGAATGGAAAACCCTAGTAATCGATACGGTTGGGGTGCAAAAGCATCTATATTACGCCACAGCTTCTAAGAGGCAAAGTAAGATCAAGGATTTAAAACCATTTGGGATCGACACTGTTCTAAACAATGAGTTCACGCTGTCTTGGCTCCCAAATTAGTTACACTGCTGCTTTATGCACAACAGCTAAATTCACTCTATGTTCTTAACAACAATATACTACAAATATCACATGAACAGATATATGCCCTGTATTGCACGTTGGACAGTGTTTTCTTCCACTTTAGAATATTAATTCCTTTGTAATGCACAAAACTTTTAAGAGTTTTAAAGCATTCATAAAATGTCATGAAAGAGGCAACGTACCTAATCTGGAACAGCAAAAAGGGAAACAAGATTAAGATAGTGCAGTTTAATTTCCTAGAAAATAATGCGCCGCCAGCTGTGTAAACTTTTTCACAGTTAGAGCAAATATTCTAAAAACAAGCAGGCAGCAGAGTTGCATTGCAGCATGTTTCCTCAGCAGTCAAGCCTCCAAAGAAAGCTCTTAGAAGGTGAAAAGACTTTAAAGATAGCCATGCAACAAACCAATTTGATAAGCAGGATTCTGAGCAATCTTTATGTTCAACTCATTAACTCTGAGCTCCTGCTGACACAGCTGGTACTCCTGCCACATATACTACACGCTCCCTGAACGTAACAAATAACCAGCACAGCATGCGCCATTCTCCTGACATACCAGACAGACGCATGCAGACTCTTAACAGCTGGACTACTTGGTTTTGTCTCCTGAAGAGCGAGGCGAGGGCTCACCTGCTGACTCCAGTAACAGGCCCCAGGCATTCTGTAGAGCTTCCTCTTCTGGAAGCTATGAAGGGGCCTCGTTCGTGCAGATGTGCTCACATTAGTCACAGACAACGATCTCAGTCTTGCCCTGTCTCTTCTTCTTTTCTTGATGTGTTGATGATCAAGCAACCAGCTACTCGAAGAGGATACTTCTCTGTTGTCCGAAGCTCTGCAATGTCATAATTAACAGAGGGAGGAAATCCAAAAAGTTAAACATGCTTCAGATGCACAGACCCAGGTTTCAAGCACTGATTAGTGCTAGCCATCTAAATCGAAGAGAATTTTATAAACACCAAAATATTTTAGCACATTTCCTGTTTCAGGAAGTCACGCATGTGTTCTGTTTGTTCTTGGCTTAATTTTATATCATGTTACAAAAGAAAGTTTATCATTCTTGCTCTTTTCTGCTCACGGAGAAAAACATCAAAATGAAGTTAAGACTTCAAGCATGTAACATTTCTTGATTTTCCTCAATTCAAGAACTGTATCTCTAATATTTTTAGCATCTACTCTGCTTTAAGTTACAATTAATATTTCCTTACAAACTTGCATTCCATTCAAAACAACAGTCACTCTAACCTAAATGGAGACCTAGAGACCTGCCATATTATTTGGAGGTTGTTTTTTTGTTTTTTAAAGAGCTGAAACTTAAGTAAAGCTTTGCAAACTAGCGCCCATTCAGAACAGAGGCTGCAACCTGGCGTGAAACAGCTGCATCAAAAGTAGGAACTCTACATATTTAGTGTAACCAAAACAAGGCCATTAGACTTCGTTTCTAGAGAAACGCTACAACTGTCTTGCTTGGTAAAGATATTTGATGCTTCCTTTAAGACCACCATAATGAAGCTATTGAGAAAAATCAGATTGTATTAGTCTGTCTAACCTACTGTCTTGTTATCATGGAACAGTATTTACTTTGCACATAAGCTTAAGGAGATGAGATGACAGCAGCAAACCTGGCTGATAAAAAGGGTAATAGTTCAATAGTGCAAGAGCAGCACGCTGGAGTGGGAAAGGGCTGCTATCCCCAAGTGAAAAGAGAAAGTATGAAAAAGATTCTTCTCAGCCTGGGCACATTGCATATTGCAACCCAAAAAGCAGCAAGATCAAGTAGGAGAGGATGCGTTTCCCTCAATTTTTTATTTCAGTGATTTGCTGCTCTTAAAAGCTCTTAGAAATAGTTATTGTTGTTGAAAATTCATTCTTTATGTTTTCATTCTTTTCTTATTTCCTTGCCTTCTTTTCTCCAACAGAGCTAAAGCCCAGCCTACGGAGGCCCTTGCGGAGGAGCGAGAGTTGAGTCTGTCTGTCTGCCTTTAAGAGCTAGAAGCTGCCCGCACTCAGATGATTGGGGAGAAGAAAGCAAGTTCAGCTGCAATCGCTACCTGACACTGTCCACCTAAACACATGCAAAGCTACATTTTAACACTCACCCTCAGTCAGACCTGGATCTCCCCATGTCTGTTGTCTTCACATCTAGTCTACCATCATCCCCCACAAGCTTAGCCACACGCACACTTCTCGAAACCATGTCTTTAGTAACACATAAAAGTTACGTGACAAACACGGAGCCAAGAGTAGTTAAACAAACCAACCAACCACCCAACACTACACACATAATAGCTTGGATCACTCTCGCCAAACTACAGCCTGTCTGCTCACCAGAAGAAGGGGCAGTACAAGGTAAGACTTCAAACCGCCCTCCATTTGGGTGGGAATGACTCAATGGGAAGAATGCAGTTCACTTCTATAGTCATCCTGACTTTATTTTGTTGCTGTGGCAACATCTGCCTGCAAAGCTAAAGGCTTGCTGCAAAAAGCGCTCAGGTGTGCATTTATTTGTACAATACTGAAGACCTTGACTGCAACGCTAAATTGCCTGAGAAGTGCAGGTACACAAGATATTTGTTGGCTCATAAGAGGTAATCTACCTGCATGAATGCTTATTTTCTCTCCTGAATTTCATCAGGCAAGTCCCAGGTGGATGATATCACTTAGTTAAGTTATAACATGTAACGAAACATGAAAACTAATTTATTACAATGCCATTTTGACAAATAGCTGTCTGCCACCAGTACATTTTCTATAAATAGAAGCAATTGTTATAAAAGCATGATAAAACACCACCCCATGCTGTGCTGGTATGGTAATAAAGTTTTATGGGCATGAATTTGAGGCATCCTTTTGGCACATCAGAAACACTCAACAAACGAAGCAGACCCAGTAAGAAAATAGGTGCTAATGAAAAGAGGGATGGAACAAAGCATCTAAAAGTAACATATTACTAAGTGTCAAGAAACGGCCAAGAATACTGAAGCATCACATTCTTTTTGCTAACATCAAGTTTTTAAGGGTTGAGAGAGAAATACAGTATTTAAAGCCTATGCAAAAGCTTCCCTAAAATACTTGCTGAATCTCCAAAACGTTTTCTCTGTAATTATCTGTTTTGATGTCTCACAGTATGAAGTCCAGCTTCTGGAAATCCACATACCTCCTCCTTACATGAAAGGCAACCTAAACAAGTACATTAGCACAGAAGTCACCTCCTCATCCTGGCTCCATTTCTGCGATTCCTGACTTTGTTCAGGTGGTCTGCCAAGCTCTGATGATTTCCCTACGATCTCTGCCAGCTGCTCTGTTTACTCTCCTGCACCTTTTGGTAACATTCAGCTTGATTTTCAGATGGAGCGGAGATCTCGGCTTTTCTGCCACTTGGGCACACGGGCTTCCCAGGCAAGGTTGGCCTTTCTGGCACGGCAGCCTAGCTAAAGAGCAGAGACCTTGCTCACAGATTCACATATGCACAAGAAGCCACAGGACAGGCTCTGTTTGTACTGAAGTAACGAAATTTCTAAGTCCTCTCTCCTGATAACAGAGCAGTTGTCATCAGCTTAAGGAGCTGCTTCTACAAACATTTACCTTCATACAATGCATCTAACTGATCCTGGGATCCAGCTTCAATCAATAGAAGGAGAGCTACACAGAAAAGGAATCTACTCATGAAATTAGACCCTGACAAATGGCGATTCAAGGTTACCCACGTTTAATTAACCAAGAACCACATACACACCACCAATTCGATTGGGAAGAGCACACAAGTAATAGACCATGCCACAGTGCCATCACTGCTGACCTCAAAGTTTCTCATGCTTAGGCCTACTTTAAACATAGACTACTATATCTTTCATATCAAGAGCCTACACATAATTTCAAGTTTTTTTTTTTTTTTAAGTAAAAATAGCTATCATACTTTATTTTTCCTCTTCAAAATCCAAAACTCACCTTACTTTCCATTTTATTTTGATCTGTGCTCTCAAGTATATAATACAGTCAGAGAGCACCCTGGAAAGAGTGAGAGGAGAAGAAGCCAAGAAATTAAGTTAATGAATTAATTGCACACAAAACAAAACAGAAAAAAAAAAAATCAAACAAACACAAATAAAAAAGACAGAGAACAACAAGAGAAAAATCAAAAAACATTAAAGGAAACAAGAAGTAGCAGGAGGCAGTGAAGTTCCCTGCAGGACTTCCATGATAAACATGTTATACTCTGCTCAATTTCCACCTTTAACAAATAGTATTTATTTGTAGACCTCAAAACACTTCACAAAGGGTGAAAATTACTCTACTGTATAGCTTGAAAAAAATAAAACTAAATTTTATATATCTGATTTTCAAGATGAGATCTCAGTTTCTTAGATTCCCTTTCAATACCTAACTCACTACCTCCAGTTCAGGGCTACTGCACTGAGAAAAGTCCTCCAAGTCCTCCCATTCCTCTTTGGCCATCAGTAGAAAACCATCAGCCTTAGAGATAGCGTTGCCTGAGCAAACAGTTGTGTTGCTTATGAAACGGAAAGAGGACTGGTTTTAGACAGTTCCTTGTAAGCACTTAATGGAAAGTGAAGTGCAGAAGTGGCCTGAAGCGACATCACTAAAGTCCCTTATCACGAAGCCAACTTCATACACTTCTAAAAACATTGAAAAGCAGGAACCCCTTCTTTGTCTGCTTCATGAAGAGGTCGTAGATCCAAGGCACAGTTTTCTAAGAATCTAAACACCTCTCTCCTTCCACATAGCCCCCTCT
Organism: Struthio camelus; assembly: GCF_040807025.1. NCBI lineage: Eukaryota > Metazoa > Chordata > Aves > Struthioniformes > Struthionidae > Struthio > Struthio camelus. The sequence continues at coordinate 6,998,741 of NC_090947.1, read as the reverse complement.
AACAGCAACTTCCTTTTCAGTACTGTTTTTATTCCAAGACTCAGCTGAATCTTCTGACTTTGCCTTACCTTATTTGTAAATGATCGATATGTCAGGAACATGAATAACACAGGACAGGACCTCCTTCATCCTTAAATTCAGGGTGCAGTCACCCAGTCATTTAGGAACAGAGGGCAGTTACGGAACCTGCCCCTCCAAGCTGCTCAATATAATCTTTGAGGGAAGCTACAGCTTCCGCGGCAAAGCTGCCGCAACAGCCAGCACGGCCACCCTGAGCCTCTCTCGGCGCTGGGAGCCAGGAAATTACATCTACTACAGACGCTGTCGTAAACTGCCCAGCCCTAGCACACAGTGATCCCTCTCTTTGTCCATCTGATCTCAGTCAAGACCTATGAATAACTCAGCAACCCCTCCACCCCACAAATCACATTCACAATATCTCAGGAGGAATAGCCTACATGCCTAGGTCTTTTGTGAGACAGGACACTAGTCAAGTATCTTAATATCGTTTTGAGATTAACACTGTTCAATGTCTGTACTGTGTTTTAAAATCTTTGAATAAAAGATATTATTATTAGCAAGTGTGGAAGAGTACTGAGAAATATTTTCCTATTGTAGCAGTTTGAGAATAATACTATCTTCCCGGCAGGTAAATCCATCCAGAACAAAAAGACCAAAAACTGAGAAATATTCTCTCAAAAAATCCTGAAAAAGTAGCGGACAAAGACAAATTTTGCTTCATATTGAAGATGGGCTTAAAATTAACGAAGCTGGCATGCAGATAGTGACCCACATTGAGGCACAGGTGACACTGCGTATGTATTCTACTCATCTACTAAAGTCTAGTTCGTCACTGTTCCAGAAATAAAGTTGTTCTCATGATGGACGGCAAATTACCTCAAGTTTTAAATAATCAAAAGTACTGTTTCCCTTCACTGCTTCACAGATACTTCCATCATACCAGTATTCACATGCAATTACAGCACCTGTGTAATTTTATGATGTCTTTAGGAAGAAAAATCAAAACCTACTACTTTTAACTCTACAAGCAACATTTTTACTTCCCTTGGAGTCTGCAGGAAACAGCTCTCTTTTCGTAATCTACTACTGTAAGGTTTATCTGTGCGATCCACGTAACGTTACCGGAAGTTGTTCTCAAACAAAACGCCACCATACTGGCGCCTACCTGAAGGAGATGCCATTGACCAGCTGTCTGTGTCTACAAGTTTTGGATGAGAGAGGAGAAGAAGCTGGAGACAGATTGAGTGGAGCAATTAGGCTACTGATGATTTCACTCAGCTGTGCACTCTGAAAGAAAAAAAAAAAAATGTAGTCAGACATTTACCCAGACTGAACAGCGCAAAAGTTCTGGGGTTTTGTTCTGTTTTTCCTACTTGGGATTCCAGACTCATACGTCACGGAATAATCGTATTCAGTTTCTGCTTGTAAATAATCAAGAATGGCATGTTTTTTCTTTCACTATTATGTACAACTATACAAAAGCAAAAAAACAAACAAACAAAAGAGTGCTGAACTACCAGCCAAGGACATATTTCAGACATTTGGATAAGTAGCATACAAAATACATTAGTGACTTTCGTATTTGAACAAAAGACTTTTAAAAAGGCAGAAGAAACCAGAACATTTTTACAGCTGATCTTACAACAGCTGCAGCTCAAACCTGTTAATTGGCCTTTCAGAGATCATTTCGAAAGGAAAAAGATCTGCTGTCTCCTTATTGTACTCTTCGCTGCCTCAAAGTAATTTTCTTCTTAAAAGAATCCTCTTCGTTGCCTACTGTAGTTGACAAAGGTGGCTTTATAAAAGCCAGTAACTGCAGGAGGACTATTGCAACTACAGACTGAATGGCCAAAAATATTCTCACGTCCTCAAAAACGACAGCGAAAAGCATCCCTAGTAACAGTCCCTTCCCCCCCCCCCCCAAAACCTTGACTCTCAGAACGGCCTCAAAGCAAACGCAGCTCATTTGTTAAGACTAAGAATTACTCCTCATAAAGCGAGGAATTGTGGCCTGACTCCAGATAACATTTCACAATGTTTTGGTTCTAAATGTTAAACCTTAATGGCTAGTCCCGCAATAAACGGAGCCAGTAGTTTACTCAGAGGAAACTGTCAGCTGCATACTAAAACCTAAATGAAGTGTACTGACATGGCATACACACGTTTAAAACCTTTATTTTGTGGGATTATCAACTCAGAACTGAGACTGCTTAAAACAAGAGTTAATAAAGATTACCCAATAAGAAGTTCTGTTTACATTTGCAGGCACTACCATTTACGCAGAAAGAGGCAGAAAAAAAAATATTTTCCATTGTATTACTAGTCACGTCTTTTCCGTTAATGTTTAAGTGATGCTGTCGGGTAAAAATTTCAGGTCTGAATAATATTTTCAGGGACGGATATTAAAGCACAGAAATAGCACATCAATTATAAAAGGCCCGAAACAAAGCAAACAAGATGCCAGTAAAATATTTAGCAGATTGCTTAAAAAAATCTGAACAGCGTTCAATCTGCAAGGAGCAAAGTCTCTATCAAATGAATGTAAAAGCACCAGAACAATGGCAGACATCCAAAATGCAAGGAAAAACATATGCATTTAAAAAATATATATACTTCACAGCTTTGAAGAGGACTTGAAAACAGAATTAAAACAAAAAAGCAAGGCTTAGTCACTTTGTATTTTTATCAATTTTTTCTTCACAAATGAAGTTATTTATTTTTAAGAAATACTCTTTTTGAATATAGGACCCAGGAATTGTGGGAACAACAAACTACGGACATGCTTTGGCTTACGGCATCGTTATTTCCAACGGAGGACAAAAAGAAGCCCAGACCTCGTCCTTCTGGGTCAAGGCTGAGTTTGAGAGCTGGTCGTTAAAAAACGAACCAACCCCCAAAGCTTTTGGTGGTGTTTTTGGAGGGAGAAAACCGATGTCACTAGTGAGATGCTTTAAACGAAGAGCACCTTTATTCCCAAGTCATTTTCAGGTAGCCAAAGTTCTTGGACATCTGGAAACCACTGCTTTTACTTTAACCTTCTGCAAAGAACCACGTCTTTAAATCTCTGAGCAATCATGTAACCACTCACCACATTCTAAAAACGCTCTTTGCTTTACCAATTGCCAGCCCTGAGCATATATATTTCCTGTTTCATTGACTCCTCACTCCTGTCTGTTGTCGTTAAGATCTACCAAACAGGGGAAGCCATTTAAGAGCTGGAAAGTCTGACTATCAAATAAGAAAAACTGGCACAGAGATTCAGGAACAGGTATGCTATCTGAAGCTACTTTTCTACCTTATTTTAAGAAGGTGTGTGAGACCAAGAATTTCTGTATAGCAGCAATGTATTAATGCATCTTACCATCTTTACGCTAACTATATAAAACACCTTCTGAAAACAAGTTTGCTGCATCTCCTCCAGTAATGCGAGCCTAATACATTTTTGTACGTTATTTTCTAGCAGAAGACAACCCTGCCGCAGTCGACATCGTATTTCCTGGAATTAACCTTGGAAAGGACTGTTGAGAACAGAAACGCTGCTCAGCGCTATGCCTACGCTGGGCCAGGGCAGCGGTACGTGGCAGTCCAGGCCTGCTAACTGCAGCGCTCCTACGATACTTGAAAAGGCCAGATCAACGATTATATTTTGTTGGTTTGTCGTTTGTTTGTTTCTAAATGCAACGTACCTCCATCTTCAGCTGCACTCTTTCATCTCATGCAAATATTTCCTGACGCAATCTGTGGCAACGCTACACCAAACGTGACTATAAAGGAGAGGTAGTTTTTTTAGAGAGCTATGAGAAGAGGTTATGTGGCCACTTCGATATAATCGAAGCAGCAATACAGGTACATCTGAAATAGAAGGTTTATTTGTAAACCTGGTGATCAACATATTTAAGTCCTTCAATTCATGAGCGCCCACTCTCAGGAGCATGAAATATCTTTCTTTCTTAAGTAACCACCATGGAACCTGCCTATTTCTGAAACAAATCATGTGGCTCCACCGGACCTTCTGTTCTCATTTTACCTTACCTGTTTTTCTATGTTCCGTAAAAGCAGGGTAGGACTGCTGGGTGACATTTCAAAATCATGCTCCGGCAAAGAATCCTGTCTCTCAATGGCAGCTTGCGAATTCCCTGTGGCGTTTAATAAAGCTTCTTGGTCGGTCAATTGTATTTGCTTCTTCAAAATGTCTTTTGGAAAGGGGAATTCTTCTAAGATCACCATCCCCTAGACAACAGCAATTGAATACAGTTGGTTGACAACAGATTAACCCTCCTAAATCATTTTTAAGTGGCAGTCAACCCTAGCACATCCCCCTTAAGCCCTCCCAGCGACTCTTCGGAGCGCTTAACCTAGACTTTACATATACTTAACACCTAAAATATAGACATGCTAGCAATTTTTATTAATGAAAAGCTGCATCGTTCCTGTTATTCCTTATAATAACCCTCTACAGTATTATACCACTGCTTAAACATCTGTGCCAAAATTCAAATCAGAAACTCATACTTATTAGAGTAACGACATGATCGTTTGCCTGCTGATTTAAGAAGAGGTTTATTCCTGTAAGAAACCACCACCCTCTGATTTGAAGTTTGTTATAGTCTTTGCAGCCAAGAAGTTTCTCTGGGGCATTTTAAGTGCTTATTATTCCCGCCCCTGACCTAAACAAAGCATTAAGGCTGTTATTATAAAATTATAAAAGGCCTTTTTGGAATTGTGTCTCTCTCTGATATATAATTTTTTTTTTTTTTTAGGTGAGCATTTTCAGTTTCATACTCATAGAGGCAACCGTCCTAAATATTCTGTCGATCTTATTGTTTTTCAAGACCATCTGCACGAAAGTGGTATCAGTCATGATCCATCATCTCGACCATAAGTCTCCTAAAGAGATAAATATAGCCTTTTATGGTAGGGAAATAACAAGAATTTCAGAAACAGAAATAGGAAGAGAGTAGCCCCATTGTGTTTTCCACAAGAGAGATGACAGAGATAACAACGTCAAAACGCAGTCCTAGGCAATTTCTCAGTTGTTCTGAAGTAAACAAAATAATAAGCAAAAAGAGCTTTGAAATAGTCAAAAATGGTTCCTCAGATGGTCCCATTATTTTGTCACTATCTTGAGCATGTAACTTCAACACTTAGAAAATGCTATCAGACTTTTGCAGGCTTATTCCAAAAAGAAAGGGAAAAGACATATTTGTTTTGAAGTACTGACTGCTATTCAAATATTAAGCAGATATTGAAAGAATGGGATCATTCAACTACACTGTCTCAGCTTTTTCCTTCTAGTCAGAATATTCTATTACAAAGTGAGGGAAGACTGTCATTGTGTGAATTCAAGCAACCCCTGTATTATTCCTTTTAGGAAGACAGACTTCACCTAGACTGCGGAAAATTAAGGATACCATAGTTTTACTCACACTTTTACTCCTGCCTTAGTAGCAACTTGCCCTAGAACAAGAAAGCGATTTGCTTCCAAAGAGAAGACCAGGAGAAAATACGGAATTGCCCTGTTCTCCTTCTGTCTCTCACTTAATCCACTGTTTAAGTCATAAAGACAAAGCTGACGACCAAGAAGCCTCTTAAAAAGAAAAGCTAGCGCTTAAAAACTTGCTTCAGCGCTCAAAAGGCCCACAGAGATTCTGGATTTCCATCAGGCCAACACTAGATCTTCTACATTCATCATCGGTATCATTCTATAAACGGTAGACCAGAGCAGTTACAGAGCAGGCATTATATTCAAGGAAATTCAAGTACAGCCCTCATTTTAATGTGCCACGATAGGAGGGCAAGCTAGCTCAATAGCTTTAGAATATAAGACAGTAAAAATATAGTTCGTGATCACTAGAAGAAGAAGAAGAAAGAGATCCTAAAAAGCCTATGATCACTAGAAGAAGAAGAAGAAAAAAAAAGATCTTAAAAAGCCTAAAATATGAATTCTGAAATCTGAAGAACAGGAAGACAAACAGGAAAAGCAGTCAAATAGGGGAACTCCCTCCCCACACACACCTCTCTCCACTGGATTTTATTTCTCAAATTTGCAGCATTCTGGTGACAGGCACGGCAAGAAAGCACGGAAAGAAAGGAGGGATCTGAAACACACTATGGAAAAGAGAAAGCAGTAGCTGGCATAGAAGAAAAGAGGAAGAATAAAGGATGACCAACTATCTAGGAGCTAAAAGTTAAATTGGTGACAAATCAGTAGGTTCTGGTAACAAACTTCTTAAAAATTTTAAATGTAGTTATTTCGCTTGGCAGATAGATAGATATCTACCTGCCAAACAAACAAAACAAACACACATACGATCCTTTTTAAAAAAAAAAAAAGAAAAGAAAAGAAAAGAAAATCACTCTCAGAAGATCCAGAGTTGCCACTTCTGGGCCCACAGGGACGGAGAAGACACTGTAAGAGACCAGGAAACGGCCCACAAGTTAACCATCTGCGTTCTTGTGTTACAGGTGGGGCATTTTGCTTGAAGTCACTGTAAATTGGCTATGAATCACTTTTTTCCCCCCCACTCAAAACACAAGAAAAACACTTTGAAACCATTAATCACAGCATATAAATTCTAATGATATTGTGTAACTATTATGCAGTCCGTAAATGAAAATAAAGAGCTCTCCTATCAGCCAATGTGTCCGGCGTCCCTCTGAAGCTGCTGCCTTGGTACACTGAATACATATATCCCTCTTCCTGCCCCCTCCCTCCCCCCAAAACACACAGAGCCAAAGAAAATACATGTCTATCTTCTCTAAGGGACATAAAGCCAAATACTCTGAACCCCTCAGCTAGTAAAAGGGGCATGAAGTTTGCAAAAAGGAATGTCACTAAAGATCTCCACCAGGAAGATGACTAGGCTCCAAGCCAACATACCACTTAATGTGAAGAAAATGCATGACTAAAAGAACACTCTTCCTCTCATTTCTCTGTTGTTGATTTCTCCCTGTTCTCCAGTTCACAAAACCTATGCCGTTTAAAGTCTGATAGCTTTTGGTTGTAACAGGGTCCATGTACCTAGTATTTAGGACCAACAGTATGATATGGACATTCTCTTCCCTCCGCAGAACATGAAATCTCTGGCCATTTCTATGGACAAAGAGGCAGGATAGGTTCTCAAAGCTCTTCAGCTCGTCTTTTAAGAAAAATATGATTGGGAAAACGTTGTGAGCAGGACAAAGACAAAGCTGGATATGGAAAGAAGGGCCCTAAGGGTAAAAGGAGAAGAGAGAATAATTCTTTATGCGATCAGAAGGAAATGCTCTCTATAGGGATTTTCCTCTCCATTCTTCCTCCCTCCAAGTCTCAGGTTCAGCCGGATAAAGTCCAAAGCATCTGCTACCTCCTTTTAATTTGTGCTCATTTGGCTCCAACATAAGACAAACCAACCTAAATGAGGCTCAAAAAACGATGAGTCAAAGAGCCCTCCCCTAAGACCCCTTCTTATCGCATCCACCAGAATTATCACAGGTTTTGGCTTCTTGCACATGAGAATGACCTGAACAGCCCATTAAACTGATAGATAGATTATTAATGTTTTAGGAATGTGACTTACCACTGTCTAGCCAGTTTGATTAAAAAAAACTAGTACATGAGTTGTACACATTGGAATTTTAGTAATAATTAATCCTTGACCTGTTCAAAGCACTGTACAAACATTAACTTACTAATCCTCAGAACAAACATTCACTTAAATAACAAAAAAAAAAAAGAAAACCCACACAAAAACCCCACCAAATCCCATAACACAAAAGAAAGATAACCAACCACCCTCTCCTGACAACCAAATCTTGTCTCTTCTATAGAAGGAAAAACTAGCGTGGTAAGTGAAGTACCTCGTCCCAGGTCCCTGAAAGTCACTAACAGGCATAGGAACTTAAGAGTTCCTGGCTCCCAAACCTGTACTGATGCCTCTAGACTACAACGCTTCTTTTAGCCCTTGATGCCTTTCTCATTAACCTTTGCAATAGTATGCAATAGTTTGCTTGGATACCAGAACTCTGAGGGAAAACAAACAACAACAACGAAGAAAAAAAAAATTACAAGATACACTGTCAAAAGATTATTTGAAGAGCCCATCTACGAGCTTACAGACAATACCTTGGTGGCACGTATCTGCCTGTGAAGGTCAGTTAGTTGTTGGATTTTGTATTCTAGTTCTGAAATCTGGGCTTGAAGCCATGTCCAACGGCAGCCAACTCTAGCTCTGTCTGCAAGCCACTTCCATTCAGAAGTATAGCTGCTGTGAAGACAAAATGCGGGTTAGTCCAAAAATAAAGATAACCACATTTGCACAAAAACATTTTTGACAGCTGCTCTGCCTCATGTTGCAAGCATCTCAGTTGCTTTCAGAAGATATCTGATTATACACAGCCAGTTTCACATCAGCTTATTTCTGTAACTGCAGAACTTGCCCAAACCAGTACAACCGAAGTTCGCTGGCTATTCCCAGGCTAAGCCAGTTTTCTGTTATGCGCTATAAAGCCGAGCGCTGGAGAAAACAACCAAACTCTATCAGTTAATGCAGATCACAGACATGTAAAGAATTCCAGTAAGTCCACAAGCAAGAATGAAAATCCTCTTACACCACACTTCCTCCCACAAGCTTCCAGGAATACCATTAGCTAACAATGGCCATCTCGTAGGACAGGATACAGCAATAACCAGCTAGATATCAACTTGCTACCCAAAAATCTCTGATGTAGTTCAGCCTTCCCTGATTTTGTAAGCATAACTGGATAAGCATAGTTTGGTTCGTTTGAAATAATGCCTCATTGCTGTTTACCAACAGGTACGTTTATTAACATAAAAGGTACGTCTCCAAGACGCTTCGCGTTATCATTACCTTAATGCTGTTACGCTAAAATCATCACTGGTTTCAGCAAACTTTACTCAATCTATACATTAAATAAACGGATGGCATAATGGTACCACTCAATCAATCATTTTAATATTCAGACAAAAAACAAAAAAGGTGGGGGAGATAATATAGTGCAATATTTTAATATGCAACTTCTACTAATACTCTATCATTAACTGAGTTTTTTGTTTTTATTTTGCAAGAAAACAGCTGTATTTTTTGCCACTAAAGTTATCAAGTATTTCGCAACAGCTAACTTAGAAAAATTGTAAAAACAAGACCAAATCTCTTCTGGAAAATATGCTTCTACTCAAGCAAGCTTTTGGGGTGACTACTGCATTTGAATCCTGGAGGAAACGACAGGGCAAACGTTGCGCGGGCAGAATACGTGAACCCACCGGGCATGCAGCAGTAAAGAGTTCTGCAGGCAAAGCCCCACAGATAGAGGGAAGGACGGACACTAGCGCTGCCAAGCGACTTCGCAGAGCAACGCTGCGCACGTAGTGCTGTTTCACGCACAGTTTTGTGTCAGCTACCTCACCAACTGGGGGGGGGGGGGGGGGGGGAGAAAAAAAAGGTAAGACGTCATATATAATGCAAAATCTCACAAATTTCAGGTCTACTTTAGCTATCATAAATAGTAAGAACAGACAGTCTCTGCTAGGCCACTTTCAAAATACATAATTTCTCCTTGTTTTACATAAATTATCTTCCAGTTTCTGCCCACATAATTTACAACCGGCTTAAACTCTCTCCTACCCAGCCAAGATGAACATTATGAAATTAGGAGACTGAAATGGCCTGTGGAAGTCTAGATGCTACATGCAACCAAATAAAGTAGATTACAATAGCAAAAAAAAACCCTCCAAGAACTCTGTAAATACAAAAAGATTGTATTATGCTATGTAAGTTGCAAATTCTAATAGTGATTTTGTCCTAGGGGGAAAAAAGAAAGGCACACAAAGTCACTCGGTGACTACCCATTTTTCTGACAGCCCTTCCTTATTTCTCTTTGCTTTCTCATTATCGCTAGCACACAGAAATACCTCGATTACTTGCGTTTCGACCCGGCCCTCTTGACAAGAGCTTTTTCTCTGTTCGCTTTGATCAACGAGTTCTGCGCACTGGCGCTTAAACAAGCGGGGAGGCTAGAATAGTCAGGATTTGTCTCGAGATCCTAAGATGGCAAAAAGCTAGTCCTAAGAGAAGAGCTGCTTAAGGAGGCTATAACAAATCCCTTAGCTAATCATTTTAACAAAACAGCTAAATAGGAATAAAGCAGATAACAAAAAAAAAAAAAAAAGTGCCACGGTGCTAACTTCCATTAAAAAAAAAAAAATCCACGTGGGCAAAAAAAGAATGCAAGCGAAAAAAGGAGAATTACATCTCCATCTAAACACGCCAGGTTTGGGGACAAATGGGAGCGATCCTGAAAGAGACCGAGGGGGATTCCTCTCTCCCCCCCCCCCCCAACCCAACAACAAAACCAGTCTCTCACCAAGACGATAAATAGAAAAAACGACCCGCACAGCTGGGAAACGAAAGAGGAGTGGAAAGGGCCGGAGCTGGTCTTCCGCCACATACCCCGTAGGAAATCGGCACGCCAGGAAAGGACTCCATGCTCGGACACCAAACCACGACGGGTGGCAGAACGGAGTTACTCGAGACAAACAAGTCAACGCTTTCTGTAAATTACTGTCTTACGTATAAAATATCCTCCCCAATGTCGTACCAGAAGTTATTTTTCAAAAATTTGTTTGGAATATGCTTTTTCTTTTTTTTTTTAAAAGAAACAATATTAGATCTTGAATTAATCACATTCACTGGTAGCTCTACTATTACATGCGTGCTTGTTTCCTTCTAAAACACCACGTAAGTATTTCTTAAGGCCTGAAAATAAGTGCAGTATATAATTGAACTAACAATATTTAATTACGCTGTACTAATGACATCCTCAGGCTCCTCTGTGGAAGACTTTCCACCGGACTAAGCACAAACGTTTAAAGCTTGCGCTCATGCCAAAGGAAGCAATTTCAGTCTCCCTTCGCTGCCGCCGCCGGCTGCCCCGCGCCTGCGCCGGCGCTTGGGCAGCTTCGCGGTGACGGCGATTAGAGAAGCGCTCCCGGTTAAATTTAACTCCGGGGGGCGGGGGGGGGGGGAAGGAACAAGCTGGAGTCTGGGCTCCTTGCGCAGCGGAGGTGCCCGGCAGACAGGCCCCGCGCGGGAAGGGGCAGGAGCGCGGTGGGGGCGCCTTTGCGGGACAAGAGGCGAAAGCACAAGGCCCCCGAGCTGCTAAATTCTGCCCCCAGCTCCGCCACTTGTCCCTTCTTTCATTACATTCTTTACTTACCATCTTTGCTTTTAAGCCTGTCTGCAACAGCGTACGTTAAACCTTGTAACGCCTCAGAGGGAGATCAAATCTTTATCAGCCGCTCTGCTAGTCTTAAGGCGAGCTGTTCGCAGGCAAAATACTACGGTAACCTGAGCGACAAATGATAACAACCCACTATTGCAATTGGTGGTGGTGGTGGGGGGGGGGGGGGAAATAAATAAATCTTCTTCCTGGGATGTTGGAGGGTACAGTACAATATTCCCTCAGGAAAAAAAACAAATGAGGCAACAGGAATTTGTGGGGCATCTTTCGGTGAGCAGGAGTAGGCGACTAGCCCCTTTTAACAGGAAGATAACGGGGAACGCCGCGCTCTCCTGGTACCCCTCCTTCTCCCGCTTTGTAGCTTTATACAGAAAAAGCAAGCCGTTTGAAGGCGGGACGAGCGAATGCACTAACACTCCAAATCCAGAGAAGAGGAAAACCCCAAAGGTTACAAAAGCAAGCAGGGCTGTTACCGGAAGAGGAAGTCGGAGCAGGTGCTAAAGCAGAAAGCTCCCTGCTTTGCTGCTCCGTTGGGAATGAGACATGGGGGGAAAAGAAATTGTTCTGTCTGTTCCACTTCCCGTGTGCTCCTTCTGCAAAGCCTCTTCACTCGGTTTCTGTGCTTTTGACTCTAACCTCATACACCCTCAACAGGAATTTCAAAGTCATTCTTCTGCTGGCAACTCAACACAAACCACAGCATCGCGTTTTCAGAGGTTTCAAACGCTCAGTACCGTAGTACATCAAAATATTTATCGGCATATAAACGTACTACCCTCGGGATGATCCTAAATCTGCGGACGATCTTCTGCTTTTATCCGTGACTATTAGAACTCAAGACAACATAGAAATACTGACTTTGTAAGAATAAAAAAAAAAAACAAACCTCATTTCAATTTCCCTAGAAAAACAGGTTGAAACGGCGTCAGAGAGTTTTTCTGGCGAGGTACTGCCCTGCGTGTCTGTTTGGGTTGAGCTGCAAGAGGTCAATCCCGTGCAACTTGTGAGAGAGGAAACAAATAAAGGCAAAAGAAACAACAAGCCACAAAGAGCAGAGACACTAACGCAGAAAGTCAAAGTATGATCAAAAGTACAGTTGGGAAGAAAACATTCAGACTGCGTTGTATCACCCCAAAGCGTGGGAAAGAATTCAATTTGGGATTGCAGACACCAGCAGAGGCAACGTAAGCATTTCACTAAAGCTACTTGCTTTTGCTGAGACTGAAGAGGCAAGTGATGAGCCTTAAATAATACACTGCTATTACAGTCCGTACCATTGCTTGAACTGCAAAAAGGTTTGATAGATTATCGAGATGAATGCTACAGGATACGAATCCTTCCTCTCAACTCTGTGAGCCCTTCCGCACTCTTACCTTCCCCCAAACAGAAAACAGAACTGAGAACAGACTGTGGTTTTAAGTAATCAAACCAGTACCAGAGAAAGCAATAGCAATTTTGATAAGCATTTCCTTCTACCAACGCCTCCATTAGGCGAGACTTATGCCTTCCCGATAGCTGAAGTCAGTCTGTGCCAAGTACAAAACCAGGCAACCTAACGGAGTGCAAAGGGGAACTGCTACCAAAGTTGCTGTGCTAGGCGCACAGTTTTTTTGGTTTTGTTCTCTGTGTGTAGGGGGGTTGCAGTCTACAGGGCATGTAAACCCTTTAGGCAATTTTTATTTCTATAAGCAAACAACACAACAGGCCTGAAAAGCAGTTCCTCTATAAGCAATAACATAATTGTCAAGTTACAGTATGTGTGCAGATGAACCAGGCAGAGAGCAAGGCACCCACACCAGCGGGCACAACTTCTCCAGTTCCCAAACTCTGCATGAAACGTAACACCGGCTGCTCCTGACATCCTCTTGCACTTGTATTTCCTCCTCCATCTCCTAACACAGTGTATTTTCCTCTTTATGCCATGCCAAGTTTCCTTCGGTTTAATCCCCGCTGTTCTGGCATTCCCTACTCAGTTGCCTCCACAGGCTAATTTATAGCAAATGCATCATTTCCTAATCCTTGTTTATTCTCATAACACATGGACTAGTGAAGAGGTGGCCAATGCTCCTCACCACTGAAGCTGCATCCCAAAATGCCATCAGGTGATCGGGAGAGCTCTCAGAGCAGTCTATGGGCTGGTCTGAAGTCTCAGCGCTGAGATTACGGACTGGGTCCGTGGTAGATGCGGTCCCAAAGTGACCTAATGATCCTAACCTCAGCCCTCCCTGCCGGCTCATCTCCCCGACTCGCTGGGAGCCACCAGTCCCGCAGCAGCACCTTCCACATGAGCATCTGGGAGCAAGAAGCAACTCGTAAACTACAGACAGGTCACCGTCAGGGTAAAAAGCTAATTGTCTTCCTTGGTGGGAATCACTGGAAATAACCGCAGACGTGTATCATTTTGATGAAGGGCACAACTCTGGAAATTGAAAAGCCAAAAAAAAATCAGAAATTTGTCCAGAAACTTTAAACCCCATCCAGACACCATATGACTCATGATGAAATTCATGAGGGTTAAGACACACCGGGGCGGGGGGAAGGGGAAAAAAATCATACATCCCCCAGTTCCCTCGGGAGGCTCACTCAGTTGTACGGAGATACAAAACGGTTCATATTTACCATGTGGCACCGCATCACAAACGCTAAACAGCAAACTAGTACCGCGAGGGTCCCAGAGGACCGGAGCTGCAAGTCTGAACTGCCCGAACCGGCCCTAACGTTACACGAGCGTTACAGTCAGCTTCTCGGTGACTGAACACATGGCAACGCTCAGAAAGCGGCTGCCTTGAATACCAACCTTTTTTTGCACGCCATTAAGGTGAGCGCAGGGCTTCTGCTACGTTCTGACAACACGTTAGTGAAATTCAGCAGGCCCATTTCTCTTCCCCCTCCAAACACTGACACTTAACAAGATAACACCTACGAAAAGTAGGAGAAGGAAAAGTAGGAGAAGGTATCGTATCAAACATTTAAATGATGTGACTCGAGAGAGACAGTGCACCTATTTCAGATAGTCTTATGTAGGTTTTGCACGCACCCACTCCCAAATAAGCTTCCAACACTTGCAATGGCTGAACAAACACGCCCAACCATGAAATGACCTGTAAATGCTTTTCAAGGACTAATTCTTCCAGCACACCTACTTAATGTTCGTTTTCAGAATGAACTACCTCTGGTTGCTGCTGAGGCATTAATTCCTTGGACCAGTTAACTGTTAAATCCATAATACTCACATAACTGAAAAAGGAGCGAGTGCTGTTTTATGAACTCGATGTCTCCTGTGCGTTCCAAAAAGTGCAAAAAAGATGCAAACAAACATCCTCGTGTGCTATCACACCTGATCAACACGATGTAACAAAACACCATTTACTCTTAACGATCCTCTGTAAGCCTTTGTTCAGACCGTCCCTAAGCGCTCGCAGCAGAACGATGGCAGAGAGCAACGTGCGGCCGGTTTGTGATAACCGGCACCAAACCAAGCTAGGTGCTGAGACAAGGATCAATCCAGGGAGGCTCTCCGGGGCTCAGAACTGTACCGCTGTCTCTGCAAAGATCCGCGGTCAGGTCATTCTTCTCAAGCCATCGAGGAAACCTCTCTGTCTTGACGTTTAATAGAAATTTCTACCTGGCAGGGATTTTCCCCCGAAACGCTGCACGGCTTCTGAATAGATGGGTTACACTTCTCCCTGCCGTCTGCAGACATCAGCAACTGTTTATCACAACAATTTCTGGCACCCGCGCCCAGGCCCGCTGTCTTTGACGTCCTCTTGCCATTTAATACTTTCAGAATCGCATCCAATAACGTAGGTTGATACCGACACATAATACGCACCTTGTTTTCCCAAGCTGAAAAACGTTATCCTGCTGTACACTTCAGCGGAGCCAATGAGGCCTAAGGGAGCTACGCAATAATAGCTGAAGGTATCAATTATAACTCATTTTCCCCTGAAAAGAAACTTCACGGTACAGAACTACTTGGGGAGAAAGAAAATAGCAACAGAGTCAGATTTTTATGCCTTCCACAAATCAGTTTGGAAGGTGCAGAGGGAGGAGAAGAAAGGGGAAACCAATCCCCGGGGAAAAAAAGCCTATAGGAGCTAATGGAAAATATAAACAAACAAAAGGGAAAGTAACTGCACGCTCCATTCAGTTTTAAATGTCTGGAGAAAGTTCCTGAGGAGAATCACGCTGGAGCTCTATACGCTCCCTTATCTGAGAAACTGCATCCTCTAACTTAATGAGGTGTCATTCGGCCAGCGAGCGCCAGCCAGCCCTGGGGTTCCTGCACAGAAACCCACAATTATCACCTGTCTTGTATTAACAATGGAATTGTTACAGCTACGCTGAATCGTTAACTCAATTTAGGGTTCAACAAAAGAAACTACAATTTCAGATTCTTAAAGCAGTGCTATCTGCTTCCACGCTGAACTTTCCCAAGGGCTGATTTTATGACCCGCTAGGTACTTTTCAATTCTGTTTACACAGCTCTTCAGAGCTGTTTATGGTAAAAGGCTAAATCGGTTGCTGGAGGTGGGGGTCAGTTAGAACATTAACTGCACAAGAAGTAAAAACTTGTGGAAATAAATAAGCAGCCACCTTTCCTCTTTTGATAATAATTAAAAAAAATAAATCTGCAAAATGCATCTCTGCCAATACCACTTGGTCAAAGTAATTAAAAAAAAAAAAACAAACCCTGTAAGAGTGCATGAGATCCCCCAGCTTCTTCCACTAACCTGTAGCATGCTGTTGAGATTAGATCACCAAGGAGCAGACAAAAAGCAGGTAGTGCGGATATGCAAGGGAAAAACTCAGGAACACCAGGGCTACCTGGAAAGACGCTTCCCTTCTTGCTTTTGCAATGGCACGCATCAGTAGCCCAACCAAAAACCCCAGGAGCAGAAGCCTAGAAATTCTCTTTAAATAAATATTACACAACTGCTCTCGGAAAAGAAAGGAAGTAGTGCGACAACTGGATCTCCTATTTAACAAAAGTCAAGAGAGAGCTTACAGTATAATCCTTTAAAGATACGTAGAATGGAAAGATTATCCAAGCAGCATTAGCAGTGCTGCCTCGCCACTGGCAAGTTGGTCGCGAGAGCTGCACACGCACTCTTACAGGGGGGAGGGAGGGGGTATGGCATTCCCAGAGCACCTAACCCCAGCTTGCAACTCACTCCATCTAGCTCTATACGACAAGTCAGATTTCGATGCAAGAGACGGACGCAAAGCTTCTTCTTTTCTGTGCAGGAGACTTTCTGAGCACAAAACTTAGAACAGTTGATCCAGAACTGAGCTGCTAGGTAAAATGTCTGGAGGAAAATAAGTTCACAACAAAAGTGAAAATACATTTACAGCTATTTCAGTTTAAATAAAAAAGAGCATAGGTCGGTATATTTAAATTTGACATCTGAAGTCACATTCCTAATCCATATTTAGCAATATGAATGAAACCCTGTTACAGGAGAGCATTCCTATTTTGGGAAGTCTTTATGCACACTTTTTATTTCATGTGAAAAGGAAAGCATTTAAATGATTTCCTGAATCAGGAGGGACCCAAGTACACTGACTCTCAAAGGCACTGGATGTATCCCTTTGAAGTAGACTCTTGTGAAATCAAGGTTATTTACAAAATTAAGTAATGATTTTCTTATTTTACACGATTTTATCAAAGATAGTTCATCGTTATTTGTAAACAAATCTTAAAAAAAAAAAAAACACACATTTCATGGCTTAGCAGAAGTAAAAAAGTTAGACATAAAATACTTATTAATCAGCAGTTCACATCAAGAACCAAAAATCTACCATTTAATAAAATGTGCGAGATTATCATGTATGTACATGTGTCTGATTACTAGATTTTCTCTTTTACTGTCTTGACTATGTACTCAGTTGTCATTCAGGAGTTTTTATTTAACTGCCAAGTTTTTATTTAATATGCATTCAACAGTTATCTACCTCGTGAGCTTTGACATTCCCAGCTCTGAGATTCCCTTGCAGGTTATGACTTGTCAGACTTTCTGCCTTACATTGAAATCTTTCAGTCTGCTTTCAGCAGCTGCAAAAATATTAATGTAATTACAGGTTAGAAATCAGGATCATCACTCACAAGAGCATTACTCTGGTATTGCAAGAAGTCAGTCTTGCTCAAAACCAACTTATTACTGCTATACATCAGGCCGCAAAATGAAAACAATAAATGCATGTGGGACCCTAAAGGAGTTGTAAGTCCATCTTATCGAAATCCAACCGAGTAAAGCTGAGTATATTCTGAAATAATACATGTATCTCTAGAACGAAAATAGAACGGAATATAAAGCTAGCTTTTCTTTCATTCCCTGGTAACGATTCTTCTCCCACATCCTAGTGACAGGAGCCAAGAACTGAGAGAATGGAATTCATGAAAAAGCAACGTATAAAATGTTTCAAAGTCAGTGTATTATTAGCACCTGTGAGTCTATACTTATTCAAAGGTCTCACATTAATCTTGTATGTAAATAAGACATTTTCCAGACTTGTAAACTAAACAGGCCTTAAAAACAGGAAACAATTGGGGTTTTGTGCATGAAAAAAACCACACACACACAAAAAACCAAAAAAACCCAGAGAGCAGTATTTAGTCTTGGCAGACTCTCCCTCTCCCCTTCCCAAAAAACAGACTTCAGTTCTCTTATCAGGTATGAAGTGAAACTACAGCTCCGAGTGGAAAATTAGGACCCAGTCTTGTAAAAACAAACAGCTTCCCCTTATAATAAGGCTCAAAGACAGGCAATAAACCCCAGCCCTTAAGCAGTGCCTTCTGTAGTACGGCCCAGAGAATTGCATTGATGTTGCTCAATTAGCCATGAGAAAAATGCTAGGAAAAATGGCAATAATCTAGAACAAACAGATTAGATCTGAAGATAACAGTCATAATATTTTCTTCCTTCCTGTATTCTCTCCCCCTTACCGCTCCCCCCGCTGCCAAGTATCTGTACTCAAAGCAGATTTCCCATCTTGTCTCTTTCCAACTGGAAATCCAAGGGCGAGAGCAGGGAAAGAGAAATTAAAAAAAGGCAGGGGGGATTTACTATCTCTGCACATTCATCATAAAATTTTCCAGGCCCAATAAACCCTGTGGGCATGGAAAAAATGTAACAGTGCTTCTTCGTCAGGCTTGAAATTGCTGGAAGATAATCAGTAAAACATGTCTTGCAAAAATCAGATGGAAAGCATAAAAATATTTCAGAAGAAAAAAATCCACCAAATGACGCAAAAGGACTGAATTCAAATGGGGGAAAGGAGGATGGGGAAAACAGAGCAGGGGACTGTTTGCCCAAGAACTGCTTCAGGAAGGCACATCAAGCCGGACTTTTTGCGACTAGACAGACACCTACTTGTTTTGCAGAAAACTGTATTGTAAGAAGCTTTTGTCACTTATCAATCGGGTACATACATTACTATTTGACGGCACGAGCAGCTGTGCCTTCAAAGGATCGCAGTGACCTATCTTTTGATCTTGAAAGATCGTTCACTTAATGCAGGAAAGAAGAAGTTTTTGTTAACCTTGCAACTTCCAAGCTTTCCCACCTAACATCATCCCAGCATCGGCCTTCTTCGTGGTGCAACTGCAAACAACCAGAACTTCAAACCACATCAGGAGCACACATAAAATGCATGGATAAGGACGCAGAGCAGGCCTAGAAAGCTATGATATGCAGTGTCCACAGCAGAGCTGTGCTGTTGACAAAGTTCAAGTATCCTCCCCCAAATCACCTTGTCTGAAATCAGTATGTATCCATTTGTATGGGTAATCTTGATCATCGGGAACCACAAAGAACGAGAACGAGTTCCAAGTAAGTCCAGCTGGTGAGATGTTGAACTTCAGGTGGCCGATCTGAGGGGTGACGTCCTGAGGGAACTACTTACACTCAGCTGTGTGATGTCCTCCTTAGGCCCTCCATCCGTTTTGGTTACTGTCTGGAGGGAACCTAACACTTGCCTTTGAGAAACCAGACAGGAATACTGTCACGTCCCCTACGTAGCATCTCATGGAATTTCCTCTCCCAAAAGCTGGAACAGTACTAGAATTTAATACAAAATACAGATGAAGATTTGGTTCATTGCCTAAGAAACCTTCCATGAAAGTTGTGACACATTAAAGACATTCATGAGCTGACAGTAGTAGCAAAATGATAAAAATTCCTGAAAAGAGCCAACTATTTTTTCACATTTCTCTGTGGGAACTACTACAAAAGACCACGTGTGTTCTGACTGAGCTCCTGAAGTGGCATGAGGCTTTCCAGTTACTCTAGAAACTAGAGAAGTTCAGTAAGTATTGTCAATTATCAACCACAAGATTTGAGCTCACTAGGAGACCAAGAATCCCTCGTCTGAGGGCAACACCTATGTAACGGCGTCACGGACGAGCCAACGGTCCAAACGTCTTATAATAGCTATTCACAGCTAAACAGTATAGGTATTGAAATAGATGGCTGAAGACAATCTTACTTGAGACAAAGCAGTGAGATAGAGCTCAGCAGAGCTTATGTCAACACTCATTGGGCAAAAATCTTTTCACGATAATGAGAATGAACAGGTTCAAAATGCTAAAGACACCTCCAGGTTTTTTCCTATCATGAAGAACTTGGAGCAGGAACCAGAACCTCTCACCCTTCTGACAGGGCACAGACTGTTGTCAGGTAAGTGTGGTAACTAGAAACACCTTCCCCCTTGCACACTGCATTGCCCAAAAAAATTTAAAAAAAAGCATAGTCACAATTATTGGCTTGAGTTAGATGCACTCAGTAAACCGGAAATTAGTTTCCTTCAGTCTATTTCTTTTCCTCCAAGATCAGACCCCTTTTTTGGTGCATACCACCCAGTGATGGCACAAAAGGTCAACAGAAACCATTTGAGTGACAGGAAACCAGAACACCCTTCCCCGCTCATCACAACATTAACAGAAGCTTAGAACTTCTACCGCTGAACATGAAGAACAACGTCACAGCAAGGAAGAGTCTTCCCAGATCAGCAAAAGTCTTCACTATGAGAAATAAAAGTCACAAGCAAGGAAGTGAGTTTTCTCTCACCCACATAATCATATTATTTCTGGAAAGCGCTGAGAGTCGGTTCCCTAGGAGAGAAAGGCATTTCAAAGTAGCATAAATCGACTTAGCAAGAAATAAAAATGGATCCTAACTTTTTCTGTTTCTTTTGTCCAGCTCAAAGGCCATTCAAAGGACCTTAAAGCTCAGAAAATGGCAAATCCCAACAACTGGGCTGGTCAGTAGCTGACATACCTTTGCCATCTAGCAGAAGCACAGCCTTCAGCCAGAGAGACAAATCTTGGAAAGGTAAAGCAAGGAAGAAAGCCGCTCCAAGCTTAAGAAAGTGATAAATTCAAACGAGAGACAGCCTGTCCTCACTGCAATGTTAATTCAAGCATCGCCTCAGCCTATGCACACAGATTTAAAAAAAAAACAAAACAAAACAAAACTTCAGCTTAAATTAGGTGGTACTTTAACCCTGAGCTGGCTGGTCCCAGGGCACAGCTCAAACACAGGTGACTTGCATTTACAAGGCAGCCGGGCCTTAGCTATTGCACACTGCTAACCTGCGGCCGGGCTGTTGTTTTACAGTAAAAACATAAAAAAAGGGGGGGGGGGGGACGGGTTGCACTCGGTCAGGCAGACGATCATCTGCCCAGTCTCCTCTCTCTAACAGCGGCCAGGAGAAGTCTAACAATAAGGCAGGCATGGAGCAGTACTCCTCCAGGATACTCCCCAGCTTCCAGCACATGGCAGCCGGGGGATTTCCTGAGCCAGAGGTGGTGTCTTTGTATTTAATAGTCCTCAGTGGATTTTTGGCTCAGTGCAACAAAACACACTGAGTAAGCTTTATGTGGAAAGATAACTGCAAAAGCAATTGAAAAGGCAGAAGACAAAATAAAGGTGAAGGAACATCAGAATTGGAAACTGCAATATCCTTGGCAAGAAGGGGAAAAAAAAATTCACGTAAAAACTCAATCCAAGTTTTAGACTACCCACTGCCCTTTGAGAATCAGAATCCATTTCTCATCAGTTTCTCCTATTCAGTTTATGTAATCACAAGATAAGAATCTCAGCGGCAGAACTATTACTCAGAAGTTCAGCCGTATCAGCTATGAGAAGGATGTTGATTCTGCTATGCTGGGAAGAGCCAATGATGCCGTTTTTCCATTAAAAATATTTCAGAAGGAGAACGGAATTTGTCTGCAGACTCAAACCTTTAGGGTGATCATAACTTAGTCGGCAATCCATTATGCTTTGGTTTAGTCTTTAGTACAGCATTTACCATTCTGACAACGTGTAAAAGAAAATCAACACTCATTTGTACTTTGCTTTTTTTCTCCCCATCTGTCTTCCAGACCTACGGAGTTCAACAAAATGCAGTAGCGATTTGAAACTACAACCCTGCTAAACTGCAGCTCTCATACCTGAAGCTAATAAACACGTAATAGGGCACAGCTCTTTTCAGACAGCGCAATTTATGATGAAGCTTCCCTGATCTCTACTGAACATTAAGCTTTGCAAGAAACAGACCAAGAAAAGAATTTTTGTTAATGTTTATTTCTCCCCTCAAACTTCAGTGTCCCTCTTAATACTCTCCAGATACTTCTTAACAGCAGAGACTATAATAAGATATCAGGAAACGTTAAGTCTAAAAAACAAAGTTTTTGGACAAAAACGGTCCTGACTTCAAAGGCTAGAAACGTAGGTGCAATGAGGCTCCTACTGAGCTGCTGCGCGTAGAAATTTCTTTTGTGCGTGTCACTGTCCTGATAGCTAGCTTTTTCAGTGTTACATTCCCCCAAACACTGGACGGGTTGACATCGGCATTAGAGGATCATTTTCACTCTTTATTGCATAGCAGTGGATTTTAAAATCCTGATATTGACTAATTCTTAATACCTCACAAGAATAAAATTATTTTTATACCAGGCAAAAATATCATTTAGAGCACTTCTATTTAATTTATAGCATCATCTTAGTATTAAATAACTGGTGGTGTTAATGCAATGCAAATTGATAGATAAGACTACAAATATCTAGCTCTCTACAGTCTAGTAAAGTAACTGTTCTTTACATGATGGAACTAGGAGTTCTTACTTTCTGCCTGGATCCTGCCAAACCTAGCTCACGCAGGCAGTCCTGCTGATTTCAGTAGCGCTATCTATTGAGTAAGGGACTCACACAAGAAGGAATTTGCAGGTCTAGACCTTTCCGGCTTGACTTATAACCACGAAGCACATGAGTCTAGCAGTTAATTTAACACTTACGCTTCCACAGTCGTTCCTGCAGTCTGCTCATCGCAATCTTCGTCTGAGCTGCTACACGTTGCGTCAGAGTCCAGATCCTTCTCCACGCGAGACAGCAGCCCTCCGGCAGAAAGTGCAAACCCCCGGATTTCACCCGGCGCAACGCAAAATCCGTTCTGTACGTCTTTACTGGAACTATCCTCCGAAGTAGCCACGCTGTTTTCTGGCCAACCCTCCGTACACCTAAGGGAGCTACTGTCTGAAAACCTGGCTGCTTCGTGGAAAACCTTCATTCTTTGTAGCTGATGTTTCACAAAGCATTTCAGCTGCTGATCGCAGTGTTTGATAACATGCTTTGCAAGGAGCATTTGTAAACGTTTCTGAGTTCTTTTGGCGCGACTGATCTCCATTTGTTGCTTAGTGACACACTGGAGTAAGCGAGCATACACCTCCTCCCGGGTGCAGCTCAAAATCCCTTCTGGAGGCCTGTGAAGGATTTGGTGTAATAAATCCCCTTTTTTTGTTTCGGCACAGACTTCCAGAGCCCTACCCAAAAACCCGTTCTTCTTGTACCATTTACCGCTTAAAAGCTGCGTTTCTTCTGCGGTACTGGATTCGGTTACACTTGAATCCAAAAGTCTATGCGTTTCTGCCAAATTCGGAGACGTGGTCTCTGAAAAAGTTTCCCCCTTGACCTGTTGCTCAGGTTGTGAACGACTAACCTGCCCGAACGATGTGTCAGCACCATTACGTAAGGAATTCCTCATCACGGAGCAGTCCGGCTCTCCAGATTGCCTTCGCTTACCGCTTTTGTTGCTAAACGCAGAATTGGTACTCATTAACAAGACAGACTGATAGTGCTTGGAGGACTGTGGAGAACCAAAACGCTGCCCACTGAAGAGATCATTCCTGAGGCTGGGCTCAGCAGTGGGGAACCCCAGGACCGAGCACGTAATCCGTGCGATGGGATCCTCTCGCATCGCCTCTTCCACTGCTCTGGAATTTTCCATGCACAAAGTTGTATCAGACTCCATAGCTCTAGAGGACAAAGAAGGTGACAAGTGGATACCATGACCTTTTGTTGCTGCCTCTCTGAGGGCTGGTGTCATTATAGCTACTGTACGCAGTTTACAGCAAACCTGAAAATAACATGGGCCATGTAAATTTTCTCATTTTAACGACATCATATACATATAGCAATTCTGTCAGGTATTTCATTTTTTAAATCATTTCAACATTATTCAAAGATTTCGTAGAGAAAGCAAATTATCTACAGAGCACGGATAGACCAGAGAGATACCCTCGTGAGTCACACAAGAACAATCTGTTTTTTCTTTATGTCACACAGAGGTTGTTCCAAGTGCAGTAAAAGCTTTAATGTCTCCGGGGAGTAGATGTTCATACCTCGCTGCATTTCTGATCCTATCAGTCTGAGAAATAAGGCCCCCTAAGTTCAATATCTAACTTTGCCTAAGCTGAAAAACACGACCATAAGCCATATGACTGGAAGGACGCATTTAAAAAGCGCACGCGCGCACACCCACCCCCACACCCACTCTCCTAAAACTGTGGCTGGATTTTGGTTTAAACTGCTCTGGAATTAAGTATTTCTTTTAATTACATTCGGTTTTCATTCCAATTTTTTAGAAACTTGAAATGAGTCAACGACAGTGTCAAACGGGAGATATGCAGCTACCTATTAAAAGTCTGGCAAAGCTGACCACATGATGAAACACTCTGCAACAAATTCAGGGTTACTATTTGGAGAAATATGTTATTTTATCCAATGCTTGCTGTATATAAACTTACATTAACTATGTTATATACACCCTCAAAGGCACTTTAGAAAACAATCACCAAGGCTAACGCTTTAAAAAGAGAGCTGTAAGTTCTAAGTGTTTCCTACAACCTTTCCTGTGCTTTGCATCCAGGTCTTCTTCACTCACTGGGCACCGTTCACATAATATAAAAACAATACCCTGATAACTCTTTGCAAACAAGAACTCTTTGCTTTTACTCAATCTCTTTTGCCTGTGACGTGAGGTGGTTTGGATCGATGGCTCCCAAACTTCTGGGATCAAAAGACCAGTGTCGGACCCTTCCCCGTTGCCGGTCAGCAGCTGTGCTGCCATAACGTATATTACCATTTCGCAGCCCACGGTGCAGGAATCTTTGTTTTACACCTTACTTTCAACTTTGTTTAGGAGACAGTTAAAAATACCCCAAAAGAAATTTACTTGGATGTGGCCTGCAGAAGCCTGCAAGATAAGCTACCGGCTGTTCTTGATTAAGAATAAATCCAGAAACAACAGGAGAGCAGCAGCAGAAGTGCCAGGAGCACAGTATTCCCAATCTTCTCTGTTTAATCTGTCTACTAGTTGAGTACCTTCTCCTCCATCTAATATCTTCAGTTCTTTTGATCTCCACAGCAATTGCCTAACGCAGTAATTTTCAATCCACAGATCCTGTAAGGGGTCAATACTTCTGAGTTCATCATTTACAGATCTTAAGAAAAGCTAACTCACTGTCTGTGAGTCTTGGCTCCCTCTTAACTGCAAGTTTGCACCTTCAAAGTAAAAACAATCAGGGCGGATGTGGAAATAAAAAAAAAAAGAGTTGAGAAGTACCAGTCTGGATACTTTCTCCTTAACCCTCAGGACACCAAGCAAAACAGGAAGGGCCACGTCCTCTGGTCCCCTACGCTAGGGACTGTCTGTATGCGGCGTCCAGCTTCTGTTGCTCCCACACGCGTCTGCTGTGAGGCTCTTGTGAGCCTGCTGTGAGGCTCTTGAGACAGCGCTCTCAGCATCAGCTTGACACACCACTTTGTGTCTTTCCGCTCTCGTAACTACAACGTTTTCAAATTCATCTTAAAAGAACTAACAGGCACAAGATTTTTTTAAATCCAAGAGAATATGGATTCACCTGCCCGTGCCTCCTCCCTTAGCAA
Organism: Struthio camelus; assembly: GCF_040807025.1. Classification (NCBI taxonomy): domain Eukaryota; kingdom Metazoa; phylum Chordata; class Aves; order Struthioniformes; family Struthionidae; genus Struthio; species Struthio camelus. The sequence goes on along the minus strand of NC_090947.1, from coordinate 6,973,257 downwards.
ACGGTAAATGACGTGGGGGGTTGGACTAGATAATCTCCAGAGGTCCCCTTCCAACCTCAACCGTTCTGTGATTTAAAGTAAAAGTGATTTGATTTAGCTTTAGCGAATTGAGGTTAAAATTAACGGAGAGAGAACTGCCTCTTCTCTGAAACCCACACTTTCTCTGTGGCTTTACTATGAACTCCAGAGCGAGCTCCCGCATTAAATCTTTCCCTGGGAACCCCAAGAAGATCTCTCAGATCCCAAGATCTGTCAGTGGGTTATCTAAGCATACCGAGTAATGAGGTTAAAACTTCTGTCTTAACCATCTACCTTCTTTAACCTGTGCGATTTAATAATGGATGACTACTCTTGACAGCTAGGAAATGCCCACACACAGTACAGCTACTGCTCAAACAAATGAGAAGCTTGGGGACAAGTTGCTTATTTCACATCTATATAAAGTTAGAGGCTATTTCAAAAACAAACAAAAAAAAAAGGCAGCATAAAATTCGCACACAGAAGTGTCGTGTTTCGACTTGATCACATTCCCTCAAATACTATATATGCTTCTGGTACACTTTCAAATTTCCTAAATTGCAATGAATACCATTTGCAAATTACTTTAAAGGGGTTTTTGAGTTTTGAGAATTTTTTTTCCCTTTTCAGGGGAAAAAGGGAAAGGAGAGAAAAAAATCAAAGTACTCTCAAATCAAACCACTAGCATTAAGCTAAAGAGCACCAGGCAAACCACTAGCTAATCAGGAGTTCCTGACATAAGATGCTTAAATCATAACACAGCTAAAAAATAAAGAAAATGCTTTCCAGAAGAGAGCTCTATTAACCCCATACCCAAGAGCTTGCAAGCCTCCCAAAATGCTTCTGCCCTGAAGACAGTCATATAAGACACTTCAGATGTGTCCCTCTAACTTCAGTGACATCAAACAGAATTTAAAAGCTGGTACTGTCCCAATCTCCAGTCTTAACTGCAGACACCTCGGCATTTCTCCAAGAAGTTCATACCAAGAAAACCCAACTTTGTCATTGGCATATAAGCAAAACAAAGCATCATCCACAAAAAGGTTTTAAAACATTGAGTGTAAGTACTTGGCTCCATAAAAACTGTAAAATTTTCCTGTTGAAAACCTAGGCATTTTTCATTTCATTTTGGCAGAAAGCAGCAAAAACAGTTTCACTCCACCCTTATTGGAGGGGAGTTCCCAGAGCCAAGCCTATTACCTCTTCCAATAAAAAGGGGGGGGGGTGGAGGGGGAAACAGCGCAATAGGGTGTCTAGGAATAGACTGCAATTTCATTCTCGAAAAAGCTTTTCTGTCACAGGTAAACCTTTTTTAAAAAAGATTTTTTTTTTTCCACCGTCTAGTACCTGAGGTTTCCTGTGCCAGCCTGCAGGCTGCCACTTTTGCTCAAGGGCCCTTTCACTTTCTGACACCCCCCCCCCACACACACTTCGTTACACACCGCTACAGACACTGCTTCGGAGAGTTTTTTCTGGGGGGAGGGGGGATTTGTTTTTTAATGTTTCTCGGTTTCTGATCTGTTGGTTTTTAATTACAATAATACTTTATTTACATTGAGGGGATGTTAAACACCTCTGGACTGCCCTATTGCTCTTCTCTCCTTGTGAATCAAGTCGCTTTTTGTCACCCCAAATACCTGAAACTTTGTTAAGAACAAGATTTCTGGAGACCAAGATACGATTTTTATATTTACTGTTTTTTGCTTTCAGATTCAGGGCCTTACTTTGCCTACAAAGCATATTTCATATTAATATATCTAAACGGTTCCCAGGTTCTTCACAGATTAACACTATTTCAGATAGATGAGCTTCCAGTGTTTATTCCCTGTTTGTACAGAGCTTTCAGACAGCAAAGCACTTCAAAAGCAACAAAAAGTTACTGGCAGCGATGCCTCACGTAATAGCCAAAAGTAAGCTTCCCCAAGCCATGCCCCGGGGAAGGCATCTGCTTAGGTACACTTCACCTAGCTCCCAATTTTCACAAAACTCCTAGGATCGTGATGGTCTCTAAAAACTCCCCCCTCCCTCAGATCCATTTGATCCTTGCTCATGAATTTCAAGCCAATTGGCTGAAAGAGAAGTCAAACAGCTCGGCAGCATAATCTTCAGTTCCTTATAAAATACAGTTTGTAGCAACGACCAGAAAAGAGATGTTGGTCCCACTGGATACGTCCTGGTTAGGAATACTGCACTAAAGGAAAGAAAACTATATTTAACACACCTGGGACTATTCCTTAAGGAAAGGAATTAGAGTAGGCCGCTTTTGTTTTCAGTTCAAAAGCAGCACAGTTGCTCACGGCGCGTATTTAAACTTTTTTGTATTTTGTTCTATTAATAGACGGAAAAAAAACAGGTCTATGTGGGGAGTCTCAGCTTTCAGCAGCGCTCGCTGTGCAGTCAGTACTATATAGATAAAACTGCAAGCTCCAGTGTTTCTGCTCCCCAGAAGATATAAGCATAAATTTCTCCTCTTTGGAAAAAAACACCTAAAAAGGATTTCTCTTTGAACAGTAAAAGAACTCAATTTAAGACGGACCACCCAAACAGTCTGAATCATAAAAAAACATCAAAAAGGACAGACGTCAAGGGGAACTCATTAGTATTCATTTATGATAAAAATCCATGACTCATTAAAATCTCTGAACAAAGTTGTTTTTCTCCTTGCTCATCAAGCGCTTCTGAACAGAAGATCACATATTATACCCAAGTTTATTATCGTTCCATCAACTAAGTCCTGTTCACTCTATAATACCAAATCACAATGTCTTTTTAAGATATGCTAAAATTAAAGGCTCTGCATTAAATAAATCACACACGCCTCTCTCAATACGTCACATATGTCTCTAACATAAATATTTGTAATACTTTTAGATCCATTGTAAGGTCCTTGTGGACATTCCAATTATCCTTTTGAATGTCATTCTTTGAAGAGGGCCATAAAACCTGCTTTTAAACACGACCAGTGCAGCTCTTAGAGACTAACTAAGACGACTGGAATTTAAGCTCCCCACATCATTTACAGGATTTCACAATGCAGACCAATAAAGCAGGAGAGTCATAAGGCCCACAGACAGCTTTCCAAGTCTGCGCACTTACTAGCAATAACACTATGCTTTATCCAGTTTCATTTTCAATATTTACTTTTATTAAATTAAGGGGGAAAAGGAAATCCAATGTTCCTTTGACAGAAAACAAATTTCAGCTACTTAGTCACTGGAGTTTGATTTTGCTCTAAGGTCTGCTGCGTCGTTTCTCCTCGCTGACTATCAAGCGCCTTGTGATGTTTTATTTTGGGAAACGCTTCCACATTTCGCAAACGGGGAGCTGATGCGCTAAGCAGATTAAAAGGCTTGCTCAAGACCACACAGGAATTCGGAGCGCAAGCTGAACGATGCACCGGGATTTCTGGCTGGGCGCAGAACTTTACGCTCCGCTTCGTTACACGCGTGGACGTTACAAGCAAGGGGGCTGCAGTTTGGGAAAAACGACTCGGAGAGACGCACCGAGCGCCCTGCATGCCACCTGAAGGCTAAGGAGCCCGTGGAAGCGCCTTCAGCTTGACTCTCAGTGCCAAATTTCAGCCCAGGAAGAAAACTGCAGGTGAGAACGCACGCCCAAGCTTCCCATATCTCTATCGAGCCAATCATTAAAAATAATAATAAAAGCGAGTGTTACTGCAACGCCGTGCAGCAGGCGCGGGCACAGGCAGGCCGGGGGAAGGCGCGCCGCGCCGCGCCCCTCCCCGCCCGCAGGCCCCGCCCCCCCGCAGGCCCCGCCCCCCACGCGCCGCCACCGCCCCCCGCAGCGCCCAGGGCCCGCCCCCACCTCATTGAGCGGCGGCCCCGCCCCGCGCCCCAGACCGTTAGCCCCCCCCGCCCCGCCCCCACCCCAGTCTCCTCCTCGCGCATGCGCACGGCGCCTCGGCGGCGGCGGCGCCGCCACCGCCGCGGGAAGCAACTGCCGCCCGGCCCCGCTTTGACCTCCCCCCCCCCCCCCACACACACCGCGCCTCAGCGCGGCGCTTCCCGCTCCCTCGCGCGCAACGGCGGCCGGCCAGCGGCCCCGCCGCCCGCCTCGGGTCCGTCCTCCCCCCCGCAACCGCCAAGCCCCGCGCTTGCCTCCGCCCGGCGGCCTCTCCACAGCGGCGCTGCCGCCTCCAGCCCGCGCGGCGCGGCGCCCACTGCCGCTGTTGAACAGTCCGCGCCCAGCTAAAGCGCCGCTCGGGCGGGGAGGGCGGAGCCTCCCCGCCGATGGGGGGGGAAGGCGGGGCCGGGGCAGGCTCCGGCCAATCCGTCGCGCCCGGGGGGTGGGGCCAGGCGCCGGCCCGCCATTGGCGCGACGCCTGACGGTGGGGCGGGGTCGTGTGCCCGCCCCTCCCCCCCACCCCTCGCGCGCGCCTCCGCGGGGAGGCTGGCGGGGAGGGGGGCGGCGCCACATGCTCCAGTCAGGGCGAAACGGCCGCCCTAACGGTTTCCGCGGGCGGCCGCTCGGCGCGGGCTCCGCGAGCCGCGCTCGCTCTCCCGGGAGGGCGCCTCAACCCCCTGCCCCGAAGATCCCGTTACCTCCTCCTCCCATGCTCCGACGGGCTTCGGGTTATTTTTTTTCCCCCCCTCAAGTAACACAGGCAACTGCTGGCTTGCACAGAGATGCTTTATTATATTTACCCCAAAACAGTAATTAAAATAAGGCGTTCTTGGTGATGTGTAAACATGACGGATAATCATACCTCCCGTTCCCCCGTAAGGGGGTGATGGCTGCCCAGTCAGTCCGTGCACACAAAGGCTGCTCCTCTTTAACGAGTTCCATTAAGAGTATTCTTACACAGTGACAAACCGAACAGCAGCACAAGTTCCACGTTCCACTTTGCCACAGTGATATCTGTCAAGTGGCTGTGCAAAGCCCAAGCTGTATTTACTTTTTAATTTCTTTCATAATTTACTTCTTTTTTTGTTTGTTTGTTAAGAAAGTGGTTTCTCCAATGATATGATTGTGCTTAATTCTGAGAAGGGAGGGCTGGATTCACTATAATGAAATCAAGTTTGAAAGACTGATCTATCAATAGTATTCCAAACACAAAATTGCCTTTCACTACCAGTACATTTATATGAGGTTTTTGGAATTCAGAGATTAGTCTCAGTATTGTCCACCAAATGCAGAGCAGTCCATTAAATATCAGAAGTGCTGTATATAACCACTCTGTTGCGACTACCACTTTCATAACAGCTATTTTTAATCATCTCTTCCTTCAAAGAGCAAAATACAAGGCATCTTTCTTTTACTTACTTTCTGGTGTTTGATTTTATCCCATATATTAATGGGAAAGGATTCAGGAGTACTCTCCAAAGAGGTAACCATCTGCCCTACTTGTCACTGACAATGTCTCTAGCAATAAGCTCTTTCATTATTTCATTGGTACCACCATAGATTGGTTGAACACGGGCATCCACAAAAGCTCTGAGGGGATAAAAAGAAGAAAGGTTAAAAAAAAAAGACTTCTCAGAACGTATCTACAGCCAAAAAAGAGATATCAATATCTTTATCTTTGGAGAGTCCTCTTTTTCAAAGTACATTATTCTTCTGGATTACAAAATTATACCTCTCCCATTAAATAACATACTTCCTTAATCAAAGTTAAACAACTTCAGAAATTAATCTGGTCTGCTCTTCCTATTTGGAGTGTCTGACCATGTCTTGCTGCCACAGCTTTAAACAAATAAGAACACATTTTAATTCTCAGAGCATTGTATGTGTTAGGATTAATTTGGCAGTTATGGAAAAATGAAAGAGTATATGACATTACTCTAAATTTATGAAAGAGCAACAGTATGAACTCAGAATTAGGTTTCAGTAGTGTGGCGTGTGATCTTTCACTGAACACAGTTTTACACTGTGCAAAGGGAGAAAGTTCATTCAATTCGACACAAGTCAAGTTGAAGAAATTTAAATCAGTTATTTAATAAGCATTTAAAAAAATCAATTGTTACATTAATCAGTTTTATTCATTTAAAAAAAAATGTACTCCATAAAGAGGCAGGAAAAACTTACAAAGTCTGGACATTAAAAGCTACGAAAGTATGTAATCTCATTACCTTACCTCTGCTCTACCATTTGCCAACCTATTATCCTGCATCCAAGAGGACACCGATGTTAAATTTAAAAGTTCACAAAGTAGGCAAAAAAATTGGGAATGGCAAATCTCTAATCTCTCTCATTTGTTTTTACATTGCTTCTCTGCTTTTTTCACTAGTACTTTTTCCAGAAAATCCATTTTCAGTTTGCAAAAGATAAATAAGAATTGCTCAGTAGCTTATGAATTATTCGCAGAATTAAAAATCAAGCCTTCCTGCAGATGTCTGTACAGTGGATTGCCTTTCAATAAACATGATGAGAAAAGGAACAGTAAATCAGCCCTACACAAAACAACTGACAAGTAGACGTAAAAGGGGTGCCTCATTTTACTTTGCCGGTAATCTTTCATTATTCCAATCTGAAATGCTGCACTTACTTTGCAATTGGATACTCCCACATGTACCCCCATCCTCCATGCAGTTGCACACACTGAGTAGCCACACTGTTTTGGAGATCAGAAGCCCTTAAATGGTCAAAGAGAAAATTGTTTTTAGAGCGTGTATGCTGTGAAACTTTATTCGAGATGCAGTCAAGTTAGCAAGACAAAAATGTAACTATCAAACTTTTTACTCTACAAAACTGATCTGAAACGTTGGGCATTGAAGTAGTTTATTTTTGAGGGCCTTCCTTCCTGCAGGAACGGTAAGCAATAAACGTTCTTCAGTTTGACGCATTAAAGATCTGTTCTCGTTATGGAAGAGCTTTCACAGAAGGAAAGCTTTCAAAATAGACAAGCCTGTGTGCCTTTTTAACAGGCTCCCATGGGCCAAGAGGTTGCTTCTGTAAAGCAGCTTGGTGTGTTTTCCTATCAGATCCTTCAGTTACATCGTAAGATTAACGGCATCAGTCTTTTTTCCCTACTAGCAACACACCAGGCTGCTTTCTGAATGCAACCCTCATCCGGGGACGCTGTACTTTCCCGAGTATATTTTACAGTTTTCAATTCTAATAAATATTGTAATTCTTAACTAGAACTGCTCACTGCAAGATATTCAATTTTTCTATGTTTAAAAACATTTAAAGCATTCCATTTTGTGCACTGCCTAGAATTTGACAGATAGCATGCCATTTAGGGTTTATTTCCTGCATCTCAGCTTTTGGAAAGCTGCATACTTGCTGCTCTTTCAAACACTCAGAGGAAAGAACCCATGGGATATTAACTGCACTGTAAGTTCAAGCTGCAGTTAAAAGACAGGAAGAAACACTTCCTAAGCGTATGACTCGCGTAGAGTGGCAAGAGAAGTAAAGAAACCGACCACTCAAAGCAATTGCTTCTCAGGTTAAGAATGAGAGATTCCCTTCCTCCCAAAGCCCTCTCCCCTCTTCATTTATTACATCAAGCTTAAATCCGCAACAGTGAGTTACTAATATAATAGACATCTTAAAATTCAACTATTCAGTACAGTTGCAGCCACCGCAAAGCAAAAATCTACAGCCCCTTCATTAGGGATCAGTAAAGAGATGCATAAACTATTTCTTAAAATACTTCAAACCTCCACCTCAAAGGCTATTGACCGTACAATAGGTTTAAGCAAAATTAACTAGGTGGTCTCCTGAAACACTAACAAAAAAAGCCATTCTTCACTCAAGCATTTTCTAAACCATCTAGGACAGTTTTATGCCACAGGAACTCCATGACGGGAGAGGGGAAACCCACAACAAACTGAGCACGAGTATTTGCGAGCATGGGGGAGTTTCAAATTCCTCGCTTTGGAAAAATCTGTTGAGGAAGTCAGCCTATATCTGAGTTGGCACTCGTTGCTTCCTCCTCCTCAAAAGTGAATGCCTCTGCTTATGTACCTGGTACTTCTAGGTAGTCAGTGCCAGGAATATCACTCAATCAAAATCCTTCTTCTCATTGTAAATACTCTCACTGGATTCCCTTAGCATTTTCTGAAGATTTCCTCCGTCATTTTTTTAGAAAGCTCTATGCTGGTTTGGAAGGTGTAAAGCTGCGCATCTTCGATAAAATTACATGCTCTTATAAACATCTGATGTGCATTTTCCCCTTATCTTTACAAAGGGAGAAAACTATACAGGTGCCAAATTCATGTGCTGTTATCTTAGATGCATCTACTCACCTAGCTTTCTCTGGTTAAACTTAAGTTAACAGATAACACCACCAAGTACGGGGAGAGGGAGGAGGAGGTTCTGGACAATAAAGGAAAGAACTGTTTAGTCTCAATTACAGCAATAGCTGTAGCCAACTATTTCTTCCTGAAATAGGATAGCTTCAAAAACTGTCTAGGCTGAACAGCTATCACTAAGCAATGTTAACTAAAATGCATTCTACATCTCATGGGCTGCCAATCAATTTTTTCTTTTTTTTTTTCTTTTTTTAAAAAAAAAAGGATTTGCCATGGTAACATGTAAATATCTTTCTAAATACCAATGAAATATTCACTTTTAATTGAAGCTAAAGTTGAGCCCTGATCTTATTATTCAGGGAATCCCACCTTAAAAGCATGCTGTTACTTTGAAATCGATCTGATTAACTAACACTGGTTTTCAGTTTAAGACTTTTATTGACTACATGACTAAAGTTTCAGCTAATGGTGTCTATTAGAAGCTGACAATTTAATTATTAATCAGACTGTAATTTTATCTTTTCATCAAATCTGAACAGTTCAGAGTTTTTACAATTAGGCTCCTGTCAAGATCACACAAGAAACACTTTCAAGTTACTTTAACCACGTACCAATACTTTGCCATAGAAGCTGTGGAGGAGTCCAGACGTTTATCTGCATGCAGCTGCAAACAGCTGTCCAGAAAAGCTCGGCCCACGCAAATCTGTGTTTTCATTTCTGCCAACTTGTGCTGTACCGTCTTATTTTGGAGGCAGACGGACGAGCCAGAGGAAAGGAAAAGCAGAAGTTGTGGTGTTTTTAAGGAATATTTCAAGAAGAAAATGGAGTTTTTTTTTTTTTTTTTAAGATGTTTTCTGTGTGATGAAGCTTACTTCACAAGCAATATTGTGCACAGAAAGTACATCTGCACAGTTAAAATAAATACCATTTCAAGCAACTTAGGCTCTATGCAGCAGAAGACAACTTACTTTCCAGAGCATTATGTCTTTAACAATCTTATTAAAGAAAATTATTGCCCTTCAATTCTCAAAACCAACTCAAAACATGACCTCATGAGAAAAACCCCAACCAACAGCCTAAATACAGAAATTCCTAGAGAGCATGGAGTATTAGGCATTGGACGCTTTGTTACCCTGTGCTCCCCCTTGTGGGCAAATAAACTTTTACTCTGCAGAGCCAGTAATTTCCCCGGTTTATTAATAACATTTCACAGTGTATTGGATATATTTTGAACTCTAAAACACCGTGTGTGCATAAGTGCAATTCAAAGGCATACAAATTGAAACAAGGGAAACTTTAGACTAACTGTCAGAAAGTTTTCTAACATTGAGACCTGCTACATAGAAAAAGACTTTCTAGACAGAAGAGGTAAAATCCCCTGCTAAGACTAGAGAAAAGTCAGACAAGGAGAGCGCTCAAATACCTCGTAGTAATTTCCACAGTGGTAGGGAAGAGATAAAAATGCAAACCAGTAGTAAAAGTCTCTTCTGATCTCCTAGTTCTTTAGTCTAATCTAAGTGTTCTTTCCTGCCTTGACCAATTAATATAAATGACCAGTCTACTATTACAAAGAAAAGATTGACTTCAAGCACTGTACGGTGGCATAGCTAAATGCATCAGGCAAGACAGAGCTCTAATTAGAAAGAGGACAACTTCTGATTATAGCCACATTTTAGTAATCAGCAACAAAGAGAAACCGAAAAGGTTTACCAGAATCGATTCGTTGGGCAAAAATATTATACTTTACGAAGTCTATTGGCTGCCTTGTGGCTGACAAGGGGTTAGCCTCAAAAAGAAGAATATTTTGGAGGTCTCTGCACAGTGAACTAGTGTAATTAAAAAGCACCCCACACCTACATGAAAAAGACTGTAAAATATATTTCTTTAGTGTTAACACTGCACACTATACATATTAAGTTCTACCTGGAATTATGTATTTCTACAGGTAAGCTTTAAAAACACAGACGAAAATCTTCATTGCCTGAAAGATACCTGGCAGTGCAGCCTCTAAGGGCTCATTTCTGCTCCTGTTCACAATAATTAAAGATTTGATTTTGACAAAGGAAAAGTCTCAAGATTTTTAGACTTCAAAAGTTATCATAACGAATAGAAGGGCCAACATCCTCTAATCTGTGAATCATTCCTATCCTATAAACCAAACATGCAAGAGTTTGGTTCACTTCAGGCCTTTCAGGAAAGTTCTAACATCCTAATACCATAGAAAGCAATATCTATTTTTAGGACTGTAACTAAAGAGTGTAGGCATAAATATCTCAAAATACAATTAACTGCCATTGCCAGGAGTGAGTTATGCTCACAGAGAATGATCCCACAGGTGTTTTATGTGCAGTCACTTAAGCACCCAGTTACCTGGCAGCCGAGGAATCCTGTTACAACACCCATAAAACTAAATACAAACAGCTTTGCAGGCATTCAGGCAACAAGGTCACTGCTTGGGAACCCTGACTGGCACCAGTCTCTGAGATCATGTTTCTGCAACACATCACGTGCAGAGGGACGCAGTGCCTGCACACGGACCAAGCTCTTCTGGAGTCCCTAGGGTTCTAGTCAGCTACACAAACATATGCAAGTGTAACATTCCCTGTCATTAGGGCTTCAGACTGTAAAATGCAAGCCTAATAGCAACCAGCTGAATTTTCATCATAATTAACAAGTCAGTATATTCTCTAGTTGCATATTTCACATCCAAAACCAGCACTGCTGGAGGTATCTACCTGACACATACGTTGAGGAGTTTGGGCTTTAAAAACCAAACCACCAAACAAAAAACACACAGCCAACCAACCAGGGAGGAAGACAGACAGCCATAGTCCACCGGGCAAACCTACGCAAATAAATAACCCTTTGAAAACAGTCCAGTAATTTTCATTTGCTTACTGTTCCACAAATAGAGATGTGAAACACAGATGCACACTGAAATCTACCTACAAGTCTCTTAGTAGAAACTCACCTGCAAGTGTGCAATTGTTTTCCCAAAAGCTTTTCTTTGCTTCACATAATTCCTTGTTTCTTCAAACATGAATTCACAGCTGGCAAGAGCCATATCAGCAATCAACAGTCTTTCCTTTTGAAACACAAATGACAGAAGCCATTGAAATTAGTCCTATGTCTGTCTGTATCAGGTGCACACATGCACATGCAGAACTGGGAAACAGATGTTCAGTGCTGTTCATTAAGGGAGGAAAGCAGAAGTCACACCAAGTATCAAACCAGACACACTAAAATTAATGCCCTCAATTTATAAATGAATGCATTAAATGCATTAATCTTAATGCATTACTAAAATTAATCATTAGGACAAACATCTGGATTTATGATGTCTGAAGCCCACTTTAAAGCTTCTTTGGGCAATGTTCTAAAGTTCTATTAGGCCAATGATATTAAAATAGCTACAAATCAACTGCAGGACTCATACTGACTGACTGAAAAATTTACACCAAGTTCTGTTTCAATTATTGATTTTCACCGCTCAGTTAAAAGCAAAATTGTATTTAACAATTTCAATGAGGTGTTCCTAGGAAGAACAAAAAATCCAAAACTAAAACACAGAGTCATTTTTTCCTTCCTCTCATAGCATGCGGAAAAGCTGAAACTAAGTCCAGAACAATTACTTTTAACATTGTTGAAATAATCTGATGCATCCCTGAGAAGTTATTCATGAGCGCATCTTTTTTTTTTTTTTTTTTTTTTTTTAGAGCAGGGAAACATTTTCTGTCAAAGAACCAGGTCCTAACACAACCTTGCAAGTTGAAAGATCAGGCTTCTTATTTACCCAGAGTATAAAATTAAACAAACATCCCTCTACCAGATGAGGCAAACACAAAGTCACAGTTTTGACAAAGCACAGCGATGTTCTGAAAACTCACGTTGCTTCTCTGTCCTCCCAAGTCATTCCAAAACCTCAGTAAGTTGTAAACAGGGTTATTTCCACTAGCAAGGTATTTTGGCAACTAAACAATTCCTCTATTTTTGCTATATGGATAAAGAAAGAATTTCTTATATCTTTAATATAGTTCTGCTGGTGAAAGGGTTAGAACAGCAGTGCTTACTTCTTTCTTTCAACAGAAGGCCAAATGCACTGAAGTCCTATCATGCTATATTTAATCTATTGAGCGCAAGAGAACTGTGTTCTTTTTAACAGGTTGCTCTAAACTCCGGTTCTTCAATAGCTGGGTCACAGACTAAGGGATCTGGCTTTCAGCTACTGGGATATCAACATTTTCACCAATGCCCCAAAGAACTGCATTTGTTAGCACTAGGAACTGCATACTTCAGTTGAAAAGCAGCAGTACCAACAGGGTGATGCTCACAGACATCCCGACTCGGAGCCCGAGGTGGCTCACCATGACCCATAATCTCCACGATTAAAACAGAACCTCGCAATGACTAGAAAGATGTGTCTGTGCTCCTCCCACCGGTAGCAGAAGCTTGTGTTCCTCTTACCTGAGGGAGTTCTGCCATCAGGTAATAGAAGCCTTTGTTCTCTTTTCCAAGCAAAGCACTGGCTGGCAACCGCACATCTTCGAAGAACAGCTCTGCCGTATCCTAAGAGGATTTTAAAATGCAGTGATTTACAGCCCAGCAATCGTTACCTCTTCATTCCACTTCTTTTCACTGCATTTTCTTGCTATTACACTCTTTACCTTGAAATCGTAACAACCTTTAGGTTGGAAGGTCCTCCAGAGGTCTACCTCCTGCTCAAAGCACATCCAGCCAAGTAGGCAGCTAAGGGCTTTGTCCAGTCACGCTTTCCATAGCTCTAAGGATGGAGCCTCCACAACCTCCCTGGGACTCTGTTCCAGTGTCTTGACTACTCTTAAATGAAAATTTTTTTCTTAATACCTGCTCAGAGTTTTCCTTTATAGAACTCGTATCCCTTGCCTCTCTCCCTTTCACTGCGCACCTCTGACAAGAGTCCGACTCCACGATCTCTACAACCACCCATTAGGTAGCTGAAGACAGCAGTGAGATCCCGTCCTTCAAAGCTTCTCCAGACTGAACAAACCCAGCTCCCTCAGCCTCTTTTTGTACATCGTGTACTCCAGACCTCCACAGACTATGCTCAGCATACATTCTTTGCATGTAGATATCCTGTTTGTTCCCTAAAGCCTGGAAACAAACGTAGAGGTACAGCTCCATTTTATCTTTATTTCGCTGATTCCAGGTATTAAGTGCTTTTGGACTACCTCCAAGTCGGCTACCTGTTAAGGGTCATATGAACTCACTTGGGCTTTCAGGCCGATTTTTTGCAGCTTGCGTCCTTTGACGAAACCTTTTGTTCCATTTTCCACCAGAAAAAGGCTGATCCCATGAGCAGGGGATCGAGCCTCACGGTTTGTAACTGCAACCACAATCACTACGTCACTCATCCAACCATTCGTGATGAATACCTGTAAGAAAACCAACATGGAGCAAAGCAATAAGCTAGCTGGAAAGAAGTTAGACGACGCTATAAAGCAACAGAAAGAAAAAGCATGGACACTTTTACAAGTGAATCAAGAGGCAAGCTGTGAGCATCCGGAAGGATTTTAACAATTCAGAAAGAGTAAAATGTGTTTTGGAACGAGATCTATTAAAGTAGGAATTGGTTCAAGAAGCATCACGTGAATCGGAAGTGTGAAGTTAAAGAATGCACAGATCTGTTTCTTTTGTTTGTCCCATGGAAAAGAAGGAACGTGGTATCAAATGTAGACAAACACAGATATTCTGTTTTCCAGAAATTAAGTGCGCAAAGTATAAAGTGCGAAACAACGGATGGCTTTCTATCACGACCGCTCACTGCAATTCTGTAGTATGATCCATCCACCATGTAACATTTTAGGATAGGTACGTATGTGTCACAGTGCATGGAAAGCTGGAACATACATTACAGAAGAGATGATTATAAATCAGAGCTCCAACACACCTGGCAGACCAAACACAGAAACAAGAGACAAAAGGCAAGAAGCTCACAATCCTAACTCTGCCAAAAGTGAGCAATCTGTCTTGCTTGGCTTGAATGAGGCAACATAAGCAAAGCAAGCATCCTTTTAAACACTTGTATGTACGTATTTGCTTGCACACACTCTCAGCACTTGAAATTCTGCTAAGGCCAGAAGTCTATCAGTACCAAGTTCTCACTGAGACTACAAAAAAGGGGAGAGAAAAAGATGAAAACAGTGTGTAGCTGTAACAAAATCCTGTTGAACTCACACTTCCATTTCAATACTTTACTCCTGCGTTCTTGCTTTCTTATTATGGGAACAAAAGGAAGCGTTAACGCTGCCAGCCTTGCAACAGCTTGACAGCACATGCATAGCATATGATACAGTATTTTTTCTCCTAACTTGAACAGCAGGCTCCTGAGTAAACATTCCACAAATTGTGCTGCGGCAACAAAAGCTTCTACTCAGACTATATAGGATTTCATGGTGGAGTAGTATATATGTTTTGCTGTTCAATCTCAGCGCCGAGAAATAGCCCAGGTCCTGCTTATACTATGAAGACCCCCACCGCCCCCAGTTCTAAAGAAAAAAAAGCCTTTAGACAGGGTTACTTTAAAGCTACAGAAGGAACCGACTCAAGTCCTTCAAGAAATTGGCCCATAAACTGTCAGCAGCAGAAGTATCTTAAGTCCTAAAAATGCAATTGGTAAATAAAAAGTTGACAGAGCTGGGGGGAGATGCTGACACTGGAATACATCCTTCACCGCCTAAATGCATTCAGTTCCCAAAGCCTGTGAGCAGTGTACATCTGTTCTCTTACCTTACTCCCGTTAAGGACCCAATCGCTTCCATCTTTTTTGGCGTATGTTCGTACTCCCTGCAAGTCACTACAACAAGATTTAAAAGGACCTTTAAGACACCAGTCCAGAAGTGGCAATTTGTATCTCAAATTATACCAAATATAAAATAAGGTAGAGTATAAAGACCACCATCAAGATACACACTCAGTGAGAGCGCATAGGAAGAGAGTGAAACACACTGAAACGGCTTAGAATACAGCACAGACGCCAAAAAGCACACTGTGTAAAGGGATAATAAACCTCTGCAGCCACACCACAACATGAGGTCCCATGTTAATGTATCTGCTTGCGAGAGGTGGGGGAAATGCAAGTACTGACACCAATGGGACAGCATCTCCCTAAGCCAATATGCCTTAGAGGGCAAATGTCAAATGCCAGCCAAGACTACACTGTCTAAGGAGGCTCAGTCCTCATGAGGGGGGTCTGCAGAAAGCCACTAAAAACATCTACCTTCTGTAGAAGCACGACACCAAAGAGTTCTGCTTTTCACATGTTCCCCCCCCCCCCACCTCAGCATTTTGGAAACTGGCCAGATCAGCTGTGTCTACCCAATGTACGTGCTGTCTGCCCTTCAATAATGATGATAACAGAGGGAGATTTCTTTTTGAAAGGATTCAGAGGAAAGAAAATAGGGTGTTCCGTTCCACAACAAAAGCCAGTACTAAAGACGGCAAGCCCTCTTTACAGAGGTATGTAATTTTCTTTTGATTACAACTTTTCATACTAAAGTATGTACAACTGGGACTACAAAAGAAAATACAAAAGTGTATTTGCCCAAAGTGGCATGGTAAGATAACGGCTTCTAAGCAGATACCCCAAAACAACAAAACTGTAACAAAGCAATCTGTAAATAACAATTGTTTTTGATGTTCTGTCTACACTGGGATATTGTCTAGTCACTGAGATGACTATAAAACCAGGATGCTCAGTAATTTTTTCCACACACACACAAAGGGAAAAATCAGTAGACCGCATACAACATTAAGACCATCTGTCTTTATTTTTACCTTACCTGCCAGCCCCAGGTTCAGTCATGGCGATAGCTCCAATACACTTGCCTGCAACCATTTGGGGGATAAAGCGTTTAATCTGTTCTTCAGAGCCATAGTTTGCAATGTAGGGCATGACTATATCTGAATGAAGGCTGAATCCTGGGCCAGTACAGTTAACATACATCCTTGGGAGAGCGGGAGGGGGAAAAAAATTCAGACAAAAAGCACTAAAAACATTTAAATTGAACTTTACTGTGTTACAACATAGACCCAACACTGAAAAAACCCCACCGCACAGAAGTCTCCAACCAATAATTTAAACTTGTGGCATTTACACTGTTGTTTGCAGAACGTACTTCCACAGCCAAATGGTTGTACTACCTATCGGCCTAAGGAAAATGCTTCCCGCAGCCACAAAGCCCTAGTAGTAGGGCACAGTGACATTTATTATTTAAACAATCATTTGAAATTCTTACAAGAGGAGGGATTTACACGTCTGAACTATCCTCTCCATTATAAAGGTAATACTATTTTCTGTAAGCAAACACGTTCTACAGTAAAGAAATCATATGAAAAAATACAGTCTCTTGATAACATGATAACTGAAACGCCTCCTGAAGTTTCTAGTACTTACTGCTCCTCCCAGACCACGGCTGAAGAGAGAATATCCCCTCCGATGCCTCCATGTTTTTCCGATATAGCAACGCCCAGCAGACCCTGCTGTCCAGCTTTCTCCCAGAGCTCCCTGCTCACCTGGCCTTCCTTCTCCCATCTGCAAACACACAAATGGAGGCACACGTGAAATCCCCCGTGTGCTACTCTTCATTTGTCACAGCCACTGCTTCACGCTACAGGGTGAAGCCAGGTTTCACCACTTGGGGAAGAGACTTCAATACCAACTCACAACACGTAGGGTGCGCAAACAACTATGCCTTTTCCCAGCTAAGAGGTGGATTAATAGCACATCTTTCTATTCTTTCAGTCCACAGATGCCAGAAACACCAACCGTAGAACAGGTTTGAACTCTTGCTTCCAACGTATAACCTGACACCTCTTTAAGCCTCATTATGAAAGGCAATGCCGCCTCTTGCTCCGAGTACCAGACTAGGCCTTAGGAGATTCAGCCACAACTATCTGCATAATCAAACAGGTCTATCTTCCTGACTTTTCATGATCCCCATGTACAAGACAGGTACAAACACATCAGTTTCTGTGAAACATTTCGAGTCTACCCATGAGAACTGTTTGATAAGAACCAAGCGTTAACATATTAGTAACTTATCTATAAATCAGTCTCTGTGCACCAGTACGAGTTAGTACTGTCTCTTGGTAAACTGTGCTATAAGGTGCTTTCAGGTTTGTAAGACAGACAGTTCAGGCTGACCCGTTGACACTTTGCAGATTTTAACCTCAGAGGAGAATCACTTATTCTCAGAAAAATGGTACTTCTTTATGGAGTTTGCTCACTCAGAAAGTGGCACAGTAGAGCTTTTTTTTTTTTAAGCCACACTCTGAAATCATATGGTAGAGAGACTAGATCAGAGGCACGCCTCTGGCACACCCCATGAGCAGCTGAGCTGTACCACAGTGCTTTATCCACAGTTAATAGAGTATCTTATCCTGAACACTGAAGCTCGTATCCAGAGCTCTCCTTCCACCTACACTGGAAACCTTCAGCAAAGTCTGTCTCACGACTATCTTTGCCTTTTGCCCATCTTCAGGGCCATTCCTGCCTCAGCCTCACCCACCACCAAAGCTCCTCCTCATTATAATCATTGGTCAATCAGAGCTGCTTCCACTGATGCCACACTTTTCCCTCCACGCCAGCCCAGCCAATTAATATATTATGCTTGACGCCTACTTGTTTATTTGAAAGGTGTGGCAAGAAAATGGTTCAGAGTCCCTAAAGTGATGCAAGAATACAAGTCCAACTTGTTCCATTCTTTCTAGGAAATGGTTGTGTCAGCTAGCTAGTAAACAGGATCTTCAGTAACCCTTATCTGAGTCAGTACCTATTGATGAACTGCATCAAAAATAACGCAAACAAAAGATCCAGGGGAAAACGTCCGTTTTCATGCACAGAAGATTTTTATACAGAGGAAAAACATCCCACTTTGAGGTCATTGTTTGAGGATGAAAATAATAGCTGGCAACAACCCTGACGTAAACTGTTTCCATTGCCTCCTGCTGTTCATTCTGCCCCTGAGCCACAACACACCACCCACCCAATTGTGTCATCTCAACTGTTTGCGGATACACGCTGTGGGCTGCATCAGGAAACTAATCTAGCAGCATGGTTTAAGAATAAGCCCTTCTCCACCGTTCCCCATTGTTTTTGCAGGAACCTTTTCCAAGTAAAGCAAAAAGAAAATTGCTCAAGACAGTAGCGCAGCTTAGCGCTTTGCATCTGAAAAACCACGTTCTGAGCGAGCTAAGCCTCACGTACTTTAAGTGTAACATGATTAGATACAGCTAGAATAAGGGGGAGCCCCTCCCTGCCAAACTTCAGTTCAATGGGGAACACTTCTGCTCTATACAAGAGCCTGGGTATAGATTTGCACAGGAGAAAGAGATATGGACGTTTAGACCAAGTTATTTTGTGCAGGTTTCTCAATAACACTTTATACAGGTCACCGTTCTGTGTGTTTTGCGTTTACAGCATCTCCTTCAATGGAACCTAGATGTGACATTAACGCTTTTGAGTTGACAGCAGCCGCAGCAGAAGTATCAAACACCAGAACAACGTGGTGACTAAACCGTCCTCCAAAGTCTACGAGCAAGACTTTGGTGTCAGAGTTAACGTGCACAAGCAAGGAAATTTCGCTGCAACTCTGCAAGCTGCATTGGTCCTGCGAGGACACCAGGTTGCCCTACACTGGAGCTTGAGGGATGCAGTAAGTGCTGATCACGTGTTTTTTCTTTCACAGATGAGTTTCACAGGCAGTTTAGTTTCCAGCAAGTCAGTTTAAAAAAAAGTAAACTTACAAATGGAAACAGGTATCCTGTTTATCTTGCCTTATTAAGAGTAACACCCTAAAAAGCATTTCGAGGGGAAAAAAATACAAGTTATTTGCATGAAGTGTATAAAAGGTATATTACTCTGCATGAAAAGGCAACACTTCTTCCTGGAAGAATTTCCTCACGCTCTCCCTGAAGATATCGTGGTCCGAAGAGAAGATCCTTCGGGTTCCTATATCAGTTAAACTCGTAGCAGAAGACGGCTCTTGGCGTTTTGTGCCCTGCTGTTCAGTTTGGAGAGTGCTAGGGAAAAAAAAAAAGAAAGAAAGAAAGGAAAAAAAAAAAAAACCCCGCACACCCCAGAAAGCCCCCCTGAGCGCACCCGTGAGGACACGCGCACCCCGGCCGACGTAACCCCCCCAGAGGGAAGGGGCCGCCCGTGCCGGCCAGCCTAGCTCCCGCCGCAGGCCCAGCGCGCTGCCCGAGGCGGTGGGCACCCGCGGCCAGCCCGCGCCACGTCCCGCGCGGAGCGGGCAAAGCGCCTTTAACACTTAAAATGAATTAAAGGCCATGGCAACGCGTATACAGGCAAAGGGCTAGAGATTTCTGTTGGGTAAAGATACCCAAAATCATCATTTCCTCCCCCCCCCCAACTCTGCCAAACACGATTCCGTTTAAAATTGAACGGGATTTTCTCTTTTTTTTTTTTTTTGGCAGATTTTGTTCCTTCAGTGTTTTCTACCTAATTCTACCCCCCACCGCCCCCCCCGCAGCAGACCCACCGCACGGACACCTCCAAGGGCCCCGCACAGGCCCCCCGCACCCCGAGCACCGCCTACAGCGGCCTCCTACCCGGGCCGGGGCGCGTCGTCCTCGCTTTGAGGAACAACTGCTCCCGAACCCCTTCTCCCTCAGCTTTTACAGCGGCCCGAGGCGACGCCGAGGGCCGCCCGCCCCTCACCGCGGCCTCGCGGCGGCCCGCGCCAACACCGCCGATAACCACCCCCCCTGCCCCGCTCCTCAGCGCCGCCACGTCCCCGCGGGTCGGCTCCCACGCACACGCGGTACCTGGCCTGAGCGGAGAAGAGCCGGGAGCGAGGGGCACGCAGCAGCCCAGACAGGCGGAGCAGCCGCGCCGCCATCTTGTGCGGCGGGCGGGGCGGGGCGGGGCGGGGCGGCCCGAGCGCCCATTTCGGGAGCGGCCCCCGGGCAGGTGCCTTCGGCCGGGGCGGGAGGCGCTGCCCCTGCTGCCTGTGCCGGGATCGTTTTGTTGAGGCAGAAGCTGGCTAGGGGAACGGCTGGGGCTAGCTGGTAGTCGTTGTGGTGAGGCTCGGGTTAGAAACGAGACACGATGATGAGGGTTTTCTTGCCGGTGGCTCCCGGGGTGGGGAGGGAGGAGGGGGCCGTTTCGGGCGTTGCCTCCCGGAGCCCTGAGATGGCGCCCGGGGAAGCTTCGCGCCCGGGTGGGTGTCTGTTGGAAAGCGGAGGTCTGAAAGCCAGATCCTAACAGCCCCAAAACCGAAGCAGAAGCGACTCAAAAGTTATTTCTCAAAATGTTGTCGTCTTCAAGCCGCTGTTATAGTATTTTTTTTTTCCTTTGCGGAGGTGGGGGGGTGAGGCACAGGTGGTGTGCTGGGCGGTTTTCCGTGAGGGGGCCGTGCCTGTCCGCTGGGCCACGCTCCAAACCCGCCGTCGTGCTTCTCAGCAGGCAAAACAAAACCTCTCTCCTGTCCGGTCCCTGCCGTCTGCAGCCTCGTTGTTCCTACGCCCTAAGCCACGAGGTGGCGCCCCGGGAACAGCTATTGCTGCGGTCGGGCTCGCCGGGGGCGAGCTGGCCGTGCAGAGGAGCCTGGGGCCGCGCTTGCTGCCGGCAGCCCCCTCGCTGCAGCCTGAAAACGTGCCCCGGTTTTCTCCACCGCGGTAGACAGGAGGGAAACGCGCAGGGAGATGCATCTTGAGCAGCGCAGCATCCCTCCGGGGGGGCAGCCCGGCACCGTGGCCTCAGGCCTGGCAGGGAACCCCGTGCCCCAGGTCGCGGCGCCTTGCTCACGGCCTCGCTGCAGCGAGGTGAAGGGATGAGGCAGCTCGGGAGACGGTAGATCCTGCCCTAAGCTGCAGCAAAGGAAGTTTTGCCCTTTTGGCTGCAAGTGTCACCTCCTGGGGTCAAGAAATGCCCAAAACAGACACTGGCAAACAGGTTAATGTTTTCCATATCAATTTTTTTGAGGGTAGGGAAGGGTGTAAAAAATGAATGTTAAGAACAATGGTTTTTTTTTTTTTGCATATGTTGGCCAAAAAAAAGAGCAAAAATAGATACCACAGCAGGCTGAGAGTGCAGGCACGTTGCTGGCCCCCTTCTAGGTGTTGTCCCCAGCAGGACACTGTATCTCTCCGGTGCTTGGGGTTGTTTTTGCATTACGACAGCCTGATGGGACTTTGCAGAGACACAGCATAGCTAGCGTTAAGTGACAGCGTAGTACCCCTTCCTAGCTCATGCGGGCGCAGCCACAGGGTAAGGCTGTGATTCTGATTTTCACCCTTGTCATAGTGAATCTTTGTCTTTTTTACAGTCTTCTCCCACAACAGTAGACTATAAATGGCCTATCTGTCCTTCCTGTCCTTCAGTACAGGAGGCTCAAGACAGGGACAAGGTTTGCCATGCATCCTTGTGTGTAAATTCTCCTGAACTCTGCTGTGCTCTCATGGTGTTTGGTTTAGTGGTAGATGTTTTCCTTGAGATGAGACCGCAAATAGCTAGAGCTGTCTGTGTGATGCTGGTAAACGCTTAATCCCCCAGTCTTTTCCAGCAGTTACTTCACCACCTCTTTTGCATTGGAAGTGTTGCCAGAATGACATACAGTCACAAAGTCAGTGGGCTCCAGTACAATGTGTTCCTCTGCCCTGTCCTGAGGACATCGTGGGTTTGGGGCTTTGTTTCAGACTGGTTCAGCTCTTTTTTTGATCACCTGTTCTTTTTCTTATTATAATTTCCAGCATTTATAGTTGATTGCCACAGTTGGAGATGACCCGGGTTCCCTTTAGTGGCTGCTTTGTTGGGAACAATATCTGATGTGCTCACAGTGAATGTAATTTAAAGCATTGTCTTGCTGAGAAAATACGTTTGGCTTGCAATATGCAAAGTTAAAAAATAAGGAGAAAGTGTTCAAGTGCAGCTCTGTGGGCAAACAGGTTGAAATGAATTTTTTTCCTTTTGGTCCAACTTACTGTTCCCATTGTTCGCCTGAGGATTATCTCTTTCCCCAGACGTAAAGCCTGTGCAAGTGTATTCAGGTCAGAACAGCCGTTACCAAATGAATTATCTTTTTTTTGGAAGAGATCTTCTTTTCTGTTCTTCATTTCCACCGAGTGAAAGAAATCACAAAGGAATTGAGCAAATGAATCTCATTACATGCATTTTTTATGTCAAATAAGTCGCCTGTGACTTTACACGTGCTCCTGAGCTAGGACATCGTTAGTCTCATTACATCTGCAGCAGTGTGTATTGCTGTGGAAGGGTGATCTCCTGGGGCAGGTGTGCTGGCTTTGGCTTTGATAACAGATTACTTAATGTGGGAAACTACAAGTTAATGCAGCCTCTGAATGCATGTGTCTTTTTTTTTTTTTGATTTTTAAAGTTTTGCCTGTGCCATTGGCATGTGACTTTTCAGTTATTTTTGATATCCAAGTTACAACTTCCTGAAGTGAGGGAACTGCTTAGAGGCGTGTTCTTCTAGCCTGATAAGTCATTCAAAAGAGATTCTCTGACAGCTGGTAAATACTGTGTGCAAGCCCTGAAGGTGATTTCTGCCAGATGGCCTAGGCTGTCAACATATTTGGATAATAGAAACTCTTTTTAAGAGCTATGGTTCTGTGTTTTTCTCTGTCTTGCTATGTGTGATGGCGATGCTGTCAGTAAAGCCAGGCTGCAGGATTTCATAGGAAGCTTTGAAAACACAGTGAGGTCCAGCACTCACCCCTCTCACGAAACTCTTTACTCACTTTTTAGACTCTTGATTTCTGTCGCAAAGAGAGCGTTTAGCTAATCATCTCTGATATGAATAACCTAGAGGTTTGGTTTCTGAGTAAGTTATTTAAAGCTTCTGCGCTGTCGTCTTTCAAGAAGAACCCAGGTGCTGATTTAGCACGTCTGGCCACCAGAAGACCTGCACGGTCTTCATCTAACCTTTTTATGTTGGCAGGGCGAGCTTGAATAAGACGCAGAGCTCTCAGCTTTCTTCTGCCGTGATACATGGCTCTCCTTAGTGTGCCTTTGCACAGGGTCACACAATTTGAGGCGTGTGGGTGTGAGATGAGACAGAGAGAGATGGGCTGCAGCCAGCACGTGCGCTTCCTCGGAGCAAAGGCCCCTGGTAATCGGCTCTCGTTCCCCTGTCCTGGCATGGTGCTGTGATTGCACTCTCGCTCTCTGACCCCATGCAGCATGCTGGTGCGCCTCTAATGGGAGAGGCAGCTCCTTCTGCATATGCTTTGGAGCACAGGACAGAGGCATGCAGGAGGAAGACCATGGCTGCAGACCTCTATGTGAGTTGCAGTGGCCACTGGGTGACCGCGGGGAGAGGGAGGTGGGAGTCAAGGGCACGAGTGTCATGAGCACAGGATGTGACTCGACAGGCCTGAAGATGATGGAGGCAGATGATCTCTCACCAAGGAACAAGATTTTTTTCCCCAGGTCTCTTAAAGCGAATCTGGCAGTCTCCAGGGCACTCTCTTCCCAGATAACAGTCTAGGCACAGGAGCAGAGCAGAGGCTGGGAGAAACTCTTCCACCTGCGCTGACATTGCTGAAGGTCTTGAGCTTCCTTCAGTCTGCGTTCAGTCCCTTTAACAAAAGGGAATGTGCTGGACTTATCGTAAGAGTATTTCACGTTTTGGGAGAACTCAAAACTTTATGGAAAAGTAAGTCCTGTTAAGCCCAATTTATCAAGGGACTGGGAGGAAGGTAAGCTGCGTGTAATGAAGTGAGTAGAAATGGGGTGATGGAAGCTACTGCTGAACTGAACAAATTAATGTGATGGGTACTGAGGAAAGAAGGATTTCCTTAATGGATGCTTCATGGCTTTCAAGAATCTGAGTTAGCTGAGTGTGACCCTCTCGCAGGTGTAGGTGCTGAGCTCAGAAGATATAGAGAGGTGTGCTGGGGTGGTTGTATTACCACTGTGGTGGTTAGCAAGGCTGCGCTGAGATTGCATAGACACTGGCTCATCACAAGATTGTAGTGGACTTGCCAGGAAAGTGGGTGAGTCTTGCTCTTCTGCAAACGTGTTCTGCCATGTGTGCTGTGGCCTGGATAGGTTGAAGTTATTTGTTGCTGTTCTTTATTTCATCAGGGACATGCAAGAGATGCCATAGTTAACATCACCCCTCACCCAAATCATTGGATATGGGCCTGGACAACTGGGGAGCAGACTAGAGGCGACCTTGTAAGTAAAACAAAGGCGGGGTTCCTTTGTCTTTTCTTGTTGTCTAAAAGCAAACTTAGCTGTTCAGATGCACAGGAATGTTACAGCTGAGAAACCCTGAACTGACACCACTTTTTAAACTAATAAGGTAGTTAATAAGCGCTGTTGTTTGTGGGGGGGGGGAGGGGCGAGGCTTTGAAAAATGCTAGCATTTGATATAGCGACAAGTAAAAAGGGATCCTTTTTTGTCTAAGAACCAAAGAAAAGTCTGTTTTTGAGCATGCAGTCCGGACAGTTGATGTTTGGAAAGATAAAAGTACGGTGGATGACAATTTCTTTTTTAGCATAGTCATTTTTAAGGCCTTATTCTGTCATAATTTCTTGGAAGGCCTTTAAAACTGATCCACAGATGCTCTGTGGCCTCTTGCTAAGCATTTAATAGTGTGCGGTGTCCCCAGACACATTCAATTTACTGCAGGGTGGATAAGGGTTATGTTGTTATCTCTTGCTAATTAGCTAGGTTGTTGGAAACTAAATACCATCATCCTCAGACTAGCTGTGAGTAGAGACCATTGCTGTCATATGTCTTTGAAGCATATGCAGAGAATACAAAACAAAGGAGGCATTCGATAGGGTTTTTGTGATAAGAAAAAGAGTCTTATTTTCAGGACTGATCTCTGCCATACATGGTTTTTACAAGTGGTAGCTATGCCTCACTGCAGGGTTTCTTCCATATTTTCCTGTTGTTCATATACTGGAATGAAAAGTTAAATATGGTTATGCTGTAGAGATTTTTTTTGAACAAGAAACTCATGCATAAGTTTACCAGTTCCAGAAAGGGTTTTTGAATTAAGTTAAATTTTTATTTTGAAAAGGAAAATAAAAAAGTGCTCTCATCACAAACTTCCTTCCCCAAATGCAAGCATTCTCTGGCTCCCAGCTGCAAGTCTGTGTGAAGTGTGAATTAAGTTTTGAGTCCAAACCCTGCCTGCCCCCCCCCCCACCCCCCCCCCCAAAAAAAAAATTGGCTTAAAAAGACCTGAAATTTATTTTTCCCTAAATGTAACAAATTATGGCTGTTTAGTTCCCAACCCCCCTGGACTTCTGAGCCTTCTTCACAAGCTTCATGGTAACCATGAGAGAGGGAGAGAGAGACTTACTCTTATTTCACATGATGCCTGAGGTTTCTGTATGATCTCTTGACCCCCGAAGGTGCAGTCCTTCAGAAAATAAGCTCAAATGTGGTCAGACTTGGTGGCATGGAAACAGTTATGCGCTCCCTCTCTTTCCTGGTACTTCTAAGGACCTGTCCCCATGGAAAAAGGATGCTGCCTAATGCCTTCCTGCTAGGTATGTTCAAAAGTTGGAAGTTGTCCTCTGTCGTGGGCTGTGATGCAGCCCACGTGCGCAGTGGTCTTTCCCCTTTCCTGCCTGGCACACAACGAGGAGGTGAGGAAGGAAAGGATTATTTGATGGACTGTCCTCTCTGCACTGACAGCCAAGGAGAAATGCTCCAGACAGCTGTAGGGAACATAGCTGAGGAGTCACTGTGAGGTGCCACTTCTGTCATTGGCCTTCTTGAGACATTGTGCTCCCCCCTGTCTCGGTCCTTCCTTAAAGTGCTCCCTGTTGCCCAGTTTCACTTATAAGACCACAAGGAGACCGAGTGAGATTCATTGAATGTCTGTGAGGGTGGGCAGGAGCAGAATTCCCTCTGAGCCGTGCCACTGGCTGAAATTCACTCTGCGACATTTCTCCATGCCTAAATGCCCTTCGTCCAGGGGAAGATGTGCACCCTTAAAGAAATAAACAATAGGCATGAACTCTGAAGACACAGTAAAAATGAGTTTGTCTGCTTTAAAGTATGATTACAGTTATTTAATTATCATGGCTGTCTCTTTCAATCAGCATGGGCAGTCCCTCTTGTAATATACTCTTCATGCTGCTGAGGAAATATGCGCCTACATTTTTATTGCTTTTATTAATCTCCTTCATTCATTGCTTAGTGCAGAGCCTTTCCATAGGATTCGCAATAGCCTTTCTTTTACAACAAACAGTTTGATTTAGGAGTGCTGCTGCCCATCGTTGCTACATCGATAGAGAAATGAAATGTTTATGAACTAATCTATACCATCCTCCCAAACCATAGATTTTGGTAATGGAAAGTTCACTTTAATGCTCTAATAAACTGTGGCCTGATATGTACTGTGCCAATTAATCTAGAAGGCTGATGTGAGTGAAACCTTACATTTTCAGCAACGTTTCAGGCTTCGTTCTGAAGTAAATCCAAGTGGCTGGCTAAATGAAAAAGTATTGCATTTTTCATTATAAAATAAATGGGAAATAACAGGTTACTAAGGAAGCAGCCTTTCTTCATTGCACGTCTGAACGCTTTCCTGTATGTATGAATAGAGAGCATAAGAAGGATGGAAATGTAAAGCTGTAGCAGGACTGCAGGGACAGCAAGGTATCCCTTAGAAGAAGTGTTTGAACCTGTCATGTTAAAAAATGAAATTTGATTGAAAACCTGCTGAGTTGGAGCAATTGTTCTTGCAATAGTGGTGCTACCTTAGCAGAGAGCCTATGTGAAAAGGGAAGATATTCCACTGTGGGAGCAAGTTTACGTGTCCGGGGGCAGGGTTATTTAGTGGACTGAGGTCTTTGCTGAGACAGGAGTGTTTTATGTACTGTAACTTTTTGATACCTCAGTCCTAACGTAGAGAAGATAGACGTGACGGCTCAGTGATGTGGACAACCAAGTTTGCCTGCCAGGGCAGGGACATCTTTACCAAGCTCTGCCTTCTTGCGTTTGCCACGAGGGTCTGTTAGCAGATCTCTGTGAAGGATCAAGGTGGCATTGTATAGTGATGTCAGGGATCTTGGAGACAGGAGACAGTTGTATGTATCGCTGTTGCGTGAAAATAGTGGTGGTGACTCCAAGGCTCTGAAGACTTGCCATCCGTCTGGACTGATGCTGTGAGATGGCAGTGAGTATACACGCTGGCCTCGGTTGTTTTAAGGTCAGTTAACGCACCTTCTATGTACTCTTCTTGCTTTAGTTTAGAGTGACACAGCCACTGTTTTACTTTCCTGAGCTCTTTAGCGTTCAGGTGGGAAGGAGAAGTGCCCAGCGTTTAGCCGCTTCTGGGCGTGAGAGAAGAAAACAATACAGAGAGGGTTGTGAGGAGATGTGTCTGAACAACTTTTAAGACCCAAATGAGCTTGGGGCAGTGGGTGGAGCATGCCGTGTACAGCACTTATATACTCTTAAGACCGGTAAATAACTGCTGACACATCAGACATACCTGATTGCTGTGCCTTGTACAAGCCCCTTTCTGTCCTTCTGAGGTCATTGGTCTTTATTTCTGCAGTAAGCACAGAGCTGTGCCAACTGCTGGCTGGAGAGAATACTTCTAAAATGAATTCAAATAAAGTCTTAAGAGTGGAGTGCAGAAGCAGTTGCTCCCTTTAAGAGCCAAGCGTCCTTGCTTTTGATACTCGTACTGCTCCGTGTAAGAGAAAAACGCCTGTAACATGAGCGGGGTACCAAGAGCGGGAGGCCCTGTGTGACAGAGGGACGTTGCGTGGCAGGCGGTGTTATTGCAGTCTGCTGTGCAAGTACATTGAGGTCCCATGTGTCGCACAAAACAGCTTCTCCCTTTCCGCAGGCTGAGGGGCCTGGTCCCTAGGGCCCAGCTAAGCTGAGGGGCTCTGCTCCTCTTGCAGTTTCTTGCCATCTCACATCCCTCCCACTGAGCCCATGTGAACCCTCCTCTCAAAGGGGCTTCTCGACTATCCCTGGCCTGACAGAAACAGCTGTAGATATTTCTTTGCTCATACGTGTGGCAGGAGCCCTCTTCCAGTGGATGGGGCCCATGTCAAGAGCTCGCTAATATTCTCAGGCTCAGCGACTGTCTTTACTCAGTCGTCCTGACCTTTCCACCGAGGTTTTGCACGGTGCCCGCTCTGTGGTGCTGGTCGCCATGTCTAGTGTTGCATACCAAGAGGCAGTGTTTTGCAGCTTGACCTTTCTCTGGGGATTTAGCCCTTGGTCCCTAGGAGTTAAACTATCAGTTGCTGTGAGTAATGGAAAGTATGTTCATTAACAATGTTCTATTTAAAATACAAAGCAAGCGTAACGATAGCAAGAGGTGTCGGATGACCGGGACAGAGAATGACTTTTTCCGTTCAGAGACTGGGGAGAGGTACAGGGCAGGCTTCCCCAGCTGCTGGGATTTTTAGAGTCTGTCTCTGCAGGTAAAAAAGCAGCTCGGTCACTGTGTGTCGTGTGCCATAAAGGAGTGCGTTGCAGTGGTACTCCTTGTGTGGACCACGTCGTTCCCTAGGGAACGGAAATAGGAGAGGAGGCGGCGGCCTCTTCTGGAGAGCATCCTCCAAGATCAGAGCTCCGAGTGATGTATGTGTTACTAGGTTTAAACAGCCAGTCCAAACGTTATATGATTTTGAGTCAAAGTAGGAGATTTCTCCTTTCTCCTACACACAGGAGAGCTGGATTTGGTGGGTTTCCCAAAAAAAAAAAAAAAGTTCTCCCTAAAAATGTCAAAACGTCTTGATTCTACACTTTCAAAATAAAACAAAAGTTTGACGTTGAAGCAGTCATTAGCTAAAAAAGGCTAGTATGTGAAAAGTTTGGCATTTCTCATAAATGACTGAGTTATTTAAGTTCACCCCCAAATTTCCATGTTTTATCAAATATGCACTTTTTAAAGATATTTGTCTATTTTTTTGGTAATTACTAAAACTTCTAGATGGAATGAAATCCAGTCCCTGCACAGGGAAATGCTTTGAGACTTGGTCTGTTTAATGGGAAAGGAGTGTTCTCAGCTGTTTTGTTTGAAAAAAATTATTTCTGCTCTTATCTTTGTAGAGTGAGAGTAATATAGATAATGCTACCTTTCTTGCTGGGAGCTGCAACTCAGAGAAATACTACTAGGCTGGTTATGTCTCATACTCTGGGATTTTGTTTTAAACAAGAATGTGGATTTTTAGAAATAATTTCAGGGAGTATTCCCATGAGGCTTAAAACCCTGCCTACTTCTGCCCTAGTCATCCCATACTGTTAATATGTCTTAACATCTCCAAGTTCAGGCCCAAATATTTTAAAAATTAATAAAACTTGCAATTCTGGAGGAGGAGAAGTATTAATGGAAACTTCAGGTGGTTGGTTGGTTTTTGTTTTTTTTGTTTTTTGTTTTAGGACTTTGTAGGAACCCAGTGTTGAGATTGACCTGTAGTCGTATAACCAGCCTGTGTAGTGTGACGGGGAAGTGTAAAAAGGAGGCTGATGGTCCATATGGGAAAACCTTATTTTGGTGGGTCTTTTGTTTGTTTTTGTTTTGTTTATTTTTCCCCAGCAACTGTGGTGCACAGTTTCCTTGGAAGGAGGAACTGCATGGAACCTGCATATATGCAGTATGCTAAGAAACCGGAGAGTGGCTAGCAGTCCCTTGAAAGACACCCTTCAAGTTGAATTACTATAAATAACTTGCTTTAATGTATCTTACACTTCTTTCCTTGCCTTTTTAGGACACGATTAAATAACAACCTCTTTCTTTCCCCTTCTCCCGAGGGTTTCTCCTATTGTACATGCAGGAGCCCCCTGTAAATAACCTGCTGACTTAGGTCTCTGGGCAGGGTATAATTTGGTGATTAATTTAGTCCTGTCTGCCAGCATGTTGAGGGGTTAAGTGGGAGATTTTTTGCAAAGCCTCAGGAAGGAGGCAGCTACTGCCTTGCCAGCTGCCGGCACGCTGTGGGTTATTCTCATGCTGTCTCCCCCTCCACTCCCTGCTGCACCTGTTGTCACTTGCATTATGGTCATTTCATGCATAGTAACTTAATATGGCAAAGCTGGATTTTAATAGAACAAGCTGACGCTCAGAGGGGAGATTAAGGCAGCTTTGAGAGTACTTAAGGAAAAGAGAAAGGAGCTACATTTAAGGGCAGGGATGCACAGGTGACAGAACAGCTTTACTCTCATGGTTGTCACCAAAGAGGAGCTTGGGCTCCTCTTGCTGCCATCCCCGGAGGGACTGTCGTGGGCCGGTTCCCCTGGTACAGAGTCGTTCAGGGATGGCTGATATTTCTGATCTCTTGTTGTATTTGTCCGTAAAGCTATAAATACATCCGGTAGCTAGGACCCCTTCCTCATTGTGCTGGGGACCCTTTCTTGCAGTTGCAGCACTGAGGAGGAGATTTTACTGGGAAGTTGCTGAATGATGCCCCGAAGCAGGGCTGCCCTGGCTGTCTTTAGGCCAGGCCTGTGTGCTGCGGGTGTGGTGGGCAGCACCTCGCCAGGAGAGGCTGCCAAGCACGTAGGAGAGACCAGGGCGGATACTGGCCTTGGAGCTGTTGACACAGGTACCCTCTGTGTCCTTCTCCCAAGAGCAATTAAGTGCTAATCTAGGGAGTAGCTCCCTAATTGCTCCTTCTCTCTATCCTCAAAAAGCCCACTTTTCATCCAGATTGAGTAGTGTGACTTCCTGAAGATGATGTTTATATATTTTTTTCATAGAACTTTATTCTGTGAAATGCAATATACAGAGAAAATAAATCAAGTACTAGGAGCTGCTTTGGGTAGGGTTTGAACAGCTTTAGAGAAAGAAAGACTTCATAGCCCCAGAGTGACCACAAGGATTTACTGATGCTTTATTTTTCCAAGGGAGGATTACATAGTTTCATTGGCAAACAACATTGGAAACAATGGAACAATTGGAAAAAGATGCTTTGGAAGGATGGATGGTGGATGGCTGCACTTTGTTTCATCTAGCTTGCCTTGGTGAAAGTTCAATTGTTGAAATGGAAGTCTGGTGGCCCACGGGGTGATACGTATGGATGCAGTGGTAAAAAGTAGTGGGTTTGGAGGCCCATCGTCCAGTCCTGTGTGGTTTCTGTGTTGACAGTGATTGACAGAGCAAGAATTTCACTGAGACAAATCTCAGGTGCAGTCTGGTCTTTCCAAATTCAGCTTGTTCTGGCAACGAATGGGAGAGTTGGACTTGAAGTCACTTTATCTGAAGAAACACTTGCAAAATGACAAACTGAGCCCTTGATTTCTCCCTGCTTCCTTTTAAAGTGTTTGTTTCATGCAAGGCTTAGAAATGTCCTTCCCAGGTTATTATAACTGATAGTTTAAATGGGCCCTCAGGCATACCTTATGTTTGTATTTCAAAGACAGCTGCTTTTTTTTCCTCCTGTGGACAACATAGCAGCATATCTAGACCTTTTTTTTGATCCTACTTGTACAGTACTTATACATGTGCAGGTGCTTTTGAAGTCCTGTTTTGACCACTGATCATCACTGTTAGAATACTTTTCAGATGATTACTTCATTTTGTTTGAAGAGCTGTTCTCAGTAGTTCACAAAGGTATTCAAGCTACTCTCTGCTTTTACTGTATTCTACAAGTTATCAGAAGCTATTGCTTTGATTTTTTTTCCTCCTTTCTGTCCCTCCCAACAAGTGATCTCAAAGTGTTTGTAGGATAAATGTCTCAAGCTGCCAATTTGCATAGCTTAAGCTCTAATTTTGCCTTACAACAGAGATCTGGGACGATATTTCAGTTTGAGCATTTCCATCTCCACAGATAAACTGAGCATTTGTCATGATCTAGATATATTTGTTATCTTAGAAGAATCCACTAACAACTGCATCAGTTTCCACCAGTTCTAGAACAGGATCCAGGCATCTGGATTCCTCTTTTCTTTGCTCTTGGACAACAGCCTATTTTGGTTTCCTTTATATGATTGGAGAAACAATATCATGTTGATTGGATAAGCTGTGTCTGGCCATGAGCAGGTAGAAACTATTAAGCATAGCAAGAGGGACAAGGTTAAGCATGCAAAAGAGAAGAACGTACCACTTGATATCTGGGGAAGTCCACCTAGACGGACAGAATGTGCTTTACAAATGCTGTGGAAGAATGCAGATATGATAGTTAGACGGAGCAGCAAACATTAGTTTGGGAAATACCTTTAAAAAGAAGAGCTGTTCATGAGCTGAAGGCATTATAGAGACAAATTCCTGATCAGATTTGACCTAATAAAATATAAAGCTCTAAGTGTTTAATGTTGTACATGACAAATTCTCTCCTTGCTTAGGTGTTGCAAGTAGCCTTCTCTGTTGTGGCTAAATCTAGCCTTTTTAGTAGTAACACTGTAGGCTAAGTATGTTGCAAATAGCAACAGTCATTTTCAGGCATATTTTACTTTGTTAGCATAACTCAAGTGCAGCTTTGTCTGATTTGCCTGGGAAGCCGCCTCGCCATTAAAAGCCGCTTGCGATGAAACTCAGAGAAAGAAATGAAATGTAGGATAAGAGGGTGTTGAACCCTTGTACCTACCCTCATAGTTGATACAGCCATTGGAGTCTTCCTGACCTTTCATCAGTTCTTCTACTTCCTCTTCTGTCATCTTCTCACCTGGAGAACGAGGAGAGCCCAGTTAATTATTATACAGCCACTCAACTGAGGTTGAACCCTAGAGCTTTTCCAAAGGCTTTTTTTTTTCCTTCCTTCCTGAGTTAGTAACAAAAAAGACCTATAAATGAACTGAGCTTTATTAATTTTAACTTTTCTTAGATGGATGTCCTGCATATGCACATAAACACATGGATTCTTGTTATGCTACAAAGTGAAGAAGCTATGGGGCAAATCCTCTGTCGTTGTCTGTATGCTTTGTGTTACTTACAGCCTTTTCTCTCTATCCCTCAAGTTACAGGCATTCTTAATACCTAGCCTGAGTTGAGAAACAGTAGAACAAACCTTTTCTTTTGGGCTCCCTACTGTGTTTTTTGTTCATGTTCCCTTTGGGTTCCCAGTTAGGAAATGCAGAGTCTTGTCAGGCTTTTAAGCCTCCTACTTCCCTGGATCGGTTAGAACATCCTCTCTCATGCCTTCAGAGAGCAGTAATTTTTTTTTTAAATGTTCACAGAGATAATGATCCCTTACCCAGAGTAGCCAGTACGTGACGGAGTTCAGCCCCCATGACTGTGCCATTGCCCTCTTTGTCAAAAACACGCAGACCTTCAACAAAGTCTTCATAGGTACCCTGCTCTTTGTTGTTAGCAGCTGCTTGCAGCATGGGCAGGAACTCTTCAAAAGTAATTTTCTTGGCATTCAACTCTGGAAAGAAAATACCGGTTACTACACTACGAGACCCTTCTGTTTGTGTTCTCCTACTGTGATACTCTGTCTCCCACCTCATTTGCGCACCTTTTTACAGCATTTATTCTAGCTTCTGCCCCAGGATTTGGCAGTTCTGCTGCAGAATCTGGGTTCTGTCTTATCATGGGAGGTTACATTTTCACATCCATCTGACTTTTCACGTCATTGCTCCAGCTCTGTCTTTACACAGTCTTTATGTTTGTGTGCGTGTGCATGTTGTACTTTTCTTTCAGAAGTGAAACTTGCTGTGTAAGTTCATATTTGAAAGGATAGCGTTCTGGGAATGGAGCTGCAGAAGACAACTCAATGGAAATCTGGAGCCCCAAACACAGTGAGAAAAGGTGACCAGAGAGGGTTGTTAGGACTTGGGCAAGCCCCAGGAGTTGCCTACATCATGTTACTGACCTCTTCAGGTTTCAAAGTGGCTGTTGGTTTGGGGGCGGAAAAAAGCTGACTAAAAATCACTGTAACCTTCTTTGCGATCTCTGATCTTTCCTTCTAAGGAGCAAGGCAGAAAACTTTGCCTTCTGTGTCTGAATTAATAAGAAAAAAGCTGAAACCTGTTTACTGTATGCTATAAGACCATATTATGAGCTGGAGTAAACTGAACCTTGATAGCACATGAATGGTGTTTGTTTAACTAATACCCAGAGCAGTTCTGTTGCTTTGAACTTACTCTCTTGCTCTAGCCCCTACAGTTCGGTCTCGAGTTTTATTATTTTTAACAAATTAGTTTTCCTATTTCGCGGGCTTTCTTGGACCTGGCAGCAGAGATTATTAACTTAAAAATAAACTGGCTAAAAATAGGAGTGTCCACCCAGCATGTGTTCAAAGTCACTGTTGCATACATTCAGCGTGCAGGTCCAAGGGCTCACAAGTTTAGTGTGTTTAACACCTTCGTTTTTGTGACCTAGAGGTGCTAGTCCTCAGTGAGGCTTTCTCCAAACGGCCTTCATTGGAACAAGGCTGTCAAATAATGGGATTGCTTATTTTTTTCCTTTGATCTTTGCAAAGAGCAACCTTTAGCTGGGCAGATATAAAGCATGACAGACGAAAGCATAGGAAAGGTTTTTGAATATATAATTGTTGTAGAAATTGTTTTACTACCAACTGCACAAAAATCACTGTCAGGTGTTGCTATAGTCAGAGCACTGTGATGGTCTCACCTCTGTTAGTCCTTTGCTTAGTGCTTCCCACTGATGCTAATGCTTAACTGAAGTCCTCTGGATGGTCCCTCAGAATCCCCTCTGCCACGCCTGAGGGTTTGGATGTAATTTAGCCCATCTTAGTATGGTCCTGCATGACTGAAATCAGGTTCGCCTGCAGACAAGTCCCTGTTAAAAGGTGGCTACCATGGTATTTACCATTTCTTTTCCCTCTGGGAGGGGAGGAAAGGAGAGAGAACATGACAGCTAGTAAGTGGCCAACATATGCCTCAACATGTCTGCGTTTGTAGCTGTTTTAAGTAGACCACCACAGTCAGTGGAAATAGAGTAGTGGGTTTCCAGTCTCAGAGCATGTCTTGGCTTGTGCACTGGAAGGACCTCAGGAGTGGAGAGCATCAGCTGTTAGAAATGGACCTGCAGCTCCTCAGCAGTGGCTGAGGCACAGCCGGACCTACGAACTGTGTAAGTCTGTGTTACACCTGCACCAAAATGATCCCTGTTTTTCTGTATTCCGCACCGCCACAGTCAGAAGGAACTGCAGATATTCCCTGTATCCCTGCTGGTGAGATTGCTGTGCTCCCCTAAGAGTGAAAGTTCTCCTCCCTCCTGCTGTGACTAATATTTCCACAGCCTGCAGAAGGGCCGTGTGAGAGGCTGTGGAGTAGTTACCCTCTTTGCTGGGGTTGCCCAGGATCTTGTTGATCTCGGCGTTTGTAGGGTTCTGCCCCAGCGCGCGGATGATATCGCCAACCTGGCTCAGGGTGATCTTGGCATCACCGGTCCTGTCAAAGAGGAGGAAGGCCTCCTTGAAGTCTGCAAGGAAAGAGCACGAGTTAAATCATGCCAGGCAGCTCTGCATTGACGAGTTGTATTGACAAAGATGCGAATCTGTTGTCTCCTGGCACCTTTCCACCAACTCTGGGAGAGTTAGCCAGGAGAATCTTTGGCCCATGATCCCAAGAAAAACGCCTCCCCTCTGACATTTTGGTTTTACTATTTTTAAACTTTTATATCTACCTTTCATATCTTTCCTGGCTCTGATAGCTATCAATAGCTTTGTAATTGATCCCGTAGTTATTTCAAGCACTGAAGAGTAGTTTGCTGCAAATGCTGCCATTCAAGAACAGGTTTCTTTACATGCCATAGCAGCAGAGGGTGAAAATGTTCTTGAATAATCTGCTCCGTTTTATTTCACCATGGGACTGAGACTCTTCTGTAAAAGTGCCTGCTGGTGCAAAACATCTGCCAGCTTTGGGTCCTGACTGCAATCGCAGAGCCTCAGCTACGCAATATTAATGGGAAGCTTAAAGGTGGATTTCACATGCTCCTACTTTCACTCTCCCTTAAAGTTGCCATCTAATGACGTTTTTACCCATGTTTGTTTTGTCTCTTGTCTGCCCTTTGTGATCTGTCTCTGCTTCTTACAGATCTACGAAGATCCAACTTTTCCAGTGGCAACGCTTGTGTGGCGCCTTATTCCTGTGTATTCCCATTACATGAATTTTTAGATTTTGCTCAGTACCCCAGATTGGTTATCATTCATTTATTTCTCCTTTGCTGCAGACTGAGGACTTGGGGTACTGATACTTCTATAAAAATTGGTGCTGGTAGTCACCTTCATCAAATTGCCAGTCTTCATCTTCAGCTGGCAAAACTCGGTGTTAATCATCTTACTATATCTTTTCAATCTTTTAGAAGTATTTGTTGCAATAAGTAAAGAAACATGTATAAAAACTCAAGGGTTTAGCTAAAAAGCTATCTTCGACCTTCATATGTCAAGGGCAGCTTGGTCTATGCTATTGATCTCTTCTGCACTGCAGTATCTGACCATGCTGTGTTTTAACTCAAGAAAACCAGGTGAAATGTCTTTCTCTAGCTGCTTACTGATCTGAAAGGGTGTTATGAATGAGCGAGGCTTTGCGTTTTGCAGCATGTGTAGGTAGAATGTTCTTTTTGCTTTGGGGCAGATTTAGGAGCAATAAACCACATTGCAGATTATGTCTTTGTCCATCTTATGCTGGGGACGCACGGAACGGAGTTCTTCCTTTAGCCGTCCATATGCCGCCTCACTGGAGGAGTTGCTGGCACCCAGTAAAACTGCTGATAGAGGATGTAGGCCTGCTAGGCTGTAATCTAATAGGTCTGAAACTAATCCCCTTACTGTCTGATGTGAGACCTATAACCCTTTACTGCTAACCCTCTCCCCTTACAGCGTTTATTGCAGACTATAAAATTGAGGCCTTTTGGACCTGCTAAGAGCTTCCTCTTACAATCTACTAGCTTCATATTGGCTCCTGCTCTAGCAGCTGCTAGAGGTCAGTGGAGCTGTGCTGATTTATACCATATGATCCAGTCCTCCTCCTGGTTCACGAAAGACATTTAGCTAGAATTAAGTGTAAAACAATGTCAATTTGTTATTAGCAAAGCCATCAGGAGAGTTTCTCTATTTTGTAAATCTCATGGAGTTTTATGTTCATTGGGTTATGAACACAGCTCCCTGGTTCGGAGAAGAGGGCCTGATTTTATCTTTGTGTCTCAGGTATGCATTTCACTGCAATATATCTTTGCTGGTATTTCGTTTATACCTCTGATGGAGTAAGCAAGTCTAAAATCGGTCTCTGAACAGGGTTT
The DNA here is from genome assembly GCF_040807025.1 of Struthio camelus. NCBI lineage: Eukaryota > Metazoa > Chordata > Aves > Struthioniformes > Struthionidae > Struthio > Struthio camelus. The sequence goes on along the minus strand of NC_090947.1, from coordinate 6,935,869 downwards.
TGCCCAGCTGTTGGTTTGTCAGCATGTATGGACGGAAATAGCTATAGAGGGTGGAGCATCAGTATTTCAGGGAAATCCTCCCTCTCCCTAGTGGCTTTTAATTGCTCCCCTACTTGGTTCAGTCATCACAGCATTACAGCAGCTGGATGATCTGAAATATGGAAGGAAGCTGAAGAAGTCTGTTGCTTTGTTGTACATGCCAGTAGCTTTGAATTGATGGCATTTTTCCATAAACCTTCCCAAATCTTTTGTAAAAGTTTTAGAATTACATAGCAAGGATGCTTCCAAATAAATTCTTTTGTGATCAGGATAGTTTGGGCTGGAGGAAGAGGCACATTTACAGCACTGTACCCCCCCTCCCTGTTGCTTTTGATGGTTATGATGGTGTAACCCAGAGCAGGATTGTGTTCAGGAAGTTTAGGGCTCTCTGTTAAGACATGCTTCTAGCTATTTCTCTGCCTCTGGATCTTTAGTAAATCTTTGTATTTTTCCTTCAAAATACTTTATTCACAGTGAGGGAGTCTACTATATTTCTGAGTGTGGTTTTTTTTATTTTTTTAAACCCAATGTTACTTACTAGACCCCAAATGCATCTATGAAGATACTTAAAACACTTGGGCCTAGATTTCTAAGGCTTCAGTAGTGATTCTTTTTTTTTAAATGTCAGAACTTTTAATCAGACCTGTCTAGCAGATTGAAGAGAAAAAAAAAAATCTTGAACTTGCTGGTGGCTTGTTGAGAAGCTGGAAATACAGCATGGTGCTTTAGAATCACAGCATATCTGGACTGTTACGTTATACGCAACAGTTCACATGAGTCATTTATTTGCTAACTATTTCCATGCTTCACAAACACATTTACAGTAAAATGACCTCTCTTCTTCCCCTTCCACAACACCTCCTGGCAAAAGTAACAAGCAGATAGTTGGTGAAATCTCTTAAACCTCCTGTTCATATAAAATTGCAATGTCACTGCACCTAAGCTGAATTTTCTGCTTGCTCCCTCCTTCTGTTGTCCTATTCCCCTGTGGTTTTAAAGAACCAAACCCATTTTAATCATCCTTTAGAACAGTCATTACATGAACACAGCTGAAAAATATTCATCAGGTAGAGCCGGTAACTCCGGCCTATTCCTTCTTCATACCGTCGCATGAACTTATCAGCTCAGGCAACACATAAACACCTGGATAAATTACATGGGAATCTAAGGTCAGATTCTTGTTCAGTGCAAGTCAGCACAGCACCTCAGAAGTCAAGAGTGTGGTGATTTATACCAGCTAAAGACCTAGGTCCTCTTTTTGTAAAAGTTGAACTTCCTAGCTTGTAGCTCTTATCTGAGCCCATGTACATGTAAAACACATTGGCTGTCTTGTAACTTACCATCCTGTTGCTCCTTGGAGAACTCGATCTGTTGGAAGGAAATCAATCACAAAAAAATAGCTTAGGAAAGGGGGGCTAGGGGAGAACCTGTTTGTTTTTTAAAGCATCCAGCTCAATCCGTGAGTCATCTTCCAAAACAGTAGAAATGTGGCCTCTCAGATATGCTGAAGTAATTCAGATACCAACAGAGCTCTTAAGACTAGTGACTATTTAGTGTTCAGTAGCCAGTATGTTTGTCCCACCGTTAAAGTTTAATTTATTTCACTTACCATTAATTTGGTCAGGAGTGAAGGACTGCAGTTGGGAGAAAAAGAGAGAAAAAAGAGAACTAGTACTGCTGAAAATGCACTGAGAGAAAGCAAATAGCACAAGGTAGCTGAGCGCTCTGGCATCTCTGTCTTGCCCGATACAATTAGGCCATGGCAACCTGACCTAACAACTTGCCTTGTAAAAATGTATCACCAGGTCTGTTTTTAAAGATTCTGCTGAAATCTGCATCCTAGGGAAAGCCAGGCTTGTAGTTTAAGCAACACAAATCTTAAGCCTCTTAACTAGCAAAGGAGTTGTTAATGTACAATCCGGTCATTTACAGCTTTAATATAGACCCATTTTATTAGGCTCCTTTGGAGTAATATTGCTTAACAAGCAGCTTTTTACATTAGCATAGAAAATAAACCCATTCATTAAAGTCTGTGTTTCAAATTAGTTTTTCACAGTACATTGTTTCATCAAATACTAAATTATGATATTTTCTTATATAAAAATATTGCTATTTTCCCTTGCAACTTTAGCAGGTCGCATCAGATAAAAATTGCTTAGCAGGTAGCTCTAGCAAATTTTAACTATCCTGTCTGAAGCTTCAGGAACTGCACTTCTACCTCTGCCTAGTGCAGAACTTCAGGCAAACTGGACAGCCTAACAAAGTCTATTAGGTTTGTTTGGCTTTCCTTCCTCAAACCAAACGGTTTACTTCTGGCCTGTCTCTCCCCCTAGAACTGACTCAAGCGAGAAGCTGGATTTACTCCTATAAAACACATTGGCTCACAGCTAAACATTAGCTTTCCAGTGGACCCACCATGATTGAGAGTTGGAGCAGCAGACAGGCAGGAGGGATTAGCTGAGGTCTCTGAGAGTGGTCCTGCTTTCCTGGCCTTTCTTCCTCTTATTTATGTGGAGGCACTGACGACATTGCCTGGATTAGGTGTCAGAAGGAAACCGCCACTCCCCTTGGCGAGTTCTTTAGCTTTCTTAGGGCAAGGTGACAGAAGGCTCCATGTCTTGATGGACGTCTTACAATGACTATTTTTAGGAGGCCGGAGAGAGGCAGGGAGCAGCAAGCAGCAGTAAGTTTGAATCATGTCAGCAATTTCTGGGTCTGTACCGTCAAGAGGGGATATTCCTTATCTAGACCTACCAAGACCTCCTTATAGGGAGGACTCCTCTTTCTCCAATAAGCTATCAAGTCAACGAGCGAAGAGCACTGGGAACAAGAAGTCCCACGTGTTTGCCCAGCAGCCTGGCTTTCCATGTGGCTTGTTGGTTGCGTGTTGTTAGGTGCAGCTGGATGGCAAGCTCTGGGCTTGTTTCAAAGCCCATGAAAATGCTAGGACTCCTTGTACCTCTGCTGAGCTTTGCTCAGCCCCTTATTTGGATAACGTATTGCTCAAGGTTAGATCAGTGGTGCTGCTGCTTGTCTGCCCTGGTGCAATCTAGGTATTGGTGCTGAGTGGAAGAGTCACATGCTGACACAGGTGGTGTCTGACTATTGAGCTCTTCTGCACTGGTCATGTTTTCCAGATTTTTAATATTTTTTTTTAGAGCAAATTTATCCACACCTTTTGGCATTTCTAGACTTGCAACTGATGTGGAGGTGTACCGTGCAGGGCATCAGGAAATCTGTCTGCAGTAGCCTGCACTCTGTAGGACCCCTTCCTTATAGGACTGGCATTAAACAGAGCACCAGAGATTCTGAGCTCGCTGGTGTGGTGAGAGGAGGAGGAGTTGCATGGTAGAATTGAAGATGTTTTTCTGATGTAGATGCAAAGGAAAAGCAGTGATAGAGGCAGAGACTCCCCAAAAAGCTTTGTAAAGCACGCAGATGCCTTTTAGCAGTGGGTAAAGAGGGGGCTTGCTTTTCGGGTTGCAGAGCAGAGGCATCATGGTGGGCTTGCAAGTGAGGAGTTCCCAGGTACATCACAGGAGGGAGAAGCTGCAGTTTCTTCAGTAGTAGCTAAGGCCTAGTTCTGCTGTGTAGCATCCTCCAAGCCCAGACCGCATTTCCAAATTCATGCTATGAGATGTTGTAAAAGGATGTGAAGACTTTCCTCAAAATTTCTCCCTCGAAATTTCTCCTCCTTGTCACCTCAACTGGGTCAAGAGGGTTATGCAGCCAGGGTGGGAATAGTTGAGGAACAGATATGGACTCTCTTGCAAATTCAGATCCAGGCTCTCTGATTTCTATTGATTTCCTTTGTTGCACGTTTTCCTTTCCAGGTTCTCCAATGATAAAATGTGATTAATAAGAGAGATTCTTTCTCCTTTAGTGCAATTAGGTACCCCAAAAGATAAGTATAACCTTTCTGAACATTTGACTGTTCTCAATATACTGAGGGCTCTGAAAGAAAGAGTTAAATCCAGGCAGACCTAATTTTATTTTTTTAACTGAAAAATCAAAATAGGTCAAAATATTTAGTTAGACTGGTGTTTTTAACCTTCTCCCTCCCCTTGTAAAAACTAAAGAGATAATTACAGAGAAATTGCTAAGTAAGTCATTTCAGCTGAAAAACATTTTGTAAAATCAGATTCTTTGCACTTTGGAGGAATATCTGGAAAACATCCCAAGCATGAAAAATGCTGCACAGCCTTCAGATTTGGTTGTTCTGTTATTTGTAATTTATTAGCGTTTGGGAACAGGAACATATTCAGGAAAGAGTGCAGCCATGACCAAGTTGGGTTGCATAGAAAAGGGAGCTGATGCTTTTGTCTGCATTAGCCACCACAAGTTAAACAGAGTGCTGACCCCCTGGTTAATACTAGCTGTGGCTGGAGCTCGGGCAGTGAGAAAGTTAATGCAGAAGTTGGCCATCAGTCCCAATGCATTAACAGAGGAGCTTTCTAAAGGCTCTGGCAGAGCTGAAGTGTTGCCTGGGTCAGTGCAGCATGTTGTCTTTTGTGGAATTTCCCATTTACCCTCAGCCTCTTGCTTTCTACTGCTGGCAACTGGAAGATGTTCCCCTGAAAATGTGATTTAAAAAAAAAAAATTGTTTTTTTATTTTACCTAAGGAAATGTTGGATTAGTTCTCTAGAACATTTTTTTTCTCTCTTTCAGATCACCTTTACAGTTGGTTAAAACAAAATCCATCACAAAAGATTTTAGATGCTAACTAGGAAATGTTTGGGGACAGATTTGTTTTGGACATAGAAAATTGATTTCTGGATTAACCAGCTGGCTCGGATCGACTATCAAGTACGTTTGAGGTGAGAGGGATCTCCATCTAAGCCGATCGAACTCCTGACTGTATGGGACTTTAGCTCAGATTTTATGTAAGAAAATACTGGTTTACTACAGCAGCCCTTCATTTTATTGCTGACTCCTGAGTAAAAGTGTGCTGGACAGAATTTTGCTGTGGAGAAATATTCTAGCATGGACACACTGCATATTCTCACATTAAGAATCACCCTGCTCTAAGTCAGCGTAGCCTGTTACAGGCTTAAAATGCTACTCTGTTTGAGTAAAGGCACCCATAGGTGGCCTCAGGATACAAAATACTTCAAGCCCTCCTTTCAAAAATTAAACTTCTAATTAGGAAGGAATATTTTACAGTGGATCCAATCTTTATTCTGATCCTGACAATGTTCTCTGTGTTGTCAGAAAACGATGATTCTGGGGCCTTTAGAGAAGATCTTGAAACCTTAGGAAGTTGAGTATAAAAAAAGCTCCTTAAAAACAACAAAAAACAAGTAGAAATAATAAATGGAAAGACCATAAGGACCAAGATTTCTCCAATTTGACTCAGTCCTGATTAATGGACTAATTATTATCCAGAAGGATGTTTACACCAAATAAAAGGTTTTAAAAGGGGTTTCTGAGTGCTGTTTGCATCCACCTTATATCTCACTTGTTGCTAGATAGAGGCATTTTGACCAGACCCTGGTTGTATAGAGTGTATGTGGGGGGGGAGCTGAATGCAGCTTTTTCAGCAGGTAAGGCTAAGACCCAGTCCATACAAATGTTTATTTCCAAGCTGCTGTCTAAGTTCCTGACTTTCCATCAGATCACCAGCTCCTGGGCGGTAGGATCCAGACCTCTGCTGCGTGGTGCTGTGTGCACCTGTTGAGGTTGGTGGGCACCGGGGCTAAAGTAGAGCCACGCTGAGTGGCAGTCACTCTGCGCTCACTGTAAATCTGTAAATGTCTGGGTAGGGCGAAAAGCCCTGGGAAAAGAGGCTAGTGGAAGCTAAAGCTGCTCTACCTGCTTGTTCCCCTTTAGGTTAATTATAGAGAGGAGAATCATCTCTGTTAGGATTTGATTAGAGAACTGCCAGATATTTCAAAGTACTTTCTCCGTAGAAGAGGCTGAGAACATCCTGGATGTCTCAGAGAAAATTGGAGGGGAGAAAATTAGAGAATCCCCTAGGAGACTTGTATAATTAATCTCCTACAGCGATCGGCTTGGATTGTGGCTACAGCAGTTCATACGATATCTGCTCACCATTAATACCTGGTCCTTGATTAATATAGCTGCACATATTTTCTAGTAGACATCATCAAGTACAAGGTTACATAGCTCTCGAATGCCTCTGAAAAGTGGGCTGTCATTCTCCAGTCCCTCACCCTGGCTTGATAGCTCTATGATCAATGCCGTGGATCTCAGAGAGGCTGCTTCTCATTTAAGGAAGAGTCAACAGCCTCATGGATTCAGCCCCATGTCTTTTATGGGGCAAAGAAACATTAGGAGCAGATGAGCTCTCAAGAAACAGCTCTGTTTTTCAGAATGAAACCTTCTGGGAATACAGCAGAAGAAAGAATAAAAACAAGCACCAGTAATATATGAGAAAGAATTATGTGTGAGCTACCATCAGGGTTGGAAGAATAGTTCAAAACCCGTTTTATTTTATGAATTTAACCATGGATGAATTTGTATTCCCCCCCCCCACACACACAACTGCTCTATGTAACTTAATGGTTTTTTTTACTTTAAAGTTTTTAACTGCGCAGTTACTGTACAGCTGCACAAGAACTTTTGGATGAGCGTTGCCGATTTGACGAATGAGTGTGCCCTTCTAAAATGTCTGGCGGTGAACTGTGCTCTGGCAGTGCTGCTGATCATACCATTTTGCACAGATTTCATTGGCTTCGTAGGGGAAAGTAGCATTCAGTTGGGCTCGTTGGTAAAGGTGTCCCTTTTTCTAATTGCGTTTGTTTTTGCGTGAATGTGTATAATCGAGAGGAATGTGTGGAGGAAACGTGAGGCTTTGGAGCTCTCCTCCAGTCTCAGAGGGATTTGTTGTTTTAACGTGCCTCCCAGTGGCCACGTTAGACTATTAATATTATTTAAACTATTGATGTTTGACCTTTAAGTGCTATGCAGTAAAGCAGCCAGCTGAACGTGCTTTTTGGCAATGGGTGTAAGACGTAAGAAAGCCTCAGGGAAGCAGGAGCAAATTTCCAGCTATGGTTGTCTCATATCCCCTTACAGATAACTTCTTTCTTTACTTGTCACTGGCTAAATTAGTCACCTTCTTACCTTGCATAAGATAAATTCAAATATCTTGTTACTATCTCTCTGTGCTCTAAGTTTAAAACAGTATTTTAGAAATATTTCTGACTTGCTTCAGTTTGCTGAGGAGAGGAGGGCTCCCCCCTGCAACTGCTGCTAACACTAGAAATTAGTTTAAGTGAGCTTTTGAAATGTTACTCTTTGCGTAATTTGCTTTAGCTTCCATTATTTCTACCAGAATTTGTCACTCTTCAGACCTTCCAAAGGCTATAGGTATCTTCTTTTAAATGCTGCTGAAGCTGTGAATTACTATGAATGGATCTTAGCACCAATCATTCATTTTCAAACAATTTTTTAGGCTATCAAATGTAAGAAAAAAAATCTGCTGATACATGGGTAGTTTTTATTTTTGAGGGACTCCTTGCTCAGTAGCACTTTAGGACAAAAAGGCAAAGTTGTTCTGAAAATTGTTCTGTGTGAAAGGTGTTTTTGACAAATAGTGATTTTTTTTTTCATTTGTTCTTTTTCCTTCTGGTTTTCAACACTGTCCTAAAGGGATGTCTTGGTGTGTAGCTGAGTCTGATGTCCAGGTTTCCTGCACTGGGACGCCTTTGTGCTGTGTCTTGGCTACGCAGTGCCTTTGTGTCTGCCCGCAGTTGTGGGTGGCCCTGGTGAAGGCTGCGTGGCTGCCGGGGGCAAAGGATTTGCCTAGGGCTGTTCTGCTCTGGGTGGATCCCGAGTGCCGCAGTATCTCCAGTGGTCAAAGTTGGAGCAGGAAGTGGATCTCTGTGGTGTCAGATGGGTGCTTTTACGTTTCTTAAGACTTAAGTCATATTTGCATTTGCCCCCTTTATGCTTGAAGGGGCACTTGGGACCCTGTGACCCAGGGACCCTTGCGACCTTGTCCAATAGGTATATATGTCCCAGGGAATCACTCCGGAGTCCTCACTGGAGTTGGATCAGGCACAATCTGAAGGCCTGGAACAACGATTTCAGCCAAAACCCTACCAGTTTCTAAGAAAGCCCTTAGCGATATGAGCGAAGCTACTATTAACGTTCCTGCTCTCATTCTACCACATCAAAAGAAGTTTGTCTGCAGCATGATCTCTCCTGCAGTGCTTCAGCTGACTTTTGCAGTCGCACTTGCCCTCCAGCCCAGAAGCTTTCTGTCAGTGCATTTAGCGAGTTTACCTCTCTCTGGTTATATCCAATGCAATTTCTGTTCAGAGATGACCTAGTTGAGTAGTGAATGCAATAAGAACACTCGGAGAAACAGTTTTATACTGTCTTAAGAGCTCTGTATTTAAAAATAAAACGATCACACAAGTTTGCTTCCATGCAGCAGGCTTCATCGTGCATCACACAGTTAAGTAGGGGGCTTAGTTAGTCTTTGCTGATCGATTGTTCTGGTTTTTATTTATTTTTTTTCCTGGAGATGCAGGTAATTTATTATCTACAACCGGGCATTGCATAACTGGGCTTCTGTGCTGGGATTTCAGGCCTGAACACACTGGTATGGGAAGCACACTTTGCCACATGAGCATCACTTGCAGCTTGTGAGATAGCTGTGAGAGCCTGACTGCTTTGCATTGCTAGAGTCACGCAGGTGTATGGAGCCTGGTGTGATGCCAGACAGGGGTGCTATCTTTTAGTGGAAGCCTCTGAGGCGCTGAGCTCAGCATCTCCAGCACTCAGCTCCCAAAGCATTGCAGTTAGTGGTACTAGATTGGATTTGGGCCAATGACTGGTGGTGTGTGCTGGGAAGTGCCCTTGGATTTCAGATAAAAAACAACACGCTCTTTTACATCGGTGATACGGGTCGAGTTAAACGCAAGGAAACATGGGCAATATGAAGTTTATCCATTCCCCACTGCCTTAGTTGTCCCATCCCAGTTATTGCAGATACACACCTGTAACAGTGCTGGCCATCCACTGGAAGTTTCTTCTCACTGCAGTGTGTGTATGAGAAGGAAGTTGACCAAACGAATGAGCTGCCTTTTGGGGACTGTCCTTGGCTACCATTTTAAGTACAAAATTCCTGGGTGCTCTTAAGAAATTGCCCCAGGTGGTCTTTCCTCTCTTAATTGTGGTCTGTTCCTGTTGTAGTCCACGTGGTAATGCTCAGACGTGTCCAGTTTAAATTATTAACCTCTACAGCTAACATTCAAATCCAGGGCATGCGAGTAGCAAGGACAACTGGAACTGAAAGTTCAGCTTCAAAAGATCTGTGCAAAGCAGATTTCTGAGTTTTATGTTGTTTTCCAAGTAGGGAAAAAAGGGGGCTTTAAAATTCCCTGTCAAAAGAAAATCACCCTCCTTCTCCCAGTCCATGCCTTGACTCTTCATGTGGTTGTTGTACTGTAGCCAAAGATGAGCTGAGAAAGGGCAGAGTGTAGAGTCTTGCCTCTAGCAGGATTCAGTTTTCCTGCTAATCAGTTTTGTAGTCAATAGATGGTGCTCAAAAATAGCAAATCTCATACCAGCTGCTACTAGTACTAGCAAACCACCAAATACTTGTTTTAAATGGGTCAATTTAGGTTGAAGAAGGAGCAATCTCTATTAGCAAGTGGGATGAAAGGCCTGTCACCGCTTCTGAAGGTGACTGGCCGTTTTTAGGGTGCCTGCATTTAAAAGTACCTAAACTGAGACCTCTTAAAAACAGACCTAACTTTCAAAGTGTGCATCCCAAAAGGCTTTGAAAGCCAGATTCCCTGAAGATATGCCAAGCAGGGCATCTAAGAGTAAGGGTAACCCAGAAGGAAACCGAACGTGGAAACCACTTTCTTAAGTTTTCGTTGTGGAGAATCTTGTAATCTCTGATGCCAATTTAAAACAAAGCGCACCGCCAGTACTGGCTTACTTAGTGGAAATAAATCCTTATTAAGTGATTCTACTCTTACCAGCTCCAGTCATAACAGTTAGGAGGAGTGTAGGTGTCTTTTTATGAAAGCTGTGAAAGCCTTTTCATGTGTATTCCTGTTGTGTGGGTCCACAAATCATCGTGAGCAACACAGCCTGGCTTTTCTAGTGACCCCTCATTCGTAGCAAGCTTCAGTATGGCCACTAATTCCTCTGAGGAGTGGAGGAGAGGCTACTTGATGCTGTTCAAAGTGCTGGAGGCTTTGACTTTACTCCTCGTAGTCTGTGCCAAGAGCACCATGGCAGGATCATTTACAGAGAGTCTGGGTGGAAAGCTTAGCTTTTTAAGAACTCTCTGCCTCCAGTTTTTCATTGGAAATGATGCCATGTCTTTTCCTGGGCTGATGCTTCCCTGGTTGACTGGAAAGATTGGCTAACGCTAGTGAAGGGACTGGACTGAAAGTCCGGATGACGCGTGGATTAGATTCCTGACTCTGCCGCATACATCTCCCAGGCAAGTCGGTTATAAGAAGGCATTTTTTCCCTTCATTGCCTGAGCTCTCAGAGGGAGAAGTTTGGTAACCCAGGACTGGTTGGGACCTTGGGAGGTCTTCCAGTCCATATCCTCTGCCCTGAGGCAGGATCAACCGTGCCGTGATCATTCCTGATCTCTTCTCAAAGAGCTCCATGCTCAAGGCACCACAACCTGGGCAGGCTGTGACTGCTGTGAGGGCTTGGGTGAGGGGGGAAAGTCAGGAGATGGAGGGGGTATTTGTCGCCCTCACATGCGCCGTGGGTTTCTGCGTCATGGTATGGTCACGGCCACACAGTTGTGCTGTGCGGCTGGGTACCCACTGCATTGCTGTATGGTTCTCATTCATGCTGCTCTTATCTTTACTCATTTGCAAATAGAAATAGTGATGCTTATGTGCTGTCATTAGCGCTAAAAGAATGGTTTGTTCTTACTAGTCCAGGTTTCCCCCCGCTTCAAAGAGAGAATATTGTATCTGATATTATCTTCTGAGAGAAAGAGAAAGTTTAAGCAGACTATCTTCTTTTATCAGTCTCAAAATGACCAAACCTAGACTGTTCTCTCTTTGCTACCAGTATATATCTCCTGCTGTAATAGAGCTGTCTGGGTAAAGGAGTGGGTTGTACTGAGCTGCAGAGATGCCTCAGACCACAGCCTGCCATTTTTTAACTAGTGATATACTATTAAGTCTACTATTTATGTAAAGATAGATTAGCTAGGATCACTGCAGTTGAAAATTCTATTTTCTCCTAATGAACTGGACAGAGAGCACCATCAAATCACATTAAATTATTTAGTAGGAAAGATAGCTTGTCTCCTCTCCTCTCTGGAGATGAGTGAAATGTGAGGTCTAATCTAATTTTCTGACAGTGTTCTCAAAACCAGTGGACTCTCTGCATAGCCTTTATTATGATTGTTCTAAATATTTCAAAATGTATTTCTTCTCCTGGTTTTGTTTTGCCAGTGAGTTCAGATTCACTCTTACTGGAAACTACCTACTGGTTCAGCAAAATACGAACTTTTTGGAACAGGCTGGGAAAACTAAAGAAAACTTCAGGAGATTTAACTAAATGGGCCATAATCCTGGAAATGTATGAATAACAGGGTGTATTTATTAAGGTAACTTTACCAGAATTCATCCTGAGATTAAAAGGAGTAGGTCCCATTAGGAGTCTTTGTACTCCTTCTTTTCTCCATAATAGGCATGATTCCTTATGTAGAATTTTGTAAACTGGTGCTGGGACCAATCGGCTTGTCAGGTAGGTGGAGAATAACTATTTATAGTCATGGCCAGAGAAATAGGTCTGTCTCTTCATCCCTTTCTCTACTTCACCACCTTCTGCTCTTTCCTAAATAAAGAATTTCCTAGCACGGAGGAGTTCTCTTTCAAGTGTCAAGGCAACAATTAATGATGCTGATTGGCATGCAAAGTCTAAAGACAATACGAGTCCAAATGAAAGCGTTGGCAGAGGGAAACCTCGGAAAGACTTCTCCTCTTCGTTAGTTTCAATCTGCAGCAACTTGCAAGTTATAAGCAAACTTATAAGGGGAGAGGAAATCCCCTGAAACAGTTCCATACCTGGCTTTCCAGCTCATAGTCTGAATCAATGTTTGTTGTATGATGAAAATAGAGGGGGGGGGGGGGGGAAAAAAAGAGATGAAACTGCCAAATCCCTCTCTTTATTCTTCTAGTGTATTTTTGAGTTTCTGCTTTTAGAGATAAGCAATACTGATCTCAAAACACATGACCCAAGGGGTCATCAGATGTTTGTTAAAATTTGGAAAGGAATTTGAGGGGAGACTGCAAAACAATGTATGATTTTAATACAGCACTATAGGAAAACACTGCATTTCAGGTTTCACTAACCCTTTCTAGTCCTCATGCATCTACTTCAGGTTTTTTTTTGGCAGAACTTTTAAATTCAGCTTTACCAAATGGATTAGACTGATCTAATTTGGTCAAAAGTTCTGAGGGCCACCCTCCAAAATGCTTTGGAAATCACCAGGTTTCACTCTTGTGTTAAATCATGCGCCATGCCTTACACACCTCCAGCTACTTAAACAATCAAAAGCTCAGCCAGATCAAGAAATCCATGGATTGAGGTTACTCATTCATTTCACTGCAGTCCCCAAACTGGAACCAAACACACACAACGTTTCACTGCAGGTTTCAGCAGGGAGTCTGCTAGCTTCCCCATTTGAGAGCGCTTTGGGTCAGTGATCAGCACACGTTCATCCATTTACCTTGATGCTCTTGAGATCAATTGCTGGTTGTTTGGGTTTAGCTGGCGCGGGCGCGGGTGCAGGTGCTGGCGCAGGTGCTGGTGCTGGTGCGGGTGCTGCAGCTGCTGCGGGTTTCTTTACGTCCTTCTTTGGTGCCATTTTGTTTTGTTTGAATTTGAAAGTAAAGGTGCCCCCAAAAAACTTTTAGAAAACCCTAAAAAGTGATTCCTGGGAGAAGAGCAGCGGTCAGAATGATCTACAGCCTGTGCCTTGGAGGTGGACCCAATGTCTTAGACTCTATAAGGGCATATATATATTTCACTTAGTGCCTCGTACAATCCTGACACATGCAGCTGGATTGGACAGTTTGCTAATCAAGGGGGATGTCATTCCAGCTCGGGCTATAAATGGCATATAAGAGTTCAGGGCTTCATAAGATCAAGGGACTTCAGTGGCTTCCCCCCTCCCCCCCCACCTCCCCTGCGTTTTTTATGCATGAAAAGGAGAGGGGAAATCTGACAAATCCAGTTTCAGATCTTCCGTTGACGTTCCGACGTGGATCGAACAGCCCTTTTTCTCAGCAAAATTTTAGTTCTGCTTAAGTAATAAATCTTTCTTTCCTTCCCTCCCCTTTCCCCCATGCCTGCATATCTCTCCGGGAGTATTCAGTTTCAAGCAGGAATTTTGACTTTCATGGCTGAGGAGATCATCAATTTCCAAGCTCATTTGCCTCTGTCTCCACAGCCCCTTATTCCTCCTCTGCTTCCTTCTTTAACAAGGAGGTGTTGATCAAGCAAAGACTCTGGGCGTTTAAAAATAAAGCAGACGAATATGGAAAACACTGCAGTACTTTCAGCCAAGGCGTCTCTCCCAGACCCTGAGCGTTTTTCAGCTGCTTTGACTAGTCCTTTCTATCACGTTAAGATGCTGTGTTTAAAATTGAAAATTGCTTCCTTTAATCTTTTCCTTTGATCTTCTTTTTTCTCTCCTGTGCATAAGCCAAGCACCTGATAGGAAGGAGATCGGCTGGATGTTACATTATCCCACACAAAAGGTTTCCTTTTATAATTTGTGTATAATCACAAACTAGCCACCAGGCAAAGGAGGTGTTTGTGTTTTCACTCTTTTTGATTGCCCATCTTAAGTTTCTTACTTATCTTCCTACCCCTTAGTCTCCGGATGGAAGTCTCTGTTCTCCTCTGGTCTCCACTTGTCACTGGAAGACGCAGCTTTCAGAAAGAGACAGCTTTTCTGTTTTCACTAGACTTTTTTCCAGCACAGCAAAAGAGCTTCTAACTCTTTTGAATTTGGTGATTCCCCTTGCTGCAGATGCTTCAGATTTTTTGCAGAAAAATCCAGGACTGTTGTTTATTCTTCCCTTGTCTAGCAATGTCTCCCATTTACTCGCCAGTCTCCTACAGTTCTGCACTAATAATGTAAGGCTCTTGATGGGGCTATTATTTCCGTTTTGTGAATCCCTCTGCGGAGCGTTCTGTAATTAGAAATTTGGAGTCTGAAGGTATGGACAGACCCTTCACGTCCCAAACCCGGCAGGGCATCAAAGCACCTGCATTTTTTGTTACTGTGTTTTAAAGAAGGTAAACTTACAAAAATGCATGCACAAAAATGTGATGGAGAGTGGCTAGAAGGTGTATTTTCATTTAAGAAAAACTATTCAGATCCCTTCTTTGCTACAGCCTGTGACCTTGAGCAAGTGACTTTTTGGAAGCTGAGTCCTCATCTTTTTTTTTTTTTTTTTTGAATGAATAGACCTATACTGGTACAAACAATGCAAAAGCTTGGCCGTCAATCTCTCCTGTTCTGGAAAGTGGAGATTTTATTTCCTTGTTTCTGCCTCTAGTTTTGTGACTGCTTTGGGAAAAAGAGTCTGTGATTGATGAGCTCTACCAGCTGCCCTGAGGATGCCTGAGCAAGAAATCCCTGCTCTGCTTGTGCTGCCCAGGGAGGATGATGGCATGAGTGGTGTCTGCTCCTACACCCTGCCAGCTCTGGCTCCTTGGCGACGGTTCAGAGAGCCGCAGTGAGCAGGAGCATGCTGGTGCTATCGTCCCCGAGGTGGCCGAGAGCTCCGGCTCACACGCCCAGCTGGACTTTGCTCGAGTGGCTGATGACACACTCTCCCCACTGCTGTCCTCTGCAGTGCTTTCAGCACAGAGGTTTTCCTCCCTCCCCGCTGAAATATCTGGATGCTACAGCAGTCCCTCAGTGATTACAGGTACTAACATCAGCATCTACCTACTTGTCTGTGTTTCATTTATATCATCCACCTAATTTCATTCCTCCCAGTGGTCCCCAGGTTTTGCTGGCCAATAGTTACAATTCAGAGCAAGCTATCTCCAGGGAACAATGCTGTGTTTTTCTCTCGCTGCTGGCCTCCGTTTTAATTTTTGAATTGCCTGCTGCTACGAGCATTAAGGCATTGAAATCATGCACTGAAGTCTCTTGTAGCACACATCGTATATCCCTGCCTTCTACAATGCTCATGTTTTCAGTGTTACTTAAGCATGCGTACAGCATCCAGGCCTCTCCAATGATGCTGGTGTCTTATGTTGCAGAAACCAGACTTTAGCAAAAGCCAGCACCGGAACTGGATCCTGGTAATACATCTTATGTAGAAATAATCTGAAATAGTTCTTTACACGCGTCCTTAGGCCTATTAGAACTTTGCAAGAAAGAACCATCGAAGATGTAGTCATTTCTACGGCCACCTTAGGGTTATAATATGATAAGCCTGAAAGCAACCGTTAAATATGTTTTGAAAGGAAGACTGGGCTTCAGAACATGAAATGTGAACTTAGTGCTGGCTCTGCACAGTATGGCCTGTCTGAGAATTCAGATGCACCTGGACGTGCTTCGTGCTACCAGAAATGGCATTTTTATGAAGAGCTGCCACAAAATAATTGTATGTTATCAAGTGAGAAGATAAATAGGGGTAAATGAGAAAGAGGATGGCAGGTCCGTATTTCACTCACTGCCCAGAGGGCTGCATTAAGGATTTGGCTTCTGTCAGGTTTCTGGGCTTGGGACAGAACAATGCAGGTTTGTCTGCCTGGCCCAGGGCAGCCCTGGGCAATTTGGGATGTGTTCCAGGACATCCTTGGGGGTGCGGCAGGCCCCCAGGGTGGATACACCCCACTCCTTTGAAAAATCTGCTGGCCAGGCCAGAAGTGTGGGGGTACGCCAGCTGGCTTGGGTATCCCTGCATAGCATTACCTTGCACCAGGTGGATGCCTGTTGGGGGTCCTGGACCCTCCACGCCTCAAGTGTAAGACAGAGTAACGGTCCTACCTTCTTGCGAGTGTTGTGATGATCCTGGATGCTGAGATCATGAGATGCCTGACAGCATGGCAGAGAGGCTACAGGGATAGCCCAGGTAGGGAGGTGTGCTCCTGTCTGTCACCATGGAGCAAACAGCCAGCTGTCGCGCAGGAGATGAGTGTCCCTTTGCTTTCACCTGGGAGCTGTCATCTGCTCGTTTCTGGCGATATTGTGCCATCCCACCATGGAACGCAGACCTGTTTCCAGGTATTACAACAGGCTCCTCTTCCGCTTCTGACAGCAGTCTCATGCAAGCACGTATACGAGAACAAACTCCCCCTCTCCCTCACTGTTGCTGGGATTACCGAGATCCGCTTCTAAGGGAAAGCAGCGGCGGCAGCAGCTGAGGACATGAGTTATTGCTGGCATCTGCCTCGGGTGCGCGACTCTTCGAGAGTGCGTAGGTGCCTGGTGCCTCCCTCCTGCAGGAGAATCCATGTTGAAGAGAGGCATAATGAACATTGAAGGGACTTCAGCTTTCCCCAGGCCCCAGAAAATCCGGCTGTGAGACAGCTGTTTCCTGGAAACTGTGTTCTGTTAGTCCTGTTACCCATAGAAATAGCGATTTGGGTCTGCTTGCTTGGTGTTTTTCTGGTTTTTGCAAGTGGTTTTGTTGATGAGGATGGAGTTTTGGCCAATGCAAAACTTTATTAATTTACGTCAAATTTAGTTGAATTCCCAAAGAAGGGAGTAGGGTTTTGTTTTGTTTCATTTTCCTTTTCTTCTGGAGCTTTGACATGATTCGTTCTGACACTTCTGAAATGAAATATGTTGCTTTTTCAGGCTAGAATCACAGAGAGATGGGCATTAATTGGGCCACCAGAATGGAAGTGGGAGTGCCTGCGCTGGGCTGGACTCTGTATAATTGCTTTGAAGTCTCTGCCTTTCTGACCCAGTTTTAACATGAAACCCTGAGACAGAGCCATCATATAGCTCAGGGAGTTTGGCCTTCCTCTAGGAGGGGGAAGCCCCTGGTTTAAATCCATGCTCTAAAGGAGGAAACTGGATCTCCCATATTTCAGGGGAGCACGCGAGCCACAGAGCTGTTGGCTGAAAGGATGAATGCTGCTGCTTCTCTGTGTTTTACACCTGACTGTCTCCCTGTGAGACTTTCGCCTTTTGCTGTCTTTACGATGCCTGAAAATGCAATGAACTTGTGCTCCATTTTTCCAGGAACTTAAAAATGAGACGCCTGGTTTCTGATTGTCCAGAAATGAGCTTTATTTTTCTCTTACACTTTTGATAAGTCCACTAAGCCATACGAGCTATAAAGACCATCTGAGAGACATTCCTACTGATCCCCGAGTATCTGCGGTGCATTGCACAGGGATAGGGAGTTAAAGCATGCTTCTTCCAGTGTAAGTTTTCTCAGAAGAGCCTGGGCCATCAGTTTCCTTCTGGGTGCTTTAGGCTGCTCAAATTTGCCGGGGCAGTCCGAGGGCTAGTCTAGGAGGCTGCGGAGGAAGAGGATCTTTTTTTGGGCGAGGCCACATTAATTTATATGGGATTGCGCCATGGGCAAAAGGGCTGCTGCAAGTTTAGAGTGCTTCTGATCGAGTGTGTGCTTAAATGTGGTTTCCTTACCTTGTTTTGTGAAATTGCTGGCAAGACCGTCACAGGACGCCAGATTATGCGCTAAAGGAAGGGTTACTGGTCATTCAGAAGGCACTTGCTTTCAGGTAAGATGTGTAACGCTGAGAATACTGGCAGTATTTACAAATACCCAAGGATAATCAACCTATTCCAATCTCTTCTTGTAGTATTTCTTCCATCCCATACCCACTTATCTTCTCTAATATCAGCTGTCTGACATGTCCTTCGTTTCCTGTGATAAACTCCTGTCTGACACCTGTTGCTGTTAAATGTTTGCTGTGTTCCTCCCCTGAAGGTTGGGTGGTTGCAAATGTCAGCAGGAAAAGTTGTAAACGTACGTGTAACATTTGGCAAGCAAGAAAGCTTTGAGAAATACTGAAATCTCTTTGGAGCTGTGCCCTGGTAGAACCACCTACCTAGTCCATCAATAGGTGGAGAAGTGAGCCCATTAGACGAGGTAACAAGAAGTGCAGAGAAGTTAACTGAGAAGCTTTTGGAACAGAAACGAAGAAGGTTCAATGAAATTCAAAACTAATAGCAGGGAATGATGTTTTTTCTGCACCGTTAGATTGTGAAACTCACTGCCATTGGGAGCAGTTGAGGCCAAGAGCATAATAAGATGTAGAAATGAATTGGGCATTTAAGTGGCTATCAGGAATATTATAGTTGCTATAATTCATAACAAGTTTTGAAGGAAGGAATATAGAATTCATTTACATTCCTAAGCCTTTCTTGAACTGATAGAGACCAGCTGGATCTCTAACCATAGGGTAGATTTTTCTACAAAGATTCTTGTGCTATCTCTGAAGGATATAATTTTGGCCATAAGAGAGAGATTACTGCCTCATATGGAGGGAGAGGACTGTTCATCTCGTTTGATTTCTAGACGTTTCACAACAAGTTTAAAATAATGAACCAGGGGTGTGCTGCCAGCAAATTCTCTCAAGATCTCAGCTTCAGTCTGTAATGCTGACTGTGTGCAACAGGGTGGCTAACTATCCTACGAAAGATTTGGCTTTGATGGCGCTCACAGCATGCAAGGCACTTTCCACACAGAAAAGCAAAGGCAGTTCCTACCTAGGGTGCTCGCGTTTGCATGACTCCCTGACAAGCAGGTGGACCTTGTGTAGAAGAGATGCAGCGTCAAGTTCAGTGAATGGTCAGGCTCATGTTTTGGTGGATCTTGGTCAAATGAGGTCTTATACAAACGTGTTTATTCAGGCATGTATCCGTGCACTTCAGCTGGATTTCTCTTAAGGCACCATAAAGGGGGTTAGTCTTTGCAAAAGATTTAAGGATGAGAGATTGCAGCTGTCCTCAGGAAGGCGGTCCGTGAGTAGGGCAGAGTGTAGGAGGAGGCTAGAGGTGACTGTGCAAGAATTTGACAAGTGAACAGTCAGGGCTGACATCACTAGACTTGCACGTGGTGGGAAATAAGATGATAGTGGACATAACCTGGAAATGACATTATATAATGGCAACCAAATTGAATGATATGCAAAAGGGGAGGTCGGGAGTGGGATCTGAAGCAGGGAGTGGCTGTTTGTGAAGTCGGGGAGCTAAGATGCTTTTGACACTCTTTAGGCTTGAAGGAGATGGTGAGTGTGTTTAGAAGGAAGAACTTAACCTCTTGGCTCCTCTGACTGCCATGCTAGATGTTGACAGCCTGAATACAGCCAGGGACACGCAGTAGTAACAGGGTAATGCAGGCTGAAGTCAAGGGATGTCAAAGGAGCAGGCAAAGGATTGAATATGAGAAGGAGAAAACGCAACAAGCCTGAAGTGGTGGATTTGATCACAGAAAGCTTAAGAGAGAGAGCTTGCCCCTGATGTGTGTGGGAGATGCCCGAGAAGGGCCGGCAGAAGCATGTGCTGGCGGCGGGGAGGGCACCAACTGGCGCACCACATATAGCCCGCGGCTGACTTAGCACTTGTGCCGTATTGCCCTCCCGCTCAAGGTTTTCTAATTCTGTCCCAGCCCGTGTCAGTGTCTCCCGGCAGCTGGCAGGCAGACATACAAGACATTCCTCGGAGAGCTCTCGCGCATCTCCCCCCCCACCTCCCTCCCCAAGGAGGGCCGAGGGCAGGGAAAAACAGCTTCCTGAAGGTGCGTCTGCTTCTCACGCTCCCTGGACGATCCAGGGGCCACCTTCTGCTCATACTCAGGCCCCATGGAAGTCTTCCTGCCACTGTGATCCTCTGGGGAAGAAATGAAGCTGCCCAGGCGCTCTTTGCAGTTTGCTCTCTGCTGTCACGTAAAGCTTTTCATCGGTTTTGGCCTCTCCCTCTGTTTCCTCTGTGGCTGCACAAGCACTGGTTTGTAGATCACAATGCACCCAAGGCTCTGGTATGGAAGTGCCCAGTTAAATGAAAGTGAAATAAGAGTGAGCGGGACTGCCCCCGGCTCCTGTCCCGTGCCTCCTTTGGCAAGGGCTGTAGTTGAGGCAGAACATGTATGTTGATTCTCATCAGGCAGTATTTCTTTCTTTTTCTTTTTCTTTTCTTTTTTTTTTTTTTTTTTTTTTACTTAGGAAAATGTTGGCTGAGGCCTGGTGAGATAGTTCCCACTACATAGTTTTTTTTTTACACGTAAAGCTTAGGCGCTCCATGAGATGCTATCGCGGCATACTTTCTCACCCTGCATGTGATAAAATCCCCCTGGTGCCACTTTGGGCAATTAGGATTCCTTCAGCCTCAGTGCCCCACACCCTCCTGCGCAGGAGCTGTGGAGATTCGCTGCCTTTCCCTTCCTCTCTCCTCCTTGGAGCACGCAGCACAAGAGTTATATTACTGCTCATTTAAATGGACTGTCTTTCCCAAGTCCCATTTCAATAATCTGCTAGGAGATAGAATGACTTCAGAATTGGAAAGGGCATTAAAGGATAGCTAAGTGCATAGCATAGAGTCCCCACATACCTGCATTGCCTGGAAAGTTTCAAAGTGACTTATGGAGCATCAACTTCTTCTCTTTCCCTTTTTTCTCTTTCTTTTTTGACATGCAGTACTCCAGGAAGTCTTGAATCAACTCAAGATCTAAAAGCCAAACCACTAGCTGGGATAAATCACCAAACCTCTGGTAATGTGAATTAAATTTTCCTGTTTTCTCTCAAGGGTGATCTAGGCTTGAAATCTCTCAAAACTCCAGGAATCTATAGTGTGTGTGTGTACTGTCTGTAGTCTATAGGGCTTTGGGGAATTTAGCGTTGTCACCATTTAGAACCTCTTTCCAGCCATCGGGAAGACTTATTTGCAACAACTGACGGTATGGACATCCTTTGAGACCCAAAGCTAGAAGTAAACATCATTTCTATGCTCATACATTCTCTGTCATTAAAATCCTGTCTCTGCCAAACATATAGTATGCATTTGCTTAAATATTGCCAAATGTTCAGATGCTCTAAAATGTGTTGGATGTATCAGAACACCTAGTTTGCTAAATACGATCATGAGTCTTGCTGTTACTTTATAATTTTTTTTAAGTGTTACACAGCTTGGTCATATGCAAACCGTGATACTCTCTAGCAAGAACAAAGCTGTAAGAATTGGATTTTTTCAGCTGTTTCCACGTCCAGTAATAAATAGGTTGGATTTATGGAACTTGCATAAGGCTCTAGATAATATTTATGCATTTTGACTCATATGCATGAAGTTGATGCTCTTTGGGGAGAGAAGGGATGCAACCATACTACCATATGATCAATTGTATCCTGTGCATCCAAAAATTATTTTAAGAGTCTAACTAGCATCGTCAGGGCTTGTTAAGCCCTGATAGAGATCCGTACAAGTATCTCGATTATTATCTGTACATCATTATCTGAGTGGGCACAAGTGGACATGAAGCATTTGATTAGCTGTTTCTTTCTCAGGAGTCACTGAGAGTGTTTCTGAGCATCCTGTGTACCTTCTTAATGTGTTTATTGCTACCTGTAAGAAGTTGTAGGCAGAGCATTGACGTGGAGAGGTGAGGCTGACGTTTTGCTTTGGAGCACTGGGGGTTTGAGGCCATTTTGTGTCTGGTGGCAGGATGTTTTCCGGTGGCTCCCCAGTGGTCATAGCCCTCTACAGTTGACACTAGGCCTCTGGGCCAGCCTCCCTGCCATCGTGGCCCTCAGCTCGAGGTTGCCTGGGGGCTTGCTTCCTTCAACAGCATCAGCAGGTGCTTTCTGACTGCACCGTATCCTTTTATCCCAGCAAGATCTTTATGCCCACTGCCTGGCCCACCCCTAGAGAGGTGGCCTCCAAGCAGCTGACTAAAAATTTGTGCAGGGATGAGCTAAAAGCGAGCAACGCCGTTTCTCTCGTCCAGCGAGAGGCAAGGGAGGCTGCAGGAAGGGCCAGGCAGCGATGCCTTGTGCTCCTCTAGCCAGTCAGAGTGCTGTCACGAGAGACAAGCTTGGGTCCCATAAGGCCCTTCAGTGGGAGAGGGAAAACTTTGCAACCGCAGTTGTGCAGCAGTGTGCAGGGATGCAGCGTGCAGTGAGCAGCCAGGTGCCCGTTACGGGAGGCAGGGAGGTCTTAGTCTCAGCACTGCTACTGGTGCAGTAGGTAAACCTGGCTGAGGTATTTCAATGAGCTATGATGGAGTTGAGCCTTTTGAGTTGTGCTCCTAAAAGCTCTGTGTTCCCTGTGTGTGAAAACTAACCTTTATAAAGCGCTCTGAACTCCTCGCACCGGGGCTGCTCGTGAGCGCAGGCCTGTGTTATCGGGTAACGGTGATGCATACACACGTAACGTCTCTCCTTCAGGATGTGTCAAGGAGCTATGATGACTTTCTTTAAATAGCCAGCTGCTTTTGAGACCCTTATTTAGCTGTAGGGAGACAAGTGACATGGTGATGCTCAAGAATGTCATTTTGCTTCTTGTGTGACCTATGAGATCAGAGGTGGTTAGCAGGAGACATACAGTGACTCTCATAGAAAGTTCTGTTGGATCTGGGCCACAGAGACCCTCTGGCGTCGGCATGGTGCCAAAACACAGGTGGTGAAGGACCCCCAAAGGACTCTCCCACCGTAGGGCGCAAGTGAACAGCTGAATGCACTACGAAAGCTTCTTGTGTCCTCCACTTAGGGGCAAATGCAAGCTGCATCTGCCTCTGTTGGAGCTCTTTTAAAAATTACATGGAAAGTTGCTATTGCCTATATGGTGCAGGTAGTCAGGGTTGTTGAGGCTCACCTGCAGAATGTGATATGAGCAGGGTTTTAGTTTGCAACATTTTGCTTGAATAGCCAGCCCTGCATTTTTTTCCTGCTTGTTAAACTTCTGGCAAAGTCAGTTGCAAAATGCTTTGCAATATAAGATGACTTCAGAGTTGCCAAAGAGAGGCTGATGACATACTTTATGAAGACTGTTACCCCCAAAGGTAGTTCAGAAATGCCAGTTATTTTTATTAAATACTTTTATCCCAAACTCATCTCTTCAGAGGAACTCTGTTATGCTGATAGAACTGTAACAGTTGGTTGCAGGGTTTTGGATGCGTCTGTGCCGAGGTGACTCTTAGTTTTAACTCTTTCTCCTCCTAGTTGATTTCCACCTTTTTTTTTTTTCCTAGAGAAATCTTAGAACGCTGACCTGGGAACAGCAAGCGCCGCTGGCCCCTAAGTAGAAGGAAGAGTTTGGAATGATGGTGGTATGTACAGCGGGAGAAATCTTCATTCTGCGGTTGTGGGTGCTCTGACGTAAACAGGTGAGAGATCACATCATAAAAGGTGTTGGTACCACGCAAGAGAGTTGCCTGACAACCTCCAACCTTATGACTTCCGTTTTAATTAGTTGTGCCACTTGTTTGTGTCAGAACGGTCATGTTCAAAATGATCTACGCGTTAATTCTGACCAATTAGTTTTTGTTTCTGGGTTTGTTAAGGGTTAATAAATGTAACTATTCTCAATTTAAACTCTGAGCAATTACACCAAACAGTATTTTTCCTTCCTGCCTGGATTATCGAACTCTGAATGTGATGCCGGAAGAAAACTGTTGTGATAGGAAATTTCTCATTAGTTTTCAGCAAATACTTCTTTAAAAAGTGTATGAAGTGAATAGACTTGGTGATGATTTTTGCCATAGAATAGAAGTCATTTCAACAAATTTGAAGAAAACGGATTTAGAAATGTAGGGGAGTATTTTTCAGTAAATCTTTTTCAGTATTCATGCAACAAAATTATCCATAAAGGAAAGAATGTAGTGGTTTTTGGGTAAGGTGAATACTTATTTTATATAGAGCACTGGTGAAGCACTGGTTTCTGGTACTTACCTGTTATTTCAGCTATACTCTGTGGTACCTGTACTGTCCCAAGAGAGCAGAACTTCGGTAACGTTCTGCAAGTAATTTGGTAAAATGAAATAAAGTTGATTTCATCACAGAGGAGCTTCTTCTGCCTTTTGCGATTTCAAATGCATTGTCTTAACTTTAGCTTCCTCTGGAGTACAACAGGACACTGCTTTGCATGCTTCATGGTACAAGAGATGGGATGAACCTAACTGTTTTTGTCTCCAGGTGTTCCTGCCAAGTGGTTATTGGAGAATGTTTCCTTTCGACTCTTCTTCATCTCTTTTGTGGCTGATCCCCTGTGGCACATGGAGTTGGTTGTTTCCTGGTAGATATCTGAGGTAAACTATTTAGCTGAAATGTCTGAATGCTTTGAATTAGCAATAGCGTGAAACCCTATGAGCTGCAGTGGACTCAGGCCAGTGCTTTTCTCTCAGAAACCGTCATGAAACCATTTTGTGTGCGTCTTGTCTGTTTGTCCTTGTGAGTGTTATATACAGATGATGAATGACAAAGACATTTTATTAGTTCTTCTCTTATTGTGCCTAAGCAAACTGGCAACGGTGAAGGAGATTGCTTAGAATCAAATTTTATGCTTTGGGAGGCTTTGCGTTTGAATAGCAGCTCTGCACACAGTGCAAGTCTCTCAGCTTTTACTTTGCTCCCTGCAATGAGTATAAAGGATTTCTTACTATATTCTGTAAAGCACATCAAATGAAATCATACTGAAATAATCCAGGGGTCTGAGAATCAAGACATTTGAAAAGCTTTCTCTTGCTACAGGTAGAACTTGGATTTAGCCTCCATATTGTTGGATGCCTCTCCCAAGGGATGGGAAGTGGTGTAACATTAGCAGCCTCCTGCCAGTGCCTCCCTTCTCTCTCCTCTCCTTTTTGCAAGCAGAGCCTGGAAAGGGCGGCTGAGGTGCAGATAATGCCGCCGTAGTTACCAGCCTGTGAGTTTTGAGGCTGGAATGTCGTTTTCAGTGCCCATTGCTTTTGAGAGGAGTTGGTGTTGGGAAAATCTCCCATTTGTGCTTTTCAGGGTCTAAAACCAATCGAGACTCTAAGTCTCTTTTAAAATTAGATGGGGCTTATGCTCCTTTAGAGCATCACTGTGGATATGTTCCCGAAGGAAGCTTCCAGGGTGGAAGCTATCCCAGCTGTCTCTTTTCTTAGCGTCGCTTTTACTTCTTACATTTCGCTTTCATTGTTATTATGTAGGCAAAGATTTTTTTTTTTATCTCCCCCTTTGAAAGGTTTAATTTCCACAAAGATTTTGTTTAGCGTTGTTATCATTTTAACAATAGTTAGCAGAAGAACCATAATCAAGCCTCAGAGTCTGCTGTGGGCATTAGCATGTAATACAGATCTGCAGCTGATCCTGGGTAGCACATTTGTTTCTCTACCTGAGAGTGCTAATGCTAAAGAGCACCTCAGCTCCCCAAACACATCGAATTTAGCGGATCTGCTTTCTTCACCTAGAATTTAAAGCTGACGTTCCCCTCGTTCCTAATTAACTCTGCAGGAGTATCTTGTCCCACAGTCCCATCCCTTCAAAGGGAAGGACAAACCCAAAGCTGCAGTGTGGTTTTGAATGCCTGTTCTCGTGTTCTGCTTGCTTGCTGGGAGGAGAGGAGCGCACGTTCGCTGCAGCAGCAATGCAAGATTAGACAGCTGAAGAGAAAAGCCCAATAAAGGGATGGTGGCAGCTCCTGGGACGAGATGATATCTGCCAGGAGGAACGTGTCACTGGCAGCTTCACCAGGTGAGGGTTGCTCTTCCTCCCCTGCACTGTGGTACAGACATGATTTCCCTGCCATCCTTTGCTGGGTAACAAGAATGGTGGTTGTTATTTATTGGCCAAGGATTTCAGCAATAACAAGTGATTTTCAGAGACCGGTTTTGGATTTTCAGGAAGTGGCAAACACTTTTTTTTCCTGTTTAAAAAAAAAAAAAAGCCTCCCTTTTTTGTATTTTTAAGCTGAACATCCTCCAAATCAGTGTGTCTCAAATCATGTCACTTTGAAAATCTGTTGCTGCAGGTGGGTTTTAAGGAGTAAGTAATAATTAACTCTGCTTCTAATGATGTCTCTGGGACTACAGGTATGTGTGATATTCTGTTTGTTGTGTGTTGCATTATCAGGGTTCAAATTAAGGAGAGAAAGAACCTAATAGGAAACAACAGTACAAAGAGAATACAACTAGACGCAAATATAGTCAGGCAGTCAGTCTAATAAGTGAGTCAAAGTCACAGGGAGAGCTGGAAAAATAGGTATGATTAGGTAGGATTTTGCTACCCGACACTTTGAAGTGGCATCACTTGCAAATGTTTGGATGCTGAATCGATATGAAAAATTTATCAGGAATCCAGCTGCCTTTCCTTTCTGAGCCCTGGGGGCAGGACAGATCTGCACGGTGACCATGTAATGGGGCCTGAATTCCAGTCCCAGTGCCCCATGAGGCAAACACTCGCTTGGAAATAAAGATGGGGAATTTTATTGTTTCTGATTCAAATTAGGAAGATTTTCTCAGGGCCCCATAGAAAGTCAGTGGGCAGAGCAGAAATTAGACCTGGCTGTTCAGCCTTCCCTTTGGACAGCAGGTTCTCAATTACCCAGTGTGGTTTCCAGCTCCCTGTTTCAGGATCAGAGGAGATTCCTGGTAGGATTTATTTCTCATTTTTTTGTGCCTGTGTTTGTCCCCACCTTCTGCGTGTTCCCGCAGGATGGAGCTTTTCGCCTTCCCAGGGGCGTTACAAGCTGCCAGCTGGACTTCTCTCTGCATTGTCTTCTCTCCCAGTCATAACTTCCAGCCTGTGCAGGGCTCCCAGCCCTGTGTCATATGAAAGGTAATGTCCAGTGAGTTAGCTGGGGCTGAAGAAAGTGAGCCCAGCAGCTAGCAGGGCTCTGATGCCTGGCCTGCGCTTGGTTGGATGGCCAAGAGATCCCTGCTGTTTTTAATAGCTCTGTGACAGACTTGGCCAACAAATGTGGTATGTTTCATTATAACTCAGTTTTCACACAAGCAAATGACCTTTGCAGCGGGTAAGTAACTCACTGCAAACTTTTCTGCAGTCCTTTTAAAGAGCTAGTGGCAATTTCCTCCCTTGTGGGCTGTGTACTCCTCGGGGCTCATACCAGGGCTGGATTGCGTGTGGGCAGACGACATCCTTAGGACGTGGATTGCAACTGATAATCCTCCATCCCAGTCTGGTTCTCTGTGACCTGCCCTTGTGTAGCACGTCTCCTTTGAGCTTCCAGTGCTGGGCAAACTGGACTGGGAGCAGCAGGGTTGTCAGGCCACCTTCAGAAGCAGCTCTTTTTACCCCTCTAGCTCAGCTAGCATACCTGGCTAAAGGCAGGGAGGGAGTTTTGCGAATGCAAAAGGCTGGTGGGTACCCGTGAGATGTGGGATGCTGCCCTTTTCCTCTGCCTGGATGCTACAGATCTGGCGAAGATTTATCTCATTGTCATGGCATTTATCGCATTGTCTCCTAGCTGCTAAATTTCAGGGAGTAGTCAGTGGCAGAACGTGATGATAATGGGTTACTCGGAGTACAAATGATTCAAACATGCCTTCATCAGTGAAATGAAGCAGGTTCCATGAAGATTTTTTTCCCTGATATTCTCTCACAGAGCTTGGATAGCATAATATCAGAAACATTCATTTTGCATCCCTTTCAGCTTTATGTTTGTACATTTCATTTTTTGAGGTACTGATTTCTTTCTCAGCAGCTTCTGAGCATCTCTAAAGCAATCTCAAAATGATACCATTTGTACTAGAGCAAATGCAAGAGGGGACCCCTGTGTTACCTGCTATACTGAGAAAAATAAGAGACAGTCCTTGCTTCAGTGCTACGGCAAATTAAGATAAGGAAACAGGAGAAAACTAAAGCAGAGAGCAGCCAAATGATTTCCTGGAGGAGACCCAGCTTGGCAGTTGCAGCCAGAAGAAGAAGGTTCAAGTCCAAGGCAAGGCACATCCCCTGGAACGTGCTGTCTCCAGGAACAGCTTTCATACATGACCTCCAACCTCTGTTCTCTAAATTTCTTCCCTTTTGATGAAATTATGATGTTTAGAGAATGGTGGGGGGTGTCATGCAGAGACTTGATATGCTCGAATCCACCCCTTTGGACTGAGCTACTTAGGCTGACCCAAGTGGCTGGTCTGCGGTGTGTGATGGCCTTCTCCCAGTTCCCAACAGTGCTCCCAAAACTACCTTCAGGAGTGGTACAGGGGGCTGTCCTGAGCTGATCAGTCAGGTGAGATGATGGTTGGAGCGCACCTGAAAATCAATTTGTGGGGCTTAAGGAGGTGAGGCTTAAGGATTTGCCTTGTTTGTCCATGTTTCTGTATTTGCCCAGTAATATTTATGACTTTCTTGGACAATTTCAGCCAAATTAGAAAAAGGGACAGAGGTCTCGGAGATGATTGCCTTCCTATAAGTTTTGTGAAAATTGGCAGCTGGAAGAGTCCCAAGTGAAGCCTGCCAGTGAGGGAAAGCAAGCGGGATGCAGCTGTTACCTGGTCTGTTGGGCAGCAGCTGCCCGGCTAATCAGCTTACATGTTTTCACCCTCCAGCAGTCTGTGTGTGTTGGTTAGCTTATAGCTCTGGAGTAGCCACCAGTTCTGCTGTCTTCTGTCCTGCAGAGGTTGCATAGCAGAGATGGAGAGAATCTGAGGTTATTCAGTTAGAAGGAGGAAGAATTAGGGAAAGAAGGGCACAAAATGTGGTAATTCAGGCTTCCTGGGCTTAGATTAGAAGTGAGCTCAAATCTGATCAAATCACATATCTTCTTACAAATCACATTTTTGAGTCTTACAGAGTGAGAAGAGCAAGAAGAAGATACTTACTTGGCTGTTTTTTCTTCTTATGAGGAATGTCTCTTTATTGTGGCATCTTTTGTCACAATCAAAGTTATGGAAAGTAAATGCTAATATCATTGCTTCTCTGTTTTACAAGGCAATAATTCAACACTTGAATGCATAGACTATTCAGTTGAAGGCTAAATGGTTATCAGAACAAATGAATTAGATTACCGTTGATGAAAACCAGGGAAGATGGAACTGTTGGTATTGTGAAGATAACAAAAGAGAGAGAAAGAAAGTAGAAAATGAATGTCTTGTTATGAAATGGGGCCTGAATACTGCATCTGTGTGCTTCCAAAACCTGGAGACGTTTATGCTCATTTGGAATCCCTACATCAGGCTCAGTCTTCTCCATAGGCTTGCAAAGCACTGAGTCAACCCTGCTGGAACAAGATATTTCCCAGCTTTGGGTGGTATAAACACCCAGAAGGTTATGCTCCATGGTGATGAACGACCAGAGGTTCCCAAATGCTTTCATTGGCAACTTCCTACTTCTGGTCCAGAGCCCAGCTTCTTGCAGATGAATTTGTCAGGCTTGTAAATACTAAGGGCTGTAGTCTGCTGGGGTAGTGAGCCCTATTCTGGGAGCTGCTGCTCTGTATCCTGATGTGGCTTTCACCTAACGTTGACCCGCAGTAGCTGCTGGGGTGGAGGAACTACTCTTCTTTCCCACGGTGGTGAATGAGCTGCAGATTCCTCACGGGTATCCCCGGATGTGGGACGTGCTCTCATCCAAAGTTTGCGTCTTACCGTGACCTTCTCACAGTCTTTTAGACTTTGTCTTTTGCGGTAGCGCTTTCTTATTTGGCATCAGTGTTTCATTTTTTCAGTCGCTTGTAAAATCTGATTGATCCTTTCCTCCTTGCTATTGGGAACATCACTGAAATTG
This sequence comes from Struthio camelus, assembly GCF_040807025.1. Lineage (NCBI taxonomy): Eukaryota > Metazoa > Chordata > Aves > Struthioniformes > Struthionidae > Struthio > Struthio camelus. The sequence continues at coordinate 6,906,201 of NC_090947.1, read as the reverse complement.
TGACTGTGAAAGAGGCATCACCGCAGTGAAAGAGCAAGGTGCTACCAAATGGCTCCAGAAAGCTTCTGGGAACAGGGAATCCAGTGCAACTAAAAGGTGCTTTGGATCTCTTCTGCAAGGAGGCTGTTCAGCGGCACCATGGTCTCCTCTTCACCAGTGAGACATGCCTTAAGGAAGGGCATTTGGTAGCTATAATAAAACTTGGCCAAATGGTGGAAATATGATCGACGCTTCAATTAACGGGTGTTGGCTCTAATCAGATTATGTGGAACACTTGTTCCTGCTCTGTATGCAGCTGCATACTATAGTGTGACTATTTATGGGCCAGGCTCCAATGGGATTTATGGATGATGATGAGCTAGCAGTGGATTCAATTACCACCTGAGCTCACTGCAAACGTTGCAGCAAATTGCAGCGGCTGCAAAACGAGCTTTGCACGAGGGCTGCCCGAGCACCATGTGCCCTGCTAGCTAGAAATTCTCCAGCCATGAGGAGATGGAGTTAAATGGCTCCCCACAGCTGTGTTCTTATTTTCCCTTCTTAAGGCTTTCATGGTTGTCTTTAGCACAGCCTCTGCATCTTCTCCATTGCTGGGTCTTTGGGTCACTGCAGAGGAAGCAAAGCTGTATCGTGTCATCCACAAACTCAAAGGGTGCCCCTTTGGGGGATTCGCATGACCATTGTGCTTTTTGGTGAGACTGCCATCTTCCACCCTCTGGAGAAAGCAGAGAGGACACACAATACCTTGGGACGAAGGGCTGGCTAGGAGGTGTCCTATGAAGCACTGGTGGTGGCAAAAAGGAATGGCTCTTGTCCCTCTGGAGTTGAGGACTACATGAAAAAGGGATTGTTCCTCTCCTGCCCCTTCTGCTGGGAATTCTCAGTACCTAGATTGCCTGAATATTGGTGGCAGCGTTGTTCTGCGAATAGTCTTGGGTGCTCTTGGGCTGTGCTCAAACGCTTGCTCCCCATGAGCAGCTGGGAGGGCACAGTTGTTATATTAAGATGGTTTTGCCTTAATGCCACATAGCACTTTGCCTGATGGCCTTTGTCCCCAGGGGTAATCAGTACAACTGATTCATGAAACGATCCAGAGTAAAACCCACCACCCTTTTTCCCCCAAAAGGGCGGTGTGGGGGCAGGAACAAGTTGCTCTTTAAAGTGCTGTCATTAAGAAGTGATGATTTCTTATATTTTAGAAAGGCAGGGGAAACAAGGGGGGAAATAAATGCATTTGTGTTAAAGATAAAGTGCTTTTCTGTCTACCAGCTTGTGGTAAGGGACTCTCTCACAGGAGGTGTGTGATGAGGAGCATCCCACTTGTCTGAATGACAGAAGAGTTTGCCTGTTCTTTCCAGGAGAAAAAAAAATATATATATATATATCAGGGATTAGTTGCTGGGATCCTTTAATTAATATACCAAGGCTTGCTGTTAAGGTCAAGCACAAACAGGTTTATTAGCTAGGCCTGAAATCTGATCAACCATTCAAAGTTAATTAAACTCCCCCTGACTTCTATGTTCAGCTGTTGCTGAAGGGCTGGTTTCTAAATGGCTGTAAATCAGTGTAACTCCTTGGGCTTTACATGACTGAGATACTGGCTCCGGATCTGACTCTCATAGATGGTTTTTCCAGAACATCTCCGCCACCAAGAAAAGCAACGATAAGGAGGAAAGAAAAATAAAAAGGCAAACAGAAGGCACAAGCTTTGTTTTGATTCATAAAAGGAAGAGAACAGTCAATGAAACAACCCTCTCAGATTCACCTATAACCTGGAAACCCATACTCACCCGTTTTGCCAGGGTTAATGAGCTGTGCTTGGTAAGTTAAAAAGTCCATCTAAAGAGATGCTGAACACAACTATCCAACTACTCCAGTGTTGCAACCTACATTGGCCTGGGCACTAGATAGGTTTTCCACTTGATTGAGAGTGCGTCTGAATGCTGCTGTCACACACCCGCTTTGCACGGGGAGGAACAAGCTGCAGAATTCAAGGGTGAGGTGTTCTTTGAAACACCACATTAGGTAATGGAGGAGCTTCTATTTTCACTTGTCTGCAGTTATCAAAGGGAAGCTGTAGATTCATGAATAACTATGAGTTTAAAAAGATCACCTTGTCTTTACTATGCTTCACTGGCTTTGCTAGAAGCTCCTGCCCTTTCGGGATGCTCCCAAATCCTGGGGCTCTGAGGTGCCGGCTTCTGGGGGAAGTGTGTTGGATGCAGGAATACTCTAGAAAGTCAAGGGCAGCCTGCAGGGGATGATGGTGGTTTACTCTATAGTTTCTGGGAATGGGGGGGCAGTTGGTGGAAATACTTGTACAATGTATGTAAAATTGAAGTTGGGAAGCACAAAGCATTTTCACAGAACATGGAGAGCATTTTCCCTAAAAAACTACCTCTGCGGCTGAAGAGAGCAAGTTGTCATTCCCTGCACAGTCTCGCAGCAGAGCGTGGGCAGGATTGGGAAAGATAGCTTTTTTCCCCCATGGATGTGTGTGTAAGTTGGGCCTCTCAAGGCCCAGTTTACTAACTGAACCACAAAACTGCCCTTTCTTGCTAGATTTCCTGCAGTACTCCCATCAGCTTGCTGAATTAGCTCATCTCACCCAGCTTGTTTATCTGAAGTTTCCTATCATACCACGAGAGTATGTTGCATCTATCAGCAAATGGCCAGATACTTGAGCTAAGCTAAAAGTCTCTCAGGTAGTGCAATCAGACATTTAAATTTAGCTCACAGTAAAAAGACTTTCTTTGGGACTTCTTGTCCCATTTGTTTTGTTTAGATGGGGTTTCCTTCTCTTCCCTTTCAAGGCTGTAGCCTGGGAGAGGTGTACTTGTTCCAAGCAAGGAAGTAGGAGAGAAGGGGCTGGGCTTCTCCTGTGCCTCCCTCCTCAACCCTTCTGTCACATCTGATTGCCATATGCTGACATCGTCCTCTACTGCAGACAGAGTACATCACCTGTATCCCATCAAAAAGAATCCCTGTTGGTTTTAAAGTCTGATTACCCCGGAATAACTCTTTTCTCTGTACTTGAGGCTCTGCCTGGGAGCTTTTGGGGAGCATCTTCTCCAGGACAGCCTCCCTTGGCCAAATCAGTAGGAGCTGGGTTAAACTCAGCTGGGATTGACTCTTGGTATAGTCTTAACGCTTTTCTCCCCCTTAGATGCTGAAAGTAGGAGCTAATCCCTTCCTTACCCCTGTTGATGGTACCTGTTGACTCCTGATCAGACATTTCAGCATGTTTAAGCTGTTTCAAGAGTTACCCACCTGATGAGAAGACTTAACCTGCTCCTGCTCATTGTATTATCACAGTTGCAACTCAAATGAGAAGCACTGAAATCTGCTGGCAAGCCCTCGCGGGACGACCAGCAGGAACCTGCCCTGCTGAGAAGAGTGGAATTCCTCTCAGCTGAAGGCGGCTGTCTGCCTGTCTTGAGGCTGACTGGCTGGTGAGGTATGGAAATGATGCTTAAGTTAAGTTAATCTTGCAGACCAAGGGGCTCGAAGCAGCTTTCCCAAGTAAGTCCCTGTCGGAAACTTCCTGCGCTGTTTATATCTTCTCCCATTGCTCACTGCTGCAACTTGGAGTATGCAGCCAGCAGCTCTGATGTAACTTTACACAAATAGTGCCCTTATGAAGGGTCCTGGCTTGACAGATTGAATCCCTTCTTAACAAGGCGCTGCTCTGTAGAGAATAATGTTGTAAATCCCCCTCTCCCTCCACAGTCACACACACGTGCTCCAACCTACTGAGGCCATCTTTGTCTGCTGTCCTGAGTTTCTCCCTCCTCCTGTATATGTGCCGGCCAGCTCCGGACCACGATATGGGTGAGCTGAGGGAGAATGGGATATTGACCCGGGCTGTGTTGAGGCTTGGGGTGGGCAGCATGAGCCAACGTGTACCTGGAGAACACGGAGAGGTGGCCTCTAATGGAGAGGCAGAGCCCTTCGGGTGCTCCAGGTACTCCACAAAGTGGATCTGGCAGTGCCACAATTCATCGCAGCCCTGCAGATGTCCATCAGCCAGAGTCAGCTACCCCAGGCTAAATGCGTGCAATATCTCAGTGCAGGCCAAAGAAATCAGGAGCAGGGTTTGGTATGGACACAGAGTCACCAGCTCCTGGAGTCCTGTGAAGAGGGCAGAACAGGAACCTTTGTTTTTAGGTATGTGTGTATATATAAGTACGGAGGGATACTGAGTTAAGTTGAATTGGAGCTGAAACCAGGGCAATTTAAGCCAATGAGTGCACACAGGTGTCAGTGAGTTAAAACTGTTCCCCCAACTCTTGCGTTTGCTGGTGGGGAAATGACCGTTTTCTCTACTCGTTAGTAATACTAGTTTGTGCTGTGCCTCTCAGCTTTGTTATGCTTTACAGTCTTGTTAGGGCTCTTGTGGGGAGAAATCCCATTAGTAGCATTATGACTCCATGATGCAGGAGGACTGTGGGTGGATGCTGATGGAGAATTAGGGCATCTAATACAATCAAGGACATAGGGCTTAAAAAACGTTGAGAACTGCTGCTAATGCAAGGAGAGAACACTTAAGGTGGGCATTTTTCACTCTCCTTGGCTGGACAGCTGTGAGAAGCCCTCTTTATCTGTGTTTTACTATTGGTTTTAATATTTGATCCTAGTATTTTTGGTGTTATGTCTAGAGATTCAAGCAACGTAGGACTTGCACGGTGTTTTCTTAATAGGTATTGAAAGAGCAATGAATTGAGCAGTTGAAAGGAAAGGAACGGTGGGCAGAGGCTAAGCTGTGTCTGAGGACTATCTTCTTAAATTCAATGAGATGGGATGGCCCTTGCTGTTGTGCTGTTAGGGGTGTGCTTTCCCAGCAGAGTCCCCACTCTCTCCTGTGAGCGTGCAAAGACTTGGGAAGAGGCAGAAGGGGAATACCTTCCTGGGTGCGCATGCATTTGCAAAGTAGTGCCAGTACTGGTGCGTGTTTTCAGATCCCGTTAGAGCAATCTCAACAAGCAGGCGTTTCTGAGTAGAGGAAGCTGCACGGCCGGGTGGGAGAATTCAGCACGTTGAGCGGTTAGTGTCGTTCCAGCGGATAGACGAGTTCATGCATTCACTGCGTTTGGGGGTGCAGAGCCTCGACTCCGCTGTGCAGGTATCTGGGCACAGTTGAATAACGCGTCGCAGCTGGGGCCTGGATTTTCGTCTTCCACTCTAATAACCATCCATTTCTCCTTTGCTTTCATTTCTTTGACAGCTGCTAAGCTAGGAGTTGGTTTCTAGCCCGGAGCAGTTTTGATGAAGTGCTATCACGCGCTAGCTAGTGTTGCACAGTGTTCAGAGGGATGAAGGCTCCAGTCGTTGAGGTCATGCTCTGAACTCCATCGTCCTGCAGCACCCCTACACAGATGTGAGGTGTTGGGGAACTCAGGGCTGTGCCTGGATAGCTGCGGATGGAAGGAACGTAGCGTCATTTCCACTCTAGTGATAGACGTTATTTCAAAAAGATCTTGTTTCCTTTGGCTGTGAGCAACATGAAAGCACAGTGAGATGGGCAGGGGGAACCACAACCAGTTCCAGGGCAGGCAAGGGCCCAGTCAGGGCTTGGTGGGCTGCTTGCTGTCAGGCTGCATTGCCACCTGCTGGGGGGACACAGCCCCTTGCTAAGGCCATCTTCAGCCGTGCTTTAATGAGGGGTGTCCCCAAGCCATTTTGGTCTGTGACAGACAATGGCTTCCACCAAAAGCTTGCAGAGGAAACCATGGTTTCCCCTCGTTTTCTGCTATGTAAGGCCCTTATGGGGGCACTCATGCTGTAGTACCCTGCCTGTTTTATAAAAATGAGTAGAAGAGGGCGAAGGTCAAAATGCCTTTTTGCAGCTCGGCCCTTGTGCAGAAGCATGGCCCGGCCTCCCCGGGAGAGGAACTGGATGGGGAACAAAACCAGAAAGCCCACCAGAAACCCCAAACAGGAGCACTTCTGAGCGTTTAAGCTGAACAAAAAGGTTACGTAAAGCCTCACCAAACCTGTAAGGGCACCCTCTTAGAGATAATATTATTATTGAAACTCCTTCAACAGGACATGCTGCAAGCTGCTGAGGAATCCCTGACCCCACTGCAAGTAGCAAACCTGTTGACTCCAGCATGTTTTCTCAGGCGTTTATTGCAGGCAGATCTGCTCTGTCCTCCTGCTATTGCACGTGACGCGTTCCTCTCTTGGATTTTCTCTTCAGACACTTTATAACTTGATGTGTTGTAACTCCTGGGGTTTAAATTTCCCAGTCCTGGGTGTTTGCTTTGACTTCAGGGTCTTTCTTTGGGTGCAGCAGAGGGGACGAGGGAGAACGCTGTAGCTGAACTGCTCAGCCATTCTAGGCAGGGAGATTTGAGGAAGCTGTGCTGCTCTTCCCAATATAAAAAACCAAAACAGAACAAAACCCCCCCACAACTCTTAAAATTTAATCGTACGTGCTAGGACCTTACTGCCTTGGAGCATGACTTGTGGTCTCCCTGGGACCAGCCCTTTGGTATCATTATGAAAAAACTCTACTCAAATTTGGCCAGGGTATTACCCTTTGGGAAAAGAATGAAAAAAACGAGGGGAAGAGGAAAAGGGGGAATGGGAGGGGAACCTTCCTCTTCTACCTTGCTCAGCTCCTCGCCTGGCAGACAGGAACAATGTCCCCCTTGCCTTTGGGGGTGGGAAGCATCCTTAATAATGTTCTTCTCATGCTGTTTAACAGGCTGTCCCTACTGATAAATGGCCTCTTGAAATCATACAGAATTTAAGGCAGAGTTTTGCTAGGGACCGTATTAGTCTGAAGTGTTTTCAAAGTGAGGCAGGCTTCAGCATCCAGTATGTATTAGATGACTGCAATGCTAGTTTATAAACTGATTTATCAAATGAGCTGTGCATCTGACTGCTAATGGTGGAGGCACTCATGACTGGTTATTTGACAACAGAATATTAGTTGCAGATTTAGCATCCATGCAGATTGCACTGTGGGCATGTGAGAAGTTAATATCCAGAATGGGAAATAAAACAAGTTGGATGCAAGCAGCAAAAACAGATTTGCCCCCTCCCACTGTCCCTGTCTTTATTTCATCTCTCCTATGGTTGGGCCTGCTGTCAGCTCTTGAGAGCTAAAATCAGGGCTGGCTTTCGGGGGGGGGGGGGGGGAATGCACACCTATAGATGCTGTTTGGCCAACAGTATTTGGGACATTTTTCATGTTACTGATAGCACTGTTAGGCATAGGAGTGAGCATGAATTGAGCCAGTCTGGCAGTGTATTCAGGCTGTCTTTATTTCTTGCAGGTATGAGGCACTTGATTTTAAAACAAAACACCATCATGGAGGAACATAACTATCCCCAAGAACTAATATTTAAACATATAAAATTCTGATAAAATCCCTATGATGTAGCTTGTTGAGAATAAATTTAAAATCCTTCAAATTTTTAGGGCTTTTTTTTTTTTTTTTCTTCTGCTCTTGATGAACTTTACCGAATCTTTCTGAGGCCTGGCAATACCAGTTTTACTGTTCCTTTCTTTCCCTTCCGCTCTCTGCATGTAACTGCTGCCTCTCCAGGCTTTGTCCTGTTCCCGCTCCCTCTGCTCAGCTCCGGAGTCCGGTGGAAGTGAGCAGCACCATGGCCCTGCATGAGGAAGGAGGGTCCACCAGTGAAAACTCACACTATGCTTCTTTCCCATCCCAATTGCTAATCCCCTCCCGGAAGAGCTTTGTCACAAACCTTAATAGAAATGGAAATCATAGAAAATATGGCCGTAAGACACCTCAAGCAGCCAAATCTTTCCTTCTTCTGGAGGGCTGGATCGCATCCTCTTTCTGTTGGCGAACGCTGCAATAGTCCTAGTGCTTTCAAGAGCAAACATTTAATATGGCCTCCCCTGTTTCTCAGGAAATAAAACTTACTGAAATGGAAGCTGGGGCTCCTTAGTTTCAGGTAAAGCCCTGGCAGTCCTGTACAGAGTAAAACTCGCACTCTGTGTGTTAGTGAGCACCTGTGAAAAAGCCACTTTGGATTGCTGCAGCTGCAGGGGCAAAAGTGTCTGAAGCATCCCAGCAGCATTTATCTATTCACAGCGTTCCCATAATCCACAGTCACCTTCCGTGTTATGGGTGTGCCTGAGAACATTGTAGCACCTTAACCAGAGTGGCTATTGGCATATCTTGAACTCTGCAGACATGATTCCTGGTCATAAAGGAGGGAAAAAAATAGCCCAAAGTTTGTTTGTTTTAGCATTTTATTAAACAGTGCGCCCCCTGCCAGTTGTACTCCAGGCCCTGGTGATTTGCAGACCAGCATATGAACCCTGGGACACGATGCTGCCACGGCACTAGGCTGCACGAACCATCTCTTAGAGGAGAAATGATGCCCAGGAGGAATCCAGGCTTGCAGGCAAGTGCCCCTGCACTGCCAGAACAGGCAGGCTGGAAGGTAGCTTACAGCAGGCCTCAGTTACAGGACTCCCTCCCATCGCCATGCTGTTTGAGTAGCAAAATCCTGCTCTCGAGGCTGTGCTGCTTACTTTCCAGTCGCTTGCCCGTGCTGCTGCAATCCCATGAGCGATAGGGAAAAAGACCGCTGAGTCTGCATGAGCTTGAGGCTCCTGCCAGGAACACCCACCCAAAAGCAGATGAGCTGCTCTGCGCTTCAGGCTGTTTCCTAACAAATCAGCTGAAGTGTGTGATGACAGCACAAGGCTGGGCTGTGAGGAGACAGGTGACCTTCCAGGGCATGGTTTCTACTCTTTGCTGAAGCAGCCCATCCACGAGGTTCTTGCGAGTCTGCCACTGTTGTTAGGAGGCGAGACTGCCTTATGCTCAGGTGCGTGTGGGCTTGCTCTTACCAGCCAGGTCTGGTCCTTGTGGTAAAAGCACAGCAAGCTCTGGAGCAGGCAAGGGCAGCTGGGGGCTGCCTCAGCCTCCCTACTGCTGGTACAGGAGCTCGCCTGCTGAGAGGCTGCCCAGCCCTACCTGGCAGCCCCCATGCCTGGGAGGCTGCTCTTAGGTAGCCTGAGTAGTCAGTGAAGGCACCCTTGAGAGACCAGAACCCGCATCCACTCCTGTGCAGGCTGAGGAGCCTCCCACAGCCAGCACAAAGCAGTACATCAGGGTCAGTAACCTTCGCTGCACCCAGCATTTAGCTCACGCTCAGTGCTAAGACTGGCTCACAGGGTCAGGTCCCCAACTGCTGTAACTCTGTGTAGCATCAGCAGGGAATAGCAAAGCAGATTAACCCCTTGCAAGGATCTGGTACGCTGAGGGCCCAAAGCTTTTTAACCTAGGGCGGATTTTCCAGCTGCTAGTTGGGTGGATTCGTGCTTGCATCTCAAACTATAACAAGCAGTAACAAGCCAAACAAGTGACTCAAATTATCCAGGTTTAGGAAAGCTTATAAAACAAAGCCTGTTTAAAAAAAAAAAAAATCTACACAGGTAACAGGTTTAAACACTGACAGAACTCAGTGGAATACATTTCTTTTCCCATGCTGCTGCTGGTAGGCTTGGTTCCACCGAACATCTATGATGCTCATACACAATTTTAAATATGGCCTGCAAAAAAAAAAAAATTGAAAGCTGAACAGGAGAGACCACACCAGCAAGCATTCTTAGCTGACTTTTAAACTGAAGTTTGCCATTAAATGATCAATGGACTTTTGGAAGGTTTATCGCAAGATCATGAATAAGCACAAAAGCCACTGGATTATTTGTTTGCCTGTCACTGAAAAAATGCACAAAAAGCTATACATAATAGCCTTTGCCTGCCAAGCAGACAGGTGTAAATCTAGGACAAGGCTTTGGCATGTCATTTCCAGCTGTGCCACTTGCAATCTGACAGAAAAGACACATATAGAGACTCTACAGTCCATCACATTCACTTCACGTGGAGCAGCCCAGCTACTGAGCTGCCTGCTCCCTGCATGGTCAGAAAGAAAATGCTTAGAAGCAAATTGCAGGGCAATAGTCCCAGTAGTTCATCTTTTGTTTTCCAAAGGCAACTAAATTCCTGTAACTACCTGTCAGCACAAAAAAAGTTAAATGGGCAAAGGTACAGTCAGTAGAAAACTTTCTCCCAGTAAATGGGATACAGAAAATAGCAAAACTCTGTAAAGCCAACAAAAGATTATACATTTACTCCCGCCCACTCCCAGCCCTGCATTTTTAGGAGACGCCAGCAAAATCTAAATTCTGTCTTTTAAATCAAAACAATGCAATGAGATGGCTAGAAACGTTAACGAACTCAGCATGTCATCAGGAGGATGGATTTACGTTCAGTTAGGTAAACAACGATGAGTTTGGAAAGAGGAGAAAGCAACTTCGAACTGCTTTTCCAAGTGCAGAAGGATTCAGCTAGGGCATTGCCAAGCTCAGGTTTAGAGTTCAAATGCAGGGAACTTAGCCTTGGTCGGCACCAGCAGGTCAGCAAGAAAGTAAATTGTTCCAGCCATTCCTGAGGACAGAAAAAAAGAGAACACGCTCCAGAGAGATTCCCTTCAGGCACCCATATTAGCAGTTATTCAGAGGGTGCATGAATGAGTTATGAAGACCAAAGCAAAGAAAATGTACTCAGAAGGATGTAAATCTTTTCCAAGGTCTGAACGTGGTTTTCCGTAGCAACTCAGGCACTTGAGAAGGGAGAGCATTTTGAAGTTAATCAGGTGTTGAAAAAAGCCTGGGCAAACTGGAGGAGTCTTCCCCACTTCCAGCCCCCTCCCTTCTACTCTGTCTGTCCTCAGGTTTAAGCTTCTAAATGCCTTTGCAAAACTTTTGGCCCTCAGATCCCTCACTGATGTAATTGGCCTTGTTTATGGACTGCAGCAAAGCTAGGGAGATTTACAGTAGCTGAGGAACTGACTCTTTCAGCGATCCCCACTGACGGCCCGTTTTTGGGGAGCCGTTCACAGGAGCCACAAAGTGCCACGGGAGCCAGCAGTGCCTACCAGAATGACTCCATTTGTTCTTCACTGATCATTGGAATGGAACTGGAAAGCCCAGGAAGGATTTCAGTCCTTAAAAATGCATATAAGAGAGAGAAGCCTGTCTGAGAAGCCAGGCTACAATTGCTGTAAGGTAAGCTTTGTTCTGTGCCCGTTAAATAATTCCTCCTGAGACTTGTGAGCAGGAGCCCCAAAGAGAACAAGATGCTGCAGCTGGAGCCACTGGCCTGTGCTATTAGAAGACTTCTGGGAACGGGTAAAAACGGTGAATACAATTTCCCTCCCATCCTCTACACTGAGTTTTGAATTCAGAGGAACATGTATTCAGTCCTCCTCAGCGCTGGACTGGATAAGGCCCCGGAGCAAAACAAAGACTAGAGAGGGAGGTTACCTTCAAAGAGAGAGAATGGCGTATCTGGAGTCCGGCACCCATGTTGACCATAGCTTAAACACCACTCTGCAAACTGGGAAAAGGGGAACAGAAATGTCCAAATTTTGTTAGAGATGGATCTTAAAAATTACCATCCCCATCCTCACGTCATCCCTTGGCAGAGCAAGGCTTCTGCATGATACTACTTCTGTGCAGGCTGTCAGACAGTGACTGCACTGTTGAAGGACTGTGCTGGTGGAGCTGGTTAGATCTAGAAATTAGGTTACAAAGGAAATGGAAGTGATATAAAGGGCAGAAGTGAATCATCCCTCCCCCTTCCTCATGCGAGCTCTCACCTTGCAGGCCCTGTACAGGTATTTCATGTTTTGAGTGAGGTTGTACAGTGCTAGGAAGCCATAGGCGTTGCCAGCTGCCCCGTGGCACAGCCCATAGCCTTTCTTCAGTAACCCATACTGCCAGATCACTTCTGCACACTGCAGGGCATCATTTAGGTACTGCTCTTCCCCAAACACCTGTAGAGACAAGAAAGATTACCTCCTTGCTGAGGCAATTTCCTCCACACTGACAGCATCCCTGGGTGAGCGGGGAAGCTCAGGTTCATTATTAGCTCCTCTCCTACTGAAGTCTTAAGAGCTGTTCTTTGCTGTTTGCTTTCAAATGAAGGCATTTTTAACGTGATGAATAGGGCTGTATGACATTACTTAATGCCCAACTAGCTATCACCATCTGTCACCTGTGACACAACACCCCACATGGCTCATGGGTATTTTCAGAAATAAATTTTCAAAAGACTAATTTCTGTTTCAGTCAGTGGTCCCTGCAGGGTGATTTCATTACGACAAGACGTCCTGCTCTCTGGCAGGGGGTTCCCAAAAGAGTTTTCTCAATGATCAAACTCCAAGTTTAGGGGTCCCCAAAGGCTCTTCGGATTATCTAGTACCTTGTAGGCCTGAATAAGCATGTAGATAAGACCTGGTGCCCCATGGCACCAGTGGACAAGTAGGTCTCTGGTATCATCGATGCACGGAGGGTAATTGCCTGATGGGAACTTGAGCTGGCAGACGTAATCCACGCTGGGTTTGACTGTGTTGTGCAGTTTCACTTGGCTCACTCCAAGGCCAGGCTAAGAGAGAGAAAGTGTTAAATCAGAGAGAATTACCTTTCTGTGTCTCCATGAAAGGCCCAAGGCCTGCTTGAAAGGCAGAAACAAAGCTGACTGTTGCAGCATCCCTTCGCGCTCCTTGTATGTGAAGCTGTTTCTGTGGTCTGGGCTTTTGCACTTCACAAAGACCCACTGGCACTGAAGAACAGAGGCCCCCGGGCTGCTCTGTCCTTCAGCACGGTCTCACTTCCAGCCATACCTTAGTGTCCCCAGAAACAGTGACTGGCCCTAGTATGTCAGCCAGCCCTCTAAGCAAGAGAAGAGAGGACTTCTGAAGATGAGTAGCAATAGTTTCAGGCAGGAGGTAAAGCCCAGAGAAACAAGACTAAGGGTGAATACCAAGAATAATTCCTAGCACGCAGAGCACCTTAGCTCTGAGCTGGAGGGCCAGCCCAGCTGGAGGGCTGTGATGCTGCGTTTCCACAGATGTTCTCGGGTAACTGCAAGGTGGTGATTTCACCACTGATCTCAGATGAAAGCAGGAGAGGGACTTCAGTGTCCTCTCCCAGTTATGCTGCCGCATATGAAATCTGTGCAGTTCTGACTTCTCTTGGCAGACTGCAATAAGAACTCTAGTCTAAGGATCACAGTGTTCCCAGGTTGATAACTTGTAAATTAAAAATCAATAGTTGTGCTGTAGAACCACTGGAGATAAAAGTCCAACGTCCTCCTCTCCATGTTTCGCTCATTTGTTTCCCCCCAAGGCTTTTTGTGCGTTTTGCCTGGCTGTTCCTTTCCGTGTCACATGAGGCACAGTTTGTGCTTAAAGGGAGCTGATCCTTGTACAGCCAAGAGCATTCCAGGCTCCTTGTACTTCGTACAGCAGGCCACATGCACGAATCCTAGATGGTAATTTATGGGGGACTTAAGACTTAAAATTCTTTAAAACATCACCCTGGGAATGAGCTCAGGGGCTCGTCACAGATTTGGGCTCATAGCACACTGCAGTTTTCCCTGCCTCCAACTAAGCCATTCTGTACTCCAGGGCAATAATCACCCCCCATCTTTCTTATTTCTCCTCTTGCCAAATCCCCTTCTGCTTCAAAAGTGCCAACCACCCCTTCCTCTCTAACCAAGTTATATAAGAGGGTTAAGTTCACAGAACGCCGCTCCTGCCTATAGGCTCCAACTTTGAGGCTCCGACTTCAGACTTAAAGAGCTCAAGTGCCTGAAAGCTTGTGGGTTCTTTTCCACCAGCTGTGAGAGTTCAGTCTAATAAAAGATATCACCTCTTTCTATGAACCTTGCCATGTTAAAATAATGTGCATTTCTCAGTTATCGCTATTAATGCTTTGAAAATACAATGTTATTTATTGCTGTGATTTTTTAAGAGCTCAAGCATTGTAAGCATATCCACATAGTGACCCACACAGGGGAATTACCACCCACAGTTCAGAGCTAGGTAATGGAAGATTTCCACACCTCCAGTGAGTCATCTAAAATTGTGAGAAAGACAGTATCAAAGCAAAGGGGTGCAGCAGCTCCCAACCTCTTGTCTCACATTGCCTGCTTCAGGCACTACAGACCTCAGCTGCTTTATAAAAGTAAAAAATTTCACACCTTTAATATTGGGATATAAACCCTGATTTGAAAATCTAGGCAGTTCCCCATGTCTTAAGATGACTAAGATCTCTTTCACTTACTCTTATAGAGATTTTCTCTCTGAAACAATCTGATGTTGCTCCAGATAACGACCTCAGAAATGCAGGAAGCCCACAGACACCAACACAAGGGAATAATTTACAGCGATTAGCACAAGAGGTGGAAGCTCAGACCAGCTGAGCCATGAGGCTTCATCATGTGAAACTGCCGATATAATGCAGGCCCCATTTTCCTAGGGCCCTCCATGGAGGCAGGAAATCCAATCTCACAGACATGGAGAAAACCCTTGGCAGTGGGGATGCATGACCCAGCAAGGGAGGCTGCCCAGCTTGACATTACCCAGAGCCAATGCAGCCGCTCTCCCTTGTTCTAAGAGAAGTGAAACAGCTGCCAAAGGCCCATCCTCTCCAGCTGTGTCTTACCTGCATGAGATAGTAATAAATCCCAGCCAAGCCATGGGCTGCCCCTACGTAGTACTCCTGGTACCATTCATACATGAGTGGGCTCTTTGCTGTGAAGTTCTTCCTTTTGGCCAAGTTCTCGCCTGAGGCCACAACTGCTTCACAGACCTATAGAGAGCAACAGATGTGGGTGAGAGAAATGCCGGTGCCGTGGAGCCAGCACAGTGAGTATCCCAACACATAACAAAGCCATAGGCTGTTCTTATTCTGATTGTGCAGAGGGGAGACCATGCATGAGGGAGTGAAACAGCTGCCACTTCAGCACTGTGTATGGATTTACATGGATTAGGAAGGGCATCTGGTGCCCTTTCCCTTTGGAAGGACAGTCTGAGCAGTGGCGATACCAGGAGATGGTTTTTCACTTGTTGCCAGAGTTCTGTGTCTGGCATTAGTTTCTACCTGCCCAAAGATGTGCTGCACAGGAGGAGGTGGAGGGCAGATCAGCAGGTGGCTGGTTTAGCCTTTGCCGTAGAGAAGCCACGGTACCTGTTGAATATGACTTTGAGGGATCTTTTCCTCTCCGAAGTGCTTGTTCACAAATAGCAGCGCATAGAGATAGCCCATGCGCCCGTAAAGCAGTTCATCTGGCACTCGTGGGTCAAGCTTGTGTAGGTGGAGCAAGCTACAAAGAAAAACTTGTATAGCAGGATTAGAGGAACAGGACATCCAAAGCCATGTAACCAAGCAGCAAGATGGGAGCTCAAAAATACTATTTGTCCCCTAGTACTGCCCACTCCCTGTGAGATGTCAGGCCAGTCTCTGGGTCTCAGCCTTCCAGCTACACGAGGTGGATAATCCCTGATAATCCCTCCTTCCCTTCTGCTTTTTGTTTGGCCTTTGCTTTAGTCTGTTCAATGCTGCACAATGCAATTACAGTATGTGCTTGTTTCTATAGCGCCAGCTCTGTGAAAACTCTTTGTGGGGAAGCCTGGGCTATAGGAGACGGGCAGCATAAAGCTGCTGACTGCTCAAGGAAGGCAGCCTGCCCCAGTTGAGCAGTGAATGCTTGTCCACCATTACCCCCTCTACAATGCCTTTGGGAAGTCAGCCCCTTTGCCAAAAATGACTATTTTCAAACTTAACTGGTACCTGTTTAACTTGGCTGCTGGGGGAACGCTAGAAAGCCAAGCCGGTGCTGAGGGTGTCTGGAAAAATCTCACCCCTTACTCTTAAGTCCTGACTGAGATAGCAAAGCCACTTCCCCTCCATGCCCCAAAATCGCTAGGGCTTCCCTGTCAGTGGAGAAAGAGGTGCTTGCAAGAGGGAAAAATCTAGATAAGAGGTGGAGAGAAGGGGCTGGACGTGTTCTTTAGCATCAACCCTCCAGGGGTCATGTAAGAAACCTTCTCCAGGGAGAGTTACCCAGCCCAGGCAGAGCACGAGTGCTGTGCGCTGCCTGTGGTGAGCCCCATGCCGAGGACCGCTTGGCTGGCACCAGGCGTTAGCCCACAAGCCCAGAGCGAGAGGCCTGCTGGAGTCAGAAAATTTCAATGCCTTTTTCAGGCTATTGGCATGTTGCAAGTATGGTGATACGCCGGTGGTGCTAACAGTGACTGACAGCGCAAGTTTTCCTCTGTTTTGCCCCTCATCACACTTCCACCAAGGTTGGATGTCCTTCTCTGTCGCAGCAGTGAGCAGGAGGCAGGAAGGGGATTGTTTTTGGCTTTATTTTTCTGTTCACCTGAGGCAGCAGCCTGAAAAATGTCAGCACTTTTAAAACACCAGCGTGAGCAGCTTCAAGCCAGTTTCCTCAGCTGCGTCCTGCTGCGGTTTCACCCTGGGAGAGCTGTGTGTGCAGGGCTCCCCTGCCACAGCAGCACGAGGAACAGCTAAGGTGCCTCAGCAGCCCTTGCTCTCGGGCAGAGCAACCTGCTGTAAAGGAAGGAGCAACCGGGTGTCCGGAGTACCTGAGGAGCAGATGGGGGATGCTGGGCTCTGACTGTGGCATGAAAGCCTCCCTTGGCACTGGACTCAAAGCGGCAGAGGTAGTAAAGAGAAAGGAGAGAACAATGTCTCAAGGTGGGTGGTGCGAGATGCCTGGGATGCAGCGGGGCTGACTGCATGCAGAATGCATTCCTCAGACATAAGGGGGTAAACGGAGGGCCCTGAAAGAAAACCACTGCTCGCAAAGCAGCCTATCATCTCAAGTGCAAAAAATCAGTATTTGCTGGACAGAGGGAAAGTGAGAAAGCTGTACAGTAAAATGGGATTTTGCACTGGCTCTAAAAGCAAGCCCTTGACCTCCCGAATTGGTGGGAGATGGCAGGTTAAAGAAGACTCCACGAACATAGCTCAGGTTTTCACAAGCTCTTGGGAAATGGGCTGCCGTGAAATATTACATCTCTCCAGAGTGCAAAGTATATTTATTGGTCATGAACTCATTTCAGCAAGAGCAAGCAGCCAAAAAAAGCAAGCTTCTGTCTCTTCCACTGCAAGGAGAACCTGGCTGATGAATTCTCTCCTCAGGCTCTGTTTTTTTCATTTTATTTTTTTTGGTAGTATGTTCAAGCTAACTGCTCTGGGAACTAACTGGTGGTAGAGTAAGGACTGTGTAACTTGCTTCATGAAAGCCCCATTTTCTCTTCGTAGACTTGCACGGGAAAAAAAAAAACCTGTTTCCACAGCTCTGCCCTTATTATGCCATTAGATGGCAGTGCAGAATTAATCTTGAGTTTCCCTTCTGCCATAAAACTATAGATGGAACAGGAGCGACATGTGGAGGGGAAAACTGCACCAAGAAAATATGAATTGGTGACTTCCCTCAACTTGGGGTTATATCCCAACCACAACTGGCCAGTACTGTTTGACAGGTTAGCGCGCTCTCTCTCTCTCTCTCTCTCTCTGTTAGCAAATATATGAATCCTAATAAGATTCACCACTTTGATATGATATTAAGCAAATCGCTGCCCAAACCACATCATCTTTGAAGAAGGGAATTCTGTCCTCTGACTGGCTGTATCTGCGTAAACCAGGAGCTATTCTTGGTCAGTAAAGGCATGGGAACTGAGTGTCCAAATCTTACAGGAACCTCTGATTCCCACTTTTGTTTTTTAAATGGTATTATTCATCTTTTGCTCATGACCATTTGAAGCCATTCAGTGTTGTTCTGAAGTTTTGGGTTTTTTTTCCCCTTGCTTGTGTGCTGACAACTCATAAATGGAAACTCAATCCAGGGCTGTTTCTCACCTTCTCAAAGCTTATCTCCCTTAAGCAAGAAAAGCTTGCAACTGCTATCTCTTCCCTTTCTTAAATTTTTTCCCTTCCCCTGCTACTTCCTGATCTTGTTGTAGGACCGCTTACAAGTCCTGACCTTTGTTGGATACGTAAAACAAAAAATACTTGAAAACAGTTGAGGCAGGTAATAGAAATAAATGAATCATAACCAGGGCCGTTCAGCACTCGAAAGGGCACTTCGATCTAAGGTTTAAGTCCAAGTCAACTAATAAGTAATAAGGGGAAAACCAGTGACAAAATTCTTCTAATAATGCTGCCCCATTTCTCCTTTTCATCAAAATACCTGTTGAAGCTAAATATAAAGGTTCTGGAAAAAATCCCAAACTTCAGTTTGTGGATTTTGGTTGGTGGGTGGGCTTTTTCTTTCTTTCCTTTTTTGTTTTTTTTTATTTTGGCAACATTTTTTCCCTGTGTTTCACAGAATGCTGTGACTCCTCTTTCTCTGAATAATTTCTAAGATGGAAATACCAGCTTAAGAATAACCTCACTCTCCTACCCCTGGTCCCAGCCTGCAGGCTGCCAGACAGGAGCGCTTGCCCTTAAGCTAGCTACTTCTCTAGGGCTGAACAAATCTGTGTCGCTTTGCTCAGTTGCTGGATTCTCTCTCTCTTGCACCAGACTGTGGCAAAACGTACTTTGGCTCAGAGGAGAGGGCCTGGTAAAAGCCCAGACCGGCTCTAGGAGGAACATTAGGTCAAAGACGTAACTGAATGTGTTACCGAGTGATGCAGTCTTCTGACTGCTTGTGGTTCTGCAGCTTGTGGTAGATGACTGCAGCCACTGCCAGGGGCCCAGCATCTCCGCACAAGAAGGTGATGGATCGTCTTGTCAAGCAGCTCAGGCTCTTTTTCACGTACTCGTGGGCCACCTGGAGGTATGCTGGGTCTCCATACACGTTGTACAGGTGCAAATACAGCAAGGCAATGCCTGCAAAAGGAACATAAGGATTACAACCCGTAGAAAAGTTTACCTGCTGTGTCCCTCCCATTAAGCACTGTGGCTGTTGTAACAAACCTAGAAGCCAGATCTAGGCCTTATCTCAGGCATGCACCTTCTAGGAAGGCTTCTCAGACGCATCCAAAGACATAACCCAGAGGTGCACCATCCACAGCTTCTTTTCCTGCTCTGTAGCCTCCTCGTAACTGGTGCTGCTAATAAGTGTCTTGACCTGCTGTCCAAACAGCAGTGTCTGGGCCAGGAGGTCCTGGGCACAGCAGAGCTTCTAAAGCACAAGTTGCAATTCTAGCAGCAGGACTCCAAAAGATGAGACCTAGACAAGCCTGCCTAGGTCTAGCAACTGTACCTGCAACTGTGCTGTTAAACAGTAAAAAGCATCAGGGACAGGCAAGATGGTACTTGTGGCAGAGCAGTGCTGAGACTTGATCCCTCTCCTCCATGCCAGGAAGTGGTGGGTTGGGTCACTTCACTTGGAACAGGTGAGAAAAAGCAACATGCCATCAACACTGAGAAGCAGCCTCCTTGAAGCACTCTCCTTCCTTAAGTGGAGATCCAACTTGGCTCTTCCCTCCCACTGGGAAGCACTAGCCAGGTGGATTTAACTCTCTAGACACCTGTGGCTGCTGGGCAGGTCCCAAAGCCTACTTCAAGGAAAGGAGCATCCTAGAAAAGAAAGGAGCTGCCAGACTCCCTCTTCCTGCCACACACCATTCATGAGCAACCCTTGTCTGAAATATAAACAGCTACCTGAAATGCTGGAAAAGCTCCCTGGTCCTCCCGTGATCTTTTCAATATGTACGCAGCTACAGAAACAAAGCTGACTGCTACTAGGAAGTTGCATCAATAGCTGTCCTTTGACTCTGTCTGCCCTGTCTTTTAATACGTCACTGAGGAGTCCTCAGCGTGTCCACGTTAGAAAGGTTTGCCACGTTTGAACCACCCTTGTGATTTATCCTCAGACATGCTTCGGAGAAGCTACTGGCCTGCATCATTTCCAGAGAAGTTCATCTCCCCCCTTACTGGTAACCATTTCTAAGAAGACAAGTCTTGTGTTTAAGCCTAAATCATTAGAGCCAATCTCTGCAGATTTTGATGCTGTAAGAGGAAAAGAAATTGCGGGGGGAGAAGCATGCTGTGAAATTACCTTCTATGGTACTGAGGACAATTTTAAATTTAGGTCATTTCTTCATTTTCAATAGGTAATCTCCAAAGCTTTGTGCTACGGACAATTCAATTTCACATGTATTTTAAGGACAAATTTGTATTTTCTGCTGGAGTTAATAACCTTATCCTTTCTCTAAGCAGTTCAGTGTTAGTGTTTCCAGAGAGAGAAGCTCAGAAGTGTGGTACCATCGCTCAAGTTTGTAAGGATGTAGACATGAAGCCCTTCTTGAAAGGGGAACTCCCTTTCCAGCTAGCAAAGGCCAAGTGACCCTCCTTGATTCGTTTAGCACCTAGCACAGCCTCTAGACCTCTAATAGGGCTGATAGCTGTCTGAGCACAACTTATATTCTCAGATTATCTGCTTTAATATCTAACTTTTTGGTCTGTAAGTAGCTTCTAGTCCCACTGCCATCCTAACGCTCTAATTACGTATGTAACCACCATGTCAAGACTACTGCTAGGACTGGATTCTAGGAAAGTAAAAGTTGTGGTATTGTTTTCCTCCAATTTCTTCTTTGCCATGTGTCCTTTTTTAAAAAAAACCCACCCCTCACCACCTTTATCCCCAGGCCCAGGCATTCTGTAACAGTGGCTCTTTTGGAAAAAGCTCCAAGAATTGTAGCCTGTATTGAGGGATGGGAGCGAGACCTTTACTTCACCATTAATTTTTTTTTCTTTAAAAAAAAAAAAAAGAAACAAGAGCCTTACAAAGCCAGTCTAAAGATGGTTTCCTCAACTTTGTAGAACAGCAAGCCTGTTCCTTCACTTGTAATTAGAAGGAATTCATACTCCCAAGCTGATAGGAAGAGCAAAATACTTTGCTGCATTCGGCACGTTGCTTGCTTTGTTGTTATCAAACAGCCCAGAAGCAGGGAAGACCAGCGGAAGAGGGCAGGGCCCTGCATAAAGAGGTGGTATTTAGCAGACGTGTGTAGGAGGATGTGCTGGTGATATGCAAGATAAAATCATCTGGGGGAAATACATATTAACCTGTATTTAAGATGGAGGCAGTGTGGTTTGGAAGCTGGAGAGGTTCCAACTCATGATCTCAGCTCAATGAGGCAGTGTTGCTCTGCCCAAGTCATTCCACAATTCTACCTTAATCTCTCTCCAGTAGCACCATCTTCACCCCCCCCCCCCGACCAGGTAGGGTTTGAAGACTGACTAGGGTTTTGGCATGCTTCAAGTGCTAGATCTAGTAAACAGTGGATCTGCTCTGCTGCCGTTGCACCCTGGAGGTCTGTGTTCAGTGGACTGGTGTTTCAAATGTATTTGACCTCTCTTGCATCAATTCCTGATTATTCCCACCAGAACTGTGATGCAGTTGCTGCTTCTGGCCTGCTACTGCCCAAGATTTATGGGCCCTGTTCTGTTTATAGGTTACTACTGGACCACCTTCTCTATAGTTTCTCCAGACTTCCAAGTTTCTTGCTCCTGGAAGTGTAAGACGTGCTGCTCAGCCTCATGTGATAGAGAATGCATCTGACCTCACTTGATAGTACAGGCTATGGTGAACGTATGTGTTAAGTGACAGCAAATCCTTTAGCAGGGCTCTGCTGACTGGAAGTGCTGTCTCTGGTGTGCAGGAAGCCAATGCATTGCAGTATTAATGCCTGAGATACCTGCTAACTGTAGGGGAGCATGAGGCAAAATCCACTTTGTCTCATGCAGACCCTGTTTATTTAACATCTTCAGTAGGACAGCGAACAGCATCTCTCTTCTCTCACCATCACACATGGGGAGCGTTGTGTATGCAGGGGGTGCTTTGCTGCGTTAAAGAAATCTCTGTGAGGGATACATAGGAGGAGACTTAAATGCACGCAGCAGAAACGGAACTATGTTTGCACCTGGCTGAACCAGACAATTAATGCCGACTTCTGACTTTAATGCTGACTTCAGCAACCACTGTCTCCATCAGAGCAGAGAGCACTGGAGGTGTCAGACGAGTTCTTGCTGGAGAGCTAAGGCACTGCAGTTGGCTGAAAGAATACCTTGTCCACGTGACCGTGCTGTTGACCAAACAAAAGTAAAGCTGTGCCTTAACTTTCCTCCTTGTGTCAAGTTTAGACTTGTGCTTCGTGTGGGATTGTGCTTCCCTTGCAAAACGTACTGCTGGTGAGAGAACAGCAGTAGGAAACAAAGCTTCTCTTTCAGACTGAGTAGAGCACATTAAGGCAAAAGGAAGCCCTGTTTGATGTCAGCTCCACGGCAGCCCCGTTGCTGACACTGTGAGCAGAGATCCCTGCCAGACTGTTCTGAACACACCTCCTGTCTATGAGGAGCTGACCTGCAGTGTGGTCCTTTCACAAAAGTCAGCAGGCTGCCACAAGAGGAGATTTCTGGGTCAATGCTAATTTGGACAAGTTCCAAACCTGTCACCTACCATAATAAAGAACTCTGAGCTCTTATGTTGACCCAAGGACCCTCAAAGTAGGATGTCAAACAGATGGAAGAAGCAGAAACTTACCCTAGTGAGGAAACCCGATGTCACTTTACTGAGTCAGGTATAGGGTAAAAGTTACAGAGGGGGTGGAATAGCTCTGCTACCTAGCTCAAAAGATAACGAGCATCTCTTCTGGTGGAGCAACGTGGGATGTCAACTCACACTTACAAATGCGTACCAAAAGGGGGCTGAATGGGATGCTAGGGGGCTGTGTCACCCCATGTTCAAAACTGCCTGGGAACTGACAGGTACATCCTACTGTCTTTCTAGTGCATTGTGGGACATAGGGCACTTCTCAGGCTGCCTAAGCTTCTCCAGATGCCAGATTGGGGTAACAAAGCTCCTTTTGCGAAAGCAAACACTTCTCCTTCTGTTAAAAATGCAAAACAAAGCCCAGTCCAAAACAAAACTACCCCTTATACCATCCTGAATCCTAGAATGGTTTAGGTTAGAAGGGACCTCTTGATCCAAGTCCGCCTCAACATAAGGCCAGCTTCAAACTTCCATTCGATTGCTCAGGGCTTTGTCTAGGAATATCTCCAAGAAGGCGATTTCACAAGAACAACCCACCAGGCACTTGGCAGGAATGTGGCTTGTATGGGCATGTGGATGACAAAGCACTCTTTTCTCTCTCCTTGAGTGTAATCTCTTTCCCTCTTACTCTGTAGGCATTATTTCGGGATTGCTGTTCTTCTGAACAGAACTCTTTAAGGGGGTGCAAGTTCTGAGGTCTGAGTTTTGAGGTTAAAACTAAGATATCACACTAAAGCAAACGAGAGAGGTTTTTCCAGAAGATTTCTTGGATAGGTGTGGTCAGAATTTCTGTCCATTCTTAAATACCTTTTCTCCCATCTGATGTGCCTTCTGAAGAGTCCTCTCAAAAGGCAACTCAGCCCTACTCTTCTCCGCTCACCAACAGGCCAGCCAGAAGCTTTGGGTGGGGGCAAGCCACCTGGACTTGCTGGTTTGCTTCAGAGGACCTCACACTCTGAAAGCTTATTGCTAGAGAAGGGAAGGCTTGCATGGAAGACAAACTCCAAAAGCGCTGCCGGAATGTGCAAGGAGGAGAATTTCCTTTATATAACATTTCAGGTGGCAGATCACCTCATCAGCTTGGAGGGACATGAAAGTCCATCAGGCAGCAGACTCGGGAGCTTCCCAGCTCTGTCATCAGCCTAAGAGGTGACAGCAATGAAGTCAGTCTCCCTCCATCTGCTTTCCATCGCCTGTGCTTCCAGTCTGAAGTCTTTGGAGTAAGGCCTCTTGCACTATGAGAAATATCAACACATATGTATGTACTCTTAGGTGTCCTCACGCTAATCTATTGGAAAATGGATCAGACAGTTGTGTTCCTGCCAGGATTTGAACCGCTTCCGATTCAAAATTAGCTTACGGCAGTTTACCTTCCCTCAGTCAACATTTTGATACCAGTGAAACACATTAAAACCACAAAGGCTTTTACAGCGGTCTAGTTAAATTGACTAAAAGACGAAAGAGAACAGGAGAGCCGAGTCTGGCCTATATGCAGGCATGCACCAGGCTTGGCCTACAGAGCCTCGATCTCTGTGGGGAACCGAATGAGAAAGTAACAAGCTGCCTCAAATGTGTTTTGAGGGCATTCAGCCTTACACTGGATAATTTTGATCTGAAGTGTGTTTTTGCTGCCTCTGAGCTGAAAACCTAAGTCCTTCTCTCCCTCTGCTCCAACTTCCTGTGCCAAGAAGCTGTGGCTTCCCTGGCACAAATGCAGGCTGGAGAAACAGGGCTCTCAAGTGTGCTGGGGAAGAAACGGGCACAGAAGTAAAATGCCAGCATATGCTGTGCATTACTGGGTGTAATGGAGTATGCTCAAGTATGTTACACTTCGTGCAGAGTTCGCACTAAGACTCGCGTTTCAAACCTCTCTTACTAGCAGCCACAAGAGTGCGGATTGATTTCAGACTGCTGGGCAATGATTTACGTGAGAAGATACTCAACAAGCCTTTTCTACATAAGCAATTAAGGGAAAAAGCTGCTGTCTTGGCCCAATTAATTTCCTCTCTGGAAACCGCACTGCATAAATTAACGTAGCTAGGATTCAGAAGAGAAGCGGGGGGAGAGAGATACAGTGTAATGTCTGCAAACCTCACTTCTCCAGCTGTGACCTGCAGAAAATCATTCTATGGGCTTTTTCTAATCCCATCAGCCAGGGCAAGGTTTGTGTGCCCAGTGAAGAATGATCCCCAGGGAGAAGAGAGGAATCCCTCTGGAGAAACTTCTTTCCAAGTAAAAACAAACTGAAATCCTACTAGAGCTCTCACACCATTTCAAAGCAGCAGTCAGGTTCTGGCAGAAAGCTCCTTACAACCACCCTATGGAAGAAAACAGTCTCCTGGGAAAGGTGTTCACCTTCTCCCCACTTTCAGAGTACTCCTAACAGCAGCTAGTTGTCCTGCTTTCTCCTGAATTATGCTGATCGGAGGCAGGCTCTACTGTCATGACAAGTACCGTCTCCGTGCCTGAAGAGTAGCTTCATGTGAGGAGCGCCTTTCAACCCAAGGGACCTCAGAGCAAGGTCACACAGACTGGAGGCCTAGACCCATCTCGCAGGATGAGATCAGCCAGCACTGAGCAGAAACGCATAAATTCACAGGCAGCAGCATCGGAGTGCTGCTAGGCAGCAAGTGAAGAAATCACCTCCCACGCTGGGATTTAACACTGGCATTTCTTAGTATTTCTTGTGAAGCACTCTGGACTGCTGTCAGTGCCTCAGTCTACCTTACAAAAATTTTTAAGCAGGCATTTCTGGCATCGCTCTCACTGAGCTGCAACGTTAGCACAGCATCAACACAGTGAACGCAATTCTCCTGAACAAACGGTTGGCTTTGTGTTCCAAATACAGGCCCACCGTACCCAGATCACAATGCAGAAAATTGGTATTTCGGATTGCAGTGTGTAGCCAAAAAAAGGCATGGAACAGAGAGTTGCAGCCAGGACCGGCAAAGATCTTGAGTGCATTAAGTTGGCAGCAAAATACCTTGCAGCAGCCAGGAGACTGACTGTGACTCCCTAGAGTCTGCCACAGTGCAGAGAGAAGCGGCAGGAAGGCAGAAAAAGCACAGAGCCATAGCCAGGGATGAAAAGGCAGAGTAGTGTGTCCTTACTAGCTCCAGAGGGTGGCAATAGGGGAGAAGAAAGCAGGGCATGTTCCCAAGGCAGAAAAAACAGGTTGAAGATGTAGGACGAGAGGGAAAAAAAGCATTCTGGAACAGAAGCTTTGCACAGAAAAGTTAGCGCAAGAAAGGCTTCCATCCTTAATTATACTAACGTTTGAATTTTTCCTCCCTCCAGCAGGTACTGGAGCAGAACTAGCCCTGAATAAGTGAAGGGACATTGCCTGAGGGACAAGAACAGAGCAACCTGCTGACTGCACAACGTCACATAAGATAAAACTCAACCCGAACTGAGAAGATGGACGTTATTTCAGGCTCTAGGCTTGCTACTGCTGTTATGCAAGAGCTCCTTATGTGAGAATGACCTGTTAGGCGTTTGCGTCTACTTAACAGAGCAGTGGTTTACTTGCCACCATCCTCGCTGCGGAGCGGGCTGGATTTGGAGCCAGCCCCTTTGAAGACTCGAACATTTGCTCTCGACCAGATGCATTTCAATCCTTGTGCTTTATCCCTTGCAGAATTTTGGCACTATTAATCAAGAGAAGACCCAATCCTGTCCTGCAATGCTAGTCTTCCCTCTGCAGGTTGAATTCAACTGTCAGAAACGGGGAGTCCCAAGAAAGACGGCCCCTTCGTTTAACCGATTAAAAATCATGCAGAACTACCGTTCATGATGCAAAGCTACCTTGATCAAACAAACACCCAAGCCAGGGTGTGATTTGGCCTAACCTAGAAGACAGCTTCAGAGAGGCCTTGCTCAGTTCTGAACAGATGTTCGAGTGTCTATGTGGCCATCCTACCTGTCCAGCCAGTGTAAGCAGTGCAATCCCGTGGGTCAGCAGATTTCAGGCCTCTCTCCATCTGCTGGAGCAGTTCCCGTATTTTGTTGTTCAGACGCTGCGTGAACTCGGGAGTCAGCTGCAGAGAATCGAGAAATACCAAACAGTAAGCAAATATCAGCGGACAGATTGGATGAGGTCTTGGTAAATGGCTGAATGCTTGTGGAGGAGCCTGGCGGGAGTACACCAAGGAAGAGGGATTTTTCCGACAACCAGCAGCATTCGCTTCCTATTAGCGATCTGAGGAGTCTTGCTTGGAAACTGTTACCTTATGACCAGGAGAAGATCAGAGTCACCTACTGCCCCTTGGTTTCAGCACCTGCAGCTGTAAGGCCCAAAAGTCACTCTTGAGGAGCAAAATTCAACTAGTTCTTATTCTGGTGTTAAATGCAGGCAGGCTGGAGACTCTCTGGAGTCCTGGCTGTCCAGTTTGAGTCGCCTTTCTTTAAAGCTCTGCTGCTGTAGGGCTGAGCAAAGTCTCCGTTTTCTCAGTGACGTCTGGGATATGCTTCGTAGCGAGTGTTTTATGCCACAGTGAAATCTGGGTGGGCTTCACTGTTCTCTCTTTACCTCACGTTCTGCTAACGTCAACGGAGTTGCTCCTGATAACCACCTACTTTAGAGAAAACCGTAAGCTTAGCTCAGGCTGCGCCATACTGTGGAGACAAAGCAGCACGTGAGGATAACGCAGTTGAACAGTCCATCCTCTGAGCCGCTCCTTGCCCGCGGTAACGACTCATTTTAAGCGCTGTGCCAGACGTTCGCTGCAAGATATGATGATGCCAATAAAAAAAAAAAAAAAAAAACAGGCAAAGAACGCTACGAACCGCTGGGATTTGTACAGGCTCTCCGCAGCGTGGACCAGGCTGGCCCGGGGTTGAGGAGACCTAGCTGCTGCCCTTGGCTCTCTTCTGCCAACGTCGGGCTGGGAAGCGGCCTCGGGGCAGGCAGCCGCCCCCGGCCCGGCCCGGCCGACCGACCTGCCTGCGCCGCGCCGCTCCGCCCCGCCCCGGCAGCGGCCGCCGCACCGACAGCCCAGGGAAGCAGGTCTGGCGCCTCCCCGCCCGCCCGCCCCGGCCCCGCTCACCCGCCCGGCGGGGTCGAAGTAGCCCGTGGCCAGCGACTTGTCGTAGTCCGCGTAAGGGTTGGGCAGGGCCCGCTGCGCCATCATGGTGCTGCTCCTGCCGCCGCCGCCGCCGCCGGAGAGGCCCCGCCCCGCGGCTCCGCCCCGCCCCGCGGCTCCGCCCCGCCCCGCGGCTCCCGCCTCAGGCGGCCCGCGGCGGGCGCGCGCTCGTGCCCCCCTGCGCCGTTGGCGCCGCTGCCCCGCGGATCAGCGGCTGCCGCTCTCGGGGGCCGTGTGGGGCTGACTGTGTGGGGCGTGGGGGCCCTGTAGGGTGTAGGAGCCCTGTGGGGCTGACTGTGTGGGATCTGTGTGGGGTGTGGGGGTCCTCTGGGGCTGACTGTGTGGGGCGTAGGGGCCCTGTGGGGCTGACTGTGTGGAGTGTGGGGGCTCTGTGGGGTGTAGGGGCTCTATGGGGCTGACTGGGGTGTGGGGGCTCTGTGGGGTGTAGGGGCCATGTGGGGCTGATTGTGTGGGGTATGGGGACCATGTAGGGCTAACTGTGTGGGGTGTGGGGGCTCTGTGGGAGGTAGGGGCCCTGTGGGGCTGACTGTATGGGGTGTAGGGGCTCTGTGGGGTGTAGGGGCCCTGTGGGGCTGATTGTGTGGGGTATGGGGACCATGTAGGGCTGACTATGTGGTGTAGAGGCTCTGTGGGAGGTGGGGGCCCTGTGGGGCTGACTGTGTGGGGTGTAGGGGCCCTGTGGGGCTGACTGTGTGGGGCGTGGGGGCTCTGTGGGGTGTAGGAGCCCTGTGGGGCTGACTGTGTGGGGGTTCTATGGGGTGTAGGGGCCCTGTGGGGCTGACTGTGTGGGGGCCTTGTGGGGTGTGGGGACTCTGTGGAGCGTAGAGGCTCTGTGGGTTTGAGGGCGCTGTGGGGTTGTGGCTCTGTGTAGCCAGCCGTGGGGGGGTTGGGGCCGTGGGGGGGTTTGCCCCCCGAGTTGCAGTTGGGGCAGAGCGAGGCAGGGTTTCCCCTCGCTGCCCCTGAGGGAGCTGTCGCTGGCGTTTCCCCCGTGCGGTGCCGCCTCTGCCGCCGCTGGAGGTGGGTGCTGGCGGCAGAGGGTGCCGCTCGTCCTCCCGCCTTTCAGCCCAAATGCCGCGTAACTGTGAGGGCCTTCCTGCAGTCCGCCTGTAGCAGCCTGTGCAGACAGCCGCGTGAGGCGTACCTTTGGCTATGGGATAGTGTTTGTTCCCAGGCCTGAACGGGGCTAAGTTGTCCTTCGTGCTGTATTTCTGAGTCTGGGCCTTTCTGCCTGGTGTAGCGCTGTGCCCAGCTCCCCTTCTGCTACCCCCGTAGGGCTGAGGTGCCTTGGGGCTTGAACTTCTTGGTGGCTTGTGGTGGATGTAGGGCAAGCAGCTGCCTCATCCGCGTTAACAAATTACCTTTTGCTGCCAACCAGAAACACCCATGGGGACATATTGGGCTACTCCGTTCGTGTTTGGGGCAGCTCTCTTAGATTAGAGATTCTGGTTTTCTCTGTATGTGTCCATTCTTTATTATAATTTATAAAATCAGAGCTCAAAGAGAGAAATTTATTCCAGAAGATGGTGGGAGATGAGCAGAGCAGAGGGAATCCCAGTGATGTTCACTTTCCGTTCCTTTTTCACTCAGCTTTCCCTCTTTGGTGCTTTTGAATCCTGTCAGCAATGCGTTGCATTCAGGAGAGGCAGACGCACCACGTGGCTTTTGTATTCAGGTAGGCAGCCCTGGCATCAGCAAGAGTTATGTGGGGTCTTCTGTTTGTGTCTGAATTCAGAGCCCTCTATTACAGTTTGTAGGTCAAAATGATATTCCCTGTCCTCTTTACCCCAGGCACAGTTCAATATTAACTCCCTGTGTAATGCACAGCTTGAGAATTTTTATTTTGTCCTTGATTCTGCTAATATTCCCCCCCCCCCAACTTTTTTTTTTAATGTCGCTTCAAGATAAAGATGCTTCTCCCAAGCTATCCTATCCGTGCTCTTTGACCGCCAGAAAGGATTGTATTTCAGTGTGGTGTTGTCTAAATGGCTGCAGTCACTTAGGTTTTGATGGAGCTGTCACTGCCAGGATAAGTCAGCAGCGTCTCACTGTGGCTGTCACCTGGAACAAAGGTAAGTGACTTGTGATTGTTCCTTAATAATCTACCTATGCAGGATAGGGGATGAAATAAGGAAAGGAACATGAGAGGGAAGCTGCTCCTGTATTTTCATTAACGTTTCAGTCACTTCTGGGTTTTTTTTTGTTTTGTTTAAAAAGGGGTTGTTTTGGATTCGACCGAAAAAGGTGATCAAGGCAGATCTGTTCGGGGGATGTCTAGAAAGCAGTTTTGTGTGGAAGCAGCTGTCAGAGTAGTAATATATGAGATGAAAAAAACAGGCTCCATTTAGCCATTCTGGCTGTCCCATCACAAAGTTAGCACTGGAAAAATCTCAGTTTCTGAAGTGACTCAAGGAGCTTGGTAATGTATGATGATCAGAGGTTAAAAACACATCCCCAGATCTTTCCACCGGTGAGAAAAGAACAGTGTATGATATTTTCTGTTCCACAGCATCAACTAAAGGACCAATCTTCATTGGGTTTTAGCAGCATTAGGTACTGTGGTTCTGGCTGTTTGTGGTCCCTACTAGACTGGTGCATGTCTGTGAGCCTTGTGGTTATTTGGATGAAACTGATGTTTCACAATTCTTCTCCCTGAAGATGACGTCAGGATGCCTGAGTGTCTTCTCCCTCCTTGTCCCAGTGATGAGATGAATCCCAAATCTCTACCAGATACTACAGCTGCCTACAGACTCCTTGGCATCCTGCCTGAGCACCCACTGAAACACCTCGTACCTGAGAGGAAGCGTCTTCTCCTGGGGTTACTGCTCTTTGCTGTTGGTAGGCGTCCTTCAGTTTTGTAATGTCACCTAGCACTGATCTCCAGTCAGCAGATGCCCAAGGTCTGG
Source organism: Struthio camelus (assembly GCF_040807025.1). Lineage (NCBI taxonomy): Eukaryota > Metazoa > Chordata > Aves > Struthioniformes > Struthionidae > Struthio > Struthio camelus. The sequence goes on along the minus strand of NC_090947.1, from coordinate 6,875,820 downwards.
TCTTACAAGTGGCCTTTCCAAAACGGTGCTTCTGCATCTGCCCTTTCCCATAGCCTCCCCTCAGGGTCAGATTGGCCCCAGGCAGTGGTCTTCATGCTGCGGGCTAGGCTCAGTAGTCTCATAATAAGAAACGCGAGGTTGCTTGTCCTGGCTTTGCCATTGTATGCCATACGTGACCAAGTTGTGGTATCTATCTCCCTCTTTCTGCTGTGTTTTGTTTCTTTTTTGTGTTGGTTGCTTTGTGTTCAAGCTTCAGACAGTACAGGGGAAAAGCGTGAAGCTTCCCAGCAGTAGTCATTAGCCTTTCTTACACGTTACTTATTCGGCAGCAGCGTAGCTAAAGATACTACATATTTAGGCTTGATGTCTAAATTGTCCTAAGACATATCAATGATCAAAGCCAAAGATATCCTTTTCCCCTTTTAAAATAACAGTTAAAAACGTCAGACGTTATTTCAGTAGCGTATAGTATTACATAGTATAGTATACCATTGTATAGTATTATACGTGAGAGTCTGTATAACACAGTGATAGTTCTAGAAACTTTGCTATTCTTTAATATTAGAGCCATGGCTCAGTGTGTTTGACCTCAGTAAAAACTCAAACTTATATGACAAGATTGAAAATTGTAGTGCCGTTCTCAAGCTAAATGGACTTATTTTTTGGGGGTAAAGCAAATGTTATCTCTTTAACATTACGATGGTACAATTTTTCATTTTAAAGGACATCCAGAAGGGGGGAAAAAGCATCTTTTATTAGATTCTTTCTTCCAGTTCACAGTGAGCATGATTTCAGACTGCACTGATTTATTTATTTATTTTTTTTTAGCAGCTCCTACAAAGAGATCAAAGTCTCAGCGCTGGCCACAGAAGCTGAACTAATTTAGTTGATTATATTGACAGTGTATCTGGGGCACACCTACAGCATGCCTATGCCCATTGTAGCTAAATGTTAAGCAACACTATTAAGAACAATGCTGAGTCTGTACGCACACAGTGGTGGGCCTTGAGCTAGCTGTTCCCGTTCAGGAAAGAGATTTCAGAGATGTAGTAGGTGGTTCTGTGAAAACACCAGCTCAGTGCTTAGTAGCAGCCAAAAGAGAGTCAGTCGTTACTAGGAACGGAAAGGAGAACAAAACTGAGACTACCGTTACATATGTCCATGGCTCACCTGCATCTTAAGTTACTGTGTTTTGTTCTGATCTCTTCATCTCAAAAAGCCTAGCAAACTAGAAGGGGTAGAAAGAGTAGAACTAAAAAGAGCAAAAAAGGATGATCACCTATATGAAATGGCTCCTGTACAAGGACTAACTAGCCGGGCTAGGAGTCTTCAGACTGGAAAGGAGATGGCTAAAGAGGGCTCCGATAGAAGTTTGTAAAGTCTCAAAACAGTATCACGAATGTCAACAGAAGGAGAGGGTGGCACACTGGCTCTTCTAATATCAAAGCTAACAGGCATCAGCTGAAAGACATTCAACGTTGAAGTAGATTATTCATGTGGTTAAGGTGTAACATCTCTGCCACCCGATGCTGGGGCTACCAGAAGTCTGTGTGGGATCAAAAATCCAGAAGTGCATCAAGGTTGCCAGGTAAAAGATACCAGTGTGCCCGTGCACAGGACGTTCCTAAGCCACAAACTCCTGGGAACTGGAAGATTATGCTAGGAGATACTGCTGCATGTATTCACTAGTATGCTGTTCCCTGAGCGTCTGACTTTAAAAGTTAGTATTTGAGGATTTTATCTGAGCCAGTGCGCGTGATCTTATGTGCTTATATTTTCCCTCACTACATGCTGGTCTGGTTAGAACAGTTAATATTACAAAATTGTGAGGCTGAACTATCTCTGTGCTGGCCGCAGTTGCATCTCGCTTAAGCTACCAACACATCCTTAATTGCAGTGTAGATGCAACTTGTGTTGCAGTGGCTTTACCTGCTCTTTTGGGGCTCAGCCACTAGATGCCCCTGTGGCATAAGCAGGAAGCCAGAGAAAGCTTGCGCTGCCATGACACACAGGGAAAGCAGCTGTGTGCTGCTTAGTGGGGTGTGTGCGGCTATTTTCCCTAGTACATAACTTGAGCAAAGATCAGTGGTTCTGTGTGTCAGGCCAGAGACGCTGCCTCCATCTGTTATTGCTTGAGTTCTTTGGAGAAATGCATGCTGCGATTCTCTCTGACGTGTTGTCATTTCTTCCTCTTTGTGGGCCATAAGGTACCAGCTCCCAGTGCAACCTCCATCTAATGTGGGAATCCATCATCTCTCAGCAGAGGAAAGAGAGTTTGGAGGGCAGGCCTGACTGAGAAGAGGAGGTCGGTAAGGGCTACATGGGGCAGGAGCAAAGAAAACAAAACGAAAGCTGCTGAGGGCAGGATCAAGCACTCCTTTTTGGTAGCGAGGTCAGTGGAAAGTACATCTGGAAGACAGTAGGGTTTTCTGAGACTTTAATACACTTCCATCCCTGGACAGGAAGTCAGACTTCTTTTGCTATGCTGTAATTGCTAAAGCCGTTCTGCTTACAGCACTTGCATCTTTATTACCATCTTTAAAGTTTAATGCCAACGTTGGACATGGTCACTAATGAAAACGTAATATGGGTATGGCCGATTGCTCAGCCTGACTCTGTATTTGACGTCTGTCTGCCCCTGAGTTCACCTTTGCACGTCTACAGGATGAGCAGTGCACAGGCGTGACTGTTGGCCTGTTTGCTTAGCTCTGTGAACAGTTTCGGGTGACAGTGACCAGCATGTTTATGGCACAGAGCAATAAAGCTGGGCTTGACAGGAGATCTAAGGATTCTGAGTGGCACTGAAAGGACTCTGCTGTTTCATTTGGTACCTTATAGAAGTACTGTATTCCTCATAAAGGAATCTTCTATTGCTCCAGGGTGTGCAAACGTTTTTGGAAGCTGCTGGGTATCTTGTATTTAAAGGACCTTCAACCTGGAGCGTCTGTATCACTAGCCACTGGGACGTGCAGGCAGGATTGCAGGGTCTGTTCTGATCCAGCAACGCTTTGGCACCTGCAGTAGTATCTCCGTACTCATTCTCCACATTCACCACTACAGTAATAGATTTGTCTAGACTTGGTAGGTAAATACGTGGTGTCAGGTCCCAGGCTTGCCTTTCAGGTAGGTTTCGTGTAACTCTTGTTTCTTAGAGCGCTAGGCAGTTCTTCGAAGATCACTCGTTCTGGGTCATCCCATGGGGTCACTCAACTTAATTCCTGTCCTCTGCCCTTGTTAGGGTTGTTGCTGGGGTGGGTTGACCCTTGTGCTCTTCCCATCACCTGAGAAGGAGGTTGTGGCTGGCTCCGAGGGGGGACGACTTCAGCGCTTCTCATCTCCGAGGAAACCAAATAGAGATTTGTCCATTTTGTGAATATTACAGCCAGTGTTTTCAGACTTAAGAGCCAAAAAATTGCGCCTGGTGAGGAAGAAGCGTTTCCCATTCTGATGCAGTGCAAGTCAGCGCGGGTAGTGCATAGTCTCCCACTGCTTGGGGATTGGCTTTGATAAATCTGTGGCTCCATTTCAGCCAAATATGTTTCTTCAGAATCAGCATTCCTAGAAGCCTTCCGGTAGGGCTACTCAGTGCCAAATGGCCCTGCACTTACAGCTGCTCTTACAGCCACTCTTCTCTCCTACAGCCAAGTCAGTAAGTCGCACACCTTCCAGCGGCAGGAATTCCACAGCATCGTCTAACACCGTCCCCATGCTTGTAATATACAGCTACAGAAGAAGTCCTGAGACAGCATCTAAATAAGTGAGTTTAAATCCCCCCCCCCACCATAAGTATGTAATGCCACCTAATCAACCTAATTTCCTATAGATTTGTCTCCTGCTGGGTACTGTAGAGGCTAATAAGCTGTGAACTTCTGCTGAACTCTTATTGTCGTGGTTCAAGTGTTCATAATAGGTCTCTTCTTGCAAAGCTTTTATAGTGTCTTGATGTGCCCCAAATGTAAGCTATTTCTGGGAGTGAAGCTGGGTTGGAATTGCGTTGAATGTGGAGGCAGATGGGTTGTCCTTTCTGACACATTTAACTGTGTTGACGGTTTTGTGTCTGAGCTGGGAGTTTAACACAGGCATGCTAAAAGCAGTGATAACTCTAATCTTTGTAGCGTTTTCTCAACGAGCAGGCATAGTGCAGCTCCTCTTCCGTGGCTGTGGTGCTGGGCTTGGCGCTTTTCTGTGCACCACTACCACCTGTGTGCTGAGCATAGGAAAATTGCAGGGCAAGAGAAAAACCGCTCAGAAGGGCTTTTCCCAGGTGATCCTCGGAAAGCTCTACTGGAGACAGACCTCGCTGTCCCCAGGGAAAGAGTCCCTGGCTAAAGCACTGCACAAATGCAGGTTCGGATTTGTATCTGACCTGAGATAAGGTTTATTTTCTACCTCAGGTGTGTCCATAACACTCCATCATATTATTATCTTTTTTCTTTACAATAAACAAGCTGCAGAGCTGAGACTTTCGGAGGGAGGGCTCTTCCCTGCCTGGCAAGGGGCCAGCACAGCTGTCTGTCAGTCAGACGGGAGCCTGCTTGTAGTGCCAGGATACAGGGCCACGCTTTCTTCTCTAGGGAGTGACATCTCTTGATGGGTCACTGCCTGGCATACAGGAACAGAGCTTGCTGTGTGCTGGAGGGTTTCTTGCTCTCCTTGTCTTTTTTATATTTTGCTGTGTTTTTTGTTTTCCGATGGGCTTTTTAAAACTGAGCCATTGAGGGCTGAAAATGTTTCTTCAAATGACGATGCTGCTCGAAGCCAGAGGGGCTTGCTACATTCTCAGCCTTGTGGCTTTTCGTCTTGCAACAATAATATTTCATCTCAATTCACTTTCTTGTGACTCCTCTTATAATGCAGATGAAAGGAAGAGAAACAAATAGCTCATAATATAGGTGTACGTCTTATATTTAGAAAGGGCAGTATACATCTGAAGATATTCCTCCTCTAGCATTCTGCTCTGAAATTAGCTGATGTCTGATTTCTGTTTCCTTTTCAAGGTGTTTCCAAAATGGTGTACAATGTGAACAAGGAGTAACCTGGTACTTAAGGGGTGACTCTTCCCGAAGAAGGTCCTTGAATTGAGGGGGCAGCAGTGTGCAGATGTTTGGCACTTAAAAGTCGATGCCACTGTGCAAAGCGTTGTGTACTCTTGCCTAAATTGGTTGATGTTGCATCTGTTTTGCATTACTGAAGATACATTGACATGGTCCTTTGCAGGCAGGCCCATCCAAGAGGCTGAAGAAAAACCGAGTCTCAAAAGAGAAACTCTTTTATTCTGTTAGCAGCACTGCTGTGCTCAAGCCATGAAGATCAACAGGTTCTGTTTATCTTGCACTGGCTGGATTTTGAACTCAGGCAAAGCAACCACAAGTCTGCCTGCAAGGGCTACGTAAAGTCACTCCAAATGATACAGATGTGACTTTAGCGCCTACTTATTCCTCAGTCTTGGAGCGATATGATGGAAGTTTCCCATATGTAGAGGTTGGAAAAAGAGGATGTGTAACACCATAGCATTTCCTGTGTGGAGAGGTTGAAAATTGATGACTGTCAAAGACTAAAGAATTCCTCATTCTTTATTTTGCTCTTTGGAGAGGCCTAGAGAGTTGCACTGTGATGTTTCTGGGGGGTGCAAACAAAGATAGGATGGAATTCATCTCAGTTTCCCTCTTGACCATTTGCAATGTGGGAAAAGTATATATTAGTTGACTGGCAGGGTGGAAGGAAATGTTGTTAGGGAGCTTTGCTAGAGAGCTCTGATGTTATCAGAATGGATGCTGTCGCAAGGAATGAATGCAGCAGGTTGAAGCAGAGATTTACTGTGCCTTCAGCAGCTTGTCATGGAACCCATTTCCCTGGAAAAGGCAGAATCGGCTACAGAAGGCAGTCAGTCTGGGCTGAGCTACAGGGTGGGATTTGCCTCAGAGCTGATAGCGGGTCAGTGCTTAAACACAGATTTCAGATTGCTTCCAAAAATCTTTCGACTTTTTTTTCCTACAGGTTCTTGCTACTGAAACAGCAGCCCCTTCTCCTCCTGCCACCCATTGTAATTTAACACATGAATCTTCTTATAGGTGTGGAATTACAATATATCTGTTGTAGGAGGTTCATAGTAAGATGATGGTAGTAAATAGAAAATGGAAAGCATTTGGAGTGTTCAAGCACTGCTCTTCTAGCTGCTGGACTGCACAGGTGAAAATGTTAGGATGAGAGCTCTGAAGAAAAGAGCGTATGTTGCCAGGATGAGGTATGGTGGTAAGGTTCAGGGAAGAGGAGGGCTGGGGCAAACCCAGGAATTCAGCTGGGTAACGATTTTGAGCCTCATGCGAGCCAGCAGAGTGAAAGTAGTTTTAATCTTTTTCCAAAGTCATACTGGACCTGGCTCAGGACCAAACTCTGCTGCTGTTCATGCTGGAAACCAGAACCATGCTGCCCAAAACCTGCTTCCAGATTCTTCAGAGCACACGCCTGAGGGTGTCGCAGCTGCAAGGGCGTTACTAGGGGAGGAAGGAAAGGAGGGAGAGAATTAGGTTGTCTGGAAAGGTTAAATGTAATTTTTGGAGCTGACTCACTGATGCTGGAACAGGAAAGAGGGAACACTTGCGTAAAGCATTCCTGCAGTTTTGCATTTGAGATCCTTAACAACGTTTCCATCCATCCTGCCCATCAGCTAGTGTATACTCTTTCCACTACATCATTTCTAAATATCATGTGCTTTCTGTTTCTGCGATTTCTTCCTTTTCCGAAGCAGACTGTGTGAGGCTCAGGCAGCAGTGAGTTGTATCCCAGTTACCTGTGGCACTTCTGCATTGCTTGGAAGCATTCAGCAGTGCTTCTTTACGAAGTAGTCTCTTGATAAGCTTGCTCCTAGGTGCCTGGTTTAGAGAATTCAGGCTTTTTTCCCCTGCAGTCATGCTGTGACATTTCAGATGCTAACGCTTCAGATAGTCCCCTCTTCTCTTGCGTCAGCTTTGATACGTCAACCTTGGTGGTTCTGTTTGGTAGTCTAAGAGACTCTCGTGCAGTAAGGGATGCATCTGATTTCTGGGCAGCTGTCCAAGGTGGAGAATACCCCAAGGTTGTATTTGTAAGAAGCTTCTGTTACAGGGGGTGGATGCAGTAATATGGAGTTGTTCAGAAAAAGCAGCACTTCAAAGTACTTTTGTTCCGTAACTGAACAACTGGGCTAGGTTTGAACCAGAGTTTCACAGACAAAATGTCAGCTTATCACGGACAATAAAAGCCAGTGATTTTGATACCTTACTGTATGGATAACTGCTTTTTAAGTGTGCCCAGTTCTGAGAGGTCCTGATTTTTCAGGCCTCTTTTCTCCCCTCGAGTCACGAATCGCAAACTGAGGCTGTTCCTGGCCATGTAGCCTGTATAAGCCAACTCCTGATCTTTGCTCCTTTGCTTTGATCTCCTCAGCACGTGCTATTGTTGGATCCTCCTTGACCAGAGGAATGAAATGAAAACTTTCCAATGTACTTAGCTGCTGTGGATTTTATCAAGTTAGCCCAATCTTATTACGTTGGATGTGAGAGGTTATGATTGCTTTGTTTATAATGTATCATAGTACAGTGGAATCCACAGGAAGTGGAAATAAATGAGTCAAGCTGATTTTACAATACTTGTGGCAGTGGATAAAAATGAAAAACTGTGATATATTTGAGTGACTTAAATCTGTGCATGGAAGTGAATATGCTACCGTTATACTGCTCTCCTATACATTTAGATTACTGATATCTGATAATATTCTAATCACATCTGTCTAAGTAGTTAACTATCTGAATACTAAAGCCTGTGTTTACGCCTTTCAACTGAAGTATGTACCGATAGCTAATTTAAAAAAAAAAAAAAGTATATTTGATATACTCAGGCACCAGTTTTGCCTCTTGGGGGCTGAGAAATGAGAAAATGGTGAGAGGAACGTCAGCATGCATAACATCCTCAGGAAAACACAAGCTAACTGTTTCCGCTCACATGTCTGCCAGGGATGTGTGCCCTCTCTATCGGTGCACAATAATAGCCCCCGCTCAAAAGCACGGACCCTCTTTAAGCCGACTGGTCTTTGTGGGGGAAGCGTATTTCTGGGGTTTCTCTAAGGAAAACGCTAATGCCAAGAGATGTGTTTGGTGAGGGACAAGTACAGCAGTATGTGTTGCTGGGTATAAGCCTCTCATCCCCATGGAGCATGACGTAGTCTTATAATTAGCTCACTCCCACACTCATAGTGTTTCCTCGCTATTATACAAATACCAACTGAATGGGCGATGCTGGAGTTTTTTGGTTAAAGTCCTGAACGCTTATTTGAGAGCACTGATTATATTTTCAAACCTCTTCCTTCTCCTGCCTTAAATAACATTTTCCAGTCCGTAAAAAAATTCTCTCTGTTCTCCCTCCCCCTTCTCAGCTAAATGGCATTACAGAGGCCCAGAGCAGGAATTTGTTGTCCTATGTGAAGAGCTATATCCAGCCTCAGGCATGTATCTGGCCTTCTATCTGTAAGTCGAACTGAATGCTTCACTGCCCAGCCCAGTGTACAGTGGCTGAGGCTTTTTATCTGTTTTTTCCAGAGTAGCCACAGGAAGGGGGTAGTGGGAAGTAGGAGTGAGGAGAAGAAAAAAGGCAAACAAATTTTGCAAGTGCTTCCAATCTGGAGCACCAGGCATGAAGCAACAAGTAAAATGCTGATTGATCAGGGATGCTGTATATATGGTGGGAGGCCAAGGCCGTGTTAAGTAACTCCTCTGAAATGTTAACACCCGCTTCCACCAAAACCAGAAACAGCCAGTACTGTGCAGGCTGGTGCTAAAGGATAAGAAACTAGGTTGGAGAGAAATTGCTTGTAGCCCATGTTCACAGAGTAAATACATATATTAAAAAGGAAGATTAATTTACTGATATATTCTTGAAGTTTGGGAAGAAACTTTATGTAGGAAACTTCCTCCATCTTTTACATGTGATATCTATTGTAGTAAAAGAACTGTTAAAGCCTGTTATTAGCAGGGTTTTTGCTGCTCAGCCTGGTTGTGGAAGGCAAGGCAGGGAGATGATACTTTAATCAAATACTCGTGGTATTAGCCCAGAAGCTAATCAGTGGGACTGCTCATACGTTCCAGGGGAGCTGCCGTTTTCCTCAAACGGAGCCTAGCTTTAGGTCTTCCCAGAAATATACTGGGAACGAGGAGTCTCTTTTGTTTTATTTTTACTCCAGGGATCAACCCCAACGTTGGCAGCAATCCAGGTTTCCCCTGCTGACCCACCAGTGACTGTCACTATGAATTCTCTTTGGGGTGCCCAGCTGCCAGGACCTGTTGTTCTAGGAAATGTATGTGCTATAACATGCTCTTCTGATTCGGTGTCTGTCTCTTCTGATGGCTGCTTTGTCTCCGCTCAATACCTGACTTCTCTTCTGAGTCTCCCTGGTCATAACTGTGCGATCACAGACTGCAGGGTGGCTCGTGATGGGTCTGGCCAATATCCTCTGTAGATGTCCGCCAAGTGGTTTAGACCAAATGATCTGTCCTAGGTCAAAATGTCCGTGAAAGTAGTCTGGTCAGAGAAGCTTTGGTTTCAGTAAACCTGTATTTAACTCGAGGCGGGGGGGGGGGGGGGGGGGGGAAGACTACTGAGTCCAAAAGAAAAATAACAAAACTGTCCATCTCCAGTGAACACGGTATGTGCCCACCTGCACATGCACAGTTTTATGTGCATAAATTAGCAGCTCAGGCACAGTTTATGTTGCAGCCTTCATTCCACATAAAAGCCCGTTAATTTATAGTCTAATCAAGGACAAGACAATTTTGTTTTCCTTTGTTACAGCAAGCGTACTGGGGTATGATAGCCTGTCAGATGTTCACCCGTGACAGGACTTCCACTGAAGGAAGGAAGCGCAACATGAATCTTAAGCAAATGCAACTAATCTTGCATTGTAAGGTCATGTTATTTTTCAACTGTGTAAAGAATGGGTAGCACGGGGGAGAGAGTGTTTGTCTGTGTAGTTAGTCCTTTTGATTTGTTTTTCTTTCATAAAGCTGGTTTGGCCTTTTTCGTGATCCATGGGAGCAAGCCAGTGGAGTGTATGAGCCTCTGCAATCACAAGGGAGAAAGGATGATTCCTAATCCTGGCCCTCGTTTGTTTTTTTGTTTTTGTTTTTTTTTTAATGTGTTTGACATGCAGTGCTCAGTCATGGTGTTGGGAGCAAGCTGCCCTTTGCGTAGTAATTATTACCGTGCGGGCTACGCTGCTCTTGGCTGCACTCAGTTTTAGCTAAGTAAGGGATTTTTGAAATTGGCCTTTTGGAACGATGTCAGTCTCCTTCAGATGCTACAAGGGTTTTTCTCTGTTTCTTCGAAATCAGCTGATCTAAGTGGAGCTGCTAATCCCAGTGGCAATGGAATTTGACCCATTTCCAAGACTTTGATTCTTTTTCTCTTTCTGAAGATAAGAAAAGAACCTTATCTTTGTCCAGTTTGGGTGAAACATGGGCTCAGTATCCCAGAGAGCAGCTGAGCATAGCCTGGGCTACTCAAGTCTGAAAGAAAGGTTTAATCTCCTTGAAAATGGATTTTCTCTAACCTGGGAATGGATATAACAGTCTTGTTGCCAAGCATCATATAAATCTTACTGGTCAAAAGTCTGTCTTGATTACTTTAACATGTGAGATTTGGAAAGGAAAGGAGATGCCAAGATGTGCAGTTCAGAGCTAACAAGTAATTTGCCCTTTCCTTCTTTCTTTCTTTCTTTTTTTAAAAAAAAAGCTGTTTGAGCCTTCCATGTGACATTAGTATGAGTTTTTAAAGTATAAGGTTACAGCACTTCTTCCTGTTTACAAAGTTAAAAGGTCTTTATTATCTTTTTGAAAGTATGATATGGGAAATTAAACTAAACTGCCACAGGGCCTGATGATTAGCATTTTTGTGTCCTGAATGCCTTCGATATTTGCTACTGCCCCTGGCTGCTTTTGTTTATTTTCATGTAGATTTCCTCCATTTCATGAAAGAAGGCGTTGGGTACGAGGGTCTGCTTTCAGAGCTAAGCATTTTCCTTGCAGAGCTAAATTACTATTAGCTGTCAGTTAGACTGAGCTAGTATTGTTGGAGGAAAAAATGGAACTGCATTTTAATTTGATTCTGATGCTTTTTGATATTTCAATTACAAAAAATCAAAATACAAATTTACATAATTTTTAACTGGAACTTGCTTTTTGTTTTCAAAACACAAACCAAAAATGTAATGAAAATTTCAACTTAAGAGAGAAACCCATTTCTTTACTAAAAAGTATATTTCTGCAGAAGTTCAAAGAAATATTTACAGTTTTTTGTAAAACTGAATTTTTGAGAAACTCTGCTTAAACATCTCTTCATACTTTTTTTTCTTTTTTTTTGACTCTCAAACATAAAATGATATACAGTCAGAGTTGGGAAGGTGTTTCCAAGTTATAGTTACTGTGTTTTCCATCCAAAAGTACAAATGTGTCCATATTGTTTTTTTCAAACTGGGCGCTTGTTAGCCAAAGGCCTATCAAAAAATGCTTTGAATTTTGCGTGGTATCCAAAGGCCTCAGCAAGATGAGCTCTGTGAGTCTTATTCAAAGAATATTTGCACTTTGTGCTTTCCATGAATGTAAATCATCTCCGGGCTCAGATCGGTAAGTTCTCCTTCACTGACACATGCATGCATCCTGAGAACTGCAGGACCGAGACTCAGGAATGAGATCGCTGTGCTGTTAAAACCAGATTTTATACCTTTTTTATATTGGTTATTCCCTTCTGCCGGGAGCGGTTATGCTTCAGTAGGATTCTAACCATTCCTAGCGTAAGGTGCTAGTCAGCAGAGATGGGCAGGCAGAATCTGTCCTCCTAGGAAAAAAGAATTGCATAGGAAAAATGTAAAAACAAGGGGAAAAGGTGCGAGGGTGGGGATTAATTCTGCTGCGTTTCAGGGTAACTTCTAGAAGCCAATTGCAGGTATCAATAAAATCTTTACAGCTTTGTCTTTGGAAGCAGCAGGATCGCCCTTGTATTCTTTCCATATTTAGCTGAGTCTCTGGCTAGAAGGTAGAGCAGGTGTAAAATAGATCAGTGTGAAGATACAGGCAGGCGAACAAAATTTAAATATCTGATACCTAACTAATATGACATGAACTTGTCATGACTCTGACGGATGTGAGTTCTCCCTAACCGTTTTTCCTCGACCATGTTATTCAATAGCTATTTTTCCTCAACAGGAGGGCCCTTCTAAGTGACACTGAACTGAAAAGACCAGATTTTCTGAAGCTTTCCACAAGGTAAAATGGTCAGCATGAGGAAAGGGTGGAGCGGAGCTGTGGATAAATGCAGAGTACGCTGCCCCAGCACTATTTTAGTCTGGTAGGTAAAACTACGTATTTAAAATACTAGAGATCCCTCCCTGTTCTTGCTTACCTCATCGCTAGGAATTGTTTTTAGCGGAAGAATGAATTGTCCTAGTGTATATTTAATTATTCTTGGCTTTCTCTCAGTTTAAAAGTCTTTTGCTCCCCTTTGGGGAGCTCAGGGTAGAATAAAGTTTAGGGTGAACTCTGCTTGAGGTTACTTGAGGTATTGTCACATTAGATCTCTGCTTTACTGGAGGCTGGAATAGGCAGATGAAAGTTCAGTTTTACGCAAATGTATTCAGCTCTATGGTAGAATAATAAATAAAAGAAAAATCAGCAGTCAGCTGTGCTTGGCTTTTGGATAACAGTCAGTCTCTCCCTCTCTGAGGAGTGAAGCAGCTGGGTTTTTAATATGCTTTATTTGGCTTGTCAGTAAGTTAGACAAACAGAGAAAGTGGTTATCAGTGTTTATGCCACATGAAGGCACTCTGAAACAATAAGAGAGCGTGCAGACTTGAATGCATGCTGTTTACTGAAAATCTGACTGAGACTGAAATGGAAGAGGAATTGCTATGGCCAAACTTTGATCTTTTTTCATCTGTGTGGAGCCTACTTATGTCAAAGTGCCGCTTGGCAGGAGCTGTCAGATCCCAGGTGTTGCAGAATGGATTAGCAATTCTGCCAACTCGTGACATACTAACCTGCGTGTATTTTTCTGCCAGATTTCATGAGCTTTTCCAGTCATATCTGTGTGGATGTGCAGCATGGTTCATGTGGTGTGAATTCCCAACTGCAGGCCGGTGGCTGACCTGCCTTTCAGGCAGGTGTGTGCTGATCTGCACGCATGCAGGACATCTGATGTTTCCAGGAAACTTTGATCTCCATGTGGGAGTTCTGTTGAGTCAATCTGTGCAGGCGCAGCAGATACAGCCGGTATTTCTAGCTGCCCAGGAATCCTGAATGAATATATGAAATCGTCAAGTTCTAGCGATGCAGAATTTCTGCAGGTATGATCTGGCAAGACTTGAGTGTGCAGTAACTTGAAACGTAGCTTTTTTTATTTACCTTCTGGTGCTGAATCCCTTAGGTTATGTCCTAAAATTCTCTATCATAGCTACAAACCTTTTTTCTTTCATATAGGAAAGGTGAAGTTCTCTGGTGAGTCAGCTGCTACCATTTGGCTGGACTTTAGGAGAAAGGGGAAAATATCAGGATGCACAATCCTGTGGGTTGATCAGGGAGAATCAGAATGTGGCACCTGGATCTGAAGACTGCCTTTTGATCTACTATAAACTTCTCCTATTAACATTTAAAATACTCTTTCCTGTAAACTTTCTCCAAGATAGAGCAGACTATGTGGGGAGGAAAAACCCATTCTGTCTTGTTGTCTCAAACAACAGGAGTCAGGAGATCTAAGGTGTAGGACTTGTACATGATTCTTATTGCTTTCACCTGCTCCCCATATACTCAGGTGAGGATCTGCCTTAGTTCTGAAATTCTCGGCTTGTGGCACTTTGCATCACAATTCACTGTTTAAACATTGTGGGCTTTGTTTGAAATGCTTCATTTGATCTGAGATTGGCTCAGAGCAGCAGGTCTGAAAGCGTAACTAGCTTGCTTTCTTTCCTGAAGCAATCGAAGAGCATCAGGTAATGGGGGATGCCTGGATGCTGTCGGTTCATTTGCACGTGACAAGATAACTTGCTATTTCCTTGCGATACGTAGTAGGGGGAAATAAACTGAAGTTATGGCCTCCAAGGTAACAGGAGTTTGATAGAGTTGTTAGCAGTACACTGTGAACAAAAATTAACTTCCCTAGCTCAAGCTTATTGTTTTATCCGCTGCAGTGATCTTGTCTGATAAACCAAGACCTGATTAGGAAACGTGGCAAATCTTGGCATTATTCAGGTGTTTTCTAAACTCTCCTCTCAGTTCCTTGGGGAGCAAGTGAAGCTTCCCTTGAAATTAAAGCCAGGGTTTCCAAGTCACTTTGGCATCTTTTCTGCTAGCTGTAGGGAAGGAGAAGAGTATTCATCTTGTTCCCTGTGGCTGCAGAGAATTTCAGTTTTGGCACCCTCAACTGCTCTGCTTTTCCGCTCAGGGTATTTTTGGAACGTGTTTTAGTCGGGGAAAGACAGGATGGTCAGAAATTGGATGCAGCCTGACAGATGGCAGGAGAGGCTTCCAGAAGTATCTGAAGGACGCTTGGAAGAATCTCCTCTCTGATCTCAGTTACAAGAGAGAGAGTCGAAGCAATTCACGTGGGCTGCTTGGTACACTGAACGCAATCCTAATCTCAGGGGAGATTTATGCCTGTGGAGCTCCACTGAGGTAGAGGCAGTTACTTGGGACTTAGACTGATGTGAACCTGGGCCAGCCTGTCCACAAATTGGCTCTACTGTCTTTTAAATAATAGCAATTCTCTTTTTTTTTTTTTTTTTAAGAGAGAGAACTTGAAAATGACAGTCATTTTATTGCAATAGCTGTAAGTTGACATGAATGTGCAGATAGATCTGCTATAGAATCTGCAAAGACAGATGAATAATGTTAATATCAGGTGAAGAGGGTAATTGTAATAGGCACAGTCTAGATAATCTCTGGGTTTTTTTTTCCTTTTATCATGAATTTGAAAAGTTGTGCAAAATTCAGAAATTCATAAGCTTTCCCTGTCCCCGTTTTCAGAATTTCAGATTTGTCCTTTCTGCAGTAGGAGCTTCCATTCATCTGGAGAATTTCCTCTAAATCTTTCCTGAGGAAAGGAGCGTCAGGCTGTCCCAGCAAATCATGAACGGCATAGGGCTAGGGAGCCCCTGTGGCTGCACGGAGCTGCCTTGCTGGTTTCCTTCTCCTGGCCTTATTGAAAGGCATGACAGCAGTAGGCTCCTTGCTTGCCTTAATTTCCTTGCTTAACTTGGGAATTCTCATCCTCTGTGAAGCAGAGCAGTCAGAAATGAGCTAGCATTGGGACATGTAGTTGGTGCCCTCCCCTGAGCATTAATTCCCTGTTGAGTTCACGTTGTAAAGCTGTGGCCGTGAATTGTTCATAGAATAAATCTGTTCGCCCCCAAAAGTGGAAGACCTTTCTCGGGATGTTCCTTGGTGACCATCAGTGAGGTCATGCAGGACAAACCAGTCCTGTTCCAAAACGGCATTTGCTGCTGTGACGGGGGCCTGATCTAGTCATCTGCTGGCCTACAGCTGTTAGAGCGAAATGGCAAGTTGGCAGTGAGTGGTGTTTCCTTCCCAGGAGATCTGTTTAATTTGGAATGGTGACAATTTCTCCCCCTTTCCCTTCCTTTGCAGATGACCCATTGCTTGACTTCAGGTAACCCCTTCTCATTTGTTTCTTTATGTTCAGATGAGAAAAACAGAAGAAGAAGCTCTCCCTCTCCCCAAGCTGTTTGCTTTGTGCTGCGTGTCCTGGCTGGAACAGGGAATAGTTGGGATAAGAAATGCTGAGTAGTGGAACTGATTTTTGTACGCTTTCAGGTGTGTGAGTGCCTGTGTGCATGCTGTGTGCGTGGCTGCGTATTTCAAATAAATGAGCTCCAGGTTTCCCTCCTCTATCCCATGACACCGATGCTGGGGGTTGCAAGATGCAATTAGGGTGGTAGCGTAGTCTCGGACTGAGGAAAGTGCTTGCGTACGAGCCTGTGCCTGAGTGCTTTGCTGGAGTGAGACCAGGGAGAGCCGGGAAAATAAGTACTTGTCCTGCCTGTTCTTGTTATGACTGAATAGGCAGGATATGGTGGAGAGGGATTGCTGGTGGAACCAGGGCCTTCAGGCTTCAGAGGCAGCAGCTCCTGCACTTCTGATTTCTCTGGCTTTCTTTGAGTTTAGAAACCACCTCTGTAGTATGGGCTGCATACTACTACCGAGCAGCTCACTCGTTTCCCCCCCGCCCATCCCAGCATTTGAGCTGTTCTTGTTTGAGCGATCTTCTGCTTTCGTGGCTTTACACTTGTTTCTCTGCTGTGTGTCCTTCCTCCAAAGCCCCTGCCCAAACTTTGTCCCCCAAAGGGAAAATATGATTAATAGTGGTGTACTGGCAGGCAAGAAAACACCTTACTAATACCCTGGGGAAAGTTTTAAGCCTGTGCAGTATGGTTGCATCTATTTAAAGTCATTGGTGTCTACTTTGCTTTTTTCACTCTTCTGTGGTTGGTTTCTTTCTCCTCATTGATTCCCTATTATTTATTTTGCCTCATCTGAAGGTCTGTATGTTAAATTGCATATTGAGAAGCACATTTTAAGAACTGACCAAAACAGACAAGGCTTACTGTTATGCTAACAGACTTCTCTGAACTTAGGCTTCTCTCAGGAATACCCGCTACATTTGCTGGCCTTAAAGTGTCAACAGTTCATCATCTCTTTTTAGCACACTGGAAGTGAGAGGGATACAGCTTGGAAGTTGTTTTCTGTTTTGGTAGAGAAAAATTTCTTTTGCCTCACATGGCAGTGGAGGCTTTGAAAATGAAGGTGGTCCTGACATTGGAGGGATAACCTTCTTAATCCCAGGAGATTGAGGTGGGCTTAATAAATCAGTTTTGATAATAAGGGTCAAATCTATAGCAGCGGTCAGTAGACTGTCATTGCTCTAACCTTGCTGTGGAGGTGATGAAAGGAAGTAGTTTCTGGGCTATTGTTCCCCCATATAGCATTTCATTCACAGTATACAGCTGCCGCATGAGCTCTGCGTATATATTGCAGGTTCCCGACAAACTGACTCGGGTTCATGACGTGGTTATGCATCTGTTTTCATCTGGCAGAAGTTACCGCTCTGCCAAAAGGCACAGTCCTTTGTCCGCTCCGCGTTCTTGAACAGTCTCACGATGAAAAGAAAGGGTTAGTTTTCAACTGGATCTATTCCCTGGTCTGCATCGCTGGGCAGCCACATTAAAACTCATGGGGTAGAAAGGGGTAGTTAGGAATGTGCAATTGGAGTAGTTAAACTGGCATTGTTAAAAAAGTTAAACTGTGGATTGATCCTGGTTCAAATACGTGTGTGCGCGTGACTTCACTGATATTGCTGGAGAATAAAGTAGGGTGCCGAATTTGCCCTTCAGCATAAAGCGAGGCAATGCTTGTGACCTTCCGAGAGCTGGGTGTGCCGTTCCTGGCAGTGCGAAGCTAACATATGTGAAATATGACTTTGGAAGAAAGCTGGCTTCTGAATTGCACGTGGGAATTCATGTGTATTTGTTTACATGCTAAGATGACTTTCTAGTAAAAGGTATAGGTCTTTGTAATCCATTCATTTATAAGTATGCCATTGCTTTTGAATGCGTCTCCTCTCCCATATGCATATCCGACTTGGATTGCTAGAGGCTGGAGCCAAGCAGACGAACAGAGGAATAGCTAACAAAAGCGGTTCCCAGTCCTCTGTATTTCTTTCTTTGCCAGAGCTCCTTCTATGAATTAGAATGATTGTCTGATACCTTCCTCTAGAAAAATGGTTGAATCTTTGTGAAAGCACACGCTCGTCACCGGTGAGCAGCAGGGAACCTTGTTGGCTTGCTTCTCCCAGCTTCGCACACCTGTGAAGCTTATTTTAAAGCTGTGAACTCCTCTACACCCTGTCTGCCTTCCACCCTATCTCTGTCCATCTCTCTTTCCATTATCGGGATTCTGAATTTTTCCATGTGTTTCTCATCCAAGTCTCCAATATGCTATCTATCATTCCAAAGCCCATTGTCCTCTCTTCTTTGTCTTTTATTAGGTGCACTTTTATTAGTGCTGCAGCAAGCTGCATAGGAAATACTTTTATGTGATACTGGCATCAATTTAGGCTGATCTCGAGCCATTATATACAAAGAAGTCCTAATTGTTACTGTCAGTGATTAAAAAAGGACATCTAAGTTTCTGAGAGCAGCATGTGTTGAGCTGCTCAAAAAAGAAGTCTGAATGTCTGTTTTTTCTCTCTCTGTGCTAATTGAAGCTTTGATCACCTGGGTTTTGAAAGATGCCTCACTCTTTTAATTCATGAAGGCGAATAATGTGCATTCTTCTCCCACAGCTTGTGTGTTCATTAGACATTTTCACCTCTGGCTAATGAGGAACATGATTCTTTTTGAAGACTACAGTGTGGGGGTATAGAAAATATGTGATAGTTATCAAGGTCTGAAATCAGTTAGACGACAGCGAAATGGAACGTTTTGCCTCGTTTCAGCTGCTGTCCATTGAAATGTTGCCAAAAGGCATATTTCTTACAATCATTTTTTTCCTGGCAACGTCCTTTTTGTTTATCTGGGGAGTGGCAGCACTTTGAGTCCTCAGATGGGGCTTCTAGTGACTATGTACTCTCCAAACACAGAATAAAGAGACTACATCTCTCCACAGATTTTAGTCCTCCCATTTTCCTTCTTTCATTACAAATACGTTTGCAACAGTCAGACGGTATATCTTACTAATGTGTGGACACGTTAGTGTGTGTAATGGATCACGCATTGGAGAGCACTAGAAAGCATGCTATGAACAGAAACTCTTAATTTGCATGGATTACATGCTGCTAGGAGAACAAGTGGCACTGTTCCTTGTCTCCTACAGAAATAGTAACCCAGATGTTCATTTCCGTATGTGAAGGCTGTCTTCATGGCTGTGGGTGCAACTTCTCTAGCAGGTTTTGCTGTCCTCCAGCAGGCAGAGCTAGTATTTGACCTGTGATGCAAGCCCTACAGCAGCGCTTAGAAATCGACTTGACGAAAAGTGTTGCAAGGGCATCTAAGCAAGCCCTCCTCCAAGGAGGGGCAGGAGAAGGTGGGGCTGCACCGAAGGCTTTTAATGGCAGAATGAATGGGAAGGTGTGGGGCACTGCTGTGCAGTCGGTCCAGCACACTAACTGTGCCTCTGGTCTCTCTCTTCGTTGTAATCTGCAAGAGTATATCATCTGTGCCAAATCTTGAAGGAACACGTACAAGCAGTTGTTTGCTGTGTCTTGTGTTCCATAAACTTTAGTTACCCATCAACAAGTTTCAAGATGACAAGAATTCTGACAGCTTGCAAAGTGGTGAAGACTTTGAAAGGCAGACTGGAGTTTTGCAATGTGTCTGCTGACCACTGGAGTTTCTCAAGGACTGGTACCAGGTTGCTGAGCATCAAGGTAACAGTAACTAAGCTACCGTGTTAAGAGACGTATTTGGCATGCTGAGAGATAGCCCACTGCAGATAACAGTGCTTGCTTAGAGATGTAAAACTGAACCAAAGGGGATTTGTCTGAACCCTAAGCAAGGGGTTTGCTTGGCTGCAGGGCTTTATTAGGTAAGCAAATACTTTTTGGGTAGTCTGGAATGGAAATTATAGGATAGATTGTACAAAAAGGTGGAAGTTCATGGTTGCTGTTAATTATTGTACGATATTTTCTTCACAAACACCCCACCTTTCTATAGGGCTGATAGCTAACAGAGGCAGCTCCTTCAGTCCATGTCAGCCTGAATCAGCTAGATATTTAAACACGTGTGTAACTTTAAGCATGTGAGTAATCCCATTGGGTCCATGTAGGATCAATTTTCAATGTATCAGAAACCAAGCTGGCTCTGAGACTAATCAGAGAGGTAGAGCTGAGACTGTGAATACATCATTGTATCAGTTCTTCATTTTAGGGGCTGGAACCTGTTAGTTCAATTCCCCAGCTTTCTTCTGCTCTTCATTACGATGGCTGCATTTCATCAGTTTTGTCAGCGTGACTCAGGCATTTGCGGAGCACAGTGGTGAACTGGGACCCTCTGCATGAAAACAATAGCACTGGTGATGTTTTGACATCAGAGACAAAAAGGAGGCTCTTGCACATGTATTCTGTTGGATCAACAGTGCAATAGAGTTAGTAACCTGAGGAATGATGTTTCAGTGGGTGAAGGGGAAGAGCTCTGGGAGACTTGGGCTGTGGTACCCAGTGGATGCTGCTTTACACAGAGGGATGCGGTAGGGAACTGATTAATACCATTTCTGTCCACTGTGGATTCGGGCTTTCCTTACCTGTTCCATGGCCACTGATTTCCAAGGGAAAGCAGATCTCTGAGCTCCTGACAGCAGACCCATTAAATCTTAAAACAAAACTTGGCTGCAAAGAAAAAGTGAGGATGGAAAGAGGCACCCCTATTTTTCTTATGCCTTCTTTCAGCATGTGAGTTCTCAGTTCAGTTTTGTCTCCCCTACACTTGAAGACAGAGCCTGTGTTTTAGTTGATGTACTTGCTAATGGACTGGTCTTCTCCTCCCTGTGAGCGTACAGCAGGCATGAACTGTTATCTGGTTCACTGTGCCTTAAAACACAGCAATAATCTTCCTCCTGGCAGACTGATCCTGATTCTGCAATCAGATTTGCTTAGGAGGATGTTATTCCTCCTTGTGATGACAGCAAGAGTCCTGCTCGTGAATTAGAAACCCGCCATGATTGCCAGTCTCCTGAGGGGCACCATGTGAAGAGGAAGTAGAGTACCGTTGTGTATGGAAGGAATGATACAAGCTCTGATGTGGGAAGTTAAGTTGCTCCCCAAGACTGCAGACGCTTCATTCCTCAGGCTGGTGAGGCTATGTTGTTCTGGCACTGACCACACGTGGAAACTATGTCAGAGCCCTCAGATGGGGCAGTGCAGTTTCTCACCTTGATTCTTCCAGGGTAGGCACCAGCTTCTCTTGTTCCATTTTGAAATCTCAGCACTGAACGGGAAAGTGCCTCTCGATGTGACAGAAGAAAGTGCGACACAGTTCTGACTATCTCTTCTCTGGGGCTTGTGCTTCAAATCGAAATGGGATTGGGAGGAAAAGCAGAAAATTTACTGCCTGTATGGCTGGATCAGTGGAAGCTGTGAGTGAAGGTCCTGCACTAAGAGGTGCTGTTGACAGAAGTCACAGTGTCTAGAGTTCATACTTGGTAGCTTGGTTTTTCACTGGTGACTGGCAGTGGCAGTATGCCAGTGCATACGTCTTTGTGTCACAGAATGGGGATCCATGCAGATACACTCAAGTTCGCCAGGGTTTTAGAAACTGTCTGGCCACCTAAGCAAGACTGAACAGCTCTGCTAGAACAGCATCCTGGCTTGTCTCTTTTGATAACTTTTTGTTATCAAAACTGGAGCTGATTCTGTTATTTCTGCCATGCTCTGTAAAGTTCAACAGTCAAAGGCTTGTGAAGCAATGAGAGGTGAGTTCAAAAACGCTTTAGTTTGTGGTTACGACACACTGCCACGTTAAAAGGCAACTTCTGCTGGTAAAGCTTTGTAGCCTGTGGTTAGGATTGCTGGCTCAGTATTTACTGAGACACCATTTTAAATTTATGTATTCCAGGGTAATTCTGGTAGGTGCCAGTAGCTTGCTGGTTCTGATGTATTCTGCTGATAGATTAGCACCTGAAGTTTGGATCTGGCATCTTAAATGACAGATTGATGATGTTAGGTACATGTTTTGTCACTCATTCAAGGACTGCACAGTGACAGACCTACCTGGTCATATCTCATAATGCTGAGGCATCTAGTTAAGAAGTTTCATGCTCATGGAAAACTTCTGCCCTGCTCTGATGGAGTTACAGTACCAGCTACTCTAGCACCTACCTTATTCTGCAGTTGTAAAGCTACAAAGTGATTGCTTAAAGCCAAAGACACGCGCAGGTGTTAGCGAAAGGCAAGGAGAGTGCACGCCTGTTAAACAGTGCCCAGTGAAACCCCTGGGAACTATTTTAACCTCAGTCCCAGCAATGGCATATATAGCCCAGATGGATCAGAACTAATTGGGCCCTCTTTCTGTTTCAGGGTGTATTTATCACAGGGTAGCCAGGACCCATGGTGCATCAGAAGTGCTGAGTGCGGTGGAGCGTTTGCATCTGCGCTGTGGCTGTCTGGCTCTCTGCAAGCTGCAGTGCTAGCCAGCCCGCCCCTGAAGTGTCTTTCTGACACGTACTTTGTGATGTCTTGGGCCTTGGCTAGGGGCATTGGCTCTGCGTTTCCTTTGGAATGACTTGAGTATTGGTGATGAAGAGCTACAGAGGTTTGTCCTGTCAGAGCGGATGCTTGAACTCGTGAAAGAACAACGTGGCTGATACCTAATTTAATTTAGGAGCCTGTGGCTCTTGAATTGAGATCTTGGCTCAGATTTCTAATACCAGCTTTGCCAGGGGCCATCTGCAGGCTTGATTTCAAAACCTGGAAGACAAAAACTTGAGCCTTTCCCGGCTTGGGGCTGTTACTTTAGGCAGTGGCAGGCTCACATACCGCTGTCCACAGGACGTGCAGAAGCAGAAATCAAAGAGCCTCTGTGATACAGATATGCAAGCAATAAACCAGCACGCCTGAGAGAAGGTTTAAGGATAAGTGATGCTAAAAGGCCAACCTACAGCATAGCTTCGCTTAAGACTGTAGTCGTTGACTACAGTTGTGTGAGACAAGTGACCTAATAGTGGCTTATGGCTGGGCTTGGTGTTTGTCTATCGCTACGGGTAATGGATATTTGTGGGAAGTTTGGAGGAGGAGTAATGCACAGCAGTTAAGGAAGGTGTGTGGGCTAGTGGCAGAATAGGTAATGATCCCATTATTGTAGGTTTAAATGAGTGTTTAGTTGCCTTTGATTGCTTTTTCTCAGTGGGCTATTTTAAGGAGCATAACAAAATGCAAGAGAAAACTTCCTGATCTGTGTATAAGCTAAGAAAAGTGTTAGGGAGCATGACAGAGAGGTGGTAGTTTTAGCAGAAGAAACCCTAATAATTATTCTCCCAGGACTGTTTGCTGTCCAGTTAAACCCAGCACGTGTGAGGCAATATCACTTTAGAAGAGTAGTCTGAGAAACGGGGACTCACAGATGCGTTTCCCCCTGTTGCACCACATCCTTCTTTCCACGGGAGAGAAGGAGCATCCCCTGGCGAGCGGGGGCCCTTCCCTGCGGACTGGGGCTGCGTTTGCCCACAGAGAGCGGGTCTGAGACCCCCATCGCCTTCATCGGGGAGAAGGAGCCTTAGGTGAAGGGTCTCTCTGTAGAAGTGCTCGGCCTCTATTATCCTCTATATTTCAGGATAATCGAGCTTCTTTGTAATTCAGAAACGGGCAGAGAGACTGCAGCTCGAAGCTCATATCATTTAATGCTCATCTGAGGCCAATGTAGTTAAATAGGGATGTAAAGAGTAGTAGGAGCAATAAATAGGTGGCTTGTAACCGTATAGCTGGCTCAGTAAGGAGAGAATTGGGAGAGCTATAAAAACCACCAGGGGCAAGCTAAAAATACAATTAGAAGTGAGAAGGAGAAGAAGAAAATTTTTGAGCACTGGCTTCAGAGACTATTTCAGATAGCTGTAAATGGGCTCCTCAAATATATTTTGAGGCAGATGGAAAGTGGCACAGAAAGGCATCCATCTTGCCTCCGGGCTGCTGCATGGGGTCACTTGGTCGCGAGCAGTGTACCGCACTGCCCTGCCTGTACCACAACCGCTGTAGATGCGCGGGGCAGAGCACATAGTCCTGGCATTGTTGTGAAGAGCAACGGTAGAGCAATTGTTGTGAGAGAAACGGTATAAGTTCAAGCTGTAGGAGCTATAACTTGTCTACCATAGCATCTGTGCTGTGTTTCTGACTTTGCTTTCTGTTTGGTTTTGATGAGAAAGGAACTAACCCAAATCTCCTCCCTAAAATTAGCCTGAATGTGAATCTTTTTTTCATATATAAGACCTTGACTTGGCTTTTCATTCATTTTTAATTCCTGCCTCTCTGCTTTGCCAGAAGCAAACATGCTAAAATAAAATAGGTTGGCAAAGGAAGACTTGACAGAGAGCAATGTCCGGATAGATTTCCAGCCTGTGACAGTGTAATGCCCCCAAGAAGAGATGATTTTCCAGCAGAGAGAGGTTTCTCCACTTTGTTACTGGTTATTTGGTCTTGAGGGAGCAGACTTAGTGCAGTGCTGGCAGCGGGTTTCTGCTGTGGAGGATATCTGATGGGGTTTGGCCTCTTTAGCCTTTCTGATTTGTTGGCTGTTGTGCAGCCAGCCAAACGTGTGTGTGTCGTGTCTAGAAATGCGACAGAGGAATGTGCTGTGTGGAATTATGGCCCGTCTTAGGAAGGAGATGTTTTACCAGCTTCTTAGCTGGAGGGAAATACACTGGCCGGCACTGAAGTCAAGCCCCAGCTGCGTCTCTGCCGCACCCCGGTGCCTGTCCTGCCTTCGGTACTCGACGTCCTCCAGCAGCTCAGGGTTCAGCTTGGCTTTGCCAAGGGGAACTGGGGGATGTCTTTGGAGAGAAGCACTTGGGAGCTGCTTGACTGGTTACTGCGTGAGGCAAGTTTGAATTCTAGAGGAAAAAAATTGCCCGTTCAATTTTCAGAAAAGGGGTTTATAGCAGACATGCTATAAAAAGCAAATTGTACTGCAGCTCTTTTGGGATTCAGCAGATCTTTATCATCCGTCCTGTAAATGGGGAGGGCTGCGAGAGCAGGGAATCCAACTGGAATTAAATCCATCCACCTTTTGACTTTTTTAACTGCTACAGTGTTTTGTTTACTTCATGTCTGAAAGTGCTTAGTGCAGAGGGACCTGAGGTAGTTAACTCTTCAAGTTGTTCTGACAATATGCACAAAATCTAGCGATGCTGTGGGAACAGCAGTTGTCCTTTCTGTTAGCCATCTCCATCCTCAAAGCTCTTCAAGAGCCTTACAGCCCCTCTGGAGCCCAGGGAGCTGCGCTAAGGTACAGTTGCCAGTGAGTAGGAAGGAGAAATCAGGTTGTAAACGGTGTATGTCACAGTGGGTGTGCATACAGGAAACATTTTAGCTGAAGCTACGGCAAAGATTTATTCTACGCTACGTAAGGATGCTTCTGAAAAGCGTGGAGACAAAAGGACCTCACAGCAGCTCTGGGGTTTCTGTTTATTCGGTGGTTTGGTTTTTTTTTTTTTTTTAGGTTTTTTTTAGAGTGGAGGGTTTTTTTTGTTTGGTTGGTTTTTTTTTTTAAAGTGAAAATCTCTCCCAGCTAACTCCAGATTGGGTCAACTGGCTTTTTTATAGCCTGTAAATCACCTTTCACATTAAAAACAAAACTGAAAATACAAGGTAGGTTGGCAGCTTAGGGATGTGGTAACACCTCCGCTAGAAATGTAAGCAAGAATAATTGCTCCAAGAATGCTCAGCAAACAAACTAAGCTTTTAATTAAGAATAATAAATCAAAGAGGGGAGGGAAATATCTGAACACCTCTCCCTTGCTGCAGGTGAACATGCACACAGGTTATGGTTGCTCAGGGACGCCCTTCTGCGTTACTTGAGCAAGGCGTAGGGGCTCTCGTAGTACAACAGCGCTTGTGTTCGGCAGAAGTTATTTCTGCGCCGGTCTGGTGCGTACGAGGGCAGGAGGCCTGTTGTGGGGAGGGAAAGACAGGCAGATTCCTCTCAACTGTTACAGTGAAGGTGAGGCTCAAAGGTCACAGTAATCGCTCTGGATGTTGGCCCTCAGGAGCTAGGTGGATTTTAACGTTTCCAGTCATTCCACCAGCATGGACTTTGCTTCCTGGAGGAATCCCCCCCCGTGCGGGTTTTGCAGCTGTGACTGTGATTCAAGGCAATTACCCCTAGTTGCGCCAATGTATGGCACAACTTGCCCAAAATGGAGTTGATAGTTGGGTGTTGCCTGCTTGTGGGAGGAATCCACCTCTGGAAACCAAGGCTGGGAGAAGCAGGTTCCTGAAGTTGGTCTCCCTCGCCGGCAGCGCAGGCTGGATTTCCAGCAGGGTTTGGAAAGGGCAGAGGTCCTGTCCAAAGCTCAGTGCAAGGCACCGAGCCGACCTCCCTGCTTTGGTTATGCTGTGAGTCTGTGGCGGCTCTCGTGAAGCGGCTGGCTGTTTGCAGACACAGCCCGTGGCCCAGACCCTGCTGCTGCTCTTGCTTCAAAATTCCTCTTGGGGAGAGGCATCTCCCCTCTGCCAGGAAGAAAGCTCTTCCTTTGGAGGAGTCGCTGCTTCTTGGAGGCGTTTTAGACTGAGCAGCTTTCTCTAATGAGAGCCTCAGTGAGATTTGGGAGCTGACCAAGCTGTAATTTCTGTTCGAGCTAGGTCTAGGGGATTTAGCCACAAAACTGTATTTATAACCGTAGGGGGAGTTTGGTGTTGCTGACTCTCCCACCCTCTGGTATGGGGAGGCTCAGAATTGATGGCTAAACCTATTGAGAATGGCTGGATGTTTGACACTAATGAGGTAAAAATGCAAGGCTAAAGCCATCCCAGATGCACAGAATTCAATTACTTGGCAGCACGGTTTGGTTTTTAGTGTATTTTGCAGTACATTAGTAATTGATCTCCGCAGTATTTATAACTGCAGAGAAGCTCTAGATGAATGTTTGCCCTGATTGTTACAAAATGTTCAATTCTGGAAATGAAATTTCTCCTCACTGTGATTGTTCATCTGATTTATGGCTAATGGAAAATAGCTCTTCTGCTCCTTTCTGCAACAAATTGATCTTTGATTCTTATCTAAAAATCCCAATATGAAGAATTCTTCTGATTTAAAAAAAAAAAAAATCCTAAATGAAGAAACACGTTGTAAGATAGGCTGAGAGCTGTTGCCTGGTGGACAAGCTTGGCACATCTCCTCCGGCTCAGACCGGTGGGGTGTCTGCACTGGTGCTTGCTCAGTGACTGCAGCTCCAGGCCCAGGAGGCAGCTCCACTTGTGTTCCAGAAGTGGAAGTTTCTTGAGGCCCAAAGGGTTGGTCTTGCAGATTTTGATCCCCTATTAAATGCTGAAAGTTACTGGCAAATCTGTTTCCGTCTTTCGCTTTTTCTCTTCCCCTGTTGGTCGCTGGTGATCCTGGTGCCTGAATGAATCTCCCAGCCCATTCCATTTCTGTCGCCTGTTTACTGGTCGCCTTTTGGTAGAAGCTGGACTTCCCAGGTGCTTTCCCATCCGGCTCCTGGACAGGCTAAGAAAGGTTTCGTTTCTAAATCAGACAAAAGGGAGTATGTTAGTCTGGTATGGATGAAGACCCAGCTGTGCCATTGATTCTTTTCATGACTTATGTAGAAGTCTCTCTTTGTGTCCTATTTTCTTCAGCTGAACATAGTGCTAAGTCTATAGTGGATCCCCCATTTCGTGTTTGCCAACTGCTCTCTCACAGGGACTGCAGAAACATCCCTCTGAAGCCATGGGGAAACGGCAGCGAGGAGGGTTGCTAACTTCTCAGGAGCGTTAGCTCTATTGGCTGACTACCCAAAGGCGCAGAAGAAGGGGGACCGAGGCTTGTGTCCGTGCTCTGCTTTGAGATCTGCACGTGAACGGCGTTTGTGATTGTAAATCAGGGTGGTGGCAGTGCGAGGCCGGGGTGATGGGTGCAGCTCAGACCGTCTCCGCAGGAAGCCTGGGTGCAACAATCAGACTGCTGTGGTGGGAGTGCGGCTAATGGCTCCTGTATGCAAGCCTGAAGTACAGGTACTGGAGGCATCTAACATGGCATTTTTCTCCTGCTGGGGCCTTGAGCCACGTAGTGTGGTACATGGGCAGAGCTTGCGTTGCCTTCCCCTGAACCAGGCTAACGGTGGCAGGCTCAGCGCTGGGTTTAGAGTTGCCCACAGTCTCCAGCGTGGGCTGGAGGGGGCATGTCTGTCAGGAGAAGGAGTTGCGGAGCCCAGCGAGAGCCCTGTTGCCAATGTGGTGGCACAGCCGTGCAATTGAGGTGGGTTCTGGCAACACGTGGACTTTGCTCAGCACTTCTGATGGATGGAAGAAGACTCATCAGAGGGGGAAGGCAGTGACTGCAGGGCCACAGCACCCTGTTCAGCGTACATGCTACTGCCTGAAGGTGGGGATGCCTGCAGCCCAGGATGAGTGGGTGGCTGCAACGCTGTGTGGTCACGAGGCCACCTTGACCAGCCTTCCCTACGTCTGCCACTTTGGGCTATATGACAGAGCTGCGCAGGAGGTGACAGAGAGCCTCGCTGCTGTGCTAGGGACTGGGTGAGTTGCACTGAGTGAGAATCTCAGTCAAATGTCTTTGTTGTCCCTCCAGTTTCTGAGTGGAAGAGCTGCAGATTAGTTGGAATGATCATTCCTCTCCTCTCGTGCGGGCTCGCTGAAAGGAAGCGACCCAGGAGCGTGATCTGGAGAGACAATTTAATTAACTTGCTGTATCAGAGCATTTTAAATTCATGCAGTGTACCTGCATCTGCTCTCATGGTATGGGATCTAATGTTCATCAGCAAAAAGCAAAAGCTTCTTCCGCCTTCAGCTCCCGCCCGCCTGTAAGAGCAGTGCTGCTTTCTCAGGGTGGTTATGTTATGGCGGATATCACACATGAGGCTACTGCGCCCCCTCGTAGGTGTGACTCAGCTCTCCTAAATGCTTGCTGAAGCAGCTGCTGGTGTGTAGGAAGTTTCCCTCTAGGCTGCTTATTTTATTTATTTTATTATTTTATTTAGTCTGCCTCTTCCAGGACAACCTCCGCCTGTCCCTGAGATAACTGAGACCGTGAATGTCTGTCGGCTCCATGAGTTTCTCTCTTTCCGTGCCCTGCAGGGGAATGGGCCTGTATTTAGAATTTTGTTTTCTGACACCAGTCCGGTTAAGCATGCACTTATTTTTTTTAGCAAGTTTGCTGTACAGTTGCAACAGAAGTTAAGCACTTACAAAAGTGCTCTGCTGCATGAGGGCCAGCATAGTCACCATCAAGCCTTGAGCAAACATTGAGGGAAAAAGACAGTCTTTTCCCCTCAGAGTTATAATCTTGGTTAATTACAAGCTCTAATGGGTGGATGAAACGAGCAAGGTGATGTGGAAGGAGGCAGGGTGATCCCATGGTAACGGCAGCACGCGCTTTGCTCGCAGAGAGGTTTGTCAGCTGCTTGGCCTTCATTAGGAAATGGTATTTCCTATGTGTTAGGAGGAAAAAGAGCATCAGGAGACTAGTAAAGGAGGACAGAGACAGTATTTTGGTGACTGGGGAAGAGAGAGGGGCAGGAACGCATAACACGTGAGGCGTGAGAGGCAGGTGTCGTAGGTGTTACCTGTCTAAATATCAAGACTTTTCCTCCTGTATCTGAGTCTCTTCGTATGCCTTTCTCTAGGCGCAGACAGCAAACTTGGTGCTGGAAGATGGAACGAAGATGAAGGGCTATTCTTTTGGCTATCCATCCTCCGCAGCAGGGGAAGTCGTATTCAACACTGGTCTTGCTGGGTAAGGCAAAAGCAAACGAGGTGTAAAGAGGAGAACTACTCTCAGAGCACATTGAAGTGGGAAAGGGGTGATAGAGCAACTGCTTTTTCCAAGCTTATAGGGTGCTTATCCAAGCCTGTGGTGTTCTGTACAGAAACATTGCACTGTAAGGATATAGAGAGGGAATGAGTTGATGAAGAAACTGCACGCAGTCCTTTTGTGTCATAGAGAGCATTTGTCAGGATGGACAACTTTAAAGACTGATATAACTAACCCTGGTAGTGAGGTATGTAGAGATCTGCCCACTTCCCTTTGAAATGCAGGCACTGCTGATTTAGAGCAGAAGAGCTGCTCAGTGACACAGGAACAGGACGGTAAGACTCTCAGTCAAATTTCTTTGTTGTCCCTCCAGTTTCTGAGTCAAATATGGACTATAGCCTCCTGGGTGATGGAACTTGGCATCTGAGTGCAAAATTTTTAAATCCAGAGGTTCCCAGGTTGGATTCTCCTGTATGACATGTGGTGGCTCATACCACAGTTAAGAAAGCATTTGAACTCTGTGCCATTTCCATCTAAAGGGGAGGGTCAAATTCACGCCTCACCTCGCGTGACTCTTGTGTCTTCTTCATAGAGCTTATGGCTGGCTTAGGACAGCAGCCAAATGCTGCAGGTCCTTCTGGTGGACTGTTCTGAGTAGAGAAAATCTGGCAAGAGGCATGAGGTCTCTGGCGAGGAGAGGGACGCGTCTCTGGGGAGGTGAGAGAGCTCTGAGGTTGTTGGTACTTGAGCTTTGCCTGCAGTCTTTCATAGCTGTCTTTGCCCAGCTGCCTTATGCTCTCCAAATTCTGCTCTCCCTTTGAGAAACCAGTACCCACAGGATGAGTTTTTAAATGGTACTGTTGGTAAGAATGTTAAACTGCTGCAGAGGGGAATCTGTTTGCAAAGTTTTGCATTAGGAGGCAATTATTTAAGCATTTTGACAGCACTAATTACTTGCTGTGTTAATATACCTGCCAACAAACAACTGTTTAATATAGATCAGAATGATGGAGGGCACCAGAGTTCTCTTCTCTGTGATAGATTATGGGCAATAAATCTTGTCACGTCACAAAAGTCGGGCAGGACCTGATGGATTAATTTCCCTTCCACATGTTAGCATAGCAGCAGAAGCTGTTTGCTCATTTTCTGGTGATTTGGAGAGGATGCGTGTGAGCAGGGAGAACTGTTTTGTTCTGGGGAGCATATGGGGATGGAGGGAACATGCAGAACGTAGGGTTGTATCTTCAGTGCACTCTCCAGGAAGGTATCCTTGATTGATTTGGAGAGGAGGAGGAGAGTTAGCAGCACTGTTGCAGATCATAGAAGTGACAGGATTTGCTGCCAGTCCAGGGACTGCTGCCCATTGAAAGAAACGCTGTCGCTCTGCCTGGTGCTCTTGAGCACAGAGAGCACAACATCATGTATCCGAAGGAACCGAGCTAAAGGTTTTCATTGACACAGTAAGAGGCTAAACGCCTGCGTGAAGGAGGTGCTTTGGCAAGGTTGGGGTCTTTTACAGCCTGTCTGGGCATATAGCTATTTGCAGTATAGGGAGCAAGAGGCTGGTGAAGGGGTGATTTTGCCACGGCAGGTTTTAAGCCCCAGAGTATGGCTTTCTGTGATCTGGCTGTTTCTAGAGCCTGAGTGGGGTCAGAATGAGCTCTGTGGTGAAACAATTAATATGTTGTTTTGTATCTCGTCTCCTCCTCTGGACTCCCACACTCTTGATTCATGTCGTAGAACAGGGAAGCAAAGCACTTCATATACTTGCAGCTTTTGGGTTTGAAGTAGCTAAAGCTAGCTGCAATGTTACCTGATTACTCTAGGACAGAGAGCAGAGAGCACCAGTTTGGGTGTAGAATGTTGGAATTTCATTAAAAAACATTTTGGAAGCGTTTGCTCAAAACAACAACAGCAAAAGCTCTAGTGTTGCAGCCATCCATTTGGAATGGGAAAAAAAAAAAGAGAGGAGGAAGTTTTCAATTAAGAAAGAAGAAGAATTAAACCTCCTAAAATGTTTCCACGTCTCAATTAGCTCAATAAATGCATTTACTTCCAATATGTCTACATGTGTTTCCCATGATATTCTAGTAAGAGAAATGATTGACAGGAATTTGCTGAACTCAGGCAGGACTTTGGGCAGGCACAGAGAGGACCGGACCTCGCAGCATGTCTGGAGCTTCTGCTCCCGTGTGCTCCACGAGGCATTGTGCCTGCTTAAAGGGCATTATGTCCCAATGCAGAGCTGCGCCTTTGTACCCCAGCCAAACCCAATGGCTCTTTGTCCTCGTTCGCTAATTACAAATAACATGCAAAGGTTAATTACATTAGCTTTTGTCATTAGCAAAGATGCTTTTTGGAAGCATAATCAATTGACTGGGAAGGAGAAAGAGATACCAGATGTACACGTGCCACGTGCTTGCTGCGATCACACTGCACGTTGCGTGGATGTTTACCTCACGGCAGGAAATATAGATTTGAACACAAGGAGAGGCCTACCTGGAAATGTTTCATGGCCATTGTTCATTCGACACGTCGTTTCTCAGAGTTGGCTGCTATACTGCATTGTCTGTATCTGCCTGCAACCATTCTGGGTTTTGTAAAGAGTTTCTCGATATTTGACAATTCATCTTCTGGCAGCAAGTGCAGTGTTCCATAAAAATATCTCCTGTGACTTGCTGATATCTGGTAGGTGGCTGGAGTTGCTAGTTATGTACTGTTTAAACAATGATGACGATAATGAGTTATATTCTATATAGGGCAGATTCATCTTGGAGTGTCCTAATGCATTTGGCTAAATATTGGTGTAGATAACTTCATCAGCTGCTGAATTGCAGCTGCTTTTGGGTTGAAAAACAACAACTGTTTAACAGCTTGCTGCAGCAGTATGCAACAGTATAATGGAG
The DNA here is from genome assembly GCF_040807025.1 of Struthio camelus. Classification (NCBI taxonomy): domain Eukaryota; kingdom Metazoa; phylum Chordata; class Aves; order Struthioniformes; family Struthionidae; genus Struthio; species Struthio camelus. Next base: position 6,843,411 of record NC_090947.1, on the reverse strand, counting down.
AAAGTGAGGGCCTGCTTACTAATTTGAAGCTGCAGAATAGAAGCATGGGAAGGCAGACCATAATTACCCTGTCACCCTCCTTGGGGTTGAAAGGGAGACTGGCTCTACTGGATGCAGAGCTGATACAGTAGGTTTTGCAAAATCTTAGATTTGAGTTCTCCATTAAAATCCGAAATCTTAGGTTTGGTCCTCTGTGGCAGTGAAACTTTTCACCACTCTTTTAGATCTGCCCTGACTGAGGAGAGTATTCAGGCAGGTACTTGAACATAGTTGAATGTTCTCGCATAAACACCGCTTTTGTCGTATGGAATTTCAGACCTATTTTATATTTGTTTACTCCCTTGTTTTCCTCTCACCTTTCTTCTTGACCTAGATATACCGAAGCCTTGACAGATCCCAGCTACAAAGGACAGATTCTTACACTAGCTAACCCCATAATTGGGAATGGTGGAGTGCCTGACACGGCTGCTTTGGACGAAATGGGCCTCAGGCGGTTTCTAGAATCTGACGGAATCAAGGTAAAACCAGAGTTGGTCAAAGGGGAGGATCTAGCAAGTGGAGCGTGGGTATGCACGTGTGTCCGAAAATTCCACCCTCGTAGAAGTTGGAAGGAATCAACAATTCCGAACTTCTTGGTTTCCTTTTTCTTCTGCGTATTGATCTCTGCAGGGTTGGTGGCAGCAGATACTGTCTTGCTTTCTGTACCAGGCCGTGTGCTGTCTGAAAGTAGTGTGCGTCCCATTAGTGGTACACGTGGCACAGGTTTTTTGTGAACTGTTGTCCTGGAAGGCTTTTTTCCCCACGTTCCCTTCCCTGTAAGATATGTCTGTGTCTGCCCAGGACTGGCTGCCACAGAGAAATCAAATGCCAGTGAGAGTGAGAAGTTCCTGCACGCACAGATATTTCTCTATGTGCCTGCACTGTCACACAAAGGGGAAGTGACAGCTGTGTGGAGAAGGCTATACTTACTGGCACAGGAACCAGTACTTAGGCTGTGTTGGAGCCTGTGCTGTCCCAGCTAGGCTCCTGTTGATGGACTGAATCATGCCTCTGGCCTGTACAGTCTTTCCTGACCCAGCTGGTAGCATGTAATAAATTAAGGGAAGCCATGTGGTATCCTGGCCCGTTCTGGCATTAAAAGCTGTCAGTGGAGTGGTGTGGTATTGCACCTTTATTGGATGAACAAACATTCAAGGAGAGAATTTAGTGCTGGAGGAAGGATGCAGCTGGTCCGTCCTTTATGAGTAAGAATAAAGGAGCAAAGGAGGGGAAATATAGGTAAAGATCAAAAGTTAATGCCGTTAAATGTGTTCCAAAAGGGCAACATGTCAAGGCAGCTGAGAAGCCCGTTTGTGCACTGTAAAGCCACCTGTGATGGCCCCATGTGTGATGTGACCATAGAGAAGAGGGAAGGTCTGTGTGCTCTCTAGGCTCTATATCCTTTTGCCAAGGGGGTATTGGCTAGTAGCAGGAGTGTGTCCATGCAGTGGTGGCAGTACCGAAAAATGAATCCGAAGCATCTCACTGCAGAGCCAGGGAAATGCTTTATCTGTCCTGAGGTGGAATGACTCCTTTATAAGCTGCTAACTGCACTGGAAAATGGAGTTGACTTTTGAAAAGAAATGTCACTTACAAGTGAAAAGGTTTCTTTAAAAAAAAAAAAAAAAGCCAAAGTAAAACGCTTTGACTTGTCTTAAATTTAGCTTTTCTTTCTAACAAGAAGTGTCTTCTCAGTCCAACCAAATTTGCAGCTTTGGTTATCTGGAAGCCACGTTCTTCTACGAGTTTTCAACTAAAATGACCTTGTCCGTGATATGACTTGTGAACCGCAGTGGTTGAAAAGCGAAAACTGGGAAGGTGTGGGACAAGTACAGAGTGAACCTTTGGTGCAAAATGCCATTTCTTCTCTCTGCAGGTTTCAGGTTTGCTGGTACTGGGTTACAGCAATGAGTATAGTCACTGGCGGGCTGCTAGGAGCCTGGGAGAGTGGTTACAGGAAGAAAAGGTGAGACATCGAGGGGTAACTGCACTGTGAGAACAGATGTACGGATGGGACTAGGGGAAAGAACTGCTGGCTTTGTGCTGGTAACCACCCTTCTCCTCTGATACCTGTGTTCCCTGGTTCATCATCCATTTCTCTTTTTCAGGGTGCAAAGTTATTTCCAAGATCTGTCCAGGAGAAATGCTAATTAAATGGGGATGTTTGCTTCTTCATAAAAATAATCCATGTTAGATTTTATTCTGTTATCTCATGGGGTGTTTCTGTAGTGCTGTTCCTAGTGGCTGCCACAGTCATAACCTCGACAGGTGTTTGTTGCCAAAACCCCACTGACTTGAAGCCAAGCAAATGAATCAAAGATGTGGCAGTAGAGTGCCACTGAGTTATGACAGCTAGGAAGGTTAGGAGCTCAGGAATGAGGCAAAATGAGGCTCAGAAATGAGGCAGGGATTTGCCACATGAGCTTTTATATTTTTTCCTATGCTTTTTGATGCAGAAACTAGAAGATTTGGAGAGCCAAGCTATTTACGAGTAGGAATAGGGAGAAGTAGGAAGGGGGGGGGAGAAACGGATGTGGGGCAGCCTTGATAATAGAGCTGCTAAGAGCTGTTGCTGCTTAACTGAGGACGTGCTTTTGTGAGCAAAGTGATCTTGGCTGCTGACTTCCTCTGCCTGAGCTGCTTATTCTCTAACTTACCCTTCCCTAATGTTTCCTTTAGGTGCCTGCTCTATATGGGATTGACACCAGAATGCTGTCCAAATTAATTCGGGACAAGGTATGATCCCCCTTCCCTTGATCCAGGTGCATTAAACTTGCCATTACTGGTCCTTTTTTTCTGACATTGCCGCAAACCTGGGCTGGCAATGGTAGCTGCTGTGTTGCCTTGACCTCAGATGCTGTTTGGGTCCCCATGCCCTTCCAAAGGCTCTGTGCCTGTGTACAGCTGTGGCACTGTTTGTATCCCGAGGAGCCTCTCTCCTTGGTTGTGTTCTAGGTTTCCTCTTTTACCTCAGCGAGCCAGCACAAGGTGACGTAAGTGAAAGGCCTCAGGTAGGCGTGCAAACAGTCAGGCAGCAACGCCTCTGTGGGACTCTTTGCATATTAGTTTCTAGGCAGCACCAGTTCTGCTCAGCAGAAACTCTTCTGCTCCTCAGAGACGTAAAGGAATGCTTACATTGACCTAACCTGGGTTACTAACTCAGGCCAATTTTCCTTGCCTGAAGCCTTTTGTTGTTTTTTAATAGTCATCATTTCTGCCTGGTTTCTGAGAGCTGACAATTGAAGGACATGTGCAGAATTATGTTGCTGAATGGGGGTTAATGTTAAGGTACATTTTACATTGACTAAAACAATGATCAAAGCCACTCTGAATACAAATTGTTGTGCCTCGGGGGCTCTTCTTTTGTAATGGATTACTTGAAGATGCTCTTTTCCATTTTGTTTAGGTGATCAATTTGCAATCTGCAGTCCAAACCCACACCCTCATTCATTCCACAGAATAAAATATGAATGACCCAGCTTGAATAGAGGAATATTTGCAGAAGTGAATTCTTATGGGAAGGTAGGAGGCTGTCTGGCTCTTAGACAGCAGACAAGTACAGTTTAGTACAATAATGGCAATATGCTTTCTACTTTCTTGATAGATGCCATTTAATGGATCATCATTCCTTTCATCCAAAGTAAATATGCTTTCAATATTTATCCAGTAGCTTAGCAGACAGTGTATGGCAGTAAGGGACCTTATACTGGGACTCTGAGTGGTATTGGTTTGTGGTTTTTCAAAATGATGCATAATGTAGCCTTTTCCCCTGGTCTTCTCAGTCAGGTTGGGGGGAAAAAAAAAAGGCTTAGTATTTTCACTCTCTGTCCTTTTATAAATCGAGGGTGAGAACAGGGCTTCATTATGATAAATGCATAAGTGAGCAGTGACTTGTTAAATCGGATTCTAAAGGTAAATGCAAGGTACCATTTCACTGAGTAAACCAGTGTCAAGGTAAGGCACAGAGTGCTTGTTTGTGAGTGAGGGCTTTGTCATCAGCTTTTGTGGGGCTAGCTGCGCAGTGGCACTTAGCAGTTTCTGTGACTCCCGAGAACCTGACCTGTTCAGGGTGACGCTGGCCTTTTCAACTCTCTTCCGCACAAAGCATCCTAGAGTAGCTTGTGGTGTAAGGTGCTACTCAAGGGGAAGGTAATGTGTTAGCTACAGTTAAGAGCAAATCTCTGCCTTTAAAGCTTACCCCTACTAGCACATACGAAAATGTAAGGTTCTGGGTCTTTCTTGCCTTAGGGAAATGACAAGGATATTTGAGGTCTGACCAAGCACTACTTTAGGGTAAGAATGTTACCATGAGAAGGGAATACTTCCTTTCAGAGTCGTAGCAAGATGCTTTGGAGCCTGTTATCTCTCTTCCTATGCCTTTGCTCCTTCCAGCTCCAATTACCTCCTGCTTGTCTTCCTTCCATGAACCTTCTACCTTTTTCCTGGGTAATGGTGGCAGCTGCAGCCTGGACAATATTTCACGTAGATCGCCAGGCCTGCAGCATTCTTGCCCCATTTGACACTGCCAGTACCAGGTCAGTGAAACCGGTCTGCAAACAGTATGTGTTACTCAAGGAGGTATCACTGAAGCCAGTAAGCAGTCCCGGTGTGTGTGCTAGTGAGATAACCACAGGGCAAGCTGGATTTAGCAGCTTTTATCATCGCAGTGTTGTATGTTGAAAGAGCAATCAGAAATCCCTGACTTCTGTTTCACTTTCCCCTTCCCATCCTTGAGAAGTTTTGTATTGCATGCCTTGTCCCACTACTGAGAAGAAGTTAATCCTGGGTTAATCCACTTGCTTTAGGAGTGGGGCAAAGCCAAAATGGGGATTTTCCACTGAGTAGTTTAATGGGCAGAAGATGGAGGAGGACATGCTGGCAGCTGAGCAAGGGTGTCCTGGCTTCTGTGGGTGGTAAGAGCAACAAAGAACAGAGCTTGCTGGAGATGACTTTCTTTTTTTTTTAAAATAACTCATTCAGAAAACAGCTGTGCTGACCTGCCTCCTGCACAGTTTTTCTTTGCAGCAGCTCTGCTGCCTTTCAGCTATCCACAGTGGGTGGTTGAAGACCTCACAGAAGGTTTCCAAAGCCAAAAAGCTGCTAGCTGCCTTGTGGATTGCTCCCAGACCTGCAAAACTGGGATTTGGGGAGGTGAATTCTGATCCTCCTGGAAGGCAACCCATTTTACTGTCACTAGACAGCTTGCCAAACTGCCTATTAACAGCTTTTACTGCTAGCAGTGCCTCTTCCCCAAACGAAGGATGTTTAAACAGCTTTTTGATACCAACGAAAGCTCATAAACTTCTGAAGATGCAGAAAGTGGTTATAAGCTGTCAAGAAACCATCTCCAAGCAGCTGTTCCATTTCCTGTGCCTGTCAGCACCTGCCCTAGTATTCACAGCTGCTTCTTTGCTCATGCTTAGCTATTTACTGATGTATTTCAGGGCACTGTGCTTGGGAAGATTGAATTTGAAGGTCAACCCGTGGAGTTTGCAGACCCAAATAAGCAGAACTTAATTGCAGAAGTGTCAACCAAGGTGAGAACTTCCTCTCTAGTCCCAGTGCTGTATATTCCAGATATTAACTGCTCCCCATTTGCCCTACAAACCGTGCATTTTGTCTAAACAAACAATTTGGGGACCTTTTTAAAACTCTGTGCCTTTCTAGACCTTTAGAGGGCACAACATCTTTTTCCTAGAATCCCTATGACTCCTTAGTTGCTGTTTTGAAGATGATGTTAAATGAGCTGTATTGAGTTGGAAACAGTCTAGATAGTAAGCCAGCCAGGGGATTGTCTGTTACAAAGTCAGGATCTAGAGGTATTGGGGATACAGTTAGAACTAGCACATGGGGAATGTTTTCAGACATAAGAATTTATTTCTAGTTGCTTCCCTTATTGAGGGAAATTCAGGAAAGCTCAAGATCATATTTAATAATCTGTGTTCAGGCATAATTTTGTTGGAGCGATTCCAAGTGGTTTCTCCAGATCTTGAAAACGGACCAATTTAGGAGCCCCACGGATCTTATAGTATTGACATTAGCTGGTCCTCTACAGATACTGTACAGAACAGCAGCTGAATTTGTGCTCTCTTAGCTGGGCGTGCAAACTGTATTCCACCACAAGCTGGGTAGAGCTTTACAAATCACCAGGACATAGCAAACCAGCCCACACTAAAAATGATAATTGTGCATGCACCAATGCAAGGGCCAGTATGTTTGTCACGGACCCTTTGGTAGTGTAATCGTGGGATAAAGAGTGCCTTTGAGTGCCTTAATCCCATTGACTGGAATGGGAAGCGGGTGTATGAGTCCCTTTTACAAATTTAATAATTAATATGATGTTTGCGCCTTGGTCCCAAGCCATAACATGGGGCCAATATTGAAGGCAATAGAATCAGTGCTCCTTTGTATGTCTTCAAGACCTTCTCTTGAAGCATCACTCGTAGTTGCTGTGTGTTTCTTCTTGATTCCCTGAGAAATTTCCTGGACTTATTTCACTCTCCTCCATCAACTTCACCATGTATTACCAGCATGAAATTTGAATGCCCTTTGTGTGTGTTCACATTAAATGAATCAAACCACACATTATAATAAACCAAACAAATCCTGTCTAAATTATTTCTTCTTCTTGACTCTCTTGACTGTTTTATCTTCTCTATTTATACCTGTTGGACTCTAGTTCTTTGAGGAAAGAACATTCCTTGCTTTACATCTTTGGGTAGGAGTCATGCTCTTGAATTTGATCAGCTCAAGCTTGTAGCGTCCTAAATTTGAGGGTCTGTCTTATGATAGTGGAGATCTAGTCAATAAAGTCATTGGAATTTGAGGGGGAGGGGGTGATCCGGCTCTGATATTTGGTCACCTGCAGTTGTCTCCTGACTCCAATGACACTGTTATATATGTCATCGCTGATCAGAATTGTACATGGAAGCACCTTCTTTTGGACACCTAAATTCTGTAATTTCGAGTCTGGTCGTGAATCCTGTTCTGTGCATCGTGGTCATTGTCGCCACAGTAGTGTAAGGATATTGTTTAAACAAGTTTCGCAGATAGGCAATACCTTTTCTTTGTGCAGCTGTCAGAGTTAGGAAGAGTGCACAAGCTTTTGGGTGCACAAGACCTTCAGGCGAGATAGAAGTAGCAGACTTCCAAGAGGAACAGGAGTTGAGAACAGAGGCTTGGTTTAATCAAATGCGAGTCGGACCCTCCGAAAGAAGATTACTACCTCCCTTGAAGTAGCAGTGGTAAGTTCTCTGATGCCAAAGGGAGAGAGTCAGGTAGCGAGGGACGTGAGCTCAGTAGCAGGAGGAGATTTGGGAAGTAAACTGGAACAGTGTTCCAGTAAACTGGTGTCTCTCTGTAGTCTGTTCTTGATATCCAGATGAGTTATAAACTTTTGTTCTCGGTTGCATTCCTGGGATGTATTTTGTAAGCTTTTTAAGGATCAGGCTGAGAGGTCAGAGTGGAAGTGATTGTTTTGTGGGAAGTCGTCCCTTCCTTTAACTAGATGTTTTCATGTTTTATCAGTAGTCTGGGTTAACTTGTTCTGGTGCACAGTGGTTGCTTAGTTTCACTTACATAGTTACCGTGAGGGCATATGGCACACTGGATGATGCATGCTATGTTCTGGAAAGTGCGGGTGTAGACTTTTGCTATCATCACGGGACCATTCATTCCCTCATAGTATCTTTAAGATCAGTGAGGCTCTGGAAGAGCTCTACAAATGGTTGCTTGCATACCGTTCCCAACACGAGCTGGTGTGTTAGTGGCGTAAGTGAGAAGCGGTCCTGAAAAGACTGGTCAGTAAGCAAGTGGGGATTTGAAGCACAGCCTCTGTTAACGCTTGAGTTTTCATGAGCGACTGGTTGCCTGGGAGCCATCGAACTCCATAGGCAGCCTTGCAGATCTCAGCCTCGGGGATCTCACCAACTCATGCCAATACTCTAAAGATATTGCAAATAGCATCTAAAAAGGAGATATAATAAGATTAACGGAGCTTTTGTGGTCTCATTATGTTTATAACTTCATTTTCTAGGCATAAAAAGCAACATTGCAAGTAAAGCTGACAATGAAGTAAGCTGTTCAATGTTGGTAATTACTGGACACGATAATCTGTCTTTTGCCAAACAGCTATTTCCATGTAAATCAGGATACAGTAAGACCAGGAATCTGCTTATCAATTATTCATTAGAAGTGATTGATTTTTTTTTTTTTTCCTTCCCCCTTTCCCCCCCTCCCACCTTTAGATACTAATGGTGTAGGCTCTATTTGCTAAAGGTGAGAGAATGTAGAAAACTGCCAATGTTTTAGGGGAACTTTTGGTAGAGATTTATTTGGATGTGTGTGATGTTTACGGTCCCAGCAGACAAGACGTTTTTAACCATTTGAAGCTACTAGGTCACTTCCATCCACACCTACACTCCCAGGTACTCTTTTCATTATCAGCAGTGTTGCCAGCAGGAGTTTTTCCTCTCAATGACTGCCTGCTTGCAGCCTTCCCACGTCATACTCTCAGCTAGACTGGTTCTTTATAGACTGTGCAGTGAGCAGATGAGCGAAATCCTCTGGCTTTAAAAAGAACATACTTTAATAGGTCCCTGATCCAGTTCCCAGTCTGGCTCCTGGCTATACATAGTCTTGGCTGAATGCAGGGGTCAGTGCCCTGCAGTAGAGAGGGAGAATGAACGTGAGAAGTGATATGGGGAAGGGGTGTGAAGAGAGCAACACCTAAAATCAGTCTTGCTGCTGAAGGAAGTGTGTTAACAAATCACAGCCTAAATAACTGGACAGAGGAAAGTTTTGAGATGAAAGTAATTAAAATAACTCAGGCAGTTTTGTTCCACAGTTCCCCCTGGTGATTAGAACAGTCAAGGAGAACGTTTGAGGGTGATCATTGCGTCATAGTTTTCCACAGATCTCCGCTTATGGGTGCAGGGAGGAACTGAGGGCTCTCCTAAAGCCCTTTTGAAAAGGGAAGTGAGTTTTCCTTAAGGGACTCTGGCACACAACAGCAGTTACTTTCATTAGAGAACTGAGCACCTCAATCCTCTTGAGATTTTTTGAAGCCCAGTTCCCAGAAGCTGGATGGCAGCAGGTAGAAGAACCATACAATTGTTTTGCAGTGGTATAGTCCCACCACAGACCATGGAACAAAAATCCACTTGTGTATCGGTGACTGTGAAGGTATTGTCATATTTCTTTGTCAAGCACAGCATGAATCATATTAGAAGCCTTGAGGGATCTAACAAGACCAAGTTTCAGCAGAATTTCCATTCCATTCATTCTCAAAAAAGGGTCTTGGGGGGGGAGGGTGCATTGCCATCCATTTATGTGGCATCAACCACCACATATGTTCTCATACAGGCTCTGCTTTCAGCATTATGGAGCAGGAGTTGCGACAGCAGTGGTAACAACTGCTGTCTCAGTGTGGAGTCATGTACCACTCAGAGGTGGATTGTGGACCATTGGGGGTTTGTGGTGCTGCAGCCTGTGACCTTGTCATGAAGGGAAGTAACGCGCTACATCCCATCTCTTCCTCCTTTGCTCCTGACACAGCAGTCAGTTACTCCAGATGATGATCAGAGCTGTCCTTACGCAGGACATGTTATTGCTTGCATCGTAAGCATCTCTTGATCTCAACCTTTGTGAAGATAAAGGTTCAAACAAGAATTGAATTAGGATAACACAAAGGGAGGAGTTGTAATATCCTGCTAATAAACTTCACCTGGTACTCCCTGTAGAGATGATGCTTTTCCTTCTGGCTGGTGGTAATCCTTCTGTAAAAAGGTTTTTTGTCACCCAGCACCAGACACAATAGGCATAGAGTTTAACATCTCTGCCTAAGGAGGCCCAGCTGTGAAATACAGGTGCCAAGGAAGCTAATTAAAAGGGAGTTATTTAGTTTAAAAACAAAAACAAAAAACCAGTGGTGTGTTGGACAAGCGACTAGCCCCTTTGGAAGAAGTACGTTCAGGAGTATCAGCTTTCAGGAGCCGAGCATAGCTTAGGGTAAGCACAGAGTGGGTTTTTTTGTTTGTTTGTTTTATTTTGTTTTTTAAGAAGAAAGAAAGCTGCCTTGCATGCTCATTGATGAATAAGATTCCAGCCTCGTGCTAACTGCAGTTTCTTAACGAATAAATAGTTCACCGTTCTTCAGAAAGAAGCTGTCCATAAATAACCCTTCAGCACTCTTACAGCTATCTGCCAGTATGTCTGTGTGTTGCAGTGTGAAGGCCCATATAACATATGGTGATCTGACTTCCCCACCTTGCATCCATGTTGCAACCAATAGACCAGTGGGTGTACAAAGCATGTTGGTCCAGCTTTGGGACTGAGGCAGATGGCCCGTGGTGGCAGTTTACTTTGTGCAATGGGTGAAGGGACAGCAGCTGGAACAGGAGGTCCCGGGGGAGGTATTGCCTGACATGTAAAACTCTCAGTGCCATGTAAACATAGGTCGTGCTCAGTGGTGCACACGGCAGATGACCGGTCTATACCTCTATGATACGCTGGAGAACATAGGATATATCCAGCTGTGGTATGTTTTGGTCTTACTGTGACTCGAGGGTCAGAATGGCCTTTAAATGGGATGAACCTTCAGTCAGTGTAAAGTGGCCTTGCTCCACCGGCATGATCAGAAGGACTTCACCTCAGCTGAGAATCTCAGTAAATCTGACATTTCTCTTGAACTGCAATAATCTGTGAGAATTCCTTGCTACTTCACTGCTAATGAGGTGAAGCGCAGCAAAAAAGCTTATCGTTAGCTGTGGAAACATCTGATTTTTGTAGGGATCGTTGATACTGCTGTAATCAAGAGTATATAAAACAGCATTATAACTTCCACTTTCACAGAAAAAGAAAGAAGCATTAATGGTTGGTGCTTCTAGAGATTTCCTTGATTGTTAAGCACCAGCTGCATCACGTTAGTGAGCAGTCATTCTGCTACCGATCTTCCCTGTGTTTGAGAGAGGTGATCTGTCATTTACATGGTCTGTAAATGGTCTGTCTTTTTTCTAACCCTACCAACAGGAAGTCCAAGTATATGGTAGAGGGAATCCGACTAAAGTGGTAGCTGTCGACTGTGGGTTGAAGCACAATGTTATCCGTCTGCTAGTAAAGGTAGGTGGGTGCTTTATATCCTGCATCTCTTGCTTTGCTTTGGGATGAGGCTCGTCTGTGGGCTGTCTTATCTGAGTGCTCACTGGGGCTTCATTCCACCTAGATATGTTTGTTCTAGTAGCAATTTCACCCCTAAAATGGGGTACAATTTTGGGATGATTCCCGAGGACTGGGTAGTGCTTTCTGAGCTTGGTACATGGTACCTGAGAGGGTGAGTAAGAGTACCTGTACAGCCGCCTTCCAGCCACAAGAAGCACTCCTGGAAGGTGACAGAGAAGAGACAAGGTGCAGCCAAAGGAGATTCAACCCAACATTGTCAAAAATAAGTTAATGGGGACATTTTTTCTGCAGTGGGGGTTGTAAGAGGCTGGGACAAGGGCCTGGAGCAGTTGTGGAGTCTCTGTCCTTGGAGATGTTCAAAACTCAACTAAGCAATGCCCTCGGCAGCTTGATCCGAAGTTGAAATTATCCCCGCTTTGAGCAGGGAGCGGACCAGATTATCTCCTGAGTGCCCTTCAGCCTAAATTATCTTTAATTCTATTATCTGTGAAAATGGCTTCCTGTCGTTATCACAGTGAGGCCCTTTAGTAGTCTTTGCTTTTCTAGCCGGATAGGAGAAATGAAGGTACTGTCCTCCCATTTTCTAGATGAACAGGTTTTCCTTGTCTCCATTTTTAGCTAATATATATGTTCGTCTCATTTTTGATGCGCAGAACTATTTCTGGCATGTCACAAAGTAAGGCTGTGAAGCCCCAAGTTAGAACAAGTATGCTGTGTAAGAGGGAACCAAGTGAATGCGTTTTGTGTGTGTACGTACACACCTTTTTATGGTTTTCCATTAGTAAGCTTGGATCCCGTTAGTGAATTTCAGACAAACTTGACAAACGCTGAGAAGACTCAAAGATACTAAGTTCCTACCCATTTTGTGAAAATAGCCTGGGCAGATAGTAGAGAGAAGCCTCATTATTGTCCCTGATAAAGGAAAGGAAATCTGATCTCAACCTTTGTGGGACGTCAGAGAACGGGAATAGCCTCCAGACACCAATTCATGTGTTCTGCTGCTCCCTCTATTGCTTGTTCCCTTCTCGCTTCTCTCCCAGCGAGGTGCAGAAGTGCATTTGGTTCCATGGGACCATGATTTCACCAGCATGGAGTATGATGGACTCTTAATTTCTGGAGGCCCAGGGGATCCCATGAAGGCCCAGGAGGTGATTCAGAATGTTAGAAAGGTACAGTGCAGTAGCCATAGGCTGTTTTTCTTATTTCTATTTATTTATGTGCCTGAAATCTAAACAGTTGGTTTCACTAACATGTTATGGACCAAGCGTAATTTAGTCATTTCATGTGCCTGCCGTATTCCTCATCTCTGCCTACGATGACCAGAGGTTTACAATAGGGCTGCACAGACCCTGATGAACAGTAAGTAATAAGCATGAATACCACCATTACCCTGCCAGCGCCTTCAGCTCCGCTGTCACCTTGTGAAAGAGCAGCCCTGTTTTCACAGTTGCTTCCATTTGAAATGATGTCATACACTAAATGGCCCTGATGTAAATTGTCATCGTTCGTTCCCCTGAAGTAGATTAAGACACCAAGCTGTGCTCAGAGGTTTCTCTTTGAAACGGAGGAGAAGAGGAAGCTTGCCTCCATATGCTTTTGCCGCCTTGCCTTCAGTCTTTGCCCAGGTCCATGTGATTGTAGTTTATGCTGGAATCGCTGAACAGAGACACTTCAGTACCTCTTGAAAACCTTTTCCTTTTAGGTCCTGGAGAGCCATCGCCCAGAGCCCTTGTTTGGAATCAGCATGGGGAGTCTAATTACTGGAATAGCAGCTGGAGCTACTTCCTACAAGATGCAGATGGCCAACAGGTGCGGCAGCACTGCGGCTTCCCAGAGCCTGCACACTGGCTCAGCATTGCGAAATGCCACAGAGCTGCAATACTTTGCTTTTGAACTGCCTTAAGAGGGGCTAGTATGGAATAGCGTTACTTCTGCATTTCAGACGTTTTCCTTGCCTAAAACTTAAACTGCCATGTTGTGCATTGCATTTTTTGAGGGTGCTTTGAAACTATTTGTTGTAATTTGTCCGCATCAAACTGAAGGATAGCAAAGTTTCTAGTAGGCTCTATCATTTTGAGTGGCTACCGATACTGAGCAGCTGTGGATTTTCCCATGACTATCAGCTGTTTGTAACTGTGGCGTTTGGACACATCCCAAGCTTCCTTCTCCTGTCCTCTGACTCTCCTCCTCCCTGCTTCTCTTCCAGAGGGCAGAACCAGCCCGTTCTGAATGTGGTGAATGGACGGGCTGTCATCACTGCTCAGAACCACGGTTATGCCATCGACAGCTCTACCCTCCCACCTGGCTGGAAACCTCTTTTTGTGAATGCCAATGATCAAACGAATGAGGTGAGCACATGCTTTCTAAATACCTGCTCATCACAGCCTCTAGAGAGTGAAGACTGTCTCCTCTTTATTTCATTCCCTGGAAGCTTGCTGTAGGGTTGCACCTACTCATCAGGACTAAACTTGATGATCTGACCATCTGCTTTACTTGGGGACTTGTCTTACAGGCTCAAAAGGGGTGAAGCATTGCCGGTGTTCTTCGTACTAGACCAAAGGATCAGATCATGACAATGACCTCGTGATTTCCCTCGAAGAGCTGTCTTATTAACTTCTGTGATCTCCCTACTGTTAGCGGTGCTTGCTCAGTTATCATTGTCTTCAGGGTTTGCGCCACAGGGGTGTTAACCCATGTCACTGTTCTTGTGTTGAGTTCTTTGTTGCTCAGCATAGAAGAGGAAAATGATTACAGTCTGGTTTGGTCTGTTAACATAGGTAGAATTGCAAGAGCTAAAGGTCGGGAATTAAATTTCCTCCTACGATCAGTAGAAAGGGGTCTTGAGAACAGCTTAGGTGATCTGAGGTAGAGGCTTCTTGTCAAGTGTCCTCCATTGAAAAACAACAACAACAACAACAACAAAACAAAAAAACAAAAATTCCCACAAAAAACAATCTTGGCCTCTGGAGGTTCACAACTGAACAAGGAAAAGCGTAGCAAGGAAAACGGTATCCCGTAGGTCAGATTTGACAAGGTCAGGTAGTCAGACAGATCTCGGGCTTTGTAATTGCTCCTTTTGAGTCTTGACCATTAGGCCCCACTGTTGTGCAAGTCTGTGAAGTCTTGCTATTTACCAGGACACCACTGAAAAGAAGATGGTTTTGAAGCTAATTTCCCCCGTGGGAGTATGCCTCTGTATTATTTTGTATGAGTGCCCTGCATCAAGTCTTTTAGGCTGCGAAGTGCTGTTCTGGCATATCCTGGCTGTGCTTTGCAGGAACAGTAACTTCCAGCTGATGTTTTTAGAGGAAGTTTGTTGTTTGCCAGTTGGTAGTGTACAAACCTATCTAAACAGAGACAAATGTTACCAAACAAGATCTTACTAGGAAAAAAAACCCAAAAAACTCTCCAGCTGTTTTTTTCAACTTTTGAAATGAGTTTGTTTCGGCTGTGTTGAACTGAACCCTTCCATCCCCCGGCCTTTCATGTTTGCTTTAGCTGGAGATTGCAGGTAAGTATGATGGTGCTTCTGCATAAATCAGGTGATTAAGTTAGATGTGAGTCATTTGGATCTAGAAGTGTGGCATTCTCTTCTGTGAGCTAAAGGACCATATCTGTGAGCCTCAAAGCAGTATCAGTCTCCTAAACCTCCATAGATTTGTCTGTATGCTGGAGAGGAACAAGGAGACACGTTGGTTTAGCATGGGATGCACAAACAGGAACAAGGTTGGATGGGCTGCCTTGTGCAGTCTGTTACATTCCTCTACCTGGAAAAGAAAAAGCATTTTTTTGTATCTGACCAGATCAATTTCAGCTGGACAGGGCCAACATGTTTCAAATCCTCACAAGCCATGAAGTGAATATTTTTTAAAAGGTGTTTGTAAGTAACTAGAAATAACATAAGCATTCAAGGAAAATGTGACAGGTTGATGATGTTCTTCATTCCAAGGGCAGAAAGCCATACCGTAATGGATCAGCTGTGGTCAGGAACTCGTGTGTCATCTCTGTCCTATTTAAGCATCCCACCCTACAGCTCTGGATGGCACTGTTGCTCTACAGCAGCTGCTGGGACTCTGTTGTCTCTTCTTACAGGGAAGCAGGTTGTATTAGAGAAGTGTTTTCCTGCTTTCCATCTTACAGGACTTCTCCACCTCCATCTGGAACCAGGGGCTGGGGGCCGTTGGCAGTGGCACCTACAGGGTTGTCTCCCTGTGGACCATACTCCTTGATGCTGTCAAGTCACAGAAATGAGAAGTGCTGTTCTCCTGGCTCCAAATGAAACTTCAAGCACTGTCTCTCCTTAGGTCCTTCATAGCTGTTGTTTGTCCAGAGCAGTGGCCCCACTTTGTCACAGGCTTGAAAATAGGTGAGAGAAGAGATTGGTGAGGCCCTGTGTCGGCATTTTAAAGTGAATTATGGAAGGCTGCAGTGAAGAGTATGAGCAAATTCCATGTCTCTTAGAACAGAACCAGCCAGATCAGGACAGTAAAACCAGTCATCCTGTAACAGCCCTCTTCAAGGTGATCTGTTCTTGTTGTGTAGGTTTTTCTTCTCCACCTGGTCCAGTGTTACCTCTGGAAGGAGATTAGGAATTTGCTCTGTTAAGCTCTTACAATTTAATAGCGTTTGCTACCGTAATGGCAGCAATACCTTCATTTTGCTTCTCAGCCACGCACAGTCCAGTGCGTTGCACGGGCCCACACTTGGAGCGTTAGCAAAAGAACAGGAAGCTCATTGACTTATCACATAAATTGTTTGTAGACTGGGAATGAAATGAGTTTCAACTTGGCAGCCCCTGAAAGAATTCTAGTCCCTTGGCCTTCTGTGCTTACAGGGGTAAGTTCTCGCTTTCTGTTCTCTTGCCCGTTAGCAAGGCAGTGTTTAAGACAATTGTTTTTATTTCTGCAGGGAATTATGCATGAGACCAAACCGATTTTCACAGTGCAGTTCTACCCAGAGGCAAATCCAGGGCCAACAGACACAGAGGTACTGTACAGGGTTTGATCTGTGTTTGCTTTTAGATGGCCTGGAGAGTATAGATCCATATCAGCTAAGGTGAAAAGTCTTTATGTGGTGACGGTCCTAAATCTTGTTTTTAGAAAAGTCGGGGTTCTAACAGAGGGCCTAGCCATGCATGGGCTTGTGCCTGCTTAGCTTGATCGCAGCTAATTATAAATCAGCAGCAAGGCTTCTTTTGAGTTCTGTGTGCTCTGGATCAATGATTCCATTCATACGACTTGTATGCTTTGAGTCCTGGTGGGATTATTTGTGTGTTGGAAGTTACTGAAGTGCTTAAGCCTTTGCAGGATCAGGCTCAAATTTCTTGTACCTGAGGTGGCTGCAAAAGGGAAAGGATTCTATCTTGTAGAAAAAAATACTAGCCAGATGCTTTGTAATAAAATCATTGACTTTCTAATACATTTTAGTTCTACTTTCAAATTTTATAATTACTGTAGAGTTATGTAAATGGATTCACACTTCCTCACTCTGGTTCTCCGAAGTGAAATGAAATTTTAATCCCCCATCTGTGACTTCGCACAAATTCTATAGCAACTGGTTGTGTAGTCACAGAGTATGACTAAGCAGCAGCAGGGGATGTGGAAGGCAGGGAAGGCATATCTGAACATAAATACACTATTTAGCATTCCTTGAGAAAGGAAGCTTGAAGAATACTTAGAAGTGTTTTATTTTAATATTAATTTGATATTGTTGGTTAAACCTACAAGTAAATCTCTAGATATCAAGAAGTTTCCTGCCCGTCTGACTGACTTGTGGTTTTGAGTTCTTTTAAATTCACCCTCAGCTATGTATTTTCCAAGCCACTGTGCACTTCTGCTTGGATGGGCTTGTTAAACATCCTGCCTGTCCTGCTTGCAGCACCCATCCGTGCCCCTTGTCATAGGTGGTTCCCTGCAACCAGCCTCAGGAGCTGCGTGAACAGAAGCTCTGCCATGGAGCTGGGCGCAGCTGGAGCCTCCCCTGGCTGTTGTGGCTGCCAGCACACACCAGTGAGGCTCTCGCTCCCTCCTGTGCCTGGGGCTGGCTGGCTGAGGCAGGCAGGGCGGGCAGGAGGCACATGGAAGCTAGAGAAAAGTTTTCTCCCATCTGCTCTGGAGTGTCCTCTGGAGGACAATACTGATTTAGCACCACTGACGTATAGATACACCTATTCACATCCCAGCTTGATAGCAGGCTTCATTCCACGTAGTTCCCTTGATCTAGTTAAGCGTATGGTCTTCTGATTTTTAACTTTCAATGCACAGTCATTTATTATACTGTCAGCTATGTACAAGCAGAGCACACAAATTTGATTTATATGTGTTTTCTCCCTGAGACGACCTCACTTTCTTGAATGCAGCTTTGTCAGATATGTCAGCAGTCATTAAATAGATTTCAGATATGGTCCTCCTCTTCTCTGATGGTGTAAATGTACCTCCTAGAGGTAGCAGAGCAGAGCTGATGGCTTTAGCTCAGGAATGGCCTGTTTCTTCCGTCTTTGCTTAGTATTTATTTAGTTCCACTTTGGGGATTAAATATGTATGTTTGTTTTTCCTAGTTCCTCTTTGATTCGTTTATGTCACTGGTTAAGAAGGAGAAAGGCACTACCATTGCTGCAGTCCTGCCCAAGGCTGGAGCGACAGCTTCCAGGGTAGAGGTCAGTATACAGATACTCGTTACCCCTGCCTGTCAGTTAGGCTAAGAGCTGTTAAATCCTGCTGAGCAAAGGATACACAATGCATAGCATAAAGAACTGGCCAGGGATGCCAGAGACAGGCCTCCCATACAAAAGCTGTATTAGATCTTTCTGTGTGTCTCGTAGTCATCACGTCTCTCTTGTTGTGTTATTACGTCCTTTTTTCTTTGAGGGCGTTGTAAGATCTGACGTTTCGTGTATTTTTCTCTCTAATTCTCCCAGGAAGGGTGCTCTCATAGCAGTATATGAGGTGCCCTGGGATAGTCTGGCCATAAGAGTTTGCCAGAAGCTTAATGTTGATGCTCTGTTGCTTAGAAAATAAGTCTGGAATTCCTAGTATGAGATGAATTTCATACAGTTTTGCTATCTTAGAAAGCAGCTAGACTTCATGGGCAGGCAGATTGAGGCACGGTTGTCTATAAGCACATGATACAATTAACACATTTATTGTATGCCTTATGCATAAGTCATGTGTTTCTCTAACCAGATACGGAGAGGAGAGGTTCAATAGAAATATTCTTGGAAGTAAAATTGCAGTGTTTTTGAAGGTGACTTTTCTTTCCTTTTAAAACATATTTTGTAATTTGAAGCTGTTTTGTGCTGCAGTCTGTTCATTTCAGCATTCACCACTGTAGGAAAGAAGCTGACTGTTTCATACCGTTTCGCACTTCTAGGTCTCCAAAGTTCTCCTTCTAGGATCTGGGGGTCTGTCGATCGGTCAGGCAGGGGAATTTGATTACTCTGGATCCCAGGCTGTGAAAGCCATGAAGGTGAGAAGATACTCTGAAAATGTTAATCTAATTTAATTTGCTTTCCCCTCTTGTAGCTAACTATGATTGTCCAACTGTGGTGTCACTGGGACAGGGAAGCTGGTGAGAATTAATGACTGTAGGTAAATCTGACTGTTTTCTTCTGTTTGTGAATTTGTTGGTTGAGTAGTCTTGAGTTAACTGCTCAGAATTATCTACCGGAGAGAAATTTCCTTGAGTTTACATTTGCAGTCTTTAAGCAGTTTGTTATTTGTAATGTATGACTGGTCGCTCTAGGCTTGTCGTACTGTCCTGTGCTCTGGTCGAATGAATGTAAATGAAGAGGAGTATGGTCAGCATCATCTGAGCTGAAATTGCTGAAACTTTTGTGGTATGCAGACACGCTGCAAGGCTGAATACTGAAAAAGGCTGAACTGTTGACTGCTATCTGCGCAAGATTTTGAGCCCCTTATCAAGGCAATTTTTCTAATATATGTATATATTATTTTATATGTTTTTATATATGTATAATTTTAAATGGGATAAAATTTTAAAGTTAATATACTCCAAGCTTTATTCCTGTAATAACTTCATAATCTTAAAAGGAATGAATGAAAAATCATTCCTCGGGATGAATTTCGCCCAGTAAACTCACTGCTCAGTTGCTGCTGTTCCTTTTCTGAAGATTGTAGGGATGTAGGTTTTCTGGGGTGAACAAAAATGCATGTGTACTCCTGTATGTGCCTGAGAAATGCATGCTTTTGAGGAGGTCCTTGTGCCTCTTTTGCTTGCAGTCTCCTGCATAATCTGTGTGCGTAACGGGTTTCTGCATGCCATTCTTAAGTGAATGCATAGTACAATTAGGTCCTTACATTGAAAGGCTCATTTCCAACTCTGGCTGTTTCATGCTGCAAAAGTGCAAACCCTTTAGAAAGGGTGTTAGGAGAAAAGCTCATGCTAGGACGAGGGGCGGCAGAAGGATGGCAATATTCTTGCAATGAGGTTACCATTGGTAACGTAACGGTGGCTTGGTGAGAGGTGGTTCTTGTCTAACCTCATGTGAAGGGAGCGGTGAACTTGCAGAGCTCTGGCAGATCCAGAACAGATGTAGAGGCTGCCTTGAGACAAGATGAAGATTGTGAGCAACTTTGAGGCTATTCTGACGTAAGTCAGGCCCACTCCATTCCTGTGTTGACCCTAGAGTTAGCAAAGGGAAAAGTTAATTAGAGTAATCTTAAATTTAATCTGGGGTAGGTCAGCGATGAATCCCAATCTTATGACACATCTAGTATTGCATGTGCTTTGTTTGTGTCCTGCATTGATATAGCTAGCAACTAGTTTGAAGTGGCCAGATCACCAAGAAGACGAGAACAGATTAGGAGCGGATGGTGCCAGAGTTGGTGAGCACAGATAATGGAATTGGAAAGAAGGCCTCTCTCATGCCTTCATTTTCTCTTTCGTCCTTCAAACTCAGCTCCAGTCTATGGAATAGAAAGTGTTTTTTATGATAAATCTCCCTAGCTTGACCTTCCACAGTGCCCTTTCCCTTCTTGTGGCCCCCAGCCAGCTGCTCTGATCTGCAGGCTCATCAGCCATTCCAGTGGCAGCACTTGCTCTTCCTGACCTTGCCTCCGGCTGTGTGATTTACAGCTGCGTACAGGAGGGGAGGCAGTTAGCCAGGGGCTGCCAAGAGAAAGCTGCAGAGCATGAATGAGAGACAATGGGGACAGTTAATAGGAGACAAAAGAAATTTCTTTCCCCTTAGGCTTTCTCTCTCTCTTTTTTTTTTTCCTCTTTAAAATAACCAATATTGATGCTTACTGCTGGACGTTCTGCTTCGCTCTGCTGCTTTCTGCTCTTCTTCCTAGTCTGTTAGACCCCAGTGCATTTTAAGACAGGTGCTATTGTTTGTATTTAGTCCTATACATTTAAGCATGTGCCTCTTCTTAAGAATAAAACCTTTGTGGAGCTGGGCCTCCCTCTGGTCAGTGGATTTGTGTTTGCGAGAATGTTCACGAGAGGCAGGAACATCCCATGAAGAGTAGGGCCTAGGAGCATCTATGGATAACAGAGACTGGCTCATGGTCATCTGAAAAGCCTTCTAGATTACTTGCTTTGGGGATTCTCCCAACTGTTCTGAATACAGGTGGGTATTATACCAAAAAAAAAAGGAATGGAGCCCTCCTGGAGTGTTATTAATTCACTATTTTAAAGTTTTGACAAAGATCTCCAGTCAGGATGGAGGATCATCGCACAGAGTGCCGTCAGCTTATTAAAAAAACAAAAGGCATAAGTTGAAGGAAAGGGTTGTGCGGGCAAAAAAGTGGATTAACATCCAGCATCCCAAACAAATGGGCCTGAGAATGTGGTATCAGTAAAACATCTCTCTCTTAGCACAGTGGGCATTAAATCTGCTCATTAATTATCTTCCTCGTCGCTGCCAGCTGGTCCTTTAGATTCCTTGCCTCAGATAAGGAGGAAAGCAAGGGCTGAGATGTGTGGCTACTCCAGCTCATTGGAAAGTGATGTTCCTTCCCCCTCCCGCTTTCATTACAACAAAAATATAACCATGAATTTCTGAATAAATTTGTCAGGGAAGAATGCTTCAGTCAGAAAGTTACCCTTCTCCCTCTGCGCTGCCATGAAAACTACCCAGTTTGGGGTGGTTTCTCCAAAGCCCAAGTATTTTCCATAACCGTGTAATCTCTCCTTTCCCTGCCCTGCTCCATATGTGTCCAAGGAAAGCATGCTTTTCTGTTCAGTGGAAAAAAATCCAACTTGCCATGAGAAAAAGTGTCAGAAATTTATGGCTGGTCTGTAAAGTGATGTTTTAAGTTATCAAAGGGAGGTGAAGAAATGTTATTCAATGTCTGAACTTAGCAGGCAGAGAGAACATTGTGTAAGAATCCCAGTGCTCCAGCTGAGCTATATGTTTGTTCCCACAAACAATTGGTTAAACAATCCCAAATTCGAACCGAACACAGAAAAATCCTGTGGTGCTTTCATATGTTTTGTGAACAGAGGGAAAATAGCAAGTTCTGTACGGGTCCCAGTAACGCTTCCATAGCATTGGCTTGGGGAATGGCTGACTTCAGCCTGCCAACACTCTTCCTGTTTGTTTTTTTTTTGTTTTGTCTTGTTTTGTTTTGTTTTACCATTTCTGACCACAATTCCCACTTATTCTGAAAGTTTCCATTATTCTTTCTTATCCTCCTCTCTTTCCATATAGTAAATCTTTTTCTTAAAATGCGTTTTGCATCTATAGTTAGCATAGTTTACAAAGGGTTTGCTTCTTTGTAGAAGGTTATTGTCTTACACGAAGTTGATGGAGATAAGATGAGCTCCCTAAAAATCGGGCCACAGTCTTTTCTCTGCCCAATACTCGTTTTCATAAAGCAGTAATGCATTGTTTTTTATCTGTCTGTGGTTGACGTGTGTTTTTAAGCTCGGCCACGTTCTAGTCTCATCATTATTAGCCAAACTTGGTTGGCTTCTTCATTACTAATACTACTACTGTTACTGTTACTTATACCTTGAGAGAGAGGAGAGTTATGATCTTAGCTCTATCTTAAACTTTTGCATTATTAAGCAAATTGGAGTGAAATTCTGCCTGTAGCTGGGAGGGTGGCAAAACTCACCGGTATAGCGGGAGACAGATTATAAACTTTAGTTTCTCTTTATCTCAGTTGCTCATCTGTGACAGAGGAAAAATAGCATATTTTTTCAACTAACTTTTGCCTTGCATGTAGAGGCAGACTCCATTTTTTATTATGTCCCGTATCAAATAAAAAGGTTTGGGAGAAGGTTTTTAAGTGTTACTTCAGAACACGTTAACTGAGAGAGACCTTCTTCAAGTCTTTGAGTCTACAAAAAGAGACCTCAGACCGGTACAGATTTTTGTTGCTGCCATCTTTTGTATAAATGGAGGTGATAACACCAGGAAAGTTAAAGTCTCTTTCTGGAAAATCTAAAAAATTATTCTTGTGCTTTTACTAGTGGGTACAAAAAGTTTGAGAACTATTCAGATACCTATGATCAAAGAGCTATTGCTTGGAAGAAAAGACATGGGTTTTGATTTTTTTTGCTTTGTTTTATCTTTTTCAGTCCGACTTCTAACGGAAATACAACATATGTGATTATGCTGGTGTGTCTTCCAGTCTCCCCCCTGTAACTTTTGAACATACTAAACAGTTTCAACCAAATTTTTGAATTGCGTGGAAATCTCCATTCCCTCAAGTTTCGCAAAAATAGACAGAGGATAAAAGGAGAGAATCAGTGTCACGTCGGTCTGTTATAAGATACCAGAAATCCACTATGGGAGGAAGCCATAAGGAACCAGGGTTTCTAAATTCTTCTGTCAGTAGCATTGCTTGTTGAAGGCATTCTCTCCTTGCTGCTGATAATGCTCTTAGATCTTTTTCCACATATACCTAAATTTCATGCAGACTTTCATTTTTTTCAGGAAGAAAACGTGAAAATCGTTCTCATGAATCCCAATATTGCGTCAGTGCAGACCAATGAGACTGGCTTAAAGCAAGCTGATGCTGTCTACTTCCTCCCCATTACTCCACAGTTTGTCACGGAGGTCATCAAGGCTGAGCGTCCTGATGGCTTAATTCTGGGCATGGGTGGCCAGACGGCTCTCAACTGCGGTGGGTACAGTATAGGCACCTTGGCTCTCCTTGCAGCTGAACTCATTGCTCTCACTACGTTTCAACAGACTTCATTTCTACAGAAGTAAGACCCATGTGCCTGATACGTTGACCAGGTTGCCAAGGGGAATGGGCAGAGGTGCTGACTAGGGGTCAGTGAGTAATTGTTAAGCTGTGAACATGTATTCTGCTTTGCGGCTGAAGTCTTTGTTTTCTTAATTGAATTGGGGATGTTCTGACTATAGACACTGATCTGATGAGTGAACGCCTTGAGGCAGAGACCAAAATGAAAAGTTAATTGCATTTAGCTCCTTGCAACAGTGTTCGATAACACTGATCCGTTTTGGATTACGGATGATCACCAAACAGTAACTTCACCTCTAGTCCCAGGTTTCATAAATTTTAGGCCAGAAACTTTCTCTTTATGGCTCTGAGTTTTAATACGGACAAAGAATAGTGAAATTGTTGATGAGACCAGACAAGCAGTCAGCTAGTCAGATATCTTCTGAATGCTTTCTTCTTCATCCACTGTCAGTCCTCAGAACTCTACCTTTGCTTGCTCTGCAGGAGTGGAACTCTTCAAGCAAGGAGTGCTGCAGGAGTACGGTGTGAAGGTCCTAGGTACACCAGTTGAATCCATCATGGCTACAGAGGATAGACAGCTCTTTTCGGACAAACTGACTGAGCTGAATGAAAAGATTGCTCCTAGCTTTGCAGTGGAATCGGTAAATCAGACAATTTTGAAGATGTTACTGTTGCCTGTTTGAGTTATTTAAAAAAAATTAGTTTTGTTTAGTGAATACTTAATACAGCTGTGGACACTGTAGCTTGTACACTTTCATCAGCGCTCCGCAGTGAGTGATGTTGATTCACAGTGATTTAGAATGGGTGAAAACGCAATTAAGCGCTTGGAAAGTCTAAGCTAATTTGACCCTTGGCAAGAAAAGTAAATTAGGTGAGAGTGATATCTATGCTGCAGTACAAAAATAGATACCATTTCAGTGGCTACTTTTTTTTTTTTCCCCCCCTAATCTTGTGCAAGCCATATAGGCTTAGAATTTCAGGTCCCCAAAATCAGCACTGCTGAAATCCCTCCTGAAGATGAAAGAGAGTGAAAAAGCAATTGTTTCAGTGGGAAGGCCTGTTTGAGTTTGCAGGAAACTTAAACTGAGATGTCTGTTGCAGGGGTTGTTTGATGCTATAGTCTGGGAAGACAGACCACATAGGATATTTTCTTGGGAAGTCAGCAGGGAAGCTAACACGTAACTTAAAGACAGAAGTCACTTCCTGGAGCCAGCGCTCCAATTTTGTGCTGTTTGGCAGAACAAAGCAATGTTGCAAAGCTGAGTTCATTATTTTGCTTTTGTCTTCAAGCAAAGGTAGTGTCCTACTGATGAGATTCGCAGTTACATGAGCCAATGTAGTTGAAGACGCTATTCAGCTTAGTTGTTATCATTGCCTCTGAAATGTATTCCCATCTGCTCTAAGGTTGAAGATGCTTTAAAGGCAGCCGAAAAGATCAGCTACCCGGTCATGATACGCTCTGCTTATGCCCTTGGTGGTCTGGGGTCAGGCATATGTCATGATAAGGAAAGTCTGCTGGATCTTGGTGTCAAGGTATGTCTGCAATTGCAAACCCTAGGAATGGAGTCACGACTCCTGATTTCTTAGACATTCTTCTAATAGTTACGAACAATGGAGGTTGTACATACCCTGTGTTTGTGCCTAAAATGTTATCGTGATAGCTTCTAATGCCTTCTTCCTGCTACTAACTTGGATAATGCAAATGACTAAATGACGCATCAGTTAAATTCACCAGAAATTAGTCATAATTCGAGCAAACATTTCAGTGATTTTGATCAGAAAAGAAACGTAGTAGACTCCTTTCACCTGCTTTCAGGAGTGAATGGCACATGGAAGATGTTGAGGGAGTTAAAACCTCTGAACAGCTCAGTGATGGCGTAGTATCAGGGACAGAAGAGCTAGGAGGCTTGGGCCTCTGCTGTGTTTCCATCTAAATATGGTGTTTTTGGTGGGTTGAAAGGTCATGGAGAGATTTAACAGGCAACACTTCAAAATTTAACACTGGGCCAGCTGTCTCTGGCTATGAAGTGACACCTCTCTTTTTGTAGGAAATCTAAGATTGTTTTCTTTAAATTTACTGTGAAAAGTAAATAGGTAATTGCAGGGAGGAAGCCTTTTCTTCTGGCAAAATTCTGAATTTTAGGAAAAAAAAATCAAGTTGTCTTTAAAAACTTTAATTTTCTGTTTTTCCTGGTTTGCTGAGGTTCTTAATCCTTCATGAATCTCTAGAAAGCGACACTGCTGACGCCAGCAAGAGCTCTAGGTGAAAATTAGTTTTTATATTCTCCCACACTGCTATTGTGCTAACAAATTTTGGGCCCAGTGTGCACAGTGCTTAACAAATACCTGCTCGGGCAGTGTCTGTCCCAGGGAGTCTCAGGGACAAGACAGATAGGAACAGGAGAGAGGTGGTGGGTGCAGTAACGCCGAGTTATGGCTTGATGGCTGAGGCTGGGAACACTGCTCGCTCAAGCTTACGCATGGTCTGCGTCCTAAAAAAGGAGACGTTCACTCGGAGACCTTCTGAGTACAGCTGTCTAAAAGGTTTCTATCAAAACATTTTTCGGTAGGAAAACGTGGTTTTGATCAGCATTTCTTTTTTGTTAATGAAAATGTTTTTGAACATCTCCATTTCTTCCTGAAAAAATGTAAAGCAACAACTCTTTGTAAAGTCTTATTTTCTGTAAAAATTTAGGGATGGTACAATTCATATTTTCAGTAAAATATTCCTGTTTCTGAAACCTCCCTTTTTTCTACCAAAGTCTGATTCTTTTTTACTATTTAGGTAAACATTTCTGTTTTCTCAAGAATAGTACTGAAAGAACGTCAACATTTTGAATAAAGAACAATATTTCAGAATTTACAATGTAAAATAATTTGGGTGTTTTTGGATTATCTTGACTCTTGGCTCTCAATTCCACAGCTCAGCAGAACCTCCGTTCTTTCCTTTTCGATTAAGATGATGATCTGTATTATTTCCGTGAACCAGATTTTCAAACACTGGACTTCAGGCATGACTGACTTGGTTTATAATTCAGATAGCAGAAGACCTATAGGCATATCTTTTCATAGCACAGCTAATTTAAGTAATCTGGCCTTGAGGCGACGTCTCCTGAGTCAGCTCATCTTGAGTAAGAGGAGGCACTAGAGAGTACCGCAGGAGCAGCACAGGTTGTATTGCAGGCGCAGCTATGGGTTCCCCCTGCATCACCGTCAGTTCAGCACCTGCGTAGCGAAACGGCCAGCTAGGTGGATGTGAAGTCCCCCTCCTCTAGCCTAGACTTTTTTGTACGAGTTCAGCAACTGAGCTAAAGGTAATATTTGAGTTACAGCTTGAGTTAGCTGTGCAGAGGGGACAAGACTGAAGGCTAATATCACGAGCAGCGTTAAAAAAGAAACGTTTTGTAAAGGATGAATTGATAACATGCCCGTTACTTTCTAGGTTTTTAGGTGAGGTGCGATTAATGTTTTATGCCTGCTAATATTAAGGCCACTTAGATTATGTTCATTTACCAGCAAACTATTTTTCATTTTTGTCTCCTGTGCTGAGGAGTGTTTTTGAGAATAGTTTAAGAATAAGTCTTGAGTCTTGCTTCTGGTTAGTATGCCAGTGATAAGCAGCATTATTAGTGTTATTAATCGAGCAGTGTTTGCTAGCGCCCACGCTAGTCATTGCTTAGTCATTTAGCTTTCTGCAGGGTTGTCCAACTGAAGTCCATGGGGCTACCCACATACACAAAATCAAGCATGCATCTGTTGCAGGATTGGAGCCTTATATATTTTTAGATTCCTGTTCATTATTTATATGCCATTGCAAGCTCGAATGCCTTGCCATTTTTTCTGCCATCTGATCACATAAATATTTTCTGTGCCTTTCAAATGAAACTAATGCAAAATTACTTTAAAAAAAACACATAAGGTGCTTGTCGTTGGTGCTATAAACTTTGCTTATCTTCATCTTTCGTTTTTTGTGATGGTTTGGAATGTCTGGAGATGTGCCACAGAACCTTAAATATGAGAACATGTTCTAATAAGGTTTTCTTACTGTGCTTTTTCTCTACTATATCCTCAGGCATTTGCAATGACTAACCAAATTCTGGTGGAAAAGTCAGTTGTAGGCTGGAAGGAGGTAGAGTATGAAGTTGTGCGAGATGCTGCTGATAACTGTATTGCTGTCTGCAATATGGAAAACATTGATGCTATGGGAGTCCATACAGGTAGGCTTGGGTGCAGGGTGGCTCACCATAAATGGCTCTTTTCATGTTTCAGTGCAGTGCCTTTCTGCCTGCCGTAGTTGACATAGTTGCGTGATCAGTGAGGTGGGCTCTAGGAGTACTTATTAGGTCTTGGGTCCCTCTAGTTTGGCTGTGAAGCCGATTTTGCCAGGCTGAACCTACTGCTATGACCTCATTTTCCTCGAGGTTGCCTGTTGCTCCCCCCCCCCCCCCCCCCCCGAAATCCAGTGCCAGACCTCTGTCTGTCTGTGCCTTTTGTTGCACCCACAGTTGGAAAGTCTGTTGTAACTTTGTTACTGGAAATAGGTTAGCAAAGAAAGTGACCTACGTGGCTATAATTTGCTGCCACTGAACTGCTTCTCCTTTTCTTTCTCTTGCTGACTGGTGATAAACAGGGGATTCAGTTGTAGTGGCTCCAAGCCAGACGCTCACTAATGAGGAATTTCAGATGCTGAGGGATCGTGCCATCAAGGTTGTCCGTCATTTGGGCATCGTGGGAGAATGTAATATCCAGTTTGCTCTGCATCCAACTTCCCTGGACTACTACATCATTGAAGTTAATGCCAGGCTCTCAAGAAGTTCAGCTTTGGCATCTAAGGCAACAGGGTAAGATTATTTAAAAGAGGGAAAAAAAGGAGGGGAGGAGAAGCACGAAAAGAGAGAATTATGGCAAGGGACTTGGATCAGTGTATTATTTAAATGTGTAAATGACAGCTGCAAAAGAGAGTGCCTGCATCTGCTCTCCATGCAGTTAAGACAAAGTGGCACAGGCTTAATTTGCGGCAAGGAAGACAGAAGTTGGCTGCTAGGGAGAACTGTGGGGCAGTGCAGGCAGTCGGGGGTGTGGAGTTCCAGATGAGATGTTTCTGAGAAAAGTTCCTCTCAGCATCTGCTAGGAATGACCCTGGGAGAGCTGGTCCTGCTGTGAGACGGAAGAATGGGTTAGTGACCTCTAGAGGTCCATGCTCACCTGCTGATGTTATTACTATGGAAAATGGAAAAGCTCTTGGGTGGAGGGAGGGATGCAGGGGAGCCTAATAGCTGTCCTTACAAAGCATATCCACTATATCTGTTTGTTGGCCACAAATCATCTCTGGATCCCAGAGGACATAGTTATTAATGAGCTGTCTGTTAGATTGACGCAAATGGTATTGCTAGCTGCCTTTGTTTTGTTGGCTAATCATAAACTAATCAAGATAAGGATGGTCAGAGCAGGCTGTTTAGAAATTGGCTTCTTAATTGCACTTTGCAGATGCTGTTGAGAGGTGCAAATTAATCTCTGATTTGCAGTTCTCAACAGCTCTTGTGGTTGTTGAAGTGCCATAGCAGACTGGAGATGAACCGTGATAGTGGACAGTGGGCGTTTGACTGTTTTCTTTTGGATGACGGACTTACAGCAAAACAGAGATGTGCACGTCTGGTCTCACTGTGGGTGTGGCACATGTTTAAAATAGTGGCTTCACAGCTATACAGCAAGTCCCAGACGTAGGTAGGTAGCTCTACAGCGAGTTAGGGTAGGAAGCTGGACGAGGGCTGCTGTGCTTGAACGCTGTAATCTTCCATGGTGTTGAGGAGGCAGTCACCTCACATCTGTTAAATTTGACCCACTCCTGGGATTCTCAAAAAACAGCAAGTGTCTTTTGAATGGTGGAAATGCTGGAGCTGACTGTGCTACAGAGGACTTGGTGTTGAGAGCTTGATCTCTCTTTGAGTGTGACAGAAGCAGGTGGGAGTTTCCTGAGAGCTGTTGCATGTGGATTGTCCTGACTGGAAGCTGCTCAAGCAAGTCATGGTGAAGTTGTCTTTGATAGTTACTTCTCTCCAGACCCTATTCCTATATTTCTGTCTGTCCAATGGTAGGAACCAAAAGGCATGTTTGGATTTTGCCTGTGATCTAGTACAATACCTGGATCCAGATAGCTAAAGACTTCTTGCGGATGGTGCCCATGACTGGTGACCTCAGAGATCCTGTTTCAGTGAATGAGCAAAAGACTCTGGAAAAGTTAAAGGGAAGGAAATGTTTACGGTATCCTAGTTAAGAAGTCTTTTGACTGAGGACTGTTTCTTATGCAGTTGATGCAGCATCTCATGCGACAGGTCTCTAGTTGTTTTTGCGGTGTGTATTTTATAATAATCAGAGTGGTTCAGCTGTCAGTACTGGTCATGAAAAAGTATGTGGCATAAGACATAAATGTAAGGAATACTGTAGGTAATTTTTCAAGATGAGATTTTTCTTATACTGGAATAAAGTAACTTGTCTGCTCGTTGATGAGGCCTTTCCAACCAACTGGAAATTATGAAGAATGACAACTTTAGCAAAATGAGAACAACAGCCAGTTCTGTAAGAGGCTCACTGCATTTCCTCTACTCCTGCCTGGCTGATATCAGCTTCACAGATCAGTTATCACTCTTCCAGTTGGTACCCTTGGAACTAACTGATGCTATGTAGACTGTGCTAAGTCCACAGATAGCAAATTTCCCTTTTCTTCTGATGCCAGGATTCAAACAAAAAGTAACATTTTGGATGCTTAGGGGAAACCCATAACTTTATACAGCAGTGTTGGAAAGTGTCCTTTTCACTTTGAGGAAAAAGAGAAAAGCAAAAAGACAGTTTGGGGATTTTTGTTTGTTTTTCTGTTTGGTTGGTTGGTTGGTTGTTTTTTTTTTTGCCTTTGTGTGCTGAATGAGACACCATGAACTCTGGGATCTGTCTGTGCTACCAAGGTCTTGCCAGAAGTGAAGGTTGTATTATTCTCACGTTGGCGGCTGAGCTGAGGTGGTTAACCTGGCTGCTTCCCAACTCATGGGGCTGCGCGCCTGCATGTAGTGGTCTGTGCATGCTAATGGCCATCCCAGCCCTGGCCGGGTAGCGTCCAGACACTGTGGCAGCCCCTGAGGTATCAAGGATGGCTCGTGGAGGTATACGTTGGAGTTGTTCTGTTCCGAAACGAGACACGGCATAGAAATGCTGCCAACCTGGTGCTACCACAAGGAGGTAATCTGATCTTCCACTTCGCGTGATTGTTCAGCCAAGGGGCCAGGCCAGGTCACGTGTGGTTATAGCTGCGTGTGTGTGATACGTGTGTGTCTCAGCTGGGAACATGTGGTTTGCTCTTTAAGGAGTCTGTCCTTTAGACTAATAGGCACTTAGTCTGTCTAACTGTTTGTACTGGTAGACTGTCTGTGGCTTCAACCAAGCAGGGACTGTGTCACCTTACTACGCTTAACAATCTGTGTACCAGGAACACTGAGCTGTTGCAATTCTTTTTTGCAAGTGATTTCATTAAAGCAAATTTAACGGAATACAGCGTTTCCTTGGTGTTTGCAGCACCAGCCACACTATGAAAAGGCTTCCCTCTCTCCCGTTCCCTGCCTCCCCTCTCTGGCAGGTATCCGTTAGCATTCATTGCTGCCAAAATTGCCTTGGGGATCACCCTACCGGAAATCAAGAACGTGGTGACAGGAAAAACCTCTGCCTGCTTTGAGCCCAGCCTGGATTACGTCGTTACCAAGATGCCCCGCTGGGATTTGGACCGTTTTCAGGGTACCTCCAACCAGATAGGAAGCTCCATGAAAAGTGTGGGAGAGGTGAGTGTGAGACCTCTTCCCCTCCTTTGCCTTCCATCACTTGAGAAAGTCATTTCTCTTTCTGGGACAACTTCAGGTTATCTAATTTCATAGGCCTAAATAAGCCACACTGCTTGGGTAAAATGACTTTTGAAGATATTTATTCAGCTCAACTGAGTTTTGCCCAGTGCTGTATTCAATTGGAACGAGTTAAGACTGTAATCTTAGACATCACAGTATGGATTCGTAAATAGTTAGACTCTTTTAAAGGAATAGAGAGTCCACTTCAGATTTGAGGTTGACTGTTCTTAACATGCAGTAAAGGACTCCCAGATTTATTTTTTGTTTGGAATCCTGTAGCTGTGGTTAAATAGAGTGTAGCTTTTAGAATTGTAGTTTGTTAAGATTGTCAATGATGTTCATTCAATGATTTTCAATCCCTGTTAAAGCCATGTACTTAATTTCAGCCTATTGCTGCCCTTGCAAATGAAACGCAACATGTAATTTTACTCTAAAGTTTGACTTACCGCTCTTAGAATGTGATTATATCTCTTATAGCTGGAACATGGCAGTGTGACTTTTAAACCTTGATTTTTTTTTTTAAGGTGTTTGGGACAATAACAGCATTTTCAGACTAAGTTTTAAGAGGAGCAAAATGGGTAAATTACCTGTCTAATTAGTTAATTACATATTATCAACCAATGCAAAATAACTAATTGCGTATTTTCTTGGCTACCTTTTTTTTCCCCTAGTGTTTTTCAAGTAGCTGTTCTATAAAATTACTTTGACATATGAGACCTTTCTAACATCAATTCTACCTTGTGCAGACAACAAGCCCTCCTCACAACTGGAAGGATTAATTGGAGCTTGGTTGTTGTGTGGCAGTTTTAATGGCAGTAAGGTTTTTCAGCAAGTTAATGCTTATGCAGTTGTGTGGTTTTTTTTTTTTTTTTTTTTTTTTTTAATATTACCCTTCTCTCCTTAGAGGTTTTTACCCTGTTCCACAGGGCTGGGGTTCCCAAATGCAGTTGCCTTGTGCACTATCAGCTGTAAACGCTTCCTGGCCATATGCGTTTGCAGGAACTGAGTCTCTCCAGGGGTTGTATATCACAAAAGCAGAACCTCGTGAAATCCCTGTGCTGCTCAGGACACCGGTGTCTGCTCAGGACCCAATGTCCTGCTTCTTAGCTCAGAGGAAGCCCCTTCCAGTTTACAATTGCGGAAACAGAAACAGCTGGGTAGAAGGAAGAGAGAGATGTACAAAGAGTCACTGCATCAGCCATGCTGCTCTGTGAACTGCAATGGTGGTGGAGAAACCAAAGTGTTGCAGCTTATTCCTGGTGGAGGCAGTCAGCAGAAGGTTAATCTCTAGGACCTGTGAGTAAGACAGGGCTTCTTTAAAGCAAAGAGCTTCTTGCAGCTGTATCTCTGTTAGTATGGCACAGTAGTCTCCCTAGGCCCAGACCTGACATCGGATTGCAGCGCCTACTGCATTTTTATTAATTGAATGGTCTGGGCTGGCCTGATTTTTCCTGAGTTTTGTTGTCCTGGGCAGTGGGCCTGGAGCTGTGAGAAAAGAGAGAGCAACATTATTTTTTTCTCTGACACTTTTCAATGTTTTGTCTGAGATTTTTATGCTGTTAGGGTTACATGGCCCTGGGAAATAAAAACGTAGGAATTTGAAAAGGGCTCTATTACCTCACAGATTTCCACGCAGAAAGGCTTGTTTTCTTATTAGCTGTGGTGTCGAGTTTGAAGCAGGGAAGCTCCAGTGCTGCTTTGCCAGAAAGGAGTAATATTTAAGACAGCCCTCATAGAGGAGTGTCGTCATAAAATGTAATTTAAGGGGAGAGGAACAGATTTCTTCTTCTGAACCTTAAAATTCCCAGTGTGGGTTTCCATCTCCAACAGGTTGTTAAACAGAAATATCCTTCTGTGTTAATACATGCATGCTGTTGCATAATGCTTTCCTCTACTAAAGTGCTTCAAAGCATTTTACAGAGGAGAGCAGCAACTTCCTTTACTTTACAGATAGGGAGACCAAAGCACAGAGTGGCTTTTCTGAAATTCCCCGTTGCTAGTTATGGTCAGAGTCAGGCCTAAAACGAGGACTCTCACGGCACAGTCAGCTGCACCTGCCGTAAAGCCAACGTGGCTGTCGTGGGGAGGGGGTCTGAAGACTGTAATTTTTCTGTATGTCACTTTAGTCTATCTTTATGGTTGAAATCTGCAGCCATCTGTTGTTCAGAGGCTAGCGGGGCAGCAGCTCACCATACCTAACGTGGAAGTGCTCTCCGTTGCAGGTCATGGCCATTGGACGCACTTTTGAAGAGAGCTTCCAGAAGGCCTTGCGAATGTGCCATCCCTCCGTGGACGGCTTCACATCACGTCTGCCCATGAACAAAGCCTGGCCAGCCAACTTCGATCTCCAGAAGGAACTATTGGAGCCATCCAGCACTCGGATATACGCGATGGCCAAGGTAACAAAAGATACAAGACCCTGGACTTATGCCCCTTGAATATAGTTACACGCTTGGATCAACCGAGGTGACGAAGGTAGAGTATTCTTTACCCCCTTGCTTCTCTTACTTGTATGCACTGGGATCATCTTGTGTAGCATGATCCTTGCTGTTGAGGTACAGATGTTTTCTATCGCTCGTAATTTCCTCTGCAGAACGTAGTCACTGGGTGGATATATGTTCTTTGCTTCTCTTGTTATCACCTGTATTTTCCTGACATCATCCGCACTTGTTGCATTCGGCAACAGGTGCGGTCCATGCCTGCGTCCTGGCATGTCGGTCCGTAGCTGAATGCTAGTGGAAATCTGGATCTCTTTTCTTTCGCTTGCTCCTGTAATGTAATTGTTTGCTAAATATTTGCTAATGTTCAGCCCTTATTTACCCTAGCATAAGCCACAGTCAAATCTGGCCAATTTTGCAGATTTTTATTAGTTTCTGTGAAAGGAAGAAGGGGAAAAAAATGAAGATCCTTTTGAGAAGTGAAACAAAGGAGGATAAAGAATGGTGAGCTGCAATCTCAGAGCACTTTCTTTTTGCAGTTGCTGCATTGCCATGGCTTGAAACTTAAAAGAAAAAAAAGAAATTAAACCTCTATTTAAATTTAGCATCCCCGTTCTCTGCATCCCCTGCTGTCTGAAATAGGCTCTACTTCAGCTTCATTCTTTAAGCCATCTCCTGTCACCTTAGGCAAATCAATTCATCTTTCAAGGCCTCCGGGTAAGGGTGAGTGTTATTGTGAGGGGAGCTGGGATGTGAAATTATTTCTTCCTTCTGCTCTGTGGTTACTGCCTGCATGCACATCTCATGGTAAATGTGGAGTTAGCTACTTTACAGAGTGGATGCAGTTTCACACCTTGGCTTTCCTGCAGCTGATTTGTCCACCTGCCCATACCCTCAATGAAGAGGAGGGGACAGTTGTCTTTTATGGCCCACAAGTGTCTTGCTCTTTAAGAGTGCAAGCCCTCCTGGCAGGGAACTCCCACTTACTATGTTTTGTGCCTCTGACTTTGCATGGTGGAGTCTTTAAGCCCTCTGTGCTCATGTAGATACACCTCACTTCATCTTCCATGTAAGCATGGGGAGCTGAGGTGTATCTGTAAAAAGGTTTTTGCATATCTGTCCCTCTTACAAATGACCTGAACAAAAAATGCAAGATGCTCCATAAATGTGTAGCTTGTCCAGCTGTTGACTCTCGCTTTTCAAGCAGGGGGATATGTTCGTAAGTGTTGAACATACTTCAGCAGCTGTGCTTGGTTATTATAGCTTCCTCTTGTAACTGAGAGGAAAAATCTTGCTCGTCTCCCCTCTGAGTGGCTCAGAGGGCTTCTATAAAGGTTGCTCTTGGGCCCCATGTTAGCAGAGGGGCTCTGAAGAGATGAAGGTGGTAAGTTTTTGGGTCCCATTTAATACTCTGGGTGTTCCCAGCTGGTGGCATTTTCACTGGAAGTTGTTGGAAAAAGGAAGATCCAAGTCTTAATCCATCCCTAAAAAGAACTGTGTGCGTTTGATGCTGTGCACTAATTCATCCCCATTAATAACTGAGGCAAGCCCTGCTGTTCTGGCTTTGGCAATATCAGTAAGAGGTACCTTAGGCAGCTGGGGTGGCCTGCCTAGAAATCCCTGTCCAGCTTGCTGACATTTAAAACCCACAGCTAGTCCCTGTTAGTCCTGAGCTTTGTTTAAAACCAGATGAATCTTCATTGCATGTCTCACTCCCCACCAACCCCCATTGCCTGGCTCTCAAGGCTTTTTACTTTTTCTCTGTCTCCTTTTTCTGTTGGATGATGAAAACAGTTAAGGGTTCAATTGAAAAGGGAGTTCAGCTCCCTTTCAGAGCTATTGCTGTTGTAATGGGACTCCTTGTTTTATGTAAAAGAAGGCACTAGGAGAGAAGCTAAAATACATAAAACCTGTTCTTAGGTGAAGAGTGACCCAAGCGTTACCAGGAGGTGTCTGTGCCTAATGAACAGGGCTGTTTGGGTTATGTCAGGTCTCTTCTGGGTCCTTTTATGACTGGCCGCAGTAGACTTATGCTGTGGACTCGTCGATCAACTCTCTTTCAACTCTCTTTCACACCACGGCCTTGGTTTCTTGGTTGTCCACATTGCAGACATGTTAGTTTGCTTTTGGGCTCCCATGTGCAATCAGCTAAATACTTCCTATGGTGAGGAGCAGGGGCGGAAGAGACGAGAACAGGGTACTGGCCCTAGAGACAGCAACTGCTCAGCCTGGAGACCCGGCCTGCACCCAGCACGTGGTGTGGAGGCAGTCCTGCAAAGCCCGGCCTTGCCGCGTGGGGCCGCAGTGTCTAACAGATGAAGGGTTGCATGCAGGTGAGCAGGGCCCTGAAGTCATGCTGTCCTGCTAAAAGGCTTTGTCTTTTCCTGTGCCCCCACCTCCTGCCTTCCCTTCTTCCTTGCTTTTTTTAGGCTATAGCCTTTCATGTAGGTTTGAATGCAGAAAAGCAGTCTCAGAACGATCTCCCGGGCCCCTGATCAAAGCCTACAGGGTTTTTCTGCCTGGAAGCCTGATTTATACCTGTAGCCATGGTAGTATGGGAGCAGCAGCTGTCTGCAAGTGCATTCTTCTCTTCCAATCTCCAGATTTCTGCCATGGGATGAAGATGATTTAGATTCTCTTCCCCACTTCTGAAGAAGAGGGGGGTGGGCATTTGTCTTCTCCAGTTTCCACAAAGTTCTCTAGGACTTTCAAACAAAGTATTTTAAGTAGGTTACGTGTATGTGGTTATACTACCTGTGTGTGTGTGTGTGTGTGTGTTTGTGAGAAAGACTGATGGTTGGAGCTCCTAAGAATGTGTAAGTTTGCACATATTTTGTGAAAATAGGTGGCCAGAAGAAGGAGTTGCTCGTATCCCCACTAATGCTGCATGTTACCTCACCCTCCGAATGCTACAGAACTGAGATGGTAGTGACCTCTTATGAATTACCCCATACCAGTATTATATCCAGTGGTGAGGAAAGCTTCAATTGAAATTCACAGTGCAGAGACAAATCTGTTTTTAAAAAAAAAAAAAAAAAAAGCCTTTTTTTAGTGCTAGTACTCATGGGACTGCTGTGACAGTCCTGAAGGTCATGTTGCCTGCAGCTGGAAGGCTTGTAGGCCTGTGGGGTCCTAGCTGAAGGTGCAGTCTGTAAATGACCGGTTCCCCCTAAAGAAGCGAAATGTGCATTAGCACAGCTCACTGCTGTTTCCACTGTTTGTGAGGAGCCAGTATATTCAGTCAGCAGCTTTTTACCTCTCCGGGCAATAGACTCATTGTGAGAGGGAGGCCCAGGCAAGCTGCCTGGAAATCCTTTGGAAAAGGTAGAAATTGCTTTGGGGTGGTATCAGTGTTTGCAATACCTGATGAGAGAGCCACTGCGCATCCCTTTTGAGGCTGGTGCCTTCTGGGAGCACAACACTGGGGTGACCAGTGCACTTCTCTCGGCTGGCGTAAAGTCTCCATATCACAGGGCTGAAGCACATGGTGACGATACAACATTGTGTCCGCAGCCTGATAACTCAGAGGAATAACGCCAGTGTGCAGTGGGCCAAGCTCGTTCCTGGATTAATGATGCCTTTCTGCAGTAGCATTACACTGGCTTTGTTCCAGGGAGGTTGCCCTGCAAGAAAACAATTAAGCACAGTAACAAATTAATGAGCCTGATTACTTCAGCTCAGCAAAGATACCGTGCTGGTATTATCATTATGGTTGATTGTGGTTGTTTTATCAGGAGAGTTGTAACAATACAACCACTAGTGAGAACTGTTTAATTTCAGCGTTGTGATAGAAGATAGAACTGCATCGTGTTGGAGCACCCTCTAAGATGGTTTTAATACTACAGCGTTCTGTACAATGTTGTCTTTTGATTAATAGCTCTGTGGAGTTCCTTTTTACCCCATGACTGCAAGTAGTTCTGATAAAAATTAAAAAGAAAAAAACCCCACAGCCTCAACAAGATAATACAGGGGAATGTGAATGGTGTTGACATTAACTTGAGATACACAGAAGGCAGAGTTATGCTGTAACTGCAAAGTGTTGCCTGGGACTGGACTCTCCCTTCAGAGATATTTTAAGGCCACATGTTTTGATTCAGCCTTGCTTTAAAGGGTAAATAAAGATTTCTGCTCCAAAGCAAGGAGTTTCTTCAGAGTAGAAAACCTGAACCCTTCTGTTTAACATTTGCAACTAGAAGGTTGACACTAGGACTGAGATTCAGGGGACCTTATCAACAGCGGATGCAGGTGAAAGAGTTGGCATAGCAGGCTGAATATGCGTATCTGTAGGTAGTTATGGCAGATACCTACCACCAGGGCCTTGCTGACATCAGTTGAAGTTTAGCTGGTGGCTCTGTGAAAAGCAAATTCTCTATCTCGCTCAAAGAGAAGCCACCTTTCATTGAAGAAGCATGTGCTGGAGTCAACCGGGAATAGGCTGGTCCCTCCCTATGTTCTGCTGGAGGGCACAGTATCGGTGGGAGAGACAGTCCTTGGGTAGATAAACCTTTGGTTTGTCCGTTGTGGCCTATGCTAGTTCTTACGTCTTTATGTTATACAGCTATGGCCACCAATTTGCAACTAGCTTTGTGTTTTTGCAGCATGTATTAAAGGATCTGGTTGTTCTGTGCTCCTTTTGGCAGGCCTTGGATAACGAAGTCCCTGTGGATGACATTCACAAACTCACGGCCATTGACAAGTGGTTCGTCTATAAGATGCGAAGTATTGTGAACATGGAGAAGATGCTGAAGGAAGTGAACAGGTAAGGGGAAAAAAAAAAAAAAAAGCTCCATCTTAGGACATAGCGGCCCTCTGGGAATCTTTCTGCTCGGAAAAGCTGTGGTAGACCCTGAGAACAGATGCAGTAAGGGCCAAAAAGTTTGCCTCAGTGTACACAACGTTATCTTCAACCCTGGTCCGTTCCCAGAGAGAGGAAATGTCTGTGAACACTCTTTTTGGGAAAAGCACTTCTTTGGCTGTTTAAGCATCTTGGCTGCTTGGAGAGATTGTGGAAAAGCCAGTTTATTTTGCAAAATTCTTGCTCTATCTTTGAGGCTAGGACTGGGAATGTGGATGCCCCGCAGCTAGTAACAGCAGGCTGCATGCACGTACCTAGGACAGAGTTAGCCTTCAAGCACAGGACTTGTCCTGACTTATTACACCCGAGGGTCAAATATAGTGCATTTTTTGGCCTAGCTGATTGATTTTTAGGCTTTTCTGCCTTGCTGTGATAATGCACCATGTGTTGCTTTTGTACTTCACTTTTGAACACCTATAATTCCAGACATATTTGAATATAAATCTACTACTTTCTTTAAGAAAAATGACCGTATAAAGCTAAGCAGGAAAGATAGCAGTAAATTAAAGCGCTCAGCTGTATTTCAGTTCCAGCCTCTTGCTGACTTGAGCTTTCCCTTCATGGTTTACGAGGTTGGGAGAACTTCCTTGCTGAGTTATTGGCTGCTTGTTGGCTTACTTCCCTGCTTCGGATACCCGTTGTGTTAACTGTGTTTTACCGCATGATGGCACTGGAAATGCATAGTAGCCAGGACATCGCGAAGGTGCTAGTTGGTTCATCTGCTGTGATTTCTGTTTTGTTGACCAGCTGCAGAGTTTTAATTGAGCAGTTCTTGGTCTCCCTTGCCCCCCGGAACGAGCTGAATCTGGAGCTAAACAAAAAAAAAAAATGTAGGGGGAGATGTTGAAGAGGAGGACTAGCTTGGTTATTTACAGAAATCTGCTGTTTGGCTGCACAAATTTTTGCCCTCTTGGGTGCCTTAAATATATATATATATGTAGGTCCTGAGGAAGAAAAAGATACCCAGAATCGGTTTCATTTCCTTACTGTTGGATGGCTCATTCTGGAATGGTACACCTGGGACCTCAAAGGTTGGTCATATCCTCAACTGGTATAAACGTAGCTTCAGCCCACTGCGGCTAATTATGCTGAACTGTCTTATATCAGTGTGGTTGCTACCCTTTCTCCACTACGGGTAGCAAGCAGTGATGCTATTAGCAATGTGACAGTGACTAGAACTATCCCACGTTATTTTTCAGCCTTATAACGAGCAAGTAACAGGTTATATAGCCTGCCTGCTGCAGGAAATCCCTTTGCAACATCCAACCTTGCATTTGCATCATACAAGGGATGCAGTACACGGGAGATGTAAGTGGATTCATGCAATTCAACTAAGATAGCTGGTGGTATAAATTAACCTTGCCCCATTCACTGGTCAGTGCAGATTTACACTCCAGTATCCTTTCTCAAACCTTCCCAAGGAGACCGTTTTAGCTCACAGCCTGGGAAGGTGGGAGTGTAACCCACAGTGGAAGGAGAGGATGGACTGTCTGGATGCATTATGTTGAAGGCACGTTGGCGCAGAGACAAAGAGCCAGCGGAAAGCCCTTCTGACCTGAACTAAGAGACTAGTCCAGTGAGCCGCATCAGGAAACACATCTCCGCAATACCCAAGGGAAAGCTAATTGAGTGATGCAAATGAGACTTGGCACATGTGTGCTCTTCCTGCAGCCAGCTGTTTCCAGTCCCCAGCATGCCTGGCATGAGTTTTACCTGTGCTGCGGGATTATTTCCAGTTGAAAAGAATGGGCTGTGACACAGTCATTGCATTAAATCTTTCCGTTGTTGAAATACGGTCAAGGTAACCAAAAGCGTTTGCCCTGTTCCCAGGCACTGCTGTTGGCTACAAGCTCACTTTCAAGTAGGTCAAACCCATCCCTTTCTTTTGGTCCCCTGATGGGATTTGGGGTTCTTTGCAGCAAGGTTTGGGGTGCAGTTGGAGAGTTGCAAGAGTTCTTGATTTTGAGCCCTGTGGATCTGTTGTAGAAACTGGTAGCAAGGAGAGGGTCTCTGCCATGAGGAAGTTCAGAGACAGAGCAAGTGGCCTCCACAGGCAGAGGGGGAGGGAGGGATCAGAGGTGTGGGGGAGGCTTTGTGAGCAGTTGAGCAGACTGTTCCCACGCCGCCTGCTGCTTTGCAGAGCTACCTGGAGAGACTTGGAGTCGAGCACGACGCCTCACTGATGTATGCAGAGGAGCTATTTCCATGTGCGAAAGCTTGCATGGGACAAAGTTACGGGGGAAAAACCTTTGTAGCCTATAAATATTTGTCCCTACCTGTTGGTGTGTGGGCAAGGCCAAGCATTTGCAGAAACAGCAGAGGCTGGGAGATGCGCCCCCTGCACCATTCACGCTTGTCCCAAAGAACTTCTTTCCGAGGAAGCTTGGCCCTGAGGCCCGTGAGACTGTGTAGTTTGGGTGTGCTGCAGCAGCGCTTCAATTTCAACGCGCCTCTGGGCTGCCTAAGGTGGAACAAGAGTCGTTTCAGGTGATAACGGTTTGTCTGCAGGAGAGCAAATGGCCTGAGCTGAATTGAGGGGGGAGGGGGCAGAGTGGAGCCGTTTTGAGACTCTCCAGTAGCATCACATGGAGCGTCAAGGGCGCACCGCCGCTGTCTGCGCCGGGACCTGCAGCCTCTCTGCCGCCTTGTTGCGTTTGGGTGTGTGGTTGGTTTTTGTTTTGTTTTGTTTTTGTTTAGTACCAATTACCTTCATAATTAAGGTATAACCTTCCCCCTTCTCCAACGTGTGTGTGCTCGCTCGCTCTGAGGGGCACGCTTGCTCTCTCTGAGGTGCTTGCTCTCTGAGGGGAGGGCACACGCTCGCTCTCTGAGGTGTTTGCGCGTCCCCCCCTCTCTCTGAGGCACGCTCTCGCTCTGAGGGGTGCTCCCTCACGCGTCCCCCCCCCCGAGGCGCTCGCGCGTCCCCCGCCTCTCTGAGGCGCGCTCTCGCTCTGAGGGGTGCTCCCTCACTCTCTGAGGCGCTCGCGCGTCCCCCCTCTCTCTGAGGCGCGCTCTCGCTCTGAGGGGTGCTCCCTCACGCGTCCCCCGCCTCTCTGAGGGACGCTCTCACTCCGAGGGGTGCTCCCTCGCTCTCTGAGGCGCGCTCTCGCTCTGAGGGGTGCTCCCTCGCTCGCTCCCCCTCTCTCTGAGGCACTCGCGCGTCCCCTGCCTCTCTGAGGCACGCTCTCACTCTGAGGGGTGCTCCCTCACTCTCTGAGGCGCTCGCGCGTCCTCCCCCTCTCTCTGAGGCGCGCTCTCGCTCTGAGGGGTGCTCCCTCACGCGTCCCCCGCCTCTCTGAAGGACGCTCTCACTCCGAGGGGTGCTCCCTCGCTCGCTCCCTCGCTCTCTGAGGCGCGCTCTCGCTCTGAGGGGTGCTCCCTCACTCGCTCCCCCTCTCTCTGAGGCACTCGCGCGTCCCCTGCCTCTCTGAGGCACGCTCTCACTCTGAGGGGTGCTCCCTCACTCTCTGAGGCGCTCGCGCATCCCCCCTCTCTCTGAGGTGCGCTCTCGCTCTGAGGGGTGCTCCCTCACGCGTTCCCCCCCCCCCGAGGCGCTCACGCGTCCTCCCCCTCTCTCTGAGGCGCGCTCTCGCTCTGAGGGGTGCTCCCTCACGCGTCCCCCCCCCCCGAGGCGCTCGCGCGTCCCCCGCCTCTCTGAGGGACACTCTCGCTCCGAGGGGTGCTCCCTCGCTCGCTTCCTCGCTCTCTGAGGCGCTCGCACGTCCCCCCTCTCTCTGAGGCGCGCTTTCACTCTGAGGGCTGCTCACTCACTCCCTCGCTCTCTGAGGCACTCGCGCGTCCCCCGCCTCTCTGAGGGACGCTCTCACTCCGAGGGGTGCTCCCTCGCTCGCTCCCTCGCTCTCTGAGGTGCTCGCGCGTCCCCCCTCTCTCTGAGGCGCGCTCTTGCTCTGAGGGGTGCTCCCTCACGTGTCCCCCCCCCCCCGAGGCGCTCGCGCGTCCCCCGCCTCTCTGAGGGACGCTCTCACTCCGAGGGGTGCTCCCTCGCTCGCTCCCTCGCTCTCTGAGGCGCTCGCACGTCCCCCCTCTCTCTGAGGCGCGCTTTCACTCTGAGGGCTGCTCCCTCGCTCTGAGGCGTGCTCTCGCTCTGAGGGGTGCTCCCTCGCTCGCTCCCCCTCTCTCTGAGGCACTCGCGCGTCCCCTGCCTCTCTGAGGCACGCTCTCACTCTGAGGGGTGCTCCCTCACTCTCTGAGGCGCTCGCGCATCCCCCCTCTCTCTGAGGTGCGCTCTCGCTCTGAGGGGTGCTCCCTCGCTCGCTCCCTCGCTCTCTGAGGCGCTCGCGCATCCCCCCTCTCTCTGAGGTGCGCTCTCGCTCTGAGGGGTGCTCCCTCACGCGTTCCCCCCCCCCCCGAGGCGCTCACGCGTCCTCCCCCTCTCTCTGAGGTGCGCTCTCGCTCTGAGGGGTGCTCCCTCACGCGTCCCCCCCTCTCTGAGGCGCTTGCGCGTCCTCCCTCTCTCTCTGAGGCGCGCTCTGGCTAGCAGCAGGGACCGAGGGCCCCAGTCAGGGCTGGACGATGTTAGACGTGAGGGCTTCCTTGGAGAGGAGGAAGTACCCTTGGAAGAGCTCGTGGCCGGGGGTGTGCCCGAGAGAGGTAGGTCCAGTGCTGAACGCTGATCTTGTTTAACAGTGGGGAAGGCAGGGTGGGGTGGCGGGCGCAGACCCTCGTCAGCCCAGCGTTTGTAGCCAAGCGCTCCGCTCAGCGGCCTGTGGATGAAGTCGTTTCTCTGTGAATTCCTCCTCCGAGCCCGCGTCCTCGGGTCTGTAAGAGGTGCGCTTTGAAAGCGGCTTGCTGGGAGCACGACTGGCTTTCCAAACGTGGCTGCGGTGGAGTAGCCACGACAGTGCAGGGGCTGGAAATGGAGCCTGGCTCCGGCCGGTGCCCTGCGCAGCAGCGCGGGGAGGAGAGATCAGACAGGCCGTCAACAAACTCTGTTTTTCCGAGGTGGGTGTTGCACACCCGCTCTTTTCGGAAGCAGGTTTTCTGCTGACTTTTATGCTTTTGGGGCAGGTCAGAAAGCATAGGTCAGATCTTGTGTGGATTATAAAGCAGGGTAGCTCCTACGACGCTAAATAAGGCTCTGCTGATTTACGCTGTTGGAGGAGCTCTCGCTGACACATTTGTTGTGCTCACTTTTAACAGCCTGGGAAGATTACGTGCATCTTCTGAGTGAACTCGAGGGCAGGGAAGACTCAGAAACAAATTAGGAATTCAGTACCTGAAAGGAGAATATAATGTAAGCAGTTACATAGCAGAGCTGCTGTTTGTGCTTTGCGTGGGTCAGACTTAAGATACTTTGTCCGTCTTAGAGAGGCACTGGTGTTAATTCCACAGCTATGTTTTTCTTCAAAGTATCTATATATTTTTCTTCAAAGTATCTGTGCTTTTTTTTTTTGTCCTGGATACCCATGGTATCCAGGCGTGCCCTTACAAGCCGTTGGGGAGCCTCTGCTGCTGGAGGTCTGCATCCTGGATGTCCGTATCGTGGTATTCCTGCAGAGACCTCCAACGATCCTTTGTCAGGACCAAAAATAGCACCTATGACCCATTTCCTGGCTCTGTTTTGGCTTCAGCTGCTGCTTCAGCGCATTGCTTAATTCTAGGTGCGAGTCATTTAGATTTTAGGAAGTAATGTGAGGTTCGTGTTACTTAAGGTCTCTGCGATACAGTTTATTGGCCCGTGCACCTGATCGTTAAAAACGCAGAGCGCTGGAGCGGTAGCTGTTCAGTGAGGAAGATGTGTTGGTTTACAGTTGCTCCTGCTTCCCTAAATGCTCCTTAGACGGTTCTTTGTCAGTCATCTCATGAGTTCCTCAGGAGGGGAAAAATGATAACAATCTGCCTCCTTGAGAAGAGATGCAGGGAGAGAATTTATACAATGATCTCATTATTTTAATTGTAGCATGTTCTAAATCTTGTGAAATGTCGGGAGCAATCAAGGAAGCCAGTGGAAGCCTTGAAGTAGAGAGGGGTCAGTGAGGAAAAGAGGCAGAATATGCCTTTGCGCATAATCCAGCCTAAAATCAAGCAGGCTTGTGAAATGCTCCCGGCCTGTGACCCTTCTGAGAAGGGGAGAGCTCTCAGGAGACGTTAGGATTTTTGGCTCCAGCACTGCTTGCTTCTGTCCGCTTTGCTGGCAGTGGTCAAACTGTAACTTGGGCTTAAAACAATCCCCTCCATATTTAGGAGGAGCTGAGTTCAGGGTCCCTGCTGGTGGATCGATCTAGCAATGGCTCACCTTCCCAAATCCTGCATG
The DNA here is from genome assembly GCF_040807025.1 of Struthio camelus. Lineage (NCBI taxonomy): Eukaryota > Metazoa > Chordata > Aves > Struthioniformes > Struthionidae > Struthio > Struthio camelus. The sequence goes on along the minus strand of NC_090947.1, from coordinate 6,798,565 downwards.
TGTTGCCAGGCCACGTGAACAGTTGCTGAGATACTCCTGAGACGTCCTGCGGGGGTGGACCTGTGGGCTTAGAGGGTGCACGTTATCCAGAATAACAGATGCGTCTTGAACGCTTCCAGGTCAGGCTTTTTGGCCCAATTCACCAAATATTTCTGATCCACGTGATTAAAGCCCGTTAACACGCGCCTAAGTAATACCAAGGGTGGGTACAAACTTGACAACATACCTAACAAAAAGCAGGGCCTGATTTGGGAGCCAAGAAAGAGTGCTGCTTTGCATGTAGAGCTGGGGCTTTCTGCCGGCACGTTTATTTAATATTACTGCTAAACTGGTGGATCAGATGAAAGTCAGTCGAGTGGAAGAGAGGGCTGTACTGAAGTGAGCAGGCTCTCCTGATAATTGCAAAGCTGCCAGCGTTCTTCCAGTCATTTAATAGATTTCCCCAGGTCGTCTGTGCCAGGTGAAAATTTCCTCATTAAGGGGAATTTATTCCATTTCCTTTTATCGTGTGTTACTGAAGAAGGAGCGTGAGTGGATGGAGTTCCAGAGATGACAGGGTAGGATTTTTAAACAAAAAGCAACAACAAATTGACACTGGAAGCCACGAGGAGGGCACAAGTGAGGTTCAGGAGAGGCTTGTATGGTTTATCAACTGCAAAACGTGCAGGGAATGTAGCTTTCTGGGGGAGTGAACAGCCATTAAATGATTATGGCAGGGTGAAAAAGTCTGCTTGTCTGGTTTTGAAGCTCTAAAACTTTTGGCTGTCGTTTTGCAGAGGTGAATGTTGGGAAGCGGTGCTTTAGGGGAGTCTGGAATCGTGGCCACTTAATCTTCCTTTGTTTCTGAGCTGATTACAAACCTGTTAGTTCGATCTTTGGAAGATATTTTGCTCCATCCAGGGAGAGTAAGTGATGCCCTAGGGGAAAGTGGGAAGGCGGTGATGTAGGACTGGGTCACGTGTTTGGGAACAGCCCGAATTGAGGGGTTTTTCTTCTCTTGGTAGCGCTTGATTGCTGGTGAAGTCTTGGAAGGGTCGTTTGCACTCAAACGTTCAAAGCGATCAGCATGATCCTGCTCTTGCTGCCTTTAGTGTCCACAGCGAATCTAAAGGGCCAGCTTTGAGCAAAGGCAGAGGGACCAGAATTAGTTAATGCTGAATCTTAAAAATTGTTACCTTTTAACCTCAGTGTGTCTCCGTTTCACTCTCTTTTATATGGATTTCACCCTACCAACATTTTTTGCATGTTTCTTTATATTCTTAAGGTAGAAGCTGGGATGTATATGCCAAAAATTATCATTATTGGTAAAATGGAGATTATCCAGTTATAAAGATGTCTGTCCAGTGCACCTGGGGAAGCAGCTGAGTTTCACAGCAGTCCTGAGGGTTTGGATTTGCAGCTCTTTAGTCCAGTTCCTCTAAAGACAACAGGAGCAATTGCACTGGTTTACACTGCGTGCCCCCCTTCTGCCTGTGCTTCCAAATTCCTGGGCGCTGCCTCCAAGGCTTTTTTACTTGTCATCTTGTGGCAGATCCTGAACTCTGGTAGTTGGCAGGCAGCAACGGCGGGTGTTTGACTTGTGTTGATTTTCTCTGATGATGCAAAATGGCAAAACTCGTCTTTGCGTCCACAGAGCTGGGCTGTCAGTTCTAACCTCTCCTGCGCCGTGGTGCTCTGGGTGCCTTCCCTCCTTATTAAGTTGCCTGCGTGCCAGTGAGAAATGAGAAAACTCCACCTCTCTAAATGCTGCCTGAATAGAGATTCCCCCCACATCTTTCTTAGCAGCCACATTGAAAGCCACGTCGCTTACCATGCGTTGGGAGCAGCAGAGGAAGAACGTACTATTTCATTTCCCCTTCAGGTACTCAGTTCTTGCACGATGCTTGTCCTGTGCAAAATGGGTTACCTTTTTGTGTGGATTAATAAATGTCCTAACCCGATCTAAGCTGCTAGCCCAAGGCAAATGAATCATGTCACAAAATTATCGCTGGTTCTTGTCCACCTGCCCTGCTGGGTGGGTGCGGCTGGGGACTGGAAATGACGATGAATGATGTTGTTATAGTGGGATACAAGAAACTGAATTGAAGCAAGCCACAAATGAAGGCAATATTCTTTCTCTGTCAGTAATCAAATGACAGCTAGCTGTGCGTGTTTCTGAGACTGGGGCGAGGGCGAGAGAGTGAGCAAACATGCACTGGAACAGACTCGCTTTCTTGGGTTCGTCGGGTCTGCTCACTTGTACTTAAGCAACGCAGAATCTGGGAGAAATGCAATGTGACTGTGTCCTTTCTAATCACTGGCGATGGCCAACATCTGTTTTGCTAGATTATCTGCAGGTTTTGCTTGCCCAGTAAAACACTCATACCTGCCTTCTGTTCTGGCATTCACAGTTCACGCAGGAAGTCCTGCCCCAGAGCTGAAATCAGAAAGTAGAAAGGGCTCTCTCTGGAGGAGCAGAGGAGTTTTGCAGTGCAAGAGTTAGTGCATGGAAACCAAAGGCTTTAATGTAACTACTGGGATGCTGCAAAGCGGATCTTATTTTGGGAAGTCTTTCTGCACCTATGACCACATCCAAAATGTGGAAGCTTAAAGCTGCTGGATCAGGCAGGACTGTTTCCTTGCGGCACTAGCAAAGAGCAGGATCTGTTGGAGTAATAAAAATGGGGTGGTGGGAGGTTGTGTAGGAGATCCAGGCTGAAAGTGGTACTCCTGCCTGGAGTCCCCTGAGGACAGGAAGAGACTGGTTTGGTTACCCCATGACTGGCAGACAGGACATAGCTCAGAGTGCAGTGGTTTCAGTGAGCGTCTCCTCTTTGCAGATGTTCACGAGCTGTCTGCTCCTCTCTTGTGGACAGGCAGAGCATCCTATTCTCGTATTGCAGGAGAGAGATGTGGCATTGGGGAAGTCATGGAGGGAAACCCACCTATGCTGGGATTTGGACCCAGAAGTTTCTGGTCCCCAGTTCTGCCCTCGGAATAGCTGTTTGCCGTTTCTGTGACCCTCACCTGTCTCACGCTGGCCTGACTTCACGGAGGGCAGTGGAGCTGCTCCGTGCCCAAGCCAGAGTGGAAAATCCAATCCAATGACTCTTTCATGCTTCAGCTTCCCGACACGTTCCAATAAAGCAGCCTTAGCCCTCTCCTCACACTCAAATAACATAATGCTATTTATTTAAAAATGCCATCAAGCAAAGGACATAATTCAAGAGCTCTGATTTAGGAAAATAGCTTGTTTGTTAATCATTTCCTTTCTCCTGATTCAGAGCTTGCTTGCTCATAAAATATTGATTTATTGGGCAGGCAGCGATGCTCTTGGCAATGAAGATGAAAAGCAGAAGTGCTGATAAAAATACATAGGCCTTTTAATGTTTTTGCAAAAGCTAAGCTTAGAAAAGGTAGCTTAGAAACAGAGACAGACAGAAACTATCAGGGCTATATGTGGAGTCCAAAAAATGAAAGAAAGTTGGTGTGGGAGAGAAAAAAGTATATGATGGAGGAAATAAAGTAGGGATGGAGAAGATGAAAAAATCACAAGCAAAATGGGCAAGAATCCGTTGAGCCTCAGAGAGAGCTGGGGAAAGCAGCAGACTTGAATTAAAAAAACTAGCACTCCTAAAAAGCGAAAACAGAAGGAAAATTAGAACATGTGGAAGTGCTGAGAGGCCCTGATTGCAAATAAATATGAGCTGACAAAAGGTGTGCCCCAGGTCTACCCTGTCTACTTCTCTCTCTCTTCCTTTTCATAATGGAAGAAGAAGCACAAATGATGTGGAAAAAAAAATATACAGTTGAGACTGACAGAAGGAAATGCCTACCTGCGCACGTGAGCCTCTGGAGGTCATTTGCACTACTTATCTCCTGAAGCCAAATACTTTTTCAAAAGACTGGCCATTTCTGGAGAGAGACGGAACCTCCGCAGTGACAGGAACAAGAGCTTGTTTGAGACAAATGGTAGTGCTTTGAGGCAAGTCAGCCCCTAGCTCGGCAGTGTCGGGGGGCAGTTATGCCCCTGAATGGGTCATCCCAGAACACCAGGATTTTCATGCCTTTGTGGGGAGCGTGTGAGAGCCAGGAGGTGCCAGTACGTGTGCCATTGATCCAGCCCAGTCTAGTGAGGCCTATGTTTTAAAATTGAGAATGGGAGGAGAAAAGCAAGGGAGATATTCAGTTAAATTTTGAGCATGCGGATGTGGAGACACTGAATCCCAAGAGAGTAACCACCCCGAGTCCTCTGGGGAGGCCGTATCGTTGACCGTATGGGTGCTGTGGGTATGGTGAGCTTGAACTAGCCTGATGGAAAATGCTGCCTGGGAAACGAGGGGCCCCACCGTGAGTCGCTCTTTCGTGTCTCAGAAATGTAATTGAAAAAATAATGTTGCACATCCCAGCAGAAGAAGTGTGCCTGTAGGCTTTACCTGATGGATATTTGTATAGGACGTACGTGAAAGGTCTCTCTTGTACTGGATGTCGATGGCTTAGCTGGGCCACCTTCTTCCCTTTACGTGCCTGTTTGCAAGACACAAGCACTCACATGTCTTAAGACTTGTACTATAAAGCCTCATGTAGAGTTTTCTGTATTTAATCCCAGTGAAGCTGTTCCAGAAGAGACACTGAGGAGAGCCAAGCAGATCGGCTTCTCGGACAGGCAGATTGGGAAATGCCTGGGGCTGACTGAAGCCCAGAGCCGTCAGCTGAGACTGAGGAAGAACATAGTGCCTTGGGTGAAGCAGGTACTGTGAGAAACATTACTGTTTGCTGCTGATGATGGCATGAGGGCTTCTAAGGGTGCAAGAAACAGGAGATCTCTGTGCTGTTAGAAAAAGTAGAGGTAAATGAAGTGGAAACCCTGGCTGCGTTAACATCAATAGGAATTTTGATGTTGACTTTAGAGGAGGCAAAATTTCATCCCTCTAGCTGTTAATTCTTTGCTGCAGGCCTCAATGCAATGACATGAACCTATTGAAGATCCCTGACGAGGGACTTGAAATATTCTTGTTCATTTTGCGTGTGGCTGAGGTGGAAACAGCTGTCTGGCTTCAGAAGGAGGCTGAGAAGACTGATGCTAGCCCACCATGCTGTGAGCATAAAAAGCATAAGATGTCTTTTCCCTTAGTAGTAACTTTTTACAGGGTAGTACTTTATTGGAAATGTCCTATTGTTATGGGTGCATTTGCTATTCGTTGTGCTAGCACCAAGCATTACGAGCTTATCTTGTATTCCAGGCAGTGTCACAAGTGCTTTGCTGGGTGTTCTGTTACTGCAGTTTAAGGGATGTTGATGTTAAAAGTGCCACCAGCTGTTTTTTGTCCTTAAAGGGGAGAAAAAAAAAAAAACCCTCCAAACTACTGAATGTTTCTGAAAGACCCCATCTGTATCCTCAGGCCCAATTCCAGATGCCAAATCTCCTTCTGTTCCCCAGCTGCTGTTTTCCTTCCATGTCCTCACCTGGCTATAGCAATGTGGCTGGTTTTGTACTACGTTTTTTCAAATGCATGTGGCATTGCAGTGCTGAAATGATTTATGTGCCAAGGTTTCCTTAATAAGGTCATTCTACTTATGCCTGCATTTGTTGCACCAAAGCATATGTTTCTTTTTGAGCCATGAAGTACAAGTCGCAGTAATAGCAACAGTAATGAGCAGCAGACGCTTACATAGTGCTAATGACATAAGGTCACGTTCTTCATTACTCACAAGGGTTTGGACAACCAGTGATTTGTGAAAATACTTGGAGAGTGGAAAGGTTCTTGAGTTGTAGGATGTAAAAGTTCATGGCAGGACTGCTTTAATATTGTTGCCCGTTTGGTATTCTGCGTAGAAATGTTTCAGCTCTTCGTTCAGGGAGCTTCAGCAGTAGCTAGTGACCCAGATGGACTAGTTACCATGTATAGTGTGTAGTAAGTAGTTGACACATGTAGTTTGTGAACAGCCTGGTAGGGAAATTATTCTTCTGGGCTCTCTGGTGACTAATTACATGAGAAAAGTTGTTGAAAAGTACATGTAAGGTGTGCTTGTAAATCACTCTTGCTTTGTGTACCATTTAATTATCAAAGCAAGAGATTTCTTATAACATAAATACAGAGCACTTCCTCTGCTACTACTCAAGGCAATCACTAAGTGATAATTGCCTATGCGTTTTTATTCTGTGAGGGATTAAGATGGGGTCAAGAGAAGAACCCAAGCAGTGCAGCTAAGGAATCCAGGAGACCTGGAGGATGAAGGTCTGCGTAATTAATGCTGTCAAAGTAACTAGAGAATGAGGAGGGCAGAGGGAAGAAGGGGTGGATGGAGAAAGACCGTGAGCTGTGGAGATGTTTTATCAAATGGGTGTGGAGCTGAAACCGCAGCTTAGAAAGAGAAGGTAAAGTCTCCTGACTGAACTGGAGGGCCTGGGGGGAAGGCCAGACAATGAAAGAGACTGTCCTTTTGCCACTTTGCCAGTATATCACAGTTCAGGTCACCTCCTCTGTTGAGGAAAGACATGATGGAAAAACATAAGACAGAAATGGAGGGGATGAGGGTGGAAAGAACAAACTGTGTGCAAGAAAAATCTTGTATTTGCCAGGTCACAATCCCTTCTCTCCTTCCTCCTTACAGATTGACACGCTGGCAGCAGAATACGCTGCGGTAACTAATTATCTCTACCTCACATACAACGGGCAGGTAGGTGCATGTGAAAACACCAGTCTCGTTGCTGTCTATTTTGATTTCTTCCCCCTGTGTCGTGTTAGTTCTGGAGACCTTGCAGATATCTCTGTAGCGGTTTTGCATAGTGTTATGCGTAATCCCCTTTCAGCAGGCCTGTGACTTTTACTTGCCCAGATACTGATCCAGTGCATTTAGTGTTAACAGGTCTTGTAGCGTTGTGATCTGTGCTATATCAACTGCGTTTATATCTTCTGTGTACGAATCAGATGCTGAGAGTGCAGCCCCCTGACTCATGCATCATCCCTTCCTAGCGTTTTTTTTTTTTTTTTTTTTTTTTTTTTTTTTAGGAAATGCACAGCTCCTCAGGCTGCTTGACTAGATGAGTCAAATAAGTGGTGCTGTGTCTCTTCTCATTCAGGTACAGCACCATTAATTCCAGTGGAGTTGCACCTGATTTACACAGCAGTAAATGAGATCAGACTCAAGCCCTGAAGGATCGGACTGCTGGATGTGGGCTGAACACCAGAAATTGTTTGTTCTCGGAAGCATGGAGTTAGGTGCTGCAGTACAGATCCTAATGACTTATCTCCCTCCCTTCTCAGGAACATGATGTAAAATTTGATGACTGTGGAGTGATGGTGTTGGGCTGTGGACCATATCACATAGGTAAATCTTTCTTAAAACTCCTCTGTCCTCCTTGCACCCTCGAGCCTTCTTGGATATTCTCGTGGTTTCTTTGTTCCTCTTCTCATACAGTGCCAAAACCCTCCGGAACACAGTGCGTAGGACACCAATTCCTAGCACAAGGTTTCTTTTGCATTTCCTTGGGGACTTCATTTCACAGCCTGGAAAGACAGGGGACTCTTTATTACTTTTCACTTGAAACTGGAGAGCACATCACCTAACTGTGATTTCCACAGTTTTGCTTTTTTTTTTTTTTTTTTTTTTTTTAATCTTACTTTTTGCAAGTATTAAGGCCTTTAGAATCTGGTACCTTGTTATGGAAGTTTGTTGCTGACACAGCTCTCTTCAATCTAATGCATTTACTGCCAGCTCCTGACTATGTTGTTATATGCTATCTCTTCTATTACTGTAAGCATATATGTTTACGATGATATTTGGATATCTTCTGCTACTTTGGTATAAACAATTCTCCATTTGCTGCTATTTCAACCCACTTCAACGATTATGCAGTGTAACAGTTTCGTCATGGTTGCGAGGCCTGGGTAGACAGATTGTGCTGAATCCTTTGTATGATTACTTTTGCTTTTTTTTTTTTTTTAATGAATCCTTCCCAAATAGTTTGCAATTATTAAGAAAAAAATTTTGTTATTCAGAAATATTTTTGCTCTGCGTCTCACAAGCAGTGGTGATAGTTTTTGACAGCTGAAATTTAAACTGCATTCGTTCATTTTGCTTGGACAGACAGGTCACGTGATACACTTCTGCTGCTGATTGTAGGACATGTTTTTTTTTGAACTCCATTTCCAACATGAATATTGAGATGAGTGAAAACGGGAGGAACGCTCCAAGATTATGCTGTTTTCTGTGAACGCTTCTGCTAGTCAATGTGCTCTGTAGGATAGTTGCAAAAACTGAAAATGAAAAGGATGGCAATGATATTTAATAATTTGATTGAATGCAGGTGAAAACATTTTGCACTGTTCACTTGAAACTGCTGGTAATATAATTTAAACATATAGGTCTGATCTTGGTCTTGTCTGTTCTGTAATTTTGATTAGATCATGACAACCTTTGGAGAAGGTTGTAGCTAAATAAAGCCTGCTAATAGAGAAAACAGTTACTAGTACCGCTAAAAGATGTTTTCCAGGTACAATAGCCCAGTTGATTTTTTTCTTTTCTTTTGTTATTCTTGGAAAGCAAGTATGTAGCTTGCTTTTTGCCTATGCTTTCAGAATTGTAATCTCAGTTCCATGGGATCTACTTAGTATTCCCTGTGGATTTACATTTACAAAACAGGGTCAGGTCAGAAACAAGTAAATGATTTGGATGGAAGCTAAAAAAAGTGAAGTTGCCATTTTTAACCAAACTTCTTCTTTCCTTTGTGGAAACTGAGTTTTAGACTAAAAAATGATAATTATGAATTTTGTTCAAAAATGTTTGAAAATATATTACAGGCAAATGTTGATAATATTGGCATTTTTGCACAGCAATAAACTTTTTTGGAGGAAATGTAAGGTCCTTTTCTAGGTCATGCTGTAGTTTGTGTATAGAAAGAAGATTACCCAAATTGAACTGTTTGTTTATTTATTTTCCTGTTCTTTCTTGGTAACTAAGATGGCAAGTAGAAACATAATGTGAATTTGTACAGCTACAGACTTTTGAACTTCAGAGAGCGCTTTGATCTCTGGCTCCCCGAGTACCTGAACTGCAGAGTGCAACCTCTGGGCCTTGGGGCTGTTGGACCAATATTCAAGGCAGTGCTTGCTCTTCACTCCTGTCGTGAGGCTATATCCTGTGCTGGGAGAGGGACACCCTGGTCAGGTTTTGCTTGTGTGAAAGTCAGTCCTGAAAGGCAAAGGTGTATACATAAACAATGCCACCGTGTGTGTGGACAAGCAGAGTGCTCTGTACGTTGCATGGTATGCACACAAATCTAACACGACCGAAGCCTGAAAGTGAGTTCAAAAACATATCTATATTGATGTATAATTATCTTCGCAGGAGCGGTGTCTGGTTGTATTACAACAGTCATTACCAGTATTACTAATTATTTGCTCTCTTCCCCTTTCCTGCTGTTTGGGCACAACCGTTACTGGATGTAGCTGGAACACACTTATATGTGTTTTGCTGTTTTGCTGGGTAGCATTCCAAGCAGTCAAATGGGGACTCTGGATGACCTCCCTGTCCCAAATTTGACGTTTCATATACATGTGTATATATATATACACACACACGTGTATATATATGTATACATATATGTATAAGAATACCTGAATAATGAAAGTGAAATTAAAAAAGGTGAATGAGCATCTGTTGACTCTTCTGGGAACCATTACGTTTCAAACATGGTTTTCCTCTTTTCTGTGGGGTTTCAGCTGAGGCCTAGGTATGTGATGAGATGCCTGTTTGCAGGCATAGGGAAGTAAACTGTGTGCCTGTCGGTAAGTGACCTGTGACAGCCCTCTGTTCATTGCTAGCTGTTGTTCAGACAGCAGTTCAGCATGGTCTGAATTTCCACCCTCTCTTGTCACAGGTTTATATATAAAAAATACTGGTAACAGGAGTTAACTATCATGCTATCATGTAATGACTATGAATAAATCACGATGAGGCCAAGGTTTTGTAAGAATAACCATTTAATGATGTTCTTTAAATGCGCATCGTTCTCTGTTTAGGGTAGCCCTCTTAGATGTTTGAGTGTAGAATTCATAGGACACTGACCATTAGCCTAATGGTCTGGATTACAACGCTGTCTGTGGCCAGCAGCATGCTCCCAGGTCCTAATTCCCCAGCTGTCTAGACTAGAGACCTCTTAGAGTACTGAGTGACTCCCTCTGTGGCTCTTCCCTTTAGATGTGGCCACAGTGCTTCCTCAGGGTTGAGGGCTGCGGTATGTGCCTGCCCCAGAGTGCTGCCAGAGCCACCGTGGCCTTTAAAGCACAGTAAAAGGGTCACAAAGTGGCTCTGAAAGTGTTCCTCTATTGATTTGCCTCACCTAGAGTCAGCCCTTGGGAAAGTCACACCCACTGTCCTGTAGTTTATGTTATTTGGTTAGCCACACTCTGCTTTCTGGAAGGTAAAAAGCACTTCTGTTGTCTTTTTTTAAAACCATGTCTGTGGAAAGGCTTTGTGTTTCCTGGACTGAACAGTGCTGTCTCCTAATCATGCACGCTCGTTCTGCTGCCTCTAAGTTTCTGCCTCTTGTTTCATCTCAAAGTGCCTTGGTTAGTGGGCAGTTAGTAGGCTGGATGGGCAGCAAGAGCCGAGACAAGGGTTTATGCATGCGGGATGATAGCCATGTTAGAGGCCTGTCGTTCCTGAGCAGCCAGGCCAACATACGTGTTGTGCTTGGAAGTTCACGCTTGTGGGTGCTTAGTTTCTATGGGAGGGCAACTAGATTTCTTGTTCTGAACTGACAGGAGCCAATGCTTCCCCCCACCCCAACCACTTTTTAAAGCTTGAATGCTAAGAACATTTGTTTGTTTTCTTCCTCCCATCCTTCCTCTCTTCTGCTTTTCTGTCCCCTGGCAGGCAGCAGTGTGGAGTTTGACTGGTGTGCTGTCTCCAGTATCCGCACGCTGCGTCAGCTTGGCAACAAGACAGTTGTGGTGAATTGCAACCCGGAGACGGTGAGCACGGATTTTGATGAGTGTGACAGACTGTACTTTGAAGAGCTGTCATTGGAAAGGATCCTGGACATCTACCAACACGAGGTAAAGAAAAGCAGTAGCAGCAACAAAAAGCCATGAAGCAGACCAAACTTTTCAAAATTCACGTCACCAGCTTGCTTTGGCAGAGCATCTGGGGGTGCAGGGGGGGGAGATCTTGCTAGCTAAAGCTGTTTGGTTTGGATCCCAATGTTGCATTTTACACATCGCTGATGTTCCTAGCAGACTGCTCAATAATGAATGCCAAATAAATATTAAATTATTTTGCAAGATGCCATATTGTGCAATATTTACAAGCAGATTTAATTTGCTGCACAGTCATTTATCGCACAAATTGTTCTGCCCTTGCAATGCCGAGCTTCAGCACTTGAGCATACCCTTGACTTTAAGCACAAGTACTCCCCTGAAGCAAGTAGAACAACTTATGCATGTAACACTAACTTGCGCTTAAGTGCTTGCAGTCTTGGGCCTTACAATACAGCAGGGATATAGTGCGTGTTGTCCAGCATGCAGACAGGCAGGCCAGGAATGGGCCACTGGAATCACCGTCGAACCATAAGGTGTTCCACTTCCGGATCCAGGTATCGCATGTATCTGTCAGGGGTTTTCAAGAGCTCAGAGTTTCCGATACTAAGACATGGAGAGGAGTCCCAGGCAGACTTAGTAGAGGAAGGATTTATGATGGAAGCAGTTTGTCCTGGTATAGAAAATGTTGAATTCGGTCTGGTAACACACTCATCTTGGATGCTGTGGCTGAGATTTTCGGAGATATTTACAGGAAAACCTTTTGCAGAATACTGTCTTGCAACCATCTTCAGATTACATTTTCATACTTTCCTATTTTTTTCATCTTTTCTTGCATCATCTTTAGATTTTCATGAAAACAGGTGCTTACTGGAAATCATAAATTTAGGACAGGCCAAAAGACTAGCACCTTGCAGAAGTCTTAAAGGCCGATTTTCAAATGCTTTAGGATTTTCCATGAGGTTCAGCTCTGTAACGTTGAACTCTTGTTTACTTAAACAAAACTGAACTTCTGAACTTGGGGCACGGAGGAAATTGGTGTGACAGTTTGTCAGAGAAATAACACTGATGAAACACAGCATCTAATTACTGCAGGATCAAAGAGAAGGTAGAGATAGGTGATGAGGGAGCAACTACTCATTTGAAAGACATAGTGCTAGTAATTAGCAAGTTTGGGTAAGAAAAATACGTGAAACGAATAACGCATACATATTGACGTGTGGATTATGTTGCTTGTGACAGCAGTGCTTGGAGGTCATGTTTCACAGTCCATGTTCTGGCCTTGTGGCTGGGAGGCGTTGCAGACCTCAAGGTCTAATAGTAGTCTTCTCCAGTACCCGGAGCTGAAGGGGAAGGACACTCTGGCAATTACTCCGGCTCAGCCAGCTATGCTCATTAGCTGAACCGTGATAATGCTTCTGGGCATGCTTTTAGCCTGGTGGTGGGAGTGAAAAACAGGGAGAAGGGAGATGCAGGGAGTTTGCAGAAGATTCTGGTACCCTGGCTTGGGTATGAAAGCCACCAATTTGACACTTGCTCTGGCGATGTTAAATCCATGAGGATCTGAGTCAGCACAGCCAAAGTTAGGGTTGTGCTCTCCAGTAGATCTGAAGAAGAAGAATGAATGCTCAGCTGCTTTGGAACACTTCTCTTAGGCAGCGACAGCAGGAAAAGGTGTCATTATGCTGAATTTGCAAGTGGGGAAACTGAGTCTCTGAGGAGTGGGGGTACTGCATAAAGTCGTGCAAAAGGTCACTGGCAGCCCTGGGGACAGACTCCAGATCTCCAGCAGAGTGTGGTCCAAAAAGTATCATTTGCTGTATGTTGTTTTTTAAAAATGAGTGAGCCAGATGCTAACGTGCTGTTAACAGAATCCTTCCTCAAGAAAATGCAGTTGGAAGTCAGTCCCTAAGGAAACAACCAAGTTAAAAACCGAGCTTCTGATTCAGGAATCTCTCACTGATCCTGCAAACACCTCCTCTCCTAGCTTAACATAAAACACAAATAGTGCCATGATTTCAGCCCAGTCTTTTAAATTTTTCTGCTTGTTGGACTTTCAAGGTGCAATGAACAGTGTCAGCGGGGCAAATCCTTTGAAAAGTGCTGGGGCAGTGACAAAGCGTAGGTAAAACCATGGGCAAAAAATGGACAAAGCCCTTTGCCCTCAGCAGGGCTAGTTTGTACATCAAATCCCTAAGCGTTGTTAGGATAAGCATCAAACCACAGGCTACTATTAAACTTAGCTGAACAGGTGCACTGGCTTGCCCCAGTTTTCTGATCAGACAAATTAGGCAATATTAAGGAGTAAGTTGGCCAGCAAGACTGCGGGGACTGGAACCTGCCCACTAGTGTTGCTCACAGCGTGGCATGGTCCAGGGGACATACTCAGCTGTCCCTCCTTTTCCTCTCCCTCGTGTCCCTTTTACCTCTTCCTCTCCAGTCGATGTTCATAGCTCTGCGAAACAGCCATGCTTTGGAGGGAAGTTTAGTTTACTGTGAATGTGCAAAGTTAGGTGGCAGTCTGGGGGGACGACAATTAAAAAAAAAAAAAAAAGAGAGAGAGAGAGGAAAAAGTAGAATTCCTTCCCTCAGATATAAAAATAAAAAGGGAACATCTCCTCTGGGGAAAAAAAAGCAAAAAAAAAAAAAAATCTATCTGCTTGAGGGTCTCTTCAGATCCTTTTTCAGTTTCTGAAACAATTCATAAAGCTAAAGGAAGCTCTTAGATACAATTTTAATGATCTAATTTGTTTTCAAACTCGGGGAAAAAGAAAAACCAACTCTGTTACTAATGGCATAAAAGCAAGGTAGTAATAAAAAGCAATTTTTAGAATAAAGTGGAAAATAATTCTCTTGAGGCTTCTTTCACTGGATTATGTACAGTGTATATTTAAAAAAGATATACTGGCAAAGATATTATTCATTTTCTTTACAGTTAAAATATGGTGGATGACAACGTGTTATGCAGTAGAGTCCATATCTGTCTGCCCTCACTGCTGAGGGGTGCAGTCCTGCTCCTAGCGGGGCAGCGCTGGTCTTCAGGCGAGTGTGTTCTTTGGGAAATACAGCAGAGTTACAGGAATTCAGGCTGAAAGCTGAGTCTCAATTTATGGCTCTTTCTGAGTAAAAATGAGTATCTGTCTCTTTGCTCTCTGTTTGAGTAAGTCATCCCCTCTATCTCCTTGGGTTTGGAGTCCCAATATTTTGATCTTACAGGCCCAGTGACTGGAATTGTTTTAAAGGAAGAGAGAAGAGACAGAAAGCTGGAAAGTTGGACATTAAAACATGTTTAGGATAGATCAAGCTAGCTCTAGTGCCATGAGGCAGCCCTGACTGGGCTCGTAACAGCCCCTGTCCTCGCTCTGCCCTTGACGAATGAGGTGTGTTTTGCTCCCTGGCCTAAGCTCTCGCAGGCAGTTGCTGTTGGCCAGCAGCTGCATGTCATCCTGTAAGCGAGCGCATGGTGAAAAGCAAGAAACTTGCTTTCCAGCACTATATATTAGCACGTTAGGCAAATGAGTAATCTTGTAGTCCTTGGGGATAATAAGCACTACTTAAATGCCAGGCTTTTTTAGTGGATCTTTATTATGGTAGGAAATTAACCACGTTAAAGTTAAGCAGGGTTTATATTAGCATTTATCATCTGTTTTTTCTGAGTCACTTGTAGTCCATCCTGCTCGCAGCTTACAAGTCTTCCACTCTAAATCCCTGTAAATCCCTCATTAAGAAGTTCCTTTTCCAGGAAGGCCAGTGGTGTTAACCCTCTTCAGGAAAAACACACTTCTTAATTAAAAGAACATTGATACTCTAAAAGATAGAGCCGAGCTGTGGATCACCCTGTGCACTGGCTGTTTGATTTATGCTTCTCGTTTGCTAGAGGTGGGCAAAACTGTGTGAAACGCATCTCGTGGTTCAAAAGAGCCCTTCGGTACAGCAGTACTGCGGGCCTGATTCTCCTTTGGGCAAAGTTTCACCAGCTTTAATTTGGAAGTAAAGTGCCCATTACTTAATTACCCTGAATTATTACCTAATCTAAATGTAATTCAAATCGTCATGATTGTTGCAGGTACTCTAAGGCCTATTACTCTTTCATGCCAGACTATTTTGAACTTGAAAGCCATAGGGGGGATCTGTGTAAAAAAAAAAAAAAAAAAAAAAAAAAAAAAAAAAAAAAAAGCCCGTGTTTGCACCTGAAAAAGGATGTATTTGCAAGCAAGCTCACCTGTCTTTTTATTTTATGCCACTTATTATTTCCTCACTTAAAATGTTCTGGTCACCCAGTGAGAAACACAAAGTATGCCGTTGCGGCTGAAGGATGCTGCCTGACCTGATCTGCCTCATCTGCTTCAGAAATTGAGGCGCTTGCAAATCACCTGCATAGAAAGGAGCTTGTATAAGCATCTGACTGAATACTTGTGAGTACCACAAGGAGCTAGTCAAGAGCAATGAGGAACAGTGAAAAGAAAGGGTTACACTTATCCAGAATAATTCACCGTCACAGGCTGTTGGACGAATGGGGCTCTGTTAAGCTAGACTCTGCTTTGCTTTGTGTGGGCCAGCACAAGGTCAGCAGTGAGCGTGCTCCTTGAAGGTTGGCTTCGGGGGCTAGGGAAGGATGTTTGCTTAGCAAATAACTCTGCTGGCAGGAAAGAAGTGACTGCTTCCAGTTGTTTTCCATTGCCTCTGTGCTGGAGGTTACTGCCTTGCAACTCTGTAGGTTTTGTTTTTGTTTTTTGTTTTTGAAAGAGTTTGCATGAATATCTACTACTCTGGCACTCCCTGACCACCAGGAGCGTGGGAGAGGCTGTTTTCTCTGAAGAGCCGGGCTGAGGGAGAAAGGGCTAAAACACCTTGTTTGTTCATGCTGTTGTGTCTGCAGGTCACAGCAGGGGAGCAGGAGCGGGCTTGGTTGAAGTGATGGTCCCCATGCCTGCATGTAGAGAGCCTGGGGGGACAGCTGACCAGGAAAGGGGTTTTACATTTTGTTGGCCTAGCTGCAAAGCTAGGGAGCGCCTGGCAGCCTTCTGCTTGTCCTCACTGGGAAGGCAGAAGCAGCTAAACAAGAACTGAAAACAAGGTAACAGTCTGTGGTTCTAGCAGAAGTTATAAACTCTTGGCTTAACATCCAAAGCGTGCGAACAGTGCAGGCTCCTTTGGCATTTTAGGGAATAGTTAGTGCTGTCTGCTGAGAGACATCGCTCAGGATGGTGGGTTTTTTTAGAGAGGATACACTCTGTATCATGCTTTACTGCCAGGGTACCTCTGGGTCAGCATATTTATGATCTGCCTTTACTCATAGCAACTGAAAAGTGATGTAATCTAAATATTGGATCCTTATAACAGCTCTTAATGTTTAGTAAGACTGAGCGTAACCGTGCCACTTTCTCTCTGCCAACAGGGATGCAGTGGTTGCATTATTTCTGTAGGTGGGCAGATTCCCAATAACTTAGCTGTGCCACTATATCGGAGTGGAGTGAAGATCCTTGGCACGAGTCCTTTGCAGATTGACCAGGCAGAAGATCGCGCCACGTTCTCGGCTGTTCTGGACAAGCTGCACGTGGCCCAGGCCCCCTGGAAGGCAGTCAGCACACTGGTAGGTCGGGATGCATAGCTGGGAAAGTGATAAAGTGGCCGGGGGGTTTCACGAGCATCTCCTCAGGGGGACCGACTTACTGATAAATGTTGAGATTCTGAAGATACTTAACATTTGGCAGTTTTTAAACTGCCAGGATTCATGAACTTCTTGATCCCTGCTATAGCTCAGATCTTCCTGCCAAGCGGTGCGTCATGGGAGTAGATGGAAATTGGAAGGGAAGTGTCTTTAAATCTTCCTCACAAAACATGGGGAATGGACCCAGCAAAAGTTAGAGCCACTGCTAGGCTACTCTGGTTTATCCTATTGACCTTGAAAACTGTTCTAGCAGGTAGATACTGAAAAGGAGTAGAGATTTGTCAGCACCACTCTTTCCCTGCTGAAGCCCTCTGGACAGGGAGGGTCTGAAGATGACAGCTCGGGAATACAGAAGGGGTGTATACTCAGCTCAGCTCAGGCTGTAGTCCCTTACTTTTTTATATTTTCTTACTATCTTACTTGCTAGTAAAGTGCAAATGCAGCTAGACTTGATATTTTGGATACGACTTGAAAATATATTCTTGTTCACAGCATGTTTTTCCTCCCTGTCTTTAGAAAGATGCAGTTGAATTTGCAAGCTCCGTGAGTTATCCGTGCTTGTTGAGGCCTTCCTATGTTCTGAGGTAAAGCTCAACCGTCAGAGCTCGTCAAGGTTGGGTGTGTGAACTGTAAAAGCCTTGCTGAGGCAGAGGAGATAAGAATTTCAGGGCACACGTGGAAAATAGTATGTGCTGGGTACATGCAGAATAAAGCTGCCAGGCTTAGCAGGTGGGACAACTGCTCAAACCAATAAAAGAAGCCACTGGATCCCTTATGTCCCTCAGGCACAGAACAAAGGTAGAATGTGATCGAAACAGTGTTTATTTAAAGCAATTACCTTTTTCATATCCCAAGGCCAAAACTACGAGCCATCTGGGATATTCCTTAAGGCCCCTGAGACTACTCCGTTGAGCCTGCCTGTACGATTAAGCCAGAAGATTGTTTGCCACCAGGAAAACAGAAGGGAACAAGCTGAGGCCATTTATTGGGGTTGGCATCTGTTTTCAGAAAATGACAGTACATCTTTTGAATTCAGCTTCTGATTTGCAGGGCTCCACTGCTTACAGGCATGTTTTGCCTCCTGCACTTTGGCAGCTGCTTCTCCTTAAGTAGCTAGCATACAGAATTACACACTTCCGACAGCTAGACTTTTTAAAAGGAGTTGCATCAGCACACACGCAAGTTATGAATGATCACTCTTCTCTGTGAGGAGTTTCTTCGTAGTTGAATGACTCGGCTCAGAGAGACAGTTTGGGCACAGTTTACAAGTGCAAATAGAATTGGAAACAGGATCCTTTTAAAATGAAAAAAAGAAACGCAGGTCAAAACGAAAGGGCATAATATTCATTTTCAGTGGAGTCAAAAAACATTTTTTTTATTTAGGGAAAAGAGAGAAGCAGAGGGAGAGAGGAGGATTTCATATATGGTCAGCCCTCAAAGGAGGTATCAAAGGATACTTGAAAGGAAGTATCCTTTAGAAGCGACTGCTGAATGACGACTTCTCTATCCAGTGTCTGAATCTTGCAGTGGGGTCGCAGAGCAAAGTTCAAAGCCTCCACTCAGTTCAGGAGGACAAGCTAGAAAATGATGATGTAGTTCTCTAGCTTTTTAAGGCGTACTCTTTTTGGCCTGTTTCCATACCTATTAAATTCAGTATAGGCCTTTTCCCTGTAAGTATTTGCTAATGTAGTATTTCCAAGGCAGTTTGAGCAATTCAAGGGTGTTTGGGGGGTTAGGAGGACTTCAGGGAGAAAGATGAAACTGCAGAATGTCGAACTTGAAGAAATAGAGAGTGAAAAGCCTTAGCACAGTATACTGTCTGGCTTCTATTTGCAAAGCAGCAGCCAGCCTTCAGCTATATTCCTTCGTGCTTTGAACAGTTATGGCCTTTAATATCTGCCAGCTGCCTTGGAAAACTAAATGCATTCCCCCCTCTTCCCCCCCCCCCAACACACTTGTGTAGTATGTGCCAACTCACATCCTCAGTGGTATAAGTGACATAGGTCCTTGGATTTAATTGAACTCTATTGATTTACATCTGCTGAAGATGTAGCCCAGTCAGCGTAAGTAACTATAGCTACTTGTATCTATTTATCTTTGGTGAAAGTGACAGATTTCTACCAGATTTCCTGGGATAGGTCCTCCCTCTGCTTTTCCGCGCAGCTTCTGTGAACTTGCCCACCAAAGAAAAGGGGAAGCTGAGCAGCAGTGTGGTAGAAGTGGCCAACCTAGCATCTTTTAGAAAAGCTCCCTCTCTTTAAAAGGGAGCTGAATCACGGATTCCCAACCCATCCTCTCCCAAATCCCCCTTCTCTGATATTATTGGCAGCTACGTTTCAAAGTATATGGCTTTCAGATACAGTATTCAGGCATTGGAAAGCCTTTAGGGAACAGGCACAGCAAAATAATTCCCCAGCAAAGAGCGGCCCATTTTCATCTGCATTCACCCTCAGTACCAGCACCTGTGGCCCTGTGCGTTCCTGGCTCCCTCTGCCACTGACAAGCCCTTGGGCTAAAGGTGAGTTGTGTCTCTTTGGTAGCGAGCTGAGAGCTAACCTGCATGTATAGTGGAAAAAGTCTGGGTCTTGAGCAGGGATCTCTGGCTGACTGGCCATCTCCTCCAGCTTAAAAGGAGCTTTAAAGGCTTAGATCAGAAAGGGGATTTGGCAGCAGTGTTAAGGCTATACAATTGCAGTTCTGTATTTGATCCTTTGCTATGGTTCTAGTGGTCGCTTGTCTTCTCTAGGAAGTATAATGGAAGTTCATTCGGTACTGCTCTGCCTTGCTTTCAGTCAAGAGAGGAGCAAGCGTCTCAAGTCAGGAGCATGCTTGGCTAGTCTGTCACGTAAAGGTAGTAGGCAAGCCCCACACTGGCATCTAGTGCTCTGATGTCTCCCTTGAAGCCGCAAGGGAAGCTGACCTGTTTTCTTTCCTTTGTCTTTCTCATTCTCACAGTGGGTCCGCAATGAATGTAGTATTCACTGAAGAGGAGATGAAGAAATTCTTAGCAGAAGCCACCAGAGTCTCCCAGGTATCTACCCTTGCCCTGTCAGTGCTTTTGCTTGTCCTGATGTTTGCTGTGTTTGTTCGCCTGCCCTTACTTTATTTTCCATCTCTTTCCTTATTGTTTTTTTCCTTGCTCTTTACCTTCCTCATCTGGGGAGGAGCCAGTGAGAGGAGAGTTGACTTTGTCCACTCAGTTCAATCCCTATGGGGCAGACCCTGAGAGCCTGTGCAGGCATCCTCACTGATACCGGTGGGATCCCCTCACAGAGCAGGGACAGCAGTTAGTTGTACCCAGGCTGCTATTTCTGACCAGTTTGTTATATAAAAGCCAGAATAGAGTGATGGGCTGGGGCCCCACGTACTCCATCCAGACTTGCTAGTAGCAAGCTAAGCCAACCATGATAGAACTAAATTTACATTTTTGCTTAATTTTTGAACCGTTTTGCCTGACTTCTTTGAACAATTTAAACTTTATGCTGGCATCTCCTCTCCCACTGATGATGTGGGTTGTCTTGGGTTTTTTGGTTTTCCCTTTTTTTTAATCAATCCATTTCTTAAATGCAGAAACCTTTGCAAATTTTTGATATGACATTTAACTCTCCAAATCACGTACTGAGTTCCATTTTCCTTTGATACAAAAGCAGGACTGCTGCCTGCTTACTGTTAATCCAGTGGGATTATTGATCTGCAGAGTATGTAATGTAGAAGATGAAAGCTCTGGTTTCCTTTTTGAATCTCTTTCAAAAGTAAATTTGGATTTTTTTAGTCTTTTTTTCTAGCAAGGAAAAGGATTTGATCTTGTACATTGAAATTTAGAATAGTAAAATCTAAGCAATTTCCCAAAGACATGAGTGCTTCAGAACATAATAAACACAATTCAAAGCTTGAGTTTCTCCTATACTTTGTATCAGTGTTCTTGTAACAAGGGATGTTTGGAGAGCTGAGAAGGTGGGAGGAGGAAAACATTGAACAATTGGGCTTGAATAAAGAATATACAGAATTTGGAGTCTGACTTTTCAGC
Source organism: Struthio camelus (assembly GCF_040807025.1). Taxonomy (NCBI): domain Eukaryota; kingdom Metazoa; phylum Chordata; class Aves; order Struthioniformes; family Struthionidae; genus Struthio; species Struthio camelus. The sequence continues at coordinate 6,777,846 of NC_090947.1, read as the reverse complement.
AGTCGCTGAGTTTGGCCTGGTCTCTTAACCTATTTTCTTTGTTTTTGTTTTTTTGGTGTTTTGTTTTGGGTTTTTTTGCATGGCCCCTATTCAGAACAGTGCTGCAGCACAGTAAACACTACTATCACAGGAACCTTGGAGTTAGAAATAAGCAAGTTAAAGAGGAACCCTGAAAACACAGCTGGCTATGAAAGCCAGCCACATTACTGTTTGCTCGGAGGATTTCTGAGGTCATTAAGGAACAGGAACAAAACCACGTGATTCTTCAAGTGTGTGAGGTAAATGATGGAGGTTGAGCCTTTTCAGCAGGAGAAGAGGGAATCAAGTGAAGACACCTTGCCAAGTAGTAGTATTGTGGAGGAATAGGTTAGTTGGAGGAAAGAAGACCGCTTAGTACCATCTGTCAACAACTTCGGAGGGACGTCTGAAAGGAGAGTACTAATAATTAACTCTTAAAAGACTACAGGATCAACCTGTGGTGGTAATCAGATCTTCAGCGATGCTCAGCCTCCAAAAGTACCTAGCTTCTCTCAGTGCTTAGTCTTAAGTACCCTGCTATGTAATTCTCCTGAATAGTCACAGAAGAAGAACAGGCAACAGCTGTCAGCCTTGTTCAGCAGGACAGGATCACCATCTCATGCCACTGTGGATAGCTTATGGTGGCAGCGGAAGCCCAGGAAGGTGATCTGTGGTCAACTTAACTTGTCGCAACTTGGTTGACTTTAATTGGGCAATGATGCTCTTCGCTGCTACGAGGTCTCCTGTGCAGTACCTGAGGCCCTGCTGGGAGTTGGAGGTGTGGAGTCTTGGCAATTTGTGAGGCACTCCTGGTGAAAAGAGTGGGTGTTCCCATGGGATCCTTGTGACGCCCAGATTGTGCTGCAGAAATGAGGCGTCGATGCTTGCTGCAGCCATGACCAGTTGCGTTTCTCTGACAAACCATGAGACTTTGGGTGCTCTGGCCCTGATCCTGCGGCAACTTATGCTAGAGTTACATGCTAAATTTTTGCCAGTGTACTCAAACTGCCAAGGGAAGGTTTCTTTTTTCATGCAATGTTTCTGTATTGTCAAAAGCCTTTGTATAATTGAAGCGAGGCTAGCAAAAAGGAAACCAGAAAAAAAGTAGTGTATTCTGCTTCTAAGCTAGGGGAAGTTTACTGACATGCATTTTTTAAATTAGTCAAGGCTTGGTGGGCTGCGAGCAGTTCCACTGAAGTCAGCAATATTACCTGTGAGGCATACAAGTGAGTATGAGTACCTTTGTGGGACATAGACTTAATTTTTCTGGTTACAAAACCTTACCTAAAAAAAGCTTCTCCAGCTCAAGAAGCGCCTGGGTTGTGTTCTTCTGTTGTTTTAGCCATGTCACTGTTATGCTGTTGCCTTATTATGGCATTTAAGCTGTTAATAATGTTCAAAACTTCTTGGAAGTGTTGAGACAGATTGGAATAAACAAGACTGAATGCACATGTAAAACCTTCTGGTGAAAAACTGCGGCAAGTCAGAAAGCTATAGGACACAAGTCACTAAATTTATAAAATGGCGTAGGCTGTGGCATTGTCCTTGTCTTTGGATTTACCCTTGCACTGATAAATGTAAGAGATTGTCTCTTGTAGCTTTTGAAGCTGCTTTATGTTTTTTCAAAAGGAGCCTTTTGAGCATGCACAGACCGTCATTTATTCTATTTTATTCTCTAATAAATAACAAGCAGTTAATAGTGGATGGGACGGGTAAAATGTTGAGTCATAAAGGTGGCCTGGAAGAATGCTGTGGATTAGATTTTAACTGTCTGTTGGAGCTGGCGACTGGCAGGAGAAAGCATCAGAGTAGGCAGTGTCGGCTAGTATTCCAAAGAAAGGCAGGAAGAAGAGGGCAAAAAGCTGAATATAGGGGAATGCACTGAGAGTCAAGTATAGGTGACTCCTGGCCAGCGGTGATGTGGCAACTTCTCCCTGGGAAACTTGGGAAAACGGGCAGAGAAATGAGAAAGAATGGATCTGTTGCTTACAATGTGCAACTTACCAAAATAGCAGCTGGCCACTTTGCAAAGTCATTGTAAGTATGCCAAGAACGAATCAGTCTGTGAACCAATGCCCCCAGTTTGGTGGCCGAGAGGCTCGGAGGGAGGAAGAAGGGAGATCTTGGAGGTCAGGGATATCTTTGGGACACAAGATCATAGGTCACTGAATCCATACAAGTGTCCTGCTGTTGTCTTTGGGCTATGGCCTCACCTGAAAGCTCTTTATGTTTTTGCGTCAAATTTGCCTGTCACGGTGACAAATTGTGGAGGACTCGGTCCTGCTTGACTAATGCAGCAGCTCTGGGGAGATCGTGCCAAGTTTGCCCCACTGTTTCTTTGGCAAAGTTCACCTGTCTGCAGAAAGAAGGATATTAATAGTTGGTCGTGTGGGATTCTGCTTCCAAAGCTTTTCCGGTGATGAATGGTGGAACACTTGGATGGTCCCCAAATACTCTCAAATAAAAGCTTTCTTTCTTCTCGTCTTGATGACAGGATCACCCTGTGGTACTCACTAAATTTATTGAAGATGCCCGCGAGGTGGAAATGGATGCTGTAGCCAAGGCAGGAAGAGTAAGAATTTTGCTTTTCCTTAATATTTAGCTTCTTTAAATCAGAGGCTTACACAAATGTGTGGTTTGAGTGTTTTATTATACAGCCAGGGGTTTGTACTGAGTAGGGTAACAAGAAGAGCTGAATTCATCTGAGGTCCAAAAAAAGCATGCTTGAAAAGCTTAAGGCACCCTTACCCTGTTGTATGCATCTAACTACTTACTTTTTAAATGTCACTTAACCACATGAATGAATCCTTTAGAAAATAATTTTTATTGGATTCACAAATCGCTGGCTTCACAAGTGACTTGCATCAGAATGATATCAGCTCTTGTTATGATATTGCCGCAGTTGTTTCATTATTACAACTTCATCTTGTATTTCATTACTAACCAAAAACAATTCTCACAAGCAACCACAAATTTCTCATATAACAGAAATACTCTGTTTTCAGTCTTCCTTTTTAACCAGCAGACAAAATCATTACCTTTTTGGGTATCGAGGTACCACAACTTGATGCAGTTCATTTAGCTTAAACTCCTTAGGCCTGAACTTCCCACGCTTGCATTTCTCTGCAATTAACCTCCCCCTCCCCCCAAGTGATCAACAGATATGTACAAATGATGTTATTACACAGTTGTTCCTATTGGAAAATGACAAATTTTTGTGTTTGTGGCAAGCAGATCTTAGAGAGCTGATTTAAAGGCTTTTAATTAGTTTTTACTGTCTGAGTCAGTATGTGCATTAAAAAGAGGAGGGAGGTGAAAGGGCTTCAAGACTGTCAGAGGTTTTAACGTGTTTGCAGTTTGCTTAGCTATGATATGAAAGACACTAGCGTCGTGCCCTTGTCCTTATGTGCTGGAGCTGCCTCAGGCCTATTCTCTCCAAGAGCTTGGGAGATTCCCTTTTTCCTCTCTCTCTCTCCTCTTTTGGATACAGTTCAGTTCAGGAGTTTGTGCCAGGCTGTGTTCTGAAGAGGGCATGGAGTTGGGAGGACAGCTCATGAGACTGGGTCAGGTGACTAAGTGCTCTCTCGGTACTTGTGTGCAGGTGATCTCGCATGCCATTTCAGAGCACGTGGAGAATGCAGGCGTTCACTCTGGAGATGCCACCCTCGTGTTGCCCACGCAGACTATTAGCCAGGGAGCTTTGGAGAAAGTAAGTATTGCCCTGACACCAAACAGAGAAAGGAAACTAAGAGTTTGAATCTGCTTCCCCTTTGCTCGCGAGAACCTTATTTGATCTGAGGAGAAATCAGCTCAGTGATGGTTTCTGAAGGCCAGTGTGATTTGTGTAAATGTAGCATGCCAGTATGCTCCCAGTGAGCAGCTGTAACGTGTGGAGTCACCTGAACTGTGGCCCATTAATTTAAGCAGTAGAGGTACACGCTTTTTGGATCCACTGGGGCTTTTTGTTTTGTTTTTGTTTCATTGGTTTAGGACAAGCTTCCATCGCAGCAGCAGAATATCTAATGCGTGTATATGCCATGGTCTGCTCTCTCCTTCCTCCTCTCCCCTGATCCTTAAATGATTAGACCAAGTTGTATGAGTTTTAACTGCCTCTCTTGTATGGAAATGGTGTCAAAATGAATGAAACTCACCCAATCTTCACTTCTTCCCCCTTCAAAAATGATTCTAGTGATGCAGAATCAGCTTTCAGAATGCGTTTTCGGAACAAAAGATGTCATTGCCCGTGATGTCATTCTTTAAAGGGCTTGCTTTGAAGCTAGCAAGAGCTGTAATGGAATGGTCTGTGCTCCAGATCTGTCTACAAAAATGTCCCAAGCCTAGTTCCTGAGAAGAGTCACCTCCTGGAACGAAGATATTCAAACACCCCTACCAAAGTGGAGTGTAGTTCCATGCCAATCTAGAAAGTAAGACTGTGGTGTTTTCTCCCAGTTTGCTCCAGAGTACGGCTGCTGCCGCAGCTCCCACTGATCTGTGACGAGGTAGGCAAGTTGGTGAAAGTCTCTTCGGAGACCTGCAAGACCAGGTAGTTAATCTCAAATGGCAAAACCTCATTATTCATTATTTCACCAAGAAACATATTCAGGCTCCAGTGTGCAGTGTAGGAATTGCTATTGACAGGATGGGCTTTTTACACTTTCACACACACATGCAGAGCTGCCTTTTTACTCCTTTTCCCTCAAATGGAGCTCCTGTCTCTGGATTACCAGGCAAACACTTTGCTTCTGAAAGATAATGCTACTGCCAAGATAAGGGTATAGAGAAAAGTTATATTTGAGCAGAGGGATTTGAAGTTTAAAGGAATGCACGTGTTAGGTAATTTATTGACATGATGCTGTCTATTGGATAGGGTTTTTTTTTTTATATATATTTTAATTTTTTATTTCTTTCTTTTTGTAGGTAAAAGCTGCTACAAAAAAGATTGCAAATGCCTTTGCCATCTCTGGTCCGTTCAACATTCAGTTCTTGGTGCGAGGAAATGATGTGCTGGTAAGAGCTCTTGTGGCTTTGGGAGCAGACTCTGCTCTGAGCGTTTTAGTTCATGGTTCCTGCAGTCCCTTGTCACGGCAACTCTGTGGCAATAGCAGTTGTGGCTTTTAAACCTGCTTTGTCTGAGGGTATGTGGCTCGCCTGTGCCACTGCAGTGTCACACAGCTCTCTGAATGTGTGGGAGAGAGCATCCTCTCCTGCCGATACCGTGCAGCCATTGAGGGTTAAGCAGGTCTGGTTGCATTGTCTGTCGACAATAGCTTTAGTTTTTTCTGTGGGCTTTGGTCTTTCCCAAAACTGTCAGTTTTGAATATGATAGATAGCGGTGAGACCTGTGCCTCATCTTATGAACTGAATAGCATTGTTTTAAGCTCTCATATCCTCTCTGATCTTTGTCTAGTTTGATCGTTAGGGCAAGCCTTCCAAGTCACTGGAAAGCGAGCAAGATGATTTAAGTGTTTAAGCCACTAATATAAGCTGTTAAGATGTTTATCTAAATAGTGTAATATTAGTAGCCGTCGACCACAGAAGTATGGCAGATGTCTGACCCTCTGTGGTTAACAGCTGGCATGCTGTTGCTCTTGGAGGAAGGAAGGTCAAAGGAATGAGAGCAGAGTATGACTGAAAGCAGTGAATGGAAAGCCTAACATGGAGTAGAAGAGATGCATTATTGGTGAAAGATCCTATCTGGGCTATTAGTTGACAAAAATGTATTTATAGCTTTTCACCTTTCTTTTGGCTAACACACGAAGTGAGTTTGTTATTCACAGTTATTCAGAGACTCCACAGAGGGAGGGAAAGGAGTGCTTCGTTCCTTGCTTTCCCTCAGCTGTGTTTGCCTCTCTTGGATTTACCCCTTCTTTTCCTTCCACCTTTTTTCATCTTGGCTGCCACCTTCATTTTCACTTACAGCAATTCCTCTCTTGCTAATGAGCTCCACAGTGGGCTTCTCAGCAGGATGCAGAACTTGTTCTTTCTTGGGTCACTGAATGACTTCCGAATATCCGTGAGGAGTCAGTAAAAAATGATTGCCCAATCATTCATGAACCATTACTACAGAAAAAGAACAAAGAGAGCAGAGTATGTGCCTCTTATTCGGCAGTCTGAAGAGTATCTCTACAAAGAGAAGTAAGGACTGCTTTACAGAAACCTGAATCAATCTTTGTTGCATAATGTCTAATTCTGCTATTTCTCCTTTTTAATCTCATCAGGTGATAGAGTGCAACTTGCGGGCTTCACGCTCCTTCCCTTTTGTATCCAAGACTCTGGGCGTGGACTTCGTTGATGTGGCCACAAAAGTGATGATTGGAAAAGAGACTAACGAGTCTTCCCTCCCCACACTGGAGCATCCAATTATTCCCCTCAAATACGTTGGGATTAAGGTACGGTTTCAGAAAGAGGAATTCAAAAAGACAACAACAAAGCCAGCATCTAGCACATTAGTAGGCATTAATGCTTTAATGCCCAGAGAGCAATTTACTTGTTGAGAGAATTGCTCTTTGGCTAAAGGCCAAGTTGACCTTTTCCAGTGTCCATTGTGGTAATGAGCATTGGAAATTTTAGAGAACAGTCAAAGAAAAATTGTCCATAGATTATTAACAAAATCAGTTACCCTTTATTTGTTATTTCTAACCACACTGAATCGTGTTTCCAGACTGCCTGATAAATATGCACTTGCAGAACTGAATGCTGAAGTTCAGGCCTTTCGGTAATGCTCTCTGACGTATATTTGTGGAGAGGTACAAATCTGTGTTTTGAGTGTCCCCAGATTTTATCCCCAAAATTTGGGACGTGGGCCTTTCAATGCCCAGGAGTCCTTTTGTATGTGTGGATGAAAGTCTTAGCTCCTTTGATTTCAGGGGGGCTGAGATTTCACTGTAAGTAATTGCTAAGCTTGTACAGCACCTGAGATACCAAAGAGTACTCTAGACATTTTTGAGTGCTAGGTTGGGAAAAAAAAAATTAATTGGAGCTTCTAATCATAAAAATCTAGAACAGCAGCGCAGAAAATATGATGGTTAATGAGAACTGTTTATACAGAAACTTTCAAGCTTTAATAGTTTCCATATCAAGTGAATATTGAGAAACAGAAAACAGAGCTAACATCCTTCTAATAAAATGTTCAGACCCATTAAAATGCAATTGAAATCAATGGGCCAAGCCAGCTCAGGTTATTTGCAAGCCAGTCAGTCTAGAAGCAGCTTTGCGTTTTATTTTGATGTCACAGATTAACATTTTCTGAAATTCTAATCTGAGATTTTTATTTTTGTTAGTGTGATTTATTTTTATAAATTTCTATTATTTAAGCCTGAGGCTTCTGCACCATTATTAGCTAAACTGTCAAGAGTTTCATCTCTCCTGGGAATGCTGGCTTCAGAGCGGAAAACCCAGCCGTACTCCTGAAAACCTCACTACAAAGCCTTTTGCGCTGCTTGCGTTCTGTGTGGATCTGTCAAATATAAAATCCTGCTAATGCCTTTAGAAAAGCTAAACTTTGAAAAATGTACCAGTTAAACCTGGTTCTCGTTATTGAAGCAGCATATTTTCTGTACCTTCACATTCTTGTTGCTAGGAATATTTGCAAGGAAATGGGATTTTTGTTTCTCCAGGAGTTCTTAAATGCCCAGAAAAGAGAACATGATGCTAGCGCCTTCTTTCTCGACATAGCTGCTCCTTTGTGAATTCAGAGTTCTGCCATTTTAGCTTTAGTGCCTAAAATACTGTCTTGCCACGTTTGCCTGCAGAGTGGGGCAGGACTACCACGGGCTGACCAAGATTAAGTCCTGGGCAAAGCATGACTAAATGCTAAATAAGTTTCAGTTGCATTACCTGACTACTGACACGTTTTCATATTCACAGACAGCAAAACTCAGCTGATTAGGAGACTTTTGTCAATTGTTATCATTCGAGACTGTGTGTGTTAAAATGAATCTACCTTGACTGTCAGCTCTCAGCTTGAGACTGTAGAGTTGGCTGCTGTAGAAAATTGCTCTTTACTGGTAAATAAAGCAGGACTCATCTAGAAGGCACCAACACACGTACTGTTTATTGACACCCTTTTCACAGCAGAATTCTGCTGTCGCGTTTTAGTTGGTCGTTGTTCGGTATCATGAAACAGCCTCCCTCTTGTCTGCAATATTACCCTCGGAGACTTCCAACAGAAATATGTCTTTGGGTTTTAAAACAGATTCTTTTCTAAGCAGCAAGGATGCTGTCTTTATATAAATATCATTAGTAATTTAAGATGATGGAGAGAGAAACTGTATAGGAAATTATTCCTTAGCAGAATATTCTTGCGTTGTTCCATGTTTGTCAGATGTGATCATTGGCTTTTTACTAGGGAGTTTCATTTTTTTTATTATTATTATTTTTTTTTTTTTTTGTAGTCAAATTAGACAGGAGAATTCAGAGGCTACTGATAACTGCAATGTCCTAAATTGTCAGAAAAATGATGGTGATTAGGGTTTTTGATGTATTCAAACAACAGGTCAAAAAATGTAGCCGTGTGCCTTTTTTGGGGGGGAGAGGTAAAATCTAAAAATCATTTGCAAAGTTTTGTTGTCTTTCTACTGAAAGTGTGTTCCTATGCAATGCTTTGATTCCTGTGAATGAAAAATTTCTATTAGAGAAAGGCTTCAGATAGTCTCTCTTCTTGTTTCATGAATTAGATGCTTTGTAGCCTTTAAAATGTGTCTTAACAATGATAGTGAACTACCACAGATTAGAAATCTGCCATCAGAATGTGAGCAGGATTACAAGAATTGGAAAGAAGATTCATTGATGAAAAGCGTATTTATTTGTTCCAGTCCTTCATCAAGATACTGGGGAAACTCATTTGCCAAGTACTCCTTTGCTTATCAGACTTGACCAATGCTTATTCTAGATTAACTCGTCTCTCCCTCACCATCACTCTCACTGAGTTGTCTACTGATCCGTTAAATTTTCGTTGACCTCCTTTTAATTTTCCTGTCTTTCACCAGGCCCCAATGTTCTCCTGGTCTCGGCTGAGAGACGCTGACCCTGTTCTCCGATGTGAAATGGCCTCTACTGGGGAGGTATCTTAGAAATTTTTTTTCTTCTTTTTTTAAACCAAGTGATCTTTAAACAAGCACCTTTAAATGTGACCTGATTACAGCCTGAATCATGACAGAATCTGTAGGTTCTTCATAAAAATTGAAAACATCTTTCCTATCTGTAAAAACACATTGTGGAGAACCCAATTTATTCAGCCACTGGATGTCCCTCTTTAGCTGTGTCTCAGGTTCCTGAGTTGGACCTGGTTGGTGTGACAGCATGAAATTTAGTTTCTTTAAAGAGCTGTAGGGTTCTGGGACATTCTCAGTGTGTCAGTCCATTTTATGAATCACCTACTTCTTGACAGACAGGTGTATGCAGCTTTCAAAACCCCCATTGAAGTGTGTCAGAGTAGCGATATTGAGACTTCAGGTCATGACCGTCTGGTCTTGGAACATACTATTTCCTTAATGGCTACAAATATGTGTGGTGATATTTTTGTTGTTGCCTGGTAACCATCAAGGTATGTCCCAAGGTGCAAAATGTGAGGAAGAGTGAATAAAATATGATTGCTGCAGGACCGACTCTCGGCAGGATGGGAGGGGAGCGGCTGGACTTCTTTGTGCACTCTTTCTACAGGCGGGCTCCGAAACGCTTCTGAAGCGTGTCTCTGCCATATGCTTGGGTGCACTGTAACAGGTCCAAAGCTGTTCCTGTTCCTGCCTAGGCTTGGTGCTCTGGTATGATGAGAGCCCTGACCTTTCAAGGAGTATAGTTTGCCATATACATTATTTGAAGTGATCTTAACTCATCTAGAGTGCAGAAGCCTCCAAGTTTATTTACAGGGTATTGCTGATCTGTCAATAGCTTCTGTAGACATATCCACGCAGTCTTCAAACTTGCTAGCTCTGTTATTTCTAGAAGAGAGTTGTAGTAGCAATGGGCTACCGGGCCGGAAAGGCCACTTTAAGAGGTGATGAAATACTGAGGCCATTAGATTAGGCTTAGCTCTGCTCTGCCATAGCTAGACAGATGGCAGAGCCTGGGCTGTTCCATTTGACATGAGCTTGGGTATGTCTCCATGAGCTGTTTCCATAAGGAAAGACTTACATTTTAGTATGAACAAGCAGTAGACCTAGATATGTGGCTGGAATAGCCTTAGGCTTTCTACGTCTCTCCAGAGTTGCTCTTTATAATGTATGTGAAAGCAGTACAGCAGAAGATTTGCTCTTACTATAGTTAATGGGCAGAAAAAAGCCAAGTGTTCTCCTTATTTTCAGAATAAAATTGACTTCACAGAAAGTAAACCAAAAAAAACCCCAAAACAAAAAAAGGGAATAAAAATGTAACTAAGGACAAGAAGTATTTTTCTGAGCTTTATATGGAGTTAGAGATTATCTTGGTCATAAGGGAGGGATTATTAACTTTTATGAGTTGGAAAGTTCTATATTCACAAATGTCATAAAATGTGACAGTTATGATGGTCTTTCTTATGAGTGAAGTAAGGATAATAACTCTCTTCTGTTAAAATGCTCAATTGTTCCTCGCAGACGTTTGTAACACACGCGACTTCATTTGGGCTTGAATTTGTCACGTGTATCTGGCAAAGATGTATTGAGCTGGGTAGCAGTTCCTACGTCAGTAGAAAGAGCAGTGCTCGGGGTCTCTTGTGTGTCATGGTTATTTGTATTTATCCACGTTGTAGTGATAAACTTCCCCAGGCAGGCTGGAAACCCCCCCCCTGCTCCAAGCCTGATGGATAGGGCTGTCTGTGTCCCTAAAAAAAAAAAAAAAAAAAAAAAAAAAAAAAGCCTAGGACATGCATAACCCCTCAGAGCTGGATACACTGGAGAACAGACCTAACATTCAGAGAGGAGGTCTTAGGGAAAAGCTTCCCTTGTGGGATTTTTTTGTTTGGTTGTTCGTTATTTGCTTCAGAAGTTCTGGCAAATCATCATTTATTCATCCTGCATGAAATACTGGTTTCTGTTCACCATGGTAACAATGTGACCATGAATGTGAAGGCTTGCTCTGTGTTGATAAGGTCCACGAGAGGAAAAGAGAGCAGTTCTCAATCAGCCCCTTTATCCCATCTGTATACATGTGTAGATTTGTTATTTCAAAGAGAAAAATCTGTCACAGTATCTGCTTCTGACCGTTTTTCAACAAACATGGAGTTGGCTAGAAAAAGTGATTTTTTTTTTTTATACTATTGCCAACAATTTTTGCATTCCTGTTTTTGTTATCAAAATTCCAAATTTGGATGAGGAAGACAGTCTTGGAGAAGATCATTACTGTATGACCTTCTGTAAGCAACAGAGCTCCACAGAAACTTCTGGATGATTGAGCACTGCTGCATGATTTTTACTGATTTATTTATCAAGTTTTTATTCATATAAAGTAAATTCTTATGAATTGGTGTGATTGTTTTGTGATTTCCTTTGTTTTATATCAACACTTCTCTTGCATTTTCTAAGTCTGTGGAGTTTTAATGGAAGAACCTCTTTAAAAGCTGTGGTATCTTTCCACAGGAAACGCCTAGAAAGACATGGTAGCCTAAGTGCAGTCTTAGCACAGTTTGCTCCGTATACACACAGAAACATGCCTGCGTGCATAATGCTCACTGGTACTGAAGTGTTATATAATGTTAAACATCTTGCAACGTGCTCCTAAGCACTGTGGAGCAGAAGCTCTGTACACCATTCACATAACTCATAGCAAAATCAATTGCTGTTACTCCTTGGTGTGCTGTTTGAAACTAAAGTGTTGCTTATTCCTTTATTATTGCTTCATTAAAATCATGAGATTTGTCTGCAATGATTTTTTTTAGATTTTTTTCCCCCCTTGCCTTACAGACTCCAGGAAAATAAAAGTCTGATTCTATGTGAAGAAGTCAAAACATTTTGTTCCTGTTTCTCTTTAAAGCTTTTTTTTTTTTTTCTGATGCCTTTTTCTTTGTGCCTTTTCGCAGGTTGCCTGCTTTGGGGAGGATGTGTACTCTGCCTTCCAGAAGGCTATGCTTGCCACAGGGTTTACGTTTCCTAAGAAGGGAATTCTGATTGGAATCCAGGTGAGTCCAAAAAACCAAAGCTGAGAAAGGACTAACAGAGAGGGACTCCGTAACAGTTGCTTTCGTTTCATTCATGTGTCTTTGTGGCTTAAATGAGAGCTGTCTGCTTAAAATCGTTTCCCTACAATCCATCTTGAAGTGTGACAGGACAGTGGGGAGTGAACACACTGGAGGGATCTTTCGTGGATTCCCTGGGGCTGGCCCACTTCTTTCCTCCCCTCCTGGTAGTTTCCAGTGGGAGCTGCAGAGGTGTGCTGAAGGCCAGTCCCTTGGATCCCTGCAAGCAGAGGCCTGGGACTGGGGAATTAGGAGCGACCTTCCTGCGGTGAGTAAAAGTTTGTAGATGATCTGCTGAAAGAGACCTCCCAGCTGGAACCGACATGCATCTGTGTAGTTGCACTTCTGCTTTCCCTGTCTTGCCAGAGCTCCTTTGCGCTCCCCAGAGCTCTCTCCTCCTAGGGACCGCATCTCTGATGCGTAGTCTGCCTGACCAGAGCCTGGATTTTGGGGTTTCATCTCTTGCTGCCAGCATCCCTCAGAGCTGCTTTACGTGGCTGGAAGTTGAAGTGGTGTCATAGTGGGAACGTCCTTCAGTGCAGTGGCTTCTGCAAAGAGCCTTTCCTAAAGGAGTTCCTGGTGGGTTTGCCTTGGGAACAGCACAGCTCCGCTTACGGTTCTGGACCAGTAAAGAGGATATGCATTTCAGGATAAAAAGGTAGCCTGGCAAGAAAGCAAAAGGGTGGCTCTCTAGCATGAGGTAGCAACCAACTGGGAGGTGCTGAAGTCAGATACGCTGGTAGACTTCCACGGTGTGTGTATGTTTCTCAAAAATTCAGTTCTTTCTTCTGTAAGGAGAACGTTCTTGGGCCCCATAAAGACAATTGAGTGTCCTCTGCCATATACCTGTTGTGCTTGTAATAAGCTTATGTCCTGCGTGATTGCAGAAAGCCAGTAAACAAAAAAATAGAATGTATGAATTCTCCAGGCAGAATAAGAGTGTATAAAATGTGTTGGGTAGTCTGTGCCAGCCAAGGGTGTGAAGGAAGAGTGCGAGAAGTGGCCAGCAAGGAACATGGCTTCTGCTAGCACAGATCACCATTTCTTCTGTTTAAAAAATATATATATACATGTATATACGGGAATTGAAACTGTTGCTAGAAGTTACCTCAAATGAGCAGGAAAGTCTTGGCTTGCTACCTAGATAAAGTTAAAAAGTTCAGTATGAAACTGTGGTCAGTTGGTACCTTTGCATCTAATCACTACAGTATTAAGATTTTAAAACACCAGTTAAAAAGGGGAAAAGAAAAGCCAAGGGAAAAAAAAAAAGCCCAGTGTCTAAAATTCAAGCCTGTTTGCGTGGTAGCACTTAAAAGGGAACAGGCAGCAAAAAGTAATTTTAGCTGTATAAAGCATTTGTGTAGCTTCTGTGTCGGTATCTGTTAAACTGAGCCAAATGTTCTTTGTACAGAGGTCTTAAGGGAAAAAAAGAAAAAAAGGAAAAAGAAAGATAAAACAACGCCAGAAGCCCAAACCCCCAAGCCTTTTAAAAGTAACAAGCTTCTGTCGTTTTTAATGAGTGGTTTACGGTTCATTTCCTGCAAAAGAAACCGGGAAACAACAGATCAATCACTTAAAGGTCTCTCTTTACCTCTGAAATTTTCTTATATAATTAAACTCCAAAACAAGAAGTGTAAAGTTAATGCTGAGGACCAAATACTGTGCTCTCACCTCTCTGGAGTTTGTCCCATACCCACCTTTCAGTGGTCTTTTCTGAAATCTGCCGGGTCTGCAGGCAGAGAGGGGAAATGAAGCCTCATAAGAAGGGAAGGTTGCAGTCCTGATCTAGACCTGATGGATAAACTACGCGTACCGTCTTCTCCGAGTACAGGCTGGAGAAAAGAGGAGGAGCCCTTCTCTGCAGAAACTAGAGGCAAGAGGACAGGCAGCAGGTGGACTATAAACACCAGCAGCGTTGTTCTCATTTTAATCGCGTATGTGAGGACGTGTACCTCAAACTGACAAGGTGACAATGTATCCTCATAGGAGAAATACTGGCTCAGAGACGAGCTGAAGCCACCCTCTGTGATTGTCGCAGCGTGCAGGAAATGCGGATCTCCACTCTGCCAGCTTTCAACTGCGGCATCGTGTCTGTTAACTGCTCCTAGGCACTCAGGGCTGATTCCTTGCAGGAACACATACACCAGCCCACTTGGTAAACTGAGAGGAAGGTGCTGTGTTTTGTCTGCTGTGGATGGCAAACTCGAAACATACCCCCTTTTGGAGATTTCTTTGCTTAGGTGTGTCTAAGGAGGCCCTGACTCAATGTATTTAGGTTATTCAGCATAGGACATCTTTGTGTCATTGGTATTAATTACGTAGCGGTGAGAGGAACCTGAGGCAGGTTGGGTTGGTTACCAGCCTGGTCCATGAACCCACTGGCTTGTCCTGGAGCTGTTAGCACTGTCTGATGTGGTGTGACCTGAGGTTCTCTGGGATTTCAAAGGCCCGATGTGCTCCCGGGGCAAACGGAGCATGGCTGTCTTATTAGACAAGTGGATCTCTGCCAGGTTATGCAAGCCTCATCTGACCTCCTTTCTTTTCACAATTTGGAATAATCTGTGATGCTGAAACCCTGAGTCTGCCATTAAACAATCTATATTTTATGCAAGAGGAGTTGAAAAGCTGGTTTTGTTTTCTTCCCTGATTGGGCTATTCAGTGATATCTCTGGGATGGAGCGCATCTGTCCTACATCTGTGCTGGTGACCACGAGATGCGGAAAACATTAACGAAGTATTTTATTTTTAAATCCACCACTCCCAAGTCTGTTATTTCAAGGTAACCTTCTGCCATATCTACAGCCTTAGTTCATTAGGCGCAAAAAGTCTGGCGTGCTCTACGGTGGACTTGGATACAGCGTTCAAGACAAGAGATGAGCTAGATGCATATTGAACCTGTTCTTAGTGAAAACTGGTGTAGCTATATTGAAATAACTGAGGATTTAGCCCTTTACAAATAGCGAGGCATGCTAGCAAATGTGGGGGAGAGGTTATAAGAAATAGTACTTTTCCAATAAAGGAAAAAGAATACTGTTCTCCTGCAATAAATATCTTGCACTAAATAAATCTGCTTGTACTTTTCACCTTTAGTAACTAATGGTTTCTTACACAGGTTCTTTCAGTCAGCTTGTAAATCTGCAGCTGCTCCGATGCAAGCTGACAGCTGTAATCTCTTTTCATGGAGAGGCTGTTTTATGTGTCACAAGTGTTCAGTACACGTTTGATAGAAGTTTATAATACTGTTGTGAAAGCCAGCCCTCCTGACCAGAAGGCAGAACGGTTCTCTCTGACTGGGAAGCTGCCAACCCTGTCACATTGTATGTTTATATTTTCCAGTTAGTGTACAGAAGAGAATGGCTTTAAAATGAGGTTTTTTCCAGGATCCGCAGTGCTCAAAAAAACCTGTTGACTCCTTTTCTTCATAGGAAGTAGTTCACCCTTCAGAATACTGCAGTCTTGCCCAGGCAGGTGAGGCCATCAGTAGTGCCAGCGGGGAGAAGGGAGCTTGCAACAGTCCCATCTGCAAATGCCCAGACCAGGCTAGGGTTAAAAGTGAGATTCAGGTGGCTTTGGAATGAGAAGGGCATACGTTGCTTTTGATCTTTGCATTGCTATATCTTCAGCATCCAGAAAGAAAATACATGCCAGCACCAAATTTATGCTCACGTTTTTGCTCTAAAATGGCTGGCTCGGGAGCAGATTGTCTACAAGGGGTTATCTCATCTTTATTTCTTCTAAACAGCTGTTGGGTCCGGGTGTGCTTTATGAGAGAGCTTCTCTAATGTGCCCTAAGTACCTGAGTGGTCAGGTCCTCATGGGAATAGTGTGTCCCTGCCTCTTGAGCGGTTTTGTATTTTCTGTTTCCACGTGGCCATGGGAGTGAGAAATGAACTCATGCATAAATGGGCTCTTCATCGTGTCAGTTTGCAAACAGAGCACCCAAAGGCAGCCCAAAGCCTATTCGCATTTGCCAGAATGGAAAGCCAAATGTTTGGGCAGTGATAGAAAAGACATTTAGTTAAAAATGCTACTTAATTAAGTAGGCACCTCTAGTTGGTGTGTTTGAGAAGCTGACTGCCCTGATATTCGGTATACAGGGGCTGTTTTGTAATTGCAGCAAAACTTTACATGGGAACACATACCTTGGCATTTTAACAAAGCATGTCTCAGCTAGGAGTGTGACTTTAGCTTTCAGTAACCAGACAATTTTTCTGGAATGCCACTGCGCGCGTGCACACACATGCGCACACACACACACATGCACACACACGTGTACATGCACACATGGACAGGCAGACCAAGCACAGAAAGGTGCATTTGCCTCCTTGCTCAGTCTATAGAGCTACAGAGCTCAGTCTACAGAGCTGTGTTGCCCGATGAAACACTCTGTTTCTAAATCCTAGCCTTGACGCTTTATCTAATGAATTTCTTTTTCAGAATTCATTCCGCCCAAAATTCCTCAGTGTGGCAGAACTACTTCATGAGGAAGGTTTGAAGGTAGGTGGTTTGGGTGTTTAAAGCTAGAGAGATTTGGAAATCTGAAATGTAGTCAGCCAGCTACTGGAAGGAACTTCAGATCTGATTTGAGGACAGAGAAAATGGAGGAAATTTTGAAAGTACAGCAGAGATTTTAGCTGAGTGATCCATAAAGCCAATGGGTATCACACAACTACAAGCCTTCATAATTATTTACTTGAACAAACAGGTTTAAGTCACGAGGGTAAGAACAGCCCTGGCTCTGCTATCAGCCTGCAGCCAGGATGTCACGTGATAAATCCCTCTAAGTTGTCTGAGGAACAAAACTCTCAGTCAGGCTGTTATGTATGAGAGGAGGGGAGGGAGGAGAAGCCCTTTATGCAGGGAAGTGTCTTTACATTATTTCATCTTCAGTGATCTTTACAAACTGTGGCTGTATGAATTCTGTGCTGGTTCCTCTTGTAACTCTTTTCTGCGTCATTTTGCACCCGTATCTGTACTGAAAGTGAACACTGTGATCATAAATTGGGGAGCGCTTTTTAGTATTAGGGATTTAACTGCTATTTGTGGGTAGCTCGGTGGCATTAGTGTAACTATTGGATTTACAGTTCCACCTTTCAAGACTTAGGTGCTAGGCAAATTTAAAAAAAAAAAAAAAAAAGTACAATTCAGTCTACGTGACTGAGACTAAGTCCTGTTGAAAGTCTGAGGGATTTAGGTTTTCCTAAGCCACTTAACTGCCTCTGATGATTGACTATCATCAGTCAGCAGATCACGGATAACAGAAATGGGGAAAGTCATGCCATTCTGTATGTCCCTTCATATGGAGGGACAGCCATGCAATGAAAAATGCCCTCCAAAATCAGCTTGGACAACTAGATTGAATGTTGTGTCTGACCCATGCGGGTTAAATGAAAAGTTTCTGTATTACAAAGCACACAGTGACCTGTTTTTCCTTAACAGCTTTATGCCACAGAAGCAACTTCTGACTGGCTCAATGCTAACAGCATCCCGGCAACTCCTGTGGCATGGCCATCTCAGGAAAGCCAGAGTCCTAGCCTCCCTTCAGTCAGGAGGTAAGGGCAACATTCAGCTCATCAAAGCAGCGTTAACATCCAGGAGAGCAAAGGCAAGGTCTGAATTCCTGGTCCTGTTGAGATCAGGGACAGCGACTTTAATGGGACTTCAGGGATCCCTCCCAAAATTTCATTTTACTTGATTCTGCCTGCAATTGCCACAGCAGGCAGACTTCGGCTTAATTAATGAACACCTCATTGAACAGTCCTGATTAAGATGGAAAAATACATCCATGCCATATTTTTTTTTTTTTAAGCGAGAGCACATGGGATCTGAATATTTAGCCTTTAATGACACAGAGTCATGTGCTGAACAGAGTTATGCTGAGTTGTATGAAGGTTGAATTTTGCTTTGTATTGCTAAATGGAACAGAAATAAAGCCCAAATTCCCAAGTCGCAGCTTAGTGCCTTAACCCCCTCATCCCTTCCTTCCCCTAAGTCCCTGCAAGACTTAAAAAAAAAAAAAATAAATAAATAAAGGCTAAACGCAAATGCAAATCTTCAGGGCTGTTTAGTTGCATGCCTGTGCTATTCATTGTAAAATTTTGTTAAGCAAGATACACGGTGACACTGTCTTGTGCATTGTCTCTTTCAGGCTGGTAAGGGATAGGAAAATAGATCTGGTGATTAACCTGCCCAACAGCAACACAAAGTTTGTCCATGATAATTACGTGATCCGGCGGCTGGCTATTGACAGTGGGATTGCTCTGCTCACTAATTTCCAGGTATTTCCCAGGTCATTCTTTCTCCTCTTAGTCACAGGAGCCTTCAGAGCTTTCCAAGCACTAGTGACTGTAGGTTTCGGTGTATTGGGACCCTTGTTATCTGTAACAGATAATAATGTGGCTGAAAATCGTGGCAACACAATTGTTTGAATGTATTTTCTTTGTGCTACTATGCAAAGTAACATTGCTCAAGGCAAAACGAAGAAAGAAAATATGGAGTCCTGTACTGCAGCCCAAGGTTGCTGCTG
Organism: Struthio camelus; assembly: GCF_040807025.1. NCBI lineage: Eukaryota > Metazoa > Chordata > Aves > Struthioniformes > Struthionidae > Struthio > Struthio camelus. The sequence goes on along the minus strand of NC_090947.1, from coordinate 6,759,154 downwards.
TTTCATTTCCAGTTCAGAGCAAACTCCCTGCGCAGGATTCCCTGTAACATGTATAAATTCTGTATGGGAACAGTGTTTTAGTAGGAAGTTTTGCCGGTACAAGTCCTTAAAGTTTAGAGCAGGTTGTAGCTGTACTTTCGTGGATGATTCTTAGGGCAGTCCAACTGCAGAACGCCATCCAGGTGGAAATGCTTCCTGTGGGTTTAGTTCTGTTGTAGTCCCCAGCTGCCAAATATTTTGTGTTTTGTCATTCCTGACAACCCCCTTTCACTTATTGATAGGGGAAGGGACACTTGCTAATGCAAAGTGGGACTCCTGCTGCCAGCAGTACCTCAACTTCCTTTAGAAGTGGCTTCAACTGTCACAAAAGGGCCTCATCTGGCTCTCATTAAAAACAGCAGCCAAATTCCTGTTGATTTTAGTGAGTGCTGACTTGGAACCCCATGACTTGAACTGGTGTCTAGCTGTGCAGAATCTTCTGCTGTGATTTGAGTGAATGGAGAGCAGACAGTGCCAAGCTCTAAGTTCACAGACAGGATAATGCCAAACATGATTACTAGGAATGGGAAATTGAAAACCCGTCCTCTGCCTACTAGCAAAACACACACTGACAACCAGAAAGGGGGTCCCCATCCAAAATTTATTACCACACCTGCTTGATATGTTTCACTGAGCCCTTTTGATTGCGGAGTTCAAATGGCGGAGTATGAGAGGAAAACAACCCTTTTATTTTAAAGGTTTAGGCTGTAGGGAGAAACAACATCTCTCAGGGTACAGGGTCTTGCCCAAAAAAGCCAGCGCCTCCATGTACCTCTCTCTGGGCAGCAGGCTCTGGGCCTGGGGCCAACCTCCATGCACAGTCACTTTGAGATTGGTATTGACTTGGATGGATTCGAAGGCTGGACCTGCACAGGGTAGCTGCAGGGGGAGAGTGTAGGGGTGTGGATCCTGCGCTGTTACTCAGCCTCATGCGGAAGGCTTTGCAATGCTCAGTCTTCCTCTGCTTTGTGTTCACAGGTGACGAAGCTGTTTGCTGAAGCTATCAAATACTCTGGGAAATTGGACTCCAAGAGTCTCTTCCACTACAGACAGTTTGACAGTGGAAATCAAGCATAGAAGAGCTATCTCCAACCTGCAGTCTTACCACTTTTGACACTACAAAGAGAGGGGATCTCGGACCATCCACCTAACCGTCTTTCCATGTATTTCAGAGCATCTGCAGTGTTTGTCTTTCCAGCTTACAGAAACTAATACCCAACCAATACTTTTGATTGACGTGTTTATTGGAAAGCCGTCCTCTCCCCGGCCTCTCCACCCTTTTTTTCCCACTTCCACTTAGGAGCAAATATTAATTACCTACTAGATAGGTAGATCTGACTGGCACCATAGCAAAGGAGATGGAAGGAGATGCAAATGATCCTGTGTGGGGATAGTTCCTTCTTTTTATAACCAAGCCTGCTCCTCTTTGGAAGGTCCTTCCTTGAGTCCATACCTCCAACCAGTCTCATACTACAGCACTAGAGCCTGGCCCCAAGCTTGCATGGAACTAGGTATAGTTTTCTCTTTCCATTGCTGCTTATTGAGGATTTCATGACTTTCTTCTTTCTGTAACAATTAGTCTTCCTCCTACTTGATCCATGAACACCTGCTGAGGGTGATGACTGTGACAGGAGCTCTTTAAAGATGAAAGAATATGAATCCCCCACTATTCCATGACAGCAAGTGACAGGCATGATGCAGCTACTTTTTGTTTGGTTTTTAACCCTGGCCAAGCATCATCTTTTGCAGCCTGCAGATTTATTGGGAGAAGGAGGCTGTATGTGTGTGTGCTGGAATTGCTTCCAAGTTCTGCTCAGTCCTTCAGGCTCTCTTTAATTCTGGTTCATCATTCTGAATTCAGGCAGCAGTCCCTGTATCATAAGGGCTTTCTCTGTCTTGTGTCTGCCTTCCAAGGTGGGGACCTTCCAGAAGACTTCTGTATATTGCTCTCCAGCATTTTGTGCCACGCTTGTGGGCATTAAAATCGAATCCTTTCAGAACGAGGTGGAAGTGTTGCATTGCTTTACTGATTAGTGACCCTTTCATTTTTGCTCCAGGCTTCTCTGCTGCTGTTTCAGCTCTAGCAACACCTGCAAATCCTGTCCACAGAGCAGACTCCCGCTGTGCCACATGTTGCTCATTACCCCTTGCTGTCTGCCCAGCAGAAGAGTTCAGCAGCTCTACAGCCAACGGCACTACATTTTGTATACGTATGCAGCAGACAGATGGTGCCTGCCTCTAAACATTTACCAGCCAAGGAGCATATGCGTCTCTCTCTTCCCATATTGCAATATGTACATAGCACACCCCGGAGTCAGAAAGATTCAAGGTTCGACAACTTCTCTGATACTTGCTGAGCAGCAGGCCCCAGGGTAAGCTAAAGCGGAGCGTGTTCCCCCCAGCCACGCTCCATCTGCTGGTGCCAGTCTGAGGGCACTGCTGGCTGGTAGCTCCCTCCATCCTAAGTACGCCACCAAGCCTTAATACCAGGAAACTGCCTGCTAGTGCAAGATACATGCTGGTGGAGCCAGGCTGAGCAGGCCCAGCAGGGCTTGCGCTGAAGCTATCAACACTAGAAGTAGTGTACTTTGGGCTGTGTTCAGGACATGACCTAGACTCCTCCTTGCCTGTGCTCTCCAGTTCCCTTGGATCCTAGGAAGCTTCAAATGTAAGTAGAGAAGAAGCAAGCACTGATGGATAGTCTGGGGTTTTTATAATTAATGCTAAAAAGTTTCAGAAAGGTTATTAAATCTCATGAGAGATGCTGACAAAACAAGGCGCAAAGGAGTAGAGGCAGGCTTTGATGCTTTAGGTACCGAGAGCGTCGCAGCCCCTCATCCCTAAATTCTGAGTGTGGCCTGGATTTGGCCCTTCTCAACTCGGGGCTCTGACCTTGCTGCTGAGCTCCTCCAGCCGTAACCCTGCTAGCCTAGCTTGGGTGGGAGAGGCCCTTGCCAAGAGGCTGGCGCTGCTCACGCATCCCAGGGCACAATCTGAGGCGGGGAGAGAGGCGTTTGTGCCGCGACAGCGCTGCTGCTGGAAGTGGTTTGGGTTGCTGCCCCTGCCTGCAGGGTACCGCTACCTAAATTTTGCTGCTGGACCTGGTTGCGCGATTGCTCCCTGACCTCTGTCAGGTCACGCCAGGCTGGCTCGCACGTGCATGTGCTGCGCGCCGCTGTCGATTATGGATTCTCCGCGCGTCGTCCTAGCGCGCAGCTGCCCGGGTACGGCCGAGCGCGTGGGTATGCCGAGCCTCGTCCGCGCGCTGCGCGCCTTGAGGAGAGCTGGGAGAAGGGCCGTGAATTTTTCATGCATGTGCTGTGCTGGCAGAGCTGGCCAGTACAGTGAAATGCTCCCATCTGAAATGACTGGGCGTTTCAAATATAGCGTGACGTGTCTTGAGTAAAAGACATATGTGTATTTTAAAAGGTTTCTACTTAAGGGGGAAAAGTCACCGAGTCCCCCCACGCTGCCCATAGCAGCGGTGACCACTGATCTGTTAGGAAACTGTCAGTCTTACGTTTGACAGAAGTGAATGCGTGTTTAAAAGGCAGAGCTCCTGTATCCCTCGGAGATCAGACCACGGTGGGAAACGAGCAGCAGCAGGACAGGGCCAGGGCCTGGTCCCCCACTAGGGATGTCTGAAATGCAAGTGAGGAACCGTGTGGCAGAGCAGTGAGCTAAGAAATGCCTGCAGGATGGACGCTTTACAGAAGGGGTTGCCAGCTCTGCGAGGTGGGGGGGAAATGGAGAAACCTTTGTGGCATTTAATTCAATTTTCTTAAGCAGCAGTCCTGTCAAGCAGCTAACGCTGTGCGTGTACGTGTATCTATGTATACATCTATCTATACGTTTGCATCATTATTAATTGCAGCAGCTGCAGGTACTTGAGCCACAGCTTCTTCTCTGTCCACAGACTCTCGTATAATTAGAGTGGAAATTGGTAGCGAAATACACGACGGCTGAGTATGCGCCGAGCGCTCCGTAATTACGCCGCAGCGTTAACGTTTTGCTGCTGGTGCTGAACGTGGTTCCCCTCCCCCCTCCTCTGAAGCAGGTGTCACTAACGTGCTTCCAAACTTAATCCGACGCGTCTATACGTACACGACCCCCTTTGCCCCCAAAGCCATCGCTGACTTCTCCTCCATCTCCTTGTGGTGTCTCCTCCCCTTCCCCTGGAGAGGAAAAAGTTTTTTGTTGCTCTTGACTGATGTAAGATGGAACTGTAACTCCTGTCGTGGTCAGAAAGGAGCCAGGAACTCGCCGCCAAGCTTACCTTGTGCAAACAATGAAATATTGCTCGGCTGAATTTGTTTCTCAGTATCCTTTTCTTCGTTGCGTAATGAAGGTGCAGACGCTATAGGAATAGATTTTCAAGTATCTACAGCTGTTGGGATCAATGCAGATGTAAAAAGGAAAAAAGAAAAAAAAGAAAAATTACAATTAGCATCCTTTGTACCACATTCATCTCTGCCTTCAACAGATTTTGCCTTAAATACATGTATTTTTCTTATTAATCTTGGGGAGGGTGACAATCACTGATGAAAGCGGCTGTTGTTCAGGGCAAGGACCAGCCATTTGCTAATCTGTGAGCGGTCAGATCCTTTTGTTCTTTTTCACTGTTCCCCCTTCTCCCCCCGAATTAATAAGAGCTGCATAAAGGAAAAAGAGACGGTACAAAGCACAACTTTTGAGGTCAGCACAAGATCAGCAAAAGCCAGGAGGGCATATGAGTGAACTTAATTTTTAGTAACAGAGACACCCCCCCCCCCCCCCGCAAAAGTAGTCTGGCTGCTGAGCCGCTGTCTGGAGCGGGAGCTTTTCAAGAGTGCCAAGTGCTAGGAAGTTGTAGAGGCTCAGCTTCCCAGGAGGTACTGCTGGATATTGAGGTCAGGCTCTTTATCCAATTTGTCGTCTCCCTGAATTTACTTTTCTCCATCTTTTAACATCACTTAAATCACTTGGAGACTGCTCGGGCAGCCCCAGCGAAGGTTATTAGCAAAGCAGTGATAATTTGGCATCTTGAAAGAAATTAGAAGAGAACGTAAGAGAGTGGAGACAACTCTTTGTTACCATTTCCTACTGTAACAGAGATCTTAATGATGATGAGCATTGGAACAGGCTGGAGAGGTGGGCGGAGAGGAACCTCATGAAGTTCAACAAAGGCAAGTGCAAGGTCCTGCACCTAGGCAGGAATAATCCCATGCACCAGTACAGGCTGGGGACTGACCTGTTGGAAAGTAGCTCTGCCGAAAAGGACCTGGGAGTGCTGGTGGACAACAAGTTAAACATGAGCCAGCAGTGTGCCCTTGTGGCCAAGAAGGCCAATGGGATCCTAGGGTGCATTAGGCAGAGTGTTGCCAGCAGGTCGAGGGAGGTGATCCTGCCCCTCTACTCAGCCCTGGTGAGGCCTCACCTGGAGTACTGTGTCCAGTTCTGGGCTCCCCAGTACAAGAGAGACATGGCACTCCTGGAGAGAGTCCAGCGGAGGGCTACCAAGATGATTAGAGGGCTGGAGCATCTCTCCTATGAAGAAAGACTGCAAGAGCTGGGCCTGTTCAGCCTGGAGAAGAGAAGATTGAGAGGGGATCTCATCAACGTGTACAAGTATCTGAAGGGGGAGTGTCAAGAGGATGAGGCCAGCCTCTTCTCTGTGGTGCCCAGCAACAGGACAAGAGGCAATGGGCAGAAACTGAACCACAGGAAGTTCCATCTGAACCTGAGAAAAAACTTCTTCACTGTGAGGGTGACAGAGCATTGGAACAGGTTGCCCAGAGGGGTGGTGGAGTCTCCTTCGCTGGAGATATTCAAAAGCCGTCTGGATGTGATCCTGGGCAATATGCTCTAGGTGACCCTGCTTGAGCAGGGAGGTTGGACTAGATGATCTCCAGAGGTCCCTTCCAACCTAAACGATTCTGTGATTCTGTGATTTAACACAGGGTGAGATGAAAGCGTATGTCTTATATAAGCAAAGCAAGCAATGAAAAGCTTTGAGAAACCTCTTTGCTCTGGGACCATTTGAAACAGCTGAAATCAGGTTTCTGAAAGTCCTAGGAAGTGGCCACCTAGGAAGGACTATGATTTGAGAAGGCTCCTGGCAGCGAGCAGAGAAACGCGTCTTGCTTGGCTCACAGCTCGCTGGGTTTTTCTGGACTAGATGTTGCCACCAGGCTCTAAGGCAGCTTTTTTCCTTCCTCCTCATACCTAGTGTTTAAAAAGCCTTATTTGTGCTTTGGTTCTCTGTGCATCCAGGAGTCTGGTCAGTTATCACTTTATAAAGATACTCATTAAAGTAGACAAGAGATTGGATGTTAGCACTGGGTTAAAACCCGCAACTGCAGCACGTGCAGTAGCAGGGGTGTGGTGTATGCCCACTGCCTGCATCCCCCGTCGGATGCTGACAGCCGCTGGCAGGAGGGTGGGCTCACGCAACGACCAAGACGAGGCAGTAAAGGGAGAGGGCAGCCCTGGCTCCTTGTGGGGAGAGTGTTTATAACACCGGATTGTGAGCAGAGCAGCCCTTGACCTTGGGAAGCTTGCCGCCGGCGTAGTTAGTGCTGCGGTTGCCTCTGCAAGGGCAGGAGGTGCTGCTGTGCCATGCAAAGCATATGAATGCTGCTGCCATAGCCATCTGCAGGACATTGAAATCTACTGTGCTGCAGCAGCGAGCTGCCATATATTACCCAAAGCCTCTATTTCCGTTCCTCGTGCATCTCGGTGTATAATGCAACATAATGCAATTTATAGGGAACAATTTAATTACACTGCAACATTTGTTTCGCTCCTTACCATTGAAAAGGATTTAAGCCTTTTAATGTCTCTTAATTAAATGGGGAACATGATATTTTGTCATTAACTAGCTGGGCTAAACCCTCAGTCATGCTCAAAATATATTGAGTTCTGTAGAGTGATGATACCAGTTGAGATAAACTTTTAATTCAGGGAAGTTTGTAACAATGAAACTGAGAGACAAAAGCATTTGCTGCAAGTTAGTTCAAACTTCGTGGTAATATACTTTAGGGAAAAGAGTATTTGCTAGGGAGTGATCAGTGCTTTGGGATTACCACAATGTTGGGTCATCTAAGCCAGTATCTAAGAGTAGCAAGTACCAGCAATTTCACAGGGAGCTGCAAGGATTGCCGAGAGTTGGTAGTTCTGGCACAGTTCGTTCCCCCGGAGAAAGTTGCCTCGTAATTTGTTGTTATTGAAGGTCAGTTTTTTACCTGAAGCGTGAAGTTTTTTAAACTCTAGGGATATGGTTTCTATCAGTCGCTGCAGAGTTGCTCGCACCAGTACAAAGCCAGCATGATAATGTTGCCATGCTGGTTTTAGAACGCTTTTGGTCTCTAGCGTAAATGATTGCAGGTGATGTTTATTGTAGAGAATCAGGCCCCTTTTCAAGAAAAACATTTCCTCTTCCAGCTCTAGCCAATCTTGTGCTTTTTTCCAACTTCCTGAGCGTTACTAAATGCTGCGAAGTTCTTGTCCTTCAAGATCTCTTGTAGTAATGAGACCTCATTATAGCTTAAAACAGCCCTCTGCTATTCACTGTCTTTGAGAGAGAGAGAGAGAAATGTTATAGTCTGCCCCTTATGATAGTGGCAACGTCCTCTTTTGGAAAAGAAGTGGGTTGCATTTTGACTAAGCATCATGTGACACACGATGAAATGATGGTTGCCTTTCAGAGTGTAAGGGAAACAGCATGGTGGAGATGGAAAATAAGAAGAAACTTTCAAAATCTGACTTTTGGTGAAGATGAAACCTGAGCCTTTAGTCAAATTTTGAATGCTTTGATGTGGCCAGCTGAAGGCAAACAAATAGCGTATTCTTACTATCAGCAGGTCTGAGTTCTTAGCGTATCCTAAAGTTAAGTGTAGAAATATTTTATAGTGCTCTGAAAGCAGTTATAAAGACAGCAGTGTTCATCTGTTTTGCAGCTTAGCCTTTAGCTGTTGATCCTGACATGAAAGTCCCACCATTTCCATGTCATCTGCTTCCCCTGCTGAGATGCTATGTGGATACCCAAAAACACGGTGCCCCAGTAACAGTATCTCATGGAGAGTCTCTCCTGTGGAGTCTTCATGTGAAAAATGAAATACATGTTGCTGTTAGCAAGGCAGCTGGCTGTTAGAGCTTGGCACAGGTAAGCAGACAAATCCTTTAATGGTGCTGAAGGGGAGGTATCTGTCCATGTTACAACGGACATTAGTCAAGCAGTGCTATTAACCGTCTCAACCCAGTGCAAGGCAGACAGAGTCAATATAGACCCCTAGGGGCCCTATGGCTCATGAATAAAGAGTACAGAGGAAGAAGGGTCAACACTTAAGGCCGTGGGCACATTCCAGATGTGTTAGTTTATATTTGTTAGTAAATGCTTTTAAGTCATTTTTGGTAGATATGATAGCCACAGAGGCTACTATCCTGTGAAAGGACTGGAAGCTATTTCAAGTGAAAGAGAAAACTGTAGGTAGCTGCGAGCGATATCAGTGAGACGAGCATGAAAATGAGAATATCAGAGTGCAGCTGATGGTCCTGCTCCATCCTCACGCTCCTGTTAGGCAGTTCAAGATGGGTAAGACACTCCACTAGCCTGGAGTGGAAGTAGTTTATGCTCTCTTTGAAACGGTTTGTGATGGCGTCAAGTGCAGAGGGAGAGCAAATGTGGGTCATTGCCATGTCAGCACAGCTCTGAAATAAATACCCGACAAAACAACCACTTGCAACTTCTGTTCTTGCTGGCGTGAATGTACCTGAAATGAAGCTGGAGATGTCCAGAGGTTTTGAGATGAGAGGAAAGTACCTCTGAACAGATAATAAAGATCTGAGACCTTGGCAGAGTGGAGAATGCCAATTATATTAAAGCATATCTAAGAGCTGAGTCGCTCAAAGATTGCATTTCTGGCCTGTGGGATCTAAACTTAGCACAGTTGCACTGTTTCATATGTTAGTATGAGCCTAGGCATCCATAACTAAAAGCTGGATTTTTTTTTTTAAATTAACTGCAGGAAAAAAAGCCTCGACAAATTCTGTTCACTATCTACCATCAAGAAAAGCCTATTAACAATAATTGTTGGCTTTTTAGTTTTCAAAGAACCCATAATTAAATTTTATTGTCTCATAAGTGATTAGAATTAATTGCTTCCACGCTGGCTCTGGTGCTTATTATCGTCTTTAAATTGGGAGTGGCTATTCTGCAGAATTCCTCCATTTACCACAATCCCTTTCTGTTATGTTCTCTGCCAAAGCAAATCCAAGGCAGAGGCTTTTCACCCTGAGGAACTACTAGAAGGTGACAGATGTTGGTGTAATATATCGTCTTCAAGACCTCAGGAATAACTAAACAGAATGGCTTCTCCCAGTATTTAAAAAGAAACGTAACAGAGAAGGGGGTGGAGAAACCCACAGCCACATCGGTTGGATTTTCAAACTCGTACGTTAAGACCGAGCGCTGTGCGTGAGCTCTCTTCTAAATGGTTTTGCTGCGCTAATCTGGGGATTACTCCTGTGCAGGTGGGAGGATGCATTAGAGACTTGCTTGTGTGTTCCAGTGACGGTAGTTGTATTTAGTTGCTGTTATTACTGATTTAGACCACTTTCGCACCAGTTTTGCTAGGACTGAGTCTGACCTTCTAATCACTAGAGCCGTGCCTTTTATAAGCTTGATTTTCAACACTGGATGGGACTTGCAAATCCTACAGACCTGCTGCAGAGCCAGAGCACCTTGTGCCGGTGACCGGCCACATCCTGTTCTCTGTCCATATGAAGCCCTTGCCAGCTGGGATTTGTGTGAGCAAAACTCCTGGGTCTGGCCAGCTGATGTGCAGTGTCATGTCCACTTTACCAGTAGTCTTCTCCAGGGGCCTTTCTAGCCAGTAGGTAGGAATAAGGTGTCATCCCTTGTTTTCATCTTTTGCACGACCTTTATTTCACTGCTCCGAGTTTGGGTTTGGGTTCCCTTCTCACCTAATGCCTGTTTGCATCAGAAGGTGGAACTTGCTTTTATCCTAAATTAGCTTTGTCAAGTACCGTCTAGTCGGGCCAAGGTCTCGAGCCTCACACCTGAATGTCTCTAAGCCATTATAAAAGCTTCCAAAAGCTTCAGCCCTCAGCAGCAGTGCTGCTCGGGTGCAGATGAAGAGCGGGATTCATCTCCTCATGCCTTTTCACAGGCCACTTGCTGAAAGACAAATGTTGCTGCCTCTACCCTGCCATGCAAAGTGGAGATGTTTGGCCTTCCATCTCCCATGTTAACATGTAGCAATGGGCAGCTGTATAAAATCCACTTGCAATAACTTCTATTATTGAATGGATTTCATTTTATTATCTGTCCTATGGAAAGTTATCACTGTCTGTTCAGCTCCAGGCCATAGCAGGAGGTATGAGAGACTGGTTCTGTACAAATGTAAGTGTTAAAGGTATATAGTCACAGAAAATTTATGTGGACAATTGTCAGTCCAGCTGAATAACTTTGCAAATGTGAAAATATTAGTAAAACAGGTTTCCTTAAAATGGGTCAATGGCAGCAAGGAATGCCTCCAATCGCTCAGTTGAGCAACTAAATCTGTCCATAGGGATGTGGATAAGGATGAGCCTTTTGAAGACCAGGAGGTAGTGCTCTATAGGGAAAAATTACTAGGAAGGACTTTGAATATCCCACAGAGAAAACAATATAGGAAAACATGTGGCAAAAAGAAATTTTTTAGGGATCATTTTAAGAGGATTGATAAGTCAATGTCCAGAAGTCATATGCTATGGGCAGTGTGGTTCATCTGTGACGCTGTAACCACATAAACATCAGGCTCTGTAACAGGATTAACTTGAGCCCATGTGTTTCCTAGTAAGAATTTGTGGATTACCATTAAAATGGCAGGAGGCACCCTGGCACTAGGCACAGAGGTTGTGCGGTAGAACATGCATTTGCAGCGCTTTGTAATTAGCAGCATCACTTTGATCCCTGCGGGAGGCGGTTACCGTGAGCCCCTCCACTAGGATGCTGTGATTTATGTTACCATGCTTCGGAGGGGAAGCGCGTGGAGCAGGCCGGGCAACCAGCTCATGCGGTCTGCCCAGTGGTTTTCTTGCATGGTGACAAGGAATTGAGGTCTTCAGAAGCTACTGCGGGTCGTCTGGAGATACCAGGCCTCTGGTACAATGCAAGAGCTGATGGAGTGAATGCACGCAGCCCGTTGCAAGTGCCAAGGGAAACGAGTTAGCTTAACTAACTAATGTCTAAAATTGCACCCCAAAGCCATGGTGATCTGAGTATTTGTTTCACATTAGGAGGATACGCCCAGACAAGTGAGGCAGCCCTTTTTGGCTCTGGGCAAGAAGTCTTTAAAGGTGTGCTAACTCCTACCAGCTCCCTCCATCTTGCCACTGGTCTACGTGCTTAGGCTGTGCGTGGAGCGGTACTGAGCTTACAGGGGCCGTTTCTAACGGTGCTGAGAGTTTCCAAGATGAATGATCGTCCTTGTTGCTGTACAATGCTTTCCTCGTGCACTGAAAACTTCAGTAGAAAGGTAAAGCTGTGATTTACCGCACCGGTGGCTGCTGGTGGAAGGGGATCCCGGAGCGCCGCTGCCGTTGGGTTTTGCTGGTGGGTTCCCAGCTGCCCTGGGCACGTTGCTTCTGCAGTCCCTCCTTCAGGTTTCAGTGCTGGCGTGCCATGCTGGGAGCTAACTGCGAAGAAAGTATTCATGCAAAGAAATCTTCCTTTAAGTGGGCTTACTTCAGTGTTTCTCTTTTTAAAGAAAACAAGAAGAGTAGGAGGGTATTTTTAAGTCATCTTTTGCGGATCGTTTTTGTTTATGTTTGTGTTAAAAACCATAAAGAAAGCAGCTCCTAAAACCAGCCTGTCTTCACAGTAAAATGTGTAGCAAATACTGCCACTTTGGTAAATGTTACCATTCATTTTTCAATAAATTACCAATTTATACTTCTGAATGTGGTAATAAAAAGAGATGAAAGGACAGAAGAAGGAGGAAAAACTTGGGAGGTTTATGTTTACTGCCAAGCATTTGGTTTTATGTTTATCTCATGGAAAGTAACTCCATATATCATGATAATTGACTTCACCAAGTACCTTTAAAAAAAGACTTTGCTACAAAGCAGTATCTTGTGCAAGAGAAGGCTATACAAGGTTTTTCCACCAAGTAAAACATCCTCCTTGGAATCAATGGTTTCACATTTTTACAGTGTTCGTATTTTTGGGTTCGTGTGCCCAATCGGCTGCTGAGAACAGGCAAGGTCACGGTGGGAATAAAAGCAAAATATTTATAGTTCCCTTAAGCCTCAGACAAATCACCGCTTATTTACCGTCGCTCCCGACTAATTGATTCTTGAGAACTTTATGGAGCGCAGGCTTTTTTAAACCCCCTTACTTCTAGCAATTTGCAGGCAGCTTTCCCATGTTCCCAACCAGATTTGGACCCACTAGACTTGTGAGGGGCCACTGGATGTTTCCGCAGCATCCTGGGGCAGGAAATGAGGGCTGGCAGACAGCTGAGATTCTGAATTTTTCCATCACTCAACACAACAAAAGCAAGTTTTAGTGCTGATCTATTTTGGAAACCACATTTGTGACAGTTCCTCTCTGAGTCAGCCAGAAGAGCAGAGGATGGGACTGTGGCAGGCCATAAAAAACCCTGCTGCTCCTATAAGGACTTTAATTTCTCACACCTCGTTACAGGTGAGACCGAGGGAGGCTGGCAGCAATGCCAGCTCCAGCCCAGCTGCAAAGGATTTATTTTTCTCAATGATGAGTGGAAGAGGCTGTAAAAATACTGTACAAGCTTGGCTAATAAACTGTATTTTATTAGCCATGCTTATTAGGAGTGTTTACAGGCTGGCGTCCTGATGGGCATTTTGATGAGCTAGTATTCCTTAATTGCCATCGTTCTGGGATTACAAAACATTGGACAGAAAGCCAAGAAACCTGGAAAAAGTTAACATATGCATATGTGAGGTCAAGATTCATAGCCAGACAGTGAGTAACGAGCTTGGCAGCAGGTATTTTGAATTGTTACAGTGTTGGCCTCATAGAGTCATTTGTTGCTTGTTTAGAGCAGATTAATAGCGCCGATGATTCGCTCTTGGTTGTGATCGCGAGGAAGACGCACGTGCTTGACCTGTACATCTCCTTGGAGCATCTGGAGCCCATAGCAGACCTGTGAGCTGGTGACATCCCCGTGTTGGCTGGCTTCTGTCCTCTGGTCTTTTGAGTCCTGGTCTAACACCGCCACCTTCTGCCGTGGTTTTCCCTGTACGATTTACCTTTCCTAGTTTCTACAAGCAAACTGGCATCTCGCGGCTCTCATCGCGCATTGGAGCTGTTTTCTAGAGTACTTTCAGCCGGTAATAGCAGTGCACTCTCTAGAAATGCGACTTTGCAGGGGTGGTGATGTTCTCGCGTGTTGGCAGCGTTACATCTCAGGCTATCATACACCAATAGTAACAGTCCTATAATCAAAGTAACGACAAGCTAGTGGGAAATTAAGTTTGATCTGAGAAGAGGCTCTGTGAAAGTGCCTTCGTGCTTATTGTCTTTGGCTCTCTGCTTATTGTCTATCAGTCACACAACCTAAAACGTGCTCTGCTTGCAAGCAAAAAAGGTTTTTATTGAATTTTTCTCATTGTGCTTCCTTCTCACCCTCCCCCTGTGCTGGCAGCCCTGCAGCTCCCACCTGAGTTGACGGTTTCTTTACTTTTTTGCCTCATCTCCAGTAGTAGGAGTTGTGCAGGCAAGCGGTATCCTTGGTGGCAGTTCTGCAAGCCCGTTGTGGGTTTGCCCAGGGGTAACTGTGTGCTGCTTAGCAAATAGCTGTGAGCACAGTGTGCAACGGAGCAGGCTCCGCGCTGCTGTTTTAGCCCAGGCACTCCTGCAGTCCTGACAGAGAAAAAGGGCTGTGAAAGCAGATAACATTCAGATCAGCAGTCACCTGGGACCAAGCTTTTAAAGAAATTAGGTATCTAAAGATGCAGATCACCAGAAGTTACTTGGCTACATACTTTTGTAAATCCCACTTTGTATCAATGGCTGTCTTAGGAGTCATAATACCATTCAAATCTGGCCTTTTATCTCAGTCCCTCTCTGATAAAGAGGGAAAAGCAGGTATTCCCTGCTCTGATGGAGTGCTGTAAGAATAAATCTGTGAATATCTGTGGTGGAGATGGAGTTTCTGACTTGAAGCTTGGTGAATCCTCTTGGGAGACTCTGTTAATTTTGAAGGGGTTGATGGAGAGCCCAGAGGGTTATTTCCCCAGATATGAAAGGATCAAATAGATTTGTAGCGTCTCTTCTAGATTTGTAGCTTCTCTTCTTCCCTCCCAGAGCTGACTCCTTTTCCAGTGTTTGCGTCTGGGAAAAGAAGCAAAAATCTTATATCCTGGTATTTTAGGATATAAGCTGGTGATGGGAATGCTGTGCGTTCATGAATGGTGTAGGAGGTGCTCTGTGTATTTTGCTGTGAAACAAGTAGCGCCAATGCGATAGTCATCTGGTTAAAAACGTGGGCTACGCTACCAAACGTCTCAGTGCTAAGGCAGAACAAGCAGTACCCAATTTCTGATTGAGCTGGGGGGGGGGTGTGCAGGAATTACGTTATAGGGTGCAATTGCTCTAAGCAGAGTTTCCCTAGCTGATCAATAGGTTCTGTGTTGTGAGGGGCTTTTTTTTTTCTTGATTGTTGTTAATCTGGGCAACATCTTTTTAGAAATTGCATGTGACTACTCTTAATTTGAAAAGAAATTGCTGTTCTCATTAAACTTCAAAAAGTGGTCTGGAAAATGATTTTTAGTCTTATAAATGCAGCAGAAACACTCTCAGATCTGTTAGTAAGAGTGCTGCAAGTGTGTTTGTAAAAAGAGGGGCTGTTCTGAAGGCTGATAAAGACAATTTAATACAGCTTTACAAAAATTGTTTTCTATTTTGTTCCCCTCATTTGAGCATCAGATCTTTAAAAAGTACAAATCACTGGAACAGCTGCACCATCTCACCGTTGCCTCACCAAAAACGATCTCTCTCCCCCCACCAACTGCAAGATTAGATATTGTTCTTCATTAATTCTGAAAGGAAAAGAAACATTTTGTTGAATCATTGATACACCGTCTTTTCTTAATGATCCCCTATCTAAATATTGCCTAAGTGCAAACTTATGTACTTATAGGACAGCTTGAAGATTTTTTCCAAGAGCAGTCTGTAAAAAAAAAAAAATATATATATACATGTATATATATATACATACATATTTACATATATATATATATATATGTAAACTAGACCTAACTCCATTTTTCAAATTATAGGAGTAGTCATTTCCAAACAAACAATCTTTGTGCTTCTTTTTTCAGTTCATCAATTCAAAGAATGCTGTGTTCATTTGCCGAGTGGAACAGAGAAGGAAAATAACAAGCAGCGGCATTAGGGTTAGGTCTGTGAGTACTCTGAGGCTTGATGTTGTAAGAAAGTTGCTCTTGGTTGTTTGATGAGCACTGTGAAGATAGTGGCCATGCATGTTAACATCTGCACTGGAAGATCTAGGGCTAATCATGCCGAATGAATAATATTCACACAAATGCAACTCTGTTTACCTCCATATACTGTGTGTGAAGTTGCAGGTGGCTATTACAACATGAGGAGGGGACATAGGGTTCAGTAATCTGCGAGGAAGGAGTCTTTATCAGACTGTAAGAGCATGAAAAGATTGAGATGAACCCTCCTCGAAAGTATGTGTAGTTGATGAAAGGGAGCTATGGGAGCTATGAAGCTCCATAGTTGCTTAGCTGGTGTCAGGTAAACAGCCGTGTCTTCAGAGTACAGTGCACTGTGTCCTATGGTTTTCAAGACCGGGGCAACTAGGGAGGAGAAGGAAAAGTCAGTGGAGACAAAGGGCTGAAACTTGTGTCTTTTGAATTGTATTCTAATGCTAATTCTATTCTGTTCAGCAAGTACTTGCAGAATGTCTTTTCTGTCCAGGTGCTTGAGATCAGAGCACCTTCCTTATGCGGACCTTGATGAACCTCAGGGATTAGAGCTCCACAGTGGGATTCCTCCTCCCTAACTTCAGCTGTGCACAAATCACACATCTCGTCTGAGCTAGCTGAGTTCAGTTCCCTCCAGCTGGTGGAAGGAAATGCTTCGCCATTTGCTTATGTGAGATGTCTATCTTAGGACAGTATAAATCTCCATTTGGAGGGGCCTGTCTCTCTCCACTGCTGTACGGAGCTGTTCAGGGCAGGATAGAGGATAAAGCCTGCCTACAAAGAAGATTTTTTTTTGAGACTTAGTAAATGGGCAATAAAGTGCGAGCTAAAAGCAACGTAATGTGATGCAGTTATGAAAAAATAATCCTAACTCCCTGTATAAAATGATGGGCTTTGCATTGGCCGTTCCCACTGAAGTGTGAGATATTAGGGTTACGATGACAAGTTTAATGAAAATTTCAGCCCAGTGCTGAGTAGAAACCCCCAAATGCTGGGATGATTAGGAAAGCAGTACAAAAGGACATCTCTAAGTGCTGCGGTATGAATCTATGGCTGGCCCGCACCTTGAACACTGTAGGCAGATCTGATCTCCGTATCTCATAAAGGATATAGTAGAAAGGAAGGAGGCTCAGGAAAAGGCAACAAGGCTGATCAATAGCGTTGCTTCCACACGAGGAATGAATTGGAAAGCCATATGAAGAAGACCTGTCTGTAGTGGTTCATAGTCCATGATGGATCGAATAGCAGAAACCTTCGGCACCCAGGTATGCACCTGACTCCACTGAGTTAGCTATGATCTCTCTAGAATTTGCCCTGTGGGGGTCTCAAACCTGTCAAGCTACGTTAAGCTCTTTTGGTAGGCCAAGTGTTTTACGTTTCAGTCTATGCTGACAAATTTACAAAGATAATGCTAAAAAATATAACACTTCTTTCTAGAAAGCGTTGTCTTAAGGAAAAACGTCGCTCTCTGATCCTTGCTATGGTATGTGCAATGAAGGTAGATATCTCAGGTAAAATCTCTTGTGTGTACCTTGTAGTCATTCACACAATCTTTCTCAGTGAGATGTGAAAGAGGGATTTGACTGGAGCTGATCCAGTGCTTTGTGGCTACAAGTGTAGAAGAGACACTGAGATAGTGAATCTAGGGGCTGTTACAAGTTACAGAGATGTCGTTAGGGCCATTGGCCTAATGGCACAAACTGATGTAAAGGGACAGGTTTCTTCTTTCAAATGTGTGTGGCTTCCACAATAGTCATTGTATGCGTGAGGACAGGACTTTACTTCTAATAAAAGGCTACATGTCAAAATACAGGGAAGTGCTATTGTAAGCCCTGAGGGGGCGTTACTGCACTTAGTGGATTTGCAGAAAGTGTAAGTCAGGTCAGAACCTGGCCCATAGGCTGCAGCCTCCTCTCTGTTATACCAAGTTTCAGAAAAGGTTTGGGTCTACTGACAGGTTTTTAAACTGATGGCCTGATCAGATGTAAAATCCCTCCCCCAGCGGTATCCCTGCTTAAAATTCCTAGCTATCAAACAGCCACTTCCTCCCAGATTATTGGCTTTTCATGTTGCTCAAGTGCAGCCTTTTCATCGGATTGCATATGTTCTGATCACTTTCTGGCAATTTTTCTTATTGTAAATAGAGCCCATTCAGCCATAGTTTATATA
Source organism: Struthio camelus (assembly GCF_040807025.1). Classification (NCBI taxonomy): domain Eukaryota; kingdom Metazoa; phylum Chordata; class Aves; order Struthioniformes; family Struthionidae; genus Struthio; species Struthio camelus. The sequence continues at coordinate 6,741,466 of NC_090947.1, read as the reverse complement.
ACCACTTTCCAGATAATACCCTCCTAATGACCACTTTCCCTGGAGGAACACAATTATATCTCATACCTCATTTCTGCCAATTGCATTTGAGTTTGCCACAGAGCCAAACATGGCCCAGCTATTGTACTAGTGCAGATGGGTGGGAGCCACAAAAGCCTGAACTGGAAAATTCCCAATCTCCAGGCAAGTCCAAAGCATTGATTTACTTCTTTCTGCATTAGGATTTCCCATGGAATGAATTAGAGAAACTTTTGTGCGCTTTCACACTTCTTCACATGCTGGAATGGGCACGATTTCAAAAGGTTTGTGGAAAATTAGAAGGTTCCTGCCTAGTCAGGACTGCAAACAGGCGATGTACCTGAAAATCTTGCCTGATGGAGTGCTGTTTAATGGCATGGGCTTTGGGCTTACTTTTGCCATAGGCATACATTGTCCACTTTCAAGATGATTGGAGTCCATTTAAGCTGCTTTAGATGTATGTAACCTGAGGATCCAAAGCAGGTGAGGGTTAGAGACCAGTGGGCTGGAAGATATGTGAGATGTTATCATAGGGAATAATCAGTAGCTTTGCCATCAGCTGGCAGGTAGCAGCAAAGGGTATATGCGAATGTACTAGGAGCAGGTTCAATTGTTTGGTTGCTCTGTCAAATTTCTGCTAAACTCTGCTTCCTGTGATATTTTGAAGTGCTGGCTTCCCAAAATGTACCTCTGAAACAAAGGCAGCTGGTGTGAGGAGTGGGACAGAGCACAGGGCTCTGGCTCTAGTGGCTACCTTCTGGACCTGCAGAGCTAATATGCTTGCTGTGATAAAGCCTCGCTCCCTTTCTTGAGGTCTCTGTGTGAGTAATTGGGGTGACTGTGCGCGTCAGACCTCTTTTCCTGAGCCTAGCAAGGGACTGGGGCAAGAATGCCCTTGTTACTGCTTTCCTGCAGGCTTCCCCGAGCTCTGCAACATGGGGAGATCTTAGGAAAAAGGGGACGAGACTACAGATGCTGAATGAGCTGCACTTCTATGAGCCAGAATGTCAGCGTTACCTCTCCTGCCTCCCCATCCTGCACTAGGTGAGACCAGTGATGAGTAGGTGTTTGACATGATGTTCCCCATCTCCTTTGTGGACATGACAGATTGAATGGTTTGGGAAAAGAGTGACAGATTTAAGAAGTCTTGCACCAAGTTTTTCAGGTGCTTGCATGCTTAGGCATCGGACCCTCTAAATTGCCTGAATTTTCATAGTAGTCTCTAAAAGAAAGTTGCTCCTTTTAATGTGTTTCGAGTGGAGATTCTGAAGTTGCTAGTTGGGCAGAATTCTTAGGCTGTGAATTTGGCTACTTCCAAAGGGAGGTGAAATACTCCCAAGGCTGCTGCTGCAACCCAGGTGCTTTCAGGTCCCCCAGAAGACAATGATAATTAGCCAAATATCAAAGCAGGTGCAGCTATTTAATTCTATAACTTGGAGACCCAGCTAGAAAAATCGAAGGAGGAGGGCCAGACAAGTCTGAGCTAGAATGATGCTTTCCCACAGGCAGTGATGTGTGTGTGTAATGACACAGGTTTAGTGTTGTTCTTGTACAACTAAGCGACGTTTGGGTGTTTTAGGATAGGCACAGTGGCCTTATATCTGCCTGCAAAAACCCAAAATGTCTTCAAATGCCTTTGTGTGAATCAGACAGAGTTGGTTATCCTTCTCTCCTTCTGTAGTGGGAAGGATAACACATCATATAGCATAACATCATATGCTGCCCTCTGAGGGAAAACTCCAGATCCCTGCAGCCTGTGCACATTGTCCTCGATAAAAGAGCCCAGGCTGCTGGTTTTAGCTGTAAGCATACTGGCAAAGAGGAGCTCTTTGACTCAGGCTTTGGGTGCAAGGCCCAAGACGCCCCATTTTGGCAAGTGGACCACAGGAATGTGGTACAGCATGGACCAACAGCCTGGCAGGAAGCAATACATGACAGATTTCCCATTACGCTGTAAGAGAGAGAGAGAGAGAAAGGAAATCAGTTCTTGATGTCTTCACTGGCCTTCTTTCCTCTGTCCCTCTTCCTTGGGCTTTATGTTAATGTCCCAAGCTGGACTGTGTTGCTCCTCCTCGTTTAGCTCCTTGGAGACTTTCCTCTTCTTCAATACTCGATCTTTGCTTCTTCTCTGCTTTGCTGTGCCAGAGTCCTGGTGGCCCATGAAGAGCGCTGTGGCTGCGGGTGGTTCAGGCCAGGAAGGCTGCAGGTTGAGGGGGCAACAGGAGCACTTAGCGCTGCCAGTGCAGGACATGGCTGAGGCATGATAAACTGAGGGCAATGACTCGGTAATCTGGGTTTAATGGTTGATTTAGGGCCTATGATCAATGCATCCCTCTGGGAGATGATCCCAGTGAGCTTGTGACGTTATCCATTTGTGTCATTTTGCAGAGAACTGTATGAAAAGTCTTAAAAACAGACTGTGTATTTATGGAAGTGTTTCTCTCCCAGCGGTTCACTGTCTGTAAGAAAGTCTGGGCTTGGGCCCAATGGGTGCGTTGTAGGCTAGGAACGCACTGCACTACATGCTGTACGTGTTCCCCCAAGAAAGACTGTTACTGCCCACATCACGTGCACAATTTGGAAATTAAACAACTAAGTACATATCCCTGTACCCTCAGACCGTGCAAAATGAGGGACCTATTGGCTGCATTAGGCTACAGCAGAAAGTTCTAAAACGGTTAGCAGTGAATTTTAATGTGAAGCATTTATAAATACTTTTATATGTTTAATATTCTGTGGAGATTTGACTGATACTGCAGTTCTTAAAATTGCACTGAAACATGATATATGGCATGCTCAATGGTCCAGTATATATCGATGTGCATCTCCAATTTGCTACCAGCGTTCTGGGGAAGTTTTCAAGGTAAGTCTGTACGGGAAAATAATTGCTGGCTGAAGTGTCAATGCCACGTTCTGTAACATTGGATCACAGCTTTCTTTTCTTAAAAACAGCCTGATTCTGCTCTGTTACATTGCCAGCAATGCCGCTGGGAAGAGAAATCAAGCTTGTGGCCCCTATTTGGGCCAGATGGCCTCTTGGACCTGTAGGCCAGGCTCTGATCTCGCTGACACGAGGCTGGATCCGTCGCAGTGTCACATCACCCTCCGTAGGACCTGAGTCGTTCCGACCGATGCAGGTAGATGATGGAGCCCGGAGTCTGGCTAAATGGTCGAGGCCTTTGCAGCTCGCTTGCAAAGCTTTCAGTCTCTCTGCGGGTCTCGCCGTGAATTAAACCCTGTCAGGAATTAGCCCCAAATGACTAATGCTGTGACTGGCTCAGGCACAGGATTCAGTGGCACTCACACTCTCAGAGAAAACAGTAGCAGGTTTTCGGCCCAGAAAAATGGGAAAGTGAACCACAGGGCTCAAAGTAACCATCTGGCAAAGAAAATACGTCCTAAACAGCAAATGATTTAAACAGCCACACTGATTTTGCTGCTCTCTCGTGTCAGCGTCATCTATCTATTGCTTGTTTATTTATTTTTAAGGAAGGAACTCTCAGGAACATGGCCAAGCTGTAGAAACTCTTGGAGTACAAGAGACGGATTTTATACTGCCGTAGCTCCAGAAAGGTTGCCTGTGGCAGTGGGTCCTACCAGTGCACTGCCAGTGCCTGCCAGATGAGAATCCAGCTCGCAGGGAGGACTTGAATAGTATGAGCAGGACCTGACCTGCTGTTGGCTGGGCTGCAATATCATTTAACTGTATGTTTGACATGATGCCAGGTATAAGTTGACCCCTGTTTAGCAAATTACTGCAATTCATGCCTTGTGAAACTACCATGCTTTGTGTTGTTCACAGGATCTGCCCCAGGTTTCGGATATAGAGAGAGATAATGAGAAACTCTGACTCTGCTAAAATGGGTGGACAGACTCCCAGTGGGTCAGGGCTGTCCCTGCCCACATGATTTGGGCATGGCCACAGGCCAGTGGGGTGACCCTCTAGGGTATAGAAAGGGCAGGCGGAAGACGCCTTGGAGATTTTCCCTGTTATTTCAAGAGGCCTCTGCTGTACAGGCACGTCTCAATGGCAAAAAAGGTGCGTCTGGACCTCCTGGAGACGTTCCCAAGCCAGCTGTAAACTACCAAGTTCGAGTATTGCTACCGTTAACACTGCAGCCCTAAAAATGCCAGGAGGAGGTCTAACCTTTTTTTTTTACTCTTTATTTTATAAGATGATTGTATTTAGGGTACAATACCCTGAGTACCACACCTCCAGTCAATGCTATTTAAGATAGGCACCTCTTTGCAGCCCAGCTCTGGCTCTCAGAGAAATGGGTAATGATGAAGCTGTGTGTTTGTTCAATCCTGTTTGGAATTTACAGCACTATGTAAATGATTTACAACAATCCTAAATAATTGATGCCTCTGGAAATGGATTCCTGTCAACAATACATTATGACCCAGGCCTCCACTTCAGCCTCAATATCCATTTAATGGGGAAATTGGTCTGGTTGCTTTAGATTCTCGTTTGTGTATTGAAATGTAATGCTTATGTAACTGGCAATGGTTCTCTCTTCTGTAAAAGGCAAACTGCGGAGAGACAGGAGGCCCTGTGGGTACAGGATGAGCTGTGATATACTTCTTACCTCTGAAGAAGCAATGCCCTACTTTGTGACGGGTGGTTTGAGGTACCCTCATCTCAGCTTTCTGATAGGCTGTTGGTCTGAAAACTGGAGTCTTCCAAGGAAAACAGCATCCCCATAAAGTCCTGACTGATCAGGGTACACATAACCAGGTTAAAAAAAAAGCAGGTCTTGGCCTCTCGCTCCTTACTTCTCAGCTAGCCTAAGTTTGAAATGGAGAATCCTTTACTTATCATCAAAACTTCTCACAGGAGACTATTTCCTTTCTTGTTTACTCTACCAGATAGACCAGTGACAGGCTTTTCATCAGACTGTCCTCCTCTTTGTCAGTGACATGTTGGGAGAGCTTCTGGATGGGAGTCTTCGTCTTGTAGGACCAGCTCTGTTGCCCTGTTGTTAGATCTGGTTCCCTCTGCTTCCGTTAACTTCTCTTCCCCATTGACTGGCTCTGAGTGCTCACCACCTCGGCCAGGGCCTCTCCTGGAAGAAACAAGGACACTTTGGGATTGTGGTGGAATCGGTTGTTCCCCTGGAACTGCAGTCATAGTTGCTGGCATTTCCACAAGGGAAAACGTCAGCACAGAAAACATGGGGATGTTGCAGGCGTTCAAGAGCGGGCATTTGCCTGTGAGCTCCCCGCCACTGTGCAAACCGAATGCAAAGCAGAAATTTGAAGAAGGAAAGATCACTTAGCAGGAAGCACGGATCTGAGAGGTAAATTGGTTGTATCTGCATTCACAGTCCCCCCTCTTCCACAGAGTTTTGATGGCTATGGTTTTTAGTCACTTTGACCTGTGATCTCATCTGTGACAATAAGGGTAGTTCTGTGAAGTGAAACACATTGCTTATGTATTTTGGAAGTAAGTATAAAAAGCTCATAGTATTTATGAATAAATGCAATAGAAAAATAATTCAGCTTGTCCTTTGGAGTCAGTAATCCCAAATAGCCAGAGGCTAGGCGTTTCACCTAGTGCCTGATTACTATTTTCAGTCATCTCATTAAGTGCCTGGTTTCACAGTGACCGCAGCACATATCTCCAAGGGGATTAGCACACTGAATATAGAGTAATTGAGACCTTGCAATCATTCCGTCACAAATATCAACAGAAAGGAGGAAAAACTGCTATTTTTTTAAGCAAGGTACTGCAAAAGAAGGAACTGCCTTCCAAAAATAGAAGCCGGCACTTTCAGAAGTCGCTTGTGATTTTGAGGTGTCGCTGTTGTTTGATACGTGACTTAGTACATCTTAAAGGCTGCTGTTTCTAGGGATGTGATGACTTCACTATGCTATTTACTGAACTGTGCCTAGGCACCGCTGGACAGTACCTAGGGAATATTCTTCAACTTCCCTGATAAGAGGGCCAGCCTGGGGAGGGATGAAGTCTTTCCAGGTGTGCCCCTGTAACATGCCGCCAGGCAAGCTGTCCTGGTTCTCTGAGGTTTCACTAGACCATTTCCAGAGGAGCCTGAGACAAGATGGGACAGTCCTGAGGCTACCAATTACTTTTTTTAATTTCCTCTTAGATGCTCCTGAGGTAAGGCAGTATAGCCCTGCTTTTGTTTGTGGCTCAAAGCAAAGCCGCCTTTGAGCCTACAGCATGAATAAGTCAGCTGAGATTTGCCTGCTGGGGACTCTTCTCCGAAGACTTTGGGTAATCTCCTCACTGTTCAAGACCCAGCTTCTACTCTTTTCTGTCATGTGTGTTGTGTTGGTGGTTTTCGTCTTTATTGTGAGGCTGACATCTAGACCGCTAGGAAAGCTGAGGCTTGGTGGTGTGCTGCTGAATTCTCCAGGAGCATTCACGTGACTGGCAGATGGAGGCAGCCAATCCTTTACGGGCTAACGATCACGGCACGGCTGCCAGGCCTGCTGCACACCCTTCAACGGGCCAGCAAGAGAAGTCAAAGGGAATTATACATGTTACCCAAAGCCTAGCTGCAAAGCGAGCCGGGTAAACAAACTGCTTCACTAATTCAAGCAGAAGGAAAGCAAGATATTTGGTGGCGTTGCCCCACGTTAGCCCGCTGGTGACAACTTGCAGCCTTGCCGTTGTGTTTAGCTGTTTGCTGGGGTGGATTTTTTGCTCCCAGAGATGGAGAAGTAATTGCGAGACCGTGGTTCCTTCCCCCAGGTGCTTATGCGCGCAGTCCCGGCGCACGTGCTCTTTGCTTCCGTCCGCGGCGAGAAAACAGCCGTGCCCGTCCCTGCAGGAGGCTCTGCGCAAAGCGGGGCTGAACATTGAGCCAGTGCACGCAGGAGGCTTTCCTGGGCGTGCTCCTGCCGAAAGGCGCCCGGGCACTGAGCCCAGCAGCGCTGGCCGCTCGGCGGTGGCAGCAGCAGCTCTTGAGTCGCCGTGCTGATGATAACGTGAGGACAGTTTTGCAGGCTGTCGGTGACCGTTGTGCCTGAGTGGGCCAGCTGAAGGGTAATGGGATTTAATTGCTCTTTGGAGGAGAGAGGGCTTTTTTTTTTTTTTCCTTGGCACTGTGGGATGCATTTAAAGAACACTTTATGAGGTGAGGCTGGAAGGGGAGAGGGAGTGGGAATGGCTATGAGCCTTTCTGGAGGGGGATGAAGCAGCTTTAGAAAGCAAGTGGTATTCTTAAACGCCTTTTTACAGTGGCTTTGTGGATCCAGGCTGTGGGTCCGTCGAATTCACGGCCCTGCTGCCTTTGGGCTCCCAGTCTGCCCTAGGTATCGGGGGCCTCTGTGGGACCGTTTTACTCCCATCCCACCGACCGTCTGTGCAAGCCACAGAAATCGCCCTGTAATTTAATTTGACTCCATCTCACGTGGTTTGCCTCTTTCTGTGCAGGGAGGAAACGTCAGGGGCATTGGCAGACCATGGCGGACGTGAATCCGGCGCGGCAGTAGCAGGGAGCCCTTGTCCGCCCGGGGTCTGGCACCAGCACTGGCTTGCAGTCTCCCCCTTAAAACTCGCTCCTTCCTGAGGAAATAAAAAGAGACGTCTTGGCTCCTTTCTCCCCCAGCAAGTGTCCTGGCAGTGGAGAAAGGTCAGTAATGGTTTTCCCCTCCCTTCTCCTTCTTCCTTCTGTCTGGCACGAGGAGCTCTGGCAAATCCAATTTATTTATTCATTTTTCATTCTTGGCAGTGCATTTGAAGCACTAACTAGTGCCGCGGGAAATGAGCTGTGGTAGAGCCCCTGCGGAGACCCAGGGCAGGACGAGTGCTGATGGATTGTACACGTTGGGACACTAAAGGAGCAGCTCTCTTTTTCCATGTTTAAAGGTGCCATAAAGCACAGTGCCCAGGATGCAGCTTAAATGAGCACACCCACAGGGGATTCCTGTTGGAGACATTTTTATCTACGTTAAGAATATTCATGGCTCCTTGTTTCTCAAGACTATGGCAATTTTCCTTATTTATTAAGAGTGGAGTAAAGGAAATCCGTTATCTATGTTTAAACATTTGTCCTGAAAACACCTTTTCAAATGCAGTGCTGCCTTTGGCTTTGCCTGCAAGCTTCTAGGTGGTGGTTGTGTTGTGCTTGGTTTTCTACTTTTTTTTTCCTACCAAATTAATCTCTCCTTCTTGCTTCTAGCCCAGAGATGATGAACTTGTATGATGGGCTTTTATGGTGTCTGTTAAACACTTCCTTTGAAGCAAGCTAAGCTAATGATATGGGTAATTAAACATCATGCTTCAGGATATAAATTGATTGGCGGCAGAATCAGGATGGCTTTATTTCCTCCCCACCGCCGCTGTCCCTGGCCCAGTATGGCCGTGCACAGACACCTGGGGCTAGTGTGTGTGGGCAACGTCATCTCTCTCTGAGCAGTCACTTTTATGGGAAAGGCTGGGGTTAATAGGAGCTGAGACATACCCGTGGTCTCTGTCCCGCTGTGCCAGGCTCCGTGTGTGGAGGTCCAGGTGGTTTCAGCAGACCTCGGTTCCCTGAAGTCTCAGTCTGGGCCCTGAAAAGGGGGATGCTCCTACCCGAGCAGGCTAGAGCAAGCTCTGTCCACTTCATTGCAAAGAAGCGTCTTGGACAGGCCCTTGAAATTAAATGGTGGCTCTTCCCATGCGAACATTAAAGTCATTATGGAATCTACATTTGCTGAAACGGTCTGCTTGGTGAAAATATTCCTTCCAGATAGCCCTTCACCTTGCTGTGCAGCTGCATAGTGCTCCTTCCTTTCCTCTTCCTGCATTTGATGGGCTGTGCTGAAATGCACCGAGAGTGGCCACGCACAGATCAGGGGTCGACTGGGTCTTTGATACCAGAAGCAGAGATATGATAGTGATGAGAACTTGTGGAAAACTCTCACCCTCGATATATTTTTTTTTTCTTTTCTAGCTACTTTGGCTGTGAAAGAAGAAAGAGGAGCTCGCTTTCTTTTAAGTTTTGCTAAGTAAATCCAAAGATGGATCTACAGCATAAGAAGCCACAAGCAGTTCATTAGCTGTTGGAGATGTGTCCGTTACCTCCTGAGGAAAGTGATAAATTTGTTTTCTTGCACGTTTTTATACTTTCCTCTCTTCCCCCCCAATAATTAAGACTGCTTAATGGCAATTTCTGTGACCCAAGTGTATCACTGACCCATGTTTGCAACTGCTAACTAGCACTGTGTGTTGCGTGTAATGTAAGGGCTTAATTTTACAGGGTTCAGAGTAACACCACTCTGTCTGTGGAGTACCTGTATCAGGCGAGCACTATCTGTAGCGTTATTTAATTGTTTGGAGCAAAGACAAAAGCAATGACCCACCTACCCTCCAAGGGAAGAGATAAAACTGTAGATAAGTTTGTATTTTCTGTTCTGAACAACAGGTTCAGAGACCTGCTTTAACAGCTGCATCAGCTTTTTTTTTTTTTTTTTTAAATCTCTGATCCAAAAGCTGTCTGGGAACTTTCCGCCAGTTTCCAGACTTGGTTTAAAGCTAAGCAGCGATCTCTTTTGAATCTCTTTTATATGCACATCTTCACTGTAAAGCTATACAGTAAACTTTTTTTTTAATGATTTGCCTTTTAGTGTCCTGCAGCACTGCACCTTTGTCCATCCATGAACTAGCATCCTGATCTGACACTTTGCAGCAGTGTAGTTCTGCTATTATTGAAAGACAGTACCAGTCTGTGCTTCAGGAGTCACAAGCTTTGTTTTAGAGCTGATGTAAATTGTCATACTGCTTGAAAGAAAGCGCACAGTCTCTGTTCAGTGGATTCTCTGCAGGGCTGAACAACAGGTTTTCCTTGACAAATCAGTTCAGGCGAGATCTTCAAAGACACTGACTGGCGTAGGAGTTAAGCGTTTATATACCTTGAGGCTCAGTGTCCATTCCTTTGCAGTGAGTCCTGCCCTAGCTAAAGCTGCTAGACACTGTCCTCATAAGGACTCAATAATATTTTCTAATAAAAATAGCTACAGTTTTATCTTGCCATTATTTCATTGCAAGTATTTGCAGCAAGTATTTTTTAGACTGCTTTATTTTCAGGAGTCTGTTATTAATTTTGGCTAATTCTTGCAATGTATTATCTTCAAATTGTTCTTCTGTGTCATAGTTATATGTCCTAAACCTTTAAATTACTCCCCATTAGAGCTGGAGTTGCAACTAGTGTGATTTCAGTGAACAGATTTTTTCAAACTGTTTCCAAACCCTGTGTTTCTATTGCGAGTCTTGTGCATCAATCCCCAGCTTCAGGAACCAGGTGAATTTCAGAGGGTTGCAGCTTAAATGAGGAAAAATCAAAGCCCAGAGGCACGCACGGGTGCAGACCGCACACCCTGACTGGAGGAGACACCTTGGCAGGATCAGCTCTGCCTTGCCACGTCAGGCTGAAGGAGGTGATTTAAAAATGAAAGGCTGATCCGTTTGGAAGCCCCCTTGCTTGGCTGGTTCTCTAGGGGAAACCCCAGCAGGAGCCCCATCTGAGCAGAGGCTGAAGGGGTGTTCCTGGGGCATGCCAAATTGCCCCTGGTCCGGGAATTTGGTCCAGCAATTTGGCTACATAACAGTGCCTTCAAGGCTGGGAAATCCAGGTGCCAACATTAGCCTCCGTTGAATCAGGTTAGCAGGTGGTTGTCCTCTTTCTGAGCCCCGAGGCTGCAAGCTGGTTGTTGGCAGCACAGTGTTAACAAAGGGCCGAAGTTTAAAAACCAGCAAAACAATGCGCTCACCTTCCTCTCTGCTCCCACACAGTCACTGAATATGTTCGCAGGGGATTCTTCAATGCCAGAAAGAGGAGGGGGAAAAAGAAACAGCCCAGCCCTTTCAAGGACTCTGTTAATGTCCCAGGGACTGAACTATATCCCAGGAGATGGAGCTGTCTTTCTTGCAGAAGAGCTGCAGAGCCTACTGGAAAAGCACATGTACCCAAGAACATTTTCATTAGACTCTATTATGGTCTGCTTTGATATGTTGAAAGATAAGGACAGAGTTATGCTAGTCGTGTTTTCTCTCTCTCTCTCCTTTCTTGGACACGTCCACATTGAAACCTAGAGTTCTTGGTGCCCGCTGTCCCAGTGAACTTTTGCCAAAGCAGAAATGCCTTCTTTGCCTCAGTCCTTACTGGTAAGACCAGCCCTCAGGAATCCCAAGCCCCTGAGACCAGAGGGGAAGTCTGGAGCAATGAAGTCTTACCTTTGATGGAGGAGGATCAGGTTAGGGAACACTTAAACAAACTGCACATACACAAGTCCATGGGCCCTGACGGGTACAGCGGGAGCGCTGGGGGAGCTGGCCGATGTCATTGCAAAGCCGCTCTTGATTATCTTTGAAAGGTCATGGCGTTTGGGAGAGCTTCCTGAGAACTGGAAGAAAGCAAACGTCACCCTTGTCTTCAAGAAGGGCAAGAAGGAGAATCTAGGGAACTACAGACCAGTCAGCCTCACGTCGATCCCTGGAAAGGTGATGGAGCAGCTCATCCTGGAGGCTGTTTGCAGACATGTGAAGGACAGAATCCCACGTCAAAGAGAAAAATCACCCTCCCCGCCTCAGTGGGAATTGCTGGGCGTATGAAGTAAATGAGTGTACTTTCACTGACATAAAATTACCTCAGTGAAGAACCAGCCCCTGAGTTTGTGATGATATTTTATTGGAAAAGGGTGGAAACCATGACTGATGGTACATCTCTAAGGACACGTAACCTAATTAACCCTACATGTCTCACGTGCAGTCTGCTGGGTTGCAAACGCAATGAAGCATTTCTAATTTCCTCCTCATATTGCCTTATACAGTTCACATAGGAGCTTTGGGCCAGGTGGGGGCTGGGAGAACGTTAGCACAAGCCTCCACCCTTTGGTTGCAAACCTCCCTGACAGAGGTGTGTGATGGTTTTCTTCAGCTACATATGAAAGAGAGAAGTTATGTATTAGAAAATCAGAGTACTGGATGTCATGAAGATGGTGTCTCTTTGGCTGTGGTGAAGGAGGTTGTGGGAGCCCTGGGGAGCCAGTTCTCAGAAAGCGAGTGCAAGGTTTTTGAAGTGCTGAGCGAAAGCATGCGTAATATTTTGTATGGATGGTCCTTCAAAGAACCGTGTTTGTGCCCCTGGCACCCTGTGCGTGCAGAACCTCACAGAAACTCCTGGAGAAAATTGGGCATCTGTGGGTTGGGAGTTTCCGAGGATTAAACCAGCACTGCAAAAAGCCAACTTTGCAAACTGATGTCAATTTTGTATGTGATTTTTTCTTCATATAGAGCTTAGTGTCTAGCTGCTGTTGTGGAAATGGAAGCATCTCAAGTTTAGGTTATACAGAAGACCTGGACTCAGTGAAATCAGATCTTAGCTTGCCTGACTCTCATCAATAAAGTGCAGACACTCATGTTTGATTCTAGTTATCAACCATTTCTCTCTTCATACCGGTGGGTTTGTGTGAAACACCTAATACAACCTTGTGTCAAGGTCTCTCTGAGAGACAGCATTTAACTAGAAAAGGCTTTTTCCCCTCTCTCATTGTGCTACTAGTTAATAATCATAGCAAATGGAGAAGCAATTGAGAATGATTTAGGCTGTTATGCCACAGCAATGGTGGCTATTTTAGACCTACTGGAAATAAGATCTTGATTATAAGGACTTTAAAATGACATGTGAGGGAGGACAGGAGCATGGTAGTTTGATCACAGTGCTGTATCCCGAAGCTCGGGAGGATGAGGCCAAATGTTAAGACTCACTACTTACTTCTCTCTCTCACTTGAACGCTTGCCCTGGCTGTGTGCTGCTAGGGGTGGGATGGGATGGAAGTGCCAGTTTTTGGGAGGCAGTTTGCGTTTCCTGCTAAGGTTTTAGAAAGCAGAATGTTTGTGTTTTCTGAAGCAGTTACCTCGATAGATAATGACCAGGCCTCACCCAACTAAAACGTCCCCATGCCTTAGCAACTGCCTTCCACTGCTAGCAAATGATGAATTGAGTAATCTATGGTGCAGTGCTCCTGGCTGCGAGGTTGTAAATGGCATGCGTGTGGCTCCAGAAATATGAGATCTCACATTGGTTTTTAAAGAACTGCAGCAACAGTAACGCTGATTATATCTTCTTCTCCCAGGGAAAACGTGCTGAACTGAAGTCTGCTCCAGACAGGCCCATGTATCAGTAGGTGATGAGCGTGTGCGTCTGACAGCAGATGCTTCCCTTTAAGGGCTGCTGAGCTGAGAGAAATACTTCTTCCTGAGACATTTTGCAGTAAGTTAGCATGTTATTGTACGTGAACTGTTGCTGAGGCGGTTGTTGGCAAACAGGAGCCATTTAGAAATAAAATGAGAATGAAACGAATCATAGAAACAAAGCTTTTCCTGTTAAAAATGATGCCTCTGTGCCCTGAGCATCACCACGGACCGAGTTCATAGCCAGTGTGGTTGTCCATCTTTTTATTGGCTTCAAGTGGGTGATGCCAGTTTGTACCAGTCAAGGCCTGAGGTCAGATATTCACGCCGACAAACCAACGGAAGTAGCTATGTGAGAGCAGCGCTCTCATGTTTCTAATCCTCAGCAGGGAGTTAGTAGGAAGATGGGACTGTCTGGCTGCTGAGGAATAGGTTGTGGCATCTAAAGTAAGCTCTGAATCTGTGCGTCGTCCTGAGCACTAGGTTTCTCTGGCAGCAAAAGTGATGTTCGCTACCTTCAGTTTGTTGTGATCCAAGCAACTGTGGGGCTACGCTCTCCAGTCAGATCAGGGCAGTGAAAAGGGCTGGGACAGCTGAAATGACTTGCAAAGGTTTATGGGGAAGTTGCTTGCTTTGAGGGTTTTTTTTGTTTGTTTGATTAGTTGTTTTTAATTTAGACTATTGCAATGTTCTGATTAGAGCAAAACTTTGCAAACTGTTGAACTGGTATAACTGGGGTGGCTGGGGAAGAGCGTGCTATGTCATACGCTGGCCTCGTGCCGGGAAAAAAAGAAAATGTTGACTCAAGCCCTAAGGGAAAACCCGAAGCTTGCCTAGCCTGGTAAGTCCGTCTCCTCAAATGGAGCAGGCTGGCAGCTGGCTGGGGGCTGCCTTGCAGCAGCCTGTTAGTCTCGGGGAAGCACTTGTTGCCTGGAGTGAGCTCCTGTTCCAAAGTCCGAGCTCCGATCTGGGTTGTCTGTTCACAGCTATATCCTGTTTTGTCCCTGTTCTTTTTCTCCTGTGTGCTAAATGCTGTATTTCCTAACTGCTCGGAGATCGCGGTTTCCAGCCCCTACCCGCCTACCCGTGGTCTTTGGCACTGAACAGGAGACAGCGAACGTTGAGCCGTGGCCATCAGCAGAAGCACCTTGGTGTCCTGCACGATGCTTGTCTGTGGACAAGGCCCATTGTCCCTCGAGTCCTGCCGCTCTGTCCCAGGGACAAAAATTCCTTTCTGTCTGCAGACCACAGGGCATTTTCACTCCAAACCCTTGGGTGACACACACCAAAAACAGCTGGGAGGCTTTAACACCACTAGGAGAACGTGGAGGTGCAGTTTACCTGGGTCCAAGCTCTTATGTTTCAGTGCAAAGTGAAAGGCAGCTATAATCAAAAAGTGAATTTAAGAGGTGGGATGTTATTTGAATCCTCTTGGGTTGACAGGGCTGACTCTGAGAGCTGCTCATCTAGAACAGAGCTGCTCTCCGTTTTTAAGATGGGCAGGAGCCTGACGCTGGCTCTGAGGCTTAGCTTCGCCTTGTCCTTCTGGGAAGTGGCATACCAGGCATCAATGGCTCCTGCTGTGAGCTTGAGCAAAAGGTCTTCTGCAGGCTGGCCGCATGTGGGAGAGGCTCACTGTACCCTATCACGCAAGCTCGGCTGGAGCCCTCCTGCTGTGTCTGGTCCTCTGAAGAAACGCAGGAGCATCCTGTTAAATAGTGACTTTATGATACACTCCAAAGGGACGTTGAAGGAGTCCAACAAACTCGTTTGCATTAGGGCTGCAAGGTGGAGTGTGATGGCAGCAGGGAGGAACCACACAGTGCTGCCATCGCTGCTTGCTAAGAGTCGGAGCAAGCAGAAGCCTTCTGTGCCTGGCTTTGCTCCAAAATTGCTGTCTGCTCCATCCGACCGGCGGAGAAGCTGCCTGAGCCCTGCTAGAGGGAAAAGTGACAAAGCTGCAATCCAAATGTGGCTCTTTCATGCTCTCTGAGTGACAGAAAACACCTGACACAGTGTGTTGGGGAAGGCTGCTGCTTCCTTTCAGCATGCTGACAGGGGCATTAAAATGTATTTATAACAGCTGGGGATGGCTTGCCCTGAGGAGTGAACTTAATTCGTAGTCTGCCAGGCACTCCTTTATGAGTGACAGTGATTTGTCCCCTGTGTGTTCATTCTCCTTCTTGCCCTCTTCCGTTCTCCTTGCATTTTATAAAGCTGTATTTGACAGTCTAATTTCATATAACTAATAACATTATGTAGTGAAATGAGCTCAAATGTCCGTTCAGCTCTCCAACACTAAGCTGCTTGATAAATACTACTTTTCCCACCTGTCCTGTAGAGCCGCTGCTGTAGTTAAGACTTCTGATCTCTCTTTAAAACAAATATTTTGATGAGAGAAGTGCTCTGACATCTTTCTTCCATGTGACTAAGCCAGGGAAGTCTTTCAGACAGCTGGAAGAGGCCCTTTGTTGATAAGGTGCAGCGAGTATCTCAATAAAAAGCTAACCTGCAACCTGAAAGCGGTCGTTTTAATTTTTCAAATAGAGATCTTGACATCACATCTCAACCCTCTCCTTCATCGTGACACCTAAACAAAACGAATGCCGGAATCCCAGCCCTGCTGCAATCGGTGAGGGCGCTGATGTGGATTTTGACAGGCGTCAGGCTTTGCCTCCGTCGCTGCTGGTTTTTCCCATTGCTCCCCGGTCTATAGCCATAGAGAGCCAGATGGCTTCGTACAGGTGAGAGGGGCCTTTCTGGCAGAGGATCTGGATGAGGCTGTTACAGTGGGAGATGGCAGAGGGAGCTGCGGAAATGCAGGGCTTTGGGAGGGAGCAGGACGCCTCAGAAAATCGACAATTTGAGTTGCCTAATTAGAGGGATTTTCTTGATAAGACTCACTGGTCGGCTTATAGCTGAGGATATGTATTCCACACACGCCGTAGCTGCACACAAGTTCCTGTCACCCAGAGAAATGACTAAGTTTTTGTAATGACTTTGTAAAAAGTTTTTTGTTCCTGGCCACAAAATGCCTTAGGGCACTCAGTTCCAGTGGTTGAGCCTGGGGAAGAAATTTTCTTTCAGTAGCTCCTCTCATATGTAGCAAGGAGATATATCTCTGTGGTCTGGTATGGAAAAGGTGCAAACGAGCATTTGCTGTGTCACCACTGACTTCTTTATCCTGCTCTCGATCTTCTATACCTCTGTCATCACCTTATTTTTCTCTCTGGCAACTATTCAGTCCCATCTGCTACCCCTGTCCCTGCGAGGAAGTGTCGACGCAGGTCACTTCAGGCGCCCACTTCTGGAGCCCATTTACTTTGGAGAGGCAAGCCTGTCCTCGTCCTTTCTTAAGCCAAAGGACAGGACATTCAGCTGATACTGAACCAGTTCAAGGAATCAGACTTTCCAGAACTGTTTTGAAGCAAATACTTTTAAAATCCCATTTTTTGAGTCTCTGCTTCTTCAAGTAATTCCACCACATTACATCTATGAATAATATGTTTTGGTCAAGTCCTCCATCAAATTTTTGCTAGCAAGCTGCAACAAAAGCTTTTGATTGAAAGCTGAGTCTTTTACAATGTAGCCCTGGCCTGCTGGCCTCATCTTTTCTCAGCCATGCCTCATCCTTGGCATCTGAACATTAACATGGATGTTCCTCACTTTCAGCTAGATAAATTCTCTAAAAAGGGAGGGGGGGGGGGAAAAACAGCCCAAAGTTGGTAGCCTCTCAGACCTCATGCATTCAATGGAGCAGTGCAAATGTCTTTGCTTATCACCCTGTTTTGCAGGATATCAGAGCACGTGCTCCAGAAATGGAAGAAACACATCTTTTTCTACTCATTACCTGTGCTCCCACTTCCCACGTGAAAACAGAACATGTAGGGAGGTGACTGGTAACAGATTGTTCTGCTCATATTTTACCTTTCCTGTTCCTTACCGTGCTGTGCAAACACAAACCAACAGTGCTGACTTCGCTTTGGGGGAGAGGAGGAGGAGGGAGGACATCACACAGGTAGCAGCTATGTGCTCCCTTGCTCTTTCAGCCCCTATGAAGTGGAAACTCAGACCTGGAGAAGAAGCCAGAAAAGTACTTACTATTGTATTTTTAGCAATAAATATGGCCATGTGGAGTGATTAGAAAGATGGCAAGTGCCAGACTGTGAAAAGGTTACTTTCTGATGTTTGCACTGACGGTTCTTTTGGCCGGTCTCAAACTCACAGTTGATATGGCCTAAATTAGCAGATCTGAGTTGCACATCTGAGAAAAGCTGCAGATCTTTTTTTCCTTCTTAGCAGTCTTTATGAAGTTGGCTCAATGGATTTTTTCCACTCTTACTCATGAATATACATTTTAAATGCTTACTTTAGAAACAACTGTGGTCCTTGATCACCTTCCTGTTTACATGTTGACGTTGTATGCGGAGCAAAGGGACCCCTCTTGTAATTCGTCTCCCTCCTCCACTCTCTGAGCTTTGTCACCCTCCTTCGGGATCTCTTTTCAAAAGATCAAGAGTAGAGAAAAGGCTTCAGATGCCATAAATATTGCAGGAGCCAGTGTTCATCAGAGAATGGCCTCCTTTAAGATCAATATGTCTTCCTGAGGGGGCATTCAGTCCTTCAAAGTAAACAAGCTGGGAACATTAATTCAAATGCTTTTATACTAAATACATATACATGAATTGGCCTATGTGGCTGCGACAAATAAGTGTTATATAAGTGAGGTTTAAAACAAACCACACATGCAGAAAAAAGCAGACTCTGCAAATTTACTAGGTGCAAACCAATTCCTACTGCAGATCTTCTGACGACTGAGATAATTTCGTTAAAGGGCTGAAAGGAAGTTCTCTTAACCTTTGTAAATAGATTGATCTGGGCTCTAAGACTCCTTTCCTGGGAGGAGGAATACCATTATGCTGATGCATAAGTCAGGACGTTCGGCCAAACTTGCTGAGCGTGCGTTTTTGCAGTCTGTCGTTGCCTGCACTCACAAACGTGTTCAGTGCTGTGGCGGGGAGAGGGACGGAGGGGGGTTACCACCATCTCCAGGAGGGAAGGTGGAGGCAACCTGCCTTTATTTCTTTCTGTGTCTGAAGCTGAAAACTGGCTCAGAAAGAAGTCTGTTGTTTTGAGCCAGTCCTGCCCGAGGTGGACGAATTGCGTAGCAGTCAGTACACGGAAATGAAAGCCTGACAAAGATTTGGCTTTTCTGGGAGCTGGGCAATGCCATTTGACTCCTTCCTGATTTTGATGCCAACTTCCCTCCTCCCAGTGCCACAAAATACCGCGAGGAGTTAAACTTGTTGGACAAGGGATCCATGGAAATTCAGGTGTTGGGAGCGGTGTGCTTGAGGAAGTAATTCTTTTCCAGGTTTCTCTTCCAGCTCCCTGGCCAATCTCATCTTGCTGGCAGGGTGATATGACTGCAGAGGATTCACTCTACTGGGGAGAAAGAATAAACCCAACAGTTTTTGCAGTAATTTCTGAGTTGCATATGCATAATCTGCAAGATTGCTCTTTCTCAGTGCATATCTTACATCAACACAAACCAGAAATCATTCCTTTTGATTCAATGCAGTCCCATTGTGTTAGAAATCTGGCAAGCACAACGTACAGCCATATGATCTCCTGATACTTTGATGGAGATTTTATGAAGTCATAAGGCAGAATACGACTGATTCCATGAGAGCCTCCTGCTCGCTCTAGAGGGCGTCAGAGATGAGACTTTCGGAAATCAGAATGATCCCGAACAGAGTATTTGAAGCTGTTGGTATTCAAGGTAGCACCTGTCCCTCAGTAAAATTATAGTCTCCCGCAACTCTGGAGGAGTTAAGCGTTCTTACGAACACTTGAGGCTTTAGGTTATTAACTCTGGATAATGGTTTCAGGAAGATCCTTCCCTGATAAAGTGTAATAGAGGAGAGAAGCGAGCAAAAATTTTGCTAGGGAACAAGAAGAGGTTGATCAGAGAGAAACTGTTATTATCATGCATTTGAAAAAAAAATTAGAATAGCTAGGTAGAAGGAAGGGGAAGCAGAAAAAATCTAAACAAGTACAGGAGTTAGCAGGAAAATAGCCTTGTGGTCATTAAGTCAAATCTGGCACAGCTGGTAATTCCTAAAAATCACATCATATGATAGCAAGCATGGCGGCTGGTATGATAGCAAGCATGGCGGCTGGTGGCTAAAGTGGGGGGCAAGGTGAAAACATTTACACTGCTGTGATCTTTTTTTCCTTGTGTTTGAACAACTAGAGAAATTCCTTGTAACTCACAAGTTTTGTGATTCTGCAGGGTGGAAAGAGTCAAAAACCTTCGGCATGACTGGGCCAGGCGTCCTGACTGGGCCAGGCATCAGTATGACAAAAACGTATCTCCAGGCCCATGCAGACGCAGACTTGGAGTGCTGCAGACATGGTAAAGTACCAACATCTTCATTTTTTATCACTGCCGTCAGTTATGTTAACCTACCGGGTTTGTGTAACCGCTCACCTGAGCACAGAAGTTAAAGGATCGTAAACATGAAGAGGTTGGCTTTTTTTGTTACATGAGTGAATTTTTCAAGCATGGAGGAACTGCTGACCGGATCAAACCAGCAGTCCGCTGAGACCAGCTGACCCTGGCTCCAAAACACATCATGTTAGTGCCAGTGAGCTGGGCACTACCAGGGCTTTGCTCTCCTGGCAGGGAGTTCTCTTGGGCTAGCTCCAGCAGTGGAGGTGTTTGAAGATCGTGGGGCAAATTAACCCCCCGGAGAAAATTATATGATTCACTGAAGAGTCATGCAATTACAGCAGTGGGTTCTCTTTGTCTGTCTTTGGTTTCTGAGTTAGCCCTGAATCACACTTTCAAGCTTTTTCCTACAGTCACTGGGGTAAGAAGGTATTTTGGGGGAGCAAGGAGGGAGAGGTACAGAGGTCACATACTCTTAGGTTTTAGCTGCCTTAGTGCTTAAACTGGGCTATGTGAATACCTGTGCCTTATCTTCATGTTCCTGCTCTCCCATGTTTTATTTTTGCATTAAGGACTACACCAGTTCAGGGATCCAGGACTTTACTTTTCTCCTTCCCGCCCTTCCCCTTCACTGATGCCGAACATAAAATGCGGGTAGTGTGCGCTTGTCCTGATACATGCAGGTTACACGCTCTCTGCCCTTGCTGTGACCCTGTCAATGTAGGTAGGTATATTCTTATCCCTTTACTGAGTTAAGCCTTTGAAGTAGTTGATGAATTAGTTTTTACAGAGTTTTTAATTTCTTTTCTGCCTGTGTACAGAGTCTCTCTGATCTTGGGTGATGGAGAGCAGCTTTGTATCACAGCATGGTGTGCTGACATACCCATACATGAGGATGTGTCTTTCATGCCTTCAGGTGGGGGTGGCTCAGTCCACCTATTTTTCTGAGTACAGTTTGTTTCTGGGTCACAAAATCTCCACTCAGCAGCCTTGAGTGCTGCAGCTAAGAGTCATTGGGAGGCCAGTGCCACAAGTAAGCAACGTGCAAGGACAGGCGTTGCTTGGTCATTAGTAAAAGAGAGCTTTGTAAGGTGGGGAGCAAGGCCGGCAGCTAAAAGGCTGTAGCTGAGAGGCTGTCATGCTGCTCCCCATGCTCTTGGTTTTGAATGGCAAATTCCACTCTTTGCTGCAGAACGATAGACTTGCTAATAATTTTGGCAAAGGAAGCTGCCTGCTCATGGGTCCTGAGGCACCCCAAGTTCTCCTATCCAGCAGCTGGCACAGGATTTCCATGCATGTTTTTCTTTGCCTTTAAACTAATGGGCTGAAATCTCCAAGTAACTTTATTTTGATCTCTCCAGTTTGGGGCTGTATTTCTCTGAAGGAGGGTTGATGGGATGCAAAACTACCAGCCAGAAGAGTCAGTTTTCTTGTGGGCATTCTGGTCCTGACACGCAATAGATACAATTCAAGGGAAGTTCATACAGGAGGGCTGGAGGAGCAAATGATAAATCCAGCAGACCTGGTAAGGGTGCTGTGAGTTATTCCTTCACCTTGGGCAGCTCCACAATATATATGTGCGTTTTGCCCAAGGCCTTCCAGCTCACAGATCCCTCTGTGCTGCCCACTGCAACGAAGACGATAAAGACTCCCAAGACGTCTCCCAGGGCCTCCGATAGGAAAGCCACAAGCTCTTGCTCTCCACCTGCACTCAATACTGTTGGAACGGGTCTGCTTGTTTAGGACTGTGTGCACTTTCTTTCTCAGAAAGTGTCTGACATCAGAGCTCTTTCTGAAGAGCGTGAAAACATCCATGTGGGCTGAATATGTGGAGGAGTATCAATTCAGACTAAAATCAATATCATTATATATATTTTAATCAAGAGCTCCTAAAATATTTGCAGCATTGTGAGTAACTGAGAGGTGATGTTTGACAAGCTTTTGGATTTATCAAATTGACGTGTTTTCCATGTATATAGCTGGTAGATCATTTTTTGGAATTTGTATTACTCTACTGCAAAAAAACTTTGAAAGGAACGAGAACGCTTTATAGCAAGAGCATCCAAACAGTCTAGAAGGGAAGCATCTACTGCCCAAATTATTGTGCAGAATAAGAGCACACGTCTCCCTGAGTAATGCACCATTATTTCTTCTTTCATTAACTCTTGTGCTTGAGCGAATGTTTCACATTAATGAAAGCTCTTGATAGGTGCAATTCTCCTCTCCCTTCCCAAATGAAATTCTGATCCAAAGCCCCCTGTAGTCAGTGCAAAGACTCTCGTTGACTTCATGGCTTTTGAAGCAGACCTTAGGGGGTTTTTTTAGACACAGAGAAAAGCAGTTACAGCTTCCTTACAGCTACAGCCATCCCGCTCCTTCCCCCTCTTCTTTTCGTACTGACTCTCATGGTTATGACTCCACAGGTTCTCTTCTGATCTGAATATCTAGTTTTAAAGGGAGAATTCCCAGTACTCTGTACAAGTACAAAGAAGCAGGGTCTGTCCATATGGTCAGTACTGACATGGAAAGCCAACTCTACCTGAGCAGTGGGCTAATATAATGCAGACCACCTGTCTGGTAGCTATGTGGCAGATTAGGGTGGGCTTGTGCCCAAGTGATTTAATTTGCCACTAAAAATCTGTTCCCCAGACCTAGTGGAACAGCGCGGTACTGGTACCAGTCCAGTAAAGAGCACATCAGGCTGCTGAAGGCAAAATGAGGCATTGGTGTACTGGAAATCTGGGTGACAACAAGCCACATACCCACCAGGATTAGCTCTGTGCAAAGCTTCCCTCAAAAGATAGCTTTGTGTTTTGCTCAGCTTGGGATTTTCAGTCTATACGGTGCTGGTGCCCACCTACCCTTCATGGCCAGGCCAAATGGTGAGGCAGGCCATTCCCCAGCAAATGAGACCCATGAAATGAAAATGCAGCAAAGGGTTTTTGTTCTTTGGTTTATTTAGTTTGGCTCCCACTGTACCTCACTCCGTGACTAAAGGTGGGGAAGGCACGAGCAGGCAGGCTGCAATATAAAAGGTTAGCTGCGGAGAGCTGATGTATGAACAAGCAGAAGACAACACTGAAAAAAGGTCAGCTGTTTAAATGGCCTGATTTAAATAAGGCACACGTCAGGCTCTACTGCCCCCAGAGGAGATTCCTTGTGTGGGTTTATGAACTCTGGGAAAGGGGCCAAGTTAGCCCTAATTATATTCTATTTAATCAGCTATTTAAATAGCGAACTGTTTTCTTGGCTCTCTTCCCCGGCGAGATCACATCTTTATACTGTTGACCTTTTTATTTTACGCAAGAAGCTCTCTTGTTGGTTTGGACCATACTTCTTCTGAACCCAGGTAAGTCGTCTGCACTTAGCTTGCTCTTACATCACCTCTCTTCTTGGAGGAGAGAAAGTCCAAGGTTATTTATTTCACGTGTTCTCAATATAAAAAAGAAATGCAGAATTTCATTTTTTCCACTTTCACTATGCAAACTCAAGAAAGCCCGCTGGAAAAAAAAAAAAGGCAGTAAGTTTAAAGATGTAAGGTAAGCAGATTTCCAGTAAATATCAGGAACCTTTTGTAGCTTGTACTTTGAACAGTACTTGGAGAAAAGCACAGCTCAGGGATCTTTAAAATATGTATCGCTCTTCCCTTTCAAAGCTTTAATTAGCTATAAAGAAATGACAGGAGAGCAAAGGAGCTAACTTTCTGAGAAGTCCATGCGGTGTGTTTCACAGGACTGTTCTCCACCATCAGTACTGAGTTCCTCTGAAAGTCAGCAGGGTCTGGAAGTAGATCAGTTGAAGAGCAGACAACAAAAACCATACTCAGGCCTTTTCCACCTCTCGGTTTGGGACGGAGTCAGATCCAGGCTATGTACAGTTTTCTTTCTAAAGAGCTAATGTCATAGGTTTTGTCCTGGCTCCTACCTGCTGGTGGATTGAGATCAACATATTATCTTTGGGAGCTGGAAGCAGACATATCACAGTTACAGCTGTAATTTCCTTCAAAGCATTTCTGAGCCTCCAGTGCTACTGAGATGTCTAATATTCTGTGTTAGACCAGAGGTGTCCAGTTTCTCAGTTGCTTCTCAAGAGTTTGGAGAACGATTTAATCAGACTCTTGTGGATTTAACAAGGACAACATGCTACCAAACAGCAGCCAGGTGGATTTTAATGAGGAATGGGCCAGCTTATCTTGTAGCTAACCTCATGCTTTCCAGCTGGACATGGAAGTTTTAGTAACAGCATTTTATATCTTTTGCCCTTGGCTCTTCCGAATGGCCCTCTTTAGAAGGAACATCCTTATGCTTCAGTCGCTAAAGTCACCGTCTCTGAAAGAGACCTTTGCCATCTCACCTGTGCTATGGTGTGTTTATGGTTACAGAAACGTTGAAAATATGGTTGTCAAAGAAAAGTACCATTGATGCTGCAGAAACCAATCTCACAGGACTCTGCGCCTTCTGTGCTGCTTCCCTTTCTGCCCAGCACTTCGGTTCAGGTAGGTCACGCTCATAGTTGTGAAGACCGTTGTCCCCCGGTTGTGACCATCTCGCTGGACTCGGCAAGTTGTGTGCATTTCATCACCCCCTTGCAATGCTGCTGGGATGCTGGGGAGAGGATTTTGTCCTTGTTCCGGCAGCGGGGCATGCTTCTGCTGCCCCAGGAGGCCGGGGGTCCCTTGTGCGCCAAGGTGATGTCTGCTCTGCAAAACTGAAGAGGTATGGGTATGGCTTTTGAAGAGGTATGGGTTTACTGTTAGGATGCAAACTTGCAAACGTGCAAATCTGCTTTCTCAGATCAAGGACCTAGCGGTTGCTACGTTGACAGCCACTGAGACATTTCAGGCATTTCTGGGCTTCCAGGGAGGGGAGCAAAAGCAGTTTCCCAACTGAGAAGTGCGGAAGTGGCCTCCGTTTGTAGGGCAGCTGCTGCGGCTGCCTTTCTCCGTACCTGTCCTCTCCTTTCTCCCTACTCCTCGTTTTGCTGTGATGTGCATCCACTGGTGGCACCTGAAGGAAACAGTCAATATTGTTTCCCCTGTACCGGTAAATGCACTTTTCCTGAGGAGGAGCCTGGTAATTCCTTGGCACAAAGTGTGTCCGTCCTTCACCTATACACAACCCAATGGCACTCTGGTCCTGAGGGGACAGACAAACTGAATGTTAATGACAAATTAGCACCAATCTTTACTTGGAACATTTTCGTTTCCGGAGGAGTATCTGAAAACAAAAGCAACTTGCATCAAAGGAGTCCATGGGCAGGCGAGGGAAGCATCAATAGAAATCATCTGCTTTTGAAAACAGCAGAGCTATTGCTCCACCGTGCATTCCCCTTCAATGCCTCTCTGCCTCCCTGAGGAAAACTGCTCCATGCGTCCTGGATTGCAGGAGTCTCAATGATTCAGGTCTCCCTTTCCCTCTTTGGTAAGGTAAGGCAGGCTCCAGGATTAGTTATGCATCTGATTGTGCCTCTAATAAACTAAATGTAATTAAAAAATTGAGCAGGGCCATTGCATTTTAACAGCTTGGAGCTTTCCCTGTGGAAGGATCAGCAAACAGTGAAAGAATATGAAGATTCAGCTCCTTGGCACCTGCTGGGCAGCCTCTGTCAAGATTAACAACATCTCACCAGGTTATTAGAGTGAACATGAATACTTTGGAGGCTCTGTGGGTAGTTATGGTATCACATTTTATTATCTTCCACTGAAATGAAATTACTTATTGTAATTGCTTGTCAGTCACAGGCCAACAAATCTGACAAAGGGAAGCTTTTGTACTGTGAATGGGGAGTGGGAGACAGGGAAGGCAGACTGAGCAAAATTCTGTTCTCATTTTTGTGTGGGGAGGGGGGGATATTGAGAAAATATAGTTGGAGAGGGAGGGAGGGAAGGTCTTCTGCTCCTTGCTTTGCATAGTGATCTGAGACAAAGCATTATGGCCAAATGACCTAAACTGAGCAAGCATCTTCAAAAGCCATGAAGGGAATGAGTGAGCTAAGCCAGGGTGGTAAGTTCGGTTGGGTGGAAGTGACTGCTTTGTGGGTAGTGTATCAGCCACAGCGGCTCAGCAGAGTTTCTCAATAACATCAAATATTATATCTCATGGAGGCAGCACTGAAGTTTGATACCTGGGGAGCGCTGGTCAGCAGGAGGTGTAAGCTTTGCACATCGCAGAGATCAGAGCCAGACAAGAAAATGATCTGTTTGGTGTCTTGAAGAATCAGACTTGAAGGAGAGAGGACAGCGCCTGGGAACAAAGGTGCTGGAAACAAAAGGGAGAGGAGAGCACTGCAGATATTTGGAAGTGAAGGTTGTTGCATCAGCGACTGCGTGTGTTCTTCTAAGAACAGCTCAGAGCACCACGACTGCAGTAGTCAAGTAATCATGCGTAGTCTCGTCTGGTGCAAGAGAGAGACGTGATTGTTTGAACTGAGGGCAATCAGCAGTTCAGGGCCACCACAGCATCTCGTGTGCCACTATAGCCAGTAGTGGATACCTAGATAAGGCCACAGGAGCAAGGCATCATTCAGTACTTGCTCAGTCTTCATTCCCACTTTTCTGCCACCTGCAGCTCAGACTTCCAAGTCAGAAGTATTCTATTTGGATTTTCCATCCATGATATTGATATTCCATCACTTTATCCAGTCACATTTAGGACCTGTGTCAATTATAGGACGTGTAGCCTTGAGCAATATTTGAAGTACTTGCCTCCTTTTATTTATTCTGAGCTTGTTACTTCCTAATTTCATTTGATATCTCCTAGCTGCTGCTCCAGAAGAGACTGTGCACAATTGCTCCTTATGCTATGACTCATGCTTCTCACAAAATGCTGGCTCTGTGACTGATAATCACATACCTCCTCAAGCAGTGAGATATCTTGAGATAGTTTTTGTTATGTAATCACTGTTAACAATTAGAGCTCAGCATTAAACAAACAGGTCAGTTTTCATTCTGAGTCATTTTATTTAACATGCCTTTAGGCTATTAGACTGGGCGGGTTTTTTTTGTTTTTTTTTGTTTTTTAAGCATGTCTTCATAAAAGCTCATGTCCCTTTTTATCTGCAGATCAGATTTCTTGACTGTCTTTGTACTAGAAGATCAACCAGAGTAGCATCAGCTTTTCCTTCCTCTCGGTAGTAACTAAACTCCAGTACTTTATTAGAGACATAAAGGATGCCTAGTCATACAATTACAGCTCATACCTTTTGCTATTTTGGTTCCTGCCCTATTGACTGCTTTTTGAATCATGAATGAAAATGTAGTGTTTACGTGTCAGTTTTACAACCTGATGGTAAGACTAGCTGTTACGACATGCGCTGTTATTTTGAACTGTAGCTTTATAACTGTAGCTACATCCCTTCTTCCTTTAAAGTTTATTCTATGATGAAGCATCTAAATGTGTACTGGTTGTGGTAACAATGGCAAGCTTTGTTAACAGCAAGGGCAGAAGGAGTCACTGCGATTGTTCAGATATCGTGTATAACACAAACTGAAAAATGTCGTGTAATAGTTCCTATTGCTCCTATCTTCTGTATGAGCTGCAATGTGCCCTTAGGAATGACATCCAATCTTGATTTAAAGCAGAGGTGAATCCATCACGTCCTGTCTTCCTCTAGTTAATTATCCTCATCACTGGAAACATGAATCTTATTTTAAATCAGAGACTTTACATTTTAAATTTTTAGTCCATGAATCTTGTAATTTCTCTTTCTGATATATGTAAAATGCCCTAAACTAATGGAAGTCTTCACTTCCATAAAGATAATTACAGATAAGGTGCTCAAGTGTTATGTCCAATTTGAATTTCAAAATGGAAGTGATTAAAATTGCTATACTCTTCGGTAAGGAGGTTTGAACCTTTCTGGATTTTCATGATTTTAGAAGGTGAGATGCTTCTGTAATGACATAATCAATATCCTTCTTTGAGAGATAGGAGCTGGTTCTGTAGACCTCTTATCAGAAGATCTCACCAAATGACTGTGGCCAGGTAGCATACGTGTGACTTGTGCTTCTTAGTTTGAAACAAGTGCTATACTTTTCCAGGACGGTAGTCTTTTAAATGTGGTTTGTTTCTTCATTTGTTTGTTCAGTTCCTACTGATCTTTGGGCTACAGATTGTAAGGCTTGATGGATCATCTTAGACTGGATGAAATATATATTAATGTGAACGTCTTGTGAACTACAGATGTTTTCCTTCATAAACTTATCTGGTGACCTGTACGGTATTACGCTGTCTGGCATGGTGCTGCGCATAGCTATTTAGTCTTGCCTAAGTTCACTTTGAAGAAATTAATGAGACCTTGGTTGAGACTGGGAGTGTAGAAATCGGTCCAGATTTTCTGTCCTTTGCAGCAACGGTTATCTTTAGAGTTCCCCAGCTGTCACTAGACACTCCAAAGTGCTGTAGTTCTTACCGTTCAGAAGCGAAAAGGAAAGAAAACATTACAAAAGCAGCAACAAAATACACCCTTTCTTTGGTTTTCTGTATATCAGATGACAGAAGTCACCAACAGGAAACAGAAAATAGAACTGGACAAAATACTTCTGAATGCCACTGTTCAGTCATTTACAAAAAGGAAGGCTTGTCCCCTGCGTGAGACACTTTTAAGTGCTTCATCTTCTCTTGGACACCTTTAACTCCTTTGGCAAATTATTCCAGTGATCTTATTGATCACTTTTTGGCGTGTCGCCTAACACAAATTACAATTTACTCCTTTTTAGTTTCAATCCCTTGCATCCTGCTGTGACACACATAGTTTGGCCATGTAGTGGGATTCATTTTTTCTTGCACGCTTAATGTTATTTATAGCTCTATGCTGTTTTTAACCTTCTCTTCAACATCCCCTCCTGCTTCTAATCTTCACCTCTTTGAGGAGATCATGTCACAGTCATTATTTAAACGATAGATTTGTTTTTCTTTATGTGGGACAAATATCCTGACTACAAGGTTGGATTACAGTTTTACTTGTCTCATCAACCCCCGTTTTTGAGGTCATATCTTCTTCCACTAGCAAACAAATATGTAACACAGTAAAGTTGAAAAAGAGTGAGGCTGGGGTTCTGGTCTGTGCTTTGCCCAAACGCTATAACCAGGGTAGCCTTCGCAGTCACAGTCTAGCCCTAGGGGCCTTTTCCAAGGCTTAGTTAAGTCAATTGAGACCATTGATTTAAAGTGATGAATTGGCTTTTCACTGCTTGTGTGGGTAAGGTTATTCATCTGCTTTGCAAAATAAGGTCCTCTAGATGGAAGTAATGGCCAAGAGACATAATCCCATCCTGATTCCCCAGTATATCTTTCCTTATTTGAAAAGATTTATGTGACTTTTTTTTTTTAATATAGTTTCCCTCAGAAATGAAATTGTAACCAAATACATTGTGATACAGGTTTCAAGGCTCATTTCCTTGGTGGATAATCTTAAATCTCTATTGCTCTAATTCTTTAACACTTCCAGAGTCAGTAAATTACAATTTGGTGACAGCAGCTTTTGCTCAGATTTTTTTTCTCTGTAGAAGAAGTGTCTCCATGAATAGGGGGCTGCAATGAGGTAAAAAGTAATAATTTTTTGATATTTTAAAATGACTACTTAGATATGCTTTGCCTCATATTAAAATGGGTTGATATAAGCAGTGTTCTCTGTTTAAATTGACGTATTTAAAGCCCATAGGAGCACAGCTGGCCTTCCTTTTTTTTTCCGTACCTAATCAAATTAAGTGTAATATACAGTGCCTTCCTGCAAAGAAAAATAGAATGCACTTCTCCTCAATTGAAGAGCAGCCTGTGGCAGTATTTAAAAAAACTAATTAAAAGTTGTTCTGTTTTGAGGAGCAAGCCTGAAGCATAGATCCTCCTACATACGTTTACATTTCTAAGCCTGCCTGTCAGATAAGCATCTCCTCTGCAATGTTCCAGGCAAGCTTTCTCACAGGGATGGTTTGTGAGGTTGGCAGAGCAGCCAAGAAGAGTGGTGGGGGACTGGCCATATGTGGGAATGCTCCAGAGAGCTACTGGTTTCATGTTTGTCTTAAGACTCCACCCCAAATTTTCCCCTCTTATATCAAGAAACTGCGTCTGGAGAAATCTGAGGATTTGTTAATAAGCCTCTCTGTGCTATCTGTCCCATGGGTCTTCAGGTGCTTACTGTGTCATGCAAAGCAAAATACCCGGTAGGCCTCGCAGAGGCAGCGAGATTGCAGAACAATGTGAGTTGCACATAAGATCTGAAAGTCAACTGGGACTTTGAAGATCTGAGTTTCTACTCTCAGCGCTTCTAGGACATGGACAAAACCTTTGCTCCTGCTACTTTAAGTGGAGCCTATCTCCCTGGAGGTAATGAGAAACCTTTGCTACCCTGTATTTTTTGCCAGGTATGAGATTATGTGGTTGAGAGTGTGCGACCTCTCCTTGCTGAGAACAAGAGGGGACAAAAACTGTGACTGGGCAATGTTTTCAAGTAGGGAGTGCTAAGAAGGCTTGAAAGAGGAGAAATCAAATAGGTACTCTATCTAAATTCTGCAGAGCTCTCTGGACAGGTCATGACCAGTGAGGGATCCTCCTTGAAGAAGGTTATGAACAGGAACAAAGTACAAGCCAAAGAAATCTAGTAGCCTTGAAATCGTTCCGTACTCCTCTTTCTCTTTCTGGGGCTAGGGACGCTGCATTTACACGGAGCAGTATTCTCTCTAAAAGAGAAGTAAATGGGGCATGAACAGCAATTCAAGTCCCTGGGGAAATATAAGGAAACTAAATCAGATTGAGCGTGTAGGAAAGAATTGTCAAACCCATCCAAGGTGATGGAGTTGTGGAGGAATAAGAAAGGACATAGACAAACGTGGGCCCAAGAAGTAGGCGCCGAATGCTATGACGCCTGCTGTGTCAATCCCGCCAGCAACGAGGGCGTTCTGACCTTCAGAGGACAGACGAAAGACATTTGAAAGACTGATGATTACTTGTCCTCAACATCTTCAATAAAACAAAGCCGAAAAAGTCCTAGCTGGTAAAAAATGAGGGCTAAGTTTACTGTTTACTAAATGAAGATCCTAGCCCAAGATTTGTGTTTCCCAGGTAAAGAAACAGATCAGGACGTTGTCTGGTGACTGAGGGAGTGAGGTGTTGCAGAGATGCTGCTGATCATAGCCAACGTGAGAATGAGTCATGTTGACAGAGGGGAGCTTGAGAAGTGGATTGAAGATGACACTTGTGAAGCAAGAATTGAGAGCAAAGAAAGAGGAATAATACAGGAGGGCAAACAACAGTTAATAGTGTTAACTATCGAGACAGCGTGGGAGAGGTTTGGATTTGCAGTGCATCTAGCTGCCTTCTCAGAAGAGAGGGTGAATGGACATTTCCCACATGCACAGAAGTGGTGACACCATGCTAGTTTCATCTCCTCTGTGATTTATTGGATATACTTTAAAGAGGCTGCAAATTCTTGCAGAAGGAGGGATTTGCTGATCTTCAAACATGAGGAACAGGTGGAAGATGGAAATCTTTTCCAGGAGTACACGAAGAAGGAGGAGGAAATGCAGGCAAAACCAAATGTATAGAAATATGCAAGGAGAAGGAAGGAATGGCAATGGTGATCAAGTACTTAGCGGGGCAATAGGTTAGGATCAGTCATGTAACTGGCACGTTCAACCTCCTTAGACAGGCCGCCTAGGAGCAGAGGAGGCGAATACAGGCAGAGCTGGTGTTTTATTGAAAAATAGTTTTGCTCTGGGAAATGATGATGTTTAAGCGTACAAGGAGAAAGTACTTGCTGTAAGGACACAAGAGATAAAAACATCAAAGTCTTAGAACGAGTGGGAAAATTATGATGAACAATTCTTGGGATATCAGAAAACTTAGCATGTTCTAGATACATGAAGACTATTCAGTATCAGCAGCCCCCAGGTCAAGCAAACACAGCCCACCCTCTGAGATAATTTCTGGTTTATAAAGATTTATGAACCAGCCAGGGATCTCAGTTAAGGATTTCCTGCTCATTCCTCATCTGCAGATGAAGAAGCAGAAATGAGCAGTGTGGTGTTTTTAGCCATGGCCATGAGCAGATAGAATTGAACAGCTGCAGGAGATGGATTTAGTATCAGTGAAATTTATCCTTTTTTGCTGGACTATCTCAGTATCTGTATGACATGTAAGCCCCACCTGTTTTGCAGCCTTTTCCACTAGTCTGGATTTTCCCACAAATAGACCTTTATTAGAGTGTTATACTTCTGAAAAAATATTTACTCGGGGGGGGGGGGGGGAATAACAAATCTAGAAAGTAGATGACAATAGGTAGTCTCTATCTGGGGGGAAGAGCATCACAAAATCCCAGGAGATACCATGAGTAAGGCATGGTACATGTCTTTGGAAGAGAAGAACACGGGGGAGAAGAAGCTGCTTGCAGCTCCTTGGGAGGCTACTTAACAGGTGATGTTTTAAAGAAAACTGCCTCTAATTGAAACAGACACGAGAGAATGAGCATGAGACAGGAGCACCCGGTAGGTGGAAGCAAGCAGGTGCAAAAATGAGAGCAGCAAATCCCTCCTCCCTTACCCCCTCCTCTGCTTCCTCTGTCCGCAAGTAAGTTAAAAGACAAATTGTTTAGAAGGGAGTAACGGACACGGTGAATTAAAACTCAAGAACAAAGGTTAGAACAACAACACACTGAGAAGGAGAACAGATGAAAAATGCACCTAACGCGTCTCATGTGAAGATTAAGATTCATCGTCTGATTGCGCTTTCTGTCCTGTATATAAGGAGTGATGCTGGACGTGGCTCTCCAAGTTTTTAGCCTTGCTTTTGCATTCAGAAAGTGCAGCAAACCAGGAATGCTCTCTTTCGATGAAGTCTATCTATAACGAACATGTGTGGGATACGTAATTTTTGCTTTCCCATGCTGAACTTGACTGAATGGTTGACTGAATCATTAGTGGATTGGGAAGGGATCCACAGAAAAAGCTGCATCTTGAATGAGCTGAAGTGACAGTTTTCAGCTTTATAGCTGACTGTCTGCATGGCCCTAGACAGTATATGGGCCAGCCCTCTGCAGAAGGATAGTTAGGTCTATGATGGACTAATTTTTGTTCCCCACAGAAAAGTGGGAAGAAAAAATCCACTAAAAAATTGCAGTTGGAAAAAACAAAACAGGAAAAAGAGAGGGAAGGTGGAGGGAGCTCTTCTGTTTTTGACTCGCGTTAGCTGTGATTTGAAAGCGGCTATATGTTCAAACTCAGGGCAGGAGAAGCTCAAAAGCCAGGAAGGAAACTGTTGTTTTCTAGGTGCCAGACGGAGCATGGAAAAGGTGCAAGAACGGAAGAAAATATATAATGATCCCTGCAGGCTTAAGGTCTTGTCTCAGCCAACGTTTACTCTCTGGATTAAGGAGATGAAATCAGCCCAAATGTACACAGTGCTCTGCCTCTTCTTTATTCCCATTTCCAAAGGCACAGTCTGCAGTGTTTCAGCCTGTAATTATGGTATTAAATTACAGAGCGTGAGGATTTTCCTGCGCTTCCTTCACTAGGAGACGATGGTAGGCCATTGAGTAGGTTATAGCAACAAGAATAAGCTATCCTGCATCCAGGGGAAGCACCACGGAAAAGGGTTGTAGAAGAGGGTGAATCACTGTGATTATGTTCCTTGTCAGAATGGTTGACTGATCTACGAACATGGCAAATCACAAGTCTGCCCGTGCCAGTCCGACAAGCAGTTTGCTTGGTTAAATGTAGAAGTGACTCCCAATTTACCTGTCTTCATGTTTCCAGTGATGATTTGTGGTAATTATATAGATGTCTGATATGCTCTCCTCCCACCAGAAGAAAATTCAGTTGTCAGAGCAGTTGAAAATTGCTGGGGGACTCTTGCCTTTTACTGTTGTTTTGGTTAAGCAAATTTGGCAGTAACGTTTTAACAATATTTCAACTTTTCATTAAAAAGTGGCAAGTAAAGGGTGAAAAAAAATCCTGCAGAAGTTCTCCCTGGCTTTGCTGCTGCGTTGCTTTGTTTTGGGAATCACTGAGAAACAGTCACGTGGAGCCCTCAGACCCCAGGGTTCACGTAGCTCATGTTCTCCTGTTGCTTTTGCCCTTAGGTTGGACTAGAAGTCGTGAGAGCGTGTTTAGAAGAAAGTACGTTTGCAGTAAATCTGTGAACTAAGTATCCTTTCAAGCATGTATCTGGAATGCACTGTTCAGGTACTTAACTGCTCTTTCGTTGTGTTTGGACGTGCAGAGCAGTACTTTGAAATAGCGCGTTGCTACTTCGCTATCACTCCAGCTCTCCTGAAGCCAGAGTTGAGTGGAGCAGCCAAACCAACATAGTTTCCTGATGGCGTGTTGCCGCAGTGCTCGTTTCCAAGAGGAAAGAGCAAAGGTTGTTTTCAGTAAGTTCTCCAAGGTGTATGTTGATTACACATACAAGGAGATATTGCAGCTCGTAATGCATTTCTTAACTGCTTAGCATAAATGCCAAAGTAACAAGATGGCCATGGGGCAGCGTGTTTTTTGTCCATGTTGTAGTCCAGCGTCTGCTGTTAATAGAAAGAGCAGGCTATGTCTTTGTACTGTACGGATGAAAGGGGGATTTCAGCTAAGGCCACGGTATTCATAAAAGCCTAAGAATTATGTATCTAGTTCCTGCCAAATCTCAGTGAGATTTGGACATGCACAGATTCCTTCCAAAAAATTCTCTCTCCAAACATTTAAGACGTTTTCTGCTTTTCGCCCTGTCTGGCTACTCACTAATGGTCTCTCCTTCAATTTACTTTGTTTATTCCAGCAGGTCTCTAGACTTCATCCAGAGGGAACTTTCCTTGAACAGACTGAAATATTTTGAAGCAGGCACAGAGACATTTGAATGCGGATGAACCAAACTAGGTAACTAGTTCTACAATATGACTGACTCTTATCTGTGCTGATATCGCTAAAACAGCAAGAGGAAGGATTAAGAAAGTCAAATTTGGAGGTAATGGTGTAATAGGGAAATGTATTCAGAATTAATATCCGCATATAAATATTGCACCGTAAATTGTTTGTCAAATAGCATTCATTACTCTGCTGCAGAGGTCAAATAATGGAGAAAATGCATTTGTGAGTAAATTATTCAACAATTAATGCAAAACATAGCAGCTAAATTATTCACAGAGACTAATTCAACCAGTTCTAGCTTGTTTCCACTTTGTGGAAACAGTGTTTTGGGGTACAGCTGCGTAAGAATTTTAGGTGGGCCCTGAGCGTGCTTTCGGAGTGAATCTTCCCATTGCCAGTGCGTTCGCAGCTTTGGTTCCCGTGGCCGAGGTACTTCCTCTTGGAGGAAACTGGGCTGGGGATGCGCTCGGAGAGCGGAAGGCTGCGTTCCTGTGGCAGCTGGGCACATGGGGGTTCGCTCCCTGTTCCAGGGAAAAAAGTACCAAAACACACACGATGCAGGCACCACATCCTCTCCATGGATGTGTATCTCCGGTGCCCTGCAGCTCGCTAATGCAGGCTTAGCCTTCGAGGAGCCACAGCCCCATGGCTGAGTCCCGTGGGAAACCTGCCATCGTATTGCTTTCTGAAGACGTACTGATTGCCTGGATCGTTCCTCCCAGTATTAACTATGCTGATCTTATAAAAAAATCTGCAAATTATTCTTCAGTCGAATTTGTTCGGCTTCAGAAACAACTCGCTCGAAGTCATTATGCCACTTTCTACCAGACTGCAGATTTTTTTAGTAACCAAACCCCCTTCAGTGTCTGGATCTTAATATGCCTTTTCAGTTAGATAAGTGATTTGACCTCTGTCAGCTGCAACTTGTGAGCTTGTTTCTCAGTCCCTCAAATCCTGGCTGCAGGGAAGACGCTCACAAACTCCTATTTGTTAGACATATTTAAAGAGAAAGTAAGCAGAACCCCACAGGATATTTAATTATTGGTTTGACTAATAACATAGATTTGAAGTAATCTCACCGCTTCGCTCGTTAGCTTTTTTTTCTCTTTCTTTTTGTATTTTTAGGAATCCCTAGCACCATTTTGTAACTAGTATCATAGCTAGTCTCTCAGCAGAGGGTCCTTTCCGGCGTTGTGGTGGTTTTGAGGTGTGATGAGACCGGCAGCTTCGATTGCCTTGGACCCCACAGTGTGCTTCTGCAGGACTGAGGGAGGGACGGAGATGCACCTTTTTAATGCTGCAATGCCAATCAGGTTAGTGCAACTGCATGAACGAGATAAGAATTACATGTGTATTAAGGAGATTAGGTCACGTAAACAGAAATGTCTAAAAAAATATGTTATTTCAGATAGTTAATTGCAGTGTGGAGCAATAGGAAGCACAGCATTCTTCCCAAGAAGAGCACATTTGAATGCGGAGGAGCACAAAAGAGAAGGTTGGTATATTCACGTATTTTGAGACAATATTTTTCCTTTGGAATAAAAAGCGGCTTAGACAGCCATGCTTCCCAGCTTGAGTAAAATTTCCAGAAAGTGGCTCTTTCAAAAGCCAACCAGTTTGTGAATTGACTTTTTTTGTTTTTTCCCTCTGGATAGAGCTGCAGGCTGCCCCATGGAGGAGCCTCCCAGGATTTGGGCACCACGAGGCCAAGGTATGCAGATAATGGGCTCCCTGCCTGCTGGCGGCAGGTAGACTAAAGTTGTCCCCGGCATCAGAGCATCCTGCTGCCGT
The DNA here is from genome assembly GCF_040807025.1 of Struthio camelus. NCBI lineage: Eukaryota > Metazoa > Chordata > Aves > Struthioniformes > Struthionidae > Struthio > Struthio camelus. Next base: position 6,705,214 of record NC_090947.1, on the reverse strand, counting down.
GGAGCCTTGGAAAAGAGGTGATGCTCGGAGGCGTCGTGGAGGAGAGGCCGCTGCTGAAAAACCCTCACGAAAAATGAAACGGGTGCCTTGGGCAGTCCGCTTGCTGTCTGGGGCTGCCTCAGAGTTATTTTAGGACTGCTGTAAAGAAGGAAAGTGAAAAATGATGGCCTTCTCTGATTCAGTATAGTAGAGCCTAAAACTCAAAGAGATCTGAGGGCAGGCTGGCAAGTTGAAGGGATGAAAAATAAGCTGTCGAATGAGGTGAAAGTTCTTCTATTTATGGTGGTTTCCTTCCTCGAGCAGCGAGGTGTGGCGTGTGATGGTTGTTGTTAGCAAACTTTATTTTCCTTTCAAGTCCTGTCAGAATCTGCCTCCTAATGCAGTTTGCGAGTGGAGAAGCAATGAGCTCCGCATAAAAAGAACGTTTTTTAACCCTTTTGCCAAAGGACCTAGTTTTTACAAGTTCAGAACTGTTTGGAAACTAGGATCTCTGCAAATTTATGGCCAATGCCAAGATGTTATGGGCATTATTAGTTGGTGCCATTGCTTCCGCTACAAAGTGGACATGGCAAGTTATGTCAAAAATACCTAGACTTTCAGAAATTGAATCTATGGCATTTATTTGGATTTACTGTTGGGAGATGTTATTTAACATGGTCTTTGCTTGATATAATAGAAGCCTTATCCGAAGTGAATGAACATTATTTCTCTATTTCAAGGACATACTCATTTAAAATAGCTGCTGTTTTTTTAATATTCCTTGATTTTTTTTTTTAATTTTTTCTCCCATATACCATAACCAGGAATTTGGAACAGGCCTCTTTTTCCGGTGACACAGTTTCTTATGTCCACCAAACTGGAATCCCCAAATTTGCAGTATTCATTGTGTTATGTGCCTTTGTTATGTGCCACTCAAGTATAACGAATACATGGATGCCTCAATAACAGCCCCAGAGGTCTTGCAAACAATCTTGAAAATTAACTAGCCCAGGCATAAAATCTACTCTTGCCCTTAGCATGATCGTGTAGGCAATTAACCAGAGGGAAAAGAAGCTATTAGCTAACTCACACAGAGTTAGCTAATAAAATAAAATAAAATTACTCACTTTCAGGGAGTGAGATGCTGAAGTTTTCACTAGATCTCTGTGTTTTATCATCTCTGAAGACTTATCATTTGTTTTGACTTCCCACCCCGGCACGTCCTTGACGGGCCAGGTTTGGAGGAGATGTTTCAGTGGGAGGACTGGTGCCATGTCTCAGTGGTCAGTGGCACCAGCGCCGGCTGGGGACGTGCTGCTCCGTTGCATGTTTTTACAGGGAGCTTAGTATCAACTTTGGTGTGGAGAAAGTGCATTAGGTTTTGTGGCATTTCATGCTGCTTCTTTCATTTGTCTCTCAGGACTAAATCTGCTTTTGTGTTGCTGGTATCAGGAGTAAATGCTCAAGTCCCTGGTGTTATAGCAATGTAGTATCAGCATCAGGCTCCTGGAAGAAGAGATCTCGTTTGCCAGGTCTCAGGCTCAAAAGCAAGTTACCGTTCCTTAATGCATTATCCTGCATTAGCCGAGCAGTGGAGGCTGACTGTGTGCCCCTACCCCAAAGATGAGATAAAGCCACGTTAGAGCAAGAGTCTCTCATTCAGGTTTAAATAGCTACCCTCACGTTTGCCATGTTTGGAGTACGTGCCTGGCTGCGCCCAGAGGCTGTCTGCATAGCGATCAACAAGAGATGGCAGTGTTTGTGTGAGATGGCAGTGTTTCTATTGCCGGAGCCACATTTACAGCTGTGTCTGACAGAAGGGGGTTTTAACTACACAGAAATATACTTCTTATAATCACTTCTAAGAATATTATGACAGACAATTAATAACCTGACAGTAAAGTAACTATTTTTAATGGTTTTAACTGAACACTTTATTTCATCTTTGAGCCAATCCTCACTGTAATTCCATTACTATAATAGAAGTTTTGGTAGCAGAATATGTGCTTGACTCTCTTTTCTTGTGATTCGCTTATCAGACCTGTGCTGTCAAGAGTGCAGCTTGGAGGAGAGTGTCTGCTGCTGATGCAAAAGCAGTCAGGCACGGCTGACCTGCTGGGGCACGGCTCATGTTCGGAGGCTTGATCTCAGCAGTGGTTTTAATGAAGAGAGAGAATGCGGTAGGTGTGAGGAGCTACACCTGGTTTTTAAATGGGGACACTTAGGTGCGTACAGGAGTACTCAATCTCCTATACCATATGACGTAAAATTTCATCCAGATTGTGCTGCACTGAGCTTGAATAATTTGCAAGGTGAACCTGCACCTTTCCCAACAACTGTTTGGGAGATTAAGATGCGTGTTTGTGTAGCTGGTAATTGCTCTTTGGTATGTAAGCGCCGTCTGTCAGGTTTATTCTGCTAGGTGATCGTTGCTACAGGTTTCCTTATTCCACATTGCCACCTGTTGCAGTTTTCATTTGGGAATCTAAAATCTGCTGTCCCTAGACAACCAGGGAAAACCTATTATCTGATCCTTGGATGCAGCTTTTGAAACATAATAGTCACTGGTTGTCTGTAAAGAAGGCGGTGTAGCTTTCAGTTAAAACTATGGTACTTTAGCAAGATGCTGAGCTGTACAATGAAATATTTTCTCCTGTACTTAGTCACAGCACACGGTGTGTGCGTTTGAAGGGGGGGTTAATAGAGTGTTTTGCATGATCATTGGTAAATGTTACGTAGTACATGGCTTAAATCCAGAATGTGTCAGATACTGCAGCTGGCTGTGATTCAGGTAAGGAACATGAATGATTCACGAGGTGGGGAGAAGTGGAGTAAGTAATTCTTTCATCTTGATCATTTTCTCCCTGAAGCCAAATATCTTGCATGCAGTGACAGCTTTGTAAAATAATGTGCTGGCCCGTAAGGATAGGTGAAGCTTAGAAGAGACCTGCTTAAAGAGATTTGTTTTGGATATAAGAGATAGAACCTGTCTCTCTCTTTCTCTTTTTCTCTCTCTCCCTCCCTTTTTTTTTTTTTTTTTTCTTTTTCTTTCCCTGACTTTCTCTCTGGGTGCACAGGGGATTGTAAGGAATGAAAACAAACTGGCCCAGAATGCTAATACTGCTACTTTGGTAAGTCTGAGAGATGTTTTAATTAGGAAGAGGATGCGAAGACTTAGAAGAACTTATTTACTTGCGTAATTTGAAGACCCTGGAAATAATCCTGAGGGGCAGTAGGCTGAGGAACAAATACAGTTTATTTCTCTGGGAAGATGTAATCAGGTTCAAGGCCAGAGGTGTAGAAGGCAAAAAGAAAGTGTAACCAGTCACTTCTCTGCCTTCTTACTGCCCTGTGAATTGTATAGGCCTATTTAAAATGTCGCTTTTTTTCTTAAACAAAATCATAAGGCTGTTTCTAGACAATTCCCTCGTATTCACACTGGCCGCAGAATCATATGTGGGTTTCTGAGGTGGCTTTGTAGGAAAACACCCATGTGATTCTGTATAAATTGGCTGTTTTCCTGACAGAAGAGCCCTAAAACGCACTTAGCACGCTCTCAGCTGCTGCTACCTTAAACCTTCTTGCTTGCTTTAACAGTGTAGGTAAAGGTCATCTTCACCAGAGCCAAGACCATAATCTAGTAAATTAGATGACCCCACCTGGAAGATATGAGAGGCGGTCCATCGAGGTATCCCTGCAGTTAGCTCAAGGAGAGGGGATCGCTTGTTATGCTGCCGAACATCAGTACGATTCATTACTGGAAGCTGAGTCTTGCTAAAAGTGGCTTTGTGATGCCAAAGTATCAGCCCACCAGGGACTGGCCAGGCACGCAGAGAAGGACTCTCAGTCTCTGTGCCGGCCCTAGCATCAATGGCAGGCTTGGTTAAGGGTCTTTGAGGTCAGAACATTCCTGTGCCTTGATCGCTGCACAGTCATTGCCAGACTCTGCACTCTTGATGGTGATTTGCCATAACTTAGCATTGACTTCAGTATCTGTCTCTTTCTGCTTGCTTTTCTGCTTCTCTTTTTTCTTCTTTCCTCCCTTTTTTCCCCCTCCTCCTGTCCCCTGTCCTCCTCAGGTCTAATTTCAGGTCATCAGTACAAGGGTTCCCCTGGCTCACCTCTGTGTCGGAAAGAGGAGTTTCGTGAGCCAAGGCATCGTTGCCTTCTCTCTTGCCTGCGGTGAACTCCTCAATGCAATGATAAACTACTTGTATTAAACAACAGAAGAGGAATTTTGAGGCAATAAATAAATCATCTCCCTGCAGAGCACATTGGTAAACGTGAACAGGGTAAGCTTTAAGCATTTCCAACCTCAGAAGCCACAGCATGCATTAAGGATTTGATCCAACCCCACCAAAGTCAGTGAAGAGAGTCCTGCAGGCTTCTAGAAGCTTTGGATCAGGATATGTGATTTCTGGGGATATGTGGACTATCAATATCCTCTTTCTCCCCAGCTGCCTCCATTGAAAAGCTAAACAAACCTCATATGTTCTAGTTTCACGCTGATCCCCAGCTGGGCGCTCTGATCCCTCAGTGGCACAAGGGCAAGCAGCAAGCTGGACTTTTGCAAATACCGCTAATACCACTTCTCTCTCTCTCACTCTTCCAGAGTGCTCACGGTAATAGTTCATTTTTGGTTTAAAAAAGTAGATTTAAAGAAAATGATTGGCACTATTTTTGCTTTCTGTGGCTTGTTAATTCTGACAATTTACATTTTGACAAAATTACTGTCAGCGATAATACTTCAATCAGTTGGAATGTTTACTATAATTACGAGCTTTGTGAGCCTGAAATCCACAGCCACATGTTTATGCAGTAAAAATGTTTGTCATGTGATTTTTGAAGATGATCAGGAACTTGTTTTTATGTTTACTACAGGGAAGCAAACAGCAGAGGCATCTTGAGAGCTTTGGCCTTATTCCATCTCCTTTATTGTCTCTGGTCACAGAAGTGGGTGTATTTGGACGAAAGCAGACCTATGGAGTGAGGGCAGTGTTTCTCAGCAAATCCACTTGCAAGAAAGCTCAAAAGCAATTACAGAAGGTAAACAAGAAAGGATGTTGTAGAGCTTGTCCCTTTTTCTAGCTGGGTACTAAATGCAAAGCTGATGGGATTATTTGATTTCACCCTTCCAAATCCTACTGTGTGTTATCTCTGCAGAATGACTTTTGTGTAATCTTTAGTGTGCGTAACTATATGCTAACAGTAAAAATAATGCAATGAAAGTAAAACGGCAAGCATTGAAAGCAAAGTGTTGTCATGCAAACATCATGAATATTAGGCTTGTGATTTGTTTTTTCGTGTGGAAGCTAAGCCACTGGCTTGGATATTGCAGAAATTCATTATGCTCTTTCTCCAGAGCGCAGATTCAAAACAAATCTGATATTATATGGAAGCTGAACACACACTTTTGATTTAAAACAATGAAGAAAGCATTGCTTGGTTGTAACCATGATTTTCACCTGATGTAGTTGTACTGGTTCCCCTGGTTTCTATTGGGCATGAATTATAGAGCAGATTGGAGGGATTGCTCGCCTCCAGATCTCCACCTTCGTTTTCTTGTATGTGTTTGTCCTTGCAAGTCTTGTAGTCAATGTATACTGTGAAGCTCCCCACCTCATAATGAAGTGCCTGCCCTTGTTTAGAGGTCGTGATGAGAACTTGCATCAAAGCTTGTCACCATGAAACAAAATGGGAGTCTTTCTGCTTTCTCCACGGGGGTTCTTAGGAGAAGAATATGTAAAGAGCTCTGTAGCACCCATAATAACTCTTTGTTTCATTGCAACTGCCCTTCAGAGGGGCTGTCGTCCTGCGTTTTGCATACCAGATGGTGCCACAGACTCTGTGGTGAAGTTTTGTACCTCTTTAGCACTCCAGTATAACTCCTCATAACCTTTTAGGAAGGAACTAAATGGTATCCTTTAGAATCAAAGCTACAGGAGGAAATAAACCAGCTTGTCTCTCACTTCTGACTTTCAGGGAACGTACAGTACTCCAGGAATTTAAAAAACAAGTTAGGAACCCTGATTTCCATGCTGGCTTAAGTCAAGTGCGTTACCTGTTGAACCAACGCGCCTCTTTGTACCGTGGCCACGTCTTGCCTGTGACCTGCAGCGGGTGTTCAACCACTTTTTCAGTATCTGCTGTGCAGTACCAGCCTGGCCTAATCTTCCTTCTCTCGTTGTCCTGAGGCCCCAAAGGTAAGCCTAGAAAAGGAGGGCATCTACTTTCAGGTGAAAGCTGAGGCAATAGCGCTTAGGTGGATTATGATTTGTATTTCTGATTGTGAATTTGTTTTTATGTTTGTGGAATATATTGAGGTTTAAAGGACTGATAAACGCCCTCTTTCCAAGAGTTGATTGCACATTCATTACTCCTTACCCAGTGATATGCAGTTTGCTGTATGGAGTAGCAGTAATGCTATCAATAATATCTAGTGCAATTAGCATTTAAAGATAAGAACTCTGGAATGAGGCCAACCAAGTCCAGTTTTGCATCTTGGAAATGATAAACAGGAAAATTGCACATGCATGAAAAAATTTCACCTTAGGCTTGGGCAGCTTTCTAATTATCAAATGATGGACCTTCTGCTGTTGGAACTGATGGGGTCCACCTTTTCACAGTGAGGAAAACAGATCATAAATATCTCACTGCGCTGACAGCATCTCCATACTTGTACAGCTTTAATATTCATAACTGTATTGTCCAAGCGCATCTTAATTCAGCTCGGTTTGTTTAGACTTCTTGCAATATTGTAAATTTAATAAGCTGCCCACGTGCTGTGTAAAGCGGTGTCTTTCATTTGTTTGACGTTTACATGTTGGTAATATCATTACTTGAACTCTTGTTCTCGTATTATGAATTGGTAGGAAAAGGAGAGATGGATCATTTTCATATTACGCCCCTCATAATCATAAATACTTTAATAAAACTGCTTCTAACTGTACTATAAAGTGAGAATGCAGATTTAATGGTGACTTACAAAAGAGTTTAGCCAAAAAAAGGGCCACGTCTTCTTTTTTTTTTAATTCTTAGTGATGGCTGAAGAACAGCAGAAAGGGTTAAAGATTTAATGTTTTTTAACCTAATTGTAATTGGAATGGAGTTAGTCAGAACACTGTGGGCAAAATAACAATTCACTCAAAGTGCTATTTTATCAAAGCTGGAGGGTTTTGCAGAGGCATGTTTATTTCTAGGGTCTTCTTGGAGGGGACTCCTGGGTCTGCGGCAGAAAGCAGTGTTTTTACACACTGACCGGGGATGCAAAGAACTCATGTTCACATCCTTTACTTAGGATGAAGGCAAAAAAAGAAAAAAGCCCTTAAATTTTGCAGACAAGGGACTTTGGAGCTGGGATTTTTGCATGAGAGCTCCTCATGAAGTATACCCTCTAGACAGTCGACTTGCAGCAGTTTGCTACCATCGTTCTATCCCAAGACCTGAGTGTCGATGCGGGGAAGGAGGACTTCACTACTCCTTCCTTAAATTTGTACTTGCATTGCTTGGTATGAAATTCTGCTCCGTGGCAGTTAGCAGGGCTATTGTCGCAGACGCTAGCATTTCACCCCTGGTATTTTCATAACTACCAAGACTGTGTTTGGTTTCCACGCAGAGAGTTGAAAGAAATGAGAAGTGGAGAGAAGGCCTGCAACCTGCTTTCCTCCTGCCTTTCTGCAGGGCTTACGAACAACAGCTCCTTCTAAAAATACCACCCGTTTTTTAAGATTCTTTGGCTCTTTGCTTAATGTGAAATAGTCTTGATTTAAGGGATGTTGAAGCAGCTGGAGTCAGGTTGATTTTAGACCTTTCTGAATTGTTTCCTAAATGTAATGTAAGTTGCGGTGAGAAATTTACAGCAGGGTGAGAACAGGCTTTTCAAAATGTCAGATTGTATCTGCAAATTGCCATCGCTGGTAATAAACCTACCTGTCAAGTAACTGGCAGTCGCAGCCTATTGGTGAATCTGATTTTTGCTATATACCGTTTCTTGAATGAATCAGAGACAGGGCAAAACTAGCAATTGTTTCTCATCATCTCAACAAATTCTTGAGATTGCGGATAAAAGAGGACCTGAATCTGTTAAGTTAAATGCCCCAACTAGTTGAAAACAACCCTGGGGAAATAAAATTGTAAAGCCGCGCAGTTAAGCCCTCCAATCAGGAATTCCATAAGGTAAGGTTTATTCTTTAAACCTGCTCTTTAGCTTGGTTATATGCGTAAGAAACAGTAGCCTGCAAACACCTCCCTTTAAACACTCGCTTCACAGTGTATTATTATCTTTCCTGAACATTTTCAACACACACATGCAGCGTGATGTCTGGTGGGCTTTAATTCTTCCAGCTCAGCCATCTGATCTGAAGAGGGAAGCAAAATTGTAGCAGTAAAACTGTATCCTCTGATTCACCTTCCTGTTCTATTTATGATTTTTGCGACTGGGATGAATAAACTCCGTAGTCAGCTTTTGAATGGGCGGGTGCCTGCTTAGCTCATTTCTCTGCACATGTCCTCAGAAGAGAATAGTAAATCTGGCTATTTTTGTAAACACTTCACTGCAATACTGTAATTATAATTCTTTTGGCATATTTTGGCTCGAAATGTCATGAATTGGAAGTGAATTAAACTGGAAAGTATTCTTGGAGTTGTACCCCTGAAGGGCATGGGTGAGTTCATTAGAAGTCAGTTGCATTAAAACGCTGTAAAAAGATACGAGGGTGCAAGTCCTCTGCATGGGTGATGATCCAAAATGGCTTGCCCATCATCTGTTGATGTCATTTCTTCCTCTCACCAACACATCCAAAAATCATGAAACAAGAGTTGGCAATGGTATGTGTGCGTATAAACAGTGGTATCACCCTCGAGTGCCCCCAAAATGTATCTGATCTACAACATGCCCAGTTAGGTGAGGCTTTATTTGGTAGTTTTGTTTTGATCCCTTTTTTTGCAAGCGTTCAAGCTTAGATGCTGGCATTCCTTGCTTGCAAAGAAAGCCATCACAAAAATGTTGTCCTAAGGTGTGTGCTAGTAGCTGTGCTTTAGGAACCAGCAACTAGAGGGGTCAGCCACATGGTCTGCAGATTTTCTTCTTAGACACTTTATGGGATTGGGGAATCTTAAAGCGTGTGTTACCTCCTGAGGAACGTTGTAGTGTATAGCAGCAAATGCTGGTTTGTCTGATAGGCAAGGCTTCCTGGTAATTTTTTTGAACACATCTTAATCCTGCAGGTTTTTTGCAAGCAATTGTATGACTTCTAAAGTGTCATTTGTTTTAGCCTCTGTCTTACTATGGGTACCCTTTACTCTGGGTGACGAACCTTTCTAGTCCTCTTCACATCTCTCTTAATATTTCTCATGGTAAAACCTTGTGGAGGGTGGGGAGAGGACGTGTGTGGTTTTGTTTTGTTTTCCTGACTTTGCATCGAGCTTGGCAAGGAAACTCGATGTCTAACTGCACTTGGTTGGCTTTCCTTGCCAAAGTTCAGGATGGCACTGCAGCGCTGCTGCTCCTCGTGAGCGGCAGTGGGAATGAGCGCAGGCATCCGTGCAGGAGACCTGGGATCGTGCGCAGACTTGATCCCACGTCTCTGAGCTGTAAGCTGATTGTTAGCCCTGTTTTGGTGCCCCCCAAAAGGGACGTTCATTTGGGCAGAAGAAACATCAAGATATCGCACATACACAAAGCAGGGGCAGAGGGATTTAAGCAGATAGCATCTCGTATGATGGCTAATTACAATATATCCGCAGCCTAATGAAGAACCAGACTGAACAGAATTGGGAGGCATGCCAGCTCAGCGCTGTGCCAGAAAGCAGCCTGGCATTTTAAACCCCCATTTTGGTCATTCTTTCCCACTCAACAAAGCACTTGGACATGTTTTTATGAAATGTTTTGTTGTTGTGGGACATTAAATGTCCTCACCTTTGCTAAGTTCCAGTCTGCTCTCTTGTATTACGGTGCTTCACCTGGTATGATCTGGAGAGGAATCATTTCAGCACAGTTGTATTGCTGCAGAAAATGGTAAGTCTGGTCTCTTTAGGAGTATTATAAAAGCATTTACACAGACAACATTCCTGAAGCTCAGTAATAGCACAGATGTATTGGGGATGTTTCTCGAGTATTTAAATTCTCATATAACCCCCTCCTCCATCTTCTCTTGCTCTCCCTACTTGTAACTTCTAACAAGGGGAGTGGCTGTGGCAGAAGAAAATAGATTTTTTCCCCCCTATTTATGATAAAGCATGAAAATCCAGCTCACCCAAGAGAAGCCTGTCACACAAGCTCCAAATGTCTAAAGATGCTAGAGATTTTACTGAGCATGCAAATGCTCCAGTGAAGCTGACTTGGATGTTTGTAACAGGAGGTTAATTCAGTCGGCGGAGCTGGGAAATGCTGCCACAGCTGAGCAATAGGCTGTAGTGCCACTTCTTTTGGGAAACCTGGTGGGATGGGGATGAAGGAGAGCGATCCTTTTAGGAAGTTCCCCTAGTAAAGCTGCTCGTCTGTCAGCTAATCGTGTCCCTTGTTTACTAGCCGAATTTAAGTGAAAACAGTAAGTGTCTGTGGGAGACTGTCACTTAGGAAGTCACTGGGGTACTAGAAGAACAAAGGCTAGGAAGTGGCCGTTGTACCGGCAATGGTCATAGAGAATATTCTACTTTTCGCAAGGTAGGTTAGCCAGTGCCTCTCTCCAGTGTTATAAAGACGTGCCTGGTAGACACAAAACTAACCAGCGTATACGTAGTAATATGGAGTGAATGTTTATGGGCCTGTTTACTATACAGGGATGTAAGCTGGTGTGGATGCACAACAAAACAGATTATTTCCTTCGTTGTTTTTAGCAGTAAGGCACTAAAGAATGAAATTGCTTCTCCTCTTCAAGCGAGTCCACTTTAAATACCAGACTTTATTGGTGCAAGGGGACTTCCCTTGATCTTTGCCTGTATAGTTCCTATTCTGCAAACCAGTAAGAGCCTGCAATATTTATGTGACATCTTGAAGTCCTTTATACAACAGCTCCAACAACAAATATATGAAAGTTCCCACTACTTTATGGCCGTTGGAGCCTTCAGCTGGAAAACGTCAGTGAAGGACCGCTCAGCTGCAGCATGACCTGCAGTTTTTCTTGAGTGAAAGAGACATTGATGTTGCAAAGTATTGATGCCTTCTGAAAGGTGCAGTTAAAGTGTGTTTTTTATTTACTTTACAGCGTCAACAGTTGTGCTAGTTCAGCGCCCACGGATGAAGTCGTCATTTACTAACGACTATAACACAGAAATAACCAAATCCTACAGCAGTTTTCACCTTTAAGAGTAGGGGAATATCTATCTGCGTTACTTCCACTGGAGTAGTATTTGGAAAATGGGATGACAAAAACATGCTTGGCACAGTTTGATTTCCTGTGTAAATTAATGTTAACCAATGCTCGTTCCGGTTTTTTAATTGTGACGTCCCGAGAAAAGAGAGAAAAGGTGGAAACCCCTTTATGCCCTCACCTTCTGCCCTGGACTTGGCCCATTTGTTCTAATATTGGTAGGTGCTTTTAGACCCAGAGCAGATCCAGCAATTCGCATGTGATACACAGCTGCTGCCCGAGTGAGATGTAATATTCCTCTTTGTTCTTTCGCATATACCATGGCACCTCAATTAAACACGACGGTGTTTTTTCAAAAGCTGCTGAACAGACTATTTCTAGATAAAGAGTCTGGCACAGCCCACTAATGAGAAGTTTGTTCCTTGCTGCTGCTCGCCACGGTCTTGTTTGCTTGCTTGTTTGTCTGTTTTAACTTTGTTTAAAAGCCGAAGAAGTAAATATTGCTGGGCTCTCGCCTTTTAATCTGAAGATTAAATCATTCCCAGGAGGAGCTTCTCTCACTTCTGGTGTAGCTGCACTCCTTAATAGTCAAAGGCCAGCATTTTGAAGTGTCTGATACTTTTAAACGCTTTAAATTCTGGGTGCTCGGTTTGACATGTTAAAAAGGCCTGATTTTCAGAAAGTGCTGAACCATCTACTATAGAAAAATCAGGTGCTCCCAGCTGGGTGCACAAAATTGCTAGCCAAATGTCGCTACTTTATGGTAATAGTTTAAAGCTAGAGTCTATAACAAGGAAGATCGTATCTTCTGCAAATGCTGATGCCATCACTTTGAATTTACCAGTAGTCGACCCTGAAACGAAAGCCACCTTTGGGGCTGTAAAACAACGGGGGAGCTCAGCCGCGTGCTCTGGTTCTGCCTCCGTGCTAGCGGGTGCACCCGGGGCGAGGGCGACGCCGGTGCCGGGGCTGGGTAGGTGTCCCGTGGGATCCGTGTCTGGGCAGAGAAAGCAAAGGGGCCTTGCGGGCCCTGCGGGCTGCTCCCTCTAGTTGGGTCACCAGGGGCAAACACGAGTAAAAGCAGTTTTCCTCTTCTCATGTCAGTGCGTTGACTCTCTTCTCAGCCGTACCAATCAGATAAGCGTGCACAGGTATTTATTTACTGCTCTGTTTTCCTGCTGTCCCCACGAGCCTGGTGGAAGAAGCACCCTACAAACTTCTGCTTCCTTAGGCGGTTGTAAACAAAACTCATTACTCAGAGTAGAGTGCTCTGGGGTCACAGCGCACCCCCTCCAGACGCTGCCAGTTTTGCCAGCACCTGGCAGTGGCTTCAGCGCAGCAAAATTGCTGTAGGCCAGCTGATGGTCTGCTTCGTGGGCACCTTTCTTTCCCCTGCGTTAAAAAATCTGTAGCGCGAGGGGCACTCTTCCAACCAGGTTCTCACCTAGGGTAAAGCACTGCACCTCCATTAAAGTCAGGAAAGCTATGCTGATTTATGCCAGCTGAACATCTGACCTTTAAAGTATTCAGTGTGTTGAATTCCTCGGCAGCACCTTAATTCTGAGGGGAAATTCTGCAGCTGTGGAAGATGACGGACGTTGCTTATGGTCTGTCGTAAAGACTCCAAAGCTTTCAAGAGAATAGTGCTTAATTTCAATCACTCTCATATTTAATACTTCATAGTGGAGGCAGTTTATTGCCGTTGAGCCTTTTACTAATCTGCTACTATTTCAACAGTAAAGAAGGAATATTGTCCTGGAAGGAGGCTTCGGCTGTTACGGCTAAGACAGCTGATGATTTTTAAGCTTGAATGTGTTAAAATGAGCAGCTTTTCATTTGTTGTGGAAATTAGCCATTTAAAATAGATGTTTTCATAGCTAAGTAAACGTACCTGGGTGAATCACCAGGTGTGATAAGCCAGACGGAGCCTGCCTCACTTGCTGCTCCATGCAAATCTGGAGCAACACTTCATCAAAGTCAGTAAATGTAATTTAAATAAAGTAAATCCAGTGTGAATGAGTCTGGAATCAAGTCTCATGACTGGAAGCAGTTGAGAGATTGCCACTGTGTGATTTTAATGGCCCACAGGAGAGTGTGTCTATAAAAATGATAGAGTGCCAGTACTCATTATGTGTAAGCTCTGAAGGTGAAATAGATAAACCTCCACAGCAGAAAGAGAGCAGATCTGTGAGCCTTTTGTAGGACATGTGCATGTTAGGCATGTTGCAAATGCTCCCGAGAAATGACCACCTACCACGCAATACAAACCTGCCCAGTAGGTGTGGACATGGACCTCTCCTGACTTCATGCCTTGGAGGATTTATATGGGTCTCCATGAGGGCTCCAGCAAAATGCATGGGCCCAGTTTACTAACATGGAGGGAAAGAAGGTGAGAAAAGTAGTTGGCTACCCAGCAAGGGGTCACTTATGAAAAGTGGGGTGTGCATTTGAAAATGTGCTTTACCACCACGGCTCTCTCTAGCTTCATAGCTCCTGCTGTCTGGCCAGATGGCAGGTTTATTGGTGGTCCAGGCAGCTCTGAAGGCTTTTGCCAAGAGTTCACTGGCAACGCATTGCTGTGGTTTTATGTTCCTTTTTTCCTGCCTTCATGGGATGCAGTCGCGGAAGGCTAACAGAAAGGCAAAGCAGTGCTTATTTGTATGTCCTCTTTTCTGTAAGCAAAATAGTGCTGCCAATTAGTTGGAGGGATTCTGATTAGCAGATGCTGGCTCCAATGGCTTGGGCCTTGGAATGTATTTTCATTCCTTGTTTCCAAGCGAAGAGGTATGGAAAACCCTAATGGCATTCAGTTCTCTGTTGATTTAAACTTAACCTTTATTAATTTTTGTAAAAGATGCCTCATTAGCTGTGGAGGAGCATAGCCTGACTTGTGTGAGTGTACTGGGCCAGACATTACCGATGTAAATCAACCTGCCTCCACTGACAGCTAATATCCACCAGTTGAGGATGTGGCACATGCTGTTTTATTGCTTTCTGTTTCTCCTGTGATATTCAGATATTACAAAAATAAAAAGCTGTCTGATGGGCTCAGGTAAAGCAGGTTTTTCTGGAAATGTTTCTTTGCAGATATTTTAAGTAGCAAAGTTTTTCCCCACCGTTCCTCTTGTTGAGCTCAGAAATGTTCAGGTCTAGATGGAGTGGACTGACTAGACTCACGGTGGTTCGTTGTTGCTCTGTGGTCAACAGAGGCCTCCAAGATTTATGTGATTCTGGAAAAATTAGGCCTTGCTTTAGATTCCCCAGCCCTGGATGTGTTGGTGATGTGGCTGGTGGCGTGCTTGGCACCGTTAGCCAACTACAGAGGGTCTGCTGAGTAAAGCTTGCTCATTAGGTCTGTGTCACCAGTATTAGCAGTGCTTTGGAGACCCTTCTTTGGGGCCTAGGCAGTCATCTGGACAAAGGGTACAAAGATACAGGATGTCTTCTCCTCACCCATAATTGCTTTTCAGCATGAAAGTTCAGCTGTTGCATACTTGGGTGCCCAGTGATTTCAGCAAGCGATAGACAAGCAGCGAGGGTCAACTTTGGACCTTGCATCTTACGCTGGTTTTTCTCTGCTTCACTGTTAAACTCTAGGGCCAGTGCTGAGGTAAGCAGTCCCAAGGAAATCACCGTTCTTGACTCTCTTCCCCCTCAGTTACAGAAATAAGAGGTTCTTGAAGGTTCTGATCCTGCAAACAGTATTCCTCAGAGCGCTGCGGGGAATTTGAGAGCGTCGTTGCCTTTAATAGGACTAGTCCTGAACGTAAATTTACTTAGGTGTGTCAGTGCTTGCAGAGGGAGGTTTTGATCTTATAAACTGTCTTGCAGGGGGAGGTGGCTTCCAAAGCATTTTGAGAGAGAGAGATGAGTCCATAACAAGTACACCTCCGAGTCATTTAAAAGCCTGTCTTCTTACTTTAGTGTCAGCACACCTTCCCAACAGGTAGCTTCCCATGCACGGTGTCTGACCATGTACTCAGGATCCAGTTAGGCACAGGAAGAGCGGGCTGAAAATGTCAGCATCAAAGCTGCATAGGCTACTTCCAGTCTCGGTATTGCTGACATAAATACGGGTGGTGAGAACGTCTTCTGATGTCAGTGCGTTTATCCTAGTGCAAAACTAGCCTAGCAGGACCCGGTCTGTGTCTATCGAGAATCACGTTGCTTCATTCTTGTCATATCAGGATTTTAAATTTTTATTTTAAGTTAGTATGCCAAACATTTCAACTATGTGTAACTTCTGAAAAACCTCTTGGATGATGCAGACGTGGTCCTAAATGATTTTGGAGTGTGAGGTGTAGAGAAAAGAAGGGATTTGATGACTAAGATACTTCTGATTCTTCTGGGTCATGGTGATATTTCTTGAGAGATAAATGTGTGCTGAAATAAAGCCAGTGTTTAGTCCATTTTGATAAGGAAATGTCAGCTTTAGTCTGGCATACAATGAAATCAATAAGCTCAACAAAGCGGTGAATGGAAGAGCTGGCCGAATAAGCAGAGGGTTGAATCCCACAGCTCAGTTTGCAAAATAATAGTGGCTCGCTACCACTGTGCAGATGAGATTGTATCCGGGGTGTTGCCAGGTGCTTGAAAGAGTGCGGGAATTCAGATAACTGCTGAAGTGCTCCACAGCAAATTGGCTGGCATCAGGCAGTTTTGCAGTTCAGATAGAAAAGACCTCTGAAATTCAGATGTTACTTCAAAGCTAATGCAAACTTCAAGGCATGAAGAGGAGTTCTGTACGGTACTAGGCCAGAAATGCTTCAAAGATGCTTCTACAATACCTCTGTAACCCTCAAAACCCCAGAAGTGTATAGACTTTTAAAGTAGGATCTTTTTGAAGGTTTCTGATTACGTTCATTTAAAATTTCCTAGAAAATGCACAGTTTCTTTTTTAGTTCTTCTTTGAGTAAATTGATCCATTCTTTATTATACAATGAAAATCAGAACTATCATTTTTTCTCTCCACTCCTCCCTTCTTACCCTCTTCCCCACTACCCTTCCTTTCCAGCATATTACAGTTTTGGGGGAACGGGTGGGGTTTGTGCGTGGTGGTGGGGATTCTGTAATTTTATCGGCTTCATGGGATCAGAGGAAGTCAGGGAGCCGCCTCCATTCTCCTCCTTCCTCTGGACGTGTCAATGGAGCAACGAGCGGTGAAATCTCTAGTGTCTCCAGCTGTTCCTACTGTGGAGAGGGGATGTAGCTGAGGACATGTCAGAATTTTTTTCCAGGGTGATGTGTCTCAGGGAAGGAAAGGCTAGTTACCACCTCTGCCAACCTTTGGAGTTGGGGGGACCCAAAGAGAGCAAGCAATGGAGAAGGCCAGCTCTGCAGGTCAGTGAAGATTGTTTTGAAGTGTGAGGGAAAGGGTTCGTTTGTCTTACGCTGATGTTAAGCAGCTCAGCAGTCTCAGGACTGCTCTGGTTAGCCAATAGGGCAGGTAGACAAAAAGCTGAGATCAAATTGTTTTTACGGAATAAGCAAGGCCATCTTTTCAAGTCAACTGCTATTCTTGACCTTGCTTGTTTACTTGCTGCTGGTTTTCTCTGCGTGGTTGGTGTCTGCTCGTGCTGGATTTCCAGCTGCCTTGCTGTGCTGCGTGCACGGGCTCCAGCCCAGCGTGCGGCCTGGCCAAGGAGGCGAGGTGTGGAGGGACCTGCTCACTGGAGAGGACGCAGCTCTTCAGTATGGAGTGGTGCTCGCAGGAGGGTTGTTTCGGATCCTGGCGTGCTTATCTGGTCCATCCCTTGTACGCATGTGAGCACAATAGTGATTTTCTCCTTAGTGCTGTGAGGCAACTGGGTTCCAGGCAAACTACTCTTTTGAAGTAAATAGGTGGCAGTTGGATGTAGGGGGCATTAAAATACACTGCTCAAGCCTTTCTCTTCTCTGTGACTTTGTCTCTCATGAATTTTCTTTAACTTTTGTATAACATCTTCAAAGTGCAGATACAACATGTTTTTTTCTCCCTCCTTTCTTCTTCCTTTGATAACACTCCTGTGGATTCTGGGCTGTCTCCTGCACTCACGCTCACAGGTTTTACGCTGTTGTCACCCGGTGGATGTTATTAGCATTACTCTGCTTCGCTCTTCTGTAGCTGGGAACAGAACCAGGTCTCCAATCTATAGCTGGGATGTGGGCTACTGTCAAAATGATCTATTTATTTTTTAATATGTTGCTGTTCGGGACCAAATTCTGGAGTTTGGCGGGGGGGGGGGTGGCGGGGTGAGTCTCTTTTCTTTCTCGACAGCCATGGGGGACAGAGGGTAATGACTGAGTGCAGTTCCTGAACTGAGAGTTGAGGGTGAACAGCTGCTGGCTGCCAGGATGGAGGCCAGCTTGCGGTGCCTAGTGTGTCGACTGGCCGCCCGCGCGCGCAGGGCTTGGGACAGGGCAGCCCGCGAGTGCCAGAAACGCATATGCCAAGATTTTTATGAAACGCGGGTTATGAAAGATGGCTGAGTAGATGAGATGCCTCAGGGTTCGTTTAATGCAACAGCTGCTTTCCTTCCAGCTCTTTCACCACTGTGCACAACTCCAAAGAAATTTCCTGCTTTCTTCCCTACGCGCTCATCTAGTGTAAGGTGGGGTTTCTTTGCATTTTTTTTTTTTATTTACAAGTCATTTTCCCTTTCAGCAGAACTATCTGAGCCTGGATGAAATAAGAGTACTGAGAACCCTTAAGAACAGGAAGTATTATGGCTCCAAAATTATTTCCTGACACTAATTAATATATTATAACCTGATTCTAATTTAGTTTCACCTTCTTCTTCCTCTTCCCCCTTCCTCCCCCTCCCCTTCTTTTTGTAATCTCCAGTATTCTCCTTATATAGCAGAATGTGTGATCTCTTCGCAAAACCGATTTCTTCTTTTTGGGCAATAGAATATTAAGATTTCCGTCTGCATCTGCAGTAATAACATAATTAAATAAACTAATAATAATAATTCTGATGTTTTGCTGTGATAATGTGATGGCCACTGCCAGTGTGATCAGCATGAAGATGTCTCTTGTGGCTGGGAAACATTTGTGATTAACGTGGAGCTCGGGGTTTATTTGTGCTTTTCCAGTCCATGCTATTTTTAATGTATTTTTAAGAAATATTGAAAGAAAGCTTCCGCTACCTTTAACTTCACATTGTCCTTCTTCGTCAACCTGTGAAAATTGATTTCCAGCCAGGTTCGTTCTGTCTGTCATACTTGCAGGCGGCTCATGGACCTCTGCTGCACGAGGTCTTCGGCATCAACACGCTGAAATTTGTAACGAACAGCCATAACTTCTAGACGTCCTGGATGTTTTTCTCACACCAGAAGGCTCGAGTAGCTCGTGTTGCACTTGCTTCTCCTGGGATGTGAGGCCAGAGTGACCTCAGCCAGCACATACTCCTTGCTGCTGGAAAGGTAATTAAAAATGAGAGCTAGTAAACAGGGCTGTCACTCAGCCTCTCGATCACTCAGGAAAACAGCCACCAAGTCCGCATATGACTGTTTTCTGGAGAGGACGAATGTGCTTGGACTTGAAGGTAAGCTGAGCGTGTGCTGCTAACTCCCCATAGATAATCAACAAGGATCGCCTCCCTGCTGAGACCGAGTGGAGGAGGAAGGGATGGGAGGACATGGCAGAGCGCCCGTGCCAGTCTCCTGTTTTGACTCCTCCAGCAGCAAGAAGTTACCACAAGTTTGAGCTAGCACCTCTACCCAGCATTTGCTGTGTTTTTCATCTGTCGCCCCCTGGGCTGGAGGGAGGCAGACCGGTGGCGGGCTTTCTCAGGAGCTCTTCTGGCACAGCCTAAATAACCAATGATGCAAAAGGTGTGGAAAATAGGTACCAGACATTGCTCCCACCAAGGCTCGCAGAAAATAAGAAAATCCGATACTGTTCTCCCCTAGCACTTGTGCTAGCTGCCTACAAAACTGCCGCCGTTATAGCGGAGACACTCGAGGTGGACGTGGACGTTGCTTGGGTCACTGGATCCGTGGCCTGGCATCGCCAGGGCAGGAGAGTGGGACGGGCGCATTTTGGTCCTGCTGCCCCAGCCTCTCTGCTACCTGCCAGCGCCGTAAAATCAGCGGTCTAGCCCCATAATTAAACCTCCTCCATTGCACTGTATTTAAGAGCCTGCCCTCCCAGCCCATCAAAATCCCATCACTCAAGAGGGATCTTATTAATTGCCCATGGAGATAAGCAAGAGGCAGATGCCGCCAAAATTCGCTTCCAGCAGGCCCCATTTGCTCTCACCGATGCTTGGGGTGTGCGAGGGCTCTGAGCTGCGGCTTGCACCTCCTGGCCCGATCTGACGGTAATGGGATGAAATGTTACGGCAGGGTATTGACCTCTCGCTGCCGCGTTTACTCTGGCGTGGGGACTAAACAAATGTTACCATGGAGGCGGCGATTTTCTCATAAACAGGCAGCGGGGATGCTCGGATGCTGTTTTGTGACAATGAATAGATCACACTGAAAACAACAGATGCTGATTTCAATAAAATAATAGCTTTTTCAGGCAATGATTTTCTGCAACTTCAAAGTGCTTTGCAGGCCTGAATTAATAAGTGGGTGTTACTGTGGGTTGTTGCTGCACAGAACAGTGATAGACCTGTTTCACTGCTAGCTCGCAACTTAGCCCCTGCTCTTTACTTCAGCTAATCATAAACTCCTTTACACGCAGATTGCTTAAAAAAAAAAAAAAAAAGGTTGCACTGGGTTTTATGAATGGGCAGAGCTCTGAACGCCTGCGGTTTGAGATGTGTTATCTTATCAGTTATTTAGTAATGCGGCCGGTGGACAGCCCGGTGTGGTACTGAGCATAATACACTTACCTGCAATTAATACAGAGGTCTTCGTCAAGTCCCTGCAGTTGGAGAAGGCTGACTGAGCCCGAAGGCTGACTCAATCTGCAATCTCAGCAGCGTTGTCGGCTGAGCAAATTTGTATACTAAAATCGCTCCGTGCCCTGATTCGCTATTCCACGATCTCAGATGTTCCCCGAAGAGCACTGGAAAACTAAAATGCAAAATTGAATAGGACGGTGGACTAGAGAATACAGAATGAGATTCCCCACCGCGCAGTAGCAATATGGCATATTTCTTCTTTTTTTTTTTCTATTAGGTTGGAAAAGGAAGAGAAAACCCATTCGTTTGGGGGTTACACTCTCAACACACTGCAGGCTGAACAGTTGTTGAGTAATTAAGGCAGTGCAAAAGTGCGGTGGAAGACAATCAGTTTAGAGCTATGTTATCGCTGCAGGAACAGAAAAGCTGCGCTGGAAATGTTTCCTTTTCCAAGCATCGTTTTACTGATCTCAGTGGTTTGCGAACCCTCTGTCCTTGTTGCCCATCTTCAGGAAATGCGTTCTCCTCCCAAATCTGGGCTGCAGAGTGAAATATCCTGCGCACACAGGGCTGTGAGACGTTTCGGGCCAACAAGCAAAGGCTTCTGCTAATACGAGCGCTACGTTTTGCAGTCCCTTTTCCTGGAGGCAAGGCAGATTTCTTGACCGTCCCGTTGGGAGGCTGCTGCAGATCCTCCCCATGCCAACGGCTGGGGATGGGTTTCCCCAATTTGGAGCCTTGTCCTCCCTTGCCCAGACGTGCAGTGCCACCCCCGGCCAGGCAGATGCATGAAGAGAGCATGCCGCTGGACTTGTGATTTTATGGGGTGGCGTGCTTTCTGTTTTGAGATGAAGATCACCCTCACTTCAGTGCTTTGCGGGGTCTCACGTTTGCTGCACAGTGGCGTGTCTCATCTCTTGTTTTTGTTGCTGACAGATCTTTTATCATTTTTCTTCATTTCCTTTAGAAGCTGCGACTTGGTTGTTTGACCTGTCGGGAGCCAGTGCTCCTGCACCGCAGCAGCACCACCAGCTTTATTGGCTTTTGGGAAATTACAGGCTCGCGTATTTGCAGAGGCCTGCAGATGGCACTGCCTTCCTGGGCTCCGAGTGCCCACGCGCGGCCCCGGGACGGCCCGGCGCAGCTTTGGGCAGCACAGCTCTGGGCAGCACAGCTCGTCTTGCAGCCGGAGTCACCAGTGCAAAAGCTCCAGCTGTGGGATGTTTTTAGTTAACCATGAAAAATAGCATGGAAATTGCTGGGCATCTTCCCTCTTGTTCCTCTTCAGGTGGTTTTGTTGTCTTGACTCCTATTCTTTTTGAGGTTTATCTTCAAAGGGTTTTTGACAGCTCTGCACTGGTATTTTTTCTCCCCCGACATTTCCCTGTGCTGATTAAGCACCGAGCTGGCCACAGAGTCGCTGCCTGGTCCTAGGGAGGCTGTGCCAGCAGGGACCAGGCTGGTTTGTCCTCAGGCTTTTCTGGAGGGTTTCCCACCTCCTTCCTTCCCTCCATCCCACCCATCTCCTCCTGGATAGGGAGACCAGGACCGGGGGGGGGCCACCACCAGTAGCTGGTGGTGGCTGGTGCTCAGCGTTGCCATGATGTGTCCTTGGGATGCTTCCCCCCACCGTATCCTCCGGGCTTTTTTGCGAGGCTGCGACTTGTGCAAGACGTGCTGATGCTGCAAATTGCTGACGAGCAAACGGAGATGTGTTTGCTGTGACTGCGCTCACCGGGATTTCATGGCTGGCAATTTCCCCCCCCCCACCCCGTTGCGGTGTTTAACAGAGGCAACGGCTATCATGTGTGAGGGGTCTGCCGTATTTCCCAAGAGTCAAAATAAAATCCAGCCATTGCAAGGTGTTCTCGGTCGCTCGCTGTGCATAAATCCTCAGCTACCTTGCCTCAAGGTCAATCGGGTATTTCATGCCTCATAAGCGGTTCGCTCTGTGGCGCGATGGGAAGTAATGCTGCCCGCACGCATCAAATCTTTTATTTCACTGCTCAGTTTCCTTCTGTATGGAAATACTTGAATTCCGCTTTGCTTCATCACCAATGTGACTAATAACATATGCACACGAGCGATGGGGGACGCGCTGCTTTCAGCACGACGGCCCCGCAGCCATTGGTAAAACACTCCCGTTTGCGATCGCAGGTGGAGAGCTGCTGCCCTCATATGCCAAGTATTTTTTGCGTCTAGCTACCCTGGGTGGAAAAAACGTCTTGAAATGCGCTCTCTCTTTGGACTCTATTATCACTCTTCACTTGGGAGTGTTTGAAAGGGAAGTTTCCTATCTCTCTCCTGCCAGCAAACTTGACTGCGCTGCCTTTCACTTTGAAAAGTGTAATCGTAGCACGGATGGCACACTCGCTGGGTTCGATGCTTCCGTAATTTTCTTGCTTTCTAAGAATATTTTCAGAGTGTTTTTGTACATTGGCACATGCAAAGTCAGGTTTGAGATGTTTTGCAAATCCTGGCTCCCGGAGACAAGTGGTCAGTGGTTCAGAACAAAAGAAAACTAAATCTCACAGTTAGGAAAAAAAGCCTACGAGCCAGTGGAGGGTTCAAAATCCCGAAGGCAGTCGGCAGTCAACTCAAAAGTAGTGTTTTGATTTGAACGTAGTTCTCTTGATTTTACAGCCCAACTGGTTTTATGTCTTTGTGACTAAATATTGCAACAGTATGAGCACCGGTGGAGGGAACGTCTGCAGTCTGGCCCCAACGTGCCCAAGCTTTAATAAATTAAGCTGTGTGTCAAATCTGCATGATGAGATTAATTAGCAAAACCATCCTTTATGTTATAGTATCAGTAGCGTGAAATTCTTGAAAATATTTCTCTTGGACATGGCTGTTTTCGTATGTAGCCAGTCTTTCTGGTTATTAGAGTTGGTCAGGAGTTAGAACTTAGGCCACTCCTAAATAACTGTGCTTTATTTCACAGACTTCTTATGTCTTTGTCAAATTTAGGTGGGTGGTGAGCTGTACGCCCCTGTCACAGTCGCTGTTCGCTGCGTGTCAAATCCGTGTTGTTTGCTATAGTGATGACAGCATTTTCCACAGGGAAAAGAACCATCTCCAGAATCATCATTATTAACAGTATTATTTTAAGTCTCGAAAACAGTTCCCCCACCTTGCTTCATTCTGAAAATGGGTACATCATTACGACTGAAATCTCCTTTCTTCTTCCAGCCAAAAAAACTGCCTTGTACAACATCTGTCATAGGGGACTTCAGTCTGAGTGGGTGTAGTCTAGCAGAGCTAATAACCAAACCCGGCCACCGTAACGTAAGGGGAAAATTTTGAGTAAGAGTAGTAATAAGTGAGGTTTGCCGGTAGTTAAGTGGGTCAAGCGTTAGAATACCTTTTGGTGACTTGAGGGTTAAAAGCCCTTCAAATAATTTTGTTGCTCTGTTTTTGAGAATTTTGAATATTAGCATCCAGAGGTACAGAGTGAGGGAACCAGGTGAAAGACATCCAGAAATTTGGGCACGTGGAAATACATATTTAGGGGTCTCAGCCCCTTTAATTCTGTCGCTCTTCTGATGTTCGCCTCACTTGTTCCTTCTTTATTTACACATCAGTTGTGAAGAAGGGATCTGAAAAAGCTCAGTAGCTTGCATCTTAAAACATGCTGTTTGGGTTTTTCTTCTACTCTAGCCAGTGCGTGCCTGGAAATTTGTAGAAATTTAGTATGGGAGCAGTGACCAGAAATTCTTGTCTTTCCACTGCCTCCTCAATTCCTTTCTTTTTCTTTTGTTTTATTTTTTACTGGGGCATGCAGAAATACTTGATGTTGAGGAATCTGGTACTTCAGCAGCTTGTCGGCCTCCTGCCCCGCTTGCTTCCCCGTCAGAGCTACCACGCCGAAGAAACTGGCCACGTTTCACGACAGTAGAAGGTTAATCTACATGACCAGGGCGCATCGAGGACTTTCTCAGCGAGTTCTGAAGTTTTGGAGGCCAGCAAATGGTAGGGGAATACCAACAACACTGCAGTAGACACAAGTTTTCCATATTGCTGGGCTCAAGCCTGAACTACTTTTTTCTCTTTGTGCCCTGTGCTCTGTTTCCATATGTCTTCTCTTACGTGGGCATGAATAGCACGGGACAACCTAAGCGTGCGCTGTTGCGTATTTTATAAGACGTCGAGAGCGCTGGGCCTCGTGGCGCGAAGCTAAACCCAAGCGTGATAGATGTCCTCTGAAGGGGTATCTAGAGCCATGGGCTGGTTTTGTATCTGCTTAAAATCTTGACTTACAAATGGGTTCCTGTTATATGCTTGTCTAAAAATGAGTTGTTTTGGTTTTTTTTTAACTGCCTTTCGAGGCTATTGACTTGTCAGTACCGTCGCTAAAGCCGAATTGAATCTAGCACCTCCTGATTGTTATCAGCTGTTCTGGGTTGGCTGCCGTGCATGGCTGGTATCGACCTGGCGGGAGTAAAACTAGCAGCGCTCTCGGTTTTGGGTCAAGAGAGATATTTATCTCCTTGTCTGTGATTACCATTTTCTATAGAAGAACAGATCCGGGTCTGTGAATTCACACTGCAGTTATACATTTTATTATCAATGGTTTGTTGGGGAAATACTGAGCAAAATGCTGGATTTTGATTTGCCGTACAAATTTTGCTCAGCTTTTTCCTGGTAACGTTCCCTAGGGCTAATGGATATCGATATGTAGGATTCTGGGAGACGGGGAGGGGTGAAATTCTTTGAAAGCCTAGGTCTTCATCATCTGTCAGAGCTATATGATGATTCAGGTATTGTTGGTGTATATTTTTTGCTTGTGTATAGTATTTGCTTTTGCAGTGACTTAATAAGCACGTAGATTATCTGGCTTATGAACCTATCAGAAAGGGAGGAGAGACATGCATGTGATGAATAAGCATCAGTATTGGTTCACCCTTTGCCATGACATTTCTTCAGACATCCCAGCTACGACGTCGTCCCGTGGCTCGGTCTGCTCGACTTCAGCAGCGACCGGTGCAGCCCACTGGCAGACGCGGGCAAGCGGCAGCGGTGAAACCAACCGCGGGTGCTCGCCCCGACGCCGTTGAGCAACGCGAACGAGAAAAGGCTCTTTCCTTTCAGTTTGGATATGGAAATTATTGGAGATGGGCAGAATTTAACATAGGGAGAGAAGTCACGTGTTTGTCCTGTCTTCTCTAAATCCTCACCGCCGACGGGACAGTAGCAGTAACAGTACAAAATAAAGGCAGTGCTCGGGCAGCTTTGCGGTGTGCCTTTATACACCGCGTAAAGCCATCAGATGCTCTCAATGGTAAACAAATCAGAGCGGGGGGAAAAAAAAGGAAATGCTACCTGGAGGAGGCTGAGATAAGAGTTTCAAGACACCGTGGTGAATTCTGTATTGCTTATTTCTTGTTTGTTTGTATTCAGGGAGCAAGGTGGTAAAACAAGACAGAATAATCTGAATAATTGTTATGAATAGAAGAACACGCAGCAGAGAGATATAACGAGAGATAGATGGTACATTAGTGTGCGAGTTGCAAGCGTTACCTAAAGGTTATCTTCAGCTCCTGGTGCAAACAGGCAATGGAAATAGCAGGCGCGTTTTGGAAATGAGTCCTCAGGCAGGAAAAGAAATTGCGGGGGCGGGAGGGGGGACAAACTAAGATGCCAGTTTTCTGAGAGCTTTGCATGTGGACTTTGGAAATTCAGAGGACTTTCCCCGTGTGGAAGGTTTGAAAGACGGAGCGGAGATAAGGACTGAAGCTTGCTGGCTGTTAAGAGAAGATCCAGAGAGGTAATAGCGCGCTCCCTGCTGCAAGTACGCAGAGGTCGTTAGCTGAGAAGCACTGAGCTTTTGAAGACGTAACATGAAGCTCCTTTCATTGCCTTTTGGTGGAGGAACGGGCTCTCAGGTTAGACGATAATTACATTTCCAGGCTTTACTTCATCATCATGGTCGTTCGAAAGGGACTTTTAATGCACACGTAATTTCCTAATGCCGTGCGGCTAGGAGCTGAGGTTTCAAAACACTTCAGCGAAGCGGCAGTAAATCTGTGGCGGTCGGTAGTGCTGGCGCGGCGCTGCTAGCGGTGATCGCTCGCTGCGTGCCCAGTTCTCGCAGCGAGCAGCCCGCTCTGTGAGAAGCAGCGCCTGAGTCGTATAGCGTCGGGTAACCCACGGTCTGTCCTGCCCGGAAACGTGTGTACGTCGGGCAGCGAAAAAATGGCTAGGACTGAGACAGGCAGCAGCAGAGGTAGAAAATAAAAGGAAAAAACCCACAGACATAAATTGGAGTTTGACATAATGGCCATTCTTAAGTTTTTTTTTTTCCTTCCCTTTTTTCTTTTCTTCCAGCAAGAAAAACCACACTGTCGGAGTTGTGCGGTTACACCTGAGGGCAGGGCTTGGTACAAGGCCAGTGACTGAGCTGTGACTAAAAGCTGCTGAGAAAGACGAGCTTCCCCAGGGGTTGTTGGCAGCCGGTCTTGATGCTGTGGCCTGCCAAGACGACCTGCGCTTACTGGGTCGTGGTTAAACGTGCCCGTATCTTTGCGTTCCCTAGGCACTACCTTCTCCTACGGGGTTTTTGTTTTGGTTTGGTTTGGTTTTTGCTCTTGATTTTCAGTGGGGTTGGAAGTGGGTGTTCCTTGCAGTTGGCGCGCCAGCTTTGGGCAAAGCGGCCCGTTCGCCAGGGCAAGGCGTTGTGCTCGTGCCCTCCCTCTTGATGCCTATTTCTTGATGTCCTGCCGAGCAGAGCGGTGCCAGCGGGAGGTACCAAAAACCCGCTGTCGTTTCCCCTCTTGCAGAAGAGCGCTGTCATCCATGCAGTGGTTAAAACACTTGGGTGAAAGGCAGGCTCCCAGCCTTAAATCAGGCAGAAAGTTTCCCTGGTTTGCTTTAATAAATTTAGTTTTTCCTTTCCTTTTCACGCAGCGGCACAGAACAAAACTTTTCATTGGAGAGCAAATGGAGTGTCAGGTGAAATGATTTGGAGGGGGAGTTTT
This sequence comes from Struthio camelus, assembly GCF_040807025.1. Taxonomy (NCBI): domain Eukaryota; kingdom Metazoa; phylum Chordata; class Aves; order Struthioniformes; family Struthionidae; genus Struthio; species Struthio camelus. The sequence goes on along the minus strand of NC_090947.1, from coordinate 6,678,115 downwards.
ATTCTGCGAAGAAAAAATAAATAAGTAAATTAAGTTTGAGCCGGGCTAGTTTGTTTATTTTTTATTTTCACTCTGTATTTTTTTGGTTCAGCAGCTGAACTGAAAAAGCAATTGTTCCGATAGCCCTTGTGCTGGGGGGGAATACAGATGCAACTAGAACCATGTTGTTTTAATCTGAGCTTGTGATATAGCGATGGCACGGAAAGCTCTCTGGAGGAACACAAATATCTAAATACTACTCTAAAGAACGTGATAGAAACGTAAGTGTTTGGATATTTGTCATTTGTCTCTTGTCCATAGATTAATTGCATATAAAAACCCAGGCAGAGAATTGTACATTGTAAAATGGAAATTACGGCATTCAGTCCGGAAAAGTTAAATTAGTTTCTTTCTGTTATCTGCCTTGATTGTGATCACACGCATGGCTTGGCCCACAGAGCACCACAGTAAATTGGATATTTTGTAAGCGGTGATTTATAGCATGTTTTCAGATGGCTTATTCCCTCTGAATGTGCAACCGCAGCAACTGCGACACGGTTTGGCCGGACTTCACCAGCGGGTGCCGTCTCCGCGTGGGGAAGGGCTTGTCCCACGTCCCACAGGCGACACGCGCTGCCCCAGGGCTCTGGAGATGCGGGACCACCAGCTCCCAGCTCGGCCCTTGGCTTTCTTTGGGCAGGTCCCTCCTCTTGCCTCGTGCCTCAGGTCTCCATCTGTAAAATGGGACTCCTGCTCCCTGTCTCACGCGAGTTGTGAAATTCAGTAGCCCCTCAAGTATTATGTAAAAGTGGCCCATGCAGTGGGTACAGAGTCAGTGTGACAAGAGTTATCCCATGGTTTTTCTTGGGACTGCGGAGTGACCCCTGCTCGCGGCTTCTGCTGTGCTCTGCCCTCCCCACGGGCTGGAGAGGCCCCGGGGCTGAGCACCCTGTGCGGCGCTGCGCTTGCAAGGGTCAGTATGGGGCACCGGGGCACCACTGGAGCACTTCCGTAATTTTTTTTCCTAATTACTCAGGTTTAGTACAAAACTTTTATTATTTCCATTTTCCTATTCATTTCATTATTTGCATTTTATTATTTATTATATAAGCTTTTTCACTGCATTTACACCAGGTGTTACAGTTCTTTCTTCCTGCGTGTGCATTTAAAACAAGGAAGTTTGCTTTAGCATTTTCTCAGTTACTTTTTTTCTTGGTGCTGAGACAGTACTGGCGAGGCTAGCACCTCGCTCGCAGGTTAGGGCTGCCTCTTCGGCCAGCGCGTGTGGAGGCAGCCTCTGATGGGAATTTGTGAGCATTGCACCAGGCACTTGCGATGGTGTGTTGGAGGGGCTCTCTCCACTGAGCTGAACCCTTTGGCCCTGTCTCCGTAGCTGTTTGCAGATGATATGACACTCCTGTAACTGCTGCTAGCCTTTTTCTCAGCCTTTCGACTATCCTATAATTCAGCCTAGTTCTCGGTGATTTGTTTATAATGATTTTTGATGCAAGAATGCATTATGGTATTCCAAAAAAGAGAATAGGTGGCCTATGGGATTTTAACCTGTGTCTGTAAATTTGAGCTAAATAAACGGTTATTAGGTACTGAAATGGAGAGTTTCTGCAAAATGTGAGTTATGTGATAAGCTGTACGCAGCAAACGCAGCCAAGCTGGGATATGCACGCTATGTACTGTGTTTGGGGCCAGAAATGGGACTCGGGGCTAGGTTAAGGATGATAATTTTGAGGCAGCAACTTTGATAGGATTTTGGTGAGGAAGGAAGTGCTGAAGAGCGGCGTGTTGCGGGCAAGGGTAAAATTAGGCTGGCAATGGCACGGGGTGCCGGCTTAGGGTCAGAGTGGGAGCTGTCTGGAGTTTCCCAGGTGCAATGAGGATGGGGCTGGTGAGGGTTTCCCACCCAGGATCAGGGTTGGGCTTGTATAGATTTTCCCGATAGTTTCATAAATGCTGGTAGTTATTATAAAGAAGCAGTAATTTCAGTTGTAAAAGCCTGGTAACCTGAGGACTTATCGATGCAGCCTAGCAGCAACCGCGGAGCTGTGAGAGTCGAGAGCTATGGATGGAGATATCCCAGAGATCTCAGTCCCTTTTAGTCCATGACAACTTGATTTGAGAGGGTCTGCGATTGCACTGCAGGTGCACAGATGCTTGGCCCTCTTTTACAGGCTCTCTGTGAGCAGTTTAGAGGCTAGTCTCTTTAGGCTCACTGTATAATCCCTGGAAAGAGTGAGCATCCTCCAGAAGGGAACTTGGGGCTGGAGTCCTGATCGAGAGGCTCTGATTCATTTTCAGGATGAAGCAAATTTCTCTCTACTGACAGTGGAGGCAGCCTAAGAAAGCGTGCAAAGCCCCAGGCTGAGTGAATACTCCCCAGAATGGCCCTCTCCTGCTGTTTGTTATATTCGTTTTCCATAAACTTTCATGAACAGTTTTCCTAGTGAAGGAAGCAGTCTCAGCAGGCTTTAGGTCAATGTGCTTTGTTGTTGTTTTTTTTTATTTTTATTTTTGAATATTTTGCTCCCGGGGAGCACTGTGAACCTTCCTCAACCTGGGATTCAGTCTAAAGCATAGTGGTCCTCCCTCCATATAGGTATTAATGACCTCTGCTGGTCCCAACAAGATCTGGACTTTTTGGAGCTGCCTTTAAGCCTTGTAGGTTGGCCCCAAAGTTGCGTGGAAGCCGTGGTCTGTTCTCGGTCTAGTCCCTTTTCTTGGTTTCTAAAGGCTATGTGCAAGCTGCCAGTTGGTGGCCGCCTTAGGAAGCTAGTGGCTAGCAAGTGCTTCTAACAGGTATGTTAGTTAGTAACGCGTGCCTGTGAATGCTGGGAATGCCATAGACACTGAGTGTCGCTCACGGGGTCGTCGTGAACTGAGTTAAGCTTTACTCTCCTCTCTTCCATTAAGTAAAAACTTGAGCAAATAGTTGAACATTGAGAAGCTCAATTCTTGTTTTTCCTAGAGTCTTCCAGCTCAAGTTGAGCGATAGCTGAGGAAAGAAAGCATGTAGCGCGCTGATGGCTTCACAGGTGGCAGGAGATTACTTTATGGCTTGTGGTGGAAGTAATGCTGACTTAAATTTTTCAGGCATGAAATGCTGAAGAAGTACTAAGTTTTGTGAGCAGAGGAAAGAAGTAGGCAAAATGGTATTTTCCTTTTTTTCCTGGGTCTACTATACAGCTAATTAAATACTCAGAGTTACAGTTTCATCAAAGGCAGATTATTATGGAATATGTGCACAGTTCTCCCCCAGAAAGCATCCTTTTCTGACCAGGATCGCTGAGCAACGTTTCATGTAATCCAGATGTTGGAAAAGGATTCCTGAAATTAATCTTCATGCTGGAAGCACACTGTTCAGAAGACAGGTAGGTGATGGTTGGTCAGACGGTCCTTTTTGGATATCAGCCGAATTGCTTTATCGGTGTCAGCCAGCATCTCAGTCTAGCAATTCTTCTTTAATTAAATATTCCAAGGCAACTATTAACATTTTTAAAGGACATGCCTTTTTGCAAGACCTGCTTAAGGTAGTAGAGTTTTCCCAAGGGTAGGAAAACTGACTGTTGGCAGGTCTTCCTTAACTTACAAAAGGGCCTTGTTCTTTTTAAAAATCTTCCATTACTGCCTAACTGCACTGAAAAAAATCACTCTTAAAAATCATTTGAAATGTATTTTAGAAGAATACTATATCATTTATAAGCCTGTGAAAGCCCTGTTATTGACACATGGAAAGTCTCTATTACAATATTAAATTATAAAGCCTATCTAAAAAATCACCAGGAGAGATGCATTAACTCTGACTATTTAGAGAGGTCAGCGTAATTCTGTGTTGCAGTGGTGTGTTACTGTAAGTCTGGTTGCCATCCTATGTTTCTTAGTGACAGCAGTCCAGCTCCCACACAAACCAAAATTAAAATCTCAGCATTTCCAAAAGTCTGAGCTCTGGGGAATTTTACCAGGCTCAGTGAGTTCAAAAGTTTGCATCTGTTGTTCCTAATTATTCCATAATAATTAGTGATACAAATCCCACTTGGGGAAGATCTTCCCTGTGCTTTTAGAAACTTACAGCAGAAGACAGAGCCCTTGGAGCTGAGGTTCAGCGCTCAGTGATGTGATTATGCAGTTATGTTAGTAAGGATTAGAAGCCAGCTGCCTCCCCCGCTCTCGATAACACAAAAAATTATATTTTCTACTTGGTGTGATTTTTCAAGTCAAAATGCAAAGTAGTATCTGCTGCATAGTGATTTATAGCTGAGAAAGTCTATATACACTTAATAAATGATCATTTTTGTTTTTGAATACCCCGTTCTCAAGAAAACTCTAGCGACATTAAAACATCTAAATATTAGAATGATTTCAGATTGAATTCATTTCCAGTTAGTTGGCAATATTCTTCTGGTAATTCTGTTCTAGAAGATCCTATCTCAGATGATGTCTGTCAAATCTGGCCATGAGAGAGGATTTGGGCCCTATGATTTCAATGTTTTCTGTAAATATTTATCTCAACTTAAAAGTTCCTCTTGTAAGAGAGGAAATTGTATTTTTCGTATACTTACAAAATCTCCTAAGCTAAACAAGGGAGAATATGAATCATGCACAAAAAGACGTATGCTGTCTAGCAACAGTTGTCCTTTTAGTTAGTACAGAACCAGAATAGCATGGATAACGCTGGAGGACCATGCATTTTGGATCATGAAATAAAAAATTCTGTGCTTCTGTTATTCTTGTTCCTGAGAAGAGGTGGCTTTGATTTTGCATTACAACTTCCAACTGGGTATCTGCACTTTGTCATTTCCAATATATTGGCCAAAATTTTGTCTTGTGTAGAAACGGCTACTGGGCTTTGAAAGAGAGATTTGTTGTTGCTACTGTCTCCTTGTGCCAGGCCACCTCTCAAGACCCTGTCTCTCCTTCTAAAATTGTCTCTCAGTACTATGTAAAGCCTGGGTAGTCCCAGAAGTGATCAGCTCTGGATTGCATCAGGCAATTTCATTTTCATGAAATAACTTAAACACATTTCTTACTATCCCAGATGATCTAGTCTCAGTACACTATTTGTCTTCACAGTGTTTGACTCTTGCTGTCTCATGAAAAACAGAAGGTCACGGAATGACAGGAGCGTTGGCTGGGGGAGCTCCCTGGCGTCTCTAGTCCATCCTCCCACTTGGAGCAGGACTATCACCAGCATTAGATCGAGTCAGCCAAAGTCAGGCTTTGTCTAGCCAGCTCTTGGAAACCTCTGAGGATGGGCTTTCCACCACCTCTGTGGCTACCTGTTGCAGGGCTGCACTGCTCTTCTGTTGAAACAGCATTTTCTAATGTCCACTTTGCACCTCCTAAGCTACATCTGGTGGCCCCCACCCCATGTTTTACCATCTGCCACTGCCAGGAACAGTTTGGGTCTGTCATCATTGTGACTCCCTGTAAGTAGCTGTGGGCTCCTCTTTGTCAGACCAAACAAGGCCAGTCCCCTCAAGCTCTCTTTGCAGGTCTTGTACCCTGTACCTTATACTCTATCCCTGGCTGCCCTGCATGGGACTTTCTCCAGTTTCTTGACATCCGCCTTGAGCAGAAGGGCCCAAAACTAGACAGCGGTACAGCCTTGCCAGCACCAAGTAGAGGATGACCATGTTCTTGCTCGATCTCCTAGCCACAATCTTCCCAAGCATCCTAGTAGGCAGTTTGCCCCATTCGTGATGGGAGCCTGCCACTGGCCTACATGCAACTTGGTGTCTGCCACAACTCCCACCTTCTTTTCAGCAGGGTCACTACTTACCCAGCAGAGATGATATACAGGGCTATTTTACCCCACGTGCCCCAGGTTGTACTTCTCCTTGTTGAACTTTGTGAAGTTCGTGTCAGACCAATCCTCAAGTTTCCGGTCCCCAAGAATGGAAGAATTGGTAAAATAGCAGGGCAGACATTTTCAACAGTTATTTTAAATTTGTGGATCATCACCCACTCTCTAAAAGATGTCACCTTTGTGCTGCTGGTGTTCTGGCTATTGCCCTTGATTTGCTACCTTTGAAACCCATCCCAGCACTGCCTACCGTTTGCTGCACCGTGGGACATGACGTAAATACAGTCAGTAAAGCGAGGCAGGAAGCTAATGCTTAGGAACAGCACCAGAAATGGAAACCGTTGCTATAAAGAACCAATTTGGAAAGGGAGACCTGATCTTGGACCTGCTGAAATGCCTGGAGGAGTCTGCCGTAGACTTTGGTGGGCCGTGCCTGTGCGAGAACGCTTCATGGGAGGCTGTTTCCCCGTTCTTTCTGACTTGCTGGGATTTCAGAAATTTTCCAATTCTGCATGCGGAGAACAGCATCGTGGGTTTTCATTTAAACCCTGAGCAAGGCCCACAGTGGTCAGGCCATCAGAGCCCTTTGCCTGGATGCGATACACCAAAATTCACCTTTCCGTTCTGCTTGTGTCGGATGAGGCTGTTAACGCAGCAGGCGAGTGCTTGAGCCGGTTCTCCAAGCTGTCTGCTACTTCTGCTCAGCGCCTCTCTGGGTTTCGCCAGATACTTCATTCAGGACTGGAGGAATCCAGCCAGCGATAAACACTGTTCAGACTTTTAGCAGTAAGTAACAGATGCAATTCCAGTGGGTCAGCGTTTTCTGACAAAAGCAAAGTGTAATCAGGCAATCCCTGACCCGAACTAAGCCTTACCAAAGTTTTGGTCGATGTGTAAGTTTTCTTCACTGCAGAGTTGTAAATCATCTTTTTACGCCTCTCCCCGTGCAGAAACAGTGCTGCCATCTCTTCTGATTAATTTTCATGATCATTTTCATAATAATTGTTGTTTTAAATCTCCTTCTCCTAAAGTCCTGTAAATACTGGCTTTTTTTTTTTTTTTTTAAAGTAAATGTTCTGCCCTGACGACTAAGGAGAAAAACTTTAAAACCCAGGAGAACTCTAAGGAGCAAAAACAAAGTACAAGCGAAAAGAAGAAATATTAACTCTCCCCCTGGATTCTTCAGCCAACTTCAGTCAGCTTTATAGCATTGAAACGTAGGTACTGGTGTTATGCAATGCAGGCCGCATCCTCACACCTCCTGCTGGAGTGGGAGTTGGACCATGGTATGCTATGCACAGCATCTACATCATCTACGCCTGGCCAGACTCCTTTTTTAATTTCCACATGTAAATACTGTGGTGTTTTCCCTCTCTTCCCTGTTCTTGCTTGCTGCTGGCTGTTTTGGTTGTGTAATTAATTGCAGAGGTATTTATTAAAAGAGGCTTTTTCTTTCAAGATACTTGGTCAAACCTTCGCTCTCCCCTGCTGTTGTTGCAGAAAAGTGCACTTCCACAATTAACCATTAAGTGGGGATGTAAATTAAGCTGCTGGGCTAATAGATAAATGAAACTGTCACGTGTATAATTGCTAGGCAAAGTGGCTACAATTTTAGCCATTTCCATTGGTCTATTATTACAGCTTTCCATCGCTAAAATAATAAATCATTGTTTGTGTAGAAAGAGGTGTGCGGACCACGTGAGAGAGAGGGAGAGAAGTGTTGCATATGCGATGAGGTAGGATGTTGGGAGATTTTTTAAGCAGCGATTTTGTTTAGGAGAGCTTTGGCAAGGCACCAGCGCCATTGTAAGCTAGAAAAATAATACTCCAAACGGACGCAGGGCTGTACTGGATGCTTTGCCAGTGCGCGTGGGCAAAAGGTGCTTGGAGGAGAGGGCTAAATGCAGGGTGCGGGTTGCCAGCGAAGCGCCAGCGCCTGCAGGGAAGCCAACAGCTCCACGCGAAGCGATCCCTATCTCACCCGCCTGCCTGCAAGCTCGTTTCAGGGACTGTATTTTCGCTTGCATAAGGGCGGTAGTTCGCTCAGCGATTTGCGTCAGGACCTAAGGCAGCGCCGCGTTATAAAACGCAGCAAATAACTTGCAGAAGCCTTGGCGAGCTTTCGTTTTTCCCCCCAAAGAAATTCTTCCTCAGTGTTTGTTTCTGCTTAAAAGGGAGAATGGACCTGTTTGAGGGTTTCCTTTCTTGCGTGAAATTCAAGAGACTTATCCATATGCCAGGTGACGAGAACATACCTTCCTCTTAGAAGTGAAACGAGAGGAGTTTGGTACATGCTTCTGATACCTTTTTCAGATCTCTCTGTGTAACTTTAGCCTGTCTGTTACTGTGCAGGTATTTACAGCACTCAATAGCACTTTGACTGGAATACCAACTGGATGTTTTGATTAGTTAAAACATCCTTTTGGGGAAAACCCAGGATTAGAAATTCAAGTTTTATTAACTGTGCCTACAGCAGAAAGTCATCAGAGTTTCGAATTGGTCTCAAGAGCACAAGAAGCTGTAAATCATTTGAGCTCGTTAGAAAGTTGCTTAAGCTCATTTGTTTACTCTCCTAAAATTCTCTGTTTTGCGGTATTTTATCCCACATATAAAATCACTGAAACTCCTCATTTTCTGAACAACAAATGCAGCTCTTTGCAATTATGTAGTCTGTTTTCATGGGGAAAACTTCTGAGATGTCATGTGAAGGAAATGCATTACGCATGAAGGGAAAAAGACTTCAGGGCAGTTTTTGACAAAGTTACCAAGGATATTCAATCCCTCAAAGAGATGCTAGGGAAATGGCAGAGGCCCCTTCTTCAGAAAATTATGCCGCTGTAAGGAGTCTCCAGTGCGTCACTCAAACATTCTGGCTACTTTTAAAAATGTTGACCTTTGTATCTCTCTTCACCCCAAGACATACAAGTAGCATTGATAAAGAGCCCCGTTCTGGACCGAAATTCCTATTTTTAGTTGGGGAATATCACATATTGCAGGCTCTGAATAGGTCCAGCACAGTCACAGATCCAATTCAATATAAGCAAAGTGTTTGGTCTTTCTGCAGTTTCCCAATATTGCAATTTTCCCAGAAATATTAACAGATAAAGATAAAGCAATTTTAGCTATTCCTCAGTGGCCTGCTCTGTACTCATTTCAGACTCTTCTTGAAATGCTAATATATCATCCTCACTGCTGTACACTTGCAGCCCGTTCCCTGAAGGGGATTCGGGTTGCCTTTTTAGTAGCAGATTATTTCCTGATCACATTTCTCATATCAGGGAATCCATGTATTCAGCAAGAGACTGAAGTGCAATAATCTTTTTACAATTTAGCTTTATCCAGCCATCTATTAACGAGCCATGCGATATTTCAAGTCATTTTAGCTTTGATGAGGAAAAGAGCTCACCAAGCCATTAATCACTCAGCAGTTCGTATACAAAGCAAATCAGTACCTCAAAACATCTAAATAAAATACTCTTTGCCTAAAATCCAAATATTCTTTCTATTAAGGGTACTGGACGATGTTTACAGATGCTGTCATATGTCTACTTTGCTGGACCATTTAATGCTAATCTAGTGTTAGATTACCTTCCTGAAACTGCTAATAAAATCTGTTACATTACGGTGTTTAGCTGAGGCCCTAGGGCTTCTGAGATGAGATCTCTATCCACTGATGAATCATGACTAGGTGAAAACTTAAAACAGATACTTTACTCCATCAAGTGTGAAACACACTTTCGTCTTAATCCTGCCAAATGATGCAGTAATGGAGCGATGTATAAAAGATTTGTTTATTCCGCATAAGAGATTTCATCTGGGTATGAGGGCAGGGGACTATATATCCTTGAGCTATATGCGATTGCAGGAAGGCCAGGTGTAAAATGCTGTTCTTCTGTTCTGACAGTGTTTGGCATCCAGGGAGTGCAGCTCTTAAGGACCATACACAGTGCACAGTGGTAAAGGCTGAGACCCTATTCGTCTTTCAAGCCCTGCCTGTCTAGCTGGTGCGGAGAATTGAAGATCACCAAGTGCACCTCAGTGAAGAGTGGCTTGATAAGAGGTTTTCAGCTGTGGTAAGTCAGCATCCCTCTCTCGTGTCTCAGTGGAATGGTGGCTGTTAAACTTCTGGGGCAAGTACTGCAGGAACTGGTGAGTGAAAAGGTCCCTGGAGAACATCTCCCCATGTGGCAGCACAACGGGAGGACTGAGATTTTTCTGAGACTGATGTGAACCATCAGAGCTTTGTGCTCATGTCACTGATGGAGTAACCATTTTGCATTTATTGCTCAAACGTCTTCCCCTTTAGCAACTGGCAGACTGTGTTTTACGACTGTCAGAATTCTTAGAAGATTCCCCTGGAAAACAATCAAATTCCTTTGTGTAGGGTGCCTTTGGGGAGTCTTGAACGTTGTGGATAGATAGTGCTCACTAGAGCCCAGCCGGAGTGTGATTTGCAAGGAAGCTTGAGTTGGAGTCTTCACTGCTTCGTACCTTGTGCAGCTCCTTAAATCTGCCCAGTGAGAACAGGAGACAAAAACACCTCCCAGACAGAAAAGTCGAGAGACCACACCTGCTTTGTTCTGCCTCTCTGTAGCTTTGAATTGCCACCCAAAACCGGAAGCCAGCAGGAGAATAAAGCCTTCTCTTTATGCTTTCCAAGTTATGCACCCGATTCCTTCTACCTAACTTCAGAGGGCAGCAGATGAGCCACTCATCTAGACTTTCTTTATAATCACTGCTAAGAAATAGGCATTTCCAGAGCATGATTCATCTGACCCGTTTCAGATGGCTGTATTAGGAGGAGGTGGAACGCGCTGTTTCTCTCTACCACCCATAAAGGGAGGCTCTACGTGTCTAATTCAGAGGTAGGCGTCTAGTCTTTGCTGACATAAATCATAGCCCATATGTTCAACGCTTTCTCCTCCTGATCTTAGCTGGCCCTTTTAGAGAAAAAGGTCTCTTCTGAGTCAGACTGCACGTTGTGTTTTTTGGCAGGCAAGGCAGTGCAAAAATGCGAAGCCCAGCATAGGGACATAGTTTGCCCCCACATTTACAACAGGCAATTTCCAGACTAAAATCTACGTATTTCTAAGGCTTGCTCCTCATGCTCTGAACATGGGAGGAACATCCATGAACAGGACTCCCAGATATCTGCCCTTATTGCAATGAGGAGCAGCTCTGTGCGTGGCCACCTTCTGCAACACCTTTTGCTTCAGCTTCCCTTTCTTAGCCGAGGATAGTTTGCCTGGGTGGCCAGACTTTCTGCTGTTTTGCAGGCTTAGACTTTGCTGTGAGTCTAACGGGAAAAAAAGGAAGAATGAGTCAAAGGTACCAATTGAAAGGAAGGGCCAAATAGCTTTGTTTATAGAGGGGGAAGGAAATTAAGGGTTGATCTGAAAAAAGGCTGGGAAATGAAACGTAGATAAACTAGAAAAAGGTGAGGAATTGCTAGACCGGATGAGCTTTTTTTGCTCTTGAAAACTCTCTGCTCTACCAGTGACCCTTGAAGGATCTTTTTGGTTGATTGGACAACTCCAGCTAACTGAGGAATGCAGCTGTTCATTTTTCATAGATCCTGGAGACAGACCTGCTAACGCAGGCTCAGTAGCAACTTGGATGGCTCTTTTCTAACCCTTTTGCACTGCTAAAAGGTATTCTTCAGACTGCCAAAGGAGGGATGATGAAAATCAAGCAAGGGAGGTCTAAGAACCTCACTCCATCAAGGACAGGGTCTGCTCTATGAATTGTCAGGGAAGCTTTAGATATTGGCACCGTCTTCTCTCCTGGAGGCAGGACAGTCAGGCAACTGAATTCTCCATAAATTTTCCTGTCATTCATCTGCCAGGAGTATTTTTCAGAAAGGCTGCTGTTCTATCCAGGTACTCCCCTTTTGTAATCGAATGATGATTTATTATCCAAGCAATGAAGAAAAATATATTGCCTTGGAATTTACGAATGCATAATGATACATGAGCCATAATAATGAATCACTCCTTTCCCTCCTCTCCCTTCCTCATGTATATTTGGATGTTTATTTCCATATAATTTACATTTATTTATGTCCTCCTAAGTTCTCCTTCAGAAAGGGGATTTCCCAGGTTAGGGTGCTGGAGAGTCTGAGATATCCGAGTTAAAGAACAAACAGAGAAGCCATGGGCCTACCAGCTTTCTACTCCCCTTTTACTTTGCTGTCCCGATTGTTGCTCACTCTCCTTGCCTGAGCTATTGCTGTCATCCCTTGAGGATGTAATTTGGACTCAGGTAACTATTTGCCTAAGGCCCCAGTGGGGAGCATTGCACAAGTCTAAGGCAAGCCAAGCTCTGTCGCCACTTAGTTGGCTCCAGCTTGGATACAAATGAGAAAGTGTCCAAATCTGGTAGTCTGGACTATAACCTGCTCTTCGTGCCTCCCATACCTGCATTATGTGCCTGAGAGCTTGGACTGTTGCTCGCGTGTGTCCAGGCCTTTCTCCTCCTGGAGATCCCCAAGCTTTGGCATTGGATCAGCAATGTGGACAGCAGCTTGTCCTCAAAGAGAGGTCTTTGCCCCGCATGGGTTCAGGGCCCAAAGCCCTGAAGGCTCTTGTCCCTGAAAACAAAGATGGCTTATGTAAATCATGTGTTGGGGTTTGTCTCTCTTTTATTGTACTTCCTGCCACCGTCAGGGTATCTGCGCTGCCCCAGATGCCATTAGTGGCATAGCCCATGCCACCGCTTGGTTCAGCAAGGACTGGCAAACTCCAGCAAGCGTTGTAGCCTTCACAGGTTGTCCTGGTGAGAGACGGGCAAGGGGTGGCTCCGCTGCGGATGCAGCATCACACCTCTTAAAGGCTTTCTCTAGGCTCAGAGTCTTAGGTACAGTTTGTAGTAAAACTGAAGGAGCCAAGGGTCTGAAATAATAAAGGCTATGAAGAGCAAGAGAAAAAAAACCTGTTGTTACCCCCTTGAGGCAGCAGTGCTGGAAAGAAACTGAAGCCTGTCATGAAGTGAACTGAACCCGGTGGCATGACTTGCTCATAGTAACTGCAAATCAAGTGTTGAACTCAGCTATCATGATGCCCAGCCTTCACTGCAAGGCTGCTTTTTCTCCTCTGCTGCGTTATTCCACCTGGACCCATTTTGGAAGCCAAGGTAGTGACACATGCGATGGCAGAGCCATTATAAAATACATACATACATACATACATACATACATACATACATACATATATATATATATATATATATATATATGTTTGAACAAGATTGAAACTTGTTTAAGCAGATTCAGTGGCGTGGCCTTGGCCTGTCCTGCCCTCTACCAGGTGAGGTAGATTGAGAGTAACTCCATGATGGGCAGAAATGACATCAGCTAAAACATACCCTGATTTCCCCTGCTCCCACCTCTACCACTATTTTGCTGGGGGAACTTCTAGCTAGGATGACTCTCGTGCTTATTTTCTAGAGTTCTTTGCAAATATTTTTGTGACACTTGCAAGCTTCTCCAGTTGGTCACTATTATGCTATGCTTGAAATGTAGCTAGCAAAATATGTTATTTTATACTGGGGTTATCAAAAGAGCTTCATGGTCGATAGAGAGAGACCTAGAATCTGCTGAAATTCAGGAGCTGTGTATCCAGTGTACAGAAACTCCATTGAAAATCCCAGGCTAGGCCATTTCGTTATACGTGGTACAGTCAAAGCACATCACAGGAAAAAAAAAATTGTTGCCCATAAGAGCTGTAGGGAACAATCCCACAGTTTTGGCTGCTCTGTTAAAGTCTCACAAGGCAGGGTAGGCACTTCAGCAGGCTTCATCCCTTTGGGGCTACAACATGTGGTTCTGAAGGGATTAATAAACCCACTGTATTTCCAAGAGTGTATTTCCAACAAGACAGTATTGCAAAAGCCTCTCAAAAACAGAGTAGGACTTTGGCCAGAGGCAGGCTTTTCAATGTTGGGAACTGCACACGCACAGGCGCTCTTACCTCGCTCAAGACAAAGGCGGTCTTTAGCGAAATGAAAACATTACTGGAAAAACATAAAACTTTATCCTTCCTTGCAGGCTGCATTTGCATTTGAATAGTTTTTATTCTTTTCATGCTCATAAAAAGTATTATATTAAATATTAATATGGTATTTTTCTCCCGTTAGTGTACACTTTCCACTCACCTGGAAATTAACTCTGTTGTAACCACAATACTCCCCTAAAAGAAGACAAAAACCTATTTATACTAATGGAAGAATATTGAAAAAGCAGACCGAAGAGTTTTGTGTTTCCTCTGGCCTGCCAAATTCCTTGACTGACGTTACTAAAGATACAGGTACAGCTATCTCTATGTTCCTTTATTATTAAAATGCAGCAGAACAACAGGGCAGGCAGTGCTTGGTACGACATAGAGAAGGGACGCTTAAAAACCTGTTTTACAGCCTTGCTTTATCTTGGGGAGTTTCGCTCTCAGGAGGGGAGTCCAAACGAGCGTGACAGTTCAGATGGATGCCACTGGGTGAGCCATCTCTGCCTTCTCTGCCAGCTGCAGCGGGACCGTGTATGCATGTGAGGGACACAGGAGAGGGAGCGGGTGAATTCCCTTGCGCTGACTGGTGTCACAAAGGCACACCAGAAGCCTCCTTGTTAATGTTACCATGCGTTCAAGGGCTGCAGGGTGGCTGTTGATTCTGGTGCATTCCCTTGGGCATGTACTCTGGTAGAATCTGGTGCGTTTTGTTCCCTGGGGTAATACCTGTGCTCTGATTGTTTCCAATTTCTTCAGCATTAGATTCTGGCATTTCTGAGCGAGATGTGAAAATGTGAATTTAAACTTGAATTTGGAGCGATGCAGAACAGGAGGAAGGAAATTCTTCATAGGTGTAATGGAGTTCAGACACATAATATCTAAAAGCACAATGATTACACTTTTGTGCTCTTAATACAAAATCTACTAAGGTATTACATCTGTACTCCCTCATTAAATTGCTATTTAATCTGAAGATTTGTCATGGAAAATGCATGTCAAACTTCAGATCTAAGAATGAAGCCACACTTACTCTGAGGAACAAACTGATTTGTTTAGGCTTGCTATACTTATGTTATGTCAGATTCTTCTTGCCAGTCACTAGCATTTAAATAAAAACAGAGAAAAGAGTGTGTCACGTGGTCCTGGTTCAGTTGCTTGCGTTGCATGCCAGCTCACTGATCTTTTCAGGTTGGCCTTACAAGAAAGGAATAGCTGAAAGAATGAAGACCATCCCCGCCTGGTAGGACAAGAACTGCTGACTCAGCTAAGCCATATGTTTGAATTGCACATGCTAAGCTAACAGACTATAGTATTTACAAGACTTCACTAAACGCTTAAATCTATTTTGTGGACAAGAGGATTTTAAGTTAATTTGTTTTGCTGAGAGAATAATGTAAGCAAGTTAGCATTTTGTTGACAGAATTATGATGAAGTGCGTTTTGTCCGCATAAGCGATTGGACAGTTAGCAGAATGCATTTTCTCCACAGAACAAAGTATGTGCCAGGACTGTCAAACAGCATTTCCTCCATGGTTGCAAGTCAGTCTGTCAACAAAGTGAATACAAAATCCTTTTGTCCACAAAATGAACTAAAGTGTTAATTACTTGTTGATAAAGAATGCAGAGCCAAATGATCCTCTGCTGAGCACTGATAAAAACAATATTTTTTTTATAGATATATACAAACACACACACACACATATACATATATATATATAAATGTATGCATGTATATGCAGACACACTGTTGTATACCTCTGTTGTCAGAGACTTAATGTCACAAACCAAGCGTCTGGCAGGGAATGGCATCTGATCCAAGCTGGGACTGGACATGGACTGGGTATCACGTTCATGTTGAGAGCACTATGAGGAATTACCTAGTGTAGAAATGTAGAACATGAGGGCTGGAAAGCCATCAGTATAGTTTTTAGCAAGTATTCAAAGCATCCCTTGTGAGTTTTCATTCCAGTTCTTTTTGGTATGATACAAACACATGCAGGATGCAGTGGTTTTCCTGCCTTGAAGAACTGTGTCATGACTGGAGGTGGCAGATGATGAGCAGAGAGAGGACATGTTGTATTCGGGTTGTGCAAGTTGGGAGCTGAGGCATAATGAAATGAACTCATTGGTCTGAAGTCCCGTGGGGGAACACCTCAGAGACCAGGAACAGATCTGAATCTTCTTGAGCACATAAACCATCCTTTCCTCCTGGACGGACACGGACGCAGATGGTCCACTGTGAGCTATGTGCCTGTACAAGATGGAAATTCCACTTCAATCCTGATTTTTCTACACAGTCGGACTCATCTGAAGCCCACTGATGTCAATATTTTTGCCAATAGAGCATGGTAGCAAGTCTTTCCAGGGCTCAGTTTTGAAGGTGGCATCTGAGGTGTCAGCTCTGCACCTCTTGGGTGTAGCTCTGGCAACATGACAGAAAAAAAAGTTGTGTGTTTTATTCTGAAAATGTCATTATACCTGTATTTTTATTTTTGGATCAGTCTGCCTAGCAATAAATATCTAGAAAGGAACAAGAAAAAAAGAAATATGCACTCGTTAAATATGTCATAAAAATGACACCAGATTCTTTTTTCCCCCCCCCCCTTCTCCTCCTTTGTGCTTTTAAGAGGTTTAAAGTCAATGGAGGGTAGGAAAATATGAAATGAATTTATGAAGAAATATGACAGTGTCACAGTGCAACACCAAAGTTCATCCTTCTAATATGTTTTCATGTTCATTCAGGAGGAAATGACCGACTAATCCCCGAGTTCATTTATACTATTTAAAGTACCCTGGCTGTCAGCTTAGCTAATTGTCAAAAAAGCCAAAAGGAAGGCAAAGCAGTCCCTTTTCTGCTGTGTTTTGTCTAAATATTCCAGTCACTGCCAGAGTTGCGAGGTTGAGGAGAGGTGCAGCAGGGAAGAAGAGGTGAGGTTAAAGGCATGAGAGCTGTTTCTTCTAATGAGATTTGTCATTTATAAGGGCATAATCATCTCTGTTTCCCGCGAGGGAGTGCTTCTGTTGGCACACTCTGTGAGACCCCGTTTTCACATTTTTTTTGCAGAATGTGACCTTTCCGAGCTGTGGCCAAGTACCCACCGTTCGGGGGCCGCTCAGGAGCTTGGCTGGCCGCGGGGCGCCCCAGCTGGCAGCGGCCGCCACGGCAGCCACCTTCGCTTGCGTCACCAGGTGACAACCCCGGTCCGGCAAACAGGCTGTTCCAGTGTCCTCTTCGCTCCGCATGGTCACTAACGATTGCAGCATATGTGAGTGTTTTCCCAGCTGCTTGGGACCTTGCACATCTCTTTCTCCTCCAGAAGCTGAGCCATGATCGTCAGTGCCATGATCCTCGCGTCCTTTGACGGCAGCACTGCAGTGTTATTAGCCCCTATGTTAGCCGGTTCCAGGTCAGTGAGAGTGGAGCTCGAGTGGGACTTCCATGGAGAGGTGGTCCTGGAAAGCCCAGGGAGAATTAGGCAACAAATGAGGACCGTGACATCCTAATCTCTAATATGCAAACGATGCAAGCGTCTTGCAGAAATCCCAACCTGGAAGTGAAAAGGTTGGAAATTGCAGATGTTACATTAATGTAGGTTTGCAAGGCACTCGTTCGGGCACTCGTTCGGGTACAGAAGTGGATTAAGAGCCAAACGTGTGTCCAGGTAATAAAAAAATGCAGTGCTAGTGCTGAGGGGGCCTCACTAAAGCTGGGATTTTCAACAGTGTGCAACACGCATAATTTGGGGTGTCTGAAAATCTGGCCAGTGTGCTCTGAATTTAACGTAGGGAGGCCACATTCTTAAAATGGCCTGTTAAAAACACAGTGACAAAAAAGGCTTCAGTCCCCTCAGTACTCTGGATACATCCTTACTGCTCACCAGCTTGCACACTTGCATACTTCCCAGCAGATCATGTGGGATTTCCATTTTACCCCAAGGTCAAGTCTGCAGTGTAGACATTCAGAGTCACACCTACTGATAGAACTCATTTTGCAGCCTGACTACTCTTCAGGGCCAGGGGGAGGAGAGTCAGATTTTTATAGAGGCAAAGGTAGAACACCTGGAAAATAAAAAACATATACTACATGTTGTAAGGAAGAGAGAAGGGCGTACTTGCTATTAAACATACATTTTTTACTATATAATACAGAAAAGATTTTGAAACACTAGAAGGGCCTGCTGTCCTTAGCCTATATGTGTTTTCTTTGCTAGTGTGTTTAGTCTTGCTGTTGGCTTTAGCACAATCCTGTCCTAAATGACTTGGCCTACATTAGGTCTTACTTCCTAGGTGAAACAGTAAGCGTCACTTTAGTATGTCTGGATGCTGTAACAGAACTTTTCGGACTGGAAATTGTTATCAGTTTCTTTTAAAGCCCTAATAACTAAGTGCATAAATGGCTAGAGCTACTTAATAAGGTCTGTCTGCAAAGGTTGCACAGGATTATTTTGAGTGTAAACCACTGAAGTGGTTTGTGGAAAGGCTCTGTAGTACTTTGATATGAAGAGGAAAAGTGGCAGTACTTGTTCCACATATGTCAAAAAGAATCAAGATGTATGTGTTTAACTGCTTTGTGTTAAGAAGAGCGCTGTAAAGGATGGTTGGATCACCCTGGCTGCATGCAGGCCAGTGGAGATTTCTGCTGTTCTTGCTCTTGTTTTATCCAACAGAATCCCAAACTAATGGAGCTGATGTTATAATCTGACAGGTAGTGCACGTATAAAGGGGGCAAGATACGTGACTCAGAGAAGCATTTGTTTGGAACTGCCTCATTATTCACATGCAAGAAATACATCAGTGAGTGCCGGGGCTCCCCTAATCCAAATGAAAAAAAAAAAAAAAATTCACAGTCTGTGCAGGTGACCATTTCAGGTCTAGGCTGGAGAGCTTTTCTGGTTTTTCCCACAGGAAACTTCAGGGGTACCAGCGGTTCACACTACTTCCCTGAACACGCTTGCTTAAAGACAGGGCCTAACTACCCAGCCCAAGACCGAAAGCTATAGATGCTTCTTGATATTGAGACGTATCAATGCGTATTGATAGCGATCAATATCAATAGGTATTGATAGTTATACCTATTGGTGTCAATCCCTATTGATAGGTATGGAAATCAGCAGGCATCAATGCCTCTTGATATCAAGAGGTGTCGATGTCAGTATTGGTCAATGCCTGCTGGTAATGAAATCGCCTGAGACCAAAAGCTATAGATGCCTCTCGAGATCAAGAGGTATCGATGCCTATCAATAGGAATTGATATCTATAGATGGAAATCTACACGCATTGAGGCTTCTTGATATGGAGAACAGTCACTGTTAATAGTCATTGATGCCTACCAAGAGCAAAATCAATCTGAAAGCTAAAGCTAGAGACGCCAGTCAGATTGAGAGCTATTGATGGTTATTGGCAGAGATTAATACCAATAGTTATCGATGACTTTTGATTCCTATTGGTATCAATAGGCATTGATGCCTGTCGAGATCGAGAGGTATTGATGCATATCAGTAGGGATCAGTATCTATAGATGTCGATCCCTAGCAATAGGTATGGAAATGACAGGCGGAAGAGATGGGCCGAGCACCCTGCTGCGGGAGCAAAGAGGAAAAAGGAGGCAAGCAGTCCTTCTTGGGAGAAAGCTGCAGTGGCTTGCTGCACACACGTGCTGGATTTGCAGGTAGCCTGAATCTAGGGTGAGGGCAGCCTGCTTATGAGATGCTATGTGGGTATGCAATGTCAGGTCCCAGGGAGAGCCTGGGATTCAGAGTACCCTGCCTAGGAGCGGGTGAAGTGGCCTCTGGGGTGAGTCCTCGCTCACAGTCATGCCGGACATGCCCTCACGCATATCTAAAAGTGCTGTGCTTGCTCATCGCGCTGCTTATAAATCATCTCCTGGTCATCTTGTGCTCACCGTGCCCGCTCTTCCTGCCCAGCCTTGCTTGTCATCTCACCTGGAGCTACATGGCTGGTGACAACATCTCTCCATTAGACATTGATGGCACCCATCATGGAGGAGCTGGTTCCCTCTTGGAACTGCAGAGCGCTGAGACAGAGTCCTGCCACCAGTTCCCTCCTGCAGGTACTGGGTACATCACCTAGCGACGAATGTAGGTGCTGGAAGCGTGTTAAACTCTTATTAAAGCAAACCATATTTTCCAGCTCACCTTTAGCCTGGTTGAGGCCCCACTATGCCCATTGCAGGAACAGATTACAATCTTAATGACCGAAGGAAAATCATACCTTTCTTTCTTGGCAAAGAGGACTCAATTATTTCAGCCAGAGGGGCAGCAGCAGCAGTGTTAGCTTTCTTCTCTTTTTTTAGCCTAGCAAAAAGGTGTGAAAATGATGCCTAGAAACAATAGGGTTGACTCATAAAGGGTGACTGTGTGTGACTTGTAAGATTATTCCAGAGACTTCAAGTGCATATATGTGTACTGACGCTTGGGCTTGGGAGGTTTATATTTTGTAACTGGAAGAAGAATGCTTGCTGTGTATTTTGAGATGTGCCTGACATATAAAATAACATGTTCCATGATATTGTATATGTGACTTGTAGGATTCAATGGTCTTTCTAAAGTATCCCCAGTCTGTGAGGCAATCCAGCTTGAATCCCACTTCCCACATCCTGGGGTTCAGGCACATCTTTGCTTCAACTTGGAAGATTGTTGCTGATGGCTGGTGTGGTGGGAAGTGCAGCTTTTTGAGGAAATGGAAGTCACCTATTTATGCTGGAGATAGCTTAGGAAGGAAGGATCCCAAAAGAACAGCTGGCCTGGGAAGAGCCACAGCTAAGTACTGGGATTTTGCACTGACTGAAGCTGGTTTTGCAAGTTTCCTTTGAAAACAAGGAAACTCCATTCAGAAATGTCAGTGCAGGGGAAGTCACATCCCGAGGATCCCTGGCCTGTGCCTTTAAGCAGCTCTGTTAAGCACCACGTAGTCCTGGGTGAGTGAGATGCGTGTTTTCATTGTTATAGCCTCTCTGACAAACCCTTGTGATCAATTAACTGTCCTGTTCAATTAGGAAAGAAAGATATCACTCGCCTTCCCTCTGCTGAAGGTGTCCTTGCTGCTGGTGGAGCAGAGGCACTTCCTTGACACCCCTTCAGGAAGTCCATGGCCTCTGCGGGAAGAGAGCTTCATTTGCTTCCTGGCACGAAGCAGGGCCTTTGCAGGTGATGTCTTCATTGTCAGGTGATGGCAAGGGAAGGCAGCCTGATGGATTAATGAAACAAGCCTGCTTGAATGGCACTAGTAAACTATTGATCTGTTTCCCCCATACGTGGATTGTTTTCCTGGATTATAACCAAAGCCACGCTTTCCTTAAAACGAAGAAAGCTCTTGGGATTAAATGTGCCAACACTATTTTCAAATGCTGTCGCATATAGTGGCATCTTGTCCTGTTAATTTGCAGCTCAGAGAAGATAAAGATCTTAAAAGAAAAGATCAGGGCAAAAGGGGATAGTTCATTCATCTGAATTTCAGGGACCCATTACTCCACTGGGAAAGATCTCTCTTCCCAGCTTGATAGTTTCCTTTATTTAGCCGCACATAACAGACACAGCAGCTTTCCCTCATGCATATCCAGGTCCTTACTCACCCTCCTTGTACTCTCTGCCATGCTCCTCTTATTAAGGTGCTTGCACATCCCGAACTAAAGGAGTGCATCTTTGGTGTGATTTGATTTAAAATGAGTTGGTTTGATATGTGCCTGGGCCACACGTGGTTGCTTGATGTGGGCTATGAGGACACTTTCTGAGCAACTCAAGCAGTTTTGCCGGTGTTGCAAGCAGAACAGCCCTCCTCTGGCTTTTCTCACCTTTTTAAAGAGCAATTGGGTGGGGCGGAAGGGAGAACATCAGCATAGCTCAGGTGGTCTTCCAGACACGGGCCATATGACAACCACTCCCAAGACAACATTCGTATGTTGTGGTGTGAAAGTACTTGGGTTTGTGGGGGTATTCTGCATCCGCCTGCACCACTAAGTTAGCTGATGTGGAATGAGAGGTTGGAAGATTTCATTTGGAAAACTTGTACCCACCCAAAGAGCCCCAGCCTGCTAGACCTGCTTGCCAGCAGGCTATTGATGTTTGTTCAAGCACTGATCACCTCTACTTTCCGGGCACTG
Organism: Struthio camelus; assembly: GCF_040807025.1. Taxonomy (NCBI): domain Eukaryota; kingdom Metazoa; phylum Chordata; class Aves; order Struthioniformes; family Struthionidae; genus Struthio; species Struthio camelus. Next base: position 6,656,206 of record NC_090947.1, on the reverse strand, counting down.
CTTGCAATTGTTTATCAGAAGGAACGTGAAGGGGCTGTTGCAAAAGCGTGCTGTGCTATAAATAACGGCTTTGCTCTGCCGAATGTGAGCTGTTCGGTGACTAGCACGGAGACAGCTGTTGACAGAAGGCTGAATTGTTCAGCAACAGCAGACACTGGGATTAAGTGTGAGATTTGGAAACTGCCTCGTAACTCGCACACAGGCGTTAACATGTGATATCAAAGATTATTGGTGTTATCAGGCAGGCTTTTGCACAGTGAGCTTTCTTTGGGTAGGATTTTTCTCCTGGAAGAAATAAGAACGAAGATTTGTGAAACTCTTTCCAAGCTCTTCGCCTGCTTTCAAGCTACAGTCAGTCACTGCCGTCTCCAGCACGCAGCCCATATCCGCGCTCTGTTCAGATCCACCCATGATCTGGCATGGATCTAGTGTGCGTACACCAAATACAGATGGCATTTTAAAGGTCGAGGTGCCTTCTGAAAAAGTCTCTTGTAAATTAACCCTCTCAGTGAAGCGTGTGTCTAGCCCCAGACTCTGTTCGAGTCTGGTTCATAGTGTAGAAGTTCTTGGGGCATCTGAACAATGGAGCAGGTGACATCCTACTCCACTAAGGAAGTTCACTGTATGTGTATTTATTCATTTAACAAATGGCAGATGTGATGTGTCAAGGACTTTATAAAACACAGTAAGTAGCTTTTCATGGTAACTGGCTTGAAAAAGTTCACAAATGTTAGATCTCCATATTGGAAAGCACGAAAGGCCAAGAGCTTGATGCTTGGTGCTTAGCAGAATCACACATTCATTCTTTCTTGGTTGGACCAAAATAAAGAGGATAGAAGAGATTTGGCAATAAATCCAGAAGATTTTAAAATCTCTGCAGGAGTTTAAAAAAAAGTAGAGAAATCAAGGTGATACCACAGACCTTTTTTTCAGGAAAGGGCCTCTGACGTCATCTAAAGAATTTGGCCAGTTTCCTTTCAAATGTACGTGTCTGAACGTACATTTGGAAACATATAGTGGGAAAAATGAACTCTTCTGATCTGGTGAAATTCAGATGATGTGGAGGTAAAACTCAGTAAAATTGAGGCTTTTGGTTTCCCAGTTGAAACCAGTGCTAGGCATTTCTCCATGTGTCACTGGGATGGTCTTGAAACCTTGCCAGGTTGATCTGACATGAGTTTTTTCTGACGTATTTTTTGCTGTAGTTTTAAACTTAGGAAGCTGCGCTTTTCCTGTTCCCTCCAAGAGCAGCTCTATAGCCCTATGGGAATTTTTTGCAGGAAGATTGTCCTGGAGTTTATCCCACGTTCTCCCTAGCTCAATCCCAGCCTTCTCCCTAGCTCAATCCCAGCCTGTTATTCCCAATTAGAATTGGTTAAGGGGGCGGGGGGGGGGAAGTTTTGATTTCGGAGAATTTGTTGGAAATCAAAAAAAAAAAACAGGCCAGTCATGCTATTCATTCTTTTTAAGGGAGAGATGTGCAATTAATGATGACATGAGAAGTTTTGATCAGGAGATCACCCTGCCTGCGATATGCCATGCACAGATTTGTAGCGATCACGTTTGCTCCTTCCAAGCCTGCCTAGCCGTAGCAATAAACAGGAGAGACCATGTCCTCCTCCTTTGGCGCGGAGCTGGCAGCTGCTCTTTGCTGGTTAGGAGCAGCCAATTTAGTAGCCTTTTGTGTTTGTTTCTGCCTTGCCAGAGGCCTGTACCTGGCAAAAATTCAGCAGCTGGAGTTCAAGGTCTTCCCAAACTGCTTGTATTTGTCTTGCATGGAGATAGGCCTGTTAGACTATAAACACCCTTACTGTGGCAGATGCTTGGTTTTAGGATTTTTGTTTCTGTATGTGAAGAAGGTTGAAGGGCTTTGAAGTCAGAAGGAATCAGTGTCGTGTTCACTGAGGTACGAACAGCGTATTGTCACTTCACAAGCTGTAGGTACAGAAAGATTAACGAGAAATAGCTCTACAGGCTGGGGATGTACTGGTTTTTATTGCATGTCTACAACATTTTAAAAGGACCAAAGAAAAAGAATAGTGCCCATGCTTTTCAAAAACAAGTGATTACTGTTTGGGGAATGGAGTCCTTTTCAGTGTCTCAAATAAATACCTGATCATTGCAGGAGGAGGGGTTAGCAGTCATCCCAAAATACCCCTCAGCTCACCAGTCACTTTTTACAGTTGGCCAATTTTCTAAATCAACAGGTCATCCAACTTTAATATTTTTGTGGAACACTTGAAATCAGCTGCCTCTTCCTTACTGGGTACTTCTCTTCTTTAAGTCCAGTGTAGTTAAGCAGAAGATAATCTTGCAACAGGTAGTTCATCATGTTGAAAGCAAGAGCATCAGAGAGAGACAGTTGCGGATGGATCCTAGAAATAGAGCTCTTCTGAAGGGCTTGCCCCCGGTGTCGTTCCCTGCTATAACCCCTCAGCCTCCCGGGCTTTACTGGGCCAAAATCAGGTCATCTTCTGCTGCGCCCCCAGCACGCCTTTGCTGTGTCTGTCTCAGCCACTGCTCGTCTCTCCGCAAAGCTCACTGAAAGCACGTCCTCCTTTGCTGTGTGTTTTGTTTACCGCTTTGCTGTTATTACTCATTGTCAGTTGACCGTCTCCTTCCCTTTCTGAAGGACAAATACCCGTTTAGATTATGCTAAGCTGGGAAGCAGAGCCACGCGTGTCTTTGTGGGTCTCACAGATGCAAAGAGGATTCTTGTTTGGGAAGTCCTGTGGCTCGCACTGGACTTTGCCTTGTAAGCAGCCGCGTGCAAGTCTGCCCGTAGCTGCTCATTGCTTAGGGCCGTTCACAGGAATTTCACATTAGAGCAAACCCTGTGTGTACCATATATATTCAAATCACATATTGTACGCATAAAATCATGAACGGATATATTTGTATAAGATACTGTTGAATTGTTATGACACCTTCCTTTCCCTTTCTAGCGGGGAGAGGCTTCCTAGCAGGCTATGCCTCCACACAACTTAATGGCTTATTTACCGTCTTTAGCATAAATGAGTAGAAAGCCCTAATAATACCAGGTGGAAAGGGAGATGGAGGGGTTACGAAACTGAAATAGAGAAGCCTTAATGGGAAAACTTTAAATGCAGCAGGAGGAGAGGCGGCTCTCCAGCACTTGTCAGAGGCTCCCATTCCTGGTTACGAGCGTCTGTAAGAGGAAAGTCACGGTGGCAGCTGTCCGGCAACAAGGCGAAGCACTGCCCAGGGGGTAAGGGGGGGGCTCTGTGTCTGTGTGACCTGCAAAAGCAGGGCTTGCAATGAATTTCAGCCTGGCCTCCGCTGATCAAATAGCATCGGCCGCTACGCTGCTGCCCCATACATAGGAGACGTCTCACCCGTATCAGAGTTTCAGTCTGCGAATGGCTGAGAGCGAGGATCCTCTGGGACCCTGGCGATCCTGCAGCTCAGGAAGGGACCACAGAAGTGCAGGGAAAAAGCAATTTTATTCATGTGGGATCTGACGGTGCGGTGAGAGGAGGGTGCAGAGCCACCCCCTTGGGAAAAACCTTTCCAGCTTAGGCCCAAAGCTTATTCCCAAGACTCCTGTCTCCTACTCGCAGAAACAAACCACAAATCTTTGGTCCTGTGCAGGGCCCAGCCCCACGAGAGAGGAACAGGACCGTGGGAAATGCATCAAGGACTTGGCTCCTGCTTTTTATGAAGGCAGCCCAGAAAGGCAGCAGGATAAAACCTGGTGGTGGGGAAGGGTTAGGCTGTTGCTTGGGCAGTGGCCCAGTAGCTGTATCTGTCTCAGCTACTGATCCTCTTTCTCCAAATCTCACTGAAAGCACATTGTCCTTGGTTGCATCTTTTGTTTATCACTTTTCTTTCTTTGGAGGTGCCAGTGCTGCTATTGTGAAATCGCTGTGGAACGAGGATGAGGAGGAGGAGGAAGAGGAGGAAAGATCGCTACCAGCTGCCTTGTGGGGAGAGCTACCGCTGCCCTTCTTCCCTCATAGCTCATCCCCTGTCTTTGGCACACTGAGATTTGGGAATGATTTGTCCTGTTGTAAAGGTACGCAACTACTTAAGTCAGGGAAAATTGAATGTAGATATTATGTGTTTTGAACTTTGTAGTATCTTAGCTGTTAGGGAACTGTTTTGGTTTCATTGCAAAATGTGACTGATGCAAATAGGTGATGAGGTAGCAAAACCTGTTTAAGCAAAAATAGCTTTGGTTGTAATCCAGTACATGAAGAACACTGCAGACAGCTGTGTGAATTATAATAATGTGTCTGATAGCGCTTTCTTCTATTAAGGTTTCCTGGAACTTGCAAGTCTGTTTTCAGTTGCTTATAATTTTGGTAGACTTTAATTGCTTGGGTTGATATTTTCCCACAAACACAGCCATAGACCGATTTTTCAAAATTATTATTATTTTAGGCCAATCACCTGTTTTTGAAAACAAGGCATCGAGAGCGCTGCTTTGTTCTGTACATACTAAAAAAAAAGCTGGAAACCTTTTCCTGAGAAGTTTGGGTCCTGCTCCAATGCAGAGAAGATGGGCGACAGGGGAAATTAGGAGTGCTGGTGCCCTGTGACCTTTGAGCACACGATGTTGCAGCGCTAATAATGATGCTTCACCATAGTCCCGAGCTTGTGCACGGAGCTGTGCTGGGAGCAGCTTTTGGTGAAGTTTCTTCAGTGTTGATGTTCCTTTTTGAAACAGCTTGGACTGGGCAAGGGATGGGTGCTCCCAGGTTCAGAGCAATGTTTCCCTCTCAGCAGGGCTCGCTTGTGCTGTATCAAATAGCAAAACAATTTGAAATATGCAATGGAGTTTGAATTATACATGTCCAAAGCCTGCAGGAGCCCCTGAATCCATCTCACTTATCGTTTCCTAGCATCAGATCAGAATGGTTTCCGACACCCCAGAGAAGGTCCTGAACACAAGATGGTTAAATTTTAAATACAGTAGAAAGGTGTCCAGATTCTCCGTCTTCTTGCTGCTTTTCATTATTGATTGGCTGGTTAACATCGCAGGTGGGTTGCACTGAATATTTAACGCCCTTGTGTGGTAAGCACCACATGCCCGGAGGTGGGATGGGTATGCCAATTCCTTCCACGTGCACCTGGCTGTGGGCACCTACTGTGGCATCTACTAAGACAGAGGGAGCAGAAACTGCCCTTTCAGCCGCAGGCAAAGGCAGCACTGCTTTCAGCTGCTGCAGCTATGAAGGTCCTGTCCTCTGCAGCTGCTTTGAAGAGACGCCTCTCCTGTGCTTTTGTGTAACTCGGAGGTTTCTACATGAGCCACGTCTCTTGATGCTGGTGCTGACAAGAGACGGGGATGTACCCCGAGATGCACCAGATAGGGAATAGAGTGGCCGTGCCACTTGTGCGTCTGGAAATCCTCACGAAAGCAGGAATATGCAAACGGTGCCCTGTGGGCAGGCCACACAGGGCTGTCTGTAGTACAGGAGGCTCATGTCGCCTTTGAGCTTGGCGTTCCCCAAATCTGAGGTACACAAGCTGAGGGTTTTGAACTCATCCTGTAGCTAGTTGGGTAGGTGCTGTAGAGAGAGCAGACGAGAGAAGACTCTTCATCCCAGTTTTGTTTCCTTGTATGAGGATGGGCAGAAGGAATTGTTTTCCAGAAAGTGTGTAAAATGGAGATGGTGTCCTGGCATTGCACATCCCAAAGTCCCGAGCTACCTTGCTGTGCCTCAATGCTGATCTGGCTTTCAGCAGGAGGTGGGACTAGAGACTTCCTGAGGTCCCTTCCAGCCTGAGTCATCCTATGGTGAGCACATGCAACCACTGCCTCTTAGAAATTTCTGTCGTGGCTCACTTGCCTTTTCTGCCACAGGCTTTGCATACTGAGCCGGACCGATACCAAGGAGAGCTGGAAATGCAGCCAAGATGCTGAGGACTTTCACCAGGCCCTGGATGTCCTGGCAGCGAGGCCCACAGGAGCCTCCTGCTCGTGGTGGCTTCTCAGCCTTTGCTTCCCTCTGCAGAGATGGGTTTAAAGCCGAGCTGCAGAGCGATGAGACAGGATCCAGCACTGCCTCAGGCTCTAGGCAGGGTGGGGGGTTTCTCTTTGCTGCAGTCCTGCCTTCTCTTCCCTCCCAGGTCTTTGCTCTGATATTTGCAATGCAGCTACGATAGGGGCTTGTAGACCGCAGCGGTGGCCCAAAGGCAGAGCCCATATTCAGTCTCTGCTCCCTGGCTTCCTCCCCTGGGTGGGAGTGACTGTGTGGGCTCCTCACAGAGCCTGCGATGAAACCCTGAAGGAAGAGGACAGCTGGGAAATGGGTGTGCACGTGTGTGCGTGTGATGATGCCTCCTGGTTTGGATTAGAGGTAAAAGTTGACCTGTTTGGGAGCAGATCAGTCTGGATATTTGTCACGAGCGTTGAATATTAAATCCTGGCTCTGTGCCTGCAGTTTATTCATTTCTTTAGGCCCTATTTATCTTCCCTCTTTCTCCCTTTTTCTGTTTTAATTTTTTGAATGCTGAAATGAGCAGCTTTGCAAAACGCACAGTGTTTTCCTTATGTTTCTGCCCAGTCTCCGAAAAAATTATAGCTTAAACTTGTGAATGCTACATCTGTCGCTAGTTGTAAAGGGGGTCTTGAAGAATTTTGCCTTGGCAAGCCATAATTGCTGATAACTGCTCCTTTTATGCAAATCTCGGCACACGTGGGACTGCTAATGTGGCGATGTGCTCAGCGACGGCGCGCAGCTGCACCGGGCCGGGTGGCTTCGCAGCGCCGCTCTGCATCCCAATGGGACGCTCTAGGAAGTATTTTTTCCAAAAGATCATTAGTTTAGATATCTGCAAACGAAGCATGTGGCGTGGAATGAAACCCAGAGAAAACCTACCTGCTTTAAGTTGCTGCTTGTCACTAAATTAGTCTTCAGTGTTTATTTCTAAATACGAGGAAATTACCTTTTGATTAGTGGTTGCTTTTATAACCTGGCTTCTCTGCAGTTGGTAGTAAATGTAACTGTAGTGAGACCTTGCTGCCTGCCAAGCTGGTTTGTGATGGTGTCGCTGAATTACTACCCCTTCTCACCTGCTGAGGAGTATTGCAGTTCCCGCATTGGTGGAGCACTCATTGCTCGGTAAAAGGTGGAGGTATACAGTGCTAAGGCCTAACAGCGGAGCTGCCAGCACCGGCCTTGCACTCTGCATCTGGTTACTGTGTGGACCAAGCTACTTTGCAGCAGCCGAGCGCTGGTAACTCAGATGTAGCCTGCAGAAGATAAGGTGGCTCACCCCTTTTTTAACTCCTTCAACAAAGGCGCAAGTACTAAAAGGTTAGTAAATGGGAAGAGTGTTAGAATAAGGCTACGTGCTTTGCTCCTAGAGAGCACTTTCTTCTTGCTTTAAGGCCTGGCTGGAGCATATCGACGTCACTGGGAATCTGACCATCCAATTGACTGGCCCAGAGACAGGGACTGGTCGCAGTGATAACTGGGCGCCCAACGTCCAAACCGTTAACTAGCTAGCTGCTAAGATTTACGCTACCAAAAACGGAGAACAGAGCACAACGGGGCTCAGTGCAGTGTACAGAGCATGTGTTTAAAGCTACATCACTAACACTGTGATGCTTGACCCTAACCTGGCAGGATCGCCAAGCAGCACGGCTGGGTGAGCATCTCTGTGGATAGTGCTGCGCTCCACCACAACGCAGCGCTGTCCAAGGCTAGGGGGAAAGGCTGAGGCCAGAACATGAATGCTCATGGGGGGCTGGCACTTAGCAGACTTCTCCCCTTTTTGTCCCAGGGGCACGGCACAAAGGAGGACGCCCAGATCCTGGCGTGACACAGGATGCAGAGCAGCAGGGACCAGCAGAGGAAGCAGCCAGTGCAGCCGTACAAATTCCTGGATCTGCTGGTTCTATAAGTAGTCTTTGCTGATAACCCGGAGAGCAACTGCATGGTTATTTCTTGTGTGTGCAGCAGCAACCCAGAGCCCTCCACCTCCCTCGGTTCTGGCACGAGAGGCTCCTCATGCCAGGGGGTGTGCTAAGCAGTATGGATGCTTGGTCGCCTGAAAGCCGGGCGTGTGATCTCACGCGAGGAGAGGGCTGGCACTAGTTGGCTTGGGAGCACATCCCCCAATGCGGTCCTGCTGGGAGGCAGGGGCTCTGCGGCTGCTGGCAAAGCTCCCCTGCTCCACATCCTCTTGCCACCACGTGTGAGCTGGAATGTGGCAGAAAGCACGACACTGTGCTGCAAACCCCACGAGCCAGCTGGCGAGCTCAGGGCGTGGGCCCAAAATGAGGTATCTGCTAGATGTTTGCAATGAAATCTGCAAATTGTGTGGTAGGTTCTTTCAAAATACAACAGGAGAGAGGGGCTTTCCTTCCTCTTCAGCAGTGATGGGGATTGTTTCCTTGAAAGCATGCGGCAGCTCTGAGCGGCAGGACTCCACCATTGACCGGGAACCGACTGGTGCGTCTGAGCATCTGCTGCACGAGGAGATGAGTTATCAGCTCATGTGGAGGTGCCTCCATTTGCATTGCCGCTAGCTCCCAAAAGCACAGGCGATATTTTATTGCTGCAGTCGAGTTTGGCAGGTGCCATTATCAGTGATGCCATCTGTGTCCCCTCACTTATCTGCTTGCAGTCAGGCTCCTCCCACCATGCCAGAGATTTCACTTGCTGAGGAAGAAATTAAGCTTTGATTGCAAACTCCAAGGTGTGCAGGGGCCATGCTGGCCTGGATAATACCTGCTGCTTCCCGCTCTCTGCTCCATCCCTTGGGCTGCCATTAGCTCCTTTCTCAGGTTTGCTGCTGCAAGTGCTGTGTGACAACATGCTGCAGAGTGAGCTGGGGAACCGCAGTTCGCAAGCCACAGGACCACGCAAATAACACACCTTTCATTTTTCTGGCCTTTTCTGTTGAGAGTTGGGCTCATACGTCTGGTTTGTCCAATAAGAGATGGGGCTACCCTGACAAAAGCATAGGCTACATAGCAGATGGAAGGAACAAAATTCTCTTTTTAGATCCCACATTGCCTGCTCCTCACTGCAGTGCTCTGTCCGCTGGACCGTGCAACCTCTTGGGCCTGTGAGTAGTTCTCTCCAATACCAAAAGACTTAAAGGCGGTGTTGCCCGGTACATCACCAGTTCAATGAGGACGTTACCCATGTCGGCCTGCAATGCTCTCCGAGTTTGTGCCACTGACTCAGCTCTTGCCCTGTGAACTTGAAAGAAGGTGCAAGTCTTACCACTGCGCTGGCGTATCTGCTGGGTTTCATACAGTGTCCCTGGGCTGCTTTGGAGGCAAGATACACACAGTGTGAACCAGGGCCTTGCAAAATAAGAGAGCAACGGTGGCACTGAGGTCATCCTTGCGAGCCCTGCTAATGCTGATTATTGCCTTTCTAGTAGCTAGAAGAGCGATGAAGAAGAAACACTCTGCTTAAGAGCTGAGAGAGAAGAGCCCCCTAAAAGCATTTTTAATAGAAAAGGTTGAATTAAATGTGAAGTAAAATTTGCAGTAATTCTCTCAGAAATTGTTCTGGACGTGTAAATATTGCCTGGATAGTCCCTGGTAGCTGCATAGGAGTCTTTACTGTAGACTGAGAAGATTCAGCGGTAGGGCAGGAATACTTGGTAGGATTATGCCCATTAAGGAATAATTATACTCATTCTGCAGATGAGCGATGTAGATGCAAAGGTGGGTTATTTTACTTGTTTTACTTAGTAGAAGTTCTAAGGTTTTGGTACTTTGGAATCTTTGCTCTTCCCACAATATCTCCCACGTTTCCCTAGTACAGGGGCATACCATACATTTTGCCTGCAGAATACAGGAGAATGCGCAGAGGAAAAGTGGAGTGCTTAAACTTGCTGGAAGAACCCAGTGGCTTGAGATAGCTCGGCTAACAAGCACATGGCAAGATTTGGAGCAAAATCAGGTTTTTTTGTATAGGTAGCAAAATGGGACAACCTTCCTAGTTCAGGGTAAAGAATAATTTTGCATAGGAAGATAATTCCTTCGTAATGAGGAGAATTTCCCAGCAGAAGGTTTTTCTGCAGCATTTCTCACTCATTCCCCTGGAGAGGCTGGTGTGTGCTAGATCCATCAGCATTTGTTTTGAGTCACGGTGGCGCTCCTTGGGTCTGATGTTTAAGAGCTCTGCTCTGTTGCCTTTACAGCCCACGGTGGATTTGCATAGAGAAGAACATTGCACTGGCATATACTGAGGTGTGACTCCAAAACACTGCATTTAATATCATCAAAGACCCCTGGAAAATAAAACTGGAGTGCATCCAGTCTGTTCCCCTGATAATTGCACATTTGTTGGCTAGCGATAGCTTTGGCAGGTTACAGCAGGAGGATGGACTTAAATATATTTAGGTTAAAAGTACTAGTGTAACTACAGAAGTTTCCTGTTTGGACAGTCCCTGTTTACACAGGGAAACAAGGAAAGTGGCGGTGAGCAGAACAGCCTGGGCGTTAGCGTGCAAATGGTTGTTGTTTCTCAGCATGGAAGATCACCTGCATCCTTGTTTGCAACTCAGTCCTGTGTTTGGTGAGGAGTCTCGTGCAAGTAAGGCAGAGGAGAGGATGCTCTTAATGGTTCGCTCCATGACCACGTTAGCGTGTGTAATTATTTGGAGACAGGTATGATCATAGATATCGCCCATCGTCACAGGCAGTATTGAACAAGTCATCTACATAACAGCGACTGTACGTATGAAACTACTTCAGCTATGTGGAGGACTGGGCACTTATGTATATAAATCTGCAAATGTGTAGTAGGTTGTAAAATTTATGAGCACTTTAGCCCTTATAAATTTTTATCAAGTGTAGCCTTTAAAACGGAGGCTCTTCATTAGTCTTACGTGTATGTTTTCTTTATTGTTAACCCTCTGCTCACCCTTTGCTTTACAGGGAAAAAAAAAAGAGAGAAAATAAGTGCTAAAGGAAGGGGAAATAGAAGATTTGGTGCATTCGATAAATGCAGTTTAACCAGTGTTAGCCATTGATTAAGGCCTGATATTAAAGATTATATAATCCAGCTGAAAGGAATCTGATGGAGACGGTTCCCATTAAATTCTAACTGCCTAAAGGCAGTATTGGTAAAATAAAACGTTTATCAGATAAATCTGTTTACTAGAGCTAGGATGAAAATCTATTGCTTTTCTTGCCAGAACTAAGAATATAAGACACGGTGGTGCTGCAATACACTGGATTCACAGTTTGAAGTAGGCAGTAGTAGCCAGACCCTTTCCTCCTGCATCTTGGTACTCTGTCTTCCCTCTGTTCGTGGTCGGGATGTCCTCACTCCTCCCGTGCTTTCTTTTCTCTCGCAGCGTGGAGTCCTTTTCTCTCCTTCTTTTTTTTTTTACAAAGAAGGAAAAGTTGCTGTTAGGATTATGTCCTATTACCTAAAGTGCTTGTTCTGCTACATGTACATGTAAATTTAATTATATTGGCCATATGAAAGATGCATGAAGGTTCACTTTTGGGAAGTATGCCAAAGATATCTTCTGAATGTGTAGCTGTTTGATGTAGGCTTGTGCGTGGTAATTGAATTACTGATCAAGTACTGTATCAATGAAATAATCTTAGTAAATTCTGTGTACTTAAGTAACTATAGCCTTGAGGCTCTGGTAACTGGAGTAACCCTGTTGTTAATTTTTTTGTTGAATAGGCGTATTTTGCACGTTTTAATAGACATGTCCTTTTCTAGCTGTTTCTGTGTCCTTCAACGTGGAGGCTTTTATTTTTTTTTTTCCAGTCATTCATGAAGGATTTTCCCAATGCTGCTTATGGTATGGGACTTCTCAGATGTCCTTTCCATTGCCCTGTTGCTGCCTTCCTCCCCAGCCATGGGGAATCCTGCTGCAGTGCTCCTGTGTGAAGCATCCTCTGCTTCCACCTTCCTTTCCTGCAGTCCTTGTGGGGTAGGAAAATAGGTCATTCTCTTTCTGTTTGCATTGCTTTCCATACAAAACGTCCTTGCTCGAATTCTCCTGGGGTTTTGTGAGCAAGTCCATTTACATCATCTCCATTGCGTCTCTCTGGTCCATCTGCCCTGGTCTCCCCTTTGGATTGTCAGAGGGACTTAAGGTTAAAGGACAATGGCAGGATAGAAGCAAATATAATTTGTCCCCAGTGGGTCCCAGGGAAATTGTTCCAGGCCATACGTGGGCAGTGGACTGGACTGGGCTTACAGATGAGTGTTTCACTCCTTACTTCATTTCTAAGAGACAAAGGAGACCAGGAGAAGTGATTCCATCAAGATCCTAATATTATTATGGGTTCAGAGTGAATGGCTTTGTCTTTTCCATCCATTCTTGGATACTGATTTTTCACCTCTCCAGTAGGCTACGCAATAGTTAAGCTCTGGTCCAGAGGAGCAGGTAAACTGGCGATCTGCACAATGTTGCTATCAAATTGCACAAAACACAGCTAAAGAAAATAGTGAGTATGATCCTAGGGTCTTTTCCCATGTAAGCAGTTGTTGAGGATGTTCCAGGAGATGATAAGATGGCAAATACAGTAACGCATGACACAGTATCTCCATGAAGATAGGACCATGCAACCAACCCACTTATATATAAGGTATGTAGCGGATGGACTTTAGCAGAAGTTGGTATGGAGTCGGTGTGAATCTCTCAGTGAAATCTGAGCATTTATTTACTCTGCGCTTTCCCTAGAGCAAAGGTATTTGCTTCACCTTCAGCACTAGTAGGCATGACTTAGAGTATAAATGGCAGTAATGTGAATGACTGTAGGTCATTCAAACTCATTTTTGGACACAGGCGTTATTATAAGCTCCTAAGAAATGGCATCAGCGAGAAAAGCAATCTGAAACAATGGGCCCAAACCTCCTGTGGTGAAATGCATGATTTAACCGGGTAGTCAATTCCTCCTGGCTTCTTAGAGACTGAAGATTTTAAAGAAAACGCCCGACTTGCCTGAGCTCATTCATTGTTCACTGCATTATGCAAGGTATTGTTGCGAGTTGGATCCGACATGCTCCTGTCGCAGCTCTGTTCCCTGGTGGCCTGTGCCAACAATTTCTTCCCGCAGTCAGGAGGCTTTCCAGGGAAACTGAGCCCGAGTGCCCTGTTCAAACGGTACGGCGCACCGAACCTGGCTCCGCTCAGCTGTGGGAATAGTGCTTGGGGGTGTATTAAGAGCTTGGCTCAGCCATGGCCAACGCACGGGGAATTTAGCGGCTGCTGTTTCGCGAACAAAAGCGAGCCCCTGGACAAGAGCCCGCGTGATCCCTGCAAGGATCCCTTGGGGAGCAGAGGCTTCTGACAAGCAGGAGCAGCCGACCCTTCACTTGGTGGGCTGCCAAGGTGTCTTTTTAGTAGCCACATCCACTAGCACTGGAGGGCTGGTTGTTACTCTTATTTTCCAGGATCTTGTCATTTTTAGTCCTTTTTTTTTTAATTTAAAGAAAAAGAAGAAGCAAAATAAGCAATTATCAGGCATTATTATGCTTCCACTTGCTGCTTCTGTCCACATCTTTGAGGACTTGTATGCAAATCCGCCATTAGCAAAAAGAGTTCATCATTCCCCGCTGCTCAGCCTTTGATCCTTCTTTGGGCTGATGTGTGAAACAAAGCAAAGAAAAACGCTTGATTTTCTTAAACTCGGATGACTCTATGAAAGAGACACTAGAAACAACTTGTCTGCGCTAGTAAACTGAATAAAAGCGATGTAAATACCTCTGAACATCATTTTTCAGATTGCAATCTAGCAAGCTGAACGCTGTAACTGTTTTTTTTAATTTGATGTTTGAGGTGACAAAAGGCAACGTTTGACATCACACTCATAAAAACACCACCCTATTTCTTGCCCCTGGTAGCAGGTGCCGCAGGAACTGAAACTTCAGACTGTCTTCTCCCCGCTTTTTGTCTGTCCCACAGACAGGGTAAGATTTGGGCCCCGCAGGGCTCGGGGTGCAGGCCCGACCGAAGCAGAGCACGTTGCCTCGCAGCGGCTGACGCCACTACCCATCTCGCTGCACTTCCTCTCTCTGCTGTATTAACGCGATTCAAAGCGGCAAGGATTACGGTTTGGGGACCGTCACCTAAACATGAGGCAAAGGGCAATAACAAAGATGCATTTATGGTTATTTTTCTGCAAAGCTGCGGCCAATTAAATTTTCTGAAGTCTGTATAATGCCTTTTGCCTGGGGTAGTTGATGTGAAGACCTTTAAGATCAGCAGTGCCTGAGGCTCAGCGGTGTTGCCTCTTCCATTTATCCCTGCCTTCTTCCCGGTCTCGTGCAGCCCCATGCTTGCGTTTCCCTCCCCTCTGCTGCACGTTTTGGCCCCAGTTGCACTGAGAGCCCAGAGGCCAATTCTTTATAAGAAAATCTTAAATCATGGAATATAATTTTAACAGCAGCCAATGATCTGTTTTAAAAGAAGCCTCTTAAAACCGTGCCTTCTCAAAGCTCTTTAAGATCTCCAGTCCTAATAGCAAATACTCCACGGTATTTCCCCTTGCCTCCTACCCAGAGAAGATGGAGACTGGCTAATGAACATATTTAGTTATAAAGTGCCATAAAAGCAATCCTTGAAATGTTTTCCAAGGCATATTTAAACATCTAAGAAAACAAAAAAAAAGCCCCAGACCTTAGGACATAATGTATAAGGTGTGTTCTCCTTGAAAGACCATTTAAAATAAGCGGTCATGTTCAGAAACCTACACGAGCAGAGCCCTTTTAAGCGGTCATGTTCAGAAACCTACACGAGCAGAGCCCTTTAAAAGTCTCCGACAGAAAGGTAGTCCACGGAGAATACTATAGAAAATACTGTGCTGCTAACACTTTCTTACGCTTTCCTCAGCAAAATGCAGCTAATGAGACCACTTCAGCTCCTACTGCTCTTATGAATGTTAACTTCATTGTTTCAAAAATAAATAAGCCAGAGTGGGAGTGTTATTTAATAAGCATGGTAAATAGTTTGGCTGGCCCTTAGGGAGCGGTTACTGCTGCAGAGCCTAAGCGGAGGTAACAGGCGGGTGTAGTGAAGGGGAGCCATCATTAGTGGTTTCATTTCACATGGAGATTAATAGCCTCATTTTCTATTCCTTTCTCGTGACATTAAAACTGTAACAAAAGCACATAATCTGTTTTTTAAAGGATGAAAAAAGGGGTGGGGAAGAGATGTTCAGGGCGGGTACAAAGATAAAAGAGAAGGAGGTGACTGTCGCAGAGTAACGCATACAGAAGGACAGCAGATAATACAGATAGAGGAAACACTTACTGGTTTCTTGACCCTAGATCTGACTCAGTGGAAAAACCTCAGCTAAATATGTGCTTGACTGTGTGAGTGTTTTTAATAAAATCTTTTCGGGTGTCATTCCTCCTCGCAGTCGTGAATCAAGGGCCGATATCGCTGGTAAACTGGAGAAGCTCAGCAACGTAACAGCACCATGCGGAAAAGATCTGGAGGTGAGCGAAATTAAGGAGTTATCTGAACCAGACGTTTTTCCCCGGGCGAGGGAAAGCTCAAGAATCATAATGTCATGTGTAGGCATATTTGGGATTTTCTGAAGTAGCAGAGTCCATGATGTTGAGAACGGACATATAAATTGCAGGCTCTGGGACAGCCAATAGCAATCCTAACTGCTGTCAGGGCCCCCTTGGGCAGTGCCGTGTTTGGCCCTGAAAGCTTTTGGCTACAATCTCCGATTTGCCAGGCAGATCAGCTGATTAAAGTGCCTGAGGATCTTCTTTGAATTCAGTGGGGCTGAAATTTAGGACCAACCACTGCTTAACCAGATTCAGTAACTGTTGATCAATACAATATGTAGCTCTTGTGCCTTGCCATGCAGAGTAATACCAGTTCAGAATCAGTATTTCTCCATTCTCTATTTTATGGCTCTAAAAATTAATATGGCTTTTCACTCGCTAAATGCTCTCATCACCATCTCGTTGTGAGAGTGGTTTAAGTCTGATACTAGAGTAGGATACATGCAGAAATGTTATTAAAAATCTGGCACCTTCAGAGATAGACAAAACGAGTGCAGTGGTAGTCATAAGCTTTTGATTTTTGAATACAGCCCTCACAAATACACCTCTCAGACACTATTTTACTGTAAAAGTATAAACACTGGTGAAGCACAAACTTCACATCTCTCTGGAAGTAACGAAAGGAATAATATAATAATATAATGACGAAAATTCATCGTAGCCGTCGGACGAATAATCCGGCCCAATATGGGCTACCTGGGGGCTTGTGACACATCTGATTTATTGATTTATTCCCTCCTATGACATTTGGTAAGAGTGCAGGTGCTATTTATAAACATCTCGCAGAGGATAATCAGTAATGATGAAGGAAGAGGGAATATTTTAATCAATAGTTACTGAGTCCCTAAGGCCATCTGTAACATTGCCAGCCAGCGTGCTGCTTGCTGTCTGCCACAAGACTTGCTTGGCTGTGAAGTCCCTTAGTCATTTATGAACCCTTTAGAGAGGGGTCTCCCACTGGAAGTGTGGCTCAAGATCACCTTCTGTTGTTGCCTTTTGTTTTTTAAGATGTTAGGGTTTTTTTTTTTTTTGCAAATTAGTAATAATTATTAGCCATGTCATCACATTAATCATGATTACAGGGATAATCCTGTTACTGATGATTACAGGGAGGGCCTGATCCTGCAGCAGTGATTGCCCTGAACTGTGTCTGCTGCTGCAGCTGGTTTTAAGGCCCTTGTGTTGGTAATTTAGCAACACTGGAAGTCCTTCGGCCCAATCCCGTTTTCCTCTCTCACGCTTTCCTTCATCAGCAAAAACAGGGAGGATATAGTGATAATCCTGCTCCTGACAGGTAATGAAATGGATAGTCATTTCTGAGCTAAGGAGAATCCTTTAAAAAAGATGCAATGAAGGAAGTCTCTAGGTACTGTAAAAGAAGCAGTTATTAAGCAGTGAGAAAAAGGAGAGAATAAGCTTCTCCATGAGTGTCCATCCCCTGTCTGCACGGGCTCCTTCCTGGCACAGAATTGGGAACCTCAGTCGGTCTCGTGGGTTGCCTGCAAGCTCTGCCCTGTATAACAAAACTGCACCTGGGGAAAGTCAAGTTTCAATTGGTTCAGAAACTGTTGGATTGCAGCAGACTCCTCAGACTGAGAACAAAAATCATTGTCCGTGGAAAGCACGTGGCTGGGAAAACGGCCTTTACAGACTCAAGTGGCCTTTCTTCATGGCATCAATCTTGAAAACAAATTATGACGTTATGCAAGTCTGAAGCAAGAGATATAGGCAGTAAAATACTAGGTGTAGTCTTTTAGCCTGGTGTGAAGGGCTTAGTATTGAAAAGTTGTAAAAATAAAAGGATTCATAAAGATTCTGCCCTCTCACATGAACTTATTGACTTTGTGATCGATGTGCTTTACCTCCGCCACATATAGTAGTAATTTGTAAACATTGGGATTGTTTATTTGACCAAGGCCCATCAATCGTTGCTGGATGAAACGAGAGGACTGAGCAGGTTTGTGCTAATCCTTGTGAAAAAGGAGAAGCGCAAGCTCTACGTAGCACCCCTGGTTTAGGTGGCCAGGGCAGAGGACCAAAGTTGTGGGGCTCGGCTTGCCCCTGCTGGGTCACGTGGGAGCTTGGTCACGGCTGGAGCAGGGCAGGACAGGCTCGGCCCGAGAAGGAGCAGCCGGAGGGCCTTGCGTGGCGGCTGCGGGGTCCTCTAAGGGAAGTGCTGCTCACCTGCTTTCCTCTCCTTGTTTATCTCCAAAAGAAAGAAAAATGATAATAGCTGCCTGGTGTTTAATTGTAACCTAACTGGCTAGGAAGGCCACTAGCACTCGGTCCTGTTTTCTCTGTGTGTTTCCTTGATTGCTTTATCTAGCGGTGGTTCTTATTCTTTAGTTCTCCTTGTCATCTGATCTGTTGGATGATAACAGCAGACATGAAAAGTGAGGATTTCCTCTTAGAAAGCCTGTCGAGGACAACTTTGGCTTGGTGAGGCGAAAGCGGTAAGCTGTGCATCTGAGAGCCTGTCGCTCAGCAGGTTCGTGCCCCGGCTTCCCAACCCTGCGGTATGTGCCAGTAACAGCAAAGTAATGAAAGAGATAACTCTGCTTACTGTAGCAGGTAAGGCGGTTTTACTGCAACTTTCTCCTCCTCTGTATCTGCCTCCAGCCCTTTTCCTGTCATCTGTTGAGGTCTTTGGGCGAGGACCATCTTTGAGTTAGAGGACAGACTGCTCTAAACAGCAGGAGAAGTAAATGACAATACACTAAGAGCTATGCGAAAACCACCTTGGCAGAGCTTAAACATCGACGTATGCATGGCTTCAGGGTGGTTAAGTAGACCTGGCCCCTCCTTGTTTAGCAATACCCCATGCACAAGCAATCAAGCTTAATGCCACACTTAGCATTCAGCACAGAGTTGGGCTGTGCAGGACTCGATTCTCCTTCGGATGGAAACTGCCAGGTCCAGACACATTGCAGCCAGATATAAGAGAAGCTGGGCTCTGCCAGGGACCGGCAGTGGGTAACGCGTGCTCTGGCTCAGGGGCGCCTTCACTGCCACTGGTCTTAATATAAGAGCAGCTGAGCTAGCAAGCAAGCCGCGAGAGGGAGAAGGACCTGAGCCTCATCCTCTGCCCATGCAGCCAAATTTTAAAGATTATTTTAGTCTCTGCTTGAGCCCTGGCCTTTTCAGTTGCAAGCTCCTTCAGAGCAAGGAGTCCACTGATGCTGATGGGCCACGGTGAATGGCTGAGACCTTTGGGTGAACGGTTTTCAACCTTCTTTTTGGTTTTGCGGACCGCTAAGGGTCTAGCTAGCAGCGGTGCAGCCCGCTGCTTAGCAAACGTCAGCCTCTGACCACAACCTGCTGGCTCCTCTTTGAGGTTTACTTTGAAGTAGCCTCTTCCCATCCATGGTTTCACTCCGTAGGAGCTGGAAAACATCGCTTTCGATGCAACAGCATGTGAGAAAAGGATTTCTTCTCAACTGAAGAGGCTGCAGGCTTGGCAGTACAAACTGGCCTATTTACAATGTGCGCTGAGCTCCCTTGAAATACAGGCTTTTTTTTAGAGTTGGTCAATAATAGAAAAGCCCAGCCTAATAGTATTAGCTGCAGCTTGGAGCCGAGCATTATTGGCCGCAGTCTAGACAAGCTCGCAGACTTCCCCGAATCAATCCCGTTCAGTCCCGTGCTGTTTTACAATGACTCTTGTAGTTCCCACAGATTTGTGTGTTTAAATCCTCTTTCAACGCACATTAAAAGCGGAACACAGCCTGGGCGAAGGCAGACGCGGTTCCCGCTGGAGTTTTTCGGGAGTGCAAGGCTTTTGGCCGTACTGCGCTTAGCCAGAGGCTCGTCGCACTGAAAACACTGTGGACGCGGCCACGGCAAATACGACCGCGCTTGTTGGAGGAAGGTTATTCCCATCCAAGCAGAAGGCCAAGGCAGGCCAGGGCGCTGCCCGTTTCCTTGTCTGTGCGTCGCCTTTTCCTACTGCCTCCCTGCCGCAGCCTGGCGTGGCTTGGCTTTTCGCGTCTTGGACGGGGAACTTCTTTCAGCCGTGGGCAAAATGGCATCTTCCGCCCTTGAGAAGTCCCTCTTCTGCCCTGCTCTGCCAAAGGCTGAGGAGTGGAGGGGTGGCAGGAATCTGAGACGCATAACACGCGTCCTAAGAGCTGCACCGCTGTCTGCCAGAAATTGCTCTCCGGGGCAGCGGAGTCTCTGGAGCCTGACCGAAGGCCGAGCGGCCAAGCCTAATTGTGAACTGGGCGCATCTGATGCGACAATAAGAAGTTATTGGGCCAGGGTCTCCTATAGCGTGAATCACCGACAAGGTGCAAGCGACAGACAGCCAAAGAAAAGTTCACTTAGTCTATTTTCCGGCAAGATGTCGCTGTGACAGTTGCCGGGATGCACGCAAACCTTTCTAGAACCTCTGAATTTAGTATCGTGTATAGAACACGCACCTCTATTTCTTCTTCCTGTTCTGCTGTGGAAAGTCTCTTATTCTCCTAATCTGCTGGTTATGCTGTTTCAGTTCTCAAGCAACCCAAAGGCCAGCTCTCTCCATTGTGTCTGTGCGCGGTGGTTCAACGGCCGCCCCCTCCCCCCCCCATCCAGCTCTCTCCATTGTGTCTGTGCGCGGTGGTTCAACGGCCGCCCCCTCCCCCCCCCCCATAGGCGAGAACGGGTAGACTCGTTAGCTGCTGCATTGCTCCGGTATTTGACCCCCAGCTGGGTAGACCTGCTCTCCGACGGATTCCCGCCGGATGAAGAGGAGATGATTGGGCAGTCGACACCATGTGATAACAACAGGTGCTAGCTGTCAATCCTCGGAAGGTTCCAGAACTCGTAGTCCGTCACCCAAGGGACTCAGAAACTGACCAATCAGGAGCCACCACGCCATGACCACGCCCACAATTCCATGCAGCTATAAAAGAGCAGCGGTTTCCCTTCCCTCCTTCATTTGGGAGGGGAGCTGGGAGGGTGGAAGTGGTGGTGGAGGTGTGTGCTGGGTGAAGAGCACCTGGTCCGAAGCAGCTGGACAGCAGACGAGGGAAAGGACGACGGGCTCGCCCTGCTCCTTGGTTCAGGAGGTCTGGTCAAGAACAGTGGGGCTCCTGCCCCGGGGCGAGTGGCCCCTGCTTCTGGAGAACCAGTGAGTGTTTTGGTCGACCCTTGAGGGTAACCCAAGGGTTTTGTACCCGTGGGAGAGCACACACATATAGTGTGGCTTGGCAGTACTAACATCTAGGCTCTTTGATCTGCTTGCCAGAATTTCTAACTCTCCTTCCCCTCCTCCACCAACTGCTTCTCTATATTTCCTCTGGTGTTTATTTACCTACTACTTATTTCTTTGACAGTAACTTCTGTAATCTGGGCTTGATCTTTGGAGATCGCTTGACTTTGCGTTTGTTTGGCGCTCCCTGCAAATCATATGCAAATAGTTTGTTGTTATGATAGGTCAACTGATGAATTGTGTTGATCCTATCACTTGTTACTAATTGATTCCTTTGCTATCACATTATTGCATCTTAAGGTAAATGCCTCTGTCACCAGCAGTAGCACCTATACTGACACCCCTGAACCTGTATACTTGTTACAGTTAAACAAACTGATTTGTTATGCTTTCCACCTGGCTTAGGCATGGTCAGGTGAACTGTGACACTGTGCTTTGTGGTAGTGCAGCCCGTTCGCTTGGCCAACCCGCAGTGAATTGTAAGTTAGCTGCTCAGTTAGCTCCCACAAACTTGCAAACAGGGGAATTGAGATGCAGGCAGCTCTCCTGGAGCTCCATTCCCAGGGGCTGTATCTGTGTTTCGGCTTGCTCCATCTGCTGCTGGTGCTGTCCTGCTGTCTGGTGCGTCATTGTGGATGTCTAGTGCGCTAATTGCTGGGGACCAGAGCTGCTGCAAGGGTCCCCATTTGCTTTGGAGCTGGGAAACCATCTCTCTGGGATGCAGAGCAAAGCACTGCCTCGAAAGTGAGCCCGCTGTTTTCAAGGCGGGGAGAGTCTCAGAGCCAGCTAAGGGCTCAAATGGCCAGGTGCTGCTCACTTTGAAGGCAATTGGGAGAGGGACAGAGGGATGCTTAGGCAGCTTTGAAAGTTGCTGCTTAAAAGTGAGGAGTCTTGCTAATGAGATGTACTGCATCTGTTGGCATGGAAAATGAATCTTATTTTTGAACTACCGTTCTTTAAACATATGCTTCCAAATGCTTGCTTTCTAAATAAGCCAATAATGTAATATTTCCCAGGAATGAGTGACTTTCTCCAAAGTTTTTTGTCCTTCCTGTTTTTTTCAGGCTGTTTCCTTTCCCCTTTCGGGCTTTTGCCTGGCTTTTGTGTTATTTTGCCAAACTCTTCTCTAAGCCTTTCCTCTGTCTCGGATCCTCCATTTACTAGTGGTACAGCTATCTTACGAATGTCACATTTGTTCATGGTAGAAACTAAAATGCTCTCCTGGCATAGGAGAGAACTCTGCCCTAAGGAGCTCAAAGACTAAGACTGGGAAGCCTGGACTAAGACAATAATAGACCATTTGTGATTTGGGTATTACAGCCTGACTTGAGTGGCCAGGTAATATCCTTTGTGCAAGCTCAGGCCTCCTGTTTGACCTGGGGCAGGTTGTGCAGATCGGAATTGTCAAAGACACGCAGGCAGCAGTGATTTGGGCTTTATATAACCCCACTCCCCACAGCCTGTAGGATATTTCTGTTCCTCCTCATCGGGCGCTTGGAAAATAAATACATTAGAAACTATGAGATCTCCAGGTAGTCGAGGAGCAAGGACCACATTAAGTGTCTTAGATGGGATCATGGAAAGGGCATTTCTTGGTCAAAGGCCCGTGATTTGTTGTAAGTAAGCTTGACTTCTGCAAGCAAATTGGCACATACTGAGCCTCTTGCTGGCACAGCTAAATGTTTTTTTCTGACAGACATTCCTCCCTGAATGCTAGCCCTGTGCTGAAGGATGAGACCTTGCAGCCAGTTCAGGGGTTTGAGCCATGCTGGCTGGCTGGGAGAGGAGGAGGAGCCTGAGAAAGTGGCAGGGGGAAGAAGCAGGGAAGTTCAGATGTGCTGTATTTACTAGAGATGATAGGGAGATGGACAGGTGCCAGTAATTTTAATATGTGAAAGGTATTTGTGAGATGTTCAGGTTTATGGTCCATGGCTGTGTACTCAGCAGAGGTCAAATGTCCTTCTGTAGTCCTTTGTGTCTCCGTGCTTGACTCGGTTAACTGGCTTGCCAGTGTACCTAGTGGAAGAAAATGACCTATACGAACAGTGGCATTGTCCTTTCAAACTAAGGACGCCAGCTGGGGTTTGAGTTTGTTTGGCATGCTAGATGCCCTTTTCTTTATCAGGTGGCTGCAGTTCAGGGTAAGCAGGGTTAAAATGAAGGCCAAATATCAGAGTGTGCAGATCTTTCTTTTCCCTCATGCAGTCTGCTCTGCGGATCTCTTGCAGTGAATGATGGACAAAATTGGCAATGTAATAGAGTATTCAGGGCTACTTAGCACAAGTAAAGTGGTAGAGCAAATGGGTCCGAGGCAAATGCTCTGCTTTTTATATGCATAACAAGAATTGCGCTCTCAAGACAGACTACTTGGAGTAGTGCGCAGGAGTGTATCTAATAGTATTTCTCTTGAGCTTCCAAGACAATGTATAGTGACCATATGCTAGGTAAACACTGGCTATGGTGAGCAGCTTGGTGGGGAGTGTGGAAGCTGCTGCTGAAAATCAGTACTTCTAATACTTTGTTCCCTCTTGCCCTCTATTGTGGGATTCAACAGCTCTGAGAATTAGTGGCTTTAAAGAATCTCCTGGTCTGCAACAATCGGTAACAATTGATTAACCGTTTATTAAAACATTTGTCAAGCATGTATTACCCCTTTCTCAACCCTTTATTAAGGGAATCCTTGGGTGTGGTGTGCTGGTGTTGCAGTTGCTATCCTCACACTCCATCAGACTTCCCTGGGATGTGAAGATGCCCCGGCAATAAAAAGTCTTATTATACCATAGGCATGTACATCCTCCTCCTTTCTTCCACAAGGATAACTGCAGATAGCACAACAGTGGTTTGGAGAAAGCATGCCTGCTGCAAGCTGCCTCTGAGGTTATTTCCCCTGGATAAGCTCCGTTTCACCATTTTAGTGCAGGGTGTGTGTGCCCAGTGAATGCAGTAATACTTTGAGGTATGGTGTCTTTTAAAGAGTTAAAAGGCACTAGAAAATCTGTGTGTTGACCCAATCAAAATGTTCAGTTTTTCCCATGTGGTAGTGAAGTGCAGTGAGATCTTGGTAAAGCTCTCCTGTCCACTTTAACTATAATTGACTTGGTCTCAAACAGGAACCTTTGAAATGTCTATCAGAACCTCGTGAGAAGACAGCGATCGACTTGGAGCAGAAATTTGAAGAACTAAAGCTGTGGCTGTTCCTGAGAGTTGATGCCAAGACAACAGATCCTGTAGGGGCCAAAGAAGTAGGTAACGGGCTCGCTGTGACAGCTGGGAGTCACCACTTTAATGATACATGTCTGACCTGTTGCCTGATGAAAAATGGGAGTATTGTGGTACTGGGTGGGTTGGGGCTTGAGTCACGTCCCCTTTTCCGTCTTACTGCTGCAGCCTTTGGCAGGGTGCTGCAGAGGGAGCTTGACTGAGGAAACTCAAGGTTAAGTGTCCCTTGCTCCTCTGGCATTTTATCATAATCCTTAATAGTGGCTACATATGTGGGAATTAATATGCAGATTTGACACTTTTTTATCCCTATTTTACTCTCTGAATGTTTATTACATAAATATAACTAAAATGCAAATAATTCTAGTTTCAAGTAAATAGCAGTATAAGTTACTAGCCTGTTGACTGCACCCTTTGACAAGGCCATCGGTGGGATATTTGCAGGTTTTTGAGGTATTTAAATCTTTACTGAGGTAGCTCTCTGAGGGAACTGGCTATCATCTGCCTGAATTTCCAGTATAGCCAACTTAGAAAAGTTATTAAACTTCTTATTAAAGTAATTAAACTGGTAGTTAAGCCAACCCGGAAGGAACTGTGGGGTGCAGAAAGTCATGTGCCTCTCTTTTTTTTTTCCAGAAGTTTTCCTTTTGTTGTTTCCTTCCCACTGACTTCAAAGGCTTTTCAAAGGGAGGAGGATTAGTGCTGTTCCTGAATTGCCCTCCAAGGCAGGGAAATTGCCTGGCACTTGTTTCACCTGGAGTTCCTTGCCCTTGAAACCTGCTATGCCCCCAGGGTATCGACTATCATAAATGCTGCTGTGTCTCTTTTCTTCCCTATTCTTGACAGGGACAAAAGTGAGGATTGCAAATATCTATTTGTTGTAGTCATACCTCTTTCAAAGAAAGGTAAAAACAAGTGTTATTGCCTTTGTGTTAGAATTGTGGGTCCAAAATCTTTCTTTCCCCTGACCAGCTCCTTTGCCTGCTCTGCAGTAGGAGAGAAATGCAAAATGACACTGCCCTTGACTTCCTTGCGGGGTCCATCTGTGCAGATAGTTGGGGGACTTGAGGCATGGCAGTTGCTGGGGAGAGGAAACGGGCTGAAAATCTCCTTGGGCTTTAGGACTCACTGTGCTCTCAAGGGAAAAACATTGGCAAAGCAGAAAGCACAGTTAATAGAATTTGTAGGGGAGAATCACAGAGTGCAAATTATCCATCGTGCCAAATATCTCATTTGATTGTGTTGTCATGCACTAGTTTTTGATATTGCTATTGCTGGTACCAAGCAGGAAATAAATGAAAACAGATATGCAAAAGGAACATTTATGTACAAATAAGTTCAGTTACCTCCAAAGGTAAGCCTCTCCTTGTGTTTCAGAAACTCCAATTCAAGCACTTTGTGGTGTTCCCCTTTCCTTGTCCAAGGTCATTCAGGCTCACCTACATGCTCTGGCTGAAAGTGTCCTCCATGGCAGCGGGCACCAGTAGGAAAGTGCCTCCATGGCACGTTCGCTGCCTGGCACTGTTACTAGGGTTAGGTTTAAGATTATACAGGGCTGCTGTGTTATCAAAGTCGTAGGAAAGATTTCTGCTTTAAGACTGAGATGGACACCACCTGTTTTTGTAGCAGTGGATTTTTTTAAATAAGAACCAATTTAAAAAGCTCAGTTTGTATTCAAGTTAATATCAATCAGAGCAGGCTTTGTTTTGTGGAATGTGAACCTTTTTTCTTAAAGCGCTGTTTTTGTCAAGTTTTAATTTTTCAAAAAGCGGAAGTAGAGCTTTACAGAACTTTTGCTAAGGGAAATGTGGGAGCAAAAGCCTTGAAATTTGTCTTGAATTTATTTGTGTCTCCATTATGTTATGACACCATTAAATAATGTGAATTGATGTATTTTTATTTTCAATTCTCTGTAGAGAGTGGGAATTTAGTGCCGATTGAAATAAGTAGTAGCTGCCCAAAATTGTTTTAAAAGAGAATTTGAGTAGTAATCACTTTATTCCACTGAAACTTGCCTGTAATAGTCATGAGTGCTTTGTAGGATACAGACATAAATAGCAAACTGAAGGAGAAACATGGTGTTCTGAAATTCGCAATCTTTGAATGTATTTGTTTCCAATCTGTATTGGAAAGAAAACAAATGCTGACATAACCAAATATTCTGCCAAGCAGAAATCCTAGCCTCTAACCAACTCATTTGAGGGAAAAAAAAGATAGTGAAAGGGAAAAGGAAGGCAAAGTTGAATGGGGAAAAAACCAAATGTGGGGAAAGGTGAGAGAGGTAACAGTAGTACGATTAGTATTTGGTGTTTGGCAAAATAATCAGTGGAAGAAGAGCACAGCCTTCCCAAAAGGAATCAAGAGAAGTTCAGGTCTGCATGTTGTACCTTTCCTATAACAGTCAAAGTGGGTATTTGCCACACAGATTTACTTCTGCTTAATAAATGATGGCTGGATCCTGCCACTTTGCTTGCCCCAAGCCAACAGCTCTATTGAAGTTGTTTCTCAATTACTCTCAGGTCTGGTTACATCAACACAGAATAAATGGCCTTTGAACCAACTCAGGTCTGCTTTAACACCCACCAAACTGGTGGTAATTATTTGGGGGAGAGGGGGGACAAAACATGGGTGAGGGAAGCAGCCTTAGGTTAGTTTAAGCTAGAAGCTCTATACTTCTGCACAACCCATAGTGGCTGTTGTCTGAGGCATCGTGTGGGGCGGCATCTGAAGAGCTTGTTTCAAAAGTTCGTCCTTTCCAGTTCAGGCCAATATGGGGACTCTCAGAAGTATGTATTAGAAGAAACAAGTGAACTGGTCTTCCCCCCCCCCCCCCCAACCCCCAGGCTTTTGAGTGAAAAATCAGGCCAGTTATGAATTAGCCTAACTTTTCACGTCCTGCCATCTTCCTCAGAAGATCACGATGGCTCTCACAGCCAGGGCAGAGGCCCTGCTGCAGGGGATTAGTAGGAGTAGCATGTGGTGGTGGTTTCTTTTCTTGAATGCAGGATACACATGCCTCCCATTCAATGCCATCCTCCTTGCTTTCCTTTGTCCTCCTTTCCTTCCTTCAGCTTCCCCCCCCCCCCCCCCCCCAGGAGGTGATGTTGGAGAAATGGTTTGATGCAGCAGCTGTGTGGTTTGTGAAGAGCAGTGGGGTTTCTGGTGGCTCTTTCCTCTTGCAATGTTACAGATGAATTGCCACCAGATGCAGTGATTTCAGCTGAGCTTCACATCTTTTCATCTGATAGGTAACAAATCATGGTCAGAACAGGAACAAAAGGATTAATATGACTTTAGTTGGGGTGCTCTGAGTGGAAACTTGTGAGCTGAAATGAAACTCGGACTTCCTTGACGCTTATCTCAATTGTATCTGCACCGTGATTATTTATCTGTGGAAAACAAAATTCATGAGTTTGCCTTGTTCAAATGCAATGTGACTCAGGGCTTGCCAAGGGGCTCATGACACCTGTGTCTTGTGGGGAGCCCTGTCTCCCCATCTCATCTCCTGCCCTGGCTGCCTTCCCTGCAGGCCTAAAGTCAGTGTAGCAGCACTATGCACAAGCAAATTTTATCAGCTGTGGCCAGCTGGAAATCTAGCCTTGTCCCAGATAGCCACGATGTAACTCTGCTCTCTCTCCTTGAATTAGTAGTTGTAAAACACAGCTATGGGCAACAGCACATCTCATAGGTTTTGCCTTCCAGAGCCAGGTAACGGTCCAGATTTCTACCTTCATGTCTCTAACCCTTTTCTTGCTCCTTTTTTAGGGGCAGGTAACAATAACACTACACATTACATGCCCTCCTTACAGCTGGATAACTAATGATTGTCATTATATCTCTGTCAGAACTAGGTAACTGCAAAACTCTTCATTATATATCTGTCTTAAAGCCAGTAACAGCAGTACCCTAAATTATGTACCTTTCTCCCTTTTTCTCTGTCAGACAGGTAATTGTTATGCTCATCTTCATGTTTCTTTCCTGGAGCTGTAATAGTTTTCATTGCATCTCCTCAGAGCTTATTATGGTAATGCTCCTTACTGTATATTTCAGAGTCACAAGCTGAGATTTTTTTAAGTCACCTCTCTAGTATTTTGTCTTCTATCTTTCCTACTACTTGAGTAATTAAAATAGTGTCTTTAGATTAACATCTGTGCAGTGCACTGTGTGTTGGGTCCTGGGTGTTTTTTGGTGGACTGCTTTGGGGTTGGGAAAGTGTCCTGTCAAAGCACCTCTGTCCCCTCTGGGTCCCAGGGTGGTGGCTGTCCTCACCCTTGGGGTCTTGGCTGGGCTTTGCAGCCATAGCTATCCCAGTGGCTGCCAACTGGGGCTTCAGGCGTGGGAGTTGAGAGGTTCAGCAGCTGCTTTCTGAAAAGAAGTCGTCATAATCCTCCACATTTCCATGCCTGACATCTTGCACACGGAGATGGTGAATTATTCAGGAGAACAGGCTGTCTGTGCCCAGCTGCTCCTGTGCAGGGCCTGGCACAGTTGGTCCTGATTCTGGTCTGAGCCTTGCTCTATGTATCATAATGCAAAACCAGAAGTGCACTGGTAACAGAGGCAATTTTCACAAAATGGACCATGACTCCATGATTGTTACGAAGAATTACCTTTCTGAGATTTTGGTATTTGTTCTTTGTTTTTCCTCCAGCAGTATGATATGAGTCCTTGATGGAGCAGAAATAATGCTGTGTTTTAGGTGAATTGTCCTTCTTACAGCATGTATACTAAAGAAGTTAATAAACCAGTCATTGGTGATCAATTTATGTAAAGCAGCAGTAAACCCAATCTGAAAATTACTTGATAAACTGTTCAGTAAATGTATCTGCATAAATAACATACAGGAATATATTGGGACTAGTCTGGCAGAGGAAGGGACGGCTACGTTTGCAGCATAGTTCAGAGGCAGTAAATCAAATCAAACCAATTTTGTCTCCTGTTTCAGCTTTTATTAGAGAATCAAAATTCTGATCAGTCTCATGAAAAGATTTCCTTGTACTGCTTGAATCTCTTAAGTAAGCCTGTCTCTCCTTGCCAGTGAACACTACCCCTTTAAAAAACAAAACTGAAAAAACCCAAAGCTGCCTGCTCATGCTCCCTAATGCAAAGTAGCTGAAAAGTGAAGTATATTTCAGGAAATGTTTTATTTTCGTGAGGAAGTAGAGTAGAATCTGCTTTGATAAGTGCTGGCAAGTGGCTCTAGTTGAGAAGCATAACACATGGAGAAGTCTTCAACTTCATGGCAGGTGGATGGGTAGAGTCCAAGTGTGTAAGTCCAAGTGTGTAATCCCAAGAGTATGGGCATAGAAGTTGATGCTGACCTGTGAATAACATTACATGCAAGAACTGCATTTTGAAAATTGATAGCTTGTTGGCTAGCATTGGAAAAATCACAGAACTCGGCAATTTTAAGGTCTAATCCTGGCAGGCAGCTGGACTGCTGAACTGGAGGGCGTTCTGCAGCTCTTGGAGACAACCTGCGGGGTCTTCGGGCTGGCTTGAAGAAAACAGCCACTGTGGAAGAAGCAAGTTCATCGCGAAGAGCGCTGCCTTTAGGAGAAAGGCACCTAGCAAAGCTAGTCTAGTGATGTTCCCTTTCAGCTTAGATGGGAAACATATATTGGCAATGTTTTTTTCATATGGAAGAAAATTGAGTTCTTAGCCAGACTATGGAGGAAAAAAATTAGAATCTAGTAGGATTGTGAAATTCCCTCTATGGTAATCTGATCTGGAGGCCATCAGCCGAGAAAGGCTTTATCTGTCATTGCCTGACAAGCAGGATTTCCAGAAGGGTCGGCAGAGGTGATCACTGTCAGTGATAAAAGTCCATTGACTTTTATAAGGGCAGAGCTGGGGTAATACCAAGTGCCTCCTGTGGAAGTTGTTTCTGTGTAAACTAAGGTGATTAGAAGAGAGGTTTTTGGTGCAAGTTGTTGTTTTCGTGTGATTCAAGCTCCTAGTTGATTTCATTTTCATTGAAATAAACGTCCTTTTTTTGAGTTCACATCGCTTTTAATCCTTTCTTTAAATAACTGAAAACTCTTTACAGATTTCATAAGGTCTTCAAGGTAGCTTATTCTTTGCAAAGTTTTCAGAGAGCTGCAAATACTTATGTTCTGATGGAGGTGGTACTAAACAAAGAAGAGTTACATAAATGCCTTGTAGCATAGGCTTCATGTGTTAGGATATTAAAAATAACTCCTCAGTGCTCACAGGGTCTTACTTCGGTAAAATGTGCTATGTTTTCCATCCTTTTATGCATGGCTTGAACTACACAACCATTATGGAATTGGAATGTATCTGATTATCCAATCTGCAATGCCCCTTGGCAAAACCCAGGTGAGAATAAGAGTCCTGAAACAGGAAGACACATTTAATATTCATAAGTGAACTGACTATGTAGTCAATACACTGGCTTGCCTTTTTGCTTAATATCCGGTTAAGGGTAACCATTCTGTGTCCAGTTTCCATCAAGCGTCAATGGAGCGGCAGGCAAAAAAGATAAACAACATTTTCCTAAACTGAGAAGAGGTCCCAAATCCAAAATTGACTTCTCTCCATTCATAATTGGCGAGACCCACATTTTGGGGCTTTCTGTTACAAGACCAGGCCCAGCTTTAAACATCTGGGTCCAGATTTCCTGAGGGTCCGGGGCGGGACTTGAAGCGAGAGCATATCCTGGCCCTGCTCTCAAATTTTGTATGAGCTTATTCCAACTTTCTTCCCTTTAGCCTGCAGCAAAGGTTGTGATGCAAACTCCCCCTAGCCATTGGGGAGTTGTGAATCATGCCAAAAGCTCGGGATGGAGCCCTTTGCCTCCTCAGACCTCAAAAATAGATCTAACCATGAGACAGATGCCTAGTAGAACCAGGCTCATGTTGGAGCTATGTGGAGTCTTTCACCTCCTGTTCCTTTTGTCAGCCTAGGAAAATATTTTTCCGCTTTCAGTGTAAGATTTGCTCCTATTTGAGACTAGCAAGCAGGGTTTGCCGGGTTGTCCTGGGAAGGTGCACCCGTTTCCTTCGGCAAATTAACATGCGCGTGCAAACCAGTCCCTCAGGCACTTCCTTGACTCCTGATTCACAGCCCAAGCAAGGGTGATTTATGTATTATTTTGAGAGAACTTCATTCCACTGAGCTTTTGGACGAGTGGGTGGAAACTGTTATTTCCAATCTGAAATGCAAAATGGCAGGATGAGACTGTTCAGCCCTATTTTATGGGTTCACTGGAGCTGTTCAGGGCACAGGTGGATAGCAGGCATGGGCCTACTACAACTCCAGGAAGGTTGTACAAGTCTGCTGTCTCTGTTTTTGCATCTGAAGCACTTCAGATGCGTCAGGAGTGCTAACATAGGCTATGCCTGGCCTTAGCAAAGGAAAAAGGGTGGCAGGAGACAACTAGATTATAGTCCTGAAGGAAACGAAATAATTGTGTGAAGAGTTCGGTTTGGGTTTTCTGTTTTATTTCCCTTTTTTTTTCTTTTTAAATCTAATTAATTGGGAGGAAGAGAACAGAGAATGAGATCTCTCAGGGCCTTTCAGCCCTCTCTGGAGAAGAGGGGGGAAAAAAACCCTAAGCAAATAAGAAATCTTGATTATTAAAGCCATTTTTAGGAGTTGCCAGGAAACTTGAATACCATAAATTACTTACGTGCAACACAAATTCCCATGTTTTCATATTCACAAAGGCGTTAAAACTAATGCAGGAAACTAATTTTCCTTAATCTTGCATACAGTATGTAAATGAAAGAAAAACCTCCTTCAAGGGAATCCGTATTTTTAGGTCCTGTAAAACCTCTGATAACTTCTGAGTGCTTAAAATTTCCACAGTGCGCGTGCTTTCCTGGGAGGGCCTGTTATCAGCCTCCTGTGAATGGCAAATACTGGGTGTGAGTTGGCAGTTTTCATCAGGTTTTTCTGATCACAAGGCATTTAGATTTGGGGGTACAGGAATTTCAGGATTTCAGAAGGGAAGCGACGATGAGAATATGTGCTGGCCTGCAGAGCAGCGAGCAGAGACAGGCCTTTCCTAGTGTTGTGGCAGGCACCGCCTCTCCTGGGGTCCAGCATGATAGGACTAGGGCCTTGGAAAGAAATTAGAAAAGACAAATCTTTTGGTAACTTTTATGTGGCTTACACGGTATTGTTCACTTTGGGTTACTTTCCTAGTGTGAAGGGTTTGGGATAGGGATTTTTTTCCCATATATATAGGTATATATTTATGGATGTATATGTGTGTTTCCATATGTATGAGTATGTATTTATACATACGTATTTAGTTTCAGAATTGCAATGGAAAGGGTTGTTTTTCCGGAGCATTTGTTTTTGCCGTTGGTTCAGAGCAGGATCACGTGGTACAGTGAAGCTGAGGGTGAAAGGTATCCCTCCAGAAGGGCAGACACAAGGAGACAGTGTTTTCAGAGACTGGTTTATGAGCAGTAAAGATAGCAAGAGGAGCAACGCTCATGGCAGTGGCTGACTTACAAGTTTTTGCAGAGCCACTGCCAACCCAGATTTTTTTGCGAGCGTTAGGGATTTAGAAGGGAAGCAGATAATCTGCTTCCTACAGGTTTTTTTTTAATGGCCAGATAAGATCAAATGGTTTTCCATTGGTTTAGATGCAGATATTGCTATGGTGGATATGGATTTTGCTCTAATAGAAACAAAGTTTCTAAATGAAAGTGATGAGGACAGCAGTTTTCTTCCATGGCTGGTGTGGTTGAGAGGAGAAAGTGTGCTCGTAGAAGTAAATGCTTTGTGTGTGTGTGTGTGGACACTCCTTACCTGTGTGTGTTTTCTGCCAGGGATTTAGAAAGCAAGCAGCAATGAGGCGTGCAGTTTCTGACTGAAGATTTTTTGGCCCGCGGAATTGGTAAGAAGAACGATGTTTGGTCGGAGTGAGTGCATTCAAATCAGTTTCAGTGCACAAACTGCTTAATTGGGTGTGGTCGTCTTTGGGATTGCACTTTGAGCAAGGCTTTCTGAGAGAAAGCACTGAGGAGGGTGATTTTCCGCGGATTTTTCCGCGTGTCAGTCAAGTTTCAGAAAGGGAGAAATGAAGACGATGGTTTCCCACTGATACTTGCTTGGCCCACGGTGGGAACTGATTCTCGACTGAGCCCTTGATGGATGGATGGATTGATTGATTGATTTGCACGCACGCTTGGTACCTGAGTGCTGCTTTCCTCAGGATTGAAGTTACACATGGCGGCGTTTTGGAAAGCGATCAGTGAGGAAAATTTCCTACTAATCTCTTACAAGACCCAAGTCTGGGCTGAAGCACGATGTTGGAAGGAACAAACAGTGTTGCTTCAGCTCTGAGAGCAGTACCTTTTACCCTGGGCTTAGGATTACTATTTGAGTTTCAGAAAGGGAGCAGGGAGGGCTTTATTTCCTTGTTGATGGGTGAACGTTCCACCAAGTTAAGACAAGGACCATTGCTCACAAGGGAAGTCGCATTTATTTGGTTTGAATGTAAATAGCAGCCGCCAGCTTTGGAATTAGTTCTAGGATAAAGGTCCTAAAAGCAAGACAACAGCAACTTAAGATTTCCTACTGCCTCTTGTATTTGATAGGGAGTTAGAAAGAAAGCTCCTCCTGAAGCTTATTCTGGGAGGAGAAAATTGTTCAGTTTGAAATTTTGATAGGACTTGATTTAGGTTAGGGTTTTTTCTTTTTTTTTTTTTTTTTAAGAAGTAGTTTGGACTTCTGTTTCCAAATATGGGGTAAGGATAAATTACTTGGTTTTGTAAAACTAGAGCACAAAAACCTACCAAACTGAGAGTTGTGGTCTTATTTAAAAGATGTATTCAGTTTATTACCAAAGAAAAGTACAGTTGAATTAGGCAAACGGTCAGAACTCTGCCTTGAATATATGCTTGAGGATTTTTTTGGCCCATTTTGGACTGTATGAGACCTTGGACCCTGCATTGCCAGCACAGCTATGCTCAGGAAGGCAGGAAAGCTTCCACCTTGGTGGTAGCTTTGAAAAAGTGCCTCAGTAAACAGATCCAGCAAAACCAAGCTCCCCCCGTCAAAAGCACCGCAGTGCTGGCATTAAATGCGATCACAAAAAAACAGCAATCGTTGAGCGGCAGCGGATTTATCGGCCCTGGGACGTTGCAAGAAGCACGGCAAGGACGGGCAGCACAGTCTGGGGACCAAGCTTGGGACATCCAGCGCTCTCCTAAACGAGAGTGATTTTGAATGGGAGCTGCTGGAGCTCAGCGGCACCATAGCTTGCAGTTTCCAAAAAAAAAAAAAAAAAAAAAAAAAAAGCTGTATCATTTATGCCCTGGAATCATTACGCCCTGGTTTGGAAGGAAATGGCAACAGTTTCCCCTTTGGAGGAGACTCCCCAGAGCTAAGCCGATGATTGAGTTTTGCATGAATTAAAGCATAAGCAGACTCCTCAGAGGGGCTGCTTTGCCACTGAAGGGGAGGAATAAAATCCCTTGGAGAAAAAAGCACAGACAAGCATGGTGCATAGGAGATTGGCGGTCTTAAGGATGGAGCCCAGCAATGGACTTGTCTGCCAGCAGTATCCTGCCAAAAATGCTCTGCTGCAGCGGCTGGCAAGGGTCAAGGGGCAGCACAAAAATACCTCCGAGGGGTGACCATCTGAGTAAGGAGCTGAGAGACAAAATATGTTGAATGTTCAGGCTGTGTCTCAAAGAGCCCTGGGGTGGCCCGGTGCCAACCCAGTACTGCTGAAACGTGGGGCCGGGAGGTGTCTGGCTCGGGGGCCTCAGCTGTTGGCCTGGACCGAAGGGACGGTGCTCTGACCCGCCGCCGTGGGAGGCGGCTGCCGAAGGAGACCTCAGAGACCTTTGCTAGAGACTCCCTGTCCTGCTTTGGCGTGTGCCATCCTAGCGTGTGTTTGTGGAGGGGTGAGCGTTTTTTCCTCCTGGCTGGAGAATTCCTTTAGCTGTTTATTGAATTACGGGAAGCTTGGGCTTAGAGGTAGTATGAAACGTATTAGTCATACGCACAGCCAGTTCTGTTCCAGAAGTTTGTCATTTGGCTTTGATCACTTGGGTAACTGCCCTGTGGTGTTTGCCTGAAGAGTCCTAGAAAATGTTTTGTTGGCAAATAAGACTTAGCTCCAAGCTTCAGTAAGTGGGAAAAATGGGGAAAAGGTCCCTAACAAATACGTGTTTGTGGTTTTTCAGTGGCTCGCTTTTTATGAACTTGGTAAAGCGTTTCCCAGAACTACGTTTCAGGGCTTTTAAATGACCGCGGTCTCCGGACATATCGTTATCTTTAGGCCGTTGAATACATTTATACAGTATTTTCTGCGCAATATACGTTTTTTGCTCTTTATTCTTCTTGTTGAGGGGAATATTGATTTATCCATTGAAAGCTAATTAATTTAGCAAAAAAACGTGTCCTGCACAGGGAAAGGCTAGAGAGTAGGAGTATTAGGCAATGCGTATGTAGTAGAAAACGTTTGTTGAGTAGTTGACGGCGCTAGGTTAAAGAGAACGGAGCTGTTTGCTGCTCCAGAGATTGTCATTGCTGAGTGTAGGTTGGTTTCCTGAGTTTTTTTATATACCAACCGCAGTCTGGACCTTGAAATGCTGCGATTAGTGCTCTAAAGTCAATCCATATGTCAAGGTGTGGTCATAAATGTAGTATGTTGTATTTGTGCATTTGGTGACCAATCCAGTCAGTGGTGTCTCCCCCAAATTTTTAAGGCAGGATTTTCGCAAATACGTTGAGAACGAAGGAGGAGAGGGAATCGTCCCTCTGCAATTCCCTTGCAGGCTCAGGACTTGCTGAGCTCCCAGTGCCTGGCTCAGGATGAGAGATGCCCCCATCTGCACATTGCACCCTCCCAAGCCCCCGGGGGTGCTCTTGCCTTCTGATATATATGTAACATTAGCTGTGTATCCTTTAATTTGTACCCGGCTTGAGGCTTGCACAATAGCTTAAAAGTTGTCAGGGGTGTCCCCTCGCTTGGACTTTGGGCCCTGTGAAAAGGCAGATCCTGCATGGCTCTCCATGTGTGTCTCCACTGAGAGATGAACGTGTAATTTAAATGCAGTAAAGTTGCTGTTCCAGTAACACTTCAGCACGGTTCCTGCTTGTTTATATCTATCTGCGTGACTGGGATTGCAACCAGAGTCGATGTTATCTCCATGCTTTGGACGTGTGCAAGCTTTCCCGCTAAAGCAATTTGGGAGGGAGATGAAAAAGTCGTGAAAAATGCTCTGCCCTGAGGCGACAGGAGTCCATGGCAGGTATCGATTCACAAGGTTAATCAGGCTCGGGGGCGATACCCGGGTCGCCAGGCGCTTCAGGCGCAGCCCGGCCTCAAGAGCGCCTACCCCACGTCCCTGCGTCGGAGTTGCGCGGGCTCTGCTGCTTACTGCACGATGCGCTGGGAAAGGGTATCTTTCTTTCTTTCTGTGTGTCTTTTTAAAAAAAAGTCTTAGTGTTTGTTCTGTTTTCCCTTTTTGCGTTGGGGCAACGCTGTCTTGTGGCGAGATGAAAGTTGACATGCTGCAATAAACAGCCGGTGGCCTAGCTATATATTTAGACAATTTTGAAAACTTGTCATGCCGCGCGCGTTTCAGAGCTGTGTTCCCTATCGCATTCGGTTAACACAGAGCTGAAGGAATAGCTAAGCGCGTACCAGGTGATTGTATTAAACATACCACAGTGACAGTGGACACCGAGACAGTTTTCAAAGGCAGTGCTGTGTGTCTTATTTCAAGGTGACCTCCAAAGCAAGCTTGTGTAAGGGAGCAAGTGCACGTTCTTCATCTCGGTGTCTACCCTTGAATCTGCTTAGTGTTGGTCCACAGCAAAATAGCACCCTTAGGGGGTTATCTTGGGGGAATATATTTCATTATATTCTCCGAATCCAGATGTATCTTTTTATTTTTATTTTTTTTAATATGACCTCTGGAGCATGCTGCAAAGATCTGGATACATTTTCTCTCCTGTAAGACCGATATATGGTCTTCATTGATGGCCAGAACAATTCTTCCTCCACCTCCTTCACCCTGTGGTGGAAAGCGCCTCATGCCCAAGCATTGCTAAAACACGGCTAAAGTTCTTCGGTCACAATGTACTGATGGAAAATGCTAAAAATCACCTGTGTCACTGAGGCTGTTCAGCCAGTCTCGCTGCTTAGGGCAAACGAACTGCAGTAACGTGGCCTGTGGTGTAGCAGAGCCAGTCAGGGAGGGGACAAGCACGCTGAATTCTCGAGGACTCTTTTTTTGTGTTTTTATATAATCTGAAATAGGCCGATGTCCCTCTCTTCTTCATCGGGTCATATTTGGAATCCATCCGTTCTTATTATAACCATTAGAATTGTAGCTAGAATTGTTGGTATTTTTAGTTAGGATTTATTTTGGAGGACATAAGGAGGAGCCCAGCAGGCTGGTAGGGTTTTGTTCTTTAGGTTTTCCTGCAGGCCTGTTCACTTTGCGGGGAAAAGGTAGGAGACGGCTCTTTTCTTCTAGGGAGGAAACTTGCCTGCAAGGAGCTGGGCCAGTTCAGAGAAGGAGGGGACTTTGGGTTCTGCTTTTGGCAGAACCTGTATTTCTGGTCCTTGTTATTGCAAGACTCCGTACCGAAAGGTCTGTGTGATCGCTAAGCGCGTGTGTATCTTTGTGGTGGTTCTGTGTCTTTTTGCAAGATGCTTTTTGCCCTGCTTGAAAGCTGTTCAAGCCTGCTTCTATCGCAGCCTGTCCTGACCATCATGGGCCCGGGGAAATGTTGTCACAGCTAATCTGGAGGCATCTTCCTCTGCACCGTGAGTGCTCCACGTTCCTCTGCCAAAGTGCCACTCAGAAGCATAAGAAGAAAGAAGTAATCTTCTTCATTCCCTTACGCAGGTTGCTTTAAAGCACCTTTCTCCACATGGCTCCTCCGGACAGCTTCCCTACCGATAATTAAAATAAAAACAGAAACCAAAAAAAAAGCAAAAGTTTTGAAGCACAAAGGCAAAGCAAAATGAAACAAAACCCATCTGCCTGTGCAAAGGAGCCTTGACTTAAAGCACATACTTTCTTGTGAAGTGCAATCTACCAAATACTTAGATAAACAGCAACAGTTAGTCCGTTTTGCTACATCAAAGAATGTCCTATGTTTCTCGATGTTATTTCAGCTCGCGCCAACTCCTCTCATTAAGTTAAAATTGAAGGGACTACTTCTCTCCAGTACCTAGGAATAAGCTTGAAATGTTCAGAAACAAGAGCGGTAGATCTCCTTTTCTTTTTTTGCTTTGTATGTAAAAGCATAGATCTACACGTCTGCACGCTAGCGCTAAGCTAGTAGTACGTCGTGTCCTGCACGTGCGGCTGGCACCTGGTGCGCTCGGGCTTGTGCGTGGGCTGGGTTGAGCAGCGCGGCTGGAGCAGGGTGCAGCCAGCTGCAAACTGCCCTAGTAGGAACAGCAGTAGTACTAAAGTGGGGGTTTTCAGAGCGGTTTCTGGTGCAGGGAGCATCCCCGTTTCACAAGCGGGGAAGCTGGCCTGCAGCAAGGCACATTGTCTTGTCTGGGGCTGGCGCAGAGCTGGCTTGCAGCAAGGTTTAACCGTGCCACAGCTTCCTGGGGGCAGAGAGACAAACGCCTGGGAAGACGAATAATTTTGATGCATATTGAGAAGAGCAGTATTTTTCTTCTCTCTGGGTCTAGGTGGCTTGCTAATACTGAGGGATTTGGATATGAGTGGCCTAGAGGCTAGCTGATGTAAATAACTGTGGCTGCCTGGACTTCAGTCTCAGCGGTGTGTGCCAGCTGAGAGTTAGTTAGGTCTGTGTTTATAGAGCTCTTTGTACAACAAACCAGCCGTCTTCTCTCAGTGCGTTTCCCTCAGCACCGTCTCCCCCTTGTGAGCAGCTACCTCCCACAGAACGGCCGGGAAAATCCACAAAATTGACAATACGGTGAAGGCGGCAGGAGGGAGAGGCTGCTTGGCAGTCGGTGCAGGGGAGTACCTCCGTCCCCAGGGCACGTGCGCCAGGAACGGCGTTGCTCGAAGGTACGTGGCGGAGGGAGCAGATGCCGGTGCCCAGGGAAAGGGCAGTTTCCTGGAGGAGACAGGTTGTTTTTTGCACTGGCGTGGAGAGGGGGGCAAAGCCAAAGCTTTTCTCCACGTGGTTCTATTAAGACCTCAAGCAAAGACAACAATCCAAGTAGTTTTCGATTTTTGGGTTAAAAATTAGATGAAAATGCCTTGTGGCAGCATGATGATCTGTTGTAAGTGTGGTATCTCCAATGCAGAAGTGTAAGTTGGCGTGCAAAAGCTTTTCTCCGCGACTAGGGGTTCTGCACTTCTTATCCCGTTCGCTTCCTTAGGTGACAAAAATAAAAAGGGACAGTTGTCTTTGTTCGGCAGCAACCTGGGAGGGGAGTGAATTCAGGAGAGACGCTTTGCTGTGGCAGCAAAGGCCTCAAACGTTGCCGGCAACGCGCCAAGCTCGGTACAGCAATTGCGTTCACGAAGGCTACTAGGGAACAAAGATAAATGATCGCTTACAACTTCAGAAGTGCTTGTTTTCTCTCTTGCGCCTGCCCTCTCTTTCCCATAAGGGGTGAAATGTGAAGAAACGCACTCACGTTGTAAAATTTCTGCTCTTTGCTTGTGTTTCGAAATGGAAACCTACAGCGATGATGTTTCTCCTCTTTCATGTGGTACCGTCTGAGAGGCTGTCAACCTCCAGAGGAGTGGGCTAGAATAGCAGGAGCGAATCCTTCCTCTTCAATTAAAAAGCCCGCAGGCTGTGGGACGGCCACGGCTCTGTGTTGAAGCTGTGCCACCATACGTCTTCCAAGAAGGTGCCCGTTCCGAACTGGCAAGCGTTAAGAAATAGAAAGCCTGCTACTTGCCTCAGTCATTTCCAACAGTGCTTAAATACTGTAACTTCTAGAACCGTGTCTATTTTGTCGTTCAAAATTGCTGTTTCAAACTCCAGGTTATTGTTCTGCCTTTTTCCGTCAGTTCCAAGAGTCCTTCCATGCCTCAGGTTTTCTTCTCATGCAGCTGCTTTTCACATCCGTAGCCCGGTTGGGAAATTAAAAGGGAGGGCTGATTTGCCAAGGTAGTCTCTTCTCGGAGGTTCGGTGACAGCGCAGCACCAGTGAGTCTCGGTTCCCTGTGCTAGCACTGTGCAATGACAAAACATGGCTGAATTTGAGCCGTACGTCTAGCTTGTACTAGGATTTTTTTGGTGAGCAATCTCCCCCTCCTCTGATTGCTGACACGCTGTGCTGTGTGAAGGGGAAGTTTTGCCTGTGTTACAGAACTAGAAGATCCGAGCTAGTTTTTTTTTTTTTCCCCCTCCCTGTGGCAAAACGAATCTTCTTTCTAAGGAAAGGGTTAACGATTTACTCCTTTGAGCCTAGTTCCCTTTGGCTCAAACCTTTTTCCAGCACAAGGAAGGATGCATTATTTCCTGTTATTGAGCTCCCAACCTTTCTTTGCATTTCCACCTGGAAGTTGCAATTCTGTATTGATTTTGTGAGTGGCAGGCGCAAAAGGGCAATGTGTGGCTTTGGGACATGCTTCTCAAAGCGCGTGGCCACGTCCTCCTGCTGTAACTTGGGAAATAATGTAAGGCTGAAAACCGTCCGGGTTCAACGTGGAGGAGGTGCTGGAAAACTCTCAAAAGCATTTTGAACTACCATACGCTTTCTCCCCGGAGCCCGCAAAATCCGTATGTTAAAACCTTCAGCAGGTAGCAAAAGCTACTTCTTTTCCTAGGCAGATAGCAGACAGCAGGATGGGCCATAAAGCTTGAAAGTGCAGATGGCTTCTTCACTTCAGTCATCCTTGCCAGGATGGTCAGGGCTGGGTCTGAAAGGGAGGATGTCTGGTTTCTGGCACCGGAGCAAGTTGTCCCGAGAGGCGGTGCAATTTCCGTCACGGCAGATTCGGGGAACTCGGCTGGAGAAGGCGCTGCGCAACCTGATCCGAGCTGGAAGTTAGCCCAGCTCTGAGCAGAGGCTGGACTAGAGGCTGCCAGAGGCCCCTTCCAACCTGAACTGTTCTGTGGTTCCATGATTATGGGCAGTGCGGGCACCGCACGTTGCGCACATTGAAATTCTGCGTGCTGTAGCCAGTGGCTACAGCCTTTTCACAGAGAATAAGTTCTTAAAACAATATTATCGTCGTTCCTATTGAATTCTCTTGCTGTATAAATATTTAGAAAACATTCTGTCTCCACGATGTGGTATTCCATTTTCCTAGAGATCTCTGGTTGGAAACAAAAGCGTGAAGAGCTCCCCTGTTCCTACTTAACGTGGCACTCCTGGCTTGATAGTGAGACTTGCCGGTGGAGTGCCCATCTGTATTCGTTCTGTGCTCCTGAAGCGATAATCCTGTTTATCCTGTTGCCATAACCTCACTAAGTCTATTTATTTGCTGATTAGCTCTAGGCTTGATTGTACCCTTTAAGCGCTGGCAGAACATGCTGAAAACAAGGTGTGCCCATGACAAAATTCAGAATTGCCAAGGAAATGCTTGAGAAAGTCCAGGACGCAGCACTGAAGACGCTGAGGTAGATAGAGATGTCTGTTCTCAGCGACTGGTCTTGGCTGGAAACCAAGGGGAGATGTGGGCGAGTAATGTGGGCAAACTGGGAAATATATAGGCGGCTGCGATAAGAGACTCAGATTTTTCATCTGGTGACAACTGATGAAACTCCAGTTAGTTCAGTGGAACTGCACTCATGTATTCCAGCTACGGATCCGGCCTTGCAATTTGTGAAATCAACTGCAAATGTGTAATGGGGATGGTTTGGTTTCTTCAGAAAATCTGAAACCTTATAAATAACTAGTCAGCACGTTTGATCTGTTGCCAGAGGAGGACCCGTTGCAAGAGAACCAAAGGATTGATTTTACACAGTTTCGTAAATTACAGCTTGTAACAGTGGTGCCTTGTGGTTTTAGACTGACCTCATGAATAAAACAGCCCATGGCATTTCATCCTTAGCTCGTTCCTGTGTTAAGCTGATAACCCTTTTTAAGTTGGCACAGAGCTTTTAAAAGGCAGACGTGCTGTCTATTTTTAAAGGCACCAGGTGATTATATCAAGTGCCTTGGCCAGTTGTTCCAGTGGTTAATCACGCCTCACTATTAAAGCAGTGCTTAATGTGGCCTCGATTTACATAGCCTCAGCCCCTAGCCACGGGATCTTTTTTTATACCTTTATGTGCTAGATTAAGGAATTGCTGGTGTCGGAAGTGTTCTTCCTGGGTATTTGGTTAGGGACCAGAAAGATTTGGTTAGCCTCTAAGGTTTCCTGTGCAGCTGCCTTACCGAAGCCTGCCTCTTCCAAGGCAAGAGGCTCAGCAGGTTTCAAGTAGACTACGCAGCCCACGTTAACCTGGCCAGCTTCCAACCAAATCCTTGTTCTTGCTGGACCTGCAGTTCTGCACAAGTGCCTTAACTAATGACAGCTGCAAGCATGGTTGGAGGTAGAGTCTAGCCTAACTAAATCAAAGACTAGTTTAAACTAAACGCAAGTTTAAACAAGGATATCGGAGTCTGCTCCAGACAGGGTTATCGTAACAAGTTTTGGGATTTAATGTGCCACTTACTGCTAATTCAGTTACAAATAACAGTACATAAAATCGGTTCTGGTGGATATATATACAAACAGTATATACAAAATATATATGCTGTTGTGCAGTAGTTATGAATTAGTACCATTAGTGCTCTGAAAATAGCAATTATGTTAATGAATATGGAAAGAAAAATATTTATTTAATGGAGACTTCCGGTATGTGAACTTTTTAAAAGTGAATAATAGACGCGTGTTACCTGCCCAGCTTACTGTCGTTCACTTTCCACTGTTCTGTTTTCTTTGATAACTTCAAGCGCAAAATGATTAGAACAGCTTCGGTTTGACTCACAGAGCGAAGCTGAATTCACAGTCGTTCTGCATTGCTAGCACCCTGCGAACCAGCTCAGGGGCGTCAGTAAACCTCTCCTGCTATCTTCACGTTGTGTTGTTTTCTGATGCAGTTAACAAACTTTGAAGGATGATCACTGGATACGGTACGAACTTCCGCACTAGTACTCAAGTTGACTTGTCTTCAAATATTCTTGTTTGAGGAGTTTTACCACTGGCACCGTTGAGAGAGGGCTCAAACTCATCCTTTATGGAGGCTGGGCATCTACCTCACTATTCATATGATCTCCGAAAAACCATTTTTGAAGTGCTTTCTCTCCTCTTATGTGATTTAAAAGCAGCCGGATAGATGAAAATTTGGGCACACAAAAATACACCCCCTTCAAGATTCATCCCTTAGCGACTGCATCTTTGTGGTGGACATGGAGGGCTCAGACAGCTTGTAGAGCATGTTCAGTTGGTCTCCTTACTCCTCAGCACAGTCCACATAGAACCAGAGTCTAGGCGTATGGGAAAATTGCTCTGGGTAAGTGTCAGAGACAGGCAGGGAACGGGTGAGGATTTGCTCCCGTCCCCTCTCATGCACCGTGCTGCCTCCTGAAGATACTCACTCACCAGGTGCGCAAGTCAGCGTTGCAAGAGATAAATAGAGGAAGGGGAGGACGTTTTGCGTCCTGGGGTTCACTGGACTTTGTGTGGGCCATCTCTTCTTTAAAGAAGACCAGCTGATAAATACCACGTTGTGTTTCTAGCAGCACGGACGGCATGTTCTTCTACCACCAGCGGTGTGAGGCAGGGGCGTGCTGACCTCCTTTCTGTACAGCAGGAATCCCCCCAGTGAGTGCTGGAAGTAATTAAACTGACTGCTCCAGAGCAAAGAGCAGATCGTAGTGCCTCTTATCTCCCAGCGTCGCTGACAAATGATGCAGCAGCCTGGCTGCCTCCAAAGCACAACTTCTTCTTCGAACGCTTGGTAAAGGCAGCATGGTGCTGTAACTTTGATTGCTAATTGCTGACACCACTTAAATTATAGAGTCATAAGCAGAGAACTTTTATTATTGCATCAGGGATTATTTACAGTAGGGAAGTATGTGAATCCTGAATTCTTTGAGTGATTTCTGGGTGAATTTCACATT
The DNA here is from genome assembly GCF_040807025.1 of Struthio camelus. Lineage (NCBI taxonomy): Eukaryota > Metazoa > Chordata > Aves > Struthioniformes > Struthionidae > Struthio > Struthio camelus. The sequence continues at coordinate 6,612,300 of NC_090947.1, read as the reverse complement.
AAGCTTAGGATAACTGCCTTGATAAAAGCCCTGAGAGAATAATTCCGTCTTGTAGCTTTTTCATGATTGCTATTGTACGGGTTATAGATCTTAACACTTTTCATTTAGATATGCTAAATAGGTTTTTTCTGCCATTAATGATGAGAAAAATTCCCCCTTTTTGTATGCTTTTCGGAATCAAAATTTGTATTAACATTATTTGCCTATCTGGCTGTGAAGGGAATTTCAACGACGTGAGCAAGAAAGTTAATTTCATTTTTTAGGAGCATATTACTGGGTGCAGAGGAGCAACACGAAGGAGAACGTGTGGGATCAGTCTTCTCCCTAGCAGGTTCACGAGTGGTCGGCAGTGCTAAAACTCTTTTCTTTTTACAGCAGAGAAGTTTCAGGCAGCCCCAACCACCTCCTCCCTGGCCTCGTAAGTGAAGTTCTTATTCTCCTGAGCTCCACTGATTGAAGCACAGATCTGTAGACTCTTCAGTGTCCTCAGATTGCCGTTGGTGGAAAGGCTAAGCCATATGCTGCCTCAGTTTGACCTCCTGCACCACTGCAGAAACGAGCGTAGCAGTGTGCAAGTACTCCGTGCTAGATGACAGCCGTTTTCTTCCTGGGGTTTTGCGGACTGTCTGGGCAGCTTGTTTTGTTGTTGATGTCCTCTTTGTGTCCCTGTACCTCACAGGTAATAGAACAGTGCCCTCAGCAGATGTCCAGCTTCCTGTGATGTGCCTGACAATTGGTTTTAAATACAGCTGTAATGAGCAAACGCGGCATGTTACGGGTGGGTGTCCAGCATGAAAAAACTGACCTCATCCCCTGCTCTTTTTTGTTTCCAGCTCCTTGTCATGGCTCTCGTATGGGAGCTGCAATTCTCACGTCTCCTTCTGCCTCATCGTCTGGTCCCAGCCTACTTTACAAGCCTGCCAATGTTTTTCCTCCAACCACAACCCTACAGCAGGCCCGAACAAGCTTTAAGGTATAACTCTTAGGGGAATGTTTGCAAAGGCCACCTTCAACTTAATAGGGCTAATCTCGCTAGGTGCCATGTTCAGTCAGTGGAGAGAAACTCTCTGGGGAGAGTCCAGCAGGGAGGCGGTTATGAGGTTAAAAGTAACTGTGTTGGTCCCCTGCGAGAGTCTGCCGTGTCCGTGCTGAACCGCGTCCTATCCATCACGGAAGTGGAAAACACACTATCTTTTTACCATACCTGAAGGCTGTAACTGGGTCCTGCCTCGGTCTCCTCTTTTGGGGATAAACCATTCAAATTCTCAGAGTGATTTCCTCCTAAGTTTTTTTTTTTTTTTTTCCTGGATCTCTGCTCCTTCTTCAGTGCTCCAGTCTAGGCTCTTTGCAGCTGGCACCTAATTTCCCGGAAAGGTGGAGCCCAAATCAGGACAGGCTCAGCACTCCACCTGAGACCTGAAGAGAGCAGGAGGAGTGTTTCCGTGTAGCTCCCAGGCAAAGTGAGCGCTCATTCCTATTAAATAGCGTTCTGGGTTTGGGGGCTATCGCTCATTTGTTAAATCATTTTGAATTCCAGGCCTGTTCTCCAAAGGATGTGTGGCTCTTGCTCTCTTGGCATCACCTGCAGACTTAATAAGCCCGCTCTCTGTTTTATCATCCGATCATTAATGAAAATACTGAGTAGTCCTCTGACTACCGAGGCTGAAACATTGATAACTGCTTTCCGAGTGCTGCTTCCCAAGTAATGTGAAACCCCCAAGCCTCCTTCATTCATCTGTGGGAGTGCTGTAAGAACAGTATCTGAAGTCAGGATGTATGACATCTGCTCCCGTTCTTCTTCCTACAAAACCTCTCATATTCTCACAAGAAGAAGGTAGATTGGTCTGACGCGGCTTGTTCTTGAGAAATCCGTGGTGGCTCCTCCTTCAAGTCCTAGTCTCTGCTCGGTGCATACTTACAATGTGTTCAACTGTTTGTTTCAATTTGTGGTGGTGTTTGTTTTCCCAGGGTTTCATGACAGATTCCCCAGCAATCCCTCTGCCTCTCTTTGGAGAGCCACCACGTTTGTCCTTTCCTGGTCCTCCAGCACGCCACGAACGCTCAGTGAGCTCTGTTGGAACTCTGGATGGACCCATGACTCGGAATGGAGTTGAGCCTGTTGGCAGGCTGAATGCATCTCCCTGGTCTGTGATGCTTTCTGAGCGTGTAAAGCCAGACTTGACTGCTGTTTCCTTTTCGCTTTCAGAGAAGACGCCAAAAGCGAGAGCTGTGGATTTGGAGAAGTGGACGCTGATAACCCCTGTCCCACACGTGAGTACCCTCTCTGTGGCAGGGGGAAGGAGGATGTGGTGCGAGGGCCCGAGGCAGAAGCTCTCTGCGTGAATCTGCTGCATTTCCTGGGCGACGCGTTTCAGTCACCCGAGACTCTTTGCAAAAGGTTCGAAGAAAGGTTTTCCCTACTCGCACAATTCTCACCGGCGTTCTCCTGTTTTGCACTCACGCTGTGACTCAAGGACTGCCAGGTCGAGAACTCAGGGCTGACCCTGAATTTTAAGTGTGATCTAGTTTCAGGTATAAACTTTACAGGCGGTTACAAAATGAAAGCTATCTGCTGTAGAAAATGGTGTTGTTTTCTCTCTTTTCCTCAATTCCCTCCCCTGTAAATGAGGTCAGGGATGTTATGAAGCTCACATCATTAATGGTTGCAAAGTGTTTTGAGATCCCTGAATGGAAGGGCTTATATAAGCGGGAAAGTCTTATTAGGGTAATTATAGTTGCCAACTGTGGTGGCACAATATAGATCACTTAATGAATTATTTGGCTTTTCCTTTCTCTCCCTCTCCCTCCCTCAGCTCCCCAAAGCAGTGTAAACAGACGGATTTTAATTGGCAACTTTCATTACTGGCAAGTGGATTTTTCGCTGAAGTTCAAATGCAGCAGCAACGTTTAGGAAATGCAAGGTGGTTTCAGATCAATTGGAAATTTTCAGGGCTGCAGTAAAGAGGAAGGTCTTGGTGCTCTTTGAACCAGAGAGGCACACCCCGAACTTGCCTTTTGAATTATGAGCGCTTCTCTCTCCAATACCTGGCATTATGTTCAGTGGAAGAGCTGTGCCGAGCTTTTGACAGATGCTTGCGACTAATACGATGAAGCTGAATGGATGACTTAGGCTGGGGACTAGCATGATTTAGCTAAAGGTCTCTATAGAGGAAAAGAAATCCCTTGTGGAGGTTGATTTCTCACTGCTGTGATTTACTCTCTTGGTTTTGCCAGCAGTTCAGCTATGGATGTGTGGTCTTCTAGAGCTAACCTAAAGGACAGGTTGCTATTTCATTGGAGCTCGGATGACTAATGATGATTAGCTACCTTCCTTCCTGTAGGACTTTTTCTCCCAGCTGCAGTAACTGCTCGTAGGCTTGTCCCTATGAGTGAGTAGTTGTTCCTTGACGCTTTACAAAAATGGCTGAACATAGGCATTAACATTTAGGGAATTCTCGTCCTCCTTGCGGGTGTTTTACTACCTTACAGTCAGTATTATCACTGCTTAAAATCAGAGGCGGGGGGGGGGGGTTGCTTGTTGCTGAGCCCTGCAAATTATTTAGTGCGTGGTGCAGGCCCATTTAGAAATGCCCAGGACACTGACCGCTGTAGAGCGTATGTGCACTTCCTTTCCTTCCTTTCTTCTGTGGGGGGCTCCTTAGAATGGGTCCCCGTGCATTGAAGCACCATGCATTTAATTTGTAACATTGCCAGAATCAGTAATGCGATGCTTTATTTTTACTACTACTATTTAATATGTAGCTGGAACTCATACCTACAGATCTGTCCCGTTCTGCGAAACGGCTTTCAAAGGTGCAAGGAGCGAAATCTCCACCCCATCAAACGCATAATGTAGCACAAAAGGGTGTTCCCCAGCCTCTCAAATTCATTCTCCTCTCCTCCTCCTCCCCCGCCTACCCCCCGACACTTGACAGGGGACTGCTTAGATCGTATAGCTGCCGTTAGCTTTTTCCTAGCACAAGTTCAAAACTTCACTCTCGCTCCCATCCTTAGTAAAGATAATGCTGATGTTTACAGCCCCTGGAAGCCCTTAAATCAAGGTACCGTGTCCCTATTGCCTGCCTCAGTTCTCGATCTTTTTAATATAACTGTAAGCATATATTTCTGGGTAAGCTGAAAATGTCTCTCCGTCTATAACCCATGTACTGTTTTCTTCCTACAAACGTGGAGGTGGGTTGGGGTGGTTCCCAGTGTTACTGGTGACCCTGTTTCCACGCGGATTGAGAACATCAAGGTAGGACACAGAGCCCTATAAGCATTAGTAGCAACAACACTGTGCTTGGTATAGCGAGCGTTTATTTGTGCAAGAGATTGCTAGTCGTTGTGACAACCCTCGTTTTTTTTTTTTTCCCAGAGAAAGGTTATTTTTATGGGTTTCCCCTCCAGGTAAAGCAGAAGTCGTTAATATTGAAGGTGCATTGTTGTTTCCAGGAGCAGAGGAAAACAGTGCTTTGAACGGCCGGCTGTACCGTTTCCCATGGGCAACCAGGGCCCCCAGTCTGCAGGTCAAGCTAGTTTGCCATGTTGTTACAGCATCGCTCCCATCTCCTGCCCCGGTTCTGGGGGGCGTTTCAAAGGGGTTGGACCGGGCTGTGAATTAGGCAGGGGCCAGGAGGGCGCTGATGGGTGGCAGGTCTCAGCGTCCCCCCTGCCACCGGCACGAGCCCTGTGGGCCCCGAGACCGCCTGGGAGTGGCAGCGGGGAAAGCTCTCTGGTTTTGCCCTTTTAATTTGTTGTTGGTAAAGAAACATAGCTCGGAGGGCTTGCCCAGGCAGTTCCTTTGGTGGTTTGCAAACAAGACTTGCTGGCAGTTGGCTTTCCTTTCAAAAAGGCATTTTTTTATTTGCGTATCAACCTACCTATTTAAAAGGAGAACAGGCCTAGAAAAAGGTTCAGTAATCTGAAAAGGAGGTGAAGGATTTTGTGTCGAATGGAACGGAACGTTTTACCCAAAATGACATTTTTAAGCTTTTTTTTCGTTTGTTTGCCAAAAGATTATTTTTATCTGGACCGGAGTTCATTCTTTTCTTTCCGAATTACAGCCTGCTGCATAATTCCAGAGGGAAACAAGCAGGGGGAGACTCTAATAACTGTTTGTTAGTTCGGGACAGTGCAGCCGAGGGAATTAATCCTTGGACTTGGGGATTTCTTCTGCCGTTTTCCCACGTTTTGTGCTTACGGGCTAATCTCTGCTACTTGCTCCCTTGCATTCGCCCCTGTTCTCGACTCACTTGAAGCGTCTGTCGCAACAGCGCCTACAGTTTAATTACCAATATTGCGGTGATTTTTGGATCTCTTGCGATCTGCACAGGCCAGTGAGGCCGAGCAGGCGAAGGGGCTGTGTGGGAGAGGCGCCGGGTAGACTGGAAGCGCCAGGAGGCGGGGTGGCTGCCGTGGGGCTGGGGCTGTCCCGGCTCTCCCCGCCACTCGCCAGGGGGTAATGCCAGCCGGCCGCGCGCCGTTTCGCGCAGTCAGCCTGCTGCTGTCCCGCTCCGGCATGACAAATTGGCCTTCCTAGAGCGACAGCGGAGTAAGCGGGCTGTGACAAATGGTTTACTTAGAGCAATTTGTTTCCATTTTCACTGAAAATTTCCGCAGCCTTAACAGAAGTCTCCCTCCGCCCCGGCCACCGCCTTCACCACCTCTCTTCTTCCTCCGCGGACTGCAGAAAAGGGCAGCTGGCATGAATCGCCTGTAAAAGAAAAGCAGAGTGGTCCGGCAAGGGCTGGAGCCGGCGTCTTGATGCCCCACAAGCCGGCAGCGGTGGAGGAGGCCGGCAGGGCAGGGCGGAAGGTGACTGCTGGCAGGAGACTCGGCTGCGTTTGGCCTCGAACGTGGCTTTTTTAGTGGCTCTTGGGGTTGCCCCATCTGATAGCACTCTCTGAAAGCGAGCCCCCGGGTAGACGTGGCGGCAGACCCCGCCAACATACCTGCCCCGTCCAGCTCTTTTCCCCGTCCTGGCCTCTCTCCGGCCTGGTCCTTTGCAAAAACGCGTCGCTGCATTGAAGCTTTCCTTACACGAAATTCCCGTCCCGTTGGTAACTGTGCTCTTTGCAAAAACACTTGGAAGCAGCCCAGCCGTGTGCAATGAGCTGATGCACGTGGCATCGTGTCGGTGGCCTTGGGTGGAACGAGCTGTCTGGTATTTGCTCATACAGCAAAATGACTTAAGTAAGACCATTATCCCAACACGGTTTTCATAATGTATTAGCAAACATAATAAAGCGATGGAAAATTACTCACACTAATCGGACAGCCATAAATAGGCTCAAATAGTATGTTTGACTCTCGGTTGGAGTGAATAATTTATCAGCTGATTAAATCTGATCATTTTCTACAACCTGCCAGTAGTTTTCCAGTGCGTTTTTTTTTTTTACTGTCCATATATCTCCATTAGACTGATAGATACGGGTGGTTCAGAATGGTAATAGTCAGTGAAATGCCATGTGTAAGTAAATAAAGCCGAATTTACAGCACTGGGGCACCACTCTCAGAAAGCTAATACCCAAATGAGACGATGTTACCTATTCAAATAAGAGCTGCTCTGTGTCTCACAGATGATTTTTCAAGATCTAGGGAGAAAGACGGAAAAAAAAAAAAAAGAAGAAAACAGCAACTGTAGAGTACAACTTGGCAGATGTTGCAAGTAGGGCAGGAAAGAAGATCAGCACCCACATGCATGGTGCCTTCTCCCGGGGACCAAGGTGGTGGCTGCAGAGGACGCTTCCCCCACATTTTGTCAGCCCACTTTGCTGGGTGGCGCGTGCTGGTGGTGAATCCCTCCAGAGGCGGCCTTGTTGCTGCCCACTCTTCAGCCCTTTCTCCTCTCACCCGCCCTGCTCGCACTTCCTTCATGTAAAACTCTTGAGTTAAGTGTTGCTGTTTGGATATGAAAGGTTTCCCTTGAAGCTACGGCAAAGTCTCTGTTTGGGCCTGGAGTCCCGTGTGGCTGCAAAATTTCCAAAGAGATGTGATTCAGAAGGAGTGACAGGTGTGAATAAGATGAATATGGATTGACTGAGGCGTCCTTGGGTGAAGCCTTCTGGAGGCTCTCCTGAGCAGGGCCTTCCTCTCCCCTTCTTCTTGTTACCGCTCTCTGTTTTTAAGCTCAGAGACACGGAACTGTGCTGCTGTGTGTGTTCCCATGCCCACCAGCGGCAACGCAGCGCGCGTTCTCACCCCAGGCCTCTCCTGCCCCGTTTGCAGGGGAAAGGGGAGAGCTCAACAGCAGACAACTTGTGGGGTTGCTTAGTGGTAATTAAGGAATTAAAGTATGAAGTGGCTATGGGACAAACCCGTCAGCCATGGAGCAGTCATACTTCAGGACTAGCTGCAGGGGGAGCAAGGGTAATAACTGTGGGCGTTTTCCCTTCAAATTTGTAGCTGAGATGTCCCTGCTACCCCCCGAGGCCACCACCAGTTCAGTTTCTGAGTAAGAAAGAGAGAGAGGACAATGAGAAAAGAAGAACAGATCTTCAGTTCCAGATCAATACATCGGTAAGTGACTTTTGAGGGGACAGATGAAGGTGCGAGTGTAGAATGAGTGTAAAAATCACCACCCATCAGCATATAAAAGTAAGCATGTAAAATACATAGCTTTGACAAGTCAATGACGTTAGCATTATTGTTTTCTACTGGCAATACTACTTGTGTCTGTCTCCTCAGAGGGGCGTCAGGTTAGGACCTATAATTAGCAACCCTTTGCAGGAGGGTGTGTGTTTTTCTCCGTGTTGCATTTCCATACTAGATTGCCGCACAATTAGATCCCAGCCTTGAGTGGCACGGGGCGGAGGGACTGCTTCAGTTTTCTAAACAATAAGTAATGCTGTCAGTGTGTGACGCTTTCTAGGACCTCTGTAGGAGGCCCTAGCACCTGCCACTGTGTCTGGTACTTCTGGCCGTGATTGCTGTGACACAAAGGACTTGGTCTTCCGAAATCTCTCTCTCAGCTTGGACTGGACTGTGTGAATCATCTCTTCGTTTTCCCTACGGGGAGGGGGGGGGGGAAAAAGAAGTGAGCAAAGAGTCTTCATAATTTATTCAAAGGCATAGCACCTAGAAAAGCTTGCTTTGAAGAAAGACATCCAAGTTCAGGAGCGGGGTTCACAGGCTCCCAACGTTTCCTTTGCATCAGTAAATATGAACCTGGAGGATGCTCAGTGGGGTTTTTTTCCTTTGCTTGTGTTATTGCTAGGATGACATGCGACACGTCGAGTAGGAAAGACGAATTGCAGGGTTCGGCAAAACGGATAAATGTTAGTCAGTTAGCGATGAGCTAGTCAGCGACGAGAAACGGATGTTCAGACAGCCGGTCGTATCCAAAACAGATAGATAGGGTCAAATGCTTTACCGGTGTGCACCAGTATACCTCTGTTGAGAGGTATGCGTGTTATACCGTTGAGGGGTGTATATATACCTCTCTTTCTACCCCGCCTAAGGAGACTGAGAGCTGCTAAAACAACACTTTTCCATTGTTGGCCTTTTTACAACGGCGACTCGGACTTGAACCCTCTTCAGGCTTGTACCTCTGGTCTGTCACGTGATCTGCAGCCTGGTCCCTCCACTGACTGACTGGCTTTAATGCGACATGGTTATCTCTTAACGTTGCTTTTACCTTTACCCAGGGGTATGACGGAGGGATGGGGTTATCACAGAAAGGCCTGATTTCCAGGAACTGCAACAGTATGTTAGCAGAAACAGAGCGGTACCAGAGCCCCTGAGTTTGCTGGCTGAGCCTTCCCCCGCTGCGGCGTCTCCATACCTCGGCAGGGAAGGGCAGGAGCTGGTTGTGCCGTCCAGAGGTTTACGTCTTCTTCAGACGCTTGAACAAAGCAACCGTCAAATCCAGAGGAGCATAAATAACTGTAGAAAATGCAGACAGATATTTGCCTTCATTCCCTCCAAAGCGGAGAGGACTGACAGCATGAATCTCCATCTGAGAAGAAAAAACACTCTTCCTTTTTACTATTTATTACAGTAGAGCTGAAAGCAGCCCACAATTGTCTCTGAAATGGGAGCCATGACACAGTCAGTATTACATTTTCTTTCTGGAGGCAAGGAAATGACCTTCATAGCTCACTTGAGGCTTTGTCTCTTTAGAGTTATGGGCCATTCCCTTGTTAGTGGTAATAAACTGCGTTATATTCCACTTCATGCTCATGGGGTCTTTCTACATCAAGCCAAAGAACTTCAAAAAAAAAAAAAAAAAAAAAGCCAATGAGTTTCACAGCATGCTTGATTAAAAAGGATATAAAAGAGCACCACTTCTCAGGTGATCTGTGTTACGTTAATAGACGACTACGTTTCAGACAGTGTTTGTGAGTGTTGCGCATACGGAGCTTGGGATGTTGCTGTACCGTACGTCAGGGTACTGCATGGTCATCGCTCAGAAAGGATGAGGGTGGAAATCAGAGGGAGCCACGGAGAGGGTTGCTCCTTGGCTACTGAACACGGTGGAGGAGCTTCACCTTGGCCAGCTGGGTCGACGGCAGCTCCCAATGGCTCAGTCTTCCCAAATGTTGGGCTCTGTTTTAAATGACCCCCCCCCGGGTGGATAATGGAGACTAGGATGCTATGTTAGTGCAAGGCAAAACCCCCGGCTCCGTTGATGTGGACGCGGTGCCTTTAAATAACTGAGAAACCGTCTTCTCTCGCCGCTGCACTTCTGGCCTCCCCGACAGGCTGTAATTAGCACGAATTTTTCACATTCCTGGCTAGCCTGGAAATTTGGAGGCGTTCAGTGAAAAAGGTCTTTTACCTTGACCGGGTGGAAATTGCGAATAGAGGACGTTAGCTTGCTCCCAGGGCTGGCAGCGTACAAATACGTGAATATTAACACGCCGCATGCAACAATGCGAACGGCAGCTGTAACGGCCTAGTGCACGGCGCTGCCGTGTGCCAGACCGGAGGCTGATCCACAGACAGGCCCAAAGGAGCATTTTCTCGTGTTTCGGACTGATCTCCTGCTAGCTGTACTAGGGCAGGGCTTGCACATGAGCCCCGTACCTAGACGTTTCGGCATTATGAGGAGCTGGATTGGGACTCCAGGTCCAAATTAAGTAGCAATCCAGATTAACCGTCCTCCCTCTGATGTGAGCTGGAGACCAGGACCAAGCCACGTAGTTCTTTCATGGTAGGGCCAGCACCTACCCGCCTCAGGTCAGGTACTGCATTTGGCCCAAACGGTGCTGGTGCCCGTTTTTTTTGGATAGCTGTTGACGTGGGGGCCTAGTTTTGATGGAGAAACAAGGTGGTGGTTTGGTGTGCAGCCAGGACAAGAGCCTTGGAGGTCACGGCTTGCTTTGATTTTGTAGTCCTGAGTCACGCGAATGCGAGTCTAGCCCAGCCCCACATGTGATGCTGCGGGCTTTTGGGTAAGTTCAGAAGCAACATGAATAAAATGAAACCCTGTGGATCAGGGAAGGGTGTGCCCCTGAGGCAAGGGGTTTTTGCTCCCATGGCATCTTCCTGATGCATCCCTGAGGCAAGGGGTTTTTGCTCCCATGGCATCTTCCTGATGCATCTTGTGCAATATTGGTGGGCTGGAGGATGGCACTGGGCATCACAAGGGTCTCATCCGAGTTGCTGCGTTGTGCTATGCTAAGGGAACCTTGAAAAAAGCTACTCCCTACGGAAGAAGCTGTACCCTATGGAAAAGCTCCCTATGGCAGCATTTCTGCCCCTAGAGCCCCCTTGCAGGAAGGTGTTTTTTCCCACTGCAGATGAAAAGCTGCATTACGGGCTGGACCATGGGTCTGCCCTGCGTCATGGCGCAGCCTGAGATGTCTGCCTTGTGTTCCCCTTTTGCTTGCTGATAGCTGTTGGGGTTTCTGTTCATGCTTCACCGCGTTAGGGGAGGCCGCTTCCAAAACCTCAAACAGAGGCTGGGAATTGATAAAGGGAGTCCTGTGGAAAAAGAGAAAGAGATATGAAGCATAGCATGATTTCTTGTCTCTCCCCGAAGTTTATGAGTTTAACGCAGAGTGCTCAGGCGCTGGGCAGTAGGTGCATAACGCATTTTTATTGATCTGTTTTAATCTCTCAGACCATGCTAAATTACGATGAAAATAAAAGAGGAAGCCCACACAGCAAATCCTCCAAACAACTGTTAAGTTAGGAAAGCTCAGATCCGTTTGTTTCTGGATCTCTTAGGTGCAGTCAATCCATAACGGGAGAAGAGGCAAATCCCTGGTGGTAATTACACAGTTTGAACTGAAGCTTATGGTCCTAGCAGCAAGGATTCTCACAATAATGGGCGAAACAGCATGTCCTACGCTCGTAAAAAAACAGGCCTCTTACACATTTATTTTTACTGAGTGCGTTTAATGCTAAAAGTGATTATGGCACATTTCTCTTCCCCTTAATTGTTTGGTAAATGTCACCCTGCAAAACAAATCCTGGCTTTGCACTCGGCGAACGCCATGGCAGTCGCATACTGCTGATGAGCCCCACAAGACGCTTACGGGGGGGGACGGGGGGGGGGGGCGCCCCCTCCCCGCACGCAGTGTGTGAGCGGTCCGTAGACCTGACGCCGCCTGAGCATCTCTCGGGGAGGATAAGGGGTTTGTGCTTGTTACTTTTTACAGCTGGAGGGCAGACGTACAGAGGGAGTCCCGGAGGTCCCGTGTTGCTCCAGCGCATAAATGCCGCGGTGCTTGAGGTCCTACTTTGTCCTGCCTAACTTGGAGGATGCGGTAGAGGGGAGGGTTTAGGGCTGCTGGGCTCCTAAGTGGGGTATATGAGCTAAGGCCACCCTTAGGGACCTTTGCCCAGCGTCTCCCCGGGAGCCTGCGCTCACCTGTCCTACCTCGGTGCTAACCAACTGCCCCACCGCGCTGCTGCTCCCCTTTCTACCTACACCGATGTGTGGCCAGGTTTCCAAAAGTCATTGGCACCAGTCATACGAATGTTTAGCACCATTTGGGGCTTTTTTTTTTCCCTCTTCCCCCTAAGAAACGAGCCCCTAACTGGGCCCCAATGCATGCCCCAGGTTTCCAGCAGTTGCCTTTGGCTCAGCAGAGCCTGGTGTGACATTGCGTTCAGGCTGCTTGGTGCAATTCAGTGTCTACTTTGTGGGGCCTGCTGGCAGCATGCTGACGCGTTTTGGGATTTTTTTTTTTTTTCCCTTCTCATCTGTAGCAGAAAGGAAGGGGGGGGGTCGTTCAGCCTAGGCAGCGGGTAGAGTCGTTGGCGTAGGAGAAGAACGTGTACGAAGAGCTACTGTTCTTGCCAAGGCATAAAGCAGGGGACAATAAAATTTCCGTCTTGGCCAAAGCTGTCAGAGGGGAACCGGTGCCTCTGTGACAAACTAGATGGGAAAGTGCGGACAGTCGGGGCTTGGCCAGAACCAGCTTCTGCTGCAACTGCCAGTGATACGGCTAGGTGACCACTAGGAGAGGGACTTGAGGCTCTTCAACCTCATTCCACGTGCGTGAAAGTGAGTGCTTGGCTGGTGGTGCTCTTGAGTATCGCTGGCCGATTCTCATTTATAACAATAGAGCAAATAATCAGAGTTATGAGCATCTCAGGAGAGGCCTGGTGCCTCGCAAACATGAGGTTCTGAGAACAAGAAAACCACTTTATGCTGCGCTGGCCATCGCCGGCGTGCTCCCCTCTGCCGACTGGATTCGTTGTGAGGCTGCATCAGCGCAGTAGAGTCCTAAGCCGCGCTGACCCCAAGGCAGCGAGCGGAATTAAAATATCTCGGACGTGGATGCTGCCAGGGGTGCTGGTATGCAGCTGCTGGACCTGTGAGCTCTGGTCAAGCCCAAGCCACAGCCTTGTAGAGACACCTGCGTTATCGCTTCTGGGGGGACCGGGGGGTCCGCCTTCCTGTTGTTCTGCTATCCGAGGGGTGGGTGGATGTGTGTAAGCTGCTACCAGTCTTTAAATGGGAGTAAGGGTATGACTCGGTGGGTGGGTGGGTGGGTGTGCGCGCGTGCATGCGTGTGTGCGTGTGCGCGTGTGCGCGTGTGTGTTTATAAAGCCTGCGTGCCTGTATGTACGCATAAAAAGCTAGTCTGGCAGAAGCCCCCTCTGAACGTTAGCTGTAAAGGAGACTTCTGATTGACGAGACCTTTCTCTTGGTGGCTCTTTGCATAGAACATCCGTGTGAGGCGGAATCTGAAGTTGCTGATGGATCACTATCTGCCTGGCTTCAAGGAAACAGCTGCGTGCCTGACCCTGCCAGGTACAGCAAGGCGCTTTGCAGGAGGCTGTTGCGTTTTGTGGATGGGCAGCTAGCCGAGTAAGGAGTTCAGCTCGAGAGAGCCCTTTCCATTGACCCATTTTGTTCCTTTAAAACAAACAAACAAACAAACAAAAAAAGACACGCTTTGTAGGGAGCTGGAGAGGTCAAAGAGGGTGAAGAATGAGACTCTCCGTTGGCAGTAGCCATGGAGGTGGTACACATCTTCCCCTTCCCCATCTCCATTCTGCCCTATTTGCGCCCTATTCCTGTCTCCAAAAAAATGGCTACGAGAGAGCTACGTATCTTTCCAGCATCGTGCTGACCCCCTTTCTCCTCCCCCCCCCCCAGCCTTGAAATTAATTAAATGGTGTCATGCTTGATTTTATCTGATTTGGAAGCAATTCATCACCCTTTTGCCGGTTCTATTAGTCCAAGCGATCAGCATATTAATTCATTTGTGAGACTAAGCTCAAGGGTAATTACAGTGAGGAAGCTTAATGCCTAAACGTGTTAATGTCTGTAATCAGAACTATTTTCTCGGTGCGGAACAATTGTTGGACAATTACACTTGGATGTGATTGCCCTGGTAGGCAACAGCCGCAGTGTCAAGAGGGGAATAGCAGAAGCTTGTTTTGCAAGTACTGTATTATCAGCAAATTCGGCTCCTTGCAGTCACTCCTCGGATCCTGCGCAGCTCTCCCCTTCCTCAAGTTGGCATTGGTAATTAAGTTAAAAAGTCAGCTCTGCCTCTTCTTTAGGCTGACTGCTATGGGGCACAGGGGAGAATTGATTTTTGCCTCCTTCTAACATAACTAGCGCAGGCTTTGGCTTCTAGTGTTACGTCCGTGGTGGAAAAGTTCAGTGGGCTGCTCTTTGCTTCCCGGCAGATCCAAATCTTCTTCTCCGGTACTCGCTGCTCAGTCAGTGCTTTAAGTCAAAGGATGTCTTGGGCTGGATGAACTTGGGGCTCCAGATTCCCCACCTCCTAACCCAAATGAGGCAGGAGGGGAACACGTTTACCGTGAGGTTTCTTGCAGACAGGGTGAAGCGCGCGCCAGGGACGACCCCAAGAAGAACCGTCTCCTCCGACGTTTTCAAAAGGCTGTCTACACCCAGAGCAAGGTGAGACTAAATCTACAGTTGGTGCTGTAGCTCGAGGTACAGATGACGGATGGATGATTGCCTTTCCTCAAGGCGGCCGTCCTCTCTGGTCTCCAGCTGGGCTGGCCCTGGCCCGGAGCAGGGGAAACACGGTCATGCAGAGGAAGCGCCTTGGGGTGGATGTCGTGTGCAAGCTGGGAGAGGCCGTTTGCGTCGGCTTGCGGGTGCTGCTTTGCTTTAGCCCTTTGGCAGCCCTGGCCGGGAGCGTTGTCCACCCTTTGGCGCTGCGGCTCCTTGGCCTTTCCCGATGCCAGCTAACGGGGGCTGGCTGTAAAGCAGCCGTGGCCTCTCCCTTACAGTAGATTTTTGACAAAAGGGTATGGAAACCTGCAAATGATCGCCGGCGTTGCATGAGTTAAAAATAACGACATTCAGGGAAATCTCATATGCAGGCTCACCGGCTCTGACAATAGGGCAGCGTAAGCACAGCGCGATGCTATGCTAAGAGGCCTGGATTTTGCATTGTTGCCTTCTTAGCAGCAAAGAAAGCCCGTTTCTCACCCTATCACGGTCTTCTGGCAGGTCTTTGAATATTAATGCCGTCTTTGGCATCCACGAGTCGAGGCGATTTGCATTTTGTTGATGAGGACTATAGGGCATAAGCAGGGTTGCTGTCCCCCCCCCCCCCCCCCCCCCAAAACTTTCCGGCAGGCTGGAGCAGTGCCCTGGGAGCAGCTATTTAAAGCTGAAGCTTCGGTCCGTGCTTTGCTGATGAAGTAGAGAGTGCAATGACTTATTTTCAGAAAGGCTCCGAAGGCTGGGAAGGCTCCTGTTTGTGCGGGGAGCTGAACCCGTTGCGTGAAAAGACATCGCCCTAAGAGCGTTACGGTCCTCAGCCCTCCAAGGAACGAGCCCCGCGTTACTGTAAATACAGTTTTGGGACTGAGGTAGTCTCAAGATAGCTTGTGAAATACTCACCTGCTCCTTCTGGTTTCCCTTTATTCAAGGCCCGTTCTGCACACAACTGTAGCATATCTCTGAAGCGACGGCACCTAGGTTTCATTGGTTCGCCGCTATATTTGACAGAAATGAACCCACTTGTCTGCACAAAGGCACCCACCCCTGAGCTGTTTGCTGTTCTGGGCCCTGTAAAAGCTGAAGTCTAAGCTATTTTAACCGTTGGAGCCCCCAAGAGCCAGCTGGTGAAGTTCTCCCAGGCTACTAATGCTTGATGGGCTCTACCCTTTTGGCTAATGGCTGGAGAGTAGTATATGGAGTCTCATGAAACACAGAAGAGGTTACAGCTGACTCAGCGCGGTGACGCGGAGCAGTGAGTTCCCGTTGAGAACAAAACCGTACAGTAATCGTTTAAAGGGTCAGCACTTGCTCCTGGCGTTGCCCGCGTGGTTTGGGTGAAGGAGGGCAGGGCACGTCGCTGCGGTGGTGCCACCAGTGCGTTGGCTCCTGCCGCTGCAAAGCAAAGAGCTGGCGGTGTCAATTTACACTGCGAACACGTGGCTATAAACCACCTGGAAACGTCTTGGCGACCTCGCCTTACTGCAAAACGCAGCCAAAAAAAAACATGAAAAAAGAACTCAACTCCTTGCGCACGAATATCTGGTTCACCACCACCGCTTGTGGTTTACAGAACCGAGGAAAAGCTAGTCCTTCCTGAGGCAGGAGCAGGGGCGGGCCAGCCGCCCGCTCGCTGGAGCTGTGGTCGCATTTGCTTTGCAGGGCGCTGTCCCCGTCTCCCCGGCGTGCTGCAGCCTGTGACTCCGCTGGCCACGGGGCGGCCGCAGGGACCGTGGCCCACGGCTCCAGGACGGTCGGAGGGGGCAAAGCCACAAAAGCAAGAAAGGTGCCGAAGCAGCGGGTCGCGAAGCAGCTCCGCTTTCCCCCCAGCCCGGCGCCCGTCCCAGCCTCGCCGCCGACTCGCTGTGGTGCAGAGGGCTGAAAAATCGGGGTGGCTTCAATTCCGCAGGAATAAAAGGTTTCCTTTGTTGGAATTCCTCTGGTTTTTTGTACCAATTGACTTTGCATTTCCCAGCCGACAACCTCAGCAGGCCTGGCCCAGGGCAATGGTGTCTTCACCTGAGCTTTGGCCAATGTGGTTAGTCATGGTTTTGATCATTTTGCAGCGGGTTGTTTTAAACCAGTTGCTTTAATAGTGATGTGCAGCGATGAGCTAAGCATTTGGGTAGTGAAACCGAGGAGCTTAGCGTTCTTAAAACAATTACGGTTTCAAATACGCTGCTTTATTGCCTTGAAGTGAAATGATTGGATTGTCTGTAGAGGTAAAAAGTGACACCCCCCCCTCCCCCCGGGGCCCCGGTTACTTCAAATTGTGCCCACGTCAAGAACATGCTTAAGTAAGTTCTGAAAAGGCTACTGGGGAAAAAGTGCTATTTAGAAAAGTTGCTCAAGGCCTGCAAAAGCTACCAAAGTCTGTGAACCGGCCTTGTGCTCTCTTTTGCAGGGGACTAATAAACACAGCCTGGCTCGTTCTTGCTGTGGATGGTACTCAGAAAGCTGCCGCTGGAGAAGAAATACACTGAATTGGTTTTGCTCCTCTGGAAAAGTTTGAACTGTTTCTGCTGGCCGGGGGCAAGTTGTGTCCTGCGTGTGAGGGACTGGCCTGAGAGCCGGCTGCGTGGCCAGGGCTGAGGGTTCGCAGCCCTTGCCCTGGCGGCCAGGTTTTGAAAACAGCGTTTGAATTTAGCAGTTGAAAATTTACGTTTAAAACTAATTATTGCTCTTACTAAAAAAAAAAAAAAATCAGAACCAGTTTCTGATTTTTCTTAAACACATTTCTCCACTTTTTTTTGGTAGTTGTTTAAGTAAGTGTAGATCACACATTAGACTTTTGGCTGACACCGTTCACCAAATTTGACTGACAGAAGTTTGTCTCTTGATGAGGCTGGTAGCTGAGCATGAGCAAGTAACACGCTATGCATAAGCTGCTTGAAGCAGATGGCAGAGGCAGTGCTTTAAACTTAGGGCTGCAGGTAACTAAGCCGCACCCTGAACTCCCCTCTTTCTTTCTTTTTTTTTTTTTTTTTTAAGGTTATGCTATATAATGTGTGTTGGGAAGGCTAGGCTGGGCGTTTATTATATGTATTATTTATATTATCACTATATATCTTGTATATATGTATATTATATATACACATATATATACACACACTTTTATATATACATATATACACACACACACACACACACACTTTTATATATATATATATATATATATATATATATATATATATATATAAACCTGTGTGTGCGCAGCCACCCACCCACCCAGATTATTTATATGCACACATCCCAGGCCTCTGGAGAAGGACGTGTCTTGCCACATGTCAGAACCACCACAGTTGTCCCTCCACCCTGAGTCAGCCAAGGGGCCAGGGTGGCTTTCATGCCCCTGCAGGGCACAGCCAGGCGCAGAATCTGGTGCGGTGCAGCCTCGGGTCGCCTCAAGCCCTCAGCTGGCAGCCGTGGCCCTGGCGAGCCATCGGCAGGCGCCCTGGCACCGAGGCCGGGCTCCTTCTCCGCGACAGCGCTGGGGAGAGCAGGAGAGTGGTGCACTGGCTCTGGGGCGTGTTGGGGTGCTGCACATCATTAACCCGTAAGTCAAAATTCTTGGATTTTAGCCTTTCTGAGTGGCACCTGTAGGTCTAGCTGACGTGACACTGCTTTCCCAGGTGGGACTCCCATGCAGAGCTGCTGGCAGGGCCGTTCCCAGCCAGCCACTGCAGTGCCACAGTTTGGGTCCAAACTCGGTGCGAGCTTTAAAGACAGGTGCCTGCGTTTCGGTGGCTGATCTGAGATTACCGAACTTGCTCCTGCCTCAGCGGTACTGTTACCCTGCTAGCACCAGCTGGTTGTTTTGCTCTTGCACAGAGCGAGAGCCAAACCCCTGAGCTTGGTCGTCAGTCGCTGAGGTCCGGGAGGACAAAAACACGCTTCTCGGGATACAAACTAACTGGTTGGTTTCACCATTGCAGACCTGGGTAATGAATATTCTGCTCTAGCAGGCTGGTCTGCGTTTTAAAGCCTGATGTTGGTGCTTTATGGACCACGACTTCTTACTGGCCCTACAGGTTTTTTTTCTTTTAGTGCAAGATCAACCTTTTCCAGAAATGAGGCCTCGCGTGTGAATAGTTTCATACGCGTTTGACCATCTGTTTCAGGGGAGAGACCGTGTCACCAATAACTTCATGTCTGTTAGTACAGCATGAACTTGCTTGCAAAAGCTAAATTGTGCTTTGCTGTAGTACCGTCAATACCTGAATTGCACAATCATCTTTGCAGAGCTCATTTGAGCAGCAGATGGCTTTAAATTAATACTGCCTTACTGGAAAAGAGCTGGTTAATTAATATAGATTTGTTGTTGTTGTTGTTGTTTTTGACAGCCACGTAAGACTCACTTGGGGAGGGCATAAATAAGAAGGGGGCGTTTAGCAGCAAACTTGTCCCTCCCGTCTCTCTCATGCCTCTGAGACTAATCTGCCTTACTGTGATGGCGGCAAAAGTTTTTGTGTCGAGCTGCAGCCTGAGCATCAGCGGCGCGCCCCCCCCCCCCCCCCCCGGCCCTCGGTGGCATATCAGACACGAGGCGCTGCTGCAGGGCGGCGGCTGCTGCTGCCCAGGGTGAGCAGGTGCGGGGCCTGCCTGTGCCCGTTCCCCCCAGGTAAAATGTAATTTCTCACACCACCTACCATGTTTATAGTTCGTGCGCGGGTTGGTTTTTTTTTTTTTTTTGGGGGGGGGGGGCGTGGCTGCTTGCTAACACAAACCTAACAGCTCCTTGGCAAGCAGTGCTGCTAGAGAGAGCGTGCCTTTCTGATGGGCCGCGGCTGCCAGCACCGCCTGCCGCGGTCTCGCTACCCTGAAAAGGGGGGGGGGAACATTAACCCAAAGGCACCAAATGCAGGCGGACAGGCGCGCAGGCCGCAGTTAAACAAACCTGTATATATCTACGCAATGACCTTTGCAGACTACTGAGCAGAAAATGTTGCGGTCCTTCGTGAAACAAATAGCTGCAATCCGGGGAGATGGGAGTATTTTAAAACGCGCCTCAAAGAGCCAAATGACCTTTTCTGTTTCTCGCTAACTTTGACCTGCTCTCCAGAGCCCTGCGAGCACAGCTGGCGAGAGCGGCCGAGGCGGAGAGGCTGGAGCGTCCTGATTGCGGTGCTGGCCGGGGCGCCCCACGCTAGCGCTGGCTGCGAGAGGGGCTCTGGGCTGGCCTCAACGCTCAGGCAAAGAAGCTCACACGGCGGCAGTGATGTTTGTTTCGTATTTTATTGAATTTCATTTATATTAAATTAAAAATATATTTCTGACAGATTCATGTAACAAAAAGGCAGAAACGTTTTCAAATTGTTCAGCTGGGATGAGCGCGGGTTGATGCACGGTGGGTCGCAGTCTACGTTTGCCCTGACGAACAGAAAAAGCTCTACCCCAGGGAGCGGGAGAAGAAACTTGGGACTGCACAGGGCCGGGGGGGGGGGAAACGTAACCACACCAAGAGAAGAGCCACAGGTTTCTCCCCAGCCTCCAAACAAGACAAAAGGGGAGGGAGGGAGGGAAGGAAGGGGGGAAAAAAAAAAAAAAAAGAAAAAAAAAACACCCTCAAAAAAAAAAAAGCAAAACCATGAAAAGAAGGGAAATTATGCTAAAGTATGTACCTACTATTAACCCAGGTCAGTAAGTATTTTAACAGTGCATAAGCCTCAATAGCTAAAATATGAGAAACAAAAGGTTAAAGTAACATTACGCCACGCACAACTGGCATTACCCTACTGTGTAATAAGCAGAAAGTCTGAACACACCACAATAGTGCTAAAACACAGAATCACACAGAATGCCAAAAATGGTACGCCTAACCAAAACCGGAGGGTGGGAAGGGGGGGGGGGTAAAGAAAAGGGGAGGAGCGGCATAATCACAAGCAAATTACCTATATACAAATCAACCCTAAGGACAATTATGTTCCAAATAATGATGTCCACAAGGAAAATAAAAGCAACATTATCCTTATTTACAAATGCAACTAGCTGTGTCTTTAACAAGCTATAAAAATACTATTCACATTTTCAAAGTAACATACAGTAGTGTTTTTTTTGTTTGTTTGTTTCAGGAAAGCAGCTAACTCTGAATGCATCGCGTCGCCAGAAATGAGCATTTTCCCCAACATGTTGCTGCTTTCTCTCCTCCTGAAGGTACGTCGCAAGGCAGGAGCATTACTGTTTCATCGCTGTGCGCTTTAAGAACACGGAGATTTGGCTAAAACCAGACTGCTCCTCCACACCGCTGCCTTTTCACCTCCCCCCACCTCCGGCCCCTGCCCCCCTGCCCCGTGCTGGTTCCCCAGGGCAGCGCGGGGACGGGCTGAGCGTGGCCCATGCCTTCAGCGGGGACGGGCTGAGCGCGGCCCATGCCTTCAGCCGTGTCCTTGTGCTGCGCGCCAGCACCTAGTGCCTGCTCTGGGCTACTCCTGCCTGGCCTCCCAGATGGGTCTCATCCTTAAACGTCAAGGGGTGCTGGAAGGAACTCAGTCATGTCATCCGCTGGGCGTGGGAATTTGAGCCTCATCCGGAAAAACGTGTGCATGGTTAGAGACCGTCAGGGCAAAAAAAAATCTATTTTGGGTAGCTGCATTTTGGGGTTTGCCAAGGGGCTTTTTTTTTTTTTTTTTTTTCCCCTTTCCCCCCCCCTCCCTCCCCAGCTTTTTTTTAACCCTCCCTCCACTAGGGCTGGTACTGCTGCTGAAATTCTGAATTATACTTTCTGGAAATTTTCAAAACCCAGGCAAAAAAAAAAAAAACCCAAAAAACCAAAAAAAACCAAAACCAAAACTCACCGGACTAAAACCATTATGAACCATGCATGGGTATCCATTTCCAACACTAAAATGCTATATTAAAAAAAGCACAACTCAGGTTTTCACTGACCTGCATTTCCCTCTCAACCTCCCCATAAAGAGACATGCCCCCAGCAACCCCTTCAGTGCCCGTCTTCAGAGGAACAGTCGTTTCGGTGCATTCAAAGTTAGCTACCCCTTACACAGCTGCTCAGTTAATAATCGACCCATTTAACAGCAGTACCAGTTTATGCTACATAATGTCATAGTACCTTACTTCAAAAGAACGGCATACATATCTACACTTACTTATAAAATACCATTCACAGTTTAGTACTGTGGTTATCCCAAAAGGGTTCAGTCTTCGGAGTGCTATGGACAAGTACAGTGTTTTCTCCCTAAGAGGGCTCGCGGGGCGGGCAGGGGACGGCAGTGGTTGTGCTGCGGGCGACGAGGCCTTTGCAAGCCCTGCTCGCCTCTGGCCGAGCGCGCCGAGGGCAGGGGGCTCCCCGGACACCTTCGCCCCGGGCATCGGGTGCTGCTTCTAGGCAGCTGGCCCGCAATCCCCATCAGCGAGAGGATGCTGTGCACGGTTCACCTTTGCCCTGGCGGTTTCATCCACGATGAAACTGCTCTCCCATCTCCATGTCTCGAGCAGAGTTAGATGGCTTTTTTACAGGGAGAAGGGAGGGCAGGACTAGGACATACTTGCACTGCTTAAGTAGCTCCTGAAGCCCCCGTCTACCAAAGGTCTACAATGCTCTCCAAGAAAAAAACCGAGGCAGCTGTGACGCCTCTTGTTTTCTAATCACCCAGGATAACGGCTGCAGGTTTCCCCTTCATCCCTTGCATTATTCCGGCTTCTCGGCCCAGACCTTAACTGGCGCATGTCTTGGGCGGGCAGCATCTTTGCATTTGGGCTCTGATTCGCAGAGGTGCTTGGCTGCAGCTGAAGCAAGTTCCCCCCCCCCCCCAATCCATTCAACATCTCCAGACGTCCCTGAAGAGTGCTCTGCACCTTTGCTCCCGTCCCAAATTATAGGCTAAGTAAGGCCAATATCACCACAGCACAAGTGACATGCTAATCCCCATAATGCTAAAGGAATGGGGCCCTAGTTACCAGAGGAAAGACCTGGAGCTAAAAGCTAAAATAAAACTAGCCCTTTAAAAACCAAAGATGGAGACAAGTGATTTTTTTGGGCATTCTAGACCGGTGCTTCTAACCATGCAACTTCATTTCTGTTATGTATCCCCAGCATGAAAACCCCATTTGCAGCAGTAACCTGTTCCTACCTGCATAAAGGTTATCAAAAGCTGGGGGGGGGGGGGGGGAGAGCTGCTGCCAAGCAAAGCAATGCTGTACAGAGACGGACCGTGAGACTGCAACAACTCCTTGCATGCAGCAAAGCATGAATGCTGCAACCAACCCCTCCCCATCCATAGCTTTAAGCTTGCGAAAAGAACATTTGAACCCAAAGCCAAGATCTTATGTAACAACAGATAAGCTGTTTTGTCAGCAAAAGAGGTCTAAGATCCACGGCAATGAGAAAAACGACAAGTGGCAGCTCTAGAAATGAATGGGTGTACAGGCTTCGTGTTAATGCAAGTTAAAAAAAAAAAAAAATCACCTTTCAGCCAGTATTCAGGAAGCTCCAGGTTCCACTGTCTGCTCTGAGGCGCTCTTTAACAGGCAGAGAGCTCACTGACAACCAAAGGCCTGACGCTGATTCATTGCAACGTCTATTCCCACCACTCTCCTCAAGCTAAAAAGCCTTCAAAGAAGGTGAATACATAGCTGACCTTAATAGGCCAGAAGGCTTTTGGCTACGCTAGGGAACTACACGACAGCCAGCCTACCTCTGACGGCTGCTAAAGCCACCTCCTCTCTCGAGCAGCCTGAAGGAGCCATGTAATAAAAGCCCCATCCTCATTCCTTTATGCTGCTACCATGATGCAGGACCTTCACCCAGACAATCTACCAGATGAAAGGTTTCCCATACAGATCATCCTCAAAAAAGCAACCTGTATTTCTAGGCTCGCTTACAGCAAGACCAGTACCTGCGTGCGTGCATGCATATGTGCGTGCCTATGTGTGTGTGTGTGTGTGTGTGTGTATACGCTGCAGTGCCCCATCGTGTATGGGCACAAACTGCCTTTCACACTGACCCTTCTGGGCTCAACCACTGCAGGACATGATGAGAAAGGTATTTCCCCATTAACGTAGAGAAATAAGTGAAACAAGCTTATTGCATACAACTCAGTCATGAAATGCATCTTCCATCAAATACCCTGGGTTGACACCACACTTTTCCATTCAAAGGTTTCTGGGCTGAGTGCCGGAAACAGACCCGTGCGGTGGCTCCTCCTGGTGCTACACACCTGGGTTTATTCTCATGGTTTGCTATCCATGAGAGATCACCTGCATGAAAACAAGCTGCAAATACTCTGCTACATTTAAGCAAGTGACCAAAGAAAAAATCCTAGCTATTTTGTAGGAAAAAGAAGCACTGAAAGACTTGAGAAGGGCAACTTCCAAGTAGTCTGGTTCAGTCAATACGTTATAGCAAATGAATCAAATCCAGCAGCCGTCCACGTCTGTTTGAAATAACCCTCGGGTAGCTATGTAACATCTAACTAAAGTATCACTGAAAGTGACTGGGGGGGGGGGGGGAAAACCAGCTGTTGCTGTTCATTTGTGCCTTGGGATGTTGTGCCCTTTCATTTGTGTCCTGTGTAAAGACAGAGGCACCCGTTCCTGGGAAGCTGTTCACTGTTCTTCCATTGTGAATGCAACGATAAGGGAAAGGAAAACATTTACAACTAGGAGACTGCATACAGAAGCCATAAAAACTGACAGCAGTGCTTCTAGATACCACCGTGGGACCAGCGAATTAACTAGAGCTTCTGCTGATGCTCTTTCATCTGCTGCTTCGTGCTGACAAAATGCAGTTTGCGTGTGGAGAAATATCTGCTTTTTCCCCAGAAACCTGTGATTGTTCATTAAAAAAGCCTGATCTTCATCGCTCATGACTTGTGAGGGTTGCACATTTGCCACAGTGCCTGATTCCTGTCCCCAAAACAGCAGCTATTACCACTAATGCTAATACATGAGCGAAAGCTAGCCAGTTCTTCGTGCCTATCAGCTTATAGAAGGCAAACTGTCCTGCCCTTAGTTTTTTGGGTTTTAAAGTGTGGATACACTCTCCTTCTGCGGCAAAGATGCCAAGATCTGCCAAAGTGGCGCAGGCGAAAACTTGCAGAGACAACACACACGTTTATGGGCTTTTTTTGTTGCTCTTCATGGAGACTGCTGTTCTTAGTGGGAAGAAGGAAAAGGCTAACCAGATGCTCAGCCCAGCTCAGGTCAATACACTCAGGTCAACGGCCAACTGTGGGCACAGCAAGAAATCTAAGGGCTATGTTGGGAAAAGAAAAAAAAACATCTTAGCGATTGCAACTCAAACCAGAAACTCAAAAAGAAAAAAAAAAACAAAACAAAAACCAAGAAACAAATGAGGCCCATTTGTTCGGATGCAGTATGTTGACTTTTCCATTAGTGCAGATTACTATGCTTCTGAGGTCTTGGTTGGCCTTGGCTACTCACGACACTTTCGGCACTGCCCAGCCCATCTGCCTTTCCGAGCCTCAAAGCATCGCAACTTCAGTTCCACCCTTCGCGCTGCCTCACTTCAAGGAATCTCTGCATTTCCGTGGTGCCAAATATAGTACTCCATACCCACAGTCAACAATTAAAATGAATGACTAATTCAAACGTTGTAAGAATTAAAGCGTTAAATCGTTAAAGAGCGCAATTATTTTATGTTTTGATTACTCAATGGGCTTGCTTTTAATGCCACTGTTACTTAGTGACCAGAGAAGACACACAAGCCTTCACCCTTAGGAGCAACATCCTAGTACCGCCTCCAATTTTTGGAGGCGTGCATCTCTCTCTCTCTCTCTCTCTCTCTCTCTCTCTCTCTCCTGGTAGCCTCTGTGTGCACCTCTTTTGAATCTGAACATGTCAGCTGCACCAGGGGTTTTTCCCCTGCCCCCACTCGGAGTGTGTGTGTGTTACCTGTTCAGGACAAACCATCCTGCCCTTTCTGCCCTCACCTACATCACTGAAGCTGCTTCTGCACTGAAACACGCGTGCACAACACCACTGTCGGTTTTGTCCCCAAGTTGCTCAGCAATTCCGGCCCAACCTTGCAGACAGACCGTTACCCGTGCCTCAGATCCCTGCGAGCATTACCACTGGCAAACCTTCCTGGGATAGGGCTTCCAGGGTCTAACGACAACCAGTCCAGGTGGGAAATCAAGCGGCTCCTCCTGACCGTTCATATTTTTGTCTAGCAGGGCCTGAAACACCAAGATTGGGGTGACTAATCCGTGGTGCTCCCAGGAATAAGGGGGACAGGGCAGGGGGCGATGCTGTCAGTGGCTTATCCCAAACGCTGCACGGTACTGACGCTGAAAAGCAGCTCAACGCGGCAGGCTGAGGGCGAGAAGTTGTTTCTTGCTCCTTCCTCTGCTTCTTTATGACTAGAGGCAGCTACCTGTTCAGAGAGTTGGACTTTGGAGGAATGCCACACGGTATTTCCAGACCACGGGCTGTTGCTGCTTTTGTTGCCCGGCTAGGTCACCCAAAGGATCTTCACTGTAGTAGTACTACAGTGCAGAAACTGAAATACTGTTGTATCACCTAGGATTATCATCCGACAAGGGCGTTGACTTCCTCCCCTTTAAAAGCCTCGATGGCTGCAGACAGAGACAAACCCTCAAAGGTAGTTAACGCTTAAGATTTTCCACGGGTACTAGGTGCGCAAATGCTCTTACACATACGGGTCTTGGCACACCAGGAGCAAGACACGCGCATCGCTGGCCCTTACTCCTTCCTTCCCAGCTCCAGCCGCCTTCGGTTGCTAAAATCACCCAGAACGCCGGCTAGAAGATATTTCCAAACAGGAGCAGGAGGGCGGAGGGAGGGAAAGGAGGGGCGTCTACGTAAAAACTGTGGTGGACAAAAGCAGAACTAAGCGCGAGGAGACGGACTCCTACTTATTTACATTTCTGACTGAAAGCTCTGCGAGCCATGCACACTTTGACTTCTAAAACCTCGTATGCACTGTCCTCTGAGCCAGAGTAATCCTCCTGTTAGGAAAAAAAAGAAGTATTTTGCATTGTACTGCAAGCCCGAGCAGGACATTTTTCTCCTCCGACTCCTTTCAGGGCTTGCTCTGCTGCCCTGCACGTGGCAGCAGTAACAGCGGGTTGCTCTCTCCCTGCGGTCTCTGAAGTAGTCAAAGCACTGGCCTCTCACAACTGGTGGACACTGTTCCAAAGACTTGATTTGCTTCATTTTGGCATTTCCACAGTCATCCTTTACATATAATTCACTTTTTAAAATTTAAAAGTATTATTTTGTATTTTGCTGGTCGCTTCCATATTGCTTCATTCAAAATCCGGAAAACAGTTCAAATAAAATCAGAACTTAAGTGCAAACTAACTTTCCAGTGAGCCGCTATGTGCGTTTTCTCCAGTCCAGTGTCTTCCAGTTTAAAGGACCCTTCCCACCACCACCCCACAGAACACCAGCAGACTTCGCGAACCGTAATAAACTCTCCAGCCTCCATCTTGTCCTCAGTGTTGCCTGACAGCATCCCCAACTACTTTCATGATCACAAAGAAGAAAAAGAGGGAAGAATTTTTTTTTTGGGGGGGGGGGGGGGTCTTTTTATGTACCTATATTCGGCAGGTATAAAACAGGAAAGCAAAGCTTTTTGCATACAAATCCTGATTTCTTGGCCTTTTAGCTTCCAAAAGAGCGTGGTGGAGATGTGTTTTTGTTAACTGTTTTCTGAAAGGACTTTTGCGTTTACAGTATTTGTCGTAGTGACACATGTACAAAAAGGGTCGTGTCATGCACCATAGTTCTGAGCTAAAGTCTCTGCTGTCAGGAAGTGGCACAAAATCATGGTGTGGCTCAGAATAAGGGGTCAGCCAGATATTAGAGTCACAGCATCATTTCTTGGAAGGCCACGATGAAGATCTGAATCATTATGAAAAGCCTGGTTGGCCGTTTTCAGTTGCTGGGGTAGAAAGTGTTAGAGACAGAAATTGGATACTGTTACGCTATCACACATGATATAAAAATTGTCCATTTTTTTTTTCCCCCCCCCTCTAACGGAAACTGCATCAAGATTTCCAGGAATGCTGAACAGACTCTCATCAGCTCCTGCCAAAAGAAACAGACTCTGTGCGACTTTCCCCACAGCGTCTGGGTTGGATCACTGAGAACGAGCTCGAGAGCAGGCAACACTGCCACTGGCTTTACTGGTATTGTCTGGCTTCTCTGACCGTCGGACCCGCCGGATCTGCGGCAAGTGAGAAAGGCCAGGCTGTACTCCTCCTTTCAGTCTCTTTCCTTCCTTCCTTCCAGGTTCCCAACCCAATCTGCAAATGACTCCAAGATGTCTTTTCACTTGGAAATATCAAAAATGAGGGAATGGGCAAGAAGAGGAAGCTCATGGGAGAAAGAAAGGGAGAGGAAGAGAGAGAAAGAGAGAGGCAGCTAGAAGGGGTCGCCTTTCCACTGCTGTAAGACCGCAGTTACTACACCACTGTGTTTCGGTGTCTGTAGGGTGGTGGGGGCAGCACAGTGCCAGGCTTCAGGGAGAACTCGGAGAGGTATTCGGGATTCTCTGCCACAATGGGCCGGATCCGTCCGTTCTGTTTGTAAAAGTATTTTGTGCTGTACTCTTGCAGGTAGTCCGGGTGCTGGAGGGTGCTTCGTGGGGGCAGGCTGTGATTCCAGTAATCAGGGTTGTCAAAGGCCTTCTTGGCTTTCTCTGGCAAATTGTTCTTGTACTCGGCGTTTTCCAGGGTGTTGGCAAACGTGTTGAGGTACAACGGCTCGTTCACGTACTCATCCTCTGCTTTGGGCTGCCCATTCGGAGCGCTGTGATACTCCGGGTTGTCCACAGCTTGGAGATCTCCGTTCTTTCGTCGGGAGACAAACGGGTTCTCTTCCACTGGGTTCAGGTAATCTACGAAAAGTTAAGAAATCAATCAGCAAAGAGGCGGAGTAGCCCATCCATGCAGCAAGTGCCATTTTTCCATTATTCTCACGCTATACCACCAGAGGCAGTACTCTTAAGTTGCCCGTCCTTCCACCTCCGCCATTCCTAGAACTCCCAGACAAGGCCAGGTGCCAACTCTACTGAACACACGCTTGGTAACAGTGAAGGATTTACAACCGAAGCAAACAATAAAGGTTGAACGGAAGAGCTGGGACGCCAGGAGATGACGTGAGTCATCAGAAATAGATGCAAAGCTGAAGACTAAACTGCAGCTCTCACTAAGCCACAGCCGAGCGGCTTGCCTGATCCTGGCTCTTCTCTCAGGGTATGAGATCTAGAGAGTTGAACACACAGGGCTACCGCTCGCTCGGCCGCTGACTCTCTGTGCAACCTTGGACGTATCGGTCCAACCCTCTGCTCTGCAGTCTTTCCAGCCAGGAAGCTTGCCATCCAGAAATCTTGGTTAAGCCTCTCTGCGCAAAAAACATCCCCAAGGGCTACCTTCTAAGACAGCTTCATTTCTAATAGAACAATTTGCCTGATTGAAAACCTTCCGTCCCTGAAGGACAAAGGGCCTTGGAAGCATTATGAAAAAAAGGATTCAAATGAGCCCTGGGAAGGTTACAATAGAGTCTTATGTAAGCACTGAACCGGGAGCCGGAGCAGGTTACAGTTGCCTTAAATGACTTGCTACGGACTAACGACACAAAAACAATTGTAGCTGAATTACAGAGAGGTTTTAAGGCATATGGCGTCTGCGTGGAAAGGAGGAAAGAGAGCCACCGGTGGGGTTCTCCAGGAGATTCAGCAGAGCATGTCCTAGGACAAATGCACATGTTCACTAAGGTCCCTCCAGGGGTCACGCACGGGCTACTGAGACGTGGTGCAAGGCACTTGCTGGGTGTCCCGTTCTGCCTTGCTCCCCGTAAAACAACGTCACGTTGCCAAACACAACCTTCAACTCTGGCTTTCTCCAGGAAGAGGCCAAAATCATTAAATGCAAGCGTTCAGGTCAGGCTTAGCGCGACTCTTTTGAACCCACAGCTAAAACTAAGCATGTGGCATTTTAATTAATTACTTTTCTTTAAAGCTATAGCAAAGGTTTGAAAGACAGTTACTAACGACACATCGCCGTACATCAAAACGACTGCTGGTGCTCTTTAAAAAGAAAAAAAAAAAAAAAGGCACGAGGGCAAACTGGGAAACGTAGTACCCTAAGCTGGAACGTACCTAGGCAAACTTCACCTTACGGTGATGCTCCCTCTGAGGCACATCTTATCTTTTCACTCCTAGACTTCTCGCGGGTGTAAAACGCCAACTTCGTGTATCGGTTCTGTGACGTGCTCAATGTGACATTTACTGAGCACAATACCAGGAAAAAAAAAGATGATCAGTGAACAAAATAAAGCGGGGACTAGGGTTGGCCAAAGCAGGAACCTTTTCTTGAAAACTACCAAATATTTGTGTTTGCATAAGCAGCGTTTTTGTTTTCTCGTTTCCCTCTTGCTCCTTCCCAGAAACAAAGTTTAAAGGGGGAAATACCAGACTTGACACTGAAGGACGTTTGGACTTTTTAAACAAGAAAATTAAGCGAAGAAAAATGAATCCCATTGCAAAGAAGTATCAACCAAGGCAGAATGTTTCGCTCTTCCCGAGTCAGCTGATCAAGTCATTTTTAGCGAAAAGCTGCTGAGGTGGAAAAAGAGAGAACGCACTCAGACTAGAGGAGGGCCTTCTCGGAAAAGACAAACATTTACCTGCTTTAGGTTTGTCTCGCATCGGCGTCATGTACCCGTCCTCATCCAGCTCTCCCCGGACGACCCGCTCAGGTATGAACACCGTGGGATCTGCGCTGTACCTCTGGGTGCTGCTGTCCTCTTGTGCCAGGGCTGCCGCTTGTTTTCGCAGCGTGCCGTTACAGCAAGCGTCATCGAAGAGCTCCGCTGTGGCCCCCTGCGCAACGGGGGCTTCCGGTATGACGCAGCCAGGGGCTCTGTACGGCAGAGGCACTCCCTGCTCCACAGCATAGCCACCATCTCTGTACACAAACTGGTTCTGGGGGAAAAGAAAGGACAGCATGAGAAAGGAGGCTACAAAGGGACAGGCCACTCAAAAGCAAGTCATGTCGGCGGCTTCTGTAGCTCTCCTGCCGCGTTTGCTCACTGCTGCGCTACCCCTACCTCTGTCCCCATTATCACCTCTGACCTCTGTTCATTGCCTGTGGGCCCGCTTTTAGTGGTCCTACCGCAACTATGACATGGTCACCCCAACTCTGTGCAAGTCCATTAAGAAGCATGTTTTAGGTTGGCAAACTGCGTTCTTATCTGTACCTCAGCTCAAAGGGCTAGACTCAACCTACCGTTTTGCTTCTCAGCAAGGGCGCGCGAGGAAATTTCGACATCGTCACCTATAAATAGGAAGGAAAAACGGACAGACTCGACCATGCCTGCTGCCTAATGCTTTTTCAAGAACAGTCGGCAGTCGTTCTGGGTGTGGGTCCACAGAGCTTGCAGATGAATCCAGGCTGACCTCACAGGTCCCTGACTATTTACATGCACGTTTTTATTCACTGTTCGCTTTCGGGCCGTTTACGGAGGGAGAACAGGGTTGGAAACAGTACGTATGCAGAGGAGGAAGGTGGAAAACCTAAGGATGAAGGTTGAAAGTGAAATACTTACTCCTGACATAGGGGTGTAGGCAGGAGGAGGGCTGTGTCCAATTTCACTCTAATAGGAAAGAAAAATGGAATGATGGATACATAGTAAGAGGTCACATGAAAGAAATAAGTCACATGAGCTGTTTGAGCTAATGGGGAGAAACATGCACGGCAGTTAGGTTTCCTAACAAGGGTCCAAATTCAAAGAATTCAATCACGGCAAGAGTGTGGCCAACGAGCTGTCTGCATCAGATGCCTCAGAGAGGGCTCCAGGGTTCCCCTTTCGGGTAAGGGCAAACGCCGTGTAACATCTGCTGACAGCTCTACATCCCGCAGAAGTCTTGCGTCTAATTTTTGGAAAGGCAGACTTTGTGGAAAGAAGGACAGATGGTGCTCACGCTCAGAGAGACTGTAGGGCAGGAGAGGTGCAGCAAGCGCCTCGCTCCAAGCCGAGGCCTCCTTTCCCAGGGGCGGAGGATAGGAAGGGGAAGAGGGGGAAGCGGGAGGGCAGAAGAGTGCAGGACCATCACCAGATTGGTCAGAGGTAGCTTGGGTATCACAGGGGAGGTGAGCCCTAACCTCTGGTAAACCCAAACAGCACAGCACCTCCTGGACGTGCTAGAGACCAACGTGCCACGACCCTGCTCTCAACATTTACCTGACGTTAAGGGATTTTACCGCAAAGTCTAGAGGCTGTACGTCAAAGGACCCAGGCAGAGATCTTCACTTTCATATTGGTTTCGGGATCCATCTTAGAGTGCCCTGCGGACCTTGAACTGCTGTAATGTCACCAGCACAGCAGCTGCATTTATACCTTTACTGCGGGTCAAAATCAACATGTCCTTAGTCGAGGAATCACTCACTTTTGGAGGAGAACCAAAAATGAAACAAACAACCCTTTATTTTCAGTTTTGCTTCGAACTGCAAAAAATGTTGTTTTTCAAATTTAAAAATTAGTTCTTCGTGTTTACTGTTTCCCATTTTATTTCAAGAATTTCATTGTTCTCCCCTTATCTCCTAGCTGGGGGACAGAAAAGTCAGGATAAAAAGAAGTCTAAGCCTGAGACAGTTTAGAAGAGAAAAAACAGTGCCTCAGGCAAGAAACCCGACCATCCTGAGAAGGCACCACTTAAGAAGACCTCTTATTCATCAAAAATTCATTTCAGAAGCACACCCAAACTAAGCAACCTATCAAACTTCAAAGAAAAAAAGACACGCAGTCTCCAATAGTACAGATGGGATGTACTACCGTCAAGCTTTTTTATAAACTTCTTGCCAAAAGGTCGGGAAGTTGGAGATGATGGTGGCTGTCTAATATCTTTCTTCACAGAAACCTGCAAATCCACTTGGATATAGTTTTACCAAGCATGAGCAGTTTTCAGTTGAAACGGTTTAAGGTATCTGCCTCAGGCAAAAAAATCTTAACACCCTCCCCCCCCCCCCCCCCCAATTTATTTTAAATGCATTTTGGCTGCCTGGCTGAACATCTTTCTCAGGTGATCAAAAATGTGATGATTTGCATATATTAGAAATATCCCTGAAGCTATTTTGTAACTCAAATCTAATACCTTGTGCTTCCAAGAGGTAAAGGCCGCGGGCAAACTATTGTTAGGGATACAGGTTTCTCCATCCCCATGAAAATCCATCCATATTTAGCCAAGTTAGGACCTTCTAAAAAAGACTTCAGGTTGCAAAATGCAAAACTGCGGGGAAACGCTTGGTCAGCTGAATTGTCTGTCTGCACCTCCTACGAGCAAGGCCTGAACAGGACTCGCTCTGCACCTGGGGAAACTAGGTGCTGGAGCGAAACGGAAGGCAGCATCTCTCCTGTGGCCTCAGGGTACTCCTGCCAATGCCTGAGGAGAGGAGGTGGCGGCAGCGGCGGCTGACGCTAGCTGCAGAGCTAGGACAGCACACCAGGAGATAGCAGAGGAACCGGTCGGATCAGCACGGAAACTCGTCAGAGCTAACCGATTTGTGTGTAGTCTCCTTTGAAATCCTCCAGCTGAGCAAGCATCACTAAGAAAACCAGGAGAGAGCTGGGATGCTGCTGTGCTTTACCTACCTCCTGGGGACAAGGTGAGGCCTTCCATTGCGCGCGTCTCTAAGATGGCGCGCAGCCTCTGTAAGGAAGAGGCGTCTGGAGGAGAGCATTAGGGCTGCCGCACCGCTCTTCATGGACAGGGACAGTGGTGGCTGACTCCTCCAGGAACCAGGGGACTGACGTTACTACCCTAAAGCCACCATGTATTACAGATGCGTGCGCTTACATCCACGCAGCAAGAACAGCGGCAGGGAAGGATACACAGAAGGGGCCGGAAGAACCAAAGTCAGCAGTTGCCGGGCTGAGGTTATCGCAACAAAGAGAGAGAAGACCGTAACAGAAAAGGGAGCAGAAGACACTTTACCAGAGAGTACTACGTTTTGAAGGGAACAGACACCAAGGTGAGCCATACGCATCTGGACACAGACTATGCAGCAAGCTCCCAGCTTGGCGGTCTTCTGCAAGAGGCTTGTTTGGGGGAGCGAGGGATCCCTCTAAACAGGGCACACAGCGGAAACCAGAGACGCTCTGAGCACAGAGGCCAGGCATCTCCGATCCCTCTCCCCTTTCTTTGCACCAAAGGTTTGCTGCAACTTGTCGTGAACCATGGGGCAAGGACAGGCTAAAACTGAGAATGTGTTAGATAACTAGGTAACTCCAGGACGGTCAGATGCTAGATCCTGCAGGCTATGGAAGACTCCGCTGCAGGAGGCTTTTGCTCTGCCGCCTTCTTGCCCTCCAAACTCCTATGTATTTGAATTCAGGAAAGCTTTCTGGCTGCTCCAGAAAGATATAGAAGGAAAGGGACTGAAGAGAGGTAAGCTGTGGTTCATGGAGAATGAGGAGGGTTTAGGCCAGCTGATGACGACAACCAGGATCTGGAGAACTACTACAAATTGGTGACTAAAACCACAAACACTTCTAAGAGTGAGGAATCCAAGCGGGATGGGGACTCCTCCAGCTCCGTGTAAAGGTTCCCCAGCTTTTGTCCTTCTTTCCTGCTGGCTGGGAGGCTTCAAAGGAGGATTTTTGCTTTTTTGTTTTTAAAGGTGGCTGTGGGCCTCCAGACTGCACTGGAGTGAAAAGAGCGAAAAGCAATACTGAGTTACTTAATGAGTTACTACTAAGCGCAGGTCAGAGGAATTTGCTGCTGCCCAAATGAGAAGCACGTATCCACTTCTCTAGATATTAAACAAGTGAATATAATCACTCCTTTTCTGTTCAGTACCATACCTTAGACTATTACCCACTTCTAATTTACGTCATCTTACTTTGACAGAGGCAGCCCCATGAATTTCAGCGTGTGGCTCTCGGATGAATAAGGGAAGGGCTGTCTAGAACTACTTTTACTTCAGCGCCCAGAGCGGTTACAGATAACTCAGAAAAGCAAGCTGTTTGCCAATGGGCTTGACCTCACTATATACAGCTAGGCACCTCCCTTGGCAAATGTTTTGGAGCATTAGCACCCTAAAAAAAAAAAAAATACTGTTCTCAGATGGCCATGTTATCTATCCACGGACATACCTTGCTCCACCCTCATCACAAAAAACTACTCCCGCCTTCCTATCTTTAGATTTTCTTGGCTGTAATTCCAACATTTAAATACACACTATGCAACTGTAACAACATAATAACGGGCCCTCTTAGAATAGCCCCGTCCCAAGATACCAGGAGAGAAGGGACTAACGTTCCTGCATTTATTGCTGTTTTTGCTGAAAGGACCCTCTCCAGCCAGTGACCTGCCAACTAAGACCGCAGCCATGGTATTGTCTTCATACCTCCTCTTCAGCTCCGTACTAAACATAGCCGCCTTGTAACATGCTTAACACAGAGCCTCACAGCTTGCCTCTTCTCAAAGCCACTTGTGTCTGCACACTTTCTAATCCTCTACTTTGCTTCCTCTGGAGTTAATACTCTGTGGCCTCTGTTCCAAAAAGGGAGGCATAGAAAACAGCTGCGGTGCCAACCAGTGGGGCTGAAAATGTGATATAATTGCTTAAATGTCTTTAAATTGCCTGCTAATTGCAACGTGATGTGGTCCTTTTGTAGGCTTCCACGAGAAGTTTTTGTACTGCAAGCGCCAGCTAACTTTTACTGGTCAGTCAATGAGTCACACTGTGGGCAGAAAATACATTTGGATCTTAACAACTAAAACTTAGCTAGCTTGATTTGCGTGTGTGATCCAAGTTAGTTTGCTGCTTAACTTTTTGGGGTCTGTTGGTTTTTTTGCATTTTAAATATTGGCTATCTTGAAAAAAGGAGTTGATTACAAAAGTGGTTGTACTTCTGTAACACGTTCTTTTCCTGAGAAGAGCTAGGTTTTTGGATTTCTCATCACCTGAATGAGCAAGATCGCCCAGCCTGTTGAGAAGGACAGGGATCTCAGAGGCTGGCTGCTCAAAGGCTCCACTGTATAAGCCTCTTCTAAAAGTCTCAACTCGCATATTCAAAAAGAAGAAAAAAAAGGAAAGAATCAATAATCCCTCTCTTTGAAACCGTAATACACATTACGTCCATTAGCTTTACACTGCACACATCCATCTGCATTTCAACTCTAAGCATCACCCAGAAGGAACCTAGCATTTTCTACTGCCCACGAGCAGTCCTACCCCCCCCCACCCCCAAAATGCCTCAGATTTCATTCTTTATATTACGCGATTGGATTTTAGGCACAAACATATGACATCGGGGAGAAAAGATTAAAAAAAAAAAAAAAGCAAATGTCCCCTAAAGCCTTTTTAAAGGGACTTTGGTATTAAGTACCAGTGACATATCAGCTATTATAACTGCTACTGTTTGTGTAAAATGAGCCTAGATAAAAGAGAGGTAATTAACACCTTTGTGAATATTGGCTTGTGTTCTTGCTTTCTATTCATTAATTTCCTTTTCCAACTCCTGGCCTCTAAAGTCTCCCAAAGGTAAGTATCTTTTTTATAGCAGGGACATAATACTTTTCTGGCTACGTGTTACACTGTCATGAAATCAAAGCCTTGCTGCGGCCTGCCACTCATATTTATGCAGTCCTGTGAGTATGCCTCTGCCGTGTGCGGCTCTTATTATTGGAGCCTGGCGTCATGTCTGGAATACGGCAGCCGGAGCGGCGTTCCTCCCCAGCCTGGGCTACAGCTCGTCCCATCCCGATGGGGCCGCAGCCGCCCTCAAAGCTGCAACCACGGCCTTGCAGGTGGAAGAAGTTTTGAAGGTTGGTGATGTGATGCTGCTGCAGGACTTGGGTGCTTGTTGCCAGGCAACTTTTTTTTTGCCAGTGTGGTCCTGTGCCCCCAGGCCTCGCTCGCCGGCACGGCCTCCCAGTGGTGCGCTGGCTGCCGCGAAGCCCGCGTTCACTGTCGCCCCCCCAAGACCTGCACGCACATTTGATGCGGTTGCATAATTACCACCGTCTCTTGCTCTTCAGCACCTCTAAGCTCAAGCGTGAAAGCCTCAGCATACACACACAGATCTGCACCAGCTCTCATGCCGCACCTATTCACATGAAAACCCAATTCCCATTCGCTCCACGGTCTGCTCTCGTTTGCAAAGAAAAAAGAAAAAGAAAAAAGAAAAAGAAAAAAGAAAAAGAAAAAAGAAAAAGAAAAAAGAAAAAGAAAAAAGAAAAAGAAAAAAGAAAAAGAAAAAAGAAAAAGAAAAAAGAAAAAGAAAAAAGAAAAAGAAAAAAGAAAAAGAAAAAAGAAAAAGAAAAAAGAAAAAGAAAAAAGAAAAAGAAAAAAGAAAAAGAAAAAAGAAAAAGAAAAAAGAAAAAGAAAAAAGAAAAAGAAAAAAGAAAAAGAAAAAAGAAAAAGAAAAAAGAAAAAGAAAAAAGAAAAAGAAAAAAGAAAAAGAAAAAAGAAAAAGAAAAAAGCCCAGTCCGCAAAGCAGGAGTGAAATCCTCCCCCTTCACACACCGATGCGATCCACGGTGTGGGCTTCAGGCAGCGCCGCCATTACCTGTCTTGACTGAGCTCTGCAAGGCGGCTTTGGACCACTTCCGTTGCGGGCTGCTTGCCCCCAGAAATCACTCACCTTCCTCTTCCCTGCAGAAGCTGTTTACCTCATTTGAAACCAAGTCAGCTTCTAGGCGCGAGCCTCCAAACTGCAGCCTCCCAACACACCAGGCCCAACAGCTCTCGCTGCGAGCGCAAGGATTCACCGGTTTGCTGATTTATGCGAGCGGAGGCGAATAATACGCTCGGGAGACTCGGGGGTGCTGCGGGCAGAGCACACAGTGCGGAGCCGGCTCAGCAGCCCAAAGCAAATGCCAGCTACACGTCAAGGGAGCAGTCTGGTATTTACAACTGCTCTGAACTGAAATGCAGATTGGAAATAGCCCCCCAGGAGAAGAGCCACCTCTGCTGAGGAGCGTTCCTGCTTCCTCCTGAGCGCACGGCTAACAGCTTCCTCTGCCTGGCTCGGCAGAACAAACATGTCTGAGACAAAAAGGAGAGGAAGGAAAACGTGCACCACAAAATCACTGTGAAATGCTACACAGAAATGAAATGCTGTTTGGACAGTGGTAGCTAGAGGGCTTTGTAGACCTCTGGAGCTACGTGGCCTAACGCCCTGCTCAGAGGAGGTCCATTTGTCAAAAGAAACGACCAGATGGCCCCCTAGGCCGGTACAGCTAAAGCCCACCGGTCCCTGCGGCTGACAAAACGCCAGTTACGTTTGATTCTCCAATTTCATTCCAGTCAGCGACACCTGACTGAGCAGGCACCCCTTTGCAGCTGGGCTCGACGAATCCAGCACCACACTCAAATCTGCACCTCTGGAGTGCCAAGCCTGAGCTGCTCCACCAGCACCCTCTTTACTTACTGAAGCTCTGGTGGGGGCAGGCCAGGGAACCTCCCAGAGGAGGAAAGATTTGCTTCGTGGTGTTGAGGCAGCACCAAGGAGTGGCACGAATGATATACGCAGGACAGCCACGTGCCAAGCAGCCAGGCCCAGCACCCCGGTGGCCCCTGGGCAAGCTCTGTAGCCCCTGACAGCCCTTGCACTAAGGAGGCTAAAACGGGGCAGCTTCAAGCAAGTCTCAGGGCACGAGTCAGATTAGGTCTACTGACTGCTGCAGGAGCAGACCGCTCTCTCATCAGCTTTTTCGTCACACCTGTCTCCTGCCCTTGTGAACATCCATGAGACTAGATTATGTGAGCTCTCTGATTTGTTCATCTGGTTTCAGGGGAGCGAAACTTGTGTACAAAAGGCACTCCTCTGCTTCCCAGGTTCGGACAAGACTGGAGCACCAGGGCAAACTGGAGACTCTTCCTGCAACACCTGAAGGCAGCATTATCTGCACATGTGCTTGAAACAAGTAGTCCTGGAAAAACCACTGTCAGCACTGCTTCATTCATCGACCCACTCTTTAACGTGTCCCCAACGGCAGAACCAGCAAGACAGCAGCAACCGAGGAGCCTTGGGCTGGGAAGCAGCCAGTTCTTCATGGCACTGGTGGGGCACAAAAACTTTCACAGCCCAGACTTTCTCACACTCTCTCTTCCCTCTGACCGCGGCTCCTGACACTAGTTAAGAAAGCTCCACCGCCCCTGGGCAATTCCACTCGGGCTATGAAGAAAAATTCCTTCCCATTAGCGCCACTGCCAAGTGACACAGCTCAGCACTAGGTACGGGCCACTGCTGACCCCTTGCGTCACTGCGGCCCCAAGAGAATCAACCACAACACCCTGGAGACGTACAACCTCTGAGACTGCTTTGGGATGCATGCGTACATCTGTCACGTCGGCTACTGCAGGCACACAAACAGAAATATGGCCCACGTGAGTTGACGTAGCAAGACAGGACATACGTTTCTCCAGAGAGAGGAAAGAAGAGCCTATTATTCAATAACAAAAATAAAAGGTAGCAATAATACACGCAGGTTGCGGGCAGTAGCTTTGCAACAATTTACGATGTCTTTAGCTCAATGGCAGTAAAGTTGCTTTGGGAATCCATGAATCTCAATTAGAAAACATGAACTCCCAGTCCTTTTTGTAGCATTACCCTTTTTTAGAAAACGTATAAATGTTTTAACTTGAACGTTGACCCACCTCGAGTATAGCAAAGAGCGTAAGCACCCGTCTGCGTTAGCCAAACGGCTCGCTCCAGTCTCTGATGACTGCTCCTTGCAAAACCAAGATACAGTCTATCCAATTTAAATCGGTGGGAAGGAAAGAAAAAAAGAAAAAAAAAAAAAAAGAAACAAGGAATAAGTCTTTTCTGTATATAAGCTTTTCCAGCCCACTATCGGTCAGAAAAAAAGGAAATATCTTCAGGCAACACAGTGCATTTAAGCCACTCCTGAACGTGTTCAAAATCAGTACAGAGGCATCACCAGTGACCTGGGTCCAGGTCAGAACTGACGGACTTCATAATTTTGGGTCAATCTCCTAAACTTTCTATTGCAATTTTCCCTCCTAGCACCTGTTTGTCTTCCGACTTAGAAATTCTTTTGGAGCAGAGAGAGTCTTACACACGCAGTGGGATGCCCAAACGTGCATATAGCCTCCTAGTACTAACACAGGATGGACCGTGAACAGTAAATGGCATAAACCATGGGAGAATCAGGCCTAACGTTCTCGACGGAGCAGGACAGGACATGAGATACCTAAATACTGCACAGAACATTTCCTGGGCTGTTACTGCAAAACCCTAGACACTAATCCACATTTTCTTCCTAAAACCTTACCAACTGGGAGAATCAAAGATTACAAGACGACTGACGAAAACAGCCTATTAAGGGATGCACGCCGTGGCCACATTGAGTGAGTTTTCAGGCACATGGACATGGAAACGCAGGTAGCCGCTCTGCTGTAGCCCCCTCCCCTACACCCGCGCTGGGAACAAAAGCCATGTCCTGCTGTCCTGGGTTAAAAATACTTCCTGGGAACTGCCCTGTCCGCCACACCTGGGAAACATCTGTCCTTCCATCCTTCAGAAAGGATGGCAAGACAGGCTTCACCTGGCACAATATCGAATATGATATGAGCCTAACAGAGGAATAAAGATGCAAGAATTCCTTTTCCCTAGTTATTTTACATTAATGCAACGTGGGTGTCCAACAGGCAGGAGAGCAGGAAGAGAGACGGCTCGTATGAGCCTGTCCTCCTTCAATCACCTCGACTCCCATATCCTTCCTGCCACCCGTGACTAGTTCTCTTGACACTCCTTTTTTAATACGCAGTCCAAGACGTTTTACAGTAAACGGCACCTTCTAACACTCGGCCAATTCCCCCCAGTTCAGAAGAGACGACATACCATTTCCTAGCGAGTCTCACAATTCCCTGGGGTGGCGAAGGGTCAAGGTGCTCGCTCACGTGCTGCAGCTCATGTGCTGCAGCATCTGTCCAAAGCACAGGAGCACCAACAGCTCCTGTTCCGCACAAACCTCGAGCTCCGAATCCCCCAAACAGGGAACTCTGAAGAAGGATGGGGAAAGGGACTAAAATCGCAACACGGCCATGATTTGCGATTGTGACAGGACAGACAAAAAAAAAAAAAAAAAAAGGCACAAAAGAAAGCTGATGAGCAACACTCAGAGCAGCAGCCCCCTCCGATGCCGCACACCACATCGCCATCTTTCCCACTCTGTTTTATACAGTAATCAAAGGATATTCTGAGCCTCTCAAAATGCCATCAGCCCTCATTGAGAATGAAATAGAGCACATCTCCACTGAAGACTTTACAGCAGTAATCATTACAGCATGCTGGCCTGAGCAGGGAGCTCTTACAGACAAAGATGGGTTTTAAAAATAAAATAAAAAAGCCTTCCTAAAATCTGAATAGAAACTTGATGATAATCTCCCAATTTTATTATGCAAGGGGGAAAAGAAACCCATAATTGTGCACTCTTGGTCTCTTCTAGCAAAGAATAGGCTTCTTGATGAAATGCCGAGCTGATTTAGAGCAGGGCTGAGGTTCTGGTGGCAATAATACTCTAAAAGAAATAACCATCCAACTGATTTGGATAAAATAATCATTTTTTAAACATTCTAAATCTAAACTTCAGCTGTGCTCCCTCCCACTT
Source organism: Struthio camelus (assembly GCF_040807025.1). NCBI lineage: Eukaryota > Metazoa > Chordata > Aves > Struthioniformes > Struthionidae > Struthio > Struthio camelus. The sequence goes on along the minus strand of NC_090947.1, from coordinate 6,571,327 downwards.
CTCCCCAACACATCTTTGGAGAGTCTTCTTATAGCTCCGATGATAACCTTTTTTTTTTCCCCCCTTCCCAACACCCGCCGCCCCCCAACCCCAGCATTTAGCAAGGGCAGACCCTACAGCGGCTAACGAAAGGCAGTTGAGGCTGCGTTGGCTTTCGTCCCCACCGAACGCACGCTCAGAGAGCGCCGTGTTTGGCCGAGGACGCTCCCGAGCATCGTGAGCGCTAGGCGCCAGCCGGGGCCCCACCGCCGCGGCAGCCTGCGGAGGACGGTCCCAGCCCGGGAGCCCTGACCGGCCAGGGCACCCCGGCGCTTGTGGGGCAAAGCCTCGGAGCTCTGCCAGGTGCCTTCCTGAACCACTACCCCTTGCGTTTTCAGGTGGGCTTATTATTTTAACACCACCACGAAAAACGATTCCACAGAAACGGACGCGTTTCGCTAGCAGCTTCTGTTTTACACTCAGTCACTCAAGGAAATGCTTCCCCAGCTCTCACAATTATTTCCTGACTCTTAGTCCATTTCTTCCATCTACTGGATTATGCAGAGTTGTTTAGCTTGCTTTTTTCCAAGAATGCCTCATCAGTGCAGCATGGAAATATTTATTACTTTCTTTCTTTTTACCTAGTGACTTTTTCCTTTTCAGGAGAGAAAAGAAAGTGGATCAGCTGTGAGCTCTCTTGACTGTTAACACAGCCAGCAGCTAATCATGGATTAAACAGCTGCTGCTTGATTTTAAACCAGTTTATACTAAAGCTTGGTAAATTTACATGTCGTATATCAAGGTCTGACGCAATACGTAGCTACAGCCTCTTGCACTGGTCCCTCTTCCTTTGCTGGGAGCGTTCACTTGCAGCAGGTCTCAACCAGGGGGTACTGTGACCTGGTGACTTGTTTTTAAATATGCATTAAATTTGTAGAAAGGATATGTTCAAACCAAAATGCCATAAAAAAAACTTTTAGGAAGTCTGAATAAATCTATGTGCCTGGATTCAGGAGCCTGAACGTGGTGGAACATAGCTAACAAGTTAAAAAATGCTTGTTTTAAGGCACTTGACCGGCAAAAAGCATGAGGCAATTTAGCAAGCTGGCCCTGCTCATCTTGTTCAGGCTGAGAAGGGCTTAGTCCTTCAGAAACACCACTGATTTCAGGCAGCCCAGTCACAAAGCAAAAGACTAATTGCCATAAAGCACTTTCAAAGCTACTCTGTCAAGAGTTGGGTATCAAATATTCTGTCCGAGTCCGACATAAGGGTTTTCTTCCCTTTTCCTCTGGCAAACTTAGCACATTTGAAAAAGGTCACATTCTAAATATATACATTTTGTGAAAAGCTTTCCTTTTTCAGGCAGATTATTAAAACGGAAATAACGTTCTGTCCAATGTATTTTATAGTGTATTCGTAATGTTTTTATTCTTCCTACTTTGCTCACCCTGAGCAATGAAATCAGGCTGGCTAGTACCAGTCCGGGATCGCTTCCTGCCTCTCACGGACAACAAGCTGCTTTGCGCTATCTACTTTTCCAACCAAGACTAAAGGCAGACATACCTCATGGAGTATTTCCCACAAGAAAAACGTTGCAGTAGGTAGAACATTTGTGACTAGACACCGACCAAGCACTAGCAGCTACTCAAAACTTCCTACTGCGAGCAGAGCACGATGAACAGGAGACTCCCACCCCCAGCGTGTCACTAAAACTTAAGGAAGCAGAAAAAGAGAATTTAAAACCCTGAAAAGGAGCTTGGGGGAACTTCCAGAATTACTCTGAGGTTTGGCTGTAGCAGCTGTAGCACCTGCTACTCTGTTAAACAGGCCTCAACTAGGAACATCCACAAAACATTATGACTTAATGAAAGGCATACAGAAGAGATTCATAAAAAGTTTCAGTATTCCTAACTAGTCAAGCAGTTTTTGAAGAAAGAAGAGAGCTAATGGGGAGATGCTGTCACAGCCTCATCTTCTGAAATGTTATCAAACCCTTTGATACAATGTCTAATTAACTTACAACTTCTGTTCTGGCACGGGAGATTTCTTTGCAACACTTGCGTGAGGAAGCAACACAGACTAGCAGCAAGGCAAAAGAACGACGACTAAGGTTTTCAGGCAATTTTGGATCACCTTTTGATTATAAGGAGGAGGAATTAACGAAATGGGACCACAAGCGGAAAAAAACTTGACTGGCAGACTGCAGTAATAAGCTTCAAATTTAAGTAAAGTCTTGGTCATATTAAGTTCTGTGAAGACGTTGGAAAAGCAGAGATGTGGCAAACACCACAAATCAATCCAAATAAGAAAAAGACATCAACACTCTTCTGCTTTAAGACTGAGCGTGTACAAATGGCACTATCCTACTTAGCCCCCGGAGCAGGGAAGATTTCTGGGAACCGGCAGCTCGCTCATCGAGCGCCAAAGGGTGCCTGGCGGACAGCCATAGGATCCAAACTCGACCTCAGCGCCAGCGCAACTGCCCAGTGACACTTGGAAAAAAGTTGCGATGCCTTCTCCATTCCAAATGATACAATCAAGGCAATCTGTCCAAAAGATAAACTCCAGCTCAAACAGAATTTCTGCACTTGCTGCAAAAACTGAGAGACAAGACTCTCTGGCCTACGCTATGCCAGAAGGGTAGACAAAAAACTTGCAACGACCCCATCTAGCCTTGGTGTCTCTTCCCACAATTTATCTTTGGGACAACTGTTTGACCGCTGTCAGTCCCACGCGGCCTGCAGAAAGAACCAGCTCCGAGAGCTTTGGCAGCAACGATTAACTTCCTTTACTTGCAGAGAAAGAAGCGGGGACGAGGAGCCTAACGGAAGGCACTGATTGCTACTAAAGCCCTGGACACAAGGAACGTTGCAGCACATCGTGACTCCTTCCTGCCTTCTCCTTTGCCGAGAGGGAAGGAGGCTATAACCCGCTGCTGGTTTTCCCCATCAGCAACGACAATACCTTCATCCTAGCGCTGCTGTGCCGGCCGGCCCCCAGGAAGTGCCCCTCCAAACCGCCTCCCTTCTGCTCTAACAGAGGACAGCGGTGCTTGCTGCTCCCCGCCCTCCCAGTCCGCTACATTTCAACACACAAAAGAGGCGGTATTAGAGCTCAGATCTGATCTTCTACTGCTGGAGCACTACAGGCGCCTGAGAAATTCATCTCTGTTGCCTAAGAACCTAATTAAAGTCACTTAATTCTGGTAGCAATCTCATGGGGTAAACAGTCCCCGCTGCCCATGGTGAGCTTTGGAAGGGAAGCCGAAATGGATCTTAAAACCACTTAAAACCTCCTCCTTTGCCATCTTGTAATTTTAAAATGCCTACTTTCTAAATTTAGAAACCCAAACAAATTAAACTCGGAGGTAAGTTCTTGCCGAGTTTCTCTCCGGAGCGATTGTTTTGTAGACAGCTGTTCAGCCACGAAATATTTCCAGGCCTAGTTGTGCGCCGGAGCAGTCCGAATGGCATACCAGAACCTACTCAGGCAACTAAAAAATGGCTTTTGGGGTACCAGTGTCAGCTAATCAGCGCTGTCTCCCTGGACATGCATTAGACTCCTCTCCTAAAAACCTAGCTCGGTATTTAATTGCAGGGTTGGCAGGTATTTCAATAATGTATAGTGTACAGAATAAAATCGCAGGGACAGCATCAGCGAGTAATGAACAGTATAAACAGTTTCCAGTGGGAATTAGCCAGGGATTTAGAGCAAAAGTATCATGGGGTAGAGCGAGTGCTTTCTGTATTAGTACTATCTCTGTGCACACAGGGCTGTACTTGTTACAAATACCTGAATGAATCACCTACTGACTGTGAACGCAGGACATCTGAGCGCTAGCTCAAGTCCTGTGCTTACGGAAACACGGCCGAGGATTCAGCTTATCTCTTTGAAGCACAGAGCTTCTAAAACTCCATATTTCTAGACTATTTCTAGACAACAGAATACAAAAGCTGGAAAAAGCCAAAGAGCTGCAATTGCAGCTGAGGAGTTCAGCTGCAATGAAAGAATTCAGTTTTGCTTAGGAGATGACTTTTATTTCAAAACCGCATCAGTCTCAGGACAGCCTCCAGAACAGAGGGCCCTGTTAAGGGCTACAGCATGCCCAGGCCTCAGCTCCTGGCAGTGCAGGTCCCAAAGACATGTTGGTGTAAAGCCAGCGCGGGTGTGACGGGACTGCTGAAGCTGTGCCTGAGCTTTGCACCTTCAGCCAATCTCAGTAATCCCTGGAGGCAGACAGATGTGACGCTGTCGGGGGGTGGGGGGGGTGGGGGGTGGAAATCCCCCAGCAGTTTTCCTACCTCCCAGTCTTCTTCCTATGGGCCACAGTTCCTTGCTATGAATTCGCATCCAAAGAGCTGCGATGCTCACCTAAAACTGTCAGTCCAGCGGGCCCAGAGACCGAGTACAACAGCATGCCATTAAGTAACTGGCTCCTTCTTTACTGAAACTACAATTAGAATAACTAAGATGGGAAATACAGCGTCTTTCAAGCTTCTGGTCTCTGAAAAAGACACAAAGATCACGCAGCTCTCATCTGTGCACTGTACTTGACCAAACTGCCTGGCAATCTGCCTGTAAAATTTTATTCGTTGGCAACAGTTAACACAAACTGCCTAAGCTGTATCAATTCATCTGGCATTTATGGTAACAGCAGCAACCATAATGAGGTTGTGCAGCATTAAAATTCTCTACGCCAGACAAGCAGACAAGCATAAATCACAAGCTATCCAAAGGAAACCCCCCAAAAGACAGAATCAGATAACCTGCACAGAGCGCTGTGATGGCACTTTGGTTCTGGGGGGTACCTGTAGCTGACATCCCTCTGTACTCAACTAGCTAGAGTAGATGCAATACTGCCTTACAACAGATACTGTGCATTTTGCTTCCAATCAACACGAATCTTCACTGAAAGAGAAGTTAATGCACCAAGAACCTGACTGCTTTAGGAAAACAGCAGACAAGTACGTAGCTTTCTGCGCAGCAGAGGAAATAAATGTATTGCTTCCAGGAAAGTCGTCTTTACAGCGGAAATCAAGACTGCTAAGACGCTACGGGGCTTTTGGCTCAGCCCTGAGCTCCTCCAGCAACGCGGTGCTGTGCCCTTCCTGCAATCTGGATGTGTGTGCCTGTATGGCAGTACTGGTGGTACTTTTAAGGATTACTAGCAAATAAAGCTCAGCCTTAAGCTCTTCTGAGATCCTGGACAAGCCTCAAAGCTAGAAAGATGAATAATCCTGTCATGGGACGGGAGTCAAGTCTCCAATGACTCCAGGAGCCGCTACGGTAAGTCAGCAAGACGTTCATCAGCAACTTCTTTACCCGTCTCCTCTTTTGCCCTTAAAAATGACCCCTCTATAAAGAGACTCCTGCAACAAAGAAAAGCACCATAAAGACGGAGGGGGTCTAAAAATACAGGGCTTACAGCTGGGTGCAAGCTCCCGTCCCCCAGCTACCCTCTCTGAGGTTACCTGGGTCAGAAGACTTGGCACAGAGTCTGAAAAATTTGGCAAAGAGTAATACCAGATCTGTTTAAGTGCTAGATTGCTATACGATGCCAGAGGAAAATTCCCACCAGTAGGGAGTTCCTCAAAGAGGGACACAGAGCTGCTGCTGTCATCCAATTGAACTGCAAAGCTCCCACTGACTTCAGTGGTACGAGATCAGAGTTTCGCACCAAGACAGAAATTGTGCGCTGCAGTGAGGAGACATCGCATCAACAACGTGATGGAGCCTCTCCGCGTGGCAAAAATAAAGGGCTGGGCTCCCTTGCTGCAGCTCTGCTGACTTCAAGGCCATCGTGTGTACACAAGCAGCTGTGACAGCAGGGTTTAAAGGTGGGCAAAGGCTGTGAGAAAGTTGCTTGAATTTTCACACGACAATAATAATAAACTTGTGTGTTTGCTTTCCATGAATATCCCAGTGAGTGCGTTGGCTGCCCAAACAGCACATTTTAAATAACTCTTTCAGAACATTTACTCTAGGATTTCTGTTGGAATTAATTCCCTGAGCTCCAGCTGACTTCCCAGCTCAGCTGGCTCTGAAGACAGAGGGCAAACGGAGCTGCTGAAAAGGTAGGTATGTTTTCCTATTAAACCCTTCTCCTTTAAATCTGCCCTAGTGTTTCCATCGTAAATATGGGTGTGAAATGAAACTCGCAAACCTTAAGAGCCTGGCTCTGCTCTCTCAACGCTACGTTGGTGCAAATGGTAGAAGTCCACTGTGTAAAACTAAGTGTGCGAGCAGCTTCAAAGCTAACCTTTGCTGTTTCCTTTTCTCCAAAGTTGGCAGCAAAGCAAACAGAACCTCTCCCGAGAGAGCTAGGAGTAAAATTAACTTATTTCAAATCAGCATCAACACTAAAAATTAACTCTTGTGGCCACAAAGAGGAAGCTTATTGATTATCGCTAAATAATGCATTATTTCTCCTTCGAAGGGTGCGGAATACACAGTACGGCAAAGGATAAGGGAAAACGCTACATCCTTATTCTGCATCTCACTGTCTTCCAGTGACGCAGGAAAAAAGCTACGGGAATCCTGCTCGGCCGGTGGGACCACAACTCAGCCTTTTCCAAAGACTCTTCTTATCCCACTGGAATCCCAGCGTCAAAAAATACTGGTAACGGTCGTGATTCACTTGCACAGGACTCCTCACTCCACTGTGGCTTTCTCCCCACAAGAAAGGGGACTCAAAGTCAGAGGCACTCATGGATGCAAGTTCCAGGCCACTTTTGTTATCCAGATCATTTCATGAGCCAGGGGAAAAGGCACTGCGGTAGAGCTGGGAGAATGAGTGCTATTTCAGCTCAATTGCTAAACGTAAAGAAAAAAAAAAATTGGAGAAACAAGACTGTTTGCATGAACTGAAGATTTTAGGGAATTAAAGAAATTATATGCTTTGCATGGGGTCATCTCAAAAAGTGGTTTTTTTTTTTTTTCCCCCAAGCCATTCGCCTCTTTGAAAAAAATGCAAAGGGTCTGTTTTAAAAACAAAACTACAGATCTGCCAGTTCTATCTATGCAGGTTTTTTCTAGATTTCCTGTGGCCCCGGGAAAGCTGTTCTGTCTTCTAGACTAGCCAGGTGGTAGCGAGAAGATCAGCGTAAGCAAAACAGTTTCAGTAACATATTTTAAATTGTTTTTTGTATTCGTCTCCTTGCCTTTAGAAAGGCTAGTAATTTCCCAATGGATTGATTATATATCATTTAAGATTAGTGCATCGCTTTACTCGGGAAAGGTGAAATAATTTCACGCCGAGTACAGTCAGAGCACAAATATTCACCCGACTTCAACTCTCTTTGCTCCTTTACTTACCTTGTCCCTGCCACACGTGGTGTACTCAGTTCAGGCCAGGGTGTGAATTTAGAACTATCTAGATTAAGGAGAAACGCCCACAAGATTTCTGAGCCAATAGGAATAAACACCAAAAGCTGAATGAGACTGCACTTAGTATCCAACACATGACTTTCTGCTAAAAGGAGCGTATGGAGGAAAAAAAAAAAAAAAAAAAAAAACCTCAAAACCAAAAACTTGAAGTCCCCACGTAATAAATACGTCTCGTGCCTGCCTGCATGTCCTTACCCGAGTAATGCCATTTTACCAAGTCTCCCTTTCGCGGGAAGGGTGGCGCTGGCACCTAGACTTCCAGGAGGATAAAGCCAAACACAGTAACGGGCCGAGGTCAGAGCTCCAGGCAGGCAGCTCAGGGGTGCAAAGGGGTTGAGGCAAGCTGAGCTGTCTGCTGCAGGGCGGCTGCAGCACCGAGGGTGACGCGTTTAATACGGGACCCGTTTCAGCAGACCTCATGCACCAGGTCCGAGCCTGCTGCTGGAGCTGTCAGCAGTCAAGACAGAAAAAGGTACCTCCGGAAGGTGACTTATCCCACTCTAAACGTCCAAGGCAGGCAGCAACAATCACTCACTGGATGCAGCCACCCTTCTCCCAATGACACAAACTGAAGTCCCGATGAAGAGCTTAGATTATATCCCTACCTTTTGGCTGGTTAGGGTTACATGAGCCGAATTCCACATAAATCCTCCCTGTGCCTCAGTTCCCCCCTGTAAAATAAACAGCATTTCCTTCCCTGACAGGAATGTTACAAAGGTAAACGTGCTAAAATCTGTCATGTGCTCAACCAAAACACCTGCTTGTGAAGGAGGGCCACGAAAGCACTGCATGTAAATGGGAAAAGGGGCTGGGTCCGAAATCTGGCTCCAGGCACAGAAGCAGCATTATCTATATATTCCAGCTGCCCTCAGCTGCATCAGTGCCAACCCTGTCCAGAGAACTGGGTTGCAGGGACAGGAGAATCAGAGCAACGGACTCCCTGGCCATGGCGGCGCGCAATGGAGAAACAACACTGCCTGACTTGACAAGCCTCAGCTGTGTGTTCAGGACAGGCACATCAAGCCAAGCCTTTGCTCGCTCAAGGCTGAGCCATGAATTTATAATCCACTGAAGCACAACAAACAGGGAACCCGGTGACATCATCTTCATCGCTGCTCTCTTTACAACGCAACTTGTCATTTCCAAGGCAACTGGGGCCTGCGTTTGATTAGCGTACCTAAATTGCTACCTGTGCTTTTGTAATAACCAGTATTTTCCGTCAGGACTCGCTCTTACCCTGTTAGAATCAATTCTTGTCCTAGAAGTGTAGATGGGAGGAGGGATGTTGAAGGCTTGAGGAACAAGATATTCTTCAGCATCCATCATATCTTCCAGGTCTTCTTCATCGAGAAGGTTCTGGAAGAACTTGCTGTCATTTGGGCTTGGGAGCTTCATACGATCGTCTCCCTGAGCAGGTTATGTGGAGAGAGGAAAATAGCAAAGAGATGGATTAATTTCCCAACTGGGAGCTTCAGCCTTCTTCATGTCCTAGCAGGCAGGCTGCAGGGACCTCACAGGCTGCTTTGATTGCTCTAAGGCACCACATCCACATCATTTGTTTTGTTTTGTTTTTTCACATCTTTTTTTTTTTTTTTTAAAACTAGGAATACGATGACAGAAAGGGAATAACTGCATAAATCAAGCAATGTCATTTTTCGGCATTCTTGTGATTGAGCTTTTATTCTTTCTTCTCCCTTTTTCCCACACAAGCTCTGTTTCTGACCCCAGTTCTGCCACGGCCTGATGTATTCTGTGAAATATCTCAGCTATTTAGGCTCACATAGGGAAAAAAACATGGAAGCTGCTGGGTCTGGGAATTTGCTTTATTTTCATCTGTGTTTTTAGGGACTCGGGGGCTAAATTTCCCTCTCATCCGTAAGGAAGGCTCTGCAGAACGTAACAGCACTGAAAGCGATAAAAATCAACTCGGGTAACAATAAATAACAACACCGATTAATATTTTTATCTAAATAGCACCTACAAGTGACAGCGCAAGGCAGGGCTGCGCTTTGCTCAGTGCCAGAAAACGTCAGAGAAGGCAGGCAATGCCTCAACCACCCAACAGCCTGTAGAAAACGATACTAAACTTAACTGTATGGAGAAAGAACGGCATCCCTCTCCTCCAGAATTATTATGCCACGCGCCAAACATATATATGTATGTAAATACATAAATATATATGTATATAGCACACACACAGAGGCCAGTTTAGAAGTTCAGCAACAAGCTTGTCATTCTTCATTGTATTTGGGGGGGGGGGAATGGGGGAGTCATAGCAGCAGAGACATCAGCGCAGTAGAGTTGGCCTGGTTTCTCTTACAGAAGCGTGTGGCTTATACTGACAACAAGGATCACTGGAGAAGAAGCCTCCCAGGCTGAAATACTCACCAGACTACATAACAGAGAAGAGGAGGGGAGGGAAAGGGAAGAAAAAGAAAGAGGTACTTGGAATGGGGAAAGATGTCGTAGCTAACAAAGTAAGTTAAAAGTGATTCCAGACAAATCAGCCTGGTTGTCAGCTGAACTTATATTTCAAGTTCTACATTCAGCACCACAATACACCGTGTATAGACTAGCATGTGCACACACTGAAGTGGAGCACTGTAAGGTGACAGTAGTGCTAGTACCACAAGCAGTCAGGACACATGAAAGCAGCAGCAACTGTTACTTCCAGAGGCTCTCCAGCTAGGAAGTCTTCTACCAGTGTGAAGCCAAGGACCAGCTGGATTTATCTCCACGTTGTACTCCATGACTCAGGGCAGATGTAGCATAGAAGTATCTTCATCTGGATCAAACTAATACCATGCTTTGGTCTCTGGTTTTTCAACATCACCTTATTTATTTTAGTCTTCTTCCATTTGCGTTTGCAGTGCTCACATACTAGCACCATCTAAGGACCTTAACAAATGGATGGGTTCATTTTTCGTGGCTTGAGTCTCAGTTGCAGCTCCAGAGTTTAAAAGCCTAACTTATTTTTCCCAAAGAAGTCAAGCATTACGGTATCCCATTCTTCGAATGGAAACTTTTTGGGGGAGTGGGGGGAGTTAAGCGAGAAAATTCTCCTGAGTTCTGCTTTTCAGATGGGGGAAAATCTGACGAGGACTGCATTTTGAGAAAGGATGCCAGAAGGGGCATCCCTGAAACTCTAACTTTGAACTCATAGCTTTTTTGGCGATTGTTATCAGTAACAAAATATTAACAGTGAAGCTTTCTGTGCCCACATAAACAACTCCGGGCTATTGCAGAACGTAGGAGTTAAAGAAAAAAAGATGCCTGCGCTCAGGGTGTACGCAGCTTTAGCTAGAGGTAGGCAGTAGATATGGCTATACTAGTATTTCCAGGGTGCCACAGTGATGCTGTGGGTCTATCACAGGGACTGCAAAGCGCTGCAACCTGTACAGAGTCTACAGAGTGCAAGGAGAATATAGGGGGAAAATTCCTGTCTAGCATTAGGGAGGCACCAATGCCACCTGATTCCCTGTCTTCTGAGAAGCTTCTATGTTTCCACTATCTTTCTTATGACTTTGACAGCACAGGGAAGAGTCTCTTCAAGACACACACCCCCCCCCCCCCCCTTTGATCAGGCCAAGCAATAGCAGAACCAAGCCAGTCCTCGGTCTAAAGTAGGTCCACTGATGGACAGACCTCGTCCTTAATTTCTGTAGAGGATAAAAATATTCAGCAGCTTGCAAAGCCACGCCATGTATACGTGCTCACAAATACAGGCTGAAGAGGTGAATTTCAGGTGCTTTCTTATTTTTCAAATAATTACACTGGCCATTCTACTTCATTATCGCACAGTACTATAGTCGCTGCGCTTGCTGTGTTTTGTCAAGGTGCTCTTGAACTCAGGAGGAACAGCAGCAGCCCCCTCAACAGCAGGGTCTGGCAGACAGAATTCAATTTTTTCACCAGTATTGCAGAGTTGCTTACCTGAATAACCAGGTATCTTTGAGGGTCTCGAGCCATTCTAGAAAATTCAGCAGCCAGCTCCTTGAATTTAGGCCGACTGTCAGCATCAATCATCCAGCCTGGGGACAGATCAAAGACAAAGAAAACAGTTAATTGTCAAGCAGATAAAGCATGCCATTTGTAAAAATGCACACGTCCTTGACAGTTCTGGCCTAGAGAGAAGATGAAATGAAGAGCCCAAGAAAACGGGCAATGAATCTGTGGTACATCTAAAATGGAAAACACCTGGTCTCGGTCAGAGGAGACTGGATGCTGCATACTGCAGGAGTTTCTTCTTAATTTGCTCCGCACTCCTGTTCCTCATCCCCAAAACAGTGACAGTAACAATGCCTTGTAACTTTTCCTGTGTATTGCTTGCTCGTTCAGATACCAACTCTGTCTTCTATTATAGATCGGTCCAACCTTTAATGTAACGAATATCTGATCTCATTATTACTAAGTCACCGCTAAATACAGTTTTAAACTGACCTACTATAGTCTACTGCGGCTCAGATTATGAAGAGCTCTTCAACAGATCTGCAAGATTACTGACCTCCCATCCCAGCTTTCAGATAATTCTGCATTAATGTGGCTGCATCATTAACACAGACCACACACAAAGCATTAGACAGTATTTTAATTATGCCAGGATGCTTCTTTGGTCCTTCATTATCCAAGAAATGTTCATTAGGAACCACAGTTCTCAATCCCCTTTAATGTTTTCTGCAAAACAAGCAAGCAGTGCAAGAGCTCTCCACCAGCAACTGGTTTATCTCAGTGTCAGCTGCTTCTAATGGGAGATTCTATCAGCTGCTTCCCAAAAACATGTTGTTCTTTGCCAGGGAGGCTACATGAAGCAGGCCTTATCTCCTTCACTCCTTTAACTGAAGGAGGGACCAAAGCGGAAGGAACAAAGCCACTAGAGCTTATAAAGAACTTCACACAAATGTTACAGGACTACACATGTTCATCTAGCCATGACTTTCCTTCTTCTGGAATACCCAACCTGCTAGCACCAGCTTTTGCTCGCTGGGGATTGCCTCATACCCATTAGAGCTGCCACCAGCTTAAGGCCCAGTTGGAATAAAATCTGGCAAGGGATGTCAAGGACAACAAGAAGGGGTTCTACAAATACAATCAGTAGCAAAAAGACGACTAGGGAAAACGTGGGCCTGCTGCTGAACGGGGTGGGTGCCATGGTGACGAAGGATACAGAGAAGGCAGAGTTGCTGAATGCCCCCTTTGCTTCTTCACTGCTAAGGCCAGCCCTCAAGCATTTCAGACCCTGGAGACAAGAGAGGAAGGCTGGAGAAAGGAAGACTCTCCCTTGGCTGAGGAGGATCAGGTCAGAGATGATTTGGGCAAACATGACACCCACAAATCCACGGGCCCTGATGGGATGCACCCACGAGTGCTGAGGGAGCTGGCGGATGTTATCGCTAGGCCACTCTCCATCATCTTGGAAGGGTCCTGGAGATCAGGAGCGGTGCCTGAGGACTGGAAGAAAGGCCACGTCACCCCAGTCTTCAAAAAGGACAAGAAAGAGGAGCCAGGAAGAAACTGCAGGCCTGTCAGCCTCTCCTCCGTCACTGGAAAGGTGATGGAACAGCTCATTCTGAAGGTCATCACTAAACATATGGAGGACAAGAAGGTGAGCAGGAGTAGTCAGCACGGATTCACCAAAGGGACATCATGCTTGACCAAGCTGATAGCCTTCTCTGATGGAATGACTGGCTGGGTAGATGAGGGCAGAGCAGTGGATGTTGTCTCCCTGGACTTCAGCAAGGCTTTTGACACTGTCTCCCATCACATCCTCCTAGGTAAGCTCAGGAAGTGTGGGCTGGATGAGTGGACGGCGAGGTGGCTTGAGAACTGGCTGGATGGCCGAGCGCAGAGGGTTGTGGTGAATGGCGCAGAGTCAAGTTGGAGGCCTGTGGCTAGTGGTGTCCCCCAGGGGTCAGTCCTGGGTCCAGTCTTGTTCAATATATTCCTCAATGACCTGGAGGAAGGGACAGAGTGCACCCTCAGCAAGTTTGCTGATGATACTAAACTGGGGGGAGAGGCTAACACACCAGAAGGCTGTGCTGCCATTCAGAGGGACCTGGACAGGCTGGAGAGCTGGGCAGAGAGGAACCTCATGAAGTTCAACAAAGGCAAGTGCAAGGTCCTGCACCTAGGCAGGAATAACCCCATGCACCAGCACAGGCTAGGGGTTGACCTGCTGGAAAGCAGCTCTGCAGAGAAGGATCTGAGGGTCCTAGTGGACAATCAGTTAACCATGAGGCAGCACTGTGTCCTTGTAGCCAAGAAGGCCCATGGGAGCCTGGGGTGCATTAGGCAGAGTGTTGCCAGCAGGTGGAGGGAGGTGATCCTGCCCCTCTCCTCAGCCCTGGGGAGGCCTCACCTCGAGTACTGTGTCCAGTTCTGGGCTCCCCAGTACAAGAGAGACATGGCACTCCTGGGGAAGAGTCCAGCGGAGGGCTACCAAGAGGATTAGAGGGCTGGAGCATCTCTCCTATGAAGAAAGACTGCAAGAGCTGGGCCTGTTCAGCCTGGAGAAGAGAAGATTGAGAGGGGATCTCATCAACGTGTCCAAGTATCTGAAGGGGGGGGGAGGGGTGTCAAGAGGATGAGGCCAGCCTCTTCTCCGTGGTGCCCAGCAACAGGACAAGAGGCAACGAGCAGAAACTGAACCACAGGAAGGTCCATCTAAACTTGAGAAAAAACTTCTTCACTGTGAGGGTGACAGAGCATTGGAACAGGTTGCCCAGAGAGGGAGTGGAGTCTCCTTTCCTGGAGATGTTCAAAACCCGTCTGGACGCGATCCTGGGCAATATGCTCTAGGTGACCCTGCTTGAGCAGGGGGGTTGGACTAGATGATCTCCAGAGGTCCCTTCCAACCTCAACCATTCTGTGATTCTGCAAATATTTTGGCGTTCAATCAACATAAGGTCCATGATAATCCAAGTGTCCTCCTTCTTCTACTTTCCAGATCTGCCAGAGCACATTAAGACTGCTAACTGCTGTGAGCCTGGTTCTGCAAACATTTATTTGTAAATAATAAATGAGAGGTATACCAGTCTTCTTGCTGAAATCACCAGGACATGGCTTAAATATTATTTGGCTTCAGTAAGACTCACAGAATTGCCTTTAGTGTAGGAATGCAATCATAAGGAGAACTGATGTATTAAAAACTTCTATTGATTTTTTTCAAGGTAACATTTGAGACAGTTGTATGCCAGCTGTCCTTGTACCAATGTGTAATAACAACCGATAGCTGATGTTGAAAAAGAAATCCTTCTATATATCCCTACCTCAAACGTTGGTAGTAATTCCAGGGGCATTGCAGGTACCAGTTTTGGGGATTCAAATCTTGCCTGCTTCTGCTATGTGCAGCCTGAAGTACCTTCAGCCACGTTGAAAACTCCTCCGCAGCGCCCTGCCTAAGCGCCTGACAGAGTCATGATATCCCCCTAATCTCTGAAGTATCCTTTGGGATATGGGCAGTTCTCTATTGTCTCAAATTTCTACATGCATCCAAAACTGAACAACCTAGTATTACTCACGTGGTGTTCAAACTTTCCACTACTAAGCCGTGCAGTCCTCAATATGTCAACAGAGGGTTGGGGGGAGAAGGAGAGATGAAGTTACGTATATTCCAAAGACAAACTCCCGGGCTGGATAAGGTGTTCACACTACGAGCTTCATGAACTACAAGCAACTCTGAGCAGAATTTTACGGAGAAGATATGTATTTACCTTCTCCAGTTTTATCTTCTTTCTTCCAGTGTTTTTGTGTACAAAGCAAAAGGGAAAGGCCAGTATCAGACAGATGAGATGGCTGTGTGTTAATCTCACCTAAATTAAGTCAGAAACACCAGAGAAATGTTCCTAATTCTTTTTAAATTAGAAGCCTAGCCTTGGAGGATAGTCACTAGTGTGGGTATCTTGTAGGTAAAAGGGTAAGAAAAAACCACGAACAAACTGTTTTCAATGGTAGGAAGAAACCACGAGCCAACTGTTTTCCTTCTTTGCTTAAGGTAAAAATATCCGTAAGTTATTGCACTGGACTAAGAACGACCAAAAAAAAAAAAAAAATCCTCCTCTCTGTAGAGTTTCTTATCTTAATGTAATGTTGCTTTTTGTTATTACTATTGGAATTATCAATACTGCTATTAACAATAAAACATTTATGCTTCCTTTCCTCAATATCTGGAGCCAGCATTTCCCCTTACAACCTTCACTGGCTGACTATCCATATACCATAATTATGTTTAATACTATCTTTTTTAACATCAAAATCAATTGTCATGGAAATGACAAGGGCTTACAATAACAATCACGTAATTTTGACTTCACAGCAAGAATGTGAGATAGCATCTGACAGTAATAAGAAGCTGAGCTAACTCAACCCTTCAAGACTAAATTCATATCTTTTGCAATTGCAAAACATGCGCATGCAGTGTTTAAATGCAATTTACAGAATCTTAGGAAGCTTTTCTTTTGAAATAGTACGCACTATTACCTGGGACTGTCAGAGACTGTAGACATAAATGTTCTAAAATAGTATTCATTTTGCAATGAGCACAGAGATATTAAAAGCTGCAGTTACTTACATTTCACCATCACCATATAAACATCAATAGTGCAGATCGGAGGCTGGGGCAACCGCTCGCCCTTCTCTAAGAGGTCAGGGATCTCACGAGTCGGGATTCCATCGTATGGCTTTCCACCAAAGGTCATCAGCTCCCAGATAGTGACTCCTAAACAACAACGACAAAAAATCTGCTAAGACTTAAGGTCATACTTCTCAGAATCCTTAGCCATTTCTTACAGGTCCATACTGTGGCTCAGCTCTGGATCAATATGCGATGGCCAATCTCTTCTTCACTGCCTTTAAGACGACTTAAGTTTGGTCTGTCACATAAAGAGCTCTGGACAACGGTTAAACTGTGCTAGAGTGTTAATCTCTAGATGCAATTTCCTTGTTTTTATTGGCCTAAGAGGAACCGTGAGAGATCTGAGACACGAGAGAAAGCTCTAAGACAAATAAACGGTGGGCAAGTAAATGGATGCAACAACAGAAGAATATATCTTGCTCCTTTACCATATCAAAGGGGGAAATGAATGGCTGATGAACACTATTATTTTAAAGGGAAAAAACACAGATGTTCCCTAACTGAGAGCATCAATTTCCCACAAAGGTACCAAGCTGAATAATGTTATGTCATTGTCTTTGCCTTGTAAGTCATTCACACAGCCCCTTGTTATTATATTTTTCCTTCAATCGCCTTATGGATTTGAGTTATGATAGTGCTGTGCTTCAAAACCAAGCTCCTCTTCTTGAACAGCCGTAGGATTTGTTTTGTCAGTTGAGCAGGAAAATAAAGACCTTATATCTTAAGTAACAGAATCTATCCCCAAACACAATCTTAAATATTGAAAATGCTGCTTTCACAACAGTTTGCTCCGCTTTCCTTTTATTTTTATTGCAAAGGTCATTTAAAACATGCCTCCAGATCACTAACTATATTATGCCAACTGTCATGCTAATCTGAAAAGTGATGGGTAAAAATACCATATGCATAAAACACATTTAGTTCACCGTCATTCACCTCCTGGCTGATGTTCAGTAACTGTAACTTGTCAGTCGTTTTTGGTTTTGTTCCTCCAGATTACAGATATTATGGGCTTCCTGCTTTTAAAATGAATTTCATAAATGGAGGCATATTTTTTCCTAAGTGCAGTGATACAGAATTTGAGGAGAAAGAGCAGGTTTACATCATCAATTTAATTACCATATATTTTTCTTAGCTAGACAGAAGAGGGCAAGCTACCCAGCCACAGCAAACAGCATCTTTTGCTGCTACCCACAGGTAGAAGAGAGTAGTGAACAGAATTGTACACCTTTTTGTTTCAAAATTACAGGATACAGGAAATGCAAATGGAGATCTGTAACCCTAGATACTGCTGGAAAGTTCCACTCAAAGGCACAATGATTTTATTAGTAATAGCTGTACTAGAAGAACACGCAGACAGCTCAGCAGATGTGGCACAGTAGCTCGTCCGGGTAAGAGAATCAACAACATTAAACACACACCTCATTTATCAAACGTTATTTTTTGTGTGCGGAGTCCTCATGAACCGACCTGTCTAACCAATTCCTATGTCATCTGTGAAATGAAACCCATGCCTGTTTTGGGTAGCTTGGGGCTCATCTCTCTCCTCCTCCTTTCTCCCACTGTATTTGCTCCGTGTTAGGACAAATTCCCTTTTATCTCACTGTAGGTCCCGAAAGTCCCATAAGCCTGAAAGTGTTGACGCTCAGGCCTTTTAGAGTTAAGATTTTCAAAGGACTGCTGAAAATTAGGACCCGCAGACATATTTTTAATGAATCTGTGGCTAAGCGGAAAGGGGTCGTTTTCAGTCATCACAATCAGCCAAACTGCTACCAAAACCAGACCTTACGGCAGTCATCCCGGCAGGGACATTGCGATAAAGTATTTCGGTGAGCAGTAAAGTAACACAGGAGACAAGTAACAACTGCTGTTTAGAGATACGCATTCAAAAAAAGGGGGGGGAGGAGGAGGAAGGAAAAACACTGGAATTAACTCCTCTAGGAAAAGAAGAAATCTGTTAAAAAACAAACAAACAACAAAAAAAACAACCCAGAACTTGGTTTAATGCATTACATGAGACAAATTTTCAAACAAGTCACGTGAAGATTTACCATAGCTCCAAACATCACTCTGATGGGTAAATTTCCTGTAGTGTATACACTCCAGAGCCATCCACTTAATTGGCATCTAGGGAAAGAAAAGAGAAGTACAGCTTAAAAATAGAATATTAAAATAATATGACTAGATCCTAAATGATCTAGACATCAGCGTCTTCCTTGTATCCCTTTCCAAGGGCAAACTTACCAAAAAGCAGTAGCACCCCTGCAGAGGAAATAGTTATTGCTGCCTTCTACAACTGAGCTGAATTCGATAGGCTTGGACTCACAAAACATACTGAGGTGAGAAATCTAAATAAATTGCCTGCCCAACCTTTCATAGCACCCACGTTTCAGTGATTCAGATATAATGGAACACCTTACTTTTTTGTCGTGCCTGCAGTTTGTATCCCAAGTCCACCACCTAGTTTCTCCCCTGTAAGGATGGGACAAACGCAAAAGCTACATTCAACCTCCCGAAGTCTGAAGTGGAGCACAGAAGCTGGAATTCGGGAGCTCTTCTTGCTCAAGGGTTTGCAAAACCAGGCACTGTTACCTTGATGGCTCTCTAGCTAGGCTATTTAATAATGCACTGTCTGTAAGATTTCACAGTCCGTGTAATCATCATCATCAGTGTAAAAAAGCAGTAGGGAGGATTCACTGTGCTTAATTTTTGACTCCTAACGTACGTGTTAGGAAGGCAGTTCTCTTGCTCATTCTCTGTGTCATTAACGCAGGCAGTGAGAAAGGTTTCTCCAGAAAGCCCAAGGTCGCAAGGTAGCGTCTGGCTGTGAATTACCTCCCCTCTTGGGGGAGCTCATCTACCTTCCTGATAGAAAAGGGTGAGCAGGCAGACACAAACTTCGGTTTGGCATAAGGGTTTCCCCTCCTGGGATCACGTTAAGATGAAATTCCCAGTGTTTTCCTTTCCTGAGCGAGACCCCTGAAGCACAGCCTTGCAGTCCATTGATTTCTAATGGACAGACACATAACCTGAGTTTTATCTGGCCAGACACATAACCTGAGTTTTATCTGGCCAGACACATAACCTGAGTTTTATCTGGCATGGCCTTGTAGGGGTCCTGTCTAACTTGGAACTATGGAACACGCAGTGGAATAAACCCTCAACTGAAGAAAGACATTACGGCATGCAATATCTGAACAGATGGTGGGTGTAAAAGCAGAGGATGTGTCTTCGTTCAAACCCTTATGAAAATACCTTCCATGCAGTTGACTCATGATCATAACCTATACAGAGCTATGGCAAAAATAGCACTCTTTATTAAAGGCTGGCTTAGCACTTGCAAAGACAGTTCATCCTCCTCCACTAAGCTCTGCCGAAGTGCATTACTTTCATCCCCATCAAACTCAATAGGGCTGTTCCAAGCTGGAACAGTAAAGCCACCTCATGGGATAACAGGATGAATCTGGTTGGAAGGGGCTGCAGGTCTCCAGTGAGACCTCTGGCTCAAAGCAGGGTCAGTTTTAACATCACATCAAGTTACTCAGAGTTTTATCCAGCCTGGTCTTGAAAACCTCCGAGGATGGGGGACTGCACAACCTCTCTGGGCAACCTACTCCACTGTTTGTCCTCACAGTGAAAAAATTTTTCCTTTTATCCAGGCTGAACTTCTCTTAGCATGCTTACAATACAACTTTAAACTGCAAATGTTTTCTGGATTTAATAGGACACCTTTCTGGAACGGGGAAGTGACAACCCTGATGCGTAAACCGTGCTCCAGAACTCCCACGAGTGTGATTGGCCTCACAAGTCCGAGACGCCACCTAACAGCTGCCAAGAACAGCTGGTTTGCAAGGACCAGCTCATTTTCTGTCATTCACTGGCTGATGGAGGGAAGACGCAGAAGAGGCAGAGGGGTTACGGAAGAGGGAATGAGAGAACCAAAGGCATCAGGGAAGACTGCTAAACCTCCACCCTCCCTGCCAGGAGGTATTTTTACTGGGGCAAATGAAAGGAGTTACCAGTGCTTTCCCAACTTCTTCACCTCATTCACTGCAACGCTAACGTGACCCATGCAACAGCTGCCAAGGGCAGCAGCACTACAAATAAGGCAGCAGACCAACCAGGGGAAAAGCACCTACTGTCATTAGCTGTTTTTTCCCAGACACGGGGTAAGCGAGTGGAAAAAAAAACACAGGTAGCAAGCAGACGGAAAGCAAACTGAACGTTTGAGAAAAGGAGTGACAGGAGAGGCAGAGCCACTTGGGATTCTGTGATGCAGGACAGACTGAAACGTGGAATTTCAAGTTGTTTAGGGAGCAGGCAGCAGAAGAACATATTTATGGCCTTCTGAATTTTGTCATGCTTCAATGTGAAGGCGTTATTAAGTGTGTGAGGCACTGTGTGGAAGTTCCGAGCTGTGCTGAAAAGTAATATGGGAAAAAGTCTGGTTTCCAAGTCATCCTGAAGCCATCTTTTCAGTGGGCTGGCAGTCAGAACGGCCCTGGACACTCGGAAGAAGGCTCTTTCACTGTCACACAAGAAGTGGCTCTTTGCAGAGCATATCCAAACTCTTTCATCTGCTACAAATACAAACATGTTTTTTTGTGGCCTTCCTCTCTGTTTCTTGGAGAAAGACCTATCTGGGAAAACGGACTTGCAAAACTACTGAGGTCCATCCTGGCTGGAGAAAGGGGACCCGCTAGCAATGCGCTACAACAGCCATCACTCCCTGGACTGACTTCAAAACTCTTCAACACAAGATACAAAATGAAGCACAAGAGCAAAACCTAATTCTGAGTGTGAAAGCCGTTCAGAAGATGTTATTGATGGACCTGTAGAAACTCACTGAGCAAAAACAAATAGCTTTTATGTTTGGTATCACAACACAGTTAACTGCTAGAATAAAGGGCTCTGCTAAGTCACTGAACATACTTATATGCATACTATAGTCCCTTAAGGATACACTGTCCTAAAACTTCAGGAGATGCAGAAAGGGTGACATATTTACCTCCAGAAACGTAGAGTACTCACCTTCCCTCCATCAGCATTATACTCCTTCTCATCCCCTTCCAAAAGCCTGGCTAGGCCAAAGTCAGTGATCTTCACATGGTTTGGGGATTTCACCAAGACGTTACGCGCTGCCAAGTCCCGGTGAACGAGTCTCCTCTCTTCCAGGTACATCATTCCCTGAAGGGCAAAGAACAATAAAATAATCTTTGGGAAGTCATACATGAATTTTTAGAACTACTTTCCACAGTCTTGTAAAATTTCTCTCTCTTGTTATTATCCGCAATAATAAAAGGGCCTAGAGGCCAGACCTTCAGCATCGCCCTGCTCTGAGCAAGAGGTGGGATAAGACGACCCCCTTCCAACTTGAATGATTCTAAGAATCTGTGAGTCTACGGTAGGCGCCAAAACCAAACCAAAACAAAAAATACAGAGATCTCCCTTGCTCCAGCAAGTTAAAAACTAGAAAGGGAAGATGAAGAAAAGAAATAGTACAGTCTCTGTTTTTTTTTTCAGACAGGAAATCTGAAGCCGAAAGATGTTAAGTGACTTCGCCAGAGTCATACAGAAATTTGGCCAGACTGAGAAATAATCTCCGATCTTCTAAGTTCCAGGCCAGCGTCTTGAATTCAAGATGATGCTTCTTTTCCATCTCCATGTGTTTAAGTTAGACACAAATTTTCAGTACCCTCAGTGAAGCAGGAGGAAAACATTTCTGCGTTCCATGGGCTGCAATCCGCTTGTCTTTTCACTTCCTTAAAATTTTCTATGTATTATAATTATATATTAGCTCAATGGCCAATGTTTTTTATGAGCATATATATTCTGTGAAAAGTCCTTTCGCCAACAAGCCCATCCAGCTGCCTTTAAAGATAAGCTAACATATATTCAAGCTGCCTAGCCTTAATCCGTCTCTGACTCTGATAAGAGACTAACCATCTACCATCAGCATGGAACTTTACATGACGCTTTGTGACACTGAGATGAACACTGGTATCTTGGTCTCATTAATTATATGACATATAAAGGATACTCCGGCAGGGTTACAAGCCTATAATTTCATTAAAAGGCATTTATGACATTAACCATCATTATAAGGACCTATGGATGAAATTACGTACTTGGTAATCACCCTTACGGTATCTCTTAATATATTAAGCTCTATATAATATATATGATAATTTTAAAAAAGCCATTGTTGAATACCAAAGAGATCATAGCAACATAAAATACAGATGATTAGTCCCAAGTAATGATTAAAATGACTAAATTCCTCAGTGTCAGGGGCCAGCTTCGATTCCCTTTCAGAGTGTGGGATGCTCCAACACGCGCGTATCAGCGGGACAACACATAAGCCACTCCTCCCACTCATCCGGTCCAAATGCTGCCCTTTCTTGACAGAAGGTGGATGTCTTTACAGAATCAGAGAAGGGTTGAGGTTGGAAGGGACCTCTGGAGATCATCTAGTCCAACCCCCCCCTGCTCAAGCAGGGTCACCCAGAGCACGCCGCCCAGGATTGCGTCCAGGAAGCTTTTGAGTATCTCCAGGGAAAGAGACTCCACAACCTGTCTGGGCAACCTGGTCCAGTGCTCAGTCACCCTCACAGGAAAGAAGTTTGTCCTCATGTCAGATAGAACTTCCTGTGTTTCTGTTTGTGCCCATTGCCTCTCGCCCTGTCGCTGGGCGCCACGGAGAAGAGTCTGGCCCCATCCTCTTGACACCCTCCCTTTAGATATTTGCACAGATTGATCAGATCCCCTCTCAGTCTTCTCTTCTCCAGGCTGAAGAGTCCCAGCTCCCTCGGCCTTTCCTCTTAGGAGAGAGCCTCCAGTCCCTTAATCAGCTTAGCAGACCTTCGCTGGACTCGCTTACAAAAGGTATCAAGTGGAGCTCTTAACTGCTTTGGCTTTAAGTGAAAAATCTCAGCGCAAACACTGCTAAAAGGTTTGGAAACGTGTAGGAGAGCGTTTGGCATAAACATTAGATTTTGCTGCAGTCAACATGAAGGCATTTGAAAGGGGACACAAGGACTCTTTGGCGTGCAACAAATAGAATTATTTTTAAAAAGCACTGGTGGTGGAAGCAAACACACCCTCCTGCCAACAGCAAATCAATGCTGTTGACTGCTGAACATTAGACCTGTAGGACTTTGAGGGCTTAATGGGTTTTGACATCAAATTCAAACCCGCAGAAAAGGGACAAATACATCTCACAGGTCAAACAATTCTGAGCCACACAACAAGCGCACCATGAAACCGCAGGCACCATGACTTAGCATAAGCATTACCTTGTAAAGAAACCCAACCAGAGAGAGATGACACGGTCAATAGCAGCGATACTGTGTGACAGAGGAATAACCACCACCACTGCCAAAGCGGCCCCATAAAATCCAGATCCACTGAGAATCCACATGACTATTACTGTGCCATGTCTCTGGCAATAACCAGAGAAGGCCTCAAGACAGCATGAGCACGGCTCCTCAGTACCACCTGGAAAGCAGGGGGAGCACAGCCACCTCCCAGGCTCACGTTGCTCTTGTTGACCTAGGGGCTTGCAGATAGCCTGCTGCATTGCCTGCAGGTAGCTGTCGCGCCGTCTCTCCAGTGGGGCCTGAAAAGCCACCGAACAAGCACTCTTCCCATGCCTGGTCGCACCACCAAGCACGTGCGGGCACGCAGTGCCCTGCATGGTTTGCATGTTCAGCTTTGCTGCTCTTAAGATAACAAATTTAATCTTAAGGGTGGCTTCACGGTACCCTTAAAAATACCACATAGTCGCTCCTTAAACATCTAAAATTAACCTGGCTCGCTACAGGTCCTGAGTGTGCTGCGCTGGACATGGGATCTCAGTTGTATGCCGACAGACAGAGGCACCGGGGCTTCCTCAGCACGTTCCCCTGGCAGCTCACCCACTCCCCTCTCCAGTCTCCATGGGGCTGGACAATTGTCTTCATGCCGTGCTGACGTGGTCTCAACACGTTCTTCACCGCAACAGCAGAGATCCTCCCGCAACAACACATCTCAAGGTGTCACTTACGCTTTCTTTCTACTTAGTCCACAAAATATATTGAATTTTTAGAACAAACTTTTTACAGAGGTACTTCTAAAACCTCATAGCCTTGAGATAACTTCCAAAATCCTTATTTGGTCCAAATTCTCAACAATACCTTAAAAGAATTTTTTTTTTTTTTTTTTTGGGGGGGGGGGGGGGGGGAGGGGAAGGGATGGAGAGAATGAAAGGTCCAAACATGCAAAAAGCCCTTGTGGGCAGAGCCTGATGATGACACAAGAACCCAGAGAATTTGATGAGTATACTGCTGATATCAGAATACGTTAGGGCCTAAACGAAATTGTGATTTTTGTTAGATTGATTCCTAACTATCAGCACTGAAATTACACAAAGACACTGCAGATGTCTTTTCACAGAAATGAAGAAGCAGAATTTCTGCTTCGTTAAAATCCAGAACCAGTGGCTTCCAGTAAGGCTTCTGCCCCTCATCTTTAACTAAGGTTGACAGGAAAGAGTGATACGGTGTCCAGAAACATCCTTCACTGGAAACGTTAAAAAAAAAAAATCAAACCTGTAAAGAGGCCTCCTTGGTCTTATTTTGCCTCCTCTACATATTCAACTTCCAAGCATTTCTTAAACATACAGGCTAACCCTTCACGATGTTTCGCAATTTAGTCTGATCATTCATTTCCATTTATTTCAAACTTACACAATTATTTTGTATTTTGTTAATAAGATTACAATATTTTATTCAACCTCATCTCGTACTCTGTTACAAACTTGAACGATTTCTAATAAGCAACCTGAATATTCTACCAAACCAATATCACACCTGGCTTTCTTTTCTACCTAGAAACAGGGCAACTGCAGCCTTCTGTGTATCATCGTACTCACAGTTTACTTCACCTATGTCAAATGAGTTTCTTGGGGCTTTTTTCTGCCTGCGTTGTCTGCAAAGTTAAGAACAACCTGTGTAGGGTCTACACAGCTACAAAAATCCTTCTGCTGGTCTAAGACCTGCAGAAGTGCAAACGCTCTAAGGAACACCCATGGTGACCATGTTTGATTTTTCTGGTATCCC
This sequence comes from Struthio camelus, assembly GCF_040807025.1. Classification (NCBI taxonomy): domain Eukaryota; kingdom Metazoa; phylum Chordata; class Aves; order Struthioniformes; family Struthionidae; genus Struthio; species Struthio camelus. The sequence continues at coordinate 6,546,234 of NC_090947.1, read as the reverse complement.
ATTAACAAGGTCTAAAGGTGGTATAAGTATAACACAAAAGATAGATAGATAGATAGATATATTTTTTCCAATAAATTAGGTTATACAGTAAAAATCAAAGCAATCTAAAAAGGGGAAGCCCACAGTACTCACTGCAGCAATACCACCTAAACACATACTGGGCTGACAATCATTATCTGAAGGCATTTCCAAACCCGGAAGGAAAAGTGCTATCTATGTATCTATCTACAGACAGATCGATTGATCGATCTAATCTTGTTATCTGACACAGAAGTACTATAATGAAAGAATATTCTATGCATTTCACAGCTGGTGCCACGAGCACCCAACAAGCCAGTGATCAAATACCAAGAGGATATTTTATATGAGTTACAAGCTAGAACTGCAAGTGACCCTAAAGCTTGACAACGCAAAAGGATCTGTTTCTAAAAATGACACTTAGAAGCCAGATCCAAAAGACACTGTCCTCTGCCATGTGCAGTGTGATCTCCGAGGCTGGGGAAACAAAGTGCCCCTCAGGACTTGTTATCTCCAAATTAAAGCTATGCAGATACCATATAAATGTCAAAATAGAAAATGGCCAGATGTTAAGAAACCCCATGCTTTAGTATGTGGATTAGAATATCCACAGCAGGGTGTTAATTTTTATGCTGAAACCATTAGGAGCAGAAAGTTCAACAGTGAGTCATTAAGGATCAGCTGCTCCGTGATCTCCAAGCCCAGAGTCATCTTGCACGAACACAAGAATCGGCCGTGACCCACCTGCCACTGATACTTCCTTGCCACAGTCATGACCGCCGTTTCTTCACGGGGAACGGCATTAGAAACGCAGTTACTGCTAGGCTCCTTTAACATAAAATCATTCGGTGAATCGGTGTCTAATGCTATGAAGAAGTCAAGCAGTCGCGGCAAACAGCTCTAACGCAGGTAAGTTGAAGAAGTCCCTGTGGAATTTCTGTATGAACAAGGAACAGCCTTTCATCTTTCCCAACTGTGCCCCTTATCCTAACCCGGTACCAGAGTCGCATACGGAGGAGATAAACCTGTGCTCTATGAATTCTCTACCTAGACATACGTAGCATTAACAATGCCTGCAGCCAAGATCCCTTCTTTTCATGTGATTATGCAACTGTGAAAATTTAACTCCCCCTCTCAGAAAGGGACACAAGTGTCCTTGCCAGAAATTCGGGCAGAGCGGAACGGAAGGAAAAATTTTAAATGGCGATTTTAAATCTTTGTCTTTGATTAGCATTAAAGGTCTTTTGTCCTTGACTACACAATTACTAACCTGGACCAGACTACCCACGTTTATAAATTTCACACAAGACTTGCAATAGCACCAGGGAAATTAACAGCAATGCTGCAGGCAGAAGAATTGGCTTGTAATAAGCAAAGACGGTTTCCCTCAAAGAAGGGAGGTGGACAGGAATGATGTAAATCGTCACTAGCAGCTTAACTCCAGTAAGAAACTCCTACCTGTCATGTTCAGCCTTGATAATTTTCTGTGTAATAACCAGAGGGAAAAAAAAAAAAAAACACAAAACGACAGAAGTAACACAGAGTGAGGTGAATCTTGCTCTCCTCTACCCATCCATTTGCTCTCAGGCTTGGCTAGCAATTACACAGGACCAAAATTATCTTGTTAAATAGAGTAGGAGCTAGTGATTAACAATTATGAAAGAAGAAAGGCTTTTTAAAATTCATTATGGATTGTCTGTGGAGTCTCCAGGACTGTGGAGAGACAACCACCCACAGTTCTTCAGTTATCGTCTATCCCTAGCTTACAAGGGAAACGACAGGCCAGAAAATGAGATATCGCGGGATGGCAACAAACCAAAGCGGGACAGTGGAAAGTAACTTCCTGTCAAAAAATCCAGGGGAGGAGTGAACACAAGGAGACGGGATAGCTTTCTCAGCTAGCAAAGCGCTGCACTGCACTAGAAAATATCTCATAAATTCATAGAGTATTAGGACTTCTACTGACGTGGACATCTATAGAAGCAGGATCACCAAAGAGGAGTTGGTAGTGCAAATAAAAGAACGCAGGGTTTTGGGTTTTTTTTTTAAGCAGAATCAAATTTCAGATGTAACCAGTAAGGTCATGGGTTTGCCCCTTGAGATCTCTTGCCTCTAAGATGTGCTCACATTTGTGGTTTTGTTACTTTATCACCAGCATTACTTTCTGCAGCTCTCACTTGTCTCCCACTTCACGAGGGCAGCTCTTGAGCACAGTCGCAATTTGTACAACTCATGGTGCATAAGTTGCGAGTGCAGATTGTTTCAGATGCCGCTATTTGATTTCTTTCACTTTTCTGGACTCATCTCCCAGACTCATCTCCCAGTCCCATCTCCCAGATGAGGACGCTTCCGGATTCCTTTCAGAGGCAGCAGCTGCTGTTGAGGGAACGTCCAACTCTTTACTTCAATAAGCCCTGCCTGAAGGCTGTTTCCATTAGGTGCTTCTACCTCAGTTCCAGAAAAAAAGTACTCGTTATTCAGCACAGATTTTAAGCAGGTATGTAATCTTCATTAAATGGAAAGTCCCTTTAGGGTATTTATCAGAGATGAACTGAAGTGTGTTGAATCACTAAAGGTTAAGTATATACATAAGTCTTTGCAGGATCCAGGACTTAACTTTGCAGATCAATTCAAATAAAAAAAAAAAAAAAAAAAGTCGAAAGAGCTTCACCTGTCCCAAGAACTTCAGCAATACCAGCAGACAGCGCTGTAAACACTTTTTTCTCAGTATGCCTAGTTTGCTGTTTTCTATAATAGACATTATTTTCTCTCTAAATAGAGGAACTGCAGATCTTTGCCCATCCCCAGGAAGCTCCAAGAAATTAAGAGCAGCCTGCCTTTCTTCAATAGTAGCTTCCACTCACCAGAGCCAGGACAAACGGCAGATCCATCAAACAGGTACGCGAAGGAAGGAAACTTCAAGCCCAACTCAAATTTCACGGACATTAATCTCCAGCCTTGGAGATTATCCTCTTTTCATCTTACTAACTTGAGGCTAGCTTAATAACAGGAATCAGTACAGAAAGCTCGAAAAGATCATCTTCCCCCCCTACCCCCTGCCTCCCTTACCCCATGGGAAAAAGTGTGATTTTTTTACCTAGGGCTAAAGACTCTTTCAAGGAAAAAGCAGTGCCCTTTGTTGTCACGAGCAACCAAAATCATCTAAGTAGCTGTTACTCCAGAGAGAGCCGTAGGAGGGAAAAACCAACACTGCTCCGAAATGCACTGACTCAGCTGCAGAGGTGTGAGCTGTTACGTGGGTCTGTTTGCAAAGCTGGGGCCGGAGGCCATCCTCACAGCCCTGGGGAAGCGAAGGATGCTAACGGTTTCGGTCCAAAGCCGACAGACTGAGCTGAGGACTTAAAGCTCGTGCTACGCGCTCTTCCACCAGATTAGTTGCCAAGGATTTCTGAAAACGTCCAGAGTGCAGCCAGTTAAAAGGGAAAGCTGGCAAGGGAGGTCCACTCCTGGGTCCCCCTGGCTGTGGTGTCACCCCAAATATGTAGGGGTTCAGCCGCCTTGTATTTATAGGGGGCATGCAGATCTCTCTCTTTTTGGTAAAAGCCAGACAAAGAAAGCTTATGCAATAACAATACATTTCTTCCCATCTCCTGTTCCCTTTACTAAGCTCTCAAGGTTTCTCTTCTCTACGGTTTACTCAAGTTTGAAGTCACATGCTATCCAACTGTAACAAGCGATATATCGAGGTAATGGTGCTTTTGCTTCAAGCTGGTTGTCTTTAGCTGCAAAAGTTAACATAACTAGCTGGACTGTCATAGTCGCTTTGGACCTGTCCACAGGACCAGGGACGAATGAAACATTGTTAGACCTGCACTCGGAGCTGGTGGGACATGAACAGTGTGGAAGGTGTGCTTTCACGCAGATTAATAAACACACTACTTTCTCACAATCCTGCAGTGACATTGCCAAATGGTTCCTGGACCTAAAAGCTCCAAGTACACAGGAGCAAGGCCAAGACGATCCGTACTTGACTCAGGAGAGACATGGTCTCAGTGCAGCTGCGTTATTACTTCCACGTGTGTCTGCTCTCACTTATGGAAAAATAACTAGAGGAAATATAACTGCTGGGCAGGTAGCTCAAGCTAATTCTGCCATGAAAAGTGCTAGAGGTGCCATATGTTGGCACACAGGTTATGCCTAGACCTTCGCACTAGTGGATCACCTAAAAATACAAATTCTACCTACTCACACATGGGAGAGCGGTCACACACTGGCTGACTCAGTCGAAGCACAAAACCTAGATGAACTGTCTTCATATGAGCTACAGGAGGACACAGACTACCAGGGTTAGTTGCCCATTAAAAGAACAACTCCGAGCAAGCGAAAAGAATTTACACCAGATCTTTGCCACCATGTGGCTGCAGTGCATCTGATCCAGTAACAGCCTGACTTACTGTACTGCTGAGCTATGGCCCAAGACACAAAATGAAGAAGATGCTAAAGCATAACTCGTCAAAATAAAGTCAGGAAGCAAGAGGGAAGGGAAAGAGGCTATGAGGCTAAAATTTAAACGAGAGAGTTGCGGGAAAAATGCAGGCTACTCCAAAATGAAGGTGATTCATAAAGGGAGAAAAAGTAGAAAGAAATGAGAAGAAAAACTAGTTCATAAGCTCATGACGTTTCACGACTTAGTTGACAAGACTGAGCAGACATTTTGACGGGCCCAGACCCATTGCAAGCCTAAATCAAATCTCAGCAGTGTCTTCTCACCCTTTCAAAGCACAGATAAATGGGTTTCCACTAGGCTGGCTCACAACTCTTAGGTTGTAGGGTCCTTAAAACTAAGTTACCTATCCTAGGTAGGTGCTGAAGCGTTATGAGAAGGGGAGTTTGTTCCACTGTCATCATCAGACACTTCCTTTGTCTGAACTACTGTGAAAAGTATGAGCTGTCTCCCCTAGCTCCTTCAAGTTATGCAGACATGTAGATTAGGTGGTGCTGAATATGAAGGGTTGGTGAGGCACTTCATGTTCCTCTGATGATAGATGTTACGTAACTACATTAAATAGCGTTACTAATGAGACGTAGAGGAGGAATTTCAATGCTGGCCATACTGTGGGTGCCTCCAAGTTCTTCTGGTCCCATCGCCGGGCACATCTGGGCAGCTGTGACGTAGGCTGCTTAGGATGGGATAAACAAAGTTCATTCCTATGCATGAAATCCCTGATGGAGGGAGCTATGGAGGCATAGCTAGTCTCCATTTTGCAATTAGCTCAGACTTTTACCAAAGTGTTTCCTTAAGATAGCTGTCAGTTTGTGTCGAAGACCCTCTCTCTCTTATGCCAGCTTTATGCCTTCACTCTGAGCAAACTGGCTCATATAGGCTATAGCCATGTTATCACTTCACTTGGACTAGGCATCCCAGCCTCCTGAAAAATCACTGAGGCTCAGCTTACTGCACTGTAGCCCAAAGAGGTAGGAGAAATTGTAGCAGAGCCTATAAAAAGCATATCACTAGTAAGGACACCGTGACCTCGACACAGCTTTGCAGCTTCCCTCACACCCTCACTAGGCCAAACAGATGCTGATACACAAATACACTTCGCAGCAGAGATACACCAAGAGAGTTTCTGACCCTCCAATTCCAGGAGAAAACAAAGAGCTATAGTAGGAAAACCGTAATAGAGTCAGGGACTCACGGGTAGAGGTCACCGCTAGCCCTCTGATGAAAGTACTCAGCATCCAATGCGCCTCCCTGCGCGCTCTGCAGTTATCTGCCTCTCGCATGGGCTGATGAATGCGTCCACACAAATTGGTCAGGCCTTTCTGAAAGACTGTCCTTTGGGCGCACAGTCCCATGCAGGAAGAGGAAAAGCAAGGCAGAAATCTCCTGGTGATCCCCGTGTAGGAAAAAGGCTGACTGCTTGCTGTGGCCAGTAATTATCTTTGTCTCATAAGCTGAGAAGTGCTTAGCACTGTTTCAGCAGCAACCACGGTTACGTGTTGACAACATCTCATTGTGTAAAAGAAGCCGTTAGATGAGAACTGCCTAGATAACAAACTTACTCCTGTAAAACTCTCCTTACTAGGCAACAGACACTCATTGCTAAGAAACTACAGTTAAGAGGCCAGCAGGACCACAGTCCTTACGGCAAAGGCTGTGAATTACTGTTTGCAAAAGCCAGTGCCAGTAACCTGTGCTACATGCACCAGCAGGAGGAACGTACCTACCCTCTGATTTGGGGAGTTCTCGGGGACTTCACGTTTCCCCTCCCAGAAGATCAAATACTTTGAAAAGTATCAAATCGTTCTCACAAGTGGCAACCACAGAGCGAGGTACCAGCGCATTAACTTTTCGAAAAGGCTTTTTTTATCCTGCTCTTCTCCTCTCTCGGATTAATTGCTGCAGTTTGAATAGCTCCAGCTCCTCCCTCGGAAGGGTAAGGTAGGCAAAACGCGTCCTATAAAGCGGCTCCCAGTGCAACTTTAACAGTGGAGCTGTCACCAGTGCTTCCTTAATACTCCACAACCCTGAACTAACTGTAAGGGAGATAACGGGGCTTTCTTGAAACTTTAAGCCTGCATAAAAAAGCCTGAGCTCAGAGGGCTTACATCATACTAAATGATGTACCACCTTTCCCCCACGCCGACCACTGACCTCTTGCCAATACAATTACAATCGGGAGAGTACACACTGTGTAGTGCATTCACTCTCTCCAAGAAAGTGTATTTAAAATGGATTACTTCTGCTCCTTAGGCAGGCAATCAATAGAGATGTAGACTGCAATAAGTACAGAGATGTCTGTGGGCTGCAGCACTTATCCTCTGTGTCTCTTCAGAAATTAATTAAAAATCAATGAAGTGTGCAGCCTATTAATAAAGAACCCCCAGATTAACAGATACAACCACAGCCTTCTCTCCGTCTCCCAAACGGACGCAGCCAGGGTGCAAACACATTAGAAATTCTCCAGCACTTCTAACAATACAGTAAGGCTCGTGACCTTTTACTGCTCTGCTCTGCATCTGCCTGTACTGCAACATCCTCAACCTTATGCACCCTTAGTGAATTATGTGCTGTTTGTTTCAAGTTGGTTAAACAGGAGCACTTGCGGTAAGCGTTTAGAGTCTTCAGAGTCACTGTGCTGACTTCCTAGAAAGCCGTCTTATGACAAAGCGTAATCACCAGCGTAAAGACGGGATCCAGCAAACACCTTCCAATAGAGGCTTAAGTGGACTTTGTAGTCCCTGGAAGTCATTGCTGGGATTTGGCCGTAACTGATAAACCTAGTTATCGGACTGCTCTACCGACCACCTGAAGGCAATACCTTGCAACTTCATGAATGCCTAATTACTATAAAAGACTGGCTTTGCCTGCGGTTACAAGTATCTGGGCAGGGGCTGAAGAAAGGCATTCTTGTTGCTGGGAATGGACGGTCAGGACCCCTACTTCTACTGCCCCTTCACAGCACAGGGGCGGTAGCGTGCAACGCACAAAATACACAGCAGCCTAAAAAACACGCAGAGGCGCCAGCCTAGCTCAGGGCGCCTGCTGAGCAAGGAACAGCACTTTTCCATAGCAGGAAGCAGGGTGAAGCTCCAAGAGATGAGATCCTAATTAAACAAAGCTATGCTCATAAACTTAGTAATACAGTAACTAAAATGTTTAATAAGCAAAGTTACGTTCTAGGAGCTGAAAGAACGCGACTTGTCCCAGATAGTAGGCGTTGCATAGAGCCAGGTCTCGGGAACCCTTTGTATAAGACGACACCTCCTTCCCTTTGGTTACAAAGCCTGCCTTTTCAGGCAGCTTTCCTGGGAAATCAGTACTGATCCAGCAACAGACTATCATTTGCCGCTGAAAGGTCACTGATACAGTGACGATATCCTTTGGATGCAAGGCTTCCCAGCGTTCGCCCTATGCTGCAAGTTATAAGAAAACACGTGACAGAATAGGTCTGTCTGGTGCTCCTGGTACTTGGCCCATTCAGATGACACAATGCTTTTGTACAGCTGAACAATTATATGCTACTTATTTTCCCCTTCTCATGAACACTACCCACTGAGCATACAGGGAACTGTGTGGCTGCTACTCATCTCGTATATTCAGGTGAAAATCTTGCAACAGGAGCACACAACAGGTCCCTGCAAATACGTGGACAATTCCACTGATCTCCATGAAACTCTGAGGGGAATTTTTTGACCTCAGTGTGCATCTTCCGTACGACGCACTTTTGGTCCAATCAAAACCTTTTAGCAGTACCCTGTGTTTTCATTAAATTCAGCTCCAATTATTATTATTTTTTCTCCCCTCAACAGACAGCATGATTTCATCCGAACTTCTGAGGCGGGCACCTTTACTCGAGAGACGCCCCTCAAATGTGTAGTGCTCCATATGTTCACTTTTAAAACCATCATTTCAATATAAATAGGAATATAACCGGACAAGAGAAGCACTGCTTCTTCAGGAAGCCACCATTTGCACAAGCTATTGCACTGCAAGGACCACCGCGCTCTGCACAGAGAGGCAGGAAGGCGGCCCCTTCGCCTTCTCCCAGTACTACGCGCTCCTTGCGTGAGCGGGGCGAGCAGGCAGGTTAGTCCGTGAGATGGCTTCTGCTGAGGAGCACGATAACATTCTGCAACAGAAAATGTTCTGAATTTATTCCAAATGCTTTTGATACTCTGAATCAAGAGAGTTCTTGAATAAATTAAAGCTTTGAATTTCCAAACTCTGTTGCCACTAGGTTTCTGAGCACTTTACTTAAAAACCCACATCACAGGTAACCATAGTTACCTATTTCATACCAGTTTTTTTTTCTTTTCTAATTGAGAAGCTTATGACAACTGACAGAACAGGAGAGACCAGCCACATAAACAGAGTGTGCTGGCTGATAATGGCTGGAGAAAACTGCTAAATAATCCATTAACATTATTCAATAAATCCAGATGAATGCTCGAGTTTGTTGCACCAAAGACAGAAATGCGGTTTTCGGGAGTCAGCTATTTCCCCCCAGCTAAAACTTCACGTTATTATTAATGGTTCACAGCATCGCTGTGTTGACAGCGAGAGCCCACAGAGCGTGAGTCAAGCTGCCACCGTGCCCTGCTAGTTACGTGCGCTCTGACTGAATATCCTTCAGTGCGGGGGGTTAATCATGAAATTCAGCTTGCGACGTTTTTTCTTTTCGCTTCACAATACTGAGGAGGCTGTTTAGAATACAGACAATTCGCCCAAGAATACATGAAGGGGCCACAGGCTCCCTGAGCGTACAAAAGCAACAGCCAGTGATGCTGCGCTTGGAAAGAAAGGGACAAGCGAGCGGTTTTTGCCCCTTCCCAGCTCCTCCGTACCTCGCTCCAGCATTATCAACACCTCCTGCATGGAAATGGAGGGGAACACCTGGAGGCAAGTCTCGGGAATGGCAGACTGCTCTAAAGGCCGCAACACTGATGGACTTCTGGCAACATCACAGGCAACCAGTGACTTGCTCAATGGGTCTTAGGAATATATCTGGATCAAGACACTTGCTATTTCCTCTGCAATTTTTGTTACTCTCCAGCATTACTGTGGTAGTAGAGAAAAGGCTCTCACTGCCTTGACGCGAGGTCTAAGCTACAAGCTCGGGGGAGAAAAGCTCTTACGTTGCTTTGTTAAGGCAAAGAGGTTACTCACGCAAAGCAAAGGATTAATTCCACCCTGTAGATACGTGGAGTTTTTCTGTGACTCGGATAATTACGGATCACAAACTGCAGTAACGTTTTGTCCTGTGCGTCGGTTCACTCTTATTGCAAACATCTTCCACGGACTGACCAAGAGGACACAACTCCAGACGTAGGAGAAACCACTTCTAAAGTTGGAAATACCTAAAAAGAACCCTTCATAACATCCTCAAAACAAAACTGTTTCTTCTTTTTGCCTAGATCCCAGAAACATCCCAATGCAGATTGGCTCAAGCTTTCAAAATGGCATTAACTTCTAATGTTAATCTCCATACAGGATGTTTCGGTTCCCAAATTTGAGAAACTTCTCAGTAAGCGAGAGCTGGCTGTTGTAATCAACCTCTGTACACACCTTAGTGATACTTCACTTAAAGCTGTGTTTTTGTCAAGCTGTCTCAGAAGTCACGGATACCATGATTTATTCAAAAAGAAAGAAAAAGACTCATGACTGACATCTCAAAATGTGAGCGTGTGGGTGGGTGAATACACTGGAAATTTTGAGAGCTGCTGAGTTGAAGCAGGTGACCTGAGCATAACAAAGAGAAGCCAGGACAAGGGTAATTCCACTGAAAGTAAACATTTCAAGTGTCTTAAGACTCAATTCCTGATTCATTAATATTAAAGGGAGGTTTTCCAACAGAGAGAGGTTCAAGCCCAGGGGTCAGTGCTGCTACCACTGTGCACCACCAAGCTGGAACCTACAAAGCGTGTCAAAATGGTTCTTTACCATGGGAAAAGCAATCCACCAGGAAAGCACTGGAAACCCAACCCCCTTAGGCTCCTCTAAAATCCAACGTCTTAATTTTGAGAAGACTGTGAAGACTCACATTTGACTCTTCTCCCTTCTCCTTCACCCCAGCTACAAATCCATGTCTTTTCGCTTCTCATTCTAAACCACAGCCACGGCTTCTTGGATAACTTCTGGTAACAAACCGCTAGCGCTAGCTGTGGAGTACGCGTGGGGCGTTGCCTGGAGCAGTCAAAGGCCCTTTCACAGGAATCAGCCTCTTTCTCCAGTCTGCCACTAAGGCCTTGTGGGGACCAACTGCTGACACCCTGCCTAAGACATTGTCCCCTCTCCTCCTGGGCTTCTGCAGCAACATCTCCAAGCTCACCCGTCCGATTGCTCCAGCCCTGCCCGTTCACACATAGTCAACAAGCCATTTTGCATGGGATCTCCTTTGCTAGGTATCTTCTTAGCTTTAACCTGAGACAATTCATAAAAGTAAAGGTCTGCTAAACATTGCAGTGAGCCAAAAAAGTTTCCTGTTGATTCTGGCTCGTTTGGATCAGCCCCAAATCTACGAGCAACCTCTGGGCATGCTTTCCACCTCTCTCTCCGCTGGAATTTTTCGGCCATACCTCTCTTTCTTGGCTGCTTCATTCACCATTACTTCTCTTCCGCTTTTAAACTGTCTGGATATTTAAAAGGCTCAGCTGTGGAAACTCGCCATTTCCCCAAGGACCCAATCACGCCAGTTTATTTTTTCCTCTTTAATTAAAACCAACTGGCACCAGGCTTAATATGTTTCTGTACCTTGAGTGAAACACATTGATTAAAACATAGGTAAAGGTACAACATGACCCCAAGCAGACATACCTTCAGAAAGGTCTTTACAATAAGGGTTCTTTAGGAACACAGCAAAGAGAGTCAAGCTGTCACTGAGGACAGCACAAAAAACCAGGTCAATAAATATCGCAGAGTTAGCAGGTTGCCTGGATTGTAATAGGAAGAATTTCTTTTCTAGAGGCACTGAGATAATTGAGGGTGCCTGGAATCACATATGCACACACATCAACTGGTTTCTTTCCCACAAGGCTGTTACCAGACCATACTGCCCACGCAGAGAACGGTTGCTCTGCCTCTCCAGAAAACTCTCCGAACTCCTCTCCACGTTGTAACAGTAGGAGAATTATTTTCAGCAGGTCAGCACACACAGCGCAGATCATATGTGGCCCTCCAACCCCACACTCTCGAGACATTTGAACCCGTTTATTAATTTCTAGCCAAGCATGCCCAAAACGAAGCGTCCTAATGGCTTTTCAAAATTTATACTACACCTGCCGAGGATCACACCAATGGGTTGGGATGCAGCGGCTGTAATCCTTTGGTATCACAAGAACCTAAAAGTGACCATTCTTTATTTTCATTTGAATTGATATCTACAATTTTTTTGCCATCTGATGTACTTCTAGCTTGGTCTGTTAAGCAGTCGGGGTAGTGCAGTCATGACGTGTTAATCCGTTTTTCTTTCTGCCCCTCTCTAATAATTTTTGATGCCTTTGACGAATTTCAGCCTGATCTGGCAGAGCGAAACTTTTCCCCAAAGTTTTGCATTCCTATGAGTTTCACAAAAGCAGATAGGCAGGTAGAAGAGAAAGGCTCTAATAGTCTTCCTGACACTGTGATCTCAGTCTTTCCCGGACACTAGAGACCCCATGTAAGAGAGAAACATTATGGGGGATACTTTAACCGGCATGAGGAACATACTAAATTCCAGACAACCTAATCATGAGATGTAAATCGTAGGATGGCAGCTCTCAGCAGCTCCATCGCTCGTAAAACCGCTTTCCTGAAGAGCTCCAGGGGCTCTCACTGATCACAAACTCCAGGCAGTTACACCAGAGGGAAAAATACACCCCTATTCACATACGCTCATACAGATTAAACCTAGAGCTCAGGCTACCTGCTCTGAGGAGCCGCGGGCCAGCACACAACTCGTCATGGGACACTGCCTCTTCTTGGAGTTGAGGAACAGCTAGAGAGATGCCAGTAATGGAGTCAGAGAACACCTTTCTTCAGGAAAGTCACCCAGAGTTTTGTTCTTCACCTGGAAATTTCTGTGACGCAGCCTCGGGCGCCTTGTCCCGCCAGGGGCTAAGGCTGCCTGTGCTTGGCCCCAATGGCTGTAGCCCCCTATATGGGTGTACACCATACAGATGGTGTAGGTACAGGAGTAGAAAAGATGCAGCCAAGCACCGTGTGTCCTCACTAACTACGGCTGGAAGCACGGGGAAGGAGGGGGGCAGGGTGGCAAACGCAGCTTAGGAAAGCTTAAGCTCTGAACGTCAGAGGGGTTGGGATCGGCCTATTTTGGGGAATTAGGTAGCACTCAGACCCACAGGCCCTGGTGTACCATGCTGAGGCTGCACTGGTGTCCTGCTCTAACAAGCAATCCTACTACAGAAACACACAGTAAAAAAGACATGGGGCCATTTTACTTCGTAGCTCTTATCACTGGGCTGCTGTGCAACCAGGTTGGGAAAGGAAGCAGGAGGAGGAATAGGTAAGACTCTCGGAGACAACCCGAGAGCCAGTTTCCTATGGCAGTCTCCCAGGTGGATTCTCAGTCGTTTAATAATGTGGTTGAGCCTACAGTGTCTTTTTTTTCCTTTAGTGCAAGTACTAATCACAGTCTCATCTATTTTTATGAAACTCATACAAAGTTATTATCTTTGAGACCTTTTCTCCCCTGTCAAATCTGAATAAATTCAACCAACATTTTGGGAAGTTATTGCAAGGGAAACTGAAGACAGACACTGACATTGCAATAAGGCTAATTTCCATAAAAAAAACAGACTAGAAACAGAAAGTTTTAAGAAAACCCTAGCCTTTACACATTTTATTCTTTCAAATGAAAATAGCTTCCTTTCACTTTTTTAAAGGAGATTTAAAATAACCATCCAAAGAGTCCTGTCCTGGGAGTGGAGGGGGCCCCAACTACATAAAGATTCTTCAGGCCTTATTTTATGGCCGGCATACTTCACATAGCTCTGACAACTCCCATCTGCTTCGTCTGAACTGTGAGCTACTGCTCCAGGAGAGCGACTGTGCTGGACCGTATACGTATCACGGACCGGACCACCAGCTCCTGGGCAGATTGAGCGCTGCAAGCTTGGACAGCATCCAGTTTTTGTCAGGGATCTCTTTCTGATCTTTTTTGTAAGTGCAGCAATTAATTCCCCAGCAGCCAGGCCCTCGGAGAAGTCACTCTCTCAGCACTGCAGAAGCTTCTTCACCGCACACAGCATATAGACAAAGTTCATTTGTCTCACTAGGCAGCAGAGTTAGAGGCAGCACAACGGACGCAATATCGCCAAGCCTAACCGTTCAAAAATCAAAGGCCTCTAAAACGCCAACATTTCCTCTCAAAATTCTGAAATTAAAGACACTTAAGGGGGTTCTTTTCTTGTTTGCCCTTTGGCCTCTTAACCCTATTTGCAGGCTCATTCGTTCTTCCATTTTGCTTTAAGCGAAAGCAGAAAACCGCATACAGTCTGAATGGAGCCAGAGTCTTCAGAATACCCTGAGCAACGGCGATTTACAAGGCAACCCAACAGCTGGCAAGAGGGTGCATGCATAAGCAGACTTGATAGAGACAGACACTCCCCAAACGACTGACTCAAACTTTTCCTTGAAAGGTCTGAAAGTTTAGTTCCTCTTTTAAGCCTATTACAATTTATGCCGCAGCATTCATACTAACTATTTATAATTTATATCTCCTAGCCCCGCAGCGCGAAGCAGCCTTCTTCCGCTGACCAAAATACAATCCTGAGTCAATTTAATGCAGATGTTTACATTTGCAGCATGGGAACACCAGGGCCTTGGTATGTGTCGAACAAACAATAGGTAAAGCACAACAAGCAGCAGACCTAGCAAGCAACAAGTGTTTTGGAAACATCATGCTGTGCGTATTCTGTGAAGGAAGTTGGTTTTGCACATCTCTGCTGAGCGCGTTAACAGCGGCAAAGGAGAACGGATAATGCGATCCCAGGAGTTGCGAGAAACAACACGGAACCAGGTGGGAGTAAAAAATTAGCTTTTGCGTGGTACGAGTGTGAAAAGCAGTTCAGTCCGCCGAACGGATTAGAGGCTGGAGCAACACAAGGCACCAGCAGGAGCTGAGCCAGGAAGCTCAAATGTTCCCTGCAGGCTCCAAAACCAGCCATGGAGAAGAGGAACTGCCTGAACACTAGGTGAGATGTCTACATGAGGGCAAGAACACTACTGATGACACACAGAAAGGAGGCCAATGACAGCTCAAACAGGCCTTGCAACAGGACACGCCGGGAAAGCCACGAAGGACTCCTTCCGCGCTCGATTCAGGGCGGGACGCCAGCAACTATCTCCAGGGAAAGAAGGCTTTTCCGTTTTCTCCTAAATCAACTAAAAATCATTAAGGAAACACTCAGGCACATCTCCTCTCTGTTATGTTGTTCATGGAGGTAGTACAAAAGATTTCAATTTTTGGCTAACTGTGTAAGTCAGTAATTACTGGTGTTCAGTCCTGGCATAGCCCTGAGTCTAAAAGGCAATACAGGGCCAAACACCGTTCTTGGTAGAGGGGGATGAGGGCATTTTCCAGAGACGAAAGGTACAACCAGCTGCACACAAACATTGGCGCTGCCAAAAGCCATGGGATTTTTGAAGCGCAAATCCACATGTGACAGTGAACTGCCATTCCCTATTCTGAAGACGAGAGCAACGCAATCGTTGCCCCTTTCCCCAGCTTCACGTAGTCTCCCACGTGGAGCTCCTGGGCCCCTCCCGGTCCTTCCACACTGCTCCATTTCCCACCGCAGGCAGCCCTCGAGCTGCTTAGCCTGCAAGTGCCCGTCAGTCCCCTTGGAAAGGGTGAAACCTAAAGAACTGGCAATCGAGTTCTGCTTTTGGCAGAACTGATTTGGCCATAGGGATGCGATCCAATTGCAGCCAGCAGAAAAGATTGCAACTTTTAAGCCAGAAGTTCCTAAATGAAAAGAAAAGAGCAGAGAACGGGAAGGAACAGAAGAAGATGAATTTACAAAGGCAGTGCCCTCTGTTTTTAGAGGCCTTCAAAGAAGGTCATTCTCTACCCTTACCATTTTGAAGGTAGTAATCAAATGTTCTGTTGTAATCAGCTGAGTGTTAGAATCAAAGCTGCACTGCTTTCACAAGCGGCAATGTGTTTACTACCATGAGGTCGTTTTTTTCAATACATCTAATGCAATTTTAATACTTTTATCTTTTATGACAGGACTGAGTTCAGACCGATATAATCACTGTATTAATATTTTCTTCTTACCCGTTCAAAGTAGTTCAATTCATTATTTCAAGAACAGCACGCCTCCCCAGTCCGTCATTAAATTCCCACTGTTTCAATTACGAGAAAGAAAAAAAAAAATACTCTATGGAAGACTTTGTGCATAATGGCACTGTAAATGCAAATCTTAACACAGAGCTATAAAATACACACCAGACAACTCAGTCGCTAAAGTAAGATTCTGGCAAAGATCACACTTCATTTGGTAGGAACTTAAATCTTTCACTCTACCAAACCATTCTTATGCTGCTCTAAATCCACAGAAATTAAGTGCATTGCATCCGCCTGGAGAAGAATGAAGCCCTTAAAACTGTCCTAACAAGCAGTTCAAATCATATCCCCATATCTTAATTTGACAAAGTTCAGGGAAATGTCAGCTCAGAACGGTGTGGAAAAGATCCATTTCTGTAACGAGCATAAATCGAGATTCTAATTCTAACCAGCTCTTCAACATGGGGAAAGTTTTGGCAAAGATCTGACCTTGGACCTATTCCTAGCTTGGGTTAGTTTCTTCGGCTACATTCACAAATGGAGATGAACTGATAAACCTACTGCTTGCAAACCTCATCTTCAATAATTCACATAACCAACACGGCTAACTTGATGGAATTTTCAAAGGCATGAGCTCAATTAGAAACATTTTGACCTAGAGGCTTTTGGATCTCCAACGGAAGCATAACACAAGGGCCACAACGTGGCAACTGCAGGTCTGCCTTTTCAAAATGGAGTATTTAAAGGGGAGCACTAACAGAAATGGTACTTCAGAGGTACAAAGTACTTGCAAACTGGGATATTCAGGAAGCTTCAGTTGATGGGGGATGCATGCACCACACGTATATAGCCAAATAGGAAAAGCTGCATCCTTTTTTTTTTTTTTTTTTTTTTTTTTTGAGACTAAGTGGCATAAACAGTGTGATATTTCACATTTCAAAGTGGTCAGAATTAGTTAAAACAAGTTAACTTGAGGAAAACAAATCCTGTAAATGTAAAACACAGCTCCAGGCTGAAATAGGATTCCTCTAGGTCCAGATTTCAATAAATACTGTTCTCTATTTGAGCCCGGGAAGAGATAACGTGAATGACCATATATAATTAACATGCAACTTGAGAAGATAAAGATGTAAACTGCAACAACTTTTGCGTCCATTCCTAATCCAGCCCAGAAACCTTCCAGCTGAGAGTTACACTTGACCCAAATTCACTTGCTTCCACCCACTGCTAAGCCCTCCAGTACCAGGAAGTGGGCATGACTAGATAAAGTAAGTCCCTAGACTGACTTTATTTCTTACTGATTTATTTACTTAACAACTGGTCTTGTTAATGGCCAATTTTTCCTACTTACTTATGACTATTTTAAAGTAATACCAATATCAGCAAAGAGGACAGCAGGAACACTTGGTAGTCACTCTAATAATAAATTGAAGCAAAAGCAACATGAAAATGATTCTGGAGAAAATAATTCTTCCTTTTAAAGAAATAAAAAAAAATAAATCATTCTACTATACACCAAATTTCATTACTTTTTACAACTACCAACTGCGTGCACCAGAACAACATTTCGTTTGTTCACATCCTCATCACAATATATTCAATTGAGCTCTTGAATCAACTAGTGGACATATTACTAGATGTGGCAGAACTTCCCTCAGCACACAGCAAGGGAAAGGCTTTTTGCTTATACCTTTGCTCAACAGCTGATTCTAGCAGCGATATCGGGAGCAGCAGTGACAATTCCCAGTAACTCACTAAATAATTATTTTCCTACAGATGTGCCAAACAAATATGAAATGTTTACCCTGCTTAAAAAAAAAAAAAAATCTCTTTAGAACCCGGTGTGACATCAATGAGGAGTCGTCTTAACTCCAGAGGCCTTTGGATTACAGCGAAAAAACAGAGCGCTGACGAGAAAAAGCATAACGTACTTCCACAATGACCTTCAAACGCTGCATAATTATCAGGTTCAGCTTTTACAGATCAATACTTGAAATTAAAAACTCAAATTCTGCATTGCTGCTGGATCCTTGCTGGCAAGTCCACGGCAGATTTTACCTCGTATCTTCACCACTTACAAACATCAGCATCAAGCTTGACTCTATCACCAGTGACCAAAACTGTATCTCAGAAATCCCGGAGACCAAGGTATCAACAGACTAGTACTTTTTTTCTAAGACTAGTTACAAACCACCTGCAGTATTTCAGCCTCTGAGCAAATTAGCAGGCAGGAGCTCCCCATGGCCTTATTTATAACTATCTTTATTAAGGTACAGCACTTAGAAAAATTGAGATTTTCCTTTCATCCTCCTCCTGTGAACATGTCTTTTTCTTTCTTGCTTCATATTCAGCATCTCAGGGCTCATCACTGGTTTTCAGTGCGATGAAAACTGGTGACCCTCCTGCAGGCTGCCTGCAGGAACACACAAGGAACTGCTTTTCTTTTCCAGCAGCGATATCACAGCCATTGTGAAAACGCACTAGAATAAGGACTACCGCGCACTTTTAAAAACCGAACACTGTGCACATTTCAGACGTGGACACCCATCACAGGGAACGGGACCGCATGTAAAAGAAGCAAACTGCACACACGCCTGTAGGATTAGGGCACTGCACTACGTGAGCGCATCCTGCGCGCGACTCTGAACAAATGAGGCACCAGGCGCCTACCTGACGATAGATGCAAGCACAGCAAGTACCTCCAGAAAAAACATTTCCCTGCCCATTACTATTTCACGTGTCTTTTTTCTTCTTCAGTTGCCATTCATGAATGAGCATGAGAACTGAGACTGTAAAGGTTGAAGAAGCCAGTAAGAAAGATAACAGACCAAGACTGACTTACTCATTGCCAACTCCCTTCCCTTCTCCTTGCGGCCCAGCTGTAATTGTGATCACGGTAATTACATTACTGAAGTGCAAGGGGGGGGCTCAGGAGTGCCACTAGCTTTCTTGGGATGAGTGGCAAAAGTAATCACTGTAGCTGTCAGGCAAACAAAAAGAGCAGCCAGTTCTCACCCGCTTGTCGGACCCACCGGAGCTGCTGTCCCCTTCCTTTGCTTAAGCTGTATGGTGTCTGGCTGGCAGAAGGCGGCCATCCATGTTTGCCAGCTAGTACAAAAGCCGTTCTTCCGAAAGGGGGGAAAAAAAAGCGTGCTCCCGTCACCTCTTCTTTGCCACCGTCACCCCTGCATGCTGAGCGAGCGGCACTCAGCAGCGGGTTTGCCTGCTCTCCTCTCTCCCGCCCCTCCCTCGCTGACTGCTTTTTAAATTCCCTTTAGTGCACTGTCACACATTTTAATTCCAGTTCTTTGTCTGTCAACAATGAACTGTGCCAGCTAAACTGAGCTGGAACTGCTTGCAGTCAGCGGTAAAGATCTACTGGAGAGGGGGGTAACATTTTTTCAATAGCAGGCTTTCACATAAAATACTAAACTATAGCGCAGTCTCTCTACTGTAGACCGCGATTAAACTTTAATTCCCTGATTGACTTATAACCACAATTTCCTACCAGCTGGAAAATTATTTCTGTACTTCACCGAACAGAGTTGTTATTTAGGTGGCATAAAAGAAACACACGTTTAGGTGCGTGGTCCCACGTTTTGCAGGGCAGCGTGCGCGGGCGTTCCCACTGGAGGCAGCTTTCTACAGTAGACGGCAGCACCTGGGAGCCCCCAAGCTCTCCAGCTGGCCCTGTTAGCCCTTGTTATCCCTGCCATGAGCGAGTTGTGCTTCCCCCATCCATGGCCCTGTTTTCAGTAACCTCAACTTTCCTTGTAAAGTCTTTTTTTTTTTTTTTTTTTTTTAAAAACCTCTCCCCTTGCAAACCAGGTGATGCTCAGCTTGTTTTGCTAAAACTACTCCCAAGAAGAGTCAGAATGCCCTCTGCCTTTGCTAACTCTCTCTTATTTGATGGATTTATTTCATCACATAGACTGTATGAAATATTCTGCAGGGCAACATAATGGACAGAGATGGACTTTGCACTTCGCTTGCGGAGATGCACTCAGCCTTCCCGGAGTGAAAACCGAGGAGGTAATGCTAACAGCAGCCACAGGCCAAGGAAATGAGATGCGAAGAAGGAACGAGCTCTAAGCAACAGTTCTTACCTTTGCAAGCTACGAGCGCAACGTATGTTGTCTTTATTGCTCTCCACCGCAGCAGGAGAGGCATCCTGCTACGAATCGGCCTCAGAAACAGGGTGCGTTTCCCTCTGTACCCTCTTTGCACGCCTCTTTTCTTCCAGGCTGCAGCTGCACATGCTGTGGCCTCTGCTCCAGCCTGCCTCCAGCTATTTGTTAGCACCACGGTGTGACTCACACAAACACTCCCTGATTTCTCTCCGGTCAAAAGAACGGTAATAACCTCCTTTCTAAGCCATTTGAACCAGCTTGGCTGGTTTAGACTGCAACAGCTTAGGGTAACTGGCAGGAGAACAGCAGGGACAACCGCGGGGGGGAGTACCACCTTCAGCACGCATAGGCGCAGCTGGGGGGGGGGGGGGGACTGTGTCCTGTACATTTGTTAACCCCTCCGCAATCCCACATTGCGCTCCACAACCGGCAGCAGTACACCGGGTCATCACGTTTCCCCCAAACGGCGCCTGTACCTTTTTAAGGTGGAAATAGCACTGAGGCCATCAGCAAAAGGAACAGATGGAAGGAAAAACTGTGGAAAAGAAAATGTGGAGATGAGCACACACTTGTAGTGGTGGTAGAGAAAGAACAAGGCATGTTCCCACGCAGTGAGTGTCTAGGGATACCTCCTCTGTACAACAAGGCAAAGGGCAGTAAATACAAACCTACAACGAGCCACATGCCACGTTCTAGCAATAGCCACTGTCGGCGGCAGATATATTTCTAACTAGAGAACTCAAAAAAAAAAAAAAAAAAGGTCATTTTAAAAATTAATACTTGTTTATCCTGCACTTTCCTTTTCCTAATATTGCCTTTCGAAATCTTAGTGCCTCACTTCATGCTGATTTGAGAACAGCGATGTTACAAGAGCTCTGCAGTGGTGCTCATGCGTGTAGAACAACACATCCTGTCATCTTTCTCCTCCACGTTTCTGTGCTGGCAGAAGTACAGAAAGACTAGCCAAACACTACTGCGGAGGGCACACGTGCTGGTTTAATTTTAGGTCTTGTAGTCTGGGGGAGTATTTACAAGCCTTCTTTTAGGTAGCCAGCTCTGCTTTGCCCTCTGCATTCGAAGAGAGACTGGGGACAGGGAGGAAAGGGAAGGCAGTGCTCTTTGCTGTGGCTTTCGTTCAGCTCCATCCCTCTTCCCAGATGGATGCAATAACTTTCACTGCCACTTTATGGGCAAGACAGAAATATGCAGCATCAAACATGCCACGTTCAAGTAGCGTCTGGGATATGAGCTGAGGGAGCTTGAGCCTTTGCTTGTGTCAACAGCCTCTTTCACATCTCACAGGCACAGGGAGATGAAGGTCACTGAGGAAGAGCGGACTGGAATCAATGCAAACCCACCTGACAAGTTAAATTTAAGCTGGAAAGAAAAAAAATGCTTTTTTCCCCATTCCTGGCCAAAAGAACAGGAGGGATATATGTATTTAAAAATAACCTCCTGCTAAGAGCATCTCCTCCTCAAACCACCTGCACCTTTAAGATAACCACAGCGCTCCGTCTCCCCAGGATCCTAGCAAACGTGAGTGCTCTCCACTCGCTTGCCATTTCTGGCATTTTGCAGAACTGAGTCCTGGGACCGGAGCTTGCTTTCCTCTCTTCAAAGCAAGCTCAGCAGCCACAGATTTGTTGCCACTGGGAAAAGTCCCTGTATGAAATACAGGGAAGTGGATTAGCAGAAAGTGACAGGAAGAGAGAAATGTGTATTGTAAGTCTGACCTAAATACCATTCCAGACAGTCATTAAATGACCTGAATGAACTGGGGATCAAAATCTAACCTTTTTTCTTTTTTTTCCTGTGTGCCTGGAAATGAGTTTTCTTTTAGGGTAAGGCTCCAAACATACGCCATTCTAAAACATATAGCAGATCATTTCGCTAGAAAAATAATACTATACTCCTATATTGTCTTCCACAAATGAGTTCAGAGAAAGCTAAACAAATTAATGAATCATCTTTGTTATCCTTATATATTAAGTAGATAAGGACTATCCCTGGCCTTTCATGGATGGGAATTTGAAACACAGGAAGGATTAAGAGGCCTGCAAAAAGTAAAACAGAAAGTGCACACATTCATCAAAAACACTGCTCCCCATCTTGTGCTGTTATCACTGTCTGAAGACATCCCGCGTTTGCGGGACACTGCTATCGCTTCCTGACACAGCACGATGTTAACAACGCCAAATCAACACTGGAGATATCTGTCTTCTGAAGGATTTGGAGTTCTTTAGTCCCCTCGCTTAAAAATAACCAACACAACAGCCGCTTGAATGCGGCTGCAGATACATTCAAAAGATGGCAAATCCTAGCACACTATTTCAAGAGAAGGCTAGATCAAGGCTAGTAAAGAAATAATCCAGGACAAATCCGGCCGAGCCCAGCAGAGGACAGCTAAGATGGGTAGAGGAATGAACTAGCCAAAACACGAGGAGAGGCTGAGAAAACTGGGCTGTGTTTACTCTGGAGAAGAGAGGGCTAATGGGGATCTAGCTGTACGCTTCCACTACCAAAAGGGGGATTATGGAGGAACACGGAGCCAGATTTTTCTCAAGAGGCGGGCAGAACCACGGGGCAAGTGCCCAGAGGCTACCGGCACAAGTTGTGGCAAGGGAAAGTTCATCTGGATACCAAGAAAAAAAAAAAACAGGTTGTTTGCATCCTTTTGCTACCTTTTCCTTGCAGATTGCTTCTCTGGCGAGATGAGCAGGGGTGAAAAGTTTAGCGCAGTCACTTAATCCAATTTCCTCATCAACAGAATGCCCGTCAAAAAACAAGGGGGCAACAAGAAATATGCAGAAAATTGCCCTTCAAACTTCCTTCACGTGTGACTAGACTAATAGCAAGTGGGGAAAAAATCCCTGTCCTTCATTTTCGGGACTAGCTGAACGTACTTGTCCCACACTGTCAGCGTGAGCCAGTGTGCTGTGGTGATGTCAATCTGAAGAACACCCCCAAAGAGGTGGTCTTTTTTTTTTCGTGGCCAGGAAGCTTCCCTATTTTTCCTTAGCATATTAGGTGGTCTAAAAATAAGACCAATTACTTGCATCCTCAAATCTTTCTCTTTGTAATTTAAAGCACCGTGGACATTTCCCCTGAAGTACCACAGAAAGACATCCTGGCTGCAAAACAGAGACAATGACAAAGCTCTCACGGACAGGGAACCATACAGGCTGCTACTTTATGCTTAAGCCAGCCCCAGCATTCTGCCTTTACCCAGCTGCAGCCATTAAAACAGGACATTATCCTTCAGCCTAAAGGAGGCCAAGTTTGCTATGACTTGAATTACAGAAAGAGAAATACTGCAGGGCCCAAAATACTGCAAGCGAGAAAACTCTGAATAAGCAATAGCTGCTGACATAAAGGAGTTGACAGTCAACCCATGAACATGTACATATATCAGTTTATCACTCTGACTATGAACCAAGCACCCAACTTCCCCATCTATGCAGTAGGCTTGTGCATGCTCCTGGGGGGAGGGGAGGGAAGGGGGGGGAAGGAACAGGAGCAATACATTTAATCGTCGAGCACTAATGAAATCTTTTGGGAGACAGAACCTGTTAGAAAGCTGGATCTGTTGGGTTCGGCTCAGGAACGAGGGTTGACTTCAGCTTTATGGCTCTGAGGAAGGGTCTTTAAAACGTGAACATTTCGAATAATAGCACAACGTGCATCAACGTGAAAGCAATCTAGCTCCGGATAGCAAAGTGCAGTCCCCGTTTCTTGGGAACCCTGCCTAGCACAAGCACAGAACTGCGAACAAGTGTTTCCATGCCACTGGGCAAAAGACTGAAAGCTGAAGGTTGAGTCATATATCAGAGGATGGGTCATCGTAGAAGTGTGCGTGTTTGGGGGGGGGGGGGGCGGGTTGAGCTTCTTCCCTTCTTTCCATGAATAAGAAACACTTCAGCAAGGCAGGCTTCGCAGCCCTTGAGATCTTACAGACCCTTTCCACAGCATCTCTTTCCAAGTCAGCATTGTTGCCCAACACAATGGCCTTCACTGAGCAGAAGCCAAGGGGCAGCTGTCTTTTTGTGACAGGTAAAGAAGGTACCTTACAATACTACAAGTAGTTAAGTCGAAAAAACATCTTAGTTAAAAGAGAAAATGCACACTTGCAATGACATACAAATGCTTTTATACCCTTCACTTCATGTGCAGCTGCAATGCAATGTTGAGGTCTTTTGAACAAACTCTTTCAGAGCTTAATACAAGGGAAATGCCCATCTCTGTAGCTTCCTTTCCTTTGTGAGCTCGTTTCAGGTGGCTCTGAAGTTACAGAGCCAGTAGACAGTAAATCTGCAAACACAACAAGGTTTGCCTTTCGCCTACTCTTCACTGGGTTTACCTGCAGTTTTGCAGGCATGATTAATCATCTCCTTAACAGTCAGTGTAAGATTTGACAAGGCCTGGATTTTATCTTCCGTTTTTGAGCAACTTAAGGTTTATTCTGTTTTCACTTACAAAAACCCCAAAGTAAGAATTAGGAAAGGAAGAGGCTGCGATAATTAGGCCCTTATTACAATCACAATTTGAGGAAGATGGCATAGCTTTTCTAGTTGGTATACTCCTGTGTAAACAACTTCTACCTTTCTGCAAAAATGCCTGGACGCATTTAAATACGTGTGTGTGCTAGCCCCTTGCACAGGAAGAAGAAGGTCCGTCAGCTGGCCCCCTGAACAGCTGGCTATCCCAAAACAGTTAGTTTCCTAGCTTTACTTTTGTAAATCTCAGTTATCTCAGTAGCAGTTTCTGTAAGGAGTTCCAGTATAAAAGTGCATCTTCATTTCAGCATCTTCCTTCCCTCTGCTCTTGGTTATTATTTTCTGATCCTATACACACAAACTTCACAAACACCCTGCAGAACACCTGGCCTCATCAAGACTTTGCACTACCTACACATGTCCACTAGCAACTGAAGTGATGTACAACAGCTGAGAGTTCACAGAGAGAGGAGAAAGGTATTAACTCTATTTAGCTGCACACACAAAATATGCAGCAATAACATACTCGGGCGCATGCACATACATAGCCCTCCCAGAGGACAAAACTCAAAAGGAAAAACCAGGAACGACCAGAAAAAAAAATACTGCTGAAAAACATTAAGCTTTAAAAAATAAAGATCAAATGTTTGCCTGCAAGAATAGCAAAAATAACCACAACAGGACCAGAGAGTGCCCTGTTGCGTGGCAGGTTCCTGCCACAATACAGAGCAGGGAGAAGATGTTCAAGTAACACGGTTATCTTGACAGCAAGGAATACTCTGCTAGTAGGTGTTTCACACGGAAAGCAGGATGTACATGCCCAATAAAAAAAGTAATAACTTGAGGTGTCTGGGTGCTAGCACTAGCATTTTCCTACGTGTGGAGGAACATATGGGGGCCTACTTTTATGGTTTTTTGTTGTGCAGGAGGGGTGTCTACAATATTCACTGATTAAAAAAAAAAAGACTCCTGTAAGAAATTACCATTATCCACCAAATAACTAGGAAGGTCAATGGTATTGACTGAGCGATTAAAAAGGGGATTTAAAAAAAAGAACCACATGGATAGCTCGTGCCAACAAACTACCGCAAACAACAGATAACGCGCCAGGGGATTTATTACTGAAATCAATCTGATTTTTCTAAGCCTTAGGTAATTTAGAACCTACAAGTGAATGGAAAAGGTTCTTTTCCTCTAGAAAATACTACTTCTGGCAAAAAATAGAAAAAATAGAAAAAAGAAAAAAATACCCAAACATCCCCCACACTGAAAAAAAAACAGAAAAGGAAACAGGAAAAAAAAACATTCAAAAACCCTTAAGGTAGCAGAGCTCTATGCCTCATAACTCCATGTACCGCGTTGTGAGCCAGCCTGGCGGAGAGGAGAGAGCTGACGGCTCTGCAGAGGGCCCCGCGGGAGCCGCTGGGCAGGAGCCTGGAACGGTGCAGGCCGCATCCTGCATGTAATGAGCCCGCGCGGAGCTGGACGGGAAATTCCCTCCTGCAGCCATGGAAAAGGGCGGCCGGGCTGCCTGCCAAGCCTCGCGCATGTCTCTACGCGTGCGGATGTCCCCACGTGCGCCCACCGGCCTTTAAGGGGAGGCTTTGCTTGGGGGAGGCACCCCAGCGGGGAGGGGGACTGGAAAAGTCAGCGTGCTGCCCGTCAAAAATGCAATGCAAAGAGCGTTCAATTATATCGTCTTAAAAAAACAAAAACAATTTGCACTCAGAGCGTCTGACTCATGCATCCACAGGATGTACAGTCAAATC
This sequence comes from Struthio camelus, assembly GCF_040807025.1. Taxonomy (NCBI): domain Eukaryota; kingdom Metazoa; phylum Chordata; class Aves; order Struthioniformes; family Struthionidae; genus Struthio; species Struthio camelus. Next base: position 6,520,069 of record NC_090947.1, on the reverse strand, counting down.
AAGGAAATATTCACATCTCTGTGCTCTTCCTTTATGCCTCAGGTTAAGCACGCTGGAAAAGCCTCATTAACTGGTGACAGTTTTAGCTAAAGGTCTTGTGCACCAGGCTGGCTGAGAATATGAGGCCTCATTAAATTAAAAAAAAAAAAAAAAAGAAGGGACAAACATAGCTGCTCTAATACTCCATTCAGTTTGTCTAATTCCACTTTTAATTGGTATCCATGTATTTCTTGTAGTCAGTGCAGAGCTGTCCCAGACACACGCCACGCACACAACCAAACCCAGTAAACTTAATTAATTCTTTCTTCTGTGCCCTCCTGTGCAGGCCCAAAAAGGCTCTGGAGGAGCGCAGAGAGCACTCACAAGCTCCCAGCAGGTTGAAGCAGTCCAAAAAAACCTGGCTGTGGCAGCAGGACTGAAAGTCTATTAAAGCCAGGGGCCAGAGGAGCAGCAGGTGACCAGGAGGGAATCCCTTAGCTGGTTGCTCGCTGCGTTACATGATGCCCAAGTGCTTCACCATTTATTGCAAATACAACGGCACCGGTAACGAACTATTAGCCCCTAGCGATGCTTTCCCACTGCTCTTATCGAACATACAGCGCTCCCGCGTTGAGGTCGGAAGTTGCTGTTTTGCAGGATGGTTGTACCAGTTCCACATCGGACAAAATTAGTAAACATCTCCCCCCCGCTTGACAGCATGAGCGCAAGATGGAAAGAGCAAGAGAATGAAAACACATCTTATATTTTTGCCTAATATTCACAGACGTGGCTTTAGGGGGTACCTGCTCTGAGGTGTGATCTTTCTGACTGCCTTGCAAAGTAGTCATACTTCTCCTTTAAGGTCTGGGCTGGATGTGCGAATTCCTCAGAAAAGGAGATTGAGACAATAAGAAGCCTAAGAAATCAGCATCAAACGGAGATGCTGCTGGCTTGCAGATTTGTAAAGGAAAGTACCTTATTGCCATTCCTTTGTGTGCAGTACCCTTCAATTAAAATCAGTCACTGTGCAACAATAAAAAAGAACAGAAATATCAACAGAAAAGAGAATTATTTTATATCCTCATGCCTCTGGTGAGTAGGATGTGCGTGAGGATTATAATAATTCTCACCAAATTAATAGGAATCGTCACTCTGTGATTTGGGGAAGGCAACACGCTCCTGGAATACCACGTACACCCCACGTGGAAAAGCATAAATGCACGCTGCCTGCCAAGCAGGAGCCATCCCATCGCCAGGGAACCCCCACGGCGTACACCCCCAGCTCGGGACAGGTGCCGGCACCTTTAGCCTACGGACCGACAGACAGAGGATTACAGCCAGGGCTCCGTGTCGCCGTCACCCACTGACGGCACGGTGACCTTCCCTTGCCCGCAGCGCTGGATGGCCGCGCTGAGGCTGTCAGCTGTAGGCACCTTCTCGCAAGGGTCACTTACCAAGGCAATAGCAGGAGGAGTTCTTTTATTCAGCACGAGTTTAAGCCGGCAGGTAAAGAAACGCTTGAGAAAGAGGAAGCAGAACTTCACGTTTCAAAACGCTGAGGGAGACCCCTCTATTCCCACTTGAGCGCGCTTTAGGGGCTTTTTAGGATTATTTGGACTAGGAGAGGGAGTGGGAATTTTCATACACTGGTCAGCCCAAGACATAACGAAGGTGGGTGACCCAGCACCTGCTTTTTACTGCGTGTTCGGAAATGAAACCCTACAGCAGCTCCCTATCACGTGTTCATTCTTACTCTCTCCGTTTCTGCTCTTTTGCTGCCCTACTGTTCTGCTGTGTTGTCTCCTTTCCCAGGAGGTAACTAATGCACCAACCGAGCAGCCAGGACGCAGACCAAGAAGGAATAGCACATGGGAAAGTTATGAATTATTCCCTTTAGATATCAATCTGCCTACTAATTTAACTTTCACTGGCCAGAGCCAGTCTGGCTTAGTCCAAGAGAACATTCCTCTACAGCAGATATTCCCCAGGGGGACAACACGCCAACAGCAATGACATTCGCGCCGTGACACCATTTCCCATGGTCAAGTGATCTCAGATGCTTGTATGCTCGGCTCCTCCCAAGACTCTTTCTGGGAAGAGTGATACACTCACCCTTCTCTCCCTTCCCCTGCATCCAGCTTGACTATCTCTTGCACAGGGGAGTGTCTGGGAAACTCCGGGTGAAAGTACTGGACTGTGATTGTGGAGGTTTTGGCCTACTCCTCACCTCTGCCTCATGGAGCTCTGCCTTCCCTTGAGCTCATCCTCGCTGAGCAGGTCATTCACAAAAGCCAGCACCGGCTTGAAGTGGTTTGTCTCTCTCTGCTGTCCTCAAAAGCCGACGGAGAGAGAGAGCCTCTCACGCAGGACTGTGCAGAGCATGACCCTGTTTCCTGTTCCCGCTGCCCCCCTGGAAGAATCCGTCTTTCTCCGTTATCTCTATAGGGAGGACTATAAGCCACTAGGTGAAAGTTATCTTTTCTGAAACCCTCCTGTAGTCTCTGGGAATCTCTGCTCACCTGCACATGCCTTGATCCAGCTCGCCCTTCCCCTCTGCTGCTGCACCCTGCGCACCCCTCAGCTACGCACACAGGAACTCTTGCATCCTTTCCCAGCGCGTCACTGCTGCGGTTCAGGCTGATGGAAAGAGCAGCTTTATGGAAAATCCCTTTGGGACTGATTGTACATTCTAAAAAACTGCCTCTATAGCAAGTAAATTAAATAATGTGTTCCTCAGTTTTGATTTAGACTATAATTTCCTTTTTAATAACTACCTGCTTTCACAGCACACTCACCAACTCAACAGTATTTAACAGAAGGCTCACGCTATTTTCAGGAGACTTCAATTATGAATTAGACTGTAAACTTCTTCTTCGTCTTTTTTTTCCTCCTGTTTAGTGCTTCACGAAGTGACAGTGTATTCAAATTCCTCTTCAAACAGATGCATCACTTCAAGTTTTTAACCTCAGGGAACAGGACTATTCTCTCTCCGCCTAGCTCTGCTGCTCTCCTCCAGACCATCAGATTAACAAAACAAAGCAAAACAAACAGAACAAAACAGCATGCTAAAACGCCCCTATTCCAAACAAACATTGTCTGAGATGAAGCCCTTGTCTCAAGCAGCCAGTGCTCCTGCACCCTGCCATGCACAGCATATTCTGCCAAAACGAATAGAAATACTCAAGTCCCACAGTCACCTCTGTCCACTCTAAACGCTACAACACATTTGACTTTGTAATGGACTGCAGAGCTGTTTGTATAACCTCCATGTTTTAGAATTAAGCAGTAGTCCCCATGAAATCAGTCATTATTACCAAGTTTGCCTATCACAGCCACAGGCAAGGGTAAGGGCAGTTAACTCTCTAACAACACAATTGCTCAGTCCAGTAATGACTTATTCCCAGGACTTTCTACTACTAGATATTCCACTCTTTATAATAAAGAGAGGAATTAAAAAAAAACTGCTTTACAAATTAGTCCATTTCATCTCTGACTGATCAATCATTAGCCAAAGCAAAAAGAAGAGACATGGGGTTAAGTTACTGGGGGGGGGGGGGAACTGTATCCTCAGGGGGCCAGACACCAAGCCCGAGGAAGGACAAGAGCTGTCACCGAGATCGGTCCTGGGCACGGCTCCAATTCGGCAAGAAGGGCAGCGAAGCAGCACTGCTCCAACACCACTGCCAGGGTACGCTGGTTAGGCCTGATGGGGACTCAGCCAAATCCTTAGCTTTCCGCTGCTCCTGGCCTTACAGAACATCAGCAGCAGCAGATACAGAAAGCAAAGAAATCCCCCGTCATTTCAGCTCCCTGGCCTTGTTCCCATGCAGCCTCCTGGTTATAAAAATCACATTCAGCTGATTCTCTCTTTGGAGGTCAAAGTAATACACCTTACTCCCAGCTTAAGGGAGAGGGCAGAGATGTACTTTGATAATGAAAGCGAAGCAGAGCTGGGTTACGCTTCAGGAGCTCATACACCACGTTGTCTCTGTACTTCACCTCGTACTCCAGCAGCAGCCAACAGGCTGAAAGGGAAGCTCTCTCGGGTGGCACCGCGAGCCCCGTGCTTGCAACAGGCAGCACACACCAGGCCAAAGGTATACTGTGTTACGAAGAGGAAACTCCAGGACAAACCGAGATGTATCTGGTCGAAGCGGGTCTGAATTCAGTCCCAACTCTTCAGGAGTCATAGCAATTGTGTGGCAAAAAAGGCTGTTGCACTTGACTGTAAGCTACTAAGGTAGTAACACGGAGGTGAAACTGGCTTCCTCCCAAAGGGAGTTTTGCCTTGACTGTATCACTTACGAAGGGAAAGGCTGGGTGTCCCACAGCCCTGAACTCTGATTGGTCATTGGCAGGACTGCAAAACTGTGCGCACCAGTGGCAGGATACTCTTAAAAAAAAAAAAAAAAAAAACCACAACCAAGTGTGCCTCAACTTATCTGCTTCTATTTATGAATATATCTGATCAGCCTGGGAATAGCTCAATACGTGCTAAAAAAAGAGGTTATGCATTGAAGTCTACTGGACTGTCAAGCAGAGGGGGGAAAAGGCCATCTTGTCCTCAAGAACAGCAGAAAAGAGATACAGACTTAATTGTAAAGCAAAGGGCCACACCACAGATGTGCAAGATTACCTTCCAAAAAGGATCCAGTCTGCTGCTTCGCTACTCCAACACGGTCTAAGCAGTGAACGTATTTATTTTCACTAAGCAGTTTCGCTCATTTTGTATTTTGTTTACAAGTGTGTGTGGTGTGTAGATATAAAATTATACCGCACTGCATAAATATATGAATATTTATATACTACTTATATTTCATTTAGATAATAAGTCTGTTGGAAAAATCACACTGGCTTAAGTTCATTTAATCAAGGAGGAAGACTTCCTTTTTACACTTTCAAATAGCACTGAATGACTGTGCTGGAAAACTCTACCACTACCAAGCTGTTAAGACCATGGTCCTATGCAAGTCCATTTGCATTTTTTGTTATAAACCTGGAATCAATCATATTTCACACAGTCTTGATACCAGCATTCAGATTTCTTACCAGCTGAAAGTTTAGTATCACGCCATAGCAACACTACGCGCTGTCAATGGAATCAAATATGAACATATTGCTAGACAGCAGTAGGATTTATATTTGGCCTCTCTCAACACACACAGGCAAAGGTACATATGTAGCTATAGGGTAGGGAGGGAGGGGAAGAGAGCTCTTCAAAGACATAAAGAGAACGTTCTTGTCCAGCACCTTCCATTATATAATGTGTATTACAAATGCCTATGTTAGGCATTATGGTAGAAAAATATCTGTGCGCTGCTTTTGAGAGAAAAATACACATGCAATCACAATATAAAAAATGCTTCCGTAACATCTCCAGCGTACTACCACTTTCAAACATTTCTGACATGAAACGAAGCTGAGGTAGCAGGAAGTCTAAAAAAGCCCCTGTTCTTACGCTACTACTGACGTGTGGAAGAAAGGCTGAGAGCAGACATGAACCTGTAACGCCTTTTTTTTTTTTTTCCTCTCTCTTTTTAAGGCAGAGGCAGAAACAAAAGTACCTGAAGATCTCTTTTGGCATGCAGCAACTTCAAGGAGTCGTGGGTATCAAGTGACGTCCACATGTTTTCCCCCACCCCGGATGCCGGCTGCCACTCACTCAAACACCGTTGATCTGGCAGCTCAGCTCCATAAAAGAACAACGTGCCTCTTAATTCCACATGGGCCCAACTTGAGCAGCAAGAAAGCGTTACGCTATTACTGTAAATTACCATGACAGTAGAGGGCTGCCGGGGTTACGCAGAATAAGCAGCACTGCACGGCCACCAGTAGTACAAGTAATTAGCCGGTGTAATGAAGAGCGAGAAAAAGGAGAAGAGCAGTGGAGGGCAGTGCACTGTGCTGTCAGCATTATCATTCTCTAAGGCTTCGGCAGAACAACGTGTTGCTGAGCTGCTGGTAATCTCTACACATGGCTACCCATGAAGGGAGTAATTAAGAAATGTCATTGCTTCCTTGGGAAAATACCACCGTGTCTCAGAAGAATGATGATAATCTCCATAACAGCCCCGTTCTCCCTGGCTCTCTTGACTTTGTTTTTGGTGGGTAGCAAAAACACCCGACGACGCTCTCTGCGCTAAACGTGCTTTTCCTCGTCCCTTTTGTTGCGCGCTAAGCCAAACAGAAGGAGCCAAAGGAAAGCCGGATTTAGAAGCAAGTGCACACGCTCTCCAAGTCTGCGTTGCCAGCCAAAGCCAAGGCACGCATCCCACTTAAAACAAGTATTTAAAATCCAAGCATCTTGCACAAGAGAGGCAAAATTTTACAAGCTCAATTCCTCAAAGAGCGAGGCGTTTACAGGAGCTCCTAGGTCTGATGAGGACTGAATGATTTGGTTCAAGAGGCTACAGCCCTCACCAAGAGCCAGGGAGGTCACCGTGAGGCTCCCATTTCAGCTCTGACTCCAATTAAAGAGCAGCATTCCTGCAGTGATGCTTAGCCATGTTACCTAGGAAAAAGATCAATACTTGCAGGCTGCCGTAAACAAGCCCATGGTTGTTTTTCCCGTGCTGGCCCAGAATCATGTCATCCTTCACGAGATGACCTTTGGATCATACTCACTCTTTGTCAATCAACTGGGAAAGACTGACCCTGCTAACTGACACAGGGCCTGAAAACACAGAGGGAAAACTGATCTTAAAGGTTACCACCTACCTATAGTTTTCTAAAAGAAATTTTCAAAGAACTCCATAGCGCCTGCCTGGGGCAAAGCAGACGGCTGCACTGCCAGAGTGCAATCTCCTTACAAAGATGCAATTAATTACACGAGTAAACCCGGATTTCAGAGAAAAAAGGGTTAATGCAGCAGCCTTTGCTAACACGGCTGATCAATTCAAATCCCTTTTTCTTCCTCCAAATTCCATTCCAGGTTGCTTATCCCGCTCTCCGAAACTAAGCTGTTGCATCTACACAGCCACCATACCTCTATCTACACAGCCACCATACCTCTATCTACACAGCCACCATACCTCTATCTACACAGCCACCATACCTCTGATTCTCCAGTTCGCTGCTCATTTGGATTGTGCTGGGGGTAAATACTTGTAGCTGGAAGGTGGACAGCGGAGAGCTTAAACGTAACAAATACTATTCCTGTTCATTCCAGCCTGCCTCTCTGAAAAATTGCAAAGGACGAAAATTGAAATTCTTTGGTGTCTGAGGTTTCTCATGGGCACTGTGTTTCTACAGCACAAAAGGTCCTGGTTCCTGACTTGGGGTTCTTAGACACTAATACATCTAATAATCAGCACTACTACTCATATATGTTATTCTGGAAACCTTCAGGCAGAAATAAAGAACTGATTAGCGCGTTCTGAGATTCCAGACAATCTTTTCTGCAAGCATGATTATGTACAGAACGCCAATGCCACGGTGAAGGAATAAATGAGGGAAAAAGTTTAATACATTTTTCTTTTCCAGCTTCAACTGATGATGGTAACTGTCATTTTCCAAAGGAGCCTGATGGGGCCCTCTTAGCTATCTCCAGCTTCTCAATTTCAAGACATTATCTAGTGACACTGCTGGTTTAGTCCAGCATTTCCCCTCAGGACACCTCTGCAACCAATCAGGTAAGTAACCGGGCAAAGGATAATCACAGTGAGGTTAAAAATATAATAGAAAAATGAATATTTAAAAAGAGCTGAATACACAGTTTGGAGAGGGATGGAAAATGATATTCCACATGGGCAAATTCAGAAGGAAGGGGAAGATCAAAAAAAAAAAAGAAAAAGGCTTTTCTATTGATGATTGGAAGAAGGGCTAAGTGTTTTTAATTCTGACACTGAATTCTTGCTTGGATAGTAATAAGAGACTAAAATCTGTTAAAATCATTCAAGATGGAGAATTACCACTATAGACAGACAGACAGACAGACAACCGTGTCTGATAAAGTCGAAATTCCTGTAAAGGCTGTATTACAGTTTGGGTTTCCTCTGTGTCTCTTTCCTCTATTTATAGCAAATGCCGTTTTTCTCCTGCTACTGATTGGTAGGTTTGTGCAGATACAGAAAGTATCTTCTACACAAATGTTTCTCATAACTTAAATAATTATGTCCCTGAAATACTGCCTTCAAGTGAAAGTTGCAGAAAAATACAGGTATGGCAGGGACTCATTCAACTGATATGGGCTGAAAAAACTGCAAGGATCCTAAACCTCCAGACTGAAAAAGCTGCAAGGATCCTAAACCTCCTGTGGATCTCATGTACAATTTAAATTCTGGATCAGTGGGGCACGCTCCTTCCTGCCCCTTTATGCTGAACTCGGTTGTTCTGCCACTGCCTTCAATGGACCCAGGACTGTAATCCACAAATGCCCAAACACGGCAAGGAGGAGACCGTTCCCTTCTTGGATTTAGCAAGTCCAAAGTGAAACCACTGAGAAATCTCACCAAAAATTTCTGTTTAAAAAATCCTCAGCTTAACGCTGCCAACCAGTCCAGGGTTTTGGGATGAATACCTATCGAGGACTTCTTATGGCTGGATGTGACCTCTAAAGGATTTGTCTCCTACAGAACAGCTCTGGCAATAGTTTGTACCCTCAGCAGGAGTTGGCACAGCAGTCCTCAGCGACTGTCTGTCAGTGGAGAACGGCTGAAGGAGAAGAGGGGAAGAGGATGAAGGAGAAACTGACAGGGGGAGAGAGAGAGAAAGGGAAGAAGACACATGAGAAGTGCCCTGGACAAGAGCACCCTTGCCATAGAGACCGCTCTGAGCTTCGCAGCCCCCACGACTCCTGGGCATCTCCTGAGACAGCACAGAAGCCCACAAGCTGCAAGACCTTACTCTCCGTGTGCAAATGTCACATTTCGAATCATCAGAGGACTACTTATGTGGATATATGACTGTACTAAGACAAAAAGCAGGACCAGGTCCAGGGGAGCCTGGAGCTGTTTATTGCTAATTTCTGAATCCCTGAACATTTCAGACAATTTCTAGAGAAGCAGGCTGCCATACAGAATAAGATACAGTGGTTAAATAACTTTTTAAGCTGACAGCTTTTAATATGGTAGCCAATGGTATAAATAACAACCTAGTCACCACTAATTTGCAAGGCCTGCACTGTACTGAACATCTACTTGGGAACAGTTTTCAAAACGAGTGGCCTTTGTAACAAGCAAAACGATTTAACACCATTAGCATTGCTAACCTCTGGTATTATTTTTTTAGCTGGCGCAAATTCTAACAGATGCTTTCACTCCAATGGATTTGCAACCAGAGGGAATCCCTTCACATACTTTCAGAAGGGTTTACAAAAAATGTGAAGCCCTGAATCTGCATTGCTTTCAATAAATACATGCCTGAACAGGGAGAAACAACTTTTTTCTCATCTCTCACTAAAGCCAACTAGTTTTCTAAGATGGCTCCCAAAGAGCAAACCACCACAGAGCTTCTAAACAATGAAAAAGCAATGGAAAACCACTTTTCCAGAAGACCCTTGTCCCTAGTGAAACAGACGTATTTGGCGGGCTACTTGGCTATGATGTCATAAAATGGAGAGGGATGGGTAAAAAATGCATGTGGTGGATGGGAGAGGGGAACTGTATTTAACAGAGCTGTAAAACTCTGCCTTACTCGGATCAAACGCTTCTGCCATTGCTCTCAGGCAGAATCATGGCAAATCAGTATTAAAGGTGCATTCTTTTAAAGGTATAATCCTGCTTCTCTTATTGTGCAAATGGGTCAATATAGAAGCCTTAAAAAAATACATGCATACATATACACACACACACACTGTAGCCAGCAATGCTAGATTTGTGTTCACGCATGTGTGCGCTTCATTTAATTTTTCTCCCGTTTGCCACATGAACGTCTTTTCAAACACATTCATTATCGTGACAACAGGTTGAATCTGCAATTCGCCATCTGCCTAAACAACATTAACCTTCATGCAACCTCCTATTATTATTGCTGGGCTTTGTCTGAAATTTGAAATCCTGCTAATACAAGCTAGGGGAACAACCCTTCCCTTATACGTAACATCACCCCTTCCATTAGACATAAAACCCCCCTTCCATAGTACAGCTGGAAATTTGCATTTGAGACTGTTTTTATTTACAGAAACGGGCTACACTGTCTTCAGACAACACAAGCGTGGTGATAACTGCCTTGCACCACTGGGCAGTCTCTCACTCTGAACAATGCTGCTAGGCTGCTGGAGCACCTCTCCAAATTCCCTCTTCTCTGCTTTTAGAGACGCAGGTACAGGATTTGCCAGCCCCTTTAAAAGCTACAACACTATTCCTACAGAGCCTGTTCAGACACGAGGGCTGCAAGTCAGGCTGGGGGTTACGAGCATCCACTGAAACACACAGCAAAGTCAGGCTCGTAGAGCGACACCAGAGTTTACTTCTGGAACGCACTGTAAGGAAGCGGCACCACATCCAGTCGTTCCTTCTTGGCAGAAAAATTACAAAGTAAGACTGTTGTGGTCGGATGAAGAAGCATGTCTGAGTCGAGCAAAAGGCACGCTGAACAGCTTTATCAACCACCACCAACTAACAGGTTTGAGGGTGCCAACGGGAGCTTTCACCGAGCGGATGGGTTTACAGAGATTCTCCACATAAACAATAAGTGGCGACAACAGTAACAACTTATTCACAATAACAACTTGTTTATATACCGTATATACAGGGTTTATATTGTTATGCTATGCCAACAGGCGGCGGTGAGCCGAACCTCACTGAGACCACGTTGGTCTCGGGTGTCACGAGAACGGGGCTTCGCCCCCACTCCCTCGGGAAGTGGGGGGCCCACACTTACGTGCCCCCGGAGCAGGGCGCTCGGGGCGTCGGATCCGACCGAGGGGAAGGGGCAGGGCGAGGCCCCGCCTGGGGGCGGCGGCAGCCAGCTCCCGCCGTTCAGGCGGGTCCCCTCGCGGCCGTCGAGGGCTCGGCCGCTCCCGCCGCCGTCGGCTGGAGCCCGGCCCCCAGAAGGCTGCCGAGCTCCCCCGAGCCCTGGGACGGGCCGCCCAGGCTGCTCCGGCTCCTTCCTCTCCCCTCTCCGGCTGGGGACTGGCCAGGGTGGCTGTTAACCAATCAGGAAGGCATGTTCTGGGCCTTCATTTGCATATTCCAGAACCTTCCAAATGAAGGATGGCCATTAACCAATCAGGAAGGCATGTTCTGGGCCTTCATTTGCATATTCCAGAACCTTCCAAATGACTGACAGGTGGTAGGCGGTTACCACAGACTCCTCCCGTCCAATCACGCCTCGCGGCTCCAGCAGGCCGCCTGACCAGGCGTCCGCTGAGTCACTCAGAGGTCGCCGGGGGGGGGGAGGGGGGGGTGCAGCCTGCCACACAGAGCGAGAAAGCTCAGCGGACGCTGAAGAGGTCCGTCGTTCACCCGACGGCTTACCCGAGAGCGCAAAGCAGTCGGGGGCAGGAGACGAGAGCCGCGCTCCCCACGCCCAAAGCTAACCCTGCTGAAGGCAAGCCGATTAGGTATATGCTTAAAGCACGTGCTCAGCTGAATAAAGGATCGGCCTTATACACGTAACAACAACAACAAAATCCTGTAGCGGGGAGAGTGTTTTAAACCAAAAGGCAATTCAGAAAGTTCCTTCCAAAACGCGTGTCCCAGTTTAACGACGCAGGTTACAGCATCGCGGCACTCCTCCTCCCCAGGAGTCGGGACCCTCCTCGTTGCAAACCACGGGCCTGCGCTTGGCTCAGCCTGCAGCAGGAGGCACGGGGGGTTCGCGGTCCGTGTTCAACCTGAGCACGATTCGGCCAGGAGAGACGCCCCTTCAGGAAAGCAACCTTATATGTGAAGGGGCACCATAACCACGTGCTTAAGTTGGAGCACTTGCTTAAGGCCCCCTTTCCGCAATCCCCCCCTAAAGTCAAAACCCACCTGTCAGTTACCTGCTTCAGAAGAACCTGAGACAGGAGCACTGATTTCTTTGACTTCTGGTCAGCTAGAGGGCTTCAAAGCCCACCTTGGCAAACACAGCGCTTGCGCAGTGACAGTCCTGCCTGCTGGGATCTGCTATTTATCCACGTATTTCCAACCCAAATTCCTTGGTGTGATTTGGGCGGTATGTCTCAACCATGACCTCAGGAGACACGAGGAGAAGCGCATTAACCACCTCATCTCCCTCCTCAAACTGTCAACAAGAAACTGAAGCAGTTTTTCGGAGATTTGTGTGTTTCTTCAGTATTAAAAGTATCTTCATCTGAAATACCTAATTTTGCACATTAAATTATTCCTTTCCCAGTGGCAAGTAACTCGCACTAGCTGTCAATTCGATACCCAGCTATATAGTAAGTAATCTTTGTTTCAGAAAGGGATCCATCCAGGCTTCCAACTAAAGCCAATTTGCAAGACAGTACTTTGCTGACAAATTTCCTCCTTACTGTTTGTGAGAAGAACACACTGGTTTCCTAGCTTTCCAGGAACGTACAGCTTTTATCTTTGCTGACTTTCCTCACAGTCCATATTGGTCTCTAAAAAATATTGATACCGGTCCTTGTTGTAACACAAACGTCTTGTGGTTTGTTGGACAACATCCACAACTCATCCACCTCAATACTCTCCACAGAAACGTTGATTTCCACTGCTCTGTGAACGGGTATCTTTAGATGTCTTTCAGTACATTGTACCTATACCTTAAAGTGCAATTGACTGATTTTAGTAGGCACTGGACATCCCTTGAAACAGGTCTTGTAATTTCCTGAAGATTTTCAAACCAGACCAGGGATTTCTGCCACATATCTTTCATTAAAATTAGTAGCTAAGGGCTGAATTTTGAAAGCTATGTAGCTGCCTAAAGACGCAGACAGAGAGACAGTGGGATTCTTCAAGGAGCAGGTACAGCCTCCTGCAAATCCCAAGAGACATCTACGTATGTCTTTAGATACTCAAACACGTTCTGCAAAACAGGCGCAGAGTCTCTTGGGAAAGGTATGAAAACCAAAACCACCAGCAAGCGGAGCTGCTGTGAGCTCACAAGCATTTAAGATGGGGCCACTTAGTTAAGTGCCTGCAAGTGCACAGCAGTCTGTCCCTGGACGCTGACTGCTGATGGCCGTGGTCACAGTAACTGAAGACCGAGCAGCAAAGGGCACAGCATCCCCAGTCTCTTCAGCCACTGTCACTACCAATATCCATTAGGCAAACACTGCTATATTTACCATACAGTTTACCTTCATCTCTGGGAAAGACTGGATCTGGGTCCAAATTTTGGGAGTTCTCCTTCTCTCTGGAAATGACTGAGGATTAAGTCTTGTTACAGTCAACGCAAGTCATCACACCACCCAGCAACAAGTGCTGCACTGCGAACGCTGGGCTCCCAGTCCTGCAGACGCTGAAAGACACGCCTGAGGATCTGCAGGATTTGGATGGCAAAGATCTGTCACACTGAAAATGAACATCTTTGTTTTGTTTCTGTATGCTTATATTCTATAAATGCTTTAGCTCAGCCTCAATAGCTGTATTTCACAGGGAGAACATTATCTGTTGACAATTATGCAATTCTATTAACATCATTGCCTTTTTAATCTATGAAAGGTTACATTAAACAGAAAGAAGGCACACAGGAGACTACAGAAAGGCAAGTACCTACCCTTTTAGGAAAAAAAAAAGATTATTCAAATGATCGTCCTGACATTTATTTTTATACAGAGGAAAATAGAACAAGAAACTTAACAGGGTATTTGGGTGACCTGACTACCAGCAGAAAGTAAATTAAAACTCACGCAATAAATGCAAATGACAGGACAGATTCTTCCCTCTACTAAGATGTATTTATGAAGACAGGGTGGATAAGATGAAACGGGGAATGGGTCTTTATTCTGTGGACTTGCCTGCACCAGATATGACTGGACTGCATGACAAAGCGGGGTGAACATCAAAGAGGACAATCTAATGCACGCTACCTTACTGTATTCCCTGAGCTGTTTAAAGGCTATAGGAAAACCCAAATCAATAGCCACTTCCGAACCGTTCCTAGTGTGTGAGCCTACAGGGTGAAATGTATCTACTAACTGGCATTTCTGTCCAGCCCAGTACTGCATAGAAACGCCAGCACAATTTCCAGCAGCAAAGCAAAACGCTGCTGCTGCAGGGGGTTAGCAGAGCGGAGGCGCCCAAGGTGCACCCTCTTCCCCAGGCACAACCCAAATCCATACCTCCCCTCAAGGGAGTCTCCTGGAGCAAAGGGAACCTTTAGGGGTTTCTTTAGGTCTGTAAAATGAATATTATAGTGTTGACGAAAACATGACCGGAGAACAGAATTTGCCTATTTTTCTTAAGACACAAAGAGGGGGGTAAAATAAGGAACTCATTAATCTAATAGGTTATACACTCTGAGTATTGTGCTCAGTTCCACCCAGAAGGCTCCCCAAAAAGGATTACAACCCAAAACTGTCTCAGTGTCCAAAAGTCCCATGGCTTCGGTTGCTTCTGTCGTCGTGCCTTTCAGCTGGAGTCCTGGGCCATACAGCGCGCTCCTGCCACTGCGGTGCCCTCAGTTCTGCAGGGTGGGAAATGCTACTTGCACTTACTGACTGCTTGGGGCTTGTGGGTTTTGATCAACTTTGGTGGGCTAAGATACGGAGAAGAACAGTGCATTCTTCTCTCCAAAACCGCAATTAGTGTGCAAGTATATTTTTCATTAAGCACAGGCAAAGAACAGTTGAGATGGCAGAGAATTTACCAAAGCTTAGGACACTCTGCAACTGCCTGACTTTCTTACCTTAGAGATCTTGTCCATTATTAGCAAGAAATTTTTAGAATAATCTGCGGCCATTATCTGCTAAGAGTACATCTGGATGGGCTTGTGACCTACAGTTAACTGGCTCTTTGCATCAGTCAAGTACTCTTTAACTGTCCTTCAAAATACTACGCTGCATATTGTACTCAGAGTAAGAGGGAATTGTAACCGCAACACAAAAAGTAGAGAGAAAGGATTTTTTTTTTTTGGGGGGGAATTTTCTATTAGTACCTGAAAGGTTGTAAATTGAATGGAAGGGGCACCTGAAGCAAGAGAGTAATATGAGGGCACCTTTCTTGAGCGGTGATGCTCTGTTTTGCAGAAGTTGAATACTGCTGAAATTGCTCAAGAATTCTAGCAGCTGTGCCCCCTTTTGACAGTCAGGTAAAACCAAGTAAGAGCCCGGGTGTGGCATCTACGATGGGCAGCACTTTCCTGCACGAGTATGAGTAGAGGTATCATGAACTGGTCCCCGGAATTCAAACATCTACCAAGGAACTCACATTGCTATGAAAATATACATGTTCAGCTCTTAGATTTTTCACTTTTCCTCACTTACCCTTTTCTTTTCTTGAATTTTCATCTTGAGATGTGTGCTCCGCACACAGTCACTGATAGATATAGGCAAAAAAAATTAGTAGTTCAGTATGCAGAGCGAATATAAGATGAAAGTATAGGAATACTTTTTATACTTTACTTTGTGGCTATGATAATGTGTATTTCTGATGATGCTTCTCACAGAAATATTTACTCGTCCTTTACTAAGCAGTCAGAATTACTCAGTCTTGAACAGCACTTGCTTTCCCATCTTTACTTCACCCAAATGACTGTTTAAGACTATGTTTAATAATAGAAGAAATGAGCGATGCCTGCCAGAAGTCAGTATCTACAAGGACCTAATATTCAGGAAAAGCACGTACAGAATCTGACTCAATTTGCAACCGGAAGGAGTAGGATTTGGGCTTAGAAGGTGGTAATTACACAACTGAGAAACTCATACTCGTCTGCATGTTCTTTCCTAAAAGCTGAAAGGTGGCGAATAGATCGTATGAATGTTGGTTTAGAAGGGACCTCCAGAAATCACCTAGTCCAACCTCCTATTGCAAAGCAAGATTATCACCAGCGCTGATTCTACTTCTCCAAATACTTTTAAAACAAACTAGTAATTTGAAAGCATTGTGTTTTCTAAACAACTCAGTTCTTCACAGGCGGTGAACAGGACCTTAGATAGTACCTGGAAAGGGCTAGAGAGCTGACCTGGAGTGAGGATTAATTGTGAAATTTACTGTTACTTAGAAAGTGGTTTGTGGTTGGTGTGCAGCTGAGGGCTATTTAGAATAGCGGTCATCGGCCCGCACGGAAGAGGAAAAGGAAGTCTCTCGTTGCTGTCCTGATGGCAGCAGTCATTTTGGATCAAAACCGCTTCTGCAGGGGTACTAAAGAGAAGTCAAGCTCAAAGTACTCGCCAGGAATGGGGAGACCCTCCGCTTCTGAAATCTGTTTGGGCTGAACTTAAATTAACTCTTCTTGTCAGAACAACCGTTCAGGCTTTACGGGACTTCTTCTTCAAGAAGCTGTGACCCATCAGTATCTTGACCAAATTTTTACTTTCCCCCTGCAACCACAATGCATGAGAAGGGTAGAAAGAGTGAAGCAGGCAGCACTCTAAGAAAAGCTATAAAAGACTGCAAGAAGGAGAGGATGAGTAAAAGATCTTTAAAGAAAGCCTTCCTTGGAAAAGACTGCTCTCCAGCACAGTGAGCACTCTCCCATTATCATTACACAAGCACACGATTGCCTAATATGGGTCTCAGATTTCAGAAAATATTCAGTGTTCCTGAATTCGGCTTACTTCTGCCTTCTCCTGAACGGCAGCAGCGTTACTGCCATCACCTTACAGATGCCTGAGCGAGGGCCAAGCCCACACAACATACCAGCGGTCCCAGGAACATGTCCTCATTAAGTACCCTCGGAACAATCTCTAGCACCACAACAGTTTTCAAACATTTCAGAGGTTCAGAGATCCAGATTCCAACATTTAGGTTTCAGGAGGGACAGGTAATATTTTAGAGGAAAGCCCAAAAAACTGCATTTAAAAAATATTTTACTCTGAAACATGCATTTATTCCGACTTTGTCACAGTCAGTAAAGTAATCAGTAAATCATAGCCATGAAGAGGAGAAGGAGGAAAGAGAGAAGTCAAAACTGTTAATATATGGAGAATCAAGACTGCTTTTCAACCTCTAAACTGCTCAAAGATGGCGTGGCCTTGTTGTCAAAGAGAACCAATTCATTAATAAATTAAAAAAGGAACAAGATCATACATCATTGTCTAGCCTTAAAAAGGTCTTTCTCTGACTGTAAATTCACCAGTTGCTGCAAGTACTTCAGGTTACATTCAGCTCAAGCCATAAACCAGCCTTTGGCTGGTCTTCTTTAAATCACAGGGAAAGCTGATGATGGCCCACAATCGCATACATATGAAGACAGTCCTGGACTTTTTCCATTAAGGAAGGAAAGGCCATATCTCTGACTCTTTCATATGTTCTGGTCAATCACTACTGAGCAGTGTTCTAAATATCTGGTTTAATACGTAGCGGGCTGTTTCATTTCTATAAACTTAAGAACTACTTCTGTGAAAAACATCATTTCCACTTTCATTCACATTATTTCTAACAGTCTGTTCTAAATACAAGAGAGAACTGAAACAAGCAGCTGCACCAAAACCTCAGAGCAACATCTAAGACCAAAGCATTCATGAGAAGTAAGCCCCAGTAGATCAGCTTAGCGCATGCTAGCGGCTGCCACATCTTCTGTTATGCTAGGGTAAGGCTTTTACAGAAGTCTAAGCTACTTAGGCACTCCAGTTGTGCTGAAATTCCAACAACTTACGTTACAGAAGCGTCACTAGCTCACCTACACATGCCAATGGCCAATAATGCCAGAAACTACAGAAAAGATAAGTTAGTCCTGGTAGGGGTATATATACGGTGCTATAATTTCAGTTCCAACTTCTATGACAATATAATCCCAGAGACCAAAGTCTGAATCACATTGAGCCTAATTAGAAATGGCAAGCTTTGGAAAGCCATTTATAACTTGCCTCTTAAATTGCATGCTGCTCTGATACATGAAATGGTTTTACATCCCTTTTACCACTTTCCAATAAGGCTAGTTCTATTTCAGAACTCATTCCTTAATTGTGATGTTATCTGAGAAGACCAAATGCCAAGGTAAATGAATATCAGCAACGTGATGGATGAAAAAAGGAATTTGCTCTGTAGATAGTTGTCAGTATAGACATATAGATTCAATTAAATAACATTTACCTGGGCTCTTATGTTCCAATCCTTCTATTAGATCACCATACTTAAGCCCAGACACCATCACAAGATTGTAGCTGGCCAGGGAAATCTGCTCCATGGAATGGGAAAAGCTCTGGATGCATAAACATTCAAATTAGGTTTTTCTTCTAGTTGCTAACTAGAACGGACAGAAGTGCCATCCAGCCCTGTATGGTACCCAAGTAGGTCCCTAGCCTTGAAGCAGGATTACTAAACTCATTATCTGACATAGCAGAAGGTCTGGCTCCTCTGCAGATTGCTGATGTTTGACATGAAGGACTACCTTTTGGTTTTGCTTGTTTTTTCCTTTCTTCCTAAAGGATCACAGAAAGTACTTGGCAATAAGCTAGGCATTCTGTTTTACAGGCTACACAGA
Source organism: Struthio camelus (assembly GCF_040807025.1). Classification (NCBI taxonomy): domain Eukaryota; kingdom Metazoa; phylum Chordata; class Aves; order Struthioniformes; family Struthionidae; genus Struthio; species Struthio camelus. Next base: position 6,501,595 of record NC_090947.1, on the reverse strand, counting down.
AGATGCCTACACAGAGATCTGCGTGTTTTTCATTATGAACCTGCACCGACTATTATAAACTTAAAAAAAAAGAAGTGTTATAAATCTGCTGAAGCCAAAATACCTGCTGTTCCTAGCTACCTCCACCTTGCCGTTGGGCTCAGAACACCCATTAGCTGTCTGTGTCTCCAGGGCGGTGAAAGATTAGATTATCAATTATAAAGCAGAATGCTTATGAGTCTCTGCTATCCATTTCTGATACGTATTTGTTTCTTTTGATTTATAAACCAATAACGGATTATAAATTATATATTTCAGACGTCTACGTGAACAAGAGAATCTGCATCTGGAGGGCTGAAGATATAGATTAAATGGTGCAACGCCACAGATATATATCTATGCTCCTAATCTCTTTTACCCACAATATTCTGGAGCATCAAAACCGGCTCAAACACTTTTGAACTTGCCCCACAATGTTCCTGGTGGGGCTGTCAAGAGAATGAGATTTAAAATACTGACAGAGTTGGAAAAAAAAATGCATCTGTGTGTACTTAAGAAAACTGGCTATGTGACATATTCAACACAACTAGATTAATCCTGGCTTGTATACATACTCCACATTTACTTAGACAAATAGCTCAGACCTACCACCTGTCAGCTCAGACTTGGTGAGATGCTGTGTATGTGCCAAAACCCACTGAGAACGCAGAGTAAAACTGGTCAGGTTTTAAACCATCTTGGGGTTTACCTAAAAGGGACCTAGCATGATCACTGTGCTGTGCAAGGAACGAAAGCTAGAACAAGTACACAGTCTGTTACTGTATGTCTGCAGAGAAGCGGAAATTTCTTAAGATATGCCAATTCATATACTTTAAGGCAATCGCAAAGGTGAGTGATTTGTCTGAAAACTGGAATCTAACTCCGGCACCTATCTTCAGGTTAACCTAAATAAAATAAACAAATCTGTGGTAGGTTGAGTCTGGCAAAAATACTATTACGAAATCGTTTCAATTTGAAGCAGTCAAGCAGTGACACTTGGCACTTGTATAGTCTCTGTCATTGGAGGATCTCCAAATGCTTTCAGTAAGGGCTGCAAACCCGTTTGCTAAAAAGAGTTCAACTGACATGTCAAACCTGGTTCAAAAAATCTATGGAAAAGCCAGGAACACAATCCAGTCCTTCCTAACCCCCATCTTGTCTTTTACCAGGAAAAACATTGACTGCCATTTGAATCACCCTGCCCTCTGACTTAGCACTGAGAGCAAGTGCCACTAAAGAAAGAACGGTAGCAACTGCCCGAAGTGGGTTTCCACTTAAAAATCAATGGCACTTCACCAAACTGCAAGCAATTTGACTTGGCTGTAAATTTAAGTGATCTTTTCTTCACCTTAATTCGTTCTAGGGCCAATGTGTTCACACGTGGGATTAAAAGCGTATCTTTTTTCAGTGCATGCAGCCTGGATGCATTGAATGATTTTCACTCATGAAAATGATGAGAAACCAGAAAGCACCTCTTGACAGGTTCTGCACACAAACTGACTAGGAAATCAAAAGCGGTCTGAGGTTAGCTTTGCTGCAAGCGCCAGAAGGCTTTTCGCCCGGTTGCCTCCTCAGCTGCAAGCTGCTCTCTTGTGTTTCCTTAGCACAATTCCTATACTGCACAAGCAGAAGACAGGCAGTCGGCACAAACGCCAACACTGTCCGCAATACACTCTGCACATACACAAAATTGTCTGCAATGCACCTACTTTTGTGCTTCTCGTTTCGTTGATTTCCAGTTTAGATCTCTTTGTCACATCAAGCAACAGAACGCTGGACCTCACCAAGAATTATTAATTCAAGATGGTGACGCATAATTTCCTTCTTCGTTTGCTGGGAAAATACCAAGAGGCCTCACCACGCTGCTAATACAGAAACGTGCACGAACATGCACTTAAATAGAAAAGGAGAAGGGTGAATGAAGGCACCAGAAAACAACATCAAAATCTATCACAGATCTTCCAATACACGTGGACTCCCAGGTGTCCATCAAGATTTTCAGGACAAAAATACAGGCTTGTGCGCTCTGGAGCACATACCTAGTAAATCCAGGGTGTCCCAGGTGTGTTGAATTTACTGTGCATGCTTAGATCATCCATGAAGTGTATATACAGTTGGTTTGACACGTCCTGAATATGCTGCAGCTTTGTGCATGCTGCCTAGGTAGTCTGCAAGGGCGCAGAAGCACAAGGATTTCTGGACTTCAGAGAGGGCATCCAGTCTGTACAATATCTGAGCACTTCAGCCTCCCCCCAGAAATACAAAGGCAGGTTGTTCTGTTTTTCCAAGCAGCCTTTGGTATAATTATTACAATATTCTGGCACGTGTTGTTACATCACTGGCAAAATCCTGATATTAAGTCTTTCATATGCTTAAGGGCTTTTAACATTTACTCTTTTATTTCTCTCCCTTTCATCAAAAATTGTATATTATTTGATGTTGTTATGACACATCTACTCTAGTAACCATAACCTGACATCGTATCTTATCAAGCAAGATGTGTGGGAAAAACTGAATGCCAGCTCCTCAGGTGGCACAACTCAGCATAGCTCCATTGACTTCAAAGTCAATTTGCCCCAACAAAGAGCCAAGTCAGTCAGAATAGCGTGGAAAATGAATGCAACTAAGAGAAGTAAGAACCACTTAAAAAAAGAAAAAGAAAGAAAAGGCGGCACTCAGGTTTAGGAGGCCTATTTTGCATATCCCACCGTGCACAGAAGCATAATCCTCGCTAAGCAGCGCCAAGAACTGAAACCTCTACACGTAAGAGCATACAGGGCTGAAAGCACCATCTCCTCTGTGGGCAAGGCTACTTGAGGAGTGGGAAGGAGACGGCCGCATGAGGGCCGTCAGGCTCAGCTCAGCTCGTGGGCTCAATGGCTAGAATGGGCAGAGCGTCCTTAAAATACTGCAACAGGTCATGAGCTGCTCAAGTGACTGGGACATCACCGAAGGCAACAGACAGCAGCAGCCTGGAGGGCATCCCCCAGGATCACACACAAATGTCTGCACCCAGCCTCTCTGGAGTACCGGCAAGTAACAAGAACAGCCCAGTGACAGATAATAAGGGATCTGGAATATTTTCCCGTCTCGACTGTGTAAGATCTGCTTCAAAAGCACAGGACTCACTTCAGAGAAGTGGGTTGTTCTGCTTTGCTTATTACAGTGAAGACTACAAATGCGTTTGCTATTTTCTATGGAAAAAAAAATCAGGCAAATTAAATCTGTGCTTACCTCAGTTTGGGAGATAAAGCAAAACAATCACAACTCAATACCAACACAGAGCAGTCAAAACAAAGCTTTTCCAAGCTTCTATGATTAAATTTCCTTTCCTTCTGACAGTTATCGTTTTAAAATGAGATGTAAAAAGAATTATTATTAGTCTCACAATTCAAGATATACAGCACTGTACTGAGTATAACACCATTATTACGATTTTAGTCTCCAAAAGACAGAACAGTATATGGGAAAGAAAGTCAAGCAAGAGCAAAATTGAAAAATTACAGCGAAGGCGGTAACAAGCTGTACTTGTAAAAAGCAGAATGGGAAAAAAATGTATAACTAATGGGAGGGTGGTAAGAACTTTGGCAGACAAAATATGGGAGATTATTCTGTGAATACCGGCAGTCCAAAAAGATGAGTAGGACTGAACAGCTTATGAGAAATGAGAGCGCTGCAAGGCAAGATGGATGGGGAAAGATCGCAAGAACGTGGAATAAACTCCCTCTTCAACAAAAGGTTGTCCAGGAGGGTGAGCTCTGAAGTAGGGCAACTTCTTTTATCTATAGAGGAGTATTTCTAAATACAGCCAAAATCAAAGTCATTGTTATTTCAATCTTTTTCCTGAATACCTGTTTTCCAAAAGAAATGTTGTGGGTCATTAGTCTCTAACACAAACTAGAACGCTTACGTTTAAAAGGAATAAGGTCTTCATTAAAGAATTCCATTATGTGCGTTTTCCACCTACTGTATACATATCATGAATTACTGATAGAAAGCCCAAGGCAATAACAGCAAGGAGAAAAAAAGGGGAGAGAAGTTGAAACTTCTTTTTTTTTTTTTCTTAGGGTGAGGCAGACTGAACACACAAGATTGATTCTGATAGGTTTACTCACAAGAACAGCATCATCATTGCATTAATAGGCTTGCTGATTTCAATAAAAACTCACAGGGTAATGCATTATTCAGTTCAGCTAATGGAATCAGAATCTGATTTAATTTGAATTAAGAACAAATAAGGTGAGCCAATAAAAAAAACAGAAAAATAAGAAACAGTCCAAAGCACAAATCAACAACTGATCTTCATCTCAAGCTTCATCTCCGCAGTTCAGATCCGGACTGTCCCCAAAGCACACTGACACTTCCATTCCTCGTTTATTCTTGCCTTGTAACTCAAATTCCATACCAGGAACTGAAAGGAACTATCTGTGTCATCAAATTCAGCCCCTTGAAGGCGACCATACCATTCAGTCCAAATCTACTTCATAAACTTGTCCAACTCCATCTTAAAAGTCATTCATTATTTTGTCCCCATTACTTCTAGTAGAAGGTTTGAGAACCTTACCACTGTAGTGGTTAATAATGCTCTTCTAATCTCCACTATAAATTTATTCATAGCTAGTCAGGACTCATTCATTCTCATGCCACTGTTGTCCTTTACCTTACGTAGTTCTTCTAACCCTGCTACATTCATAGCTAACACTCCGCATACAAAGCTTCATTTAGCTAAACTAAATACACTAGGACTATTCAATCTCTTCTCATAAGATGAGCTTTGCATACACCCAGATTGCTACACCTGTTCCAGTTTCATTTCAGGTTTTTGGAACAAGTGGACACTACGCTGTGACCCAGAGGAAGTGAAGTCAGCTTTTCATCGAGTCATATTGACACAACCTGTCTCTGTCAGGAGTAACCTGGCCGGTGTCTTTTAGACTTATTCTTAGCTTTATGCAGGGCTGCAAAGTTTGTAGCTAAATCTAGATACGAATTTCTTCCAAGTTCACAGGTTTGGGTCAAACTGTAAAAATATGTATTTTAGACAGTCAAGAGTACATTTTTCTCTTCGTTTTCTGTGTACCTGCAAGATTCTTAGCTGCGATGTAGCTCTGTTAACATACGCACCCACATTCCAACAACTCTGCTCCATTAGAGCATGTGAGGTGGTCTACTTCTTAATGAGCTTTTGAATGCAAAAGTTATCCGTCTAGTCTTTATTTAATTACAAAGTTTGATACACTGTAATTCTTCCAAGCAGAAAACGTGCAAAAATAATTTAACATACAACTGCAGAAAGTGTCGCCCACGTTCCTTCCAGTTGAGAAACACTAAATCCTCATTCTTTATGTGTTATCTAAGCAGCATTTACGCCTTGTGGAAAGAAAAAGCTGTTCAAAAGTTAGGAAACGAACCCTACATTTGGTTAAAATAAAGATACCTGCTCCAACCTTAGCGTCCTGACACATCACCTGGCCTTTTGACTCCGCGCCTCCTCACCTACTAGGACAATGCTATTCCCTGCTTAGCAGGCATGTGTCAGGTCTAGGTCTGTACGGTGGGAAAAGGGCACTGTTTTGAGGGTGCCCAAGCCTGACAGATTAGTGCAACGATGATGACGCAAAGCGTACGATGAGACGATCCCAAGTTAAGATGCTTTAAGCACAACACTCGGAAGCGTCTGCGGCCGAGACACAGAGGCTCCATGTCACAGACTTGCAAGGGGGTTTTATGACTGAGACGCACACACGTGCAGGGAGGAACATGGTCTGCCCTTGCAGGCGCAATCCACGTCAAGCTTGCTCAGCAACAGAAGCACTGGTGCACACCAAGGTGCACCCTGGAGTCCCAGCATCACCTGCCACGTGCTGCAGCACGCATGCCTGCAGCCTGCATTGACAAAGTAATCCCAAGGAGTCAGTAAACCACGTCAGCACAGTCCCGATTGTTTGTGCCACCTCCAAAAAACCTTAATGTAAAATTGCTGTCCCCCATCATTCACAGTGTTGCAGTATATTGTTCCCATTCACACACAGTGGCAAATTCCTCCTTCCGTGGCTCCCAATTCCTTAAACTATCTCCATTCCCAAACATCCAGAAATTCCCCCACTTAGTGCCTTTCCAAGTTCACTTCTGATAGTTCACGTTTCGTTTCTTTCTCTCCATCTAATATATCACGCTATCAGGCAACTTGGATTAGTTTATTGCGTGCTGGCAGAGGAGACTGCTGTAGAGGAGAAAGTCTCTAAATAAAGAAATCCACAACGCAAGTAATGCAACTTGGGCCTAAACACAAAAACAACTCCTATTACAGTGTAGCGTTTTGTTATAAACACAGGCTCCTAGGAGATGCTGGACAAAACCCTTTTTTTGGAGGGAAAAAAAAGTTGCTTTCACTAGAAATGACTTTCATTGTGTGTGTGAGATATCATTCTGATAAAATACCATTTTGAAAACAACAGAATAAAAACGTTTAGGAAAAAGTCAGCTCGATTTTTTGGTTCAAACATTTTTTTTTGTTTTAAAAAGAAAAAAGAAACGCTCTATGAAGTAAATCCAAGGCTAACTTCAAAGGTCTTGGAAAAATGGTTTCATTTGGAACTATTCAAAATGCTGCCTCCACTGCGTCAGTTCAGGACAATATCTATTTTTGCTAATGCTCAAGATTTTTCATGGGATAGATAACCCAATTTTATATCACCGCTAATTAATGCGCTTCAGGACTCTAGGTTTAAAACATGCACCAAGTGGAACATGATCCCTTCTGTTTATCTCCCTGCTAACATGAACAGTTAGCAAATAAAAATAGAAGCAGCAACCAGCAACTCTGGCACCCAGACAAGGGTAAATTCTGAGGAAGCAAGAAGGTCATAGGATGAAGAAAGAAAACTGAACAACAGCAAGAACTGCTGCATACTGAGAGCTAATTTCCACAAACAGGCTAGACAGAAACAGATGGGAAGAGCAAAAAGGGGAGTATTGACTAATGACACCTGACTGCCAGATGACCCTGCAGGCTTGAGGGCTGGCCTGGCACCTGAAGTGGTATCAGCAGCCACTTGGAACTGCCCTCTTCCCCTCACGTTTCATTAAACACGCTAACCTTGGTCTTCAGAACTACACAGAAACACACACAGAGAGTGCGTGGCATCCCCAGGAACTATATTCTTCCAGCTACACTGCCTTTTTATCACAGTTTGTTGAGGAACTCTTGAACTGACCGTCGATCACTGCCGATGCATCCACCGGTGTGCCTCAGCGGACCCTCTTCTTTCAGCAGACCTCCCGTGTGACGTATCCTGCTCCTACGTGCCTGCAAAACTTTGGTTTGGGTTGGAAGGAACGTATTAGCAAAGTGCCACGACGTTAAGCTGCTGACTTCAGGGCACATTCATGGCTTGAGACGTAGCTCAGCAAGGCTTCATAAAGGCCCATCAAGTAATTGCTGTTTCCGTACTTCCTTCATAGGCCTCTGACGCAGCAACTCACAGTAGGACAGGAGACACTAGGCTTTACTCCACTGCTACTTCTGGTCCCACAGAGGACGGGGGAGCAAGTTATACATGGAGAGCGCACAGTTTTGTTTTTAAAGATACCTCTGGATTTGTGATACAGTCCGGAGCTCTGCTGTTAATAGGCGTCTGCTAGGCTCAATCTCACATTTATGGGCCTCGGTCCTCATTTGGAATGGCTTCTGCAGCACACTTCACATCCCTTTCAATAGGGCAGATCTTCTTTCTTCTATAAAAGTCTGCTGGATTTTTGCCTGAGCACGAGATTGCACAGGAGAACTTGCAAGTCTAGCCTATGGGGAAAGCTAAGCTCTACTCAAACATGGGCACGTGCTTTAGGGCCCCATACATTTTTGCAAACGGTCTCGCAGAGCGTCCTGAAGAATCTTCCTGTAGCTTTAAGAGCAGGTGACTGCTTTCGTGGGACACACACATGCTGTGCTACTTTGCAAAAACGTGGGAGGTCCTAACTTTAAACATCAGTGCCTCAGCCATCCATTTTCTGCATTACCCAAACAGGGTAAGTTACATTATAAATTCCTTTCTTTCAATGTTTTATTATCCTAGAAGAAAAAGAATTTTAAGTTATGGGGATATAGAAAGGCACCAGCTTTTGTTTCTAAACTCCAGCAACTTAAAAATAGCCAAATACATATATTTCTGGAATAATAATAAAAAAAATCGCTTCGGGCTGAGAAATTTTATGCCAAGTCACAGTCCAGAGTAGAATTTTATGGTCGAGTTATAAACCTGAAAAATATGGGCTTATAATGGAAATCCTGACAGACCCTGGTAGGTGCTCCTATAATATCTTGAATCTGATTTAAGAGTAGTTTTCAATACTACTTTCCCAAGCCAGTCTGCTGGGGACTGCTAGGAAAAATGTAATGGCTTTTTTCTTTCCTGCTAGTTCAGTGTACTTGATGAGAATGCCGGTACGTTAAGGCAAAGGTAGCCTTTGGGGCTTTTGTAGCCGGCAGCTGTCAGGTCCCCAATATCTGAGACCCTATAAATGTCAGTGCTAAGTGCACCTTTCATTTAACAAAACAGTAAATTGTCTATCTGTATGCAATAAATTGCCCATTTCTGTGCCTCTGCAAAGGCAGATGTGAATTGTAAAGGGCTGAAAATCTGTCTCTCTGCCTTTCTCGTGGCTAACAACCACGAATCACAGAACTGCTTTTGGGAACACTGGAATTTTTGGAGGACGGAAAGGGGAAGCCCAGATAATCCAGGAGTCAGATCAAGACTGGAGAGAGTTGCTCCCCACTATAAATCTCTCCTAGCCACTGACAGGGAGAAAACAGGTTAACGTCCCCACTCACAGGCCAACAGGCCCCTACACGCTACAGCAGGGCACAGCTCGCTAACACACTGTGTACCATATTGTGCAGAAAAGAAATCCAACAGCATTTGCATTAGTAGTTGAGGCCTTAGCCTAAGGCTACAAGGTTAGGCTTATCTTTTAGATCCTCCGTAGTTATTGGAGAGAAGGTGTCACTGTCCGAGACGGACTCATGCTTAGGTGCCTCTAGAGGGAAGGACTTGATGACCAGCCCTGAGTGGCTGGCAAACTTGTCAACACGTGAAGTTAGGGCAAATGAGCCCTTAGCTATAGCGAGAGTACTGCAGAAAGGGACCCACGGAGAATTTAGCTGGCCAAGTGCAATCTTCAAGGCCTAGGTATCTCCCATTCTCCTAGACGCTTAAAAATGTCCTCGGACAAGGCTCAGAACATCCTATGCTTGTCTGTATGATCCATACTCAATGTGTCTTCTTGCCTGCGTATCCTAGATGGCCTATTTCACCAGCCCTGTACAGAGCACAACTAATATAATCTTGTAAACTTGGATTTCTGCACAAAATGCAATAGCTGTCATGCTTCTTTAAAGTGAATTTAAAGACCATGGTGAGAGATTTACTTTCACGCAATGCTTGCATGATCAAAACCACAGAGGGGAGGGGAAGAGCAATGCCCATCCTCTTCCTAGGCTGCATCTCAAGTCCCACCACAAGGATTCAAGGGTGGGAGAACTTGGTCCACTGATTCATCACATACACAGACTACTAATGTAGAGACTGGAAACAGAGGAAACAAGGATGGCCCTAACTTTACAGCCTTGTAGGAAAGGGTAGATCTTCCAAGTCCCTCTTCAAAAGTGGCTTATGCATTTAAACAGTAATTGTCTAACATATTGCAAATGACTACACTTAAGCCTATTCACAGCACTCTGTCTCCTCTGCCATACAGAGAGAATGGACTGTTCCTGCTTCACAGGAAGCTGTGACGGTTAACTGTACTAATCACCATAAACAACTCAAACACTATGATACCGAGGTTATTATAGTTTGTAGTAGAGCCTTAGAGAATCAGAGGTCAGAGCACAAAGCTGGGAGAAAGGTATCTCCGTAATTTTTATATAAGCCTAACCTTACACTTTTGCTTCTGTTGCTCTGATACAGCCTTTCAGATTCAAATATCCCTCCTCCGCAAACAGAAACAAAACACGCGGTTCATGCAGCGATCTATTCACTAGTATTAAAACCCTCAGAAAACAACGATTACGAGGGAAATGAGGAAAAAGAGGTCCTCCCCAGACCCTATACTGAGAGAAGACCATTCAGAAACTCTGGTGGCAGGCAGGATGCGCCAGTGCTCACATCCGAGCACTGAGCGGGTACCAGCTAGAGGGAGCCAAGCAGCCAGAGAAGGAGAGTGAGGGAGAAAGACGATGGCACTCAAGAGCAAGCAGTAGAAAACAGAGAGGCTGACACAGAACAGTGCGACAGGGAAAGAGGAAAGACACAAGTGAAGAAAGGAAAGGACAAAATTACAGAGAGAGAAAGGGCGTGAATTCGGCAAGCAGACAAGTCAGTCTGAGAGAAGGGAGAGAGAAACAAATAAAAGAGAGGAAGAAAACTTGCTCAACGTTTAAGTTGGTGAATTTTAGTGTGAGAATGTGCATGCGTTTGTGTGTGTTAATGCTTTTCATGGGAAAAAGTGTTCCTGTGGGACACTGGGTTGATGAGAAAAGAGAAAGAAGGTTATTAAACAGTTACATTACTTTAATACTGTTCGATGCTCCAGGTGAAATGACTGGGTAAGAAAGGGGGGAAAACACCATCAAATTCTCCATAAATATGTATATAACTGTATGCGAAAAGGAGGCATACTGTGCTGGTGAAATACAATCAAAGCGTGGAGAAGCTTTAATTAATTATTTTTAACGAGACCCAATTCCCTGATTTATTTGGAGACTTATTTCCAGAAACAGCCACAGCAAATAGCAGCCAACAGAAGAGCAGGCAGGCTCTGATTCTTCAGCTCTGCACAGCAGCAGTGGCTGCAGGACTCAGTGCACCCGCGTTCATCTGAGCACGGAGGATGAGACACTACGGCTGAAATCCTAACATTTATTTCCTACTCTGCTCTTAAAAAACAACAACAACAACAACCCTCAGTATCTGAGAGGACCAAAAGACATTTCCTTAGCCCTCACAAAAGCCCAAGGCAGTCCGGGTGACCACAGCAGGACAGAAATCTTTCCCCTTCTGCCACTCAGAAGCTTGAAGCATGGATGCGTAGTTCTTTTGCACAGATCCATCTGCAATTTTATCTCAAGGGTTTCTCAAGTTCATATGAACCTCTGGAACTCACTGTGCCTTCCAGTAGGGTACCAGAACAGATCCTGGGCATGAGCCGGGCAGGCTAATTTCCCTTTCAGCATTGACGGTACTCCCTCTTTCCGTGAGAGCTCTCCAGGGACTCCAGAAAAAGCGTCCTTAATTTCAATCTGCCATCTGCAAGCATCCAAGCTTTCCAGCAGAGGATGAAAAACAGTCATGATGAATACGAGCAAAAAACTGCACAGAGGGATTCAAGAAGGTAAAACGGTATTTTCCCCACCTATTTTGATTTTACTCCTCCATACAATTAAAGTCCTGTTTCAATATGGCTTTAATTTCATAGTCCTTGGTTTAGATCCTACTCTTCTACACACTGCACTTCCTAATAGAGCAGCCCATTAGTAAACTACATTCATGCTAATGTACTTGCTTGCAGTGATAATTATCACAGCCCTTAGCCCTGGTCCCTGCCAGTGTGAGCACGTCAGGAGAGGTTGGTACAGCATTATAATTATACAATTAGCCTTGTCGTGGCAAGGGGCTTTGGGAATAGAGACATCTTGAAGCTTAAAATGTGGACAGCTGATGGATGACTGTCATTAAGCTCCTTTGTTCACTCTGCCGTGGAATGGTCACTGAGCTGTAGGGTAGGCTGCTTTAATGAAAAAGAAAGACCTTGAACCACAGCCACTCTTCTCCACCTCTTCCCACCTGTCCAGCCATCCCTGTTTCCTCCCACTTCACACAGCTTCTATCTCTCACGCCCGTCTGCGGCAGGATAACAAAAGCTGTCTCTAACAAGTCGTTCCTAATCAGTCAAGTCTTGCTGGAGTAAAGAGGCCCTCTCCTTCTATGGCAACCAAGTGGACCTTATTTGCCTCCAGCCCTCCCTGTTTAGAGCCTCGCTCGCTCCGCCTGCTTGGAATGCAGGCCGAGACCGCTTTAATTTAGAGATGGGAGGTGAGCACTACACCAGCTTCTGGGTCAGCTTCTCAGTTGCATAAATCAGCATAGATCCTTTGAATTTCACATAGCCTATCAGTGCACATCCAGCTGAGAAGCACTGCCCTGGGCAATAATAACTATGCCTCTTCTAAAAGGCCTGGCATGGAAAGAGGTTTCAGGAGCAGACAGGAGACAGGCTACGCTTTTTGCCAAGAGAAGAACTGCAGCAGGCCAGTGAGGCCGATAATATGAACCAGCCAAAAGGGAGAGATAACAGGGCAGCAGAGAGAAGCACTAAGGAGGCTCTGCAAAGCGCCTTTGGCTTGATGGTTCCTGTAGACTCCCAGCTGCAAATCTGCACTGCTGGCAGAAAGTCCTTAAAGATAGCAATGACTGCAAGTGTGCTGGAATGACACTCGCCAGACATGATGACATGCATCTGCACTTCCCTTCCCTTAATAAGCTTCATTAAAATTAATTCCCCAAGTTCCTCTCCCTTTCTCTTTTCGAGACTGTATTCAAATGTTGTTTTCCTGCATACCTGGATAACTGATGCTATGTAGGGCTTTAGTTAAGGTAATTTGAGAATTCTTTTATATTGAAAATGGTAAAAAAGTAATCCCTCCAAGTACTTGATTTTCCTTCCATGACATGCCCCTGTATCAACCTACTTACGCTATACCTCATTATTATTCTGAGGTGCTGTGAATGGAATTATTATCGTTCAGAATGCAAAAAAAACAGGGGTTTGGCCGGCAGGGGGGTGGAGAGGGGGGGGATACAAGCTGGATCAGAGCAGGGCACTGCCACAGACCCAGCAGACATCCACATGCTCAGTGATTGCAGGCAAGCCGCTTGCTTTAGGAAATTTTCTTCCCTTCTTGCTCTTCCTCTGCTTTGTCTTCTGTGGGGCAGGAAAAGTTTCTCTCCACTCAAAACCTACTACAGTAAAATTCATGCGAGTCAATAGCAGCTGAACAAAACCATACTTGTACCAGAAAAACTAGTAAAACTGCAGATGGGCCTGTCTGGGTTCACTTCTGTGTTGAAACTAGTAGGTTTTATATGCAGGTTACAGTAGCCAAAATGTATTTCTGCACACCCCAAAGGGACCAGAAGACAACCTAGCACAGCATTAAAGCCTACTGTAGTGCTCACGGCAGGACTCAGGCTATTTTTTCTAGTAGAGTAAGTGTCAGAGCATCTGGCCTCAAAGAAAGATACCTTTTACTTAACCTTACCTAGTGGCAGAGCGAAACCAACGCTTTCTGACTAGAAACCTTAGGGATGTTTCTTCTCTTCTTGAATGTGCTTCTCCAAGAATGACCTCGCTCCTGTTCCCTTTCATCATTCAAGAAACAGCAAATAACAAACTTCCACCCAGTTGCTACAGCGAGTATTTGGGCAGCTCTGGCTGGCAGAACTTGTGTATCAAACACCTTGAAATATGAATGTGGCAATGCATTTTTTTTTTTTCCAGGTCTTCCTGGTTTACATTCAGGTAGCCTACACTTGGTGACAAGGATATAATTCATTTGCTTAGAACTACACTTCCAAGCTCTTGCTAACCTTGCAAAATTTGCTTCTCAATCTGTTCCTCAGGGAGCCAACACTATGGACATTCATGAACTGTTATTGCATCCTCCTTTGCCCTAAGGCCACCAAGCTGGTCACTCTTACTCCCACTCTAGGAAGTACCTTGATATGTGAGGATAGCTTACTGCTTTGCTGGACATCAAACTCTGCAAAAAACCACTGAGCTAAACTCAGTTAAACTCTCAGCTAAAACGTTAAACGTTCAGTCCCTAAGCGATACCCATTACATGCAGACAAGACTCAAAGAAATACCTTGTGTATCTGCAAAGCAGAAGGAAAGAACCCCCTTAGACACGGCTAACAACCATGCTTTATGCAGAACGCCTGGGGGCTACTAGTTTTATAACTTCCATCCATAAAGGAAGAAGCCAGAAGCTTTTGGAAAGAGACCACAATTACCCTACAATTATATAACGGAATAAATTCAACACAATCCATGTAAGCAAAAGGAAAAAAATCACCCAAGCTTTCTTTCACAGTTGGCAGTGGATAATAATTAACAACCACCCTGTCTGTAGTCAACCTTTGGAAATAATCTCCAGAGCCATGTGCAAGCTGACAACCATGCACAGCACCTAACTAGTTTTTGTGTCTAGTTGTACAAAAGTGGAGACATACAGAAATGAACAGCCTGGAACAAGCGAACTCTGAAGCAATGTCTTCGATAAATAAATGCCTGCACATTGGCAGACGGAGAAAAGCACAGTAGGGAGGAACTATATTGCAGTAGCAACTTAATTGGAAATGATTCACAAAAATCATCCTGAACTGTGGAATCAAGCATTTCCAATTTCTTCCGTCCTGTCCTCACTGGGGAAAATCCTTGCCATAAGAAAGTGGGAAGGTGATGGCAGAAAGACAGATCTAATGAAAGATATATCACACGCTTTTTCAGGCAGCAGAGAAAGGAGGTCACTGGACGTTTTTGCCGCCTATTACATTGCTAAACACATTTTTGGTAACCTTCAGAAAGACACAACAATCCATTTCCTAGGAAAGCCTAGGAAAGCGAGATGTGGGGAGCCACTCTCAAGCTATAATAGCCCAAGAACGAGCCTGAAACGTGAGTGCAGTCGCACAGGTACATGGGATACATGGACCTTTCCCTCCGTCATACTGTGGAAAGTTGCATTTGGTGCAACAGCCACCTTCCACGTTGATTCCTCTGGAAACCTGACTATTTGCAGGCCAAGTGGCTCTTTCCTATTTGCATGCTGATTCCTAGTCCCTGTTAAACGTGATAGATGAGTGGAAAACAAGCACTACCTCCCCCCTGCTGCTAGGCTCCAACTAGCACGTTATTCCTCTTTTGGGGATACGAGGATTCCTTGCCTTGTGATCACAAAGATGATTTTCTCTATCACTTCTGAAGCATTTTCCGCTAACCTCAATTAGCGCTGTAGTCTGAGAGCTTAGCAAGAGAAGAAGTATTCCTGCATCCTATCAGGACACACAATGCAACGCAGATAACTCTGTGCAACATTCACATTATTCTTACACGTTACCTAGCATGCACAGCATCACGTGTCCCTACCTCACTCCCCTCCTCAGGGATAGCCTCGTAGATAGTAATTAAGATAAATTACACCTATGCATAAAAATACATGATGCGAAAGAGTTTCAACACTCAGCTGTTACTCAAGGTCTCCAAAAGCAAGAAGAAAATAAAGGGCCAGTTCCTGAGACAAGGGAACGTTTCAGCTCTTTGGAGTTTACTCCTGCGACGGCTTTACAACCTGCTAGCGTGGTATGCAAGTAGCCGGTACTTGTGGTGACCTTTTCAACTAAAACAAGCCATCCCCCTCCTACTATTGATATGCATGTAAAAGCAGCAAAATGGAGACCGCCCTGCGACTATGTATTGATTCTCTTCATGCCCAGTACTGATCGCTGCAGTAGAAATAACAGAAGGAAAAGAGCCACACGTTGAGAAACTGAGGCGAGACCAGTCCCGATGAACTGTGATGGCCCTGAGCTAATTGGTCAGCCCTATGTACCAAGTACCGTACTTCTTCGAGAAAACACTCGCTCCCTGCTGTTCTCTTCGGGAGTAGCCAAGTGGACGAGGTGCAGGCTGCAACGTGAGGCCAAGGCAAAATTAACCTCTCAGTTATCGTCATACAGAGGAAGATGAATTTAATTAAACTTCGCTACATCCCCTCAATAATAGGCTACCTTTTGTGACAAAGAACCTCCCCTTTGCTCCCTGGCAGTTCATCAGTTAACAGTACACATCTGATTTCACTTCTTTGCACTGCTTGGTTGCTCGACACCTCAGAACTCAAATATCTATAATGCCTCATCTCCTCTTCCCAAGGAACCCACATCATACAGCGATCAAGAAAAGCAGCAGGCAGTGATTTTCAAATGAGCCTACCTAAATCCAGTCCCCACGTTATGCTGAAACCATTTACAACGGCAATCCATTTCAAACCAGTTGTATTTCGATAAGAATCGCCATGGGAAGACCATGACCTGCCTTCTGCAGACTCTCCCACGGATCTGCCAGTTCTGCAAGACTTCACCATGGATCAGGGCTATTCTGCTTTGATAAATTAGTTGCCTACGTGAAGTCCAGAGCAATAGCAAGTACAGCTGTTAGCCCAGCGAGTCCACGGCTGTGTGCTTTCCGAACAGATACGAGTATGTATGCCCAAACTGAAAATGAAGGTGGATTATCTTTACATGGAGGGCACTATGTAAGTGTTCTGAAATACATAATAGCAGCCACTATCAATCAACAGAGCAGAGAACAGATGGGAAGGAGGTTGTGCCGAGAGAAAGGATGCAAAGAGGAACATGTATTTTCTCCCCACCTTCCTTGTTCTGATAATAGTTCTAGATATATTCATGCAAATCTCCAGATTCAAGCAATCCCCACCCATGTAATTCCAGTACACTGCGTAACTCTGGCTGCTTCCCCACCACGGCACGGCAAAATCACAGATACTACTACATCTGCAAAATGTTGCGAGATCAGAAGGTGGATTTGCAGTTTTTCACCCCTTTTAGTTTATTTCAGTATATGTCTTTTCTCCTACATTACTCCACTCCTCCCCCCACTAAAACTCTGATAGGTTTAAATGTTAACCCCAGAACATTTCTTTGGATTAACCCTCTGTCAAGCACTAGGGTAATTCCAGCTCCTGTTATCTTCAGGCAGGTTTGACAACAGATGTCATGCTGGATAAAAAGGCCTATCAATGATAAACCTCAAACGCCTCCTCCTCTTGAACAGAAACTCAAAGCTGGCCAAATTTGTTTTTCACCTTTTGTAAGAAAATATTTCTTATCTAAGTTTTTAAACAAGAAATGAAATAAATGAAACATTCATAAGAAATGAATGTTTACTCGCTGACTGTCATTTTGTCCAGGAAAACAACTGCTCCATCTCCAGCTTTCTCTCGTGTTAGAAGTTTAATGTTAAAACTTGAATTAACAAACGTTAACAAATGTTAACAAAGAAACGTTAAGAAATGTTGTAACAAATTCACTTAATGCTGCAGATTTAAATATAAGAGGGCACACGTTTGTGGGTGATGTACATTTTAACCAAAACAATTTAAAAATATTAATAACTTCTGAATAGCTCCCAGCAAAAAGTGGGTTCCAGATTCTCATTCACAGTAACATCATTGTACACCACTGTGGTGGCACAAAACAGCCTTTAAAACGGATATAAGCGATGGCCCTCTGCATTCCCAGATCCTGTCACTGTTTGTGGCTTGTTATCAGTAACGTGCTGTAAGTACAGTACCCAAAACCTAAATGTTGAGTGTAACAAATACATACATAAAAAGCTCTGTGCACTAGGGCTGGATTTGTGACCTATACAGTTGTTCCATCTCAGCTGAAGTGCAGTCCGTATCTGAACTATACCACCTTAACTCTTGCTCCTGAAAATCTCCAGAAAGGCAGAGAGCATTACACCACGGTAAGCAAAGCAGGATCTAGTCCTTGAGATTATACATCCCGCAGAGACAGGCAATATTACCCTCCAGCCTCGACTGTTGTGATAGGTCTTAAACACAGCAGAACCGGGACGGTTCCCACAGGAGTGACATGAAGTAAGTATTTATCTTCTCAGCAATACGTGGGCAGTCAATTGATGGCGTATCAGAATTGAACTGGCAATACAGATTCAGAAAGGCTGAAAACCACAGTCAAATCAAACTGGTATCTACCAACTCTGGGCTGAAGAGCGAGCAATGGGAGAGGCTGAAAAATCATTCCGTGCTCAGCCTCAGATGTGACAGAGAGGGCTGCTTCTTCTACTCTTTTTCTCAAAGAACTCATATTAACACTGAGATGGGAAGACAGCCAGGAAGAAAACTTTGATTCACATACTACCAAGTAATCTACAATAGTCTTGACAGCCAAAACAGTACATATTTCAAAGCTACCCAATGTCCTCAGGAAAAGTAGAAAAGGAAGCAACCATTTTTTCCCCATCTCTTGTTTGCATGGCGTTTCATTTTGTTATTTATGAAAACGAGAATAGTATGAACTACTTACCTTGGCTATTTGGACGCACCAGTTTAGCAGAAGTTGGGAGCCAATATTATCCTTATGTTCATGAACATAATCCAACAAGCAGCCATGAGGCATCAGCTGAGTGACTAGCTGAATGGTTGGGCTTAAGCAGACACCCAGAAGTCTCACCAGGTGTGGGTGGTCCATGCTAGCCATGATAAGAGCTTCCTGTAACAACAGAAGGGATCCAGTTACTCCACTGCGTTTCAAGGCTCTCTGCGTAAATTTCCCATTCCCCTCAAAGCATCGAAAGGAGATCAACGCCCCTGAGGTACCACACGTTTCCATGTTGTCGAGCCAGCATTAGACATTCCTAGGCAAAATCCGGTTGGATGTAATGTATGTTATATGGTCCTAAACAATGGGTCAGAGTATCTGCATAGCTCCACTGAAGACTCTGATCAGGAGTTTGGCATTGCCTTATATTCCGCTTTTTGTTACAGTCACAGAACTGAAAATGTAAATGTGACACAGTTAACTGTACTTAAAGGTGTAACTCTTCCTCGTTTGTTTTACTTCCCTGAATTCAGTTTCTTGAATTTATTTTCTCAGTTTGTGGTCAATCCATAAGGCATTAGCTAACAGTTTTTCACGTACACAAACTGTGCCACTCATATACAGTTCTGTGCCCAGGTAGGCCTAATTCTGCAAGAGATTTGATTAGGCTGTGCTGAAGTGCTTTACTGGATCAGGGACTTAATGGTTAGTATTTTACAGGCTTGAGCATTTAATGTTTCTGAGTTACAAGATAACGTTAATAGAAAACTTCCCAAAACAGAGTTCAACCTGCAAAGGGTTAAGAATCAGGAGGTTTAGTGTGGGGTTTTCAAATGTGTCCAACACTCAAGTCCTACCAAAAGCCAGCCAATTTCTTCTTTTAACTCATTAGGATATGACCATGCTACAGTGTCTATGACTACTGTACAGTAATAATCCAAACTAGTAGTCCTGACGGTACAGTAGCAGCCTCGCAGGGCAGCGTTTCTACTTAACACCTGATGTTGCCACAAGTAGAGCACGACATGAATTACCAGCTTTAGAAGTCGGACTCTAGCTCAGCTCCTGGTTCTTCCGAAGTCCTCTCCCAAGTGCTCTTGGGTGAACCACTTCATTTTTCCAAGTGTCAACTTCTCCCTCATTGCACAAGAGATAATAATCCTCCCTCCATACTTTAGCTACCCTTTCCAGATTGCAAGCTTTCAGAGGTTTTCAAGCTGGCTGGTTGTCCAATACCAAGCACTAGAAGGACTTAATCTTGGCTAAGGTATTCTAGGACTAAAGTCCTATCTTACAGATCTCCCACTGGTTGCAAGATATGCAGCTGTGGTTCCAGCATATAAGGAACCACAAGAGCTCCTTATAAAAACCTTACAAATTTGTTCCCACAGGTAGAGCTGCCATCATGAGCAACTGGCTTTCAAAAAATGCAAGGAGAAAGCTCTTCTCTCTCATTCACTTGAGCTGAGTCCCCAGTTTCAATAAAGATCACTTCCTCATGTCAATGAACAATGAAAAGTGAGGGGAAACTCAAGCTATTTTGGCTCTCTACCCTTCTCCAAGAAACCTATACAACATCTTCCTGACAACTGAAAGAATAATAGCTATAGTAATGCCACAGAAAGAAAGAAAGGAGGAAAAAAAAAACGAGATGAGAAATTTGGCATCAGAGGAACATAGCATCTCCTCTTTCCCCTCCCTCCTTGACGCATAAAAGTATTTTTTCTCCCCCTATATTAACGGAAAAAAAAGTCCTGGCAAGTAGGCTGAGTTTGTATTAAAGGAAATTGCTCATCACAGTACAAAGAATATTTGAAACTAAATTGCAGAGCATTTGCATAATAGTTCTCTCTCTTTCTTTCCCTTTTCTTCGTTACGATGAAAAGATGTACAAGACTCTAATTGTAGGGTTCCCCCCCCAGCTAGAGAAGAGCAGATGGCCTCCACTGGGGGAGGGGGGAGAGAGCGCCTTCCTTTTTCTTCCCGAATGTATGGGAAGAAATAAAATAACGAAATAAACGAACCAATAAGGGCTATTTGATGGGATGACTGGAGGAGGAGCTCTGAGGAAGATTCCAGTGTAACAAGTGAGAGAGGGGATCCTCGTTAGAGCAGGTCTGTTCCTGTTCAAATTAATATAGTTCTCTCTTACTCAAGTATGTATGGGGTCTCCCTCAAGCAATTTTAGCCTCTTTTCTACTGTCACTAGAAAATGTCACTGAAGGCCACCAGAATAAATACATGTTGACAGGTGCATTATCCAGTTTCAAAGAACAAAATTACTCTGCCTCATTTTTTTTTTCTTTTTGCTTTTTACCCATTCATTTTTCTCCCGCAGATGCACTGGGGACAGTATTTGTTGCCCTCCCCTCTCTCAGAGTAAAGTTAAGAGTTACTCCGGGAACTCAAAGAGGGACTACTTTTCTTGATAACGAGGACTGATTAGAACACCAGCAATATACTCTTTTTGCTCACCAAGGGCCCAAAGCTTTGAAGCATGTGCTCCATTAGTCTCCAGCTACATGCCATTTACAAGTCTATTTGAGTCGAGAGGAAAGACACTTCTGTACAAGAGTAAAAGCAAGCAGTGTCTTTTGCTGCATTCTGATAGTACGGGAAAGTATATAGTCTTCTGCTAGCTCTGAGCAATGGTTCTGGAAAATAAATATTTTTAATAAAATATTATGGTCTGTTCTGTAATGAATCAAGACACATAATGTAACAAAAAAGCAAGAACATTTTCATTATAGGCCTAAGATCATAACGGATATTAATTTAGCATGGATCCTGGCTTCACATAGCTGTTCTCATTAGTAAAATTATTGTTATTTTTATAGCACTAGCATCTACAGGAGAACTAAATTTAGGGTTATGTGCATCCAGCACAGCACAAACACAAAGTAAAAGAAATTGTAATTGTTCTGCTAGAACCTAATTAGACAAAACAGGCAAACAACAGCAACAGAAACATTACGACTTGGAAACATTTTTAAAATCTACTCAGCAACTAAGGAACGCAGTCCTCGCTTTAAAATCAGTTCGGACGCCAAAGATCCTAAAGCCACAGTTTCCATGGTATTTAGGCACTCTGCAGCCTGCTTCCCAATTACGTTTTCTGAAACACCTTATCAGGTAAGGCACCTAACTCGTGGACACCGGCGAAAACCTGCAGCGTTGAAAACCTGCCTCTGCAATTTCCCTTATCTTTCGGTAGCCTTATATCCACAGATCTTGTCTCTAAACTTAATTGGCAGCATTACAGCAATGATCTTGAAAATTGTACCTATCATCCCAATTTAATGGCAAGGAAACTGAGGAAGAGAAAAACACTACCTAGTATCCAGTCACACAGGCAGTCCAGAGTAGAGGTGGGAACTGGGCCCCAAATCACTTTCTCTCTCTCTCTCTCTCTCTCTCTCCCCTGAAAAAAAAATCCTTTGAAGGTTGAAATAAAAAGGGTTGGAGGGGAGAGATTAAGACACGATACAGCGTCTTTCTGCCAGGGGTCAGAACTTTTGTGACACCATGAGCTCATACTAGAGGCTGAGCAATGCCAGGAGCGTGGCAGTTTTGGAAGGGTCCTGCTGGACATCAAACACCCTCCTTCACCTACCTGCAGGAGCAGGGAGTCTTACCACAAGAGGAACTCCTCAGCCAAACCAAGTCTCTTCCCGGAGCCTGTTGACCTTGCTGTCGCTGCTCGGGTATTGATTATCACGGCAGTGCGCTGCAGCCAGGCACAGGGCAGCTATAAGCCAGCCGGCTCGGGCACAGGTAGCACTTGTGGTCCTTCCTCTCTTCTACCCCTTTTGAAGGCGTTTAGTTATTGCCAGCAGATACATTAAGCTCAGCTCCTGTGATCTATATGCACAACCCTCTGTTAAACAACTGCATCAATGCTATTTTAATGCCTTACTACAAATCCATCTCAGGCAGGATTCTCTGTTCAGCCTTCCCTGGCGAAGAAGTAAAAATAACCCTTAAGACTGAGAAGGAAGCGTTCCCACAGTGCTCGGAGGAACACACACAGCACATCTTATACGGTGATATTTAACGTCCCTCTTTGCTAATAAGAGGTGTTATTGTTAGCAATTACAATGGAGAACTGAGCGTAAATATTAGCCAGCACATCGATCCCTTAACAGAATACTCTGATACTGGCTTTGTTTCTCTGACCACCTGATTTGTAAACCAAGGCACGCAACAAGCTGCATGGGCCACTAACGGTAAAATGATGCCTTATCTACGGCCACATTGAAGATTTGTTCTCCATCCAGACTGACCCAGGACACCATTCTCCTCCAACACGTCTCCCGCCATAAACTGGTACGCCAGAGAGCACTTTAGCATCCCCAGCCAAACCGTTTGCGAGGGGCTAGAGATGACGTACAGGCAATTCCTGTGATCTCAGTGCGTCCTGCAACTGGGCAGAGCTGACAGCGAGCTAGCCCCCTGCCAAGTCCAAAACCACGTCCTGAAGGAAGTATGAACATACATACTCAGTCAAGAGACCTTCCCTCAGCTGCTTTTCCGGAGGGCTTAAGTCCTGTTAACAGGTTGTGCCATTAGAAGAGTCCTGTACTCCTTGGTGGAGCCCACCGCTTAACCACCTCATCTTCCTGTCCATAAAGATTCTCCTAACAACAAAATCACCACTTGACGTAGTATTTGCTGTTTCTTCGCATTACACGTAAATACCTTTCAGAGGGGAAAAGATATTCTTGCTGAAGGCCTATTCTTTCACTTATGAGCTTCCTGAGTGCCTGCGGCCATACAACATGGAGCGCTGGGACAAGCTCACTTACGGGTAGCCAGTGCCCTTTCCAGTGCCCCCTCGGAGCCCGCGCGGGACCGAGAGGCTGTTCCCCGTTCCTGACAGCGCTGCAGACCCCTGAGCCGAGGAGAGCTTCCACTGATCCAGCTAAGCCGGATGCACACAGGCACCTGATAAAGAGTTTGGCAAGAAGGGACACGGTCTGAAAAATCCCTGGTTTCCTACCCTTCTGCTTCTAACTGTTCGTGCCATAAAATACCCCAAATCAAACAAAACAGAAGAAAACAAAAAAAAAAAGACCCCATCTGCGATTTCTAATCATTACTGAGCAAACAAAAACACTTAACAGCTGACTTCTTACTATGCTGTGCATTTTTCTGCAAGCACAAACTGTGCTGTGGCGACAGGAAAAATGCTACACTGAATACACTGCTTTTTTCATTAATTTTACAATATTTCTAATGGCTAAGGCAAAGAAACCTGTCTGGAACTCGTGTCTGACCTGCCTCAGGGCAGATCCAATTACAGCCTAATAGATTTTCAGTGTATTTTGCTTGCAAGCCTCCTTGCAGCTATCCTCCACTAGGCCTTACAAAACTTCTAGGTTATAGCCAACTTATCCATATGTAGTCTGCAAAAAAACTTAAGCTGAGAGACAGCACAATACGTACACCCAACAACATACATGGCTACGCTTATTATTTGACAATGATACCCATTATTAAATTGCCCTGGTACTTCCTATGCAGGATGCTGTTTTCAATCATTTTACAGCATTGCTATACTTCCAACCTTTGGGCTGAAATTCTTCACCAGTCAGGCAGACATTCTCCGGAAAGCTGCTGCTGACAATGTTTCGGCCGTTGCTGAAAATGAAATGAGAGCTGCAGCTACACGGACCAGCGTCCCACAGCGGGACAGCAGCAAACAGAGGGAGGACAGTAACATCACCAACTGCCACCGCTGCCTTTCCAGGAAGCAGACACATTTATTAGGGTGCTTTTAGGCAAAAGTCTTACTTGAGACTTGGCAATAGCTTATATAACCAATTTTACTGCCATGTACTACAGTCACCAGCACCCGAGTACTGCAAAGGCAGATTCAGGCCTGAGGTCTGAATGATTTAACGTGGGCCACACGAGTCCGGTAGCACGTCCTGCGATGAAATAGCTTTCTGGCACTGTGCTGTCCGGAGAGATGGGGACAACACCCAGGCTGCGCACAACAAATTCTCTGTGCTTCCCTGTGGAGGAGCAGGACTCGGGAGCAAATGAAGAAAAACATCTGTCTGTCAATCCACATCCATACTCCAAGCAGAAAAGTAAGACAAATACTTACAGTAGGTACAGTTTCGTGCACGGTTGTTGCATGGACGCATAACAGTGCGCACTCAGGTCCAAATCCTATATTCACACTCACATGACTGACTGCTTTTTCTGTGCGGAAACACCGAGTCTGGCAACACCGAGTCTGGCTGTCACAGCATGAAATAACCAGAGCTCTAACTCAAAGTCCTGCTATACTAAAGAAGGCAAAAGCGCTGTTGGCCGGAGTTTTACTCCAGCTGCCGCCTCGACACTCCTCCCATGCTTGTGTTACTTCAGCAAGGCATGTTAAGGAAGCTCTGTGCGAACAAACAGAGAAGATGAACTGCAAGAGTCTAGATAAGATGTGTTTCCTCAAAACTAGGACAAACTCTCACAATAGAAGAGACTACAGGCTTTGAATGGGTGGTTGGGGACTTTGTGGCCACACAGAGAGTTGAGCTTTTTACTTCCAAGGTTTCAAGTTCAGTTTCCAATGAGGGGCTTGACCAGAAGGCCCTGGGGTAGCGAGCAGAGTCCCTGCACACTTTGTCTGGAGTACCACTCTGCCACACCATTAAAATGGTGAAATTAATATACTTCCTCAGAAAGGTCTGAAAATCTAGCTGTCTGCTGCACCCAAAGCATTAGAGGATAAAAATTAAGAGTGCAAAACACACCCAGACCCACAGCAGGAACCATACACTGCGGCACATCGCTCACAAACGCGATGGAAACACTTCAGCAATGAGCTATCTAGCGTGCAGGAGCAGAGCTGGTCTCTGGCTGGCGCGCTGCTCTACTCTACGTGGATGCACAGCCTTTTCTAGAGGTGGCATCAGTGCCTCTGAACGTGCTGCATTTCTCCCAGCAGACGTGCCCTCCGAGGCTCTTTTGCTCGTCGCCACACTTGCACACAGCGGAGAGGGCCTGCAGTCGTACCGACTCACCACTGCAGAGGCACAGCCTGCGTTGCTGACACTGAATTCGAACGCGCACAAGTGGAGAAAGACTGACGCCCCACTTCCCTCCAAACACTTGAAACGCAATTCAAGGATCTGAACGCTCCCTTTCGTGTAAGTGATGTCTAAAGACTCTCGATCAAATATTCTGTGCCTACCTTAGAGGAAGCAGCAGTCCTACTGATGCAGGAATAGGTACCTTCATGCTCTTCTAGAAGTGAATCTGGCTCACTATATTTTTGTTTGGGGGGGGGGGTGGGAGGGAGTAGCACTGCGGTCCCTATTCTGCAAACACTAGAACAGGGGAAACAACGCCAAACCCAAAAGGGCTCTTGAAGTGCTCAGAGTTAAGCACATGCTTAAATGTTTGAAAGAGTAGGAGAAACATTTTGTAAAACCCACACACCATATGCTTCTTACTTCTCCCTGCTGACTTTGTACCAATTATGGCTCCCAATTCATCAGAGCCTGTGGTAGACAGCTGAGGAGGAATCTGAAGTCTGGAGGAACGGAGGGAGTCCTTCGCGCACAACAAGCTAGATGAAAATCTTCCTTCAAACATCCAGTCAGGGGGGCAACTCACGTGGGCCTTTCTGTGAACCTTTCCTGAAAGCATTTGATTCTGGTGATTAGAAAATAAAATACGGCCCACTTTCAGCTTAGCTCGATGCACAGATGGCCAAGAGTTCAGGACCTCAACAAGCAGCAAAAACTTTTATGTGAACATTTCCAACTGAAAACACTTAAGGGAAGTAACAGTGGATTTCAGACTGGCAATGCCCCCTTACAGATCAGCTCTAAGTAGCTTAAAAGTACGCACAGCTCCGTGCAATGATCCTAAATCATTCTGACAAATGTTTTACTTAAAATTTGTGATATATACCATGATTTCAAAACAGCCTGTTAAAAGCTGTTCATCTGTCTTACTATTTTGATGAAAGTAGCAAAAATGTTTTCAGTTTTAAAGGTGTACTGCCTAATCAGGTAATCATTTCAGCAGTATTTGAATGGGAAGGGAAAGAAATCCAACCACTGATCAGTTTATAAACATTTTCAGCCTTAGCTGCAGATTCCTTTCAGAAGGGAGTTCTTGCTTCGGTTTTTGATTTAAGAGGAGCGATGGCAAGGTCTCAAGGAGTGATACAGAAAAAAATCTATCAAGTTCTCACTGCTTTTGAAGAGTCTTAGGTTGTTGCTTTGAAATTTTCTGATATCCCTGAAAAGCTTGACTTTATAATCACACACTCAAAGCTCTTCTCGACTTCAGGATCAATTTAAAGGGATAGCAGCAGACTGAAACCTAATTTCATCGAGTGTACTATCAACATTAAGAGTTGTTTTAATCAAAGACACATTTTGCCCGTAACGCAGGTAGTTCACTTCTCACATTTGAGAATTCAGAATAGTCTACTCATTTCCATGCCTCACTCATCTGTATTCAGTCGCATAACAGCATCACACTCAGGACTCAAGTACTGCAAAGGGAAGATCATATTTAAACAAAAAGGTTTCACTGGATGGTTTGGCTCACAGTTTGATTTTTTTGACCACTCTGGCATCAGTGAACCATGAAGTCAAGTCATCAAAAGCTGCCACACATTTCCTGGCTCACTGTATTTTCTCCCTTCAACGTTATTCTGCCTACCATTCCCCCTCTACCACCACCAGGTTTTTTTATATTTTTTCCTCCATCCTTTTCTTCTCTACTTTGTTTTTTCTTTTACCATCTTGTTAACCTACTCTTCCCTCCTAATTCAATTAAAAACCTCTTTCCAAAACACTTCAAAGAAAAATCACTGCCACCACCAAAAGTCATACTCTTCTTGTATACCGTATGCCTCCCAGACCCTTTGGCTGCCTTACTCCTTCCAACCGTAGGCTTTGAGGCTAGGACTGTTCCCTACATTTTGCCTAGCGCAGTGGAACCGTGCCTTGACTGAGAGCCTTAAGTGTCCAGTGATGTGGTCCTAACATGCCCCCTCTAGGCGGATACTGTTTTTCCAACCTCTAGTTTAGAGCACTCCTAGAATACCTACTGTATTGACCAAGTTGACTGGCAAGTCTGCCAAGTTGCCTTATGCTCCAAACATAAGGCTCCATATCCCTCCCTAAACTCTTACAAGATTTGGTCATGTCCTACTCCTAGGGTAATAAACATATAGGTAACAATATAATAAAATAATGAGAAATCCTTTTTTCATGTTGGTAAACTTGTGACATCAGCAATAATCCCCAAGTCAAATACTACATCTGATCTTCAATGCGTGGTCATATTTAGGACCCAGCTTCTCCCCAGGAGAACCAAATAACCGAGAGCTGACAATTCCAGGAACAAACTGGCTGGAATTGAGGGCCAGCTGGCTTTTACCAGGGCAAAAGCCACAGTCAAATTAATAAAAGCAACTGCATTTATTAGTACGCATCTGTAGCCACATAGAGACTGTCATAAAGACAAGGTCTTATGGAAATACAGAAGTCAAGAACAGACAGTTATAGGGAAAAATCACCTAAGCAAACCTGCAATATTGCAAGAGGGAATACTTATTTTCTTGGTAATCGGCAAAGTGACAGCTCTATGAATAGAGCAAAGTAATCATGTATGTTATGATTCATTTCTCTTTTATGATTCACCCCAATCCCCAAAACATTTACTACGTTACTATGATGGCATAACATCACAGAACCAAAATTTCCAAAGCACTATTCAGCTAAATGGACGGTACAAGTCAAAACCCCAAATCTCTTTTCTGGGAGCAGTGTTTCCCACAGCAAATTGCTAAAAGGTTGACTGGGGTGAATCTGCTTTTCAACAGCCAGCAGTACCCTGCAGCTGTTTAGGAAAGAGTGAAAAAGACCATTTCTAAGA
Source organism: Struthio camelus (assembly GCF_040807025.1). NCBI lineage: Eukaryota > Metazoa > Chordata > Aves > Struthioniformes > Struthionidae > Struthio > Struthio camelus. Next base: position 6,473,465 of record NC_090947.1, on the reverse strand, counting down.
GACATTGCAGAGGAAACTTCAGGCAAGTGAAGCACAACTAGAAAACCTGAAAGCCCCCAGGCTATCACTACCGCTGTGCCAAAGTTAGTACTAGAGAAATACTCACTCCATCTGCATGGATGGGCCATATAAATTGCAAGCTTGCTTTCAGGTCTGAAGCACAGCAAATTTGCACCCCGATTATAAAGCACTAACCCCACCTGGGCTACAGATAGCTTTGCGCAGCTAGCGCTCATTCTGCCTGTCTTACTGCCATGAGCAACACCATCAGCAGCAGCTAGGGGGCTAACACTTAATAAAAAGCCAGAAAAGGAATCCACAGCTATTACACTCTGTCAGTATTTCCTTCTAATGAGCACAATTAATTATTTATTAGGGACGACTTTCAGAAAACAAAAGTAGAGTTCCATATAATTAATCCATCTTATCAATTCCTTGTTGCATGCAATTGCTTTTTCCTTTTTTTATTTTATTTGTTTTTAAAGACCCGTATTACCCTTAGTATGACATCCTACTGGGATCTGAGAGTATACAGTGCCTCTGACAGGCACCTCGTGAAGCTCAGAAGGATGCCCAGTTCCTCATTTCTCTGGTTATCCTCAGAAAACTTCCGTGCCAGTGAAACGCCAAAGAAACAGCAAGCTGTTGACCCTACAGGTCTCCGGTGGAAGTATTGGAAGTAGATTAATTTAGCATGTTTAGACTGTGCGTTATCAGTCGCCAGCTAGAGACAGGCCAATGCGAATTTGAAAGTGATCTGGAATTTTGTATCATTTACACAGGCAGGTGGGTGATGGTGATAAAACACATTTCTGTATATTAAGACCAGACAGGAAACTGCATTCACATCCTCAGAAAAGAGCTAACACTGGAAAATGTTTCCCATCTGCTCTCAGCTAAAGAAAAAAAATAACCCAACTCCTCCCACTCTGCCTGCCTGCTGTCCACAACTCAATCACATGGGAAAATATTTAATTGTGATGTATTATTTTAAATATTTCAGTTTGGATTCGAACACATTTTTGTCTGCTACACAGACTCTGCACTGTGAAACAACAGATATTTGACTGCACCTCAGCCATTTCCTACCGCTGCATGGGTATCGTTCTGCATCACAGCATTTAACTACGCAAACTGATCGATGAATGCTTTTGAAGTTACTATTGAGCAAATTTAACACAGATGCAATTTGTTAACACAGCTCTAAAATCTAAGTAATTGTCTTTTCTTAAACATTTTTATCCTGTTTGTCATGCAGAGCATTAAGATAACAGCAGACCCTGGTCCATCTGACCGCTATTTAATTCTAGTTTGCACGAGGCACGTTTGTCTATGCGCTTAAAATCCTGATATTCTATAGAAAGCAGAATCCCTTAGGATACAATTTTAATCACTTTATAAGTAACTGAGAAGTAAGAATCCCTAATTTCTCCTCTGCTGCTAATACAAGGTTTGCCTTACATCAAGTGCCCTCCAGCTTCTCTAAAGTACCAGGCTTTGGTGGCTAGCATTGACTGATAGCAAGACGGGTTTGAAAACTGCATTTTAGACTCATTCTCAGTGGGTGATTAGATTTGTTCCAAAATAAACCTCGAATAATTTCTGCCTTTCTAAGTAAACATTTCAAGGCATTTTAAAACAAATGAATAATAACCATTGAAGAATTTGCTCAGAGAAATGAGAGATCTGTGTTCAAATTCAGAGAGTCCCATGCATAAAATGGGGATAACAATAATCATTCCTCTGCCCAGCATTCATCCGTTGCGCCTACCTTAACTGAAAACCTTTCAGGACAGGGACAAGCTCACCATGTTTTCACAGCGCCAAGGGTTTCTGGTCTTAATAAGGCCAAGAGATGCCACATATTACAATGAGCAGCAACACTGAAGTTAATACACACAATATTGCTCTGCAGAACGCTTTCATTTTTGGAACTACGATTTCGGTATTGGAGGACCAAGCATTTCAAACCAGCAATTACTGATGTAGGCGCTGTCAGCCACATTGCGACCTCAGCTCTATCTCTGTTTATCCTAGTTATTGCACTGAAGTCTAAAAGGTACTGGCAGCATATTACAGACATCATCAACAACCCAGTCATGTACCACCACATTTCCCTGTCTTATTTCTTACATTACAACTATGTGACAGTCAGCTGTCCCTACTATTACTCATCTCTGTTAAATAGTATGTAGAATATTAATATGAACAGATGCTGATTATTTCATTTTTGTAAGTCTGTGACAGTTACCGATGTATCAGAAGTGCCTGCATCAGTACCTAGCTATGGAAAACACTTAAATTTTTCAAGGGTTATCTACAGCACAGCATTAAGGGAGAAGTATTCCAAACTGCAGATTCTTGGAAGACTTTTAAGACAAAAATGTATTTCAACAGCGATACTTCAGCTCTCATGAGCCTCTGCTTCCTTCCCCTCACATTTATATTAAATTAAAAATGGGATACAGCCTAAGTATAAGACTGTTTGGGATTTTCTTTTGCTCACTACAACAAAAAAATCCTTGTCCTCCTTTAACTTAAAGTTGGCTTGGCACTTTGGCAGTGTAAAAACCGAAAAAAAGAAGGGCAAATAAAATGCATTGATCTTCCGGGACCCTTTGCCCGTGTTCACTTTCTGCACTGTTGCTGACCTGCAAGTTGCAGCACGTCCTAGCACTCGTACACAGCCACTTCAGCCTGTGTCATGAAACAGCCTACCTGTCCAGCACCGAACTAAATATCACAGTCAAGCACACTTCAAAAATGACTAGCCAGCATATACATATGGTTTTACAGACAGCTCCTCTGATTTAAATATCAAGACACTTCTTCAGTCTTTCCAACAACCTTATTGGGCTCACTGTTAACCTTGAACTAGTGATGGCTTGTTTAGGATGCATTACAGGTAAGTCCATGAAACAGTAGCTCTTTTTTTTTAATTAAGAAAGACCCCATAGAAATCTTCATTTATTATCAGTGCGGCAACATTCTGGCATAGGCACTGCCCTTTAGAAACTCAAACATGAATGTGTGCCTACCTTATACACGAATGTGTGCCTTACACTGCGTACGTGAGCTGGAGGCACAAATTAAAAAATGGAAAGCAATGGGAGGTTTCTTCAATACAGGCTTTTAGTTCCTTTTAGTCTTAAGTCAGCAGTAATCGCCCAGTTCTCAGTGCCAACGCTTGTTTTAAAACTGGCTTGGCTATCTGCGTCAGCTTCTGCTCACAATTAACATATAAAGCATTACTCAATAATTTTATCTTCCATTCGATCCTGTTTTGTCATAGTTTTATTTCTGTACTTTGCACTTGAAAAACGTCAGAAAAACCCTACAAAGACTTCCAGCTTTCCCCATCACTCTGCTTCCATGAGTTTAAATGCAAGTCTATCAGATGTAGCCTACTAGTCCAGCAATATCTCTTCCTTCATAGGTAGCAAGAAGTCTGTCCTTTGGCCTATTTGCAAATAGCGTCAATCCAAGGCAAAATAGTTTTAACCCACAGCTATGTTTTTCAGTGGATAAACTAACATTCCTTCCTGACCTCCTCCCCGCTCCCAAATTCACCCAACCTTATGCAGGGTTTCCACGTCATTATGCAACACAAACTTCTCATAAGGAGTTCTGCCACTATCACTAACAGAAGGCTTCTGCAGGTACTTCCTAACTCATTTAGGAATAACTCAAAACTTCAGGCACTCACTACGGCACGTGACTGTATTTTTCAGTTAAAATGCTACGTCAGCAGGATTGTATCCTAACAGCCTGGCTTCTCTTGTCTGTCCGTGCTTCTTCTTCAGCCTGTGTCTGTACAGGCACATGTTCTTGCATCAGGGATTTTACCCACCTCACCATGCCTCACCCCCCCACACACTACGGAAGGACAAACCACCAGGGTAAGTCAATATTTAAAGAGAAAATTACCACTTCAGATGGAAATAAAAGCGAATGTGGCCTCGAAACAGTTAACCTCCGAACGACTACCAGCAGTCAACCTTCAGCAGCGATCAGATTTCCAGCTTCTGTAGAGGCTGCTCACTCTAGGGGCTTGCGCGTGGTATGCCGCGTTCTCAAGGACAGCTTGATTTCTGGCATCTCTGGACAAGTTGGAAATTGTAATTGCAATCACAGTGAGTTTCTGTGCCTGGACTGACAGGCAAACAGGTTCTCCGCCTAAGGAGCTCTACTTACAGCGCGCATAAAGCGGGAGGGCAAGGGGAGACTGCACAAAAGGGAATCTGCAATCAGACGCGTTAGGCCACCCCTTTCCCCCCAGCCCCAGCAACTCCACATGATGGACTGAAAACCTGTTTGAATCACAGCTGAAACACAGTGCCAGGCAGAGTGCGGCAACACTGCTGTTCATTATCAGCTATTCTTAGGGAGACCCCTTAAGCCAGCTGGAAAGAAGGATGTTTACATAAACGACAGCCGAGGAGGACAAGGAAAAATGGCTTGCTGCTGACATAAAGAACTGCATCTGATCCTACAGCTGCCCTTTTCGCTGAGGTTCAAGACTAACTTGGTGGCGCTTCCCGTGCAGCTGCGCAGGCAGTGGAACGACTGTGCGCTGCCTGGATGTGCCATCCAAGGACTCTCAGTAGTACTGCACTGCCTTTTCAGACTTCAGTAAGTAGCATGCTAAGCATCTACAGGGACTAAGGAAGCTCTGGATCATACACTTGGCTAGGCAGCATGAGCTACGAGGAATTAAACGTAATTCAGTGGATAGACAAAAATCTTTCGGCTGTCACCTACATGCATATAGGCAGAATCTGGCAAGGAGCCTCAGTGTAAAGGATCAGCAGTGAAACTTTACATCACAGCGAGTCTGCCCACAGCGAGCCCCAATAGCTCTATAAAAAGCTGTCAAGAGCCAGTGAAAAGAACCCACAAGCTTCAGCTTAGAGTCCTCCTACGTCTAATGCCAAGAGTGGAAACCAAGGAAAGGTAAGCCGTCTCTCATCTTCCCCAGCCAGCTAGCTGCGTCTCCAATATACTTTCCACAAAGGCGCTTAGAGACACCTGAAGAAACACAGAAAGCAGCTAGACCCATCCAGATCTCTCCTCCTGTTTTCCAGCTGAACAGGAGTTAAATTTCAGACGCTCCTCTCGTCGCAGCCTTGTGTATTCTGACGTCCCTCACCTCCTGCCCTTTGCCTGGTCAGCTGGGTGATTTTTTTCTCTCGAAACCCCTGAAACAAAACTGAATTTGGTATGTCTTGAGCACTTGTCCTTATTACAAAAGGGGCTTATAATTTCTGAAAAGCTGCTTCTCTTTCACTTTACTGAGAAAGACGACTGACTGCTTTATTAATTTAGTTAATTAGGCCAGACATGCAAACAGGATGAAAGAAAAGATGAGGGTATCAACCCCCTTTATGCACCTTTAATTTGTTTGCTGCATGCCTGGTGGAGGTCATTGTCATTTATTACCTTTACGCACCACTTGACAAATGCTCTCCTGCTCACTGAAAGCTGCTCCTAGGGATGGCAGGCAGCTACACTAAGTCCAGGCGAACTCAAGAAGCCTCCTAGATCTTAATTATAAAACCATAAAAGAAACCAACTGCTTTTGAAGCTCTCTTACCGGGAAACAAATGAGAATGGTAAATTTATTTCCAACCATAAATCCCAGACCCTTCAGTTTAATTTTTCCCATGTTAACTTTCTCACCTAGCTAAGCAGTGCTGGCTTCTATTATTAGCTTCTGGCCCAATATCAGCTGACCGCCATCAGTCAAACTGTCTTCATCTCAATGAGCTCAGGGACTCCCAATGAACTCTGTGTATGCAGACTTGTGCTTGCAGCCTCTAATTATTTTCTAACAGACAATGGAGCATTTAAGTTCAGAGAGGACAGATTTAACTTGTAAGTGGATCAAAACCCTCGATAAAAATCACAGTTCTTAAGATTACCTCCTGGAAACACCAAGCTTATTATGGGTAGAGAGGAAGGGACCTCAGCAATTGTCTACTACCCCACGATAAGTTTGCTTTAAGATTTTTTCAGGCTCAAAGATGCTTTCCAATTGTAGCATGACTTTGGAATGTATTACACTATAAGCAGAGCATCTGGTTTGATGTCAAACCATCCGATCAGGCCAAAGGCTACTTGGCTTATCAGACAATCATAACAGAGTCAAATAATTTGAGACTGATGAGGGAAACTGTTTTCGCAACTTATATATTTTAAGTCTCTGTTCTACTGTCACATAGCCACGTAGCTACTCGTTCTCCTTCTCTCCTCACAGTAAGGAGGCCGTTCCCTCCCCCAAAACTCACGACCTTCCTGTTTTCTTACTGTTGCCCGCCTTCGGGTGACGCGTAGGGTATCCTTCCCTCCTGGTACCTCCTGCACCTATTGGCTACTTCACTCCCAGCTGTGCTTGCCAGCAGATCAGCAGCAAGACTGCCTGCACTCGGAACTCAACTTCCAGAGGCCTTCTGGGGACGATGGAGTGTGACGAGCCAAGCAGGGTGCAGAAACAACGCCCTGCAACTTCAGCTCCTCACTGCCAGAACACCTGAAGGGAAATCGTAAACTGTGCAACTCTTCCAGAAATAAACGACCACAGATTTGAGCGATGTCAGAAATAAGTGGAAAAAAGGCTAAACCTAAGTTTTACAAAACAGTAGCAACCACCTCTGCAGAGCGAAAACAACCCATGAAAGCCCACTTGTACGTCCTGCTTCTCCCCTGGAGAAGGCACTATGGGTCACTTTGTAGACTTTGCCTTGCATTGTTAGAGCAGACACAGACTACTATGGTGATAAATACTATGCAAGAGAGCAGTGAGCAGAGTGAAAGAAAAAGAGCTAGCTGGGAATGTGTGGAGAAGCCAAGGAATACGGACTGCTGCAATCCCCTGAAGAAAAATTCCAAATAGGGAATGTACTTTTTGGTGCCAGCCAATTCATCATCCCCTGACGGGTGCAGGGTGGGAGGTGTTTGGCCACAGCAGGTGCTAACATCATGCATCATATCACTACAGTCATTAAAGATCCATTAGTGGGTGTTCAAGGTGCTGAAATGACAGCCCAGTAGCCAAATTGTCATTCTTTACTCTTTCAGCATAACATTTAGCAGAATTTCAGCAGCTCACAGAGCACCTTCAGACTTGCATTCTGCCAATATTACAAGTTGTAACCAGAGCCCATAGGCCATGCCACTACCACCTCCACCGGCTATTTCTGCAGGCACTGAAGGCGAAGGCGCCCCAAGCCCCCTCTGGGTACGTGAACCGACATTTACAAGAGACTTTACATTTTCCAGATTCTCTCAAAAAGGAATGCCAAGTTTTACTTGCAAGTACCAGGACATACGCAACTGAGTAAGAAATAAACGCTGAGAAGCACACCTGAACTGCACAAGGTCAAAGAAACGAAAGCCAAAGGCTTGACTCACCATCACACCTCCTTCCCACCAAACTCCTGTTCCCATTGATAACCAATATGTAAGACACTTGGATAAGAGAGACTCAACCCTCACTATGTTCTTAATGGCACTTACACACTCATATAGCTTTAAAAAAAATCTGATATAACTGCTTTTAACCAACATTATTCACACTGATGTTTTTTTCTGAAAGCACAGCTGATGGATTTTGGTCTCATGTATGTTTACAGATTTGCCTAATAAAGTAATGTCAATTAACAATATCAAGTTTTATCAGCACAGTTACACTGACCAAAACCTCAGAGTGATAACGAGTAAAATGCATTTTCCCACTACAACTTACTGCAGTGCAATGAAAGACATGGAGATACCTCATCTCCTTCTATTAGCTTATCAGTTTAAAACTATGTCCTTTCTGCCACAGAAAGGACTAGTCACAATAAAACCATAAACAATGCCTAAGTCCTTCTATTATATAAACAGTATCTCTTAATATGAAGCTTACTTCAGAAAATACATTACTAGGTTAGGAAGTGAGGATGGCAGGAACTTCTGTACAATCACATGAGCAATTACTTCAAAAGAATGAGATTAAACTGGCTTCCTCATCAAGCCTATGCAGGAAAGGATGTTACAGACTACTGTGCACATATCAAACGCAGTGCTAATACAAAATACCTTACCTCTTTTCATTGTGACTTATACCAACTGATGATGAGGTCTAACTGTATTATTATTATTATTACTACCACAAAACTAAAAATAGCCTTTAGTTTTCTCTCACCTTTTATCCACTGGGTCAGAGGCCCACAGAGGACCGTTAAGTTAAAGAGAGAACCCTTCCTAATATAGCTGCATTGCACACAGCTAAAATCTCTAGAGTTTCCAAGAAAACTTCCTCATTTCTGAGCTATTTATCAGATGTTATGATGTCTACACTGGAGGCAAATGTGGTCCGCTGAATTAAGAGAGCTGTCAAGCCAAGCTAAGAAAACTCTGCCTTTTAACAAGGACCTTATGTTTTATTTGTACAGGGCTTCAAGGTTAATCAACACCAAGGAAGGAGATAATATCATTATTTTTCTGTTTTACAAATACAGGGGATCTGATCCTGGTACAAACATAGTTGCACTGACTTTAACACAGCACAACCAATTTGCTCTGCTTGCGGACAGAAGCGACAGCCCTAAGCGCCCACAGCAGACTCGAGTACAGCTCGCATTCAGGGGACTTCCATTCCCTCCCTGCACGTTTACTTGAAAAGAATGCTGAATACCAGATCTTTTCTTTCTGGAGATCTACCACTAGCAATACTCTTTATCATTATTTTGTCCATTAAGCAAACATCTAATCCTCCTTATCCCTTTAGTGCAATTCATTCCTTCTGAGCAGAGCTGAAATGGCTTTTTTAAAAATATATTTGTGTGCAATGATTATTGATGTCATCAACATAAACGTGCAGTGCTCTGAAGAGCACAGAAAATACCTTCATCTACACAGCTTTAGTTTGATTGCCTGAGAACTCGCACATGATAGTTTGTGTGAAATATCTAATATAATAGGAGGACAATCCCCTTTTGGTTTACAGTCTCATTAACGTTAATCAAATTAAGCTTGTGTACTGCACAGATCTTCAAGATGTAAAAGCACTACGTAATTTTCAAGTTCACAAGAGGAATCTAATAATTTCGGACTTATAAAAAAGTGCAAGTTTCTATGATTTGTCAAAAGCTATCACTGCCCATGACATGCATTTTCACCACGTCAATGAGGTTTGATCTTGACACAGAACTACAGACTGAGTGCATGGTCTCTGGGAACATAGATCATCTGCAAAAATTATGATCTTGACTTCTTACCAACAGGATTCTAGATTAATAAAGCAAACGGGCTTTAAAATACATCGTATTTTCATTAATCTTTAACTCTCTCTTATACTTTGCTGCTGCTGACAGCTCCCCGATTCTCAGTGTTTCGTTCCAAAGAAGGCTAAAGCAGAAGAGGGCTGAGGCTGAACTTCTGATCCTGGCAGCTCCACACCAGTGGAAACAACCTACATAGAGCGATGCTCCACCACGACTCTTACTCTCTTGTTTTAGTTTCTCTGCCGCCATGGAAAGACAAAGTAAGCTTTCTGCTGCTGGGAAGACCATCCATAAGAAACCTCCAGACGTCTTAAGGCCTATGACATTAGCAGAGTGGAAAACCCAGCCCCCTGGTACCGTTGCACTGACATTACTGTGGTACTCCACATACATAACTGACAGTTCCGGAGTGGAACTATCTACATGCAATAAACTAAAAAGGGCAGCGTATTGCCTCACGTAGATCTGCCTAGCTATATAGTTTCACTGAAGCAGAAGTGACCTACCCTCAGCTGAGGCAGTAATTTTTTTTTTTTTTTTTAAATATTGCTGCAACAGAGAATGCTATGGTTGCATTTACGCACAGTCCGTTCATCAAGGACTAAGGGCAAGAGGGAGATGGCCCATACAAAAAACTCTGAACAGCTAAGTTTTTCTAGGGACATGGTATCGTAGTGCCGAACATCAGGACAATACTGGTCCTTTCTACAATCCTCCTACTATTTAAATATAAGGAAACAAAACAGGCAGAAATTTCTTTTTACAATCTCTGTGGTCTGCAAAGAGATCCCCCTCCAAGACTAAACCAAGCTGATCATCTCCTACTTACGTCCATAAACTCCACATTGGCTTTGGGACCAGTGGTCTCATTGAGGATCTTGATGGCCACAGGAATCTTTACAGTTTCTCCCTCAGGGACCCAAATACCCTAGGAAGACAAGAAAAGCGGCATAAAACTAATAAGACAACAGTAACATCTTCATTCAGAGATTCTTTTTTTCTTCTTGTATTTTGTAGACTGTACAGTTCAACGTGGAACCTTGGAAGATAGAATACACAAAGTAAGTTACAAAACAAAAACATCCACAAAACCAGTTCTTATACCAGAACAAAACCCTTATGTAACACGAAAGATTTACGACCAGTCAACCTCCCTGTTACGCCTGCTTGCTTCTCCCAGCCACAATCACACTTTTGCTGAATATTATCAGTGATACACAAAACGATTCTGCTGTGCATTGCTTCCAATAAAATTAAACAAAAATCAGGATTTTCTGTTCTAGATTCTGATGCTAAACCCAACTGCAGCTATCAGTAAACTCCAATGACCTACCTAAGAGGTAGGTCATACTATAACGCAGGAACATGACACCTCGAGCATCATATATTTTGAGTAAAGCACTTAGGGGCTATTTCTCTAACCGAGTGATATCTAAGAATTTAAAGTTGGGATGGCTAAAAAGTGAAGCTTATAATTAAAATTCACAAGCTACATGTGTCTTGGGCTACCTTTCCATCTATTGCTGTTCCATCTATCCTTTCTTATCTATTGCTGTTTTCTTGACAACTGCACGCTACCCATATCACCTTACTAGTCTCTGTGTGTTTTCAAACTGGTTATTTTAAAATGCATTCCCATGGCCTTGTAGCTGTAGTCACCCGGTCTGTACTTCCTCCATTTCTTTCCCAATTTGAAGACAGACACATGTCAGCGCTCTGACCTATCACCTTATTTCCATGTGGTTTGGCGACTGTTTGACCTTTTCCTGAAGAACTACTTCACGCCTCTGAGACTTGGATGCAGCCAACAGATTTAAGAATTCTTTAACCAATATCTATTTTCTCGTGCGGGTTCTGCTCTTACAACCTGCTTGTTAAATTGTATTAACATAACTAATCTTTCCCATGAAAGGGGAAGTGACAGAAGGTACTAAAGCTTAGCCAATGATAACATATCATTATTTAACCTGGTATGATCACTATTACTAGGCCCATCTGACAGCTGGGGAAACAAGAGATGAAGTTTACTGGGCTTGCCAAAAGTGTTTTGTAAAGCCATCACTTAGGAACAGAATGTCAAACTTCACTACCTCACCTTAACACCAAAACAGTCCAGCTTGCGTCTTCCTCCTGTGTGTAAGCATGTTTGTGGCTGACATTCCTTAGCTCACCAAGGAGTAACGCTTGCACGTCTGATTACAGCTGAAATCAACGCTTCAGCCTGAAGTCGCGCTCCCGCCACACCATCCCAGTGCTGTATGAGATGCTTTGCTGCAATGCAGAACTTCACTGTTCAAACATTAAATGAGGCCACCCACTACTGCCTAGCAAAGATACTTACCTTGTACACAGTTCCAAAGGCTCCAGAGCCAAGAACCTTAATGCGTTTTAGCTCAGTTTCCTTCAAGATACGAAGCTGTGCTTGGTTGGGTGCTGTGCCACTTGGGGTCAAGGGTTCCACGAGCTATCAAGGAAAATCCAACAGTGATAAATGTTTGAAGATGTCCTTCCATCACATCAGAAGCTTATACTGAAAAGAACCAATCCAGTCAAACACTGGAATAAGACAATGAGATCTACTGATCTGCCAGCTTGGGGGGGGGGGGAGGGGGGGGGAACGGGACGGGACGGACAGGGGGAATCCCTCATCTTTAAAGTAAATCAATAACGCTAAGAAGAAACCAGGAGATCTGATAAAGAATATCCTCACTCAACGTGTAATAATTTCCACTAGCAATTGCATGATGGAATTATGAACTCGAAATTGAATTGGTGTCACAATGACACACCCAAGGACTTTTGCTAATGGAGGCAGTATAAATATTTTCTGCATGGCAGAAATACAGTATTTATTATCAGTGCACCACCTTCTATTTTTGCCCATTTTAGCACCTTTTAAGTCAGCTATATTTCTTTTTAATAACCCTGACTGAATGGCTCATCATGGTCTTAGTCTGTCTTGGGGAAGGGACTACTCTTCTGAACTTCTGTTACATCACACAGGAGGACAGCTTGAAGGACAAAACATCTTACAGCAGACCTGCAAGTTATAACGGTCAATTATTTCCTGCAAAAAAGGCACAATTAAACCGTTTGCCCAAGACAAAAACCATGTCCCAAGAAACCTTCTGAATGAAGCACAACAGCACCTTCACTTAAAATGCTCTCAGATCTCAACACTCTACCATCTCTGCCAGAAAAACAATGCTTCTTTAAAACCAAATTAAAACTAAATGAAAAGGACAATACTCTAAACACTGAAAAACAGCCTGTTCCTTTACAGGACGAGAAAAATAATTCAGGGCTACTCCTACTCAAATTGTTTTGAAACCACTGCAGTATTTCAAAGTCAGCTGTTTACAGGGCTAAATGCCCTGTGCTCTGCACTTTGAGCACTGCTGCTATGGCTCTGTAAGCATCAGGGACTACTTAATTAGTTGATCAGACTACTTTGGTTTGGGTAGAAGTATCACTAAGCTAGAAATTGCCAGAGACAAAAAAAATATAACAAAAACAAGCAGTAACAAGTCGGGCTATCACAGAAATAATTTGTGAGCTGTACTTTTTACGGAATGATTTCTCTTTCCTCCTTTCCATTTAGATGTCCAGTACTTAGGTGGTGAAAGAAAGGAGGATTGCTGTAAAAGACAGACAGACAGAGGGGCGGTAAAGTCCCGTATTTCCAGTTTGCAGAGGATGAAAACAGCTTCCGTGCCATAATCCACCAACATAGGCATGGCAGGGAGGGGAAGCGCCATGTGGCCTAATGAAACGCTTGTAGAGTTTTATTGAGAAGGATGCACAGAAAGAACAGGTCTGTTATAGCCTTCAGCCAGAAATGAAGACTTCAGCTGAAGCTGTAGCAGTTTGTTTGTTTAGCTGAGGATGTTACTGACTCAATTCTCAGTTCCTAAGCCAAGGTAACAGCTTTCCCACACGATCAGTAGGAGATTTTCGTCCCTAAGGAACTGCCGTCAGCTGCAGCTTGTGTCGGACCAAATGGAGAACGGGACCTGGAAGTTCAAAGCCAGTATTTTCCAAATGCAATGAAAAATACCTGCTTAAAATCACATATTTAGGCAGAGGTTCATATGATGGCAAGATTCAGGTATCTTAAAGCACTGAGTATTCTTATGCTTTCTGTACAACTGAACAGTATTTATTCTGGCAAACATAAAGATATTTAAGGAAACAGATTGGGGATTCATAAATCATTTGCTCCCGGGCTACGCAGGGGATATAAATGGGAGCAGGACCCTGAAGATAAAACAGAAAAGAAAACAGCATTATTAACAAAGCTCTACCAAAGAATCAATAGCTAACAGTATTCCCAAGCTTTATTTATCTTAAGTAGAGGGACACTAATTCCATAGTATCATCACTTCCAACGTATCTCTGACCTACAGGGCTTAGATCTTCACTATAGCTGAAAGATAAGATTTAACTTATCTTTAAATATACTTCCTAGCCTGCACTCTCCACTCCCTGCAAATCCAAGAGCTGGATGGAGACGGCAAAGAATTTTGTCCTATACCACTCATTACTTGCTTTTTGCCAGTACAACTGCAGACCTCATTTGGTTATCCTCTGCAAAATCTATCTTGCTTTATTAAAACACGTTATGTTTATTACTGAACATGACTACAGGCCTTGACAAAGTTTGGACCATAAAGCTGATACAGGCACTAGAGCCAACAGTAAGTGACAGTCTCTGCATTTAAGCATTCCTGATGAGCTTAAGTTTGTATCAGGGCTTACTAAAGGCAACTGGAGTCTTAAAGCTGACCTCAGTATACACTGGATGAAAACCTGTAATATTTAAGCAGAAGAACTGCTAAGTGTATGGGTGAAATGGAAAATAAGCTCAGATGGGAGCAGGGCAGAGTTCAGAAGTCTGGTGTAGCACGAGTAGGTGACCCTGAGGCTCTTTCTTGCACTTAGAAAGGTATGAATCTGTGTATCTATAGAAAATGAGCCTCTTGAAATAGCTTCACTCATTCTATCTGTTCAGTCGCATGGAAGTCAGCAGAAGGATTTTCTACAGATTTCACTGGTAACTGGACTGGGCCTGAACATCCTTGATATAAAAGTACATCAGCTCTGTGCTTCTTTCCAAGTTAGTAACTACTCTGTGAAAAAGCACACGCCCTCACCTCAGTCTCCAGGAACCTTCGCAATGCCCTCTTCTTTTTAATGCTCTTGCGCCGAACGTACACAGCAAACGTCAGGCCCACGATGACGATGATGAAGAGGCCACCAATAACTCCCGCAGCAATCAGAGGAGTTCTAGCAATCAGAATTAGAGACTTTACTGGGAGGTAGGGAGAGAAACCAAAGAATGGCTGGGTATATAATACATAATCACTTGGAAAAAAACTTATGAACTGTCTTATGACCAGAGTTTCTAAGTCAGTCCAAACAGAAAGTCAGGGGAAACACACTGAGATGCAGTATGGCCTTTTTTTTCTTTTTCTTTTTTCCAAATAATGTATCAATTTTCCTTTTTTTTCAAATCGTCATGCACATGTGAGGAGTCGTGTGGACAAGGAGACACAACATGCACTTTGATGGCAAACGCAAATCTGCAATGGCAAAATGAGGATACAGGATATCTGCAGTTTATCCTGTAAGAGCGTTAACTACGCTTACTGTTTCTTTAGCTCCAACTACATTAACTGATGGGTTTGGGCATTTAGGGGGAAAAAAAAAAAAACAAACAAACACTTGAACAAAGGAAGTTACTACTAGAACCAAGCACCCCCTCGGCACTCTTGGTTTATTAGCAGTACTAATAAGTATTTCAGTCAGTAGTCAACGGTTGCACCCCTCTGGTTTTACTACTGCTTTTCACACAGCCAAGTCCCAGACCAGAAGACTGCTGCGCTGGAGCGACAAAGCTCCTGTAAAGAATGCCAAGCGAGGCTCAGCGTTCGCACAATACCGTTTATCCCTCCACTGCTTCTGTAACTCCTTTAGCTTTCCAGGATCCTGAGCAGTATCAACTACAATTACTAATTTGCTTTTCCATAGCGCCAAGACACTGTAGTCTGGCATTATGGTGGATACTCTACGGCGCAAAACAGGACAACTGTTTCAGAGATTCACGCGGTTTGACTCAAGTGCCCATGTCTGGAGATTCCCGATACAGTCAGTGGAGAGAAGCAGGCTCTTGCCAACAAATAATTCAAAGCAGCAAGTGCTCCGACTCGGTCTTCCTTCTCTCTCCTCTGACTCTGTAGGGTGCATTGAAGCTTCCACACCAACTCCCTAAACCGGGCATTTCCGAGAACACCGACAACTTGGTAGCGTGAACACTCAGTGTTCCTAATCCCAGCAATGCTGGACGGTAGATAAAAAGACGGGGTAAAAAGAGACAACGTGATAATTGCAAAGCATATGCGGTGTGGAAACTGTTCATTACAGGAAAAAGGTTGACTTACAGATAGATTGTGGAAGTATCGTGGCTACAAAACCCTTTAACAACTTTCCTCTCTTATGTCTGAATGATGATGAAAGATGCATTACGGCTTATTAATAACAATGCACTGTTCTGCAACTGAAAACTTTGAGGAGTCTCCCACAGAAATAGGAAACTGATCAATCTGACCCTTCATTCCTCTTTATGTCCAACCACAAAGCTGGCCAGTAAGATGCAGTGCCATCTAATCTGGTTGGGTACATTAAGGTGCATCTACATGTTTGAAGCCCATCTCCAAACTGTCCTAACTGCTCCTAGTCACTGCACTTGGGCTGTGAGCAGTCTCAAACCACGCAACCTGGATGCCTTTCAGATCGCATTAACCAGAAGATAGCTTCAGGAGCACCATCTGATGTGCTCCAGCCCCTAACTGGCACGCTGTCCACAGGATCAGATTAGAGGCAGTCCAAAGTAAAATCCTCTGCAGCAAATGTAGCCTAGACATTGGATCCTCAGCAACACCTATTTCACTCTCCAGATCCAAGTGAGCGCTACTCATTCTGTTAACAAAGACTTACACTGTCACACCTAGCGATTAAAACATTGCGTTTAAAGCACCACCATCATCTTTATCCAGGGAAAACGCATTAAAACTACTCAATACTTGAAGGTCTATCATAGTTCAGAAACTTTACAATGGAGAACATAAAGCCTGCAAAGAAGGAAACTGAATGCTGCCTGGGTACGAAATGATTATGACGTCTGGGAAGCGTGAATCCAGTACCACCTGCTGCTCACGTAGACACACACCTTCTTCATCCAGCCCAGCCTCGAGACGCATCCCCCTTTCTACTCTGATCGATTACTCTGCCAGTTTGGAGTGCAGAACTCTCATTAAAGGACCTGGCATATCCATCCAAAGCTATGGTCCTCTTTATTTGACGTGTCCTTTCCAAGATGCTGATGCAAGAAATTCTTTAATGGGCAACACTGAAAAGACCCAGACATCAAAAGACCTCTATGAAGCTAATACTGACTAATATTCTTGAACAAAAGGAGGCATTTTCTTTATGTTGTCTGAATAATCATATTTCTAACACCATGAAACGAGACTGACAAAACGGGAAAGAGACCTGCAGGCTTCGAAGTGCATATTAATAACCATCATAACAGCTGTCAAAATAAAGAATTACAGTTTTATGGTACCATGTACACTGAGAATATTTACATGATAGACCACTATAAGTAAACAGTTCCAAAGGAGACATAATGGCTAGTCAAGTAAATAAAATGAACTTCCAAATTGCTTGCATCCCTCTATTGTTATACAGTATACAGGTTCAAAATGAATCTTTATGTTCAATCATGTCAACCCTCACCAACTTTAAAAAGAAATCTTCATTATTTTTAGTAGCGATTTGAAAAACAAAATCATTTTTAGAAAATTTCAGCAAACAAGCACCTTCTACTATAGTCATTAATGTCAAATACGTTTCAAGGAGATGAAATCGAACTGCTTGCTCAAGCCTCTCTGACCTTTAAAAGGCCTGTAAAAGTTAATTATTTTGAAGAGCAACACTCAGCTAGTCAAATATTTGCAAGTAACTCAAGGTTTCAATGGTCTGCATATTTTACCTAAAACTTTAGGAGCTACATCTGAACAGATCATTAAGCTCAAGAAAGGAGCCTAAGAGAAATAATACAGAATGCAACCTCCCCCCCATATTTCAGCGCTAAACAAGCAACTCAATGCAGAGAAAGTTCTATTCTGAACTCCAATAGTGAACAGCTGCCATCACTCTTAGCTCTACCATCCTCACATAAAAATCATAACACACACAAACGCTACAGACCTAAATGGATGCAATTTTATACCGTGCAGCTTCTCCTCACCCTGCTAAGACCAAGCTAAGCCTCCAAGTCAACAAGTGCTTTGTTTGATATTCTAGCAAACGACGAGTCATTGGCTTCAGTGCTTTCTGTGATCACTGACGCACTTCAGGATCATGTCTAACTGTTGTTTCCAACCACGTGTAGATTATTTTCCAAGCACCTCTGTTTTGTCAGTGCTACCTACCTGCTTTGAGTTTTTACTCACGTTCACTAGCCTGAGCTTGTTTTCTATGTATTCTGCTAACCTCTTCCAGTCTTCTGCATTATTTCATTACTATCTTCACGTTTGCAGTAATTCCTATTTAATACCCTTGTGAATTCCATTAACATGCTGTTTACCTTTCTTTTATGTTATTATTAAGGTGGTTTAACACAGATCCCTGCAAGGTGGTGGTGATCAGAGAGGTAACTGAAAACAAAATCTTTCTCCCATTTTGTTTTTGTTTTAATCTAATTTTTTCTGCGTGTGCATCTAACCAAGGGTTCAAGTTGGTACACAGCTGGGCACACAAACCTCCTTATCGTCAGTGGCATTAAAGGCTTAATCCATTTACATTACTGTTACATTACTGTCACACAGCAGTTTCTGTTTGTGAATGCAACTGGCTGTATTTGCCCATCTCAAGACTACTTCACTGCCAACTGAAAACTAATTCCATGAAAATTAACTGGAGCCATGTTGATGCTGAGAAAACAACTACCCCACCGAAAACCAGATTTTTTAAAAGTCATTTTAAAAGCACTGAGACCCCATTTCTCTGTTGGGGCTTAGAGAAGCTAAAGTAAAGCGAAGAGAAGCACCTGCATCCCTCCTTCCTATCCAGCATAAACATAGGCAGTCAAGAGTTGATTCTGGCTCACCCTTCTTCCAGCTCCACTAGGAACCTACCCAGAGGAAACTGCTCATACAGCCTTCATCTACATAATGCAAAGCTACCCCAGAGGATGGAAAAAAAATCTCTACTAGGTGTTTCTGGACTTTTACACTGATGCAAAACAGTTGTCCAAGAAACACGGCCCTGAACCATAATTCCATCCCCATATAATTAACTCGCTGTTCCTCCCCCCTCCTCCAGTTGAGGGCAGAATATCCAATTAATGACTGAAGAAAAAGGAAGCAGGGGAGGTAATGGGAGGGAAAAAAAACCACTACATGCGAAAAACCCTGCCTTCTAACCTGGAAACTGCGTGTATATGTGGCTAAGAGTTGAAAGTAAGATTCTAGTATCCCCTTAGGAGAAATGAATAAGATATATTTCTTTCCTAAATGTGTACACTGTTTTCATATGTAGAAGCATCTAATACCCACTCCTGCACACCAAAATTGAGATAAAAAGTTCAAAGTTAGTATGCCAAGGCAGACGAGGATGCTCAGTAGGGCGGCTCGTATCGTCATTCCATCCACTCCAAAACAGCCAAACATCTACAATTCCCTCGGTGCTCCAACAGCCAGGTATTAAAGCCTAATTATGGACTTCCATATGTACGTGGTCTTATACTCTAGACTGCAGAGCTTGGCAGAAGGGGGAAAGGCAAAAGGAGAAGAAATCAAATTCTGGTCCACGGAGTAAAGCTATGGGCGAGAACACCTTTTTCTACCTCTGGTGTTAACCCACAGAAGTAAACTGAGCTCTGAAGCCAAGCCGTTAAGAGCTCAAAGTCCCCACTTCAACCCTCCTTGCCCATCGCCCCCCCGCCCCCCACCCCCGAAAGGTTTCTCAGTGTTTCTGAACAGGATTCAGTGAATATTTGTTAAGCAGTAGTTTCTTGTAAGTTTTCTTTAACAAGGCATTATTGTTTCCTGATGGACAGCTCCCACATTCTGCACTCCTCATCCCTTCCCTCAACGGGGAGTTCAGCTGACTTTGAAGCTGTGCTGAGGTCTAGCAGATTCTGCTAATCCTAGAATGATAATATTTAAAACCTAGAAGATAAACAGAGTGGGAAGTAAATTCAAATATGTCTTAATGGCTTCTCTCCGCTGCACAGCAATTCCCAGCAGAGCCCTGCAACCAGAACTTCCAGTGCGTTCGGGTGTCCACGCAGCTGGACTCCCTGAGGAGGTGGAAGAACTAGTCTGACGTTATCCATATCAGGACGCGCTTTGCTTTATATTTGCCCTTCCTTTTCAAGGACACAGCTCCGTTCTCCCTTTCCCCACCTAACCTGAGGGTGTTCAAAGACTCACCCGCCACAATCCGTGCTCAGATTAGCATCTTTCCTCAGGCGTATGCACAACGGCAAACAGACAGCTGGCTGATATCATGACGACTACCAGCTCCTCATTTAGTCTAGAGATGGACAAACTGTGTTCAACCTCACTGTCAACTAGCTGTAGTTAAACCCTGGTGGCAGGGAGTCTGAGCCACAACTTCGCAGTTTCGACTCCCTGTTAATGCATTTGACTGGAAAGAAACGATGACATCTCTCCGATTACAGTATCAACATAGGGCCTTTTCATGGGCTTCTTCCCCCATAAAAGAGAGAAGGACAGGTTGCATCTCTGATGTTTTTAGGCTGAGGTTTTTCTCTTCTGCCAAAACATAGAAAATAAATTTGACTGATAAGAGCTTGCACAGTGACTTTTGTTTTGAGGCTTGTGCTTTAAGTAAAAGGATTAATGCTGCCTGTAAAATATGCCAAGACAGGCCCCGTATAATGTAGATTGATTTATCTGAGACAGAAAGCCAGTTAAATTCACTAGACTGGACTCAAAAGGTGAAGCCAGTTCATCAAATGAAAGGACAATCCTCTTTATACGCTTGTCATATTTCCCATTTTCTTTGGGAAGAGTAATATTTTGCTTCAAATATAGAAAACTAGAGCTGTAATGACCACGGGCACTGATGGACTGCTCTGAAACTAAAACCATCAACATTAGCTCAAGGAGTTCCTCTCTGCATAAAGCGTTCACGTTAGAGGCAATAAACTCGGCCGGCAGCACACAGGCTTCTTCGTAACCAGTCGCCGACAACTGGCTCTAGGACTATGTCTGCGTACGGGAAATTAAAAATAAGAAAACATGCTTTCCGTAAACACAAGCACACAGCACAATCCTCTGTACAACATTATGTACTGGGATATTAGTTTGTCCGGCAGCACTGCTCTGCGTTCATTGACTGGCAATACCGAAAGTACCACCAAGCAGCACTTTCGGACGCAAAAGCTGTTACTCGGCTTGGGGAGCTGGAGAAATACGATGTAGTGTCTGTATCAAATCAATAAGTAACCAGAACTCTGAACGGGAGCTGGGCCGTACAGACAATATAACTCCTAGCATACGATCGGCCACTCAAATTGAGTAAGAACACTCCTTCGCTCTGCGATAAGGTGCTTAGGGCAGATTTTTATACCAATTTCTTCATTGCTATGTATCTATTACATGTTTTGGCAAAAGCGGACAGGCAAATCACCTTCGCTCTCCCTCCTGTGCAACTTTTCAAGCAGAAGGCTGAACTCCGGCTCAGACGGTTCAGAAATTCCTTCGGTCTGCCCTCAGTTTTGCTCCTCCAGCCTCACTGCAAAGGTGAGTGAATACTGCACGGTCAGCATTAACAGAAATTCATTAATGTTTTCAGGTGGCAGCTTGCTCCCGTCTAACGCATGCCATTTTTTTCTTTACAGTTTGCAAACAATCATGCAGATAGGGGTCTGCTCACACAAATATTCAGGAAGCACAGAGCCTGGAAAAACAACCAGATCTCTGAGGATATGCATTTATGACAAATTAGCTATTCACTACTTGGTTCTCTGAAATATTTGGTACCCATACAGGACACAGAAGGACACTGACTGCATTCTGGTGATAAGTCAAACTGCAAAGAACACAGAACAGCAAAAAACATCTCAGAGTATTTTAAACAACCGACAGTAGGAAGCCCCTTTGAATACTGTGCTCTTCTGCTTTTTTTTCCTCCTTTTTAAGCGCTTTCAAGATTCAACTGGTAAGCAGTTGTAAGTCATTTAAATTCCAGTTAACTGTTTTCTGTAATTGAGCTATTCAATCTATGAAATATCCTAACCATTAAATCCCTAAGGGAAATCTTGCCTGTAAGACCCCAGAGTTGGCTTGCCTCCTTTCTACAAGCAACACAGAGCAAAAAGGAGGTGCCAGAGCAAGCCCAGGAGCGTTACAGAAGTCACATGAAAGAACTGCACAGTTGTTTAATTCTTATTAGAAAATAAAACTTTGGTCCTTCCACTGCTTAGTATCAAAGGACTGCAATTCTGCTCAGTTTTGGAGCTGGAGACTGCTGTCCCTTTCTTAGGGTTACACAGAAAAGTTTCTGTTTGCATCTCAGAGATCCTAATAGATCATTAAAGCAATGGTTTTTGTATCCCATGCTCTTCACTACATTTACTTCAGAAAATAATCACTGCTCCTTTGAGCATGCCTCAGTCTCTCTCTTTATGCATGATTCTTGTGATTGTTTTTTGGGATGGCAGCCTCTGCTTTCAAGGGGACTCTGATAATAAAAAAGGAGTCTTTCAGAAGATTTGAGAAGCACACAGCAGATTCAATCTGTATTTGTCTAACTGGTTGTGGACACTGGACTCTTCTCTGTTCCAGCTTTTGAATCGTGTGGGGCAGCATTTGCTTTCACAAGCTCCAGTAGTATTTCGCAGGAGGGAACCTTCAGGGCCTGTATTTCGGGACCACGTCCGAGATTGGGTCATGGATTCCCTCTTTCTGAAGTCTTCGTGACTTCACGTTTCTCTTTGCTGAGAGCAGAATCTGTACACTGAAGATAGCCCTAATTTCCATCAGTCCCTTTATGGTCCGGCTCTGCATCTACACTCACATGAGCAATCTCACCAAAGCCATGAGCAACAGTCAGACTGCAGTATAGGAGTTCAGCACTGGACACTGTGGCAGAGGCAGAAAAAGAGCCAAATCCAAATGGAACATAATAAATTGATGAGAACCGATTTGTCATACTATGTGCTTGATCTTCAAGTATCTCGTCATCTCCGATCTTATGTTTTGTGATAAATGCAGAGCTTACAGGGACTTCAGTTGATTCGTTTGTTTGTTTGTTTGCTTGTTTTTTAAAGGGTGGCATTAAACCATCTTCGGGACCTATGTTTGAGATTAGAGTTAGACCGCATGGCGGATCTGTAGGTTTAGCCCTGCTGGTTCCTTTTCAACAGTACGTTTGTAAATCTACATCCATACACTGTGTGTGTGTGCGCGCGCGTCTCTCTCTTCGTATATACATATCTATATAGATATATAAATGATTAAGATGTTTTCCGTCAAAGCCTAAAAAACCAGTCACACTTCACTTTGCACTGGTATAAGCGCTCTTTAGCATTCCAGTAAGTGCCTCAAAATGGCCACAATGCTGTGGTGAACATGCATTTTAACTTCTTCTCATTAGAGCTCTAAATATGCAGAATTTACCTTTATGGAGCACAGGAGGGAATAAACTCATGCAGTAAACGCAAGTATCAAGCAAAATCCAGGGTAGATGCAGATCAGGATATATAGTATTTATTTCTGAGTATGCCTGATGCTGCTTTGGGAGTTATCACTCTTATTTCACTATTATATTAGGGGGATAATAGTCCGTCTGTGTAAATGCCCTACACAAATTTTCTCCATCATTAGAAAATCCCATTTAATTATGGGGAAAAAACGGTAAAAGAAAATTGATATCCTGTTTTTGAAAAGGTTCTTTTTGAAAGAATCATCTCCTACACCACAATCCGCCCAAGAATTCTTCTAACTCGTAGCATATCGCTCCTCTCCAGGAGTACTTACGTTATCAAGGGAAGCAGAGAGACAGTCTGGCGCATCCTGCAACTCTTCTTAATTATAGCCATCTCCACACTACCAGCATTTCCCTAAAAGCCACTCAGAGAAGAAGTTCAACTTAGAAGCTCTGAACCCACCCACCTCCGCCTCTCTCCTCCCTATCTACAACCACCCAAAGGAATCCATTTCTCTTCACAGATTGTAAAGGGAGCCAAGGAAACTAGTTTCTGTGAATATTGTCCTTACTCTCTCTTCTCAGCTCTATCAATGATTCTTTTTGTGCTTACGTACACTGCAGCCTCCTATCATCTTGACAGTCACAGATGTGACTAGATTAGAAAAACAGCTTGTGTCCATGGTAAGGATACTGCTCAGGATAACCTAGAGTCTAGAACAGCTGTTTTCTTATGATTATTTTGCAATACAGTACACGGCCCACATGAAGGTGGATGATCATGTAGCGAAACAGTTCTTTCTTTCTCCCAAATTTCAGCGTGATAGAGCATCAGTTGACCCTGATGACTTTCTATGCCTCTTATCTCTCATAGCTCCTGAAGCCCATGGGGACTCAAGAAATTAAGGAGACAGCAGGCCCAAATGCATCTTACTTTCTCTCTATCATAAGGGGAGAGAGGGGGGAGAGGCTGCCTCTCATCCCACTTTAAAAAAAAAAACCCATGTAATTGAAGTATCAAAGGGAGAAGGGTGCAAAGCTGATGAAATCCATAAACATATTGCTACGATTACAAGTTCTGGTTTTTTCTCCTTAGTAATTGCCTCTTTCCGACTGGAATTTTCCTGGTGGGGGGAAAGAGTTCTCTCCTTCTAAAAGGCCGTTGATTAGAAGACAACACAAGCCTCCCAAAGTTTGCAGGTTACTTAAGGTCCACTGGATGACCTTAAGTATCAAAGTGGAGACAGTTCACGCAAAGCTGAAATAGTGAGACAACACTGCACGCAGCATGCATCCGAGTCATGTACATGCGCATCACTGCCACAAAGGGAAAACCACATCTACAGGAGCTAGAATATTAACTCTTCAATCTGTTCTTTATCTATTATCCTTGTTGTGATCGAGACTATGAATATTTTCAGCTAGTGGCCCATTTTTGATGCAGCAAGACTTTTCACTTTTTCCCCTACTACAGATTATGAGGAGCAGTCATCCCATTTTAGTTTTGCAGTCATCCCATTTCTTTAAGGGCGGTTATTCAATCAAACACAGCTAGGTCCACTCATAGAGAGCCCACTGGAGCTAACATGATGTCTCCCAAGAGCTGATGCAAGCCTACTGGGAACACAGAAAAGACCAATTTGGCCACTGCCACACTGGTGAATTGCCCAGTTAGAACTAGTCCTCTTCCTTTCCAGCTCTTCCTTGTTTCTTCTAACCGATCGAGCTACAGGATCTCTATATCACGGTCCATGCTCCCAGCATTATTTTGAGATTAACATGCCATATTGTCAACAGTAGGGATCACAATATCCTACTTTCTCTTAAACATGACCTGGAAGTCCATATTCAGCGACACTGGCACCAGGCCCAGGGGTTCTAACTCGGCCAGACTTTAACAGCGTTGACTGGAACGCAATACATGGTGGAAAATTCACCACATGGATTTGCTAATGTTATCATTACTGGAAAGCTAAACCTTATTTCCAACCCACTTTTTTTCTAAAACTCTCCCTCTCGTCTTTCTCTCCATGTCACCAGCCTTGCCTCCTTAATCCACTCCTCAATCCTATTCCATAATGATGAGTTTACTCTTCCTCTGCCATACAACATCCCTCCATCAAATTCCTCAAAATGCATCCTTCACAGAGTCTTCCAGAGAGAACTGGCTACCATTAAACACCTCACTGTGCGCAGGGAATAAGACGGAACCCTTCTGTGTGTGTAATTTAAGCCCTAACATTTCAGTGATCAGAATCCGTTCTCACTGCTTATAAACTCAGTCCATGG
This sequence comes from Struthio camelus, assembly GCF_040807025.1. NCBI lineage: Eukaryota > Metazoa > Chordata > Aves > Struthioniformes > Struthionidae > Struthio > Struthio camelus. The sequence goes on along the minus strand of NC_090947.1, from coordinate 6,448,167 downwards.
TCGTACCTGACCCTGCTCTGAACAGGAGTTTGGACTAGATGACCTCCTTACGTCCCTTCTAACACTAAGTTACCTTTGACTTGAACCCTACCCCATCTCCCAGGCAAACTATTAAATCCTAAACCTGGCTGTGAAAGTCCCTCAAGGCAGGCCCTGAAGCTTCAGTCAGGCTAGTGAGGCTGCGTCCTATTTCGAGTCAACACGAAACGGACACGGGCCCTTTCCTCCTAAGAAAAGAAGGAAGACAAACTTCAGAGCTTCGGATCCTGAGCTCCCATCTTCAGCTCCCGAAAGAGGGCACCCAGCATTAGCTCAGCAGACAGCACTGAACTGCACCACTACTCCACTTATCCTCAAGCCTGCTCCTAGCAGGAGCTAAAGGGGCTGAGTTCTGTTCCTGATCCTGAGAAACACGGGTGGCAGTTCAAGAGGTTTGCCAGGCTCGTGCCTGGGCTTAACACACAACCCAGACACTGCTTAGGCTACAAGCTATACTCAACCCGGGAACCGTGTCCAGAATCCAGTATACGAGCTGCACAGAAACCTGCACATGAGCAGTGCTCCACCTAATGCTTTGCAAGAAACCGTGCTTATTGCAAGTCACCGACCAGAAGCAAGGGCATGTAGAAACCACGCTGGAGAAACAATTAAAGAACCTCACATTATTCTGCGGGTAAAGCAACTTCAGTATTACTATATATGGGACTGGATTGATGACCAAGAGAGCCAAGAGAGAAAAGTTAAAAACGCATCCTTTCCCCTTGTTTGCTTTTACTTTTCCATTGTTTTATCTCCTTTTCACTCAAGTTATGCTGCTTTACAACTTCTGCCCCTCTAAGAAATATCTGTGCTACTCTAATTTCAGTGACATATCTAAACGATACCAGGTTTCAGTAGACAGGGTCCTGGAATCTACGAGTTAAAATGGAATAGTGAGTAAAATAAGAACGTAATGCATGCAATGAAAATCCAAGCGGATATCTTCAGAGGCAAACAAACTTTGGTGTATTGCTTTGATGGCCAGTGTTTCTAATGGACAGACCAGGTCACGAGCAGGGTATTGGGTGGGAGCCTACGACAACTTGCTTGAACAAACAATTTGCACCTTTTTACTCCAAAGGTTGATTGCATTTCAGTCAATTTTCCTGCAGGTACTACAAGAAAAGCTTCACAGAACTTACCAATCAGGGATTACATGATGACTGGACCAAGTTTAATCAAAGTCCTGGCCTTTGCCCTGATGACAAGGCTTGAAATTGCTCTCAAAGTTTTGCACAAATACTGTGACTCTCAAAGACGAGGGATTGCTGGCTCTGTCTAGAGATGTACTAAAACAGGCAAATACCATATTAAACTCCTCACAACTCTCTTGACAATGAAAAACTGTCAGAACTAGCCAAGACCTGTTTTTCACATTGCCCCACAATCTTTTCTTGCCTGTTTAGTGATTTGTTCAACCTTGGGTAACTACAGAAATTACAGAAACAGCCAATATATCTGGAAAAGGACCTGTTCACCAGTGTGTCAAGATGATTCAGTTAAAAATTTGCATTGGGTTGAAAAACAGCGTGAACTGTTTATCTGAAACAGAGCAGTCCCTAAATCGATTTCAAAGGTTACATACAAAAAACAAACATAACAAGCAAACCCATGCTTTCTAGATGCCATGCTTTCTAAAACTTCACGCTACCAAAGATACACCTCTACCAATGCATGGGTCGGGGGGAGGTGGAAGGGTGCCACAAAAGAGGGTAAGAGGCAGAGTTTGGAAAAAAAAAAAAAATCTGTATTGAGGAGCAAAATAAGATGCTTAGTACTTCACTGCCATTTAAGGCTCAAACTTGACAAAGAGACACAAATCAGACCTTCAAATTTACATCAATTAGTGCAGAAACTTACAGGGAGAAACTACTTGCCTTCAGCTGCACCACATGAAATAAAAATGCAGCAATAGTAACACTTACAAACACTTACCATATTTAGTCAAAATCAGTATCTCATTCAGATGAACATAGACACGATGCAGGAAAGTTCAGTCAAACAGGAAAGATCTCCATCAGTTTCTCCTCTTTCCTACCAAGGGCTAAACTTAAAACTCAGAAATAGCTTAACTGACCTATTTCCTAACGAACAAAAATACGGCAGCACAACAGAAACCCTGCGTACAACCATTTGGGGCCCTCACTGCGTGCCTCATCAAAGTAAACAAGACCCAAAACCAGCAGCTAGAAATTCAGTAGCTACATTTGCTTGTATATGTCCAACTCAATCCTAGCAACCAAAATTCAAAGGAAGAACTCCTGGGTCCTGTCCTTAGGACGGGACCCCAAAGCTGCTCTTAGCTGGAAGCTGCTACCACGCACCTGAAGTTGCTATGCCATACACTGTAAATACTGACACGAGGCACCAGTGAAATCCTCCAGCCCAATTTCCTCTATAGCACAGCACAGGCTTCGCACAAATTATTTCTTTCAAAGAATACATCTGCAAAACAAAAGGTCTAGTCCTGATTTTGTAAGTCCAGTGTGGGAGAATAAAACACTAGCAGGGAAAATCATTCCAGGGTTTAATAATCCTTCCTCAGATATGCATTGCCATTTTGCTGCTTTGCATGTGCCTTTCTTCAGATTTCAGCCATTTCCTTTTTTCACAGGCACCCTCCCTTTTAGACTGCTAGACCAGCGCCATCTTTAAGCAAACTTTTGTTCCTTGCATCAGTACTTTTAAGCGATAAACAGGTTCACACCTTACCCTTCAGATAAATTAACTAGCATTAGCTGCTTGAGCTCCCAAAGTACCGCACTACAAGGCACAAGGTCCAAAGCTTTAATTATTCTTGGTGGCTCTTGTCTAAAACCTCTCCAATTCAGTCCTGAGAAAACAGCAAGTCTCTCGCTGAGAAGGAACAGGGCCTACGTTCCTGTTCGACTCTGTCTGCTTCCACTGTAACGAGGCAGAAAAGAAACAAAATACCTCTGTATTACAGAACAGAGCTGCAAAGCAATCTGAATTAACAGAGAGAGGGTGGTGCACAGGAAACGAGTTCAGTGCTAGATGCCCCTTTCCCATTACAATTTTCATGTAGTTATTTGAGGCTGTGTACAAAAAGCCCAAAGGTACAGATAATTTATATGGCATTTCTTTCACCCTGTTACTTCACTTTACAGTGTGGCAGGAAAAAATTGTAGTAAGAGAAAGTAATTTGGTCTAATGGCTTGATTTACTAATGCTCTGTTCCTGTACAATTGCTGGTATTCGTGGTAATGCTTTCACCTGTGGTAATTGCTACAGTACAACAGTCCACAGTTAGCACCAAAGGACAGAAGCCTATTAATGCCTCAGAAGCTATAGCTGCTATTATTAGTTTACCATTGTGTGTTTGCAGGCCTCACTTGCCTAAAACTAGAAAATCTCTTATCAAATTCAAATGTGGCAATTCCATTTCTGCAAAAAAAACAAATGAAAAAAAAGATCAACAGTGAATTGGGTTTTCACCAATTAACACGTCATCTACTATTTTATGATCTTAAGCTGGAAAAGCTGCTGCAAGTTAACTGCAAAACAGAACTTACACTTGCATGGAAAAATGAAAGCGGTAATGTCATCTGCAGACCTCAATTACAAATTCTTACCTGCATCAAGTGTTCTAGGTTTGATCATAACATGAAATACTTACCTGGTTTTAAGTAGGCTGTGAAAAAGTAAGCCAACGGGCAACATTCTTGCAGGATTATTTTACTAGATTTTGAAAAGGAATAATCTATCCCTGAGAAAAACCCAGTCCCCCTCCTACCATAGATTATATGATTTGAGCTACTAACTTGGGCTAGAGAGATCCAATTAAGCAGACTTGCCAGTATAAATGCTTACAGCACAGTTACATACCATCAATGTACTGTTCTAAAGAGCCTCAACCAAGAGTTTTCCATTCCATGCAAAAGTTGCAGCTCCTTTATCGCCTGACAGGTCACAGCGAGGAAGCCTGAACACACAGAATTAAGTCTTGGCTGGACTCTAAAGAGAAATAAGTTTGTCACATAAATTGTCTAAATATGAAAGAGGAAAAAATCCTGCCTTACACAGGTAAATTGCAAGTAAGACGGCAAGCTTTAGTTCTAATTTATTATATATTAAATATTAATGAATTACTAAGAAACCATTCACTGAGGTTTAAACAACTCTACTTCTTACATCTTTCTAAAGCTCTACAAATGTATTTTTAATAATAGATAATTAATTTATAACAACATTAAATCTAAATTAAATCCACATTTCAAGCTAGAAAAGTAACTCACTGGAGCGCAGCAAGATATGTATACTGTTGCTGTATAACAAGATCACGTTTTCACGGCACAATTTTATTTCTGCACCATAGCATTCGTGTAGCCAAACCAGTACAGGCACACAGCAAAAGGCCTACCTAGCCTGATGAGGAAGAAAAGCGGTGACCACTGTCATAGGACAGCACGTGGTCTCCCATTCTAACAACCTGTTTTCAGTAGCTGGGAACTTCCTATCACTTCCAGTCTTCCCACAAAGACCCACCACATCTGGTATAATCATTTTTCACTTGTCCTGCTCCTAGTTTCGGTAACGATAATTTAGCCACTTTTTAGCACAAAGAATTTGCTTCTTTTAAATGTAATTTAAAATGTGTTTTGCAACTCGTGGTAGCACAGCAAAAAAGTATTTAAATAGCTTTTATTGAGAAACGTCTGCAAAGGTGCTGCTGAAATTTGGCTAGGGCCTTGCAGAATTCCAGTGCTTGGCAAAAACTTTATTAGCGCATCCTGTACGTTTTCCGTGGTAGTCTGCATAAATGGGAGAATCCTGCTGTTAAAAGTGTGCTGACCATATACATACTGCTAACCCAGTATACCGAAGCCACAGGGGGGAAGGACTTGATAAATGCTTGCCATGAAGTCCAAGGATAACCGAGGGACTACAAACTACCCGTGTGCTATGCCGACGGAACACAAGTCACTGCGTGCTTCTGCAAGAGACCTGCTTGCTTGCTAAGACTGGGCACTGCACTAATGCTCCTTCAGAGTTCAGCAGCTGAAGGAGGCTGCTGCACAACAAACCAAGCAATATACTAAGGACTCCCATACCTATATTCACACAGAGACACACTAGGGCAACTTCTCCAACCTTGGCATTTCTCTTTTTGGTATGCACCGCCATTCAATCACGACTGTTAGTCAAATCCGCCAAGCATGAGCTCTGCCGCTGAGACGCTTGCTCTATGAACACCAACAACCTCAATACACATCAGAGTATTTCACTCGCATTCCGCTCCTTGTACAACAAACTACGGCTTACATCAAATGTCCTGCCTTATTCCATCCTGTGCACTCTCAACAGGGTCCTCCGACTACTGGAGCACAGATTTAAAAAAAAAAAAAAAAGCACTTGGGTGACTATTGACTCTAGCTCCTGCACTCTCCCAACCTTGACAGGTTATCTTCATCTCTCTTTAGAGCAGCAGATCCTATCAAATACTTCTATCCTGGAAGACCACACTGGCCAACCCTACGGAGGTGAAGCACATTAACTAGAAAACCTGATCCCAGACAAATTGTTCTCAGCACGTTATAGAACAAAAGGGTTTTCATCGGTGGTCACATCTCTGTAGCAAAAAAGAACTAATGCCCACGCAGCCTTTGTTCCAACTAGACCGGTCTCAACAAATCAGAGTGGTAAAAAGTGGGACAGCTTTTACAAAAGAAAATCATCCCGCAAGCCAGTGGCTTTCCCGCGTGTCACAGGGATCCTCAAAACACACTCCTCCTAAAACCCCAGGCAGTTGGTGTGACAAAAAACGCGGCCACGGCAAAGGTCTGTTTGGGAAGCAGTTCAGCAGCGGCAAGTTCTCACACAGAACAAGGATTTCTCTGTCAGTCTGTCCTAAACGGACAAAGCTCTACCCAATCCACAGACATAGGACCAAAAACTCTAAACGTTTTTCCTAGTCTCAATTCCTAGGGGAAAACAAAAACCCTCAAAAACCAAAAGATACAGTCGGCTTCTTCAACTGATCTGTTTCGGTACAACATCAGAGAATGCCATATTAAAAGTACCTCAAGAGTAGCACCTTTTTCCAATCAGGACAGGTATGTGGCTTAATTTGAACTCTCAGATCCTATTTTCCCTCTTATTTTATACAGATTCTCCTCTTCTTCCCCCTCCAGAAGTGACTATAATTACTCTATAAAAATATAGACTATACATATGGAGCGCTTTCCCCCAAGCAGTGGAACAGAGCACCATAAAAGCAATGAACACTAAAAGTTTCCTACAGGTGGGTTTCCCTTCCCCATCATCTTTTTAGAGCTCCTAAGCCGCTGTGAAGGTCTACCGAAGTCATGCTGTGGCGGGGTACCAAACAGCTATGGAAGGATTTGCCTTGTTATACAGGGTTTACTGTTAATTAGCTCTTGTACACAAACACAGCACATAAAACAGCTTTTTTGTTTAGGAAGCGATGATTCGTTGAGGAAACGTCCTTTGTTGCTATAAAGAAAGTGTTAGGCCTGTAATTTGAGTTAACGTCCACACATCGCTTTATGTGACCACTTGACAAGGGTGGGCCTGGCTAATTAGTTTCTGTTAGTTAAAAGGAACACGGGAATGAAATTTCCTGAGGGCATAAATCAACGGAGACATCACTTTATTCAGATGAATACATTACGGTGCTATTTCTTTCCTTTCCACATCCACCACATGCTTCTGACTACACCTTCACGCTTACAATCTCTCATGCACCAGAAAAACGGAAACTTCACTCCTTTGCTGATCTTTTTTTCCAGTTTTAAGTTGAATGCATCACGGGGAGGAGGAACACGTTTAAAATTCATACTTCAAGTCACAAACTTTGACCACAGCCTAGCCTGAAGAGCTGATTTAGCTCAGAACACAAGGCTCCTGTACGGTCCCTCGGCAGAAACTCTCCGTACGGCGGGGAGGAAGAAGGGAGAAAAGGAGGCTAAGAAAGAAGCTACGTCAGCCTTACACCAGCCAAGGACTCCCCTGGGCTCGGGGAATTCTCCGCTGCCGAGGCCTGTCCTGCCCTTCGGCGCTGAGCATCGTTATTGCGTCCCGAAGGGGTCGGCAAGAGCTGTAATTACAATAGCTGGAATTAGCCCCAAGCAGAAGAGGGGCTCACTTCTCCCACGAGCTCTAAAAGCTTCTGTTGGTCAAGACGACATTTACTCCTTCAGAGTGTGAACTTTTTCTGGCAGTTAAGAACGTGGTCAAGGCCTCTGTGAGAATAAACAATGCACTGAAAATACATTTCGGTCCTCAGGCAGAAAAACAGGACAGGCATACTCAAGAGATCTGACCAGTAACCCATCATTTGAAGCATCTATCAGGTGGTCTAGAGGAAAAGTAAAATAGCCTGAAGTGACACTGAGCTGAAAACACGGGAATAAGAAGGTTTCTAACATTATTTTGGACAGCACTGTACTGAAGTTAAGGGACCAAAAAACCAAAACCAAATCAAACTATGCAGGAAGCCACTCAACACCAAAAGCAAGGACTCTTTCCACAGAACCAAACGCACGCAGAGAAGCTGAAGCTTTGCTCGTCATTTGGAAAACAAACCATGCGATGTACATCTGATTCCTCTTTATTAAACATGACAGTAAAAATTTCTCCGCTACCCTACCAGACTCTTGCAAAAGCCCTCAAGCCAATGGATCGTGACAATTTGCAAACTGCAAAACTGGAAAGAAAAACACAAGTATGAAAATGGAAACAGATGAAAGACATGAGAAATATCTCATGTGTTTGCAGTCAGAGCCCTGCTCTCTTTTTCAGCCGCTCAAAGAGCAGAGAACCTTGCCCTTCCACCCGATGCTAATTCAAGTCAATGGCAGAAATTCAAATCCGTGGGGAAGGGTAAAACTTTTTTTTTTTTTTTTTTTTTAAGGTCTGTAAGCCTAAGGAGGATGCAGAACTGTTAAAGGGACATGAGGAAGGTGCCACCTAAACTGGAACCATTTTGACTGGCATCCCTTCTATCATAAATAAAAAGTACCACTTTTGCCAGTGCAGTTTTGCCCCCCAAAATGCACAATTTTACAAATCAAATACATACAGAAGAAAGAAAGCCCGAGGCTTCTTTCTTTGGTTGGAAAGTGAAAGAATACACATCTATTTAGCATTTTATCACGTATACAGTGATTTTCCTAACAAACGTTCAGCAAAGCATAACCAAGAAATTCCACCAAATCTAGCAGGAAACATTTGAGCGTCAACTGCTGTTCACACGGAATGGAGCAGAAAACGCCTCGTTTGAGTAGAGTAAAATATTTACTTTAATTTTCACCACCCTTAATAGTTAGCTTTACTACCTTGACGACAGTTTACTGACTCAAGGAGACGAACGCTATGACTTGCACACAAACCAAAATAAGCATTGCCTGCTGACGCATGGCTTAAGTCCGGCACTAGGCAACATCATCTCGCTGTTGCGTCATCACGTTCGAGGTCCCACACCTCTAATTTCACTTTTGCTTTTTAAATGTAGGGTCCGATGTGAAATCTACTATGTTTAACAGGAGTCTTTCCACTGACTTTGGCGGGTATTAGGCAGTACCCACAGAGACTTACATACTATCTGAACATTTGCAATGCAAAGTTAAGTTTTGCCGTTATACCAGCTGGGCTAAACAGCGAACAAGTCTGCATGGCTTTTGTACTACCAGGGGAAGCTAGAATGAGCAGACTGTAACAGACTGTAACCTCTGCAACACTACGGCATGACAAGAAGTCATCCTAGTGTGAAGCTCTGAATAGTCCTTCAGAAACTGATTAAAAATTGAAGTGATGAAATGCATGTTATTTTAAAGCTGATTACTAAAGCAAAGAACTTCAGCACGTCCCCCATTTTAAGTAGTCTTAGTAAGCCCCTCCCAAACTTATGCAAATAATAATACATTTCTACATTTGTGCCTAGGGTAAAGTTGATGAAATGCACACCTTTCAAACTGACTGAGGGTTTTGGGCATCTCAGTTTGGATGAGTACGCATCTCAAATCGGATATCTCAAAATGGAAAGATTCCAAAAAACACTCAAATTTGAAAAACTCAGTCGTCTTCTACTGCCTAACCATTGGGCTACAAATCGAGTCCAAACTGTCACCAGTTTAATTAAATGGATATACCATCTGGTAGCATTTCCAGAATATTGCCTTTCACGTCTAAACACGTTCGCCTGCAACAGCTAGGAAGTTGGGATCTTCCCATTAGGTACGTAACTAGGAAGTAAAGGCAACTTTTTTTTTTTTTTTTCAAACTTCAAATCTGAACTTTAAGGACATTCAATTCTATGACAAGGGAAAAAAAAAGTAAAATGCTCAATGAGGTGAAGCTGATTGGGAGGATACATTTCTCATCCAGTTCTAGCTCACAACAGCAACCCCACAGCCTGGAAGTCATACTAACCAGTTTGAATTTAAAAATAAACACAAGCAATGGCAATGAAGGGCTTTCACAAAAGACAACATAGAGCGCAACTGGAATGTTTCGGGATTCTTCCTACAGAAATTTGGTTTGATCATCATCACTGAAAAACAAAACTGCTGCTAGATGTTTTTTAAACAGAAAATAAAAAGTTATCAGATAGAGCGTTCTGTCAATTGAGGAAGAAATTCAGTTTTCCTGAAACGTTTACTTTGTTCCACAAAACAAGACCTACAGAAGAAAAAGTTTCATTTTTTTTAAGTTGTCTTTTAAAACCATAACGAATTTAAAAAAATGTAAATTCCAATTTAATCAGACTTTTTCCTTGTGCTTACTTTCAGAAAATTTCTATCAAGAAACAGGTATTTTTGCAGGGAGTTTCAGAATCAAATCATTTTATTTGCCTTAAGCGTAGCCAAAAAATAAAAAAGGGCATTTTCCAATCAGCCGAAATGCATGGCATTTTCCAATCAGCCGAAATGCATAAAATGTCTGAACTGACTTTCAAATGGTAAATTTGGACGTTCAGAGGCACAACTCAACGTTAAGGACAAATTATATTCTCCCCACGACTTGCATTCCTGACCAAACTGGATAGTACAACGTTCCTATGGTAACTAGGGAAGGACCTCGTGTACAAAAATGGAAAAGTGGTGGATGTTACCTAGCATGTTGTGGTAAAGTGGACTGGCGTGTCCATGGATAGTAAATGCAGTCATGACTAGCGGGACCTCTACACCTGCAGGCAATTACAGAACAAAAGACGTCATTTGCCATTCACAAGGACATGCACACGCATGCGCCCTTGTCCACACGTGGAGGATGGAAGGACACACAGGGAACGATCGCTCAGCAAGTACCTATCCATCAGGCCGATGCAGTCCTCAATACGTGGACCTATACACCTGCAGCAAATCCAAATTGAAAAAACAAGGAGAGAAAGAGAGAAATCTGTTATTTACAGATCTAAGAAGCCGGAATCCCCCCTTTGTGCCACATTCTTAATTACAATTCTCAAGAGAGACCCAAGTCACCACAAATTATAGCTTGTGACAAAAACAAGCTCGTGATGGGAACAATAATAGCAACATAAACAGCACTTCAAGGTTGGACGAATCTTGGCTCAAACAATATTTAGAGGCAGGTTTCATCTGCAAACATGGGAGGCCTGACAACGGAGTTGCTCTTTTTGGATGCTGTTTGAATCAAACCAGTGATTACCGCACAGAAGCTGTTCATTTGCACCACTCCGGACCTCCAGGACCACAATACAAAACTTTTTTCCTCCTTCTGCAATTAATGCGATGGTTCATTCTGTTCTAACTGCCGAGCTGGGGGGACAGCAGGAACGTTCTGGAAGCTGATTGTACTTTTTTTTATCAGGGAAGCTCAAAAATGAGATTCCTGGGGAAGGGCAGCGGGGAAGAAAAAAAAAAAAAAGAAACAGCAAAACGGCGTCTCTGCTGATTCAGGCATCTTATTCTGCCTTCCTTAGATGCTGCCAAAAACCCTCCACCTGCAAAAGCAGCAGGTGCTCACCAGAGGAAACACGGGAAATCGCTTTATGTGGCACCGCTGCAGCGCAATCATAGGCAAAGTGCCTGTTTGCAAAACATGGATAGTTGAGGAGTTTCCTAACCCTTATGAAGAGCAGTCCATGAGGTGGTATAGGAGGCCCTCTGCATTCAAACAGAAACTCAGTTATACTGTTTCGGAGACTCTTGACCACTGTGTAAACAGATACACAAAGTTACGCCCTTAGGGGTTTAAGATAGCGTGACACTGCTCGGTGCTGAATGCCCAGCTAGTCCCTCTGTAGACACAGGGACCGCCTCTTAAGGCATCTGGCTAGCTCCTGGTGTTTTAAGGAAACCAAACCACTTCATCCCTTTAACAAGATCTCAAGATCTTTTTATCAGATCACCTACTCCGACAGAAGCTTAAAACTCACTTGTGTTGAGGCATTTTGAATTTAAGGTGCGATCCCCATCTCTGTTGTAAAGTCTCCCTCTCTGTTTGGTTTTGAGAAAAGGAGACTATGTCAAAACCTGAGGGAGTTTAAATATGCTCCCATGAGACCTTCTTTCCACTTCCCCATCACTTGCCACTCATCAGCTTTTCCTGCGTCTAAATCAACTATCATTTCGCCCTTATAAAACAAATTCAGTGAACTCAATTTCGCTGCCTTCTCTCCTTTCCTGCCCATCAGGACTAACAGAATGACGGTGTACTTTAGCTCTTCTTTGTTGACTTGGATCTTTATTTCACATAAAAGCTGGGACACGCAAAAACAGATTGTAAGGATTTCCTCAGTAACCATCTCCAGCAGCATATGTGCAGACATAAAATGGATTCATTAAATACCCAGGTGGCCAGAAAATGCATAAAGTGCCAAGGGTAGATTTAAATGCAACTCAAGAAATATGAGAGAACTCTTAACAGGTGTTTTTTTTTTTTTTTTTTTTTTTGAAATTTCAGCTGCCTTGGGCTTCAGAGGTCTAAATTCTGTCCAGTCACGGTAATATCCAACATTTTTCTTGCACGGCCTGCTCAGCATTTTGCAGAAAAATCAGTTCAGTAATGACAGAGGCTGAAAAAAGTTGTTCGGAACTTCCATTTCCCAGCGTGTCAAAAGAAGCTGAGCTCACACTCTTGCTGTAAATAAAAAGGAGGCCCTCTTCAAATTAGAGGGCTGGGAGCCCAGTACTAGTTCAGATAGCTGGCAGACTAACGTAACAGCCTATTGTCTTGGAGTCATTTCACATCTCTGCATTTATTCTCTCAGACTTTCGAAGAACAGGATCTGAAACCAGAAAGAGCTGTTTGGACCTTGCCCACGTCTAAGTTGAAATACCACCGATTTTATTTAAACCTATGATCTCCTGCAGTGGATTTCCCAGCCCCAAAGAGAAAAGTCTGTCCAGGTGCGATTTCCACCACGCCTAGTCACGTTGCACAGCTCCATGCTCTTCTCCTGGCAGCCCCGGTTTAAATGCTGCACATTACAGTATTACGTGAGTAATGGCAACAAATACTTGGTTCTATTAACAAGCTGATTGTCACCATAAAATCATCAGTTATTTTTCCTCTGGAAATAACTGCCTTTGCTTCAGGCTTTTTGACACACGTAAGTCCAAGTACAACACAATCGTACATCACTCGGGTACTCAATTCACCCCCAGGGTTCCTTCTTCTGCTTGGGGTCTGGATGCTACTTTCATTTCCAGGTTCTCCCTGTAAAATGAACCCATTAATGGATATGTCCCAATTTATTAATGAGATTTGCAATATTTTACAATAGCCCAATACAGCTTATACAGAAAACTGCACTTGGGGCTCATCCCAGCATTACAGATAATTATCCTCTGAAAGAAAGCGATGAGTTAAAACAGTTTGAAAATTGGAGTAACAATGTTTTTTTCTGAAATGACCCTTTCTCCAACTCTCTCAAGAATTGTCTCTTAGTAACTTTAAGATAGAAAGGTGGGTCCTTAATTTTTCATAGGTCTGGAGTAGCAAAAAGTTAGAAAAGAGGAACTGCATACTGGGGTGATAATAAGCAAGTTAAGGAAGAGATTTTGCATCGACCAAATAATAACCACTCTCTTAATCAGAGTTTGTTGCCATTGAATTTGTACCATCAGGCCACCTAGAATTCCAAAGGCCTTTCTAAAAATACACGTAAACTTTAGGCGCAAAACAGTCCTTGTGCCTTCAAACCCCTTCTGGGTCACACGTGTGCTGATAAGGCTCCCACGACTTCTCTGCTCTTGGCTTAGAGTAACGAAAAAGTTTTTTTGAAGAGTAGTGCATTTCCTTCAAAAAAATTCTCTGAAAAAAAATGCCTTTCAATGATGAGAGGAGGTGTCCAGTGGGATCTCCCATTTGTATCTCGCCTGGTGAGGAAGCAGACTGTCAAATGCTATTATATAATTAGTATTTTATTTCTGTGAAAGTGTTCCATTTTGGACAGCTCTGCAAGAAGAAGTGCCAAATGCTTTCTGAACTCTCATGAATTAAATGAGATAGCTGCCTCGTGCGCCTCCGCTCTGCTCACAACTGGCTTCAAGTAGCTGATGCTTATCACGGGGATGCAAGGCCAAGAGCACAGCTCCTGCATCCAAGGAAGTCACTCCTTGACAGTTCCCTTGGTCAATGTAAGACAACTAACAGGGCTGGATAATGACACAACTATTAACAGGAGTAGCCATTATACTTCAATAAGGGAGGAGAATGGTATAATCAAGTCTCACGTTCCGGGGTGTTAAGCAATCAGCTGCCAGCGTCTTGAAGAAATCGCGGCAAAGTGCTATACAGGCAACACAGAGGTGGGATAGATACCTGCCTCTGTGTCAGCAAGGGTTGGGGTTGACTAGAAACAAAGTATGAGAACTAACCACTCATTTTAGCAAGCACCCTGATTCAGAGAGAGCAGCACTGCAGGAGTGAGATAACACTGTACTGGGAGCAGCGCTCTGCGGTAGCGCAACACTTTTTGACAACTATCTAAGCTGTCCTGCTAGCGTTTCGCTCTTATTCCGGCATCTGATCTGCCAGAGAGCAGAACAGACGTGCTAGATGGAGTGCAATTACAGTTTCTCTGTACCATTCAGTTGTGGGCCAAATATCAAGAGAAATAAATACCAAGATGGGGCCGCCCCCCGCCATATCCTATTTTACTGAAGAATCCTGATGGGGGGGAGGGGGCGGATTTAAATACTCATTTCTCAAGGAAGGGTATGAAACTGCAGAACTCAGTGTTGGAAGCAAAAGAGACTAATTGATTCCTCTTCTCTCCGTGGGCGTACGCAGCAAGAACCTGACAACGTCGGCAAGGTGACGGACAATGCATAAAATTCAGGCCTCTGGGGCACTGATGATCATCACAGTTTGCCAGAACTGCAGAAAGAGAAGCACGTTCCAGAAAGCCTTTAGAAACATTAGAAAAAAAATATCTATAGTTACCCAGATTTTGGGGAGGTTGTTTTTAGGAGGAGTGGCAAAAGACCTCAGAACAGACATATTAACCCTTTAATAAGAAGAGGATGAGGATTTCTGCGAGGACTAGTATTTGACTGATGGCAAAGGGAGAGCAGCTCCTCCTCTGGAAGATGACCACACTTTTGCCCATGTAAACCAGGAGAAATCTTTGGCACCTTCGCTACCTTCTCATTTCTCTGGGGATTGCACATTACACTGCAGAAGACATCCTTTCACCTAATCAGCTGGAGCAGATGGCTGCAGGAAGAAAAGAAGGAAAAGCTGGAAGTTTAGGGATACAATTCCAACATAAATACTCACCATCCATGAACTCCGCATCACTACGGGTTGCCAATGAACACCAGCAAATTCAGTTACAGCTGCCTAATGCCCTTCCTATTTGTTTATGGACTAGAGTGTGAGATTTCCACCACAAGGTGTAAAGGCCTCCTTTCTTGACCCCATTCTACCCAGGGAGATAAAAGGAAAGAGTCAACTTGCAAAACATTGGTGCGCATGAGGAAGCGGAAAGGAATGGAAAATATTCTGTTCCCTTCCCGGTCCAGGTGAAACACAGTTGTGCCACAAAGTTTAGCAGGAGTTAGATCAGTCAGACCTTCCTGGAACAGAGGCGGCAATGGGAAAGCCTGTCGCATGCTGGTCTGCCTACAGGCCCAGCACAGCTGCAAGACACCTCTTATACAGACTGGACAGTAAATCTATCAGCCACAGCTGGGCCTGTCAGGTTCAGTCAGAATTGGTGCTTCCACCTTCTATTACAGCCAGGATTGAAGCTCCTGAAGCAAGCTCGTCTTTTGGTATTGTTTCTTCTTACGCTCTTCTTCCACGGTAGCAGCATTTTTCTTATTGCATAACTGATTTACAGGGCCTGCGCGGAAGACAAATCTGTAACAGATCCTGGCTGTGTCTTTGCGATCTCACTTTCATTTCCCTAATGGCTCTATTGTAATTAGATTTGCAAACCCAGCAAAAGGTCTCATTTTGAATGGCAACAGCTGTTGACATCAAGATTACATTGAATAATTTACTGGTTTAATTTTAGCTGCTAAACAATAAAAGCCTCTTGTGGAAGCTTATTTCACGGGCTGAAGTTTTTTCATTTTTCCCCCCAGGCTGCCTCTCCCTTTCTTCGTATGCCGGACATCACCAACTGTCTTGCCAAAAAGACCTTTCTAACTCCTGGGTGCCGTGCAAAACAACAGCTGTGTATTTGACCACTGTTATTCTGTTGCATGAGCTCTCAATTCTGACCCAGATACAACAGTGTATATATTTTCAAATGCAACAGGTCATTTGGGGTAACTGATGCTCAGATTCAGATTCCTGCACAAACTCTGATTTCAGACAAACCCTTTGCATCAGTCCGCCTCTGTAACAGGGAGCGGTAACCCTTTTTTGTCTCACAGAATTGCTGCAGGGGGGAGTCCATCAATACCAGGGAGCAAGGATAAAAATTCTATCAACAAATAAATACTAAAGTCATTGCACAGGCCAACGTTCACATAAACATCCATAGCAACATTTGCTGTAAACCAAAGCTAGAAAGAAATCCAAGAGCATTGCTGTATGCTTTTCAAAAGCGGTGTAAGTTTTTTTTTTTTTCAGAAAAGCTGCTGGACATTCACGACCGGAACCCAAATGTAACGACAGACCTGGCAATGAAAAGTTATATTACTGCTGCCTGCACAAGCACTATTTTCTGGAATGAGGCAAATGCTTTACCAAGCCAAACTGTACTTAAATCATGACATGCAACAAAAGTGGCTCAGTTCACAGAATGTGCACTTACCCTTGGGTGCAGTTTGGATGACAAGGATGACACTCACGATCCTCATCGGCATATTTGAAAATGAAGCTGTTTGCCCCCTGTAAGCCATCAGGACATTTTTCCACGCAATTTGGACCGTCCTTAAAATGGAAACACTTCGTACAGTGGTCAGGTCCCTAGAGAGCATGGAAGAAATGCAGTGTGTTCAAGTTAATCTGCCTTTTACTGCTGCACTAGAATTGCAGGCCCTAGACTGACAGCACACTCAGCAATAACTGCAGTGGCGCTCTCTTCTCAATGAACAGTGAGTTAGCCGAGTGGTTCCGGCTACTGCTAAGGAGAGGCACACGTGTAAATCCTGGTGCACTTGGCCATAAAGTTACTCTGCCGAGAATAACTCCAGCTGCTAAATAGGTTTCTTCTTATTTGGTGTGGTTATCACAATGGACTTGATGTCCACTAACTTATAGGGAGGAAGTTCTTTCAACCCTGTTCAGTACTGAACCACACCTGCAAAGCAACTGCAGTGGCCTCTCAGTGAGACTCACTAACTCTGCATTCCTGAACCATTTTCTGCTGCATCCCGCCTGTGGTTTCTGGTCATAACAATACTGAAGAACTACACGGTTTCCTTCCTTATACACATGGCGATGAAGCTGCTAACAACTATAAACCAAGGTGCCTGGAGAATTTAAAAGTAAAATTTAAAAGCTGTGATGATAAGCCAGTGGAGCCAACCAAATCTGGTGCTCAGTCTGGGCAAAGGACTAGGATTCTATGTCTATGAGCCCTGTTAGCCCTGCTACAAATCCCAATTTCCCTCCTGGGCTGAAAACTTGCAACGTTAGCTTCTTACTTCATGTGGCATCGCAGAAAACAAAAAGATGATGAGAATGACTGCCTGTGTAATTTTTTTTTTTTTAATGCAGTAGGTAAGTCAGAGAAATAAGGAATTAAGTCACAGGTCAAATTGTCTCAGTGATTACAACTCATCATTGCCCAGGATGTTTTCTGCTTTTAACCTTTGCAATATTAAAAGACCAAGAGACAGAGATGACTTCTCTCTGTCCCACAAAAGAGCAGCAACCTATGAAACAAAACTCATCGACCATTACAAGGGTGAATAGTCACGGTTAACACTGATCTTAGGATGCAAGCAAGAAATCCCATTTCAAAGAGACTAAAAAGCTAATCTAAGTCGAAAAAAAACAATTGCTCAAGGAAGGTTGCTGAGAGATTGAGACAAATCCCCACACTTTGTGGGAAAAAAGGTAATTGAAATGTTAGCAGAATAGGACTGAATTGAGTATTATGAATAAAAACAAACATAAAAGAGGTCACTCAAAGCACAACTGAATACTATCTGTCATTTAAAAATGAAAGATAGAAGCAGCCAAAGCAATATAGGATGTTGCATGCACACAGGAAATAAGCAATTTTGTGTATCTGTACCAGTAAGGCATTCAGATAACTCACAAAAGAAAAGGATACTACCTTTAAAATCATTTTGTTAAGGAACGTGATCCAGGGGAGTTTACTTAGCTTGCCGTTTAACAGAATTCTGCCCCCACATGCAGAACACACATATTTTTTTTCTGCTTTTGTCAACACTAACTTTCAGTAGCCACTCTGATTCTGTAAACAGAGAATACCTATGCTTTAACACACTACAGCAACCTGTATTGTTAGCCAACAATATAGCGCATGTTGTTCTTACCGGCCCATAGCATGTGATCATATTATCTTCCATCTTTTCACACTGGGGATCACACTCCACACAGACAGAACCATTTGCAAACTCTCGAAATTCCCTAGGGAAATATTTTTTTCAGACAGGTTAGGAAAAAGCAAAAACTGAAACTGAAACAGATAAAATGGCTGGCCCTTCACCTGGTGGAAATCGTTTCAGCTGAGATCACTTCTTTTAATGGCACTCTGCTGCTTTACATCAGCTGAAAACTGTGCCCCGTCAGCAACATCACTCACAGACACATGAAGCAGCAGACATTTTGTCTGACAATATCAAACTACTGGGCTTTTTTTCCTCCTCATGCTTTAAGAAATAAGGACCTCATTTACAGGAGGAAATTACTCATTTCTGTGTTTCTATGGACTCGTCACTCGGAACTCAAATTCCCAGAGTCGCTTGTTACTGGTGAGATATCATCATCAGATAGGAAAGTATTGCAAAGGCACTGATCACAGTTTTCTTTCTGTTGTTTTTATTAAGTCTGTGTGAACACTCCCACTTGAAAGCCCATTCTCCAAAAGTCTCCTAACTGTTTCACACACAACCAAGTCTGAATCTATAGAGAGTTTTAAAAAAAAAAGTTTACTAATTTCAGGTATCTGCAAGAAACCATCACCCAGGTGATCCTTTTTATTGTAAACTGCTTATGAAGGGGAAAAACAAGTATTTTAATTCGCCAGCTAACCTCTGGCACAAAGTTGTGATTTGTGACAGTAGGTGGGATTTTTTTTTCCCCATCAAACACCATGACATCATTGTAAATCAGGTGTCTTCGTTTCAGCTAGTTGTCACTAACAAAAAAACCAAACAAGCAAAAAAACCCCAAACAAAAAAAAAAAAGACCTCTTCATGACACAATTCATCCCACTATCATCTTCTAAGATGACATGAACTAATATCTGAACAGGTCTTTCTTTCTCCACTAACCAGAGAGAACCTATGTAACTAGCTCAGACCAGACACCTAAGCTTTGGGATGAACCCCATCTTGATGTATTAAACAGGTAGTGGAGTTGCACTACTATCTCTATGAAGGTCTCCGTGCTTGGTTAACTGATGCCCTCTGCTTCTCTGCAGAGGTTAGAATCTATTGCAACTGCCTAGTTGCGGAAAACCTCAGATGACTATTACAAGGAAGCTGATCCTCCTCTAACTTTGGAGATAAAACTTTCCTACTGAGGACTGAAAGAGAAGACAAAGACACCTACCCTGATGTACTGGAGCTGCCCTATGAGATGAATGTGCAGAGCTCTCAATGGAAAAAAAAACCAAACTTCTCCATGAGCCTAGGTCACAATAACTGTTCTCCAATCGATACAGTTCAGAAATCACAACCTGACTTGGTCGTGGCCAGTTACGCCACGTCAGAGTCTCCTAGCGAAGTTGCTGAGACACGGTTCAGGCTAGAACCAGATGACATATGATGCAAAATCTACTTCAGTTTAGCCCAGTTTATTCAGGTGCATATAAGAAAATAATTTTGGCCTGCAAAGTTGGGTGAGGGGGTAGTTTTAAAGCACATAAAACTGTACTCCGACAAGGGGTTTTTTGCATGCATTCTCCAGAAGGAAAAGTTTAGGGTATTTTCAAGTATCTATGGGAGTGCATTCAATAATCTCTCCATCATAGTCACAGGAATTGGCATCCAATGTAGGGAAAACAAAGAGGAAAAAAAAATACAGTGATTTTATTTTAAATTAGGACCTTGAGGGCAAAAGAATTAAAATGATTTAGGAGTTTTATCCTTCTTATAAAAAAAAAAAAGTGCCAGGGACCTTGCTATACTGTTACATGGGAAATAAAATTCCACCCCCTTCCCTCCATGGCCTACTCATTAATTTTTTCTGCTGCAACTAACTTAAGCTGTTTAGCTTTATTCTCCTGTCATAAGACAGACTAAAGCAGCTTTGTCTCTGCAGCGTGTGGGTCTATTCCCCATCCATCCCCTAGAAAGGATGGTGCATATGCCTCAGTGGGAGAAGGAAAGGAGGGAAGAACTCAAAGTTATTTTTATTTACCGCTGTGTACAAATACACAGTGTATCATGAAAAAAGAGAGAGAGAGTTTTCCTTCTTTGAGGTCCTTAATCAGGGAATTTCTTTACCACTTGCCTAAAGCTAACTGATCTGAAAGAGCATAACTTTATGCTGCTCTGAACGGGGGTGTTGATATTCAAATAGAGTTAACAGGGTTTTAGTTTCAGGTATCTTCAGCTAAGCAAATTCTCCAGGTCTTCAGGAATGCAAAAGCTGCAAGAAACTCGTGATGTTGCCTGAAACTTTAGCTGGTAGAGCACTAGGTAAATCCCTCTACTCAAATTTACATTCCGAAATGTTTAAACTTATCCCACAGCATATCTCACTCCAGATCAGTAACGTGCCGATGAAACAAGGTATTGCTTAATGTAAGAACAAGATAACTTATTCATTTAAGTTCTAAACAACCTTATCAGCATCTTTAGAGAAAAGCGCAAGGGAAGCATCTTACCCATCATACAGGTTACAAGAGTCTATGCAGGTCCTTCCCCTGATGAAGCGCTTGCAGGAGAGACACTGGTCTGGCCCCGGCCCCCAACAGCCATCACTTGAGCATAACTCATTACACACCATGCCATCAGCAGCTGCAGACAGAGAGGACATCATCATTAAAGTATATAGCCCTCCAAAATCCGAAGGGAGAACGTCTCTTTCAGCACTCAAAAAGATGATACTCCCCTCAAAATAAATGACAGCAAAATCCCTCATAAGTCAAGAACCAACTCTTTCTTGCACATAGCATAAGCCGTGCATAGAGAGGAGGTGGCAAAATCCCACTTAGATTCCAATTATGAATGTTTGCATTATTGCTCTAGTCTTCTCATCCTCGTGGAGGGTTAAAGGCCTCCAGCCTTGACAGCCTTGAAGATGTTACAGAATTTCAGGCTCTGTGTGGGGAAGATATCATCTGACTTTATCACTGTTCCTCTGGAGCAGCAAATCTTTCTCTTACCCTACCCGATGGACTCTATTCTCAAATCAAGCTAAGAATAAAACGACCAAAATTATTCAGTGCTGAACCCTTAACAATAAAGCACTGATTATGGAAGCAATGATAAGCCAACACCAAATGTTACCAAGACGTTCCTTGCACCTCACGATATCAGAGAGCCAATGCTCAGAAATTAAAATGAGTTTTCCTTGTTTGAAAAAAGCCATTTTGCAATTGGTAGAAACGACTCTAGAGAGCAGCTTAAAGCACACATGGATATATAAATACAGTATATCACAGAAAAAGAATCAAAACTTTGGTAACGGGAAGTCATGCCTTACAAAGCAGAAGACGAGTTCCGTGAAGCAACCATGCAGACAAGGGAGACCTGCTTAATACAAGGTGTTTTATGTGGAATTAATGCAGATGGGAAGAAGGAAAAAAAAAAAAACACCCAAAGCCTACTTTACTGATAGAATAAGGGACTCTGAGCTGACTACTACAACACAAGAACAAAACCTTAGGATTAACACTGACAATTTTATGAAATGCCAGGTCAATATGCAGCGGTCAGAAAAGCTAACCAAATGTTGAGATTTTCTAGAAAACAGTATAGAGGGGAGGAGAAAAAAAAAACAGGAAAAAAAAAAGAAAAGAACCATCTTACCGCTACAGAAATGCACTGTGCGCTCACAGTTTGAGTACTACATGCAGTTTGGTCAGTTCCGTTTGGAAAGGATATAGTAGAATGAGAAAAAGGTTTAAGAGCGGCGTTAACAGGTTTGATCAAAACTACTGAATGGCTTCTATATTAGGAATAAATAGACTAGCAGCCTTAGAAATGGGTGAGGAACAGCACGATCAAGATCTCTAAAACCATGAGTGCCAAGAAGAAGATATGCATAACAGAACTGTTTGTTGCTTCTTCCAAGCCCCTCGCGGGCCTTCAAAGATACAGAAACCTGACAGGGTTAAAAAACAAGAGATGTTTCTTCATTCCAAGTGTAGCTCAAGCTGCAGAATTTCCTGACAGGGGAGCATGGTAATTGCCAAAAATTTATAGGTTTTGAAAAAGCAATTGGCCAAGTTCATAGAGGGGTTATTAAACTAAAAATACAAAACACCACTTCTGAATCAAGGACACTGTGAAATGAAACTTAGGGAAGATGGGAGAAAGTTGAAGGAAATTATCAACGTTTACTGTGACTTTTTAATTGTTAATTACAAAGGCACCTAAAGAGCCAAAGAGCTTTTTATATTAAACACTATAAAGTCCACAAAATAAAAAATTGTCCCTGTATCAAAATCAAACTTAAATATTTAAATAAACAAAATGAACAAAGGGTGAGGGAAAGGTTGTTTCAACGAACGCATTAATTCTACGATTTTATACAAATCCTTCACAGCATAAAGATCTCGATGGAATAATAAAAGATGGTTTCAAGTGGGAAAGACTGAGAAAACGAGCAATGAGCAAAAGGAAGCAAATGTTCTCTCTCCAGCATTTGAGGAAGGTGCAGTTACTCTGATTCAGTCAAAACCTGGCACCTTGAAAGGGCAGATCTCTTAATTTGAACTCACCCTTGCACTATTTGAAACATTTATCCAACTGGGATTAATCCACCTGGAAACAGCCCGAGGGAAGTATCAAATAATAAACTAAAAAGTATGTTCACTGGTAGAATTCTACCAAATCCCTTCAAATTTCTTAAAGTATGTTCAATCACAAACACACACACACACACAGAATATACCTGTAAAACATCACCAGTATATATATTTGGCATACACTTACAGAGGGACAACAGCAAAACCAAGAGAAATTCCTCTTGCAAAATGCAAAAAGTCATCTGGCAGCTCTGTATTAGAGAATAATAATAAAAAAGTAGTTCTATCTGACAGTACTTTTCTGCATTTCTTCCAGTACAGGAACAAGCTTTGAGGGGAGGAAAAAAAATTATACCCTATTTTCATTTCAGGATACCTGATGGTCTCATCTCCTCTACCAAGGCTAGAAGAATGCACAGTTCGGTACCATCCATTACAATCTTCCTTAACAGTTAAAGAGTATATTGAGTTTTAGTAGCTAAGAGGCACAAAGCCCTTCTAAATTATGAAAGAGTTAGCAGGAAGACGCTTCCTGCTCTCCATGGCATGTTTTAACCCTGGTTATTCTGTGCTGCAGTGTATAATATACCACGTTTAATTTCTTCTGGGCGCAGAAGCATTTCTTCCATTTTAATGTCACAAGTCAGAACACCTAACGTGCCCCATTAGGAACCCACTGAACGTCTGTCACAGCAGCCTACTGTACAGAAGAGCACCCTGCTTCATACAGTGATCCTCTCTCTAACTGTTCCTTAATCACCTGTTTTCATCATGCAGCACTGTTTGATGTCAGCACAATGTTTGTCACATACATCTTTCTGATCTATACGGCATGTTGGGCTCGTGTCCTCCTCTGCTTGTTACAAGGCAATTCCTGCACCTTTCTCCTGCTGTGATGGAAGACGTTCGTGCCACAAGGGCAGCAGGCTTTCCTTTGATATGTGCTACTTGCCTTGTCCCGTCTCTCCTCCTGCTGCCATCCCACTTTTTGACCACTGAACTTATTATACAACACTTCTTAGGGGAGGGAAAAATGAAAATACACAACAATCGCATGCAGGGCGCGTTTCAAGGCTTCCCTTTCCTAGCCCATGTAACAAGTAGGCAGGAAGAGTGAAGCATCTCCCCTACTTCCTTTGTTCTTGCACTTGGACGTTTGGACTTATCGAGACTGAGGGTGGCAGCTCTGCATTTACTTGTTTCTTTTCTGCCTAGAACACTTCCATTATTCAGTGCTGAGAAAGGCCATTTCACCTTTGTATCCTTCCAAGCAGCTTGAGAACTAATAGAAAACTTGATGTTCTCCAGCCCTAGCAGGCAAACCTGCTAGCCAGCACACTCGCTCCCTGAACAGCGCCGCTGCTGACTCCGCACGGCTCTCCTGTGCGACACCTGTATTTCAGCAGAATCTAAGCACTATTTTTTCCATACGATACCACAAGTGAGCTGGGATATGAAAAGTCTGCATACATATGCCTTATCAAGGCTGGAATGCCAGAATAATTTTTTTTTCCTTTTAAATCACGTATTTTCTTAATGACAACACTCAGAAAGCATTCAGAAGCGTCTTCCTTTCTCCTCTTTTGCCTCAAAGCACAAGTCAGCTACAGCCAAACATAAAATAATATAATTTAAGAACAATTCCAGGTGGCTATTTAATTTCTGCTTGGATGCAGTAATTCTCACAGATTCCAGCACAGCAACTAGAGGCCTGAGCTATTCAGCATGCCGTTACATAAAAAATGTCTCATTCTCTTCCCGTGAAGCGTACAGTCAATCAGGAGTCACTCTGTTGAGGCCCAGGTGAAGGCATCACACCATACAGAGCCAGCGAGCAGAGATGAAACACACAAGCTCATCAGCACCGTCCTTTTATATATATATATATATATATATTTTTTTTTTTTTTTTTTTTTGCACGGCAACATATTATAGCATCTACCAGACTTCAGTAGTTCTACTACATTGCCACTGACTAAACTCCTCAGAGGTTAAAGGAGTTATGCCAGATCTTTGCCTTAGCAAATGCTACATACACTGACAATGCAATGTTTCCTTTTCCATCTATTTTAAATATACCATTTATATTTCACTCTCACACTGGCTTTGTACGGTATAGTTCAGGAGGGGCACTGACTTGGTGTTAAAGACCAGGTTTTCCTTGTCTCATGTTTACTCTATAGGAGCATCCTGGAGCAAGTGCTGCATGATGGATGCAGCTGGTCCTCTTAAGGGCAACCCCAGTTGCACCTGGGGATTTGGAGCAGACTCCAGCACTTCATGCCTGGTCCTGCCATCTCCCTTTATCTCATTCTGGGCATGTGACTGACATTGCCCAAATATACAAGTCCTGCCTGCCACAAGGACACATGCAGTTAACAGACAATTTGAGCTTTAGGCTCAAGCTGTACCAAAACAAAAAAAAAAAATCCAACCACCACCACCACCAAAATACACAAACTTTTTTTAATAAAGAGTTTTATTTTTGTAGTCAATGCCTGTCTTAAAGCACTTGCTTTGCAAGACAGAAAATAAAATCCCTTGCTTTTCAGATCTCTTTGTTCTCATTTCTGGTCTTAAGAACAACGCCAGTTCTTCTGTTTTACACAAGCCTGGCGATCAAAAGGCAGTTTCCTATTTGCTTACTCACCTTGCTTTTGTAACTTGAAACTTTGTTGTCATTACTAGTGATTTGCTTTTCTTTATTCTTATCAAATGTTAGGATACTCCAGGATCTGAATTTCTTTAAACCCCCTCCCCACCCCGTGTTGCACTCTGAAACATTCCTGCAAATAGCAAGCAAGGATCACTATCACACGACTGGTCAGGAAGTATACCGAATGAACCCTATGCAAATAAAACTAGAGCTTTTCAGTGAAGAAAACCGTAATTACCCTATTGAATTCTAGCCAACATAGTGCCTGCGGTGTATGAAAAAAGACAATAGTTAAGAAAAAAAAAAACACTATTTCCTTCTGCTTATTACTAAGTCACAGAAACGTTTTCATAAGTGAATCTTGGCAAGAAAGGAATGATTTTTTTTTTGACAACTTACAAAAACTCTTCTTTAATTATAGGGGCGATAAAGGAATGTTTCAATTTCAGATGTATTATTTGGCACGTTCATGGACTGAAAACGTTCTGAAGCTCTAGTGTATCACATGGCTGTATGTGGAGGGAAAGAACAATAATGCTTTTGATAGCAACTCATTGACAGTTTTAGAACAAGCGTTCATTCTCTTTTAATGAGGTCACACAGGTTAGGAGCAGAAAGGCTCAATGTGCTTCCACAAACTAGATGGCACACAACAAAATTAGCTATCTAAAAAAAGAAAAATTATTATTATTTGGCTATTTACTTATGGGCCTGATCCAAAGCTTCTTGAACTCAATAAAAAGCTCCTGCAGATTTCAATTAGCTTTGCATCAAGCCTGATAATGACTGCAATCATTTATTCAAGTTGCTAATTGGTGGATAAATCGACACAATTCCCAATGATCACATTTATAACAACCTTTGCTTAGAAAGGTTTCACTGTACGCTGCAGTCGTCTCTAAAGCTGAAAGGTATATTTAAATAACTTTGTATAGAAGAGCATTTTTTCTAATTTAGTGTGCACTCATATCTAACGGGAGCCATCTCTGATACTGTTCCATTAAAAAAGCTGTGCTAGGAAAAAAAGCAAACTGTTCACTTCAGCAGAGAGCAACGGTAAAACCAACTACTAAAGCACAATCTCTAGCAAGTAACTTTATAGTCATTCATTCTACATTAACTATGTTCATTATGGAGTAAGTTTTATGCATAAACCGTATTTAATATTACAGTGTGTAGTATTAGAGAATTTAAAGCATACATTAGATGAGAGCTCCATGCACCACATTTAGATAAGCGCTCTCCAATTAATTTCCACGAGGCTAACCAGTTTGAAGACGCTCATTTGCCACCTGAACTCTTACACAACCTTAGGAGATACAGTCGGACCGTGCTAAAGGTACGACGGCTGCTGAAGCCTCAAATTGTCCTTGAATCATCTCTTGCAGCCCACCTGCACGTCCAGTCTGTCCCCGAGAACTCTCTCAGGAGCTGTGCTGCTCACAAGCTTCTCGCTCGTAATCACCTACTGCCCCCCTTTCAACGGCGCTCAGCCTGGGACGCTTCCTTCGGTGCGCCCTGCGCGCTCAAGCTGGGACACAGACTTTCCTAACCCTAAACGTGTGGGGGGAAGGTGGGAAGCAAGAGAACACACTCCTTCCAGGTACCCACCCACCTGAGCCCTGCATGAGACAGTACTAGCAAAACAATATAGTCACAACAGGGAATTGTGGGGTTTATGGATTTGTTTAAAATAATAATAATAAAAAAGTCTCCTCCTGTATTTGCAACATTGTACAAACAAGTGAAGCACACAAGGTGAAAGTCTACCCTAGACTTTCTTTGCCAACCTTTGGAAAAGCCTTCTCAGAGGTGGCCTTCCATGTGAATTCTATGTGAATTCACGAAACGTTGGGTGACTACTTCCAGATTCTTAAGTGGCGGCACACACAACAAGATGAGATAATTCGGAGGACCAAGAGTGTAAAATACATTTTGTGTCCTGGACAATTCTGTAGCACTTTCCCCTGACTGAGATCCACTGTCTTCACTTCATCTTCTTCACTGAAATAATCAGAGTCCTACCAAACTCTACTGATTAATATGTTAACGTCAGTTATCACAAACAGGAAATGTTATTACAGACTGAACTCTTCCTGAAGCATTTAACTCCCTCAACAATTTTCAGTATTTTCTCACTGACTTTAATAGCTCAGACACTCAGCTGTACACAGCATTAAATAGTATGGGAAAGATATCTGATGCTCTCATCAGGTATCTTCAGAGTATCATCACCTATTGCAACGTTTCACAAAAGTCACTCAGATATGATGCTGACTAGAATATCTTGGAAGCTGTTCCATGAGCTTCATGTTTGCTGGAACTTGCTTTAAATTATTAGTAATCACTATGTAGGAGGAAAGCAAAACAAGCTGATAGTGACTCAACAAGTACAAAGGATTAATACTTAACATACTAGAACGTGGCTCTAATAATTAGCACGGTCTACAGTTGTTTCTTCATAAGAAACAAACCAAAAAACTTAAAAGGGATGCTCTTTGCTAACAATTCACACCTGGCTGGCTACCATGCAAACAGGTAGTATTTCCAGCACAGAGGCTGGGTCCTGATCCTGCAAATATTTACCTATGTATTTACCTTCATCATTCTGATGAGTCTTATTTGTCACTCAGAGAGGCAATGGGCATATGCCAAAGCATCTGTAGGATCAGGATCTACAACAGGCAAGACAACCAAAAGGCAGGAATTCGAATCCTAGTGGCTTGTCCTCAGATCACACACATTCAGCCAAAGACTCTGAGAAAACTCCCCAAAATCCCAGTCTGATGCCTACCTTGTAAATCACAGCTATTTCAAAAGATGCTGGAGGACTGCACCTGGCTCTAAGGGGCAGTTCTGTCTTGCTCCAGGTGATTTTTAAGATCTTAGTTAGATATCTAACCTGCAACAGAACGCATTTAACTCCAGAGAGGTACTGATCGACGGAGTTAAAAGCAGGAGGATAGCTCTCCACATCTAATGCTGCCTCTCTCAGAAGGTGACAAAACATTAATCCGTTCATATATGTGCGTAGAGAGAGAAAAACACTGTCCCCTTTTAGGACTCAGGAAGTTAACTACCTAAGACACTGTTTTCTGATCAGTCAGAATAATTTGGGCCCTAGCCTATATTCATTAAATATAGTCCATTTAATAAACACAGGTTAGAGTCCATATGCTTCACGGTAGTTTACATTGTGACTGGCTGAAATGAAATTAAATGAATGAGATTTGTTTTCCTCATGAAGTAAAAACAAATTCCATGCATGAAGTTCACCTTAGAGCCATTTACATTCTATTCATTTCTTACACGGTGTTAAATTTCATAAAATATCTTTAAGAATATTTTTTCATCCTGGAAAAAAATTATTTTATATATCTCTCTCTCTATATATATATTCTCTCTATATATATTATAGCCAATATTCAACCAGTTAAATCAAAATAATTCCAAATTTTGCCTTGTGTGCAAATGTCGTGACAAGACTTACAACGCAAGAGGATCGTTCGACAATAGATCCAAGTTTCCATTTGCTCAAGAATCCCATGTTTCAGTAGCTGTGGGCCACTTCCAAAGCACCCAAACTTCGACATCACAGGAAAGGGCAAAGAGGTATCTGATAAGGGAGTCCGGACAACCAATGCGGGAACCTCTTCCCAAATACCGCGTTCTACCAAGTCCTTAAGCACTCCAGAACAGTGAAACTAATGAGACACTATTCTATGAAGTGAAGTTCATCTCAGAGCCATTTTCCATCATCCTTTAACACATCGTCTCTAAGTTTTACGGAGCTTGAAGCAAAGAGGAACCACTGCTCTATGAAATGTGAAGACTATGTTTCTCTATTACTGCTTTTCCATTTGCATACTAAATCTCTAAGGATGGAAGAGAGCCAGTTGCTGTTTCCTTAAATGAAACATTATCATCAGCCTGTTTTAGCTGGTCTGCTGTTTGAAAATGGCAGAGGGCACCAAGAACAAGATGTTTCTCCCCTAGCCAGCAGGGTTTTTTTGTATGGTAGCGAAAGAATACTCATAGGCTAGAGAAGAATCCTGCGCTCTCCAGAAAGTTCACAGGTCCATGTATCTCATAGCAAGATGGGACCAGCGGGACCTCAAAACATAACCCTACTGATTCCCGCATAATTGTCAGGATCGTGCGCTTCTTCAGACGCATTCTGTTCTGTCAGCCCAAAAAATTCCCTGCGTGAAATCTCAAAGGGCTAATATGTCTGGTCAGGAAATACGAAATCCACCTGTTACTAGACTGCTAGGACAGAAGTAGATTTCTCCCCATCACTTGATCCTATTCCACTCCAACTCAGTCAATCAGGGAAAACCAACCAGCGCTGCATCAACTCTACCATCCCCAGGCAAACGCGATTGCCTTTCTTGGCACCATCTCCATTTGCTAAATAATACATGTTTTTTCAGAGCAAGCTTTCTGTGTGGCAGGCAGCAAAAAGAAGCAAACTGCCTCCTGGAACTGCAGGTCACCTACACGTGCGCTCTCTGGCGAGACTGAAGGTAGGCACCAGTTATTCAGGGGAGGTCAGAAGCTTTCCTCCAAGTTTCTAAGGAGCGGATGGTGACAGAAAATGCATGCTTTCCCCTTGCAAGGCTGGCTTTATTCAGCGTTCAAATAATATTCACCCTCAGAATAACGCAAAGCAAGGAAAAGGCCTTGATACAGAAAAAAAATGAAAAACAATACAACAGAAGCCATTAGGATGATGATACAAAGCTCGTAGATTTCGAGCAACTGAAGCTATTCTAGAACAAGAAAAAGTTGGAGGAGCTGAAAACAGAGAGAGACTGTCCCTTAACTGGTTAAATTATTTCACTATTCAGGACTATTCTTGGACTCTTCATCAACACTTCATTCCCACGTGGTGTCATCATCATGGGCTTGATCATCTCTGGATGACTAGGAGAGCTATCCTACCCTGACAGGCAACTATCCAGTTCCATTTACTCCGGCTTTGCTACCTCTTGGCTGCACTACAGCAGGGAGCATGCCAGGGTATGAAGCTATTCAGCGCACAGGACACCCCCACAAACCTCTTCACAACACGAGCAGCAGCAAACGTTGCACCTCTCCTTCACCTTCTGCATTAGCTTCCCACAAAACATTTACCAAACGTTAGGGGCTTAATCCATAGTTTTACAGCCTAGGCCCAAGACACGTCTTACAAACATACCCAAAAACTCCTACCAAGGAAAACTCTGGTCAACGCGTCCCTTCCGTCTGACATAACACATTGTTTTACATTAAAGGCTAAAGCATACTGCAGTTTACAAGGGGGGGCTGTGGCCTGCTGGAGGTTAAGGAACCCTTTCCCTCCGCACCCTCCAGCATGATCACAATTTCATTATCTACTTCAACAACAAAAGGCATTTCTTTAACCTTCACTTTTTTAACTTATATGCAGAGAAACACCAAAATAATAAAAACAAAAACCACAGATCTACCAAAACAGGACTTTGAACTTCATGTAGCTCTCAAATGGCAGAAGAGATGAGAGAACTAATGAAGTAGAGACAGCTGCATAGCTGTGTTTTACCCAATATTGGAAGGTACCCTCATACTACAGTGACTTGTGCCAAAGCCACAAATTCTCTCAAAGCAAAGCAGAACAGGACTTCAAAAGGAGGAGGAAAAGAACTAAAAGACTAAGTTAAAAGTAGGATCACAGCCTGAAAAATCTCAAAGCAAACGTTTCTGACTGGTCAAGGCACAAAACCAAGAAATATCACTTAAAATATACAGCAATATAATTAATCTCCTCTTGTTGGGAGTCTAACAGATGCTTACAATGAACTATATTGCAGCCACAATATGACTGTATTAATGCAAGTTTCAGCCTGATTTCAGGATAACTCAACTGCTTCATCAGCTACATACAATTCATTTGCTTTTTGATACTGTGATCTTACTTCAGGTATCGCCATGCAAGCTTTCCAGAAGGACAATTAGCCCCAATTAAAAGTCTGCTAGTAACCTCACTGGATAGGTCAAGGATGGAAAGGAGGAACACAGTGATCGAAAACAGTCCCAAAAGTGACCTTTCTAAAAAAGGCAGGGCTGCTTTGGTGAAGCAGGGTAGGGGAAGCAGAAGATGCTAGTCTCATCCCACAAGGAGAGGGTTCCAATTTTCAAAGTGGTCAAATCAATGCTTTTCAGGAACACAACGTTCACGGCACATTTACTGCCTTCAGAATTCATATTTGCACAACTGGATTTCTAATACTGGGAGGTTCAAATCAACATAAGGGAGCAGTGCCCTCTCTCTTCTCCCTTTCGTTTGCTCACACTTTGGAACACTTCAGTTGCCTACAAATCTGATCAGAGGCAGACGAGCCAAATTCTCAGATTCTGCAAATCATCGCAGCGCCACTGACGCCCATGGAGCTCATGCCAAGAGACACCAGCAACCAGGTTTCTGGCCTGCTCTCTGCACTGCATCCCTTCAGTAGTTATGACATTTTTCCACCAGTAAGCCAGTCACAGCAAAAAGATTTGGACTGAGCAGTACTTACTGCAGTTTTCAGCTTTTTTATTTCGATGAATCACAGTCTTTTGACTGGGTGTGCTGAAGAGGCTGGTCCAGTTGACAGTGTGGTAGTAACACAAGTTACTGTTGTCGGTTATGTAGATGTTGCCAGCGCTGATTTGCTTCAAGGACTGAAACTGCAAAGAGGTAATGCCTTGCTGCTTTAGGATGAGTAAAGAAAGGCCACTGTCATGAAAACAAAAGTAAAAGAGAACAGGAATCATTGCCAGAAGGTGGAATTTATTATAGCTGGTTGGGAATTTCCCACTGGAATGGTTTTCAAATGGCAAGATGACCTTTTTTTGCAAAACTGAAATTTGGTCAGAATGCTTTCATTTTGGTGTGGTAAAAATGACAACACAAGTATTAGGTGAGCCAATACACACAGTTTTATTGCCTAGAAAATTATGAGCCTCGTGAGAACTGTGATACTTCAAGCTGTGATGCTCACAACACTACGCCAAATGGGTCAGAGCTACTACTGAACTAAGTAACACACAGTTCCATTTCATCCATTAACTTTTTTTTTTTTTTAGTGAAATGCTGTTGTGAAAACTGAAGAAAACATAGAAGTTTTTTGTTTTTGTAAAGAAGATGCAATTAATACTCTGATATTTTATAAGCTAAGGAGAAACGGACAAAGCCATGCACAGTATATTAAAGCCTTCTGTCAGGATTCAAATTAACGTCATTTATAGTAATACGAGAAGAAATTGTTATTTTTAAGGAGACTCTGAGTTCACTTTCTACAATTCATTTTTCTTTTATTGTAATATTGGTTATCTCTTTTCTTCATCAAAGGAATAGCAAATGATTGTCTGTGTAACATGGAAATGACTGCACGTATTTTACGACTGAAAATTAGCGAGGCCAATATCCAGGTTCTGGGCATCCTTTAAGTTAATATATTAAATGATTATAATTGTTTTCCAGCTGTTCTTAATAAAAATTGTTGTTTCCAAACATAATGCCGGGCTGTAATTCAATCGCAGGGTTTCAGTGCTATTCATAATCTGCTTGGGCTGTTGAAGACGTCAGCAAAACACCATGACTGATTTACTCCATTTACGCAATCGGGAACCAGGGGTTGCTGTATATATCACATAGGTATCCTGCGGCACTCTCTCATTATTTCTTGCTGTATTTGCTTCTCTACAAAACCAACTCATCCATATCAGCTTTCACACCAAAAATCACTTGTAAAAATGGAAACAGAGAGCCAACGCAGGCCCCAGCTGCAATGAACGTCACAGATCTCTGAGCGTTCTATGAGCACATGAGCCTGCACTTCAAATCAGAATTCAACGAATCAGTATGAGCTGCCAGATAGCTGAGTTAAGCTCTGTTATTAATTCTTTTTAAGTTATCATCAATAAAGTGTTTTAAAATTGACAGCAGATTATGACGACTGCGCACACCACCATAGAAAGTATTTTTTGGACAATGAGTTAATGGCTACAAGAGCGAAAACGTTTTGATTTTTTTTTTTAATCACTATGTTCAAAAAATATTGCTATCATAAACAAGGGATGAGCAAACAAAAATACTATTAATGAATTCCTTGAACAGGAGAAAACAAATGAATTTATTATGCCTTTCCCAAAGGACGTTGCATTTTATGGTACTAAACAGAGAATCTTTGAATGCTGGTAACACGGCAGAACGATTGCACGGATAGGGAGTACACCTTACCTATACAAAGCTCTTCCACCAATAGTTACCAAGTTAGAAAACACTCTGAAATCTGTCATGTTCTCAGGCCACGACTGTATGTTCAAATACCCTGAAGGAGATAAAAGCAGACAGATGAATGTCCATCATTTCACCCATAAAGTCTGTTTTATCACATACATGCATTAGGATAGGCTCAGCCTTTAACCCAAAGACCGTGCTTGTTTGGGAAAAAGAAATAAGTAGGTAACGAATGCTGCAGAGTGCTGTCTTTGAATTCATCAGTCTGCTCAGCACCGTCTCCTCCAAGAAGGCAAAGAAGGATTATAGCACTGTTACAGCAGCAACCTCAGCACTAGTCCGCTCTCAACATCTATAATTAGGGCAAATCTGAAACATCCAAGATGAAATCTTACAAGGCGTTCCAGCCTTTTCTGAACAAGAGTAGGAAACAGAATGAAGAGTTGCCAGAATTTAGAACATGAGTTTTAAGATGCGCCAGAGACTTGGGATAGAAGTTGCAAAATCTATTCTGATGCATTAGAAGGTAACAGAACTTTCTCTAAACAAAGAGCGCACATCCACTGGTGTATGTGTCTGAGGACAGTTCTTCACTGAAGAACACTGTTATGCACAAATAGCAAGTGAAACTATTTTGTGTTAGACAGACACCTACAGAGTGCTATTCCCTATGATTTTGTTTCAGTACAGGACTTAAATGCAGTACCTCCTTCAGCATAGGGGTAGTTCCACTTAAGTATTAGAGCTGAGACTGTCAATTAGAGGATATGCTTAAAGAATGTCAATGGTTATAGGTAACCAGGTGCCAAATTATCTGTGACATTAATTAGGGAGAGATTCAGAGCTTATTTTCATTTTTATAATCCCACTGTCTCACTGAAATCATTCTGGATGATGACAGACAATTCACATCCTTTGAAAGGTGAAGCAAGTGGGAGTGAACTCATTTCAAATGCCAAACACTTGCTGAGCTCCCCTCAGCTACGGTTGTGCTGCAGTGGCCAAAGATTTTTTTTGAGTGCCAATAACTTCCTTTGTATTTCCCTATCCGTACACAATCAGTAATCAACTGAGAACTCAAAGCTGTCAGTATCTTCCCGCCTGTCCCCCCAAACACTGAAACAACAGCAAGCAAGGTGCAAACTCTTGTCAGGAAGTACAGACTTCTAGCTATATGACCCTGCTGAAATGTCACAAAAGATGGGAGGGGCTACTACGTCACCCATTATACTTTGATCTTAAATTACGTAAGCTAGATTTGCAGCATCATCTGCTGCCAGATCAAAAGAAGTAACTGCAAAAATAGACTTGCTTGTCTTTTTTCCCTAGGCCTTTTTCAAATGCTTTCAAGGGAAGACAATGGTTTCTCACATTACAGCACCTTTTTCCTCACTAGTCACCCCTTGTAATACTGGCCCCATTTTGCTGGCATGGAGCCAAGCCCTATCTCCCACTTAACAGGAAGGTCTTGGTTTTCTGATGTTTCTATGCAAACCTCCCAGATGTAATGGGACATTCTGTATTCATGAGAACAAAGACAACACACTTGCGAATAACAACTGATACTGAAGTTATTGAGTATTACACTTCTATCAAATTTCTGGCACAGTCAGTTTAAAGAAAAAAGCATCCTGTGTTCTTCAAAAAAAAAAAAAGCCAACAAATGTCTGCCATGAATGCAAAATGAGAAAGAGATGAGAAAGATTATATGGCATCAGAAGTGTGTGTTACCTGTTATCTCTCTCACTGTTTGGAAGATATTTAATTTCTCTGGATTGATTGCAGCAATTGTGTGATACGGGTCCCTGAAAGATTAAAAGAACAAAACGTGATGCTCTGAATGAGGAAATAGAAAAAAAGTCAAGTTCACAAAGCTACGCCACACAGAAGCAGTATTCAGAAGGTCACCACTTTGCTTTCAGGCAACATATGCCCCAGAGGATCTTCCAGTTTCTTTAGACTGTCGATCCTGCCGAATCTGCATCTAACTTCTCCCACGTCTTCCTCATGGGAAATGATGGCGCTCAGTATCTTTGAGGATCAAACCATTAATATTTAAGTAAATATTTATGTTTGTTGAAAATTAATGGATTCCAAACAACCATGGACGATATCCCTAAAGGAAAGACGCTCATTTTCAAAAATTTTTTTTCAAGACTAGCTCGAATGGTGCAGTTGCAATACCCTACAACTAGGATTGACAAACTGCTACTAAAACGAGAAGCAAGCTATAAGCGAAACAAAACTAAAACCATGCCAGCAGTGCCTGACATGTGACATTAGAAGGGCGCACTTTTTATAAGGTGTTGAACGGGGACCATCAAAAAGTGCAGATCCTTGTCAAGCCCCTCAGATTTTTCATGTGAGAACTGAAATACCTCCCTCAAACATTAAAATCTCTAAGTTAGGTATGCCACATTATAAAAACCTGAAGCTGACCTCGATTAAGAGTGCCATCATTTAGCAAACACGTTTTTAAAAAATTTGAAAGGAGCAAGGAGCATTCTCCTGGAAAGTGTCCACCATGAGGAAATATAGTACACCATGACTCCCTCCCTACGTAAGAAGCCCACTGGAAGATTAACCCAAACAAAAAGTCTTTCAAAAAAATCCAAAAAAGGGTTCTTCTATAACATCATGACATGATATTTTTGTGGGTTTTCTGACGGTAGAAAACCACCTCGGGAAAGGTGGAGCATGCCTGTCCCTCTCTCCTTCCGTTTTCCAAGAGACATCGTGTTTGGAATTGGAACGTGCAGGTAACCAACCAGGCTGTCTTTGGAGACACAGAGACAGAGGCGGCAGAAGTCTGGGGTGAGAGACTGGTGTCGCTTCTAACCGCTGTGGAGCTGCCTCCCGGTTAGCAGGAGCAAAAAGAGTTTCTGAATCTTAACGTTAAGCCTCGTGGAGCACAGAAGCATCACATGCTTCATTTCAACAACTTGGGGCTCTCAGAAAACTAGATGACAAGTTTTGACTGTCGAAAATATGCTTGCCACGTTGCTTTTAAAATTCATTATTAAAAATGCAAAAGCCTTGCTTGTACTGAACATGAGGTCACTGAATTTAACCTTCAAATCCCAAGTTGAGGCAGTCTTTTAAGATATACATTTAAACCCTTAAACAGTCAACACGTCCGATACAGCTGTTTTATCAACATACAAAACCACAGAATAACGCGGTCATCTATTACCATTCTTATTAGCAGAGCCAGATTTTTCAAGATTTCTCAGTAGAACAGGCATAACTGAATTTTACAGCCCCAAGAAGGAGAGCTGCAGCTCCTCCTGAAACCAGAGAGGGACAAGTAAGGGGAGGACGAAAGCTGGCGAGTGCTGGGGAACTGGGCTGGTTGCTCCTGCTGCTGTTGGGGGAAGAAGGAGACAGCATTGCTGAAAGCTTGGACTGTCCTTAAACTACAGCTCTCCTTGGTATATTCCCCTGCTTCAGAGGCAGCAATACCAGGGGAAGGTAGCTTGGCTTTTTAGGACCTCAATCTAAGGAAAACAGGTAGTAGAGAGAAGGCTACATCCCAGCTATATAGGTCTACCCATTTTCTAGCCAATGTGTTTTCTGCCTCCGTTTCAGGCAGCAGGTATGCAACTTAATGACTTCAACAGAGTACTACCGTAAAAGAATGAGTATTACTGACTCACCGAAACCTAGGCCTACCTTCATCCCACTTCACTTCAAGGCACTAATCAAAGTCCCTAAGGAACCTCTTGATTCTAGGCTCCCTCCATCTTTAGGGCATAGAAAGGGACATATCCTGAGGGCGAGTCCCGACACCTAACGTTCGAATCACGCTCCGAAGGTACCCATCACTGACTGCAGAATATTACTCTACTCCTCATACACACACCTCAGCTCCATGTCCAAATTTAGATTGTATGGATCTTATCCCAGAATTGTAACCAAATCTGTACATGGAAAGACACACACTGACGTTAGCAGTTCTGCCATGGCTCTGTGTTACTTTAGCAACTGATACAAGCAAAAGTATATAGAAACAATTCATAATTACGTACTTGGTATGTAAACAATTATAAATAATTGTGCATGCAAACAATTCCTAATCATTTAGTTTGCCTATATACTGTTATGATAAACAGAGACTTGAGGTTCAAGTATTTAGGAAAGGGAAGGATAGCATACAAATTGGTATATTGCAGGATCAACTGCAATTGCACAGCTACCACTAAAGCTGCTCTCTGCCACTACAAAACACCTTTCGCTTCCCCATAGACCACTGGACTATAAAACCCTGCAATCTGAAATGTTGAAAGTTCGTATTTTTTAAAGCTACATTTCACTGAGTATATGAATTGATGTCAAAAGTTAATTAAAAGTGCAAGCAGAAATATGTATTGTTGTTGTTACTAGTGCCATTTTAAAATTTCCTTTCCATAATATTATTTATTTGCAAAATGTAATAACAATTTTAAACAAAAAGCTGTTCCAGATATATAAAATTATTTTAATTAGTTCTCAAATATCCTTCTCTTCTTGTAATAACATAAGTTATTGCTGTGGAAAAATTTAGGTTTTCAGAACTCTGTGTCCTGATACTCCTGGTTGGAGTCAATTTCTGTCACAAAGAATGAGAGACTAAATGTTACATAGTTCCAGCTTAAGCGTCCTAAGCTTATACTCTTCTATTAAAATGAAACAAAATATTTGAATTCCCTGCTTTACAGTTCATAATTTACATCTTTTGAGACGAATATAGTTTTATTCCAAGTTGGTTTTGCCCTTAATTTAGGTAGACTGGTTAAGGTTACTTGTCTCATAACTTTGTAATTAGTATAACATACCTTTTGCAGCTAATGCCTAGTACTAAAAATTGCATTTCACTTAATGCACCAAGTAATCCACATGGACTGCTCAAGTTATCTAGCCACTCGCGTTGCACTTACTAACATACTTCCTGAAATAGGAGGTTTAAACACATTCACGGCCAGCTTCTTGGGTGGTCATCGGAGCACACCAGAAAGCGTGAAGGCCCGAGTACTGTCTCCGGCATGACCTTCTCCAGTGCTTCCCCAAGTCAGAAGCGGCATTTTCTTACACCACTTGGACCAAAGCCCTTCTCCTTCCCTATGCTTTATTTTATGCCACAATTAACTGTTCACGCTATACTCCCCGCTTTACAGAGGAGGAGACCAGCTACACAGTTAAACCTCACACTCGCTGGCCTTTGAGAATCACAGAGCTGTAGTGCCCCAGTCGAGGGGCTTTTCTACTGTCTTCTGCATGGTTTGAGTCAAGCGGTAGGCAAAGAAGCATTACAACCAATCACTGTATCAAATCAAGGAAACAAGCCATTTCTTTCCACCTCACTTAGTAAGTAAGTTTGAACCGTGCAGCCTAGCATCAACCACTTCATTATCTAAACATATCTGAATCTATAGAAAGGCTAATGAAACATCTGCTGACATTAGCCCTGCTGGAATTCCATTTCAGCTCAGTCTGCAGAAGTTCAGTTAACCACGCTTTCGCTATTCCACAACGCTGCAAACATGGAGCTGGTCAGAGAACTGTACTAAGGCCTTAAACGTTGCCAGCCAGCTGCATCTAATGTTGAAAGCTCTGAGGAGCCTACAAGAGCAGGTTAAAACATGAAGCCTCTGCAGTGATAGAAGTTAATTGCATACGTGACGTTGTTAGCGTACCACGCCAACACTAAAATTCAAGGGTTTCAACTTATTCATGCTTTTAAAAGATTTTCAAGATTTTGCTCATTTTAATGGGTCCTGAAATACCTCAAAGCATAGCACGTAATTCACCACGGCCAATTACATGAAGGCTGAACTAGGAGGAAGATGTAACCATATTTGTGTTCTCATAACGACAGAAAGAGGACAATGAAAGAAAATGGCTAGTTGCACTGGACATCATCTGCCCATCAAAACAGAATACGTTTGCTTCCCCCGACCCATCCCGTTCTTGTGGTGTTGAACCATGCGTTCACTTTTGCTATAACGGCAAACACACAGTGCATCCAAATGTAAACAGTAAGACACTAGTTATGTGGCTGGTATCTCTTTCTTCAGAGAGAGAAATTGGTGAGACTTTCAAATATTGGTTCTCTATCTCCATGTTTACAGCCATGATTAAGATTTATTCAATACACTGACATACTGAAACCAAAACACTGCATCTAAATACCACCAAGTTGTGCGGATCTCTACAACTGAAATTTGAATATATACTTCAAAACTGACTGTTTGTTGTTAGGTTCAAAGACGAGAGGGCAGCTTTTCTGCATGTTTATGCGGTGATACTCCCTCAGGCTATGGCAATTTACGCCAGGTGAGGTGCACTCTCCACATTCTGCACACTAGGTCACTGGTTATACAAAATTTAAAACAAACTAATGGAAAGTAACTTTCCTTTCTCCCTTCTCCTCTAAATAGCCGTTATCGTAGCCCAACACAAAGATCTCAGAGTAACCACAGATCCCAGTTGTCTCTTCTGTTTCCAGCAGTCTACCTCATCCTTTCTTTTTCTTTTCACAGAAACTGAACTATAAGTATCAGGTTAGGAGTATTCCTTCACAACGGAAGGCAGAAAACTAATTTATCCTGGATCTGCTATTCAGCGAAAGAAACCTGCAGCCATAATTAAGAGGTGGACACAATCTGTTTCAGCTGGCACCATGACACAGCATCTTAAAATTTTGTCACTTACCCATGAATCCCAGTAACAAGAAAGATAAGGTTGCCATTGATCTTGGTACAGTTTATGAACTTGTCAATGTTGCTGGAATCCACCGTCTGAGCTGACACTAAACTCCCTGTTCCAATGCCATCACACGCTGCCAAAACAAGGAGTTTGTGTAAAGAAATAGGAAAAACAATTACTGAATCAGCACATGCTGGCCTTCCAGATACCAGTCTTCATTTCTTCCAAAGATAAAGTAAGAACAATGTGTTAAAAAGGCATTCTTTACACCATATTCTCAAATAAGCACGTGCAAATTTTTAAAGCAAGAAATATGCTTGAGTGCTGTGTACCTGCCACAGAAAGGTACCCTGGCAAACAGGTTAAGGTGTTTCACACTGGATCCAAACACAGTTATGAACCCACAAACTCCCACTCAAGCCAGCTGTAAACATATCTGATGACCTAGCTCAGACTAGGCCAGCCATATCGTTTCTTTGTGCATTGCTCATGGCAGAAACTGAGGGGTCCTAATATTCCTAGCCCAGTAGGCCACCTTCACTCAGACGGACCTGTGAACGTAATCATTCACATGCCACAAAGTCCTTCAGAGAGGAAATATAAAGAAATATTTTCTCATCACCCCGTTAAATAAATGAGTGGGGCCTGGAGAAACTTTGGTACCCTGTGAAGAAACTTCTCTGTGTGGCCTTTGTAACTCTGAAGTTGCATACTCTGGGAAACGTGATGCATCCAGGAACAATACTTTCCCAACTTCATCAGACAACATTTCTCTCTCTCTTACCGGACTCCTTCAATGGTAGCAAACAGCAGCACACCTGAACCCTTTATATACAAGTGATAACTCTCCTCCTTCCCCTTGGGTAAGGGGAAGGGCCTGACAGGAACACTAGATGCATATTTTTATGCGTGAAATGCTATGCCTCTGCAAGAAAGTTCTTTACCACAACCAGACCGAGGAGTTGAACCCTGCATTTACACAGAATTCAGTATGTCACTACCCAGCCTCGACAGAACCCCGAGCTTGTTTCAGCCAGATAGAGTGACTGATGATTTTCTGGGTTTTAAGTAGTTTCATCGTGAATTCTTTTCCAGATATGCCTTACACTAGCACTTAAAATGGCATAAGCCCACGTAGAAAAAACCAACAGTGCTTTGCTTCCAAGACCTTCAAACTGGAGGCAGAAAGTCCCCATAAGGGAGCTTGGGACAGCAAAGTACTCTATCTATTTCAGTCTTTTCATCAGCACCATTACATAAAAAACTTTGTCTAGGTTTAAGAATACTTAGCAAGGAGATAGAAGATTCTGTGAAAAGAGAGATGCTTTTAGAGAACAGAGTAAATAAACGGAGAGCTAATGTTACACTGACAAGCTATGAGACACACCGTACGCTGAAGCCAGGGTTTTAGTAGCGTCCCCCTTTCGTATGGCAAAAGGAGAGCTCTAAAACAACTCTAGGAAAGACTTATCCATAAAATAGCAAAATAAAAAATCCCTTCAGATTTCTCTCAAACCAACAAAGAACATCCCCTCTCATTTTTTCCAAAGCAAGAGTATGGTTTTGATTGCATTACCATTGCAACTTAATAAATTTTCATTGCACTATATCTAGGAATACGCTTCACATGCAGGTTACGTAGTTCAAAGGTCTGTGGATACCCAACGGCTGTTAATATCAAGTATTCTGCAGCTTACTCATGGAGAATATTTAATGTCAAAACAACATCCTACTTTGCTCTAGTAGAGCACAGACAACATTCAAAAAAAGCTATACTAAATCACTGCCTACCTTTAGGACAAATGTCAGTGCAGGGCTTGCACATCTTTATACCATTTTCTTCAACCTCCATCTTGGAGCTTGGACATGCACGAACACAAGAGCTCGAATCTACCACAAAGTTGTCTGAAAAGAAGAAGAAAATATTGACAGAAAGTGATTCACTGGACTAAGTAATACTGGGACATGTGTTTTTGGCTTCTATGCCAGTACATATTATTCTTTGCTTCAGCACTTACACATTAACATGTCATGTTCAATGTTTTCAAAAGCACCTAAGTAGGAAAATTAGCCATGTCTTTCTGCTGACCATGAAAATCCATGAATTATCAGTCCCTGTCCCCCTCCTCCCCAGGTGGGTTTTATTAACAAGGTTGTTAGAGGTAACAACAGCTACAGAAATAGGAGAGAAATAAAACAAGATGCTCTATCCTCTTTCACACATACAAAAACATATACATCTGGGATACAATACCGCAGGAGACGATGACAATTACTTCATTTTTGCCTCGTAAAACAACAGTCAAAGGGGGTTACACTTTAGTAAAATATTTTATCTTGCTTAAAAAAAAAAAAACCCAAACCATAACTTCTATTGGAGACAAAGTAAACTTTGATAGTCACAGCCTAATTCTACTGTCAATCTGAACTTCTCCATGGAGTTTCAAAATTTGGATTTCGCTGTGGGCTGAATTATGGTTCTATTGGTTATAAATTACCCATTCTTTTTAGACATAATTTAACTATGAAATAATCAATGTGCACTACCACTGTAAACCTTGCTGGGAATGAAAG
This sequence comes from Struthio camelus, assembly GCF_040807025.1. Taxonomy (NCBI): domain Eukaryota; kingdom Metazoa; phylum Chordata; class Aves; order Struthioniformes; family Struthionidae; genus Struthio; species Struthio camelus. The sequence continues at coordinate 6,405,447 of NC_090947.1, read as the reverse complement.
GGAGAGCAAGAACACTGTCCACCCTTTATTTTGCATTCTGACACTACAGTATCAAAGACTGACAACGAGGGCCTTCTAAAAAAATTTTTGTGTTGTCTTCAAGCTGGGTATCTCAGAAGCATGTTTTGAGCACGCATGGGTTCATTGTTTTTTAAATCTTTGATCACCTTCCAAGATAATAATCTGGCATCCCTCCCTTGCTACAACAATTTTACTCTGGAGTTTTAAGACTGCGTTGCTGCCAGTATTGCATGGTTTTCCCTTACCAGGACAGAACTGCTCAGAAAATGGTTATGATAACTTCTGTTCCAACAAGTATTATTCCAAATTAAGAAAAGGGCAACAACATCACAAAAGTATTTGGTGCTAGCTGTGTGCTGTTATTTTTCTGGAATTAAAATTTGTATCTTTTACAATGCCACCATTTAATATGGCTTTTGGCACTATTTTAACAGGTTTAACACTTTCAAAATGACAAGTGCTGATCAAAAGCATAAATGTAACAAGTGGCTGTCATGCAGAACAGAAAGCTAGTGAATTCCTTTTTTGTAAACCATCACTCTAGTATAGGGCACTTGGTCATTTGTTAATTTAAAAGAATGACATTTGCAGGTGCCAACACTTTCCGCGTTATTACAGGCAGCAAGCACATGTGGAGTGAGTGACACAGCTAACAGCACTTACGCGGGCACTTTTTGACACAAAATGCTCCATAGGTGTACTTGGCATTGTGATTATGCTCCAGTTGGAAGGTGGTAGGATTGTACACAAACGTCTGGGGGCACTGTGTGACACATGCTCCGCTATCATTGAAATTCATGCAGGCCTGCAAAGCAAGGGAGGAAGAAAAAAATAGCTGCTTTTAGATTTACTTAGTTTAAAACAGAGTCTTGATTGTTCAGCACTAGTGTTGAGAAGTAGCAACAATGAGGAACGGGATATGCAGTTTTCTAACCTTCATTTCGGCTACTGAGATTTCTTGCTAGGACCTTGGCAAATATATGACACATTAAAGGGAGCTCAGAGAGACCCCCTTCAACACTGAAACACAGTGTTACCACACTTCCTACAAAAACATAACAAAATTGTAATTTGTTTCATAACTATTGTTACTACTAGTAATCAACTAATTCACTACTGGATAGGGCATTCTAAAACTGCCAAGAGTGAACAGCTATTTATCATAGTTGGTCTAAACAAATGCTAATGATTTGTTCCTTAGAGGTCCAACCTTTTGATTTCTTACAGCACGAGTCCATAGTCCAGCTGAAAACTGAAATTCCCAATTAGAAAGCAACAGGGATAAGAGCTTCTTTTGAGCTAGCACAGGAGGGGGTCATTTCCCTAAGTGGCACATTTAACGAGGTCAGTTGCTTCACACACTGGGAAGAGAAAATAGGACTTTGTATCACTTAGCATTCAAGCTCAGCCACCCGCAGCTGACAGAGGACAGGGCCCTGACAAATGAAGAGGCAAGTGTGTGGATAAAAAAGAGTAATGGTATGCAGGGAAAATAATTGACTATGCAAGGCTGATAATTAGTAATAGGAAAAAACCACTGATTTTGACATTTCTTATCACCACACATCATGTCTACGGTTATAACCACTATTTATAAAAATGCAGGAGTAAAATTCACAAACAGTAAGTGTCGAGTGTCAAATTTCACATGAATATGAAAGCTGTAGCCTGGCTTGGATCCCTCTAGCATTTTAAGCAACCATTGCTACTGGATTCTGCTTCCCCATTGACTTGTCTTCCAGGCATCAGGTTGCTTTTCAAGTTTCAGTCGAGGGATGACTCTTTCCCATTCTTTTCAAGGATTCAAAACTAGCCAGGTGCTTTTGCATCGTTAAAGAGTTAGGAAGCATAACAAGAAGCCCTCTTCCCCTATCACCCAGGTAGGGCTGCAGGAAAACTGCAAAAGAAATTCCCTGTGCTGCTGCTTTTACTAACAGATCTCATCTCCATTCAGATCATGAATGTACCGGAGCAGGTGGACTGAGGCAGCTTAGTTGTCACGTCAGAAGATTTCAGAAAGGAGAGAGTGATAATGTAACCAAGGAAGGATAAATCTGCGGTTGAAAGGGACAAACAGGGAGTCCCATGGTGAAGCCGCTACCTTACAGGGAGTACTAGCTTCCATGATCCTCAGGAGCCTGCAGGTAAGCCAAACTGATCCTGCCTTTTCCGGTTCTTTAACATAAGCGTTACAAAAACCAGCAGTTTCTCACAGCTCCACAATTATCTTACAAAAATAAAAAGAAGTCAGTTACTTCTTTATTAAGAACTGAATGGGAAGTCCACTCTGTGAATAGAGGGAGGTGTCGTTTCTCTGGTTTCACTGGGCATTAGATCAGGCCCTGCTACGCATTTCAAGTTTTATATCCAGACCGGCTTTGAATCCAAGATGAGACCATCTCTAAAACGTTGTTTCGGCATGTTTGCTTGCAGTTAACTCAGAAAAAGATTATTCTCTTCCTTTTAGAACTGAATACACAAATGATTGTACAGCAGCATACGGAAGAGGATGGATGAATTTTATCTAGAAATATTAACACCATATTTACAACAGGATATTATTAAAGGCTGCCATAATATGCTAAAGGATTTTCAATGCATCATCAACTGTACTTTTGCTATTAATAAACATTAATTTAGTTTGTTTCCTCAACACATTTTCTACATCCACTGCTGCTTAGCAAGTACTCTGTCACGTACATGACACCCCTCTGATGATGGTTCAGCAAATGCACAGTCAAAATAAAGCACACTAACTCTGAGTGTTACCTTACTCTGAGATGGCACTTTCCAGGAGCAGTCCATTTAGAAGACTCGGGAACTTTTGTTTTATAACGCTTTGTATACATCCATAATTGCTTCAGTAACATAGGCGAGCTTCTAGCATTTGCTGCTAAATGCTGCTGCTATGTGAATGAAAGCACAGGGGCATACATAGGGGAAAATCAAGGTCTCTCAGCTAAAAGCTGAGCACAGTTGTTTATAGTCCAAAGGCTTACACTTTTTACTCAGTGTGTAGTAAGCAAGTAATGAATAGACTTGAAAATTTCCAAACCCCTGGGGAATTTCTTTACATTGCTCTGAGGCCAGGAGTGAATGAGAATAGAGTCCAGGGTGTTTCCCTACTGGATCAGAACAAACATGCTATGGAAATAGGTGTGCTAAAACTCAACCATAACTGCCACATTTCAGAAAACAGAACTTGCTCTCTTACAGGCTGCAGTACTACAGTAGTCACACTTTAAATGACATGTTCTTAACCTTCTCAGATGGACTTGGAAAATGGGGGTTCAACCTCTCAGCTTTGAGCATGTTTCTCTACTCTCATATATTATCATATACTCTACTATCTATATATTATCATGTACTATCACATATATCATGTATAACCGCATTTTTCCCCTTTCCCTTATCTACTTAGACTGTACATTGCATGGCCAAGAATGTTATTTTCACACATCTAGTCCAAAGCCAACTTGGAACCTTTGCACAGCCCCAATTAGAAACATCACTTTTAGTAAAACCTGTCAGTGATTAAGTCAGGCCATCACTGGATTTTGTATCTTAAAATCTCACAGGAGTAAAAGAATAGGATTTAAAATGTGTTTTTGAAGCACAATGTGTACTGCTATCAAATGACATGATAACAGCGGGCAAGTTTCAGGTCCAGCCAGGAACAGATTCATTTTGGCCAGTTCCTTACTATTATTTGCCGATAACATCAACATATTTGCAACTGTCCATACCATAAGATATCACCTCTCGATCCTATCGGGCAGATTTTAAAACGAGCCTACTCCGCTTAATAGACGTTTGTCTCTTCAATGGCTCAGACACCTCTGAAAATCCCCTTCTCCGTGTGCACGCTTGTTCTAGACTTGTTCAGGCGTAGGCTTGCTTCCTCTGAAAACGTTAGCAAAACTAGTCTCTGCAGCACACCGTGATGAGCTAAACGCTTTTGCAACCAGCATGGGGGGGGCCGAGGCTGCTTGGTCTATTATGAGTAACGTAACGGACAACAAATGAGACAAATTTGGCTAAAGGTATGTATGTTTAGATCATCTATCTTTCAGAAAAAATTAGCCCTTTCTTTTTCTCTCTCTTCATCTTAAACACGTGTATCCTATATTTGAAGTAGACTATATCGGAAACCACTTTCCTTCTATCCCCACTGAGAAGGATGAACGGTAAAAAGGTGAGTTTAAATCAAGTCTGGCAGCAATAGGAACACCTTTCACAGAGAAGCGAAATTGTATTCTTGACTTTCAAATAAAAAGCACAGAGAGTAGTAATAAAGCCATGCTCAAATGCAATGATAAATACTTCTAAAAATTCCCTATCACCTCTAAAACTTAATTTTAGAAAAGCAAAAGATAAAAATCAGAGATTAGCATATTAATGGTTCCCAAACTGTATTTACAAACCTCATAAATCTGTTAATGGGTAATACTAAATAGATAAGTAATGTTAACGTAATGAAAAAAATATTAAATAATAAGATTCGCAGTCACAATCCGGGAGCATATATGCAAAATACTAAAAGGTACTAAAATGGTGAATTTCATGCATTAAAGCATGAGAATTTGCACTGTAACTGCTGGAAATAAGAAAAATGAGAACTCTCACACATACAAAGCAATCAGTGTCTTTAGGTCCAGAACAGCCTCCAGCACATTCCCGGTGGCAGCAGTCACTGACGTAGGGCCCATAGCACCGTCCATCACACTGCTCTGCGCACACTGTCTTCGTTACTAGGAGGAGGCAGGAAAAATTAGCACGTCAGAAACAAGAACTAAGGAGAGAGCTCTTCAACCGCACGCTGCTGAAGACAGTAAAACAAAACGGTGTACTGAGGAAAAAAAGCACAAAGTTTTAATGTACTTGCTTGAGCGATACTGGTCACTCATATCCTCCGTAATACCCTCCTCGGGAACAAAGACATTGCAAGGGGACTGCGAGGGAAGAATTGAGGTGTTTGCTCTTACCTTTGGAGTATGAGGTGGAACACTGAATTTCAGATTATTAGAGTTTTAGGAAGTTGATAGAAGGATATCAGAGAAAAAACACAAAGTAACAGATCAGCCTGCCACTTCCATGTGATTTCCCCCTCCCTGTGAAGAACTGCAACTCTGAGCACAAAGCATGCAGAAATTCAGAGTGAGGCCAGCAATCTCAGAGCCAAACGCTGTTCTCGATGGCAATCGACGTGACAAACAGTCAAAGGAATAACAGAACAGAATACCACCTGCGGTTTGAAACACATTCGGAAACACCACACATCCTTTCCTACATAGCACAATCCAGTCTTGACTGCTAGGGAAATGACTGTATTCTACCAAATGGCAAGCGCAGGGATTTAAAGCACCACCACACTACTCCACCTCAGCGCTCAGTCCTCTGCAAAGGACCGTCAGTAAGGGGGGTATCTTCCTCCCCTCACCCAGCACTTTGGTATTACCATTTCTTTTAAACGTTAGCTATTGTGCCACTAAGAGTTACATCAACACATGAACCAATCTTTCCTGAATGACTACAGCAAGCCATAGTTTGGCCCAATGTCTTTCACATCATAACGCAACAAAATTTCTGCTAGCCCTGTAAGTCTGACCCAATTAAACTGGTGACAGATGAACCGGGAGCCCACACTTACAATCACACTACACGTTGACACTTAGACGTACGTGCTATTTCTTATTCCCTAGTTGCTGGGGATTTTTTTCTAACTGAACACTCAAAGAGCTTTTAAAGGAAGCAGTGATATTGAACCAGCTGCAAGTAGCTGAAGTGGTCAGTAATATGCTGGAGAGGTTCATCGAGGACTTGGCTATTTTTGTATATGCAATTTTAAATATATGCATGCATCCACAACCACTTGATTTTCCTATGAACTCATAACACTATTCCACACAAGCACTTGCAAGGAAGGATCCCAGCACACAATATAAATGTCTTGCACATAAGATAAGCACAGGAGTGTCTTCATAAAAGCGGACACCCTCTGAGCAGAAGGCAATCCTGTTCATCCACAGAAATCTACAGGTGGTGATTCCAGTTGAAAGGATAAAAGCACTGAATACTCTACCTGCCTCTTTATCTTGGGGGAAGAGAAATTAACATTTTCCAGACTATACAGACCACTACTTACAGCATGTTAGGAAGTTGTGCTGTCAGCTGTATTTTGATAAGCAGCAGGGATGTCACACTTCTATCATTAACCTCTACCAATTATTTTGCTCAAAGCATTTCACTGCTTCTCTATGGAAAACACTTTTCAAGAGGTCAGAGAATGCAAAAACCCTTCCAACTTTCTGCTCCATTCTACTGTTTAATGTATTGACAACTCCTTTTATAAATACTTTCCAATAAGACTTCTCCCATCGCTTACTGGAAAAACTTCAGGTAATGCCAAAGCCTCTTGATATCCATATTTATTTAGGAGATAAAAAATGTAAATAAGCAAGGAGAGGCTGTCATTTAGAAGCCAAGGAATACAGTGACATATTTCTAGAGCAATTCTATCTTGCTGATACCAGACAGAAAACCCACAGAGAGAAAACACTTCTTTTGTGCAGAAACGCAAAGCAGTGGCATACGGTAAGTACAACGCGCGACTTGCGGTACGCCGCCACCCCGCCATCAGCTGACAGGGAAGAGTCTCGCCTCGCGTGAACCAAGGAAGGCGGCGTCCCGTCCACGACCACCGACCCATCCCTGCCAGCTCACAACTCGGCCCGCAGCGCCGCGATTCGTGCCGGACCGCGTGCCACCCGCTTCGCCCTCGATGGTGGGCCAGCCTCCCCCTCTGCCGTCAGTGGGAACACGCACGAAATGGCGCCCCTGCCCACTGAGCATGCTCAGTACTGCCCTCCCCTCCCCCACCGAGCATGCTCAGTACCGCCCACCCCTCCCCCACCGAGCATGCTCAGTACCGCCCTCCTCCCCCCTTCTAGAAGGCTCCATCTCCAGGCAGGGGCAGGAGCTGGTGTCCCCTCAGCGGCATCTCCCGACGTTTTCTTTTTAAGGAGCAGCTTGCGTTAGAGGCTGAGCGACTAGGAGCCCGAACCGGGGAGATGCCGCTGAGAAGCGTTCCTCGCCCTCGCTCCGGGGCGATTTAACCTTTTGCTTAAACCTGAAAAATTCAGGTGTGAAGCAGCCGCGCATGGAATAAATGAGCGTGGGCCACACACTTAGTTAACATTCAAAGCAATCCGCTGCCTGCGGCCTGGGGAAGCCAGGGTAACACTCGCTGCGTCATGGAAACCAGTCAGTCATGGGAGCTGCGTTTCAAATCACAAGGCATCCTCGTCGCTGCCGCTATATCGTTTCCTCACCTCAGCGCAGGCTGAGGTTAGCAGGGGGCGGCAGAAGCGGCCTCCGTCCCCGCTCATCCTTCGGTCACTCCCTCCTTTCAGGGCTTCCCCTCTGCCTTCTGCTGCCTCGTCTTGCAGGGCCGCGCGCCCAGCTCACCACGGGAAAGGAAGGAACGTCCTGGCGGTGTGAACGTCGCTTCCCTGGGCAGGAGGTCTCCTGGCAGACAGCCGGAGAAGACTTGCCAAAGGGCGAAGAGGCCACAAAAAAAGTCCCCCAAAAGCAAGGCAAAGAGAGGCGAATCCCTCCATTTAGAGAGGAAGCAGGAGAGACCTGCCCTTCCCGTGCCTGGTGTCCGTGACCCACGAACCACGCTAACTGCTCCCCTGCAGTATTCGGGTGAAGGAAGAGGCACAGTCTTCTTGTCAACTCACTAGCTGTTCCTTTTAGAAAGCCAAGAGGCTTTTTTTTTTTTTTTTTTTTTTAAAAAAAAAAGGATTACACATTTCCTTCAAGCTGAGCTGCAGATAATAGTGCTTCCCTAGGCTGCATAGTTTAAACAGCCATAGGAAACAAGCTCCAACAACAGCAATGGATTTAAGCAATTTACTGACACCTTTTCAGCAGTTTTCATACTATTAGGGTAGGACAAAAAACCTTCCAAATTATTCACCCTCCTCTAGAGCCTCACTCTAAGGCTTGTGCCACGTACAGTGTTTACAGATATTGCCATTTTTAATTCCTTGCATTTTTAAGCGACCAAAACAATTTATTCCAGAGCATGTTTCCTTCTTAAAAAAGGACACCCCTTACACTCCAGTGACTGATCCGGAGAATTATGGCCCCGTTTTCAGCACACTAAAACATAGTGCCTTGAGTAAGTGTACTCTCTGCTTACCCTTAGGCACCTGTTTAATGAGGGCCTCTACCACCTTGTTCAGAAGGGAAAACATTTTGACTTTTCCTGAAGACTAGGAAGTTAAAGTGGTTTGCAAAATCTACAATTACAGCAGGAGTTTGTTGCTCTTCTTCCCTAATTGTTTATTTTACTGGGAAAACAAACAATGCCAACAGAAATGCCAACATTTCATTCTAGGAAAAGGCCACAGCATACCTCATTTATCTCCTGGGTCACTGCCTGCTGTATTTGCATTACAACTGCTATTGAAGGTCCAGCTCTGAAGAGGAGCTGTCAGATACCTTCAGTGGCACTTTACACGAAGACAGAAAAAAAGATTAGCTCTGAATGTTTTTACGGATCATATTCGAGACAGTTGGCAGCAAAGGGTTTTTCCCCAGAAGCAAAACAAATAAAAGGCATCACTATCTATTGTTTGACGTCCTTAAACAACCTGATTGTTTGGATTCCAGTGAACATAACTCAACAGTTCAACTTCCTGCTGTCATTATCATGGGGTAGCCCCAGAGAAAATAAACATAGCTGCACAGCTTTAAAACCATGCCAGTTCATCTTTTATAACCTTCCTCCAAATACAATCAAGTTGTTGTATAGCTGTGAATCAAGACTTATCCAAAAGAGCGAAACGTAAAGGTGAGTATTTGCTGCTGCTGTTCTACCCAAGACATCAAACTATATATTCAGTCATCTCATCCAGGAGTCCTCCTAACTGCAAAGTCATGGAGGGGGGACACAACACGTGGCTACAAACGATGTACCAAGCTAGCTTACAGGTAGTGCATTTCAGTCAAAACAGCCGGGCCTGCATGGTAGCGGGGGATAGCCTGCAGAGCCATACATAGCACCCCTCGGTGGATGGATGGGGAGGGAGGGCTTGAGGAGTGACGAGGCCTTGAGCTGAGGGTGCAGAGAGATGCTCCCAGGGAACGGCGCTTGGCCCAGGTGCTGCAGCAGTGGAGGATGACTGCAGCTGCAAGGGGAATATGGAGGACTGCGGCTGCTAGGTGCTGCTGGGTGGCTCCTGCAGGAGACACATGGCTCAAGACAGCGCTGGGAACGGAGTGGGGATAGATGGAGAGAAACGGGACAGCAGCTGCTCACAGGCGGCAGCAGCAAGGCAGGGCAACCCTGCAGCAAGCCGAGAGAGAAGAGCAGAGCAATATTGAGCTCTTCCTCTTCCGGCTAACGTAGGCGGCTATTATTTACAGGGTGAGATGGTGGACAGTGGTGACAGCTGGTCCTTCTAGCAGCCCAGGCGTATATGTGAGAGGCAGGTGGAGTTTGGGTAGGGGACACCCACAAGCACACGAGCTGCCAGACACTTGGCTCTCCTTCACGTAGGACAACGTACCCGGAGGAAAGCCTTCACTAATCTGAACTAAGGCCCCGAGTTTCAAATCAGACTTTTGAGGGTCAGCACAACTACCTGCCCCAAGGCCCGCTGGCTGCTGGTGGGAGCGCATGCGATCTGAGGCTCCACATTGTTACGGGCCTTGGCCATGACACTGTGAAGAGCAGTGGCAAACGTCAAGTTTATGATGAGACATGCCACTGTGCTGGGGTCCTTTTCTAGGAGTAATGCAGAACGCTGGTTGTCAATCCTTTCCTAGTATTTCCTTGTGATAGCAATAAACTGTGTTGGGGATAGGGCGGAATGGATACTTTGTATGTATGTGTAATCAGTCAGTCTCTCTTATTGTTTCCCTTAATCTTTAATTATGTCAGGGCACTATAAATCTATGAAGGAAAAAATGGGAACTAACTGAAATCAATGAAAAAGTCTTATGAACATGCAAAGTTATTAGTGAAATACAAGGATTTTAATTAAAGATGCTGGCTCCAAGCAAAAATGCTAGGTTGCCCTGATTGATCGAAGCTGCTGGTTCAGCTCTTTCCGTCTCCCCCACCAGGCTCCTGCTCGCCCTCTTTTTGCTCTAATTGGGTACTTACTGCATCGGCACCTTCTTCTTCTAAGCAACATCAGCTGCACAAAGACTGTATAAATACAATTATGCTCCGGCCAAACTCCTGTACACATACACAGACATGCAGCATTTTACACTTGCTGGATGTTTGTGTTTCAGGTTTGATTTAAAGGCTGTTTGCCTTCTTTGCATTCCCTTAGTTGGGACTGTATTTTAATTTAGATTGTTCTCTTTTCTTGCAATGACATTCCTTTAGGACAAAGTGCACAATCTGTCATTTTAATAAAATAATGTACTTAATTTATAAAAGTTTCAATTTCTTTTCATATGAGAAGGAAAAAAACCCTTAATAGACCTCAACTGCAAAAGCAATAACAGCCTAACCATAGATTTTAAAATGTTATTAGTAACTTCCAAAAGCTTTTATATCCCTGTGTGTTGAACTTCAAAGTAGTTTACATCCTGTTTAGTGGACGCCAAATGCCCTATGAAAAACATTCCTTTTTAACAATTTCCACCTGAGCCCATCGTGATACTGAAACAAAGAATACCCTCTAAGTTTTTGATATTAGTATTTACTAATATTTTAATTATAAAACAAAAATAGATTGTTAAATGCATAATATAGTACCCCGAAATTATCTCCTCTCTATCCCTTAATGGAACAGCTTATTTAAAATTTCCTATTAATTACCCTCTTAAATACATACATTTTCATTTCATATTTAGAGGGATATTAGTCAGACTCAGATGCAGGTGGTGTTTCAGACAGATTTAAGATAGAGAGAGAGGAAAAATAGCTGGAAGGCAGCATAAGCAGCAGCTAGGTAGATGATATCCATGCAAAAACAAAAGGATCCTGTTGTTTTTCTCCCCCCCCCCCCCCCCCCCCCGTATGTGTTTTGAAATGAAAGACAGGGATTAAGATCTTTCAGATTTTATCCTTTTCCCAGGAAAATAATTTAAATCTTGTCTTGGGAGGGGGGTCTCATTACAAATTTTTGCTTCAGTGGATCAATAAATAATATGAAATTACTAAAATGTAGACATGCATCTCTGAGTTCTGCTTTTAAGAACAAAATATTTTGACTTTGGGCTGCAGTACTGTAGAAACGTTTTCCTGCACACGTTTGAAAGACATGCATCTTTCAAGGTGACTAGGTTAGGGTATATACTGTTTGTGTGATACCATTCATCCTGTCTCCAGCTTGTATCTAAGAATATCATTTATGAGCTTGAAAGTCGGGTATGTTTTTTAAAGACAGAAATGATGGCAGCAAAAGCACAACACTGCTCGGATTTTTATATTTTGAGTTTTTCTTTGCTAAAATCAATTTGCAGAAAAACAAATTTTGAAAAAGCACACTGAAGGTTATGAAGGAAATGCCTGTTGCCAGCCTATTATCACATCAGCCTTTTCTTTAAATCTTACTGTTTACCCAAGGCGACATGAGGTCAGGGAGGGAAAAGCGAAGCATACACCAAAATTAACTCCCTGTCCCTGATAATCAGAGGCTGCAGGGAACTACACTGAGAGCGTGCTTGAAAGGAAAGGGGTATAGAGCAGCTATTTCAAATTAAATATGTTATTCCTGGAAGTTAGATAACATATGCTTTTCTGCGGTTTATTATTTTAATTCCACAGTCGTGCCTTAGCCTGTCCCCACTGTTCCGATTTGAAGGGGCAGTCGTCATGAAGAGAGATAGCTGTCACTCCAGCAGTAAACCTGCTGTACAGCTCTGCTGAGCTTCTGACTGCAGAGCAACACTGCAGATAAGTTTTGCTCTCTCTGGTATTACTACGTTAATCCACTAAATCAGTTCACTCATCTGAAAGCAGTACTTTGTAGCAGGTGAGACCTTGGAAGCTGATCCTGCAGCATGGACTTCTGTAGCCACACAGTTCCAGCTGGACTTATCAACTCTATATAATGCTGCAGAGGCTGGAGCCTAGGCCTGAGCCAGGATCATATTATCCTCACATCATATAATAGCCAAGGTATTATAATATTCTCTCATGAGCTAACCACATAACGGTTCCAAGGCCTGAATAAGTCTACCCAAGTTTGGATGAATTACCCAGGTTCTTGCAGCATAATTATTTTTAGTAGAGCAACAGCCCTCTCATTAGGGCAGAGAATGAGCTAGCATTAATTAATTCTGATCTGGTCACGATATAAAAATCATTCTGCTCAGTTAGGGTTCAACCCCCTTTCTGCTATGTAGTTCAGCGTATAATCGTCATGTGAGGAAGCTTTTTCAGCCCTGACTTATTTGTGGCATTCATAAAGACTGCTAACAAAAGTAGGGAGATGCATTAGCTCAAGCCAGGCCAAAGAAGAATCAGCTTAGTATCACCATACCCAGTTCATTATACAGTTATTCCTACAACCTGCCCTAAAGCATTTTTGATCACACCAGTACGTAAAGTCCAGTATGAAATAGTAGTTTAAGAATGTGTTAAGTTTAGTGGAGTTTTAACCGTCACAGGCTTTTGCCAGCGACGTTAGCTGACGTTTTAGAACGAAAAGCAGCGCCCTGCATGGTGCAAAGCCTCCGTGGGGCACGGAGCTCAGCCGTCTGTGCTCCTCATGCCACTAGGACAGGAGCTCAGCTTCAAATCCCCGCCAGTGCTTGCACAACATTCACGTCAAGCTATCTGCCACTTGTAATTTCCTGTTATCTCATGCCCCAAGAAGCCCCTCCTCCGCAAAAAAAGTATAGTTGCATTATTTCTAATATTTCCAACAAAAAAAGACAGTTGACATTGGGCTATCCTCAGTTCAGAGAGTTAGCCGGTGCACTGGCTTGACAGTGGTTGATTTGTCACAAGTCCCACTCCTATCTACAACTGCTATCTACAACTGCTCAGCCAGGGAAACAAGCACAAGCTTGAACAGTGCTCACCTGGTGAGATACTAGCAACCATTTGATTTCCTATGAAGGGTGACTCCAGTAAACCCAATCAATTTCCACCACGCTAAATTACAAAGGAAGAAAATGCAGAGGATACCTCTATGCCTGTGTTGGGGGGAAATAGTCTTGTAGGAAAAGACAGCTCTAAACTTTCTCCTCTTTTATATTTGCTAATACTGTGACTGCACTTCTAGCTCTTTAGTGCCTGTCTGGATGGGTTGAAAGCACGTAAGGAAGAAACTCTCAGTATAGTTCTTCCTTTTTATCCACTCTCTAAATGCAAGAGAACGGGCAGACATCGTGAACAACCCTTCCCTTACTACTTCCTTTACAAAAACCCTTTATTCTCTCTTTCAGTAGAACTCAATACCTTCTGAAGTTATTATAAAGAGAACAATTCTGCAAGATAACTGTTACTTCCAAGTTCCCACTGAAATTAACAGAATATTTGGGCATTAGGGACTTTGCAGCGTCAGGCCACCCTTAAAAAAAAAAAAATCACAGGATCTGCCTTGTAGCTTTTTGCATTCCTGTAGGATTCATCTCAATGTATTCCAAAACAACCATTAGTAATCTCAAGAGTCATGCTCTATGTTGCCACCAAGAAGTCAAAATAAAATTTGAGCTAGCTTAAGATTTTTAAGAGCACAAAGGAGGAAAGTAAAACCTAAATTCTCATGGGGGAAAAGAAAACAAAACTTTTTTTTGGTAAAAACATACAGGAAAAATCTTAAAATATTTCTTAAATTATGCTAAAGGCAGAAATTAGAGTGTCCGTTTCCAATTAAGGAACGTAGGATCCCTTCTACACCATTTTCCTGTCCCTTATTTCTCAGAGTCTTGCATACTTACAGGTCTGGCAGTGATTCTCTGTGGGTCCCCAGCATCGTCCAGTGCATGACTTGTGGCATCGGCCACCTTCAGGACAGAAGGAAAAAGAGGGAGAGAGATTAGAAACTTAGCTTCCTTTCATTCTTCAGCCTCCAGAGAGTGCTCAAGGGAAGAAGCCATTCTTGTCTTAGGACGCTTTTTATGCGTTGCTCAGGTTGAAACAGTACCTATAAAAAGACCAGAAAAATAGCCAGAATTGGTGTCAAACATATATGAAATTAAGGTACTTATCTTAATGCTTTATAGCCAAAATCCCTCTCTGCTACGTGCAATTACTAGAACATTTTAGAACCAGAAAAGGTGACTAACTTAGAAGGACTGAGGAACAGTTTCATTCTCCAGTGCTATTAATACAATCACAGAATCAGAGAAGGGTTGAGGTTGGAAGGGACCTCTGGAGATCATCTAGTCCAACCCCCCCTGCTCAAGCAGGGTCACCTAGAGCACACCACCCAGGATTGCATCCAGGAAGCTTTTGAATATTTCCAGCAAAGGAGACTCCACAACCTGCCTGAGCAACCTGGTCCAGTGCTCAGTCACCCGCACAGGAAAGAAGTTTGTCCTCATGTTCAGACAGCACTTCCTGTGTTTCAGTTTACGCCCATTGCCTCTTGTCCTGTCGCTGGGCACCACGGAGAAGAGTCTGGCCCCAATGGTTACACTCTGTGTCCTACATAAGACCCTCTCATCCCTCCACAGGGAAAGGAATGTCCGTGCAGGAGAAGATACACAGTTTCATCTGAACAACAGGGCAATAAACTCAGTGCCTCTGAATAAAAGCAATTAAATGCCACCCTCCTCCCCCAAAAGCTTTCACAGTCTTCACACACGTAGTCCAAAACCACGACAATGGAAATCCCTGTGCAGCTATGTAACTCCAACAATGTTTAAACTCACAAGACCCTTCCTTTTCTGACTGAAAGCTCTCTACTCACCTGCAGCTGTAGTTGTGTTTCATGATGCTTCCCCCCGGTGCTATGGCCAAAGCAGGGCCACTTGCAGCACCTGCCTCAGAGCCAGCAAAGCAATGGGATTTTGGAGGTGACACTCAACAAAGCCCATATGCACACCACTGAGACCAGTCCCCCAACAGAAGAGGAGCTGAGGGTGCTTTCATTATCAGCTGCAGAGGGCAGGCCTTTATAAACTACCTCATAAGTAGGGATTGAAACCTTCTGGGACAGAGGAAGGAGTTGAAGTCACGCCTTCCATTTCACGGGTAAATGCTAAGCACTGAGCAGGGAAAGGGAAAGCAGGCAGGACTGGTCCTGGCACGTCCTCCTCTGGCTGCATCTCACAGTATTTGGGAAAACACCTGAGCAGTACCACGCCAGTCCTGCCAGTGAGGGAACGGAGGCCTCATTCTGCAGCTCCCATCCAGACTCAGGCCAGAGCTCGGACATGCTCCCTTTCTTAGTGCTTCGCCCTCCTGAAGTGCCCAAATCCCCCAGAGCCTGCCCAGAGAGCCTGCCTTGCTGCACCTGCGTCCCAGCAGCTCAAGCAGAGCGGTCAGGGTGCCTGAGGTGCAGGCATCGAGTGCCTGAATCACGCACCTCAAGCGACTAACAGAGAGACCTGACATAAGCACTGTTAAAGACTATGAGCAGTCTTTATCTCTGCTCTTTTTACGACAGTACCCTAGCTTCATCTTTGATTAAACTTTTATTCATCACTGAATACTATGGAGAACCTACTAAGCAAACGTCCACTTCGAACCTGATCCAAAAGCTCGCTGAAGTCATCGGGAACCTTTCAATCCCGTAGTAATAGCTGTTGCTGTGCATACAGCCCCGTTGTTACACTCTGCACTGGATCAAAGACCTTCCACATGCTCCCGCTTTGGAGGCGCTGTTGGTTAAAATGCAAAAAGGTCTCTCGGCTAAGGCTGGATCACCCCAAAAGAAAACATTGCTCCTCTGCTTGCAATGTACTTATAATATGTCAAATATGTGAGCAAAACCAATGTTGTTACAGTGTGAAGTTGCACTTTGTGTCACTGCTTTTTCAAAACTACTGATCTTCGCTCCGATACTTGCACAGCATTGATAGCACTATTGATTATGTGTATAGTAATTACACTCTGTGTGCCAACTACCTTGTTAAAACTGTTGGCTCCTTGCTGCATTCATGTTCGCTGAGAGCAATTATATTTGGGAAGCGTTGTTGCTGACATCACCAGCACCTAATCTGCTGTCGCGTTCTACCATCTGTTTCTTCAGAGCGCAAATGCATTATAACTCCATAAATGCAAGCTCATTCTGGCTGGCAGTGAGGGCACTCCATCTGGCATGAATAATGCAACTTTAATCAGTAATAATGATTATTATTACTGTTAAGAGGCTACTGTAGCCCTGTGCAGAAAGCTGATACATCAAAATTGATTTCATAAGAACAAAAATTTAAAAAGAAGGCGAGGCAAACAGCAAAAATGAGGAAGAATTTTCACAGAAGAGCCCCTTAGTAAGATACCGTTTGTTTGCTGGTTTTGTTGCTCACCCAAGTGGATAAAAATCATCCCCATGAAGCGGATTTTATTAACTGGCTATCCCTGACCAACAGAGCAGGCAGAAAGGGGAAGGGTCCTGGCTGCACGTTCAAATAACCTTTCCATCCCTGCCTTTGCTTGCTCATCACCAGAGCCGGAGCACGCTGCCGGTCTCTGAGCAACGCGGGAAGCTAGGGAGGAGCCCTAACCCGCGGGCAGCAGCACCTCCTCCTCCTGCCAGACTCTGGCTCGTGTTCCCTGTTCTTGCTCATGGTCAAATCTCAGAGCACAGTTAGCTCAGGAGAAGTCCTGCAGCTGGATACAGGATGAAGCACTGCACAGATCACTGGTTAACTGCACATTCCTGAAGCAGAATGAGGTATCAGTTTGGCTGTTTCTTCTCCCTCTGCCCTGACTTCTACCGGCTCTGAAGCACATTGTATGCACTGGGCGTTTCACTGCAATTTGTATAGTAAGGTAACACAGAGGAAGAAACTTCAAGCGTCCCTCCAAGTGCCTTCTGACTAGAGAGGCCTCCTACACTTCTGCAAAAGCTATACTTAATATAAAAATCCTTGTATTTGGAAATCCTAGGTGAGCTGATCCTCAGCATGCAACCAAAAACGTACTCAGCCAGCTCTACTCATCCTGGAAATAAAAGTAATCCAGCATCTTCAAAAGTCATTTTTAAAGAATTTTAACTTGCACGCCTGCTTCCTGGTACATGACTTTGTTTGGCAGTGTCAGATGATCATTTGCATTTAAATAGAGATATTTAACAATACAATATAGCAGGGAAAGGCTGCCAGTTTTCTTTTTTCTCACTGGGAACCCAATGTGTCTGCTTCATTGTTTTCACTGCTCTCAGCTGCACAGACAAAACAAGGAGCTGAGCTTGTAGGCAGCACACCTGTGTGTGAATTACATTATTACCAGTCTTTTTGAAGGTCAAATATACTGAGAATTAAAAACAAATCTCCTCCAAACCATGTGTCTATACTGGTTCGTTTGTTTGAAAAGAAAAATAACTTTGCTCTCTGTATGAACGGGTCCAGATTCTGCCCTCATGCAACTCAATATTTCACCTGTTTTTTCCCACTGTAGTAAGGACAGATTGCTACCCATTAAAGATCAGTTCTGTAAATCTAAGACAAAAGTAGTCCCACAGAAGTTAACGTAAGTAGCCAGGAGCGTAAGGAGCGTTCATGGGAGGAACTGTTCTCTGGATTAGATCTAAACGTCAGGCTTAACAGATAATAACTCTATTGGCCCCAAGAACGATGAGGTCCTTAAAATAATTGTACTGCTTCTCACAGATCTTTCCCTATGTTATTTCTTCTGGTATGTTTCCAAGTTATGCGTTACAACAGCCATCACAAATAGGTTGGTGAAAGATGCAATTTTCCATTTGCAGTGAGCCAAACACAGATTTGAGCGAAATTCTATTAAACAATTCTTTGCATAAAATAGATTATTCCTTCTTATTTTATTCTTTGTGTCTCTAAAATACCCCAAAACGCTCCAACACACAAAAGCAAGTTCTAAAAGAAAGAACTAATGAAGAAATGTCAAACCATGAAACTGTAAAAGTGTTCTCCTTTTTGTCTTAATGCAACAAAGTGCATAAAGTAATAGAATTCCTTCCTACGATTTCTTCCACTGGCCCTTGAGATCAAAAGAGGTTGAGCGTCCTAAAGTCCTGGAGGCAATCAGTAGGACCTAAGAACACTTAGCACTTGTTAAAAAAAGCTCAAACTTTCCAAAAGGAGAAAAATTCCACCTGTAACAACTCATCATATTATGTTCTTCCTTATAATCAAATAGTGTTGCAACAAGTCGCTGGAATTTAGCCAAAGAAAAAATTTCTAAAGGACAAGACCTTGTTAGTGCTACCGCACCCATTTGCTACATTCTTGTTCATTAGCGGAGGCACACAAGAAAAAAGGAAATTTTTCTTCCCTAACTGACACATGAACAGGAAGAACCTGGAAAAGCCTGCTGCCCCTCTACGGACATGATGCCAGGCTGCCTTTCTGCTCCTGAACACTAGCATTGCTCTGAATGAATGATAACATTCTACTCATCAGAATGCAGAAGAGGAGGGAAGGAGGTAAAAGGAGGCTTACCTAATTTTTCCAGGGTTTGTTATGAAATCTAACCTTCGAAAGGGCAGATGGCCGTTAGAACACGTGAACTGATTTTGCTTTGGCAAATTCCGTGCAGAAGACTGATGGCTGGATTCCCTGGCTCCTTCCCCCTTGGCTGATACTAATGCAACATATCTTCATCATGGAGCCCAGGGCACGGTATAATGCCCAGCACACTTTTATCCGTGGCAGATGCCATGCCGCTGCTCTCCTAGCCAGCAAATGTCAGCAACAGAAACCATTTGCTCGCTAGGTTGGGGATGACTCAGGTTACTGCATCCTTGTGCTGCGCTGAGAATAGAGAATGGCTTTCCTTTGGCTCCAGACTGACTGTATTATCTCAGGAAGACCAGTAAAACCATGAAAGACTAAGTTACTGACAAGCCAAGAAAAATGAAGTCTTTCCCTTAGCTCTGAGCTCGGTGTAGAGCAGAGACGAACGCTGCCTCTTTCCCGCCGGCAAGCCCCACTTGCCTTGAGGAGACCACTGTCAGCAGGAAAAGAAAAGCAGAAGGATCAGAAGAAACAGTCACACTTTGCACAAAGTTTGCATTTTAGATGGTTTCTAGCAGGTTAATAAATCATTAATAAATGTTAGCATGTCTGTAACATATCAATACTGAAATGTGAATAAACACAGCAGGAGGAAGGGGCTTTGGTGGCTAGAAGCCGTGGTTATAAGCAGCTTCTTTACTTGTCTAACAGTCTAAAATAATTAACTATCAAAATAGCTATAAACCATTTATTAGCTTCCATAAGCTACTTATAAACTCATCCTTAACCTAAAAAATTAACTCCTGTAAAAATGCTAAGCGATGCCATATAGGTGTTCCTGGGTATAAACTGCCCTAAAGTCCACAAAGCTGCAGGCACACGCTGCAAGAAGAGTCTTAGTCTCTTTTTTTTTTCATTGCTTAGACACGGCATAAGGTTTAAATAGGGTTGCGTGTTGTTTTTCTAAGCAGTTAAAATTCCTTAATTTTATGTATGAAAGATACATTTGATAGCAAAATCCAAATAGAATTCAAACACCCTGGCAGAGCATTAACAGGAATTAAAGATACTATTGTTGTGATGAATTGTTCTGCCTTTATCAGGCTGTAATGCTTTCCCTCTCCTTGTCTGCCAATTCCTACTGTCACACATTTATTCATTCACACTCCTTTGTTAAGTAAAAAATCATTTTGCACTTTCTACCGGCCCCTGTCCTAGCCTTCAGGTCTCTTCTATTGATTTGAAAGTTAATTATTGAAAAGAGAGGCTCATGCTTTTCAGGATTTCCTTTTTTTTTTTTTTATGGCAGAAGAGACATGCCTTGCAAGAGAAAGTAAAACTTTTTGTAAGAGAAGAAGACAGACTCTTACAGAAATACCTACGACTCGTCTTCTCTCTCTCCCAGTAGAAGCATTATTGGATATAGAAATCTAAGGGCCAGACCCGCTACTGCTGTAAAACTGCATTGTTTTCACTGATTTCGGGTGAGTCCAACCCCAGCGTATATCGCCAAATGGTTCTCCAGCATGGGATTAGCCCCAGAAAATTCAGGTGGGTTTTTTTTTGTTTGTTTTTTTGTTTTTGTTTTTTTGCTGTGGTAAATGGCAGCACTTCAACTGTCCTTTCCACCTAGTATTATTGCTTCTACCTTAACGTCTTCCTGCCTCATTGACACACCCTGCCCAAACCTTAAAAGAATCCCTTTATAGTGATAACTTGCAGAGGGATCATGGGGAATATCCATGCTGTGCAAAAGCACAGCACCTTTGGTGGACAGTACCACCGTCCATAAGCGAGATGTTTTCCAGAGCCCACCCCAGATGCCCTTAATGCCAGATGTGGGTATCGGCAAAACCTCGTTCTGCAAAGAGGTTGCCTTCCCACACGTGGTTTCTCCGAGGGCCTCTCCCTCCCCAGGAGCGGTTCCCTGCGGCTGCTCAGCCCGCTTGGGCCCCGTGACGGTGAAAGCAAATTCCCGCTAACCATCTCATTTCCACTAGGGACTCCCAAGTCTGCCATTCAGCCCCATTCAAGCCCTCTCTCCCCTCATCTTCCTCCGTAGATAAGGAGAGAGAGACGCACACAAATGGAGAGGGGCTCAGACACAGGCAGCTGAAAAGAAACTAGCACGGGAAATGAGTGTGTGAAATGGAAACAATCCAGAGGTACACGCTGAAAGACAGGCAAAGTGGGAGAGAGGGGGACAGCGAGAAGGAAAGGCAGCAGGGAGGGTGCAGAGAGAAAACTGAACCAGCACTGGAGGAAACAGAAAAACTGAAAGCAAAGGGGGGATGCATTGTCATGAGTAACGCGTGATGGAGACAAGCCTGGCGTGCACACCGGGGCTGGCAATCTGTTGAGAACTCTGAAATTACAGCGTATCGCTAGATATGCTGGTGGCAGACAGCTGTGATTCGGAGAAAGATTGGCCACCAGAGGTAAAGGAATAAATGGAAAGTCAAGGAGAGCATGTCGGCAGCACCGAACGGGCTCAGGCCAGTGAATTCATATATATCATTGACAGCTGTGGACTGATAGGAAGCTCACTGTGACGTTACTATTCAGCTGCTACAGAAAAATGTCTTCAGGCCACAGTGACGACTCAAGAAAGGAACCTGAGGGGGGAAATGAAGACGCTAGTTATTTTTCTCTGCCCGAAGCAGACAGCACTGGTAAGGCAGTATGACTCGATGCATTAATTTGGGGTTTAGTCATCCACACAAAATAAAAACCTTCACGTATGACATAGTCTAAAACTTTACACTGATTAAGCAATTAGGAGCTATTAATTATCACCGCTTTTAGCTGTTAGCACGGAGCAATGCAAGTGAATTCCCCCCACTGTGGTGGTGAATTAGTTCCAATCAGCATCAAATGCATTTCTCAACACACACGTAGGGATCCCAAGCAAATTGGGAGACACAGCCAGAAGGCTGAAAAGATGAGTCAAACTATACCTGCCGCTTGGCAGGCTCACCAAGAACAACAAGCCCTCAGGAATCTTTCTTTGTAATCGTTACTGTTAAAAAATATATTTCCTTCCAGTAAGCCATAGATAACCGCACATCCTCTTGGACTAGCATATAGGGGCTGGCAGGGTATGCAAGTAAAGCTACTCTGGAACTGTCAAATGGAGCAAGGTCAGTAAAAAAACCTAAAAATCAAGGTGCTGAAATATCAAGTTGTAATGCCACCTTGCTGAGACCCAAGGGACTAAAGCACTGAGCTCGCGTGGGCTTTCCCCAGCTGCCTGCAAGTTCTCCTCCCACACACCGGCTGCAGCACCGCTGCTAGGACGTGGGGGACGTATATCCCGTTTTCTCCTTTGCTTAGTGTGATGAAGCCCCTCGCCTCCCACGACAGCAACCCCACAACCACGCCATAGGCCATTCCCCATCGGGAGAGAGCGTAGATCGTCCAACCCACCCCTCCCACGACGAAGCAGGGAATTCAAGGGCCCCTAAGCAAGAACTGGGCCCAGCGCACCACCACTCCCATGTTCTTACCCCACCACCTAGCAGGGTGATAACTGGGAAAGGGGCACACCTAAGGATCAGTCCGTATCTCCAGGTCTGTTTGTGCTGCCTTGTCTGGTGATCACTTAAAATTCAGAATTTCAACAGAAGGATTAGAAGAGCCCCTGACTCAGACCAACCTTAGCCCAGCAGTGAGGCAGTTTCCATCGGGAGGTGGGAGAGAGGAGACAGGGATATGAATGCCCTCCGGCAAAGGAGAAAACTGAGCCTTGCTCTCCCACATCCTGGGGAACTTCTCGAGTTATCAACGTATTTCATAAAAGGGGAGAAAACTCAGTTTTCCTATTAAGGAAAACTCAGAGCGAGAAGAAAGCTGCTCTGGGAGGGCAAGGCAGCAGGCAGGCATTGTAGAGGGTAGATTCCCAGCAGACAGAGACCATACAAGTCTACACTTTCTAGGCGTTTATATTCACTTCTGTGTGTGCCACTGGATTGCTCCTGGTGGCTACAATTTTAACGGGCCTTCTCCTCAGCATGGGGTGCTGAGGTGCCTGAGTTTCATACCTAAGGAGCTGCCATTGCAATGCTAAACTTGGTGACGCTTCCGTGCACCGGGATACTGCCTGTTAGCTGTCAGCCCCGGTGCTTGGTTTGTGGTATGACAACATACGAAATTGAAAAGCACAGACAAGCAAAGCAGCAGCAAAGACTCCTACTGAACACAGCAATCGGATGTGAGGCCATCATTGCACCATTACAGCAAGCAAAGCGGAGGTGCACATTAAGGATATTTGCTTGTACCCATATTAGTGTCCGTAATAAAAAATAAGCCAGATATCCTTCCTCAGGTGCAGCAGCAGACTCACAGCCTGATGCATAATCTTGGCTGAGAACTGAACAAGTTCCTTTCTCTGACACAACGTGTAACACCGGGAGAGAAGATTTTCATGGGAGGTGCTCAGTAAACTCCACGACACATTGAAAAGTAAATGCCAAGGCTGGGGGTGTTCCTGTGCTTGTTTAATACCAACTCCTCCACCCCTCAAACAGATCAACTAAGTCAATACCGCATAAGTCAAAATAATGTCCTGTGATAATGTTCCTGTAACGCTGCCAAAGCAGTAATAAAGTTAGAAGAGAGGGGCATACAGTTTTCATTTTTTAAGCAAAGTAATAACCTTAGAGAAAGGAAATGAGAAGCTGGAATTGAAGTGGCTTTTAAAAGTCGTTTTACTTTTTCTTGATGCCACTTAATATTCCAAGAGCCTGGCTGGGTGCAGTTAGGTGTGTTAAAGTTTTAATAAACTTTTGACTCAATTAGATGGAAATTTTAGAAAGCCACTCCAAATTCCCATGAAATTTGGAGTCCAGTTTTCGACAAACTTTGCCTAAGTATCATAATGTGCTTATTCAACCGTAATTGCTTATTCAAAACATATCTCTGGCTAACCTAAACAGAAGTGATTATTACAAAACCATTATTGCACAACAGAAGCCCTGTCTCTGTCTGGAAACGATGCTTGGGTATATACTCTGATATTTAGATGCAGCGCTTGCTATACACAAAATATTCAATGAAAATAATCATGCAAACAAATGTCAGGCTGCAATTTCATGGATAATTTTCAGCTCTCAGTGAGCAGAGGTGCTCCTGTGGACCTTCTGTAACTATCACGTGGAGGTAACACAACGAATTCAGTAGGCAGGAATGTTTTCATATGTAGCAATTTGTATAAAACAACTCGAAAACCCTGAACCCAGTATCTTCCTCTGCAAGTATTCCAAACGTTGCACCGCTGCAGAAACACTCCACTAATGAAGGCTCTTACGGGGTTTTCGAAGTAAATTACAAGCTCCAAAGTGAAGACCACAAGGAAGATTTTGACATGCGAAAGCTTCTTTGAATACTGGCCCAACGAGACATGAACGTGGAGCTCCTACCGAGAGGGAGACTGGGAGGGGATGCAAGGAGCGTATATCCTACAAAGCCACCCCCCAACGCTCCTCGTTCTGCTCTGCTGCTTTCTACCCCTGTTGCTCAGCAGATGCAAACTTCCCTTCAGGTCACCCAGCTTCTTTCGTGTCCAAGGCACCTACTTGCCCGTTGGAGGTGTGACAGGACCAAAGAGAAGCTCCTGAAACAGCTCCCGTCTCGAGCAGAGCGGTGGCCCAGGCTCTTTAGCCAGCCTGTCCACTAAAGCAGCGCAGGAAGTCTGGGGACAATTCCGAGAATTGCTGCTAAGTCAGGCACGTGTGACAAAATCCTTAAGAAATGCAGACATGAGGATAGGAGTAGAGGCTTGGGCTGTTCATGCGTGGTTGTGTTTTTTATGCAAGCAACTCAACAGCGAGGAGAAGGCCACCGCAAGGCCAGCTGGCTGGCCCTGCCACTGCCACCGAGCGAGGAGCCCGCCCGCACTCCCTGGGCAGCAGAAGCAAACGCAACCGAGTCTGAGCAGGGGAGAAGCGGCTGGGACGAGCGTCTCACGGAGCTAACTACAGACAACTTCCAAAAGGAGGGAGGCACCCACGAGTCTCCAGAACCAGCAGGTGCAATTAGGCGGCTGATTTTAGTCTTTCTTGTCTTCCCCTTTCCCCAAGCAGCTCTTCAAAGGCAGCTAGCCGAGGCTTGCAGTGAAAGACCAACCCCACCCACCCACCTACTCACTACAAATCTGCCAATTACCGGTCAGTTAGGCTATTTTAACTATTCGGAGTATTTGGGGTTTATCTCCTATTTTCAGGAAACCCCGGTGCCCGTGACGAAGCCAGCTGCTTACACGGGGAAGGGACGCTTTCATTTAAACCGAAAGTCTCTCCCTGGTGTAAAAACAGTGTTTACCCGCCAGTCTGCTGATAAACAGGTGCTATACAGTAATACATCGTACACATACAGGTTGCCTTTAAAAGATAAGCATTTACCAACAGTTGCCGCGCGCTGCTACGGGGAGCACTGCTTAAATCCTGTCGCTGTAACTTGCTTGTACCACAGCGGCACGAACTGTGCCTCTTCACGGGTGACTTTCTCACCACAGCTGCTATTGGACGGAAGAAAGAAACCCCGCAAGACAGCTCCCAACTTCGGGGAGGGGAGGGAGGTTTGCTTTGAAAAAAAAAGCATTTTTCACCGCAAAGAGACGCCTGTGTCGCAGACCCTTCAGAAACTTTTACCGCAGCGCCGTCCTCTCCGTGTCCGTGACTGCTGAAGATCCCGGGCTCTGTAGCGCTTCTCTTGGCAGTTGCCTCGATTAAGCTCTGGCAGCCTGTTGCAGCTCTAAGCGATCCTGTCCCTCGCAGCGCTATTTCTTCATTTTGGCCAGGTATGCTTGGGCTTGTTCCTTACTTTCTATTCAGCGCGCTCAGCTGGTAGAGGCCCCGTATCTCCATTAAACGCCACATCCACCTTCTTTCCTAATCTGTTTCAAGGGCATTCACCCATTCACAAATCCCTTCTGAAAACGCTGGCCGAAGGCGTTTATCAGGCAGCTTAACTGATTCCCTTCGTTCAAAACACGCTGTTCGGAGCTGAGGAAAGCAACCCCGGGCAACCTGAAGCAATTCAGCTCGCTATGCTAACGCCAAGTAAGTTCATGGCACCGCTCGCTCTCGTGTACTACAAGCTCGGAGCGCAGCAGACTTACTTCACACCGTTTATTTTTCTTCCATCTTTGGTTTCATAAGCTTGGCAAACACTATGCTTTAAAACCAATTCCTTCTGTTAGTGTTTTTTTTCTTTCTATTCTAGGTGAGTACCGAAATTCTCTCCTGACTAGAGCGGCTTGAACTGCAGGAAAAGCAACCTCCACGTGCACCGAACAAAACCGGCTTGCGGCGCTTGCTGGCTCTCTCCGTTCCGCTCTGCTTTAAACCTTCCTTCCAACCGAGAGATCCGTGACTGCTGTTAAAATGCAGCGTTGCAAGCACTCAAAGTGCGCTCCACCTAGAAGGAGCTTTCACAAAATTCTTTAGTTATTTGAGGCTTTTTATCTCAAAGACCAGCTTCTGCTCCTGGCTTTGCCCCGCTGGCGCCTGTCGCTGCGAATGTGCTCAGCGCCGAGCCCACCTGCCTGCCGCGGCCCCGCGCTCGGGTCTCCAAACGCGCGCGTAAAATGTTAATTGAACTTCAAGTAATAACCTCAGTGAAAGGTTATGATTTAGTAAACTCTGCAATAACAAATGTCTTCAGCGTATATTTTCTGGAATGCCATTTTCTCTGTAGGTAGTTTCCAATCTAGATGCACACCAGAAGCGATACGCTCGCTATTCTGAAAGTTGGCTTTAAGCATGAATTAGTCACTTACCTTTTTTCTTTTCGCCAGCAGACATAAATATACTGCTGCTACTCTGGCTTTCTTTACAGCAAAATCCTACCTCTTTGAAAAAGAAGAAAAGGTCTTGCAGGAGAGTAAGCCTGGACCAAACACAGTTATCTCACATGCGTCTAGGTACTGAGGGCTAGGATTTTGATTTCTGCATCTGTTTTACATGTAATTGTCTCCTGTCCTTGCACAGAATCCACTGGTCTAAAGGAAAGTTTCCTGTGGAGTTACAGCTGCATTCAGCTCTCCTGACGCTTACTGTGACGCCCGGGAAGAGGGCTTCATCCACCACCCCTCTCTGACCGGGACTCCCCGCTGGCACCAAAAAAGCACGGGCCCTGCAGGACCATCTCTTCTGGACGGCCCAGTTCAAAACACTGGTAAGCAGATGTGTAGCATTTTAGATGACTTAATCATAACATAACCAAGAGGTGGTGGAAGGGTGGGACCTTAGCCCGAGACTGCAAGGAGCTGAAGTACCTTAGTTTTCGTAAGTATCACATAATTCCTTCAGAACTCAATGCCCAATGGTTTGACCCAAGTATAAATTTCCAGATAAGCCACTACGTGTAAAAATGATCCTTTCAAATACTGCAACTTCTAGTACACAAAATGAATTACTGTGCTCTGTGAAGAATTACAAGGGCACTACCGAACACTAAATCAACGGGTTGGCTGCCCTTCCGACCTCATTCTGCAGCTGCCGCAAACGGCTGTGCGCAAGCTCTTGCAATCAAGTGCAAACACTGTTAATACCCGGTGGAGAACAACACTTGCACTTACCTATACAAAATGCCATGCAAATATTCACTATCACATTTCACAGAGGGTATCCTATAAAGGTATACAGTGTGCGTGCTGAAACGGATGTTTGTATATCTACATGGCTGATTTTCTCCTATACCAGTTAACAAAAAGTACAAGGCATTTGGCTTTAAATGAGACTGGCATGAAGAGACTTTTTTGCTGAGCTAAGTTTCTACCGAATTGCTCCCATTCCTGCAATGTTTTAAAGGAGGATCCTTTTAAAAGCTGTAATACTTTTCTGCGCTGTTTTTAGCGGAACTCTTTTTGCTAGCAGGTGGAAATCTCAAAACAGAACACGGTCCAGCCAACTTTCAACTATCTGGGCCGATGGGGTAGCAGGTTAATGTAAAAAAAGCAGCTCACAAAGGGAGTGTAACAGAGTAAAAGAAAGGAAGAAAAAAAAAGGAGGAGAAAGGATATGGAGTCAACACTCATTCAAATCAGCTGAATGCATACCATACAGAGATGGGTATGTCAAATACAGCCATAGCGCTTCCAAACACATCCGCTCCCCGGGAAGGTCAACCACAACCTGGACTGTCTGTGCCAGCAGAACTGACAGCTGCCTTCCCAAGCAACCGCGTGACTGGCCGGTCTATTTTCTGATCCTTTAATTAAAATGCAAAGCACTGGCTAAATGGTAAACATTTAACTAGATTTGCCTCTACGTTCCAACGTTAATAAAGCACATGAAAAATACATCTAAGAACCAGCTAATTGGGGGCTCTCCAGAAGTAGCTGTAAACGAGCAATTATAATACAATTGGGGTAGGGTTCCTCAGGGATCATTGCAAGGCTGATGTTTTTTAATATTCCAGACAAAGGTTTGGAAAGTGTTATAAAATCCAAGGCCATAAAACATACAGATGACACAAAAACTGAAACCCCAGCAAATTACAGTGAAGAGCAGCCCGTATTACAGTCAACCAGGCTAGCTGGTAACCTGGAGCCACTCGGACCAGATTTCTTTTGTATGGCCAAACATAAGCTTGTACACTTTCAGATAAAGTATACAGGCTACCACCTGAATCGTGTGAACCTGGAACACAAGGGATACAACTTTTACTTCCGTATATAGCGTTGGTTCAATCAGTTGATTAAAATGCTGTGCATGCTTTGGTTTCCACCTTGTGAAAGGACATTGAAAAATACAGGTATTTTACATGGAAGAGCAGCTGAAATTATTCTAGAGCTGGAAAGAAATTCCTCCCAGGGAGGGAGGTAAGACCCTTTATCGGTTTTGCTTATGAAAAACGAACAGGAGGTGAGCTGATGCCCGTGGATTAGCAATTTCTGCAGGGAGAAAACGCTGGGTACTGCAGAGCTACCTAAGCCAGTTGAAGAAGGTATAAGAAGAAGCAACATCTGAAATTAAAAACTATATTCAAATTACATGCAGCTATTACGATGTCCTTTAATAGCAAGGAAGCAACCAGCTTCTGCGGGATAGCTGCTCCTCTGCAAAGCTTCAGACCGATGCCAGGAGAGCAAGAGGAGGACTGGGGCCCCGCACGAGCCCAGCCTGTGGCCCCAGAGCTCCAGCCGGGTGGCATCACTCCTCCCGAGCCCAGTTGGGGCTGCGTCTGCCCCTGAAACTCAAAGCCGGTTTGGAAGCTCAATGGTTGGTAAATGGCTTTGGTTGGAAAGATCAATGCAAGGTAAATGGATGACGTTTTGGGGCCTCTGCATACAGGAAATCAGCTCTGATGGCGTCACAAGGCTTCTTTTGCCCTTAAAGTATGAAACAGTAAGTAAAAAAAGAAGGAAGAGATTCTAAAGCTAGTTCATCTGTGATACATCGTGGATTGTTGAACGGGTACATGGCTAAAGACTAAGTCTTTGTTTCCTATGCACCACGTAACAACGTAAGAGTACTTCTGCATCGCTCAGAAACTGTGTTTTTACGTTATCAGGTGCAATTAGCTATAAAGTGATGACAGAAGAGTACTAAGTTATGAAGCAAGTTCTAGCAAGTAACTGAAGCTGTTCTGCTTGAAAAAAATCTTGCTAAAATTCCAGCTCTTTCTCACAGCTGCTAGGGGCTCAATCCAAAAGCCAGTTCTAGCCAAGGGAAACATTTCCAAAAAATCTCAATGCACTCTAGAATCTGAACAGAAATTCCAGTTCAGGACAATACTTAAAAACATGCTAATTTTCACAGGTTTCAGTTGAAGCTGGGCACGCATTGACATGCAGTTCTGCATTTTTCCTGAATAATTTGTTATAAAGTAGTATATTTTTTTTTAGTTTGAAGGAAAATGAAAAGTAATCTTTTAATCTTTATTATCCAAAGAGCTACCAGCTCCATCACGAATATGCATCCATACAGTTTCAGTATCTTTAAATGCATTATTGATTTATTTGAATCTATGCTATTAGCTACGCACAATGACCTCAACTCAATAATTCAAACCCTTCAGGCTGTTCTATGAAACAAAATCTCCAAGTAAAGCTCAGCTGAAAATTCTGCTTTAACACCACAGTCCTTGTCAAAACCTGCCCAAGAGCTCACCTGGCACAACCCGGTTCTAGTATCGTTCCTGCTAACAACCAAATCAAGGAGGTCTTTAAGGACACCGAGGACAAAGATCAAAGCAACCTAGTTTTCAGAAGTGCTGAACCTTTCCTAAAGCTGATGAGAGAGGACGAGTTGTCCCAGTCTACAGCAGTTTTAAGCAAGAAGCCTAATCCTTATCATCTGCTTTGGGTGCCATCGCTGAGAAGTGCACCTTGGGTTTCTAGTTCCAAAGGGTAGGCCTCTACCCCCCCTTAAATTAAAGGACTAGATCCAACAGCTGGATGTGTATCAGGGGGAACATGCTCTTGCAAAGCATGGCTCTAACGGAATGACAAAGACATGTTTGCTTGAATCCATGGATCATTTTTGGAAGGAGAGAAGAGAGATGTTCAGAGTTGCAGGCGTGAATTCAGTAGCACAAACCTAATGGGAACATTTTGCCGCTAGAGTAAAGCATTTTTGGTATTCCCACTGTTAGGCGTCCAGCTTAAAGACCTCAGGTTGAAAACACTGATTTCAGGTAAATGAAAGAGAAAGCTGCTTTCAATTTACAATTAATTTAAAAAGCTTCAGGTACAAGATACCAGTATGGGAAGGCCCTACAAACAGTAAACACTATTATCATTTCACTGTGAAAGTCAAAACGCCAGGCACAGAGGTATCTGTCCTCAGAGAATTGAAGTATGTGTGGTCCTTGATACAACGTTTGTTTATTCCATTTCTGCTGTCACACGGAGCTTTACGCCGGCAGCCACCGGCTGTATTCATCTGAACGGTAACACTGTGCAATTCAAAGGCCTCTAATATGAGTTTTTCTGCACGCATTTGATCGCAACACAAAGCAATGTGTAGAAAGCATTTCCTAAAAAAAAGGAGAAGCAGCATCTAGGATTCGTACATCTGCAGTATTTCTATCACAGCGTAACGTTAAGACGCTATGGCTTTTTCACCTGGCTTCTTAACAGCGATGTGACAATGAAAGCCTGCACAGAAGGGAATCAAAAAAGCATTACCGCCCGAGTTCACCGGCCAGATTCGACTCTGTCTAGCGCTGATGTAAATGAAGGGTAACACCACAGAGTCAGCAGATCCAAGACATGGATAATAAGCACAGAGGCAGGGGACTGATACTATTTCAGAGCATCTTCATTCACTCCACCCTTTCGTCTTCCTGCTCTGCCAACTGCCTTGGAGCTGCAGGGAGGGTTGTGAGGGAAATCCTCCCCAAAGTGGGACCACCGTCAGCTGCTCTGTTCGGACAAGAAAGAGAGCAGCAAGGGGAGCCTGGGGGTCGGCCACTGAACGCAGGATGAGCAGTGAGGAGTGCGACTGAGCTCCGAAGCATGCGCACAGTGATGCACTGTTGCTCCTGGAAGGACACTGCCATTTATGTCTGCCTGCTGGGGTTCGGTCTGGCATATTCAAAGAGCTGGCAAGCGTGCAGAAGGGTTGCTCCTTGGGCTCTTTTCTGAAGGTGGGTTAACGTTCTTTAAGACAGGCACAGACCATAGGGGGAATTTCACATCCGCTACCGAAGACAGCTGGAAACAACACTAGGGATGCCAAAACACCTAACTGCGCTTTAGGTTTTAGGACCTGCTCAAAGTATCAAGGATCTGATTTTAACACTCACTCCAGTTAGCACCCTCTGGTACCCATAATATTCTCTCCCTACTGCGAAGGTTGCAGGGGAATAGCCCTAGCAGTTTCTGGGACATAAATTACCCCTCCATTGCTGCCTGCCATAGCTAAACAGGCCAATGCATCTACCCAGGCATGACAGTCTTATGTGGTCACATGTTTACATGGACTTTCCTAAATTAGTACTAGTACTGACTTTGTTGAGCTTGACGCAGAGGATTTTGCTGGTTTACATTCACAGATTGACGCAGCCTCTCTGACGGACTGTCTCCTCCTCCTGCAAAGATTTTTAGATTAGCAGCAAGAACCTCCCATTCTTTTCAAGATCGTCTGATACACAACGTCCCAGAGGGTCTTCCTCGACTTCTTTTGCACTTAGTTTATTCTCAGTAACGCCAAGTAGCATGTGCTTGCTACTCCCAATGGACTTAGCCAAGATTTGCATTTGCATTTGATAGAGGCACCTCACTTCAGGCAATTTAATACTTTTAGGTAAAATAAATAGTAAACACATAATCCTGGATCCAAAAAAGCATGACTCTTCATCTACCATGGAGCCCTGGTAGAAAAGTACCAAAGGCTTTGTGATACACCAAGCATCATTTGCGACTGTGGAAAATTAGCTAGGCTTCACCCTGCTAGCAGACACACTGCTTAGCAGAATATGAAAAGTGACATGAGCCAAATTTGAGAAGTGTATACAAGCTTATTTAACGACACTCTTTTCCATTCGAGGGCTATAACTCAAAGTTCATTTCTCCAAATATTTTCTGTATCAGTGCATATAAATTTTCTTAATTGTTTTGCAAACTACCACATTTGAAAATGTGCAGTGCATTCACTTTCTCCTAGCTCTTGACGGGTAAGTAATAAGGTTCCCTTATTCCTTTGAGTGATTTTTTTTGGAAGGCTTTATATACACATATATG
Source organism: Struthio camelus (assembly GCF_040807025.1). Lineage (NCBI taxonomy): Eukaryota > Metazoa > Chordata > Aves > Struthioniformes > Struthionidae > Struthio > Struthio camelus. The sequence continues at coordinate 6,373,151 of NC_090947.1, read as the reverse complement.
TATATATATGCATACATGTATTATATATTTGTGTGTGTGTGTGTGTGTGTGTATTATATGCACATATACACACAGAAGGCTATTTAAGTTTAGGTATTTTTAAACAGTGATCCCTGCACCTGAATTTTGAACAAGATTTCAGCAAGTTCTAAGAAGCTGTCGTTTTTCTCAGCTCTTCTCCAAAGCCTCAACATCTTTGTTGAACCATTTTAGCCATTTCTCGACTATCTGTATAATAGGGTTTAGATTCTTAGCTATGTAAGTTGTGAAGACAGAAATGGTTTGGATTAGCTAATTATATCAAGAATTTCACAGGACTTACTTACAAATAGCACTGAGGTGGAATCCAGTTTCTTGGAGAAGGAGATTTGTGTTTATGAAATTAAAGACAGGCCAACTAGGTTCTCCTCAGTCCCAAATAGGGAAAAATAAAGTAAAACTTAGGTGGCTATCTTAACGAAGCCGCCGTATCACGTAAGTTTCAATCACTGCTGCAAGAACACTGTTTAGACTTGCATCCAGGTTTATTCAGCACAAACAGTATAATGTGTAATGCTCCTTCCCTATGTTTCAAAGCACTTCAAAGGGAATGAAAAAAAACCCTAAGAAAACAGGGGTTAGGTACATATATTCTTTCATCCTGGTGTAGAAAGCAACATTTGCTTGCATTAACTTCAGGTCGTGATTCCAGAAGTATTCAGCACTCATCTCGCTCTGACCCCACTGGAGTCGCCAGTAAAACTTTCACTAGCTCAGAAAGATAGTACTGATGTGGGCTGCTTTTTTGAAAGAGCTTATTGCCTTAGTATTGCAGAAGTATTTGTCTGGAAGAACTGTCAAAGGTTAAGAAAAAAAAAACAACAACAGAACAAAACAAAATAACTATCAGGTCTTTTTCTTGCTGAAATCCTCATTGATAAAAGGGTGCAGGCATCCCCTAATCGTCAAAGGTTTTATCTGCTTAGAACTGATAACTCACCAATGATGGGGTTTTTTGTTTGTTTGTTTGTTTGTTTGTTTTTAACATGCAAATGGCATAGCTGGCTGCATTGTAACTGTGCAAAGTTTCCGGCCAGAAGGCAGAGGAGTTGAGCCTCAGCTCCAGAGTCGGAAGGCAGAGGGGCTGCGGGCTTTGGCAGGCTCCTGGAGGAAGCTGCCTCCCAAGGAGCTGCACTCTCCCCGAGGGCAGCAGGTCAGACAAACGGACGCAAGCCAGCCTTATGCAAAACCTATTCTACCCTGAAACACTGGGGTAAAAATGATTCATCCCTTACAAACTGCCAGGACAATTGGACTTTACGCAGAGTTTTAATTATTATTCTGTATTTCTAACTTACGACTGAAGGACTGAAGTTACTTCTTGGCGGCTGTAGAAGCTGAAAACACAAATGGTCATTTATACGTCCCTGAGGGACAACTTAGGACACGCTAAACTGATACCCAGAATGTCCAGAGCAATATGGCTTCTGTGCTGGTGTTCCTGCCATCAGATGTAAACTTCTTCCCAGGCTAAACCTAAAGTTCAATGCTGGCACATCCTGAGCATACTGTTTAATAGCCTGGTATTCATTCTCAACGCACTTTCCTATTTTATGGACTATTTTCCCTAAACACTTTGCATCGCTGCCATCACTGTTCACTAAAATCTTCATTCATTACTGCTGTGTGAATTATCCAAATACTACTGAAGGTGAATAACCCTAGGGAAGGGAACTAGAGAAAGGGATCAAAGTGATTAATCAAAACATACAGATACTCCAAGTTTGAAAAATGGAGCATTAAAAAAGAGAGAACGTGACAGAAACAGAGGAACATTGGCTATATTGAAAACACTCCTCTCACTCACATACAAATTCTTTCGTGACAAATAGAATCAGGACAACAGGATAACTTTTTCTTTAAGGTTAATCTCTCATCTGAAGTCAAATTATCCCTGAGCCTGTAAAACAATTACTGCAACAGCTTAATTGTGATACCATGGACAGAAGATTGTGAGTCAAGGCACAGCCCAAGCAGCAGGAACAACCACAACCCAAGCAGTACTGGCCACCCTTCCCCAGCACGACCTTCAGCAATGAACAGAAAAGAGAATATAGGTAAGAGAGAAAGCAGATGAGACAAAACTCAGAAAACGCATGATGCTCAACCTACTGACTTGAAAAAAAAAAAAAAAAAAGGCATTGTGAGGCAAGAATCGACAAATGTTGTTCTCCGTAAGGGAGGATCTGGGGAATACCTGTGGCCATATTCATGATGTGCTGATGACAAGGCTAGGAAGAAAAGCGGTACTTACAGCCCGAGCTGCCGTTCATTGGGACCAAGGTGAAGTTGGAGGCCCAGGGGTTACGCACGATATCCTGCCAATGAATGGTGTCTGCGAAGCACAGAAATTTGTTCTGGCCAACATACACGCCGCCATTCAGTATTTCTGCACCAAAGAACAAGAGGAGACACTTGTAAGACTTTAGATATACAGCCGACTCAATCTGTTGCTGCTTTGTGTACCGGAGAGAGAGAGAGGGCATGAAAATTAAATGCAAAAATTCTCAGCGCAAGCTCACCTAACACTCTGAAAAATGGAGGTCAAGTAGCTTATAGCATTTGTAAACAGCAAGCCATTTATTTACACAGAAGAAACATGATGAAGATAGCCATGGATTACAGTGTCTTCACACCAGACAAAGGGATCTGACAGGTCCTAGATGAGTTATTGGGTTAACCTGTTGTTCCAGTGTAATCCAGTACCTAACTGTACTGTCATTTGTGGGTAAAATACCTTTCAAGACTGTATTGACTTTAAAATCACAAGCAATCAATCACACTATGCTGTATTTCTTTAACACATGAATGAGCATTAAAAACGTATTCAATAAACTGATGTGTTTCCCGGGTGTAGGAATTTTCTGATCCGGCAGTAAATAAGCAGGCTGCAGTTGTCTCAAGGCCTGCAGAAGCATTTCTTTACCATCACACCACATTGCCCTAGAAGCTCTACACTCTTATCCCTTCTGCAGGAGCTCACCTGTTTTTTTTAGATCAGTGAATCAACCTTCAACTTTTCCTAAAGCTCCTTCAGACTCCCTTTACATCAAACTTAGTCACAAATATTGTAAAAACTTCAGTAAAGAGACCGTGTTCTTTTATGCATTTGACATACAGTAACAGAGGAAAGAGATCAAATTGGTGCTGTGAACTATTTTCTTCACCTTCCTCCTTCCCATATATTATGGCCCAAACCCATCACTGAAGTGCCCAGCGGGGAGCTGTTGGTCTAAGCGATGTGCTTTCTGAGCAGGCGGCTGTTCTCATTATACTCCCTAACTGGCAGTTTGCGGGCCGTGACACCTTGTGGGCAGAGGCTTTTCAGAAATTTTGGAAATTTGGTAAGTTCAGAAAGTTATTAGTGTCAACTCATTCCTTTATTTCAGTGCACGTGCTTATATTGGTCGGTTTAACACAAACGGCTTGTTTCCTGATCTCCACAGACTTGATTTGGCAAATCTCAACATAAAAATGATCTTACGGTTGTTGGAAGGACCATCAGGGTTTCCTTCGGAGCAGTGACTTCTTTTTACCCTCCAAACTCTTGTTGAATTTCAGCATTGCTCTTTCTTACTTCTTAACCCGACTCTGGTATTTCCAAAGCCATGTGACTTTCATTAAAGTTAATGGGAGCTATGCAGCTAACACCCCATGCACCACTTAGTGTCATAGATTCAAGCCTCAGCAAAGAAATTTTGAAGGTGAGTTACTAATGGCACCTTAGAATGACATTAAGTGGTGCTATACAGCTAGGAGCGTCATCCCTCTTCAAGAGGCATTAAGAGTAAATCTCTATTATTGTGGCAATGATTAAGGTTGTTTGATAGTCTTCTAATCTTTAAAAGCGGTAGCGGGATTGCAAAAATTGACAAACAGCAAGCAGTGAATTACTGCATTTTTCTCTTAAAATTTCAGAGTTTACAGACCACAGCACATGAAGAACGCAGCCCCCGTTTAAGGAACGTATTAAATAAAGGATCATCTCTAAATACATCTTTCTACCATATTAATCAGTTCAGAGTACTAATATCTATTTCTTAGAAACCTCTGGTTTAAAAGCTTGGCTTTTCATTGAAAAGGGGCTTAAAAATGAAAACAATAACCGTAAAGAGTCCAGATTAGAGGCATAGCAATGATCTGTCTGTGTGATATTCTTATGATCCCTGAAAAACCCCATACAGCATCTGTTAGCAATTCTGCTCCAGGGAAAAAGTGGGACTTACAAGAACCCTTGAAAACATGATTAGTCACCATTTCTCTATTTTGTCCCGGCTATATAGGATTAGCTAATCCGCTACGACCCAAATTTTGATTAAAAATAAAGTCTAACAAGCTGTGAAAAACTGAACAAATCTACGTTCAGAGCTTTTTAAACACTTATACATTGTTCCAAATAGTAGCACTATCAGTTTGCACATCTGAACACCTGCCACTGGCACAATTTATTTTTTTAGAGCGTTCGCTCTTGACAATACCTATCAAATTTTCTTCTTTCCCCCAGGAACTTTGATGCATTCTTGTACATCAGGCAGCATCTCATGCTACGAGTCATTCCACTAGTTTCAATTTGTGGGGAAAGACATTTTTCAGCTTAAAAGTAAACAGAATCTGGCCTCTCGTTACTGTCAGGATAAAAACCTGCCAGCTTTCACTGTGATTTACTAGAAGCAAACATGGAAGATGCTCTAACTTCCCTTATTAGTGAATAATAAGCACTGCACTCGCTGTCCTACCCCAAAACTCAATGTAGTTTCTTGATTTGCCCTGAATCGTATCATTTTTCACAGGCGAGCTGATTAAAGTTTACCAGTCTAGTAATGGTCTAGTCATGCACCGAGGCCCTAATAAGATCAATAATACCAGTAATAACACCAAAGTTGGGCTTTTACAGATGATAAAATAAAAGGGAGTTCAAAGTTGAGTGTCATCTTTAAAGCGCTTCTGCGTGACTCTTCGGTTGAATCCACGTTCATTCCCCTTCCACCTTCCCCTTCCACCTCGCTACTCTGCTTTCCCTTAGGCTTATCCTCGGCAGGCGCAAATCTGCAGAGCTCTGTTGGCTTTCCTGAACTAACACACCCAAACACATTTTGCTCTTCTCTGCCCTCTCTTACCAAGAACAATGCTCGGAAAGACCTAATAAGCCCTGTTACATGTCAAGCAAATGAAGCACAAACGTAATCAATATACAGTAGTAGAGTTACTGGATAATGAAGTCATCATCGTAAAGTCATCATCTCATTTTAATTTACAGCACTGAAAGTGAGAGATAAAGTTAAACACTAAACAGGAGGAGAAAGGCAGAGATTTGTGACTATGGGGGTGAGCTAGCAAAGGAGGCCAAGCAGAAAGGAGCTTTCTTTTCCCGTGTGCAACACCTGAAGTCATTTTGGTTGAACTCTTTCAGAGACCGGGGCAGGAAATGAAGTGAGAAGCCCCCTAGTTCCTACCAAAACAGCACTAAAAAAACACCCACTGTTCACAGTGGAACGTATTTGAAACGTCATCTTGGGGCGGGGGGCAGGGGGGGGTTGTCTTCTAAAAATATTTTTTGGTGACATTGGAAAATGAGTAACCCAAGCGCGGCACCGCTGCCCAGGATAGCCCGGGGGAGCATCGGCTCTATCAGCTGCTGCCGCGCTGGGAGATAACGTTGCCGTTGGGCCTCCGTGCTAGTCAAGGACACAGAGCTACCAAAGGGGATTTTGAAGCACGAGTCCCACTGGCTTTCACTGGGAAAAGGGTTCCTAAAGGTGTCAGATGATTTTGCAAGCCTTCCTATAAACTCCTGATAGCTACACTTCAGCGAGCTTCCCTATCTCCTGTGCTGGCAGGAACGCTGGTTCTCTGAGCTGCTACTTCGCAATCAAGTGCACGTAAATCTTATCGTCTGCCTCAGGAGAACTACTTTACTGGCTCAAAACCAGTATAATTCTGTCATCCCAGCTATATGCAAATAAAGCACCACGTGCATTCGCCACCGACTTCGGTTGTATTTTGCTTATTGTGCGGAGAGCTGCCAAATAATTGGAGGAAATTTCTATGTGCATGTTACTAAAATTCTGTTAAATGGTTATTTATCCAGGGACTCAAATCAAAAGCATGCTAGCTGTTATTTCTGCTGTCTTCTTCCTTCCGTTAGCCCAGGGATGAAGCAGAACTGTCATCACCGAACTTTGGTAACCAATCAGGCAATATTAACAACATAAAAACGAAGCATTCAGGTCTCTGGCAACTATGAAACACAAGTACCTTATCCTTTCCATACTGTGCCATGGATGATAAACAGGCGCATCATCTGCTAGGTTCAAAAAGTGGCTAACGTCATGACAATCATTCTAATGTAATGAAGAGTTTGACCAGAGTCATCAAAAGCTTAAGATCACTGTAAATAAGGCAAAAGGACACTAGACTGACATATCCATTGCATGTTTAGACTGGAGATGGAAAGGAACTTTCCCGCATGCATCTGTTGAAAGGGCATTTTCTTCAGCTGGCTTTTTCTTGTGTACAGTGTAGTCCCTCATGGTCTATGCTACCCAATTTCTAATGTGGATTAAATTGGCAGGACACGTTCACATGTTCACACTCTGCAACGTAACCTGAAGTGCAAATAACGCCTTTGTGTTGATACACAGTGGGTGTTGTGGCTTTAAAGCGGGCAGAGAAAGGGGAAGGAGGGGATCAGGAAAAACAGGTTGAAACATCCACTGCAACCACCGCAAAAGCAAAACAGAAAACATCTTACACCACCTAAGGTGATTCTCTGCTAACTAAACAGCTGTCCTTTACACCGCACCATATAAGGTGTATCCTGCACATCCACGTTATATAATACATATTGCTAATACCTGACCTTAATATTCAAGATGAGCCTTCATTTGAGCTGATACATCTTTGTATGCTGACATTGCTGCATCTTCCCCATCGTCACCCAGATGACGGAGATCTGTGGTCAGATACCGTACCACTCCCAAAACATTGTTATAGTTCACTCAAGACGCTGCATGCATTATCTCAAAGTGGCTTTGGCCACTGGAAATTTCCTGCCAAACCAAGTATTTGAGCTCTTAGCATAGCAGACTGCTGATGACCCACTGGGAAAGCACTTCAGGTTCATCATTAATAAGTTATGTCTTAAAGGGTAATGAGAACTGGGTGCTTTAGGAGACAATAGCTCATCCATCATCAATCAAGAGCTGAAGTTTTTATACAGATGATTTCAGAAGAGTTGGACTGTGTAAAATTGAAATGTCACATTTGTATTGGGAGATGGGGGGAGTCTGATAATGAAAATGAGAGCTTTAACCTTCTCCATTTCAGCTCAGTGACCATACTCTGAAGCTCATGGATGTGAAATCTGTGTACCAGCTAGGAGCCCCAGACAGCCTTCGATCTCAATTACACAATTTCAAGTAAAGATTATGTGGGTCATTAGCTGGAAGTCAGGCTCAAGGCTTGATGGTAACAGCAAGATATTCTTTATTTCTATCAAAAGCATTCAGTGTTACGTGCTGGCTGCGGGTCTCTACTTCCAGCTACTCAATAACTAAGAAAACTGTACTGTAGATCTTCAAAGTCTAGCTACCAATTTCAGTGCTTAAATAAGACCAGAGCCCTTTGGATTACCTTCCACTGAGCTTGATGGGCACCTTTTCACCATTTCACCACAACGTGCGCGAGGACAGATGCACACAGTCCTTGCGACTCCTTTAGCTACTCCGTTGAACAACAACAGGCTCCAGTCAGCTCTTTCTTTAGCAATCGCTCCAAAGCCAGTATCTGTTTCACAAACAGGTTCAGCCATATTAACCACCCCAAGGAAGACATTTGCACCGTACCTGCTCAGATTATTCCTATCTCTCTGTGTGACCCGAATTATTCCTTCTCAAAGTCACACTAAAATAAATGCATCAAACCATTTAACAGGGTAGTCTGTGAATGGAAATAACACTGCAAATTATTCCTCCCTCCCCAGTAAACATGCCAGACTTCCAGGACATGTCCCATGACTACCCTGTTCTCAGGGAACTGTACACCAGCGTGTAAACCGGGGTCAGGCTCTTGGGCCGCGTTTTGTCTTTTGCCCTAAGCAGCTACGGAGACAATCAGGCACGTAAAATGCAGCCACAGGGCCCCAAAGGGTGCGAGGCATGGGCAGAATCATCCAAAATACTGTGGAAGAAACAGCTAAATGAAACAAGTAACACAAAAACCCTCACCCATCTGAAAGGGCAGAAAACAGCTGGATATCAACTCAGTTTAAGACCTGCTTATTTTCTCAAGAAACAGTCCTGTTCCTGGACATAAGTGTTTTACTAAATGCACCCTACGAAGGCTTGTGCTAAGGCAAATGGTATCTCTCCGCAGTCCACCTAGAACGACTTGCCTTAGTGGCTGCTCCACTTAACACATCTTGCAACAATTACAGCGGGTTCTACCTACTCGGACCTTCTGCAAAGTCCATGTTTAAACTTAAGCCATGTTTAGGCCCAGGTTTAAACTTAAGCATAGGACTAATCTTAACAGATTTCAACAGGAATTACCATTAGGCACCTTGCTGGATGGAGCCTTCTTAACAGGACCAGAAGAGCCTAGTTCAGTTCTGGTAGATTCGCCAGTCCTGCCCCCTGCTTCCCTCTGCTACGGCAGCCGCCTCTCTCTCCATAAATGCCCTCTGCATACTGTCTTTTCCCAGGCCGACCCAAGGACTGAGTCCAGAGCTTCCTGTTGTTAATCGCTCTGTGGCCCAGTGCTAGAAGACGGCTGGGAGCAATAACAGCTCGTAAGCATGTTGCGAGACAGAGGTCGTTAACATGCACAGAACACCTAAACGGAAGGCGATATAGAAGTCTATTATCCTCAGTCTAACAGCAACCCACATCCATATCATTTCCCTCACTTATATCTCTCTGTTCTCCAGCCAGTCTGAAGTACAGCTGGCAAAATCATCTCCTTCACCTCCACTCTGCACAAGTTTTCCTGCTCCCGCAATCACTGCTCTGCTTTGTCAACTGGCAAATAAGAAGATGTGCTGCTTCCAACTAACACTATTTTTCTTAATCATGCACCTGCCATCAGTATTATAGTACTCTTGATGTTAATTAACAACAGGGTCGACATAAAGCTGCATGATCAGCCTTAACTCCGGCGTTTCCTTTGCAGATATTAACTGCACAAGTACCAGTAGCTATTTATGATGTTACGCACCTCATTTGTTTCTGCTCCCATCACTAGGTTTTGAAAGCTGTTTAACCCCGTTGACTTTGCAGGTGAGGTGCTTTCATGTAATATGTTGATTCTGCTACAGGGATATTAATTTTCAGGAGGGGATGATAATTGCCTCACTTCTCTATCCAGTCAAATTCTAATCCTAACGTCAGTGACCAAGGGCTCAATTTACTAGTCTCTTAATATAATTTGGGGGGATGACAGGTAGATAACAGGTATAAAACACAACACTGTTAACAATTCATATGGCTCCTTGTGGGTGTCACCAAATCAGGAGGAGTGATAGAAAAGGGCCTGAGGGTCCTTGCGGATGGTGAGATGAACATGAGTGAGCAGCGCACCCATGCAGCGGTGAAGGGTAACCACACACTGGGCTGCGTTAGCAAGAGCACGGTCAGCAGGGTGATAGAGGTGATTATTTCCATCTGCTGGGCACTCACAAAGCTGCATCTGAAGCACCAGGCCCAGTTTTGGGCTCACCAGAACATCAGAGCAGTTGAAAACTGGAGAGAGTGCAGTGGAGGGCCACTAAGGTGGCTCGGGGGCTGCAGGTCTTGTCATGGGAGAGAGGGAAGGGACCTGGGCTTGCACAGTCTGGAGAAGAGAAGGTTGGAGAGGGGGGGCACCTAACTGCAGACTACCTCTGCCTAAAGGAGGCTTGTGGGGGAAGATTGAGCCTGGGTCTCCTCAGAGGTGCACAGCAAAAGGACAAGTAGCAACAGGCACAAGCTGCAACAAGGGAAACTCATCAGACACCAGGAAAACATTCTTCAGGAGAGTGGTTAAACGCAGGGGCAGATTGACCAGTGAAGTGGTGCAATCTCCACCTCTAGAGATTTTGAGAACCCAGCTGGAAAAGCAATGCACAACCTGATCCATGTTTGAAGTTTGTCCTGCTCAGAGCACAAGGCTGGACTAGATGACCTCCAGAGAACCCTTCCAACCTAAATTATTTTCTCATTCTGGGATTGTTGTTCATCAATACCACAATAGCCTTTATAACATCCCGTAAGCAATCATTTCTTTACATGTTTATAAAAGCACACATCATTTTTAGCTTTTATCAACTGATAAAAAAGCATCTGATGATGCAAAACACCCAACAGAAAAACAGCATATATTTAAAGCATGTCACTTGCACATGCACAAAGAAGTGCTACAGCATTTAAAACACAGAACCTATGTCATTGTCACTGTCCCTTGTTTCATACAGAGGGGACATCTGGACTCAGAAACATTACAGCTTTCAGTATGAGAGAACTGTTGCCCTTTCAATCTTTTGATTTCTGTTAGCAAAAAGAAAAATGTATTCCTGTAAGTCACTGAAATGAATCACTGATGAGTTTCAAATCATTGTCTATGGAGAGCATGACACGTCAGTAGCTCACCCCAGCAGACACACTCTTGTGCTCAGTAAGAGCAGCAGTACTCCAACAGCCCGAAATGAACAGTCATTGCATTTACAAGAGCTGTGATTTAACATCCAGGTGACACAGGGCTACCTGATGGGGAAACGTGCACCCGGTTAGCAGCTGCGGCGTGTTCAGGAAGAGGCGAGCAGGTTCTGCCGCGCGCTGGTATGCACCTCTTCCATCATTCCTCTGGTAACACCTGATTATTTGACAGTTTCTCCCTTTCAGTTGTTCAGGAAACCATAGCTCTAAGAATGTGGATTTCAACAAAGAAACACAGCTGTGGGCAGCCGATTATTCAAAAGTTACTTAGGCCTGCTGAATCCCAAACAAATCATCTGCGTTCCTCCCTGTTCTTATTCTTTGGCAGAAAGCCAGCAGAAGGTGCGGCCCGGGAGAGTACGCCCTGCTGAACGCTCCAACAGGGTGAACAACCGTCCCCCTGGTGTCTCCCAGTGGCCTTGGTGGGCTCCCGAAAGCCCAGAGGCTCTGACAGATATCTCAGTGTTGGAAGTCATTTTTCCTGTCCGCTCACGTTAAAGGCGAGCATCCTGCAGGACGTGATCCACCAACCCACAGGAGCTGCACCAGTGCTTGTGCCTTGCAGTCCTTCATGGCACTGCCATCACCTCCGGCGTCAAGCATCCTGCAAATCCATTCAGTGAAGACTGAAGAGACCCCAGTGTCACCTCCTCTGCTTTCCACCACAGAGACTAAGCCCTTTTCTCTTCAACAGCTACCTGTGCCCAGAGGCCATTCAGCAGCAGCATTCCTTCACCTGTCAGACGGACCAGCCTCTAGCAAGGTGCAGCAGCAACTCACAACCAAGCAACCCTTCCCGTCACACCATGTTGGCCCCACAGTCCTTTCTCCTCATAACTTCTCTAGGGCTGGTGCTGTGACTGAAGCATTGCTCCAGATGAATAGTTCCCACTGTGGAGGGGCAGCATGTTTATTTGCCAGCCCTACAACAGGGGGCACGAGTGGCTTCGAGCACAGTTTACTACTGCCTGCGGGACGTTTCCTGTGGCTGCGGATTCACCCGTGAACTCTACAGAGAGCCACCAGTCAAGACTTCCCGGGAGTAAGACTGCAGACTGATCCTTCAACAGTCCTCCTCCACCTACAACCAGCTGTATCGCTCAACAGAGTCACGGTGTACGATCCTGGGACTTAAACCTTACTGTCCCCTACTGTCCCAAGAGGGACTCATCCCACCTCCTTCCTTCCCCTTTCTCAAGGGCAGGCAGTCGACAAGCAAGAGAGCCTGAAGAGACATGGGGCAGCTGCAGAGAACGCATCCGACGTGGGGCGCTGCAGAGAAAGCATCCTCTTCCAGGGCAGAAGTGCGAGCTGGTGCTCAAAGCCGTCTAACAGATACAAGTCCTATTGACCAAAACTGAACCCTTCAGGAAACCAGTTATCTGCTGAGTACTAGCTTTCATTTCATATCATCTGCGTGGACCAAATATGAAGAACAGCCCTCAGAGCACCAACTCTAATTCCCTAAACTTTTTACAAAGTTCTCTCCTCACAGGATGTTTGCATCACTTCTCCTCCCAGGATAAGGATACGTGTTTTGACAGATTCACTTCCGAGTTACCAAGACAGACACAAGCATTTTAAATGCCTCCCCTTGGCAAGCCGTTTGCTATATATTTTGATCAAACCTGAAATGTTTCATGTCTGCTAGTGGCAGCTCTCAATTTATCTCTCCCATCTGCTGAGGTCTGCAACTGCGAGACTACAGTGTCCCTGTTCTTCTGGCATCAGCTCTTTATAAGAGGCATCTTGCGAGTAAACGTTGCATGACAGCTTGCCTGCCATTCCTGCACCCTTTCCAAGCGGGTTTTCACTTGCAAGTCGACGGCACTATAAACAGAAAGCTCAGCAGGGCTAGGGGCATCTGCAGGGCGCAGGGTTTCCCTGTAGCACCCCCAGGAGCTTCAACTCTGACATTACTTGGTGCTACATTTTTAAATTATTTTCATACAACCCCTGACAAATTCAAGAAGCTTGCTTTCTATCCTGAGCACATCTGCCACAGCACACTTGGCAAAAAGACTGACGGCCTTCTGTTTTGCAGCAGCCTAAGTGCCTCAAGTACATCCTGATTGGCACCGACATGCAGAAATTCCTCGTCCCTTCGGAAAAAAAATAAAACAGTTAAGATCTGGATCTAGTGTAATTTCCTGCATTTTCTGAAAGGCTGTAAAAATTATTGGCTTCAGAGAACCCTTCTCTTTCAAAATTGTCATGAAGTAGCTGGGAATAATCCTGGACGAGCGCCCAGAGCCGCGTCCAGCTGCGTGCTGAGTTTCAGCACAAGCATTTGCACGCGGGCTGCTAACTGGCGTGCATCTAGTTTTCTGCCAGCTCCAGCGATTGCATAACCCAGCTCATCTTTTCTCTGGGCTCGAAAGAGGAGCCTGCGTCCACCGAGCTTAAAATTTCTGTACGGGAGCTGTTCAAGTACGCTCTCGCGTTTACTATTGCACGCTGGCAGCCTCTCCTGAGGTACGATGCCGGCTCTTCGAAGAGGAACGCTAACTGAAATCTGGCGGAGGAGGGAAGTGCCCATGCCTTTCCCGGTACTGAAACTGTGGACAACGCGCTGAAAATCCCCCTCCCGCGGAGGGGATCGTGAAGTGACTCGTCTTTGGCGCACACGAGCCACAAGGACCTTGGGCAGCAGGTACGCCAGCCCCGCTGCGGGAAAAAGTCTGGAAACTGAGGAAAACGAATGTTAAGCATGGCAGTCAGTGACGCCCCCTTCGTAAGTTAATGCTTTCGATAAGGCCCGAGCCTCACGTATCCTACCTTACCATTTTTCCCTTCTATGATTGTTAAGGAGGGCGCTGTCACTCCTACTTCTTGCTTTTGTACGTGCGCTCAGTGCGGGTTTGACGCTGCCGAGAGCCGCGGGGTACCGCTGCGGAAACGCAGCCATCCCGGCCTGCTAGCAGCTCTGCCTCCCCTCCAGACCCCGCGCGCGCGCTGCCGTCACCTCATCCGGCCCCGTCCCAGGCTCTTTGACCTGAATTATGTCCATAATCCTTGCAGCTCTGATAAGGTAACGGTGAAACAGTGGCAACAACTGAAGTGGCTGTGTAGGGAGAAAGAAAAAAAAAATCCAGAATGAAAGCCAATTCTCCTCGAACTGTTAACCTCAAACCACGTCCTCAGGTAAGGGAAATTAGCACATTTTAATTCAAGCCAATACAAACACTTTGAACAGAAGGAGCTAGGGCAATAGGTGACAAGGTATTAAGCACAAATCCATGCCGGGTTAGGCCGTTCACTTAAATTTAAGGCTGCTGCCTCCCTGTTCTCCAGCTCTTTCGCCTACACCTAAGTAAGAGCCTGTCTCATCTCCCACCAGTCCTAGTTGTATGAACGCCTCAGCCTACATGTCTAGCTCGTTAAAAGCCACAATGAAAACCACCTCTTCTTTCTTTCCATCAGTATTTTAACTGCAACCCCTGGGGCCCCCCAAGCTTTCTGCCAAAACAGCTTTTCTTCCCCCGCTGCCCCCCGGCAGATGAGCTGCGCTGAACCTGGTCCGCTCTCGGTTGCGACGCAGCAGATCGAGAGCGACCCTGCGGCCGGCAGCGACGCGGCTGCGAAGCGGCACTGAGAGCCGTAACTCCGTTCTCGGAGGACGCGCTGGCACGCGTTCGTCTCTCTTCTGATTCGCTGCGGCTCCGCAGGCTGCTTTCGCTCGCGTTTCTGAGAGCAGACTGCGCTGCGTTCCCGGACAGACGACCCGTTTGCTTGCAGCGTTTTGCCGCTCTGCGCTTAAACCAGTCCGAACGGCTTCTATCCGCAGGCAGCGAAAGCGCACGGTTTGTCCTTGTCCACATCCTGCCTGAACTGCATCTGGCACTGATTAATGACACCCATCTCAATGAGATTAGTTTTAATAACGTAGACAACATGAGGGAGAGTAAGCGCCCTGACCCACCAGCTCCGTCGTACTAACCGCTGTCCTTAGTATTAAGGACAAGTCGGAGTAATTTTTTGCTGGAGTTTCCCAAATAAAGAGGAGAGAGCGAGCACAGGAACAGACCGCGTGCTGGGAGCTGAAAGAGCGGCTGACGGCAACACGAAAAAGCTGCTTTCCCGGCGTCATGGCTTGGCTCGGTAGTGTTCAAGCCTGAATTTCTGCACTTTGTACTGCCTGTGTTCAGCTTTGCAGCTTTTCTTACTGTTGCCTTCTACGGTCAACGCATCTCAGACGCAATTATAAATACGTGAACTACCGTAAGAGAGATCCTGACCGATAACTTCCCTCTCAGTCCGCTGATGGCTGTGTCCCAAAACTGAATGAATGTTGGTAAGGGGACAGGCATAGTCACCCCAACCAAATAAAAGGGAAAAAACACATATTCCTCTGAGCTATTATATTTCCTTATTCAATAGCTTTTCTTCCTCCTGAGCTTCAAAAGTCCTAGCTGAAATTGCATCCAAAGTCAACGTAAGGCTGCAGAAGTTATATACCTGGCTACTCCCGCTCTTCAAAGGCTGCAAAACATCTGCTGGTTGGCAAGAGCGATTCATTAGCAACATTGAGAAGATGGTTCTTTTTTACAAAGGGTTGGATGAAGCAGAGGAAGGGGAGATAACTCTGGGGAAGACAAACCCTGTGAAGGCCTGCAAGCTGTGTGCCTCTGGGCAAATTCCCCAGCTGAAAACTCAATGAATTTAATGGTCCTTAATTCCGCAGGATTTCTAATTACAGCCACGAGAAGGCAATGAGATGTGATAGAAGCGTTTAAATAAAAATAAATAAAATAAAAAGCCTGTCAAATTTAGGAGGCAGTCTCTCCCAGACACCGCCGGGATTGCCTCTGCAACCTTTGCTGCGTGGGCGTCCAGGGAGAGCTCCCGCCGCGTGCCCGCGCCCCAGGCACGCCTCCAGGCTCCCGCGCGCCGCTGCATGCGGCCGCAAACCGGGACACCGCGATCCCAAACGAGTATTCCCAGGTCGGCGCGCTGCGGCATGTGCAAAACGTATCCTGGGGTTTTAAGCCTGGTCATTCTTTCCGTTATCTTTCTTTTTTAATGTACTCAGAGGAGCTCTTCCTTCCCTTGTTTTCCTGTTTTGCAACATTTGAGAATTCAGTTCTTAGGAAAGGATCCTGGTGATGGCCCAAGGGTGCGTGTCGGATACAAACACCTGTAAGCCACTTGCAGGGGACAAGTCAACAATCCCCCGATGCAACGACCATCTCCTTCGACGCAAGCTCCTACGGAGGAATCCCACTGGGAGCAAAGCTCGAGGCGCAGGAGGATGGTGCAACATTGCTGGCCACCCTGCCTGACAGAGCAAAAATACATCTGCGCCTCAGAGCAACTTCCAGGACTGCCTAGAGCCCTTCTGCCTTCTGGGCTGATCCAGAATAGGTGAAAACAGTTTCGAGAGGCATAGCGTGAGATTCGGCCTTGGTCTTCTGGGCAGGACCATCAGCACAAATCACAGCCTGCCCATTAACAAAACCTTTCCCTTGCGAATGAAAAGAGGGGAAATTCATAAAAGCATGCAACACGCAAGAACCACTGATGTTGCATTAGAGTAAAGGATGCCATGCGCGCTGGCAAAGGCAAATCTGAGCGCTTTCTGGAAAGCGCCCTGTTGGTATATGTGTATCCTGGAAAGACGTCACTCAGACGAATTGGAGCAACGTCCATTGAAAACTGTATTGGTATTATGGAGGTTTGGGGGCTTGGGGCTTTTTTTGGCTTTGTAAGTGCTTTTTTGGGGTGTGTGCAAGTAAAGTTTTCCCCCTACTGACTGCATCAGTCACCTGTCTCAACATCCTTCTAACTGAAGTACCATTCGGTAGCTCAGCAAAGCTCCCGCAGAGGCTCTGCACAGGGTACATGTGCACTGCGGCCTCTGGTCTGCAGGTGTTAGGTGTTGTCCGCTTTGCATGCAAAAGCTGCCCGGTGCTCCCCGGTGGAGTTGGAGATCGGTAAGAGCAGGAGAAGGAATTTTTGCAAACAAGAAGTAATACTATTCCTCCCCCTTTCCCAAGGAAACGGCAGGGTAAAACGAGAGGAAGCAAGTTCTTCAGGGCGCCGCTCTCTCCTCAGGCCCAGCAGAGCAGCGCCGGCCAGGTCGTAACCGAAGCAGAGGGCAAGCAGGCGAGCGCAAAAGAGGAACAACATCACCCTCGCTGTATCCACCTCTCCTGTTCATTTGCTTTGCGTGAGCTTGTCTCTGGGGAGGTAGGCTGGGGAAGCAGGAGTTGGCGAGAGCAAAAATGTGGATAACACAAGCTCAGCCCAGGTTCATCTCCTTCCTCAAGGCCTGCGAAGCCCTCAGCTCTGCCTGAGCTATCTCAGGCCTTGTCCCTCCCCATAATGTGAACAGAGAGAGGAAAGTGTCCTTGACTGCCTGCCAGCACTTGTCACGAGAGGGACAGAGTACTCAGGGCTCCCGGGGGTACTCCGCGATCTCTAGACTCGCAGCTTTACTGGTCTGGGATGCAAAATACAGCTGCCACTCCAGCAGCTCTAGGCGTTGGCTGTCAGTGCCGACCGCACTGGGCGGACATGGCCACAAGGGCTGATGCCCCTCTTTTCCTTCCTAGTTGTTACACACACTTCTGGTTTACAGAGGAGACGATTTAAGCCTGAACAAGTTTGACCCTCAACTTTCTGTTCGCGGTTGCCTAAGACGGATCCAGACATGAGAGCTGCTGGTTCAACAGAGAGATCCAGCTGCCGCGATGCCAGACGTTCCCCCACTGGGAAGTCCTGGGCAGCTCTTATCTGCATCTAACTCTCAATGTGCCCTGCTGAGACTCGAACTCAGAACCAGCAGGCTATGCTGGCACCCCGGACCGCAATCTGTGTGGCGTGCGTGGAGGGCGTCTTAAAAAAAAACTTAGCTAAGAAAACACATAAGGTACTTCCTGCACTCACTGACGAGAAGGCAGGAGGAGAATACGGCCACGTGCCAAACATGCAGGGGAATGCCCTCACGATGATGCAACAACCACCTTTAACTACCAATTTAGTATTTTTCTTCTTTGGGGATTTTGATTCACTTCCAGGAATCATTAACCTTTCCCAGCATATGAAATGCTTCTTGCCGGGCAAAAATAAGCAGGACACTAAAAATGCCTCAAGGTTGAAAAACATGCAGCTGCCTCTATTCTACGGTCAGACGTAAGGTTCCCGTGCATTTTCCCTTTAAACACAGAACTCAGTCGTACGCTTACTTTGTTAATTAAAACTAGGATTTATTAAAATTGTAACTTAAAAATGTAATAAAGAAGAAGCCACTACAGGCAAAAGCATCTCCCTTGGTATAGCTGTTTTAGAAGGCTACCAGTGACCTATGGACATGGATATACAAATGGACTCTAACTCAGAAAATGATAAACCAACATCCCACTGATGCGGGACAGCTTTTCTTATCAGCAGCATTTGTCGCTATTGCCACATAAAACAAAACCGTGCTCCTTACAGGTAAATTCAAGGATGAAGGTTTTTTCCTAGGCTAAATTATCACTTTAGTAATAACTATCTCCAAAATTAATTCAACGCGGGTATCCTGGACGCAGGGAAATTGGAGTAGGTAGCGCTCTCCGCGTAGGGACACAGAAAACATGCTGTTCTTTACCTCAGAAATGTTTCCGATAAGTTTGGATCATTCACTAAAAAACCAATGCTCTTTGCCTGACTGAGCAAGACACTGAACTAAAAAGAAACCCTGAAGAGAAATAGCGCAAACCTGCACCACGAGCTCTCATGCGCTTCCCGCTGCTCCCGAAGTACGACGAGCGCTTGTTCAGAATGAATCTATCACCAGGGGCTTTTGAAGAACACGCTGGGCCAGACAGGCAGTACGTCCAAAACTGGACAGGACTTTGAAAAGCTTTTCTTTTGTCTTCTTTCCTCAACGTTTGAAAGATACGTAAGAAAGAGAGAGGGAGTCTTTAGCTTTTAACCTCGCGAGACTTTCGTGGAAGGATGTGCCGAGTTCAGGAATCTCTCTTTTTTCCTTGAGCCACTGCGCAATTAACCTTGTGCTCATGACCCAGCGAATTGCAAAAATTGCCTGCACGCGTGTCACTGCCTTCCTAACTAAAATACATTCAATGTTCTTAGATGGCACTGCACTGGAAACCAAAGCCTGGCCCAACCGTTCAAATTATTACGGTAAATATGTAGGACTAGGCATCGTTTTTGTGTTACTAAATAGTGGTAATATGTAAGAGAGAAAACTTGTAAAGAACCCTATTCATTTCCCGGCATGAAAAATCAACTTTCAGGCTTAAGAGTTTCCTCAGTCTCCAGGCAAAATTCCTCAAAGACACGTTTTGCTGTAGCTCCCAAATGGTTTCATTCATTTACTGTGATTGTTTGTGCAAGTAAATTCCTGCTCAAGAGAAAAAGAGAAAGGCTTGCAGAGAGCCACAGAAGAGAGTTTGCGTATCAGTTTAAATATCAGTTTAAACCAGAAAGATCCACGAAGCCGCCCTGAAATGCTTTTGACTGCCTATCTCGGTTAAGGGCAGTTTCAGTCACTCCACCAAAGACAATCAGACTGCACAAGTGCAGCGGTTTTACTAGCACTTCCTGGCTAAAACCGATCGCCAAAATATCTGTTATGCTATTTTGACTGAAAGATAAAATGATGTGAAAAAAAGCTGTGCAGTGATATAGCACCAGACCACACCCTGGTAACAAATAATTCCAAGCCCTGGTTACATCAAAGACTAACCTCACCTGTTCTTGATTCGCTGGGTCTCTCACCTATTTGCACAGCTAAAGAACAACATCCACAACATCCTCTTACCATCTTAAATGTCCTTTAAAGCATCGTGATTTAGATGAAATATAAATAAATTTGGGTGATTTAAGCGTATTTCCATCCCCAAGTTTTTATTTCCTGCAATGCATCAGTACCTACATGTAAGTATTATTAATATATTATTTATTATTACAAAGCAGACTTAAGCTGCTCATTTAAAGGTCAATAAAATGCACCTAGGAAAATAAAAATACCACAAACTCATGTCATTTTTTAAATAATTAAGGCCTGTAGGAAAACAAAGTAATACCCGAATAACTGTCATTCCTGAACTGTTTCTTAGCCAAGCTAACTTAGTGACTCAGCTCCCAGATTGGCAATTAGAAACTGGCAAAATCCTTGATTGATACAATAACAGTACTTAAATTAATGAAGCAGATTACGCCTATAATCAAGGAGAAAAACCCAGAAAGGATCTAGGTGGCATGTTATTACACCACAAAAGAGCTGATTTGTTTTGATTCCCGCTGAACGTCAGTATGTTTACCAAACCTTGGCTCATTTGTGCAGAGACTTCCATCTCTTTATGCATGCAGCCGTTGCCGTTACACTGTCAGCTTTGTTAATGACAAACCTCAGAGAGTTTGCAAGTTTACGGGCAGTGAAACCTACAGAAACTTTCCGTTCTCTCTCCCTAGAAGCTGCTGCTGACTATCTCAAGGCAGGCAGTTCGCAGACCAGAATTTCAGAACAGCTCAGGTCTTGGGTAGGCAGAAAAGAAACCGATAGATGGCAACACGGGATTTTTTGAAACCCTCCCCGGTTTCTCAGGGATTGGTGCTTCAAATTCTGTGCTTGACTGTTTTCCAGAACTTTGGTACGTCCCCAAATCTACGGAAACGTACAGTATTTTCTTCCACTGGGAGACCCATTTCCAATGGGTTTTAAGGCATACATAGGGACCAACCACGGAGCGCCTGTCCCAGGCCAGGGGACCTTCTGTGGCCACCAGGGGAACTGGAAGCGCTTGCTGGGACCTTGCAGGGTTTGTTGCAATTGGCCTTTTGCCAGCTTCCCATGCGGAAAGCCAGACTAACGGGAAGGTTTATCACCAGACACTGGCAGCTCATATTTCTCCATCCCTTGCCGGAGCATCACCCTTCAAAAATCTATTTCCAACTGAGCTGTCTGAGAAGAATGAAAAACCGTTCATCTAAAAAGTGTAAGCAAGTTCCAAAAAAGAGAGAGGAATGTGACTGAATTTAAAAGTTGGTGAAGATATAAAATAGCATAAGACAACACAAGCACCTCTTTATTTAGGACAGCAGCCTAATGCATGGCCTTAAATGCCCATCTTTGGTAAACACAAGCAAGTAGTCTTCTCCAAAGCTTTATTTCTATATGGGATTCACATTCTAGAGATAACCTTGGTACAGACACGACGTCTTTTGCTCTGGCACCTGTCACAAATCCACTTTCTTGTCTTGCCAAGCTCTCTGGGGACGTGTCTGCTCTCTGGAGTAGCAAACGGAAGGCATCTGGCAGAGTGCCAGAGCTTGTCATCAAAAACAAATGGAGAAATAATAACAAAATAAAGAAACACCTAGTGCTTGGGAACGTCAGCCAAAACCTCTCCAATTTAAGATGTCACTATTGTTGTATCACAGGGATTTGCTGAAGCACAGTTATACGCTCCCGTTTTGCGAGCTTTATGAATTGTTGGATCAATTCCTGGCTTTATTCATAATCTAGTGCTCTGCTATAGTCATAGAGTAAATACAACTGCTCAAAAATTGCAAAACTTCATACCCTCTAGTACGTGTATACTGTTCAAAAGATGCAAGATCGTGCCTTTACCAAATATGACACCTAAACCTTTAAAATCAAACCCAGTCTACCTTTTTTATAGCATTTATTTAAATCTACAAACATAAACAGTGACACTCTTACCAAAAATCAAGTAGGAGAGAAAAGCATAGCTGTGCAAACATTCAGAGCTTGGAAATACTCCACTATCTCCAAAGGATTCAAACTCTAACACTCTCCCTTCCTGTAATCCAGAGAGACTCCATAATCAACACGTCAGATCCATTTAGTTCACACCTACCAAAACCACATGGACATGCAACAAAATCACGATAGCTATCTGATCCATTTATCTCGCTTTTTCTCCGGCAGTTTTCCCACCGCCAGAGGCCAGCTAAAAGAGCCCTAGCGCTCGGTGAGTTTTGCCATGTTGCCCAGGTCCCGTCTCTTCGCAACACGCGTCCAGCCGCAGGAGCTGACTCCCGTGTGAGGGACACACCTGGGCTCTCCCTGCTAACGCAGACCATGATGGTGCATGGGCCTGCCTGCCTCGGCCAAGCTCTCCTCTCTTCAGTGGGCTCGGACTGTTAGACTACAAGACCGAGATAAAATCTGAAGTCCCTGAAGAGCATCCCAGAAGCTGGAGTCAATAATATGGTCAATAATGAATGAACCAGTTTCTCTCCTCCATCGGTACATGGAGTACTTCCAGCTCACCATTCGAGAGCTAGTGCTTCACCTCCCGGGTCTCTGAGATCCGGCGGCAGAAGGAAGCTTGCATTGATTCCTACTTTCCGCACAGCGCTGGATCAAAGACAGCACCTATTTATTTATGAGCACAGTGTTTTAGGTAATAAAGTGAAGCAAAGCAAAACAAAACTCGAAAACCATAAAATGTTCTCTTTCCTCCTTCTCCCTTATACATGCTCATTTAGCAAAACTTCAGCCCAGGGAGATTTGAAATCCATTCCAAATATCCCTCAAGACAGCATGTTTAAAATAGGAGAGCTATGTCTACACCATTAGATATTATAATGCTTCTTGCGTTATACTATTTTTGGCAAACGTTTGAGGTTTCTAGTCCAGAGATCAAAACTGGGAGCAGTGCACCCACGATACTTCTGGTGCGAAGGCTAGAATAAGCTTTTGGTGGAAAGAACCATCTTAAAGCAACTTCTCACGTTACCAGCTCTTTTCCTTGTTCCTCTTTTCATTTCATAAAACACACCGATGTAAAAACAAAATGAAGTTAAGAGCTGTAGGGTCACAACAATATCATGAGACGGAAACATTCAAAGGCTATGAAGAGTATTTTCCACAAAGGACTTCTTGCTCTAAAATTGTGATTTAATTTTAAATTCTGAGGCAATTAAAATAGCCTGCTGCAATGTTAGCAGTGGCAAGAATATTGCTACGTATACAGTAGAAGAGAAGAGAGATGCATCAAATCTCTCCTCAGAGACTAGACTCAAAACTGGGCTCTCGGCATGTTTTATCGATAGATGATGTTCAACTTTTTGCTGAAGTTATGGCTGACTGAAGTAAATAAAGATGGTTATAACTTGAGGGATTTTAATTTCTTGATTAATCAGAGGCATAAGTAGTTACGGTTTGCACATTGGTTTTATCCTTTTTTTTAGTACTATGAATAAGAAAGGTACCAACATTAGAAACCAGTAACTTTTTGCAGCTTAGAAAGAGGTGAAACAGCTGACGCATTCAAGGAACCAGATGTTCTCGAAAGTACTTGTAAAACTGAGTTGAAGCCATCTGGTCCCAGTGCTTTGCCACTTGCAAGATGTGATACTGCATTCTCAATTTCCTCTCTTGATATCACTGCTTCTAATTGAGCTTTCTAATCCTCGGAGGGTCATGGGTTAATAGGCTTCTCGCAGAAATTATGCCCTGGTTCAAGAGTGACATTTCCCTTCCCAACGTAAAATAAAGTTTAAATAAAAACGAGCCAAGACCCCTGTCCCCGCCCCATGCCCCAACGTGCCTGAGAGCAGGTATAACAGGTGAAACTGGAAAGTGATAGCTAAACATCAGAAACAGATTAGCCTTTTCTCCAAACCTCAGTGTCTGCTTTGGCACTTAAGTTACAGTTGACACTTTGCGGTCTTGACACCATGAGGCTGCGAAGCAACGAACTTTGGCTCGTGAAGCCCGGAGAGCTATTTTAAGACCTTCTGCTCTGTGTCTAGGCTGCTTTCAAACACTTCTGGCTGCCAGGGCTGCCCTCATGGAGCTTGTTATCTCGGACAAGATCCCTCGTTCGCAGGGATCCCTCGAGTGACACAGCGCTCCCGGGGCAGCCCTGCTCTGCCCTTCCCATACGCCGCTGAGGGATATCGCTAAGCACGAGGGCTGAGGGGGGCCGTGCTGGCCACGCTGGCCGGCCGCCACGCTGGCCCACTGCAGGCCATCAGCGTTCAGCTTGAATCGGAGCGTCCTGGAAGCCAGGAGAAGCCTGCGTGCCCTTAATTCATCTGGGCTGGGGCCTTAGCGCAACTGAGAACCGCAGCTCAGGCAGTGGGGCTATGCTACGCTGGTTTCCAGCAGCCCTAAACGCAGCCTTACATCTTTTCCTTTGCCCTTTAAACACTTATTTTTGCCTTCCGATGTACTCGCCCTTCTCTGCGGTAACTCACAAGCTGCCATCCAGGAAGAAGATGCTCGGTGAGAATAAACACCTACCCATACATCTGCCCTTTAAATACATTTGAAATAAAGCAGTTTTCACATTGGATGTTCCTCGTATTCGTTCTGGAAGTGGACTC
This sequence comes from Struthio camelus, assembly GCF_040807025.1. Classification (NCBI taxonomy): domain Eukaryota; kingdom Metazoa; phylum Chordata; class Aves; order Struthioniformes; family Struthionidae; genus Struthio; species Struthio camelus. The sequence continues at coordinate 6,349,113 of NC_090947.1, read as the reverse complement.
TGACTCGGAAGTGTGTTGCACGATACCTGGCCACGTCAGAGGGAGCACTGAACACAGGTTCCTCGTACTGTCTTCGGCGCGCTATGCTCGGAACAGTGCTTTTTATTTCTGCTTTTCACAACCGAACAGGCTACAGAAAATAAGCGTCAGCCTAACGGTTCGTAGCAACATTTTTCTAGAGAACAAACATTAACTGTTCATCATGACTGAACACGGAAAGCTCCCACCTTGGAGGCACATAGGCTTTATAAGCAGGGTTTCGCGAAAACGCCATTTAGAAGTTGGCGCCTGCAACACACCGCCACTGGCAAAACATTCCTAGCGATCCCTTCCCAAAGTGCCTTCTCCGGGTTAGCTTCAGGTAGACCAGGACAAAGCATTTTTGACACTCCTCCGAAGTCTACGCCTTGGCCTGGCAGGCTTTACTGTCGGTAAATTTTTCCTACGGAAATTCTTCTGCGCCCGCTTTTTACCTTAACTTCTAGTGATAGCTCATTCCCCCTGTCTGGGCTCTCAATTTGAGCAAAGAAACAGGTTAAGCTTTTAGTACAGCAGCATTCACAGTCCTCCGCAGTATTTTGTGCAAAACTGTTGGAGTTGGAGTAGTTCTACCAAAGTAAGTGAAGCATTTTCTAATGTTCCCTGCTGCCACCCCATTTTTGTAAGGGCAGGCTCCAGTCTTCTGCAGCTTCTTTAACAAGCCAGAACAAAAACGCTGGCACGCCTGGGCCAAAAGTGGTGCCCATGTACCGAGAACATGCCGGGGTCCCCCCACGAGTGCGTGTTGTTTCAGAAGAGCCCCGATGACCTGGTGTCAGAAATAAACCAGCAGAGAGACTGCTCCTGTCAAAGCAATCACAAATACCTAATTTTAGTGCTGCAGGATGTCTCAGCTTGAGCAAGCCCCCAGACCAACCGGAGCGAAAGCTGTGCCACTTAATCTCTCAGCCCCTGCAAAGTATAAGGAGAAAAAGGTAAAATCTAAGGTGAACTGAGGTCACGGCTAGAAAGGGCTAGTGCACAACGTCCGGTTTTCTGCCTCCTGACAGAGAAAAAAGCTGATTAGCAACTGTGCAAAATGTGATGCGTGTTCTACGTATTGTGCCTAATTGCAGCTTTCTCCAGGAAAGTGGGTTGGGGGGAGAAGGGGGTGTTGTTCTTGTACGAGCCAAAGACCCAGGACTATAAACGTGCACTTCTTCAGCGCCTGTGGCAGTCAGCAGAATCCTGCAAAAGATCAGCAGATAGGGCCTCGGGCCCGACAGCCTGATCCAGACCTCCACGGACTCCAGCCATGCAGCACGAGCTGCGGAGCCCCAACGGAAGGGAACGTTTTACAATCATTACGCAGTTTTGCACGCTCACTTTTCACAGCAGAAGTTGGCACATTTAGGATGACAGACTCCTCATTAACTTTTTCAGCGTTGTATCAGAGAAGATTCCTATCCAACAAATCACTCAGGTGACAAACCACCCTTGAGATGATTAATTCAGGAAATCAGTTACCACACTGGGAAGAAAAGTTATAAGGAACTCTCTGAGAGGAAAACGAGTCTCTCTTAAACCAAGAAACGGCGGATGCAAATGAAAAATGCTTGCACAGACAACATATCAGAAGAGCAAAGGGAGCTGGCAGAAAAGGGATAACTGTGCCTACATGGATGAGGTTAAAGGGCTAGCCAGGAGCACAAGGCTCTCCTAGACCATCTGATGCAGTGAAGCTACACTGATTTATAGCCAGCAATACCGGACCAGACACCTGGCAGGCCATATAAAACAGGAGAGAGGAAAAAAACAACAAAACGGTAGAGAGTGCAAGATGCGCTGTTCTTTTAGGGCTCATCCACTTGCAGTAAACTGCAGAGCAAGTTTTGCTCGTTTGTAGTGGACAGCTCCATTTTAAAATAAGCATAACTGATAACCGATATTTTCTTTACTATCCAGGTGCTCACCAGCGACTGATCAGAAACCTACCAATACTCGGTCCGCAGCCCATCACTGGGTACTACTGCAAGGTCAATAAAGAAATCAACCATGCTATTTTGGGTGCTCTCTAGCAAAAACAGCAAAGTTATGGCGAAACGACAAGCACATCCCCACAACGAAGCACATGCTAACACTGACCGTTTGGTCCTGCAACGTGGGAACAGAAAGCAAGGAGGTTTACACGAGGAGGATTCAGCTAAAAGCATAAACCGCACAGGAACCTTAAGTGATGGTGCTTCCGATAATTCCCAGGCTGGCCCAGAAAGAAGTCTGGATATTCTGTTAATTTTAACTAACAATGATACTGTGCAATTACACAGGGTTTACCCGATTTAAAAATATTAGGAGATACCGGCTTGGTCCTGATACCCTGTAGGGTCAAGGCCCCCACAAACTTCAGCATGAGGTCCACAGCTCCAAAGAAAGGGAGATTTTTATCATCAGTATTTATTTACATGCTCTTTTGGCAAATCCTGCTGCATGCAGGGATTGCCAAAATTGCTGTGCTAATTTTATTTGCCCGTTGCTGTTCTCTGCACTAACTAGTTCGGTCAATGAATCGTCTCCACCACAAAGGACTGAACTGCTGCAGGATGGCGATAAGTCTATGAGTGATATTTTGATTTGGGATTAAATCATCAGCACTATCTGGCCTAGTTTCCCAACCCAGTGAGTGAAGATCTCTTGTTTTAGATCAGAAAATAATCCAGCTGTGGAGCTGCTACAGAGGGGAAATGACTGGGAAATGATTTCATAACCATGTTTTGTGAAGGCTGCAAGACCTCTTCGGAGAGGATTTGAAGTTTTAAAGCCTGACTCGATTGTCGTTGCAACTGAAAGTCAAAAATGTGAATTCCTCTGGCAAAGAAATCTTTCTTAGATTGCTTGAGGCATCTCATTTCAGCAAATGCACATACTTCCTTTTGATCTGCCCTCAAATTTTTTTTTAAATATTACAAAAGAAAATATTCAAAGCAAAGCATAATTTTCAAATGAAAAGCTGAAATAGGACTTTGTCAAAACCAGCTTGGGAGAGCCAGGAGTTCCTAGAAGCGAGTTCGGCTGAAACTGCCTCCTTTACAAATCATTTCGGTCCTGACGGAGGCAGATACTGTCACCGAACATGGCTCCGCTGCAGTTCTGCCAAGAAGCTCCCCCTTAGAAATGTCCCACGTACTACTATAAAGTCCACAGAAAAAGCTCTGTACAGCTGTGTCCTTCCATCAATTAGGTTAAATATTCTCTAGGGCCTAATGAAGAACAGAGGAACATGTTCTCAAGTGAGACTGAAAGACAATTTCTAAAATGGGTGAGGGTAAAGTGAGTATTTAATATATTGCTTAATTAGAAGAGTATTTCCTGCCTCTTTGTTACTAGTTTGCAGTATGCAAAACGCCTTGTAAAAAACTGCAACGTAGGAAATCTGAAATGAACAGGTTATACATTTTCATCCTGTTCAGAACTAATTCTAATTAAGATCTTGCCTCAAAATATGCAGAATCTAAAAAGAAAACATGTACTACCTTGGGAGGCTAAAAATACGCTTCCCTAGGCAATAGGAAGGTTGTGCTGTCAGAAGGCTCCCTCCTGCCTTGAAATCTTGACAAGAGAATGTGATGATGAGCGGGATATTAGCAGCTACAGAAAAGTAGCAAAGATGACTGAAATAAAGCACATCCTGAAGGCATCAACTACTTTTCTGCATTGTCAGATCAATTAGAAATGCACACAAAGCCAAGAAACATGTATCCAGTCACCTTCACAGCACAGGTCACCGAGGAGCCTGCCGTGGTCTGCACGATGAGGGATGAAAGTACTGTATGATAACTTCTTGTTTTCAAGATTTTTTTTTTTTTTGCCTATTTGTCTGAAACTTACAGCATCTTTGGAAAGTTTGGCATGTTCACTCTGAGTGAGTCCGTGACACTAGTTACAGATAATACACAACAATTTTACACAGCAAGATTTCAAGTTTTTAGGGAGGCACAATTTTCAGAACATTACTATATACCTTCATTATCCCCTGGTGAACAGAGAAGCCAGCATAGCTGTCAAGACAGTTAAGAAAAGCTCCTAACATGATGATGCTTTCTCGGCCCTAATAACTTAGAGTCACTTGCTCTTGCAATCGCTAAATTCATCTGTGTTTTTACCGAAACAGCAAGAACTGCAGTTCCCACATTAGATTGTATCTTGTATCCTAAATGGCCAACGCCAATGTCGAGAAATGCCCGTGTGCAAACACAGAAGCAGAAGTGACGCCGGCCTCGAGGGAAGCAGCTTCCTCTGGAGCACCAGAGGACTTCAGGAGACGCCACTGAGCTAGGTGAAAATAGATGCAAGTTTTTGGCACTGTCGTAAGAAAAAGAAGGGAAGAAGGAAATATTTATCCAAGATCTCACGATAGGGGAAAGAAAGACAAAGACAAAATCTCAGAGTGGAGGCATGTTCCTTATAGGGATGGCAAAAACAACACTGTTTGGGGAAGAGCAGATTGTGAAGCAGCCAATACTGAGCCTTTTAGGGAAACAGTGACCTGTCACCACAGCAGTCACCACTGGCACCAACAAGTCTGAAGGCTCGTCATGGAAAATTGCCAGCTGTGGAAAGTGCAAACGATGCACAGGTAGACAGGATGCTGTTTAGCTACGTGATAGCACAGTAGGCAGCAAAAAAGACTGAGCTTACACCTGACATTAAGATGCACAGAAATTTGCCCAGCCTCTTTTGCCAGCAAAAGTGTTGTCACTGTCGTCATCTTCTGTTGTTCCTGGGTTGCAACATAAAGATACCCAAAACAATCATTGCAAATAATATTTCTTACACATTTATCCTTTTGCTGGACCTGCTGAATTCCTTCCAGATCAAACATGACTTTCTTGCAATGTACCCACTCTTTATAGCCATTTGCTGAATCTTTTCAGGTTGAGTGTTTCGCAGGCTACGAGCTGCTTATAAACCGTTTGTCTCTCTGCCCACTAGGCACATTATCACTGGAGCCACTGAACAGCCTAACCACGATTTCACTACCCTAAAACATTTCTCAAGCACAAGCTGCTCAGATACAGCCATCCATGGTCATACCAGGTGGTATGTGCAATGGCCACAACACTGGTAGCTCCTGACGCTGTGACAGGCCATCCCATGGAAAAATCAGAGGGGAAGTGCGTATGTGCGCTTATTAAAGGCACGTGCAGTGAAAATCAGGGTGGGAATGACTGGAAAGAAATCTCTTTCTTCCCCCTCACAACCTCCGAGCTTCCCCCAGTGCGCTCACCCAGGGCAGAGCCAGTGCCGGGAGAAAGCTTGCCGTCTGCTGGGCAGCCAGGACCTGCCACGGGGAGAAGCCACCTGGCCACCCCGCACCTGCAGGCAGACGTTGGCAGCGGCTGCTCCAGCTGTTCCCTTTCAGGCTGTGCTACACCGCGTCATGATTTACGCACTGCCTTTGGGCAGCCTGGCATCAGTGATGAGGACCGGCCACCTACGTTCCTGGTTTGTCGTGGGTCACCTGCAGGACTTGTCTGCAACTTCTGCTCCCCAACTGGATAGCTGGAACATTTCCGCAAAGGAGGCGGATGGATAATATGCTTCCTGGATGCGTTCTGGAACGCCTGATCAGTTATGCTGAAAATCATTAAACTTGCAGAATTCATAAACAGTTTCCCTCGCCTTCGCAGTGTAAAAAAATAACATGATCTCACAAAGAAAACTGAAGGGAAAGTGGTGCGTATATTTGCAACATCAGCAGCAAATCGGGCTTTCGGGAGAGGTTGCCCGAGTGTCTGTAAAGAAGAAGCAAAGCCCTTTTGGGTCAGACCGATGGTGCGGCCAGCCGTCTGCTGAGGCTCAAGGAGTTGGCACTCGGGGGAGGAGGTGAGGCTCGCCGCTCCTCCAGCACCTCCCAGCACCCACACTTGCTGTGGGGATGCCAGATCCACTTCGGCCGTCATGTTATGAGAGGAGAGGAGAGGTATAATCCTGACAGGGGAAGGTGTCAGTGGCTGGAGCAAGGCCCGGGACGGGGAAGAGCTACCTGTAATTTCCTTGCTCTGCCACAGAAATTCCTGCGCTCTTGGGCAAGCCATCCGTGTCCCGGTCCCCATTTGCTGCAGGCAGCAGCAAACCTCTGGCTCCCGAGGTTCCTGTGAGGCTACCGACATCAACCATTGTGAGATCCTTTGTCAGCTGGAACCACGCGAGTACATAAAAAACCCCCCAGCTGCTTCATCAGAGCAGCAAGGCCGGGCCTCCTGCCTGGAAGGCCCCGTGTTAAACCCGGCAGCAGACGCGCAAGGCTGCTCCCCGGGGCCGGGCGACCAAAGCATTATGATCTTAACCCCCGATCAGAAACTGATCCTTTACGTCCCGGGCTGTAGAAAGCCGGTACCACAGGCTGCTAAAGATCTGGAAGAAATACGCTTCCACACGCGCGCGGTGGGTGGGGGGCACAGAATCTGTCTCCCGTTCTTTATGAAGCCCTGAGCCAGCTATATTATCACTACCTACTAATTATTTACTGTTTCCATTTTGGAGCTGCACGTCACAGCGGCTCCAGGGAAGAGCTTTCATCTTCAGTGCTGTATACTCCCCCGAGGGCAGGGGTTTTAGCACCGCAGCGTCTGGAGACCTTGGTGCTCTGACAAACGCAACCGAGCTTCAGCACTAAAACGGAATTATTAAGCGGTCTTATTAACTTGCAAGTTTGCTCACTGGCTGAACAACGAACACGCACCTTGGCTCCTTCCCCCACGAGGGATCTTGCTTCCTCCAGCTCCCCAAGAAGCTGGTTTATGCATACCCACATTGTTCAACCAAGGGAAATGTGATTGCTTTTAATATAACATTAATGTCGCACAGTTTTGATTAAAGCAAACTACCGTTGCAGGCAAAGGCACTGATTTTTTAAAAATACGTTGATTACTTGTCTGTGTGCGCAGCCTATGAGAAGCCACTGCAAGGTATTTTGGAAACTATACATGTATTTACTCTCAGTAAATGGGTTATCAAACTGTAACAATCAAAGGAGAAAGAGCATTCATCCTCTTTCAGAAACAGTTACCGCAAAGCAGTGTATGAGATACCTATTTCCCATTACTGAAAATGAGAAATAAGGCACCTCTTGCACTTTCAATTACAAGCAACATCCCCTTTAACTTCCTCTCCCAAACAGATACCCAGCATTTTGCGCAGCTTTTCTCAAAGGCTGATTTCCACCTCAAAGCAGACTGCAGTCCAGCATATGCAAACATTCACTTTCTGAGGATGTTCTTAAATGCAGGATTATTTACTGTAGCAAGAGATAATGAAATGAAAATACACAAGAAAATATTCATTTTATAAAGCCAGATTTAAATTACGGCTATTGTGTTTTACGATATTACCATTCCTTTTTGCCTTCAACAGTTCTTTTACTTAGTTGAAGGCTTTGAGCTCTTTGGTGGTTTTTTTAAAAAGAACGACGACAATGGTTCATATTTTTCAGTATCCCACTTCAATGATTCAGTCCAAAAAAATAAAGAAACCCCCCTTGGGAATTTCAAAACTACTTCTTCTTTAATCGAAGACAATATTCTGCAGCTACCCTAAGGGAGAGAGTTTGAAATTAATGTTTGTGTCTTTTTTCCCTAGTTCTCACAGAAGAAATGAGCCAATGCTCCTAACAGTATAAATCTAAAATGTTTTTATAAGTATTATTTCCATGCCTATAAAAGAAAAAAAAAGAGAGAGAGAGAAAAGTACTATATTGGTATACTCTTCAAAGACAAACGGTTACGTTTGCAAATACTGGGTTTAATACTAAAACATTATTTGAAATACAGGACCGACTTTCAGACAGCTAGGGGAGGAATGCTTGCCTACAAAACAAAAAATTGCTCATAGTATATATGCCTATTATTTATAAGGTAATTGACTTGCCAACCTATAACTCAATCTTATGAAAATGTTTTGATTGTTTTAACTTTGCTGCTATTTACCAGAAACCCTCTGTTGCTTTCTCAGAAAAACAACAATATTCCAAAACAGAACGATGGAAAAAAAAAAAAAAGGAAAGAAAAACTACCCCGACCCCAAAAAAAAAAAAAAACCCAAACATTTCCTATTTAAAGATAAAAGCTAAACAACCCACAGTCTGTGTACCGTAGCTCAGCACCATGTCAGCTGCATTAGGAAAAGCTGAGTGCCTCAGAAATCTGTGCGCTCTTCCAGTAGTATTCTCCATATTTACCAATGCGATTACGCAGGAATCAAAAAATTCTCGGGTTCCAGTGAAAGCGAAATCCTTTCCAAACTCAAAAGCCCACTGTTTCTCCCCTCTTTTGCTTCCGTACCAGGATTTTACTAGCAGCGCACACGAAATACGCTGTACCTGCCTTAATAGCATGGACACGAGAAACAACCACGGCTCCAGCTCCAGAGCCGACAAGCAGATCTGGACGTGGAGAAGAGCAGGAGACTGCACGGCCGTCACGTGTGTCTTTCCTCCTCTCTAACCACCTTATCAGGACCCAGAGGTTGTCCCTCAACAGGGAAAAGCATTTGCAATTAGGCTTGGTCGTCAGATCAGCATATTTCAATATTACCATCGGAAGTGAACGGGGCGAGACGGTAAATCCCACCCACGGGCTGCCTGCGCGCTAGAGCCACAGGACGTACTTGTCCCGAGCGACTCTGCTGCGCCGTGCGCTCGGACACGCTACGGGGGGAGCTGCAAAAGTGTTACCAGCTTTTGCCTGAAAGCGACGGTCACTCTGCTCCCAAAATCAGGTGTGCGACATCGCCGTCTTTGAAATCATCGGCCCAAGGGTTAAAAAGAAAAAAAAAAAAAAGTTCCACACAAAGACGCCATTTTACAGGTTTAACGGCAGAGCGCAGAAACACTCTGGGCAGCCAGCACTAGGTACCGGTGGATATGCATCGCTTAGCTGCTCTCATTTCTTCAGTGTTCAGCAGCTCCCCAAGTGTTTCCTTAATTTGTTGCTGACAAAAGACATTTTTCATACACACAGTTCTACGTTGTAAAAAAATCCACTACTCTTGGGAGGGACCATTTTTGCCTTGAAATACTCAGAGCCTTCTGAGCAACAAGCGGCCACCTATCTCACGTTGGCGCAGGCTAAGCCTTGGCGCTGAACCTCTGTCCACGCTGGGGTGGGTTCAGCACTGAGCCCAGCGCGTTGGGCTGTGCAACTGAACTTCATTACGGAGTGAAATTCAGGGGGGACGTGGCCTGCATACAACAGAAACACCAGTATTTACCATGTCTGTGGAAACACCACGTCCCATGAGGTAGAAAAGCATGAAGAGCTACAAACCAGCAGATTTTAGGAGACACAGTCCGACGCAAGATGAAAGGATACAGGCACACGCCGTAACGCCAAAGAACCAGAATTCCAACATAGTTATTTTTAAGTGTTTGTCAACCTGCATTTACTGGAAAAAAAGGGCAACCTAAATTTAGAAACCTACTTCAGGCTGCGCACAGTCCCTGCCGCAGTTCTGGAGCCCCTTGTGGGCTAAAGCAAGAAAATATCTTTTTGGTCGGTTGTTTCGTTTCCCCCCTGAAGGTGTTCAGTTCTGATAACTGTAATTCACCACCAAAGTAAGCAAATTGTCCACAAAAATAGGAATTTCACAGGTCTAACACTTTGGACTATCCTCATGTTCTTCAAGTAGTCGCATGCAGGTGGTACAGTAGCACTGTAATGCACACCAAAAAGGTCCAGCTGTCAATGTTTCTTACAAGAACTAAACGAATTAATAAGCCTGCTTTCTTGTGTTTACAGAGCTTGCAGCACAATTCCTAACGCGGAGCCAGTAGCTTGATTTTCTGATGTAAACTATGGTATAGCGGGACTCCACGCTGGCCTTGGGACGCTGGCTAGTTTCTCATCTTGTGTTTCTGACCATGCACAAAGTCTTTATGACAAGAACGCATACTGCGTACAAGAAATCACCACGTCCTTCCTAGGAAAAAATCCCCCATAGATCAGGTCCTTCTACGGTACCCTATCTGCTGCAGTCTGGATTTGTGCTAACAAAGGGAAGCGATGCCTCAAGGCCCCCAACAAAAGCCCTTTAGCAAAACCTGAAGGCAGCTCCGCTTTGCCCTCCCAGTGGCAACAGCACTTGTACCTTGCCTTTTTACATGGACCGCAGCGCGTGCCCATTTGGAGAACCATCAAACCCATCAAATCCGGCTGGTCACTCAGTTCGGCCCGCTGCTCCGCAGGAGAGCGGGAGCGCTGATTCCAAACCCGCACGGTGCCAACCTGCTTTCTTCGGCCTTGATTAAAGCACTTCTCTTCTCCATAAGTACCTGAGGGAAGAGCTGCTGTGCCTGGAGCGCTGCCTCCTGCCAGCCCAGACACAGCAAAACATCACAGAGGTGTTCACCTCGGGGCTCATCTCAGAAGGCCAAAACCTTAAAAATCTTGAACGTCTTTTCACTTTTTTTTTTTTTTTAAACCTCAGCTGGGACATAAGGCCGTCTTGCATAATAGTCTCATAAGCAAACTAGAGAAACATGGTCTTAAGAAAACCTGGAGGTGGGTGAAAACTGGTTGAATAACTGTGCTCAGGGCTCAGGAAATAGCTACCGCTGGCTTCAGGTCGAAACAGAGTAATCCAGTGAGCGATGCAGTGGAGCCCGTCCCCAGTCTGATTCTCTACAATTACAACCCTGGTGATGGACAACAACGTATGCTCATTAAATTTTCTGACAAAGTTAAGCTGTGCGGGATCTCAGATAAATGAGGGAATAAAATGAGAATTCAAGTCGTCCTGACAAATTGAAAAAAGGGTTTGAAAAGAACGAAACTCAAAGGGGAGAAGTGACAGGGCCGGTCCTTACACAGCAATAATCCACTGCACAAATACTGAACAAGAGACAACAGCAGAGGGAGAAGTTCTTCAGAAAATGGTCTCAAGCTGCCCTCGCGAGCCGGCAGTGCCACCTCGTCGCAACAGCAGGCAAACCTCGCGCTGCAGCGCGCAGAGAGGCGTAGAGCCTGCGCCGCTTCTCAGCTAATCCCTGCCTGCTGCTCAGGCCTGGCACGGCTTCAGCTCAAATGCTGCAGGCGGTTTGAGCACTGCGCTTCACAACTAGGTGGACCCACAGAGAGACTTGAGAGGACAGAAATGAGAAGGAACAGAGACCTCCAGGGGTAGGTGGAGGGAGGGGAGTTGTTTGGCCTAAGGAACCAAAGGGTGCGGAGGAACGCGGTACAAGCCACTGAAGCGGCGGCTGCACAGAGGGAGGGAAGGTGCTCCTCTCCCTGTCCGTGGTGAGCAGACGTGGAATAAGGTGCTAGAAGAGGGGGAAGAAGGAGGTGAAGCACAGGGATGAGCTCCAGCCAGCCACGACGAATCGTCCATCTCAGGACCCCGGATACAAGAGCAGCTTTCACTTGCAGCGCCGGCACTGCGACTTCCCCACGGAGCCTTAGCGAAGGCACGCAGCGGGCTGTCGAGAGGCGTCCACCGCCAGCCAGCGACCCAAAACTCCTGGCTGAGGAGACATCCCAAGCAAAACAAAAACCCAGCCAGCACTTCCAGCGAATGAAATCTCACCCATCAAAAGATCAAAATTCATTGAATCATGTCATCTATAAATACAAAGATACGTATAGGACTGACAAACTTGGATGACACATTCGTTTTTGTTCTGTCTTGAGTCATCAGGACTTGCAAATAACAAAATAAACAAGCAAAGGAAAATAATGCATGTACAGCTAAGACAGCTTTTTATACATGTTGTGTCAAGGCCTTCAAATGAGTTTTTGGCAACTACCAACTCTTATGTCATCCACTCCTGACAGTACCTCTGCAGAGCTGAGAAAAAAGCAGCAGGTTCTAGCAGGGTGTTGATTACTGTATATAATTTGGATCCCTCACTATTATGTGCACCAAGGGCAACATATTATCTGGCACAAACAACGGGCAGAAAGGTTGGAGGCTCCACACAGAACGGGGAATGGTACAAACGCAGTATGTAAAAATACTTCTGAGAGCCACCAGCAGCACTGGTGCTGCATTTTCTTCCCTGAACTTTATTCAAATTTAAATTAGTTATTATTTGTCTGACTAATTTGTTTTCCTTACCCTCTTTTGCAATCAGAATAGCTTAAGGCAGAAAATTTCCAAATTGTTTAATACCCCTAATTAGAGCCATAGTTTCAAAAGAAATCTTGTTTATGCAATTGGGCCAAGATTTTCAGAAATCATAAATGATGATGGAAGGAAGGAAGGAAGTTGAAGCACTGAGAAGGGGACCAAATTTTAGTGGCAAAACGTCCACTGCTTTTGGAAAAACAGGCTACTTTAAGAAACGCCAACTCAGACCTCCAAAAATGGAAGCACCTTATGAAAACAGAAGCCCAAAATAGGTCACTGTGTTGAGCTATTTGAAAAGATGTATTTTGTGTTTCATGACAGGAGACGTTTGCTGAACGCTTCTGCAAAGAATAGGTGTTTTTTACGTGCCTGAACAAGAAAGGAAATCTGTGAACCTGGCTTCCGTCCTGAATGATGAACAGCTGATGTTCCAGGTGCAACAATTTGGAAAATCACACTTTTACAACCATTCCCTTAAATAAGCAAGCTGAAGCTAAGTGGGGACAAAGTGCACGCGGTATACAGCAATATCACAATGCAATTCAAGCACGGCAATTGAAACAAATCATATAGGACTAGTAAAAAGCCATTTTAGCTTCTTTCTACTATGACATGCATGTAACTAAACATATTCTGAACAGCTATAAGATATAGTAACACACAAGTATTAGATACACCGCCCTTCAAATGATTTTGAAAGGCAAGGTCCCGACAAACTAACTTTCATTTAAAAAAACTAGCCATTTTTCTAAAACCAGAAATACTACACACTCCCACCCTCCCACTGATTACATCCCGTCTATTCAAAATGCTTTCTGTGGTTTCACATGGTGAAAGTCTCTCCGAGAAAACAGGCAAACCATTTTGGGGGAACAAAGCGACCCACATTTTTTTCTACTTACACTGAATTGCACTCCAACAGAGTTTGCAGAGAATCCTTTTTGGGGATCCGCGCTAACTATCGATCTCTAACAAAGCTAGCCAATCCCTCAGAAAATGTAGGCGCCGCTTCAAAACTCCCGTAGCAGGTTTTTATCCTTCCTGTAAATGCAATTGCATTTAGGGCTGAAACATGCTACTGAAGAGCTGTTATTAGCACATTTCTACTGAATCAAGTAATTACAGAAGCAAAAGAAACCTGCACATTAGGAAGATGTTTCACTGACCTTATCTACGGGTGCAACAAAGGATTTAAAAAAGAAACCAATTTCACATAAAATAGTAACCAGAACTCTTAAAATAATCTGATAGCCACTGCTACCCCCTCCCTTGCTGTGAGGCCACAGCTACCTTCTCTTCTGCTACGTGGAGCTTCTCCTCCTGCCTTTGTTTCCTTCCTTCCTGCTAAACGAGATAAGCCCGGAGAGCAACAATATCCATCAACAGGGTTAGCAATGCCAAGCTAAACTCTTCAACAAAACAGGCCCCCAAACTCCCAAGAAGGGCTCAAAAATTAGGAGGGTTTTGTTGCGTTTCTTTTTTGCCTTTTCACTGGAGACACATTCCAGTTGCCATCTTGTTTTTCAGCCTTTGAGACAGATGACGCTTTGTTTCTTCTGCGCCACAAGGCCTAGAAATGGGGCCGCTCTTTCTTTTAATACAAAAGCTAAGCGTCTTTGCTTGAACCCTGGAACCGGAGTCTGGGCTTGGCTGCTCAGACCATACCCGAACAGCAAACAGCACGATACTCGCCGTAAACCGCACGGCTCGGGCGACAAGCAGGAGGAATTGTTTTCAGAAAGCATTCGGAGACCCAACTTCATGGCTCTCTTACAGCAAACTTTGCCTTGCATATATATCCCATTGCTTAAAAACAGCAGTATTTGGGCACCCTGGGAAGCTGCCCCAGCCTGCTCAAGTTTGCGCATGAAATTAATAAAATGCCTTCACTGACTTCAATGATCTGTGAATCCAAACAGGCTTACTCGTTGGTTTAACACAAACATCTAACTATATAAAGACAAAGTTTAACATTAGCCTGGGCAAATCTTAATTTTAAATACATGTCACTGCCAACCGTGTGCTTTAAACCTATTAATGATTATCTCGCCAAGCATTAATTCCCCCAGTAATATCTGCACTCTTATTTCAAATGCATGCAAAGAATGGTTCGATTCTAACATTCAACCATTAACGCACTGCAAATTGCTTATTACCAGTGAACTGATGCTAAAGCAATCGGCTATTTGAAAAGCCAACTTCTTTGACCCACCAGAGTCAGGGAATCGGCTGGTTTTCTTCCCTAGAGGCACCTGCTACGAGAGGCTAAGGCTCAAGAGACGGGTGGCTCCTCGGCCACCACGCGCGCGCGGATCAGCAAGCTGCCCTTGGTCGTCGGGGCGGGACAGCGGCGGCTGCCTTCGCACATCCTTATTTCGCCGCATGGAGCAACGCTCTCTGTCGTCTCCCCTTCCTTACCATTGCAGCGGAGCAGAGGAGAGGCCAACACAGTGCAGAAAGCTCGCTACCAAATTATTGCCCAGGGACTGCAATGATTCGCTTTTGTGACTACTGCTAGCAATGAGGGGTTAGTAGGATTAATGGATTTTTTTTTTCCAGGCAAAAATAATTATGATCTTGTATTTTTTCATCCTTTAGCTCCTATGAATTACACTAGTTTATCTGAATACACAGGGCTGAAGGATTTTTTTCTTCTAACAAAAACACAGATCCTAAGCTCCATCTACATAAGCAGTATTATTGTAAGCAAAGCAATGACAGACACAGAAAAATCCAAATACGAATTATTAGCGACTAGCAGAGCACCAGGACTGTCCACAATTGCATTCGCAACGCTTTGTAGAGCTGTGGCTTCGAACTGCCCTATCTTTGCACACTGGCCAGTAAAAAACGGACAGTTTCATGCCTGTGGTCAAAGAACGTAGAGTAAGGCGGGAGGGAAGCGATGAAAGAAGCTACGGCAACCTTTCCATTTGAGCCCAGGGAAAGCTGCTGGAGGTGTAAGAGACTAGCAGGAGGGCTTGTGCAGGCGCTACCACTGGTTTGACAGAAAGGTACTTTTTGCACATAAATAACTAGAAAAACGTTGGCCTTTGCGTGTAAAGCCCCAAGTTTTCTGAGCTGATTACTTACATCCAACTGTAACCTCAAAAATGAAGACCATTAATACATTTCAAGACCTGCTGAACTGCATCTTTGCGCATATCCAAATGGAGCTGAAAAGGGTCAACACGAAAAGCCTCCAAGGCAGAAATGTGATTAGTGAAGACGGCGACTCTCAAGCCAGGACGTAACTGCTGTGAGACAAAGAGTGGCAGATCAAGCCATACATTTTTGTTCCTTTCATTTGATGCAGCGTTCACATGTGAATAGTGTCCGAGGTGTCCACCGCTTTCTGCTGTATCCAGATAAAAACAACAAATACAGATTCCAAGTGCCAGTGCACTTTCTCAAATAGAAGATATCTGATGGGATGTAATGATACCTGAAAAAAATATGCAGCCCAGGCTCAGCTTGGTTCAAGCCTAAGAGCACACACAGAAATATATGTTAAACTCTTAGTCTGGAAAGAGTGTGGAAGAGCCGGCTCTCTCAGTTGGAAGAGCCAACTCTTAGTTGGCTGCAAAGTCTACAGGAACCAAGTCCTTCATGACATCTATAGCATTTAAGATTGTGGTTAAAACCAAAGCATTCTGGTTTTTTCCAAGGCATATCTGTCTTTATGCTTCCTGTGTCAGAAAACGACAAATGAGCCCAAACAGCAAAGCATCAGGACACGAAATTTGCCCAAAGTCAAGGATATCTGGAATGACTATTGCAGATGTCTCCGTTATGCAGAGAAGTCCAAATTCCAATGCAAATCTAAACAGCCCCAGGATTTTTAAGGAATAAAGGGAGGACCGGACACAAATCTGCAGCTCGGCTTTATAGGTTATTCCTAACTCGAACTGCGCAGGTCACTAAAAACTTTTCATTCCGGTTTGATTCAAAACCGAGGCGGAGGTTTGGCCCAGGTACCAGTCTCCCCCACAGTGCTTCACCGTGGTCGACACCTAATCCAGCCGATCCCTACCCCCCCCCCACCCCAATGCCATATTGGGCTCTTTGTCCTCAACGAAATCACTGTGGAGTTTGTGGTGTTCGGGGGTGACTTACCTGCCTGCTAAGCATTTGAAGGGCTGGCATTTATAATTAGCTGCAGACCTCTTCCACCTACTCTAGACGGGGAGAAAATGCTTCTCCTCCTGCTCTATTCCCCCCTGCCCCCCGTCGCCTTGTTTTGCATCTAATCAAAGGCACCGCATAGAAGTAAAACAAATTGAAAAGTTCTTTCCCTAGGCGTTTTTCTCCAATACTTCTATGCTTTTGTTGCCAGCTGTTTAGCTCTGTTCTCACTTTTAATGGCTTGTGAAGTTTTGACCAGCACGGAAATTATGCTAAACGCTTTAAAGTAGCGTTATCTATAAAATATTATATTTATGTTTTTTGAACACTAGGAATAAATATTGCTTGCACCATTTCAGGACAAAAAAAATCAATAACCAATTTATTTGGTTTAATTGTCGAGTCACACATGTCAGCCACAACCGCCTGCGGCGGTCCGCTGCTTACACAGCTCAAACCACAGCCAAGAGCCGCTCCCCACCAGCGCTGCCCAGTTTGCCCTTTGCTTATCACATACGACCATCAGCCTGGAAGTCATGTCTTAGACTTTCTTTGAGGATTTGTGCGGCGAGGAGAAGACTTTGAGGGGGCTGCCAGCCTCTGGTGAAACACGCTACAGACTCTGTGAGAGCCTGTTAAAGCCTGAACGATCTGCCTCGATTTTGCAGTGCTTGGGAGGATTTTTTTTCTGTCCTTCAGAGGTGCAGACTCTGCTTCTCTGCACGGCCAACTTTGAAAAGTTTACTTTTTTTTCCCCCCAGTTATAACTCTGCGTGTCTTATTCCAGCTCTTGATAATACCCTACAGCTTGTTCACCTGTGGAAGCAATTGTCCTCAGGGTCTCTTCCCTCTTCCCCCCCTTCCCCTTGGTTGTTTTGGCTTAAGATATATCTCTTGCTAGAACAGACAAGATTAAAATAGCTATCCCACCAAATTTAAGCAAGAATATTCAGATGCTTTAGCAGCTGCCTGGGCTTCTTAAGAAGTCAGTAATCCTTTAATCTCCAGACACTTTTTTTTTTTCATAAAAGATTCACAAGCAAAACAAAGGCAATATGGATCAAAAATTCAATCATAATGCTTAAAATGCAATTACATTCATCAGGGTGTTCTGTTAGGTTGAGTATTAAATCTGGGTTTTATTCAATATCCTCCTTTTATTATAAAGCAATATTTTTCCACTCTGTACATCATCTGATCCCTAGGCTAAAGTCCTCTTTGTCCAAAACATACACAAAAAATAGTGCAAAAAAAAAAAAAAAAAAAGAGGGTGTTAGAAACTCCTGCACAAGACCGTTTCAGTGGAGACACAGGAAACACACAAGTAAGACTGTGAGCAAAGACATATCTACCAAAGTAGAGAGGCTGCTAATTTCAGAATTTGAGATTTTAATAACCAGTTGTCAAATAAGTTCCTTCTTTAACTCCGTCTTCAAAGCAAAGCACGTCCCTGCTTCCACCTCTGTGTGAACACGTCCCCCATCTTGCAGTTTTAAAGGAGTTCTGGAGTTTAATGACACTGTTTTGCACTAGAGCTATTTGGAAATTTTCCAAGCAAATGGATTTTTCTTGGGAAAAGGCCAACCTGTTTAAACCAGACCTTTTTGTGAAAATGCAATTTCAACCCAGCCTTTCTGCATAAATGCATCTCAGACACAAGAGGGAACTCCCCGGGAGGGACCCACCTTCCGCTCCCTCTTTGGAGACGGAGTCACAACAAAAGCCCAAGACCGCTTCTCTCCCCGAGGAGCGAAGCCGAAGCAGTTGCAGGTGCCCAGCAGGCTGTCACCACGAGCTTCCCGCAGAGACGCCCGCGCGGCCGGTCCTGAGCTGCTGCGTGCCCCGTCACCTTCCTGGCGTGCCGCTGCCTTCCCTGGTAGTCAAGCACAACCAAAAGCTTGCAAGGAAAAGGCTGACCAAACCCCCACTTCTCGACAGTATCTGCCAAAAAGATGGTCTTCCTAACAGGCTTCCTAACAGGCCCTTCAAAAGGCTGTAGAGTTGTATTTTAATCCCTCCAGATACACACGCAAGCACCCTCTTCCAGCTGAGCCGGCCAGCATTTCTTTCCCTGGGCTTTGCTGCCTGGGAATACTGGGATAAAGAGCGCGGAAGAAAATTGCAGAGGTTTCCCCAGAATACGTCATCCCTGCGATTAAAAGTTTGTGCCAGTTAAAAGAGCAAAATTGAAATAAATTCTTTTGAAATGATATCAAGTACTTTGTTAACCTGAATTAAGATCATATTGGCATCTCCGTTTCAGCTCTTGTAACAACTTCGGCGCAAAACGAAAGGTCACTTTGGGTGAAACTCACTTTCTTCACTTAACATACATGGTAACAACAATCCAATGTCACGACGAGGGAAATTCATCAAATCAACCCTTATCTACACAAAACTCTGATCTGCTCAAACTGACAATTTTTTTTTTTTTTTTTTTTGGGGGGGGGGGGGGGAAGGGTACTGTGTCACCCTGTTCCTGGCCACTTTCCCCTCCCGGCTGCCAGGGGCGGACACACGCCAGCCGGGACAGTACAAAGCTGCCTTGCACACCAGAAGATCCGGGCTTTCTTATCAAATACTCTGTAGAGAAGGACGGGGGCATTTAGCACAGTGGAACTGTGAATCTTATTTTCAAAGGAGCAATAAAGTATAAATAGGTGTCAATGAATCCAGATGGAACAATTTCTATGTTGCTTCCAGTTAAAGAAACTACTGCTGTTCTACGACTCTCCTCTGGTTTGCTTTTTCTTCCCCCCAATTTGTTTCTTCCAGAAGAAGCAAAGACACCAATTCAGGGAAAGAACTCAGGTCCTCAAGCAAATAGCTCTGCAAGGAGCATAATAAAGACGCTTTTCTCTTTTCATAGCAGAACTCATATACAGAAAAGATGGAGAATGCGTCTTTTCTAACACAGAAATTAGTGTTCAGTAACAATGTAGAAGAAATGGAGCAAAAAACAATGAATATTAATTATAAATATGCCGAAATACATATAAAACATTGCGTATACATACATGTACAAATCTATATAAAGGCCGCCAAATATGGATGGAGTTCTGCGATAAACTGGCTGCTACTAGATGTAAAATGATCTCGGCTAAAACCAATAGCTTGGAGGATCTGACTTCCGTATGAGAAGAGTATAACTTCTTTGTCAGTTGCTAGGTTATTACTGTCACACACACAAAAGGCTATGGTTGATTTCTAGACACAATAAAGTACTTATTACTTCTAAAAAGTTGCCTTGCAAAAATATAGGGCTTTTTAATTAAAAATTTTAAATATTTCCTGTATTTAACTGACGAGTGTTACAGACTTTCAAAAACTATACGTAAAAATAGGCTGTCAGACACACGAACGCCACGTTAGGGCCCTTCGATTAGGACAGTGGATCACTCCCACAGCACACCAACCGCAAGTGTTCATTGACCTGGCATGGGAGATCAGGGTGCCCTAGGACTACTAACGCCTCAAATCCAAAGATTCACACCATGAAAACTCGGCAGCAGGGTTTCAGGCCAGGTTCATAAACAAGAGCAGAAGGTCAAAAGAAGGCAATACACGTCCAAGCCAAGCCAAGGGGAGAACTTCAACCGAGTTCAACGAGAGGTGAGGCACCGCTACCTATTCGCTGCACTACCTGCCTTGCAAGGAGAGATGACGCTAATGTTTTTAATATGTGTGTTTCCTGCACCGCAGCGTTTGCTGTTCACCGGCGTAACCTCACAAGATGTAGGCAGTTCCCTTTGCTTCATTCTACCTTTGCCATTTCCTCCTCTGCTGATTTACGGTAGCGGCAATGAGGAGGCAATCAAGGTCCATCACCACCATTACTGAGGCCAGCCTCACCACTCTCCTGCCCCTTCGGCAGGTGTTTCCACAACGACTGCAGAGCGGGCGATCGAGCAGCGCTTTCGGCCCACTTCATACTCCTTTCAGTGAGGTCTAAACGCACGCAGGGTCCGCTTGCACCTACGCAGCAGCTCAGGTGCTCACTTGCCCTCCTCTTCTGGAGTCATTCGCAGCCCCGGCAAAATCACAAATGTTCTTAAACCCAGAGAGTGGCGTTCATGTTAGGCTCATTCAGTGCCAGGAAAAATCATCACACAAGGTGCAGGGTAATAGAGGTCCCGACCCAATAAGCTGTTCTCACCATGAAATCCAATCTGCCTTGCTCTTGAAAGCTAGCCTCCAGCAGAGTCTGTTCTCCGACAGACAAGTTTATGTCGCCCAGAAAGTATTAGGACAGACAAAAGAGGCCATGCAAAATAGCCTCGGTGTTAATGATAATTGTGCTTCTTGAATGCAGTAAGCAGCGGAAGAACGAAATCTGCTGCTCCCCTGCAAACTTGTTTAAATTTCCCCTTCCACGGCATTACATTTACAAAAACTTCCTTTATCCTGTGCTTCATTTTCACAGACCTTGCTTTCTCCACCCTGACTCTTTCTCTTCATCTCCATCAGCGTAGCTGCTAAATTCCAATCAACATCCTAAAAACGGGCAAGAACAAAGGGAAGGGCAACGTAACCAGTGCGGACGTGAGCGGGTGACAGTTGCGGGCTGGAACGACAACAGGAAGGCAGTACAAACGAATCATGTCAAACAAATGAGCTAACTGCAACACGCCTTCAGCGAACCTGGGATGGTATTTCTAGGTCTAACACAACACTGCAGGCTGGAGAAACAGAAGTATTTATCATTCTTTGCGGTATCACCCTTTCTCTCCTGCACTGTGAAAAAGTACCAAGAGGAGTTTTAGAGGGATCAGCGTTGTGTGTGCTTGCCTGTTCCTTCACGATTAAACGACTGTCCTGGTATTTTCATTGGAAACGCCCCTATCCACAACTTTCTCAGGTCTGTTCTGTTTATACTACGAAACAGGACAAAACAGACACCTTCAGCCTCTGTCAGACCATGCACGGATTTGTTTGAGGTGCCTGGGGAAGAGGGACCGTTTGGGGACAGCCCAACCGCTGTGCAGCACCGAGTACAGCTCACTGCAAGAGCTACAGCGCTCTCCGAACTACTCCAGCAGTCATTCTTCACACACTTCTCAATAATCTTCTCTGAGAACTGCTTTGGGTAAAAAGAAAAAAAACAGGCGTCTTCATTGCACTGTTGATCCTTTGATAACAAAGCAAGTGATTTCTGGAACAGCCTCAGGGAAATTCATGTTATTTTTTAAGCAATAAAGCAAATTGGTACCACAGCTTTAAAGCTTAACAGACAGAATAATCCCGTCCAATAATAAGAGGAAAAGATGAAATGATTACAAAAATCAATTCCTTGCTGTGCCGTGGTGATGTCTGTTATCAATAGCAGCATCCAACCAGCTCCTCCGGACTGCGCAAACCCCAGCTCCTCCATGCACACCCCTCCAGAAACCGCCTCTGCCCCGAGCAGCTTGCTCAGAGCACGGCTCACCGGCACGCATTTCACCCGGGCTACTGTACCCTGCTGCAACAGCGAGGCTCCGCTCAGTAGCTCAGCTCATTTAGAGCTGGTTTAGGCACCTTTCTGAGCGGCTACTCCTCCGATACAGATGAGCAAGCTTTATCCATGCTCCGAGTCCCCTGAAAGCTAGGTAACGGCGTTAGCACGGCGCTAGACCTGGGCTAATGTATTCTGACACGCAACTCAGCACAGCAGTGCTGAAGAGGGGCAGCTTGGGCTCAGCTGTAGGCATGAGCAAAGCAAACTCGCGCTGACCCGTGAAAGACTGCAGACGCACCGTAAGCTCCCCTGCAAGGAGCAGCGTGAGCAGGTCCCTCCTAAGGAGTTGAGTCTCACTAATTCTCTAGTGCTCCCTCACTAAAACGCAGGGCAGAAAATGAGACGAGGCCGTTCTCCTCCAAAAAGCATCTAAGCCCCACATTACCCAAAACACCATCAGAGCATCCACTCCCATAACACACAGTCATAGCCATCACCACAGCCTCTCCAAAAAGGCACGTACATATCAACGACAAAACGGTCTAAGCAGATACCTGAAGACACACAAACGCCAAGAGCAAGGCCCCACGGCTTTACTTGCTGACAACCACTACCCAGGCTCAGCGCCTGGCGGCCCCTGGCAGGTCTCAGCAGACTCCTACGTGCCGACCACGCTTGAACTCCCTGAAGCTGGGCGCTGGGGAAGTCCTCGCCCGAGGCGCTGCAGCCTCAGCTCTTCTGCTTCCACGACTGGGAAATGCACACCATGCCTGGTGCTTTTACTGGTTTCAGTCTCTCAGTAAACAGCTGCAATTCCAGTTAAACGGAGTATCTTCATTTAAGACGGATGGAGCTTGCTGGAGTCAGACTTCGTGTCAATACAAGGCCTGGCATAGGGAACCGCATTGCCCCATGACACTGCATCCCTTTAAGACAATGTTTTTCATCAAACAACCTGCAGTCACAGAACTACTGGTTATTTACTAGTCTCCGGGTCACGGGCTTGAAAAGCTCTCTCTTCTGGAACAGTCTCGGCTTTCCATATTGTGCGTTTCAATGTGTCTGAAAACTGCTTGCTCTACCATCCAACAGCAGCTTGCACGTTGCAGTGTAAAAGAAAGCTGTCCTCTTCCTTGATGGCAAAAATATGCTTGTCCTGAAAAATATGCTTGCATAAGACAAAGTGCCAAAACAAAGGGCTTTTTCCTTTTTATCGTTTTTTTTTTTTTTTTTTAAACAGGGATAGGACTACAAGCATTGCCTCATATGATGGAAAGAGGAAGGAAATTAAAGGGAGGCAGAGAGAGTAAAAACTGCCACAGATGGGAGAAAAGCGTTTCCTTTGGCAAAGCCATGGCAAAGAACAAGGAAAAGATGAATGACAACTCCTGAAATGCAATGCGATGCGCATGGCTTCAGGAACGGGGAGCTGCCAGGAGTCTCATCAGGCTCCACGCCCAGGAACGAGGAGTTCAGAGGCGCTTCAGAGCGGAACCACGGAGTGCGAGAAAACCAGGTCTGCAAAAAAGACTCTGTAAAGAAATACCCTAGCATGTTGCGAGTTACATTACCGTACACCCAAACCATGAGGAACGACAAAAACTCACAATTACATCAGGACTGCTGGCCAGCCCTGGGCCTGTGGAGAGCCACGTCCTAGCCTCATTTCTGTCTCTGGTTGTACTGGGGCCAGTTTGGTGTCTTGCCATTCCTGGTCTGTTTGTGTTAGGACCGTTTGCCAAGATACCTGCACACCTCAAACTCCTCTGTGGTGGGATCCTGGGTCAAAGCAGATGGTTATGTGACTCTGTTCCACCAGCACGGCACATCAAAACATGTAGAGGAGCACTTTCCTGAAAATGGGCTCCTAGAAACACAGGCTTCATGTGGCCCCTTCCAACTCTTCATTTCAGCCACTGCGTGGAATATATCAAGAAATCAAGTAGTAGTTGGGTTCTTCCGCCATACTTGAAACTCCTGGAGCTGAGCTATCCCTTGCTCACTGCTGGGCCCAGTCACTTCAGTGTTACTTCTGGGGGATCTCTGCTAAGGTGCCTCCAGGCTGCCCCGACACATGGGCAGAGCTGGGTCTCTGCCACTGCCTGCAAGGGCCCGGCCCGGGGGCCCTCAAATCCACCGCAGTGATTTTACTGCCCTTCCAGCGGGCTCCTGGCTGTGGGCAGGAAGAAAATTGTACAGAGACTTTCGTTTGCCCCCATCTCCCAACATATACCATGCCCCCAGACAGAGCCTGGCCTTCCTTGCAGAATTGCTCTGGGAAAATAATATTGTGATTTCTAGTACGGGAACGAAGGCAAGAATCCCTTAGGTGAGAAACTGTGCATTTAGCAAATTCAATACAATAAGCCATGCCAAATACTGGTCTACTGCTTTTCTTCTCAATATGTAATGAGCAAAGGTGTTAAAAATTAAAGCACAATAGGAATAATACAACATTTCTAAGCTATCTTCTTTGCCATCTGTCAGGTCTGTAATATTTTCAAACTACTCTCAAGCGAATTACTAATTCATCACAACACCTCTCTTCCTGTCATATGATAAAACAGAATACAATTGCTAACGCAGTACATTTAACCCCTGTCAGGAGTTTGTATATTTGTGCAGAGCCATAAACTGGTTGTTAGCGAGTGCCAAAAGGGTGCTGGCAGCCTTCCTAAGGATTTGTCAAAAAACAATTTGGATCTCCACTCCAGCAAATGTGGAGCCACACACCAATTGTTGCTATACGTCACAATCTTGTCAAAAGCAGCCTTTTGTAGATAATAGGAACCTAAGGCTGCCGGATTTATTGCGGTGGACAAAAGCATCGTGTCTTTTCCCTGCGCCTTGATGAACACTACGCTTTTTCCTCAATTACCCAAATTAACTTCTGATTGTTTGGCAGGTTGCTGATTGCTTTCCAACTACCAAGAGCAAGTCTCACCTCCTGTTTCACATCTACCGAGAGAGAGCACAGGGGAACAGTCTGATTTACAGCCCGTCCAAGCGAGATCAGAATCAAGCCCATTAAGTCTTGAGCGGGGGAATTAAACCGCCATCCTCCCTGAGAGAAATATCCAAGCTCATCGCTTTTTGTTTGCTCTCTTTTACACAAAACTAATGGAATCAGTTTATTTGTGTCAAATTTCAGATTAAAAAAGATTGTTCCTTGTATGTGTTAACAGAGGAAAAGCAGAACAAAGTCACCCCAATTATTGTTATCTGTGGATTTTACACTGTCCTACCCATCTAAGAGAAATAATTAACTAGCCCTTCTATTCGGTAAGCTCTTCACACAACTTAGTCTGCAATTCTCTGCTTTTCTGCCCCCTTGCTGATACAATTAAAGTTTATTGACAGTAAATACCATAAATTTTTATTTCCTCAGTAGAAACCTGTGGCGCTTTGGACCCTACTAAAGCTGTGGCTCTTCAGGATGATACAAACTTTGCATAATGACTTACTATTGAATATTAACAACGGAAATACTAATAATTAAAAGAGCGGCAAGCAACAGCAGCCTGCTCGAGGCTTCAGCCGCTGAAGGCTCGCCATGAACAGCATGCAAGTTTGGTAATCGCAAGAGCTTGAGCAGAAGCAAAGAGGAGAAAATGAAAAGGGGGGAGACGTTGAGAAGGGAGGGAAGACTGCAATAAGGGAATACAAAAAATCTGGCAATGGGATTGAAAGAGAAATGCAAAAGCTAATTGCTTTGGTTCTTTAAACACTCTAAACCACAAGCGCATGCTTGCTTTCAGTATACCCCTATGCTTCATTTCTCACCGTAAGAGAAACCGCAATACTCTGCAGGTACCGCTTCTACTGAGAGCTGCTGGACTGGCAGATCTCAAACCCACACCCGACTGCAGGACTACTGCAGTAGCCAGGAGCGTTTCATGACTCAGACCAAGGGAAGAGACGGGAATGGAAGTCAAGGGGCGTAACAGAGACAGCGCAGCAGATGCTAAAGCCAAAACAGGGCTGAGCTGGTGCTGCGTTTACGGAAAAATCAGTAGAGAGCTAAGACTGGCTTGCTTAAGGGTAAGGAGATGGGCAGGAGGGTGCTGAGGACTGAAAAGAGGCCTGAGGACTGGAAGAACAAAACAGATATGATTAAGCTGGGAACAGAAAAATGGCCACTAACATAGATGTCAACATGTCCACTGCACCTATGAAAGCTCTGTTTATTCACACAGGTTAAGGGTCTGCTCCAGGACTTCAGGACCTGAGTCAAAACACCCCATCCTCACTGCCCTAACTGTAATGTCAGCTTAGCTTTATTTTAAAATACATGTGTGCTTGTATGTGTACACATACATGTGCGTGCGCACGCTCCTGCACACACGTTTCACATTGGTATTTGTGCTCCCGGACGAGCTCAAGTCTTTGCCTTCTTCTCAGCTTGAAAACAGCGCTAGCTCTGCCTCTGGGTTACGGGGACAGCCCTCGCTGCGGGGGGGAACCACAAGGAAAAGGCCACGTGCTCAAAGAAAACTGCTTTACGCTGACTGAAAATAACGCAAACCCCAGCGCGCGCATTTCTACTGCTCTTGAGATTTTTCAAAATTGTTTTAATACACGCCACACTTTGGGGCCAAATTTAAGATGGCAACGTATTTTCCAGCGCCACGCGGCCTGTCGCATCACACACAGAGCGAAACGCATGTGAAAGACGCGAGTACACCAGAGGGTCTCAACGCGTGAGCACAGGAGTAACATCTGATCCTTCAGCCGCGAAGGGGCGTTTTGCCCTGAAATTTCAAGGGACGCAGAAATGACTCTTGCAAGAGCTTGACATCTGCGGCATAAATTAGCAAAACAACAGAACAACAAATTTGCCTTTAAAGGGGGCCAGTAGACTTCGTGTGACTTAACGGCCTCCGGGCGCATCAGTTCCCGTCACAGACCGTTGTAGCGCACTACTGATTTTGCTGCTCTCTGGCCAACAAAACTTTTATATTTAAAAGAATACGGCAAGTGATAAACAACAGCCACTCTAACTTGCAAAGGCACTTGCAAGTAGTAGTGCTAATCCCCTGAAATGCCAGCAGTACTACCGTGCCTCCCCTTGCCTGTGTGTTTATGAGCTGCTAGAAGGAATTAAAGCCAGCCCGGATGGAGCATGAGACCTCAGGCGAGGAGCCTCGAGATTTTTAAACGTGCCGATGCCTGCAAGGTAATTCAGGGAAGTCCTAGACCGCTGCTGCCAGCCGCAGGCCTGGCCGAAGGCACCACTCCAGGGGTAACCGAGGAGCGCCCGTGCCCAGCTGCGCAGAGGACGGAGGGCTGCAACGTGTTGAGAGCGTTAACTGGGAATTTGCCCGACTAGGTCCATAAAGGGGCGCGAGCCATCACACACAGCACTGGCCTGCTGGGGCATCGCTTGACACGACTGCTGAGGAATAAACAGCTCCCTTGCTCTCCCTTTGGTCTCTATATGCATTTTTTACGGGCCAGATCCTCAGCAGACATAAGTATGCAGAGCTCCACTAGGATCAGTGAACCATGACAATTTACAGCCGATGAGTATCTAGCCCTATACTTTTGATGGCTTTCTAGTTTCTGATGGGCTGGAAAATTAAGATTTCTCACTTCTAAATGCATTCCTGAACCTCTCTTCTTTCTAATGGGTTCCCCCCCCTTCTCTCTTCCATTTTAACCTACAATTTTTCAGGTCATTTAGTTCAGAATGCAAACACAGATGAGTTATTAGGAGCTGAACATTGCCAAGTGTGCATGTAATCTGACGGTTTCACAATAAGTAATAAGCATATCTGCATTAATGGATATAAGGAATCAGAGTTCAGAAAGACATGATATAATTGCAGAGGCCTAGGCAAACTAACAAGTAAATAGTCTTTTGTTCGACAACTTCTAGACACTTTTTCGACTACTTTCAAGCTGAGCATGTAAGCTGAGAGTAGCAGAAAGGGCCAGATCAGTGGAATTAACTATAATTTCCTTTACTGCCACCACCACATCATCAGCATGAAAAAAAGATCATCTAAAGGGGAAAGGGTAACAATGAGCGTTCTTCAACATGTCAAATACAAAATACTGCAAAAATGTTGAGGCCTGGAAAAGGGCGATGCTAAAAGGAAAAGGGCGAGGGTTGCACAGGAATGGAGAAAGTAAGAGCTGACCCCTAAAAAAAAAAAGTGTCATTTATTTTAGACGAGCTGATCCTCCAGGCTCAGAATTTAACTTGTTTTTACTGCTGTTTTATTACTTTTCCCATTTTGCCATGACAAGCTAATGATTTTTGCAAAAATGTACTGTGACACATCTGCCCCCGCAGGTGGTTTTACACACACTACGTTCATAAAGGACTTTGATCCCTCTCCTCTTTTTAGTTCTTCTCCTTATGTTGTATTTCTTCATGGTTTTTTCTTTCAAAGAAAGATTAAAGGAGAGAAAGACAGCGAATAACTTGCAAAACCTTGTTAGGTAGGACCCAACCAACTAAGCCAAGAGATTCAGGGCTAAAGGAAGGTTTGCAGTTGACTTCCTTCCACATCTCCTCCTGTTACTACCGTAGTAGGTCACTTGTAGGCCTGCTTACAGGCCAAGGACATTCGATACGATATGCTCATACCGTCAGCAAGGCATCAAAGAGAGCAGCTATTCCCTCTGAGGAAACGTGATGCTGATACGCCATTAGAGCTGCACTCTGATGCTCTCTATCCTAGCCCATTCCACGGGCCGTCAACGATAGCTGCAAGCACTGGCAGGACATGCCGTTTCTGCAGAACAGAGGTCATCTGTAGGAAACCTTCAACTAAGCCTCTCTGCTCTGCCTTTGCCGTGCATCCACCTAATAGCACGTGCATTTCTGATTTCTGCGCAACACGCACAGCAGCGCCACTCGGGCTGTGGTGCTTCATCTCTGAAGCTCTCCCTGACATCGTCACCAGGAGATCCAGCCCAGCGCCCCCTCGGCGAGCTGAGCACCGACCATGCTAAGTCAGTGAGAACCGTCCGCCTCCTCAGAAAATGAGGCCCGATTACTCTGAATCATATTCCTTAATAGAATTATTACCTGATATCTATGAATGGGAATAACAACAGCTGTTGCACAGAGCCTGGAAAGAGAAAAAGGGGGGCGAGATGGACTTTATAAACACTTAAACTTCTAAAGATTATTCCTTTTGAAGCTAGATATACATTTTAATCAGCTACTTTAATCACTATTCATAAATGAATTATTAATTAATCCTCTTGACTAAAAATACCATTTCCAGCTTGCTGCAAAAATACACACACAAACATGAAAAAATAATACAAGAAAAGGAAGATATTCCACATCATTAGCGCTGGAGTAACGGCTTGGTATTTGATCTTGGTTTAATTATGAATGCCTACTTTGAAAGAACATTTCCACATCACCAGTCAGTAACACTGGTGTGTGCTCTTGGGTGTAACGTACATAAGAGGCAATATTGTCGATGGCTAATTTTGCAGCGGCTTCATCCATTGACTATGCTAAGAGTATGCGCACAAGAACCTGCACAAGCATGTCTGTTTAAAATGCCGTCTATCATTGTGACTTCACACTTAAAATGGGGAAAAAACCTAATAACCCTAATAACCCACCCCTGTGGTTACTTCTGATTACACAGCAATCTAAGGCTTCAGCCATGGTATGAAACTCGAGGGAAAGATAAGGAGTGTCGTTTTACTTTACGAACGGGAACACGAGGAGAAGTTACTCCAATCAGAAGTAAGGAATGAGCCCAGATCTCCCGAGGAAAACCCACTGGGCTGCATCATCCCTTCCATACTCTTACCTATCCACATCGCCGAGCATGGGAGAGCGCTCCACAACGTGCACGTTCACTCCCCTTCTGACCTCTCCTTTCCCCAGACTATCATCCCCAGCAGTCTATCTGGTGGGAAGCCCAGGCTTTGCCACGAGGTAACCCAAGATGGCTCCATAATGACGAACATGACATTTCCTCCCCTGCACCACCACACTGTATGGAGGCGTCTTCGTGGTGGTGGTGCTCGCAGGAGGAAGAGGGGAGAAGGCGACTGCTGGGAGCCTGCAGCTACGGACGACTCTGATCAGCTTATAGCGTCTTCTTTCAGTAAAGACAGAGGCAACTAACAGTTGTGCCTTTTTGTTATCCGAATTGGTTTCCTTGATGAATACGTCTCTTCAGAAGTCTCTACAATGTTAATTTCCTAAATGATCAAAAAGCTTCTAAACGAAGAAAATGCTGCACGCTCAGTAAAAAAGGGGATGGGTTCAGAGGAATTGGAAACGACTTGTTATTCTTCAAAGATCTGGGCCAGCCTCTGAATGCTGTTATTTTTAAGCAGCTCATGTTTTACATACATGAAGGTACCCAAACACGCACAGAGCTAATGAGGAGAAACGACTATGAAAACCTCCTGTTTTGCCAGAGGCCTAGAAAAAATTTTAACAGGTTTAATTAACCTTGTTTGGTCTATTTTAACTGTTACCATATGACATGCCTGTCTCAAGCGTGCTGCAGTCCCTTTTAAACGTAGCAGTTTCTCAGCTTTACATTTACTATCACGATAAAGGCAAATGAACTAATCTTACCTATGGAAAACACATCCGAGACGTAGCTTTCACCTCAAGTTACCCGAAGAGTCAAAAGTCGAGCATATAGCCAGGTATAACACGGCTCTGAGACAGGGATGAGGGACAGCAACTCGTTACCCGCGCACCATCTGGGGACAGACTCTCTGCTGCGACAGACCACGTCTAAGTGCAGCCTGCAGAGAGTAACACGCAAAAACTGCCTTGGCATCTCCTCGACTCCTAGGGCTGCAACTCATCCCATGCTGGACCGCAGTTCAGGGCAGCCTCGTTGCAGCTCTGCAGTTTGGCATTGCTACCGGCTTCCAAGAGTTTTCACAAGGTGGAAAATACTACAACAACAGATGGAGAAGGCAGAGCCCAGAAACGCCCAAGCAAGTAGAAAATATCCATAAATGGACAACTGTTTAACGGTACAGTTGCTACTGAGTTCCCAGAAGGAACTCTAAAAATTTAGGGAAGGTGCCAAAGTTGGGCACCTCTGACTTCTCGGGATCGAGATGGGCTTCTCTGTCGGCTCGACCTCTTCAAATCGTGTCTGCAGTTACGCCGCTTCTTCTTTTTCCCCAGACCTCCAGGGAGATTTTGTTTGCTTAGGTTAAATCTGGACGGGTGTGCTCTTTTAGGTCCATTTTCAGCTCAGCAGGTTTGTATATCTTGCTCCGCCGCCTGCACCTGCCTCTGCTTTACCTATGGCTTGGTAATTTGCTAACCCAGAAAAATCCCTCCAGGACGACGGCGCTCGGCATGCTCGTGGCACTGCGGGGCACAAACCCACCACGCTGACTTTCCCGCTCATAAAGCACAGTGAGCGCAGAGCACATTCAGGTCAGGTTTTTCCAACCTGGAATCACATGCATCACTTCGGTTGTTATTAATAGTTCATTAATTTCCCAACTACAACACTTTTCCCTTGAGAGATCATTAATAAAATACCACCCAAATCAGCAAGATAACCGTCAAAGTGACCAAACTACAAAACAAGTTTAATTACCTTGGTGTTATACCTTCACAAGCACTGGCTTTAATTTAAAGAATGGTAGAAACTAAAGCTTTGATGATTAGGCGAGGTCTTCAGTTTCCTATGCCTTGTCTTTCTAATTACTTCTCTGATTTTTCCACTCGTCCTCTGCTTTGTTCAGAAGAAGAATGAAAGTGCCTTTATAAGTTAACGGAGTGCTGCTGGGAAGGTTTCTGCAAAACCTCCCATGCACAACACAAACAGCTGACGACGGAGCCACCTCACCAACGCGCACACCTCTCAAGGGATTCAGTGTTGCCCAAGGCACCAGCTCTTTCAGACGTGAAGAAAGAGATGAAACCGCTCAACTACCTAAATCGTAGTATCTGAGATTTAAAAGTAACGTAAAAGCAAATAGCTGTTCTGAGTTCTCAAAGAAATGACCTGGAAACTAGCCAGTTAACAAGTGTGGTCTACAGGAAGAGCTAGAGAAAGGGGATGGAGCAGCCCAAAGAGGAAAGATATTGCTTCCTTAAAAACAGGCAATATACAGTGGCAATATTAAGCACAATGTCTAGTCTACAGGAGACGCATGCTCCTTCTGGCAGGCCTTCATGTTTCTGATCCCTTCTAGAGGCAACATGAAAATCATCATCATTTTCAGTGAGCTTTGAACCATGGCATATATATGAACAGTATTTACAAAGCCAACCCAGTTCTTCACACGCTTAAAATCAAGCACGTACTGAAATCACAGAATCACAGAATCACAGAATCACAGAATCGTTTAGGTTGGAAGGGACCTCTGGAGATCATCTAGTCCAACCTCCCTGTTCAAGCAGGGTCACCTAGAGCAGATTGCCCAGGATCACATCCAGGCGGGTTTTGAATATCTCCAGCGAAGGAGACTCCACCACCTCTCTGGGCAACCTGTGAATGCTTCAGTATTCCTCCATTTCTTTCCTTGCAGATGATTTCCCCAAATTTCCTCCCCTACACTGCCCCATTCTTAATATATCACGTATTAACAAAAACTTATCTTACAGAAAAGTACTCCCCTATTTTGCATTATCTCTACAGCTCTCCTATGAATATATTCACATTTCATTTTTTTGCGCTCAATCTACTCGAAGAATATCCAGAATTGTATGTTATTCAAAAACAATTTACTATATACAGTTACCCAATGTACGGCGCAC
This sequence comes from Struthio camelus, assembly GCF_040807025.1. NCBI lineage: Eukaryota > Metazoa > Chordata > Aves > Struthioniformes > Struthionidae > Struthio > Struthio camelus. Next base: position 6,316,720 of record NC_090947.1, on the reverse strand, counting down.
TGGCACAGACATCGTTTTAACAGTGTTTTCAGCTTAGGCCCTGCCAGTGTCATAACCTAAACCACTTGCACCTTTGCACCGAGGAGGAAACCCCACCTCCTCATGTCAAAACATACCAGACTCAACAAATTCAGATCTCAATGATTTCAAATCATATCTACTAATCACCACAGAAAAGAAAATAACACTTTGTTCTCTTAAGAAGCATTAAATTCTGACCTTCAGATTAACTAAACACGTACCAAATCCCAGTCCTTTTATGCAGAAAGGGCCACGTGACGATACCCTCTCTCTCTGTATGGATGAGCTGACTGAAACTGAGGAAAGAAACCATGCTGAAGGAAAATAAGCAAGGGGAATGTATTTCGCACTTTTAGATTAATTTCTTTTAAACTTAATTAGGACTATTTTAAAGTACAACATATAAAACATATGCGTTGCGCGTGTCTGTGCGCACATGTGTGCACCCAGGTGTTTATATGTAAACTTGATTTTATAGAGAACTCCACTGAAACTACAAAAGAAATAAGCATACTGTTGAGATAAATTCCTATCTGCCTTAATTCTTTCCTCCCTCTCCCTCCACTCCACCCCCCCCCCCCCCCAAGAAAATAGTATACCCACATAGCTGCAGATCTCTCTCTTTTAAAATGTCTTTCCCATTGGAAGTGTTCTCAGTTTCAGCCTGGAAGTAATTTCCCGTACAGCAGGCCCTATCAAAAGTTACTCTTTTTAAGCCTAGCAAAGGAAAACTGAAGCAGATTTGTTATACAGGAAAGAAGCGGAAAGGTAAGCGTTTCTTCTGCCGAGATGGAGAGAAAGTCAACACGCGATTCTTTGATGCTCCACTAAAAACGCTGGATCTTTAGCAACAGAATGGTGAAACCATTCTGAAAACACACAGATTTCTTAAGAAAGAGGCAGCTAGAACAAGGAACAGTAAGAGATTGACAGAAAACACAAAGAAATAATTGGCGCAATCTTCTTTAATGCCTAGCATGACTTTGATCTTCAGTAACTCTTGTGATGCAAGGCAAAATCACTTCCAATGCAAATTTGCATATAGGAACCTTTCATCGGGGCTCAAGATGCATTCGTTGAGTTAAACCAAAAAGGAGAAAATGATTTAAAGGAGATAGTGAACAGAACTGGTCCTAACCAAGTGGGAAAGAGATACCAGCAAGTAATTCTCTGTGCCCTTCTTACAAAGTTACGTGAACCTTTGCTTCACCAAAAGAGAGCATTAACTACTGTGCTGCACGATGCTGAACCCCACCTGGACAACCCGCCATCTACCAGGATTAAAGCCTGTCAGATGGCTCAACAAGCCACTCTAAAATCGAGATGCCCAAAGCTGTCAAAGAGCGTGAGCCGGGGCTTGGCGCACGGGAGGGGGTCCCAGGAAGCCGGGCTCTGAACAGGACCCGTAGCTCACGGCGGGAGGCCAACGCAGCTTTCTCAATTCAAGGATTCTCTCGAGATGGCTCATGAGCAGGTGCTGTCTTTGGTGCCAGCGGGACCGTGGAACCCCGGTCAGACTGAATCAGACACGAGCCATATTCAGGGAGCCGCATGTAAGCAATCACACAGAAATCTATGGGCCTACTCCAAGAAGCAAACTTTGCCAGACTGTGCCCATGCCTTAGAGCACTCGCTGGAGCTACAATACGTAAATCCTCTCTGTTCCCAGCTGCTATATTGCAGTTAGGAAGCTAATGATATACTAATGCTTTTTCTAACTTTGCTGCTGTGGTCTGAAGGGTGATATCCAAGGGACTGACCCATGTGATCAAGGCTGCAAAGGGAGACGATTACTGAGCAAGACTCATTAGGATGGAAAGGAGTTGAGGGGTCATAAAAAAATCGTAAATGGAAAATAAAAATGTTCTTCCAACATATAATTTGGTCTCATAGGAATTGCTGTGCCTGAAAGTTATAAACACAGCAAAAAGTCACTTTCTCTTTCCCATTGCGATCACCATGCAGATGTTGGCATCTACGCTGGAGAGAGTAATTTAGGCTTCTTCTGGAGTCAAGAGAGCAAAAATGACAGGATGCGAGTAGGACGCAAGGCCTCCTTCTCCCCTCTGATTATAAAGAGGTTTAGGTAACTACCTCCGAGGCAGATGCGTATCCTTGGAAGGTCAAGCTGATGCTAGCTGACCCAGTACCCGTACATACTCATGCTATACGGGTGGGATTTTTAAAATTACTCAACAGGCATCTAGTGAGGTTTTCACCAACGACTTTAGCAAAGCAACACTGACCAGTTTAGAAAATCCTGACCAGTTTAGAAAATCCTGACCTAATGAACATTAATCTGTTTCATTCCACTTTTACTATGTAACAAGCCTTAACACATTGCTTTAGAGATCCTAAAAAATATTAAACTGACTACACAGTAATTTATGCAAATTGCTACACTAAGGTTGGAAGCACTTAGTTCTGCAAAACACCTGGAGTTTTTAGTGTCCTGTTCTGAGCTGGCTCTTGAAGCACTCCTTCACAGGTGTGAACAACCTAACACAGCTCAGAAAGGTATTGGAGTAACCCTACAGCAGTTGAGCAGTTGCTCACATAGTGTTGCAGCGCATACAGGGAAGGAAGCAGATTCAACATATCTCCCCCAAAAGGCCCAAAGCATTTCTAGCAAAAAGGAAATCTTAGCTGCTAGCTAGAGTCCAGAAGTACAACAGAAAAGAAGAGCAACAGGAAGGATGCCGAGAGCAGAACCACACAGGGCTCGGTGACGAGTCTGTCGTCATCACGCAACAAACACCCCAAGGACGTGGACCTGGCTGCCAACTTTCTCTAACGGGAGACATTTCTTTTCCTCCACTCTTTCTGTTAACTTCCTAACACCCCTGGAAAACAAAGAAAACTACCTTCGCTGTGTGCTGAATCTGATTGGAAGTCAGTGCATACCAAATGCTTGTACCTGTACTTCACCTATCCTTAAAACCAACTTTCCTAGCCAACTCCACAATACGTACCCCAGGAGCAGGAAGCATGTTCATATAAAGCAATGAGACCCACCTCTACCACAAAATCTGCCACAATATCGAAAATTTCCTCATGCTTACATACTGTAACTCCTGTTCCCTCCAGATCCTTTCAAATTATTAGTCCATCTCCTCCTACAGGTTTCAGACAAGTTTGCTCTTCGCCATTACGCAGGCGAAGGTGATCTGTTCTAGGCCAGCAGTGAAATGAGAGGGCAGCAGGAAGGGAGTCCCCCCACCCAGCAGCACACAGGAGGCAGGGAAGTCCTAGGGGAAAAGTCCTTTCCATCCATCACTCAAAGGGGGAAGGGGAAACTTTTGTCTGCTTTCAATGGGGAAGGAACGACTGAGGTTCCCCCCATCCTGCTGCAATCCTGAATGGTTGCTCTGAATCACCAGGCGAGGCTACACAGCCTGTAGCCCAAGACCAGCGGATATAGTAATTCCCCTCAGCCTTAATTCTACAAGATTCAAATTCTGGTCAACGGCGGTTAAACGATGAACTTGTGATCACTTGGTCACATCTGTCCGGATGGAAAAGACCTTGAAGTATGTAAGATGCACCCACATGTTTTGAAAATATCAGTTATGAACTCGGTTTTTATTAAGAAGCACGTTAAGGCAGCTGGATATAGTGGAATAAGCTTCCAGCCTTAACTATAATGGAAAACAGCGACCTGCTTGCAATGTAAAAAATATACGTGGTAATAATTTACAAGACGTAGAGCACCCCATGGCCTAAGTAAACTTCAGGTCAGGCTGACCGTGAACCACCAGTACAGTACGTCTTGCTAATGCTCAGAATATGCTTTTAATATGCTAAATGTATCTTTAAAAGGATACTAAAAGCTTCACATTAGCATATTCTGGATGATTGTTGAATATATGATCAGTGCAAGACAGGCAGAGACTCGATCTCTTGGCCTAATTAAAAACAAATAGTATAGCATATTGACCTAACAAAAATAGTTTCTTCATCTCACCTTACTTCTCCTGTTCTTTTTATTTCTTTGGCTGGAGCCACTGAAGACAGTCATGTCGCACTCCCTTTGACAGACAGCAGCTTTAGAGCGGTAGCTTTTCATCCCAAACAGCCTTTTTATTTTGCTAAAAAGTTGTAGAGCAAACAGCATCTATAATGACTTCCAATGGGATGACGCATTTAATACACTCATCAGATACCTTATTGTGCCTGCAGTGCTCAGGAATTGGGAGGTCTTCCCCAGTCGAGGATCAATACTTGACTTGCCCCACCAGAGATGTAAAAGGTGACCCTCAAAGTGCCTATGCATTATAAGTGGGACCAGAGCTACACACAGCTGTCCAAAGCAATCCACCCAAGTATTTGGAAACAGTTTCTCCAGCCATCACAAGCAAGAACTTTGTTTTCTGCTTAAATTATGGTGACCAGCCACATATTCTGTATTGCACAACTCCCTAAAAGTCAAATCTGCTAAAGCGTGGTAGGAAAACCCCAGAGACCCTTTTGTGCTTGTCCCTGTCCCTCGCTATGTGTGTAAGTACCGCACTGAAGGGCGCTGAAGGAAGGCCAGCCAGCAAGCAAGCCACCAGCTTGCCTGCCCGTTTCCCCGAAGGCACAAAGGGATGGAGCCAAGACCATCTCTCAAGCTTGAGCTTAGCCTAAACTCCACCACATCACCTCTCGCTATAGATAGCTTAGTGGGGAAATATCACTATGCAGTGAGAAGAGGAGCAGCAAAACCAGGCCTCTCATTTGCCATAGCGGTGCTCCTCTTCTCACCTCTACCTTCCCCTTGCCCCAAACTACTGTTTATTAAATTAGAAAACAGGAAAGATGAGAAAAAGAAACCACTGTCTAATTTATAGCTTTCTATTAACAGGATTCGAATTTGTAACTACTTTGTCTCTAAGGTGTCATGCAGTCACTCACTTGCATCTTCATTATATACCCATGGAGCAGGGATTTAAGTCTCTGCCCTCAACAGGAAACATCTGAATATTGAATCCAGGACAGGATTTTGTATTTTGTTTTTCTTAGGCAGGGTCTTGATGCCGAGTTGTATTAAGTGTCATAGTTGTCTCAGACACAGATCATGGTACCTTCTGTAACTTTGTTTTGAAGTTTATTTAATTCAAAAGGCAGACTTCTGTTAGCTAGCTAGTGACGTTAAGAAACATTGGAAAGAATGCTGAAATGCAACACAACAGAAAAACATGTTGTCACAATCTCATTATTAAATTACTACTATAAATGTGTTTTAAATTAACCGAAAGCGAGCCATCAGCTTTTGCTAAATGACATCTTTGCCTTCCTGCTAAGAACAGAGCACTTAAAGTTAGCATGTACCGTGCTCCATGTAATTCAGGTCGGGGAGTATCTGTCAAACTGCTCACAAGGTGCTGTAATTTAGGTGCTGCAAATTAAGCTTTCAGGGATATTCCAAAACCAGATCCCGGGTTTCTCACGTATCCGAGCTGGCTGAGAATGAACTGTTCACTTCACGGTTCAGCACTATCAGACAAGGAAATCACAGCCAACTGTAATCTTCAACCCCTGGCAGAGAAAAAAAACACACTTTCAGTCCTTGCTGAAAGTAGTACTTCTTGCCAGTGTGTCTGAAGTGTCTCTGGCAACTGACAGTCTTGCATACACCAAGTTGTTTTCTATTCTATTTTAAAATCAAAAATTGCCAGCTTCCTCTGCCTGAGGAAAATAACACCTTAAAGGGCTCAGTTCTGCTCGAGAAAGGCAGAAGGACCATCGGAGTACACAGAGTCAGGAGACAGCCTCCAATTTAAGTACATATTGTAAACGGCGACCTGTGCAGGGGTCCCCCACAAGCAAGGGGGGGCCCCTAGCTTCATGCAGCCTCTGTCCTTACCACAAGTTTAGCTGCGCGAGAGGCAAGGCTGAAATCGTCTCCCTGGACCCCGTTCACAGAAACCGCTGCGGAGCTTTCCAGCGTGTGGACGGGAGAGGGGGGTACATCACCTCGTAAGCCAATGCTGCGCTGCTGCAGCACAAGCGGAAGGGAAGAGCAATCTGAGCGCGAGGGAGCTCCTTGGTGCCACGACTCTCTTCCAAAACTGCTTCTGGAATACCTGAGGACAGTACTTCATTATTCTGCACGCTCGGTACATAATCATTTTTGCAGTTGCACGCCTGAAAAGCCACCATCTTTCTGCCTGAGGGATGGACAAACATTATCTTTCTATCCCACTGCCCTGCTGCAGGCTCCGGCAACTTCCCAGGCTTACAGGTGTCACGCAGGCAGCTGGGGCCGCCGCCGCCCGCCAAGGCACCCCTCACCCTGCCCCGCGTGCATACGCAAAGCTCTCTGGCTCACTCAAAACTAGAGATCCAGAACCGGACGGCCCAGGGATACCGCGTTAACCCCGCAGGTCCGGCGTTTCCCACTGCACTACGCAGGTGTCACGAGCGGAAAGCAGACGCATCTCCTAATCACGGGCCCCGACCACGGGAACCAGGAGTTTGCTGACCTTACGTGTTTCCCCGAGCGTGTTTTTGATGCCCGTACGTAACGTAGCAGCACTCCCTATGCAAATACAAAGAACAAACAACGCAGTGCATGTAACGAGGAACGGGAAAGGAGGGCGCGTTTTCTGCAAAGGTACTCAAAGCCCCACAGACAAAGTACTTTTGCTGAACGAGTCTGGAAAGCTGCGGGAGCGTTACGCTTGCGGAGGCTTTCCCCCCGCCTCCCCGACACGACGGCTTTGGCTCGGCGGGTCCAAGCTCACCAGGCCCTGTCAGCGAAGCGCAAAACCGCTTGTTGGCACTAGAACTGCCTGATAAGCGACGGTGTTCAGCAAGTCCCGAGCGATAAGGCGCAGTCGCAAATTCAGCGGGCTCGCGAGCGAAAAGCCCGCTCCCCGGCGGCAGGGAGCCCACGTCGCCGCGGCCCCTCGCAGCTTGCCCGAGCCCGGCGCCGCCGCCTTCGCTCCAGCCGCCCGCGGGGGGAACTCGGCTGCTTGGCGCTCGGTCCCCGCGAGCCGCTGTGCTTCTGCCGGCGCTCCAGAAGGTGCTGCTCTGCACCCGCGCGGGGCCCGGGTCACCAACCCGACCGCCGGCCGCAACAAGTGTCCGCGGGCTGAAAGCGATCTCGAAAGCAAAATGCCTGCGAAGAGCGGGAATTTCTGGAAAAGGGCCTTCTCTTTGCTTCGCTCTCTCGCTAAGTGGCATCTATTTCTGGCCTGATTACCAGCGCAGAGGACAGTTGTTGCCACATTTAAAAATAGCCCTTGAGGAAGGCTTAACCTTTCCCTGACCAGCAGGCAAATCGCAGTCGCTACTCCCGGACCGAAAAGACAACTACTTAGCAGATCTCAGAAGGGAACGAACGGATCCGCAGAGTCTCCGCGGCTTGACGGCAGGGAGGTTCGTGCAGGCGTATCTCACCCCACCTCACCTGGCGTCTGCACCCGCTGAACTAGCCCAACTTTTGGGTCAAACCCCCAGCTAATTACGACGCCGTAGCTACCTTCGTGGCAATGGCCCACCCCCTCACTCCTGAAACACCTACGCACCTGCAAGAACAGCAGAAAAACTTCCTGCTCGTTGCAGCCCAGAGTAACTTACCTTCATCTGATATGCCATTTAGCCACTCATTCAAGGCTGCGGCTTTAACACGAACCATTTGTTTCGTAACCCCTGTTTACAAGCGACAGGCTTTATCTGTCTCCAAAACTAACACTTCAGTGGAGCTGCGCTACAGCATGTTAGCAAGGGCAACGTCCTGACTAAGGGCCCGCGCGTACCTGCTGTGCTGGCAGAAGTTAAGGCATGACTTTAAGCTGCCATCATCCAACTAGAGCAGAGCCCTCCGCGGATCTTGCAGAGGCATACAAGCGGCATGTTTCACTATATATTTAAGAAGTTAGGAACAGTTTCAACTACTCTGTTAAATAATTCTCTATTATCGAAATTAAAGCGATTGCATAGTCTTATGCAGCCTGGTGCTGCCAGTGGTCTAAAGGCTTACCTACGTGACACTGGGCCCCGTCCTGAAAAACGTTACTTACGAGCTCAGTGCCAAGCACTCAAATCACGCTCACAGCGGCTCTGCCCGCACACCCTCGCAAGGCAGGCGCTGAAGGAGGCCTTTCTCAGCCCCACACCTTCAAAACTGTGGCTATTCCTTTTAGATGCTGATGGACCAAAGAGTTAAACCCAAACCCCGTTGCGCGAGCGACATGAGGCTGCGTCTGTAAGCCAACACTCGGTCTTCGCCGTTCTTCTGCCTCTTTACATTAAATACAATGGAACTGTGCACCGAGGGACTATTTAAAATACCTTTCCTGGAATAGTCTCAAATAAATGCTTCCCTTCCTACGATCAGATTTTAGAAAGGCCTTTCCAAACTGTGAGGTTTAAGAGCTTAGTCCCGCCTAGCTCTAAGTGCGGCCCCGTTCCCTGGTATGCGAGGGGCTGGCAGAAACCCAGCGCCCGAGGCGCAGGCGCTCCCAGAGGGATAACACCCGGCAGCTCCCGAACCGGCCCCAGGACGAGGGCCACAAACCGCAGCGGGAAGCAGCCTTCCCTCCGAGGGACGCGGTTCAAAAACCAGCAGCAAGGCTTCACGCAAAGCCACGGGGGCACCGCTCAGCTGTCACGGAGGGCGCTCTAGCTTTGAAAAACCCAGGTATACACCCTTTCCGACCACCACTCTATTCTGAATTACAGCTTTCATATTTCATTTGCCTGTGGCTCTTTCAGAAACAATATATACACAAAGGGGGAAAGTATGCCATATGTATGCTTTTAATACATACGTAAGTTTTTGATTTAAGTATGATCAGCAAGAAAAACTTTAAAGCAGAACCCATGTGTTTAGGCTATGTGCGTGTGCGTATAGGCACACGTATTCAGACACAAATCCTTTCTTTTGGTTCCTCTTACTTGATTCGCACTGTAATAGTACACAATTTTCCTGGAGCAATCGCTACAGGATGCAATTTGTACAGAAAGCAAAATGCACAGAATTTATTTTGATTCTAAATCATTCTTTTATCATGGGAAGTGCAGAACAACTTCTGAAACTATATATATTTAAAAATAGACTACAGATGAAAGGTCTCATCCAAAGTCTGTGGAAAGCCTCAGTTTGATCTCATTTGGCTTTGCCTCTCTTCCCAGTGCGTTTTCAGGACTGCCCCCGCCTTGCAGCGAAGCCGGAAAGGGAGAGCGAGGCACCGGGGGCTGCCGGGAGCCCGGCACAGCGTCGCTCCAGCCGGCCCAGCCAAGACCTAACGGAAGGAGGTTTGAACTGGCTTCAGGCCATCGGCAGGTGAGACTTGCTGGCAAGCGAGCGAGTTCCTGACATAAAAACAGACCCGGCTCATACCGGTTTCTCTAAAGAAAAGCAACTGTAAGCACAGAAGGCTGTAAGGTAATGAGCTCATATAAATGCTGGGACACTAACAATGGGACCTTAAGGTCCCAAAGACTGTGAGAACATAAAGAATCCTCCACCAAGCTGGAGAAAGTTAAAGGTAAGAAATGCAAGGAATCTTACAAGTAAAGTCCTTCGTACGCATGAATGCTGTGGGCAACCGACCACAGCTTCACTAGAGTAAACACAGAAAAACGCCAGAAATCAGAGAGGAAATATCAGAAGAAAATCCCCTCTCCGAATACCAAAAAGCCTCGGCGCTCCGGGGTCTCAGTTCCTCAGATGCGCGCGACACCCGGGCGGCAGCAGCACGCAGGCAGTCTGCTTTATACACAGGGACAGCGGATTTGAAAGCAAGCAGCTCTCTGCAACATGAATTCTGCCATCGGTAACGACAATGAAATACTGGGACTGAAGTTCAGATACCCATTTCCTACCCTGGAGATATTACCAAGGTACCGCTAACTGCCTTCATCCTGCCACAGGCAGGGCAGCATCCCACGCAGAGGAGCTCCCAAACGGATGGGAGCGAGAAACTGCCCCGGCAGAGCACAAGAGACACGAAAAAGGCCCGTTTGCTGCAAGCACTGTGGAGAGGGCTGCAGGTGTCTGAAACTGCAACATGAGCAGGACACTTCTTCATTTCTTCTCTGCAACCTCACTGCTATTCTGGGACGGCACATACTGCTCAGCACCCGCGCTGGTGACATGCAGGAAATAATTGCCATGGCAGTAATCTGAGCAGACTACTTGAGTAGGGATGCTACATTTGTCCCTCTTTTGAAGATAAAGCCATACATTGAGATACCAGCATTAAAATATACTAGGCTGGCCGCAGGACAGTATTGGATTAAGCTAGTTTTGAGCCACTTGCAAATTTGTAATCCCTTTGATCCAGCAATACTTACCCTTTCTTTACATTGCTTTGCTGCAACACTTTTTCTGTTTTGCTATGAACATTTGCGCGAGTGAAAGGAAGGTAATCAAGGAAGGTTTTGTATACAGCTGCATATTTTGGTGAAAACACATACAGCTAGGTGCCACTTAACCTGTCTGCAGGAACAAGCATTCTCCCACTAAGCACACACCACCTTCCGTGTCAAGGTGAATTTAAGGAGGACAACCATAAAGGAAACACGCTATCATCAGAAGGGTGGGCAGGGCCCGTATGAGGCTGAGACCCCTCTGTGTGTTAGCCACCTCACAGGGATCTTCCTTTAAGCAGCTTTTTTATCTGCCAGCAAAAATAGGACAGACAACGTAAGGCACAATAAGGAGATGCAACTTGCCAAAGGGCGTACGGGAAAAGGGCGCCTGTGCCCACCACGGCACCCGCGTCTCAGGAACCTCTGGCCAGCATCTACTGCCCGACGCACCTGACTGCAACTTCTGCACAGCCTTAGGCTGCAGGTGAGATGAATTGTCATAGTACTCTGAAGTGGCTATGAGCATATATGCTGGCTTATTGAGTCATAAATCTGGAAAGCAATGTGTTCAGGTGATTTCAAAATTCACCCAAGTTTTATGAAACCTATTTTTTAGCCAAACAATTGCAAATGAGCAGTGCCTGGTGACATTTTATTACATTTTCCCTTATTATACTTTAGTGGTAAATTGTTCTCGCCAATCAGTGTTAAACTATCAGAGAGACTGTTACAGACTTTCGCCTAAAGAAACTAGACATAAAAGATTTGACTGCCTGTATCTACAAAATGGGCTCCTTCTCATTTTTCAGTGCAGCTTGAGAGTCCCGATTAAAATAATAAACCAATACAACAATCAATTAAGAGAGTGGAGAAGTAGGTATGCCAACCAAGACTAACAGCCACACTATAAAAATAAATCAAAATAACAGCGACATTGAGAAAGTAGCACTTTACTCCAAATGTTGGTGCTAAGTATTCTCAAAATTAATGTTTTACAGTGATGCTATTAAACATATTTATACCATACCGATGAGGAAGAGAACATTTTCAAGGATCTTTATTTTTCCAGTAAATAGTAACAAATAACAACAGCACAAGTACCTGACCTAGTAATCTGCAATTATCTGAATATCACAGAAGACTACCCTCCTACATAAAACACCCATGTTTTCACAGTGCCATTAATGAGCAGCACCTCTGTAGAGTTTTCAAAGACTGACAGAAAAACAGGAGCTTAAGAATCAAGTCGGTTTATGTTTCCTTCCAACGCACTTGCGTTAATTGTGGTGTAAACCTAACTCCCTAAGAGCAAGTCAGCCGAATACGTGTTTTATTTCCATGTCTGAGCGATTACCACGGGGTCACCCACATTGCCACCTGTGACTCCTGCGGGCCTCCTAATGAATACCAAAACCCCACGGCTGTGTCCTCCTTCTCTCTCATACATTACTTATGAGCTGGCAGGCCCCGTTAACCCTTTGGAAAACAGGCCTGTATGAGGTTAGCTGCTCATTAAACGCCGTTCCTCTGAGCGAATAAACTCACATTAACCGAATCCTACGTTGCAAATGAGTGGCAAAGCTCAGACTACCCAGTAGCATCCCCTGGCCGTCAGACAGCAAGGTGCGCTACAGTAATTAACGGGAAACCGCTTTCCAGTTTTGGTGGTATTTGATATAGAACAGCGCTGCCTCAAAGTGGTTGACAAAACCACATGTTTGCTGACAGTGAACCGTTTCTACGCAAGTGAATGCTGAATGCTGCAGCCTCCAACCTCGGGGCTTACGGTATTACAGTGTTACAGGCTCTCAACTCTGAATTTTCAATGTTGGGAAATTAAGACATAGTTTTTGGATGCTAACAGTAGTCAATGCTTAATGTCTTCACATTTTGGTAATGCTTTGAGCTATGCAAGAAATGAAAAGCTAGACTCATGATCCAATATATTTTTCAAAGCGCTAACTGAAAGCCAGCCTCCCCAAAGGTCATATTTAGGCATCAAAATAAGACACTCACCCACACAAACTGAATATTTGTAGGGTTTAAAGGCAAACAAACCAACCGCTCTGGGCCCTGACTCTGCAAACAACTTAGGTACATGCTTCTGTAAATATTTAGGAAACCACTACTGTATTTGAGTGCCTCACTGTCAGCCACTCACTTTTCTAAACCCCAGCCCCATGCTCTGTTGAAATGCACCTACCCAAATAACAAAAGACAAGACAGAGGATGCTATTTACTCTGGGGACGGGGCTGCAGGCCCACCCTCCTCCAGCCCGTGCCTGTTGACTGCTGTGAAAAGATCACCTCATTGATTTCAACCCACTCTCCACAGACCACATGGATTAGGTGCCTGAAATGTCCATTTGGGAACGTAGGTATCAGGGAGGAAGACGGCAGAAAGAGCAAAGACCATCAGCTCTTCATGGCAGAAGACCATCAGAAGAAGACGAGGAGAGGAGTGTTCCCAGAACGAGGGCTTTTCCGCCTCCTTTGGATATTTGAGGGATGAAAGACTTATTTGAGCGGCTGGTAACTAACCCACACCCTTTAAACCCAGACTGCATACGTATGTGCAGCGAGGTCTGGTTTATCTGCCTCCCTGTCAGTCACCAGACGGGAGTAGGACTGGCACAGCAGCAGAAAAGCAGAAGAGAGCACAGACCTCGAAAAAACCTGGAAAAAAGCACACGCGAGGCACAGAGTTTGCCGTACGTTTCATGCGCTTCCACTGGTTCACTGGCCTCCCCGTGCCCCCTTCTTCTACTGAGCCCTGAAGAGAGCTAAAACATCCTCTTCCTCAGAAACAGCAAAATGGTGATTAAAATCAGGAGACAGAAGCTTTTGTAAAGCGAATTCTCTAGGAAGTCAGTCCTATCCCATCTCCTTTTTCACCGTTAACAGTCAGTCCTGAGCACTGTGTTATTTTACAGAGCTTGCTCCTCCGGTAGTCTCCCAGAGCAATGAGGCTGTGGGCTTTCAGTTGCTATGCAATTTTTAATTGTAATAAGGGAGTCCTCTTGTGGCATTCCTGCGTTGCTAAGGAATGTATGGTTCCCATCCCAGACCTCACCAATTTCTCACCACAATCATACATTCTCCTGGACGAACACGTTAATTAAAATGTCACTGTGACATTTCTTTCCACATTAGATCACAGCTTTGTTTTTAAGGAGCCAGCAACAACAAGGTGGGAGAAACCCAGAGGTGGGTTATGGGAAGATAAGAGCGTTACTAATTGCATCTTCCCCCTTTCTGCAAAACTGTGATACTGTTGAAATGCAAGCAAGAGATCCAGCACTAGCAATAGGCTGGACAAGGGATCCTGGGTGCTGACCAGCTCCCCATGTGCGAGCAGAATCAATCTGAATGACTTCACTAAGTTGTTCATGCCTTTCGGCTCTTAGTCACAAGGCTTGGACAGAAGGCAGAGATTGATTTAATGGAGAATGAATGTAATGCTCTGCAAGTAGCTTAGACTGCACCAATTAATCAATTATCCAAGTATGCTCCCTTTTAAAACATTCATTACTATTTTAATCTTTAACCAACTGCTTGCTCCACGCACTGTGTGGTTCCTGCATTCTGGTCCGTGTGAAGAACAATATTCACTTTGCAAAGGAAAAACACCGCTTTCAGTGCCAAAAGTGAAAAATTAGAAGTGTGCTGACCACTCTGTAACGTGAACAATCTTACAACTAACGGCTTGCCAACCATATTGGTGCTTGCTGTGGCTTTGTTTGATACATCCATGAAAAATATTTATTGCAACTTAGTAGCAGGAACTGACCTGAGCAGTGTTTTCACCTTCATGTCCCAGAGCTTGGCACACGCATCTGAAACTTCTACAGTCAGATGCCATATTTCCTAAAGCCAAAAGTGACTTCTCCTAAAGCTGTGACTATTTTTTTTTTTCCCAGAAAGGAGGAAGAAAGCTTGAAAACTGTTTGCCCCCACCTCTCAGTCTTTGGCTGTATCATTGCCCTTTCTCTCCATCTTCTGGCTGTAAGGTAGGGTACAGGGTAACCCCACAGCCAGAGGAGAGAGTCCACCCCAGCAAGGCCCAATCCAAATCTCATTTAAGCCTTGAGAACCTCTCTCTTGACCTCAGTGGGTGCTGGAATATGTCCAAAAGTCTCTGCTGCTCATTATTTGATCCACTTCACCACATCACCACCTTAAACGTGACCACTTCAAGCCCTATCGGTCTCTTTGCCTCTGCAGGAATTTCACAGAGTTCTTCTAGCTTAGGAGGCTTTTTGACACCAACCATTCTGAACCACCACGAGCAATCAGAAGCTGGGAAAGGTCCTTCTGTTAGACAAAACCCTTCATCACTAAGGAATGAAGGAAACCTGGTGTCAGAAAACAGGGGCAACAACAAAAGTGGGATCTCAGACTGAAGGTAAAGCAGATCAGGAAGTATCTGCAATAGTCAGGAAAATGCACGTGTTGATAACAAGTCCAGTGTTTGATGTGCATACGTACTTTACTATCTAGCCTTTCATCAAGAGCCAGAGGATTTATCCTTCAGAGATGTGAGATGAAACAGCTTAAAATGGTCAGTGACCACAGAAAGGATTAGCACATTATTATCTTTTTAATCCACAACATTTACTTTTTCAGGATTTATCGGAGCTAATATAAAAGTGATTAGTGTTCTAGTTTTGCCAAACGGACTAAGAGGTTGTTTATGACTCCGTTCCCACGCATGGCCTGTAATAAACAGATAGTGCTGCCTGGAAAGTGGCCAACAACATAAAATTTCATCATTTACAAAATATTTACAGAACTCGTGCAATTGCTAGTAAGTACCTGGACTTCTAAATGCAAAAGTATGTCACATCGCCCCACCCTTCAAGCACACAATAAAGGCGGTGTGGAAAGTCCTTTAGCTTTTTTGCCTTTGCTAGACATGTGCTATTTTTAAAAATGTGGGATTGCCAGCCCGAAGCATTCCAGAATCTTGACTCAGCCCCCAAAAAGTCATGACTGAAAAATGCTGAGACGTTAAAAATAACCAATGTTATTTTCTGAATGTGCATTCTAGCTTCCCAGAACTCAGGATTCATATTTTTAATTTTCCCTCCACATTCGTGATGTCTAGAAAAGGATTTTATTTTTAAATGGAAGCTGAAATGCTCAGACAATCATAAAACTCGGCACCTAAGGCTTTAAGAACCATCCTCAAATTAAATTTCTGAAATTGCCTATGTAATTTTAGATGTTAACCCTCTTTTTCAGAATAGCATATGAACCTGAGACTTCAGACTCCCACTCCTTCCAAATTGGACTTGTGTTCCTGAGGGCATGCCATTGTAAAAGGTATTTAGATGACTAAATCCTACTGATTTGAGTTAGATGTTCTCTGTTTTTAAATATGTGACCGTCACCTCTGTCTTCTGAAAACAGGGGTGAGGATTTTAGGTTGCCGGCTGCTTTTGAAAGTCATACTTAAAAAAATTACATTAGCAATAAAAGAGAAAAAGCTAGTAAGCCGAAAGGATGGATGGACACATTCAAAGAAACAACCAAACTGGACACAGTATTCAAAGAAACAACAAAACAGAAACATTTTCTTTTTCCCCATCCTTTTATTTAGACTGACTAAATCTGTTTCTCACTGTGCTTGCAGAAAG
The DNA here is from genome assembly GCF_040807025.1 of Struthio camelus. Lineage (NCBI taxonomy): Eukaryota > Metazoa > Chordata > Aves > Struthioniformes > Struthionidae > Struthio > Struthio camelus. The sequence goes on along the minus strand of NC_090947.1, from coordinate 6,300,758 downwards.
CCTGGAGAAGCAGAATTTGTTCTTGTTCTGGAGTTCTGTGATTTCAAGCAGAATTTAAGTCTCCTGTTGCTTTGAGACCAATTTACAGAGTCATAGGATTGAGGGGGTTTAGATAAGTATCGGATACTTCTCTTAACCTCTCTAATGCTCAGCTAAATCAAACTAAACTCTAGAAGTACGGCAACTGAACGCTGTCAGTGTTTTATTTATTAGTAAACTTTTAGCTCTTCAAAGGCAAAGACGTGCCGGCGCATTTTAGCTTTGCGTTTGCATGTATAAAGTTACACACGGCAAACAGCAGAGCTTACCACTACGTCCTAGACTATGAAAGCTTTGCCTTGCAGCGAACCCTCTCTGGTCACTCTGTTATAAAAACAGCACGCAATGCGCACCTCCACAGACAGAAGCCAGTTAGGATCCTTGCTCCACTTAAAACTGCACAAACGTCTCAGGCCTTCGTGGATCTAGAATGAACATCTCTACTAAATCTCTCCAAAATATACATGTGTTCCTTTCTTAAAAAACGTGGTAAATTCTAACCATGAGGAATTTAACTTTGGGCTGAGTCCTCTAGTTTTTCATTCACCTTGAGGCTGAAAGGGCAAGAGGCAAGCTTGGGAAAGCTTTCCTTTCTTCCCCAGTTTGGGCTGCAGATCAAACGTGAACTGCTATAGAGCTCCGGAGCAGATTAGGATTTCTAAGCGTCTCGTTCCAATTTAAAGGTCTGTATGGCAATCACAGTATCTCAAGTAGATATCCTGAGCTGGCTTCGGACTAGTTAGATCTCATACTGCGAACAGTAAGTGCGACTTGGATAGCAGGGAGATCGTTTTGGCCTGCAGCCCAAATGTTTGCTTAGTATCTAGGGAAGCCTTTGAGGCCTGTGCTGAGCTGCCTTGCTCCTCTGCCAAGAGCGGCTGAGCCAGCCAGCTAGCTGGGGTTCAAATACCGAGCTTCTGCAGCGGAGACGTGTGCTTAAACCCTCACGCAGACAAGGCAGAGCATACAATCGTCTTGCGCTTTTTGGCCAAAGAATTACTAAATTCTTCATACGTGAATGACGTCAGCAGATGCCACCCTTCTGCTAACTGCTGTAGGTACAGAGATTGCTCTTCTTGGTTCTAACTCGGCCAGGCACTACACGAGGAAAGCTCTTGCTATGTTGCCCGTGCTAGATCTTGAGCGTGTTAGCAAACACCTTTGTCAACCCCACGCGCTTGTAAACCTCAGTTCGGGCAAAATCTGCATCGTGCTGGACTCGCGCCTGGCGAGGGGTGCCGTGCCGGGAGCCCATCGCCAGCTCACGCTAAGCCTTCCTCGCCCCCTCCTGCTGCCAGCAGAGGGTGGCCTACTCAAAGGGCAGCTCCCTCGCGCTGGGTGGCCGCCAGTCCAGCCAGCGTGCAGGGCCAGAGCAGCCCAAAAGGGCCAGAGAAGCACCGGAGCTGTCCCCGTACATCCACATGTAACAACAGTTACAAAGGATTTAAGTTGTTTTCTATTTAAACTAGCTGTCACCCTCCTTCCACCCCCTACACGCACGTATGACCTGCAGCTCCTTTTCCATTAGGACCGTTTCTTATGGAGCGCAGCTTCTAAGACAACAGCGCAAAAACCTCTCGCAAGGATTGAGGTAATATACTTTCCAATCACACAGCAGACAGGAGGAAAACATAAAAGGAAAACAGTCAATTGCTGCTTGCTATCTCGCCCCCTCTGAACTGCAAAAATTTCTTAGGGAGCTGTGAATTACTCCCCCATTGTTCTTGCTATATTATTATTTTGAAGTGGCTCATGCCTGTGTTATTTGGCTGCCTGCTTTGTTTGCTTTATCGGTTTGCTAGGTGATGTATAATTAAAAAAGTCCTGTTTTACCACCTCACTCACAGATCTTTTGAGAGACCACAGCAAACGTGGTAACAAGAAAAACACAACGTAAGCGTCAACCACTGCAGCTTTCTTCTGCATTTATTGAAACTTTCCCTCCGGAATAAGCGTCTCTCATCAGAAATGGGTCTGTGCTACAAAAGCTATTATTTCTTTCCTGGTGACGTTAGTCAGCACGACATTTTCTTGACAAAGGAAGCACAGACTCTGAGAGTAGGGGAGCCTGGGCAATCCTCCCCAAACGCGCAGCATCTGCAGTCCACGACAAAACCTCCCAGGAGGTACTTAGCATTTGGAGATACACCTGGAGACCGCGACTGCGGATTAAAGATAGACAATATATTTGCAAGGGTTGGGCTAGATGCTCCACAAATATTTGTTCCAGAGAACAAAACTCCTTATGGCTATCCGACCACCTGGAGAAGCTCAGTAAGGCCGAAACAGCCCTGCACCTCCCCTCCTGTGCTGGGAGTACATTGCCCATTCACACTAAGCTTCCCTCTCTCCCCCTGGCACGGCTGACTCCTCCGGTCTCTCTTTCTAGCAGGGCCTTTTTGGTCTATCGCTGCAGCTAGAGCTCCTGCCCACGCTCTCCCTCACATCTTCACAACACCGTCTCTCCTTTATGAAACAATTTCACCCTTCTCAGTTTCCTTCCAAATTTTGCCAGGTGATTACTTCTCCAGCTCGCCACCTCTAACCATGCCTTCTCCCTCTGCCTCCATTTGGATGCCTCCTCCGTATTACATGTCTTCACTCCCAAGACCTTCCAGAGCCTACCATTCTTTCATATACTATTTATGTCTTCTCTCTCCTGCCTTTGAAAAGCCTGTGATGCCACCTTTCATCACATAAAAGATGCTTTTTCAAACATCTTCTGCTCTTTCTTTTGTGCTGTATCTCGCATGAAGATGTGAGCAGCCAATAAGGTATCTCATTAGCCTCTTTCAAATCCTTTGCGTAAACCTTTCTTTGGCTTGATAGAGAAGTGAAACTTGGCTGCTTTATTAGCTAGGGATACGCAAAACTGATTCTCCTCATAAGAAGCTGCTGTCTCCTTGTGTTTTCTTTATCCATCTTCTCTGGGTCTGCTGATGGCCTCTTGTCTTAATCACACCGAGCTACTTAGGGCCCTTTGGTTTTTGTTGCTCTTCTCTCTTTGCTCTTCTCCTACGAGTTTCTGGGCCATGACTGGGCCTGCAAGCGCTACCATCAGTGTTAAGAATGAATCCTCTATAAACTTAGTTGATGACCCTTGCATTCCAGAAGAAATAGCTCAGGTCTATAGGTTAAGAAAAGTCTACATTCAACTGCTAACTTATAAACCTGAAACACAAACACTACCCCTAATTTAGGAACGTCTCTGAGAAAACACTTCTCTCAAGAGGTAAGAGACGGTTTAAAGTTTATCGAGAGTAAAGTTACAAAAGATAGTGCTATTGCGGTTTAACACTAGCCCACCATCTGAGCCATGCTAATAATAACGTCCGGTATTCCTATGCAAAAATAAGACAAACAAACACATTTCTGCAAGCCATTTGGGGACCTGAAGAGCATACACAGCAACAGCTACCATAGCTCAAATGCTGAGTGACAGTCTACGAACCCAAGGAGACTCATGAACCTGTGGTAACTTGTGCACCCGTGATCACCTTACACATCCTGCCTTCAAGGTGCAGAAGGGAAAACGTGGCCCTCACTGCCATCCCAGGCCCTAGCTCAAGAAGATGACAGGTTTGATCTTAATTCCTTTCCACCCTGCCAGCGGAGCTGAAATTTGGGCACAGTCTTTACAAGACAAATTGTTAGTTTGGGCACTTAACATTAGCTTTAGGTGGCCGAAATAAAAAGAATCTGTCCACTTAATGCTGAAAAGAACCCTGCTATATAGGACAAAGAAAAGCGAAGCTGAAAAACATTTTATGAAAAGGGGGGAAAAAATATTTCCCAAAGGGCTCTTAACCGTTCTTGTTGGCTTTTGGAGGCATTAGGCAAGACTACAGGGAAGCGGGGTTCTAAGTCTTCTGTTTCTCTTCCTCTCTCCAGACAGTAGCTAACAGGGCACTTCAGAGCGCATGATCAAACAGTCTTTTTCCAACGGTTGCCTTGCAGAAAGACGCCTGCTACAGAGTTATTTGGGCAATGCTCGTATCGCATCAAGCTCAAAATTAGGGCCAAGGCTGGTAGCGTGCTGATACCACGGCACTACAATCAGCAGGGCGAGAGATACCTTTTCCCCTTGATTTACTTCTTTACTTCCAACATTTACTTTTCCCTAAGTTTTCCTGTAACTCCCGGTCAAAGCAGTAGAGACAAGTAAGCAAGGCCTAATCTTCACAAAGGGCTTACACTGGTTTAACTAAAATCAGTTTTGAAGTCAAGTCAGGTCAGCAGGCAAGAAATCCCATGCGCATGCACTTAAGTTTTAGAGCACAGACATCAGTTTAGCTTATCTGAGTTACTGAAGTAGGCTAAATCAATACAAGACACTTGTAAATGGATTTAAGAGTACATTCATGTGGGGTTTGCTTCAATTTAAGAAGTCATGTTAAGGAGCAATTTCAGTTAAACCCCAAATAAGCTTTCTCTGTGGGCTACCCTTAAACTCTAGATTATGACACTAATTACGCCTATAGGAAAGTAAGCACGGAAGAAAGCAACCCTTACATCTCTGAATGAGTTACCTAGAGCCTCTGCCTCACACCCCACAGAAAACAGATGCAGCCTGTTTCAGAAAACAGAAAGCAGCAGCCAGAACCTCGTATCATAAACTTCTTATTGCTGGGTCTGCAAAATCATCACCATGCAGCGTCAAAGCACGTGAACACCAGTCATACGCCAAGTCCGGGAGAGCCAGCTACCTCCTCCAGTAACTCCCGGGACACTGCAGAAGAGCACGGCTCCCTTCAAGGCTATATGCCTGTGCTGGGCACTGAGCAGTCAGAAGCATCAAGACAGCTTTCTCGAGCTGCTCTTGAAAAGGCCTTGGGCTTGATTTGGCTACCAATGAGGCATGCCAATGAGCCCATCTTCCTGGTGGCAAGCTAGTGCTTGCAGGGGGACACAGCCCTGATCCCAGTGGCCTCTGCCGCTCTGGAAAGTGCACTGAGCAAAGGAGGACACGGGCAGCGTCGTCACTTCTTCCTCAGAAGCAAAGCAGTAAGATTGGTTGGGCCCACTGACAAAATAGTGATTGCAATTATATGGTTTTTTCCATCTATACCAGAGGCTAAATTAATAGATTAATGTTTACTTCCAGTCGCTGCTACCAGCCTGAGGGGGAACTGGAGCAGAATGAGGTCAGCAGGGGCCGTAGCTCATTCATCCCATCGCTCTAGTCAAATTTGCTCAGCCGACCTTGGATTGCTTTTCCAAACTTCAAGGCTGGTTTCTAGTACAAAAAAATTTCTTTTTAAGGGAGAAGGGCAAAAAAGGAAAAAGCCTAAAACTGAGGCTTATGTTAAGATATTAATTAATCTCTCAAACAGCAAAAATATTACCTTTATTTGGGAAGCTGACTGTTTCTGAACATCAAATCACAACCATTCAGCTCAGACCACCCAGATGTCTTGCTCCCAAATGAAACTGGGACTGTGGCAAGATTTACTGAGCTCATATAGGGCTAACTGTGCACCTACTGGGATTAAGCCATTAAAACGTCCCTCTTGGCTCTTCTTCCTGCATACACCAAGAAGGAGGGACGCCCTTACACCCTTATCCTACGCCATTTCAGCTTGGTGCTTGCTTTTAAGACAGCAAGTCTCGCTTAAAGGCCAGCAACCAATAAAGCAGAAGAGCCTCTGAGTCCTGTCATTGCTAAAGCATTTACTGACTGTCACCTCTATGCTGCAACAGCTCTACACTTGGGACTCTGCTCACTTGCGACTGGGCTGCATCGGTGCTTAAGAGCAACTGTCAGCAGCATAGCTACCACAAATAATAGTTAACCCAGCAGGAAGTGAAGAAAAACACACCCATGCAGTCACAGCCTCAGCATTTAGGAACATCTACACAGCTCTCCATAGGCAAAGTTAAAAAAAAAAGAGACTCAAGTCCTGATCCACCCAGTTTACCTTGTACTTGGAGTGTGCTGAGGCAACAGTCCCCTCTACCTTCGACCTGCTCACCTCTCCCCTGGAAAGCCTCCACGGGGGCCGAGACAACCTTACTGTCAGCCGGAGCAGTCAAGCTGGCCCAAGCTGGCTGCACCCAGGTTCACCGTTAGCCCTTAGTAGCAGGGCTTTGACATCTAACCAAAGAATAGCACAACTCTCTCGTTAAAGAAAGAAGAAAACAAACAGCTCTTTTGGCTGTAAAGAGAGCCAGCAGTGTTTGTCCTTCCTGGGAAAAAAGCTAGGCAGTATATTAGCATCTCAGAGCAAAACGCAGCTCCTGCTAAGTCTTGGCAAAGCTGGAGGAGAGCACGAGCATCATGATGCACCATTGCTTCTTTCATGTGTCTTGCCAGTGCTGGTCACGTTCTCCAATTGCCGTAGTGCGTAGTAAAGCTCAAGGCTCCTAACTGTTCAACTTAAGGGAAAATCTGGGATCAAGCCCTGTGGGTGTTTTCCTCTCTCGTCTTCCTACAAGCAAGGACAAAGCGCGTAAGCTGTATACACCCCAACTTCCCCAACTCACCGATACAGAAAGATAGCTTTGTCTTTCTTCTCCCTGAATTTGTCTTATTCTTTTTTGTATTAGTTTATTATTATTATTAGCATAGCACTGTGCTCAGCATAAAGGATCTTCAACTGGCTGAGGCTTGTAAAGGATCCTACTTTGCCTACAGTAAGGCACAGGGATTCATTTCTATTTCACAAAAATGAAACCCGTTATTTTAACTCCACCAGAGAGCAGAAACTCATCTCCTGGACTACACAGCCACTGTACTTCTCATGCAAAGTCAGTGAAGACCAATTTCAGTAGGATCTGGAGTGGGACCCCAAACCAGGAGAACAACATCAGCTATGACCTAAAGCCCACCGCAAAGGCTGCCACTATTTTTAAGTGCATTTCCTTGGCGTTGCTTTGGCTTAATAAATAAAATAATAAAAGGAATCTGTCTGCTTATGTACAAGAAATCAGAGCAACAGTAAACTAATGGCACCATTCCAAGACACAACTTGCTCCTGCATTCAGTTCTCTGCTCTGGGACAGGATAAAGGGACATATTGGGAGCCCAGAGCTAGTCATATTGCTTAAAAATTATCTGAGAGGCACAGAAATTATGGCTCTGCATTCAGTATAACCTCAGGAGTGATTACACCAATGCTCTAGGGACACCCACAGTTGTTTGAACCTAGTATATCAGGATAAATTCAAACAAGAAGGCAGCAAGCAGCTCCGGAAAAATGACCATTTACCCTGCCAAGAAGCCTGTAGCTTGTGTCAAACTCCACGTTGATACACCAGCTCCACAACCGGTATCCGATTCACTTAAAACTTACTCTATATTCCACTGGAAATACTCTTACAACAAAAGAAGTATCCTGTGACTGATATTAGAATGAACAGAAAACAGCTTTTCCAGCCTCTAAATATTTCCAAGGTTTTGAAAGCCTCCTCTTTCCTAGACCAACTAAGCAAGCCAAAATCTGACCCTTTTTCGACCTGAAATCCGAAGCAAAAGAAAATGCAGTCTAACCCATTAAAAGATTCAATTATTGTTTCAATTAACTCAAATTATTTCAATTTGTTTGGTTTAAAATTTATAGAAGGCACAAAAAGTTGCTTAGCATCATAACCTGTTGATTTTCATTTTTAATACTTCAAAAGATGGTGCTTCGACTTTTTCAGCACTGTTCCCCTTAGTGTTAACTCCTTTCTCACAGCAAATCTCCCTGTCAACGAACAGATGCTTTTGAATGAAAAAAAAGAAAACATTTTGCCAAGAAAAATCCACATTTAGCGCTAATTGTAGGCTGTATACAGGAGAGCGGAGCAGAACAGCTTTTTTCACGCTGTGCAATAGTCTTGTCAAGAACATCTGGAATTCGCCAGGTAAACTCGGCCTCTGCGTCTTGCCTTCGGATACATCCAGTGACCCACAGTCTTTTTTGAAGCCACCTATCTCGGCAGCGCTTTACTCAACCCACTGCAATGGAACCAGCTCCCAGACTCTTTTTGCAGCCTTTCCCATCAATCTGAACGGATGCCTCGCCGACCCATGGAAAAGAAAACAAACAAACAAACAAACAAAAAACAAACACGCAACAATGCATAATCTCATCTCTCCAATGCAGCAGAAAGAGCAGTCTTTGATGCTGCCCTTCCCTCCGTGCCCCCACGTCAGGAGGAGCTGAGATTTCAGGCTCAAAGCATGTGGCTGGGCTCTTTCTGACTGCCAGAAAGAGAAGCTGGCTCCCTGGGGAACTGTAACGCCAGCGTGGAGCTTGCGCAAAGATGGGCTGCACGGATGCCCTCTTCTAAGCCTAAGAGAAATGAATGCGCATCTATAAAAGCTTCACGAAGGGGAAAAAAGAAAAAAAAAAAAAGAGGGCAAAAGGGTTTCAGAGAAGACAGCCCCTTGAGCGATTTCCCAACATCAAAGAAAAAGGCCTCGAGCATGTTCTCCTCATGTGCTACCTTTGTTCAGCTTCTCGGCGCCTGCAGGCGCATTCCCGGCGACACACGAAAGGCTCCTGCAGCGCACCGGCAGCTCTGCGTCCACGTGCATTACCTGCCCGGCGCTCTGATTAGCTCGCTCCGTCACTTCAGGCCGATCCAAGTTCATCCTACACAGAAAGCTGCTCTTACGGAGCTAGGTGGGACCAACTAAGTCCCAGAGAGCTGCAGCACTTTTGCATCAGCTACGCTGCTTCGCAGCCTGCCTGGTCCTTCATCTGCAGCACAGTAATGTTTAGGTGATTCCTTCTGCTCTGCCGTTGCCATTAGACTGTGGGGCACGTATCTAGGAGTCCCCCCACTTCCGTATCCGTCTAGGCTTGGTGATTTCCCTTCTAGAGGTCTCCGCTTCTATTTCTATGTTCCCCTCAAGGTTACCTCCTCTTGCCTGCCCGCCTCTGCGTTTTTCTCAGTCGGTTTGCAGGTGCAGGCTCTGCGTTTCTGTGTTGAAAAAGCACAGGCATAACCACAGCACAGCGAACCGTCCCCAGCTGCTGCCCTTGAACGCGTCCCTCCGTTATCGCTCCCGCTGTTGCGGGGCAGCGGGTGGGCAGCGAATGAGGCAGGCCAGAAAGGGGCTCTGCAGACAACCGTAACTGCCAGCTCCTTTTATTTCTCCCAGTCACAAAAGGAAAGCTCCTAATCATGAATACCTTGCTCTCAATTTGGAATTGCTGTTACCTGCGTGCGAATTCTGGGGCAGCGCTCACGTGTGCAGCCTCCAGGAGGGCTCTCACGCACCCTGGAAACTGCACACAGGGCCTGTCAGCACAGCATTACAGAACAGGTTGAATTTGTCAACGGTTCTTCTTCCACAGACTTACACACCGTGCAGCCTTGCAATAACGGCATTCGCCTTCCACATCTCCACGTACAAAGACCATGTGACCAAACTGAGTTTCGGGGAAACTAAGGAACTGCTGCTCACTCCTGCACCTCTCGAGGCTGCAGCGCACCCACCCAAGGCGAAAGTAGCCCATGCTGGTTTTGCCCAGGCTGATCCCAGCACTGGCCAGGCCGAGAGTTGTGACCCCGTGAGAAACAGGTCTGCGTGCAGGGAAGGATCAGGTAGCCTGGCGGAGGACAGGCAGGAGCGCTTGCCTCCAGCAGCCTATAGCCAGTGAACGACATGAAAATAAACAGGAACACTAATTAATTACCCCATGAACACTAACTAATTTCACCTTGGAAACCCAGGGCCCAATCCCACCTTCTCTGAACTCAATGGGTCTTTTGCAAACGCCATGAATGGTGTGTTAAACCTCAACGCCATATTTCTAGAGGTTGCTAGAAAAGCAAGCTCACGGTGGATTTGGGTTTAAATCCGGGTCTCTAAGTACATGCTGCCTTGCAGACATCTGCTATAAAGCCACTGAAATGCCTTTGCCGAGCCACAAACCTTTAAGTAAAGACACTGAACTCGACGACTGGCTGCCAGAGTTTCATGCTGTTTTTGAGCCTAGACGCCAGCAGCCCCGCTGCTGCAGGCCGGTCCCTCCGCCCCACCGGTGGCTCTCGGCTCACATCCCCTTTACAGGCTCAGAGAGACCCCACCGTACTGTGGCCTCTTGCTCGCTAACCTGCCCTTTTCCTAGGGAGTGCTGATAGGCTGAATTCCCCCTGTAACACACATACGAGATTTTAATTATTTTACAAAAATGCCAAATTCCTTGTCAGCTGTAGCCTGTCAGACAGAATTAAGAAAATCAATAAATTCAGTGGACCGCAGCAAAAAGAACGAACGCCCCTGAAAGTAATGTTTCTTTCTTTCATCGGAGCTGAAGAAGAGATACTGTCGGAGTACCGTGGATTTCAATTTCTAAAATACCTAATTCGACTGAAAAGGAACAGTGGGAAGAGATGCTGGGGTAGGTTCCAGCAGGAACCCGGGAGAGCCATCGTGCCAGGAAGGATAACCTGCCGATTGACTTCGGGGAGGTGAAAGGATTCCCCAGGCAACAACAAAGCCACAACCTGCCCGTGTAACCAGGAACATTAACAGCCAAAACGGTGGGCTCTTATTGCTGTTACCTGCAGGCCTTTAAAAGAAGGCAGTTTCTGACAGTCAGTCAGCTAAGACCAGAACTTGGCTGTGGTTGCAGAGTACAGCCCAGATCTTCCTGCCCTTTCCAAGGAAGTGGAGAGCTGGGACATAACGTTGTTTCAGCAGGGCTGTCACGAGAAACCGCTCAGTTTCTTTCCGACTGTAACGCTCACTGCATTTTACTTAAGTTATAGCGTAGCTCACCACAACTCTCTGCCAAACTTGGATGTTTTGAAACGCCACCCGTTCCTGACCCCCTTGACTGAAATGGAGGGATCACTCTGGTCAGACGTTTAACTCCTTGCAAAGCATGTGGCCAGCCAAACCCCTGCGCTGCTGAAGCTCTCCAGGCACTGCAGTCAGGCAGAGCTACCACATGACGTGAAGGCTTCAGCCTTCCTGGATTTATCTAGACTGCCCATGTTTCTCAAGAGCTAAAGGGAGCTTCACACATCCAAAACGCAGAGAAATTCCTACTTGATAACTGAAAATGAACAGATAGACAGAACTACTGCAGAGAGGTCACAAGAGGAAATTGCCAAGAAAAAGGGAAGGAATGACATTACTATTTTACATGGTATTATCAGATGAGAATGGCAGTACATCTGGATGCGTTTTATAATGACATTTAAACTAACATTTTCCAACGTTAAAAGCTGAATTCCACGTTATTCCAGATCCTCCCTCAGCAGCATTTCCATACTGGACTCTCAAAAACAGTCTAATCAAAGTAGGCACGTGTTATTAGCTCTGTTGTGGAAGTGGCAGCTCACCGTGCCGGTCAGTGCACGGTCAGGAAGGAAAGTTCCTCTGTCTGCCCTACCTCCCCAACCCTTCTACCCAATACACTGCCCTTTACACAGCAGCCATATAACCAAAAACCTGCAAGCCCAGGATAACATGTTTCTATTTAACCACAGTCAGACAGGCGCAGTCTGCTAGGTCCCCGCTGCCGGGCTGTCTAGCCCGAGCGCACAGGATCCCAGGGTTGCAGTTAGAGTATTTCCAAAGCTAGCTGGCTCGATGCAGAGAGCTCCGCCGCACGGCGTAGACATGCCTTGCGTTTGAGTCTCCTGTCATTAGTTAGCATTAATCCTGACAGGGCGCCCTAAATCCAACATCCTTTAAAGGGCTTGAGTGGGAATGAGGCACTAGTTAACTTATAAATTAAAGCGTGAATTAAATTATCCACTGAATAAAGTAAGGGGCAATTTGAATTTTAGTACATTATGAAGTCAAAAGAACGAGGCCAATTTACACCAGCTGAGGATTTGGCCTAGTTCCTCCTACCCAGGATTTTAAGCCCTGCTTCGGTAGAGCAGAGGCTGTGGATGTGAACTTATCCTGCTGCATGGTATTAGAGACTTATGACATAAACTTTCTGCATATTATTTTCAATAAACTATATTAGACCATTTACAATTGAATATTTGCATTCCACAGTTTATATGAAAATATGCGGGAGCACCGGCAAACAACTTTCACTTGTTATCTGCCCCAAATCTCTGTGAAATCCTTTGAATATCCAATTGGGAATCACTTACCAATAAATCACTAGGAACTTCCCCCTCTCCCTGCCCTTTCAGTTCCTTGCCATACTCATTCCAAATGAGTTTGCACATTTCTAACACTAGAGACAGAACTGGAAACAGCCTAAAAATAAAGAAAATTGACCATAAATCGGTGATTAGCAAGTTGCAAAAAATCAGGGACATGAGTTATATCATTTAGCATGACAAAAGCGTATTCAGATCCTTTAGCGACGACGTGTAAAATCCTCGCCTTACTGAAACGAGAAAACAAAACTCAGCTCTTGCTACTGAACATAATAAACAGATGAGGGTAAATCTCTCGGGGCTCAAAAATCACTATTTATTTCTGACCGTATACACTATATACCCGTTTGCCTTGGCGCCACCTGTGAGCAATTTTCTGCTGGCTTGAGGCAGTCGTTGCTCAGCCCAGAGGGTCCCGCATCTGGGACTCCTTTGGGCCACGTCTGCGGCAGAGAGCCTCCGAGCACCTGGAAGCGCTCCCAGCCGCTGATGCCAAGGGCACGGGGCAGCCCCAGCCTTGCGAGTAGCTGCCCTGGTGCCCCATGCCCCCGAGGGCTGCGCCACGGCGGAAGCGAGCTCTCCTCTCCCGAGGGAAGCAATAAGCTGCGCTCAAAGCGTTTCCCTCTGTTGTTCTACCCACCGGGCCGGTCAGTAAAGATGTGCCGGGATACAAACGCCTCCACGGTACCTGCAGCGGCAGGATATAGGGCAAGGAGATGCAGAGCCGCCGTGGCTTTTTTCCGCAGAAAATGTTAACTCCTGCAACAGCCCAGAAGGCACAGGGTACCAAGGGGATTTTTAAAACAAATTCCTCCTTCCTCGTTGTATCCTAGCAACACCTCTCTGAGGTTAGAGATGCGCTGCCTTGCCCACCTGTTGTGTAGCATGCCGGAGGCAAATTACATATTGCTTTCTTCCCCTCTCTCCCCATCAGCGCAAAGCCACTGTGATTAAGGAATACGCCACAACTGGCGTAGCCCAGGCTCAGGCACTCCGGCTGGCTGCCATGCACGGGGGTGCACATCTCTGCCCACCGTGCGGCTTGTGTGAGGTGTACGGTCCAAGGAAAGGCCTCGCTAAAACAGGGTGATGGTCTCGCCACCGCAGCAATAAAAAAGGGGGCCTTAATCCCCAACATGAAAAAGCTTTACGTACAATCACGCGACGCTGAAGGAACTCAGGCTCTGGATGGATATCTGGGCAAGATCTGCAAAAGTGCCGTAGGTCCAAAATGTGCACAGTGAACAAAACATTGCTCTGTAAAACAAACTTAATAAAACTTTAATAATCACAAAAACCTGTAGGAGAAGGGGAAATGAACAGGAGATCAATTTCTAAACCTAACAAAGAACCTTCTCCTATGTATTTTCCTGCCCATCAAGACAGAGTGCCTTTCTTTGACCATCACCAATCAATCCTTCGGGCTGCAATGTGCATTTATCATTTGAACCTCCATTGTCCCCATTTATCTGCATTTTTGCAAAACAAGACAGTGAGAACTTGCAAAATTTGCCGCTTTTATGTGTTATGGAACGGATCCCTGCTAAGTTCATTTTATTCCAATATATTAAGAAATGCAAGGGTTACACAGACACATGCAGGGGAACCTCTGTCCCCAGGGCCAGTAGGGGAGATGATGGTATCACTGCCCATTCAAAGATGTATCATTTGCTGCAGATCTCTGTTATTCATCTTCACTCAGAGTAAAATATGGGGTAGTTCGTAAGTGGTTTTGGCACTTGTGAGTTATCCTTCTTCACCTTTACCCACTCATAAAGATAAATGCCATAATGAAACACAGCCATCAGGTATTCGCTCTATTTGAAGTACTCAAAGTGGGAACAATGATTATACCCTTTCATTGGGTAAGTTAAGGTTGACTGCCTAGCTGCACGGGGAAGACAGCAATGATTTGCACTAGCTAACACGCAGCGAATGGAAGATGGTGGCACATCCTCCCCCTCAGCCCTGGGTATTGTTAATCGCAGACTGTATAATATGTTCACTATGTCAAACCTGCACTTTATTTTAAGGCTACTCGGCAACCAGCAAAGGGGAATCCAGCTGAGATGGCAGCAGCCACTTCGTTAGTTCAATGTCTGCTTGTTTTTGACACTTCTGTGGAATCACTGGCTACATTTTTATAACTGCAAGTGAGAAATGCGTTCTGACAGGCAGGATTTTTTGGAAGTGTCACCAGAATTTTAGGACCCGGTCCTGACCGTGTACCGCACCGGCAAAACTCCCTTTAAGGCTGATAGATAGCCTAAGTGAGAACTGGCAGCTGAGTCGAGCCTTCTGTGTCGCCTAAAACTTATTGCTTTCAGAGCTGTCATTTTTTTTATAGTGTAGGAGAGGAAAACCAAGCATTTAAAGTTGTATTTAAATATGAAAACCTGACAGACATATCTGACAATAAAAGCACAGCTGGTAACAACACACTGAAAGCAATGCAACGGTACTTGATGGGAGGCTGTAACCCTGTCTCCGCTTGAGTCTGAGGATAATCTACAGGTGGGAGCAGCTTCCTTATTTATGTAGCACAGGGGATACTGTTTCTATCTCTACATTATTGTGCAGCGCTGGGCAGAAATTACATCAGGATCCCATCATCCAGACGTTGCACAAATAAGAACAGAATTCCCCAAACTTTTCTGAACCAGGCATAAGCCCCCAGAAAGGTGGTTCTTTACACACACGGCAGGAGTTACGTTTATCCTTTACTCAACTGGAAGAGACAACGCCGTTCAAAGCCAGTCTCTTGAAACCTGCAGTGGACCAGAAGCTTCAGGGATAGAAGCTGACAGGGACTGCTTCATCTTAAATTAAGCACAAATCACTGATCTCTTCTGATGTTAATATGGAGCAGTTGGTACACACAGGGAAGATCCAGTCACAGCTGATTTATCATGGCCTTGCAACAGCACCAACTCCCACAACCACCAGTTATTTTTATGCAGCTATTAAGGCTAAGGATGTGTTAGGAAAATAAATTAAGTATTAACATGCTCCAGGGAGAGCATTTGCAAAAAGCAGCAGGTTGTGGGTTAAAATAGCCAGGTGCGTTTTAACCAGTATAAAAAATGGTCAAAGAACAGCTGCTAGAGAGACTCAGGAGCCCTGGCACTTGCTATCTAAAAAATATTAAGGGTATTCCGAAGCACACACTGGCTTATATTCAGCACCCAGAAGCCGTTTTAAGCACTCCGTGGAGACAAGCTAATGTTATTAGGGCACTTTTCTCCAAGAGACAACAATACATTTTGAGCCAAATAATCCCATCAGAAGGCTTTGTAAACGCCTTAATCAGATGAACTGACTGTGATTATCTCATGTTAAGACAGATTCAGAGGCTGAGCTAAGGCAAGTTTTCTCCTGTCATTTGAAAGCACAGTCACGCTATTTGCTGGAGAGTTTTGGTGCTGCGCCCACCATCGAGAAGTGGCTTCCTGAGAGAATCTCTAGAGTCAAACTGAACTGGAGCATGTCAGCTGCTTCAAGAGCAAAGCCTTGAGCCAGGAGCCTTCAAATTAAGGTTTTTCACTTTGCTAAGCAGCAAAGCCACGGCTAAAAAAGCACTGAAAATACAAGCCTCACCACCTGGTGCGGCAATAGTCTGAGACCCAAGAGGCAAGGGTTGCAGTCCTCCTCTGGCCTTGGCCACACGTCACCTCTCTGACTCAGATTCATCCTGTCCAGTGTCTTTGGTAAAGCATTTGGAGACCCATAGACAAGAAAAAGTGTACAAAGAACCAGGTAATGCTATTAGTGCGTGACGCCACGGCTCTAAGTTACGGGAAGGCAGACACAGCCACAATGAACACCTTAAATCAGAAGGATAGGAAGAAATGCGCGAAGAGAGGAGGAAGAAATTGGATTATGACACTGAAAGAGAGAAAAGTAGTAGGTGGGAGGGCTTTAGAGACCTTGGGAAGCACTCTGCTACCAGCATGATAGTCTCAGTAAAGAAAATCATTAGAAAACTGACTAGAAGGAAAAAAACGGGCCAGAAAGAGTCAGCCACAGTTGTGTTTTATTTCATAAAATAGTTCAAGTCTCCTTTTCCCTCCTTTGGTTTTGAAAGTATATATCTGTACGACTCAGGGAGGCTTGAACAACGGGGAGCTGTAGGCACTTGTGTGCCATCCTTAACACGGTAACATGAAAAAAGCCAAGAGAGAAGGGTGCCCAAATATAGTTCAAAAGGCTTCCACCTCTGTGTTTTCAGGTTCAAACTCCACATCCAGCTCAGAGCAGTGATCTGTGCTCTGCATTTAGCCACGAGCAGAAATAAGTCCGCTACACAATCACAAAAGCTTAAGGTGGAAATGATTACAGTTGATGTCCTCTTTTTATAAGGGACCAGGTATAAAATAAAATACTTTCAGTGAACTCTCTAGAGAAGTTTGCTGCTGCTTGCATCATATTAAATAGCAGCCCAGTGATATTTAGCCAACTTTTCATCTCCCAAATACCACTCACTGCAGACCCTCTGTTGGGAGAAATAAAATTCTTATCTTATCACGATACGATAAGATTCAGTTCTTATCATGATCCAGCCTCTAATTCACAAATGAACACAAAAACATGGACTTGGCTTACATTTTTGTCTTAAGAAAATAAGCATTTTTCTCTGTGTATATAATGCATTATTTTTCCTTTGAAAAAGGAGTTCTAAAATCAAATACATCAAATGTACAGCCTGCCCCCTGCCAGTGCAGCAGCAACGGTGCCAGAGACAGCAATGGGAACAGAAGAAAACCCAATTATCTTTTGAGGGGATGCAAAAGTTAAACTTCCGTGCCAGAAAATACAGAACACCTGAAGCAACGTATACACAATAACCAAGGATCGCTGGGAGACCAGCATGCTCACATTCTCAAAACTAAAAACTTTGTAGAAATGCGTCTACTCTTTCAAGAACTGTTTTAAATATGCTTGGGGTATGAATTCCAGATACGGTCTCTGCTCAATACTGAGAAAAGTGCATTTGCAAACCAAAAAAAAGGAATCAAATTAAGCACTGACCAGTTTTTCAAGTATGTACAACCGCCAGCCCCTCTTGGTAGCTCCGTTGTTCACAGAACACAATGATATTTGGGCAAATATTCAACAAGCTTGTTTTTTCTTACGACTAATCCACCACGTTTACAAGTTTCACTTACCAGTCAAGTTCTTCAAGCCAAGTTCCCTGAGTCCAAAGTTACCATCCTTTCTGTAGTTAAGAAATATGGCCAGAGCGTATCTGTCTTCATAGAGTTTGGTCCCACGAACAATGCGCAGGTTCTCCAGTGGCAGGTATTCAAACTGATTCAAAGCCACCAAAACGTAGCCTGTGACTTCTCTGATAGACTGAAAGAGACACATGAAAAACACGTTAGAAATGGTCTGCTTTTAGCCGTTCCACATTTCTCGCGCAATGGCTGCTTTACTAAGAGAGCCTGGTACTTGAGAAAACACAAACTTTGCAAAAAAAAAAAAAAATTCTGTTTCGGCTTACTGAATTTATCACATTTCTGTTTCAACTCGAGTTTATCACAAATGCCAGTTTGAAAAGTAGAAAATTAAGGAGTAAAGATTCTTTTCAGTTTTATTAAACTTGAGCAGAAATTCACAGTAAGTATAAAAGATACACCAAGAGATGATTTTTCACAACTCAAACCAGAGATTAGGTCCAAGGCCTCTGTACAACATGAGCAGAATCCGCCACGGCAAGATTGTCTATGTGCTAGTAACTGTCTCTTATATAGGATATTCAGGACTAAGACTGAAGGCATGGACCATGTGGTAAGAGAGTGACCTTTGGAAAAGCTCCCTAAGGAACAGGAATGGAGGATAGAAACAAAGGGCAGGTTTCCAAATAAATAAATAAAAAGCACACATATATTACCACCTGATTCTGTGCTTCTAAATAAATGAAGCCAATCATGGGACATCTGCACGATTAAGCTCTAGGTTTCATTTCAAAGTGCTGGAGCCCATGCTGCATTTCCCAGACTTGGAGCAAAAACAGCATCAAAGCCATTAGCAAAATGGTTGCTCTACCTTTGGGTTTGCTGAAAACTTTGTTTGCTTTAAACGAACTACTCAAATAACCCTCCTGCTCATACTCAACAATTATCTGAGCTGTAAAACCAACCAACCAACCCACCCAAAAAACCCACCCAAACTAGCAACTTGTTTTCAAAACGTAAAACAGTAACGCAACTAAGAATTTTCTGTTTTAAAAAGAAAAAACTGTTTGAAATTACGCCCTTTCAAAAAACAAAGCATATTCAAGCATTTTAAATAACTGGCCTGGAAGTCTGCAAACCTCTTTGCAGAGTCTCATCCCAAGGCGGGCACAGAGCCTCACCACCCTCAGCCAGACTGCACGCAGGCTGAGAGATGCTCCAGCCCCGAGCTGCTCACAGAGACGGGACCTCCATGGTGGAAAGGGTCTCGCAAATGGCAGCCTTCCAGTCTCATCCAATTCCACACCTGCAGCATCCTGCAGCCGCTCTTTATGTCTACGTTCACGTGCGTGCGTGTGTTTGCATGTGCCTTTAATGGACGGAAATTGATATAACTACTCGTGTACTTAAACGAACGCAAACGCCTTCCCCCCCGCTCTGGCAATACTAATACTTTAAACAACACGTAGAAAGAAAAAAACCTGCTTAGAACAACGTGCTCCGACTATAGCTAACACGATGGGGACTCCAGTCAATACCATGATAAAAACAAGCAAGCTAACGAGAGCAGGCATAGAATTAAACGTGTGTACCGCTAACAGTGCGTACCACCAGTAAAGGAAGGCAATGGGGATCTGCAGTACGCAGGACAGGCTTCTGCTTTGCTGTTCAGTGCAGTTGCCTCAATTTCATCCCTTAGTGTGCATAAACCTTTTAACTAGGTTTATAAAACTGAATATAAAGTTCATAAGATTATTACTGAGCATGGCAACGTACATACGGAAGGGTTATTCTCGAGCATGGCGATATACATAAGGAAGGGTTTATGCGCTGCCAACTCTGGGCAGTGTCTGTCATTCTAAAGCCAGAGCTCTGTTCTCTGCTAAAGCTACTAAAAAAGCTCTGGGGCTATTTCAAGACTTGCTTGGCATCTAAACAGAGCCCAGCGTCGTTACAGGAGTTTGATGAGAACCCAGTGAGTTCAGCTAGGCTGAGATGCATGGTTCAGTAGCTCAATATTAAATGCAGAGCTGCATTATACCCTGGGACACTGATTCCATTATAATCAGCAGCTTTCCAGCACTTTCATGATACGTCTTTGCTTTCAGACATTTCAGCTTAGCCAGTTTGGTCAGGAATTTATTTCTTATTGTACCTAAAGATTTCCTTCAGCTGGCTTTTCTAGCTTTCTTCAGAATTCAGAAAATATTAAAATTATACTCCTGACTTCAATTTCTCTGCTGATGTTCTAGGGGCACTGTGATTGCTCTAATTAATTTAAAGGGACTTTTTACCTTGGAATTACATCAAAAAAAAATTAAAAGCCGTTCCAAAACTGCATCTGACCAAGTCCTTTCTGCCAATTTTTGACACTTATAATCACACTTTCTATTTTTAAGATATGCCTTATTTATTGACATACAGAAAGTCCACCTGAAAAGTCCCTAGCTCAGCACGGCACTGAAGTTACGCTGACGCTCCCCTGCAAACCTTGGGCCACTCCAAACTAGAGAAATAGAGAAGAGAAGATGGAATTTGCATTTTGTTGTTGTTGATGTTGATTATTGTGAATTGCTACCCCCTACCCCAGAAGCCGTGCTTTGTTTGGTTACTTGACTGAAATGACATTTTTGGCAAGTATTCTGACAAGAGCCAGAAGGTCCTTCCAGTCCCGTGGTTTCCATCAGCACTGCAACATCATTTTCTCCTCTGCAAATGCAATTACTCACTGGAAAAATAGCCACGTTAATCCTTGCAAATCAAAATGACCAAAATAATCTGAAATCTTTCATATTTACTAGAACATGGTGTTCTGATTGACCAAATCTAGCTGATTACTGTCTAAATTCTGGGTGTTTATTTTTTTAAATCCCACTTGAATGGAAAAGAGCAGTAACACATCTTACAGGATGACATGTGTTTTCTGACTGGTCTCACTCGAAAGATGCACTGTAAGCACAGCTGGCAGTTCAGGTTTTGGCCACTCCTTGCTGATGCTGTCAGTTTGCCAGTCATTGCTAGTTTTGATGTGATCCTTACCAGAAGTGGACACCTGCCCGCTCCAAGCGCTGTTGGAGGCATTGCAAAGACTCCCCTTGGCTTCCATGCAGACTCAAACCCTCACGCCAGAAGGGATCATCTAGCCTGATTTCCTCCTCTGCAACTCATGCCAGGATTAGGCATGACTTGAACCTCCCACCCTTTGTATACAAAACAGAACACTTTTCAGCGCCCCGCTGAATTATTTTAATAACTAACCAAAAAGAATTGGGGCTGAAGAGCTGGATGCTTTGTTCACTGTCCCTTGCAAGGATCAGAACTCTGGATGCCCTTCACAGTGAATATATTTAAATACACACACACACACACACACACACACATATCCATATACATATATATATATATATAAATATATAAAACACTAAGCAAATCAGCATAGCCACCTAAGGAATAAACTCAGGCGTTTTAATGTTCTATTTGAACTGCTTAAGGTTCAACACCAATCTACGTCCCACCAAGAAGGTGAAGGGGCTCACGGCAGCGGTAGTTTGAGTACCACCTCTCCTGTTTGGGCTGGAGTTTCTTGCTAAAATACATTTCCCGTGAGTCAGTCCGTTGGGGCGGGGGGGGGGGGAGGGAGGGGGAGACAAGGATGCAAACGGGAACTGAACTGCAGCTCCCATGTCCTACAGCTGAAATGGAAAGAGACAGATTAATTGCCAACAGGCTTAAAGCTAAAAGTTTCCAAAGAGGAAATCAGAAAAAATCTGGCAACCTAAAAAACTTCCTCGCTCACAATTATGATTTTGCAGGATTTTTTTTTTCTCCATTACAACATCGTTTTGCCTGGAAATTCCTGGCCAACATTATCTTGCCTTTCCTTGTCATCTTCCCAGTCCTTGAGATGGGACCGAGGGAGCGAGACAGCACACAGATGCACGTTCCCACAATACTTCTGCTTATGTACACACATTTTGGCTTCCCAAAGCAGTCTGGGCACAGAAACGTGAATGAATGTATAGATTTGAAGGAAGAAAAGGCTGAAACTCCCAAGTTCCCCTTTGCGAAGGGAAAAGGCGTGCTGCTCATCAAACCTTCCTAACAGATGCCTGGATGTTCGAAAGCAGATGAGAAGACACATTTGAGGATTCAAGAGCCAAAGGCGTCTGCTTGTTTGATTTGGCGTGTTAGGCATCAGGTACCAAAATAAAAAAGGGTATGCTTCTAGCAGAGAAAAGGAAAAAAAAAAGAACGAAAGATAGAAAACTTATTAGGATTTGACAAATCTAAAGCTTCACGAGCTGCTTTAAAACCATGTCAAGTCACAGGATCCAGTCTGAAATATTTATCAGAGGAAAATTCTTCATCTGCATTCATTTTTAGATGGAAGACGACTACTTGTTGTGCCCCACAGTATATTGTCCTTAAGGATCGGTGCTTCTTTTCAACCAAGAAGTCAGCACACTGAGAAATCCCATAGGGCAAAACGCACATCCAGTTCTTAGGGCTGTAAAAGGCGAGTCGCAGCTAACAGGCACAGGTTAGATTTGCTTGGATGAGATGGGTCTTTCTTCTCCTCACTGTTTCCAGGACATATAAGATGGAAAGGAATGCTTATTAATTTTACTGGGATTTAATGGATGAAGTTACAAACTCTCCTGTCCTGTAGGTAAAGCATCTTTTCCCCCAGGTTTTAATGCAGGCACACTGCTCCATAAGCCAGCTTCCTACTGGCTTCACTTTCCCCTATGCAGGGAATCTTTTTTTTTTTTTTTTTGTTTAAATACCTGAAAGCAAACCGCCCCGGGATGACGATAAACCACATTTTAAACTAAAAGGTAACTATGCTCAAACCTGCTGCAGAGACAAGACCACGGACAATTAAAAGGGAAACGAGAAGTTTGGCTGCAAGAGGGAAGGCAGAAAGAGAGCAGGTGGAAGAGGAGCGATGGTTACAACTTCCATCTTCAGCTTGGCGGTCAAAATTCGCCGTCCGGCCGGAGGACCCGGACGCGGTTCACGCGCTCCCCTGCCGCTGGGGTGGTCACAGGCTTCCCCGCGAGGCAGGAGCCGACCCACCTCACTGCGCCTCTGACTGGGGAGGACTCACCTACCTTACCACCCACGTGAAGACTGAGGAAGCCACCAGAAGCTCATACACCCCTGAGTTAGTCGCGATTTAACCCCAAACCAGGCTGCTGCTTGCCCCTCGTGCGCCACTGGAGGCCGCCTTCCAAAATGGAGGACGCCTCGCCTTCCAAAATGGAGGACACCACCACCGCCTCTTCCCTCAGCTGTGCCCTAGGGCCGTGGCATGGGCCTGGCAGCCCCCCTCCTACCCACCTGCTTTGCCAGCGACAACAGAGCAAACGGCCCTTGCCAGGGGCAGCAGGGGAAGAGCGAGCCGGCGCACCCTGGCCCCTGCCCCACCATGGCTGCCCAGGCGCAGGCCCTGCTGCCTGGGGCGCTGGAGGAGCCAGGAACCGCGCACCTGCCATTTATTTCACCTGTCTGGGAGACAGGTCTCGCCGCCCCAAAAGCGGCTGACCGGGCCGTGCCGCGTTGGTGCCCTCGCGAGGCGAGCCTCGCCGCTCGGCTCCGGCGCCGTGCGCTGGTCGCGGCCCCCGCAGAGAGCTGCTCTGCCCGACCCGGGGGAGGGGAGGGGGGGGGCCTTAATTTAACGCAGCTCTCCCAGGCATACGTTCGTTCTTACCACCTCGAAGGAAAGCAAATTATTCTCCTCGGCTCTTTCGTCCTTTTTTTTTTTTTCTCTCTCCCCTTAATGGCAGGTTTCAATTCAGAAAATGCTCTCGCTTAACAAAGGAAAAGCTACAAACCAAAAGCTGCCATTCTCAGCTCCTTCCACCCTCAGGACCGTTGAACATGGCTTCTACTGCGTTAGTGCTGCGTGGCACCGACTGGGATTTGGGTCCTTGTGGCCGACACAGCCGGGGACAAGTCCTGGCTGAATTCAGCGACAGCTTCTCCCGCACGTGGGGTTTAATTTCTCAGGAACAAACGTTACGGTGTTATCCAACCGACGAGGCGAACAGAGCAACAGCATCTCAAAATGCCAAAAGCTGGTTATTCTCAGAGGTTCTTTTCAGGGTGCCGAACTCTTTCTATTGAAACACAACACCCAGAGGCTTTGATGACAGCTAACCCCAGCCGAGCGCAGGGGAAGCCTTCTCAATGCTCAAGAGCAAAGCCAGGAAACATCCTGTCCATGGGGAGTAAAAAACCCGATTGTTACTCCTGATCTTCAATTGTCCTTTGGTTCGAGTCAAATGCATTGAGTGAAAAGGAGCAAAATAACAGTGAGAACTTCGTCGTTCTGGCCAGAACAACAGATCAATGAATGATTAAGGCAGCTGATGTTTCTCATAAAAGCTACCAAGTCTTTTTAACATCTATCAAGGAAGGTTAGATTGGGGCGAAGGCACTGACGAGAACTGTATTGTGGTTCACGCAGCTTATCGTTTGACCCGCAGGCACGTTATGTATCCTGTCTCCAGCCCTAATTCTGTAAAACACTTCTTGTCCTGCTTCACATTAAGCATATCCACCCCCAGCTGTGCAATCAGAGTAACACCAAGTGCTGTGCGGGTGGACTGAGTCACGCTCGGGAGGTGTGAGGTAACACGGCAAAAGGAACTGTACTTTAGGATAATTTTTCCTTTTTTTTTTGTTTTGTTTTAAATAAAAGCTAAGTATGTTTTGAGCTTTGATCTCAGTTTTAAAGCACCAGCTCAACAGGATGTGAAACAATACTTGAGGATCACCTAAGAACCCATATCTCTACTCAAGAGACAAAGCTGGGGTTCAGATGTGGGCCCTTGCTCTTCCAGCGCTCAGACAATGTTCACCTTAAGACACGTGTGCTGGCCTCTGAGAGGATCAGAGCTGTCGCTGTGCCACTGAGGGCCCCGTGGGCTCTCCCTCGTGCCCTGCGAGCAGCAGCTTGGGGAAGAAAGAAGCGCAGCTACCGCGAAGAACGTGAGGAGGTATGGGTGTGGGGGGGGGGGGGGGGGGTCCACATCAGAGTATTTTTTTCTTCCTCCACCAGGAGACGAGAAATAGAAAGGGCAGAGAACTGCAAATTAGCTCTGTGTAGGAAATAAGCCAAGGGCACGCTTCTAATCCCACCTGCTGCAAATCAGCTAAGTTCTATTTTAAGAGAATATCCATGTCATGAAGCATCAGCAAGGCTCCTCGCGTGACTCAGCTGCCAGCAGATAACAGGCAGCTCGCCGTTTTGATGCAGAGAGCTAGATTGACCCTCCAACGCGAACTCTGCCTCTTGCCACATTATATTAAACCGTAAGAAAGTCCGATTCCTAAAAGATATAACAGGAAAAATATTTCCCAAGCGCATAGTCTTTTTTCCACCTTAATAAAGGCAACATGCCCCAGCAAAGCTGTCAGTAAAATAACTAGCGCAAATAGTTACCACTGCGTTATCTGTTTCAGAAGCTTTTCACATCTCGGGTTAACTTGAACAGAGCATTTCCTATTTTGCTTTTCGATCAGTTAAAAGGCATACATTTATATCCAGTTTCAACTCTGCAAAACCAAACAGGCTTAAATTTATTTCCTGTTTTTAATACAGGGAATATTGTAAAGACAACACTTGCTTAACTTTAGGCAAGTTGTCCGGGCAATCCTAATCTCCACCTTAAAGATACTCACAAAATTCAGCCAAGCACGTTTGCGAGTGTGCTGGTAACCAAAAACGTCAAAAATATATCTTTTATTGTCACACTTAAAAAATTAACGTTCACTGAATTACCACAAAAGCGGTCTCGGAGCTGCTACAGCGTTTACAGTGCTAACTCTAAAGGAAACAACAATCCCTGAAACATCCCTGTGTGGAAATTGCTAGCGGGCTGTCATTTATGGAGCTCAACCATCTGTTCCATGCGTTGCTCACTGATGATGGTGAATTTTTAATGGCAAGATGACCGGAGAGTTTCAGAGGAGTTCACGGAACGTATTCGATAGGCTCGAGGCACGTGGCTGCTTCAGGCTGCTTTCAAAGCCCCATCCGTACCTACACGAACTATGCAGCACGTGCTGACGTTTCTCACGTCTAAAAAGACCGTCCGCTTAGAGACAACATCAGAATTAACACAGAACACACACGCGAGGAATTTGTTTGGGAACGAGCGCCTGTCTTGTCTTCTTCCAAGCTGCGTATTCCTCAATTACCTCAACGTTCGTGAAATTGCGACGTTAAGCCCTTCTGAGCATCAGGAGTTTCTGAGATACGCAGTACAAGCTTCAGTGAAAATCCCTCCGGTTTGAACACAGGGCTGAAGTTCAGGACATAAAACAGGAAAAACAGTAAATGGTGTATCAAAACTGGAGCTGCCTCAGAACTGCAGAAAATGTATTGCCCAAAATACTGAAGTTGCAGTTTTGATTCAGATTTGTTACCGAAGGGAAAAAAAGAGAGGAAAAAAAGGAATTCTTAGTTGTCTTCTGGTTTGCTTTAAGCTGTATTGAAGGAAAAGAAAAGGCGTGGTTGGAATTTTGCTAAGAGGTCTACCGGAGGAGATGCGCGCTGCTGCACGGCTGCAGCATCGACCTGGGGTTCAATATTTAAGACAACGGGTGGAGAACTTAAATCATACTCTCGCCCTCACAGACATCTAATCTTCTTTGTAAACAGGAATACAAAATATTAATAGCATCTCGAGCAACAGATCAATGGACTGAACATAGCACTAATTTTCCGGAAATTTAAAAGTGGCAATCAGTAAGACACGTCTTTTGTTGCAGTCTTTGGCGATTTATAAGGGAAGGTTTCGCCACGTAACTTGTTGAAACCAGAGCTGTTGAACCAAAGTTTTGTTTTCTTAATGGTAACTCTTCACACTGGGTTATTCCAAGCATGGGCCTTTTCGTACAACAGGGACGCAGGAGAAGTAGGTGTGTATTTTTTTATTTACTGAGTCTGACATAGAAATCATGCTCTTGCATACCTGCAGCAAATTAGGCTGTCTCAGGATTACATACATTAGAGAAGGGCCTAGGGAAGGCTTAGAGACAAAATAAATGCCAGTCCAGAATCCATTAAACTGTAGATCAACGTCCAAAGCTGGCATTTGCAAAGGAAGCCCTTAAGTAACGTATAAGTGATGGTGATGGATAAAAATGTGGGGAGCCTCTCAATTGTGTACTTTGACTCATTTTGCAAAGTATTGCCGGAAAAATAATGTGGGACGTGAAAAATAAAATAATAATAAACAAAATAATATGGCTATGGGAACATAAAAATAATGGGAAAACAACAGGATGATTGATTTTGCTTTCAAATTTTGAAATACCGTTTCTAAAGACGTTCAAATATTTTTTCATATTGACTGAGCTAGACGTAAGCTCATGTGTCATCTCTTACAAATCTTATTTGTCAAAGAAGCCACTTATCGGCTGGTACTACACGTCTATGCCTATTTTTAGCTAAAAAGTGTTATGTGAATGCAGAAACTGATTAGGCTTATGTCAACACCTGAGCGTCTTCCTAATGTTTTCCTTCTAAAATGTAATTTCTCTGTTAGGATCTCTGCTTAGAGAGCGTCTAACTTTTAGGTACACGGAGCTGCCGAGTGCATATAATAAATTCCAAGCTGTTTAAGTTGAGTAACGTTATGACCTAGACAAAGTCTTCACTCTGTAATAACCCAGCCTTCACAGCTAACATCTTACTGTCCTGAGGAAAGCTACGGATGACCATGCATTTAGGAAGTCAAGAAGAATTTTAACATCATATGTGGATACCTGATTGGACTTTAATATATTTGCTTGAGTGGTTTCCATGGGAGTTTATTGTATGATCTCCTAAGGGAAAACTTAGTCATAAATTAGATTGGAAAGATTACAATGGGAGCATTATGCTGTTATGAAATGCTTTACTATTGATGGTGTTTTGCGTTTGTGCAAAATGCAACTAGTACTAAACACATCAGAAGATACCTGCCCAGTTACAGAATTTCCAGCTGGAGAGATTAATGCCTTTTGCTTTCCCTGCATTCGGGAGCTTCAATTAAGTAAATGCTGGTTTCTTTCCATGCAACACAAAAGTGCACAAAATACTCCTTCATAAACAAAATAACGTCAGCACTCTGGAAGGATTTTAGGAAAGTAATAACCATGGAGAAATGCATTCACTTCTACCAGCTTGCCTTAGACAGCCATAGCCTACGTGCCTCTTCAAAGGTTCCAGGACACTTTTACCGGGAAAGCGAAGACTGCCTCACAGAAAGGATGGCAGACACTGCCTCAGACAGGCAGCGTAGTCCAGCAGAGAGGGCACTCCATTGGCATGTTGGTGACTGCTCTCACCTTTGACATTTATTTTTTCCTAGTTAGACTGTACGGTCCTTGGAGCCGAGGTGTTTTCCTAACAACATAACGGGAGCCCATCCAAACTGCACGGCTGCATCGCCTTCCCACGGAGAGGGGGGAAGCCAGCAGGAAGACCACTGCTCACGGAGTCTCGCCCCGTTCAGATGCACGCCCAGGTTGCCCAGTTTAAACGCAGCCTGAGACAGCAACTGCAAGTAGCTTTATGCGGGGAGCAAAAAGCAGAGGCTAACAAGGGCGCCTTTCCCACCACGGCTATGAAAGGTCAAGTGTCCGACCAGAAGTCAAATGGAAGAGTACACAGGACAAAAGCAGCAATGTCTCTCACAGTGTGTCCAGAATTACACAGCACTTTAAATAAGCTGGCCACAAAGATCCTAGAAAACGTTTTGTGCGTATTTCACAGCAGAAGGGAGTTTTCCGTTTGTTCACTTAACACATGACGAGCGACGGGCTTTGTGCTTTGGCCATTGCGATTTCTTTTTCCCTAGTACAAAGCCAGATTAGTTGACATGAATTACTGGCGAGTCTATAGTTAGCCATGAATTAAATACACGTATTGAAATTTCTCCCCCTTTTATTGCGGGAGCAACGGCTGACATTGGCTGGCGTGATTCCCACTCCTTGGAACGAAGCAGAATGAATTAAAACATTCTGGAGATCTGGGACGGCGGCGGAGTTGATTTTTATCTCTTTCTATCGCCACGGCGTGCGAAGCTGTGAGGCCGCTTCTGAAAGCACAAGGCTGTTTCTACATCAGAATTCAGGAAGCAACAGCACGTAGTGAAGATGTGGTAACCTTGTCAAATTTCAGCTCAACTTCTCCTGGCGGAGCTTTTGTTTTTTCAAGAAGCAAACGACAGCTGTCCAATCCTGAAAAAGCAGTGAGTTTTCCTGGAGAGCTTTGCTTTTCTTTCCCCAAGAAAGAAAATACTTCCTTAAAAACGTGCTGTCGGATTGTTTCTTGCGTGCAACAATCACTCTTTAATGAGGATTTTAAAAGCATTTCCTGTGAGGAACCAACTTTATTGGCATTCTAGGACATCTCTGCACCCATAAATTAGTAAATATTGGAGCGGTTGTTGGATGTTTGCCCGCTCTTTCTTGAAGAGGAGAAGCTTCATCCAAATATTGGATTTTAGCAACTCTTGTTTCTCGCTGAGCACGTACAAATATACAATCTCAGCTCAGCCTCACACCTAACTATTGAAACTCTCTCAGCCTTTGTGAATCTCTAATCTCTTCTAGAATTGAAACCCTGGAGAGATTCATTAATCACTGGCTTTTGATTAGGTTTATTTCCATTAAGATAAAGAGTGAAGAGGCTTCTGGTTGTTTTTAAAGCTGTGTTTTTGTTTTGTTTATCTAGAAGCTGGAGAACAGCTCCGTTATTCAGGCTTTAATAGATTATTAAAGTCTCCTTCAAGAATAGATTTATAATTTATAAGATGAGAGCAATTAGTGAATTTATCTGATTTTTAAATACTGAGGTTCTTCTTCAGCAAGGACATGTATATTCCAGATTTTGGGATTGTTATGCAGCGTACCAGCAATGAGGAGAACAACCTTGCACCTGCAGCAACTGAACTAATCATAAAGATAAGATATTTCTGCATTCATTTCACGACTTTCTTCAAGGGGGTATGTTAAAAACTTCTTCCATGCAGTTCTCTCTTCAGTGTGGTTCCTGCACTGGGCAATACACACAGTCTTATGGGAGATGGGAGCTTCTTTCCTATGTCCAGCATTTTTAACAACCAGATACACCTTAAGCATACCATTGTTCCTGCATATGAATATTCAAAATTGAAAAAAAATTGTGTTTTCCTCCGTGTTCACAGGCAATTCCTCTTTCTTGTTTAATTGCAGGTGAGTTTCTAGGGATTTTTTTTTGAAAATTTCAGCAGAAAACTCTTTCTTTCTTTTCCAAGAACAAGGTAAGAAAAAAAATGTTTGCTCTTGATATAGGAATTCTTAAAATCTTAAAACATAAGATCCCAGAAGAAATGACAATTTTATGAAAGGTAAAGACGGGGAACAGCACAGGAGATCAGAGACGGCAGGGGAGCCGAACATGACCAGCAACAGAGAAGGACAGAACATCTTTCACAGGGCAAGGCAAATTAAGGCAGCTGTAATTCTGGCATTATCTAATTCCCGAGTGCTTGAGTTTGCGATCTCACTGCTTTATTTTTACATCATTTTGTTCTTTTTTTAGGCGGAGTATGACAGGAAAAGTGTAATTCTCTCTGTAAGATACAATTTCCTTTAATACTTATCATCAGCAAATTATCGGACAAGCAATCTTTTGCCAATGGCTAAATGAGAGGAAACCTCTGTATTTAATAATGTTCCTTAATGTACTGAACCATATACAATAGCCTGGTGAGGGAGAGTAAGTAGAGCGGTTATTGTCATAGCTAAGGATGGAAGAAAGGTTCAGCCGTTACAGTCACCACAGAAACAATGTTATTAACGATACAGGAATAATCTCAAAGTACTTCCCAGCTGACTGACAATGATAAAATAATGTAGCAAGCTAACGAAGGACCTTCTCTCATCACCTGTTTTTATTAATACCTTTATTATCTTTCCCTGAAAGACAGCTTTTCAAGAGCTATTACTATACTCAATATTAAATAAAATTAACCATGGCTGATTTTCAGTTCTGTCTTCTGAACCCTCAAGCTAACAGTGTTCACCAGCCCAGCCCTGAGCGGGGCTGTGCCCTTCGACAGAAGTCCAGTGGCCAGACCCACAAAACCTCAGAATCCAGGGGTGAGCCCGACAGTGCCGAGTGCTGCACCTGAGGGAGCCAGGCCCTAACATCAGAGAAAGGGCAAAAACTAGGCTGAGGGGACCAAACTTCTGCCATTACTGCCACCTTAACCCCATGATCTACACTGGGCATGTGTCCTCCCCCTGGGAAGGAAGAGTCAAGGGGTTGAGGGGCAATTCAAGACCCAAGACCAGGCTTGAGCATACCCAGAGGAGATTTTCCTTCCCAGGAAGCTTGATCGTGGCCCTGGAAACGTGGTGTTCATTCGATATTCAGTTCAGGATCCAGGAGCGTCAGGAGAAAAGAGAAGGCTGGGAGCGCTCAAGGACCCAGCTACATCAAAAGGCTAGAAGTGGTATTTCATAGATACTAATTACTTCACAGTCTGTAGACTATATAGAAAGCGTCAGCTGCTCTGAGCTAGGACCATCAAAGGTTAGATTATCCTGAAATCATTACAGGAGACACTGTTTTTACTTAGCATGTAATTGCTCAGCCTAAGCACACTCCATATAACCAATAGGAAAATGAATTATTTAAATATCTTTCTTTTAACAAATAGTGCTACCATTTTAATTATATACTCACTGTAATTGAACTCTAAAAAGTGCCTTAGGATTCTGAGGAATTCAGTTTTGCCAGTCTGGAGTCTTTACAAATTTCAGAGTTTATGCAGGACGTATATATACGCATATATATGTCTATATGTTAAAAAAAAAGACTGTGTGTGTGTGTGTCTGCATTCCTTCAGGATTTCTTGTCCTCAGGATTCTAAAAATGCAGTCCTTTGGTAGTTTGCTCGCTGAATTGCATGCTGCTGTGAGAAAAGAGAAAAATCCTGGACAAAATGACAGCTTTCTCTCTGTTGAGCAAAACCAGTTCTCATTCTCACAGCATCCAGTCTGACTTTTAGGCTAAACAGACAGGTATAATATCAGGCTAAAGTTGTAGGCTCCAAAGGGTTTTGCTGTTGCTGGTTTTTTTTTAACTTTTTAGCCAAATCTCTTTCACTTGTAGCATCCAGTGCTTTTGAGATTCAACTGGGCAAAGAGAAGAAGGTAGGTCAGAGTATTTTACTCTTGGAGATGGAAAGGGAGCGTATATTGACTATACTCAATGCCAGCTTCCAGTAGCAATACTTTCCACCCCCTGAAGTGCTGTAAATCTGTTTAAAAAATCTGTTACGTCCAGAAGTTGCAACCAGACAACCCCTCTCTCTACAGTGTTCCACAGCCTAGGTACACCCTCTTTTTTTTGGCTAGCTTTACTCCTTCCTCTTCTTACATGGCCCTAGACAGAATAGAGATGGTTTGATTTCTCATAACTCATTATTCACAGCTTGTCTGAATTTCTCATACGATGCCACTGGCTGAGGGCTGTTTCTCCAGCCATACTTCCCGACTGCTTCTTGACCTGAGCCTGGCCTCAGAGAGCTCTGTATCTCGGGGATGCAGCAGTGTATTTACTGTATTTTTCCTCATCGGTTTCCATGGACAGTTGACCTTCTGGAGAGAGTTGACCTTCTTGGAGAGAGTCCAGCGGAGGGCTACCAAGATGATTAGAGGGCTGGAGCACCTCTCCTATGAAGAAAGACTGCAAGAGCTGGGCCTGTTCAGCCTGGAGAAGAGAAGATTGAGAGGGGATCTCATCAACGTGCACAAGTATCTGAAGGGGGAGTGTCAAGAGGATGAGGCCAGCCTCTTCTCCGTGGTGCCCAGTGACAGGACAAGAGGCAACGAGCAGAAACTGAACCACAGGAAGGTCCACCTGAACCTGAGAAAAAACTTCTTCACTGTGAGGGTGACAGAGCATTGGAACAGGTTGCCCAGAGAGGTGGTGGAGTCTCCTTCGCCGGAGATATTCAAAACCCGTCTGGATGTGATCCTGGGCAATCTGCTCTAGGTGACCCTGCTTGAACAGGGAGGTTGGACTAGATGATCTCCAGAGGTCCCATCCAACCTAAACGATTCTGTGATTCTGGCTAAATACTCTGGCATCCTACTCTGCCATTGTCTGTTACAGTACTTTCTTATCCTCATTTGACCCTGCCAGTCCAGAGATATTTGATACTGAATTAAAGTATTACAAAGCAAGGGATAAATTCTGCTCAGGATGCAACCCTCGCAGACTCTAATTACATTTGCATGTGTGAACGTTAGGGGCCTGCCATTGCAAGAGCTTTTGGCTTTGGCTACTGCTGAACCGGAGCTTCAGAAAGAAGGCAACTATCAGCTGCCCACGCTTTCTAAAAAAATTGACTTTTTAAAAATTTTACTTGACACTTGTTTGTGTGCCAGCACTGTCCTTTACTTCAAACTGTTGCCAGGTATTGATAGCAATTAATACACCATTCTCTCTCTGCTTCTCTGTTCTCCATCTATAAAAGAGGAATTAGCAATATTTCCAATATTTCCTTTCTGCCACCTTTTCTTTCCCCCCACTTAGTACATTTAGGCTGTAAGCTTTTCAGAAAAGCAATACTTAACGCTGCATAATGCAATTCTTAACTGGAATGAAGTTTCAAAGTCAAAAGTATAACACACTTTATCAATAGCTGCAGAAAAACTGCCCTGATCTTTGGAAGTCAATTGGAAGGCGGAAGTCACTTAAAGCTTAGTGAGGAGTGAGACACTGCTGTTCCATTTAAGCATTTCTTTCTAATGATCCCTTCAAACAGAGCCTATCGTGATGTCTGCCCATCCTGTACTACAAATATAAGCGAACCTAAGACTTCCAGTGAAGTTTCACTGGCTCTTCCATCTCATCTTTCTCCTTTGGGCTCACGTGGCGCCCCCAAAAGTAAGGTTACAGCTGCTTACCAGCATCTAAAAATCAGCAGGCATTTCCAGTCTAAAGATATAATTACTACCCCGGTACTCCAGCGGTCTCACCTTGCCATAGTATTATCAAAATGGTACAAATGGCTATATAGGACTCTAATAACCCAAACGACTAGATTCACAGCAGCCTTCAGGGAACAGAGAACGAAGGACCAAGGAAACGCTCCTTTTCACCTGATCCCCTGGCTTTCTACATAGCATGATGATCTAAGGGATAACATCAGGGGGAGAAATTCCATTATACCAATCTTTGCCACTCTTGTTGAAAATATTAGACTGAAGGTACAGATGAAATATGAAGATCCAGAAGATACTGGAGGCTAAAACCTCCTGTGCATTCTCATGTCATTTCACATTCTGCTGTTGCCAAATCCAGGCAAAATACATTTTCCTTTTCTGCTGGAGTCAAAGTTAACTCATGGGAAGCCTAAAAATTAGCATACGTCCTTTGTGTTGGCTGTTCTCGATGAGATTTATAACTAAAGCTGAATCAATTAAAACAGAACTGCAATAAAGCATAAGTCTACAGCAGAATCTCATCCCTCCTTCCCTAGGGACCAAGAAGTGGGGGGAGATACCTGAGGCCAAATTTACCTAACTGTTCCACAGTAAATCCTTATGTTTAATCACAGATCGCTTCAAAGGAACTCCCAATAGTTTTAATTAATTAGCTTCACGCTCTGTTCTTGCTTGGAACTGAAAACGCTTCACAACTCTTATCATCCTTTGCCGGCAAGCCATCCGTTTCTGCACTGCAGGCTACCTGAGGAACCAGACTGGTTGGAGCGGATGACGGGACTGCATGCTTGTTCCCGCGAAGGGGAGCGGTGCACAACGGGTGGTCAGGTGATGGTTCTGCCTGCTTCCACTGCTCCTCATGGCAGGTGTTTTCCTTCTAGGAAAGTTATTCCTGGATTAATTGGAACTATACTGACAACACTGAACGTGTGTTTTAATATTAGCAATTACGTGGCACATCGAGTAGAAGGAAGTATTTTCCTTTCACAGAAATGGACAGGTTCAGGGCTGATCTGGAAAGCTCCTGAACTGCAGTGTAGGATCAGAAGCTGCTTTTGGTGTCCCCAGAGGCTTTGCCGAGAGCCAGGTGAATGCTCACAGTGCCTGTACCAGCTCTCCCCATCACTGTCCTTCTGCCTCCACAGAGAGTCTCATTCGCGGTTCTGGCAGGAGGATGAAGAACCATGTTACAGCCAGCTACGGACAAGTGACTTGAGGTGGGGTTTTCACAGAGAAAAGATTTTGGGACTGAAACTCCAGTACTTGGGGATGGTGGCGTTTAAGCATGTGCAAGAACCGGAAAAGCTTAAGCCTTGCTCTGTAAGTTCAAGCATGTGCTTCGATATTCTCTGAACTGGGTGTTGGGCTCCAACTCAGCCAAGCTTTTAAAAACATGCTCCAAATAGGGCAAGTCTTGAGCCTGTCTCTGCTCAGCGAGGTACTTAACCACATGCAGCTGCTGCTGTCCTAACAGAGATGGAAATGCTGTCTTTTCCACCTCAGGATGTCCTGCCTGGGTGATGTCATTGTGTCAAATTCCATTATTGTTTCAAAGCCAACAGCATTTGGAAGGGAAAGTAGTCAAAAAAGAATCTTTAGGTAAAAGAGTTTTTGATACTTTTCTTTGAAGTCATGCTTTATACAAAACTCTCAGGCTGCCTTCTGTTTTAGAGGCCAATGTCTCAGAAGACTGCCATGCTGCAGACGTTTGGTTTTAGCCCTTTCTTGTCTTGCCAATAGGCAACAAGAACAACGTTACAGAAAAGAAAATGTCAAAGCTTTCTTGATGTATGCTCTTTGCTGTCAACTGTGTGCAATTAAAACTCTCTACGAGCTATTTCTCTCGTGAAAAGTAAATTCTGAGCATACTCATGAATGTCCTCTTTACCAGTCTGCATTTCTTTAATATACAGAGTCACTTGACCTCTATAGGAGGCAAACTACAATTTTATTCCCTGAAAACTAAAAATTGAACCACAGCCTATCACAATGGATTCGGTCATAATCAATCAAGCTTTACCTGTAACAGATCAGGATGGACAACAAAGTTTTCCAAGAGGTCAAGTTAGATGCAAATCAGCAGAGCCACAAGCTCTGCCTGGAAGCTCATTCAGTGCCTACCTACAGTCTGACTAGCTCTGGAAATTACTGAGAGACATTCAGCTCTCTAAAAATCCTACTCGCAGGATGTGAGGAGACAGGGACAGATGACGAGGGTGCTGAGCTGCTGTCTGTTCCACAACCAAAGCATCACTCCGTGGCTACTCACTCCTGCCCCCGTTCAGCATGCTTATGAATTTATGGAGACAAACTACAGAATATGGAAACTGTCACTGCGAAAACAGACTCCAGAAAAAATAATGCTACTGCAGGTATGCATCTTCACCTTCTACAGTTACTGACTGCTTCTCCCAGGTCCTGCTTTTCTGAGCACTAGTAGAAATCTCTCAGGCAGCTGAAGAGTTGATCGGGCATGTGGCTGCCCACTGCTCTTCCCGCTCTGACTGAACTTTTCTCCTCCAACCATGACACTTGGCTAACCTGCTAAGAACGTAGCTCTTTAGCAGGGCCTCTTATTTACAGAAAAAAAACTCAGTGCAAGAGACTGCAAAAGAGAAAGGCAGAGGCAGGATAAAGAAGAGGGAAAGGGCACTGCCTTCTAGGTGGGCAAAAAATGTCGACATGACAAATCTTCCCCCTTAATCAACTTATTTACCTTCCTGAAAGCTCAGGATGACAAAGTATCTGAACTGCAGCAGCTTGGGAGCTGATATCCCTCAGCGTCCACTGCAGTAAATTATTGCCCGGCCCTGCTGATGGAGATAGAGAGGGGTGATAGTGTTCCATAACAAAGGATAAATGGTAATATCCACCATTTCTTTCCACTCTGCAGCCAAGCTGCTAGTACAGAGTGCGTAGACTGGGAAGTCAGCGCTGTTAAAATAAAATGGCTTTCCCCTTTTTCTTTTTTTTATTCTCCCCCTAAGGTGAACAATGGCTATAAAAAAGCCATATATTTCCTAACAAATACTAGGCTGTGCTAGAATCAGATAACTGAGTTTATGCTAAGTTCTAAAATGCATTTTTTGCAACGACTAGTCATTCAGCTGTCAATAAACAATGAGCACTTTATCATCATCCTGCTAGGCTTTCAGCTGGCCAAAAGACTGTTTATGTTAGTGTCTTCACTTCCCAGTCTGTCCTTACCCTGCTGCTGCTGTTCCCTCCCACTGCTCACCTCCGAGGTGCCTTTCAAAGCGAAGGTGTACCACTACTGAGGCAGCTCTGCTCCTTTCTACCTTTTCAGCACAGCACTCGGCAAATACGCTTTTGCTTTCCGTGTCACACATGTACAGGCTGGAGAGAGACTATGGGAGACTGAACAGTTCCCACTGTCTCGGAAATAGCGATGTAACCAGGGATAATTTCACGACGTAGTTCCACTTTGGTAGCTAAGGATTTCATTATGTGCTCCAGAAGGACACAGCCATTTGCGTATGCACGAAACGCAGAACGGAGCCTTTTACTAGATGTTTGTAACTCCTGCACAGAGAGAAACACGGCTAGCGGAGGGGGACGCATGGAACAGGGAGGTGACGCCAATATAATATCGAAGTAATAAATGAAAACAGAGTCAGAGAGGGAAGTCCCTCCAGTCTGCAAGGCTGCATTGAGACAGGCACAACAGGAAGGATGCACTGAAAACGTTGATCGAAACAGTGCATGCTTTTGGTGTCACAAAAACCAAAGTGGTGCTCGCTGGAAGTGATTTTGGAATCGGCTTGTTCTGCATAATGCCGGCTATCACTAGGATGAAGTACCGCAAAAACTGGTTAGATCCTCTGCTGGTGTAAACTGTGCGTGTCCCCGGGAGCCCGCACCTCCCCGGGCAGCACCCAGCAGGAACTGCACTGCACATCTCTCACTTTCCACCGCTGGAGCCCTGACGTCTCCCTCGCTGCCACGCTTAACAGTCCCAAGCCTCAGGCAAAAAAAAAAAAGAAAAGAAAAGAAAAGAAAAAAAGGATCGCATCGTCTTCCTTTCAGAGACCACTCAGCGCTCGTAATCAAGTAGGAAGGCTGCTGCTCACCGACACCAGCCAGCTGCTTTCCGCCAGCCCCTCCCCAGGCACGGGAGCTACGCGTGGTGCTTCTCCAGGGCTCCTGCCATCTGCAGCTCCCTGATGGAAAATCATTCACCGACCAGACAACACATCAAACAATCCTCGTCCCCAAGCCTTTAGGAACACAGGAGGAGTTACGTGTCTGACAGTGCTGGCACCGCACAGGTCCTGCGCAGCCGGGTAAACGGGACCACATTAACTCCACAGGCGCTTATTGGATTTTTTCACTCGGGTAGATATGATTAGACCAGCAAAAAATGCTTTTGCTTCAATCATTTATCATAATCATACTTCGTATGACTGGAAAGTTTCTTGTCCTAGGCCCTCCCGATATGACTGGATATGCTGCATTGTCACTTCTCCCTCCTCCTGAAGCGCGTGTGGCAGCGAGCACGGGTTAGCAAGCTGCAGGACTAGCTACAGCGTGCGCTCTAGCAGAGGCCTGCAAGCTTGAAAGTTAGGCTCAGTGCCGTCCACAGCGGGCTCAGTGCCGTCCACAGCGGGATGTGCAAGCTGCACCTAGCACCCCGCAGTGTGGCACTACGCGGCTATAGTGGGGAGGATATGCTGCCTTAAGAGGTGGAGATGTGCAACAACTAATGGCATTTGTAGTTACACGTCACGCAGGTACAAAATAACAGGAGTAGAGGTAAACGTTCTCCGTGATGCTGTCATTTTTACGTGGCTACATACATGGCTACATTCAACTCAGGAGCTGTTACGAGTTGCACAACTCGGGTTCCAACTTCCAGCCAACTTCAGGCCAGAACTTGCTGGGTTCTGTGATGCAGCAGCATAAAACTCTCATCTTTCTCTGAGCTTCTTCTAAATTAAGCAAGAGATATTTAAACTGTCCTGCACACTGAAATCACCTTGTCCACCACAGCTGAGCTCTCCCATGACATGAATAAGAGCATATAATTAGAGTCTGGAGGCTGCAGTGCTATGATCGAGAGTGGGAGGTTAGGGAGAGAAAGTAGTTTCTTGAGCAGCAGAAAGCACGAATTCTGGTTTTGCCTAGATGCTTCCTGGTGAGGATTTGCTGGCGGCTAATAACATGGTGGTGAAAGTTAAAGCTGCAGCAAATCCCTTCAGGGAGGCACTAGCGTGGGTCCCTTTCATCAACTCAGGTGATTACTTTCACAGTCCTTGACATAACATATCATCCTTGGAAATCCTACCTCTCTGACAAATTTAGCTCAATCTGGCCAATAAACTCAAAAGTTAAATGGACAGGAAACTGAATGACAAACATATAGCAGGTACACATAAGCTTTGAAGGCTTAGGGTAGGGAAGATGCAACAAACGAAACAGCAACTTTATCTATCCACCCTTTTAACTCTTCTCCCTCTTCACGTTCAAGCCAACACGCACTGAATTTGGCTGGTTCAAGATCAGCCGTGATTTTAACCTCTATCCTGGAATGAAGCGCGAGCAGTGGCGACACCATGCTAACAACGAAGGAATATTAAACCTATAAACAAGATCTCTTTGGACACTGAAGATGACCAATCCAAGCCAACTACTTCTCATAGGCTGGCTGAAAATAGCCAGGGGATGGCCGGGTTGAGGGCTTTGAACAATTGAAAATATCAGTGGTGACAAGATGGAGACCACGTAACTCTCTCTCCAGGTACTTCAGATAGCACAAGGATGGACAAACAAAGCAAGACCAGAGGGAGAAAGTTTCTAAACGCTGAAAGTAAACTTTGGACTAGTGAAGAGACAGTGGCCGGGCACGCTTTCATTATCCTGCATCCCAATGAAACGTGCACCAGCCTGCCGACAAAGTGAAGCTCCAGGAAAGAGCCAGGATGCCCTGAACGCCGCTGCACGGAGCCTCGTTAGCCAAGAGAGCCAGGAGCCAAGCAGCAAAACAAAGAAGTCGTGCTAGCGTCGCCTAGGCTGATGGAAGCTCAACGTCATGGCCAATCATGGCAAGTTTACCAGGGCTCTAACAACTCTTAAAAACATTATGGTTGAAAACATCACAACGTGGTAACACAACAATTTACAGAAGTCAAGAGTAGAGACAGAGAAGATGCCAACATCAGAGCCAAATGGTCAGAGCAGTTCATAGGACTATCACTTCTAGCTTATGTCTAGTGCTTACATTCCTCAAATGCTACATTTACTCAGATATATCTAAAAAGCATGGAGCATAAAACATGTCAGTGATTGGCTAGAAAAAATGTATATAAGAGCCCTAAATTGCATCATTTGGGTAAATACGTATTTATACAGTTTGGAAAGAAAAGCCTTGTTATTCAACTGTTGGACAGCAACAGCGACATAGGAGCTGTTCTGGTTTATAATGCAAATCATGTAATTTAGGACACACATTATGTGCATTAAAAATGCAAAGTAAGATCCATATGAAATGCAGTTAATTTGCAGTAGCCACTTTTCAAAGTATAATTTCTCAGGCATTTACATATTTTTTTCAGTTAAAAAAAATAAATTAAACAGTATTTAGAACATTTGCCATACCCCATTTGTTGGATCAAGACACTTTTGAGCTACAGAAACGTTAAAATGGCAATATAAACTGGTAAATTACTAATTTCCTTCTTTTTTATCAAATATAAATTAAATATATGATTCTCAGATTTCTAATAACGTAAACATCTTTAATTACAAACAAGCTGATCTGCATTCAATGGTACCATCTTCCTTGCCAAATTCTGGCCCCCAGAAACATGTTTAAGCTCACAAAAGAGAGGCACAGAATAGATTATTTGGGAAGAACATGCAGCAGTGATAGGTTTTAATTCGAAGCAGAGTTGTGGTCTGCTTCAGCTCCAGTCAAGCTGGGCTGAGCACAGGTACCACGTGGGACAGAGAGGCAGTTTTGACTTCCCCAAGAGGAGGCTCCGGCTGGCACTAGCAGGAGTTGGAGCGCTCTCACAACGGCTCTCGCTCTTTGCTACGGCTCTCCATGCTTTGCTCCGTTATTTTCTCTGCACGTGCCCTGTGGCGGAGCTTACAAAGATGGTCTGGAGGTGCACACATCCGTGATACGCTGCAGTGGCCTCGATAACCCCCGAGCCTTTCCATGTCAGGGAGGACACCACACTGCTTTGTCTCCTAGACAGGGGTGGGGGGCCTGCTTTCTCCCTTCCTCCAGATTTAACCCCTCCTGAGCAGACCCCTAAAAAGATCACAGAGACTCTTCTAAGGAATCTGGACGCTCATTTGGTGCTTCTGCTTGGGACATAAATACCTCTCACCTTTGCTAGATGGCTCTCTCACGTTCAGAAGACCGACGGGAGCGTGAAGTCAGGATGTGCTCAGAAGGCAATAAAATAGCTCGCTAGCCACAGGATACGAAGAGATGTCCAGAGAAAATTAAGGACAAATTACCAAATACAGTAGGTTCTGCTTGCAATACCGTCCCAGGCCTTCCGATACTTAAGAGCATAATTTTGCATTGCCATAAAATGCAAAGCCAGTTCACATTACAAAGTCAGAAGTAGAGGTTTTATTTTCAGGTATTTTTCCTCTCCTTAATTTTGCTGAAATTGCTCACAACAACTCATCGGAATAAACCAGTACCCAGGGCTGAGCAGCTTAATGGTTCCAAGTGACAAGAGGCAGTGAAGTACCCCAAGGCAAGTCATTCTGGTTCGTGCCCCAATCGCTCTCTCTTTAATCCAAATCCCATTGTACTCACTGGGGAGCAAGCGAATCCACAGGCTTTAACAGCATGTGGATCATGCCCAGCCACACTCAGTAGCACGCTTTGAGGTTATCACATAGAAAGCATTATTTAAACATAACC
Source organism: Struthio camelus (assembly GCF_040807025.1). Lineage (NCBI taxonomy): Eukaryota > Metazoa > Chordata > Aves > Struthioniformes > Struthionidae > Struthio > Struthio camelus. The sequence continues at coordinate 6,259,568 of NC_090947.1, read as the reverse complement.
ACTTTATTATTTTCCCAGCAGCATGTCAAACAATAACCCTTGAAGTAGTGAAGCCAAGCCATACTCTTTGTCAGATTAACCTTCCTAGAGGCCTTCTAAAATCAATTGTAAATGTTAGCACTGAAGGACCAGGCAGATAAAAAGCAGTTTCTATCCCCCCTACTAACTTCCATTTCAAGTTGCAAAACCAAGCCCACAGTCCCTCCACAAATCAGATCTGAAAAATGCTGCTTGATTATTTTTTAAAGAGCTCAAACTAGGTCACCAGAAATAGAGTCTCTAATGGTCTAAATGTGGAAAATGACTACTCAAAATTAACAAGTTCCTGGGCTCCAGGACTACACAAAGGCTTTTTGAGTAGATTGCTTGCAACTACACAAACTGTATCCTCTGCCACACACAGCAAAAACCCAGCTTGCCAGATGCTAAGTGATCGTTTTTGCAAAGTGTAAAGCAGTTTTCAAAAAACCATAAAGGAATTTTTATTCTTAGAAAATAATTCTCCAGTTTCTTTTCCCTTCATTAGAAAATGCTTTACAAACACTGGCTCTGAGGCTGGCTGGCTGTGTGGCTGCAAAATAGAGACATTCAGCTCCTGGTGCTGCTCTCAGACGATTTGCAAATGAGTGCCAGAAGACAGCCTTGAGCCCCTGGAATAAAAGACCCACCAGGCGTTTCTTTAAGAACACAACTTTATAAAGTTGTATTCAACAACAGGTGACAGGGGACAATTTTGCTGGGTAGCTCAAAACAGAGGTACCCACTAAATCATTAGCACACCCTACGAGGCGTCCTGCTTAACCATCACACGTGAAAAGTTAGGACACAGAGGAATGATTTTTTTCAAGAAAGAGAATACCCTGCACAGAAATGCCCATAAGCTAGCAACCTCCAAGAGCCAAAACCCCAAAACCATACATCAAGACACTATGAAAACACCAGGAAATGCTGGTGCATGGGGTTCACCTGTAACCTAGTATAAGACTGGTGCTTGCTGGTGCAAGTCACTTTGGCATCAATACTCACAGCGTTTCCACAAATCACAGCCATGCACCCGCTATATCCCAGGGTCTGCAGAATTCAAGGAACACGCTTTTCTCAAAGCCACTGTTTGACCCTCCACATCAAAAAAATAAAAAAAAAAAAGGCTAGATCCTACAGGAACAAGAAGATCCAAAGAGTATCTACCTTTGACACAACACCCAGCGCCCCACTCCCTCTCCCCAAACAAATGGAAGAGCCAGCACGTCACCTTGGCTCCTTGCAGCACTGCCTTTGGCCCCATGCTTTAACCTAGCATTATTTTCAAGGGAAATAAGGCTGAGAGGAGACTTCATGCTATGGGGACAAACTCTGGCTGCATTTTGCCAGTATCCCTACAATAGTGAACAGCATCCGTGAGCTGAACCACAGAGGCTCTCCTGGGTCTTTTGGCTCTGTCTTAACTGGATTTAACGCAGAAAACTATGCTACGGCCCCTCAAGGTTCTGCTGTATGAAGCTTTGACAGTACGGAGAAATATATATATACCTTGATTGCTTTCTCCTAAGGACCTTCCGTCTTTTAAACAAGTATTTTCATGGAGAAATGCAAGTTCTGCCAGATTCATGGAAACAGACATAAAACCCATCCCTCTGGGCAGCAGCGGTAGATGGATTCGCTCACATTTTGGACATGAGTCACCCTTTTCACAGAGATCATGAAAAACCAAAGACAGGATAGTCTTCCTTCAGGAAGCCAGATTAGATATACATCGTGGACATATACGTATGTACAGACACACAGTGTGTCTCAGAAGCAAAGGTGGGAAAGCCAGGAAGCTGAAGTGGTACGTTATAGCCTCACCTTTGCTAAACAGCTGGTCAGGTCATTTAATCTCTGTCGCTCTATTTCCTCATCTGTAAAACGAGGATTTTGTTTAATACCTGAGACCCTGGGACGAGGGATGCTCTGACACATGCCAAGCAGGATCGTGACCTTTCCGCGGCAACCCACCGCTGCCCACAAAAGACCTGACCTGGAGGTTTTCAAGGGGATCAAGGCTGGGCTTGTTTGCTCAAGAGCACACACTGGGCTGATGTGGTTATTTTTGCTGTACAGGCCTACTGACTTGCATCTGGCACTGAAATGTCACTTTCCTGCAGACAGACTGACCTTCAAAAAAAGTGAAGCTTTTCTTTTTTTTTTTTTTTAAAAGTGTATTATTAAAGCCCAAGCCGTATGTCTGAGAGAACTCCATCTTTTCAGATTTTCCACCTACACACCCAACACCTTACTGCACTTGTCCTGTTACATTAAGCTACGTGACAAGATGGAACAAGACATCGATAACAACACGATGTGAAGTGTAAAACAAAATGAGAAAGCTTTAAACAGATCTTTCTCTGAAAAGGCTTTTTTTTTTTTTTTTTTTTTTTTTTTGCAGAGAGCCGAGCTCTCAGGGGACCAAAACGCAGAAGGGTTTTCCCACTTTCGGGGAGGTGGCATGAAAACAGCCTCGGTAAGCAAGGAGTAAAACTCGGCGCCCTCTGACCTCGGCCGGGGGCTGGAGGGCCGAGTCCGTACTACCCTGCGTATCAGCAGCTTTGCAGTCGGTCTCCGGAGGACAAGTTTTGCCACCGTCTTTATCGCCCGTCCTCAAAGACTGACGCCTGTTAGCTCGTATTGCAATTTCCCGTTTAACTAGGTCAGTAGAAATACTGGGTTATTAAAATTATATATATCTGCTTGCGCAGTTTTCCCTAGCTCCCTTCAGCGCAGACAGCTGTCTCTCGCAGCACGGCGCGTGGGAGTCTGCACATACTTTCCCCCTGGTAAACGTTAGCTTGCCGTTTCGACGTGGGCACCGTACTGCCGAGGTCTGCAGAAATTCATAAAGGGTTCGTGTGATATGTTTCCACCAAAAAAATGCCTGTAGGATTCACATAGTTCAGACTGTGGGCATCGGTGTCATTTCAGCATGCTCAGGCGGTGCGCGTGAGCGGTGTTTAGCTGGCGTTCATTTTGTGCACGCAGTCGTAGGAGTCCGCACAAGGGTACATCAATTTGAAAGGCCCAAAGCCCGAAGCCTTTTCAGGCAAATCGCCCACTGATTTCAGAGAGAGGACTGCCTGCATTACAAGTGCTGGCACGCCACGGGTTTTGCCCAAAGACCTCTCTGTCCTTCTATGAAGCTGGTACTTTTTAATATAGACTAATTGCGTTATCTTTGCTATCACGCACAGACCTTCTCAAGGTTTATATGAGCACCGTGAGCTCCGGGATACGGCATAGTAGGTCGAAGCGAGGGTGGATGGAGGGATCAGCTGAGCATTCAAGTCCTTATTAATTAGGGCACGATGGGAGAGAGCAGGAACCAAACTGCCTCCATCTCAGCTCTTCCCTCCTCTCCTTCCACCCTACGAACCGCATCTCCCTTCCCTTAGCGAAAGGACCTCTAATCTCTTTCACGTAACAGCTTTGTACAAAAGCAGCAGCTAAAAACCACCCCACGGTCTCATGGCAGAGCGCGCAGCAGAACCACAGAGCATCAGTCAAGCGGCAGCAAAATTCACGCCTTATACTCCGATTTCACGCTACTTGTTAGGCAAAGCATGCCGTGCCCAAAGCGCCAGCCCGGTGCACCCAGCTCAGCAGCCTAGCGCTCACAGAGGAAGGGGAACTCGAGCTCGGTCAGCAGCAGTACACCACTCAGCCGGCAACTCCACCCTTGGCTGTTCAACAGGTCCTAAGGAAACTTTGTAAGGACTTAAAATCAGGGATGCTGAACCAGTGTGTTCCTAGATGCCACCTCAGAAGCAAAAACCACGAGAATCCATATGGGGGGCCCTAAATACGCAATGGTATCAGAACCACTTGCGAAACGCAGGGCATGGGAAATTGCAGCCGTTAGTCTACTCTGTCACCTAGGCAAAAATTCAGCTTTTTTTTTTTTCTTTTGCCCCTAGCAGCTGGACCTCAGATCCCACAGGAGAGAGTCACACCTGGAAAGGCACGCGAGTGCCTGCTTTTGGGAGAGGACAGGCCGCAGCAGGCAGGACAAGCACGGCCGCCCAGGAAGGACAGGGCACAGCCAGGACGGCAGCGGCAGTCACTAAATTCCTTTGGGGCCATTCCACAGTTTAGTGCTCTGAAATAAGCCTTTTCTAGCGCTGCAGACTTTAAAAATGCAAGCTTTCGCCAAACGGCAAGCGCTCACTGAGCAGCTTGCTCCTCTTGTGATCCCTCCCTTTCCACTAGCGCACTGAAGCTGCACTTTAAACGCTCAAAGAAGAGACGCAAGGCGCGTCAGCGCTTTCATTAGCCCTTTTACTCGCAGGAATACCCATCTATAGCGGCATAGTCAGTTTTGAACTTAGGCAAAGCATGCGCTCTCCATAAAAGAGTAAATAAATTTGCTTTTCTATCAACGTCTCTTGTTTTCCTGCTTTACAAAGACTAGTTTTTCACTACTCAAATCGCTTTGCGCATTAGTGAATAAAGCCCCAAATATTACATTCTGCGCGTGAGTTAGAAGAGTTTAGTCCAGGTAACTTTTCTTTTGCAACCTTTTTTTTTTTTGGCCATACTAGAAATGTTAGTTTGCGTGGCTCTATTAGGCACACACACTGCAGCCCACAGACTTCTCCCTGCAAAAACAACTCGCCCCCCCGGACGATCCACAGCCACTTCTCGCCAGTGCCATCGTTAACCTCGAGCAAATCATTAAATAACAAAACATCAGCGTCTCAAAACACCTGCGTGCTTCCGACGGGCACCAGACGTCCCCGTCCTTTTCTAGAGAGCAGCACAACATCCTCCTTTCTGATGCAAACTTCCGCCCACCCGCATGCTGCACACAACGACTCAAAAGCAAAGGCAGCGGATTAATTGGGCCTGGGATGTTCTGCGTTTTTTTTCTTCTCGCCGTTATCCAGCTCTGGAAGAGTGGCATCCCTCGAGCCTCCAAAGCGCGTTTCGCTGGACGGCTGCGCCTGTCGGATGGCGTGCACCGGAGAAGCAACGCAAACGCCAACAGAGCAATGCTGAGTTATTCCTCCCCCCGCAACAAGAGCTGGCCCGGCGTCTTTCTACACTCTCTCTTCAAACACGCTCCTACTTGATTAACTTTTTTTTTTTTTTTTTTGAGTTCACTGTGTTTTCTCTCTTCTCCTAAAGACTCCCTATGCTGAGTCTCATCCGATATGTACCACTGCGCTGAGGTTCCCCAGTCATACGCTCCTCCTAGAAACCCCATTCCCCCGCGCTTTGACCTAAAACTGCACGCGCTAACTCTGGAGCGCCTTGAACCAGCAGAGCAGAATACGGGGACTGCACAAGTGTTTATCTACGGGGAGGGTGAAATATTTAAAATCAGGTCCCTTTAAGGCATGCCAGGGACAGGACCCAAACACTGAAACACAGTGAGTTCTTTCAAATTAAGGTGAAAAATCATCTCAAAAATAGATAGAAACAGAGATAGACAGACAGAAAACGAGTACTCCTCTTCATTCACAAACACCAAAAGCTTTCTTCTCCTCCGCAAAGAAGCTTCTGCTTTCATGTCTTTGCCGCGGGCTCTAATTTTTTTAAATAAAAATAACAGCTAATTCACTTCTGCTGCTGAACTGCTTGGGGCCTCATTTTTTACTAGGGACTAATTTTGGAGTTTTGCCATAATTTTGCTGTGTCTACAGTTTATCTGATTTTATTGACTGCTTTAATTAAAATGACTTGCAGTACAATACTAATTGATTTTGTGATAAAATAATTAATAGCAATTAATTCATTTTTGAAGTCATTAGCATCAGTAATTTTTCTCCCAGCTGTCCTTTTCTGCCTGCCGGAGCCCATGCCCTTAGAGCAGCAGAGGTAAAACGTTGAACGTGCTCTATGCAGATGTCCTCTGAAGGTGCTAATCCCTTCCCCGCACCGGAGCGCATTTTGTGAGCACCCCCCCCCCCCCCCGCTTTGGTATTCCTATCACTTCTTTAGGATCCGCAAATAACGTTTGCATTTCTAGCCAGTGTTCGCCAGCAGGCAGGTGAGCTAGCCTCTCTCTGAAACGAACGGAGAGGTTTCTCGTGGATGCTTTGCCCAGGAAATGCTAGGGCACTGCATTTTAATTAACCACTCTTTTAACCATGCTCATTTGCCAACTGCTACAGTCATATTTACCTGATAAAATGAAAGATTTTTTCCCCCACATGCCAAGTATCTTCCTCTATCCCTACCCTCACTTTGGCATGTTCTGTACAAGCTATGGAGCAAGGAAGCATCCCTATCACGCACGTAAGGGTTTTCCTGAAGAGAGACCATACCGTGTAAACTCACGCCAAGGGCTCGCGTTTTCCTATGGGCCTAGAAATTACACGGGATGTTGGGTCAAATTTGCAGAGTGAACCGTACAGTTACCACTCAAACGACCTCAGACTTCGATTAAACTTAACCTTCACTTCTAGACACCTGGTGCGTTTGCAAGAGCGCACGCGCAGCTTAGGAGGAGACGTGCCAGCGCAGCGAGTAAAACCCTAAAGCCGTTTCGTCCTGCGGGTTTTAAAGCCGTGAACCCTGGTGCGACGATAGCCCACGATCCTTGGGAAGCAAAATCGCTCTAGACGCGCAGGGCACCTCTCAGCAGGCTGTAGGACACGGGCCGAGGTTTCAGCACAGCAGGTTTTCCCTTTGAAAATCTTCTTCCAAAGCAGCAGAGGGAGATTTTGCTGCTGGTATGCACAAAGCCTCTCCACTACCTAAAACCAAGCACCCCTAAGCCTTCTCCTGGACTACTACACCAAGGATCTACCACCTACAACCCTTGTGCTGGCGTTGCCTGGTGGAGAATAAACGCAGCAGCCACTGCTTCAGAAGAGACTTGTGGCAAGGTGGTGACGCCCCAACGGACAGCATCCAAACCCAGCCCCTGGAGAAATCACACTGCCCTCCCTTGGGAGCACCTAGTAGAGTCAGACACCTAAAAACAAAGCAGTCTCAGTGCTGGGTTTAGCACATGTGGTGTCACACAGAGGAAGGCTTCACGTACAGAACTGCAAGTGCCAATAAGTTTTCTGCCATGTTCACACCTTGTGAGGACAGATGGGACACGGGGTTTGTGCCTCAGCGCTCTTCTGAACTGTGCCCCCCCCCCCCCCCCCCAAAAAAAAAAAACAAAAACAAAACAAAAGGTAGCTGACTGTTTGGAGATTTTGGAAAAATGCAATGCCGCTCCCCACGCAGGGGACACGTCCCTGTAGCACGTTACCGCACAACCCCACGGCGGTTCAGGGCTGTAAAACAGTAAGGAGGGTTAGGAAGAGTTGATCTTTGCAGCACAGCGAGCTTTGCAGCTCTATGCACACCTCATTACTGCTTTAGATGATTAATCAAGTTATCTGAAAGAGAAAACTTTATTCTTTCCTATCATAGGACATTTTCATCACATCGTGCTCTGGACACAATAGTGAGCACCTCATGCTTTTCAGAAGCTGGTAGCAGCTCCCTGGCATATACAGACGTTTCTGAAAGGCTATCTTCTCTAGAAAACCACGTGCCATCTTCAGAAGAGCTCTCTGTGGATTTCATCGGCAATTCCTGGTTTTAAAACACAACAATTTGCAGCCCAGACGTCTGCTTGCTGTTTTAGATAGGCAAAACCCAGAAGTTTGGGCACTCTTGAAGTAAGACACTGTGAAAGCAGGCAGTTTTATAAAAGAGTAGAAAGAAAAACGGCCTTTTCCCGCACAAGTTTCCGATTCTTGTGTTACTTCTGTTGACTCCCTTTTTGGAGGAAGCACAAAAGCCCGAGGCCCTGGACCTACGTGGTCTCGTGTTGATTTTGGGGGGAAACGAACCACAAATTCTCCTTCCATTTCTTCTTTCTGCTCAGTTTTGATTTACTCCTAAATACTCCTGTGAACAGCAAGTACAAGTAAAAGTGGTACCTGCTTGGCTACAAATGATGCGAATTAACAACAGAGTGATGGGAACCTCATATCTGAAATTGCAACCATGTCATTCATGGATCTTTAGCCCAGAAATGACCGTTCTCAGCTTTCTTTAAGGAGGGAAAAGGCAACGGAGCTCCAGATTCTGAGCCACATAAGCTCCACTGACCAAAGCCTCACTTTTTAACAATTTTCTGAAATTGGTTGGGACTTTCTCTTGGAATTTTCTTGTTTTTTAGAAATAGAGGTTCTGCAATATTCAGTTGCTCTCCCTTCAGGGTCTCTTTCTCTTTCTTTTATACTTTTATTTAAGTAATAACATTCATTTTCCAAATTTTATTTTCTTTTGCAGTCATTTTGGAAACCCCAAAGACAAAAAAAAAAAGTTGTTTCGGTTTAACTTGAACCAAAATATTTCTGATAGACTAGCCTGGAATACTTTATTTCAGGTTAGTTCTTCCTTAAACTGCAAAGACGTTGCTTCATAGCATCTATGACTTGTAGCTTTGCCTACTTTTACCCTATACTTGCTCCTTGGACTACATAACGATGCCACTGGTACCAACACACCTCCAATACAATTCATTTTCTCATTACCAACATGTTTTTGCACGGTCGTTTCATTCTGTTGAATTTCTTTATATTTTACTTTGTCATCCCAAATCAGGATCACCAAAAACGCTGAAAAAGCAGAATTTTCCCATGAGGCAGAAATACCAATATTGCATGTAGCTTTGCAGTTCACATTGCCACTCTTATTTGAGACGTCTTCTGCTGCTGTTCAATAGCTTATTATCTCAAGATCGTTTGGCAATGCACAGTTGAAAAAGAAACAAACAACCCTGCCTAGACCGAATGACCAAGGGATTGAAAGAAAAAAGCTGTTTAGTCTTGTTAACCCTGCAGCTAGCAAAAATCAACACCAAGGTGATGGAAGGAAGAACGAGTTGTGACAAGATGAGAAAGTGCCCCTACCTTAGTAATAAAAGAAAATCTATGCAATACTCAAGGAGGTAAATAAAATCTACTTCATGCAAGAATTATCAAAGGCTAATTATCTCAGGAGAAAGAATAATTCTCCTCTTCTTTCTTCCTTTCCTCCACCCCGGCTGTTCAAAATAAGGAGACACAAGCTAATGATGAACTGACCTGAAACGGAGAGCTGCTGGTCAGTTCAACAAAGAGAAAATATTTTAATTTTGGTGAGGCCGACCCAAAATGAATCTTTCGTGGTTCAGTTTTCCAAAGCAGTCTTTAATAACATTACAGTAAACTAATGGATGTTTCTATGAAGTGGAAGTGGTATTAAAAAAGAAACCACGACACTCAGGCAGATGCTCTGCCCTCCTCCATTCACACAGCTTCCCCATCTACAGATCTCTCACCAGAGAAGTACAAATAAGTACTACAGTTACTATTCCTGGGCCTTACTCAACTACTTCTTCGAGCGGGCTCTCCAGGGAGTCACCAGGGAGCGCTGAACGTGGGCCATGTGAGTATTGCTAAAACTGTACAGCAGGCCGGAAGGGGAAGGCTCGATCTTGAAAGAGGTGAGTGCAGGAAGAAGATGAAGTTTTGCGCAAGACTTGCCAAAACAGACTGCAATAATTAAAAAGCGCTAGAGAGAGAGAGACATTGAAAGGGATATAGCAAGCAAAGGCACAGGATGTCACAGCAGGTGGAGCAAAGACAAAAGCAGAGCAGCTGGGAAGGAACATGGGAATGCTACCACCAAGCTGGAAACAAAACAAAATTCACATATCTATAATTTATTCACCCTTCGAATGTTAAGATTTAAGTTCACTATTACACTGACAGTGATAACATGGTGTCTTTTATTTCTGCCACCCTTCAATACAGAGCTTAACCGAACGAGCATAAATCTGATGGTGGATCGTCAAACTTTGCACCCGCATCCTTCGTTGGTTTGCTAAAATCTGTCGCAAACCCATACGGGATCTCTCAAATAATCAGCTCTGTTTTCACAGCCCGCTTCAATAAATCAGAGTGCTTATGTGCGAGCAACGGGCACACTCATAAAGCTTTTGGACGTGCAAGAGAAGAGCTGCACCAACTGCAAAGCACAACAGAGGCTGCGCAGCCCTTGGGAAGAAGCTGCTCCCTTTGCATACGACTCTGGAAATCGGTTTGCAACTCAGAGTTCGGTGGTTTCTGCTCTTAAAAGTGGACACAGCTGAAAAACATGACTAGATGTTCACATATATTTTCCAGAATCACAGCAGCGAGTGAGCCACCCTCATTCATTAAGTTCTAAGGGCATTTGAATAACGTTCAGAAAAGTATCTGTATACTTAACAGTCACATGAGTTTCAGCACGCATACATCTCCACTTGATAATTCATACTATAAACACATAATTTATCTTTCACAATCCAAGGAAACTATTTTAAAAGCAGTTTTAGTCATCCAATGAGAGAACAGATGTGATTAAGGAGGGCGCTTGCACAGGGAAGCAAGGATACGCGTGATTAAACGCACCATACAAACAAAAAACAGTGCAATATCCATCAGAAGAGTTTGTTGCCAACTCGTGGCATGGGACATATTTTTCTGACATACAGGAGACGGCAAATTCTTAAAAATAACCAAATGCACGCCAAGAATATCAAACTGGTCATCAGCAATTTGCTAACCGAATCAAAAACTGAACTCTCGATATCATTAGGGAACGATCATTTGAAATAAGTGCTTAAATTCTGCTGTATTTATCACAGCAGTTAAGCATGTACTTGAGTCCCACAAACCAAAGAAATCTACCTGCACGCTCTAAGTTAAGTATATGTTAAAAAGCTGTGCTGAAACGGTCTGCCAAAGGCTGAGGCAAGGCTGAGATGAAAGGCTGACGTAACTAGGAGTTGGGCTACAGTTATGATCGGCGATGAGAGAGATAATCGCGCAATGACAAGTATGTGCAGAAAACAGGTTAACGTACAAAAATGGTGTTAAAGAGTTAAAGCTCAAGCTGTGATACCTCCGGCAGTCCTGTGTCTTACCCATGGAGTTGCCTCCAGTGATGTATCGTGCTGGCTGAGCTGGAGCAGACCAGCTGATATACGTCGACAGAAAAGCTCTTTCCCCCTTAGAAAGAGCTGTAATGCAGAAGAACTCTTCCTCAGGTCTATTTTAGCAATTTCTGGATGTATATCCTCAAGCCATACAATAATCTGGAGCCCTACGAAACGTGCTCTCTTGTGGTCTCCTTGTCCAAACCAGAGATCTCGCACAACGTTTCAAGGAGCCTTACAAAGGTCAGCATTTTTCAAGGGGAGGCTTAAAGCGTCAAGGCTTTTTACTCTACAAAATACACGTTCTTCAGAAAAAGAAGCATATGAATAAGGAAGTGCTATAGCTTGTCAGAATAAAATATTCATTTTGAATAGTATTAGAAGAGCATATTATGGCCCAAAACATGCATTCCCAACTTCTCAGGGAAGTGGCCCTTGTCTGAGAAAGAAAAGTGATCCTACCAATTTAAACCAGTAGAGACTAGCACCGACTCTACAGCTCTTCAGAAGTGCCTCCAGCTGTGTCTCAGCAAGGGTCACCAGCACAAACTGAAGGGAAAGGATCTACTGGCTGCAGGTGCTTTGAAATATTTCAGGCTACTACACTTGCTCAATGAATCTCCTTTCTGGCTATTTTTTTAATCTATTAAAAGAAGAAAGCTCTCCTAAACGTTTGATATTAAGTGTTCAAAGACTGTTTATCTGTGTCGTTATAGCACAGCTTTAAAGCCTTTGCATCCTTCTTCTTCCATAGTTTAAAAAACAAACAAAAGAAAAAAAAAATCCAAAATATCACCACCAACCACCAGACTGATAGGCCTGGCATGGATTCAAAACCAAAGCTGATTCGAAAAAAGCCTTGAATCTAAGACACAATAACTGAGCCAATCCTGCAAAGCTTTTGATAGACACGGTCTCCCCTTAAGCCATGAAACTCAGCTGGAGAAACCTCCGTTTGTCATACCCTTTTAATAAACACCCAGAGGCCCCCCAGGCCCAAATCTCTTTAGAGTGATGTGAGAGCGTCATCCGCGTTAAGCCTTATCTTTCCCCTGCCTCCAACTCGAGCTCCTTGAAGGAGCGTGAACTCTGCACAGCAAAATAGGCACTCGGACACGAACGCCGAACTGGGGGGCAAACGCCTCCACCGACACGGACCGGGGAAACTCTTCAGCGCGTCAGGTCCAGAGCTTTGTAGCTGCTCTGAGCGGTTAAGCCATCTCCTTTTAAAGTTTCAGAGCAAGAACACGCTTTCTCAGTTAGTTTTGTGCAAAATTCCTTAAGCGTCATAATTAAGCTCCAGACAACGAACAAACCCAGAAGCAGAGCTCAGTTCATTTGTACTGGTTTATCGTTGCCTCTAACAAGTTCTGACCGAGGCCCATGGCCATCGACCAAACTGTTGCTGACACCACACCATCTATCTTTTTCCCGAGTCTTGCCTTAAAGCCCGGAGATGCTTTCCTTTGAAAAAGAACCGATTTGACTGTGATCACAAACGTCTTTGCAGGATTCACTGCCATGTCTCCCAGATTCTTCATTAGTTTGCAAAAATGAACACAGATAATTGCATTTTATGTTGCTTGCAGTCTTGTTAACTTATTACAAGGGTATAAAAACGAACACTGGCAGTCAGAGCTATATCCGTTAGGTCATTCAAAGCCACAGATGTTCCCCAGGTCTCATGTTTCTTTCATACTAGCCAAACAAGGCCTAAAGAGGTCTCTTCCTGTTCATCTCTGAAGGGAACAACCTGAAGGTCTGCATCGGTGACTGCCCTGCTGACCAGCCACGGTCAAACGATGCAGAAATCCTCCCCAAAACACCACGCACACAGCCAAGCTTCCCCGTAATGTTTATGCCGAGCTCTTTAAGTTGTCACCAAAGCCAATCAGCCAGCGGACAGTCGAGCTAGGTGTACCTGCCACGGTGTACGCACTACCTGCATCTAAGCCACGCGGCAACTCTGCCTGCCTAGAAACACGGACTCTTACTTTGGGCACCAGGAAAGGTAGCGTCAACAGCGGAGATCACATCTGATGGCAAACGCAAGCAAAGGAAAGCAGGACGGTCCTCACAGCCACAGGGCTCCCCGCAGGTCACAAGAAACAAACAAAAAAGCCCCCAGATTCAGCCGATATTTTCTACCTCCTTCACAACTTCAGCTACTATTTTCTATTTATAAACCCAGCTGCCCTTAAATGACTGCCGAAGCCGTGCGGGTTATGGAGGCTGACACGCGGGGAGAGTACCGGCTAATGCAATCAGTGCCCTTGGCTGCAGCTGTGCCATTTCCAGCTGAGGGCAAGGCTCTGCGTTCCTCTCGGGACTCGGGCAGCGTCATCCTGCCAGACTTCCCGAAAACTGGGAGCACGCAAGTTGGCCGCCTCCGTCTTGGAGGCACGTCCGCTCGCGTTGGCGATCCAAGCTGCAGAAAGGAACAGCTGCTCCCGCTTCCTCCAGGGACAAGAACGACGTCGGAGCTGACGTTTGGCTTGTCCCTCGCACGAGAGGGCTGCCTTGACTAGGTTTACGCCGATCAGAGCAGTCTTTTGAGACCAGCCAAGAAGCAACATCTAAACCACTTTTTTCAGCAATGCCACTTTGCTTACTTTCCACTGCGCAACTATTTGCTGGTCGTTTCATAAGCTCTAGCTCTTTTCTTTTCTTTTCTTCACGGGGATGTATGAGATCTTCTCAACCCAGGACCATAACGTAGGTATCTAAATTTGGTCCCTCCAGTACCCTCTTTGTCTTGGTATGTGGCAAAAGCAACGTCACAGGACCCTCCCCAACAGACTCATCAAGGCAGTTCTTACATGCACAAATTTTAAGGCAAGCATTAAGAGAATTGCGAGCCAACCTAGTTAAAAAATAATAATCCTTTAAAGACTTTTCCATGAGCTAAACAGTATTTTTGATTAAATACTTTTTTATTATTCTCTGGACAAAATCTGCCTGCCTCGGAAATTACGCGTTTGGGGTTAGAATACTTTAAAAAGAAACAAAGAACGACTGGACAAAGTTGTTTGGGGGGCTTTGCAATCCGCAGGGATTCGGGCAGCCCGGTTTTTTGCTTTTCACTTTTTCTTTTTGGAGAGCTTAGATTTTCCAGATAAAAACCGATTTCACTGAAATCCAGCCTCTGATCACTACAATTGTTGCAAGTTCTAATCTGTCCCACCGACTTAATTATTCAGACATCTCTCCACGCCTACAGGGGCAGAGACTTCAAAGGAGGATCCACTGGGGACTCTCTCACTGCCCGTATCTTCAACAGACACGTTTCTAACCCATTCCTAAACCCCGTAACAGACAGTTTTCTATGCACTTGATACAAAGATAAATATACTGTCAGCATCCATAAACTGCTTTCCCTACTGTGAAGGCTTGCATATGTAAAGACGCTGAAGAAAGTGAAAATAAATTAAAGTCATACAGTCTATAAAATTAAATTAAAGTATGTTAAATCTTCACGCAGACGCTTTTATTTACAGGAAGGCAGGCTTGAGCTTGGGTGTTGTGATTCCATGCCAAGTTAATGGCTGGGATCCTTGCCTCTGATGATCCTGCCGTCTTTCAGGGAATTAGTAATTCCCAAAATGGTAATTTCAGACAGAGTAGTGGAAAAAACAGTGTCCCACGCCCCACTGCTAAATCCTGGGCAAAGCAGCGTTGCAGAAGGTCTCTCCGGTGCAAGCAAAAAAGCCCCTAATCCAGGCTTGCCCCCGTCCGTCTGAGGCAATCGGCCACTTCACTTACTAGCTTACTCTGTTTACTGCAGGGTGGTTTATGGCTAGACTATAATCGTGTTTTTCTTGCTGGCTGCAACAGAAAAATCAACCCGCAGCGCTCTGCCCCACGCTTTCAGAGCAGTTGCGCCAGGAACCACGACCGCGTCGCCCTGCCCAGGCGGAGGTTGTGGTTGGGGCAGGTTATCAAATCACCATCACCTCCTCCGTTGCCCAGAGCTGACCAGAAACGCAAATGATGCATGTGTGCTAAAAATGATAAAAAAACAAAACAAAACAAAACAAAACAATTTCTCCAATGAAGGCTGCTTCTCCTCCCCATGCGCTGGCTCCATTTTTGGCAAAAAAATAAGAACAAAAAAAGAAAAAAAAAAAAAACAAGAGGAAGAGCTAAGACCTGCAGCACTCAGAAAGTTTCCTCTCATTTCTGAAGTGAGAGTCCAGCTTCCTTCTAATAAAACACAACTCTCCAATTCTTCTCACCTACATGTTGCACGTTCACATGATACTCTCTGAAAAAAAAAAAAAGCAAAACAGCAAACTAGAGATACCAACATAAATACATTTTGCTTGGAGTAATTTCTCCAAAAAAGCAACCAAACCCAAACAGCCATTTATTCTATTTTCAAAGTGCAACATATCCTGGCAAATATCAGTGACTGACAGGATGAGGTTTAAAAAGGGTGAATGCAATATTCAACCACAGGAAAACAGATATGTTGCTAGAAATACATCTGGTCCAAAAAATACTTTTTAAAAACAACCCACAAAACTGTAAACCGCAAAGACGTTCAAGGAAAAGTGAACCAAAAAAATCGAGCTGCGTCCCGGGTGACTGCCCTACCTTCTGCCACACAAGATGCCTCTGTTAGACCCAAATCTGGGAAGAGTTTTCAGGACCTTCTCTATTTGTTGGCTGAAAACCACGGGAAACATTTCGTATCAAATAAAAAACCTGGATGAGGAAGTGCTTCCTGCACCATTAAACCTTGTAATGTTTTTTCCCAACTGTCCAGCATCAAAAGTCTATCTTCTACAAAAAATGACCCTTGCAGCTGGCTAATTCCTGACCATCCTGAACTTTTAATTGACTGATTTTTGTTATTACTCTCTGTCCTCTCACAGCAGCTGAGAAAATGATCAAATGTATTGCTTTTGATAAGCATTGCTTACCCAGCCAAGGACAAAACTTCAGTGCTTGAAAGAAAAAGAGGACCATTTCTTCACAATATGAAACCTTTATAATGTTTATCTCACCGTTTATCTTCCCGTTCAATCCTACTCCGGCCTTTGGGAAACACAAGCTTTTAAAGTCATACCTTCTTTACAAGTAGCAGGTTATTTTAAACTGTGCTCAAGCTCGGTTTGAGGGCAGCAGTGTTCTCTGATCGGTTTTGAGAGACGTGAACTTAACCAAGGAGCACATTAGAAAAGCAGGAGAAATCCCGTACTTTACACTCATCCATACGCATCAGAGCCAGCCATTGGGCAAACAACTGCCCTCGTGGACCTACACTCGAAGTAGCTTAGACGTCCTTCATCGGCTTTGCAGAATAAGGACATGCAGCCAGCCAGGGAGGACAAATACAAGAAGTTGTCTAAGGAAACGGCGTTTCAGGTGAACAGCAATACAATTCACCAATTGTTTGCAATTTTTGTAGCAAGATCCAGAGAGCTCTCAGTCTGTCGCTGCTCCTGCGAACCATTTTTCCAAAACAGTCGCTGATGGGGCTTAAAAATGTACAACAGGCTGGAGTGGTGTATGCAGGTAGCCGTTTAGGTACTGCTCCATCACTGAAGCTAAATGGATTTAAACTGGCTCGGTCACACTTGGATTCAAAGTAAAATAAAATATATCTAAAGGTGCAATGGAAATTCATGGAGAAATTCCCCCGGACAGCATAGATGCTGCAGCATTTTCACCGGCGAAGGCAGCCTGGACAGTGGCAATCCAGCCCATCAGCACTTCTCACAACCATGCAATGGGATGGAGTAGCAGCGTATCACCTCGCTTCACTCGCTCCTCTACGCCACCACCTCCAAATATCTGCTTCAACTGATGCACTGGACATTGCATTTCAACTACCGTTTGGCTAACTTTATCACGCTTTTTCCACGCAGGAGAACGCTAGTGTTTAGAATCCTTCCAGATTTCAAAAATAATTGCAAATCTCCAGGATGCTGGACTAATTATAGCTTTAAAGAAACACCTCTAGCGTCTGTGAGATGCTGCTTTTGTACAAGGGATGAGTTTCATCTGCAGAAACTTGACGTTGGCTGTTTCACATGAATAACGGTTAAGCCTCAGGGAGGTTCAAAGTTCAGAGAAAAGCCTGTGTTTTAGATGCCTACCTGAATTGCCCTGGCCTCTCGTATCTGAGAGGTTGTCGCAGAAGCTTTTCACAAGTAATCTTTGATATATTTCTGATGCTTTTGAATATAGCTGGCATTTTTGACAGGTGCAGATAAAAACCCAGCTCCATCGCAGCCTACTTCTGTATTCTGGATTTCTCCTGAAGGCTATTTATTATCTGCATTGCAGTACGGGCTAGAAGCAACATGAACCCTGGCCAAAGAGAAAGTCCCTCCCTTGGAGGACTTGCAGTCAAATTCAAAGAGGACAGAAAACCAGTGGAAAACTGTGGTGAGAAGCCTAAGGAAAGCTTAAAGATGAAGCAAATAGCACAGGCACCTGGGGGAAAAAACACCTGAGTTTCCCATTGCTGAGGGAGTTTATCCACAGGTGTCATTGAGGAGGTGAGTTTTAAAGAGAGATGAGAACTAAGGCAAGATTGCAAGTTTGAAGGCTTTTATCAAGAGCTCTTCTCCTACGAGAGGAGTTAGATTGGGTGGGTTAGATTGGGGCAAGGTTGGTTTCTTAGTGACAAAAGCTAGCATTGAAGATGAGGAGAGTCCTTAAAGCATCTAGAAAGTTGGGGGAAAAAATCATCTGTGTTTTAAGTCACAGGTGACTATGGAGGCACCGAGAGAAAGGTCAGGAGAGAATGGAGTTGGCAGGGCCAAGCTAAGGAGCTGGGCAAAACATCCATGCTTCTTCTGAAACCCACGCTCGCGCGGGAAAGCAGAATAAAGTGAAAAATAATGGGAGG
The DNA here is from genome assembly GCF_040807025.1 of Struthio camelus. Taxonomy (NCBI): domain Eukaryota; kingdom Metazoa; phylum Chordata; class Aves; order Struthioniformes; family Struthionidae; genus Struthio; species Struthio camelus. The sequence continues at coordinate 6,241,758 of NC_090947.1, read as the reverse complement.
ACTGAGGCTGTTTAAACATTTCAGAGCCTTCAAAAAGGCTGAGGCTCTGCTTTCAGAAGAGGCAATGCTGTTGGGCAGAGCCGCCTGCCCCTCTCTCGTTAACAAGTCCAGTTTTCATCCCACCTTAGCGTTCCTGGGGGTCAATCTTCCTTAAGCATTGGGCTATGCAGCAGCGCAAGTACCTCCTCACGCAGCACGTTTTTCTAACAGAGCAAAACTGTTGTTTTTAAGGTCACATTGAATATACGTTCGGCTGACAGACGTTAGCATACGCTACAAAAATAAAATTGGTGATTGAGACCAAAAACTCAGTCAGGTGTGCTGTCCCGACTTCACCCCAGCTATTTCAGCACACTCCAAGGCTCTCTGCTATCATTGCTAGTCACTCTGAGCTAACCTGGCTGTCCCACAAACTAGGTGCAAGTTTAAGGTGAGCGTGTGATCCACTACAGCACGTTTGCTCTAATACCAAAACACAAAAACGGATGAGTCAAAGGCAGGATGTCAGGTCCCACTTCTTAGGCTTAACTCAGGATTTAATTGAATTTAGCCGTTTAAATCACACTATTACAATTGCCTTTGAGGTAACCTCCACAGGCAGGAGGGAGCGCGTACGTTCACACCTAGGTACACCTGGGATGCTCCCTGCTGTCAACCATCCCTCAATACTGCTGCTTTCAGCCCCGCCGCTTCTCATTCTTTACTGACTGCTGCTGAATACTCATTTTAGCCTACAACCCAGGCGGCATAAGGATTGCTCTCATTGAGAAGGAGCACTCGCCTCCAGCACCACTATAAGAACCTACGGAAACTCTGCGACAGGGATTTTGCGATGAGAAAGGCCCCCAAACTGCCGAGGTTGGACCACTGAAGTGCATGGGAGCAAGGCGGCGTGCATCTCTGCAGTATTTGTCACGTCTAGTTAGGCCCTGATGGTTAACGTTAATACGTTTGAAAGCCCAGCTCACACAAAATACAAGGTACGCAGCTTTGAGCCCGGCTGCTGGCTCGCTTTCTCTCGAGACGTACACGCCATGAAGCGTTTCGATGCTCGGGCACGTATCATCACATAAACACTGCGCGAACAATTACAGAGCCAAGGTCTGTTTTATGCTCGTTGTTAATTTAAGAGTCCAAGTTCTCCAGCTAAAGGAGAATGTTCTCACTTCTCCGCGTAATAAAACTTTTAAAAGTAAAGACCAGACCTTCTTCGGCTGCGTGGGTAGACTAGTTCAGGAAAAAGTGAGATTTCCTCCCTCAAGCTTCAAATAGCCTTTGAATCAAACACTTGTTGCAGTATGAGAGAGTTCAGTCTGTTTTTGTCCTCAGCTTTAAGATCAAGAAGAGCTGAGATGCAGCATGATGAAAGGCAGAAATGCCACGTGAAAGATCGCAACCCAGAGAGTGAAAATAACTGCACAAAGGCGCTGGGAGAAAAACATGGGTAACTCCACGGTGCTGGGCTTGGCACTGCTGTACGGGCTGCCCGTGCCTCGCGCAGGAGGTAAATAAGCTTCAGAAAAAGCCGGGCATTGGTTATGGCAAGGATGGACCCCACCAGACCCGATGCAAGCGCCATCCCACCAGGTGAAGAAACGCACCCTGGCTGCACGCACGATGCACAGAGCTCGCCTACGCCCGCGCTGAAACGTGCACGCACTCGTTGCATGAGCCGGAGGTTGCAGAGGCAGTACGGCGCCTGCGTCTATTAATCACTGAATATCCTGCTTATGCAGAACATGAGCTTGGGGGTGTGTGTGTGGGGGGGGGGGGGTGTTTTAATGTTCATTTTTCAATTTACAAGCCCCCTACCTACTTTTCATCAGGATCGCATCAGGGGCACCCTCGGGTAATCAGCCAGCAACGGCTCTGCATACGAAAAGCTCCGCTAACCTGTGGGAAGCGGGCTAAAATCCGTAATAACGGATTGAGCAACAAACTCAAATCAAGGTAAATCAACAAAAATCACAGAAAGAAAAGGTCCAGATTAGAGATAATTACTTATCATTGCAAAGAAAAGATTTTGCAGCACAGAAAGAGAGAGGGGAAGGGAAAGAAAAACCCAAAACAAATCCTAGCTTTAGGAGACTCCATTCAGTTCTTGCAGATTCAGCATCTGAATTGATGGCACAGATCTAAACCCTTCCTCAGCCTGGCATAAAACACACCCAAATTGCTCAGTGGGGTTGATGGCTGGTCAGACCTTGCCTCCGAAGCAGACTGGTGCTCATAAAAAGTACAACGCAGGGCCAGCCAATACCAAGTTTGAAGTCTCGGACAAGTAATTTTTCCTCCCTCTGCTTCTTTAGTATGATGTAAACCTGCTGTTCCTGAATAACCACCAGAAACTAGCCTACCAGACACCCAGGCACTAGCGCTTTTCATCCCCGTGCTGCTGCTTCTGTGTTTTATTTGGCGACCTTGGCAAATTCAGAGGAGGTGCCTCAGATGCTTTTGAAAAATTGCGCTCAGGTGTCAAAAAAATCTCCCCATGCTCTATTTCTTGCAAACCGCCCTACCAATGACAGCAACATGCCTAAGAGCCTGCTAATTTGAAGCTGGCTAAGAAAGTTAAACAAACAAACTCGTGGCACCCAAATACTCTAACTTAAAAGCAAACAAACATTACAGAATTAACAAAGAGGTGCCAATCTAATTAAAATCAATCCACAGATATCTCTAAATACCGAGGGAGCCTGATTAGTAGCTGTTTACAGTAGCTGTTTAAGCAAATTCTGGAGGAGTAATAATTCAGATCTCGTCGCTTCCAAGGAAGATTTTTCTCACCTCCAAAACGTTCTTGCGGCTCCAACGTATTCTAATTTAACATCTGAAAATGATCCAGCATCTTCTGTAGCATTATTCCTTTCAACTAGCGGGGTTTTTTTTAAGAAAACGTAGATTATATGAGCGACCACTTCTTAGAACGGTCGTGTGCGAGCACGGAGAGTTGATCCTCCTAGAAAAATTAGCCAGTAGCCTTTAAAGCCACCCTGCCAGGTTGTTCAACACCACCCAGGGGAGCACAGCCGCAGCGTACCCCTGCTCTAGTTTTCTTAAATATCCCGGCTGCCTTATCAAGGCAGAATTGCTCACGAGCAGACCCCTTAGTAAAAGCCTCGCGGAGCGTGTTTACACAGGCCTCCCACACCTCCTCCGTCCTCCCGCCAGCTTGGCTGGCACGGTGACTAAGCGCTGTTGCTAAAGAGGCGGCAACTCTGCAAAATACTCTTGCAAGTATTTTGGGGTGGAGGGAGAAGAGCAGGAGAGACTTCAAAACACCGGTTTATCCCTTTGAGACGCCTCTGCGCTAGGAACGCGCCTGAAGCGGGCTGTTCGGTGAGAGGTTCTCCTGCCGCCAGGGCTGCCCGGCCGCTCCGCACCTCCCAGCAAACCTGGCTTTTTCATTAGTTTATTATTATTTTTAAAGCGCATGGGGGATTCTACCCGCATCCGTGCAAAGCTCGATCCCCCGAGCGCATGCCCAGCTGCCTCGGTGAGCTTGGATCAGGAATCGCTGGTGTCTGGACTCTGCCTGCAGGTCGCTCGGGTACAGGCTTCTTTGGCGCTGCCTAGACTGCGGCGTTCGGGGCCAGAAAGCAGAAACAAACCTTTAGGTGCTTGAGAAAGCTTCAAAAGCTGAGGAGATGCCTCAAGTGTTCAACAGCAGCCGGGGAGGGACATTCAGCTGCACGGCTTTGGGCTCGGACACCTCGATTCCTTCCACGTCCCGCTGCAGAGGACTAAATCCCAACCGGGATCTGGCTCTTGGGTCTCAATCCCCAGTCACAGACTCACCGCTTTTAGGCAATTTCTTTCATCTGTCGCGAGTCTTAGTTGCCTGCCAGGTACCGAATACGGGGGCCAAAAGGGAAGAAAATCCTGTAGGTGCTCCAGCTGGACAGGAATTAGCGCCAGAGAGGTATCACGGCAGGAAAAGACACACAAAAAGCGAAAAGGAACAAATCTCTGGGGATGCTCTGCTCATTCCCCAAGGTGGCAGCAATTTCACCCTGTAATCGGGGAATTAAGTGGCTGCGCAGGGTGGCGCATCAAGAGGCAACACAAATAGCTCATTTCGATGTGGGCCAGGAACCCAAAGCTGCCCGCGCTGGCTGTCATCCAGGGAGCACCACGGCAAGCCGGGAAGGCAGACGGACATTTGTCATCCTTTTAGTGCCAACAGGAAGGTGTTTAGGGCTAGGAGAGGAGGAAACAGGCCAACGTAAAGAAACCCGCTGCTTACGGATGTTTCTCACTGACCATTATGCTCCTGGGGACCCCGAGACATTAGCCTCCTCTTTCTCGCACATCCAGAAGCCTGGAAGGCACCACTCTGCCAAACCCTCCTCAAATTTCCCATGGAGGAAAAAGGGTTTAAAGGCAGCCAGAATGACCTTCCTTAAGCCTTCCCTTGAACAGGGGCGTAACACTGCCCAGCTTACACAAATCCGTTTCTATCCCAAACCCACCAGCTCCAAGAGCGAAGGCAGGTTTGCGTCGCTAGAAGGCCACGTCGCCCTTCTTTGAAGGTTTTTTGTCCAAGAATTGGCCTCAGGCAGTCAAGTCATCAGCCACTACGTGCCGCTGGCAGCAGACTCTGGGGACAGCATGATCCCACAAGCACAGACAAATCTGTGCCTCAACAGATGTGGAAGCCCATCTGCCTGGAAACTAGGCTGCCGAAAACGTCTGCGCCCAGTTCCAGGGCCATACGCAAAACTCTCCCTGGCTTTATTACTTATGGACGACTTTTATTAAATTTTTGCTCTATGGTGACTGTGTCAAAGAAGCAAAGAAAAGACAAGGAAGCCTGTGAAGGAACGTGTCAACCACGGAAGACAACAGCACCCGAGTAGATTTGGCTTATTCAGAACAAAGGACTCATTGCACCCTCAGTAAGACGATTTTCCCCCCCCAGATTCTTTCCAGGGGTTTCAAGGATGGCATTTCCCCAGGAAAGCAAGGGAAGACAAGAGTCCTGCATAAGCACAAAAATCACAGGCATCTGAGAAAAGCACGAAACTGGGGCTAAGAGATGCTGCTTTTGGAAAGAGAGGGGGCTTTTTTTGGACTGGGACACCCAATCCCGTCTGGAAAAAAATGGCTCTAGAAGAGTCAAGAGGAAAATGATGAGGTCCAGGGAAATTTCTGGCCACCTTGGAGACCAATAAATCTCGACAACTGCAAAGAGAAGTGACAAAGCTGAGATTGCGCACGGGGCGAAGCTCCTGATCTTGTATGGACCTGTGTACTTCATGACTGGTCTAGAGATGGACTGCATTAAAATCCCTTTAGCAAAAGCACTGAAGTGGGAGAGACAGATGGTGCTAGGTCTTAGACCAAAAAATTCACAGAGAACAGTGGAATGAAAACACCACAGCCTCCCACTCATCCGAACTGGGTCGTTTGGGGAGCTCGCATGGCTCGGGGGGCACACGGCAGCTCCCAAAGCTGTTAGGCAGCTTGTGGGACCGCGGAGTGCTCGTGTACCCCTTTCTCCTCTGGAAGGCTACACCTTATAGTCCAGGGACATCCACGGAGAGGAGAAGCCAGGGCTCCCCTGGCACATGGACCTGCTCTCAGGATTTGCCACCCACGTAATCGTCCCTGCAGCAAAGCTGTACCTTGGTGTCTGACCTCTTTAGTTTGTCCTGTTAGCCACGGGACGAGCGTGCCCATCTCTTTTCTCCCCACCACCTTGTCCTAAGCCAAGGCAGAACGTAGGCAACAGCAGAACATGCAGACTCAGGAGATGCAAGGACATCTGCAGTTGCGAACAATAACCGGTCTAACAACTCATTCACTGTTGCTCTTTTCGGCACCGAGTGGGAAACTGAAGTCTGGAGCCTCACTCTGTGGGTGCGGCCCCTCCCCTGCAAATGGCACAGCTGCTCAGATCCATTTGTTTTTAGAAAGAGGGAAGAGGAGAAAGAGTTTTTTTGGTATCCAATTCGCAGAGCTTTGCTTTTTCCGTTTTATTTATTTTTTCCCAAATGTGAGAAGTGCTTTGTGAATGGGCCAGCTAAAATTATTTATAATGAGCTAATTTCCATAAAATTGGGCTAATTAATTTCCATGCTGCCTGATGAAAATTGCTAACATCGGCTTTTTACTGACAATCGAGGTCCTGCAGGCAGTCTCCCACCCATCTGACTAGGAGGAGGTCTAGGCCGCATCCTCAGCGGGTGTAAATCAGCAGTCGCCTACTAAAATGAACAGAGCTATACGCCGATTTACCTAGTGAAAAATTAGTCCGGTGCGTTTTACGCCGTATATGGGGGTAATAGCGTGTTACCTTCAATTAAGAGCATATATAAACAACCAGGCACACTGGAAAGTTCTTTCTTCAAGGACCTGAAAGCCAGGCAAAGCTATAGCTCAAATAAAGTGATTCTTCCACCGTTAGAAGTAAGGAAACCGCCGGTAAGAAAAAGCCCTGTAACGTAACATCACAGGAAGCTACCCTCACTGCAAACCGTCAAGGCAAACCGACACACTGAATTCATTTTAAAAAACGTTCCTCCTTTCAGAGTATTTTTATCATTCTCGTCTATTCGTTGTCCAGCAGAAACGGCCGTCTCTCCTCACCTCTACCCGAACGGCGCTCAGGCGTTCGGTTCGGTATCGCCGCACCCATCATCCAGGAAGTGACGGGAGGGGAAGGTTAAAGGGAAAATAAAAAACAGCATCCCGAAAGTGCTCAGCGACCAAGAAAGCCGTTTCACAAGCGGTCGAGGAATATTTTGGCTCCTAACTGATTTACATGTCAAAACTTGCTTTCACAGGGAATTAAAAATCCCTTTTAAAAATCTTTTCACACAGCATTAGCGGACGTGAGTCCACCCGTACAGCCAGTCACGCTGACAACAGCAGACTTTGCAAAACAAAGATGACAATGTCCGAAATGGGTGAGATTTCACAGGCGTAAGCAAGGGCAGCATTGGGCTCGTCTCATAACTGGAAAAGCGCTCCTCGTAGCGTCTTTGTGTCACAGGCTACACTTTGACAACACTTTCTAAATCACGTTAAGCATTAAGCCCCCAGGTTCGCTCAACACCCACGGAAACCGCCGTTGGCACTTCGGAAGGTATTACAACCAAGCTCTACGTGGCCTTGAAGCGCACTGCGGGCTCTTAAGAAACAGTATCTTGTCACCTCATTCCCATCCAAACACTTTCCTGTGGGCTCTGAGGTGCAAGTTTGCGATCGTTGCACCTCCTGTGATGCTGATGCCCACACGTAAGTAAGGCATCTCCGACATCAGAGACCAGCTTTCCCAGACACCAAATCTTTCAGGTTAGTAGTCTAAGCCACCTTGTTTATTGTATGACAGTAAACCTTCGTAAAGCAAAACCCAACAACTTGTCCTTCATGTCTGAATACTGTTCAATGGCAGACTAATGTATCGAGCTAATTTTGCCTTAGGCTTATTAGCGCAAATTAAATTTTGTGCTAATCAGATATGAAGTTGATATGCAATAAGGAAACAAGTCATTTGCACTGACTGCTGTAAAATATATTAACTGCATTTGTGCAAGACATGTATCTCGTAAAAAAAAAAAAAAATTATTAGTAGTCATACGATGCCTGTACCTTATAGGATACAGCCTGAGCAATCTGTTGTCTGCTTTTTGCCTCAGGCCTACACATTCAGATGATCTACAGAAATTAAAGGGCGGATGTGTCAGCTTTTGTGGCATTTGAGTTTACCTTGTACCCTTCATCTTCCAGAATTTAGGTTCTGCACGGGGAACTACAGCTTCCAAGCTATTGCCTTCCAGAAACATAAGCAGTAGCATGAGGGGGGACTCACGGTGGGTTACTGTGGTCACCTCTACAGTGAGGCTCGATTAAATAACCCAGGTTGGGCTGTGGGATCAAGCACTGCAAGTCTGCACGCAAGTGTTGCATCCTTTTTTTCCTCCTTTCCTTTTTAAGCCAGTCCAGATGGTATCCGCTGTAGTCAGCGATGAGCTTCTCCACCCACCTTCTCTCCCATTAGAAATCGCTGATACCTCTTCCTGAATGGCTTGTAAAAGTACGACAAAGCTTGTAAAAATAGATGCATGCAAGTTTATACAAAATATTTTTAACAAACCCTTGGAAATGGTTGACCACGTCTTTGGAAACACAGGACCGGCTGGTGTCAGACTGTGCCATCTGCAAACATATCAACCCTGTGTCTGAGCAGAGGAAAGGCAGCAACTGGACAAGCCTCCGGGTGAGCACAGCCCGGCCCGGAGGTGTCCTAGGCTTACTCTTTGTCCGTCTATCCTGGCCCCCAGGAGGTAAACACTGATTTTAATCCGTGTGCGTAAGGCTGACATCTCTTCTTAGGCTTAATCAATCATAAATGTGGATTCTTTTGTTACTGATATAAAAGCCCAATCCCTTTTTGTGAAGAACCGCCTTATACAGGAGGGGATCAGAGCTACCTACCGCGCTGTAATACGTATATATATTTAATACATTGCAGTCATAACATTTTTAACGGCATAGCATTAAACGTTCAGTTTGCTAATGTTTATATAGCTTCCCCACCGCACGGAAATACAACTCCGTGACTCTTGCAACTTTGACATCCAAGACTTATTCACACCTCTGACGATCGATGGAACCCGTTTACGAGCTCATTCAAAGGCTTGGTTTCTAGACCGCCTCTTCGCTCCCTATTAGTGGAACACGCACACTGGGCACAACTGCAACAGAAATACGTGTGCACGCGTATAATATAGCTAAAGCCTTGATATACGTCAAGCTAATCTGCCTTTCTTCCTTTTATTTCTGCTCTTGTCCTTATCGAGGCACTTTATTCTACTGAAATATTAATCATCATTTTTCTTTTCCCAATGTGCCTACATTTGTCTTTGGGTTCTATTTACTGCTTCGTGACAGCTCATGGAAAGGCTGTCAATAACTCGGTTTGCCACTCCCAAGCAATTTGAATGAATGACTTATAAGAAAAGAAATTAAAAAGGTGTACGCTGGTGGCAGGGGGGAGGAGGAGGAGGAGATCAATATTAGGCCACAGTTGTGCTGGATGACGTTTTCCTATGGGGCTCCTCTAATTACTTTTCTCGCTTTCTGTTCGGTAAGGCAGAAAGTCTTACCGAACAGCCTGGCTTTAGCGTCAATAGCAGAAGAAAAGCTCTTTTGAGGGGGAAATACGGCCCGCCGACTTCTTTGTATTGCTGCCTCAACATGAAAGCTCCCTGGCTGATCTTTTAAATTCCACGTATGGGTCCAGCAGGGGGAAAACCAGCTGGAACGAGGCACTACTGGAAAACAGAAAACATTTTGCTTACTGGTGCCTACCAAGAAAGTTTTCAGTGAATGCAGCAGTGGCAGGCAACCCCCCTTTGGAAATAAATATGTGTTTATATATATACATATATATTTCTGATATCCTCTATATATACATACATATATACACGTATCCATATACATATGGATAAGACCCCCAGATTGCAATGCACTAGCAATGAGAAAAGCGGGCAGGATATTTGGAGGAAAAAAGGCAGGGTGATTGCTAGAGAGATACAGTGGCGCAGAGGATGCATACAGGGAGTCTGTTCCCATGCGTTCACAACTAGAAAGGGCAAATCGAAAAGCCGGGTGGTGGCTGAAAGGAAGAGGAGAAATGACAAAATACACCAACGAGTGAGCAGCGGGGAGGAGAGGGATTGCACAGTTCTGCTCAGCCTGCCTCCGGCCACCCAACCGGCGCTGAACAAACGTGAAAGGCACCAAACTTAAACCTCATAAATGGATATAAAAACTAATTCCATTGCCTGGTTCACTGCGGACCTCACTGCTCTAAGGTACCACTAAAATCAAGCATTTAGAAAAAGATTTAAGTAAGGATCTCATACTGCTAGAAAAAAACCCAAAACGCAGAGGTAAAGAAAGGAATGATTAATATTTTAAGAATAGGCAAGTTGAACCCTCCAAAGAGAGTCAGTTCAAGTTTTACGAAAACGTCGGAGATGAATTACTAGCGCACTTACATCAGCTGAGCTAGCGACAGCCCAACAGCACACTCTGGGCCTTTAGGATGTTGGGAGCCCAAGGTTAAGAGCAGATCCTCAGATTAACGTGAGCCACAATCGCTCTCGAGGGGCCCGACCACGATCGGGGAGCAGGACCTCCGTTCTCCAAACGCTGTGCGTGGTGACTCTTGAGCTATTTCCACAACTTCAGCCACAGTGTAGCAGAAGACCTACTCCAACTCAACGCGGTAACGGTCCAGGCAGGAGATGATCTCCTGTGGCCCTCTGTCGTCGCTGCAAAGTCACGGACTAAGCTTTTCTGCTTTACTTTGAAAGTAACTTTTCTAGGATGCTATTAACGTTATACAACAAAGCCTAAACCAACAGGACTTGTTAAAATAACACATTCTCCGCGCCTGCTACTGAGGCACTCACAGAAGCACAGTGAAGTCCATGTAAGATAAAGAAATACGGTTTTTAGAGGAGAACAAAGCCCCCAAAGTCTAACAGACACCAGGCAAGGGGCAGTTAAATGAATGTGTCAGTCCGCTCAGTAAATGCGTTTTCTGCAGAATGAGGCAAATATATTCTAGAAAATACTAGTTCAAGTGTAGCAAACCCCCCTTTTGATGCAACAGTTTAATTCTGTTTCTCCAGTAACGTCTTGCATGTAGCATGTTTCATTATAATTCTATTTTAATACTATGATAAGATTTTTCAGAGCTATTCAAAACGTGTCTAATTGTCATTCATTTTTAAGAGGAAACGAATCCGCATTCAGCCACGCCGCAACTCGCAGGTAAAAAGCGCGCTGCATTTGAGGAGCATATACTCACTGAAACACAGCGCGCGTTGCTACTAGGCAAACTTGGCACAGTCAGACGTGTGCTACGACTGCAAGGCTGCTCCGAAGTCTGCTGATCCTCAGGAACCTTTTTCTCACCTACACTTAGTCCATTTACCGTTATTCTTTGGCCTTACAGTCATCACACTTCTTTTTCTGCTTGGGTGTCTCTTCCTCCCCCACCGGCCCACCCAGGGAGAACAATCTTTTTTCCTTCCAGCCCTTGCTTTATTGCACTTACTTAAATCCCCCTGAGCAGGTTCCCGCCTCGTGATCAGCAGGTGCATTGAGCCGGCCCATCTTTGCAGCCCCTGCCAACTTTGGAGCTGCTTGCGGCTCGACTCCTCCAGATCCCATTGCCAACGCTTTTCCCATCTTCCTGTGACTGCACAGCGTCCACCTCCCCATCCTTCCCCAGTAGTGCAAGATCCTCCCTTCTGTTGCATGATTTTATCGGCATTAAAGTAACGTGCGTTTCTCTGGTTTCGTGCTGGCCAAACACCCAGCACTTTGGCTGGATGTAATACTAAGGCATCACACGTGTTCAACCTATAAAAGGCAGAGGGATGGAAACAAAATGGAGTAGGACAAGGAAGTTTCTCTCTGTAAACGGAACTCTCAACAGAAGCGAAAATTAGTATATCGTTAAGTAAACTGACCCAACCAACTCCTGTTGCCCTAATTTCATCAGAAATTACATCGCTGAGGATGACCATCAGGCCAAGGTCACTCGATTTTCAGCAGAAAACTATGCTGAAGGTGAAGCGGAGCTCAGGAAAAAACACATATCGCGGGCTCTGCGGGGAGCCTTGCCGGGCTGTTGGTGTCCTGGCTGCCCCCGGACCAAGGACAGGGGGGACAGACTGTCCCTAGGCTGCTAGCGAGGGATGCCGCGGCTCCGCGTGCCGTGGCTCGGACTCAACCGGGCGATACCCTGGCCAGCATCGCCCACGCACCCCGCGCGCGGCTGTTGCTCCGGTGCTTTGGACGCGATTTAGTTGCGACCGTGCCGAATAGGTGTCCTTGACGTCAGGTTAATTTGCAGCAGCAGCCGCTGCCCTTTAGTCCCAAACACCTGGGAATTGATTGCCTCCGCAGTGAGACGAACCCGCCAGGGCCTTAAGGCCAAACGGCTTAAAATAACGACTGCCAGCTTGCAATTTTGCTGCACGCATCCTGACAACTTTCCCCCGCTCCATAAAAGATATAAAAGGAAATAAGAAAATCACAGTATCAATACAGAGCATCGCCGTCTCCAGCAAATGGAGGGAGACGGCCCCAGAGTGCGCAAGGTATGTCCTTCAATATTTAACTTCTTCACTCTTTGTTCTCTGTCTCAAGTTGAACAATACGTTAATTACCTGATGAAGCGTTATAATTACTCTAACAGCTCTGCTCTTAGTTATAATTACTGCATCAACACTTTCTTTTTCATATGCTTCAATCTATACCTATTACATTGTCATGATGAAGACACATTAACATTATAATACCGTATAATTAGCTGATGAGCAATTAAATTATTCCACTGCTCTTGTTCCTCTTTGCCAAGAGGTTGCTTTCCAAGCGCTATTATCTTCTTTTTCTCTGGTTTGCTCCAGAGGTTGTTTTTTTCTCCATTTTAAAAAAGGACCTCATATACTTTATTCAAACAATTTCATTTAAAATTCCAAAAGAGTATTGTAGTTAAGGTCTTTGGAGAAGATAATTTGTTTAAAGTATTTTAAACTTCTATCCTCTCGAGTTAAAACAGGCTTTGTTTTTCAAAAGCTGCCGAGAATAGGAAAGTGCCACAGAAATACTTGTGTAAAAAAATAAATGGATCATTAATTGCTCCTTTAAAATACTCAGTAACACATCATAGAATGATGCTAATAAGAAGCAAAGAGAGGGAAAAAAAAACTGGTTTTTGATCACCATAGTTGTGTCACGGTAAACCTGAAGAAAAAAAAAAAAATATATATATATATATATGTTTTCCCTTTTTTGTAACATCCCGGAGAAAACTGTTGGTAAGCTCACCGTACCTATTCGAGAATCCTGCTGCGCTCTAGACGGGAGCAGTGGCAAATTCTCAGTGCTTGGGAAATCTCCTAACAAACACCGTGCAGGTCATGACAAAGCTGTGCTCGACTTTTTTTTATCTCTAGCACTTATCATGATTATTAGCCTGCCTTGCAGGTCGGCTTTTCTTTGTCCCCTCGCTTGATTTTTGTGGCTGAAAATTGCTCATTTGCTTTTCAATCAGTGCAAGCAATTCTTATGTTATTACAGACCCTTTTCCTCTCGCCCTCCTGGCTAAAATCTAATTTTACTACGGCTGCAAAGCATCTACGGCGCTGCATTTACGGCAATAACGGATGCATCAGTTTTGCGTGGCACTGGACGGCCTCGTTGCCGTTACGGGGATTATTTCTCACTTTCTGCCATCCCTACTGCTCTTCCAGGGCTGTTGCTCTTCAATCAACGCTCTATAACCAAACTACGGTTCTTGTGATTTAAAGATTTAAACAAAAAAAGCACGAGCAGAGTGCCTCGGTACGGCAGCAGGACCGGCTCGGATAACGCAGTCCAGCTAGCTGGAAAAACCTCATTTTCCGGCTGCTGCGCTTAGAGGGTTGGGGCAGCCGGGCTGAGGGTTTGCACGTCGGAAAGGACGGGAGGCACACCATCAGTTTGGGGAGTTTCTTTCCATTTATCGGCAATCCTTCAGCATTTCAGTTATTTTTAAATCGCACGGGTGAAGGAGGTGCTGGTTGCTTTACCATCCTATTTCCTCTGCAAACTCCTATTTTCCACAAAATTCCTGGTGTAGATGCTGCGGGAGCACAACGCAGCGCCGCTAGAGGATAAACACAACCCCAAAGCAACGCCCGACGGGGTTGATGCCTTCCAGCCCCCCGATCCTGTTCTCCTCTAGGAGGAGCTTTTTGTGGGTTTTTGGTCCAAAACGGGTCACGCTGAAGAGCCCTCCACACCCAGCTGCGGAGGGCTCCTCTATGCACGCAGCTGCACCGATTTTGCCTCCAGCTCTGCCATCACGTACCCCAAACCTCCAAACACTGCAGGCACCTCTGCATCGAGCGCCATGAAGATGCGTTAAGCTGACAGGGGTCACCTGCCTCCCCACTGACACACCTGCACGTTGCTACTGCAACCAGTGCAACCAGTGCAACCAGTGCCGAGTAAACTTGCAGAGCTGGAAAGGCCAGGACTACCAGGAAAACGCAGGCATAGGCACACGCACTTAACCACACAGACCGAGGAATAAAACCAGAAATATTACTAATGAGCAGAGATCCAAACACAGCACACAATTTTTTTCCAGTGCTTGCAGCTTCTCGTCTTTAAAAAACATCATTTTGTGCCCGCGCTGTTTACTTCCCGATGTTGTTTTAAACTGTTTGCACATGGCCCCTAGTAGCTCAGCGGGTGAGCACTTTACAAATGAAACGCTGAGGAGGGTTTAAAGGATGTGACTTGATAATACGCGCTAGCAGCAGCCAGATGTCTTATTGCCTTAGAAAGAAGGAAAAAGGAAAAAAAAATAAATAAAAGGGAAAAAAAAATAGATCATCGTCATGTGGATTTGGTTGCGTGCAGAACGCTTCAAAAATGAAAACAAAATCACATACCAGATGCAAAAACTGAAAAGCTTAAACACCAGCGATCTGAAAACCCAGTGTACAAAGAAACACTGAAACATGTTTCCCCATGCTTTTCCATCCTCAGGCCCCACACTCGGTACAATTTCAGGGAGCCAAAACATCTATTCGAGCAAACAACCTCGGCATACATTCTTGGTAAAACCAAATAGATTTTTTTTCTAAGTGCTAATAAAAAATAGGGTATGAATCCCGTAGCAACACGGGCCACAGGACTCAAGAGACCGAGAGGGAAGAGCAGATCCTGGCTCAGGGCACGCCACGGGAGCTCTTGCATTACATTTACCATAGTAAACTTCAATTTCGGCTCTTACTACTCTAAGTGCTCTAACTACTTCTTTAATTTAAGAGATGTTTTTACAGCACAGAAAAAAAAAAAAAACGAAGAGAGAAGCTGATAAATGCCAGGGGCTGAATAATGCAGTGCTCTTTTCCGGAAACATCACATTACCATGCTACGGCGTTTGGAATAAAACCACGTAGCATCGGGCTAAGTGGAATTCTGAACAGAGGGAGCGCTGCGCACTCGGTCTTCGGTACGACTTGGGAGGTCGGACAGGCAGCGCTCACCGGAGCAGCAGGGCCCACGGTGTGAGAAACAAGAATTACAAGAGGTCCTCCGCATTTTTATGCTATTGACTATCTGATACTGAACGTAACTGCAAAGCCCAAAGCCTCATCTCAAAGTCATGCGACTCAGAACAATTAAAACCCAAACCAAGTAACATAAAAGATATCACTCCCTTCTGCAATCTCCCATCGATCATCTTCTAAAAACCATCCAGAGCCAGGTTGTAAGCCCAAATCTAGTTCTGCCACAGCAGCGATGAATAAAGTAGTTAAATACTCCAGGTAGTGGACATCTTCGAACTTGTAGGGAAAATTTAAAAAGTGACTTTAGTATCTAAAGGCGCTCTTTTTTCCCTTTGTTTTTCTTCTTCTTAATAAAGACGACAGACATTCACCAGGAACCGATTTAATGCTCCTTGAAGCCAATTTTCCCCTGATTTCACAAAGCTGTAGATTTCAGCTCCTGGGGAACTTGTTGGTCGCCTCAAGAACGGCCCTTTTTAAACACACAGGTAGCAAGCTTAAATGGGCTTTTCTATATTTACTTCAGGAAGCGCGTAACGCTTGAACACAACACACACTTGGGCAAACACGGCCACAGACTGCGAGCGTTCACAGCTGAATGTCGCAACTGCGTCCCATCTAAAAATCACACAGCTTTTGCTTGTGAGGTCTCATAATGCCAAGAAATCAACTGCTTAACAGCTCCAAACTTGCCCACGGCCAGCAGCATCAGTCGAGCTCTGTAAACGCGCACGGTCACGTGGGTCTGCTCACGGTATTTACTAGCTGCTCTAGGGATTATTTAGGTGGGACGGAGTTGGTAAGCCTAGTACTGGATGCGGGGATTGGGGTTGTAACACAGCCCAATAAAATTAGGACATGCATTTTCGCGATTCCTTGAAATCATTCGCTTTGGACGGAGTTCCTATGCCTAGCTGTGGGATTCAGGGGTGAATTGTAATTGCAATCATTTCCTTGACGAGGGCTGTGGCCAAAAATGACAAAAGTGCCATGCTACAGTAAGTCAACGATTAAATAAGTGAACATAGTTTTAAAGGATATACAGATGTATAGGCAGGCTCTGTCTAGGAAAAGAAACAAAAGACGGGCAACGTTGAAATGGCTTCTACCATTTACTGCAAATCCACAACGGAGGAGCCTGAGAAATAGGCCACGTTGTCTATGGGGACCCTGTTCATTTCTTCTCCGTGCATAACTCATTTCAATAAACACTTTATTGCGCATGGGAAAAAGTAGGATTCTTAGGCTCACTATGCAAAGGGAATTTTTGTCATGGAGCATCCAGCAATTACTGCAGCCCTCATCGTTTCCATCAGAAATCTCATCCTTTATACAGCACACAACAACAACTCAGGCAAAATGTCAATCTTCTTGACACAGACACCTATGCTCCTCCATGACTCTTCTCACCATGGAGTGGAGCAACCCCCAGCCTCTGATACAGCTGAACAGCACTAAATGCTTGAAAAAAAAGAAGAGGAGAAAAAAAAAAGAAGAAGAAGAAAAAAAAGTAAGTAGATTTACAGCACAGGCCAATTCTCTGACGCCCAGGGCCTGAATTGAGCACCTGATAAGCTCATCTCTGCCCTGGCAGCAGAGATGCTCCAGAAAGCACCAGCTGGCACTGCTTCCCGTCCAGCTTTCGCAGGGCGACTTTCATAGCACAGCTTCACTTTCCCATTCAGAGAGCATTCAGTATTATTTCCATGAGAAGATCAGGCCCCGTCAGCGTGCCAGGCATTGTTATTCTTCCAAGTAAAAGCATTAATTGCTCATTCAGGCTACGGGGCTGCATGGGGAAAGAGGCAGCTGTCGGGCATCTCTTCTCATCTTCCCCATCGAACGCACAGCGTCCTGCCTCACCAAGTTCCTTCCATGTTTGGAGAAACAGGACTTTGGCCTGTGACAGATGGCCCCACACACGCATCGTGCTGCAGCCGTCTAGATACGACCGTTTTGGAGATGTCCATCCTACCCTGCTGAGATACGTCCCTCCAGCAGCGGAAGCAGCAGCAGGTGACCAGCGCTCACAGCTCAGACACCCCCCAGGTGGGAAGCACAGCTTTTGGACTCAAGCTGCCAAAGGAGGAGGGCTTCAGCTAAAACGCTGGCCTGCGACTAGCCTAACTAAGGTTTGAGGCCACCTTGCGCTCTGGGGAGGCTGCGGTTGGGATGGGCAGCTGGAGGCAGCCACATCCTACACCAGCGCACGGCAAAGCTCACTAACAGCTAGCTGCCGACATCCTCGGTAACACCCATGTAAATTAAGCACAAAGCGCACCTGTGAAAGAAGCATAAAAACGCCCGCCTCCAAAATCCATTTCTCCTCTGAAATAAAAACGTTGCTAGACAGAAATTCTGGGGCAATGCCTTAGCTCAGCAAGGGTAGCAACGCCGCCTATTTGCTATACTGCCTTGGTACATTTCAGAGCATGGAGCCACCGTCGGGCACCGAGGAAAACAGGTCCAGAGAGGAAAAATAATACTACTGCAATAACAACCCCAAAACCCAACACTGAAACTAAGTCAAAGTGGGCCACCTTCTTCCTGGCCCCTCTGAGCTTCAGCTCCTAACTTCAACAGGGATTTCGGAGAACCCTGCTAAAGCAACCTACCGCTTGTTCTAAAGCGGTAAGTTTTTGGGCAAACATATAAGCAAAGCACTCCACTTAACGAAGCTAATAACAAGGAGCTTAGCACCTATTTGAACCTGCCACATCACTCCCTAGTCAAACAGCGTGCCCTAATCAGCCTTCTCCCTGACAGGTTTATACTGTAATTGATAAAATTAGACTAAATGCTATTGTGCCAAATGGCAGCATAATTTAAATTTCCTCTATTTAAACAACCGCTAGCTTTTGCACAGAAAGCACTGTACTTGAGGTAAGCACATTACTTTTAATTCCCTACTTACCTACTGTGTCAAGTATTTTCTTGTGGTTAAGATGACTCCCAGGTCTATTCCGCTGTATAACCTTGCTTGTTTCTTTCATCACTATAAATCTGAAACGAGGCACTCGAATATCATACTACTCAATATGACATTTTCATTTATGCCTGCTTATGCAATCCCCCCCCCCCATCCAAAGGATGGTTCTCAAGTAGCATATACCAACAACGTACCTACAATTGAAAACTTAACCAGTCGAAAACCAAGCGCGAACAGGCAGCGCCTAGTATCACAAAGCACCAGGAAACACCTGCAAGGGTAAACTATCTCCCCAAGCAGTCGGTGAGAAACGCTGCCTTCGCCACCAGTGCAGCGCTCCTAACAAAGAAAGCACTAGTGTTTTGCCGGAGACCAAAAAAAAAAAAGGGCTCCATTAGTAAAACCCTGCTTGTCACCTGTGCCGTAGGGAGAAAAAATAAAATTTCCACCGAAACAACGCCTAAACAGTCAGGAATACGTTACATTGAAAAATGGCTGTCTAGAAAACATGTCGTCTTAAGCAACCGTGTCAAAACATACAGCTGTACGCTCCAGGCCAAACTCAAATTTAGTATGCAGAGATACGTTTTTTAAAAAGTCTTAAATTTGAATTCATTCCTCCTTCCCAGCCATCCAGTTTGGGGTCTTGTGCATAGGAGGAAATACGTTTCACATCATGCCAGCTCACAGCAACGTTAATAAAAGCTACCCTGCGTACCTTGCTGAATTAGCTGTTACAGTCTTTTCCCACATTTTAACATCATGTTCCTGCTATTGTGTGAGCATAATATAACGCGAGCAGAGCTGGCTGGAAAAGTGGTGCTCATTTTCAGCAACTCTGAGATCAAAACATCTTTTTTTTTTTTCAACTTTGCACTGGCACAAAATCCCAAGCCATACTGATAGGTTTCTGTCAAAGACGCCAACTGGGCAGACCTGGCATTTTCTAACAACAAAACATAAAGTCTGAAAAATCCCCGGGCCGCTGCTGCATGGGAAGAAACAGCAAAACAAAACTTTTTGATGTGCAGGTCCGCACTTCTCAGGTTTCTGATACGGGATGAACGAGAGGTTTGCAGAGGTGGGCGATCCTACAAGGACTGGGCAGATCAGCTTCTCTGCAAGCACAAAAACACTCTCTTAACATTGCTTTCCCATGCAGACCATTGCCATACGTACCACAGGCACGCATGGTTGTGAAGGCGCATCGGTGGGATCGACTAGAGGATGTTTAAACCTTCAAGAAGCCATACACCACATTTATTGGACTCCAAGAACTGGACTTCCATACCTTAGGAGCTGTATCTTTCACTATGCTTTAACGCTATCTTTTCATTCAGTTAAAACAAACAAACAAAAAAACCACACAGACAATCAGGATTTTTCTTTTTGGAATATATTGTGTATATGAAAACCCTGTCTAGCAGAACCAGTTTCCTGAGATCTGTTGCTCTGTACTTATTCT
This sequence comes from Struthio camelus, assembly GCF_040807025.1. Lineage (NCBI taxonomy): Eukaryota > Metazoa > Chordata > Aves > Struthioniformes > Struthionidae > Struthio > Struthio camelus. The sequence continues at coordinate 6,222,269 of NC_090947.1, read as the reverse complement.
CATCCTGCTGATAATTCACCTAAGTAAAACCTCTTTAAGACATGTGGCGTTAATGCCAGGAATCGCGTGTTATCGCACACCTTAAAATAACTTTTAGTACAAAGACTTCAACGCGAGAAAGCACGATCAGCCACAGGGGAAGAAACGAATGGGGCGCCGGTTTTACAGTGGGAACAGCACAAGAGAGAAGAGAATTAGCAATCTCAGCCCAAATTCAGATCAGGAGCACAAAATTGCCTTGATTTTGCTCAGCGCAAACGCCAACAAACCACTGCAGCACCCGACGTCTCGGTTTAAGAGTCAAGAAAATATGTGCGTTCTTCTTCTTGGCTCCCCGATGTTTATCGGTTATTTTTAAGGGCCGTGTCTGTTCAGCATGCATTAGACGTATACACAGAGCACTTCCGTCCCACCTTTCTAATTGCTCTAATCACGCATTCCGCTATTAAGGCGACTTCTAATGTCGCACACTGCATTAACCAAGCCTCTCAATTTATTCTCTTCCCCATTCTTCTCAGTTAATAAAAGGAGAGCGAGAAGGAAGGGGAAGGAGACGGCCCGCGTTCAATGCCGTCGATATTTAAACGAGTTCTGGCGAGCCTTTTGAAGCTCACACCCCACAGAACGAGGGCGCTTCCATGTCACCCTTTTACTGCTGCTAGAGATTGGAAACAATTTCTCTGGAGGTGAGCTTACAGGGCAGCGGTACCTGGGTTTACAGCTGGACGGCTTGGAAATGAGGCTCCCCGCTGCTGCTTTAGCTGCGCTCTCTCCCTTTGAGAGCACATCCCGCCGGGGCAGGGGGTGGTCACTAACTCAAGTTGTCACCTGTTGTCAAGGAAGAGGATCCCAAGTCACGAAGCCGATCCTTTCCAGCTTGTAAATTCACTAGAAACACCTCTTCCCTTCCCCGTCCCCTTTTCACCAACTCCACAGTTCACTTTTTTAACGGACCTGCCTCTTTCTTTGTTGTCGACGGCTACTAGTCCTGCTGCAGGAGCTTAAACGAGCTCAGGAGGCTGCGCCGTTGGCTTAGTTCAGCGAAGCACTGTAATTGATGGCTGGTTAATTTAATTGGGCAAGCAGAAGCAGTTAGCCTGCCTGTTAATCCAGGCAGCAATAAATCCCTAGGCACAAGTATCAAGCACAGCCTGCGTTCAGACTACAACTAGGTCCGTACTGATCTGTCCAACTCTGCAATTGCCCGGGAAGCCCTTTTAAATACTTAGCAAGCATCTCAAGCAGCATAAGAGCATACTACAAAGCTGGGGCCAAGCACAGAGCAGCAGTCACTGGCGTGCAGAGGAGGACGCGGCAAGCTCGGGAGATGCCTCCAGCCCTAGTCCCGAGGGGCATCCGTGGATGCGTAAAGCTCTCAGCATCGCCACAGGTCTAGATAACTCTGCTTAGCCCAACTTTATTGTGACGTATAAGCACAGAAGGCGGTGGCTGAAAAACAGTGAAGTGCTCTTTTCTAATCTTGCTGTCTTCCTAAGACACTTCGTCCTAAGTGATAAGACAAGATCAGTCGCGAAGCTATTCATAACTGAAACCAAACAGCTTCATCTGTTATCTGGCATTCAGTGGCTTCCTGGGCATAGATACAGTTATGTTTTTGTAAAACCTTTACCGAGCTCAGAGTAATCTAAACTTCAGAGGCTATTTTAAGCAATTCATCATTAAAACACATTTTTACTCTCAACAAGAGTCAGCCTGACCCCCGATAGCCGCCGTTAAAAAGGTCTGTCCCTATCTACACTTACCATGAGACACGCTGAACAGCAAGTTAGTTAACATCACTAAAAACACTCCTAATATTCAACTGAAGATAAAACTTCACTTATTGATCATATAGGGCAGGTCCTTTCCCATCGATTGGTGTCTCAAGGCACCAAAGCTGGAAAACACTATCTTTGGGCAGCCAGAGTCTCATCTCATCCAAGCCCTTGCAAGCACCAGTAGCTTGACAACTCCCAGTATTCCCTGGCGCTTCACCGCCACATCACCGCCACAGCCACGGATCACGGCACCCCTTTCCTCCCTGGCACTTGGCAGCAGCAACGCAACTTCCCACGGAGAGCCTGGAGAGCTTCAACCCACAGCAGAATTCTTGCCTGAGTTTGCAATTAGCATCCCACCGCAGACCACCCAGCTCCTTGGGCAGCGTCAAGGCCAAAGGCAGCGGAGGGGCCCACGGCGAGCAGGCAAGAAGGGCCCCCGAACAGCAAAAACTAATTGATAGCCCCTCATGCTGAGCAGACACAAAGCCATGAACGTGCAGTGAAGTACAGGAAAAGGTATCTGAAACTCTGTAAGACAATGAGACTTATTAAACAAGAGGCTTGCTTGGAAGCTACTTATCTCTCCAGTGTCCTGCGTGATCCCTTCTTGACCGAGGCAAGGCACCTGCCCTGCTGCCCTCTCTTGCAAAAAGCTTCCCAAAGGGTACCCCAGCCAACGTCCCAGTGACTTTACGTGGATAAATTTTGGCGCGTGGATTGACTACTCTTTGCCACAGGATGACTGACAGCTTGCAGAAACTAAGGAGAGAATTAACGTGTTTAACAGTGCCACAATAATCACAATATATTTACATTTTTCTGACACATTAGTCAAACATTTATCATTTCTTAAGATGCAGCTATGATACTTTGTCTAAACTGTCATGAGTCACAATGTAATTACATGGTAATCATATGGCAATTAATTTATATGATATTCATTTGAAATAGAGAAGAATTAGGCTTGTGATAGCATGGAAAATTAACATACGCCAGACAAGAAATGGAAATCAAGCTGCTAGGAAAAAAAATTAGGAAAATAAATGTTAAAATCAGTGTTTAAACAAATAGCTCCAAGCTTTAGGGAAAAGCTGTAAGAATAAACCAACGAATTCATTTTCAGTTTCTAAATTTCTTTTGGAGAAAAGGTCTCAAAAGTTTTACACGTCATTTTAACCCCTTCCACCCATCCCCAAAAGGTCATCTTAATCTTTCCTGTCCACCCGCAAGTGAGCTGGCGCAGAGGGCTCGTTTTCGCTCTTCTCTCTTGAGCCTGCCTGGGGGTGAGGGGGCTCCGGAGCCTGATGAATCAAAAATGTCATGCAATGCCTCTGAATACAGTGACGGTGTATGCTTAAAGGGTAAATCACGGGCTGCATCCTCGGAGCGTTCCAGGACACCTTGCAAAACTCATACAATCCGTACCGAAGCTTTCTCCAGCTCGCCCATTTTATTGGCTGACCTAGGAATAAGCGGGATGAAGAGGCAGAATGGTAGCGTATCGGGGCACCACGGGCAAAGCCCTCACCCCTGCTGAGAATGGGGATCCTTGCAATAATCGCTTACAATTTTCCATCTGAAAAGGCAAAGTTATAAATATCTAATAAGATCGGCTAATACACCAGTGCATTTTTATGACAGATGGCTATTAAGCCCTTTGGTACTGGAGCTTTGCCAAGTTTCGGTGCTTTCCTTGCTTCGGAGATCTCCGTCCCCGGAATCTCTTTTTCCAATTTATTCAAAATAGGGGGTTGGAGCCGGCCGCGTTGGGCGCTGAGCTCTAGCCAGTGAGCTGAGCCCTGCAGCTTCGGGAAGCTCCAGGAGAGATGAGGCTGGAGGGAGTCAGAGGTGAGGTGGCACTGCCACAACATTGCCCCTGCTCAAAACCTGGGAGCGTGATGACAAACGAGAGGGAACGCAAAGGACAGCGGAAAGAAACATCTGCCAAAGAGAAAAGCTCGAATATCAGGTGGGACCCACCAGAAAAGAGAGTTCTGAACTTCTAAAAGACTTTTAGTAACAACAAGAGAGAGTAAACACTAAAAAAAAACCTAATGTACAGAGCAGAAATTTAAGATACTTTACACAGTGAATTATTCCATTTACAGCTTCCTTTTAAAAGTCATACTAATTAATGGCTTTAGCTAATCTCATTCTTATTCACCAGACAGGCTGTATTTATTTTGCAAAGAAAATGTTTGACGGGACTAGCGTATTGAGGGCTTCCTAACTCGAGCGCAGCAGTTGTCTTGGGAAACGGCACTGCAGTCATGTTTAACGCGCGCCCTGTGTAGAGCAACTTTGATGAAAAGGGGGAATAAAATTATACAATTATTGCACTAATTATACATTAGACGTTTGCGTTCAGTGGCCGGGTCACCTGAAGAAAAACCACACGGAAAAGCTGTCTCATTAACGTTGCCAATAGGATAACCTAGGACACTGCAAGCAGCTGGAAAAAGCGAAACCGAGCGTTTCCCTGAAAACAGAAACCACAAAGTAAAACGGGGCAGGGATGTCCGGGCCCTGCCTTCGCTGCACCCCCCCGGTCCAGGCACGTGAAACGGGGCACGGACCGTCCCCAGGCACAATCGCGGCTGCGGGTGACAAATGACCTTAGGCAGCCTCCCGTCGCTCCTTCTGTATCTTAACTTCATTGCTAGCTGTCACCGCACGAAGCGGCTCGCGGGCTCCTTCCCTACGCTGCCGGGAGGAAAAAGGAAATTTCAAGCTCCTGATCCCGATCGTTACGTGGGTTTTGTGTTTGTGCTGGGCAAACATGCGAAGGCTTAGGCAAATAACGAAAAAAAAAGCATCACCACACAATGAATTCTCAGATTCCCGGCACCACAGGCGAGCGATTCACTCGAGCAGATCCCTGCTACCGCCCCGTCTCCTCCCGTTACTTATTGGCTTCAGCCTGCGGCAGCCGAGCTCGGAGGAAAGGCTGCAGCTCCACTTTGCATTTGCTGCCCGTCACCTTCCCTGTCTCTAAAATCGACCTCCTGGATGCTCACGCGCCTGGCTTTCCCATCACACCCACATGGCGTGCCTGGCCAAAAGCTGTGGCAAACGGATCGTTTCTGCAGGTTATCGAGCAGGTCCAGCTTGGGCGATCGACGGAGAGAAACCCCCAGGCGCTCGCGTGCAGAAACACGAGCCAAGGTGCTCAGCTCCGCTGCATCGGCGCGTTGCGCCACGCAAAAACGGAATCCTTGAGGCGCACTTTGATTTTTGGTTAGGAAACGGAGAGCGCTGCATCTCCCGGGCTTTCTGCCGCCTTTCCGCCCGCAGGCTCGCTCCAACGCCAGCCTTGGGAAGTTTCGCACGAGGGACGGAGTTGAGTTTTGTCCACGTGCCGCGCAGGGCAAGCCCCTTCGCCAGCGATTAACGTGACACCCTCAAAGCAAAACCGAAACACTCCGTTTCCCGCGTTTGCTGGGGAAGGAGTCTCCACGCGCACAGATTTGCGCTTTGCTGCTGCTTTTTGTACAGCTCCCAGAGCTCCTGGCTGTGGGCCACGGGAAGAGCATCCTCCAGACTTACCAAAACTCGATTTATCTTAATCCTGCTTCATGTGCCCAAAACAGTTTTCGCAGACGACACTTGATAGAAAATGCTTCAACGGACTATAAATTCTGCCATCTCTATTAAGCCTGCTCCAGGCTTCAGTTAAATATGGCAAAGAAGAACTATTTGCATGTAAATAAATTATTCTTCTATGGATAAAGCCAGTCAGTGTGGGAGACGGGATCCAGTTCAATTAGTGCCTCCATGACAGTAATGAGAAAAATACTCTACCATGACCCATTGTAAATCTAAGAGAAAAGGCTTCGGCAGGGAGTTAGCAATTCCAATGCTAATTGTGCATAATTAAACAATGTAACAGCACCATTTACAATAATTTCAATGATATACAAATTTACTAATTTTATTACAACATCTGTGTGTCTTCATTTTGTTTCATCTATTATATTTCTTACGGAGGCAAGAGCTCTTTTCAGTAAAATACGAACTGACCTGCATTTTTATAAGTTTTCTTTCAAATTTAAACCTAGCAAAGAGGAGGCAGATTTGATAAAACGCCATGGAAAAATCTATCCTTATTAGGTTGGAGCAATTTTTCTGTGCTGACATGTTTATTCTTTGGAAAAAACCAAATTCAATTTTTGGTTGTCTGGAGTAAACTGACTATTAATTTTGAATTTGGCAAATAACTCCAGGTAGGGAGGGGAAGGAAAAAAAACCCTTGAAAAATCAAGACATTCGCTGTTTTGCAGTTTACCGGAATGCAATATTTAAACTAAATTAAGAACTTTGTTCAGCTTTGAGCTGAACAAAAGATTTCAGTTCTCACACAGCAAAATCTTTCACAATTTTTGTTCCGGTGAGGAAAAAACCCATCATTTTGGGTTGATCCAAGCCAAAGGCTGCTTGAGTTTTTTTTTCTTTTCGGTTTGTCCAACTGAAATGCCAAATACTTGCATTGCTCTGACTTTTACACAAGCGTGCTCCACTCGGTCCCAAAACCTCGCTTCCTAACACCCCCCCCCCACTCAGGTCACTGCTGTCACCACTAGCTTTTGCTCTTGGAAACATAATCCAGCATCATCCGTTACCCTTTCTCCTTACTCCAGAAGCTTTCTCCACAGCAGCAGGACAAGCACTGACTAAAAGCCCTTCTGATGCCCGCTCCCAAGCTCGCGTTACAGAGATGCCACGAGATCACAGAATCACAGAATCGTTTAGGTTGGATGGGCCCTCTGGAGATCATCTAGTCCAACCTCCCTGCTCAAGCAGGGTCACCTAGAGCAGATTGCCCAGGATCACATCCAGACAGGTTGTGAACATCTCCGGTGAAGGAGACTCCACAACCTCTCTGGGCAACCTGGTCCAATGCTCTGTCACCCTCACAGTCAAGAAGTTTGTCCTCAGCTTCAGATGGACCTGCCTGTGGTTCAGTTTCTGCCCGTTGCCTCTTGTCCTGTGGCTGGGCACCACGGAGAAGAGGCTGGCCCTGTCCTCTTGACACCCCCCCTTCAGATACTTGGACAGGTGAGATGCTCACCTCAGTCTCTCCAGCGCTAACAAGGCACACGTTTTCCTCCGACAGCGCCGGGTCGGCCACTGCCGTGGGTCAGCCCCAGCGCCGACTCCCCAACCGCCGGTCCCCATCGGAGACAACAGCCCACCAGGGCCGCTGGCGCGAGCGGAAAGAGTGCAGTTTTAAAGCTAAAAGGCGATCGTACATTTGACTTCCTGCACAAGACAAGCCGAAGAGCCTGACCGTGGGATTCCCCTGGGCGTTTTAACACCCCGCTGCTGGACGGACTCATTTCAGCCCGCAGCGGTGGGCTACCTCTGCGGGCGCCGCCAAAGCGCGCGAGAACAACAAGCCTTCTGCCACCGGGTTTGAATTTGCCATTGCTCCAGTGGAAACGTTTTAGAGGTCTCCTCCTGAGGAAGGAGGAAAATTGAAGTTGGAAACCTCCCGAGGAAAACAAGAGGAATTGAATTGGGAACCTTAGATGCAAGGACAGGCGTGTGTCATCTTAAACATTTACGCTAAAAATCGCTGCTGGGCACGCACGCACTAAAGCAAAAGTACCAGAGGTCTTAAAATAAGACAGGACAACTGTGCGCTACAGACGGATGGGGGCCCTCGTCTGTAACCCCGAACGAGAAGGCGACCTCTAGGTTTCTGCCTTCAGAGCGGCTTGCCAGACCCCCAAACACAGGCAGCAACGAAGCCGTGCGCCAAGCGGGCGGTTTGCTGCGATCCTGGGCAGAAATCACTCGGCGCTGGGCTGCCGCGATGTGTCAGCCAGGGCGCCACGCAGGGAAACCCCCCCTGAGTTTCCACTTGACTCTTCCCCTCCCTCCAAAGCAAGCCAGAGAAACGAAGAGGCGTTGAAGAGGAGGGCTAACAAAGGAAAGAAAAACAGAAGTAAGAGGTGATGAAACCAAAATGTGAAGAATAGCCTCCGATCCAAGCCCTACAGGCTCGTACAGTAATGATCCCTTTCCATCCCACCCATCAATCAGAGCAGGAGATCGGCCCTTCACATAGTGGAGAGCGAGCCCCAAACCGGCTCCTACCAGCAGTAAAAAGGAGTGGAGAAGGACCATGCCTTTAGAGGACTGTTTATTAAACACTGTCTAGACAGGGAACGGAGGAGAAACAGCAAAGACGTTGTGGAAGACCGCTGCCACTTAGTCTCATACCGCTTACGGTATTGATACGCGCTCACTGCCGAACTGGTATTGTAATGCGGACTTCCAGATTTTGATTCTTGTTATCCAGCATCATCCAAAATTAAACATTAAACTTTAAACATTTAAAAAGAGGAGGGAGTAAGTGAGGCTGAGAGCAACGCCACGCTGCTGTGTGCAGCTTGCCTGTCTGTAAAAATACCAAAGAGATGCTGTTGCTCTTCCTATTTTCGGTGCTTGCTGACATTTTGCTGTAACTTATTCTCATTTTACCCCCTTCCTCTGAAAAATAAGAACAACGTTCCTATTCTAATAATACACCAACAGCTCTCCAGGCCAAAAGATTGTTCATTCAACAGAGGACTATTTTTGCCAGTAAACAGTGGCTAAGCTCGGCGCACAGCAAACGCGCCTTACAGAGCGTACGCTGTATAAAACCCGGCAGATCACTCGTGATATTATGCTGAGCGTCATAGCACCCTTTGGTTTGTTACTCCTAAGTTCTTCCTTTGGGAGCATGTCCTTCCCAATGCACAGCCCTGCAGAGAGGCCAGTTCAGCCTCTATTTTGCTCTCCCTTGCCATGACTTCGCCCCTCCACTTCACCTCCAGAAGCGCTCGAGGCTCCCACAAGCCATAAAGTGTTTGACGTTCACATCTTTCAGATCCAGCGCATCAAAGAACCGCTGAAGGTTATGCTGATAAAGCCCGAAGAGACATTTCTAGAAACCTGGGGCTTCAGTGACAGAAGCTGTTCTGCCGTCACAGGGATCAGCCCCAAACGCAGCTGAACAGGAGCCCAGGGGAGACGAGGCCCACCAGGGAAAACGTGGGATCTGCTCGCTCCAGCAGTGACCGGGCACAGCCCGCAAAGGGGTTGAGGCATTTAGCTCAATTAAAAAATAAGCACATAAAAACAAAAGGCGGATCTCACATACGACGATGGCCGATTCAACAACAGTTAAGCAAGGGCAAAGGAAAATCGCTGCCTTGCAAAAGCCCCATCAGCCAGGGGCAAAATTCTGCATTTTGCAAGACCCCACAGTGGCACGCTGAGACGCATCTCGAGGGAAAAACCAAAGATGTTTATTTAAGGAAATAAAAAAAACTAGTAGCTTTTTATGAAATCGGTGACGAAGGCCTCCTTATTTTGCTCCTGGGAAGCTCGTGCTAAGCCAACAAAGCAGGATTCCTCATCCTGGCAATTAAGGTCCAGTGGACACTGTCTGCGGCGCATCTGCGAAACGTTTGCATCAGCTATAAATTGATTGCTTGATGCAGGATTAAAATCTCAGGGTTTTTTTTTTTTCTTTTTATTTGCTTAAGGAGCTGTCAGTTTTGGGCTCTTCACAGTGACCCTAGTAGTTACAGGTGGCAGTCACTGTAAAATCGCCAGTCGCTTCACTTAGCAAAACTTGGGCCCTGGTCAGACGTGAAAAGATGCAGGGTCATTGCCCCGCAGAGGTCAGAATCGCGCCCCAAGCCTGCAAGTGCAGCAGCGCAGCAAAGGCTTCCCCTGGAAAAGGAGCAATACTCCTGGAAAACACACACCAGAATTAGGCCTCGGGCCCTGAAGGCACGTTTGGAGAAAGGTGAAATTTTACCAGGTCAGCTGAGGGACAGGAACACGCTCAAAATCCTTCAGCTTCTGGCTCTCTGTTGGGCCACAGGCGCCCCCGCTGCAGGGCACTACCGCGAGCCCCGGCTGCAGCAGAGCTCGCGCGGTGCCCGCGCCTCCCTCCTTCCCCTTTCCCCAGCACGCGGGTATCTCATTACACTGGGTTTTACTCAGTGGCAAGCTTCCCCACAGAAGCGGGGACAGCAAAAGGCTATTGCAAGTAGGCAGAACCGAAAGCAAAGCTTGTGTTCGTGCCGGGAACCCTTTTTTTTTTTTTTTTCTTCTCTCCCAGCTTTTGCATACCAAAAATATAATATTGAGGTAAATGAGACATAAAACAACCCAGCATTTGCAGCTGAAACTGAGTATTTTGCCCAATCTCAGAAACAACACAGAAAACGACCCTCCTAAGAAGCTGAATACTTTAGTCTGATTTGAGAGAGAATGATGCCTCGAATAAGGCCAGCGAAAAGGAAGCACTCACGAGAACAGACAAAGGTGTCTAGCTTTCAGGCTTTTTTGTATAGTAAGTACAAGTTAGTACAAGTCTTGGGGATAGCAGCGGCCAGAAATGGCTTTTGGCGGGGGGGGGGGGATTTTTGACCAGAAGGCCGTAACAGTGTCAAGGAAAAGACTGTATGAACACAGCTTCGTTGGAATGACCTGGTTTTCGCTTAGAGAAAGAGCATCGCTTCTTGACAGGCTGCAACCGTACGTTTACATATCATCACTTTGAGGGATTTTGGTGCTACCCAACCAGGGACATTTTTAGGCAGTGCTACAAAGAAAAGCCCTTTTAACCAACTTTTATTCTTCTATAGGCGTTATTCTGCTAACATAGTTCATTACATCCTAATGAAACGAAGACAGCTGGCTCAAGGAACGAGTCCTCAAATCCCTGCGATGGATATTTATTTGCAAGGCTGGAGGATCTGTAATAGAAGATCCATAGCTCATGCTCGAATGTGTTTTCGTCTTCGTTACAAACGGCACGAGCGTACCCAGTGTAGTTCGGGGGCACAATCGATCTATAGCCGAAACGGATCAGCTCCACGGCTAAGCGAGGAGACGAAATAGCAGATGATAATCCACAGCTCAAAACCAGCTGCTCCGCTGTGATCGAACAATACCTTCAGCGTCAAAATGCTTCGTGGGAGCGTGCCGCAGCGCCTGCAGCCGTCACTGGACGGCGGGGCACAGCGGCCGTAACCTCAGGCAAAGCTGCCGCCAAGCCTCTGCACCAACTTGGTGGCCTGGCTGGGTTCGGCAAATGGTTCAGCAACTTGACAGACCTCAGTTACAAATATCAGCACCTTCAGCAGCTGCTTGCTCTTCGCAAGCATTTCCCTCGCATCGCTGTCTACTTACAGATCGCCAGCAACTACTGAGAACCGAAATCCATCCCATCCCTTTCTGCGGCGTCCTTCGGTACAGGTTCCTGCAGCAGCTGCTTTTAAGACGCATGCTTTTTGGGAGAAGGCAAAGTACTTCACTGCCTGCTCAGGTGAACATCACACAAACAAGACAAACAGGGAGGACTCTGGTTTGTGGCCTTCTTTCTTTTGCTCTTCCTAGTCATCTTCTGTACTTTTAGCAAAGAGAGCCTTTTCCAAACAACTTGACAATGACTTGACAAAGGTTGCGCAGCAGATGAGATGTGTGAGTTTTCACATACGCAGGCTGCAGAGACTGACTCTCATAATAGCGCGTATGTTTTACATTGAGCTCACCCAGCGAGGAAAGCGGTAGGGTAACCCACCTGGAGAATACGCTTACTTTCTTCAACGTAAGAATTCTCCAGCCTCCAGAGAAACTAAAAATAGTATCTCAAAAGTGACAGAAATCTAAGACCTAATAGGTCATGTTTTCCATTCATTTCTCAAGACTGTTCCTTACAACAGGTATATCTTCTAGTTGATCATTCCGTGGATTTTAAAGGACTCTGCTAACGCCTTCTGCTTCTGGAAGAGTTTATTCTACAGCTTTACAAAGACAACCATTAATTTCCTGATATTCACTGCAGGTTTTCCTTTCTTAGGCCTTCACTCTGCACGGTATTTCTGAAGGATGAACTGTTGCTCCTGTTCCTGAGGTATGTATTACATGGGGTTGTTGCTTTTGATTTATAGCAGCAGGATGACTTGCGCCTCGCCATTCCTTTCATTCTTCCCCGCCTTTTGGCCCTTTCTGGAGGGTAAGCCGATAAATCCAGGTTTGGGGGATTTTGCTTTCAGAAGTCATGTTCCAAATGTGAGGCATCTTCCCATCTATAAATTAGCAATGCTGGTATGAAAAGGCTTTAAAGGAACGTTCCACATCCCAGGCTTCCTCATTTGGAGGAACCAATATACTCGTAGCTACGTGTTTTAACGGGTTTCTTGGTCAACGCTTGGCAGATTGTTCTCTGCGATGATCCTGCAGGGCCCACAGGCGCATGACTCGCAATGACCGAGAATTCAGTGAGACCCAAAGCGAGCAGGTACTTCCATAATCACCGCAATTATCCAGGATGATAAAACAGTCTATAATATTTTATTGCTACTTTGCTGGCACTTAGGATCTGCCTCAATCTCAAAGTATCAGAAATCAGAACGAGTCGCAGTGTTCGGCTCTGGCCACCATTCGAGCTCTTGGGCCAGACAAACCCTGGATCCGATCCCGCTTGGCTATGTCCTTCTCATCCTGTTAAAACCGAATGACGCTTACTTTCACAGTCTCTTGCCTCTGTCCTGAGCTTGTTAAGGTGGTTTTCTTAAGCATGAGCGTAAACTCTCTTACAGAACGTATTTTCAGTATTGTATCTTTTTCTAGAAAGCAACATTAAGCTGCCACTATTATTTTTTTCTACCCAAAAAGTATGGGTTTGTCAAAGCTGGCATGCTATTTCTATTTCTCCTTCTATTTCTACTTCTCCTTTTTGGGTAGCAAAGGCTGAGGGAGCTGGGCCTGTTCAGCCTGGAGAAGAGAAGGCTCGGGGGGATCTGATCAATGCGTTTAAGTATCTGAAGGGAAGTTGTCAAGAGGACGGGGCCGGACTATATTCAGTGGTGCCCAGCGACAGGACAAGAGGCAGTGGGCACAAACTGAAACACAGGCAGTTCCATCTGAACCTGAGGAAAAACTTCTTTCCTGTGAGGGTGACTGAGGAGGTTGCCCAGAGGAGTTGTGGAGTCTCCTTCCCTGGAGATACTCAAAAGCCATCTGGCCACAGTCCTGGGCGATGTGCTCTAGGTGACCCTGTTCAAGCCAGGGGGGTTGGACTAGATGATCTCCAGAGGTCCCATCCAACCTCAACCATTCTGTGATTCTGTGGCAGGTGCAAGTTCATTATGCTCGGATAATACCTCAGAGCACTTCAATCTTCCTCTCTCCTAAGACTAATCACCGCAAAAGGGACAAAAGAAACATTATCAGAAATCCAGTATTCCACATAGCATGCAAATGCTATTAGCCTCCTACTTAACTTCAAACACAAGTACCAGAAGTCAGTGGAACCGGTTGCACTTAACTGCCTGCAGAAGTACTTTATTGAACTAGATCTTCATTGCTTTAACCAAAAGCTCCTCCAATCAACCTTCCAGTGATGGTATTTGACATCAGGGACATCTCATCTCCGAAGTTAGTGGCACTCAACTTCATACGACGTAGGGTTTAGCGCTCATAGCAAGGCACTTCAGAAGCAGCTCGCACGGATAGAGTTCAAAGACAGCAATACGCTCAGCACATGAATAATACAGACGTTCCTCATCGCTGCTTGCTGGTGGGGAGACCGGCTGCAAAGCACAGGCAAACTCACTGGCAACACTGGTTTTGAGGTGGATGTTCGGGAAGGTGAACCTCTCCCTCCACATCCCTGGGTGAGGATGCACGCCCAGCACAGGTGGGCCTGCAGTTAGATGGCCCAGCGCTAATACCAGCTTTGGGGTGGGAGTGCTAATGTTGCTAAATGCTGCAATCCGCACAAATGTGCTGACATTTCTGAACTGCAAAAGCCCTAAAGGCAGACATCTACAGAGGAAACCTTTAAAATTGATCTGGTTTAGTACAAAGCCTCTACACCTCCTTCTGCTCCTCCACCCCTTGACACAGCTTACAGTGAAAGCCTTTGCCTTCCCTTTCATATAGCTTTTAACAGCAATTCAAGTCCATTGATCCAGGACTGTGAGTCAGTGTATTACAATGCACGATTATTCAGCTCTCGGAAAGTCAGTTTGTTGTAAAATTTCATTTTATTCCATAACAAGAAGGAACTGGTGTAGGGGGAGGACTACCGGAAAAAAACTGGCAATTTGTTCCTTAAATACTCAGGAAAATACAAAAACATCACTCAAAGGAACGTGCAAAATGTTCCTCTGTAGTACAGAGTGCTTCCCAACAGCTACATATCTCCATATCTATCTGTACCTTGTCTGTGCCTCTATGGACTTCAAGTAACTACCTCTGTTCCTCAAAAAGATTTGGGAAGGCGGGTGGACAAAAAGGAGAATAAACAAGCCCGAAGGATACCAGGGTTTTCTCTGAGCAAAGTTTGTCCGTGAACAGAGTGAAATCGTGGAATCTATTCCAACTCCTAATCAAGGTTAAGAGTAGACTAGAAAACTCATTACACTCTCCATTTACGCCAGATGTAAATAACCTCTCTTACTATGGTTAGAAGAAAACTACTCATTTGCTTTATAATAAAACCATTTATAATTTAAAAGTATTACGGTTTTTGTTGGTTAGCTTAACTGTACTTCATTGTTTGATTTAGTCCAACTTCAATTAGGCCAGCATTTCCAAAAAAATAGGTAGGGGAGAGGTTTATATTTACAAGCATAAGACCATTAACAGCACAAGGTGGTTGAAAGGGAAGGGCTAAATGCTTTCATTTGCCTAGAGGGAAGATCAGCTTCTAAAGAACATCTAATTAAGAAGGTTTGCACCGTTTTATTTTTAATAATACTCTCCACTACAAGTGTTTTTACGGTATCTACCACAACAATTTCTGGACTGTGGCTTAAATCCACATGTTTTGCAGGTGCACAGGAGATGACAGTGCCAGAACTCTTCAAGGACAGAGAGGAGGAAGAGCTTGACAAGACACTAAACGGTAGCGGCGGGGGGAAAGTAAATTAATAATCAGGATTTAATAAAGAATTACAAGGCTGGACAGGGAGATGCATCTCCAGGTTGCATTTGGTCATGTTAAGAATTCAGTTTCTGATGTATGTTTTTGTTGGCAGCCAGTCTCTGGGTCCCAGGATATACCATGAGGACACCTAGCCAGCTGGGTACAAACGAACACAGGTCGTACTGTAGATGAGGGAGGGGATGATATTCGTCCACACATTACCCCCCCACCCCATCAGACACACGGCAGAGCCAACCAGACCATCTCCTTGTATCTCAAAGATCACAGGCAGACATTGCAAAAGTCTTAAGGCGTTTTCACCACGACACTTGGATCAGGAAGGGACTAGCTAGGGTCAGCACCAACCACGGCCTTGTATGCCCCCAAATACATATGGTGTAGCAGCCTAACACGAAGGGAACCAGAAGACCTGCGTTAGGGAGGAAAGTCCAAGAGGAGGAGGAAGAAAGGTTCTCCTGGCTACCACTGGGATATGGAGCAGGAACACGTCCGCTTCAGAGACTGCTGAACGTTTCAAGCCCCCAGATAGGTTCATGACGTTCACGGGGTGATCGCGGACGCTGCCAGCTCCTCAAAACGCCTTCCCCTACCCTTAATATCCCTACAGGCTGCCCTGGCTGAAGCTTTGCCAGCTGGTGCCCATCCACCATTGTTACCTCTGCCAAACCTTGACAGAGTCCCACCTGGAGCGGTGGCGGCAGAGAAACCAGTGTCTGGAACGTATTTTTGGCACTGGGACCTCTTAATCTCTCAGCAAAAGGGGTGGGGAAGGGGGTGGCACAGACTGAGCCCTGGGGAGCAGAGAAAAAGCCGCTCGCAACTGCCCTTGGCATCTCTTCAACAGCAGCAAGTGGAACTGCTCTAATGAAATACCTTCCACGCCTGCCAGGTCTCACAAATACTTCCGCAGCCCCCCACAGCCGGCTGCAGGATGGGGCTCAGAGAGATTCAGCAGAATTGGTGAGAAGGGCTGCCCTCTGACCGTCGTCACGAGGAGGCTAACGCCAGACACCAACACAGCCCCCGGCAACGGGGCCGTCCCTGCACTCTGGCCAACACTCATGCAAAGAGCCGGGAAGCGTGAGATGCCGATCACCACCTTTCCAATGATCTTTGCAATATAACGAAGGGCAGCTTTTGCTGCAACCACAAAAACAGAAGCCCTGGTAGCAAGCAAAGAGGATATTACTGATCTTGAGCACGTGCGTGGGTTTGAGTTACTCTGAATAATTTAAGCTGGAGCTCTTTTATCTCCATCCTGTTGAAGGGTTTGTATCACTGACACGCACACGAATCAGACAGACTGTCCTGGGCAACTGGCGGGGAGGGTACATGAAGTACAATGGGAACTAAAAGCAAAAAGCTAAAAGACAATTTAAAGAGACTCCTTAATCAGCCTGGACTTCAAATCTCTGAGATCACTCTCATCAACGCGCGTGCTACAGCTGAAGGAGGCTCCCTCAGAACGAAGCCTGCCCGACACAGGCAGACCAAGCACATAAGCTGCGAAGGAGCAGGGGAAGCTCTGGGCTGCTGACAACCTGCGGGAGACAGAAGGGAAACAAAGCTCCAGGTTGGGATTCGTCCCACATCTCTGCAAGGGGTGGCTCAGTGTCGGGTGAAGGACCTGTCAATACCATCTGCTAGTCAGGGAAGCCAGGGCGACAGCTCATGTATTACACAGCAAATCGATCGCATGCGCACACGAAAAGAAAAAAGTAGCAGCAGCAGGAGAGGACCAAGAAATGTGTAGCTGAGATGCATTTCATGTTTGCAGCTATTAGCTTTCAAATGTAAAGGGCCATATTCTCCATGCGGATGTTTCCTGCACTGCACGACCCCAAAATTAACTCCAGAAACCACGAAAAGGCCCTTTCCAATGCAAAGCGATGTCCTCCAGGGAGGCAGAGGTGGCCCTCTTTCAGGTGAGGGGACAGGGTGCCACCCTGAAGAGGGGACAAAAGGAAAGCAGAGGGACGCCCTGCTTCCCGGCACTCCTCCTTGCACTGTCCTCTGCACCCCAGCCGCGGTTATTCACATCAACGCCAGCGCACAGCAATCACTGGTGCATCAAGAGAAGTCCAGCAGTTACGCAAAGAAACTGCTGCAAAAGCTGCAAAACAGGAACTGTCCTTCAGCAATCGCCAGGGAACCTGCCTTTACGCAGCATGCTAGTTGTCTTACAAACGCTATTTCAAACTATACCATTCATACAAAACCACCAAAAATAATTGCAAAATTAATGGGGCAATAGCTAATGTACATATATTTGGTTATGGCTTGGCAAATCCAATTCGAGGATTAATTGTGTATTAATTCCCTTCTGTGTTTGTTTTGCAGGAGCTGAGAATTCAATTCAAGCCGAAGAGTAGCAGCTTGTACAGTTCATAAGTTATGCTTTCTACCAGCCTCGAAGCAATGCCAAAATTACACTGCAGAGCAGCCTGGGGCTATTTGCTGGCTTTGTATTGCTGGTGGGGTTTGCTCAGGAAAGCAGCAGAGGGGAAAGAGAGGTCGTGCAAGTCAGGGGGGTTTGGGCTTATTTTAGAGAGAGGTTAGTCCCGTGCGTGGAAGAGAAACGAGCTTCCTAGCACAGCTATTCTGCCTATTGCAAAGCTCTAGGCAGGTATAAAAATAAAAGGAGATAGATGGGAGGAGGATAAAACAGAGTAAAAAAGTCCTCCTGTAGGGAAGGAGCCAAAGCATTAGCTGGCTGGAGACAAGAAGCTGCTGGGTTTGTAAATAGCGTTAAAAAAAGGTTCTGCTAGAGCCGGACCGAAACAGCAGCGCGCACAGCGGAGCTGCCGGCGCAGCATCAGACCACGGAAGGAGGTGAGCCGGCTCGGGGGGTCCCTCTGCATCGCCGTGCAAAGCTCTGCCGCGAGCCCGGGGGCAAGAGCAGCTGCTGCTGCAAGCGGCACGCCTGCAAAGTTCGCGGTGCAAGCAAATGTGTTTGCTGAACCCCGCGCACCGCCCGCCCCAGCGCGCGCAGCCGGCAGCCGCGGGGAGGCTGCCAGCTACCGGGGATACCGATACACACCAAACACCAAAATTCTGCCCGCCACCGACAAAGCAGGATTGCAAGAAAAGCAATATCTTAAACGTGGGCTGGCTGCCAAGGTTTTCACAGAACTCACAGTTATATACATTGACAAAGGAAAGGTGCGACGATACATTTTCACAGTAACTGCAGGAGCTGTAAAGGTGCCCGGTTAAAGGGCATGCAGATAGCAGCTAACGCAGCTGTGGTTAAAGCGCTGCAGTGGGCCCAGGCATTATAAAGGTAAAGCAAAAAAAAAAAAAACCCCGCATAAAGCCCTGGTAGATCATTTTCAGAAGGCTGCTGATTGCAGTCAGAAATAAGTTTCATAATCGTTCGGAAGAGTTATTGCAGTGAACAGTGCAGAACTTTGGTCATGTCTTCAGAAATAAATAATCAGAATTGGTTAAATAAAATCCAGCGACAAGACAACAATTTGCTGGCTGCAAACTGCTAAAAGCCTGAGGATTAGGCTAAGATAACTCTCCTTTACCAAATGTGCGTAACAGGACATGAGTACTTGCAGATGATCATTTTGCGGTATACTAATTGTGGATTTCATTTAGAAAATTGAATACTGAGACGCTATTAAGAAATACGAACAAGTCCACAATACAAACTGTCAGTTTTGCTAAGTGAAACTAAAGTAGGTTCCCATGTCTGCAGCAAAGCAGCCATTCGCAACGTGAAGCAGTGATTTGATCTTTTCTGGAGATTATTTCCTAAATCCAAATCGGGAACTAATTCTCAGTTCCAGCCGTGATGAGACTCAAGGGGCACACCAGTAAAACGATCTTATTTAGCTTCACCGAGCAAGCCCTCGCGTGAGCACCTTGCCCCGTACAATTTGTTGAATCAAGCCGTCGGGCAGAGCACTGACTCGGGGAGCAGCGGAAGATGGCAGAGCAAGAGGGGAAGCCCTGACCCACGCCTGCCTTTACTGTTGACTTGCCACGGGATCCCGCAGATATTACAAATACTCAGATGGGAAGAGAGAGTTGGTCTTACTTAGTGCAACCACAAGCTCTCAGAGCCAGAAACTACTTCACCTGCAGCATCTGTTCCAGTGGAGACTTTGTCTCCGCTATAAAAGGTAGGTGTCTCACTTGGTAGCCAGCTTATTTTAGAAGCCTGCAGTGGTAGGACTCCATCGACGGTATTAAACCACTGCACGTTTTCTTTGGGTAGACTGAGCCCCAGAAGAACGAGAGAGAAAGAGAGATCAGCTCACGGCCAAAACCATTGTGCTACCTCCAGCACTTAGGCAAATTTTTGGCAGCATCAGGTCATTATGCCACCTTTCATCCTTCTGGAGCCAGGGCCTTGCAACGGACAACCTTGCGCTGGAAACACTAACCCTTTTTTTGGCCACTCACAAGCAGGCAATACGACACTTGCAAACCTAAAACAGTAGATTTCTGCTCCCTGCACAGGCACAAGGCTGTCACGAAAAATTGCAAGTTTGTGCAGTCCCTTCTTAAGTGAATGAAGCTCCTCGTGATCTCAAGGCCACGCACTTGTGTATGGGCCTATAAGTCTAAATGGCTGAACGCTTAATTCAGGTGATAGACAGCCCTTTTTAGTCTTCCTTAGCAGATACTCAGAGAGCTAAATCACATATATAAAGCAAATCTACTTAGGGGATAAATGTCCAAATAAATACAAAAGATGGGATACTGATCTTTTAATCTTCCTCTGCGCGAGATGGCTCTTTCGCGAGGTCTTCCCTGTTGACTGGAGGGAAAGATTGCCCAGCCAAGTTCACACTAAGAAGGCAGGAGGCCCGCAAAGGTATGGCATGCAGCAGACAGACATGCCACCACCCACAAGCCAGCGGGACATCGACTGCCTACCTGAAGTCCATTTGGTGGAGAAAGCAGGCAATTATCACAACACACAGACGTTGCACAATGAGCTCACTACATCTGAGAAAGACAAATAACCTTTCTTTTAGTTATTGCCGATCTGCCACCTTCATTTGGGCATTAAAATCATTTTTTAAACAATGAAACAAGTAATAACGTTTAACTAATGAACGCTGAATTATCGGCATAAACATGCCAACATTTATTTATTTATTTGCCTCACCAAGAACACGTTCTCCTCTGTTTGGTCTTCCGTTTTAATGGCTACAGTTTATCATATTAACTAGACTTCTGCTTTATTGGGTTTTAAGTTCTGGATTTTGCCAAGACACCTGTAGGAGAGCAGTCTCAAGTAAGATAAATAATAATACTGATTAAAAAAAAAAAAAAGCTACAGCCACCATTGCCAAAAGGCGAGTGTGAACGGACTGCCTTCGCTTACCACGCAGAGCCCTTCTTTCTTGCTCTCATTTGCCGATTTTACTGCCAGCTTTCCACTAACATCTTACACTGCTTAAGACAGTTCTCTGCAGGCAACAGTGACTCGCTAACTCGCCATTAATTTGCTTTCCCCACCTACCAGCAGGCTGCCTACAGAGGAAGGAAAGCCGAACCGGGAGAATTATCCGTAACGAATGTGGAGCCCAGTCGGGGTTTCCGGGAGCATCGGAAATGTCAGCTACGCCCAGGGTGGCGCAAGGATCCCGCCCTCATGCGAGGTATCTGCCCATCGTCTCGCATGACGAGGAACCCCGGTCCAGCTGTGCCACGGCTATCCATTTCAGAGCCCGAGCACATGGGTTCCCCCACCTGTCACAACTGTGAAACGTACAGATAGCGTTTACTTCCGCGGCATTCATCGCTCAAATTAACAGGCAACCTGTTAGTCTGAGCGCAATTAGCACGCCAGCCCAAGCCTCACCCTAGCCGCGTCTGGCGGCCGAGGTTTGCAGCCTGGTGTACGTTTTGACGATACGCAGGCCACCCTATAGAGCAGAAATCCCGTGAAAGCATCAGCGGGTTTAACCCGAAGGGAAGCAAAGCACGCTGCTGGAGAACCTGGCTCGCCCTCACTGGAGCCCACAACGGGAAGTGCAAGCTTCTGTGAACTGAAACAGAGCAGGAGGCTCGCCCGAGACCCGGCATCTTGAAACGCAACATCAGCCTTTTCCAGAATTATCTGCCAGCAGTAGGACAGGATGCAAGCAGCGGGAAACCCCCCTCCATGTCAGGGCTCCACCTTCTCCATCTGAGACTACGACCCACATGGGCTGCAACCACACCAACACACTCGTGCTTTCTCTCCTGCGGTCCTTAAACCTACATACCAGTTTCTTCCATGTTGCAGCCACATCGCCTGCAACACCTGAACGCGTGGGATGACTCCTTTACCAGGATACCTCTTCAAATAGGGTTAGTTTTGGAACACCAAACAAACTGTTAGGTTTAATTCTGTTAATTTGGCGTTCACCTTTCCCCGCTTGCAGTTGTTACCATAACACACAAACCACACACAGGTTCCTTCACAAACACAAAGGCCACAAACATGACTTTTATATGAAACCTGAAATCCTCTCAAGCAAGAAGGCCTTGAAGGAGTGCACAACCCAGACGTCACAGCAGCAGGACTGCCTTGATCTATCTCAGACCTCTGAAAGCTGAAGATACATTTAGGGTCGTAACTCCAGTCTTGTAAACAGAGAAGAGTTTTCTGTTTGTTTAGTAATCACTGATTTGTTTGTTTGTTTATTTTTTATTTTTTTAAATAAATGCTCCACAATGTTGCCTGGAGTTATCCTCTTGTTTATTCTATTAACCAGTCCATATATAGCACTTCATTAGGATTAGCTAGTCAAAACCACAAGTGCATGAGTCTGACCTTCCTAAATCCAACCCTAACAGCTCTGTACCTGCTGGCAACCCAGAGCAACAGAGACACGGGAGGTGTCACCTTACTGCATATT
The DNA here is from genome assembly GCF_040807025.1 of Struthio camelus. NCBI lineage: Eukaryota > Metazoa > Chordata > Aves > Struthioniformes > Struthionidae > Struthio > Struthio camelus. The sequence continues at coordinate 6,200,655 of NC_090947.1, read as the reverse complement.
GACCCAGCTTTCTGCCACGAGTCCGGATAAATCTAAACGACGCACGCTCAGAGCAGAGCATCTGTCCTAGCACCATCGCTGCTCTTTGCACATCTGTGACACTTTTTTGTCCTCTTATATTGCAGGCTACGGGCACTGGTGGAAAAGCGACCTGCCATTCTCCACCTGTGGCTACTCACATAAACGCAGAAAACAGGAGGGGAAAAAAAAAAGGTGGCTTACCCGCAGGAAGGAGAGGTCTCGGTTGTGCTCAATGCTGGTGATTTCCAGGTTGCCCATGACTACCTCGCAGTTCTCATAGTACTTGCGCAGTGCCCGGTACTGCTGCTCCAGATCAGACAGGGAGCTCAGCTTGTTCTCGGTGCCAGCACACACTGCGAGAAACCAAAGGAAAAAAGAGTCAGAAGGGCACAGGAGCAGAGAGGGAAGTAAGATTTGCGCTCAGGGATACAGGGAATTGTAACAGGAATCATGTCTTAACCGCCAGATTGGGCCCTGCAAAAAATCAGCACAAGTCACTTTCATATGAGCAGCAGGGGTGAGGAGGTATGAAGACGGTCTGTGACAATCCCAGCAATTTAAACACACCTTATCAAAAGGAATAAAGCGCTGGTATTTACCACTGAGCATGCAGAAAGGCTGAAAAGGCAGAAACGCAGGGAAAAATGCAGAGCTGGTTGATCCCAGCATCTCACGGGCCAAATCCAGGTCTCAGTGAACTCCATGCTAGTCCTGCCAACGGCAGAATTAGGCAGTGACTAGGGGTGTACTAGTCACGGATTAATGGCTGTACGGCTGGAGACCTGCGCATCGGAGCGAATCTGTCCAGTCTAATATATTTCCCATTTTGCTGATGTCTAGAAGGGTCTGCTAGAAAAACCAAGAGCAACCTGACCAAAAGGCTCGTATCCAACACGGTTCACCCCTCTCCTTCCTTCAGTCCTCTCTTCCCAGCCACCTCTAACCTGGTGCACAACAAAATCAGAGCAAGACAATAGCAAAAAAGTATATTGTATTTCCAAAATTCACCAAACTCTGATCTGAATATAATCACGGAGATGTGCTGGATGAGCTAGCAAATACCATTTTAGTACAGCCAGTTTTCAGAAGATATCCTTCAATATTGTAGCGTTCAGTTCCCAATTTTGATGTCCAGTTCAAAGCTACTCCAGGAATTATCGCTCTGAGTCTATCACACTGTCGCACACCAAGCAATGACAAAAGTGAATTAGGAAAGGATACACAGAAGCAGCATTTTTCAGCTGCGTTTTTTCCGTTGCATCTTTCTGCCTGTCATAATAGCAACGCTACTTAGATTTCCAAAGGATTGAAGGGTGTTTTGCCTCCTACTTTTACTCTTTACCAACAGCTTGCCAGCTGTTCTTATAGGCAAGTAAGTAAACCTGAACATAACCTAACCTTTGAAACGGGCAGTACTTTATGCAAAACATGAGCCAGATCAGAACAGCGTTTCTGGAGCCATTCCCACTCTCGGATCAGATCGATACAAACCACACTCTCCATGACTGGAGGCATAACCAGTAGAATTCGCCAAAATACGCTCTTTTGAAAGACGTGAGCCCTTTTCCTAAAACATCAAAAATAATTAGTTTTTGGAGTACTACTATTGACTGCTTGCTATGTTCCCTTTAAAAAGAAAAATTTTTTTTAAGAGATATGGGAATAATTCTCATCTCTGTTCACTGCTGCGAGTCTCGTACGCTGCACATCGATGTGTTGTGCCAGGGAGACCCGAGCTTCAAAGAGCCTCTTGGCAAAGGGCTCTGGGAAGCAGCTCCAGACCCAGGACCTGGGAAAACTCCAAAGTTTTCTCCCAAGGAAACTCCCTCTGCCCGAAAAACAGCAAGCAAAATCCATTCCTCTCACACAGTAGTTCCTCACCAGGGGTGGATACCAGGGGCTGGTGTCATTGTGGTTTATCAGACAACTTTGTTTCTTCTCATGAAGAGCAGTTAAACAGCACAGACCAAAGCTGAAAAGGCACTAGGGAAAGACTGCTTTTCCTATACGCGTTTGGTCTAGATTAGGAAATATTTTAAGGGATGTAATTTTTTAGTTCTACAACTTGATAAAATTAAACTTTCAAAGCCCTCAGGAAGTTTAAAGCTTTGAAGTATACTCACTACACTATACTGGAAATAATCAAAACCAGTTTTGTTCATTTGCATTTTAAAATGAAAACTGTTACCTCTTTTCAAGGTCCAGTCTAACCCCTGAAGTTTCCCGTTTTGAAAGTTTCCTCACAAAACCTTACCATTTAGAGTACAACATGTCTAAACACGATTTTGTTTATAATATTTTAATGGAAATCCTGGGGGTCCCCCATGCAGTCTCCTAGTCCTCCCACCGGGACTGGGAACACCCAGAAGGATTAAACATTATCACTGCGGGATGGTCCACCTTTCTTTCCAAAATAAAAAATCTTGTCCTGTGTTACATTTAAAATTTTATTTGAAACAATCTTTAGATGCTTGTAAAGCATCTAAATCCTTCAGAAGGACGCACACATACCAACATCAGAAGACTTCAAAAACGTTTGCTACCTATTACAAAATCTGTTCGTTTGCTTTTTCCTTGAAAGCAACAGCTGCATCTATAACCACAAGATTGACGGAGTTTCTCTCCGAATAAGCATTATTCAGTCTGAAGGCTCCTGAGGACTAACAAATAATTTCTGTTCCAGTTCACAATCAGTGCTAAGGATCAACATAGCTCAGAGAACAATTCCAGCAAGCTCAACTAATAAAGCTATATACTGCGACATTGCTATCTCATGTTGCACACGCATTAAATGTTTCACAAAAGCTAATTTAGCCATTTTTTGCTCTCAGGAGGCAGAACACTCGCAGCCTGCCCTTGCAGGAGGGTTGTGCACAGGTAAAGCTGCCTGCGATCTCAACCAGGAGCTTTATCAGAGGGAGGATAATTTCATGCAAAGCTACCCCACTGATGGTCCATCTCCCCCCGACTCGTCCAGGGCAGGTTACAGGTGGCCCCAGTCACATTGGCTCATGAAGCTGAGAAGGCCCTACAGCAAACAGAGGGTGCGACGCCGCAAAAATCACCGCAACGCGCACCTGACCAACGGTGCGGCGAGACCAGAGCTACGCTGGGGAGCAAGCAGAGAGCCCAGGACTGGAAAAACACGTGTCCAAGTCCCAGAGCAGACGAGGGCATCGCCATGGGCAAAGCGGTTAGACCTTCGCGCCTAGGCTTTACACGCAGCATGGGCTGTATGCAGCTAGACAATAGGGAAAAATACAGCAGTAAGAGGCAGCTCTCAGTGAGAATATTTTCCCCGTGAGAATAACCCTCCTTATGTGAGCCCTTCGAGCGGAGGTGCCTCTGCCTGCTCTCGCAGGATTCAAGTTTCTCTAGCTCCTAGAGAGTAACTTCATCCTTCGCACAGAGTCTTCTAAAACAGAAGCATTTGATAAGTTGTTGGGTTGTAGGTTTTTTTTTTTCCCCTTTCTCTAAATGCAAAATATAACTAGCAAGGTAAAAAGCAGCCCTGCTGTGATGGAAAAATAACATTCCTATTTATAATTACAAAGGAGCTCCCACTTGCCCGGAGGAGTGCCAGAAACCCTGCCAAGAGTCACAGTCATCAGGCTCTTTTTGTGCAAATGCTACAAAGCATTTTCATACGTGGACTTCAGAAGCCTCTGCAGATACCAGAACCTCTCACTAGGTTTCCAGGCCCTGGAGAGAGGCCAAGGCCAAGTCGAGAACAAGCACTTTGGGAGAAGGACCAGAACAGCTTGAGCCACCTCTTTTGAATCTAGAGCCGAACACACGTCATGCTGGATCCCAGGTCTGTCGGACCTTGAGTCTGGATCCTACATCCAGCTGCAATGCAGAGTTACCAACATGCCCTGTCCTTGCAGCAAGAATAGCAACCGGCACTGACGCATGGCAGCAGCTCTTTAAAATAAAGTGCCAAAACAGTAGGCATTTTCAGGGATGTTCTCACAGCGTATGGGCATAAACGTGTGTACAACAACATGTATTTCCTTGTCATGCCATATAGAAACTGTCATCTATATTTCATAAAGAAACGTCTCTTCAAAACACTTTGCTGCATACTGTCAGGCAAATTTTTATAAAGCCTTCAAAACTGAGGAACAACAATAAAACAAAGATTGCATATTAAAAGCAGTCCCAGCAGAAGAACCTCCCCTGGTTAATATAAATACACTAATGTGCCTGCCTCTGACAGTAGTCAGAAAACCAGCAGCTTGGAGGTACCTCCAAATGGCAGTTTCCCTCACTGCTGAGTCCAAACATAAACGTACCTTCACCTTAATATTCCTGCCTTGCTTCGGAGTTTTTACGCAGGTGTCTCAGTACTCGTGGAAACGAGGGAAACCCTTCGGAGCCCTTTCAGCATACACACCACGCTGCAGAAAACCCGACCTTCCCTAACGTTCTCGCAGGCAGAAAGCCCAGCAAACATTGACTGGCAGCCTGTACGAGGTTATCCATGTACCGTGCAGCTCTCGGAAATACATTTCTCTGCAAACACACACTCGGCAAGTGTATTGTGATTTCCTCTATTTTGCTGTTCTGGCGATAAACCTTGCAAAGCGTGCCTGTGCCCTGAGACCTCTAGCACAAAGGTCATCAGGAAGCCGAAGGCAGCGCGCCTCCAGCTCCCTGGGAAGCCTGGAGCCAAGGGTTAGAGCGATCCATCATGCTGGTAGACCTCGGCCACTCTCCATTTAAAACAAAAACTTTCCGTGAATTGGGTGTAGTATATCCTTCCACAGCGAACAGTTCAGCCAATGGAAATGGAAACGGAAGGGAAGACTTACAGATTTCCTCTCCCAGCTCTCTGGGATGAGAGTTGCTTCAAATGGCAGCATGTTCCCACCAGGTTCCAATGGGTCATACGCACAACCCTACCGCAGCCAGTAACACCCACCCTTTCCAGGGCCTTATTTTAGACGTGAGCCACACATCCAAACTTCAGGTTCAGTTACGTATGACCAGCTACCTAAAGCAACAGAGTACAGCTTCAGCCTCTAATGGCGCCAGTTACAGCGGTAGCGATTGCCTGTATTGAGTTTATTTTTGCCGTCAATATTCATGCACATGACTTTGAAATTAACTTCCCATCGATGTTTTTTTTCCACAACAGAGCCAAATCGTTCAGACACTCACTCAAAGGCAGGAAATAGTGGAGGCACGTTTAAAAGTGTCATTTAGCCGCTGCTTTTTACCCCATTATTTTGCCCTTAGTGAGGATAAATCTGTAGTTCAAATTAAGAAATCATATTTGACTCAACCTAATTCCGCCTCTTGTAATTCTAATTGATTTCATAATTCTCCCAGCTCAAAGGGCAATCTAACTTTTGCAAGGAGGGGGAACTTGTTTAAATTTTTATTCAGTCCCCCTCAGGATTTGCCTACCTTTGGAGTTATGAAGGACACATTCAATACTACTGTCTTGGTCCTGGGCAGCTTAACCTCAAAACACATGAAACCAAGCAGGGACAAGGTGTCCTTGCTGCTTATTAATAATTGCCAACAGCCATAAGCAATTTGCTAAGACCCCCAAATGTGTGTGGGGAGAGAAATGCTTGAGGCCCTTAAGGAGTAACTAATTACCAGCGATTTTGTAGCAGTCACCACGCAATTCCTTACGTGCTACCCTTGCAACGACAGCCTGGGTACCCTCCACGGTGCAGATATACACAAAAAGGGGTAGACGGTTTCAATCCTTCCGCTATTTTACAGTTCTCCTCCAATGAGCTGCAAAAGCCCTGCGTTTGCTCGCAATTAGGCATGTCCTAATTAAGGGAGGGACTCACTGCACTTGCAGCCTTGCAGATGTTGCCTGTGAGAAGGTAAAAGAACTACTTCAGCAGGTCACCAATTGTTTTCCTTTAACCCCAGTGGTTTTGGAGAGTGTTTTCAAACCAGAGAACCTTTTTTTCCCTCTAGGCAAGAGACGCTTGTGCTTTTGTAGCAAAGCAGAGCACACCTTTCCCTGTATTCCTGCTTAAAAGCTCAGCTGGCACGAGTATCTTCCTTCTGCAAGGTCTGCTCTGCACTAGAAAATCATTATCGTGTGTGAACCCAGTTGTATGCCGTCAAACCCCTTGGTGGTGTATGGAGCACAGCCACAGTGTCAGGCTGGCAGAAGGCCAGCTAGCCACCACATAGCCCACAGGAGTCCAGCTGGGACCAGCAGACACCACATGGCTGGGTCTAGCGCAGGTGCGAGGTCTTCACTCCTTGCATCTGCACCCAAACTTACGAGGAGCCTACAAACACAGGGTATCTTGTACGTGGCTGAGTGCTATTATTCATTTTGCCTTTACCACAGTTTTGAGCTCTCCCCATGTGTGACGAGGTCAGCAGCATGTTCACTGAAGCCTCAGAAGTTAAATCTCTCATCCAGACTTCAATCTGGAACGTTGGTCTGAACCGCTGCTCCAGCCTCTCATCTTTGCACAGAGGAGAGGTTCCTGGGCTGATGGCACTAAGGACCAAAGGGATTAAGCCCTTGAAATATACTCGCTGACCACCAAAGTCAGTCTAGCTTCACATGCCTTCATCGAAACTTCTCAGCGTTCCTAGAAAACCTGCTGGGACATATTTTATGGGGGTAGTCTCACCTCCACTGGCGGCCCAACAGATGGGATCTGCAAAGGGAAGGTCTTTCCCCGTCTTACAAGAGTAAGAAGGCAACCAACAGGCATAGTAAATATTGACAGCGATTATACCTTCCGTCAAGGAGGACGACATATGCGTGATTACACTTTCCTGCGCTCATGGCACCCTGTCCTTGCATTAAGCTCTCCAAAATCTGTTTGGTTTATGTTACGCAGCACATTTCAGTGATGCAGTGCTCACGTTTGTACCAACCGAAAAATGGCATCAAAACCTGGACTAGATTTATACCCCAACATTTCAAGGATAATTGCCCGTGCCGACCACGTCAAGTCATTGTCATTGCGTTGCTCTATGTTAACGTTCCCAGCGTTGTTTCTCCTCCAGTTTCCTCACATATAGGATACTGCAACCGGAAAGGACAAAAAGTGAAAGCGTACTGCAGGACCTAAAATACGTAGCTAGCTCTAAAAAGGAAGCAGAAATTATTACAGCAGGCTTGGCCAGGCTGTTTTTTTCCCCAGCACTGTGTATAAAATTATTTCCTCTGGATGCTTCTCCTTCCCTTCTTCTCCCTATCCCTCACAGACAAACACATGGGCACACAGGCACATACTTTTCTTCCCTCATTTTGTTCTACTTCGTGGGTAAATAGTCAATCCTTAACTATAATGTAGGTACCGGACTTGACAAGCAATTAAAGCAAACAATTTCCACTCATCTAACTTTGCCAAATTAGTCATCTGCCATCTGCTCGATCATCTGGCTCTCCTTGAGGTCTCACTGGGAAGCTGGACGCGCTCGTGCCGCTCAGGAGGTGGCGGAGAAGCCTCCAAGCCGGAGGGACGCGCCGTGCGGGCCCTTCCATCACTGCCCTGCGCGTGCCGGCTGCTGGGATGGAAACAGCAAACCGCCAGCCCAGAAGCTGTCTTTGCAAAGCATTTAAAACGCAAGGTTTCTCCTACGCGTGTGTAAAACGAACGTTTAGCGAGGCTGAGAGCACGGCGACGTAAAGGGAACGTTGTGTTTTCCTGAACAGGAGGAGGAAACGCTTTCCTGAAGCGTCTTCCACGTTTACGGTTTCGCTCTCATTGAAGAGGGTAACCACAGTAAGCGATTCACAGACACGCTCCAAGAGGGACTTTGTCGGGGCCAGCTCTCAGCACCTGCCTTCTTTGGGTAAGGCCTCGGTTGGAGATTGCACAAACGAGGAGCTTTTCGCAGAGCTCTGCAACACAGCGCTGCCCTTTGCTGCCCTCCAGTTTCCAACCCTCCTTGCTCATTTTACCAGCTTTCCGCTTCGGGCTCGTTACTGCCTTTCCCAATACGGTCAAGAACGTTGCAGAAGATCAAACGCGCTTTTCGAGGACCTACCCTCACGTGCCGCAGTGCCTTCCCCCGCATCTCTGCATCGTACCGGACGAATGCAGTGAAAATGCAAGCGGTGTAAAAACCTGACCTCCTCACAGGTAATAAAAAACAACTAAACCCAGCAAAATAAACACTGGGGCCCTTTAAAATGCCTTGACATAACTGATTTCGGTACGGCCTGAGCAGCCGGTGTCAGGGAGGCAAGGCGGCCTCCGGGTACTGTAAGAGGCAGGCTGGGGCAGTGGCTCCCTCTCCGCGCCTGCCTTCCGCAGACGCCTCTTTCCCGCCAGCCTTGCATTTCCCCCCCGTAAAGCGCTGTCCTGCTCTGCCCGTGGAGGAAACAAGCTGAGGGCCCATATTTGCAAACCGAGGGGGCGGGGGGGGGGGCACAGGGAAGCCTTCCTGGCCTCCAGCTGAGGCATCCCCGTGCTAGCCGCCCGCTCGCTGGCCGCGTCTCCAGAGGGCGGATCGGACCACACAAGCGCCGTCTCGAGCGCTGGGAGGCAGGCACCTGCTTAGCGTGCAGGGAGCATCGCCGCGGGGCTGCAGCGGCCACCCTCCCCGGCAGCTCCGCCGAGACGGACGGACGCACGCACGCACTTTCTGTTTTCCTCCTCTTTTTCCCTGGATACTGCCAGCGTTCGCATTCACTCGACTTAAATGCATTTTAACGAACGGTGGGCAAACATGCCCATTCTGTGCACACACCAGGGAGCGAATTCATGGCGCTCAGGCCCAGCTCTGACCTCCGAGAAACCTGACGGGCGCTCGGGCACCCGTGACAAAGGGAGCAGCGTCTCGGCTCTCACTACTGCTTCTGCAGCCCTGGGTCGCGTTTAAGGGGTGCCTGGCAAAACGAGCGCACTTGCACCCCGTCGTTCTCGCGCTGCATCAGCGATAACCACGTAATCCAGAGGCCACGTAATCCAACAGTTAAAACAGCTACAGAATTCAAATAGGTAAAGCAGCGGACTGCTTCATAAAGAACAACCACCCCAAATTCTGGCAGCTCTGCAGGCAAAGCTCTGGGAGGGTCTTAAACAGGAAGTCTCTGGTCAAACATTTGGGAAGTTTAAAAAAAATAAGAAAAAAAAATTCTCACCAGCAAGCAGAGAGTACTTCAGCACGAGCACACCGTGCCAGGGCTTGCACGTCTCTCATCAGCTGGGCAAGAGCAAACACCAAATTTCGGAGCTGCTTTGTCCGCCTGCTTCAAGGTGACTGGGTAACGCGGGAGAGCATGATTAAAGAAAATATCCTATTTTCGTCCACATGCATAGGTTTATTAAGCTGAACCTGCATGCAGTTGATTTTTGATTGATGAATACGAGGGGAGCTCGAGCAACACAATCACCTAGTCAAAGAGGAAAGTCCAGTTCCCGGAAGACAGCCGAACTGCTGTTATTTAAACCTGTAAGAATTGCAGGTGACACAATGGGCTTTACAGCCGTAATGCCCACATCACGCAGGGGCTGTGGGAGGCTGGCCAGGCAAGATAGGGTAAACTGGGTAATAAAACCAGTTATTAAATCAAGCGCTTTCGGATATCACTTCACCTGTATACGTTGGAAACACAATCTTTTTTAATAACTTAAGTTTATAAATGTGTCACAGCCTTTTTTCTCCTATACTGCACGCATAAAAATATACTGCCTAGTTTTAGGCTAGCATCTTCTCCCACAGACGAGCCTTCGTTTGTTCCGCTTCACACGCGTTTCACCCCGTTTCATACAAGCTGCTCAACCATCACTGCCACGGACCGCTACCGCGCGTGGAGGGGCACGCGTACACATACGCCGAGCTCCACCTTTCGCAAACCTGCATGCTTTGAATCAAGCCCCCGCTCCCACAGCTTCAGTCCAGCACAGTAGAAATAAAAAGCAAAATGAATTCTGCCTACCCTTCCGAGGTACTGAGCGCCTCCCAAAAATTCTTCTCATTTGCCCCTTTTCATCTACTTTCTACCAAGCCTTTCATTTTTACGTAGATTCATTTTCAAGCCTGTACGGGGCAGAGGGGGAGCGATGCTTCTGAAGTTACAACTGCTTCCCAAATGCACTGCAACTTCCAAATCTCTAATTTTTTCCCAGTCCAATACGTTGCTATCCCAAAACAACTTACAAAGCACAAGTATTTCTCTTGTTTCACCTCCCTCCGGAAATCACAAGACCAAATAACCACACCTGTAAAAATGGTGCGTTACGACTTGTTTACACATCACTTTGCTCGAATAGGTGTCCCTGCTAATATTGTTTGCTCTTCCTGTTGAGCTTTTTAAAATGAATCCCATATATATTTTATTAAGCTTTGGGTTTATTCCCCTCTCACGTCCCCCCTGCCCCCAGAGATTGCCCTTAAACTTCGGCCCATTGATTGCGACAGTGTCAATTTGCAAAGGTCAGCGGAAAGCTGCTTTGACAGCAGAGCACAGAAAGCGATTTTTAAATGAGCCATTTTCTCCTCCTGCCCAAAATGCAGCGCCAACAGCAGCAGAGGCCAAGGGCTCCGCTCCAACGGCCCGACCGGCAGCTGTGATGGCCTTTGGCTCTTCCAGGACCTTGGGAAAAATCCCCTGCTTCATTCCTGCCCTCATCGCTCCAATCTGGTTAAATTGCACCTGGGAAAGGTGAGGGAGGCAGATGCAGGCAGCGCGCACACCCTCCCAAACTTGTGACTGGGCTTTCGCCATTCCCCCTCCTCGCTTAAGTGATGCAGAAGCACGCACAGCACCAGCAAATTTACCCACTGCAAAACGCCCTCGAAGCTGCCTGCGCCTTACGGGCGAGTGGCGGTGAAGGTCAGCAAACCTAACCCGAGAGCAGCGAGCCTGCCCTGTGCTGCTCGCTAATTCGGTGCCCCCCGGTTTACAAAGCCCACCCCAAAACCAGTGCCAAAGGGCAAGGCTACAGAGACGTTTCAAGGGACAGGGTCCCCTCGTTTTCCCTTCTTAATGCCGGCGACGACTACGCCTGCCAAATGCATTCCCTTCTCACTGCAACGACAACAAAACCACCTATGCGGGCTGCGAGGAACGGCTTAATTAATAACAATTAGCCGCAGCGCAACTGCGATTCGGGTGGCGTTTTGGAGCATGAAGGAGAAACTCGATGCCTTGGCGGGTGCGCGCAGACACAAGCAGTTCCAGGCAAAGTTAATGCAAACGTGGTGGCTGAGTGACACTTGGATTCAAACGCGCTGTAGAATTACTAGATGATTTCAATGTCACAGGCACACGTCGTGCTCTTTTCATGAGTATTAGCCCCGGCGGAGTTTTAATAATATTTGGTCAAACACCTCAGAAGCACATCACTGGGACATGCTCATATTTTAGGTAGGGAGGGGATAAAAAACAAAATCCCCATCGTTGCTCCTAAAAGGGGAGCCCGGGAAGAGGCAGGAGGCGGTAGGAAACGCCAGCTGTCTAAAGCGGTCCAAGCACCCAGCAGTCACAGCGGGTTTATTGGCTGAGCTCCCCGCGCGGGGGGCTGCGTCCAAGTGCCTCCGCCTTAATCAGTGTCACTGCAGTCAAATGCAATTTATGTTTAAAGACACACGGGGAATACGAAGACAGTCCCAGCCACTACTTCCAAAGGGCTGTAGAAAGGTGCAGGCTTCAAAGCTTTGTGGTGGGGAACAAAGGGAAATTCTTAGCTCGAGACTAAGGGGACCCCGCTTACGGTTCAGCTTTCCTACAAAGACGGGACGGATCTCAGGGGAATAATTGTGCTCTGAGGACAACAGAAGTACCTGTGTTTTCTGGCAAAACATAACATACTGCAGCTTTCTTTCACTAAGAGGGAACTGCAGCTGGCCGTGCTTGGCCACGGACCCCTGGGCAGACAACCGGAAACCTTTTGGAGGTTGATGTGATACAGGTGTGACTCAGTGGGAAAACCAAGCGCTTCAGTCTCCTTGCCAAACAGTAAAAACAGCACTTTCTAAACCAGGCAGACCTGGCACATGCAGGTCAAGACTGGAAACAAAGGAGGGAGGCCTCAAAACCGTGCACCAAACCATATCTCCACGGAGCGGTGCGTCTCAGGGAAAGCCATCACATGTTCTGCAATGCACGTTTTCCTTACACATAAAAAAAAAAAAATCTAATCCATACTATTGTCATAACATGTTCTGAAATACAAAAACTGTTCCAGGGCTTCTGCCAGAGCCCGCAGGTCGACCTGAAGTACACCTCGGACCAGCAGGGACTTACCCTAAGCGTCCGTAGCACTGCCAGCCCGAGAGCACAGAACGAACTCGCACGTTGCCGTTGCTGCCTGCTGCTCCGAAGTCAGCGAAATAGAGATCGCCTTGTTCTGTACTTACCACCTTCTCTCTGATCCTTTTTTGCCACGTGCAGCTGAAGTATGGCACTAGATATTTATTTTCTCTTTGGACTCAGCAAGGTCCCCCATTTTGCCAAGACAAATTCCCACCAAACTCGAGTTTGACAAAACCAACCATCAAGAGAACTGACTTGGCGTCAGTCTCCTTCCCGCTGTTAGCGTTGGACAAGACAGACAGCGTTTGATAAACAGCTTCTGATTCGACTGCGTTACACGCATCGGCCTGAAAAGGCTTGTGGCTCTCCGTACCAGGAAAAAAAAAAAAGAAAGAAAGAAAAAACACATATACCTTACAGTCCATTTGGACTTAGAGAAAATGCAAGAAAATCCTTCAGGCACTCTTCAAACTCAAATCAAGGCTTTCTGCGAACATACTACTCGCATGTCTTCAGTTATTAAGGCGGGTAATATTCCCGCTCAAAAGAATCTCTTCTGGGGTAGCTGGCTGCCTGCCCTCAAATGCAATCCTACCCCAAATGACGTTGGGCTTGAACCTAAAACTGGCTCCGTAGATTCGGTTCTTAATGAAACCGCTTAAGTTCAAAAGGAGGTTTGACGCTTACTAAGTTTGAGCTTGATGTGCTGCTTTCCCATCTACGTTACAACTGTTTGTCGTGTAAAATACAGTGACCCTAATCCTCCTGAACGATTGCAGAAATCGCCGAGTACAGACGCCACACTGCAAATGTGCCACCTGGGGCAACTACACATGCTTACTGAAAGGAATTTTTTTTTTTTTTTTAAATCACTGTTTCCTCTGGATTAAGGGAGGCAAATCCTTTCCACTGTGCCTGGAGACACAGCTGGAAGCACCACCCAGAAAAACACTGTGTCAGTAAAACCACCTGCCAAAGGAGCCCCGTGCCCCGGAGCAGGCACACCTCGGTTGCACCTAGTGTGGCTGGGAAAGGGAGACACTCATCCTCAGCTTGAGCTGAAAACCCTTTCCGAGGCACACACGTACCAAGCTCATTCTGCCTCTTGCTCTCCCCTTTGCTCGTACTGACAGTTTATGATTAATCTCATCTCAAATTTGTCTTTTTACAATATCCCACCGATCTTTCTTTTTGTAATGTTCACTTTCCATCAGGTGACAGTTTTAGTGATTCCTCCTTTATTTGCATGTCCCCTTGAAGAAGCTTCATTTCTCCTTCTAATCAAGTCATTAATTTTCACAAAAATCATTCCCACCCTGAGATGGCTGGATTCTAATTTGTCTCTGTCACACAAATGACAAGTATCACCTCATTGCCATGCTGTGATGGTCCTCCGCAAACCTGTCTTTGAGTAGGAAAAGCACCAAGATTATTTTTCCACAGCCGTAACTGCTTTTCTCTGTGGCAGTTTGATTCTATCACGATCCTTCCTTCACGTACTTTATAGTAATATTATGCAGCTGCTTGCTTTTTATTTTAAGGCAGATCTTGTTCGCAGATTTTTTTGTAATAGGAGAAGTGGAGATTATTGTGCCAAAATTACTCTTCCTTTTTATCTTCTTTATGCTCTTTGCAAACACTGCCACCCAAGTGGGATGTCACCGTAGAGCCCCTTGCTGTCAATATAACACATTATTCTGAAACTCTTCTTCTGTAGCGTCGTTGGTAGATGGATTTGCACGTGCTTTGGTTGCATGTGCCACACTATAAGAAAAGGTGAACGCACCATGCATAGGAAAGAGTTTATGCAGCCATCTGAAATCTCACTGGGATAGCTCCTCCCTTTCTTAGTCTTCCTCCAACTACATCTCTTCCTCCTCCCATGCATTTTTTCTGGATCCCACGTTGTCCTCGCTAATTCAGGACCAGCGGTCAGAAGCTTCGCTCAGCACTTGCAGGGAAAGCTAACGTGAAGCCCCAGCCGTGCAGGACAACAGAGTGCTGTACAATTTGCAACTGGCTGCACTTGGCACCTGTCCCGAGGCCATCTGCAGGCGCTTAGCAAGAACCCGAGCCATTTCCTGATCCTCTGCAAAGAAAGATCGGGCTCTGGCTTTGCCTTCCTCAAAGCCCTCATCTCTGTGACCACAGCAGAGGCAGTATCTTACACAAGGCAGAAAGTATCACTAGCTAACGTTTATCTACAGTTATGCCCCTCTCCATACAAGGCTGGCCAGACTGCCTTGATTCACTATTTACAGATGAATTCCCTGTACTGCAAGTCACTAATGCTCCCGGCGCAGAGATTTTTTCATGCTCCAAGGAGTAAAAGCAAGCCTCGTTTAGGCTACTCCCCTTTATATGTAGTTCTGCTCTTCCCTTTCAGGCTCTTCCAAAAGGATGGCAAGGACGGTGCTTGCAGCTGGGCTAAGGCAACATCGCTAGAGCACTTGGTCGTTGCATGCAGCGCAGCAGCGCGCGACAGGCTGCCAGCGTTTCAGTACGATACTCCCCGCACAGCTGCAAGAAGGCCTTGTCCCCAGGGTGCACGACTCCAGAAATCTACCCCGAATCACGTTAAAATACAGTTTTCTTACAGACCTGTGCGTGGCCCATGCAAACTAATGAACTAGCAACCCCAGGATCAACCACTTTGTAATAGCAGCCCCAAAACAGACGGGGCAGGAAAGACGCACGTGCCTCCATCCAAGATGGGCTCTCCGTCGCGGGTGGGACCATGCATTACCCTCGCTGACAAGTTTTTTTTAATAGCAGATGCCAAAGAGAGGATTCAAGCACTGTGCTGCCCCATAACACTTCCTAAATTAAGGTCAGTGCTTAGGGATGAACACAGTAAGGTAGAGCCGTGCTATAACCCCGACTTTAGAGATGAAAAAAAATAAAAAACCAAAAAGGTAAGTGACTTGGGCCAGAGGTCACGCATCAGAAACATCTGGTAGAGAAACTAAAGACTGAAAGTCACAGTTGCAGAGCTCCTAAGCTCGCGTTGCAGCCTCTGGACCCTCCTGACTCCCTTTTTAGCCCATGGAGAGTTGCTTCTGATAAACAGTGCTCTCAACTACCAAGCCTACCAGGCTATGAACGGGGGCTTTTTTTTTTTTTTTTTTTTTTTTTTAAGAAGGAAGACCTTATTTCATGAATCAAAGCGTATCTGTGATTTTCTCCTGCCATTAACTGTGAGGCACTGTCTTGACATCACAAACTGGCCTCCCATAGTTTTAAGAGCGCTGATCAAGTTTGTGCTCATCTCATTTTTCTCTCCCTTGTTGAAAAGGGCTCAAGTCTCAGAGTCACCAAAACACTGTATTTGGAAAAAGGCTGTGGCTGCAATTCCTTCGCTAGCGATTCTCAGCATGCAGTATATATTAGATATCAACAAATTCCAACCCAACATCATTGAATAAATCAGGTCTTGCTCTTTAAGAGAGTTTACTTTTGCTTCATTAAACAGTCAGCGCGGTATGCGCACCCTCGAGGACTGCCCTGCCTTTTTGATTTCCTTTTTTTTGTTTCGTTTTGCTTACCATGCTGCCCTTCAGAGAACACTATGAAGAGTGACGGGAAAATAAAAACGGGATATTCGCAGAGGACCTGAAGACCTTGCAAAGTTTCTTTTTGCATCAGCTCAGCTGAGAATTGCCACCGAGAGGGAAGACGCTGCGGTTTTATATTCACATGGTGGCTGCGCTTCATACTGAGGGCGTCACGCCAGGGGAGAACGTTATTCGCCAGTTCAGTCGCCCAGTCCTTGCCCTCAGGGGTTTGGTTTGGGTTTTTTTTTTTTTTTGTAGCAATGCCTCTCCTTCCTCACCCGGCCTTCTCTCTTACGGGATTTCCTTCTGCCCCTCTTCTCCCAGAGAGGCTTGACAGCGGCTCCTCTGCATCCTCCACGGAGGCCTCACCCCTACGGCCACCCCTTACTTCCCCCAGCATCTCCTTAAAGCCCGTGACTCCCCTCAAATCCAGCTAAATCTGTTTGAGTGAAATCAGAGAAATCTGTTAAAAAATAACTAAATGACCAAATGCACCTGAATTACTCAGGTCCGAGTACTCCCCCAGAAACTCCCATGCCATGCAATTCAGATGCCAATAAAGCACTAGCGCTAATTTCAGTGCTGCCAGGATCAAGCTCCAAGGCACCAATTCAGCAAATTACATAAGCATATACTCAATTGCAAGTGCTCAAGACTCAGTTAATAGGGGTGAAGTGTGACTGAAAGGATTGATTTCACAGAATACTCTCTTCTCCCTCATTCTCCCTCACTTACAGGCTGTTATTACTTTGTGTGCAAACGTTGGTAAAATTTTTTCCAATGTTGTCATTGTACAAATCAATGAAATTTTCAACTGTAGAGAGGCAAAGCAGACGATAATTTCCTAATGGGTCTATTCATCGTTGAAGAAAGAGAAGATCAAATACATTGCTGCCCTGGAGTTCCATTACAAATGTGAACTCCTGGGGGGGGACTTATTTAAAAAAAAAAAAATCAGAATTAAACTGACAAATGTTGTGTTTTGCATTTCTACTGTAAAATGCTCTGGATGCATTGCAGTGTTTGATCTGAGATAAAATGCAACAGATGTACAGTGAGTGCATGGGGCTGGGGAGTGCATTTACCTTTTAATCATCCTGAAACAAAAGCTGTACAAACAACTACTTGTACAGAAAAGAACCATTTTCTTGAGCTGGAGGTAGCTCCACTATTTGTGAAGGTTCAGCTGGTCTGAATAAAATGTACGAGTTTAAGCACACCTCTTTTTTCCAGCTGAGAGCAATTGGGAGCACCCACAGATGTCTTTGTACTGGGGCAAAAGCTGACAGGAAAAGAGATCTCCATGTTTTGCAGGCTGTTTCTTTTAAGAAAGATATCAAAAAAAAAAATTAGGGAGATAACATCTGCTCTTCTCTTTCCTCTCCATCAGATCACTTTTATTGGCAATACTGCTCGATTCTGAAGTAGTACGCAACTTGGACAAAAATCACCTCAGGTTTCCCCCCCCCCCCTCCTTATTTTAAAGGACATCAACTATATTAACCTTCAAAAATTTGCATCTCGTTTTAAAAACTGAAGCCTTCCTTTGGCTCCTTAAAGAGCATTTAATCACTGCCTGGATTTCAGGCACGGCACATCGCTGCGCCGCAGTGACTGAAGCACTGCTTCCCTGGTAGTGCCTTTGACAGAAAGCAGGCCCGAGTATGGATTTTAGGTCCTATATTTAAAATATCTTCCCTAAGGCTGTCAGGCCTAAAAGATTTATGCAGATATAAGCATTTTCCAGAAGCGATGGAAAATCTTTGTGAAAGGAAGGAGAACTCTGAGGGGATTTGGGGGGGGGGGGGGGGGTGTTTGATATTTTCCCAAAATGAAAAAAAAAAAAAACCCTCCGAGAACAGTCGTATTCCCTTTTAGAGAGGGAATACAATTGGGTAAATGAAGCCTGAAAAACATTTGATTTCCTGAAGTTACTGAAAAAACAAAAAGAAATAAAGTCAGTTGTTTTTTTTTTTTTTAAAACTCCCCAACTACAATTTGCAGCATCCTGTGGCCCAGGCTGTAACATACTACTTGGGGATTATGGTTAGATTTGATTTTGCATTACATAAATTCACTGCTGTATATCACATGCACGGAGTTGCCACAAACATCAGATAAACAGCATCCTCTCCATCTTATTTCAACTCCAGCTTGCTTGGGGAGCAGAGAGAATATCCAGTTTTTCCTCCACTGAGGACAATAACAGGAAGCACACAAAAAAATTCATCTTTGCTTATACCTACTTGTCTACCTCTTTTTTTAACTGGCTTTTGGGGCCCACAGCAGTACTGTGCCCTCAGATTAAGTCGCAAGCCCTTTGCCGTTTCTGACTGATTTCACCTCCATCCCCTTGCCAGTTCCTCCGCCCCAGAGCCGCTGGTTATGGTTTTCCCTTCCTCAACAGCAGATCCCCAAAGAGGGAAGGAAAGGGCGAGCGATCCTTCTCGCAGGCCCAGTTGGGGAGCACCTGAGCGAGCTACTGGGGCCACCTTGCTTCCTTGCAAACCACAGCTCCCACCGCCTGTCCCGTAATTTAAAGAGTGGCTCTCTAGCTAGAAAACGCCTATATTGAACTGTCAAGGACTAGGGCTTCGACGTTAGTTTTGAACAAACCGCACATCTTCCGAACCCAATACTTGAAAACAAAGCGCTCTGGTATTGTTCACGGCCGAGAACGCTGTTCACGGTCAACAATAATGATGCTGTACCCTCAAAATCAAAGACACAAGGAAATAACATCTCACTCAACTCATCTCTCTATCGAGGACAGAAGTCTACTTGTTTTGGAACAGCAAGTGCTTAGCGTTTGCGAATGTAGCAGAGGGGACTACCCTTGAATCACCCAGAGCAAAGCCCTCTCTCCTGAAATTCAGACTCAGGCGAAAACTGGAGGGGAAGACTGCTGTTATCTTCTGAACAACCTAAAGTTCAAGCATACTTTTATAAAAATTTGAGTGTCTCAGCCTGAAAACACTCAAGTCAAAACAACTTGTGAAATATAGGAGACAGTTAGTCGGCATTAAGGTTACATGGACTATTTGGGTGGACTGCACACAAAATGCAGTCACAAGAAAAAACAGGAAATTTTGCGGCAAACTCACTCTTGGGAGAATTTTCATTGCAGAATCCAAAAAACCTGTCTAGAAGGGGCCCAAGGAGGTCACCAAGTCCCCCTCTCTGCCCCACTGCATAATCCTCCCTGTCATGATCTGAAAGTATTTGTGTACCCCTAGATCTCGCATGCTACTACAGATCAAAACGACTGCTGGATATAGTTCATTATATCTAATGACTACCTGAGGCCACTGAGTCTGCTGCTAAAATGAATGCACATACCTATAACGCCTCTACTACAACCCTGCCCGCCTTCTGTTTTCATCCTAATTGCTCCCATTTACCTGTCGCTGCCCTAGCTGCTCTACTGCAAGATCTGGAGGACTTGGATCATCTTGAAATATTCGTTTGTACAGCACCTGTGATGCCTGTTCCCTCAACCAGCTCTTTAATTCACTGTACAAAGAGGAATGGTAACCCAAGTAGTTCTCCTCTTCTTCTGTAAATCCAGAATAAAATGCACCACTTGGTTTTTTTTCCCCCGTCCCACCTACAGGACTTTTCTGCAGTCGCCCTCTCAGTGGCAGCAAGGGATGTTGATGTGCTGGAGGTCTCGGTGGAGAGCCAGAGCTGCGAGGAACCCAAATCACCCTTATTTACCCAAACCACCCCTTATTTATCAGCCCCTGAAAGAGAAGAAGGCCGACACGCACACACAAATTAGAGACAGACTACGTCCAGGCAAATCAATAAGTAAATACAGAGTAGGCAAGACAGTGCGAGCCTCCTCCAGATAGCTGGGGAGATAAAAGCCGACAGCTACAGAGCACGCAGCCTGCGCGGCCAAGGTTAAATATGGGCTCCCACTGCCATTATTTATCCCCGAAACAGCTGGGGAACTTCCGAAGCAGTTAATATATCACAGGAAGGGAGGAAGCGAGAGCGACTGTATAAACACACCTCGGGGCTGGCTACCGTCCCCACTGAGCGCCCGTCTCAGCGACGGGCTGCCGTTAGGCAGCCTCTCGCTGCCTCCGTGCCCACTGAACGCCGCAGGGAGGGCAGAGGACTGGAGCGAAGCAGGCCTAAAGGCGACTGACGGGAGGCTTTCGGTGAAACAACATTCATACGGCAGTTGGGCTGAGGGCTGCGCCTGGGAGCCCCTGTGCCCCGTCCGCCCCCGCGGCTGCTCTCGCACCGGGAAAAGGCACGAGAGGAGACCCAGTTGTGCATTAAACAGCGGGTCAAGGCAGCTATTTCGCTCGCCCAGGAGAAACACCTGAAACAATTCCAGCTAAGAGGAAGATATTGGGGAAAAGTTGAAAGCACCTGAATTGAACAGAAACTTTCCTGCAACCCTAGCCATAGAAGTCACCGTAACCGTAACTCTCGGGAACAAAATGTAATGCAAATGGTAATACAACACATCACAATTAGGGTATGTCAGACAGATGCCTTTGAAATGAAAGAATGGTGATAATTACTTTGTATAAGCAAAAAATTTGGTTTTAGTGTTCAGAAATCTTCTTCCTTTTTATATGGGGGAATGTAGCATCTGCTACTAATATAATGCACCAATAATTGAGGCATATAGCGTATACTCCCGGGAACCATAAGGCTGTTTCATTTATTCTTGGCCAACTGTGAAGATAAACAAATTTCACCGAAAGCAGTACATATGGAATCCCATCATCACGGAGAGCCTATATATTTCTGCAGGGAGGTAAGTACTGAAATACAATAGAGTATCTCCACTCTGAATGCTAATAGGACTAGCAGAAAAGGAGATAATACTACCATGTTCGACCTTGAATCCTTCATCTACATGGAGGAGGGACATCCAGGTTATCCTAGTACTTTCAGAGGGAAATGGCTTAAAGACTTAGGAGCCCAAACTTCCTCAAATAAAAATCAAGCTGGAAAGTCCAGAACTACTGTAGGCTCTTGCTTGAAACACTAGCAGAGGGGTCCATATTACAGATAAACATGCCAAGAGGTGAATACAACTACCAGCCACCACTTTGTGCACAAACACGACAGTAACAACGATGACTAGCTAAGACTCTCATCCATGGATTTATCTTGCACACAGGTGTTTCATTTTGAATCTGACAGCCAGCCAGCCCTGGACATATTTCGGGGGGAATCCCTCCCAGTTGCTGCAGGAGAGACTGGAGGAGAAAAGTGTCCACTTCAACTGGCACTAATTAAAATAATCCTCCTTCATAAGCGGTTTAGCACTTCAGCCAGATCCCTCACTTTGCTATGCCACAACATAATTAAAAACCAATCAGCTGGCCAAAGCGCGTGCCTGAACGGCACCAATCTTCCAGATAGTAACCCTAATGCAGGGTTTGTTCTTTCTTTTTCCACCGAGTTTAATGCTGCTGTCTTCATCAGGTAAGGCAGGCTGAGGAAGACGGCAGGAATTCTACTCAGCTAAAGCTTTCTGATTAAGGCCAGTGTGTATCATTTACCTACTGGTAAAGTAGGCACCAAGTGGTACCTACTGGTACAGTTGGTAAGCAGAGAGCAAAATGAAGACTTTGCCTAAGAAGATGTTAGAGGTTTTTTTTTTAAAAAAAAAAAAAAAAGCTCCCAACAGCAACGTTTCTATGGACTTCACAAAAGAGTTGTTTGGTTTTGCGTAATCTCACACTCCACTGAGTGCAGCGAATTGAAATCTATGGTAGAAGCTTTCAAACTACACACAGGACAACATCCATTTCTCTTTCTCTTCCCGGGGTTGTAAGCAAAGGCTGTACATCAGCTTTTAGGAAGCAGCATCTACATCTGCCTATGAATGAGTACAGTTTCCAAACAAGACTCTTACAAAAACCCAACCCAGTACCTCAGCTCCCATCGCCTACTAGGTGAATGAAAAGCAAATCCTTGTCTCAGAAACGCTCATCAACCACATTAGAACAATCTTAATCATTTTATTAACCTGTAATGAGTCTTACGAACCTTTGAAATGGCTACCAAGGACTGTCGGAAGTGGGAGAGGGCCTGCATTTAGGAGCAGGAAAGGGGACAGTCCACCCTGCTGCTGGGGAGGGTCAGGAAACGGACGCACAACCCAGTTTACACCATTTCTGTTCCTAACTTCTTCCAGGGACAAAGATTCTACAATCTACAGTCAATTTATTCCCGCGCTTTGCTATCCTCATTGTTAGAGAGATTTCCTCTAGGATCTAACTTCTAGCCTTCTTAGCTGCTATTGAGGACCATGACTCATCCACTGCACTTCTTCACTACGTTCTTTTACGCACACAACAATAGCCGGCTTCCTCCGTCGCTCCTTTTCTACACCAAACTTCTCCTCTTCATTTCCCTCCTAAGGAAAACTTACAACTTCCCCTCAGAAGCCACATTTTCTAGATCTGCACTCATCCCTACTTGCTGTGCTCTGGACTTTCCCCAGCTGGTCCACATCTTTCTTTCATTGTGCCCAAAACTGGGCACAATGCAACAGCCGACGCAGGGACTTCCCATGCTTTCATGTGATACTCCATTTATACAGCCAAATACAATGCTAGCTCTCCTTGCAGGAGCCCATGACTAGCTTTGAGTTTATGATGCCCGACAACCTCCCCACATCGTAGGCTAGAGGGAAACCCTTCACTTACTCATCTGTGCTCACCCAGCATGCTAGATGTTTCACAGAAAGGTCCTGCCCCAAACTGGAACGAGCTCCAATTCCAAAGTTTGCTCTATATAATGGATTTTAGATCTCTCTAGCTGAACACCAGAGCACCTGCAGGACCTAAATGAACCTTTTCCATTAACAGAGTGAAGAATACAAGATAAAGAGTACACTGGGTGAATCCCCTCATGGGCACCTCAGAAAATCAGTTCAAGCCACCCAGTTAGAGATGATGCAAGTGCTTCCTCCAGCCTCACCAAGAAGCCAACAGGCCCCCCCCCCCCCCCGCCTTCTTCCTGCTGCCAGCAAGGGGGCCGAAACACCAAGCGTGGCTCTGGGGGCCCAGGATGGATGAGGCTGCCAGCGTTCAGTCACCTACCTCGTCTTCTCCGAGTTGCTCGCGCCTCGCCTCACTTCCCTACCCCTCTGCCGGCACGTTTTACCTGATTTACTGACCTATTACCCATTTATATGAGGAGCTTCTTCAGGACCAAATTGAAGCCTCTGTCTCCAGGAAAGGCAATAAAGAAACCCCCACACAGGCGAGAATCATTATAGGGTGATATTTTACTCTGTTAGCCCATTAAACAACAGATAAAATACCAGGCAACTGAAATCACAGCAGTGGTGTCATCTCTAAGACAAGGCTTTTAACAGACTGCGTATCTTTTCTTCTTGGCAGCTCAGAAATGGTATTTTTTTTATATTTCAGAAGCCATCATCTGTAGAAGAGATTTTATCTCGTCACTTTGCAATGGCAAATCTATTTTCAGGACTGAACGGGTGTTCACAGGCTACTAATATCACTTACTATCACTTGCAAATATCGGGGTTACAAGTGTGATTTCTTCTGACCAGAAGGATGGATTTTATTTAGGACTAACCACTGAGACTTCAGAATCTTTAATCGTATTTCCTGGGCAGCAGCTAAAAACTTGTTTTGTAGCTTGGATTTGCTCTCCCTTCCCGGAGGCTGTGTACCAAGGTCTGCCTTTGCTAAGGAAAGGCTCCATGTTTCTTCTGCACTAAATTAGAAAAAAATTTAATGCAGCCCCATTGTTTCGTGGAAGCATCTTTAACATGATGCATAGTTAGCTTCCCAAAAGTCCCTTGAAGGCAGCTCAAGATAAATTGCACCAGTCTTGCCAACCCTGAACAGCCAGGTCCTGAGCTATTCAAAGTCTTGCTTCCAACGCTGGTGCTTCAGCACCCTGTGAGCCCCTGAGCCTGGGAACCGCGCATGGCTGGGGCGTGCGATGCTTTTAAATCTTACTGCAGTCCTCAACACCAGGGGCACTTGGAGCAGCTTAGGAGGACCCACAGAAAACAACAAAATTGCGTAGCCTGTAAAAATAAGTGTAATTTCAATTGTGACCATCACCAAATCCCAAAGTTAATTGAATTGCCTTCTGCAGTCTCCAGTTTAGGTTGAGCATTTGAGAAGCCCTGTAACTCTGCCATGCTGGTAAACCATCCTAACAAAGCCAGCATTGAAATTGGTTTGAAAAATTTCCCATTGAAGACAGGACTGGTTGCATTTACAATCCATCCAAAACATAAACACGTTCTGTTCTGCACCAAATCCCTTCCTGAGGTCCTGATGTTTGCAGAAAAGCTTTTAAGCTGCTGGGTTTTTTGTTTTTTTTTTTAATATCCAAAACAAAGCGATACCTTCTAGGAATCCTTAAACACCTACAGCAAGAATTTATTAAAAGAAGTTTTTATGCAAGTGACCTTTCTGCACTTCCTCTCTCCCTGCCTCCTGGAAACTTTTGTGCCTGCTCAGATATGTCAGCAGTTATGTTTTGTGACTGACAATTATCTCATAATGAAAAACAAGTCACAATTAATAAAGCTCAAAACTAATACCTGCTAAACTCATTTAATGCTTTAATGAAGTAGGAGGGAGTCTTATGAAAAGATTTTAAAGGCAAGGGACTCGATTTCCAATTAGACCCAACAATCATTCAAGAGCCTGCAGGCTCCAAAGACAAGAGACAGGGAAGGCAGAAGGGGGGGGGAAGGGGGGGTTCAGTCATTTTACCTGCTCCACACATTTATGAAAGGGAAGTCTCCAACCTCAAAGTGATTCTGAATGAGCGGGCCTCTTCGAGGGGGACAGTGTCAGCGTCTATTGATCTTAAAAGCTTGCTAGAAACTAACAGCCTATTGCTGGGCTTAGAAACACACCAGGCTTCTCAGACACGTATTTGCAACATCTGAAATACAAGCATCTGAAGCGAGCTCTGGTAGTAAATACAACTTGGTAACTATATAACGCATTTCTAAACACAGCGAATGTGTTGGAGGGGAAAATAAAATGGAAAAAAATGTCGTGCTTTAGTTCTGGCAACTCACGTTTGAAGGAAGCAGAGTCCTGCCAAGATGACCTCCTTTAGCAGCAAAGAGGCTACTGTAATGGAAGCAGCCTCAAAGCGACCTGTAAATATAGGAATGGCTTTGGCATGTAGCCAGGCCTGAATTCAAATAAACGAACAAACTTAAAAAAAAAAAAAAATCACACGCACAGATCCAGCGTGCGCTGCAGAGACACTGGCATGTATCCAGGTGCAGGTGCTGCGCCCACTTTCCAGGTGCAAACATGCATGGCACTGCCTTCTTGCATTTCATGTGCTGGCAGATACACATACACCAACCGGACCAAATCGCGTCCTTCAAGATACAAACCGCTCCGGAAACATACACAAGAACAGATATGAAATTCTACAGCAGGAGCAAATGCTGCGCTAGGAAGGTTAAGCGAGCGTCCCTTTATCTGGGACAGCCCTTTCGCATCTATAGTATTACTCCTGCAATTTATTTACTTAATTCCCCCTGAAATTAACGGTGACTACATGTTTTTTGAGAATTGGATTTTAACTTCTCATTTCCTGACCTGTCAGATGGCATTTCTCTCTGATGACTTCATTTCTAACAAGAATGACCCTTTCCAGCTGACCTTTCCAAAGCCAGAGGTTTCACATCCCTGGGATTTCGGGGCAAATAAGTGGCTAAATCCTTCTTAGCTATCTTTGAAGCTCAACTGCGGCTAATTTCTTCTAGGTGATAATGCTGTAGTTCACGCTCAGGCACGAACATAAGTCCAGGAGGATCTACCGAGGAATCACAGGACTTGCCAACAGGTGAAATAATGCGCACGCACATCAGCAAAGAGCTGGATCAAATCTCACCTTTCCTTCCGAATATGCTCACAAACATCTCTTCCTGCTCTGCCTGCAGCTTATCAACACTCTTACGCTCGTTAGCTGTTATTTACACAGCTATTGCCACCCTGCTGCTTAACCAAATTAACCCGGCACTCAGACTTTACCAGGAGGTAACCACTCACTTTACAGCACAGCCCTACTAGGGACGTGGACGGACAGACAGGAGCCGATTGCACAGGTAGGAACAAGCTGCCGGGTTGTTAGAGTTGTTTCTCCTCTCCTTACGCTTTCCAGTCACGATCTCTATTTTACATCACCTCCTGCACCTTTTGACTCACCCATACCACATGGACGCAGGCAAGCAGCTGACCGCTACAGCAAACCCCTTACGGCAGAGCCCTCAAATGGGAACGTGTTTCTTCACCTGTGTCACGTTCAGATGATTTTTCTGCCCAGAGTATTATACTTATCACTCATTTGTAATATATCTCTCTCATAAAACAAAACAAAGTCATTCAACACCCCTTCATTTTACAGCTGCTAAAGGTCATCCAACCACAAGTGCTGAGAGGATCCCGGAAAGCGAAATGGAAAGAGCACGTGCAATACAAGATGCTTTTTGTCCCATTCTCCCCATCATCCCCATCCACTTACTCTCTTAAAAAAAACACTTTAACGTACGCAACACCCTTCTCCACGGCAAATACTAGGACTCCAAGCACACAGAGAGCAGGCACGCTGTCCGCGCTCCTGCCGTCGTTCGGAAGTCCGAAGAACGACAGCGCTTCTTAAACATCCAGGGATATAAGCTGGCCATTGAACCGAGCTGTAAATTGCTGAAACTCCATTTACTGCGACGGCTCCCGTCTGGCTAACCAATGATTCAGACTGGCTCCCATCTTGTCGGGCGAAACAGGGTTTGTATTTTATTTTTACTGGGCCTACAAGAGTTTCACAGGGACCTAAAAATGAAAGTGCTTCCACCCTTTTGGCCAAGGCCACATACATTGAGTCCTCTATGCACATCCCCCCCAAGTGCAGGGCAACCTGCTCCCAACCATACAAAAACTATGTTGTGAAGCTGGGAAAACTCTGCTCGTTCTTCTCTCTGAAATTCCTCGCTATCTCTCTTAATTCCCACTGCAACCAGGAGGGAAAACCTCAGAGTGCCCCAAGCCAAAGCTTCGAGAAAGCTTTCCTCAGCAGGAACATCCCAAGAGGCGCCCAGGCAGGTTAGCTACACGTACCCATCTATGCTCCAAGATGCTGCCCAGCCCACGCTCTCACAGATTTTGACTTTTGCTCGGTCAGGAGCGGGGCAGTGAAATAGCAGCTACCACACCTTGCATAGCGTGCTGCTTTTCACGTGAGCCGAGAAGGTAAGGAAATGAGGCGAGTTACAAACGTCAGTGTTTACTAACTAAATACAAGGCCTAGGACTCTCATAGGGCTTTGCAATAGGAGACAGAGCTGCCAAACAGCGGGTTTAACTTTTCCCAGTTTGTAGAAGTCTGCAGCCACGTACAGAGAATTTACATCTCTTTAAAACATACCTCTTTTTTGACTTGCCTTTTGTGGGCCCGCTCAGGAATAGCGCATAGGCCCCCTAAGACAAGAGATCACAACCCGAAAACCCTGCTCTAGAGGGATCCCGAATCGTTTATGGGGGTACGGTCCCTACACGCTGCCTGTTTTATACATACAACCCTTTTGTCAGCTACTTATGCCAGAATACAAAACCCTGAACCCCAGTCTCCTCTCTGAAGCCAGATGTTTCCCCTAAAAACTACATGCAAATTCAAAACCACCCTTACCCCAAAACCCAGTGAATTTTCTCAGTTATGTTCAGAAGCTCAGCTCCGAGTAGCATGCTTGACAGTGGCAACACCAGACATCTTGAACCTCCCCAGTTCCGGGGGAGAAATTCCCCCGCCTTGCTCAGCCATTGACAAGCAAGACTCATGAAAAAGGCTGGAATTACACACCTTCCGAGACAACCTTGCTTAATAAAGATCTATGTTACATTGGAAACGTTACAGAAACGTTTCTGTGGTGGCAGCACCCCCCACCCCAATGAGATCTCCTGTCCGAACCTCGCCGCCTTCTCTTCCGTGGCCCAACCCATCCGAGGAGCAACAGACAATATTTTAAGTTATTCTTCCTTCCTTTTTAATAAAAGGTTCTCTCCCTCCATCCCCAAATCAAATTTAAATACACAACAATAAAACATGCATTAGTCTTCCTGTCAAAAACTGCCATCACATCTCAGGTAAAGAATACAGATTTGGCCCCAAGGCTGCAGTTAGCAAGGTTTCATTTGACTATTAGGTTCTTCAGGAAAACAGAAAGATATCTATCTATGCTGACACAATTGAGATTGCAATAGCCAAAACACAACACAGCTGTTCCTTGAATATTTCAGATAAAACTCTGCCATAATTGATAATATTAAGACTGCCTGTCTCCCTCAGTGCCCTGGTACAATAATCAGGATGCCAACAGGAATATTTGTCACCCTTTCAGCTGTTGAGGGGCTTCTAAAGATTTAATTTAGGTTATTATTTTCTATCTCACTGTATTTTTGCATCACAGACACTGGAAACCAAGGCTGCTCGAGATCAGTGAAGAATTATCCACCCAAACATAACCAGAAAGGAAATCAGATCGTGAACCCCGCAAGCTCCTTATGCTGGGAGGACACTGGCTTCTCAACGCAGCCGACCGATAAGCTCGTGCTTATGCTTAAGCACGGGAATCAGCCCACCGACTTCGAAGAAACTTCTAACGCGCTCCAAACCAGGCACGCGTTTTGGCCCAGACGCGCGTAGGAATCAACATCCCACGACGAACACAGCGCTACATCTCAGACGCTTTGTTTGATCAGAGCATGGACGGGGAAAGCATCAGTTCACGCATCATTACCAGAACTGGTTCTCTATGAAATCAGAATTTTCTCCACCTCCCCCTCCCCCAAATAAATCTGCATTTTTACTCAAAATAATAAGATTTAACACTTTCAAAGGTTTTTGCATTTTTTTTCCACCTTGTTTATTGTGGGAAGTAGAAGTGTATGATATTGAAGCTTTTTCCCATCCAAGTTTTTGTTTGTTCTTTCTGTTAGCCAATGACTGCAAAAGTCTAATGTGTAAGATATGGGGGCGTTTTTGTCATGTTTTCACTGTTCCTCTTGCATAACATTGTCAAGCTGAGAAAAATGAGAAACACTTTAGAGTAACAGAGGAGAAGAAACGTTAAGGCATGACTTATAATACTGCCTTCGCTAACAGAGGAAAGTTAGAAAGAAAATCAAAAACAACCATTTGAAATTTGAAACAGCCGTATGAAAATCGATCCCATAAAAAGTGGGTCTTCAAGTGAGACATTCTTGCAATAATCGTTTTCAAAGGCCCGACTCTGGGTCGCCACTGATACTGCAAGACCTACGTGGTCTAGTATACTTTTCCTAAACGGCATGCAACACATTATCTGCATAGCTTTCACAGACTGAGGTTTGAGTTTGTCTTGAAAGTGTGCTGCAGTATGTAAAAAAACACTCAGTGCGGAGAGAGAGTGTACTAAAAAAGAAAAAAAAGGTTAAAAGTAGCAGTTAATTACATACGAAGTCTATTTTAGATGTAAACCTCAGTAGCCTCCAATCAATGACACTAAATTACAACGCAAGGTATTATTTCCCTCAGTTATTCCCTAATGCACAAACTCCAATGAGTTCATTAAATACATAACAGCAGACTACCCTATGATTTTAAGCATGCTTTGAGAAAGCATAGAAGCTCTATAACATATTTCGCAATAATCTATACAAAGCTTTCAGGAAAGAGGTTAATTATGGATTAAATAGTCTTGCTTGCTTTTGAATCCTTAGGGTAGTGACTCTTAAGACGTAGTATACAATCAGAATTATCTTTATTCATAGGAAGGCTGCGATTCCTCCTACCCAGTGTTAGCCATCCAAATGCATAACACTAGCTAGCGTTACTACTAAGTTTGCCTACGGTCTGGAAGAGAGAGAAAGCTACTGAAAGAGGGCAATTCAACTTGAAAATGATTGCTTTAGCTGGGACAAATTAAACTTAGAGGTACCCACAGACTACAAAGGGAGCCTGGCATGCTATCTTAGCTAAAGCACACAAGCAAGCTTGTGCTTCAGCATCTTTTAAACCTCACTGAACTCGGTCTTTCTAGTTTCTGAACATAGGTTTATTTAGACTTCAGCTTCTCCTCAAAAGGAAGTTGCTAAAAACGATACAAGTTCTCAGGGCTGGGATTCAAACAGCCAAGAGAGTTTGGGTGAGATGTCGCAGCATCTCTGTCAATCTGAATTGCTTTATTTCCCTCTTCAGGGAATGAAATTAGTTAGTTAATACTATTCAGCGAACAGCGATCATTTCCCTGTAAGCTGACGTACCACACTGGCCTGTTTGGTGCATTACAGGACCCACAGCAATCCGACGTTCAGACTAGAGACTGCTTCAGTGAAATCCTCCTCACCTGGAAATAACATGACCCCTACTAGTGAAGCATTAGCTCCAGCATATTAAGGTTAAGGAAAACTAGAAGCCCAGGGTACCCCCGTGAATCATACCTTTTCTGGACACCTACCACTGGCCACACCAATTCCCACAACAGGGAATCACGCAGCAAAGGCAGTGCTGCTGCCATCCTATCCTTGACGCGGTTTCCCGGAAAACCACCCCCGCGTGCCATGCGGGAACGTAACGCGATACAGGGTTAATCGGGGAGGACTAAGCACTTGCTTCTTCAGTTACTCGTTAGTTAAGTACCAGAAAGAAAGCCTATAGGCTTTAATCCCCGCAAAGTACAGCAACTGGCATGGTTGGGATCTTCCAGGAAAGCTCTTCACTGTGTATGAAAACCACATGCGACAAGTTGTAATGGTTTTGCCACTGCCCGTAGCTGTAATGTTCACACTTGGATGTCAAAGACTGGCTCAGAGGACCATTCTCGGGGGCCTTCCCTTGCTCTGCCACACAGCAATAGCCAGGCCTCAAAATAACACCTCTATCCAGTGCAAACTTCTACACTTCCCTTGTTTCAAAGTACTGTGTGCTTGGAATATGCCGACTGACGCGCTAACTGCCACAGTAACTTTGGAGATATGTTTGCAAGGAGAGAAACGGAAATGTGTTTCACATCAGGATGAAAAAACCCTAACCTTGAAAAGTGTAACAGAGATGAAACGCAGATTATTTCCAAAATAGCAAAGCAAATGACCTGGGGAATGTTTTACTGAGTCCCAAACGACGGCTCCACGTATTTCACCCATGCGGAAGGTCAGCTGCCCTGTTTTCTCGCAGCATTTTCATTGACCTAGAACACAGCGGGCTGTCAGCGGGATTTCAGTTGAGGTTTTTCTCTTAACGGGAATCATACTATTGCCATGGATGGACTTCTGGAGAGTGGCTTCTGACTTCCCCAGAAACTTCTCTGCACCACGAGTGGGAGAGAAACGAAGAGACAATGTTAGCAGGAAGAGAAACGCTGCATCAGTACGCAGGGAGTGGGGCGTCCTGGTGGGCAGTAGCTCCTCTCCCCCTCCCCAAAAGCCAGCGACGGTATTGGTTTTGGAGGACCCACCCCAGGTTGCCCAGGAACAACACAGGTACCAGCTTGCTACCGGCGCTACTTACGTTCCCAGCGAGTGCACCTGTTTTCTGCAAGTTTTGCAGTTACACTGCTGACAGATCGATCCTGGGATTTGCTTTCAGCAGGGAGGTGGGAAACCTCCTCCAGCACTTCCTATTTTTAAACGGCTGAACTTGTTTTGTGTTTCCTAAACCATATTGATCCACATGGCTAATGACAGTTTTTATTAAAGCTCCCTTTTGCATGCTCCGTCACAGAGGAAGCCTTGGAAATTACCATCGGTAATACAAAAAAAAACGTTTGAAATCTATTTTACTGCATGAGTCTGCTGCCAGCTCTTCCGACGTGCACAAGCGAGTATCTGCAAATTCGTCCTTCCTGTGCAGACGTATGGATGGATTGCTACAGAAGCAACGAAGAGGGCTCATACAGGGGTTTCCAAGTCACCACACACTTTTAATTTATTGTGCCGTCTTGTCCATTACACGATGGAACAGTAACATTTCATAGGCATAATCCTACAGTTCACATATATTGGAAATATTAACGAAGAGCAGATGTTGCCTTTGGCACATCCATTCCACGCGCTTAGAGAGAAAGAGCCTCTGCTTCGAGGAGAAGAGGTCCTTAAAGCTGCAGGAGCAGCAGTGCTCTTCCACGAGTAATTTACCTTTCAGTTTGATGGTGGGGCAAAAAGAAAAAAGAAAAAAAAAGAAACTTAAAATTAATTCCCCACCCTCAGATTGTGAAAAGGTTTGGGTTAGTCCAAGTATTTCATTTGCACACAGGGTATTTGTCAAAATGATTGCCTGGGGGAGGGATCACATCCCCGACAGGCGGCCCGGGGTGGGCGAAGCACCCTTTTGAGATAGCTGCACTGACTGAAAGCTTGTGCGTGAACCTGCCAAAGCCTGATGACAAACAGAAGGGAAGGAGTAAGTCTGCACCCCAGAGAGGCAAATTTCTGTAAGCCCTTCCCCTGTGCACGGCAGCATCCGCACCTGCCCGGGGCTCAGTCACGCTCCCCACGGAAAAGGACGACCCTGCGTGCCTGCTCCTTGTCACCCTGGGCTCTCATCTACCTCTGCAAAAAGCACCTGCCAGACTAATACAAGAGAGTCACTTTGGGGGAAGTGCAAAGGAAGAAATATGCCCCCAGCTGAAAAATATATATATATATATTTTTTTATATATAAGTTTTCATAATCTGGATCTAAACCATTGTTTTCCTCCTAGAGGAAATGTAACGTACGTTTCAATAAAACAGTGCTGCTGGGAATTAACAAGCTAATAAAAAGGACTTTTAAGGATGCATTAAATTCAGGTTGGGGAACTCTTGCATTTGCAGCATAAATGCTAATAAAATTATAAATCTGTTATTAACTTTTTATGTCTCTGCCAAGCGATAAAAGACTTTTAAAAGACCATGTTAGGAAGGCTACAGACATAAGTTTTAAGATAAAGGAAAAAAAAAAAAATCCAGACAATGCAAAATTCACAGCGCCTGAATTCTTCATACTATTTTCTTCCCCTGAAAAACACACCGGTATCTGAGATGCTGGGGAAAAAATAAAATAAAATAAAAAAATACCCTTGACTACTCTTTCAAAAGACGATCAATGGGTTATGCCGCCAGTTGCTGTCCCAGAGGAGCGCTTTGACGCCTGTCGTTGACACGACAACAAGGCGGCCCCGGCGAGCCACAACCGGTGCGGCGTTCCTCGGCGCGCTCGTCCCTGTGCCAGCTTCCGCCGCCGCTCCAACTGCTGCACCCAGACAGGCAAGTACAAGGAGAGACCTCGGAGACGGCCACGCTCATTTCCAAATGAATTTAATTAGCAGAGGAAGGGAAAGACTGTAATCGCTTCAGACTGGCTCGCAGAGCGAGGATGCTAAGATGGGTATTTCAGGGAAGGGCCTCACCGCATGGGCCACCGGCAAAAAAACATTTTGCTGTAGCCCATGTCACGGCTTGGGGGTGGGGGGAGAATAATAATAAAAAAAACTTCAGATGAGATAAAAGCTTAAGAGTCTTTTGTTTTGGTTTGTTTTCACCCTTATTAGCAGAGCGCGCTCTCCAATCCGGGAACCGCTGAGCAACCCTGAAAATTCAGCACTCGAGCAAGTGAATCAATGGGTGCTGAGGGGCTGTTCTGGCTGACCTCAGCAGCGGCACTGCAGCTTCCAGCTTCTGTCCGAGAATAAAAGCAACAGTAGCTTTAATGGACCAACCGACGTAGCGGAAAAAGGAAGGCGACCGCTTGGAAAAGGCAGGCGACCCAAAGGCTTGTGCCCGCTTTACCCACCTATGCCATCCGTCTCTGCAAACACAACCCCCTTCCCGCAAGCCCCGAGTCCTTCGTGGCTTTCAGCCATCACAGCTTGTTTCAAAATCTGCATTAGAAGTCTTGCTTTCATGGATTCACTCAGAAAATTAGACAATTGGGGCTATCTTATGCCGTGTTTCCTGCCTGGTGTCACTCGAGCCAAGAGCTCTCCCCGCCACGCATGCCCAGCAGGTAAACCTAGCAAAACCCCAACTCTGCCTGAGGCATGTGTTTAAAAAAAGCTTCGTGAAGGAGCTGACGCCGCACACGGCACGTCATCAGGGAGACACCAACCCAACTGCGACGGAGATGAGCGCTCATCATGTCCCTCCCAATCCTGAGTCCCCGGCAGGCCTTCCCGTCATCTTCCTCCCCTCCTGAAGGGAGGGGAAACACGCACTCTGCTTGCGATCCTGCGATTCAGCCGAGCACAGACTCTCCCCCCCACTTTCCAACACTAAAAAAACTAAAAGCCCAAACTTGTTTTGAGATAACGTCAAGGGAAGATGGGAGACTTCAGACAATGGAGCAGGTGGTCTTCAGATCACACCTCACATTAAGCTCACGCGGCCTCCTCAAGGCCACGAAAGACATCGACGCTTTTCAGCACTTCTGTGTTTGGCTTCCTCCCAAGTGCTTTTAGGGGACTAAAGCAGGACTTTCACCCTAAGTTTCCACATGCAAATCATCTGAGAAATAACAAAGCTGCTGGGATCAGTGGGAATCTTCCCAGCAATTTTATCGGGCCTTCAGCCCCTGCCCTCACACCGATACTCATCCCCGAGTCCCATTGTGCACCAACATACGCCAAAATTTCGGTTTCTCTCCCCTCTTTTGACTGCCACCCCCAAAAGAGCACTGTCTGCTTCTCATGGAAACGCAGAGCCAAAGAATGCAAGCCAGTAAAAGACTGCTTGATCTATTTATTACCCTGCGTCACGTTAAAGCGCTTTCTTCAAAAAACAGAAAACACCCAAAACGGGAAGTATAAAAAACCCACCCAAAATCTCAAATAAAACCCCTAACAAATTGTCCCATCTTACTCCTTTTTAAATAGGTTTCAAAGAAAGCAGAGTCAAGCCCTCAAATACCCTAATATCTAAAAACACAGCATTCTGCCTCTAGATTGGATAAACAGTAAACTGAACAGCCCTTCATAAAACCAGGTATTATACACACACAGCAGCAGTAGATTACTGTTTCCAAGTGTCTTGAAAATAGGAACTACATAAAACTCTCCCTCCTGCAGGAAACAAGGCTTTCGGACGGATACCGACTTCACAACATCGGGCACTGAGTTGCCAGGACATTAGGAAAAAAAGTAGCAGTGGTCACCAGTTTTCCATTTCCAAGGGCAACCGCCCAGCCCAGCAGGGTCCTGGGAGCTGCTCATTGCTGCTCCCGTGAAAGCAAACGCAGAAACAGGCAAAACCTCCCCGGGCTCTGGGAGCTCTGATTTTCCAGGTCATTTAATCCGCGTTGGCAAATACTAACGACCGAGATAGGCTGAGTATTTTAAGGGGAATACTCTTCTCTGCAAGATAAGCACACCTCCACACTCGGTCAGCTTTCAGCGTTGTATGTTTTTAACCCAATCTAATTTCATCTACAAGGTATATGCTTTGCTCAGAAGTAAATAATTACGGGAAGACAGAATGAAAAGAAAAGAAAAAAGAAAACAGGACTCTTGACTTTCCTCCTCAAGTTCTTGTCTCTCTTCACTTGTCATAATGTTTAATTACCTAATGGCTGTTGATTAATCTCCCTCTTTATTATCAGCTAATCAACATGCAGCTCCTACTATGTCAAATTACCTTAAAACGATAAAAATCAGTGGAGTGTGTTGTTTTTCCCCTATGCAGCACATGAAATCCTACCTGAGAGCAATACTAGAATATCTTTAGGGGGCACTGGAGATGGTCGCTTCGCACTGACGTTATCCTATGTATTTTGATCCTGGTCATGTTTCAAATTGTAAAGTAAACGTACTGCTGTTAGAAAATTCGCTACAGCAAGTTTTCATAGTGTTCTCGCTGCAAAGTGGTCACAGTGCTGCAGACCGTGCTTCGGTACCAGATAAATTGACCATAACAAAAATTAGTTAACTCTTCCATTTCAACTAATTCACTAGAATATAGAAGTAACGCAACTCACTTTAATGAGGTTTTGCTGGCGGTGCCGCTGATTGAAAGGAACTGGAAGACAGCAACATTCACAGTAAGAGTTTATGAGGTACGTGCGTATCTTACTCTACTGTTCAAAACCCCAAGGGGCCAAAAGTACAAAAGCCACATTAAAACTACCTTAAGGTCACGACAACAAGCAATTAAAGAAAGCGACACACGAGCTTAGTGACCGAATTCGAAAAACGTTACATTGGCAGCACGCTTGAGTATGACAAACGGACAGCTCTAGAGAAAGCAGGGAAATGACGATTTGCACGGCCAAAGCCTAAGGCACCCAACTGTTAATGCAGAGTTTTCCTAAAATACCGCAGGTCTTCCCTCTTCAGCGCGGGAACGGCGGCATTACGTCCGAGGCCCTGGCCGATGACCTGCTGGTACCACTGACTGCCTGGTCGTCTCTGCAACGTGAAGGAGTCACCCAGTCCTCAGCAATGTTCACCCCAAACCGTCGGCCTCATCCTGGCAGATAAAGCCCCAAACGCCCTTGTTTTTCCGCTGCTCTTGCATTCCAAGACCAACCTATTTACCCTACCGATACGTGGCACAGTACTTGATCGCTGTTTTCCTTTCGAGTTTGTAATTCAGCATCACACAGTTCGGCTGATCTACAGGAAACCGCACAGCTGTTTACCAAGTGTTTTTCCAAGATCTCTGATAGTTAAGCAGGGCTAGAGGACAGTTATTGCCCTTTTTTATATGCTTTCAGACACGTTACGGACAGAGAGTAGCCAAGGAGATGTTTTTACTGTATCTAACAATATCCATTCACTCCCCCAAGAAAGTCGCACCGAAGTATTATGAAAGTCACACAGCACACTGACACAGCCCTGAGGTCCCGGGGCCAGCTAGCTGTGTCTCTTAATATACTCTAATTATCTTAGGAAAAAAATTTAAATGAACCTAAGATGCCGTCTGCAGGCAGCCATTCCACTTTTATTTCCCCAGGCTAGAAGATTTAATAGACTGTCACCCATGGACCTCATTAGCCCAAGCGTGCGAGCCTCCTCCACCAAGCTGCCACGGCACTTTTGTGACACACAGCAACGCACAATTTAGGCGGTGCGTCAAGATTTGGCTGGGATCACTGCACCCAGGTCAGTTTGGGGGTTGAGTTACGCTAGCTACTTCTTCAACAGCAGCCTAAAAGGCTTAAACTGAACCAGCCTTTTCCTAGGAGCGCCCCTGCTCCCAGGCTCACAGCTGGCTAAAGCCGTCTCCCCGCAGCCTGGTGGGAGATTAATCTCCCTGTTCCACCTCGCCAATCCCACCTCAGTCTGCACAGTCACTTAGCCAAAAATTCAGAGGAAAACCAGAGTAATAGAAACAAATAAGAGCACAGATGACATAGGAACTATAAATCTTTTCCAAGATGCTTGCAATCGCATATTCCTCATCGTTTCATCATCGCAGCTAGTACTTGTTTTCAGATATGCTGCGGGCCTTGCCTTTGGTGTCCTAGCCAGATTATTTTGGCAGGACTGGGTCTGGCTCCGCGCCAAGGCACTGCTCAGCCTTGAGATCAAGGCAGAACGGTATTTGTTTTGCTGCCGTGTAGTACCAGCTTAAAAGAAATACACAGACATAATTTGTGCCTTCTTCTAATCGCAAGAAAATGAGCAGAACTCCCACCTCGATCACACATGAGACTTTGCAGGTTCCTGAAGACTTTGCCTTTTGTTTTTCTCTTTTTTAATCTTCTTTCTTTTCCGTGAAAACAATGTCACCTACGTCAACAGACTTTGGCCAAAGGCAACCAAGCAAAAAATCCTTGCCAATTTTTTTTCTCTAATAACATTCTTCAGATGTTACTTTGCCAAGTATGACACTTCGACTTTGCTATGTCTCAGTTTAAGCACCCGTGAACTCCAGGACCAAGAGTTAAATTTGAAGGTGCACATCTTCAAGGATAAACGGCTTTTCCTTCCCCCTCCCCTCCAACTAAGGATGTTCTAAGACGTTACCATTTGAAGAAGATTTAAGTAACGTCAGAATACGCACCGGCGTTGTCTGCCAAACAGCTACGGAAGAAAAATCAGATGGGAAGCACTAACAGACGTTGTACGTTCGACACCGAAACCATTCCATAGCAATGCCTGCCCTGGTGGGCCAGCAAGGCAGAAAACGGCGCTGTCCATTCTCATCCTCCCAGTTTGCAGGCACGAAAATTAATCAACAATAAACAGGGAAAGGTCGTTAAAGAAATAACTATGAATTCTTTAAAAGATCCTAAATCAACCTTTTGAGGAAGCAGCAGCAGCAAGGAACTCTAAGATACACAGCTGCTTTACTGGGATATAAAACTGAAGAGAGGTCAGGGCAGGAGGCGAGAGAGGTGGGTCAAGATAAGCAAGCATTAGGTGCTGCCTGCTGGAATTTTAAAAGCCTGTTTCTGTTCATTCAACTGATGTAGCCTTTATGAACATGCACTAAATGCAGCACTTCAATTTCACCGTGGGACTTTGCAAAATGCTTGGGCCAGCCTCAAGTGAGGGCTTAAGGACTGGTCCAGGGCTTCCTCTGCTATGGGCTTCCCCTGGCAGCACAAGGGTCCAGATCACACCAACCTCAAACCGGGTAACCCCAAAGGGCTTTGGGCTCACCACCCCTTCTCTCCTGCGCATCAATTAAAAGTGCTATCAATAATGTACTGCGTAAAAATCCTGGGAAGATAACTACCCACTTACAGGCGCTTTTGATTAGGACCAAACAGATTTACTTGGACAAAGACCTTGCCACCCTGAAGACCAAACGTTTCATCAGGAACGCTTCAGGTTTGGCTGCTGGGAGTTTCCTAAGGAAACTGCGAGCTGTCTAGTCCCAGGGCAGAAAAACTCCACTAAGAGCTGCCAAAAGTCGGGCGAGCCAGAAGCTCAAACTCCGGCCTCTTCCATCCCAGACCATTACTCTATCCATTAGGTTATGGAAGCACACTTCCTTTGGGAAAGTTTTGTGCAAAGTCATATGTCTCCATAAAGCGTTTAGGCTTAAACGAAGTGACAGATAAAGAGGCTTCGCACTACACGAGCTACTTCCAACAGGCTCGAGGAGCTTTGGAAAAGCTTAGCAGTGAAAGAAGAAAGCCACGTGGCTCAGAGGGACGGCAGCTACGTTTTTACTGATCTCGCAAGCACAAGAGGACGCGTCCTTTCAGGAGTGACCAAAATCAGCAGCTTTGTTTAACCTGGCAACTAGAATCACCAGGTTTTTAATCTGACAGTTGGAAACATGAGGGTTTTTGCATGCTTGCTTGATTTGTCTGACAACGTTACCTTTTACCACGTAATTTTGGCAGAAAACAGGTTAAATACATCTTCATCTATTTTGAGTTCATTGCAGCTAATGACTTTGAACTTAAAAGTCTGTTAATACTAAATAGCTATAATCAGGCAAACATGCTGAATTACCATAGGAAGCAAAAGGTACCTTGAAAGTAGAAATTGCACAGACCCATGCCAAGAAAATCGGACGTCAATGAATGTTGTTGGACTGCTCTCTGAAATACCAGGTTTCTGGCCCAGACAAACATGTTTCTCATCTACAGTATTTATCTCCTGCCAATATAAATCCAGCCAAGCTGGCTCCATCTAATTCTCACTCAATATGCCCTTGCAGAAACAAACACTGAGAAGAGAAGTCTTTATCAAGAAACAGTCCTGTATACCGCGTAGCAACTATCATTCTTATTCAAGGCGATTATCTCTCCAGCTTAGATACTTCTCCTCTTTTATTCTAGAGGCACCGCTTAAGGAATAAGGACAGATGAAATAAGAACTCCAAGGCTCAGTATTTAACAAATTCCCAAACGCAGTCAAAAGCGCTCGAAATTTGGTGGGTTCTCTAGGTCTTTGAAAGATAGCACAAAACATGGCCTCACTCAAGGCAATAGGAGACTGCCTTGCTAGAAAAAAGAAAAAGAGAAAGAAAGAAAAAACATCCCACACCCACGCAAACCACGATTTCATGCCCCGTTCTTAAAGGGAGCTGAAAAACTTTGGACAAACGAAGGTGGGCTGGGAGGGCCGAGCTCCTCTGATCACCTATACCCGCAACCGCGCTGAGAGAGATGATTTCAGCCACACGGCATGAAGAAAGGCTTGCGTAAAAATAACGCCAAAAGGAAAACATGCAACCACTACACACACAAGTTGAAAAGTAAAATCAACATTTAAAACGCATCTTTCAGGACACTGGCTCAAATAGCATCTCAATATTTACAAGATGTTAAGTGAAAGTAAATATTTTGATCTGGTGTAAAAACATGCACTGCACAATAACAGATGCCTGCAAATCACGTGAGCGTTTCTGAAGTGTGAAGGCTGACTGTCTCGAGTGCCAAGTCTATCACAGGTTTTGAACCAAACTGAGAAATCACTGAAGTCCTGTCCACGCTATTTAAGAGCGCAGTATTTATTCCTGCTATCTTTCGTTAAACAAAACTCTCGTAACCAAGGTTTCCTTTATAAAAATAAACAAACAAATCCCCGGTGCATATAGAAACAACGGCCACAGGGAGCAGGTAAACAGAAATAGGGAATTAAATAAAATTGCTTCTTCCTCCTCCTCTTTTGAATCTATACGCATCTTTCCTTTGAAATCTAAAAAAAAGAGCAGGCTTGGGTTTTTTCCCGATTTTGCCTTGTTAAACCCTCACGAAGCAGCTAGAGGTGGTAGCACAGCGATAATTTTAAGCATAGTGACATTGCACTACCTTGCTCCTTTCGTCGCCCCTGTGCCAGAGACCGCGCCAAGGATTTGGGGACTCGTCATTCCTAATTTGCATTAACCTGGCAGCAGGGACTCATTCCAAGTCCACGTAAAGAAATAGATTATTTTGCATCAAAATTCTCGGTAGTTTCTTGCCAAGTGGTGGGGCGCTCACCCCCTCCTCCTGGGGTGTTTTCAGTACACTCATTGCTCAGTTCTCGCTGGTGGGTCTGTGGGGTTTTGCCACCCTGCAGAGCTCGACAGAAGATGCTGCCAGAGAGCTAGCCCTTACATCACCTGCAGCGCCATCACCATTTAGTGAAAGGAAGTACATCTCGTGATTTTATAACAGAACACACCTTCACGCATACTATCCATAGTGAAGGTTTTTTCCCAGATACCCTTGCAGCCACTCTCCATCACCGCGCTGTTAAGGGCGCTCTGGCTAGCAGGTTGGCCACAAAGCTGCTCGCAAGCGGATGCCACACATCCTGCGACACGTACCATCACCTCTTCTCTCTGCGAGGAGGGAGAGACGGTTTTTCTACTGGAGTAACGCTTGGAAGACTTTCTGAAAAATCCTACAGCAATTAAGCTATTTTACCCCGGCCAAGCAGATGCCAGAAATTAAAACCTGCAAGAATGACAGACTCACACGATAGCTAAAGACCGAAGAAAATTGCAAGAGCCAGGATTATCATTCTCTTGCCTGGATAGAAGTGATTGTAATTATCGTTTGGTTCTCAACCATTCCGGGGCAGGCACCAAGGAAACACATCGAGCGAGACATATGGATTCGTTTTGGCACCCTGCTCAAAGGGGTAATAAAAGCCAGGCTAAAAATTACCAGAGACAGCGCGTCTTCGAGTTTCACTGTAGGTATCCTGCCGCAATAGCTCTCCAACGCCTCCCTTCACTGCTTCGTTCAGAAGCGAGAGGAAGTGAAGATCCTGGTCCTATTTGCTGCTTAAGATGGACTTCCAGAAACAGACATGTTTTATCAGCTTTTCTGGTGCTTGCAGGAAGCATCTAGACAAAGCACCAGAAAATCTGAATCCACGCTGCTTGACTACCATGCCACTCTATCTCACAGTTAAAAAAACCTCTCCCAATAGCCAGTTTAATTTCACCGAGTCCTCTCATAATATTGCCCAGCGCTCAATAAACAACAAAGATCATCATCCTCAGTAGGCCTGCCCCCAACCCTTGGTGTTCTGACTTGCGTTCTGTTTATTAGAAATAGCAAAAAAAAAAAAAAAGAAATATTTATATATAAGTAATTCACCACTTTTCATTCTTGCCTGTTCTACAGGGTCAACACACCCACGAGGAGAATGGGCTGAATTCTCCTCCTCCTCCCCTACGGAAGCAATTTCCAAACGTAACCCAGTGTTACTGAGAATCTTTACACAGGGACTGATGTAACGTGGACACAAAAAGATCCAGTCCCTCTGGATGTACTAACAGCACACCTTGGCATGAAACGCTTCCCTTA
Organism: Struthio camelus; assembly: GCF_040807025.1. Lineage (NCBI taxonomy): Eukaryota > Metazoa > Chordata > Aves > Struthioniformes > Struthionidae > Struthio > Struthio camelus. Next base: position 6,158,665 of record NC_090947.1, on the reverse strand, counting down.
AAAAAGGGCAAAACAATTGCAAGGGAAGTTCTGACACCTCAACATACAAAGCGCCCTCCACCCCTCTCAGACCTCAGCACCTTTTAGCTGTTTCTAATTAGGGGACAGGAAACATGGTACTCGCTGCTGCCATTGCCAAAGCGTTGCTTTCCAGCGTGCAACTGCACCCTAATGAAGCCGCCACTGGACTTTACGTAGACTGAACGGTCTCTAGAATAGGGATGACAAAAAAAAAATACATACATTTTTTTCCTCTGCCTTATTTTCATCTCTGCATTTCATAAATTCTTTGTAATTAGGTACACCGTTTGGTTTCAGCTGTATCACCCTCTCCCAGACTTCGGAGCACATTAATAAAAAAAGTTGCTAAAAGAGCTTTGAAGAGCTGGATGTCCAATTAAATTCCCGGGTGCCTTTGAAAATCCCAGCATTTTTCACTGTCAGGTGCCATTAGAATAAGAAAGGTCACAGACAAAGCAGGATCTCACGTTAACGCTTTGTGAGGAGCCCAAAAGCATTAGGAGCTGCTGAAATGAATGCTCCCCCATAGGGATTCAAAGTTCGCTTTACAGAAGCGGAGCCCATTGCAACATTCATTTCTGTATCAGCCAGGGGAAGACAGCAAACTTTCTCCTTTTAACTTCTTCCTGAAACTTCTGCCAAAACACGGCTCTCAGACAGACCAACGTCGGTTGTTAGCTTTAATCCTGTATTAATAAGCACAAAGACGGCACTAATTCAGCGTCTTTCAGAGTGGCATACGCTTGACAACTAGGAAAACAAATTTAGATGCAAACAGAGATAGGAAGACAGATGCTTTGTATTTTATCATCTCAAAGAAATGCTTCGTGCAGTCTGATCAACGAAGCCCCCCGGGCTCTTTTTTATAATGTAGATCTATCTAGAAGGTTAAGTGAGAAAATTAGCTTTAGAAATATTACTTATCAGTGTACTGTCACCGCGCAGTTACCGAGGAGGATTACGCTACACCAAACAAACAAAACCTAACCGCCAGAAGTGAATCCCGTTAGCAATTTAAAGCCCGTGGCCTTGTGGTGGGTGCCGTTCGCATGCATTACAATTGCGCAACATTTAAAAACGGCAAATTGGATTTAGCTCTCCCCTGGCTACCTGCCCGTTTTTCTTTAAATTGATTTATTAACGCAGTTTTATCCTTTTAGCAATAATAGATGCAATATATCACCAAAACAAATTTTTAAGAGTACATCATTAGAGTGATGTAGCACTGGTAATAAACCCCTTCACACTTGGATGAACTTAAATCAGTTTCTCTTTATTGATTTTTGGTCATAACATAATTTTAAAGTTCAACTCGGTTAATAAAAAAAAGATTTGCGCTGGTTTGTGTGTAAAATACTCGTGTTGTAAGTTTTCACATCATCTGCTGTAAAGGCTCCTATGGATTTATACGTTCCCTCAAGCAGCGGCCCGGCATTATATAACCTGCCTTATCTTTTTCTGCACTGACCTGCATTTACTGGCCCATCTTTATCACCACAAAACTTAGCGCGCAAGACATCCTTCCTCTCCTGCCATCTACGTGAGTAGACATAGCCATTTTATCTTTCCACGGCGGTATTTTGAGTAACGGTCATTTGCATTTTACCGAACCCTGTTGCTGTACAGAGCGTTCACCTCGACAACACCACCTCTGCGACTATGCTTTATGTTTTCCTCTAGCGGAGGAGCAGTAATTCACCTGTTCCTCTGAGCTTTTCTGACAACCTGTATTTAAAAAAAAAACTGGTGGGATATCTGCTCCCTCTGCTCCCCCAGATTTCATCTTCCAAGCTCATACCAGCAGCATAAGTCCACCACAGCTGGGCTTAGGCAGCTCTTGGTGGAAACTGCTCTCGATAAGCAAGCGTATCATTTAGATGTATAATCTAAATGATATATCTAAGGGATATAATCGCAATTCTCCACCTTTCTTACTGCTCTGACACGGCTTCAGCATTATACGACGTGTTAAAGACGGGGCTCCGCTGCCACCGCCCTCCCCAAGGGAGGGCGCAGACATTCCTGCGCTCGCCAGGTTACGGGCAGAGCACAGCCCCGCTGTGGACTAAAACGGGGCCAAAAACGCCAAACAGGGCCCAATCGCCGCTGCCTGGGGCCAGGTCAGAGCAGCTGGGCTGGTGCCAGCCTGGAGCCCCCTCCCGAGGGCGCTCGCAAAGCCTCTGCTCTGGCTGGTCCTGTGCCTTACACTCGTGTCACAACGTGACCTGCCTTTCTAGAGGACATGGCACGTTCCAGCTTCTGGCTTTTCGCTGGAGCCGTCATTTAACTTCAGAACTAAGAGACAAGGAAGCCTAGCAGTGCAATAGCATTTATCCGCCGGGCTGTCACCTAGATCCCTTTGACCCCAAGTCTAGTCCAGATCGTTTCCACTTCTTAGGGAATCAAGGAGTTAATTGCCTACCCTGGGGGGCCTTCAGCAAAGGACTGCGTTCTTATCCACTGTCTGCGCAGAACACAGCCCAAACTTAGATCAATAGGTATTCATAAAGGGGAGGGGAAGAAAAACAAAAACCACCAATCCTCTCCTTGACACGTCCCGTACGACGAGAACGAGCGTTTCGGCTTTGGCGTCAGGAAAGAAACACCGAAGGCACCAGCCCGAGCGTGACTAATTTCCCCAAAGCAGAGAGACGCGTTTTCACAAACTCTGCGTCAGCCGGCACACTGCACCGTAAAAACGCCCACGAGACAGAAACGCTACCTCAGCCTGGGCAGAGCTGCACTCTTCCTTGTCATTCAACTCTATTATAAATAAGCTGTTAATGAGGAAATCCATAACCTTCTTTTACAGACTATTTTACAGCATGTGCTTTCTCAAGATGTAATGGTATATTGATTTTTAATTTAAAAATATGCAAACGTGACATTTGCAATAGTGACTCCATATACACGAAATCTGTATTTTTGGACTTTTCCATCTATATCAAATTTCACAAGCGTTCGCCATCAGTAAGGAGGCAAAAAAACCCTAGACACATCTGTGTGTAAAAATAGTACAACTATAGATTTCTCCCTGAATTATAAAACACTCTCATAAAAAGCTGATGTAAACAAATGCATGTAATGAACTTGTCAAACCTCAGGGTTAATTTAATGCCACAACGGTAAAGATATTATGGATGGGGCAGTACCTCTACCTTGACTTCGAGATTGCTTTGCATTTCCTGTTACAAGATTGAATTCGATAGCATCGTTAGGCCTAGGCTTCCCTTGCTGCATGTACGGCTATACTTTTTTTTAATTATTATTATTATTTTGGGGAGGAGGGAGGTAGTGGCAGTGGAAATATGGAAATACCAAAAAGGATTCATCATTTGCATGAATGAGACCTAGGGGAAATATGTTTTGCACCTGTTAAAATAGTTATGACCAACTCATTTAAAAACCAGAAAAGAGTTAAAAAAAAAAAAAAAAAAAAAGTCACCGCATCCATTTTCTGGAACAGCAATTAAAACGGGGGAGGAAGAAACGCAAGAGGGAGAATAGAGAGATCACCCTAGCACCAGCAATACGTTTTTGGTTAAAATAAACAAACATTAAAAAAAAAAATCTGGCTGTGTTGTCCAGCACGAGCCGGCATCAGGAGTGGAGGAGAAGGACCAAGGCCAGGAAAGACAAACCGGGGAGCCCGGGACAGCAAGGCAGGGAGCAAATAGTACTCTTTGCAGAAGAGACAGTGAGTATTTAATCATCGGCTGCTTCCCTCCTGCATGTACAAGCTGGGTACGTTTTTTCCCTATTCGGGATGAACATGGAAGTTTGGGACAGCAGAAAAAATAAACAACCGAAGGTTGCGTTTCCAGCTGAAATAAACCGGCATGGCTTTAGGCACTTGAACAGAGCGACATGGATTTACACCCGCTGAAAATCTGGCCTTGCATTTGTTTTTCAATTTGTTCTTAATGCACTTAACACACCTTATTGGAATCGATGTCTCATAATAAAGCATTGGGCACAAGAATGCACCCTTTGAACGTCAAGAAGAAAAAGTACATCTTGCATAGACTTACACTACGTTCATAACCACTCCCTTAATTTTAAAGCAATTCAAAAGAAAAAAAAAAGTGCTGAATGTTTCCCAGGATGCACCCTATAATCTTACAACATATTTAGAACGGGAAATTAGAGCTGTGCTAAACTATCAATTCTGTCAGCAAAAACAGCCTTTCATGGCAAAATGACAATTTTCTGTCTTTGAAAGCAGCCTTTCTAGTTTAAAAAAAAAAAAAGAGAGAGAGACAGGAATGAAAGTGTTTTGCTCTACTATTGCGCAAACCAGCAAAATACATTCTGCCCCGCAAGAGCCTTGCCAAATTAAATATGTTAAATATGTAACTCTTAGAGATCAGTCATTTGGGCAGCAAAGGGCCAAAAAAAAAAAAAAAACCTAACTAGGCATAGGCAAATAATCAAGCGGTCATCATTCTGAACGGCTACAAGTATTCCCAAACTCTCAGTGAGTTGTTTGTTTTTTTTTTTAAAAAACCTTTCTAAACCTTGTTATTGTGTGGCGTCTTGACCCCCTCGTGTAAAATGATGAGTCCCTCCAACACAATGAACATTTAAGGAGTTCTTCAAATAGAAAATCAGAGGTATCAGTGCGGTAAAGGCAATTTAAAAGGAGTGTTGCGTTATGCAACCTGGTAAATACCTGATAGTAATCGCTGAAACGAGTTGCTACGGCGTTGCAAATGCAAGGGCGCTTGGCGCAGCCCACTGCGTTTCTGTCACCCAGCAGGGAATTTCGTTACCTTTTTTGCTCCTGAGCTATTTCGCGTTACTCTGTGCGAACAGAGACGCTCAACCCCAGATTCGCCCAGGCACGGGACTCTTGGTGGGAGCTGCAAGGGGGTTTGGCAAGACAAGTTCCCCGAAGCGCCTCTCAAGTGAGTTTTGCACGTGTTTCAATGATGAGCTGATGGTATCTCCGAGTTGTGTTCCAGCATGCGCGCGCCAAGGCATGCCCAGGAGTGCTTTCTTTAGGTGCTGGAGACTTCCCAACAGACCAATTTTCAAGAAGTAAACAGGCACCCAGTTAGCTGTTAATGACAGGTAGCTAATCCTGCATTAGGCTCCTGTAAGACCTGAGCAACGTTTCTACCCAAGCCGGCAGTCCTTGAGAGCTGAGAGCAGCTTGATAAAACCAAGACTGGAGGCATAAACAGAAAACAAACATCCTTAAACTCCTAGCTCAGCACAAGGAGACATAAGAACAGAGATCAAAGCATTAGCCTGTTGCCAAAAAATACGACGTAAAGAAAAAGCAGGGGGAAGAGGAGGCAAAAGGAGAGCATGAGACTTCTTTCCACCCTGCCTCTAGCCCGGAGTTTTAAGGTCAGCCCACGTGCCTCACGTTGGGAAACCCTAAGCTCTTGCCCCCTGTTTTGGGGCGGTGGCCTTGCTACCACCCGCGCAGTACTCCTGTGCCCGCTGGGCAAAGCGGGAAAGGAATAAGCTTTGAACCCACTCTGCACGGGGCTCTTTCAGCTTAACACAGCCACCAGAAGGTCAGGCCCCAACACAAAGCAGGAGGTGTTTCTTCTTGCGAGTGACGTTTACTCCTGTCCTCGATCACCACTTAACGGAACACGATTGAGACTGTTCCTGCAAAACGCTACGTGGTTCCTGAACGCACACTGCCTTTGAACTGCTGGAAAACCTAAGGATCAGCAATAACGCCTCATCTCTTGAGAAGGGCTCTGCGCCGTTTTCCTCAGCTTCGTGCTAGCGTAGCTCAGGATCAGACAGGCATGCCAGTTTGGCCTGTTATGCCAGCTGCGTTTCAAGATTTAAGCATCAGAACAGCAAAGTGACAGACGATCAAGGGAAAAAAAAAAAAAAAAAAGCAGTTCCAGGAGGTTGTGCCAATAGGTGAATCCCCAACTTACTTTTAACAGCTTGCTTAGATTAAGAGCACCAGTGAAAAAAGTCACATCATTGAGGAGGGGGCAGAAAACCAATCCCCAAACCGAGCTTCAGTTTCATTTTCTATTTACTCAAAACTCAGTTGAGCATAAATGAAAACAACATTGATAAATCTAGACCAAGGCTGGGGGTTTCTACTGGAAAAAAGTCTTGGTGAAACAAACAAAAAAAAAAAAACCCACTGCCTATGACACCTGTTCAACACCCTTAAGTTAATAAAAAAAACATTTCACTGATATCAAGTTTGGAAGCAGAAAACCCAGCACCAAAAGTCCCTGTTTGCACTGACGCTTCCAGCATCCAATGCCTCTCCTAGACAAAATACAACCGCGAGTCTGTTCCTACCAGATGGCAAAGACAAAGCTCAGCTGGCCCTCTACAGATATGTTGGTTGCAATGCTGTAACACAAGGAAGGCAACTGCCATAACCTTTTTGCGCCACCTGACTAGATGCCACACTCTCATACGCTGTTTGTAAAAGACCCTCAGGTTCAAGAGCAGCTCCCGGTGGCTGCACAGATAACACAAGGACAAGCTTACAGTTACGAGATAAGACAAATCAAGGTCAGGAGAGGGCTCTCTCTTCCAAAAGGCCCTGGCTCTGTTGTGGTCTGCGTTTTCTTCCCGAGAAGCCCCGTTACTGGTTACCCTGCACTAGTACCCTCCCCTAATCCAATAAATCCCCCTTGATTTCCCCCCCGTCAGTCTCCGATTTTGCACAGAATATTTGCGTACTTCACTCCAAGTGGTACATGCTATACATGTGAAAACACAAGTCGCATGGCAAAAGCACATTTCTGTTGTATCAGAAGTTGTCACGAAAATTAAACGTACTGCACTACGGTCGAGCTATCTTACTAAACAGCAAAGGTTCACGGACAGCCCCGTGCTGCTGAACACCTTGCATTTACAGAAGATTTGCTGCTGATTGGATTATAACATAAGTGAAAATTCACGAGCATTAATGACAAAATCCGTTATTAGGGGTAAAGATGAACGTATAGTCACGGGGCATATTAGTTACTAACTTTAAACGGAGATTATTTCTCCGAATAAAAAGGCAGAAATAATCCTCTCTAAACCCGCTTCGTTTTTTAATACTAGCTGCCAACAGCTAGATCCACATGCTTCCGTTTCTGATATACCGTAAAGCCTTACCACTGGTGATAAGAGCCTCTGCACGTATGTCGCATCGCTTACCCCTCCCCACCCCGCAAAAAAACCCCAAAACTTGTAAAACTAAGAACTAGAAAATCATCTGTGAAAAAAACAACGATCAGGAAGGTCCTGGACAACTGGGAAAAGGCCAGCGTTGCTCCATAGCCTTCAAAAAGGCAAGCTGGAGGTGCCAAGGAGCTGGTGGCCACCTGGCTGTTCCCGCATCCTGGGAGCGTGTCCTCCTGGCACCTGCTCCCAACCAGGTGAAGGCCAAAGAGGTTCATCCACATGGATTCACCCAGGATAGATCTATGCTTGACCAACCTTGATGGTCCTCTACAATGAAAGGACTGACCAGGCGGATGAGGGGAAAGCAGCGGATATAAAAACACCTAGACCACAGCACAGCTTTTAAAATCATTTCCTCCAGCATTTTCAATGGGAAACTGAGGAAATACAGGCTGAACTCCTGGGTTCAAAGGACAGCGTTCAATGGTGCGACATCTGGCACTGGTGAAGAACAACCTGCGACGAGCAGAGTGCCTTGGGTCGATGCCAGGGCCACGTCATCCAACATCTTCCCATGTGCCCTGAGTGCGAGGGAGGTTGTGTAGCCCCCATCCCTACAGCCCAATAACCAGCAGTGAAGGATTTAACAGCACCTGCACTAACTATTTATCTCCCTTACTCCAGGACTTGCACGGTCTGTCACAGCTGGGCAGGAGAAGGAATAAATTTGCCTTCCGCCAGGTGGAATCAAAGACATGAATAAAGCATTACAAGGTAATTCCCACAACTCAGCTCTTTGAACCGTGCTCTGCCCCTACCCGCAGCCAGGGAAGAAAAATCCCTGTCCATCGCACCAGGGGTTTCTTTTGATGTTGCCTGGAGATAGGGGAGAGCGCAGGCAGACCCCATGGATCACTGGCCAGTGCATAAAAACTCCTCGCGAAAGACGTCCAAGTGAAGAGCCGGGCACCATCGCATAGCATAAGCGACGGTGAGATTTACAGTGATGAGACACTGTGTCTTTTGATGTTCCTCTGTCCAAAAAACAAAACAAAACACCACCCACCCACCAGTGAGCTCCGGTGGCTCCCTGCCAGTCCACCTCAGCTAATGGGAACGCCACGCCACTCACGTTACTGCACTCAAAAGCTTGCTTTAAAAAAAAAAAAAACCAAGACAAAAACAAACCCCCCCCACAAAAAAACACCTCTGTCCATCGCTTCAGTCTCTGCCTAAATGTATTTAAAATCATCCCTTCACGCCTTCTTTTACCCTTTTGCTTTCCTCCCTTCCCTTCTCCTTCCCCATCCCCTCTTTCCTGTCTCTCTTTACCCGAGGTTTCAGGAACCAGCTATTGGCTTGCAGTGCCTAGGTTAACACGCCTTACCAACACTGCATTTTTAGTTTACGGTGCCTACAAGCTCCTAGACAATGTAATAGGATGGTTCACACAAGCAGCAGCCGCAGATGCTTGTTTCCTAGCTAAACCAGGCTTTCTTTAAGGTCTCGGTCCAAATATGCGAGCAGTGCCCTTGATTTCTGAGGGCTGCTCACGTGCTTAAAGACGTACACGTTCCTCAAGCTGGCGAGAGCCAGGCGTGCAGAAGCAAAGAGTACGCTTTTAAAGGAGAAACCCACTCAGTTAATAAATTACTTGTTAACTCAGCCTCCTGTTCAAAACAAAACTACTCAAGTGATTTAACTCTGAGCTCAACCTAGAAGAAAACGTGCATTCAAAACGCAGTCCTGCAAGAGCCTCAGCGCCCTTCATTCCCAGCGACTTCAGCAGCGATGCACAGGGCACCCAGCTCGATGCAAAAATCAGACGTTTTATGCCAAATCCGATCATTGTTTAAGTGCTTTCAATCTTACCTCTGTTACCAAAGCAAGCATCTTGAAATTTGCCCTATTTCTGACAGTAAGTAATGCTTTTTCTGCAGCAAATTCAGTTATTTATAGCAAAGGAATTTAAGGATGCCCTGCTACATCTCTGTGTGTTACTTATGAAAGAAAAAGAATTTCTTTCATGGAATTTTGCTCAGGGAAATAGCTGTAGACGACAAGAGAACACTTCTACTGCAAACACCACTTTTTCAGGAAACAGATGTACTGAAATTTATATTTGCTTTAGTTTATAATTGCTGTGATTTAACTTGGCCACATCAGCATCAAAAAATCATGGAATGGGCTCCCCAGAATCATTTGTTTTATAAATGCATATATATATACACACACACAAGAATGTATAAATTGGAGTTTATTTTAGCTTGTTTTTATAAACATGTTTATATTTTCCAGGTTCTCTCTCTGATATAAAAATATATATATTTATTTAAATCAAAGCTGAGATCCTCATAAAGCCCATAGTTCCCAGAGTCTGGGTTTTAAGAACGCAAAACATTACAATATTGATTTTAAGACACAATAAAACAGCAGCTGGTGTTAGGGGAAATCTGCAAAGACCCAGCATCTGAATATTAGGCCTGATACTTTGCAATTGCAAAGAGGCCACTAAAGCAGTAATTTTGCACTGTTTAAAAAAATAAAGTTCAGATGTGCTACTCCCTCCACCCCAGGCCAACTACTACCAGTTTATCATGTGACAAGCAGCAACCTGTAGAACCCCAAATACTCTAGTTTGTCATGAGTAGTGTCATTTTGTGATGTTCTCTATCTATCAAAGCAATGGTTATTGAAGCCTTTCTTATAGTTTTCATCTCACACCTGCCTCCCCACCCCAAGACATTTTGATGAAAGGGGGAAAAAGTGCATCAACTTTTTTCAGAAACACTTCAGTTTTCCTCAGAACAGGAAGGAAGAAAAAAGGGAAGAAAAAGAAGAAAAACAAAACGAGATGTTGCTTGCTTTTAGGATTTTTTTTTAAAGCAAGTCTTTAGGTTCCATATTTGATTAAAATCTAAGAAACGTCAAGTCATAAATGAAATGAAGCTTTCTGAAGACAAACGCAGTAAAAGAAATAAAGGAGCCTGCCATTTGGCAGGCTAAAGGCAGCCTTAACCGTTCACGCGACCGTCCCAGCATTCCTCTAATCCCCGGCAGCCCAACACAAATACTGCAAAGCAGACATCCCATATTTTGCTCAGCAAAGGGAAATGGCACCCATAGCACTAACGGGGCAACAGAGTGGCACTAGGTGTAGCTGAGAAACCTCTGAAGAAGGTCGCATGCTAAGGGATTGCATCTTCCTAAGCTCCTTTTGTTAGGAAGGGTAGGGTTATCCGGCCTTCAGGTTGATGCTCCACCATGGGATCTCTGTAGCAGGGTGGCAAAGAAAGACGGAACAAGCATTTTCCACTGAACAGGTCCACAGAAGGTCCGTATTATCCAGTGTTTTCAAAACCTAAGAGAGAATAATTGAAGTGACTCCCAAAGCCTTTGGCCTCATGACCTGAAGGGCTAGAACTCTGCTCCTCTCATTCCTCTGATGAAATAAAATGCTACTTAAGGATAATAAAAATCTTACTGTTGTGTCCACAGAGTCCTAGCACCTCATTGCCAACCGAGTTTTCAGCCTTAAATAGGCTATCTTAGTTTGTAGAAAGCATTGCCAACAATAACTAGAAAGCCAGTTTGGATTTTAGAGCAAGAATTTTCTTGGCAATTATTTGCGATAATTATGTCTCAAGCTGGTACGATTTCATAAACAAGGAGATCTCACGCAGAGCTAGGAATAACACTTCTTTTTTTAATACCCCTAATGCAAGCAGAGTTAAGAATTACAAACAACTTCTAAGGACTAAACTAAGCAAAGATAGAGATGCTGGAATGGTAAAATATCAGGGATTAAACTGAAGATCCCTTTTCTTGGAAGCTACGCAAAAGGCACCAGGAGCAAAGCCCCATGAGTGCAATGGTGAGGCTCTGCTGCTGGGGAGTAAGGGCTTCTCGAATACCAAAGCAATGGTACAGATGCATAAACGTCTCCAAAAATAAATAAATTTGCGGCTGCAAAGAGCGTGCAGAAAGCCATGTCTACCCCGGCTACATGCAGTCCTCCTGTACGTTGGTAGGTTGAACCCACAGGGAAAGCCTGAAGACTGTTAAGTGGCATCTCTCTTCCATTTAGCTACTTCATAAAAACAACACAAAAAAACCCACACCACACCCAAAGCCCTTTCGCTGCTAACACCAGCTCCCCAGGGGAGCAGGTATTTTTCACACATCTTTAAAGTAACGCTAACTGCATTGCTAACTGCATTACGCACAGGGGAAATACACAGAGGATGACAGCGTATTTCTTTTAATTAAGCATTTTTATTGCTTCCCTTGTCTCTTGCCATTCTCTGCAGAGGACAAGGAGGAGGCAAGGCACTCTCAGCTCTTCACATCCACCCTCCTGCTGTGCTGCGGTAGACGATCCTCAGGGTCTGAGCCCATTTCAGAAATTTGCCACTATCTGAAGGTACGCATCGATCCTCTAAACTGCTATTTTAAGGAATTTCTTCTCTGACACTACAACCACCCTTCTACTTTCAAGCCACCTCCAAAAAAGTTTCTTGGCGATGGCTGGCGAGGGGTAGGACCACTGTGCTGAAACAGGATAACCTTTCGCCAAGCTCTGCTCGTGTATCAACGCTCACAGATGCCTCCACCTTAACAAGACATGCACCGTGTGCCTGGCTGACACCCCCTTTCCTCTCCACTGAGCTCATCGTTTCTCATTCAGCCGATGATGCCTTTAAGGCACAAGCATATTTACTTACCTAGCAGAAGCTGTAAGCACAACTCAAAGGATGTTCAGCACGTTTAATAACTGAACGCTATAAATCCCATAATGAATGTATACAGTCTTATATAACTACATACGATCATTTGATAATTATCTACACGTGCACCAACTCAATTTCTCCAAGATACAGACTTCTGTAGTTCCCTTAACGAAACAGGACTTCCCTTAACCACAGGGTTTCTCCATCACCGTTTCTGAGATGCTGCTCATGGGTCCCCAACAACATCGAGGCCTTTCAGTAGGTACATCCCTGCATGGCAGAAGCTCCCTCTGTCCCACAGCGTGCACAGAGGACTTAACAAGACAAAAAAAGACCAAGGAGAGTTTGGGTGGTACCCAGGTGTATGGATGAAAAACACCACCATCTGGTGTTATTTCAGATGCCTTCAGATATTCTTGCCAGCTTCCACCTGTCACTCCAGAGAGGAACAACAGGTCTCCCGTAGGTCCTGTGTCCTATTTACCAGCGCTTTGGGGGTGTTTGGAACACCAGGTGATGCGTCCCCAGATGATGTCTGGGGACGCGCTCTACATCTCTGTAGCGGAGCTAGGAAGATGACCCACGTCTAGGTAACGTTCACATGATTCCCGCTACTAGAAAGCCAAAAAAAACCCAGTCACAAACCCCTTTATTCTGGGAGTGCCCAAGAGACACAAAAGATGTATTATTCCTTTTTAGGGGATCTATAGGCAGGATTTTGCTAGAACAACTACATCCGCTGTAGGGAGCGGGGAAAGGTCTTGCTGCAATGGTACACTTCTTCCACGGAGTCGAGGCAGTCCTTAGCTGTATTTCAGCTTCTTCCCTTCTCACGCTGTGACAAGGATAGAGCATGGCAAGAATCTTCCTGAACGGTTTAGCTCTTACTGGGAAGCTTGTAAAATCTGTCGATAGTGTTTATTTGAAATAGTTTTACTTTCAACTATAGACAAAACAGGATGGTGAGTTCAAGTTACCTATCCTAGATATAAAAAAAATAAAAAATAATATAATAAAAAAGTCAGTGGAAACACCAAGGACAAAACTTTGAGCTGAGTAAGCATTCTTTTAATTAAAACACTCTGCTTACCCTCCTTAATGAAGGCATGGCTATACAACAGAAAGTCTGTGCAAATCTGTTACAGGGAGCTTCGCAGTCCAAGACGGCAGGCACCTTAACACGGATTATAAGAGACATCAGTGGGTGCGTTAGGCTCAAACCCAACTCAGCACCTGATCCAGGTCCAAAGGACCCAAGTAGTTTTTTTAAGGAAAAAAATTATCCTAAGCCAGCCTACCTTGCACAGAAGCGTGCGTATGTGAGCAATGGATAATTTAACTTAAGCCTAGCATGCTTAAATTTAGAACACAGAGAGGCTGCTCAAACTGGTCTTGTTACAGTGCTGTGTTCTTGAACTGATGAAAATACGGAAAACACGCAGAGCGCATAATTGGTCAGTATTCAGCAGAAAGAGCAAAATCAGTTAATGTCAGTAGGAGTCAATTTACATTTTTATATTTTAAAGGAAAACCAACATTAGATTGTTTATCTCTCTTCTAGTATAAAAGGAGTCAAACTTGCACGTAACTTCATTAGTGTCAGTCTGCCTCAGCATGACGAACCCTAAGATAGTCCAACACAGCAGGTTCTGCCCGATCTAATTGATAGTAATAAAAGAGGCAAAGCACGAGGTGCTATAATGCAAGCTGGTGCTCCAAGCTTCCCTCTCACTTGCAACACGCATGCATAGTTTGGGGGCAGCAGAGCCTGTTACTGCAAGATAAATTCAGAGCTAAGAGGACATGGCAGCACTCCACACTCCAGTCCGATTGCGTTAGGCTGCGCACAGCAAAAGAAATAAATATTTAGACAGGGTAGATGGCACCCTGAACGCATCTGAGTGTCGGTTCTGATCTCTGACAACCAAAAACACCCTCGGCTCCCCATGCTCGCGCGAAGCTCGCTACCTCATCCAGATGGTGCGCTGAGAGCGCTCCTGCTTCGTTCCTAGACGGCGCAAAACCTCGGCCAACCTGCCACGTTATTTCTGCCTCCCTCCGCACCAGCTCATCTATCAATGCCAATGCATTGACTGCAGTCCACGCTTTCTCTGCTGCTGTTCACGATTAAAAAAAAAAAAGCCACACGCACACTCCAAACCCTAAATTATAATTTACTTTTCGCCTCACAGTAGGTAATTAGGAAGTTGGGGCGCCTGCAGCTTCCCAGGAGGTAGCAGACTTGAATTAAAGAATTCACTTGAAGAGGGTGGTCTGACCTTCTTTCTGCCAGACTTCAGGCCCATGGAAACCCCTCGCTGGTAGCTATGTAGGCCCAGAGTATTAGGATGCATGTTTTCATATGGAAATCGAGCAGGCATTCTTCAGCACCCTGCCTGCGGAGCCACTTTATTGCTTCTCCCAGGCAGCTGAGCGCGGAAAGCAATGAAAGGCTACCTGTGCTTACAGGGCACAGGTCTGACCAAGAAATCCACCTTCAAAATGCTCAGCTCTGCCAAACGTCAGCAGCGCGATGTGGGGTACGTTACACGCTGTTCCTTCGCGTAGCTCCTCCATCAGTAAAAAAAGGAAATAATTTGTACTTCTCCTCCCCTTAACCTATACAAATCATAAATTTTCCAAAACCTGGGTGGTTCCTAACAGCAGCAAATGAGTTGGGCATCCGCTCTATTTGTTAGCGCTACCTAATGTGACGGGAAGAGCAAATAAAAACCACTGGGCCAGGTGCTCCATCCTCTCCCCTCTACTTCTCTGGTTGCTGTAAGACCCATCCACACCGGGAACACCTGGTCAGGGCGACATGTTGTCCCAGCCCTGCTGAGACACAGGAACCAGCTACTGAGAGCAGAACGAGGGCAGAAACGTTAAGCTACAATTTGAGACAGTGGAGCTGAGGCCAGATTCAAACTGATTGCCTCCCACTAACTGTAGCTGGTGCATACGTCCCAACGCAGCAAGACGGTATTTATTTTCAGAGGAGAAGGACCAGGGTCAGCCTGAGTGAGCGTGGTGCCTGCAAGGATGGCCCCCCAGCCATGCTCTCCCCTCCCACCATTCATTCCCACCACTCGCCCTGTGGACAACTTCAACACGTACAGCACAGGATGAACCAAAAGGTCATGCCTCCTAACCACAGCACCTTGGGGAGGGAGTGGACAGGGAGGACATTTCACACGGGGAACCCCGCCTGCTCAAATGTGACACAGCCCAACATGGAGCCTGATAGCGCAAAGGGAGAAAAAATGATTATCGTGACACAACTTGAGATTGCAGCTGCCTCGCTGTTCTTCCAACATCTGAAAAAGGCCACAACAACAAACCAAGACAACTTAATTGCTGCTTCAAAATGATTACTCTCAGTTGGCTATTCTTCCTTCAATATGCATTAGCCCATATGAGCTATTTAGACTCCACCTTGAAGCCTGCTGGGCTCCCTAGCACACCGGTCTGTCACAGCTTGGCTAGAACTGGCCGTCTTAAAAATCATGGCAAAATAACTGGATCAGCCAGTGCTGGTGACAGTGGGGTCAAATGCCCACCAGCACCAGTAATGATTTCTTCCATGCAGCTTTCGACCATCACTCAGCTTTCCTGGCAGCCGTTCAAGTGTTTTCACAGCTCAGCTATTGCTATGTAAGAGGCTGAGGCTCTGTGGTGGAAAGCAGAAAAGATGAAAATCGCTGGAAAAGAGGATAGCAGAGTTAAAATGAAGTGCTCTAAGGAAAAAAAAACAAAAAAAACAAAATACCAAAGTGTTCTGGAAATGTCAAATGAAACTTCAACAGAAGCAATCACCCATTCCTCCCCCACCCAATTTAGTAGTGTTGGTCGGGTTCTTGCATCTTGACTGCTAAAACCCTCAGAAGTCGTTTCTGCGCACAACCTGCTAGCATGGCCCACCATGGAAGCCTTGCTCTGAGAAGGGTCAGCTTCCCCCGGGACAACAATACAACCTCCGCAGGGAGCACGTCATTTATGCTCCACACCAGGTCATTCATTAACAGCAGCGCTACCCTGAAAGCCTGTCCCAGATCCCTTCTGCCTAACATGACTCCAGCTATGCCATGAACAGGGTTATTTAATAGTCCAGACTCTTTCGCCAGGGACAAAGTCTCTGACTTGGGACTACTGCCAGCCGTTCCTCAAAGAGGCAGAAAACAGTACTGTTTCTGCCCAATTTTTATTGGGACCGAACTTGCCAGGAATTGAGACAGATCCGATACGTCCATTTTCGTGGTAGGCATCTGCCTGTAACAAATACATAAGGATGTATAGGAAGGACATTGTGCATAAACCTACAAAGCAATAGTGAGAGAAATTAAAGGAAAAAGGGCTAATTTATGCTAATAAAATCATTTAAATAAGGCACATAGCTCCAAATTGCTCTGTTTTAAAAGCCCCAATTAAACGGGATAATTTTTCATTTGAAGTATTTTGATTGTGACTATGCGGACTGGCACCTGAATTTTTGCAAGGATGAAACAGTTCATTTTGCTAGCGTTTGTGTGAGAGAAAGGGAAAAAAAATCCATGTTTTCTTTCTTTCAGTCTATTCGTACTCAACTAAGCACTTTACAAGCGTTTCAGAGCACTGAAGTCCTCTTCAATCTTAATTAGGTCATTTATTCAGTGAAGTTCCCAAGATTTTGGTGTGAACGCTTTCCCTGCTTTCTGCTTTTGAATGGTTATACAACACAGACATTGGGGCCGGGGGGGGGCTTTCAGGGGCAATACTAACCACAGGTGTGTGAAGTGATACTGTGTCATAGCAGGGACTGTTCTAGCCCACGTTTTCACACGCCTTAATTCAAGTAGCTGGTTTTTTTCTTCTGTACTAGGTTTTTGCCTTTCAGGCTGCGGTTGTAAGAAGCCCGACTCGCAAAGCACAACATCCGACAAGGCCACGTCTTCCACTTCTGTCTCAGAGCATGTCAGATGCAGCAAATTTGACAAAGTAACAGTGGAAAAGTCTAAAACTTGAGCAGAGGGCAAGGTTTTATTTCGTGCCTGAGGCCCTTGCCAGCCATGCAAGGCCAGCGATGAGGCCCCCCTGCTACAGAAACACCTTTTAGTCCTCCAGCACAAGCTGCCTGGTTTGTCCCCCTTGGAGGCCCTGAAGGCAGCTCGTGTCCCAGTGGGGTCACACGCATACGAACAAGAAACAAATCTTCCTTATCTGCTTACAACAAAGGGAGTTTGCTATAGAAAGAGTCTTGCTTTAACCACAGCTACGAGTGAGATCTGATACCTCAGACAACGGACTTGGTCGTGATGATCCTAGTCCCTAAAACCGTAAGGGACACGAATGCAAAACCTGGTTGGGGCTCATTTACACTGCTGCTTACTTCGATTCACCAACAGCCTCAATGAGCCTGCAGGCTGAGGAACCATCTTCAGAAAGTAGTGGTTTTTTGTTTTTTTTGGTCATCTCCAAAGGGGCACGATTGGGAGAGTTCAAGGTTCCTTTGCTACCTTGGGAACACGAAGTCAAATTGGAAATATGCAGGGAAGGCAAGCAGGTCACGTTTCCCCCCAAGAGAAAACGATGCATGCTGACAGACTAATAGAACTGTTAAAAACTGATCCTGCTAGCCACATAGCAGGGCCAAACAAATCCGATGCAAATCTCTTCAGCATTTCCTATAGCTGTGCAACAGGCTAAGTGTCAGGTAAAGATTAGAAAAAAGAAAAATAAGCTCTCTGACGCCATAGGAATTGAATGCTGTAACACTTAGGAAGTCTTAAGAAAGTATTTCCCCACCACCCAGGTCCTTAAAGCCAAAAATCCCTCCCAAACAACAAGCTCTAGAAATACCACACGTGAAATCATGGGCTAGAAAAAAAAATGAATAGATGGGAGGAGGTCACTGCCAAACAGCAAACAAAGCAGCAGTTTGTCTACGACCAGGAGACTGGAGAGGACAGGACCCGACGAACGCATGGTTTCTCTGGACACCCAAATACTCGTGTCAAATTCTGCCTGGGATGTTGGGCCAATTGCCTGGATTTCCTGTGCCTCTGCTTTCTGGTTCACCTTCTGATCAGCTCACAACGTGTTTCAGATACAGATCGCTTCCCTCTGTGCCAGGAATGCACATCGTGGTTATTTTTCAAGCAAGTAATAAATCATATTTTGCATACTGCGCATTCATCTCACGGGATTCCAAAAACCCACCCTTAAATTTGATAAGCCAGTCGGCATGCATATCCCACGTACAGACAACATAGTCGCTCTAGACTATCATTGACCATTTTTAGGGCTTGGATCTGCAAGAGAAAAAGAGAGATCCGACCACAGGCTTTCAGACTTTTGCTCTGCAATGAGCAGCAAGCATATATTTAATTTCTAGCACAGGACCCTGCAGCAAGCACACCCTGTTGGAGAGGAGCCCTTGCAGTGGAAGCCACATGCTTGCTCTGTTAAAGCCTATATTGTGATCGTGACACGCTCAATTTTCAAGGAGCCAAACTGCCTACCAGGGCTGCAAGCCAGGGCCTGCAGCTCAGCTGGAAGGGCTGGAGCACTCCAATGAGGAAGCCATATGCATCCTATGTTTGCTCAGACCAGGCTCATTTTTCATACTCGGGCTGCAAGGCAAGCCGGACACCGTGGCCTCCTGCACGAGCTGCCAGGGGAGACTGACTTGGCCAGCTCCTCAGTGAAGGAACCAAACGGCACCAGCTGGGCAAGAAGGAAAGAAAAGCCTGATTTAAAATAGACCCTGTCCTATGCTCACACAAAGTTGCAAAGCTACAGGAGGACAGCTGGCAGGAATCTAGCTCCCCTTATCTCCTTATAGCAGGACCCAAAGACTCCTCCAGCCTCTCTGTTTCCCCTCACCTTCTTAATCCATACACCCAGCCCTTTGTGGCAACATCGCACAACTAAAAAAAAAAAAAAAAAAAAGTGTTTCAATTAACTTTTTATGACTTCTTGAAAACCATCTGTGTAATTCTGCAGCGTTTCCTTTTAATCTCACTGACAGAATTACGTTCATCTGCCTGAAACACCGCATTTATTGTGACTATCACAAGACCTCATTTTGCGGACGCCACGGCCCATTACCTATACGTAATAGCAGGCCAACATCCATCGCGCGCCTGTGTGCTCACTACAACAAACGGTGCTCTCCGGCAACGACAAAGGGAGCAGGCGCCAGCCCGGTGTAGCCCGCTCCCTGCCATGCTGGATGTCCCACAAGCCACCACCAAGCTGGAGACCAGGCTTGACAGAGTAAGGAGGTTTTCTAGCCCATACTCTGTTATTTTCAAGTTACATATCTGCCTCCCCCTTGCTCACATCCTTTGGGCAGCTGCTTACGCAAAGTGCGTTTTAAGAGCTCCCCATAGCATTTTACACCCACTTTCTATGAATGCATTGGAACCAGCACAGCATCCTGGCCTGGATATGCCAGGAGCTTGCTAGCCATGCTGAGGTCCAGCAGCAGCCAGGATGCCAGGGGAGACTCGGGACATGGATGCACAGAAGGAGGGCAGCTTGCAAGCTTACAGTCTTCCACTGGGTTCTTAGTCTTCAGGAGGAGACAACGCTTTCCAAACTGTATTAAAGGAGTAACTGTACAGAACTGGTCCACCTGCATCGCGTCTTGTGCATCGTTTAATAATGAGGAGAGCGAAAGTACCACTGCTGAAAACCCACTTGTCAGTGGACGGGAGGAGTTAAGAGGCCAGGCGGGGCAGAGGTGGCGGTTCTGGCCCCCGGGCGCCGCAGGCAGGCGGTGAGGGCATGCTCCCACCCTCGCTCTCCTCAGCCACGCGGCATCTCTATCTGCCTGTCAGAATCTGTACGGACAGGATTTTTCAAGTGTCTACCTGCCTCGCTTGCAGAATCACACGGCCACCTGCTACGCAGGGGCTTACCCAATATGAGGCGGCAGCTGCTGCGGCGCGTAGACCTTTGAAATGGAAATTCCTTGAGGAAGCGAGTTTTTCTTTTTTCCCCTCCTCCTCCTCCCCACAAATGCAAACACTGCCTCAACGGCACGTCATAAAAATCAACAGTAAAAAATTCATAGCCACCCCTCCGGGTGAGAAGACCGGCTGCTTATTGTATTTACTAAGCCACTGCCTGGCAGCCCACGGCCCAATTTCACACCAATCCACTCATTACGCATCTAGATCAACACAGCACAGATCAGGGTGAAACGCAGGCAGCGACACTGGCTTTGCCTGCCGCGATCGCGGCGCTGAGGAAAGAGAAGCCCGGCGTGCTTTGCAAAGTCCTGGTGGCGGCAGCAGCAGCGAGGACCTTGCTCCTTGTTGCTGGACTTTCCTTCTCTCCCTCACCTGCTCCAGGCTTCGCTGGCTCGCTCCTCTCCGCTGTCCAAGCTGCGGCACCCAAGCCACTAGGCACGCCGCAGAGCGGCACGTGACACCCATTTCTCACAAACCCGTCATCATTTACTCCACAGCTACCTCACAAGCAAAAAGACAATATACAAAACACAGGAGAATTGTGTTGTTGCCCTTCCATTTTCCTCATCGTGGTAAGCTTACACCAGCGGTGGTCAGAGCTGATATGAGAGATGCCGATGGCTCAGAAGTGCCACCTGGTAAGGGAAGACTGTCACTCTGAAATGGCTTGTCCCAAAGGCGGCAGTTAAGGGCTGTACCAAACAAGCCAAAAGAAAAAACTGGAAATCCCTCCAGAATACATAATATATTTATATTATATATTATCTTAAGCAACAGCCTCAGCTTGAAGCCTCCTCAGTTTGAGGTAATAAAGCTGTCCGCGTTTTAACTTCTATGTTCGGAGTCATATGTTTTAAGTGTATTTTTTCCTCCTCTGTATTGCTGCCTGAAAGATCACAAAAAGCATGAGGAAAACTAACTTGACCCAACTCCTCACATGGAGAAAGGGTCAAGTCCCCTGCGCCCAAGGCGCTGCAGGGCTTGGAGAAAGCTTTGCAGCTTCCCCAGAATATGGCATCTTTCCCTCCGGCTTCCTCGCTGAAACCAGCTGGATGCTGTAAAGAGCAGCCAGTACCAAGCCTCAGCCACTCGCAACCAGCATTGCTCTCTCCCACCACCGTAAACTGGAATATTTAAAGGAGCTGAGGAGCAGACCCTCAGTGCCTAGGACACAAGATCAGGCCAGCCTTGGGTGACTCCCTAATCATGCACATCTTTGCAAGCAGAGAAGGGGAGCTGCTATTTCCACTGCAGCATTAGCAATACATTCAATTCCAGATCAGAGCTTTGTGTCAGGTATCCGCCGTTCACCCAAACACACACACAAATCTAACCATGGGAAGAAGGGGCTGTGAGCAAAGCCTTGATAACAAAGGGATTAGTCCCTTGAATAAAAACCTGCAGCATCAGGCATTTTATACCAAAACTTGCAATGCAACCCCACAGAGACAAAGTAAACAAAGTCTCCTACTGTAAAAATAAACAGATCAATGAATGCTTCAAAGAGCACAATAAAAGCAGAACAATAACGTGCGTTTCCTGGAAGCCCACCCGAGCGCCCGGCATTGGTGGGAGCGTTTCCCACAGGCGCACGGGAGCTGCGATCCAAGAACTATCCTGGGGCTGTGCCTTGGAAGGGCTGAAATTCCCACCTACCCTCCCAGGTGGGGGAAGAGGAGGAGGGGAAAAAAAGCCAACAAATACCACAAGTAAACATGGGCTTCGTTCCACCCTTTTCTGGCACCACCCTCTCCCCAAAATTTCTCTGCAAACCAGGAACAGCAGCTGTCTTACGGGGATTTTCTGCAGGAATCTTCCTCATCTCAGAAAAAACCAAAAAGTTCTCATTTTCAGCACTTTCTGGGTATCAGCTAAATAATTTCTAGCAGAAGAGACTCGGGCTTCCAGAGAACTCTGAAGCAGAAGACACAAAAGAGCAGAAAAGGACTCCATGTCTCTCGAGTTCCAGTCCGGAGCACCGCTTGTTCAACAGAAGAGCTTTCACAAGGAACGGATCTACCCTTCCTCTAAGCGTTTCATGGTTTTCACACCAGTGATGGACATCTGGCACTGCCCGAGAGAAGAAAGGAAGGATAAGGTGAACTTCTTCCTCAGTAGCACCCATGTCAGCCGCTTAGTAGGTATTAAAATGAAAGACCTTCTTCCCATGTATTGCCAAATGCAAGAAAAACCCTCTTTATCTGTCAAAACTTTCAGCCTCCATATCTTTCTCCTTCCCTAATGGCATTTGTCTTCACATTTGTGCTTGCCTGAAAACATGTGTGCAGCAGAACTCATTATCAAGATAAATGACCTAAAAAATAAGTCTGCACAAATGATAACAGCAAAGGTTACACAGTGCCGTACATATCTAGAGACTTCAGTGCATAAATTCAGGTTAGTCTGTCACGTAAGGTAACTTGGTGGCAAACAAAATCCCAAATCATTTTATCCTTGGTGCAGATGAAAAGCTGACATGGGATCTCGCCAGTCATTTCACAAGAAGTCGTCCTGTGACGTTTGCGATGATTTCCTTTAGTACCATTACCGGCGTGGATAAAAACAGGGGAAACTTCAGCCAAGGTTCACATCCACCAAGTTTGGGTTCAGCAAAGGCAGCATGTTTAGCCATCCCAACCCCAGGCTGTCTAATTAAGCGCAACTGTGTGCTGCTCCGAGCCCCTATTGTGCAGCTCAGGGAAGTGCAGGATGGCCTAGCTTTTGAACATCTCAAAAAAAAAAAAACCCACCACCACCAAAAAACACACAAAAACAGCCACCCACACACAAAATACCACAAACACACACCCAAACCACACAAGCCGCTCTTATTGTTAAGGAGAGTGGAGAAACTATTGATCTGACAACTTGGAATTTTTGGAGTCTCAGCTGAGGTTCTCGCTTATTTGCCCTGATTTTGGGGGGGGGGGGGGGGGGGGGAAGTTATATGCAACAACACTACCAGAAGGAAGGAAGACAAGGTTTCTTCCAACTCCACAGTGAGGAAAACATCAACTACATACAACGCAATAAAAGCTTTTTCAACGTTCCTGGAAAAATATCTGGGAAGTCTTCTCCCATCCTCTCTCCTACAACCATATTTTAAGTCTGGTGCAAACCTTCTCCAGCAGACTTCCATTTCCCCCTCTTGACTGGGCCCAGTCCATGCTTTCCAGTGCAGGTTTAACACTGGCACAAAACAGAGCCTTCCCCTGAGGCTTTTGAATAAGGGATATTTTCCTGAGATGCAGCAAAGGGCTGGCTGGCATTCAAGCTTTGAGCAGAGACTGACGCTGGGCTGAAGCACTTGGTGTTTCTCCTGCACTGGCTCACCCTCCCTTAGTCATGAGAGGAATGAAATAAACTCAAATCACCATTTTATCTTACAAGTCAATGGAGCTCTAAATTGCCTTTAAATCTGAGGTCTAGTCTACCCTTCACCCAGCAAATAGTTTTCCCTGTGTTTGCAGGGGCTGGAAGGAAACTGCATTCTCGCTTGCATCTCAGGCCAGGAGAGCAGTATCAATATCCTAACGAAAGCCCAGCTCCAGCCTGGTGGAGAGTCATTCTCGCTTGCTTCCTCTTCATGCAAGAGCACAAATTTCCTCATCGATTGATCTTCTGGAGGGCCTGCAAGATTGGGCGCAGCAGAAAGCGAATAATTACTCCTGCTACTGACGTTCTTCTCCACTCAAGTACCAACATTTGCACTGAGGTGTCCAAAACCTATTTTACCAGAGCAGAGCAGGAAGTCTGGTCTTGCCAAGCACCAGATTTGTAACTCAGCCACCCATACCTTCAAAGTTAGGACACTGACCCCCATCCCTTGCTATCTTCTCCCAGTAACAAAGTTACAGACTTGGCAGGATCCCTGACAGCTTTTGCCCTAAGGGAGGTCAATAAAACCAGCAGCAGCCCAGTGAAGGTGGTCTCTGCTCTGTATACGTCCTTACTTGGCATCAAGGAAGCTACATTCACTTATCTTCCAGTGCTGAAGGAACTGGGTAAACTGAAGTCTTTTGGTTTCTTAGCTGCTCTAGTGACTTTTAAAGCACCGATTATCACTGCCGCAATTCCATGGATTCCCCCCCCCCCCCAGCAGATACAGTTATTTAAAGAAAATGTACGCATTTGATGAAGGATTATTTTTTCAGAAAGCATGAAACTCTGGGACTCATGTAACTGACATGTCTAACATGTTCAGTTCTTCCCATCAGCTCAGCCCAATATACCCCTTATTGCTGAAATTCCTGGTTAGAAAAGCCAGAGGAAATATCTATTATTTACAGTTTGGAAAAATTCAGATTTCAAACCAACGGCTTTTCCCGAGATTGCTTTTCTTGCTTGTTTGACTATACACAAACCTACAAAGCTTCACTTTGCACGTTTAACTAAAAAAGCAGTAAGAAAACCTGTATTCAGTCCCCTTGCATCACATACAATTAAAATGCTGGCTAGAACAGTGCCCCGATGTGATTTCATATTCAATATCGTTCTTTTGAATCAGCTGTTACTACTGAAGATAGTATAGGTTATTTTGAGGTTATTCTATTTTGCTTCATCCATTGTGAAAAGCACTCATCACGACAAAGTGCCAGTGAAAAGGCCATGGAAAAACAAACAGGTAACTTGATAAAGCCTTCCGGCTAACGTTCAGAAGATGCTTCCAGTCTGGGCTGGTGGAAAGATTAAGAATGACGGTTTCAAAGCATGTGATGCAAGAAAGCGTGTGTAAGTAACATAAGTAAATAAACGGAGAGACCGTGACCCTAACAATGTTCTCCATTACAGACCCTGTGTAAGCAGGTTTCGTGCCATCAAGACGCTCAAGTACCTATTTGAGCAGATACGTGCATATGCTGATGCCTCAATGCGTTTGCCAATCGCTTTAAATGCCCTGCTGAATCAGAGCCTGCCCAAGAAAGAGGTTCCTCAGAGGAAAAGAGGCAATTAAAGACCAGCTCACGCTGCATACAGAAAAAGAGGCAACCCGATCCCTCAAATATTTTACAAATGCTCAATACTGCAACTCTAAAATACTTTCAGCAAGGCTGGTGGGGTGCATCTGGTCTATTACATTTCCTCTACCCACTCAGAGAATAATGCAAAAACACTCCTGGCATGATTTACCAATTCACCATCCCACCTTCACACTTGTCAACAAATGCTATGGGACTAGCCATATTAATAACTCTCTCGTATCTCTTTCCACCCTGCTGCTGAGCAGTTCCTACCCCAGCAGCACCTCTCGGAACACCCAACAGCAGCCACAACGCTGTCTTGCCTGTAACCGGAGACAAGACTACGTTCAAGATGAACGACCACAAAGCGATGACCTCGTTGCACACGCAAATCTTTTCACTTGCAGGAGCACAAGGCTCCTCACCAAGTCCCAAAGCAGGAATGGTGGCAGAGCAGAAACGGGGAGCTCTCAATACACAGAGGTCTCTCCTTCAATCTTCTTTGATTTGCAGGGTAAATACATTACTGGTTTTAGATGTGCCTGTCCCACAGGAAAAGCACTGAGTTATTCTGGAATGCAATTGCTAAGGTTGTGTTTTTTGCATCTTTGAGGGGGCGGGGGGAGATACTGGTTACACGCTGAATCCTACCAGCTTAAACCACTGAAAGAGAGCGAGTCCTCTATTCTGGCCTGGTCCCGCGAGAGACGAGCAAGGTTGCAGCAACAAGTATTGGCATTTCACTGGAACGTGCTGTTCTAAATACGGCAACAGCAAGGAGGAGCCGTTTCTGGGACTGGAGCCCTTTAACAAAAGGTAAACACTGTTTGCTTTCCGCAGTCTTCAACCGAGTCAAGCACTTCAAGTTATTCACGTGTCTTAAGCCCTGCAGCATTTCATGTAGCCACGGTATTGCCACCGTTTTGTCATTTTCCATTAATGTAATTAAAAAATAGCCATTTGATTAACAAATAGAAACAGCAGAAAGCAAAAGCGCCCCCTCCCCCCCCAAACGAAAAACATCCTCAAACAAATTTAATTTCTTTTCTAAAGGAGGGACGCCTTTGTTCGGCAAACACTGTGGATGAAGCTGGAGCACAGATTACTCCGACCTGCCCTGCTGACACAGCCACAATTTCTAAAGATTCAATAACCTAGCCTTTGCTGTGGGTTACACCAAGTACCCCAACACGCGCTGCACGTGCAGAGCCACAAACGGGCGAATGCCGCTTCCCCAAAGGCTGCGAGTTTCTGCTCTGTGAGAAGCCCAGCTCAGTGCTCTTGGGCAAACACGCACCTCAGGAACGGGGGAGCAAACACCAGCACCCAACGTCATGTGAAACTTGTCCGTGCTACAGATACGAGCAGCAAAACTGAGTTACATTGCTTAAAATAAACACCACCTGCCTTTTTAAAAAAAGGGAATTAAGTGCCTCGCTCCCACGCAGACGTGCGGCATGACCACTCTTCATCACTGCAAAGCATCCAACCCTTCCCACATCCAAGGCAGCTCAGCAGCTGAGAGGCACCTGCCTCTTCCTATTACCCACACTTGAAAAAATGCTGTGGCTTTACATTGCTTCTGCTCCCTCACCTTATTAAAAACACGCATGGAAAGTGAGCTTGCTCAGTAGATAATTTGCTCTAATGGCCAGATCAGGGCTCTACCAATTACTGAATCAAGGCAAAAAGATCAAGAGGCCCATGGAGGATGGGAAGAGCCCTCCTAACATCATCTTACCGACATTCAGACAAATTAGCATCACATGCCTCATTGGGGACAGCAATGCATCTAAGCAGCAGAGCTTGAGCCGCTTACAAGCGCTTCTGACCCCACACAACAGGTCAACATCCCTTTCCGGTTGCATCTCTCCTCCACAACAGCGCAATGCCTCCTGAACATGACTGATAGAAATTGTACCTGTCTGTCAACTTAATAGCAGACAGCAGTGCAACAAAATCAACGCTGGTACTCTTGGAACAGTATCAGGACTTATTCTGGAAGGTTTGCAAGGGCCTGAATGTCAAAAAAAGAAGTGTCTGCTTTTGGCGGGGGGGTGGGGGAGGAAATCAAAGCTGTATTAAAGCACACATGAGCAGCACACAGCGACTACCCCCATGCTTATCAGAAGCATTAATCACGAGGTGGGGACAATAAGCACTTCCCTACAAGTAAAGCAGAGCAAACCAGTGCTGCTCGCGCGCCTGTTTGTCCTGACACAACTGTGTTGTTGAACATTCGCTGTTGTGCTTTCGTACAATGCTGCATTTAGCACTCGGCCCACTGTGCTCGCGTACTCCTGCATGCTCTCCCTGACATTACACCACCATTCAATAGCAAGCACATTCAAAATGTTTAATTTACAGGCACGTGTGATTTTCTGATTATCTATCTCCCCCACACAATAAAATCCAGCTGATGCAGCCCTCAACAAGCACTGCCAAGTCAAACTGCAAAGAAAGATTCATTTAGCTGCACAGAAACACCGCCGAAATTCTCATTTATTAGATTTTTTTGCTGCCAATCACACTAATTCCAACACAAATGTCAAAATAAGATTTTAAAAGTTCCCTGATTAAAGGAGTGAACAAGGAAGGCTCTCTACATATAGTTTCAAAAAGTCAGTTTAAAGGAGGCAACTCCCTTCCTTTTCTGCATCTGCAGGCAAATGCAGACTCTTGAAAATAAGAGGCAATTATTGAATCTGGATAAATCAACAAGAACTCGGTAGGGCCAACGTGAGCCACCTCTGGTGGCTCCAACCCCAGGTTACAACTTTTCCATAGCATTTGACTCGGTCCTGTTAACATCAAAAGGAAACATCTCTCCCCCCAAGCAGCTACTGACCTCTCTAACGTCCTCCACACCCCACACCTCCACCGAAGCAAAACCTTAAGCGTTTAACGGAGAGTTCTGTGTCTGACTTAAACATGGCTGAACAGACGGACATTAGGGACTTCGCTGAACAGGCGGAGACTATATATTCATTAGCTTAGTGGCCTCTGCGTTAGGTGCCAGGTCCACTATAACATGAGACAAAGGAAACGGAAAGGGTACAAGTCTTTTCTTGGCTGGCATTTTACTGATTTCAGCCTGTTCCAGCCATCATTTTACCCATACCGTTATTTTACCCTGTCCCACGTACAGCTTCGGCTTCTTGTTAATGTATATTCAGTCACTGCCTTTGTGACAGAGAAAGCCTGTTCCTGAGCAGAGACTACTTGCCTCTACGCCAGGAAAAATCTGCAAGACACAGCCTGTACGCACAGCCCGCTACACGTGCAAAGATAGCGGATGAGCAGCAGCATCACTTTTTCCGATGTACACACACACACACACTTGCTGTGGAGTTTTGCATTCACTTTTTTTTGTTTAATGCATGCATTAATGTGTATTCCTCGCTGGAAAAAACACTTTGCCAAGTCAGGAAGCGCACTAAAATTAAGATTGCACGTCCAACCACAGCCTCTTCCTCTTCTGCATAACCGATCTGATGCCCTCGCTGGAACGCTCTAAGTGAATTTGGTACTATTACATCCTCTTCCTCTATACCCGAAGCCGGGGCAGTGCAGGGAAGCCATCCGCAGCTGCTCAGGTTTCTCAGACGTACGTGACCTCGCTACGGCCCCTCCTCAGTTGCCAGGCTGGAGACAAAAGCAGGTAGGCACAAACATCTCTGTGCACAGCGTGCATAACCAAACACTTCCCCTGCAGCTACACCGCTGGCCATCAACCGCATGTCCCAGCGGAGACCTGGCTTTTGGCTGCTTCGCTGCACCTGCTCAGGCCTCTTCCGCTTGCGCCTCGGCCCAGGGCCACAGGAAGGCAGTGGAGGAGGAAAGGCTTGTCAGGCCACCTGAAACATCTGCAAGTTGAATCACTTGCACCAAATCTAAACCAGCTTTTCCAGTTGCGGACAGTAGGTTCAAACAGGACTGGAAGACCCTCAAGCACCTCGGCTAACCCCTGTGGTGCTGCTGGTAGCCAGGCTGCACAGCCTGCCTCAAGTTTTGCTAGCTTCCACCCCAAAACCTGCCAGGCTCCCTCCTCCCAGTGCTCCTCAAGGGAAATGGCTCCAGACTAGTGTTTGTTAACTGGTTAACAGCTTCCCCCATTTTCCAGCCTGAACTGAATCATGAGTACTTTAAAGCTGATTTCCGCCCCCCCCCCCCAAACTGGTATTTCTTACACAACTCTTGCTTTATGGTCACAAAAAAACCCAAACAAAATTAAACAAGAAACCACACATACCCAGACAACTGGACAATTCTAGTCTCCCCAAAGGGGCGAGCAGTCGTGCTCTAGCCCCAGCGTGGGCTCCTCCAGCTGTCCAGGGGCTGAGGGCTGGCTCTCAGCACCAGGGGGGATTAAACCAGCCTCCCAAGTCTACGCAGGGTCATCTCTGCCCGTAACAGACACGGCATCTTGCAGCCACGTCCAGAGCCCTTTTTCTTCTGCTCCTCTCCCATCTATGCAAAATTATCACAGCTCCTCCTTTCTCATCCCTACACAGAAAGGTTCAAAGCGGGCTATGATCCAGATGGCTATAACTAAATCCATCTTATCAAGGGAAAATACAGTTTCCTGTGTCACAGCCGCATAAAAATACCTCACTAAGTTAGGAGTCGCTCAACAAAAACCCCTCTGCATTTAAACCGTCCACCTGATTGATCAATTACTGTCTTTGCCAATTGAGTAAAACTAGAGCTCAACTCTGTTAATATAACAACAACTGTGAACCACAGGGGCTCAAACCTCTCAACATCCCTCTCCTTCACTTCCGATCTTACAGCAACCACTGAAGCAGCATTTACTATACAGGACACAGCGAGCCAGCGTGCTAATCAGTCCCCGCAGACCTTATGGTGCACTTTGCTGCAAAAGTGATTTTCATTTTTTAACCCCAACACCCTCCAAGCAAACAATGCTTTTTCCAAATAACCTTGCACCCTGAACGACTCGGAGACTGGTGGCCTTTCAGTCTTCTTCCTTTTGCCCTGTTCCTTGAAACACCTAGGCTTACTCCAGGAGCAAAGAAAGGTGCTGTAGATGGCAATGACCGCCTAGGAGACTTCTCTTACACCTTTTCCTGTTAAGACAAACTCCGATATCCCCAAGCCTTCCATGCCCTAGTAAATGCCATTTGAGCCGAGTTCAGCATAACCATGTTTATCTCAGACATTTTAGAGGAAATCACAGGCGTGCTTCTCACTGTGGTGACAGGAGCTATTTTCCCTCTAATGTGGTGATAATGCAATAGCACAGATCGTTACTAGATACCAAGCTGCCAGTTATCACGTCTTGGAACGACTAGTCAACTCTGCTGCAGACAGGAGCTTTCGCTGGAATTATGCTGGCAGGAGCATGGACCTGACCAGAACAGATAACAGCATTACGTTCAAAACGCTTTCAATTAGGTTTCCCAAACACACACTGCAGTTGAATTTAAGAAGATATTTAAGGAGAGAAGAAAAAAACCCACAAACAACAGCACACACCCACAACACTTCTTGGACAGTCAACTATGGAAAGTCTATTGGCTTAACACCACTAAAGTTAATTTATCCTCCTTTTACATTAATAAAAATGCCAAGGGGGAACTGATGGAATAACTGGTAACTGATTTGGTCTATACCAAAAAATTCTTAGTACCTTTAGAGTCGGACTGGACAGACTAGTCTTTCAAAACACAAAGCTAATGTTTTCTGCTTGATTTTTAGAAAGTCTGATACACATCTTCTGTGTTTTCCCCTATAGTAGGAAGACACCCCATGTGATATAGCTGCATTAATTAGGACCTACTAACTCCCAGAGGAACTGAGACAAGGAGCAGCGTGGCAAGTCCTGTAACGTCCTTAGCCTCGACAGTAGTGGGGGAGTTTAGGAAAGCTGCTTAGAGGAGATGGCGTTTGCACAGGAATAAGTTCTTGCAGGAGTAGCACTAGCAGGGGCAACGTCCCCACTAGTACGCTGCACTTATGCTTTTGCACTCTCTCCCATTTGAATCTGAGCCACGCACAGAGCCTTTCTTCTTCTTCATAATTAAATGGAGGTTTTTGGCTGGCATTGCGAACACATGGGTGCCATAACAGTCAGTGGCTCTATGTACGACACTGTAAAAAATTCAATTATTCTCGTTACCTCTTCATCAGGTCCTTTGTCTCTGCTTAGCGGGCTTGGACAAGAGTGGGCCCAGTGCGTTATTCAGAGCATGACTGCTTTTCTCTGGCTGGCATTCACTGCCTCACACAATACCATTCATTATGAAGAATGCATTTTCCTTTTCCCTTTCTTCCCCCCCCCCCCACCTTTTTTTTTTTTCTCCTTTAAAAAAAAAAACAGACTTTCAAGCACAGAGAAGCAGAAGGAGGTGGGAGCACGATCCTCTAATCTGGCTCTGGCCGAGGATGCGTGCCTACTGCTGTGGCAGCACAGCCAATACGCCTCCCTGCTAGGACACAAGTGCTCGTCAGTCCCTTTGGAGGAAGGTTATTTTTACAGATTGACTGAAGCTAGAATTGGTGCATCACTTCATCCTACTCGGTATCTTTTAAAAGGCATAAAAGTAGAGTGCAGAGTAAAGTTCAGTTCCCATCTTGGATACCAATTTCAAATGGATTTCACGTGTGGAGTTCAGTCAATTATGTTTTCCTTCTTGCCTGCAGTCAAAGTAGGTGTGTTGACATAGAAGTTTCGTCTGCATCTGGCTCCTCTTTTGAGGATGCACGCAGTATTTCCCTTTTTTTGGTGGATTGAAGTGCAGAAGCTTTTCTACACGTCTGCAGTTGTGCTGCCTCTTTAATACAGGCTTACTCGGAGGCCAAGGGAGCAGGTGTGACAGAGGAAAATCCCCCCCCCCACACACACACCCCTTAAAAAAGGAAACAGGCTGCGTCTGGAGCGAGACACTGACACCTGGCCTAAACCTCAGTGGGTCGGAGACGAAGTATCAAACACCAAATTAATTCAGCACTGCTATTAGCTACAGCAATCACTGACACTTCACAAGCTTCTGGTGGCTACCCTCACAAGAAAGCCTTCCAGAGATGCTCAGATAGAGAACAAAAAGTCCCTTTCAGTGTGGCACAACAAAAATCGAGGCCCAGCCTTCTCCGGGCTGCTATACTGAGCCCACAGATGGAAAGAAAGCAATTTCCAAGAAATGTGTGTCTGCAAGGTAGGAGATGAGGAGGAATAATGGGGGACGGCTCCCAGTCCCAACGGAAACCTAATGTTGGAAGGATATCAAGTGATCAAGTGCAAACTCCAGCAGGAGCCTGCTACCACCCTTCCTTTTCCGCGAGCCAAGGGAAGAAGCGGTCTTGTGCCTCAGCAAGCTCCGGTTCTCCCAAAGCAAGCTCTACTGGAGAGACTTTTTAAACTTCCATTAAATAACATTAATAACACCACCACACACACCCCAAGCCTGTAGCCCTTTCTTGCAAACCCTGTGATTCCCACGAAGGCATATATGCCTTTATACCATTAAAAAGAAAATACTTGCAGAGCATGCCCCAAACCCACCAGCGCTGAAGAGCAGCCCCGGTCCTTTCCCTGGCCCTATCCAGGCAAGCTTTGCTCCTGCTTAATTTTTTGTTTTTACTATTTATTTAATTTAATTTCTTAGAAAAGCTAGGTCATAAGCCATCTGATGACTTTGTAAATGCAAAGGGCCAATGTTGTGGAACAGACAATCTAATGACATAGTGTTTAGTGTTCCCTAAAGCGGGAGACAGATGAAGGGAAACGGTGAACCGGCAACCTTAGCATAATTAAGACAAGCCTGAGTGCTTGCAGTAGTGCCATTACATTAATCTCGCATCGGTGGCACCTGGCTAAAATTTATGAGATATGTAAAAAGGCCCTTTCTGACTGACCTTGATAAGACAGTGTTATTTATCACGTGAGAGAGCAGGCAAGGATGCTCGGCGGGAGGGGGCGGGAGCCACGTGAGCCAGGAGAGAGATGAGAATCCGCCGACCAAAATCTGCTTACACCCAAAGTTTTGAACAGGAGCATGCCTGTACAGTAGTTGTACTTGGCAACCATAATCAATCAATACACTTCCGTATTCCTGGAATACCATGGAAGGGAACGCTGGAACAGCCACAGCCTTGTGAGGTGGAAACTCAGAGAACAGATTTCTTTCAGACTGGCAGATTTTCACATCAAGGAATTTATCCTTGCTGTTCTAAATTCTCCTACCAAAAAGGTAGTGAAACTGGTACATAAAACAACGACCTTCTATCAAAAAGAAATCCCTCTGCGCCAAAAATTACACAGTGTATAGAACAGCATAAGATTAGTAAGATATCTCGTTTCCTTTGTATTTTATGACATTTAAAGTGTACAAAAACTGCAGGGGGGATAGCACTTTAGGACAAGTATTTACTTTCTACAGGAAAAACTCTACATACAACTCCAAAGCATTTTCATAAAACACCACTCAAGAGCTACCAGGAAACTGATACAGCCCGGGACCACAGCTGCAGACACCAGCTGTGCCCAAATCTGAGCCCAAGAGCTCAGAGCAGCTCCCTGCAAAAACATTTACCTCCCCATTTTACAGGGGGAATTGCACCAGAGGCCTCTACAGGTGTCCACGCAGACCAACACTGAGATTGGACATCACATGTTTAGAAAAGACAACCTACAAAACATGCCGAAGAACCTAAGACAAACCCATTCCCGATTCCGACCGCCGTGCTCTGTTACGCGTGTAGCAAAGCTACGTGCGTACAGCCATTGGTAAAGATGACTGACCAATTTCATTTCCGAGTTGACTTCGGGGATTCCTACCTATTTAATCACTACAACTTCCCAATACATCAAACGGCAAAGAGCAACCGAAACACTGTTTGCCATGGTCTAGCTAAAAACCACGCTCTACCTGAAACATCACCGGCGTCTCCTCGTGCCAACCTCGAGGAATCAAGATAAAGAAGTTATTCGCTTTGTTTTATTTTTTTCAAGAAAACGATCCCAAGATGCATACGGAAATTTCTTTCTTTGCTTTGTGGTAACTGGCAATCCTCATGAACTACTTTGAGACACACGTGTAGCAATATGCACTACCCAATCAGTCTGTTTTGGGAGCTCCGAGGGTCAGAAGGCCCCAGGGAGCTGCAGCTTGCTCTCCTGGTCTCCACGTCTTGACGCGTTTTCTCTGCAAGTGCAAAGTGCAACTGTGGTGAAGTAGAGCCCTAAAGTCTGCTTCTGTAAGCCAAAAGGCTGCAGAAACACGATTCTCTATTTTGCCTGGTACGTTTTCAGATTTCAGACAGAGCTGTTTAAGGAAAGTCATGGCCAACATGCTCATAAACAGCAGCACAAGAAAGAAGCTTAAGCGCAAAGTGCAGGCGTTGCTCTTCCTGCCTGGGCTGAAGATTCCTGGCTGGTCACAACACGCCAGAGCTTGGCGCAACAGATCCTGCACCAGTGCAGCAAGGCTAGCAGAGGGCAAGAAGGAAGCGGGACAGAGTATTCACTGCACCTCCAGTTCATAGACAGTCATTTCCTCTAAGAAACCGTCATGGGAGAACTTGCACCTTTCCCCAAATTTTTTTTTCCCCCCCCTAGGAGGAAGCAAGGGCATGACTGCTGTACCTCAGCACCCTCTGCTCCCCCAAATCTTCCTCTCCATCACCCTGCTCCCACCCCAGCCTCCAACCAATGCTACAGCGCACCAAAGCCCCCTTGGAAACACCCGGGCTTGCCTTTCCTTTCCTCTTTCTATTGAGCAGAGAGAGGGGAGATCAATGTCTTTGTGTTTTTATCGTGCTGCTGAAATGGAGACCTTTCATTTTTAAATTAAATGGCAATCAAACCTGAAAGTCAATAGTTACTTACAAATCTTCCCAAATGCAAGGACACTACTGTGTCTGCTGTGGTACAGGGTAAAAAACGACCTGCGACCCATGCTTCTCAATAGACCTCATCGGGGAAAAAGAGAGCGAAGGTGCCACCAGAAAGGAGGATGGGAAATAATCAACTACCTAAACCACCTACAGGACCAGGGCTCTGCTCCAGATCTTCTTCCAGGCAAGCCCATCATTTCCAATCACCTAACAGAGGGAGCTGAGGGACATCAGCTTGCAGTGGTTAAAACTGGCCCTGAGGCATAGCCTCTTCCTACCATTCTCCCCCTTTCCATTTTATTCTGCATTGAAATAAAACTGTTTTGAAGTCCTCAGAGAGGAAGGGTCGTCCACAAAGCCACCCTTACTAGCAAATCTCAACTCTGGCAGCTGAGGTGTCCAGCTGGCATCTACAAGGCAGACCATACTGTCCACCTCAGGTCAGGAAGGTTTGATAGGACGGAGAGCGCCTGACTGCAGCAGCTCCTCCGCTTTCTCGTCCACCCACAGTTCCAGTCTGCACCCAAATGAGCTTGCTAAAGCACGGGTTTCCCTGCAAAAGCGCTTTCTGCTTTGAATCGGTGTTTCCTGGTAGAAAAAACTCGCAGACAAAACCCTCACCTGCAGGACCCTCACCCTCGGGGCTTTTTCTTGAAATTGGAGAGAGGCAGCACTTTCTCCTGCTTTGCCAACCCCTCATGACGCAGCTTGATGCCTCCTTCAGCGAGATGACAACTTCTGTCGGATAAACCAGCATGGCTTCTGCTCTGAACCTTCGCGCGCTTATAAAATCCCAGCTCTGCTGTCAAAATAAAGAGGAGGTTTCTTCCATTTTAAACAAAACCCCCAAAGCACAAGGGCTCTTCTGATTGCCTCAGGAAGTACAACCACCATTGAGCAACACTCACCAACACAATTCAGCAAGGTCCATCCGTTTCCAGGGCAAACAAATAGATGCGACAAAAAAACCCAAAGTGGAATTTGCCAAACGAAATCAACCAACAACCAAGGCACAAGGCCTGCAGGAAACAGGAAGGACCCAAACCTTCTCACCTTCTTTAGTGCCACCTTTGAGACCTCCTCCCACTGCCAAAAATACTCCTCCCAAAGTCGGGTTTGCAACCTCTCTCCCAGACATCAGTTTAACAGCAAATGGAAACATTGCAGCATGATGAAAAGGGTATCAGAAAAGGGTATCAGAGCAAGACATCCTGAATGGCAAATTGCTACAAAGAGCAACTCTTTGCACATAAAAGGGGTTATCAAAGTTGCCATTCAACTCGTTTTAATCAACAGGTCCAGATAAGACCGGGAGTCCTTCTCACGGGATAGGCTCCACCAGACCTCCACATTTAAATACCCTTGTTTATAGCTCCTTTTCATCACAGCACAAGGGCTCCATTTTCTCTCTTTCTTCCTCTCCTCCTCTCTTTGTTGGTGCTGTTTACTCCCAAGTCTATCTCCAAACTCTGTCTAATTAGCTCTTGATAGATCTGCTGCCCTGTTTCCACAAACATTTAATTCTGCCGTCAGTCCCATTTACGTTACAGCATGTTGCATTGTCTTTTACCAACTTAATTTTGTTTGAGTAAATGTAAATCCCATTAAGCAGTCACTATGTACCTATTAAGACTGTGGCGTATAA
Organism: Struthio camelus; assembly: GCF_040807025.1. Taxonomy (NCBI): domain Eukaryota; kingdom Metazoa; phylum Chordata; class Aves; order Struthioniformes; family Struthionidae; genus Struthio; species Struthio camelus. Next base: position 6,122,382 of record NC_090947.1, on the reverse strand, counting down.
ACTCAAAACCCTCCTTATTTACAAGGGTGAACATAAGGCCCAATTCATAAAGGATTTCTAGGACACTGCAATTTGTGCTTTCTTCCAAACTACAGAAAATTCTTAAAGCCTGCAAAACTCTTTTCTTCAAGGTAGTATTGTTGAACTGCCCAAAACTCAACATGTTCCAATCGCTGCATAACTGACAAGAAAGCTTTTCTAATTCTAATGAGTCCCCAGGGAGCACTCACTAATTAGAGCGGTGATTTAAAGTTGTCATTATGAGTGCTCTGTGTCTATTCTGGATTTTTACTTTTTTTTTTGTTTGAGCAGAATACTCGGGTAAGCTGCCCAGCTTTAATGAAAAAAAAAGGAAAATACGTAACACATCACTCTTCCCTAGGCTGGCCACTGCAGCATGAAGAGAGAGAAGTCTGCATGAAACGCACAGAAGAGATCAACATGGTTTTGAAGTTTCACCTAGAATGAACTTCCATTCAAAATCGAATCTCTCTGTGCCAAAAATCCTCACAGCTAGGCTGGAGTCAACTTCTGTTGGAGCTCTTCGCAGGAAGGGAGATGCTGCCTGCTCCATTAGTACAGCACGATCCAGGTTATTCCAGGAAACGCCAAGCCCAAACCTGTGACGTCCAATTCCTCTGCTGGAGGCCGAAATAACAGGCCAACGTGGGGTCTCTGCAACCTGGGGACCTTCCCACGAAGGCCATGGCACTGGCACTTGAGAGCTGCCAGTGTAATTTAACAGAACTGCACCAATTTATATGGAAGTCTTACTCAGTGTGCACAAAGCCCTAAGAGCAGTAATATTCCCAGGGAAATCTGGGAAAGCCAGGTTCAATCGTCACTCTTCTCACACTGTAATAACATCCCCAAATCAAAACTCAGAAGAAGCTAGAGAATACCTGACAAATCTTAGGCACTTGAAAGTCCAGTTTAGTCCCAAAGACAGCACAAGAGTTTTCCTTCTATGCATTTGTCCTATATCGAGAAGTGACTATCATCGGACAGCACTCAAAATTGTAAAATTTAATTAAAAAATTTAGAATTTGTCCACTGAAGGAGACAAAAACATTCCAATTAGCTGCACCAAAAATCAGCTGAAAAGCACAATTTCAAGTTGAAGTCACCAAAGAGTTTTTTATTTTGGGGGGGGGGGGGGGGGGCCTTTAAAACTGCCAAAACATTTCACTTGAACTCTCAGTACATGTTACATTTATTCTTAGTACTGGAGCATTTCATTAAGTTAAACAAGACTTTAGGATTTCATTTAGAAGTTAGTATATTTGAAAAGAAAAAGGGTCCGATGGAAGGATTAAGTAACTTCAAAACGAAAAGGCATCTGAAAATAACCTGCTCTTGCAATTTTCAAAGCTTCGCCTCAACCACCGAATGGAAAATTCTATTACTCATCGACTTTTGCTCAAAAAGCAAGGCAAACGTTTGCGCGAGACATCAGTATTTTCAAACAGAGCTTACAACACTTGGATGCACATCTCTTACTGACCTTTGTTAAGAGGAAAGCAGCACAATTCCTTCCCTGAATAAAAGCCTAGGAGAAGTGCTTTCATGATCTCTGCCATCACTTATGTTTCCTGAAAGGATGACGCTTTGAGTTGGAACAGTAACTGCCACAACAGAAAGTGCACTGAGAAAGAAGTGTATCTGCTAATGATTTTCGTCTCTGACTTGCATGCAAATACAAGTACCACTGTGTAATTAAACTAAATGGCATATATACACACATATTCATGGATATCTTCATTGCAGACAAAATATTTCATTTCAGCATCAGAAATAACCAGAAAAGCTCAACAAAACATTCTGAGTCAATGCCCACTCTGACTCCAGGCTGGTCACCATGTGATTTTGGAGCGCAGAACAAAAGGCAGAGCACCCCTCCAGGTGCACGGTGTGAATGTGCATTTCCGTGGCAGACTGCTAATTTCTTTGCCACATATGCTTTAATTTGGGATAATGGCTCAACTTGAAATTACAGCTTGCATTTGATGGATCTTGCTGATCAGCATTTCCCCTGTTTATGCCACGGGAAGCAGGCAGGAGTGAAATGGCAAAAAACAAAGGCCACTTTATTTGCAGGATTCATGCTAACTTCCCACCGGCCAACTTCCTTCCCCCCACCCCCCACGCCCACCTAGGCCCTCTGGGAACAGCCCTGTGTTTATAAATCCTACTCGCACTTGATGACTCTCACAACTTCGCCAAGGCTGCAATACATTTTTACATTTTGCTGCACGGTTAAATGAGACCCTGGGAACGAGAGGCACACCAGTGTCAATCCCCAGGCTAATTGATCCTGAATGTCCAGACAGGCTGTTGATTACCACTAATTTGTTCGTTATAGATTACCAAATCCTTTGAGACACTGAATCAGGGTGATGTGCTCAACTGTGCTGTAACAGTATGAAGTCTCAAGAAGTTGACCTGACCCTGAAGCAGCCTTCAAAAATGTTATTCTTAAGCAATAGTTGGTCAGTCATGTGATATATGTAAGCAACGTAATACATAAGCAATACATACTGGAACTGTTACAGACAAATACAGTTTAATGCCTCTAGAAGGGGATTTAAAAGCGATTTTTACTGTATCCGCAACTCCTCGCGAGTGACTCAAACGCAGTTTGATGCCGTGGTCAACCCTGCATTTCCAAGGCCCACATGAATTGTCAAGAATCTGCAAGAATTCAAGCCTGTAACTTCCACAGAACTCCTACAGAGGCAGCAAGCATGGACTGTAACTCCAAGAAAACAGTTTACAAATGAGATTTCAAAGAGCTCAGAGATGGCCTAAAGCTGTTCCCACTGCTGTAGATAGGAACTTTACCATTGATTTCACTGAAACTAGAGTTGAACTACTACTACCACCTCCTTCCATTTCATATTGAAGGAAGGACTTAACATATATCTTCATTTCTCCACTTGGGACTTATCCAGTTCAATGAGACTCTTGCCCTTCAGGGCAAACCATCACAATAACAGTAGATAATATTGCAAAAAAACATTCAATCCAAACTTTCATCTCTAGTCTCCATTTGGAAAATACTCTAAACTGGAACAGTGGTTCTGCAGCCTGCCTTTTGCTATTTATTCAGGTTAACAATACAAAAAATTTGAAAAAAACAACACATATTAGTCTTGGGCGCCAAACAGCAGAAATCCCGTTACATGGGATTAGGACCAAGACTTCTTTCCCAACAGCCATCCTCTGAATACTGTGAACACCGCATTTCATACACGCATCGCCTTATGCCACAGCAAAGCAAGCTGCTCTCCAGTCAAAGACACTGAAGCTTTGCTCACGGAAGTCCGACCTAAGGTAAGTGCATGTTTTCTCAGCCCTTCCCTGATACGGTGGTAGTCTCCTCTTTCTGCACAAACATATCCCAGTTAAACCTCCACAATCCAATAACTATCTATACTCCACCTTAAATTATGAATCTAAATATACATGCAAAACCCCATTTTTTTCTGGTCCAGTTGCTTGGTGTCAGTTAAAAAAAAAAAAAAACCAAGTCCCCTAAATCCCTAAGACCGCTTAGACTCTGTATCTCACGTGGGAAACTTAAAATACTTTTTAAAGGCCTCTGCAGGGCAGAGCCGTTTGTAGCGAATTCAGTGAAGCTCCCACAGAACAGTAAGAAGTTATGGACCTTATATGTCCTATCCTTCAGGAAAATAGAACCGCTGCACCTTGAAATACTAAGTTTCTGATGTGAAAAATACTTCATCTACTAAAAACACAGCTTTTGCCTTTCCACCTCAGACCTTTCCCAGAACACAGTCAACTGGAAGACATTTTTTTTTCCTCCTTTCCAGAAAGCATTTGAAGTTCTACTTCATTCTCCATTCTTTTATCCCTGCTATCACCTACGTAGTTTACCCTGTCACTATTTACTGTCTCTCTATCATGCATTCTGAGGTTTTTCTGCTCTATACTAAAGACAAACCCTTCAAAACAGACACCTTCTGGTGATCCCTACCCATCCTGCAGTTTTACAGGAATAAGTGGCATACAGGTACGTTTTTCATCTTGCCTTGATTTTTTTTTTTTAATCCACATTTGGACAGATACAAAGCAGAGGACACCACAAGGAGAACACCATACTCCAGGCTACACACGCGCGCATCACACAACCAAGAAGAAACTCTGGTTACGTTATGCAGCTAGAAGAGAGAGGTCAGTAAGTGAGCGGCCAGACAGGCATAGTAGGGTGCTAAGTCTTGGAAACGTCTCGGAGCCAGTCCTGCGGCAGATTGATTTCCACGTGCCTTCAGGCAGACACACAACCCCGCGTGAGAACCTCTCCCGGTTACCCAGTCAACTGGGTCCTGTGTGACAGTATTAGTTAGATGGTCCTACGATGTGACAGCAGAGAGCAAACCAGCTGTCCAAGGCTAATGGGCCATCTGTGCCCAAAATAGCCTGCCAATTGCATTGGCAGAACATAAAAAGCGCGTCCCTTTATGGGGCTATAAATCAGAAGCAAGTCTTGCGCATTGTCAATTAAACACTGATATACTGAGTAGCCTAGATGCTTCATTGACTTCTAGCCTTTCGAATACAACATTTGGTGGTGTGACCACTGCAGAGGTCATTAGCTACAAACTTAAGGCACCAAAGCAGCCTGAACACCCCTCAAGTGACAGGACTACAGTTTGCAGCAATCCAGGAAAACATACAACTGCTTCATTTAGCAGCGTGCTTAACTGGTTGGGGAAAAAGAAAAGAGTTGGTAAGGGGGAAAAAAAACAAGCAAAAATAAAGCTGGACTCGGCCCCTAAATACCTGTGCAACTCCTGTAAGCCAAGCAGATGGAGAGCGATCGCTGACAGAGCTCTCCCCTCTCAGCAGCCTCCCAATGAGCCCCAACCTCTAAAATGTAAGTCTGGATACTTCTTTCATTGCCACCTTCCCTCCAACCCTTAGCACGTAATTCACATGATTTCTGACACAATACATAGATTTTTTTTCAGGATGAGAAATGCTATGCCTATGGATTCTGCCTGATGAGCTGCAAACGCAAAGGAAAAGAGAAGCAAGCAAAAACTGAAATCAATTTCTGTAAGTCACAGTAATAAACAGTTACTGACCTGGGTAAAGAAAGAAGATACCTCTATTTTCCAAGTTGCTGGATGTGATGTACTAAACGGATAACAAAATACTTACATCCAGGATGAGCCCTAGGTGCTTCGTGGTTCTTGCGACTGACAATGCCACAAAACGCGGAGCAAAATCACAGATCCTTAACTTGGAAGCACTGTATATCTCACCGGATGAGCAAGGTACCCTTTTGCTTTCCACTCACTAGTGGAAAGCAAGCACGATGGGATCTCACATTCTCCTCCAAATAACAAAATAAATAACTAAATTTGGGATGGACAGCTTCCACCGTGACACTTGAGTTTTCACCACAAATGCACGAGCCTACTTTTTATCGTTTCAGCGAGAGCAAAACGCCACAAACAAAAGGAAAAATCCCTCCCAAGCCCCTTTCCAGCTCAGTTGGATCTGCGCTCACCCTTGTATTCGACACACAACAGGTCCAAACACAGTTTTCCCCCGGTGACTACTACACCTGTATCGCAGAACCTTTTGGAGCATCTGTACTGCAAGGCCTGAAGACAAAAAACACATTCTCACATTTAAGTGGTGCCTTTCAAAAGCATGGTCTACATCACAACTAGGGGGAAAAAAAAGTAAGGTTAATTTTCCCCTTGAACTTACAACCTCCACCACCTATCTGCAACTAAAACAGCACTTTAAAGCCTGTGCAAAACTTTTCCTCAAAGTTAGTTAGTTGTGATCGTCTGAGTGAGTTAGCTTTTCCTGAAGATTTCTTAGAAGTCATTTCTAAATTGCAGTGCCATTAAAAAAAAAGGCAAAAGAAACGTAACAGGAAAAAAAAAGCTGATGCCACAAACTTGGGACTAAGGTAGGAAATTCAGCAAGCGTCTAGTCTTCAGATGATTTTCTTATCAAGAGGCAGGACTGAGGGAAATTCATAGTAAAAGAAACGACTAGAACAAAATAAAGATCTATTAACTATTGATGGAAGTGTCATAGCTTGTTATTATTATTTTATTCTGTCTGTGCTTGATCTACTCACACCACACAAAACAGGCTGTTGAACTTCAGTGATCTACTGAAAGTGCACTTTTAATCCATCTTTGTTTTCCCATGTGCTTTTTTCCACTACCTTCCCGTTTTCCTCACTAATTTCATTCATATCTCTCTGCCTGCTAATATTAAAGTTGCAAAAGATCAAGGAAATCTGCAGAGCAGCATATGGGATGGGTTTACAAAACACAATAGCTGCATGGGCTTACAACAGTCAGTGCCAAAAGTGCTCCAGATAACTAATTTTACGATGTTGCCTGGTATTCCCTAGCGAGCCCCTAGGCTAAGGGCAGGGAAATCTGCAGTAACGTCATCTGCTGGCAGAGAGAAAAACCACAAAGATTTTAATTGAGAATTCACTGTCACCGAACGCTCCAAAGGTTGCGGGGAGGTCGGCGTCTGCAGGATGCTGGGAGGCAGAAGAATCTGGGCTTGGCCTCCAGCAGGACATTTTTCAAAGGCCACAAGGCTGTTTTGGGCTTTTTGATTTCTGCTGTGTAACTCAGCTAAGAGCAAGAGGAGGTGAAGTGCTTCAGCGTTGGAAAAGCCAAGTATTACCAAGAAGCTGTAGCATTTAACCCTGAGGAGTTTTCCTCTGCTTCGGAAAGAAACGTATACGCACGTGATTTTGACAAAGAAAATACATTTAAAGATGAAAAACACAAGTATTGTATTTGCAACTACAATGGAAGAAGAGAGCCATCAGCGATGTTAGTTATACCGGAGGATGGCATTACAAAGAATTCAGGTTAAAATTATTAATGGCATTAGTCACTGAAATGGAATTAGTCACTGAAAGAGCTAAGCCAGAGATATTGAAAGTCATTAAAGCAGATGTGTTTTTCCTGAAACAGATGATCATTTCAAACTAGCAGGTCTCACCAGAGGATATTCAAGCCCAGGGACGCATTTGCATTACTCTGAAGGATACCTTTCGGCTTGACAGCCGGTAGACAGAGCAGTTTCTAACAAAATACTGTGCTGAAGATCTGGGTTGCATGCCTCCATCAGGAGACTCAAACACATCAGAAAATACTACACAATGATTTTAGTGGTTCAAGTCCACACCAGTATTTAAGAAAAATCCAAACTAAAACCCCACCCAAATCATTTTGTAAGGATTTAAGAAGCCGCACTGAACCGCTCCTTCAGAGAAACCCTCAGTTCACCAGATTTTTTTTTTTTTTTTTGGGGGGGGGGGGGAACCTTGGATTTATTTACTATTCAATAAACATCAATCAAGCTATGTTTCTGCGGAAAGTTCTCCCTCCCCTTTCAAAAAAGGGGCAAACGGCAGCTGGGCACTGAGTTCCCACTGACATCCAAGCCTAACTCTCAGCAGTGCACAAGCAAATCTCCCATTACAGCTTTTTATGTCGGACTGCCAAACACTCCTTTTAAGTTTTCAGAAGAGCATGTGTTTTCCTTTCATTTGCCCCAAATAGTAGCATTTTAGTAACAATCCGGGGTGGGGGGGGGGGGAACCCCACAACACAGAAAGGGGCCGTTTACAAATACGGTTCACAATTGGATTCAGCGAGAGTACGATAATGCACATTTCTGCTTTGGTTGAGCATGAAAAACCAATAGCATCTGCCTAAGCATGGTATACACACACTTATTAATTGCATGCCCTTCGCAAGATATTGAGCGATTTCTCTGGGGATCTCAAATCGAGGCTCGTTACTGCCAGCTATGTGAAACCGTGTTTGAGATGCAGCAGTAATGACGTTGCATTATTCAGAGATAACATCCCCAATAATATCTCTGCCCAATCACGGCAGTAAGCCACGACAGCAAACAGTGGGTTGCAGAGATCTTGGACTTCAGGCACAAACGAGCCGAGAGCGCTGATAGACACATTTCTGTTGTGGGAAGAGATCACTGAGTATTTGCAGTAATTGTTGCTCCCCCTAGGAAGTGGGCTGCTCTTCCAGTTGAGCTCACTTTATTTACAGCAGTTTCTCTTTTATGCACAGAATAAGGCATTTGTTTTTAGCCACGCAGCTCTAGTAGGTCCTAGATTAGATCAGCTGGGTTGCTACACACATTTGATTTACAGGTGATGACAACTTTTTTCCTATGCCCGCACCTACGCTGCATCTCCTGCCTCCGCTGCTGGAGCGAGTCGGGGGATGTCATTGCACCAGCAAATGGGTTCACCTCAGCAGCAGCATCAAAAAGCAGGTTAATTTGAGCTGCTCAAATATAATCACTTTACAAATGGAAAGCATTCATTACTTGGGCGATGTTTGCTGGGCTATCGTACCGTTGTTGGGAACTCGGGCAGTAAACAAATTACAACTAACACCGTGCCCTGCCGCTAAACAGGCCTCCTGACAGTATCTCGTTGTGCATGAGCCTTTGCTTCTCTTCTCCCAGTCTGGCAGGGGAACACAAGCATCTCTCCACAAACACCGGATGCTTTCCTGCCGTATTTTCTGTCTAAAAGCAGTAATAAAAAAAAAAAAACAAACAGGAGGTAACTAAAACTCAACACTGAAACTTTGCTTTCAAGTGGTAATATCAAAGAAAATTTTTTTTCTAAAAGAACCTGTAACTTTAGGTACCTAAACCAACACAGATAAAGACCCATTTTCAGAAAGCACCAAGGACCCCCTGCATAAAAGGAAACAAGTCAAGTGAATACTTCGCAGACATCTCCACGCTTGCCTGTTGCAGTATTTTGGACTATTTGCATATTTGAAGACTTCTCACCAGATCAAACCACCTAATTCACCCACGGAGGATGCCGAGCCCCAAACATTACAGGGAAACCTCTTCCATAGGGTGACCAGCAGGACCAGGGAAGTCTACGTCTTTCCATGCAGTCACTACTGCCATACTGTTATAAGGACTATGATAGCCTGAAGAGGATTTAAAAGGAAAGGTGGACTTTGCAAAACACGTTCAAAGCTTTGTTGGCAATAAACCACTTCTGGCAAGCTGAATTCACCACTGGGTTGAAGGTTTCTCTCCCCCAGCAAGCCCTCCTTCCACCTGGGGGTTATTTCAAATTTAGGCAATCTGTATACTTCTTGGTATATTGAAGTTATGGCAGTTACTGTCCAACTGGACAAAGGTAATTCCTTTTGACTCCAGTGGACTTGCACCAGCAGTTAATTTGGATCACTGCACTTTCAGTCATTTAAATGGATTATCCCGTGTGGGGATAATCCAAAGCAACTATCCACCCAGGCGTCGTTCCGTAGAGGTTACATACCCCACAGACAGCTACGGAAAGCACTGAACTGACAACCATCCCCCATCCTCCCCCCCCCCCCCAAAAAAAAAAACCAAACATTTCGGAAAAGTGCCCTCCCTTCCCGTTCCCCACGTACGCCGTGCCTTGACTTCAAGTTTCAGTACTTGCCTGCGGCCACTGCCAGCGGCTCATAAAATAAACAGCAACAGAGCACCTACCTAAGCCAGGGATTCGGGGGGCAGCAGGTGTAGGGAGAATCTCTTGAAGGAGGCCCATATTACACAATGGAATATAAAATGGCTAATGCAAAAGTTGGATAGAAAAGAGTTTATGACCAGAACATCACAGTAAGATAACTCTTGTTTCATCTGAAGCCCTGCTTTGAGCATTTAACTGAGACCCAACGCTAGGTCTAACGTAGGGATAGAAAGCTTCTACCCACACCTAACGGCTGCAGCAGCATTAGCAGTCTGCGTTAGCAGCAAAACGGGGAATCAAACAGAAGGATTAGGAAAACCAAGTCGGAGAGACCTGGGAAAGAGAACCAGGAAGGGAAGACCAGGGAAGGGGGCTGGTTACAACACACAAAAACCACTCTGCAATACTTAGCAAGTAGGACGCTACGATGGGAACCACACAGGGAGGCCACGGAAACACCACTCAACCAGGATGCTCCTACATAACAGCTGGGGGCCAACAAATTCTAGCTCTGATAGAGGAGGCAGATTGACAAGAGCTGCATTTAACTTACATATTATTATAAGTCATCAAAAAAGTTAATAAAACATCAGCAGGTTTTCAGGCCGTCTCTGAGCCTGAGCTGCCAGCCAGCAAAGTGCTCTGAGGGACCTTTCAGGTCGCAAAGGTCACAGGGAAAGCCTGTTTCTAAGTATTTTGACATGCAGAAAGGGTAGCCCATAGTTAACTTTGTGAATGTTTGCCCAAATTCTTCAAGTTTCCCTAGGCCTAAGAACTGGGGGGGAGGGGGGGAGGAACACCAGCAGAACAGCAGGAACTGCCAAGGCCCTCAGATGCCAGCACAGAGCTGCTGCAATACAGAATAACATTCAGCAATTGGTGCGCTGGGATTCGAATGGGATTCATGCTCTCGTCAGCCCGAGGCCCGGGAGAAAGGGATCCACTACAGGCTACCTGAAATTACGTATGGGTGTCACAGTCATCTAATACAGAGCTCAGGAAAGAGGTGAGGACAGGACAAAGGGAGGGAAGCACGAAATGCTATCCCAAACAGACCTTTTAAGCACCCAGCGTTCGGCCTTAAACTTCTTCTTAAGTAATTCAGGAGTCTGTCACTGCAAAATCTACCCCTTCACCCAGCTGGCAATTTGGCACCCACCAATTTCAGTGGGTCAGCTGCAGGGTCAGAGCCCAATCTGGGACCCCAAAGTGGTGGGCCAACATCCCTTTCTGCCTGCTCTTTCCTTTTTATAGACTCCAGCAAAGCTTGGTGAACTGCTGATTTGGCTGATGTCTTCCCCAAAAGTTCATCCAATCGGATCTCACATCTTACTAGGCATTAAAGGAAAAAAAACCCCAAAACAAAAAACTACCCCCCTGCAGAGCTAGCCAGTAAACAGGTGTTTTATGGTGTTGGGTGAGATGACGGAGGAGAAAATGAATCCGGCACCGTGCAAACATGTCCCAAGGGGCTTCTACATCATCAGTTTTGTTCCAGCCACAGAAGGTGCGTTCTGGAGATGGGCGTTTTGAGGCAGGCAGCAATCATTTTTAATTGGGCTAAGTTTATTTATTGCCTCTGTACTTCATATCTTCCTGGACACGCACATTACTTGAAACAAGAAAAAATGGAAAACACTGCCTTTCTGGTACGGTAGGTAATACTCAATGTATTCATAATGTATCCATCCACAATTTTTCTGACGAGGCACACTGACGCAAGACTAATGAAAACATACAACCATGTCCCTTAACCTCTTTGACACTGGTCTTCAGTTATATCTCAATATGTTGCGAGCTAAAAGTGATGAACGCCAGAACTATGAATGCTGAACAGGATAACTAGCACTAGTAGTGAAAAGCAAGGCACATCTGAATATGAATTGATATTCAGAAACTAAATAGCTCTGATTTTGATAGCTAGTAAACATATTTATAATCATTCAGATGCTAAAATATGTGCTTCTAGTCCTTGGATGAATAAACATGAAAGCTGTGCCTGTTGATAAGTACTTACACATTCATTCTTTAGTTGGAATACAAATCATACTTTAACTTCTCCCCCTCCTCCCTTCTGGTAAACAAGCTAGGACTCTTTCAGTGCATCTATGCCGTTGTAACGCTACCATTGACTACAAATGGTGCATGAAACCATTATATGCAATTTCACCGGTGTTTTGATAAAAGCCTTTCAGACAAAAAAGATAAACCCTCTTCAAGACATTTGCTACTTGGGTTGATAAACACAACCATTTATTTAAAAAATAAAAAAGCATCCAAGCAGTCTCAATTCAGCATCTTGTTTAAGTATAAATACTATACCCCTGATTAGATCCACAAATACCAGTTTTCACCAATACAAGGTCGGAAGCTTGGGGAGTGAAAACTGAGAAGCTTAAAGGGACAGTTTTTCCCAATTTCTGCAATCTTTTCAACACTGAAATAGCAGACTAGGAAGAAGGGCATGTGGCACCTTAAACCTACAGGCAGTCAGAAGAAGAAATCACTTAGCCCAACTCTGCCTCCCTCCAAATTTGAAAAGGCTAAGTTTTACCAGGTGTGAGTTTTGGAAAAGAGAGAGCTGCTGAGGGAGGCAAAAACACAACGGGATCCAGAACCACTATTTTATCAAAATAATTTATCTAAGGGCTAGGGCATAAAACGCAACCGATCCTGCAAGCACTCCAGGATCTCCTGTGAAGGAGAAGAGAGGAAGGACCTTTGTGGGCACCCACCTTCCTACCAGCGCTAACGAAGCTGGAAAACACCATCTGAGGTGCTGGACCCCTGGCTCCCAGGACCACAGAGCAGGGGGAAATAGTGCAATAAAAATCAGTGCTTGCCAGCTCCTCTTTAATGCCCTTAATGCCAAAGTCCTAAGAGGTAGAGAAGTGCTATTATCACTTAAGAGAGTCAGAGAAAGACATCTTACAAGAAAACAAAAAAAAAACCCAAAAAATAACACACCCCCCACACACTTGGCACAATTCTGGAGGAGCCAAAATAAAGGCAGTTTCCAAAGCAGTCAAACGATGCTCTCACCACTAGGAGCATCTTTCTTCTGCACTCTTGCGAGAGCTTAGGCATTTTGCTCTCCCCTTGGGCAAAGAGCTAACTGGGATTACAGAACCTAAAATCTCCCCTTTGATATCTGCCTCCCTACCTTGCTTCCTAAACCTTTGGGAGGAGCATGCACATTGCTGAATGTTATATAGTAATTATGGTATTATCTAGAGGTTTCTAAAGTCACAGCCTTACAGATACACACAGTCCCCTTACCAAGGGTAACCAAGGGATAAAGAAAAAAATTTTTAATCATGAGATTAGAAAAAACCCACTGAAAACATTGAGTCCTCGCATAATATTTGCTTTGCCACATGGTTTTGGAGCCTTTCAGTTGCAGTTCTGTTACGTTTTCTCCATGAAAGTCAAGAAGTTATTTTTGAAAGTGTAAAGAGGTACCAGCAGAGATTCCCCTGTAAGCAGATGAATCCAAGGGCAAAGATTCTCAAGGAGACCTCTGAATATCATGAGATGCATGGAAAAAAGCAGAACAGGGAACATTAATGACCATACACAGGACTAAGACTTAGTTACAGCTACCGCTAGTATGAAACTCCAGTTTACTCAAGGATCTTCAAACGGGAATCTCCATCCCCTCTCCAAGCATCAAACTCAGAGTAAACGCAGAATCAGTTCTGGCACACGTCACTTCTCTTTAGCGTGTCAAGGGACACAAGACCCTGCTGCCGCTGAGTTCCCACACGTTTCTCTTCACCCATACGCGCACGCGTTGGCAGTCGAAAGGTGCACAAACGCTTGGCTCAAAAGGGACGAGCGCTTTGCAGACTTGAACCACGCTGCTATTTCAGCGTCTCGCTCCAGGTCCGCGCGCATCGACAGCAAACTCCTCTGGGGAAAACTCATGCCAGGCTCAGGTTCGGCTCCAGCAGGGCTTCTTTTGCCAAACACAAGGTTCCCTCAGGATTGCGGCCTATACGAAGGCAAGAACGCTTTGCAAACTTGCTCTTATTTCTTCAAGTGGCATGATTAATAGGAACACAAATGCAAAAACTTTACAATCCAGATTAAAATTCAAGAGAAGGAGGAAAAAACATGACACCTTGTACTTTAAAGCATAAGGTTACAGGGGGACTGGACCACTTCCACCAACCAAGCAGGACATGACATGAAGCTTAATAAATATTCAGTAAAATAAGGAAGAAATATGAATTTGATGAAGTTTGCAGGCAATTAGAACAATTTATTTCACTACTAACATGACAGACTAAATGGAAATCAGCTACAGGTGAAAAATGTAGTTTCATCTCCCTGCATTCAGACTGTTGTATAATTAAATAATGAAATGGAGGTGAGGGGTGTCCTGACTGACTCCTCCAGTCAGGCAACCACCCATCATAATAGCCTTGCCTCCCATCCAGCCCAGGGCTGGGACAGTACTTATAGGGCCACGTGCACGCCCGCCTGCGCGTGGCGTTGCAGGGGGGATTTCTTTCCACCACACAAAAGAACATTTCCCACACGGTTACGTTATCCCGGCTTCTACTGCACTGGAAGTGCCAACTAAAGTTATGGGGTGCCAGGCTTAGATTTCTGTTTGATTTAAAAAAAAAAAAAAAAAAAGTTGTACGTGAGACATTAAAGAAGCTAATGTTATATTCAATTCCACTTCTATCTAAAAAGCCATGCATCCCTTCTCTCCTCCCTAGGAAATGCCTTGGGAGGCCAGAACTCTTGCATTAGACCCTGCAGGAAAAAAAAGGGGGGAAAATACATAGCCTGTACTTAATACACCACGTGCAGCTCTCCTAACTTGCAGGAGATTGAGAGCAGGAAAGGCACAGGTATAGCCCAAGAGGAAGACGGCTGCAATTCTACATTTGGGCACACGCACTACAACATTTCAAGGTAAACCTCACAATTTATATATGCTAACCAATGCCTGTATACTTCCTCAATTGACCCTTCTCATAATAGCAGGTCTCCTCCAAAAAGGTCTAAGGGGTTGGCTGCAGCCACACTCCCCAAAGTCCAGCAACAGTTCACTTTTTAAAATAGCTACTTTGTCCGAGAGTGCACACAGTGATAGATGGGCAAGACTCCTGCGCTAAACAATTCCTCCCTTTGACTAGCTTCCCCATATGCTGCCTTTTTGCTAGAGGATTTTTAAAAACTTCATAGATGCCTGCTTGTAAGCTTACGTCATGTATGTGTGTGCATACGGACAATTTTGTAAAGTCTGATTTATAAGAAGCTTTGAAGAGATTTCCTTTCAGAAAATCTGCACAATATCTAGGACTCTGCAAAAACAGTCTCTTTACAGTATCCCCGGCAGGTCACTCCAAAACCACAGATACATTTGAAAACCTATTACTAAGTTACACTACTACGCAACATACAACCTGGTTATTGCTACCTACACCTTCAGAGCTGGTCTATCCACTAGTAGCTATCACCACAAGAACAAGGAAACAAGCACCAGCGAGGCTGGGGAAAAAAAAAAAGCCTAAAAGGATCCACCTACAGGGTCTCCATTACATTTCAGCAGCCAATTTATTGCTGAAGCAAGCAGTATTTTGTGGGACTATGTGACACTGAAGTCAGTGGTACTACACTTAAGAATGTATTTTTTCTGGGTCGGGATTCCCATTTGAGTAGAGATCCTCCACTTGGGTTCAACGTCAGAAAACACGTTTTATGCGTCCATCTTTATTAGAGCTTCACAAGGAAAGAGGACCCCCAAAAGCGATGGCCTGGCAGACCCTTAAGGAAACAAGTATTGTGTGGTGTGAACATCCCCATTTACTTCATGATTTGATTACCAATTTCCAGGACAGGGACCAAAAAGAGGAAGGAGAGGAGAGAAGACTCCCAATTCACTACGCCAGTTAGCTCAGCTTCAGCTGCATATTTAACAAATCCTTCTACGCAACACATACTGCAACCGAGCCCATGCAGCGGGGATTCATCCCAACAGCAGACAACACTACACCATTGATTGGTAAAACATAACCAGGTTGACTTAATATCCATATCGGTATATACGGTGGCAGAGAACACACACACACAATCAAAAAACCTGGCTACATCTCGACAGTGATGAATCAATCTACTGATCCAGACTAAGAGATTAGGCAAATATCTTGGCCCATCCATCCTCTCCATCAAGGGCAACGCCTCGATCGCGGCTGGCAGTTTCGCAGCCCAGTTGTTAGTACATTGCTCCCTCATCAGGGCAGGACAAGGCTGGCTCAATAATGAGGTGCCTGGAGCTATTAATTTTTCCAGAGGGAGCATGTAGCGCCTCAGTGTTGGGAGGAGTTATTGATAAGGCAAAATGAGAAATCAAACAAGAACAGCGTCTTTAATCATCCAAATTTCCCCCCCCACACACACCCCCCTCTCCGCGGTTGCAAATTGAAAGCATTTTGCTGACAAAAAAGCGATGCAAAGCAGGTAACGCTGCGGGCAAGTTGCTCCACTGGCACTCAGCAGCTCCGCAAACACGGCGGCACCACAGGGAGCCCCCACGCACACAGCCGAGCACAACAGAAAGCGCTGCTTTTCGTGGGAGGAACACCGAAATGCTCAGTCTGCAGCGGAACAACAGGCACTCGCTCTCCCCAACCTAAACAAATCTGTTTCATCAGCACATTTTTCTTCTGGAAATGCTGCAATGGAGTGGCACAGCAAAGCTACCCACACAGGCCCTTCTCATACGGGCTGCATACCAGTGTAACTCGTTAGGAATCCAAGGAACCACCGTTCCCCCACTGTTAAGGGAATGCATTAATAGGGACACTATTTTAATGCTTTTTCAACTTGTGTTTGTATTTATCCCAATGCCATCACGTTAAGCAGCGTTAATTACATGGTTTTGTCTGGGACATCACGTTTCCAGTAGCACCTGTTGAGCTAGTGACATGCAAGACCTGTTGCACTTAAAGACAGAGAAGAAATTTTTTTTTTTTTTTTAAACCACTGTCACATTACAGAGCTGGTGATGCTTCACTACAGCTTCTCCAAAGTTTTAGAGACAAGGTTACTTCTGTTTTACATGCCCTTTTCACATCTCCACTCCCTACCCCAGGGTTTTTTTTTTTAGGCTGTAGGAAAAGCTACATGGAAACATGTCTTCCCATCTCCAAAGCTCTTGAATTTTATTCTTTACTCATTCTATACTAAAGTCAGAGCTTTGGGGTCTGGGTCCATATCTGAAAGAGACACAAAAACTCCTAGGAACAGCTTGTTTTTCAAAGCCTTCATTAGACACCAACTCCTTTTAATATTCAGGTGCCACCAATACAAATGCAGAACAAATGTTATTTTCTTGCAGTGCTATCATTCATTATCTCGGGAACAAACTGACATAGGCTGCCTAATGGAGAGCAGCCAGCAGGGAACTGCACACACAGGTTAAACTGCACCTCTGCAAATTGAGCAGAGGGTCCCAGCCTTTCGCCATTATTGTAGTAATTACAGCTAAGGCAACAGCCTACCTTATCACACACCCGGGCTTGCCACAAGCACCAGCGAGGACTTCTGAGACCCACTGGAAAAAAACAAAAAGCCACCTGCAAACCGAGCACCACTGGTGAATTTAATACGGAGAGAGCAAAGCTTACAGGTATTTCTACATCACAGCTAGAAACCTAAAAATAAGGAGGAGGGTTGTGCAAAACAGCGCCTGGCATCAAACAGCAACCCCAACGTGCTGGGCTCCTCAGAGACCCACTGTGGGGGGAGTACAATCAACAGGCTGCGTTGATGCTGCTGCCACCACCACCGCTACAGGAACGATGGAGTAGGGCACACTGGAGGGGGAGCAGCACCACATAAAGAGCACCATAAAGCCTAACGGCATGAAAACATTGCCAGAAGAGATGCGCAAAATCCTAGACTAACAAAAAAGTAGCATGCGGACCGTGTATGCTGAACTCCTGAACAGAGCAATCACTGGGACGTGCTGAGGGCAATCAGAGAAGCCACGAGTTTAGGCCTGGTATGACGATATAGAGTATGCTGAGGATACAGGCCTACATCCAACATTTTTGCAGCAGACAGACTGGAGAAGCTAGTCTAGCCAAAATAAATCCAGGCAGCACGAGACCACACTGACAAGCAGGGCGGCATTCATCCGAGAGTCCTGGAGGACCTCAAATGGGGAAATGCAGAAGAGCTGGCCAAGGTATGCCACTTCAGCACCAGCAGCCACTGTACCAGACGCCAGGATTTTGCCAGGGTTAACACGCACCTACAAAACAGCTCTAGGAGGAGTCCTGGGGACTAGAAACTGCCGAGTCCCTCTTCCATCCCTGGTGTGACGGCAGAGCTTGTAATAAAAAATAGGACCCCTGGTCACACAGATGAATATGATCTGCTGGAAAAGAGCTCGCATGGCTCCTACAAAGGAGGAATCTGCCTCACTAACCTGCAGTTATATGAGGAGGTCAGTTGGCATGCGAATGAAAGGGATTTTCAAAATAATTGGATTTTCCAAAAGCCTTTGACAGAGTCCCACACACCGACTATTAAAGAAACTAAGCTGCCATGGGGCTGAAGGAAAGTCTCTTACAGGCTGAAAGCTGGTTAGGAAGCAAAAGGGTTTCAGGATGAAGAAAAGCCAGCAGTGGGTTCTGCTAGGGACACACGTTTGCGAGGATTTCATGCAACACTTCCATCAGTGACCTGGAGAACAGCACAAAGTCTCAAAGTCCGCAGATGAAACTAAAACTGTTCTAGGTAGTCAAATGCCCCATCACTTGCTAGAAACTCCCACAGATGCTCCGAAAGCTGAGTGAGAAGGCAAAAAGGGGCACCTGAGCCTCACCACATGAATTCAAGGTAACATACACAGGGAAAAATAATCTAAGCTATGCCTATGTGACTCGAGGTAGCGGCAACTTAGGATCTCAGAGCCATTGCTGACAGTTATCCAAGATCATCTGCTCATTGTGCATTGGGCTGCCAAAAAAAGCCAACAAGGCGCTGTGCATCATCTGGAGAGGTGCTGCGAGGGAGGCAGGTGTTACTCGCCACCAGATCGACCCTTGGCACGTCCCCAGCCCGTATGCGGTTCGGATCTCAGCAAGGTCACAGCAGAGCGAGGAAAGGGTGGTAGGAGCCATCAAGGGGATGGAGCTGCTGTCTTGCACGAGGAGAGGCCGCAAAGGAACAGGTAATGCCAACAAGCTCAAAAGGGATCAGGTAGACGCACGGACAACAGGTCCGTAAACAGATATGGAGAGCGCGGGCAGAGATCCAGCGTCCCTACAAAAACAACCAGCAGTGCTGGAGGAGAGGCCAGTCTCACCTCTGCTCCCCACCTTTTGCCATGCCGAGGGACAGACCACCGGGCTGGATGGACAACCTAAAGGGCTATCCAGAAGGACCTGATTAGGTCCTCCAAAATGCTAAAAAATTTCCATTTGAAAAACTTCCCTGATAACCAAAATCTTTGCAAAGAGCTGATATTGGAGTATTTTTCAGTGCTGATGTATAAACAGTAAATGAGCGCATACAGGCGGTTTAAAACTCCTCAGGTTACTGAGGTTAAAAATAAAAATTCCCCCCAAAAACAATAGGGGAAGAAGGAAGAACAACGTCCAAATCATTAGATCACTCCGAATGTTCAGCTGAAATCTCCGGCCAGGTCTTCAGTGCCCTGGGTGCTTTCCCCAGCCTTGCTGTGTCAGTGTAAATCATCATCAACGTTAATTCTTTTGTTCCTTGCCTTTCCTAACAGATGCAGTGATCACGCGTTTGGACACTGGCAATATTTCTAATTGTATAATAGAGGGAGAGCTAAAATTAATTAATGATACAAGTTAGATTGGAAATACGAGTTGATTTCTTACAGTTTTGAGAGGGTTACTTACAGCTCAAGGTGCTTTTGTGGGCTTCTAGCTTTCCCACAGGATCCAGCCATGCATGCCAAGGAGAAAACAGGCATTTTAGAAAAAAGAATAGGCCGGATATAAAAGCACCCACTGCTACAAACCTACTTCCTTAGCTGCAATAGGCCTCAGATAGTCGCTGGACTCGACACAAAGCAGCACTGCCAGAAATTAGATTTCCCTGCTGGGAGCACGGCAGAGCAATCTCATTTCACCGGTTCTTTGTCCATTCCTCCCAGCCCAGTTTTCCTCCTCGTCCTCCTCTTCCCAACTTTCCTGCATATCCAAAGACAGCCGCTTCCCACAAAAGACAACATGAACAAAATTGCACAGGCACAAAACACGGAATAGTTCAAGGACAACAAAAACCATCAAAGGTCACCCCCAGTCTTCAGGCAAGCCGACAGGTGAGCCACAAGCTCCTGAGCTGCTGTGGATCACATGCCCCAAGCTTGCAAGGAGGACACGAAGGAAAGGAAAGGAACAGAGCACCCACCAATAACACTTGATCTCATTTGGGGATCTTCATCTCTGGAAGTTTGAAAAAACTTGTTCGATTACTCCACAACAAATTATAGGTATATAAGGTTAAACATCTAGCAAAAATGAGACTATGCAGCTAATAACACAGTCCTAGATGAAATCATTAAAGAGGCAATAATTCTCAAGCGAGATCATTATGCTTGCAGTTTTCAGCTCAAGAGATTAATAACAAGATTTAAATTTTCAGCATCTAATTATTTTGGGTGCCTTTGGATCGGGGGGGGGGGGGGGGGGTGAAACTTGCCCGAGAGAGGCCCAGCTTTCAGAATAAGGTTGTGTCCCATCTCTGTGAGCCCCAGGTTTCTGTCCAGGGTCTGAATTTGCTACAGATTTTTAATCATCCCTAATATATTTCTGCATGTGTTCCCAGAAATAGTTACCCAAGCCCTCTAAGGCCAAAACATACATATATATAAAAAAAATAAAGACTGCAATGTAAATATATGGCTCCACATCCACCACAGAGCTGACTCAGCAGAGCACAAAAAGACTCGGTCCAATTCACCGCCTGCACTGGAGCTATAGGCTCCCCAGCGCTGCCTTTCACCAGGCTCAACGATTGCACGCTCACAGCGAGCAAATGCTCCCTCCCATTCCTGCGCCACCCTCTTTCCTTCATCATTCGGTTCCCTCAACTCGGCACCTGCGAGCTGCACGGCAACTCTCACTCGCACCAAAACAAGCTTTGGGGCTCATTTACCTTGGAGTCCCAAAGGGCTGCAAGCCGGTTCCAGATCACTCCTTTACCCACGTTGCCCCCAGCGCTGGGATAAGAAGGGGGTGTCAATAAAGGGCTCCAATTAATTGCCTGCTCGCAGCGTGAGCTGACAGATGGGAACCAAGCAACTAACTTATCCTTATAAAACAGTAATTTTTAAGCATTGGGAAGAGAACATAGGGCCATTTGATTTCTTAAAAAAAAAAAGCAAGAAAAAATCCACTTTTCATTCAGCATTTCAGATTGGTCTCTGAAGAGGAGCAACAGATTTTTCTTTTTGGTCTGAAAGTGAATGTTGATGTTTAACAGGTTATATAGCTGCAGGCATTATTATTTTTCAAGCTACACACAGCTAAAATATGCCTTTCTTTTAACTGCTGCATTCCAGAAATTCCAAGCTTTAACTTTATATACTGAGACAACAGCCCAGTGTCTTTGCATTAACTCCCATTTAAAACTGCTGCTGTCTTACACAGTCAAGGAGGGTTAAAAATTAAGGTTACCATGTCACCTAGCCATAAGTCTAGTTAGAGACAGCTTCTTGCCTCTTTGCAAGTAGAGTCGCCAAGTTCCCTTGCAAGGAGCATGACCCGCCTTTTTTTTTTTTTTTTTTAAAGTCACTTATATATTAAATTTATCTTAGGTAACATACATATAAGTACAAACATATATATACACAAAAAAAAAATAGTCGTTATTTTGAAGTGTCTTTTTTTATTGTCAGCATTGAGACAGCCCAGCTAGGAGTCTTGCCCATAGAAGAGCTTACTGCCTTAGCTGCTGGCCACATTGATAAGGCAATTCTAATATGAAAACTTTACCCAAAGACCTAGTCTTTCCAGATGAGGCAGATAAATGCTGACAGAAGTGACACATTACACCTCTTCAAACTGGGAAAACGAATATACAGCCGTATCCTAGGCAGGATGCGACACTATGTCAGACATACGGGGGAAGAGCTTGGAAATCACAGTGCAACATCACCAAAAACAAAAAAAAAAAACACACCCAAACCACCCTCACATACACACTCCTTCCTCCGCACCCCCAAAACCCCTCGGATAACAAGACAGGGTTACCCCAACCTTGAGCACTTCGATCTAGGCAGGACCATCAGGAAGAGTGCTGCTGCTGGGATTTATCTCCCTAAATCCTGCAAGATTTATCCCACTAAATCCCATTTTGCCAAAGCAAAACTAGTGAGTTTAGGAGTAGTGAATACAGCTCCCCTCCCCCCCCCCCCAACTCTGTCCTTCAGTTTTACTGCGGTATTTCTTCCCATCGCACTTGTAGTGCTTCATACTGGTACAGACAAGGCAAACAGTCAGCTAAATGACCCTCTGGCTGCTGTCAGGAGAGCAGGAGACAGTCCCCGTCACACGGGATGGGCAGGAAGATATGTTTTGATGGCCATCCTTCACTCAACGGACGCCAGCGTCAGCAGAGCGCTCAGAGGACAGTGCCCGAATTCACTCTTCCCCACCCAGAGCATTTCAGAGGAGCGGCTGTGCCCAGGCGCTCCTGCTTTCAGGTGCGGCAGTCACAAACACAAGAGGCGCTTCGCCGTTTGACAACGCTCGTTTTTCTTCCCTAAAATATATGAAAAATGAGCCAAGACAAACCTTGCGCCCAACTACATAACGTACTCCTAAGAACATACGCTGGAGATCAATGCTTCTCCAGTGTCCTGCCGCTTCCTCCCAGCTTCTAGTGGAGTGGAAAGCAGATATTCAATACCCGACATGGATTACTTCAGAGTGCTAAAATACATTACTTAACAAATACATCCAGTTGGTGCGGGGTACCTGTCCCGTTTCTAGTGTTTGCTATACGAACACAACAAACAAAACCCTACCAAACCCCAGCTTCCATTACCGGGGGAAGTGTTTTATGCAAAGGTCTGGCCAGACCACAGACACCAGCAGGGGTGGTGGTTCATGTGGTTAGCTCTCTCCATTTCAGCATCTGCAACGTGTTTTTTTGTTTTTCCTCAGTCATGCTCATCCCTTCATCACATAGTTTGTAGAGCTTCCAATAACAAGACAGGTTTTTCTTTTGTTTTGTTTTCCCATTTTCTAGAATGCTGTGGCCTACCATAAGGACACCATCAATCTGCTCTCTGGCAGCAAATACACTAAAGATAGGGTGGAAGGAATAAGGTTTTCTTAACCTATCCTGACCTCCGAGTTTACAAATCCAGCATGTGGAAACCTTTTATTCTTCCAGCAAAGGAGCAGCACCAGAAGTCAGCGGCCAAGGAAAGCTGCAGGAGAGGCAGTCACTGGCCCATGGCGGCGAGCGGCCAAGCAGCCCAGATGTCTCCTGCTGGAGGAGGAAACGGGCTGCTGAGAAGGAGCAGAGCCAGCTGCCTTGGCTGTCTCGCGCTGCCGGACAGGAAGGTCCTGGGGTGTTTCAGCACGCCGCCCTCTCCTCAACCCAGCAAAGGAAACAAAGGGACCCAAAGAGCACTGTCACCTTCAAAGCCTTCTGCAGGGCAAGTAGCACTTCCATCTGCAGCTTCCCTCTGCTCACCAGCTCGGTACCCCTTTCTTAGCAGTTATCTTCAATATTAGTTAAATTTTTATGATTCCACATCCGTGCACATACCTGCATGGACACTTAGACACAGGGCATCTGTTCCACCATCCAGTCCAGCAAGGCAGCAAGAAGGAAAATAAATATTCTGGGGATGGAGGATTTTTTGTGCATATAATAAACGCGATTTTGCCAAGGACATTTATGACTGGCGGAAGGGAAGCAATGCACAAACTGACTTCCCTGACAGGAGCCGAAGAAAAACGCCTCGAAATTCAGCCTCTCGCCATTACATCACATTAAGCCAACCTATCAAGCAGAAACATAATACCAAGGTTGTGGCTAGGTAACTGCAATGCATTTTCCTTGTTTTCATTTATTCATATTGAGCAAAGGTGGTTTTTCTTTTGTCCTTTGGTTTCAGCCCCAGGTTGTGCTGCACCTCGCCACCCTGCAGTACCTCGATCAGAGCACCACACAAAGGCACGAAGTAGAGGCACATATTCATCAATGTATACAGCTGAACTGCTGCCTTGTACCCAAGTTCGCCACAGAGGTCTCCTATCGCAGCATTTTGTGGGGGAATTGGCCCCTTTCAGCTACACAGCCCAGCACCCCCACGTGCTGCTCTGCTGTCCAAAATCCCACATCATCCATTAAGCACAACTAGTCCCTGCATAGCTACAAACATAGCTCAAACATGAGCTCAAACCACTGCAGCAAAGCACGAGGGACAAATGCAAACCTCAAGAAATTTGAGGAAAGCTGTTCTGTGTTACAAGGGAAAGCGCTGTTACTCTTGATGCACAGACCCTAAAAGCAGG
The DNA here is from genome assembly GCF_040807025.1 of Struthio camelus. Classification (NCBI taxonomy): domain Eukaryota; kingdom Metazoa; phylum Chordata; class Aves; order Struthioniformes; family Struthionidae; genus Struthio; species Struthio camelus. The sequence continues at coordinate 6,098,307 of NC_090947.1, read as the reverse complement.
GACCCAAATCCTATCTCCCCCATGCCATGACAGAGAGTATTTTCCATAAAGAAGTGACAAGAGGAGATCAAATTTCTGCTCAGACTAGGGATCTGGCCCTGCTTTTCCCATGTCCTAGGTACCAGGCTATGAAGGTAGAAGAGGATGGTAAGGAAGATCTTTCTCTGGTGCTGGTTAAAATTCTTACCATGAAAATGAGACTCCTGCCCAAGCAAAAAGAGAACCGTCAAACTGGCTGAAGTAGTCTTGAGGTTTAACTAATAGTATTTTGATAGGGCTGGAGGGGAAGGTGACAGGACTGCAGCACTCTGCAAAGAAAAGCTCTTGCCTCCATAGCTAGCTCTGCAACCCTACAGCACTTGGGTTGCACTGTGGGCCACATTACCAACTTCTCTCTTACACTGATTCCAGTTTTTTAGTTTCTGGTGCATCCTCAGGCTTCATTAAATCCACCACACTACAAAACATAGATTAAAGGAAAACAGGCCCAAAATGCCTTTGGGATCACAAAGGATATGGATTCATGTAATCCAAACAGTCAACTTAAAGGGAGCTGGCCACCCATCCCTTCTGAAAATACAACATTATGTCACTTGGCCTTGTTTCAAGAGGGAGGAAAAAAACACATATCTAGAAACACAAAACAAGTATCACCTCTGTCTCCCTATCAGCAATCCCTGCTAATTGTCTCACTTCACATCTCTGTTATTTAAGCATCTAATTCACCAAAGACTCCAGCAGGTGAACCGGCAAGAGGAACAACAACAAAAAAAGGGTGAGGAGAGCAACTCGAGCAAGGTGAAACACGCAGCAGGCCCATCATTCACACGCGGCAGGCCCGAAGCTCAGCAGCGCTAATTAATAAGGTAACGCTTGAGTTTTGAAGACTGCTCTCTAGGCATATCTCACATGGAAATGGCATCTGCTGCTTGGTCAGAACATGCACAAATATTCCTTGTGGGCAGCTCCCTTAGAGGTGAGAAAGAAAAGAGAGGGAAAGAAAAAAAAATACCCATGCCATCCTAAACTGCCGAATTAAAACTAAAATACACAGTCAGATCAGACTGTTATCCTAAACCAAGTAGTATTATCATCGCAGCTTGCAGTCCTGCATGACGGTTCAAGGGTTATATTCACCGAGAACAGAAAAGAGTCCTAGGAAAGGCGGAATGAATCTTCTTTATGAAGATTCCTGCTTTCTTTCCAAGGATGTTTGTCCTACATCTAGTAGGAGAAAGCCTCAACCTCATTTAGAGACTGGAATGCAACTTTTACTGTAACATGTAAATATATAGTACATTTGAACCCATTTTCTAGACAAGAGTTGTCAATTCGCCTCTCAGGTCCCTTAACTTTATCATCCAAAGATCATCATGAGAAGAAAGATGAAAGAACATGTAATTTAAAGAAGTCTTTAAACACTTCCAAAAAAAATTATACAGAAGGGATCTCAGAATGCTACAGTTCAATAGATTGCACATGTGAACACCCATACACTTTGGAGTTTGTATCATATTCATAGCATGCAGAGCAACCATCAGGGAAGGCTTTATTAGATGAAAATAAGCCTGCTGTAAAAGACTTCCTTGCAATTACTCTGCTGCCATTATTCTGGCCATGCATTCATGCAGCTTTTCAAATTAATACGCTTACCTCTCCGAGCAGGAGATCGGAATAGTGGAATTCTATGGGGAACTCAATTACCAAAGAAAATGATTGTTTGAGCATTCAAGAAATTGCAACTACACCTAATTGTGAATAGCAGATTATCCTCTGTATTATGGAAGACACTTGGAAACGAACTCGGACATACAGCAATATATGCTTCATGGATGAAACCAGCCAAGATTTCTATGAATTCCTATCAGACACAGAGGTGTTCGCTACCAAACAGAAACCCGGAATCACCAAGGTGGTTTTGCTGGCTTTCAGGCAGGAATGCAAAAAGCCAATATTCCTGGTGAGAAGTTAAAAAGCAGAGAACAAAAGTCACCAAGGGAGTTTGCCTGGGACTTGATCTTTCCCCATTTTATACTCCTTTGGTGCGCACGAGTACCAGGCGTTTCTGTTACCGCCTGGTTGGGGTTTTTTTTTGCCGCTTGAAGACCCAAGTTAGGGATAGCTCAGAGCACAGAACAGGATAGTCCATAGGGGGAAGAGATTTGAGGGTTTTGTTCAATCCCTCTCCGAAGATAAGTAAATGGGACAGGGAGAAAAGGATGATAGTACTGAGGAAACATTTGGGAGCTGCAGCAGACAGCGAAGGCTAATGCAGTCGATAAGATGCACACCGAGTAAAACAGCTGGCAGAAGCTATGTACGAAGCATACCTTGACCATGATAGCAGAGAGGCAACACGGACGCTTCATGACCTGCACATATTTACATGTAGGTTTTGGACAAGAAAGATGCATCCATGGCAAAAATAAAAGACAGAAACAAGGAGGGGAAAACAAACAGAGCTAGCCAGAAAATGAGAAACTGAACTGAGGAATAAGTTTGCTCCACAGGAGAGCACACAAAGAAACCAAAGAGCGAGGAGGAAAAGAACTGTTTTTCCACAAAAATACCACAAGAAAGGTAGCCCATATTTCCAGCAGGGTCTCTCCAGAGACGGGGAAGTCTCTGTGTTACTGCCCTGCTAAGAACACGACAGGAACTTGCTCAGTGCAGATATTTCAAATCCAAAGAGGTTCAGAGACAGGGCAGTCAGGGAGTCCGTTTTAAGAAGGGAGACTACTGAAACTTAGCTTCTTTAGCCTAAGAAAAGAAAGGCTAAGGGGGTATTTAGTTGTTTATTACAAATAAACGCAAAGGAAATAAATACATTTCCACAAACCAAAAAAACCTGAAAAAAAATCCACAGTTTGTTCTTGTGCCAGCTTTGTGTTAAACAAGAGTAATGCAGTCAGAGTACGCTCAGGTGGGAAATAAGGTTTTCTCAACATCCCAGAACTGCCCTCCCAGAGGAGGGGTAAAAGCAAACACAGCACTCTTGTGCTCTAAGGCAGGGCATGATGAAATTAGGGAAGGCATAATACAATAGGGTGGTTTGCAACAACTGAGGACTAAACTTGACAGGCTTCAGCTCTCTATCAAGTGACCCCCCTCAGACTTTTTTTTTTTTTTTTAAATATCACATAAAAGTGCTTTTACCACCACAGTCCCAATTTTGTTCAAAGGAAAAGGGTAACCACCTGCTTCCAAGGGCCACTTGCAAGATGCTCATTGTAATTTTGACCTCTGCTCCATAGTGTGGAGACTCTCAATTTAATACTCAATATCTAGAGGACTCTCCTTAAAAATATCATCAGGCTGACCTTTACCTGCCTCACACCTCCACGTACACAGCAAAGTTCACGTTTATTCACAGCTGATCACAATGCAAACGCCTTTCAATACAGAATCACCCCTTTCAAAGCCACTTTTCACATTTGGCTTCGTAGGTCTAAGAGACTTGTTAGTATCTCCACCAGCTTTTAACACCCCTCAGGGAAACCTCCATTCTTTTTTATACTCCTGTAAAACTTGAGCGTGACCAACCTCACTTCATCTGAGCTGTGACTTCAGGTAGCTCAGTAAAGCCATTTCAGATATACAGCACTCCGACAAAGAACTGCTCTTACTCACGTTTTGAAGGTTCATGCAACACTTGCTTACCACTTCCTATTGCAAAAAAACCAAACAAGCAGAAAAAGCCTTGAGACTCCAAACAGTGTGCCAATGAAGGCTCTCAGAGCAGTTTAACGCAGGGATCTATTCAGAAGGAGAGAAAGGCCTGTTCATGAAGTTAGTCCCTCATCTGCTAGGATTTACCTCCACACAAGCCAGCTCCCTGATTTCCAGACCCATTTCCCTCCGCTTCAAAGCGCGGCACAAGATAGCAAAGTCTTCTCTGCAGCTTGCTGTTCCCCGTCCATAATAGAGATCTCCTGCCACAACTGAGCTGCATTATGTGATCTCCAACTCCATGAGCCCCACCTGAGAAGGGCCCTGGCAGCCAGATAAGCTGCAATTAAAGAAATTCCCCCCAGCTGCAGGCTCATCTGAGTACCACCCTCTTAAAGGGCTAATCACCCCAGAAGTGCTAGGCAGTATTTTCTAGAACTTGCCAGCAGAATACTGAAAATGTACCATCAAATACTCATTTTAGAGCGGGTTGCAGGCACACGTGGCTCCCTTAGCCAACACTATGCTTTTTCCTTACCTTAGCTTTCTCTCTATCAAAATGCTGCATTTCCTCAGTCCAGCTGCAGCAGCTTGGCAGCAAATATATACTTGCACTAGCCAGCTATCATCCAACAATAAAGGTATACGCATCATGGTAACAAAGTGGGGACTCACTGTCCTTAGTATATTATTATTTAAGCAGAAATACATGAAGGATTGCTTGATTAGGATGAACATAAAAACAGGGCAGAGTTGAGACAACCGTCGCACAATTAGAAGTAGGGCATCTTCCTCCAGTCTACAGATAGCTTCACCCATAGTGCTAATGGAGGCACATTACAGAATATCATTAATAGGTTGGAGTCAATGTTGTCATTTAAGCCATTCTGATTATTTTACTGGAAAATATCCAGCTCGTGCAGTTGTCCCACAGTTCTAAGGGAAGGAGACACAGAAGAGCGCCTGCAGCACGGGCTTGCATCTCAGCAGATGCATGCCCAGGTCTCAGCTCCACCTTAGGCTGCCCTCATGGCTCTTTCAGTATCGAGTGAGAGGACTAGACTTTTTATCTTGCACTTCACTTATTGTGAGCTATTCACATGCCCCCGAAAATATGTTTTCTTCCAGTCTGAGGGCCACAGCTTTTCCCCTGCTGTAGCCAAGGTAAGTGATATGTGGGCACTGCCAACACCTGTGGCTTACTGAAAATGCAGAGAGAAAATCCAATGACTTTAAATAAAAGAGTTAAAATAAAACATAATGGTTTTAATATCAAAGTGGACAGAATTGGGTAATTATGCAGATTGCTCTGCTGAACCAAAATCTCCACTTCTGGGCCGAGAAGCATACGTACATGGGCCGTTCTGCATACGTACGTGAGTAGCCCAAGCCTCAGAAGACCAATGCTTTTGCAGAGGTTGGGCTGCAGTCAATCTAGCCATGAAAGGGAGACTTCACAGAAGGCTTGCAGCAATATTTTAAGCCTAGCAATCTCCTGAATGCAGGCGGCCACGGGCAAATGCTTTGGTAACTTGATCCACTACTGGTCTGGGAAAAGGAATCACCAGTTGTTTTTAAATGGACACCTCCATTCCCGGGCTCATCTGCTTTTCTTGAAGATGCGGACGAATGCAGTGGGAGGATCATTTATTTACACTGGCTTTTCCTAAGGCAAATGAGCCATCCAAATTGAGAATAAAACAGGAAGAAAGCCTTTTAGTCAATGGATAACCTAGTGGTAATCCCACAGGAGTGCCCTGCATCTCACATCCAGCACCAGAAGTCATGGCTCTTTCCACTCTACATTTAATTAAAAAAAATTATAAACGCTGCTCTTCGGCTAGAGCTTTAGGGAAACACGAAGGAGCTCATAGGCAATGAAGTACCAGCTGCTTCCCTGTTGCTAAGTTTATCATAGTTTAACAGCAAACACTTTTTATATAATTTATAACCTCTGTATATTAAATCTCTGCAAGTAGCTGCCTGTGAGAGTGGATGTTTTCTAGTCCTTGGGTTCAGAAACAGATCAAAGAAGTGGAAGTTAGCAAACAACAGCAATACTTACACATATAAGTACGTGTATGTATATATGTTTATGCAGAATTGTACATATGTATGTATATACAGGACATTTGCTGGAGGGCAGGGGGTGGAAATCAAAAAAATACTGCTCTCACAGCTGGCCAAGGAAGAAAACTTGCAGGTGGAAAAAGATATCCCTGCGACCAAGGTTTCAGCTGAGCAAAACAGGTAGGTAGGGATTTAATTCCCATAGAGGTCAGTGAGATTTAAGACTGGGTTCAAAGTTAAGCACAAGCGTTAAGTGCAGCCCCTGTTGCGGAAAGGGTAATAAGAGGTCTTAAAAATGTGAGATTTAACGGTTAAACACACTTCATTTTTTGTGCAACCACGGGCACCGCCACTCCGGTTCTGCCAGCCCTGTTACAAGGATTCACACTACCGCTTACACAGACCTCACCTAGCAGTTACAATAGCTTAAGAATTACAAAATTGGAAACTGCAGTTAAGGCCTGTTACATGGTGACCATCTCATGCCCTGGGCAAAATTATAGTTGTCACAGGTGCTAACTTACACAAGCCGATTATTTTTATTTTCCAGTCTGTTGTTGTTACTCAACACTGCAAAGCTCCACATCCCACACGCCAAATTTTCATTCACAGTTTCAAAGCTGGTTTCCACCCGCCGTGTCTTACTCCCATTGCTCTTACTCTCCTCGAGGCCAAAGAAATCAAATAGGGACAGCAGAGTTGAAATGCAGGCTCTGCAGAGACACGGAAAATACCTCCGTAATAGTCTACGATCCCCTTGCGCCCTATTTCCTTTGCAATATCAAACAGGTCATCAAAGCCCAAGACGGGCAAAACATACACAGTCCCTTATGACGGAAATTGTCCACCAAGACCACAGGACAAGGGCTGAGAGACAACTCGAAGAGCCAGCTGCACATCACTTTCCGCAGCACCGTTACTGAACAGGGTGAGCTGAGAGCTGCGCTCCTCAGGAACAAATTTTGTAATTGCTACTAAAAGCAAGCAGGTTTTCCCCAAGGTAACTAATCCTAAGTAGGTTCTGCTCTGTTTTTCTGATGTTTGTTCATAGGGCAGCAGTGCGGGAGGAGTGGGAGACGCTTGCCTTGGCTCACTGCAGCTCACAGGACACAAGAATCCATGTATTAAAGTAAATGCAATCTCTTTGACGCTGTGAAACTTTTCGTTTCCAGCCTATAAACACTGAACGTCCTCAAAGTGTCCCGAAGATAAAACAAGACACAGGATTTAGTTCCAAAGTCACGGTTAATGACAGCGCATCTTGGAAGGGATATTAAACTGTAAACCTTGGTGTCTAAGCCAGTTTCTTGCTACTAGAGATCAGGGTAAAGCCTATAGGCGAATTATCTCATCCATGTCAGTTCCAAGGGTCTAACACTTTGCTCCGAGCCTCTGCTATTCTGGTTCTGATAAAGTATTGGATTTAACAGACTTGAATCTCATACCGATTGGCAAAAAGTCCTATATTCTTATATTTTCAAATTAGAACAAAAATATCTAATAAATAACAGCTCCCTGGCATCGATCTTCAAGAAAAACGCTAACGATTCCAGGTTATTTCTGAGGGAAAGGACTGATTTTACAAGCCACTGGAGAGCCACATAGCAGCACTCTTCCATTTATAACCATTATTTCTTTATCTTACTCAATTGAGGCCTCTAAACAGATTCCAAACCCCAGCTTACGGGCCCTCCAAATTATGACAGTAATTAACTTCAAAATTTTGATTACCTGGCTGAGGTTTCAGGAATCGCTTAAGAATATACAGGGTATCACAGGAATCACATGGCTTCAAATAAGTTGGAAGAAAAAGAAGCAGAAACAGCAGGCTTTGTTGCTCATGCTCCTGCTTGGAAAACAGTACGAGCGACGGTGCCCCGGGAGAAAGGTTAGCTTTGCATTTCGCTGCGCGTTCACGTCCTTTTTTCTGTCCTCCCACCCCAGCAAATTCAGCTAGCAACCTTTATAAAATCAGCCAAAAAACCACTGTAAACGGAGAATGTACTTCCTGTCTCAATAAACGATAGCTGGAAAGTTCCTATCGGGCCCTGGATGTGGGAAGAGATCGGCTTTGTTAAGGGCTCTGTATGGTTTTTTCATAAAAAACAGAGGCATCATTCACTTGGCCGCCTTCTCCGCACCTGTGGCCCGAGCAGCTTGGCAGCTTTTCCGCAGTGGTGCGCCGCCCATTATTTTCTCCCCAAAACTAGCAGTCAGTCAAGGCTACCCACGGGATGGCACGGGAGCCGCCGCAGTCCAGGCTCTGCGTGCCCCCACGCCTTGCCATAGCCCCCACTGCCTCCGCACCGCAGGGCTTCGGAGAATCCCACTCGGGAGCGGCCCCTCTCCCCTCCCCAACCCCCAGCCCGATGCGCAGGGAGAAAAAAAGGACAAGAAGCTGCACGGTTACTTTGCCTGCCCTAACTATCTTGACAACGAGTGGAAATGAACCTGGCATTGCTCTGAAAGGAGAAACATGGACCAAGTGGAGGGAAGCCCTTCATGAGGGATTCAGAAAGTGAAAACACTTGCAATTAGCTGCCCCTCCCTTATCAGCAGACCGGATACTGCTCTAATTACATGACCAAGGCTCAACTTTGCACCAGCTTGGCCCTTTAAAAAGCCTTGCCTTTCACACATCATTAACAGAGCTCATGTCATGTGCCAGCGTAAGGCTACCAACAGAAGATAAACAACATTAATGCATTGCAACAGCTAAACTTAAAATACACATTTATTGTCAGCTTAGCCCCGCTATCAGTTTGAGTAGCATACTCTCTAATCTATTACAGCAGCTGCAGACAATGCAAATGCCAAAGGATCTCAAGTGGAGCATATCAAGAGGCATTGACTTTTAGATTAAGAGCAAGCACCGACACTGGAAAGTTTGTTTGAAAACCGGCCAGAAGCTATGGGTAAAGACACTGTTGTGACTGGCACAACCTATGGCCCCTTGTCTTCGATCATGCACCACCAGTTTCTCACGCTGCAGTCACTAAACTAACGCTTCCCTTTTCAGAAAAGCCTGCAAAACGCAGCAGGCTCCAAAGTGCAGTAGAGGCAACCTACAGTGGAGTCTCCTACAAGGAGCAGATGTCACCCTCAGGACGTTTGCAAAAACCTTCATCGAGATATCTCAAAAAGCATCTGCAACTAGGAGAAGGGATGGAAGGAATCCCAGCACTCTTCCTACAAACGTCAGCCGGAGTCGGTTTCATCTCCCCGCGCCGCCTCCAAGAGCTACTCCTAACAATTCTCACCCAGCTTCTGTTTTTGTGCCGTTTATGCTATGCGTATTTGTTTGCAAATGCTATTCTTCTGGCTTTGTACGTACGCTGAGGTTACAAAACCTGCGGCACGTTCACTAAGGCAGGGATGACACCACATCAGCCCTTTTCACACGCAAGTCACCTTGCCTGTGACGACTGACCTCCAAAATGAAATGGTAACGTCCTGACGCCAAGTGCTCCGAGCACTTTGTTCTGGCTCGGGGTATGCTTGCAAACCGCCCGCCACTCTAACCCATGCTCCTCCATCGCTCTGCCTATGACCTGGCGTGATCGTTTGCTCCTCTCAACCTCAACGTCTCAAGCCATAGCAGACCCTTTGGTACCTTTTCCACAATGGAAAACGTCACGGCCATACAGCCACGCGCTGTGCCCACCTTTGCCCGTGTCACGGCGCGCTGCAGTGCCGTGCAGCACAGCGCCCTGCCTGTCCACCTGAGGGTGTCCCTCCGGGGCACCGGGCAGAGGTGCCCGAGGATGCAGAGCACCTCAAGAACAGAAGCGGGCTGCCTCACCTGGCGGATGCCACCAGCATTGCTCCCATCACGCTAATCTCTGCAGGGGCGTTTCCTCTTGAACCTTGCCCAAAATACAAATATTTCCATAACTGGACGTTTTCTGAGTAGCCAGGAAACAACAACTTTTAAATACTACCTGAGTAGTACTTAAAAGTATAAAGAAAGTTACTCCGTCTTCCACTGAAAACCACAAGTGAACTTCAAAGAAAGCATGAGCTTTTCCAAGAAAGCAAACAAATGAGGATGCCTCCAGCAACTACTGCTGGAGCAAAAACTGCTACCAAAATTGACAAGTTAATCTGTTAATCGCATCTGAAAACGCATGTCGGTGACAAAAGGAAACAAAACGACAGCCTCGATAGCATTTTGATACTTAAAAAACCTTTAAGATGTGGTTGTTCCAACTCTTTGATCCAGTTTATGTAATTAGAAACTGTTTATACTAGGCTCCGGTCAGGGGATGGCATAACTGCGAGAGGAAGTGACCTGCATTAGAACAACAAAACTACCTGCTGTGAAAGCAGTGAACTTTGAAAGGGCTTTGGAAATTCAAAATATTATTTAGTCAATCATATACCACAGAGCTGCCCCCAGAGCTGTATGTCATTTTGATAAATTAACCTGAAAGAGCTGGAGCATGATAAAGTCAAACCGAGACCCCCGACTACAGCGATCACGCTTGAAGGCAGCGTAAAATGCTTCCCACGGTAAAAGCCATGCTTGCTACTGTTTAACGTTTAAAATAAATTTGAACCTGAGCAAGGTCAGCAGCTGCGTAACGTGTTTGGGCTTCTTTTGCTTTCTGTGTGTTCTGTTGGTTAGACTAGGGCAGATACTAAAAATGTCAGTCGACGGGGAACACCGGCCTCACCCGCCGGTGCTGGTTGGGATTCCGGATGCCCGCAAGTTAGCCTGGAAAAAAATGGGGTAACGTTTTCTCAGGAAGAATTTCATGAAATATGTGACGTTTCAGTCCCCAGAATTTTTCCATAAACTAACATAATGCTGCCCAACGTACGAAAAGGCAAGATGCACTGGAGGCAGGACGGTGCGTGGTTTAAAATGGGGAAAGGAAGACTGCTGAAAGGAGAGCGCATGCCTCAAGTGAAAAACTGATCTCTATATAGAAATATAGGTTCCAGTGTGAAATCCCTCATGCTAAGCATCCGATTTCTCTCCAGGAACTTGGACTCCAGAACTTCATGAGAAAACACAACTCTGCAAGCCTTTATGCCCGTGTAGGCTTTTGTGCTGATTTCTTGGATAATTCTCTCCATTCTCTTCCATAGAAGAGAACAAGCAGCTCCTATTTTGGGCGCTGTCTAACATTGCCCCACATTCTGAATATCGATTCGGCACAGCTTGCCAGCCACTGCTGCAGCGTACCTTGCTCACGAACTAGTCTTAACGTCAGTTCACGGGTTGCCCAGAGAGGTTGTGGAGCCTCCGCTCTTGGAGATATTCAAAAGCCATCTATCTGGACGTGATCCTGGGCAACATGCTCTAGGTGACCCTGTGTGAGCAGGGGGGTTGGACTATATGACCTCTCCAGAGGTCTCTTCCAACTTCAACCATTCTGTGATTCCGTGAAGGTCTTAGTCTTTAAAAAAGTCCCGGCAGCGCTAATTCTGACCATAGCTGCGCTCTTCACAGAGAGAAAGCAGAGCACAGAGAGCCTGAACGCAGGACAAAGCGCTATTCTAACAATCGCTTTAATTTCAGGTGCTTACGGCACCAATCTGCTCTTCAAAACAGCACAGTCACACTCGTTCTCGTTTCAGCTCAGCTATGTCTTAAGCTAGAGTCACCGTTATTCCATTTTTCCACTTGACTGTGTCATGCAATCAAAAAAACGCTCAGTTTTATTTTGCATTAGACTATGGGCACCGCTTTCCAGTGTCTGGCGCTACACATAAAAAATACAGTGGGCAAATAACTGCTGCGGCTCTCAGCAGAGCACTTGCAGCAGGCAGCTGTTTGTGGTAGTCAAGTTTTATAGCCCTAACTCTTGTTTTCTTCTTACCCAGCCCCACAAAATACTGCTGAGACTCCATGTACAAGCTCTGCTCTCTGGAAAGCCCTCCAGAGAGGCCTCTCCTCCTCCTTCCACTACACTTTTCCTTTCCTCCAGGCCAAGTGTTGTCGCCGACTGCCACCTCCACCCACAACGGGGCTCTCAGCTGACAGCAGAAATCCCCCATCTTTCCTGCCTTCCACAGCTGGGGCTTTGAATCTTTCCTTAGAATCTTTTCTACAAGTACAAACATGGTCAAAATCTTCATGTCATGACAGCTCCTCTCCTGCCACCATCACTTTGATGCACAGCAAAACGAGGAACTCCGTATCCATCTACAGAAACTGCCGCAGGCCTCCAACTTCCCTCCTTCTTGTGTTGAAATCATGACCTTAGCACTACAGTTTCAGGCGATCCTCAGACTTTACAGCACCATCTAGGTGGTCATCTAGAAGGCTTTAGAAGACCATCTAAAAGCTCCATCTAGATCAGATAGACATATCATCTTCACGTGCGAAGGTTTTACTCTGGCCGTAATACCCTTATATTTAAAGAATATTTACTTGAAATGACTGAGCAACCAAAGAAAGAAAAGCTAGGATTTCTGAACAGCAACACAGACATCTGATTGCTTCTCTACCTGCTAGTTTTTCTATACCTCGCACTTCAAAAACACCTAAGGAAATGAGGGTGATACATTTTGTGATTTTCCTGATCTTATTTGTGATGAAAATAAACAATTACAGTGGATTATTGATTTGAATAAGACAACTCTAGTTGAGCACTATTAGCCGCTTTACAGAGAGTGTGCTTTGCTCAGCAGCATGCTTGGTTTTATCTTTTGGTCACTAATGTGGCTGTGTGAAATATCTGGGACAGCACAAACACCGCAAGCAGCTTTTTTGCATTTGCACTTAACTTTGCTAACTGCAAAAGGAAAAGGAAAAAAGGAACAAAGGAAAAGGGAAAAAAGGAAAGAAAAAAGGAACAAAAAGAACAAAAAGAACAAAAGGAAGAGGGAAAAAGGAAAGGGGAAAAAAGGAAGTTGATCTGTCCACTAAAGCCCTCTGTGAACACTTCAAAACAAAAAAGCGCTCATACTCATTTAGACGTAACTAGTTTGTTAAGATTTCGGGCAACACAGTCAACATCTTATGCCTCAATAGTATAAATCTGAATCTCTGGTTATATTTAAGTTTGGTGTTATAAAATATACTACAAATAAATTATTATTATTATTATTATTATTATTAAGAAGGAACCACACTTCAGTTTTTTTAACGATGAAATAATGAAAGGGCCGCTTCCATAGGAAATCACGAGAATTAATTAGCCAGAACTCAAGACTACTATATCCTGCTTTTAAGCAGGGATTTCACTTCGAACTCAAGGACATCCTGCCTTGACCAGTATGGCTTTTGAGAAATGAACCTATTTTGAGTTTGCATGCAGAGAAAGAGGCACTGATGCTTAAATGCATATTACTGTCTATGCACTCCCCTACTGAAGTCATGTTTATTTATTAATAAGCACTCCTTCCAGAAGCTTTCTTGTTCAAGGTTTTGCAGCTATTCCTCCCAGTTAATAGGTCTTATCTTTCCTACCTGCCTGGTGGATTAGGCACAAACTTTTTCTGTAAGACAGGAGCCAAGTAACCATGACTACATTTAAAACCGGGTCTGCAATCTCCAGACTTTTCCACCAATCTTGAAAAGCTGCTCTGGTTTATAACTTTTAAATTACATTGCACTTTACCTCTCAAGTGTAATTAATTTACAGAAACGTCCTTGATTTCACCTAAAAATAATTTTAAAATCCCTTCCAAAGCAGCTGCTGCCTGTCACTTGAGCTTTGCAAAGTAAGAAAGGCTCAGTCTGTTCCCCTTAGAAAGCAGAAGGAGGTTCCTCAGATAGTCTTAAATGTTAGCAGTCGCTCAGTTTTGCTTTCCGAGATCCCATTCCCACATTTGGTAATTATTACCCCGTCAGTGGTGATTAGGAGGAGGGCAGGAATCGCTGAACTAAGTCAGGCTTCTCCTGCTCCTCAAGTCAGAGGCAAAGCCCTTACAAGATCTGGGCGGGGGAAACATCGACACACATGAAAACAGCAATAAGGCGTAAATCGCTCCCCATTGTCCCAAACATACAGGAAGGCTAGGTGCTGCGATGCTCTCACCGTTCACAAAATGAGGTTCACGGGCCAGGATTTGAAGGCTGGCAAGAGCTTGACCTCTGCTACCGAGTAGACTACACTATCTTTAATACGCATTATTGAATTTCAGACATGTTATTTGCCCATAGATTTCTGGTTCTGAGCATTTTACGGCTTTAAACCTTGTTAAATACAGTGAGATTCTTGTATTTGTGCAGCAGCTTTCAAGAGCCAACGTTTGTTTGATCTTACAAACATACTTAAGTCTGCTCTTTAAACAGCAGTTGGTGAAAACAGCACTTCTCAATTAAACTGGCATACATTAGCATTTATTAATTTCCTCTCACTCCTTAGAGTTAGGCTCCGCATCTGCCAAAAAACATCAGCCACCTCCTGATGCCACTGGGCCACGGAAGGCGGGCTGGGAGGTGGTGCACGTGGGCGCCTTCCAGCAGCTCCTCCCAGCGGGCAAAACCTGCGCTTGGCCACAGCTCAGTGGGCATCAGTTTCTGAAGGTTCACAGCATCACCCTGGCAAGAAACTCAACCTGCGCTATGGCTGTTCACACCATTTCTCATGTAGGCAGAAGAAATCCAAATAGAAGCAATGCAAAGGCAGAAATACGTGTATTTTCGCAGTGCTGTGCGACACCTTTGAACAATCAGAATGACTGATCCACAGTGCAATCTGAAGCTGCAGCACAGCCAGGGATAAGCTCCCTTCTCCACGCCTGTGATTTTGAATTTCTATTGACAAGTGTTCTGAAAAACCCCACTTCAGGTCATCAGAACGTGGGTCTGCTTTTGAGCGTGGCAGGAAATCCCTCCCCCAGAGGTTTTGCTAGACAGCTTGTAAACTGCTTTTTCATTTGCTTGCTTATGGGCCCCCGAGCAGGATGAATTTTTCAAGAGCTGAGGAACGAGGGAAAACATCTTGCCACGTAGTCTGAAAACATCTTCCGTCAATTTTAATAAATAAACAAATGAGTCATGCTGTGCCACATCATGCAACACCTCCGACGTCTGGAGGCTGCTGTCGAGAGCGCTCTTCTCCCGAGCAGCTGATCACCCTGCTGAGTCGGATCTGGCTTCGGCTGGGGCCCATGGGTGCTGCTACGATACAAGTGTCACAGGCAGACCCACCTGAGGACAGGTGGGTCTGGGAGAGCCGCAACAGCGTTTTGCCAAGGGCTGGATGGCTCCAGGAACCTTCGACACTTCGGTAGGCATACGGGCCACCCTGGTGAGAGCCAATGGCCTTACTCTCTCCATGGGGAAGAACGCCCAGGGACTAAAAATCACTGCAGGTTGGACAGCCATCACTGGAGGCACCTCAAGGAGCGTCGCTGTCTCAAGTCTTCTGCTCCACTGGCTGAGGGACTCAACTGGCTCATGGTGATAAAAGCACTCTGCCCTCTGCGAAGAGCAGGGAATCACTGAACACCAGAGTGGCCAGTCACTGCATTCATCTGACACTCTCCAGCCAGACTCCCCCACGCACTCTGTCCTGCAGGGACGCGGTGGGAAGGCTGCTTCAGGTCACGTCCAGGCCGACAGACTGATGCTCCCTCCTCTCCCAGCAGAAGCATCATTTACACCATTAGAGACACTGAGACGCTCCCAGTGGGTGGTGAGGTACCACACAAGAGCGCTCCAAATGTACAAATTATTTCTGCTCAGTCAGATCATGGGAACATGACGAATTCAGGATGCATTATAGAAAACAAAGAATCTATGATGTGCTTTGGATCATGCTTCCCACACTAATATACAGCTGTAAAGTTTGCCCTCTCTTTTTTTTAATCTAGGGTTTGAAAGGTGGCTTCGGTGTTGCCTCTGTTTCATTGCTGTTTCTTAGAACAAAGCCACTCTAGTGTGTAATGCCAAAACCACTTCTGTAATAGCTCTGAATAGCAAGCCATTGAAAAGAAAAGGTGTTTCAAGAACAAATGGGAGTAACACGTTTACTGTATAATGACAGGGCACATGCTGAAGAGGAAAACAGAACTGAAACGCTGTTTTCTTTTTCTTCTTTTTTTTCCCCAAAGTCAAGACCACCACCACCCTCTTATCAAAATACATAGCCTTGCTTTCCAGACAGCACTCAAAATGGCAGTCACTGAAAATGTATGCTTGCAGATGGCCAGAATATATCTTGTCCTCCACTAAAAGAGAGTGCCAGAGAGTTTTAAGGTCTTGTTGAGAGAGTCATGAGAGCATGTTCTCCCTTTCCTTTGAGCTAGCAAGAGAACTGTAAACCTGATGTATAGTGTCGTCTAAAAACTGAATGCTTCCAGCCATCAAAAGGAGTGCAACGTAAACTTAAATATTTGATTCCTAGGAACAGCAGTTTAACAAGGTAAGGGAAGGGAACATACCTATGAGTGTAGAGTAAACTCATAACCGTATCATTTACAATTCTGCCCCTGAGCTTTGGAATTTCAATATATAAAACAGAAAGGTAATTTCCATAGGGCTCTCTCTCCAGAACTTAAACAAAAATATGTCAAAGCCAAATGAATGCATTTTAAACCCACTTGGTGTGTTATTTCCTATTTCATATTGCAGAGTGTCTTTTGACTTCCTACGACGGGGCGGTACTTTCCTGCGTCAGCTAAATCAAGAAGGTCATTGGCCTATGGCAGTAAAAGCTCCCTCACCATTACACCAATAAAGAGCAAAAGTTTTGGCCAGCTGGCCTGACTGCTCTCCATACACACAAACTGGGAAACCCCTGTTATTACTGCATTATCATGCAGCGACATGAAATCAGAGGCAGCAGTCTGTAGTTCCCAATTAAGTCAAGTCACTTTATCACTGACCGTGATGGGATAAGGGTGTGGGTCACTGTAATTAAATTCTTTTTTCCTTTTTTGAAGTTTGGGCTCCAATATATTAATTTACTGTTTGTATGACAGGACATTCTGGCTGCAATTTATTTAATGAGGAGAATCAGAAGAAACAAATGAAGCAGGACAGCAGCAGAAGATTCATGGTGGGTTGAAAAGAGAAGAGGGAAGCAGAGATGTGATTATCTCCCTAAATGTCTGTACAAAGAATGGCAAGCTAGAGCAAAAAAAGATTTCAAGAAGCTGACTGAGCTGTAAGATGGGAAGAAGTCCGTTTCCCCCAAACAGAATCAAATCAGCCGGATTTAGTACTGAGGTTTTCTTAGTATCTTGTAGAAAAGCAGCAGCGAGCTCACCCGTCCCAGAACAGACTGCAGCCACATCAAATTGGCCATTATTTTTAATCACTACAAAGAACACCCCCTTCTGCAGTCATCCAAGTAGGGCCAATCTAGGCAGAGGACGTTAAGGCCATTCAGTAGCCATTCACGAGATTATCAGATTTCTATGTATGCAATCACAGTAATTTTCTTGGGTAGCGCAATGGCAAGCAGCTTCCATTTTGGAGGAGTCTATAATATACCAAAATTTGATCTTTTATACTGCATTGTTAAGCTGTGGTGACAATAATACTAGAGAGAGGTTGAACAATTCTGTTTTCACCCTAGGATAATGTGCGTTGCTCTGTTGTATGAGAAATGTATGTGCTATTCAGCTCTTTGATTTATTCAGGTAATACCAATTCAAGCTGATTGCAGCCTACTGAAACGGCAAGTGCTGGACACACATTTAAATTTAACTATCTATTGTGACAAAGCTATACATTTAGACTTGCTCCAGGACCAGTGTTTGCCTCTTAGCGCCATTTCGCTGCACCATACACCACTGAAAACCTCCAGGAATCCTTAAACTCCTGCTGTGTTTACCTTTCCCCAAATTTAGCCTTTTGAAGAGCTATAGAAAATCCTAAGGAGATAAGAGAAAGCGTCGCTAACGTAGTTGGAACACGTAGCGCAGTTGCTTCTGGCTGCTCCTGCTAGTGCAAACCTACCTTTGCCAGCATCACACTGAAAACTGGACCAACTCCACCATTTCTCCATAATACACAAAAAAAACAAAAAAGACTGTCCCATGCTCCAAAGCCAACCTGCACTGCTCCTACCCACCTTAAATCACCACAATAAAAGTGCTGATGTGTGGCAACCCCTCCCCAACTCTTCCTCGACCCATTTATCCCAAACTCTCGTTGACTTCCAGCAGGAAAGGTGGGGAGGAAATACTGCGCGTGGTATTAACGCCTCAAAGGAAGGAAGGACAGAGGGAAGGATGGAGGAAAGGACGAAGAATCTCAGCAGCAAAGGCCACCACTCTGCAAGGCACCACTTCTCCTCAACTGAAAACCCATCTGACACGTAATCCACAATGGTTGGCCAAGATGGTCTTGGGACAACAGCGTGTCTTACCAAGCTGACTTTAAATTCAGTTCCCAGCAGTCGGCCTTCACACCCAGGGAGGACTGCGGCTCAGCCTTTCCCACTCAATAGCTCTCTTGTAATAGCTTGTTTCAATACAGCAGTGGGACCAAGGCCATTTTCCTCAGGAACGCAACCTGGTCTCCTTCTGCAGACAACCCTCTGCGAGCGCAAACCATATCACCGTGTACAGTTTCTTCTAACTTGTCTTGCCCTTTACTCAAGACTTTTGTCCAAAAGGCGAGGCAAGCCTGGAAGCCCAATTTGAATCCTTTTCTGCAAGAGATTAACTGACCTCAAAAACTGAGTTTTAGGTGGCAGCGTACCAAATTTGCATCCAACTGTGATTTAGGTAAGAACACCAAGAGAAATTAATTCATCTTTAGAAGCTTGTTCCCAAAGGCAAATTGCTTCCTCCGTGCAGCTCACAGCTGCTGGGGCAACACGTAAACAAATGTTCTCCATTACAAGTGCAACCAACCCCACTAAAAAAAAAAAAAAAACCTTTTACATGCATTTTCACATATGCTAGGGCTCTATGTTTTTAAGAGGCTAATGAATCAGTTTCTCAGAGACAATTTTTGAAATTATTTCAATGGGGGAACGCACTAATAGCAGATTTACTCTGTATGTGGTTGGTAAAGTAAAAGACGTTTCAGAACAGCTACTGCTTCACTAGTTTGTTCCTTATGTTCGGGAGGTGAACAACAGCTGATATCTTTGCTTGCTCCTGCCCCAGCTCTGCCTGTCATTTAAACATCAGTCTGAGAAGCTCTCTTGCATGTACATACAAAATCACATACATATAGGAGGAAAAAGACTGATCTCATGGTTTTTTCCATCCCATACCAACTCACTGAATAGTTGGCAAAAAACCTCTATGAAATGTTTCAGAGGGTGGTTCGTTGGCTGACTGACTTTTTCTTTTGGATTGGGGTTTTTTTCTGCCTTTTATACTAAAAGTTCACAGGACAGCCTTGCTTCTTCCTTTGCAGCCAACTACTGTTACAGGGAACCCACAGAGCTGTGCACTGGGAGACTGCGAAATACAATCAGAGGTTTAAAATAAAAAACGAAAAAAACCCAGCAACATAAACTGAAATAAATTAAGTAAAGAAATATATTATCT
This sequence comes from Struthio camelus, assembly GCF_040807025.1. NCBI lineage: Eukaryota > Metazoa > Chordata > Aves > Struthioniformes > Struthionidae > Struthio > Struthio camelus. Next base: position 6,079,149 of record NC_090947.1, on the reverse strand, counting down.
CAGATTGCATTGGAAAAGTATTTTGTTCATGGGGTATTAGAGGGGAAAATCCTTGTTACAGCAAAGTAGAGGAAAGGTTCATGTACTAACGTATGAAAAGGGAAAGGGTAGATATTGGCTGTTTCTCAAAAAAGAGTCCTTGTTCAGAAACTTTCATCTTATCCAACTTGTCTTCACAGCTGGCAGTTCAGGTAAGTTTAGGTAACCTCATTCTCTTTTCTTACAAAGAGTTTTGTTTAAAAAAAAAAAAAAAAAAAACAGTCATAGATCGCCTGTGTGGGAGATGCAGCTGAATAAGAGAAGACGACCAATCTGCATTCATGCTTTTCTCCACTTTAATTTGTTTGTAGTTGGTGAAGAACATGGCAGCACAACCCCCACAGTGCCGTGCCTCCTCCGGCAGCTATGACTGACAGCCTTGATGGGCTTCATCTCCCCGCACAACCGGGGACACCGTCCTTCGGCAGCGAGAGCACGCAAACAGCAACCGCTTTCTGTTCTGGGAACGTTTGAGACGTGCCGATGCCACGCGCAAGGTAAGTTACTGCTGTCTTCAACTCCTACCGGGTAAAATATTAGAGACAAAGAGAATCGAACGTGCAATACAAGAATCGCAGGCGAACAGACACGTGGATTATTGTCTCGGCAGAGGGTCTCCAAACAGCACCGGGAAAGTTCTCCTTGGGATAGTCTTCCCTGCAAGGATCCACCAAACACCGACATAACCGAGGTCTGGAATGGGGCAAGGAGACTGTCTTTGGCAAGACAATTCAATTCCCCTCCTCCAAACCCTCTGTACGGATTTGCGGACGCAAATCAGAGGGCTCTGCTGCAATTTCTCAGCAGCTTCCCAACGGGAATCTCTCCCTTTCAACAGAGACCCTCGGCACCCTGTCCCTCCATGTGCTGGCACAGACACAGCTCTCATCTCTTCTCTCTCGCACCTGCCTTTCCTTCATTTGCTTTTTCCTCTTCTCTCCATTACCCCCGGCATTTCTTTGCTTTCTCTTTTTGTTCCTTCCTCCAGCAAGTCCAACCAATGCATTTTTCTCACCAGAAAACTACTTTCGGCTCATTAGGAACATGGGAGTACGCCTCTGTAATACTGTATTTGCTTAATTATATTATTTAGCAACCAGATGTCTTTGTAAGCTGTAAATTGTTCTAAGCAGAATACATTCCTTGATGAGCCAGGGAGAAAAAGTTGGGACTCAAGCTGTGACTAAAGGAACTCAATTAGTTTACGTTGGTAGGCGCTTATTAAACACCTCCCTATTAAAGAAATCTCTGAAATTACATATCACAACACCTGTGTTTATTTTCACAGCTTACATGGGTGTCTCAGAGAAAATAAGGTCCAGATAGCAAACTAGAGCCTAAGATTTCAGTGCTGGACCACGATGACATCACAGCCAACGATGCTAACCGTTACTGCGAGGAGGAAGTAATCCTGCTACGTGTAAATACTAGGGCTGAACACTGCAATTTTAAGTTACTTGAATATTGATCACGTTTTCACGTTATCATTAAACCTGTCTGAGGATATTTTGGTACCACTTCTCGGCTCCTGGAGAGTACCTACCGCCAAGGAGGTGGCACGCAGCACTGATGACTCACCAGCTGCAGCCGCACATAATGTGTTCAGGTAAGTCACCTAGTTATCCCCTCACAGTGCGAGCGCGGGGCCAGTGAGCATAGCAGGAGGACAAGTCCCTTTTCTGGGAAGTGCTAATTTGGGCAATGGAGACGCTCCTTGGAGCCTACAGTAGCACATTCGCCTTGATTTACTTTGTGGCTTCATGCACGAGTTCACTACAGCTGACTCTTTGGTTGCTCTCATTGCATTCTTACTTTCAGAATAAATTGTCTCATTTTTATCCACAGGTCAGACCCTGATGGCCTTAGTTCAGATTTTTTAACACTTGCGCCATGCTTCTCCAGTCAAAAAAATGAAGCCAAGTCTGAGGATGCAGCCTGGGGGGAGGCCAGAAGCTGCGACGCTCACCTTCTGCACAACAAGAAACGAGTGCAAAAGCACGCTGCGCACCGCAAAGGCAAGCGCTGGCCATGTAAAGTTGCCCTTAAAATAACTACCTGACGCACACGAGTGGGGCTATGCATCACATCTCTCACTGAGCACCCAGGTAATCGCACGCGCAGTCTGCAACTCTCCTACAAAAATGAGCACCGTTTCTGTTAAAAACAAGGATGGCACCCTTTTAAAAGGGGGCTGCTACCTCCAGATCAAATGGATGTTTTTGCAAGATATGCTAGCGACTGATTAGCACCAACATGGAAGTTCGAATAGCTTACCCTGACCTAACTGCTTGTAGGAAATAGGGCAAGCACCATTGTGGTTTTGAACGAGGATCAGCCAACGCCATGGCCAGAAGAAATGACCAGAAAGCGTGACCATCCGTACCGTACACAGGCCACGAGGCAGAGCCAGACAGAGGGGCTCCAGGGCTCAGGCAGGGGCTGTACCATGCTCCTTCTGTCCTCGACTTCTGTGAGGGGCTAAGGGACAAGCTGATGCCAGGGAAATACGCTACGCGGCGGTGCAGGCGGCGTCTACTGGGGCAACGTGCCTGCAACACGGCAGGCGGCTGTGCCGTGCCGCACTGCACTGCTCCTCAGCTCCAGCCTATCTGGGCAGTTATCTACCACCCGCTCCCCGGGCCTTCTGTCAGGAGACTTATTTACTAAAACAGGGAATAATACATCTCATGTAACATAATTTACTGCACAATTTCACAGCACTTCTAGAAAAACTCATCCTGGTGTCACTGTGATTACTAGCCGTGATCTCTGCGTCTGTCTTTTTAGCTGGATGCTGTGTAGTCCGTTTTGCACTATTTCATCCGTAATTGTAGTATAGGAGAAACCAGTTGTTTCATTTCTTTTTTAATTCCAAAAGATAATATCCCGCTACCTTTCCTTGTCATTTCATAAACCAATACACACAGTTTTATGTTGATTAAATTATATCACGTAATGATGGACTTTTTTCAGCAGAGAAGGAAAAAAAAATACGACCTACAATTGTTGGGCAATTTTCTCCCCTACCTGGAGCTTTTAGCAAGCTAGGCATCGGCACCCAGCAGCGCGGACGCAGTCACAAACCAACGAAATGATACCTACCAAATTGCTGAACGTGGATTTCCACCCTTCTCCGGTGGCTAATACAACCCAGCTCCCCACTTTCCAGCGATTCAATGGAGAAGAGTGGAGGGCTGGTTTAATTATCCCCATTCGTCTCAGAGACAAGGCACTTAAGAGTTTTAGCTGCTGTAAACACTCCCCTGATAGCAGATAAGGAATCTGCTGAAAGCGGGTTTTGTGCGGGGAAACCTCAGGGGCATACCAGTTAATCATTACTGCCGCGCCGCCTCTGCGCCAGTGCCTCCAGCACGGCTGCGCTGGCAGCAGATCCCTGCCTGGGGAATAGGGAGCTCCGAAACAGGTGCAAAAGGCAGCAAAAGGGCTTGTGAAAAACATTAGCTGGCTTCACCCTGTTATAATGGCTCTGAAGTCAATGAAGATCCACCAGCGATGCACTGAGAGGAGCACCTCTTCGTTCATCTCTTTCAAGGAGGGAAAAAAAAAGTTTCCTTTCTGGCAAAGCCAGCCTCCAGGGGCAAAATACATAACAAATGTTACGTACGGGGGCAAAAAACGTACTATTTCTCCCAATATTCTCCCAATCTCCAGTGGCTTATGCTGAGGGGCTTCCCGAGCCATAGGCAGTTTCTTTGCATTTAGTAACCCTCTACGGCTTTTTCTTCCATGAATTTGTTTCTCACTCTATTTCAAAACCTCTATTGGAGTGGTGTTTAAACGCGCTTGGGAACTCAGGCTTAAAGCTGTCTAACATAAATGCCTGACACCAACGATGAGTTGTGCCTACTCACGTTAGGGATGAATGTGCTCCATGCCATTCAATGGAGAGAGAAAAGCCAACTTTCTGGCGCAACAGCAGCAAGACTTCATGAATTCCCACGGTTTGGGCCAACCTGTGTGCTCAGTGAAAGCCCCACAATGGAGCACAAGCTTCTCCTGCTCTCCTTCTCTCGCAGGTATTTGCCCTGTAACGCTAAATAATCCTCCAATTGCACGACAGGGAAAGATGTTTAAACACCACTTTGTACAACACGCTCGAGTCTCACGTTTAAACATTTGAGAACAATGCAGGGACCTTGACACAAAACTCACTTGCAAGTCAAGAAGCTGAAGAAACCAGACCAACCTCAGTCTCGCCTTCTCTGTTCACTTCCATGGTCTTGCACTTCTATTTCAATAATTCATTTAATTATTAACTTCGCTGGTTAAGGAGTTAATAAAGAAAAACAGTTAAATATAAAGACCAAGGACATCTTACACAAATATATATATATACACACACACACTGTATTTTTTAATCACAGTCTACAGCATGCAACCCATGGGGGGGCAACCCATATCTATACTGGCTAAACCCAGCAGTGATAAAAAGCTTCAAAATATTTGCCAATCTACTGCCAACTTTCAAGGGCTGCAATTTTTATGCTGGTGAATCTTCCACAGAAGCTGTGTGAGCATATGGGTATTTTTAGCCCTCCTGCAAGCTCGCCACGTATTGGCGAGTGCACATATAAAGCAGATTTCAGTTAAACTCCAGTAACAGCTTCCACAGACCTCACGGGCCCTTTCTTGAAGATGAGCAGGGGAAGATATATGACAAAATGATGAACAGAAAAGGGGAAGTCACCAGCTTTTTATGCAAATTGAACCTGGAACAGATCACTGCAAAGTTGGACTCAGAGAGTCAAAGAAATATCACAACGCACCTTGAAGAAGAGTTCAGAAATTGGTACCCAAGCTTACTCGAGCTGCTCTGACGCCTGCTGTAATTAGCCGTTCCTCTGGGACCATCCTCTGTACCGCCAGTGGACTGCGCAGCTTTTTTTAGGAAAAGAGGAATTGGTCCTCGAAAGTCTTTCGAGCTCACAGTGTGTTTTGTTCACAGTGTTGTTGTGTTTTTTTTTCAAATGCACAAAAAAAGCTCCTTTCCAGTCATTCTGTGCCCAGCTAGACCTCCTATTTTTATTTAAAAAAACAAAAACAAAAAATACACACATTTCTGTCCCAAGCCTCTTGACCCCTGGCTCGTGCTAATAAACCTCCTCCGTCAGTGCTCTTCCAGACTGGGGCAGGCTGCTTTTATGGAGGAAGAACAAAAACGCCAAGGAGAGGAACAAAAAAGGCTGATGAACAAACAAATATACGTTCTCCCGAGAGATTTCTATTGTGTTTTTCCCTATAAGAAGAAAAAAAAGAACCAACAAAACTAACTTTGTTTCCCTTAAAGCAAGCTTGCCTGCAGGGCCTGCAGCACAGACGGGCTGATGAAATCCCAGTTGGGCAGCACTGCACCAGGCCCCTATTGGCCAGCCCTACTATTTCCCAGCATGTTTTCTTCCATCAGGGGCAGAGAACTGCTCCTCCACGGCAGTGCGTGAACTAGCAGACTAATTTTCACATATAACACATAGTTTTGGAAAAAATACGCATCACACCTAACTTCTCCAACACTGCATCCCACCTTCCCCCCATGAACACCAGGCAAGCTGAACTTACATGCTGCAAGAGGACAGACAGGACATGCGAACCATTGTGACAGATGTATAGGACCTATGACTGGACGTGACAGACACCATAACTATTCCACCTTCTTTGAAAAAGCACATTTTTACTGAAAAGAGTCAACTCCGAAAAATAACCACAACCTTACTCCTCCCCACCCCCAATTAATAATCTCTGCTCCTTATTTGGCAAAAGCAAAAAAAACCTCTCCAGGTTTGCTAGGATAAGACCATGGTTGTGATGACACGGCCCATGAAAAATGCTTTCAACGTCTGCAAAAATGAAAAGAAGTTTTCACCTTTCCTTCAGCCTGTGACTTCGTGAGCAGCCGAGCGATTTCCTTACTTTTTGTAGTAGCTCAATATTTTGTTCGAAAGCACAAGCGTTTGATATTCACTACGTAAAACTCAGGTCGTAAATACATGACTAAGATGTGAACAACAACATGACTGTTTGCTGTGCTTAACAATGCATATGGTAAAGTGTTAATCTGAATTAAACAGATAACACTAGATCACTAATCGAGTCAAGTAGGCCAATATGACAAGAATTGCCTCGTCGTGCTCTTACCTTTCTTAAAACCTGTAAAACTGCTTCTGAGGGACAGTTTAAAAGGTGCAAGATGCTCCACAAAACCTCCATAAGGAGAGACCTAAATCAGTTTTGGTCCTATAGCATTTGTCCTTAGCACCACAATGCAGCTGCATACGTACATGCATACGTATAAATGTACGTAATTTAATCTATTTTGTAAAGGTTAGGACAAAATTAAGATGAAACTTTCAGGTGCTCAATACTTTTTTTCAAACAGGTATTTTGAAGAAATTATGGCTGCAAATAAAGAAAAGGACAAACATACAACAGCAAATGGGCCATACCATGGTAAGTGGAGTCGCGGGCCTTCGCCTCTCATCTGGAGGAGAAACCCTGGCCCAGCTCCACTTGCTGAGAAACCTCCATTAACTTCTGCCAGGCCAAGTTCCCACCTGGAGATCTGATATTTGCCTTCATGGCTGCTTCTTAATCAAACAGGGTACTTTCAGGAGGAAATTACTGTGGAGAGATGATGGATGTAAAGCATCTTGCTTCAAGGGTATAAGCTGACCATTAAATGATGGACACTACAAAGAAACTTTTCTTGAGAGCAAGCACCTATGTCCCAACGATGTCTCCCATGTCTCCGTTCAGAAAATGATAGTGGTGGCTGCAGATATTTTCCATATCACTATCAGTTTCTTTGCAAGGAAACATGAAGAGGAGAAAAAGGAAAAAAAAAGAAAAAAGAAAGAAAGAAAAAAAGTCTCATTTCAGACCTTTAGACGCACATGTTTTCATCCTCATGAATACACCACATTTCGGGGGGACCACCAGAGGGGTGTCCGCCTTCCCGACCGGCGCCCTCCGTTGTCCCCCTCGACTGCAAATCGGCAACCAGAAAGCTCATTCTCTACCGCCAGCCCAAAGGCTGTCCCTGCCCCTGGGACGATGGGATGTGACTGAGAAGAGCTCCTCTCCAAAGCGCTACCTTTATCCATCTTTGTCCATCTTTGTCCATCTTGTGGCAAGCTGCAACCGCATAAAGTCCCGTTGCGTGCAAACGTAAAACAAACCATTTAGCTGAGAAGGTAGGGAAAACAAGCTAGATGAGATAAAGTTATGGGCCATCATTTTTAGTGGCATTTCTGTGTAGTTACTTTAAAAATTATGCATTATCCTAAGTTTCCTTTTTCTCCCCAGCCTGAAGATGATTCAGAAATAACTTGATTACATACACTTACCATCAGTGGAAACACTGGGGGAAGGGAGGTGGGGGGGGGAAGCTTTCCTCAGCTCTTCTCGTCACTGTCTAGTGCTCAATTTTCTGATGGGGTATTTTTCATGCATTTAAATACAGCTTGCTAAGTAGTAATATAATCAAGTATGGCAACAAGAATGGAGACCAGCTTTACAGTAAATTAAATCATGTCTGAAAAAACTAGCAATAAAAAAAAGGAAAAGAGTCAGCAAGAAAATCTGATCCTGTTGGAAATTCATTAGTTTCTAAAAGGACAGACTTGCTAGAAAGGGCATCAATTAAAACAGCGGAGACATCATATCAAATCATTGGTGGGGAGCTGGTTAATTATTGCCCTGTAAACATTTCTGCTCTGATTTGCAAAGCTGCTGGACAACTGCAGGTCCCACAAGGTCAGGCATGGAGAGAGGACAGCACTCTCAAAAACAACATGAAACAAGGATCCCAGTATTTCTTCTTCATGTTAAAGCCTGGGGAGATCTATGAATGAGGAACCAAAGCCAAAAAGCATCTGCATTACTATAGTTACTCTTTCCTACACCCACATAATCATTATTAATTAACAACGGTTAGAACATCCCTAAATTATAAATGTGAGCGCAGGGGATAATTGCATTATTTGTATAAAAATATTATTTTCTAACGGTTTAAAAGTAGACATCCTACAGTTTCACTTAATATGTATAAAGTTGTTAAAATTTGCAAAATTTTGACTCTCGCCATGTATCTCTTGCATTGTTTCACTTTTTGGAGTATTTTACAGCACTGTTTGAATTCTTTTATTATAAATAATGCTCATGCTCCAGGCCTGCACTTCATTGACAGTCAGCATTTCAAACGAAGAGGTTAAACTGTGTACATCTCCCCGCTGAAGCAGCCCAACATTGCAGGTCACTTGCTGGTGATCAAAGTGATTTCACCGATTCCTTCATTTAAAGGAGTGAACTCAGCTGTAGACGCCATGAAGCAGCTTTCAGGGGTACATGGCATTCCTTAGAGAGTTAGCCAAAGCTCTGGGATTCCCTTGTGTTAGATTAGATAGTACCAGAGCGATCGCATCTTCGTTCTTGAGACATTCAGAAAACCCCAGAAAGCCAGGAACAGCCAAACCAACCAATACAGAGAGCATGTGCTCAGCAGCAGATGTTCTGGGGAACTATTTTGACTGGGCATGTAACATGTGTATTTATATTTATACATACAGAAGTGCACACACACACACACACATATGTATACACGTATATATATATATTTATGTACATATATGGGCACCCAGACACTGAATCTTTGAAATAATTTTAGATGTTAAAATATAAAACATAGAAGGATGCAGACTTTGAAAATTATGCATGACGTGGAAAAGGTCTAAAAAGCAGAGTGGCATTCTTCCCCCAACGGTAAGTAAGCGAGGGGCTCTTCAGTCATTAAGAAAGTCTCTGACTCTTATTCCAGAGGTCAAGCTGAAGAACCATGAGACAGGTCCAGTCTGAATGACTAAATTACAGCTAAGGTACAAAAATGAGATTCCAAGCTTCACGCTTGCAGACTTTTATGCATGGGCATCACTTTACCCAAACTAGCAATCAGAGGATCGCTCCTGAGCACAGAGCTGTTTACGCACGCAAGCGCCGGTGGAGCCGGGGCCTTCGGCAGGGGTGGCAGAGGACGAGGCTGGCGCAGACGCCCACGTTGCTAAGGGTGCACACGGATTTCTGACAGCTCAGAAAGGTGCCTCCAACGCAGGCAAGCAGGAGTCTGGGTTTGGGCGGTTTGACGGGGCCATCAGGAAGTCAGCTCCAGCCCGACAGCTGCGCGAGACCCATCGCTGCGCACTGAGCCCGATGGGGGGCCCCCAGTCACGTGGGTTGGGGTGAAAAAACAGCTCTTTTGAGCTGTTTTTGCACAGAATTGCCAATTCCACAATCCCTTATCTGACTGTGCTGCTTTTGGCAAGGGGAGAGGAAAAACTGGGAAGGGAAGAGGAAAAAAACGCTGTAACAATAAAAAATATGGCAAACAGTGAGAAAAAAACATCTTTTTTCAAAAAGAAAGGAGCATGAGGACTAGGGAATCACTGGAAAATTTCCCACAGTTCTTGCAGCTGCTTCCATTTCTGGAATTCCTCTGTAAAACGTGCACCATGCTTTTGTAATATTAGCATCACTTTTATGGCATTGCATTCTACTTTGGTTTACTGGAACGCAAAAACTTTCCCCAAGGGAGAGGTCTCACAACGCCCTTCAGGACGCTCACAACCTAAAGAAACGGGCAAAGCTGCAGAGGGGCACCGCTCCAAAGTGACCAAAGTGCGAGACCGTCACGCGCCAGGGACAGCCCTGGGTGTGCAGCTTCCTTAAATACATGGGAAATTGCAACTGCGGTAACAAAACGGTCACTTCTATAATAATACGTATGTATGTATATATATATGTAAAATACATATATCTAGGGTCCCCTGCTATGTGCGCAGACGTGCACCAGGGCAGGGATCTTCTGCTGGGACACTGAAGAGTCTGCACAAAGGGAAAGCTTGCCTTGGCCAAGTCCTGCTCAGCACCCTGCTCCTGCTTTCCTGCGGTTTTTGTGTACCTAGGTCATCAGCTTCAAAAATACCTGGCATGTAGGATGGGCAAAGGGCTTACAAGAAAAATAAACATGTCGTGGTTTGCTCAGGAAATGGAAACTGTAGGATTAAAGGTATCTGTGTAAAAACTAGTATCACAGGTGAGTTGGGAACTGTTCCATTTTTTAAAGCAAGGCAGTGGAGACCCAGCGCTATGCACTGTGCCCTGTTAATCTAGAAGCTATCTGAATACCCTAATCCTTTACTCTTGTTCACCCCATTTCTTTAATTTCCATACTCTTGACTATTTACTGCCCCTTCATAAGCTGCAGCTATTACCACAGAACAGATTTCCCTCTCTTTGTTTGAAACATCTCCCATGCAACTTTTTGCTGCTGCTGGTTAGATGCAAAGCTGTTTCTCAGTCTAAAATGTGGATAAGTGCACGAGACCAAAGTAAATGAGTGAATCCTGTCTCAGATTACACAAACTCGCTCATCCTTTGGCATACGGGACTCCAGCAGTGACTGGAAGTCTTGGGCAAAATTACTCGAGTCCCAGAGACATTTTGACTGGCACAACGTTGTCTTCAAGGGTATTCGGCCCCATCACCTACCTAGGGAAAGGGCAAAAAAAAGCCACAGGATCAAAGCTGCTCTGATACAAAGTTATCATCCCAATTCAGTGCCTCCTGCTTTTTCTTCCCTCTCCTTGTTACTTGGGTTATTCCCCCTTCAGTCATTTCACAGTGAGATGCTAACAGGCGGCCAAATAAACCCTTTGGAGAACATAAGGATGTTACATGCTTCATGATTCCTAAAGAAAACATCTAGTACTGTAGTAAGGATTTTACATGGTTCGGTTTAACTCTTTGCTTGTGCTAGGTCCCCGTGAACAGTAACTCTCCGTCTGCATACTGCAAAGCTGTGCCCTCTGTTTTCTTTTCAGTAATTTTTTCACTGAAAACCCTTCCACCAAACCTTAGGTTTAAGCTCTCCTTAAATCAAATAAGCAATTGTAGATGGTACTGTCCAACCCTGGCAGCCTCAAGCTCCTAACAAATGCAGAAGCTGCCTTTCCTTCCCCCTGCAGCAAAACATCTTAAAAAGTAAGTGGCAGCAACTCTGACCCTATCCACGGCTTTTTTTTTCTTTTTTAAGCATGATTTGCAGACAGATTCTGAGTTATGATGTTATTGTAACACCTCATCAAAACTCCCAGCCAGGTGCAGCAGCGGCTGCAGACAAGCGGACAGCCCCGGACCCAATAGAGAAGCCCATGCCCCAGGGTACCGCGCCACCCTTCCCGGGTAACTGCCTGTATTTCTCAATGCACACGCGCTCTCCCGCGAGACCGTGCCTAACCTAGAAAGGGCTCAGCTTGACGGCAGCTTGCCTCTGCGGGAGCTACATATCTCAAAGTCAAGACAAAAGAACCTTACTTCTCCGTGTTCCCAAGCGATGCCTTTGATTGAACTACCACTATTATTTTATTTAATAAACTACACTTGCCCAAAACGGCAAGGTATTTAAGAGAAAATGACACTAATTTATGCAAAAGAAAATGATATAATCGCAATATTCATTTCCACCTCCAGTCAATTTTCAGGAGGTAATGGAAACCACTATGGCTTGAACGGGAAACATCTGGCAGGCAAATCCAAGGAGAGCAGCTCAGGGCTAAGAAAACGCAGCGAGTGCAAAGCGGCTTGGCACGTTCTGCTGCAAAGGCAACGGCACGCACCGTAACCTCCGAGCCACAGTCTTGTCTGTAGGCCAGCCTGGAAATAAGATTTGCTTTCCCTAGCCTTCCTCCCCAAATCCAATCCACATAAAAGAGAAATTCAATAGACTCCCCCATCTAGCACAGTGATTATCCCCAAACAGAAACAGGCAGTCTAGGTAGCTGGCTGCCAAGTCATCTGCGATAGATTTATGAATTGATAAGTAGCTGAAGGCAGTGGCAACAGAAACAACCTTCCTACAAGACATTTTCCAATCTATCACATTCACCAGCATATTGCATTCATTCCCTCCACCTAATCCCTTTCCAACACTGAATTTCATCCCGGTACCCCATATAAAAACCTCCGACCACAGAGCTCGTAACTGATCAAAAGTTTACTCGAAGCACTTGCCAAATTACTCATTAGAAGCGGCAAAACAAATCAAATGACAGTTTATGCGATTTGGGGGAAGATAAAGAAAAGTAATTCTTTCATCTTGTACATTAAAAAAAAAAATCTAAAGGATAGCAAAAACCACAAAACAGCTGCTATTATAGAGAAGAAAAATAGTCAAGTTACATTAGTATACTAGACTCCCCCCTCCACCCCCAGATTCAACTACCAAGGTTTCCAGATAACCAAGTAAATGGCACTAGCCCAAACGGAGCACAGAAAAGACCTCAAACCTGACCACAGAGATGGAAGATCATGACTACTCCATTCACGTCTTGGATAAAAAGGGAAAGAGAAGTCCTGATGCCTTTTGCTGAAGAAAAGCCAGTTTGTGATTAATATATTGCAGAAAACTTTCAAGAACACTCTGTCCATTTGAAATTCTGAACTCTAAAGTATTTTATTACCAAGGTCAGTGAAAGCTAGGGTGAATCAATATTCTTTGTGTGTCCGTTGCCCAGTTCAAAGCTGCCTGTCTGTTGATTTCATGGCTGCACACACATCTTTCAAGAACTCTAAAAACCATATAGAAAAGATTTATACAAAGGTACCGTCTGTCAATTTCTGTCTTTTCTTTTTTTTTTCCTTATTTCTTCATTGTCTTGAGCATCCCGAACACCCATCTATCACTTCCTCCATGTACTTAACAGATTGATTCCTTATAAAATAGAGTATTTGACATCTCTCACTCGTTTTAGGCAGCGGTAATCTATTTACTCCATCATGGAAAGTACCTGAAAGTCAACAAGAGTCCCGGGGAAGTCCTAGACAGACTCCCACTGACATCAACATCAGCATAAAAGTATTTGCTGGCAGATTCTTTCAAGTCATCAGGATCTATTACACCTAACTGTTATTTGATCTTGGGCGGAGGCTCTCAAACTGTTTCAGTTTGCAGATCCTCATTTTTCCCTCACGGAGATGCAGATTCTGGAATAGCACCTCAAAGCCCACGGGCAGCTGATCTGCTTTTCTGAGTTACCTTTCACAGGCTAAAAATGCTGAGGCATAGAGTTCACACAAACAAAGACAGAAATGGAAATTTAAAGTCAAGAATGATCATAGCCAACACACATAACGTAACACACGGTAAACTTACGGGATTCCTTGCTATCTCAGGGCACAAAGCAAATCTTGTGGATGGGGTAGTAAATGATTAAGACACTTGTAACAATGCAAATGGAGATAACAATATGGGTAATTAAATGAGCTTTATCTTTCCAGGATAATTTGGTAGGATATGTGGAAACGTCACATTGGAAGCCCATTCAGCAACTATGTCACTGAAAGCGTCATAAAGAGATTTTGATTAATTAGGGGAATGGGTTAATCAATCTGGTGCTGTGCACTAGGAGAAAGCGGGCACTGGAAAGATCGAGGTGTATTCTTAGCTGGCACGACTACTTCCACGTTACCTGTGTGAAGACTGAGACAGCTCTTTACCAGTTAATGATGCCACGTGAAACTCAAGCAGATTTTGGGCAACACACGGACATTTCACATCGTTACAGAGTTTTCATTAAAACGCATGCTTGATTAAAGAACGAGTTCCTGGCACGAAAGCTTTTCAAAACCGCAGAACCACTGAGGGTTTAACGCAAAACCATCTTTTCGCCTAAAATGGTATTTTTCATGAACTGCACCCCGCCCCAAATATCAATGCAGCACCATTACGCTGTATTCCTGTAATAAACAGTGGTTTAGTTAGTGGTGAAACAGTCAAAACTGCATTTGAAATTATTCAAGTGAACAGAGCACTTTGGAAACAGACCACTGAGCACACCAGATCCTGGTGCTACACTGGGTTATCGTATTAACTCACCTCTCACTCAAGAATTGGCATCACCAGGATTGTTCCACTGCGTTCTCACAACGCAGAATCGCAGGCAAAGGCAATTTGAGTCCAGCATCTCATTTTTCCACTTCTGAAGTGCATGGCAAAGCCCCCATTTATTTCTATTTCTTGAAAATCATGACAGTTTCACTCCAAATAATATCAATACTCAGAGTTTCTGACCTCCTCGTTTCCTTGCAACTGTCATTTCCCTCCCTGCGAGGGCACAAGCCCAGCACTGGGGGGTCAGAAACCAGAAAGCTCCAAATCGCTCCTTCTGCAGCCTCTTTTCTTGCGAAGAAATACAACTTCTAAGTCTAAAACTTGCTGAGTCTCTCCTCTCCTCAGAGTCTCAACCTCAGACTCAGCCTTCCACCCAAACTAGTCCTAATTACATTTAACAAACAAACAAATAAAAGGCAGAAGATAAAACACTTTGATTTATTCAGGTTTCCTTAGCAAAGCACAGGAGCTAACAATAATGCTTAAAGCAGACTAAAAGGAAGCTAAATTGTTTAGGTAAACACAAGACCTAAAGTTGGAGAGTTTAAAAAGGACACCATCAGCAGTTCATCATCTCACACCATTAGGAAACCCTGATAATCATCACTAGGATACTACAACAGAGACCAGATTTAACAGTGCAGAATTTAAGCCCTCAGGTAGTTTTTCATTGCTGTTCACACTCTGAGTAGGCGAGTACACCCTAGGTGAACTATGCTGGAGCTGGTGATGTGGCTTCGCTTATTAAAACCCACTGACATAGAAGGTCTGGGACCACCCTCTGCACCCCATTTAAGCTCCCCGATCCTGCTGACTCCGGCGGGGCTGTGGTGTGCTGCCCAGGGAGCACGACTCCCCGTTACCTTCGGCAGGAAAGCTGCAGCGTAAAAGATGTCTATCGGGAAGCTAGCCAGTGCAACCACATAATAACAACACCCATTGCCTTTTTTAAGGTTTCTAGGGAGCCGTATTCATCTGGAAATATCCCCATGTTTGCCTTCATTCCAGAGTTAAACAGCCGTCAGCAAGGCCCTCTGCAACCTGATTTAATGTCAAAGGTGGTCCTGCTTTGGGCCAGCGCTTGGACCAGATGACATCCTGCAGATCTAAGTTATTTTATGGCTCTAGATGAGCACGATGCACAACTCCAGCCCATATGCAAAAACCCAAGACACTGGGCCAGCATGGTCAGAGCTTTGAGGTACCTCCTAGGGCTCTGAGCTGCACTGATTTCCTCCTAATTAATTGTGGGAGAATTTGTCTATCTCCCTGCATACAAGGATGGATCTGGGGACATTACTGGAGGATTTGCAGCCCTTCTGGGGCTTTAGCTGGTAGTCCCAGAAGGACTGCTCATCGCAGGCGAGGAGCTGTCTGTGCAAGACTCGGGGGGGAAGAGGGTTGGAGGCAACTCCTGGTTAAGCGTCCTCATTCAGCGTGTGAAGAAGACATACCCCAAATGGCTGTGACTTGCACGCTCCAGACTGCTTTCCACATCGCACACTACTCATGCTAACTGCAGGCTCAGTGGAAGTGGTGTTTGCACAGCTTAAAATGAGGGAGACTCTCCTTCATGAAGGAAATTAAGCTGTATTCATTGAGCCAAAACCTACCTCTTTTATACTTTGCACACTACCATCTTACCAGGCCTCCTAGGTCTTGGAAAACAACAGAGAAAAGGAGGGTTGTATGACATGACAGGGTATGTTTAAATGGTAAATTCATGCCTCATGTCGATTCACCTAGAACTCATTAAAAATTCCGTTGAGAATATTTGGCAAAAGCACCATGGGTCTTGGGAAAGATGCATCTTATTCCCCCCCCCCCCCCCCCCCCCCGCCCAGCAAACTGAGACCAGAAATAAAACAATTTGTCGTCACAAATCGGCGTATGCCATTACGTACTGGGGTGTGCCATTGCAACGGGAGAATTAATTCAATGGAACAGCCTGCACAATGCTCTTGGCTAGGCAAAATAAAAATACACTCAGGTCAAACACACACAACTGTTCCTTGGTTAATTCCCTCAAGGAAGTCATCCGGACTTTTAGGCAGTTTACTGGGAAGTTCCAGTTTGAACGAATGGGGAATACTTGTCTAAAGCGTTGCTGAAAGCCATCTCCCTGACTGCACGGGCTTAGAGGTGGGCCCAGTGAGCTTCTTGCTGTCTTTAGAGGTCAATACCTGCCAGCAAAATTTGTGACACTATTATCTGTAACCGATAGAGACCTCTAGCTATGCTCACTACCAAGCAGAAATGGAACTAGTTATAATCCCTCTTCCCCTGAGGGAATGGAAGCCTTTGATTTTTAAGCTCTTTCTAAGTTAGATTTTGTTTAATTACAATTATTATCATTCTCTGTGTGCTTTGGCCCTCCCGAGCTGCTGCCAAGAAAGAACAGGCATGTGTTTAAAAACACATAACTCTCAGGCAGACCTAAAGACTTGCCGGCCCATTTGTACTAGCTGTGAAAACCATGGAAAAAAAAAAACGTACGGCAAACGTCTAAAGGAAAAAAAAAAACTGACGTACACATTACACTTATCCAGAAGCACCTGTAGCAGCTTAAAAGCCTTAGGATCAACTAGAAGAGGGTATTCAGGTACATGACTATTATTAAGCATTTGAGAAAATTACTGCACAATTGCTAGACATCACTCACTCGTGTCAGATTGTTATTTATCAACGTCTAATGGGACGTGTCCTTTCATCAGCAGGATGAAGCGGATTCAGATCATGTTAGCTGCAGTGGGAAGACTTTGTCTACCTGTCCTGAGGCTGCCTGTCCCAAGATGAACAACAAGTGGGAGTAGGACCAGCCCCATTGCCTTCAGGGACAGACGGAGCAAGGGTGCAATACTCCAGCCCTTCTGCAAACCTTTCCAAATGCTGCTGATTTTAAAAGCTTTTCCAAGTGCTCCAGCTGCCTCTGCAACGGCTGCTGCCCAGAAAAGTCTACAGCAGCCGAAACTGCTGTGAAAGACCACGAAACAGCCTCCGAATTTTACTTCTCAGTAAAATCAAAGCTCACTCTACCATGCAGAGTTAAAAACAATCCAAACCATTCCCTTGCTTCAACAAAATCAGCTTCAGATGTAAAGATGCTCTTCTTTTTAATGCTAAAAATAAAAGACAAAAACTCCACTGATCCCACCGGAAAAAGCCTCCACTGATAGAACTGGGCCTGGATTTCACCCTTGGAACTTGAAACATTATTATATTACTTCGGTGTGCAAAGTAGATTACACCAGCCTTGCTAACTTAGGCAAGCTCTGAATAGCGGCAAAGCCTGGAGACAAACTGATGTCTTTGATTATTCATCCTCCGCCACTTCTTAGTATGCGGGAGGAAGCAGAGGCCTTTTCTCTACGTTTCCGCGCGGGGCAGAGCCGGCGCAGGAGCCCGGGCATGCAGGTGGCCACAGTCGCCCCAGCAGCGCAAGGACGCCAGCTGCAGCCACATCTGGCCAAACCTCGCACTCCCTTCCTCGAGCTGCCTCCCGACCAGCTCGACGCAGAGGCACCTTTCCCCGTCCCAGGGACGCCATCCTCGAGCGGGGTAAGGTAGTTTGGGAAAAGCTGTGTCCCTGCCCATGCAAAAGCCAGGGTGAGCACTGGCATCAGCCAGGTGCTAGCAGAGAACATACTGCGGGTGCCTGCACCCACTTGCCTTGCACCCCCTGGACCCGCTCATTATGGAGCTTAATGCGGCTGCCGATTTTCCTTAGCCATCTTGAGGATGGAAATACTGTGTTAAGGTAACCTGCTGGACAGCCTGAATTCAGGGTGCAGAAAATGGGTTCTTTTCTCAGCGAGTTTTCCCATCATAAAGGTTACCTCTGACTTATTGATAGCTTGCTCCAGACAAAAAGAGAGGCACAGAGTGACAAACCCCCCAACAACTGGATCTCTTTCATTTATTAGCGATCCAAACTAAATTTTATTTCCATAAGCATCTTACCCAGCAGAGTAAAATATTTCTTATTTCCTGAGTACTCTCCAACAGTTTAGTGCTATGCATGGTCAAAGTCCACTTTTGGAAAATAAACATGTGTGTTAGCATACACATGCTTAGGCGCACACAGCCTGTGCCAGTACCCCTTTGCAGCCAGTATCTGCTGCATAGGAAAAAGCCCTGGATAGGTAATGTTTCAACAGCCTGGAAATCATCTGCAGAAACTGCACACAGCATAAACCTTGCGACAACCTGTGTATTTTCTCTTCGAACGCAGCGCTTTCTTCTTATATATGCATAAAATACGCTTCTGGCTGTATGAATATTACCCTCATTTTTAAACTAAGGCTCAAATAAGGAACACTTGCTTTTGCCTGCAATTATTGGGAGGGGTGTTTTTTTTCCTACAGAGTGACGGATAATACTGTCTTTTCAAACTGACAGAGTAAAAGAGATTACAGTGATAATCAGGTTACCTTACAGACAGATAGAAAGAAAAGACAGATTCAGAGAGATTCTTCCGCCTAACAATCCCCAGACTTAATATTTTCATCTGCTGGGTGAGCACTATCTCTGTAAGGTTTATTTGAACGGATCACTTTCCCACTAAAGCATTTTCTGGCTTTTTAGACTTTCTCCAAGGATTTGCAGCTAGAAATAGGTTAGAGCGGTGGTTTCAAAGCCCAGTCCTAAGAGAAATTGGAGAAGATCGAGCACAGTAATTTTGTTTACCTTACAACAAAAGAAAATGAGGAATAACCCACCTAGACGAACCGAATTAAAAAAAAAAAAATCACCAAAAAGGAATAAAACGACTACCTCACCCCCAACAGTTTTATAAGCAACCACGGCATTAACTGCCCAGAGATGTTTTTAAGCCACGAGCTACAGTGGGCTTCCAGAAGGCCTGGGACAGCTTTGTGGATAACAACACTCACTGACACGACCATAAACATTCAGAAAGAGACTCCTAATAAAATGAACAAACAAAAGATCCCTAAAATTTCCAATATTTTCACTAATTGTATTATTTTTTTTTTTTATTATCGGAGCAGCACGTACAGCCCTTTAGTACTGGATTAAGTCCTGGAGGATAGAAAGGGCTAAAACCAATGAATGAGCTCCACGCAGTGCCCACAAGCCTGTCTGTCCGTGCACCTGACGAGACGCATTTAGAGCCTCTGCTGAGCCCAATGACAACGTAAAGCACAGAGAAGAGCTCAGCTGTAATTTCATTTTTCCTGGCTCTGCTCCTCACATCTGCATTTAATACCAAATCAGAGGCCTATACATGGCACCCACCGGCATCCAATTTCAGCTCAGGGAGGATTTGGACCTTCAAGATTTTGTATCTTCCTCAGCTCAACCACGATGCTCAGCAGTTGGCAAATGCATCGTTAAAATGAGAACCTTTTGCTATCATCCAATTAAAAACACAATTAGCCAATAGGGAAACCGTCTGTGTGCAGCAAACGCCACAATCCGGCCAGGAGCAGGCACCCTCACTGCTGTAAAGCTGACTTTCCCATTCAATTTGAGCCTTACCGGATGGGGCTGCATGTTGTGACATACTTCTTCAAGCATATTCTATTTCAATCGCACTTTATTCACTTCAAGGGCTAAAATCTAACTTACTGCAGCCAACAGCTGCAGTATCGAGAAGTAGCGATGGTTGTGACTATGAAAACTACTACTTGGACTACGGACTTATTTTATCCAAATGCCAGCGAGTTCGGATAAAAGGGATTTTCTTCAATTGTGACAATCCACAAAAACTCAAGTCCATTCCCAAGGAACATTTATAGATATGGTGCGGGTTGGTCATCTAAAGGGTACCTTTGACTTAAAAAACGGAGCTGTTCTTGTGCAGGATCTCGGGCCATGGTAAGGCTTTAGAGATTCAGAATCAAACTAAATTTGGATCCCAACTACATGTGGTCAGCAGCACTAAAATTCACAAAAAGGAAATGCTTTCCATACATAACACCAGGTTAGGTTCTAAAACATATACCTTCCTCATATTATGCAAATCTTAACCTTGAGATCTGGAGTGGAGGGTGCATTTAAAGCAGTTTTTTAAATAGATATAGAAAAAAATGTTTAAAAATTTAAAAAATGGAAACGGAAACTACTTGATAGCAAAATTCCATACTCCTTTTCCTCATTAATATATACAGTAGATTCCTTGGCTTCAATTTTTTGTTTCCCTTTGTTGAATTTATGAGCATATTATTTGTATACATAAAGGTTGTACGAAAGTCAGCATGAGTGAAGTAAATCTTGAAGTATTTATGGAAAGGTCTAATTTAAAAAATCCTTTCCAGGAAAGTGACCCAGGACTGCCAAACTAAAGCCTGCAACTCAAAACTAGACCAAGTCAAAAACCCTTTTTTGATAAAGCATTTATTCCTTTTCTGAAAATCCTCAAAACCAAACCACGGTGGGTTTGAGGAAAGTCTTGCTGGAAAAGGCCTCTGAAGTCGGTACTGGTCTAAACCACAGCAAAGAGGAAAGAGTATCCAAAAAGCAAATTACGTTGTGGGCAAGAAAACTATTTCCTGCCCACCTGCAGCGGAAACCCAATTCACATGCCCAGTGCAAGCCACGGGGCGAGCATGGGGAACCCGCCCAGTGCTTCAACCCTGCTGCTTTGAGCAACGAGGGCACTGAGGACTATTACAATTTCAGTTTAATGAATGGCTATGAGTGGCCAAATCAAGCCTGATCCTCTGATCCCAGAAGTCAACCTTTCTGCCACAATATAACTTCTTTCCCTCATGTGGCACCAACTTCCGATGTTTTCTGGTGAGCGATGAGGAGAAACACCCAAAAAGCAACCCAATGATTTCCAAACAAAAGACAAAACAAACCCCAACTCCATCATTTGAAAACAGTGAATAAAATGAAGTCAAATGACCAAAAGATTATTTCGTATTAAATTTCATCTTATATTTCTTCACCTACTAATTAAAAAGCCTATGGCTGAAGATATAGGAAGCACTAAAAATGATGCATGCAAAAAGATCTTACTGAACTTAATGCAGCATGAAACTACTCAACGGACTGGTTTAAATACTTTGCTGTAAAAATACACAGCATAAAAGCATGTTTCACTGCTCTTTGTTTAATAGGCAAGATAATTAAAAAAATGACAGCATTGCCAAATATAAAAATCAAGTATTTATGTTTTTAGTGAATTCCTAGAAGTACCACTTACTGACTAGAGTAGTGCTAGACAGAAAAGGAAAATGCCAGGGACTCACTTTCCTTTTTTAATTATCTGAAATCACCCTTTTCAAAATAACACAAAACACTAAGTAAAGCATATTTCTAGTCTGATTAACTTTTCATTTTTCCAGACTCAGCATGTTTACAGAATCACAGAATCGTTTAGGTTGGAAGGGACCTCTGGAGATCATCTAGTCCAACCCCCCTGCTCAAGCAGGCTCACCTAGAGCAGATTGCCCAGGATCACATCCAGACGGGTTGTGAACATCTCCAGCGAAGGAGACTCCACCACCTCTCTGGGCAACCTGGTCCAGGGCTCTGTCACCCTCACAGTCAAGAAGTTTGTCCTCAGCTTCAGATGGAACTGCCTGTGGTTCAGTTTCTGCCCGTTGCCTCTTGTCCTGTGGCTGGGCACCACGGAGAAGAGGCTGGCCCTGTCCTCTCGACACTCCCCCTTCAGATACTTGGACACGTTGATGAGATCCCCTCTCAATCTTCTCTTCTCCAGGCTGAACAGGCCCAGCTCTCGCAGCCTTTCTTCATAGGAGAGGTGCTCCAGCCCTCTAATCATCTTGGTAGCCCTCCGCTGGACTCTCTCCAGTAGGGCCATGTCTCTCTTGTACTGGGGAGCCCAGAACTGGACACAGTACTCCAGGGGAGGCCTCCCCAGGGCTGAGGAGAGGGGCAGGATCACCTCCCTCCACCTGCTGGCAACACCTTGCCTAATGCACCCCAGGATCACCTTGGCCTTCCTGGCCACAAGGGCACGTTGCTGGCTCATGGTCAACTTGTTGTCCACCAGCACTCCCAGGTCCTTCTCTGCAGAGCTGCTCTCCAGCAGGTCAACCCCCAGCCTGTCCTGCTGCATGGGGTTCTTCCTCCCCAGGTGCAGGACCCTGCACTTGCCTCTGTTGAACTTCATGAGGTTCCTTTCTGCCCAATTCTCCAGCCTGTCCAGGTCTCTCTGAATGGCAGCACAGCCTTCTGGTGTGTTAGCCACTCCTCCCAACTTAGGATCATCAGCAAACTTGCTGAGGGTGCACTCTGTCCCTTCATCCAGGTCACTGATGAATGCATTGAACAAGACTGGTTTAAACTACTATCTTCTTGTGACCTGAAATCTCTCAGGGTTACGGTTATTTTACAGATGATTGTCGAGAGCAAATTTAAAAATTAATCCTGAAGTAGCAAAAATGACCGCTGAATAATTTCAGCAACTCTCCCAAATGTTTGCACATTTCTTTGCTTAATTCCTGTGAGCCAACTGCTTCTGCTGGCACGCAAAGCCAGAGCAGTAGTAGTGGCTGCGTCTACACTGCAGATTCTTGTGAAATATAGGGTTTTAATTTTTTTTTTAGGCCTAATCTTATTAACTCTTCCAGGGCTGAGCTGACAGTGGAAGTGCCTTCCAGTGCACGCTATGCAATTATCCCCACCGAAAAGCGAGGAGACAGGCCATTCCCACCTCTTGTTGGTGAGAAGGTTTGGGGAGAGACATTTATTTTTTATTTCCTTTGAATGTAAACCATTACATTCAGGTGAAGCTCCAGAACACCCATCAAGGTGGAATAAATAATGTGTATTTTGACAGCCATGATCATAATTCACTTTTTGGCTTACACCATGTGGAACAGCGGATGCAGCAGCATACCAACGCGTGTTCCTTGCTATTTCCAGTGCAGCTCCTCCTGCTGATGTGATCAACCACAACAGCATTTAAGATGAAGCGCACAACATATCTAAAATTCAGAAGGAGAAAAGTGGCTGTAAAATAATTATTAAGAAACCAAATTAAGGAAGCAGAACATGAGTTTTGCCACTGAGCACTTCAGCAGCAATTTTATATGTGGTAAAAGCTGTCAAGTATTATGTTCATTTTTAATTTTTTGAACTTCCAGTTGATAGAATACTAAAATGGAAACTTGCTACTGTATGCGCAAACTAGATGCCTTTTTCCTTAAAGTATGCTTCAACACACTCTTCTATTGGCCCTCCCTTTTTTTCACTGGGACCCAGAAAGAAAATAACTCTAAGGATACTTATTTTCCAAAATACTCTAATGAAGTCAGTGGAGACGCTGGGAGCGCAATACCATAAATAGAGAAAAGAAACGGAATCTATCAATCAACCAAACCTAGCCTGAGCTGCATCTCACAAAAATCAGAAAGGGAACAACAACCTACTCAGCAGGGGAATAGCTGAGAAAATATTGACTCGTTAAAAGGAAAGTTACGGATGGATTTTGAGCCTCGAGGAGGATGTAGCTGTTTCTAAATAAAGCCAAATACAACTGCATGGTCAGTCTGCTCCCGAAAGGATTTAGGCTTCCAAACTGCAAATAACGGTTGGGATCTTTATCATTATTTCTCCTTTGGTTCTTTCTTGCAACCGCAATACCAATAGCCACTAATTTTCACAAGGAAATATAGCATGCATGGTGCTGCTCTCCCGTAGGCCAACAGAATATTTCTATATTAACATATATTAACATACTTTTTTCCACTTTTATTCATCTTTTTGGGCGGCCTTAGAGGACTGTACTTTTGCAGTTTTAAGAAATGCATCTTCACATACTACTACTACTTCACATGTGAAATTCATTTTCACATGCCTCTCTAGCCTGTCACCATTTTCCACCACGTCTGGAGGTGGTCTCCATAGCATAAACATAATGGGTTTTTCCCTCCCACCTGATCACAAATCCATTGAGCCAGTGGGCTCGCACAGGCGTAGTTCAGCAACGTGAACTAAACCCAAGCTATGGGGACAGCACAGGGAAGAGGAGATTTTCGGGAGTTATCTTGCGTGGATTTACAAGTGTCCTAAAGCAGCACAAGCCCAAGGGCTCCCAGTGCCTGTCCCCCACGTCACTGCTGCCAGGCCAGGCCTCGAGACCAGCTCGGGAAAAGGAGCCACCATTAAAACCCAACACTGACTGCACCTACGTGGTACCGTGCCCCTGCTGAAGACGCATGCTCTCGACTAGGAAGATGCTTTTCATGGTACTTGCACTTGAAACATTCAGAACAGCCTTCTCTGAACAAATCGTACTTAATTTTTGGCAGATACCATATTAATTGCTGGTGGAACAACTGCTTGGGCCCCCTTATCTCCCTCCCTGCCCTAGGCCCCTCTCATGTTCAGTGCTGGGCTACAACAGCCACATGCAGACTGACAGGCAGGAAAATCTCTTCTTTTTCTAACGGTAATTATAATTCTCCTCGTTACAATAAAACCCTTTTTGTGATTAAATTTCAATCTGAGAGGGTTCATTTTCTCATTTGCAGAGATTTTATTAGTTTGTGGGAATGTCTGCTTTTCCATCCTTGAATCTATTCTTAAATTACTCTCCCTTTTTTCAAAATCCCTCCTTTTCAAGTGACATTTGCCAACATTAGTCTGATTTAAGACCTTTTATCCAACCCATTGCCTTTTACTTAACTATATTGCTTCCAAGACCATTGGGATCTCCAGGCATTAATGATTGGCATTCAAACCAAAGCTGGCTTTAGGCAATGAGTTTCCATTTCCTCAGGGAATGCCGTTCACCATCAGCTGAAACACCCTGAACGGTTTGCTCTGGCAAATTAACTCTAAAAGCTAACTCTTCCTTATGCCCATAAATGCCCCAGTTCTTAAAATTCTTGCTTCTGTGGCACTGCAGCTCAGTTGCAGGACCGAGAGTTATGACAAGGAAAACGGGCAGCCCTGGACTCCAGAGGAAGGGCACCGTCCCTACCTCGTTCCTGGAGGGAGGGGTGTCCCCAGGCAAGGACCAACACCGGCTCATACAGCAATGGCCCAACTCAACTCGTCTTCGGCCACATCAGCAAATACCACGATCTCCCGCTTATCACCAGACCTGAAGCTCACTGCCGCCAACCCTCCTGAAAGGAGAGGGATCCAAACACCAGAACGAGGAAAAGCGTTAACTTAAAGCCAAATGGCAATTCTTTGCTCCACCATCACTTAAATGCGCAAAGCTCCTTCACCAGTCACTTCATTTCCCTTTAAAATGGAATTGCAACTATCGAAAGAAATTCAGTGTCGCAATGATTACCTTATGCAGAATTTGAGCAATCAATGTGCAAGGCAGCGTAAATTTTCATCCGCAGCAGAACCAGGTGACGTAGTTTTTGGAAATATAACTTTTGGAAAACACCCGAAAATAACAACTGAACTTCACAGATTTGGTAAAACACCAGAAAAAAAATAAAGTGGGGAGCACCCACTTTTTAAACCTCACTAGCCCTGAAAGGACACAGAAACGAAGCCAATATCAAGATCACGACGTTAAAAAGTTTCACACACAATGAATTGTGTTGTGCAAACTTACAGGTTTTGGGGGTCTTCAGAAACATCCCAGGAAATTTCCAGATTTGCCCATCAGCGATACCCACCAATTACCAGGGGCTTGCACGAGAAGCCTTTGACTCTATTCTGAAAA
Source organism: Struthio camelus (assembly GCF_040807025.1). NCBI lineage: Eukaryota > Metazoa > Chordata > Aves > Struthioniformes > Struthionidae > Struthio > Struthio camelus. The sequence goes on along the minus strand of NC_090947.1, from coordinate 6,053,524 downwards.
ATGCATGGGATGACTTGCATTGTTTTTATTTGTTCTGCTGGAGTTTATTATTAGAGACCTAAGGTCACGTTCTCAGTCGAAGTAAATCAGTGAGGCTTCACTGATTTCGGTGGAGTACACACATTTACAGGAGGTGAACACCTAAGGTCACATTCCTAATGGTGCACCAGTATAAGGGGATGCAGCCAGATACCCAGCAGAGTTCTCCAAGTCACACATGCCAGTACGGTGCCTAACTCCCACTGGCTTTCAGCAAGATCGAGGGCTTGTCTACAAGGTGAAATTAGTGCCGAATAAGCCAGAGCATGAATTTAACATGCATTTGTAATTCCACACAAATTCCCTGTGTGAACAGATTTCATCTGCATTACAAATGTCTTTTCATGGCTTAAGTTAACCCACAGCTATTCTTTCAGGAGCAGCAGATTTCTAAGGCTCTGTTCTTATATGTTCCAACTTGAGTTTCTGGAATATTTTTCTCGCTCTAGGAATGTTAATTTATAAATACATTCCCGATTTCAGCACGTCTAAGCCAGTGCATAACTAATATTCTTAGACATCTAGTACTACATCTCAGACACACTACCTAAAAAAGTATTTTTTCAAAATGTCATTAGTAGGCTTTGAACTTAATAGCTGTGTCTCTTTTTGTGTCTTTTCTCTGTGATTATTGGCATGTGGATCTCAGTAAATTCAGCTACTTCAAGAAAATCAGCTGTACAGGTCAAATAGCCAAACACATACACATACATACACACACACACACACTTAAAATCAAATGTCTAGCTGATCACTTCAGTTTTAATTAGATTTTACTGTGCCCATGCATTAAGTCAAGACTGCAGGCTGAGATGTTGATTTAACGCTGTAGCTAATGTGTTTTATTGCCAGATTTGCTCATAGTCAAAGCTAATTATCCCTATTATGCTTACATGATTTTTCAAACAACAATAACAAAAAGAGTGTTAAAAAGGCAAGCGTGTAGAAAGCAGATTTGCTTGCTAGTGTCTATGCGTGTGTGCACATGCATGCCTATATTTATCAACTATTTAAAATCTAGATCTTCTGTCACCTATGAACAAAAGAAGCCATTAGGTAATGAAGGAGGTTTGGTGTAGTTAAGCAAACATCTCATCGCCAAGACCCATCAGGAAACATTTAATGGAATGAGAAGATCCTATGCCCAAATACAGTGGTATTGTGGACAATATCATCAGCTTGTTTTTTGAGCTGAGTGAGAAATGCTGAGTAGTTTTTCCCAACAATGCCTTGGAAAGCAAGGTTGGTTTTTTTTTTTTTTTTTTCCCCGGAAGAGAGTTTTCTACATGGAAAATCAAATATTGGTTTCTTTTTAAACACTTCTCACTATTATCTCTTTTTTAATTTTTTATCTAGGAAAAGGAAGAATGGAAAGAATAAAGAAAAAGAGCAAGAAAATGTAAATTTGAAGTGTTTTACATTTTCATATTCGTTTTTAAAAATTCCAAGAAATTTCAAAATCGGCAAAAAAACTCAAATAACTAATTGGAAACAAAGTCTTGCCGCTTTTGCTCAGTAGTAGTCCAGATATGGCTTTAAGAAGCCTCCTCCCATGGCCTTTCCCTCCTCGAGCAAGGATGAGAGAGCATCGTCTCTTGCTTCCCTCTCTTTAGCCATTGCCCACATCACCAGTGGGGCCTAGTGTCTCTCATTCTCTCTCTTTTCTTAGGTGTTAAAAACTATCAGGGGCTGCCTTCGAGTGTGCACAAAGCTTTTGGGGAGACTCCCTAAAACTCAGCTTCCCCGACTCAAATTAAAAATAGCATGCATTCAGTCAGCCAGTGTTTTTTTCCTGTCAAATTAGATTTCATTTTGCTTTGTTTTGACTCTAAAAGGAAAACATTTTGGAGAAAAAAAATGTTATGTTTCCCCAGTGAAAAGCATCAGTTTCCTCTGAATAAAACCAAACACCTCCATACCCATCTGTTGGGCTACTGAAGGCTGGTTGCAATGCCTCCTCGGAGCTAACATGCAGCCATGCCATTTAAGCTCCTCAGGTAGTGAAAGTCCATCCACACCAAGGCAGGTAAACCCAGGGAAGGACTTCCTTAAATACAGGGACGACCAGGGATGGGCTGATTTCTTATCCTGTAACTCTGCAGGGATTACATTGTCATTTAAATGCTGCTAAGGTAGCAATTTGCTGTCACCAGATAAGCAAATAACTTTCTAAAGGATATTAAGGGACTAGCAAAGTACAGACTACCTGTATCTCAGCAGTAACTCACACACACAGTGTTAAGAGACCTCCAGCAAACACACCAGCAGGGGTTCGCGTAAAAAGTATATTGAAGTATAAAGGGGGGAAAAAAAAAAAAAAGGAAAGAGCTGGTTTTAATAGTTTAAATGCTTCTATGTTTTGCAATTTTAGGCTTTAGCTAGCAAGAGGATCTGACAAACACCTTCCTGCTATTAATCGGGTTTGCATTTGCAAACACAACCCCCTCCAAACAAGTTTTATAAGTAATGCTCTGTAACACTTCCAGATTCTCAGAATTTAGCATTGTTTAAAAAGATCAGCCTGAAAGCACTCAAAAAAAAAAAAACATCTGAAGAGATGTTTTGATAAAAGTTAGCTCTGTTTTTCTGATCCATGGCCCCAGCTCCCCATAGCTGGCCCCTGCAGGGCTGCACCCCGCACGCAGGACATGCTCACCTGCACCCTGCAGTTGCCCATGGCACTCCGGCTAATGACTGTCGGGGCCTTTCGGGGTCTTTTGAGTGGGGGAATATGCAACAGCCCGGGATGCTCGTGGCACTGGACAGACAACATCACTTAAGGAAGTCCACAGCGTTTTGTTCAGCCTGCTTAGAAATGACACCAGCAGAGGAAAACAGAGCTCTTTGTCCTTCCAGCACCAAACAACCCTGGCTGGGGTTTCTGCTTTTGTTGTGCTAGTCTGGTATTTCCTTGGTCAAACCGACTCCTGCAACCACCTTAGCTTTCAGCTTGCAAAGGGAAGGTCGGGCGCTGTTAACAGAGGCCAAAGCCTTTGTCTGCAGCCCCAAATAGGATTGCATTAGTTAAGCCTTAGCCGCCGCTCTCAATTTTCTTCGTTCACACTATGCAGTGGCAGCCGATGAGGTTGAAAGAAATTTGGCAAGTGCTCTCAGACCTTCATCCTCCACGGTTCCTTTTCCCCCGAACAGTTAAATCAATTGTTTTCGTTTGCTATTAATGACAAATACTACACCGTCTGGCTATTACACAACGACGGCAAACAAACGCATGCTTGGCTCGAACAGTAAGGATCTGATAGCAATTAGTGTCTATGCACGGGTACGTTTTCCTTGTCATTTAAGCATTTTCATATACAATCACAAAGCGCATCATTATCCAGCATGCAAAGCATAAGCGACAAGGTGCATAGGCCTATGTGGCTATTACCCTCCACTAAACAAAACATGAATTCAGTCCCCAGAGGGCTGTGAAGGGATAACAGTCGGAGCGCATAACAACTGGGACTCCAAAAATCTTCCAACTGCACGTATTGTGGCTTTTCTCTATTGATCGAGCAGCTGTTACACCTGCAGGTTTATATGCTACAGTTTTAAACGTGTAACGATACATTAGCGCTATTTAGGAGGGATTTAGAACATCCAGCCCCTTCAACTTCAAATGTAGCCTTGAAATAGTGTTTTTCACATAACCCAGAGCAGAAAAAAACTCCATGACTCCTGCTTCCTTTCTAGGAGAGAAAGGTTATCAGTCTCCTATTTGCTATGGCCGCACTGCAGCTTTTGTAGGACCAAAGCCCCCAGACGTCACTGGAGCGCCTTGCCTCAATGCATCTAAGTCCCTTTTCCTTGACCTCAGATTACACGGCAGAGGGAGACCTCACAAGCACAAACTCTCTGAGATGACAAAAAGCTTTTCTCCCTGGTAGGCGACGCCCTTTCCCTGCAGAGACACATTTGATGTCGTGTGTCAGCACCGCATCTCGCAAGTAGCTGAAGACGCAATGGATGCGGTGTCCCCTGGACTACATATGTGCTGGGCAGCACGTGGTTATATTTGTTTCTAATACGCAAAACAGAACCTGTACAAATCAACACATGTGCTTAAGTTTTATGCAGGTGGTAACCGCGCTGAAATCAAGACTAACTCAGTGACATGAGACACCTGCACACACCAGCACCCTCACGCCTCTGAGGCTCAGACTATTTCTTGAAATGACTGGCCACCAACAGCAAATTGCATCCAATGATTTGGCCAGAGCTTTGACTTATTAGATTCCATCCAAATGCTGTCTCAAGTTAGGTTCAAACTCATTCCACCTGAATGTTTTTGTACATGGCAGAGGGATGCACACTGGCGTACCCACAGCTCCCCAGTGCCAACGAACATCAGGCTGGAAGCTGCACTGCTTATTCAGTTCAGTAACGAGAGGCCACTAACAGTATCATTCAATACTAGCGCTACTTATCGACTTTGTAAAACAACTACTTTTGTAACAAGCTATCATTAATTGATCCCAGGAAAGACAAACTTCAAGAAAAAGACCCATTGTATTAGCACACCAAGGTTTCCCATCACCAGTTAACTACAGAGCTGTCAATATTATTATTTTCAGCCTTAAGCACTGGAGCTGGAAAACCTTTTGCGTTCAGAAACAATAGCTCAGGTGAGCTGAAACATGCTCACTGCAGCCCTTTCTCAAAGAGTTCACCCAGCACCAGCCTTTCCTGGACAGGCACGCTGCTGCACCCAACTCCGAATTTTAAAATGCAACACGCTTTATTCAGGCCACAATTTGTTTTCAGAATTGGGTGTGAACTTCAGATCATACGAAGTTCAGAGCTAGAATAAAATACTCCCAATGTCAGTGATGGAGTCAGGAAAATGTCCTTCCTTTCATTTGTAAGGGCTAGATTTTAAAAACGTTCAGATGCCCAAGGGTGCAGCTATAACTAGAGTGAGATACCGCTATGCTTCTGAAAAATCCACCAAGTACCTAACAGCATCTTTAGGTAGCTAAGACTTTAAATGCCTCATTAAGCTCTTTACTGAGAAAAAGCTGGACTTAACAATATGCTTAAAATTCTTCCTCAATCAAGGTTGCTGTTAAAGAGACAAGTAAGAGATCTGGATCCATATCCTCATGCCTCCAGAACATGAATATCTATCTGTTCAACACTTGGTTTAGATCCAACCCTTGTTGCTACCTGCGATGGTACTGATGCTATAATGATAATTGTATTTCACATTTTAAAATGGTAGCGCCTAATCAGTTACCCAGCACAGGTTTATCCCATCTGTAGCAGAACTTTAACGCTCCAAAAGTGCCTAGAACCCTATTAGTGTTGTCTGAAAAGTTTTCAGCAAGGGCTGTATCTATTGAAATAAAGCGCACTTTCATCAAAAAAGGTATATTTCCATGGAAAATTTTCAACAAAAATACATAATGGGTAAAATTCTAAGATCATCGTTTCTGCATATTCATACCAATACTGTCAATTGCACTGTATTTGTATTTATTATACTCAATACTGCTCTGCTTATATATGCCACATGAGTCACTATTTCCACGTTACTTTTTGATCTTTGCTATACAGCACGTTTTAAAATATCGCAATTCCTTTCCAGGCTTGAAGCCTTGTTTAATGTCTCAGGACCTCTTGCAGAATAGAAACTCCACCTCCCTCAGCCAGTCCCAGCTCCTCAGCATTAGTCGTACACGCCACATTTTTTGGAAGAATTATAGCCGACTGGGGAACCAGGAAAAGTTAACACTGTGCTATATTTGGCAAGCATTGAAGATAAAGGCTACTGAAAAGGGAAAACAGTGGAATAAAGAAAAACCAACAAAGGCTGTGCCTGTTTATTTTAAGGTGTAAAGGCAGTGAAACGGTGCAACGGTCCCTAGGCCACCAGTTATTCGAGTGCCCTGTGTCAGCCATACTTTGGCCAATGGGCAGCCAAACTCTTTATTTCACACGTTTCCAACTGGGCTCCTCAAACTGGCAGCGTGACTATGGCCTGACACCAAAGGACTGCTCAAGTATTCACATACCACTTCCCAAATCACATCAGCACTACAAGCCCGAGCCCGAGGGGACACGTTCATTTTAAATGAACACACTGTACTCTTTTTTTTCCCCTCCCTCCACAGTGAAAGTTGGACATGAGATTTATGCTGAAGGAGGAGCTGAGTTAACGTGTCAGTGACTTAACAAGGTTATTAAAGATCAAACTGGATGCGGGCTAAATCCTGTTCTCTGCCAACTAAACACAGTTGCACAAAGGGTTTGGTCAACACCAGGACCTCCCAGGCAAAATTAGCAGATGAAGTGCGTGAGGGGTGGGGGGCAAATCACTGGAAAAGTCTATGAAACGTGTAATACTCCAAGGAGGAGGGAGAAGGGGGGAGGAGGAGGAGGGCGTTCACGTTTCCTGGAAGGGGTCAGACAAGAGGCCCTCTCCTTGCCTGCTCTTTGTCACCTAAAACTTGTGCCTCTGCTATAAAGGAGTCAGTGGGACTCTCCACTCAGTACCTGAGACAGGTGCTGTAAAATAGGTAATGGATCCCACGCCAAGGGAGATGCCTTCAAAACGGTAGGTTGACTTGCTCTCGGGAGGGAGCTCTTCCTGCCCATGCATGGAGCCTTCCTGATGAGTTTAGATCAAAGTCAGGGTTTTAGACTGGGAAATGATACAAATCTCATTTGAGACAAGTGATCCACGCTAATCCTGCGGCACTAGACCAAGGCAGTTTATCACACACATGCTGACATGCTGAGGGCAGCCTGCACTTAACACGTGCCTCTGCCACTGCCAGGACCCTCCCCACCACAAAGGGGCCTCAACCAACCCCTCGTCGAGCCTGTTGGTTTTGGGGCACAAGAGACGCGTGCCAGAAGCCATCAAAACCTAGAAAAGCCAGAAACAGCCGTTCCTGTTACTACGAGATACATGCTTCTGGCCCAAACAGGAAAGATGACCTTAGCTTTCAGATTAGGGCATATGCAGAACAGGGCTTGGAGCTCTTTTTCTGAAGAGGAGTCAGAGTTGCATATAGGTTTTTTCTTTTTTTTTTTTTAAAAAAACTTCACCAGTTCCTAAAGCCACTTGGATTATTACAGAAATACAGTCACGTCATTGTTCTTTGACCAAAGCAAATACCGCGTACAAAGGGAAAGAAATACTCAGAAAATCAACAAGAACAATGACATAAAACAAAACACTTCAGAAACACGACGATGTGGCGTGCTGTTCTCCTGGCTTCTCTTATAGCAAGCATAACTCAGCCTTGACTTCCTCCACTGTGGGTAACCCAGCCATGAGACCTCTTAATCAATAAAAAAATTTCTATTACATTGCTTAAAATTCCCCCTAAATAAACACTATGAGGACAATGTAAACTGGGTTATAAATTTAGTGATCTTGAATTCCAGTGCTGCAGCCAGCCAGACACTGGGCGTGTATTATGCATCAAGGCTGCATTGTCAAATTACAGTAATTATTTTCTTGGAACAAAAGTTCTGAAGAGTTTGGGTTATGAAATGTTGCTATTTTTCATTTCACTGTGACAGCTAGTTGGCCTGATGCCACCTCTGACTGAGGGAAGGTTCTTCTGGCTAAACGTCTCTCCTCGGTGTAAAAGTTTGGCTATGCTTATCCTCAGTAATAACACCCCAAAAATTTGCAACAGCGCTTATGGGGAAACACTTCTGCCTTATACAACGGGGGTGAGGCGTGATGTGTGGACTGGAGTCCTCTAAAGGACTGGCTCAGACTCTTTGCTCTCTACCGCTCTGAATCAAAGTGCTAATTTAAATGCTAATAGCGTACAAAGAATTATAGAGATGACATACCCGCATTAGGCTTGCGAAATGCATAGGCATAGCAGGAAAACCACACTTGGTAGTGGGGTACCTTGAGGAGACAGATTTATAGCTGCATATACCCTTGCAAAGTCATTAGAAACCTTGTAAGCACACTGCAAAACAAAGATTCAGAACAATCTTTGGGGTTGAGAGGGCCTCTAGTTTTTTGCTTTATTAAAAAAAAAAAAAAATTTAGTCGATTCCGTCTCTCCACTTTCATTTTTGACTTTCCCCTCTTATAAAGAATCCTGTTGGATATATATACACCTCCCAGAGGCAGCTCACACATGAGGCTCTGCCTTCACCACGTTTATTTGCCGTTCTGCTCTCCCCCACACTGAACTGATGTGCTTGACTCACTTGTTTTCGGTTAGCAGAGTCTGGACTTTGTGGGGGCTTGTCTCTTAATTTACAAAGACCTAAATAATTGCAAGAAGTACAAATGACAGCAGAATATGAAGGGCTTGCTGTGTTTTTTACCAAATATATGAAGACATTCATTGGCGTTGCGACCTGCCCTGACACCTCCCGCAGAGGCGATGGCAATTCTGCTCCCGAGCGCTAGTTTAAGCCTGCAGTGCCGGGTGCGGTACCCAAGTCAGGAGGAATTATTAGCAAGTAATAGTTTTCCATTAGAAAGAAGAAAGCAGCAGTTAATGTAATGCCCACGGAAGAACTACCAAGTGGTAACTTCCAGGGTAGGATAAGAAGAGTGAGCCTCCAGCTACTCACATCATGTTTTCATGCACTCTTACCTAAACAGTAACAGCGGAAGAAGCAGTTAGGGGCAGAAATGACAACAAAATTGGTGAAAATCAGTTCTCTGAAGAACGTTGTGCGAGTTGTCCACAAGGCATCAGCAGCTATCTCAGTTCAGTGATATCATCTACTTGCATAAAATGTCACCAATGTGATTTCCTTTCTTAAGGGAATGTTTTGTAAAACTTCCCAAGTGACAGGTTCATAGTCTCATTAACGAAAGGTCATAAAAACCTGTATTCTCATTTTACACTGTTCTAACTGATCTCTAAAAACCCGGGATGATTTAGAGTTTGCCGTTTAGTGGTGTGATTGCTGTCACACCAAAGAAGAGACTTTGCGCATTCCGATACCGGAACTCCAATTTGGCAGACTAAAAGTCTCCTAAAATTGTGAAGTGCTGCAATAACTTTAAATGACTTTATATTACTTCATTCCAAAACCCCAGCTATTTCTAAAATAAAGTGCTTAAAGAAATTTGAAGGCTCCAATTACAGTATTTAAAAGGAAATGTACTGCCTGAGACCTTATAGCGCTCATATTCAGATCCTCCTGGAAATGTGCACTCCAATAATTTCAAATTGGTTCCTGCAGAGTAAAGTTACCAAGAAATTAGTGCAGCATCTTTTACTTCATTTTCCTACTACTTTATATGCTCATGAAGCACAAAGCATATTGAACAGATTTAAGGCGACGCCCTGGGAAGGCATCTGGCTGAGGACACATTAGGACACGCCGTTTCAAGGCTGATTTCTGACAATGCAGTCACGCTGCCGCAACAAACAGCTGTGCTTGCAGATTTTTACGTCCGCTTGGCCATTCCGCAGGTAAACCTTCCCAACCTCAACTCACCCTTGGCTAATGCTGCTCCACGCACATTGTGTTCCAGTTTCGAAAAATGCCTCTCCCTGAATTGTGCAAACTCCATTTTTGTGATCCTCCCAAGCGACTGACATCTTATGGGATTTTTATCCCAGAAGAGATAGGGCTTAGAGAGGGCATGAGTCGGCCCAAAACAAGCTAAGCATCTGCTGAGCGAGAGAAGTTGGGCCTCTGCAAGGCAGGGGCTCCTGGGGCTGAGGGGCTTTGGTGGCAACACACTGCTAGAAGGGTCCCCACGAGGAAACCAGCAGAGCGGTGCAGAGTCATGGAAGGAAGTACAGGGGGGAACAAAAATCCAATTCCTTCCGAAAATCCTGGACTGCAGCATTTTCCACACTCGCTTCCTCCAGGCCACTGTTGCAGCAGGTGAACTAGATGATCCCAGAAGACCCAGTGGTCCCAGGCCAGAGGAAGCTAGAAGGGCCAGCCAGAAGATGTTCAAGTCCTGACTTAGTTTTTAAAATATGAACAGGAGCATGCAATAAAACTACGGAGAGCTAGACTTCCAGCCTGGCCTTACCTGGCTACGCAACCATCACCCTGGCCATGTCCTCCAAGTGGTAAGCGTTTAAAAAAAAAAAAAAAAAAAAAAAAAGGCAAGAAGCTACTGCATGAAAGAGGCTCTCCAAACTGAGAGGCCCTTAGCTCTGTTCAAACAATCCCATTTCTCAGCAAAACCATCTGCTGAGGAAAGGGCTTCTGACAGACCCTATGCCAGGATAACACTATTTAAGCCTCAGCCTCACAGCCAGTTTCACATACCTATTTTAATCTCTGAGCACAGAAATCTGCATGCACAAAGCTTAAAGCAGCAAAAAAAGCCCAAATCTTTTGTAGAAGGGCTATATAAATACCTACAGAGAATGTACATCAGGTATTAATTTACCATATAACATAGGTACTTGGTGCAGAAGAAAATTTCCATTGAGCCTTTCATCCTGGAAAATAGCTTTTATAACAAAATAGAGGAAAAGGTAGTTTTTTGGTTGAAAATATTTGGTTGAAAATATTTGTTTCCTAGAAAAGGAACAAAATAAGCCCTAAACCAGCCCTAAACCTAAGCCAGAAAGGTCTGGCACAGAAAAATCAAAAAAAACAGGAAAACGTAGGCCTTTTTTTTTTAAAGTAAAAACGTACAGAACTTAATAACAACTTTTTAAAGGAATCTTTCCAGTCAAATGTTTCACAGAATGGGAGTGGGTGAGGTTGCTTTTTTATTTAATTTTTTTCCCTACTTGTTGCCTCTCAGAAGCAGTCAGTAATCTTAATATTAGCTGTTCCGCTGACATGCATGAATCCATATCATTCTATATAAGCGCCTGCAAAATATAATTCCCAGTTTGCTTAAGTATCTCTCGCTAAATCCATTACTGTGCTGTTTTCAAACCCTGGGCAACCACAAACTTTCCTGTCCGTCCAAAGGCGAGGGTCCAGGAACCCGCAATACAATTTGCTCAGGCAACCAAGGCCCCGAAAGCTCCAGCACCTGAACTGAGATTTCAAAATTTCTAACCAACTTGGCTAACGTTTTTGCATGAATACACAGTCTCCAACCTTTTGTTCCGTATCTTCAAGTCGAGCTAATAACAAATGATGTCTTCAAATAGCGAGTGCAGGTCGTGGTGCTGCAAGGGAGCAGCACCGCTTACCTGAGCTAAAAGCAGCAAGTAACGCCCCTGTCCAAGTAAACTTAAGTCGAGAGGCACAGCCTGTGGAAATAAATGCCACTCTCATATGACGGCTGCAGAAAACTGCTTTTGAGCAGCATTTCTGAGTTTCTTCAGTGTGCGAGATAAAAATCAGCATATCGGCATTCTACGCTTCACTGAATTTGAACTGTAATGATAAACTGGATTTGTTTCAGATTCCTTTGGTCCAAATAGCGCTTAGAAAGTCCAGATAAGATTTTATCGCAGACCTCCTTCCCCCTTCCCTTCCCTCCCCCCCCCCACCACCCCGTCAGGGAAAACAAGTCTGCAGGAGGAAACTTAGCATTGTTTGTGCTAACAGCAAAATTAAAACACTTGTAATTCTCACAAGGCAGTGTCAAAGGGACATACTTGGAGATACAAAGACCTGCTGATCACATTGAGAGCTCCGTATCTGTAGCTTAAAGGTTATCTGGACCCAACTGCACCTCCTTGGTGTCTTTCATTTATGGCTCTGAAAAGGGAGAAGGGTGAATTGGGAGCAGTGGGGCACTCAGTGCTGGTAGCGAGGGGGCTCCTCCGAATTCAGCAAGACTTGGCACAGCATCCGGGAACACTAAGTTCAGCCTTACAATGCTTCTTTTTCCAGTAGAGCTAACGTATGATCAGCCAGCTCCAAAAATTACAGCAAGAAATGCAAAGGAACATCTAACACCAGAAGCAGCACTGACAGAAACCCTGTTCCACTCATGCCCAGATGGGCTGCTTGCACTGAGCCGTTCCACGCACCGCCCCCAATATATACTTCAGCAGCTGCACTTTGTTATTAAAACCCCATTATTTCTAATCGGCTACCTTTTACAGGGAATTTTCCTAGGAAGAGGAGATAAGTTGAGTGGTAACTACGGGACGGCTTTTTGTAGTGGAGCTCCAGCGCGGATAATGGTAAAAATGAAAGCTATCAGAGTAAGTTCCAGTTCCTTAACGTTTCTTCGTGCCGTAAGTCACCACTAGCTCTATACAGCAGTCTGCAGCTGTTTATGTTTTCATTTTTGTCTTTTTCATTACTTGTCCTCATTTTTATGAAACTGTGTCATTTACCTCTTCTTCTTTGGTGCAATAGCCTGATCTCTCCCAAGCATACTGCTTACCAGAGAGAGCGGCATTCAAATGCTTCTAAAACTGAACTTTCATCCACTCCCCCCCCCTGCCCCCCCCCCCCCAAAAAATAGTATACTGATTTGTGGGGAAAAATATTTCTTAACGAAATTAAGCAACGATCCTAGTTGTTCTTGAATAATAAATCTTGCATTTACTCGGCAGCTCATTTTAAGGAAGGCTTTTATATCTCTCCCTCTCTGTTTTAGGGTTTGAATTTATGGTGCAAAACAGCAGCAGCATTTACAGGCTGGACGCTTACCTTATTAGCTGTAGTTTATGGAACCTTCTATATAAAGGTCTTAAAAGCCCTTTCCCATGGTGCGAATTCCACAATGGGGTCCTTCAAATTCGCCCATTTAAGAAGAGATAAAACACTCCACCCAACATGACAAAATCAATCCTGTTGGAACGACTCTGGTGCTCTGCCCACCAAACCTCAACCTTCCCTGCAAGCCTGGGGTTTATCCGTTTTACTCAACATCTTTCTGTCCGACACGTTTAAGATCCGAGACACCAACTCCTCAAAAGGTATCTTCCAAAACAAAAGGAGACGCACTTCTGTATCTTGAGCAAAGTCTTCTATGAGCTCCACAGACAGCCAGATACTATACTGTGCTGAATTCACTGACAGATACTGTGCATCTTCAATGCTTACTATAAAGCCTGCACAGTTTTTTTGAGCAGTTCCTAACAGCTCTCTAACTTCAGTGCGATTTGCAAAACCTGTCAGGTCTTCAGTAGTACGTATGCAACTCCACTGCCTCTGAGTTCTGCTGTACTAACCTGCAGACGACAATCAATTTCACCTCTAAAAAAAATCTGAATGGGGATTATGAAAACGGCGATTAAAAGCAATCCCTTTACTTACAAAAATAAGAAACTTGATAACAAAGTGAGTGGGATAAGAAAAAAAAAAAAACAGCATGAAATTCCTTCATGATGGTTTTGAGGGTACAAATTCTGTTTAATGCTCTTCTAACTCTTTGCCCGGTCAGAGGTGTATGTCTGGGCTTTCGCATTTGCAACGTTGAATAGCACTTTCTATACGTTTCTTTAAAAGTATACTCCTGTGTCATTATCCCACAGGCCAGACGTTTATCTACTGATACTTAAACTGTCCTCTACTGGATGTTTTAAAAACAAAATATCTTTATTCCATCTACAGTAAGGTTCAGTTCAAGTCATCATCTTTCATTCAAGAAAATATCTGTGAAGCCCACTAGGGAAGGGGAAAAAAAGAAGCTCTTTTCCCCGTTGCCCCTTCCCATTCAGATCTTCAGTGTTCAACTGAGGGCAGGGCTTGAGTTGCAGCCTGCCACGTGCTGACCAGGTCAGAAGGAAAAGAGAAACGGTCTCATGAGCAGTAATCATATCGTCAAGAGCAGACCAACTTCTTAAATTCAGTGGCAGTCTTGGTGCACCTCTGTAGATGGACTACTCCCTGCAATCCCATGTGTCACTGCTGTCCTGAAAAACATCTGACGGCAATTCATGAACTTACAAGCTTGCTAACCCCACACGTCAAGACCCACAAGCAGGCTAAGGGTTGGATGGCCTAATGTTGTCAGCTGATGCTGACTTCTCTGAAGCAACCTAGTCCGACAACCTCTGTTCAATTCCCTACTCAGATAATGGCATCAGGTATGACCTTCACAAGCCAACCAATCGCTCTATACTTCAGATCCTGTATTTCTGCAACAGGCCTAAAACATCCCCCATCCTTCGTCCCTTTTAGAGCAGCATTTCCGTTTTGATGCCAGACTCTCTTGTTGACTACCAAGAACAGTAGGAGGATCTCAACTGCTCCTGGTACAGCTACAACGCAAATAAAAACTAAAAGCTGTTCAGATACTCCACAGGTATGAATCGCTGTCAGTCCAGCGAAATCAAGAGGCCAGGACCCCTATTAGTATTAACAAATATAGATTCCCCAGAGTCCCCTGCTGACTTTTATCTGCTAATGATCTAGAACATATTTTCTGACTAATCCTTTACAGTCAATCCCTTTTTTTCAGCCTCATCAAATTCCTCACATCTATTGTGCCTGCTGGGACTTTATCGCTCGCAGTCTAAATTGGCACTTACTGTATTTGTGATTCATCTGTAACTGCCTTTTCTCCCTTTGTCTGCTTCACCAACCATTCAAAGTAGTAGCCAAGGTAAACACAAAGCCCTTCCATTTAACAGTTCGGGTAAGTACTGCCCCGCCATAAGTTTTTTATTTTAAGGCATTAGCTTAGTTGGGTCTATTGATATGGAAATGACTGTAATTACCAGTGTAAACAATCTCTTATTTTCCATACAAGAGAGAGACTAAATCATCAATGCTTCCCTCACCCTACCATGTGAAGAGGAGGAGGTAGCTAATGGGCCGAAAGTTAAAAAGCAGGTTACTTGCATCTTCATTTGCAAATGAAAAGCAAGGCTGACAGCTGGATGGTGGAGATAGGACCATTGATTGCACTGCCATTCCCAGGACCTGGATGTCGGAAACCCACCTCCCAAACAACTGGAGAAGGCCATCAGTTCTGAACGCCATCCACTTTACGACAAGGTTCCCAAAGTGAGTCAAGTTAACACCTAATGCATCACCCAGCCCACCTCCAGCTCAACACAGGGTGTTTCCCAACTAAATCTCAAGTATTGTGAGAAAAATATTTAAGGAACTACCTTGAAAAACAGCAACCCACTCGCCTTCCTAGGAGATGATGTAAGCCAGGAGACGATATATGCCAGGAGACCACGATCCCCCAAGGAAATTGTTAAGGATGCAACAAAACAAGCTCTGTGCACAATGGGCTCATGCAGACACTCAACAACATGATAACTATGCCCAGTACCATCTCATCTCCAGTTCTCGGTCCTGACCCCCAAGAGCTATACATAGTACCTTCAGGAGATCAGTCTGGCACAGCTGATGGATCGAAGCAGGCTGAAAGCAGCACTGAGGGAAAAAAGTACTTAGGTTGACTTTGTACCAGGAAAAATGTCATGGATCCATTGTTTAAGCAGGAAATAATCACCAAGTTCAGTTGTGACAGGTAAAGGCAGAAAGAAAGCGAATTCCACGACAGGAGGTGTTTAACGGCAATACCGAATTAAGAAGTTACCTCTCCCTGCCCTAAGCTGCTCGCTCACAACAAATGTGGCAAAGTAAAGAACACATATGTTATCTTTAAACCTGGTTAGTTCATGCACCAAGTTCCCAGCACAGCCCCACAAACAGCTGTCATGGGCACAAGGAAGAGGAGCTGCAAGATCCTGTTAAGCCTGCAATGACTTCAAATTCTTTTGGCATGGAATACCACTCCACTGGAAAGCCGCATTTTTGGAAAGCAATAACCCAGGATACAAATGCCACCGAACCAAAAGACCAGCCCTATATACAACCTAAAGCAGCAGCCTCTTCTGATTAACATTTTGCAGCAGCATGCAGCGAGACTTCACGTTTTACCTGCGTTTCTGCAACGCACAAGCGCGGCCGGACTGGAAGGCCAGTCTCCAGCTCCAACCACAGCAGCACAAGCCAACTGCGAGCTAGTGGGGTGGCAAGGCCGTTCACTTGCAGCCTGTCCCCTTCATCTGCACCCAGCCCCTGCAGAAATGAGAAATCACAGCGTGTGCAACGGGGATGACGGGACAGCCATAAACTCCCTGACTGATCTCCAGCAAGAGTGATAACAGCACTGTGTTCTGCCTCAGTAGTGCTGCTGCTATTAGCTGTGCTTTAATATATCCTTGCAAGGATGTTGTTTTGTTCCTTAGGATCAGTATTTCCTTTCTCCCGCAGTCTCCTATTTTTATCTTGTCCTGCTCCATACAGTCTTGATTCAGTGGTAAAAAACAAAGCCGAGTGAAGATCAAGCCACTCTGTTAAATACACATGCATTAGAGCTCGCAGAAAGCAAATTAATTATACTTAA
This sequence comes from Struthio camelus, assembly GCF_040807025.1. Classification (NCBI taxonomy): domain Eukaryota; kingdom Metazoa; phylum Chordata; class Aves; order Struthioniformes; family Struthionidae; genus Struthio; species Struthio camelus. The sequence goes on along the minus strand of NC_090947.1, from coordinate 6,037,284 downwards.
AATGATGAGCTAAACAGAATCAGTGACACCAAAAATGACCAAGATGTACTAGTAAGCTTCAATATATGCATTATTTCTCATTCAAAATGAGATTAGGAAGCTAAAAAAATGAGATTCCTTTTTACAAAAACAATTCTATCATTGATGGCATTTTTAATGAAATATGTAAGTGATAAATAAGCAGCATACGCGCACTGCCTTTTTATGTTTAAGTGATTTATTCCAGCTTCAGGAGGTGGAAGAGCACTTGAGACGCCATGCTGCAGGCGCGGAGCACAACCTCCCCTGACCTTGGGCCAAATGCCACCCACGGCCCCAGCCCAAGCGTCTCCTTCAGGACTGGGGCGCTGGGGCGCTGGAGGAGCTGGTGTTGAGGCACAAAACGCTGCCTCCCACGCAAAAACAGGGCCTCCTCGGTCACCCGTATGTGGGGGGGGGGGGGGGGGAGGGGAGAGCATGTCAGGGGCTTGATTTACAGCAGCCCTATGGAAGAGGAGATGGGCCCTTCCCCTTACACAGTCTCAACCTGGCCAACATACCAACGCCCAAACCTGGCATGGTGACCCAAGCCGGGTTTCAGAGCCCACCACTCCTGCAGAAGGCCTTGCACTGCTGCAAAACCTCCCCCTGAGGACAAATTTGCACTGGTTTTCCTAAAACTGGACCCATGGATGGCACCTCAGTGAAGCACGAGAAAGTCACGAGCTGCTTCTCAACGCCTTGGCTAGGCTTCCTTATGCCTCCATTGCCTGCCTGTGAAATGGTACTTCTCTGCCTCACGTGGCTGCTATGAGAATAAAAATGCAGCCAGATGCTCTGCAGGATGCTCCAGAGACCCATCAATCCCACTTCAGGGGGAAATTTAATTGATAATCCCAGAAGGAAACTAAAACTAGCTACAAACTCAATGATCTTATTTTCTACAAAAGCTTTTCTTCATTCTTTGTTGACTTTAAAAATAATCTAATACTTCCTCTTTCAGTAAGAACAAGGTAGTCAAATCACAACATCCTGGCATGTGTAGTGACTGGTGGTATAAACAGTGTTTTCAATACTGTCAAAATAATTTACAGTATCGCCCAAAGTTTCTTTTCAGTACATACATACAGTTCCTGAGTTAAATTGTTTTACAATTGCAAATCAGTTTGGGGAAGTCTAAAGAACAAGCATATTCATCAAGAGGTTTATTAATCTGGGTAGAAAAAATAGTGGCTGCAACATATGCTAAGGGGACATCACACTATGATACATGCTTTAACTAACTTTCAATTTAAACCAAAAAAAAAAAAAAAGAGCAAAGAGCATTGTATCTCAGGGAGGCCTTTATCACTTGCCTACTGTTCTCTCTTTAGGCACTTTCAGCACCTGATTAACTAATAATTGTTGCTTGGGTTCGGCTGCTCAGCAACTTCTTTACCCTAGCTGTGAATCATAACCTGGCACAAAAAATTTAATGGGTGCATTGTGATGCTGTCTGAGACACACCCTGTTGAATGTTAAATAACTTATTTTTGGTAAATGCAGGGTTTTGTTTGTTTTTTTTTTTTAAATCTGAAAGCAGCATTATGCTTCAATAATTCTACACGTCACCAGTAGCAGTAATTAGCACTTATGTTACTTCACTGAGCGATTACCTGATAGAATCCAATTAGGGTTTTTTTTTTCCTGTTGTTTTTTAAGGTCATATGGCACATGATCGAGTTCTGTTTTCATGCCGCGCAACCAAGTTCATTACAATTCGTCAGCCTCAGGTTTTTGATGCTGCTTCTACAGGCTGAGCCCTGGGAGCCCTGCTGGTGGCCCAGGAGGGCCAGCCTGCAAGCGGCTTGCGCCAGGGAGCCCCGCCAAGCAGCGTGTTATATACTGCATACGTTTTATAGGTTAGGATGGTGCATGAAGCTTGCACCGGTGGCTCAAAGCTGTAGCTGAGCACCCATTGCTCCCTGCTTTCCTACCCTACACAGCCATCCTTGAGGGGGGGGAAAAAAAAAAGTATTTTCTACAAACTTTGAGAGTTTGCACATTGAAACTTTAAAAAAATAAATTCAGTCTGTTTATTTGTACATAAAATCCAGCTCATCTTCCTCAAACGTAATACACTGACCAGCTGCGCTGCAAACTGCAGTCTCTCCCATGTAGAGCAACGTGTGTTACTCTAAGCCGAGCAAAGGGCCCAATTTCCATTTTTGTCTCTGTCTTTGAGAGAGCCTAAAAGTCACTGCAAGTTACAAATATCCCCATCCCGAGAGCTCTTTACGCTGCTAAAGCGACATTAGCAGAGCTTGGTGTAAATGGGAATCAGGCCCTAGGTGTTGAAAACCAGAGGGCATCCACAGAATGAAACACGGATGGAGAGATATCGATTTGCCCCCGGGTTTTGCCGATCAGATGCAAAGATACAAAATCATTTACGTTGCACGGTAATAATAGTAATTCAAGAGCATATGGGGGGGGGGGGGAAGAGAGAGATGATTTCACTATTTGGGGTAGATCAAGGCTGAACAAGAAAGCTTCAAAGGTTCTCCCTAAAAGAACCATATGAAAAATGAGTTTCTGGGACAACTAATAGTAATAGAGAAAGGGACACGTTCTACATTGCCATTTTAAGTAAATAATAGTAACAGTAATAAAAGCAAAGCATCCATCGTCCCAACGCCACCCCAATAAAAGCAAAGCATCCATCGTCCCAATGCCAACCCAATAAAAGCAAAGCATCCATCGTCCCAACGCCAACCCCCCTCAGCAGGATGTCAAGTAGTTGTATGGATACAAATAACGTGAAGAATGGGTTATTTTGGTACCAAGAACCACACTGGCCAAGCTCTTCAGAGAGAAAGACAAAGTGAGAGTAAAGATAAATCCCATAAAGCAAGTGCAGAGAAGTACGGGTATATCTCATTAACACAAGTGAAGATAAATGCTGCAGCGCACTTCTGGATGAACAACCTGGGGCACGCACCCAGTGCGTTTCTCTGGAGTCCGTCAGGGCAGCAGACTTGCAGTTTGGCAGGGGGGAAGGAGCAGGCCATGAAGCTCCAGAGAACGCGTCAACAGAGGCAACTTCTCACGGTCAAACCAGATGAGGTCTTCAGAGCTGCTCTGCTACGCTGGACTGGACTGTTTTGTCATGCAACCTAAGAAAATCCGTTGCTTTCTAGATTTGCATTCTATTTTCTAGTCTATACAGATCATCTTCACTTCTGCGTGGAACAAGAGCAAGAAGAGATTCAGGCTGGAAACCCTGAGGATGATTTTGAATTCTGACCTCGAGGAAGTAGATCAAGGAGAGGAATAAGGGGCAGAGCCTCCAATTACCGCCCAAAGGGCTGGCGGTTCCCACACCAGCCTCCGCTGTCGGGACCTCGGCGAGGATCAAAGATCAATCACCGCCTTTGGGTGCCACAGGACACAATGGTTAATACATGTTGCACTCTTACGCGGATCTAGTTTTCAGTACAAAAAAGCAATAGCAAAAAGAAAAAACTTAAGGGGAAATCAGCCCTTTCAACCTGCACAGCTTAATGACGTCAAGCAACTGAAAGAAAGTAAAAGATTCAAGTGATTTAGATCACTCCAGTTTTGGTGTGCTTTTTTAATGCCTGGGTTGTTTTTGCTTGGTTGTTTTTAATACCTTCATTTTTGGAAGAGAACAACTTCAAAGCCCCCAGAACAGCAGATAATGCTGATCTCCATGTAATAAGGCTCTTGAGCAAAAAACCTAGCATAAGCATAACAGGTTCTTTGAATAACTTCAGTCCTTCAACCACTCAGTCTGCGGCTTGGCATGAGTGTTGCTTGTTGGAGCGTTTCTGGACAGAGATGGTACGAGAGGTGTTGGTTTGGGATCACAGAGAATTTTTGAGACACTGCCACATGGTTCCAAAAGGTCTGAAAAATAGTACCTTCTCACACTATTCAGCATCACAAACAATTCCAGCCATTTGCCTTGCTACCACTTTTATAGAAAGAGAACAGGGAAGAGTGATAAAGCCTCTAGCAGAGCTAATTAAAATTAAATTACTCAGAATTTACAGCCTGCTCCTTCTTTGTCCCTCAAAATAATACTAATAAAAAGGTAGCGTCTAAACACTCTACTGAATTTTTAGAAAATTAAAAGGTTTGGCTGGCACCCCCTTCCTCCAGACCTGTCCCACGTTCAATTTTCACCTCGTTGCAGCTATTTCAATTAAAAGGTGATTCCCAACCAGGGACCGCCCCTACGGCAGCTATGCTCACATACAGAATATTTTGCCTACTCCCTGTGTCTGCTCAGGGCATTAAAGCCAGCTGTGCCCCAAGGTGCTACACCCGGTCGCAACAGCACAGCAACCCGAACAGCAGGCAGCCCCAGTTACCAGTACGTGGACCCGGAGCAGAAACCTGCAGCTCGCGTGATGATGCATGCAAATCCCAAAAAAGGCTGGAAGGGCTTCCAGAAGCATCCTGCAGCCCCTTTCCTGGCTGTGCATCCGCAGGGTACCTGCACAGCACGTCTGCCCACCCCAGCCCCACTACAGAGTCTGCGGCACCTCAGCCCATTCCTGACTCTGCTTTCAGTGTATTTGAGCCTGTCACACAATACAAAGTAGCTACAGCAGATACCAGAGATGCCTTGTCTACTGCTGACAAAGGAAATGTGAATTTTGGATAATTACAATTTTTTCTAGCAAGAATCGAGTGGGAGGATAGAATCAACTACTAGAGAAAATGCACTTGGAAGACAAGCAAATTGGTGAAAAAGTGGACTCTCATCATCCCCAGGAACGATTTTCTGACTTACAGCCACAAAAAACACAGTCCGCAATGCATGAAAATCTCCTAGAACACATAATTCAAACAACTATACGGAGCCAGGAAAAAAAAAAAGGCATAAGGGAGGGGGGGAAAAAAGGTGATTTTGGAAGTGCTTTTCAAAACAGAGACAGAGCAAGCAACAAGCACATGGAACAAGGCAGACCTGAAAAAAACTGATGAAAAATATTAAGCACCTATCCAACAACGGAGAACCCAGGCAAAAGCACAAGGAAAAAGGGCCTAGGACTAGGAATCCTAAGTTTCCTCCTCTGATAAACGCTTCCCTTCATGCTCTGACCTCCAAGAAAAGCGAGGCAGAATCCCTTCCAACCAGCAGCGCTGTTCTGCATAGTCTGTATAGACTCTCTTTCACTTGTGTCTAGCTTTATTACTTTTTTTTTTTTTGATACCAAATTCTATATGACACTTTTCTCCGCAGGCATCTGTTCCACCCAAATTCTGATTTCATCTTCACCTTTTCCCCCCTCCCCCAACTACTCTGGATATCCAGAATATATCACCGCAAAACGCGCATCGCCACTGGAGAGTTCTGACACAAAAAGGAGAAGTTTGTACTTCTGCTCAGATTACTACTTCTTACGTGACAGTGAATTATAACAATAACGTTACCGTATTTGCTAATTACTAATAATTATCTTTTGCTAAATATTAGTAATAACAGCAACCTCATCCTCTGTTGCCTTCACTCTGTATCTCATCACTCTAAGAAATTTCTCAGTCACTTTTTATTTCCTTTCCCAAGCCATTTTCCTCTTAGTTCTTCACAAAACTGTTTATGATAGTCTTTACTGCTGTGTCAGGTACCTGCTTTTCTAAAGGACTTGTCATTCCTCCTTGAATAAAACCAATGTCTTCACACAAATGGGAAGGACTCCAGGGTTGACCTGGTTAAAACATTTTGGACTAAGAAAGTTTCTTAACTAAATGCAGTGGTTCATTTAAGATGAGGACTTAAAAAAAAAAAAAAAAAAATCTATCCTTAGTAAACACTACAGTGAAGCTCTTTGTTACAAATAAAGTAATTCCCAAACTTAGTACTGTTATTTAAAAACAAACTATTCCATTTTGATCAATCTTTCAAAGTGAAAGGCTGAAGAATTTTGTGAAGAATTCCGCCAGTTTTGCTTCAGTTTTTCCAAACCCAGATGTCGTGCAGCTCTTTATTTTGCAAAGATGTTCCTATCATTCTCCTTTGAAGTTTGCCCCAAACCTCTGTGCTTGGAGCAGTCTTCATGTGATAGCACCAACCAAGTGCACCACTGGGACCTTAGGGTAGCAGTGGTGTGTTCACCACTAACATTAAAGCAAGTGGCATGCTCTTTGGAGTCTCTGCCTTGTTTCGATGGCTCATAACACAACAGGATGTAGCTTTTGTAGCCATTATTTAAACTTCTGCTGTAACAACCCAACACTTCCCACCTGTGTTCAGGCCTTAATTCCTTTTTCTTTTTTCATTTACCTTTGATAATCACATCTCCCGTTTGCATGCGACTGCCCTACTGAATTCCGCCCTATTCGTTCTCTTATGGCCAAGGATAAGCTAGGGAGCAGACTGAAACACGCCTCTGAAGAGGCCCTCTCATGCAGTCTCATTCAGGTGGACCGGTTTCCCAGTCCTGCCCAAGGTGTTTACTGAACCTAAAATATCCAAAATCAAGTCCTTACAGGCCAGGAAGAGCACAAAAACACATCCTGTGGGCTTTATCCACAAGGAAGGGGGCAGGTATCTGACTAGCAAACAGCTCCTTTTCTAGTTCCCTTCCTCAGGTAAGGCAGAAAGATAGAGACAAAAGTTTTAACAGCTGTTAAAGAAGGGAGAAATGACACAGCTTCAAATACGAAAAAAAAATACCTGCTGTCTAGAGAATGGTAGAGAAGGTGAGAAGATGCTGCCATTTCCGTTTTCTTTCTTCTCTCTTATATTATAACCCATAGAGGAGAATTTACCACTAATTTCTCCCCCCCACACCCTTTTTTTTTTTTTTTTTTTTAAAAACAGAAGTTAAACAAACAGCTAAGGTTTGATCTTCAGGTAATATAAATCAGAGTAGCTCCATCAAAGTCAAGTCTATTTATATCAGCCGTGGTCCTCGTATTGCAATTTCAAAGCATTCCTGTCATCTCCTACTATCTTTAAAAAGGGAAGAGGACATTCACCAAAAGCTAATGGGAAAAAAAACAAAAACAGAAAAAAAACAGAGCACTCTTAGCAATTATCACAGAACCAATATAACTGCAGAGAGGACTATATCGGGATGAATCATCATCTGGCTTGTTAATTCTATTTGCGCCTCGCGGGTGCTGTCTCCCGTGTGAAGCCGCTGGGGACCCAGAGGGACACGCGCGGGCACCGAGCCGGCTTGGCCAAGAGCTAGTTACAAGAGCGACATTGTCCCCAGTGCCTCTGCTGCACATTGTACGGAATGTGAGAGTACAAGCCTCTTCTTTTTTTTCTCCTTCTTTCCAACTTGTTTATAGGGGGCAGCTACTATCATTCATTTTGACATTAAAAAAATAAATAAAAAAAAGAATATACATACACAAAAGGGGTGAGTGAGGGAGAGGGTCCAACAATGACTAGGACAGAAAGGTATGCAGGGAATGAGGAGGAGACAAGTGGCCGCCTTACCCGAGGTCCATAAATCACAGCGGCTGAATGACCTTTTATTTTCTGCACCCTGGTAAAGGGTTCTGACATGCAACGTCCCCTTCCCTGCTCTGTGGGGACAGCGAGGCAAAAACAAACGTATCGGGCTCATGAGTTATTAAAATGGAGATCGAGCACTAGTCGGAATGAATAAAGCTATTTGGAAAAAAAGAGGGAAAAAAGGTTAAAAAAAAAAAGGTACAAAAACTTTATGCAAGCAAGGACGCAGGTCAAAAGTTTCCTGAAGGGACAGGCAATTTGGGGCACTTCTATTTTTGTGTTCCCGGCCAATGCTGCTGTAACAGAGGGCTGTTAGTAGCACTTAAAACGTTCACATCAAGATGTGGAAAGGGCAACGGCTCTCGGCTGGCTGGATACTGCTTTGCAAAAGAAGAAAGCCATGGAAAGCCAGCATCTTACCCTCTTGCTGCCCAGACCTAATCAAGCATCCAAGCCCTTCCCTCCCTCCCTCCCTCCCCCCCCCCAGTCCTCCACCTCCCCCCTCATCAGTTTTCCCTCTCTTCTATGCTCCTCCACCCACCTGCCTTTATTTGCCTCTCCAGGAAGTCTCCCTCCGCTTCCTCCTGCCCAAACACACTGAACAGCTGGCTCCCTCTTACCGGTTGAAACTGCTCACGTCATGGTTTCCTAGTCCATGTGATTTCAAATAGGCTGTTGAGAAATTCATGAAGACAACAGAGGAACCAACTTTAAAGAGTATTAAAGCAAAAGGTGTAGGTCCTGATATACTTAGGGACTTCCTTTCCCCAAGAAAGTGGTGGGGAGGAAATTTACTATATAATTCAGAAATAGTAGTTGGCTAGTACACCCATCTCACCTCAGTCTATGTGATCATCAACCATGTATTTGCATAGCTCATTTTGATGACAGAACAAATGTATTTTTGCTAACAAAGAATCCACCTATAATCACTACGATGGGGCAGCAGCATGTGCCTCCTGTAAGTCAAGGATATGACACCAGATGAAACAGGTTAAGTTCACAGAAACTGATAAACAGCTCAGATCCCATTTGCCAACCACTCTGATCTCTAAATTTAGTGGAAAGCACACGTACTTGTTGTCTCTTCTTTCATTATTTCTTAAAAACTGGACCTGAAGACTATGCAGACTAGTACAAACCTCAGCTTGGGGTCTGGATAAAATTCTGGGTGTTTGTGAAATCTGGAAGGAGGTTTTTAAAAAAAAAAAAAAAAAATTCTGCTCCTGAACGACCATGCCTAACATGGTCAGCAGGCCCGATTCTCCACCCCACCAGCTCTACGCTATCCAGTTGGTACACCCCTTCTGCTCTCAGGTCACACGAGCATCAAGAAGCAGATGAAGAGCTTTCAGAGAAGTCTGTTACCCATACACAACAAAACAATTTAAGAAAAAAGGAAGAAAATCTTCCAAGCCATTGGTGGGTGGGTATCCACAGCTTTCTTCCAGGGCAACATCAGTACTTGGAGAACTGGACTAAAGACTGATTTATACAGTAGTGATCAGCAACACTAGAAATTCCCCATGCAACACTGTTTTTGTTTTGTTTTGCCTGGAAGTCATCAAAATATCTACTTTGAGCATGAAGCACCTAACTGTTGTCCTGGTGAAAGCGAGCTACTTCTTAATCAGCAACCAGGACAGGATAGTAGTAGCGCGTTAAAGCTTATCTAAAGGGATGAGCTACCTGAAATAGAAAAGAAGCTGTAGAACTTAATAGAAATAACCAGTATCAACTAATTAACACTTATGCTTATTATGACAGATTTTATTTAAATATGACCTATATATCACTAGGTATTTTTAAACATTCTGAGTTAGATACCTCTGAAGAGGTATAGTATGAATTCCACTGTGCTTCTTTCAGTAGTTAACTGCTTGTCTGAGAAAAAGAACAGCAGATTGATTTATCAATGAAGTTAAAGAGGAAAAGCATATCACCAGAGGCCCATCATGGAAACTTGTTTTGTGTCTAGTGAGCTGGCATTTAGATATCATTTCTACCTTATATAAACAAACGTTCTATCTTCTTGAAAAGCAGAAGGTATTGCTCCAATGAAATTTATTGTTAGAGTCACATCAATCTTATTTTTTCTTAATTGTCTCCCTCATGACACTAACGTGGACCAAATCTCTCTCCCTATTGCAGCTCCTTAAAAAAGCCATGCAACTCTTTGGCACGACATCTCACCGCACATTAAGAAGCTGGGAGGAGACCTGGCTCTTCCCACATGATCGACTGTCTTTTTGCTCTTTTCGACCACGAGGTTACAAAGAGAGGAGCGTATCGGTTTCTCTTCCACGGCTCCCAATCGCAGCTGTGGGTGGGAAACGCAGTCAATAAGCTTGGAAGAAGTACGTTTAGAAATTACAGCGTTAGGATAAAAAGAACAAGATTGATAGCCAGGCAAAAGCTGCTCTAAATACTTGCTTCTACAGAAACATGAATTCACCTGGGTCTCTTCTGCATGCCCTCCTGCAAATAATGAAGCAAATGAGTTTAGCTCTACCAACTGAAAAACTTCACACCTGTGTCTCTTTACCAGGAGTTAAGCTTTACAGGCTCTGGGAGGAAGGGAAAAGAAAAACTCGGCACAGTTTATGAGCCAACAACGTATGACAGTAAGACTGGAGCTACTCAGCTTTATATCAGCAGCCTCAGCGAGCCCTGGAAATTAGATCAATAATGGCAACACGCTTCCGAAACCGTAAACAGGATGCAACGGCAACTGCAGCAGCGGTGAACACAGCCCACAGGAGCCAGGTCTCAATGCGCTGACGAGCAGGCCGCGAAAGGACCCTGAGGAGGGCTCACACACACACACACACAGAGCACCTGGCGCTAGTACAGCAAGAGAGAGCGAAGCTTAAAGGCCACACTCTGCCGGGAAAGCTTAGCGTAACGCATTTGTTCTGAAACATTGCTCCAGGTAAGATCAGCACAAATCTAAAAAAAGGAAGAGAGCTGTAGTTCTCTAAAAAGGCCGAGGTCCCACTGCTTCAGTGACCTTTCCTGGAGAAATACAGAGAACAAGAGGTTTCAACAAGTCCTTCTCCCGATTATGGCAGAGTAGCACAAAACTTTTACACACGCACTTAAATTCATCCCTCCCTATCACAGCGCTTTTACTGCGCTTTAACTTTAAGGAGGTTACGTACCATAGAGGTCAAGGAGACTGAAGAAGAACTCCGTCCTTGACCATTCGCTGGACAGAGATGGAAGGCTGACTTGGAGCTATGAAGGACTGTGTTCACCCGGTAGGAAACAGAAGGATTGTCACACAGTGAATGAGACTACTTACCACGACCAAATACACCACAAACAGCAGGAATCAAACGCACGCAGTTAGATCTTTAAAAATTTTCGCTAAATAAATAGCAAAAGTCCATCTCAATGCTTTCAGCCACCTCCTAGCATGACCGTAACAGTCTTCCACTCAGGCTATCCCTAACCCCGTGAATCTCGATGCAAAGAATGACAACGTGAGGTCTCTGCACCGAAGAGGACAGGACACCACCATCAGACCACGGAGCAACCAACTGCAGACACCCCAACATGGGTTTCCCCAGGGTTTTCAACTTATATCACAGTACCACAGCCACGTTGCAGGCTCTCCCTCTACTCAGGGGGGCGCATTAAGTTTTGGCATACCGCTTCTATATGAAACAGCGATATTTATTCACTAATTGCTCCAATTTATTACTGTTGCACCTTTCCATTCAAAACATCGTTTAGACCCAAGCTAGGAGCTAGACTGTTAAACATGCTTTAATCATAATATTCTTCAAAGAACAAAACACAGGCAGACAGCAGCCACTTTGCCTTCAATCTGTCTTCCCCTGATGCCAAACCCATTTCAAAGGCGCATCCATTTATCATTTAGATAGCAATCATTAGCTCTTTTCATCCCAGCTCCTAAAGACTGATGAGGGATGTTAAGACTTTTTTATTTACTTTTTCCTCACCACACACAGGATAGTGGAATTAGCTCTGCAGTAATTTCTGTCCTTTTATAAAAAGTTCTCATTTAAGACGGAGGCACTGAAAATCATATACGATCCAACAAGGTCTGCATGGGGACCCGTCCCTGAGTTACAAGCAAATAAACCGACTTGAAAGCAAAGGTAAGCAGTCAAGTACTGCAAGTTCACACTGTTGGCAGAATCTGGATTTTACTCCCACGGCATTTCAATAATATTATTAAATACACATCTCAAAGCAAGTCACTCTGGGTTAGAATTGTAGTTATTTGCTCAAACTCATGAAGTAATTAAATTTAAGCTTCAAAGAACATACAAAATGCATCACCTAGATCACACACTAGCGTGGCTGTCCTCATCACGATGCAGATGTAGCTGTATTCACTTTACACTCCCAGATTTCAGGGGACTGGCACCAGGTCCAAGGAGACAACAGATGGGTGGCGGCCAGCAGATACCGCCACGGAGAGCATTCCCACAGCAGGGTCCACTTGAGAGACATGGGGAAAAGCAAAAACAGAAAAACAACTCCCATCCTACAAAAGATACATAACCGTTTTCTTACGGAAAACTTTGATTTAAACCAAATTATTTTCTTAGTGGGAAAACAATTCATGTGAAAAGTCTGATCAGCTCTAAAAATAACCGAAGTATCATAACAAGTCATTAACATGAGTGAACGTGGTCAGTGTTCTTTAAATTCAGAAGTCTAGTGATTTGTGGACATTAATTCATTCAAGGTCATGAAAATACATGAGCTGAACACTCATTATCGTTAGCATCTAACCCCACCACCTCTTATCCCATTTGCCCATGGTCAGTTGATGACAAATACTCTTTCCTGAGCATACATAAGAACCCTGCGCCTCATTTCACTAGTACACTAGTACTCATATCCCACAATATGTGGCTCAGCAATCACAGTGTTGAGTCATAATGTGATTTCTGGCATTGAAGAACAGTGGGTACATGCAGAGCACCCTGCTTTTAGGATATGATCACAGAAAGTAAGCAAGAGAAAATTATCAGCTCCCTCTAACAGAGGGCATCTGGTGACTGCCTAAAAAACACACGCACTACAGGATGAAAGCTACTGATTTATGTTTTGCTCAACTAACACGTCCCCTTATTACTACGTGCAGCTGTATACTTAAAAAAAAAAAAAAAAGGAGTTTAATCAGAAAGCTAATGAAAGTTAACATTTATGCAGGAACACTATCTAAACGTAACATCAACTAAATATAGCACTGTTTTTCCAATCCAAAGGTATCAATGTAGGAAAAGGTGGCATCCACTCAGAAATAAGTTCTCTGAAGTGGAGAAAATCAAGTGAGCAAAAAAAAAAATCAAAGACAAAAAAACCCCACCACACTCACCACTCTACCTTCTTTTTTTTTCCTAGATATGTATTTCAGTAGAACACAGGGCTTTCAATACGATACTTGAAAGCAGCTCTCTGAATAACACTCTGCACTGACATTTATGCCAATAAACAAACGCACAGGATATGAAGTTGAGGCTTTTGTGCAAGCAGCAAGCACAAAGAAGAAAGCTCAACAGCCTTCTCTAGCAGTAAGAGAACCAAACACCGCATCCTCTGTCTGTAGACACCGCTCCTGCAGCGCTGCAGGAATCACCAAGATACTCCAATATTGATTTTCAGTGACATCTTTTCTTTTTTCTGAAGGGGATGTTGTCCGTGCAGAATTAGGCTTTATCATGTCCAGATTGCATCTTCTGGATAAACTCTCTCTCCTCACAGAGGCACCCCTCTGCTTCTCCAAAAAGGCGCCCCGCTCCACGCTAAGGGCAGTGGTGTCTCCAAATGCACCTGCCAAGTTGTCCGTGTGTTTCCCTCAGCGATCAACTTAGGCCAATTTACAACCTACCTACAACCTCTTGTTCCTATTATTGCTCCTTCTTTTCACATAACGCATCCAGAGACACAAGTCCAATAGGCCCACATATCCAGTAACGCTGCTGAAAACTATGCTTACTGTAACCAGGGTATTGTCTTCGGTCAAGGCTCCCGCTACAATTTTGTACCGGTCTCTGCTCAGCTAGAACAGGATAGAGATGCAGCAGTTGGACACGAAAGATGATGCTATCTGTTTGCAGCTAGATGTCCCAAACAAATGAAATAGATAGCAAATTGTTACATTGCTTGTAATTCGTTTTTTTTCCATTTTGATTTCCCCCCCCCCCCCGGAACATCTTAATGGAAGCCTCCGCCACACTTGACTGCAGAGAGATTTCACTGCTACTCTGTCCAGCAAGTTCAGCCATAAAGGTGCATTAATTACGCTGAAAGGCAAACGGGAAAGGGAAAAAATACACACCAACACACATATTTCAAGCCAATTGCCATGGGTAAAAGAAGGTTACAGCCCCAAGGACTGGCCAGGCCGTATCGAAGCAGCAAAGGGCCCCTCAGCCTGCAGCAGAGAACACAAATGGTATGGATGCAAACAGCAGAACAGCAAAACAAAAAAACAAACAAAACAAAACGAGGGTCACCTAAATTAGATTTTTGTGTAAAACGGAGAGGGAGAGAAATCAAATTAGGTGACAACACGGTGCAGTCAGATAGGGAAAAACTCCCTGCAAAACCAGCGTGCAGGCCACTCCTGGCCTCAGCCAACCTCCAGGTAAGAGCTCTGCTGACTTGCAATGAAAGGCAGTGGCTTATAAACAGAAAGCCATCTCTTGCCATGCTGCTGTGAAATTGCAAAATCCAAATACTGCCGTTTACAGCAGTCACTGATAACAATGACAGGGCATCTTACTTGCATGGAAGGAATTGCCACTAAGTTAAAAATCCCCTCTCTTCTGCCTTTAGCAGCTGCAGGGGCTTCTTCCAAGCACGTCCTTCCTTCCTGCTAGCTTCAGACGGCGCCTTTGACGGCCGTGCCCACAACCACTCCCCACACACAGGACAGGGGCAAATATCCACGTTAATTCTGGGCAGCTTGTCAGAAAACAGGGCCTCGATGATGCGCTCTCACCTCAAGCCTTTTTTAGCAGTTTTTCCACACTTTCCTATAGGATAAAACGCAGGCTAGCGATTCTGAATTTTTACATCTGCATTCTCATTTGGGATTGCTTTCCTCCTCCTCGTACCAAAAAAGAGACAGCCACAGCAGGAGGCTTCATTTGTGAAACAGAACATGTTCCCCTTTTTCCGCAACTCAAATAAAGCTACAGGCTAAAAAACTTGTTTGGGTCAAATAAAGCGCAAATCATTTTACTAAAGTAAGGACTACAAGACTTAGGCCTTAAATTGTAATTTGCAGCAAGAGCTAGGTTAGGATGCTCTTCATCTGCAAATCTCCAAATGCTTCTACGGGGAAACCTCATTTTTGTCATTTTCCAGTTTGGCAGAAACCAGGAGGCACAGTCAGGAAAAAAATCACTGTCCGAGGGTCACCAAAAGGGACAGAAGTGTCATCCAGGTGCCCCACATCTCGGCACACCTCCCTCAAGCCTCACAGCCTCTCTAAGCACATGAGAAACCAAGAAATTTGTTTGAGAAGCCTCCTATGAAATCTGAGCCCTTCCCTTGCCACCTGCAATATTTATCTAGTCGCTTCTAAAAATCTTGACAGATGACAACCAGCTATTTTCAGTACAAGTAAAGAAAGGCCTAAAATATTCTTTTCTAGGTTAATAAATATTTTAATATGTGTAAAAAGTAGTTTTGCGGGGGGGGGGGGGGGGGGGGGGGACACGACCTGTTACAACAGCCAGGCTTTGACGACCTACGAGACACAAAGTAATTATTTTGCATCTTTCCCAGCAAGTTTCATTCAATTAGCTGCACTGCTGAGTTCAAGAGGTGATTAATTGAGGCCTATTCCATTTTATGGAATTACAGCCCCTCAATGATACACGCAAAGACATGGGGAAATTTTAAATTTAAGCTCAACTGCCTTGACTAAACACAAAAAATAAATAAATAAAGAAGAGGATGGCAGGCACTTGGCATTCAGATCTTGTCCGAGGGAGAACAATTAATTTCTCACTCTGCTATGACCGAGCCAGTGGTGTAGTGCACACATAAATACTTGTCTATCAGCAGCCAGCACCTAAGGCAGGACAACATTGATGCAGCTCCTCGATTTAACCAGCTGGTGCGACACACTGAGGATTAGTTAGGCATAAGATACCACCAGTAATGCCTGGAAGTGGACAAATAATAACCGTTCCACCCTCGTCCCCGAAATCTGATCCTCTTAGTGGTGCTTTGAAACGTTTAATTATTATTTTCACGCTAGTGGCTTTTTTCCTCCCCTTAATGCTTTAAAAAAAAAAAAAAGTGACACTACTGAGTGACTTCCTAACCTTCTTCCTTTGTTTATGCATCCTGATGGGAGGAAACATGCATTTGGGTGCTTTTCAGTGAAGTTACTTATGATGCTCAGGGCACTTCAGTCCAGCGCCGAGGAGCACAAGGGCAGTAACAACGTGATTCGGAGCTTGCTCTCCAGCATATCCCCATTTGCAGGCACTTTAGGATGGGTTTCTAAAGCCACTGAAGAACCAAAAGGCTCCAGTGTCCCCCTGCTCTAAAACGCGGCCAGAGCTTCCCCATCATTTTTTGCACGTTGCCAAAACACAGCCCTGCCTGTGAGCAGCAAGAGGGACTTTTGCCTGCTTCAGCACAGAAGTTAGCACCGGTGACAGCAGCGTAAGCGAAGCTTTTCCTCAGCTGACAAAATCCAGAGCATGGCCACATTCACACCCATGGGAAAATACCTCTTGGGTGCGAGAACCGAGTCCTGGAGCAACGTTCAATAGCCCTGCGCTGATTTACAGCAAGGTATACTTTAATAAGGGTGTTTCGAATTATCTCAGGATTCAGAATATATAGCTACTGCTGTGAATTTCAAGAGTATTGCCTTAACAAATTATTTAAAATCCAAACATCTCATAACGAACCTAACAATTTGACTCAATGGTAGATGCACTTTTCATTTATTTGTTTTTATTATTAGCACACATGCAATGTTAAAAGCATCAGAAGGTTGATTAAATGAAGGTAATATGATGCTAGATAAAAGAGTGCCACTTACTGTATCAGTAATTAAAGCAATCTTTTCATTATCCCTATTTTACAGGTACTGCTGCCTTTTCCCTAGTAATACATGTAGTTTCTGTATTCTGTAGCTTAATACCTGTTTGTCTCCATTTTCTTTGGTAATAGCCGGTGGCAAATCAGGGCCCTATTTAGACAACTACGTACTGCTCAGGTACAAGAAATCCACCATCCCATAATGAAAGAGAAAAAATGGCTTAAAAAAATATACCTTCATTAGTGATGCTTATACACAATCTGACTCTACCACCTAGCACTGTTTCTTCCTCCCCTTGAAGTTTTAAGTGAAATGGAATAAGCATATCTAATTTTTTATTCGAAAAAGCAATCATTACTCCATGATTAAAAAAACCCACCAGTTTAACAGACACGTTGGCATTCTTATCATGGCAAATCTAGCACATATAATTCACGTTGCATCCAAAATAGCCCTTCTAATTATGTCAACCCTCATCTTCCCTTACTGTTAAGTTTACTTTGATTAGTGAATTAGCACAGGGCGTCCTATCTGGTGTGTGCTTGAGAGCTTCCCTGATTGAACCGGCCCACTTCAGACCACAAGCTTTCTGCCATGCTTGCACTTGATAAACCAGAGGAAGATAATAAAACAAAGCCAGGAAGGAACTAGAAAAAGGTTTAAAAAAACAAAATAACAAAATAACAGAGAGGTAATCCATTGAAATAGGTATTTGCAACAAATGCAGGAGTTACAAAGACTGGAAGAACGAGATGCACACTAAGTAAGTTTATTCCTGAGTGAAGTACACGAATGCCTGAATGCATTTCCATGATCATCTTAGAGGCATAAACACAGGATTCTAATCATTGAAAGAGAAAGTGGATTATTCCTGAGCTGTCAGAAAGGCAAAATGCAAGCTGGTACAAATGATACTCATCTACGTCCTGGTAGCACGCAACAAGTTACCACTAACATGCAAACCTCTGAACAGTCCCACACGTGCACGCACGCACACACACTAGCCTTCAAACACCACAAAGAAGTTAAACAGAAGTGGAAGGAGACTGCACGAGAGGTTTCACTGAAACACAGCAGCAGGACAAGTCCATGGGGCAGTACACGACACACTACTAAACCACAGGATAAGGCTAGCCAAAGTCAGAGGAGGAGACATAACTGCACCTTCAAGATCCCTTCGGGTCTGCCAAGATGCAGTTGGTGGATGGAGAGATGGCCACCAAGCAGCTGGAGACCGGTGAGAAGAAAGCACAGCTTCTGAGATAGCTCGACTTTTCCAGCAGCATCTTCCGAAATTACAGATACACATTTATATGGTTTTGTTGAATGTTTGCCGCTTGTGTGGGAAATAAAAGTAAACAAAAATCTACCGAGGAAAAAAAAACACATACAGGAAGGATAAAACAGCTGAGAAGATGAACACGGCAGAAAATTAATGTGGTATTCCAGTACCAAGGCAGCAGCAGAGACAGGAATTCGGGCATATAGGAGTGAGTGATTTCAGCTGCAAAGTACAACAGCCGTGCAGCAAGGAAAAGGAATATTCATCAAGAAATTGCAAAGAAATATTGGTGCAATTAAGTACACAAATATTTTTTGATGACAAAGGAAGCAACAGAGTATTTTTCATCTTTTTTCTCTCTTCTGTTCAGAAAAGGTTGAGTGATTTCTTGACTCGCTTTAGAGACACGCAGTCATCAAGCAGTTATGCGACAAGCCTCACCACTGCCCTGATGTTTGACAGTCAATCTGTAAGTGTACACAAATACATGTATATACACACTCGCAACACACTCTCCCCTCTCTTTGGGAACGAAGTGCCACTTTTAAATATTTCCACTTTGCTTGCTTTGAATTGCCGGAGACCAAATGAGTCAATTAAGTGCTGTGTCTTTTTTGTTTGGAGGCGAGATGAAGGTAATTTGCTGCTCAGTGCATCTGTTTCCTCATCAGCGCAGTGAGGACCAGGCTAATTAGGGGAGGAAAACAATACGGTCATACGGACGGGGCAGATTGCTCACCAGTCGGCTATGCCGCGCACAGGTCCTGCCATGAGCATGACAAACAGACGAGGAGTCGTCGCCTCCTTCCTCACGGTCGCCAGGAAAAGAAGGACTTGGAGCGCTCAGACACTTACCTGCCTTTTTAGCATTCATCCCCGAAGCTTTCTACCTAAATCCTGTCATGGCTTACGTGCCCGTACTGAGCATCTCCTGCTTTTTTGCTCTAGCGAGGAACCAAGTACACGCATGCATGCCACAGTTGCTTTTTTAGGGGGAAAAAAAAAAAAAAAAACACGCTCACTTGGCATCAAGGTCAGTCATGTCGCACACACGGCTTTGTCAACAAGGTGGACAATGGCAACCTCAGTGCAAATGCAATTTATTACCAATCAAATACATGATGCTAATGAAATCACGCCTAATTCCCTCTTCTATCAACTTTAATCCATGCAGCAAGGCACGGGTACACTTCCAGGTGGATACCGGGCAGCACGCGACGCCACGCTTTGCCAAAGCTGACGCAGCGCTCCTCCTCCTTGCAGGGCCCCACTACGACAGAAAGCGAGACGTCCCAAGGGGCTGGAACGCTATTTTCAAGTACCAAAACCTCTGCAACCTTTGCCTCACTACTGCCTCCTGCATACAGTTAACTTCTTTAAAAAGTACTTATAAAACAATTGAAACTTATTTTTATTTAAAAAAAGTGCACAGTCAAGGCCCACTTCAAAAGCCGTTATTTTACTACCTTCACTATCTGACATCAAAAATCTCTCTTTTTTGTCTTCATATTTACTTTTAACAGTTTCAATTAGATGTAGGATTTCATTCTCGGACACCTCCAACTTTGCAGCACTGCAGAACCACAGACCTCGACTGAAAAACCACACAGGCAAGCGCCCTCATTTTAGTTTTAAATCACTGATCTTAAATTCAATGTCAATACTTTTTTGGCAGGCAAACTGCAAACATGTAACTGCACGGTGGAAAAAACTTTAACTGAACACGCTAAGTAATAATAAATTCCTAGTCACAAACGAATGGAAATGCAGCAGTGGGACTGGACATTTGGTAAAGTTATGGAATAACAGAGGAAGTTCATTCATCCACTTGGCTCTAAGAATCAGTACACATTACAATATAGTATATTTAAACTTCATTTGCTACTACAAACTGAAATGGTATAAGGTACGGAAAACACTTGGTTCACATTGAGCATCACAAAGGACATCTACCCAAGAAAGAGCTTTCACACCGCCCTGTCAGCCACCACCAGATACAGACCTGAAAGCTGGCTAAACATATTGGTCAATATTGTGTCAAGTGGAAGATATCAGTAGCTGACAGCCGCTATGATTATTCACAGTAGCACAGATGAAAATAAATAAATAGTAGCAGTAAGTCACCTTACTACTTATTCAGTAGGAATACCCCAACTATTTTAACCACAACCTTGTTGCATCAGTATCTCACAAAATTAAGAGCAGAAGCTACAAATCATACCTTCTTGCTCCTTAAAGCTATTTATACTGTTCCTCTTAAGGGTGTGCAAATACTACAACTTGTCCAAATGGCATAATCAAATTTAGCAAACTAAGTAGAAAAAACATCAGTGCCTGGAATGGCAAGCCAAGCTCTTTGCCACGTTAAGCAAATCCGGGCAATAAACCATGTCCTCCCCAAGAAGGAACCCTTCAAGGAGCGGCTGGGAATTAAGTGCCAGTAGAGCTGGAATATGGGCTAGCACGGGGCTCTACATAAAGCGCACCAGGAAAACTTGCCTTAAGTACTTTCCAAACCTGGCACAAGTTGCAGCAAATCTGCGTTTCGTGTAGTTTTGAAAGATGCATTGACAACTCTGTCTTGGCCACTGTAAATATTAAAGCTCAAATAACAAAGGACTAAACCTCAGAGAGCTCTTAAAAACGTCCTGACTACCACAACAAGGCGCAATATAAGGAAATGGCTTTAAAAAAAAATTATTTTTAATCTCCTGCTGAGGACCAAACTAAGGGTCAGGTTACTGAACCTGGAGGACCTCGGTTTGACCCGACAAGGCTGGCTTCATGTTTTGATATGGACCGTTATGACTCACTTTATGTCTGGATCAGTGCAGGCTAATTCCCCCCCCCCCCCCCCCCCCCGCCTCACCACTCAACACTTCATCACATAGCGCAAAAAGCCCACCCACTGCCAAAGGAACAGAGACCCTATTTCCTGGCAATAAGGCTGTTTAAGCAGCCTGCCCGCCCAGCTCCTCTGCTGTAGGCTGCCACCCCAGCAAACCCCTAGGGGGAAGAAAAAAAAAAAAAAAAAAGGCGAACCTGTCACCGTATTTTGGCAACCGAAACCGGAGCGTCTAAGACAAGAGTGCAAACGTTAGAAATTCTGGCAGTGACGTGCATTAATCGAAAAAAAACTTACAAAAACAGACTCAAATGCCCACTCAAGTTTTAAGAGACATCTTCAGTCCGGCCAGCGTTGAAAGCATTTAAACTCTGGCAACTTCAGAAAGGAAGCGTCAACGTGAATTTAGAAACTCTGCTAAGTTCAGAGCCTTCTAACTTCAGTTTCACTAGCAAATAATGAAATCGCATACAATCAAATCACTATAGATAGTTTTTATGCTCAGCAGAAGATAATACTGATGGGTTCATGATCTGGGCTGCTGTAATAGAGCTCATAATAATTTTGATGTATTGATTCATTTTTTCCCTTTAAAAACCTTGACTTCTGCACGTAATGCCTGCTCGGGAATTTCGGCTGAGCTGAACGCTAGACGCGGCTGACATTGTCACTATGCTTTAAGTCAATTAGGGAGACCGGAGCCAGATGGCTGAAAACGAGCAAAATTACACAGTACATTCTGTTTATTAGTTAGGATTATTATTCAGGCCATAATTGCTTTTAGCAGATTATTTATCACTATTAACATTACAATGATGTGCAAGAAGATTACAAACTTAGGGAAAACACTATCCGTCACTTTTGTTCGTCTCTGTTCTGTTCCAAACTTTCCTCACGTGCCTGAACTATTTAAGAGCCTCTGGCAGAGGCAGGACACTGAACACCTGCCGACTTCGCCGGTGGCCTCTGAACCCGGTTGCCATCTCACATGACTGGCCCTTAAACTAAATCAGGCCCCCTTTTAAACGCACGCCTGGAAGTCACATCTCTAAAAGCCTCGTTCTTCCAGCACTCCAGCCAAATCAGGAGAAAAAGAGCACACAGAAGATTCACCACTGGATGCCCCTGAGAAGAGAAATTCTACCGAGTTAAGAATAAGAGCACGTAGCCACAAGCCTTACTCCTTTGATGATGGGAATAATAAATTAAAGAAAAAAAAAACCCTGCAATACAAGCTTTTTTCTATCAGAGATCCCAAGATCATAACTGAAAGCAAGCAACAATTGTGACTTGCATTGTATGTGAATGCAAGCCTGCCTAGCTTTTAATTTAAAATATATACAGCAATTATCTGAAGATTTATCTTTATCCTACATTCCTTAGGGAACAGTAAGGTTTAGCTTTCTACTGAAATCCTAAAACGTGCTATACCACACTGCAAACAGTTCAACTTCAAAATACAATCCTATTGCTACAAAAACAGGTGCTTTAATAGGCAATCTGCGGTTTTGAGATAATCACACAATATTTAATACCTTTTGGCACACGTGACCTAAAAATGTTTTATTCAAGGAAGCCTAATAGATCTGAGGGTTTTCCAACTTTTCTCCACCCCCGTCCTCCACTTGGCAACATTAAAGCACTGAACATGACATTTTCACCACGTTGAAAGGGTACACTGCTCGTGTACGCGAATAAGTAATATATGGAAAAAGTAAGTTAATAAACGATGAGTTCTTCGCAGCTCTCAGAAACGGGCTAGCAGTTTTCCGGGCAGTTCAAAAACACACACTCATTACAATTCTACCTCTTGCTATCTTTATGCCCATATTCAGGGATGTATCAGCACTGCCGCAGGGGAAAACGCCTGAGCCCATGCTTAAGCCCCAGCATGTCTGCACTGAGCTATACTCAGGGTGTAATTACACAATACACTGTTTTTCCCAAGAAACCTAGATTAAGAGACTTCCCCGCTCATTCTGCGGCCCTGCCAGTCTGCCAACACTGCATTGTGCCCACACAAACTGTTTGGGGATCTGTTTCCCAGGACCTCCCAAAACGCCTGGGGTTAAAAACAAACCCCGTGCAATGGCAGGAATAAGCATCCTCAGGCAGGGAGGAAATTCTTAGTCCAGTCTCGCTGCCAAAGCCCATGCACTGCGTCGCTGCATCCCGAATTAGCACTTGGCTAACTCGGGGAGTTTTTCAATAGCACCCCTGTTCGCTCTATTATTCGCTCAGACAACTCGTTTCTCTTCCCACTGATCTAATATATTCTGCTGGTAGGTTGGGCTTTTCAAGCCTTCTCCGTAAAAACCGACACGTTAGTAACATGCATAAAATTGGCTGTTTTATGAGTTGGACAAAATATGAGGCACCATTAAGAAACAGGGCACTAGACCAAGAAAGCATCATCCCTGAGCACCAATATCCTCATCATTAAGCTTTGGACAGAGCAGTGAGAAATGACTAGGAGAAGTAGACTGGCTAATTCAACAGGAACACCATGCAGATACCCATTAAAAACCGTATTATGTTTTCTTGAAATCCATGTATTCCAAGGTTACTTCATCTCCCCCCCCCCCACGACACCACCCACTCATTGCCCTCAACTCCTAAGAGCAATAACGACTTTGCACATGGCATTTTCTTAGAATTAATAGTTGGCTGGTGTTAACGGCCCTTGGCTACACCTTGGGCCATCAACTCCTCCCAGAGAGCCATTAATCCCAAGGAAATACCCTGCACTTCAATCGTTATGACTTAATTAGCTCAGCACATAATCTGTGGCACTGTAACACAATACCAAAGAGGTTGACTTGTAATTATGAATAAAAAAACTTTCAAGTCAAAAGATTCAAGATACTGTACCAAAACCTAATTAGAAGAATTTTAATGTGCTAATAAATAAAAGATAATTATTTAGGCCTGAATCAGCTCCTTAAGTAAGCAAAGCAGCAGCTTTTGACTTACTGGAGAGCTGGACTGAATCCTTTGTTTTCAACATTATGACGAACGTAGTAGCGGCCAGTGCAATTTCTTTCTGGAGTTACAACCGAGCCATTCTAGAAAGCTCTTCTCATCCACCTTCAGGTCTCTTCGACAATTTTGTTTTCAACATCACCATTCCTCAGAAATTCAAAATCATTCATGCAATGGTTTTCATCCCTTGGAAATTGTTTGTCGGTCCAAAGACCCAAAAAAAAAAAAAAAAAGGACAAAACATCCTAGGCTACTTACTTTTTTTTAAATCTCAAGTAACAACTCAGCTTTAATTCTGAGACTCTTCCTTGTTGATCAAGGAAGACCTTGACCTTGTTGACAGTGTGATGCAAGCCCTCTTCGGAGCCGCTGGACCTATATACTGCAAAGCAAAATGGGTTAAATCCACTGTAGCAAAAAGCGCCCTGTTCTTCCACTTTGACCAGATCCTTGTACCTTGTACAGCTTGTGCAAAATGGATAACCAAAGTTAACGCTTGGACCAAACTGCTAAACTTAACGGCGAGTAGTGCCGCTACCAACCCACCCCAACTTCCTCGGGAGCTGTAGGCCACCTCTCCAAACCTTGCCCTCAACTCACACGGATGAAAAGGCGCCTTGTACCATGGTTGGCCCTCAGCAACCAAGCTTGCATTTCTCAGCAAAGCACCACTTGCCACCGCTTTCTCATGCGCTGTAAACTGCATCAACGAACAACTGTTTACTCCATCAGGAGAGTTTTTGCAGAGGATGAACCCTAAAGGGTTACACAAAGCAACAAATGGAGGATCTGTGACAATGTTCTCCACATGCCACGGCTTTGCACACAGCCAGAAAGAAAAAAGAAAGAAAAAAGAAAGAAAAAAGAAAGAAAAAAGAAAGAAAAAAGAAAGAAAAAAGAAAGAAAAAAGAAAGAAAAAAGAAAGAAAAAAGAAAGAAAAAAGAAAGAAAAAAGAAAGAAAAAAGAAAGAAAAAAGAAAGAAAAAAGAAAGAAAAAAGAAAGAAAAAAGAAAGAAAAAAGAAAGAAAAAAGAAAGAAAAAAGAAAGAAAAAAGAAAGAAAAAAGAAAGAAAAAAGAAAGAAAAAAGAAAGAAAAAAGAAAGAAAAAAGAAAGAAAAAAGAAAGAAAAAAGAAAGAAAAAAGAAAGAAAAAAGAAAGAAAAAAGAAAGAAAAAAGAAAGAAAAAAGAAAGAAAAAAGAAAGAAAAAAGAAAGAAAAAAGAAAGAAAAAAGAAAGAAAAAAGAAAGAAAAAAGAAAGAAAAAAGAAAGAAAAAAGAAAGAAAAAAGAAAGAAAAAAGAAAGAAAAAAGAAAGAAAAAAGAAAGAAAAAAGAAAGAAAAAAGAAAGAAAAAAGAAAGAAAAAAGAAAGAAAAAAGAAAGAAAAAAGAAAGAAAAAAGAAAGAAAAAAGAAAGAAAAAAGAAAGAAAAAAGAAAGAAAAAAGAAAGAAAAAAGAAAGAAAAAAGAAAGAAAAAAGAAAGAAAAAAGAAAGAAAAAAGAAAGAAAAAAGAAAGAAAAAAGAAAGAAAAAAGAAAGAAAAAAGAAAGAAAAAAGAAAGAAAAAAGAAAGAAAAAAGAAAGAAAAAAGAAAGAAAAAAGAAAGAAAAAAGAAAGAAAAAAGAAAGAAAAAAGAAAGAAAAAAGAAAGAAAAAAGAAAGAAAAAAGAAAGAAAAAAGAAAGAAAAAAGAAAGAAAAAAGAAAGAAAAAAGAAAGAAAAAAGAAAGAAAAAAGAAAGAAAAAAGAAAGAAAAAAGAAAGAAAAAAGAAAGAAAAAAGAAAGAAAAAAGAAAGAAAAAAGAAAGAAAAAAGAAAGAAAAAAGAAAGAAAAAAGAAAGAAAAAAGAAAGAAAAAAGAAAGAAAAAAGAAAGAAAAAAGAGCACGTGTCACAGGACACCTGGGAGGGGTGACTGAGCCAACCACAGAGCATCCTGACGCTCTGCTCCCCACAGCACTCCATGTTTCAGGAAAAGTTCAGGATGGTGGCGAAGGCGTCCCTGTCACTTACGACCGGGTTCACAATTAACAGCCCAAAACCAATAACAAAGTTTAACATGCATCACCAATAGTAGTAACAATTAAGAACTAGTAATAACAACAACAGTAACAACATACAATTAGTAACTACACATTCAACTCCATACATAACATGGAACAGGAATAATTACAGTATTTGCAAATACATATATACTCACACACACATATACACACACGTAAGCCAATAAAGAAAGGTACCTGGTGGTTACGCGAGAAGGCATTGGGGAAGGGAGGGGGAAGGGATAAGCAGGCCATGCGGGGGGGGGGGGGGGGGGGGTGCCACTTCAAGCCCAGGGGCTCCTCAGCAGGCTGCACCGGGCAGCATGCTGCCACCACGCACGCTGCACAAGGTGAGGGGGCCGCGCTCAGTCAGTGCACCACCTCCATTCCTTCTCGGGGGGGGACTCATCTGCCCACCGAAGTTGAGGTGGGGGGGGGGAATCCCCAGCTGCCTGACCCAGCGTCCCAGGCCAGGGGGCCTGGCAGCACTGGCTGCGCCTTCCGAGGAGGAGATTTTCACTCGGCGAGAAGCCTTGAAACAAGCCGCCTGGTGTTTTCGAGCCTTGGAAAAGGCCGCCGAGGCGGCTCCTTCCCCAGCCGCTTCAGTGAATTCCCCTCCCTCCCGCTCTCCCACCCACCGACACCACAAGAAACCGCAGCTGCCACAGCACATGCCCCTTTTATAGCTACCCCCCCCCCCCCCGCTTTGGGACTGGAGGCAAGTGATTGGTCGAATTTGTCTGGACCCCGCTCTTATTGGTCCGCTCCCGAGCCCGTGCAGACCCGCCCTCCTTCTGGAACATTCCGCATGATTGACAGGTAACAGCCCAGGGCACCTGTTAGCCCTCCGCCAGGGTGTTAAACTGGGGCAGCAGGAGGTTTCCCCAGGCTGGCCGGGGTCACAGAAAGCACAGGTGACTGACACCTTACACCCACTGCCCAATAAAACCTGTTGTCCTAGCTTTTCCCCTAGACCAAGCCTTCCATCACAGCATCAGCTAGTGCTCTGACAGTCTCGCAGCCCGCCTGACCCATCAGCCCTCGCTCTGTGTTACTCTCCGATGAGTGTCCTCTTTATAACGGCACTTCCACAGCAATGGAGGTCCTCCAGCCTGGCTGCACCTCCTGTCTCTCACACCTCATCTCTAGCAGAGCTGAATTTCAGGTCCCAACCCAGAAAAACGGGAACAGCACCACTCACACCTGTGTTTCACGGTGAAGTGCTTCACGGGGGAAGGCCAGGCGGGGACGCGGGGAGAGGATAATCTTCCTAAACAAGGTGCAGAGCCTCTGTTTTTCCTGCTCTGCTGCTGCCCAGCCCAGCTGATTGCCTTTATTCTCAGGCTTAGTGAAACCTGAAATACTTTTACTGAGCGTGCTACACAACAACACGGAATCAAAACACAGCGAACCACAACCAAATGCTCACTGTCTTTAACGGCTCCCCAAAGTATCCCTAAATACTTCTCCAGAAGTAGCCTGGGCTGTTGCAGCTCCTCCTTCCCGCTTATTGCTCCTATCGCATACTTCTGCTGCCTTTAGGGCAGTGGCTTTTCCCAGATTACATATGCTTTGCAGGGCCAATTATGATCAGTTACGTTCTTTCATTATCGGAGTCACCCAAAGCAAAGACAGACCTCACATTTCATGACGCGGCATCAATATTTCCATCCCAAAGGAGACCCAACCTCATCATTAGCTAGTCGAAGCGCGAAGTGCTTTCAGCCTCCCCCTTTCTCGAAGGGGGACGGGAGAGTGGATTCTGGTAGCGACTGAGCAGAGGGAAGATGAACAGTCTCATCACCGAAAAAAAAGGAAAAAAGGAAAAAGAATTAAAGAAAAGACTGATCCACAGAGGAAGACAAGCTTGAAGAAACAATGCAGATGAAGGGAGCACCTCGTGATTTAAACGCGAGGCTCAAAGGGAAAATGAGATGTCTAAAGTTATTCTTGACTGTTATTAGCTGGGATAGGAAACGAGTTGACAACTAAAAACTTCGTAAACCAGCCAACACCGCACGTTTCTGCTCCTCGGTGTCAAGCAAGCTCCTGGCCCCGCGTGCAACAAAACAGGGAGTCGCCGGGGTCCTCCGAAGAATCACTACGGTTTTGTTCGGGGCTGGCTTGCTTTCTGTGTTTGCCTCGTTCAAATATTGAAATCCAGTGAGCTAAAAATAAGCACCCGGGCAGCCCACAGCCAAACCGGGAGTTTCGCAAGCTGTGCGCCGCAACCTGCCAGCCAGGCATTTTAAAGCTATTTATTAACGATCATGCCCGCAGAAAGATGCTCTAGCAGCACCCTGCTGCCTGGATGTTTGTCTCCCCGTGACACGCGCACGTTCTCCCTCTTTCTTATCATATGGCTGCTCGGTTTTGAGTTGTTTTTATGGGTTTTCACAATAAGGACGCACCCATGCAGTTGAGCTCTCTCCTCCCTCCAGGCTGGCTAATAGCTGCATAATTAAAAGAAAACCTACTCCAGATTACTGGCAGGCTTTGCTAATTGAAAACCAGGTAGATAATCATTTGGCCCAGGAAAAAACCCTACTCACATGCCGTAATATGGACCACCATCTGTCTGTTAAATTAGCCACGGTGAAATATTAACACAGAAACGGCTGGCGCAGGTTATTTCTAAGGAGCGTGGCGTTAACATAGAGGACGTTTCATCACCTCGCTGAAGCTTTCCTCATAAGAGGAGGCAGCTCCTATTCCAAGAAACTACGATACTGCCGCAATGAAGCTTTCTTAGAAAACACGGACCTCAAAAGCTGCGTCCACACGAAAACAGAGGCAACTGGGAAGCTGGCACTGGGGGTTAAACCTACATTCAAGGCTGGGCCGCATCCTCACCCGGTGTGGCGGGCAGCTACTGCTCTAAAGCTCCTTTTTCTCCCCAAAGTGGCACTGCATCAGAGCATGGTCTCTGCGATGGCCTTTCAACCTGCAGACTGAAAGACATGTGGGTAGCTCCCTAACTTCAAGCTTAATAGCAGCAGTAGCAATCGAATTGCATGGGGTATTTCAATCATGTATCAACAAAAAAAAAAGTTTATTCTAACAGAAAGATTTCAACTGTCTGCACTTTGCCCCCCTCCCAATTTCCATCAGTGCTAATGAAAAGAGCCCCTGTTAATGAGAAAAAGGCGTATTTTGCACCATAGCTCTTCCGCTTTTGTAGGCATCCCTCCAGAAACAGAACATTAAACTTCAAATTCATAGCAAGTGCCTTTCCGAGATCTTGGCATCACATTTTAATTCTTTACTTTGACACATAACAACGCTAGCAATTAGTACTGCAAGCAAACTACTTCCCTCCATCTCTTTGATGTTCCTAATTTTTACACCAATTGTTTTGCTGAGAGAGGAAATTTAGGGTTCTCATCCTTCAGGGACAATGAAGAAGTGCTTAATAGTAAAAAAAAAAAAAAACCACACACCCAAAAAGGCCTAACATGAGGCTTGGAATTAAAACCAAAAACCTTTACCTGAAATATTTTAATTACTAGGGTCACATCACCACCTTTTTTTTTTTTTTTCCCGGCAAGAGGTCTATTTTTATTTTCGCTTAGGCATCAGAACAAGGAATGGGCAGAAGTCTGAGAAGAGTATACACGCAGCTCCTGAGGCGAGAGCTCATTTGTGACTCACCAAGATAATTAACAGTTGAGCTGACCCCACCAAGAGTCAAAATGCGTTTTTCTGATTGAAAGGGAACGCTTTTGCCGAAATCGCTCCGCGTCAGTTCAAAACACACTCGCGCACAGGTGGCAGCCTCAGGGAATGCAATCCATCATTACGGACTGCATTTACAT
Source organism: Struthio camelus (assembly GCF_040807025.1). NCBI lineage: Eukaryota > Metazoa > Chordata > Aves > Struthioniformes > Struthionidae > Struthio > Struthio camelus. The sequence continues at coordinate 6,007,817 of NC_090947.1, read as the reverse complement.
TAGGCCGTAAGTAAACAACGGCAAATAAAGAAAATAATATTTGTGCGATGCCTCGATACGCTTCCCTCAGACACGTTCAGGTGTCAGCTGTAATAAATGAAGCATTTACTGGGTGCAGGCGACACTTTAAACAAATCAGTGCAAGTCCCTCAAGGAAACGAGCAGCAGCATATTCAGTAGCGTTTCATCATTTCGGAGCCGGCAGAACGAAGCTGACAAGTACACAAGATAAATGCTTTGCCCTGTCACGCTGCGTCATGTCAGGGAGAACACAAAGCATTGTATGACCTTTGGAGGCGCAGCCCAAAGAAGCCTCCCCTCTCAAGAGGCAAAGGCGGAGAATCCCCCCTCCGAGGCGCTTGTCGCCCGCCGAAACATGCCCCGGCGCTCTCCCTGAAGTGCAGCTTTCTTACACAGCCGCGGTCAGCGCAAAAACCATTTCGCCAACCTCCCGCCCCCAGCCACGTGAAACCAACCCAAAACACTTGCCCTTCAACGTGCTGCCCAGGACCACAGCACGCCCCCTGACACTGCAGGGCATGTTAGGCAAAAATTTTTCTAAAAAGCTAAAAACTACATCTAGCACTTCAAAAAAAGTCACCTTGAGTTCTCAAATAACTGTGAGAATTGCAACCACAGATATTGCATTAATCAGCAGCACAGGAACATTGGATGTTTTTCTCCCTCCCTTTTCTCTCCTGAAAGAGGGCAAGCAAGAGACCAGCCCCAGGAATTACACAGCCTCTCTATGGAACAACCTGCAGCTACCTAGTCTCCACTACAGACCCCTCATTATAAATTATATATATTTACATCAACTTCCCCGCTTTCATACTCGTGCATCTAGTATCTGTGAAAAAGAGAGACAGGTAATTAAGCTATGTGCAAATGTAAAAGGCTGGAATTATCAGTGTATAAAGATACATATGAGAAAGCTAGCCCTTCTCAGGTTACCCACAGCACGCACAAATAGGAAGAAATAATATTAAACTCAGAGAAAGTAAAAGTCTATCTAATTATTAACAATATGCTTAGCATTTGATTTTGAGTGTCACGTTATTATGAATTAATTTAACATTCATTAGAGTTGCTCTGATCATAATGAATTCATCTGTCAATTGCATTGCCCTCAGATAGGCTCCCTTCGCTCCACCATAACCCAGTTGTTAAATGTTAATTAACAAACGCTTAACAACGAAGCACTGGAAGGAACAGTTCGCTAACTGGACGACCCACCCAGCGTTCTGGCCTGCCAAAAAACATTGTGCAAAACAAAACTGCTTCAACATAAAGAATCTCTTCTATTCTTTTTTAGCTTGGTTTCTTCAAAAAGCCAAGTTGCAGCGTGTTGCTCTGTTATAGCACATTGCATCTGCCCAAATGCTCAAAATTCTGGCACTTGCAGGCCAAGCTCAACAAAAACAGACTGCCTAGATCTCCAAAATATTAAAGTTACTCCAGTTACACTATGCTGTAGTTACTATAGGTTTAATGGCAATAGCACATCTCAGAAGTAGCACCTCCGCGTGTTCACCTTTCCTTTGCTATACGTTACCACCACTTTAAGTATAATATGATTGAAAACAGCACGAATTGCTATCTGTGTTAAACAAGAAAACACTCAGCGGAAAAACATAAGAGGAAACCCGAGTGTAACAGTTTATTACAATTGTCCATTAACTAATGCTAAATTGTAATAAAATACTTCTAGGAGTATACACAGCGTCCCCAGGAATACTAAATGACTTCATTATTTGCACAGCTTACAGAGCAAACATCAAATGAATTCATCATAATGGAACTATTGCGAGAAACATTACCCAAGGAAATAAATGTAGGGCAAGAATTGCTCTTACTTTAAATCTTTCAATCTCCTGGAACTTGGTAAGTGCAAGAAGAAAGAGTTAAGCACCCCACTCTTCTTGTATTTAAATTTATGCAAAAAAAAAACACACAAAACTTTTCTTTCTTGCATTTCTGTCTTCCCCAAGCTTCACGTCAACGCTATGGCCGATGCGCCTTGCACCCTGGGGTCCAACAGTGCCACCAGCAGCACAGGGCACCATGCTGACGCCTGGGGAGCTACCGAGTCCTCCGAGGAGCTTCTCCACTGCTGATCAGTGGGAAATGGCAAACTCGAGCAATGCATCTGAAAGCCTCACAGAGGCAAGTGCAATTTTTAAGGAGACGGCACAGCTAAATGGAAATGATATACTTCGCAGAAGGCCTGCAGCCACCAGAAACGAGGGGGAGAGGGAAAACCCCAAAACGGTGCTTCAAAAATGACATGGACAGTTCTGCATACTGAGAAATAATCTAAAGCTCCAGGCATCACGGCCCTTGGGATTACAGCTCCCCCAGTACCTCTTCCGTCAGGATTTCACTAACATACTGCCAGCAGCTGTCTTTTGCAGCCTAAATATTTGGGACTATACCTATTACTTCCCTCTACCTGGAGGCCAGAGCCACCAGACTGAGTGCAGGCATTGCGCACGCTTCCTTGTGCGAGGCACGAGCGGCCCCTTTGCATCAGGCCTTCGTAACTCTCTCCACCTCCTCCTCTTCACAAAAGCTCCCACCTCACCCCAGCTCCCTCACGCAGCAGAAAGCAAGGGGCAGCACGACCTGGATTTTTCTCAATTAAAGGAGCCCCGAGGAAGCAAAGACGACCTAGGGCAATTTGGCTGCCCTTGGGCCCACGTACCTCCTCCGCTCAGTGAGTGGTAGGGCCAAGAACCCTAATTACTTCGGGACGACAGACAGATGCTCAGAAGTAAATTTTCAATGGTCTCTCTTCCATTAGCCCTCTTAAGTGTCTCTTACATTTTTTTCCTTTTAATTTGGGATCTACTTTATTTTACAAGAGAGCTTCTAAATTACCTGAGCTTTGCAATAAATGGTGACAACCCAAGGAAATAAAATAAAATAAAAAACAGCTTGCAGAGAAGTGGCTTGACTACACGGTGCCTTGCTACCGTATAAACCTTTTTATCTTTTTTTTGCATTAAAACACTTAAGCCTCTGAAACCTCTATCCTTTGCTAATTAAGGGTTCGGCTATCTACGTGCCCAAGCAGCCTGTGGGACACAAAAAAAAAGCCACGGATGGACTTTACACTGCTTCAAAGCACAGCCAGCCAAACTTCAATCTCTTGACAGCAGACTGTTCCCCGTTAGCGTGAGCGCGACTGCAAGCCAAGGTCAATTCTTTTCTTTAATTCTCCTCTTTCTCCTTTTTTCAAAGCATGGGAAGAGAGCTTTCGTTATTTCTGCATGGATGCAAGGTGAATGAGGCTGTCGCTTCTCATTGCGGCGCTATTTATTACAGGTCGCTGACATAATACGGCTTTTTTTTTTTTCTTTCTCTCTCCTCCCCTCAATGCAAAAAAAAAAAAAAAAAGAGGCGGGGAGAGGGTGCTTTAGCATCGTCTCACTCACTCGCTTCTTTGAAGGGAATATATGAACAGTTTTTATTTATTTATATAGCGAGCTGACAACTGAGCTGCATCGGCTTGTTTTCAGAGGTCTCCTGCTGAAAAAGGCAAGTTACCCTGTGATTACGAGGATTAAGAATCCACATGCATAACAGAAGAAAAGAGTACACTTTTGGAAGAGAAACCAAAAAATTAACCCCTTCAGGCCAGGGAGCTAACAAAGAAAGGAAAATTTACATCAGTATCAATAGTGGCGGGGTGGGGGGGGGGTGCGGGGGGGAAACGTATCGTCGGCTTGCTCCTGCGTGAGCCAGATTCACAATGGGGGAAAAAATAAGGTAATAAGAAGTAAGGCTGCACATCCTCAGCCAGTATAACTCAGCACCCTTGCTGCACCAGAAGGGCAGCTCCTGAAAGCTGGTCTGGTTTAAGGGTTAGTTTTAGTCTCCCCCAGTAGTTCCTCCAATTTAATTCATAGTTCCAGATGAAAAGATTTTATAGATCTCTGTTCTGTCTTGAGATGAGTTTGCCTAGAGCTCCAAGCAATAAATTGATGATAAATCAATTTGCCTATGCTGTGCTGTGCAGTCTGCTTTTTTACCCATACGGCGCCGAGAGCTGTGTATAAAATACCATATTCCTTATTTGTTTTTAAATGCAGGCTAACGCCTCTAAAAATTAGGAATATCCACAGCCTTTGTCTTTTTTTGTTATTGATGATGATTCAGAACGGCATGTAACGTAGTTTATTGCGGGGCCAGATTGCCAGAGAACGGAACCTGCAGCGAAGGCTGGGGAAGCGGCGGCAGCAATTTAGGACGAGCTAGACCCAACTGCTCGCGTGTTAACACAACACGCAGAGGCTGGCACGCAGCTCCACGTCAGGCCTGACAACACAACCCACCAGCCCTTGCAGGGCTTGTAAGTCATTTAACTAATTCTCACCCTCGAGACCAATACCTGACTCGGAAGAGAGTGACTCGGTATCCTCGTGTGTATCAATGTTATCGCCAAATAACGTATTTTAACCCTCTCATCTGCATTTTCTCCCAGCAATATCCATAACAAAGCAAAGCAGTTGTTATGCAGCGGGGAGAGCTATTAGCTCCTCGGGCTGATAGTATAATTAGTGTTATAATTTACACAGTGCATTTCTATCCTCTCCTACCCCAAAACACTTTACAGACACAAACTTTTCCTCCAGAGGACACCTGCCATGCCAGCCCGAACCCAAACTCTCCACTAGAAATTCATGCCTTGGAGAAGCTTCCTCAAGCCTTAGCATAAGCAGGACAACTTATCCTTAAAACCAGCCGTAGAAATAACACCTGCAATGCCGACTCCACGGCGCAAGCTTGGAAATGGTTCATTTTGGTCATACAGAGGTAGATGCAACAAGCAGCACCATCATAACGAAGGCCAGGCCGCTCGGTCGATGTTGCAAATTAAAAAGGACGGTGGCTTGCAAATACAACTTGGCGCTAGCACGGGATTGCAACCGCAGCTTCTAGCAACGCTACTGTCACAGGAAAGCACGATGCCCCACTTCACCCCAGAGTGCGAGAGTCCACATCAGCTGCTTCTGCCCTCCAGCCTCTGGGTTGATGGCTTTGGTCAGTTAGGTGTCACCTTCCCAAACGTCTCCTCAGGAGCAAGCCTCTGGTGGGAACATCTAACCATTGGAGTACAGGTGCCAAGTAACACTGCAGACTAGCGCCTGTCCTGCAGAGGAATAAAAATACACCAAGAAGGGGGCAGCTGTCTCCACACTAGGACACCGCAAAGCTTGAAAGCGCAAAACACACTGGATTTGCACGGATGGGGCCTCACCCTCACGCAAAGTCGGGGGCTTGGATTGGACACTCCAGGCAGGATTTAATGAGGCTTCTGTGCATCTAACTCACATTGGTTTCAGGAGGGACCTCTGGGAAACAGCTTTTGCATCTTAACCTGGCTAAGGGAGATCAGGGCTGCACAGCAGCGACCAGCATTTCAAGCAGGCACCAGCCACCTTGCCACAGGCCAGCACAGACGTGGAGCCACTCTTGACACTGCGAGGAAAAAATTCCAGCCAACCATTCCCTTTTTTCACATATATAAAAACTTATAAACGCAAAGGCAAAGAGACAGTCGTTTTGCACAAGCGACCTCTGCTCTGCAGCCTGCTTTGGGGTCAAACCCAGAGACTTTGCTAACCCATGGCTCTTCTCTGGTTCGCAGGAGGTTTCAAAAGGCGGGGGTCTCTGACAGCAAACTCCAGCGGTCCCGTTGAGGAGCTTTGCCAAACCCTACTTCTCGTGCGTGAAAAGAGCCACGCAGTTGAGCCCCGAAACCAGCAAGCGTGACAGGAACGTGCATGGGAAGGCACACCATGTTTGGATGACCCCTGGGAGAGGAACACGGCGCTCTGCTCTGCGGGCACAATCTGGACATTAGCATTTCCTTCATCCCAACTAGCAAGCTGCATAAGCACATTCCTTTCTCTAAAGGCACGAACATCTATTCCTTCCTTGCGGGTAGCACCAAATTTTGATAGCGAATCATCGCCGCTTATCTCTGGGGGGGGGGACACAGCCTGCGTGCGTGAGTCAGTTTAACAATTCTTCTGTTCTTCTCAAAGATCACATTAATTCTCTCTCTACTAACATCTGGAGCAGCAATAGCTATATAGAGGCCAAAGCCTTGCTAATCTGGGCGCTGGGGGACGGTGCCAGACGAACGAGAGCTTGCATTACTGCAAAGTGCTAGTTGGGAGTATTTCTACATATTCTGCAGCCAAGGTTTTGAATACTTTCACTGAAAGCAAATATTTTGGCAGAATTCCAGACAAAACAAACACAAAGCGAAAAATAACTGTAAAGTGTGTGCATATATACAGTAAACACAATTGTTTTTGCAGTGGTAAAAGCACCACATTAGATGGTGATCTGAAGATTATAAATTCCAGAACAATGAGGTTGCATGTATGTTAGTACATCTTAAGTTTAATAGAGGCATGCAAACATATACCCTTTATACCCTTTTCAACAACTGCCAGTGAATCGGATTTGGACCTGCAATGATGCCGCAGAGAAAGCAAAGCCCAGCGCACTGAGGTTGGGATCAGGAGACTCAACTGCTACTTTTGGCATTGCTACCGACTTCTGCAAGCACAGATACATCACTTCGCTGTATCGCATCTTTTTCTAATACTCTTCAGCTTTTAATTAGAAAGCCTTTGGCCTGCAGACTACCCACTGTTCTTCCCACTGTCGCATTGCATGCGTTACCTTGACAGCAATACTAGCCCTGGTTGCAATGCTATAGAAATAGACTGAAGAGTAATAAATGATAGTAATATAAGGATTCTCCTCTACAGCTGTGGAGGATGGCAAGCATCTCTAGGAGGAGGCAGCAGAGAGTCACTGACGGATGAACACAAAGCAGCAACTTTTTTTTTTCTGGCTCACCTGCAGCTGAAAGAACACACGTGCCCACAACTTTAATGCTAGATGTGCAGCTTGCCGTGCATTTACTGAATACTTTCATGTAGCTTCACGTGGGTTTGAGGTTTCTGTATTTTAATTATCTGGTGCTTATTTATCCATTCCAATCAGGCAAAGTTGCTAATAGGCATTCTGCACAGCAATGAACTACTGTGCCACAACTCGCAATTGGGAAGTACTTCTCATCAGATGCTCATTGTTTCGTTCTAATTGGAAGTGTACTGACATGTATCAAGTTTCAGAGGGAGAAAGACATTTTTTCCTTCACTTACAGAGGCTTGTCACTAACATTAATTGAAGAGAAAATGAACAAGGTTTGTGAAAAGGAGACAGGAATGGAAGGCAGCAACATAATGCAGCCACGTCGAGAAAGCTGTGTTTGCTACAATGCATATTCAAAACCCAATTTGCAAAATTGGTTAATTTTGCATACAAATGGACAGTTACACGTCTAACTGACCATTTGTGCAAGCAATTACATGCACGATTACCTGATTGCATAATTGTGTGGGCCTAATTTTGAAAGTGGGCCTTGTATTTTCTGTTGAGCACAAGTGCCATATTTAATAAACAGATATTGACTACTTTGAAGTATAATCACCAAGACCTACTCATTCAAAACCAAATATTGACAAAACATGCTGAAGGTTATATTTACTCCAAAAGACTATCATGTAACGGTAGTGTAAAGCAGCACATGCCCACTGAACTGAGCCACAAGCTTCTCCTGCTGAAACTTTTGGTCCTTGGATTTGTAAAAGCCAGGGGCATATATGACGACATACATGGCCACGTATATCTGTATAAACATTCCCGATATCTTCATCTCAATCACTGGCAAGTTTTCTTATTATGGTTAATTTTTTCAGTGGAAGAGCTGTTCTTAGGCATTCTTGCTGCTGAAGTCACATTCCAGGGAGGAAATCAAATTTTAAAGTACTTTAAAACACCATACCGTTAGCAAGCCAATTGCAATTTGCATGTGTAGTTTCATCAGCTCAACCCTGAAGATCAGGTGAGATTCAGGCTTTAAAGTATTAGGTGGAATGGGTATTTTGCATATGTGATTTAAGTGGTTAATGCCCCAGACCTTAGCATTGTCTTCTAAGGAGAGATTTCCATGTAAACTTAATCATCCTAAAGCATTTTCAGCCAATCACAAGGAGCATTTTTCTTCTACGGAACAATACCAAAGACCATCTGTTTTCATGTGAATGTCATCCACGAGTCTCTCTTTTATATATTAACCAAAAGCTCTTGAAGATAAGCTGTCGGCAGACTCAGGTTTTGGCCAAATTTCAATTTTCTGTGTGGATGATGCATTACATTTAAGACGCTCATCGCTACTGCAGGCAAAGCAACATAGCAATTACTAAGCTATTTCTGACTTACAAATCCATAAGTAATTGTATTGTTGGAAACCCAAACTTGGTGGGAAAGAAACGAAGTCCAGTTAAAAACAACAAAGACTAAAAGACAACTCGGTAAGCTCCAGCTCCCTTGGGATGCACGTCAGTGAAAAAAAAAGCACCAGACCTGAGAACATGATCCTGGAGCCTTACATACACTTGTCAAGGCCTGGAAAAAAGCAACTCTAATGCTCTCACATCTATATTCAAGCCATCACACCTACAGGTAGACCATGGAGAAAATGGATAGAAATTGCTACCACCGCACCAGGAGTAGAGGCGTTGCAACTGGGGTGGGGGGGGAAGACATTTTTGCACTAGCTGTAAACTAGCCTGTAGGGACCACAGTGGAGATGGGGACGTTTGTGCACATAACAACACTCATCCGCATCCACACAGCTGGGCTTAGACAGCCCATGCTCATGCTTTTGCTGCTATCCTACTAATTACTGTTATCCTACAGTCTATACAAACACCAGCATGGATTTGCTTATCTGAGCTGCGTGACACTTTGGAGCAGCCTGCAGTCTCACCTCCCAGATTAATGCATGGCTTGCAGAGCTGTATGACTGTCACGGTCCACGCACACAGACCAAATCAGCAGCAGCAGAGCCTTGTTTCACTTAATTCTTTCGGTCCGTTGTCTAAAAAAGGCTTAATACCCCAAGCTCTTCAGGTTTTTTAGACTCCTGAGCTCAAAGGTAACACGGTAGATCATGAACCAGGACCTTTCCCAGACAGCGGGTACCAACCTTGGTGGTGTTCAAACACTGCTCTCCAGGAAATCCAGGCAGGTCTCTTGAGCACCAAGGGAAGCTGCTTTGCCCTGAAGTCTTCGTTCTCCAGACTTCTGCAGGGCTCAAGGCAGCGCTTCGCCGACTACCATCCCTGCTGCGTTTCCTTCTCCCATCACTGCTCGCCGCTAAGGCCCATGTTTTTATCAGCAGTCCAGCGCTCGCCTCCTATTTCAGCTCACACCTCACGATGAGGAGCTGCTGGAGGAGCCCTGGTGAACAAACTGAACTTCTCAACAAAAGCCTTTTTTTTCCTTCCTAGAAGAGCGGGAACTGAAAGACAAGACGCAGGACTGAGCAAGGGGGAAGATGCCAACCACCACGGTGCCCGGCCCTGAGAAGTGCTGCCAGACCCACGTCTGAGTTTCTCTCTCGCCCCTAGAGAAATGCTGCCTTCAACAGTCCCAAGTTTGGCTCACGTGATCCAAAAAGTTGACGTTGCCCCAGAGCCTCCCAAAGAAACGTTACCTGGCAAAGTACGTGCTTGAGCCTGTGCCGCTACATAACTGGGGTTTCACTCCAGATTTGAGTGATTTCATTGTGTCACCACAAGACAGTCCCACCAGATCAGGAAAACTGAGTGGAAACGAGTATCAAGGTGATTCTCATGTAACCACCCAAAAATGGGAAAAGTCCAGAGTAAACAAGTCGTTAGGGACCAGAGCCTTCTGCCCAAATGAACTGGACTGGTCTGGGTCTACAGAAATCACATGCCCAGGCCTTTACTCAGAGAAAAGCTGCTATTTATAAAGCTTTTTTCTCATGTCTATGAGCCTTCAGCAAGAGTGACGTTATTCAAGTTGACAGCAAAAGTTTGGCAAGATCATCTTCCAGAATCAAAAAACACCCACCTGGTAATTGTTCTACTGTAGCATGAGGCATAACCCACATATTTAATGCTTTAACCACATGTCATGACAGCAGAGTGAAGCTATTAGAGGCTTAATAAACCCATTTTCCCCCTCTCCAAAGTCACTAACGTTTGCCAGATGTTGGAAAACCACATGCCATCCAACCCCTGAGTAAAACGTTGAGAATGGACTAAAAAAATATTGATTGGAAAGATAGTAACCCTTGGACTTTTTGCCTCCCGTTTCTTGAGCTGCAGGAGCTTTAACTTTTCTCTGCACACACTGCAGCTAGAGAGAGCTTTCTTTCTTCATGTGAAGGCTAAGCTTCCCAGGACTCCAAGACCTGGGGGATAAAATTAACGTGAAGAAATCTGCAGCCAATAACACTGCATATATCTATTTGGAAATCTCAGAAAAACCCAAAAACAAACAAAAAACACCCACATTCTCCTACCGTCCCCAAACTTCAGTTATTACAAGATTGCAAATGCTAATAAAAATCCACGTTATTAAAGGTTAAAGCTGCGTACCAAGACCCTTGGGCAGCCAGAACCACTCAGTACAGATGCGATTTTGTTTCCTTTCTGAGGAACTAGACTAAGCCACGGAAAGTGCAAAGCATCACCACAGCTGCCAGCGGCTCCACAAAAACCCATGCTGTGTGCACCACGCTATCCACGCAGCGCCCGCATTTTATATCGTGATATAACAGGGTTTCATAGCCACAGCTGACGCAACACTGGAAGCAGATTTAGCCCTTGTCTTCAGGAGGTCGTGCAGCACTGGGGCAACTGAAACACTGTAACAGTTACTGCCTTTCCTTAAACTTTAATAAAGTCATGGTTTTCTAACGTGATCACCTCAACACGAGATGCAGCTCTTGGATGGCACCACAGCTGCGCAAGGCTGTTGCGGGCTGGCGGTAGTTGTAACCGTGTTACATGGGTGGATCCAAGCGTGCCTAATTTTAAGAGTAGCTCTAAACTCCAGGAGACAAGAGAGGCAGCTCTGGCACCAAGCAATCCAGGGAGAAACTTGGGGAAACTCCAGTCACCCGAGAGCAGCCCGCTACAGACAGGCTCTCGCTCAAGGAACAGAGCGAAGGAGAATGAAAAGCTGTGATTGCGTTACTTGCGATTTGTTTTGAAAAAACCTCGGTTTCTGCTCCTGAAACATTAACTCCCTCATTCCTGCAAACCCTGCCGGCTTCGAGAGCGCGGCTCCCACGTTACACCACCAGTGCCAGAGTTGGGCCCCGAGACATTTCATCGGGACTTGGCGAGGAGCGACTGAGTCAGCTTGCAGCGGGCGTGAAATAGCAGGGATCAGATTGCAATTTGCTAAACAGAATTAGCTGCACACCCTTCTGTTTGTGCATCAGTTTCTCTTGCTCACGATGTGCTAATTCAGGCAACAATCACTACAGCACACAGAGAGAATAATAAAGGTGCCTTTCAAAAAAAGCAGCCATATACGTTAATTTGTCTTCTTCCAATAAAATTCCATGGCTTTTTCCAAACGCTCAAAAACATACATCCTCTAAACATTATTAATAGCTCCTAAAGAATTATATCTGCCCACCAATCACTTCAGCTTCCTACTCAATGGCAAGTACATTTTTAGAGCATTAAATATATCAACAGGGACAATGGTTGCTAAATTTGAAGTCAACAACAACTGGAAAACCTTAGCTACTCCACTGATATTTTTATGTGCTACAGAAATATCTCTTGACATAAATGAGCCCTTTTTTCAATCCTTCCAAAAAGATAATAAAATAATACTGAGTTCTAAATACTGTCACACATCCTCAGCAAATAGCAATTTAAATTTAGATACGTACATTTTTCCTGCCAAAGATAATGAGCAAAAATATCCATAATTCAAGTTCGCATAGTCAAAAATTGAAAATTTTAACGTTAGGGCTGGCTGACAGCCACAGCACAACCGACACACAGCTGCCAGCCCGTGGAAGCTCTCGGGGAAGGGGTTAACACAAAATAACTCTCACCAACAAATGCTTATCGCTGCATCTGGCCGCTACGCTAACCTTAAAAGATTACTAAGATATTCCATTAGCATACCAAACACGCTACATAAACTTTTACGCTTAAAATGCTCGATATTTCGGCATAATTTGAATTAATGGAAATTGAGCATTAGGATGCGTATCAAGTTAAGTACGACGATTTGTCTTCCTGTCCACGCGTCCGAACGGCTCGATCCTGCCGGTCCCGACCCCCGCCTCGGAAGCTACATCTGGGGGAGCCAAAGGTCCTCAGCCACTCGCCAGGGTTCAGGGAAGCCAGGTACCACCACACATCCCTCCTCCCGGCACTTCCAGCTCCACGCACCCTCTCCAAGGCACTAAACACACGCTGCAACGTAAAGCACGCACGAGGGACTGCAATACGCGTTCAGGTACATCGCCAAGCTAAGGGTGCTGGCCCCGCAGTAGAGGCTTCTTCGGAAAAACAAACTACAAGTAGGCGGCAATGCCATTTTGAAGAGGCCTGAAGGAGTCATAGTGGAAGCTGACGGGACATAAGCGGGTCTCAAACTTTATCCAGCGTATTGTCACCGACTCCCAACAGGAGAGCAACCGTCCCTTGAAGGGATGTTACAGCTAAGGTTGCGTTGCCATTTCACAGGGCTTTAGGCTTTTCAGACTTACTCAAAAGGATTTGCTCAAAAGGGCAAGCGTTTATTTTTTGCTGAGTGCGAGTTCCCCCCCACCCCCTTTCAGCCTCCCTCCACTTCACCCACTCCCTTCATGGATCTTTAACTTTACAAAACTCAGGGAAGGACACAGAGGAAGAGGAAAAAAAAGGTGGGGGGAAGAGAGAGAGAAAGAGATGTCAGGTATCACAGTTCTTAATAGACATTTATTAGGCAATTTAGTCGAGCAGCTGTGGCTGAGGGTCAGATAACGTCCTGGAGTGCTAGAGTGGCCTCCCCACATTAATTTAAACCCTCTCAGCAGCATATTGCACAAATCAGTGCCCTTTGGAGCCATGCCGGGGGCAGAGCAGCAGCATAAATACGCCGCCGCGCATCAGCTCTGCTCCTGCCTGAGCAACCCACGCGGGGCCGAGTGGCACCCAAGGAGACATGGCCTCCTCCAGTCCCATCTGGCCCTATCCGCTTGACTTTGTTATTCTTCTCTTTTATACTAAAGGCTGGGTGTATTGCAGAAAATTGAGACACTGGATTTTATGGCAGCCAAGTACATGCCACCCCACTGGCACAGACAGCAGCTCAAGTGCCTTTGGCTTGTGAAAAACTCCCCAAGCGAAACTTGGGAGAAGAGGAGGTTGCTCGTAAGAAACATCTACTGATGCTTTTCCTCCCTGTTATCTGAAAATGGAAGCAGAGAGTCACTAACAGACCACAGCATAAGAAAACTACCCCCCACCGCAGAGCGGGACCCACAAGTCTCTCCTCCACACAGACCCAGCCAAGGAGGCTAGAGCCAAGGGATGCAGAAACCACACGCTGGCCCCTTGTTTGGAAACTGCCCTTGCAGGGATACCCACAGAGGGCACACGGGACAGGTTTCGTCGGTGCCTGGCAAGGCTGTGAATTTCCAAGCATCATCAGCTCCCGCATCCATCCATCTGCAGTTTTCGGACGCCCAAGAAGACGGGCTCCCCACATCCAAAGGAGGGGTCGATCCCGCTCGAAGTGGCAGTGCGCCAGGATGGTTAAAACCACATGCCACAGCCCACCAAGACAGTAAGAGCAACAGATAGGTAGCGAGTTTTCAGTCCTTAGGACCTGGCTCTAACTCTGATCCTGCGAAGGGCAGTAAGGAAGTCCCCTACATACTGCACTACACGAATACAGTATGGCTATGCATCCTGTTTCCGGGAGGGCAACTTCCCAAGCTCTGAGCCATCAGAGCACGCTGGACCACCACAGCGCTTGACCCATCCCTACATCCCTCCCCAGGCATCAGCTACGGGGTCAGTGCTGGAGGCAGATGCTGGACCGTGGCCGGCCTCACGGGGACTGGTACGGCGCGCCTCCGTCGTGCCCTGCCGGCTGTGTCCAACTCCCATCCCAGATGGGCATTTGGGAGATTTTCTGTAAGATACATACACACAACACCAGCTGGTGATGAGCTACAGAAATTACATCACTGTGCGACAACAGCAAGTGTTACAAAGCTGATTTATTGGAAAAAGACTAAGAAAGATCTAGTTATATATGCCCATCCAGTTACTGCACACCCAGCTGCACAAGTCGGGAGAAAGAGGAAACAAAACAAAATTCATAGTTTAGAAATCTCTAAAACTGACCTTACTGAAGAGGTCTACATGATGTTTTTAAAGGTCTGATAAGGACTGCATCCTCTAGAAGTTTGGGGCATATTTTCCCCGTTTACTTTAATTCCCCATCTACCTCTATTGCAAGAGGCTTGAAACACAGAGATGAAAAGCAGGTATCGCTGAAAAGGGGAAACACTTCTTGATAGTCTTGGGGAATGAATTTATATTCTTTAGATGTATTTATAAACTTGGTATTCTTACAGCATGAATTTACACAGCAAGTAGTACGTGCTCTTACAGTTTGAATAACGGACCTGCATGTCCAAATGACTCCCATGGTGCTAGACCACTATGTAACACTGATGCAGAAGTCATCAGTCCTGGACTTTGTACCCAGTTTATGCAGTGGGAAGAAGGAAGAGTTTCTCCGGCAGGCTAAAAAAAAATTTTTATATATATATATATATAAGTAGCTGTTCAAAGTTTTCAGGAGGTATGGCACATGCCCCATATGCCTGGCAGCGATGAAACGAGACTGTGAGAGAGGCATCGGCCCTTCCACACAACTCATCCCAGGGAAGCCACCTCTCAGCCCAGCACAAGGGGGAGCATATATCTGCTTGTCCAAGCCAAAAAAAGGGAATAAACAAACATCAGAGATGAGGTTGCTGAAGTCATGAATCCTTCCAGAAGACGCTGGTATCCCTGTGGGATAATACAGCTCCGACTACGCGGGTGCACATGATATCCTACAACAGCCTGCACTCATTCGCGAGGCTAACTTGCAAGTCGAGGAGAAGTCGGGCCAGTGCACACCTCAAGGATTTAATCAGCACAGGTATGACAGGGAGCCTGCTCCAGCGGGAAACCGCACGGCAGAGCTCAGCCTCCGCAGGCTCAGCCTATGCCACAGGGAAAAGTGGACACCCAGGAGGGCCTTCACCAGCAAAGCCTTGTCAATGCAGTGCAAGAAGGCTTAAAGCCTTCCAGCAGAGCTGCTGTTGCTTTACCTGGAGCCTTACAAATATGAATTTAATACTGTGCAAACACACGGTTGTATCTATGCATGCAGGCACACAGCAGGTTCAGGAGCTGCCAGGGGAACCATTATATTTCACCATACCAACCGCCACGCACGAGGCAGCTGCTATGCTAAAGTGCATAAGCAGACGGGAAAGGGATCATTGCAACGCCGAGGCACCTGTGTTTTGAGGTCAGAAAGGGCCAGGATGAACATACAAGAGGAAAAGCATGGGCTACACCTTCCTTTTGAAGGAGCGCTTACATTTTAGAAGGACCGTCTGATCCGAGCGAACGGCATCAAGCAACAGGGCATCTACAGTTTCTTTTCTTAGCTTGTCCCTACACTTACTGTGCTAACTATTAGAAGCACGCAGTTTAAACTTGGCCATCTTCAGCTTCCCGACATCAAGTCTGGTTCTGACTTCCTGGCCACCTAAACAAGTCCTCTAGTATAAAAAGAGAGAAATCCGAACTCTGCTCCCCATTTTAAGCGCCATCAATTAAGAGTAAAACATCCTAAATGCCTTTTTTTGAAGTCAACTGAGCTCTTTCAGTTGCTCCTTCGAAGCATTTTACAGCCTTTGAGTTATTCTGCCCGGTTGTTGTGGGGCTTTCCCTGTCCTCCCGTAAGCGAGGGCACCAGAAGTGGGGCCCAAGGCTGGTCTGTCCCCCTTGGGGACACACAGGGCCCTTTCCCCAGCCTCGAAAACCGTCTCTGCAACTCGGGGCTGCGCGTCCTCCTGCCAGGGAGCTCCTGGGGGCTGCTGCCACCTACAGATGCTGCCGCAGCACGACTCCAGCACACGCCGGCGCGCGCCCAACTTCCCAAACACCCGCCGGCGGCTCCCCAATGCTAGCAGCGACCCGCACAGCGGTTTTTCCTCAAAAAGCCTTTCCGGACAGGACACGCACGAGCTCCTGAGGACAGGCTGCACTCACACACACACCCCGTGCACATCCTCGCTATGGGCTGATTAAATTTGCTTTTCAGTAGCAGGAAGACTTCCCCTCCACACTTCCTTTTTTTTTTTTTTTCTCTCTTTTTTTTTTAAATCTAGCATCCCCTAAAAACTAACAGGCTTCGAGCCGCAGGAGAGAACAGGTCGCTAAATTAGGGGCTCTGGCTAATTCCCAGTAAGAAAATTGAGGGCACGCTTAAGAACAACTCAGCATCACAAATTAAGGTCAGGAGCGCAAAACAGCACTCGCAGCTAAACTCGGCGCACACCCGCACGGTGCCGGGCCCCGCGCACTGCCCCCGCTCACGGGGACCGAGCGGGACGTCAGACCCTTTCACCGCTGCCTCTTCCCACTTCTCTACCAAGCGACCATCCGAGGAAGGGATTCTCTGCCTGACTTGTTAGTGCCAAGTCTCGTTTTGTTTGCTCACAGGCGTGTAATTCGGGTCCTTATTATCACTGTTTTCACATTAATTACAAGCGCAGCTCTTGGTGCCAGAATCCATATGCACGAACATCAATTATCGCCTCTTTAAAATAAATAAAGAGCAGTCCCGGCTAAGTAAGTCGCTCAGGTACTCGGCAGCTCCGAGAGCTGCCTCGCGCCGCCGGCTGCCGGAGACGTCCAGGTCCCCGGCACAGCTCAGCTCGGGACGCCAGGGGACGGCTGCGGCCGGAGCCGCAGACACGGAGGGCAGCGGGACTCCCGTGCTGGACCCGGAGCCCCTAACAGGATGCCGTCCCCTCCAGCAAAAAGCTGAGAGGAGACTTCCCCTCTGCAGACAGCGAGCCCTTTAGCCGCGGAGATAGGCTGAAACTCCCAGTCAATATTTACCGTGCGTTTGCAAAGGCGCTCACAGCTCAACCTAATTTTAGCCATGGGACAGGCGTCGGGGCAGAAGGACCAGGAGAGGCGCCAAGGAGGGCGGCTGCAAAGCCGCAGAGATGCCCCTCTCCAAAGGCACGGGGCACGTCCCGCCTGACGCGGCCCGGAGAGCGGCAGCGGCCCGAGGTCACAGCCAGCGCGCAAATCGGCCTGAACGCGCTCTTTGCTGGGGGGGGGGGGGGGGGGGGACAAAAAGTGCAAAAACATTTGAAGTACAATTAATTTCTTGGAGCAGCTGATACTTCAAACAGCGCTAAGTTAATTTGGCTGTAATTATTTAACAACTCAGCAGTCCCCTATATCACAAGAAGGACTTAATTCATCAGCTATTTTCAAGCAGAACAAAGGCTCGCCAGCTTCCAGGTAACAGCCCAAGCTGTTTGGCTCACGTGACCCCGTCTGAGCTGCGCACCGCAAACATTATACGCCTGTGCACGCAGATAAAAGAAATCAAAAAAAAAAAATGTATTTATGCATTTACATCTCAACCAACAGACACAGGGTAATGAAAACCAAAGTTTGCACGACCGCTCACTCGCATGAGCGGAGCTGCCGTCATCTCCCTCGACGCCCTGCGAGCCAAGGCAGCGGGCAGGGCCCGAGCCAAAGGCTGCCGAAAACCAGGGTTTTAGCCCCCAATTCGACTGGGCCCTCAATACTTCAAGAGCAAAGCCCACCTGCCCAGCCTGACTCACTGCTGCAGCGAGCGCCAAGCAGAAAGAGCCACTCGAGAGCAGACACTGGCCGCAGCGGCCCCCAAGCCCCTTAAAACACAAAGGGTCGCTCCAACCCTGTTATTTTAATAAATGGATTTCCTTTTTACACGCTGCAAGGAACAGAGGCTTTTTTTTTTTTTTGGACCAAAAGCAACCAGGAGCCTTCCTCCGAGGCGGCCTTGGGAGTCGGCGCGGGGAAGCGACGCAAGCGCCCCTGGATCGATGCCTTTTATTTTCACTCGGGTATAAATCTGGGCAACGGAGTGGCTCTGCAATTGTCCACTCAGCCAGCCATATCAGATTGATCAAAAAAGGAGGACTGGAAAGCGACTGAGCGAGCGCCAGCAGTGCCAGAGTGGAAGGTTGCTAGGGGAGAAATAACAGGAAAGAGAAAGGGGGAGAAAGGGGAGGCTACCAAAAAGAAAAAAAAAAAAGTAGAAGATGGAAAAAGTATCAAGTCAGTGGAAGAAAGAGGCTGTGCAGGAAGAAACAAGGAGGGAGGTGAAAAAAAACCACATGCCTACCACGGAAAACAGCAAACAAGAGCCTGGGAAATAAGGAAGGCAGTATTCCTTTACCTATTAAAGCCATAGGAGAAGAAAACCTAAGAGCAAGCAGCAGCAGAAGTCTGGTGTTTTGCCTCTCCTGATTTCAAGAATTAGGAAACGATCGCCCGCCGAAGAAGGAAAGCACACGCTAAAAGCAAAAACGCCTGCGAAACCCAGCTAGGAAAGCTGAATTTAAAAACCAAAAAAAAAAAGAAAAAAAAGAAAAAAGCCGGGACGTGCTTATTTGACTTCTCTTCAAACACAGCACCCTCTCCGTGACATAAAACCCCGAAATACAAACCCAACCGCGCGAACGAGGAGCTGCCGCCCCAGCGCTGCCCAAACGACATGAATTCTGCGGAATTGCCAGGGAAAGTCCCGTCCCCCCCCCCTTGCCCCCCGCGGATGCCGGGGGGGGGGGTTCACGGGCCCCCTTTCCGCAGGAGCGGGCGCTCCCCGGGGCCCTGCCGTGCGCTGCTCGGCCGCTTCCCCGAGCCCCGGCGCGCAGCCCGGCCGCGCACGCAGCGGCGCAACTTTTCTCACGGCCGCAAGTTACACGCGCCGCCGCGCTGCCTCCGCGCGGGTTTGCTTGCGTGCTGGGGTTGGGCTTGGGTTTTTTCCTCTCCCCCCCCACCCCCAATCTCGCTTCTTCTTCTTCCTCCTTTTCTCTGAAAGGGATTGAAGCGCGCTGCGCGCAGCTCGCGGCGCTGGGGGCCCCGGGGCGCGGAGCCGGGCGCGCACCGCCCGCGACCCCCGCGCAGCGCCGCGGCAAAGGGCCGCCCGCCGCCAAAGCCTAGCGACTGCAGTCCTTAATAATAACGGGAATAACAGGGTCCTCCGCCCCCGTGGAGGCAGCCCCCGCCGGACATATCCCCCCCCCGTCCTCCTCCCCCCAAGACCCCGGCCGCGGTTTTGCTCGCCGCCCGCTTTCACTTCCCCGCGGGACCAAACTCGCGGCGTTTGCGCGGCCGCGGAGAAGTTGGAGGGAGGCGGGCGAGCCGCTGCGCGCTCCCCCTCCGCGGGGAGCAAACAGCAAAATAATAAGTAGCTGGTGCCTGAATACTTCTTTTTTCCCCCCCCCCCCCTTTTCTTTTTCCGCGCTCCTCTCCGCGCACCCGGCCGGGGGGAGGGAGGAGGGGGGCGAAAGCGGGGCCCCTCCGCGGGGGAGATCGCGCACCCACCTGCCTGCGCCGCGGCGGCCCGCGGGGAGCCGGCCGCCGCCGCCAGGACGCAGCTCCACCACAGCAGCCCCCCGGCCGCCGCCGCCGCCGCCGGCATCGCGCCGCCGCCGCCGGGGCAGCTCCGCTCCGCTCCGCTCAGCTCAGCGCTGCCGCCATCGCCTCCGCGCAGCCCCGCGCAGCGCCCGAAAGTTGTCCGCCGCCCCCCCCCCCCTCCGCGGGCGCGCTGCGGCGGCGGGGGAAGCAGCCAGGCGGCGCGGCGCCCGCTGCGGGGAAATACGCGCGCGGGCGCCGCGCGGAGCGGAGCACCAGCACCAGCAGCAGGAGGAGGAGGAGGAGGAGCGGGAGGAAGGAGGGCGGGAGCGGGGCGGGGGCCGGCGGCGCGCTGGCCCGCCCCGCCGCGCCGCGCCGCGCTGCGCCCGCCCGCACCTGCGGAGCGCGCCGCGTACCTGCGCGCTCGGGGCGGCGGCGGCTGCCACCGTGCGGGCGCGGAGCAGCGCGGGGGCGACGGTGCGCGGCCGGGTGCGCGCGGTTGGACCCGGCAAAAGTGAGGGGCGGCGCGTGCTTGCCCGCGCGTGGGCGCGCTCGCTGTGCTTCGCCTCCGCGTTTTTTGCGCGCCCGCTTTCCCCCGCAGAAGGCAGCGGCGGGTGCGCGCAGCTGCGCCTGTGCCCCACTTCCCCCCCCCCCCCCGCCCCCGCGCCCCGTGCAAAAATACGGGCTGGATGCGCGCTTCGACGCGGCGAGGGTGGGGGGCGACACGCCGCGTCGGGGCGCGCCGCCGCGCGTCGCCCGCCCGTGCGAGAAGGCCGCGGACGCCTCCGGTGCGAGGCGGGACCGGCGGAGCGAAGGCAGCCGGCTCCGGGAACGGCAGCCTGCCACGGGCTTTGCCCTGCCACAGGCTTTGCCCTGCCACGGGCTTTGCCGCTTCGCGGCCAGCGCGGCGCTCGGCGGGTGGGCGGCCGGGCCGGGGGGACGCAGCGCCCCGGCTCGCGGTGGGCCGTGCGGCTGGAAGTCACCGGGGAGAGGGGAGAGGAGAGCAGAGGAAGAGCCTTAATTGAGCAATCAGAAGAGCCAGCGCTCAGCTTAAAATCCACCCTAAAATCCATTCACGCTCCCCGTAGCCTCCCCCACGAAGCGTCTTTCCCCGTGACCCAACGGTCCCCCCAAAGGGCAGCTTCCCGGCACCCGCGATTCCCGCCCGAACTAAACCGAGCCGACGGCGCGGCACGCTGATCTGGGCAGGTCCCCGTTAACGTCCGTCACCTGCCTGCCGTCCCCGTCCCCGGGAGGGAGCTGGCCGTCGAAAACTGCCCGACCCAGAGCGGAAAGAAGCCGCCGGCCGGTATTTTGCCCGAATCGGACAACTGTGAGCGCAATGGCTCCCAGGGGGGAGCCCGCTCGCTGCGGGACGTAGGCTGTCGCCACCAAAGCGGAGGCTGCTGCTGCTCGCGTTCACCCCGATGCGGCCAAGCGCCGAAAATCCTAGCCGAAATGAATTAATGGCCGAGGGGCGAGCAGCGCGGGCGAGCGGCCGAGGCCGGGGCGAGCTTCGCGTTGCGGGACGGGGAGGCCGCGCGCGAGCCCTTTCGGGCGGCCGAGCCCCTCCGCAGGGCAGCACGAGGAGCCGAGCCTGCCTCTTCCCTGCGCGCCGGTTATTCGGGCCGCGAGAACGAGGAGCCGGCCCCGCTCCCGCCGGAGCAGCAAGGCGAAGCCTCTCGCCGCCTAATTCCTTTCCGTCGCGTCCGCGGAGCCGACGGGAGGCGGCGAGACTAAACTCCTTCAAATATTTAAATAGAAAACTTGCGCTCCAGCCGCCTTTCAGCAAACAGTGACTAATTGCTCCGGCTGGGGCTGCCGTACCCGCAGGATCGGTGGCGGCAGATCCAGCGGAGATACCCGGGGCTCCTCACCTAACGCTGCCTGTACAGTCATCGGAAAGGTTTGCTGGGCAAAGTTGGCCACGCAAAGCAATTGCCGCCCTTCCCACACCGCCCTCGTGTTTGTGGAGTACGTGAGCCTCGCCTGGGCTCTCCCACCGGGAGCCGAGCAGCCAGCGTTGGCTTTTTTAGAGCCCGGGGCGATGCAAGTGAGTTATCACGCCGTCCTCCATCCTTGACGCCGCCACCTTGACCGGTGGCCAGGGCACTTAGCGCCGCGAGCGGAGGAGTTGCGAGTACCGCCAGCGCCGGGGCGCGACGTCGCAGCCTGGGGCGCGGGGCGTCTTTAAGCTCCCAATACCCTCTGGCCGGCCGCAGGAGTTTTTTTTATTTTTTCCGTGTGATTTAATATTGAGCAACAGTGGCATCCGGTGGGCAGAGCGTTTCCTCTCCGACAGCCCGTGGCAGCGCTCTCCCTCTGGTTTGACTTACGTGTCCTGCAGATTATTATTAAACACGATTTATCTGGATTTAGGGATTCCCCCCCGCTCCCGGCCCCTATCTCCAGGCCGTCCTTCAGCGGCGCACCAGACGCAGCCGGGGCGATTTCTGCCCCCAAAACGTTACGGTTTTGGTTTAAACGCGCTCGGTGGCCCCCTGCTCTCTAATCCAGAGGCAGGAAGGATTTACTCGGTCGCCGGCTCCCTCCGCGCTTTGTCCTCGCTGCAATTTTAAATCGCTCCGGCCATAAGCGTCCCCCCGCTCGCCCGCGACTCCGAAACGCTAGATTTTCTGAGAAGCGCCTTAAAACGCCTCTGCCCCGTCGCAGCACTGATCTCCGGCCGCTGGCCCACCCCGAGGCAATAGGTTTTGTTCGGCCCCCGCAAAATCGTAGCCGCTCTGCCCAGCGTTGCCCGGCTCGCGCTTCTGGAGGGGGGAAGGAGGAAACGTGCCTGCGTTTCCCCGCCGGCTCCAGCGCCGCTGAAACCGCCCTCGCTGCTGCCTTCAGCTCCTCCTGGCTCCGTGTCCTGCTCGGACGTGATGAACACAGTGTTTACCGTGCCCTCCCAGTCATTAATGAAGCTGCTAATTAAAGGCAGGCCCGAGGAGGAAGGCAGCGAGGCCCCGCGGCGTCGCTCCCCTCCGGCGTTCCCCCTTCCCTCTGCGCTTAGGTGCCTTGCAGGCCATCTGACGGTCCTCGTGCCGCCGGCGTTCGCAGAGTCCCCTCCCGCCAAGTAGCTCGCTTTTATGGCACAGCCGCAGCTTTCGCTAATCCTCCACGAAATGACTTTCTTTTTTTTTTTTTCTTTTTTTTTTTTTTCCCCTAAAGTAATCTTTTTTCTTGAGAGGTTGAATTAAAAAGGGTCATAAATGACTTGCAAGCCTAATGGTAATTAATAAAACTGAAGAAATAATTGGCCGTTATTTTTACACGTATATGCCTAGAGTCAAACTCCTAAATCCCCGTGTCGGTGGGAGAGGGCTGGGTTTCCCCCCACCACGAAGCAGCAGCCGCGGTTCCCGGGGCCGTACCAGCGGTGTTAAGAAAGACGCACGCAAAAGGCTGGGGAAAACGCCGAGTGATGGAGCAACGCTCCCCAAAGCCGCAAAGCTGAGCCAAGGGAGAGCGTGCCGGAGCACAGCACAGGCAGAAAGGCAGCTACCGCCCCTCCGTGGGCCGACGAGGATATCCAGATGTCCGGCGTGGATGGAAACCGGTGCTTTGGAAGCTCCTGAGCTACTTACTCTCGAAAAACAGCACATTTAACCCATCGCGCTTGCCCCCGCTGGAGACCCGAGCCCGGGAGCTCGCGCAGGAGTTCGGAAAGGGATGAGGCATTTAAGGGCAAGGCAGTTATATACACGTAGGTAAAAAAAACCAGAAGCGATAATAGTCTTTCGTGGCTCAGAGCATAAATCAGCCTTTTACTGCTTTCCCTTCAGCCACAAACACCTAACTCAGGGGATTTTTTTTTTTTTTTTTTAAATATCCGTTTGCGAAGTATCCGGACGAGACCGTTCCCAGGGAGCGGAGGCGGCACCGTCGCTCTGGCCCGGCACCGTAAAGCCGAGGATGCCGCCGCGCCGCGGGCCTCCAGCCCTCTCGGGCTCCCAGCTCTAAACCTGCGCTCGCTGACGGGGCACCTATTACTTCCGCCCTCACCAGGTTATTGCCTGGCGAATTGCTAATTCTGGGTGAAACCAGCTTTGCGGTTTCCGTGGCATAAAGCGGGGCTTCCTCCTCTCCCAGCTCTTGGGTTAGGTTCGCGCTTGCTGACGAGCTCCTGGTTCGGAGAAAAGGCTACGTTTTGCGAGAGCGGCTGTTGTTTTGCCTGCACTAACCTGCTTTCCGAATTGCAAATTTGGAAACGGGACGCGCGCCCAAGGTGGCGCAGAGACGTGCCCTCCTTCTCGTGGACGCCGCGAAGCAGCGGTGCAAAAAAAAAAAAAAAGAAAAAAGAAAAAAACCGCTAGGGCAGGCTCAAAGCGGCGAGCGCGGCTTGAGAGCGCGGAGCGCCCGCGGGGATGTTACACACTGTACGTTCGAATCACACGTGCAGGTCACGAGATCGCTACGCCATCTTCTGCTCCCAACTTCTTGCAACGCCAAGCGGGACGGAGACGGCCATGCCGGGGAACGTATGACAAGTGACCGAGGAAGAGGCAGGGTTCCTCTTGAGCACTGGGCTGGAGAAGGACATATAAATCACAGCAGTAAATTGTTTGGCTGAAAGCACGGGAGAGAGCTTGTGCCTTGCACAGCAGCATCCTATGTCATCTAACAAAGGAAGCGTGCGTCAGCCGTAGAGACAGACACGCGCCTTGTCAGCCTCACCGAAGGAGAAGTCGTTGGGCGGCGCGTGCCGCAGCGCGCGGAGCCGGAAGGAAGCGTCTTGGCGGCGGGCAGGTGAGCAGAGGGTTGTGAGCGTCCCCGAAACAAAGCCAAACAAGTCACCTAGGAGAAATAGTCGCTCGCGTATCCCGGGCTTGTCAGCATCGCTTCTCCCCTGCGTGAAGAGCAGCCGCAACCTGGCGCGAGAAGAAGAAAGCTCTCCCATCAGAGACAAATCGGTGCACGGCCTACGGATCGGGAAGGGAGCGGGCAGTGCTGGGTGTGCAGAGTCCTTCTCAGGGGGCTTGTTTCTCGCAGGAGATGGCTTCTCACCCTCAGACAGCCAGGACCGCCTCGAAATGATGTCAAGCCACATAATTTTTCTCTTCTGTAGGTGCAGGCCTTTCCCTTCATGGCTGGCCGAGTAGGACAGTCTCGGCAGTGTCGCTGTGCAGGTGCCCTGCCTTCGGGGGCTAAGGCGGGGGGTGCCTCCTCCATCTCCTGGCAAGGGCAGGAAAGAGGCTCTGCTGTTTGGCTTATGCCCCCCTCCTCTCCGTTCGCAGGGCGCGGGCCGACACGGGGCGCAGCGTGGAGATCAGCTGGGCGCGCAGGACTTCGGAGATGATATCATAACCCGAGCGGCAGGGCCGAGCGGTGCTCCCAGCGGGTCGCGAAGCGTGAGCTCAGCTCTTCGCTCCAGCCGGTTACTCTGGGACCGACAGTGGGCCCAGTGGGCGCGATACAGTACTTTGTCTATCTCTTTTTTTTCCCCCAGAATTATTGTTTGAGGAGGAACAAAAATTCCCCAAGAGCCTGAAGAAGTGCATTCTGGGAAGCTGAAAGAGGCCAGCCAGCTAGATGGTGGGAAAAACTATGTTTTAAACGCGACATTTCAAGAACAGTAGGTAGCCAATACAGCAGGAGGACTTAACAACCACCATATTTGCTGCCACCGAAGGACATAGCCCAAGAAACCATTTTAGGTCAGGCTTGATTTTTAGTGGTGTCTCATTTGCAGCAAAAAGATTAAGTATACACTCAAGTTAAGGAGACCTAAAACATCTCTGTGAAGTCCTCTCTGTAGGCATCATAGCGCTTCTTTTTTTTTTTTTTTTTTCCTTCTTGCTGAAAAGTTTGGTGGCTCCTTCTGCTGTATCACGTCTCCAGCGATACGTTGCAAGCCCGGCAGCGTGCTAGGGGAGAGAGTCCCACGCTTGCATCTGCTGGTGTGGGACTCGGTTTTGCAGCACAGCTGAAGGCAGTGCAAGCTGCGGCTTAGCATTTTGCAAGCCTGGGGCTATGGACTGACAGTAGCAGGACCCACGTTGCTCCTGCAGTGGCAGAGCACCCGCTGTTTGCAACATGCTCAGGAAGATTTTAAGGGGTACTAAACCACATTCACCCATTCCCCCGAAGCCGGTTTGAAGCTGCCCGTCACTATTATTCCTGAAGCAGTCTCTGACGCCTTTTTTGTACAAAGTTTGCCTCTGAAAAAATTCACTTACACAGCTCAGAACGTGTCTATAAATAACGCGCGCTCTCGCTGACCTGCCTCTTTACATTTCTACGGGCAGCGTGAGCTCTACCTAGTAGCAACGTAGAGGAAAATTAACAATAGTGCTTTATCAGCGTTCACCACCGGCTGGGCGTGATTTGCTGGGCTGCACCGTCTGCCTGACGATACGTTGTCCCTAGCGCGATCCCGCGGAGCAGCGTTTTCCACTGTGGCCGCCCGACAATACGTTGTTCCTAGAGCAATCCCGCGGAGAAGTGTTTTGCAACGCGCTCGCGCGCTCGAGGAAAAGGTCACTCCCGGGACTTCGATAGCTTTATTAGCGCACAACGCCTTGCAAACAGGTCCCCGTTATCAAAACCAGCCTCCAAAGTCACCGTTATTTGCAGCTCAGTCGTTAACGCGTCCAGGACGAGACGTTCGGCCGCATCCCTTTCTTCCGAGGGGCCGGGGAATCAGCTTATAAGCGGGCAGGAGCTGGGGAGCGCAGAGCTCGTGCCGGGGTTATCGGCCGGAACGAGGGGCTTGCCGCGCACACCGGCTCGGCTCGGGTTCCTGCTGGCGCGGCAGAGAGGGCTACTAAGTCTTCGTTTTATCGGGTGTCATTGCAAGAGCCGTAAAGCAGCCGAAGGTCAAACGTACGCGAGGAAGCAGTCAGAAGCCTTCAATGACAACTTTGCAAAACGCACGACGGAGGAGTTAAACTAGCCTCTTACAAATTTGGCTGGTGAAATAAATCACTTGTCCTCTTAAAGGCGGCAGGAAAAAAAAAAAACCCCAAAAACCAAAAAAAAACCCCCCCACACGCCGAGAATCACGCCGGGCCGATTCGTGCCAAGGCAATCGAAGGCAAGGATGGGCGCCTTTGGCGAGGCGCTCCTCCGATCCCCCGCCGCTGCTTGACACGCAGCTCACACGCCGGCTGCTTTCCCATGCAGAGCACCCAAGCGCGTACAGCCCCCGGCGCCCCAGCCCACCAAGGCCCCCGGCACAAAGCCAAGGAGGGGTTCGGCTTGCCGCTGCCAAGCCGATGGCAAAACTTCCGTTGGCAGCGCAGGAATCGGCAGGAGGCCAGCGGCTCTCCGCGTCCGTGCAAATCTCCTCCCCAATTTCTCCCTTTTGCTCTTCCCCCCCCGTGGCCTCCAGCCATTTGAGAGGCGAATGCTCTCTTCTTGCACCGCTTTTCTTTTGAGGAGAGCGCACTAGGGAGAAAAAAAAAATCAACTTTCAGCAAGTACCATGCACTATATAAATCTTTTTTTTTTTTTTTCCTCGACCTCCGTTGCTGTTTGTTTGCTTATTTGGCAGCCAGGATTAAAAAAAAAAAAAAAAAAGTGATACTTAGGGCTCTGACAAAGGTCCCATCATCCCAACGAAACCAAACAGGAGAACGGGTTTTTGCAAGAACAGTCACTAGCATCCATTCTGCTGGGCGTTGGGCCCTATTCTGCGTGCAGACGGCGGCATATTCCTGAAGAAGATGTTGTTTTACGCCTGTTAGCACTGAAATAAGAGGGAAGAGAGGTGTAGGAGAAAAGGTAATTCTGGCAAGTAGCTTTTCTTCACTGACGCGCATGCGACGTCTCGTCTAAAGCAACGCCATTTGCTGACCGTTCTCACAAGCGTACCTTCTAGTGGAAAACTTGCCCTACGGTTTTGTCGGGTAATGAGCCCGGAAATCTGGTGTGGCCTGGTAATAAAGCTTAGTCCGGCCACGTAAAGAGAGAAGTGTGTCATTTAGTCTGGTGGATACGATGAATCAGGGGAACACAGCTGCGACGGCTGGCTAGGGCAAAGCCAGGGCACACAGCGGCGTGTTTGTCACATGAGAAATGTAAGGCGGGACGTTTAATTGACCGGTGGAGAAGCTCTTCCAGATCTGCGTTGGGGGGGTCCAGCACGGACCCGCTGAGGTTGCTATTAGCTGCAAGCATTTGCTCTCCGAGCCCAAGGCCGGTGACCAAGACCCTCCTCAGGGCGACGCGGTCCTGCACACGCGCAGCCTCCTCAGTCCTAACGCTGTAACATTTCTCCTATGTCTAAAACTAACAGTTCCCAAAAAAAAAAAAAAAAACAAACCCCAAACGTGATCTGGAATAGCCTGTGCAGGAAGGGAAACCCTTTGCGTTTCAGCTCCCAGACCCCTCCAGCCCAACCAACGTGGCCGGCACATATTTTTTCCAGGCTGTAGAAAGGGACGTTAAACTGTTTGACAAGTTATCTGAGGCGCTTTGCGGCAGGGCAAACCTCAGAGAGAGCCGAACGAGACCTCGCAGCGCTCCCGCGCCGCTCCGCGTCGTTTCCTTCGGCGTGTGGACGACAGCCCGTGACGAAAGCCCCAGGCGTCCCCTCGCCACCAGGAAATCACTAGCAGCCGCCCTCGGCCCCGCTCTCCCTGCTGCCATGCCTTCCTCGCACCTTCTCAGCGGCCCGAGGCACCTGCTGCCGGGCGCTGCTACGTCCGCGCGCATCGTGCGGCAGTCTAGCTTCATCACGTAACAAGTGACTCGAGTCCAGACCTTGTCAAACTAGCCATCCATCATATATCCCTTCTGACAAGCCGAGGCTTCAACGCGGTTTCTCGGAGGCTTCCTCGTTTCTGCCGCCGAACTGCCCGCGCTTGCGTTCTGCCTGCTGCCAAAAAGCAGCGCCCGGCCAAAGCTTTGGGCGGCTTTCCTGTCGCACCGTAAAAACCTGCCACAAATTGCATCTGTCTCTGCGAGCGGGGATCTGTTGCACGCTTCCCTCCCAGGGTTTAAATTAAGACTTAGTGAAGACTCAGAATTTAATATTAAATGCTCAGTCCCTGGCTAGTTATGTTCATAAGGTTCAACTTGCTTGGCAAGCATCTGAGCAGAAAAAAACAGAAAAACCTGTATTTACATGTTAGAGAATATTGGGAATCCTCGATGACACAAGAAAGCCACGTAGGGCCCTGGTGTGCTTTTAGACAGCCTCCCTGTATTTCCAAATCGTCCAATTTACAGCAAAAGCAAGCTCTCTCTCTGTGATTTAAAGAGCCATTTGTCCTCATTTTTTCCTCTCTCCCTGCGAGGCTAAAGGGCTCGACCGCGCTGAAGTGAGCTGACTTTGCGAGTGCCGGACACGAGCAGGAGCACCAGCTTTCTGCAGGAAACAGGCTCCGGGCGCGGACGTACCTCTCCCGTGAAAACAAATGTGTGCAAAGACGGCCGTGCAGGCTTTGCATCCGCGCTCAGTCGGGCTGGCCACACAGATCGCTTGCAACTTGCCCCGCGCGAGGAAGCACAGCCCTAAATTCATGAGTCGGGAGCGATACGGCGTTGAACCGGCACGTGACCGGGAAGAGTACACCGTGGGAAGAATACCTGCTCGGAGGTGCCTCTTCTCCAAGCCAAACCAGAACGTCGGTTCCCAAAACCTTTTCAAGCGCCCCAGGATTTCTGAAAACACTGCGCAGACCAACTTATTCTTTGAGCAGTGCATCTCACACGCACAAGCCAAAGTGCCGTGGCAAAAGGCTCCATGGTTCATCAAAATTTGGCCCCTTGAGGCAACCAGGATCGTTTTATATGGCCAGAATACTTCAATACAGCCAGAGCTATTGAGTATGGATCAGACCTCTTCAGAGAACGATGATCCGCATCCCTGAAGACGTAGGTATGGGTTTCCATCAGCTCAGCCCTCCAGAACGTGCTCTTAAACCTGTCTTGATCACACTCACTGACAAGAGCCCTGTGGGGGGGGGGGGGAAAGCCCCACGTGCCAGATGGAAGCCCCCTACAGAAGGTGCCTTCAGCCGAGCCCAGATTTCTTCCTCGACTTTGAGAGGGACCACCCGGGCGCTGGGAGGCAGGAGGGCGCCAACCCGCGTGGCTGAAGAAACGGCCAAAGCGTTTCGATCTGAATCCCGCTCCCCGGCACCGGCGGTGCTTGCTCCCCTCTGGGGCCGCAGGTTGCAGAAAGGGTGTAGGTCCCCGGAGACGAGAGGCAGCCACAAAATACTGCAGAGACGGATGGACGGACGAACGCGCGCGCGCGCGTGACACTCTGCTGCGATGCTACTCCGTACATCTACGGGGGTGAAGCTCTGAGGTATAGATCCCTTTTGAAGCTCTTATACATCATTTCAGCAGAGTTAGGTTAAGCTGGTGTTTACTTTCCACTTACGCCTTTCATTACAATTCCAGCCATTGGCTAGATCGAGTTTTCGTTTTCATAATATTTTTCCTCCCTGTAGCAATGTCTTGTAAACAGCCCGCTTATTTATGACTCTAAACGAGATGCAAGACTCAGGGAACGTCTTGCAGTATTGAGAAAAAATAGCTGTGGTTACTGCCTTACACAATACACTTGGTAAATTTAAATAATCTAAATTTTTATTGCAGCAATCCTTAAAATAAAGGGCTACAATTTCCCCCCTCCCCCCCTATTTTTTTTTTAAATAATGCACAAAAATGCTAATGCACAATTTAGCCTGAACCACAGGGAGGAACGAAAGGCTGCTCGGCTGCAGCGACTCAACGGATGATTGAAAAGGCCTGCGCGGCTGCGACTACTTTGACTTGCCGATCTTTCTTATTCCTCCTTTCTTTAATAACAGCATCACAGCAGAGCTTTTATGAACAATGAAAAAAAAAAAAAAACCACCCCGCGATGCTTAGACAAAGGGCCGATTAGCTGCGGGGTTAGAGAGAGAGAGAGAGAGCCGACGGCGGCTTTGCTGCTGCTGCTTGGCAAGCGGGTGCAAACCGGCGCCCCGCAAACGCCAGCCGTCTCCGGCGATAAGGAGCGCCGGCACGCCGACGCGCTAAATCACAGCTGCCTGACCGGGACGCCTTCGAAAAACGACACCGGTTCGCTCGGCCAACCCAGCCCCTCTGCGGGGTCCGGGGGGGGGGGCTCAGCCTGGCGGCGGCGTTTCCGCCCGCCCGCTTCTGCTCGCCGCAGCAGGCCGGCCTCACCGCCAGCGCACGCCGCGGGCCGCGCCGCTCACGGTTGAGAGAACCCCAAAACAGCGGAGAAAGAAAGGGGGAGGGGGGGGGAAAAACCCAAAACCAAACCCCCAAAGACAGGCTTTGCTCATTCATTTCGCTCCGTCCGGCAGGCGCTCCAGAAAGGGGGGCCTACAGCTCTGCGCAACGCCCTTGGCTCCCACGCTCCAGCCCTTTGCGGGGCTGTCTAGTCCCTCGGTTGTTGGCGCTGATTTCCCCCCCCCCTCCCAAAAAGGCTTTTGCTGATATCTTCAGCCTCCCCTCGTGGGTGTTGTTTGGGGTGGTTCCCCCCCCCCCCCCCCCGTCGAAAACCACCGCTGCTCGCCGCAACCAAAACTCCCGCGGGAGCCGGCTGCAGGTTTGGGACTTTTCGGGAGCGCGGGCCTGCGGCGATGCAACACTGCCCTCTCACGGCTCGCCCGCCGGGCCAGCCGGACGGCAAGGGGCCTGCGGGCGGCAGCAGCCGGGCCGGGGGCGCCGGGGGGGCCGCCGGCCCCCGTTGCTCCGACTGCAGCGGGGCCGGCCCGCTCTGCGTCGGGGAAGCGCGCCGCGGCGAAGTCGGCCTGCCGGGTCACGACACCCCCCGCCGCCGCCGCCCAAACCCAAACGGCGTTGCTTGCCTCGCTGCTGTCCGTTGCGCATAGCCCGCGTACCCCTTTCGGTGTTTAGGGGTGACCTCTGAAAGCAACGGCCGCGGCGCGGATGCCTGACCTGGTGCAGCGCCCTGTTTCCACGCTGGACTTGGTGACACCACCTTCTCGCCGGGTTTGTACCCGCGTGAAAAACGGACACAGGATCACGTCACCGAAGCGCTCACCTTACCGCTGCCTTGGCTGCTCCCAAAACGCCTTCTCCTTGCTTTGACTTTGCCCTGCTCGCTGGAAGAAAACCAACAAGTTGGGTCTAAGCCCAGTTAAAACAGCCGTGTGTCCAGAGCACACAACCGCCACGGGCGGCAAAGCAGGACCGTGCTTCGTCTGCCTTTGCCGAAGCCTCGGGAAGCCAAGCCGGTTGCTGCCCCATCGGCTCGGGTGCGCGGATGCTGCTGCGATCGGTCCCCCAAGAGCCGGCAGGGAGGTCTCCCCTGCCCCTTTCGCCCCCAGCACCGAGGAGGGCTTTCCCTCGTGGCACAGCCCATCCTTCTCCCCGCTGCACGCCCCTGGCACCAGGGTCAACACCTGCCTGGTCTTGTTCCCTTCAGCTTGCTCACGTCAATTCGGCTCAAGCACGTCGCCTTCCACAGCGGACGGGTGTTTTTCAGTTTTGCACGTGCTGCAAACCAAACCGTTCATTCCTAGCAAGTAGCGACGTTGGCTGGGCTCCAGTCTTGCAGCTCTTCTTCTTCTCCTCTTCTTTGTATAAGCAGTTCCTCAAAGTTAAGAGAGCTTTTCAAGCAAATACCTCCCTGGACGCTTCATACGCTTTCACCAAAATAAAGGTGCAAATTGCTATTGAAAATTAGACCTACAGCTATATCTGCAGCTCAGTTTGGCATCCTCCTGAGCTGGAGGGTCTAGTATTCTGTCCACTTACGTTTTTCCAGATCTGTAAGACTTACCACAAACCTCGAGCCTCAGGTTTTGGTTTCTGGTTGCTGACTTGTGACCTTCATCTCGACACACGTTTCTTTATCTCCTTCAGCAAGCCTTTACTAATCAGATCTGCTCTATGCACTTCTGCACAGTAGCTCCGGCTGGATTACGTTTAAACCATCATCTCCACGGAGCATCACCAATGAGTTGAGAACCAAGTCCCACCAACACGGAACAAAATAACTGGCGAGGTTTTGCTAAGAGATCAAGTCCTCCTAGGCCCATTCTCGATAAAAGATAAATCACAAGCGAAGAAGTCAAGAGGTGTTTCTGCACAGGACAGAGTTTTGTTCAGCATTTCCTCTAACCCATTGCAGTGCTACATGCTAGCAATGAAGAGAAAATAGGCTGTGAACAAAAGAGTGTACAGAAAATACTCTGTTACTGAATACATATTTCACAAATCAGCACTGACATAAGCTAATGATGTGGTCTTTAGCCAAGAGGCTTGAAAAGATTTTTACAAAGGAAACCAATACTGAAATGCTGAAAAAGGAAAGCCCTTAGATAATTTTCCCACCAAGCAGTCACAGCATTTAAACAAACAATTCGAGCAAAATTGAGGCATTTGTCAATCAATTTTGAAAGAGTATTTCTAAAGAAAGGATTTATTACATAGCTGGCCTTTTCTCCACCTCCCTTTAAACGAGATAAAAAAGGAAGCGCTCCCTGAGGTCGTAACTCGGCAGTTCGGCTCACTTCCACATCGCTCTCGCGTGCGCCTGCGGCTAAGCTGGAGCCGTACAAAAAGCAAAGGGCTCACCGGGATTTCAAAAGCACAAATACAGCAGCGCAGAAGCGTAATTACGGCCTGTGGCTCCGAGAAACCGGGTGTGAATCCTACCGCCGCGGCTCCCGGTCCCGTCCCGCGCCCTCGTGGAGCGCGTCGCAGTGGCTGGTCCCTGCAGCCTTGCCGGTGAGGGGCAGTGCTCCCGGGGGCGGTGGGGTGATGCTGCACCCCGTTGCTCTGATTGCAGAGCAGACCCTCCCCCGAGCTTGCCCGCGGTTCGTTAGCACCAGCGATGCTAACGGGGCTGCGCACGTTGCCCCGCACAACTTCCAGCAGGCCACGGGAGAGGCCGGCCGTGGAGACGTCTCCGCCGAGGAGTTCTCACGCTCCTGCTCCTTGCAATAAAACATGTTTTGCAGATGCAATTATTCAGTGGCTGGGTTTAACCCCATGCTCTGAAGTATGAAGGTAAGGTAATTGGCTGTATTAATCTTAGCGTTTCTTTTGCAGCTCTCTAGGTGTATAAATGCAAAATAAAATATTCGGCTGGGGGGAACAATATTTAACAAGATATCAGCAAGAGGGGGAGGATGTCTAAAGTAATTCGGATGTTCTTCCGTGAGGACGAGGGGGCATCTTCTGAGTCTCTTGGGAGCCACTTTGTGAGGTTCCAGCCTCAGACAAGTTAAGGTTAATAACAGGTGATTTTTTCATCTCTACCAAATGCGGGGAAAGGAGCCAGCCCACCTCTTTGTCCTAACTCCACCTCTTCCCCCCAGCTTCCCCTCCCCGAGCGTCTGACGTCGCCCAAAGCTCAGGAAGAATTTGGGCATGTGGGGTCTGGCCTTCGGGGTCTGATCCAGAGCCCAGGGATTTTAACAGCCTGCTAACGAAAGGGCTCATGAGTCCTGGGGGAATAAGGGCAGGAACTGGGGACCAACTGCACCATGGTAGGTTGCTAACCTGGGATTCAGCTCCTTTGGGATGAGCACCTTCACCATCTCCCTCGCTGCAGAAGGGAGCCGCACTGCCCCTCTGCCAGGGGGGCTACTGCCCCAAATTATTTCTCAGACTAAACGTAGACGCCTGGCACCACAGCTCACCTCTTGCGTTTGATGTGGCTGCCCTTCTCCTGCGCAAACAAGGGCCGGACCAGCTTTCTGACATCTCAGACCAACTGCGCTGCGATGGCAGCCATATCCTCTCCGGGTGATCTGGGACGCAGCGCAGGACGGGCAGAGCAGGTGTCACCACCGGGCCTTGAGACAGGCATGGAAATCAGAGAGTCCACAGGGTCAGGAAAAAGATGACACGTGCAATAACTGTATTCATCCTATGCCTCGTGTTTGTCCCCTGGTCGTAGGCCTTGTGCAGTCAAACTGAAGCAAGGACTCATTTTTTGCTAGTTCGAGAAAGCTGCCGCTCTTCGAGACAGCTTCTCTGTGCTTAAGGAATTCACCCCAGTCTCAACTCTCCAGACAACTCGTTGTTACACTGAAGAATTCTTACGATAGGAAAATAGATCACTTGGACACGTTTCTAAACTGGAGGTACAAAGCCAAGCTATCTCACTTGCCAGTAAAGTGCTTGTGCTCTGCGGTTTCGTCGGTGGCTTCTCTTCTGGCAGACAAATCTCACTCTCAACTCACCCAGAAAAAGGTCAGCCAAGCCATCAAATATTTCAAAGCACAATTAAGACCCTAAATGAGAGAAGTTAAAGTTTAATGCTGAAACTTCACTGCCACTTGATGCTCATTAGTTACAAGGGTCACTTGAAATACGATCAGCAGAACCACCACACGCGTCAGAAACTTGCCTCTACGGGTGGGCGCTGTGAAATTTTTTGGCAAGGCAAGCAACCTTGCTATAGCAATATGTCTGCTGCTATAAAAGAAAGCTCTTCAATCTGTAGTTGACAGTTAGATTTGGAAGCCGCTTTGGATCTGAAGAACTTGAAGTTGAGGCATTTTGATTCCCTTAAAACAATTCAGCTTCCCTGTATGGGTACACTTATCCAGAAGGCATCAGAAACTGTAATTCTCTCTCTGAGGAAGGCAGCATTTAAGGATAAATCAAAGACCCAAGGAAAAAAGATCCAAGGGGGGCGGGGCGGGGGGGGAGGGACAACTCTACAGTGTAGTCTAATTCAAAACTACCAGGCAATTTCTTTTTAGTAATGTCAAAAGTTTATATAGATAATCCTATTTTCCTATCGTATGAATTCTTCAGTGTAACATCCTAAAGTTAACATTAAAACAAGAAGCACAAAGTCAATAATAAATTTAAAAAAAGTTGAAGTGGAGCATTTCAACATCAAAATGAATAGATAAAAAATAAAAATTTCGTATTTGACATTTTTCTGTCCAGAGTTGATTAAATCTAACACGTTCTTGCATTATGTTTTATTTGAACAAACACTGTATTTTCCAACAGAAAAGTGTTTAATGGAAGACGGTCTTCACCGCTATCCTATTCGTGCCTGCCTGGATATTTTTTCAGTGGAAGGACACTGAAAATCTGTGGTGCTGATATGCATTTCATACCAGGGCAGTTATTACCAGAAAAAAAAAAAATAAAAGGAGAGAGAGAGAGAGAGAGACAGACAGACAGACAGAGAGAAAGGGAGGTTTGGATCAAATATCTCCAGTATCCCTCTTGCCATGTCACCACCACAAGGACTGTCTTTCATTTAAAATAAAAATAAAAATCAAGGATTTGCCAGGAATAGTCTTTTCCTGGATGAGCCAGGGAAAGTATTTTTGGATTAAACAAAAAGTTTGGGGTTGCTCAGACTTTAGCTCCACTTTCCCTAAGTCACTGAAGTAGAGGGAGGTCAGATAAGGAGTTGCTCTTCTCATGCATCAAAAAATGTGTATGTGTTGGACTGGTTCTGGACGGCTGAAGATCAGCTATAGAGCAGGATCATTTGCAGTGCACTGAAAACGTGCCAGGGGACCATAGTGCCACTGTTTATTGTGGCCTATTTGTTTACCATTGCTATATCTCCATCTTCTTCATATGACAAGAGTCACTAGACCAAAAATCAACTCTAAATGCAAGCTGCTGATTTCTGGTAGATCTATTTCTTTGGAGAGGGGACGACCTTGATGCTGAGAGAGCACTATCTACTCCTGACATTTCTTCTTGGAGTCTTACTTCCCACTGGATGTGACCTCATGGGAAAAAGGGCTTGGAGGACTTCCCCATGGCTTCCAATAAGCCTCCTATTCTGGGAAGCCCACGCATCTGGTTAAGGTCCCACAACACTCACAAAAAGCTCTAAGCCACAGCCAGGCTCCTCAGGGCAAGACAGAGGCCTGGAGAAGGAGAAGGCGAGAACATTCATCCTGTCCTGAGTCAAGGCAGCAGCGGGGAGGCTGTGAGGCAAGAGCACCCACGTCCTCTTTGGACATAGACGGCACTCCCTAAATTCGAGATCAAAAAGAGATTCCAAGTCTTCCTGGAGCTTAGAGATCCTTTCAAAGGCAATGCATTTGCTAGCAAGTCCCACCAGGTCTAGTAAGTGGACCCTAAAACAGGAAGGCTGTAGACCCCTTCCTGCCGGAATCAGTCTGAAACGTAGAGATGTCGATATCATGCGAGTCTGGAGGCAAGAGAGTGTAAGGGTCTTATGCACAAAGGTCAGTGGTTTAGCTACTATAAAACACATTATAATGGGGAAATATCCATTACCTAAAATACCCCCAAAGTATGTCAGAAGCTGAAGAGTCCGTAGAGAGGGAGAGGCTGATGCACACAGTGCTCCTCACCTCCACTGGATCCTCTCCAATCTGTGTGGGCTTTTTGGCGGAGAGGATGATGAAGGTGAGTGGAGAGAAAAGGGTGAAGGGAGACTTCAGGTTAGGGACCATCAGGTGTATTCCTGAAGAACAGACCCTACCTCAGGCCTCCTCCATCTCCCATCTGAAGAAACGGTATAATGAAAGTTACCGGCGTCAGGGGCCGTGCCAATTCAGCAACAGTATCCGTTACAGGGACACGTCTGACAGCGATTTTTAACCTCACCTCCCTGAGATGCTTTAAACAAAAAGGAGAAGCCAAAAGCAAATCTCAGATTTACCGACATCAACATTTCTGTTGATGAAAAATGGGCAAAACTCCATTGAAGACAATAGAGTTTGACTTCTTTGTTGCCAAGATAGAAATCTGGGTTAATTACTTTGTGTTCCCACACATATATATTGCATAAAGATTATCAGCTCAAATGCCACCTTGACCTATTAGCTACCTACTTTCATTATATTCCTTTTAATTTTTGGTCTAGGTTATGAATATATAATCTAAGCTATAACATAAAGGTTTCTCTGTGGCAATAAGAGGTGACATTATAAGACATTACGCTGCAGTTTATAATGCCAGTAGAATAATTTTGCATCAAGGGTTACAACAAAATTCTTGATAGAAAAAGGTGTTATGGGGAATAATTACTTCCCATGCACATTAGCTATTAAGTGTTAATAATTGAGATATGATTTCAGGTTTCCTAAAAGAGAACGTGGCATAGAAAGTTTCTGCAATTCTTCTATTTTAGTGGTCAGAGAGAAACACAGATATCTAGAACGTATTTGCTATTTCTTTTAGATAACAAGAGAAGAAAAGCGGACAAATACAAAACAGGTTGTTTGTGGCAGACTGAAAGAAATCCTTGCTCCTGAGCTTACATATCAGGTGCCAGATCTCCTCTGAGGGACAGTTTATGTTTCTGCTAAACCCATAAATATAATTATTTAGACTGGAAACTGCAAGTGACCTGTATCTGCAGAGATAGGAAGAGAAATCTAGGATATACTTAATACATTACATGAAATCCAGTGACAAATGCCTTATAGTTATCCCAGGAAGTTGCACTGGTTTCTTAGTTGATTTTAAAGACTAAGCCCTCTCCTCTGAAAAAAATTAATACAGCCAACTATGGTACGTAATTTTTTTTAAAAAAATTACCAGTAAATTTGTCTCCCAGCCTGTGCTATAGGTATGCCTTTCTACTTCTGTCAGCTCATCTGCACAGTAGGGCATGAGCAAGGCGAGGGACTTTGGCAGCCTTGTGTCCAGGAAGTTGGAGGCACCTTTTGTAGAGCACTCACCCTTCACAAAATGCTGAAGGAGGAAAGCATCTACACAATAGGAACTAGGCTTGGGCCGTTATTTTACCTGGAAGCACCGCAGTTACTTTTCGAAATAACGTGTAAGTTAATATTCGCGTTGCCTGGTCACGGCCTCCTGCTGTAGAAACTCTCCCCATGCTTCCCTGGGTGCAAAGCACGGGGTGCAGAAGGGAACACAAAGCCAGGGGCAAGACAGAAGAAGTCACGTGGAAATAGCAAGGATTGGCAAAAATAGCCTCACCTTTCCTTGCGAATACACAGGTCAAAACGTTGGTGACAGAACTTGAGAAGGGAACGTCACTTGCAAGGACATATCTCATTTCTCCATCAACCGTGCTGGTGGAAGCCCTAAGAGATGGTAAATTTGAGCTATATCAGCAATCCAGACTACATTTTTGCCATCAGTTGGTAACATCACCTCTGATCGAAAGGAAGCTCAATAGATTCCCGTAGACACATCAGAAGTTTGGAGCCCTTCCAGGGGATAGTCCAGCGTTAATCCCTAAGGAGACCTCACTGCAGGGCAAGCCCGCAGAAACAGTTACCCTTGGTTTAGGGAGAGATCTGCACACAGGCTGCACTCGGAGCAAGTCCGTTGCCCCAGATGAAATCCAGATGGGCTTACGGTGCTCAAGACCTGGAGATGTTAAACACACTGCTGTCATTCAGGAGGCAGCTAGGCACAATTAGCAGCATCCAGCTGGAATTTGCATGCAGATTACTGGAGAGGAAAGCGCACAGAAAGAAGGAACTGGCTTTTCAGGAAAAGGCAAATCTGTACCCACTTTAGAGAAAGTACTCGAGACCCTTCCGGTAAATTCAACATTAAATGGTCTCTACAGCATTCTGTTGTGCAGAACAGTAAAACAAAAGAAGGTAAAGCAAAAAAAAGGAAGCTAAGAAGGAGAAAAGATAAGCATTTTGATGATCCACTTAGGAGGAAGAAAAGCAATTTAAACAAACTTTGCACATGCTTCTTTATTTGTAATAGGTAAAGTTACCAAATCTAGGGGCATAACCGTAGTTTAAGGGTTCTTTGAAGAGCAGCTTAAGGAATGAAGCTGGGAGGAGGAGTCCTGGCTTCCAGGCCCTGCTCCCAAGTTCGTTAACCCCTGAAGGTTTTGGTACCTGGCCCTGCAGGCCCTTGAGATTCTTTGGAAGTATTTGCTGAAAGACATCATTAATACAGATTATCAAGGACAGAAGGAAATAGATGATTCTGAGGACCTGCCTAATAGAAAAGGCATGAAATTTAAGAGGGCATAAAATACTAAGCAATATATTTTGCAATGAATAACAACTCCGCTGCTAGGAGGAGTCCATCAGCTGGCAACAACCAAAAGGTGGAGACTACCTGACTCGTCAGTGAACTGTAGGCCATCTCTCAACCACCGAAAGGAGACTGCTACAAAAAACGGCAAAAGTGATTCCAGAACAAATCCAGAGAGGTTTTTGGCAGAGAAGGGAGGGAATTGAAAGGCTTGGTGAGACCTCATCTGGAGACTTACAGTGTTCCTGCATGTCTGAACTGGCACAGGTTCAGGCAACAACTACTAGTAAGAGAAAGAGAAAGAAGAACACCATTTAAAGCAAATGTTTTAGGCTATTTAGCTAGAAAAAATGAGTGAGAAGAGATCAGTTTACTTTACGGTGCTGTTTCTACGGACTGATGTTTACCGCAGCTTCTCCTTGGGTCTCCTGCACCTAAGCAGAAAACAGAGGCTAGCAATGGCACAAGAACAAGTAAACGTAGATGGCCACACACGTTAGGCTTGAACTCAGAAACAATTAGAAAACCATTAGAAGGAACTTATTAATGGAGATTTTTATTAATCTATTAATATTAATTATAAATTAATAATTCTTGTAAGAATTCTTGTAATATGGGATTGAGAAGGAGCTTGACATAACTAGACAAAACCTTACTTCTCAGAGACTATGACTACAAAGTCCTTAACTCAGAGGAACTGAAGAGCACTTTTTCATGAGGCACACTAGCATTACCCATACAAGCTCATTTTTGTTAGCAGTTTATCCTACAAATCTACCACTCACTGCCATGCTCCCCACCCTCTACAAATCAGGGAAAGAAAGAGTACAACCTGCATTATTTGATTTCCTTGGTGTCCTCTGCAAGGCACGAAGCTCTACAGCCACAGCTCATCATCAGGGCCCGTCCGTGAGCCATGTCCTCCCAGGTTTGCCAAGAGTCGTGCAGCACCCAGCATTTGTTCCAGCCAGCTAGGAATGAAAGAGGAGCTCAGCAGCATCTTCTGGTGTTACAGGACATCTCTTAAAGTGAAACAAATCTCTGTCTTTTGCTCTTTGTTTCATCACAGCACAAATCAGCAACTCTCCTCAGATCACAACCGAAACCCCATTTGGTGTCTTTCCTCTGCTTTTTCAATTCAGGCCACCATCTTCTGGGGGGAAATGGCCACCTTGAATCCAGCAAGACACTTAAGGGTGCGCTGAGCTTTACACCTAGAAATAATAAACTTCGATTACCTAACTCAAAATTTAAGTATATGCATTGTGTTTTGTGACTGGGTTCTGCATATCTTCATCTACCCCTCAGAGATGAGACCTGCTAAAGTTATCCCCAGATTTTACAAAACTGCCAAATCTTTTTCCACATATACACTCAAACTAAATGCCAAGGGGAAACAACATATGTAGAGGGAAAAAAGGCACTCTTTTCCCAGAAGCTGTCGTATATACATAGTTTTTCCTCACCGAATACCAGCCTGCAGGAGAAGCCCGTGCAAACTTACCTCCAACCAGCCCATAGCAAAGCACGGGTTACAATAGCGTCCTGGAGTCACGCTGTTGTTGGGGATCACGCCAACGAACCGCTTTAGGATCAGGTCCTCTTTATTTGCCCCCCTGCCCCCCACCCAACACTCCTGTTATTATAATGCCATCTTCTCAAGGACTGACAGCTGGCAAATCCGCAGCAGCGTTTTTCAGCCAGGAATGCAGTATTGCTACATCTTAAGTGACAATAGTGAAGAAATATCTGCTTTGGAATGCACGTTTTCAGTCATTTGCGTGCTATTGTGGGAGAGACACCCGCTATCCTTGCTGTGTTACTGGTTTCCAAAAGACGCTTTTATCTTGCTAGCTGCTTGAGCCAAGTGAGTAACATACTGGAAGCACAACAAAGCAGTTTTGTTTGTCTCTTTTTTTTGTATTTAAATGAGAAAAGAGATAAGCCTTTCATTTTGGCGGGGGTATTCAGTTATGGCTGAGACAGCCTGAGGAACTGATCCTGGAGACCAGGCTAGCTCTAGATCTCACTTTGATTGACTGGTGTATAGGAACGAGGCAACAAAACCTGAGCAAGTCCATTTTTTCTTTGGATATCAGGTGTTTCCAGTAAGAGTTAACTGCAACCAGGTTCACTTTTTGAGCTAACACAGAACCCTCCAATCCAAATCTGTTTATCAAAGCCCTAGACCACATATCCTTACTGACACGTTGCCTTACGGTGTTGTGTTTTGGGTTCACACCTCCCCTACGTACTGGCCTCCTTGGAGAAGCCATGTGGATTTCCCTGTGAATTTTGCACTGTCAGGAAAAGCCCCTGATGCATGGGGCCACCAGCTCCCAAACCACACTTTCAGGCAACGTGTCATGAGGTTCAATACACACTGAGTTGAATCAGAAGTGAGATGTTTGGGAGATTTAAAAAAACCGAAGAGAGAGAGAGAAACATCATCAGAGTCGCCATTGCACCCAAAAAAAGAAAAAAACAAACTTTTTCCAGTATTTTGTTTACCAACACAACGGGCAATGAAAGACACCAAGACAGTAACCATAAGCACTTCTCCAAGTCGTTGGGTGAAGCGTTCTGCCGTCCTCTAAACATAATTCCCTGTGCCGGAAGATAGGTCTCTAACCCTCAGACCTGGCCTTTGATGGCCATTTTCTGGTTAAATCCATGTTCTGGTAAACAGCATTGATTTGCCTCAGAACAGTCATCCACCTGGATCATTAATGGTGGCACTCAGTCTCATAAAAAAAAACACAAATAAAATTAAGGTCCTATATTTTAAGTTCTAAGGTGCTGTATTACTATATTTTAGCACGGTTTAGTTTTCCTGATGACCCTCCCCTGCCCAGGGGTCCCAGTACAACCAGCTCCCGGGAGATGGACCGTCCTCCCCTGCCGCCAAAGTGCTGCCCGTCCCACGGTCAGTCCCGATAACTCCCCCATCGCCCAGTCCCAGCAGCCGCCCTCCAGCTGGCTAACTATCACCTTTTGCGATATAAGGTGCACAAACTAGTAACTCCCGCTCACCGACCCAGAGCCAATCCATAACTTCATGTTATTGTAGCCATAATCCATGCTATTATTATCCAGTTCACACTACTAACTATTGCACTCTATGTCCATCAGAGAAAGCGCAAGACTGGAGTCTCAGTGCATGTTTGGATGCTTTGTTTTAGGCACTAGATGTCAGTGTTTTACCTACACTTACAGAAATTTTCAGTCAGAGTGAATGAAGAGCCCTCCCCAAAAAGTAAGCATCTTCCATTCCCAGGCCCCGTTCTAAACTGTACCTGACTCACTTCCCCTCAGGGGGCCCAAAGGTTGCCCTTTGGAAGTATCTTCCCCCCACCCCCATTTGCTTTTGCATGGAAAAATTAGTTTTAAAAAAAAGAAAGGACTGAGTCAAACAGGTCCTTGATGTCAAAGGTGTCGTAATTCCACTTTAGATAGTGGAATTACTCGGATTTAGCGCACGCCGCTGGACAACTCCTCGCCTTGACCAGCTAACTTGTCAGTGCATTTGCGTTAGCGTACATTGTCGTCTATGGCCAAACTGTTTTATTAAATAACGTTTGCGTATTCAGTCACACAGAGGAGGAAAGACAAAGCAGAGCTGCATAACCACAAGGCACCCCGGTGGATCTTCTGAGACCTGTTTGCCTTATGGTGAGCACCCCAGGAAGACTTTTAAACTAAAGAAAAGCTGGTCCTTTCTCCCAGGCCAGACTTGGCCAACTCACTTGGCCTTTAGGCTGTCACCACTAGAGATGGCAACAAGGGGCACAAGGAACAAGCAGCGAAGCTGGATCTCTCCAGTTGTTAGCCAAGGGTTAGCAGCGTCACTGAGACAGTTTCCGCATGAATTTCTGTAGTCTTTTATAGGTTTGGACGTACTACAGGATTTAGTAGCCTTAAAAAAAAAAAAAAATAAATCATGCACCCAGAAAAAAAGGAGAAATCTGTGCACAGAGATGCCCAGAACTGGCCAGTGCTGTGGTCAGAGCACACATTTCTTCTTTTAGGGTAAAGTTTGGAACGGGCACTGTGAATGCACTTCTTTCTTCCCTTCTAGGGTATAAAGCTACCATCTCGCGCTACCTCCATTCCTCCTGGCTGCTGGATTCAGTTCGCCCATTTCTCCTTCACTTCTTCCTAGTCTGCTGCTGCCACCCCCGTTTTTTTAACTCCCTGCTGTCTCTAATGGGACCAGTTTCACCCCAGCAGCGTTCAACTACTTCGGCTCTGCTCTGCACCACGCTTCAGCGATAGCGTAACGAGCTGCGCTAGCAAGACGCGTCTCAGTAGCTGGTGACCACAGCGGTGGGCTGCTCTTTGCAGTGGACTGACACATGCACTAGAGACTACCCTTTTCTGAGTGTGCAGGGCTTAGTGTATCCTTGCAACCAAATGCAGCACAGCCCCAGGGAGAGGTCCCTCGGGTCCCAAAAGCAGCACGGCTATATCTATGTTGGATTTTGGTTTTCAAGCCCAAAGTTGAATATTCTTGTTAAATGGAACTGTCGGCTACTGATGCTTCTTCACCATGAGGTTACTGCTTAATTACAGTTTCCTTGCAAATCATCCTGCGTGTGGCTGCCTTACACCCGTTAAAATTACATTCACTTGCAATCAAGTTTTGCATTCCTTAAAGATGAGCATTTCTGAAAGAAAGGCATGAGCAAATTGCCCTGCAGAACATTGGCTCAACTGGGGCTGCAATTAAACGCAAAAGGCAGCTTAAATTAATCCACGCAGCCTCCTGAGTTGCTGCTGGTAGATGATAGCTCCAGGAACTGGCAGATCTCCTTGGTGGGCTGTAGCCCCCTCTCTGACACGTCACCTTCCCGTTCTGTTTTGCTTGCTGCCACTGACAAAGGG
This sequence comes from Struthio camelus, assembly GCF_040807025.1. Lineage (NCBI taxonomy): Eukaryota > Metazoa > Chordata > Aves > Struthioniformes > Struthionidae > Struthio > Struthio camelus. Next base: position 5,963,466 of record NC_090947.1, on the reverse strand, counting down.
CTGAAGGAGAGCGGCCTCACCGCTCACTCTTCGACCACTGAAGGTGCTCGGAGCTGGACGAGCACGTCAGACCATTAATTGCAGTTTGGAGTACTCATACAGCAGGAAAAAAAAAAGAAGTATCTGTAACTGAATGAGTAGCAAACAAATGGATACTCAAAGATGAAGAACACTTGTACATTTCGAAGGCAAGCTTTGTCTTTTCTTTTGCTCATCAGTGCCTATATGCTCCATTTCACCTCGTCTGTGTTGATTGAGCCAGAAATCGTACACCGTCAAATAGGTATAAGAAGGAAATCCCCTCTTTTTTAAAGCTGCCTCTGCATTAAGCTCACTATGGAAATTGAAGCATGTAGCACTAGTTGTGCTCAACGGCAGCGTAAGGGCCTTGGGGGGAAAGGCAGGGGAGTACCTTTGCTGTAGAAAGATCAATGTTAATCTTGCTATGTCACTACTCATAAACGAAGTGTTGCAAAGGTCATACAGACTCTGAGCTAGTGCAGAAAATTGTAAAACTTCACTGAAAGGACAAGGGATACACTCATATTTGAAATTAAATCTAAGGCTAAGCTGCCCTCTAGAAGAGCATATCAAGGACCTTTACACTTCAGATGTAGCTGGTAATGATACAACCAAATACAATGCTACATTTGCAGCTTATTTTTAGACAAAGCCTGGCCAATAGAAAGGAAAAAAAAATCCAATTTTCTGGTCTACTTCCAGAAGAATAAAAACACCCTATCAGTGACCATCTAATGATCCATCCCATTTCAAACACTGAAAATTCGTTAGCGTTCTTCCAGCCTCACGAACCTAGGCCTTGCATGAGTGTAGTATGAACCAGTCAAAGCAAATCTAATCACTCTGCATTACGTTATATCATGACACCTGTTAGGGAAGATTGGCATCCGTTGCTCATGCTTAGCAGAGGCCTTTTCCTCAAAGAGGAAAGAAGGAAACGAGGAGACCCAGAAACAGCAGAATATGACGGAAGTAATCGAAACAGTAATCGTTTCTTCTTTTAACACATGGACATGGCTTTTGATTTAAAAGTTTTTGACACAACAAAGAACTTTCTCCTAAGAAATAGATGGATACGCTGGAAAGCATGCTGTTTCATCGCTTTCAGGGCTCAGTTTTCCCACTCACCCAGCAAGCGACTGCGAAAAAAATCTTTTCCTAGACTTCCTTTGCTGTGCTGGCTGAACACAAGCTCCAAGGGTCACCGCTAATACAGCTCTGAAGGAAAGAGAATATAAATTAACACTTCAACTTTTGGATTGGCTGGAAGCAATAAATCAAACGATCAACCGTAAATCAACTTTATATCATAGGACAAAAATATCAATTTGTTCTGGCAAAATCCACCCTGCATTAAGAAGTCAAGTCAGCTTCCTGAGAGAGAAGAGAGGCAGAAGACAGATATTGCAAGCGCTGAACAATCCGCAAGGAGTTTATTTTTAAATCGTGTTGGGAACCACTTGTCAGCATCTAGCGTGCAGTTGGCTAAGGCCAGAAGTCCCACCGACATCAAAGGTGCCAGATCAGAACAAAGCGCTGCGGAACACAAATTGTGACTGTATTGGTCGTTCCCACTTAAAACGAAGCACCCAAACCTCTGCGTGAGGAAGTCATCAGCTCCGCACCTGCGGTTTCGCAGCCGCTGCTACCAGACGACGCTGAACTAACCCACGTACTACTCCCTTATCATAAGCTCTCACTTAGAGTTAAGCTAGTCCTGGATAAAATTGATCGAGACCCCTCAGCTGTCCCACCGCTGTCTAAAGACCTTGTTCATAAAAACATCTGCCAGCCTGAACGCCATTGAAGAAAAAAAAGAGAAACACAAACCAGTAATCTGCCTGTATCTGTGCAAGGTAGAAACCAGTGTTGCTCTGTGCAACTCAGTTACGTTGCTTTAGACACATATGTATTTTTCTTCCCGCCTTTTAAAGTTCTGCTCAAAATCCAGCTAAAGTCCCCTGCAAATAGAGAGTACTTTTGTTCTTGCCTGGTCTCAGGGAAATCAGTGACGGTTTTGTCATTGACTTCACGGAGAGAAAAAGTAAAACTCTGCTGGCTGGTGAAGCTACAAATTCTGAATCATTTTATATACGTCCATTATCAGCTGTAATTTCAGTAAACTGCTACATATTTCTAAGTGTTTTATGTTTACACTATAACTTTAAGGGTTCTCCCCCCTTATACGACAGTCAACATGGTCTCTCTTTATTGCACTACTTCGGAAAAGGGCCACTTTCCACAGAACCAAACGCAATTAACACTGGATGAGTAGCCGGTTTTCCACCAGCGCAGTAGCACTTTTCTGTACCACTATGCGTTTCCACCGAAGACCTCCCTCACCGACTCTGAAGACGAGGCTGCAGAAGTACAGGACTCCAAGTAAACTGGCTGGGTGCGGTCGTAAAATGGGACGGGAAGGGGACAGCTTGCAAGGTCGAGTTAAAAAAAAAAAAAAAAAAGGTGTTCTGAAATTGGCCTAAAGTGCCAGGACTCAGCTAGTCCTCGCGCTTTAGCCCACCATTCGCGCTGGCGCTCATCTGTTGCGCTGCACGTTCAACACCTTCATTCGTTTTGAGTTATGTGGGAGTCCACTGCGTTTCTTACATGAGCACCAAGCGTCCAAGAAACGGATGGGTTTTGGACCAGCTCCGTTGTGACAGCTTTCCCTTTGTTGCCTTTGCCAAAAATTCTGCATCAGACGGTTCTCTGACAAAGTCTCTAACAAAGGAGATATCCCGAAGGGGACGGGCTTGCTCACATGAGCTCTTCAAGAGTTTCAGTACTCCAGTTTCAAAACCTAATTGCAAGGGATCCCATTTCCAGGCTTACGTGCACGCCTATTTGAAGGATGTGTGCACACTCCTACATCCCTCGGGTAGCTGTACAATTACCTGTTCATTATCGGGCGCCTGCAAATACAAAGTTTGCTTGCAAATACATGCATAGATTTCATTATGAAAAAGCTGCTCTTTGTGTATTACGCGACTACTTTGCTCTTTATTTAGCAACCACTGCACCCCTTAGTTTATTCTAAAAATAAATATATTTTTTCCTTTGGGTTTTGTTGTTCGTTTCACCTGGATTGCTGTTATTTTAAGGCAATTATGTAATTACCTGGGTAGTCTAGAGTGGCCCAACTGGTATTGGAGCTCAAAGGGCCTTATGCAACGCAGGACAGTCTATCAGCTGTTCATTTGGTCTCACCTCATACACAGTATTCCCATTCCTGGCAATGGGCATGGCATGCACACTCAAGTGACATATATTCCAGTGCACAAACAAGTTATCCATTCATTGAAGTATATCCTCCCCTCACCTTTTTTTTTTTTTTTTAAATACACAAGTCTTCCAGATACCTAGTTCTCAGATATGCTGAATGCTTTGACTTGATATATTTTGACTTCATATACAGTCAAAAACTGACTGCAAGAGTCTGAGCATTTAGGCTTTGCTATTGATTGGATTGGGTGAGCTGGGAGAATTTGTTTTCTATTTTGTAACTTCCCCAGCGTTGGAACAGAATGTCAAATATTCATGTAATTAGCTACATTTTAAGATTGCTTGCACATGGACAATTTTGCTTTGAAGCAGCGTTGGGCTCAGAAAATCCTTGAACATCTGAATTGGACAAAACAAGGACAAAGGTCCAAAAGTGTATTCAGAAACTGCAGAAATACCTTTGTCTCTTTCTCATCTCCATATGTCCAAAGCAGCCTGGGAACGTAGCCACCTAGTTCTTCCCTGGGAAGAATTAAAATCAGCCCCTTATAGCATCACGTTGTCATCCATCAGTTTAATGCCCACTATCATCCATCAACTCTAGGAAAGCCACGAAGGTTGCCGTTTCCTATGTCTGAATCAAGAGTGACTGTGGGAAACGTCCCAGCATTTTCTAGATTCTCCATATGGCTCCTATAATTCCTGAGCTGAACAGGGGAAGTTTCTTCCCAATTGCCACAAGGCACACACAACAATTTTCCCTTGAAGAAAATCAACGCACTTCGATAATGCACTTTTCTTGGCAGCCTTCCAAATGCACCGCCACCGGGCAGGGGAGGGGGGCTATAAAACAAAAAACAAAGAAAGTTATGAAATAATAACCAGCTGAATTTTGCCAGGGGAACAGCCTTTGGTCCCTTTTGGTGTCCGGAGGGGCGATAATCTGTTCAAGGTGTTCATAGAGCTCCACGGCAGAGTCACGCAGTGAAGGCGAATGTTGTCCTTCCTCTTGCATGGGCAACCCTGACTGAGTTTTGTCAGCCAAGGCAAACTATATTGTGAACTACGGTTAATTTTAAGGAAAACAGAATGGATAATTTCACGCCCCATTAAACTAATAATTTCCTTCTGCTTTGCTGGACGTGGGCAATGTTGTTCTCATCTCACCGCTCAGCTTTCCACAGTCTCATACCCATTACCGTAGAGCAGTATTAATTAAATACAAATGTTCCCCTCGTCAAAGCGCTGACCAAGGAATGTCAAGCCCCGTCTCCTCAGATGCTATAAGGGGCCCATTAGGTTATCTAAACACTTCTAGAAAGTATTGCAATGTTCTGCAAATTGCAATGTTATGAGCAGACACTCTAGGCGCTCTTGTCCATAAGCTTCTCGTCATGTTTCAAGCGCTGCAGTGCCTCATAGGATATCTCTGTAAGTACCGATACGGGCTCGCCCCTCTGCCAGCTTAAAGCCCGAATGCGCTATTTCTGTCAGCCTTTGACACTGACAAGAAACAGAAGAGAAACCTATATCCCGGCAGTGTAACGAAGACCGTGTGCCTTGCATCGCGTAGAAAGATGCTTCCTTGCCCATAGCTGCACCTCCGGAGCAGGCTGCAGGGAAAGCCAAATCCAAACCAGCTGCTCTTCCTCCGCCTGAGGGCCCCCTATAGAAGGGCAGAGTGGTTTTGAGAGGTGAAGGACCTGTGTTTCATCACACACAGGCACATCACACACCTTCACAGCTTTGAGGATCGCGTACAAAGGGACTGCAATCCTCAGACCACGGCCAAGAACGTGCATAGACGTCAGCCAGCTTAAAACTCACAAGGACAACCCGGACAACCCAGGGTGAGTGAATGAATGAACAAATGAATGAACAAACAATCTCTCTCCCTCTCTTCACCCACACATAGCTCACTGCATTTTAGTATTAGGTCCCTTGCAAACGGTTTTCACCTACTGCCAGCTCTCAGTCAGGAGTCCTGGCCTTTCCTCCCCTTCTCCTGACTTATATGCCCCCACTTTCTGCACTGCAGGGCTGTAAGACCTACTAGAAGTCACCATACCCCCGTGGCTTTTTCGTCCTTACTGTGGCAGGCCACTTGTCTCGTTCTGGGGAGTACGAGGTAAAACAAGGGGGAAGAGAACACGCATCTAACAGAATAAGAAAATTTCTCTTTGCAAGAGAAAGTAAAAAGAAACTTTGCGAGTGTTATTCCCCACAGTAACAGACCCATTTAATTACAAGCCTAACTTCTCCAGCACAAAGCATTTCAGTGGAAAGGTTATCAGCCTTACCTTGAGCTTCAAAAAACCAGCCAGCATCTCTGCCACGAGCTCAGGAGCACAGCCGTAAAGAGAGCACATGGTTTTCTGAGTGCCTGAAATGGAAGGCAGCTGCAAGCTATTTAAACTACATAAACAGCTCTGAGCCTCCTTGGCTGAGATCCAAGCGTGGCTCTACAACAGGTAACAGCACTTGAGAGATTTTTCAAGACTCACAGGGAAGTGTCATTGAAAATTTAGGGCCTCAATCCCAGGGAAATGAACCTATCTATTTCATTTGCCAGAGCCATGCACAGTGAGAATGGGTTTCCCATAAATCTTAAGTATTGCTACTGAATCAGCTGATGTCAGCAAATATCAGCACCGCTCAGGAGCTGGCTTTTGCTCCTGAGCGCCCCTTGGGACTCGAACTTAGCTGCGGATCTCCTCCGGTGTCCCGCTTTGCATTCAGTTCCCTTGGAAAGCAGGTGCAAGTTTTTTCTAAAATCAGATTTACAGTTTTTCCTGCAGTTACCCCTTTCAATTTGTACAGTAGCTTAAGGCCTCATTTTTTAAAGTACATTTCTGAGCCTCTTTATAAGAATGAGCGTTACATGTCTTGCAAGCAAAACACAGTTCCTAAGGTTTCCCATTCGTAGCGGCAACAGCTCCTGTACCAAAAGCCAGACACTAGCTTTTGGCTGCAGCCAGTTTGTAAATCACAGTCTTTGCTACCTCACCCAAAACGCTGTCTTCTTCTGTTCTTTTTTGCATCACAGAGACTGGCATGTTAGTGAGCGTGCATTTACAGACCTGGGAACCTCAGTATGATGCTTTATCCTGTCACTGACCATTTAGCTAGTTTTTAATTGAAAATATGAATTGAAAGACAATTCCTCACTGTAGTGGAATAATTTCATGCCTGAAAGGTGTTCCAAGTTTCCTTTTAATTTTCAAAGGTGATTTTCTGGCTCCTTGGAGTTTAGAAAAAAAAAAAAATTTGGAAGGTTTTCCTTCCTGAAAGTTCTTTATGAAAAATAAATGTTCTTTGTATCATAGCTAAGTAAGACGATCAGTCCTGCTGGCAGATAAGCAGGGAAACCCTGACTCCTGGCTTTCTTGGATTCTTTCCTGCCACTGCACCTTGTTGACTTCTCCTCCCCGTTCTCCCGCTCCTCCAGTGTGGCAACACGTGGGAGATGAGCCAGCTTTGTCTCCCGTTGACCCACTAACGCCACCCCCAACAAGTTTTTGTTCTTAGCTTTTCCTTCTGGTCCATATTTCCCTCCCTCTAAAAGAAAGGCACATGAACTTCTGCATCTCATCTCTTTGTGTTCAATAGGTATTTCGCATCCAAATCCTGGAAGGCACATCTAAAACCTCACATCATCTTCCCGCTCCCGAAGTCAACATGTCCCTGTGAAACTTCAGGGGACCTCAGATTGTCTGTAGCACAATCATGAAACATTCTGGGAAGAGTTTCCAAAGGCAGAGAGAGCAACTGGGAATATAACTCTCCCTTGAGAGCATCTCCTTCCCTCTGAAGTGGATAACCTACCTTGTCAGAGTCTGAGGACAAACCTTTTTCCCTTCGAGTGCACGGACATTCATTGCCAGTAACAAATATATGGACCTGCTGGCAGGCAACTATATAAATGACTGTTACAGCAGCATCCCATACATCCCTTGTAATAGATGTTCTCAAGAAGGCTTTGTTTTTTACATCATTTCACACCATCTGACATAAGATGCATTCTTTGTGCTATTTTTAGTAAACTAATCTGTGTTTGGAGGCAATTTTCCCCCTCAGATATTTCTGGGTGTTTGATAACTGACACAGCCCCCACAAGCTAATCATTTGTCATCCCTCATCACAGAAGGTCACTTATGACCATTTTAGCACCTCCCAGTACTTAACTGTCGTGAAGAAGTGATTGTTCTCACTGAAGTTCAGCAAATAAGATGGCATTAAGTTTCCAAGACCAATTATTCCAGACTATTGGTTTCATATTAGGTCACAGGAAAGCAACAGCTTCCAGGTGGATTTTCTAGCGTGCTCAGATGCCAAGTCTCAGGACAAACCTCTAGGAAACCAGCCTCACTCGGATTCATGGCTGACAGAGGCACGTCCTGTTTCACCTGCTAAGGTCTTTGTCACACCGCTGAGATTCGTGCCCCAAACCATTTTCTCATTTCTGTAAGTACTGCAGCTCATGAAAGCAGACTAATGCAGGAATTTAGCAGTGCCTGGTTTATAATAACGCAGCGGGGTATAGCTAGGCTTGGTCCACGTGCCCAAGTGCAGCATTTGTCCTCTATTTCAATGCATGCAACTCTATTTTAGGAGATTTTTTTCTCACTTGACATCACTTGCTGGCAGAAAAGCACTGGGAAGGTTACTAAGCACGTTTGCCCTGACCACTGCAAACCTCTGTCCCTCAGCGGCAGAGCTCCTCCTTTGGGTCGCTGCATGGCACTGACTCACCGGAGAACGAAAGTTGCTTCAAACTCCAAGTGTTGTGGTGACCGTGAGGGACTCCTTCGAAACAGCAGCTCCCCCCCTGCCGGGCTAGATTTGGCACTCTGCACTACAAGGCCGGGGGAGCTGCAAATATAGAGGTTAACGCGTGAGAAGTAAATGGCAAAATACCTGTGCAGCGGAATGCTAATGAAACACCTTGTCACTAAAGGTCATGCTTTCTCCATGACGACTCTGGCATGGAGCCTACTTTTTCTTCCACAGAAGTTAGATCCCATTGCAGCCCTGCCACTGGGGGTGCCAACTCTGGCACCACTTGAAAACGCAGAGACAGTCAGGCAGCACGGCAAGAGAAAATATACGTCTGCGTTAGCAGAACAGGATTCATTCTGGATCTGCCGATGCCGTCTCTAGAGAAATTTTGTATCACTCCCAAGCGTTTCAGAGCTGCTTTGAGACCTGCCAGCCCCCAAGACACAACCCAGAAGGAGGTTTTAAAAATATTTATAATAAAAACTTACGGCACAAAAGGTATGACGGCAAAGATGGGTGCAAATCGGTGTGGCCCTGCTTCAGGCGCAGAGGAACGACGAATACAGACGGTGGCAAAATTCTGGTCCGCTACCACCTTTGCAACGTAGCTAGCCAGATTTTGAAACGTGATCGTTTAAACCTCCGCGTAGCTCACACCAGTGTACGTATACTCAGCCGCAGTAGCTGGAAAAAGCTCCTAAGTTATAGCTCAGCTGCCTCAGAATGAAGGCACAGCCCACCTTGACTTAAGGACTTGGAGTGATGAAACTGCTTACCTGAAAGGTTTCCTAGTCTCGCAGCGGTTCAAACACTCACTGTTAGAATCTCCGTCTTATTTATTCTCAGAGTTTGTCTAGCAGTTGAAAGAAACACTTGGACTATTTTTGAGCAATCTGTGGTGCAAGAGAAATTGGTTCTGGCCTATAAGAAGATTACTTCTTATCAAGGACCCCGTAGAAAACCTCTCTGACACTTACTATTGTCCTTAAGTGATGTTCATTTTACTTGGTATCCTGCATCCAAAAACAGTGATTATTTTAATATCCATGTTTAACTTGTATACATAATTTTTCAGGATTTTAATAGGATTTCTCCTCATCTGTGAAGAGCCATGAAATGTAATATTTTCCCCAGAACAGGCTGTGAAATTTGTCAGCCTTATCAGCAATTTGTGTAGAATTTGCTTCTCGGACTAAATGTTTGACTAACTGAATGCCTCCTTCCCACATTTAGTCTATCAGATTAGAGTGTTAGAAAATACATGGTTCATCCTCTTTTCTTAAAATGGTAGTTGCAGTCTCAGAAGTGATACATGGCATTTTATCGTGCATGCATATGTTTAGATTTAATTGCTGAAGCTTAAGGAAGAGCTCTATGTCCGATTCTCTGCTGGTGTGACTTTATTGCACTTCACGTACAAGCACATAGCTACAATGCCCAGATGTCTAGGAGCCCTGGATACAGCTTAAGATCCTGAAGCTATACAGACCAGGGGAGAAGAAAGGTCCCTGGCCCAGGAGCTCAGGAACAAAGCAAAAGATAAGGCCACTGGCTGGCACAGACTAATTTTAATCAGGACCATGTTGGCATCGGGACAGACCTATAAATAGGAGATTTTGCCTGCTCAGAGGATCCCCAACATGCAAAATATTGGGTTATTTGTAAATTTGGGGCTCATTCGTCTTCTGAAGGAACAACCTCCAGAAAATAATTGTGTTCTGATGATTGCCCCAGACTATAATTTAGCCTTGTATCTGCAAGTTTCAGGTTTTGTTCAAGTACATAATGGTTCAGTGGAATGCTTCCCAGCAGTCCCTCCGCGCACACTCCCTAATAACAGAGAGATCATTTATTGGAGGGAATGAGCATATTCTTGCATAATCCTCTTTTGTATGAGAAGTTTCAAGGATATGAAAGCAGCAATTATCCTCACCTTGGCTAATACAATTAAGAAGTTCTGAAGTACTGAGAAGAATCTGGAGCAATTAGACTTTGAAAATCATCTAACTATGAATTGTCATTTGCCAGCGAGCTATAGTTAGATGAAGTTAAATCAAAGATGCAGGGATGATCTGAAGGCAATCAAAGGCAGTGGGGTGGGATCTCCACCGCAGCTGGGAGTTAGGTCCAAATCCTCCACAAGTGAGGACCACAAATTATAAGCGTTTGGGAGCTGTAAGGGGACTAGCCACTTAAACGTTTCTGCTAACTTAGGCAGAAACATTGCATTAGTTTAGTGATAACTGTGGAACTAATTATATTCTCAGTCCAAAGCAGAAAAGTCTTAGGTAACATGAAAAAACACCACTTAACTTAAATCTCTAATGCTGACTCTGGCTTCTGTGAAAGAAGTAGGTTGGCCTTTACAACAGGATCCAAACTTGAACAATTTGTCTTTGATACCATGTAGAAAAAAGTCCCCGCAGGATTATTGCGGCTTAAGTATCATCAGCAAGAAACAAAGCAGTCTTTCCAATATAGGTACTCCTAGCAAGAGTACAAGATAAGTAATGCACCAAATTAAGGCAGCACAAGGCAAAAACATGGACCACAGAAGAGCATAGGCATGAGCACCCATCTAGAAAACACGATCCATGAGAATGGATCCATTTCTAGTAGACATTCAATCTAGCTGATTTTGCCTTAGCAGCAATGGAGTAGGTGACCCCCTGAGGGTGCTGTAATTTCCGCATCCGATTTCCAGGTAGCATGATATTCTTTGAGGGTGTTTCAACTGCAGATGAGGCTGTGATGGCAGCATTTACGTAGTCAAAGGGAAGCAGCATTAATCTCAGGGTTAAGCTCTAACTCTGGCAAAGGTTTGGGTCAGTCTTATTCTTCTAGGCAAGAATACAAGTCTTAGTTTATTGCTTCTCCTTTGCATTTAACCTTTTTGTTTCCTTGGGCAAAAAAAACAGTTCCCTGAAAAATACAAGGGAAAAGGTGTACGAAAATTTACTTCTTGTTTCACAGCTGAGGTTTTCATAAAGCTGACACTTTCCGATACTAAGGACGGTCTCTGTAAAAATGAAAAGAGATTGTTAGTGCTTTTGAAAATAGGATTAAACAATAGGTTCAGCGCTTATTTGTTTGAATAGGCATATTTACAGCAGGTCTGTAGATATCTTCCATGCTACATGTCTGTTGGTATCATCTTTAACAGGCAGGACATCTTGTTAATGAGCGGAAGAGCGTTCCTCAATCCGGCAGTCCTTTTGCATCCCTGTGACTTTTATTGTTCCACGAAATGGGGCAGTGATTTCATCTCCCTTCCTCTGAGGATTTTACAAAAGGAAAAAATATACATAGCTCGTGTCTTGACAGAAAGGAGGAACAGCAACATCCGCCCAGCTTAACGCGTGGAGTGCAGCATGGCCTTGCTTGATGCATGAGAACGGACAGTCCTCTGGTTTAGTCGGCCTAATCTAAACCTGGAAGAGCTTTACAGATTTTCGAGTTCAGAAGAAGCCATTAGATCTGTTTCTCTAGCATCCTCTGTCACGCAGGCCTCTACGTAAACGCTAGGTAATTCCAGGGGGATTACCCTCAGTGGGGTCTGCGGGGCAGCAGCGCGCCGCAGAACGCGCAAAGGGAGCTCCTATTGCTTCAATCTGTGAAATGCAGTTTGCCAGCAGCAACATAAAACAAAACGTTTTCTGAACCAGCTGAAGGTAAGAAACCCACTGAAACGCAGAGCTAGACTTCCAGCAGCAGCTCTTCGGCATTAGACGGCAAAAGATCTCCCAGACTGGAGCACGAGAGGCATACCAAAGAGCCTGAAGCTGTTTGAAGCCAGATGCTCCGGAGTATAAAAGCGCTGTGGTCAAGTCAGCTCTGCTCAGGAGGGTCCTGAGCACCCTGGGTTCGTGTCGGCAAGATGAGACTGCTCCCTGCAAGGGAAAGCCAAATGGTATAAAAACCTTCCTGTGAGCCAGGGGCGGGGATTAGAGACCCAAGTGCACGTGACAGCAGTGGACCACCAGGCTTTAGGTGCAGGTATGCTACAGCCAGCACGAGGATGGGGATGGAAAGGCAAACGGCTCCCCTGAAGCACAGTGCCCACGAGCTGCAAGACATGCCTGGCTGCGCAGATTTAGTGAGCACTGACTAGCGCCTGACAGGTGTCAGACAACCCATCCTCCTCTGCCCTGGAAAAAACCCCATGAATTTGCCAGAAGCAGACAGAAGCGGCGGAAATGCGTCGCTTGGGAGGTTTTCCCCCTCTTGCGGGATCCCGCTTCCCATCGGGGCACAGGAGTCTGTTAGGACTAACCTCAGGACTCATGGCAGTTCACCTCCACCGACCAGAAGAGCTACTTTGATCACAGCCATTGACGGGTTAAGAGATTAAGACTATTGCCGTGTAGAATATAGGGGCCCCTCCCACCCCAGGAAGCTTAATTAAGCATTTAGTTGCCGCGATGTTAAGCGTACATTGTGAAATGCCTGCCCCTAACTCTGCAGACATAGAGCAGGAGTCACACTGAAAAGGTTTCATTGCCTTACTACTACGCAACATCTTCTAAATTTGGGGTGGTAGCGCACCAGGTCTCCTGGGAAGAGCAGGACCACAGATAACGTCATTAAGCTCATGAGCACTTGGCACCACTTCAACTTACTGCACCTTAAAAGTATATTTAATACCAGAATGAAGCTCTCTAAATACGTTGTGGGGTACCAAACTCTAAGGCTTTAAGAGAGTATATAACATTAGCTCTGAATCTAGCATCTGGAGGATAAAGCTCAGTTTCAGATGCAGTGGGAAGAGTTTCCCTCAGCAGCACCACCAGACGGGACTGGACCCATGAAGCTACAGCACAGCAGAAGAGCTTGAACTGCAGCAGTAAAATACGAATCTGTTCTTTTCATAAAAGCTTGTGACTTGCATTTATTTTACGTTATTTTTGTTAGGAGGCCCATTAATACTTGACTAGTCAGAAACATCAGTGATTCTTACCGCTGACACTAGACAACCTGACACTTGGCAGCCTGAGGGGTTCAACTCTTGCTCTTCTTGCTAATAAGTTTCCCATAACAAACCCAAGCCTGCTTCTGGGGCTTGTTCCCCACACACTGGCATAAAACACTAACTGTATTTCAAGCTCTTTTAAAAAGGAAGAACTGATATCCACTGTGTAAACCAAGTAGTATTTCCAATTCATATAGAAAGATGATTAAGTGAAAAGTAGGACAAGTCCTGTCTGCATATTGGCTTAGTTATACTTGATTGCGTTTGCTATGGTATGCATTTAATTTCAGACTTTACTAAGGAGGTTAATGAATGCACAGCTAATAGTGCAGCCTACTGAAGGACATAATGTCCTGGGTTCCAGCCGAACTTCTGGCAGAGCCCAGCACTCTCGTGCCAGTAAGGGAACGGTGCTGCCAGCCTCAGGAAGGCTGGCTGCTTCGAAGGTCTGCCTGCGTGGGTGGCTTAATCTTATTGTAATCCCAAGAGCCATCCCAATGGCAGCTTCCTTCTGTGCGCGGAGAACTGGATGATACTTAAAACGTGGATATCCTCCATCCTTTGGGATCCATTCAGATCCAATACACTGAGAGTAGTTATGCCGTGCTCATTCCCTCAGCTTCCCTGTTATCTTGGTGGAAACAATTAGTGAAGTATAGCACTTGATCATCAGCAAGAGACACCTAAGAGGCCTGAAAGTGTGTCCTAGGTAATCTCTCTCCTTATTAACAGTAGACTTATGCAGGCATCATCAGTGATTCATCTGTAGTTAAATGGGCAAACTATTTAATTTACAACAAGGGATTTATCTGGGAAAGCAGGAAAACAATTTCATGCCTCATTGTTTTCTGTGATCCCGTTATACCAATGGATGATGCTTCCATTATATATCAGTCAAATATGAAATGGAGCTAAGGAGCAAGGAAGGGATTGCTCTTGAACCTCTGTTTATATAAGGATGGCGAATCTGGCCCAAGGCTAGTTTCAGTGCTAAATATCCTCTTCTTTCCCTCAGCAACCTGATTATCTCTATAGACTTGTAAGCAGTTCTGTCCCCTAAGGAAGTCAGATAGACACCTCAGCTCCACACCGATGTACACACTGTACCTACAAGAGGAAATTGCAACGATAAGAACCCACAGAATGAAAGCCCTAGCTATATAATCTCAAACGATAACCTCAATGCCCCTTCCATATCATAAAGCAGCGGGGGGAAATGGAAGCAGCGCAGATAAGGAGGCACATAACAGCGGTAGAGAGTCGCGATAGCTGGCAAGCCTGCGGTACCAACAAAAAGAGGACAGCCCCAAGAGGCTCTTGGGTCCCGAGTCAAAGGTAAGGACACCTGACGTATCAAGTGGATCCACCTCAACCAACAAGCTTGATACAACTAAAATTATAAGAAGGTTGAGATTTTCAGCTGCTTCATGCCAAGTCTGTGGAGTCGCCTAGAGGGACAACAATTTATCCACGTTAAGAGGTTTGATATGCACTCGTCCAACCAAGGTCTTTGTTCTTTGTACCGTGCAAGTGGCTGCAGACAGAACGGCCCGAGTGCTTGATATTTCATCTTGAGCAATAGGGAAATGGACTGTTCACTAGAAGTTGTACAGACCTCTCGCTGAACCTCGAATGAAGCAAGGACCTGTTGAAAGAGAAGGGTTTATGACAGCGTCAGGAGAAATCAGATCCCTTGCACGAGGGGGAGCTCTGCCAGCACTCCTAGGGGGACACGGGCTGGGGAAGAGGTTTGTCAGGGTTCACGTGTGAGCATGAGCTGAACGGCACAGGAGACAAAACAAAGGCGTTTCAAGGACTACCCACTTGTTAAACATCAAAGGCTTGCTGTGGAGTGGAGGTGTGAGAGCTTTTCAGAGAAGAGGTTGTCAAGATCTTTTTATAGATGGCAATCAGCACAAAGAGGTTTCGAGCAGGTTTCTCCTCCTATACAACTATACACATAGTTCACTAGTAGAGTCAAATCGTTAGTTCTATGAGCAGCAAAATCAGTAAAGCTTCCTCTTCTTTTTTGTGTGTTACTGGATTCTTTGGAAACTAACAGAAGGTAAATCCACATTGGGAGCCTTTCTCCCCATGGGGAGCTCTTTAGGGGAGAGCTGCCTCACCTAAACCGTTCTCACAAGGCTTGGAGAAACTATTAGATTCGAGAGAAATCAGCCAACAGGTTCAAGACTCCCCGGGGGCATGACTGATCGGTTATACGAGGGTGCAAGACATCTCTTTCTTTACAAAGATCACAGTGCCAGCTGTTACGCACTGTAACGCAATGGATATCTCTCTCCTTTATATTAGTGGAAGTATTATACAACATAGTCTGTGCATCAATTAGCAGAAAACATAGCACCTAAGAATCTATTTTAGGAGACTAAAAATCCACAAGGCACCAAGCACTTTGACACTTAGGTTATCTTCGTAAGACGAACAATGCTGCAACCTTAAAATAGTTCACAAGCACTTTACTCTGCGTGTTTTTTTTCCACTGCACCCAGATACGCATCTCCTTGACAAGTATGCTACAGATACTTGAGCCCCATTTCTGTTACACAACAACCTATGCATTGAGGCTGATTCACAGCTTTACTTTGCGCTCTCCTGTCTTTGTTCATTTACCGCTGCTGCTCTTGCAGCCTGAAAAGCAAGCCCCAGTGGGTTTCAACTGGAGCGTACGAACCTCTCTGAACGCAGCCTGCTCAAAGGAGTCCATGGCCAAGCCATTTAGCAGCTGTGAGTGATAACACCACAGACACTTTGGTCTGCAGGCACAAGAAAAAAAAAGTCACACTTGCCACCCACCTCCACCCTCATCCACAGTGGCATTAAAGATGACTAAGAACAATCCAACTGTCCTTTCCAATTTGAATGAGAAGGTTTTAGTCTTCAGTGTGGGCACGGTGAAGACACAGTATCAGATTCTTTTAAGTGCAAGAGCCATTTCCATTATGAATCACAAGTTTCCTGATTCATCAGCAGTAGGGCTTTCTGTCTAAAGGGATTAAGAAGGTGACACGACTAACCTTTGATTTACTGCACCTTCCCAGTACAACTTCATACAGCCCACTTTCTGGAGTTAGTCTTCTCCTCAAAACCCGTTGAACAAGAGACCAGCTGCAGCTATTGCTGTCCCTCTCTTTAGCCTGAGACTTTGGTTCAGACAGGCTCTGAATCAGCTCCTAACCCAGGGTCTGATGACAGCAGTGGCTTACAGCTCAGTTACACAACATTACCTTCTGGGCCTTGGCAGCCACGACGGGAAAGTCCCACAGAATTCAATAGAAATCTCAGAGAGCTGATCTACAGTCCAAGATGCAAACATGACCCCCTTTCTGCAGTGGTGGCAATGTCTTCTGTTCAGCTCCATTTACTTAAGGCCCCCAAAGACATTATAAGTTCAGTTCTACAGATCATCTTCATCATGGAGGAAGGCTTACAGCAGCACACCGCCTGGATACAAGTCAGAAAAAAAAAAAAAAAAAAAAAAAGTAGTATTTCTTTATTGTAGTATGTATGAAAAGGACAACCCTGATCTTCATTTCAAATCTGCCTGTGGAGCTAGCTAGGCAGCTAAGGTTTTTTTGAACTACTTCTGTGAAATTTCAGACAGAATTTAAAATGGCTACTGTAATAGTGCCAATTGTGTGCAAGAGCTGAATTTTAGCATTAGACACAGTGGTCGGGCACAACTGTGCATCATTTGTGATGCAGTCCACTGGGAAAGCCCAACCCCACAAAGAAAACCAAGGAGTTTGGTGGCCCCACGGATGCTGCAAAAGCACTTCCAAATTAAAACATTGCACCCTTACCTAGAAGGCTGTGAGCGTTTACACTGTTTTCTGGACAAAACCAGTGACTTATCTGCCAAAGACTTATCAATCCCCTTTTCTACCTCCAATCCTCCATTTCCGGATGTTTCCTGGAAACCATGCTTTACGCCTCTCTGATCTATAGGACAACATTTTTTAAATCTGCCTGAAGCTAACAGTCTTGGCCAGGCTGACTATCGGCTACAGACGATTTCTGATCAGGATACTCTGAAAAATCCACAATGAAACAGAATAAACCTTGCAGCCGGTTCACCACTGGCAGCCAATTTCAGAAACGTCTCCAAAGCAAGCAGCAGGTCAGATAAAAACCTGACAGGTTTCCATCTCATTTGTGTGGGGCACTTCTTCCTGCAAAACCACGAAGAACATGGGAAGGACTGATATTCCATTAAAAAAAAAAAAAAGAAAAAAAAGGAAAAAATCTGAAGTTTATGTGATGGCATGGTGGTTTTACAGACATGTGGCCTAGTTATAACCACTGATGGCATTAATTTCAGTACGAGTGCAACTAGGCCCTCAGTTTCCACATGAAAGAGAAAAGTCAGTGCTACAAACCACACAAAACCACAGCCGCTCTCCCTGCCAGTAGTGGTATTTCTCAGCCTGACCCAGGTGCCATCTGGTAAATGTCAATATTCCTTCCATGAAAGGGTTTTGCAGTTGAAGACTTCAAGGCCTAGTTTATTGTACCAAGACTCATCACTGGTGTCAAGGTCATGTGAAGGAGTGATACAGGCACTATGCGGACGGGCACAGAGAACATATTCGGGCTCTGCTTCTGCTTGTGGGGGAATAGCCAGAACATCTTATGATATACCTTACCATGCCGCTTCCACTGGGGTCTGCATATGGTTAAAAACGTAGAAGCAGCCTTACTGGGACAGAGCAGAGGTTGTCTACGCCAGGAGCGAGCAGCAGCAGATGTCACTGCATACCAGCAGCATGATCTGAAGGAAGACAGTAATACACTCTTGGGCTCTCCCAACTAATGCACCTAAAATGTAGGAATTAAGTATAATTTACAAGTGTTTAAAGCAAGGACAAGCCTTTCAAAACACCTAAGGCTGATCTGAACGGAAATCTCATTGACTTTCAAGAACACTTCTGCTAAGTGCCTTAGGTGTTCCTGAAAACCCTGCCCAGAGAAACAAAGCAACGCAGGTCAGACGGGAACCTGCGGCTCAGCCCCCTGGTTTCTGCACATGACTATCTTAAACACAGCAGTTTGATATTGCAGGGTATCATGCAAAGTCTTTCCTTCGTTTCTGATGCACCTCAAATTATCACCTCAGTCTTGCAAGTTCTGCACCGAAGCACTGGCATGGACAAAGAAAAAGCCTCAAGGAGAAGCTCAGCAGCCACTGTTCCACTACAGTTCCAAAACTTTTCAAATTTACATGAGTCTAGCCTAAAAGAGGTCAGGCTACGGTTAAAGGGCTTCAGTTAAGAAGAATTGTCCACTTGCTGGTTTGGTTGGCACTTTAAGGACACAGGCAGGCAATGGGGAAGGGCAATGGAGGGTCAGCAATTCAGCCTGCCGTCAGCATTTGCTGCTGTCTCTCCACGAGAGACCTTGAATTCTTAGTCCCAGGGCGCAAGTCTGAAGTAACTTTGGTCTACCGTGCCCCTTCGGTCCTATCAAAGTGGGAAGGAACAGAAACTGCAGCCCTCGTTTGAGATGAAATGCCAGGCCGCATTTTGAGAAATGGGTCTTCAGTCATGTAAATCCTCAAATATATTTGTATTTACATACTTCTCATGAAAAGAAAATAAAGCGTTACTTGTGTAGCTATCTCAACAGATATCTGCAGATGAGCAGAGCACAGAGGTTTCAGTATCTTGCACTAAGGAAATATTAAAGAAAGGAAAACAAAATAGATGCAACAAGCAGGACTTTCCTTCATAGCCTCATCACTATTCTGTTGTTTCCAAAACCCTGCTTTAGCTCTTGCTCAGCACAGTCTAATACAGAACACGCTAGGGAAAATTTCCCTCCCTGTATTTCCGCTTTCCCTCCTCCGCTGCCGCACAGCCCCTGTGGAGAGCGGAGGATGCAACAAGCATTGCAGTGGAAGATATTCACCTTGAGCTAGAAGCCTAACACACGTTCGGCGCTGCACCAAACGCGTGCACTTTCCAACATCATGAGACTCTGGCTCCTGACCACCGGGCAGGCTCCCCAGACGCGTTAAACCCGGCAGATCTCTTTGCGCAGAGGGCTCTGCGTTCCCGGGGAGGGCACCTCGCAACTTGCTAGCGCGAAAGCCAGCGCCGCGGCCCCCGGGGCAGAGCTGCTGCGCCTGCAGTCTGGGTGGTCGCTGAGGCTGCAGGCGGCCGTACGAGGTCGGGCACCCGCGGCGCTCAGCTCTTCCTCGGCCTCAGAGCGAGCGCGTGCAGCGGTGGCTCTGCATCACAAGATGTCGTTGCTGTGCCGTTTTTGTCCCTCCGCTGGGGAACTGGGGATGGGCAGGAGGAACACACGACCTTTCCTTTTCCAGCTTCTGCGCTGCAGGCCATTTCTTCAAGAGCGCTCGGCTCCTGCTGTGACATTTACAGACAGGCTTTCAGAGGAGCCCAGCAAAAGCACACGCACGCTACTGCGGAAGCTACGGCCTGCACCGCCGCTTGCCTTCGGCTAAAATATCAGGCTCTGAGAGAGCAGCACCCACCAGGCTGCTCTTGCCTTTGCCTCTAGCTGCCCGTTGCAGCACATGAACGAGCGCTCACTTATTTTTAAGGCCTCTGCTCACCCTTCCTGCCTTGATTAGCTGTGCACTGTGCAGGGCAGCCAGAATTACCACGAGTGCAGGGTTTCCCAGAAGCTCACAGCGCACAAACACTCTTAAGCCTCTGACAGCCTGCAACTCCCTGCAAGCAACAAACGCAGCGTGGCCGTGGGGGACTTGTAGACGGGATGGTAGCCCTCGATACCTGACCCGAGTCATGCATGAACTTCGCCCTGCCTGGACTTTTCAGCAAGTGCAGCTGCTGGACAGGAGCCTTGGCCAAACACAGCAAGTGTTGAAAGACTGCTCAGATGGGACTCCCAGGCGCAGGCAGAACAGAAAGCAGCCTGTCTAGGAATAAAGATAGCCCCACTGCAGAGAGGATGAGCAGCCCTTTTCTTGTTCCTCACGCGTTCCCTTAGCTATGCATTTGGCTGCTCCTCCACCCTGTGAAGCTGAGGAAGGACCTCAACTAAGGCCTGTGAACCAAGGGACCAAGCGAGATACCCCCTGCCCTTAACATAACGCAAGGCAGGTCCTGCTCCAACACAAGCAGAAGCATTCGCTCTTCCTTTGTGGTCTTGCCACCTATACGTGCCCAATCCCGTCAGGGCGTACCACACCCCCAAAAGCTTTGACTGGGTTAACACCTTTTGGATGGCGGTGAAGCCCACCACGCCAGCTAGGCTCTGCTCAGCTTGAGAAACCTGGAAGGAAAAGAAGAGGTGCCAGCACAGTCTAGCAGCTGGCACAAGTTCAAAGAAGAGAAGACATGATTGCTGTATAGGCTTCAGCAGATCTTATAATTCACCTTAGCCACATATGACTTTCATAACCTACCTCTGGATAAAAGCTCCAGTTTTTCCATATGGTAAATTTAAAACATGGAAGTTGTATTTGGCAATGTCAAACTGGTTATGAACTCTTTCTGGGATGGAGCGATTTCAAGTCAAGCGCTGATGTAAATTGAGACAGGTTTATGCAACCTCAGTAAAAAGATACGAATCACCAGTGTTTGGCAGTGAGTGTGCTTTCAAGATCCAGTTGTTTATTGGGCTTTTCATGTATTTCAGAACAAGAGCTGCAGTGCTGAAACCACCACAGATCCAAAAATAGTTGGGATACCTACTACTCTGATTTTTCCCCCTGTAACGTTCATACTAGAATTTTGTTTTAAGAAGCACCTGGCAGATGGCATTATTTACTTTTAGAAGAACTTTTGCAGTAGCTGCACTAAAGCTCAGCAAGAATTATCTCATGAAATTGATTTCCATCATGAAAAAAATCCCATTTCCTTCTAGGAAGCTACCAGCCTTAATTCAGGCCAGGGAAGTTTTCCTGTGTGGATCTAACCCTCAGTCCTTCAACGTCAGCCCAAGGACTGACTTTATGATTGTGCTGGACTTCTGTCAAACTCACATTAAAAGGCTTTAATCAGTATTTTTTTTTAAATGCTTAAGGGGACTTCTGGGACATGGTATACAGAGCCTTCCTTCAGTGCTTTTGTGGCAGACGGTTCCCTAAGGATTTTAGATCTCGTGCCTACATTGGACAAGGTGAATAAGGCAGAGAACAACGTATGTAACCCCTCCCTGCCATTAACTCGAGATTTTTGCTGATCCTTGAGCAACAGCCTCTCCCCTGCTAGATGACGGTTTACTCCCCACCTAATCCACATTCCTGCCTCTGTCTCATCTTCCTCTCCAGGAAGCAGCCTTCCAGGAAAGTCTTGCTAAAGGAATTTAAAATACACGGGTGAAAAAGAGTGACAGCAGCAGCACAGGCGCCCATCAGCTGCCTCGGCGCTCCATCTGCTTTTGGCTCACACCTTATGCGGCTGTGAGCTCCCGGGCTGGGGACATCCCTAGCGCTGTGCTTGCACGGCACCGAGCATAGCGTATCTCTGGTTTTCGTTGGTCTGACTTGCTACCTTAATAAATAAGTTTGGATATGTTAGACTCAGAATATTCCTTCCATGTACTGAGGCACCTGCAAAGTGAACTCCTCTGCCAAACCCCCGGTGGTGCCGCAGCTCGCTAATTTGTAAAACTTGCTCATACCTGGTGAATTAAGGAGTGTGACACTTAACCATTTTCACTTGGTTTCTGGGTTTCCAGCTCCCTTGATGCAGAAAAAGAAAGATCCTTAGCCTTCGTACCTCTCCGAATCCCCAGTGAAAGGAAATAAGCATGAATTCAGTATCCTTTTTTGCAACCCACCAAAATCCTAGAGGTGCTTTACATCCTCGGACTCCCTGGAGAAACGGCGTGATATAAAACAGATCATAATCCCACCCATGGCCCAGCGTGACGAGAAAGCCAGAGTCCTTGCAGGTTCAGTATTGCATTGCTGGCAACAGCAGCCATCTCTGAAAGCTTTTTGGAAATAAATGAGTTCCCCTCACTTGCTTTGCCAGAAGCAAGGAGTTTGAGCCACATAGCAGCAAAAGCGCCTCTGCAAATCCACCCAGGCTTGCCCAGTTAAACACGGGGGGACCGTGCGGCAGTCCTGGAGGTGCTTTTTGCAAATCTCACGCAGAAATATGAAGTCACTCCTGAACACGTGTTACCATCTTCAGATCAGAAGAGAGCACATTGTAACACCACCATTTCCTATTAAGGGGTTTCACTTTACTGAATCTGGCAAACACAAATAAGCGTTTGAGAGCCGAACTAGCTCAGAGAGCTTTAGCCTTTGGATTACTTACTAACGAACTCCCCATAGCCCAGTCATTTAATCTCATTAAATTGCCAAGACACTTCCAGTTAAAGGCACGGGTCAAGCAACATGCTGCTGCTTTTCAAGACGACCTCATCAGGAAAAAGTGCATTCCTCTGTTTAAATAGACACCAGGTTTATAAATACCTGCATCATGCAGCAGCCTAAAGACTATTTTTCTCCAGCATATCACTGAAAAACCGCCAAGAGTCACCTAGAGGCATAAGCAAGCCTCATGCTTCAGTTTTTTGGATTTTTCTGCTTCTCAGGCCAGAAGCTGCCCACAAAACTTGCCTACACAGCAAAACTCTGTTCACCAGTTAATCACTCACGTTTTCCTCTGCCCTTCCACATGTAGGGACTTCAGCACACAGAATCAGGATATTTTAACATAGATTCTGGTTCAGGGAGAGACACTTAACCTTGTGACCAATATCTGAGTTAGGAGAGGAACACCATCACATCTCTTTGCAGGGGATCGTTTGGCCTCCTCAGTCCATTAGGTCAGTCCTTGTTTGGATGTTTCAGACTGGGGTGGAAAAACAACAACAAAGGAAACCACATAGGCTCCGAGAGAATACTGCACGTCTTGGCAGGGTGTTCAATCCCTATTTACAATTTACAGCTCAGACAATCGGGTTCTGCATTCAGCACCCCGAAAAAACAAGTGCGATGTGTTGCTCTGCAGTCTACCAGCATTAGACGAGTCTCTCAGTGCAGTTCCCCCCTCCCCAACCTCCTCAAAGCCACCTCTCAGAGCCCTCTGCCACAGGCAATGGGTGTCCTCAGACCCACTCCTGAAGCACTTAGCTCTTTTTTCCTGGAGTAGCAGGACCCTTCTTGCAGGGCCTGATCCAAAAGCTGCTGAAGCACTTCTTGTTGACCTCACAGGTTTTGGACTCATCCCGCAACAACCTGCACGGTCAGCAATCCTTCAGCAAGCCAGCGGGGCCGTGCGCCGAGGACAACTGATGGGAGTGAAATTTAATTTACAAAATGGATGACTGTCAGTGTAACATCCTCCTTGCTGCATCTGATTCAGACTGCAAAATGCTTCGGCAGAAAGCTAGAAGCTGCCCACAGCATAGGCTAACCCTAACTGGGCATGCGATCTCGAATCCACTTCCAGTTAATAACGCTAAAGGCTCTCATTTAACCTCCAGTCTTAGCACTTTTCCCTAAATTGGGTTTGTTTCTTCTTGCCCTGCTCTGTTGACCACAACACTGCATCACCTTTCAGAGGGAAATGGAGATAACAGATCCAGAAACACCCTTTCCTCTGTCCTTCCCGCAAAGAATCCTCTCCTCGTTCTTCAGAGCGGTCTAACTCCCTCTCTGCTCAGCGGCCTCCTTCTCCACTTCTCCTCCGTGCATGTTTTCCCAGCCAGAACTCTCCCCCAGCCAGAGGGGGTTTTCCACACCAGCTCCATCAGGGCCTGGTTTGCTCCATCAGAGGGATGGGGTGAAGAGGTGGAAAGCCCTCCCTAATCTGTTCTGGGCTGCAACCGTGCATGGCATGCCAATTCCTGGCCACGCACCTTCATTTCTCAGGTCTTCCCCAGCATTCAGTTCAGGCCAGCCACTTTGTCCCCCAAATCCACCCTGAGCCAGAAGGGACTCTTGGACCATAGTTCCTACGAGATACAATCTCATTTTGCCTAGATGCTCTTCCACCTTGGCAGATTCGTCTTCTAGCAGCCCATGGGACTCCTAGAGCCCGGAGTCAGCAAGCATTAATGCAATTACCAATGAGGACATACAACCCCAGAAGAGCAGCAGGGCTGTCAGCGTGATGGAGTCTGGGAGAACTCCATCACACAGCTCTTGAGCCAGCAGCTCTGGGCCTCCGTGAGCCACAGAAAAGTCCTCTGAGTGGTTGTATGAGCCCTGGTTAGCAACTCTCCTGCCAGGGACTGGTGCAGTCCAAGTCCTGCCCGGTGTTGGCACATTTGTCCCACTCCATAGTAAAGGAACATCTGCATCAATTGAACAGTATTTGGAGAACAGTTTATTCTCCTCGGGACTCACCAAAGATAGGATTTGTTTAAGCAGTGTAGGATTACAATACTTGGGTGAATGGATTTACAAATAGTATAAATTTACTAGCTTCAACTAAATAACCAATAAAAATATCAACTAACACTATGTCACTGTATCTAACTATATACACCGGTATTTACAGGAAGCTTCAGAAAGAACAACAATGAACCAAGGTCATAATACAATTAGGGTCCTATATGGTATGGTTGTGCCTGAGGGGAAGGAAAGGGATGAAGGGGTGAGGGTGCCCTGATCAGGCCATGCTGGGCTGGCGTGCCAATCCCCAGGAGCAAAGTACCTAGAGGTGATCCAGGCATACCGGTGGGGTGTGCTGACCCCCGGTATAGAACCGTATTTGGATACGACCCATATCTGTGATCTGGCCACACCGAGGAGGTGTGCTGCTCCCTGGGAGAAAAGCCCACATTAGTCAACTCACTACTCTGGATGGCATGTCCTGGTCCGGCATCCTGTACCAGGAGAGAGCAGAGGAGGCGTTGAAGGAGCACTGGTCTTCCAATTTGGCGCTTCTGTCCCGCAGCCTTCGGTGGGTCATAGTGGAAGTCGCTATAGTAAGGTGAGGCTACAGTCCTAAGTGACTTCACTCCATAGAGCCCATGGGCTCTAAGCGATTTTGCTCTACGTAGACTCACTCTTTCTTCTTTCTCTCCTCTCACCACATCTTCTGTCATGTCCTCGCTCCTCACACCACTGCCATCTCTGACTGCCACCGACATGGCACCAGCAGCCACCTGCGACAGCCCAGACCCAATGGTGGGCACTGTCATACGAGGCCTTTTTCCTGCTTACTGATAGGGTGGTTTTTGGATCCTCTTACGGATCGGTCCAAATCCGATTCCTTTATTGGACTGTTCCAGAGTGTTCCCTACGGTCAACAGCAGCAGCAGCTACCTGCCACGTGGGCTGCTTCTCCAGAAGCCCATCAGGATTCAGTTAACCAGCAAGGGGGGGGGGGGGGGGTCATGCAGAGGTCAGTTTTTATTGCCTTAATAGGGATTTATTCTCACATGGGCCCGTAAAACCATAACAACGTGGGAGGCTGCAGGGCTACAGGGGAACGAACCCCACTTTGTCCCACCCTGAAAACGCTGCAGTTGCTGCCTGTAGTATCAGGAGTGGTCCTCAGAGAAGAAGCACCACTGGACTCATACTGCCATTCTCCATAGCGCCTGGCCATGGAAAAGTAATGCCTGAGGCCCTTTGGGATATCACTGCAGACAGATATGCACAGCGGAGAAACATTTATACTCAGCACAATAAGGGAACTACTAAAGGACGAGATTTAATAAAAACAAGAAGTACAGCAATTTGGGGTGTCTAAGAGGAAACAGATGCGATTTTTTTGGTTACACTAACTCCAGGTTTCCATATTGATATCTCTAGTTCTCATAGTAGTCTCACCATTAAACAAAAAAACAAACAAACAAAAAAGGTCAGCAAAGTCAATATTAGCCAGGTCTGACCCAGAGACCTGCTAACCACCGATCTTACTGCCTTCAGCAGTCCTTAGATCAGGCCCCTTTTTGTTAATACTGGTGATCCAGAAGACCAGATCAGACCCCTCATCTTTAATGGTGCTTGAAAACATGGCGGCGGAAAGGTAACCTTTGTTGCTTTTCTGTCAGACTATAAGAAGGGACGCTCCAAGCCTTGTACAACATGATATCTCAATTATTTTGTACCTGGAAAAAGATGGTGACCTTTCCTGAGAACACTGGAGGGAAAAAAAAAAAAAAAAAGACTGTACTATTTGAAATTCAACACTAGCCCCACCACTGCCAAAAGAAGATTCCTTATTCTTAAGGAATACACACTGCCTCACGAAAAAGTAATAGTAATGAAAAGTAATATGAAGAATTTTGTGGTGGAGAGTCATAAGAACACAAAGCCTTTCCACAGCTGTGGAAATCCCAAACCTCAGCAGCCCAGTTCAAGTCTCTGGGCACTGTGCCACCACTATCAAGAAGATCAGGTTTCTTGAGAATAACTAGCCTTGCTCTATTGTGCAAAGGAGGAGGGCAGCAGGCTTCACACGTACCTCACCATCAGGCATTCACATGGCCCATCTTCCTTGGAGGCTCTGTATGGGTCCCCTCATGCAGGCATCATGGGGAAGAAAGTTTTGGTGGCTCTGCTTCAGTACCAATTACTGTAGAATAGAGCTCTAAGAGCCACGAGACTCAGCAGTAATAGCTGAAGACCAGCAACCCACCAGGTCCCCAAATATAACGCAGTTCTCCTGCTCCAGAGTGGTTGCCGTTGTCAGAAAAGGGAAGGCATCTATGCCCATGGAGGTAAGTACTTCTGTCTCTCCTACCCAGACTGGAGCAGCACTGAAAGAGTCAGCCGCCGATTCAAAAGTGAGAGCTTTTCTAGACCCAGCCACTAGCACGTCTCCAAGAGCTATGTTGCATGAACGTGACGCGTGGAAGGCAGAAATAGAGCTGAGTCTCTGCTAACAGGAACCCACCCTCTCCACTGACTGAAAAACATGCCAGGGACTGAATGCACAAAAGAGGAAAACAGATGAACTGCCCATGCCTGAAATGATTCCCAGTCTCAGTGGAAATAAGAAACAAGGGAAGGGTTGTTTTCTCAAAAGTCAACGACCACCACCTTCTCTCCACTGACCTGCTTGGGCAGTAGCTTCTCAAATTGCTGGCCAAGGCAGCTACAGCTTTGGAAACGAACAGAAAGCAGTCTTTTTTCTGATGTGTTGCAGCCTTAACAGGTCAAAACCAGGTCCCTCCCCGCTGCAGATCAGCAGCTGCGTGAAGCCTGTGGAAGGGATTTCCCCAAAGACCTCCATGCACCACCTTGGACTGGTGTACAGCTGCTTGTCCTCCACTGAGAGGAGCAGTGGGAAGTGCTTTTCCGATTCGGTCATTCAGCTTGAACGTTAACTTCATGTTAAGAGAGGAAAGAAACAAGCCCCCCACCCCGATTTGTAGCAGCAGTCTTTGCTTCATTAAGAAGGAAAAACATAAACATCTAAATTCACCGCAGGCATTTCCATTAACCAGGATAGGATCTGAATTTAGATTCGGAACCAGGACAACATCACTTTCAAATAGCTCTGCGCAGATACTAATCTTTCTCAGAGCTGTTATCCTATATGGAACACCATACATTGCGGAAATGAAGAGAAAATAAAGAACAGTCAAGAATAAATTAAAGCAAGATTGAGCACATCTTTCTCAAAGATATGCTCTAGCCTAGCCACAAGTTTTTTGGCTCCATGCAGGAAACACTGAGTAAATTTTTATGTCCTGCGTTATATAGGAGGTGAAACAAGTTAAACATATGGTGTTGCTCTGGCCTAACAAGACATAATCTACGTATAACCTTGTACCAGTGCGGGTCTGCTGTCAGTTGCGAGCGAATCCCTATGTATCGGCTGTCAAGTTTCTCGGATGTGGATCTGTCCCTTCCAGTTACATATTTAGTGCAACAAATGGAAATAAAAGTGCAAAAAAGTCATGGCTGTTGCAGATCCTTCTCAAAAGTGGGGGGGGGGGGGGGGGAAGTCAATAGCTGGCTTTAAAAAAAATAAAAAATGGTTGGAAGTGAGATATAGAAGCTGCTGCTATTGTGTCCAGCTCCTGCCCCAAGCCTCAGCAGCATTCATTTTTATGGGATGTCACCAGTTATTTAAGTAAAACTGCTTGAAAAGGACTTAGCACAAGGAGGGCCATATGAGGTTTAGCACAGAAAATGGTTTGGACTCATCACTAGTTCAAAATACACTGTAAAAGTGTTTGTGATGAGATTACCTTCAAATTCCAGTGAGCTGTGTGCCTGCAGTACTTTCTTATTTACAACTTTCAAATATTCATGTGAAAGGATTTTTTGTGCAAGTATTTGATGCCAGAATCTGACCATTTTGTCTGCACACAGTGTTTGGATGAAAGAGAAATATATTGAAACTCATAAGTCTTACTAACACTATATTACTTAGTTTAGTAAGTGCTGATCAGTCAAACTTGGAGGGAAAATAGCGGAAAAAAGGAGGAATTTGGAGACTGCTCACAAAAATTATTTAGACATGGAAAGACTTCCATAAGGAGATAGACACTGGATCTCTTTTAGTATAGTTAGAGAAGAAATTAATAGCCTGAGAGGGATATGTAAGTGATCAATACAGGGGAACTTCGCTACCTGCACTGAAATAAAAAACATTATTGCCCTTCTCTCTTTTTTCCTCCCCCTTCAGGAGGTGGCAACTAATGTGAACCACCATTTGAGTCCACATCTTAGCACAGTACCCATATTTCTCAAAAACATGAAATTTCAGGGAACCTGACTATGTAGGACCCTTCTCAATACCTCACCTTTATGAAATCAGCTTTATCCTTTTAGGGTAAGGCAGACAAAAAACGTTGGCCTAAGGAGTTTCCACCCAAACGGGAGCGTTTCAGGGCAGTGAGACATCTGAAAGAGGCAGTTCAACCAATCGCATCTGCAGAAGAACAAACAAACAAACAAAAAAAGGGGAGAGAAAGTCTGTGAAGACCCAGATAGCAGAGGCACAAAGGGAACAGAAAGGTACCTCTTGACTGAGGCATCACCCATGGATGTGAGACTGCGGCTGCAGCTGTCACCTCTCCCTGGCAGGTCCAGCCAAGCATCCCCAAGGGCAGAGCTTTTGGGATGAGCATGTTTCACTCCTGCAGTACTCTGGGGTGCTCGGCATCCGTCCTGCAGCTGACCTGGGGGACAGGGGGGAGGAAGGAGCAGTCACTAATTCACAAATTGCTGTAAGCTTGCTTGCCTTGTTTGCTTTACTTCACATTAGCACCTGCTATTTCTGGTCATCCAAGACAGCTAACTAGATGGACCTTTAGTCTGATCTTAAGTGCTTGTGCCCAAGGAATAAAGGGAAAAAGCACAGCTTTGCCACACCAGCTTCCAGGTCCAGGACCATTTAAACAAGGTCTAGCAGTGGGGGTAAACATTTTCCCTCGACACATGTCTCTACAGCAAGCAACTTCTATCAGTGAGTTGTTAAAAGTCCTTGGTCCATTGTTCAGCAGTCTGGGATTGGATTTAGTTCATTAAAAATACTTAATGGCATGTTAATGCCCCTTAATTGTATTCATTGCACTGGTTTTGCAGTGATTTTTTTTTCCCCTTGATTCACAAAGATGGGATTAAGTGCTAATGTATTGCAGGCTGCTGAAACATATAACCTGCGGTCATGATTTTAAACACATGTAGAGGTGCTAATTGCATTCAGTTGACACAGCTGTAGACAGGAAGATCATTTTTCACACCTTATCAGCACTGGTGAGGTGTTAACTGCATTCAGAAGACACCACTGCTGTTACAAAGGTGATTTCTTGCACTTCATCAAAGCTTAACACATGCTTAGCAATGCGGCTAGCCAAAAATATCATACCATCAGAGTTAATGAGGTGCTTGCATGTTTTTAATAAATGAGCATTGTAAAAATTGTTATTCTTTATAAAAAAATGGTGAAAAACTCCTGCAAATGCCACATTTTTCAGTTATTGCAATTTCTGAGTGTGCCACCAATGCCTTCTAGGGAATGGATGCCAAACCTGATCACGTGCAATTGTCCATTTGTGAACTACAGAGAGTCTTGCAATATGGTGGAGCAAGTAAAATAGCCCCTCTCCAGCGGCAGAGCCTGCAAGGACAAATTCAGTGGCATCTGAAAATTCTGCTGCTCAGGTTCCGTTTCTCACGTCATCCCAAAATCAACACGAGGTTGTTCACAACAGCAAGTGATAACACGATTACTCACCCTTTGCAGTCGGGAGACCATGTACTACAGTCCTAACACCCTGTCCAGTTCTGAGCAGAAGGACACACTTCTGCATAAACCTGAAGTGTGCCATGTTAGCACCACCAGCAGAACATCTAGTGCTGGGCAGCAGAACCTTAGCTAAAGAGGTGGCGCTCCAGATTAATGTGTACACACGTTTGGATGATTTGCCAGTATGCATATCAAGCTCAGGTTTTTTTCCAGTTGTGCCATTAAACAGTACCCCAGCCAGGCAAGTGAAAGGTAGATTCTGTGGTCAACCTGAGCTGTAGTCACAGCACTGAGCACAGTGGAGATTTACCCACCATGGAGGCAGTAACTTCACGAGAAGCTATTTAAAGTCAAAGGGGGGGGGGGGGGGGAAAGAGTCTCCTACCCTGAAAATATCCACTTTCTGGGCTTGCCTTGAATGACATGCTAGTACAATGCTAACAAGAAGCAGAAATTTTCATTAATAGAAACATGAATATTCCCCTACATTACCTCCAAAATCCTTGAGCAAATAAAGCTAAGCTGAAGACACAAAGGTAGATTTGCAAAGCAAATTTATCCCAGCAATACACACACACACCACTCCCAGAGAGAAGTGAAGAAAATCTGACCAAGCAGAGCGAGCAACCAAGCAGAGCAGATTGACTGACTGGCATTGAGGGACTAGAACTGAACAGCACTGATCTGGTATAAAAATTGCAGCTTCCAGCCACAGCTCATGTCTTTTTTTTTTTTTTTTTTTTGCTCTGTAAGACTTCCTCAAGATCTCCTTGCAGAGACAGTCAGTATTTGTCTTGATTTTTTTTTTTTTTTAAAGCACCACTTGCCCCAGCAGCTCCAGGTATGAGGACCACTACGTGGTGACAGAGGTGTCCTCCCTCCCACTGAGGCCACGTCTCTCTCCCTTCTCAAACTCCAGAAGCTGGGGACTCTCCTGCTCCGTGGATGCTTACAGAAGGCAGGGTTTTGTGATGGGAAGGAGGAGAACAGAAAAGCACATCTTTGAGCTACAGCAAAATACCTGACTGACCCAACCTAGCTTTCCCTACACACAATAATACAAGCCTCACTGATCAAGCCTGACTGATGTTAAAAGGTGGCTGCCTATATATATATATATTTAAAAAAAAAAAAAAACACAACTGACCTACTGTAGATGATGGGCCAGCCCCAAATCACACCAATAACCACTGAAAACTAGCACATGGGATGAGTTGCTTGCTCATAGTACCATTTTGTGTCCCTCTTTCCAACACTCCCTATTCGTTCTGGCTCCTCCCAAGACAGGTCAGCATCGAGCCACTTTCCAGTCCTCCCAAAGCCGCACCAGTGTACTTCCAAATAGCAAAAAAAACAAAAAAACCCCACCACACACACAACTAGAAGCTCCCACCTTTCAAGCTGCTCCAGGTGACCTCCCCTGCACCAGCCTTGCATGCCTCATCTGATGAAAGGTTGTCTCAGGAGCTGGCTGGGGATAGCCAAAGCTGAACCGATTAATCCCAGGGCTCCCAGTGTAATGTGTCACCTGGCAGACAACGTAATTACCTCCAAGTGCATTAGCCGGTTTAACCATCTCGCAGCACAGCCGAAGCACTCGGGGAAGTGCTGCAGCGCAGCCACCGTGCAGAGGACTGTTAGCAGCTCTCAGGGGAGCAGGCTCCTTTGCAGGCCTCACGCCTGCCGCTGCACACGAGCCTCCCAGCCTTTCAGCAGGGGAATAGGGGCAGATTTACATACGGGAAAGCAGAAATGGGGGGAGCCTGCATTTCACCAAAGCCACGCAGCTGACCCGTTTGAGAGAAACCAAATCTCAGTTTTAACAGCCCGTCAGAATGTCCCAAGCTCTACAATCACCTTTGCAAAAAAATACAAAGTTAGAGCTCCCAATGGTTTTCCCCCCACCCCCTTCTCCATGGGGAGTTCCCAACTGGAGCAGGTAGCTGTCATCAGCAGTTTCAGTGTTTCTGTCCACCAAGGTATCTGTTCTGTATAGCCCTCTGCTTTACATGTTATCTTAATCCCATACAATGTAGAACAAGTGGTTCCAAAGACAGTTCGTTAATAGAGGTTTAAGTGTGGCCATGTTATCAGGTAGATCAACATTTTTGGTTGTTTAGTGCATTAAGTAGCTATATGAGCTCTGTTCTGTAACGTAAATTGACATCATCCTAAAGCACCATTCAAGGTCACACCTTCTTAGGGAAACCTGTTTCTTGCTAGGTACTTCTGGTGTGGTGAAGCCCGGCTCCTACCGTGTTCGTGACTCTCCCATTCAGATGCAGATTGAAAGATGTTGTCAGCCCAGGAAAGAGCGGGGAAGCTCGTCTCTGAGCCTACCCACATCAAGATACGTCTTGTGGCTGCTAATTTCTTCAGTGCTGTGGGAGAAGTTACGCTCACGAGGAACCAATGACTAATGAGCTCTGACAGCTAGAAAGGTTTCCTCATATCCTGAAAAGAAAGCTAATTTTTTTATTGGACGGTTTTCACACCTCTCAGCATCCAGCCCAGGAGGACCTTCATCTCCACGTGCTCTTCTATGCTCTCTTAGCTGATGTTACATCGGCTGCCCAAGTGCAAAGAAAGCTGCGTTTCCCCCCGAGCAGGCTCTCTTCTCTTCACTCACTGGGCTGCTAACAGCCCTGCACCGCCAGAGAAGAGGTATATTCTCTGGCTGGGGTAAGAGGCTTGAGTTCAGGAAATACGTGTTCAATTCCTGCCACTAACACAGGAGAGCTCTGCATTTTTGGGACAGCCACCTAATTTGGCTATGTTTCTTTCCCCAGCTGTACAATGGGAGTAAAACTATTATTTCCTCAATTATCTTTACCTATTTAGAGTCTAAAATATTTCTGAAGCACCTGTATGCTGCCTGGCCAATCTGACCTCTTTGTGATAATTAATCAGGTCATCTCAGGCATAGCCACGTCCCTGACTTTACTTGAGGTCTGTCAGCATTTCTTAATACAAATAACAACTAGCAACAAGGGGGGAGTTGAGGATTCTTCCTCGAGGGGAAAAAACCCAGCCCTGCTGACTGCAAGACAAAATTTACTGCAATACGAAGGGATCACCATGGAAACCTCTTTATTTTATTTCAGCCAGTCTTTCTGTGCTGTCACTAATATCATCACCCTCTCGCTAGCCATAAAGGAAGGATTCCCAACAAGGTCTGTAATTCTCACTGGCTAGCCACCTGCCAAAAAGAGGTTTTTCTCCAGGAAAACTGTTCCCGCTAGTCACTCTCCTCTCCAGAAGTGGCACGGACAACTCACAGCATACAGAATAAGTTACGGCCTCTGTGTCTCATTGCTCCTTGAGCTCAGTTGTCTTGGGACTCGCAAGGTCCTCGTTTCGGACTTTGGCCGATCCATACTGAAGCCTCTGCAGGGGCTGCTGCTTCTGGAGAAGCTACATCTCCTTGTATAAATCCTTACCAAAAGGCAAGCACAGACTGGTTGTGGTTCCCTGCTTCTAGACACGCAGCAGTTTCAAACTCTGTATCTTAAAACGAGAAGAGGTTCAGTTTTTGAAAGATCATCACAATCCCGGTTACAGAGGGAGTTAAATAAGTCAGCCCTTTTAGGCACTTAGTTATGTCACATCTCCATTTCTATTTACTGTTGCCAGTAAAAAGACTTCAGGACAGTGGTTTGGGGGGGGAAAAAAAAAACAAC
This sequence comes from Struthio camelus, assembly GCF_040807025.1. Lineage (NCBI taxonomy): Eukaryota > Metazoa > Chordata > Aves > Struthioniformes > Struthionidae > Struthio > Struthio camelus. Next base: position 5,929,669 of record NC_090947.1, on the reverse strand, counting down.
AACAACAAAAATCAACTTTGTCTGCAGGAAGCGAGACAGCTTTGTGAGGTCCTATTTTCCTTTGTGGGTGCTCAGGAGCTTGTAAGAGATTCACATCCTTTTAAGTGGAGCACAAACTCTGCTGGCAAAGCCTCCTGTTTTGGAGAAGACATTGGCCTCTCCCCGTTTAGTCATGGAGAAGCATAAGTATCCATTTGCAAATGAACATAGTGCCAGACTGTCTAATGTCCCTGAACCCTGTAAGGTGGATAGTTAATGACTGCTTCCACTTTGCAGGATACCCACATTCACCTATAGTAAGTGCCATTCTGCGTAGACGTCTCCTGTAGCTCCAGTTTATTGCATTAGCTGTAAGAGAGCTCGCAGATCTCAGTGACCTGTTTTGCCCCAGAAAACACAATTGCCTAAAGCAAGGACGGGTTCATCAGAAAGTGCAGCATTTCAGGAGCAAAAAGGCCTCAATTGCAAATATCTCCATGCCTGCCTTTGTAAAATTGCCTCGCTTCTAATTACTTCATGCCAAGAAATAGCCTACAACATATCAGAGCAAGCAAAGTCCTGAGGAGAACTTGCCTACTGACAAAGCCCTTGGATAAGTTCAAAGAACAGCAGCTTCTAAAGAAGTTTCATCTAGTCTTTCAGGCAAGGAAAACACTATTTGCAAACCCTACAAGTTCTCCAGTAAGGTTATGGCAGAGAGGGAGAGGAAGTACAACTCAGACGTGGCCTAGGGCAAAAGAAACTGAAGTCTAGAGTACCTACACAGTGGCACATCTATCCTAAACTAGGCAGAAAAATGGCACCAAAAACAAAACAAAAAACAGCTGTAGATGCACAGCCATTGCGAGGTGTGTACACACTCTGATCAAAAGTCATAAGGCAAACAAACTAGAAGAATCAAAACTTTCTGAAATGCTCTGGAAAACCAGTAGATTTTCAGTTAATTTTTTATTTTCCAAAATAAATGATAGTAGACACATTTTAAATGAACAAATCTGTAATTAAGCTTATGTTCTTCTGAACTTCATGGTAGATTGCCCCCAAAGGACAATCCTCACTAACCATGCCTATAAAAACATAACTGAAGCAATAGCATCAGCAGATGGGCCAGCACGACTACATACATTGCAACGATACTCATATTTCAGATGTACAGGAGGTGTTTCAGTTTGTATTTGCTAAATAGCAATTTAATAGCCAAACTTTTTATGAAGAATTAGGCACCAGAGTTTGCAAGACAGAAACGTCCACCCACTGAATGAATAAATTTAGTCATCGTCATTCCCTACCAGCTCCTCTTCGGAGGATTTACAGCATACAACCTGGGGCATTTTTAGGTCTGCTTTCTTAATAAGCTCATTTCTCAGCATAAGCACTGGAGAGGTAGGATGCTGCTACCTCTTGTCACCAGAAGCATGTCCTGGGCCCATCTGGGCTGCCCTGCCGGAGAGCTCAGCACAAGCACAGGCCGCAGGGAAAGGTGCAGCCTTGGGACTGCTGCAGAAAGAGCAGTGGAAGGGACAGACAAATAAAACAGAAAATGGTGAGGTATTTCAGGAAACTCCTTAGATTTGCCACTTCTCTTCCACCACTTCCGCATGGTGGTTTTAGGATGCTCCATTTGTCTTCTACTCCTGGTCTTTCTCGTTTACTTAAAGCGTGAGCTCTTCAGAGCAGAGACCATCTCCCATCCTAATTTGGTATTATGTCTAACGCTGGAACACACTGTTCTTAGTCAAGGCCATTCAGTACTTCAGCAATGTAAATAACAAGATCGCAAGTCTATTTTTGACATGATGTTATTGCAAAGGAAATTCAAGAATCATTTCCCCTATAAAGCACTGTTAAATACTTCAGACAAGAGATGATATCATCCCACACAGCAAACACATCTGTGGAAAGAGTTCCCACAGATAAGCCTTAAAAATTTGGCAGGTGTAGGCTTATCAGAAGATCAGGTGGAGTGCTCTTCATCAAAACCCTTCTTTTCAATAGAATAAAGGGTTTGGGACTAAAAATATTAACAAATCCTTTTTCACAAGAGGGCAAAACAAGCCTTCAGATACTTGGTCGCTTTGCAAAACCTGCAAATTTCACCTTGGAAATGTTGCTTTGTTTCAGGAAAAAGTTTCCCTTATAGAATTTTGTATTTTTATGAAATTTTGATAATTTTCTCTATATATTATAATTTACTGCGGTACTGCTATATTGAAATTTATAATGCAGGAACTATAGCAATGAAAAAAGAGAGTACTGCAAAACATGGGCCAGCGCAATCCTTCAGAAGATACTGATGTAAATTTGGATCAACATATCTAGAAAAGCCTTAAAAGAATATTTCTCTTTGACTCCTCAGTCTAATATGTGCTAAGTGTTTTTCAGGTGCATCAATCATTGCGCTATAGAGCCTTCAGTAGGAGAAATCAGTTAGCAAGGAATAAAGCCGTAGTATGCACTTACTTATACCACGGATTTATAATACTGTTACTATAACCTTATTTTGCAATAGGTTTCTTTCTGCCTCAGCAAAGGTATGTAAAGTAGTTTAGTAGGCAACAACTTGAGGATAAAAATCTACAATAAGACAATCCATCATAAAAATAAAATATAAAAGAGTTCTAAAATCAGTAAAAATTGCATATATTCATGAACTCTTCACCCCCCCCTTTTTTTTTTTTTTTTTTTTTAAGATGGAGAAGTAGCAGGAATGTTGTTTGTTAAATATTTTAAAAAGTTTAAGTTATGCCATGCTGGTTAATCTATCAGCAATACAGATGATATTAATATTAATAATTATTCTTCAAAAATTTAACTAGTTAATCAATAATTAATGGAGATCTTAATATTTATTAATCATTTTATCACTTTTGTCCAAGTTGGCCAGTTCTTCCATCTGTCTAGCTGCACTGTGCTGAGCTACCGCAACACAGTTGAACAGGAGCCCAACGTGATGCATTTTGTGAGTGCAGGTGCAGAACACAAAGCCTCACATCTCACTCCAAGGTCCCAAGTCGCAGAAGCGTTCAACTGCGCTCTTGGCTTTAAGAGCGCGAGGAGCGCACCGACGGCAGCAGAGCCGCCTTCCCGCGCTGGACGCGCCAGCTCCGTCCAGTTCCCGCTACAGCTTTTCGAAATCGTCTCTCTGCTTTTACCAACGGGAAAAATCTGCCCGAAACGTTATTTCCGCAGCCGAACGCAAAAGGGTCACAGCCTCATACGATGGTGCGTTCACAAGTTTGGCGGGGAGCGTGGAAACACCGCGTATCCCTGTCAGACGTGCCATTACTTTTAGTCTCGACTCTGCTGTCTCCATCTGTTCGTTTAAGGGCCACTCCTGAGATAACACAGCTGAAAGCTCTTCAAGGGAGGCTTGGGTGGAGTGCTTTCTGAAGGTACCTTTAATGCAAGGCTGCATTCACCTCTTTGCCTCTTTCTGCCTTTCCCTCTCCTCACGCTTTGCAAACATCGCAGCGAAGATCAGAGTCTGCAATTTGGTTGCTTTCCCTGCTGAAAGGTGGGCCAACTGGTTTAGTTTCCCAGCTAAATTTATCTCAGGTAGTTATTACAAGAGATGTGGACTAGGAGGGGGAAATTTGGCAGGCTGCTTGTACTTTCTTACAAAAAAGACAGACAGAAAGAAAAAGGCGGATCACCAAGCACGTTAGGCCAGGGAGAGCGTGAGAAAAGCTAACTACGTCTCATCTTTTTTCCAGAGCTACCCCCTCCCACCCTTCATACAGCCTTCCCGTTACCGCCAGACCGACCACCAGAAGCAAATTTGGCAATCCAACACCCACCAGGTGGATCTAGATATTGCCTGGGAAATACTCAAAATGTAGTAAGGGTAAAAAACTAATAAAATGGTGTCCAGGCTATAAATTGCCTCTCACTTAGGAGATAACCATCTAATCACCTCACCTCTACTACTAACCACCCCACCCCTCAACTCTACATGCGCCCACTGCATTTTCCCTCAGCTAGCCTGATGCACATCCAATTAGACATGGAACAGTTGTACCCAGCTTGCATTTAACACTGAAATTTGCTGTTTCTACTCTGCGCTTGTGTGACCTAAAGCTTCTGTTTCCTCCTGCTGGCCGCAGTAGTTTATATAATATATTAGTTAGTGCTTACAGACCTTGTCCCACCTGTATCTTTAAACCATCACAGTCACACTACTATCATGGGGACTTGTGCCTTGAAGTTATAAAGGTGCCTGTCTGGTGCTATAACACTCACTTCTCTTCGCTTCTGGAGGCATCGCCCCTCAGGCGTCTTCATTTACCCGTGGGGTTTTCTTAATACCACGTCAGCCAGGATACATCTGAGACCCACTGCCAAGGACTTTGCAGGCACCTTGAGCTGAGCTGTTGATAGCTCCCATCTTTCCTCGCAGCAGGTGAAGCTGTGGTCCCTCCAGGAAAGGCTAAGAACACTTTTCCTGCCAAAAATCAGTCTTTTCTCAGTAAAAGGTCATGGGCTAGACAGAGACAGCCAGGCACAGACTACTGGGGAAAGACAGAAAGAAAGGAAGGAAGGGAAGAATTATAATATTGTGCAACCAGGTAGGAGACGTTCACTTAGAAGGTAGCAAAAGCATTAGAGAGGACAGATGCCATCTCATTAAATTTTGTCAGAGTCAAGAGCTGTCAATCAAGTGAAAGATGGTCAGTCGGAGATCACCTACAGTCAACAACAGACAATATGCCTCCATAGGAGAAGACTCAGGGCATCCTACAATAGATGCCTGACATGGGTGAGATCAACTGGCCTTAGAAGATGCCTCTCCCTCTCTCTCTCTACACTGCCTACAGGAGCCCTAAGGAGTGTCTTTAGACAATACACTGAAATTTTTGACAGCCATCCTTAAGAAAGATAGAGGCCAGCTGTTAAATGTCCCAGCCAGATTAGATAAAAGTTCTCCAATTTACACGCAAACTCATAGAGTTATTTATGACTCTATTATCTAATCTATCTTTCTGAGGTTAATGTGCCAGACAGACCAAGAGCTCTCTGGTACACTTTCTTTGAAGAACCTAACTTATCCCTGACACAGGAAAGCTGCAGTCACCAGAAGATGAGACAGAACTAGGCTAATTAGTAGACACTTGCCTCACATCAAGGGTGACGCATCTTTATGTGGTGCGGACCATTCTGGTTATACCAGGAAAGGCTAGATACACGTGAACACAGCATCTACGTTTGTGTAGCTAAATGCATTATTTATCTTCAAAGATCAATCCCATGCATTTTCATTTTGAGACAACAGCTCGAACAGAGATAGTTCTTACCCTACAAGAGACGTGCAGGTTAAAGAAGAAGGCAGTATTGTGCTAAGTAATGAGGAGAAAACCAGCCACACAGGGTACAGCGAATGCGTGGAAGGGGAAGGAAGAGAAGGACCTGCCGCGATCTAGATTTGAGTTCTTGCAGATCAGTAGGAGGTTGCCATTAAGGTCACTGAAGAGTAAATTCTCTCCCAACTTTAACTCTCTACTGCCAAAGACCATGTGAAATCTGCACAGCAGAAGTTAAGTGACTGGAAATTTAATAATTAGGAGTTGTCCGATATATTTATTAGAGCTTATCCATTTCTGTCACAATCTAATGAACAGATTATGCATTGGTTGGACATATAAATGGTAGCCATGGAAAAAAGTCCCACATGTCTCCGGTTTAAACTACATTTCACAGTTTTTATTGTGTCCTGATGTTATAACGATCACAACTAAACTGGGTAATCATTCATTAAGCATGAGGCTAATTCTATGTCCTGCTATAATAATTATAGTTTCCTGAAAATATAATGCGTACTACAAGTACAATAAGCACAAATTGAAATATTGCTTTTGGAAGGTTATTTATTACCACCTTCAGCTGTAAACATTTATAACCGAAGTTTATTGGTCCACAGTCTCTTCATATAAATATTTTATGTTCAGCCTCAGGGATCTGCATCTTCTCATTTAAATGTCTCAGCCTTGGTGTCTGCACCAGCAAAATATTCTCAGGAGATGATGTTTGTTGTCCCACATTATTGGGCCATCATGCTGTTAATGTAAGGCAGCGTTATGTTTGTTATACATTATCTATGCATAGATGCATGCAGCATATAAGGTAACAACAGGCTTGTTGCATTCCTCTGTTTTATAAGTTTGTCAGTGTATCACTTGTAGCATTCTCACATGCGACAGGGTAGCACACAGTCAGTCGCTACTGAGGCTTTTATGGAAATAATTCTGCTGAGAGACTTCTACTGAGTTGAGGAAAATGTCTGGGATAACTGGAGGAAAAAAAAAAAGTGTAAACATCAGAGAAGAGGGAAGGGTTCATTGAGAGGAGGTTAATGAGCAATGAATCTCTTTGTTTTCATTTCTATTCCCATGCCAATAGGCCAGAAAGGAATCAGCCAAAACGATGACACAGGGATTATTTAGATGACGGGAGACAAGTTTAAGACCTGATCTTGTATGTCACCTTTACATGAAGGGCTCAGAGCCAGCTAGACATGAGATGTTGAATGCATCTCATTCGTGAGATGACTAATGCAGAGAGTAATGTTTTTCAATAGCCTGCTCAGCGAAGGGAGATGCAGAGGGAGCAGCTGATGTGAGTACAAATCCCTACACAATAAAGAAATAAAGTCCAGTGCTGGAGCCTCAGGATCAGTAACAACGTTCAACTCTTGAGCAATATCAAGCAGGAAGAACAGCTTTTGGGCTAGAAATAGCTGGCAGCTTCAGCTGCTTAAGTAAATGGATGCTGCCCTGATGTACCAACAGTTCCCACCTGGAGCAGTTCACATTGCAGCATCAAGAGGGGAGGCATCTTCTGGTTGCCCATTCAGTCCCCACCACTAAATTACAATAAACTATTTGGGCTTTATGGCATCCATCCAGAGAAGCTAAAGGAACTGAGGAACGAAGGAGCTGAAGTAGGAACAGAAGTAATGTATGCGCTTTAATGATAAACTACCACTTCCATGGTGGAGGACTGGAAGAGGGCCAACTCCTTATCAGTCTTCTCAAAAGGAGCTAATAGTTCTCCCAGGCCCTCCCCACGCTACCAGGAAAAACAGCAGCAAAGATCCTGAAAGAAAGCTGCAGAGCCTCTTGATGAATATAATATGCGAAGGCTGAGCCAATATGAGCTTTGCAAGGGAAAAAAAAAATCATTCTGTCCTAAATAATAAGAAGTTACTGAAAGGAGAAACAAAGCAATGGTTGAAGAATAGTCAGGAGATACCACGCGGACTCTCAAAGGAATTTCCTCTTAAGTGCCCCAGAAGACTATTAACCCTTGGAGCATGACATACAAGTACATGCTTTCAGTATTCACTTTCAATTATCTGCACCGAGGGACTGCTGAGCATATTTGTCTCTGGATTCCTGGTTTTCATAAATGGATAAACACACGAGCGTGTGCCTCTCTGGCGCCTGCTCTCAGCTCTGTGCGTTCGGAGACTTTCAGCCTGATATTGCTTTCGCTGATACCAGTATAAATCAGGAATAAAACCAGAGTAAAAAGTACCTGAAAGATTACAATCAGGCCCCAAGCCCTGCAGATAAATCCCCCTTGCGATGAGAGGGCACTAAGTCCCCCCAGCCGCCGTGTTGTTTTTCTCCTCGTGTTTAATTTTGGAGCTTCTATCACACAACCCTTTATCACAGACTTTTTAACAGCCCTGGAGTACTCGGTGCTACATCACTTATAGTACGTAAGGGTTATTGATCTCTTCAGTTTATCCTTTTAAGTGGCTCCCATCGAGTGCCGGGAAGTCAACCAGTTTGAGCTGCGTAGCCCGCCTACAAAACTCAGGGCGAGACGACTGGGTCTGCGAGAAAAAGCAGGGCAGGTGCAGTGGTGGTGGTGCGGGTGTTCGTTTCCCCAAAGGGAACTACACTGCATGCAATACTGTTAACGTACTCTGCTTGCACCCCCTTTAAATTATTGTATAGCCATAATGAGCCCCTCTGAACATCACACATGTTTTAGAAGTAGTGGGCTAACTAGCAGGGTGTGCTGCAAATGCAACAGTACATAAAACAATAAGATGCTAAATATTAGCTGTATTTCAAAATCCAGGGGTACTTCTTCAGCCCTGCAGTAATTCTAACTTAAGAACCTTGATCTTTAATTCTTTAAGCTCTGCTGTGACTAGAATTCACTTCTGCTCTTTTTAGATGCTAACTATCGCTCACCTGTTTAATATGAGTCTACTCACATGAAGAGAGAGCATTGTCGGTACTGAGTGGGGAGGAATGTTTTTGTAATTTGTTTCAGAGGCCACTAAGTGCAACAATAATGCCAAATATGATGTTGCTTGTTCTAGGTCCAGCCAACACTAGAAACTTCTGCTTGTTTGCTATTGTCACTGATGCATGACTGCAAATTTTGTGGCAATTTTTGTGTTACCAAACCTTTCCTGGGCAGAGGCAATTTTCCTGGCGTAATTTGAGTCTGTATAAACTGCCTCTGCAAGAAGGGCTTCTGACAGAGTTTTAAGGGCAAGTCTTCAGATTAAGCCTTCCTAAAGTTTTCTGTTTGTAGCACAGCAGAGGTAGATAGAGAATAGAGCTGTGTTCTTCACTAAAAATCACAACTTCTGAATAGAAAGGAGAGAGAGAAGAGAAAAAGAAAAAGCTAATGAAAGAGAAAATTTGGCCTGTGGGATTGTTTTCCTTTGCTTTTACCATAAGTAGCAGGGATCAGGAGGAGCCTTTCTCCTCACTTGGATCCCCACCTGCCTCCAGCACAGCTGCTTCTTCAGCCATCAGAGATACCTGGCAGCAGAAGACTACAGCTCTGCCACGAAGAAATCCCAGGCAAACAACTCTAGAATCCTAACGTGACCTTGGCACTCTTTCTACAGACACATTTCCTATAAAGGACCTTCAATATTTCTGCTTCTTCCAGTAGCAAACGTATTTTTGCCCTAAGCTTAACGCAGGCTTCAGACTAGCCCTTCATTTTACATTGCCATAGGGACAAAGCACTGCTCAGATGAGCATTTACCAGAAGCCAGAACGGTGAGGTGGGGCTGGACAGCAAAAGATGTCCCCCGTTCATCAAAACACACATGCAATGTTATACAACTGTCACAACAGCGCTCAGACTAACGCTGCTAAAATATTCCCCCTCTGCTTTATGGATGACTACAAGGAGCTCCATGCTTTCAGGACGTGCTCTTGAACATCGCAGTTGAGCGGTCCTGTCATGCCGCTCCACTGTTACTGAGCGCAATCCATAAATCAAAATGTGAGGGTATTAAACAGGACTGAGATATGACTGCAGAGTGCCCAAGATCTGAGATCAATATTCATTTTACAAACCTCTCTAGAAGAGTTCCTTAATTAATTGTTGAAATTAAAGTCAAAATTGACCCCTCAATTTGTTCCTGTGACCCTTAAATCAATTTTCTTTTCTTTATAAATCATCATTTTGGGCCTGGCAAATAAAACAGCATACTATTTTTAATTATTTTCTCTGTAGATGCTGTGCCCGTTCACCAAAAACGTTCTGAACAAGTCACAGGGCACAAAGCCCCAACATCTCCCATTTTAATCTAAAACCGGGGAAATATTTTCCCTATTATAAGTCAACATGGACAGTTTACCCAATTAGGCTTGCAGAAGCCTCATCAGAAGTCCAAGCTGGTGCAGGCACTAACACTTCAATTTCCCAAGCTTTAAAGGCTCCATAGCTCATCCACCACCTTCTTCTTACAGCTTTTCCTAGATTCCCTTACGTCCGTTGCTTTGCTGGCACTTTCAAAGATCTGTTAAAAACAAAATTAGATAAAGCTGGGGTTTATCTTTAGCGGGAACAAGCTAATTACACTCACCTGGCATTTTATAGCCCGGCTCCTCTCCATTTTGCTGTCGGAGAGCAGGAACCCAGTGACCAGCTGGGGTTGCTTTCTCAGTGATTGTGCTCCATTTTGCAGACCCAGGACTGGATTAAGATGCACTATTTTCCTGGCCTTTGTAGTCCACTGTGGAAACTGCCTGAAAACTCCCACTTACAGAGAATAGGATCGGGTCGTAGCAGCAAGGGCGGCCTCCGTTGGTGTCAAAACGAGACTTCATTCCTGATCTTCAAAATCGCATGTGGTTGTATCACAGGCTGTCTCCTCATCTGTATATGGGGACAATGCATCTAAAAAAACCTGTAAAACCCAGGATAAAGGGCGTGTGAGCTAGACATAAAGCATTCTTCTGTGAGGAAGTTTAAGCTGGCAGAAAGATCAGAACAAATCGATCTCTCTTGGATTTTAGAAATATTAAACAGAATATACTTGTACTTCTTCACTATAATTAGAGGAGGTAGCAAGAAAATGCACAGATAACCCACTGAGTCAAATTTTCAAAGACCGTGGTGGCACAGACATGTAAACTCCGAAGGCATCTAGAGATAGCGGCATGCACAAACGAGTTACCTGATATTTGCCTAGGCACCAGGAAGATAGGCAGTGAAAATGTGCAGATATTATATCTGCATTTTTAACAGCACACTACTGTGCAATTTTTTAAACTGATAGCTCTGCACAGAATTCACAGATGAATACCATCTGCTATGGTGATTTATTGCCCTTGAATTTCTCAAGTTACTTTTTTTTTTTTTTAACTTTTCTCATCTTACCTTTTCTTTATATTTTCTCTCTACAAAAACATTTTCGATAGAAATGCGGTTGAGATTGGCATTTCCTTAACGTGCTGTTTTATCATAAGATAAACAGTGCTCTGTTACTAGACAGACCAGTGAACAACTGATATATGAGATCTATTTAGTATCTCTGCAATTCAAGAGGCCTTCTGGACATATATGCCGTTCTTTTTGCAATATTATAGGAGACACTCATAACAGGTCCCATGGAAAAATTAATATATGATGATGGCATTAAAGGATGCATTGTAATGCATATACATAAGGGGAAAAAAATGCATTGTGTAAGCAACCCTAACCTAACTTTTAGATGCCTGACCTGGAAAAACACAGTAATCTTTCATTGTAACTTTGTTTATGGTAGCTTTTATTGTGACCTTATTGTAACCTTCATAAATTTGATTTACACTTTATTTCCAACTTCTGTTTCAACACCTTCAGTGTATATGATCTGTATATGTCCCTACCGTTTCCAAGTCCTTTGTAATCCTTAATAGATCTAGTCCTTTGCTGCTGGACTGTCGTGGCCTTGCTCTTGTATACCAGTTAATGAGCGAAAGGAAAAAGGGTCAGGAGGGCCACGTGGCATGGCACAGTGATGGGAAGGCAAGCCTGCCTTTCCGAAAGGAAAAGGAGGACATTTATACCTATCCTTAGATTTTGGAAATTCAATATCACGATGGGATAAGTCGTGAAGCTATAAAAATTGAATCTATCAATTGCATGCCACACACCTCTGCCTTTTATAACTAAGGTACAGCTTCTGAAGGTGAATGAAGTCCCCACACAAGCCTACCTGTCATGGTAGTGTGGTTTAATCTATTATAGGAATAGGATCAAGAGCCTAAATTAGGACTGTCTTTATCAATGAGCCTATGCCTCCAAAAGACCGAAGTGCAGATATATGGTCTGCAAAAAGAAACGCAAGACAGTGACTCTGTCCTCCTGACTAGAACAAGCAAAAGGCAACCAAGAGCCTTTCCTTACACTATCGCTTGCCCTTTACTTTTCTTTCAAGAGTGGTGTCACACCATATAGCAGGGGACTGTTTCACTAGACATGTCGTTACTGATATCACAGAGAACGAAACCGTGTTTTGGCTTGAACCTTATTGAACTGCCTAGGATCCAGCCCCTAGGTATGCCTTGGACATAATGCACCGTAGCTTTAATGATGTGACAATTTTCTGTGCGTGCTCAGCAGACCCTGGAAGAACCTGATACTGTAAGCCTTAGCAGGAAGAGCATCAGACATATATACTGGGGAATGGTTCAAACCTGAGCCTCACCTGCACCAAGCAATTGTACGTGGTGAGTTTTAGCCGACATCAGGCGCTGCCGAGGAAACCGAATCCCCTGTCTGCCTGCTCACAGAAAGCAGCAGGAGTGAAACCGTCACGGGAAAAGCCCATAAAGCAACTCCGACTGAAATAGCCTCTTCCTTTCTTGTGTGTGGGAAGATCTGTGCGCTGCTCCTTTGAAAACAAAGGGCTTAAAAAAAAAAAAAAGTCTTACGTTGCCCCACTGACAAAAGCTGGAAGAGAGTTCAGAGTCTCTAGATAGAAGCCCGGGAGGGCTAAACGTGACAGATCTAATCCTGTTAAGTGTTTTACCATCCATCAACAGCTTTGGGGACTGTTGAAGAGGAAACCCCGGAGCCAGCAGAAAAGCTTTCAGCAAAGCTCCACTCGGCCTCCAGGTTTGTTGCCTCTTCCCAGGCAATCCATAGATGGCGGTAGGTTCCTGATCCACCAAAGCGAATGCTTGGAAGGGGTTGATGTTGCAGACACCAAAGAAAGGTGTGCAGGTTGGAGGCTCTGTGCCACCTGCCCTGAAGCTTCCTTAGTTTGGGTGGTCCCTGGGCTTCCTGGCTTGAGAGAGCACTGCTGAGGTCTGGAGCTACCTGAGCTCTGCTCTCCTACCACCAGGACTCTCACGAGGAACGGCCCTTCCACCAGAAGATTCTGCCTTTTGAGGATTTCCTAGGCGAGGTAGCACTGCTTATTACCTTTACATCAAGGCACAAAGGCACTGATAAATCAGGCCTACAGCCACCAAATGATTTTTTTTTTTTAAATCTGGATTAAAAGATGTATTTACTTAGTTTTAAACTACAGAGATCAATTAGCTAGATTTGTGATAATTTTAGGATGCAGGTGAGGAACCTTGAATATGTTTGGGTTTGGGTAAGAAACTCTACCAGGTTCACTAAAAGACATATTTTTCCCTTCGTATAAATAAATTTGCCCTAAACTGAGGTCTCGGGAGAGCGGTCTGAAGTCCCCTTAACCTGGGACGCTTGCATCTGTGCTCGAAACGCAAACCCCCACGAACAAACACAGGCGTAGCGAGGAGAAACCAGCTGACCACCAAGAGGAGAAGGCTTTTCCCATGACTGCGAGAGGGAGCTGTGGAAAGCACAGTCCTGCGGCTGCGAAGCCGCTGATGCACATGACTGCCCACCCCGCTCTGCTGCGTGACCTCAGATCCTTCCCCTGCCGTGGCCTCTGGTTTCCCCTTCCTTTTGACCTAGCTTCTCTACTTCGACTAAAAACCCATCCAGGCAAAGGCTGTTTCCTTCTCCAGAGCAAAGGCTGCCCCAGCTCCATGTCCTGCAGTAGCTTAATAATACAAACTCCTCGCTATCAAACGACTTCATTAACTTCATTCAACTTCATTAAGATTGGAAATTTTTCCTTGAATCTGGCACTTCTAAGCTTGAGAACTAAGATTTGTACATTATGTACGCTATATACACATATGTTTTTTTACTTACAGGAAAAGTATTTTCCTCCCTGTAAGACGCCTTACCGCTGTTTGCTTAGAGTCAGCCAAAGCCTTGTTTGAAATCCTGGAGAAGAGCTCCGGTAAAAATAAAGAGTTACAATAAAAGTCCTCTCTGTTGGGTTACAGCATACATCTGCAAAGAAGGAACAGGATGACGTTTTACAGATTTTTTTTTTTTTTAAGGATTGAGTAAAAGTGATCTGAGCAAAAGCAGTAATTCATAATGACACATTTTTAAGAAAAGATGGAAGGAATAGTTCTGTCTCTGTTGCTCTTTTTAATTCAAAGTATTAAAATGAAGAATAAACTCTTGAGATGAATTATTTGTAATTTTTCTCTTTTTATAGTTATCAGCATAGGCAAACAGATCACCACTTTTGCCCTGCTAGGAGGAAAAGCTTCCCTTGTTATTTAAATGTATTAGACTGAACAAAACCAGACTATAGATTGTTTGTCCTTTTACTAATATGAAAGTATAATTAAAAGTCATGTTAAAGTTGGAAGATCAAGAGAGTTTGTGGTAGATAACAAGCTAGGAACTGTCAAAACTGTCAGGCCATTAAGAAACAAAATAATTCACACCCTAGTAATTGCTTTTATGTTCATTTTCTTATAAATCCCAGAGACATGAGTCATTAGCCCGTACAAAAGAGCCTTGTTTATCAGCCTTGAATACGCCGTATTGCACTTTTACTTTCAGGGAGTGTTTGTCATAGGTATCGTCCTCTAAAGATGGAAAGAAAATGCAGGGGTGATTTTTTTTTCAGCCGCGTTCGGGCAGCGCGCAGACGGACGGCATCCCGGACGGACGGACGGACAGCATCCTTTCACGGAGCACCCCGCGGCTGGGGGCTTGCTGGATGCAGATTGCCCGCTCTCGCCCCATGAGCGGGTGCAGGGGTGCTCAGCCTCCCTCCCCTCCTCTCCTGCTCACCGGCCCGGAGACACGGCTTCTCCAGCTGCCTGCGGGGACGGGACGCCGTAGGCGGCTGCGCCACGGCGCTCTTGGGGCCCTCGCGGCCAGAAGTGCCAGCGAACCCCTGGCTGATGCTGTCCCGACCGCCTTCAGGGCGCCACCAACTTTCACCTTTACTAAACAGCATACTAAAGTCTTTTTCTTCCTGCCCCCGCCAAATGCTGCTATTTCTTTGCTCTTTTCAAACAGGGACCTGCCTGCAAAACTACAAAATCATGCAAGTAAAAATTCGGGAGTAATACCAAACTTCCCCCAAACTTTTGGACGTTTGCATCCTGGCTTCCTTAGAGCCGCTCTGGAGTCAGGTGTGGTCCGGAGCAGCTGCACTGATTTACGAAATTGTGCCAGTGTGGCTAAGAAGGAGTTGCACGGATTGACCAGAATGAGGACAGAAGCCATCTGCAAAGATTTGCTTTTTGCCTGAAACCAGTATTTTGGGTAGGAGTGGGAGGAAGCGGAGTGAGGGAATGCCTCTTAAATCAGATTATCGGCAATGTTTCTGACTTCCAGGTGTGTTCCTGTTGACTGTATTTGCTTAATAACGGAGAGCAGCATGCCTAAAATGAGAGGGCTGCTTTGAGGGTACAGAAACACATGAAACGCGTGGTAACGCCATCGTGACTTGTATATTGTTCAGCCACTAGATGCCTCTGTAAGCCATGTAGACTCCTGGGCACCGTGTGTTTTCTGGCAAGCAAAAGAGACAAAGCTGAGGCTCAAGCTAAGTAGAAGATGTATTTTTCCTTTACCAGGGTTTTTGACAGTGAGTGTCACCTTTTTAAAAAGCATTGCTCTGTTTTAACAGGGGACACGCGATGGGTGTGTAGAGGGACTTCCCAACCGACCAAAAAGCTTAATTGCACCTAACTTTTCCCCGCGCTGGTCTTTGAGATATTATCCAAGTGGAGGCACCTCTTCTTTTTCAGTAGCGAGCGTGCATGGTGCCAAAGAGGAGTATGGGGAGGTAAAGAGTGAAACAGAAGACGTTGGAAGGAAGAGACTGTAAGCCGTTATCCCCAGTGTTATAAAAGCCAACTAGTGCTGTACAAGGGCTCCAGATACCATTTCCTTACTGTGCGGCACTGAACATGTAGGGTCATCTCATTCCTCGGATGCTCTCGATGCTGCCTGTGCAGGGAGAACGGTGTTAGCAAAGCATTACTTTCACATAGAGGGTTCCCACCCTCCCGTTTATTTTACGCACCGTTAGCAATGTAACAAAGCACCTCCAGCTGCAACATTCACCTTCCCTCTGTAAGGCAGGATTGACTGCATACTCCAGAGGGAAAATTAAGCAAAAGGGAGCATAGCACCTCCATGCACAGGTATTCGTGCACCAAGGCGCTGCCACCTTTAGCAGCGAGGCACTCGGATTTTGCGAATCAGTGGCGTTAAGAGCCATGAGAAAGGTCACCCTGAAGGCTGTGGCACAGGACCTGTTACTTTTCCAAGCTTTGTCTTTTTTGTTGTTGTTGTGTTTTTTTTTTTTGCAATTCTTTTGAGGATCTCAATGTTCTTTGCAGAGATGAATGTACTGTGTTGCACCCTCCCTGGTGGGTGGGGTAGGCACCAGTGCCTCATACCGCACACAGTTGGGTTTCAATATGAATTGCAGCGACAAACCTGGCTGCACGTTTCTGATCACTTAGAGAAACTGAGATTTGGGGTTCGGATCTGAAGCGCGATCTGTATCAACACGCACCTTCTACAGATGAAGCAGCTGAGGCAGGAAGTGTCTTGTGACTAATTTTGACTCTCCTCGGTCTGTCCAAAACACTGCTGCCAGGGTCGTCTTTCATCAGTTACTTTAGCTTTTCTCACAGTCCCACACTTTGAGTCACTTTGTCAAAAAACTGCATGGCACCGCGTATCGTCTCCTTGATCTAAAGCCCCGGCCTCTTTCTCTGGCCTCTTCGTCTACTCCCCTCCATTGCTTGGCTGTGACGATACCTTTGTCTCTCTTTTTTAACGGCCTGGTTCTTTCCTCCATCCTGCCCTCAGCGCCTGTAAAACCCTTCCAGGAACTGCTCGCCCAGCCCCTTCGTTTGCTCTGCTCCGGCTGCTTCAAAGTTCAACTCCTGCAGCAGCACCATAAACCGCCCCCAGCTCTTACCCCCACAAAGATCTGTGCCTTCAACTAAAAGTAAATTATCTGTGGGCTTCTAAAAATAAACACACATGTGGGCGAAAGATTAAGGTGGGTTTGAGGCTATAACACATATCAGGAAGGGCGCAGGGAGGGACAGAGATCTCCCCAACTGCTTGCTGTGTCCAGACACTACCTGCGCTAGACAACTGTCCATCCATGGGCTTTAGTGACAAGGACAAGGACAGCACAAGTGTTGGCATTTGTCCACTGGCGGGTCTTAAAAAGTCTGAGTGAGAGCTCAGAAAAGAGCCATCCATGGCGTGGAGCCCTCCGTGACGGCGTGACGTTCGGGGCTGCCAGCGCAACCATTCCTTCTCGCCTCGCTCCCGCTCCTCCAAGAAAACCACCCAAAGCAGACTCGTAAATATTTGCTGAAGGGAGATCCTTCCTGATAACAGAGCTGGGCGGCTTTTCAGGGTGACCGCGAAGGCAGGATTAGGGTTGTCTGGGTAGGGTCGGAGGGATCGGCTCCGAGGGAGGCTGTTACCATGGGAAGCAGGAATCCGGCTCTACTGGTGTGTTGGGCTGCCGCTCCGCAAGCCCTTAATTGCGGCGGAGCTCCTCGTTTCAGAGGAGGGAGAGGGCAGATGCTCTCCCTAGCTGCGCTGAGTAGGTTCGCCTCCGGGATTAACCCTTTTGGGGAGGAAGGAGAAGGCTATGCCTCAGCCAGTGGTGTCACAACCCCTCTTTGCAGAGCCGTGTTATGTGGCAGGAGCGCCAGGCCCCGGAGATGCCACCTGGAAAGCGGAGATCCTTCAGGCTGCCCCGCATGTGAAGTCAGTGCTTTCAGGGCGAGGGCAGCCTCTTCCCACGCATTCATGCACTACCTTGCACAACACATGCCCTGAGGGATGATTTCCAGGGCACTCTCAGTACCAGTAAATAACCAGCAAGTTCTGGCGCTCCCCTTCCCTGCAGATCCACTATGTCCATGGCTTATACCGACGACTACCTCATAAAATGCGCTTGGACGAACAAATCACGATTATCGTTCTTTCTCCCGCCCTTGTTCTTTTTTAGACAAGGACTCATGCCCAGGCAGAAACTAAGCTCTTCCATCTTCACGACTCAGCGTGGCCCCCAGGCTCTGACTTTGAGCCGGGCCACCGGCTCCATGAACAACGTGGCTTTCATGGTCCCCGTTTCTGCAGGTGAGGAGCCGTCGGGGTGCCATGCTCCAGTTCTTTTCTAATCCACCTTTAATTACTGCATAAACACAAGAAGGAGAGCAGTGCACTGATTTCCATGGAATCAAGCAGCGGCTTATAACAAGCTGAACGTGATGTTTTCTGACTCCAGGAGGAACATTTTAATTGAAAAGCCTCCCGCTTTCCTCAGATGGGACTAACCTACCCACAGTTTTCAGTACTTTCAGCAGAGGTGCTAAAATTTACAAAATGTAGTTAATATACCTGCGAACCTCTAGTGCAGATGTAGTTAAATGGGTTAAAAATACTACTCCTTCATGGACACAAGGGCAAGCACATTTATATAACCTGTGGCAGCCACATTACACCACTTTTCCCATATTGATAAATTAAATCAGCACAAGCTGTGCGTATTGAGCAGCGCCTGATTTTGATGGCTGTAAGCACAACAAAATGCTCGACTCAAAACACTGCGCTACAGTCACTGGGGTTGTAAATCACTGTAGCACGAAAGTCAATGGCGTTAGATTGATTTTAATGAGCTGCACATCCGACTGAGTAATTCTGCAAATAAACTTTTCGTGTATCAAAATTAATTTCCAAATTTCAGGAAGCTGGACAAATATTATGAGCTCAAGAGATTTTTCTCAGAAACATCTTGAAAGTTTTTAATGCATTCGGTTGGACTGCTACAATCCCAGGTAGGCCAACGACAGTCAAAACTTTTTTCCTGTTACAGGAGCAGATCTCATTGAAAAGTGGAGAAAGAGACATCTCCCTACAGGAAGTGCTGAAATGCAATTTTCATTTTATCAGAATTTTCCACAGGAGAAAAATATGTTTCAGTGAAATATTTCAGCTAAGTGGCAAAATATCATGACTCAAAGTAATATCACCGCGCTTCAGTTTTTGTCCCTTAAGCCTTTTTCATATTTTCTACTGTAGTTTAAGGTTTTTCACTGGAATTCATAAGACCTTGAAAGCAAAAGATTTCTAGCTTGCCACATACAGTCTGTGTCAGCGCCTCTCCTAGAAGCTGCAGGCTGGAACAGAACTTGGCCTGTAGAGGAGAATGGAAGCATAAGGTACAAAAAAACCATAATTCCCATGAGACACGGCAACACCGTTTTTGCATAAAAATACCTTGGTTTTCAGCCAGAACAGCTTGGTTGTCAGTATTACAACATACAAATACCAAGATTTGGGGCAGAACGCAGACGTGCACATGAAAAAAAAAAGGTTGGTTTTAGTCAAAAACCTAATTTTGCACCAAAGGAAAAGAAAAGGTTGCATCAGAGATTTGACAAGCTGCAGCTCTGTGAAACCTCAGCCCCACTGCAACTTTGTTATTTACTACACTGGGGTCAGGATTCCTCCTTAAAGCTTTTAAACCCTGCACAGTATTCACTGAAAGTGCACCGCAAATATTATTTAAATCTCCCATTCACACTCTGCTTGTCAAGCAACAGCAACACCCCATTAAAACTATCTCATTACAACAGCCACAATTAGGAACAGCACATTTGCTCAGACTGGTCCAGAAATGGCCACGCAAGCCCCAAATTGGGCCCCAGAATTCAGTCTTTGGCCTGTGCTTACCTGTGTTATACACGCTCGCAATAGTAAACTGTGGGTATATGAGCTGCAACCATTTGCAGGTTTGCGTCCGCAGTAGAGATGTGCAAGCAAACTCCAGCCTGAGGTTGCTGTGCTTCAGTAAAGCCATTAAGGGGTGCTGAGAGCACAGCATTGCCCTTCAAAGCAGCCCAAAGCCCTGGGTTCAAACTTGCTTGGACCTGGGAGGTTAGGTGAGGGCAGCTCTGTCTGCAAAAACCCATGCAGATGTAATATAACCTGTTAGCTTGCTGGCACTTTATAATACCTGCAGATCTGACTTGGAAGACAACCCTTCCTTTGCTTAAGTGCAGCCTTGACTCAAGTAAGAATTAGTCAAAGCTCTCATATTATCGTTTTGAAATCGGCAAGCTGGTAAGAATATGGAGAGAAAGCAGAAGAGAGATCGTTCCCAGCCCGTGAGGAAACCCAGGTCTGCTTTTTTTGAAGCCACGTCACGTATTACAGCAACCTGTTTGTGGCCACCGGCTCCACCGCACAGCCTTGTCTCCTGATGCATCCACTCCTATGAAATTTTGGTCTGAAAGGGCCTAGGGTGCTCTGAACGCAGCAGCAAGTGTTACCGCGAAGGTTTATAGCAGTTTGGGCCATGCACCTACCAGAGTAGCTCAGTGATTTTTCTCAAGAACATCATCTTGTTTACAAAATTAAGACCGTATAGGAAATCTTATACACAAGCTGAGTAAAACGCTCATTTACTTTTGCATAGGTAAATACGCAAAGGATAGAGATTTGAAACCCAAGGATATACAGGCCCTACAATCCATTTTAAAACATGAAATGACCAAACACTATTTCCCATAAAACATAATCCACTTTGAACAACTCCCCGTGCAACCTTGTCTGTGGGATCTCGCTAAGGTAAGCCTAAAACTTCGGGTCTTTACCCAAACCGTGGTAGATCAGTACAAATTCACAAGTCAAGGCATAAGGTGTGCCCTTCTCATTCGAATTATTCCACTCAAGTGCTTCAAAAGAAGTTGAGGGCACACCTATTTTCATGAGTCACCAGAAGGAGAAGTAATTGCACATACGGCCTGTATTACACCAAGCTGAGCTCAAGTTGCATGTCCAAGATTTGGCCCTTGGACTCCACATCAGCACTTAGCTTCCAAACACTCAGGAAGAGCAGCATGACGTACTAGAGAAGAGATATTCATTACTGAGAAAGAGTGATAAGCACTCTCCAGCAGTTAAGGATGTGGCTGAGATGTTATTAAAGGACCGATCTGGCTTTCTTGCAGAAACTTTAAACAAAAAAAAAAGGCCATCCTACTTTCCTATTGTTGTACCGAAGTTTCACTGAAACACGTGTTCTCAAATGTTTAGGGAGATTGCTGCAAAGAGATATTCTGTGCTTTCCTACTTGCGCGCATGCATTTCGCAGTCACACACATACAGAACCAGCCAAAAATTCTCAATAATTTTTGATAAGCAAGCCGTTACCTACTGGTGGGTCAGACCTCTTCCTCGCCCTCGCTTCGCAAACACCTCTGCGGACAGTCACCGTCGTACAGGCTATAAACGAAAACAGGCGTTACACTACAGGGCAGACCATCCTTAAAACATGCTGCCCGAGAGCAAAACACCTTTCACCGGCTTTCTCACACGCTTCTGTGCGTTTTGTGGGCAACCGTCCAAGGTGAAGAGTACCAAGTCGTTTCAGAGCATTAAACCCGCAGTAACTTCGCAGGGGTGAGGAACTGTGTGTTCCCTGAAGCAGCGCGGGCTGCAAACGCGGGCTCCAAACAGCGCGGCAGCGCAGAGAACGGAGCCGACACCTATCCTTCAGCAAACCAGCTGCCTTGGAAGGCCACAGAGGACGGAGGCAACCGTGCTAGCTGCTCAAGAAACCAACGGTGGGTAGGGAGCATCTCTGTAACGAGTAATAACCTACCTTCTGCTACACCCGGGGTGACAGACTGCTTTGAAGCGTCGTTCGACTACCACTCCCAAGGAACCAGACCCAGACACGGATACGGACTGCGTGCGTCTTCCTCGGCCCTAGAAGGTGGCTCCGGTGGGCTTCGTCCCTTGCCTTTTCCCCAGAGAGGGGGCTTTCAAGGATAAACCGGATGCTACAGTGAGACAGGGTTCCCCTGCGTATTTCCATTCAGGAGCCACCGAGCCGGCGATTTCACAAGCCATAATTAGACATTTTTCTAACACCTAATCCGTTCGTGTGTCTGTTTTAATCGTCCCCATTGAGCGTGCAAGGGTAGATGACAGCAAAACAACGCTCTCCTTATTCGCTGCGGGCCGGACTCAGCAGGAGAGCAGCTTTCACCTGCTGAGACAGCGGTTTTCTGGGCTCAGAGAAGTGATGCAGCGGCAGCGGTTGCAAGCGAGCAAGCCGGGCTCTTTCCCTTGCCTCCCCTGCATGGGCAAGCCTGCATGCACACACACACACGCTCACTCACCCAGCTATTACTAGGTTACCATAGTGAGCAGAATTACCATTCTAACCACAGAAATTGGAAATGAGAACATTGCTGTGCAGTGGGAGTTTCTGGACATCAGCAGGCAACAAAAGCCTGGGTTTAAAAAAAAAAAAAAACCAAAAAAAGCAAATAAACAACTGAACTGTGCTAGTACCACACTGTCCCTCACGGCACAAGAACGAAGGCAGTGTTAAATGCTGCAGGAACTTGGGAAACCCCTCCTTTTCAGCAGGTTCTTGCCTTTATTTTTTTGTTGTTTTCCAGTGTGCCCAAGCTTACAAGCACGCTTTGTTGAGCTCAATCAGACTTTGCAGCGTTCATCTGGTGTCAGACTCTGCTCCTCTCTGTCTCTATCGCTCTTTCAACGCTTCAGACCACAGGTTAAGCATCAGCATCCAGGACCCCTGAGTTTCCAAACAATTTAAGCACATCCTTAAGTGCCGAGGTATTGCCACAGACTTTGATGGCACACGTTGCAGCGCCGGGATGGTTCAGGACTGCGAAAGGTAAATACAACTGACAATGTAATTGATGTGTTTTTTTTCCAAGTGGGTAAAGAGAGTTTTGTTTGTCCGGGTTTGAATGTCACATCGCTGGAGCTCATTTTATAGGTGCATTATCAAATTCCTTTCCTTCAGGTAAGAGGGTGCAACCAAATCGCAGCTAAGAGGATTAACGAAGATGTATGACACCGGAGTCTGAATCTAGTTCAGGTGGGAGCAAACAAAAAATAAGCATCTAATGACCAGATTTCCATAAAGGACTCACTATTTCCACTCTAGAAGCCAAAACCTGGTGCCAGATGCCATCAGTAGTCCATATGACTCACCGCTGTGGTGAAGCTGCAGAAGGAAGATGCTGGTTTGCTATGTTCTTGCTTGACAAATAGCAACCTTGCAAAACCAAGGAAAGGCAGGAAGAACTTGCCTGTCATTCAAGATCGCTTGACATGGGGATTAAGAGCTGGTGTCTGCAGTGGGGAACGTGCTGTTTTTCTTGGAGCATCAAATGGGAAGGATGGCCTGACTGGATGGGGTGACGGAATGGGGCCCAGGCGCCCCGTCCCACCTGCGGCCTGCTGTGTAACGCGGCTGAATCACTTCTTTTAGCCTTCCTCTGAAAACTGGGTCAAATTCTTCCATACCTCAATGGATGACATCTAATACTGACCACAGCGAGCCTTGGTACCATGGTGATGCGAGCTGTACAAAATACAGACAGAGCAGAAGAAGGATGCTAGGTAAATAGACAAGGGATTCGGTCCAAAGGGAAACACATTTATGGAAAATACTGAGAAAGGTCTGCGAAGAAGCAGCAAAACTGTCAACTGATATAAACCAGTGCTACTCCTGCGGTGGTTAGAGGCCTCTCGATGGATACTAGCAGACAATTTGACCCATGATTAGACAGCTATATGGGGAGGAGAAAAAAAAAGAAGAATGCCCGGGATTTTAAGAGGGTAAGCCCCTTGTCCCCTTGAGGCATTACCTTTGTGTATACAAAGGAGGCAGACTAGACAGAGGCACGTGGGATGGGCACTTGCGTTTACTGCAGCCTAAAAGGCTGTGGATGAGGAAGGAGATGTTAATTTACTCTGAGGCTAGCAGAGACCCACCCATGAAGTATCGGGTTGGTCTTCTAAGGGATTAACACATCCTCGCCCATTTGGGAATTCTCTGTGCTGTTTTTGTTGTCATCCAACAAAGGTGCGGCACTGCAGAGGTCACAGCAGGGGCGAGCAACGTGTTAGCTGCTCCACTTCCCCCAGGATGGAGCAACGCACAGTGACCAAACCAGGTGAGTCAGAAAAAGGAGAAAATGATAGGGAAGACTTTGCTGCAGCACAGGAACGTGTACCAGAGCTTCCCGATCAGCGCTCAGCCCATTTTAATCAGGCCTCATTCTTGACTTGGTGACCTTTAAGTTTAACAGGACTGGATTTTGATAGCTACTGAATTTTATACCTCTGCTTTGATTTCACTAGAATAAACAATGCAAGAAAGAGTGCAATCTCTTCTTCAAAGAACTAGTCTGTCCTATGGACTTGCCCGTGAGGGAGTTCCCCACTGTTCCTGCAGGGCTTGGAAGTGGGTGCTGCTCTTTCCAAGAAGAGCCGAGGTGAGGAAACAGCTTTCTCCTCCACTAGCAATACTGAGGAGTAAAAAGAGTCATTCCTGAACACAAAAACATGAAAAAAAGGCAAGTTTGTGTTGCCTTCTACAGTCAACCTCCTGCCCACAAAATGTGAAGGTGGGTTACTATGATGGCAGGGCCAAACTCTTCTCAGTAATGGCAGATAGGGGCAATGCCCACATACAGTGGCTTGTGAGGTTCAGATTGGTCTTTAGGAGAAAATTCTGCACCAGGAGGACAGCACAGCCGTGGAACAGGTTCGCAGAGAGCTGCTGGGATCTCCATCCACGGTGGTCACTGAGCCATGGCTGAGCTGATCTGGTGTCGGTGACAGTCCTGCTCTACGCCAGAGGTTGGACTAGAAAGCTCCAGTGGTCAATTCCCACAAACATTTTTATGAGACCTTCAGGGGAGGAACAAAGTAGAGGTCAGAGGAGTAAAAAATAAGGTGTTCAGATACCTAGCCATTATTCTATTTTGACCACCTACAAGCAGCCTGCCTAGGTGGCGTTCAGTGAAAGAGGTCTCACCAGGAAAGAGTGGGAACAACGAGCTTCAAAGGACAAGATGACAATCCAGTCTCCACTGCTCTGCTGCTTCCGTATATATTCCAGATAATGCTGCTTTTGTTACTTACATAAGATGCTCTTATGTTGAGGTCACCAAAAAGGCCACCCTTGAAGCCTTCACATGACAGGAAAAGAATGGTTTCCAATATTAAAAAACTAATACATGTAGCAGCTAGTGACTGGGCACATGCTGAGGATGCCACTGGAAAGGACTGTGGGCTTTTTAAGGGCACATCAAATTGATTTGGATCTGTTAAAACCTAATGCCTGGAGCTCCATCTGCGGCTCTAGTATCCCTGCGAGAGGAGTAAAGGGAAGAACAAACACAAGCAGAGAACAGGATTTTCCTTGCCTTATCCCCATCAAGTATGTTTGTTCAAACAAGGCGGGTGGAGCCAAGGCCACGCATGGGTGATATTAAAAGGAATTAATGTATGTGCCTGAATACTTCACGCCAGCACATTTGCTCAAGTATATTTCCTTGCTGTGCAAAAAACAATGGAATCCGTGCAGGTTACACAAGAAAAACACCTTATTTCGTCTGAAAGATTTTGCTCACAGTCAAGGCCTTTCTTTGGCCTTCATAATTTAGCCTTTTTATTCCTGGTTGCTAGTTTACTCTTTCCTGCCTTCCGTATCCCAAACAGCGGATTTACCTTCCTTGTGTCACATGACACCTCTTTAAATAGATGGCATGGTGTGGGGATCACTGCTCTGCGCCAGCGCTAGAAGATGCCATCCTAGTCCCAGCCTGACTTTTCAGCCCTTCCTTTTCAGCTCCTTCCCCATGAGGAGTGGGAACAGGTGCTCTACCTCACCCCCTTCCAATCCGTTCTTCCACCACTTTCATAGGTTCAATCTAGTAAATGAGTTGCGGTGTTAGATACCTTTTCACAGTGCTGATACAATTCATTTCAGCAGGATTTAAAGTAATTCTGTGAGAATTCAGCCATGTACAAAACCGCCTTGGCATCCCTTTGCTGCCTATGAAGGAGGTCTTTGGACCACAGCAAACGCCTGAAACATCACCTGGTTCACCTGGAACCAAGCTGATTTCAGGCTGAAAACACGTTCAATAACCCACCACAGCAAACAGCACCTACCAGACATGGTACTTACAATAAAGAGTAGATGGCTCCAGGGTCCCCAGACTGCAGCACTGTTAGACAGAGGACCCAAGGCTATTTAGGACTTTTCAGGGCACTGAAGCCAAACCATGCCAATTAGACTTTAGGTTAAAGGGCTGTCACACAGAATTGAGGCAGACGCAGATCTGCTTAACCTAGAATGACTCTCCTGAAATAGTTTGCTGGGAAGTGGGTGACATTTGGCCATCAGGAGTCAGAAAACACTGCCTCACCGTAGCCCAAGAATACTTGAGCATTTGCATGCACCGCCAAGACATGTCTTCCCCACTGCTGAGCAACCTTCCTCCAACCAATAACACCACACAAAGCTTCACAGTAAGATGCACAGTGAGATATCAGAAAACCAGGATTAGAGTGGATGAAGAGTTTGGAAACACGTCCTCAGTGAGTAAACACTCTTTTCCTTAAAACAAAACCAAACCTAAAACAACAACAAAACAATTTATTC
This sequence comes from Struthio camelus, assembly GCF_040807025.1. Classification (NCBI taxonomy): domain Eukaryota; kingdom Metazoa; phylum Chordata; class Aves; order Struthioniformes; family Struthionidae; genus Struthio; species Struthio camelus. The sequence goes on along the minus strand of NC_090947.1, from coordinate 5,903,571 downwards.
ACACTCTCAGGAAGAGGCTAATTAAAGTTTTCTTTAAAATACTAGCAGACATGAGTGTGGGCTGTAACAGGAACATACTGTGAAGTGACAGGTCTGCAATAATCCCATGCCTCAGCCAATTCTAATTCATTCCGATCACACACAAGTCCGAAATCCAGGGAGGTTCTTGGAGCAAAAGCATGTGCACTTGTAGGAGGTGCAAGAAGTGGCTCAGGAGCTCCGGAGGTGTGATAGTGAGAACAGGTGTGAGAGCAAGGGTTAATAAAAAGAAGGGGTGGGAAAGGGCTCAGCTCCCTCCTGCCTGCTGAAAGCAGAAGGGAAGCTCTCCTCGCTCCGGTATGCACGGCTCTCCTTTGTTCGCTGGTTTACGAAAGGCACCTCCTTCAAGGAGACGGTGTGCTTTAGCCACTGCAGCAGAGTCATTCTGTCATGGAGAGCTGCAAGGAGGAGTGGGAAGGCTGGAAACAGCGCAGGAGGCTCCGTCAGGGTGGTTGACAGCGACTTTGCCTCCGGGAAGGTGGGCACGCTTCCTCTGCGGCAATGGTAAATAACTCTCTTAGCTCACAGGAGCTGACAAGCCATTAGCTCCACAGTGCATCGCACTAGCTTGAAATCATGAGGTGGGGAAGAAAGGTTGCGTGTCTCCTGCTTTCTCAAGGTTTCTGCTAGAGCTGTGTGCATAGCAGTTTAGGGATGTGCCCTAATTCTAACTAGGTCCAATGGGCAGAAGAGGTCTAGGTGCATCTCAGAAGGGATTTAGAGTGCCTGAGTAAGTGGCTGAGTAGGAAGATACCTACAGCCAACGCAAAACATTAGGCTCAGAGCCGTAGGTGGAATTTCAACCATCTGAATAAGTCCTGTGCTTTCTAACAGAAGCAGAAGCCCTCCACACGCTCCGTCAACTACATCGAGCCAGGCGTTAGGCCAAACACCAAATACTGACAGAGTGGCATGAAAAACCACGAGGGATGGCAATACTGCAATAAAAATTAGTTTGCGTTACAACCAATTCCACTTATGCCAAAGCAAGAGCAGGGTGCTGAGGCCTGGGTAGATAAAGGGTGCTGAGAGATAGACTGACTGCGATGGGCTCCACGTCCCCGAGCACAGCTCTTGCCAGCAGTGTCCACTACGTGCTTCACCGCTTGGTTAAATTCATACCCTCTTCCAGGTTGAGGAGCATAAGCTACAGAACAGAATTAATACAGGTTTACTTTAGATGCCACTTTCTAACCTATATGGCTCTATTTATAAAGGATTCAGGAGTTACCTCCACTTCAGTGATGGGCTTAATAGAAGGACAGACAGGTCCAGAATATGTCTGTACTGCAGCGCACAGGTGTAATTGCAGCTTGGGTAGACATGCTGGCCTACTCTAGGCCACCTGGCTCAGGAAACGATGGCAGAAGAGCCTCCAACAACGAGATTTCAGTGTACATGACCCAGGTAGCCCGATGCTACACTTTTCAGCACCTGCAACTTAGAAGTTTAATGCTAGCTTGGTTAAGCTTGCTCCTGTTGCAAAGACAGTGCTGTGACCTGCCTCCAGTAATGCCAGAAGATTGCTGCAGAGTTTTGGTCTGAGGCCAGGTGTCCTAAACCACTGTCAGAAAGGTGTCTGGTTTCGTAATCACCATGCACGCCACATTCATGCACAGAAGAATGCATCTCCTGAGTCCCTTCATAGTTAAAAATCAGCATTAACACATCTGACTTCTGGGCATGTTTTAGCAAGCCAAGCACCAACCCCAGACCCCTCCGGTTCTCAGGCGGAGCCGAAGCCCAAGAGAGATCACCTCCCATTTACAGAGGCCTGACCAAGTTTGCTGAAATCACAAGTAAGAATATACCTGAAAGACTATGAACTGCAGGGCAAATGGCACACATTTATACGGTTCCCGTGTAGTGCAGAAGGATAGCAAAAACTCACTGTGAATTTGCCAGCTCTGAGTACAGCTCAGAGATTATTTCACACACATAGTATTGCTCCAGTCCTGCATCTATTCACTGGGGACAGCAATAAGAAGAAAAAAAAAACTAAGTGTAATAGGAAATCTCTTCATCCGTTTCCTGCAGCCAGCATTATTCAGTTTAATTCCATCTTTCTTTCTTTTTTTTTCCCCCCTGGTCTGAACATGCCCTGAGAAGGTATTTCCGGAGTAGAATTTCACTGGAATTCCACCTGTGCTTACTGCAGCACTTCTCTCCTAGACAGACTTTAATTAGATGGGGCCAATAAACCATATGTCAAATGGGTGATTTCACTTTTAATTACAGTTTCCAAAACGTAATAAATAGTTCCATTAAAATGAACACGAACAGCCAGGCGCTCTTTCATGAAGCCTGGTGTCATGTCACTTTTAGCAAGAAACACTGCTTAAACTGCACCAGATCTGCGAAGCGCAGGTTGCTTTTTGCAACCTTCTGCCAAGTTGATGCTATTCGTGAACCGGATCACTCCCCCTCCATGGCTTTGTGCACATGGCACCGTGTGTTTCAGCTGCGGTTGCTCCTCCTTTAACCCCTAGAATATTGCATTGGGTGCAGAAGATTAAGAAGGACAGACATCTCACTGAATTATCACAAGACTTGACGTGGAAGTCTCAGTGAAAGGGAACGTGCTCCTATTTCAGTGAGACGCCCGAGTTTCTTAAGCTCTTAGGGAAATCATACCCTTTTCTGCAAGGGCACGCTATCTCTGACCATGCCGTTAGGCTACTCAGCGCCTTTCACCCTCTCCACGACTCAAGAGTACTGCAGCCTCACGTGATGTTACATGGTGGGGCACCCGTCCCACGCCAGGCGCGCGCACTGGGCCGGGCCGTTTCCCCGGGCTGCTGCGCTAGCTCCTTCGGTTTCCTCGGGGCAGCAGTCGTTCTGCTCGTCCGTCGCCTTCACCTGGGGCTACATTCAACCCTCACCTTCGCGGGTCCTGCACGCACGCCGTTCGGAAAGACGATCGTACCACAAACCCAGAGAAGGAGGTGCACGAGACCCCCAGGAACTCTTTCCACTCAATGACCTTGACCTGAAACGTTAGTTTTTGCACCTCCAAAAAGCTACATGCTCTGCAATATCACCTCGGGGGACAAATATGAGCTTGCTCACACCAGCCTAACTCAGCTGGCTGTAATTAAGTTCGTGCCCATATGATGAGGCAAAGCTCTCTTAGGCCCTTCATTGATAAACAAAGTTTCATTTGTGTTTTTTCCGGCCTGTGAAATCCCCATTACTTCCAGAGAGATGAATACCTCCATATCCTAAAAACTAACCTGACAGATGGGAAGCAATATAATGAAGGGGCCTTACTTCTTACAGAGTCTCAAGATTTCTCCTTGGGCCTCAGAAGAGTTGGAAAACAAGGTCAGTATAAATAATTTTGTATCCCAAAGCTGTTTAATGAAAACATTCCTATGTTTACCAGACTGCTGCTTAGCTGTGCTCTTTCCGACATCTCTCTAATTGGAGAGTAAGAACTTCAGTGTAGCTACTTTATACCGATCAGGATTTCTGGCCAGAAATCTAGGTCAGATTGAATTTCTCATTTGCCGGAATTTGACTTTTTCCATATTAAAAGTCTCCTCCTCAAGCGGATGCGTTTAAACATTTAAAAATAAATATTAGTAAATAATGTCCAGTGTGACCCATAACCCCCAGGGGAATTCTTCTTTAAAGCTTAGATCTGTCTCAAATACACACTCACGGCATGCGCTTTTCACACACCTCTCGTGGTCTTTGGATAAGAGGGCCTGTCACCTAGAGAGGCCAAGTGACCCCTTTTCGCCTCTGCCATGAGACGAGGGAACGCAGCGGCAAAGATGGTGCTACTCCGTCTGGGACGCAGGCAGATGCCACGGGCCCGCCGTGCTGATCTGCAAACAGAAACAGGATTTGCACCATGATCTCAGACAAATACTAGTCACCGACGTACAGATCTTCTGAGAGCAACTCAATCTTGAAGTTCAGTGTATGGACGTAGCCTCTAGAAACGGAAGACAAACGTCTGAATCCTGCAAGCAAATAGCACAGAGAGCCACCACCATCATCTGCTGGCCACCACCAGCAGATGTTTCCCACTAAAATGACTTTAAATAGCAGCTTATATTCAGTACTCTACAGGAGAAAACATGGTTGTAATGTGTTAATATCAGGGGATTTTGTTTCGCTCCAAAGTGGCATCTTACTCATTTCCAAATTTATGGCAAGCCACATGTCAGATGCCACCCAGATGAAACTTTCCTTAATTTGGAGCTGAAGCGGCTGCTGGCAAAATGCAACTTTCAACCTCAGAAAAAGTGAAATCTCCTCAGTTCCCATCAATCTGCATTTCCAAGACCAGCGAGCGACAAGAGCATCTACAGGGTCTGTGAACGATTTGAACTTGCCAACCTGTCGTCGCTGGCTCGGAAGAGAAGGCTGCACCTGTCCGGACCACGTTTCTAGGGACATAAACGTGCCAAAACCTGAAACAAAGAACTGGAAGCTCTCCGCGCTTCTCCCCATGGGCTTATAAAGCCTTTTTCTGTCATGTCATAAAATAATGACTGCAACTACGCGGGCTTTCCCTGGTGCTTTAAGGCTGTTGGAGAGCAAGGGAGATGCTCTCCGGGCTGTGAACGAAGGCTTGCCCGTACCAAGGAATTAAGTTTTCCAATTTTACTCCAGAGCCCCGTGGCACTTAGCGTGCACCGAGAAAAATGTTCTCGTGAATCATTTATCATCTTTGCCTTCCCACCCCGGTGCAGGCCAGCAAAGGTTGGGGGGGGGGGGACTACCAGCTCTCAAAGCAGACGTGCCCGCCTTGGCTCAGCTTTTGCCAGACATCTGAACTTGACCCGCACAGTCTGGCCTTCGGGGGATTTGTCAGGCATCCAGGTTGGAGCGCAACCGTGACCGCAGAAGTTCATGTCGGAGGGAAACGGGAACTGTCACTCACGCCGAGGGGAGGAAACGTTAACCCCGTGCCGCCAGCCTCCCTCCGACCGACGGATTTTGCTGCGGAGGGGGTGACCAAGACGTTGATGGATTTCTTCTCCGGGTGAGAAGGGAAGACGCCCTCCCCGCCGCGCACACACTAAATGCTGACCGTACGGCTACCGAAACTGCTGACTGAGGCAGAATCGTCTCGAAAGGGGTTCGTCACCCACGTTTTCACAGCTTTTCTTCCCCATGCGTTCCTCTATCTTTGCCCCAAGATCTGTTCAACGGCACCTGATGAACACACACCCTGCTTTTCACTCCTTGCAAGGGGAAAACACTGTCCATTACTCCCTCTGTGCTGGTATTAAAACTTCATGCCAAAGTCAGACCCAAAGCTGCAAATACTAGCAGCAGGGTGGGCTCCTGCTAGAGCTGTGCGCTAAGAGAGCCAAAAAAGCAGACCCTACTCGGGCATCCTACCTTACCCACATCCACAGGGGCTCTTGACATTGACGTCCCCCCCTGCATAGCAGGAGAGGTATTTCTAGCCACGTGCTCTTATTTCTGCTTAAGCCCTCCCGAAACATTTCGTCCTTTCCACCTGCGCAGTGCCACGTTTTTATTTTGAGCAACGCGCTTGTACGGGCAGTTGAAGCAACGCGCCCCGTCAGAAGCATCCAGCGAGGAGGAGATAACATTTCAAGGGGAGGCTCTCTTCCCTTTCCCTAAACAACGTCATTGTGCTTTGATGTGGCGTTTTGGAGCCCCAGTCCACGAAGAAGCACACGCAGGAATACCTTTGGGCGTAGAAGTACCGAGTTACACACCTGCACAGATTTCTGAGAGCCAAACATTAGCACTATAGGCTTGAAAAGACTATTATACCGTTTCGGTCCAATTCATCTAACAGGGCAAAAAGGCTTGAACTTCTCCTTCCAAACCATGGTCTGCGTGCACGTTCAAGGTTTCAATATAAGCCTTCCCATACGTCCCACGTCTAGCCTACACATTCCATACACCCCACCCTCTCACCCTGGTATGATTTGTTACTTAAAGCTATTTGTCTTCCAGACAGCTGTGTGAAGCAGAATGCCCTTATCCCTAACGTCCTGGCAGAGAATTGAATTTCATTGGACAGAGCAAAATCTGCAGCCAAGAAAGTACTTGAACTGAAGTGCTCCAGATCGGGGCTTGCACTCCATCAAGCATCTTTACTCTTCTAGCGCAAAAAAAAAAAAAAAAAGGACCCCCTCCCCCCACACACACCAAAAAAAAAAAAGCTTCTTACTTCATAATCGTTTAGTTACGTGTCTGGCTAACTTCAAATTTACGAAGCAGGCCAAAAAATAATTATTTTACATATTAGAAGGAAGAAAAACGTGTATAGGCCTGTATTACTCAGAGTGAAAACTAATTTCTTAGCAATTTTAAGCAGGTTGATGAGGAAAAAGGCATAAAATAGACATTTTGCTTAATCTGTAACCATGGGTAAATATTTCTAGCCAACTTTTAAGCATCTATTTTCAACTTATGTTAAAGGACTGTGAAAGTGCCTGAAAGCCTGAAGTTTATATTTTTCTAGTAGTGTCATATTTTCCCTTTTCGCTTCATATATTACCAGAAATAACTGGTCATCCAAACGCGTGATGTCCTTCATCGGTCTTGAAAGGGGTGCTCTGCCAGAACAAAGGAAAAGTATTGTAACCATTACCTCAGGCTTTCTCCCATATGTGTTGCACTATGACCTGGAAGACTCAAAAAAATCATCTTTTTTTCCTCCGGAGAAGTGTTAAAATTTGAAGTTTTTAAACTCCCGTTGCAGTGCTACACAAGTATGCAAGATAAAACATTGCAACTGCATAGCACACCCATAATCCCCATTGCTAACAGCTGCAAAAATATATTTATCTTCCGTGGCAGGAAACCTCAAACACTCAGGGTTTGGGTTTATTTCAGACCAGAATGCCGAAGCTTAATTGCTCATGCACATTTTGGAAGCATCCAGCCAGTCCACACATACAAACTTCTCCAGCACAGAGACTTTCTTATCAAGGGATGGTGAAGTCTTACCTGGCCTGTTGCTCTCCTTATCAGGGAAATTTTGGTCTGGTATTTCCAATTGCTGTGATTGGGAGTGAGTGACCCATTCCTCTGGCAACCTCCAACGGCAAATCGGTTTCTTCTAAAACGCTTTCATAAATATCATCTTGGATGTGGTCCTGTTCTCGGCAGAAGAAGTTTGAACCTTAGAGGTTAAATCTCTTCCCATCTTGGGTGTCCTCCTTGCTCAGTACCTGGCAGTCCTTGTAGGCAAAATGGAGGTGAGGCAGGAGAAGAGAGGCACAGTTTTCTTTCCAGGACTCTCCATACCCCACAGAGAAAACACTGTTCAAACTGCTAGGAACGAAGGTGGCTCTGGAAGGGAAATCCTGTCCTCAGCCTCATCAGAAAATAATGTGGGAGCAGAATTCGACAGGGCAAGTAGAAAATCAGGATCATCCTAGTTAGACAGGACTGTTGGCAGCTATTTTCTTCCTAGCTTTCATGGCTCTTAGCTATTGCCGTACCTGGAACTTCGTCAAATGCATGCTTATCCTGCTGTACAAAGTTATTTCCTCCGGCTTTTATAAGAAATCAAGGGCATTAACCAACTGGTATAGAGGCTGCAATAAAAAAACATCCCGTATTTAAAATGCACTGATTTCCAGCAAAGATTTATCATACTCTTTTTTTATTTTCATGGCTTAAATTTCCAGCCAGCTCTCACTTATTCCAAGACTGCTCCTGCCAAAGGCTGAATGCCCCGATTACCTTCTGGCTCCGGTGGGACAGCGAGAGCCTGGGGCTCCCTGAGCATCAGGCCATGAAGCAGTCCTAGCACCCCGCCACGGCGCAGTGGCATTTTCACAGCAACGCCGCGGTACTTCTCACGGTGACGTCACAGGGAAATACAGGCAGGAGCAACGTCCACGAGACATGGGAAGTAAATCTCCTTCTCTGCCGGGTGCTGACGGGGCCCAGCTGGTGTGCCGTGCTTCATTTTGGACACTGCCGTTCAAAAAGAAGGGCACTGTCCTGTTGGGGGAAGCCCAGAGAAGGGCAGTAGGACTAAGGAGAAGTTCACCAAATGTCACCATGATGGTAAGGATGAGGGACCTGGAAAGGCTGAGGAAAGTTATTAGTGACATACCTCAGAACATAGAAGGCAATCACATAAAGGGAACGGGTTATTCCCCACACATCCCCTGCAGCTGGGACAAGGACTTGTGGGCTTAGATTACAGCAAGGGAGATACTGCTTCAACATGAGGAAAACTCGTCTAGCAGCAAGGAGGGCAAAGCACGGGGAATAGCAGGAGCTCCATCGCCGGAAATTTCTAAGAACGGGCTGCATAAACAGCTCTTAGGGATACAGAGAGATATGGGATCCTTCCTTTACAGACAGGCATGGATTCGGTGGGATTTCTCGGGATCCCTCACCACATATTCTAGGAGTTGGATAATCCTAAAATTACAAGGAACTTCTCCGGCAATCATCACAGTCTGTGCTAGTTTCCTCTCTCCTCCTTCCCGTGCAATATTGAGCACGTGTGTAGATTTTAGTAGCCAGCCTGAATATTGTCCTTTGTTCCAGGGAGAGCAGCTGTTAAATTCAAGGTGAATTTAATCATTGTGGGCACTATTTGAAACAATACTGTGCAACAATTTCCAGCCAAACCAAGTGTTTATCCATGCTTATTACTTTCTACAAGTCACGCGTTCTGGGGCTGAAATGGTTTATTGGTGCCTCCAGTCAAGTTAGTCTGGAAAGGCTGAGCAAACTCTTTTATTGAGCTACGAGACTAATCACTTCTGCATACATAATGTCGCTCCTGGAAAAAAAAAAAAAAGCTGGAGAAAGAAAAAAAAATCCTGAAGTTGGCCTTTTCTGCACTGAGGAAAAGTGTTTTATTGGTGATCTAACACCAGCTACTAATCGTCATGAAAATACTATGCAGTTTTGAAAACCAGTGACTGATCCACCCTTAACTGCTGCTTCAAAAGGATGACTTCACCTTTAGGATGACGGCAACCATTCAACATTATGGCTCGAACTTCAGTATTTTAAACCAGTAGAGAGAGCTACTGCTCGAAATAAAATTAGACATGAAGAGCTGAGGAGAGTCTTGACCTTTTTATGTCCGTTGTTCTGTGAAATTCTGTAAACTTTATTGGAGGCCACTTCCTGCATTCACAGAAAGCAACTTTTCTTTGTTAATAGCCCAATAAGTTTGCCGTACAACTTCAAAGCTAGAACTGCTTTTAACCATTTCCTTTCAGATAAACGCAACCATCTGTTCAAATGTAGTTATCAGAAAGCAGCTGAAATTTTTTGCCATCTCTTCAAGGGCTTTTTCCCCCACTGAAGAGCAACATTGGGAATCAACGCAATCAACTGCTGACAACAGGAGACACAAACTTTGAGTAGATCGACTGCGTCATTCCAAGCTCTAGCTCCATAGCACTCAATTTAATTGCCAAATATTTTCCACCTGGTCCACTAAACTTTTGTATGACTATACAGAAGATTCCCACTATGAAATAGCTTTCCACAGCATATGGGAAACTAAGTTATTCCCATTTCAAAGATGAGCTTGTGAGACCAAGAAAAGCAGCTTGTTAACACCTGAAAATTGACTAGAAGAGCGTTTCTGGATGTGCTTATGCTAGAATAAGAGAATACATTAAGTAAATCCAAAAAAACCCTACTATTATTCTATTATTCTCCAGAATGAGAGCTGTTGTATTTTGCATTCACTATTTCAATTATTATGCATTTGCTTCTAAATATAGGTGAATCCTAAGGCTCTCAGAGGCAATGCTCTCACTTTCATTGACTTTACTGGGTCAAACTGTTGAAAAAGGGACCGCAGGGCTGCAACCTTGAGCATTACCAGAGCTCTCCAGAAGCTGATCTCCACAGCAAAATCCAGAGCCTGGAGTGGATGGAGACGTTTCCTGCGTGGTGAATGGGTGGGAAGAGCAGTATGCCTCAGAACAAGACACATTCAAGTATCCCAACAACGGGCAATAGCCCGGACTCAGCAAACGGAATGGGAGACCTTCCGTGGTCAATAGAGGAAGGAATTCGGATGGAGGCGTCTTTCATCTCACCTCTCCACATAACTCTACACTTCTGTGTTTTCCTAATGCTTGGGCTTTGCTCCTTAATGTGGCACTTCAGCCTTTCAATTTAAGAGTTTGAGCAGGATAATTCTCTCACTCTTTCTCTTAAAAAAGGTGGGGAGGACAAGTGGCAGCTCTGGCACCGCCGGCTTTTATTCAATAACTCATTGGTTAGAGTGTTCTCCCAAGATGGATGAGACCTAATTTCAGCCTCTGCCTGAAGACAATCAGTTGCATCTCTCCTGCACACTGAGAGAATGAAAACATCATTTGAGATTGATTCATCCAGTAGAAAAGGTAACTTTTACTATGCAGCCACCACTAGTCAGTGAGACCTGAAGTTATCTGAAGATAATAAATTGAATATAAGTGCTCCTTCTACAGACAAATTATAACAACTTTTGCAGAAGACTGAGAGGCTCAAAGCTGCCAGAAAAAAATGAGTGAGACCTTGGTGCCCAAATCCCTAAACATTTTTGTACATCACAACCAGAAATTATTACATAAGTACCTGATAAAGGCCATATGCACTGTCTAGTTCTTCTAGCATTAACGTTTTCCATTTTAACCCCTTGCTTAACTGCAAGCGTTGAGGAGATTCTCCTTCAGACTTCATGCATGCATTCTTTGACCACTCAGTGAAGTCCTTCTCGACAGATGTGAGATCTTCCCTTTCTACAAGAGAAAAATGCAACAGGATTTTATCCCAAAAGGGTTGCAGCCACCTGTTGCACCTGTAGGTAACTCTCCAAACCAAGATCAGTTGGCTTTTCCTAAACTGGCTGTTTCTTTTATTAGCATGATGTTTAGCTCAGGTGTGATTTTTCATACGTGCCTGGACCAGTCCTTGGCCAGTTCAACATTGCCACTGCCTGAATCCTGGCATGCAGAGAAGCAGCACTTGAAGCTTCCTCAGCACATCCCTATGTTTGTGCCCAGCCCTTCCTGAACAGCTGACACCTAGGTGAAGAGCCCCACCGCTCTTTGTGCCCACGGGACCTTGTCAGAGAGCCCTCCCTGGGCTCAGAGTGACTCATGGGGCCTCAAAACCTCGCTCTGCTCTCTGCCTGCTTGTCAGCTACCCCCCAGACACAGCGCCCTGCACTACCAGCCCTTGTGGACCGCAGACTCCCTCAGGAAGCCTTCAGCCATGGGAGGCGGTGTCATGTTGCATGCTACCTTGAGCGTGCTCAACACCTGTCGGAAGTTAGATACCCAGTAGATGCCACACACCTGCCATCACTTCTATCGCAAGACAAGATTTCTTTAAATCTTGTGAAGTAAAAACAAGATTAGTCTAACAACATGCTAACATAAGAAACTGGTGACTCAATTTGGAGACAGACTCCTTGATAACTGCCTAACACGTTAGCTTAGTTACAGGGTCTGTTCTGCATTTCATTCACCTAGCACAGCTGACAAAGTGATTTCATAGCTGTCAGAGCTGGGGTCTGATGCCTTGGATAAGCCGCATCCCCTGGGCACTGCTTCTCCAGACATCTCTAATTTGAGGCATTCTCACACTTATTGACAGATGTGGGTCAACTCAACTGACACCCCAACTTCTTGGATACAACTTTCGGGGAATGAACTGTTCTGGGTACTCAGGACCTGGCTTATCCCTGAGACTCTAACTTGAGAGTGGAAACTAAACCGCTTTTCATCTTTCTCCCTAATTAAACCTTTTCTCCTCACTTAGCGCATAGGAGGATGCGAACACACTGGGTGGGGAAAGCCATATTGCCCTTCTGCTGTCCCAGGTTTTTACCCTTGGTCCATCCCTCCTGTCTGGAGAGGTAATCGAGTTAATAGCACCCTGATCTTCCTCGAAACCTGTCGGCCTTGTGATTTTTTTTTAATATTTCAGAGTTACACTTCTGCTGATAAATTTCGTGTGATACACTCAACGGCTAGATGCCTCAGTTTCCCCTTAGCTGTTAGGCATAGATAATCCTCTAACTGCAGCAGAAGAAGCTGGGGGGGAAATTAGCCAGCAGAGCCCAAAGAAAATGAGGCGGATGATGCCCAGAAGGAAGTGGGGAAGGCACAAGGGACCGATCTGTTGAAAGACAGAGGAAATCCTGGCTGAGCGAGACTGCCCAGATGGCTCCATCACCAGCCCCCCCATACCCGCAGCAGACCAGCGCTCATCCAGCCCTGCTATTAATGCCTTTTGTGCACGGAGGTGCCGTTTCCATCGCTTGTAAAGCCATCCTCTGGTTTGGCACAACCGAAATCACAGACGACACCACCAAGAACGGCAGGGGTGCTGCAGGTTAAGGACTGCCTGCGTTTGGCGCATCAAGCCCGGGAAATTCATGCCGCAACCACCTTCCACTTTGCTTGGCTCCAGGCAGCGCTATTAGTCTCGCTGCTCAACGAGCGCTAACCGTCACCGCGCAAACAAACACGCCGAGCGTTCGCATACGTTCGCAAATGCCGCTAGAGCGATAAAACAGGCGAGCTAGGCTGCTCCTTACGTAAGGATGGCTTTCACGCACCGGTGCAGGAGGGAACGCGATTTTTGTGCCACAAAGCAGATTCTGTGAGAAATTACAGGTGTGTTGCTCATGCCCAAAGAGACTAATCATAATTTGAGAATTCCTGATTTAGGCCAATCATTCATCCATGGGCCAAAAAAAAAAAAAAAATCCTGCCTGACAGGCTGCTACCTGAAACCAGAGTTGGCTTCTTGACCTAAAAACAGCCCTCTGCAGAAAGACGTCTGAAGGAGGTAAAAGGAAGCTCTTTGTTTTTGGAGTTTTTTTTTTTTTAAAGAAGTAAAATCGCATGGATTTTTAAAACAGCTGCACGATGGGTAGAACAGTGTATCACAAGGGCTTTGAGTAGTACGACCAGGAAAGGATAATTTCTTTACCATCTACACACATATCAAGAGTGTGTCTGTCCTAAAGTGCTTTCAAGAACATTAGAAGAGTATTTGGAGCCCTGAAACTGAAACATTTCAGGGCAGGTTTTGAGTTTCTCTTTTCTTCTCGACATGGTAAGATTTAGATGCACCTGGAAAACATTGCATCACCAGAGTTTCATTTCTCCTTTTACTTCTTTGATAAACTCTCCAAAGGGAGGAAAAACACTAGATAGCAAGCAATAAGAAGAAATAAAAGCACAGCAGAAAGCAAAATAACGGGCATCAATTAGTTATTTGTTTGTTTGAGTTTTTTCCCCCCGCTTCTATAGTGAATGGATAGAAGAGAAGCAAGTAAGTAAAAAAAAAAAAAAAACTTAGGTCATAATTTTAAAAAATATAGGCCTTTAAGAATGCTTCGTGTTTCAGTCCTCATAGGAGAAAACAATGGTTCAAGCCAACCACAAACTATTCCAATATAATCTGCAGAATTGTTGCTCTAGTTATTTTGGTGAATGCTGAATAATTAGCAAGACAGCATCCAAAGTTGCGGTTCAGTTATCTCAACACTCGTACGTTCAGGCTCTAACGTGAACCTCTGCTAGACACTCGGCTGGTTTTTTCACCTTGTAGGTCCTGCAATAGCTATGTTTTGCACGGTATGATAAGGAAACGCAAACCACAGGACCAGAGCACCCTTGAGGGCACCAGAGAGGTCTAGCCCGTCATGCCAGCACTTACCCCCCTCAGCCGAGAAGGTGGCCTGAGCAGATGCAGGGGGAAGATGTGCCCTGTCCCCCTTGCGCAATGAACCCTCCCCTCTGCCGACGGATAGCACAAAGCCTTGAATAAACTTCATCCAGAGTTTGCTTAATGTGAGAGTGAAAGTAGTCTCACAACACCGCACCGAGACAAAAACAAGTTTATCTCCAGCCCTGCTGTGCCTCTAAATTATGCCGTTCAAAATTATTATTGGAGCTAGATAGAAATTTGGGTGGGGGGGGGAGTGATGGGGTCATTTTTTTCCATTGTCTTTTTTTTGTCAATCAAGTTTTAGACTGATCTCATCCACGTCAAAAACCCTTCTAAAGCAGCATGGATCCCGGTTTGCTGCCCGCATCTCTGTGCACACAACAGTGCCTTAAACTAAAATGCAGCTCATGAGGCAATTCCTTTCTTCTCTGGGCAAAACGCGGGTCTTCCCCTCACTCCTTCCTTTCCCCAGCACCTTTCATGCCACCGTGCCGTGCCACTACCTCTTCTCAGCCAGGAGTGGAAGTGTGCACATGGGTGAGTTAGCCAACCCCACCCAACCTGCAGTGAGCGACCCCGAGCTATTAATCACCCGTGGCTGTCTGGTGAACTTTGTGAAATTAGGCTGTTTTCCCCCTTCTCCTCAGTTCACTTGCTTGTGTGCTTGTGTCTCTATGCAGGGGGGGAAAAAAGAAACACCACTGCCACTGATACCACTGCTTGGCAATTCAGCGGCGCTGCAGCACCCCAGGGCCAAACCCAGCACCCACTGGAGTGATCAAGGGCATCCTAGTCGTACTCTGGTCAGCCTCCTCATAGGATGTAGCTGTCCACTATCCCCAGGACTGAATCCAGGACCCGATCGAGGCAGGACATCTGCAGCACGCTCGTACCTTCAGCGTGTTTCCATCGCCGTCCGTCCTTTGAGACTGGGCAGCCGTGCGTTACTGGGTGAGCTCCAGCGACCGTAGAGATGAACACAGGCAGACCTCTGTCATCCTTGCGTTTGTCGTTGGATTTGTCCGTGGGTGAGGCAGAGGCTAATCGTTACACGAGACAAAAGCCTATCCAAAACACAAGCCTCCAGTGGTAGAGTTACACAGCAGACTAAACTGAGCAACAGTAAAAATCAGTAATTTATTTATTCATATTTGAGATCACTTAACCAATTTTTGTTCATCCTGCAGATGGTGCATCTAGATACGGCAAACCTACTCAGGGCTAACAAATAATGACAGAGGGGTTTAAAACTTTTAGTTTTGCTCAAGGATAGTTTAAAATGAACATTTCTCTACAGCTCCACTGATCGCCAGCTAATTTGGTACCCACTTGCCGGTGCCAAAATGGGACAGCAGACCAATCCCAGTTCGCAGAAGATAGGTGACCAAGTTGCAGGTGAGGCCTGCTACAGAGAGGGTGGTCCTCGAGAGGCACGGCAGGCCAGAGAAGAGGCTACGGTAGGGCGGATGTTTTGTTGAGACTGGACAACTTCAGCCTCAGAAGCCTTTTCATACCGATAAAATCAAACACGCTCGTTTGCTTAGTTAAATTAAAGGTAGAAGTAATTCATAGCTTAACTAAATTCCAATATCTTTCAGTCCAAACTATGAGTAGATCAGATTAGGACAAGGGGGGGGAGTCAAATATTGTAACAGGAATAATGTGTTCCACTTCCTCCGCTCTTTCCTGTTCATGAGATCATTATCATGAGAGAGCGTTCATGCTGCGTTGTTTCCTCTTCTTGTTACAATCTCTTTCACAACAGGGATTTCTCAGAATTTTAATGCTTAATAATATATTTGACCTTTTCATTAGTCCAACTTTTGGTGGGCTGTCTCACATTAACTTCTCCCTTTGGGGTGGCACAAATTACAAACCAGGTAGGAATGTGCACAGCCACCAGTTTGCATGCGAAAAGACCGTAAAGATCAGCTTAACATACTCTACAATTAGGTTTCAAAGAATTTAAGAGTCCTCACAAATTAGAAAATGTTGCCAACTTCTTCATAATAGAAAGGGTGCCAATTGTGTCAAAGCTCCTACAACTAAGTTTTGAAGGGAAAAAAAAAGATATACTTCTCACTTATTGGTAGACTTTAAAAAGTTAAATAAAATAGCATTATTTGTCACTGCTGGTGACTGAAATATGTCTCTTTCTACCAGACAAGTATACAGGAAAGAACAGCAAAACAAATTTTAACTGATGGTGGGATTAGAAACCCGCCAGTTCTCACTTCACCCTTTTTGACAGTTCCCAACAAATCAGCATTAACAGTTTCTTTGCTTATATCTCTGTTGCCTGTTTTCCTTCTCTGTAATAATACCCTTATCCAGGATAATCTGAATTCATCTGGCAGCAGTATTTCATGCATTAGTGTATTAAAATGCTTTCCGGAAATGTACCTTAGGTTCTCCTTTGAAATAGAATTTAAACTAGTCTAAATTGAGATATGTTTATTGCTTCCGCTAATATTGATTTATACTTAATCAGATGCTTATTTGGGAGTAAATAAAGTGAATCAATTTTATTTGGAATATTTTAGCTTTTTATATTAACCTATTCCACTTGTGGTTGATTTTCTGTCTCTCCTTCCTCATTCCTCCACGCAGATTTAATATTTGGTCCATTATTTTAATGGGGATACCAACGTAATTTACCTGACGATAATCATCAGGATCAACCCAAGGCTCCTTCTAAAGAACCTTTTCCAAACCACATTTGGCCTTCTCTGGACACTTTCCACTTTCTACTTTTTTCTAGAACTTCCTAGCAAGCATAAGACATCGTTAGAGCAGCAAAACGTACTGCCTTTGGTTAAAACATACGTCCACGCAGTGATCAGCGTGAGGTCCGTATTTCGAGCGAGGCCACCAAAGCCTTCAGCACGGCGTCCTTCTGGGCTCCGAGCGACACCCCAGGTACTCTGCACAACAGCAGTAGGAATCTTTGTTCTGACTTCCTTGGTTGTATTCCCACAACCTCCATCCTTACAGTTTCTGTTTTGGTATGCTCTAGCTCACTGTACTTCTCCGTAGGTGCATACATCCTCCCAGACCTCCTATATACCTATATACACATACAGGTGCATATATGTATACACACACACACACACACACACACATAAAGGTGTACGCATACATTCCGTATGGAAACAAAATAGTAAGAAGAGCTGAGAAATAGAAATGTCCCCGCTCCTTTGCAATCCAAAATGAATAGACTGAAATTAGTGTTACACTATTTGATGTGCTAGCAGTCGGGTCAAGTTGGGGGCCTTTATCTCGTCATCCTGGGCTTACAGCCACAATGGCCTGTTATTCCCCTACTACATTTCCTCTGGGGCAATACAAATCTGTTTCAAAATGTTCCCAGCTGCGGTTTGAGGCTTTCTTGCTTTGGGCCCACAGATAAGAACTCTCCCAGTCGCGACACGTACTGTAAACACAGCGCAAAGCCGTGCGCCACGGCTCTCCCCCGTCACCGGCGCCAGCCGAGAAAGGAACTCTCCACTGATCTTATCCGCTCAGCGCATGCAAGAGGCTAAGTTACTCCACACGGGCATCCTGTTTCCCAATGCTGCGCTCATCTGCACATCGCTTTCCTGCAGCTTATCTCCTCTTCGAGTCAAGGGCAACGGCACGCCTGGAAGGAGGCGGTGGCAATGCCTCCCTCCTCTGCCTGCCGTTCCCATTTTGTGCGGTTTAGGTCTATCGTTCTAGAGGGTGCATTTGCTGGTAGGGGGTTTGAAGGGAAAGTCCGGCTCCGGCTGGGAATGGCTTCCCCAAGGCAAGATGACTGGCCCTGCTCACTCGGTTCGGAGAACTCAGGCTTGACTCAGAGCAGAGCTACCAAAAGCAACTCCGACAGCGGCACGGGGAAGATTATTCCTCTTTAATATAACTACAGTTTGCGTTGTGTTAACGCCAAGCAGCCCTCGTCACCTACCAGGACATGGTAGTGCTAGATCCTGTACAAACTCGGAAAGAAAGAGTTGATTCCCTTCCTCTTCCTACTCACTTGTATAGACAAAATTATATTGTAATATCTAGAGGAGAAACGCTCTGCTCAAAAGGCTAGTTTCACTATTAATATAGCTTAAGTTCAACCTACATATGGGATGTATTAATTGTACTGGTCAACAAGCACAATTGTTGGGTTTTGTTTTTCCCTCTCTCCACCCTCCCCGAATGAAGTATCAGATGGTGCCCTGTGAGAAGAAAAAGATGGGTATCATCCAGGTGGAGCAAGTGACTAGCGATGAATTAATTTTAAAGTGACAAGGAAGAGTAAGAACTGGGGAGGTGACAAGCAGAAGATCTATGATACATGACTGCAACTCAATATGCCAGAATAGTCAAATAATAGCTCTACACTGGCCACATAAAGCAGGTATCGCTCTTTCTCTCTGTCTACGAACGAATGCACGGAAAAATAAAAGATGACATGGCGAAATTGTTCATGGGAAGCAGTGGGTGGAATGGTGACACATCATACAATGAACAGAAGTAATGACGGTAAGTGCAGGACTGTGAAAGGCCATGGGCCGTGTAAGGACGTTCATTAATTGATTTGCTCACTTGTTCTGCCATCTCCCAAAAGCAGAAGCTGGTGACAACCCTTGCCATTGGGTATGCACATGACTCCATCCCCACTTACCTCACCTGTAAATTGCGAAGTATAAAGTGAACCAGCTGCATCATTGGCAGCCCTTAAACCAGTCCCTTAAGCTGGTTTCGGGAGGAAGGGAAAACCCTTTTGTTAGCCTCACTTCATAATTATGTCTTCAACTCCAGCTTACCTGGCTTCCATCCAGCAATCTATCCTGGACAGTTCAAAGTCCTGTAATTTAATAATCACACTCCCAACTGCCAGAATTTTTATACTTCCTCGGTTTGCCAGATCATCCAGTGACAAGATATTAACAGTCACCTCTACCACAGTGCTGCATTTATCTGCACACAGATTCAAAGAAGAGGATTTTTTTGAGCAGCCCCTACCCAGGCCTTGCAGAACTGAGGTATTCATAGAAATTAGCATTCAAGTAGGAAATTGGGCTGAATTCCACTTAACTACGTACATGGTATCTCTCGGAGAAACTATCAGTATCAACACCAGTCTGTTCCAGCTGATAGAAACCATTCTGATGGATAATCATTCACTGGAAAATGGCTTCAGCCTAATTCCATACAGATTAGCAAACAAGCAGGCATTCGCTGTAGCTGTCAGTGGGCTGAGTTCAAACTGAAATTCAAGAGTCTATCACTGCCTTAATTACCTATATCCACTTCTTATCTATTTCTGAGGCTCAGTGGGTGAGCAATACTAGATTGCTATGTTTGCTAAAATACTGATTTCCTAGAAATTGCTTTGGATATATGAAAGAGCTAATTCTTTTCTTTCTTTTTTCTTTTTTTAAAAGGCAAAGAAAACAAGGTGGCAAGTGTCAAATGGTATTATTAATGTTCTTTTGTTTGTTAGGAGATTCTTAAAAATGCTTAAAACCCAACAATTTATATGAGCCAAACATATCAGAAATATACTCCTAAATGTCCATAGCTAATTTATCACCTGATTAAGAAGAGAAGTTTCTCTCCTGGTCATGCAGGTATGGAGAACGTGAACAGTTTTTCACATTAAATAAATGAAGACGTTATTCGTGAACCAAGTTTCCCCACCCCCACCCCAATCCTTAACTTTTTGCTTTCAGCAGAGCTGTAAGTGGGTCAGTAGAAGGGTTATATCTGATGCTGCAAGACTAGAGATAAGCCATCGGGCAGTTAGAAGGGAAAGCATTTTATCTAGAAGAACAGGCCTGACTTTCATTCCATCTAGATAAGCACTAGAGCTTCTCTACATGGGGAAATAGCCCAAAATAGCTGTTGTGGAATACCCCTGCCTAGACACTTCCCTAAGTGCATACACGGTGCTTTGCACTAAGACTGCCTTTTTGGTCCATGTTGGAAAGGGATAAGCCAAACGGTGCAAAGGCTCGTACAATGCCAAGCCAGAGGATATCCCTAGGGAGCAGCAGTGGGATAACTCGTGCTACAAATGCACCATCTAGCTCATCTCACAGTCATTTCCCTCTAAAGAGAAACACTGATGATTAGGCATTTCGGCTGCACATAAGCTTGGCAGCGGAACGGGGCAAACGACTAAAGGCAAAATTGCATCGAGGTCTTCCGTGTTCCTGTTCAGCCTGGCTCAGGATTACACAAATCAGCCTGAAATAACAGCAAAAGTCTGCTTGTTTAACAGGATGGGTCTCAGTGAAGTCGCGGCAACACAGCACTACATGTAATAAAATGAAGTTCGTGGGCAGTATTGCCATCATCTGAATTTGGCAGGGCAGGAGGGTCAGAGGTCACTAACGAATCAGCAGTTTAACATGAGGCAGAATTAACTGGCTAGTGATGTTATCTTCAAAACCTTTCCTTCCTTAAGAGCTTGATTTTCTTTTGTGTTTAGTATAGACTCAGTTATAAAGCCGTTCACCTTTCATCTGTTACGTAAAGTTGTCTCCTAGGAGCAGCTGAAGTGTCTTGGACAGGGTGCATCACACCAGCTTCATGTTAAAAACTTACCTTCCAGCAGATATGACCAGCATAAAAATAGTATTCTGTCAATACTGTTATCGCTTTCTCCCTCTGGAGAAAACAAAGTCAATGCTCACATAATAAATGGATTACAGCCCAGCTATGTACCTGGGAGTTTTCAGCTGGAACTGCAAATATGGCATCACACAGCTACCGTGTTGCTTGCAGGGACCCATTTAGATCTGGCTTTGACCCAGAGCATTCAGCATCTTCTCAAAAGATCTAACCAAAAGCACAGAAACACAGCTGGTGAAGTTCACAGATAAAATAGATTAGTGAGAACATGACAGAGATTAGCATGAGTCAGTTATCCAAACCCACCTGGATCTGTTGGGTAGCTGGACTCATTTGACCGACATGTGTTTTAGCACATCCCAGTTTCAGACCAGACATGTCTTAAGGACCAGCAATGCAGGTCACGTTTATGAGGAGGAGGCTTGTACTCTGAGAAACAGTGATTCAGGCAAAGCGTAGCGGTCAATCAAACACAGGATAAAAGTGCAATGCACAGCTGAAAGCGCAGTGCACTACTCCACAAGCACAGGAAAACCATTCTTGGGAGTATAAGGATACGCATATCCACACCTGTATATACCTCTATATGCCCATATATAAGTACTTGGGGAATAGTCTCACAAAGAAGCAAGTTTTTAACTAGTGAGACAATTACTGGAATACTGCGTCCAAATCTGGTATCCGCTGTTTAACAAATAAGAAAGGTGTCAGGCAACATTACAAAAATATCTTTTGACTTCTGAAAATGAGAAGACGCTTGATTCCCTTTTATAGTTAGATTATAAAACCTTTCGGGCTAGGACCTATTGCTGCTACGTGCTAGCAGAGCGCTTAGCTCAGAAGGACTTTTAACAACTAACACAAAACAAATAATCAAGAGGAAACTAGACTGGTTTAATCTTTGCTCCGTTTTAGTGTCTCCTGACAACTTCTGTCTCCCTTCTGGAAGAAAGGGGGGAAAAAGTTGAACAAAAAAATAAAGAGACCATTCGACTGAAGAAATTAATTTTCTTAAAAGAATTAAAAAAAAAAAAAGCCCTTTAAATGCCTTGTCATGGCCAAAAAGCCGCAGCCTAGCATTCTGTTGGTACTGCGGGCATCTAAATTGTGCTTGGGAAATGAAACCATTGCCCAAACACTACAAATTTCTTCCACTCCAGTAAAACGAGAGTCTTTTCAAGCTGGTAGTACTTGGGTTGTTTTTAGGTCAGCTATTAAAATATGGTACCGTCACACCTACGGACTGGAGTCCTACAGCAGAGTGAAAGAACCCACACAAGCTGTACGCTGCACAGCCCCTTAACCTCCGGACATCTCAACGCTCAGCCTCCATCATTACCCTATTAATTCTTTCAGGAGCGATACCTGCCTCTGTGGTGTGTTTATGACTGACGGGTGGCCACTTAACGTTTCTCCTGCGTTTTTCTCTAAGGTTGATGTCTGACATTTTTAAGACATTTTTAAAACATCTATTCGATATATAACAATCAGCAGAGGTATTCAAGTACAAATACTTTCCACACTTTTCATGTTACACCAGTCAAAATGGTCAAGTGTGGCCATAAGTTTTGAGTATGTGGCATGAGATACCAAACCTTAAAACCCACAGCTGTAACTTCAGGCGGACAGACAGACTCTGCATGCCTTGGGCTAAATGTCCAAAGAATAAATATCTGCAATCACTGTACACCTTAAAATCTCTGTCTCTGGTTTTCTCCAGAGTAGGTGGAAATGAACTATAGACTGGATTGGCATCTAGAAGCCAAGTTGCACTAACTCAGGCAGATGTGATCTAAAAATAGCCCGTTTGGGCAGTTATTACGGACACTATCAGAACACATATATTTGCACACATTGTGCATCTCTGAGAGCATATGTAGTAAGATAAAGCTCCTGCAAAGAACAGCCCAAAGAACACAAGACTCTCGGTGACAAGACAACACTGTCTCACAAGGACCCTGGGATGAATACTCAAACGGCTCCACTAAGACCACTCAAGCGAGGCAGACTGGTAGCAGCTGAGGAGCTAGTCCGTGACATGAGGTATTCCTTCACCTCACCCGTGAGAACTTCTGAACCCCAAAAATGCCCTTATACAACAGCTTATACCTCGTAAGACTAGAATACTTTGGAAAAGGGTTTTGGAGAGCCAAATCCAGGAGGCTTCTGAGGTGCTGCTGACAGTAGGCTGCAAAAATGCCTCTTCACAGTTTGCGCAAAAAATACAGCTGTGGTTCAGACATGTCTACTCTGACTACTATCAGGGAACTGAAAACACCTTGACAACTTTGCTCAAAGTCCAATAATGACTACAGTGCTCTCTTTTAGATTATGCTTGTTTCTTCACCACCATGAATCACAGCGAGAGGCAATTTTTTATTTTTATTTTATTTTTGTTTAAGTCTGCCACTGGCAGACTACCCTGGGAGATGAATTCGAACACGAAGGCTGGTCATATTTTGCAACTAACTGATAAAAACAAATCAACCACAGAAACAAATTCCTCTACCCATTTCAAAAACAAACAAACAAACAAAAGCTTCAAGCAAGGTTTGTTGTTTTTTTTTTTTTTCCCTCCACCTTGGAGAATTCAGGGACTGCTCTGAATGCTTTATTTTAGTAAGGAATAAAAGTTGCTGTTCTGATAGATTGCAGCGTTCTCTGCCCTGAAGATAGATCGATATTACAGATCACAAATAAAATAGTCAGAAGGATTGAAAACAGGATTTACAACTGAATAGCTACCACACCTACATGAAAATAATAATTTACATTCCTTACCACACCCTATAAACTACACACGGCCAGCCCTAAACTGGAGAAGTAACAAAAATAATGGGAAAGAGCAGCAAATAAATGTCTTGACATTATTTGAACTGATATGAAAACAGGAGCCGAGAGGAGAGAAGCACTTCCTCTTGAAACCGAACAAAATAACCCAGAAACCCTCGGAGGGTTTAGATTTTCAGTCTTTCTTATTGAGAGAAGAATCCCCAAATCCCCCCACATCTATGAAAAGCAGACACTTTCCATAGAGAACGCATTCATTGAAAACCTACTCTCTGTTAAAAATCAGTTTTGACAGCGTAGTTTCATCCAGTCTTAGATGCTGGGTGCGAGAGAAATGTTTGCAAGGAATAAAAATAGGCAGTGACTTAAAATTCACACGCACCCGTTTGACAGGGTTAAGGACTTTTTCTTGCCTAGTTGAAAAGTTCCTCAGTCCCAGGAGCGGCCTGGTTGTGACAACAGATCAGAAGGGATAGAGGTTCACGATTTGTGTGGGAGTCTTGAATAATCTGTTCCTATTTTAACGTGAACATGGGTGGTAACATGGAATTACAGTGTGTGGAGGCGGGCTGGTGTGCAAGGATTAATGAAAAATAATGAGATAATATTGAGCGTTTATATAGTTTCATGAGAGGGGCTGGATTTCTGTAGCAACAGAAAATCTCTGGTAAACGTTGTATTCTGGGCCTCCCTCCGTAATCTCTGTAACTGGAATTAGTAGGACACACAGGTTATTTCACAAGTACATTCATTTGAAAAGAGCTTTCATTCTTAGGCTTAAATTTTAAGCAACCGAAGTACTTACACAGTAATCCTTTCAACTCATATTCCTTTGCATCCAGAAGTCACTGTGGCTCGTAAGGTACTCTGCTGTGAAAAAAAATAAACACTGATAATTGCACGCTGGAAATTATGACATGCTTATATGATACACCAGAAGGAGACGAAAATAAGTACTGAAGGGCAGAAGGGTAAAGCTGAGTTTATTGAGGACTAACTACATTAGGATTGACTAAAAAGAGAAGAAAAAAACCAAGCACGTTCAAATTGCAATCCAAGCAACAGTTATTTTTAGTCCCTCAATTATTGCGTGTTTCATAATGTGATTTTGAGGGCCTGGCATTCCCTTACATTAAAAGAATTCTATTATATACTCTGTGGTGTCTTAGTGGAAAACGATTCACTGGAGACCTGGGATTTAACTTTTGAGAGCAGAGATGGAGAAGTATTTAGATTCAGCACTTTTTAAAAACACAAGTTCACAATCAGATGAAGCTCTACAAATCTGACGGATGCACTGCATAGAAATAGAAATATTAGAGCTATAGAGGTGAAAGCCAGGGACCAATACTTAATATTTATTAACCAGGAAAATTACATGGTTTTAGAAAGGATGCATTCATTTGGGATGACTGCTAGGTAATTTGGGTTCTCAAGACTGGAATTCTAATCCCCTGACTAACCTCCGAAGCAGCCTGTGCATCTAGCAAAACCCTTTTAGGAAGATCTTGAATCATCTGCCTTTGTTGCTATTCTCCATTTTCCTAAAATGCTCAGCTTTAACGTTCAGCTTTATTTTAAAGAAAGTAACCTGTCAAAACGCACTGCTCAAAATCCCGCTTTTGCCATCACTGTCTTCTGATAACGACGTGAATTTCAGCTCAATTCCAATGCGTTGGACAGGTAGGTCAGAAATACTTTACTTACCTGGTTACTAGATGGACTCAGTCAATCAGCAGGAAGGTTCGTGTTGCAATTTAAAAGACCAACAGTGACTACATCATTTGATCCAGTAAAGAAAACACAGAACAACGAAATATTTTGAGACCAAATTAAGGTTTGCTGATGATATACAGACACTGATCACTAGAAGAATTTTTAAACCTTGTTTTTCTCTATTCCTATAAAGCAGGAGAGGGCTGTTTTCAGTAGAGTAAGAATTTCTCAACAAAAGTAATGCAAGGAAAGGACTAGGCATGCTTTCCTATTGCCTAAATAGAGTGCAACGGGTGAGGTCAACCTGCCCTTTGCTTTCAGCTGTTGACAGGGTGATCTTGAGAAAAAGGCAATGGTAGGTACAACTCTCACTCAGACCTTTTATGCAAGTATGAACAACACGTTGCCCCTGAATTACGGCCAGGAGATTTCTAGGACTCTCTCTTCCTTAATAGTATGAGGCCAGGTACAGAAGCTTATTCCTGCAGACAAATGACTCAGTAGGCTCAACGACTAGTATTCATGCAGTTTCTCCCTATGATTTCTCCCCTTGTCTTCTTAGAACCTAATCTGATGATTCTGAAGTTGATGGATCACTGACTGCAGTGAATTTTGGGGCAGGACCTCAAGTGTTTGACCCACTTGAGGTCCTGCCCCAAAAAGCCAGCTTTTTCCGTCTTACAATGGCATGACACGATTTCTCGTCTACACATTACAATCTGGATTGTCACATCCAATGAATCTTGGGTCTTTTCAAAGCAAAGCCACTAAGCTGGCAACCATGAGTGATCAAAAATAGGGGAAATTCTGCTCATCAGACAAAAATATTATTCTGTGAGACAACACAGCTCAAACACAACTTAAAGGAAGATGAAGTTTTATTCAGATGACATCCGCAGTAGTTCCCATTCTGATGTCAACGATGAACACTTTTAATAAGGGGAGAGGCCAGTTAATCTTTAACCAACACTTTACAAGAGATTTTTAAAACAAACAACAAACAACTTATGCAGCTTCATAAGATCTTCCTTTTATTCAAAAGAGTTTTTACCATGAATGCTACCAGACTGATAGCTGTGTTACAAAAGAAAGAACAAGTTAGGCAACGGGAACTACCCAATAAATCCAAACTGGGAAGATCACCTCTGGATACTACAGAGAAGATCTCAGCCAAAAACCCGTGCTGAGGGAAGGGTTCAAAGTACTCGTTTACGTGGTCTGAGCGTCTTCCATAAAAAGTCGGACTTCAGGCCACTAACTCATTTCAAAAACATGGTAGGTGCCAAACGGCAGCTCACTGACGCCACCGCTTCAAATAAGAGGACCTTAGAAGGAATACCTCGCTAACTCAGGCTGAAAAACTTTATGCGCTGAAATGAACAAAAAGAATGTCATTAGCTTTAACGGATATCAACACGGATCTGGGCCCAGTTCACCAGTCTCATAACTCTGACTTCAGTCTCTCTGAAGGTAAAAGTGTGATCCCTCTGATGTGCCAATTTGCCATTCATGCCTCCTGCTGCAAGAAAGAAAAAACGTATGCATACACCAATGTTCCCAGAAACCTTGACTGGAAAACCCTTTCATGTCAGAAGTTTATTTTTATTGGTAAAATATTAAATAATATACAGAATTAAAAACTGCACTTACACTTCTGAGAAGAAATAATTCTTGGACAAATTATATGCTTGTTCCTGAGATTCCCTACATTTATTCCAGTAGCTGTGCACTCAAGACAGTACAAACCTTTATAATATAATCCTTTTCACAAAGTATTACAAAGTTTCTGCAGCTTCTTTTATTTATACACACACACAGACTCACACTCGCACGTGGCTGTACAACACACACACACACACGTACAGAGTACACGCATACAGATGTGGAACCATATGTTTGCATGTACACTAAGAAGAAAAAGAAACAAGTCCCATAGTTTCAGTCTACAGCGCCAAAACTCTTTAGCAGGGGGGTACAGGTTTACACTGGGGTTGCTCACATGCACCACTGTCATAATAATCGTTTCTGAACTTCTTTTGTCAGAGCATGTTCCAATGTCCACGTAAAGCAGCGTGAGAATTCCCAGTGTCTTCGCGCGGCTTTGGAACAAACCCTAAACTTACTGGTTTTTAAGATTCCTCAATTTGAGCTCACAACATCTGTTGCAGAACTAAAAATAGGAACCCGGGAGAAAAGTGGTCATTTGCCAGATTACTCACCCGGTTTGCTTCGCAAAAATGACCAGTGTTGAATTCAGCGCTTAAGTAGGTAGCGTACAACTCCATGAGTCATTGAAGGCGCCATGACAAATGGGTCGGACCTGATAGTCTGACATTATGCTCACAAAATCTTACATGTTCTGATATGATCCCACTGCTTTAATAAGGTCACTCTTGCTGGGAAGACCTGAACAACCCGCGGGAGGTTATCAGGATTTGGCCCTAGGAGTGTGAAACCGTGGGTAAGCGACAGTCACCCACTGAATGTATTTTTCTTCTTGAACTCAAACACAGAGTCTGGGAAATAATTTTGGCAATCAATCGGAACGGGATATAGTCTCCTCCCCTTTGTTATTATTAAAAAGAAATACCTTAAATACAAATTTAAAAGACAAAAGTGGCTACTGTGCATGCGCAGTAACTGCCTTTCAAAGAAATCTCAATGGGATTTTTTTTTTTATTACGTACCTACATACATATTTACAGAACAGAGGCTTCAGTCTACTGGGGAAAAAAGGCATTAAAAATACACTAGATATAAATATGTATGATATGTATAAAACAAGCCCCATCTAAACTTATATAAGACAAGGACAACTCTAAAGAAGCTTTTCTGGTCTCTCAGGTAGATAAAGGACACGAGTCCTGTAATTTTTACGTGGGCAAATCTCTCCCATTAGAGGAAATGGCAGTTTTGCCCTAGCTAAGAAATCAGGCCTAATCCAAAATCCATCAAAGTCAACGAGAGTCTCCACTGAGTGGGTTTTGGATCAGACCAAAAGATCTTTTTATTTTTTGTTATTTTTAATAAACATCAATATTAAGTGCTTTTCTTAAGAGAAAAAGAAAGCTGCAATTATCAAAGAAAACAAAGAAAGAGACAAGAACACCTTTGTCCTTAGTTCGTACCACCGGATGTGTTTCAATGTCACATAAAACCAAGAGTCAAGGAATGGGCTTTCACCTTAACTTACAGTTTTTCACCTTTTGTCAGTCACAATCTTAACTTACGTAGTTACTTGAATCTTATCTTTGAATGTATTTAAGATAGAGCATTTTGTTTCACTGATTTGTGTTGACCAAGGAAAGGAAAAAGAAACCACCGTACATTAATAAGACGTCAGGGAAAGTATTGCACTTGAACAGAAAAATAACCAAAAAAGTGGGTTTGTTTGCGATTTTTTTTTAAACTAATATAAGCAATCATCCATGTCTGCAATGAGCATGTTTAGATAGCAAGATCCAAGAACGAAGCATAAGAAGCAAATCTGGGGTTGGTAACCCCCACCCTGGAATACAACAGTAGTAAAACTTCTTTTAAAGCATTTTCTTCCAACAGGAAAAAAAAAATTATATGACTTTTTTACTTTACAATTTTAAATCTTTCTGAACATTTGCATTAAAAGTTTCCAGTTTCTCATAAAAAGATATACATTTTAGGGAAAAAAAAATACAACCAGAAAATAAAACCAACTAAAAAGGAAGGCAAATATACAGTATTATAATTACATCGCTGTGGAGTCATCTCTGAAGGTACCCTAGATCTTTAAAGTGTTACAAAGATTACGTACCTTAATATTTTTTTTCCTCAACTACCTCTTTTTTTCTTTTTCCTGTTTTTAATATAAAACTACACTTGAGTACAAAAATATGTAAACAGACTGTACAGCCAATGAACAACAACAAAAAAACCCCTAGACAGCCCAAAGCTACGGGAGATAAGAGCAGGCCCAGACTTAAAGCTAAGAGAAGGAAAAAGGGGAGCGAGAAAGAGGAAAGGCTCGAAAACCAAAGGAAATTGCTACATGAAACAGGAAGTGAACATGTTCAAGCTCTGAGAACACTTGACAATTAGTCAAATAATTGATCACAGTTTCAGAATCTGAACTACTACAAAAATAACCAAAAGTCCTTCCCTTGTTACAGTGTGTTCAGAAACGAACATCCATTTCCAGTAAGCAACGTCCAATCCCAGTAAGTGCATAGTAGGGGATTCAGTGACCTCTCCCCCCTGCAAGAAGCTTTTCTTATTCTGTGTCACTTGAGGTAAAACTAAACGGCCCGATTTGCTGCAAAGTGCCCTCTTTGCGCCAGGAACGGAGTCGTGCTCCCCACTACCCTTCGCGGGAGGCTTCCAGCTTTCACCCTTGATTGATAAGACAGGCTACAGTCCACCGGTATTCACGTACCGCCGGCTGGAAGGGATTAAGGCTAATACACAAACGTAAGCGACTGCACTACCGACCGAGACCTCACAAAAAAGTTGCTGTGCTTTACGAATTAGCAAGTAAGGCCCTCGTCCAACAAGTAATAGCAATAATTAAGCACATGCTTAGCTGTAAACCTTCTGTGCGCTCCCAGATCAAATCCAAGGGATGACATGAGGCTAATCACGTGCTCAAATATTTTCTTGGGCTCAGGGCAGGGGCCTCAAACCAAGAGGTACTTGAGTGAGGAAACATCACCTGTCTTCAGCAGGCTTTTGGGTCAAGCGCCGCCCTTGCTCCCAACAGACACCACATAATACAACTCCCCTCAAGACATGATCCGATTCACTTCATCATCATTACATCTTTAAAATACTTCACGTACTGCTAGTAAACACATCACAGTATTTTTGCAATCGTCTTAAATAACATTCGATTTTACCACAGCAATGCAATAGCAAGTCTTTGCTGAGAGAGAGATGGTCGGTTCTGTCCACGGATTAATTAGGTCCCATGATTAGAATTGCAAAGGAAAAGCTTCCCCAGAAGGAGAGAGCACGGCGAGGTATACTCCCAAGTGAACCTCCGCACGAGCATACGGAAGACCACCTTTCCAAAGGCTGCCAAGTGAACTGGAGTAGCTAGGAACGCTTGTCTGCGGGAACCCCAGCTGCAAGGCTAGGCAATTTAAATACGTGCCACTTCTATTGTTATCTTGGCCTACTATTAGGACTGCGGCACGGCGAAACGTCAGCACGTTACCTCCTCGTGGCTGTCCTGTGTTCCCTTCAGAGCCTCCCTGGAGGAGGAGGACTGAAATCACACGCTTCCAGCCACGGCTGCCTTAGGCTAAAATAGAAATGGGTAATATTCTCCTGGGCCTATACTTCAGGACAATTTCTACAGGGATAAATGGGAATACCTTTGCTAGGAAGCAAATTCTGCCTCTTTTCTTCTACCTAACCTGCACCCGCGCAGGGTGAATAACTAGATGTGAAACTAGGGCGCCAAGCCATCCGGCAAGCACCAACGCGACACCGTGCTTTTCGCCAAAGCACTCCAGCGAGTAAAACCCCACGTATGACAACAAGCTCTTCCTGGCCTAAGAACGAAACACGTCCCCTGATACCTTCCGCGGATGGGTTTCTCCCCTCTCTAGTTCATTGACCAGCACAACAGCAGGCTCCGAGTCCAATCTGCAAACCGCTCCCAAGGAGCTTTGCTCTTTTTCCAGCGCCAAGCACACTTTTGCTAAACGGCACCAAAGCCTGCTCCTGTTCCTAACTGGGAAGTTAAACGCCCAGCAAAATCCATTTTCAAGAGTGCTTTACTTGAAGCTGCAAAGGGTAAGAAAATGGGAATTCCCTGCCGCAACGCTCTCGAGGGGACTGTGCAGCTGGGGGCTTTTGCGAGAAGCCTCGGCAACGGGCGTACGGATGGGGCCGTGGATGACGCCGTGTCGGCAGGCACCAGCTCTGAGAGCAGCTCTAGCTGGATAGCTGGAGTGCGCTCTGCCAGGGTTAATTTTCAGCCCTTCCCGCTCTTAAAGCCAGCTTACTCCAGGAAAACTCATAGCTGAACACCTAAGACAGTCCGCTCTCAATCGAAGTTGCCAAAGCGGGTGCAGAAAGGAAGCAGGAGCTGCCTTGCTATGCTATACAAGCAGGGATTTTTACTTTGGGTTGGTTTGTTTTTGTTTTGCATTCTGAAAGGGTATGGTAAGATACCATGAATGACACCCCAGGCTTTCAAAATGCATTTGATAAAGGCACATATACAATAAAGCATATATATCTAACAATATGATACCATCCATATAAATATACTCTCTCAAAATCTCCAGCTGCTCTAGCCTGCAGGTCACTACTAGCATCCTTTTTTGTTCTTTAAATGATACTAAACCAAGCTAAGATGCAAATTGCTAGCATCAAAGCCAATTTGATCTCGCTTGTCCTAAACTTCCATACTGAGCTTAGGCTACTCAGTAACTGTGTAACTTCCCTTCTCCCCCATTATTATAATACACAGCAAAAGCTGAAACAAAAGAATATTAAATAGTAAAGGAACCATATTACCGCTACCCCTATCCTCGGCTGAAATAAGCACCTTTCCCTAGATCGATGTCCAAAGTCCCTTTTTGGAGGAAGCAGAGTCTACTCTTCTTCCAATGTGGCTTTTTCTTCCAAACACAAAAACATCAGCTCAGGACCCACACAATTGAAATAATGTCCTATTAAAGGCCTGGATCTGGTTCAATTCCTGGATCCGGTTTAATTCCTGGCCTACTCCTGCCTGAAGGTCCAAATTTAGGAAAACCCATGTTAACAGAAGGAAATTTGGAAAATCTTAAAATTGAGAATTTCTTCCCTTTTCAGTAAATACATTTACTTCTACGTGGCTATTTTGCGAGCTGTGCCCTCAGACCATAAAAACTACTATCATTAAAAATATCAGGCTGATTTACAAATTTAGTTAGATTTTTCTCTCTAATATAGACCAATAGAGCTTCATGCCTAGACACCTTTCACATCACTTCATAGGTGGAAGCACTTTTTAAGGAGAATAAAATTGTTTTAATCTCATAAATTACTGAGCAAAGAGCTAGCTTTACTGAAAAATCCTATATATTTTGATGAATTCCTAACTGACTGCAAAGAGAGGTGGCTGTAAAATTCATTGGCCATAACAGTAGATATATAGATAATGCCCTTTGCTCCAAGAATATGGATCATATCAAGAGGAGAATAAGCAATCACACTTCCATTTAAATTAATAGGCTTGTACTAATTTAAACGGAGTGAGAATCTTGCCATTCTTGCTGTAAAATGAAGCAAAAGGGTTTACTGGCAGGGAGGTTTGCAGAAATGGCTTTTTTAATGAAAATGGGGAATGCTCACTGGAAGCCAATTCTAAATTTGCAAATGCATGTTTTTAACTGGAAACCTGATTCCAAGAATTCAAGAGAGTCCAATCAAAATCAGCCAGGTTTGCTTTCAAACACCAGATACTCAGAACAAATGGATCTGAGGGCCAAGGATTCCTAGTACGCTTTGAATGACTAATGAGTTTGACAAAACTCAAGAGCTTTTTCTTAGAAATCTGCAGAGAGCATGCAAGGAAAAAAAAAAATTATCTGAGGCCCCAATTTTGCACGCTTCTGTATAGGGGTGAATCGATGTATACAAAACTCTCCAACAACTTCTCCTACATCAACCAGGCCTCTGATATAAGAGCTGAGGCCTTTCTGACGTATTCAACTCCTCCCTCTCTGCAGCAATACCAAGCAGGAATTAAACACCACAGTAAACGTCAGTCCAAAAGTTTGTTCAGAACTTGAACTGGAACTTAATCTTTCCCCTTTCCCCAGTTCGAGGATGAAAAACTTCACAGAGCGTTCAGAAATGGACACTGATGATAAAAATTAATGCAGCCCCTCAGCTTCCTGCTCTCCAAAACGTGCAGTTTTTGCAAGATGATAACGAAAACGGCGTGCCTGTGCGATACCAGGAATCCCCCCACTACCTCCCCAGTCCTCTCTTTCTGTGGTATCAGGGCATGGCACTGATCACATACAGATCGTCTCTGCTGGAGACAAAGAGGAACAAAAAAGATGGGCTTCATTAATTCCAGCTACAAAATCATGGAGCCTCCGAGTCTGATCTTTTAGACATTTACAGAATATACACTACAGGAGGCATCCATGAATGAAAGTGCACACTAATAAACTGTGGGTGTCATTGTAGCCAACTGATTTGTGGATGCACAAAAAATTCCCTGCCTTTCCCCCAGCCCTGTGCTTTCTCAGACACGGGCATAATTTTTTTTAACGCTAGTTGCTTGGTGCTGGCTATTCCAAGAAATCATAGCCCTCATTCTTTCCCCTGGCCGCAGGGAATGGTTTGTTGTCCCTTAGAAACTTAAAGGGATTGCTGGTCACCTTTCTGCCTGGCTCAAGCTTGTATCTTTTTGGAGCTCCACGCTAGCTTAGTAATGTTCCGGCCCAGCACCTTTTCCTTTGCACATTGCTCTTAAAAAGACCTTTGTTGCCTTAGCAGAAATCACAATCACCTTTTTGTCGTGCTATACTGGAAATCCCAGTCTCTGGGTTTCCAAACACCGGATGATGCAGAACATGGCCAGCCATCTCCTAAGCCAACCTTCACAGCTGCAGCGAATCAGCCACACAGAGTAAAAGGGATGCCCTCCAACAACTCCCCTTTTTCTTCTGAACAAAATCCTTTGACTGCACCAAGCACAAGAAAACCAGACTGGTTGGGAGGATGGCAGCAGTTCATTTGCCTGAGCTCCCTCTACATTCAGACGAAGAAAGAAGGAGGGGGAGGAACCCAACGACATTAAGAACAATGTTGGGAATAGGTCTTTAAATCTGTCTCTCCAAGGCCCATATATTCCCAGCCTTGATAGCTCTTAGATTACACAAGCTGACATTTCTCTCCATATTGTATTATAATTAATAGGCTACTGCAAGACTTTACCAGCTCCTACTTAATAGCATTTCAGTGCTGGGAAGCAGTCATCAGGTAATCTGGCCATGATCTACTGTATCCTTTCGAAACACAAGTTCTAGCTGCCAAGAATGTCACCATAAAAAGATTTCAATCAATAGCACTCAGCTCCTATTTTCAAATGCTCCATCCAGGTCTAGGAAGAGAAGAAGAAAAAAAAACAGTACCCTCAAAACGAACAGCAAACTGGCATGTGCACAGAGTACGCAGATTGAAGGGAGCAGATGGGAATTCATTATGGCCTGATCTTCCTCTCTCTTTTATACTTCTGCAACTTTATACTTTTCAAAAGGTCTCACCAAGCAGAGGGAGATCACTTGCATGGAAGGGGTTAAACCCACATGCAGATCTTTCCATTCTTAAGCTGCGCTCTTGTTGCCAAACAAAAACAATTCAATAGTGATTGGTACAAACAGTTGGGTTTCAGTGGCAATCTGTCACATAGGTTCAAGCCCAGTTTTTAGTGATGCAACCGACAACCTGCTGGCTGGTTGCTGGATTTGTTATTTATTGGGAGAGAAAGAAAGGAAGCAAAACAGGTTTGTTTTTTTTTTCTTGTCCAGTCTATAATTCAAGAAATTGGTCTAGGATCTCTTTTTTGTTTTTCCTGCAGCGAAATTAATAAATCATGAATAAAAATTATATCTATAAATCCAAATCAAAGCACAGCATCTGTATCTCATATATCACTTTCTAAAGAAGTTGGGGAGATCGTATGCAATCTGTCTGTTTGAAGGGCTTGCATGCTCTCCAAGAGCAAAGGATATCCAGCAAAATCTGCAAGCACTTCCACCCCTAAACTGAAGCAGAATTGACGATTTAAAAACAAAAGGAAGTCACCGGATCAGCAAATTAGCAAACAAAATGCTAACGTGAGAAAAAACGATCAAGGCTCGGATCCTGACGTAGCTGAAGTCGTTGGAATAGTTCCATTAAACTCAATGGAGGTAAGAGGATTAACGCTGGCCGACGATCTGGCTCCTAGTGTTTTCCCAGCTGCAAGCCTTAGTTTAGGCTGCTGCCAAGAGGTTAACACTGTGATAATAGAATGAGAAAGTATTTATATAGGTATATATAGATATATAATTATATTTAAAGAACACTTTGCTACTAGTACTTTTGTCTTTTTAAAATCCGCAATTTTAAGACAAATTATTTTAGAAGAGCAGCAGAACCTCTTGAGTAAACTACAGACTCTCTCACCCACTCCTAGGCCACTTACTGTCCTAGAAGCAAGGTTAAAACGTTATTTGTAAATGCTATTTCTTAAAACATAGGGTGCAACTAAATAAGTAAGGCTCCCAAGGGTCTCTAAGAAGCCAGTGAGTCAACACACAGGCATGGAGTAACAGTAAATCAACAATTCTAAAAAAGGTGCTTCATAAGTTAAGGAAAATAAAAATACAGAGCCTCAAACTTACCACAAAAGGCCCTCAGACTTATGAAACTAAACTGCCGTTATGTGGTACAGTGTTAGACATACATTTTTGTACATTCTCGAGGGGCAATACACACCGAACCCAGGAAAAGAGCTCACCATAGAAAGTCGTTCTGAAAGGAATATTGACTTTGACTCGTGCTCCTAAATCCCTAGAGTAAAACAGTTTTGCTTTAAAAATAATTGTTCATTCTGTAGAATAATGTCCCCCCACTCTCCTCCAGCCACCAAAAACGCACATCGTATCTACAGATTTGAAAAAGGCTCTCCTCTGAAATGTTTCTACCTATTTGTCTGAAATTATAAAGGAGTGGCAACTCGTTACGACTTTAAAGCACCTAGCAGAGTTGAGCAACATCCCAAAATAGGACATGATACACAGCTAACTGTGACAGAAACGGACTGCCTATCAATTCCCACAAAAAGCAAGCCAGGTCACTCAACCAAAAGTGACAGCAACAACAACGAAAAACCCCTCTTTTACCCCTTCCCTTCCTTCTTTCCGTTCTCAAGCTGGGCAGAGCAACTGAGGTTGGGTCCACAAAAATAAGGTTAATAATAATAATTAAACAACAGCAACAACAACAACAGCAACAACAACAAAATAGGTGTATCAATGTCTGAGGAAAAGTGGGATTGTAAGTGCAGTATTTCTTCATGTGCAGTTTTTTCTACTTCATAAGAGTCCCCTTTGGATGAGAAGGCCTAATGGAATGTGTGCTCCCCTCGGACAATGTGCGATGAGAACTCATAGCGGTCCTGGCTTCGGTAGCCACAGATGTTGCACTCTAGCGGGTCCCGGTAGCCATGGCAGCCCATGTGGATGGTGTACATGACATGGTCTAGGAAAAGAACGCGACAGTGCTCACACTTGAAAGCCCTAATCTGCTCCCCTTCTCCATTGATGACCTTGTAGATATCCTTTAAAGAGCCCTTAGAAGCTTTTGTGGCATCCAAAGCCTTGGCGTCCTCCTTCATATAAGCCGGGCTTGGCTTTCTCTTGGGATTTAAGGCAGAGTTTCCTTGGTAGGACTGGCGGTCTTCGTGGCTGCTCTCTGAGTCAGTAGAATCCAGGCAGCTATTGCTGGGGGAGCCCTCTCTATCCTGGGTTCGACTCTTTGGTCTGATGAGGGAGATAGGGCCATCCATGTTGTTCTCGTGACTGTCAGCCGTTTCCCTGCTAATGGGCCTTTCTATCCTGTTAGGATGATAGACCTGAGCGTAAGCTGAGCTGATGACTGGGGCCACCTCTGCAATTGTGCTTGGTGTGTGCTGCATCAGGGGGTGAAGTGCCTCAGCTCCAAGGTAGGTGATTGCATTGTTGATGGCTTGGTCCATCATGTGAGACTGCATCAGCTCAGCCTCCTTCTCATAGGTTAAGTTCATATCAAAGTGAATGTCTGGATAGCCAAATCTCATGAGCTTTTCACCTAAGGGACAAGAGCAAATGAATGAGAAAAATCAGTGTTATCTCTGCAAGGTTTCAGTGTAAAGGGGTGGGGTGGGGAGAGCAGAAACCCCTCGACTTGAAGTGAAACTCATTACAGAGTCCAAAGTTACCCTCCTTCTATTTATTTGCTAATCTCCTATGAAGTTCCTGTCCTGAAATGGGCAAGACGACAACCTCACTAACAGCTCTTTTTATCCCAGGAAAAGCATGCAGCTGCACTGAACCCCAGACCAACTCCAACCCTTCCAGTGCCTGATTACTGCCCATGCCTCCAGTGAGGAAATATATGTCAGCTGGTAGAAAATGGGATTGTACCACTGAGATCAACAAAGCTCTGCCAGTTTGCACCATTGGACATACTCTCCTGAAACTAAAGGAGATGGCACTGCACGTGCTCTCCAAGGTCGCTCATACCTTACAACAGGACTGTGTATTGAGAAATCTAAGCAGAGGCTGATAAGACAAAGACCCAGCACATCTTTAGAGCCACGAGGTATAAATCCTTCAGCCAGCACAACAAAGTGGCTATATGTGTCCACAGACTGCAGCAAGCAACAACATCAGCACTATAACGCTGATCTTGATATCTTGCATTTAGGCTCAGATTGAATTTTTGGATTTCAACCCTTAAAAAAAAAACAAAAACCTTATCCCAACTATTTGGAGTAAAAAACAAACAAACAAACAAAAACCCAACACAAAAAACAGCCCCCAAAACTTCCACTGCCTATTTAGGCATGGAAACAGAATAGAGAAGCCACATGTATAGCTTAGTTTAATCTGGGGCAAGGCAAAGCAACTTCCATTGACTTAGGATAAGTAAATATACAATGGTGATGAAGCTGGCTGACACATCACTATGTGAATCCAAATTCACACCTTTGTAAGCTTTTAAAATCAATGGCATTACAGATATGCAAAACCAGAAGTACACACTGGTAAATTATGCTAGTTACAGGGCACGTCAAGTATCGCAGATCTCCTCTGACGTTAACAAAGTTACAGCTACTTACATCAGGGTTCAGCTTAGCGGCACCGCTTTTCCAGTGATGGCTTTAGGGTATCAGTGCAAGGCAAGTTCATAAATAACTCTTCTTTTTAAATAAAAAAGCTTATGCATGTACAACTATATGTACAAGATAAAAGATATACACATTCACATGTGTATTCACACAAAAATATCAGTTAGCTGTAATTCTTTTGAAGCAGACTTTACAAATTCTGATAATAACTCTGGTTGGGTTTCATTGTCTTTGTTACTTTTCACTGCCTCACTATGTAAAACTTTTCCTTCAGTACTGCAAGTTAATCAGTTCAGGAAGTCACTACATAAAATTGGTTTGGCTATCCAATAACTTTAAAATCTTCTACTACCTTTTGCCAAAATTGCTTGGAACAAAATGTGTATAAGCCAACATAAGAAAGAAACAGAACTGTAATTCCAAATCTCTTCCAAATAGCATTAGTACATTTCAACATAGCTATCATTCAGCATTTTATTTTTGACTAAAATAATTCATTCCACTTACTGTGGCTTATCATGAAGTGATGCATAAAGAGAGAAATAATTTTATATTAGGCATGGAACAATCAGGTTATCCTTGGAGATCATGCATCGCTTTGGCTTGGGAACTTAGCTCTGATTAGCAAGGTAATTAAATGCAAGTCTAAAGTGAAGCACGTGAATATTCCTACTCATTTCAGCAGTACTGCTCATGTGCTTCTGATTAGACATCATCATGTTTATGTACCTCACTGCACTTCCCTAAGGCCGGCTGTGTTACACTTACAGCTCACCAAAAGAACACATAACATGGAAAAGAAAACTGTTCCTTTGTTACACATTTGGAGAAAAATAGGGAAGGAAGAAGATGACGAGAATCCAGTGATGGCCTCTGTAATCTAACATGACTTCAGGATGGTTCTCGCCATCAGACATTCTCTTTCCAGTGCTCCTGCCAGGCCAACTTTGGGCTGGCAGTCTCACCCCCTGTGACGGCTGCCCTGCTCCTGCCTGGATGGATGACTCTGAAACGTCCGGTGGGTCCATCCTCTCGTGAAACTGAGCAGCACCTTTGCAGGTGGGGCCACAGTGGGACTGGAGGAGAGCTCCAGGAGGCAACTGGTGTCTTCACAGCAGGAGAATGAAACAAAAGCTTCCCTGTCATCTATTCTGGCCATGCATGTAGTTCTTGTGCTTGAAAAAGGAGCTACCTCTAGTAAAAGGGAGCCTAGCTGAGTCTCCAGACGTGCTGCCAGTCCCTTGTAGACTAGAGGGACAGGTCAATCAGTAACACCTATCCTCTGTGGAAAACTTGGATGAACAATGCAGAGCTTACTTGGATTCCTTTAATCTTCCACATTTAGGGACTCCACCAGACAGCAGAGTACAGCAAACAGTAAATTGCCAATGACCTGAATTATTCATTCCTTTAATTTTGAACCAGTTTCAAAGATGTTGGTGCCTTAAAAATGGAGTGTGACATACAAAAGTAACATAAATGAGAACATGGTGGGGGGTGCGCAAAGCACAGAGCTCAGAAGAAATATTAACAAACCCATTCAGCCTGGTTTGACATGTTTTTCAATTTTAAACGACTCCTCTTTAGCCAAATGTGTAATTATAAGTAACTATCCACACTCATCTACTCCAGTTTATGCTCAGTTCCATTTATTTTTGCCATATATTAATGAAGTGGAAGAAGCAGCACTCCCTACCGTGGTCAGCTTATCGTATGGCATTCCAAAATAAAGGAAAAAAAAACCTCACATAGGTATTTGCAGCTGGATCAAAGAGCACAGGCAGTGCTGTCCTGTGATACCTGTAGTCCAGCTTGTCAAGCATCTACAGCAACTGGAACGCCAGACACTTCAGGGAACGATGCAGGAAACCTTACAGAAAGCAGTTACAGAATTTACCACTGGGTAAATTTCTTCTTGACCCCCATTAACTAGAAGTTGACTGTACCTTTGAAGCAGGATGATTTTCATCTGTTCTGAGATGCCTGTATATTTTTAGTTCTTACTATAACAACCATGGTCTTATCGTAAGCCACATAAATGTCTTCCTCTGAATCCTGCCAAGTTCCTAACCTCAACGACACTCTGTGACAGTGAGTACCACATTCAGACTGAAAATATGTGAATCTGTATCACGTGATCAGCTTGAAGCTGGTTGCTTCACTACTGTCTGCTTCTTTCTTTATTGAAAGAAAGGCAAAAAGAAGTGTTCAGGCTCCTGCATATTGTAAGTTATATTTTCTACCTCCAGTATTTCAACAGGTTTGGTAAGACTAGCACCTCAACAGCAGATGTAACCAAGCTCTCTCTCACTCAGAAATTTACTCTATCTGCTGTATGCTACTTCTTTTCCTTCTGAAATTTCAGAGCAAAGACTGTGGTCCGTAACCAAGGTCCCTTGGAGATTGCTGATCAGAAAGAGCAATAAAGTATTGACAGACATAGCACGCAAAGATTTGAGCTTATGCTTACATGACCTTCTCATAAATACCATTAAGTTGTTCTGGATAGGTGCCATGCTTGCAGTACGCACAAGAAAATTTCTTGCAAGCAAGAGAACCATTACAAGTTCTTCCTGACAGAGTTGAACAATATTTCATTAGGGAGAAAACGGGAAGAAAAGTGAGGTCATGGTGAAAAATGAAAGGCAGCAAAGGAGAGACACTGCTGTCTTTCAGCTCATACACTGTGATGCCAGGAAAGAGTAGAAGAGGCAGAAAAATAAGATACAGTAAATATGAAAGACACTCCTTTTTTCCCCTACAAGTGGATCTGGATAAGAAGCTGCACGTCACACGAAAAGCTAAATTCCTAACCTCAGAAAAAAACAGAACGCCAAAATGATCTGCTGTTGCTATAGAAGACGCAGCTTCATCTTACAGGGAAGTATACCCACCCTATGGAAGAGAATAATAATCTCCTACAGCATATTTTGTGCAAGGATTTCAAACCAGGAAGCTCACCTCTAAAGACAGTCACAACACATAGTCAATCACATGTGAGCGGATAAGTAAAATAACCTTCCCGGTCTAAAAGAAAATCCATCATCTACTGTTTACAAAAATTAAATCAATTTAACCCATCTAGAAA
Source organism: Struthio camelus (assembly GCF_040807025.1). Classification (NCBI taxonomy): domain Eukaryota; kingdom Metazoa; phylum Chordata; class Aves; order Struthioniformes; family Struthionidae; genus Struthio; species Struthio camelus. The sequence continues at coordinate 5,862,799 of NC_090947.1, read as the reverse complement.
GCTGGCTGCCTCAGTTGTGAGGCATGCTTATAATGCATAAACGATACCGATTACGAGAGCAGGCGTGGGTGCTCTAGAACTTAAGAGGGAAGGGAGAGAGGTCTATAGCCATCACAGATAAACTCTCCAGCCCCTGCAAAGATAACCTTTAAGAGGTATTGCAGAAAAAATTATGTACCTCAGAAGCTGTGGACAATTTCTGGAAAAAAAAAAATAAAAGAAAAAAAAGGAAAGAAAGAAAGAAAAGGCAAGAGGTGTGGACTGCTCTTCTTCCTTTCAAGGCTGTAAGGGTTCTGAGGTCTAAGGACACCAACTGAAATGTCAGCATGTCTAACTATTTCACTGTCGGTCAAAACCTGCGAGGAAGTACAGCACTTGCTGGGATAATAGTGGAGAAATCTATTATGGGGGGGCCATGTTTATGATCCCGTATAGCTGGATTTGGCTTGTCAGCAGAGAGTTCGGCTCCCTTTTCCACAGTCTCCAATGGCCATTAACTGTTTGTCACAGCAGTAAAGGAAAGCGAGTATACTTTCTCCAGTTCTCATCAGCTATACAGAAATTCATTTCAGGTTATTCTTAAAGACAACGGAATAAAAACCAAGCTTTTCCCTCAAAAGGCCTAATAACAACACAGAAAATACTACTGCTTTCCTGCCTTCTTGGTGTGGGACTGTTCCTGACCTAACCTTGGCTTAACAGGGGTAGGAAAGAAAGGACGTAAAAATAAAACGTTGACCAGCGCATGGAAGAAGCCCAGCACTGATCACTGGGAACAGTCAGAGGACCGAGAGCAATCAGGTCTGTGTGTTGGTGTCCCCCAGGTGAGATGTAGCATACTGCTAGTCCTGTCCAATCCAAAACCACGTAGGTTAGTTTGAAACCACCTTCAGTGGTGATTTAACAAATGTACCTGAATTTGCATTTAGCTGAGGGGTAATGCTTTTCATAATGACTATCTTGACTGCTTGCAATCCTCTAACCTCTCCGTGAATGTCCTCAGAGTAGACAGGATGACAATATAACACCCTCAAAATCTGTACAACTGTCCTCCCAGACAGTGAGTGTGGAAAACAGACATTACATGACTTCAGAGTCTAGCAGCATATACTCACCCCAAATAATTCTCTGCCCCAGCTCCCCTCCTACATTTCAAATGGCCTCAGTGTGAAGACTAGCTTTAAGCTACAGCTCAACACAAGTTAAACTCCCCATACTGTCTCCTCTTGCAAGCTCAACAATTCTAAGGTATCTAGATACAAAGCAAAACACAAATTCTGGCCCAAGATCCTGAAACTGGTAACCAAAAACGGCCCAGTGCTGTTTTATACTCATGAATCCAGAAGTTTGTCTTGTGCAGAACACTGCACTTGGAGCAAGCACTCCTTTCAACAGGAGCTATATGAGTTTACTTCCACATACCACTACTATCAGACCAGTTGTTGCCAACTCTCAAGATTTTAATATAATTTGAAAGTCTTGAGATGCCTCTTGCTGTTTTCTTTAAACACACACACATGTTGAAATGGACAGTTACATGAGTCTTGCTTTTTATCTGCTGCGGTGAGGGCTTTTATTTGCTGGGGTGAGGAGAGGGAAAGATGGCAAGCTTAACTCATCAAAGCCAGAAAAAAGTTAAAAAATATGACCCTAAGGCAGAGTAAAAAGCTCAAGATTTTTAAGCCATTTTCATAATTAGGCGGTCCTTACTTTTGAATATATATGGCTAGCAAAAGCGTAATCGTTTTCAGGATTTTTTTTGCTGTGACTTAACCATTTCAGTTATTTTCCCTCCCCATCACAACCAAAATCTCAGAATGCCACTTTTCCCCTTGGTCTTTTGTTATTCCCAAATTACAAGTAACCTACAGCTAATACTGCTACTAATAAAATGCGTATTTCAAGCTTACCCACAAACTTCTGTGGGGTGGAGCTTTTACGCTTTCCCATGTTGCTTGTCAGCTTCTCTATAACAGCAGGTCTCTCAAAAGGCACCAGAGAAATATTGTTGTCCATCACAGGCTCTTGTTCCTTACAATCTTCCATAGGAGGTACTACATAAAACCAAAAAATTGTATCAGACAAGTTTGGTCTACACAGACGATGCAAATCATTTGAAGCCTGTTGACTATCATAACAAGTGCAGTGCAAAATAAAGCAAGGTGCAGGAACACAGCTGGCAACAAAGAAACATTCACCTTTGAGCAACTAGAGCCACATCTTCAAAATGCATCATCTTCAAAATGCATCGCTTTCAGTTTGCAGAAGCCCAACTTTAAGCATTTATTAAAGGAGTTGTTTTTTTCGGAATACTCAAAATCCCAATGCCGGACAGAGAGAGATGGGGGTACATGGTGCTTTCGAAAAATCACTCTGTAGAGCCACTTTTTCTCTTGTTTTCCCCTCAGTATGGTCACCTGTTGCCAGCATCACTTCACAGCTATCATTCTTCATGCATTTATGTAACTTTATGCTTAGAGTCAGTGGTACCACACTGGGGATCAGACCGAGAGTCTGAATCTTTCCCAATACATTTCAGGTGGGATCTAAGTAGCTCTTCCAACTGCCCTGTAACAGTGAATTTAATACATGGCCTAACTGTCCCTCATTCATCTTTAGAAAGCAGCAAGAGAAGCCTGAGAGGGATCAGCCACTTGTTCCTGTCTGCTAACGCGTGCTAGAGATGTTAACAATTACTTAGTGAGAAGAATGGATGGCAGAGATTTAGAAACTAGGATGATCTGGCAAGGAGTCGCTATAATTGGTAAGCTGCTGGAGTCCCATCACATTCTGCTTACTAGGTAAATCTTCCAGCAAAGTCACAGGTAGTATCGCAGAGGTAGGAGAGAAGGACTGCTACCCACATCTCCTGCTAGTCACCCCCTGATCTCTCAGGGTAGGAGCCTCATGGAATGTCTCATTACAGAGATCTTCTTCCCAGACTGGGCTGTAAGTGAGCAGCAGCAGCCCACGTTCCTCCCGCGTAACCTCACTACCTTCAGGGTCTTAATGTGGAATAAGCACTCCCCAGTTCCTAAACATGCTGCTGTTTGCGAGCACATAATATATGAAAAATGAGGTGATAAAAGCCTCATCTTTGCGCTCTTTCTAGTAAGGAAGAGCAAATACCAGGCAATTACAAATCAGAGTATCTGCTCAGGTGAACCTCTCAATTCAGACATTCGTAATAAGAAAACATGGCAATTTATTCATTTGATTCCATTTGTGCCTCTGCTGCTAGGGAAGCTGAGTACTTTGAGGCTTAGAGTCTACCATATGCTATAAAATGATTTACTCTGCTGCTTTTTTATTTGTACAGGATGCTCCCCCTGAGAAACACAATGGTTTCTCATTTACAAGGCAGTCCTGCTGGCATCAGTGAAAGTAAAGAGGAAGAAAGAGCATAAATATGAAATGAATCTAATATTGCAACAAAATGGGATGCAGGGTTCAATTAGGCTAATTAATGTCCAGCGCAGACTGGGAGATCTGGAAGATTAGAAATAGATGAAGCTGAATTTTTAAGGCTACTTATGCACTTCGGTTCCTCCAAAGATATCTGCCTTAGTTCTACTCAAGTGTTTATCAAAGAGATTTTGTAAGTGGGAAAAGACTAGGTCCACTGATTTTCACCGGGAACTTGTGCCTAACCGTCCTTTTGGCTTAACAGAAAAATGTGCGTATCTGTGTGAAACCCTAGATTCCTGCTCCGTGGCAATACCTTTCCTCGTTGCAAGGGGCCAGCTTTCTACGTGAGTGCCACTTCAAGAGTTTCCAGCCCCTGCTGTACAGGACACATGAAACTCGTGGTGGGAACCTTGGGAGGTGCAGAGGGCTCTCCACGCCTCCTGCTAAGAGGTGCTTAAGGCATGCTGCCTTTGTAGGACTAGACTTACATACTGCCCACAAAATCAGCTGAAATCCTCCCAGTCACTTTCACAGCCACCTAATTAGGCCCAAATTACACAACATTTGTATGCGTCTTCCGAAGATTAAATAATAATTAAATAAATCGACTGTTGGACATATGTGTGTAAAATTTCCTCGACGGAATTTGAAACCTTTCTTCCATGAAAAATGAATAGTGCTAAAAAAGACATCTGCTCTTCTGTAAGTCAGGCAAAGATTCTGCTTGGACTCCTTTTAAAAGTAAAATTGTCACCAATAAAAGCGTTTTCTTTTACCTTTTTTTTTTTAATGCCGCAAGCTCTTTTTTCCACCTCAGAACTCAGCTCGCTAATCCAGGGCACTGCTCTCTCGCAAAAGAATCATTGACTCACTCTAATACTTGTGTTAGGATGGGAATAAGTCACCAGAATATTTTTTGTTATGTAGATTTCCAGGGATTAGGGAGAGATGAAAATAGCCTGGTTTGTGAAAGCATTTAAACCACATGCAAATTCAGACCAAACAGGTTGGATGCCACAGTTTGAGAACGAAAAGATTTAAGCTAAGCATCACACTGCTGAGTCTAGATACAGTAATCTTCATCTAAAATTTTTGTTTTGCTCCTAATTTAAAAACACACAAATAAAGGTCAACTAGCCCAGACTGCAGCATTTCTGAGGGAAAACAAAATAAAAAAGGGGAAAACCAAAACAAACCAATCAGACACAACAAACAAGTTGCCACAAATCAGCTGCTCCGCGGTAGAGGCTCATGCGCGCACATTTGCTCTGCGGTAAATACAATTCCCTTTTCATTGTATTTCATTGTACTTTATTACCTCGGGTTGCAGGAGCTGCTGAAGAGCAGCCGACATGTTATAACTACCAACTTATTTTATGTTGTGAACCTACGGTCTCAGTTCAGGAAGTTTTATTACTCTAGGAATCAAGTGCCTCGTGCATGAAGAGCCCATGCTTGAGGACGTTTCTGTTCAGCGATGCTCTTAATCAGGTAGTAGGGTGGCCTGCGGGACCGGTGCCCGTGCAAAGGTGCACCATCGCTGACACCGCTGACATCCTCAGTTGCAATTAACACCAAATATCCTTGCGGATTCCAAACTCTCCGTAGGCAAACCTGGACGGTCTTCGGAGCAAAGTCGTTTCCTGCCGACAGCAGCTTCTGAATCGTAGAGCTCAATTCTGATCTGCTTTTAGCTTTTTTGTCTTTTCATTTACAAGAAATCACGCATACTGTTAAAAAATTATGCTATTCCACTGAGAGAAGAGTAGGGAAAAAAGTCCAAAAAAAAAAAAAAATCAGCCAGGGTGCATTTTGCTGATAAGTATTTCTGTGTGCGGACAGCAGAAACTATACTAAGTCTCAGCTGGTATAAATTAGTATTACTCCATTAGCCTCAATTTCCTTTCCTAAGCTCACAATATTGCTATTTTTAAAAAGTGTGTGTGTAGAAAAACGACAGGAAATATTCCCATGGACCTTGGTGTGAAGCCTCCTGTGGGACTAGCAGTTTAACTACGTTTTAAGCAGCTACGCAAGAGGGAAGGACACGAGCCCACTGTCTGTTTTATGTGGAGCTGGCCTTTAAGCCTCACCCAGCCTCGAGCTAAGCTCCTTTCTCCTTCTCCTCCTAAAAAGAGTACTTTTCTCTACCCCGTTTTAAGAATTCCCCTAGAGTTTTTGCTTTCTGGAGAAGGGGAAGAACGTGCAAGTTGGTGTAAACCAGAGCTAGCGTTCAACTCTTCTCCCCATTCTTTTCTACCAAGATCATGTTCTTGGCACTCAGAGACTGTCGCTTGTGTCACCCCCAAAATGCTGCTGGCTAAAACTTTGCAGACTACTTGCTACTTCCAGGGCCAGGACTGCTCAGCTGAGAATTGACGGCAATAAAAGGCGAGGTCTCTTGCAGCAAGCTGCCTGCAAGGGAGCCAGCCACAAGGAGGGGCAGCTCAGCAACGCAGCCGGCACCCTGGCAGAGGAGGCCGAGGGGCCCAGAGCCAGAAAGTTTTACATTCCTACCCACACACTGAAACTAACCCTCCGTCCCCTCCTCTCACTTCCCCTTGTGGCTTTCGTCAGGTGATCTAGCCATCTGCAAGACAAAGATACTTGAAATTAAAGGCTTCCTCAGGCCACAGTGAAAACTCCCCAGCAAATGGTTACAATGTGCCTATGAATTGATCGGCTTGAGCACAATGTTTGAAAAAAATTCAAACTCTCTTGGGGCTGCCCCCCATGGACTGGAACAATTCACCTCTCCAAAAAGTATTTTAACAAATGCTAGATGTTGACAATAACGGTGCAGACCCAGCACAGCCACCCGCCTCCCTAAAGCACAATATTGGGGGATATTAGAAAAGTCCCACTTCTACCCGTTCTATAAATTTTCAGTTCAGTTCCTTTTGGGTCTACCCCAAAGTATTTTCATGCTCAGTTCTCTTCCTCTCCACCGTAGGAAGACTCTCTCAAGAGCAGTCCTTTGCACAGTGGTGTCAAAATTGCCAGCTCTGCTGAATGCACTCATTGCGGTAACATCAGCTACCCGTTCTAGGAGACGGAGTAGGTGCCCAGAAAACCTAATCCTCCCACCTGGGCACTCCTCAAAACACTCAGCAAAAATAAAATACTGTAAAAGCATTGGGAAGGAGACTCGGGAGAGCTTGACTCCAACGTGATGCGAAAGAAATCAACAGTCAAGCTCTCCTAACAATACACTCGCTCATCCTCAAGGATGTCTTTTCAAAGCATAGCCTGGGAGGGAAGGCAACTAATACGTTTTCCAGGGTTAGACTAACTTTAACAAAGTTAGTTAGTTAAGACCTAACTTTAAACAAAGGGCAGTGTAATCGATGGTAAATTCTTCCCTTGTGCCTTTACACTCCCGGGAGAAAGGAAGTTGCTGCAGACCCATACCGGGTGGTGTTCATGAGCCTCTCCCGTAATTAGCTTCCTAGGTCAGAGTACTGGGGATGCTAGGTGAGATTTATTACTGGTTCACAAGAGGATGTGGAGCTCACCATCACTGCCTACCCTCACTATGCCCTAGCTAAACAGTGCGATGAAGTGGATCAAATATCCCTTAAACATCCACCAAGGGAGATTTAGGCAGGCTTGCCAAGAGGAGAAAGAGGCACTAGTTAAATTTGAAGGGCTGTTTTAAGCTAATTTTGTGCAGAAAAGTGAAGGGCTGTGTGAACATTCATATTTTAAGCCTACAGTCAGTCAGGCAGTAAATACAATAACTGTCCAGGTGGGGTTTGCACTGGTTTAACTTCAATTGGTAGAAAAAAATCAATGCGAGTTCAGTCATTCTGGCTTCTTTGGGCAAACAAGGTCAAGGACGTACCCTTCATGTCACAGCATTAATCAGCTTAGAAAAAGCTTTAGATTTCCTCAGAAGTACAGTATCAACCACAGTAAACCCAATTTTAATAAATAACTCAATAATAAACCTAGACATTGAGCAGAATTTGTGACGATTCTCCATAACGTGATCTCGGAAACATTCTGGATGTCCCAACCCTGTTCTACAGAGAAAGCTCACTTGAAGACCTAATTCCCAAAAGACATGCAATCGCCTTACTGTTTTGCCCCTATTTCTGACCAAAATCCCCACCTAGCCTGTTAATCAGAGAGGTACACCTTCGTAGAGCATAGACCGTATAATTTCGCTGTGCAAGGAGAAGGTGGTTAAACTCCTTCTGTCAACTAAATGTGCTGCCTAACAGTCCAAGCGCACCACAAGTACCTGCCAAGAGCAAAGCCCTGAAACTGGTCTTTCCATCGACTTTCACAAGCAGAACATCAGGCCAGTAGTAGCTAATCACAAACTTCAACATCTTTAAAGCTATCCATTAAAGGCTGATTTTAGTCTCCACGGTGTCTAAAATGATAGTAATTACTTAACAGAGGGGTCTGAACGTTTTTGGAACATGCGTTACATATGTTTTGAATGCCTTTACAGGACTAATATTTTCATGAAAAAGTACTCTTTAAAATTGTCAGTGATTTTTTTCACTGCAAATTAGCCATGTTAGAAGTGTTGAATGTATTTTATTTCAGCTTTTCTTTTTACGTTTTTAGAAATGACCTTTCAAAACTTTTACGTAATTAATTTCTAAATGAAGTCTTATGATACACTCAATAATTAAAAAAAAAGGAAACAAAAAGTAGCTTTTCCCTTTGCTTTTCTTTTAGCTGCAATCTAGTTTTCTGGTATTCCTAGATAGGTGGTATTTTTAAAATCAAGATACACAATGTAATTTATATATACTGTAATTTTTATACTTTCTAATTTAAGAAATTAAAAACATTTCAAGTATCAAACTTCTAATGACTATTTCTACAAAAGAGAAGCGTTTCAGGAGCATTTCAGAAACACTAATTTTGAATGAAATTGTAACGATTTTTGGACAACCACTATTTATTATTTTAGCACTACAACCCTGCAGTCTGAGACATTATGCTGAGTATATTTCCATACCAATAGCTATGGAAATTTTAGAAAAGAAATTCATGCAATTTGACATTTCTTTCTTTCAATACTCTTTTTGGCAATCTTCAGTCTTTCTGTGTATTAACACATGCAGTGTTAGTTAGAGTATTAATACTAACATATGTAAATGCATATAAACTTCTTTTTTCTTATAATTACTTTCATCAACACTGTTGAATTCCACTCTGCTCTGAAGATTTTTACATCCACCCGCCTGCCGCCTTTTTTTTTTTTTTTTTTGGACAGAATGCAGTATTACATTTTCAGTGTTATAAGGAGAGAATACCTGTGAATATCTCTGCCATCCTTCGCTCCTGTCACTCTCAGAAAAGGGGGGTAAGGGAGGGATCATATATTTTATACATGCCATAGTTCATTTTTTAGGGTGACTTTTTACAGGCGACCTGCAGTTTTGTTTTCCTTTTTCTTTTTTGTTTGCTTGGTTTTTTTTAAACCTTCATGTCTGCTATTTATACATATAAGAAGGTGAAATTCTGACTTCACGAAAATCAGCAAAAACTCTGCTGGACGGAAACCGGACGGAGGAAGGATTTTACCCCGTCTTTTCTCCTCCCGCGTATTTGAGTCTAAGCGTTCTACGGAATGGAAGCGATCCAAAGCTCAAAGGAAGGAAATAAAAAGAGATGAAAAAACCCGCAGAGGATGCTCCAAGTCCAGGAGACCTCAAGACACGGTTTCCACCCACCATGGTGACTCATGACCTGCCCGGCAGCCTCCATGCTGACGTTCTGCAGATAGTTGTGGCAGCGTTCCTTGTGCTCCTCCAGCGAACTGCGCTGCTTGTAGCTCCGGCCGCAGTAGTTGCACTTGTGAGGCTTACCCACTGCGGAAAGAACAAGAGCTTCAGGTCAAATCAGCAGCAACCCACTGCCGCTAGCAAAGATCTCATCTTAGTAACAAACAGCTAAGGAGATGGAAAGACACCTAAGAGAGGTTACTCGGGTCCCCGAGTTTGCTCCCAGCCCCATTTTCCCACCACACACACCTCCTCCCACCCGTCGGGTACTTCGCCCGGTCGGTTTTTTCACTCTAACACACAGCGTCAGCGGAGGCAAAAAGAGGCGGACTTGTTGTTCGCAAAGCAAATAAACACACTACAACAGCGGGAAAAACAAGCCAACTAGCTGAATCACACCCCAACAGTGACTGTGTGTCACCAAGTCTCGTGGGAAAGAAACTTCTGAGACATTTTGCCCATGGTACGAAGAGTTGCCTTTACAAAATGTGCTGCCCCAGTGGCCTAATTCTGCTTCCGACAGCGGGTAAATCCGTTACGTGGCACAGAGAAGCTCGAGCTGACACCAGCAATACGCAGAGACTGGATACTGTGAAAAAAGGCTGAGTGCAAGGAAAAGCCAGACGAACGCAACGCTTAATTCCAATACAGTCTTTTTGTTTCACTCAGCAGCAATATGAATAAATAGCAAATGCCTCTTAATACATGCAAAACCTGGCACCAGATTCTCATAAAGTGTATCCTTTCATAGCATGTCATTAAGAAACCACAAGAACGGCCTAACCCAGGGCCAGAGAGCTAGCCAGCAGTGTATTTTGCCAAGCCACGCTAATAAAAATTTCTAATACAATTTAAACTTGTAGAACACGAACATTTATCCTCTAATAACTAAAGAGCTATTGAGTCAGTATTGCGAGGCTCCTAAAACACCACAGGCTGAGATTTTCAGAGCTGTCTAAGAGATGGGGAAGGTCAAATTTCTCACAGAGTTTTGAAAATCTTAGGCAAGAATTTCAGTTTCGGCCAGAGGATTTCAGAATATCCTCTGCTGGATAATGTACATGTTTCTACTGGGTTTGTCCCAAAACTGACAGCTTTTCACTCGCCATTTACTAAAGGAAATCCAAGTTGTATTAATCGTAGCCAAATGCACTGTTGTCACCGGGTGACTTCCCTCCCGTTGTAGCACGCAGTGGCATGAAAATGCAGGACACACAGCTGGGAGGTCACCTGCAACCAACAAGAAGCCAGGCAGAAGGCTTCCTGCACTGGGGCTGAGGCACCAAAGAGGAAAGCCTCAGAGCCAGGGAAATTATTTGGAGCCTCTGCAAGACTAACACAGCGTGCCCCCCACCTCACCTATATGATGGAAGATGAAAAACCCTGAGCCTCAGATATTGCAGCTGGTCAAGAAGTTTCAAGGGTTTTTTTGTTTCACAGAGGAAAAAAGAAAGAAAGGGATTTGATCAAATGAAGATCCTTGTTTTTGTTGTCCTCAAAAGATGTGCGTGCGTGGTTCAGTGAAACAACCAAGTTTATGACGGCAGAGGGGTAGAGTGGGGTGGGGGGAGGAATCTGCTTTTAGTGAGTATCCAAACTGTGGATTTATTTTTCTTTACTTTGGGGAGATAAAGTTCATCCTCAGGAAAGTATTGTGTCTTAGAACAAACAGTTGCGGTGGTCTTTATTTTAATTTGCTCGTTAGCTCACGTTTTGCCATAACTGGCACTGTTTTTGGTAATTTCGGTTGAGGCCAACTGAGGTTCGCTGTCATTCCCAGAATACTTGCCCTTAACAGGAGTAAGCTCTGGATCAAGCCACAGATCTTAAATATAAATTAGCCATCCCATTTGAGAAGCACCTTTAGGAAAATTTACTGGGAGCTTCCTAGGAAGGAAAAACTTTTATTACCACAATTACAATGTTTCATCATGCATCTAGATGGCATCAGTGATACCTTTATTAGAAGTTAACTTACCTGATGTCTAATCAAAAAGTCTAATGCACCTGAAGGGATTAAATTCACAGATCTGAAGCAGGACTGCATTAGGTCACCCAGTTTGGCTAAACCAGGTTCCAAAACATCTTAGATAAACTGTAAGATGCAAGGGAAAGGGACGATTGCTTTCAGCTATTCAAGAAGAAGAGGCAAGTACTATTAATTAAGTATGTTATTGCTTAGCATAGAGAAACAAGCTCTCCTACAAGCTTGCAGTACAATAAGTTGACTCGCAATCACAAAAAGAAGTGTTGGCATCACACCTCTTCAAATCATTGCTTCTTGCATTGTAACCATTTCACAAACTATTCAAAAACAAAGCTGAGCTTTTCCAACGATATCCAACACGGCTAGCTACCCAAATGCCATCAAATTTCAAGGTTCATAGGAGATGATAAACGGCAGTGATAAAGACAAGATTTCTACATGCAATTCTATGGGATTTGAGGAACGTAACTCCCCAAGGAAAGAAGTACTCCAGCACACACACTCCTTCCTCTGGGGAGAAGATAAGAGAATAAACAACATGTGACAAATGTTAGTCATGTTGCCTAATGCACAACTGGAAGTTGCTCAAATATAACTGTGAAGAATGAAGTTTGCAAACTCCAGTTGAGTAGAATTGAATAAAATTCCCTTAGGTTCATTTGAAAATCCTATCCCCAGGCTTCCCTTGCTCCACAGATGCAATCACTTCAAAGTTTCGTAACGCATAGGTAATACAGGCAAAAATCTTATTTATGCTATAAAATTAAACAAAGTGACTGTGACTTGGGTCGCAGAGCACTCGATCAAATAAGACCACAATCAAATAGGTGCTGGTAGCAAGAGTTTAAACCACCAACAGCTCTCACAACCCATTTGGTTAAAAGTGCAGCAACCAGAGACAGCAACTACGGTCTTGACTTCAGAGCTCTCCTTGCTGTTGTTGTGACACATGTAGAGTCATTGAAATTGCTGCAAATTTCCCCTTACATTCTCATCAAAGTAACCGATGACAAAAGATATATATATTTGTGGACTGGAACACTACGATCGGGTGTAGATTTTTCTGTATTTCGTATTACCCAGTAAAAATATGCAGAAATATATTAGGGAGTTCAAATCCCTAATATTTGAACCTTCTCAACAGCATACTTTGCTCCATGTAACAAACCAACACATGACTGCCAACTGTTGCTCAAGAGAGAAGACAGCCTTGGTCAAATATTGCATAGCAGACGAACGTTAATAATCAAAACTTGCCCACAAAACGTATGCCTTGTGCTACTTTGCACAAGGGGTCCTGGTGCATATGCCATTGACTTGAAGGCAAAGAGTTCACCAGTGCTATAACCTGCCAAAATCCTCTCTAAACCCTCTAATGCAGGTCTTACCTCCATCTGTGTACAGAGACATTCAAAGTTTGGCTCAGCCTGCTTGCTAAGAAGCCAGAAGGCTTCCAGGCTTGACCCTCTTCCAGGAGGTCCATGTCTTTCCATCATGCTCCTCGCTGAGGAACATGGTGCAGAGACATCAGATCTGGCACTGTGCATAACTGCCACTGCCAACGGTAGTGGCACCTAAGCAAAGTCAGCGTGGAAATCCCTGGTTCAGGGTAATTATTTCTGTATCACCTTTTTCAGGCTATATAATCAGACAAAAAAAACTACCATCACTCATTTTCATAAAAATGACACAGTACAGTGGACGCAAACGAGCCCAAAATCTTGAGAAATCTTTTCTCTGTTGTTGCACTGGGAAAGACCAGGGCACTGGGCAAAACCCAGCAGCCATATCTACGAAGGAGCTGACTTGAAGAAAACTTTTAAAAAACTTCATATTTCTTACTTAAATGTCAGAATTTCCACACATTTAAGCTCAGATTCATACAGGTGACGATGTGGCACAGAAAACCCACAGTGGAGTCTCAGCCTCAAATGGAAAATATTATGACAGTCACAGTGAAAAAGACATTTCAATCTGAACTAGAATTTTTACCATAAAGCAGGTAAACCACTCGCTGAAATTCACAGAGAAACAGAGTTTGCTTGTGAAATTAAACTGCTGGTGTGCAGAGAGGAGGGGGAAGAGGAGGAGGACATAAAAGGCAAAGCGTTTCTGAGTTAGGAATAGTTTGAGTCCTGTGGGTGAACTTTGATAGCTGAGAAGCCTGCATGCAGAGACAGTGAGATGGTGTAATGCTAAGGTCAATATTCAAGACAGAAAGCAGACTTGGGCTTAGGGAAACTTCTTTTAAGTCATAAAAAAAAAGGTCAGTGAAAGAGGAAGAGCCCGTAAGGCATTTGCACAGCATTTTGTTCTCAAAAGAGCTGTTGAGTGCATAGCAGAATATAAAGTAAGTCAAAGGGAAATAACAAGGCAACCCAGGTAATACCTTGCCATAAGCATATAACATGAGAAAGGCTCACGGCAGGGCTCAAGAGCGACGATACGCTTCACTGAGGTAATCCTGGCTCCATTACCATCAGCGACAAAACTATCCCGACTGCTGGAACCAACGAATTGGCCTGTTTTGGGGATCGTGATCTTTTCCTGCAGCACCGTAGAGAGGAACTCCTTCACTCCCATCTGTCCACAGCCCACGTCCCTGCGACAGCTCGACCCCTAACAATACCGGCCCATATAGGAAAAGGCATAACTACGTCTGTGTTATGCGCTTAAGGCCAGTTCAAAGGGTATTCAACTGAACTGGAGTCTTTACACTGGGCTTCGACTTTTTACTAGTTTTAAATTATTGTCTTGTCAGGGCCTCAGAAAGGAATCCAGCCAAGATTTCCGAGCTAAGTGGCGATCTGACCCATCTGCTTTCAGTCTGAGGAAGTCCTCCTGATAGCAGCATACGGAGCATGACTTATTTCCGTTAAATTTCAACTCCCACTCAGCCCCTAGCACCTCAGAGCTAGAGGAAACCTCATTATTCTCCACCAAATCTTTTTGAAGAAGGTTTGAAGAAGTTAAAACGTTCTTTTTCGCTGATACTTACCCATACCAGTGAGCCCATAGGGTCCACTGTCTGTCACTATCAGAACCAATATTAATTCATTATTTGTTCTTTCTTCCCTCCAACTGGAAGCTGTCTGGGACAGGGGAGCTCTTCTGCAGTTATACAGCACCTACCACAGAGCATCTCTGTGCCTTAAATGGGACTTATCCTATGAAGATCAGTTTTAATACAGAAGTAGGAAGTATGATTAAGGCATTGGGTTGGGACTTGGGAGCGCAGGGTTCAATTCTTAGTTATGCCACAGATTTTGCGACTGCAGGCAAGATATTCTGATTTCCTGTGCTTCAATTATTCAGACATAGGATTAAGGTAGTAATTCCCTTCTTCACAGCACGTAAATGAATTCATTCGCACTCTGTGAGATGCATAGAGGCTACTTTGGTGCGGCTCATACAAACAGGTAGACACAGAAAAATACGGCCCATATCTCTACCGAGAAATTAAGGACTTAATAATACACTGTGATGTTATTAGATATGGGAGTGAACATTAAAGAGTGGGAGGAGATATTTAGGATGGCATGGAGTAGAGAATCAAGTGGGAATAAGAAAATCGAATCTGAAAAAAAAAAAACAAACAGGTGGAGTATTAGGCAATTTGCGGGCAAGGTGTCCTTTTAGGCCGTGAAACGGACAGCCAAGGGAAATGAAAAATGCCCCTTAGCTTAGTGACACATAACACCACGGAGGACAAAAAGAGAACATGGTATGTTCCCAAAAGGGTGGATGTAATAACTGCTCTGGGCCTTCCCACCTCCAAATTCCCTGGGAGCAATTGTGAGAAGCGGCGAGGGCTGCCACCGTGCTAGGGCTTAGGCGGGAGGGCCGAGGCAGCAGTCAATGCACATCAGCCATACCCCGTCCCCCTGCTTCATAACTGTAATTAAACAGCACATTTTTGATTTTCTGGAGCTGCCTGTCCCAGCGCTTCACACACAAAAATATTTACATGAATAACAGACCCATGAACAAATTAATCACAAAAAAATTAAAGTAAGACCTAAGCCCATGCTGGCTGCCAGCGGCACACAGCCTTACAAAGGAAACTGCCTCCCACTCCGATGCTGAATCTCGCTGCTGTGCTTAATGACTGTAAACGCGTTCATTGAAATTCATGGGGGCTCTTTGGTTTTGGTTTTTTTTCCCTGAGGTGTTACATGCACACACAAAATAATCACTATATACCAGAGTTCAAAAATAACGGCAAGTCCCACAGCTAATCCAAGACTGTCCAAGACAACCTGCGTGCGGAAGGCACAACAAATAAACATCTAAAATAAGTTTCCAGATCGCTAGAGCAAATATGTACAGACACATAGATACACGACACTCAGCGTCAGGTATCTCCACTTTTGAGCGCTCCTCTTGTAAGCAGTCCGATTTTCAGGAAGAGCTGAACTTGTAATGACATTAGGAAAACTTTGCCTAAATCTTTAACGTTTGTCAGACCAAACGGAGGCAGCAATACCTGCAGTACGTTTTCACGTCTGAGCTCTTGGCCGATCAGTGCAGCGCTCTGCTCTCTCGCTGGACTCAAAACATAGATCACAAACGAAAGACCTGCTTACTAATAAACCGCAGACCCGTAGGAAGGAAGCCTCCTCTTACTGCTTGATGGGTGGGGAAGGCAAGAAAGGAGAAACAGAACAATAACTTGAATTCAGCTAAGATAACAAGGGTTGCTTCTTCAAACTATTTGCCCCCTCCAACAGTTGGCCCGTTCAAGACCCGATGTTTTGCTTCGTTTTCGATTTCTGTAGAGAAGAAAGCATAATTTTACCTCTGAAAGATTCAATACTCTTTTAAACGGCACGGAGACCAACTTCTGGACTAATTTCCAATGTCTCAATTTTGCAAGTAACTTTTAGATTATCACGTTTTTTGGTGAGGGATGCGCCAGGTCCTGTGGTGGAGGAGAGACCACACAGACGGATCTGTGCCTACAGAAGCTTCTAGACGCTCTGGAAGCCTCAACAGGTTCAAAAATCAAGCCACAGCATTACAACGGGAGAAACCTACATACGTGCCGTTAAGCAGCTACCACTTTCTTGACTTGGACCTTGAAAAAGGCAACTTTTCTCAATTCACGACCTCACGACCCAGGACCTCTTCGTAAAGATTATCATCAATTACCTAATGATACACACGGGGCTCTTCCACATTTTGTAATCCTCCTAGCAACTGGAAAACGGCTTGACCTGAATGTCTATACAGTGGCACAGTGGCCGGCCAAAATAAGCTTTTTCTGTTGATAACTACTGCATGCTATTACAGTAGCCCCAGCCAGCCAGCGGTGAACGTGGTACGTAAGTATGCGGCAAAACAACGGCAAAACATTACACCCGCACACCCTTTGTTTTCTTGACATGCCTGCCGCCTTTTTTTTTTTTTTTTTTCATTTTTTTAGAAATATCTCCAGGGCGCAAAACAGCAGCTTGACACCTGCATTTACCTGCCAGTTGTTTATGGTATTGTAAAATAAGCGGCTAGCAGTGAAATACTGCGCTACTGGCACTCAGTCCTCCCTTGATCTTCTGCGGCAAGCGGTGTTAAAACATCAGCTTATATATAAACTCTGAAGACTTTATTCACTAGAATGAACCACAAACACATGCATGCAGGAACACACACACACACGCATACACACACACGAGAGAAGTAAACATGCTAGTTAGGACAAACCCTTTCAAGCTTCTGTATCTTCTTTACATACGAAGCACAGGGCAGGATCTGAGCTGGTGTAAATCAATACAACATTAGTGCTAGCGTAAAACTACTAAGGATTCAGGGTCTGTATTTGTACTCTTCTGTGTGTACGCTTTTATTACTTTAGGAGTTCATTATGATTTATCTTGCAGCTACTGGTGGTTATTGGCTCTGTTATTTAATCTGATTCATCAGGTGGTGTTTATTTATTAACTGATCTGCACATTTTTACAGCTACAACAATGTTCCAATCTGCCACGAGGGTTATAAATAAGTAGGTGGCATTTTTTTGTGCCAGAAGTTTAACAAACAGACAAACTCCTGTTTCGCTGGCACAATACATATAAAGACTGAAATCTCCCTAACCATCCAGATACTTACAGGGCTTTTGTCACACAGCCTCTCAGAAACCATTAAACTTTTAAAAACAGAAAGGCAAGAAACGCACCCCCAACCCGTTTTCTCCCTTTGCAGCTCAGGAAGCCAAAGAGCTCCCTTTGGCGGTTTGGGCACTCAGCGCGACTCTGGGTCCGCACCAGGGCAGAGGGCAGGAGCCCCGCGGGCTTTGGGAAACCCTGCCGCCGCTCCGCACGCTCTGCTCTTGCTTCGACGGCCACAGCCAGGGGAGTAGGTGCAAAACACAGGGGCAAAGGCCTTCGGATGGAGGGACGTCAAGGAGTGGAAAGGCAGAGAAGGGCGAAGACGCTGCCGAATCTTCCAGGTCCCAAGGGGCAAAGTGCCTTGGAGGTGGAGGTGTCTACGCGTCCTACCTCTTCGAGACACCCGACATGAAAAGGAAGGGAAGGAAAGCACGGCTTCATCACTAAACCCAGGGGACAGTGCAGGGATGTGCCAAACATCTTTAAGAGCTTGATTTGACATCGAGTTTACTTACTCTATTTTGCATCCCAAGAAACACATACTGCTACAGATAGAAGCTCTTTGCACACACTTCAAATTTGGTTTACCTTCTTCCCCTTCAAAGTTAAGAGCTTCAAAGCTGGCCAAAGGGACCTGACACTCATTTCTTACTTGCTATCAGTGGTAAGGGAGCTCTCAAATCCCCCCCCACCCTCGTAGCTTGGAAAATCTCAAAGCAAACGTCCCATGCTCGTGCTGTGAGCCCCCGAATGGGGACCACTTTCTTCACCCCATGTATATGGCCATCTCCCAGCCTTTCAGGCACACCTGTTCCTGGTGGGATTCCCGGGAATTTTACAGTGACTCTAAAACAGTTCAATACTATTAAAAAGAAACTCTGTTTAGATAGCACTCGGGGTGGTGAGATAAAACTAACAAAAACCAGGAAGTCCACAAATAACCGGGCGTTTATCACCTCGCCAGCTTCAAAATCACTTAAAGGCAGCCAGGTTTACCATAACTTGCTTTAAAGGGGGGAGAAGGCCCCGCAGCCAACATGAGACAGAGGTGACTTTTGATATCGGACAGTCCCCTCCGGAAACGAGCCTCCTCTCTGCGATACCTCGGCACTAACTGGATGTGGGTGGAAACAGGCTTAAGAGAGAGGTTAAACCTTAACTGCGTGTACTGGCTCTGCACTTTCCACTCCACTTTGGACCTTTAACATTACTTTAAAGTCAACTCGATAAGTGGAGTGTTAATTGGTTTACACAACAAACCCTCTAAAACACACTCACTGGCCTCCCTTGATTTTAACCCTGCTCCAGTAACACGACAAGCAGGGAAAATGAAAAAAAAGTTTCGGTTGGCCTGCCGTTTTTTTCTGCCCTGTCCCGTCCGCTCCCAGCCAGAGCCGCAGCTAAAACGGGGCTGAAGGAGGTGACGGGACTTCCACCCGCCGCTTGCAGGTCGGGCTTTGCAGCGACCGATTCCCAGGGGAGACGAACAGCTCGCACACGCAGCGCAGGGTGGGGATACCTCCGCTCGCATCAGGAATGCTGCTGGACAAACACTCCCTCGAGAGGTGCTTTTGTTGTCCTTCCCCCCCCCCCCCCCAACCTTGGGTGAAACCAGCAGAGACACCAGGCCAGCTTCGTAGGTAGTAAAACCGAAGTAACTCCCCGAAGCCAAATCACATCAGCTGCCTAGAGCTCGTGTTCATGCCAAGTGCAGCCCCTTTGTAACTCTTGCTGAAGCCCTTTAGCGTTCGACTATAAAGCTGATAGACTCTATGAACTGCTTGAAGCAAGCAGTGCCAAACACGGTCTTATCAGTTATTTTACACTATACAAACAGAGACAGAGAATACATGGCATTTAACACTGCAGCACTAGGTAGCCGCCTCCTCCATAAAAATACTGAACAAGCCCTTAAATCTAGCTCACTTCTTTTCATCCTGTGGCAACAAGTTCCGCGGCTCTGCCGATGCGTTTCTGCATGACAACGAAGCATTTCTAGTAGCCCCTGCCACCTTTCAACCTCACAGTTTAAATTAGGAGCCAGGAAGAATAAGCTCCTTCCCTTAAGGAAGGACAAGCTCCTTCCTTTTTTACATAAGCAAGTTTTCCCCTCTTCTTCTCGATGACGGAAACAGAGTTTTGCAAACAGAAAATCAGCAGTAAGTTGTCATGAAGATAATAGCGACATGGGAGGAATAATGCTGACAGCTCCTCTTCCTTTACCAAGCAGTGAAGTTGGGAGTTTTCACTTATTTTGATCAAGGCCAGCAATCAAGGGAAGCTGCACCGCTTCCAAAAACAGGTCAGGCAGTGAAACTAATAGGGTCCTTTGGGACACTGAAATTTCTATTCACGCTTCCTCCACTGCCCAGCAAACAGTATGGCCCACACCATCGTGTTCATCTCAAAGATCTGCTGTTCAAGCACGTGTTTTTGTCATCTCTTGCATGCGTGTCAAATGAGGTCAAGCAGAAAAATACTTTGACTCCTTTTACTCACATGTTTTCCCTATCTGTTCTTGTTGCTCTCTGCTAATGTGCTTGACAGCATGTATATTTGCCACCAGCGTTACAGAGGAACTTGAAAGAAGTGCGAGCGTTTTCATGGGCAGCCCGCACTGGCCCTAACCGCTGCATACGTCTGAAACCTTGCGCCGAAGTTTCCTCCAGCAAAAGGCTTCCTGGGCCTGCTTCCTGCTCCCAAAAGCTCTGCCCAACACGCAAAGCATTTACTCAAGCTTCGTCAGGCAAATGAATCAGGCACCTCAAGGACTGGATGAACATTTCTTCCCCACCTTTCCATGCCAGGCTTGTCAGCAAAAAAAGAGGAATCTTTCCACCACTTGCAGTGTTGACTGCTCTATGTTTAAAGCTACCCACAGTATTTTGGGGGGAGGCAGAAAAATAGCATCATTTGTCGAGAGGACAATTCTCAGCACAACAGCAATTAACAGCAAATATCCCTTTTAAAGGAGGATGGGATTCTTTAACTCCCTGAGAACTGAGCCCTGGATGTTGGACAGCTTCTGTTTTTGAGTGAAAACCTCTACATCAAGTGCCTATGTTTGACAGCAAGGCTACATTAATCTGTGAGTAACAAAATTCAGCAATTCCTGTTAGCCTTAATATCCTTCCTAGTTCTTTAGTAACACCAACAATAAATAACAACAGTTCCAGAGAACTTGCAGTTCCTTAGAATTTGTCAGGTTTGTTCAGCCGAGAGAACCAGAAGGGAGGGAGCGGGAAAACATTTGGGCTTTTAGGGTGCTTCTTTTTTGGTGCAATTAGTTTTGCAATACAAGCCCTGGACAGATTCAAAAACTGTATCAAGGCTGAAAGAGAAGCAGACCAAAAAGAAAGGAAATTAAATATGGGTGTGAAATTTAACCAAAAGGAAGAAAAAGAAAAGGGGCGAAAAAAAGCAGCTACTTAGGCTGAAAGTAAGGACAGAAAAGCTGGAGAACACAAAATAGCTCTCTAAATACTCAGAGGTACTGGGAGAAGAGAAATCACTCTTTTCTCAATTTATTTCTTACATTTACTACTTTTTCTTGACAAGTAGAGTCTTTTACCTGAACTGGTTGACAACGTTTCTGGAAATCTGAGTTCAGCCCCATTTCTGACACTGACGTTCTGAATATTTTTGGCAAGTCCTTTTTCGTCCGTATGTTAGGTTCACGCTCTGCAGAACGTGGTTGGGCAGCGCACCTTCCTGTTCTGGGCTCGAACTCCCTGAGCGAGGCCTGTCCCTCATTATGAGTTGTATATTACCTGACACGAAACGGTCCTTTCCCTTCCCTCTGCCAACGGTGCAATCCTATCACAGGGACTGCGCATCGGCCAGGTCCAATCTGTCCCAGGCTTCACGTCGATCAGGGAGGAGTTCTCGGGTCTCTAAACCAAACCGATATTGGCAGTGTCTTGAAGCTGGCTCAACATTAGCACTTGGGACAAACTCATCCTTTGTAGAAGACTAATGAAGTCACGTTAAGGGATACATTTTTCACAATACAGCCAACGTGGACCTTTTACTGTGTGGCACATAAAAGTCGAACAAAGCAGTTCTATTGGTGGATGATCTACGCTTTGAAGCCAAGCAGCTTCATTCCAAGACACCATGCCAAAAATCCCTCCTTTGATGCTGCTCTGTAGAAATGTACCTATGGGTATTGAGACAGATCTAATCCTACAGTGTTACTAACAGCTGCAGTTTTATCATAAGCCAGATATGATACTGTGCTTTCCTTCAGGTCCCAGCTCCTGGAGTCAGCTGACCAAAGGGAAAAGTTAGATGGCAGGTTTCCTCCCTCCTTCCTCACTCACAAAATAAGTATCGTAAAGTAGATAAAAAGAAAGGCCAATTTATCATCCTTCGCTCTCCTCATTTTTAAGCGTCATGATCCGGAGGATCCAGATTCATGATTTTTTAATTGCTGGGGTTAGAAGCACATCAGTAGTGTAAGCTCTGAGGAATTTCACTGATTTCAGTGGTGTTTCTTCAGATTTGTACAGCTACAATTGATATCAAAAACACTTTGGCGAACAACCTATCTTCCCACTAGAAAATTTCCTTCCTCCCGTTCTTTTAAAACGCAGAGGAATTAAGATGACATTTCTCCCTAAACCTGCTCTTACTTACGCCTTAAATCATTTCCCCATTCCA
The DNA here is from genome assembly GCF_040807025.1 of Struthio camelus. NCBI lineage: Eukaryota > Metazoa > Chordata > Aves > Struthioniformes > Struthionidae > Struthio > Struthio camelus. The sequence goes on along the minus strand of NC_090947.1, from coordinate 5,840,888 downwards.
TCCTGGTGTTTTACAGGAAGAAAAGTAATATTATACATGACACACAGAATAAAGTGGCTCCTAAAAAAGACATCATTCTTCATCAGGATCACATTGGAATGGCATATTTACTGTGCCTTTAATTTTCATTACGGTATGTGCTTTCCACCCAGTACACTGTCTACATCGGTTTTGTTTTCATAACCTATTCCTGACACCTAACAAAAACTGGGAGGGCTGCTCCAGGATTTGGCAAGAAGGAACAGGTTGTGGATGAGCAGGTTTCTCTGACTCACCTACACGGATCAGCAAGGAAAAATAAAAGGGAGAGGGTGGAGATTGCTAAGGGGAGGGGAAAAGAAAAGAAAGGAAGGGGAAAAAAAAAAAAAGAGCAAGAGCGGGCGTGAGAAGTGACGTGTCCCCTTGGATGCCGTGTGTAATTCGGCTGGCAGCCTGCCTGCTCTCAGTGCCACCGAGTTCCAGACATGCCAGTCCCGCTGACTCAGCTCTTCGGAAGAAGGAAAGGCAAGGCAGACATTTCCTTAACCTTTCTGATATCTGAGGGATGGCGATTGCTAGACTCCCCTTGAGGGTCTTCAAACCCCACCTCCGTCGGGCCAGGGACTCGAGGGGTGTCTCTAGGGAGGCATGAGAGAGATGTTCACTCGATAACCTTGTACAGAACTGCTTATGCTCTTATCAGATCATGAGAGAATTCTGCTTTTTACGGCTGTTGGAAAACTCAGCAGCACAGCTTCATCCCACAAAGCAGAAATGTCAGGCCTTTTCTAGCCAAGGCTAGCTGCTCTCACACAAGCCACTGTCTCCAAGGAGACGAGAAAAATGCATGCAGATGAAGGGTATCTGAGTGAGAGAGAGTCTATGGCCCACAAAGCTTTTCTGTATAAAAATTTCATCATCAGTTCCTCAGCAGCGTATCCTTTACGTGTGATTTATTCTCCAGGAAGAGCTTGAAGCTCTTCACTAGTCTGGGCTCTGCCTTCCTGCAATGCCAGTTCTACCCCACAATACACTAACTTGCTGTACGTACCTCCCAGAGGTCCAGGATCTCTTTGCTTAGAAGGAAGACTATGCTTATCAAGCCTTCTGCTCTGAACTTAAAAGAGGCAGGAGAAAGAAAGTACCTATCTCCCAGCAAAAGGAACTGAAATGCAGAAAGGCTAAGGCCAAGACTGTCAAAAGGCATTACAGCCCTTAACTCTCACTGCAACCAGGTGGCCTTTAATGCTTTTGAAGACAAGACCAAAAATCACCACGAGGAGCCGAGGTTGTCTCAATTCCCTGGTCAGAACCCTAACTGCGGACCATCATCCTTCTTGGGGCGCAGGAGAGCATTCAGGCTTCCCACCTGAGGGGAAGCGAGGGAAAGCACACGTGCTTACGGAGCACATTCCCCTTCCCGTAATATCAGACAGGACAGGAGGAATCTTGGGACACACAGCAGGCATCCCGGGGAGCTCTGTGGCCTGACGTTTAAAACCCTACTGAGTGATGTTGCCCAACCAGCCGGTCACGGCACTTTGCGTAAAGGTCCAGCCACTCTTGCGTATTTAACATAAAAAAGAATGAACAACGTTTAAGTAGTGGCTTTTCCAAAAGCGCGTGTTTTGCAGCGCACAGAGAACCGTATGGTCGGGGAGTGCCCCAACCAGGTGCTCTCCGTGAAGTTTCAATAGGCAGGGCCTCAACAGCATTTCTCCAGCTTCAGGAATGAAGATAGAGATCTTGTCTCTCTGTTGCAAAGCATGGAGGGAACTTGGGGCACCGTGTCTGAAATCAGCACCGTGCAGTTATGCAAAACATGTGTGCAACTGGCATGGCTTGTGTAATCCTCGGTCTAATCAACCTCCCTAACTACTCCAGAAAGGAAGGAGGGGTGGAGGGTGGAGAGAGTTCACACTTAGATCAAACAGAAAATGGGAAAATATCCAGAGAGCTTTAGTCAGGTAAAAACACAGTTCCCTCTCATGGGAAACCTCCAGGATAAATTTCCTTGAACTTCACAGAGGGTTACAAATAGGAGGAGAGCCACGCAGAGTTCAGCACAGGTTCACCATTAAAAAAACCCTAGACATTTTCATTTTCTTTCTTGAGTGATATCTGTCAATGTCTGAGCTGTAAGCCAATTCATAATTACAGGTTGCTGAGAGCTCAGGAGAACCCATCAGTAGCAGCTTTCTTCAGCTCTGCCACAGCAGTGTGTTGACTGGATTATTTTTGCCCCCATTTAGTTTCTCTTGGTTTCCCTTCCAGAGGGCAAAACTACTTCCCTCGCACCTTAAGGCACTTGTATATTATCAAAGGAGCCAGTCGCAGTTCTCCATTTTACATTGTCCCATAAGGGCAGCTGAGATAGCAAGGAAAGACGACCTCAAATCAGTGTTTGATTCGAAGCTCAAACTTTCTTAAACTGAAAGGCTTCACGCATCCCCTCACACACTGACAAAGTCCAGCTCCAAACGCTGGATTTCCTTTCCTCATAGGCCATATGCAAATGAGCTTTCCCTTAAAAATCATCTTCTCCAGGGAAAAGAAAAATATTCTTTTCAGTTTCAGGGCTGCTGCGGTACTCTGCTCCTCAAGTAGAGTACACGCAAGAAGCGTTCTTGTTTTGCTCAGACGTGGCTTTGTCAAGTGAAAACTGTGCTCTAATCTCAAATGCACGAGAAAGTTCATAGTCCCCATCTTGGATGTCTATTCTGCAAAACCAACTGCAGCTACCTTGGAAGACTGCCTCTGGAGCAGAAGGACTCGTGACTCACTGCTGCACGTCCCTCAAGGTTCTCCTAAGGCAAGGAGACATCCAAAATCCAAAGACTCTTTCAAGGCTGGCTACAACTCCTGTGATTACAGTTGCACTTATGAACTTAAAATCCAGGTTTATAAAGTTAGGCGCCACTCTGAGCACATAAATATTGGCTTTGTGTCATAATCCCTAACGGCAAGGAAAACTAGGCTAGAAAAGGTCTGATTTTGAAGGCTTACAATTAAAAGAGTAAAGAGACTATGCATTTTGAAAAATCTAAGCTATTAGTCCCTCATCTGACTGCCTGTCCACAGTGGTTCTGGTGCGGAAAGACATGTAGTTCAAATTCAACTATCCTGGCGCTCAAGTACCTGATTTTGCAAATTAGGTCTCAAAGGTTTTTTTTCTATTTCCTTTTCCAACCACTGAAAAAAAGATAGCAACAAGGCAACACCACATATCCACTTTACACAGGCTTTGGGCGGATGAAATAGATAGGGTTCATAAAAGAGACAAGACGCAAAAATTGCAGGCTAAGTAGTACGTCCTTCAGTATTATTAATAATCACCTTACTATTGTGTCTAAGATAATCATCCAGGTATCAGGGTATAATACCTCAGTGGTTATGGTAACAATACAAAGTTATTATTCCTTCCACTTTGTAATTATCTCATTTCACTATTGCACAAAGGATAAGTAAAAACTAAGGAGATAATATGCAATGCTACGCAGCACTAGAATACTCTGCTACGTACTTACATGACCTTCCTTACAGCAATATCCATGTGCCTTACAATCATTTGTGCATCTTGTCCTCTCACCAGGATAAGAGCACTTCCTAACCTTGTCATGGTGATTCCACTGATAGACAACTGAGGCAGGCACAAGGTTAAAAGGTCTGCATCTACACTGGCCCACGTTTCCAAGGCATGAAAGTCACCTCAGACAACTTCACAAATCAGTACAGAGTAGCAGCAAAAATTCAAAATTAGTATTGAAAAAAAAGATACGAAGATTGAAAGATAAAGATAGGATAGCATTAGGACAGAAGCAATGCCGGACATACGACTATAGAGACTATAAATGCTATCACAATGTGAAGTGAGTAAAGGAATCATTCATAGTCAAGGAAGACAGTGTTAGGAAGAACAATAATCTGCAGCCAATGAAAGGATAGTCTGGATTAAATATCAGGATGAGAGTCACAGCTATAAAAAAGCAGATGGAAGTGTCCCTAGGCAAGCAACAGAAACAGCCTCTCCTGATGTTTACAGAATAGGTTAGGCATGCTGTTTAGAAGGACTGCTGCTCCATAAGCAGAAGTCTGGTCACATTTATCTGCCTTTTGGATGCTAGTGAAATCACACACACTGTAGAGTGGCAGGATAAAAGCCCAGAGGAAAGAGAAAGTCACCATCTCGTTTGTTTTTTCAGAGCAGGATGGCTGGCATAAAAGCTAACATCACCCAGTGCTGGAGAAATGTCCATTTTCTCTTCAAAGAGCAGCCCAAGAGGGCAGGACCGGGTGCTCCGTTCCAGCTGTACGGCCTGAGTTACACAAAGAGAAACAGAATCTGGCTGCCAAGGCCAGGATGCGAACTGTTAACACGGAGGGGAGACAGAAAACTAGATGTCAGCAGTCCTGTACCAAACACGCTCTTCCATCCTGGGACAGGCATGGCACGCAAAGAAGAAAGAGACAAGTCAAAACTAATGAGGGACGGTCCTACGTGAATCCTACACCACGCTGATGCCATCCAAACAAGGACCTTGCCACCCCTAAGTACTGTGGTGCTGTTAGACCTTCCGGATGAGGCAACACAACAGCGGGTTCAGGGGGTCTGCACGTAAGGGCAGGGGTGGAGGCTGCAGTACTGGGGGCATTAGGACTCCAACTTCTGCATTTTGGAGGGCAGGACCTCCTACTGTAGCACAAAACCTTTCCTTGTCAAGGGTCCAGAGACTTACCCTGACACTGAAGACACAGTAGCTCTGCTACCCTGCTTCGTTAAGGAGAGGAAACTTGGAAAAACAGGGAAAGGAAGAGGCAGTGCAACCTTCATCCAGACCTCCTCTCTCTTCTGCTCTTCCCTGCTGAAGAAGGGAGCACTTGCTGGTAATACTGCAGGTGGCAGAAGCGCAGCAAGGCCACCTTCCACCAAGTGGCACAGCGGGAGGCACGAGACTCGTCTCACAGATACCACGATTAAATCTTAGCACCTAGCAATCTTGCTGTGAACTAATACTCGGAACTAGAATGTTCTCACAGTATTGGTGTCTCTCATCACTAGCAAAGGAGGTGAGTCTCTCCCTATTCAGCCAATCTGCAAGCAGCTCTGAAGTGCTAAAGTAACAGGACACCTCCTGCTTACACTGGGGCTGAGGCAATGCGGGAGGCAGGGAGCTGTACAGCTGCTGTTCCCCTGTCATCTCTCCCTTGCCCCAAAAAATAAAAAAATAAAAGTTGATACCCGCTCCTACAAGAGAGAGATTCATGAGGCTGGTACGTAGCACATTTACCTTGGCTCACCAGGACCACTTCTGCTATTTCTCTGTGTTATCTGTAGGAAACAGATCTCTTGGGTTTTACAGTTGAAGATTGATTCATAACTACTGCAGCTGCGAGGGAATCTTCATGGAATTTGAGGACTTTTAAAGGTACAACAAGCAAAAGAAAGTGAATACTTCTTGCTTTGGGTGGAACTGTATCTTTTCAGAACAAGTTCCCCCCAAAAACAAAGTCCAAGAACACTTTTTTCTGGGAGATACCATGACCTTGTCGCACCTTTATGTCAAAGCTGGTTTCTCAGTGATAATTATGCCCTGCAGAAAAGGCTTAGCGTGACAAAGCTTGTATACCGAGATAATTCTGGGCACATAAAAGACGATCTTTTCATATAGCTGATACTAACACTTGTCACAGTAGTGCTCTAGAGGTTAAAATGACCACATCACTTCAAGGATCTGGTTCAGATGGGGCTTTGGTGAAACATGGGACACAGGCTGGCTAGGCGGAGGTTTACACTTCACATTTGGATGTGCAGAGGATGAAAGTCCTGGTGTATCTAGCAAAATCCTACCCTTGTATCTATTTTGATCTTCTTACCTTCCAAAAATAGACATGCAAACAATAGTGAAAGTAGAATATGAACGATTTTAGAGACTCTGCAACACCCAATGGAGGCCTCTAGGTACTGGGAGCATTAATGAGAAAGCAGAGCTGCTTCAGGACTGTGTACACGCTAATAACAGTTTAGAACCTGGTGTCTGATAAGAAAATAAAATGATTTTGTGACGAGATTAATTCCACTGAGTTTAACTGAAAGTGTAAGAAAACTTGAGAGGAAGAAAAGCTCTGCCTGAATAAAGAGAGTTCCAAGTATCTGATCAACAGAATAAATGCCCACTGGCTCATCACAACAGGGGAAAGATGCTGTTTGCTAACTTATTTGCCAAACTAGGATCTGTATGCAAAATACCCCCTCTGCCCCTTCACATACTCGCTTTGTTTTTTAGATGGCGTCCTACGTGTTCGTATGTAACTTTTTTTCCCATTCACAATGTGTTTTAAGTCAGTTCAGCCCAGAGAGTAATGAGAACTTCAGGTCCCAAGATTCTTCTAATTAGGATGTTCCCATCCTCAAAAATGTGGTTACGGAGCAGATACTGACTTCGCCTGGGCCTTTTGAAGGTGGAGGTGTTAATAGTGGTAAAAGTCTCTTCAAAATGAAAACAGCAGTTTAAAACAAACCGTTCATTATTCTTAAGAACCACCTTTACCACTGTTACAGTAATTCCCATTGGTTTTCGACAGGCAGGGCTTCACGCACAGTGTGTTTTTCAGCACTGTGCTTGTTCATCCAGTTTTTCAGCCGGACCGAGACACTCATAGGTGGGCTGACTCTCTCAAATACATACCGAGTCAGGTGCTTTGTCAGAATTAGGAAGCAGGTTCCCTCTGCCTCCGAGCACACAGTCGCACCCACAAACATCACTGCTCCCCTACCCTAAGAAAAGGTTCTACTGCCGAGAGCCATGGGCAACACTGAAGGCCCTACAGGAAAATATTAACTGTAGGCGTGTGGGATGTCTAGTGCGGCTCACTAAGATACATGAGGAGCTGAAAAGAAAGTTCTCACGGGGGAAAAAATAAAGAGAAAAAGAGACTTGCAAACCGAGAAATGTAAAAAGAGTTACTAAGCTACCTTTCCATAATTGGGGCATCTTCCTTATTAATGAGACATGCTGCTTATCTTGTACGTTGTACATGCTTTGCTAAGATCGTGCTGTTGGGAGTTTTTGTCTAGGCCTTTCTTTCCAAAACAAATGCTTCACTGCTTTTCTTTTGCAAATAAAATGATACCATTAGTTCAGCGCTATTGAAGAGCTGGGCAATAACAAACAATGTGCAGCAGCAACGCAGGAAGAAGAGGGGGAGGAAAAAGTAAGTATTTGTTAAAAGCAGAAAAGGGAAAAATCATTTTCTAAACAGGAAAGAAGTAGCTTGGAAGCAATTTTAAAATGTATCATGAGGAAAAGCTTCTGTGACAGGAAGAAATAATGATCTGACTATTCAGTTTTTAGGAAGAAATAAACAGTAAAACTGCTTTCATATATGAATACCACTTATATACTCCCACAGCAAGGGAACGTGATTAAAGTGGCCAAGATAAAGACCGAAAAATCAGGAAGATCTAGAATTAAAGTTGCCTGAGAAGGCTTCATTTGGGCTGTCTGTGTGTATGCATGATCAGACAGTCTTTTAATTACAGAATCATGTAAAAATTTCTCCACAGGACCATCCTTGCTTAGTGCAAAGGATGGATAGATGGTTCTCACTTAATGAAAACCTAGCCTGTATTTTGTTTACCCTCAGCATGTGATCCTATCCCCAGCCAAATCCTACTCTAAAAACTAACGCATTAATGTTTTCTATGAGCTTTTCTAGATTGCTCATGATTATAGTTTTGATTTTCTTCATAACTATCAAAGAACTTACATTTACAATAGTGTCACGAGGAGAGGGCTGACTTGTCTCCATTTTACACATGAGAAATTCATGTCAAAACATAATTGCTCATTTTACGTGCCCACTTGAGGACACCTGGCTTTTCAGGGTAAAACAGCATCAGGTCATAAGTCATTTCTTCCCAAGTACAAGGACATCATTTAGGTGCTTTATCCACCAGATTTAGCTCTCATGTTAACCTTCCTCCCTAAAACTTCTGCTTTGTTCATTAGTCACCCACAGCAGGATTCACCTCACCTGGCTTACAGCTGCCTGCATCTAGTTGTCCAGTTCTAGAGATGATGGGGGGATATGGGCATGCCTTGGGGGGAGATGGAAGGTACTTTGCAGCCGTCCCCAGGAGATTAGCTTTGACTGAACGTCTTCCTCTTTGAAGACGACAAGTTAGGCAAGGTGAAGCCAATCCCTGCTGGTTGGTCAAGTATGTCCTGCAGGACAGGGCTCCCAAGTTTTGTCCCAGTTCTGTAGAGCATGCCTTTAGACCCCTGTCCTGCAAGCCCACCCAGGCACCTCTCATGTACCATCTGTGTTGTGGGACTACAGAGTTCATTCTGAAAACAACTCCTGGAAGTCCAACGAGTACCTTCGGTCTCATGCCCGCTCTCCCCAGGCATTATCCTACTGATGTTCTGAAGGCATCACTATATTCCTTAAACCAAAGAAGCTCTATGTGGGAGGAAAATATAGACACAAAGTTCATCAGAACTGTATATATCAGTAAAAGGTAAATAACTGCAGGAGTAAATAACTGCAAGGTGAGTCCTTAACTATTTAGGGCTAAACAGGGCCAGCATGACACATACGAAGCAACACTTTACTAACCTCTTGTTCTGGGAACACCTATATAGTTAAAACATATTCTACATGAGAAAGGGAGGCACAATGTAGATTGTGATGCCTGCAAACACTTTGAAATATATAGGAAATATTATTAAAAAGCATGAGCAAAAATATCCCCCCCTAAAAAAGGAAAGGAGGGGGAGAAACTTTCCAATTAATTTTTTTTCTTCAATTAATAGTAGTTTCAGCTATTACAAATATCTCTGAGATGCTTCTGATAATTTCTGTTTGTAATTATATTTCCCTATTTTTTCACCTCTCCCGTCTTGTTGTATGCAAAAGCCTGCGCTAAGCACAGGAAAAATTGACTAACTGGCAGTAGTGAGAGTATAACTGACTAAGTGGTGACACAAATAAAGTGCTCTCAAATTCACAGACTGAACTACCTGAGAGGAGAAAAAAAAAAAAAAAGAGAGATACAAAATTCTTCAATTCTTTACTTGTGTAGTCTGCCTTCCATAAAGAATGAGTCTTTTAAAACATTAAAACATTCTTGGGAAGAAAAACGTGGGGTTTTTCGATTAATAGCATTCTCTTATTCAAAGAGGAAAGGGATATACAAGATAAAAAATAATTTCTTTTTTTTTTTACATTTTTGAAATTACGTGCCAGATTCTCAGCTGGTGCAAAATAACAGTACTTTCTCTACTTAAGGGATATAATTCCAATATACATCAACTGAGGATCTGACCTAAAGAGCTTTCCTCTTAAAAATATAAAAATACATTCACACTCACCTCCATTAGATATAAATGCACAAGATTAAAATAATAGTGAAGTCTCATATTTCAACATAATTTTCATCCTTTTCGTTCTAAATTTCATCTATCAGATATCCTCTTTTCTGGTTTGAAATGGCAGAAGAGCTGAAGATGTGGTGAAGTTTAGTAGATTTTGTCATACCTTCAAGGTCTCCTTACAGAGTATGATGTTTATTTCCTTAAAGCAGAAAGTGCTTGGATAGCACCCTACTATGAAATGGTTTAAAATCTTTAGGGAATGCCTACCCATCTTCTCCATAAACCATTCACATATGTGGGCATAATCCAAGCAAAGCTGCTTATGCAGCAGGGACAGAAAGACACCTTAACTTGCAAGCTCATATTCAGATTGGCATTCTACTTTCATGCAGGTGGCTGTCAGGTTTTAGGGCAATATCCCAGGATTTTTAACTCTTCATCTGTCAGCGCTACTCTAAGAACCACCTTGGAGAGTATTGTAGGAGCACTTGTCTGCCCCTCCTGGACCTCTGCTCAGACCTGATGTGCCTGATTAGCTAGAGTGATGACACTCTCTCCACTGAAAATAAAACATAATATTACAAAGTGAGCACAGCCGAGCACAGCTAACTCACTTAGGGAAAGACCTCCAGTGGGACTTGTATGCCTAAGCAACTTGGACGCTTTTTGAAAATCCCACATCTTAACTATGTTTATCTTCATGCAAAAATCACAAAGATCAGCCATACACTTCTAACACAGGAAACGTGAACAATCTCTATCAATGGCTGTATCTAGGTAACAAAATCTATATTCGTATTATGAAAACAATCTTCAACCACAATGTCCATGTTTTGTAATGTCGGTTATTTTATGTCATGATCCCCTTTATTTTTTTTAAATTGTGAATATTTTTATCATGTTTTCTTTTTTACTAAATTTCAAGTTGAAACTATGGTTATGGTCAGATGTGTGAAATTACAACCCACTGTTCTACAGACGCTTTCCCTTCTGACTTTCAAATCAAATCCTCTCAGCTGACAACGCTCAAGCGATTCTCTCTCAGCCTAGTCCCATCCTTGCACTCCTTGGAAGCTCAGGCATTCTTTCAGAAGTATGTTAGCACCAATACCTTCATTCTCAGAAATCCACCTGGAGAATCTTACTACTTTATCCTTTCTGATTCCGGGACACGTAAGGGCAACTCTGTATCCAAAAACGAATCTAACGTTCTTATAAAACAGTAAACTCTACTGAATTGAGGCCGATCCTTTAGAAGAAACGCGCATAGAGTCAGGAAGCTCCATGATGACATTTTCACATGCAGAGTTTTGTCTGTGGCCGCACTTCAACCACTGTGTTTCAGTAGTCACACATTTGCTAACACCTTAAAAAAGTTCATCTGTAATACTGTTAGTTCTAACCAGTCCAATTATCTCTGCTCATTCAACAATGAAAAACAGTCTCCTATAAATGGTCTGGACAGAAAAGTTGAACATCCTAGGAGACAAAAACACAGCAAGTTAAGATCTTACTCAAAAACCCTACACAAATGAGTAAGTGAGGAGGATACAGCCCCTTGGTTTAGCGTATGGGCACTAGAAACAAGTCCGATCCTGATCATCAGGACTACCAAGATGACTACTAACACGCAGACACGTGATAGCTGTTTCTTTAGAACATGTCAAGAAATTATATCGAGTAGACTGATGGCAAGGAAAAATCCAGTCTCTCTCCCCCACCTTCTCCTCTAGAGTTAGTGCTGTAGCTGCCATGAATTAGGACTTTACAGTAAGATGCAACTGAATCAAAAACACAATTAGGATTCTGAAAGACAAGCAAGTCCCAACTTTACCAGGATATGGCATTTATTAGATGAAGAAGTAGGTTTGAACTGTGAAGTACACTTCCAAAAACAAGAATTTATTCTTTGTGATCTTTGGAATTTCACAGCCACTTTGGGGCCTGCAATGTCAAAACAATCTGACAGCAAAGTCTGGATACACCCAAGGAGACGTTCAAAGGGAAGTGTGATAGCATCAGCAGAGGAGCTCAGTTACACAAAAGGAGAGGTGGGGCTGAACCACAACTTTTCTGATTTGCACACCAAGGCTTTCCCAAAGTTCAGATCTGCATTATCTGAAGAGGATGGTACCGACCCAGAGCCACCAGGAATAGGCAGTTAGCTTCACAGCTCACTTCACCTGAACAGTGACAAGAAAAGACACAACCGGGAAGAGCAGACAAGGCAGGCTCACCAGAGTGCGTCCTGAGGTGTCCTGTGAGGGCGTCCCTCCGTCGGCAGGCATAGCTGCAGAAGGGACATTTGAACGGTTTCTCCCCAGAGTGCAACTTGATGTGCCTCAGCAGGTTCCCCTTCTGGGTAAAAGAAGCTCCACATTGGTTACAGTGGAAGGGGCGTTCACCTAGAAGGGCAAATGGAAGGGAAAGAGCTGTCAAAAAAAAAAAGTCAGAAGACGCAGGAAGCCCCTATCCCACTCTTTGCAGCAGCGCTGTTTTACGTAGGGATGCTCCACACTAATACCCTTGCATGGAATTTATTGAAGTTAGAGGCCGCTTCTTATGTAAGACAGGTAAAGCTTCCAGTAGTGATTTTGGGCACTTCCCTTTTGCAGCATCAGCTTGAGGTGACTAAAGCAGCCTGATTTTCATAAAGTTCTGAACCTTAGGGGTTTTATCCTTCATACAAGATGAGCTCTGTTCAAAATTTAGATCCAGAGCTGTGGTTTTGTGGTATTTATCTCTATGGTTTTGCACTTATTTTTAGTAAGGTCCAATCCATATAAGTATTAAGAACCGATCATAACAATCTGTCTTGGATAGACATTCAGGTCTTTGCTTTATACCAAATCTTTTGCTTATATTACATTTTAATTCAAATCCCTTTTTAAAGGGTGCTTTGAATTGCTAAAATGGTATAAAGAGATTCGATGGAAATAAGAATCAGGCCTACAAAGATTTGGGAGGTAACAAACAGAAAAATCTCACCCCATGAAAAAGGGAGAAATAAGCAAATTTGCGTTCTCCATAAAACTAATTCCTGAGATTTCTTTGGTGCAAAAAATTAAAGGGTTTGTCTTTTTTCTTTTTTTTTTGTTTGTTTAAACAGAAACTCAATTTCTTACCCTCTCCCTTCACTCCATACGTTCATGCACACACACAAAAATTATGTTAATATTAAACATGCATATTTGCACTAGACAGCTGGGATTGGGAGTGTAACAAAACACCCCAACTTTTCTTTCGGGAAGAAACCTGAGAGACTCGCAAAGGTTTGGGGAAACGACACCAAAACCGTAGTTTATGCCACCATTTGTTGAAGACACTCAGTCTGTCCCAACATTTTCCAACAAACATTCAACTCCAATCACACACTTACATCCACTGGGTACAGCGCAAATCAATAGGGCAGAAGCATGTATCTCACGCTGGCCATTTGCGTAAGCGCTTTACTGCAGCTGGGCTTTAGACACCTATATGTTTTTACCAGCTAGGGCCCTAATTCAACGAGGTTCTCGCCCATCAGATATCAGACGTAAGCACTCATTCATTTCCTGAGCACCTCACCTGTTACAGAGCCTTGGTCAAACCACGGTGGGATGTTCTGAGGATGAATTAGCTACCCTGAAGCACAGCTCTCATGAAAAATTGCCATTCTGCTATCTGTCACATCACTCCAAAACTTTCTTCAGTTGCCTTAAAATGATTACACCCTTGCTGGACAAAATTAACGCTATGTTTTTATCAAAGTAGCTCACACATCTAGTGTAAATTCCAACATATGCCCGTTGACTCAACCGGAAGGAGAGGGAGGAAGAGAGCTCTTAGAAGAGAGCTCGTACAGATGTCCTCTAGCAATCCTTGCTTTGCTGGTTTAAATCACTGCCAGACATCATGGTGTAGCTAGTAAGGGCAGCAAATGGGAAAGTGTGCCATATATAAATATATATGCTATACCTCTGCAACTCCAGGTCATTATTATTAGCTGGAAATAATTACATCTTAAACCACTGCAGATGCACTGAAGAAAATACAAAGGCTCCCGCAATCTTCCCAAGAACATCATGAAGTAATAATAGGAAATTGGGGCACAAACCTCTTTCCAGTAAGCTGAACATGAGCTCACCGGAATTGATAAAAGAGTTTGTGGTTTTCTTTTTAAAGTTTCACGATACACTTTAAGGACCTGATTAACCATCATCATCACCTTTTGTAACATTTTGAAATGCCCATAACCGAGATATGTAAAGAGTTTGCATTAGGAAAAAAAAAATACATATGTTTTTTCTTCTCTGTTTTACTTTCGCTATCTGAACAAACAGGCAAAACCCCTTCCTTTCACACGTTTCTCTGTATTCAGGAATGATAGCTTCAGTTTCAGGATGACAACATAAAAGAAGGCAGCAAGTTTCTTATCAAGTCTAAAGTCTTTCTTTTCACTCCCTGCTGTATTTAAAACTGTGCAGTTGATGTGTTTTATCCACCACATCACCAGCTTCTCTTTGATATTCTTGGAGGCCACATGCGAGCAAGTATTATTCCTCAATAATGCTGAAGAGCAGCTGAAGAGATGCTGAAAGCCTTCGGCCAGGAATTCAAATATTCACCTACAGTGCTACAGTTCAGTGGCAGAGATGACATGAAAACGTTCATCACAAAGTCATCCATAGTCTGCTCCTTTCTTGCCACAGACACAACCTGATGCGATAGCACATTGCACCTTAAATAATCAAATACTCTTTATATCTATTTAAAATCAGCATGAATTTCTGTTTCCTACTGATTTAAACTGAGGTAAACAACTCTCTCGATCTGCCAAATCACTGGTTTCCTGCCACTTGTTTAAACTGCAGGCCTGCGGGACGACAGCTAATTTTAGTCACGCGTTTGCCCTATTGATTAACAGCTTTTACATTTAGTATAGCTAATCTGAGAGGCAGCTATCGAACAGAAGGGCGCCCATAAAAAGCAAAGACCGGACAGCCACAAGACCTCCCACTGAGGTTGGTGCCTGATGCCCACCAGCCAACCACTTCCACGCGTTACTGGTGGCTCGGGAAGCCTCTTCTCCAGGTAGTGCTCCTGCTCCCCTCTCCTGGTAGGTTTGTCGGCAGTTTTCTGGTATTACCGTTACTTCCCAGTAGACAAGATAACATCCCTGACACCTTTGTACACTTAGCTTAACGCTTCTGAGAAAAGTTAGAGTTGTCCTGCACAACTGCAACTGTCATGCTTCAGACTCCGGGCTCCGTTCGCAGATTCAGCTAACAGTAATCAAAATGCATCCTTTAGGAAAGATTATCAAACCAGGCTTAGGCAGGCCTAAAGCGGTGGTATCGGACAGTAGCAATCTGGTTGCCGCGATGCAGAGACTTGCACACAAGAGCAGTCAGTTAAACAGGAGTCTCTGGACTTCCGCGGTATCTAAACGCATTTTGCCCTCTGCATGGCGGTCTCGGCCTCGCACAAGCAAGCGGACTTAAATTTTTTGTGTGTGAGTGTGTGGGGCGGGGGGGTGACTGCAGCACAGACACACATGACTACAACCGGCTAGTGACAAATATAAGCCCAATGTGCGTTTCGCCATTTATAATTATCTGCGTATTCACCTTTTGACTCTACACACTTGCACTGACTCCCTAAATCATGAGCTCCTGCTAAGAAGCACACGTACTTAAGCGTGACCAAGCGAGCTTTTTAAACACTGGACAGTAGAAATAAGTATGTTAGCGTCTACTTCAAGCACTAAATCTTTTTCTCTATTTTAAAGCTAACACAGGGCAGAAAAATCTCAAACTCAAATGATTAAATTAAAAAAAAAAAAAAAACCCAAAACCCCGAGCGGGGAAAAGGGAACGTACAGCTAGCCAAACAAAAAAGATGTTTCTTTTCAGCTCCAGATTTAGGACCTAAAGTCAGACAAAACCAAGAATGCCTCAAAGTATTGTACTCAGCATAGAGACTTTAATTAGATAAGGTTACTTTGGGAATGGACAAAGCAAGCTAAGCCAGCACTGCAAAGTATTATCTTTCCTAAAGGCTTAGTGACAGGAGCTTGTGCCAGAGAACAGCTCTGTTAATTTAAAAAAAGAAAAAAAAAAAAAAAAGCAAGCTTTTACAGTTGTGTTGTTAAATAAACTATTAGCACGTTTGATTTCAAATATTTACCACCGAGTTACAGTAAAATCCTCCTGAAACTTCCAAATTCACTGCTTACCATGCATCCGTTACAGCTGTTTCTTCTCCACAGGGAGTAGCAGTGAAACGGTACTGTTATTTAGACGCATTAGTCTCTCAAGTACGCAAGCACACTTGCCGCTGTGCAAACAAAATACCACGATGAAAAGTGAAGTGGACCAAGGGAGTCGGGGGTATTAACAAGACGTGGTCCTTTCATAAATAACTTTAGTTATATGGTACCTGGCTGGAGACTTCAGAGTAAAAGAAACGAGTGTTGGCTACCCGATACAACCTGAAACCAGGAGAATTAACTTATTAACTTCCTATTAATCGTTTCCACCGCGCATATTTTGAACAGTATTTCAAAAAAGCAAACCAGCTCCTTTTTCTGCGTAACTGGAACGCTTCCCTGTACAGTAACTCTCCTGTACCACCTTAGCGCGGAAGCGCTGCTGCGCAGAAGTTTCAGTATGACTTACTCTTCTTTGTAATTCACACCAGTGCAAAATAGATCAGTGACATTTTCTGTATCAAAACACAAATTCAACTGAGGACAAAGAGCATACCCAAAACCGTTCAGGCGTTTTTAAACAAGAGCCTATCCCAAGCAGCTGGCAATACATTTTCAGAAGAAATTCATAACGCTCCGAAGAGAGCTAAAATATTTTAAGTTGTCTCTATGTTGAATCAATCGCTTTCCTGTGACTTTCTTTTCTGCTGTTTTCTACAGTCTAAAATTTTTAATGAAGAATTTAGGAAAGGGAAACCGATTTCCAGCCTCATGTGTTTTTTGAAACACACTACGTCCGCACCCCTCACAACCAAATGAGATTTAGATTTTCTTAACCCTTGTCTCATAACTTTTGTCCCACTGAAATCAGATTGAGCTGTTCACAGAATGATATGCTGGTCACCCTCCTCAACAGTGAAGCCTGTTTATTTCTGTATCAGTGCTCAAGTTCCTTCGCGTTAATACTGTAATTACTTTTTTTTTTTTAAACACCGATTTTAAGGTCTCTTTACAAAATGAAGGAAAGTGAGGATAGAGTCCTTCTAAATATAAGAACCAGGTCCAATGGGACTATGGTTATCAACATCTGTCCTTGTTAAATACATAGCTGAGATTTCAGCCTTTTATGCTTGGCACACGCTTCTGATACAAAAAGGATTTCCTAGGTACTTTTAAAACAGCATTTTTTTTAACCTCTTAATGCAAAATTACTATGTCCATGCAGCTGTGAGAAAGTATTTGCTTATACTAATAACACTGAATTTTACCCTTCCATAGCAGGCTTTTTGTCAATGCTCAGTTAAAATGAAACACTACTTCTGATCCATCAGATGCTGCAACTGCTATGGTTCTGTTTTGTCCCAGGAGCACAAATGAAAAGCTAGCAGCACTACTAACATATTGACGGGCAACGAGTAGCAATGTGCTTTTACCCAAGCAAAATACAGAGCAGCAGAATTTGTTTCATTTCTCTGTTTGTTTTTCTGGCGACTATCTAGTCTACATACTTACTGTTCTACTAGATGCATGTAACGGGCTGCATAGCACTCAAAACCAGTGATTTTACTTGCCTTTTGCTGAGAAAGTCCTACTTCCAGATAGGGCAACTTATTACAAAAGAGTAGTGACAAATCTCACACGAAAATTTCCTGGGAAATCTTGGGTGATTTCCAAGTGTCTTCTGTATGCATGACCATAGTCTTAAAAGAGAACAAGTCCTTAAGCGAATGGGCAAAACTTTCAGAAGGGCTTATTTCTGAGGACTAAGAGTAAAATGCATCCTTACACAGAGAGCAATCTTGAAAATTTAGGCTCCTTATGCTTAGGTAGGACATGAGACTTGTAGAAAAATTAGACAATTTATTTAGGAAGGTAAGTAGAAATTTTAGAAATTTGGCCCTACAATTTTTGATTCAGTGCCAAATCAATTCATACTGCAAGAGGCCGGACTCTGCACTAGGTTACACATTACAAATTAAACCAAATGAAACTTTTCTCCTGGCAGAAGACGACAAGCAGTCCAACGGAGTTAATTGTAATGTGTTAATAACGACCACTTGTTTAAATTCATTCCTGGTTAACCACTTTAGGCGCAGAAATCTGAAGGGCATGATGGGGTTTTTTTTGCATGTATTGATTGTGTCCCAAAAGTCTGAACTCTGCATGGAAAAAAAAATATACATATCTCTCCCCTACACACTCAGAGGTTACAGCATTGCATATGTTCGACTATAATGCAACCCATGTTAAAGCAGAACTTGAAAAACTTCCTCCCCGGCACATGATGCATCTTATTTCACTGACCGCATGGCACCAAGATGCAAGCAAAGATGTGAGATGCTGCTGAAGTTAGCATGCCAAGAGACACAGAAATAATACTTCAGCAGCACCAAGCGAGCGTGGGGCAGACTGCTAGCCCCTTTGCCTGCCGAGCCGTACCTTGCACCCCGTGATGCCCGGGCGGCCGTGGCACTAACGGGCAGAGCGCTTCACGGGGCCTCAAACCAAATCCGAGGCAGTAGGAAACTTTAATTCTGGCCCACTAGGAAATAGCCTAAAGAGGTGAGTAATCACTGGAGTCCCTCTGCGTTACCTCACATTGGGTTATTGACCTTAAGCTCTTCCTCTCCTCCTTCCTCAGTACTCCCTGACGCAAGGGCCTGGAGTATCCCATGACAAATAGTATGTGGCTAGTCCTCTCCTGCAGGACAAAAAACTCTGATAAAGATGCTGCAACCTCAGGGCGCGTGCTGTGGAATATGAAATTTTGACCAAACGAAGATAGTATGCGAAGGGGGAAAATAAATCAAGCCTACCGGGCTACTTTTCTGACACGAGCGTGTGGCACGCGTGGGAGGGGGCGGGGGGCTCACTGAAGCAGCGGGCACATCACACAACTCCTGCACTGAGCGTTTTATTTATTTTCCGCCAGCAACGACAAAGAAATAGAAAGGCTTTCTCCTGACGGCCATGCCGCCTACGCAAATGCTTTACCTGAACGACCAGGGCCTCAGAGAAACGCCGCGTCCCGCGGTATCAGATGAGGAGCGCCAAGGGCTCCGCTACGGAGGTGCCGTGGACCAAACCCAGGGCATCGCTCCCCCGGCCCCGTCTAGCATGGGAGGGGGCGACCGCCGCCATCACGGGAAACGGATGCGTATGAGCGATGGGATACAAAACTCATCCGCTCGCTCTGGCCTTCTTTTGCGGCTCCGGTGCTTTTCCCCCTCCCCGTACCCGAGCGAGCTATGGCAGCGTGGCAGGGGAAGACGACCGCTGCCCAGCGGCAGAGGAGCAAGGGCTGGAGCTCTTGTTAATGAAGAACATCAGCTGCTTCCACTGACCAGGGTCACCTGCCCTTCCCTTCCCCGTTCACCCTTGGGCTGCAAACCAGGCTGCCCCCGGGCCAGCTCATCCCAGAGCGAGCGAGGGCCAGCCCAGTTCGCCTGGCGGCTCAGGAAGCGGCGATACGTTTTGAAATAGTCCCCTTTAAAGGACAGCCATCAGTATGTTAAAAACACTCCTTAAAAATCAAGGATGTGGAAATCCAAGCGCTCTTCTGTTGTGGACAGTGAAGTAGCAGCATGTATTAAAAAAACAAACAAAGTGGTGGGGGGGGGGGGAAATCCCCCGCAAAATTTGCCAACTGCTTCAGTGAGAGTAGAGCACCAAGCTGCGCCTTAAAAGGACTGACATTTCTATATGCTTGAAATCTTCTGTACAGAGCAACGCATCACAGCTCCTGCGCTCAGAGGGGGAAAGGGTCAGAGCTCTATAAGGAACCGCCAGTAGCCCGAAGGAAAAAGCTACTAGTTACGTAATTCCTATCTATACGGTTACGCACATACACACGTACAGTTGTCACTGCCTGCAGAGAGAGGAGATTTTGCTCTGTTCGCTTTGGATTTGCATGTTTCGTTTAAAATGAAACAAGGCAGCCCGACTGTATTTCAAAGATGTCGCAGTTGCTCAATCTCTCCGAAAAATGCAGTCCCTTTAATGAAGTACCTAAACCTAAATTTAGCATGTCTAATTTAGCCATTCAAGTTCAAATACGTGGACTCTGATGCACCTACAATACATATGCTCAAATATATGCAAGCGCCAATGAAAACTTTTAGGGAGGTTGAAAGCTGGGTACTCAAGTCTGTCATATTCTCTACTGCAACACTCTCTTTCCCTTTCCTAGTAAGGGCACGGCAAGTTGTTAATCAAGATTTTGGTTCTCCAGCTAACGCTGTTCCCCTGTTGTAACTGCTGTCTAAAATCATGAACGCATCATAAATGATACTGCAATGCTTTGCATTATACATTTATGCTAAGTTATTATCAATACAACTTATATACAGGGCATTAACTATGTAATATATATTTATTACTCCTCTGCTCAGAAGTTCTATTGATTTCCTCCCCATCAAGTGCACACTACTTGACTGCAAACTACTAGGTTTACAACAGGATTATACACAGTCTTTTCTTACCCTACCTTAAAACCTCACTTTTCTTTTTCCATCCTAGCAGATATCTCACAGTTACAGTGAGAGCGCAGACTTTCTCTCACCCCATTAAATAATACTGGAGAGAGATAAAAAATGAAATCTCTTTCATTTTGTCCAAAAGGAAGAAGAACACAAACACCTCCTGAGGCTCCAATGCAGAACCCTGTGCTTAACCTTAATAAGATTTAAGCATGTGTCTTAAGTTAAGTATATATTGTAGCACTTTAGGTGACTTACATGTGCTTAAATCTCATAAAAGTTAAGCACATGCCTAAGCGCTTTTTTGAATCAAAGGCTCTGCCAAATAGTCTCTAAGATTTAACAGCGTTGTCTTCTGGCACCATCCACGCTTTTTCGCTGTGGGAGGTGACTAACCTCCACCTCAGCAGCAGCAGAGGTAAGCGTGTACTAGTCCCGCGGCCACCCCAGTCTGCAGTTTGTCGTACCAGCTGAAACTCCCTGTTTTCTGGCCACGTGGTGTCAAAGCAGCAACACCTCAAACTGGTACAGCTGAACTCAGGGGGCCTCATCTTTCAGGGCCCAAAGACGCCATCAGCACATGGCAACGGTTCTGTCTTCCTCTTGAACTCTCAAATCCATAAGCCTAGTAAGTTATTTTGCCCTCCAACCAGTAGGAGGAGTAATAATAATAATAGATAGGAGAATGAAAGCATTAAAAAATGGTGCAAGAATGGGATCTACTTGGTCAGGGGGAGCGAAGCACTCGCCCAGGAGGGCAGTTCAGGTGAGGTTCTCCTGATGGAGCTGTTAGCGACAAGCAGCAAGCCCACACAGGCACCAGGATTGCTAGGTAAAGCACGTCTTCTGTAAGGGTTGGTAAGCCCAGGCTTGCCAGGTCACCCAGGTCCATGCCTATAGACACCCGCAAAGGATGAGCAGGACCTCCACGAAGCTGTTGGTACTATCCTCCTGTGACCAGCTCCAAGAGGCCTCTCCACAAAACTCTGAGACTCAACTGGAAGGGCCAAAAACCTTGTGCATGCACGCACACACACACGTACCACACACACACACACACCGCCCACACTGGAGAATTACTCTCACCACCTTGCTGGTCAAGAACAGTTAAAAGGCTGATTTCCAGGCTTCTGTGCTGATCTTAAGAAGCGAAGGCTGGTAATCAATGCCAAGGAAGTGTCGTGCTTGCCAGCAACACAGCATCACCAAAATGTCGGGGGTAGGGAGAGAACCAAAAAAACACAGCCCTCCTTTTCCCTCCCCAGCCTCCTGCTACCCACGAATGAAAAGGGAAGAGAGAATAGTTGTCAGGTAACATCAACATCAGATGCCACAGGCAGTCATCAGATTTTCTTTCAGCTGCTTACCAGTGTGGCTCCTTTTATGTACCATTAGCACATTGGGCCCAATGCAAACCATGCCACAGACGTCACATTTCAGTTTACCATTCGGAAGCCGGATTCCTCCCTCGCTCGATAGCTCCTGGATCTTTCTGTTATCCACCATCTCGTTATTCTCAGCGAGGGGCTCTTCCAGGCTGCTTCCTTCATCATGAGCCCTGATCTCATCTTCCTGACACAGGGGCTTCCTGTCAGATTCCTCATCACTTTGCATTTCTAGCTTTACTGAATTTGCTGAAATAAAAAACAGTAATAATTAAAAAAATGTGTATTTTCTAAGTCCCCAACTGCTAATATCATGACAAATTTCTACTATTACTGGTATTGAAGCATAGTCTAGAGGCTCGAAGCAACACGAGGGCCTCACTGTGGCGAGGACGGTACATTTACAAGTTACAAATGAATCCTCCCTCACCTCAAAGCCTTTTTTTTTTTCTTCTTTTAAATCCCTTTCTCTTTCTCTATTCTACAGCTAAGAAATTAAGGCTGGCTGATATAGAGACCTACCAAAAGCTGTGGAGATTACATAGCAGGCTTGAGAACTGAATGCTGATCTCCTGCTTCTCAACCTGAAACACGAAAACCCTCTTCCTTCCTTTCAAGGAACCACCAAAGTTGCAAGAGCAGAGTACATCAATTGGACATAGACCCTACTTCCTCCAGATCTCTCCTGCCTTGAGTTAGCACACCGAGACACAGAAGTCTTCCAAAGAAACAGCATTTCACTATCACAATCAGTTCACGGAAACAAGCCCACTTCGCAAGCAAGACTGTGCAAAATGCGTGGACCTAATGAAGCTTGTGGGCTGTGTTGGAAATCTCCAGAACACCATGCTTGCACAGACAAGTTTCCTGATGGAGGGAAGAGAATCTCTATTCAAGTCTCTACTGCTTTTTTGCTGCTATCTTCTGATTCATGTAAATGGGACATTGCCAAGGCAAATAGACCTGAAGTGAGATGTACGCTCCTGCCTTATTTACATCTGCAAGAGAAGTAGGTACAGTTCAGGATCTTTCAGATCTGCCTGTTTAGCCCGATGGGCTCACCACAGTCTTCTGTGACCCTTAGGTCACAATCCAAATCTTCTATAACCAGCAAGAACTTGCGGGGTCAGCAAATCTTTAAAGAAAAATAAATGCACTGGGCTTTTTCACGTAGTGCTCTCAGCACTGGAGTGTTTTAACGACCAGGCACCCACATCTCAATGTTTTGACGATCGGCGGAAACTGCTGAAAGGACTGCCCCAGAGTCACACTCTCCATCCACACAGTCATCCAGAAGGCAAGCCCACGTGCCTGTTTCCATAAGCCTTGATCCTGCTGAGAGGTTTTAAAAGGAGGTCATTCAGCCTTCATATCTAAGCAGTCTTTGACCTCTGTACTAAGGCCATTAGCACGAGTGCCGATGACAGCCCTGGATCTGGAAGGCAAACGTGTGCCCTGGGACTGGCCGGGTGTCCCTGCGCTCCTCGCAGGTGTGCTCTGGACCAGCCACTCGCTTTGCCTAGGCTTGAGAACCAGACAGCAGAACAGAACTAGAAGTAAACGTGTCTCATCGGTGTAAGTCGGTGCAGTTTCAAACCGCTGTCCTGGTAAAATCAGAAGAACTAACCCTATTAGTAATACTCTCTTCTGCATCCTCTTTTCTCTCCCTTCCTTCCCCCAAATTCATAGTTAAATAAAACACACGGCGCAGAGACTGATGTCGATGTTGCAATTCTGAACCATCATTGTTACCACTAGGCAAAGTGTAATGAAAGGGACACAGGCACCAGAGACCAAACAATGGCAAGACGCTGCTTTTTAATCATAACATTGTTGAAATACATCTTCCACTATTCATCAAGGCGTTAAGGGGAGCTAAGGAATGAAAGTACTATTACAGCAAAGTCCATCCAGAACAAGGACACAGACCACAGCAGACGCGTACCAGCACAGGCTCCGTCATCAAAACGTTCTATAACTACGAAATATCTGAGCACTTCATTTATAGAAGGGAATTGATATTTTGTTGCCACAGAGATGCATTTATTGTTAAAAAAAGAAACAACGGCACACAGAGAGCTCAACTGTGACTTAGCTACAACCGCCGCTGAGGGGGCAGCGCACAGCTGTACTGTCCTAGGCGCAAGCCGGCTATTTCCACCTACATGTGACGCGGTAGGAAGAACATTGGCCCCCAGGGACAGCGCTCTGCTCCACAGTGCTAACCTTGGGACAGATAGTTCACATTGGGAAACACGTAGAGGAAAACAACTTCTTGCACCCAAACGTGGTCATAAAAAAAGACCTCTCATGTTTTGTGTGATGCTACCCCCCACAGAAGGCCAAAATACAGTTTTCTAAATAGCTTCCCCTATGAGGTAACCACCACCTCAACGAGTAGAAGAAGAAAGGCACAATTAGGTCAACAGGAGGGTGTTTGCACGGAGAAGACTCCACGAGGGAAGTAAACACGAGGATCTAGAGAACGTTAATTACTCCACGCCACAGAGCACGCGTCCTCCGCCTGCAAACTTCCCGCTGGGGCCAGCGCGAGGAGCCTGCCCCCATGGAAGCTCGGGAAGCAATCTGACATCTGCTGCGAAGCCTGCCCGCGAGCCGGTGCTGCGGCATAGCCGTGATATCCTCCTCCTAACCCGGAAAACAGACCCTCGACAGAGGGCTCAGCGGAAGGGAGGAAGAGCAGGAGCTCTGCCAGCTCTGAAAACCGAGGTCCTAGGCCCATCACCCTGCGTAAAGCACACGTCTGCGATTTATGGACAATTTTAGAGCTAAAGAGCAGCAGTTCTCTCTAACAATAGCAGCCTTTTGGGGTATTTAGCAAGTCTGAGAGTAAAGCCCAAATAAATGGTTTGCTGTCTGCGGAGGGATTCAATACACTTGGCCACACAAGTAACTATAGTAGAGCCAGGAATAGAGCTCTGCTCTCCTCACATAAAACCTTAGGTGGCTACCACCAGACCATGCATTCTCCTTGCACTGTAATACACAAAATAACCAAAAAACCCTCATACCAATTGTGTGTATTTATATATACTCGCAAGAGAGGGAGAAAGTGTTTGCACTTTACATGTCTCCTTACATGACTTGTATAATTTTTTGTCTCCTCAGCTTTGACACGGAATAATAAACACTTGACTGCAATGAGTGCTGAGCACCTCTAGTTCCCATGCAAGTCTGTGCAGCTCAGGTTGCTCAGCACCTATAAAAGCAAGGGTGTAAGAGCTTACAGACTGGAAGATCACTTACTTTATCTTGCCCTAGCGTTCTGCTGAATGCTGGCTTTCACCCAATAGGATAAACAGCACAACAAAACAGAGCGAGTTGTTTGCTGAAATACAACCTTCCCAAACACTCGCTGCTCCCAAACTCCCGAGAACATAGCTCACAAAGCCTAAATAATTCCTTGCACATCTTGAACAATACTTCAGCTATTCGGCAAAGTTGTACAGCTTATTAACTATTCTCATTTCCCTCACCCTTACACACATACGCCGCTGCCTTTGCGATTTTCAAAAGCCCTCCGCTAGCTCTTGTTGCTGTGCAAAGGTTTCCTTCAGCTGGGACGAACTGCAGGTCTCCAAGGAGGGGAACACTGGTGCAGCAGGGATCACCTCAGCTCCGCGCGAGGGCTCTGCTAATCAGGTCATCTCCGCTGCCTTACATCATACTGCCGTATATATTAGGCCGATGTGATAGCCTGCACACAAACACGCACTTAAATTGCATAGAGTTTATTTTCTCTGTTCTCAGCCAGCCGTCGAAACTACAATTGTTTTTATGGAACTGTCTTTGTTTTCACCTGCAGCCACAAACTCAGAGAGAATAATGAACTTTGCTACAAAGAGAAAAAAAGCATTAAGGGATGTTTGTGGCTACCCTGTATCACGCACAGTCTCCACATTAAAATTTCACCCCAGGTTCCCTTGCCTTTCTTGTTCACGCACTTGCTAAAAGTGGCAGGCTTTCTCATTCCTCGGCAAAGCAAAGCAGAAATAAGTAAATGGATTTTTTTTTTAAGTTTTTGGCACTTTCCCCTAAAAAAAAAAAACACAGCAAAAGAGATAGCAAGGATAAACTGCAATCCAGCTTACCGCAAAAGCAAGAATTTGAAGTCAAACATTTCCCCCCAGTTAATTCGAGTTCCTTCCACTTTTTCCCAGCCTGTATCACATACCTCCTGTCCATAACAACACCTGGTGGGAGAAAGAGATCAGCAGCCACAAAAGCTTCTACCTACGAACAAGAAACTAATGGGACATATTTAATAGACCACATGGCAGTTTTTCTTTCCTTTCTTTTCCATAGCACCAACCACTTGATCCTGAATCACACTTTATCCTGAGTGGCCAAATTGAAAACAATTATTGTTAATGTCTCATAACTGCTAATTAATCTGCAGTTCCTTATTAAACAGCATTTTGGCAAGGCTGCAGTACCAAAATATTTTCTTCACCCACAAATTAGTGCTGCTACAAACCAGAAGTTGGATGATCCATCTAAGAAAAATATACCTAGTATTTCATCCTCTGTCACGGAAATTTGTTTCCCTCAAAAGCGATATCTGGAAAAAAAAAAGTCCTCACGGCTTGCTGAGAGATCTGATGGGCTGCAAAGCACAGCACTGGTCATCTTTTTTGGAAAAAAAGCAAGCTAGAGTACGATTCCCACTACGGAATACAAATCCTTCTGTAAACAGCACAGGGAGCAGGCAGCAGGACCATGCCCCTCCGTCTCCTCCGCTGTCGGCTGTCCTAGGTCATTGCTTATTTTGTCTGTGGCCTTGGAAAACCAGGCTGGCTGCTGTCACCAAGGGTTTGTGGTCTCCAGCTAGAGGCTAGCCTTTCCTGGCAGCAGCAACGCACCACCACGCTCTTCCTGTTGCCCCAGGAGCAGCCGAAAAAGCAAGCCTGGCCCCTCAGCCTTGCCGTGCCTCTTCCCCGATTCCTCTTCTCTCGGCAGCAGGAAACGCCTAGCTTTGGCCCGGCTTCAGATCCTCATCCTTGAGGAAGCAGAATTCAAACCTGCCGCCCCCGAAGAGCCTTGAGGTGGCTCCGTGGGCGAACGCAGCGAAGGACGCTTGCAGTTAACGCGGACACAACACGTTCTCGAAGGAAGCACGGCTGATAGCGGGGGGCGGCCGGGGCGTTAGCTCTCCCAGGGTCTGCTCCAGGTTCCCGGTCCGCAACACGACAGAACGCAACATGCAAAGCCCGGATACCGCCGCCTGCCTTCGCCCCAGAGCTCCCACCAGCGCAAAGACGTTAAGAAAACGTGACTACAGCAACACAATGGCAGGCAGCTACAGCGCAGCCTTCTGCGTATCAGCTTGTCAGTGGTCACTGACACTGGCTATTTTAATCACAAACTTCTCCTAGGCAGTAGATTAATGACATAGCTAATTGCCAGCTAAAGACAAATACGAAATGACCCCAATTCCTCCACGTTTTGAACCTGGGTGTCTAGTTCCCGAACGCTGCAACGCTCAGAAGCGGAGCCCCTTTTCCACGCTATTAAAAGCGCTCAGTAGAGGTGAGCGGAACACACTTAATTTTAAGAGCTGGGATGACAAACTGACAAATGTTTCGTAAAATGAAAATTAAGGGGCGGGGGGAGAGCAGGGAGTGAGAACTCCTCAGTCTCGACTGGTTTTGAAAATCCAAGGTAAGGAATGCCAAAAAGTGGAAACTATGAGGCGCTGCCTCTTGTTTACTCTAAGAGCACTTTGAGTTCAAAAAGGGTCCTTAAAGAGGGTGTTTACACCACTCTAGAAGTGTAGTGAGACTTTAATGCAAGTTTAAATATACTTTGCTCCTGGAACAATACGAAGGGGTCTCAGTGAAAAGAAAACTTCATCTGGGAGTTTCTTGCGGATGGTAAAATTTGGCTCTTAATTCATGAGGCTTTTCAAATCAATTTTGGCTTTATCGGGAGTTATTAGATGTGTAAACACTTAATCTTCCCTTTTTAAAAAGGCATGCGTATAAGGGGTGTGAATGCCAGCTGGGCAGAGGTAAAATTGAGGGAGAAACCTGTTCTTTTGTTATCTCGCAGCCACAACGGGAGACAACAGCACTTGGCAAACGGGTCAACGTTAAGAAACAAGTTAATTCGAAATTCTGTTTAGCTCCTGAGAAATAAACAGGCCTCCCCTCCTCTTTTTGCTATTTTGGTGCAAAAAGTTCAAAGCCGCGTAGGTGGGATGCTGAGGAATAAGGAAAGTCAAGTCTGCGCAACGGTACCGGCACGAAACCAGCTTCTTCAGGTTATATAACTGCAATGTCGAAGATGGTTTTTAAATAACACCTGAGGGTAACACCACCCTAATAGCAATTTAATGGCAACTGCTTCAGTTTGGGGATCGAGAGGTATATTTCAAGAGTTCAAGTTCTGCTTTCACAGTTGATTGAGGTTTTCTGAAGGCTCGGAGAAAAGCGAAGCTGCATCTGCATGGAACAAATGAGGGTGAATGTCACCTGCAAAGAAAGGGAAATTACCCAACTCTTTTCTCAAGTCAAGTGACAAAAGCCTGAGTAGGGCCTCTTACATTACACATGGACATCCCCGATGCTGGGTGTCAAATTTCTTTAGCGCAAGCTGCTGAAGATTAAGCTTTTGGCCACTGAGCAAGTGAGACTCTTAGGTGGTGACACCATGTTGTCACATTGACTTCAGCAGAGATATGTCAACTCATAACAGATAAATCAAGCCAAATACTTTATAACTAGCACTAAGAGGAAGGAGAGAAAGAAAGAGATTCAGAAGGGCTGTGCAGATTTCTTCTCAGCATCCTCCAAATGGGATTCTTCAAGCATGCCTACATGGAGCTGGTTAATACTTCAGAAACTCAGTGAGAAATCATTAGCTTATTTTGGCATCCCTAAAAATTTTAGTTTTCACACTGAAGAAATCTCAGTTTAAGCCTGCTCACTCTGATTTTTTTTTTTTTAACTTCTTGTTAAATGCAACAGAATACTTATTTCATATCTTCTGGAAGTGTTGCGTCATAAGCGTAGACTAACAGGTCTGTTACACCCAAGTTCAGCTTAAATTATGATGGGCCTGCATAGCATAGCCTAGCTTCAATCAGGCTTTAGTCGGTAAATCGTGCTTGCCATGTTCCTGCTCCCCACCCCTTCCCCTGCCAATCCTTTTTACTGGCGCCAGTGCTAGTGGAACTGGGTGAAAAACTGATTTGACTGAAAACCAACCCTCCTGAGAAAGTCAACCGTTTTCACCTGGATCAGGCCCCTGACCTGGCTGACTGTCTGCCACAAGAACTGCAGTGTTGAAACAAGCAGGGGTCAGGGGAGGACAGGGCACACCAGCTTTAGGATTTAGACCAGCTTTGGCCGATGTGCAATGGCACCCTCCATTTCACCGAATACCTTCGGTAGCAACATTTTTAAAATACCAGTCTCTTTCTCCCAACCCAGCTGTCCATTGCCAGACACAAGGAACGAGGACTGCGGTAGTGAAACCTGTGGAACAACTTCTATGCTCAAATGACTATACAAGCTTGTACAAACACTCAACATGAAAAGACCAGAGTTACAATTGGAAGGGCTCTGATTTAAGCAAATAACATCCCAAGTGCAGTATTAAGACCTGAAATATCTTCTCCATCATAGGACAAAATTCTAGTGGTTTTAATGGTTTTGATCTGGGTTCAATTGAGAACCCTGCTGAAGTCCAAAGGCTGAGACAGCGAATAAGCAGCATCTTGGTATGAGCAAGGACGGCAGTGTCTTCACCAGAATTTGCCCCAAATGCCTAGTGTTTAGGAATGACTGTTTGCTCACCCCAAATCACCCATGCTGAACCTCTATCCAGCAACAGTAGGAACTCTAAATTGAATATATATGATTGCTCAGTGTTGCAAGATCCCTCTCCAGAAGAACCTCAGGCCAAATTTCAGCCACAAATGTTTGCATGCAACTTGTATTTACACGAGCAAGAATCACGTATTCGTATCCTAGGGTAAGAAAAGTAGTTCTGACGACCCATCCTCCCCTGCCTTTTTTTCCCTAAACTTACAAAGTAATTATGCTGCAATAAGTATTGTATTCAACATGTTACAAGGCTTCTGCCTTGTCTATAGGTGCAAGGAAGAGCTTCCTCACCTCCCCATCCCTCTGCTCGTTGGAAGTGTCAGAACCCGGCCCCAGCAAAAGAGGAGCACAAGGCAGCGGTACCTGGTTCCCAGCTGCTGTGTCCTCCACTGATGCTCAAGGCCAGGCCAGCTATTAGGCTTGCAGCCATGGATGATTTTTCCCCTCAGGTCAAATTAGGAGATGTTGCAGATGGTTTTTTGTTTGTTCTGCTACTTTTGGGGTTGTTTTGGCAGGGGAAGAAGGAAAAGGGTTTTATTTTTATTTTTCCTCTCCATCTTCTCTTAGCACGAAACCTACTTTTTGGGGCAAATTTCACCTAGCAAACTCTGTGCCCTTATGCAAACCCTGGCCAGCCCCAGCACCCTCTCGCCTCATCTCTCCTGCTCTCCTCCTGCCGCATACCGGGCTCACGGAGAAGTTCTGCCTTTGTCTTAATGGCTTTAGGTTTGTTACAGAAGGGCAGCGACGTCTCAGGGTGGGGGGGGGGGGCTGTGGTGTGTAGCAAGCGCTCGCCAGGGCCCCTTTTCTTTGTAAACTTTTATTTCACAGTTAGCAGGAACTGCAGGAGGCAGGCTGCGGTGACGTGGGTGGTCTTTCACAGCCCCTTCCCTGGCCTATCTACAGCAAGGCTCTGACTGTCTGCAGCGCGTGCAGAGGGAGGAGGAAAATCAAATCAGGTTCACTCCTTTCACGGAAAGGCTTTGTCTCTCGCTACCCTGGTTTACGATGAGACTGCGAACACCTTATGGTTGTCAAGGCTGGTTCAAATTCTAAGATGGGAGCAGAAGAAACGTTTACTCATTGAGCAATGACACAACAGTCACCTCTCCGTGCATTTGCTAAGAGCTTGCTGTGAGTTCTATACGGTACCCAAAACTAGAAGTTTGTAATGGAAAATGCTGACAAACTACAGCTATATATGGATCGTCTCTTCTCTCTTATAAACAAAGTGATTTATAACATCCATTTAAAGTGACCAAAACCTCATTGCTCACTCATTGTCATCTCTGCTTCTTAAAAAGCGCACGACTTCCTCAGTTGCCTTCCAACGTGCACAAAGAATAGTAATTATATCAGTAACGATTATTTCATTTATAAAGAACTTTCCATCAGGAAGAACTGGCACTATATTTGAAAATATACCTGACGGAGTTCTTTGAAGCATATGGCATGACTCCCCTGGGTTTGGACCAGGCATTTTTCTGTATTTTCTATCCTTGCCACTGCATTTTCAGCATTAGAGGCATTGCCTTAAATAAGTGAAAGGCTTTCATTACAAGTTCCACCCTCTGCACTATTCACAGCCTTCAGAGAAAGATTTATTTATTTTCAATTATATAAACTCCAACTCATCTTAATGCAACCTGACCTAGCCGCATTCTCCTCCTACAAAGGAGGCCCCTCCCCTGACTCATCAACCCATGGAAAATTATAGGAAAAGCACCCGTCACAAAAATATTTTCTTTGTCACTAAACTGTAAAAAGGAGATTAACAGAGAAACCTGTTCCATGTATGTATTTATCTGAATCAATCTGCACCTTTGGAGGCAGGTGACTCATGCGAAAGCACGGGCAGATCCCCGGGGTCCAGGAATGCTTCAGTAAAATCCAGTGGAGCTACAACCACTGGCAGCACTGCACCACTCTGAATGTTGGAGTGCATAATTTGTTACCACGCGTTGCACAAAAGCATTACTGTATTAGTTCCCACTTTGATAAAAGAAGAAAAAAGTCATAGTTTTGCCTAACCACAGTGTGACTGTACAAAGTTTAATGAAAACTCCTAAAAGCCAACAGTATCTCTGTAAATGCAGAGTTCTGCCAACACAGCGCTGCTTTGAGACCTCTATTTTTACTTGAGATAAATGAAAAAGTGTGCTTCCCTTGCATTTTTCTCCTTACTGCTTTCAGATAGCCAATGGGGACCAGGATTTTGGTATCTGGGATGCAGAGACACCAATTCACAGTTCTGACACCCCAGCAGTACTCCAGTGAATATAGTCCATTAAGGCTAGACTCAAAGCACAGAATTCACCTACATCTGAAGCTACTTGTCAAAGGACTATTCCCAGAACCAGAACCCATAGCAGGAAGGTATATTATAAGGATGGCAGAATCTGGTTTAGTCCCTTAACTTTTCGAAATACAAAACATGGAAAGATTTATACTATTTTATCACCACCTTCCCCTTTCAAAAGTCGCTTTAAGAACCTCAATCTGTTCAAGCCCAACATTTAATACATTAAAAACGGGGGGAGGGTATCTATGTTGCCTCATTCCCACAACTTAAAACACACCAGCTATTAAAGCAGCAAGATATTTAAATGACTATTCATTCTGATTTTTTTTCTTTTTTTAAGAAACGCTAGGCTTTCACCTGTATCATTATTATGTAGGCAGTGACAGATGGCAATGGAAAAATATAAAATAACTCTTAGAGTATTAACTTTTTTTCAGTGCCGTATGTGTCAGATTCTTTAGCATAAATAAATGGCATTACACAGTCTCATTAAATCTATACATCTGTGTAGTAACTTGCAATTTATGGATATTTTCTGACACAATGTTCAAACCAACAGGTTTAGCTCACATGTTTCTTTTCTCACCATGCCGTCTCTAAGTCACCAGAAAAGCAAACAAAAGCAAAACCCTACAGTAAATATTCCTGAAGAATTCTAAGAGAAGATTTGCTATTCATCGTCCGCACATATTCAAGGGAATGAGAAGGAAAGAGGGTGGTGGGATCACGGAAGGAAGGGGCTGGAGGGAGGTGGCAAGTCAAACAGATAATTAGATACATAAAAAACCTACATAGCTTGCAGGTAAAAGAACGTTTCTTCCGTTTAAATTAAAACAATGACAAGAATAGAGGAAGAGGAGGAATATTTTCTTGTTATCCATGACTCAAAAAGCGCACCCCACGTTTTCACTACAGCGCCCTAGAGTGCCCTGAGTGAGCAAATACTCAAACAAGACTTCTCAAACAAGAGAGGACTAGAGATCGTAGGACTGAACCCCAAACTGAAGCGTTTCAGTCCACTGCAGAGTTTTCCAATACCCCAACACCTAACAAGCTGAAAAATCCTGGAAATAGCCCTGAACTCCACTCTCAGTATTACTCCAGAAGCTTCAGCAGGACGGAGACCTAGCAGATTTACGGACTCAAGTGTCTCCGTATCATGAGTGCCTCCTCAATAGATACCCCGAGCTCTCTCCTGAGCTTGTCCCACCCCACGTTCAGCCACGCACCTAGCCGTGCTGAGGGACGGCACGACTGTTTCATTTGTTTGTTCGGTTAGCTGTAAAAGCCACGCGTGTCCTTTGTTTTACGAAGGGGCTGAGGCTGGGCAGCTTCAAGGAAGGTCCTTGCTCGCGCTGCTCTAGCTTCTGGGTCCCGCGGGGAGACTGCTCCTCTCAGGGCAACAACGGTGGGGAAAGGCTCCCGGACTGCAAGGTGAGCAGGGCCCAGAGGAAGGCAGAGCAGCAGAGAGGACGGCTGGCTTGCAGCTGGGACAGGCCTGAGGCCCACAGTGCTAGGAGCATGAAAAGCTCTTCCTCAGGATCCAGAGCAGGCAGGAGTTGGTGCAACGTAGGGAGCCATTTAAAGCGACTGGATTAGAAAGCAAGACTGGAGGGAAGAACCGGCCTTGCAAGGACACAGTGGGAAGGGGCAAGCCTTTTCATTTTCACTCTTTCACTCCCAAATTCTGAGTTTTTTTCTACTTAGAGAATGACCTTGTTTTAATACAATATGCCTTTAGAAAATGGAGCGTTTTGGAACGTCCTGGCATGCTCTCTAGGAAGGAGAGCTGTAGCCAGCTCTGGTTCAAGGCCCAGCCTGACCTCGGGGCCCGTTACAGTCTCCAGCATAGGGCTCCCAACGTTGCGTTTGGAGACAGCCACGTACTCTGCAGGAAATCAGAGATGGGACCACATCACGGCACTCCTCGTGCAGTAGTGGCAACTCCTTTCTCAACTACGGTCACGGCACCTTTGAGCTGTTCTCTTCAGGATCTAGAAATACCTCCAAAAATATCCCAATGTATCAAAGAACACAGTTCTCTGAACATCAAGCCACATCTTACAGACAAACTCAACCCTTCACATATGCAACACATTCCCCACTGGAAATCTTAAATCTGGCACGAGCAGTAACTTCTGCCCTTCAACCTTTTGTCTCCTTGGGTAAAGGATCTGCTGGAAGCTATTTATGTACTGGCTCTTTTCCTCTAGGAGGAGCTGGTATCTCTGCCTATAATTAAGATTGCTTGACACTTCCTACGATAAGGCCCTGTTTTTACTTGCTTATCACTTTGCCAGAAACAATTCAGGCTGAAATTTGTAGGCATTATTTGAATTTTTGTGTGTGAAATCACAATCAAAACAGTTCAACTGGCTCTGACAAGGTTGGAGAAAACAACATCACTAGTTCTTGTGTTCAAGTAAGTCGATCCATGACCAGCAAAACTAACGAAGCCTGCTTTTCTGCAGATTTGTACCCATAGTTCCTTTCAAGCACTCCTTCCTTGCAGGAATCCCAGCTCAGCTATCTGCTGCCAAACAGAAAGACTAACATCCGAGTTCAGCTTGCTTTGCGTTGTTTTGGAGGATGGGTCACGTGCATTTAAAAATGATTACTCACTGCAATGAAAAGTTTAAAAAAAGAGAGAGAGAGAGAGAGAGAGAGAGGAAAGAATTTGGCATCCTAAGAGCCTCACTTATGCACTCTTTAAAGTGCATAATTCCATCACCGTACTGTACATAGCACACAATCTCTGAGGAGTAATTATCCATGGATTGGAAGCCAGTGTGAATATACACACAGTCAGTCAATATTATGTTGTGCTTGCTGCTGCTGCCTTTTTTTTTTTTTTTAAATCAATTTTAATTGTTGAGGATCTATTTGTGCTAACAAAAGAGAGTGAACCGATTCTGGTCGGATAGATTTCTGGATACGGAAAATGAGCGAGCAAAACATGTGAAAGTACTTACTGTATTACCAGAAATATTTATAAATGGCTCTTCCCTCCCTCAGCTGGCAGAATATCAAAGCACTGAGGAAACAGCATGGATGGTTTTTGAAGGGATGGAGAAAGCAAAAGTCCACTCCTCCATCATCCACCTGAGATAGCAATGCCACAGGGCTCCATCAGAAGCCCAGACTGGAACTGCTCTAATAGTAAAACCTCCCCCCTTGTCCGAGGGCTAACGTTATTCTGAGTGCAAACTGCATTAGAAAGGATCACAAATGAGCCTCTACAGGGAATATATTAACGTGTCTATTGGATTACAAACAAAAGGCCCAAGCTTTTTGTAGTTCAGGTGAGACCCCCAGGACGAGGGGTGATTCCAACTGAGCACCATCATATTCGATGAAGGCTTGATACCAGCATAGACCAAGATCAACCTCGACTCTTTGCGCTCGAGAGCGGTGCATCAGCAACACAAAAATGTGGAAATAAGTACATTTTCAAAAGAGAACTAGAATAAGGTGCAACGATTCCCAAGTTAGCTCACACACGTGAAAACGCCGGGGGGTCCTGATTCAGTGCGATACTTAAGCAATCACTGGTCTTCAATGTTAAAGTCAACAGGACTTTGGTACATACATAGGTAATTAAATGAATTCATCATCGGGCTGAGCAGGCATGTTCCAGCTCACAAAAGCAATGAAAGGACATTGTGCAGGAAGAATGAAAAGCCTTAAGGAAAGGATTAGTAGTGTCACAAGTTAAACATCCCCTCCCTGATGACATACAGGATCGGGTCAACTGTGCAGACAAGCGAGAATGCTGTAGCATGAAGTTAGAAATGGTATTAGACTGCTCCAACTACTGCATGTAGTAACATTTTAGATAACAAACAAGGAATATTAATGTACAATAAGTGATATTTTAATACCTTTCCTGCATATAAGAGCTAGGGATTTTTCAGTGTTTAACTGCACGTCATTTCTATTCCATATCTCCTACATGGCTGTTTTAACTTACCTAGCAGATTTAAGTAAAAGAAATAACGATACATTTCTCTCTACAATCAGCCTCTGAAACCCTGCAACTCTTGCTTTACAGTTATAAAAATCATAACCTAGGTGGGCTATAACCTCATAGTGATATGCTGTCATTAAGGCTACTGAATTACATCAAGTAACATAGAAGGACTTGAGTGATAACTCTACCCCACTAATTTAAAAATAGTTAATAGGCATTTAGTGACAATACAAACACAGCTCAGTTATGCAGTACTAAGTTACCTACCACTAGTTATGACCACTCTTGGTCTTTACAAAAATAATCACAGAATGCATTAGTTTTAAATCCGTCTTAACCTACACTAAATATACAAGTTCCTCAGATCATTACGTCTTCTCCTAAGTACAGGAAATATCAAGAATTTACAGTAGGTCATTTGGGTACCCTCGCTCACAGCAAGCAGAAAGCAGTTCAGTGCCTGCTGAAATAATTGCCAACCAAGGAAGAGATAAAGATATAAAACAAATTTATTGGCTGTCTAGCAGACTTTACATTCAATTTGCTCTTGTCACATTCTTATCAAGTGTATGTACCTGCACAATTCCAGTTGCAAAGGTTACGACCAGCACCTTGTCAGATTCAACTACCTCGGTGCCAAATTTCATCTGAGGGGTTCGGAGGAGCAGTATGTATAGCCCCAGGTAGGACATATAATTTTATATATCACATGCAAGGCTTCATTTATCTGCTTTGTGTGCACAGTGAATCCATTGATTTCCTTTAACGTTCCCAAACATTCATAACCCCCATTATTCACGCATATACGCTCACCACTCCTCGCAGAAAGTGACTTGTTCATATAAGCAATTCCTTGTTACTACTCGGTTGCCAAGTTTCTGGCCTGGGGCTTTGGGATCACAGGCTTCCTTAAAGATACTATCAACATGGGATTCTCACTCTTGGGGAAGAGTAAAGCATCTACCATGAGGCCGAGTCTGAGACGATGAAAGCTAAGATTCATTTTAGACGGCCGTACCCCGCACACAGAGCTGGAATATTCCAAACTCCGACTCTCGGTTCTGCTGGGAGCCACAGGGAAAAAGGGGAGTTTGCATTGACTGCGGAAGACAACAAGAGATAAATAAGCATATGGATCAAACAGAAATAACAACAGTTCATTTTTGCTATTGAAATAATTTGAGTTGACTCAAAATATTTACTTGACCAAAAATAAAAGGAAGCAATTTGGAGTTGTGTAACCCTCCTTTCAACTGCTGCCCTTTCTGAACTGAAATGGATCATTTTGAAACAAAGATGGGAAAGTTTTCTACTTTCAAACATCAAAAGCCATTCTGGTGTTACTGAAGCATTTTCTCCCCCAACATTTTCATCGCGCTTGACTCAAATTTCAGTTTGGTCCCGCTTACAAGCCGCCTTTTTCGACGAATTTATTTCTCGACAATTCTACGTAGTGGTTTTGCCAGCAAGCCCATTCCCAGGAGGCACCGACGATGCAAGCCTACCTCAGGCCACGCTTCGGCATCAGGAAGTAAAGCAGCGCTGAATTTTTTAGAGCTAGGAATTTCTAAAATAGGCGTTGTTTAAAAAAAAAAAAAACAGAGAGAGAGAGAGAGAGAGAGAGAGAGAGAGAGAGAAAGAAGGAGAGAGGGAGGGCAGGCGAGCGCACAGGCGTGCTGTTGAGATCAGGGAAGCCAATACTGACTGCTATAGGCATTCTAGCTAATTTATATATTTATAAACTGAAATTATAAAAGCCCCTCACTTTTACCTGGGCCCTGAACTTCCACTGCAAGTCAGTTAAAGCACTTTTCATAAATCCTGCTTGGCATCAATTTGCATCTTTAGGTGCCTATTCACACATTTAAACTGGAATCTAAGTCTCTCTATAACTCAGTTCATCTACAAAATAGACATTGTAATTCTCTACCTGAACAGGGATTCGAGGACAATAAATTGATTACTGTTTGAGAGATTCTCAGGTGCTCAAGTCAATGGAAGCAGAAGCAAACCCTAATTCAGTGCAAGTGCTATACCCTGCTGATAGTAACCCCAGGACTTGTAAAGCAAGTGCCTTCTCTATCAGAGACGAGGTATATCTGCCTGCAAAGAAGCTTGCACAGTTTGCACTCCGTGTATTTTGTCTCAAGCTTGCAGCAGCAGCCTGCCTCTTTCACAAGCCCTTCAGAAACAAAGCTCTGTAAAACCGTATATTCATGAAGTTCTCTAGGGCTGGGTTCAATGAAACTGATGCAGAAAAACTTGGTCCTTAAATTCTAGTGACAACTAAAGTTTAACACAGGTTGCAAGGAACAGAAAGAAAGGTAGGACTTTGCATATGTTTGCACAAAAGAGGAATTGTTAAGTGAGAGGGAAAAACTGTCCAACGTTAATGTCTTTTAACATGACCGTGCCAGTAGAGTTGTCTTTCACAAAGACCATATCACATGCTGTTGATTCCATGACTCATTATTTCCAATGTTAGACATGCTCAAAGAAAATTATGGCTGGATACTATGCTAAGCAGGAAAACTAATTTGTGTCACTGCAGCAAGTTTTTCTTGTATTGCAGATAGAAGACAGTGCCTAAAAAAAACCCAAGAAAAATCAAATTCTGGCTCTTCATCTAAGGCAAAACATGACACTAGTAGTAGTTTGGAAAGAAAAAAAAGAGGTAATAGATATATCTACTAGAATAATATCTGCTTGAATAGACACAGAAAATTAATTCCTACCTAATATTTAATATATTTTATTCTTTCTCTCAGGAGTTAAACATAGGGTATGACTAGCACTGGCTGCAAAGGGCAGGGGTTCATTTCACAGAAAATGTCAAGGCTTTCATTGAGGGAAAAAAAAAAAAAATCACAAAGATGTGAGAAAGGCCCAGCAGAGTAGAAAATCTTATCCTCTCTGGGCTCTAGAGTGAAGGTTCAAGCACTTGCTCAGATTGATTAAACCCAAGCTTTCTGCAGCACTGCTCTATCTTCTATCTTCTAAATTATGCGATAGCTGGCAAGGGTGTTGATCGTATATTTGTTTTGACCAGAAATTCCATCTGGATTTTTAAAATCTTCTTAACCTGTATTAAATCAAGACTTGCACACATCTGCAGACAGTTTGGATTTCTAGACACCCAAGCTTTCCAGCAGGAAAAAAGCTTCTCTGAATAGTTTCCCACCCACTCTAGCAGCAAGACTGGCAACAGAACATTTGTGCCTGTGCTTTTGGATAAAAAAGGTGCAACGTATATGGCTGCGCATATGCACTTTTCTGCTGGTGAGATTACGTTCTCCTCAGTATGGGTTTGGTTGTGCCTGCTCAAAAAAATACCACAGCATCCGGAACTGACCAGAACACTGTCTGTCCAGTAGCCCAGCATCACAGGTTTTAGCGAGGAAATGCCTACGTTGCTCTATTTGCATGGTGCTCTGCAGTGCACCCACTGCCATCAAGAGGAACGTTGCCAGTGTATGTTCTCAGGAAGGTCTGAAGACACAAGCCCTGAAGAGCTGCCAGTTATTTTCTCTGGTAGTAACAGAAACCATGTCTCGGGGTGTTGTTTCTACCAAGTTTTCATCTACCGGCTGGAGAACTTATGTGCAGAAAAGGACCCCGATATCCACTGGATACCAAATACCCTCGGTCACTGATGACTCGAGCAACTGGCAGGACTGAATGGAACTGACTTGACCCAGAGGCCACCAACCTTTCAAAGTGTTACCCATGACCACTCCTTGGACAGACTAAATGACACACTCAGCCAAACGGTCCATCTTTGCAAACCAGAAAATGGGATTACCACCATCTTTTTGGAAAAAGAGGAGGGCAAACTCTCAGCCTTCTTAAAAAGGCAGTGAGCTTTCTGCATTCCTGACCTTTCCCTTGCCGAGGGAATGCTGATTTCTTGCTGACCTACGGCTCTGATCATCCTTGCCAAAGCTAAGATGTATACAAGTTGGCTCACCCTTGTTTCCCCTGGCTGCCGGAGCATGCCAAAGGAGACTGTGTGCCCTAGTGCCTTAAGCACTTACCCAGGCAACCATGATACTTTTCAGAACCTCATATAGCACTCTAAGAGCTGTATAAAGGGGCTCTCAACTGGATGGTATAGAGGGCAGCAGCGCAGGAGAGTTTAGAAACGTCTCCCACTTTTGCTGTCAAGCAGATCAAATGGCCTGCTCGATAGCGGGGCGTGATAACTCCTTAAAGTTTGAGCCAAAAGCTAGTTGAAAGACTAGAATAACACAGGGTGGGAGGGGAAGGTGGATGTGCTCACCCACGGCCAAAAAAATAAAAAGAATTTATTCAAGTATTGCAGTATGACAATCAGGCACTGCAAATGCCCCAGTGAAACGAAAATTTGCAGTCTATACTGGATGCCTGAAATTGCAACATTCACAAGGCAAGTCAGCTAACATAAGCACTCCGGGAGTTGCATTGGCTGGGCCAGGTCCCCCAAGAAACTAAAGAGGAGACAGTTCTGCTGTACTACCAAAGACATCAATTACTGTTTGGACAAGACTTGTCACCACCCTTTGCATCAGAGCTGTGCCAACAGACACCAAATGAGCCTAGGGTCACTTCCAGCTGGGTGCTCTTCACGTTTTACCCACAGTAAGGAAAAGAAGGGCAATGGCAGAAAGCCAGGAGGTCTGTACCTGCAGGGTCCGGCCCTGCCCACCTGACTACCCTGTTACTCAGTGCCGGGCCAAACACGTGCCACAGCCCTACAGTTCCAACTTCACCTCTGAAGGAATAAAGAGGCAGAGTTACGTTTTACTGTCTTTCCAGCACGGATCTGGGGTGCTGTCTATTGATATCAGCAGAGACAGACTGCATCTTCAGACCTGAACGCAACAGAATTTGGCCCAAGATGTTAAAGGGTTATTTTAAGGAATGCTTTTTTTTTTTTCCTTCCCCTCTCCATTTGTTTGTTTTGGAATTGATACCAGGAAAAAAAAAATGTAACTAGGAAACAGAACACATAACTGCCTGAGGTGATGTACAAGAAGTTTCTTCGCATTCTCCGACTTTTTCCTGGTTAAAACCAGTTTGCCTGGGGATGGGCCAGCTAAGTTTCGGCTTCTCCTGCTTTCCCAGCGTTCCATAGACTAACGTGACCTTCATTAACTCAACACAGCAACTGGCTCCAGCTAACAAAATCCAACGCATGTAGGCACTTGTCCCCCTAGTCCTCAAGGGTAGAGAAACAAGGATGCAGTTGTTCCCAAACTGTCCTTGCCGTTTCCAGTCCTTATCCTTGCACAACAGATGCTATCAAGACTGCTCGTTGCTGGTCAAAGGCTGCAGCAATTTCTTAGGAAAAAAAACATACCGACAACAAAAAAAACCAAAACACACACAAACCCTGCACACTCTCTACTTACTGTGCAAGTATTAACATCCAGCTCTCTCTTAGTGAGCTGTGGATCTAGTGAGGGAGCTTCCTGAAAATTAGTTGACAACAAATGACGCATTACCAGTAGCCAGATCTACACTCGTCTTGGCTGGGCATCGGAGGAGTATTTAACCAGTGAGAATATGGACTTATCTCAGCCTAAAAATAAAATAACAGCAAAAAACCTCAAAACTGTAACAGTCTGGACAAAATTTGAGGGACTGCAGGCGGGGAGAGAAGAGATCTGGTCTGTCTGCAAAATGACATATCTGAAGGTAGAGCAGATTTAGTGGGGAATGCACTAAAGATAACAGGCTGGCCTCACCTTTCATTATTTATTCAATCTTTCCATGTTTTCAGCAGAAATTCCACTCAAAAAAAAAAAAAAAAAAAAAAGTCCAGCAGCTACTGCCAGCGGAGAGCAGGACACTACCAGGAGCTAAAGAGACAAAACATCTCTCTGGATCATGGACTCAAGGGACCAACAGGCACGAGCCCAGGCTCACCAGCGGCAGGTCTTGCGTGCTATACCTGCACGCCACTGCCTTCAACCAAATTACTTCTCTGAATTTACGGATGAGCCAACAAGAACCAACGATTCCAAAACTGGCACCTGCACCTCACCTAGAGCAGAAACCTACAGCAGATACAGGGACTATATTGTTGTATTGACCTGGGAGCCCTCCTGCTGTACACGAGGCTACACTACTACTTGTTCGGAGCCTCCCCGTGACAGCCTTAAACACGGGTGATTGGGTCTTAATTCAGAAGCAGTCCTTCAGTGAAGCACCCCGTCTGCAAAGCGGTTACGGTGCCTGGCTCCAGATGCCGAAGCAGGCGTTGAAGCCTCGCTCTAGATTAGGCCTAAAGCCGCTCTGAATCAGCGCGGCTGTAAATGGGTATCTGCCGCGCCTGAACCAGGAACCAAAGGCTGCTGGGCGTCAGGCCGGTCTCGCCGCTTCCTTGCGGAGACGCAAACTGGCACACCTCGTGCTGAGGGGCCAGGCAAGAGCAAGGAAGACCCCTGGCATTCTTCTGACCGTGATGTACG
This sequence comes from Struthio camelus, assembly GCF_040807025.1. NCBI lineage: Eukaryota > Metazoa > Chordata > Aves > Struthioniformes > Struthionidae > Struthio > Struthio camelus. The sequence continues at coordinate 5,798,905 of NC_090947.1, read as the reverse complement.
GGATCACCCAGTGTCAAGAAAAGTAACGCTAATTCTCCCTTTGTCATGCTGGTTGCCGTACAGACATGCAATAAAAACAGCCGCTGCCCTGAAGAGCATGTAGATCTTGGCAATACGCATAAACGCACCTTTAATTTAGCATTACAGAAGGTAGAAACTTTCTGCTTCTCTGGTTGTGTCAGCTTTGCGCCTCAGCAACACTGTTGTCTAGGCGTACGTATAGTGTACCCGGATATCAATGGCTCAGAAACTATAGTTAACTTTCAGAAACTGCACTGGAAATACAAATGGCGAGGAGCTGACTTGCAGCTACCGGGGTGAGAGATGGTCTAACGCTGGAGTCAAACCTCTACAAGACGTGTCACGCACACTTAATTTATTTTTTTTACGAGGGAATCCCTGACCAACACCCAGCAGATGTATAATACCATGACAGAAAAGGGAGTTAGAGCATGTAATTTTTGAAGTATGTGTTTCAGATTTGCTTGATAAAGCTTAGCAAGATGTCCGGAAAAAGGTGCGTTTCTACTTTGCATCTACTTCCATTTAAAAGAACAACGATCAAACACATGGTATTTTTCACTGTGCGTTTTGACCTTTGTATTGCGGATCCTTTTCAGACCCTTTCCTTCTTCCTAAAAGATCAGAGAAAGCCCTATAAAGCCTACAGACCAAATAATCAAAACAGAGATGGGCAACGGGAGATGACGGAGGTAATAAGCACGAGTGAAGTGTTGGATAACAAGCGTTAGGGTTTTAAAGTAGTTGCCTAGCTTAGTTTGCCATATCTGCGCAGTAAGCAGAGAAAAGTGAAATGAAAATCTGTTTCATACTTACACAATTTAATAATCACCCCTCAGAACTTTGATCCTTAGAGTAAGGATGCTAGGTACCACAATAATACCAGAAGGAGTAAAAAATGTAATCATATTTGTGCAGCAGTTGCCTGGTAGATCAGACACCCACTCACACAACTCCAAAATCACTGCATCTCTTCAGCTTGCACAAACAGACAGCCTGAGTGTCATCCTCTCTTCCCCTCATCATAGTATACTACAGCAACCAGATCAGATATGAAGTCTCTGTTATTTGAACAAATGGAGAACTCTTTGTCATTTTAATCCCCAGTTTAATTTCAGACAGAATCATCTGGTGGTGTGTGTATTTAACCAAACACCTCATTATAGTGCATATGAGTTCCTCTAGCAGAAGGCACCCTGGATGATGCTACAAAGATCATTACTGTTATGAGCAAACAGTACATCAAAACAACCACTGTTATTTAAAGTTACCAATATTAGACATGCCTTCAGGATACTCAAATTCCAGAATGGTTTTATGCACACATTTCCCTCTATCTTTGTCCCTCACCATGGTGAATTTAACTACCACCTCACCATTTACTGCTGCAAGGGCAGGTTTATGCCACCTAGCTTTACACAGCTAGTTAGCCAAGTCCCAGTTAGCACTGTCTGGGTTCCCTGTGAAGTCAATCCAAATAAATAATCACCTCCTGAGGGCAAATAATTCATCTCATCTATTCTGGGAGAAGATGACTTCTGGGGGTGCCTACAGTGCAAGATGAAGCAACTAGTTTAGACCACATGTCTAGCTTCTAGATGGCTGAAATTCCTCAAGAGGAGCTTCACATCGAGAGGACTCTGTTCAGTGCAGAACTCTGCAGAGCTTTCCATAAAAATGGCTTGGAAAGTCTGTCACTAGCTGTTTTAACTGAAGCCATTTATTACTAAGATGACAGCCCTAAATCATCTCCAGAGCTAGTCATCCTCACTAGATAACGACCAAAGTTGAATCACATTACTATGCCTTCCAGACTTCCAGGCAGGAGCCTTAAAGATCTTTTCCCCCTCCCATGCCTCTGCTCTACTTTCTTCCCCATTTTTTCCCTTCAATAATCCTTAAAGAACATGGTTTGCATATGCCTTCATTTCCACGTTTCCCAGAAGTTGCTGAAGTTCTGCTGTTCTTATAATGTTATAAGCCCTACCTGGATTTCAGAGAGTTTGAGTGTTTCATACTACTGGAATTTCTAACAACAAATTCCCTTTTGCAGATCACGGATAAATTTATCCCAAAAGGAAAACTTGCATTTCAACTTACCTGAATACTCTATTGATTCTTGGAAAAACACATACAAACTCAAATTGGGAAGAAGGGAGGGCAAGCTGTACTCTTCTTTCACACACAGCAAAATCCTTCCAATGATGCTCGTTTTAATAACACCCGGGCACCTACTCTTCCAGTCTAGAGTGATAACAAACAGACCTTTTTCTTTCTCCTATTTCCATGGGAGAAACACTTCAGGGAAAAAGTAGAGGCAAAAAGACACGGAGAGAGACACTTGCATACAAGATCCTCAAAATACTCCAACTTTGCAACAAGATTACAAGCATTCATGCAAACAGCTGTATAACGACACAGATCCTACCATTAAATCACTAAGAAACCGTGAAAGGAAAACTACCCATAACGAAGGGGGTAGGATGGCTTGAAAAGTCCAGAGTCAAGTGGGATTCAAGCACATTAAGATCAGAAGAGGTTGTTACGATCCTCTCGTGTGACCTCTCTACCCACAAGGCTTCTCCTATCAATTCCTGCACCAAAGTCGCAGCTTGCTGGCAGTTATCTTGCCCTACACCACTGACCCTCTCTCTCTGCAGGTGCCAGAGGCAGGTAGTTCAAAGGTTTCTATCAGTACGTTGCACTCCCTCATAAGTGACGAGCACATTAAGTACACAGCTCTTCCTGAGGACTGTCCTGATCACTAAGCGTGTGACTGATGCGATCAATTCAAGATTCAGTACAGGAGTGCTGTGATGTGCCCTGAAAATACTGGGGCACACAGCTGCACTTGGCTGTCCACCATGCTAAGTCTTTCTTCCCATCAAGCTTCCACCCAGGACACTGGACAGAGCAAGTCGCCTGGCTTAGTCCCAGGTTACAAGGGAATATGAGGGTCCTGGGAAGCAGCAGATCAATGCAAGCTGGGGTGCTTCCTAACTCCACACGTTCTGCTACAGCAGAAGTCCTGCAAGCTGACTCACACAGCTTCCCCACCCTCCCTGAAAGATGTAAGCTTGTAGAAGAGACCTATAAACCTAAATGGAAATGTTTTCTTAAAAGAAAAAAAGTGGGGGAAGACTTCTAAAGAATTGTATAAGAAATTATAGATCTGCTTGGATATTTTCTAGGACACTTACCAGAAAAAGCCTACTGAAGAAAAATATCTTAAATTCAAAAAAATCTTAATTTTTTGAGAAATTTCTATAGAAACTAATTAATACTCAAGAGAATTGTACTGGCTGTGTTCTAAACCAGATCTGCAAAATAAAAATGAGAAATGAAAAATCCTTTCCCAGAAAGCACTATGTTTTGGGCTTTTCACAGATCTCTCCTTCCTACAGTGAAACTATGAGGGAGCAACAGGTTTTCTGTGCTATTGAAGGGGGAAAAAAAATGGACTCTTTAGCTCCTATTAAAAAGGGCTGCTCTCAGGTTAGAGATCATTCTAAGAGACGTTACCACCAGCTGGTCTGAGCTCTTTGGTTGCTGCTTGAACAGCACTGAAAAACAGATTTGTTCTCCCTGCAATAAATTATTGACTGCTCTGCCTCTCAGGAAGGCCAAGGTGTGGTCCTCGCTGGCAGGCGTTAAGGTGCTTGCTTGCCAGACTTCTTTTTTCTTTTTTTTTTTTTCCTCCCCAGCTGGAAGAAAGGTGCTAATAAGGTAAAACAACAGCAGAAGAGCACCAAGTGAGAGCCAGGATGCCCCCAGGTGAGTCTTCCACGTTCAGTGGACCTGCACACTTCTGCCGTGATGAACGAGCAGAGCGTACAGCAGAGCACAGAGGAGCCCGTGGGCAGAGCGGGGTTATATGGTCTGGACCACAAGGCACGGAGGTGGCCAACCTTTGCTACAGCTCCTTCTCCAGAACCATATGTAAACACCACCAGGAGCGAAGAAAGCACAGAACCAGCTGGCACCATGCAGATCAACTGCAGAACAAATGATAACAGACCACTGTTACCTACCAGACTACTGCTAACATTCACTGAAGGATGTCTATGTCCTGTAGGATGTCATGTTTGCAAAGGTCCGGATGGGATTTAAGTAACTACTATGCCCCACGCTCATCCTGGGAGGCAGCCAGGGAGAGATTCTCACCGCTTTCCTTGCGGAGGGGAGAAAAATGAAAGGGAAAGGTGAAGGCGCTTGCTTAAGTCTGCCCCATGAGCCAGAGCTAGATTTCACCACCTCCTGCCTCCCAGCCCAGTTCTCATTCCTGCAGACCGCACCACCTCTCAGATCGGCTCCAGGTGAGCCGATAACACACACGTACTTCATACCACAGAGGAGGAAAAGTCACAGGGAAAAACATCTCAAGGATTCAAAGGTTTGGTGCGGTACATAAATAAGCACCCTGAGAATGGTAGAGGCTCTGATGACATTTGAAATGAGTAGGCAAAAGTATTAAATTGGTTAGGACTGGAGCTAAGGTGCTGCACTGAGTGCGACAACCTGACTGCAAACAACTCCTCCGCTCTCACCTCTCCGCTACCCTCAGAAGCCTTCAAGCGCAGGACAATTTGGATTTCAGTCGTAAGTCTCTGGTAACTACACACAGCTAACAAACTCAACGCCCTCTCCCCACCTTTTGCCTGTCCCCTTGGTAAAAATTTAGTTTTTCAGGAAAAAAATCTTCATCAATAGTATCATTCCACATGGCACTGTCAGGACAAAAATCCAAGGGACGTTGAATTCACAGCCTTGTGTCCTTAAATCTTTAAAAGTGCATTTCCCTGGGGTTTTGGTTGCTGAAAGGCTCAAATGACACAAGGTGGTTCAGAGTCATCTTTCTCGGGTGCTTTAGCGGTTCTGACCTCCTACTCTAAAACACGACCACTAATGTCTCCTGGTTAGAAATAGGAAATTTTATTAAACTGGCCAGCTGTACATCGTTCCATTGGAAAGGGAGGCCCCTTGCTATCACCTACCTGTAAAAAAGTTGGGTTTTAAAACAAATCTTAGGGTCTGGAAACAGAAAAATATCATGCGTAGATACACGCACGCATCTTACAGCGGTCGGTACAGTACAAATGTTCCAACGTGAGATTACTTATGGCCACAGGCTCTGAGAAAGCTTAGACGCACGCTTAACTTAAAAGCCCTGAAGTTACGGGCTAATTTCAGTACTTGGTGAATCTTAAAATAAAGCCTACACGTAAGCCTTTTTAGGATTGTGGCCCTCACTTGTTTCTAACGGAAGAAATGAAAACTATCATTATATGAGCCTAGCTCTGGAAAAGACTTATTCCCAAATAGATCCTATTTACAGGCCAAATTCTACCCTCCCATGTTTACATGCAACTGCCATAAAAAAATTTAAAAAAAAAAAATTAAATACTATCCCCTGAGGACCACGAGGCAGTGCAAACGCACAGGGACTCCCAAGCACGAACTAAGGGCAAAGCAGCCGGCGCGGGCACCAGCGCCACGGCCGCAGCGGCAAAGGGTTCGGATGGGCTCCAAGCCCGCTGCGGGTATCATCCCCGGACAAGTCCGTGCTGCTGCGGCTGCGGCGCTAGCCCTCCCTACGGAGGTGAGCTAAGGCGAAGCCAGCGCAGGCGCCTCCGCAGAGCGGCGTTCGTGCCTGCGCCCGCGCCGGGGCTGCGCTCAAAGGGGGAACAGAAAGACGCCGAGTTCTTGTGAAAACCTCAGCCGTCTCTTTTCAAGACGAACGTTTTCCCTTAACTGTCACAGACCGTCACGGTCCGGTTTCAAGGTCGGATAGATTTAAAGAAAAATGAATAGAAGAGGTTTCCACAGATACGGGAGAGGCGCTGCGTTTTAGTTTAAGAGCGCGGGCCGTAAGCATCTTCCTTGTCTTCCCGACAGCACCCCCGCAGTCGTATTTTGGTGGGCCAACGTAAGTGAAACCAAAAGGCTGGGCCAAAATTTAAGCCCGCTTTTCAGCGCAGTAGATAACGGCATTTCTCGCCGAGAATCCTTTCCAGTTTCTTTTAATTAGAATTACTATATATATAATTTTTTTTTTTAAGTATTCTTTGTGAGCAAGGGAATCTGCGCTTCCGCATTTGGGTGGCGCAGGGAAGTCGGGAGGGCCGTTAACCTCCGTATGGACAGGTCGGTGCCAAAGCACAAGCACCTCCGAGAGACCTACACCCCCCCCCCCCGCAGAACATCCCACCACCTCAACTTGTTCGTCCAGGTTTCATTAAAATCCAGAGCAATTTTTCCCTCCCTCTCCTTTTCAAGGGGCTGACCGTCTCTGCCTCGTTTCTGCTGCTGCAGAGCAGCAGGACAGGAGGGGTTAATGCTATGTATTCAGAACAAAAAAAAAAAGCCACAATGCTGAGGCAAATCTGCACTCATCCAATCCATTCCCTGACAAAACTTGTTGCAAGTCCTGTCTGCACCATCCTAGATCTCCCAGGTTTCACTGGCCTCTAGCCAAAAGTGTCGTTTTACTCTCATAATGAAGGGGGGCAGAAGGATTTATCTTTCCCAACCTCTCCCTACATTATGTCCATCCCTGCAGAGCAATCTTCTTGTTTTTCCACATTTTCTTGCAGTCTGAAACCCTCCCAAGGGCATATCCCCAAGGATCTGCTGAGATGGAGGGCTTCTCGGCTTACAGCTTCTGCCTACAATGCTCTATTTAGCCCATTAAAAATCCCAATAAGGTTACACATAAAAGCTCCTTTAAAGTTTTGGCCCTGACACTTTACTCTGCTTTCTAAACCAAGTTATGCCCTATTTGAAAATCTTTAGAAATTGTTTGGAAGAGCGAATGACCTATTCTGAGGCTTGAAAATCAGATCAAAAGTATAAAGTTGCTTCCTCCCCAGCCACTGTATTACTAAACAAGGAAACGGTCACACAATAAAATTTCCACAAGAAGAATGGAGTCTGTAAACTGAAGCTGTCACAGGTGATGTAGTTAAAAAAAAAAAAAAAAGAAAGAAAGAAAGAAGGAAAGAAGGAAAGAAGGAAAGACAGAAAGAAAACAAAACTGATGCTTCATTTATTTGTTAAGGTCCTGACACCTAATTCAACAATATACAAAATACAGTTCCCATCCTGTAACTTAAAAAAAAAAAATCCCGAACAAACCAACCCCCAAATCTCTGGGATAAAACATTTCCCTTAGAAACTGATGGCAAGCTGAGAGACTGGGGTTAAAGGAGGGGTGATGCAAACCGTACCTTTATCTGCTCGAGCAGGACGTTACCCCACCGGAGTCAGGGAATTAGAGATAAGCCCAAAGAGCAAGGCCTGCCCGCTGGGCCTGTCCTTTTCCTTTCCAGTCTCTTTTCTCCCTGCCATGCATCCTGACCGGGTTAGTCACAACATTCCCACCGACTCCTGAAAGGCGGCACAGGATAGTGCAACCACACCTGAAAAGCAGCTGAAATCCAGCACTGAAAAATGCTAGGCTAGTTTCCTCCAAAAGGATTTATTTTCCCGGGCCTGGCCTTCCTTAGGATCGGAAGATTAACCCAGGATTTAAATCGGACTCCTCCTGGTACGCGAGGAAACACTGGCGATAAAGGTTCGGCGGGTGGAATTCAATAAGCGATCCCACCGATGAGGCACTCGCGAGAAAAGATCTGTTTTTCTAATGTGGCAGGACCGGCTCAGTCAATACTACAGTTGGAGTAGAAACCTCCCTTATTTATAAGCAAAGTAAGCAAATACAGCTCTTGAAGGCAGGGGGAAGGATTCTGAAGCCGGTAAACAGTATTTTTACACACTAATCGCTGATAAAACCACCCTTAAAGAAAGAATGAGCTTGGGCAGCGTACCCATTGTTCCTTACCGCCATGGTCTACTGAAGGGAATCTCAACTAGATCCAGCCTGTCTTGAGTTTTACTTGGTGTTTTGATTCCAGCTTTGATAAGGTCACACCTTAAAAGAGCCACGCACAGCGTAACAGATGGGAATAAAGCTTTCAGCTATTTCCAGACGCTGCTAATAGCATTTTTAAGAGAAGAAAAAAAATCAAAATTTGTTTACATCTATATAAATAGGCCTGGGTTTTCAAGTTACTTTTGCTCCCACCTCATCCCGGCAGCCCACACGAGGATGATTTCTGCTGCAGTGGAGGCTGTAACAGCTGACAGTGCAGAGGCAAATACCCACTCAGACAGGCAAACGCCTGCAAGCGCCTTCCCCGGCGACCGACTTTGGGTCTGGCCACTTCTGGGCAGAGCCATGGTCCCCAGGGAAGCGACTCCGACCAAGAGCTCTACAAACCACCCAATCCCTAAAGCCAACCTACAGTCTCAAAGATCTTCCTTCCCAAATAAGCCAGTCATCCTCCACTGCTGTTTCACGCCTGGCACTGGTCCCGCATAGTGTGTTCATCCCTCTGAAAACTCAGACCCTCACTTCTTTCTCTTTCCTGCTGACCGTTTGGGGTCCAAACCATCTCGGGGGTCATTGGTAAGACAGCAACAGTGTCAACTACAGGATATGCTAGAGGATTTAAAATTAAAAATGAAAAAATAAAAAAATAGTGAGGTAATGGTGACCTAATTTCCTAAACTGGCTCTCTGTTAACCACAACTTTAAGGTTTCAGAGACTTTGGCTCACTGTCAGCTGCTCTAAAAATGCCTTCTCTGCAAACCAGAAATAAGCATAGTACGTTGTTTTCAGATAATACCATCCACAAAAACCAAAGGAACGCCACAAACTTGCATGCCCATGAGTAACAAACCCAAAAAGTTTTTTTACTCATGCCAAATTTTAAAAGAAATAGCTTTTACATAAAAGGGAGCGTCTTAGTTCTATTTACTCCATCACAAGAACGATGCTGTCACACAAATGACCCTATACCAAGATTTCTACATTGCAGACTTAGTCTTTAGTGAATTAGAGTAGAAAAGCTTTCGTTTTAGTATCTCTTTAAATCAGGTCAAGAGATCAGTAGTAACATGATTAGCCAGAACGCTGAAAATTAACTCCCAAGGCGGCAGGGGAGGTGGTGGGCAGTTTTGGAAACTGCATGCCATGCGAATGATATGCAAGGAAAATGTGGAAAGCAATTTGATTAAGATTGCCCCGGCTGGACGGGGGCAGAAGAGGTCACGCGTAGCAAAACCTCTGGAATTCTTTCGGGATATTACTGCAGCGACGGTAAAGAATTTCGGGGGATGTTGTATACTCAGAGCGTGAAAAAGCTTTGCGCAAGATTCTGCATGAGACAGCATTGACTAAGGTGGAGAGTTTTGGAAGAAGATCTGAAGTAGATGCCTATGCAGTAAATGGAGTTAAGGACACAAGTCAAAGGATATCAGAAGTGAAACTATTTCAGGCTGGAATGAAATCAAAAGACGATCGCTCCAGAGGTCATTTTAAATCTCTTTAAATACATAGGCACTCATTTATTTACACAGGCTCTTGTGGCCTGCCTGTATGTTTGACATAAGTAAAAGGATTTTCGGCTAGTTCCTTCCATGTTTCAGTGTACTACATTTGCACATCATGTTACAGTTGCTAAAAAGAAAAATAAGGAAACCAAATTAAAACAGGCCTGGATCAGTTAGGGAACAGAGCTGTTATATGTCAAGTGATGTTTAACAGAAATGTGCTCAAAAGACCTATGTCAACATACAGCCAATGCGTGCCCAATTACTTCATATTTAAGAGTTAATATAGGGTTAATATACAAAAGTACGCAAACCCACAACCTAGCACACAGGTGAAGCAAAAAGATCAAGTTGCATGTCTGCGGATCACATACACACTCAGGTTAGAAATCACAAAAGTTCAGGAAAAGCTGGGGAGGAGGAGGAGGAGGAGGAGGAGAGAAAAGTCTGACCAGATTCAAGACGGAGCTCCAGGGAGCTGTGACGCGGTTGCCTCTTCCACGTCTAAGGACTATTTCATGACTAGAAGAGCGCAGAGGACAGAAAGGCTCCTCCAGTCTTCACTAGGGATCACGACAGAAATGTAAGTGGGAAATCTCAGTACACTACATGGGAGCCAGTGAAAAGTAGAATAGGTATCTGGTTATTCTTACGTACCTAGGTACGCACTTAAATCCCATTCAAGCCAAAGGGGCATGCTAGCATCTTCAGACCTGTGGTGAACAAGGAGAGGATGTCTCAAAGTTAAACACGTGTGTCAGTGTTCAACCAAATAGTACGCTGCCAAATTTGGATCTAAGGCATTTGTTAAATAAACACCTTGATTCATTTGTATAAAATTCAATTAATTTCCTCAAGGATATGTTATTACTATCTTAGAAACAGTGCAATAAAAACCACGAGTAAGTTGACAAACATTAAAAAACCATACCAACAACTGAAGGAGCTAGATTCATTCCCAAAGAAAGAAAAGATTTCTAGGAGACCCTTCTGGAGTTTTTAAATCAGTACAGGACGGATGGACACCTTTCACACGCTAGCTATTTCACAGTGGTAAACATTTGATGAATGAAAGACCAGTGTTAAAAAAAAAAAAAAAAGGAAAAAAAAAAGTGGAAGCAAACAGATTTGTTTTGATATCTATTTAGCTCAAGCAAGCATAACCTGGAGAAGCAAATGAAGTTTTTAACTGAGCTTAGAGGCGACTTACGAAAGAGCAGGTCTGGATGAATCCACTCAAGCTCCTGGGTCAACTGCTTTCTGTTCAATCAGTCACTTCTAATAAGCCAGGCAACAGCAAAACTCCCAGCACAAGGGCTCAGACTGAATAAGAGACAGTGACCCTAGGCCACCCAACACTTTCTCCAGCAAAGGAGAAAGTGAAAACTAAAGTAACTCCAAGACCATCCCCTTTCCCTAAATTGTCTCAATTTTGCTATTTCCACCAGCACCAAATAGCCAAAAGGCAGCTAGACAAAAGCAGCTTTCCTCATTTGCATTGGGTTAAGTGCCTCAAATGCTACAGATCACTGACGCGGTGAAGGGGATCATCAAACTTCCATTCTTATCACATAGCACTTCTTACATGCAGATAAACATTAGCAAAGCTTTTGAGCTCCCAAAATATCCTATACTTAAATTACAACTCTGAGCTTCTCCGATGTGTCACTGCAGTTTGCCAAGCAATTATTCAGCACAACCATCACGAGAACAAAGGAAGACGTTTCTGTGCGCTCTTTACTTCCTGGGTTTAGACAGAGACATTTCTCAGTTAACTGTTTTGCTTTTCTTTAGCTTTACTGCAGGCCTTGGGCACGCAAAATTCTGGACCCATCTGGTCTTACTAATATTGCTTATGCAATATTTAAAGGATGTTATATTAAATTGAGGTTTATTTGTGCCCATAGACCCCAGGTGCCATTTTTCAGTTTCCCTCCAGCAAACAAATTCTTTGATGCAAAGGAGATACGCTATGTTCACTCTTCCAGTTAAAGGAAATGGGAAAAATCTCACTCAGGGCTCGTTTTCACCAAAACATGCATTTTCTTCCTCCTGTCGAGCAGCCCTTGCAGAGATAGTAACCCAGTAATGGAAACACAACTAGACGTGGAAACAGAAGGTTGTACGAACTGTTCCCTATTTGCCACATTGTCCAGGAGCTATTGAATTATATCATAATCCAAGAACCAACCTCAGGGCGAGCAGGTACTAATCTGTGGTGAATCTTATAAAAACAAAACACCCAAACCAAATTCTACTTACTGCAAAATTATCTTCAAGGCATGTGTGTGCACACTCCTTATAGGTCGGCTATGACAGATACGGTCTTGAGGTAAGGCTGATTGGAATCACCTTTCTCCTGAAAAGCTCTACATGTATGTATACAATCTCCTATATAAATATAATAAATATATTTATCTCCCAGAAAAGCCTAGCCTCTTCTATTGTCACACAGGCAGCCTGAAATAGTGAAAATTCTGCATGAAGGGATACTTCTGAGGTAGTCTGATATCAAATTTTTTTTTTTGTAGTGCCTGCAGTAAATTCAATATATACTAAAGATACCATCAAAATTTAGAGCATTAGGAAATCCCTATTCTTGGTCTTTAAAGAATGTAACGTATCTTGAACATGTGTCCAGAAAACTTCTGACACTTTAGGGTATGTTTTCAAAGCAGCTCATGGGAGGTATGTGCACAAATCCCATTATTTGTTAACAGGATTAGTGAATACTACTTTGAAAATACATCCCAGAGTGTTTTAGCATTAATGCACATATTTACCAGCCTCAAAAACATTATAATGAATTCTTTCTAAGCAAACACTGGCCTACAAACTATTTCCAAAAATTCCAGTTAGCTACCCCTATTTAATCCCTTGTCTCATTTGGTATCTGGGCAACGTACTTTGACCTACAGGTGTGATGTTCCACACTCCTATTCCACGGTAGAGGAAAAATAGGTAGATTATTAAATTGAGTTTTGAAAAAGACTTTTGATCACTGGATTCTACTAAAGAATGACATTGTTTTTCTTTATACAGTAAATAGAAGGGAAAGGAAATCAGCCAATGGTTTATTATGGGGCTTTATGTTGAATAAAACTGATGGCAAGTTAGAAGACTGGAATGTCAGATGCTCTAAATCAGAAGCCCTATACCAGCTCTATGCTCAGAGCAGTTTACACCAGCTGAGAATTTGGCACCAGCTGACAATTCTGGTCCTGTACAGATCGCTTCCATAAAAATCAAATCAAATTGGTTAAATATCTATACACAGTTAACACTAGATTTTATTTTAAAATTATACGCATTTTGGCCAAGATTTCAACAGTCACTAGAATTACATTTACTCAATGGAGAATGAAATCTCCAGTGCTCCAGACTCAGGCCTCAGCCCTGCTTTCTGCAGCTACTCATCCATTTAAAATTGAAGATTGGCCTAATCTTGCCCTCAGCAAAGCGAATGGAAAAAAACTTCCACCCAAGTCCTCTGGAGAAAGCAATGGGCTAGGTTTTCAGTATCTGCGCCTTCTGACACATGGCACCACTGAGGAATACTGAATCCATAGACTTGCTTTCTTGAGCTAACTTTTCCCAAGGGACTCTGGATTGGGATCTGAGTATAGGAAATAGGACAGAAGTAACTTAAATTGTACATGAGAGGTATAAAACACACTAATTTCACAAATTTCAAGGAAAAAATGTCAGACTAAAAAACTAGGAATAGGGACATATTCTTGAAAAATGTTATTTTTTTCCTCTACTCTTCCCTCCCCTGCCAAATATTTAGCTTGCTGCATGACTGGACTTGAGTTTGGATACCAAGGGTTATAGAGAAGTGAAGTCATGCCTCACCTTGCTCGCTGTGCCTAATGAAAGAGCAACTTTGAACAGTGCCAAAATAACGCTTCAATTAGACTTCTCTACAGCTGCCCAGCAAGATGACTTACTTTCTTTCACCTTCAACTAGTGAGGAGAGGGGGAAATGCAAGTGTCTGCAGCCTTCCAGGCTTTTAATTTCTGTTTTTCCACTGGTTTGTCTGTTGCACAGCAAAAAAAAAAAAAAAAAAGAAAAAAGAAAAAAGAAAAAAGAAACAGACTCTCAAGTCCTTATTAACTCCAAGTTCCTCCAGCTCCGTATAGGGCATCTCACCCAAAGCAGGACCTTGGGTAAACGCACAGACATGGCAGGCCTTAGCTTGGACTTCAGAGCAGTCTGAATAGAGAGGGTCTGCCATCAGACTTCAAGTGGGAGTTGGAGATGAGGAAGGAGTTTTTGAGGGCTTCAGGCTGGCCATAGAACTGGTGGCCTCTACGAGGGAAAAAGGTGCTCTGTTGTCCTACAGGGCTTTCAGCCCTTTGTTGTCTGGCCATCGCGGTACGCGATCCCATTCAGAAATCCATCCGACTCACGTCTACACTCGAGTGGAAGCAAAAGGGTAACTTCTGCCACTTCTAACAGAGAGCTGCTTTAGGCCAGAGCGCCTTGCTAGTGAATTTTCTCCGATTTCCAGTCTAAGTTCATTCATTGTTTCTTCTCATGACAATTTTGTAAGTTTAAATAGTTCACCACGCTATCTGGTATTCGACCCTGCCTGTGCTTTTCAGTGGGCACAATCCTGGGCCTTTTCCAAAGGTTTAATTTGCTGGGCTGACGAGACTGAACAGAGTACATCTACGTCGCATGGCAGAGGGGACAGATTCCCAAACTAGCTTTAAAAGGAGTTCATGAGCCGGAAGCCGTCTAGTCACTGAAGCACAGACCTCTGCGTGGGCTAAGTTACCCTGATTCTCAGACTTGTAAAATAGCGTCAACATTTCCCATCTCTACTGGAAACACTTTACCTGCTGTATCACATCATGGCATGCGTCTTTTTCATAACTTCATCATATCGGTGGCTCACAGACATCCTGTGTCACCTAGAAACATTCAGATCTTTCTCCTGCTCTGTCATTTTCAGCTACCAGACATGCAGGTTACAACAGAAATTCTTATTAGTCCCTGGGTGTGTGACCCTGCACCGCGCACTATCACGTTTCATCTCATTTTCATTGCTTCAGTCCTCCCGGCGTGTCAACTCTTTCTGTACAGCTTTCTGATTCTCTTTAACGTCGATACTGCCTTCTAATTTGACTTGGAAGTTACGTTAGCACCTCCTTGTTTTTAACAGCAAATTATTAAAGACTATTTGAAATAAAGACCAGTTCTGAGACTGAACCTGGAGGAACATGTCACCTTGTTTTAGCCTGATGATTCCCACCTATTGTAACGTGCCATGATCTTCCATCTAGACGTTTTTTCATGCACTCTACCAATTCCTCTCTTCTCTGTTTAACTAACAACTTTCTAAGTAGTACCATATTAGTGGCTCTACCAAAAATCCAGATAGATACACTCTGTTTCCTGTTTCTAAAACTAGATATACTTTATAAAGGAAAGATACATGGTGAATCAATTCACAATGAAGTGATTTAAATCACCTTTTAAAGTTGAGATTTAAAAAAGCAAGCAGGAAACTTTGGTCTAAATATTTCAGTTTAACCTTGCTTTGCATTTGGGCTTCTCACTTGTTTTCCAAACAAAAATGAACTATTATCCACAAAAACGAGTGACTTACAAATAAATATAAGCTTTACAGCAGGTCAGATGCTTCTTTTTGTTACCTCAGAAGATACTCTATGCATTTATTTAAACAGTTTAACATTCATTTATGCACACTTTTGGTTCACCTGTTGCTGTATCAAAGGTAACAAACACCTTCATTTCATAAATGTTTTTTTAATTCGTTATTTATGTCAAGGTCATCCTGAACAGACACTGGAATTGGTATCAACCTCTCATACTAGTTTTTGTTCAGTAACTTGCAGAGGAAAGCAAATCTTTCTACTTCTTCATCTCCTAGCCTGCTTCCCTGCTTCGACTCAACTCTGATAAAACGGAAGAAAATACCTCTTACCAACAGAAAAAACAACAGCTATAGAAAGAAAATATTTTTAGCAACAAGCTCTGCTTTTAGGTGCTCAATTCGTGACATCCCCAATTTTAGTAACTGGACATTCTTTAATATTTTGACAGCAAATATTTAAGCAGCTGTTAAACTTAAATCAACTATGAGAGGAAAATCACTTATGTATTGAAATAGGTTCTCTCAATTTCAAACCTAAGCGGGGTTTTAAAAAGTTCTTGAATTGGACTTGAAGAAAAATCCAACTCACATTCTAAACCTCCCTTTTGAAAATTCCTGGATATCTATCTACTCGGATGTTTAGTTAGCTCAGCCTGCCTTTGGGAAACTTTGTTTGTACATGTTCCTTAAAGCATCTTTCCCTCAACCTCTTTCCCTCCTTTCTTTCCTCCGTTCCTCGTACGCTATTGAGGTCAGACTAACCCATCTGGAGCTGCCCACATCACTTCTGTTCTGAGAAACGCCAAGGGATACTTTACTATCCCTGGGAGCGGCATTTATTAAATTAGGCCTTCACGTACATTTGATTTACTTAAAAAAAGCAAACAAACAAACAAACCCAAGCTCGTCCAAAGTAGTGTTAGCTAAGAGGAAGTACATAGAGTTTAATAGACAGGGATGGGCATGTTTTACTAACTAGCTAATCAGACTCAGGAAAGCATAAACCCACTTAAAACTTCCTGGTAAAACCTTGCGCTGTCACGATCGGCCAGTCGCCGCTAGAGCACAGAGGAGTCGCTCTCCATACCGGTCTCCTTCCTTCATCTTCGGCTCCGCTCGCTCCGCGGGTTCCCGCTTTGAGCGGACCAGGACTGGAGGCAGCGCAAGCCGCGCTTCTTGTCTGCACCGGCTGGGCAGGGCAAACAGCTTCACAGGGACGCTCGACCTGTGCAAGCGCTGTAGGATCACCCTGGAGCCCGGCCCAGCCTTCCTCCCGTTGCTTTCACAGCCACGCAGAAATTACCTGGCACTCACACCTTCATAACTGTACGAGGAACGTTGTTGTGTGCCTCCTGTCTGTCTTCAGGTACATAATTAATTGCTCTGCGAGGCATTTTGAGGCGGAGGAATAAAAGCACAGCGCAAATGCTGATACAACACTCTGTAAAGCCGGTGGACTAGAACAGAGAGGCCTCCGAGATCAGTAGCTCGCAGCCAAGACTCCCGCTCTCTTTATGCGGAGGACTAATTAGGATATTATTTGTTACCATTTGGAGGAGCAGCTTCGCAGTTTGGTTAGAGGTGAGCGCTAATCAGCTGCTGAAATCTAAACTGATTACGCCTGAAGTGTCGACAGATGCAGAACTCCCCGAGCGAAGAACGAACATGTGTCAGCTTTTTGTGACAAGCCGAGGGAATACTTGCTTAACAAACCCCCCCCCCCACACACACACACATTATTTAATACTGCGCAACATCATGTACAGACAGAATGAATCATATGAAGAACACCGGGATTGAAGGTACCAGTCTAACGCATCAAAATAAAATGTTTTCTTTCTTCTCAACAGAACCCAACTCTTTCCCCACCAATGCTTTTTACCTTAAAGGAGGTGGAAGGGGATATACGTGAGGGCAGAACATTTTCCTATGAAAAAGAAGGAAAGTGAAACCTCTCAGACTCCTCGGCAAAGCGTCCTGGTGCGTTGCTCTGCAGAAGGCGTGTTATTGTTTAAACTGTCATAAATAAGGTGTTTTTTCCCCTACTCCTAAAATATTAAGCTCAAATCCTTCCCCTGATGCCCAAATAATCTGCGCACGCTTATATTTGTATACAGGAACTTACTGCCTCCCAGCACGTCTACAGACATTAAAATAGCAATCTTTGCCCCAAGGAGTTTAGGAGGGAATTCAATAGTAATGCTCTCATCCCTTCTTCCAGGCAGGTCCGAAGTAGCAGAAAGGTCCTAGTTCTGACCAGGACAGTCATGTGGGCAGCCAGGAAAGGATGCCCAACTTGGCAGGCCCTAAAATTTGTTAAATTTTGCCAGAGAGGGTCTCCATCCTGTTTTCAAAACACTTTGGGACTGAAAAGGAGTAAAACACAATCGATCCTCTTCGATCTTTCCCCCTGGAGCAGTGGGGTCTCATTCAAAGGACTTTGTGGAGTCAGGACTGAACAGCTCAGCAACTAACAGGAACAAACATCAGCGCTCCACTGCATCAAGTTATGCAAATGCATTAGTATTTGCAGGACTGGGGCTTCAAAGACAAGACTTGAAAAGTGAAGAGAACAGAGGGATACAGCATCAAAAATAGTATGTTTTAGAATAATCACCTGTTCACACTTTCAGTAGATAGAAGACAGAGCAGTTGCCGTAGTCATACTCACTGTGTTGTGGGCCAAACAACTCGCACGCCTATCTTTTCTGCACTTTGCTGAACCACGTTCGCTGTTAATAACGCGTGCCTCTTCACACTGCTCTTTCATCAATAACATGGCCGTTGATGAAGTATAAAGATACTGCAAGAGCATCTAAACTACATAAGGTGCTGAGCATATATACGGAAAGAGACAGCCCATATCCCAAAAAGCTTTAATCCTCCTAAAAATTAAAATCCAAATGAACGTGTGGGTTTGAAATGTCATTGTTCAGCAGCAGCCAATGAGATATTCCAGTCTGAGTTTCTGAGCCATCTGGTAAAGCATCACAACAGCTTTAAGCATCCAAGGATCTGTCAGGGGCTTTAGTTTAGAAATACTAATAATCCCATCATGTGCAGCTCCTGCTGAATGGAAGATATACCTACTCAATGGTTTACTCCCCCCTCCTTTTCAGTACTGAGCTAGCGAGAATTAGCCAGAACAAGACTTGTTATGAATTCCCCATTCTAATATAGCATTGCTCAAATGGTTTGGAAGTGTTACCTTCCTTTGGCTTATGAGTCTTGGTGAGCACCCTTAGATGGCCAAAATAGGAAGAATTTCCAGGACAAATACATAAGGAAGAGAAAGAATTTTGCTTTGAACTACTTAAGTCTATGGATTTTGTGTTATTGATTCTTTTTTCTTTCTTACAGTTTACCTTGATTTTTTAGAAGTGAATCTTAAAAACAACAAAAACTCCACAGAAACCCCACCCCACACAAACAAAAAAACCCACCCTGGTCTGGCAAAGTGAATGCATGGCTGAAGACTTCAGCTTCATTTCAGCTTTGGTTTGTGGCTCTGTCACTGATTTGCTGCAGGTCATTGAACAAGTCACTTAGGACAAGCTCTTCAAGAGCACGTCTGTGTCCAACTTCACATACACCTGACCCGTTTTCAAATGTTCTAGCAATTCACACCAGCTCTATAAATCAGGCTCAAAATATCCCAAGCAAACATCTCAAAGACAGGTACCTCTTGCCAAAAGAGGGGGTAAGCTCTTTTCCCACTCCCTACTAAAAGAAGGGAGGATATTGCTTGCACACCACTAAAGCAGGCTTTGAGACCTTTGAATCTTATGTGAACCTTTCCCAAAGCCTGCTAATGCTAACATGAGGATTTCTTCCTCTCCTTAAATTCCAATGGGTTTTAAACTATGTGAGCATGCATTAAGTTGAACAAGCGGTTTAAGACCACTGGCTCAAACACCTGGTTTGCAGTCAACGTGTAGCCCTTGGGAGACTGCTAATGCTCACAGCTACAGAAAATGAAGAATGAGGTGACACCGAGAAGCGAGTACAATATGTCTGCAGTACTGTTACTGCCCTGGGCTAAGAGTTGCTGGGGACCGTTTTCTAGAGCAGCAGTTTGCAGTCATTAGGGCATCGAATTGCACACCTAGGGGTGTGCAAAAAAAAAAAAAAGGAAGAAAAAAGAAGAAATGCAAAGTTGCTATTAAACAGTCTTAAATACACTTTTCAAGACCTCCAGCAACAATGCAAAAAGTTGGATGGTCTGGAAATTGAGGGGGGGGGTGGGAGGGAATGTCCGAAGAAACTGGCCTGTAAAAATGGCCTCACAGGGCATTAAAAGACTTCTAAACCCAAACTTCACAGGAACTATTTAAAAGGGCTTTGTACACAGCCAATTAACTCTCTAATTTATTGATCAAGATGGCATCTCTTAATCATTCAAGTTGTTAGATATTTCTCCTTGGATAATTTTCTTTTCCAAAGAGTGAGTTACATTGATTTCTAAAACTTGCCATCCAAGCAATCGGTGGACACACACACACACTCATGAGGGTTAAATAGATGGTGGCGAGCTCTCAGTAGTTCAAAAAAAAAAAAAACAAACAAAAAAGGGAGCAAAAAAAAGGTTTGTGTTCGAAAACCACATTGGAAAATAACCACTCACAGGTAACTAAATAGAGACTTGTGAAGTAAAGACAAATGCAACTGAGAGCTAATAAAGTCCTATCTGTTAAACTCAGCATCCTGTGAGCCAATATTGGGCTTTTAGCACTCACCATTCTGCAAACCACTGGAAAAACATGGTCATGGGTAAAACCCAAAAAGATGCGATAACGCCTTCCTATTTCGCTGAAAAGCCACATGCCATTTGCATGAGGACTTCAGCAAATCATTGCAGAATAATCAGCTGTCAATCAGCTGCTGCCTCTAGATCACAAATTGACCAAGGGGATAAAAAACAAAACGAACCAAAAAAGTGATTTTCAAAATTAAGAACTGTGCTCATGCATGAAAGACAGTTTGGTACGTGGGCCAACACACAGGTAATGTCATCTACAAGGTACTGACTTAAGGAGAGTCAAAATCCACAGCAGAGCACCAGCCCTTGCAAAATTCATATGCCACTAGCATCAGTACAAGAGGAAGAGCTTTAGGTAAACAAGGAAGTACTCTTGACTGATGGGAAGGCAATCCAGTGTGGAGTTAGTGGTCTTAAAGAAGAAGAAAGCAATTCCACAGACAAAAAGTCATTGCCGAGTGGAAATCTGCTAAATACAACAGACAAGACCAACTTTTTTGCTGGCGTGCCTGGGCCTTTTCCCACTAGTATCACAACTTCACACTTTTTAAATGCAAACCAGTGAAAGTCAAGCTGTCCCACAATCAAGGCACACAGAAAGCTCCCCCCATGCAAGGTGCAGGAATACAGTGAAGGACTCTGCCATGACAGTGGCCTAAAGTTGCTTTAGAACAAGCATGCGGCTAAGAAACAGCGTTTGGCTTCTAAATGTCCAGTTTCTTTCATTACTCGTTCTTCACATACCTTGCCTAAGACGTAAGCCTGCAAACACTGAAATACATGAATAATTCTACTTATGTGGGAATTCCCATGGACTGCTCTGATAAGCCAAGGCATACATGTGCCAAAACACAAACAAAACTAACACTTAATGCTTGCCAGACCTCTGGACATAACCTAAGATTCCCAAATCTCAGAAGGAAAGAAGCGATGAACAGTTCAGTCTTGCTTTCCCTCTCAAGGCTGAAAAGGCCATTGAGCATCTGTGCACAAGATGATGATGTTCTCAGAGGAGTATAAGGCAAGCACTGAGGTATCACATTTTCCTCATACTGAGCACAGCTTTTATGAGGGCAGATGGAAAAAAAGGGGGGGGGGTGTGAAATTAGACACGGATCAAAAAAACCCATGGATATAAGAAGATGCAATGTTATCATTAAAGGTGGCTCCATTTTTCACCTAGCAGTGGAGCTGGCTAAAAGTAAAAAACTTAAATGGAAATGAGCTTGTTAGACCTATCAACAATACAGGAAGTAGAAGAGTGAAAACAAAAAATATGGAAATGTAATATTAAAATATCCCCTGTTTTGTGGCTCTTAGCCAACGTTTACTCAAGTTAGTAGGCAAGTGCTCTATTACTACAGTAAGAGCATCTCCCTGCCCCATCTGCATTTTTTTAAAAAAAAGATCCAAACTGGACCGGCACAGTGCCTTCCTATGTATAGTCTAGCTTTCCACTGAGAAACACACGTAATGCTCCCAGTCTCTCTCATACAGTCTACAATTTACCAGCTACGAGCACCTTTACTCTGCGACAAAACAGGTTTCCTACCCAGGTCCTCTAGACCAGAGGATTACTTACAGCAGCATTTCAAAAACAATTTTGCCCAATTGGGGAGAATTCAGAGTAGAAAAGAAAGTCCTGCAGGATGCATTAGCCTCTGATAGTCAGCCCTCCGCAATGTTAAATGAGGAACCAAGACTGAATGAAGAGGAGGAGTGAGGAAAAGGAAGCACACAAATACCACGACTTCGCGCTTATACAACACTTCCTCTCCAGAGTCCTTTGCAGAGAAGCAACGTGTGAATCTTCATCATCTCTGTCTGCCAAGGATGAAACTGAGGCAGAGGAGAGAGGGAATTTCCTGACCGAAAGGGTGTTGGGGGAAAAGTGAAGTTCACACCAAAATGTTACTAACTGCCAGGACTATGCTAATTCTTGTTTTACCAACAGGAAAGAGGAGTCTTTCCATGTAATCACTTTTCCAACACAGTGAAGGACATTGAACGAGGAGTTCAGGGAAGCAGGAGGAGGGGGGTGGAGAAGGGGAGAGGAGCACAGTTTCAAATCTTTGGCGTGCATCTGTGATGTTGTACAGACACTGCATTTCAGGATGGAATGATTATTGATTTCTTAATGGATTACTGCTGCACAAATTTACACTCCCCCCCCCCCCAAAACATCAATCTTAGGATAATAATTATAAACCTATCACAATGCATAGAGCCTTCTGACTGTGTAGAAACTCATCGCTATCTGCCGGGAAATGGCCAGTTTTCTACTTCTCCCGCTCCAACCACATTACAGCATAGCAAGGAGCTACTGAAAAATACATGCTATTATAAAACAAAGTTTGTAATAGCCATGGTACATACCTCCAGTCAACTTTCATTAAACGGACTCTTTTAAACTGCTGCCCTCAAGATGGTGCAGAATCCATTAATGAACAAGTTAGTTAGTTATAAGAATCCTTCTACATTATTTTTATCATAGTAATGAAACAGCCCCGGCACAGAATGAGACTCCTTAACGGGCAACATACATCCACAAACCCCTGCACACTCACTTCTTCTACTTAGCAGCCAACAGTCAAATGTTTCTGTGGCTCGGCAATTTTTTGGTGGGGGCACGCAGGGAACAACTCCGCTTGCCAGCCGCATCACTTGGCGAAAATTACGGAATTAGCAAAAGGACTCCCTTCACTGCCAGAGGCGTCACCCTAAATCACTGGCGACTGGGCACGACGGAAATTTTAGAAATCATTCTGCAACAAAAAGCTCTAGACCCCAAAGTTTGTGCAGGATGCAGGAATGCGGAAGATTCAAGTCCGTCTCTCTGTTTAGCGGTTCCCACCCATAAACAGCGCTCATCTCCAGCGCACAGTTTGACTAGGGTGGTTACACAAGGCTACAGCCTGTCTGTCGCCCATGAGCTAAGGTGCAAAAGGGCTGGTTGTGAGGCTGCTGCCTCCCCACCTCTCCGCAAGAGGTGACCGTGCTTCACACCGGGGCAGAGGCAGCAGCACGGCAGCATGCTGCTTCCTCGACCAACACGACTGATAGATCTGTTAGATCCAGCCACAAGTGCAATTCTTTGTACCTTTGTCTGTAGGAACGCCAGCTCCAGGAGCTCCCACCTCTTGCTCCTGCTCAGACACCACCCTCTCACTGTGTGAAACCATGCAGTAAACCGGATCAGTGAACTGATCCAAGCTAAAAATACCCCGTTTTGTTGTTGTTAGGGGTTTTTTTTTTTTTTTTTGTTAAAGAACTGCTGGCACTGCTACAGAGAAAAAGACATGTTGAACTCTGCTTTAAATGCATGCCCTAGGAATAGCCAACTCCGGTGGAAGGGCATACGGGGCACTTGGCGGTCCTAACATCTTAAAACAGCCCTAGATGAATTAGCCAAAGTAGCGAGTGAGTGCCCACGCGTCCAGCGCCACTAAAACAAGTGCAAGTTAAAACCTGGCACTCAATAGATTTTAAAATCAACTCCTGCAACACTATTCAACTGCACTTTGCTCCAGTGCGGGTTGTGTTTACATGCTTTGCAGCACCAGTCCCACGGTACCCAACGCTGAGTCTTGCTGGAAGCAGTGGGTGCTATTGCACGCCAAGTACTAAGATTTAAACTGAAAGATGAGGCACGATTTGACTGAAATCTGGCTGTTCCTTTCCAGACCTAAAACAACCTCATGTATAAACTTAGCAAATTGATGCTCCCCCAGACGAAACTTGTCATTACCTACAACCTGCCTTCACATTAGGGGCCGTCTCCAAAGTGCGTGGAACTAGATGGAAGGGCTCCCAGCGAATGCAGTGGGCTTTGGATCAGGTCCTGAATTACTCCGGAGGAAGCTCTCCGGCTACAGAGCACAGCATCAGCACCTTACCTCTCATTTATCCGAGAGGCTAAGATTCAAATTAGTGCAGCACTTCTCCCCTTTCTCATAACCTATCTTTCCTCCCTTAGCCCAGGAACCAGGCATAGCCATACTAGACCACAGAAGAGCACCTCCAAATAGCCTAATCTAATCAAAAGGAAGTTAACAAAAAGAGAAAACAGCCAAAGAAAGCAACATGCTCCAAGGTATGTGGGCCACATAAAATACAAGCAAAAGGCCCACAGCGCACCACTTGCCATCAGCTTCATTTAGCAGCAAAGCGTGGTTTGGGAAAACAAGGGCCTCTTCAGAACTGCTATAGGGCAAAGATGAAATCCCAGAATTAAAAACAAAATCCCCACACGCACATTAATATTCAGAGGCAATTACCTTTCAGCTTAAAGTCAGCCAACGTGCATCTTACTACAGCAGCTCTTAAAGCAATCTTGTTTACAATTGGAAATGGATTACATTTTCTCGGCTCCACCTATCCACATAATGCAGAGCAAACTGTCAAACATAAAATTACAAAATGGTTATTGTAAGGTATCCCCTTCAGCATAAGAATTAATTTGACCTATTTTATTACTAAATTATTACTCCCACACAAATTTTCTATCATAGATATCTATCAGCGCTGACATTTATATTCCAGTGAGGCGCTCTCAGACGCATGTTTTCTTCTTCTCCATCTCAAAGGTGTATTGAGCAGATTTGATGTAAACAGCCTCCTGCCAAGCTAGTTAAAATCTTTAAACTTTATACATACAATTAGATAGTGACAATAAGCATTTGCTTAACAAAAGAAACAGATTTGCAGTTGCAGATTCTGAAGCAAAACGCTTCACCAGTTAAAGCAGTATTAATATAAATTTAAGGAGGCCCGACAGGTATTTTTACTACTGCTCTGGCAGTTTGTTCTGATTGTCTCCAAGAGACGTGATTTGACACAATGGCCCTGATTAAGCATGTGCTTAAGTCCTATTAAAGCCAATGGGAGTTAATCACCTGTTTAAGAGCTTTGCTAAATCAGGACCAGGGCAGGAGACATTTCCAAAAAATCTGGGCCTAAACTGAACGTATGCTAATTAGCTGCACACACCAAGTACATGATTATGGATGAAACACAGTTGTTTAGCATTTACAACAGCACACTTTGCGTGGAAGCACTTCGAAATAAGTTCTAATTATCATTCTCTAAGAGGCTCCACAGTGCATTATACACTAGGGACATAGTCCATGAGAATTTTAGTTGAAGGAGTAGTCAACACCACCACCGCCCCCCACCCCGAACTCCAGCCGCCCATTAACATTTGTCCAAATTCGCAAGCGGATCAAGATCCGACTCTTCTGAAACTTCACTGCAGTCATACTAAGAAAATCAGGAGCACTCGAGCTCTTCCTTCCTAATGCTACTTTTTGCTTATACAAAATGCTCAACTCTCGCATTTCAAACATAACATATGCACTCTATGCTGGCCGACTACTCAAGCCACGGGAGACAAACAAAGCGACGTGGATTTGCACATCCAGAATTACAGACACCAGCACAGAATTAATTCCTAGCAAATTACTGCGCCTACAAACCAGAAGTCGCTAAAAGAGCGACTGTGAATGATCTCATTTGAACTATTTGACATTGCCAGGATTGCCATGTCTCACTTTTATGCCCATTCCCTGATATTTACTGCTTTTTCTTAGAAGTAAGATTTTCAGATAAGTGCCTACAAAACTCTCTGCCTTCATTTAACTAAGAAAAACAACAACAACAAAAAAAACACACAAAAAAGAGGTATTTCCAACCCTGGAGACTGCTGAAAAGCCATGTCTCTGTGCAACAGCACAGCTCCGAAATGAGAAAGTACACCGACAATTCCATTTATTAAAACAAACAAAAAAAACAACTCATGGCACGCAAGGCAATCTTGCGAATTAAAACTTGACTCATGATTGTGAAAGTTTGGAGTTGGCCTGCCAACTTGGTGAGCCATCTGCTCACCAACAATTTAGAAACGAGACTGCTGCCAAAGCCACCCGATTACTCAGTTCTAATATTAGTGATGTAACTAAAACATGCTCATAGGGTTTTTCTCCCCATGAACCAGGAAACATGGGGGGGGGAAAAAAAACTGCAGGGGGGGGGGGAAAAACTGCAGAGGAAAAGTTAAAAATAAGATAGGTAAAATGTATATATGCTCAATAGTCCCTTGCAGTCTAGTTAGCAGAAACGTTCAAGACTAATACAATGCTTCGGTTTTGTAATTCCCTCTAAATCAAGTCAAAAAGAAAAAAATCGCAGAGTAATTGAAAATGATGGGAAAAGGTGAATCATGTACTCTGTACCCAACATCTATTTCTCTGTTAATGATTCAAATGATAGCTTGTTAAAACAAAACCCTATACCAAAAAAAAAACCCCAAAATCAAACCAAAAACACACACACACCCCCAACACGAAACAGTATTTAATGCATTTTGACAAAAGATAAAATAAAACAGTCAAGAAATTGCGCATGCAGGCAAGCAGGTACAACTGCCGATTTTACTACTGATGCTGATTTTACACGAGACCTTGGCAATTTGGGACAAAAACACTCTCCTATTCAAACAATTCCTTTCTTCTCAAAATTCCAGATTAAATAGAACAGAGAAGAACATTGCTAGAAGTTAATCTGCAGTAAGTAATTATTGGGGGAAGAGATACCCTAATGAAACTGCACGGAAAATTACTCATTCAATCATTTTTAAACCATGAGTCACAACTCGGTTTTGCTGGCCTGAAACTCCAGATCCATCTCCATGGCGAGCCAGTAGCAAATCCCAAAGCACAGCCAGTATTCCCAGAGCTCAGGCATGCCGGGATTCACCGCGCGGATAGATACACCGCTACAAGAGTAACCCCAAGTACAGGCAGTATCTTAGGGCAGCGCCTCCACACACACTTAGCACCTTCTTCCCGCTGAAGTCCAACAGGAGCTTAACCACTGGCTTCAGCGTGAGCAGAATTAGGACGTTTCCGAGTGCTCTACAGGGGACAGAAAAAGAAACTGAAAACGCAGCCAACCCTGGTGGTATTAATTACCAGACCAACGACAACACGAAGCATCCTGCTTTATCTGAGAACACCTTGCTCCAGCACTGCCAAAAGGAGTAGCTTTTAAATCTGCGTTTTAAAGTTAAATGCATCATCATTACACAATTAGTGTTCTAATTAGCCTCCTCAACAACAGATCGGCTTTATTTACGATTAATTTTGGTTAATGAGCTAGCTGTAGTTTTAGCTGAAGGATAATGGGGGAGAATTAATAATTGCTTAATCCACACAAAATTTTGTTGTTCATATAGTGCACAAAATTTTGACAAATGTTTCTGAATCCTGGCCAACCGCCACCAGCACATTTTCACTATCTGAAAGCAGCCAAAGCTCAGCAAATGTTGCCATGTTACATTATAGTAGATTAAACTGTTGATATATATAATTAGAACTATTATTATAAATTATAGTCATGGTTATAAATTGAACTTTCATCGCCAGCTTGTAAGGAAGTTTTCCCCCTTCCAAAAAAGACCTGTGCAGAGTAATTAATTTAGGTCAGCTCCTTGCAAGACCCTTTCCATTTACACTTGCATGTGAAAATGATGCAGAGGCCGGGGTTAGAGAAGAAACTGGCTACCTGCCTTTCCCACGTGTCAGGTCTCCTGTACATCTCATCCTTTGTTCATATCCCTCCAGTGATCTCTAGCCTGCCTTTAAGGGCAGGTCAAAGTCTCAGTCCTAATTTTGTAAACAACTTTTGAAATTTAAAATGTTTAAACCATTTGTAAAATCGTTTGAAAAGTATCGGTTTATAGATGAAATTTTGATCTGTGGCTGGGCTACCCCTGAAATAAGGAAGATCTCAGGGCCCAGGAGGAAATAAAGTGGAACAAGGGATCACATACGATTTTGCAAAAACCTTCCAGAGGCGAACAGGAGAATCTGGAGTCGGACCACCATCTTCAATCACCACATTGTCACCTTCTCTCCAAAACAGTTTCCCCTTTCCAAACCCAGCCCTCCTCCACCCAAATCTGAGTACCGTCCTCACAACAAGAGACACTAGTAATTCCTCAAAGGGACTCTCACCCACCGCTGGTTTCGTACGGGCAGCCTGATACCACAGCAAAGGCAAGGAAACACAACGGACAGGGGCCCTGAACAGCATCCGAGAGTTTCAGGAAACCAACCGGCGTCCATCTGCATGAGCACAGCAGAACCAACGCTCTAGCACAATCCTGCTCTTCCAGCACGGTGCTCTGCTACCGAGGGTGCCGACCATCATCCGGGACACAAAACTTAAGGATCTGCCTGCCCATAAACGCTAAGGAACCTTGGATAATCATACTGCAATTATGGTTCATGTTCTTCATGAAGCACATTATTTTTACTGCTTTCCTAAGGCACTGGGCAGTGTTGTTCTCACCTGTTAAAGAGGGTTCCATTGCAGAAACGGTTGTTCTGGAGACTCAGATAAAGCATCTCGACACGAAGATGAGCATTGTATAGATTATTTCCTGGAATGCACTGCAGTTTGCTTTGCTTTTGAATACATATATGATATATATTTACTACAGCAAAAAATCTCACTGCTATCGATTTTGTTATAAATATTTAATGGTACCAGTTAGGAGCTAAATTTAAATAACAGCACTAATGTCATTAAATAAATGAAACAATTTAGAAGCGTGAGGGGAAAAAAAAGCAAATACCTTCTTACAGCATTTTAACACAAGAGCAGTAAGAGAGCAACCTGAAACCATGTTACATGCTGATAGGCTGAGTCATGTCTGGTCTCACAGTCCTACCGGGGAGGTGATTTTGCACAAACATCTAACAAAAAAGTAGGTTCTGTGAGCAGCAGACTTAGCAGACTGGCTTCCAACGACTTTTCCCCACGCAACTCCTTTGACGTTTGAAAAGGGTGGCACTTAATAGCTTTTGATTCAGCAGAGGCACAATTCACATCTCCCTCGTCCTCCTGGCTTCCTTATTTCTTGAGACTTGCCCGATTCGAATGTTTTTTTAAACCTGTGCCTCTCTATTGTATTGGAATGAAACGCTCTAAAAGTGCCCTTGATTTGTTTTTACACACATTACACGTGCCCAGGCTTGTCATAAGCCAGGGCTGCGCACATCTTCCGAGTTTTTTTCCAGCTGCCAACCTTCTCTACCTGGCATTGGCCAATTTGGGGCAGCTGACTGAAAACTGCCTTGATACTCTTTGAGAACACTCTCTTTTGAGCTTCATATTCCAAGTGCGTGAGATTTTGGAGAAATAAAGAAATCACTGTGCAACTGACAGATACAATTAAAGAGAACGCAAGAATAAACTCGTGCAGTTCTCAGTCTGCTAACATCATGTAGCGTTTGACCCTTAAATACACAGTGAGCGCATCCTTCTTCTGAACTCTTGACAGCTACCTATCATCTCGCATTTTAAAACTGCATACACAAATGAATGAAGTTGGCTGCATCCTACCTACAGGAGTCGAACTCTTCTGGGAAGCAAGTAAATACTAGTTTCTCTCATTTTTCTCCACTTCTTCAGCCTACACTTTTTTGCCCGTTTATATCTCTGCAACTGGCCTCCTTTGTGAAGCTCTTAAAGATTTGTTGTCGGAAAAGCATGATGCAACAAGAAGATATTATTATATTAAACCCTAAAAGGGTACATTTTCCAAAGGATAATATCTAACAGTGATGGAGAGAGAAGGCTGCATACTTAAGCAGGAGGAAATTTTCAACTGATACCACTGACTGTTCCATGCAGCTGTATGGAGACGCATCAGCCTTACCCAAGAACCACCTGTGTTGGTGCAAGGTCAAAACAAGTGGTAAAGTTGACCCAATTTGGGGAGATTAAACTGTAAAACTGTTACAAGCATCTATGTCTAGGACATGTCTACACCTGAAAGGTGATGAGGATTAGGGCATGGTGTGAATTTAAGGCACAACAGTGTATTCTACAATATTTCCATACTCAGGCAAACTCTGCACACGTGCCAGATGATCACAGACTCTGCAGTGCTCCAGGGAAAGAGGCCCTTTACCGCCAAACTGCACATGCAATATTAAGGCCCTACCTAGGAACAGACCATTAAAAGCAGTATGTACAACTGTTAATTAGTACAGTTTGTTCTCTTTCCAGTGGCATTACCTGCGTAGGGCAAAACACACGGCAGCAGCATAGAAGCAATCGGGATATCAATTTCTCAAGAAATCACAAGGTGAATTTGGAGAGAAAAGAAAAAAAAAGAAAAAGAAAAAAAAACCCACCCACACCACCAAAACCAAACCCTATTCTCTTCTTTTGCCTGAACCTTCTCCCCCATCACAACGCTGGTTTGACAACTTGGTTAAGGACTTGAAGCTACTGTAACTTTTTCTTGGAAACTTTTAAACCATCCATGACTTTAACAGAATAGCTAGGCTTCCCCAAATGAACAGACCTCACACCTCTTCTGTGTAAAGAGACTTGCTTTTGTCATACAGAAAGAGGCAACTTCTTTCGTTTTCAAAAGACGGGAATTCACATGATCCTGCTTGTTGCTCTTCAGTTTGAAGCTAGCATTTAATTCATACTGTTGGAGTTTAAAGGATGCACAGACACAGTTACCAAGAACTCTCTCAGTTTGTGTTTCATGGCTAGACCAGTACCTAAGAGAGCACGTTTCCTTGTAGAGGGCACCGCAAAATGTCTGAAGGCTGAGCTGGGGACTAGGAAAAAGTAGGGGTGAATTCTCACACAACTGCACACACGTGTATTCCTAAATCAGAATAATTGTAAGAAAAATTTACACAGACTTGGGTACATAACAGTCTTCTCCAACGAGCCTTCGGTGCTGCTGACCAACATAACCTTCATGGAGAGAGGGAACAGAAGGTCCCTTGAAAAAAAGCAGGACAACATCTTCGTGTTCTGATTGAATGTGGGTTTTTTGGAGGCTGAGGGGAAATGCCAGGGAAACACAGCTAGTAAGGAGCTAAGAGGAGGGCTCTGGCCTACTGTGGAAGATCAGAGCGTACAGATCTCTAGGATAACTGTTTTTTCGTTGCTGTTCAGTAGAAGGGAACAAAGGGGATAAACAACAAACTATCCCTCACTGGAAATTTAGGGAGACTACGCACTTAAACTCTGCTGTCTCTTTTGTTCACTACTGGCTGGTATATGCAGATATTCATCCCCTCGTGCTAAGAGCGCTTTGGCCCTATGACTGACCTCCGGTCAGCCACGGGTATTCCCCCAGTCCCTGAAGGCGTAAGGGTATCTGACCAGCAAAGCTGCGAGGTGTCCACAAATGCACCAAAGAGGAGATTTTAGAGCTCCACAAACCTGAGCAATTGCGAGCTAAAAGGACAAGTATGGTGCATCCAGAATTCACCACCTCTGTGGTGCTATGCCTCTACCACACGTACAGAGTCAAATGAGTAATGGAACATAAACCCCAAAACTGGAAAGCAGAGTCAAAAATAACACGCGTGGAGAAAGCAAGAGTCAGTTAAAGAAAAGGGGGTTCTTATTCACACAAGTTTTTCAAATAACCTATCCACGCACAAACAAGGGGAAAGAATCAACACTAAGCTTTTCCGGGAACAGTGTCTCCCATTTTATGACATGCTCCAATGTAACCACCTGTACCACTACTGGCAGGTGACCCTGCCAACCAGGGCTCCGCTTACAGCGGGAGCTTCTGCCAGCATCGCTCTGTCTGTGAGGGATTACAGCTCTTCAAAGCCACAGGCTGACACAGCAGTGCCAGCAGAAGCCGGTAATGTAGACCTGGCTCCAGATCAAGGGCACGTTTTGCTGGGCAGGGTAACTAGGGGGTTTGTCCATACACAGACTTGGTAATGCTCAGCTGTACGAGAAGAGTTAAAACACTGCGGTCACTCTAATGTAATCACATCAGCACAGGGTGCTTTAGAACTACCGCAGTTACGCCCGCATGGGACAGGAAATACGCTACGCTGGCATTAAGGTACATCGGCGTGTATCCATTTGTGGGGCTGTAAAAATTAAATGCAAACAAAAAAAAAATCTAAGTAAAGTACGTATTGTAATAAAACACCTACATTTGATGAGGCCTAACATATACCATCTAAGCCTCCATACTGAGGCATCTACAGCCTCAGGGGAGAGGAAAAAAGTGGTCTGGAAACATGACACAAGCAGCCATGATCGTGACAGGTGTCGGAAGAGAAACTGGGCCTCCTGTCCCCCAGCCCAGAGCCATATCTGTCAAGCCTCATTGTTTCTCGAGGACAGTACGTGGCTGTGCTTCCTTCCATTGGGATGCCGCAGCCAGCCGTCAGGTCCCCAAACAAGCACTCACTGCTCGAGGCAAAGGACAACCTGCCACGGCACAGGCTCGGCACCACGGGCCTCGTCACTACAGAGAGCAGCGGCACCATATTCTCTTAAATCTTCTACAGATCCGCTTCGAGGCAGATCCACCAAGGAGTTTCATTCACTGAGATTACTGAGGAAAAAGCAGAAGAGGGCTATGTCTTCTCCGCCTGGCTAGAATAAATACTTCCCCTTCAAAGCTCCTTCTTAGCACTGGTAGAAGAATGAGCATTGCTTGCCTTCCTGTTGCAGGAAGGCCTAAAATCAGCACAGGTAGCTGCATTTCCACCTACAAAACCCAGCCCTGCAAACTGTCATTTAGCTGGAGAAGTAGACAGAACCTATGTCCCACAGGAATGGGAAACAAGGCCTTGATCCAGTTTCCCAGGAGAAAGCGTACCCATTGATTTCAACAGAAGCTGCATCCTCCCCCAGATTTGGCAGTGGGAAAGATATAGAGTGCTCTCTAATGGATAGCTAGTCATCCAGCTGCTATCAAAGCGCTGCATTTCAAGGAGGATGAGGATTGCACTTTCTTTTTTTTTTTTTTTTTTTTTGGCATGTCTGAAAAGAAACTGAAGTTCCAGAAGCAAACATTTGAAAACATGCTGACTATCAAGCAAGCGAGAGCACCGAGTGTTGTAACAGGGTGTGTACCGAAGAAAGTTAACTGAACTTGACAGTCCGAGAAAATAACAGAAGCTCCCTAAGAAAGGTGTGTGCTGTAACAAACCTTGGGCAGATGACCTCTCAGGAGAGTTCCACCGGAATGAATAAAACCGTATTTAATGAGATTAGCTGATCATTTCACTCCACCCTCATTATAACCCTCACCAAGGAAGAGGAATGTTTTTACAGCCAAGTATTCGATTCCACAGGGAATGCCTGAGAGTTACTGACAGAAGATACAAAAAACTCATGGGGGACCTTTCCCCATCAGGGCGTGAGCTACCGACAGTAGTTAGTCCGCTACTGTGTAGTTTCGGTGGCTGCTTGAGGGTCATCTACACACAGAGCTTGTATCAGAAAAATTATTTCATGATTTTAACTGTAGCAACGTGAAGAATCTAAACTGTTATGGATAAAGCTGCAACAATTCAAGGTGCATCCCAGCAGGTATTTCACTTCTAGGTAACTATTTTTGAATCAGTGTAACACTACTCTGCAGGGCTTTGGTTTCTTTCTTGCATAGGAGGAAAAAAAAAAAGTCTAATTTCTGTTTAAAGCTCGATTGTCTTTTTTCTTAAACTTCATGAAAACTAAGCTGATTGTCTTAAACCTTCATGGGTACTATTCCCCCGGCAGTTCTCAGGGAGTCTGAGGTTAAAATACTGAAGTGAAGTCAATGGTTCTGCAAGCGTCAAGAAGGGTAAGCGCAGCTCGCTTCTTCCAGTTTCCTGCCACACTTTACTGAGCTCAGCCCTTATGTCTAAACTCGTCTCGGCATCGGGCATCTTCACCGCCCTTCAGCCTGTGAACCCACAGCCGCTTCTGTATGGGACAGCATTGTGAAATTGCACAGCTGACCTCTCTAAACATAGAGCTGTGTGCGGCTTGGAGAGTCAGGCACAAAGGACTGGAGGACATCTCAAGTGACTATCCAAAGTTCACCTCCCTGCACTGAGGCAGGACCAAAGATACCTAGACCAACGGATGTCGACTACCCTAGTCCTCAAGGCCTCCAGGGAAAGAGATGCCAGAGCATCATGAGGTAATCCAGTCCAAGATTTTAGCACCATATGCAGCACTGCACACTTTACAGTTCTTTGAAAGAACTGGAGACCTGAATCCCCACTTCACAGCGTTAACAGTTTGGCTGCCAGAATTCTTCAGGCACCAGTGCACGTGGCAGGGGAGCGACGGTCTCAAAGCACTAATTCAGTTCCCCCCCGCCGCAGCCCAGTCCAGAGAGCTTCAACCGCCATCCCTAAAGGAAAGCCTCCCGCGGAGGCTCAGCCTCGGTCACCTCACGCTAGTGAAAAAACACATAAAGCGCCATAAAGAACCCCAGTACAAGGTCCAGACTCACTTGCCCAGGCAGTAGCTTTTGGGGACGGCGAGGTTTGTTTGCTGCGTGGCTGAGGCATGAAACAACCTCTTATTTTATGCAGTTTCATTCCAACAGACAGAGGACGTGGTTATGCTCCTTTATCCGCACAGATGTGATGCCGATACAGCTGTGCTACATGAAACATTTTGCTCAGGGCAACACAACTGTGACAAACAGAGCTTGTATGACAGTTTCCAGCTGAGAAATGAAAGCAACCAAGAAAGAGTTGGGTTTTGAAGTTACCAAAAAAAAAAAAAAAAGAGAGAGAAAAAGGCATTTAATAGTTCAGAGTAGTATATCCTGCGCACTGGGAATACAGTATTGGTTACCTTATAATAAGGCCTTGCCCGAGTTCTCTCTAACAGATCCTGATCTTAAGTACTACTACTGAAATCACTCCCACTTAATACTGTTGTCCCCTCAGCTATCTTGTCAGGCGGTGCGATCATTCCTCAGCACACAGAAAATTAAATTGCCTCGTTACTTTCAGCAGCTGAGTCAGTTGACAATGCTTATTTTCTTAATAAATTCTCATAACTTAGTAACACTTCTAAGTGATTACAAATACCTCTTGAAAGCGCACCACAATTTTAATCACTTTCAAGTATCAGATGTTGGGTTTGATATTTATGATTGTTCTGACTCCATTTCGTTTAAGGGCTCCTTCTGTCTATGAAAGCAGAGATAAGAAAGTTATCTAGGACACCCACTGCAACACCTTTTAAGTCTTCAATTTAAGAGGAAATTTCCTTTGTCACTGTCAGATGCTAATAGCTGCTATTATTATTTTCCATACAATACCAGGCAAGTGGTCTCAGAGAAATATCCTTCATCCTACAAAAAGTGGTCATCAAGTCAACTAATCAAACAACTGCGCCCCTGCGGTTTCTAAAGGAGACGTTCTTCTAAGTCTATTCTAACCGAGACAAAAAAAAAAACCCTCTCTCCAACAACTCTATAGTAAGAACTCAGCGTGCTATTATGAGGAGGCGGCTAGGAATTGTTTCTTTTAAAAACCTATTTAACGCGGATTCCCCATCACCTTTACATTAGCATAGCAGCTCCTTTGCTGAGATTCCTGATCCCTTAAGGCCCAGCTCCACATTAACTGACAGCAACAAGGCAGACTCCCTTGAATTCAGTAGAGGGGGGCTTAAGGCCACGCATTGCACTTTCCCATGCCAATACACAGTTAACTCAGAGAGCCGGAGCAGGCTTTTGACAGCCAGCTCTGGAGGTTAGCCCCTGGAAGAGTTTTCCTAAAGATCTGTAGGAAATCTGGACTTTCAGATTTGGGGCTATGTAAATATATCTTCTTCATTCAGCAGGCAGAGCCCTAATCTGTCTCTCACTACAGAAGAGAGCGAGGCGATCTGTCTACCTATTCAAATTTGACTATTTACACCTATTTTAAATCTTTGCTTACATAAAACTACAATAAAGTATTTCAGAACGGAGCATCTGCCAACATACATACAGTATTCCGCTAAAGGCAGATGCATACCATAAGGTATATGCAAGATCGTTAGTTAGCTATGACAGGTGATTCACTGTGATTTATCTTTCAGGATCATCTCATTCACGAGGAGAATGGAGTACCAGCCCCATCCATAACCTATATATGCAGGTTTGATACCTGAAAACGCTAATAGGTTAATGGACGTACTAGATTTCTCTCCAACATGAGCCAAAATATTTAACCTGAAACCTTTTGGAACTAAACCTGAAAACATCAGTAGCCCAGCCAGAACGCCTACTAACATGGAACTGCCGGGGGCTAATGAACATAGAAGACTCTTCACCTACCACATAGTTTTACTGTTGCTGGGAGAGCAGTTGTTTCAGTACAAGTCCAAGAAATTTGCTTCTTATGGTTTTGTCTGTTTAAGCCGGACACAAATGAAGGCTAGATTAAGAGCTGTGGTTCAAAATGATTCAATGGAACGCAAGAATAAAGGTCAAAACTTTGCTCTGTATCCTGCAGGTGCATACCCTGAGCACACAACAAAACAGAGCCGTTCATCTCCCAGAGACGACTGGTGATAAAACTGGGGGCGAAACATTCGGGGTCTCATCCATGCACCACCTTAGGTACCACTTTGCCCACTACTCAGCTGGGAAGACAGGCCCTGAGTTTCACTATAATGGCAGACCAACAGGAGATCGGTGTCTCCAGTGACTCCACTTGAAATCAAACTACACCTAAATACAACACAGCCATTTCCTCTGCTTACAACGAGCCACTGCTTCGTGAGCCTTCTCACAGCACCACAGCAAGACTAATGATGGATCAATCCAACAAAAGCAACCAAACTAACATCAAGTATTTCAATCAGCCATTTCTTCTTAGTCTTCCTTCTCTGCATCTCAAAAAAACAAAACGTCTTTGAAAAGACTTCTTTCACCCAGCAAAACAGGTGGCAAGCTCTAAAGGCACAGCCCAGGGATTTAATCTATACATGCTAGACTGAAGATTTGGCCGAAAAACATAAGTGAACCAAGGTAGCAACCGCCACAAGAACTGACAACCTGTAATCAATACCTTCCATGTTTAACACAGAACAAACCGCCTATCTTCAAGAAAGCATTCTCACGCTTGCCGAAGAATAAATAAATTACAACAAATTTAAGAAGCTGGCATTTTGCTTGGCTTAAGAAAGCTAGACAGAGCCCATAATTTGTCAACAGCAGCACATCGTTAGCACAGAGCACCAGGAGCACCAGCGATGAAAGCAATGAAGACACCTGTGAGATACCACAAAATACATTTAAAAGAAAAAAAAAGTTCAATGAGGCTGTAGATACATGTGTGTTGCAAGAACTAACGAAGCTTAAAAATCATTGAAAATGTTAACACAGTGAACACCAACATATTGAACGTGTTAAAGTATTTTTGCATGACTTCATCCTAGGTCTTTTAATTCCCTAGTTTTACTCTGGTTTTTAGTCTAGATTATAAAGAAGATTTAAAACAGGGAGATTTTTCCCCTTCCAATGAAGCCTTCCCATTAATAAAAAAGGAAACAAAGAAAATGAAGAAAGTGAGTAGTAAAACTTTTACAACATAATAAAATATATCAGAATCCCAGTGCAGCAGGATTGGAATTGTTTAAAGATGCTGAATTATGATAGGTTGTCATATAAAGTTCAGTCCGGAGTATTAGCAATCATATTCTCTAGCAACATGTATATAATTGGAGATCTTCATAATAACCCTCAGTTTTAAAGGCTCATAAAACCTGCGTTTTACTCATAATTTGCAGGAGGAAAGAAGAAATTCTTAAAGGAAAGTAGCATCTTTTTCCTCAGTAAGAAAGACTGAAGGCAATATAGGGCGTATTTTAAAGCATGTTCCCCTAAAAGCTCTCTTTTTCTTTCAGAGTATGTAGTGGGGAATTACACAAACATTTCTTTTGAAAAGATATGTATTTATCTACACTACACACACTAGAAAGAAAGTTAATATCACATAGAGCAGAAGAACCCTCTTAAAGTGTATTGGAACGAAAACATTTTAAATTATTTTTGAATACAAGTTTAGAAGTACTTTGAGGTAAATACCCTGATGTAACGTTGTAACCAAGAGTAAAACAAGCTCTCTGGCACGCTCAAAAAAAAAAAAAAAAACACAGTATAAAAAAAAAGGATGTTGGTTTTATGAAACGCATGTAAACTACATCTATTCACCTCCAAAATATAGCACGAAAGATAATTACAAAAATATTATGAGCACTTGACACTCTCTATAAACTCCCAAATCTCTCTACATTTTCTCATTTTCTCCCTTGACATTCTAAAACAAAATCCTTTCAGTTTGTTAAAGAGTCAGCTGCCGAGTGCCATAAATTTCCAGTTATCCTGGCCATCTTTTGGACTTGCCAAGGCAAAGCGAAGGTAATGAATAGGATGCTGAAGTTTCTATATGGAATAATAAAATACAACCTGCCATCAAACCCAAAATTTTAACTTCATATTTTTGCCAGAGTAAAGTATTTTTGGAAATAAAACATGTCTGTTTTTGAATAAAGCTATTGTAAGCTGTATTTGGAAGCACAGTAAAAAAATAGTAATAATCATTTCCATTTGGATTTCAAAACCTGTTGAAACAAAACTAGGACAAGTAAAGCCTAGTGTTTTCCTACCTGGAACAGGTAAGGACCAGCTCTCAAATGCCACCTGGGGATAGTTCAGACTAGCAATCCCGTTCATGTTCAGATGAGACACCAGCACGAACAAGAACGGATCTGCCCCGTCCTTCTCTTCTTTTATTAGCAAAGCCTACAGCAGTGGTGAAGACCTAGCAAGCAAGCCGAGGAGCCGGAGGACACCACTAACCCAAACACACTCCTAGAGAGAAACACGTTTAAAAAGAGACTTACTGCTTGCCATGTGACTTGGTGAGGTATGCTGCCCATTGGGTGTACTTGAGGTGAGGTCAATAGCCATGTTGGAGTGCTCCCTTTCGGGGGAAAGCTCATTGTCACCTGCTTTCACAAAACAAGTCACCCGTAAGTTTCCATCCGCTTGTTCAGCAGAGCGACCCGATGATAAAGAACTTGCCTGCGACCCACTCGCTCCCCCTTCGCCCCTGCCCTTCCCTCCTTCACTAGCAGGGTCTTCCAAAGTCTGCAGAAACCGGGTTCTCGGTGGCCAACAAGTAAACATTCGACTGACTGATTTTAAGAGTCCCCTCCAAAATACGGTCACCGGGCTTAACATACACACACTTACGGAAATCTCACCCCAGCTGCTGTTATCTCAGCAGAAGTTAGGATTTACCCTCCCGTTGGCAAGCACTGAGAATCGGGACCGGGCAAGGGAAGACCATAGCAGTCCTTTTCATTACAGACGCTTCCCCTCAAAGCTTTCAGTTAACTGACAGCTAAACAATGCATTTAAACAAACTAAGATGCTTTGCCCTGACCCAGAAAACAGGAGAAACGCAGCGAAAATATGTAAAGCTTTCGGCTGCAATTTGAATTTCTGAAAATGAACTCTCTCTTTTGCAAAGTTCATTCATCCTTAGCAAATATTTAAATGTATGCGTTCTCACCCTTGCACCCGTACACACACATTTTGCAGTCGCACGCAAAGTTAACGTTTGAATGCTATTAATTCAGTGTCATCCTAAAGCAAAGATCATACACAAGGAAGCTAAAGTTTCAGGTGCCTGCATTATACAGGGACAGTGGGAAAAGGAAAGTCAGTCAGAATAATTAAATAAAATGACTACTTACATGTTATATATCCATCAGCAGCCTCTGCTTCCATAGTCAAAGTGCAGTGCTGCAAGGCAGAAAAGTACACCCTCAAAGACGCCTGTCAGTATCAACCACGAAACGATTAAACTTACTTAAAGCCCTAAGCAGTTACCCATTTTACTGCTGTTGCAACCATTGCCTAGAGAAACGCACAAGTGTACCGCATGTGCTCATCTGCAAATCACTGAACTCCTCCTGCCAATGACCTGAGTGGAGAAATTCAGCCGTCTCCAGGACAGGCTGCGCTGGGATCACCCTGGTCTGAGTACACCCCTTTCTGTTCCCCTACTCGCATTTTTACCTGATTTGAGGGGTTTTTTTGTCTCCCACCCCCCCGAGCTTCCGCCTGTTTTGTTTGAGCTGGGATTGTAACGCTTTATCAATTATCAGTTCTCACAGCCAGAACAGGGCTTTGAGGCGACTGAGACTATTAACAATTGCTCTTTTCACGCGAACTCCAAGAGACTCCATCCTCTTCGAAGCAAAATAAAACCCGCCAGCGTCCGGTCTCCTTTGACAGCGTTATTCCGACTCCTTAACCGGCGGCTCCCGCCGCCGCTCTCCCGCCAGCCCGCAGACACAGACACGCACCTGTACACGCACCTGCTCTGCCTAACCTCACCCGTGTGCCACAGCCCGGGGCTCAGCGCCACTCTTCCCACCGCGAGACCGTGCATTTTGTGGCGGGAGGCAATCTTAAGAAAAGTTGCTGGAAACACTTTGCTGACACAGAGCAAGCTATTACTTTCCAGAAACCCAAGTAACTGTATAGAATGACACCCCCTAGCTATCGTTTGATATACAGTGAAGAGAAAGAGAGCGAGAGATCAATAATCATAACTACGTCCTTTTAAGCGAAAAAGTTAAGAAACTGGCATGACCAGAGCAGAATTTTATTTCCTCTCTCCCTCCACGGCCTCTTTTTTTGCCTTTAGTTTCAAAACTCTCACTGCACCAGGCAGCTAAATTATTCACAATGAGCCATTTCTGTATTGATCGCCAAGTATATTTAGCCCTGGCTCCTGGAATTTCTCCATTACTTACTGGAAAACAGGCAGCTTCACTTCTTGTCTCCAAAACCACTTCCCTCCCCCTCCCTTAACCCGCTTTCCTTCCCCCCCCCCCCCGCCTCGCCTGCCTATCCCCCAATAAATAAATACTTTTCTCTGTGTTCTTCTTTGGTATAAAGCAGATCAAATTCCCAAGGCATTCAGCACATAACACTTAAATTTCAACCTGCCCAGCTGCTATCAAACTCTCTTCAATTACTGATTTTTACATGACTCTTTAAAAGAGATCTCCAAAAAAAACAAAAAAAAAAGTTTTCAGAACAGGTAAGCACCTTCCTCAAGCCCTTCAAAATTACCTTATCTTCCCCCTAGTCCAGGTAGGCAGGCACACACTGAGAAAAAGAAAGAAACATCAGAAGCAACAGGGAAAGATCATCCCAGCCAATGAAGTGGAAGGAAAGAAAGGGGAGGAAGGGAGGAGGAAGAGAAAGGAAGACAAAAAGAAACACAGAAACATCCATAGCCAGAAATTAAAACATTGGCGGATTTTTTTTTTTAATTTTTTATTTCTCAAAGCGAGGAGGAGGAGGAGGAGGAGGGGGAAAAAACAGAAAACAAAAACAAAGTTTGGTCACCATTTTTAGGCTGTGATGGCAAATCCCAGCTGCTAAGCCTTCCCTTTCCACAACGAATGGAGTTTTTTTTTTTTTTCCTCTTTTTTCGCTCGTGCTGCGGATACAGCGAGACGGGGGAAAGTTTAAACGAAAGGAAAAAAAAAAAAAAAGGGAAAAATGAGGAGAAGGGAGGAAAGGGGGTGAGGGGGGAAGAGCCGCCGGCCCCCGGCGCTTACAGGTGGGGCAGGCGGCGCGGGGATGAAACCCGCTCGGGAGCGGCCCGCAGTCGGAAGGGAGATGAAGAACAAAAAGGGGGAAGGAGGGAGGGAAGGAGGGAGGCAGGTCAGCCGGTGCTACAGCAATGCGATTAAGCAGGAGGGGGAGAGAGAGAGAAAACTTGATCCACCGGTTCCTTACGGATCGGCGAGGAAGCTGGAGGGGGCAAAGAAAAAAAAAATAAAAAAAAAGGGGGGGGGTGTTTTTTTTGGGGAAGGGGTTGGGGGGGGGTGGTTTAGCACCAAAACATGACCCACAGACATCCCAGCCGCACTCACACCCCGAGCAGGAAACCTACAGGCCAACTTCCCGGGAGTGTTTCTTTGGCCCTGGGCGAAACACAGCTCTCGCCTTTCATCCCAGCCTCTCCCCGCCCATAGCACAACCTGTCAAAGTAACTCAAGTCCTGCCTCGTTTTGGGGGGGGGGGGTTACCGTGTGCCCCCCCATCCCCCCACACCGGGCAGGCAAATGGCAGTTGGGGCCGGCGCTGACTAACGGACCGGGGGCGCCGGGCTTCGCGCAGCCTTCCTCCTCCCCCCACCTTGCCCTTTTTTTAATTTTTTTTTTTAAATTGTTTTTTATTACGATTTGTCTCCCCCGCTGTGGGGCTATCAGCAACAAGTCCTTCGAGCCGGGCGGGAGATGCGGCGTCACCGCAC
The DNA here is from genome assembly GCF_040807025.1 of Struthio camelus. Lineage (NCBI taxonomy): Eukaryota > Metazoa > Chordata > Aves > Struthioniformes > Struthionidae > Struthio > Struthio camelus. The sequence goes on along the minus strand of NC_090947.1, from coordinate 5,756,959 downwards.
TTTACTTGGAGGGACCCCCCCCTCCCCCCAAACACCCCCCCCAGGTCCCCCACCACACACACGCCAGACGGAGCTGTCCTCCCCGCCGAGCCCAAGACGGCAAAGAAAGCAGGAAAGAAAGGGGAGGGGGGGGGAGAAATAAAAATAATAATAATAATAATAAAAGAAGCCAGGCGCAGATTTACCTCAGCCGCGCACGCAGTGAATCACTTCCATCACCCTTTTGTGTGTGTTTTTATTAGTGTCGCCTCTCTCTGTCTCTCTCTCGCCTAGTGGATGTGTGTTTTTGCACGGCAGTTGGCCACGGGAGCTAAGGCAGTGGATCTGTAGCTAAGGGTAATCCTGTTTTTACTTCCTCCATCTTCAGAGAGAGCAGGGTTAGCCTGGGACAGCTGGTCAAACCCCGAGAAACCGATCCGGCAGCCACACGCACCCGCACTCACTCACACACACACGCACACGCACACACTCACACACACACACACACGCACACGCACACCCGCACACGACACCCGCCCCGCCCCGCGGGCGCGCGCCCGCCCGCCCGCCCGCCCGCCCTCGCGCACCTCGCCGGGGCCGCCGCTCGCTGACACGGCGCGAGGAAGGGGGGGAGGGGGGGAAGGGAGAGGTGTGGGGGGGGTGGGGGGGGCGGGTGCCCGCGCCGCCAGGGCCGCTCAGCACGCTCGGCAATCGATTACAGGACAAGTGCCGCCGCCGCCGCCGCCGCGGTGCTCCTCGCCTCAGCGCAGCGCGCGCGCGCCCGCCCGCCGGGGGTTACCGCGCGCGCCGCGGCCGTTGGAGCGCGGCGGCCGTTGGAGCGCGGCGGCGGCGGTTGCCCCCTCCTCCCCCCCCCATCCCTTTTTCCCCTCATGCCGCCGGCCCGAGTCATGATTCAGCACTTCTATTTTTAACCGCCACGGCGGCTTCCCGGGCCTCCCTCGGAGGCGGCCGGCGCCTGCCGAAAACGGCCCCCCCAGGCATGGCGGGCAGGTCGGGGAGATGCGGTGGCCGTCATCGCGGGCAGGCGCCGAGCCCCACCGCGTTTCACTACGTGTGGCGGCTCCCTCTGCTTTGGTGGCTTCTGCCCCGCGTTGCAGCCGCGGCGAGGGCTCGCGTGGGCCCAGCGAAAGCGTGGGGAGCGGAGGGAAGTGTTTGCGGGATGTGCCGCCGCTACGGTTTCATGGGGCGCTCGGAGCAAAGACGATGTATTTTTTTTTTCCAGTGTTAGGCTTAAGAGGCAGCGCCTGCTGCAAGTAAAAGCCTTTCCGCAGGATTTCTTCCCCTGCCTCCCAGTGGGTGAGCATGAGCAGTCAGTGCGGCGGGGAGGAACGGACTGGATATTCTCCCCCGCGCAAGCCCCAGTCCAGGTTACCCTCCCGCGCACGCACGGCTGAAATAACACGCGGACGTGCCACTCGTAACCGTGCCGATCTCAGCGCGAGAGCCAGAGCCCGCCGAAGCCCGCTGGCACGTCTGCACCGAGGCAGGGGAGCTCGGGCAGCCGGGGCGCGCGTTTGCGGCCCCCTGAGCTGTTGCGCACAAATTCCCCGGTGGACCCTGACGGGGAACGTCCGGTAGGCTTTCACCCAGCGCCGCCCTTCCGTTGGCCTCAGCAGATTTCAGATCAGGTGCGCTAGGATCATGCTAGCGCCTCCCAGGCTAAACTTGGACTGCTGAATGCTGGTGAGTGGTAAGGCCACCGTTAGGCACCAGGTTTAACACCCCATCGAGAAGCCATACTTGGACGTGGCGTGCATTATATACAGAGATAAAGTTTTAAGCGTGCAAGGTCAAGCACACAAACATTAGGAAGCATCAGAATTCAGGCTGCCCATACCCCCTTTCAGCGATTCCACCTGACGGAGAAGCTGACAGGAACGACAGGGAATTATCCTGTATGTACCCTGGTCACTAAAGGGGAATAACACATTTCGCCAGTGAGTTTTGCAGGCGTTCACTAACTGGAGTGTATTCATCACTGTATACCCACATTCGTTCCAGTAGTGCATTAAATGATATGGAAAATACTTTTTTATCCTTTCCCCTGGAGGCAAATTGTATATATTGGAGTGTTTTGCTTACAAATGTAAAATGTGCTCATGCTTTAATCCCCCTTTCCCCTCTTACATCTTTCCACAGCCGATCGGGTAGTGGATGCAAGAATCCTTGCTGAGGCTCGCGGAGCGCAGGGCGCTTTCGATGTCACGCTCTTCCCCCCCGTTCAAGAGTGGCTCTTGCAATGTGCCACCCTACCCTGAGAGCGCAAGACGCTTAAACTGCATTTTTTCAAGATACTGCGATTGAATTATTCAACAAGCCAAAGACAGCAAAGTTAATAGACAGCTCTCTCCACAGTGCAGCAAATTTTAGCCAATTAGTCATTGCACCACATCTGTGAAGTAGGCTAATTTAACTCTTCTCATTTTACATAGGAAGGAGGCAGAAAGGTTAGGGGACTGGCCCAAGGCCACAAAGAGCAGTACTCAGAGAGCTGAGCCTAGAAAGCAAACTTCTTGTTTCCCACGCCTACGTTTCGACAACTAGACTTGGCTTGCCTACCTCAGAAAAGTCTGGCATAGCTATAGCTGCATAATTACACCATAGTAGTTACGCTGGAATACATCTCCTTGTGGACATCCTCCTCCAGAAGGAAAGTGACTTCCCCTGAGCTGTCCGTACGAATTCCCTCAATAGAAACTCTTTGGTTTCTTTATTTTTCATTTTGGAGGTCAACATTCCCAAGATGCAAGTCTCAACAGCATTTTGAAGCCTTTGTTCACTTCTACAGGACACTGAAAAGCAGGGGTAAATGCAAGAGATGTCACTGAAGTCCTAGGGGTTTTGTTGTCAAAACTTTTATGATGCTTTTCATCAACGTGTGGAAAACTGAAGGCTTTCAGCTGGCTCTCCTTACAGGTAATACTTTAATAAATAAGTAACAGCTTTTTCCCAAAGGTGTTGGAACTTGCTTCAGCCGTAGGAGCTGATGGTCGAAAGCCGGGTCCATCCTCTTCAGTAGTTAGTGCTCTGTTCTTAATCCTGCTGCTCTGTAAGCTTTCAAAAATCGGACAAAGTTGTGAAAGCAAACAAGAGTAACCAAAGGAGAAGGAGGGGACAGGGAATAAAATGAAAGGGTTTGCCTTTAAAAATTAATTTGGTCACTGCAAGGTCTGCAGAGATGAGAACGTCTTCACTACAGCAACCTGGGCATGGCAAGGCATCGGGGTGAATCACTGGTTTCATTGCGAAAGTCAGATCTGCCTCAGCTTGGGGGCTGCAGTGAGAAGTCCGCAATGACCTACATCAGCCTCCCCCAAACGATACTTGGTGGAGCCACTGTGGTGATCTTGAGGATAAAGTGACATTTTGGGGATCAGGAGACCCGGATTCACTTCCAGCCATGGTCAGAGGTCCTCTCTCTAATTTCAACCGAGTCATTATTTCTCTGGGTTTCAGTTCTCCCTTTCTAAAATGCAGAGAATAATGCAACGAGAGGTGTCTTTTCCCCACTGAGCAATTCCTCAAGAGCAGTTCTCAGCTTTGCCACAGACTTCTCCTGCCACCTTGTATAAGTCACTTAGGGAAATCTCTGAAAGAGCCATTTCTGGAGCTCCCGTGAGCCCGGTGGGCACCCTCTTTCCGCTCCATTTCCATTGACGGGACTGACCTCTAAGCAGCCTTCAGACAACCCACAGGTTTCGGCTGCCCCAAGGATCACAGGCTGGACGGAGGGTCCGTCTAGTCCTCAGACCTGCGATATCCCTTGAGGTAACGGCACACGTACGCTCAGCCTCTCAAATGAGTTCAGTCGGTGATGGGCTGATTTCAACATGATATTTGAACTGTGCATGCATTTAACCCATGTATGTGTGGGCACACGTATGTGTGAATTATTATTCAAAAGAACCGTAAAAATGCTTCTGTGTAAATCCTTGTTCTAATCATCTAATTCTTTTTTATGTGCCTATATAAGGTCAAAGTATTCTAGAAGTTAGCAGCCAAACGAGGTTTGTTAAGTATGAACGTATATAATAGTTCAGCGCAGCAACAAAGTTCCAGATTTATTTAGATTTGGCAAATTAAAAAGCACGTATGTAACATACTGTTGCCTCGGACAGCTACGAACACCACGGAGCAACAGACGACTGGATCAGCTTTCTTCCCTTTAGACTGAATCCTCTCTCTTCTGCCTACAGAAGGGGTACTTTGAACACAAACTGGATCAAATCCCAATACGCTTTGAAGAGGACAAATGCAGACCTTTCTTTGCTTAACTGTGCGTTGGACAGTCTAAAACCATGTAAGCCCGAATCTATTCATTATGCTATCCCCTTCTCTTTCCTACAGTAAGGCACTGTTTCATGTTTATATGCATCGATAAAGAGACCTATAAAGAAAATAATGAACCTCCTTGAATATCTTCAGGCTATACCCTATTAATTTTAAAAGAGATGCAACATACTGTACCCCTTGTATTTCACTAAGATAAAAGCCTACAGATTAATTCCTGTTAAAACAGTTGGTATTTTCAGGACATGCACATGTAATTTATGGAGAGGCACAATACTCATAATAGCTCAAAGGCCACAGAAACTGTAGATCTGTGTCTGTTACTGTAGTTGTACAGGCATTCATTGTACAGAGAGCAGTTGAAAAGGCAGAGCATGTAATCTGAATACTAAATTTGTGAGTAGTTTCTCACTTGGGTTGGTTAGGCTTTTCAAGAGCAGCGGATCTTTGTGGGGGACTTTGTAAAGCATTCTGCTAATGTATCACGTGGTCGCTGCGTTGTCTTCTCTTAGCTTTACTGCTAGAGCTTTGTTCATGAAGACGCAATATTTGATTTTTAAAAGGGCTCCAGCTCGTGCTCTAGAGTCTTCACCTGAATTCAGTGTGCTCGTGTGTGAGGCATCGTTTTCACGGCAAATGCTCCTTCCTTCTCCTATAAAGCGGACAACTTCAGGTGTATATAAACTGAAAGCATACAAGACACCAGGATTCCTTTTCTTCCTGGCACTCTAATGGCTATATCCCAGTTACTGGAAAAATAGTATTGTATTTTATGTCCTACTTCAATAATAAAAATGTACAGGGTTTCTTTTTTATTATCGAGATATAAATGTATGTGGATGTATCACTTATGAGGCAGGATGCTCTTAAAATGTTCTAGCAAAATTTAGTCATGACACTAACTGCAGACATAGAATCCTTGAGTCGGAGACCATTTCTGGTCTTTGTTTGTACAACACCTAGCGCAATGAGGATTTATTCATGACCCAGCTTCCCACCTAGTACTTCAGTACAAACAAGAATTATAGCTCTTGCTGTGCTTATGGCTGGAAATACCAGCACCAACAGAGTGAAATATGTCTAATACTGAACAGTAAGCAGCATAGTGGTATAAAGTCCGAAAAGCAGCTGTTACAAAACTGTACTGGATCTATTTAAATTACCAGGAGCATTTCAAGTAGGTAGACAATTGTTACTCAAGTTGGAATTCGGGTAAAATTGCAAAAGTCATTTATGTTTAATATTGCAAAGTACCTGGGAAAACTGAGTAACGAGTGACCAGGCTCATGGGTTTGCATCGTTTGAAAATTTCGTGCAAACTGGGTTCTCCTTCTGTTCGTCTGTGATAGGAATAGTTGTGGAGGTCGAATCTCCAAAGGCCAGGAGTTTCCAGCTGGGTTTGAATGGGCTTCCGCAAGACAGATGACTTGTATAAGCATGTAGGATTCCCGAGGCTGCCACATTAGCCTGCAAATATCCTGGGAGCAGACTTTCTTGTAAGGCTTCTGGCACTTACTCTCTGGCTTCAACCTGATATAAACAACTGTATTCATAATTCTGGTCCTGGGTGAAAAATAGCATAGATAAGGCCACACTACGCATACATTGCTGAACTTGGACTAAGTTTTTACTGCAGTTCTTCTCTAAAATTGGGCAAAGATCTGAGGTTATCGATAAGGGCATTTTCTCATTGACTCCAGCCTCCCCATCAGGGTGCAGCGAGGGCCGGCGGCTTCCCCAGGGCCGGGGAGCCGGGAGGGACACAGCAGCCGTCCCACCACCCAGCGAGGGAGCAGGGCAGGCTGGGGGCAGCCCCAGCTCTGGGCACTGTGCACCTCTGGGGGATACGGGGACGGCACGGGCAGTCAGCTCATGGGTTAGGGTCCGGATCAGTGTGGCTGTGGCCAGGCAGGGACAGGGCTGTGGCATCGCTGGGGCAGGGACTGACAGCCTCGAGCTGGGCTGAAATGGGATCCTGGGCCATGCACACCTACAAAGAAGTCAGCACGCGTATGCAGGTTTACTTTACCCTCGTTAGTCCTTGTCCTCATTCCTTTGCAGCTTTTCCAGGGTCATGCTTCTCCCCATGCTGTGTAAGGAGCCGGGCGAGGCTGCGGCTCTGTGCTGAAACCTATTGCTGCAGTGGTCAGGCACTAAACGACTAAAGCATCTAGCAGGCTGATGCCAGCTCCTGCGGGTGTGTGAATCTGTAACATGGCCTGATTGAGGGGACAGGCACAGCTGTCACAGGACAGGGGAGCAGGGCAGGGATTAGTCCCCTCTGTGCCGTTCCCGTTAGGGCCGCTTCACCCTTTGCACAGGTCAGTGCTACCCAGGGCAATGCTTTAACTCAGTGCAAACAGTTCAGTGTGCAGGAGCACATCTGCAGTGAACGCTGGGGGTGAAAAGCTGCCACCTAAACCAGCCTGTGATCGTTGCAGAAATCGTATGTCATCAGAGTCTCACGAGTAATGAAGTCAGAGCATAAAATCGCCTGTGAAAACAAAAAAGCCCAGCCCTCGACCTCTAGAAGTGGCACAGCTGAGTCTGAGTGGCTGACACTGGGTCATCTCAGAGGTGAAGCACAGCCTGGGGACGAAGTGTGAGTCGGGGCTGTGGGAGACTCGCTTTCAATTCCTTGCTCTGGGCACAGAGGAGGATGTCCGTTTCCCTCTCCGTTTATAAGGCCGAATCAGCTACGGGCACCTTGTGTAGCCTCGTATTCCTAGGCTACTTCCAGAGCCCATGGAAAAAGACTGACTCCTCCAGCCTGCAAATCCAAGCACTAAAATCAGTCTCCTGCTCTTTTAGTCACTCTCTGGAGGAACATTTCTTTCTCCAGTGACTACCCAGGGAGACTGGAGATATCAGCTGGCTAAATTTGTTGCTGGCAGTGGGTGAATATCCTCATTCAGACTTCAGTTCTTCACCTAGAAAATGAAGCTGATTGATAGTATTTCTTCTCCTCTGTCAACTGAGTTGAGAATCATGAACACACTAGAGAGAAGGGCAGGGACTTGGATACAACTGTGATGGAGGCCATGCGAGTACGCAAGAGAGCGCCATTCAAAAACCAGTTTTTTGTATGCCTCTTTCATGCCCATAAGTAAAGCGCCCTCATAAAAGTGTCCTGGTGTTTGATTGTGAAAATATGGTCACCTTAAATTAACCGGCCCCATAATCGGTTTTAAAGTGCAGCCAGGTTAACTTTGATTAACCACAGACAACAGTTTAGATCATAAAAACAAAACATTAGCATCTTTTTACACTGCTCTCAATGACGCATTAAACAGTGTTTGACCACAGCCTTTTAAAGCCGTAGGTTAATTTTTATTGTGAGCCGTTCTGCTGTCTCTCTCTAGCAGCAGGGCTGATGGAGCGGTTCATGTCCTTTTTTAGTAGCCTGATTTGTTTAGTGGTGAGGATTTCTTCATTTTTCAAAGTTTTTTTTATCACTGTTATTTTACTGCAGTGAAGGAATAACATTTCTGTACATCCAGACATTACCCGCACATAACTGTGCAAGCAAATAAAACATAACTTCATTCTTGTGGTTTGAAAGTGCCTCTTTTTTCCTGTTTGTTTGTTTTTTAAGAGGGAGGCATTTCCATTTTTCAGTTTTCCTTTGAGGATTTAAATCAGTGAAGACATCATTCAGCCTCTGCATTAAAAATATAATCTTTTACATGTGGCTTCTGCCAATGCACTGTTGTTCTTTCTGAAATCTGGAAGAACAAATGTTATTTTCTGTTAACAACATGGGGGATTCTCCTAATTAGGAATTTTTGGGGGTCATGGAACATTGCCTAAATATAGTGTCATGGCTTCAGGTATCTCTTTTTGTCTGCACAGGCCTGAGCTTACAGCACTAACATCAACAGAAGTTTTCCTGATAACGTCAGCTGAAAAGACTCGATCCAAAAATCCGCGGAAGTCAAAGTAAAGATTCTCTCCAATTTTAAGAGGCTTTGAGTCTGGACATACATAGAAAAACCTTTGCAGATGTTCTTACGGTACCTGTAAGATCATCATCTTTGTCTTGGAAATTCTTCTCCAAGTTGCTTATGCCAGTTTATTGTATCCGTACACTGCTAAAGAGTGTTCTCTCATAACAAAACTTTCCTCAGGCAAAACACTCGGAGAGTTTACTATGAAACTCTAGAGAGCTACCATGTTACAACGTATTAGTCATGTTAGAAAGTCAAATACTTTTAGTAGTGGCTTTTTGCTGTTTTGGGTTCGTTTGGTTGGCTTTTAGTTCAACAAGGGCTTAATCTTACATTCAGTTCCAAAGTTTGGTTAAAAGTAACTATTGAAAATGATCCTTAAAATCTGAAGATGTTTTCCATGGAAATTATATCCAAAGTAGCTACAGGTCTTTAGCTTTGCCTTGATCTTGAAGTGACTTCCACATGATACTGACTTGCCTTATTTGGCTGACAACAAAACCGTGACCCTCCAGAGAGGTTATCGTAGGTGGTTCCTGCAAGGTTTTTGCACATTTGCACATCTGACCTTTTGAAATAAAGTGTTTGTCTGACTGTAGAAGGTGGCTTCTTCTTTTATGGAGTGAAAGAGTTTCTCTTGAAAAGCCTCATTTAGTTGTCCTCTCTCTTAAGACTGGAGGTTCTGGAAAAGAGGAAAAACTAGGAAGACTACTTCTCTACTAATTATTACCTGTGACTGCTCTTAAAGTAGGGAGCTAACAAAAAAATAAAACCACGCTGTGGGGCAGGTGTCACACTTCCCCATAGGAATGTTTTTCTCCTCAATGATTTTTTTCCCACTGCCTCCTTTAAGAGACAGTTTCTTACTCTAGATAAAGGAAGCGCCATCAGCTCCTTCATAGAACAAAGCTGACACCCACTGGCCACCCCCAGCATTTTAAACGTTATTAGCAGCTATGGAGCAATTCTGGCTTCAGTGCGGAACTGCAGAATCAGGAGATGGAAGAACGATCCAGCTCATCTCAGCCCATCTTCCTTACAGAGCATGGACTTTAATGTTGTCAGTGGTAAGCACAAAACCACGCTGCCGAGGAGGAGGATGATGCATGGCATAAGGCTCAGGCTCCCCGTCCTTCCTTTCACAGAATTGTTGGGGAAATAGTCATAGATCTTTCCTTACCGTTTTCTGTCACAAATGACAGGGCTCCCATCCCTTTCTGTAGGAAAATGGACCAGCTTTACCGACCTTTTTTTTTCCCCCCCTGAAATTCAGGCCAAAATTTCATTTGATCAATTTGCAGTCCTGCTGCGTACAGGGTCTACCACACTTGCACGCACCAGCTGTTTGCAAGCAGCCATCCGTGTGTTGGTTACCATCCAGCCAGAGTTATTTACATCTCTTCCTGTGGAGATGAGTCTCTTCAGCGTCCCAAATTTCTCTGCGGTAGCCTCGTTCCTCTTCACTCTGTCGCCTCCAGTTGCTGCAGCTTTATAAGCAAGGTTCCCCAAAGATATTGTTTCATATCGAGTACTGTCTCCTCAGTGTCGTGTAGGCAACTGTCCCTTTCTACCTCTCTGTCACAGCACAGGCCAGAATTACCTTGGCATTTATGCATGTATTTTTCACTCATGTTGCATGCTCATATCTGATTTGCTTAGGCATCTTTTCAACACCATTGCCTTGTAAGTAGCTTCTTCCTACCAGGTATCTTTGTTTTAGATTATATTTATCTCCTCATGGAGAACTTCTCTCTTCCCCAAGATTCGATCTAATTCTCTTATTCCCTCCGCACCTCGTGTATCATCATGTGCTACCCTCCTGCTTATTCCTTGCTCCGGCTGGTCTTTGAAACTCTTCTCCACTCTGTTACAGGTTACCGATTTCATATGGTGCATTATATCCTACATGGAACATGTCACTTTGCTGAGCAGTATGTTATTACATTTTATGTAACCGGTATGTCCTTTTATGCCTGCATGATCAGTTTGCGCTTTAGTTATTTTACACATCATGGTAGTACACATCATTCAAAATTTAAAGCATGCTATCTCTGAAATGCTGTCCTGTTCCTTATCACAGTTTCCAGACCACGCAGAGTACCTTCAGTTGTTAAAGAGGGAAGAATCTTTTTTTAACAATAAGCAGCTTTATTCCAGCCACTTCCTCCCTGCCTGTGCTCCTGGCTAGTTTGGCTCAGCCGCAAGGGAAAAATGAAACAGGTAAATTGTGCTTTTCTTTTCTGACCATTCATACATTTAGATCTCACAATGGTTTTCGAGAATAGGCAAACTATTCCAATATTTTAAATAAATGTTTTTTTAAGACTTCCAACGGAAACTAATAGTCTGATTTTGTTTTACATTCCCCCTTTCAGATTTTAACTTCACTTGGTGAGCAACATGTTGTCTTGCATTGCTTTAGAGGAACTTGATGAAGCTGCAAAGTTTTCTGATGATGTTTAATAGCTGGTTAATTAATAATTTGAAGCCAGCATGTGGCAGCAGCCTCTCTGAGAGGCACAGGTGTCCTAAGAGAGGAAGACCTCACCTCGACTTCCCAAGTCTGGGGACCAACTGCTTTGACTTCGGCACAAACATTCTTTGTCGGGTCTCGCCGTGTTGTCTGGGCCTGCCTGAATTACAGTTTCTCCCAAACTAAAACGTGCAGCCTCACGGACAGAGCACGTGGGGTGGTTGCTTGGAGAACAAGGAACCCATTTATTCCCAAATGACAGCGTTTCACAAAGAGGCAGTGGCCGCTCGTGGCACGTGTTGCTCGTGTTGGGAGGACTCGGCTTCCCGAGCTCCGTCTGCAGAGGGAAGAAACGACTCTGACCGCTGATGTCAAGCAACAGATATTTCTCCCATGCTTTCCTTCTGCAGCAATAATATTATTAAAATGAGACTAAGCTGCTGTATACGTGGCTGATGGCTACACATCATTTATTGATTTTCCCTGCTTAAAGCTTAGCCTTGATTTCAGGCGTATAAAAATCCGTTACATCAGAATGAGTCGGCAGTAAATTGCTTTTTACGTTAAAAAGGACGAAAAAAGCTGTTCACTACAGAGTCCAGGGATGTTCAGTATATGCCCTAGGTAATCATGGGGTTATGATAAGAATGTGGGTAAGTCCCCACCTCGGTCCATGCCCACACAAATGATGCACTTTCTGTATTGGTTTCCTTTATGAGTGTTCTTTTCCTTATTCAGACTAGATTTGCCTCTATATAATGGGATTTCTGGGGGAGAGAATGTTTTGTATAGGTGAACCTCACCTTGGTTAGCTTTCGGAATTTCAGTTTTCAATGCAACGTCTGAAAAAACACTCACCCCATTGCTCTGCTGCGTATTTGCCTATCCAAGGTCTGCAAAGAGGGATTACTTGCTCCAGCTCTCATTTTGGGGGGACGAGAAAAAATTAGATGCTTTTAAAGGCGCATGACCTCTTTTGCTAATGCAATTTTGTGGACATGTTTGAAAACAGGGTCCCTGTCGTCTCCCACGTTATTGTGTCATTCTTCTGAAAGCAGAGTCCTGTTGGAGTGTCAGTTATAGTGCGGCGTCTCTGTTTGCAAATTCTCAGGTCCATACTCAGGCTGAGATACAACCCTGATCTTGTTAACGGTTGACTTTTTAAAACCGGATATTACATTTATGAGACTTCTTCACCATGGCATAAACTGTGAGGTTTGGTTCGTGTCTTACCACCTGTCTGTTCATCTTCTCAATATGAATACTTGAGCAACATAAACGGTTACCTTTCCTACATAGCAACACATGATTTCAGGACACTTCTAAACCACACGCAGGAGTCCTTTGCAAATTTACACCAACACCTTTGAAGGTTTAGGTCCTGACACATCTAGGAGAGAAAACATGGAGACTGCTCCAAGTCCTCTATGCAAATCTTTCCCTGGGCTCAAATACAGATGGAAACAGTATAACAAAGTTTATGCTGCTGGGTAAAGATTAATCACAGACTCCGTCCTTTGCTGTATGTTTATATGTGTCTACTTGTGGGCCGAGGGTTCAGTATGAAATGAGAGGATCTTCCAGACACTGAAACCTTGAAAAAAAAATCAAGGGCTTCTGAACAGCCTTCTGACTTCCCATGCCTTCAATGAGATGTCTCAAAATATATGCAGAAATCTAGACATCCAGTCGAGACATTGGATCCAAACAATTTTTAGCAGTATTTTCAATGCAAACTTGTTTATAGAGTCGCAACCAGTATTTCCATGATTTCACCAACTGTGTTTCTGTTGGGAGACAATTGCCCGTTTTCTCTTCTGATAACTGTGAGCGAGAATTGCAAATGCTTTCTTCTCATCATTCAGCCTTCCTCTCAGCTGTGAAACACGTAGACTTTTGCTTTTCATTTTTCAGGTTCAGGTCGCAATCCAACAAAGTCCTTAGACCAATAGCTGGTTTTGAAGTCAGCCCTGTTTTAATCAGGAGGCTGCGTTAGATGAGCTCCAGAGGTCCCCTCCAACCTCAGTTCCCGCTCATATCCAGGAGTGGTTAACAGTACTTCATATTTTCTTTAAGAGTACCCCAGGGCCGTCACAGTGCGAGGCACTGTGCAAACACCGAACAAAAAGGCTCAAATATCTCACAATCTGCAAATATTACAAGCAGCCGTAGATGGAAAGAGACCAAAGAGGCAACAAAAGAACCAGGAAAAGGAGTTGGTTGCCAGTGGTTTAATAGTTGTCGCAGTATCACGGACGCTAAGGCAGGGGAGAGATCTCAAGGGAAACCGTGTGCTCATCCCAAATTGTTTGCCCTTAAGGCAAAACCCACAGAAATTTTCCAGTCTTTCAATGACTCTTCTGGTTTGGGGATTTTTAAAAGTATTTGAAAAAATGCACTGCTCAAAGGGCTTTCGGCAATTGTAGCTTGCTTTCTACCTTTTCATAAATAATGGAAATACACAGCCAAGGCGTAGTAAGCGTGCGGCTGTACTATTTATTGCTTTCCTCTGGGGAGCCGTTTATCTTAAGACTACTACAGTTTACTTTCTAAGACGTGTTTGATTGTAACACTTGCAAATGTATATTTCGAAAGTTGGCTTTGATAATTTATGCACTCACACTTCCAGATCGCACATAATTTTTAAAGCTTTCCCTTTCACAAGGATGTTCCCCATTTTCACGAAAACGAAGGGAAAAAAAGCCACCTGTGGTATACCTGAAATGCACCCTGTGTAGATGAAGTATAAAATTTACATCACTTTGCTCTTGACGTCACTTATTCCTTTTGAGCCACGATCTACCACGGACACTAAGGGGGAAAAAAAAAGAAAGAAAAAAGAATTTAGTACAAAATATTGGTCAATATCATTAGTCTAGAAAATGGAAAAAAATTAGCTATGCAAGTCTACAGTATCTGAAGACCTGTTCCCTACAACTTACCTCAACAGACAGAAAAACGTTCGCCCTGCTGAAATGTTTTCCATCAATAAGCCAAACATTTAAATTCTTTTTTCGGTTTCTCCTAGTGAAACCTGAAAAATGTCCATCCAAAACTTAAGTTTTCTAGTTTTGGAAACGCATTTCTGGAGTTCAGGTCTTCGGTTTTCTTATGAAAAAAAAAATTAGCAGGCTTAACGGAGAGCAGATTATTTCAACGTCAGTTTAATAACGTGTTAGTTACAGTGCAGAATTTTTGTTGAAAAAATGTGATGGCAAATTTTCAACTAGTTTTAATCTATATTCTCTTTTTAAGTCCATAGCTGTAGGCAAGCAACAGACTGAAAAGAGCACAGAAACGGGAGACGTTCTTAGCCCAGGCTCTGTGAAAGGAAGACGCACGGAGAATAATTAAGGATTAACAGAGTTTGCTTATTCTAGTCAAGTCCCTAGTTCTGAGTTAAGAGAACTGGATATTCTGTGCTATCTTGTCGCCGTATTTAACAAAAGCAACAAAGGTCGTTATCACCAATATTAGGGCGTTTGAGACCATTTTCTCTCTGTATGTTGTACCCCACGCACGCACCGAGGCTCATGTTGGGGACTGTCTGCGGTCCCCATCAGACCACCCTTGCACCAAGGACAGTAGGAACTACAGCATTTCTGGCCGTTTTTGTATTTTCTGGTGAGAAAACCAAAGTAACATACAATCTCCTCCCTCCGTAAATGCCTAACTGTTTTAGGATGCTACAAGCCACTTTTGCCATGGCCAAGGCTGCTGCTACAGCATTTCCTCTACTATCAGCTACTTCTCAGCTAGGTCATGTTACCTCGTGCTTTATAACATGCTGGCTACCAGAAATTAATTGCAGATTTTTTGAGGTGTGCGTTTTTCCTAGAGTTCCTGCACAAACCGCCCCAAACTCACACAAGTAAAGTCCTGCCAGCGCGACTCCAAAGGCCGGGGAGCTTTTTAAAGTGTTGGTTCCAAGGAGAGCTGGAGGTCAGAGGTGGATGAACAATTTCACGGGGGAGACGCAACCACCCTGCCCCGGCCCGAATTCAGCAGAGGTTTCGGCATAGATCGGGCTGGGATTTCACCCTTTTTCCGACCAGCAGAGTAAAACACGCTAAGTATCTTCCCACCAAAGTATCTCCTACCCATCTCATGATCGGCCCGCGCAGGGCGTTATCAGTCGCCCATCGCCGTCTGCTCCGAGCTCTTTGCCCGTTTTATCCTCCCAAAGTCCCCACGCGCGGGGCGAAAAGCGCTGCCGCAACAGCTGCCTCGTGCAGGACGCAGCGAGGCCGCGCGTGGGCTGGTGGCCGTCTCCTCCAGCCTGAAAACTTTCCCCACCGCAAGGTTGCAGAGTAGGAGAGAGAGGGCTGATATACGAAACAAAACCCCCAAAACTTTCCACTACACTTTCAACTTTCTTCTTCTGTGGTAAAAGGCAGCTGATTTTGATGTTTATTATCAGTTTTTCCTATTGTTAGCGCGCAGGCTTAATGTAACTGCCGCGCTGCAATGACACGCATCTGCTCTTTGAGACGCGCCGGCGGGCGTCAGCTAGGCAATATTTATGTCTTTCGTGGTGTCAGAGCAATTAACAACCCGTTCCTTTCAAGTACGCGGTGAAACAACACACTGAAAGTACCTGCGGCGCGTACCAGAAACTGTTCACACCGTAGGGAAAAAACCGTGAAGAGCAAGGCTGGCTTTCGGCACGTCGCTCCGGCGTGCGTTTAAGCTCAGGACCAAACCCCGTTCGTGCCAGCAGGGTTTCCAGCAGCAACGCCGGGGCTGCGTGCCGGGATGGTGGAAGGACGCTGAAGCCACAAGCCCTGGGCCAGGCGGTGGCCATCAGCGGTGGCCGCCGCTGGCTGATCAGAGCAGGGGCAACAGCCCTCTTGGCGTTGGCTTTTTCGAGCTGCGTCGGCCGGCGTCGCCCTCGGAAAGCCGAATCCCTAACCGAGAGGGGCCGGGCTGGAGCAGGGGTCCTCCCGGCGCTCGGTGGCGAGGCCCCGCTCCTGATCCACCAGCGGACCCCGCAGAAGCGAGCGCACGGCACCGCTGGCTGCGCTGCGGGACCTGTGCCGCCGGCACCGCTGGCGTTTCCCTTTCTTCTCTCCGCCGCTTGTCCACCCAAAAACCTCTCTTTCCAGCGCTCTTTTTTTTTTTTATTCACACGGCACCGAGTTTTATTAAACGTTTACGACCCTATTACAGGATACCGTTTTAGATTACTATAATAAAAGGGAGTTGATAAAACTTCATTATCCGCGGTGTCAGAGGAAGAATAAAATCTTATACCTCCAAGTTTGCCTGTTAACGTTTGTTGCAATAACTTTCTTCCTAAAAGCCAAACCACACCAAAAAAAAAAAAAACCCAAAAAAACCAAACAAACCCCCAGGGAAAGCCGCCACGCACCGCCGCACCGCACCATGTCGCGCGGCGGCGAGCCGCGCGCGGCCCCTCGGGAAAGCTTCGCCCAAGCTGCAGCTTCGTTGCCGGCCCGCGCGCCGTCTCGGGGCGCCGGCTTTCTGCCGGGAGCGAGTTACGCCCGCCTCGGCGCCGGCCCGGCCGGAGCGAAGGGCTGGACGGCGCCCGGCGAAACCTCCGCTCGGAGGGCAGCGGCCTCGCTGCAGACGTCGGAGAAGCAGCAGGAGGCCAGGGCTTCGCCTGGCGGGCCGGCTCCTGCTCCAGCGCCCTGCCGTTGCCCCCGCCGCCCGCTTCTCGTGCTTCCTGCCTTTCTTTGAACGGAAGAGCCGGGCAGCATCGCGGGGGCTGCAAGACCCCCGGCCCGGGCCCCCTCCGGGGGGAGAGGCGCGGTGATTGCCTTTCGGACGGGGAGCTGGCCCCCCCCTCGCCGCCGGGACAGCGCGGCGGCGCCCGGGGCTCCCGGCCCTCGCTAGTCTCTTCCCCTAAGCAGAAGCGCCGCGAGATTGGGCCAGAGCAGCAGCTTGGCGGCTGTCCCGTTTCTTCCTTTTTTTTTGTCTGGCAATTAAAGCAAGTCAGAAACCACCGCAAAAGCGGCGGCGGGGGCCGGCGCTGCTGAACACCTGCTGGCTTCCAGCCCGCGCTGCACCCGCCTCCCCCCACACGCTCGCCCGCGTCGGCGCGAGCCCGGCGGCCGTCCCGTCTTTCGGTAGGCAGCAGAGCAGGGACGCGCGTAGCCCTGCTGGAGCCAGGAGACCTCGGGCCACCCGGGTCCTTCCCCTTTCGCACGGCTTTAAAGGCCCCACTGAAAGCGCATCGGAGTCGAGGAGAACTTGCCTGTCGACTTCCCAGGGTTGCGGAGCGGCCTTGGGGCACGCCACGAGGCCCGTTTACGTCCCCCCCACACCCTACGGGGGGCCTGGAGCCTTGCCAAATGCAAAGCGAATAAACCTCAAGCTCCCGACAAGCCGCTACCGCGAGGGCAGGTGCAACGGCAAGAGCTCCCCGCTCTTGCGGCCAACACGCAGCGAGCGCTCCAGGGAACGCTGCTCGCTCGCGCTGCGGCTGCTCGTGACGCCTTGGTTTTGATGACGGGAGGCTGAAGAACTTCGCCTTCATCTAGTCCAACCTCCCTGCTCCAGCAGGGTCACCTAGACCACATTGCCCAGGATCACATCCAGGCGGGTTTTGAATATCTCCAGCGAAGGAGACTCCACCACCTCTCTGGGCAACCTGGTCCAGGGCTCTGTCACCCTCACAGTCAAGAAGTTTTTCCTCAGGTTCAGATGGAACTTCCTGTGGTTCAGTTTTTGCCCATTGCCTCTTGTCCTGTCGCTGGGCACCACGGAGAAGAGGCTGGCCTCATCCTCTCGACACTCCCCCTTCAGATACTTGGACACGTTGATGAGATCCCCTCTCAATCTTCTCTTCTCCAGGCTGAACAGGCCCAGCTCTCGCAGCCTTTCTTCATAGGAGAGGTGCTCCAGTCCCCTCATCCTCTTGGTAGCCCTCCGCTGGACTCTCTCCAGGAGTGCCGTGTCTCTCTTGTACTGGGGAGCCCAGAACTGGGCACAGTACTCCAGGTGAGGCCTCAGCAGGGCTGAGGAGAGGGGCAGGATCACCTCCCTCCCCCTGCTGGCAACACCCTGCCTAATGCACCCCAGGATCACCTTGGCCTTCTTGGCCACAAGGGCACACTGCTGGCTCATGCTTAACTTGTTGTCCACCAGCACTCCCAGGTCCTTCTCTGCAGAGCTGCTCTCCAGCAGGTCAACCCCCAGCCTGTCCTGCTGCATGGGGTTATTCCTGCCTAGGTGCAGGACCTTGCACTTGCCTTTGTTGAACTTCAGGAGGTTCCTCTCCGCCCACCTCTCCAGCCTGTCCAGGTCCCTCTGAACGGCAGCACAGTAGTCACCCCCTCCCTTACGAGCGCTTCCCTTCAGAAGGGAAGGATTTGCCTTCTCTTTGGGCAAAAAACGGCCCGCGGTACGGTGCTCGGGTGAATCGCCCAAAACACCTCCCGCTGTGCTGGGTGCCACCCCGGCGAAGGGTTAAAGCGAGGCCTCTCCCCTGAAATCAGGGCAAATCCTCCTTCCTGAGGATGAAGCTCCTGTCACAGAGGCGGCGCACAGACAGTCATTTTAACGACTATACTTTGTTGAAACGTTACCAGATATTTTAAAGAGCGTATCATTCTAGCAGAAGCCACTGCCATCTGTGCTTCCCCAATTAGGAAGGCAAGCAAATATGTATTTTACAGTAACATCAATAAAATGTAACGCGCAAGTGAGGCAGCTTTGTTTTTTTAAAGACACAGCTGAGGGAGGCCGCCGGGCCCGAAGCTGTGGAATTCCCTTGCCTAAAGAGCACGGGTTTGTTTTTTGCTATAACCAAAAGAACAATCCACGCAGCGGCTCCGTTGCATGTATTTTATTTTGCAGATCCGGACAAACTAAGCGGGATAAACGGGTTTTAATAGCTCCTGCTCTTCTTTGCAAAACGTAGCATCATGTTGAGAGTGTACCTTACACTTTGTTCTTTTCTTTTTTTTTTTTTAAAAGAAAAAAAGAAAAAAAAAACCCGATTGCCAGGATATTCATTAGCGAGCATCCCATGTGATACATCTGAAACCTAGCGCCGCAAGACAGCTGTTGAGCGTCCTCCAAAAGCTTGGCTTTTTCCCCCTCCTCCGCGGCTGTCTCAGACAGGTCAGCTGCCAGGCTGAACCAAAAAAAGAATAATAAAAAAAAAGACCCAAAAAACACCAAAATCAGCCCTGCACAGAGAAAACACTTCCACGATGGCATTGTTTGTGCCAAGGAGAGCCGGTGGCTCCCAAATAGCTCAGGGAGCCGCACAAAAGCCCCAGCCCCAAGGGCCCCGGCCAAAGGGGCTGGTGCGGGAACGGCGCGAGGCGAGCGCGGGACCGGCGCCGGGGGAGCGCGGGACGGGGCCAGACCCTCTAGCGCAAGGCGTTACGAGGCTGCCGCGCTGCCCAGCGCCTGCTCTCGGCGGCCCGCGGGGCTGTCGGAGGGGAGCCGTGAGAGACCTCCAGGCTGCCGAAGGGCAGCTTTGTGCTGCCGTCGCTTGCTGCTTTTTTCCCCCCCCTGCCTCCCCACAACTATATTTTAAACCTTTTTACGTGGTTCCCCCCAAGGCAGGGAAAAAACACACGCAAAGCAAGAGGCCGGCTGCGCCCGCGGCTGAGCCGTCCCCGCCGCAGCGCTCCTCCCGGGGGAGTTTTGGCGGTTTCGGGCTCACCGAACACCAACGCACCGGCGAACGCGCACCAAGCCGCGTTTCGCGCTCACCTCGTCCTTCGCGAGGAGCATCGGACCAAGAGGCAGGCTGCAACTGAAACCGAGCGCCGCTTGGTTTCCCTTTGTTTTTTCCTCCAAAGCCACGTGGCGGCGAAGGCCAGAAGAGCGCAAAACGTTTTCGGTGGAGCGGTAGCGAGCCGGGGCCGCGCTCTGCATCGCGACGCTCGCTGCTTCTCGAAGCGTTTCCCCGACGAATAACCGGCAGGTAACGAGCGGTTCTGCGTCAGCGGCTCAAGAGCCGCCAGCCCAGGCCCGCGCGGCGCAGGGAGGTCGGGCTGTGCGGCGCGCGCGCCCGTCTTGCTCGTGTTTCCACTTCTGATCTCAGCTCTTGCGACCCGCTCGGGGCGGAGCGGAAAGCGTTGGCGCCGGCACGCTGCTCGGCTCGGCGCCTCTGGCCTTCCCCCAGAGGAAGGTACGCGTGGGGGCCAGGAGCTCGAGGGCAGGAGAAGTCCCTCTGCCCCGTCCCGTGGCTCCTGCCCCCAGCGCGGAGGGACCCCGGGGCCGATGGACCCACGCGTGCCAGCGGCACCCGCCAAGGTGAGCGGTAGGAAACGTGGCTGGTAAGAAAAATCTTGCTAGCAGCAAGGAGAGACAGGCACCGGACCAGGCTAATCGCCCGCGGAGGTTGCAGGGTCTTCATGAACAGCGCTTCGAAGGAAGGAGAAGAGAAACATCTCTCAGGAGTGACATAAGTGGCATTTACTGGGCTCGGGCTAGGACAAAGTCATCTTCAGGAGCCTCTTCCAGCCCCACCTTTGCTGCGATCCCCTGGGGTCCTTCCCCCTCCCTCGGACTCGGGCATACGATCACGCCGCCAATAACGAATAGGAGAACTTATGAGCCGTCCAGGAAATTATTCTATGTGCTGATGAAATCTGATGACCCTCAACGCTGGCAAAGACCGTGGGGCGAGAGAGCGTCTTGGTGGCTGGGCGCTTCGTTGACACTTGGTCTTCTAAGAACGTCCGGATTGCAAAAGGCAATCAGGACATTAAAATATCTGTGAAGGAAACGCGGTAGCTACCGCCCCGAACACGTTAGCGGCTGCGTTGTGTTTATTTTGCAGTTAGAGGCTTGTGCTTAGCGACAGGTTGCCAGCGTCCATCTGGAGCTTGTTTTTTTGTTTCCGTCCCTGCTGCATGTTTGCGCGACAGGACGTGGGCACGTTCAGCAGGGAACAAACCCGCTCGTTTTTCACCTACGGTCTACCCGCAGGGAAGGCTTGGCGCATCCCAGGCCTGGCACCGTTTTTCCCCCAAAGGCACCTCGGTGAGACCCGGAGAGCGTTCCCGTCCCCTCTGCCTCCAGGTACGCCGGCGTCGGGCAGGAACAGGCTCCGCGCGAAGCACCTCCTGGCCGGGAGCAGACACTGCTCTGAGCCCTGCTGCCCCAATGAAGAGTTGAGATTCTTTGTTCCTAACATTTAGCCTATAAAACACTTTTTTTGCCCCCCCTCCCTTCATAATATTAGTCCAGTAGCCTCCTCGTTTCCTCAGAGGCGGAGTGGAGGATAGCTTTGACAGCGGTGTTCAACAGCTGGGCCCACGCGCTGCCAGCGAATTTCAGTGCTAAACCCCATGATCGCTCCCCAGCTCCCTCAACCAGAGCGTTATGCCGCTCGTGCACGTTGAATTAGTGCTTTAGCGGGCGGATAGCTAGAAGTTGCCCTCAACGAGCTAAGCAGGTATTCATAGATCTGCCAAAACCGCACGGTTACCCCTGTAGTCTCCAGTACCTGACTAGGTGGCCTGGAGCTGGGCGTGCGCCAAGTACTGGGATGCAACCACATGATGGAGGTGACCAGGCTCACTTTGAGTAGAGATCTTCAGACTGTCACAGCCCTTTCAGTAAGCTCAGAAGTACACAACCTGTGCGCACACACTCAACCGATTAGCACGTTTCGGTAGCAAAAGATCCTCAACGGACTCTTTTGCCAGTAGCTGAAAGAAGAAGAAAGGGTGACGATTTTTTGGTCCACCTTTTTAAAAGGGGAAGGAAGGGAAATGACGCGTGTTGTGCAATGTCAACTAAAAATAAATAAGTATTCTGGCCGGTATCAAAAGCAAGCAAAAGGTGAAGCGATGCCTACATGCCCGTTAGGGCACCAAGAGGGAGCAGGGCAGGAGCTGGGAAAGCTGCAGCATCTCTCGGAGAGGCCTGGCCACATTAGCACGGTGCTCTGCAGAGACCAACGTCCCTGTCCAAAGCGATTTTGCCCACAAGGAATTTGACGGCATGGTTAGTGGCATCGCAGCGGGTCGGCAGCCTGCTCGGGGAGGCACCCAGCGGATGTTTGGGGTGTCACAGGGGCCCACGGTCTCACAGCCGGGTGGGCAGATGCAGGAGAGCAGGAGGTCAGCTCGTGGTCCGAGAGGAACGGGGTCCTCTGGGGTCATATCACGCTCCTGGCACAGTACGGAGACTTTATAATTACTTTTTTGTTGTTTTTCTTCCCCTCCCGCTGCGGGCGCCAGCAGCCTCGCCACCACCCGAGCCACGCGCTGCAATCAGATGGCAACGTAGGAGAGCCAGAAGTTGTGCCAAGGCTCCCGCTGGGATAAATCACCCACGCGGAGCCGCCTTCCCTTTGCGCCGACGGCGATGGAAAGCCGGCTGCTCCGGCGGCAGCGCCCGGCCATCCATCCCGAAAGCGGCAGAAAAAGACGACTCGAGCAGGCAGCTGTTTTGCCTGCTGCCAGCCTCGCCGGCGCGGCGTCGCCTTCTGCAACGCGCGCCCGGCTGCTTCCCGGCGAGAAGGGGCCCCGTCTCGAGGCAACCAAAAGCTTCCCCCTTCTGAGCCTCCCCTCGCAAGGGGCGTTTGGAGGCGATGGCATGCAGGCCGCATGGTCCCGAGTGCCTAGCTCGGGCCATCAGTGTCATGAGTGCATCACACTCTGCAATCTGTGATCGTTGCCCTAGGGCAGTTGGGATCGAAGCCAAAGCCGTGGAGCGATGATGCTGCGGTACAGAACGGCTGCCAGGAGAAAAGAGGAAAAAAAAAGGAAGGAGCGATCTCTCTCCCCGATTACACCAGGGACAGGCACCTCTGAGACTCTTCCCCTACCAAATTTGAGTTTTCGCACCAGCTCAGCTAAGGGAAAACAAAAGAAAAACCCTCAACAGCAGTGAGCGTCTAGCCAAAACCTTGACAAAGCCTTTTGGGCAAGGGCACCTCGGAGGAGATGAGAAGGTCTCCAGCTGCAGCCCACACTCCTCCAAAACCCGCCACCGGGAAGAAGAGCCAGAGAACCAGCAAACACATCTGACAGGTCCTGCTGGGCTTGACACGTTAGAGGAGATCTGCCCCCCATGGGGCAATTTCAGCTGCTACCGGGACAGGGCTGATTCCCCCCCTCTCGATGGGTGCTATTTGCCCAGCAAGCCCATCGCCAGGAGGAGGCCACCGCTTGCTCTGCCTGGTGAAAACCACGTCCCCTTCAGACCCGAACACCTTCAAGACAGAGACTTTTTGTGTCTGCACAGCATCTAGGAGAACAAGGTGGAGGAATATAATCTCAGATAAGCTATTTTCCCTAGTAATAGTAGCATCTAGCTGTGACCCACCCCACGGTCAGTCACGAGCTCTGGCAGCCTGGCCAGAAATACCCTTTATCTGTTGACATCCTGATACCTCTCACCTTTACCACAGCAAGCTGCTTCCTTTCATCTCCACACAGGGGGAGACTCCAAACGTTTCAGAGGTTCCCAGTAAACTCCCCAGAAGGGTAACTGGCTGCATGGGAGATCTGAGAAGTTTCATGACTCTTAGCACCAGCAAGGCTCTGCTACCTGGGCTTAACTGGACCAAAACACCACTCCACCACGCGTGGAGGCAAGCATCCTGCCACAGGAAACCAGGCAGCGGGGACAAGCTGCTGGTTTGTAAGTGAGCAGGGCAAGGGTTAAAAAAAAGGGGAGGGGGAAGGAGGAAATAAAATAAAAGAAAAAAAAAACCAAAATAAAACACAAGACAGGAAGCCATGGAAAGGTTATGCAGGTGCTGTGCTTTACCCGCAGCCCAAACGCAGATGAGCGCATTGAGCTACCACCCAGCACCAGGCTCACACAGATATCTCAGGTATAAGCAAGAAGGACAGACCTCCAGATCTCTAAAAGAGAGGTGCAACATGACTCACCCACCATCTCCATAGCTATGCAGGGGCAAAAGCCCAAACCTTTCCTTCCTTCATCCCCAACCCTGCTACCTAGCAGGCTTTTAAACCCCAAAAGCCTTCTCCCTTAACCAGCAGCAGACTTTGGGTTGCAATTGATGGTAATTGGAAGCTGCTAAGGTGATTGCCTTCAGATGCAGCCAAACCTTAAGTCACTCGATATCCAGACTTTTTGTCAATACCCCAAAATGACTTCATACTTTTTGAGAGAGGCAAATTTGTAGCTCTCAGGGTTATGGGAAAAACCTGATTCAGCTACACTTAACGGGCTCAAAAGCCCAGAAAGGAAACAAAAACCAGATGAATCCAAAATCCTTTTTGGGGGTGTTTTTGTTTAAAGCCTCTCACATAATTCCCACAGTTGCTTGACTCATGATATTTGAATGATGGGAAGAGCTGAATACTCCACGGTTGGGACTCCAGACAAGGGCAAAAAGGTTATCGTGCCCTTGGCCCGTTGGCGCTGCCCCAGCCCCGCTCTCCCTCTCTTTGCCCCAAACTCCCTCTAGCGATGTCTGCGGTTATCGCTGCCTGAGCACGAGCAGCGCTCATCACAGCTACACCTCTTGCTATCCGTGCTCTGGGCTCGTTAGAGGACTTTCTTTGGCCGTGAGGGCTTGCACCCCTTTTTGCGTCATACGAACAAGGAAGGAGGTATAAAGGTGTTGGGCGTTCTGGTAATTGCCTTTTTTCATGTTGCCTGTGTTTTGTTCTTGCTAGCTCTGGGGACTGCGGTGTGCGTCTGGGGACACCGCACCGCTTCCCACACGTCCCGCTTTCTGGAGTGAAAAACCTCACTTTTCGTGGGTAAAAGCTGAGGGTCTCAAGGGAGGTAAGGAGAAAGTGAACGTTGAGCACGTTCAGCTGGAAAGAGTGCTTGAGAAAACAAGTCCTAAAAGCAGAAACACTGGTAAGACAAGAGAAGGTGAGCACGATGGACCGTAATGTCTTTTTTTGTTTTTTAATTTCCTGCTGCTTGGCGCATTTGACTTATACTTTGGCTCTGGATTTGCTGAACGTCTGGGCTTGGTTTGTAGTTCGGGGTAAGATATGGGACAACTTGCACTACTTGCTTCCCACCTGCACCTAAGGTTTCACATTGGCTCTGGCCCGACCCGCTCATCACAGAACAGCTCTGCAGGTTTCACCAGCAGCATGTTTTCTTTGGTACAAGTGGGCCAGACTCAGTACTCGAGTGCTGATTTAGGACATACTGCTCTTGTTCATATACTTCCCCTCTTATTTTTGATATGAGGAAAACAAAGTGCCTTGAGATTTTGGCAGCAGCAGTCGGGAGGCTGAAGAGCTCCAGCTCACGGCCTCATTCCAACAAGGGAAACCTCGAATGGATTCTTAAAGGCCTTTTTTTGCCTAAGGATGGTAGACTGAACCCTGAGTTTTAAGAGTTTCAAGTGTTATTAACCTTTATGTGCAGAGGGTATGAGCCGACAGGGAGACTTGCTGCAGGCATCAAGTTTCCCTTGCTGAGCGCACACAGGGCTTTCCCTGCTTGTTTTGTGGTGCCAGTACAGATGGACTTTTAAAAGGCTTTCAGCATCATCACAAAATCCACATATTCAAATTTAAGGAGCCGTTTATCAGAAAAAGTAGATTTTCAACACCTCAGCAGCACGCTTGCAAAATCTGCTGCCTTATTTGGGAGAAGCCTGTGAAAAGACGCATCTTGCACTAACAGGCCTCAGCACTATTGGAGATAAAGCATCCCAAATTGTACTTTGGCGCTGCTTGAACGGCCACGGTGGGACCCAGAGAGCCCAGGGAAGCCAGCGCTCCCAGGCCACTTCACAAGGAGTTGGGGCGCATCTGAACAGACGTGGGTAATGTGACCATTTCACTTCCCCAAGGCACTGATTTAGGGAACAGCGAGACTCATCCCCCTGCAAAGTGTAGGATGGCCCGACCTCCACAAGGTCAGCGTGGAGCCCAAAAGGAGGCACGTTCCTCCCTGGAAAAACCTGCTCATGAGAGAAATCATGTACCCAGCTCACCTGCTGCAGTAGGTTTCATTCCCCCCGCCCATGGAAAGAGGGGGGCACAACTAAATCATGGCAATCCTCTCATCTATTGAATACAGTTTTACAGCAATGGCATTCACATCTCAACTGTACTTGACTTACTAGAATATCCAGCAGTGCTGTTACTGCCACAGTTGACTATTATTTGAAACTCTAGGCAAGCTGAAGAGATATGAATCAGCCTCCTGGTTAACACTGATACGATAGCTTGCAGGTGTGTGGGGAGGGGGGGAATCCCTTCCCTCCTTTTGCCCATCCTGTTCCACTTGCCTGGATACTCTCCCCTCTCGTTTCATGCCCAGCCCATTTTTCTTCAATTCATACTTCAAAGGCTGCTCTTTCCGTGCCTGCTCCCACCATAGCACATACACGAACTTTGAAGTGCCTGAGCCTCATTTTTATCGTTAGCAGGGTGGTTATAGACAGAGCCGGAGGAAAGGGAATTGCTGAGTCGACAGTTCTGCAGCAGGAGCAGCTGCCTGCTCCCCCTTCTCCCAAAGCACCTTGCTCAAAACCCACGGGAACCTGCCGGTTTCCCCTGAGGCCGGTTCCCCACTGCTTTACACACACACACACAGCGCGAGAATAAAAAGGTGCAAGTCTAGCTTGGCCGTGCCGTGCTGCCGCCCGCTCTAGTCCAAGCGGCTGCAGAAGGCGTAGGGCAGCAGAGCCGAGTTTGGGCTCCTACGTTACAGGAAGTTTGAATCAAGAAAGCTCTTAAAAAGGGAACCCTGGCTGAGGCCCTGAGCAAAACCCCATCGAAACAGGCATTAAGACTCATTACCGAGCTCAGATATCACTCCTGCAGCAATGCTGAACAATGACATTTTTGATGGAGCAAATCCATGTCATACACAGTAATTTTGCAAATACCTCCTCTTTCGCCTATGGAAGTAGCACGTTCCTCCTGCTCCTGCACAACCCAACGGCAGGCGTAATTGAAACAGAGCCAGACTCGACTAATTTGACACTAAAGCCATTTCGATTTAAAATAGTCTCTCGAAAAATGCGCTTTCCTGTTAAGAAGCAGCACATATGTTTACGTACGGATAATGAGCCTTCCTGGCAAGCACAATCAAGTCTCCAGGCAGCATCCGTGGTCACCCACAGCTCGCACCTCCGAGGAAGGCTGGCTGTGAACTATTTGCCATTCCCTAAGGTAATTGCGCTGTGTTTGGATCTCGGGGCTGCTATGGCCCTTCTGCAGGGGACTATCCTTTGCCCTCCTATCTCAAAGGAGGGGGGTACAGATCATCTTAAGAATTTGAAGGTATCCTATCTTTTTTCACCCCTTATGGCATTTCCAACTAGGGCCTAATCTTGCACTATTTATAAAATCAGTGCTAGCTGAAAGACTGGATCACCGGGTATGACAAAAAATATATCTGGTAGCAGTTCCCCTCACCCGGGTTTTTCCCGTGCACTTGCTGATTTGGCTCTACCCCATGCTCAAGCTGCTCGTGAGGTTTTCCAGGTGTGGAAGTTCAGTGAGAGGCTGCCTCGGCCCTGGCTGCGCCCCGATGGATGCGCAGGGCTGTGTCTGGTGTAGCGAGGCATCTTCGGACACAGCAGCTGCTTATCTGATGTACTCTTTTTTTTTGCTTTTGAAACACTTTCCCTGCAGCTAGGTGAAGCCGGTGCAGTGTCCGTACACCCTGGGGCCTTGCTCAGGGTGAAGCCCTCTGACACCTTTCCTCACCCTCTTGGAGGGCTACCAAGACCCTCCCTTCCAGCTTGCTCTTCCACTAGGGAAGTCTTCAGGCTGCATTGAAGCTGTTCATGTTGCAAAGATGAAGCACAGGCAGAAGAGATTTTTATACTGGGTCATATTATCATAAAAGCCAACAAGGGAAAGGCATTAGCTTAGGAGCCAGCCCTAGCTTTGCAGAGCCAGTAATCCTCGGTTACCAAGCTATACCCGAACCTCAGCTATCTGTGTTTAAAGAACAGCACGATAGGTTTGCAGTGTGGCAGACAAGAGTGCCCTGTGTTAGCTTCGCTGCTTTTTAAATGTTAAAAAAAATATATACATCTACACGCTCTTTTGGGTCAAAGATGGCTCCAGGAACATGGTCCGAGGAGTCCTCCGCTGAAAGTGTCTGCTCCCACTCCCAGCTGTTTTGCAGCAATACACTTTGGTGTTAAATGCAGGGTGCTTTTTAAAAACAAGCCTGCTCCGGAGCAATTACCCAGCCCTCTCCTGGAGGGAGCAACCTATCCATCTACTTACACTGCTCCCTACCCCCATTATATTTTTGGCATCTTTAAGACGCATCAAATTCTCGACAGGAGAACGACAGTCCTGAACGAGAGGCCTAGGAGCATCAGCCCGCGTCCTTAGAGGAGCAACACAGCAGCGTTGCAAATTGATGACCCGCGTGCCCAGTTGCTCAAGGAGCAGCACAGTTTGGGGGTGTTACTACCAAGCAATGTACTCTCCCCCTCTTCAGAAGTTTTCCTTTATTCACATTGAAGAAGTGGAAGCTCTGAAGCTACCCCAAGCTCAGGTGAAAGCAAAAGGCAGTACTAAAATATCATTAAAAATGATAGAAGGTGCCAGGTCAAGTTGGCTATTGCAGATAAAGCTACTATCATCTACTGCTAGTGACTGGGACTGAGCGCCAAGCGTTTTCATTACGCACCAAGTACGAAGTACTTTATAAATCACAATAACTCCTGACATGCAATAACATCCAGTCTTATTAATATAAACTGCAGGGATTTTTTTTAAAGTCTGCCGGCAGTAAAACCACCCCTTCCATAAAATGTTGGCATTCGCACATGCCCTGCAGCTTCTCACAGCACCTTTAAGCACTAAAAAGGCTCATTACCTCATGCACCAGAAAACGAGAGCAGGATTATATCATTGCTCCAAAATACCTTCCCCACCTCTCCCTAAATATTAATAAAGTTGGAAAGCGCCAGGCCTGCAGCTGGTGTCAGGTGCAGGAGCCCTTGAAGCCCATGGAGATACCTGACTTACGGCAGCTGGGACCTCATCCAGCAGCACATCCCACGGCTCTGCTGCTGTTGGCTCTCTCTTCTAGCACCCCAGCGCGCTGTCAGGGTTTGAATACCCTGCTTTAAAGCAGTAGAGGAGGATCACTCTCAATGCTTTCTTCTCTTTTTCTACGTTGTTACAGCTGTTTTTTCCCCCCTATTCCTCCACAGGAAGGCATGCGTGGTGCCCCCACACGAGGGGGAGCCCTGAACTAGTTGCCAGGGGCTGACCCAGGTGAAGAGAGGCCCCCATGACCCTGCCGCTCTTCCCACAACCAGCCATAAAAATAGCCGGATCAGGGAAAAAAGGGAACAGAGATACCACTTGTGCAGAGCGTGAGGGAGCAGGCACTCGCTGAGGCAGAGAGCAGCTCTTTGCTGTACGTCCTCGCAGCAGACACAGCGCAGCAGGTACACAGGGTTGCCCTGCAAATCCTAGGGTAGCAAAGAGCTCAGTAAGACACCTTTTTTTTTTAAACAAACCCTACAAAGGTTTTTTTTTTTTTTTTTGAAGGTTTTCCACCCTGTTCTCATTCAGAAGGACAGAAACACATTTCAGAAGTAAGAAGGGGGGAAAAAAATAGCTGCCCACTCCTGATAAGCTAATGCCCTGGGAAGAAGGAAAAAGAGACTTGGATCCAAGCTAAGCAAAACAGGGGCTCAGCTCTAGCTCTCCAGCATACCAGGCAGCACCATAATTACCATCCTGCTGATCAGGTGCTCCCAAAACTTCTCATTAGAGGATTTGTAGCCACCCCTGTTATTGCTTTCCTCCCGAGAGCCTCACAAAACCACACCATGAAACCACCTGCCCCCATCATCCCCACTTAAATCCACCTTGCACTATGGTTAAATGCCCATCAGGTGCTGCTCTTGCAGTGTTTCAGGCCCAAGCAGCACACCTGGGCCTTGTGGAGTAGCTCTGAATACTTACAGCTGTGTGAGAGAAAGGACAGGCCCCAAGTTTCTGGGATTTCCAAGCGCCTTTCGATGAGCTGTGTCAGAAATTGCAAGTTTTTTTCAGAAGACCCCCGTATTTCGCACCAATAGCGGCTTTTCGTGTGTAGTGCAGCTCTGATTCCAGCGAGACGCTAGGGGAAGGGGCCTTAGTGCCAGCTTACACATAAATGAATTGCTCGTAATTAGGAAAGCTCTAATAAAGGAGCTCTTTACAAAGGTAACTACGAATAACCTATTTTACGATGGACTTTCACAACTTTTTGACACGCAGCTAAAAGCACTTCCGCTTCGGTGCGCTTGGGAGCGGTGGATTCTGCCTTCCCTCCGCAGCGTGTGCACAGCCCCACGCCACGTCTCTGTCTCTGATAATTGCCGCTCTCTTTTACGAGCCTATTCGGTTTGCACCTTCAGAGTTTATTCCACCCCCCCCGTTGACGGTTAATATAATGCCCACAACGAGGGAATCCCGAGCATCACTTAAATATTATTAGAGATGTCGTGTTCAAACGCCACAGCAGAGGCACAAACACCGTTAGCAGCTTCATTTGTAATCCTTAAGGTTTTTTTTTTTTTTAAATCGGTTTATTCTTTCCTGCTGCAGGAAATAAAACATGTTTCCTACCTGTACTCTTAAGTCTCTTCACATTCAAAAAAAAAAAAAACAAACGATTTAAGTGCTAATTGGATGAAAGGAAAAGTGTAAAACTTAGTAGAGAAAATGAATCTAGGAGGGGAAGGGACTTAACGCATAAAAGTCCCGTGGGTCTCCTAAAGCAAGCAAACGTCCACCTGAACTGCGTAGGTACGTTCTGAACGTACTTCAGCACAGCAACAAAAATCAGCTTCATTCAGTGCACCCTGTTATAAATAATTGCACCTCGAGTCACTCTCTGGAGCTACAACATCATGCTATTAGTTACATTTCTTTAGTTTATTGGGAGGCATATTTGTCATCAGATTGCGGTACTGCATATAGCTGCTATTTAATAAACGTGGCCCAGGAATAACTCGTTTAAGGGCAGAATTGCCAAAACCGATTCTCGTCTTCAGACAGTAGATGTCACCATTGCCATTTTCCTAACGGGAGCGGGAAAACGTAAAGCCGGCTGGTGAAGGATGCTTTGGAGGAGATTTGCAAGGGAGTAGAAACCATCGGAGTATTGTTCACATAGACAAAGAACTACAAAAAGGGGTAAAAGCATTTTATTTTCCCTATCATGCACATTTCTTTTTTTTTTTTTGTAGTGTTCATGCTACCTTATGCCTTAAAACCAAGAAAAAAGACAGTCTTTTCCCGCCAGTTTAATGCTCTGCCCGAACGGTCTTTTGGGGTTTGTCTCCGATGATTTTTCACGTGGCGTGTGACTTTGCAAAGGGCCAGAGAAGAAATGGTATTCTTCATTTGATCCCGGAGCCAAAGTGGCCTCTCTCCTCTCTGTCCTGCGCCGGGGCTGTCGGAAAAACATCGCTCGCAGGTTTTACCCGTCTTCGTAGACGCTGGTGCCCTTGCAGGAGGCTGATTGCACCTATTCTTTAACCTCTGAAAACTGGCAGATAAAACGTGCCCCAGCTGCGTGCCCTCACCCGAATCACTGATGGCCTCTGAGACGTTTCGTGCTGGCCGGTGGGGAGATGAGGACACGCGCAGGGCCGACGTATTTTTTTCCTTTGCATTCGGGTGGCAGCATTGGCTGCGCGCTGGCGGCTTGCAGCAGCCCCAGCGGGGACAAGTCCCACGTCGCAGGCGAGAGGATGCAGCTACCAGCGGCGCATTTATCTATGCGGGATGTGCCACACCGGTGACGGGGCGCAATCGCCGTTAAAGACGAGAAAGGGTCGTTCACCTTAGGGGACTTCTCCTTTCCCGACTCCTACCGCTGCCCCTCTAGCAGCGGATGCGTTTTCACGACAGCATCCCTCTGCATGTGGGATTTCAGGCTTCTGGACTGTAAAATTAACACTTTTCTGAAGGGGGTGTCTGGCACATCCAAACTCTTGCAGTCTTGGTCTCCTAGCCCTAACGGGATCCTAAGGCGGCACTGAATTATTCTGCCAGAGCCGAATAGCGCCACGACTCGCTCGTAGTTTCGTTTTCAATTTTGCAGGGGTTTGAAAGCTTAGAGCGACGCTGCTCACGGGCGATGGAGTTTCCCCCTACAACAGTTCATTGGAGGGAAACATAATTTGAGTTTGTCATTGTTACATTAAAAAAAGTACTCTCACACTACATTTTTTGGAGCAGTTGGCGCTTTTTTTTTGGACTCCGTGTTCTCAGAAACTGCCGCCCTTTGAATGATGTGAGCCTTCAGGAGGTGTGCGCAGGACGAAAAACACAGAAGACTGGAATTTTCCATTAAAATTACACACGATCGGTTAGACTGACAACAGCATCCTTCATTTCCGTTGGAGTTACAGCAGCCCTGAATGTCTTGTTCTGACATTCGCGTGTCTTCCTGATCCTCCATAACTGCTTTTGAATAATGCTCACGTGAAAGAGTTAAAGTTAATAAGATCGCCTCCTACGAGGCCAACGGTTGCTGTACTCCAAAAATCAGTTGTGCCAGCTGAGATCCCAGCCTGAGCAGGTGCTCTCGCTCTGGAGGTGAAAGGAGATGTATAGCTTAAAGCCCTGGAGATCACAGCAGGGCTGATTTTTATCTCTTGCTGCAGGAAAGGTGAGAGAAGAGGTTTCAGAGGACTATTTTGTTTTTTGTCTTATAGTTGGACCCCTTCTCTTTACCTCAGAGATACCGAAGAAAACCAGTAAGCCTTCCTGCGGGTTCAGAGCACTTTGGGCAAGCAGCTGTTCAGCAGCATGTTGGCTTCAGCTGTAGTGATGGCGTTGGCCAAACAGGATTTTTAATATTTGTGTTAATCAGTGATGTTTTTGTTAACGTGGCAAAAATTAAACAATGCGTTTCTTGAGTAAAGGCTTTACTTGGCTTTGCCTTTCTGCGGTACTGCTGAAAGTTAGCACCTACTTCGTTTGTGTCTATATTACAAACGTCTCATGTGATGGAGGTAACTTTCTGAGGAAGAATATATTTGCATAGTGCCGGAAACTATTATCCAAATGTTTTAAAACCCTGTATATATGTGTATGTTATTTTGGAAGCCTGGGGCTGTAGTTCGCTCTTCTCCTGAGCTTTGTTCATCTCGTCGCAAAGTGGATACAAAATCAGATTTGCCTTTGCTATAAATGAGTGAAAGAAATACTAAGGTGCTAGTGAAAATGACAAGCGCAAGACAGCTGGCAGCAGCTCTGGTTCCTTGCTGGTGCTTTTTTGACTTGTTCGACCCCCTTGCAAACAAACAAAAGATATATCTTTGCAAATCATTTTCCAGCCTGCACATGTGTTTAATTAGTCTCTAGTCTGCATAAGGAACTGCAAAGAGGAAGATAATTATGCAGGCTTCATGCTGGTTTGCGCTCTTGCACTTTGCGATTTCATTTCCAGTGTTCAATTAAAAGTTAAACACTTTTTGAGGCTATCCAAGTAGACAGCTATTGATTCTTCATTCTGCAGCAGAAGCCCTGCTTACAGCTTGCCAATTTGTAAAGTTGCTGGTTGGGAGAGAAACAGGGGAACACAATGTCTATGGGGAAATCCCACAACGAATTCGAGTCACGCGGTACAAGAGGGCCTCGCGCTTAAAGGCCTGAGTGCTGGAGAGTTTTGAAGTTCCTCTGTCTTTTGGGTTTTTTAAACCTTTTAAAAGTGACTTTCTTATTGAATCAATGGTGAATCTGTGTAGAGAAGTTCTGAAACTGCCAGAGGCATAATTAATGCACAATTTAACTGCTGGATATGTCTTTACTCTGGACACCTCTTACCTGCTTTGGAGAGAATAAATATTTTAGGAGATTCACCATCTCTCCTTCAGTTATGGACGACATACCTAGGCAGAATTCCCTTGGAAATAGACTTGTATTTCCTGTAAAGATTTTTCAATTTCATGGGAATGAATTTCAGGAATTAAACCGAACTCCTAAAAGATAGGTGAAGGGCACAATTCCACTCCCTCTGCTCCCTTTCCCCAAGTACTTGTTGGCAATGTCTATGGACAGAGTTTATGTGGTCACAGGGGGCAGGCTGATGTGACAACATCTGAGAAAACAAGCAGGGAAGAACAACCAGAAACACTGGATTTCTGCTTTTATTGTGTTGCATCGTAATGTTTGGTCTGTGGAAACTTACTGCACTTTGCCAGGAGGAAAAAGCTTCCCTGGGGACCTGATTCAGAGACCATCCACACCCATGGGATCTTTTCATTTATTTTAACCGATTTAAAACACAATTTTAACCACAGGCAAGGAACAGCCAAGACACTATTAGAGGAATTGACATAGCTGGAACATAGATTCTCCGTGCAGAAGTGAAGATCTTTACGCAATAATGATGAAGGAGTAGAGAGGATGGTTGGGAGAAAGATGATAAATATCTCCATTAAGGGCCTTCATTTTCACAAAGGTAATTACAAAATGGCAGAAAAAGCAAGGAACCTCTATGGGCAAATCCAGCAGTCTTCATACAGGCTTTCAGCATTGATAATGGCACATAGTTTAAGGAAGATTGAGTCAAATGGTCCCTTTTGGATGTGTTCAGGTGTGGAGACTCTGCTGTGCCACTTTTTCGTACCTTTCCCACTAGATGAGGGCTCTTCATCACAGCTGGGTATAAGCTTTGATGTGGCAACAAGCCCAGCCTGGTCCAAATTTTGCTTAGTCTCTCCTCCCGGGAACCTTTTTTTTTGGGGGGGGGGGGGAGGGGGGCCCACAGCATGTGGTGGCTATTCCCAGGGCGTGAGGAGGCTGTGGTAGGGGGCCCTTGCTTCTGCAGGGGGTTCCTCTTGTCCTCCCTCTTTGCAGGCACAGAGAGGGGTATGAGCTGGTGGCAACATCGTGCTTTTTTGATCGGCAGTAGCGTAGCTCGTTCAGATCCACTCTAATTTGCAGTGAGCAGTGGCAGCATAAAGCTAATGGAGTACAATGAAAGAAACAGAAGTATGTGCCTAGGAGGAAGGTTGTTATAGAAGTAATACAGAAGAAAATGAGCTGCTTTTTTTTTTTTTTTAATTAACAGATTTATGGTACAGCAGCTGCATGATTAATTGAGGTAGCATGGTTAACTGGGGTGAACAAAGCAATATCATAACAACTTGAGACGTGATAAAAGCACTTACATTTGCAGTGAAATGTCATCATGCTTAATAATGCCAAGGTGGACTGAGCTGCAAAGCTGAGGTCTGGATTTACATATATGAGCAAGAACAAATGCTCAGCCTTGGAGGTTTCGGCTGACTTTATAGAGTCTGTCTGCAAAATCTGGACCTAGAGCCGGCTTCAAGCTTTCAGTGCCGGTTCAGGCTGGATTTTTCAGAACTAAGGGTTGGGTTTGCACTTATCTGTGCTGCTATCATACCCTGACAGGAAAAACAAATTTTTTGGCATTTTCTTAACAATTAGTTGTTGTTCCTTGTTAATATTAATGTTAGTGTTAAATGGTAAATAAGAGATTGTATTCCATGTGATGATGAAACAGTGACTTTATAGGGCTTAGCAGTCATAATACTTTTCCTATGCAGAAAGTGCTTTTTACTTTCACAGTCTGTGAAGAGTGATTACTTTTTCATTAGACTGATGTAGTTGGAAAAAAATGAATTAGTTTTCGGTCGTAAGCCCTTGTTCAGGTTTAAGAAGGTTTGGGCAGTCAACAAGTTGCAGCTTTATGCAAACCTTGGTTCACATATTGCCCTGGACCACCACAATTACATTTATCTTACTGCATGTTTTCAGTATGAAAAAGAGGGGGAAGAGATTGGAGGTTTATGCTTTTTCATCATACCGAATCACTATTTCATACAAATTATATTTATGTGATTTAATAGCCAAAATTTGAGCTGTTTCGTTTTCACAAATTAAAGTAACCCCAGGGATGATATACAGATGTGAGAAGTAAGTTCTCTGTATTGTCTTAATATATTTATAATAGAGATTCATGCACAAATTAGGAGAAAACAGACTTAGCCATGTGTTTATGAAGTCTGGCAAAGCTCATTAAAATGGAGAGATGAGGAAAACATTGTTGACATAGTTTACCTTACTTAGCCTCAGATTTGCTAGGCAATATCGTAATGTAGCTATTACTATTTTTATAAATTTTGTGCAAATCAGAGTGTCCTGTGGCTGTGGAAAAGAAAATAACAAGTAGCTTTCAAAAGCCAGTGATTTCACTTGTGCTGAGTGGCTGAGAACAATACGCATTGTGGATTCAGGTTATTAGATCCAGTCCAGCTCTATCTTAAGTTGATAGCAAAACCTCTTCTCGTTTTGCTGGCAGCAGGCTTGGGCCAACATGATGCTTTTTTGCCTTTAGCAGTAGCTCAAATGAATGGGTGATGTCTGCAAGCGCGGTACACAGCATGATTTTAAAATTGTTAATTCTATAGTTAACGTGTCTCACTGGGTTCAGTGGGTGCTTGTTAGACATAGAGCCTTGGGTTGGGAAAACGGACCGTGAACGTGATTATTTCTTTCTGAGTTATTCACCGGGGAATCTCCTGCTAGGAAAGGAGATAAATGTATTTGACATGTGACCCGACTACATTGCAATCTGAGTAATTGCTGGCTGACTGAGAAATCGGCAGGCATGGGCCAAGGGAGAGGTGCAGACTTGGCAAGGTGTTTGAGCCTGGCAATGGAGCGCAAAGCAAAGGCCATCGACTTCTAGGAGCAGTCTTGCTGATGTGACACCAGGGGTTGACATGCGAGCTCTACCAGGAAGGTCAAAGGCAGATATATGCTTTGCATCATGCAGTGTGTGTGTGTCTCGCTGAGCTATCCTTCAGCTGTCCCTGATCAGGAGAGATATGGGAAGGAATTAGGGCCTCTGAAAGGAAAAGGAGTGCTGGTGGCACCCCCTTTCTGAGGCTGGAGCTGCCCTTCCTAAGTCTCTCTCTGAACAGGCATGCTGAATTCCCTTCTCCCTTGGTGTTTTGGCTCCCCGAGGGACTGTAATGCCATTAGTAGGCTCCCACCTGTGATTTCTCTAGAGCAAACTTAAACGATCTCATTGCAGAAACTTATACGTGCGGAGCAGTCCAGTTTTCTCCGTGAAGATCTTCCTTCTTGCAGATGAGCAAAAAAGCAGCCCGTTTACAGGGAACAACCTTGGGCTGTATTAGCAGTGGATATGCTGTGAGGTCTGTAGCTTGTTTTCCTTACTGTTGTCCAGCAATAGTCTGAAGGCTGGGTGCAGTGTCTGAGACTGCTGCAGCTGGGGAGGTGGCAACTCCTGCCTGCAGGCGGATCCATAAGCCTGCTGCATATAGAGCTGCGTTGGCTTGAATGGAAAGGGGACACGAGAGGGCTTCTGTGATTTGCGATAGGGCCCTGCAGTCCACTGGAATGAAAAATGCTGCCTGCATGCACAGTACAGGGAACAGGCGCATTATTTTTTCCAGTCCCAGCGCCTGCTCTGTGTGTTTGATGGGTTGCCGAAGGGGTGAAAAGGGGCTCTTAAAGGACTCATGTGGGAAAGGCCAGAGGCTGCTTGGAGCTGCTGCGAGCTGACAGGCAGGAGAAGAGCCGCAAACTGTCTCGGAGAGCCTGCTCCTCACCTCTGTGAACTGGAACAGGGCCAAGAATTGCTTTATCACTGTTCCCCCGGCCGTGGGTGGTGGTGTCTTGCTGTGGTTGTGGAGCACAGTGCAAGCATGGCTTGCCAGAGGTGCCCATGTGCAACGAGCCCCTTTCTCTGCCCCTTCCTGGACCCATGCAGGGCGCAAGCGTGGCTGCTGCGGATGCAGCCTTCACCTTGTGACCCTTTC
The DNA here is from genome assembly GCF_040807025.1 of Struthio camelus. Taxonomy (NCBI): domain Eukaryota; kingdom Metazoa; phylum Chordata; class Aves; order Struthioniformes; family Struthionidae; genus Struthio; species Struthio camelus. Next base: position 5,719,551 of record NC_090947.1, on the reverse strand, counting down.
TTGGCTGAGAAGTGTTCCTCTTCAGGATACAATGCCTTTTCTCTTTTTGGTGCTCCTTAGCTACCTCCAACTAAGTTCAGAAAAGCTGGTCAGCAAGCTTGAGGCTGTCAGGCATGACTTCAGAGGACCCTTGAAGCACTTTCTTGGGCAGCTGTGCTTTATCCTTGTGTGCTCCAGCGTGCTAAACAGGAGCTGCAAGGGAAAGAAATAGGCTAGAGTTCTGCCTTCTGTGTCTTTTGTGCTGGCATGAGTAAATAATGCCTTACAGGGGAAAGCTAAAATCCGTTGTCCAAGAAGCTCTAAGCTGTCCCTGGTGCTTTGTGTGAAAGGTGCTGAGCTGGGCAAGGCCCAGGCTTTAACATGGCTGGGCATGGGGCTGGGGCAAGGCTGCCCCTAGAGAGGCAATCTCTAAACTGCATAGTCCTTCCCGAAGAGGGATGTAGGAATTCAGGTCTCAGGTGTGTTTGAAAAGGCCTTGGAAGAACCCCGAATACAGGTCACCCCTTTGCTGTGACTTACGAAAATGACCAGTCTTATGCTCCGGTTGCCCTTAGTGCATTAAAAAGACTGATGTTAGGGATTGTTTTGAGTGGTATGGCATGTATGCTGGTTTTCTTTCAAATGCATGTATGTTTGGGGGAATTGTACGGTAAGGTCTTTGCAGGCATACGTTTTTTCATTTCTGTTTCTATGTCTTGGCCGAGTGTGGCTGCACATCGCCTCTTACCTACAGGCAGAGTGGCAAACAAATTGCTTTCTCCTTTGATCTGCTATAATGGAAAGCAATGCCTTGGCTTTCTGGAATTGCAGACTACGTCCTTAGGATGCAGGTAACTTCCCTCAGAAATGAATTCTTCTTTCTTTACCCTCAGTGTTTATTTTGAATATCTGTAATGCATACCACATCTTCTGCTTGTGACTTTTATTGATTGCAGCTAAATGTTAGCTGATGAATGCTGAATTTCTTTAACCTTTTTCATTCTCTCGCTGTTTCCATATGCTATGTTTCAATTAAATATTTGCTTAGTTTCCAGGATGCAAATTTTAGACTAGTAATCTCTGAGAAGTTTATTCAAAATTGGTTTATGCTTAGCATTTCTGACTTCACAAGCTGCTTACAGAAATATAATTAAATACCAGTTTGGTTATGTAAATAAATGCATCTTTTGAGGTGGTTGTACAGTGTTAGATTGGTACTAAAAGGTAATGATTGTTCTACAGAAATAATAAACATATAACGAGGCTCTTAGCCAATGAATCAGAGTGGTATAGTGACCCATGCTTAGTTGTTGGTCAGTTAGGAAATAAAAATTAATTAATGGACTTGAGGTTTTTGCAGTCAGCCTGGCTTTGAATCAAACCTCTACTCGGAGGGAACGGAAACGGGGGTTTATGTTCCCATGTTTAAAACCTAGAAGAAGCAAACTGATCAGAGATTCACGTGGGGGTACATCCTTCCCTTGCAGGCAGGTGAACTTGCTGACAGTGCCACAAGCATGAGGACAAAAATACAAGGACGGCACAAGAACTTTGTTGATCATGTTTCTGCTATTGGAGCAGAGTAGGGCGCACAGATACAACTCACGTACCCCCTCCACTTGCTGAAAGGGTAGTTCTCTAGCCTTTTCTCCACTGGCATCATTTTGATTTTAGAACCGCAAGTGAGATGTAATTTCTGTCTTCAGCCTGTCATGGGATAATTTGTGTAACAGGAGTAAAAACCAGCAACTTAATGGCCAGGCAATCTTGTATTGTTTTTTCCCTAGCTCTCTAGAAAGGAGAGAAAAAGCATAACAAAGGGAAAAAACAAAGGGGAAAAACTTGTTCCCAAACACAATCTGATCACTTGAATCTTTTCTTTGTTTAACTTCTTTTATTTAACTTAAGGGCCTAGTTTTAAAACATAAGAGCCAGTCTTTAGGGTATAACCCTGAGACTTAAATACAGACGAGCCAGGGTTTTTTTGTTTTTACACGGAAGTAAAAATTTGGTTTTGGCTGTCTTGCCTGTGCTATGTGTTTTGTTTCCTTAGAAAAGGCGCTCCAGGAAAAGCTGAGGATGGAATGCAATTGCAATGTCACTTTAAAAATGATATTTTGGGGAATCAGATTTTATTTGGCTAGGTATGCGTGGTGCTTGCACGGTTATAGCACATACTGCTATAGTGTCCTGTAGCCCTCATGCATGTTTTCACTTGTCACCCTGCTCTCCCTGCCACCCCCCTCCCCGTCTTTTTGGTACCCTCTTGCACTTCCCTCACTCCAAACATGTTAGGGTTTGCTCAGCAGGCTTGTAAAGCGGAGGGTGAAAATTGCATGTCTGGCATGGAAGTTTGGAAAGAGATATGTATAGGCTACTCAGCCTCCTTTCTTTCTATTTCCATATTTCAAGTTCCAGGTTTTTCCACCATCATATGGAATAAACTGCAGGGAGCAGCACTCTAAAGTGGGGTTTGAATTATGATTCTGTTCATGGGAAAGGGAAATAAGGATGAAACCTGTCACTGAGCTGGTACTGAATGATCGTTTCCAAACAGAACTGCTCCTTTTCAACAGTGATCAACTCCACAAATAACAGTAAAGCAGCTTGTAGGTTTGCTGTAAGGGAGAACATGGAGGTGGGTCATGTTGGCCTATGAAGGTACTTGTATTTTGTTCCAGTAAAAAACAAATCTTGTTCAAAAGGTCTTCAGAGGTGAATCAGAACTCACCTAAATTCTTATCTTCTGAACCAGCTATAAATTCTGAAGTGTCAGAAAAGCGCTTTTAAGGTTACAGACATCTGTTTGAAAATTTGGTGAATTTAAATCGATAAATCTTAGAGCATGTAAATATCTATAGTGTCTTAATTTCCACTTGAATAAACTACTGGGTAAAAAAAAGGCTACATTTCTGCATATTCCTGACCAGTAGAGGGGAATTGGCATTCCTCAGGAACTGCCTTGTAAATGTGTGTTTTGGGCAGATTAGGTGCCTCAGGATGGTACTCATAATAATCAAGACACAGGGCAAGGAACTCTCATCTGGTCAAAGTGAAGCAAGGAAAAGAGTTGTATCTGAAATGATAACCCTCTTGAGGGCTTAGGTACCTCATCCCAGACTTCAGAGAGGGGCCTGTAGGAGAGGATATACTGTAGAAGCCCATATACTGGAAGCCTCTCTTGGACATTGGCACTTATATGGACTCTTGGACACCTTTTCAGAAAGGATATGCAGTTGGCAGAGTCAGTACTTAAGGGGTCACCATCAGTGGAAAAACTGTCTTGGTGGTAGGGGTGTGCAAGATGTTAATGAAGCTGGTCCTCCTGGGGCACAAGGGCACACGACTGCCTGTGAGGGAAAAACCTCAGCCAGGCCTGCGGTGGCAGGAGCAGTTCAGGCTGTGCTGTCAGACCAGAGGCTTTCTGGGCTTTGGTTAAGTAGTGAGCTCTTGGAAAAGCCTCAAGAGTCTCGTCTAGTTTCCTCTTGGTTTTGGATGCCTAGATCCTATTAAGGCTCTTGTTAGATTCTCAGCTTATTTTGTGGATTTGGCTGTAAATTACTGATAATGTCTGAAGTGTAGAAGTAGCATGCCTTACAGTAAGCAGAGTTATATTAATTTAAGGTCTATTGCTTTTAGTGTGTGAGCGAGCATATTTTAATCTGGCTTGGATATCTTCAGAGACAGTATTGTACAACAGGGGGTGCCCAAGATTTAGCTATTGTTTAAGAGAAGCCATATCACCAATGTTTGCTCATACCAAAATGAATAAATGGCCTGAAAGCCAAAGTTATGGCTGTGCTATAAGCAGCAGAAAAGCAAAGAACTCAAATGTAGCATTTTCAGACTTTGGCTTGGTGACATTTCAATATTTAAACAGAAAATATTACAAAGCTGCAAAGCTTTGACATTTAAGTATATTGTGTCAATATTATATGCTAGCTTTCATATCAGATATGTGAAAATGAAAACCACATAATGCTCCACCCACTTCATAAATGTTAACCAAGACCCACCATCAATATTAGATATAAGACTTAGAAATTATCATCCTTTATACAAGATGTTGGATTTGTATAGAATTGTTGCCTGAAGTTCTATATCTCTGCTAGTAAAAGGGAAGCAAAAAGGGGACTATAAAGACTACACAGCCTCCGATTTATAGCAATGTACAGAAGCTAGTGTATGCTGATGCCATTCTCGGTTAAGATGTTCAAATAGAGATTGAGGACTTGATGTGTAATTTATATTTCCACATCCTGTATATCAGCAAATGACATTGCACTAAGAACAAACAAAACAGTGTAGCGGAGATTAAAATTCCATGCTCGGCCTCGATCAATAGGGTTAGCGGCAACTTCTTAGTGAAGGTTTGACTAAATATTCTGTTAAGAAATGTGGCTTTTGGCTACAACTCAGCAGATGCTCTTTGCCTGTCTTGCGTCAAATTCACAGTGACCTCTCTTGTAATATCAGACCAGTTGATTTTTTTAATATTTCCTGGATGTTTTCTTGGAACAGGAATACATAATATCCTTTAGATGTTTCTCTGAAAAGAGTTATTTTGAAGAAATACTCAAGGATTGTCAAACCTGCTTAAAGCATACATGGAAGCAGTAGGATTTCAAAGAAGGTCTGTCAGAATGGAAAAAAGCAATGAGTCCAGCTAAGGAAAGCAGCAAAAAGCAGGGGAGAACAAGAGTTTAGGGGCAAGAAAGGTGAAAAGAGGTGAAGACTGGTCCTGTGGGAAGAAAGAAGAGCTGACTAGAATACAGATGACAGGAGGAGGACTGGGTGAAGACAAAATTTAAATGGTTTTGTTGAAGCACCCAATATTTTTGAATAGTTTATATATTTTATTGGATATATTTATGTATTTTTTGAACTGGTTTTGACAGAAAGTTTGGCCATGCCAGACCTCAGAGCATGCATACACAGACCTCAGAGCATGCATACACATGCTCTTTCTCTCTCTAAAAATAGATACAAAATAAAAATTCAAGTAGGTGAGGTAGGGGAGCAGGCAACCAGCTAAAATGGTTCTGGTCAATCAGTATCTGGCTCAGACTTCCAAGAGGAAGATGTGTTATCTGGGTATCAAATAGTGGATTACTTGCAAGCATTGTAAGATAAATATGAAGTAATCTTCATTTCTCCTAGCTTTTTCTGTTGTCCTTTATTTTTTTAGTTTGTGCATTGTTTGATGTGATGGCATCTCAATTTTTGTCTTGAATACTAAGCACAGGTTAGGGCAGCGCTGTGCTTTGGCGCATTCCTTTGCGTTCCTTCATGCTAAGGCTGGTGGCTCTCCTTTTTACAACTGTCACACATTGTTATAAAACGTTTATTTAGCTTGTAATAGGAGTGCATTAGCTGCTTTGTGGGCAAAGCTACCTCAATGTGAAAAGCAGATTAAACTTAATTTCAGAGAGGAGAAGAAAATATGAAAAGTCTCTAATTACCAGGAACGGATCCTGTGCACTGCATAAAGTAACTTTGTGTTCGTAAAACTGAACTTTAGAGAGAACATGGGTCAGTTACTTCTAAAATGACTGTCAAATGTCCTCTGTCTTAGCACAATTTATTCTTGTCTGTGATGCTGAGATACTCCCAATCTAATACACGGAGAGCCAAAATGTACCATCTGTCCAATTCTCCTGAGAATTTTCAAAGGCAACAACAGCAGAAGATGTGGAGGCTGCAGTTCTTGGGAACAGCAGCATCAGCATAGGTAGACTAACTCTCTTTTATTATACATTATAGAGTGCTGACTAGACTGCATAGGTTATAATTCCAATGTCTGCAGTAGAAAGCCTGCATCACGCAGTACTCCATCCAGTAAAACCTGTACTGGGTGGCCACACTATACCTATGTCTCTGTTACTGACAAAATGTTTGACCTGTTCATCCCCAAATTTGTGTAAATGGAGTCAAATCTCTTCCTGCTTCTATTTGCAAGTCATATTGTTTGCTTTGGAGCAGAACGTGGTCTTGCATGCTCCTCCACGTAGAAGAGCTATACGTGTGACACCAAAGCCAGGCTAAAATTCTAAATATTCAAAGAAAAATGGCTTCTGGAGTATATGACTGAATAGTATGACTAGTATTCCAAGCAGTGCTAGTTATGCTTTTAGTAAATTGACTGCCTGGAAGAACGGCATCCAGCAGATGTGCTGATCTATGTGAAAACTGACACTTTTGTTTCCATAATATTCAATATTTCAACTCAAATGCTTCTTTTCAGCTACTTACTGTACCCCAGATCTAAGCCATAGCAATATCTGGAAATATAATAGAAGTTTATATATTGAATGTTCTTCTGCATGGTAAAGTAGAAGCAATGGTTTTATATTTAATAACTTGAGCTTAACTCTTTGAGTATCAAACCTTTAGCATTTTAGCAGTGCTTTTGCCAGCATTCAAAAACCTCCTTTCCTTGTGAATTAGTTTTCAGCTGTGTTAACTTATCAGTGGTCATATAGGCACCAGCACAGAGGCAAGGAAAGAGGTAGGAATGCATCGCAGGGGTTTGGGTAGAAAATTTACATTGATTTAAGCTGTCATGGAATCCCATTCATTCAAAATCCTACTGCATTTTTAAAGTGACTTACCCTATTACTAAAATGGCTAAAGCCCAGCAAGGTTACAACGGACCCTAGGCTCTTATCAACTTTGCACATTTGAAGATCTGACATTACAGTTATTACACTAGTTGTACTTCATACTGTAGCTTCATTGTATTTGGCTATGCTTAATTTTTATACTGAATTTCTGTTAACATATACTTTTGTATTAAGTTTATGATTTGTTGTTCGTACTAATAAGTTCCTTTTCATTTTGTTTTCTTTAGTGAAACCACCTTTGGCATACATTAGAGCAAAAAAAGAGGCGGATGGGGAGCTGCCCTTCCAAATTAGAAAAAGTCGACATGTTTCCATAGGAAAAAGGCAAAAAGGTTGATAATGCTCAAGAACATTGTTGCATACAATATTCACGTCCTTTGGAAATCTGTATTGCCACCCTCCTAGAAACTTTTACAGGAGCATTACTTCATGCATTACATTCATGCATTACTTTTGCATGAATGAATACATGCAAAATATCAGGTGTTCTAGCTTCCTGTTATAGTTAATCTGTCCCCTGAATATAGTATGCCCTCAGGTAATACTTTCAACCTAACAATCTGGTATATCATTTCCTGCTCCCTACCCCTAATACTCTACGCATGCGATGCCATCATCTGAAGAAGCTTCCCTTGCAATTTCTTTTTGTCGCGGGCTCTCAGGGTGGCAAGTATCCTTGATGTGATTTTTAGGATAATTGTTAGCCAAATTCTACATGCTGTTCTGTTGCTGTACAAGCAGCTGCCAGATGGTAATATGGAGAAAAGATGTTTATTGTCAGTTGCCTAACTGGAAGCCAGATGGCACAACAGAAGCTGGAACAAGGTGTTTGCCAACTCATTCCAGCTTCCAGCTGTGGTCCCGTGCTCTGCCATGACCACGTGGACCATGGCCCTTTCACAGTCACCGATGTCTGTATGCTGGTCCAGGCCATGTTTTGTACTCATTTGAAAAGCTACATTCATGATATGTGTTTGCCCCTTCTCCCCAAAAGCTGCACTGAAGAGCAAACAGAAATGGGTGTGTAAAAGTCGATGGGCCAGATAATTCTTTGCTGGCTTCTTGTCTGCTGTGATGGAGTCCATAAACTGGACCTTTTTGGATGCTTTCCTGTGGGGGAATGCAGGTCACTGAAAGTAGCTTGGATGGATGTTTTGGTTTTGTAATAGCACTTGTCAAAATTGCAGTCAGCTTGCTTGCTGAATGCAGTAGGAGGGGATATTTTGCTCTCGGGGAGAGCACAGTCCCTCGTTCCTTCAGTCAGTGGAGTAAAACTGTAAGAGTAACTGGCCCTTAGGGCTTGGGAGCACATGTGGCACTTTTGGAGCAATCCAGTATATCCAGTGTTTCATGAGTGGTCTTTCCAGATAGTATAATTTATCTGGCTGACATACTGCTAAGGTATAGGTGTTGGTCTTCTCTCCATGAGAGACGGTCAACAGTCAGCCTGTCTAATGAAAAGCTGAAGCTACAGCAGACACTGCTTGCGTTTCTTTCTCATGAGAAATTAAGGCGTAGAGTAACAATACTGGCGATTGCTCTTTGGGGAGAAGATAATCATTTGTAACTCAGATGGCTATGATGTTATAAAGCAGGATAAATCTGCTCAGAATTCAGTGTAGCAACAAGCAGACCTAATGTATTTATGGCAGGCGGTCCTCAACATGGTGGAGGAAAGGAAGTTGGCTTGTGATGTCTTTTGAAGGAAAAATATCGTACTATCTGGCCATTTTATAGTGTCATGGTGGGACAACGCAATCAGATTACTTTACAAATTGCCAGCCAAAGCCTCTGCTGTTTCCAAACAAAAGCTTAAAGCTTTGGAAAATAGTCACAATTGGTGACCAACTGATTCTTCTTTAAAAACAAACAAATGAAATCCATCAGCCCTTTAGGATATTTGCAAATCTCCAGGTATTATAGAGCTGGTTATCTTATCTCATTTTTCCCTTAAAAACAAAAACCACACAACACTTCAGGAATACTTGGAAGTCAGTCTAATGGTTATCTATTCTCACTGTTAAAGACTTGCTCTCTGTTTTTAGTCTTGATGTATTTCGATTTCAGCTCTTTGCGTTTGGGTATGTTTGTACCTTTGCCTGCTTAACCATTTATGTGATAAACCGAGAAGACAGAGATCTTTTTCTGTTTATTTTGTGCTCACATCTTACTCTTTCTCAAAGCACTTCTGAAGCCTCTCTGAGCTTTCATCAGTTATCCGGAGTTGTGGATACCAGGTGGTTTTTTTGGATTAGTGAGGTAGAGGAGCCCTGTGGAGAACTTGAGGAGGAAGTTTGCTCTGCTGAGGAAGCTCCCACAGGGATAGTGGAGGGAGAGAAGTGTCCTGCGTAGTATTTTGTTTGTTCAGGTCTGTGCGTGTGAAGGCTAACAGCAAATCTCTTGCTGAGGGGAGAAAGTAGTATTAATATAGGTAGAATAAGCTGTGCTGTACGGCCTAAGCGATTTGAGCTGGAATCAGGAGGTTCCCCAAGAGAATCAGGCGTGCGTTTGAAGCTGTGCCAGCAGCACTGCTACTTTTATCCCCAGGGTTTTGGAAGGTCCTGCCTCATAAGGGTTGTGCTTCGTGATGGCGCTTCTGCTTATTCCCCGAGGGGCGGCGCCGGGGTTGAGGACTGCTCTGTCGGCTTGGCTAGGTATGGAAGGAAGGCCTCCTGGCTCAGGTGGGTAGGAAATGAGTGCCTGACACAAAAGGGACACCAGTAGGCGTCTGGGGGAAATTCTGCCCTATGCTTTTAACTAGACCGGAACGTGGGGCAGGAGTCTAATTTAAACGGTCAGCGGCGCCGCCGCCGTCGCCTCCGCCGCGCGCGGGAGTTGCTATGGAGACGGGGCGCGGCCGGCGGGCGCGTCCCTCTCGCGAGGGCCTGGCTTCTCGCGAGAGCGCCTGAGCGTTCCTAGCAACGGCGCGCGGCGCGGCTGAGCAACGGCCATGGAGGAGGCGGCCGGCACCGAGGCGTCCTTCTGCTTGCAGAGTATCCTCTTCCTCCTCCTCCTCCTCCTTCTCCTCCTCGTGCGAGGTGGAGGGGGGGGGGAGCGGGGGTTAAACTGGGCCTAGGGGGCGGCCTGTGTCCTCCCCTTCCCCCCCCCCCCCCGGCCTCAGGGGGCGAGCGGCGCGGGCCGGCCCGTCTCCTCAGCGCTACTGCCCTTGTCCTCCCCTGGGGGCTGTCTCGGTGGCCTGTGTGTGTGTGTGTGTGGGGGGGGGTGTTCCCTGAGAGCCAAGAGTTAATTCAGAGGCGGAATTTAAAGCAAGCAAACACCCTCTTCCCTCACCCGCCCCCCTCTGCCTTGCTGCTTTTTTTTTTTTTTTAAATGGGGTTTTGCCCCTGGAGGCTACCGATATGCAGGTATTGTTTCCATCCAGCAGCAAGGAGACGAGCTTGTGGTTGCTTGAGGTTGCCTTGCTGGCTGGTGGTGTGATGCTCGTTTTCACTGCTGTTAGGAATCTCTGAATGGCCTTAACGAGAGCCATGATAATTTTATCCTCCCCTGGTAGTAGGGAATGTCTAAGTAGGAGCTAGAACTCGGGAATGAAACTCTTGCCTCTCTTGTATTAATTGTCGATCAGTAAAACGAGTATATTTAACAGGGAATGATAATGTTTCTTCATTAAGATTTACAGTCTCAATATGTTGCTCTAAAAGACGATCATTTTGTTTCCAAGTGCCTGCAATGCAGAGTAATGGGCTAGATAGTCATGTTTTTGTTTAGTACTCTGAATGATCAAGTTATGAAGTTCATAATATGATAGTCTAGAAATAATTTTATTTCCTGTGGCTTTTAGAGAAAAAAAATCAGTTGAATTCTTTTTCAGAATTGAGTTAAAGCAAATTATATGTTAGACATTTGTGGTTTTTAAGCATGTAATTTATTGTAGGCTCAGAAGCCCCAATTTTTAGTGTTGTCACTAAGTCAGCCTGGCTCTCTGTTCTGCCTTGGGTAGCTATCTTTAGCTTTGAGCTGCCAAATGAAGATCTTGCCAGTTTTGTTCTAGAGGTTAAATAATTGGAGGGGGCTAAGTGTGAGTCAGAGTCTACCTACCTGTACCCAAGCTTTCCTCTCTTACTAGAATTAGAATGTAAGCAAGGAGAAGGCGATACAAAAAGTTGAAGGTTGGCCTTTAATGCAAGCTTGCGTCTCAGTTTCTGCCTCTGAAACCGCACAACTGTTTTCATGCTATGCAATCTGCTGAAAGCACCACAGCAACATTATGCATTTTAAAAACAGTTGACATACCATTTGCTGGGAAAATGTAATAGTTTTGAAACGAAACTCCTCTGTTACTTTGGGCACCTGGATATGATTTTTGGGGAAAAAGGGTAATTCACATTTCTTAAAGCTGTAGTCTACATGCACAGTGTTTGCAATGACACATTGGTTTAGCCCCTAATGGATTACAAGGACAGTTAGATTGGTAGAAATTTCAAGAAATAAGAGCACTTGAAATCACCTTACTCATCAAGGGTACACCGCAGGTAGATGTGACTTTTCTATCTGTGTTGAAAGTTTTGATAGATGTGGTAAAGAATTGTCAAGATGGGGGGAAAAAAAAATGATTTGTAGTCTATGCAAAAGAAAGCTTTTGAAAAATAAGTCTCTGATAAAATTAGTAAACTTGAAGTGAAAAATTGATGGGTACAGGGTTTTATTTAAATATCCTTTATTAAAATTAATTTTAAGTTGATAAATACTGTAGTGTGCGATAACAAAGAGATGTAGAGATTCCAGAGATGTATACAGGTATGTAGTTCATACTTGCAATTACTACATATGTAGAGAGATTTGTCCCCTACTTCACAGAAAAACATTGTACCCAAGTATTCACACTATGCAAATAAGACTATGCTTTTTAAAGTCACATTCTTTAAAATGAGACTGCATAGTCAGCTAAATAGTGCTAGGTTGCCTTTATCTAAATACAGGACGGGGATTTAGAACATTAGCCTAATCAGTTCCTATTATTGTTGCAATACCTTTATCTTTACTTCCTTGCTACTGTTGTCTCTCTGCCTTTTTAGAACAATAAAGGAAACCTATTCCTTGCCTTTGCTTTGTTCTTGCTTTTTCTTATGTCACCAGCAGTTCAGATGAACTGTTCTTGCTCCCAGCTGAAGGAACAAGTTCCAGGAATTAATTTTTTCATCAGGATGTGGTGCGATCCTCATGTGAGGACCCTGACTTTCCTGTTGTACTAGGGAGCGTGCAATCAAAAGCTAGTCTGATGCTAAAGTCCCTGGTCATTATCGTAAGTTTGATGGGTCAGCTCTTGGAAGTCATGGCTAAATGGGAACTATTTTCATCTCTGTTCCCTTTGCTTACCTTGATGGTCCCACATATTGCCATGGAGTAATATGCTGGGAAGGGATGTGTTTGCTGAACTGCGCACTTTCTATACCCTCCCATTAAAGTCAGAAAAGTCAATCAAGATTTATTCTAATGCAATAGAGGACAAATTTAGAGCTAATAGGTTTTGATTTTCCATTTTTTTTCCTTATAGAAAAGAACCCTACTTCGGATATGAATTTCAGCATATTATAGACTTCAAAATTAAACATTCCAGAGTCAGTCAAGTTAGAAAGTGAAGCTTTTACAGAGAGAGAAGTTTGAGATGCAAAGAGGTTGTGACTTGAATTCGTGTGCCATGTTTGTGGTGTGGTGTGATGTGGTGATTAGGCATGTAAATTTTTGGTCATGTGTATTGCAGACATCTGCTTTCCCATGTTAAGCGTAGATCAGAGATTTGTGACAAGCATTCATACAAATCTCCAATTTATGTATATAACTTTATTGCTAAGCATGTAGTATAATCATGCTATTGGAGGCATACAGATGCGTTTTGACCTGATTACGGAAAATCATGCCTTTATTTGCTCAGTGACTTCGCTATTCGTTTTTGTTTACAAGAGAAAATGACATCTCTCCAACTTTTATCTCAAACCTGACATCTCTGGAAACCAAGCTATGGTTATCCTTTTTAGGGTATGATCTTCAACTGTTAGCCTTCAAGGAGTTACAATTTAACAGATAGTTTTGTTGATGCTCTGTTGTTGTGGTCTTGAATACAGATGACATTTATACATATATATATATATAGAGAGAGAGAGAGAGAGAGAGAGTACTCTGAGAACTGTAGCAAAAAACTCTTTGTAAAGGAAGCATCCAGATATGGGAAGCTTGATGTGAAGCTGGAAAATCATGCATCTGTTTTCTGCTTTTTTCATTTCCTGTTTTAAAAAGAAGTTACCATTTAAAATTGACGCTTGTGAAGTGAAGAACTGCAGCTTTTCTGTTCTCCAGAAATTGATTTCCAGTTTATTTTCTTGGGTTGTCTGTGGGCTAGCTGATTTCCTATGGGAACAGTCAACAGTGCACCTTACTAAAAAACACTTTTATTATACTTTAAGGGACTCTGAGGCTATTGGATGAGAAATATTTATTTTGGTTTCATTTTACACCATTGTTGTTCTTTAATGAAAAGTTGGACTGTAAAGTTTGAGGGAACTGTATATAATTGCCAATTATTTTTTTTAACATTTTGGAAGTTCTCTTTTTATTGTAGATGTGTTTTAATTATTATTTTAGGACACTAGTATCAGCTTCAGGAAATGATCCTCTAGGATTCAGCCTACAAAATGTTTCATCTCAGATGTTGATTGTGGAACTTGTATGTCTGCGTTTGATCCAAAATGCCTCTCTCTCAGAGCACAAAGCTGCTTCTACTTAGAGACACTGGAAGTCCCAGTGCAGTAAAACTCCTAGGAAAACTGTGAAGTAAGTGTGAGCAGAACTTAGCCCACTGTTTAATTCAGAACAGTGCTCACCTAACTTTGGCTGTTCAATTACACATATTTTAATGGTGTTTAAACCTGCTGTGAAAAGTTTGAATCTAAATTCTGTCTTTAGGTGCGTTCCCATTGGGGTAGTCCATGTTCATCTAAAGGCTGAAGGAAGCCTTGAAAATGTGAAGTCTGGTTTCATAAAGAATGAGGGAGAAGGTGATTGTTACTGATTTATGAGTGGCTGTTTTGTAATGCATACTTTTAAGTTGCAACATATCAAATGCATCAGCTGCTTCAGACTTAACAAAATCTGCAGAAGTTACTATAACAGATGACTCTGAAGATGATTATCAGTATGAAGAGGTAATTTATTCAAGTGATAATCTTCATGATGTCTGTGTTACAGTATTCATGTTTTATTCTTCTGTTTTACAGAATCGGTCACAAAAAGCATCCTGTCAGGAATGACCTAAATATCCTTAAAGTGTAGTGATGCTGGGAGTATCCTTTTTTAAGAAAAAATTTAGTGTCAGTTGATTTATGTCTTGTTTTTATTTGAAGATTAAATACTTTTTAAAAGATGCAAGTTTCAGAATATTTATTTCAGTAACTTAAAATTTAAATATGGTGAAATATCATTTTAATGAGATTGTTCTCAGCAGTTGTATTAGGAGTTGAGAGTTATATTCTGAAACAAATAATTTGTGAAATATATTGATATGATGACCCTTACTTTATATCTTTTCATTTAGGTTTCAGCAGATGATGAATTTAGTATTCAGGAAGGTGATGAGGATCTGTCAAAGGCTCTGCAGACCATTCAAGAGCAGGCTGAAGATGCCCAAATTTTAGTAAGAACTTTACTGAGTTTTTTTAAGACTCTAATTTTTTTTATTGGTTTAAAATTTTTACATCATTTAACTTAATTGTGAAATATTTGTGTGGAAAAGATTTTATTTCTGTTTCTCAAAGTAAGCATCAGCCACAGCGGCAAAGGTGACTTACATCTTCTGTTTCATCCCGCTTTACCTTTTATGCTATTCTTTTGTTCTGTATTTAATGTGTTCTATGCACAGCCCAATGTTTCAAATATATGCAATAAATATATACTATTTAAAAAATCAATGAGATATATCAATATTTTAGAGTGTGTTTCTTTAGTTGAATAGGTGGAATGAGAATGTGGTTCTCTAGTAGAGCAAAGCAGCTGCGTATGCTGAAGACCCACAGAAGCTTATGCTTGAATAACTTATGAAAGAAGATTATTTAGATATTGAAAATAACAAATAGGCTGTTACACTTTGTTAAATTAGAGTGCTAATCATCTTATTTCACACTTAGCATTAGTTTTTGATGCTTCCCATATTTACAGTTTGATTTCTAAACAGTTATCGAATAGTTCAGAGTTACACAATGGGATTGTTATACTCTGTTTTTCAAAATATGATTTACTTAATTTAGCTTATTACAATCTGATGGAAAAATGCTTCTCCCTGATGTTTCTAATATCACTATCTTATAGCCTCATTAGTAAGCCATTTTTGTAGTCTATCTTTGTTTTGAAAAAGCAAGTCATTAGTAATAATGTGAATGATTCTTAACATCAAAATGGAGGGAAAATGTTTTTTCTTCTTCACCAGTACATATCAGCAGATCAGTATTTTATATTATCTAAAACTTTGAATGAAAACGAACAATATTAAAGCCTTTGTATGTTTTAAAATCAAATATGCCTGAAAATTAAGGGAAAGCTTTAAGTTCTTCAAACCGAATATGCTTAATGTTAACCAGTAATGGAAATATGTAATGCTTAATAGGGATAACTGCAGTTACATCTGCAAATTGATATCCAAATAAAAAGTGAAGCAAGGGGGAAAATTATTTCTCTATTAATCTTTTGACAGTAGTGTAGTTAGCTGATCTGTTAAGCTCTTTGTAATTTTTGGTTTGTTGAGCTTTGAGAGGTATGAAACAATGTGCTGGTATCTATCCCATTCTATCAAAATGAAGAAGGTGCTACTTTTATTAAAACAAAGGAAAGATATATGGTTAAATTCAAATTCACTTTGATTTTTGTACTGATGCTGACAGATACCTGTCTTTTTTGATTCTTGACTCATTTGGAGGCGTCTGTTTTTTCCATGATTTTGAAATGTAAATCATATTTTCAGTATTTAGACAAATACATGAAGAAAAGTGTTTTAATAAACTCAACAGTTGCTCGACAGCTTTCATAACTATTTACTGTATATTTTGTAAGGTTCAATGACTACATTTGATGCTAAATCATTGAAAAAAACAAATGCTGCAGCAAACGCTTTTGGTGACTCAGGTAGAAGTAGTGTTTCTGTGAATTAATCAATACTCCAACACTGAGCTAAAGCGCAGCAGAAGGTCCGTTGTCTTTGTGTGTTAAATAACTGGTGCCTGTTTTTTCAACACTAGCTTCTAAGCTTGGCTAAATTCTATCTTAATTTATGCAATAGTTGTATCCTGGAATAGCTACACTGTGGAATAGCTACCCGAAAAGTTTCAAGTGATCATTGCATATATTTGCTGATCATAGTAATTTGTTTACCTAATTCTATACTGAAGATTACATTTCAATATTAGATGCAAGTCTTTTCATTAAGAAATGAAATCCTGTAAGGAAGGAAACTCAGATACACAGATCAAGTAAGCATCCAGAAATATTGTTATCGATTTGCTAAATGTAGATACTCAGTTTAGAAACTGTGGGTACTTAGAGTAACTGTAGTTTCCTTCCCTTTCTCTAAAAAGGTCAAATATAACCAGGAATACCCTACTAAAAATTCTTATTTTCAAACTTGCTTTCCAAAGTAATTAGTGCTAATTACTAAACCAAGAACAGCAAACATGAACAAATGAGAGATGGTGCTATTCACCATTTTGTGGAAGAATAAAATGACTCTATAGGAATTAAAGCTACATTCCTACAGGGAATGTTGGGGCATGTTTTCTTTCCTTCAGGATCTCTGCCTGGGTGCAGTGGAACTAGTGGCCTTTAAGGAATTTGGTAGAGCTCCATTACCTGAAGATTCCCATTTCCAGTGCACCTTTTTGTTTGGATTCCAACAGGGAAACGGGCATGGTGGAGCTGTGATCTCTAAACATCCTTTCTGCCAGGTTTGGAGCTGAAATGGCAGCTGATACAGCTATGTTGGTGAATACATTCTTAGCATAGCAGTGACTCATTGCCTACTCTTTCTGTTCCTGTTATCATTTGTCCTGTTTAGTCACAGCTCATTATTTTTTTCCCCATTATCACTCTTTTGAGGCATTATAAAGTAATACAAATTATTTTTAAATATAAGCAACAAGGTATTTTCCATATGAAGAAAAAAAATCTTGAGCTAACGGGGGCCCTAGGAAAAGGACACACGTTGTTCTTTGGCATTCCTGCAATGAACCAAGTTTTCCCTTCTCCACCAGAACTGTTGCAGTATGTTTTTCATTGCAACAAAAGTAGACCTTTTATTGAGATAAAGAAAGAGTCATTTGACAAAAAATTTAGCTCTTCCGGTCGATCTCAATAGCAGATAGTTAAGATATCCATGTGCTTCAAAGCCTCTTACTAGTTGTGCTGCTGATATATATTCTACTCCTATATCTGAGTAGAATGTAAGCAAATGATTTGCAGGTTAACATGTAACTAATCAAAAGGTAAGATCTGAAATGTCTTATGGTATGGTGGGGGAAAAACTTATTGTGAAGATTGGAACGCTACTCATGGGGAATTGATGGATTCTTTCATGAGACTTTAAAGAGTTGCCTAAGCATTTCTTTCCAGGTGTCGTAAGCTGTTCTTTTGTACTTTTACAATATTATACTTTCCAGTAAAGAGAGATTTTCATGATATCAGATAGGTGTATGGTAGCCTTTGTCCAGAAACTATGGTCTTTTAAATTAATGTCTTCACATGAATTTTGTTTGAAAACCCTAGCATTTTCAGTAGTAATCCTGTCGTCTTCTCCACCTACTCATTTTGCATTTAATTTCTTTTGTAGTAGAGGAAGCAAGCAAGGTAATAGTAAGGACTTTTGGGGGGGGTATTTTTTTTAAGGATTTTCACACAGAATTCTGAGGAGTATTTTGGATGATAGGCTAACTCTTTTCGTCTGTATTCATAACTTCTAGAAAAACATAAAGACTGAATTACTTTATTCACTGAATGACAATCTGAAGTTGAATTACCCTTCATTAGTTTTTATTTTGTTATGTGGATTTGATTTTTAGTTTGATCATGTTAAAAACCTTTGAATCCACTTTACATTTTTTACATTCTTGCTATTTTAGTTCAGTGAGTTTTTTCAGGACTTCTCAGGTTTGTTTTCCAGATAAGTTAATATTTTGGTTGGCCTTAATCTTTTTTCCTTGGACAAAAAAAGCTCGGATATATTGTAGAAGTGCTTAGGCTTAAGGTCTTTGCGATTAATTAATTTTATGGAGCATATTTACAGTCATTACTCTCAAAAGCTAATGAAGATTTTAATTAAAAGTAACAAAGACTTAACTATTAAATTTATTTACTTTGACTAAATGGTAAGTGATTTAAGAGGGTTTTTGTCTGTCTAGCTACTATGGGGTGTCTGATTGTATCATGTTTAAGAATAGATTATATTTTCATAATCTTTAGGTAAATACATGCAAAAAAAATTACTGTTATGCTATTCTGTGGCTAGTCATCTAAGATCAACTTGGAGGTTGGCCTAATATCTTTCAAGAAGTCTGCAACAGAGCTAGGAAATGAATCCAGGTTTCCTGAGGTCCTGTTCCACTAATGCGCCCATTAGATGGCAATCATTTTTCCCTATGCTATTCCCTGCTCAAGCTTCAGTTCCTGAAATGATTAGCAGTGGTAGTATCTAGCTAATAAATTCTCTTCTGTGTGAATCAAACGAATTCTTATTTTTCCATTTTTTAAGGAAATCAAGCTGTGCCATTTCTTCCAAAGAATGGCTTTGGGTGTTGTTGGGGAACTACAGCAACAATACTAGACATTTGCCTCACTTGGAATAAAGGAAGAAAAGAGGCACAGAACAAATGCAGTTTTATGTCTGCAAATGTTCTCTGTATGGCTCTTGTATTACTGCAATTAGAAAATAGACCTACCTAATGTACAGTATCTCTAGTAAAGAAAATTTGCTAAATATTACATTGCACTTGGCATGTTTTATGAGTCATAATAGTGTTACATGGCCTTGATCTTCATGTGCAATTCATTCTGTTTATATTAAATAGGTTGTTTTGATTAAATACGACATTTCATGTATTATACAAAACGGCTATGAGGTTTTCCAGTACAGGGAATGCTGCATATTTTTATTTTATCAAGAGAAATGCCTTCATATTCAGGTAACTTATGCAGTCATATTGGTAGGGTTCCAAGTAAGGATGTGAATAAGCCACAAATGGATGGAGTTATCAAAAATTTCTGGCCCACAGATTCTTTTTTAGTGGATTGTGAAAATAACTTGCAGTGGCTGTCTTTAGCATTTCTTGTTGAATCTCTCACTGGATTTTTTTTCCTCAGTTTTGTTAGTACTGAAATTAGGAAAAGAAAGTAGGGAGGTGTGGAAATGTTTTGTGCTTCTCTTTTCTCTATTGAGGTTTTTTTTTTTTTTTTTAAAAAAACCCAATATGTAGCACACATTATTTGGAGTTTCTTCCAGTAGCGCACTAAGTGATTTGATAGTTGTCGAGCATGTTTCGTCCTCTTACCAGGAGGACAGGCATGTGCAGTGGAGTATCTTGTAGCCTGCACTGTGGAGCAAGTGCACTGTGGCATTGTGCCCTATGTAAAGTTTCCTAAATGCTGAATGTTTCAGTTAGGTATATCATATTGCTGTAATCCATTTGAAGTCTGAATGACTTAGGGTCACCTCTTTGGTTGCTGAGTTGAGGCAGAATCTCTCATCTGGTTGCCTTTAAATGCCTTAGAGAAGGGAGTCTCAGAATTGGCTGTATATTACCTGTTTCATACCTTCCTGCATCTCTGGAAGCCTCACAGTGAGAGTTTAGTATCAACCTATGCGCTGAATAGGATTGAGAAAGGAAAGAAATTTCCATTGCAGCAGCAAGCTCTGGAAGGGCTTCTTTCTACTTGATAACATTACTCTGCTTTGTTTTGATTCTGATTTTGGCAGTTGCCCTTGACCCGCGAGCTGATCTTATCTGAATAGCTGTCTATCTTGACGGCACTGGAGTAGTTGAATGTGAAGCCTTGATGCACCATCTGCATTCTGCTAGTGCTTGTAGCAGTGTTGTCTGACAGCTTCATTCGGTGGCTGCATATGGATGTTAAGAAGAAAAGGGAGAACTGATCTTTGTGGGATTTCCTAAATTAGAGATCTAATGGTGGAGGTGCAGTTCTTTCACTCTATCCACTCCGACGGCATGCATCCTTAAAAAAAAGGATGTAAGCCATTTTACCATCACCTCGGGACTGATGCATTTTTCATTAAATGAAGTAGTGTTTTCTCATCAACAGTTCTGAAGGTTGTTGAAGTGTGCAGGAGTATGAGAAGCAACATTTTCTCTCCTCTCTCAGGTGACCATCAATCAGTTTAAATAGTTTCAAGTACATATCGGATTAGATCAGATCCAGAATACTTGCTTAAATCAGGTGATCTTTGAGTGATTTCTCTATAACTTTCCACAGACCTTGACACTAGGATGTACTGGATCAGTGACTGCTGTTCTGATCAATAAAGACAAGGAAAACATTCAGCTAGGCTCCAGTAGATCTTTGATTTTAGATGATTTCAGAAAGAGAAGGTATGACAGCTACATTTCTCTTGGAGGTTTAATAATAAATTTCAAATTTTAATTTCAGGCATCGAGGTCAGCTCTTTCATCTGAGAAATCGGTGTCTGAATTACCTGAAACGGAAGATGACTTCTTTTGCAATTTCCTGGTCAGAATGGGAATGTCCAGAACCCTTGACTGCTTCCAGACTGAATGGTAAAATATTTTAAGTGACCATCTATCTTTGATAATTAGGATTCAAATATTTAAGGATGTATTTCCACAAAATTCTTTACGAGTACACTTCTTCTTAAATATGTAGTATTTTACCAAATGGATAAATGCATGTTGAGAATGAGGATGCAAACTATTGTTTTAAGGCTAAATTTTCCAAAAAGCTGAATCCAAGGAGCTCCTATATTGGTACCCTTGTGAAGGACTGTATATATTGCACCTTACTCTGGACGTTTACAAGCCTGAACTGGTCACCTCAGACTTTCTTTATCGTCAGTAGTGAGAAATGCTCATTTTTAGGATGCAACTCATCTGAATTGTTTTAGCCATCTCCTGCAAGATGAAATTAATTATTTTTGTCATGTATCTTCTGCTGTCCCCTGACTACCAAGGATGACTAGAAATGAGCAGCAATGCAGAAATCATCACTTGATCTGATCGGACGAGTTCAATCCAAAATGATCAACATTTCATTTCAGTGGTACTGAGAAAACACTTGTCGCTTTCTTGCTTTCCAAAATCTGGATGCTTGCTTAAAAGCAGAATGTTTTGTGAACTGTAATATTTTCGCTTTTCTTGTCTGCATTTTCCTGGACGTGCATCACATAGATGCTTTGTATTTTGAGGTAGAATAGTTGCAATTTTTGATACTTCATAATTTTTAGTATATCAGTCAAAATGATATGGTAAATCAGTTTGAATTTTTCTCTTTTTAAAATTTAATTCGTATAGTAATCAAAAGACAACTCTTGTGCTGTTCCTGTTTTCTTTTCCCCTGTTTTTATAGATTAAGGGGATTTTTGTCAATACTTTGCACAGGAGCTTAAGAATACGCTTTCATCTATATACTCTTTCATCACTGCTCTCTTTGTATATGGACTCCTACAGGATATATATATACTTTTTAATGATTAAGAATGAACTACTAGGAGTGCAAAGCTTGAGAGCTCAATTATTATGGTGCAAAATGGTGATCCTTGTCATAAAGTTCTGTTGAAATGTTTTCTGTTGTAAGTTTGCTTTGAATCTGCCAGTTACTTTGGAAAGGTTCTGAGAATATTTTGAAATTGTGCAATTTTGAAATTAGAAAACTTAAAGTTAGAAATATCTTATTTTTTTTCTACGGAAACATGTTTGAACCTTGAGGCCCCTAATCTTGGGATTCTCCAATCATTGCTGTCAACTGTAAGACTCTGATTAGTGTAGGGCTTACTAGTCAGGCATTGCCTCTGGAATCGTTAATAATCACTTTTTGAAATAGTAACAATGCAACTAAAACAATTTCTTAGAGAGAGAGCACCATAGTTCTTTTTTTAATAAGTGACATGTATAGCATTAAATTTGAAGAAGGTTTTTATGGAAAAAGATAATACTAGGCTGATATAAACTGCAACCTTTTCATGAAACTGCAGCTTTCTCTGAAGAAGTTACTGTTTGAATTTATATCAATGGTGAAAATCAAATTGCTTTTTAACGGATCAGGAGCAGGTCTTAGCAGGTTCTATCTTGTAAATCCTTAGTTATACAAACATTTCTTCCTATATAAGTAATATTTTTAATTTCAGTAGCATTACACGAGCTCTGCATGTCAGGATCTAATCTTATTATATTAAGATTTTTTTCTGCATTAATACCTCATTTCAAAATGTTTCATGTTGGTTTGAAATAGATAATTTACAATATTAATGAGAGTGAGAGCAGATTAGTGTACTCAGGTTCCTCATTATGCATTGGGATGACTGTTTCGCTCTCGTGCTGTGGTGATCAAGTACTAATGGAATTTAAAATGAGAAATTAATTAACTTAGAGAAAATTTATCAAAAGGGCTGATTTGATATAATTGTCTGTCATAAATCTAAAGGTCAGTTAAATTGAACCAAATTATCTGTGTTTATTTCAGAGTTTGAGAAAACAGATTCTATTAAAGTATTCTATGCAGCTGTATAAAAAGTCATGCTTTGATCATGTTTTATTTTAAGGCAAACCTGCTCTTTTTCTGCTATAATGAATAATTTTATCATCTTTATTTTGACTTTTTCAATGATGTATTTTTTTTGCACATAGAAATATTTTTCTTCCAGTTATACTTTAAGGAATTTAAAATTAAACTTAAAATATTTTTAGAATATCTAATCTACCATTAACTTTTCTATTCCTTTGATGTACAAGGGCTTTAGGGCTTTTGTTGCTTATTAAAGATATTGGTTTGATGGGTCTGGAATATGAAGTGCAAGGAGTGATCAACTGTGAGTTCATGTAGCTGTCAGTCCCCATAATCCCAATGAGCTCATTGCTGCTGACAGCATGTTGCCAGTCAGATGAGCAGATGAATGAATTATTTGCTGTTGACACATGTGTGGAGTTAACACTGTTTAGTTGGTAAACTTATTTGACTGGTAATCTCTAAGTGTTTCTAGAGACCTGGCAATGTTTCAATATGTGAGTACAAGTTGATCTGCAGGCTCTAGTTATAGAAACATATTTTTAAAATCATTGTTTAATGTATTTAAAACTATGAATGAGTTTACATGGCCATGCAAGGTAAGTCAGATTCCTGTGTATAACTTGCACATGCAGCAAAGCTACTGTGTCATCATCTCCTTGCATGTGTCCTCTCTTGAGTATAGGGGTAGATGCGTTACAAAAAAAATTCCTTTTTGCAGAAATGAAGAAAATGCATAGAGGTTGTGAGCCTTCTTGTCACAACTTCATGAAGTGAGCGGAAACAATCTGCTTATTTCAGGTAGACCTGAGCTTCCTTGTCTGGAAATCGTGTAGACATATTGGACATGGACAGGGCACGTTATGCCCTGAGCTCCTAAATCCTGAGAGAAACTGGGTTTACTAGTTCCTGATCAGCGTCACCCAAACACCAGCTGAGTTTTTGGATTGGAACCAGTTAAGTTACAAGTGAACGAAGCTCAAGTTTGCTTGCGGAAAGCCAGGTAGATGTGCTTACTGTGTTGCTCCTAGTCCTAGGCGTCATCCGAAGTGGTTATCTACACAGATAAGAAAAAAAGGAGGAAGAAAAGGGTTTTCTAGGGTTTTTTGGGAACTGATTCAAAAGATTCAATTTTAGTTCTGAACTTAGGCTTATTATGATATAAATGCTTGTATGTTTTCATCAGCATGAATTTACAGGGCATTTGCAACTGCAGTAACTGAATGCACTTTTTAAAGTTCAGGTTAGCCTACAAAATGTTCTCTGATATATGATAAATAGTGCTTACTCACAATATTATGATAAGTTTTCACTTAAATGTAAATTTATGCTTCTGTGATTATGTAATATGAAATACGTAAGGATGCCACAGAAGACTAAAATTTGGATCCTCTTTGTCTTAATCGAATCCTGCAGAAATCATTTGCCTACAGAGCAAGTTCAGCATAACAGATTGGAGGAATACACTACAGTGAAAAGGCAGTTTATTTTCTGTGCTTGTTTCTTTCTTAGCCTTCTGTTGAGACTAAGAGGTTATCAGCTGAAATGATGATTTTCAGTAAGAAGTGCTTGTAAAAGCTTGTTAAAACTTGAAATTTTAATTCCTGAATGTATGTCTTGGGAGAGTTATCCCTCGGTAACAGATTACCCTGAGCTATGTGTTTCGTAGTTAATTGGTGGGTCACTCTGCAACCTGACTCCTTTAGAACTCTTAGAGGCTTGAAATTAGTGTAGTGTATGTAGTATAATTCAGTTTGCACTGGGCTCTGATCATAAAATCATAGTTGACCATCTCTTTCTGAAGTTTCCAGATTCTTGGATAGTTTTAAGTGACGATTCAAGAATTGTGACGTGGTAGTTCTGAAAGGCTTAGAAAATGCTTGTGTGTGCATGGATCTAGCTAATTTAATTTGCATCGCAGTTCCCTTCTATACTGGAAAGAAGAGAGAACAATAACTATCTGGCAATTGGCTAGGTGTGTAGGAGCTCTAAGATTTATAGGACGAATTTGAATTATAATGATATGTGTCTTCTCTGAGTATAGAGGCAGATGCATTACAAAAAAATTCCTTGAATGATGGTGAATGATTCATTCAACAAATGAATTGTTGTATAGTTTTTTCTACTGCATTTCTACTACATGCACAAAAACATTTTTAATTGTGCTCTTAGGCTAGAGTATGATGGATTTATCAGGACTGGTTGTATTTCATTAAAATTCTTTCAAGATTCTTACCTCTTCTGGAAGCTAACTTCATTGACTACCCATGTCTGATGGGTCTTTGTACAGCAAGTTGGTAGTTTTCATAAAATTGAGTTAGGTTCAGTGGAGAAATTTTTCTAACAAAAAAGAAATAGAGATTGAAGGTATTGCTAGTGTTAGTTATGTTTTTATTCCATGATATTCCTAGGTCCCAGGCAGGTATAATCAGCATTTACTTATCAACATCTTAGCTCCCTGGAAATATAAAGTGAGTATGTTGGACTAGATTGTTCTTAGTCCTTACCTCAAGTCACATAGGTACAAATAAGAAATTTCTCCTGTGTTTGATTGGATTGCTGCCTCACATAGTTGCTGCAGGGCAAGAAGAATGGTAGAGTTACCAGAGGAGAAATCTTTGTTATGGCTCTCTGAGCCTCTGCCAGCCAACAGATGTGTCTGGGCGTGAAAGGGAAGGAAGATGCAGTCTGTAGAAGGGATGGCTTGTGAGCAATTTCTGCAATTGGAGAAGTATCTGCTTGTAATAGTGGTATGTTTGAATTATTGGTGTCATTAACAAATAGTATCCCCCATCTCCCACTGGAACCAATAAAAGATGGACCCAAATAACCAGCTGTAGATTATCCTTACCAGCAGCTTGATTTAGTTGTACCTCATGCCTGATACTGTTCTGAACAAACTAGTCTTTTGACACAGGACAGTGTAGTGCAGGAATAGCTGTGAGCAGAACTAGTTAGCCTTAACTGAATGGATCCCTGACACTGTAGGACCTCCTGAACCTGAAGACAGCTCAGGGAATGCTGTTTTACTCTGCATGGACGTGCCTTAATTACTTTAATAATGCTAGTCCCAGTGGTAGGCAGTGGGACTGATACTCCTGTGCCACTTAGGTTTGTTTGAAGTTTCCTCCCTTTTAAGGTATTTATAGAGAATGTAGAATGGTGTAAAAGGTGGCATAGATAAGACTGGCTGTGGTGAAGTAATATGTTATTCCTTTCCCCATTTCAGAAAGTGGGAACTTTGTATATGAGTTACTTTCACCCAGCCAGTAACCCAGAACGTGTCAGCCTTAATGATCTCCTTTTGGGTCTTTTGAATAAAAATTGATAATTATTCTGAGTTTTACCTTGTCAACCAGAGAAAGTTAAACTGAATTGGAAATATATAAAGAAAAAAACAGTAGCGCATGGAAATCTTTATCACTCTCATCCAGTGGGAAAGAAAAAAGTCCATGGTAAATGTTGTATTCCATTGAGTACTGTCAGTCCCAGTTTCCTCCTCAAAGAGCAGAACGCTTCAACTGTTGAATTAAAACAAAAAGGATAACTTCTTGTGTGTTATATGAAAATGCAGAGCTTAAGGGTATAAGACTATGTAAGAATGGTCACTGACATTTAAAATAAGCTGCTTTGAGTCTTGTTTTGATTTGCTATAGGAGAAGCATGTGATAGAATGAGTTTTGCTTTGGATGCATTCAGTTTAGCCTTTCAAAATCCTGTCATTCCCTGAATCCAGGGGCAGGGCAGGGTCTTGGAGTGCCGATTCACTAGTGTGTCCCGCTGTTGGTTTAGCCTTTTTAAGGCTGCTTAGCTTAAAAGGGCTGCCAAGCTCTTCTCCCACAGTGCTCCTCACAGACTCCGCTGCTAAGCAGGAGTCTGTGGGACTGGTGCTCCTTTTATCGCCGAGACTGGTGGTGAATGTAGGCACGGAATGCTTCATATCAGCAATACGATTGGTCAGTTGTGGATCCTTGTTCTAACTGGTCCGTTTCTGATCCCTTATTTAAATATTCCAGAATGTTCACTGTGACTGACAGCAGCAGCTGCTCCTGCCATGTGTTACCCATCCACCAATGATTTCAAATGCAAGTGGAGGGAAGCCTGGTGAGGGTCAGTTGTCCCAGCAGGGGACACACAGAGGGCATCCTTATTAACTTAACATGTATCCATCTAAATGGGGGCTTGTTAAACCATAACATTCTGCAAGGTCTTGTGAACACAGCATTTCTAGATCAATACATTCTTCAAGCCTGCTGCTTGTGTCCAAGTGCAGGAGATAGCCTTTGGTATAATTACTACCCCTAATTTCTGCTGTTCTTGTCATACTTGAAAAAAAATTTGCACAGGTTCAATATATTTTCCTTTGAGAAGGCAGATAATGTTCATATTATTCCTTGTAGTAAGTTCCTACCCAGAACATCTTCCAACAGCCCTCAGTATCAGCAGGGAAGAAGGCTGTGGGCCTAATCTTCATCTGGTATGAATTATTTACAGCTCTACTGAATCTGTGCTACATAGTGCACCACCTCTTTGTCTTCAGTGGATCTATAAAGTTTGTAGCAGCTGAGGATCCTGCTTCTCTTCCTCAGGTCAGAGAGGCAAATGAAGAAATGCATGTTTTGTGTACATACACGTGCTGGATTCTGAAATCACCTCTGCAATGTATGCTTGCACAGAAGCATCTCAAGTCCATATGTGCAGGCTTGAATTTTGATGTGTTTTTAAATATTTTGCCAAATCCTGGTATCTTATATTCATTCCCTGAACAAGTGGGATTCTGCAGAAGCATTTATTTTGTGTGGTGATAGTCCTAAGCTGGCTTCTTCGACTCCTTTCTAAAGTTGCCTTTCTCCTCTGTTATGTATAGAGGATACTTTGCTTTAGTTGCTCCTTATTTAAATGCCTTTAAGATGCCTAAAAAGCGTTTTGTCAATCTGTCTTTTATTGCCTGTTAGTGTATTTGTTGACATCCTCTCAATAGATAAATAGTCTCAAGCCTTTATAGCAATTCGGGAATCTTAACCCCCTGGCAACACAGAATTACATGGCTACCCCAGATTCACTTTTACTTTTTAAAATGCAAGTGAATCTGAATGGGTATTTAACAAAAGCAGCCTTGAGGACAGAATCTAGTATCCACAGCTGTCATGGAAGGCTTGGTTTAGGGGAAAAGCTAGGACAACAGGTTTTATTGGGCAGTGGGTGTAAGGTGTCAGTCACCTGTGCTTTCTGTGACCCCGGCCAGCCTGGGGAAACCTCCTGCTGCCCCAGTTTAACACCCTGGCGGAGGGCTAACAGGTGCCCTGGGCTGTTACCTGTCAATCATGCAGAATGTTCCAGAAGGAGGGCGGGTCTGCACGGGCTCGGGAGCGGACCAATAAGAGCGGGGTCCAGACAAATTCGACCAATCACTTGCCTCCAGTCCCAAAGCGGGGGGGGGGGTAGCTATAAAAGGGGCATGTGCTGTGGCAGCTGCGGTTTCTTGTGGTGTCGGTGGGTGGGAGAGCGGGAGGGAGGGGAATTCACTGAAGCGGCTGGGGAAGGAGCCGCCTCGGCGGCCTTTTCCAAGGCTCGAAAACACCAGGCGGCTTGTTTCAAGGCTTCTCGCCGAGTGAAAATCTCCTCCTCGGAAGGCGCAGCCAGTGCTGCCAGGCCCCCTGGCCTGGGACGCTGGGTCAGGCAGCTGGGGATTCCCCCCCCCCACCTCAACTTCGGTGGGCAGATGAGTCCCCCCCCCGAGAAGGAATGGAGGTGGTGCACTGACTGAGCGCGGCCCCCTCACCTTGTGCAGCGTGCGTGGTGGCAGCATGCTGCCCGGTGCAGCCTGCTGAGGAGCCCCTGGGCTTGAAGTGGCACCCCCCCCCCCCCGCATGGCCTGCTTATCCCTTCCCCCTCCCTTCCCCAATGCCTTCTCGCGTAACCACCAGGCACTCTTCTCTCACTGGTTTGAGCTTGTGTGTGTGTATATATATAAAAATATATATATGTGCACACTTCTAAATATTATAGTTGTTTTTGCTGCATGTTGTATGTAGAGCTGGAATATATAGTTACTGATAAATTAATTGTTGTTAGCTCTCAATTGTTTTTACTACTGATGATACCTGTTAAACTTCGTTAATGGTTTTGGGCTGTTAACCGAGTCATAAGTGACAGGGACACCTTTACTGCCACCCCGAACCTCTCCTGTATGGTGGAGTGCTGTGGGGACCAAAAATACCAGGATGCTCTGTGATTGGCTCAGTCACTCCACCCAAACCTCCTATGGCAGCAGGGGTTGGTAAAATGGTTTGGAAAATAATGGTAAATAGAATTGAGAGCGCAACATCGGTAAATAGCTGTTTTGTAAATTACTGGGATTGTAAAAAAAGGTGTTTCCTGTTTGAAATGTATTTCCCTTTACAAAAAGAATGAAAAACTTGGCCTAGGTGAGCTCTGAATTCCGTGTCCAAGATAGTTCAGAGGATCATTCGTCCAGCTGATCTATGACTTTTTCTTACAAACTCATCAAAAGAACTTGCATGTATTTAAACATGTAGAAAGGATTGTGTGTATATATCGAGATTAAAATGTTATTTGCATTAGAATTATTTTTTTTCATGTCAGTTGTTTGGAAATAAGGAAAGACAAGCACAATTGTTGAAATTGTAGTAGTGTGTTGTACTGGGCATGTCATTTGACTGTTGTGAACAATAAGAACATGTTTTAGAATGAAAAAATAGCACTGTGTAGTGGGATGGTACTATAGCAAATTGTTAGTGATCATTAAAAAAGTAATTGTTTTGACTTGGCAAATACTTTTGTGATTTTAATTAATGTAAATATTTAGTATGGGAGGGGAAGCTTCAGTGAAGTGAGAAATGGAAACATGGCATAAAACATCTCTCCATTTACTTCATGCTAGGTATGAGCTGGCAGAGAGAGGTGTACTCACAGCCAAAGATTTTGGATTGGTTCCAACTGTATTTACCCGCAAGCAGCAACTGGAAGCTGAGAATATGCGTTTGAAGAAAGATTTGGAAAACTATAAGCTGGCTGCTAAGTATGTTACTTGGTCTTAATGAAACTTTCATACGCAGGACTAAATTATTGGATAAAGTAAACGAGTACTTAAGGGAAGTGATTGATTACTGTTCCTTATGCTGGCTATGCATATTTTTACTTCAGGATGTAATAGGCATATTTTTACTTCTGGGTGGGTACTACTTTTAAAACTTGAGCTCAGTTTTCTCCAAGCTGTGTTAGAAATTTAAAGCTGAATTTGTTTTCTTTGTATTTACTGGGTTATAGAAGATAATTTTCAAGATCCAGTAATTCACAGCAAATTACTACAGAGAATCATGAGACTATAATATCATAGAAAAAGTAATGTTGTATACATTTACAGTACACTACTACAAATTATAGCTACCACAAAACATCAGCATGCATAGAATAAACTTACAGTGATTTTTTTTTCCCCATTTCTTTAAAATGCAAATAATCACTTTCAGGCCCTACTGTTCAATCATATGTGGATGCAAATCGGTGCTACTGACTGTAGTTGTGTGTGTTGCAGTAGCTGATTTTACGAAAGTCAGTTTTACTACAAGTGTAGGAGTTAAAATGTTTAGCTTATATAATGGAGAGATGTAGTAATGAACTACATATAACATTATAGTTTTTTCTAAAGAGTGGTACATCTGCATGTATGTTCATTTGGCATTTGCCCTCAGACCAAATAATGGGCTCACTTTAGTTTTGCCAGGGCATAATTTTAAAATGTGGACCTATGGGGGGGGGAGGGGGGAAGTTATCTCCAACTCAAGATTGCTCAAGCTACTAGTTTTTGTTTACATTTCGTTTAGAGTGTTCCTCTCTCCGAAAAATGAATAGCTACTCAGATTATAAGTAATCATAGTTTGTATGTTGATTATCTCAGGCAATAACCATAATTTAATTATTTTCCGATGAAAATTTAATTTTATTAAACTGTAAACATTTAAATTTTAGTATTCATGCAAAGTTTTACTCATCAATTCCAATACTGTACAATCCAAAAATATTGCTATATGGGCTATACTTGGAGGTGGGTCGTGTGTAAAGCATTCTTTTATTTTTCTGTGGTGTTCTTTTGGACAGTGTATGTCTCCAATGTCTTTTCCTTATATAGGAGATACAGGGGGATTCTGAATGATACAAATTGCAAGTGGGTAAATTCTGTTTTTTGGCATTTACTGTTAAATACTGCAGTTACTCTGCATATGTCTTGTTCGGGCACTTTTATGGTGAGTTCTTTTCTCACTGATTTTCAGTCTTTCTGCTGATAATATAATTGTATCTATGTAGTAGTGAAACTTAGATTGTTACAATGCTCACTACTTAATTTTTGAACTTTGGGTTTGAAATAGTTTTCAACATTTTCACTGGTACTCGAGGTTAAAGTTCAGCCTTTGTGTGATATTGGTTTCACTCATTTTGTTATGGAAGTTTCATGAATTAACACAGTACTGTTTCTGGAATAAGGGAAGCTGAGCAGCTCTGCTCTAAACTGTTCCTTTCTGTCTTTTGGATAAACTCTGACTGCAACATCTTGTGCTAAATTGATCTGTTTACTGTAGTGACTGTTAACAGCACTTTTCTTGTTTATGCATCCAATAATACTGGAGTCAGTACCCTTGCTATTGTAAAGCACATTTCAGCAGGAGCCAAAATTACCTGGAGGACAGTTTGGGTTTTCAAGTATTACGAGAATTGAGTAGTTCATGCTCAAAACAGAATGCCTAAGAGCACTGAAGAAATGCTGATTAGACTGATCAGAAAATAATGATTTCTGATCAAAGAAAGCCCCATATTTTGTTCTTTGGATCAGTTAGAAAGCTTTCATGGTGAGCTGTAGTGCTGTGAATTGTATTTGAAAACTGCTTTTAATTACATCGGTATTTCTGAGCTTGCTACTCTTGACAACCATCTTGCTGAAAAGAGATCTTGTTTGTGACTTAAGCAGTATGGGGGCCCAGAGGAAATGACTGTAAACCAATTACCTCCTGTTTTAATGTTGTTTAACAATTGGTGGAAGAGATTCAAGGTCTAGAAGCTAAATGTAATTATATTTTGGGTATTTTAATAATGTATTTGCACAGTTGTACAGCACATAGGCAAATTGAGTAGATTGCAGGCTGTTAGAAAATTCACTGTGGCTTTTCATTATTTAAAGGGAGATTCACAATTGGCTTCATTTTCTGTATACAGTGAGTTTATGTTTTTAATAGGTTGTCTAATGTCTGAAGGCATTGTGAGGTATGATAAAAACACTAGAATGTATGTATTAACAGAAATAATTCAGTAGAGTCCTTTTAATCCAAAGCTAGTGGTGATTACCATAAAGTTTAGATATGATACTAATTTTTATTTAAAATATTTTTAAAAACAAGTTGCATTGTGATAGAAATTAAAACTGACTTGCATTGACTGGCAGTGGGGCAGTGCTTAGATAAAATACCCCTAAGTGTGCTGCCCTTCTGTTTCCTATATCTGGAAGGCCCCAGAGGAGCTCTGCTTGTTTGGTATGTCATTATTTGCCGAAATACTTCTGTAAAAGTAGCATAGTGTTTTTTTTTTTTTTTTTTTTTAGTACTAGAAAAATTTGAAAACACTACATTTGAAAATTGCTAACTATTTTGGTAGACTAGTTAAGCTTAACTAGTATATGAAGAGGATAAGGTTCTTAGCTTATTGAATTAGCATAATTTGTTGCCTTGCAGGAAGATTTAAAGACTTAATAGTCTGGTAATACTATCTGCTTATCAGTTGAATAATGAATTATCATTTCATAGCCATATTAAACTTTGCCTATCTGATGATTTAAGATGCCTTAAATCCCATATAATTTGGTCTTTTTCTATAGCCAGACACTGTTGCTTTTTTTTATTTAAACGTGTAGGTAGACAGTATCATGGTATATCAGGTTTAAGATCGCAGGGACAGGTAATGAAAGTTGGATAGAACTTTGGGCTGAGGATTTTAACCGAGTTCACAGACATCAGTTAGGAAGTTTCAATATTTGCAGGTATCTTTCTGTCCTGATTTTTATGAGCATGCACGCAGTTTAGAGCCACAGTAACAGCCAAAATATAAAACATTCTTGGAAATGGTATTTATTACTACAGTTACTGCTATCACCAGCCATAAAATTCTCAGTTGACCTCCTAACTTCAGTGCCAAAAATCTAACTGCCTGCACGTATTTACCCATTTGTACCATGAAAAAATAGATGTGCACAGTTTTTCTATTGTGCACTGTTTTTAAATGCATCTCTTCCATTATGTGGTAGATTTGGCAAACTTTTTACTAAATGCTATATAAACTAGATAGGTAGAGTAAAATGTCGAAGTGTGTGGTTTCTAAGAATGTTTACTTTGGTTAAAATGTTGGGGCTGTAACTTTCAGCATCTTGGGGAATTAAATCCCACTTAAATTCAATGGGAATACGACAAGTAATTCTCATAGACCTTTGAAAATCCCTGCTTTGTTTTTTAGCCAATTTTATCAGACTACTTGTGTGAGAAGTTTAAATGGAGGCACTTGTCTGTTGTAGTCTGACATGTGTGTTAATCAAAAAAATAGATGCTGGCCTTGTAGCTGTAGCAACATCTTTCACTCTTAGAAAAAGCCATCTGTTTGATTCTGAAGAGGTGGGCTTCGTACTCAAGATCTTAGGGCTACTCAGTTTTAAGAGAGTGGTGTCATGATGGACTTGTTTCAGGGAATAGGCCTGAGACGACTGCTTCATTTGTTCCTGCTTTCATTCACTGTTGATATGAGCTTAAGGGTATGTAATCTATACTTTGTATCCCAGTAGCAGTATCCTAAGTTACTCTGTTTCACAACTTGCCATATTTGTGCATATGCATCCAGAATGCTGTGTGCCTCCCTGCAGCTCCTTTGAGTCTTCTGATAGTTCCTGCAGGGGAGGCCCGGCCTGCTTGCATTTCCCTGACAGCTTTTTCTCAGTTCTAACTGATACACAGTGGCATTAGAATCACTGTGCTTTTTCCAGGTCTTTCTAACTGCTCCTGCTACAAGCAGCAGTTCATGTGTAAGGTTACACAAATAAATAAGATAGTTTGTGTAGATAGTAAACATAGAAAATGTAGTAGTATATATAAAATATTTGTGTTAAATAGAATGCAATAGCAGTTCTGGATGGGACTCCTGGACCCATAATTTTGGCATACTCTGTCATAGTATTTTCTGAAATCGTATTGAAGAGGAAACGAACTTTTTTTTCCTAAAGAACAAATAAATATCTGCCTTCTGTGCAAGGTAATTTCAAGCATCCTTTGTAACTAAGCAGTTCTTTTGCCAGTTTTTCCTTCCATACCTGCATCAGGAAGGAGAATCTGGGTATGCTAAATATATACAGAGGATTTTCTTTTATGTTTATGGAACAGAGTGTCTCAGGGTGTCACTTGGCTTTGTGGGATGTGCTTAGAGAATAACTGTTAACGAGTATTTTTGCAATGAAGTGAAATGGATTCCTTTTCCATCCTGCTATTACACATTAAGGATAACACCTGAGGACAAGCTGCCAACTTGATCTGCAGGAGCCTAGAATTTTAGTGTGCTTTTTTCCTAGAAGCTCTCTTAACATATTTGCAAGGCAATGGTACACTTATGCTTCTGTATGTGTTACTCTTGTGTGACACTATGTTGGATTCCAGACCTGATGTCGATTTTGGAAAATCAGTGTTGCAATGCAATTTCATGTAGAATTTCAAAACCTCATCAGGCATATTTTTTTTTTCTAATCACTTATAATTTGGGTAGGTACCTCCCCAAGGCCCCCTTATCCCTAAAATAAGGTTGACCATCTCATCTGTTCTCTGAGGTCTATAATGCTAAAATCCCTATGGATCCTATCTAAAGGAACTGAGGAAAGATAATGGTGAAAAACATCTACCCTTTTTGTACATGAGTTGGCAGCAAAAAGACCTCACAAATGCATGTGGTCTGCCACAGGGGATACCTCCAAAAGTCTCCAACTTGGATACGGTAGGCATATGCGTATCTGTGAATGGATTCTATGTATGTACATCACGCCTTGAAGAGTAACTTGTAAGAGGCCAATGTCTTTTGCGTTTTCTGTTTACACATGCAGCAAAGCAAAAGATGCTCTCCTAAGAATGCAGAAAGAACGTGACTTTCATCAAATGCACCATAGGCGAGTGGTCCAAGAGAAAAACAAGCTTATTTGTGACATTAAAAGGTAAAAGCTGATTTTTATTACTGTACATGTAATGATAAAGATAACTTGAGTTGTTGCCTGGGATTGAGATAATGTGATAAAATTAAATGGGAAAGTAAAGCTAGCTGCATTTACATAGTGTCTTTATAAATAGTAATTCCACCTGGCCGTTCCTCCATGTTTCTTAAACACTTAAATGATTTTTTGTACATTTTCCATATTTTGAATGGGGCGAGGTATTGTTAGTGAAGTATATAGCGTCTCCAACAGTTGAAAATATGGATGAGACTTTCTTTCACCCAGATCTTTTACTGTAATGCTGTTATGCAGTGATTTCTGGGTTTAGATCCCTACCTGTTATAATGATAATTTGTATCCCACTGAGTTCAGAAACTTTGTGGTCATGATTCCTGTAACTGGTGTTTTCTGTACTTGTGCATTTTGAGCTTCCTATAGGTAATTTGCTATGATGCTATGGGTGAAAATAAGCCCCAACTAGTTAATTAATACTTACAAGTAGAGCTTGTGTATTGTCCATTGGAAGGTCACTGGGCTGGGTAAAAGTGTTGACTCTTCAGAATCTCTTCTTTGCATGGATTTATGCCAGAATTAGGTCAAAAATAAACCTAGGGAGTGGCTTAGATCTGCAGCTCCAACCAATTCCCAGATTTTTGACTTGCTAATGTTGTTATCAATTAATGTAAGTAATGGCAGTTACGTATTCTACATCTTTAAAATCTATATATGTTAACACAAGCGAGTGCTATTCATTGACTCGTTCTGTGTCAACCTTTTGTAAAAGTGTTCTTAAGTGTCATGTATTGCACTGAGTTTCTTTCTAGAGATATTCAGAATATATCTGACTTTTAGTATATTTGAAGAATTAAAGTGGCTAGATGTTCTGAATGTGCAGTGCAGTTAAATAATCATATTACATTTGTTTTTCCTAGATGTTAGGATAGTAATAAATCTTTCTTTCAATGAAGTATCATCTATCTGCAAGAAGAAAACAGATTAACAAAAATTAAGATGTTTTATGCATGTAAGGGATGGAGAACAGAAACTAAAATGGAATGAATTGTTTTAAAAGCTATGACTGAATAAACTGAATTCACTTACTGATCTGACTTTTTTTTTTTTTTTTCCTCAGCACTCCGATTGGGTGGTTGCACGCTAAATAGCTTTTGTTCTTTCCTGTGTGTTGACCTTTTGGCACTTTATTCCTGTATCTGGTGTTCAGGAAAAAGGTTCTGTAAACAAACTTAACTCAGCTTTTGAGAAGCATTTGTGCTTTCCTTCTTCGTAGGCTGAAGACACATTATGCATCATATGAACCAGTGCTGAAGCAGCTGACTGAAAAATACCAGGCTACACTGAGACAGAAAATGTTAATTAGTTTGGAGAGAGACATAGCAGTTGGGCAGGTAAAATTATAGTGAATGCTACCTGCAAAGCTGTACAAAACGCTTTTTGTTAAATACTTCGGTAAATCAACGGGGTATTTCTGGTAAAACAATGCACTCCTTCTGCCATAGTTCTAAGCAGAATATTTTAGTTGGTTTCATGTTAATTAATAAAACTTTAAAATTATGTAAATATTAATGCTGTAAAATGGTATTTCTCAGCCTTTGACTCATGTAGAGCAACAGTGAGCAAGTAATATGCAGACTGTGTGACACAGCTGTCAGTGTCAAGAGTTTGAGGAAAAGAGTGATATTCTCATGGATTCATACATGCCATCTATGCCTATAGAAACTTGCTGATTTTAGCCTTCCTTTTTACTGTTTATTTCTGAAGTTTTTTTTCTAGGTATAACCAGGAATGTTCTTCATAAATTTTTTCCTAAACTAGTAGTTGTCAGACACAGCTCTTCTGTTTTTGTGAGTGGAATAATAGAACCCTGTTTTGGTCCTGTAATCTTATCTGATAAATAGCTTGCTATACATGATTTTCTGCCCAGAAAGTATTCTAAGCAGAGATTGGCTTGATGAAGAACAGAAAACTATCTTTAGTGTGTTTAACCAATAGATTATTTGTTTAAAAAAAAAAAAAAGCAACTTGCTAAAGGTGTTGTATTTCAGCAGTAGTGTCAGCTATATGTGATAACATGAAAGGAATTTAGCCTGTTCTCTCTCTCATCTAATAGTCCCCATGTCTCACTTCTTCCTTTCTTCTGCCTCCAGTTTTGCTCAGGTCACCTTAGGGCTTACTTCTAAAGGACTGAGGATTTTGTTTGAAATTGAAATAAGTAAAGGAATGCTCTAGAGAAGAGGAGAGGTTACTGTCTATATACAGTTATGCTGAATCAGAAGTGAAAAACATAAATTGTTCCCAATACTATGAAATTTCAGGAACTTTTATGTAACATGTATCCAGCTATGAATTGTAAGCATTCTGGAATTAAGGCTCTTCCATAACTTACAATGCCACAAAATATGGTGTTCTGTTATGCCCAAACTATATGTCATGTTGTGCCATCAAGTTAAAGGTTAGTTCAGTGCTAAGAGGTGTGAAGGTTGATGGCATAATATGATCCTTAGTATTGTATCTGTCTGCATTGTTTTAATAGAGCTATAAGAGTATTTTTGAGAAATTTTCTTCTAGCTTATATTTTATCACATGGGTTTACTGGGCACTTCCAAAATCTAGAATTAGGAATAATATTTGCAACTTAATCAGAGAAAATGATCAGAAAATTCAATAATTTTATATAGAATGTAGTACAGATACTTACATATACAGACATAAATGTGTGTTGTGAACAGACAATAAGAAAAGCAGTTTTCCTATACTGCCTGTTCTTCCTCTCCGTTTACAGGCTACATTACAAAATTTAGAGAATGGACATGCCATTCAGATTCCTATGACAAAAGGTAAAATATTCTTTTAATAGAATTCATACTGGTTCTGGGTTTTTTGTTGTGAATTTCGGTGTCTGGTGTGTAATAGTAAATCAGTAACGCTTGCACTATGAACATTTTATCAGCAGTCCTGGTGAAGAGCAGTAATTCTATCATTTCAATATTTATTCTAACATGTATCCACATATCCGTGTATCCATGGGTGTCTGCTCATGACAATATGGAATATGTGAGTATGTGTGGAAGGACCTTACCAAAACCTATTTGGCGCCTGATTCTGTTTTATTGTCCACTAATACTCTCTTTTCCACCTTGAGTGACCTTTTTCAGCTTATTGTAATAACATATGTAGTGGTCTGGGAATATTTTGAAAATAATGGTGTTGTGAAATCCAACCTCTTGTTTTAGCATGCCTTGTTTTTACAGAAGCTTGCTGATAATGCAAGGTTATGTAGTACCTGCTGCGATATCCTTTTCTATATGGTATGGCACTACTTCCCTGGTGTTTTGAATGCATGCGTAATTATTAAATGATTTTTCTAACTCCATCAGCAAAACTCTAGCACTGCATTGTTCTCTGGTTTCCTGAGTAAATGGAGCTCATGCTAGCGTGTTCTTTGTGCGCATCTCTCCCACTAGTAATTTTGAACCCTTTCAGTTATATTTGACAGTGAGATAAGTCTCCAAGATAGTGGGTTTCAACAAGGCTCATGAAAACAGATGAGATAATGAAAAAGGGAAATAGTATCAAAGCTTCCTCCAGGGAAAGGCTGCTACAGTTGAGAGCTCTCCCCTCTGACAACAGAGAATTCATATGGGGAAGGGGTTTTGTACTAGCTTTAGTCATGAGCAGAACTTCAACCACAGATTTCAGTGACACTAGGAAATCAAAATTTCTGTCTCATAGGTGACCATGCAGATATCTAATATCATGAGACTTCCAGATGAAGCATTTATTGCAATTAGGATACTACTTACGTTTGTTTCTCACGTGCTTTTTTCAGTGTGTTAAAAGTCCAGAAGTTCTGCTATGCTGGTACAATGCTCCAGGTGAAAAGCCATAGTGACCCCAGCCTTTGACAATCAAGTTTCATTTGTTCCCACGTTCACGGAGTTGCTTCCATTGTATAAAATTCCTTATAAAAGGCAAGGCCAGGAAAAAATTAGTAGCCATGTAAACTTTGTGGTCTTTTTTTTTTAATGTATGTAGTTGTGTGAAGAAGACAGTATTTCCCTGGCTATTAAAATGGCTTATTTAATATTTATGAAGATATTTCAACTGTCTTCCAGGTCTCTGTGACTGCCTGCCTGTTACTCATGTAGTACATTCTGTTATTGTAATTGAGATCTAATTTTCTGAAAAATGCTGCTCTTCCTGGCTGAGGCTTTGGTTTCCATGCAGCAGTGGTAGGCTTCCATAGCTGAGGAGTCTCAACTCAGGTGTTAACTTTCCTTGGCAGTCTGCTAGAGACCAAGCTCAATTCGCTTCAGAGCACACCCTACTACTTTTGTAGGACACATGGTATTCTGTTCAGTTAAGAGTATAGCTACTTTCACTTCTGTAAGGACCTGGAATGGTTCTAAAGTCCTACCCAGTAGAAACTAAGCTCTGATTTTAATTTTGTGTGTAAAAAAAATAGCTACTGATTTAATAAGTTCTAAAAATAAACATCAGATGCATTAATACAGTGGAGCACTGAAGTACTGGCAGCATTTAGTAGGTCTCTTCAGTGTTCATAGTACCTTTGTGGTTTTATCTTTCTGATGCTCTGTGTGTGTGGTTTTTTTTTTCCCCCCTCCTTATAAAGTAGCATCGTGTTCTTCAGCAAGGCATGCGTCAGGCCTCCCAAATATCTTTTTGTGACTGTGTCTACTGGTAATGCTCTGCTGTAGTCTTTAAGTCTTGTTACAACAAAAAGTATAAAACTCTGCTCCGGTAAAGAGCACAATGTTCTTTTTCATCATGGTACAGACAAGAACATAGAGAATGGGCTTTTTATTTTATGTTAGTTCAGGAGAAGGACATATTACATTCAACTTTTCATTATGCTCTGACTTGAAGATGTATAGTGTGGGTTCTTCCTCTGTGCTAGTGTTTTACGTTATAGATGCCCCATATGTCTCTTTTCCGTATTACACATACTTTCATTTGCTGTTTGAGTGATTGTAAAAACCACTCTCTGGCTGTTCACAGTACTTGTTTATTCTCCAAAAACCTTGAGAGCACTTTATAACACCAAAAAGTGACAAGCAGGGGAGCACTTAAAAATAAAAAAAAAAAAAACACTTAGTTTCCAGTGCAAATTATTAAGCTCATCAGCCACCTATGTGCTTATACAAGCCTTAATTTGCCTCATACTCTGTGTATCACAAATCAAGTGGTATTTCAGTTCATTTCTTTCTATTGCCTTGTCCTCTCATACAACATAATTTTTATTGCACTCGGTAGGTCATACTCATGTCTCAGTGGGTGATACTGTCTCTTACTCAGATACTTTCTGCTGCCTCTTGAAAGATGATCATGTTCCGTTGCCTCTTGAATTCTTACTCAAGAAATAGTGTAATTGAAACCTTGAGGAGCAAGCAGTGCATAGACACTGGAGAAAAATGTTTGCTGCATTTTTCCTCTGAATTTAAGTTCTTAGTGGAAGAGCAACTAATAAGTTGTAAAACTAATTAGTGTGGAAGGAACCAGTGTTGTTGGACTTGCAAGTCTCTTCTGTAAGCTGCGTTTTGTTTTAGCTGCCATCTCTTCAGGACTGACCTGAACATCTCATGCTTTAATACATTGGTACATTTTAGTTAGAAGATAATGAACATTCAAATTGGCAAGTTATCGTTTGCCAAGGTAAGATGCGTTTTCTGGCCAGCTATCTGCTTTCGCTGCCATGCAGAGCATGAAAGAATGAGAATGCCTATCTGCCTGACAGCTACTGGGAACAGGAGAATGCCCATCACTGCTCCTAATGCTTCTCCTCCGCATCCTTACTTGACTCCAGACTGCAGATACCAGCACACCATGTTTGACTACAGGGCATTGAAAGAGAGTTTAGCTTTGGGTTTACTCAGCAGTCTAGAGTTTTGAATAGTGGCAAGGAGGTCCAGTACATCCACTGTGGTTTTCTTTTTTTTTTTTTTTTCTTCAGTCTTATAGTGGCCTATTTCAAGAAAGAAAGGAAGCTTCATAACATTTTCATTGACTTTACATTATAAGTCTGTATCTGGTAGCTAGGTAGAAAAAATTAACAGTAGAGTTAATTTTAGGAAAGCTATTCTTGATTTATTAGTTGTGCACTTGATGCAACAGCTTTCTGCCTGATGTTTTTCAACTAGCTGAAGAGGCTAGCACCAGAACTATGGAACATATAATTTGTAATTTATTAATTTTTTTGACTGACTCACTGCCAGTCACACTGCTATTTAGCTTTGCAAACAGTGGTTGGTATGCACAAATCCTTAAAGAGAAAGCTTTCTTAGAGTGCTTTTTTAAAAAAAAAAAAAAGTTTAGGTTTATATTTTCTATTCACCTACTCTGTTATATATGAAGGACATTTAACAGTTGAAGAGGAATTAGTTCAGAGGACAGGGACTCAGTCCTCTTGTAGAGGACCTTGTGTGTTCTTGATATGTTCTTTGTTACCATAGGCTTGGATAGGTGAACTAAGCCCATATGTTGTAGACAGCAGACTTTCCATACTTCTGTGAACACAAGACTGCGGTTATGTCTCAGCTTTACATGGGAGGTTCTGTTTAATGAATTCTGTCCCTGCTATGCTTGCTCAAAAGCCAGCTATGAAAGCTAAATTTGTGCAAATTGATAACATGTTTTGAGTTTAGATTATTTTAAAAAAGGATTGGGTGTTTGTGTATGAATATTTGCATAAAATACTGTTTTTTCTTAATCTGATCCTACCTAAAGTTGTAGCAGGATCAGATGTTGAGAAATCGCATCAAAAACAATTCACTGAATTTTGTTTTTTTAGCTTATTGGTTTACGCTAACAGCGTTTCTGTCCTTACTTCAGGATCAAGACACACTGTATTAAGTGGTGCTCTGAAAAAAGACTGCTTTTGCCTGCAGGAATTAAGTAATCTTGTGGCTTACTTATATACCTAACTGAACAGTGGTATAACAACTAATTCTGAAAACATGTTATAAAATTGTTACTTGGTACGTTTTGTTATTCTTTCCAAACAACAGCTGCTTTATTTATTACCCTGTTTGAAAGCTCAGCCCAATGAGTTTCTTTACTCATGGTTGAATTAACTCATTGCTAAGCCTGTTAACTGTGCTTTCTGTTTCCTTGATCTGATGTAATTGCTCTCAGAAGGTCATGCCAAAAGAAATCTGAAAAGTACCAGTTGAGGTATTTAAAGCTAATCGATCCCATTCCATTACAAGGCAATCAGAATAGAAAATCTGAAAACACAAACTGTTGACATCTTAGTGCAGTCACAACAGTTCTTTACAATTCGATCTTTTTTGGAATGGTTATGACTTTTTTTTTTTAAACCTTTTCACCTGTCACAGCTCTATGATAGTTTGTAAGTATGAAGCACAAACTCAACGCTCTGAGAGCAGTGTGCTAGTGTTACTGAGTGAGGAGAGAGTGTTGGACATATAAAATGATTTTGCAGTGTACAGTTCTTCAGAAAAAGTTATTTAGGGTGTCTATGGCAGCACTTTTAATTTTTAAAATGGTGAGGATTAGCATATTGTTAGATCAGGCACAGTTCTTTATCAGAGCTTTCATTCAGGTTGGGTGTACAGGAAGTTTTTGTGCTTGTTTGATCCATGATTTTTTGGCTTTTTGCCTCGAGTGAAGTTTTTTTCCCCTTCAATAATTGGAAAGTTTTGAATTTGGTGGCCCAGGTCTTAAGACTTGATAAGATGCAGGTAAATCCTTTTGGAATTCTTTGCTCCATTCTCTTTCCTGTCTGCCTGCATAATGCATTGCAGACCATAGTCACGAGATGCAGGGTTTACAAGGGACTGTAAGTCAGAAATATGAGAGCTGTCAATACACAGAGAACAGTACCCCTTCTGCCACATTGTGGCAGATCCACTGTGCAGCAGTCCACCTGGGTGATACCCTTCCCTGTATTCTTTTCAGCCTGACAGCTTGCAGCTATTGTTCCCTACTTAGGATTTCTGTGCTGAGTTACCTAGTTATAAGCATTTCCTCCTTTGAAAGGAGAAAGTGCAGGGGGAGCAAGAGGGGAATGCAGGGTGTAAATCAGAGTATTGCTTTGGTGGTAGGTATTAGATAGGGTGCGGTGAGATGATGTCTGCTTTGGCTCTGAGGGAAATGATTTGCATCCCTTTTACTGTGCATGTCTCCTATATAGCATGATTCAAAACTATTGCTGCGTTTTGGGGCAAAATTGTAACTTCCTGCACAAGAAGCATGGAAAAGGTTTGATAGGTAACTTGGAAGTCATACCACAAAACGCAGAAAGTTACCCAGTACCTAGGGTACCTAGCATACCCTTAGATAAGCTGAAATAGATCATATCAGAATAATTTGTGGAGATGAGTTGTATGTAGTCTTGGAAATAGGTATGTATGGCATAGTAACCTGGATCTCTTTTTATTTAAGTGGTGTAATTTCTGTTAGAATTTCTCATGTCCAGTTAATATTAAGAGGCTTTTTTCAGAAGAGTAAGGAAGAAATGCATTCCGGGGGGGGGGGGGGGGGGAAGAGAGTGTGTGTGTGTGTGTGTGTGTGTGTGTATATGTATGTATGTTATGTATGTATTTTTTTTTTTTATAGCAGGCCAGGAATGTGAAAGGAAAAAAGGACTAGAAGGTCCCACTCAAAAAGCTCTTCAGGAAGCCAGGCAACAAAAAATCTTTGATGCTGTAAGCTCTTCATATGATCCAGTCAAAGATCCATTGAAGAAGACAGGCAAGAGATATCCAAAGGTATGCGATGTTCTTTCCACTTTCTTGATATTTAAACTATATTTTAAATTTTCCCTAAGCTATAGTGAAAGATAGTTGTCCCTCATGACTTTAAAGCATTTTGTCCTGTAGTGACAAATATTTAGTAAAAGTAAATAAAACAAGCAGGTAAGTTTTTTTTATTTTTGCTTTTCCATTGAAGACTAATTTTTCAGGCAATAGTAGTAATAAATTGAAGGTACCCTAAGCTAGCAAGCTACATCCCGAGGCTCTGATATAATCAGTCTGCAAAGGAAGAGCTTTGGCTGCAAATGTTTGTTGTTCTCTTTCTTCTGTAACTTTGGAAAAATCCTGATCTGTTCTGTAGTACTTACAAACCTTTCAAGTGTTTCAACCTGTCAGCTTCACCTTGGCCTAAAAGATATAACATTTGGGAGACTAAAGGCAAAAAACTGATCACTTTTTAATAGTCAGTGGAAGTTTCCAAACTTGAATGTACCAAGATAAGTTGTGGTTTTGGTTTGCAGATTGTGATCTAAAATTTAAAGGAATTACTGTTGAAAGGATTTTTTTCTTCACTTCCTTTGTTCTACTTGGTTCATTTTTTTGAAGTTATGTTTTGGAACTGTATAACAGCTTCCCCCCCCCTCCCCCAAAATCAAGGTAAGTATTCTAATATCTAATTTTTTAGGCTCCGAAATTGTTACACTGGCCTATTTTTGCTTGGTTGGAAGCCACTGTTAGAGTTGAAACTGTTTTTCTGAAAATATAAGGTTTTGTTTACATGAATGTATTCAAAATCAGCTTCAGTCTTTCCTATCTCCACAGGAGTACGCTCATAGTAGTTTTTTGTATGTTTCTATCTCTTTTTGCAAAGACATTTCTTTTGTGTGACATTAGCAATGCACCTCCCTTCTGACAAACATACCATTTTATTTCTATTTTCATCTCTCTTCATTTTCCTGAAAAAAGTCCTATTCTGTTGCTTTCTAAAACACTTCTTTCTCCCTGCGTATTGGAAATAACTCAATCCTGTCTTGCCTCTCCATGTATTAGTATCTGAATGTTACTGTGGCACCTGCCATTCAGTCCACTTCTGCTTTCCCTATTCCTTCTCCAGTGGTTAGAAACTTCTGTCTTAGATTGTCATTGATATTTCTTCCTTTCACTTTGACTTGCAAAGAGGTGATTATTTCTCCGCTTATGAAGTCTTGTTCCTGTTTCTACTGAAGTCGTCAGGACTTGTACAGTAAATTTCAGTGGAGTTATGTTTTACCCTTGGAGTATATAAACTCTACACAGGTAGTTTGCCTGTCTGGCTTGCTCTTGTTTTTTGAAATTCATGAGCACTGTTAGCTGACTG
The DNA here is from genome assembly GCF_040807025.1 of Struthio camelus. NCBI lineage: Eukaryota > Metazoa > Chordata > Aves > Struthioniformes > Struthionidae > Struthio > Struthio camelus. Next base: position 5,674,854 of record NC_090947.1, on the reverse strand, counting down.
AATCTGGCAAGCATCTATGCTTCTGCAGATCTTAAGTTTCCGAAATGAGTCCTATCAGAGGCCATGATGTCTTTATTCAATCAGTGGATTAGAAAACTGGAGTAGCTCCAGAAATAAGACATCGAAAATGATAGGCGTATTTGAATATAGTAAATTCTGCTATGGTTATGCAATAATCTAGAATTTTAAGTATGAGGTGGTCAATTTTTTTCAACAATTAAATAATACATTTTTTTCATGTTTACTAAATGTTTTATTCCAAATAGCTCATTTTCTCTGATAAAGAATAATACCTGAGAATATTGCACATGAGTTGTCTTATTTTAGGCACAGTTAGAAATAGATGGCAGAGGGAATGAAGAGTCAGAGGTGGTCAGGTGTGACACAAAATGATGTTTAAAATGGGAAGATACTTGCAGAATTCTGTCCTGTAGCCCACGTTTATTGAAATACAGTTCTAATCTCAGTTATTTTAAAAATGCTGCTTATCAGTTTAGCTCTCTAAGTATTACTACAGTGGAAAAGATTAGGTATAAATTAGTGCCTTACCTTCCATAGATTGTTTTATGTGATATTCAGGATGAAACTTTTAGGTGTTGCTTTATCTCCTTTGACCTCTGTTAAAAGATTTTGCAATTCTGCTGTGTCTTATAACTTGCATTCTTTCTTATAACAATTCATTTCAATGTGACATTGTCTTTATCAAAGAGGATAAAATAATTATTGTCCTCATGTACAATAATGAGAATAACGCTTAAAGGTTTTGGTGGTGTAAAGTTGACATATATATTTTAAATTAACCCTACACTTTAAGTTCGTTTTATACCACAGAGGAAATAAGAGCCAGAATATAAATCAATCAACTGCATAGATGAGAAAAATATAGAAGAAATAACTGTAGTTAAAAACACTATATTCAAACAACAAATTTATGACAAAACAGAGAAAAAGAAAATGTAAGTAGAATAGGCTGTAAAATATTTTTCAGCTGTTTGCAGTAAATGTAAGTCAATGTTTAAAACTTAAACTGTTCACTGGCTGAACTTTTCTATCTAATTTTAGTAAGTACTCCTGTACTTTTTTGAAATCTTAGGCATTTTGGTTATATTATTGTTAGTGGACAGTAAATATACTGTCATGAATCCTTGTAAAGTAGTTAATGTTTATAATTTGTTCTCATAGGAGTGGACTATGGTGATGAAAAAGTAATTTAAAATCTGTGTTGTGGCTGGGCCACCAGCTAAATAATAAACCAACAAATGCATGTGCTTACTCTTGATGAGTACAAATATGACTCGTAGCTGAGCTAGAACATTTACTCCAGGGACAGTCATATGCTGTGTTATCATGGTATCCTGTAATGGCTGATGTATAATTTAAGACCTAAGGTATCTTTGATATGGAGCTTATTACTGAAAGAGTGAAAAGCAGCTAGGAATTTTCTGAGATGTGGAATGTATTCTGCTGATTTTAAAATATTTGAGGCTCAATCGAATTGCACAGTAACAGGCAACTAGGCTATATTGTTTATATAGCTAGCCCATAAGCCAGTATCAATAGCTACATACTCTTAGATTAATAATTTGAGTATAGTACTGCTATAAATGTTTAAGTTATTTAAAATGCACTCAGAGATCGTTAAGATTATAGAGAACCTTTGATAATGTGACTTGCATTATTCTGTTGAAATACACTTTTATTAACTTTTCTCAGGTTTCCCCACAGAGTACATTCTATATTTGATTTTTTTATTTCTTATTAGGAGGGAACCTACAGCTTCTTTGCTGGGTATATCCTTTTCCCACACAACGTGTTACAACACAATCGTGTTTTCTGAAGCTTTATTTGGTGTAAAACGTCAGTGAAAGGTGCATTGAACGTTTCTGGGATTGAGACACTTTCTGTCCTCTGCGGAACAGATTTTTAAGTTATGGCCAATGGCATGTTAAAAAAATTACAGCAGTAAAATCTAATGATCATATATTAATAATAGCTTGTAATTAATGAGACTTTGGGTCCAAATTTGATCATGTGCGTAACAATAAGTTCTAGGAGAGAAAGTGTACAAAATCTATCAGAACTACTGTGTCTGTTCTCAAGCAGAAGGGGAAGCTAACAAAAAATGATTACTATGTCAGATTATTAAGGTTGAATATGGAGTAGCCCAGGATACTGGGACAAAATTGGAAAGATATGGTCCCAAAAGAGCCAGGAAGAGTCATAAATGAAAGAGGTAATCATTCTGTATTTGTAGTAAGATGACCAAGGAAGGCACTGATTTGCTATTCAGTGGAGAGAAGAAAACTGACAGCTGATATTACTGATTCTTTTTTCCTATGGTTTTTCACTAGTATAGTAAAACTAGACGATAGCTAAAAACATTTATACTGCATATGAAGATATAAAACCTTTAGTCTAGAGAAGGGAGAAGAGAATCTATTTCAAATGAGACAAAGTTTAAAACTAAGAAATTTTAGGGTGGTCGTTGTAACCAAAATTCCCAAAGAATTTTGGGACAAATAAATGAATTTTTAATAAACATTTGGAAGCATGCAGGAAAAGTAGTAACAATGAAAATGGATTTACCAGAAAACTAAATTTCATCTGCCATAACATAATAGGCTTCATGGATAGAAGAGAAGCAGTAAAGGTCGTACTTGATATCTTATCCTTATAATGCAAAAGTTCTTACATCTTTAACAAAGCTTTGGATACTGTCTCACAGATAATTCCTATAAGAAGCTGTGGAAACTTGGCCTAGCAGGAACTTTCCTAAATAGGTGGAAAACAGACTGGAAAAAATGCAGATGCATTGAGTAGGCTTCTGCGGGGATATGTTTTCATTAATGATCTGGAAAATGAAACAAAATACTCTGACTAAATTTGCAGACCAAATGAATGGGTTTGGTGTGGTTGAACAGCCTCGCAGTTGAGGGCAGGAGTAAAATGGAGGAGAACTTGGACCTGCTGGAGAATTGATTGAAAAATAACATGCAAGTAAAGAGCCCTACCCTTAAATATAACGAGCTATACAAATACAGGACAAGAAGGTAAGAAACAGTTGATTAAATAGCATTTCTTTAGTATAGGGTTTGTGTAAAACAAACTGTATGTGACAACAATGACTTGATACTACAAAAGAGCTGAACACCATACTGCAGTGTAAACCAGGAATATTGTCTGGATGATGTGGAATAATCAGTTTGCTTTCTTCAGCTGGGATGTAGCCTTAGCTGCAGTATTTTGTCCAGTTTGATAACAGTGCTTCAGGAGAGAACTGGGGCATCTGGAAGAGAGCAACAAGAGTGAATAAAAATCTAAGAAATATGACTGTCAAAGAAAAGGTGAAAGCAATGTAATTATCCAGTCTATAGAAGAGAAAACTAAGGAGAGAAGACACCCCTTTAATATCTAAAAGAGTTCTACAAAAAAACAGAGGAGGGAACCTGTTAGGACAAGGAATAGTAAGTTAAAAATCCAACAAGAAAGATTCTGGTTGTATGTTAGCTAAAATTTGCGATGGTAATTATTAGTGAAGCACTGGAATAGCGTGCCTAGCGAGTTTGTGGAGTCTGTCATTATCAGACAATTTTTTCTGAAGAATAACGTAGGTAAAGTGTCCCCTTGGGCGAAGGAATGTACTGATTGACCAGTAGAGGACTTGTTCTGCTGCCATTATTAATTTTGTTTCCTAAGAAAACTGGACTTAAGGGAACAAACTTCCTGTCTTATCCTAAAATAGCAGACCAATTTTAACTCTATTTTTAAAAAGTAGCAATTTCAAAAGTCAATTTCTGCAGTTTCTTTTATTCTTTATGACTGGGAAAAGGGGAAAGACTCAAAATAGCGCCTGCGAATGAGAAGGCAGTCAGAGCACATGCTAGCCAGCAAATGCATATTTGTGAACTGTTGAGCATTTCTGTAGCTTTAGAGCAAATACAGTGGGTGCTGCTGCTTGTTTGGGATTGTAACAGAGACAGCAGGAGCTGGCACTGTGATGGTGGTAGTGGGCATTAAGCAGCAAAGAACATGACACTAGAGCACCTCTTTCTTCTACTTGTGGGATTGTAGTTCTCTAACTTTGCAAAACTAGATGTTAGGAATTAGGAATATGATCCAAAAGCAACTGGATGTAAACTAAAAATGTTCTTTAACTGATTTTAATGGAGTTTAAGTTAAATTAGTTTTTTTGTTAGGTAATACTTCTTTGAATTGCCTGCTATAGACTTGAAGATGGCAAGAAAAAACATCTTAATTTTAGGAAACCCTTGCTTTAGTTTTAATTTTGTGTATGGTATTCTGTGTGCATCTCCATTAGGTATGTATCACGTAGCAAAGAATTTCAAAAACAATCAGTTTCATGCTCCATACTGTCACCTTGTCTGAGCAGTGGCAAGCTTGTCTGCTAGAGGAGGGGGTGCAGGAGAGGCCTTCAGTCATGTGTGAGGGTGTTAGAAATGTGATGGTCCAATCAAAATGTCCAGACATTTTCAGCTATAATTGGTTATTTAATAATGAGAGCATAAAATAACGGTATTGAGGGCTATGTTTTACAATGTACTGGAGAATTTATGCTTCTGTAATTTTTGAGACGCTTCTGATTTGTGGACTCCTTCCCATGCCGTGGTTTACAAAAGCAATTGTTTGTTTATTCAGAAATTTAATCTCTATGTAGATACAGAAATTAGTCTTTCTTACCACTTCAGAGTTCATATGTTACGAAGATACTAGGTACAACACGTGAATATTGTTATATGAATGGTTACTTGATGTCTCCACCTCCCTCAAGCTTGCCTTAAGATCACTTCAAAGAGGATACCATCCTGTATTATAGCAGTCATAACTACGAAGAAAAAGCGTATCAGGTTACATTTTCTGCCTATATTGCCAGCCTCTTAGAGCAAGTCTCTTAAGCAAGTCCATGACACAGTGAACGTTGTTAGTAAAGAGGTTGACATGAAATAATATGCTATGGATCCTGTGTTGAGATAATATATTGTAGATATCTTTTGCCACTAGCCTACTTTTTGGAATTTGCTGAAGCCTTATAGATCTGTATCTCTCTAAAAATGTTTTCAATATCCTAAGATATATTTGAGAATAACTTGATCTTTACCTATCAACATTTAGGTAATACAAGAAAGTGATCTCATATTAGTGTTCTTTATGAGTAGTTGTTCTTTGATTGTTCCAGTTATTGATACTAAAATCTATTTCACGGTATTTTATTCAACTGTCTGTTTTTCTGTTTTGGTGGCTAAGATTAGAAATGAAAAAAGATACCTTGCTTAGTATTGTACAGGTAGGAATCTGGCTTTTTTTTTTTTTTTTTTTTTTTTTTTTTTTTTACAAAGAAAGTACCTAGGAATTAAATTTGTTCTTAGTAAAAGAAAAATAGGACTGCAGTGGTGTTTGCTACATTTAAGCTTCTTAATGTTGGTGGGGACCTCCAAGTCCTTTTCTCAGGAGATGTACAAAATTACTGTGTCCTTTTTGGAGTCAGAATTTGTAAACACTGTTGCTTAGATACAGTTTTAGGCAGACAGTTGTTACTACCTTATGGTCAAGTCTCTAGGTGCAGCTTCTGTATTGTGATAACCTACAGTAAAAATAAATTGAATGATTTTAATTCATGGCAAATATAGTGATGTTGTCAGAGTATACAATCTTGGTCATGATTTCTTAGTTAGAAGGGTCCTTCTGAAGATTCATGTGGCATTGTTTACTTCAATGTCTTATTTCAAGCACTTTGAGGATGTCTCTAGAGGTCCTTTCTAATGTGTAGATCCCTTCCTAATAGTTTTTAATTTTGAGTATTAATTAGTACCCTTAGGGTTATTTTGGGACTTCTACTCATTACTGTTGCTCTCTTCCCCAGGACTGCCCCATCTCCCCTTTGGGGACGAGTCGGGAATTTGGTTGTGTGTAGGTGGTTCCTTATCCCACAGTGGTTCCTGCAATGCTCTGCCTCATTCACTTGGTGCTTTCTGATAGAGTTTGGCTTTGCATGATTTAAGAGAGAATTTGACAGGGGACCAGGAGACCTCATAAGAGGCAGACCCAGCAGGTGACAAGAGTTATGCTTGTATAACTAACTCAGTGTTGTTTGGCCTTTGAGGCTGTAATTGAGCAGTTTCGTTAGTTGTGGAATAACGCTTTGGTTTTCCTTTAGTAGTGTCAAGACCTTAAAAATTCTCAATCATTTGTGCATTTGGCAGGGGGGGAGATATGGAGGAGAGTGGTTCATTGTGCTTATTCCTTCACAAACAGGCAAGAAACAAATATGCTGAGGTGAAACACTACCAAATGGGATTCTGCCAGCACAACTCCTTTTTGTAACAGTGCCATTGCAATGCTCTAATAGTTTCATTAACTTTTGCTAAGATTTCTATTATTTTGAAAGGAATTACTAAGTACTGTTAGAACGCGCTATGCAAGATTTAATGGTAGAGTACCTTTCATTGGGTACCTTGGTTACAATGTAATTGATAAAGTTCATTACACCTGAAAAAATTAGGGTTTTCAAAGAGGTTGTTTTTTAAGCGATAGAATTAGACTTCTCTGGAATGTAGTTTGATTCCAATTGTTCTGTTAAGATCTGTTTCTTATTAAAATTTTAATATGTAAGCGTTATGGGAAGAATTTCATAATAATTTTGGAGCCTTAGTTGCCTGGTTTTAGTTTCTAGTGCAACAAAGCAGTGATCTGGTTTGGTATTTTTAGGTATTGATATAATGCAGGTGTTCATTAGTTAGTTGTAATTGGTATATGATTGCAATCCAAAATGATGGGAATGGTAAATGTATTTGAATTGGGGAAATGATCACCCTTTTATTTTTAAAGCGATATTCTTCCAGAGGAAACATTTGAAATATAAAATGGAGTAGTTAATTTCAATTGGTGTTCAGGGATATGGTTAAAAGGAAAAGCAATATATGAGGTACTGCATGGTACACTTACAAAAAAAAAAAAAAAAAAAAAAAAGTAGTAGTTAATGTAAATTGGCTGAGGCCATAGTTAACAATACTGTTTTCTGTTTTTCCATTTTAATGTAGTTCAGTTTAAATTATTCATTGCATAAACTGGATCCCTTTCAAATTACTGAAATGTGATTGAAATATGAAACAAGCACTTAAATGCCTAAAAACCTGGAAGAAAGGGCTCAGGTGCTCCCTCACTGTGGCATTTATATTTTAAATTAACTTTTCTATACTGAGTTATGGATTTTGGTGCTTAAATCTTCTCCAATATTAAAAAAAAAAGCCTTTGCGTATGTAAACTTTACTTTAAGGAAAATGAAGTTTAACAGTGTTTAGTTTTTATGGTAATGAATCACCAACATAACCATAAAGTACCTTGGCAGAAACATGTGCTGTTCGTGGTTGTTTGCCTTGTATGTTCAGACAATATTTGACTTTTCAGAGTAAAAAAGTAGTCTTAATTGTTTTTGTTTGAATATACTAAGGCTGTGAAATGAAACAAAGTGCTAAGCCTTATGAATAGAAAAATCGGGTTATTTCACCAGAAAATCTAACTATTTTTCACTGGAGTGTCCCATATGAAGATATGACCTTTTTATAATTGGATTTCCAGTTCAAATCCAGGCTTTACTGTTTTAGTCGTGACTAAAACAAGCTACTGCTTAAGAGTGGTTGATAAAAGCAGTTGTTTGTTTTTTTTTTTATCTTTGCTCTTACATGCAATGACCAAAGTGAAACCTCTGTCAGCAGGGAGACCGTGGTCTGACAGAGTACTGAAAATTTATCTCATCGATCCTTGGGAGCAGTGACTTGAGTCTTGAAAAGAAGCTATTGGCCTTTTCTGGGTTGTCCCGGAAAGGTTCTTTGAGGTATTGTTCCCTCCTTCCCTACCCCACCAGTCATACTGTCTGTGTCCTTAACACCAGCTCATTTTGTACTGAATTCTGAAAAAATTGTCAAATGATAATACCTTTTCTCCTGGTAAGTAGCAACTGTTCTGGCCTCCTGAAGGCAAGGAACCAGTGTTCCCTGGTGGCAGTAATCCTTCTAGAAACTGGCCTGTAGTGATTTTTTTTTTTTTTTTTTTAATACAGGCAGGTTTTTTGTCAGTGGAACATAAATAGTTTTACAGACTGGTACTTAGATAATGAGGGTAAATGAAGACTGTTACTGCTAAATACAATCTCTTGTGTGAAACAACGCTCTACAACAGATAAGTTTTTTGGGGGTGTTAAGAATATTTTCCTATAATATTGCAGAAGTATTTGGTTCTTGATAAATGCAGTCTACTTTCTTACTGTGGAGTTTGGCCAGGATCTTTTAAAGCTCTGGGTTTGGGAGAAAAAAGCACCGTACAATTTTATGTACTGAGGTAGTTTCACATTTTATCGGAAAGAGTGCTTTTTTGCATTCTTTCACTCCTCCTCTCCTCTCCGTAATGGTTATTGCTCTTTCCTATTTCTGCTGTCTTTATAAAGTGTTCTAAGATCTGTTAACTAACACTGAGTTAGATGTGTATTATAAAAGTTTGCAAGTCTAGTATAGATCTTACTACTCAAAATACAGGCTAAAACTTGCTGAGATAGCATTACCCTATGCTGAGCTGGCAGATTCAGTTTGTCTCTTTTGTATAATTTGTGACATCTTCATTTGTTTACAGAGAACATCTGTTGTGCAAACAACAGATAAAAAGTTTGCTAAATACTATAAATCATCCAAAGCAGCAGATCAGCCAATCAGATATTTAGTTTATTGCACATCCTAGGAGCTTTTGTTTCTGCAGGCATGCTTCACTCAAAAGCTAGAAAGCAAACAAGCATTGCAAACCTGCAAAATGCTTCTGTAGCAACCTGTAAGCAAATTGTTCTCTTGAAGTAATAGAGCAAAAATTGAGACTGTCTGCTGTGGTTTAAATCTGTCAAGAGCAATTTCCACAAGTTTCCACAGGTTAACAAGCAAAAGAACAAATAAGGAAAAATACCCATATATATATATGCACACAGTGTTTTTAGAAATCCGGTCACGTACACCAGTTCAACTCGTTCGTGTGAGAATTCTTTGTGTGTATCATACCTCAAAATAGAATTAAATTCTCTACACTTTCAGAATATATGAATATTTTTAAGTTTGGTTATAGTATTTAACTCTTGTAGCTAGTTTTGTAACAATGCATATAGCTGTGACACCTGTCTCAGCTGTTTATACATGCATTTTTCATGCCCTTAGCCTAAGGAAGTGGCTCAGATTCTCTTTGTAGTTCTGAAAGTGTAAGAATGTATTTTAAATGTTCTTAATAGTAAAGAGATTCCCAAGCTTCATGTAAAAATTGTTGCTATATTTTGTGGCATTCATGCACAGGTTTGAACCTGGCGGATAAAATATTCAGAAAAAGGGCAGCACATATTCATATATATGTAACAGTATCGGGAAAATACTCTAGGTCTGTTTCAGTATAGATCACAGTGCTGGTTAATGTGAAGATGTCATGCAAATCCTTAAGGTAAGAGGGGGTGGCTAAGGGGAAAGGAGACCAGGACAATTTTCAGAGGAGTGGGAAGGAGAATATAAACTTATAATTTCTAAGATGAATTACTGCAGTATTTTGGAAGGCACTTAATAAGGCCTTATTGTTATAAGCCTTTTGCTCTATAAGGTGCAAATATATGTCCATACAGAGAGTGTAGTGTGTAAGAGGCAATCATAGTAAATTCCATGACAAACAAGAAGGTTACAGATTTTCCAATGGGCATGAATATTTTTCCTTGCCTTTCACTATTCCCTGTTCCTCGTTTAGCCAGATATTTCTTTTGACTGTCCAGTTATTTGCCTATCCTTACTAGAGCAGAGCTCTGCTTTTGTAAACCTCAGAGTCAGCAAAAATTGACTTAAATTTAAAAAATCCATTTAAAAAAAAGTTAGGTTTTCTGCTAGGGTATTGCTAGGGTTCTGAGTATTAGAACAGTAATTTAAAAATCTGCAACTGTTTGCTATCAAACTTCAAATTTTTTAATAAACAATTTAAAGGTCCATATGATTTGCCTAGCATTAGGTGATTCTTTCTTTTATATCCACTGTTCTGTGCAAATTTAATATTACTCTGTGTGCAAAAATCAAAATGTAAGATTATTAGGAAAACATAAATGTGTTCCTCAGGTTCCAACCTTTTATTGTTCTTTAGTATGATTTCCAGTTAACACAATATGCTGACTTGGTCTTTTGGAGCTTTTGGAAAAGAAGCTTGGAGATGTTCTGCCATATATCCTCTCCAGTTCTTGCTTAGCATTCAAAAAGATCGCTCACAGAAGGAGGGGTAAGATACACTGAAGAAAAGGGATGGAAAGGAACATCTTGAACACATTTTATACTTAGTTTAAAAGTCACTGTAGTTATGTATGTATATGGTCAACCACATGGTACTAACAGAACTGTAAGTGATACAAGATTATAGAGTAACTACTAAATTACACCTCAGTCTTTATTTCTATGTATTAAAAAAAAAAAAAAACCCACACGCTTGTACATTATTGCATTCCAGGAAAGGCCGTTGAGATTAAAGGGCCCCATGGCAATCTGGCAGTTCCTGGACAAATACTTAAGCTTTGATTCTGAAGATTTTTATTGCTGTCATTTGTGGTGGGTTACTTGCGAAATTAAATTTTGCATTATTTTAGATTTCTGTGGAATTGCATTATTCCAGATATTATGAAAAACAGTAAACAAGATAGAGATGAAATAGGAGTTATTACTTTTGGAAGATTATCCTTGGAAAAAGTCATCCTCAAATCAGGTGTATTGTACTTAGAATTTCTGACATCCAGTCAGTTGTTAAATGGTTTTTTTGTCTAAACAGAGCAATTTGAAAGAGATGTTCCCTTGAGCTCCAATACCAGGAGGCTTTGGCAATTTTTTTTTTTTTTTTTTTTCCTGCTTCTATTGACCATTGACTGAGCTTCTGATTCTTGCCTCCCCAGCTTCTCTTCTGTCTTGCAAACTAATCAGTTTGCTGAAGAGAAGACTCTGGATTGTCTGCCAGTTGTGTCCTCCCCCCACCTGCCCCGAGTAGCACTGCCAATTTTTGCCATGCCGCCAGAGCTTAAACAACCAGTTTATGCAGACTTATTTTGGTCTCAGAAATATGCAGAGGCTGAAAAAGTGCTGGAAATAAAGATGAAGAGAAGCTGAAGGGGCTTTGGCACTATTGTTTGTTCATAGAGGTGTGTGGTTTTTTTCTTTATTTTTTTAAGAAAGGTAGCCTATTATGTAGTAATGAAGCACTTAAAAACAGTGTAGAGAGGGAAAAAAAAAGATGAAGGGAAGGTTGACAAAATTTGGGGCAGGTTTAAGTTTAACTGGACTTATTCAGTATTGTATTCCATAACTGCTATGTTCCTGCAAAAACCACAATCAACCAAACTTTAAAAAACTTAACATATATTCTTAGGTGCTGGGTTAACCAATTCTTTTATGTGATGTGAAAATTCTAGCAGGAACCTCTTTCCAATCTGTGCATAGTTTGTTTCCTTTTTTACCAGGATATGCATAGAGGAAGTTTCCAGCCACCATCTGGCAATCTGTGTGAGCTGGCAGTGTCAGTGCCAGTAAAAGAGGCTGTATGTGCCAAAGCTGGGGCCTGAAGCTTGGTCACCTGTGGAGAAGACTATTCTGATTCAGCTGTATCAGCTACTCAGTGACATTCAGCAATGTCTTAAATTTTCCACCTTTTGGAACAATCCTTTTCAGTTTCATTGGAATAGGAAAAGTTTATTTTCTTTCATTATTTATGAATGTCAGGAGAGCTTTCAAATTGGAGACTTTGGAACTCTAAGTATTGTTCCTAATGTTACAGTTTTTATTACTTTTCAATATCTTTTTTACAAATCAAGTTTATTCATCACGAATTTCATGTCAAGAAAGTTATAATAAAGAGTAATGAGAGGAAACAGGAAAAGGGTGACCTTTTTGTGCCTGTTTCCAGTCAAAAGTATTTGAATATTATTTTAGTATATAATCAAATTGTTCCATTCAATATATTAATGACACAGCTGAGATGGATTTTATTACTTAGTGCTATCTATTGGTGAGTCTGCATCAATTTTAATTTGGTTAGCATTTTCTCTTCAGCTGCGCAAGTAAGTAGTATGTGTTTTAGGAATGAGATATTGATCTAATTGTAGCTTATACCATCCGAAGATGCTTTAGGTGCAGGCACGATAAAAATAGGCCGTTTGCCAATGGGATTTAGAGTTTTCTCAATTTCTTCCCAAAATAGTGTTTTGGCATTCAGGAGCAATTGGTATCTGAAGCGCTGCAGAGGAGTTCAGATTCCTATCTGTCACTGAAATCAGTAGGAGTAGATGCCTAAATGCTTTTGAGGATTCTAGGGTTATATGCTTAGACTGGGTTAATGTAATTGTTTTATAGCTTCTGTAAAAATGCTGAAGAGTTAAATATCCAGCTTCTATTTAAAATCAGTTATCATTATACAATATCATACTGAGGTGGTTAATTTTCCAGTTATTTATTATCTTAATAATGACCTTATTGTTTCCTAAATTAAAATATGATTTCCAGAGCAGCAGGGGGGGGAAAAAAAAAGCTTTTGGCATAGGATAAGCTTTCACTTTGCAGTTAAACAGATTAAATGGCTTGTTGCCACTGAGAGGGTTCCAGTTTTCTGCTCTTATTTTCCTTTCTCCTTCCGTTCTTCAGAAACCAAATCATTTTTCTGGTGGTGATTTTCTGCTGGCTTGCTTAGGAGATCTGCGTCACCGTAGGGCCAAATGCTAGTCAGTGCAAGGGAAGCTACAGCGTCTGTCAGGGAAGAGGATCATCTCTGTGGCTGCTAGCTGTTAGATGAGTACACAAGTGACAGGAAACCTCTTTCTTTTTTTTTTTGCTGTTCACTGTATGACAGGTGACAGTTTCTGGGGAGAAAGTCAAGTTTGTGGTTATTTCTTACAAAATCCTAAAAGCCTATCTACAGTTGAGCAATGTTTATGCTAATTGAACCAATGATGAGAATTGAGCCTAGCTGTAAAGTGGTCTTCATACCAACCAGTGTTTTTCTTCTAAGATTTTTTTCTGAATGTTGCATGCTTAGATGTTTTGGCTGGTCCTGTTCAGAAAATACAGCAAGGCATGTCTTGGTTTTTTTTTTTTTTTTGTTTGTTTGTTCTCAGAAAGCTGAAATGTTAGTGTTGTGATAGAAACACTTAATGCTGTGTGAATTTGGTGCATTATACCTTTGTATTAAAGGGTGCACAGAAGCCATAAATATGGGCACCCTATATATCAGTATAAAAATATATTTGTTATATAGAAATCTTCTGTTCAGTCACTCTACTGTCGTCTTTGTAGACCTTTGAATTGCTTCTCCCAGCTATTACTTTGGCTGTTGAGTTTTTTTGAGGAATATCCAGATAATTCCATACTGTTATCTCTGTCTTTTTCATAAAAGAACATATTAAGTTAATGTTTTTAGGGCATAAATTAAAAAGAAAGATGATCTTATAAATCACTCTCACCCCAGAAACTCAAGAGTGATATTTTTATCTTCTGCTTTGTTTACATTATCCTTAGATTCTGAATCAGGTCACAGGCACGCTACGGTCACAGGCGCATACAAATAGTGTGAGTTTATATTAGCACCAAAGCCTTGGATTAAAAAACGAAACAAAACATTAATTTAGATGTGGAAATGTGGAATTAAGGTCTGTCCTCTCAAACAGGACATCTAACCAACTTAAAAGGCTCTTGCAGCATATCATTCCCCTTTCTTTGCAAGAAAATGTGGTTATGTGCTGTAGAAGTTATTTTGCATAAGTTGTCATCAGTCTGTATACTAGACATTGCAGACAATACTGAAGTACTATTGGAGTGTCAAGTTGAACTTTCACTTCACTCAGGAAAAGAAGGTGCTATGACCTGACTCAAAGTTAGGCAACAGAACTTGAATAATAGCAACTGCTCAGTGAAGTGGTGTGTGAGACTCAGTAACAGGCACAGGACTAATGAAAGGACCAGAAGTGTTTTGACATGCCAGCTTTTTAGATGGTGTATTGGTAACTGAATGCAGAGTAGGTGTTTATACACACATTTTTAAACTGTGTTTCCTTTTAAATGTTTTTGTTCTGCATAAATAATAATTTACTTTAAGAAGCTCTTTGGTCTCTAGGCCTCAATAGAAATTGAGGGAGCAATATTTGTTACAGGTTACTGAGTGGTACTTGTGTAGGTGAATGCAATTCTGAACGTGTCCTGCTTTTATCCATAACACGAAAGATGATCTTTATAACAGCAAAGAATTGCCAATGTGATTACAGTAAATTTCAGGGCTTGATCTGGAGACAGATAGTTTTTCTTCGGTAAGGGGCTGAAACCTTGAAGACCTTATTAGAATTGCCTCGAAGGAAAGCGTAGGGGGACAAAATTACAACTTGTAATGGAAATGTTACAAGCCTTTTACAAACTCTCTAGCAGTGGTTGTTATCGCATACAAAAATCTTTCAAAAGGTGTTAAATCCCTTTAGTAACTGCAGCAACTTTGAGTAAAAGGTGTGGATTATTTTTCCAGTTTTACTATGTGAAATATCCTGTCAAATACTGCCTTCGGTGCCTGCAGATTGAAGGTGGAAACACAACAAAAAAGATTTAAGGTGTTAATATGACTGCTAAGGGTAGAAATGAAAGACAGAAGAAAGAAATGATAGGTGAGGAGGACAGGACAGCCCAAAGACGGATTTTTAGGGAATCTGCAGTAAAAAAGCAATCTGTGACTTAGTGCAGAAATAAATGCAATTTTGGAGGGACCATAGAGAAGAAGAGTGGATCAGGTGTTTGTGACTTGTATTGTATGGTTAAAAGTGAGCTCTAACAGTCCTCTTTGCTTGAATACCAACAGGTGGAAGTTTGCAAGCATTCGCTCTGAATCAGAAATGAGAAACAGAAGGTATACCAGCAGAGAGAGATTTTTATGGCCAGATCCAAATGGCATTTTCCCAGAAATGTTATTTTGCTGAAACTGCTCTTGTCCTTATGCTGTTTCCACTGTGAAAACACTTTGAAATACATGCTAACCAGAGCAGCACTTAAAATGGGAAAGATGGCAGTGGAAGCCTGTTTGTGTTATGTTACTGGGATGTTCTGTGTAATTTTCCCCATACCACGTAAGTACCTAGGAATATGTGGAAGTGAGAAAAAGGGTAACTGAGTGAAAGATTGGTAGGAACGCGCAGATGGCTATGAACCCTAAGTAAATAGGAATGAGGGAGAGGTACAGGTTGTAGATGAGAAAAAAAATTAAGGTGATAGAAGATTATTGTGATTTAGAATTTCAGAGAACAAAAGTAGTACACAAAAAAGCTATAGTTAAAATTGTATGTGAAGAAGCATAAGGGCAGTTTTATATTGTGAATTGAACTGATAATGAAATAGAACTTCTGATAGAAGTAGAATACTGGCAATGGAAATTTAATTTGCCTACTGCTATTCAATTGGGTTTACTGTAAAGAGGAATGTGATAAGGTGACTTGCAATACTAAGCTTTTAATAAGGTCATAGAGAAGGACGCCAGCAAGATCAGATAGAAAACGGCCATTTGCGTTTAAAAAAAAAAAAAAACACATTGCAAGTGGGAGTGAAATTCGAATTTATAGTTGATAATTGTATTTTTGTGGAGGAGGTTGTTACTGTGGAAAAGGAAGAGGCACACCTGCTTAGGTACATCCAAAGGGCAGTTAGAAATATTTTTTCTGACCAGTAACTCAGAAAGCAAGGGAGAGTTCTAGTGAATGAGATGAGAACCATTGTAGAGTCTCAAGAATTGGGGAAGTTACTAGAAAATGCCTTTGCTAGAGGAGGAAATGGAGGAAGCGAGGAACGTGGACAAAGATTCTTCTTGTTACTTTGAAAAATGAAGTAGCACCTATGTGAGTGTCGTCTTCTGCATTCCTACCATTGCTTCATCAGAGATGGGACAGTGAGCTTAAAGATCTGAGCTGGTTTGAAATTGAAGTGCTGAGAAGAATCTGGCTGGGGAAAATGAAGCAGACAGACCTTAGATGAGCAGTTTTGTTCAGCTGGCAAAAACAGCAGCGCTTACAGTGTGGTGTAACTCTTTGGTACTGAAAGTATTACAGCCTAGAAGCTGTAATCACCACAGGAATTCTTTATTTTACTTGCTTCCTATATAGACTTTCTGCTGTCTGCAGTGTGAACATTAAAATACTGGGAAGTGTGCGATACCCTACCTTTATTTTGCTAAATGGTGGCTAGAGAAAAAATGTTTTCTATTTGTGCTTGGTTATTTCTAAGCTACTCAGTTCTCCTCTATTGCGGGTACCAATTTTGTGAGTTTTGGTTTTAAAGATAGTGTTTCAGGTTTAGCTTTGTGCTGCTTAGCAGTGAGAACTTAAAAGACCTTTCTCCATCTTGGCTTTCGAATGTAGTTGGCTAGATCTTGTACTGTACGTGCAAATCCTGAAAGGAATTCTTTGGCATGTGATAAGTTTCTGAATTTCAAGGAGTGGTAGTTGGAAGGCCGGTTACTGTCCCTGAGGACCCAAGAGAAGTAATATTTCCGTTCGTGGTTGGCAGCGTAAACTGCAGGCATTTTCAGATGTTTCTTAAAATCATGCAAATTATCACTGAAACTCTGAAAACCTAAATATGTAATACATTCCTACTCCTAGTGTTAGAGGATGTATATTCATGGGCTATTTGAAATACTGTATCTTTGAGAAGAAAAATATCAACACTTCTTCCAGCAAAAAGGATTAGTCGCAGCTAGGCTATTTGCTTGAGAGGCACTGTCATTCCTTTTCAGCTGAAGTTCTCTTTGGGTATGTATGGTTTTTAGTCTCATGAAGTGAAAGTGCTATGAGGTAAAACTTCCTTCTGAGGCATTTCAGAATGTTTACAGAACAAGTCGGGGAGGCTATATCAGTTGCTTTCCCCCAGTGAGCGTATGTGTTTGAGCACAGGGTCTTCATTCAGCGCAGTGTGAAGGTAGATAGCTGCAGGGAGCAGTGACTTGCCAGCCTCAGCTGGTGAGGAGTGAACCTAGTGACTGTGATAGTACATTCTGCGAATGCAGTTTTATTTCACTGATAGAGCTGGACTGCAGCTCCAGACCAGTCATTTTTCTATTATGATTTGGACCACTCTCCAGATTGGTTTTTATCCTGCTTCTTTTCTATTACAGACTAAAACGGACAAAATTAGACATGGCTAATGCATGAGTCTGCAAATGGGACAGTTAAAGTGTCTTGGAATTACTCCTCCCAGCAGGTTCTTTTTTGTATGGCCTCTCATTATAGGGAATTCTCTCTAGCTTTAAAAGCCAGTATTACTTACTTACTTATTACTTAGTTATGACATTTCTATGTAACATTTTGAATATATAAACATAATAAAACAACAGGACTTGTGGCTGTTAATGCCAATCTCTGTGGCTATACCTTTTGGGAGTGTTTTCCCCAAAGAATGGAAACTAGAAATGGGATGGGAAGGTGAAGGAATGAGGAGAAAACGTAATTTTTATGTCCGCCTTTTTACATAACAAGCCAAAATATAGAAAGGTGAGTTACTTGCTCTGCAAATGTGTAACTTATTTGCTCAGGGAGCAGATGTAAACCTAGAATTAAAATTAGTTCTCTTGAATCTCTGAGCATACCTTAAGCATAAAATTGTCTTTTTTTGACTTACCATTGATGCTATGCTATGCTATGCTTTGTTCCTGTTTCCTGTTTAAAAATTCAACCCAAAGCAAGCTGAGGCTGCAAAGTCAGTGCTACTCTTTAATCTTTTTTTTTGTACCATGATATTTTAGGCTCTCACATAAGTTATCAGAGCATTAAAAGTACCTTTTGTGGTGAGTCTCTGGAAGTTAGTTGAAATGTAATGCTGAAGAGGCACAGTTCATTTAGAAGACAGTTTGTTGGTTTTCAGATTATTCTCTTGACATGGGAAGAAGCTATGTGTACATTTCATTTTTAAATGACTAATTTTTATCTGTTAACTCAAATTCCCTCCGGGACATCGCTCTGTAGGATGTTGCAGGACTGTTGCATCCTTAGATGCTGTCTAACTTGAAGGAACTGTGAAATGCTCTGGAATGTCTTTGTGCTGTGAAAAGATCTGTAAACTAAACAGCCTGCTGTTCAATTGGAAAAGTAGGTTGAGTAAGAGACTATTGTGTTGTAACTGTGTGTATAGTTGTGTAACTGAGGAGTCAGGTGGTAAAAACTAAGTCCCTTCACCTCTTTCTGCTCTGAGAAACTGAGTGTGATTGTGAGAGTTTCAGAAGCATCCACAGATTTCTGTTTAAGATAGAACGCGTAAAAAGTGACTCACAAAGTTGAGAACTTGAATAATACTGAGAACTAAAGAAAAATATAGAGTTAGTGCTAAGTTAATACAAATTATCCTGTGCTTGTAAAAAGATGATTTATGCACATCTTTAATTGTATGAAAAGATGTTTGTTTTGATATGGTAGACTTCTGTAAGGTACCTGAATGGACATTCATAACTTTATTAAGCGATTATTTAGGTTGCCTATGTGTAACAATATTGCTAATATGGTTAAGTTTTGACATAGTGTTAAACAGAATCCTCAAATGTTTTCAAGGGGTGTTCCCAAGACCATTTGTTTTTGCCCTAAGCTATTTAACATTCTTATACATGATGCGGAAATAAATCTCGAAAGTCAGTACAGATGCCACGTTAGAGAAGTGTTAATTCATAAAGAGGCTAGATCACATGGTAAGTGAAAATGAAAATAAAAGTAGACTTTTTCACGACAGTCACTGCTAAAGTTATCTAGAAGTATTTATACAGAGCAGAGGTCACTCACTAATGGAAAGGAATGATTCTAAAAATGAGTTGAAAATCACAAATGGTGAACAAAAGGTCTCTATGCAGTGCTCTACTAAAGAGTTAGGCAGTGCTTACAAGTCTAAGGCAGGGAATATTGAAGAAAGTCAGGAAAGTGTTGTTTTTTTGTATATGATGGTGGCATGATGAGGGTAGAGAGTATGGGAATAGCCAAAAAAAAAAAAAAATCCTGTACGATCTCTTTGGTTTCACAAATTTAAGGGATGTCTTCATCACTCACTTTAATTATCTGCAGAGGGAACAAACCATATTCCTAAGAGAACTGTTCACTTAGCAGACAAAAGTAGACGACCTGCTAAAACGAAGTTGGATCGAAGGATGTTCTGGGTTAAAAAATAGGAGTTTAACTGTAAGTGTAGTTAAGCAGTAGACCAAATACAGGCAGTAACAGTAAATTCTTCAATTTTGAAAAAGATTCCAACAGTCTGTAAATCATGGCTCTTTTTTTTTTTTTTTTTTTTTTTTTTTTTTTTTTTGAGAGAGAGCTATGGCTAGTTCAAACAAATTAATTCCAAGAAAGTGCCCTGGGTTTTATGGGGTCCAAAATAAACTACGGAAAGTGTCTGTTCTGACTTTGTAATCTGTGTCCTGATGAATTTAGGACAGACTGGCTTGCTTGCACCGTAAGGGGGTTTTGGCAGTTTCCCATTTCATTGCTTTTATGTTTGTGAAGTCAGTATGACTGCACTTCACTTAAATTTTCTGTAGTATCTACTTCTTGCAATGCTGAAAATATTTTTGCTGAATTAGTGTTAGATAATCACTATTTTCTATACCAGCTGTTGCTAGCAACTCTTGTAAGCAATTAGCCACTTTTGTTATAGTCTGTTACTTTTCAGTATTGGTAAGCTGAGTGCTTTGTACTGGCTCTTCAAAACCCATGTCAGGGTAGTCTTTCGGCTTTGTTTTTGTTATTAATGGTTCTGTGGAGCTTGGAATAACGGTTACTACTTAATAAATTGTCCTGAAACTGAATCAGTATGGATTAAATGCAAAGGAGAGTAATACAGACAGCATCTGTAAAGGGTAATTGCAAATAAATCAATAACTAATGGTCCCTGAATGTGTTTACTAATTCATTATAGTGATAGATGAACCTTTGTAAACCCTATGTTCTTATGACAGTTATTGAGAATGATTACAATGTGAACATTAGGATATGTGAAAAGTTAACGCATACTAGATACTGATAATATAAGTACTATTTTGTGAGGTTCCCGATAGTGCCTTAAAAGTAGAGTACTATTTTAAGGAAAAATGAAACTCCAATATTTGGGAAGCTAGTAAAGGGGAAAAAATGGTGAAATTAAAATATCGTTTGAAGCTGTAGCGTCAGTATTTAGCTGTTACCAGTGGTAAAAGAATCTTCAGGAGAAAAGATACTTTTCTCTTAATAAAAGTCCAAAATAGGATCATGTTAAACTGAACTATCCAGGAAAAAAGGAAGCTTTTCGGCACTTTTTTACAGTGAATGTGTTAGAAGGAAAATCAGAATGAATTCAGATGAACTGTGCTTTAGAACATCCACAAAAGAACAGATGATCTTGTATTACCTTCCTTTTCTAAGGTATTTTGTACTATCTTTTGGCATTACTGTTTCTTTAGACTTGTCCACTTGCACGATATTTTCTATTTTGTTTTTTTTGATATTTTGTTATCTTCTTTCCTCTTTGCATAGAATTTATGTGCTCAAAATTTCTTGCTCATGGTTCTTGGAATCTAACCGGATATAATTGCTCTTTGCTATGTGTTGCTCTTTATTAGCTTAAATAGGCTGTCTATGTTAAAAGTATCTCTAAAATGGCAGATAATCCTGGGAAAACTGTAGAAGTAGAAGAATGTAGTGCTTTATGGACAGGGCTTGAGCTTCATGGCAAGTCTGCACAATATCTTATGTGCTAAGGTACTGTTCTGATAGAGTAAAATCCTCATTTCATAACTTCTAGATCTGTGGTTTTGTTTTCTTGGTCAACAGAAGATGCTTTTTAGAAAAGACATACCATGTTTGCTGGAGGAAGGAATTAGTGGAGAAACATTTGGCAGTATCTCTTAGCATCAAAATATTTTGATAGTTGATGAAATTATGGTGTTCATTTTAAGTATGATCTGTTCTAATGAGCTTCATAATGACTTAATAAGCTTGTGTTGGGAAAATATAAATTTTAACAATTATAGATCAGTGTTTGGCACACCAGCCTTTAACATGACAGGCCCTAAATCAGTAGCAGTCTCTTCTTTTTCTATTTCTTTTAATCAGTGGCTATGTCAAGGAGCAAGGATTTTTTTCTAAATAATAGTTCTTTAGATTTGAAAAAACCCAATGTCCACTACATACTGTAATACTTAACGTTGGTAAATTCAGATTCTTCCTCTAGCTTCTCCTCTCTCTCACTGGTTAGCCAAAATGAGAAAGAATACATAAATTATATATATGTTTTTATATTTATATTCCTAGAACAATACATTAGTCCCACAGTTTGTTTTAACAAATAAACCTATTTCTATAAACTGTGTTCAGAGATATTTTAGTGCAGCCTTGCTGTATTTAAGGAACCGGTATCTGCCTATCTTTGTCATTTTTCTGGACTACTGTGCAATTACTGTTATGTTTCTAATGTGCATTAAGATTTTGTAGAAATGCAGAGAGTTTTGACAGTCAGGTGTGCAGAGGTCAGTATATTTCTGAACAGAGAAAGAAAAAACACAAAATGGGTAACACTCAGGACAAACTTCTAAATGGAATATTTGAATGGAAAGACATTGTGGAAGAAATAACTAGATAATTCCACAGGAATATAATACTGACATTTGTATTATACTATGTAAAAAGTCATTTTCTGTTTTAAACCGTGCCAAAAATTTAAAATTACTTTGTTTAGTAATTCTCATACAAATAAATACATGCTAAATTCCTAAAACTGTTAAAAAAGCACCTAATTGGATTTAAAAATGTATCATGAAGGCAAAATTTGGGCCACATCTTTCTAATTTTCTCTCCTGAAGATGGCTTATGGGTGTGATAGCTGCTGCTTAATGCTTGTGCTTGTACTCAGGGTGGACCAACTTACTGCCCACAGCCTGAATTCGGACCGCAAGAAGTTTGCCTCTGTTATACTATACTGTCTTTTTCTTTTTATGGGTAATATATGGAATAGCAGCTTAGGAAGAAATGTTACTGAAATAGCTAAAATCTTCCTTAGCACTTACTGCAGCCCAGTGTATAGCTGCCAGCTGCTGAGAGAGGGGAGAGGGTCAGCTGCAGTCTTCTGGGGTGGGTGCAGTAATGTTGCTATCTCCCTGCAGCCTGGGATGTGGCAGCAGCAGCAGCCTGGGAGGTTACCATCATCGACAGTGGAGATGCATGAGGATTTTTTGCATCTGAATAAAAACACATAAATGGAGTTCACATAATGCAGTGAATTATTCAGAAATGCTTGTTTGACAAATATAAAAGTGACTCTGGGAAAAGAGATGTTAGGTGTTCCTCTGGAGCTGGGAGGATGAGGTGGGTGAAGACCTAAAATCTACGTTGGTTCTCCAAGCCTGTTCAGATGGCCCACTGCAGGCTATGATGTCTTCTCAATGTAATAGAAATTGTACTTGCATAATAGTTACTGTGTAACAAAATTCTTTTTCGGATTACTTTTACATCCCATACTCCATAGTTATGAAACTGCAGTAGTGCATTTCGGCAACATTGTTGTGACAAGCTTTCTTATCTTCTTGCTTTTCTTGGGTAGCTCCTTTTCTTTTTACTTTGATCTTAGGTCATCTATTGCAGCAATATAAATATTTTAGGATAATTTATTGTGTAATGTGAGTGTCATCATTCACATGTGTAAATGCATTTGTTCATTTAACACTGGTTTCCCAAACAGGGGGCAGCGAGTTGGCTGTTACTGGTTCTAACTCTAGGGTCTTTCACCGGTTTCTGGCTACTGTAATGGGATAAATCATGTATGAAGCGTAGATTTGATATAGGTTGTGATTTAATAAAAATGATACCATGGTATCCATGATGCATATATCCATAGGTATGGTCTAGTGAGTTTTTATATACTTAGGTTTGAACATGTGATGTTTGGAATAGATGTATGAATCAACAAATTTAGTTACTGAAGAACGAAAAACAGAAATATGACAACTCATTGGAAGAAAACATCTGAAGTTGTTAATCAACTACTATAGAACTCCTCTGTAGTAGAGAAAACTCATTAATTGCTATGAGCAATGATTTTTTTAAAAATATATATTGAAAATCATGATACTGCAACATTTTTGAAGTATGCTAAAAAGCTGAAGTAACTTGATGTCTATCATATAGTCAGAATTACCTTTTTAACATGCCTAATTGAATTGTATGGCTTGTGCAGCATGTGTTGCAGTAATTTAAAATATCCTCGAAGTTTAATTGCACTGTAAGCAACATCTAAATCTACAAAATAAAATTATATTTGCTAGAACTTTGCGTACTTTATTGTACTATTGTTTATTTATCACAGATATAAATATAGTAGTTTTTCAAGTGTGGGCCTTTTTATGGAAGAGACATGGTATCTTCATAGCATATGTTTAATTATGACTTACAAAACTCAAAATCCAGACATCCAAATGCATGCCTTGTATCTTCATAATTTATTGCATTTTTTTATTAATATTTTTACTTCCTTTTGGCAAGTGATCAAGTTGAGTTTTGTAACGTATTGAATTTATTCTTCCATATGTGATGGAATTTACATTTGTAATTCCTGTTAGTGGTAGCCAAAAGTAGATGTTTAAATTCCAGACAGTCAGTACCAGCACTGTATAGTTGTAATTGTATAATTGCAATATTGAATTGCGTGATTTTACTTCAAGGAATGAAAATTAATTGCATGTAACTATTGTCCTGCCATCAAGGAATAATAAATTAAAAACTGGATGATCATCACATGGTATAGAGATTGTAACTTGAGTTTACCACTCCGAACTAAGAGTATATTCGGAAACACTTCACTGTGATTTCTCGCTCCCGTTATTGACTCGGCAGAGACTGCCGCTCATGCTATATCCCCGTGGCAGACTGCATAAAGTAATCAGAAGAAGTAGCTTAAAGAACGCTTGGTGAGGCAAATAGTTACTTGTTTAAACAAATGCAACTTTTTGAAGAACGTTTTTGAGTATGTGGACGGAGGTTAAAGACGGTTCTTGACTTGTTTGTTTTGGCGTCCACTGATCTAAATGTAAGCTTTTGTGGAAGTAAGAGATTATTTAGCTCTAAAAGACAATAAATTTATCTGATGACTTAGACCTATTCCCAGGAATACCACACACAGATTATTGTTCAGTATTAATCATGGAGATGGAATATTTAGGTGATTGTTTCCGTTTGTCTCTTGTGTACAAATTATGATACAGTACACATCTTTGAGTGACACGTTTTCCTATCATTCACAGTGATGCTATTTTAAATGAGGAAATGTGACTTAGGTATTTACTAAGCAGGTTTTGTGCTTTAGCAGAAGCTAAAACTTCACTGGAGTTGTTTTATTTCTGTAGGATTGGGCAGTATGTAAGGGTGTTTCTCCTTTATACTTCCACTTTCTGAAATAGTGGCAATAAAAGCAAAACAAGTAGTAGTGGTAAAAATTTGAAGAAAATGATTACAATTTGGTGGTTTTTTTATTCGTTGGCTTTCTCGTTTTTTCAAATCTATTTAGTGATCATAGAGAAATATAGTTTTATTGGCCACAGTAAAAGAACGAAAACACTAGTTACGTGCTTTCTAACTTAAACTTTTATCCTTTTTACAGTTGACAAATCATTTCTGTAAAGTTAACTAGTGCTAATTAGAGTTCTGGTACAAAAAGGTATCAAATATCTGAGATGTAGTTTTATGTTTACAGTACTGCTACATTCTAGTTTCTTCATAATATAGGCAATGGCTGTACGAAGACTTGCCTTGGCAGACCCTTAAAACTGATATTGTCAGGAGCAGTTTGAAGTTGCAACTTAATGTTAGTGCCTGTTCAGAAACTATCTGAACGGTTGTGTGAGCACAGTAGCCTTGAATGTGAAATCTGAACAGTTTTGTATTTTTTTAATTAATCTGACTTTTACTACCTATTAACATGGTATCTTCATCTTTATTTAAAAAAAGAAGAAAAAAAGCCATTGTCAGAGTTATAAAGCTGAATAAGGAGAATTTATGTTGCCACAGCCTCTGTAGGTGATGTATGTGTTTTTTGTTTTTTTTTTTTATTAGCAAGCCAAGGAAGATGTAGTATGCTGTAAAAGTTGTATTGTGCTCTCCTGCTATTGCTTTCAACTTCCCTTCCTTAAATTTTAGATGTTCGTAAAATAATTGTAGTCAAGACTAAAATAGTAAAACTAAGTATAAACATGTTGTACTACAGATACTATATTACTGGAAAACTGGAAAATGAGTTGTTTCAGTATTAATCATATAGCATTGGCTACTGAATGTTGTGGTGATGGCATTCTGTTCAGTGAATGTCCTGAGTATCTTCCTCCTCTTATGTTCAGATTTTTTTTCCCTATGTATTGTTAAAAATAAGATACATTCGTTCAACTATAGAAAAAATAAATAAGAAGATGGAATAATAATAGTTTACTCTATTTTATGTAAGTTTTCTGTCGTTCTTGCAGCAAAACACTTGTATTAATTCCGCAGTCCCTTGCTTAATATTTGGTACCTTCTGAAGAAAGCTATTTCTGTTGCACAAAAACTCATCTACTTATCTTTGAGGACAGAGGAGAATATCAGACTTTTCATCATGTAAAAGAGGGAAATAGGAATTGATTTGAATCTTTCTTTTAAACTTGCTCTGAACCTTAAAATAAATTTAAGTAGTGTTTGTCAGCTTGTCGTCTTCATAATGGTCATTATTCAGATCTTTCACCAAGAATTTTCTGATTCTTGTAAAAACTAGAAGTTCAGGAAAAATGAATTTGAGTTTTGAAATGCAATGCTGTATTTTCTTAAATATTTTAGCTAACTTAAGATACTTTATTTTTGATAGTTACCATGACTAAAGTTTCTTCATTGTGAGCAATTGTAGCCAAGATTATTTTCACTCTCCCTTTGATTTATAAATTTGTATTTTATAATTACTAATGCTTATTCTCATGGTTTGGGGGTGTGGTTTGTAGTAATCCTCAGACTGTTCTGAAAGCTGTGATAGTTTAGGCAAAAACTGAGATGCAGGGTAAAACTAAAGCCCTAGTCTGAAAACTATGTAAAACTGTATACTTAGTTTCTGAGAAAGTCTACTGATTTGTGTGGGACTGCTGTGATACTTCAGAATTTAAATAGGAAAATGTTAATATATTGAAATTTGTCTCATCCAGAAGAAAAGAAAAATGCAGAGTATATCCTCTGTAATATAAACACAATAGAGTTTTTTCAGGGGAAAAAAAAAGCAAATGGTTTGTAATTTTCACTTTTTGAGTGAAAAGATAATTTCAAGGGTTGAGGAGAGTACCTTCACTGATTAGCACTGTACTTTTCCAAGTACAGAAATGAATAATTGTTCTTCAATTTTGGGTGAGACTCAAAACTAGACTATTTCATTGAAGATATTTAAACAGTGACACAAGCCAGAATAATTTGGGGTGAGACTTGGACGTATACAGGAGCTACAAAATTTGTAACTTCTTTCTCACTTCTTAACAAAATATCTAGAATTTGCTTTAAAGTGATTATATGAATACCTCAGGAGGTGTGATTTTGATTGTGCCTTTTGCACATGTCACTGACTGCAAATCAGAACAATCCTTACAATTTTCAAAGCGAGAATTTTCAAAGCAGAGCTGCTACTGATGATGTGGAGTTAGTGATTTATTTTTCCAAGAAACAGATTTCTTCTCCTTCACAAAGGGACTTTGAATCATCAGATTGCTACCTGATGATGTATACCTCAGTGAAGCTTGCATTTTTGGAAATAAAGTAATGAGGCTTGGTTTTGCTAGTGATTGCATAGTGAAGCCAGCTCAAAGGCTTCCATTTTTAACATCTGACTAAAGAGAATTCTGGAGTTGTGTAATGATACAGACAAGGCTGAGCTGTGGTTTCAATAAACTGATTTGAGTGTTTTCTGCTTTGTATTAAACCATGCTACATTTTTCTCAGCTGTGAGATGATTTAGATCAGTTCTACTTACCTATTCATTGCCTTGTGTATGTTTTCACAAACACACGTTCACAAAAATTCATCTTTCTCAAGGAAAATAAAGGCCGCAGACTTGCTCTAAAGAGCACTGCTATTACGAGCAAAAAGACAATCTTTGTATAAAAATTCAGGATGGGAGAGAAGAAAGCTTTTTAGAGTTTTGATGTTGTCTTAATAATTAGGTAACTGTTCCCATCAAGACAAGGTTTATGTCATAGTTGGGAGAATTAAAGCAATGATCTGAGACCCAGAAGAGATGAAGTTGTTTTACAGGCTCTCCTAGAGAATTTCAGCTTGATCTGTGATATGTCGCTAAAGCCTTATAAAAAAAGGTAGTAAAAAAACCATATTCATGTAAAACCATATTCAGATTTTTGTCTGGGGGAAAAAGATATTCCTTTTCTCTTGTGACTTATTTTTGTATGCTAACCTATGAGGTCTTAGTACAGGGAATGTTTCTATGAGTTCATGCAATGTTGATTTGCATAGGGCTTTCTAGGTTAACCATAAGAATGGGTAAAGGAGGGGTTTCAGGTGGATTTACGTTATTATCTTTGTCAAGGATCTCCCATTTAAACATCTTCCAATGGAGATAACGATACTCATTTCCTCTATTAGTGTTTCTGAGAGCAATGGGAATGCTGAATCTGAATGGAATAAGGGTCAAGGCTAACTTTATATGACTGGCTGATGCAGTTTCACCTGTAGCTTTAGGTAACGACGATAGTGTATTTTCTAAATGATAGTGTGGGCATGTGCGATGCACCATTTGCTTTTACCACTGTCTCTGACTGAGGATGTGTGTTCCAAATGGTTATGGTTCACCGAGATTCTTTCTGGGAATGCTGTTTTTGTTTTAATGTCCCTTGCCTTTGATGATGAAGTAATAGGATATTTAATTTCACAGGCAGGCACTGCATTGCCTGCTCTTCTATACTGATGTAAGAGAAGAGCTTAGTGTTTTGTGTTGTTGTAGTACAAAGGTCCAGTACACTGCAGATACGAGAGTGAACAAAAACCAGTATATTGTTTTGGTTCCTTAGTGCTTAGTACATGCATTTCTTGAATTCTGGCATGCACGTTCCCCTTGGTGATGCTGATTTAGCATCAGCCTTTGCAGTCACTGTTTCATTAATATGTTTAACAAAGCTTTGTTATGCAAGATCTCAACTTGTGTAATGGACTCTGTGCTACCCTCAGGGTTTAGAGACTGAAAATAATAGGATTAAACAAAGACACTTCTTTCATTAACAGAATTTACTGGGGGCTACCTTCATGGTTGCATTCTCTGTATCACAAAGTTTGGATAAAGATATCACATTCATTTTGCAGCCATAAATATTTATAACTGGGAAAATTTATGTTGCATATTGACTTCTGTGATTTCATAGGTAGCATGTTTGTTCTCCTTTTGAGGAACTTGGAAGCTATGTGCTCAACTATGCCTCTCATAAACTGAAGTTCTCATTACTGTCAATACAGTAAAAATACATTTTGGAAATACTGTGAGAGGCCCCCGTGAACTGGTATCGATTCTAAACTCTGTGGAGGCTTTCTTGGCGAAGAACTGATCTCAGCAACAGACCTGATATGTTTAAAGGGTGACTTTCACCTTGTGTTTATTGGGGAACTATTGAAATCAACATTTTTACCTGGCCATGACAAATGCTACATTAGTTGGTACCATCCAAACCCTGTGATTTGAATTGTAGGTATGAATTTTCTCCACTAAGGCTGAATCTGAGTTTCTAGTAAAATGAGACTATCACACCAAAGGGGATCAAAACTATTATTTCAGAAATATAGTCAGAAGACTTCATAGCATTATTGATGACAAAAATGAGAAAAACTTAGTGTTTTAAAGATTTGCATTTTGTGAACAGTGATAGAAATACTAATATTTTTGCATGTTATCTTTTTACTACATGGTCTGTGAAATTTACAGTAATCTAATGAGTTATTAGAGAACTTGGTCCACTCGAGGTCAGTTTGAGGAGATTTACCACTGAAACCTAAGCTACCTCCATCTGATGGCGTGAATGCTGAATACCAGATGTACAGTAAGGGAGCTCTTCATCAATAGCAAGAACAACTCCATTCATTTTGTCCAATGAACCAAATTTTCTGCTCCCAATTATGAGTGTATTTCAGCCATAATTCTGTAGGTCTGTCTCAGCCTAACTGCTGGAGCTGAAGAATACTAGGCTAAGAGCTCAGGGTATCTTAGCATTTTTTTTAGTGCTCAGTGTTTTAGTATTCCCATGTCTGCTTAGTATATATCTGAAGGGTCTGGATCTTCCTAGGAACCCAATCCTAGAGTAGATTGTAAGGATTATGCCTGAAACTGTGGAGCCATACACTTCAATCAATGTCTGATCTTTTTTTTTTTGTCTTTCATCATCCATTGATGAGGATGTTTTTTCTAATGGTTGTTACTTCCACCAGATGAGGCAAGTCTGTATGGTATAGTTTTAAGATGGCTTGTTCAGTGTTTATTCTGAATTCAGGTCTAGTGTATAATTAGTTTCATTTGAATCTCAAAATCAACTTTCCTGTTTTTCCCTGAAGTCACAGATTTCTAGGACAGAGACCTCTTTGCACATCCTGAATGACAGGCCTGCCTTTGTCCTTTTATTTTGTTCGGGTCTTCCACTGATTGACAAGAGAGGCAGATTCAAGGCAGATGTTGTCTCAGTGGATTGCTGTTTTGGAGAGGTGGTTAAAGAGCTGCAAACGTGGAACTACCTATCAGAGTAGTTAATGCTGTTGAGCAGCATCGGCAGCTGACTTGGCAAATGTCTCCTCTGGACTGCAACCTGGAATTCCAGTCCCATGTCCAACAAGAGTTACTATCTTGCTGAATTATATTAGGACGGTGCTACTTGTCTGAAATTCGTCCTTCAGTCCTTATTGAAGTAGCAAAAAGGAGCACCTTACCCATGTTATGGTTCTCTGTGGGAAATGCCGTTTGGAGTTTCTCACCATATAGGTCTACATATACGCATGCATTCAAAGGAGGGAAATAAGAGTTATTTACTTCTATCTTCTCTCCTTTTCATTATATAGTTTATATGTGTATACACAGCCCCCTTCTCTTTTTCTGTTGCTGTGATTTTTCCATTTAGAGTCATAACAGCAATTGCTTAATTTAACTGATAAGGACTGTTCAGTGATTACACCATACACCTTGCTGTGCAAAGCTTGACAATACAACTGGCCTTACACTGTTAATCTAAATTTGTCTGAAGGAGTTTTCCTGGCTGCCAGTTGATGAAATGAAAAGACTTCTAAAGTCATCTTTTTTGGCCATGAGATGGTACAGTGCAGGACAGAGAACTGTCTTTTAAGTTGGTAGTTTTAAACTTCTCGTTAAACAATTTTTTCCTGTTTAGAGGAGAATAATTCACGTAAATGAAACTTACTTGACAATAACTTTTGACTGTCTTCTACTAAATACTTTTTGAAGACAGATTGTTCTTAATTTAGTATAGGGGATTTTATGCTAATTACTTAGCCTTCATTTTTCAGCCTCAGTGTATTCCAGTAGCAGGTACATAAGTGACTTTTATAATAAAGCATCAGGTCAATTTTTTTTTGTTACTTATACCCACAAAGTTGCACATATTTTGTTAAGAGTGTAAATAATAGCAGAATTTGTTTTATCATTTTTGAATATATCTGACAGTATCCACAGTGTAGAGTTGCTTCTTTCCCAGTGCTGTTATATTGAACAACATAGCTACTTTTTTCTGTTTTGAGGGAAGAAGAGATTTTGATGACACAAACAATGAATATGTATTTGGTTGCAGATGCTGATTAGTACTGGCTGTTGATTTCTTTCTAGAGCAATGCTTTATTGACCTAACTGTTCAGAGGTTAACTCAGGAATATAATTTTATAAGAATAAATTAAAAAGTTTCATAATATTCAGTTGTCCGCTACAGGCTCCAGTCCTCCAAATACGATTGCACTCAGCTTTAACAATGTGCGTTGAAACGTGTAAAACCAGGACAGCAGTGATTTAAAAAAAATGATGAAAATTTGAATGATAGGGAAAAATAAAACAAAATTATGCTTTTAAAATAATAACACAGTAAGTAGTACACTGCATGAACTTAAGCAGCATTTTAGAGAATTAATCACTTATTTCTCCCCACCCCCCCCCCCCCCCCCCCCCTTCCCCAGGATTCGGAGTTTCCTGTAGAAAATCAAGTGAAGCCGTACCTTGCTTGTGCCAAAGAATTTGTTCAACCGCTGAAATCTGGAGTATATAGATTGAGCAACACTTTTAAAGCGCATGACTTAGCAGTGAACTGGTAGGAACCGTTAACAGTACCTTAATTTTAATGTTACATACATGTTGAGTTTTATTTTTCAGCAGGTCAGTGGGAGGTATTTACTTTAATACTGTTCCAAAATATGACTGGCAGCAGTCAGAGGGGCACTCTCTGAAGAACGTGGAAGTGGAAAAAATCCTGAAATTTAGTGGGAGCACAAATGCAGTAAAACGCCCTGGCAGAACTGTTTAGGGGTTTTGAGATTCATCCTTTATGTAGGAATGGTGGGATTTGGTTAGTACATATAAAAATGGGATCCAGAATGATTACAAACTCAGGCTCCAGGATACTGAATTATAATGCTGAATATTACTGCAATTTATATTTGATTGCAGTTTATTCCCTTGGGTCAAAAATCAGAAGAATTTAAATTTAGATTAGCTTAAGTGTGCAATAGCCTGTAAGCAATGACATTTCAGAGCTTGCTAGCTGTGCGATGAGGAAAAATAAACATAAAAATCTTTAAAAATACATTAAAACTAGTTGCAAAGGTCATATTTCTGACAAATTGTCTAGGTATGAATATATTTTATATTCATTTAAAATAATTAGATTTATTGTTTTCCCCATTCAGATAAAATTTATGTAGTTTGCTGTTCATATTGCACTCAGAGTGCAAGCAGATTACTTCTGCAAGTCTTTCCTTAAAGACAAACTGTACTTCTACACTTAATTTCAGTAGCTTAATTTCCTGTTGAATCCAAGAAACATAATCTAGTTATTTCCTAAAAGTCTAAAAGCTTGGGCAACTTAGTTCCTATGTTGTTTAAGTTTGAAAATTCACTGAATTGTCAAAAAAATAGGTGTTGTGAAGAAATGGAGCATCAGACTGTATAAACAATACATGAAATCGGAGCAAAGTGTTGATACAAATTCAGAAATGCTTTTTGGGGTGGGTGCAGGGGGGAACTCTTGTCTGTGAAGATGGAAGCAATGTTTATGCAGCTAACAGTTTTAGTGGGAAGTTCATATAACCTTTGTTTAGGTGAGTGCCTCATTTTGTATTAAATGCCCACTATACCGCTTTGAGTTTTAGCCTAGCTGGGCAAGCTTTGTTTAGTGACTGAGACGCTTTAGTCTGGTTTTTGGTCTAGCTGATCAGTAACCTGTACACTTAAGGTAATATTTTGAATACTTTTCCCCTGTATTGCATGATCATATTGCTCCAAACGGGAAAGAAAGCTTGTGACTGGCAACTCTGTGCTGCTGCTCTGAAGAGTCTGTAGTAAATCCACCCAACGTTTTAGTGGGCTGTTAGGCTTATCTCAAGAGCGTTAGGTGCATGAAAGTTGCATTGGCACAAGTTTCACTTGTGCCTCTACTCAGTCTGGAGGAGGAGGAAGATGCTTCTGAGCTTGGCAAGTTTTTCCAGTGGGTCAGGTGGAATAATCATCAAGATGTAATCTTCACAGGTTACCTTATTTACATGCATGATAGGCTACAGAGGGGCAAGTCCAGAGTAGTAATTTTCATGTTAATGATTGCCTTGTCAAAAATTTGCTTTTACCTGTAATGAAAAGCTAGGTTTGTGCTGCAGAGTACTTTCGACTGTTAAAATATATAATATATAATTGAAAATAGTGGCTACTTTGAAAGCTAGTCAAGA
Source organism: Struthio camelus (assembly GCF_040807025.1). Taxonomy (NCBI): domain Eukaryota; kingdom Metazoa; phylum Chordata; class Aves; order Struthioniformes; family Struthionidae; genus Struthio; species Struthio camelus. Next base: position 5,641,868 of record NC_090947.1, on the reverse strand, counting down.
AAGAACACATCTACCTAGATCTTCTACCTAGATTTTGCAGTTATCCTTCTTTTGACCAAGAACAGATATATATCATACATGTTCACGTATTAATATGCCTTATCTTTTTGAATAATTTTTTTTAATATCCTACCGAAAGTGAGATCTTTATATCCAGTGCTTTTAGTTATTGCTAGGAGAGATGCTCTAATATGCTGGAAATTCTAAGTATTTCCTGCAGTTAATAAATAACACACCTTAAGGATATAATGCCACTTGAGAAAGCAATTTACTGGAATAAAAATAAATGGGATGTCTTTAAACTTATTTGGAAACACTTTAGAACTTGCTTGGAGAAGCAGCAAGTTCTATTAAAAAAACAAAACAGTGAGGATGTGTATTTAATTTTAGATACTGTCTAACAATACACTGTTGAATTTCATGTAAAGCTAATGCTTTAAAGAAAGTGAGTACCTGCATTAGAGCTCTAAAATGTATTGGAGAGGTTATTTAAAAAAAAATACAAAAGCATGTAGAGAAGAAAGAAATGAATTTTAAGGGTTTCTTGTAAAAACTTACACACTGCAAACTGTAGATTGTAATTGAACTTTTTATACGCTTAAACTCTTTGTGAACGTGTTAGATCCTAGTTTCTTCATGTTTAACGAGGTTTGAAAAACAGCACTTGCAATTTCTAGCCATTTCGATTAACAAGTGTTTTTCCAAGATGGATACTACTACTTAATATCAATCTTTTCAAGTGACTGAAAAGAAAGGCTGCCTTCTTTCTCTTTTTAATGGTTAATGCCATGTTTTAGCCTGGTTTGCTAAAGGAGCATCAGTGGTGCTGTTGTGGTCTAGGTCGTCTTCTGACAGTCTCTCTCATGCAGTGATTTTTTTTTAATACCTTCCCCAGTTTCAATCAAATTTGATAATAGAGTATAAGACTCAGAAGTATTAAGTTCCTGTAGGTTTCAAGAAGACACCTCTCCATGTGGGAGAGGTATGTTTAGTACCCAGCCTGAGATGCTGGCTGCAGTGGCTGAGAATTCAAAGAGGGCAGAGAAGTTGTGAATACCCTGTTTTGAGGAAAAGCTTCAAATGGAGCTCACAACTTATTAGATGCTGTCACACCCAACCGTAAGGCATATACGTAATGCACACAAAGCTTGGATTATCAATTCCAGCTTGACACAGCAGCTATTGAGTTCTGAAGCTGGCTTGCTTTTGGAAGTCCAAAACATTATTAAATGCATAAATTGAGATTTTTTTCAGAGACGGATGACTTGGATTAAACTCTTTGTATAGAGAATAAAATAAAAATGGCCACGTTTAAAGAAATGCTGAACTTCTACTAAGCGTATTTAAAATAATTACATTGTTGTCTGCTTGGTTTCTATTTACAAACAGAAGGTGGAAATCAGTAGCCAGTGGATGAGTTAGTTATTTCTTGTAGTTTATAGGACTGAAAGAAAACATCCATTGACTTAGCAGGTGACCACGTTTGTGTTTTTATGATTTAGTTTTTTCTCACCAGAACCAGTGTCTAATAAAGAGAGAATCTGTTTTATATAAGTATATTGCTAGGATCCTTTATGTTTCTCTGGAAATTGCAGCAGCTGCAAATCCAAATCTTTTAATGCCTTAAAGGTGATGTAGATTACTACTATTGACTTTCATCACTATTCAGGGAAAGTCATATCTGTGTGAAAAAAATCTCTTGGGAAACCATGTTTGTTCTCTGTCAAACCAAATGTTTCCCACTCTTCAAATCTTCATGTAGGTTCTATTCCCCTTCTGCATTAAGTTTACATTTCCCTAGTGTCTGTGTAAACGTCCTAGTAAATCTTACGGTGTTTCTTGTAGGCAGAGTAAGATCTGTAATGCCTCAATGATCTTCCCAACCTTCTTTCCTTACTGTTTACTTTCCTCCTCACTTGCTGTCTTGACTGCCTCTTTTATGCAACCCTGAGGGATTTGCATGGCTTTCCGTGGAAGGTACTTCTGCAGTCACCATATGCAATGCTACATCTGTCATGGTTTATATCCTCTTCACTTGGGAAAAGAAAGATGCTGGTGCAAGCATCATTCAGTGCGTTTTTAATGGTTAATGTAATGTTGGATAGGAAAGTGTCATCTATTGTTCTGGAGAGACGCTTATCTGAGATAGAGCTGAAAAAAATTAGCAATAATGACATGAGAGGTTAAGGTTACTGTAATGCTATATTTTATCATGTAATGCAAGTTAATGTGTTTCTCTTGTTTAAATCTCAGATCAGAAAATTTGTGTTGTGAAAATATTGGGTACTTGCTGTTTACTTGCACCCATTTTTGTACCTCTTAAGCAAAATGATAAATGAAGGCTCCCACGTTTTCTTGCGTTTTTTGTTAATTTTTAAGATGTCTTTTTTATCCCCATCTCCACTCCCACACATCACATGCATAAGTTACAATTGTCCATTCGAACCTGATTTGATGTTTAGCATGTGTAGTAACTATTTTAGAAATTATAATTTTGACTATGGGTAGAAATAATGCCTAATATTTTGAATTTATGCTTTACATAAAATTTCTATTTATGTAGGTATACTATCATGTATCGTTCCTGTTCACATGTAATGTGATGTTCCCAAATCCTTTATCCTTGTTTGATATTTTGTAGAGGAAAAAGATAGAAAATCCAAAATGCTGTGCCTAGGCACAGTAAAAATAGGAAGCTGAAGATAAAGAAAAGCTAATACAAAACATTTAGCGATAATCTAGGCTTTCCTAATGGGCTCCATAAAGGATAATTTTTCTATAAGGATTAATTCATTATTATATCTTATTATACTGGTTTTCCCCATTTTTATCAGTGGATTCCAGAGAAGATTTTTAAAAACTTGTCTCCTTGGGAACCATGCAAATTGACTTGCAGCATGAAATGCGTAGGTGATTGTACAAGATTGCTATTCACAAATTGAAATTAAAGTTAGTCTTGTAGTGCCTTGTGCAAAGTTATGGCGATATGACAGAATAGAAAATATTGCAAGGTGCTGTACTCTCTCTCTTCAGCTGCCTCTCTACTGCGTATCTCCTCAGTGCGTATGTGCATATTTGCTGGTACACACAGATGTGCATATGCATGCACATGGAGTAACGACCTTTGCAGGAAAGAGGCTACTTTGTGAGTGTTGATACGAGGCGCTGCTTTTCAAGCAGCTTATAGTCTTATGTTTGCTGTAAAATGAGATGGCAGTAATCTGCATTGTCCCTTCAGTTTCAGGTTTTCCGTTTGTACTGCAGAGGCTGTGAGCCAGGAGGAATTTTGCAGTAGTGTGCAGGGCTTTGCATTCTCTTGTATCAGTCAAACTTTATCTGGGGTGTGTTCTCAGTTTTGTTTTATTTTAGGCATACCTCTCAGTTTTCAATTTTATTTTCAAACTTGTTTTCATAAAATTGTTCATGAGAAGGACAGGCCATTAAGGTTGTATTCTGTATATAGACAGCAACAGAAGTAGTACAGAGTAAGTTTCATGCAAATATCTTGATGATTTTTCCCTGCTGCCCCTCCTATTTGGGCAGATCTCTATTGACATCTCAGTACTACTTTTTCATAGTCTTTCTTGTTGCTCCTTGATATTCTTTGTTATTGTGATGCCTATGCACCTCTGCTGAGAGCTTGACGGTTTGCTGAGACTGTTGCCTGCCATACTGATGAATGTTGTCTCCCTTTTTCCTCTGTTCTGCCCGTTCGTTTCCATCTCTCTGTTGTCTCACAGAAAGTGAAGTACTGTCATTTTGTTCTGTGTCTGCACAATGCCAAGCAAAATAGAGCCTGCCTGCCAAGAGGTGATCAGTCATATGAATCGTATTGTATCCTCATATAACAAAACCTAGAAAACGGAGGCTTCAGAGTCCAAAATTCATATGGTGAAATTTCCTTCCAGTACTTCTATCAGAGAGCAGAAATTTGGAGAGGGAGAAAAATCTGTAATCACTCATTCACTTTTTAAGCCCTCTTTTTCTTTTAGCCTCTCTGAAGTGTTAGAAAAGATTTTTTTAAAGTACACTTTTCCATTAGCAGTAACATGGGCTTTGTTAATTGTGCCGTCATGTGCTGATTCCTTGCATGAGCTGACACTGTGAATTGGAGATTAACATCAGCAAGGTTAGCTGCTGCTTAATTTTCATGTCCAAGTTTTACCTGTTTTTAAAGAAACATGACATACAATGTAGATACTGCAGGTTCTATCTTATGCTGTAGCTGCTTGGATCAGTTTAGCTCCATTATAGTAGGTTTTGAAGCTATGCTGCATGGTAACTATGGAGCTTGTCCTCTGTGATTTGCTGGAGCAGTATGATATTCCCTGCCTTCCTGCTTCTGTGATGCAAAAGCTATATGCTTTTATTTTGTTTGTTTTGTTTTGTATCTCATTCTCATTTTCATTGCATGCTTCAGACTGGATTCCATAACTTTTAAAAGGGGTTAAGTGTGGATTTTGAAGCTGTATCTCTGATAGCTAAGATTTTACTCTAGGATGCAGTTCTGTTTTCCTTAACCATTCTGAAACCATGAGCATGTATTTGTCTGGGACTGAGCAACCCAGCATATACTGTATCATGTTACCAATTTGAAAACAAATTTGTCCAAGGTAAAAACATGTTTTCCTAAAAAAAAAATCTTTCTAAGAGAAGGGCCTTCTCCACCATTAACTGGTGTCAAGGTACACAAACTGGCCAGGGTCCTTTACTGAAGAATGCCCTGATGCTAACTGCTGCACAGCTGGATCAGACATGCAAGGCATCCTGGCCTTGAGCTGCAACCACTCCATGAGTGCCAGGATGGGAACTCAAAAGCTGGGTCAGAGAGTGAAGGGTTTAGGCAGGCTGCTGTGGACAGTGCAGGTTTAATTCAGATCTAATGTGCAGCGAAGACAGAGTAGCCATATCTGCTCATATGGCTCTAGATATCCTCCTTGCTGAGACCTCACACACACTTATTCTCCCACCATTCCTGAGAGGCTCTACTAGGCTCATATGAAGTTATTTGTGCAAATTTATAAGTGGAAGATCCAGGAATTAAATTCATGTCTTCTGAGTCTCAGTCAGTGCTTTAACTTTCTGTTTTGAAGTGTCACTGTTTCCTAAAGAAATTAAGTTCTTAAGCTTTTTTCCCCCCTATGTTAAGGTCCATGTTGTAACGGAGAGATTATTTGCTAGGCTTCACTCTGTTCGTTATCATAATCTCTGTAACAGCTATAATACAGCTTATGTGGAAAAAGTACTCATAGGGAAATGTCAAATATAGTTTAGCTCTCTAATGTATTTTAAAAAGGAGAAAAAATTTGCAGTCTGAATAATCAGCAAGTACTGCGTGGATTTCACTGTAAGCTCTGGGAAGGCTTGCTGCAGCAACATTATGAATGCACAGCTCCTGGCTACTACTCTTTCCACCTCATTTGGAGGTTTTTCTATGCAACACAGTAATAAATATACAACACAGGGAAGTGAATGGTTCCCTTAGCTCTGCATTTGCCTCTTCCTCCACCTGCTTCTGCCCCAATAAGTGTTCCTTCTTGTTCATCTCTAGAAGTTTTTGGCCATCACAGTTTCAAGAAGTGTTTTCTTTCTCAGGAGCTTTGTACACAACTTCTGCCAAGGATGAGTGAGCACTCCTGTAGGAAGGCATCGGCCATCACCTTAAGTGGCAGCTTGAAACTGTAAAAGTAGTAATTTGAATCTTTTAAGGTTTTCTCTTATTAAAATGAGTATGGTACTTTAGCTAATGTAGGTGCAGTGCCTTTGAAGAAGAGAAAAAAAATACAAGATCCAAAGAGAGAAAACAGGTGATTGTACTTGGTGTGTTTGAATAAGTAAATATCCAGCTGGCCAAAAAAAGATAGGAACGTTGTTGAATAAGAGTTCGTCGCATACAAAAGAGCAGTAGGGAGAAATATCTGTAAAAGCTGAACTGATGCAGTAATCATTACAAGAATAACATGAAGTTCCCTCAGGACATTCGCATCATTTGTGCTTAAATATGGTTAAGGTGAAGCTTTTAATACTCATTATAGAGTTTTTTTAGATCTTTTGTGCATTGTGGAATAACCTTTAAACTATTAAAACAGCTAGGATTAGTCACATAGCCACATAATGGTAGGTTTTGCCCCAGGACAGTGGAAAGGAAGAAGCGTACGAGGTCTTGTACAGTTTTGTACACTCTACATGAAGACCAGAGAGTACAAACTTCTGTGCTTAAAATAATGGGGGATTGCCTTTCCTTTACACTTAGGTGGTGTGCAGGCCTAAAAAAATGAGTTAAAACAGCGCTTCCTTTGGTTTCAAACTATGGAGTGTCCTAAACTTTCCAGAAAGAGCATTTCCAGGTTTACAGGTTCAATGTCTTGGGCTCTACGTTCTTGAGCAAGTGCAAGTTCTTTTACATTTGCAAATACTCTATTGCAGAGCCGTACTTTCAAGGCAATTATCAAATGGAATTTCAGATACTGTATTTTTGCTACACAGTGGAGTGTTTGATACTTGTCCACTGTTATTGGTAAAGGCTGGCTGTTTAATTTTACAGATTAAAATGTGGAACTACACTACCATTTGTATGTATGCCAATGTATTCTGACACTTTTTGTACATATACACAAATGCATATGTTGACTGTGCTGACAAAATACAGTTTTTTATTTTGTCATTGCTAATGTTTTTCATTTTACTGTTTTAACTGCAGTATCTTCTTTGGGTTAAATTCTGGAAATATTAGTATTGATGCACTTTTATGAGTTGTCCAAGTGTTGATAAGATTAGTAGATAATGTAAAAGTTGATCTGAAAGGTCAAGTTTAAAAAAAGCTGAGAAATGGGCACAAACTGTTTAGGAGGGTAGTAAACTTCCCTGGATTTATGACTTGAAAAGCTGATACTGACTTTTAAAAGTTTATATCGCCTGTTGGACTGTTCTAAACACAATTCCCTCCTTGTTCCCCTGCTAATGATTTTCATTCTTAATCTTTCAGAACTATCTCCCTGAAGAATTTTCAGCATTGTATCACATTTGGAGTGTTTTACCGAAGTTTGTAGTTCTGCCTTTTTTAAACTTTCTTTGTAGGTTATCATTCCTGTACACAATGCCCATCTTTAGAGCAGTGTTTTACCCTGAGAATTCACATATTTCTTGATATAAATGACAGAGCTTGGAATAACATATCAGTACGTGGAATTCAGTGATATTGTAAAACTTTATTTTGAAGTTATATACATATAAGAGGCTGTGCACTCTTTATAATAAGTGATTCTGTTTTGTTTCTCTAGGCTGCAAGAATGATGTTCTTCCCATACTAGGGAAGCAAATGCTTATGAACAAGTGAAAAGTGTGCAACTGTGAGTTAGGACTGTGGGTTTATTTACAGAACAGGCTTTATTTGCGACTATTGTACATCAGTTAGGACTGGCATAAAACTAGATTCATTCTTGAGCATTATAATTAGATCGCATCAGTTCATGATTTTTTTTTTACCCATACTAGATCCTGATCGGAGTAGCAAAGACTAAGGGATGCTTAACTAGAGGTTTGGAAACTCTGGAATGGAGCAGAGAAATAAGGTCATTTGAATGTTTTCATTGATGCTGAAATTTTCAGGGGAGGTACCCAGCTTGCTGTCTAGAGGATGGGCAAAGTTCCTGTATCACTTAAGCAGTCAAAGTCTAATACAGATCCACCTTTCATCATCTCCCACTCAGGTGTATAAACAAGCATCTCTATTTCAGAATAGATTGATTTTCATATAAAGGCTTGAACAAAAATGACCAGATTACCTTATGGATGCTTGGCACATGCTGCAAATCTGATCCCAGTTGTAGATGTTCATGAAGTTTGAAAATCTGAGTTTTTACTTCAGTCTTACTGAACTAAATTCACATTAAGATTTTTCAGTCATCACTGTAGGACAGAGGATCTTCTGAGGTGAACGAATAATAAACTGTTTCTGTAAAATCGAACAAAATATCTTGATTTTTCACTTTGCAGTAATTGATACCAATTGTTAGAATGGCCCTTGCAAGATTTTCTTGTACATCTTTTTGTTGTTGTTTCAGAACAAATTAGATGTATAAACCCAACTTTTAATGAAAGCATAATTGATAGAGGACAGGGAATTGAAATCTCTGGCACACGGACATTTGCATTTGAAAAATAAAAACATCAAGCAAGTGAAAACCTGTCTGAGGTTGTGATCATCCTTGTTTGTTTGTGAGTGTTAAAGGGGCTGCAATGCTGGAAGCCGTAGCTTCTGCATATCTCAGGGCTGTTTCCAAGCAGAGGTTCTGTGGTGGTGAAATTTTGTTTCTTTGTTTCTTTCTTAAAAGTAAATCCATTTATATGTGAAGTGGCATATCTGAGGCAGAGACCGTCCAAAACAAGCTTGCTTTAGGAAACTTTTGCAGCTTGTAGTTGTCCGTGTATTTGCAGACAGGATTTTTGGCCGGCTTTATTTTAAACTTTGCTTTAAAAATTCAGAAGCAGAGTTCTTTCCCTCTTTGCCATTAGTTTCTCGTATCGAAAAGAGCAAGCTTTTGATTTGCCACATGATTGTTTGCACACATCTGGGATCTGTTCCTTGCTGCTATATAAAAATTTATTCCTTTTTAAAGAGTCTTTAAACAGGTAGAGCTTGAACAGCGTAATTAAAAAAGGATCTATAAACTAGGCCTTGCATGACAAGTTGTGCCACATCCTAGACGTAGCAATTGAAGGAGAGACTTGCTCTTACATGGATACCAGTCAAAATACTGTTCAACACCCTGGGAGCAGTACACCTCTCTGCTCGGTGGCTGGTGCAGCATGCAGCCTGGCTTACCTTGCCTCGGTGAGACAGAGGGCTCTGAACAGCTCCTTTTTTCTTCTCTCTGTACACAGCTCACACAGGCAATGGCAGTTGGGGAGTTACTTACCTAAAATGGTTCCTGAAAGAGAGGAAGAGTCAGCTGTGGCAGGGTCTTTCTTGCTGCCTGAGAGCTCTGCCAAACCCAGCGAGCTGTTCTGGGATGAGGAGGGGGAGGGAAGAGGAGGAGGAGCAGAAACAGCAGCTGGGTGTCCTTGCTGCCCTGCATGGGCTTCCTCAGTGGTGCCACCAGGCTGAGGTGTGGCTTCCCCAGTGAACCCTCTCCTCAGCAGGTGATGGTGCTTCTGGTCTCCTCTTGGCTGCTTCTCTCATTTCACTCAGGGCATCATCTTCCTTCTAGCTGCACACAGCACTTTTGAGGAGGTCCTTGAGTGCTGCATGCTGGGGAGGGGAGGCAGTGGGAATGTGTTGGGATTGGTAGAGGCAGTAGTGGGGCTGAGGTGGCCACCTGGGAGAGGTAAGTGTAATGGGGGAAGGCAGCTGTTTTAGATGCTTTTTACCAAATCATGAGGGTAATTATGCGCTGGAGTAACTTTCTGAAGGGAGCCCAGGGAGTTATTAGAGAAACAAGCTACTTTTCAAGAAGCCAAACTTGTAACTCCGATATGAGGCTTATCTTTTGGGGTCATAGGCACAACAGTGTGGGGACCTGTTAAGGGTGTGCTGCATTAAATCCTGAGGAACACTAGTTTACACCACTTGGAAGTAAAGATAGTGTTAATTAGCTGAGCATTTTTGTCTAATTTGAATAGACTGAATGATTAAGTATCCTTATTATTGACCTTCTTAATACCGTAGTTTCCTTCTGAATTTCTTTTAGTCAAAATTTGTGTTTTAAATAACTGTCCTTGCCATGCTTCCTGTTGGTTTTTTTTCTTGCTTGCATCATCAGATTTATAGTGTGAAAGTATCAGCAAACCAAACAGTATAATGCTGCTGACTAAGCAGTTTTTATTTTACAAGACTCAGTGGATGCCAAATACTATAGTGCTTCCCTAACAGCTGCCATTTAAACATACTCCTTAATGAAAAAAGTTTACGTTAACAAAGTATATATGTATATATTTATATAGCTATTAGAGATATCTTGCCAAATAGGAATTCTAGGAAGATTTTCAAAAAGCACAGGTACTATCAGCCAGAAAATGAGAAGGATCTTTTTCAACCTGTCAGAAATATTTCTGATGTAATTTCACATATATATATTTTTAAACCTACTTTATGCACCATGCTTTATTTTTAATTCCTTCAAAGTAATGTAATTATAGTATTACAGATAGCCAGCTTCAGGTGGACTTGGCGGGCCAGCCAGCTTTCCTGTGCTTTGAACAGTGTTCAAATGGATCAACTTACCTATCAGAAGATAGATAGCAGGAAAATGACCAAACAACAGTAAATGGAAAAAGATTGGCCCTGGAGGTCAGTGAGAATTCTTGTTATTTTAAAAATAACTTCCCTGGGCTTTTTAACAGTCAGAAAAATTAGAAAAGTATGATGTCTCAGCACTATACCTGAAGTACTGGCAACCAGTTGAACGTGTGTGGAACTCAGTTTATCTCAGGAAACGAAGAAGTAATTAATTTTTCTATTTTTTTCTTCTTTTTTGGTCTGGAGGATGTTTGCTAAATTTAGCTCACTAGCCATATAGTGATTTGTACAGACTTGTACTGCTAGTACGGTAATTGATACTGATGATACTATAATAGGGTTGAAATGTGATTCAACCCTATTTTGCATAGCATATTGTTAGAGTATAAGCAGAACACTTGAAGTGTATGTATCAGTTATTTATAGTATTCTATAGTGTTTTATAGTAATACGTCATATCCTAATGCAATGGTGCACTTGAAACTTGCTGCCTTGTAGAGTACTTAAATGTGTTTTTTATGTGTATAACTGAGAAAGGCTGCACTCTATTGTAGGCATTATTTTATAAGCATTCATAGTTTTGTTATACATGCATAAGTGTGTATTTATGGAAAGGGCTATTCCAAAGGCCTTATATTCAAACGCAGGCAAAGAGGTATAGTAAATATGGTGTAAGAGAATAAAGTCAAGAGATGGTCCAAGAAGTGGACAACTCAAATCATTAAGGTAAGAGATGATGGGGATAGACAATATCTTAACTTTTGGTTTTCTTTCCTTAAGAGAAAGATGAAATGTCTTTGACAACTCAAAGCAAAACTGCCTAGTTTAATGAATGCCTGACTTCTGGCAATGAAGAAAGAGTCCTGTGTGATTCTGCAGTTGGGAACTTTGGACACAGGTGGAACTGGGTTTGCACAATAATAATGGAAGGGAAAGGAGGAAGTAAGAGAAGTCCAGAAGAAAATATGGCAAGTGGTATAGTTTGTATAGGTTGGGACTATGGCATAACCTGGATAACTAGCACTTGACAATTTCCTAGTGCATCAGGAAAGATAAACTTTGAGCTCTCAAGAGCCATCTGAATTAAGCAATGTGTACGGTATATGTAAATCCATTTCTAATCCATGGGTATCTTTCTCAGGCTGTTACTACATTTGAAAGCTATCCTACCTGTGCTTAATTACTTCATTTTCTCTTTAGGGTTGGCTCTTATCTGTCCTCATAATTTTTTCTTGAGCTCTTCATCCTCTTTAGACTTCATATGAATCACATAGCGTAAGGTTTGTGGGTTTTTTTTGTTGTTTCCTCTGATAGATGTGGAGCCAATATGTAGTAATTTTGTGAATGCTGTTTGTGACTGGATCAATGAGGCATATTCAAATTTATTTATTTATTTTACCTTGGAAAATGTTACTACCTGCTTTTACACCTCTGGTTTATTTGGGGATAAATACAATTAGATAAAGAAAACCAACCTCTAATGAGATAATTGGGACCTTTGCAAATGTGTGTGAAATTCAGACTAGTCGAACACGTAATTGTAACCTATATTGATTAATAAAGGTCATGTTGAGAGAAGGTCAAACACCAGAAAAGGATTTTGAGGTTTTAACCTGTTACCTTTTTCCAGGTAACTGCAAATGTTTTGTTTTTTGCTTATGACATCAGCAACACAGATTTTAAAGAAAACATTAGAGTGCAAGGAGTAGCTCTAGTAGCTATTGAGATCCAAGTTAAGTGGAAACAACTGGGCTAAATTTTTCTGATTCCTGTGTTAATCCCTTTCTTTGGGACTAGTGTGAACATAATTCTCTGTTTTAAAAAAAAAAAAAAAAAAGAGAGAGAGAATGGGAGCAGAAAATCCAGTTGGAAAGGACATACTAATGAAGCACAGTTATCGCGTAAGTAACAGCTATATCTTCCATTAGAGCTATAAAGGCTTATCATGTACAATTGTGATAATAAATCATAGTACATTTTCCTGGTATTTTTAAACAAAAAATAGTACTCATGTAAGCTGTGTTGTTAAACTGAGGCCTTTTTTTATGAGCTGGGTCTAAATGCAGAATGATTTGGCAGTATTTTAGTTTTTGTAGATTACCTGAATTTGTTAATTAATACGGTCCTTTGAGACCTTTTTGTGAAGATAAATGCATTCCCTGAAAAGTAACGTTCCAAGTGGTAGAGATGTGCAATACTTGAGTCTGGCAATATTTTAAATTATGGCAAAAGTTTACTAGATTGAATGTTATCAGTTGATGGGAGAAAGACAGGAATTCACAAGAGGCGTATTAAAGAGAAAACACACTCATTTATATTTTCCCTATCTACACAACATGTATAAATTATGGATTTTAGATAAAGTTAAGATCCAGAAACAACCAAATGGGAAGAAAATCTTTTCAAATAAAGCTAAAGAGAATAACTTGCCCAAGAAAAGAAGCCCCCATTTGGCACTTCGAGGATTTTTTTTTTCCTCTGTGTGTGTGTGTGTGTGTGTGTGTGTGTGTGTGTGTGTATATATATATATATATTTGGGAGTTTCCATAACCCAGATTTGAAGAGGAGGGAATCTACATGGGTCCTAAACAGACTGATAGGTTGAACTTCAATGGTCTAGACTTTCTTGACCTCTGCTTGGAATTGGAATCTTTGCAGGAAAATTACAATTTTGAATTGTAATAGAAATGAATTTTCTGTTATCTGTCATAAACTTGAGCAGTCTTCTAATACTGAATTTAAAATTAAATTGAGTTGTTCACATAGTCTTTTTTAAATTCTACATATTACTGTGATTATTCCTGGATCTGCGCGTGCATCACGTCCATAATGGAGCATCAGTGTCGTCTTTGGAAAAACGTGCGATGCAGTGTAATGTCAGTTTTTCTGAGATTCAGAGAATACCTGAACAATGCTCAAAAGGTGTGGAAACGTTTATAACATCCTTCAAAGTTTACGGCCTTTACTTGGCTGTGTATCGTCAGTCTTCTGTCTACATCAGTTCTTCTGATTCTCAGCTTTGTGTTTTGTTACGAGCTTTATAACTGAATCTTGCTGTGTGGCAGTTCTGCAAAGATGATTTATTTTTTATTTTTGGTGACTCAGGTTTTCCTATGGAATACATGTCAAGCACTGTAATTTATGCTCTTTTAATTTAGAACAAAGTGTGATGGGAACACTAATTTTCAGCATCCTTTCCAAGACACACACATGAGAAAAATTGACGTTTTCTTCTTGCATGCAAATCTTGATGTGTCGATTGCACTGTGCTCAGTGGCATACTCATTCACAAGCAAGCTTTTTCGAGAGCAAAGTTAGTCTTTGGGAAGTCTGCAGAAAGCAGCTCCATTGATCTTAGAGAAAATAATGTATGTATCTTTACAAGCTCTTGTATAAACATGTTCTGTGTTTATAAATGTTATATGTCTTTGTTTTTTGATATTTGTGGTGTTTTTTTCCTGCAGGCCATCTGATTCTTGCCTGTTGACAGAGTCTCTGTGAACTATTCTCTTAGAATTTATAACGGGGCTGGGGAGACCTGCTCTATCCTTTGCCTTTCTAACTGCTGAGGAATTTTCTATCCCTTGAAAGGTTTTTATTACCCTTCCTACTGCCCCTTTATTTTTCTTTAGTTTTGCCCTGTTTTGGGAGAGCTACAGTCCTTGGGGCATGAACAGAATAAATTTCTTCAGCTTCGTTTACATATCCTTCCCTTTTCACCTGTGCTTTCCCCCCTCTTGGTGAGGTCAGGCCAGTTCTGACATAGTATTACATTGTTCCACAGAGAAGAACAAGGGACGCGGATATATGGCTCTAACAAATGTAAAAGTACTCTAGGAACAGAATCAGGTTTGTGGCTTTTCCAGCACTTCAGCATTAGTTCACAGCAGCGCTGAGAGCTGCTCTTTGCTGTCCTTTCTGCCTTTGAAAATTCTTTTTTGTATACCTTAGAGCACACATTGATGGATATTTATCAGTTTGAGAGCCATCTTTTCTAGTTAAAAGATAGATCTTTGCTCAGCTGTGCTAGATGTGCTGAAATGGAGTAATATGAGGCTCCCTCTTAGGGGCTATCATTAAGTTTCAAACTCATTTAATTTAAAACAACTGTTCAGCTTTTATCCCTGAACTTAGAATTGATTTTTTTGTAGCAACTTGGACATGCTTTTCCTGACCCGCCATACTGTGAACAGAACCTTTTAATTGTGTAAAGTTTTTCAAAGTAATGAACTTATTCTGAAGATTTCTAAATGGTTTCTAAATAATTCATGGTATTCCTGTTTGTCTTGCAGCGTATTCATTTTGCATAGTAGATGTGAATGAAACCTGGCAAGTCTATGCTGTAAGAAGTCCTGTCATTTCAAAATTTCTTTCTATTCTGAATCAAAAGCAGTTCTTCCCCAAAGTGTTTACATGTTTGTGTTTTTTTCTGGACTATTATAGATGTATGTTTCTCACAAAAGAAAAAGACAGGAAACTATTCAACTATATTTGTTTTGAAAACCCAAACAAATTCTAAGCTATCTCAACCCCATGACATAGCTTAGAAAACTAGTAAATCTAGAACTACGTCGTTCCTGTGTAACTTTATAGCGATTGCTGTCAGGAAGATGATCAGCCTCTCTGCAGCATTGCATGGTGGGAGAACAAAAACTGTCAATTCAAGCAAGTGCTTCTGACTGAATATAAGGGGAAAACATGATCAGGCAGTGGGGCACGTTGTTCGCAAGGCGGTACAATTTCCGTCCTTTAAGGATTAAAGCCTTGAGCAGCCTGGTTTGATCTCATCCCTCACCGTTTTCTGAGCAGAGGGCTAGACTAGAGACCTCTTGTGGTTCCTTCAAACCAGAATTGCTCTGAGTCTGTGAAAAAGGGATGGAGAGCCCAAGTGGCAAAGCGAGCACACATTTGTTAATTCCAGTTGATAAGTGAATCATAATTCATTTGCATTTCTCTATTTTTGACCTAAAACATCTCAATAGAGATGTTTTAAATAACTGCTCGGATAACGTCAAACTTTTTAGTTGAATAGCTTAATATTGTGGATCTCAAAATTGATAATTTGTATGTTCAGATATTAGAATAGGAAGTTAACTTTATGGAATTTTGATCATAAAGTATTCTTGCATTTTAGGCAGCAAGAGCAAGTCAGAATTAGTTCATGTACAGAGGTTAGTTTAGTTGAAAGACCTTGTTTTAATAATATGTATAGTGAAGGAATGCAGTTGTGCAACTGCTAATCTTAAACTTGATTTAAGATGTCAGTTTACTGTGAAATTTACAAGTTTTTAAACCCTATGCAAGTCTTAAACGCCCACTGCTTCCTGACTGATGTGCTCTTTTGCTGAGTGGACAGGCTGACAGTTCTTAGCCTGAACCGCAGATCAGATCAGTGGTACTTTTGTCTGGGTCAAGAGGCATCAGCTTTAATACAGTTCTCATTCCATGCTGTTAAAAGCTCCACAAAGTATTTTATACTTTCTATTGCATTTGAAAGTAATAGAATAATGCTATTGGAGGTTGATTGGGTGACAAATGAGAACTCTTTCGTTATATAGAACTGGGTGTTTGAGGCGTTTAGGAACTTGTGCAAACTAATTGACATAAAAGGTATTGGAGTAGAGAAATTTCAGCTCCTAATCTTGAGAAAATGGAAAAGTTTACAGTATTTAGGTGATAAGGAGTCTGTTAACAAGGCAGATTATACTACATAATATGGACTCTTTGCTTTTTAACTACTTAAAATTTTCTTTAAAAGTGTCTTGTTTAATAGAGGTTTCTGTTTGGAGAGAAAGTGTGTTTGGTAAAGGCATTGTAATACTTAATTATATGGAAGTTCTGCTTAATTTAATCGCTTTAAAATAGAAATCCTCCAAATCTCATGTCTGGATATCTGCTTTTGCAGATGAAAGATGTCTGTTACTATTGAAATCGTGGCAGAAGCTCTAGAAAGCAGAATAGGTGGTTTGTGTTTTTCATTCAGTAGTGTGAGTAGGGAATGCACAGTACTAAGTTGGTTGTTCTCTTATTAAAATGTAAATGTTTTAAATACTAGAGATCATTTGCAGTGAGTCACTGTTACACCATCTGTTTTATATATAAGATTATAAGTTTCATGGAACTGTCATGTTTTCCTTTTGTTTGTTGAAGTCTCATCAGTGAGTTTTGTGTGACTGAACATGTGAGAATCCTTCCCTCTGGTTAAAAACCACAAGCAAAAAAAGAAAGCTTCTGCAGAGAATAGTTCAAAACCAAGGAAATGGATTTTTTTTTCCTGTTTCCTTTTGAAATCTGTTATTTTACATCTGACTTTATGCTATTTTAAATCTGACTTTATGACCAGTCACTTAGAGCTGGCATTTCTGCTAGCACTTTCCATTCATTTTGGCTATTGACTCTTAATTTCATTTGAAATTCATCTCTTGACTTTTACTTTCTTTGTTCTATTGATTCCTTAAAGGGTTTTTTGTATTTCTTTTCCCCCTCCCCCAGAGTAGATGTTTCTTGCTTTCTTTTAAGAATTCATATTCTATATTAATCTATGTTTTTAGTCATTTTTTTGGAAATTTTATAGATTGGAGACTCTTGAGACTTGCAAAGTTGTTTTTTAGTGTATTGATATGTTTCTTGAAAGCCTCTGAATATAAGCTACAGTAGTCTTGACGTTACGAAAGTCAGTTGCATTCTATTTTGGAGCAGATTGCCGCCAGAATATCGATAGGTTGTTAATTAGTCCAGTCCAATGTCGACATCGTACTAGTGTCATGGTGTGCTTCATTTGGTTTGAATAAAATGTTGTCATACGGTATGCTGCGTTGTTATATGCTAATGACCAGAAAGGCCCTGTCCTTGTGGAACGTGGTTAGAAGGCAGTATGACCTATTGTTTCATTAATTATCATTTCTATTACTGATGATTAATAACAAACTATAAAACAGTACACTCTAACTTAGGCTTTACAGTCTCTTGACTTTTCATTGCTCATAACCTCCATGCATTCAAGTTTAAAAAAAAAAAAAAACTTTAAGCATTTTAAATATTTAAGCATTTTAAAGAGCTGTTTATGGATTAAACAGTAAGAACTTAACTGTTTGCATTTCATAATTAAGTAAACTAAATGGAATTTGGAATAAAACACTAATGGAAAAATCATCTAATTCTTGCTATAAATGAAGATAGGCTTTCTCTAGTGCCGTGCGTTTGCATAACAACGCCCTTCTGCTTATCCAAAAGGCAAAAATTCAATGACAAACGATGGAACTGCAGACTCTTATTTTATGCCTTCCCATTATCGGTGTTTTATTCTAACATGTTAACATTTTCTGCATGCTGCAATAACCTCAGTCAGCAGGAAATATACAAAATAAATAATTGCAGCTTCCTCATTAGCATAGTATAGTTCAATACACGACAAGCTGAATAAACCGAGAAGAATTAATGAAGTTACAGGCAAAAGCCCTAGAGCGATAATGATTCAGGGATATTAAATTAACAAGCAATGGCATTAAAATAAAGTCACAGTTCTGACTTGGCTCAGAGTACTCTTCCTATTTCTGAAGTATTGGGCTCATGTATTTCTTTTATTCTGGGGGAATGAAGCTTGATTAGATGATCCTCCAGCACTCAACAGTGTGGCCTTACATTCAGTTAATTATTGTCTGTAATGGTAACAGTGGCAGCAAAGTAATACTTTAATACCATAGTTGTACTTTGAGCAAAATTCTGTTCTGAAAATGTTGCAGTGTTGGTTACCCAGTGACAGGGATTCGTCTTACCTAACTTCAGCTGGTGACATGCCTGTGGGAGCTTTCTAGGTGCACATGGAGTAGGATGAGCTGGTCTCTGAAGGTACCTGCCTTTCCCAAGTCAGGTGCAGTGAATACTCTGAGCCACAGCTCTCTGTGAAGGGAGGTGGCTCAGAGGCATGAAGGAGCAAAGGTAATGCAGTTTGCCATGTGTGGTGTGCAAACGCTGGGAACGTGCCTGGGCTGTTGAACAGATCGTTTGCTCTTGAGGCTGTGGAGGAACGTGGCCCTGTTAGCCCTCTTCCTCCCCATCCCATCGGGTTGAACACTGCTTTTCAACAGAGGGCAGCATCCTGCACCCATTGTACTAATAGCGCAGAATACCTTTCCGGCAGAATTTATGTGGTGGTCACATGCTAAGTTTCTGGGTTGTTGTTAGAAAATGTTTTTTATTTTATTTTTTAAAATTGTTTAGGGCTTCATTTATCCTCGTAGCAGGAGTTTGCAGGGATAAGCAAGCAAAAGAAAGAGAGGAAGTAGGAAAGAAGGTGAAATGAACTTCTATATGATGGATAATGTGTTTCTGTTGATAAAATTCACGCTTAATACCTTGACCTCCTGAGGAAAATGATGTATGAAGTCATTTGTGGGTGAGAGTACATGTGTCTGTTACAGCAATCACTTGAGAAAACAATGGCCATGCAGAAAGATCAGAGAAGGGAAAAAAGAGACCATGTAAAGTGCCCAAATTGAGAAGGACTGCTCTATGATCCCACGCTTACTAGATGCTAGAGAATTAAGGAGATTTTATAAAATGTCAGAAAAGTGTGGGGAAACTGGAATTGGTTTTCAGCCAAACATGAAATGGAAATCTGTAGGGAACAAGGCTTTCTAAGCTCCTTTGCTCCTGAAAATGCTTGTATGTACCATATTCATACAGAAGTCTTTAAATGCCTATATTTTTATTCTTCAAATACTGAAATTTTGACATTTCTTTTTCATGAAAAACTTTAAAAGAAAGGAAACAATTTGCTAAAATTCAAGTGGCCTATCTTAAAGAACTGTAACAGTTTCTGGCTTGTACCTGTATATGCTTCTACTTAAGCATTTTAATGAAAAACTTGTTATGGTGGCTTTATTAGTTTTTTGACAAAACTTGCTACGTTGGCCTACACAGAATTATTTTAGATATTATCAGATATCTGTTTCATGTGTTAGGTTAAAATTGTGTTGCTCTACTAGTCTAGTCCAATACTACTTCATAGAAGTTTTAATTTTCAGACTTTGAGAATAACTTCCAGAGGTTTCACTATAGTATCTCATATCTAGAATCAAGAACTACTCAGTCACTGATTTAAGATATATAATATGTGTGCTTATATCTTGGACAGCTTCTTCAAATCTGTCATGATTTCAAACATGAACGTGCAAACAAGCAGTTAAAAACTCAACGTGTATTGTATCATGTTGTTTCTTGAATGTTCAGGTAACCTAGTTTACAGTTGCTTTGGAGGAAGTGGGAGGGAAGGTGAAATAAACTTGTATATGGTGGATAATCATTGAATTTTCTGAAACTTGCATTTTACATCTCGTAATTATGTTGAAACAGGCTTTTGAATTTATATGCCTTTACTTATGAAAGTGGGGTAGTTTCCTTTCCTTACGTGCACGTTGTGTAACATCTCAAATGTTTCATGTGATAAAGTAAAAACTAGAGGAACAACATATGCTGAAATTTATAGAGAGAGATTTGACGTGGTTTTGGTCCATGGCATTGTGACCTGCAACACAGATTAATGTAGTGTCTATGCTGCTAATATTCTGTTTAGTGAAATTGAATGTAATTATCTTTATTTTTTCCAGCTGCTAAAGGTAATTATTTTTATCTGCCTTTAGGGAATTTGAACTACTTGTCTATGGTTTTGGGGGGGGGCGGGAGGGGGAAGATTTAAAAAAAAAAAAAAAAAAAAAAAAAAAAAGCTAACTCATTTTTCAAGCTGCCAGCCTTTTGTCAGTCTTTTGGTGGCAATGAGACAGGGAAGAAAAACTTCTATGCTATACATGAGGTAAAGTAGCAAGACGTATTTGGTGGTGAAACATGTTTTAGAACTGTGCTGCTACCCTGTCACAGCTACTAACAGATATAGCAGCCGTCTAAAAACCTTACACATGAGAGGAAAAGTGTATTGTGGATACTCTAGTCCCGTTTGCTCCATGAATCTCATGTTATGTGTTTGGTGGCATAGACTTAATATATAAAAGCTAATTAAAAAGGGCTTCTATGGGATTAAAAGAACTAACTGCAACTTCAGCTGCTCCGAAAGGTAAATGATGAATATTTTTACGTTTTACCTTCGGAGGTTTAAGGGAATGATAACTGAACCACACCTGCCAAGGTCAGAAGAAAGGTCACACAAAAGATGAAAACTACTTTTTTTGAATGCTCTAAATTTTTGTGGTAAGCGCGTGGAATACAATTGCTTAGAGTAAATAATGAAGCCATATACAATGAATATGAAGTTGCAGAGATTAAATGCTCTGACCAAAAAAATCAAACAAGGAAGAGGAGGACGTGAGCATTCCTCAGAAATAGACATAGTAAGCAAAAATAAGCCTGTAAAAGTCAGTGCTTTTACTCCAGACCCAGTTCTGTATCTGAAGTGTTTTAAGATCACTTGGGCATAAAAGTGGCAAGATCAACTATGTGCCGTAAGGTAGTACGGAACTAGGAGATGACTGGTTAACAAAGCATAGTGTTATTCAAGTGGTTTTGTTGTTCTCATATTGGAACTTGCTTTTTCAAGGAGGTGGGGGAGTAAGCCTTCATCTTTTCTCATAGTATTCACTTTCTGTATCACTACTGATATTCAGAAAGCCTGCAAGTGTCTTTTATCTACCTTTATGGTTGCTTTCCATGGATTCTTAAACCAGCCTTTCTTTTTAGTTTACGATAATATGTCTATTCAAGTGATCACATATCAGATATTGCAATTTGAATTTTTCAATATCAGTATTATAGTATCTGGAAGATTGAGGTGAAATAGAGCTGAATATTATGTTGCTGTTATAACTGTGTGGGTCAAATGATAAAACTTACACACGCAAAGGACATCTGTGAATCTAACATAATATACAAATACTGGTTCAGCACTGGAGGCCAAATTTTGAAAAAATGTGATCCTTACTACATCTGTCAAAAATTACATATTTGTGTAATACCATTTCTTAGATGATTGACTTAAAGTAGTTTTTCAAGTATTACCTCAAATTTTCTTGTACTCATCAGCATTTAAGCCAACTGGTGAGGGTTCTCATGTACGAACGGGCTGTGCAAGCTGTTTTTGATATTGTCATAGCTATAATGTTTTACCAATTTTGCTGATATCAGTCTACGATAATGATTTTGTCCAGTGATTAGTGAGAGCTGGAAGTGGTCCTCTGCATCCCTAACAGAAACCAGTCATTTTGTGCTTGCAAGTCGTCTTCTGTAGCATCTTTATAGAGTATCCAGGGTCTGTATTTTTGTGGACTACAGTGCTACATCAATAGCAAATTTAACCCGTGTAAATCACACGAGAACTAGTTTAGGAATTAGAATTAGAAATTAGTTGATGTAAGTAACTAAAAGTCAAATCTTAAATGAGCAAATCAGGATTTTTGGCAGTGTGGCTGAGATTAGCATTGACTTCTAGTTGTAGAAAGAAATGAACTTTATAGTCAGTATTTTCAAAACCTGACAGGATTTCAAATGATTTATTTTGTTCTAGGAAATAGCCACGTTAAGATTTTGAGTGAAACGCATTGATTGTTTCTACTGTATTTATGTTGACAGTCATACCTAATACTACTAATTTTAAGAAGAGGGCATGTCTGATTAGAGAATGCTTGTTGAAAGGCATGAAACTGGATGAAAAGTGTTCAGCCATCTGTTGAGTGTGCCAGTACACTAAATTGAATTCCACAGCTTGCTTTTTGGTGATGATTATGAGCAAATTACCATTCTTCAGTGTAATTTTTGACAAAAAGGTAATGACCTTAACTCAGCACAGAACACATGGTCTAGCCAATATTGACAGAAAATCCGTTAGAATCTTTAATTTTTTTTGTGTAGCTTCTGAATTCAGCATGATTAAATGATATTTTGGATCATATAGGACAATGTTACCTTTGTGGCAGCAGTTAACATTATAATTGGATGAATTCGTGCATGTATGTTGGAAGAGCTTGGCCTGTGAATAATGACTGTAACCAGCATCTAGGCTCATTCGGGCTCTGGAAGAGCTCATGGCGTGAGGGATCCCGGGGTGCCATGGGGAGTTTTAGGCAGCGTCTCCATCTCTTTACTGGTGCCAGGAGCAAGTGGGCACGAGGAGATGAGAAAGCTGCAAGTACTACCTGGGGACCTGCGTAACCCTTGGATTTTGATTTTGGCCAAGGACACTTGTGGTCTCTGGTGGGGAGAAGTAGGTATGTGCCTGCAGGCATTTCTGGCTCTGAAGAGTAAAAATGTAGCTTGGCTGTGCTTCGATGGCTTTTTCTTTTGTTACAGTAACAATAGCTGGAACAATAACTATGGTTGTAACTATTATAGTTGTGCAAATCTACTCCTGCAGTTTGAACAGCTGTTTTATGTAAATTGTGTTGTAAAACTTTACTGTCAAAATCATTTTCATCAGTTACTACTCTCAGTGGGGATTTCTTTGCTTTCTTATCAGAAGACAAATGGGAGTATAAAGGAGAGTTTCTCCTTTAAAAACTAGGCTCAACTGTTTTTACAGCTGCACCTTTTTTATCTATTTCTCTTTCACCACTGTTTTTCTGACCTTAAAAATGTGGCTGGGGAGCTAAGTTTTTAATATCTCAAACCTGTCAAAGCCCACTTCAAATCTAGGTATGTTACATTGTGCTATTGTTAGTAGTAGGCTATCCTACAAGTAGTTACTGTTTAAAAAAATGTTTCTGCCCTCCTCTACATCCTGTCTATGTTTAGTATATCCCCTATTCTGTAGCTTCTGTTTCCTAGATGGAATGACTGAGCTTGAATTAAATACGCCACCTATTTTGGAATAATCTTGAATTCTGAAATGGTATTGCATTGCCAATTTTCTTCTCTCTACTGAATAGAGCTGATTCTTCTGTTTTTCTTCTCAATGTCATTCCACCTGATAAGCAAATTATAGTGGGTGAAAAAGGTGATTCCAAAATACAATTCTGTAACCCACATACATAACATGACTGTTTCTGCAGCTACAGAAGTGCAGGAAATACAGTGCTTGCCCACGGGTAGGCTTGTAAAAGCAGAATTGCTTATTCATCAGCTGGGGATCCTGACAGAGTAGCAGATGAATTTATAGTACTTGCATGCTGAGAGATCTACTTGTATTCCGATCCTGTAGGACTACTTCACTCCCTGTACTTCTAGCAGCATCCTTTCTGTTGGGGAGGGGAAGGGGTGTAACCTAGGTATCAAGACTTTATTTTTCACCTTGAAAATCTGGAGTCCAAGATCCAAGGATAGCAGAAGATGTAACACTTGAGGGGAAAAATGTCACTTGATTCATACAAGATACCTTTTTTCCATACTTTCAGGGAACTTCAGAATTTGCTGCCATGTCTAGAAGCAGGCATTTTTATCCTGCTGTTAGCCAGTTGCTGGCATCTTTTCTCTGTTTCAGAAACTTGATAGTTTTTAGTGTATATAAAAATTAAGTAGAGTTGGGTCCCAACATTGTTAGAGTTAACTTTTAAAATATATAGTCTTTTCATTTCCTTTTATACTGTACAATGAAATTATTTCCTATTAGCCCTTGCACAAGTATTTGAGTTGGAAAAGTGTTAAAAAGGCTGAATAATGGATGTTTACAGTGAACACGTCTTACAGGTTTATTTTGCAGAGCATAGATTAATGGGGAAAATACAACTTCAGTCAGTGCTGAGAAGCAAGATAATTAGTCTTTGCTTTGTGTGTTTTTGTTTAAGTCCATGTCTATTTTAAGCTAAATAATCAGTATTTGGTGTATTCGGAGACTGTATATCAATACATGATTATACACTCTTGAATTAATTTTAACATTATAATGAATGCTAGGATTTGTGTGTATAGCTTATCATATTAGTAACACCTATTACAATCTTTCCACTCTGGCAGAAAGCTTAGCTATTTTCTTTAAATTAAAGGAGTACTTTTAGAGTTTCAAATTTAAAAAATGATTCAAACAGAAGCTAAAGGCACTCTGGTTTTATGTATATGTGTAATTGTAACAGTTCAGTACTGGATATTTTATAAACATTGTTTTATGATAAAGTAACAAAGGACAGACAATAGAAGGGCAACAGACATTTCAGGAACGACCTTTTAGTGTTAAGAAAGAACAGGAATACTGTTTTAATCTTTGGCACTGATTTGCTGTTGACCTTGTAACTTTTAGTCTGAGAATCAATTTAATTCAAACTTTCTGAACATTTTCAATATTCTGAATAAAAGATTTTCTGTAGGAGATAAGTAGTAGTAATCTGAGGTATACAGACAGTTCTTGGAACATAAAAGTAAAAATTCTGCAGTAAGGCTGTTTTTTGCTTTAGTGATATTTTGTCCTCCAAAAATAATTAACGAAAATGCATTGGAGATAAATGTTGGAGTGGCAGGCCAGCAAAAATAGCATACTGTTTATATAAGTGCAAGGGTAATATAAAACTAGTGAACAGTGTTCAGGAATAGAATAACAACTCTTCAATGCGTGGGGTTTTTGTTATTTTGTGCCCCTCCCTGTCCCTTCCCCCTACCCCTCTCCCCCTTACGGGAGCTGGTTTCGCATCTATCTCTAAATAGGTAGTTCTATATACTTTTTCATATTTTTTATTTTTTCCCCCCATGAATGGAATTGTAAAATCAAAAATTAAAATATATGGTACTGGTATTGAGTTATGTTGTATTATACAGTAGGAGATATCAGCACCCTTCAGCCTTTGAACAAGGTCACTGTTCTGATTCAAGTTTCATTGAATTTGAACTAGTGAAGTCACAATCGAAGAATAAATAAGCATTCTTTGACAATTCAATACATTATTTTTTATGTGTTCGTTTTTGCATAAGTTTGGTTGCCAGAAATCACCTGAAGTGCAATACTGACGGAAAGAGCTGCTTATTGGTGTCTTCTCTGAAAATGGAAGACTTGGACTAATTTTTGGCAAAATAAAACCTGCAGATGTGTGCAATTGTATGCAGGTTAGCTAATCACCTGTAGAATATATTATGATATTTCTTAATGAGTAGTTTTTTAGTAAGTCTATGTTCAGTCATGTTATAGCACTTAGGAAGCACCTAAAGAGTTTTTATTAATTACTGACTTAAAATCAATTCATTCAGTCCTACAGTCATTAAAAATGTTGAGCAAATATTTGTGATTGTGAATAGAAATTTTGCCAATGAAGTCCTTTAATGTAAAGGATATGCAAAGGCAGCAAGTTTTAAATATCCGTTTATGATCTCACAGCTTTGCTGCTTTTAATCATGAAATGGGTCAGAAAGAAAAGTAGTAAGTCAGTCTAAGAAATTTGTTTTAAAGCATGAACTTTGTATACTTTATGAAACGAGTTTAAAATAAGAATCACATTGAATGCATTAAAATGGCACACAAGTGATTTAAAAGACCAGTTATTTCATTTCCTCTTTCTATCCTTTAATAGACCGTTGTGTCATCTACTACTTATTATCAAAGGGATGGCTTCCTCACAGTAATACATTCAATTTCCTGTTAAACAAGCATTATAACACATCAATATGTAGACCTATGCTAATATTTAACTGTGCTATTTGGACAGTTCAAAAGCTTTTAATGTTATTTTTGCAGAGGTGTGCTGTCCTTACTCAACATTCCTGAAGTCTTTTATATAATAAGATTCATAAGTGCAAAAAGATGACATTGTGGTAATGCTTTCTATTTTTCCTATATTCCATTTGAATGGCTAAGCATACAGAGTCACTGGTTACAAAACTTACATTGAAAGCACCTTTATTATGCAAGGAGTAGTAAAAATAGATACAAGGTATATAGCTGAACAGTGTATGTATAAGAGAACTCCACTGATTCGCATTTGGATGGGAAAACCCAGTAAATTCAAGTAACATCAAGGAGATGAATGACTACTGCTTTTTTTTTTTTTCTTTCTTTTAATATTGTCATTTCATTTAGGGACAGACGGTGGCCTGGCTACTAAGACAGTACTCAGTTGTAATGGGTGCAGGGGACACCTTTATGTTTCTGTACATGCTGTTAGCATATACTGTAAGAAACTGGTTTCTGCAAGTGTAAGGAGCCTTCATGTAACTGAGATCTTTATCTCTGAACGAGTGGATGGGGAGAAATGGGTCTAAGCTCTGCATTCATTGAAACGGAGGTAGCCTGGCCAAGACAGATTATCTTGCACTATGTGTAGATTCAATGCAGGTCATTGCTGCTTTGGAGGCTTTTCTGAAGTACTCTAGTGTTTCTGTAAGGGTGTGATATGCCTTATGTACCGTCCAGCCCTTCTTCATACGAGTATTTCAAATTAACCCTCATAGAATATGAATTTTCTAAAGCTAACAGAATTTGAGGACCATGCTTGTTACCTTATTTAAGCTTCCCATGTATTACAGCTTTATTAAGAAGAGAGTAGAGTCTCATCGTGGAATGTGTTGTCTGAAGTGTAAGGTGTAACAATTCAGGAAGTGTGGTTTTGAGAGACTGTGGTGTTCTTGATTGCTAGAATTAGGTATTTTACTTCAAGGTGCTTTTAGTACTGTTTTTAGTCCATTAAGTAGCCTATTTTAAGAAAGCACAGAATAATAACAGAAAAGAAGAATGTATACGCAATAAAATTAATGCTTGCTTGTATAAGAAAATAAGAATGTTTATAATCTTAATATAAGAGTATTACTTTCAGACACGTAAAGTTGAGACAGCATTCAGTGTCTTTCCTGAATACATATGTGAAAGCTGTGGTTCATCCCAGAATAAAACTCAGACCAGTGGAGACCTATACTAGACTTGGTAGAGAGTACTGCCTGTATAGAGTCAGGCTGGGTATGTTTATTTTTTTGCAAGGCCTATATAAGAAAGAACTTGTTTTTTTTATTTCTTCATGTTCATTTTTCATAATGTTTGAATTCTTTGGTTGGTGGTTGCCTAATGTGTTCTGTAGGACGCTTTGTATGCCTGATGTTGTACAAATGAAAGACAAATCAGCTTTTTATGCACACACTGATAAACCGTATGCACGTTGCCATATCGCATATAGCAGTAAGCAGCTCTTGGCACTTACCAACTGATTAATGTACAATCCGTGTACTTGTAACAAAACTTCCTGTAGCTCGTGTGTGTGTGTTCCTACTGGCCTTTCTAAAAGTAGTGAAAGCAAAACTTGAAAACCGTTGACTGCGGGGACTGTTTTGGGAGCATGTGTATATAAGGACAGAGATACTCTGCTCTGACAAGGTAACTTAAGAGACCAGAGAAGGCTTTGATGTATTGGGAACAGCTACAAGTGTTGTGACAGTTGCAAAATGATAAGGCTCTGTACAGCTCTGTTACAGCTGTTCAATTTTTAAATCCAGGGAGGTGGCCTAAAGGAGCAGTATGCAAGAATGTGAGAGGAAGTGGGTTAGCGTGTGTTTTCTTAAGGCAGGTGTCTGCTTATAGACTTCTCTGCGTGAAATTGTTGAAATATCTTTTCACCTCTTTCTATCTGGGATCGAAACAAAAAGTTCAATTTGAAATTTTTCATGGGAGAAAACATTTGGGGAAGGAGTCATTTTCATTATCACTAGAAATAGCTTCCTGGTGTCTGATCTCTAGGTTGTCCCCTGCCTCTGATTGCTTTGGGTGTGCAGCATTATCAGTTACCTCCTCTGAAGATGTTATACAGAGCTAATGCCTCCCTAGGCTGCTGGGAAAGTCTGTCAGCTGCAGTAGGCAGGTACTTGTCACAACCAAACCCATAGCTTCGCAGGTAAGTAGGAAACCAGTCTGGCTGGCTGGCTTCCATCAAAAGATTTAATTAAATCAACTGATCCTGTGCAATATGCTGTGTAAGAATTGTCAGAAATGTCATGGCTAGTTTTTTAATCATGTCAGTTAAAAGGCGTAAACTTGTCTGGGTGTTTCCCATCTTTCTTTTTCTGGACTGTCTGCTAAACCTTAAGTATTTTAAGGCATTCTAGGGAGTACTCTCTCAAGAACTTGAAGGCTTGAATTTGAAATCTCTCTTCCTAAGCCCAGGATCAGGAAAGTGCTGGTTCTGTGTTAGTGGAGGCAAGAGTTACCGGTCTGAGCATTAGACACAGAAATATCCCATTGACTATTGGTTTCTGCAGGGTTATTTAAAACTAGTTGAACTTTGTTATGCAGTAGCCAAGGCACAGTAATTACTAAATCTATGTAGATGATATGATGTCAGAAGAATTTTTGTAGAATCCTGAACTGCTTCTTACCTTTTCATAAAAATATGTAGGAAGAATAAAAAATGAAAGGGAGAAAGGACAAAATAGTGAATGAGTTAAGAAGGAAACTCAAGATAGAACGGATTTTTATGTTTCAAGCTCCTTGTAATACTGTCTCCTCAGCAAGACTTCAATAAGAATCTGTCTAAAGGATAAAAGATCAGCTGAAAGTGGGGTGAATATTAAGAGGTACAGAGAATATACAGAAAGAAAGAGTTAATGTCTGGTTCATACAAGTTGTTCAGGGCAGAAGCCATGTTACTATCAATAAATTGTTCCGGAGTTGGAATGTTTAGTAAAAGGTAATAACAATGTAAAGATCATCCAGTAGTACAAAACAGAAGATGGCCTTAGGTCATGCAAGAGCATAAAGGATGAGGCCATCCTGGTAGAAAAAGGAAAATTCAACTGCAGTTTTCTGAACTAGAAAAAACCTACAAGTAAGGTTAAGTGAGGGGAGGAATAATGTTCTAAGAAGCTACTGAAGCTTCACCGTTTTGCTGTAATTAAGAGGCAATTGGATTTAATGTGTGTAGAAATGGAATAGGGTAACTCAAGCACTTGTTACAAAGGATGGAGTCTGTGACCCAAGAAATCACTTTCATTTCTTTAGTCTCTGCCCAAATCTGTGTTTGAAATAGAGTGGAGATTAGATGGTGTGAACTGCTTATAAAGGAATGTCACTGCCTTGGACAAATCTGAGGTTTCCTTTAGGTATCCATCAGGCTATGTCTCAAAGCCAGGGTAGAAGGCCAGCCATTTTAAAGTGGGTAGTTGAGTTCGGATGTGTCAGTAATTAAGAGTGTCTAATGAATTGCAAGAATTCATCCCACTTGCATGTCAGTGTGAATTGCTGACGTACATGTTTGTATGAAGTGCGAAGCTTCGGGTATGGAAAGGATTATAGGGAGATAGGCATGTTGCCTTTGTGGGTCAGAAAGAGCGCCTATAATGTGAATTATTGATAATAAGCACGCTCTTTTCTGCATCACTTCTGCTAGGGAGGTATTTACAGCTTGAGAAAAAAGGTAGTCATAAGGACTGACTATAGGAGGAAGTCTCAGAGCTACCTTCTCCTGATTTTGAGGAACAAAACATCCACGAACTGCAATATGGAGCATGAATTGGCATTTTAAAATGTAGTTTGCTTTTTGAATTTCTCACTTTCAAGTAAGGTATCAAAGCTATATGGGTATGAATCAGATAGTCTACAGCTTATCAGCTAAGTACAGAGAGGGGGGAGAGGCTGACCTCTTGGGTGTGTTTTTTTTTTTTTCCCCAAGATAGGTAATTCAAAACTGTCATATACTCTGCCACAAAACTTTACCTGTGTATTTTTAGATTTTGTAAACAATATTATGATTTCAAGATAGACTCTCTTAATGGTGGCCATTGATCTCTGTGGAGATAAACGATGTGTAGCATCATTCTTCCAACATTGCAGTGCTTTGCAGCATTTGGTGTCATAGGATATTTCTTGATTGCATCCTACTAGGATGACTCTTGTCTAGGTTGCACAGGCCAGCTTGGCAGCTGCTAGTGTGATAGTTGGTGTGGGCTAAGTGCCTCTTGGCGATCAAAATGAGCTTCCTGGAAACAACCTGGTAGTTGAAAGGTTCCCTAAACATGTTGAGGTTGTGAGAGCACCTGCATTTCTGTATTCCATTCAGAAATGTTTGGTTTAAAAGTGAATCTGATAACCAAATACAACAGTATTGAAGACCAAGGTGTGAATATTCATTGTATCAAAAGGTGTCTAAGTAGTTTGCAAATACAGATATGTAACTTAACATAGGTTGTGTTCAGCAGAATGGAAAACACATGGTTAATAAACAGAAAAGTTTCTAGAAGCAATATTATAGTTAAAATTAGGAGGAAAAATGGTGAAGTCCCTTAGTTAGTGAGAAGTAAAAAACCAAACACCTGACGCCCCACGCCAGAACTCTTCCCTGCTCCCAATAACCCTTCTTCTCATCTATAGCCTTTTTAGGCACAGCAGCCATGCAAGTAATTGAAGTTCAGTAGAAGCCTGTAATGAAAAGTCTAACATCATGTAGCTGCTTTCATTAATAATATCGTTGTCTTTTGTCAGCTTTAATAGCGATTGGGTTTATGCAGCTGGAAAAAGTTAGACACAGATAGACAGGCAGGCAAGTATATTTACTGTCAATTGAGTTAAAAAGAATGGCAGCTTCACTTTAAATGCATCGAACCTGATGCTTTATTCACTTTTTAGGTTTACTTTAAAAATTTTGTATGTGAGCAGTGTCAGAAGTTTGACTAACAGAACAAAAAGGTAGTTGTGGAGGACAAAGGTTGTGGCCTGCTGGGAACTACTGTTTGTTTTTTGCTATAAAGAAAAAAAAACTTTATGACAACCCGAGAGAGCTATAAATCAAAGGAAAAATTGAAATCGCTATTAATATTTGGTGAAAGGAAACACTATTTTTACTGTTGGATTAATCACTTGATTAAATATATTGCTCTAACAGGACTTTGAAATATGTGCTGTTAATTAGTATGTTAGAGTGCTTTTAAATTCACAACTCTGAAGCGTTACGTAATATTGACATATATGTCAATGCATCCCCTGACAATCAAAAATTCTTAATGAGGCTTCTCTGAGTTATTGGTGGACAAGGAGTGCTGGTTAAGTGCTGATCACTGGAGCCAAAGCCATCAGTCATTACTATGGCACAAGCAGGCGTTCTGTTATTGAAAGTCCTAGTTACCTTTTTTCCCCTGTGCTGAAGTTTTACTGTAAGTTATCTTAACGTTAATTATTCAATAATATGCTACTGAAAACATACGTTGTAATCTTACCCTTGTGTTTTTCATCAGTGCGATTTAATGCTTCATTAATTAGTGGTTGGCTGGAAGTAAATGATCATCAGGTGTCAATCTCCACAAGATTCATTGGTTTGCTCTTCACTGCCAGATTAGAAAGTGATTGGAAATTATTTCCATTGTTTCTTTATTCTTTCTACTTATAGCAGACTGATTAAGCTAAATGATAGCAGTTTATTAGCAGTGTTTAGCTGTAATCTGAAAATAAGGAAATACTTGCTCTGTTGATGGCTACAGTGTGGTGGCTAGTGCAGTGGAAGCACAATGACACTCATAAGTTCAGTCTTCACTAGCTTTTTTTTAATTCTATAACTTATTATTTTGAGAGTCAGCGTGTAGGATTAGTAAAGAAAGTGAATAAAAAAGTATAGATTCTTGTCTCTGTGGCACCCTGGCAACTGTCATTCCACTATGTATAGGTAGAGGACGTTCTCAATTCAAAACAAATAATCAACCTCAAATACCAGGTTCCCGAAGGGCACAGTGGCAACTGACAGCATTTTTTCTTGCTCACTGAATATTTTTCAAATATGTTGCTCTAACAAAATTAATCTTTGTTAATAGTATGTCAAGTTAAATGGAAATGGTTAGGAAGCAAGAGACTGCCAGCTGCTAACTTCATTAACTTCATTAAGTGCTGACTACCTTGTATTAATATATACTGGGAGCAATACCAAACAAACTTTTAACCTTGGGGGGTCTGCAGTGGAAGGATAGATTTGAACTGATGGAGCTGAAGTCTGTCTTGAGACCAATTTTTATTATTTGCTGCTTTTAGCATTATTTTGCTGTAGGATTGCACTAATAAACATGCTTCAACTCTAAGAGTATGTTAGTAGATCTATTTTTGTCTTGACTTTGATTAGTTTTTATCGAATATTACGTTGCCTATAGTAAATACAAATTGGAGTTGGGGGGAAAAAAAATGGCAATGACCAAATTTGATAAAAACAAAATGCTATAGTCTGCTTTTTTGCTTAGTAGTTAAGGAATATATACTAAATTCTGATAGTTGTGTACTAGCCAAAGTACCTTTGTATAAAGCATGCTTCATTGGAAAAACCCTCTTTTTCATCTGAATAGTTGTCTGACAAGCAAATATTACAGCTTTACAGTGTTGACATTCATCCTTGGTTATCAAGTACTGCTATTAAGAAAAATAGTAAAAAAATAAATAAATAAAATAAAAAATGATGTTGAGAGTAATCTGGTCAAAGCTTTTCTTTGCTACTTGGTAAAGTAATATCATGTGAATGCAGAAAAATGACAACAATTGTGATTCCTTTTATTTTAAAATGTTGAGAAACCCTACTGCCTATGAAGATGTTAATTTAGTCTTCACTGTAAGGTTCCAGAAGAGTGTGGTGAATTTGGCTTAATAATAATAATAATAACTTGTATGATTTTTTTAAGGCCACAGATTAAATACTGAGTGCTCATTAAGTGAGTCCATCCCGAAGAGCCATGTGATTATATTTTTGAAGGCTATCATAATATCCATAAAATTTGAGTCATGTGCATGTTTAGCTTTTGAATGCTTGATTTTGCCACTTCGTTACTTTCAGTTCAGTATTGTTTTGAGTATAATAAATTTTGCTTTCCTTTGCACTGTGCAATATGAATCTCATTCTGCTTCTAGGCTGCACAACTCTGATAGTATTTAGAAAATGGGAGTTAAAAAAGGCAAGCAGAGAACAACTCTCTGTATGTTTTCTGTAATAGCCTTCTAATGGAAATGTATGAATGCATAGATAATGGAATTCTCTACTAAAGATTATTCTTTTGTTTTCTCTTTGACCTTGGTGGCTTTTTATGACCATGTAACGTAGCATCAAGAAAGTGCCTTGGCTGTCAAAAGCTGTTACTATTGTTAGCGATGAGTAGACTCCATGCAAACTATTGACATTTCATTCTCTACAGCATGTGCCATATAAAAATACATTAATGACAGCACTTGTGTTCTGTAGCTATGCTTTGATGTTGTGACACTTTCACTGTGCCTACTGTGTCTTGAAAATTCACTTTGTGAAATTTGGTGTGAAAAAAATCTAAGTTTGGGAGCACCTCATGATAATTTAATGAGCATATGGGCCTGTTTTTTTTAAGGTTTCAATAAAGAAGAAAGACTAATGCACTTAATGACTTGAATAACTGTGAATACATAAGGATGAAATGACTGTGTATCAGAAATTTTACTGGTTGGGTCTGTCTGTAGAAAAGTGAAGTGAAGACTACTCAAACGAGAGGAATTTAAGAGTGAATGACAGATTCCTAAACTCTACCCAAGGGAAACCAGTGTATGTTTAGGATTAGGTGTTGGAGCATCTGAAGGTGGTCATGGTGCAGCTTCCTGAAGAATGCAATGATGATGATTTTTGCAAGGTGATTTTGACCAGGTCCCTCTGTAATCTGCTTGCCAGAGTTCTCGTGTAAAACTGAAATAATGAAATGATTCCTTTTGTAAAGCACTTGGACATCCCTTGATATAAGAGTTAGCAAATATCCTTACTAGTATCATGTTACAGAGTTTAGGGTTGTCTCATGAGCTCACAATTCCGTCAGAAATTCAAAGTCTTCTCATGCTATGCTTTATAGCTACTGTAATAGATTTGGGTGTATTCCCTTTAAGTTGTGGATATTTAAGAAATTATATCCTCTGTATGTCAGCCCCTTTGTACACAATAGTTTATTTACTAAATTGTTTTACAGTGCAGAGTTCCTGAGAGGACTTAATTTGGGACTGATCTGTTAGATATCTGACTGGAAATACCTTAGCTTTGTTGGAAATTAATAGGTACTCATGTCCTATTGGCAAAACAGTTGAAGTATTAAATGAAATGCTGAAGCAAGCATGGAGGAGAAGATGTAGATACCAGTAAATGCAGATTAAGTAACTGTATGTACTTGTTTTTCTTTCTTCAGAAAATAACATACTCCTTTGTCATACCTAGTGCATGTACTTTTCCCTGCCTCCCTTCTTCCTCCCCCCCCCCCCCCACCGTTCTTATTCCTGCTGTCACCCTTTGTCAAAGACAGTGCTGCTTTCCACCCTCAGTTAATCAGTTTGGCTAATACAGCAGGCTCTTCCTAGCCCAGTTGTTGCATCAGGGGATTGCCGTAAAGGTTCTCCCATGTGAAGTCCATACATGAATAAATGCAAACGCTTTCGTCTACATAAGTGGCACTTTGTCTTCTATCTCCTGTTCTCTACCTGTTTTTCATGTGCCCTGGCTTTGCCTCCTAGTTCATAGGCTCCTGAATACAGATGGAAAACCTCAACTTGAAAGAAAGAGGAATTAATTTGATGTGACCCCCACATACCTCTATTTGAGGTAGCAAAATCAGTAGTAAGAGAAAGGAGTCAGAAGAGGAACTGGTATTTAGGTGCTTAGAATTACTTAATGTCCAATTTGCAAATAGATAGCGTAGTTGTTCATGAATCACCGGAAAGTGTTTCTTTCTTTATTATCAGTTGTCCTGGCATGGTTTGCTGTTACATGATTTTCTCTCTATCTTTTGTTTTATGCAGAAAAGTAATGATCTAGCACTCCACATTGTAAATGAAAACCTCTTAGCTGTAATGCAACAAAATATTGTAGGAAAGCTTCTGTGTGTGCTAACAGTAGGATAACTTAAAAAAGAGTTCAAAAATGTGGTTGCACTTTAAAGGCTTCCTTTTTTGTGATTAAAAATGGTTAGAAGAGCAGTTCCAGATAACATATGGCTCTGAAATGGGTAAAGCATTTACTACTGTGTGAACTGACATTCTACAGTGACAATCTGTTTGTACTGTAATAGCTCATATTCTTCATATGCGTTGATTCTGTAACACAGGCTGGTGTTCTAGACAAAGAATTTTAACCTCTTGCTGGAGCTGTGGCATTACTTGTAACTTGCCATGTGAGGTAGTCAGTGCTGCTTAACCACTGAGATAAGCACATTCTGGGGCTTTTTATGCCTTTTATCAGGTGAGGTCTTTGGGGATTTTTAATGACTTGCTCCAGCTGCATTGTATGCCACTCTAGGTGTCTGTCATTACTACAGCTCCATTCCTGCCTACACTGTTGCTGCAAGTTGGTATCTGAAGTGGCTGGTTCCTCAAAATATCCTTGGTAAAATATAAAGCATAGAAACAGAGCTCCACACTGCAGTAGCATCTATTTTAGTCCTTTTCCTTTTTTCCCCCCTTTTTCTTTTTTTAAATTTAGTTAAGTTTCCTTAATGCTGTTTTGATCCAGCTTACTTGGGGAATCCCTGATCTGAGTGGTACTCAGAGACCTGAGAGGTTCTTCAGAATCAGTGTGGCTAATAGGTTTGCCTCGTATGAGTTTTAAGTGCAGTATTTGTGAAATGTAGTAGCCAGATAGCAGTGTCCCAGATTATTGCTGGACAAGCATTATGGGTGTGAATGTATATTTTTAGTGATATTTACTAGAATACCCTTTTAAGCAAAAATATCCATGCCTGGCATGTGTGACCAGACGGAATTAGTTCTGAGTGTTCCTACATAACGAGTTTTCTAATTATTTAAAGGATATAGCGAATGGTTCAGAGGTGTACTGAACTGCTCAAAGTAATTGCTGTAATTGTAGCTACTGATCCATGGCAATTATTGATGTATTTTGTTCAGTGATCTTTTTCTCACCTCAGCAACTCTGGGTGATGCATCTGCTGAGTTCATGCCTGCCCACTAAGAAGGATATATAAATATTTTTTTCTTTCCTGCGGCTTTGACAGACTCTCAGCTCGTGCTTTGTTAGTGATGAGTAGACTGTATTTAAAGACAAAATTAACTGACTTCTCATGGCAGTCAGTTAGCCCCTGTATGGAAAGTAGTGACCTTAGCTACTTCTGGCCCTTTCCTTTCACACACAGCAGGCTATCTGTAAATCCTGTTCTGGAAGAGGCCAAATGTACTTGGCTAGTCTACTCTACCTTTGAAACCTTGACTTGTGGAGGGGTGACATCTTTCTATTCCATGAAGCATTCCACTGCTATCATTTTTTTGGAATGGATAGTGCAAAGTTGAATAACTGTAGTGGTCTGTTCTGTAACAAATGTTGCAGTTGTACTACATTGCTGGAGTGGTACTGAAATGACATTACTACTTCCCTCACTACTACTAGCAACTTTATCAGTCAATACTTTTGACTGAATTGAATTCTGCTTTGGATCCTGTATGCGAAGACAGTGGAGCATAAAATTACCTTTGCTATGCTACTTATGATGGTAAAATAAAATTATGAATGTCCTAAGGTATTTAATAATTCTATGTATGGTTTGTAGAATAAAAAGTAATTTGCCAGAAGGTTCTGGTATTGCTAACTACATATATGTATAACTACTGTAACTGTATATCACCCCTTACAATAATGCCAATTTAATTTGAGTAATACACTTGCATTATTTTAATTGGAAGGTTCTGAAGTGAGAAAGATTTTGCATTAACTTCTAAAATGGCTGTGAATGGCTATCTTGATGGAAGCAAATTGAGAAATTAGTGTAGTTTCTGTTGAACAAACTACTTACTGAAAGTCAGTAAGTCATGACTATGTAATGTTCCAGCTGATTGTATATGTATTCAATAACTTGGAGGGGAAAAAACAAAACATGATGTTACTTATTTCCTCAAGTTGAAAATGAGCCTTCAGTGATGAAGAGACTTCTGATGTGAAACTGAAGTCCCTAATGAATAGCAAACTTGCAGCTGGGCCTGTGCCCTTTTAGAAGAGGAAGGTAGTATTACAGCTCTGAAATGCTGGTATATACCTGTTATCAACATATGTATATGTCCAGATATACACAGTAGAGATTTATTTTAGGGTATTCTTGATACTACTTGTATCAAATATTGAGCATATTCCAGCCAATTTTATGAACTGAAGTACGTTTACGAATAGCTTGCTTTTTTCCACAGTTTGTTTTTATTGCTTTACAAGAATAGTTATTTCCTATGATCAAATACATTCTTTAAATAAGGGAAAAAAAAGTGCCAATATGCTTAGAGAGGGAGTAGCATCTTTTAAAACTGTTAGGATTAGGAAAATCTCTGTCCGCTATTTCTTCTCAGTCGTCTTCTCTGTCAGCTCAATATTCTCATAAATTTTAATGGCACTTTCATCTGTATAATACAGATACCTTTTTTTGCAGAAAAAATACACACTTTGAAAAAAAAATCTGGTGGTGGGGAAAATATTAGTTCAGTTTTAACTGTGATAATTATATACCTGTGGCTTTAAGGTCTGAACACCGTTTCTGAGTAGCGTCCAGAAAGCTATTTCATCTTCTGTTCTTTGTCCAGATATCTGCAGGGATAAACTCTGAAGAGCAGCGCTGTCATGTTTCACATAAGCCAGTTAAAAGGTATCTGGCTAATAGATGTTGTCATTAAGTATCTCCAACCAGTGAAACTCAACTTCTTCATGGATGGTTTATAGTGATACTGTGTAGTTCACCGGATTAAATCCTAACCCTGTTAAGGGTGGAGGCGATTTAAACCAGTTGGATGCTCTTCCCTCTCCTCTGTTTCTGAGGATTTTGGCTAAGAAGCCATAGGAATGCTGCTGCTTGTGAAGGTCTAACTTCAGTGAAGGTATCGATGATGTGAAAATATGATTACTTCTCTCAGTATTTTACACTTTAATTTTCACATCTGTTCTGTGGCCCTCCATGCAATAAGGATGAAGACTCCTATAGTATTTTGGGCTTCGTTGTATCATTTTATGTAGCTTCAGTGGTAGTGCTTCTCCCTACCTGAAATTTTGCAGAGTTACCAATGTGCAATATAAAATGTAACTGTTGTTACTTTATAACCAAGCCTCTCCAACGGTGTTTTTTAAAGTAACTTTCTGCTGGGAGTAACTGTCCCAATGAAGCCTTGTTTCTGAGTACTGCTTACAAAACAAGTGAGGTTTTAAGCTGGAAAGCCTATCGGCAAGGAGACTCTTCATTGTTGGCTGTATTCACGCACCCTGTGTACGAGCTTTCAGGCAGCTGCCCTGATAACTTAACTTTCTTCTAGTCTGGATGGTCTTAGTGGTTTGAGGGTTCCTTTATGTTTAGCACAGACTACTGAAGGAGTCAATAAAATAACTTCTAGCCAGAAGAAACAGAAGAATTGCCACAGAACTTTGTGCTTTTCATTACACTTCTTGCTTCATTTCCTTTTCTCCTCCTTCATGTAATGTCTGACACCTATGGGATAGGAAATAATGCAGAATAGGAGATGTCTTTCCTTCCTCAGTGTCTTTTTCTAATTTTTAAAATAGTAAATTTGATTGAGAGGTAGCATGTAAGCGTTGATAAAATGCTTGAGGACTGACACTTGAGTGCAAAATGTTTGTAGTAAAACAGTTTTCAGCATGTATAAAACATGACTTCTTTTTAAAGTTTGGAGACAGTGTTCTGTGACCTGCTTGGTTGATTGTAGCATGGCCCATTACTAAAATGTTTTAATTCTGTTTTGGCTTAATTATTTGAGACACAGTGTTTTAATAAGATTAATTTAATCTGAATATAATCAGTATTTTTGAAGGCATGAATGTTTATGCTCAAATTGGTATTTAAAACCAAATTGTTACCCATGCTTTTCAAACATTAATTTGCTATTGCAAGAAAGGTTAGTTTCTTTTTTGAAGTCAAAGTATGGTTTCTAAATTTCTCTCTCTCCCTTTGGCCGGCGAAATTCAGTCTTGCATAATACAGTGGATGCAGTAACTTCAATATCAAAACATTGAATGTTCTTTTAAGTCAGAGTAGTTTGTGTGCTTTGGTGTATGCCATATGGAAGCTTCACAGTACAGTTGCATAGCAGTCACTTCTTCTTTAAGTTGTATATAGTTTGCTTGCTTACAAATAAAAATAATCATCCTGCCTACTAACTGGCATCTATTTCTATTTTCATTGTTAGCGGTATTTGTGTATTTGTGTTTTTTTTTTTTTTAAGAAAAAGCATAATCTGATAATGAGATTTGTTTTGAAACAGATTCTTAATTGCAATGAAATACAACACCTTTGTGTTTTCCATTAGCATATGTATATAATAAAAAGAGATCCTTCAGCATTCCAAATTCTATTTATTATTAAGCTATAATAGGTATGTATCTCCTTGAAGAACAGGTGAGTAAGTACAGTGCATAGTATGAACGGCTGTCAGAATAAATGGGCAATAAAGGAGACTTTGTAGGGCTCCTGCTTTGTTTGCTTATGAAAGCTAGGCGGCATGTACCTATCACAAAAAAGACTCATACCAAGGAGTAGTCCACAAAGCCAGGATGCTTGTGTTTAAAAATGAATGCATTTGAATTATAATATTGCCTGTCATACGTTTAGGAATAACTCCATAGCTAGCAGAGAAGCTTTAAAAATAAGATTGCCAGCCTTCTAATGCGTCCTTACTTCAAAGATTTCAACATCTGACCTAAGTGTGCTGTAAATCAAATGAAAATCAAATTATAGCAGTGTAACTATTGTCTCCAATCCTGATACACTGCAAGGAAACAAAAGAGAAATAAAATTTATTTTTATTACAGGAGAGTCAGCACTTGAAGGACATTGCTTCTAGTTGGCTAAGTGGTGGAGACTGGAAAGAGTGCTTCTATAGACAAATTCAGTATGTTTAGATCTATAAGTATAATGATATTTAGGATTAAGTTCTGTGATTTTAGTGATACTTAGTTTGCTACAGGAATACATTATCATGTGAAATTTGCACTGCTATATAAAACTTTGAATGTTTGAAAGTATAATTTATAAGAAAATTGTCTTGCTTTGACAGACTGACTTTCTTACTATCCAGTGAAAGCAAGAACGAGGCTCCCAGTTTCTTCAGTAGTTACTGTGTTTTAAGCTATGTTTGCCAAGGCCATTTCTAAATTTTCATGAAAAATACAGCTGATTGCCCAATTCCATATACTTTACAGTAAGTATCAGAATATTACACATGAATTCAAGTTTCTTGAAAATTATAAAGCATGATATCCCCAAGGGAAACTTACAGGAGCATAAGTTTAATAGCGAGCCAAGAGATTGCAATGAATACTTCCCAATTTAGAAGCTGAAAGAGGCCTTATGTTTCATCCGGGTAGTGGTAGTCAAAATCTGCTTGAGGTTATTCACACTTTAAAGATGATTAATAAAAAAAAAAGTTCTCTGAATTCTCTGGTTTGGTCTCTAATCCACTTAGTTGTTGGAGAGGCAGAAAATCTTTAAGTACACTGGATAACCATTTTATTTGACCGAAGTTATAGCCAGAGATTGCATTAAGAGGGGGAAATTGTTGTTTTTATTTTGTGTCTATTAAGTCATGTGTTCTTGGCTTCATTTGCTCTATGAAGATTGAAAAAAAAGAGAGAAGGAACTCTGTCCTCAGGGTTTTTGACACTGGAGAGGAAAATGGAAACTCATAATGTCACGTGGGTGTCTTGTTTTCTGTTGATTGTCGGCTACATTGAAACATAGGCTCTGATGGTGATCTTGCCTACAGATTGAAATCTTTTTGCTAGTTAAATAGTGATTTCAAGATAAGGAAGCTTCTAGCCCATCACTGATAATTAATGATTAATGCCATCAGTCGCAGGCTGACCACTTAAGATATATCAAAATGATTTAAAAATATTCTCATTTCAAAGGTAATGTAGAGGTAGTGTTGGCCAAAAATTTATTTTATGGCACTGAAAGTCAGTTATAGACATATAGTTGTATATAATTTTTTTTTCAGAGGGAACTTTAATTGGGTTAAAGTCAGGCTTAGAAACCTGGGCACAAATTTAAATTCCATTTAAACAGAAGAAAAAAGTTTTTTGTGGTGAGGATGGACAAGTAGTGGAAGAGGTTGCCCAAAGAGGTAGTGGAGTCTCCAGCCTTGGAGATATTGAAAACCCAACTGAACGTGGCCCTGAGCATCCTATTCTAGTTGACCTTGCTTTGAGCAGGGGAATTGGACTAGACTGGACTTCTGGAGGTAGCTCCAGAGGTGCCTTACAGCCTCAGCTATTCTTTAGTTCCGTGAAACCAAGATTTGTAAAACTTCCTCATTCATCAGTCCAGAAAAACTTCTGCAAGATCTTTATTCAAATTTCAAAGTGAGCTTGAGTTGTGTGCATTTAAAAACTGTATGATTTCCATTTAGACCTTTGATAGTTTTCCATCAACATGCTGTAATGCATTGGAGTAAATTAATATGTTAAAACATACTGATTTGACACTGTCTTTGCTGTGGAACATGCTTGTGTGTTAAATTCTCAAGCCAAGTGGAAGAAACTAATTAATATATGGAATGTATGCAAGCTTAACTAGCTTGGTAACTTTTCCTAGTTTCTTATACTTGCAAAATAGAACTGAGAAGTCTTTCAGTGTCCAGAAAGAGGATTCAAAACATTCCCTAAGGAAAAAGTGTTCACCCCAAAATACCCAGACTGTAATTGTCTTTTGGAATAGCTGAAAATGGGGAGCAGATTCACTTTAGTCTCTTGCATCGCAAGTAGCGTGCTGACGAAAAGTCGCTAAACTACTGGCAGTAATAACTTTGTTAGACAATAAAAGTGTACCTGCAAATGGAAATTAATGGACAGACATCTTATTCGTAGGATATTAGGATCAAATTTTTGATTCTTCTCATTCAGTTAATGTAAAACAGCTAAACCTTTAACAGTCTTTAATGTGGTACTGTGATTTAGTAATGAGAAAAATGGATACCTAAGTTGGGCAGGATGAGGAGGCATCTGGTTAGTTCTGTAAAGGCATTCTGGATACAAAGTAACATGAAATTTTCTATCCTTGTTTTGATGATGGGTTATTGTCACGAAAAAGAAATCTGTCAGTTAACACAGATGGTTTCCCAGGGGATAGTTTTATTTTAGATTCAGAGAAATGAGACATCCTGCAGTTCAATGTTGCATCTCACAAAATTTAACTAAAAATTTCTTAAAAAGAATAATGAGAAATGGAGGACTTACTGTAAAATAATAAGCAAGTCCTATTCCTTTACACTTTTAAGAAGTTCACTCATGGACAAACAAATAAGTAAAAAAAAAAAAAAAAAAAAAACTTACAAAAAATCGATACAAGGAAAAATCACTTAGGAATTTGAATGGATCCAAGGAACAACTTTTTTTTTTTTTTTCCATGAAAGAATTCTTTACCTGTGTGTTGTTTCAGTAACTATGAAAACCAAACCATTCTGTACTGAATAGGAAATGTTAATTTCCTGTCAAATAACTGTAGTTTAGGTTAGCACATCATTCATAAATTGTGATAGAAGAATGTATGCTTTCTTTCCAAAAGAACGTGGCTTTTGTTTCAAGAGGCAAGTCCAAGTCCTAATATTCATCAGTATGTCAGAATGTTGTCAAAAGGATGGAGTCAGGTTTTTATTTTTATGTTTTTGGAAGGACCTCTTCTGTACTGGGAGCTTCATATTTCATGTTTTGATTCATGGTATGAATGAGACAAGAAGATGAAAGTCAGCCATGCAAAACTGCGGGGTCAACCAGTCACAATTTTAGCCCTTGAATGTCCAAGTTCCTGGTACAGTAAGGATTAGATAGGGCTTATGTGATGCATCTGTTCTGCTGACCACCCTTTTGGAAGTTTGTTATCTAGTGAGCGTGCTTGGTGAGAGTGCTCTTCTGAATGCTCTTAATGTGTTGATAAAAATATCTCAGGGATTTGAAGAAGTCTGGTGCAAGTCTCCAACTAAAAAAATTATTGAGAAGGTGTTATTTAAAAGTTAAGCTTTCACTTTCCACTTCTGATATATGACAAAAGTAACTGAAGGAACTTTTCAGAGTGCTAAACTTCTTGGTTTGTTGATTCTTGCTTTTAACAAAGTGATTTGCAAGCTAAATGAAATTTTAGAAGTTTGCCTTGGACAACTTATTTCACCAGCTATATGTCATATAGCAGTTAAATATCTTCTAAAGAATTATTTTGATATGTGTATATTTATGGGAGTTAGCTGTTTAGTTATTTCTTGGTAATTGGGGAAGGCTGGATATATGAAGGGAATTAATGTTATATTCAGTAATAGTAGGTAAGAATGACGTTGTATTCAATGTTAGTTGTGTAACTGATTGATTTCTAGTTACTGTTAGATTGACCCAGGAAGGGACAGTGGTGGAAAACTGTTCCGAAGGGTGTTTTTCGGAAAATTGTAGGGGATGGCATGGATTTACTTCCCTGTCTGTTATCTAAGGTTTCTCAGGATGCTGGGTGTGGGGGGAATGCTTGAATATTTGTATTCCTGCAGCTCACTGAATATTTTAAATCCCTGTCAAGAATATTGCTTGAAGCAGTGCCACTAGAAATCTGTAATGTTTGCAGACTGTTGCATGTGCAAGTAGAGTTAAGCAGATGTGTCCAGAAGAGAAACCAATCCATTAAAAAAAATTAGAAGACATTTTTATTTAAAAACCAACCCCGCCCCCAACCACCTTGCCATCATTCACTTGTGTTAGACAGCTATTTTCAGTCAGCTAATGACAGTAGTAAGGCAGGTGCCCGGTAATGGAACTAAATAACTATGACTATTGCTTGCACAGAGGGACTGTAACGCTAGGAGGAAATTAAGGGGTAGAAAACCTCACAAAAGAGGAAGGTACAACACAAAGACAATGATGTCTAGGTCTCTCAAATGAGCTTGGATTTGGGGTTATTCCAGGGGTATTCTTCCTTTCCTGTCACACTGCGCATGGATTGAGAGCAGCTGAAGTTATCACAGTTAAAAGTTGGGAATAGGGCAGTGGATCTTTGTTTAACAGTGTCTCATTGGTAATGTGGCACTGAACAGGGATTGCTCTAATACCATGCAGGTCAGGGGAAAAAAACTTGAGCTTGTTTTGGATGGTCTGTATGTGGGCGTGTGGTACCCCAAACTGTTCTGCATGAGGCACAAACTTTGTTCCAACTCCAGCAGTATTATCAGATAGGAGTATTGTTTTCTTGTAATACAATTATCTGTTTTGTATTTAAAGTTACACCTTACTCTGTGTATAAAGGCACAATTAAGGAAGTGCATCACACCAGTTTCAATAAAGAAAAATAATTTCAAAAATGCTTGCAATGAAAGTATTTAAATTTTTAAAAATAGCTTGATCACAGCCAGAAAGCTGGCATGTATCACCTCATCATGTTAGAGTAAGAAGTTTGAAATCTTAAGTGCCTATGGACAAACGATCACTATTCCATACCAGCACTAGCCTGTTCCTTGTAAATTAAGGGCTGCAATTTTATGTGCTGCACTGAATTCTGAATCCTGTTTTATCTTTTCATGCAGACTGAAGGAATGTAAGAAAACTAGCTTAGGTGGAGCCTGAAATCTTAGGTTTGTACTCAGTGTCTTAGTCTTCTGAGGGCTTCAACCAAAAATACCAACTCTAGTGTGCCGTTCTTCTGTGCTAACGGGAGATCGTTGCATTTGCACAGCTCCATTCACCTAAGACTTAGCTCGCTTTACAGCGCACCGGAGCTGCGATTCTACTGCAGAATATACCCATTTAGGAAAGCTAAACTGAGTCATGAGGTTCACAGTGCAGACAAAATTCCAGCT
The DNA here is from genome assembly GCF_040807025.1 of Struthio camelus. Classification (NCBI taxonomy): domain Eukaryota; kingdom Metazoa; phylum Chordata; class Aves; order Struthioniformes; family Struthionidae; genus Struthio; species Struthio camelus. The sequence continues at coordinate 5,597,013 of NC_090947.1, read as the reverse complement.
GCCTACCTTTCTGAAAAGAAACTGCTTCAGAGCCCCGGTTTTCTTTATGCTTCTTTTCCTGCAGCTGGTGTTGTCTGTAAAGATGAATATGTTGGAGAGAAGTCTCATCTCCAGTGTTGCTGCTCCTCATAATTGGATGCTGAGCTTTTTGGAAAGAGTATCTGATCTCATCTGCCCAGAGTGCATCAAGAATGCATTGTTCAGCAAGGAGAAATAGAGCAGGGAATGTAACTGAATCATTCACTTAGTTTTTCAGACACTCAGGACTGCAGCCTTCACTCTGTGAAATGGTAATCAGATTCAGAATGCTCTTTTATGGTAAGCAACAGCAGAGATAGAGAAAGAAGCAAGAGGGAAAGAAAGAGAAAGGGAGGGGAAAACCTCCCCAAGCCTTTGAGATCATGAACGCAAGGCTCAGATCTTTGTGTACAGAAATTGTGTGGATCTTCACAGGTGCTTCAATAGGAGAAACTTTCGTAATATATTCTGCAAGATTGTATCAGTCCCTGGCAAATGTCTTTTGTGAAGATGTGTAAGGTAGCTTACATTCTGTTTATAATTTTATATGGCCTTACACTTCCTGTGCAGCACAGTATGCTGCAAGTTGATATAGGAAGGAGGAGTTCATTATCCATTGCAGTATTGGTATAACCTACTGTGGAGTTTAATACTTTTAAGTTGCATCTTAACAATTTCTCCCTATTTTAATAAAGGCTTGCTTTCTCGTTGTGTTTTAGTTTTTACTCAATCATTTTCTAAAACATTTACCTGTCCACTATTTATTAAGCTTTCAGGTTTCAGGTTAAACTTTATTTGTGAGAAATATATTACCCATCGCTGCTATTTACAGTATTGTTTTCTTGCATTTATAGTTTAACCCCAATAAATAACATTAGAAGCATTCATATCTCCCTCAGTTTATCAAGCTGAATGTGTGAATTTCTTTCGATCTGCTCTTGCAACTTGAGCAATCCATTCCCTTGTGCGTTGCTAGTGTTCTTCCTTAGTTTGGATTCATCCTTCTGACATTTAAGTAACAAGAATTTTGTGTGTGTTTTAAGAGGTCTTACTTGGTGCTTTGTAAAGTGATGTTTTCCATTCTGGACTGATGCATTTTTCAGGCTGTAGTTTCACAGATGGGGATGAGCCAATCTAGCAGCTAGCTGCTGCTGAAAGAGGAAGGTCCTATTTCTGTCCCAGGTGCTTAGCTTGCACTGATCCTGCTCATGTGAGCCCATTTAATGTGTTAACTCAGGAAATTTAATTAAAAGGGGGGGGGCATGCCACTGCACTACCAAGTTGAATTGGGGCACAGCAGGACCAGTGAGATCTGTCTGAGGGAAAGGGCAGGACTGGAGCTGGTGAGAGGAGAGAGTGGGCATCCTGAAGAAACTGGGTTAAGGCAAAAAGTTACATTGGCTCAGTGTTCACGTAGCTATAGCCAAAGTTTGAAGTAGCCTTTTTCTTAGCCACCTTATGCTGTTTTTTCATATAAAAAGGAAAACATGCAGGTCACTTCGAACTGTTAGCTCCTGCCTGCCCCACTGTCTCCAGAGTTTAGCAGAAATTATTGTAGTTAGCTGCATAACCTATTGATTTGTGGTATTAAACTTGATCCTATTTCTCTCACTCTTATTGAAAATGACATCCAGTTTTAGTGCTCCAATTTTGCCTCTGTACTGGCAGTGCATGCTCATCTGCTTGTCATGATGCTTTATAAGAATGCTATTTGTCTGATAATTGTTTATGGAAATATTAAATAATACTTGTCCCCAGTTGATCTTTGGAGAGAGAGTAGCCTTCACCAAATTAACAGTTCATTTTTCAATATAAGGCACTATATATTTTTTTCAAGTGACAGCTTTCCTGAAATGTTTCACTGAAATTTAGATGGACTGAGTTCACCTTGAACACCAGTTACCTTACAGAAGTATTTCTGCACAGTGTATTTGGTAGAGCAGTTGATGTGTTTTTTTTTTTTTAAACAGTTGTATATTTTAATTGACGTTTTCTGCAAAAATTATTTTAAAGCTTTGCATGCTTTCAGGATCACATTAGATTTTTGAAATGGCCTGGCTGCTCTATCTGGCTTTTGAAAATATAGCTGCAGGCATTATTTGTACTGTTATTTTGAGTGTTGCTGCGTTCTAGTCAGGCAGTACCAAGGTTAGTGTTGTTTAAAATCCTACCTAATGGATTTACCTCTCCCCCTCCCACCCCCGCTCTTTTATTATTCTAGAGTGAACACATATTTTGAACAATTTTTTTCTCAGTCCTGTTTCTACTAATGGGCCACCCTGCACTGTGAATTTCTATAGGTGGGGTTCAAGGAAAGGAGGGAAAAAATTTATTCTTGTGAGGATCTTTTTCATTTACAAGATGAATGACTTACACCACCCAGTATCTCTATTGGAGCTGGTCTGAGTTTCTGGAATAGTGTGCTATTCAAGCACATACTGCAGCTGTTTAGTAAAAATCTTAACTCTAAGTTCATTTTAAAGTGTTACTTAATTCTGCTCACTTAGATTGAGTTGGTCAAGATTGGGCAGAATGCCTCTTACCCTGTTTAAATGAAAATCAGATGAGAACGCTGCTGCCTGCTGGGCGCTCTGCAGAGTTGGCCCCGTGATGGAAACAGTGGCCCAGTTGGCCATTGGATTCCTATGGATGCAGTATTTGGCATTCAGAACTCAGGCGTTCTTTAATGTGTAGCTATACTGAGATTATACATGAAAGTGAAAAGGGCATATAGTTATAGTTGTGCTTTGATAATGTTTTCAAATGCTAAGGGTCTAAGAACTTGCTTTGGAACAGGAACAGTTTGGGTTTTGAGCTTTACATCATCAGTTTTTTGGAGGGGAGGAACTGTATTTTATTTTCCTTGGGAAGTATGTGTGGACTGTTTTGTTAGAAATCAAGTATCACCAATTAATAGTTCCAAGTTTAGGAGCATATATGGATTTAAAAGATATCGATTCCAGATTTGCTTTAATGTACCAATATGCATGTGCCTTCACTGAGGGGAAAAAAATGCCTTATTCTAACTTTTCTGCTTTTTAAAAATAGGATATTCATTTTGAAGATCAAATTATAGCTTATTCATCAAGTTCTTTGTAGAAGTGGGGGGGGAATGCTGTTTTACAAAGATCTTTCCTGTACACCATTTAGCGCTCACACAACGTCTTTATCATATTTGTTGCATGTTTTTAATAAATAAAGTTCACAGAAAATAAACAGAAAAGAAAGCTAGAAAAGGAGTTGGAAGCCAGCTACCACTTTGGACTACTAACTGAATTTTTATTAGTGGAATGTAGTTCAGAGAAGCTGAGATACTTCGTGAATCCTTCATCTTCCTGCTTACAGTTGTAAAAGGCCATAAAATGTGAATTTAGGTGGAGCTCAGCTTCAGCTGCTGCTCATGCCCAGTTTCTTGTTTCAGGGCAAACTCAGAGTCTCAAGGCTCATCTTTTGCAAGTATTTTGCCTAACTATGCGAGTTCACAGGTTCGGGACTGTGAATTTAATGCTAAAATACTTGATTTATATATGTTGTTTCCCTGATCTCCTAGTTCATATTGGAATAACTCTTCTAACATGAGAAAACTGAACGATATTCCTCAGCTTTCTGGAAAGTAGGTTCAAATTTAGTTGTGGTTCCTTGTATACAAGCTATATGTTTAATGTAGGTGTACAGAGAAGTGAGACAGCAGATCTGGAAGTATATTTTAACTTGTGTGGACATGACCTGCTCAGAACTTGCCTTTGTTTTTTAGGGTTATGAGACTGTTCAGTTTGTGCTTGTATTTTTCATAATTTTGGTATTTCCTTTTCCCCCATTTATTCCAGTAAGCTGCTCCAAGCTGGTTCAAGTCAGTTCCTCAATCAGAGAATCTTTGATTTGCTTACATGAGAAAGAAACTGCTGGGGGGGAGCAAGATGCAGATCCCTGAAGTTGAACTTTAACTGGAAGATAACTTTTTGATACCTGGATGTGTGGTGTGTGGGTAGTGTTTTTTTTTCTTTTTTTGCACAGAATAGAAAATTAATACATCTTTTTTGAAATTAAATTTCCTATAAAAGAAAAACTCTAACCAAACTTCAAAACCCATTCAGCTAAGTAGACAATACAGTTAAAAAAAAAAAAACATTTAGTTCCTTTTATCTTAAGGAAACAACTTTGAGAGTTCATGCATATTTGTGTCAAATATACTTCACAGAATCACAGAATGGTTGAGGTTGGGAGGGACCTCTGGAGATCATCTAGTCCAACCCCCCTGCTCAAGCAGGGTCCTCTAGAGCACGTTGCACAGGACCGCATCCAGACGGGTTGTGAACATCTCCAGCGAAGGAGACTCCACAACCTCTCTGGGCTACCTGGTCCAGTGCTCTGTCACCCTCACAGTGAAGAAGTTTTTCCTCAGGTTCAGATGGAACTGCCTGTGGTTCAGTTTCTACCCGTTGCCTCTTGTCCTGTTGCTGGGCACCACGGAGAAGAGACTGGCCTCATCTTCTTGACACCCCCCACCCCCTTCAGATACTTGGACACGTTGATGAGATCCCCTCTCAATCTTCTCTTCTCCAGGCTGAACAGGCCCAGCTCTCGCAGCCTTTCTTCATAGGAGAGGTGCTCCAGTCCCCTCATCCTCTTTGTAGCCCTCCGCTGGACTCTCTCCAGTAGGGCCATGTCTCTCTTGTACTGGGGAGCCCAGAACTGGACACAGTACTCCAGGGGAGGCCTCAGCAGGGCTGAGGAGAGGGGCAGGATCACCTCCCTCCCCCTGCTGGCAACACTCTGCCTAATGCACCCCAGGATCCCATTGGCCTTCCTGGCCACAAGGCCACACTGCTGGCTCATGTTTAACTTGTCCACCAGCACTCCCAGGTCCTTTTCTGCAGAGCTACTTTCCAGCAGGTCAACCCCCAGCCTGTGCTGGTGCATGGGGTTCTTCCTCCCTAGGTGCAGGACCCTGCACTTGCCTCTGTTGAACTTCATGAGGTTCCTCTCTGCCCACCTCTCCAGCCTGTCCAGGTCCCTCTGAATGGCAGCACAGACTTCTGGTGCGTCAGCCACTCCTCCCAGTTTAGTATCATCAGCAAACTTGCTGAGGGTGCACTCTGTCCCTTCCTCCAGGTCATTGATGAATATATTGAACAAGACTGGACCCAGGACTGACCCCTGGGGGACACCGCTAGCTACAGGCCTCCAACTTGACTCTGCGCCATTCACCACAACCCTCGGAGCTCGGCCATCCAGCCAGTTCTCAAGCCACCTCACCGTCCGCTCGTCTAGCCCACACTTCCTGAGCTTACCTAGGAGGATGTGATGGGAGACAGTGTCAAAAGCCTTGCTGAAGTCCAGAAAGACAACACCCACTGCTCTCCCCTCAGCTACCCAGCCAGTCATCCCATCAGAGAAGGCTAGCAGATTGGTCAAGCATAATTTCCCTTTGGTGAATCCATGCTGACTCCTCCTGATCACCTTCTTGTCCTCCACATGCTTAGTGAGGACCTCCAGGAGGAGCTGTTCCATCACCTTTCCCGGGATGGAGGGGAGGCTGACAGGCCTGGAGTTTCCTGGCTCCTCCTTCTTGCCCTTTTGGAAGACTGGGGTGACATTGGCTTTCTTCCAGTCCTCAGGCACCTCTCCTGATCTCCAGGACCTTTCCAAGATGATGGAGAGTGGCCTAGCGATAACATCCGCCAGCTCCCTCAGCACTCGTGGGTGCATCCCATCGGGGCCCATGGATTTGTGGATGTCAAGTTTGGACAAAAGATCTCTAACCTGATCCTCCTCCACCAAGGGAGAGTCTTCCTTTCTCCAGACTTCCTCTCTTGTCCCCAGGGTCTGGAATTCCTCAGGACTGGCCTTAGCAGTGAAGATGGAAGCAAAGGCGGCATTCAATAACTCTGCCTTCTCTGTATCCTTTGTCACCAGGGCACCTGCCCCATTCAGCAGCGGGCCCACGTTTTCCCTAGTCTTCCTTTTGCTCTGGATGTATTTGAAGAAGGCCTTCGTGTTGTCCTTGACACCCCTTGCCAGATTTAATTCCAACTGGGCCTTAGCCTTCCTTGTCGCATCCCTGCACGCTCTGACAACGTCCCTGTATTCCTCCCAAGTGGCCTGTCCCCTTTTCCACATTCTGTACACTTCCTTCTTCTGCTGGAGTTTTGCCAGGAGTTCCTTGCTCATCCAGGCAGGTCTCCTGTCCGCTTTGCTGGACTTCTTCCTCAGAGGGATGCACCGATCTTGAGCCTGGAGGAGGTGATGCTTGAATATTAACCAGCTTTCTTGGACCCCTCTTCCTTCTAGGGCCCTGCCCCAGGAGATTCCCCTAAGTAGGTCCCTGAAGAGGCCAAAGTCAGCTCTCCTGAAGTCCAGCGTTGCAATCCTACTCATTGCCCTGCTCCCTCCTCGCAGGATCCTGAACTCCACCATCTCATGGTCACTGCAGCCAAGGCTGCCCCCAACCTTCACATCTCCAACTAGACCTTCTTTGTTTGTTAGTACAAGGTCTAGCACTGCACCTCTCCTCGTTGGCGTCTCCACCACCTGAGTCAAGAAATTATCATCAATCCTCTGCAGGAACCTCTTTGACTGTTTGTGCCTAGCTGTGCTGTCTTGCCAACAGATGTCAGGGTGGTTGACGTCTCCCATGAGAACCAAGGCCTGTGGTCGTGAGGCTACTTCCAGCTGTCTGTAGAAGGCCTCATCGATGACTTCCTCCTGGTCAGGTGGCCTGTAGTAGACCCCCACAACAGTGTCACCCATGTTACCCTGCCCTTTAATCCTTACCCATAGGCTCTCAACTTCCTCTTCATCCACCCCGAGGCAGAGCTCCATACATTCTAGTTGCTCCCTCACATAAAGGGCAACTCCACCACCTCGCCTTCCTGGCCTGTCTTTCCTAAAAAGCACGTAGCCATCCATGAGAGCATCCCAGTGATGTGAACTATCCCACCATGTCTCTGTCACTGCAATGAGATCATGGCCCTGCGACCGCACACAGATCTCTAACTCTTCCTGTTTATTCCCCATGCTGCGTGCATTGGCATACAGGCGTTTCAGAGAGCCAGTCAAGCATGCAGGCTTCCCAGGAGAGGTGCAAGAGGATATTCCATAGCCATGTCCCATGCTGTCTCCCCTCACTGTATGCACCCGCTGGAGGCATCCTGACTTGAGCGGTGTTTTACTGACTCTCCTGCCACTATACCACTCCCCTTCCCCCATCTTGCCTAGTTTAAAGCCCTCCTTACCAGGCTGGCCAATCTGTTGGCAAAGATGCGCGTGCCCCGCTTGGTAAGGTGGATCCCATCGCTCCCCATCAGCTGTTGATCTTCAAACAGGGTCCCATGGTCATAGAAACCAAAGCCCTGTTGCCAACACCAGCGGCGCAGCCAGCTGTTAACTTGGAAAATTCGTCTACTCCTCCTCCTGTCCTTTCCCCTCACAGGCAAGATTGAGGAGAAAACGACCTGGGCTCCCAGACCCTTGACCACCGTTCCCAGAGCTCTGAAGTCCCGTTTGATGGTTTCCAGTTTGCCTTTCGTGTCGTTAGCACCCACATGGAAGATCAGCAGAGGGTAGTAGTCCGATGCATGGACAAGTCTTTCCAGGACATCTCTTATTCGAGCCCCTGGCAGGCAGCAAACCTCTCTGGACAAGAGGTCAGGTTGGCAGAGAGGTGCCTCTGTCCCTGCAGCAGGGAGTCACCCACAACAATCACTCGCCGCTTCTTCCGGGGGTTCCTGCACGGCACAGGGTCTGCCAGGCCAGTTGCCTCCCTTGGAGCCATGCCCAGCTCCTCCTCAGCTTGGAGGGTGCTAAATTTGTTCTTCACAGGCAACTCTTGAGGAGGCGCAAGAGCCTTTCTCCTTCTGTGAGAGGTCACCAGCTTCCAGCCCTCTTCAACAGTGTTATGATGCACCTTTACACACGGTGCTGAGCCCTCTGACAACTCCGCTGCAGTGGGGGCTGGGGACTCCTGGAGCTGAACAGTCTCCGAGAACGCCCTCTCAATCTCCCGCTCATCCTCTCGGATGCTACGCAGCCTACTAACCTCCTCCCGTAACTCCTTGATCTGGTGACGCAACTGGTCAACCACAGCACACCTCACGCAAGAGAGCTGACTGTCAGCCCAGGCCCCACAGAGAGGCCCCCAGGCACTCCCTGCAGCCTGACACCTGCAGAGCTGCATCTGCTGTCTGAGGGTCTGTCTGGGTTGAAGCCTCAGACACAGCTGATGCAGCACCTCCCGCAGCCACTGGGGAACGTGCTCTGCGGTGTGTCATGACCATGCCCCGGGGAAGGACACACCGCTGTGCAAAATGGGGAGGTGCCTTCTTTGCCTTCTGGCGCCCTTCTGCGCAAACTGCTGCGCAAACTGCTGCGTCTGTTTGCTGCCTCTGTTGGCTGCGCTCTAGGCCTGGCTCTTATATAGGCCTCTGCCTATGCTTGTTATATTTGACAATAGTTCATCACAATAGTTCACCCTTTGAACACAAAAAAGTCTGATGATAAAAAATAATGAGAAATGTTTTCAGAAAGCTTTGTTATCAAGACTTATATATGATACAAAAGGAGCCTTTCTGCTGGACAGGGTCTCCTGATCACAGATGACAGCTTAATGTGTGCTTTAAGCCAGTTTAACTCCCTAGTCCTGCAGTCACTCCCTCCCTTTCCCCATCTTGCAAAACTGCAGCTGCAGTTTTCAAAAGCAATGGTATATATGATCACAGGCTTGGTTTTCCATATTTTATACTTTACTAAACTGATGATTTAATGCCCCCTCAGCCCCAAATCTGCCCACTGATCTTAAAAATACATACCATTTAAGTCCCGGAAATGGATAGGGGACTCTTAGAGCTATATACAAATGCAAAAATAGTTTTATTATTTAGTATGTTAATGCAAAAATGATCATGTGCACTTTAAATAGTTAAATAGTTATCTTCTAGCCTTGTCTTAAGAAATTGCCATAGAAATAACCGTTAATTATCTGACCTATAAAGGAGGAAATCATTTGATCTTTTTCCAGTTATAACTAAATTATAAATTACCAGTTACCCACATATATACTGATCCATGTATAACAAAACGGTATCTAAGATTAGAAGACTCTTTCAATCTGGTACAATAGAAATTAGTTAATATGGGCTAACGTTAAATAATTCTAACTAATAAGCACAGTGAAAAAATCAGATACAGTGTTTTTTTCTTTTCTTCCCCTCTCAGAAAAGTGATAGGAAAGTGGGGGAAGATTGAAAGATTTTTTTCTGTTGTTTATGATGCTTAACTAGAGTTGCAGTTTCAGTGCAAAGTTAAGCTTGGCAATTTAAAGGCATGTATTAATGTTTTATTAATGTTTAACGTTAATGCATTAATGTTTTATTTAGCTATCTGTTATATAAGACATTTCTTCTATTTCTCTAAGAATATAATTATTCTAGATCAGGGCATTGTTCCATTCCTACAAGCAATGGGACGAGTCTGTTCCCTCATTTCTATAAAACGACGGATGACGTTCTTCTTGAATGGATCGTACGGTAGACACGTTTTTTTAGTATTTTTTACAAATAAGAGAAAGATTTAAATAGAATTTGGAATATTTTTCAGAATCATATGGGAATAGACTGTGCACACTGGCACTGGTTTCAACATCAAACCAGAAAGTTTATTTTAATTCCAGTCTTTCTGTTTAACTACCATCAAATTGTCCCTGAAAATGACTTTATACTTATAGATTCTTGACTGGTGTTACTAGCTGATAGAATTCTAAAGATCTTTGCAAAGTTTCTTTTGCATTTGGATAGCTGAAATAAACCGCAGAAATACTTGTTTTGGCTGTCCCCAACCAATATTGTCACATTCCTCATATAAGGAAGAACATTGGGAAGAAATGGGCTTAGGTAGGCAGTGTGTTTTTGATACCAAACTGCATAATGCATCCTGTTTTCATGCTTTTGAACTTTCTATTGTTGCATTTAGAAATATTTCTAAGCCAAACTTTGATACACACTGAAGGAAACATTTCAAATGGAAGTTTCTGATGTGGTGGAAAAAATCCAGACTAAGCTGTGTGCAAGAATTCAGCGCAAATGAAGTATTTTAGGTTGAATTAGAATTAGTATTTTTGGTTACAAAACATTAAAAAAGGAAACAAAATACTCTTTTCAAGTCAACCAACTGTAATCCTGACTCAAATAATTCTTTTTTTTTTTGTAGTCCAGAATTTGAATCTCCTTTTCACGGATGATTTAGTCAACCCTTTATCTAGAAGATTGTTCTAGATCATCAACCACTGCATATTTAAAAAGGACCATCTGCAATGTTAGGAATTTGCTTTGGAGTTAATTTAAAGACGGAAAAATATACAGAAACTATGAAATCTTTTTCTGTCTCTCCCTCACCTTTTTTCTTTTTGTCTGGAAGACATTTTACTGAGAAAGGAAGACACTGCATAATTTCAATCTTTACAGCACATTTCCTTCTACGATCCAGAAGTCTAGTAAAATCCTTGTTGAAATTATATACATCCAAAGCACTCTGGAAATCGTATTGTAATCTATATTTTTAATGACTCATCTTTCAAATATCCTGATACATCAGTCACTTCTTAGCATATGTGACTTTATTTTCCAGTCCGAAACTGTTACAGGGACCTGATCCAACAATCGAGGTAAAAGTGCAAATTGAAATACGCTGTAGCATTAGACCTTTCGTACAACTTATTGTTTCTGATTATCATTCTCTAACAATCTGGAAATAACAGAAGCAGCAAGAACACCACTAGGATTTTGGAACGTAGTAGATTTTAAATTCTAAGCTCAGAACTAGAAACATCTTTATAAAACCGGTTTTTCTGCAGATGATTCCCAGTACTCAAATGAATGGCAGTATTTCTTATTTTTTGCCATTTCGAGTCCTAAAAACAACCTGAGTAATTTGTTAATGAGCCATTCTCAGAGCTTTGTTTTGCAAATTCCAGTTTTTGTTGAACTCTTGTTCACTTGTATTTTCTAGAATTGTATAATATAAACACATGAGAAATCCTTTCACTTTCCATGTATGTGGAAATAATTGAGAGGTTATTTAACTGTCTGTCTTGTGGTAAAAATATAAATTTTGGAAGAAAACAAGCTTCAGAAATTAGTATTTTTTTTTGTCAAGGTGAACATGAAATTTCTTCAGGGACATGTTGGAACTCGAATGCTTTTTTTCTTTATCAAAACAAATGATACCCTTTCAAGTTAGTTTTTAGAGATGTGAAATTAAGTATGGTGAAAAATCTAGTTCTTTCCTTTTAACGTTAACATGGGAGTCGAGTACAGTATTGCTATTGCTGTAATATAATGAGATGATTACTACCTATGAAAAGGCCTTATTAAATTTAAAATCATTTAGTAAAGCAGCTTCACTTTGATAATTAGAGACATCACTTGCAAGAATTACTCTATAATCAATTAATCTTTTCAGCTGGTAAATTGAGATGCGCAGAACTTGTGAAATTTAAGAGCTAATCAAAGTACTGAGGAGGCGCAGTACTTGGAGCAGAGCACTGGTTTCAGATAAATCTTTTTGCATCTTCTCCAACTGCTGTGATTCCTTCTAGGATCAGTAGGTCTGGCTGCTCTTCTACTCTTGATGAGAAAAGCTATTCCTCTAACGGCTGATGGTCTTCAATATTGACCTTTTTTCCTTGCATAGAGGTCTGTCTTAGTGTACAGAGGCCAGTTGCTCTTCTCATGAACTGAGATTCATTTTTTTCAGAAGTACATGTTCAAAGATGACATAGAACTGCATTTTGAAATCACAGATATTAGGATTCAAAAGAAATTAATGGCAGTGAGCAATCCTTACTGCTTAGGGGTATTGTGTATTCTTCTGTGATCTCTTTGCCTGGGAATGCCTCTGTAAATTTGAGCCATTGATTTTAGGTGCTTCATTTATTTTATATGCGGTTTACAGAAAGTACTGTTTTTTAAATTTTGTTTTTGTTTTTAAATAGGTGACTGTCAGCATTGAGGGAAGGAGTATTATGACTTTTCTGTTTGTATTATCAATGCAGATTAATATTGCTAGGTGTCTATGATTAACTTTGAATTGAAACCCTCAGGAAAACAGAGGCCGTGAGCCTACTTTCTAGTAGAACTGAGGACTGCAGTGAGTGTTTGGATTAATGATCTAACTTCCTCCGCTTTTGTTCAAATACTGCTGACAGACCTGTCAAACTCCTGTCTGTTCTCACAGTTCCCTTATTGGCAATATTAGTTGTCTTTTTAACAGGTAACAATACATAGATAATTTTGTTAAATTAGTAAATCTCTAAGACAAAGGAATAACCCTCTTAAGGGAATACCATAAGGGCTGTTTCCCTAGACAAATATGTGCTAGCTGTCTGAAGAAGCACAATTACTGGCCCTTTTCACTGCCACATCTTCCTCCTCCCCCCCCTTTTATTATTCTGCCTTTTAGAGAAGGGTTGTCCTTACTTGTTTATCCAATATTAATTATAATTGTAATTGAACAGTAGATATCATCACAATTCCTAGACTGGAAATAGAGCTGCAAGTTCAACCTGTGATTCTTCCACTTCTGTAATCATAGAATTATTATTCAGTTGCTTGTTTTAACCCAGAATCCCTCCTTCTGGTTGCCTGGATCTTCAGAACTTTTCTCATTAAGTATGTGGTGTTCTCTAAAGGGTGAAAACAACAAATCCACTTGGCTAAATGGAAGTAAATGCAGTCTGAGGTAGTGCAGAAATAGAGGATTTTAGGATTGCCATAAAATTCCATGGCTAAAAAGTTATTCTTCCCTAATGTTGTAATATCCTGTATAAATAACTAACTATATTCCCGCCATCGTGATTTTCATGGAAGGTGCTAACTCATTTTCAGGTTAATTACCGCAGAAATATTTCTGTAGCCCTGAAGATGAGTAAATTGAATATCTTACAGTTTCAGAAGTACTGTGTCCCATATCTGAGAGGTTTTGCTGCAGCGTTATGTAAAGTTAAATAGTATTTGAATATGAAACTATGTTAAGTGCTGATTCGTGATTTAGCAGATAGATATGCTGCCTAATGTATTGAATTCCCAATAGTTCTCAGTTCATGCTTTCCATATTGCATTTCCATATTGCTTCTTAATCTGAGGATTCTGGCTTAATCTGAGAAGTAAAAAAGAAATTCAGAAAGTGATTAGTTACTGAAAGTACTTTTTTTCCCCCCAATAGAATATCTCTACACATGTTAACACTCCTCATCCATATTCCTTTAGTGTAGTTATTAGGGATTCTGATTAAATGAAAACAAATGAGGATATTTGGGACTTCCGTTTGTTTTATTGATAAGCTTGATCGTTTCCTTTGCCAGGTAAGGTTTTATCCTTTCTTAGGTCGCTCACGATACATATTTATTGATAATAGAAAGTCTGTGCAGGGTTATTCACTCTATCAATCTTTGAGTGTAATCTAGCCCACAGGTTTACCCAGGTATTTGGCTCTAGCAGAAATAGCTTTATCATTCCTCACAGAGAAATAGCTCTATGTCATTTCTAAAAATCGGTGGTTTTTTTGAGGTTCTTAACTAGTATTTGGGGAGTGCATACTTGGCAGATGCGAATCCATTTGCCTTGGGCCTGACCATACTCTTTCCTTGGTCAGCTCTCATCAGATGGTCCTGCTGGCTCCAGCGGATGTTCATGGAAGTGATTGGTGTTGTGAGTGCTTTTTTTTGCTTTGGTTCCCAGAACTGCCGCTTTCATTAATTAGCCCCTTTCACTGCATCTGGTGACCTATCCCTTTTATAGCTTATACCAGTTTTGTTAGCAGTCTTCTACCTCTTGAAAAAATCAAATGATATTCAACACTGCTTTGATTGTTCTTGTAAATGTGCATCCTATTAGTATATAGGGAAAGGATTAAATATACTTGTAGAATGCAAGCCTCTGGCTTGCACAGACTGTTATAGAAAGAGCAGAGGTAATTTGTAAATGCAGTTTATCTATGGCATTAGTATACTATTTGTGGGTTTTGGGAGAAAGGATACAAAAAGGACTTTTTGGATGACAATATGAATCATGCCTTCAGCTGCTGTGGAACAGTTAAAACTGAAGTTCTCTGAAGTATTTGAGTCACTTCTTGGTATACAGAAAATAGTGTAAGTGACATTTGTAAAGCAGCAAAACCCCAAGCCATCGGAAGATTATGATGCTGTTCATCAGTGCTGCTGGTGAAATTCTTCACTGTGTTTAATGCTTTTTTTTTGCCCATTTGTTTGTAGTGTGAAATCATTTTAGTGCTTTTTTACCCCTTTTATTTCCTATTGCAGCAGTAACACACTGGATGCATAACATGGAAATAATTACTCTTTATCAGATAAAACCTTTAGAAATTAAAATAGGAATTATTCTGTCTTCATTCTTCTGTTTAAATATGTAAATTTTCTTGTCATTCTTGGAGACTAGAAATGTACATTCCCCGCTCCTGGCCCTTTTGCCTCTTTGGCTTGTCAGTATTGCATATGCTTGGCATCTAAAACAACGCACCAGGGCTACACAGCCAGGCAGGCAGGCTTAGGGGGTGAGGTTCTTGTTCCTTGAAGCAGCATCTTGTGCGTTTGAAATGAGTTGAGCATAATTCTAGGTTGATGTGTATATGTTAAAAACAAGGAAACAAAACCCACTTCAGATTAAGGAAAGTTGGATTGTTTTTTCTTTACTATGTTGTAGAGTTGACTTTCTGTCTCTGTTGCCAAATCTGCGTTTTTTTATTGATTGCGTGACTGTTCAAACAAAATTGCTGTTTGCTGTTTTCTTCTGATCAGTTTGCTTGCTTTGCTGGATTTTAGCACAGCTTTTCTGTATTGTGTATTTTTTTATTGTCCTCTAATTGTATGTCATGTATTAATTTGGGTAGGTTAATTAGAAAGAGAAAAGAAGGAAAGACTCAGAATCTTGGTGTTCTAGAAGTTTCCACAGCTCTGCAGAAACTTAGTGGCTGTGCTCTTCGGGTTTCTGACACTTTTGAAGACTATTTAAAACAGAATGAAAAAAAAATGTGTGTGAATATATATTATGCACAGAGTACATATATAGTATGAAAGATGTATAGTTATATATATATAGAGAGAGAGAGAGAGAGAGATAGTAATATGGATTTGTAGATATATAGAGTATAGAAGATGTAAAAGTGTTGATTATTTATTTTGGAAAGCTTACTCCTTTGACTTGTCCTCCAGGCCTCACTGTTTGGAAAATACCACTCACATGAGTAGGAAGTAAACAGAGCACTATGGTGTTTCTTTTCCCCTTCTGAAGTGTAGTGTGTTTGGGATTTTTATGAATGGCTATTACTCAGGTAAAAACTGTCACCGTGCCCCTACTATAAAAGAAACAGGTTTGGTAAGAGGCTACCACTGAATGTCAGCCTTGTTCACTGAAGTTTTTGTGCTTGATCTCAGTAAATGGTCTCAGGAATCATTATGTGACTTTTTTGTTTTACCTTTTTCGTTGCTAAAATATGACCACTGTTTCTTTAAAATCATTGCTGTTTTGGAGAGGAAGAGGACACAAGAACAGGAAAACTGGGCTCCCCATTGGGATTTTTGACTCTTTGCTGGTTCCTGCATGTCACTTCTGCCTGCCTGTTAAATGAATTTTACAGTAGATGCCTGCTGAGTTTTCAGCAATGCTTATTTCCTTGTCTAGCTACTAACTTGAGGTTAATCAGCTCAGAAAGACTACTTCTTGAAAACACCAAATTCTCAGAATAGTATCTTCTTAAACTTTGTGATACAGACAGACAAACAAAGAGAAATAAAAAAAGTCCTCAACAAAGAAATTGAGGGAAAGCTGCTTAATTTCCTGGAAATTATCACTATAAAGTATTACCAAACAGACTGGATGTGGAATACAGTTATTTATGGCAATTATATAGTTAACATGCAAAAACTAATACTTGTTTCGATGAAAATATCGAAGCAGTCTTGTAACCCAGTAGACAATGTCGTGTCACTTTGGCTGACTGGACATGGTAAGTTATGTCGTGTTCTATGTGCTGCTGCTACTGATGGAAGAGTTAAACTATTCTGTTAGCCTGTATTTGGTTAAAAAAGGGCATTACCACTTTTTAATATCAAAATATTTAATATTTGTAATGCTAAAAAAAATTCCTCTCTAGGAAAGGAAAAAGGATACTCTTTCAGCATATTAAGAAAGTAGATAATTTTCAATGGAGTAAAATTATTTGAATGGAATATATAATGCCAGATCAGTAGTTCAACCTATATAATATAGCTCATGTGTCAAAAGTAGATTAAATATAAAAGTAATTCTAGAAGATTCTTGCAGCTTATCTGAGTCGTGCTTGAAGCTCTCATTGTTGGGAAAATGTTGATTTAATTAAAAAAAAATTTTTTTTTCCAGTAAAATTGTTTGAGGACAGGTTTCCAGCTGGAGACGAAGTAAAGTGCCCGTCTCCCCCAGGTAGTCTCTGAAACTTCTGACAAGTAGAAAGGATGCGTAACGGGGAGACTCCAAGGTGAGGTGGTAACTGGGAAGACTGATATTCTTTGCTAGGTGATCTTCCCCCCTCCTGTGGGGGGAAAGAGAGAGGGATTAGGCAGCATAGAGAACGGAGGCAGAAAGTGTCCTGCTCGTGGGCCAACAGGGTGAGAGAGCGCAGGG
This sequence comes from Struthio camelus, assembly GCF_040807025.1. Classification (NCBI taxonomy): domain Eukaryota; kingdom Metazoa; phylum Chordata; class Aves; order Struthioniformes; family Struthionidae; genus Struthio; species Struthio camelus. The sequence goes on along the minus strand of NC_090947.1, from coordinate 5,580,328 downwards.
AAGCCCAGGGCAAGGCAAGAAGGCTGCTAGATCTGCTAGATGAAATTCAGAAACAGTCAAGAAAACCCTTTATGGTTAAATACAAGCTGAGTAATGTTTTCTACTGTTTTTATTTTGACTTATGTTGCAAGTCCATTGTTTTTCCATGAAGATTGTATTTATCTTTAATGTGGGAATAAAACTGGGAGTAAGCTGTACCTGATACTTTTGAAACTGGGATACTGTGACTTAAAAAATCCATACTCCCTAAAGCATTGCTTAAGGACACAGCAAGTGTAGTGGACAAGTCTGAAATCTGGTATTGCAGGGGCGCAGGGAATGGGATGTGCCTCCAGTGCCCAGCAGTATCAAGGACAACTCTCACATAGAGCAAGGCAGTGGGGAAAAGAATTGGAAAAACTGTTCTCCAGACATCGAAGTGTCTGATATTCTGCTCAATGTGTGAGCCTTTTCATATGTCTTGCAGACCACATTCATGACAGTCTTCTAAAAAATACCTTGTTTGTATATGATGCTTTCATATCTGTGTGGAGCGTTGTTTAGTGAACTGGAGTAAATGCAGGAAGGAGAGATTACCTTGCGCTTGCTTTGGGTTTCCTTGCATCCTCTCACAGCTAGTTCACATAAGGCGGCAGTCGTATGTAGATATGCGTATGTGTACATATATATTGTTTTTGTGCCTTTGAAGACAATAGAATTCAGTGTCTGGTACTTAGTGGGAGACGTTCACTTGCACTTCTATACCTTTTTTTTTGTGTGTGTGCATATATATCTCAGTAATATAATCTGTTAGCTATATATATAATCTTGAGGTTTTTAGTGCTGTAATTCTGTACTCTTTGAATGCTTGTTACAGTGAGCTTTCCTTTAAAATAGTAATAATATGAGTAACGGCTGTTTAATCACCTACTCCTCTTGGCAGCTGTTTCAACAGAAGACTTAATGGTGTAATATATTCATGTAGGATCCTGCCATACTCACTTTACAGGTGTAAAGAAACAGATATGTCATATCTTACCAACAGCATCAACTGGTGTACAGCTGTCTCTGCCTGAATGCGTGCATGCGTGCAATGTCCTCTGGAAATTGGAAAACGATACATTTAAAGACACCTAAGCATAAGGAGAAGCTGGAAAAGCTCGAGTCTTTTAGCAGTATTTGCAAAAAGTGGAATTTAGATGCTTCAGTAGCTAAGTGAAGAAAAGGTTTATGATGGTGATATTCCCAAGGGGCTTGGGAAAAAGACTCAATTGTTAAGTTTAGTAAAACATCGTTTAGATTTTTTTTTTTTTTGGTAGGACTAGTTTCTTTTTTTGTAGGACTAGTTTCTATCTCCACTTTTCTTTTACTACTGACAGGAGATGGCATTTTTATTAATATGCTATTGCCTGTGGGGAACCAGTGCACATGCTAAATTCTGTGAAAGTAATTCAAGGGCTCACCCACGCGTGCAGTAATTATGATCGTGAGTATCCAAGGAAAATGAGCGTATAATGTCTTACTTAAATCAGGGTAATACAACTTTAGTTACAGATTAGATTATTTTTGAGACTTTAGAATGTTAGATTTTCTTTTTATTTTCATGTAATATTAAGATAGTTGTTTTGATAGTACGTTGCCTTATCAATGCATGTTTTGTTGGAGTAGCAAAATGCACAAAATCTGAAAATCCAATGAGTTTTGTAGCTTTAAAATTAGAAAAATTCTGTTTATTTTGATAGATACTGTTTTCTTGAAAGGCACTTAATTGCTTGCCTGAGAAAAGTCTGTGCATGAGAGTAAAGAAAATAGGTTATTCAGCGCACTATAGAAACTAGGTTTCATCTTTCTAATTAACTTCTGAAGTTTATTGTTGGAATCTCTAGCTTATTTTTTGTGTAGTAAGTTCCAGTTTCTGTTAGTTTTTATTTTGGAGTTGACCTGTGTTCTGACTCTTAATGGTGCTCAGGCTCTGAGTTGCGCAGGGTGGAATTTTACTGATTCCAGTTAGAAGTCTATGTGGTCATCTGTGTAGAAGTCAGAAGGAATTTTTGTGTTTTAATGTATAGTTTAGAATAGCTGCACTTCAGCCAATTCAAATGATAACTAGAAATTACAGATGACTAAGTCTGCACTGCAGCTAGCAATTACTGTGTTGTGTACACTTAAGTCAGCTAGTGTGAAAGTAGTTAACTCGAGTACCGGCAGCATCACATTTAACTCGGGATAGGTGCGTTTGTGGCTATTTTATTGGGTGAAAGAAAACACAGTGAATCCCTTTGTAGTGTATCTAAACTGATTTCTAAGCTGCCAAAGTGAGGTAACTGGTTGTACAATTAAACTCAGAAGTAGACCCAGCATTTTTTATGTAGCACTGCAATCATAGCAGTCTCTGACATAGCAGAATCCTGCCTGCTGACCAGTATTGACAGGCACAATGTTAGGCTTGTCTGGTAAGGCAAAACTATTGTTTCTGCTCTGCTGGATGAATATCTAGCGCAGGTGATATTTTTCTTTCAGTATGTTAGAATTTTGCCACAGTCCGTTTGGGAAAAAGCTCAGTGAACAAATTTCACTGTCCAAAGGTTGCTCCATCTGAGACAGCATCTAACTGCTGGAAGTAGTGACTTAAAGTAAAAATTGATTCGTTACAGAAGTGCTGAGAATAATGGGTATGATTGAGTGACTGTACAATGTTTCCTAGGTGTCATGCTATTTGGTTAATTCCTTTTGAAGCCCCATTTGTAGGGATCACCTTCAGTTTTGCATCTTCCTGCAGCAGTTCTAATCAGTTTTATCCTTTCCATTTGGCAAGTGCATCAGTGCTTTGTTTCTTCTGTTGAAAATTTCTGACGCATCAAAAACATACTTCATATTAGCCACTACTAGCTTTTTCAGTAAATTGAGTCTGGCATGAATATGTGCTTAAATTTAAGTTTGTGCTTACACTTTGTGCTTAATTGAAGCTGATATCTATTGCCACCCCACATACATTTGAATTCCAGGGATGGAAAGATCATCTTAATGAGGATTGCTGCTGAGTTGCAACTTGGGCTGCTTCCTCTGTCCTTAAATGGGAATAAAATCTTAGTTTAGCTACAAGATGGTTCTTTTTGTTTTAACCAGAGGTATTCTTTTTCTTTTTCTTCTGCAGGCACCATTCACATGTAGTATTCTTTGGAGCAGGTTTGATAAATGAGAAATTGAAAATCTTTCCTTAAGCTTGCGTTTCTGATACTTTTGGCGGAGACAGTTATTCTAGCTTTCTATTCTCAATGTGTTGTCTTCTAAGGAGCAAGAACACGGCTAGCCAGCTCTTCCGTGGGTGAACAACTAGGGAAACTCTTTCCTTTCTTCCTCCGTCTTATTTTGAAGAGTTGTTGTTTGTTTTTTATTCTGAGCATCAAAACTAGCTGCTACAAATGTGTTCTGTTTTTCCTTCACTTCTCTCAGCTTTCCCTTCCTCGCTTTCTACTGCTCAGTTGTCAGCTTCTTCGGTTCGCTATCCCCCATAAATTCAATTTCTGGTCCTTCTTTCCTTTTTCTCTACTTTTTCCCTCGCTCGGCTCCCTTTCATGTCCCATACCTGACTGGTCGGACAAGTGGCAGCTTACTGTACAGCTGTTTGTTAGATGGCCCCAGTCTTTGAAATTTTAATAGGGCTAGGTCTTTATAGCTGCCGTTCCTTTAGTAGGGACTTGTTTGTAGTCTCACTTCTTTCTCTAAATGTCTGTTTCCACTATATTTGCAGAAACCTCAGAATTTTAGGATCTCCACTGCTCTCTAAAATTACAGATGAAATAGATTCAATGTTAGACTGACAAATGAAGAGAAAATATCATATTTATACATATAACACTTTTATTTATATTTATTATTTCTATCATATGTATACAAACACACACACGTATATATATTGTTCCCTAGGCAATGGGAAATCTTTTGTTATGCTTTCTTCCCTTAGCAAGGAAAATGGTTGGAGCTATGAACTGCACTACCAGAACGTTTTGCACCTACAGGAATCACTAAGTCTACCTGTAGTATTCTGTTGCTTCAGATTTTGACAGCTATAATTTTCAGGTGGTCATTGTACTTGGGACTGATCCATGCTCTTAAAAAGGGCACCATCTCCTCCTGACAACATATATACTCTCTAGAGTATAGATAGATAGATATACTTTACAATACTTCATTGTTTCAATGATCAATGATTTATAGACTTGCCATTTTATCATATATGAGGAATAGCTTAAAAATAGCCTTGAACGCTCATCTTCATTATTGCTTTTAATACACGAGGGGGGAAAAAAGCAGAAAAAATATCCAAAGTACTGCTACCCTATAGAAATAATCTAGGAGAACTTCAATAGTGCTATCAAATGTCTATACTGTAAACAGGATTTAGATAGATGAAGTGGGCATAAGGATGGTTTTTTGAAAATTAAAGCCTCTCCACTTAATGCAACCTGAGAACGCTTTTTGTTTATTTCTTAACATCATAGAAGTTATATTCCATGTATCCACATCTGCGCTCCCGCTTGCATGTATAAATACTTGGGAAGTGTCTAGGAGTGGTAAGCTGCTGCATAGAAAACAGGAATGCCATGTCCTTTATTTCTTTGAATGTGGTAGAGGTTCCAAATATGACAGCAGTAGTTCTGGGAATAGCAGCAATAGATATTCCTGTCTCTAAAAACAGTCCCTGTATATTGTGCATAACTGCATTTCTGTGATAAAGCTGTGGTGGAAACTTACATTTTAAATGCCTGTAATCATATTTCTACACTGTGAGTCTAGAAATTTGCTATACAATACATAGAAAAATATTAGGATTTATGAAATCAAAGTAAATGTCTTTTAGTCCAAGAGGTGAAAGAAGTATTTTTGTTTTTTAAAGAAACATAGTTTATTTTCCTCTCTGTAAATACCATATTTTGGTTTTATTCCTTTTCTCTTTTGCCTTCTATTCTTAAATTAATGTTTTTACTACTTTTCAATTAAATATATATACTTAATTCTCTTTTAGTCTACCATTGCCAATTTTTGTTATATGTTACTACTTATTCTTAAGTAGACAAACTGCGTTTTATGATCTAAGCTGTTGTTCAGGGTTAGGACTGCTTACATTACTCCTAAGGCACTCCTATGACAAAGATACGTAACCAGAATTGTAAGTCTAGGTCGAAGTGACCCATTCTCTGGCAACGCAGCAAATAAACAGTGGGACCTGAACTGGGAATCAAAATAGTATGGCTAGAATATCCTCTGCTGATTGAAGGCCAGACAAATGGGCCTTATAAAGAAAGCTGTTCTGGTTGGTTAAAGTAGAGCTATTCTGCAACTGGCTTATGTACATTGCAGAGAAATTATGGCCTTAGGCTTACTGGACTCGGATAGCTTGGCTGTACTTGTCTCTGACCATTTTTCTGCACCGGGGATTTCTTCTGTGTAGCTGATTCTAAGATGGTAATGGCGGTGATGGTAATGCGAGTTTCTAGCTGATCCATAGGAATATTAGTTTCAGTTAGATTTAGGTTACAATTTAACAAACACTGAATTGTATATAAATTCTTTGTTTATTTTCATCTTTGCATATTGATATATTATCTAATTTTGAAGTGTTAGGGGAATGGTAACTTGACATAAGTAAAAATCATGTGAATGTCTAAAACACCTCTGGCCTCAGAGACTTGTACCTGTAGTCTGACTGCCAGGGCATCCTCTTGCTGTCACACTGATAATCTTTAACTGGCAGCTGAAAGTAGCTATCTCTGTTAGCTACCAAACTAGAAGACTCAGATGTAGAGTAACTAAATCTTTTCCATCAATACATGTTTGAGTAGCTGTTAATTAAATCTGATTTTACTTTCCTTACCTAACCTGCCTCCAAGATCAGTCAATACATTCCTCTTCTCTATTTCTTCATGCTTAGAAAATGTGTTATTACTGCAGTATTTAAAATATCTTGTGCTTTGCAGATTGGGGGAAGAATGCTTGCCCTATTCAGAAGGATTCCCAGCATTATTTTAGACTTGAAATAATATGTTAGGAGAAACAAATAGTACTAAGAGGGAAGAACTTAATATGAACAGTGTGTAACTGCCAAAGATACGTTGGTGCAGTTGGGATGTTTTCAACAATTATTATTTGGGAAAAAGGGAAGATTATCAACGTAACCTAAGTGTGTAGCATACTGAAGTTTAAAAAGTGGAACTCTGTTTTGCACTCTTTTTAAGATTTGGAGATGAATGTGTATTTTGTATTTAAAAAAAAAAAAAAAAGAGGGGGGAAAAAAACAGGCCTCAACTTGATGCTGCAGGTTCTGGGTTGATGTAAATCAACATATTTCTGTTGAAGACAGTGCCACTATTCCAGTTCGGATTAGTGGAGAGCTTGGCTTTCACAGACTGTGTGGACCTGAGTGGTTCTTGTCATGAGGCTTTGGGGAAAAGGATCTTTATGAAGCGTTGTGGTTATTCGGCTGATTTTGTTTGTTTTGTTTCTCTACAGAGCAGAGTATCCAGGGGGACATGAGCTTACAAGGGACAGGAAGATCTCTAGGGCTTTGTACTGTCCTCCCTCACCTTTTTCCTCCTTACAAATAGTTCTGTCCATCCAGTATTAGTCCTTCTGTGATTTGGCCTCCACTGTGTTGAGAGACAGGATGCGCTAGTGATGTTAAAAGCTGCAGTATAGAAAATGGGTGAGTTTGAAGTGTCAATTAGCACACTCTGCGTACTTAGAGAAGGGATAGGTGAGCTGTTGCTGCATTGAGCAGGCCGGAAGCCTGTTTTACTGCTAGACGTTCATTTTCAGTGCTGAAATAGCCTCTGCTGGCTGCGGTTTCCAGGATAGTTACGGTGCTGGCTATTGGGAGACTTGAAGGCTTTGTCGTGGCTGCTCCTACATCAGTCTGCTGTGTTGGCCTGGACTAAGAAGAAATAGAGTTCCAGACACTGGCTGTTTACAGATAGCCTGCTACGTAGTAAGCAGAAGAGACTAAAGCCTATATGAATTCAGCACTACTGCCTGTTTGTACTAAATGTTATTCTCTAGCATGTAGCCTTGCTATGGTAGTAGAATAGTCGTTTTGCTGCTGAAAAATAGCTGTCTCTAGCTGTTTCAGCTGTAACTGAAATTGTAAGATATGCTCCACAGGTGTAGAGAACACTGTTCCTTTTCTAGAATAGGGTTTTTTTTAGTACACTTTTTGGAAGACAAAGTTGTTTTGTGCTTTACCCTTTCTATAGGGTTAGCTCTGGAACATCATCTAGCATCCAGTTTAACGTCCCTAGTGGGTTAAGGGGGGAAGGTTATTTGTGTTTTGATGAAAGTTAGTTAGCTATTTAAATTCCTTATGCTTGGAAAGGTGTTACAGAGGCAATATATGGAGCTACAGCCAAAGACCGTTGGATACGCAAGTGAGGTAGCAAGGAAGAGCGCTGCCAAGCCATCCCACCCGTTATGTCCTATGGGAAGTGGCTGGTCATACCACTTCCAATAGAAGTGAAGCTGCACCAGTGTACATCAGCTGACAATAAGTTCAATTTCTTCTTGAATTTCTCATATGAAGAGAAGGCTTCTCACCTATGTTCTATTTCCCAGGCTAAGGGAAGAGAGAAACTTACTCTGTTTTGAACTTTTATAGGAAATGCTCTATGGCTGCAGAAATTCCAGTAGATGAGAGGGTTCCAGCAAAACCCTGCCAGCAGATCAAGTCAGAAGGAATATGCTCAGCTTCCTGCATCCCAGAGGTCTCCTAAAGGGGCTGTTGGAAGGGGGAGGCTTTTTCTCCAGCTGGAAAGTACAGATGATTTCCATGTCAGAGGCCAAATCTGGCCTAACTGACATCAAAGCCTAACTACTTGAATGGGGTTAGTATTTGGTTCATGGTATTTTAGACGAAAGCCTATTGTTTAATAAAGAAATAGTCTTTAGTTTTGTGTATTTACTTTGGTTTATATCATGGCCATATGTAACAAAAGAATTGGTATCCCTTAAACTTACTTCTGCATTAACTGTATTCCTAAATAATCCTTGGCTTGTTTAAGTCAGTCCAGTACTTATGTATTAATTTAATTTTTGAATAGTGAATCACCATATTCAGTCTACAAAATGGAAAAAAGTAGAAAACCATTCATCTCAAAAGAAAAAAATCAGATTTATTACACTATTTCTCCTTAATAGCTAGCCAGGCTTAGCTCAGATTACTTTCTGTGTAAAAGAACTGTCATACTATTTCCTTCAGTGAGCTTTCACCTCTAAAGCCTATCAGTTGGTTTTTATATAAGTTAATTTGCGATATGAAGGAAAGCAACAATTACTTTTTAAAGGTAAAATGGCATTTAAGAAGCTAGTGTCTTGTTCTTGTGTGTTTTTGAACAGGAAGTAGCAGAGAAAGTAATTGTCAGATCTTAGTAATTTCATTAATAAATACTTAGTAATCCATTTTTGAACAAATACTAGTTTTTAAATTACTTTCTTTGAAAGAAGCATTTGTTTTTTGAGTCTCAGTTACATACTTCTAGGTTTTGTACCATGTTGAAGAACTGTATGTGGTGTTTTGCAAGAGGTGGTGTGTTGTTATAGCTGATAGGAAATCCTACTCTCAGATAAGTCATGCCAAGGAACTTCAGCATGTCTTAGATCTCTGTCCACTAGGAAGCTGCTATATCTCATCTGGAAGCATTCAATATATCTTTTAATTTTGTATTACAGTTTGCTATTCTTTCAAGAAATATACCCTTTTGTTTTCTATTGTCTTGGTTTACCTCCTTACTTCTTAGGATCTTTTCTTTTCTCCCTTTTCTTAATTCACTAAGGCCATATTCAAACTACAGATGCCTAAGATGACAAATATTGGAGTACATTTATCCTAGTGATAGGGTTAGGTGATAGAGCAGTACAAATCGCAGAACATAAATTAATAGTTAGGGCATGATGAGACCTACCTTTCCTGGCCATTTAAATGACTTTATCTTTCAATTTTTTGCCTCACTGTTAGCCAGTCATTGAAATCACCTAAGATGCAAATGTAAGCTCTACTGAGAAGACACCAAACAGCAATAAAGCTGGATTTTTGTAAGTGCTCAGCTCCCATTGTTGTTTATGCTGGGTTCTGAACTCTGGGAATGTGCTGTGAAATGTTTGATAGAAGAGCTGCAGGGAAGTGGGTCTCAGCAACCACTGTCTTCATAGTACAAGCACACAGAGTTGATATGCAAAGCACTGTCCCATCTATGTATAAATTATAACTCGCATCCAGTCATGTTCACCAACTGATTCTTAACAAGTGTTGATTTTTCCAGCGAGGAATTCTTTTTTCTTTGATGTGTTAGTATCTTTATTCTGAGAGGAGAATTTGATATTTCAGGGTGCTTATGTGAGCAGCATAAATCTGTATTCTCTTGAGGCTTAGCCCAACAAACCTAGAATACAAATTTTAACTTTGACATGTTGCCAACTTGAATCTACAAGGTAGTGGGAGATGCATCCTCAAGGGAGTGTCCATTTAAGGCATGAACCCATGTACATCTATAAATATGAACATGCTCCCTTTTCTGTCCCCTTGCTGCAACTCTGCAGTCGATGCAGCTCAGGTTACTCAATTTTGAAGGTGTAGAACGTGCTATGAATGGTTTTGGAATGAGCAGTTTTAGTATAGGTATGTATGTTATCAGCAAAATATTTCATTTGGTTAGCCTTTGTGAACCTTTTCAAGAAATGTTTGCGTGTAGTGAGGAATTTCCACAATTTACAGAAGTTACTGGAAAGTGCAGAATAAAAATCCTTACCTTTTTGCAGACAGTCCCATCTTAGTATGGAAAATACAAAAGACAGGTGGTTGAAAAGTGAGGATAGTTGCAGTGATGAAGAACCATTAGAAGTGTCCTAGTTTGGAGATAAAATGTTTTACCACCAATTAGTGATTTCCCACCAAAATTTTCCCCTGAAAAGTCTTTTGCCTTTATGAAGAAAGAATTTGGGATTTTCAGTATCAGGTCAGAAGGAATAGTCCTTTAAGCCCAGTCCTTCATGAATAACCAAGGTCAGACCAAAACTGACAATAAAGATGATAAAATAATAGACCTTTTTAGAAACCAGCTGCAACGATGTTATTGCAGGTAATCTGATAAGGCAATGACTGGATAGCATTTATTCTGTGTTTACCAGACAACTTCATTATCTCTCTTCATTTCTGTATTTTTTGGAGCTAGAGAACAGGGAAGGATGTTTGCTGTCCATGTAGCCTAGGTTTTTTTTATGGGGGTGTTGCCAGGGGGCACATTGATGCTTGGAAGTTTGGTAACTACTTTATCCTAGTTTTTAGACACCACAGTTTCAGGAATCTTTTTTAATTTAATGTGCATGTCATCAGCAGCGCATTAAAGCGTGCTGAGATATATAGCAAGTATTTGTTTCTTTTCCAAACTCAGGAGAAGGTCATATTTTAGTATTAATGAGCGATCCTGTGTGTTGTAATGAGATATCCTGTGTGTTGTATTGTGCTTTGGAAAATGATAAATAACAAAGAAAAAAAAGTCATCAAGTTTATAATTGAAACAACCAGAAAACTTTGATTATTCTAATGATTGATTGTTCAGATTCATGTGTTACTTTTTTTTTTTTTTCCCCCTCCCACCTTTTGGTCAGATTTGATCATTTCTTTTCAGTCCATATATTTATCTGATTCCTGGAAATAAGTATGTTGTATTGTGGGAAATAATGTGCCAAGCAGTCCTGTTGTGCTGTTTTCAAAACAAATGTTCAGGTGAAGGTTTTGGGTCTAAAATTTTAATTGTTGACATTATTTGATTTTTTTTTTGTTTCTTTAAATTTAAGCTGAATTCTATAATTTTGATCCCCTCCTCCTCTTCCCCCTCCCCCCCCCAGGTTTTACTGTCAGAATAATGCATGACCTTTGGCAATTCTTCCTATTTAGATTGAGAAGTTCTTGAGGCAGATGTCATATTTGTCTGTATTTCATGCTCAGGTCTAAGTAGGCTATAGAATTTAACATCAGAATTGATTTTAATTTTAAAATAAACAGGACAGTGACTATCTCTCCTTCTCAGTTCCTTATTGCTAAAATAAAGGTGATTCTTCTTTTTGATCACAAAGGAATTGAGAAGATTAGTTAACATTTGTACAGTGCTTTCAAAATGTAAAATAGTATGCAAGTTCTAAGTATTACTATTACTCAGAATGATAATTAGGAGTCATGGTAATAATTACGAAGTATTTATCAACAGTTCTTGTTACACGATGATGAGACACTCAATGTTTTTTAACATCTGTCATATTATCTTTTATACTTTTTAAGCAGCCATACAGCAAGGAAGCGCCAGAACCGTTGTTTAACAGGAAGAAAAGGCCTGCTGATTTTTAGCCTTCTCTGAAATGGAAATTCAGTATAGCTCCAAATAGTGCACAGATATAATAATCCTTACAACAATGTTGGTTGTGTACAATGAGGTGTATTTTATATAAATAAAAAGTGACTTTACCAGGAGTAAAAATGCTAATCTCGGCATATACGTAGAAGACTTTGTCTTGTCAGTAGGAATAGCCTTCATTAAACCACCACTACTGCCAGGGTTTGGATAGAAGAAAGTATCTCCAAACAATGATTGATCAGAAGTATCCAGTGGAAACGCGTTTGGTTAGACTGAGATAAGAAGCAGAGGGATGCTTGTCTTGCAGTTTTGTGAGCCCTACCTTTATATGTGGGAAAGACGCTGGCATCCTACTGATGCATTGAGGTCAGAATGAAGATGGTGTCCTAGAACAATCTAGGAAAAATACTTGCATGTCACTGCCTGTTTGCTAGTTATTACTGAAATGATAAAGCTGCAGCCCAATTAAACGATGCCTGTAGATCCTGACATAGTTCTGCAGCATTTAGACAGGGGCTATTTAGATGAATGTGCTTTGCTGCATTCAATCTGTATATGTTAAAAGCATTTTATTCTTACATTAGAAATCAGGTTACAAGAGTGTCTTTTCAGAATGGGAACAGATGCCTATTTCATGCTTTTTGTCTAATGACTGTGCACTTGGCTATTCAAGTCCAATCACACTTATGGTAGGGTTTATTAGGCAGCTTTACTGTGCTCCATAATTCTTTGCATAGTACACTGTTCTTTCCTTTTGCATGGATGATGTATTTTTCTTTTCAAGAGGACTTCCGTGATGCACCTTAGCATGCTAAGTGAGCTTCAAATATTGTACCTGATCTTTTTCCTCTCATTCAAGGGCATCTTCCATGCACAGAATGTTACAGGAAATATCTTTATACTGGAAGAGAATTATTGCTGTCTTAATACAGAATTGTTCTCTGAAAAAATTAACCTCACTTCTGAATTTTGACAGGTGAATTTATAGGATAGTCCCTTTCCAAGCAGTAGCTTTCTGCTATCTTTGTCAATTTGTCGATAGCTTTTCAGTAATGTACTGGTGAGTTTAAGCTACGAGATATCTCTTAATGCACGCTCTCATCTTTGAGGGTAGGATCACAGAGACATTTATCTGCACTCTGTTTACTTCACATGATTTGGCAATTTAACAACGGCTGGGCAGAATAACGTTTCATTCTGCTTTTTAGTAGGAAGGCTTCATGTCTGTATCTTGGTAACCTGTCCCAGAGAAGAACTCTTCCGTGGTAAGGAACCAGCTTACTTCCCTGTAGTGGGTGATGCTAGGACATCTGCAAATCATCATGCCATGTTCCACCTGTCAGACTTGTTTCTAAATTTTTCTGCTGTAAATGAATTGGAAGCCTTAAGAGCCCTAACTTGTTTTGTGGCACTGGACCCCTAAAAACCCCGCTGCTGAAAGATAGTACAGAAGCTCGAAGTGAAAGCGGAAAAAATTGTTCAGTGGTAATCTAGTTTACTCTTCTGCGATAGTACAAGATCAGGTAAAGTGATTCTGTATTGAACTGAGATGTCCCTCCCTGTTTTCCCTTCCTCTCTCCCCTCCCTCCCTCCCCCCAGGAGATAATTTATTTTCTCAGTGCTTTTATATACAGAATCACACAGAATCACAGAATCGTTTAGGTTGGAAGGGACCTCTGGAGATCATCTAGTCCAACCTCCCTGCTCAAGCAGGGTCACCTAGAGCATATTGCCCAGGATCACATCCAGACGGGTTTTGAATATCTCCAGCGAAGGAGACTCCTCCACCTCTCTGGGCAACCTGGTCCAATGCTCTGTCACCCTCACAGTCAAGAAGTTTGTCCTCAGGTTCAGATGGAACTTCCTGTGGTTCAGTTTCTGCCCGTTGCCTCTTGTCCTGTTGCTGGGCACCACGGAGAAGAGGCTGGCCTCATCCTCTTGACACTCCCCCTTCAGATACTTGTACAAAGTACCTTTGTTTCTCAAGTGTCTTTATTGTGTCTCATAGAACAAGTATGTCACATTTGCTATTTGAGGAAATTTCAGAGTTAATAATGTGGCAAAAATCTTCTGAAAGCGTTTTCTGTCCAAATCTTCCTCCCCCAAAGAGCAAGTGCTCCGAACTGAAAGCAGGTAGGGTGAGTTTTGCAAGAAGGGGCTGCTCTTACTATGCCTAAGCTATTCTAAGGACAAACTGGATGGTTATCTCACATCACCTTTCTAGAGCTGATCAAATCCTGCTTGGTTAGTGCGTTCAGCTATGTGAACGTGGGGAAAGGGAGGTAAAAATTGTATCTGCCTACGCAAGCGTTATGGTTAGGTGGCCCTGACCTCTATTTAATAACGGTGGACTTGAACTATTCTCTTTCTTGAAGAGCGTTCTCTTCTTCACACTATACCTCATTTCATTGCTTAAAGGCATAAATGACATAAGTATTAGTAAAAGATTTGAGAGAAAAAAATAAGACAGTAAGTTGCTCTTTCAGAAATCATAGATGAATGAATTCAGTTAAAATACAAATAAAAAACCTGAGAAAAATGTAAGGATTCCGGCCCATGTTTAAATAAGTTTAAGTCATGATGTCAAAAATATTCGTGAATGCTTAGCAAAAGGGATTTCTCATTAGTAGAAACCAGGCTTGGAACCTAGAATTGAGGAACCCGAGGTTGATTTTTCTGCTCTGGGAACAGTTGCTGAGGTGGGAACCTGGGGCTGTCTCTTTACTGTCCTGATCTGAGGCCAGACTGTGCTGTCAAAACTAGCATTGTAGTTCTGTGGGCACATTCGGGAGACATCACCTGGTATCCTGCTCTTCCTTGTTTCTCAGCCTTTTATTCCTGCCTCCTTGCCATTCTCAACTTGTACTGGCATTAAGTCTCATATGGCTGCACTGTGAACTGAATGAAAGACTGATGCAGATTAAAATTAGCCCAGTAAAATGAAGTGTAGTCACTTTCAACCCAGATCAGTTCACTAGTTTGGTTCATTGTTCGGGTTCTTGTCACAGCACAAGGGAGGAGATGAAAGGACAAGAACAAAAACAAAGGAAGAAAGGCATTGACCGTTTTCGCAAAGCGATGCCTGGTGCTGCCTTCAGGTGTCGCTAGGAATATAGTTTGAGAGCATCCTAAGGGCCATGATTTATGCTCAAGCTAATCCATTGATCTGTCAGCCCTATAGCTGCATTAGATCCGGTTGCCTTTTTTGTTCTAGCTTAATAAAGTGAGGATAATTCCTCTTTATCAAATATGTATTTATGTGCAACAGAAAGATGTCTTTTCAATGATTGCTTTGTGAAAATTAGAAAACTGGTGATAAGGGAAAGGTATGATGAACTGCCACGTGCAGGACAGACATATTTGACTTGGGTGAACGTACATACATACACACATAAGCAGAGTTTACTGAATGTGATTGTAGACTTACCAATCAATTATAGGTGCTTTTAAAAATCATAATTTTACCTTTTCGTATTCAGGGCTCTCCAGAAAATTAAATTATATGTATGATGTAGGAAATTTCTCTCCATTTTTAAATAACTTTTTAGACAAAATTCTTTTAGACTTGGTTGAAATATCTGAGGCTAAGGTGTGAATACAAACTGAGCACCTCAGGGTATATTCTGTGGCAGGTTTTCATATTGTTTCTTGTGCAGAAAAGCATGGCAGAATGTAAAATATATTAACCTGTGCCTATTGTGTTGTTTGGCATGGGGCCACAGAGGGCTGTCAGCACAAGTAGGTGCAAATTAATGTGGCAGAGTTCTTATGCTGGAGTCATACTGTGTTAATGCAAGGCTTCAAACTAGATAATATGAATTCTGGACTGTGAGTGTAATATTTGGGGCTCCGCAGTTAGAGCAGTTCATCATGATGGTTTCCATCGTGCCTGGGATTTTGGGCCAGTCAAGTTACCTTGTTTAACATGCTAGATTTCTAATGAAATACAGACACAGCAGACGTGTATTAGTTAAGACAGGCAAACTGGCACAAACTAGGCTTGCAGCTTGTTGTTATGACTAGCTAAGGAAAAAGAAGAAACCTCCTGAGGAACAGAGAGTGAGCTTTAATGGATGTGCCTGGGGTGGGCAGCATGACTGGAGAGTAGCTGTAACTTGTTAGCGAAAGCAAGGGCACAGGCCCACAGGAGCTTAAAGATTGTCTAAAAGAACAGCAAGGATCTCTGTCATTACATAATGTCTGTATACTTACTTTAGCAAACTTTTATTATGCTTTTATTTTCTTCTTATTCCCTATGATTTCACAGTTACTAAAACTCTGTCCGTTGATATTTCACGTGTATATAGTATGTGATCTATATGTTGATTGGTTACATTTCTCTGAACTGACAGGATGCGCAGATTTTTCTGTGCTTTAATCAAGATGGCAGTGACATCATTGGTGTAGTAATTTAATCTTTCTATGACGCATGAGAAGAGCCTAAATGGTAGTATTTCCCCATTAAACCAGGTACTCTACAAACACAGGGAGAATATTTCCCCTTTGAAAACCTTGCGATCAGAGCCCTAAATCAGCTTTCTAGGTTTGTCTGCCTGAATCTTGAGTGTCAGTCAAATGACCATTGAGGTCATTAAGCCTGTGTAGTTGTATCTGGATGCAGAAACATACATAAATTACAAGACAATTAATAAATTGAGCCTTTCAAGAAATGAGAGGCACGGTAGGTATGACTGCCATTGACACACAAGCCCAATCAAGCCAAAACTGTACCTGAGCATTGTACTTTCAATGCAAAGGTTTAATGTTTTCATATCATTGTTTCCTTATATCTCTGCCCCTTTATTTTTAGGGTTTCTGGGCTGGTTTTAGTGTGTTACTGTCTGTGCGCTTACTCAACCTCTGCCTGTTAGATTTGTCACTTAAGCCCAAAAAAGGGATGGGAAAGTATAGCTAGGAAGAATAGCCGGGGAAAAAAAGATGAGGTATGCATGAGACACAAGTACTGAGCATCCTTAGAGGCCTCAGAGAGTTGTGTGGGGTTCAGGCAGGAGAGGAGACATGTCCTATATTACACAGTAAGGACTACAGCAAGCAGCAATTCCCATGCCCTGAGAAGGAGGGCAAAAAATTCAGTGTTTTCCCTCTGCCATGGGAGGGTCTTCAAGGTGGGATAGGCCTGCTAAGGGCTGGTTCAGTCGCGCTGAAGGCGAGCAGTGAAGTGAAGCAGGGTTAGGCCGTGTGCCTTCATCCTGGCTTTCTGTCCTGATTGCTGCTGCTTCTGGGTGCCTTGTGGGACTCGGAGCGCTTCATTAGTGCACAGTGTCCTTGGCTCAGGTCTGCTCTTAGGGTTTTTAGCTTTTTCCCAATATTGCGGTATAAAGGGAAGGAGGATGACCAGATGAACTCTGGATGCATAGTTTAAATATAGTGACACTGATTCCAGTTTTTGGTAGGTAGTCTGGACAAAGTACAGTAGCTTTTGCTATGTTGTGGGATTTTTTTTTTCCAAGGAAGAAGGTACCTATTTAAAAAGCACGTTCAAATTTAGAAGATGCTGAAATACATTTAAATACGAGGCCTGATAGTAAAATGAATGGATGAATGAAACCTCTTTTAAAACAGCTGTTGAGATTTCCCCTCATGCGGACAAAGCTATAATGGGAATGTAAATTCCAAATGAGTAATTTTCACAAAGTTGACTTCAATTTTCCTGTTAATTCAGTGTAAAGCTATTCTTCAAAAAGGTCTCATTCATTTCAGTGTTGCTGTGAAATGCTGCTGCTCTAGTGGTTGGTGTCCAGAATCAGGAGTCATGGATGTGACCTTTTGTCCACGTCTGATGTTGACTTACTGTTTTGTCATTGGTAAATAATGTAGCCTCTCTATACTTTCATTCCATGTTAAAACTCTACTTTGCCATAGCTGTGCCTCTGCCACCATACCCTTTTGGGTACCTTTCTTTGTAGGTTTGAAAATGTCCAGAACAGTGTGTCTGCCGTGCATGTGTTTCTCACAGTATTTGGATCTAATTTCATAATCACTTTTACATAAAAACATATGTAGATAATCTGTATGCTGAGTAAATACATTAACACTGTTGAACATTGACATAATATCCTTGCAACCTAATTGATTTCGGGGGGGTTGGAAAACTAAATTCTTGTTCATTTTTTTTTCCAACTGTACAAACTTTGCATAGACATTAAAAGATTATTAATGAGTTTTGTGAATTTTTGCTTAATAATTGTCGGAAGGTGTCTCAGTTCTGTATTGACATTACCTTACAGTGATCTTCTAGTTGATTACATGCACTTAAATTAATGCTTGTGAGTGTTTCTGGTAGGCAGAGAGATTTCAGTGACAAGAAATGCCAAGCTCCTTGAATCAGTGTATCCCATATCCATTGATGTGATTTGCTTACTGGGTAGTTCTCCCATTTCTTAAAAACAAGCAACAGGAAAACCTTATCTTAGCTTTATAATATTAGCTTTGAAGTATATTTAACACTTTCCAAAATTAGTCAACTGTATTTCTTACTAAGTGAAAGAAAGAAGAAAGATGGGAAAGGTGATCGATAATAGCAATAAATCTTTTCATTTATGGAGCTGAAATTTTATTTCTTTCCAAACTGTAGAAACCTTTGGTGTATATATTTACACGGTCTTAATTTTGACTATCAAATATAGTTCTTAGCTTGCTTTCTCTTTATGGTATCTAGTATTCGCTCTTAGAGTGCTCTTCAGTGTTGAGAGTACAATTGAAATTTTAGAACATACTATTTGTCTTGGTTATTTCTGTTTTATCTTGTACCTTGTCAGATTTTGGATTGAGCTACTCTCATAATCACCCTTAGGAGTTAGCATGCCAAGAGTACGTGGCCTTTCTGGCAAAGGTCCTGGCCTCTCCGTTTCACTTCTGTGATAGCTGACATCTAATGACTTGTGGTTGAGCTCAGGCAAACATTGTAACACAAACGATGATGCCAGCCAGCTTCCACTCTTCCCTTCTGCGCCCAGGAGAAGGTAACCACAATCTATCCCTTACGTAGCTCAAGTATTTCTTAAGAAATTTCTTTTTTGTTTTGTGAAGAAAGCATTTAAGTGCAGGATGATGTGGTTGAAGTGATGCTAATTCAATGTATTACAGTGACATTTTTGAACTATATATTTGTCCAGAGTTGCTATTATTTTACTCGAGATAAAATTGCCAGTCATGAAGACACTTTCAACTGGAATTACAATATCTGTGGGCCGTAATTTTAACATCAACGCACCTAACACTTCATATGAGAAATAAACCACAGGCTATGCTTTTTTAACCAAAGTTAATACATTTAAAATGAACTTAGCTGACTTGTACTTTTCATCTCTGTGTACTTGTTTGCACTACAGCCAGAGTGAAAGCAAAATTCCCCTGTGAGATGCCTATCAAAGCTTTTGCAGTTACTGCAGATGGCTACACCACCATGGGAAGACATTGTCCTATGAACGCTTGGCCTTTCACGTTGTGTTGCCTCTCTGGTGTAAAGCATCTTACCAAGCTGGCAATTCCACGGGGTCAGAGCTTGTTATTAATGACAGGAGAAGCAGTAACACTTTTAAATGAAGGACTCCTATCAAGTGTGACTATAAAATGTGCAGATGTCCTTTTTTTTTAATAGGAGCATGTTAGTAAAATTATTTTTCTTGTCTCAGGCATGACGGAAAAAACCTTGTTGTAGTCGTACTTTTTACATACCTTGTTAATGTTGAGTATTTTACTATACGGGCTATTTAGCTGATGGCTTATGATATCTAGCTCAGTAATGAAATTTTTGATGCCTTGGTACACTGTAAAGGAGACTTCCTGGCCTCTCAGTCATCTATTACACCTATATTAATTATTCAGGAGAAATATGTTGCTGCTTAGGATTTTAACAGATGATGTTTGGTCAAGAGAGGTCTCTGTCCTGAGCAGGCTGGTGTAGATCTCCATTTGGAATTGCAGTACTGGGGGATGTGGTGTAAAGTGGCAGCATGGTGCAAGGAAAGTGCAGTTAATCTTATTCCTTATACAGACAGTGGTGATGTGAGGCTCTGTAGCAGAAGTGACAGCGCTATTGAGCTTTTGTTTGGAAAGCTGGCTGCCATATGCAACCAGCAGGAACGAGGACTAGAGTGAGCTAGCCAAGTGATTCTTACCACTGGAGGAGATTTCTGGACAGAGCTGAAGTTCTCCTTTTGGGTCCCGGTTTTCCTTCCTTGCCAATACATTTTCATAGTGAGCCCTTGCTAATCAAGAAGCTCAGCCTTATTTGAAGAACTGGGCTGCCTCAAGCGGAAGACTGAAGATCTGCATTGAGATTTTTCTAAATGCTATGAATTTGGGATGGCGCATTGCTAAATGATTTTTGGAAGAGACAGTTGGAGTTGGGTTAATTGTACGTGTCCACATGAACAAGTATTTGTTGTTCATACTACTATAAATCTTAAAATAGCCGTTATCATGTTAGCAAAATTCTCTCCATTGTTTGAATCTTTAGATCTAGAGTTAAACCATCTGGATGATCTGCAATGTAGGAAATTAAACTGAACATTTCTCCCTATTTCTCAAATGAAATTGTCATAGTTTGCTTTAGAAGTTATTATTTGAATATATGTTTATTTTTTATTTTTCAGGGTATAGAAATGTGTGGTTGTACTTTGTCATCTTTTTTTTTCTTTTTAGTAATGTATCATAAGATTTCTATTTAGGCAGGGTATAGGTGCAAACATTAGTACCCAACTGGCTGACCATTCTTGCTGGTGCAGAATGCAAAAATAAGCTCTCACTACTAAAAGAAAACTCATTTTAAAATGCAGATTTTTCCTTTAAATTCTGTTAATCTGAAACTACTTTACTGTCATGAATACTTGCTTTGCAAATCTGTATTAGATCAGATCATCAGTAAGTGTAAATTGACATCAGTCAACTAAACCAGTTATGGTAATGTTATGATATTTTAATAGATAGTTAAAAAGCATGTACTGTCATGAGAAGGGGTGTATGCTTTGTGTGGTGGCACTGTTAAAATACATTTTGGAGTTGAGAAGAAAAAGGAAGTTATGTCTGTGATGGATCTTAATATTTCAAGATTTTTAGATTGAATGCCTTTTAGAAAGAAAAGAAGTCCAAGATTACGGAATTCTCTCTGAAAGAAAAAAAATCATCTGAGCTGCTGTGGACATGTACATCTTGCAGGTCTTGTAGGCTCTGACTCCAAAGCGTTCCTCAGGTAGGCAGGGTACCAGAGCCCTTGGTGGCAAGCTAGGAAGAAGCAATTAAGATTCCATTAAATGTTTTTCTGCCTTTCATCAGACCTGTATTAAACTTAGACTGTCTGCCTGGAATCTAGATTTTTCATGTTTCGCTTTAGAGAATCTGGAAGAAACTTACAGTATGCAGTTTTCTCAGCAGATCTGAGAATTTTGTGTTTGAAAGAGAGGGATGGGGTTTTTTTTTTTTTTTTTTCTTTCACTGCTTGGCTCTTTGCGTGTGTAGAATAGCTCATCATAATTCCTTACAGTAGCTATATTCGTAGCACTAGGGGAATTGCTTATTATGCACACAATGTTCATCTTGCTGCTATCTCTTCCTTCTGTCTGGCTTCTCTTGTCTTTTCTATCTTGTCATAGTCTTTAACTGTGAGCTCTTAGGGCAGCGAGTTTAGACAGTGCCTTGCACACTGGACTCCCTAGTACTAATTGGGGTATCCAGGAGCTGCCATGTGTAAATAAAAAACAGACACAGCAACTTGTATTTTTTTTTCTTCCTATTGAAGTAGAAATTTGCTAAAGGTACCTTTTTTTTATTCTGGATAATAGTTTGCCCCTCTTCTACTGGGCTTATTCTTCCTGAGAAATGCTCAAGTAATATGCAGCTTTAAAATGTTATGTAGCCTTTTCACAAGGTAATATCAATGCAGACTGCAAAGGCTCTGCATAAATCTACGTTTCTTTGTTAGTCTGAAATACCATTATCTTTGAACATACTGACAAATACAGAGAAATTTTTCTGACCAAGTTATTTGTTAAGTAATGATTTAGATAACGCGAATGTTGCAGCACTAAAATATATATGTGGTTTTAGTTTTGGGAGCCAATGGTCCTGGGAACTTCTGGCACCTCTAACCTTATATTTTCTAGATTAGATTTTTGCTCATTTTCCCTTGTTTTTTTACACTAGGTTTGTAAGGAAAGAGGCAATGTGGACTTTATTATTGTCTATGAAAACCTCATGCTTCCTCCTAAAGACTGGTGGATATACTATACAACTATACAGTAGATGTTGAGGCTGTGCAAATAGGTGTAGCGGAGAGGCTGGCAGGAGTGCAAGGGGGTGTAATGCATTGAGTGGGACCCTGCGGTAGCAGCAAGCACATTTGTTCAGCCACAGACTTTTAGAAATGATACCTTACCTTTCCTTATATCACCACATCTGCTGCTACCCTTTAGCATGCTTTAAGTAACGTTAGAAATTGTAAATGCATCAAGAACTGAACAACTGGTTATGAGCTACAAAGCTGACTTGCTTTTCAAAAGATTGAAGTGTGTGCGCTCCATCCCTGCTCCCTTCTGAGCAGGGTTTTAGGTACGAGTCTTTGCTCTGAAAGCCTTTGGGCCCTAGTCCTGAGATATTCAGGGAGAAGAGAGGCTGTCGCCTTGCCCTTCAGTCTTGCCAGATATGTTTTACTGAGGGACATAAAGATGATGTATTTTTTCTTCTTAACTTTAGTTTGCCTTGTTTGTACCTAATTTTCCTTAGCAGATATAAGAATTTTTAGGCTGCTGAATACTAGTTTGATGTTGTTTGATAGATTCTTTTTTTTATCTGTTTTATTTTGTTTTTCTTTGGAACTGTCTTTGTCATACTGGTTGAAGCCATTGCCCTTCTGCAGAATGGCTGAGCTCTGGCCCTGCTCCTGCACGAAACAAGCATGATGTCACCAAGAGTGCTCGATCTGAAGATAAATTTTAGAACAGACATAGGATGCAGGGGAAGCTTATCTTGGTCTGACTTAGCCCACTAATGAGCTTTTACTCATCTCCTGATTCCCAGGGGGATCACCCAGGAGTTACTTTTGCTATTAGTGAAAGCTCCTCTACTGGTCTTCTTAGAGAACGATGGATGACCAGAAATATGTTTGTTCGGCTCCTTGAAGGATCAAAAAAGGATCAAAAATCCACCCCCCCCTTTTTTTTTTGACTGCACAAAAAAAATCTTAAATTCAAATGACTGACATCTATTGTCTTTGCAGTTTCATATATCGTCAGATCTTTAGGAATTGTAAATTGGCACCAGTCTAGTGAAGTAAATACCGTTATTGTCATTCTTCATGGTAGTTATTTATAATGCCGCACACCGAAACAGAGGTGTAGGAAGAGATATAGGCTTTGCATGTGGAAAAGATCAGTAGGCGTTTTTAAAGTTAACAGTAAAACAACGTTTATGTTGTATGAAAGATCTCAGCATTTGAGAATTGGTACCAGCTGTTGGGGAAGCGGCTGGTTTGTATGAACTAAGGAGCTGCTTAACTGCCATTGATGCTCTCTTGTAATTTTAACTTCCAATAGGTGGTTGTAATGAACCCTTCTGTAGTATCTGGAGATTAGAAACAATCAGGGGAAACGGGCTTCGGCTATGGCCTTATTCTGAGAGATAATTTTTGCATCTTTAGTAGAAATGAACTAGAGATGACCCTAAAAGGTCCGCACAGGTTAAAGAATGTATTTGGAGCACAGCTTGTTGCTTTGCTGTCCCTTTTATTATAAAGAATGTACGAAAGCATGATTTCTGAGGCTTTTAACCATATAGATGTTTACATTATCCTGTCTTTCTGGTACACATACAGTGTGTGGTGCTTATTTCCTTAACCTAGCAGGATAATGTTTTCTGGGGTTTTTGTGGTAAAAGCCTCATCTCCGTTTAACAAGCTCCCTTACCGATTCCTGTTGAGCCTGAAATCAGGTGGAAAGCTGGATGAAAAACTAAGTATTGCTACTTAAAAAAAAAAAAAAAACAATATGCAAGACAGGCATCGGTTACTACAGGAAGAGGAAAGTTCACTATATCATAAAAAATATATATAGAGAGAAGAGCGTCTTTGGCTGTGAGAAGCAGATGGTAGTGTACTCTCTTAACGAATTCGTATAGTACAATTGTTCAGAAGCTCATTATTTTCCTGCTTTTGTGTTGAAATATCTGATTAAAGGGAGTCAGTAATAAAATAGTGGTTGACCTCAGCACAACATTCTCTGTTTCTTCTGTGGTCATGATTAATGAACATAAGCTGTATGGATTTGTGCTTGCAAAATACTTCACTTCTATACCTTTTCCTACTTGACTATGAGGTTTAACTATTCACCGTTAGAATATCCTAATGAATTCTCTAAAGTTTCATTTAATCCCAGTGGTGGAGGGAGGGAGACAGGAATGTGTATCTGTGTATCCAAGTAACATAGCTAGTTTCATGTCACTGTCACTTGAGAAAACAACTCCAAAAAGAATATCCCAAATTAAACTTTAGCTCCAGTTACAATCTCTGAGGCTTTGGGGAAAGGAACCAGTTTGCGTGTCTCGAGTGCTGTAAGCATCCCCAGGGAACTTGAGTTTGTCTGGCCTCAGGAACAGCCCAGACTAGTTCTGTGCCTTTATGGCAGATCAGTTTTTCTCTGAGTCCCTTCATACATACTCTTATTAATGTTCAAGCAGTCTTCTTCATTCATTTTGGCCCACCAAAATCAAAACTTCACAACAAAAAAGACTCCGTTGATGCGGAAGTTAAAGTATCTCTTCACTTGGGAAAACAAATGTATCCTTCGCAAAAGTCGTGCTTACAGAATATCCATGTGGCAAATTACCATTCAAGTATCATGAAGTGTCTTACATAGATATAAATACAACTTCTATCTCTTTTTTTTTTTTTTTTCCTGCTACATGTCCATGGCCACAGGTTAAGGATCCAGTTAAGATACTGACCATGACAAAATCAGTATACGTTTGCACTGGAGATGTTTAACACAGAATTTTCTAAGAGAATCCTTTGACACCTGTAATGTGCACTTAATTGGAAATTGCTGAAAACCCAAGCCTGTAAAAGGGTGTCATGTTAGTCCTCTTGTTGTGGTAAAGCATTCTTTTGCTTTGCCCTTTACATCAGGCTAAGGGGGTGCTTGGTTAACTTGTGTTCTGCAGCAATACTGAAAAACATAAAATTATTTCTTTTCATCTTTAACTTTTGGACACGCGGCCTTCCCTGAGATGTTGCTATGCTTAACATATCAAGGCTGTCCGATGCAAACTAGCAGTCGGTTCCTAAAGTGAGTGAGTGCTTTATCAACAAAAAGAAGCAGATTGTTTTTACTCTCCTGGTTTTTGGGTTTGTTTTGTTTTTGTTTTAATAAAAAAAAGGAAAGGACAAAAATCTAATTTGGCTACAAACTTCTAGGAAAGTGAGTTTTTAAGAGACTATATTGTGATAAAAGATTTTCCTTGCTAGAAGCATGAAAACCATGGATATTTTCACTGAGTATCCTGAAGAGCACTAGAGTAAACATCAGTGTTAGACATTTGTACATGAAATGAAAACTTTCATTTATGTTGGTTCTTTTTTTTCCTTAGGAGCATAAAAATCTCCTATGTTGAAATATTATTACATTGTTTACAGTTTTCCAATGATCCATGGTTCCCCTCGGTGCAAAAGACATGACAGGAGTGAGAGAATGCATTTTTTTTTAATTTGTATTTTTTTAATTTTCTTTTCTAATTCACTGGAAACCTAGACACACCTTTTAAAAGCATACCTTTTAAAGAATTCAGTTAATGGTTTCTATTTTGTTTTATATAATCTCCTAATGCGGAAAACTTAATTTCCAGCTTTGAACTGTGTACATAGTCTGTTGATCGATGCAGCTGCTGGCATTGAGAATACCACTTAATTTTAGTTTCAGGACAAATTTAGAGCGAGTATAAACAAGAACTTACAGGAACATACTTACTGAAATCAGGATTAATAGCAAAGGAAGGGATATTTGTATTTGATTTTTATACTAGATTTTGTGCAAAGAGACATGGTTTCAAGTGACTTGGCATGCAGAGATGGAAAAAAGCAGCGTTATCTCCATTTATGCATCAGGAATGGAAACATTGTACCTGATGTTTGCTTGCTGTGCTGAGTAGGGCTAAAGGGCTCAACAGCGTAAGTATTAAGCACATAGCTCAGGATTGAAGGTTGCGGAAGAGTTGCTTAAAAGACTGTTCATCTGCTCACCGCTCAGCTGTATCTGGCCTTGCTTCTGTGGTGGTACTTTTCAAACATTTCTAAAAATTTTCCTTTTGTATTTGCACATGTGACATCAAATAACCTCTTAGGTCTCAGAAACAGCTATGTTTTTTAGACACGTTGAGTTTAAAATTACCTGTCCTCATTTCAAAACTACGCTTTCTCAAGCAAGACGTTAGCCCCAAAGATAGGATTAGAGCAGGTCCAGTGCTGGGTTATGAGCGTGTTTTTACAGACCTTTCCCTTGAGGCTACATACAATCTACTTAATGGATGGTGAGGGGGAGTGATGTTGCTATTTATTTCAGGTAAAGGAAAAAAGGGATGTAGTGTTTGGGATGGATCTGTAATGTGTGAAACAGCATGCCTCAGTTGCGTGGAAGTGAAGAGCTGAAAATGAGGCAATGGGTGCAGCTGGTCCTATGGGAACAGACTGCTGCTCCTGGGGTTGTTCCATGTTGATCACTGACCAGGGGTTGTTGGCTCTCAGCACACCCCTCCCCCCCCCCCCCCCCCGGCAACCTCTGAGTGACTCAGCGGACGCCTGGTCAGGCGGCCTGCTGGAGCCGCGAGGCGTGATTGGACGGGAGGAGTCTGTGGTAACCGCCTACCACCTGTCAGTCATTTGGAAGGTTCTGGAATATGCAAATGAAGGCCCAGAACATGCCTTCCTGATTGGTTAATGGCCATCCTTCATTTGGAAGGTTCTGGAATATGCAAATGAAGGCCCAGAACATGCCTTCCTGATTGGTTAACGGCCACCCTGGCCAGTCCCCAGCCGGAGAGGGGAGAGGAAGGAGCCGGAGCAGCCCGGGTGGCCCGTCCCAGGGCTCGGGGGAGCTCGGCAGCCTTCTGGGGGCCGGGCTCCAGCCGACGGCGGCGGGAGCGGCCGAGCCCTCGACGGCCGCGAGGGGACCCGCCTGAACGGCGGGAGCTGGCTGCCGCCGCCCCCAGGCGGGGCCTCGCCCTGCCCCTTCCCCTCGGTCGGATCCGACGCCCCGAGCGCCCTGCTCCAGGGGCACGTAAGTGTGGGCCCCCCACTTCCCGAGGGAGTGGGGGCGAAGCCCCGTTCTCGTGACACCCGAGACCAACGTGGTCTCAGTGAGGTTCGGCTCACCGCCGCCTGTTGGCATAGCATAACAATATTAACCCTGTATATACGGTATATAAACAAGTTGTTATTGTGAATAAGTTGTTACTGTTGTCGCCACTTATTGTTTATGTGGAGAATCTCTGTAAACCCATCCGCTCGGTGAAAGCTCCCGTTGGCACCCTCAAACCTGTTAGTTGGTGGTGGTTGATAAAGCTGTTCAGCGTGCCTTTTGCTCGACTCAGACATGCTTCTTCATCCGACCACAACAGTGATATTAAAACCTCACCACAGTGTTTACTTCCCTACTTCTGCCAGACCCTTGTACTTTGCCTTGCTGTGAGGAAAGGGTGGGTGAGATTTTGCTAATCTGAACGAATAGTTCTGCATTCAGGTTTATTTAAGCTGTTCTTTAATATGTAATGACATGACTTTGTTTTGACAGATGAATGTTGTTTCTGTAGATATGCAGTGACATTGCTCCATTTTGACTTTGTGCTGTCAGCTTTGTACATTTATCCTTACACTGTTATATTTCATCTTGATACCGTATTCTTGATTTGACATTGTAATGCCACCTCCATAAATATATATTGACATTCTCCAACTCATTTTCTTGGCATTTTTCAAAGTGAATGAAAGCCTGACCCAGTTAGAGTTGGAAGCAATACAAAGGCAAAACTTTGAGGGTGTATCATAAAGGACAGAGATGGCAGTTCGCAGGGAGAAACCAGTTGTGTTAG
This sequence comes from Struthio camelus, assembly GCF_040807025.1. Classification (NCBI taxonomy): domain Eukaryota; kingdom Metazoa; phylum Chordata; class Aves; order Struthioniformes; family Struthionidae; genus Struthio; species Struthio camelus. Next base: position 5,552,861 of record NC_090947.1, on the reverse strand, counting down.
GTGCACTGATGGTGCTTACAGAGAGCGATGTGATGTGAGGGTAGGGGCTAAAAGTGAATGTATTCTACCGGTGCGTTGTGAGGGTAGGGGCTAAAAGTGAATGTATTCTACCGGTGCGTTGTCAATATAGCTTTAACGTTTTCAGCTGTGTTTTAGAGACTCCAAAGGAAACTTACGTAGGTGCGCTAAGAGAAGGTGCCCTGTTCATAGCTTTCCAGTAGCTCAGGATAACCTAATGATTCTCTGAGTACTGCAAGGGTGTTGTTATGGAAGCAGTCATTTCCCCTTAATCCAATACTGATTTATAGCTTCCCGTCAATAATCAGGTTATACCATGTGATATCCAAGCAGGGAGACAATATCATTCTCTCCTATTGGTTTCTTAGTAGCTAGTCATTGATGTTATTCATATAAGACACAATGCAACAGAGTCCTGCCTGTTCTGCACGTGCCTAAGAGGTTCAAATTTGGGGGGAGTATTCACTATATATTACAGGGAGTATTTGCTCTTCAGTGTATTTGCTTCTTTGTCTTGGCTGCTAAGTGCATCCTGGCTATGTTATAATCATGGTGTGTATAGGCCTGTATATGTCTGCTCGTTATGAAGCCACTGCATTGAGCACCTAATCTTCCCCATGTATTTTGAGATTTTTGTATGTGGTTTATGAAGCACCTTCAAATCCTCTAATCCCAGTGGTCGTGGTTGAAAAAGCGTATGTGCTGTTTTATCATCAATATTTTCAAATAATAGTATTTTTGTCTTGGGATTAGGCTTTTATTGCTTGCTTATTCTAAGGTTATTGCAGCACTGTTGTTGTCTCATTGAGATTATTCAGCAATTTCCTGGATTTAGAAATACTTAGTAAGGTTAATAAGAAAAAAAACACTTTTAGCTCTAATATGCGTATCATCTAAGTGCAGAGTCTGCAGTATGTGTTTGATACGAAAGTTCCAACTCTATGATGTGGAGGCATAATCAACGTTAAAATTGTCTCATAAAAATCAATCTCTCCCTTCTTTCCTTAAGAAAAAAGAAACAGAGTTTTTTTTATCAAATGTTTTGCCAAGTTAAATTTTTTCCTCTAAACTTGGGCATCGCTTACCTAGATAATGTGAAAATAGAGGCAGAGTTAATGACCTCTTTACATCTTTCTGTTTTGCCATCATCATAAAATCCTGAATCCTACTCCAGATGATTAGTAAATAAGATGAAGTAATTTAGCTTAGAGAATTGACTAGCTACAGTGCATGAGCTGTAATTGTGATATTAATGTCAAACAGAGCTAGTCATTTCCTATTATAATCTGCTCTTGAGCATGAAACACGTTTCCCTCTGAAATCCATAAGAGCTGTGTGTATGCAAATAACTGGAACCTGGGCCTTGAGGACCTGGTCAACAAAATATGTTGACTTAAAATTCCTCCATGAGTTTTTGCTTGCTATTCCAGGTTGTGGGCAGTGGCTAATAACAGGTGTTTCTCTCCCAGTCACTTGCCTGTGCTTTTTAGGGAGAGGAGTAGTTTAGCTGCATAGCTTTTTGACTCATCACCTTGTAATTCTTGTTTAGTTACAGAGCAGCATGTGTTGGATCTAAATAAATGTATTTTAGAAGTGAAATCTTTGCAATTGAGTAACTGTATTCTAGGAGTTGCGATTGCCTCCATTTGGCACAATGGCTTTTTAATTGATAGGTGGTGGTCTGCCAGTAGCACAACCTCAAAGATACCAGTTTTACTAAAGCTCGTGGATTAGTTCCTCAAATACCTTGGCTTGCAGTTTCAATTAGACTAAACTTGGAAGAAATTACTGGCCTGCTGCGAGGATCTTTGGGACAAAAGAAAATGAGAAATCACTTATTTTCCAGCAGGCATCTAAATTGCACTTTGTGTTTCAAGTGGTCATGGATAAGCTGGATTGCAGTGAGACTACACTCATTTTGCTGCTTCTACTGCTTAGTGGCAGTGGAAGAAGAATGTGTGAAATATCCTCCGTGCTTCTGGATGGCTGCAAAGAAAGTTCTCCGTAGAGGGTTTTCTTAATCATTGTTTAGGGCAAAACTGCAGGATGACTCTGCTTTGAGAATACTAGTGAGAAAAAGCTGATGTTGGTACATTTGTGGCTTTGGGAAACCACATGGATACTCTCACTGGCAGTCTGCCGTGTGTCCCATGTTCAAAGGTGCCTCTAAACGTGTGTGTCTGGTTGTGTTTCTTGTTATCTTGGACGAGGGGTTGCTGTTGAAAATTTCCAAACGTAACGTGGCTGTTCTGCCGAATTTGTACGTCTAGTATGCTGCTAGTCCTGAGGACTGCTGCTTGTGCAGGACACTGAGACTATAGGAAGCACACGCTGCTTACAACTTCCTAGAATCTCCATCTATAGTGCAGCGAGTATTTAAAAGACAGGTTTTTTTCTACTGTTTACCATAAGCATGAAATTGCCAGGCTTTATGCTGTATTTAAACCAGAAGACATCTGTAGTAACTGTTGGGTAATGACTACACAACTTTGTCTCCAAAGCTGCTTAGAATAGATGAAGAATAAAAGGGAATTTGAAAGAAGAGAAGTGATAGGGAAGGGGGAGTAAAACTTTAAAAGCAAAGATTGTTTGATATATACAAGTTCATTAAAATATAAATATGCAAATTTGTTATACCTCAGCAGTAGCACCCTATTGCCCAGAAAGGCTGAGGAGTCTCCATCTGTGGGGATATTCAAAAACCATCTTGTTACAGTCCTGGGCAGCCTGCTTTGGGTGACCCTACTTGAGAAGGGAGGATGGGCTAAATGACCTCCAGAGATCCCTGCCAACCTCACCTGTTCTGTGATTCTGTAACAAGGCTGGACCTGTGAAGAATTGGGAAATCGTGTTTATATTTTTGTGAATTTTCTTAGAGGTTGATACTGATCATAGACCAAATGATGAAATATGAGTTTTAAGAACTGCTTACTGCAACAAGCATGTACCTGATGGACGGAATGGGAACATAGCGTAACTTTCTGCACAACATGTAACCATGGCGAATGTTAGATTTCTTGGCTGAAAACAGTAATGTTATAGGTCCGAATCTTGTAATCATATCCATGAAAGCATTCCTTCCTTTTAAAGCTCTTTAGACTTCACATTGGTACAATGTTTGTCTTTACAGATCAGCTTACCAGTAGCCCAGTCTCAGGACTGTATTATAGCACCAGTTTTAAGCAGAACTGTCCATTAATCAATAATAAAATCTGCTCAAAAAAACCCCAAAAAACCTGGCTGTTTCCCTAATGTATTAGTAATTTATTGTTAAATGGAGTATGGGTGTTCTAACAAAACCATTCCCAAATCATGTAAATTAATAAAACTAGAAGGATGTTTATAAAGTGCTGGATTGCTTTCAGCTAGTATAATTTTAGTAAGAGACTGGATTTATTCATTGTGTAGCTTCCCTCTAGCCTCGCTGTATTTTTTGTAAAGTTATAGTGCATGTTTTGTGGGAGGAAGACCTGTTATCTGTCGGATAAAATTCTGCAATTTTTAGTAAAAGATGAAAATAATTTGATCTTAACATGCCTAATCTCTTAAACCTCAAATTATTATGAAATTATGCCTTTTTTCGTAATGATACACTACAATTTTCCCCTCACACAGTCTAAATGCTAAGGGAGCTTCTTTGCCACAATAAAGGGAAAACTGATTCTGTAGCAATACAATTTTCAGATGTCTTGAGTCCTGTTCTTATGTGCATAAGAAAAAGCCTTTACATATTCATATGCAGCAAAAATAATGCATGTACTTCTTTACACTGACCATGAAATCAGTAGATATTTGGATAGTGGCCTGTATTAATCAGCAAAAGAGCGCTAGAGCTGTACAGATAAATGATTTTTTTGATTCTGTCAGCCCGATTCATCATTTTTGCAGCCGAAGAATTTTGAGTTTACGTGTTTACTTGATTACCGTGGCCTAGTCTTTGTGAACACCCTTGCTGCACAGCTCCTCACAATCTCCACCCACTGCATAACTCTGCTGGAGAAACATTTTGGAGGTCTTGAACAAAACATGAGTAATAACTGACTGACTGACTGCTCAAATGGACTTTGAAAGGAGATAGGTAGTGCTCAAATGCCATATTCCCGTAAGTTCATGGAGCCAGCTGCCTTATGGAATGAGTTTAATAGTAGCCTCTGAGGAAAAGCCTACTGGTGAAACGAAGGCAAGGCAGGCAGCCCTTAATAGAAGAAGGAAGAAGAGACTGTCGGATAGCTTTTCAGCAATTTTTTATTTTAAGTGAGGAGGCTGCAGATGGTGGAGATAGGTCTGTTTTCTCTCCAGCGCCATAAGAACATGAAATAAATGATACCTTTTCAAGTTGGAAACAAATACACAGGAGCTTCTGACCTTAGTCTGAACATTATAGCGAGACCTCGCTAAGCCTCTCATGTTACAATTACTGCATAGAAAATGGGTCTGTCTTTTCCTGCTATTTAGCAAAGGTTTAACAGCAGGTGTTGTACTGAGGGCTCATGTTCCAGCTGACTTCAATGACTTCATGGAGTATTCTGTATTGCATTTACTATAGAATTATGTTACAGCACAAATGTTCTGAAACAAATCAGTGGTCAAAATAAATGAACAAATAAATAAGCCAGATTAACTGGCAAGCTCCAACTGTTTTCTGTTGCTCTACTCATGCAAAACAACTGTAAATACAGTGTAAACGGCCACAAAGATGCTTTCATGGCTGTTCAGCTGCTTTGCTGTTCTCCCCAATCAGAACTGTACTGCAGAATCTGACCCAGTGTGTTTTATGATGAATTTTCCTTGCTTTGTAAATGTTATTCCATCATTAATTAAAAAGAAAATTATTCTCCTACTTGTTCATGCGGATTAGCAGGGTCTTACGCTGTAGTTAAGGATTTTGGACAGCAATATTGGAAACGAGTCGTGAGATTCATTTGTAGAAGTGTAAACCTAGAGGTTCTGTTTTCTCATCAAAGTTAATATAGCAGATTGTTCACCACTCCGTTTATACATATGGCTACAGTTTGAATTCACACTGTAGCTGCCTGTCATACCTCTGATAAAATTGTCAAAATCACCACCAGAATCTTGAATTTCTGCCGCTTACTTACTTGTAGAAAGGTGTACAAATTATGCCAGTCAATCAGAAAACAGCTCATCCGGAAAGATATCTTTAAAACAATGTAGGAATTTATCTGGGCAAGGTCTGATCACTTGCAAGTCCTAAAAATAAATGTAATCTATGAAATATATTAATGTTGAATATAGGCAGTTCAGATGTTTTGACTGACTACAAAACTTCAAGCAACCTAAACTTTTGAAGTCCTAGATATTAAGCTCTATGCTTAAGCATAATGGATGTTTTAGGAAGAATACCCCTTCTATTTATCTCCCTAAATCTATTCCTGTGTATATAAAACCCATTGCAGTATACTGTAGCTGTCTGTATAACTCGTAATAGAAATGAACTCTGTGTTTAGTGAAACGGATGAATAATCAGAGGAGTTTTTTTTTTTTTTTTAAAAGCTCTTTCTTGTAGCGTATTAAACCTGTGCATCAGCTTGCATCAAGCTTCCAAGATGCCCATTGAATAAATTTTTGAAAAGATACTGGCAAGAGAAATGCCTGCTACAAGGCAAGTGATGTGAAATAGTAGAAAACTTGTATCTTTCGATACTAGTGTGAATTTTTGATTTCTTTTAGAATGAATAAGGTTTCATTGAATTACTCCAGAACAGCTGCTGTTAATTGTGTAGGTTTCACTTTGTGTCACAAGCAATCAGTTATTTGAAAACCTGTTTGTTTTTAAACTTTATCAGACCTCCTATTGGTGGGAGGGATTGACAGTAATGGATTAATGCAAGTATTGCATTACTGTTGCGCCCATTTTCGTGCTGAGTAGTACCTTACTTCCTAAGCAGGATTGTTGATTTTAATTGGGCTGTTCATTAAAGTTTTGTAGATATCTTGGTAAGGAGAAAGTCTGGGCCAGTTAAAGGGTTTTGACTAACCTTTCGCAAAAGACATTGAAGACAATGCATAAAGGATTTTAAGATTAAGGTTTTCTAATTTGCAATGCTGCGTTCCCTTTCTAAGGTTCATTAAAGTGCTGTTGTAATAAATCATGCTTAGACAACTAGAAAATACATTGACTGTAGGGACTGGAAGAGATCTGTAGAGCAAAGTCTCGTTATTATTGGGATAATGTTTTTGTTACTGACTGTAAAGTTCATCCTAAAGAAGGAAGAAGTCTAGTTTTGCAGTCAGGGAGAGGAAATGTGATCGGAGCGTGGGAAGGCGGATGCCTGGATCACAGGACAATGAGTTAGAGGCGAAGGGGATGTTGGCTGATGTAAACTGCGTGACCTTCCTAATTGTAGCAGATCTATATTGACTAACAGATGAGTTCTTGCAAATTCTTCAAGACATCAAATTCTTTAGATAAGTCACATTGGCAAGATGTCATCTTACCTCTTGTAGTTTGAAAAAAATAAGAGCCATGCTGATGTGATATTGTTATGGGTTGTTGCCTTTGGCTGTCCTCAGGTTGTTTTTTTCTCTGATGTAGCATGTAGCATCCCCATGGGCCATTGATACAAATCTTAATATATAACTCTAGAGGGCATCTAGGACATCTTCTGAGGCACTGTCCAGTTTGTGGCTCTGTAGTGAGTCCTTAATTCCATCCTCGTTTACTTGAGGATTCAGACCTTTGCTCCTGCCCTCCTTGTTTAACTTCATCATCTGAATTATTTCTTACACGCACCAGATTCTCCCTTACTTCCACCTATTTGCACTGATAGTCTTTCTTTCTGTGATTCAGTTTTCTTCATAATTATTCCTTTCTCTATATTACAATAAGCAGAGTAACTTTTTATGACCCACACATCTTTTCTCCTTTCAGGATATCCTCTTTCTCACCTTCCTGTGATGACAGCTGGTAAATTTGCAGTCAGTACTGTTAACTCTAGTTTCTCCTGCTTTCCTACCACTGCATGATCCATCTCAACTAGAACCCCAACAGTTACTGTACAGCTACTTTCAGCACTGTTGTTCTAATCTTACTACTTTTTTTCGATGAGGAAAAACTGAAATAATTCCTCACCTCTTAATTTCAAATTTATTATTCATCCCTCACAGTCAGATACTTTGTTAATATCAGATTGTCAAACCCAGCTCAGTGCTGATGGTCAGTTACTACTACTTTTCTTTATTTTTCAGTCAGCTAGTACACAGCTCCATCTCCTCATAACCTATAACTAACTACTTTCTTTTCTGGCTGACTATCAACTTCTCTTGGTCCCCATTTCTCCTTCTTTGTGCTCTTGTAATGTACTCCCAAGTGCACCCTCATCCAGTTTCCATCTGTTTCTGACTAAGGAAGCCGTTCCTTAATTAGAAAGCTGGCCTATAGTGATTTCTTGATCAAAGAAATCATTGTTATGATATGAGTCGTTATTGCTTCATGCTCTTTCTCGCAAATCTCTTCTGCTCCTCTTAGTGACGGTGATCGCTCATTCACTCTTCTATCATAATTTCTACTTATTGCATTATCGTACAATGCTTTGTTTCTGCAGTTACCACTCCAGCTTCTTGCATCATCATTTTTGAAGGTATTTTCCTTGTTCCTTTCTCTACTGTATGGGAATACTGTGTTGCCTTTTACTGTTTTCTTTCTGTGAATCTTATCACTGGATGACCTCCTTTTGTCATATGTGATCGGATAGTATTTTTATGCAAATGATTTGCAAAGCTGTTTGTCATCCCACAGTTTGTTTACCTCTATTCAGGCATGCATTTCATCTAGCATCTCTAGCATTTCTGGCTTGACAGCTGGCTGATAACAAAAGTAAAAGGGCTCTGTATCTCTTCCTACCAAACTCTCTTGTGCCCTTCACTCTTTATCCCCCACACACATCGCATTACCAACATCCACAGTCAGCTGATATTTGTTATCTAGACATACTCAGCTGTGAATTTTTCAGCTCAAGCCTGGTTAACATCATCATTCTCTTCCATCTACCTGTCACCTGGAATTTGTGTTCCCAGGAGTTTTATTTTGCTTTTTCTCTTCAGCCTTTTGTTTAGAATCTTTCTAGCTGTTACTCCTCTTTCCCTCTCTTCAGCTGCAGCCAAAAAGTCATCCTATTTCCAGAAGTTACCTTTCTTTTTTTAATTTCCCTTGCTTACTGTCGCTCTTTTTGGTCTGTTCCGTTCTAACTGTTCCTGTCACGACCATCCTTACCCGACATAGTCCAGCTTATTTGAGTAGAATTTCTGTATTTGCTCAAACTTATTAATGAATATTTTAAAGCTCTTTTAATCTATAGCTCTGTTAAGACATCTCTTAGGTAGGAAGGAGTCTTAATTTCCTCTAATTCTCTAGCATGTTTTTCTAAGTGATCTGTTGTCAGTATTTTTTTTTCCCCTCTGCTTTCATGTTTTTTCAAATACTCTTCCTCTCTCCCTTCATAATTAATTTCTTCATCTTAGGGTTTCAAGATATTTTTTTTTTTGCATGTCCTTGCATAAGTATCTGTTTGCCATCTGTGTGGCGTTTGTCTAATCTTTTTTAATAAGATAAGGCAAAAACTCTTTTCTCTCTGTCCTCTTTTATTGTGAGCTTTTTATGCTATTAAGACACTGTAGTTATTTGAACCGTTATCGGTGTAATACTGTACAGCTTTTCTTTCCTCCACAAATAGACTTTAATGGGTTTTAGGTGTAGTTGTTAAAATGAAGATAACGTTCTATTATATACAAAATACATTTACTGCAATTAAACTTCACAAGGATCTGTGAATGGAAAGCAACAGCAAATCTCTCCATATGCTCCTTCCGTGGAAAGGCAGTGGCCATTCCTTCGTCTGGTAAGCTCAAGAAGAAGAAAACCGACGTGTGTCTCGCCAGTGTAGTATGATTTATAGGTAAGCAGTCAAGGAACACAAGGCCGTAGCAGAGGAGCTAAATGAATTATTGGTACCTGTGTTCACTGTGGAAGAAATCTGAGAGACTCCAATGTGGGAATCCTTCCTTGTGGGGGACTTAAAAGAATACCTGTCTCAGATCTAAACGTCTGCTAGGAGACTATGGAATAAATGGACAGAAGTCACCAAGATCAGATCCCATTGACACAAGATGTCAGAGCTTAAATACTAATTGTGATGCCTAATGTCTTCCTTAAAATTCCCTTAGTACCTGAAGACTAAAGTAGCAAATGTATGCTCTGAGCTGACTCTTAGTGCTCAGGAAACATCTTGGATTTATAGGCAGCTGTACGAACACATCCGCTCGGTAGTCGTCAAAGAAGAACGTCAAATGTTACGAATTAGTAAGGAAGAAATGGAGAACAGAGCAGGAGGCGTCACTGAGTAAATCCGTAGTTTACTACATCTTAAAAACTTATCTGTTGTTCTGGTCCATATTGCAAAAAGTATATCGTAGAATCATAAAGTGTGCAGAGAAAGGCAATGGTGATGTTCCAGTGCTGCTCTGTGAGGAGCCGCAGCAGAGGCCAGGGTTCCTCAGCCCGGAACAGAGGTGATCAGAAAGTCCTAAGTGGCTTGGGGGAGAATGAATAGGGATTGACTTGTTTGGTGGTTTTTTGTTTCTGTCTCTTCCAACCCGAGAAGGTATGAAATTAAAGTAGTTAAGCATTCAGGGATTAGGAGCAATAGTATTTTAATCAGACTACATTTAAAGAGAATACTTGGATATTATCAATAATGAGTTTAAATTTTTAAATTATAACATTCTGTTCTTTGGAGACTGTATGGGTAGCGCATTTTCGTTTGCACACAGCAGAAGCCACTATGGTGAATTTTAGATGATGTATTTTATTTTCATCTGAGAGAGTAGACTGGCAGTATCGTTCCTCACTCTGACAGGTTCTCTTTAAAGCAACAGCAGTCAACTTGCTACATTTTTGATCAGTCCGTTGCAGGCTGTATGGCTCTTTCACATTTCATTTAAAGAACAAGAACCTATTAATACAATTAATATTGAGTATCTTACTTGCTTTGTTTGACATGATCCGCATATGATAGTAGATGATCTTGGTCCTTGTTAATGAACTTGTGCTAAGGATCACTCTTTTTGCTTAATTATTTTCAGAACCCACTAACTGAAAGATGCACATTTTATGTGCTATAATAGACCTTAGGGTTTTCTAGTAAGATATTTAATTCAGATGGTGCATGTTAGAAGGAGAAAGGACAGTCCAGAAATTGGGAGAGCACTGCATTATAGCTATACTAAAAGAAGAAAAACAAAACAGATTGGCATTGTAGTACGGAAGCTTACTCTAATTTTTCACAGATCAAATGAGAATAAGTAAATTTGCATTAACTATAATATCTGAACTAGAATCACAGCTACTTTAAATTCAGAAGAACAGAGAGAAAGTAGATATTCATATGTTGGAGTAATAACTTTTCCAGGTGAAATGTTGAAATTAATGGAGCTATGACAATTCACAGCAGTCAATAAATTTGTGTTTATAATATGCTTTCCTATGTTGTTCATTTAAAGGAGTTGAAGTTGTATTCTGTTTCTCTCCAGCTGGATAGCATCATTTTCACAAAACTTAAGTACAAATTCCATGGAATCTAGTAGTACTAGTCTGAAAATAGCTCTTTAATTTCTGTGATTGCTATATTTCAGGTCTGATTTTCCTACTGTTGTTCATGTGAGCAAAACTGTTCGTTTTTTGGGAAGAAGAAAGAAGTGTAATAACTCTTGAACGAATTAAGGCCATAAACGTGTATGATGAGGATCTGCTGGGGAGAGGGCCTCATCTTTCATGGACGGGTTGGAAAAAATAAATGACTGATCTTTGCGCTAGTATCCCCTAAAGATTTAGTAGATCTCTTGAGATACACTAAATCTTTAGGGATGCTAGCGCAAAGATCAGTCATGTTGATTGAATTAGATACAAGAGCAGAGAAACAGTCTGCTTAGAATTTCAGAAATCACAATTTTATTCATTAGATTTTCATATTAAGAAGTGCTTGCCATGTAGCAGTTCTAGGAAAATAGTTACTGGTTAAAGACAGTACTGGCTAGAGGTAATAAATCAGTTAACCAGTTGCTTCCAGTAAGTAGTCCCAAGAACGTGAAAGTTTACACTTTTTAGCTGGCAAGATCTTTTCACTTTTAAGCCTAAAACTTAATTTTGACCCCATGGCAAGGTGCTTCTCCGTAACACTGCAGTAGGAATGCTTTACCTGTCCTTATCTACTAGCAGAAAACAGCCTGTAGTATTAAATCTGAGGTTGCTTGTAAAAGTCAGTGAAGCATCTCTTCTCCTTTTTTTTATGAATGAAATAAGAAACTAATCTGTTGATGATTGGAAAATTCCCTTGTCCATTTTCTTATAGTAGGCTTGCACTTGTTTTGTACTAACAAAATAAATCGAAACTAGATTATACAAGCAAAGAACCTATTATCACAGAATCGTTTAGGTTGGAAGGGACCTCTGGAGATCATCTAGTCCAACCTCCCTGCTCAAGCAGGGTCTCCTAGAGCATATTGCCCAGGATCACATTCATATCCGCTTTATTTCGCTTTATTTTGACTGTTAGCTTTTTTTTTTTTTTTAAATAGTCTTTAAATATTTGGGTAAGAACGTTGCTAATTTCCTTGTGTCTCAGAATGGACACAAGGAAAGAACTAGACAAAGCACAAGTAACAAACTAAGAAATAGAGACTTATTCTTTAGGGTGCGGTTGTAACTTAAACAGAAGCTGAACTCTACTTCTACCTTTACAAAAACGTCAGCCGTAAGACACCTTATGAAATTGCGAGCTTGGCAGCAGTGGATATGTGTTACTTCATTAAAATAACCAGACTTCTCTTTGCTTCTTGAGGCTGTTGTGGGAGAGACAAACTCCTTTGGATATGTTTAGAGAAATAGTGTATTGTAAGCTAGAAAGTAAATGCAAATAGTTTTTTAAAGAGTATCCCTGTGTGTACGTATCTGTGGCTCTAGTTATCAAGAACTTCTTCTGAATATACAAAACGGTCAGTTGTTTTTGGATGACCTCGTTCTTCTCTTTTTTGTTTTTTCTTCTCTGATTTGATCAGATTACTATTGTAACAAATGTACTGTTCTTTATTTTTCACGGAGTGAAAAGTGGATTTTGTTTTTTGTGTATGAAGCCATTTGTGGTAAATTGCATCAGCCGATGCTGTGGTTCAGTGCCCAACTAGCGATTCTGCTCTCTGAAGACCCATGTTGCCAGACTGTAATGTACTTCTGGCCACGGCATTTGCTTTCGTTCTTAGGGAGACCCCACCAGGCATCAAATTGCTATGGGATAGAAGAGCCCTGTGTGGCTGGTGGTGTTAATTCAGCTTACGTGGCATCTTGAGGTTTGGTTATTGGCACGTGTAAGAAATAATGGGTTGGGAAATGGCTGTGAAAAGCTGATACCAGGAGCGCAGTAAGAGAGTACAGAGTAATAGCACTAATCCATAAAATTTCTTTATCTCACCATACAGCATTTGGTATTTTAAATGTTATGAAATACAATTTTTAAATTTCAAGGCCTTTAACGTGAAAGTTGAATAAAAATTGCACAGATTACAGATTCAGAGCAATGGTATTTAATCATCTTTTGACGTAAAGACTCCTTAAAAATTTCAATCTGTGGGTTGTTCCTTTAGGATTTATATACATCAGGATTGTCGCCTAGCACTTATTAATTGTGTTTCCTTAGTGACTTTTTATAAAGACTCTTTAGAACTAGACCATTGGTTCCCCAAGCTTCACAGACCACAGGATAAAGATGGCTCATCTGAAAGTTGTAGCAGCACATGACTTCTGTGCTCTTCTATTAGCCTACCAGGCTATAGTGGACATTAAGGACATTAACAACAATGTACATACAGGAAAAAAACCTGTAGCAACAGAGATTTAAAAAAATTTAAAAAAACACTGTGTGGTGTACTGTGCAGCAACACAGAGATCAAAAAGTCTGCATTAAAGAGCAAAGAAACAAAAATGTATTACAGGATAACTTGCATGGGCACCACGTTTTTTCTAACACTTTTCTTTTAGACAAAAGATCTTTTTTTTTTTTTTGATGAACACAAAACGGTTTAAAGCATGTACCATCCAGTAGCCTGAAACTGGTGGGGAAGAAGGAATCAATGTCTAGTTTGTAGCATAATTTAAGGTCCTTAAGTGAAACAAAGTATCCTTGAAGAGGATGCCTTTATTTCGTGTTGTAAGCCAAAATGGAAATTATGGTTTGCAATTTGTGTAAAGCCCTGCATCAAAAAATTCCATATATCCCAGATGTTTTGGATGGTAAATATTCTGACATTGGTAATATAGAAATAACTTGCCGTTTTTGTTGGAGATATTGTATTTCATTGATCTCATTGCGGGAAATTGCGTATGGAAATTGGTTTCTCACTAAATCTTCCTTCAACGTTTGCATTGTTGTGAAAAGAGATAAACCAAAAACTTAAATTTTTCTACTTTAGCATAATACCAAGATCACAGAATTAATGTTGTAGGCAGTTTAATGTTCAAAATGTCGTCTTTGTTGTTTTTACAATAGATATATTTAAATTTCCCAGGAATGCTTAAAATGGATGTACACTAAACTGTAGTATCTTAATTAAAATTGTATTTATAAACTCTTATTCTTCTAGCCTGTTAGTTTTCCTGATCAGGAGTCAGGTTTACATTGATATTGCTTTCTTGCTCGGATCTGTTTGTTGTGCCATGTGCAGCAGAGTCAGTGTGGAGGTCAGCTGATAAGGATAGCTTGGTAAAAGGCAAAGAATGGTATGTTGTGGGGGGGGGGGGGGCGGGGGGTTGTGGTTTTGGGGCTTTTTCGCGGCTTTTGTGTATTGGAAGGACTAGATTATAGCATCCTATAGTTGTGCAATATACCTCATAGTGCACATTACATACCTCTTTCTTGGCTTTTCTGAAAACGTGGGGGAGGATTTTACTACTTGTAAAGAAGCATTATCTGTCCCCAAATAATGGGTAGCTCGACAGGGCTAGTAGAGCAAGCGAGCAAATTGGAAGGGTGCCACAGTGTTGTAAATGATGGCTCATCTGTTAGACTGGTAGTCCGTTTCTGCAGTACGGATGGCTGCAGCAACTGCACAGCAAGCCTTTTCCTTGTCTGAAATGGCTGAGCCTCCACAATTGTACCTTTCACTGTAAAATGGCTTATATTTCCCATTGAATCTTTGCATCCAAAGAAATGGAGAAATTAGTTTCCTTTTGAACCCTCTTGGTATGAGAGGGTGGCGTCGTGACTCGGAAGCAACTTTTTTGACACTGAAGATGTTAATGCCCGCATTGAAGATGCGACCTGTTACAGGAGAGGCATTGTCTATACAGTCTGGATGGAGATGGAGAAGGCAGTATCCATTCCCTGAAGCCGCAGACAGTGCGGAAGTACTGAAGAAATGGTTAAAAACAAACAGTCAAAAACCTCTAACGTATAGTAAGAATGGCAGCAGGTTCACGGTCCTGTTACCTGACCTGACAACGAAGAACAAAGTTTCATCAATGGAAAACTCTCCAGATTCAAAAAACTGTTTGTGTCTTGTATCGCTCTGCAGAAGAGGAGTGCCAATGTAACAGCACATCGGTTGAGCAGAAAGTCTTTTATAGCTAAGGAAACTTTAAATGAACCAGAAAGTATTTACAGTGGTGGCAAGATCACTTGGCTTTCAAGCATCCGTAGAAAACATCAGAACTTATCCCACTTTCCCAAGGAGACTGACGAATGACCTCTGTAGTCAATGCTATGTGGCTGCTAAAATCACAGTTGTTGTCTATATGTCTTCATCTAGTTTTCTTCCTACCTGTGGTACCACTGTGTATGACACTGGAATGAGCCAGAGCCATACTGACCCTGGACATTGATTTCCACAGATGGTACTAAGGTAAAGATTGTCTCCCTAAGCAGCTCAGCCCAGCTTAACAGACCATGACCTACTGCAGCTAGTCTCTATAATCTGGTGATCAGAGTGCTGGTAGGGAAGCTCTCCTGCTGAAAGGGCAGTAGTGAAAGGAGTTGGGGCTGTGAGAATCAGCAACATGGTTCTTATTTTTCAGTTGTTCTCTATGCAAGTCATGCTCTTATTGCAGTGGCTTATACAGGCATCAGTATCTTACTGAAATTGTAAAATTCTTAAATATCTGAAAGGGTCGATGCGAGCCCCTAGGACAGTCTGGGAACTGGTAAGCACATAGATGGCTCACAGCCAGTTTGCTTTGCCTTCAGCTCAGCTATCCCAGGCAGCTCCTCTTTACGTGCAGCTATATGGGCCCTTAAGGTATTGCACTTCTATACTGGAAACTACGCTGCTGCAAATGGGCCATGTTCTTTGTTTCAGAGTTATTAGTCCTATCTGAAAGGAAATTTTGATTTCATTTCCCATATTTGGGTCCTGAAATAATTCTACTTGAAAGTTTGGCTGAAGTGGTATATTTCTTGATACTGATCTGCTGTGAAGTGCGCAAATGCTGAGGTGGCAGTTGATTTATGGGCATCTTCCATCTCCTGCCAGCATTGACAGCCCTGACTTTCAAAAAGAGTTTAATTTATTTGCTAAAGATCTAAAATGTTTAAGAGGTTTATTTTATATATTATTTTTTATATTTATATTTTATATAAACAATATTTTTCTTCACTAATGAGTGAATATTCTGCTTTTGATTTAAATATTTTGGTGATCGGTCTTAACACTGGTGCCAACAGACAAGAAACAAAAGGCATATTCAGTATTTAAAATATTAACAGAGGTGAGTTGCAAGATCTCTTCCCCCCGTGCCCCCCCCCCCCCCCCCCCCCCCCAGGTTTCGGGACACATTTCTGACCCATCTGCTTTGCTTTGTAAAGATGTTCACTGATATAATGTCTTAAAAAAAAATTCATTACCTTTCTCTAGAGTTCAATTTTAATACTGTTTCATTGAGACACTGCAATGGAAATTCAACTAGCTGGCAGAATTTATTTCTTTTATGCTAAGAACATGAACTGATAATAGTATGGAACCTCTGCAGCAAGTTGTAAAGTGAGTATGAAATTACAAAACAACATCTTTGCTTGGGCCGCGAAATGAGGGCTTCAGTCTGTTGTGCATCATGCTGTTTATTGTGCTATTTATTTTGGACCCTGAAGCTGAACAAAAGGCAGTGAAGTAAGGAATCGAGAACTCTTTCGTTGCCTTCCCTTTGCCTTCCCTTTGCTTTTCTTTTCTTTATGTCCCTTTTTTACATTCCTATCTTATTCCTGAATGTCCTTCCAGCTATCTTTTTTGAGTGTTCCGGAAAGAGTGCTTACAGAATCTGTTAATCAGCTAAAGCAGTATTAAAATAAACTATTTTAATATTATATTTTTACATTTCTGTATGGTTACTGTAGAGCTAGGTGTCAAGGAAAGAATATACAGAAGTTGTAGTCAATAAAGCATTCCCTGACTCCCATCAGTCGCTGTTGAGTACCGGCGTCTGCAAGTAGAACAAGTTACCCAAGTGATTACTGATAGTTGCCAGGTAACTTACATGATGAATAAATACTAACTATCACTTTTATGCATTCGTGTAACCCAGTGTTCAGAGACGCTTAAACATATAAACTAATTCGTCATCTGCTTTGCTGCATTTTTTTCGTTATCTTTTTGGATGTGTGAAGTTACTCAGCTGTGAACTCAGTTCTGTGCCATTGAAGCTCTTGAAGATAACGCAGGAGGGAATGGCACAGGGCAGGGGAGCTTGAGAGCAGACTGGCATGGATGGGAAAAACAACAGCAAAACCTGAAGCTGTGTTTGTCCGGATAGAAGTTCAGTTCCAGGAGTAGATAACCCCACGCATCGGTTTAGGCTGGAAACCGACTTAGTCACAGCCCTACTGCAAGGGTCCCAGTTGAATATGGGCTAGCTATGTGCTATCATCGCTAATGGGGGATGTAGATAGAGAGATGTGCTGTCATCACCAACAGGGAGGATATATATAGATAGCTATATGTGCTGTCATTGGCTAACAGGATATCTAGGTAGATTATTAGATAGATGTTAGAAAATGCTGTTTCAGCAGGAGTGCAGTGCAGCCATGAAACAGGTATCCAGAGAGTTGGCAGAAAGTCTGTCCTTGGAGGTTTCTAAAGTTGGCTGGACAAAGCCGTGACTGACTTCATCTAGCGTTGGTGATAGTTCTGCTTCCAGCAGGAGACTGGACTAGAGACCGCTAGAGGTCCATTCCCACCAATGTTTGTGTAATTTGAAATAAAAACAGAGCAATCTGTTTCATTACTTAGCAACTGATTTAAAAAAAAAAAAAAAAAGCGTGTATTGAAGACAGATCTTAGCAAGAATGAGCAGAACGACAAGACAATGTATTTCTTTGATTGTATATAACTCACCAAAGAGACTTTGCAAAACATTAACCACCATAGTGGCATACTCCACCTTCACTTGCATTGTATTTAAATTAATTTTGTAAGTTAATTTATGCAGTTCTGAATGCTTCAGTAGGACTCTGAAGGGAAAATCTCCCCTACTGAAGGGAGACAGCAGTTTGGGCTCCTACTGTAATTCTCCTACTACAAGCACTAGCAGTGTTTCCACTTTGAGTTACTTCTCTAAAGCTATGTCTGAAACACTGTCATCGTTCAAATTTTGCAGCCTTTACGCTGTCTGATTCATGTTGTAATAGTCATAGTCAAGTGTCCCAGCACCGAGCAGTTAATGTTTCCTGGTGTCGTTTTTGAGCTGTGTATGCTGCTATTTGTTATTCAGATTTATGTATTTCTGAACCTGTTTTTTAGCTGACATGTCACTTTATTTTAATACGTAACCAGATTTACTTGCAATACAATTATTTGTGTTGTTCTTCAATTGAATTCATATAACTTATCATTGTCAGCTTTTGAATAATCTTGGGGAAGGAAAAGAAGCGTTGGAAATATTTTTGTTGTGCTGTTACTTTCATTCCAAAGCTAAATGATGGGTAAGCATCACAGCACTGTTAAATAGTTTTTTTCAAGTGTGTTTATGTAGTCGTTGGTTGTTTGTAAACTGTCACAGTCAAAGTTAGTGAGTCAAAATGTTCCTGGCTGCAGTATCCACTTGGGACTTGTTCATCCTCAGAAGATTTTGGGCTGTTTATTTGATAGCTTATGCTTTTGAAGGAGTAGAGAAATCTGAGAGGAAGAGATTTCCAAATGTGACAGGTAATCTGTCTACTGAGAAGCAAGGTGATACTGTGTTGAAACAATCTAAACCCATGTTTGACTTGGTAGAGTACTTTGCATAGTCTCAATTTTTATTAAGAAAGCATTAAGACAAAAAAAAACACAAGCTCATTTTAAATATAGAAGTGAGTAGGGCACAGATTCTTCTACCAGAGCAGGTGCCAAGTGGTCCCTTGTGTTGCATGGAGGCAAGGACTGTGCAGGACTGTGGGAGCAGGCTTCCAGCAGCCCTAATGGCGTCATTAGCTCGTGCGCGGTTTATTCCAGGACAGGGGCTCTCTCGATGCCTTCTGTCCTGGGGTCGTACCGGATCAACCGCTGTGTAATTAGTAAACTCCATTTTGTGTTACACACTGGATTATATGCCATGTCCTTCATTCAGTTCAGCCTCCTCAGTCACAGACCTCTTACAGGAAAAAACAACTCTTTCCTTGGCGTTTGTTAACTTCGCTGCTGCTTGATAAATGACTGCCCCTTGGTGGCTTAACCACTGTTTTAAACAGTGAATGTCTCCAATGCAAATTAAGCTCTGTGTTGCTCTTTCCTATCTGCTTTCTTTTTACCTGTCTGCAGCTCACTTAACTCTTAGTGAATTATGGAACAGATGAGATGTGCCATTTCTTATTTGAAAAAGATCAGCTGTAGTTCAGATGAGGGTAGCAGTCTTAGTTGCAAGAAAGCAAAGCTAGTGGGTCCTATCACACTGCCAGCTTGGTTTCCAGTGGCTGTGTCTATAGGCTTAAGTTTGGACCAGTAAGAATGAAGCTGAAATCATCGGTGTCAGGTCCTGATGTCCACATTGCACACACATCTGGGATGGTTCGTTGGTTTGTTTTGACTTTTTTTTTTTTTTACTTTACCTCTGTGACATGTTGTTTCCTTTTTTTTTTCCCCCCCTCTGTGTGTGTGTGTGTGTTCAGTTTTATTTGAGGATTCTGAGTGTGCTAATATCCCTGTTAAAGTGTATCTATCTGTAAATATCAGAAAGGGAGGAGGAAATGGAGGTATCTGTCATCTCAAAAAGCTTTCCTTGATTTTTTTTTCTGACTTTTCATGCTCATTTATAAACTGGTCTAGCTAAATGGTGAACTGGTGATAGTTAAGTGACAATCATTGTTATGCTTTTAAATCTCCTTCAATTTGTATTCCTCTGCGAAAACAGTAGTGATGTGGAGTTTGGTCTTGGGAATTACAAATTTTGTATGAACAGGAGAATGGATCAGAAAGAAATAGAGAACTGGGGGTGTTAAATTTATTCATCTGCACAAAGTCAGTGATCCTGGGGCCAAGGATGGGAGTATAACATGTACTATATAACATAAGATAATTAACATGTCGCTATTAGAACGGACTTCCCACGCTATTTTTGCTCTTTAGATGAGAAGGGTATGTGAAGGGAAGCTTCCTGTTCATTTTAGTGTCTGTTACAGTACAGATGGTACACAAAGTTCATTTTCAGTGATAACTTACTATAATTATTTTTATTTAAAACATAAGTGAATGGAATCTTGATGTCTTAACTAGATTTTTTTTTCTGCTAGTTGCTGTGCAAATACACAGCAAATTGCAGTTCTTGCTGAAAGTATATTACAGTTTATCTAACCAGAATTTCTCAGTCTTGATCACGAAAAAAATCTAGAAAGTTCTCATGGAAACAAGCCAACAAAAAAAGCCCTGATTCTCTCAAAGTGTGTGTTGCAGGTGAATGCAGGTGAAAAGATGATTGTTGCCTATGAGATTTTATATATATTTTTTCTAAACAGCTTTTGGAATTTGGGCATTTGACTCTCCTAGGGAAGAGTAAGAGCTGAATGGAATATTAATTGGAAAGATTTCTAAATTATCTCACTACTTGTTTATCTAGCTTATTTTTTTTTCCACTGGAGTGAATTATTGGAGTCTTTGGGGATGTATCATATTTTTTTAATGCCAGAGAGGGATGTTATCTATGTTATTTTGCAATTTTACTTTTACTCATTTACTCAGTTCATATTGGTTTTAATGTGCATTTTTGTGTTTACTTGCTTCCTATAATCTATTACTCTTTAAGCGTTGACTGGAATTGGCTTTTAAGGGTAAGTAGATTGTGTTTAGGTTTGGAAGCACTCATATAGTTTTCTCTGAAAAATGTGGTTTTCTTTACCTCCGTAGGAAAGCCAAAGGAACTTTTCTCAGCCATCTCCCCAGGTTTTTCCCTTAAGCCAGAAGACTTTTTCTTGGTATATAACCAGTTCTGCTTGACGTCAGACTTGCTAATGCTCTTTTTTTTTTTTTTTTTTAATTTCTAGTGGTATCATTTCTGTGTGGATCAAGACAGGCAGCAGCTTATCCAGTCAAAAAGACCTTTTTTGGGCTCAGCCTGAAGGCAGCAGTAGTAGATGCTTTACAGGCATTATTTCTCATACCGGAAATCAAAGGCAGATGGTTTCTAGGTGTATGACTGGGGCTGCTGGCCTTGGCTATGTTATGATGGTCTTGACTGGAAAAAAGAACCATGGAAAGCTCTATTTTTAATATTCAAAAGATTCATCATTGGTCAGGGTAAGACCTATTCAACGAAATCAGGATGCATTTTGCTGCCTTAGTCAAAAACCTAGAGAAGCTTCAGGCCTGTTGTATGTGAACTTTTAACTACGTGTTGTCAGGACTGACTAAGGAACTCGGAGCACATCTCATGTAAAATTGGCCTTAGAGACTTTCTGAGGTGACAGCTCTGAAATTCTAGTGCATGGTCAGCAATATTCTGATGTTATAACACGTATTAATAATACTTTTCTTTCTGATTACGGTTATAGTAATAGTTTTCTTTGTAATTACATGGTTTTCAGTGCTGTTAGTACATTACTGACAGAGGAATAGTGTCAGCTGGGATAAAGGCAATTCAGGCGAGTGTTAAATAAGATCAATAGCTAACTCTAATTCCAAAGGATTCCTTTTGGTGTTAATTATTTAGACGTAGCAAAATATTTGGAGAAAGTGGAGTTTGGATCTAGATTATTTTAGGTGGGGGAGACCATACACGACTTTATGATTCCATTTGTCTGAATCCTGAATGAAAGAAATGCTCTGCACTATTATAGAGACCTAATAAGAACTTTGGAGTTGAGTTTGTCAAGAGAAGATACATTAAGTGTGTAAGCACATAGCTTATTTAGACTGCTACAGATTTAGGAAAAGCCATGCTTACAGTGGCTTAGTACAAATATTAGCATAAGTAGTATTAAGCTAATAGTATCATGTTCATACTTACGTCGTCTTTGAACGGTGGATGGGTGTCACAGAAAATAAGCAAGGGTGCTCTTTGCTCCTGCTACTGTTTGCCCTCTGCTATTAGTTTTACTGTTAGTAGTTTGCAAAATACTGACGTTGTTTTAAAGGTAAGGATTTATTTTAAAAGCTGATGAGTGGTGGTAGGTTTGAAGTAATAACAGGTGGGAGAGGATTTCAAAGTTGTGACTTTGTAAATCAAGCTATTTAAGATATTTCAAGACAGCTACCCCCAAAAAGTCTCCCCTCAGTACTAGTCACCTTTAAACAAGTGCACTTAGAAAGTAAATATTGCTGAAAGCTCCGAAGACGTAGCTAAGAATATAATTATTTTATAAAGGATTGATAACTTTAAGAGCATAAACTTATCTCAGCTCTTCAGAGAAGAACAATAAAGAATTTGGGAGCAAAATCAGGCCTCCAATATTCTTTATATGAATGAGCGGTAACTGACTGCTGTCTCTGAGTTAGTGAAAATTATTACTCGTTACGAGCAGATTAAATAGCATGTGTACATCTCTGCATCCTGATTAGTTACCAGAAGTAAATAGTAGGGTTTCTCCTGGTCCTCCCTATCAGCATCTGCTTGCTGTTAATATTTTTATTAATAGCTGCTTTGAGATACTGGCACTTTCTATTTAATTAAATGCAGACACTTCAGGTGTAAAATTTTAAATTGATTCAGTAGTCTCGCAGTAAGAAGATTATGTTCTTCTGTATGTAGCGTACCATAGTTCTGTTGCTGAATGCTTACGTGTTAGGATGAACTATTTTATGACAGTCTGGCTCTAAGCGAAACTAAAACTCTGCTGCGTTGTGGGAAAGAGACTGCACTCAGAAGTCCTTTTCAAATTCGCACACTACCTTATAAATACTTGTGCCTCTAAGCAGTATTCATCCTAGTGTATGGCTGTTGTTGCGTCATGATGAATTTGATGTTTGGGCTTTCTTTATAGTAAATTTCTGCTTCAGAAAGACATTATTTAAATAAATCTTAAATTCCTCATTAGCTTGTTAGTACTCAGAGTATGCAAAATCTTAATAAACCTCCTTCAAAGGTTTTGCTTTGAGAGTATCTCCTATGCCCTGTGGATATACAAGGCAGAACTATCTGCTAAATTGTTTACCTGCAAAGTCTATTTGGAGTAACAAGATGTCAACAATAAGTTTATTCTCTAAGGGAGAAAGTGCCAATACCGTAGGATGTTTAAAATATATATATATATATATTTTGAGACAGTGTAATTGACTCAGGTATCATTGAATTTTCCTTGCCCTGGAAAGTGTGTGTATGTAGTTGTTTTTTTTCCCCCCCCTTGTCAGCTAATATTGCAAGTCTGCACAGTAGTATTAATGATCCTGCGTTAAGTTCAGGGAGCTTTGCAAAGCTAGAAACTGTTAAAATTGCCTGTTTACAGTCAGAGAAACTAGAACTCAGAGGGTGTGATTAGCGGTCACACTGTAGAAGCTTCACTGCTAACTCCACTGACCTTTCTTGTGTAGCCTGTGGTGACGCTTGTGGATTAAATTAAATGACGGTTGTGATTGTGGAGTCCAAAGTGGCCAGCTCCTACTCTGGGACCTACCTTGTGCTTTTTAAGCTGGGTCTACCAGCAAGTAATCAGTTCCCACTTCTCCTTCTCATCCTGCTGCTACTCATTTTCATCCTTGGCTGCCTGTGAGCTCCGTTACTCAACTATATTGCAATAAAAGGAATACCAGGGAACGCTCAGGCTACTCGCAAGTAACTTCAAGAAGGAAGTGATGACAACTTATTAACATTTAAGTTTTAGCTTTAATCATTTAATGTGCGATACTTCCAAAACAGACATTCTTGCTGTTGAGAAAGCAACTCTTTCAAAGTCACACAATGACAGTTTTTTCTAAATAGACACACAAAAACAACAGCAAGACATCAGTGATGCTCTCAGCAGATGTGACTGTGTTTTTCACCCGTGAAGTGGTCTTCCAAGGTGGTCACGGTAGAACTGTGGTAACCTGTCCTATCCATTAGTTATTTCTTAACAAAACACACATGGCCAGGAGTTTCCGCTACAGTCAAGCCCGTTGCATGAGTGCTGTCTTTTAACTGAATCTCTCCTTGTCGTGGCACTTCCGGCACTTCCTCTACACAGCATGTTTGCTCTCCTTATCTCTTGGCATACACAATGAAATAAATATGCTTTCATCAGACTTCTGAATGCAGTGCTGGTGGAGGATGCTTGACTGAGAGCGCTTCAAGCTGAACTCTCCTAGCCTTGGAGCAGGGACAGAGAGAGCAAACACCTCCTGACTCCATCCTACCGTTTTGAAGATCCTATTTTGCTTTGCAGAAAGTGCCTGTTTACTGTTGTTCTTTACAGCAGTAACTTCTATAAGATAGTGAACTACAACACACTTACCAACTTAATTCGTGCAAGTCATCAGGCGTTATAGGATAGTGGGTTTGGTTACTGCTGAGCTGAGGGCATGGTTGTGTCTCAGGTGGCTCTTGGGGCCTGCAGGGACTTGAGCTGATCACCTGGAGGCAGAGCTCTGTGCTCACAGTCTCGTGTCTACTTTTTCTCCCTTTGGTGATCCTTGTGTGTGATGGTGCTTGTACGTGGTAGGGTAGAAATGCTTGCGTGTTTTTTTTTTTTTTTTTATTCTCTTGGAGAGCCTTTAAAAAAAAAAGAATCATGTTTTTTCACTTACTCAAACCTCTGTTATTAACGAGCTGATGATAGTTACATCTAAGAAGGTGCTTAAAAGTCAAAGGGGAGAGAAAACGAGATTCAGGTTTTAACCTGATTGACTGTAACATTTCGGCGTTCACTGAAAATTCTTGCTTTCTTTGTTGCCTTTAGTCTCTTATTAGGCTAGGATTTAAATAAAGATCGTCTCTAGTGTAGGGTTTAGCTGGTGTTGGTCAAGTTGCCCTTCTCCTTGGAGTATATTGAATTAGAACACACATCTCGGCATTGCTCTTGGTAATCAAATATTCTGAATCTTACTCAGCCTGTCACTTCTTTCCAGTTACTGAGATTTTTCTGAATTGTGTATTATCCATAGACAGTAACTTGTTAACTTAAAACATCTATATTCTTCTTGTAGGTTTTCTCTGTGCCTGCCTCTTGAAAATGCAATTCCTGGCATCAGGATTCGTACATATTTTTCCTTTATGCTTTGTCAACCACGTTGCCACAAGCTAACTAATAGTTCAGTGGATTTAATAACCATGTGAGAAGATAGAGAAATTAAGAGGTAGAATATATGATATATGCTTTTGCCAGTACAAGATTTCTCTCTGTAGTACTAGAGTTTTGAAGTGCGTTGTTTATTTTGGTTTATTTCAGTTTTCACTGACCCAAATAAAAGAGCCCATATCTATCAGAGAACGATCACATTCTTTTTCTTATATTAAAGACAAGTTTGTCTTTAGCTTTTTTAAAATTTTGAATTATTCTTCCCCCACTCCTTTCCATCCTTGATTCCTTGTATTTCTTGGTATGTTATGTACAGTTATCCTCTTTCCCCTTTTTTGTATTAAGAGGTTTGCTGATTATTAGTATGCAGGGGCCTTCAGCACTCGGATTTGTGCAAATTTAAAAACACCTCCTTTCTGTCTTCCCTTCATCTTGTTCTTTAGGCAAGAAATTTAGTGGATAAGAAAAGTTGTTGATGAAATTGCCCTCTTCTCCCCCTCCTAGGGTCATGTCACCCATTTGTGCTAATAAATATTTGCAAGATCAAAATCATCACTTAGATTAGGTTCCTAAAGGATTAAGTTCTAATTTAAAAGTTAGAACTACCTGGTCCCCAAACAAAAGCAATCAGAGCAAAATTCTGGTCCCAGAGGTCAGTGGGAGGTTTTGCTATGGCTGTCAGTGGGGCCAGAATTTCAAATTCTGCATTTCTTTTTAGTGATTCGATGAGACGCACAGATTTCTGGCCAAAGATTTTTATTCAGAGTTAGCCAAGTTTCAGATGTATTATCATGTGATGGTTGAAAGCAGTGGAATGTCTTTTTAAACCACAGCGCCAGTTTACGTATTTTAATAGAAGGCTGTTAGTTCCTTGTTTACCAAGGTTTGTTTTGCATATGACATGTATGTTCCTCTGCATTCATCTGTTCTGCTTCTCCTGGAATTTGTACTTTATAATTGCGTCTGGCAAGTTTACCTCTGTTATGATCGGGTACACTAAGACCTTTTAATAATTTTTTATTTGCAATTTTGACATGCTTTGGAAACCTAAAGAATTCAGCTGAACTTTAACGTTAATAAAACAGAGCTTAGCATTTGAAATCTGTAATTGTATTTCATGAAGTTGCTGTAGAAATGTTAACATTTTTAGATGCGAAACTGCAGAACATGTGGTTTTCTTTTCAGCTGTACAAAAGTATAGTTTCTTGCAGTGGTTGCACAATCCGGTACCTTGTTATTTTAGATCTGAGGGGAGGGGGAAAAAAAAATCTTTTTATGTATCAGTAGTATGAAAGAGAGAAAATACCTTAGCACAAAGGAGAATGCATTTAACTATAAATAAGCCAGTGATTTTCTCTTACTGAATTGACAGTTTCTTTAAAATGTGGAACGCTGACTGTTTTCTCAATAGCTTCATTGGGTTTTGTTAATGAGGTTCATTCATTCTATCTTAAAATACATGGTCTCTCTATGGATTCTGTTCCTGGGCCATACATAAAGGAAATACAAATTAAAGTAGCTTTTTTTTCTGCGTCAGTCAAAAGTGATTTTCTGTTGCGACCAATTTAATTGTGGCTTTTTTCTTTGAAATTGCAGCAGGCCACGTATTGTTCCAGACCACTCTCTTTGACCCTTCTAATGCATCCTGCCTCTGTTAATATTGAAATGTGACTGCTCATAGGGAAACCAGAGTATGGAACTGAATTCGCCCCGGAAATAAATCTCAGTAAAGAATTTTACCTTTTGATTTATTTTTGCTGTTCTGTGCATACAGGACTGATCCTGTTTAAAAAAACAAACAAACACCACCTGAGTAATTTTGAATCTTGTGTATCGGTTGTAAGTGCGAGACTCTCCCACTGAAGTGAAGGATGAGAACGGTTAAATGTCTACTCTAAGTGAAATGGGAGCAGAGGAGACCTAATTTGTTATTTGTTTCTGCTCTGAGACAAACTGTCAGTCAAGCAACCACCAGCCAAGGTGAAAACTGCGTTTTAGAGAAACAAGGTGAATGTCTAAATGAGAAAGAAATGCTATTTTAACACAATAGCCCCCCGTACTGCAGAGAATAAACTGTGGGTCCTTTGCCTGTGTCATTAACAATACGCTAACTAACATGAACACATGCAAAACGTCAGCTAAAAAGGAAATGCTGCAATTTCCACATCCTCTCCTATATACTGCTGTAGGTCAGTGTGAGGCAACGTTGTGTTTTGTCTCAGAAGGGAGACTATAGTTTTGCTTTCAGGAAAGCACTTGAGTCAACATTATTGAGGAAGGTAAAAGCTTTGTTTCCTGAAGGTGGTAATTCTTGAATTGGTGGAGTTTTTTTCTTGTCTCATGCCTACTAATCTGACATAAGAGTATTTCCGAATTAAGTGAAGTTGCTTTTGGTTTGCAATGAAATGAGAATTTGACTGTTAGTATTATTTTAATCACTTGAAAACTTTAAAAATGTTATGCTTTACTCTTTTAGTAGTATTTTTTCACAATGGAATGAGGCTCACTTGTTAGTTTTAGGTAGCAGGCAAAGGAAGTGAAATAGCCACCAGGGGAGGTTTAAGGCAGAGAATAGGTCATTTACGGGTCTGTGTACACTGCAGAAAAGATACCCTTAACAGGACGACACCTTACTGTCCTAACCCTTGGGTGGACATACTCACTACTTTTGCTTGTGTGTTAGGGGAATGTACATCTGGGCATTTACCAACTCCCATCATATCCTCTCTTCCTTCATCTTCCCAGGAAGACAGGAGATCTGGAAGGCCTGGAACACATCTATTCGTCTGGCCAAAGCAGTCATCAGTTTCAGTATTTTAGATACAACTTGTCTTCCTAGAATCATGGACTCGCTTAGGTTGAAATAGACCTTTGGAGGTCATCTGGTCCGATCTAGCATGTCCATCTAGATGAGGTTGATCAAGGACTTACCCAATCAAGTTTGGGTATCTCCAAGGACAGTGATTCCACCACCTCTCTGGACTCCTGTTCTGGTGATAGACCGCTGTCATGGTGAAACTTTTTCCCTATTATTTTATCAGAATTTCCTTTGTCGCTACTTGAGTGCGTTGCATCTCAGCCTGTCAAAGTGCACGCTTGAAGTGTCTGGTTCCACCTTCCCTATGGCTTCCATCAGGTAGCTGAAGATAGCAATATGGTCTCCCCTCAGCCTTCTCCTCTTAAGACTGAGCAAAACCAGTCTAGTCAGCCACTCTGGTACGTCATGTGCTCTGACCCCTAATAGCCTTGGCAGCCTTCCACTGGATTCACTCCAGTGCGTCGATGTCTATCTGTGGAGCCCAAAACTGGACCCAGTACTCCTGATATGTTCTCACAAGGGCCAAATAGAGGGGAATTAGCACTTCTTCAACCTGCTGGCTATGTTCATGCTAATGCAGCATGGTATGTGGTTGGTTGCCTTTGCCACAAGGGTAAGCTTTGTGTCGTGTTCAGCCTGTTGTACACCTCCTTTGAAAGGTAACTCCTCCTTTGAAAGAGTTGTTACAACAGAGAGGCCCTAAAGCCTTGCTTCCTATAAAGGTTTCTGCCACTGCAAGCCATGGGGATATGCATAAGACCACCTCCAAAATGTCTCGTAACAAGTGACTGTGAACAGGGCGTGCACGTTTTCCTGTACAGCACAGAGTCTGCACAGCATCCATGGGAGCCATAACAGCATCTTTCTAGGAATCCCTCTCATACTTGAAGATTCAGCATGAACGGTGAGCTTTTGTCACTGGAATACAGTGTTGCACTTTTGTGGAGCTGCACTGCCCCTTAGGGACCCTTAAAGGAAGTTCTGCCTCTTGGAGCGCTAGGGAAATGTAAGGGGGTGCCTGAAATAGATACGGAACTTTTTTTTAAAGTCTTCATGTTCAGCACTGATTTGACCGGTTGGCAGGAGATTCCCTATACTGGCCATGTGAAATGCTGCTGGAACCTCTGCTGTTGATTCACTGCAGGAAAACCTCCTTTTGTGAGTCTGACAATTATATGTAGGCTGGCAAAATTTCTTCCGTAGTTTTTGCACTTGAGAAGTGAATTGGCTGAATAAATTGAAATAGATCTGCTTCTGACTGTCATTTGTGTTCCAGAAATTGAAATAAGGAGCTTTAAAATCTTAGAGACAAAAAAGAACACAGTATATTTGAAAAATATCTGTTTCACTATTTAATTTCAGCTTTCTATTAGAAATTATTCTCATTGTAGGTGGATATGTCAAAACAGAAAAAGTAAAAATGGATTTTAACACTATTATCACATCATGTAACTCATTTGGAAATGTCATGTATTGACTCAGCGGGTTTATCTTAGGGTTTGGAAGAATAGAACTATTTCCTGTCTAAATGTAATGTGAAATCATGCACTGTTATGCCTTTATAGTAGCGAATACCGTCTGGGCTTGCTGATTTACTGTCAGAGATATTTCTCCACCTATTTTGCTGTAGATGAAGCCTTCAAAATCTTATATCTGTTATCTTCCTGATCCTGTTTCTGTACCTGTTACCATTTCTTCATCTTCACCAAGCCTTGTGCTCCCACCCGTTTCTGGTCTAACCCTTCGAGAGCCTATGTAATGCTTTCGTTACGTTAGTGATTCTTTTCTTACAAAGACAGAGCAAGCTGTTTCAGCAAGCCTGTTATATGTTTTCAAATAGCTTCAGGTATATGATTTATTCTTGAGTTTTAAATCCATCCACTGCAGTACTGTACTCAGTGAAACATATTGTCCACTATCTCAAAATACTTAAATACTTGTATGATATTTAAGAGTACTTACAGGTGCAAATACATAAGAGAAAGCTGTAGGTAAATTCCATTAACATTTTCTGAAAAATAATTTGTTTCTTATTAACCTAGGGGAAGAAATTGATGAAAATTTACTATGTTAAGCTCCAAAATAAGCTTTCCTAAAATGGAGCACTTGAGTTCACAGAATCACAGAATCGTTTAGGTTGGATGGGACCTCTGGAGATCATCTAGTCCAACCTCCCTGCTCAAGCAGGGTCACCTAGAGCACGTTGCCCAGGATCACATCCAGTTTTTACGGCTTTTGAATATCTCCAGCGAAGGAGACTCCACCACCTCTCTGGGCAACCTGGTCCAATGCTCTGTCACCCTCACAGTCAAGAAGTTTGTCCTCAGGTTCAGATGGACCTGCCTGTGGTTCAGTTTCTGCCCATTGCCTCTTGTCCTGTGGCTGGGCACCATGGAGAAGAGGCTGGCCCTGTCCTCTCGACACTCCCCCTTCAGATACTTGGACACGTTGATGAGATCCCCTCTCAATCTTCTCTTCTCCAGGCTGAACAGGCCCAGCTCTTGCAGTCTTTCTTCATAGGAGAGGTGCTCCAGCCCTCTAATCATCTTGGTAGCCCTCCGCTGGACTCTCTCCAGGAGTGCCGTGTCTCTCTTGTACTGGGGAGCCCAGAACTGGACACAGTACTCCAGGGGAGGCCTCAGCAGGGCTGAGGAGAGGGGCAGGATCACCTCCCTCCACCTGCTGGCAACACCCTGCCTAATGCACCCCAGGATCACCTTGGCCTTCCTGGCCACAAGGGCACACTGCTGGCTCATGCTTAACTTGTTGTCCACCAGCACTCCCAGGTCCTTCTCGGCAGAGCTACTTTCCAGCAGGTCAACCCCCAGCCTGTAGTGGTGCATGGGATTATTCCTGCCTAGGTGCAGGACCTTGCACTTGCCTTTGTTGAACTTCAGGAGGTTCCTCTCCGCCCACCTCTCCAGCCTGTCCAGGTCCCTCTGAATGGCAGCACAGCCTTCTGGTGCGTCAGCCACTCCTCCCAGTTTAGTATCATCAGCAAACTTGCTGAGGGTGCACTCTGTCCCTTCCTCCAGGTCATCGATGAATACATTGAACAAGACTGGACCCAGGACTGACCCCTGGGGGACACCGCTAGCTACAGGCCTCCAACTTGACTCTGCGCCATTCACCACAACCCTCGGAGCTCGGCCATCCAGCCAGTTCTCAAGCCACCTCACCGTCCGCTCATCTAGCCCACACTTCCTGAGCTTACCTAGGAGGATGTGATGGGAGACGGTGTCAAAAGCCTTGCTGAAGTCCAGAAAGACAACATCCACTGCTCTGCCCTCATCTACCCAGCCAGTCATTCTGTCATAGAAGGCTATCAGATTGGTCAAGCATGATTTCCCTTTGGTGAATCCATGCTGACTCCTCCTGATCACCTTCTTGTCCTCCACATGCTTAGTGAGGACCTCCAGGAGGAGCTGTTCCATCACCTTTCCCGGGATGGAGGGGAGGCTGACAGGCCTGGAGTTTCCTGGCTCCTCCTTCTTGCCCTTTTGGAAGACTGGGGTGACATTGGCTTTCTTCCAGTCCTCAGGCACCTCTCCTGATCTCCAGGACCTTTCCAAGATGATGGAGAGTGGCCTAGCGATAACATCCGCCAGCTCCCTCAGCACTCGTGGGTGCATCCCATCGGGGCCCATGGATTCATGGATGTCCAGTTTGGACAAAAGATCTCTAACCTGATCCTCCTCCACCAAGGGAGAGTCTTCCTTTCTCCAGACTTCCTCTCTTGTCCCCAGGGTCTGGAATTCTTGAGGACTGGCCTTAGCAGTGAAGACGGAAGCAAAGGCGGCATTCAATAACTCTGCCTTCTCTGTATCCTTTGTCACCAGGGCACCCGCCCCATTCAGCAGCGGGCCCACGTTTTCCCTAGTCTTCCTTTTGCTATGGATGTATTTGAAGAAGGCCTTCGTGTTGTCCTTGACATCCCTTGCCAGATTTAATTCCAACTGGGCCTTAGCCTTCCTTGTCGCATCCCTGCATGCGTTATGTATTCGAACACAAGCGCACAGCTCTAGGAACTGTGGACTACATGGAAATTACTAATTTTTGAAAGTTAAATGTCTGATGCCCAGTTTGCAACTGAAAAAATTTAAAAGTTTTCAAGTTAACAAGAAACTGCCTCCACGACAGAGAACATACTTGCTATAGTTGCTTGAAGCCTGACAGTAGAAAGCCCTGAGCGCTGGCCAGCAGACACCAATTCTAATTCGTGTGAAATACGAGGATGCTCTCTATTCATTCCTCTCTAGTACACTCGATTTAGCGTGACATAACAGTTTTTTTGCCTTGCTGGCCTCTGTTGCCACTATGCTGAGTAGTTTCAAAGTCGTCTGCGTGCCACAATAGTTAGGCAATCATCATCCTCATCTTCAGCCTGCAGGGATTTTACTCTTTCAGCATGTCACGTGTGGTTTTACCGATTCCTTCTAGTGGTGTAAGTGACTTTGTCTGTCATGATCTCTCCATAGCACCTTTGCCAAGCACTGACATAGCATCAACGCTATGTCAGCGGTCATATATCAGATATCAATAAATGATGGCGAGGGGGAAAAAAAGTTAAATGGGCGTTTCAATGTCTGGAAGCAACCTGTGTGTGTATGTATGTGTGCATACCGAAAAAAGCATGCCTTGCAGAAGACGACTGTAGCTTAGATCCCTGCCAGTGGGGTGGACTGGTAGATGCGTGTTAGCAACAACTGTCTGAGTACAGGCAATAAAAGAGAAGAATAAGGAAAATCAGGAGAAAGGAAATCCGGGATTGATACTAAAAGAATTCACATAAAGTGTGGGAAGAAACGGAAAGATGCTAGCAGTGGTGAATAGTGGTTGCATTTTCCAAACGATTCCTTCATCTTCCTGCGTCCAACCATGCAATCAAATGTTGATCCTGTTTTTCTGAGTGTTAGCCCGACAATCTCAAAAAAAGTCAAAAAAAAAAAAAAAAAAAACCCACCTGGTCTCTTGCTTTCACTGTCAATTATATACCATAGCACTGAGGAAGCAGCAAACGTAACTACCGAGTAGGAAGAGGAGCATTACTATTGTTCGTCTGTGACTGCTGCTGTTACTCAACAAAGCAAGTTTCCTTAAAGGATTATAGCCAGTCCCACATGTTCCGAGAAGACATCCCAAAATGCGAGGCCTATATATACACAAGAGGTGAAAATTGAACTGATATGAAGAGACCACACAGGTATTTTATGTGATCCAGAATTTCATCTGTCTATCTCACATACACACACTTCAGATTTAAGAGAATTCCTCTAGAAAATAGATTTTCTTTTCACATTTCAATATTTAGATAACATTGTATTTTATCAGTGTAATTAGCTATAGGTGTTACCAGAGTACAGGAGAGAGTGAACTCAGTTGTATGGGTTTTTTAACTCCTGAGATCGTTTATCACTTGTGTCAATCGCTTGGAAACATGATTCGAACTTTTCTACTTTATTCAGATTTAGGTCCAGCTTTCGTTCAATTCTTTCATGTAAAAAATCTGTCCCTGCTTTATTTATTTGAAGAAATACTCTTTTCACACTCCTTACTTTAGGTAATGGGGCAGAAAGTCACTTTGTCTCGGTGTGTCCTTTGCACATTGATTCCATTGTGTATTTGAAATGTAATTTGTCTCTTCCGTGCCCACTGTGTACGTTTGTAGCTACTCCCTTTGCATCAGATAGGCATTGGGAAGCTCATGGGTTACAACTTCTGTTGTCGCTCTTTTGGCTATGGTACAAACAATTGTCTAAACGTGTATCCCGCAGTGTTTCTTCCATGCCCCACAATTAAGACACAGGAAAATGTGAAAAATACGTGAACCATAAAAGACAGTGGCAGATGGAAATAGCAGCATTTGTTCATTGAGGCAGATGGGATTCTTTATGCTGAACCTTTTCACTTAAAAGGAGTTTGTAAACAAACAAACAAACCAAAAACCCTCAAGGAACACCCTTTAATAATTCAAAAGCAGCCAGCAGCAGAGACCTGAGTACAAAAATAGATCAGTACCTTTTCCGGTATCTCTTGATACAAATCCAAGCTAAAAGCCGTATGTATATGTACGTATGTTTTTTGGCCTATCTGAGAAGGAAACAAAATGAGCCTTGAAGTTGGTGTGTGTTATCTTTTTCTGTCCCACTTTTTCTGTGGAGGCACGATCTAGAATCCTTTGGGGGGGGGGGGGGGAAATGTTAAAGTCAGTGGGAAAGAGTTAACTGAACTGCAGATATTTTACCAGGAATTTATAGGCCTGAATGCAGTAAGACCTGAAGAGCAGTGCTGCATCTCTAATTAGGTCCTTTCCAGCCTCCCCTTTGCCTAGCTGCGGTGTGTTAGGAGACAGCAACTCTTACAGCCACGTGTGTGGTTAGCCATCCCTCGCTGTTCATGAAAGGTGCGGGAATAGTTTTTGGTTTTGTGAGTGAATCCTGCCATCTGGTGCCTGCTGTTGTGCCCCGGGGGTGACTACTGCGAGGGAATTTGGCCCTCCAAAAGGTCTGTGGAGAAGGGCTTTCATGAGGCCTCTTCCCCTCCCCTCAGCCATTCTCTCTAGAATGGGCCAGCATAGCATCTATGCTGTACCTTGCTTCTAATAGGCAGGAGTATTTGCCACACCATCAATGCTGGTATTAATTTTTCCTTTACAAGGATGGGTAAGGATCTTTTAAGCCATCCAGCTTTTTATCCCTGCTTCTGCAACAATATACGTTGTATTTTTCGTGTAGTCCTGTTCTTTCTCATGTAGGCATCTGTGTGCAGTGTAGCAGCTGCAAAATGCAGAGTTAAACATAAAATTCCTGGTATAGTTCTGGGTGGTTTCTCTATTGCTGCTGGGTGTGCTCAGCGTATGCAGTTGTGTTCATTTGTTCATCTTTTGGGAAGGCTATAAGGAAGAGAAAGCGCCGAGAAGTCGAAATAGCGTTCCTCTGACCTCAGGACCTTCTGATCTGTCAAGCAGAGAGTGGTTTAATTAGGCATCGAGGATGGATGGACAAAATGGTAAAACGTTCACATTGTTCTCCAGCTAGTTGTACCAGGTCAGATGTCTGTATTTAATGGCCTGTATTTAAATGTCTGTATTTAAACATGGGTAGACTTTACAAATGAATAAACGGCATGAACCATCTATATGTAAGTGTGGAACGGGACAAGGCACATGTCACTGCTGTTACCAGACCAGTCGTGCTCTTTCTTCTGCAGTTTTGCCTTAGCCTTTTATTTGACTTCTTGTCTTGCATTGGTGCCATCACGGTGTTATCTGGAGAGCAGCACAGCAGGCTGAAGCAGCGGCTTCAGAGAATTTCAGAAAGCCTTTTGGGAAGATGGTTGTGTGCTATTCCTCCAGCAGTGGTTTTTTTTTTTTTTTTTAAAGTCAGATGTTTCTTAGCCCTTCCTCTCTTCCCTTTAAAAAGGAATATTCAGTTCTCAGTAACGAAACATACTAACACAAGGTCTGAATTAGATCCCTGAAGGTGAGTGAGAGTCCTTTAATAGTGGTGCAGCAAAGAGGACCACAACTCAAGCCACCTGCGCACAGACCCATAAAGAACTGGGAGCTGAAAAAGGCAACTCCCAAATGTGGGGTGCTCTGTGACTCTGCATATGCTTTCACCGCCAGTGGCTGATGGAAAACAGGGTCACTGAAGTGGGTATTGCTTCTAATCAAAAAAAAAAAAAAAAAAAAAAAAGCAAAAACCCAACCCCAAAACACCCCTGCACCCTGCCCCCGAGAAAGATGCGGAGGAGCAGAGGTGCTGATACTGGTGGAATTTGTGTACTTTTGGGGCTTTTCTGCATTTCTTTTTCTTGCGGTTAGTTTATTAATAGTTTGCATTAGTTATGGCAAGGCAGTTTATGGAGGAGTGAATAATACTTCATTTATATTAAAAGAACAACATGACTGATGTGCTAATTACATGGGTGCTTGTTCTTGGGATTCTGTTTTGTTAAACACAAATAGGAAGGCCAGCTGCCCTAGGAAGCTTGGGTAATATATTTAAAATAACAAGGGCAAAAGGTATTATTTTTCAGGTGCATAAACTGTGTTTGCCTTTCTTACTGTGTAGAATTCAAACGAGCTGGAATATCTTCTTAGTGGATATGAGGGAGCTAGGAATAGGGGTCTGTAAGTCCACGGTACTGATGCTAAGTGCTCTTCTGCACAAGCGATACAAGTACGCAGGCCAGTAGTTAAGTGTAAGGATATAATTAATCCTGCTGACACCAAAATAAATTGCTATAGTTTGTTGTTCAGCTCTGCTTTGTGGAACTAATTGTGTGCTTAAAATTAGGCATGTAACTCGAGTGTTTGGCTTTATCAGAAGCAGAATTCAGACAACGGTATGAATCCATCCATAATTTGAAAAATCATTGTGATACTCCCTTCTTTTTACCCTACTCAAGCCTTGTTTGTCTAAAGTTCTCCTCGTTTTGAACCCCCAAATTTGTACAAAAAGTGCAAACTCCTCTATTCAATTCAGGTCCTTAATAGTGTATTATAAAGTTGGGCTGTTATATATCCATGTGCACACATAACATGTGATTTATTTATTTATTGTTTTAAGGGAGATTTTAGGTGTGGTCTATCAGACTGAAATATTTCAGTACAGCTCCTGGCTGCATTTTCTTCCTTGTAAAGCCTTAATGGCCTGAGTACGTTTATTTGTGCAGGTTTGCAGGGGTAAAATAAATAGACTAAATGTATTTTAGAAAGCTTTAAAAATAGCTTAAAGTAGATGTTTCTATAAATCCCTGTTTTATTACTCTTAAGTACTCTTATTTCATGGAATAGGACACTGAGTATTGTTTCCTTTTGCACTTCTGCTAGTTACACACGGCTGATCAGTGGCATTACAGAGGGAGACTCATGCACATTAAGTAACTGTTTGCACAGTGCTACATGCTGAAATACTAAGTCAGTCCAAATTCCCATGAACTTTAATGTGTTTTTGTTTTGTTTTGTTTTTTTAACCTTAAGCAATTGTCTCTACAAGTCCCGTTAGATTAACAAAGAATTTCTGTTGACTGCATTAGGTTTGGGATTTGGTGGCAGGGATTTAAGCATGAACACTGCAAAACTCCATCCATGCTGTATGCAAAGTAAAATAATATTTTAACATGTAAAGAATTTATCAGTTGCAAAGACTGAGGAGGGAAAATGCGTAATGCTGTGCACGGTGACGCGGTCCTATGGATCTGTTGATATTAAAGAGATAGGTACAACCCCACACACTGCTGTGGAAAATGCACCTCTCCCAGGCCAGTTACGTGCTGCAAAGAGGTTAATAGTTTCAACGTGTTCATTTTTACCTGTTCTGGAAAAGTTTCCCTTCAAGGGCAGACATGGTGTATTAAAATGCCTGATGTAGATGTCTAATTTCTGTATAAGCATGGCTTGGTGCTCTAGGATAGAGAATACTACTATAATGACTTATTTTTTCAAACCACATTAGAGTTTTGCCGAACTGGGCTCTGGACTTGGTATGGATGTACCTTTGAGGGTTTTTGGGTGAAATTTTGGTGGGGACTGGGGGAAGAGTTCTGCATCTGCAATACTGGCATTATAACCCTCCGCTATGCATGCTAAACTGATCTGCTGTGCATAATGCAATACTGAAAGGGCAGGTGGGTGAGAGCGGTATGCCAGTCACCTTTATTTGATAAGCTGAACTTAAGCATGTGTCACTCATTTATTGACAGAAACTCTACTTCCAGTGCACTGTAGCTGTTGTAAAAGATTTTTGCCTGTACAGCTGCTATTTAAAGATGGAGAGTTGAAGCTTTTCATGTTCAGATTGCTTCCTTTTTTTCTTCACGTGGTAGGGGAACTAATGAGGAACCTCTTAGACGAGTATGGCTTTATACATAGCGGCTCCAGTAAAATTATCATTTAGATTTGTTTTTGATGCTTTTGTCCAGTGGATATTATTTGTTTTCTTAAAAAAAAAAAAAAAAGGAGGACTTTTAATTAGAAAATGAAACAATATTAAAATTGACATTAACATGACTTGGAGTATTCTGCCAAATCAGAATAATTAATGGTAATATTAAGAGGCAATTTAAATTCTGTGTTTCTGTGTTTGTAACATCAGAGCTGAATATTTTGTGTCATTGTTACTTTAAGTACTCTACATTAAAGTACTTATAAAGGAAATGTTATTTAGTACTTTTAGAATTACAATATGGTGCCACTATGTATAAAACTAAACTAATCTAAGATGTGCCCCATTAGTTTTCTTACTATGTGGAGTAAAAAATTTGCTAGCATTAGTCTTTAAACTGTGTATTTCGCACTTCTGCAATTACCATACTGATGACTTTTTTTCTATGACAAATAGACTAGAGAGTTCTGTTGCTTTCTCTACTTCCTAGCACTTCTTAAACTTACAGCAATATAGCTCATAATAGGAATGGTGGGTTTTTTTTTCTGACTGCAGTATATATTGATCAAACATAAAGGTTATTAAACAGATATTAAGATTTGAAAGTGTACTAGAGCTGTATATGTGCTGTAGTTGATCGGCTGGTTTTGGAAAGCTGATCAAAATTGGCTTTGGTTGCTGGTTTTTAGTTAGTAGAAAGGGATTAGTTTTAGTGCTATGAAATATTCTTGAATTTAGAGGAGATTGGGTTTATATGTCAAAAAACCTGCATATTTCTTCTGGAAATTGTATATAGGCGTCATTCGTATAAGTACTGCTGAATAACATACAGATTCTTCAATGTCTGTACTGATAATGATTATCTGAATGTGTCACCCAGAAGAGTTCTCTGAAATAGTTGTTGGCAACCTCTCACAGGTGGCATGCCAGAATCCGTTTCCAAAATAGAAAAGCGTCTTGGTCTTAAACAAAACAAAACAAAACAAAAAAGGCAGCAATGCAGATTTGCTGACCCTAAAGAGGAAAAGTGTCTGCTTTTTGCCTTGTACACTGTTTTACAGCTGAGTAAGGCATCCACAGCTTGCTCCTGAAGTACTAGCCCTTATGCATGCCATTCAAAATCTGCCAATTTAATGTCTTTGGCGCATATGCGGTAGGTTACCGTTTCCGTTACTATGGGATAGCAGCACCAAGCAGTCTTTGCGTTTCTCTCACCATCGCCTGCTGCCACACTTTGATGATCAAACAAAACTCCTTTTCATTTAATGATTAAGTAGTTACCATATTCGGTTTGTCTCTTGCACTCATTTACTGCATCGCTCATGAAAATGTCGCATTATCACATGTTTCAGTGTTCTTTGAGGTTGTACTTTGTGTCTTTTGTTCTTAATGAGGAAATCTTCTGACTATATACATTTTTACAAATGATTTGTGTAAGGTGCAATCCCTAATTCATCCATGTTTTTCTTAAAGATACCGCCAGTTTTTTTTCATAGAGTAGATCATATTATAATAATAAAACTTTCTTACAGGTCTAGTCTCCCTCATGTTAAGAGTAAGTAAAGACACAAACCTCCCAGGCGATTCGTGGTCCTGTGGCATCTGTCTGATACGCTGTTTGCATGCATAGAAGACAACTTTAGGAAACTACCTTTGTTTTTTGGTAGCGTTTGGTCAGATTCTAGGAGATCCGAAGCTCCTTGTAGACTAACGTTTGTCTAGAAAACAAAATTTAAGAATCTGTTTCTCACTCTTTCATAAACAGTTACGTGAGGCACATGCCGTGGGGCACAAAAGCGTGATGGCAAAATGAAATTGAGTTGTCTTATGTTTTTAGTTCTTATAAGGCTTGGATATAGGATACCAAACATATGCAAAACTGTATGTCTTTCTCTAGACAAGCCCTAAATGGACTCTACGTTTCTTTCCGTTGCAGTGATGACTTAGTCTCTCAGCAATACAAAAGCAAAAGGCAACTTTTCTTCCTCCTTTTTTTGCTCAGGAAGCAGGAGTCTGGCGTTTATCACAGAACGGTTGAGGTTGGAAGGGACCTCTGGCAGCCCTCCTGCTCAACCTAGAGCGCGTTGCCCAGGATTGTGTCCAGACAGCTTTTGCGTATCTCCAAGGAGGGAGACTACAACCTCTCTGAGCAACCTCTTCCAGTGCTCTGTCACCCTCACAGTAAAGAAGTTTCTCCTCATGTTCAGAACTTCCTGTGTTTCAGTGTGTGCCCATTGCCTCTCATCCTGTCACTGGGCACCACTAGGAGTCTGGCCCCATCCTCTTTACGTCCTCCCTTCAGATACTTCTACACATTGATCAGATCCCCACTGAGCCTTCTCCTCTCTAGGCTGAACAGTCCCAGCTCCCTTAGCCTTTCCCCGTATGAGAGATGCTCCAGTGCCTTCATTATCTTAGTAGCCCTTTGCTAGACTCGCTCCAGTAACTCCATGTCTCCCTTGTGTTGGGGAGCCCAGAACTGGACACAGTACTCCAGATGCGGCCTCACCAGGATCTCTCTAGGAGGAGCTGCTCCATCACCTTTCCAGGGACCGAGGTGAGGCTGACTGGCCTGTAGTTTCCTGGATCCTCCTCCTTGCCCTTTTCGAGGACTGGAGTGATGTTTCCTTTCTTCTTATTACTTTAAAAGTACATATTCCTTACTTTTCATTAATGAGCACTGAAGAAAGCAGTAGTAGTGGTCTTTGAGACTGCTATTTACTCTTTATTATAGCCACGTGTGAAGTGAATTGAAAGCCGTCTGGAAGCAAGATAAATGCTGACCCTTGAAGTAAAGACTGCTAAAAGATAGCTGCTGTTGAAAATAAGTAATCATTTTAGTTATGTGTATGCTTTTCCCCTTCCAGCACAGTTTACATAAACACTGTCTTTGCAGGAGTCTTACTTTTGGATGTTTACTACAGACCAGAGCAGCTATCAAAACAGTTGCAGTAGCGTTAGAAGGTCTTCTCGATACTGGGCAATGCCATGTCAAAGCAAGTTAATCCTATCAAATTAGTTAATAGGCTAGCTCCGTGGCATAGCAGAAGATTTTAATTTATTAGAACTACTTCTGAACGTACAGGTAGGATCTGTAAATGGTAGCAGATGCTAAGAATGCCAAGAAAGGTAGAGAAATTGAAATCTAGCTTCAGATGAGAGAAAGAGAGAGAGGGGCACACATTGTCAGAGACGCGTATTCTTATTAACAATAATTTTTAATGTACACTTCCAGGTTTAGGACTTTGAACTCCTCTGTCTACCATCTTTAACGCATCTTTAAACTATACAAAGGCTTGAACGATCTTAGGAATTAACAGGGTCTGATGGGTTTGGTTTTTTGTCTCTGGGAGCTTGTAGAGAAATATGTGACAAGCCGGAGAGTCAACCGTTAAGATATTAGTGCGTGCTGTCAGCATTCATTACACGAAACATTTTCAGGTCTCTGTCAACGTTATATTTATTACTATACTAGTAGGATGGTAATAGTATAAATGGAATTAGGTGGAGATGATGGTGTGGAAGCATCCATACATCCTGCCATTGCCAAGAAGGGCAACATGGCTTTGTGTAAACAATCTAGGACGTTTCTAGACTGCATTGATGGTAATCCTAATTCAAATACTAGAGACACCAGCTACAGCAGCACTCCACTTGACCCACTGCTCACAATCGAGGAAGAACTGGTGATGAATGTGACTGTAAATGGCAGCCTGGGTTGCAGTAACCAGGGGATGATTGAATGCTGGCTCTAGAAGAAGGCTGGGAAGGTGAGCCACGGAGCGAGGTTCTGGGCTTCATGAAAGAGGAGCTCGGCTTGTTTAGGGAGTTGTTTGGCAGAATATCTTGGGGTGTTGCCATCACAGAGCCATTAGAGCCTGGCTGATTTTTAAGGATTCCTCACTGAGACCTCAGGCACAAAGGGTGCTGTTATGCAGGTAGTTCAGCAGAAGGTCTCAGGCCTAAGCAGGGACCTTCTTCATTAACTAAAGTACAGCAAGAGAGGATATGGGAAGTAGAAACATGGACAAGAAACAAAGTGTAAAAGCATTCAAGGACAAAAGAGCGCCAACCCCAGCTGGAGCTAAAACTATCTAGAGCTCTGAAGAGAAGCAAATATACTAGTACAGAAAGGAAGTTCAGAGATGCCTTTTCCATTCAGTAATGGAGGCACAGCTGAATGATGGATGATACAAAAAAGGCTGAAACACTCCAAGCTGCTCTTCTGCTTCGGTTTTGACAGGAAAGTGTGCTCTGGAGGCCCATGCATACCATCATGGTTTAGGTGGAGAGGGATAGCCAGCAGTGGGAGAGCAACAGGTTAGGAGCTGTTCAGAGAAGCATTTCCTATACTGTTATAATCATTGCACTATATTTTTTCTTCTTTCGATTTGGAGGAAAAAAAAAAAAAAAACCCAAATCCCAAACAAATAGAAGAAAAGTAGGAGCAAGGATCCTGGAAAGTCAGTGTTTAGGGATTATTCCTGAGTCAGAGCTTATTAAGAGCCCAGGCATTAAAATTAACTTGATCATGTTTGTCTTTTGTGTATTGCATTCTGATTGCCAAAATATTTGAATCCTAACCGTTTAGTGTAATGCATATATATTACACCGAATACCTGTGAGTATTCGAGAAATCAAGTAATTTTGACCCAGTTTCTGTGCTCTCTAGGGCTGGATAAATGTCAGGACTGCTGTCAAATAGATGAAAGGCTTTTTGTTTCTTTTAAAAAAAATCTTCTACTGACAACATTTAGAATACATCTTCAGCTTTTTGCGGTGTCCTAGAATGAATGCATCTGTTATTTCTTCAGTCCTCCAAGTCCTTTTTCACTGTGCTTGTTGAAAGTGGAAGGAAATCGTAAAAGCTATTTCTAATTCTCTGAAACAAGTGGATCTAGGTCTCCTTAAGGTTGTTTGCCAGTACTGAAGAGCTTTGTTTTCTGCTTTCTTTCCCTGTAATGCCTACAGACAGCAAAATGGACAGGAAATTTAAAGAGGAAAAAAGAGATGGAGAGAGGTAATTTGCCAAATATTGCATAGCAAGTATCCTAAAAATTACATATTCTTGAAGGGGTTAACTTTGTCCGATAGGATAATATTTTTTTGTGTGTTTCTGCATAATTCCATAGCAGAGTTAGCAATTCCCAAGTATATAGAGCGCGAGAGAGAGCGCGAGCGAGCTCAATTAGTACTGTCTGTATAGATTAGCCTAAAGAAGCCTTAAGCAAGGATATGGTACTATCTGTAAGCCATTAAGTCCATAATTGTTTAAATATTCTGTAAGTTCTATAGGTATTCTCTCTTTGATCTAGTAAGCTATTTACTCTGTGCAGCTGGAAAGTGAAGCTGGCTAGATATAAAGTAGAGTTCCTTAAAAATGAGGCTAATTAGCCATTGCAACAATTTAACCAAGCAAATGGTGGCTTTTCTTGCATTTAAGGTTGTAAAATGCATATTGTCTGCCTTTCAAAGGGGTAAATTCTAGTACAAATCAATGTAATGGATTAGGTGCAGGAACCTCATAGCTGAGCTCCACAACCTGTGTTTCAAGTTGAGAATTTACTCAGGAAATCATTTGTGTTTAGTGTTTTCATTAGCAGCGAGGGTGATGGAATACAGAAGAGCTTATAAAATATGTAGATGGCACCAGGCTATGAGAGATTGCAAATAACTTTTGTATCAGATCAGAATTCAAAATAAACTTGGCAAATTGGAGAGATGGTTTGAAATCAGCAAGACGAAATTCAATAAAGTGAAGTGCTGTATGATAAATTTAGGAAGAAGAATTCAGAAACACAATACAAAATAGGGATAGCTGTCAAGAGAGAAAATGGATAACAAAGTGCATCTACAATGTATTGCTGTTGCAAA
Organism: Struthio camelus; assembly: GCF_040807025.1. Classification (NCBI taxonomy): domain Eukaryota; kingdom Metazoa; phylum Chordata; class Aves; order Struthioniformes; family Struthionidae; genus Struthio; species Struthio camelus. Next base: position 5,509,590 of record NC_090947.1, on the reverse strand, counting down.
CTAGGGATGTGTTATTCGGGAATGTAAAACTAGGAATGCAGTATGTACAACATTGGGTAATTATTCCAAATTAAGGTTAATGAAGTCTCAGCTGATGTATTTGTACCCATATTTGGGCAGGGTTTTAAAGAAAGTTCTAGAAAATTGGATCAGTGAGAGAACTGAATTTGCCTAATTTAAAACTAGATGTTGGTAACAGCCTTCTGATGGATAAAGATTTTAAGCGAAAAGGTGGAGAGAAATTGTTCCCTGTGTTTCTGAGGGAACAAAGGGAAATCTGTAATCTTTATCCAGAGGTGTAGGTTGCGTTTTAGGAAGCACTTTGGTTGGGGCGGGCGAGCTCCTTAGCAGGAAGGACTTTGGACACCACCTGAGCTCTGCAGCCTCCAAGGTGTGGGGACTGTGGGATTAGAGAATTACCGGGATCCTTTCTGAACCTAAAATCTGTTTCTCTCTCATGTATATGTCCAATTAAGAGGAACTTCAGATGAAGAGCATGGTTTGTAGGTATCAACTTTGCCTCTTAGTGCAGGATGTGAACTTTCCTGACTGTGAAAAAACTCCGCTTATGTAACTTTTTTCACACAAGAGTTTCCGTTAATCCCGTAACACAGTGCTGAAGCAGACCATAGAGCATACCCTTCCGTGCCTTCAAAAGTGAGAAAGAAGCAGAGGAGGAAAGTGACCTTGAAAAGTTAATGCATTCGTTTCTTTTTAATTTAGAATGTGAGTTGACAGTTTGGTGCTCTTAATTGAAAATTATATCTTTAAATACTTTCTTTTATCAACCTTGATAACTTAACAAAATTTACCGACTGGCAAGTTGCAAGGAGTGTTCCTTCCAAACTTTTACATGCCACAACATTGCTCCTAATCATCTGTGAAAAAGCTGCCGTGCAACACAAGACTGGGAATTGCTAACAATAATGATGAAAACTAATTCAAAGCGGGCCACGGACAGAAGCTTTTGCGAAAGCAATCCTCATCTTTTCAAGTTGGTCAAGCTAAAATTGCCTTTTAGAAAAGCAGTTTGTCTTTCATTACAACAGAAGACAAGCTATTATCTCAGTACCCAGAAAGTACCTAATGCATAGGTGAGAAAATAGGCAAGCATTATGTCTTGAATAGGGGAAGTTTTTTGCAAGTTTGCCTAAATTGTAAAGGCAGGCCTTTGCCTTTGCCTTCAGTTGTGTGCTAAGTGGTTCAGAATCGCTGAATAACGATAAATCATTCAGAATCGTTTGAAAAATACAGGCTATTCCTTTGTTGAGGTTTGGGCTTGCTCTGACCCTGCTTATCTGCAGCCTCTTTCCTAATGCACCCGGGAGTTATCCTGCAAGGTACAGTCTCTTTCAGAATTTCCTTCAAGAGCGTGTGGTTCTAAACTGTCCCATTTCCATAATAACTGTAATTTAATCCTCACATGGGACTGCCTTTCTGTAAAAGAAGGTAATGTAGCATATTTTGTGAAGGAAGTGATAGTAAAAGATTAGCTACATGGTGATAGGCAATGCAAATCATGGCTGGTAATTCCATACGAGGAGGTACAGCTCTCATGCCAAAGTGCAGATATTCTGAAAGGCCATCAGTATTTTAACACATATTTGTTGCATGTTCTTGTCCACTGCTTCTTTCATACTCTTTTTTTCTTTTGGCTTAATTACTTCTCCTTAGGATAGGGCCAGGCACCTGAAAAGTTGACTCAAATTGGTAAAATGGGTTCTGACACGTATGAAATAAGAGGGAATGATTCCTGAAATTGTTTGTTTGTTTGCTTGTTTTAAAGTACCCTTAGCCTTACCAAAAAAAATACCTCAAACTATTTAATCTTTGTCCTAAGTTTGGATGTATTGTTCTGTTCTCGGCATTGTCATCATCTAAACTGCGTGACCATTCAGATTTAAAAAAAAAAAAAAAAAGGAAAAAGAAAAAAGAAAAGAAATCCTTAGTTTGTGAAGGGCTGAAAATAAACAGGAGCTTTCTCTCTGGAGTGAGGTGGAGACCTGTCCCCTGTCTGCCACCTTGCTTAAAGGAAGGTTAGAAATACACTATTTTTGTACTGGGTAGCAGTTGACGTTGTAGGCTAAGTGATTTTTTGGCCAGGAATAATTATCCACAACTTTGTGAGGAAAAGGAAGGAATGAATAAGTAAAGATTCTCTAAGAAGTGATTTAAATTCGTGGCAGCTGTTATTTACAAGTGTTCCAGAGAAAAGGCTCAACGTGGGGTTGCTGAGGTTAGCGGTACATGAGAATATAGCAATACAAACAATATGCATGTTATCCTGTGAGTTCCAGGAAAATCTTCTTTCTCTGACCTAGTGACTCTGTTCTGAAAAGGATTATATATGTTTTTAACTTTATAGGCTGTGAAATCATGAGGACTCCTGGCAGTGCATTATTCAAGTGCATATATCTTCAAAGTACTGGGACCCAAAATACATGAAAATCATCTTCAGAGTTTTCTGAGACTCGAGTCTCGGTTTTCAATTTTTCTGAGACTTGATCTAGGGCCACTCTTTGCTGTTAAGGAGAAAATGGCTTTAGAGTGGCCCAGCATGTCCACAATGAGAGCTAAGGCAGAAAAACCTAGCTAGGTCACAACACGCAGAGAGCTAATACAAGTTAGTGGGTTTTGATAATTGCACACAAAGTGGGTGACCACATTACAGTGATCAAGGACAGAGCATCACAAAATGGACTTTATTCATTTCTCACCAGAGCAGTATCTTGTTTTTATCTGTGTGACATAACAAATTGTTGTTTGGTACAGTTATTTGTAGAGGCACTGTATGTCATATGGATCATTGGCTTTTTGAAGCCATTTTTTTTTGAGAGGAGAACTGGTTCTGGCAAGCTCAAAAGCATGTAAATTCATCGTGTGCTCCTTTACAAGAATAAATGTTTGTTACAGTGATGCAGCTAAGATTGAAGATTTTGTGTGCATGGTGAATAAAGTAATTAAATTAGTGAGCACTGTAAATTATTACATCTTTTGGCCTTGGAGATATGGATCGGAATTTCTGGAAGATTTTGATCTAAGGCCCAATGAAAATAATACCAAGATTTGTGGGGTGGTCTAGCAGACTAACTTTAGGGGTGTTGAGATTCTACCAAGTTTTCCCCCTCCTACAGCCTGAGTCACAGGAGCATGGGAAGCAGCTAGGAGTTTCACTAGACAAGACTGAGATTTTTAAACGCTTCTGTGATTGAGAGCTATCCCTGACTTCTAGGTTAGCGTTTACGTAAATGAAACAAAACTTATGAGCTTTCTCTTATGGGTGTTTTCTCCTACTTATCTATTTTATGGTTTTTGCTTTACCTTGTTTGTTTTATTTCCTATTTTCTCTTTTCAAAGCATTTTGCCCTCTTGCATTTTGTCGTAGAAAGGTATATTTCAAAGCCTCAAACAGGAATGCCAAGCTTTTTGGTTATGCTACCTTCACATAATGAAGCCATGCGTTAAATGTCAGTGGTACAGTTCGTGCTCAAGCGTGCTGGCAGGTGAGACCTGATAGCTCAAGCCAAGATGAAAAGGTGCTAAAACTGACGGCATTAGTGAGACGTGGTTCAGGGAAGAAGTATGAGGACAAATTATAATAGGCAAAATAATGACTAGGCTTTTGCGATGTTTTTGTTTTTAAGTTATTGATAAATCGGAGACCTAATTGTGACAGGAATTTTTCTGTACCGTGAGTGTCTCCTGTGTTTGCTTTGGTTTCCCCCCTGCCAAGCCCCAGTTAAATAGGTAAAGAAGAAAACAACAGGTATGCTGAAGGGTCTTTCGGACACAGGATCAATTGAATCTATTTTCCCTTTGCTCTCGCTCTCCAGCTTTGAGCTCATAAAGAAAGACAGAGTAAAGGGATTTTCATGACTGATAGCTCAATCCCCATATATTTAGAAGCTAGGGACGTTGGGTCTGTCTGTGATGTGGTAATTCGCCTTTCTAATGACTTGAAATTTTGTTGTGGTGTTCTGCCTCTTCACTTGTCATTACTTTAGAGATTGACCTTGATGATTCGATCCTTGGAGCGAGACTGCACAGATAGGAAAGGGACGGCGATCCTCTAAGCGTGGGAGCCAAACGTGGGAGAGAATTGGACCGCAGTGGGTTTTTTGCCTCAAAACTTATTACTAACACAGGAGATAGAAAAATGTAATGCGGTAAGGTCTTCCAATCAGATGATCTATTGCTATAGAAACGATTCCTGATGGTTTCGTTAATTTGTGTTAGATGCTGTCCAGCAGTATAATTCAGTATATGCAAGGGAACAATTTCAGTGATTCCAGCAGGGCCATTGATGTCCTAATATTTAGGCATATACTTTTTGTTTGAGGCCTTAATGAAGAGCCATCCTCTAGAATGCAGTATGTGTTATGTTCTTGCCTTCAAAACATGCAGACTTATATGCTCTGCTTTTCTGTTCCAACACAGCTAGTGGGCTTGATGTTAGGGGAAGAAATACCACAATTTCCTAACAGTTTCCATTATAAAACTGAGTTTTCAGCTATTGGTAGCTTAATCAAAACATAACCAGACTGAAATTTTTCGTCCTAGCTATCTGAGTCAGGCTGAATATTTTGTGCAAGAAAGCAGCAGCTGAAATGGCTCTTGGACCAAGAAAAATGTTATTTTACCCAGGGGGAACTCTCCTGCTCTCTTATTTCAGAGCAAGAAACGTAGCAGAAGAGCCTTCTAGTACCGAAGTAGCTTCTGGCATTAAAAAAATTATCTTTGCCAGTAACTGGGAGTGCATATAAATTTGACCAAATCACGAATCTCTAAAAATTAGTATCGCAAGTGATACTCAGTAGAGGCCTATGTTAGAATTTGGCAGCTAAATGCTGTCTGTATTGGGAACATACTTCTGTATAACTCCTGTATGTTAAACCCTGGGAAAGTGGCCTCTGTCTTTACTTCTGCCACAGAACAGTTGTGTGAGGTTGGACAAGTCATTCAGAAAGTACTCAGCTGGTCATTAATTTTGGATTCTTCATTTTCTGAGTGCCTACTTCTGAGGCAGCTTGGGCTGGGTTTTGAGTGCTAAACTCTTGCTGCTCGTACAGTCTCCTGAGATCCAAAGGAAACTACTGCTGTAAAAAAGCTGACTCTTTAGTGACTTTGCGAGATATTTTAGCCACTAAAATTAATCATACTTACTTTTCTATACCTTATTATCCTGCTTCTGTGAAATGGGGAGTAATTGCTTTTATTCCTTAGAAGAGGTTTGAGAGGTTTGAGGCCTTTGTTCAGATTGACGTTTGCCCTTCACATACTAGCGCTGTCTGTTTTGTGCACTGGACGTACCAGGGCTCAGTGGGAGCGCTGCTATCTTAGTGTTGGAAGGAACTGCAAGAGAAGAGCTAGCCCCTTCTCCTACCTGTGACAGTAGCGATCTGCCTAGGTAATATATGGTGGCTGTTTTGAGAGCTTTAAGAACAAGCTAATGGTGGTTAAGGTTGCACCGGCAACTTTGGGTTATAACACTTCCTAACCCGATGGTAGATTATATATGTATACAGTGCTTAAATGGAGTACGTGGTGAAGTATTTTGCATCTGAAGATACCGTATTTTCATTTATGGTTCAGTCAAAATAAATTAAAATAATCGATGATTGTTTTGAAAGCAAGTTACTGGCAGGGCTGTATATCTACCATGGCAAGTGCTGAAGAGATGAGAATGGCTTATAATACCAAAATGAGTTGTGTAAACATGGGCATTTATATAGTCAATGGCAGCAAATGAGAGGTTTCTTTTTCTTGGCTGAATCTCCTCTGATCTAACTTCCGTCCCAAAAAAGGAGGAGGAGAAAACTGATGTTCCTATCACATATGTTCCAGTATTGATTTTTCATTCCAATCTACCCAAAGTCTTCTGTGCTGGAGATAATTAGACCCTGTGAACAGAGCTGAAGCAAAAATCTATACAGTGCTGGATTGCCAGAAATGAAGACAAGGGTGCCTAATTAATGTTGCATCTAGAGCTCTCTTTTTGGATGAATGGGCTTCCCTTTCTCAGAAGCAGCTCAACAGCGGTTGTGTCACAAGCTTGCTGTTAATTAAATGGTGTTCACTGAGTGCCTATAAAAATGCCATGGAGAAGAAAACCTTGGACAGCCACAGCGTTTTACAAGAGCTCTGCAATTAAAAAGAAAAGTCTGTAAAATGCATACTTGTGGGCTTCATTCTGATGGCATGATATTATTTTCTTCCTCTTTAAATGCACTTTATGGATCATCACAAAGCTCTTTAGAAACCTTAGAGAAGGCTGGATGTTTCAAAAGCTGGACTGGGGGTGTGTTGGGAGGGTTAAAAGCCTGGAAGACCTTTCCTGGTAGCTACAGCTCACTTCTGTAGCGGCTGCAGCCCAGTGAGTCGTCAAAGACTGTTCAGAACCAAGTGTGAATCTGGAGGAAGCCCGTAGATTAACTTTTTTCTGCATTTAGAATGACAGGTTTGCATGGACTGAAGTGATTAAAGTGAGGTTTATGTAACACATCTCCAGGAATGGGGAAAGCAGATATTGAGGAAGAGAGAAAAGGTGACTCTTCACACTGGGCATGCATTCAACTCATAGCGGAAATACTTGGAGAGAAGAATTGGAGATTCCAAGTTTGATAAGCTTTTGGGAGCTGAAGTATGTGAAATAGATGAGGAGAAAATCTTAAAATGTAGGAAGATGGTATTTTTTGTCTGTTTGCTCCAAATAACAGAAGGATCAAGTTGTTCCCAGGACAGAAAAGTCCAGTCTTTGACTCCTTTCATCACAGCAGGCCTAAATGGTGATGCAGCAGCACGTGCTCAGTGTTTTTGCAGTCGGCACCCTCACCTTTCTCTCTAGGTCCTACTTAACGCAGCCCACCTTGGTGCTTCTAGAGGCTGGGAGAAGTGTGTGTGTTGTCCTGAGGCATTCCTCTTTATAGTTGTTATCCTGCTCATTTTTCTGTAGAGCTGGTTTGTCTTTGCGGCTGTCTGCAGAATAACAATGTGAAGTGCCTATTTGTGCTGCAGAGAGCAGCAATACTAAGTTGGGATTTTTTGTGTGCCGGAGGTCTCCTATAGTAGAGAGATTGCTGGGAGAGCTGTTCTTCATCCTGTAACTTGCAGGGCGCTTGCATGCCGTATTTCAGCCTTTAATTCTCTTCCTCTCTCTATTCCCTCCTTGCTCTCCTAGGTATATTTTGCGGCCAATCCAAATGATACCATTGTTTTCTATTCTTCTCTGGAGAATTTAAATAACATTATTCCCTCCTCCTCTTTTCTCCCTGTAAATGCAAAAGGAGTGTGGTGTTTCTTTTTTTTTTTTTTTTGGCAAAGATAGAGGATGGTTTTCTCTGTTTAAGAAACTAGAGAATGAGTAAAATCCAGGCTTCTTGGTCAAACAAATAAGCCTACCTGGTGCATCTGTGGAAAGTGAAAATCTGTCTAGACAATGCCTTAAACAGTAAGAGTAGATGTTTTTTCTAATGAAATTCTAGTTGACGTAAATATGTGTTTAGCATGGATTTGATAGAGGAGTTGTACTTCCCAGTATAATAGAAGCTGTGGTTCTGGTTTAGGGAGTTTTATGCAATAATTAGCATGCAGAAGAAAGACACTATTTAAAGAGATTTTTATTTAACGGATTTCTGTAATGGAGTAGCCATGTGCCTCTTAGGACCTCTCTCTTCTTCCTCTTTGACTGCTTGGCATCTGCTCTCTCTTTTAATAAACACTTCTCTTTGCAAACTGTTAGCTCTGATGAACAGCTGAAAAAGGTTCACACACAGGTTATGATTCCTCTCCCCGTCTTTGCATTTTGATTCTGAACTCTGGATGTGGTATATTTAATAACCTACTTCTGGGGCTTAAGTTGACTTCCAGATACCGTTCAGTGTTCAACAAATACTAAAACATTGCAATAATTTAAATCAAGTAAATGCATATAAAATATGCTACTTGTTATCTTTCCAACAAATTTATTTTCTTCCCCAGATCCTTTTTAGGCACACTGCAGTTGCCAAATCAAAAGTAAACTGAGCTTTCAGGATCAGGGTGTGATAAGAGTATGATTTCCATGATGTCCCTGGGTGTTTTATGGTGCAAACTGAAAACATGTAACATGTCTTGAGTATAGAGTTGAAATGGATTTTCTGACCATAGGTTTGTTCCGGTCAACAAGTGCTAAAGTGACAGCAAAGACCGTAGCTAGTGGACTGTAATTATCATTCGAGTTATGCCTCGGTGATAGACCACTTGAGGCATATGAGCACAATGAAGAAAGCAGAGAGTCCTTTTGTCTGTCTTTTCTTTGATGATCAGCAGCACGCTGGCAAGCCAATACTTGGAAGAAATTGCGGCAATGGAGAGATACTGATTTACATTGGTTCTACTCGTTTATATCTTATCCTATTGCATTTTTTTGGAGCACTTTTTAGTGCACTTTAAGTGTGCTAATCAGGTGGAACTCCAAGATAACGTGAAAATAAATCTGGTTTCACAGAAGTCAGTCATGTTTGGCTCTCTTCTTTGGCAGAACCAGGAACTCATCTACATAGCAAAGATTTTAAATTCTAAGAGCGTAGAAAGCATCACTGCTTGTACAGTCACTACCAAATCAGAGTCCTCTTCAGATGTGGCCCTGCATTAAGTGAATCTCACAGCTGTGCATTTCACATAAGATAAAAAATGATACAGGATGTAATCTTGCCTGTCTTGTCTTTTGCAGCTTGGCTTTACATCCCCGAAAAAGCATCGTGGCAACTGGCAGTGATGACCGCCTCTGGAAGATTTGGGGCTTCCCTAATGGGAACATCATCATGACAGGCGAAGGTCACACTGATTGGCTTTCTGGCTGCTGCTTCCATCCGAGGTTAGTGTAAACAGTACCCGACCCTAGCGCTAATCCCTTCTGGGGAGTACTTGTTTGCTCTTTCTTTGCTCACTGGCCTGCTTTGATGACTTTCTGTTCTCCGTGTAACCCTGTGCTCTCTGCTGAATTTCCAAACACGTAGATAAACGTTTCTCTGGCTTTCAGCGTGTTGACTTAAGATTGATTACTTCTAGTATTTCGTACATCTTAAGCTTGGTCCACGTACCAGCGCACGTAATGAGGAGTAATAAGCTTTTTAGGTCTAGCTGTACTCATTTTCTCTGCGTTCATGCACTGTGACAGACGTGGCCCCGTTTAATAATAATAATGTAGAAAAGTTGATTTCTTGTATTAAGCATTATTTGTTGTTTGACTGAGAGTATTCGAGCTACCTAGAGAATAAGGATGTGAGCTTTCCTCCTTTTTCTTTAAAAAGATTGGAAGCTGAACTCATAAACGAAAGTGAGTGTTTAGAATGAGAAATAAAACATTTTGGTTACAAGGGTCACGGAAACAGGCCAAATATGGAGTAGGTTTCATGGTCGTTCTGCTGAGAAATAGAATGTTATTTTACTCTGAGGAAGAAAACATTTCCATTTGAGACTGGATTTCTGCATGTTCAAGTGATTTTGGAATCCGATGTGTGAGGCTGCAGTTGTAATAGAGCTCTATCCTGTTAATATAATAAAGGTCTGCCAGGCTGCTCACCTGAGGTTCACTTAGAGAAGGAGCATTATTAAACCTCCAACCTTGTATTTCCATTGTATTTATTTTATGAAGCAATATTAGCTCTTTTCTTCAGGAAAAGGAAAAGAACCCTATTCAATTTTGAAGCTCTTCCTGATTTCTGAGACTATAATGAGTTAGCAAACACGCACACAGTCCTCTACACTCAAGAAAATCTCCTGCCCCTTTTCGGTGCCTCAAGAACATGTAGGAATGCTTTTTGGGATGGCATTTATCATGCAGATGCTCTTGATCTTGCATCCTTTTCTCCTATGAAACACGGGCATTTTGGAAGATGCTAATATTTTACAGTAATCCTTTTTTCATGTGTATGCCCTTAGAAACGATATTGCATATTTAAAAGAGCAGAGTGATACTTGACTTAGATAATTACATATAAAACAGTTAGGAAGAGGAGGAAGATTGAAGTCGCAGCTTCTTATTTTAAGAAAGCAGGAATATTTTTCTGTTACTGAACGACAGGTTGCACTGAATGTGCGAGCATGCTGGACGTTCTAAGTCTAACTTACAGATAAACAGAATGATGCCTTACCTCTTATGAATATAAAACTCCTCACCGGGGAAGAAAGGAAATACAATTAGAAGAGCGTGTTATCATTTATAAAGCTTCTGGGCACGCTAATCAGATTTTGATAATGCATTGTTACCATGACACCCGCTGACTCAGAGACTCGAAACTATTTTCTCATTAGTCTTTGACCAGAATACAGTCCTTTCAGTAGGCTTTCCTATTTCTCATTCAATTATTGAAATTAAAATGAGTTGAGGTACATCATTATTCACTTGCAGTAGAAATTGACTCCTGCTGAATGCTGTGGAGTGATTTAAAAGCACTGCTGTTACAATATTGTCTTCTGTTACTGGATAAAGTATATATAATATGACGGAATACACTTAATCATCCCTTTTTTTTTTTTTTGGTTAAGTAAAGGATCCTTCTATATGTCTGGTGTTGTGGGAGTGAAAATAATGAAATACAGATGGAAACTTCTCATAAAAGTTTTCTGGAATGAAATGTAAATGACCTTTGTTTTAGTTGCTTTCATGATCTAAAAGGAGATTCATCTAAAAGTTCAAAAGAAAGATGATGTTGTGGCTGGGCTATTAAACTGTGGTCCAGAAACCTGGGTAAAAGTCCCACTCTTTCCTTTTTGTCCTTGCTGCATTTCCGTATCTGCAAAATCACGTTCAGAGCGGTCTGCGCCTCTGGTCCGTCTTCTCTATTTACACCTAAGGTTTCTCTTCGTATGTCCTTACTGCACCTACCAGAAAGAGATGCTGTTCAGGTTGTAATGCCAATTAAATTTAAGTCATTTGTATCATTTGTTAATAATGCAAAGAAACAAAGTGGTCTGTTTTTTAAGAGTACAATCACATGAGGGCTTAAAACCATGAATGCTTGTTTTTCAATGATAAGGTAAAGCTTTGCTACAAGCAGAAAAAAATCAGTGCATCAGTACTGCAGTACTCAAATTTTTCTCGTTAAATCTGCTCTGAGGGAAAAAATGGCAAGATTTCCCTGTCTTGCTGAATCCAGTTGCCCCACTACACTAGTCCTAGGGCTGCTACCACTCTTTTCTAGAAGAGCTTGAAGAGATGTGCTAAGTCTTATTAGTTAAGGTTTTAGAACACAATTGCCATGCAGTCATGCCCCACTGAAGATTGCTGCTGCTCTGTTTGGGAACCCCTGCTCTGGACCAGTGCCAGCCGATGTTTTTATCCAGGCATCAGCATTGTGTCCAGGAAGCTGTGTCCTAGAGTTCCTCTTCAGTTACACCAGCAGACCTACTCTTAGTCACAGAGGGAGCTGATCTTCACGTACAGAGCAAGTTCAGCCGTGTCTGGAAGATGCAGATATTGCATGCCTGGTCACAGAGCACATGCACACAGGTAAGTCTCTGCCCGCTTCCAAACCATCTTGGGAAAACACCAGAATATTCCACACACTGAGGTCGTACGAACTAATAATTTGAGGACAAACAAATCTAGACCTGTAAGGTGAACTTAATTGGTGCATCTGCACATACAAATGACTTAGAACTCCAGAAATCCATTTTTGTGATGTTTACAGTATAATATTACTTGAGCAAGGGTCTTTCTAATGGTCGTGTTTGTGATACCACTGGGAATAGGGGTAATGTCGCAAGTCTTACTGATACCTGTGAAGATCTGTGTTCCTCAAGTTCAAGCTGCTATTAGATTTAACCTAGAAACTGCTATTAGTTTTTTGTTTATTTTAAGAGTTTTCTCCAGCTTTTTCAAGAGCAGTGGGAAGAGCATGGTTTGGCGGTAGGAACCTCACTGTATCTGATAAAAGTGTAAAGGTATTTTTCAGGCTCTGGCCCTTCCCCACCAATTGATACATAATAGTGATGAGGATTATCACTTGAATCGCTCACAGTACTGATCTGTGACAATACCCTCAAGTGTCATAATGCCATTGAGTCTTCGGGGCAAAGGCCACTGGAGTTCCTGAAGGATTATTGGATGCAGACAATGGGCGAATCTCTTTCGTCTCACTACCAGTGTGCTCCCCAGGCGCTCTTTGGGAAACTTCATTCCATGTCTGTTTTCACTTAAAAATGCACAGAGGCATCTGCTTCCTATCTGAGCAGAGTGGATAGAGGAGAGCCGTTTCCTGAAGCTCCAGACGCTGGCTGGAGCCGCGTGTAGTGTCGTTTTACCCTTGTGCCCAGCGCTCTTGAGGCTGTACAAGGCCTGGTAGTCCCCTGTGTCCTCCCTGCATGACAGTGGCTCATAGGACAAGAGATGAAGGGAGCAGGACTGGCTCTTCCCTCTGAGGGGAGCAGTGCATCACTGCCGTGATGCTCTGTGCAGATCTGAGAGAATTTTTCCTTAAGCTTTTTAAAACAAAAGTAAAGCTTCAAACAGGTCCACTCATCTACAGAGTAGAGCTGCTGGAAGGAAAAAGAGGAACAGTGCTTCCTTTTTTAAGTTCAGGTGACAACTGATCAAACTTAAAATAAATAAACACACACAATTTTTACTCCAGTCTGGCTGAACAGTGCTTTGCAGATGGATTAGCGTCTTAGCTGAAGTTCCTGTCGCTATTGAAACATTGAGGAATATTTTCCAACTTACCTTTTATATGTATGATGGGGTGAAGGAGCCAGAACGACTCCTGCCACAGCCATCCGCAGGGGCTTCAAGCAGAGTACTGATGCTGAAAATCTGGATAGCTGGAGAAGAGCTGCGTAGTGTACCTGCCCGTGACAGGTGGCGTGGGTGTTTGCTGTAATAGACAAAATCTGCAACTTCTGCCAGTTTCTGGAATGAGCTGAGGAAGTTCATGCTGCATCTTTAAGAACCATATTCTAAAGACATTAAGACATTTCAGCACATGTACTGTATTTATTAGTCTTTATCACTAAACTTTCTAGATGGTTAAAGAATCAAGCTACGCCACATAGCAGAGGTGTTTGTTAATGACCTATAAAATGCCTGTAAATGGTAACACATTCTCTTCTTGCTCAGTACGTGTGCTAGTGTAATATATATATAGTCCTTAATATATTCATAAATATTAATCAGGTCAACCCCTCTAAAAGGTCCATAGCCTTTTCAGGCAAACACTGTTTGAATCTGTGGAGTACAATGAACTCTGGTTTACGCACCTCCTGAATTGAAAAGATGTACAAAGTGTAGGTTCTGAAAATTATTTAAAACTTGCACTGAAAATTGTCATCTCCTTTCAAATGTCCTGTTCACCTGAGACAGAAGCAGAATTGCTTCTGTTCTTTCAGTTGCTATTTCAGCTCTCAGTTGCTGAGGAAAGAAATGCCTAGCAGTTATTTTGAACTGTATAGATTTTCTGTACATTCTGTTGTTTTTGGAAAATGGAGGTAGGAATTGTCTCCTCAGTAATTAATTAAAAAAAAAATAGAAAAAAGAAAAAAAAGAAAAGGGCATTCATGAAACATCTTGAAAATAGAGGTAGCTTAATGTTTGGTATACTAGAAAAAGGGAGATGGAGGGATGCAAGAGAGAGATGATGTGGGCTAAAAGAATAATCCATGTTCTGAAAAAATAGAAGCAGCAGATTATATCTTTCAAAGCTAAGGGAAAAGTGCACCAAGGAAAATATATGCATGGATAGATAGGAAAGGTGACACTGCAGAGATACTGTGTGGAAAGAATTAGCAAAATATATACAGAGGATGAACGTGAGGACTCAAGCAGAAGTCCAAGCCCAACATGTTCTGAGATCCTGAATGTGAGAGAGGGGCCAGGATAGTGATGATTTCTCAAAGTTTCAGAGAGAAGTAATTGGAACACATGAAAATGCGGTAGCAAGGTTCCGTCAGAGTGGAAGTAATTTCTTCATCCTACAAAAACTTTCAACGTTTAAAAAAAAGATTCCTTAACAGAGTTGAAAAGTCAGAATAAACGGAGAATCTTTTAAATGAATGCCAGTTAAAGCAGATTCATGATTTTATTTTTAATTTTTTTTTTTGATATTTCAGCATTTGGGTTTGTGAAGAAACTATCCACAGATGAATTATAGCATGAAAAGAGAACAGGACCGACCATAGAGCCTAGTAGATTAGTAACCTAAAAATGGAAGGAGGGTGTGAAGAAACCTCTGAAGAAGTACTGGGAGAGAGGCAAAATTCAGGAGGGAAGACAGTCACAGAAAGAAAGGGGGCTAGACAGGATTTCAAGACAACCATGGTCAGTTGTTCAAAGGTAACTGGCTGAACACTGCTCATTGCTCACAGCGTCCCAGAGGGGTCCTTGGAGAACCGAGGGAAATGTTGAGGAGCAAAAATCAGGCTTGACAGCTTGGCAGATGTAGATACAAATTCAGAATTATGTAGTGGACATGCTTTTGTACCTTGAGAGCCTGTAGTGCTTTGACTATCAAGCTGAATTACAACCAGGGAACGTTCCTCTTTTTCATCTCCCACCGCTCCAGCTGTTACCTCTGTATAGAGTGAGCTGATGAGAAGGCTTCTATTACTGGTAACTACTAATGCATCAATCCACACCACTCTTTTTGGCAATGATAATGCTCTTATATATCGATGTTTGGAGAGAAATGGACATAGGGTATGTAGAGAGTCTTGACGATCTGATGCTAAAAGTCCGCAGCTGCTTTCTGTTTGGTTGCATGTTGCAACTTTTTTATATATATATATATATATATATATATATATTTTTTTTTTTTTTTTAATAACTGTAACTCCTATGGCCAATGAAGCCTCAGCAAAGGAAAAGGATTTGATGACATAGTGAGAGTGACCGGGGTTCTCCAGTCACAATAACAGGAAAATTTAAAAATTTCTACTGGCAGCAAATATATTCCTCCTCATATTTCAGTAATGGTTAGTATTGGTTTTAGACTTATTTTTATTTCTATGAGAGGGTGTAGAAACAGAGATTATATATTATACCATCTTATTCAGTATATTGACTTGGAAGTATGAATGCTGCAGTTATTCGTTGGAACTGGGGAGGCTTTCAGATCAAACAGCTGCTGTTAAGGTTATGATTCCTGGATCTGCAAGATGTCATTACAAACTAATATCTCTTAGTTTTAGTTAAAACACAGCAGCGTTTGTATGTAAGCTGAAAATAAACATCATGTTGTATGATTGGACCTTGTTATTAGAAGCTCTTACTAATATTCACAGACCTTTACATACCCTTTTGGAGCTCTTCAAAAAGTCTGCTGTTACAGAGACATTAGAGAAATTCAGAATCCGTGATTTTTAAAGTTTTTTTTTTTTTGGTTACTGCCTAGCCGTTAGAGCAGCTGCTCTGGCTGGGTCAAGAGTCACGCGAAGGTGACGCCATGCCTGTTTAACCCACTCAGGACCAAAGGAAATCCTTTGAAAGGAAGGAACAGGCTGACAATTCTGCTCTGTTGGGGACCCTTTCAGATTCCATTATGGAAAAGTTAGGGCTACAATGTGATCAGATATTCTCCTTTGCCCAGATGGTTTGTTTTTTTTTTTTTTAAAAGGAGCATTAACAAATTGTTTGTTTTTGTGGGATTACTGCACTGTCCCAAATTTCTTTACACAGGACCTGCGTCTGCTAAACACATTCACTGTGTAGGTACTGCTTTTCTCTCCAATACACTGGTTCATCCTATATATCTAGAAGAATTAACAGTACCTATACCTAGCACATGCTGTCCAGATGACCAGCAGATGTGCAGTAAGTACAACACTACCCAGAGATGGGTTCTGACAGTTCAGAGAACTGTTGGATTCATTACATACAACAGAAATACAGAGACCCTAGAAAAAGACTGAGATGGTTTCATGGCCAATCACTCCTAAAAATGTAGAGTGTTGCAAATGGTGTCTTTCCGCCTGAGACTGAAGAGCTGAATCCATGTCAAGAATAACCTTTGTAGGTAACCGTATTCTTGGCCCGTAGCCTGTAGATGCACCGGGGAGGGCATGAAATCTCACTGCCCCATGTAGTTTCACAGGAGTTGTTTACAATTTATATTGAAACGAACATAAAGATTGGTCAGGCAAGCTCCTCACTGTAAACCTAAGAGAAGCGGAGAGGAGGAAGAGAAACGACAGCTTTCACCCTTTCTGTCTGGCCATCAAAGCAAGCACAATTGTGATCCTCTTGGTGAAAGGGTCTCAGAGACTATTTTTTATAAGTGGTCCCTAAAGAGTGATCTTCAGAGGACTTTTTCTGCTAGTTTTTCAGTCCTAAATGTTGAGTTCCACATCATACCTTAAACAAGGCTGAGCTTTTAAAAGTCAGCTGTAAGTATTCACATAAGAAAGAGTTGTGAGGCTCATGTTAATCACGAGGAACTCTGTCGTCTCTCAGTGGACTAGAATTACTCTAACTTGTGCTTGGAGAGACAGTGACAGACTTCAAAACCTAATTCAGGCTTCACTGCAGAAACAGATGTATTTTATTTATCCTTTTATTACGATAGTTATTAAAGAAATGCAAGATATCTGATGTGTTTTACCTAGGACTTTTGAAAAGCGTTTGTAGGCAAAGGCATAATGATATTAGCAATCTTTAGCAATTCCTTAGCAATTCCTTAGCAATCTTTGATTCTCACTTATTTCAACAAAGCCGTCAGTTACTAGATTACATACCAAATTTGACAATGGTAGAAACTTCTTTCGAGTGGCATGATTAATTTTCAGTTGTCCAGCTGGTTTTAAATAACACTTTGTATTTTAGCAAAGTAGACATTTATTAAAACACATTATCAAATTAAACTGATGCAGGAAGTGCAAAGAAAAAAGTTAAATTAATTCTTCAAAGAAAACAATATTCCAGAAGTCGTTAATACTGTATGCTGCAGAACTGACTTAACCATAAACATGGTGTTTTGGGATATACTGATTTTAATTGCAAGAGTAGCTTTGTTTATTTCAAAATCTTTGGCAAACTTTCAAACTTTTTATATGAGAAGACATCGTTCACGTGACATCATTCTCTCACAGGCCGACAAAGCCTACTGTTTTTACTTTACAAACGTGTGAGTGGGTGGGCATTGAATTTCCTTTGGGATTCTCAATCTCATTATTTTTATCAATAAAAAGCCTCTGCTGGACAAAGGAATAAATCACATATAAATGAAATATGAGCGATTACATGAGAAGCTGGGCTTTTGCTTAGACTAATCCAATATCTTTGGCCAAACGTCTCAATGTCAAAGGCTTTATAAGTATTCTGCAGGATCAGTCCGGCAAAAAGGAATCAATAACCGGGTAATGGACTTGATTAAAATTTTTTCCCCTTCCACCCACCCTCACAAAGCCAAATGTTTCTGCCTATACTAATCTACTCTGGCATGTGTAACCTGATTATTCTCTGTGGTTTTCTGGGATTTGGCTACATAATATTTTATATCGTTTTGAAGAGTGAGGTGTTAATTACTGGAGAGAATCTCTTTGAAAAATGGAATACGTGTAGCTCCCATTTTATTTTTCTTTGGAGAGATCAAACCTGAAATGGGCCTTTGCAGAATGCAGGGGTGATGAATTGTACCTTCCCCTTGTATTCTACCTTGAACATCAACATATGGCACTTATACGTTGTTGCTACACACTTTGATCGTGGGGTGGTGTTTTTTTTTTTTTTTTTTTGCTTTAAAGAAGTACAGTTTGCCGTACCAATGGGAAGACCCAAAAAAAAAAGTTAACTGTTACATGTGTTTTTGAAGTTGAGGTGCAGCTGCTTCAGTTGCAGGATTTTGTTTGGACTTTGCACAACTTTTTTGTCTTTTAAACAAACCCTCCAGTTCCCAGAAGCGTCCTTGAAAACTGTTCTAAACTAGAAACTCTTTACAGGACAAAATGCTAAATATAATTGCTTTCTCTTATATCAGGAGCCTTAAAAGTCTATCATTATATTGATTTAAAAAGCAAACAATTTGCAGTTCCATAGTGCGGCTACTGAATAGGCTTCGCTTTTCATCAGGAATGAGCATTCTCTAATGAAAAACTATCTTTGCCTTCTATTTCTTGGTTGGTGGAAATATTGACCGCTCCAAGTCGGAGCGATTCACTAATAATATCTCCATTACAATAATTCAGCAAACAGCAGGAGAGATAAATGCCGATGGCAGTTCAAGAGAGGAAGGAGGAAACTAGCTGACAGAAGAAGCAGTTCTTCTATTGACCAATTCAAATGCATATTGCAGATAATTGCCAGAAGAAAATACATTGGCATAAAATGCTGCCTTTCCATGAAACTGCCCTGTAGTTAGTTATGCAAATGACTTTACGTACTTATTTTCAAAAAGCAGTGATAGAAAGCCTATTGAAAATTTTTGTAAAACTAATAAATAGTAGGAAAGCTTTCCAATATGATATTAAATTATGATATTTTACAAGAGCAAAGATCTTACACCACAGATATTTTGTAGATTGCCTTGTTAGGCATTTTGTGCTGGTTAGCATGCACGATTCAGATTTATTTTAAAAAAAGTCCTGATACAACTGGAGCTGGTTAAAATGGTCCAGAGTCTCACTGTGTTTTTTTTTTTTAAGGGGTTTGCAGTAGCTTTTAAGATACAGTAACTGAAACAAATCAAGGTCTTTGTATTTTAGAAATTGGTGAAATGCTTACGCTAACTTTTTTTTTGGTCTCTCTTTTGTATCCCACGTACTGCTAAGGAGTTGCAGTTGTAGGCACTGTGAAAAGTGGATCTGGTTTCTTCATGTGTTGGTGCGTTTTCTGTCTCCTGTACGTTACTTTTCTTCTGTGCCTGTGTATAGTGAGGGGCACCCTCGCTTCTGTGCTGCTTCAAGAAGGGGGAAAGGCGCATGGCTTCTCAAACGTAAATCTTGTTTCACAGGAGATTATATGAGCATGTGCCTGCTTCGAAGCAAGCTACCAAACTAGGTTTTTCCCAAGTTCCCCAGAGTTAATGCTGTCTGAGTGACAACCTGCTTTCAGTGAAAGCAAAGACAGCTAAAGTGCACCAGAGAGGGCAAAGAAAAGAGCTGGAGGCAAACTTCTTCAAAAGCATGCTGCTCAGCCCCGTGAAATCCCAGTGAAACCAACTTCTCACCAGCTTTCTGTGCGTTCCAGCGGGTGGGCAGCCGCGACTACACCCTCATTGTTTTTAATTCTTTAATATGATTTATCAGCTACTATTTCTGCACTCTTCTGTTTAGTAAAGACATGATTAGAGCAAGGTTTTTTTCTTGGTTATCAAGAACAAGGTAGGTCTTTACACATGTGTGCACATACTCAAATAAAACTGAAACTTTGGCGACAATCTCTGAAATATTTTTCCACAAGAAAGGGGGAGGAGATGCCAAAGGATTGCTGTGTCCTCAGTCTAGTTTTGTTTTTGACACAATTTTAATATGGCAAAGGTGAATTTAGTTTTGGTCAAATCAGACAATTCACGCTGAGAATTTCTTAGGGAGCTCTTACAGGACTCTTGTGCTTCCTTTTATCTGATCTGCACCCTGCACGTTTGCCATCTGTTTTTTCAGATGAACTAATGCCGTTTTTACTCAGGAGTTTGTTACCACCCCTTCACAGAACGAAACTTCTGTTGAAAGCCTCCTTAACGATATAAATCATCGTTCCCATAGAGTGTGACCTTAAATAGGTTTGAGTCCCTGAGGGGAATCAAAAGATAGCTAGTCTTTATAAATTTATTATTTAAATGGTTACTTAGCTATCTTTATAATGTCATTTAAACGTTATGCCTTTCTGTATGGTAAATAATTTTCAAACATACTCAATGCTTGGCTTATGTAGAACGTTCTCCTTATTTTTAAAAATTGTGTCTTGCCTGCTATGTTCTGTCAATGTGTGAGCTTCAGACCTGCAAACGGGCATATTTAATATTGGGAGCATTAAGTCAGTTTAATCGTAACGGTGAAAGGCATTGTGATTACTTGATTGGTTTCAAAAGCAGGTGTCAGGTTTAATCATGCTCTTCGCAACAAAAGTTTATTCGTTTATTCAAATTCACTTAATATTTTGAAACGAATGTTTAGACTCTTAGAAATTAAGAGGAAATTTTTTGATTAGCTGTGTGGGTAATTAGAGCTAGTGTAAAAACAGAACAGAATTTAGCTGAAAGAAATAAAATAATCTCTATATAATTACTTTGGTAGAAATAGGGAGGCAGAAGACGCAGTTGAAATATCTTTTATAGCGTACCAATAAAATACTATACTTTTAAACCTATTTGTTCAGCTTTAGTGAAGCCATGAATATGCTCTGTGAAAGTTTTATAGAAATCTGCCTACTCTTCACAGAGTTCTTGGGTTTTCTATCTTCCATATCACCTGGATTTTCGGTTTATGCTGCTCCTGGTACAGCTGCTGCCTGGTAGTTGCCAGAAGTAATTCAGTCTCACAGATGTCAAGTCACCTGTTTTTGCTGGGGGAGAAGGATATTCGTCTTACTCATTGTGAACGTTTTGGGTCGTTTAAATTTTCTTCTAGCTTTATCAGTGTTTATCCCTATTTTGTGCGGGAAGTTAGAAGATTTAGAGAAAGGCAGCTGCCTTCTCGCTTGGGTTGGTCACAGTGTTGCTCTGCTCCTGTATTTCTGCCGAGCACGTTCCTCTTGTTCTAGTCAGAGCTGTTATACAAGTCAGAACATCTCTTTTAATAGAATCTTTTCTGTGTTGTGTTTCTTTGTGAGCAATTATAATTTTGATGCCTTTAACGTTCTTTGGTTCGTTATTGTTTTCTTCTGTGCAATAAAGGCAATTGTTTTGTCCCTAAAGTCTGCTGCAAGGTTTCCTAGTGAAGGAGGTAAGGAGAGATCTATGTTTGTTAAATTGTTAAAATGCACATTTCCTTAACTGCAGCAGTTAAAAGAGCAAACATTAGCGTTAGGGTTGACTAGAGAATGGCAATTCAAGCGTAAGGCAACTTGTAAGATCTGAATTGGAATGAACCCAAAATATTCCGAATGCTTTTACAAAAGTTGAATTGCACTGAAACGTCCGTTTTCAAGATAGAAGCCTTAGCTTTTTATATAAGTTTAGCTTTGTTTCCTGGTTGAGGGGCTCTTATCAGTAATTATGGCTTGTTGGTTAACTCTCGGATTTCAAATATGGCAGAGGTTCAGATCCCTGCTTTACCACGCAGTTGCAATGGCACAACTGGAGGAGTTGGCTAACCGTGAAAGGAACACGGGGACTTCTTCACCAGCTTTACCACTGCAGGGTATGGGTGTGAACTATGCGCTTAGCGTGTTGTAACTGTATCCTCTGTGTTGGGGGAGTGTATATAAAATGGATGGGGAATAGAGAGAAAAGACAATTGTGGTATATATGTCCAGACTTGGGATCAGCTCTGAGAGCTGTTGGGTTTGGGGGTTGGATTTCGGGGGGTTTCTTTCTGTAGCTGTCAGGTGTGAGAACGCATGGCTTCATGACTGGAAACTTGGTTCTCATGCGAAGCCTTGTATCAGAGAACAGGTGGTTATCCTAATTTTGTTGTGTTGCTCTCTCTTGTACCTGCCTAGGTTCAGCACTTGCTTTCCTCCTCCATTGTCACACTTCCCATTGTTGGTGATCGCTCTATTGATGCATCCCCTGCCTTAAGTTATCATCACATCCCATGGGCACGGCTCCGTAAGATCATCAGTTGCCCAAAAGATAAACATGTGGCTAGTGCACTGTCCAGTGTTTTTTCTTGATCTTCACTAACAACAGATCATTATGTAGCGTGCTTTGAATGTTTTTCTAGGTGCCTGGGCACTGTTCAAATCCCAGTGCACAACTTTTTCACACACTGTAAAATCTCCGTGCACTCACTGAATGCTCTATGCATGTAAGTATACAGCTTAATAATGACGCTTTGTGCAAAAATGCAAATAGGGTTAATGGATGCGGTTCATTACTGGCTGTTGATTGAGATTAGAAATCACTGGACAACCATTTGGGGTTGATAATTGATTTGAGATAACTGATCCATAACTTTGGCTTTCAGAGGAACTGTGATACAGGATTATCATTGTTAATATAGATCATAAATCTGTTCTGTACGTGGAATTCATATATCTGAACTCCTTCCAAAACATACTTTTCCCTACCTCAACAAGCCCTTCATTAACATTTGAGGTTTTGGAGTCACTCCAATAGAGGAAAAAAGACACAAGCTGAATGGGTTAGGTCCTGAGATTAAGCATCACATGCTATTATTAACGTGCTGTTTAATGCACGTTGATTGGTAGTATGCATGGATTTATGTGGCTAAATAGACTCATTTGTTTTAGAAATGTGATAGTGTCTAGAGAGAGCCTAACTTACACTTACATTGTTTGAGGGAAAATATTGGAATGGTATAGCATAGATGCCAGTTCTGGAAAATAACGGTAGTGTTGCGAATAAATATTTAACTTGGAGCCCTGCGTTGTCTACCATCTGCTGTCCTGCTGACATACATTTCATTACATCTAACTTCCAAATACTGAAACTAGTCTGTCATTTGTCTTTTCATTTTTATTCCTTATCTGACATGCTTCCAAAGTTTGCTAAAGAGCAATTTTGCATGCACTAAAAACTGCTTTCTACCAGGTGCCTAACTTACTTGAAAATTTCATTTAGCTACTCTGAATTGCATGACACTGGCAGATGGCTAACTCATTTTTTTTATTACTTAAAAAAAACTATCCTGCAATGAATGGTATATCACTGGGTATTTTTGTAAGGATACACAAGTTAATCTTAGCAAGCGAATGGGTTTGAACGTAGTAGGCCTGACAGTGGTCTCTGCAGATGGTAACCTGAATCGGAACAATCTGCTGCCTCGTGGCCATAGCAAAAATCATCCTGATGACCCTGAATGCAGAACTATAGACTACATTTAGGGCAGGTCAAAACGCTTGAAATTAGAGGGTAATTCTGCACTGGGACAGAGACAAGCTGCTCAGAGCAGTGGGAAACACACCACGTGAAACAGATTTCTGCACATGTGGTTAGGTAAGCCAGTTTTTCTCACCAGTACTCAAAAGGGAAAATGCTTTAAAATACAGGGGAGCTGCTTGGCTGAGACTTGTTTCTAAACTGCTTGAATCCGTTCTCTTGAGAATTCATATATACTATCCTGGGAATCTTTTTGGTAGTAGGAGCATGTCGTTTTTAAATTTCGTTGCAGCCACGAAATTTTCACTTCTGAACTGTAACGTAGCCTCAAGGAAGTTTTAATAAACAAGATGAACTTCATTAAAACAAAATAATCACTACTTTTGTGAGGCTTAGTCCTAGTGCCTGTCTCATCCAGAAGCAGTGACAAGTTGTGCCATGCCAAAAGGCTGCTTTGTTTCTTCTCCCTCGATATCACACCCACCTGGCTGCCAGGTGGACTGGCAGGGGAAAGCACTTATCCTATCTTGGGTCAGTATATAGACATAACCATATTATAAAAAGATCTAGCAATCAGGTAATGTAGGATGAAAAATTACCTGGGATTTGCACTTGGCATCCTATGCATTGATATTTTTTTAAGGATTTCCAGCAGGTAGTTTTTCTGTCACAGACTCCAGGGCTCTGCAGCATTTTGTATTTTTCTTTTCAGACGTAAGGCCATGCACCTACGTACTGTCCAACAGCTGCTGGTTGCTGCCCTACTTCTGGCCTTGAAACTTCTTTCTTGGTTTGTAGAATGTCAGTTTATGATCCATTTTGCATCTTTGAAATTTTTTTTTTTCCTTGGTCTTGACAAATGAGAAAAGAAAAGATAATTTCAGACTTGTACTTTCTGAGTATTCTGGCATTCACCTTCTGTATAAATGATATTTTAGGTCTATTAATAAAATGGGGTAAGATTAGGCTTGAGATTATTTTGAAGGATGTAACGTATTACAGTTATACTATAAGATGTCTTAGACACATGTGATCTATAAGGATAATGAAGGCAACACCCAAAATGAACCATAGGCATCAAAAAACCCTAGGGGTTTTCATAAGAAATGTCACTGTAAATAGTTAACGTGACTCAGAGTTCTTGTAACAAACGCAAGTTAACTATATCTCAAACCTGTTGGAAGGAAGTAAAATCTTTGCTGCTATCTGCTGGGTGTTTTGATCTAATACAGACTAGGAACGTAAGCATGGTTGCACGTGCCAAGTTTTTGTAGACCCTTATCCTGTCCCTAACAGTGAGCATCAGTGGCTGACTATGAAAAAATGAGACTAGGAAAGGCATTTGTAGTATTTTTGTCCTAGAATCCCCTAGACTCTACTTTTTATCCAAAAAACTTCTTGAGCCAGACATGGTTTCCATGTAACCCTTGATGCATTCTTCTTCCAGGACTTTGTCCAGTCTTCATCTGAGCCCACACAGAGTCGTATTGCATAGCTCCTTGCTAAAGGATGCTGTGAAGCCTCCTGCCTGGTGTGGGCAAGTCATCTGTTCTTTATTGTTGGTCCCCCCCCCCCCCCCCCAACCTATTGACCCAACTTTTTCTAAATTCAGCTGGATTTTCACCTTATCTCTTTTCTGAAAAGCAAATGAGAATTCTAGGCAAAAACACACCCAGGCAAAGTAGGACAACAAAAGAATTAGGATGACTATACAGCTCTGAACTGGTATTTGGCATTTTCATCCTTTGCGTTATGTTTTTAGCATCAAATAGGAAAAGAGCGTTTCTAAATAGTGATCTTTCATGGCTTAAGGTGTGGATCGTTACGGCAAATATGTACTTTTGTAAGTGTGATTATCTGGGTCACTTTTTTTAGCCTTGTTTCTAAAGAAAATGAAGCTTTTATGTGTTTGAGCGTCTCCTCTTTCCGCCCCATGCTGCTTTTGCACACGCTCCCTACACCTTCTCCCATGCTCTCGAGTAACTTTTAACCTAAAAGCTAATTCTGACAAAGTTTGAAAGACAGTTAGGAGTGTGAAAGATCTGTGAATTCCTAATATATATTTTTTTAATCAGCAGCTGAACAGCAGAGAGAGAGAGACCCTCTTTGGGTGGGAAGGGTCGACAAAACTCCCTTCTTGTGTGCTTTGCCTGGCAGCCACGAGTCACCAGTTACTAAGTGTGTCCTGGCCAGCCAAGCTGCATCCATGTAGCTGTGGACTAGCCCCAGCCCTGTCCCTTCTGTGACTGCAGTGTTGATTGAAAAAAAGAAAGTGGAGAGGAGGCGAAGGAATGAAGTTTGCCTGGCTGTTACAGGTGATGGAGCGAGCTAAGAGACAGAAGACACATCCATAGGCATTCAGGCTTCTGAGGTCCATTTATCATGCAGCAACTCCTTTCTCTTTGTAAAGGAACACAGCATATTTGATTACCTGCTCTGTCTTTTCTCTTTGGCTTAACATCTAATGTCAGCAAAATTAGAACCCTCTTTAACAGTTTTTGTAGTTCTCCCACGGGTTTTGCTGTTCTTGGGATCTACCTGCTTTGATACAGCAAATAGTACAGTGACTTACGGATTTCACTTTATAATAGTTGTGTGAATAGAAGTAAGTGAAAGATACATTTTTTCACTCGTTTAGCATTGATTTTAAAACACGTTTCAATTGCCATGGTTAGAAACTGTTAATCCTGAAATGTTTTAGACAGCATGTTTTAGACTGTAAGTTCAAAACAGGTGGTTGAGTTGCTGATGTTGATGTTAAGCTCCGGTCAAATGTTACCCAATGCTGTGGATCCTGTAGGAAGCAAAACTTTAACACCAGTTGTGTTTGGTTTAGTGTATTCTTGTTCAGAGAGCCAATATTTGTCAGCAGCAGGTGTAAAACTGTGCTTACCAGTTCTTGATTTAGACGGTAGTCGTCTCAGGAAAGGGAATCGTGTCTTAATGTATGTTTTCAGAAAACCAGGCATGTCCACGGCTCTCTATAAATAATACATAGATGTGCTAGTAGCACAGGTGTTGCTACGTTCACTTAATGCCATGTAGAATACACTAATAAAAGTGTTGTCTGATTCCCAGTGCTATCCCTGGCAACTGCTGAAACTAAGCTATCATTCCTGTGATTAACTCTTTAAGATGAGACGTGCTGGGCAGAGAAGTCTACCTGACTATTGTTTACCAAGTAAACAGGCAAGAACGAAAACGTTCAATCTCTCCAGCAGTACTCAGGATGAAGCTCAACAAGAATGATGTTCAGTGGTGGTGAAGATATCACTCTGGTCATGGACATGTTACTTAGAAAGAGGGATGTCCCACGCAGCTAGATCCTAAATGATGTAAAGGACTTTGTCAGTTATTTTGGCGGATAGAAAATGACAGCCAGGGTGGGTTTGGAAGGATTGGATCTGTGGTGCTGCGTGACAACTGAGGTTATGAGGCAGAATATGTTACTGGCTGTACTTTCCACATCATCCTCAGCGGTGACCAGAGTAATCCCCTCTGGAGCATCTCCAGGTTTGGATCTAACTGGGAAGTCCATCATCCAGAAATACCTGAAAGAGGAGGGGTATTTGAAGCTGCTTTGACTATTGATGCTAGGTTTGATGTATTTACGGGGTAACACCATCAGTAAAGCTATTGCCTTCATTTTACTGATACTTCATTAGGGTAATCAGTTGAATCGTAGAATAACCCTGTGCCAAAGGATGGTTTTCGCACTGAATATGACCCTAATTATTGGTATGTCTACAACTCAATAAGTATTAGCATAGAGCCGTTTTTAGTGAGAATGATGAAGCTGGAAGGAGGAGGAATATATAATGGAAGGAAACGTATGTTTTTATTGCCTTCATGAAGGCTTGAGAAGTTAATGCTCCATCTGTTTTTGAGGCACGTGGAATTAATGTTTCCGAAATTCTTTCCAGCCTAATGGTTTCTGGAAAGGCAGATTTATACCATCAGTCAGGAATACCTGGTATAAGCTGAAGGGCAGAACTGTACCTATATTGAGTATTACGGAAGAAGATCTATCCCTTGAAGCGTATGGGATATATATCCCTTGTAGAGTGTTGGTCTGCTGGAAATTCTAAACAAAAAAGCCCAAAGCAAAGCAAATAAGACCACAGAAAACTAACTAATCTGGTCCATATAGCGTTGTTCCATACTACATGAATGTACTGCCATTTGCTTTAAAAGATTGCAGCACTACATTTCTGAAAGTTGGCAAGCAAAGTTATTTGCGTATATTTGAATGTGTTTGAACTGAAAAAAGAAGATAGGATTTTTATATTGGTTTTCTCACCTAATATGTTGTCTGGTTTTTTGATTTATGTTGGTAAAAAGAATTAAAAATGTTTATGATCCTCTGAATTAAAAATACATACCCTCCATATAATTGGAGGTTTCTCTGCCGGTGGCTTCCTTGGGTTGCAGCGCATTTTTTGCTATTGCTTCCACTCTTAGCCTGCCTCTCAGCACTTTACCTTCACCACCTCTGCTGTTGCTTTCCCACTGTCTGCTTTTTTCTCCTTTGATCTGGGAGGAGCTCTCAACCCTCTTTTTTAACTCCTTCCCTGCCACCCTGTGCCGAGGTAAATCTATTTGAACTACCTTCCTGCTCATATCTGTTTTCTAAAAGATTTGCATCAGAGCCTGGATGGTATATCGTCAAAATTCAGTCTAAGGAACCTGTTTTTTCTGGAGCGTTTTGGGGATTCTATATTAAAAAATGCACGCGCAATGAATCTTTTTTGCGATTCACAGCTGTGGCAGCGCACACTACCCTCTGAATCAGTTATAAAACGGGACTGATGAAATCTATACCTGCTTCAGAATTTGTTTTAAAATATCTCTTTTATTCCATAAATGTATAAAGGGTATGATGATTTGTCATTTTGCTAATTTTGTCTGTCTCCAGAAATGAGGTCTATCTTGAGTGATTAAAAGTACAAGTGTTTCATTAGTAAAAACACACTTGCTCCTAGCAGCCTGACAAAATCGAGGCCTCTTCTGGTAATCCTTACTCAGGCTTCAAGTCCCTATGCTTTTGTATATAAGAAGAAAGATCCAGAATTATTACTGTGCAGTGTTAAAATTTTTAAGAGCTTAAAATCACAGAACTTTGTCTTAGGCATGAGGGCGTAACTGCCTGAATGAGGAGCATGATGTTTTGAAAAAGGGATGGCAAGTGTGAAAGAACAAAATGAAACAAACTAAGTGTTAAATTACTGACAGTTTAGTTAGGTGATATTTCATAATGGCAAGTTCCCCCTTAAGATCCAGTCTGTAAACGATACACGTATTTCAAGGTGTCTTAGTAGGTACCTTTACAGAACAAGGCGGTGGACAGCTATTGGAAAAGGAAGAAGGGAAGAATAAAACAGATGTTTAAAAAAAACAAAAAACTTTCCCTATTTTTTTTTTTTTTTACACTGCAAAAAAGCCTAAATACCTCTGAGTATGTTCCAAGAATGAAGCTCCACAGTGGAGCTTGGAGGGAACCCTTAGCTGTTACCTGTTCCTGCATTTTTATATCCAGAGATTTGGAAGGATATCTAGTACTTGTGACAACACATTTTCTATTATTCAAATAAAAGCAGAGTTTTTTGTATCCTAAAGGCAAGATCTTTTTATTGATATTAGTATGACAACAGGGGAGAAATTAGTCTGAATACCTGAAGTTAATTTATTTTGGACCTGTATATTCGGTGTAATAGCCAAGCATTTTTTCTCTAATCTTAACCTCATAATTCCTAGTATAATATGGAAAGGCCTCATTAACTTTTTTCAATTTTTAAAAGGGTTTGGGACAACAAGCAGGCTGTAGATGAGTCAATCTAACTTTTGTACTGGGAAAACTGGATAGTATGAAGCAAAGCTACAGGATGTGTAAATATTTACTATAATGAAACTCTGGAAGGTGTCATTATGACTTCAGAAATGATGTCTCATCAAATGGTTAGCTTCCTGAAGGGAACACTGAGCATTTGATCAAGGGAGATCTCATAAATACGGTATACTTGGATTTTCGGTAAATTTCAGTGAAAGGGTAGGAATAAATCGTCGTGTTCGCAAGGGAGAACTTCTTGTCCAAGTCCTAGAGGGACGTGTGCTGGGACCTGTGCTGTTCAGGTTAACTAAGATGATGTTGAAAGCCATGGAGGAGGATCAGGTAGAAGAGTTTGCTGATCACCGTAGTTAGCCAGGTCAGTAAAGCGAAGGTTACATGTGAACAATGGCAGGAGGAGAGTTCCAGTCGCAATAATAAGCGATTCACCAACGCGGTAGCAGATGAAATTCAGTGCAGATATATGCGGAGTAAGGCATATGAGGAAAAATGGTCCTAATTATACATAGATAATAGTGGGCTCTAAACTAGTTATTAGTACTCAGGAAAGAAATCTTGGAGCCACTGTGGGCAGTTTGCTGCAGATGTCTGCTCAGTAGCTCCAAAAAAACGCTAATCCAGTGTTCTCAGGAAAAGAATACAGAATAAGACAGAAAAGACCACTGTGCAATTGTGCACCTGCACTGGGGACACCTTTTTTCAGGACTCATGCTTCATCTCAAAAGGTACTAAGGCAGATGACAAGCATGGTCAGAGATACGTAATGACTTCCACATGAGGAATGATTTGAAAGGCAAATCACAAGTGGTGTGGAGAAGCTACAGGGGTCAGCAGTGTTTACTTTTAATCATAGTATTGGAATCAGAGGCATCAAATGAAATCAAATAAGATCCTGAAGACCAAAAAATTACTTTTCACACAATGCATAATTGAGTTGTGGAACTCACTGACACAGGAGGTCACGGATGCCAAGTGTTTGTATGTGTTCAAAAAGCAATCGGAGAGAACCGTGGGGAAAAAAAAAAACCCGTGGATGGTTGTGACCCAGCTTCTGTCTCAAGAAGTCCTGAGCCATGGGTGTGGGAGCATATAATAGGAGAATCACTCTGTCTTTTCTCTTATTCATCTTTACTGAGAATCCACTGCTAGTTGTGGTAAAATACAGGTTCCTGAGCCAAATGGACTTGTAGTCTGACGTGGCATGCCCATGCTTAAATGCACTAGAGCTATACTAGTTTATATCTGAAATTTTAAGAAATGTGAGTGGAACTGTGCTTTTCATTTATATAACATGTCAATGAAGCCATTAGTGAATGTGATAAAGTAGCTATACTGAGTGAGAAGAGACAGACATGTGATGCTTAAATTAATAATTTATATCTTGAAATAGGTTTGAACTTGTGTAATAATATTCTGCCCCTAAGCTATTTTATTCTATTTTGAAAGTAATTCTCTCGGTTTAAGTTGTTCTGTTGATAAACTCCTAACGGTTGTTCTATTGATAAACTCCTAATGAGGTTACAAAAAGTGAGAATATTATTTTTGGATCTCGTATTTACTTCCCGTGGAAGACAGTTCTTTCATATCTTTTTTTTCTTCATTTTCTGTGGTGTATTTCATACATGAGAGCTTCATCCATGATGTATCAGAGGAGGCCGTGTAAAAATAAAAATAGGAATCTTTTCACATGTCTATTTTTATTCATATATCTTTTATGTAAAAATAATTATTGCTGCCTAACCTGGCCTTCTAAATATAATTAAATGATTTTGCTGTGTACTTTGAAGAATCTTCACCTGTATCCTTGCCAATTTTTATTTTCACAGCGGTACCCAGTTGGTCACTTCAAGTGCGGACAAAACAGTTCGGATATGGGATCTTTCGAAAAACAAATGCATCCTGACTTTAGAAGGACATGCCCATGCCGTGTGGGACTGCTCATGGCACTCATGTGGCAATTTTGTGGCTTCTGCCTCCATGGACAACACAAGTAAAATATGGGATGTTAATAGGTATGGAGTTATTAAAGATTCTTTATTAGCTGATTGATAACTTTACTTAATAACCAGTGTTCTGTATTTTAGCCCAGTGAGAGAGGGAGATCTAGCGCCAAATTGTGGCCTTTGCTTTAAGTACGTAAATGAATTTGTGGAAGTGGGTGCAAAACAGGCCTTCATGTGAGACCAAAGGCTTTACTTAACAGAGAGCTGGAAGGACATAATTTAGAACAGTGAAAAGAAAAGTGTTTGCTTTTATTTGGCATCTTGCTTTTTTTTTTTTTTTTTTTTAAATAAGGTCAGAGCTGTGTGGAACTTTAGTAGGCACTTTAACGGAACAAAAACTTAAGTCAGTTTTCTGTATTGTGTTTTTAGCTCATGAGTATGCAACAAATTTTAATGTAAGGTTGAGCAAATGGAAATTTATTCATTTTTCTGTGTTTTGGCAAGGTGACTATTAATAAATCAACATATACTCCTTTTTTTTCTTTATTATTCAGGCAAAAGCATTCTTTATGAAGGTACGTCTAGAAGTATTAGTGTATTTCAGCTTACCAATTAGTTTCTCACCTTTCTTCAGTTATATTTGAGGTGCCATATGTTGATTTAATGTGCAACTTAAGTGGATAGGATGGAATTTTGATCACATTGTCCATTGCAGACTTCTGAATAACTCAGCCATAGTACTGATGACACCACTGCATTTTGGTCTGATTTTTAACAACTGAATGTCATCAGGCTACAGAGAAAAGTCTCCAGTCTCATTTGTGTTTTCCCTGGTTCTTTATGATCCAGTCCTAATGGACTTGTCGTTTCCCCTCAGTCTTTTCCTTCCTTCCTTTGCATTCGAATGAGGTGGGTTTCTCCTTCAAGCTTACTGGCCACAGCAGGGAAAGAAGCTTCTCTGAAAAAGCACGGGAGACCTTTTCCTTTTCCTTTTCCTTTTCCTTTTCCTTTTCCTTTTCCTTTTCCTTTTCCTTTTCCTTTTCCTTTTCCTTTTCCTTTTCCTTTTCCTTTTCCTTTTCCTTTTCCTTTTCCTTTTCCTTTTCCTTTTCCTTTTCCTTTTCCCTTTCCTTTTCCCTTTCCCTTTCCCTTTCCCTTTCCCTTTCCCTTTCCCTTTCCCTTTCCCTTTCCCTTTCCCTTTCCCTTTCCCTTTCCCTTTCCCTTTCCCTTTCCCTTTCCCTTTCCCTTTCCCTTTCCCTTTCCCTTTCCCTTTCCCTTTCCCTTTCCCTTTCCCTTTCCCTTTCTTTTCCCTTTCTTTTCCCTTTCTTTTCCCTTTCTTTTCCCTTTCTTTTCCCTTTCTTTTCCTTTTTCCTTTCTTTTCCTTTTTCCTTTCTTTTCCTTTTTCCTTTCTTTTCCTTTTTCCTTTCATCTAGCTCACTGCTAGTCTGCTGCAAGTACGGAGAGAATCCTGTCCCGGTCTCTGGAGACCCGTTCGGGAGCAGGCTGGGTGCAGCTTGACTGCTCAGGGGGTTGGCTGTGAGAGTCTCGTGTTTCTCTGATGGGCACATAGGAGCTGAGAGCTTTCACAAATTTCTAATTCAGCCAAATAGGGTCATATTTTTTTGAAAGCTAATTAAGGCTACTTTGGTATCAGATTTTCAGTCTCTGCTTCAAATCGTGAATTGAGAAAGAATTAAATAATTTAAAAAAATCAGTTGTTTTCCATATGGGCTAAACAATATTTCCTTTTCTTTGCCTCATTCTTAAAAGTGGATGAAATATTTTGAATAAACTGAGAACAGCTACTACAACAAAAACTTGAGAGAAATATTCAAGTTTTATATGGTCTTAGACAAAGCAGTTGAAGTTTGGCGAAGTTAAAAGCAGTTGAGAAATGGATTTTATAACAGAAATTGTCAGCCAGTTCTGATAACGGATGATGCTACCACCCTTGCGATGAGTAATAAGAATTAATGGTCAGTGTGTTGTTTAAAAGGAAAACATTGGAAATGTATTGTTCTGTTGCCTCTTTTCTTAACCTTTTGTAGGGTTTTTTAATACTTTCATCATCCTTTATATGACACATTCATGACCTTTAACAAATATTACTAAGAATAGCTTTAATTTAATGTCAGAAGGGTTTTGAATTTGCATAGGGGAGGTTTTGTTTAGACGTTTTAAAATACCTTCTCTGCCGAGGAAGCTTTTGTAGTCAGAGGGATCAAAGCAAATCTTCACTGCCAACCCATGCCTCCCACTCACACTCATTTGCAACTCTCATTGCTCTCTACCTCGAGCGTGCCTGATGTGCATTTTGCATTTGAAAATAGGAGAGTAAGGAGCACTGCCCTCATGTGAAAGGCTAGCTATCAGCATGTAATTATTGAAACCTTAAGTCATGCAAAAATCTCAGTGGCTAGAGGGAGTAGGAGGTGGTGCCAAAAAGTGACGTAATATGCTCAGAATGGGAATAGTCGCAGAGTACGAAGTAGAAAGGCCTCACTGCCGTGTTCATTTACATTATATTAGCGGAGTCCAAAAGGCAATTGAGTCTGTTCAGCTAGTCTGTTTCGATGAATTTGTAAGCTGTGCTGCAGAAAAGACTCCGTATGCAGTTTGTGCAAAATGAGTACAGTGGAAAAATTAGACATTCTTGAGGAGCTTCTCTAAAAAGAGATTTGATGACAACAAGGCACGATGGTTTCAAGATTGCGACATGCAGCCTAGAGACTTGATTCTGCAGCACAGTCAGCTGCAATTGATCCTTGCGCCCATGTTAATGGAATTTGGGTGAAAAACCCGTACAGTATATATGGCAAGATGCAGAAGGAGGGGAAAGCTGTCGACAGTTTAAGCAAGCTGGTAGTTCTCCGATTGAACTGTTAATTTGCTGGTGCTTATATACAGAAATGCCACACCAAAGACCCCCCCCCCCAAGCCTGCCACATGGTTTGGTTTGGCAAGATTAATTGCCAAGCCAATTGGCTGAGTTGGCAGCGCTAATCCTAGGTGTTTCCGGGAGGGTCACTGATAAATTTGTAATGTGCCTAGAGTCCCCTGATACAGATGAAGCCAGCTGTGATAAGGATATCATATAAATATGTAACCTCCTTCAGACTCTTTTTCTGGTTGGGGTGCATACAACAAAAACGGGAAAGCGGGGCAGGCTTACTGCAAGGGGTTTTGATGCTTAGATAATTTTTTCATCTTATCCTTGCAGAATATGCGCTTATCTCGTTGCCACCTTTTAATTCCCCAAGTGGCTGCTGGTTGACACAAGCTGTTTCTGAATGGGGGACAGGGTGCAAGATAACATGCTTGTGGTAGGATAATAATCAGCGATTGCAGTTATTCTGCTTAATCTCATGATAAGTCCTTTCCCGTAATAACAAACTAACATTTTATAAATGAGAGCTTTCTGCTCCCTTGATACAATATGTTTGGATGGATGCCTGCTTTCAAATTGAGCGCTCCTGGAAAGCATCATACTGAAAGTATAAGAAATGCAAGATAAATATCAAAGCTATTAGCTGTCACCTTTCTAGAAGAGAGACATTGTAAATGAACATGGCAAATACAAATACGTGCATTTCTCTAATTTTCTTTTATTTCTAGAAGCTCAGCTTTCATAAAGCCGCTCTTTTTTTTATATTAGAAACATACTTTTTTTTTTTTTAAATCTGTAAACATAACTTTTGAAAATGCCTACAGCAGATCTCTGTGTGGTTGAAAATTTGGTATCAGGAAAATGAGGAGGATTCTTTGCTATTTTTTTTTTTTTTTAATTTTTTACCACCCTCCCCCCCCCCAAAAAAAAAAAAAAAACAACTCAAGATGTAACTTTCACAAGCATCAAATCCATTATTGGAATTCAAAGACTACAAGGTGTATCATGACATTAAATATTAACTAACTTGAATAAAAATGGAGGTGATCAGTTTTAATAAATTATGTAGTTGTTTGTCAATGATACAAAAACTCAAGATTGCTTATTGCTTTAGTTTTATTTTATGAGGAGGTGAAGGTGTTGCTGGCTTTTTTTTTTTTTTTTTTGCCCTCCCCTAAGGGAGATAATTCATAAGCATTTTTCTTCTGTGTAGGTTGGAAGTGTCTGTCTTATATCTAGCCACAAATGACATTTCCACTGTAAGGCTAATGTGAGGTAGTTTTGTAGTTAATAATGTTCTTCTCCATGACATCTTATGTGCCCTTTATTTAAAGGTCTATTCTGAGTTTAAAAAACAAAAAGAACACAAAAGCCCCATGAACAAACAAACAGAAAATGCCCAAGCTTTTTTTTCCCCAGTAAGAGGCAGACGAATGTTATGAAGAAACTGCTATCCGTGTCACTGAAGGATGTGAGGGAGTCTCGCTTCTAGTTTTGGCACTTCTTGATGCCTTCTGCTGGGGCTGTTGGAAACAATGAAAACGGTGGCATAACATCTATGGAGAGAGGGAAAACAAAAGATAACCTAATATACCTGCCATGGCTTTACAAATAAATACATAAATAAAATGTCCAGATATGTCTGCTATCTTCAAGGTCATCCCATCTTGGTAACGGTTATAGGAAGCAACTTGGACAGGAAGTGGCGGACGGAAGGAAGAGGTAGGAACCGCGGCTTGTAATTTGCAAACCTCTTTTTATTCATAAGCTTAAGTCAGATTGAAAATATATAGCCAGCCATGTTAATAGCTGAGCAAACAGTTCCAGGATTGTTTTCCCTGACCATAAATCCAGGGCTGTCAAAGTCATTTTGGCAAGATTAATTTCAATTATCCAACTATAAATATGGTCAGAGATTCACAGCCTGATCTCTGATACGCAAATCACAGTGAACTTCATATATCTCATGTAAACACAGTCGGTTATTTAGTTTTACAGACATACGCTGTGGACTGTATGTTAAATGCAGAAATTATTATTTATGCTTTAAGCTTGAGAAATTATTTGCACCCAAGTCAGAGCATTCAGAATTAACGTGCAAGTTTTCGTCTCGAGTCTGTCCGTTTTATAGGCATTGGACAAGTTCTGTGTTTTTCTCTGGCTCCTTTCAGTAGTGAAAGCATGGTGGAAGCAGGCCACAGAGAAACATCGTTCTGTCCTGTGCTGGGGCAAACCTCAGGGTGAATACTTGTCTGGGAATTGGTGCCGTTGCTGCTTTCTGTTCCCTGATTTTTAACCTGTCATTTAGTTATTTTTATTCCTCTTCCTTTAACCCAGTAACGTTTGTCTAACTCCTTGAAATTTCTCCCATATTGGAAGCTGTGTTTTAAAATAAAAAATCTTAATTGTTTGGATCTTAAACTGCTCTTGTTCTTTTAAATATATTTTTGGTTTAGTCTTGGTGAAGAAGTTATTTAGGTTTGAATTACCAAGTTGGCTAGTAAAACTCGGGTTGTAATTGCTTTGTACCGTCGGAGCAATGTGAACAGACACAGGGTGTATCCTAACTTCTCCTGGCATCCTTTGTGTTTGTATTCAGTTTATTTTTCTTCCCTTTTCCTTATATAGTGGAAAGCTTTTAAATGAAATATTAAAGATCAGATTTGTAGTTTTTTACCACACCAAATGTAACTAATTTGGGGCTCTATAAATACCTCCTTTGGAGAAATTCATTAAGACTGTCTGCTTTCAAAATGGAGCCACGTCTTCACATCCTGAACCCAAACATCGTCAAAATACCCTTTCCCTGGGGGCTGCTTTCTGACTCCCTCCTCGGTGGGGCAGAAGCCACAAGGTGCTCCACCAGATCCATGTTAAATCGCTTCCGGTAAAAGTGGAGGCCTTTTACGAGGCCGGAGCCCAAGTCGCAAAATGCAGTATTATGCAAGAGTTCTATGTCACGTTTTTTAGGATGAAAGAAAGTCTAAAACCTAATATTACAATTCCCAGAGAGCCAATTGTAAAAAATCAGTTTTAAGATGTGAATTCTCAGGGCAGAAATGCTATCTAAAGCGTAACTGTTCAGCTCAGGGCAAAGCATGCCTTACTCTTCATATGTAGAAAAGAAGATGAATCTTCAAGTATAAAACTTACTCTTAAGGAAGTGTGCCCTGAACTCCGTAGTGTAAACTTACTTAAATCATATTACAGAGTTAGTACAAGACAGCAGGCATTGACAATAAGAAATGTTTAAAATAACGTATTTGCAAGTCTGAAAAATCAGACAAGTCTTACTTAATTCTCAGGGAATGCCTGATCTAGGTGATTTAATTATTTATGTTTGGTGAAACTAAGCAAAGAGGTGAAGTGCTTTACTCAAGGCCATATAGTGAGTTACTGTTGAAGCCATCTTCAGAAATACAACTCTTCGTTCCTTGGTACCATTAAAAAATGTCAAAATGAATTACCTTCAAACTTTCCTGCAGGGTGAGAAGAAATAAAATCAGAACTATGTTTTTATTAGTAATAGGTCATAAGAAACATATTATTTCCCCTATCATTTAAGCAGTGTAGTGCTAAAGCAGTGTTTTGGTGCTGAACTTTGCAGTTGCATAGCAATGTTCAAAGAATGCATACATACAGGAATTAAAAGCATCTGCAGTTAGCAGTATTACAAAGACTGTCAGCCATCGTGCTTCACAACAGAAATGAATCACTGTTGGGGATAAAGTAGAAACATTCCTCCATGGAATTGTAGCATTAAACATTACAGGAATTTTGGAGCTTCCCCCAAATGTCTGTATTGGTCATTGCTGGCCGCAGGTCTGGATAAATCAACGTTCTCTGTGCTTTTTACCGGAACTATCCGTAGCAATTTAGCCTGTACATGAGACGCATACTTGCATTTCTTACTAGTTATGACAAAATTTTTCAGTATCAGAAATATTTTGAACTCTCTCCCCCCCCCCCCCCCCCAAAGTTCTGGGGGGAAAAAAAAAAAGAAAAGTAAGAATTTTGCTTTCTGGTTTTGGTGCTCCTGATCTTGAAACACATAGCACTGTTTCTGGTTAAGGCAGGAGAACAAAACAAGTTACTACATTATTTTTAAAGGAGGGCATGGTAATTAGAGCCAGTTTCTGACATGTCTGAGTTCTCTTCTCTGTAAAATTTTCTAGAAGGCTAATCTGATATCTGCACTCAGATATCTATATCAGATTTCCATCTATTTTAAGAAAAGACACCAGAGAAAGTTGCACTTGATATACATGAAAGTATGTATACTCTTTTTTGGTATCTTAACAGTTTCCTTACTTTTATTATTTGAGCGCTTGACAGGGCTTGGAAAAATTCATTAGAGGGTCAGTTATGCTTTTGTTTCAGTTGCCTTCTGTCACCCCCAACGTATAGTTGGCTGCTGGATTCCTGCTGGCCGGCAGAAAGCTTTACTTGTGCTTGAACTACTAAAGTAATGTGATCTACTGTAGGTGGGATGCTTTTCTACCTGCCTTACCTCACTTGTCCAAATGCCAGCTAGTTCCTAAGCCCTATGTATTATGAAGGCAATGCTCAGGCTTCCTTCCGTCAAATCCTAACCAAACCAGCCAGCAGGTCCAGCAAACTTTGTACGCCTTGATCATAAAAAATGTAGAAGACCCTTTTTTTTGTTTTTTCCTCTTGTAGATGATGCACGAGCTGAATTCCTTGTCTTGCTTGCCACTGAGCCAGTGTTACAGCTATGGCTTCTGCCAAATATTGTTCGCATCTTGACAGAACGCTTCCCCTGTCCTACATCAAGTATTCAGATGCAAATAAACAGCACTCCAACACGTTTTAAGTGATAGTAGAGTTCTTCACCACATACCAGGCTCATTATCGAGTTCTTTTCTCTCTCATTTATGTCACATTCACTGAGAACTGGCAGTCTTTCCTTTACTCAACCCATTTTGCTAGAAACACTGTCTTACGCTGTCTCAACCAAAACAAAAATTAATTGTACCAATGGAGAGCAATTCATACAGCACTGGAAGCTGTCAGATATTATTACAGAATTCAGTGAAGACAACAGTTCATTAAAATGAAGTATTTCAGTCATCACAGTCATACCCTGTCGGCTCCAGTTAGTACAGATGTTACGTGCTCAGGGTGTGTGTGGTACCTCTT
Source organism: Struthio camelus (assembly GCF_040807025.1). Taxonomy (NCBI): domain Eukaryota; kingdom Metazoa; phylum Chordata; class Aves; order Struthioniformes; family Struthionidae; genus Struthio; species Struthio camelus. The sequence goes on along the minus strand of NC_090947.1, from coordinate 5,470,851 downwards.
AAAGTGGTGCAATGGTCCCCAAAATCACAAACTGAGCTGCAATGCAAGTAATTGTGAATTGCTTCCCGCTTTTCTCTCCGGTGAATGAACAAGAGCAGGAATGTGCCTCGCCAGTCATAAGCAGGAGTACTTTGATAAGCGTATCCGCCTGAATATTAAACTGTTTTTAGCTGTTAGTGTCTGCTGGCTTGAAATTAGATGAGTTGGACACTTGATATCAAAATGAAAATCTGTTGTAATGGATGTCTTTGTACAATTTAAATTCAAGTTCCTCTGGCTCCCGGCAATCTTCAGAGGTGTTTGGGTCGGTGTGAGAGAAGTTTTGGGTTTTTTTGTTTTGGTTTGGTTCTAAGAGTTCAGACTTTGCATAAAATCTTGCGTAGTCAGATTATTTTTCTCCCAGGTGCTGGAAGTCTTGCCATCTATCGTGTGTGCCCTGTTAAAGCAAACAGCGTTCATCTTTGATTAGCTTCCGCTGGAACGCAAACACAAGTCACAGATCAACCCTTAAACAATGACTTCTTATCTATAGAAAAAGTCTCCTGGGTCTTCTATTGGAGTTGGAAGACACTGAATTTTCTTCATACCTTCTTCAAACATGAGTGAATATAATACAACCCAACAGTAGTTTCTCTTCTGAGATATAGTTTTCAAAAACCTCAGGGCTCATTTCAGTCTCAAATCTTAAATTTCTCAAAATGGCAGGACCATGTGGCTGTAATGTAATTTCTTTGGTGCCATTTGCAAATTCTTTTCCAGGATATACAGACTGGTAGCTAAAAAGCTTTTATATAAAGCTTTTTCCACGAGGTAGATGCCTTTAGGGCTATGAACTATTTACATAGCCAGCTCTGAAGCTTCTCATTAAAACACTGTTTTTTTCCTGTGTTAGTGGAGGGTGAGGATCAAGAGCTAGAGAGCTGAAATGTTGGCAACCTCCTTTCTGTGTTTCCAGTATTCAGAGCAAGTTTTCGGATGTGAATTTCGACACAATATCATGCAAAAATCTGGTTCTAGAGTGGCCAATGTCTCTCCCAGCGAGGAAGCGCTTACCCATCTGAAAGACAATTTTTATGCATCTATCTGCTGAACTCAGAGGGCTGCGAAGGGGTGGAACTGTTGGAAACCTATTAAATATGTATTAGAATTACCCAGATGATGCTAAAACACAATGAATTCCTTTATGTTTTAGTATCTCTTTCAATCATATTTCTCTCACAAAAACTAGATAATAGACAGAGTCTTACTACTGAGACTGCAGTAAAATGTCAAAGAAATTTGTGAATTATTTAATACAGAACAGATAGTCATGGATCATTTTGAGTTGCATAGAGGGCATGCCAGTTAGCTGCAGAGTGTGAAAATAGTTGAAATTATACTGGAATCTCTCCTCTGAAGTTATACCTCTCATCTACATAAACAAAAAAAAAAAAAAAAAAAAACACACACCTGTACTTGATCTTCTGCGGTTATGTTCTTTTATTTAAAAAGGTGATTTTCATAGATTTTCATATCAGTTGATTTGTTAATAATGTAAGTCTGTACTAACTGTATTAGGAAGGTTTAGATGAAAATAATGGCTTCAGCATGTGACATGCAATACTAGGATTAAAGTTAACAGCGCTGTGGGTTGACAGAAATCAAATTCTGGATGTGTGAATCTTTTACATGATTCTTAGCAGCTTATCAGTCATGCCTTGCCGATACTATGATTACATATTCGGCACCTACAACAAGAGTATAAGCTAAGATTTGAACTCTGTAACGACAGTTTTTTCGCACTCTATTGCTGGAGATGTATTTACCGCAAGCAGAAGAACCTGTCACAGCTTCTAGAAGTACAAGGGTTAAGGTCCTAACAACTGCCGATCTCTTAGCCTTCCTCTGGTCTTAGATGTTAAATATGCTGGGCTGGCTTTTTGGGGCCAGAACTCGAGATCTTGCTCACTGACCGTCTCAAAAATAGGCTTTTAAATAACGTGAGGAGCTCGTGGGGCATGCCCATACATAGAAAGCCAGTAGCTTTTGCATTGCAAGTTTGGCATCAAAATGAGGGTAAGGTTATCCCACCACAGTAGGTAGATCTCCTATGTCCTCCAACTGTAAAATGCCACGTTCGTAGAGAAGTTGCTATGTTTTCCACCCCTGTGGTGCTGACCACTGAAAACAGGCATGCTGCTAGATGTCCCAAACTGTTCTGATTTTCTATCAAATTGAAGTCAGATACTTTTCAAAAGGACTCAGAGGGACTATTTTCAAATTTGGTTTGGTCAGATCTGCCCACATTGAAAGCTGTTGGATGTTGTTTCCGTTGGTGCTCACAAGTGAGTAATTTGCTGATAATTTAAGTATTTTAAATTAACTCTTAATTAAAGCAGGAAATGGAAACCATATCCCTTTTCACTTGGGCACACACTCTGTAGTTTTGCTCATTAACTCTAAGAAAATTTAATTGCTATCTGTAAAACAGATTCAACAGGAGAAGTATTGCACCCCACCCCAGCACCTGGCAGTCAGGGCTCCCTCCCTGTGTGGCAGGGAACATAGATTCACATCTCTGAAAGGAGGAAGCTAATTTAGCCGTTCATGCTCTGTGTGTGAGTAGTTTCCTGGCTAAAAAGACCAAGCCAGTCCCATAGTTTGCTAGAACAGTTATGAAAAATGCATTGAACAAAAATGCAAGCACCTGTAGCCTAGGCCTGCAGGCCAGGCTTTTTATTCAGCCCTCCAGCAGCTGTGTACTGGAGAACCTGCAATGATACTGTTTCTGTTGTGGCTCTGTGTCTAAGAGCCCAGCAAATCCATTGTTCATCACATCTTCCCAAGTTCACAAAGCCATTGAAATAGTACTGCAGATCTACTTAAGACTGCCACCCACTCAAAATCCATTTTATTTGGACAAATAAACTCGGCGCTGAAGAAAACCAATTTAAAAACACACGGAAATTCGTTTTCGTCACTTTAATATTTAAGTGCTTATATTTATTGCATTTCAGCCATGTTGTACTGCTTTCGGAAAGGATTGGCTCATTTAATAGGTCTAAAGGAATTTCAGTCAAATTTAAAAGAAGGGAGAAAATAAACTAACACAGGACAAGAGTAGCACTGCTTTTTATGCAGTGAATTGCACAGTAGATTGTTTAATCTACACAGTAGATTAAACCCATCCATTAATATTCTGTGTAACTGCATGCTAATTTACAACAAGACAGTACTGGCCCAGGCTCTCTTGGTCCTCTACACTACTGTAACAGGCTGGGACTGTGCGTTTTAGACTGTAGCATTTTATTTGAAAAATGAGAAAGACTATGGTTCCTGGTTTGCAATACAATACTAAATAAAAAGGGGGCCTTTAACATTCACCTGTCATTGCTTTTTTGAGTTTTTGACTAGGTTTTTCTTTATCTGATGCTTTGGTAAAGGCGTTTTCTGTTTTACAGCAAAAAGAATAATAAGCCAGCTTCTAGTAGAATAGTTTGTGTTATGCATCTAGTTTGGCGCATAATGTGTTTGTATGCGTATGGTCAGCGAGCACGGAATTGCTGAAGTTCTGTGACATGTGCATTGAAAACTGTCAGTTACCTGTATTGCTTACCACGATTCTTCCTAAATACGGGTTGGGGGTGTGATATAAAGATGCCAGTCTAATCTCGGAGAAAGAATTTAAGAAGCTGGTGAAACTGAATTATGAAGCGGTACTGCTTTCTTTATCCTGTACTGGATTTCATTGCTGTACAGCAGGACCAGCAAATGGATTCTGAGGTAAACGAATGGGTTGATTTTTTTGTTTGTTTGTGTTTTGTTTTGTTTGGGTATCAGCTCGCAAAAACAAACAAATTACATTAAGTCACTTTTATAAACTCCTATCCTGTGGATGGATGGGACTTGCCTGGACTTCTGCTCCTCTCCCTCTATAGAACTTGTTGCGTTTGTTCCTTTCTCTCAGTAGTTTTATAACTTTTTTGCTTTTCCTTTCTGAAACATTGTGTTTTAGTAACAGTGAAAAAGCCAGGTTGTCCTTCATACACTTCAATATCAACTCTTAGCAACCAGAAGCCCTAAGCCTGCTCCTTGCCAGCTTCTGCCTGATGCTGGCAAAGCCACCTCCCAAGTTCTCCCCTACGGAGAGGTTAGCAGCGTGTCCTTCCTTCTTTTAAGAAGCCTGGAGGTTGTTTTCAAATCCATTGGAGTGGGCACGTTGTCACTTTTGAAAACCCCTGTAAGTATCTAACTGATTATTTAGGCGTCCAAGCACTTATAGAATCTGAGACTTATCAGGGAATTTTGAAAATCCCATCCTAAATTTGTATACGTTTCTACAAGATGAACTCAGAGTAAGCTTTGGCAAGTTATTTTAGACTTTTTTGTTACAGCTGTAGCGTTTTATTAAATGTGCTTTTAAATTCAGTTATAGACTTAAAAAGCTATTTCGTATTACATTTGTCAGTGTATTTTCACAAGAAATCGATCACATCAGTTTCAAAATAAGATATGGTGAATCTACAGAAAATATTCATTCCGGTATAGCATAGCAAGATTATATGGTCTTCTAGTGGGAAGATATACCTAAATGGAGCGTTTCAAAAATGATTCGAAAGAAATACCTCAAAAGTTCTTTTCAGGCAAGTTAGACTGTAGGAGCAAGCATCAGGATTTCTTCCTGCAATTTGCATAGAAAGGGCTGAACCAGCTTCTATCTTCAGAGCACATATATCAAGAATTTAGAAACATGGGATGTGAGGAAATATGGCAATATATAAACCTGCCTTTGTCCACTTTTCTCTCGGAAGCAGGAACCAGTATGATGTGACAGTCAAGTCCTGTCTCACTTTTTCACTTTTTTTTTTTAACTGGTATCCAAAACTGGATGAAAACGTTTTATATAGCTAGCCCCCTTCCTTGTCCCTTTCCTTATGCAGCAGATGAAGGAATTGTAAGAGGAGAGTAAGAATGGCACTAGATCAATCTGTTTCATAGAACTAGTCAGAATTTTTCAAAAAGTATTTTGTCTCCTATTTTTGTTTATGTCAATGCATTATAAAATGGGGTTTAAGATGATAATTCTTACCAGAGAATATCTTGAAAGCCTTTGAGGAGATAAGTCTTCATTTCAGAATATCTGTAATATGCTTTCAAATTTTATTTTTTGTTTTCATGTTTCTCATTTTATTTATCTTGCATTTATTTATCTTGCAAGTCAGTTGTTGTGCAGCCCATCATGACATGTGCTAACATAATCAAGTGAAAGAGTGAAATAAAAATGAAAAAGAAAAGAATGAGAGAAACAGCACAGAAATTCTCAGGGTGCTTAAAATACAACATAAAGCAGATCTGTGTATTGAGTTTAGATGGCTAACTTTTTCTGCAGTATTTTATATGAATAACAAGCCTAAAACTTGGGCTACAGTAACCTATTTGAGCAGAACAGGTCTGACATGAGCCTAAATATCCAAAGGGAAAAAAAAATTGGATCACATGGCAGGGGGATACTTCAAAGTAGATGTATTCTGTTACCTTTCAAAATCAACAGTAGTAAAATCTTGGGTGCATTAACAGGGAAATCTGGGTTTCGTTGCTCAAGGTTAGCCAGAAGAGGCACAAGTTTCACCTGTAAAGCTTTTGTGTAAAAGGAAAGGAAAAAGAACAAAAAGGGGCAGCTTCCGTATTGGCTTCAGAAGCGGGACATCAGTTAATGCTGATGTCAGCTGCTGTGAGAATTGAGGCTAACCCAGTGCCACCAGGGAGCGAGATATTGCTTTTTCCGCTGCAGAATTGCTGAGCAAAAAACATGCTCATACTAATTCTGCAGCACTTAATGCCGGCTTAAATGGTTTAGATCTATTTTATTATTTCTGAGATTGTGCTTATCTGATTATCTAGTACCCATATGCCTTGAGGGAATAGGAGATAATTGTTTAATAAAATAAGGCTGTGGTTTTCAATAAGGCCTAGTGGCTTCTGATGCTCCCATCTTTAGCTGTCCAACAAAAAAATCCCTTAAATAGGCTTGATTTGCAGAAAAGTGCTGAGCACTTAGAGGCAGAGTTAAAAAATAATATAGGCATCACAGTGTAGCTGCCTGAACCTGAGTGCACCTTGTCCCTGGATTACTGGCAGTAATCCTGAGGTAGGTGATTATGCCTCTGTCTCCTTTGTATTGTACAGAAGGCATCTCAGAGGAAAATTGGGTTCCAGTGCTTGTCCTAAGGACTGACATAGCGTTTTATTCAATAACTGTGAAATACTCATGCCGACCTGGGAGTGGGGACCACTTCAGGTCTTGTCACTTCGAGTGCCCTGGCTAGTAGTCTACAGAAATTCTGTTTTTCAGCTCACTGAAGTTTTCTGCGCTGTAGTCAGACTCAATAAAAAAGGTAGAAAGCAGTTGCAGCTGCGAACCAAGAGCTTAATAGATGTATGTTGAGAATTTCCTCGGGCAGAGGGAAGAACTGAACCTAAATCTTGAATTTTGAGTGAGGTTTCTAAGGTGTGGGCTAGTGCCCCAGGATAGCGGTGGGTACCGTTGCCGTTTGTGGGGCCCAAACTCTGTTGGGACGTGCTACAAACGCTCTGGGAATGGCTACTAAGTTGAGTTCCTTAGAAGAGCGTTAACAGATTTATTTCTGGTGTTTGCCTGAGTTCAGGGGTGAGAGAAATGACAAGTTGCTAAATACTGGAAGGGTAAAAATACTTTGGACTGTGCCCAGACAGTGAACTTTTAATGGTTATTTATAAGCAAGACTGGCGTTATTTATAGAACGATGGTGGTCCTTTACAAGGGCGTGTCCAGATGGAAGGTTTGCATGTAAATGCCTGTATCTGGTTCGTGTCCCACGCTTTCAAAGTCATTTTTCTTGATCTGAATCCAAACTTAGGAAAATAGGGCCCTTTTAAAATGCAAAATAATCAAAATTTGAAGTAATTTAAAACACAACTGACTTCTAAAAAAGCTAGACCAAAACCAAGATGCTTCGTTTTCAAATAAAGTAGCTGAAATAAATTATCGGAGTTGCTTTGGAGGCCGTTTCAATGGAAAATGAGCTTTTGCAACAGCTGTTGTCTTCCAGCTGAGAAAGCCTAGGGCCACCAGCAACCAGGTGTTGTCCAGGAAGATGTTAAAGAAACCTTGGCAGGATACAGAGTTCAACTGAATCTACATGGTAAAAGATAATAGCATGTTAACAGCGCCCAAATGCTTAAATAGCAGGAAGGCTGTGCACCGCTAATGCAGGTGGCGCAGCACGAGAACAGGAGAAGCCACATTTGTGTTTTGAGTTAGCGGTTTTCAGGCACTCTCGACCTGCCCGCTTTTGGTCCCCGTTCCTGCTGTCGGCCAGTTTTAACCATTACCTGGTGCTTAGGAAGATTGAGCCCCAAACTATTTGCTAACAGACTGGGCTGTGGAGCACTTGGCGTGTTTGCACTTGATAGAATGAGATCCAAAGTTAGGGGCTAGCCGAGCTCAGACTTTGACTCGCTTTCTTTCAGAGCTTTGCTAAAAGTGAGGCCTTGCAGTAAATACATGGGAAGGCGTAGGAGCATCCTGTGCGGGCGCAAAAGCCCACCTGATATCACAAGCGTTCCTTATGCGAGCAGGGCCAGAAAGGGGTGGCGATTCCTGTTCTACAGGGTGATGTGCGCCCACTAAACCTCTGGGGTTTTTCCCATTGATTTCAACGTGACTTGAAGCAGGGCTCATGATAGTTTTGCTGAGTTCTTGTGCATTGGTGTTAAGGTGAAGTTGCTGCTTTCAGTTCAGCTCCCCTCAAAATTAGAGGGGAAAAGGACTTTGCCAAATCTGAGAGAAGAAATTTGCACTCTGAGAAATGAGCTGCTGCAGCTTTTCAAAATGCGTGACAAATTTCTCAAGCGAGACGAAAGTGTGACAACTGATGATGACTAATGCCTTCTTAATTAAAAGTGATTTGAACCATTGCAGAGCGTCATTGTTTTAAGAACAGACGTGTCACGGTTAAAGACTCCTAAGTTTTCACGTTTCTCATGACAGAAGGCTGTTGCAGTATTTTACTGCAGACTTGTAAACTTGCTGAGTCAGCACAGTAACTCTTACGTTTATATGCCCAGAAAATATTGCTAAAACACTCATGTGGGGCTGCTTTCTTTCTTGGTTATCTCCTGTTGCCGAGCTGGTGGCAGAAGGGAAAGCAAAGAGGAAGGACAGGGAAGAATTTCACCCTGAAACTTATCAGTTAAGTCCCCGCTGCTGCAGGGATCTTTTTCCTTTTACATGCCCAATTTACTGTGCAGCAGACCAAAAGTGTGAGCTGTCAGCCTCCTGTGGGGATAAACCTGGATCCAGTGGTGTGCTGGACTGCCAGCGGTGGCAAACCCTGCGTTGCCTCCCCTGGGAGTGGCAGTGAAACGCCGTGCTGGCAGGCTTCACCTGAGCTCAAAGGCGGCTCCGCTAGGAGCGGCCACCGGAGCCTTTCATACTTAAATCCCAGTTCTACTCGCTCTGCGTTTGACAGTTTAAAGCATCTGAAAACAGTAGTGTAAAATGATTTCACTTCTAAGATGACGTAACTCAGGACTAGGCTCTGCGCACTGAGCCTTGCCAGGGAAACCCTGATTTACCCAAAGCCCCTTTCAAAGCAGGGGACTGGCTGCTTGCTTTGCAGGGTGCTCATAAGAGATTGTGAAAATTCAAATAGTCCCCGAGGGCTGAGTATTAAGGTAAATTTCCCATAGAAAGATTTAGTTGATGTTTTCTTTCTAAACATTTATAAATATCAGAGAAGCAATTTCTGTATTTTCGCAAAAATAATAATAGTGTATACTTCACAGCACTTCATTTTCAAAGTCGATATTTAGAAAGAGGGCAGAAATAAATATTCAGAATTTGAAGATAAGTAACAACTGAGTAGCTCATATTGACAGTATCATATGTTCATATATCTTTTCAAAGACAAATGTGCTTTATAAATAAAGTGTCCCCACATGTCAATGTCTTATAAAATGTGTTACGTTTAGTGACATAATGGGTCAAGAAAAAAAAAAATTGTCATAAACGATGGTAGGCCCTTTTTACTGATATACTGGTAGCTTTATATTCTTGATATGAATAATTGGATGTGTCATATGTGAAGCTACCTAGAAATAAAATAGAGGTCATAAAATGTAAAGACATGATAGGATGCATTTATAACAGCATAAAACAAGCTGGCATTTTAATGTCTTAAGCCAGCCCATTTGCTATACTTGTCCATTGATCTTGGCTAGGAAAGCTCTGCACCTAATTTAAACACATTTCGGAGATAAAGCCGTATAATGAGAAAGTGATAGGATTTGTTTTTGTTAGAAGTATTTTCCTTTTAACTGCTACAATTTTATCAGTATAGAACGATCAGAGACTGATCGGGGTGTGACCTTACAAAACTTCCTGAGAAGTGTTGCGCGCACGTTCATAGCGGGTGGCTCTGGTGCAATTTCCCTTGACATTTTATTTAACGGTAATTGCAGTTCACATAGTAGAACGTTATTCAACAGATAAAAAAGCAAGGTTTGGTTTATGTTTGTTCCATGGGACAATCTGAGAAAGTAGTGGTTGGAAAAGGTGATACAGTTTGTGAGGGTTAGCACATTTGAGGTATTTCTGTGGCATGTGAAAGGTGGTTGGCAAAGGCCCTAACTCGAAGCACGTCCTTAAAATCCCATTAATTTCAATTGGTACTTTTAATTACCTTTCTAGAAAGGAGATTTAATATGGCACCGCAATAAAGTAAGTAACCGTGAATGAGTAATCGTTAAAGTGCTATCAGTACCTCCCCTATTTTTCCAACTACAGCAGAGCATAGAAGCCACATGCGTAAAAGAACTAAGGTGGCAGAGATTTTCACATAACTGCAAGTAAGCATGTTTTCTGATTGCTTTTTTCTTTTTTTTCCTAAAAAAAAATCCTTTTTAAATAGCAAAACTATTGGCAAAGTATCATCTCATGTGTCACTCTGGTTTGCTGTGTGCCTTTGGAAACGAGCATTAAGCCGATTGGAGCACTGCAGGCTCTCCAGTGCTTTGCACCCTGGATCGCCTTTAGCAGTAAATATGTACCAGGCAGTTGTAAAACGTTACCATCAGGGAGCAGCAGCTCGGAAGTCTCCGTTCTTGTGGGTTTGGACTCGGTTTTAACCCCTTCTGTGCAGATAGGAGAGTACAGAGGGTAGAAGAAATCTGCTCGCTATTTGTATTTTCTTTTCTATTATTATACAGTTGACAAAATGCCTAACTAGTGTATTGGCTGGCTGATACTGTGCATTAGTGCAGAGACGCCAATCTGTTAATATTCAGTGAAGTCATAAGTGGAAACATCTCCTGTCTTGTGTTTTCAAGGCAGTTTTTCCAAAAGTACACCTTTGGATTTCAGTAGTGCATTCTGGAATGTGATTCTGAGAAGTCCAGTGTGAAAATTTAGCAAGTAAAAATTTTCCATTGTTGCTGAGCTAGCCATATTGATAATGGTGTGATTAATTAAAGTGCCAACATTCACGATGGAGATGTGTTACTTAGAGATGTAACAGGCTGTCCATATTTGAACCAGTTCAGAAATAATCTAAACCTGTTGAGGTAAAATAAAGGCTGGTTTATTGAAGCCCGTCATTACTTTTATCTGTACTTAAGGGAAGGGAAATTGACTTTGTAGAGAAAACGAGGGCGTTGAGGATGGTCCGTCATGAGGCAAGAAAATGTGTTAAGTAATGTGTTTCCTTGAAAAAGTAGCGATAACCCGGGAAAAGGATGGGGTTTGGAATCAGTGTCCAGGAATAGATTCACAGTGTAGTCTGCAAATTCGGAATTACTGAGCAGTATTTCTACCGTGGCATCATATATTCAGGTCCTCCTCCTTTTTTCTGGGCTTGAGGAACAAGAGTATTACAAATCCCTAACCTGCTATTCATGGATGAATCTCTCTCTGTTTCCTGAACTAAAATTTTCAGGGACAGTTAAGTTTATATCTGTGAGCTGTATTCACAATGAGCCAAGATGATTAGACAATGCTATTGCCTTAGAATTATGCTATTGTAGATCCTCTTGAGCCGTTGGGTAGAGCTGAGAGTTCCCCTGAAGAACAGGGGATCCTTTCTATCAAATTCTTCTTTGTGAAAATAGGACGTCTAAATGAAGTGTTACCCTTGCCCAGTAGAAGATAGCTCCTACACAAGACACCGGCTTGCCAAAACTATATCTCAGCTGGAAGAGAAGACGAGTTTATTTTTAGGTAGCAGTAGGAGGGTCTCAGAAGCATCAGCCAGTCAGTTACCAGAGTGGTAAATTAAATCTCAAGAGCCAGAGCTCGCTCCTCAGTACGCAATGATAGGGAGGGGGCAAGGCAAGAGCGAGGCAACGGCGGCGGCAGGTCGGAGTGTTTGTGTTCCTGATGGAAAAGTACAAATCATTTGCTTCCCTTCTGCTGCTGTCATGGTCCATAACTTCAGTCCATTTTCACCTTGCCAAGGGATTCTGAATGGGCCTTCTGGCTTTGGCACCTAATTAATCTCTCGCAAGCCTTTTCTTGCAGCCTGCCTGCCTGGGATGGCCCGTATCTCATGTCAGGGACTTATGAACAAAATACTTTTTTATTTTTTTTTGCTTCCTTTTTCCATGCTCTTTTAGTCCAAAGCCCCATAAGCAGCTGAAGATGATATCTCCTCCCACTTTTGACAAAGGTATATACTCGTCCTTTTATTATAGGAAAGGATCCCCTTTTCCTCTAGCAGAGCACTGTTAAAGCACTGTAAAGCTGTTGATGTTCTCAAAAGTGAGTAGGAAGTGTCCACAAAAGTACGTGACAGGTTTTTGAGTATCAGAAAATATTCAGGTCCTTCTCTCTTCAAGTTGGATTTATTTACAGAGTGAAGTAAGCATGCAAAAATTATTGGTCACTTTAAAAAAAAAAATGGCCTACCTATACACAAATAAAAGTATATGATCCGAGATGAAAAAGGCATGTTCTGTGGTGTAAAGCATTACCATGAGACTGTGAAACAAAAAGTTATTCTACTGAAGTTATTTTATTGTCATATATCAAGCGATCAGCTATACTGTGCGCTGAGCTCTAACAGCCAGAGTCCTTTATGAATAGTTTAACATGAGTCCTGGTGATGAAATAACACCGGTACTCTAAATAACAGATAATGCCAAATAGTATAATGTATTATCGATAATAGAAAAAACATAGATTCTGCAAAATGATACATGTAGAATCTAGTATTTCTTTGAAATGTATTTCCTTGGTAATATTTCTACTCAGAAGCAACTTATCTCCCTCCTGCTGCGTCTTCTGTGGGGTCGAGCTGGGTGTTCCAGCTCAGAGCAGCAGACACGTTCCAGGCTGGGAAAGGGAAAGGGATTGAAAGATGCCTGAGAACTCGGCTTTGTTAGATCAGGCATCAAGGAGAGTGTCCGTCAAAACTCTTGGCCTCTCCTGGCCTGGATCTGATCTTCAGTGCTGTTAATACAAAACCTCCAAGAGCGCTCTGATTTTTCTGGTGACGTGCAGGCAGGAGGGAGAGGAGGAAAAAAATCAAGCCTTTAATTCCCTCTGCTGACAACTTCTTTAATAAAATCCTGTAGGAAATTCTCAGTTAATAGTCACCCGATAATCTAATTTGCAAGCCCAAATGATATATTCGGCAGCCAGCCCGGGGGAGGTGTGTTTCTGCTATCAAAATCACTTGAGCAAGGAATAAAATTCTGAGCTATCACTGAAAACTGTGGTAATTTATGATGGGCTGTTGGTTTTTATTTTTTCCTCCTATTTGCATCAGTTGAACAAAGAAGATGGAACTGCTACTGCCTTTACTCTAATGAGGTTTTTCCATGGTATGCTCACCGACCTGTATGTTCTCACAGGCTGGAATAGTACAAACACTGCAAACTGGATGATCTTTCATCTATAAGATACCAAATGAAATCAAAGATTCAAACGTATCAGCACATGCGAGTCTTGTATACAGCCACGAGTGGTGGTGAATGTCCTTTCCTTTCAAGCCCTCTCCCCTCTTGGTTTGCTTGTGCAGGAGTTAAGCCTTTGCCATTCTCTTTAGTTTGGATAATCAGATTTCTTGTGACCATCTGTCCTGTCCTTGCGAATCATCCTTGGGGTCTTCCCTGTGCTCTGCTGGACTCCAGTTCAGGGAACATGGCTTCTGTGGCGCACATGCAGAAAACAAGACAGAAGGCAAAAAGCTTTTTATAAGCTCACTGCTATATAGCCAATTTTGGTCCGTTTGGTGAGAACGGATGCTCTGCAGCAGAATCACAGTCATCTGTGTCACTTCCAAGAGGAAAAGGTTCTCGGCTCGTGCCCCATCCCTTGCAAGTTCAGACCCTGAACTAAGACGAATCAGTAGTGTTGTCTCAGAAGTAAGCTCATTAAAAGATAAGAGAACCAAACAAAAACCACTGGGGTATTACTGCCGAGCTAATCAGCTAGCCGAAGGCAGGACAACCACCTGACACTCTCCTTGTTAGTCCTTCCCTCGCTTCCATCCTTTAAACCCCACTTTCTTTTTGCCTTCCCACCCTAGCCTGCATTGTTGGGAAGTAAACGCTAGGTGGATGCATGAAGCTGGCCCCGCGTTATCGTCAGTGAATGGAGTTTCGTAGTACTGAAGAAGGAAAAAAACCCTGCAGACTTGCTCTGGATTTCACGCGGAGTGTTTTTCTTCAGCGCTTTGAGTTCACGATGTTGACAATGGTTTAAGTTGTGCCATTTCAACAAGAGAATGGACTTATCTCTCAAAACATATAGGGTACCTGCTTCATATCTTAATCAGATCTTTCCATGGAAAGTATCTCATTTTTCAAATAATGGAGAAGTGGCTGCTTTGAGTTTTTCTTATTCGTAGACCTTCAGTGTCATTTGTAATGTCGGTAAGGTTCTGATGAGTTTCTCTCTTTTTTTCATTTATTTATTTTTAAGAGACAAAAGTTTGTAGGAAGCGATAATACATGACTGAAAAAAAGCAGGTGCGAATTCCCTGCATGAGGTTTGACAAAGAATCTCCAAAGAATTACCTTTACGTGGTATCCAGTTCAGTTAATCAGTCTGCTGATCTAAGAGGCTTCACCCTCATCCGTACCCCCCTCCAGGGTAGCCCTTTAGTGATGAAGAGCAGTCAGTCTTCAGCTCTGAAAATAATAACTGGGAAAGACACATGAAATTTGTTGTTACCTTACCTAAGCTTGTCCTGCCTGTTCTTGCTATCCTGAATGTCGAGTGCTATATTTCTGTTACTGTTTTCTTTTGTAGTGAGAGATGCCGACGCACTCTGCATGGCCATAAGGATTCAGTCAATAGCATTGAGTTTCTTCCGTTCTCCAACACTGTTCTCACTAGCTCTGCTGACAAGACTTTATCCCTCTGGGATGCCAGAATGGTAAGTAAGCAGTCTGTGTTTCGGTCTCTCTTCAGTTCAAGCAAGATAATGATGTGTATTATGGGAGAAAAATGAGAGCCAGTATAAAATTGAAACAGAATATCAGAATGATTTGGCAATGGAGTATTAACAGAGCTATTATCCAGCAACCAAAAGTGAAACATTTCGTGGACTCCTGAGAAGCCTAAGTCCTCACAGTGCAACCACTGGACGTACGCCTAGATCACTGAATAAGCAGGTAGGCTTAGCCTGGTGGTGGTGGGTTTAGCAATTGGTGCTCTGGATTTGGAAGACTGCATTGCTGCACACTGTGCTGAATCAATTTGAGGGACAGAGCAGCTGCAGGTAGGTTTTCTGTGGCTCCTTTTGTACATGCTGGCATGTGCCTTAGGTTAGGTACAAAGAAATGAGGAAATACGGCACAGGAGAAAAACAAGCTGCAATAACAGATCTAATGTGTTTATTTTTCCTTTAGAAGGGATTCTCTCCAGACCTCCTTGCTGGTTTCTTGTGAATTATGTATTGTTTTCTCCAAAATATATCACTGTAGGTGGTGTCAGGAACTCTGCATCTTTTCCTCTGTTCTTCTCTGCCTTCATTCTTTGGTACAGGTATGAATGGATCGCTCAGCATTAATAGGGTAGTATGCTGCAGACTGTATTTGTCCCTGCTGCTTTGCAGGCCAGTTATGTAAATCCCACTCAAGTAGAATACAAGAACAAGGGAAGAGGATTTTTTTTTTCTCTCATCAGAAAATTCAATAGTTATTGCTGCTGTTGAAGGCACATAGCAACTCATACAGCAAATTTGGAGATTCTCTAGGTGCCGTTTCAGTTGGTATTACGGTCACCTTTGCGTTTCTCTAATCGTGCACGGGTACCAGATTCAAGCCCGGAATAGAGCAGGCTGTATTCACGCGAGGGATTTGAGAGGAGGGAGGCAAAGAGCTATGGCTGTGTATTAATAGACATTGTCATCAGAGCTATACAAACACAGAATGAGAAAAACTGACAGGAGAACGGCAGTGGAGCGTTTGAGATGCTCATTAGGCAATTTCTATTTATGAATCTTAGAAACAGACCGAATAGCAGGTCATTTAATAATAATCTTGGGCATAAAGCACAAGTTAAAATGAAGCCAATCAAGACTCATTATTCTTAAATGTGTTGGTTTGTAAGAACTTTTGATAGCCAAATGTGAATAATTCAAAAAGAGATCAAATACTGAAATACAAACAAAAGTGGAAACTTGGTGGAAAAATAGGCTTCTGCTTTGTTTTATTTTCCATAAATTCTGGACGGAAGTTTATCATCCAAGTGTGTGTCCAGTGATCTCATGTTCGAAGCAGATTAATAAATACAAAAGGGTTTTTCTGTGATAAATTTATGGCAAAAGCCTGCTCAGTTTTGATTACCCATCACCGTTTTCAGCAGTGGGTAATTTTGCAAAGGTAGAAAAGATCTTTAGTGCAAACAGAACATCGTGTATGGCATTTTGCTTTGTATTTCTTATTCTGAATAGCTTCCCCGTTCATTAGGAAATCTTGCAAATTTCAGATACATGCCCACACTGAAATATCACTTGAAGTGCTGAAATCACTGTGAAGATGCTATCTCCCTCTAAATTTTGAATGATATTAAATGTTCCCTCCAGAAAGAAGTTGAATGATTTTCTCCCATTAATTTGAAACAGAATATTTTCTCACCTCGGTGAGATCAATTAGCATTAAGGAGTGCATTTAAAGATAATTCTAATGAAACATGAAAATCATACTCTGGTTTGTTTTCTCATAAATTACGTTCATATTATTAATCACATCTTGCTCGTCAATCATTAACTTTAGTCAACTCTTTATTATTAAAGAGAATGGATACAGAGAACTGTAAGTCAAAGCTGTGCAAGTTGAATGGACGATGAGCTCTGGAGTGGAGGCAGAATGGAGCCATAAATCTTTGTAGTTACTAAGCTGAAGCTGTAACGCTGCCTTCAGACTTTGAAAGTACATGACTTTTTTTTTTTCTAGATAACATAGAGTCAGACTGAATAGTTCAAGAAAATCTATAACACATTCGCAGTGATTTTTAAAACAAAAATGTACGTTGCTTGTAGGGAAATGAGAACACCGAAAAACAAACAATGTTTAGATGATTATGATTCTTTCCAAACATCTGGGAAGAAATACTGAATAGGGGTTGGATTTGGGTTGGAATTATCCTAACACTGTGCCAGACTCCCAGTAGGTCGGATGTTTGCAAGGCTGCAATTCATTGGTCGGAATTTCTTGCCAGTAAAGCTGGTGGTTCTCGTGCCAGATAAGCTGTTGAATTTATTTCTCTTTATGCCAGTTTCGTAGAAAGACAAGCGTGTTCTGGCTTTCCACCAGAATATTTTCTTGCTGACACATCAGAGTGAGTGTCCCGACTCATGAATTGCAAAGTCTCTGTCCAATGATAAATGTGAGAGGTGTAAAAGAACATGAGATCCCAAGAGTTACGGGTTCACCTGCCTGGGTTAATTCTTCTTGTGATAAGCCGTCTGCCATTCCTCTGTATCTCCCACACGCTGCTGAGTAATTTCTTGAGGCTAGTCAAATTTGTCTGGATAACATTTGAACCAAACTGTGAATCTTTGCTCTTTCTCCGACAGACAAAATGCCAAATAGTAAAATCCTTAAATAAAAAAAAGTGTTCACGTTTTTCATTCTGCGCGATTGAAATTTGCTGATTTAGTAGCTGTCTCATCTGCTTTCTGATTTTTGAAATACTAGATTCTCCAACTGGAGATTTCTGGTTTTGAAGACGTTGTGCAGTCCCTGTCGTTTAGAAGCCAGCATTAACTAATAATGTCCTAAGGAGCATGTCTGACTAGGATTTGGGAAGACTTGCATATGTACTTAGCTGAACTATCCCATTCATGTTAGCGATGCTATTCACATGAATAAGGTTCAGCCCGTGCCTAGCTCTTTGCAAAGTTAGGTTCCTACAATGCTCTGTTTTTCTTTTTGATTCTGTGAAATACTAAGCATACGAGATGTTGTTCGTAGTTGTTGTCCATTTTGGACTCTCCTGATCACTGATAGGCAACTCCTCTACTTTATTTTATTTTTATTTTATTTTTACCTATCTAGGATATATTTCTGACGTTATCATGTCCTCTGCAATGCAGCTTGGCAATTTAAGGCAAGAGCCTCACATTTTTTGTACGTTGCTTTTGCAGCAGGCTGCTGGCATATAACACAAACAATCCCAGTCGTACCCTGCTATCAAAGTAAAGTCCCTGACATCCATACAGGAAGGCATCAAGCATGTCAGGCTGTTTACTGTTTGGGTCAAAGATGGCTTAGATAGAGGTAAGACAGCTCAGCAGAACAGCGACTAGTTCTGCGTATCAGTTTTTATCGTTGATGGTAATTTGTGGGCTGAACAGCACAATCAAAAGTTAGAAGCCCCAAGGTAGTGTGGTGATCTTTGATAAACGTTGTACACAACAATCTCGGCAGAAAAGGGAAAAAAATGGCATGAGGTTGTCTAAAACCCTGGGTTTTGCTTTATTTTTGCATTACCCTGAAAGTCAAGCTGCTCGAACGCACTCTGCCTGCCCCCGCGCCCAGGGCAGTTAGGCCTTAACCCACTTACTCCTTGGTTCAGAGGCTTTAGCAGAGTGACCATTACTGCTAAATTCATTTCAGATATGTCCACTATCTTTTCATGATGTTTTTTACCATCAATTTGTGTAAGAGCTGCACACTGGAAAAGAAAAATAATCTCAGGATATGGTTTGTGGTTGATCTTAGCATTTTATGCTGCCAGGAAGACTTCCAAAGGCAAACAAAAGACATACACGAGCCTATGGTCTGGGCCCACAATTCCCAAATTAACAGAGTGGCTAGAAAAGAAATAGCAGAATTTAAATGGCTAAAAACAGCTTATATCTTTCGCCACCTAGCCTAGGAAGCAACGCTTTTGTCATTCTCGGGGGAAGGCTGCTCGCTTGCTATGTGTAAGGGAATGTGGATGCTCAGAAGTAGTGGTACTGCTGTAACAAGCCTGGAACAAGCTTGCGTGGAGTCCTCAGAAGAGTGGCCAGCAACAGGATCGTGAAAAAGATGTACATTTAAAGCCTACCAATCATTTAAGAGTAGTGGCTATTGAAAAGGTTTTCAGTAGTTGGAATGTATTTGGGAACCCCTAGAGCTTTGTAGGGATGCTGCCCATCTGTGGTGGGGGCTTTTATACCTGTGTTCTTTTGGCTTCATGGAGTGGACATTCACCAGCCAAATTCAGGAAAAATGTCACAGTGTGTTTAAATAGCATGCATATGACACGGGCCCAGTACAGCCACAGGGAGTTATTTTGAAATCTAATCCAGTTCTCTTTACGTTTGTTGGCCTAGTCTGCTTGATTTCTTTCCGAGTAAACACCTTAGAGATAAAATTATCAGTCAGAGTTTCCTCCGAGTACTGGATTGTCAGTTTTATTCGAACCCTTTGAACTCATGAGAAACGAATTCAAGAGCTGAGTGGTTATACAGGATGTGTCATTTAAAAAGTCTTTGACAGGCAGTTTATGGTTCAAGTCAAGCCTCTTCAAAAATAGGTCAGAGATTGAAGTTGTCACCACTGAAGATGAAGACTTCCGTAAGAAATCTCAGTCTCTTAGTACAATTGGTTCATTGTGCAGTAAATACGGGACACAAAAGGAGAAGTCCAGTACCAGGTATGAAGTGGTAACAAATTTTATATTCTTGATTTTGTTCTATGTATTTGTAAATAACGGGTTTGTATTTTAAAACTCCCTGTCTTAACATGAAAGGGAATTTATGAGACGCTGTAAAATTTGATATAAAGAACAAGTAGCTACAGATAAGGATAGTCTTTCCTGCAAGAAGTAATATCACAGAACACAAGTAAACACATAAAACTTGGAGGTTTATATTACACGTGGTTGGGATGCTTTCGTAGAGACTTAGTGCCTGTTTTTTCAAAACCAAAAATATTAGTAACGAAAAATATACTTTGCTTTCTTTTTAATCTTGAAAAATGTTTGGGAAAGGCTGGTGTGCCTACTGGCTTTTTAAAAAAAGGCTAAATTTGACTTGCCTCCAAAACAACTTTTATGAGAAAGTCCAATTCAAATACACTTTGCAGTTCGGGTCAATTGGCCCAGATGCAGGCAGAGAAATATTCTATGTTCTTGTTTAGTTTATTTTCTTCCTCTAAGCCAGGAAAACCATTACCCTTCAAAATCTATTTGGCTGCTGTCCCAAGAATAACCCCAAAGTGGAATTGTAACTCAGCCTGTTTTATGTTCGGCTTTCCATTCCTGACTTGTCCCTCCTCCTTCTTGCCTCCCTGACTTTGTTCCCAAATCAAACCGTTAAAATCCAAAGTTTAACAAACTGTGTAATCAGTTGACCTCATGGGCTTTTTTCTCCATTAAACTAGGTTTAAATTAGACTGTAAGCCTTTCAAATCTGATGAGTTACCTTGTTCTGTAAAGCTCCAGGTGAATTAGTGGCTCTTAAGAGGTTATAATTATAATATTATTAAGTTATTCCTGTTCATTGACATGCTAGGGCCTGTCCATTGGACTTCAGAGTCTCTCTGCAAACAGAAGGCATCCCCTTTAAGACCTTGTCTCCCTGTGCCTCCTCTTCATTCTCACGAAAAGCTACATTCTTCACTCATTGCAAAGAGAAACCTTTGAGAAGACAGTTCTGTAGTTTAGTTTCCAGCTTGACCCCTAATTCACGTGAAATTTTTTAAATGGCTTTCTCTCGGCGGAGATGTAGTTATGTAGTTTGATTAAAATAACGCCACCTTTTCATCATGACGTAGAGCTGCAGGCTGCTCCGGGGCCGAACGCGTCCCATTTCTGCGCAGCTGTATCTCCCTGGGAGCGATGCCTGTGTTTCCTCCCCTGACTCGAAACGCCCTTGTGCCCTCCCACCAAGGCTTCTCACAGCACAGCCTTGGCCCAGTTTTACCTTGCGGCGAATCTTAGAGCAGGTTTTGGCTCCCGGCTCACATCAGTGCCTTTCCCATGGTGAACATGGTCCTCAGGTGACTTCTCCAGCGAGCTACAGCTGTCCCTGGCTTCAAAAACCTATGTTCTGCCAAGCTCACTGATATCCTAGCACGTCAGACCGCTTGCCTCCCTCCCTCCTTAGCCGATCCTTTGCGGCCACCCTTCCCTTCAGCAAGTTTTTCTGCTTTTGATCAACGTTTCTCTTCTGCTTCAAGGCGATCTCTTATCCATTTCCTTGGTATTATGTAGGATGGTTCCTCCTATCCTAATGATACGTTTTGGGGGAGTTTTGTCCTGTGGGAAACACATAGGAAGCACATGCCTGTGATTACAAAGAAGGGCCATTGATATTCCAGGCAGTGGACCATGCAGTTTGCAGCTACGCTGAGAGCTCCCAGTGACGGATCGCTGGCGCATTGTAAACTGGCAAGGGGCAGGCAATGAGGAAACAGCGCCATAAAGGAGGATATTAATTCACTACTGATTGAATCGGATTTTATCTGTTGTAAAATTACAGTGGATCAATTTTCAGTTGCCGTTGATTACCTTGGCATATTAGTAGTAATTAGAGAGCTATAAATAGATGAATTTAAAATATGTTAAGTCTTAGCCGGGGGAAAAATCTGTTTGTAGATTCAATAAACGCTTACCCACTTGTGGCTCCTAGCAAGCAATGTGAGGAGTAAGGTCTGTCGAAATGTGCAATGTAATGGCATTTGGTTGTGTCCCTGATTAGTTAGAAATGAAGTGAGAAAACAGGCTGTATTCCTTTCTGGGTAGCAAATAGGTTGACCTAAACCTGAACTCCTTGCCAACTGGCTGTGTATATCTATAATGTGTGTGCATGATATATTGCAGCACGTATGAGCGTAATTTTATGTCACCCAATGTCACTTTGAAGCAAAATGGGAGTCAAGTTCTTTCAAAGGCTTTGGGAAAGGCCTAACTGCAAAATAACATTTGCATTGACTTTTTGCTCCTAAAACTCTAATTAAATTATTGATTATGAAGCTGACTGCTTTCTTAATAGTTCCTAATGTAACAATTAAAGCAAAGTAAGTAAGTAAAAATGAAAAGATCAGTCTGCAAGTACGATCTTCAAAAGGTCGTTTTCAACTTAATCGCTTTTTTGAAAGAGGCAAGAATAAAACAAATGAGTCATTAGTAAGAAAGCAATTTTGCGTGTGTGTGTGTGTGTGTGTGTGTGTGTGTGTGTGTGTGTGTGTAGTAATGTTCCTACCAGATTACCACTGGCCACACAATACCCAAGTTGCTTAAAAATAGTAGCTAAATTTCTTTAGCTGGTGCTAGGTTAACACCTCTCTTCCTGTATCAGGCCTCCATTGCGCAAAGTGCTATACAAGGTGCATAACAATAATATGCTCCTGTTCCAGACAGCTGGAAACCAAGGCAGAGGCTTCAGCCAAAGAGAGCACAAAATTGCGGTGAAACTATTATGATATTTTTTAACATCATAAGCAGTGCTTATTATATTGTTGACGTTTTTTGGTAAGCATGAGAGGTAAGCAGAATTCTTTTAGACGTCAGTAAAGCAGCTGCTGGATGTCTGTAGATGTGAAATGTAGGGAAGAAACCGCGAAGGTTTTTGCCAGAAAATTTTCGAAAGACCAGCTAACGCTGTCACCTTTGACAGAGCCAAAGTGAGAGGTGATGCTGGAAGATTTAGGAACTGAGAGAGTTTAGTCAACAGAAAGCAAAGTGTGCAACCAGGCATCATTTGTCTTGCCCTGAATGAATAACCACACAGGTACTGATTACAGTCTGTACTGACGGCTTTTCATACAGTGCTCATCATGTTACATGAAGTAAAATCAGTCACAGCCTTTGCCTCATCTCTGAAATTTAGCTATCAGGTCCTGACAAGCCAGTGAGGGAAACACATTTGAGCTGAAAGCTCTACCGCAAATACTTTACGGGCGAGAGAATTCAGATAAGCATGGATATCAAAGAAACTTATGTGTCGGGGTATCTAGAAGTAGTCTAATATTGCGAACTTTATAGACGTTCAGGGAACTAACCTTCCATGAATAGTTATTATGCAAAACAAGAGTAAATGCCTGGGTAGGAATTGCCGTGCTCGCTTTAGTTAGCTTCTGCTTCGAAGCAGTCGCTCAAAATGAAATCCTAATCCTGACAAGGTAGTCGGGGAAAAATTACTATGCCATTGGGATTGTATGAGAAATATGTAACTCTGTTCATCTTTTAATTTAACAGCACTGCATTTTACGTGGTCTTTTTTATTTCCCCAATGGCCTCACGCATTAATTGAGGAGAGCAGATGACGGACGAGAGCTTTGTATGAAAGATCCTGTTAGTGGATCAGCCTCTCCACCTGCACACGCACAATGCTGACAAAAAAGAGCGGGTAGAGTTTGTTATCCTTTCTTTTATCTGGATTTCCAAGAGCTTCTTGATATGTGCTACTAAGTACAGGACTGCTTTTCTCTCAGTAGTAAGGCCTCTGGGATACACTCATCTACACTGAATAAGCTATACTGGGTTTTTACTTTGCAAATTGAAATATTACGTTAGACTTTTTAACGAAAAGCACGATCTATTACACATCAAAACGAACATTCCACCCTCCCTTCCCTTAAACTTCTTAAGTGTAAGAAGTCTGATGAGATGGTGGCTGTGGCTATGCGTTCTCGAAGAGACGCTCTCAAAAAACCCAAACCTTCCAAATCACTTTCTGTTAACAATAATGTTGACAAGTAACTAATATATTTTCAGTAAATAGCTTTCCAGTTTTGTAAATGCTGGATCAAATCTTTGGTGTTTAACCAACTGCAATCCCTCTGTTGCTTTGTATAGATTACTCCCTTCTAACCGCTATTGCTTGCGTAGCTTTATTCCTCTCCTGGTTCCCCATGTCCTCAGCGGCTACCTTTTTTAGATTTCCTGTTCACAGTTCATTGACCCAATAGAAATAGTGATACTGTGTGGGGAAAAAGCTTGAGCTGAACAACAGGCAGACTTCAGTTTGTTTTTCTTTTAAAAAGTGGGATTTCAGAAATTGCAAGATCTTTGCTAAAAAGTTATTTTCTTACTGCTTCAAGAAAAACTAAGTATTCAATTTAAGAAAAAATACCATCTGAAAAACAGTTGAGAGTCCTAGTTTTGAAGGAAAGGTTGCTGGATATCAAGTTGGCTTTGAGTGGGATGTCCCTTGTAGGGTTGAGGGATAGTAAAAGTTTGCAATGGTAATCCAAACTTCACACATTTTGCTTGTGATAGAACTTCTGCAAAATGCAGTCAATGTACAGAGAACTGTCAGCAAAACAGAGATTTAAAGCATCATTTTACTCTGAGATCCCCAAGGCAACAGCGTGGAGAGGTTTTCTTCATGTTTCGTGGTCTAAGGCCAAAATGCAACTCATTGATTAAGACTGAATTCCGGCTTCCGTATTTATAGGCCTGATACAGCTGTTGCCGACGTTTCATGTTAAAAGGCAGCATGGTCCAATATGAGAGCGGTCTGAAATTTGGCAGATGTTTCTTCTCTTCCTCACACAGACAGCAATTTGCTTACGAATAGCATGCATGTTACTACCACTCTCTATCTCCTCTTTCATCCTTTCCGGTTTATCTAGACTGCAGCTTAGGTCTTGAAAAACCACATTAAAGGTAAGAATTCTACTGCCTTCCCATATGTTGTACCAGTAATCTGAAGATGATTCAGCCAAAGTCCTAAAACACAAATGCATTAAATTCTTTCTTCCTGGAATCTTTTTTTTCCCCCTGACTCCTACATCTTTTGGGTTATTCTGTAGAAGGGATTAAACTGATGCAAATGAGAGGTAGACCTGGCTACTAAAATGGTGGTGATGGCATGAAACAAAAATGACGGTTGTCCTAAGAGAGTGCTTCAGGTGTCGTACCGCTGCTGATTAGGAAGGAGGAAGACAGTAGCATGGGCTGTTGGAGATGGGAAGCAATGAGGCGACGCCTAAGTGGTGGTATTTGAAGCTGCTCCCATAGGCTGCTCCAATGGGAAATCCTAGAGTTAAGATTCCATAGAAATTAGGATTTCATAGAAACTGGAATTCCATAGCTCTTTTGTTTTCTTGTAGACAAGGTAATGGTGAAGTGTTGTAACTGTCACATCGTTGAAGCTAAGAGTAACTTGCTTCTTGGAGAACTGTCTGGGCCGCTGTGCTGAGAGCTGCAGGTGTCCCCGCTTCCTGCAGCAATGAACATTAGCCAGTGCTAATGACGTACTGTAATTTATGTGAAGCAACTAAGAGAGATCTCCTTTTCCATCCCAGACTGGACTTGACAAAGGCCAGGATTGTATTTCCAGCAGTGATGTGAATTACTGTCTCATAGCCAGATTTTCTCGCATCATATTTTCCCAGGCGCTCTTGCCTTGGAAGCGTATTTTTTCTGACAGTGCAGTAGGGTCACTTGTAGATTTTCCCCTGTATATTTTCTACTCATGTATTTAAAGATACCGCCTTTATTTTCCTAGAACAATTAGGCATACCGCCTGGACACGCATTTATCAAAGCAGGCAGTGAGTGCACAGTGCCTCAGCCCTGCCATACTCCTAGTCATGCGCCCCATGCCACGCCAAATCCAACTGTGAGTGTGCTAATCCCTACACAAATGCTGTTTAGCCACATCGTCTCCAGCTTTCCTGGCAGGTCAGACTTGGGCAGCTTCCATCCAGGAGTGCAATCTCAGAGCCCCTCTTAGCTGTGAGGCTATTTGAGAGCTTGGGCAGAGGCACAAGCTTCGGCAGCAGCCTGAGTCACTCAAGTTCAGATCTCTGGCAATAGCTGACTGCAGCACTCCTTAAAATTAATAGTTTCAGGACCTAAAGTGTGCTGGCACAGGCGCAGAAGGACTGAGGTGCTGCCAAAAAGGTACCACCAATTGATCCACTGAGAACAGGCTGTCCCTGCATCACTTACAGTGGTTTTCAAGATGGAAAGGATTTACTGGTAAACACTGGTTTTATAGTTTATGTAACTTTTCATTTTCTCTAAAAATAAATATGTAATTATTGCATTCCTGTTTTTCCTCTCTTGTGGCTCGAGTCCAGCTTCTCTGCACACAAGCATGTTTGAGGCCAGTGTTTTGCAAATGATAGTATTTTACGTGCCAGTCTCTCACTCAGCTGATTGTTTTTCCCTTCTCCCCGCCCCTTTCTCCTCTCAGAAATGCTGTATAGAGAAGCAATAGCCTTTCAAAAAGAAGACATTTGTCACACACAGATTGGAAACACTGGGACAAAACTGGTAGACGAGAAGCAAAATTTAGCAGTGTGGCAAACCCTTTGTACATAATCTTCCCCTGTGGGTGACTAGAATAAATATCGATGGTCCAATGGTCCACTGTGAACAGCTCAACTCAGTGCTGACAAGGAGGTACTTGGTGATGTGTGCAGATAGGACTGTGCCACCATCCCACTTCTTTAAATCCCTCCTAATTTATGCAAAAGCAACAAAAAGTTGTTTTAGCAAAAAAGCTCTCAGCGGACAGGAGTGCCCGGGACCAGAGCACGGCCAGGAGGGACCCTCTGCACAATGAAAATTCGGATAAAGTCACACAATCTGTATTCTGACCGAGATTAGGACCGTATCCTAGCGGTCCTGGGCAGCACGCTCTCTGCGTTGGATGAGCAAGAGAGGCAGAGGACCGCCTTCGTTGGCGCTGCAGCGTTTGGGAGTGCTTGCGGGAGACACGTTCTCCCACCAGCATCTGCCTGGCTCTCCTGCAGTGCCCGAGTCACAGGGAAGGGCTCTGGGATAGGATAAAAGCAGACTTTCACCCAAGAAATTGGGGGCCTAAAACATTCGATTTTACACGCTTAAAGTGTAAATGGGCTTTGGTCATACTTGTAATGAGTATAATTTGAGATAAAAACATGCTGAGTGCATAGGGTAGGAAATAGAAGATGCTTTGAGGAAAAAAATACAGGAGCGTTTTTATCTTGGGAAAACAACTATGAAGATTAATTTTGGCTTTGGGGGTGGATTTTTGTGAATTTGGTATCTTCTAAAGTCTTTTCTTTCACAATCTGGAAAACAGGTTTTGCAAAATCTGCTGTGGATTTTGCTGAGTATTCCCATTTTTGATTCTCTTCTACTCATGCTATGAAAAATCAGCCCTTTGTCAGCGCCTCTCTGAATAACGCAGAGCCTCGTGTCTCACACTCTCCACGCCACAGGCAGCGGCAGAGAGGAGCCACGATGACAAAGCTCCGATGGAGTTGTTGAGGGTATGCGAGAGAGGGCTGATGTTCACCCATGGGCGACCGGGCTGCCTTTCCGGGGCTGCCCGAGGTCCCCCCGCAGCTACATCATACCCCGCTGGTCTGACTTGCTCTGAGATAAAGTTTTTAGGCTTAATTCGGATCTTAGTATTTCCAGGGGAGCATGACTTGCTATAAATGAGAGAGAAACAACACATCCCTGTAAGTTAAAAAGTATGGGTATATAAGTGTGTGGGGAGTGTGTGTATGTACGTTTTTCTAGACACGATTTGCTTTCTCTGAAGCATTAATTGATACTCAAGAGTAAATAATTGTATTATTAAACCTAAAATGATAAAGGCGTTATTGCTGGAGACTGCATAATAATTGAAAAAATAACCCCAACCAGTAGTTAGTGCATTGTAGTGTAATGATCCAAAAAGGGTTGTTTTGTAATGGCAGACCATAAATGTCTGCTGCTTGATTTAGACACACGGCTTTTGAAAACTTTGGTTGTGTAAAACAGTCAAATCAGTAAAGCAATTTATATTCTTACTAGTCTCACTCAACAACAGCAAATGGGTTTTGTTTCCTAATTGGTTTATATTCCCCATCACATAAACAGAAATGGATAATAAAGGTTTTCCTTTAAAATGTTGCCAATATTCGGATCTTTATTCCAAATTTTCTCATTTTTTAACCTGCCAAAATGAAAATAAATGTCTGTTGCGGGTATGAAAAAAGTAATTACTTTCCTTTCCCTTTTAAATTCCTCTTAATTAACTTATAATGTATGCTGTTACTTAGGGAGAATCCCTTAGTACTAAATACGTCTAAAACAGAAAAGACAGAGATTTAAATGATTTAGATAAACATCTGCCTAACAGAGAGACATAGAATTACAGAAGCAGAAAAATAGTGGCTTACTGCCAGCATTCACTGACAAAAGAAAACAGAATATTGCTTTTCAATAAATCTTGTTCCTTTACGTATATGAGCTTAGAAGAAATGATGAAGCCTTCAGGTGCAGGTAGCGTGGATTGCAAATAGTGTCTGCTCTTGTCAGCTTTCTGAATATCACACCAGCTTCTCTCTGAACCTCACCACATTAGTAGACGTTTTGAATGAGGACTTGTTTTTTCTGGTATCAAATTCAATATTTTGATTTGTTCTAGAGCAGACCTCTTTTTCTTAATTTAAGAAAATAATTAGAAAAATAGTTGCCATTTCTGTCCATAGTTTCTGCATACCTGACTATGTACTGCTAATCCATACTGGTATTAAAAATTTCTGTTGAGGTAAATTGGTTCCGTCTTTAGCAATTTAGAACAATCTTCTAAAGTAATGTGCTGTAAGAGTATATTAAAGTAATTGCCTGCTATTTATTTTCAGCAATATTCAACTGTCAGAAATGGCATAATGAAAAGAAATATTTTGTCAAAAGCTCAATTTCCAATAATTGAATCAGTAGAGTAAATACAAGTATTGTTGTGTACAGTTTTCTATACAATGACAGAGATTAAGAATGTGCTACAAAGCATCTTTTAATATTGCTTGAAAACGATCTCTTGAAAGAGGATTTCATCATAAAATGCTAATTCGCCCAAATATGTCTGCAGAAACATCTTTATTCTGCAGACTTTTCTTCCACTCTGGGCAGGGTGGGTGCTCTTCATCTGGGTGGCAGGGCTTTTTTCGGTGACAGCCCAGCTAGGGGGCTTGTGGGGGGCAGGTCTTGGTGTCGGGGGTCCCTGATGCATGCAGGAAAGAGCTGCTCCGGTCCCAAGGACCTCGGGAGACCGAGCGTGGCAGAGTGGCATTGATATTGTCAAAAAACTCTTCAGAATCAAAAATTTGCATCCCCGTATTTTATATTGAACGGGCAAGATGAATCATGCATGCCTTGTATTTTTCACTACTTTGACTTCAGGATAATGCTACGCAACTGGAGATGTATCAAAATGGAGCATACGTAAGTAAAAAATACATCTTCCAACGTGTGTCTTAATGAGTTTCTCAGGAGTTTGCATGAGGTGTGAAGGGAAATGACATTTATTTCTTTAGCAAGAAGTATCAAATCTCAACTTTGTTCTTTGCTGTATAAGCTCTACTGTTTACGTGGGTCTCCTGTCCTTCTGGGAAAGTGTTTATTCTAAAAATCTGGAGTCTTCTGCCCACTGCTTTGTGCTACTCTTGTATTATAAAGAAAGTGCTACTCTCTGGCTGTAGCAATTCATCTGCTTGTAGACACAACTGACTTGAACCGAGTCACGTAATGTCTTTCCTAGTAGTGCCATGACTCAGAAGTGTTGCTGGCAATAGCAGTTTTACTTGATAATTCACAGTGAATATGTTTAACACACAAAATGCTGGGTGTGAGGGAGGACTGTGCAAGCTTTGGCCATAATTTTGGATCTCTGAACAGCAGTAAAGTAACGTTCCTCCTGAGAGGAAATGGTTTTTATAATCACACTCGCGTTTCTGAGAATTTGAAAAAGCGTTCCCTACATGGATTATGACGAAAAGTCAACAGATGGAAAAATTTCTGTGTATCGGTACACGGATAAAATCTCAGTTCTGAAAAATCAAGCTACAGGGTCTTCCACATTTTGAAATGTTCTCCTTTGACATGTTGGATCTATTTTTCAGTTTCTAAAAATATTTTTAAACATAAACTTGTTAAAACTTTAGAATGGAAAGGTGTTCTGATTCAGCAAGCCAAAACGTTTTAAGAGGTGATTTTCACCTTTATTTTACCAAATACGTGTCAGCTGACTTGCTTACACTGACCAGGCTTATTTTGCTGATAAGCCTGGTATTGCTGATCAGGCTTATTTTTAAAAAAAACCTGTCGTTTCCCCAACAAACATAATGTGAAAACCTACCTCGCTTGTTCTAGTTGCTAACACTTCTATTAATAAGATGATTGAATTAAAACAAGAAGGAAAGCCTATATGCAAATAAAATCTGAACTATGTGCTGGGTCTTCGATACTCTTCTCTCATGAAAGCTGTAGAGTAACGGTACATGCTGCTGCCTTTTGGGGTGATTTCCAGTATACGATTAATGCTTTGGTGAGAAATATCCTATGTGGCAGCTGTGGCTTCAGGGCACATCAGTGTGGGCGTACCCGGACCTATGGGCAACTTTCCGGGATGTTTTATATTGAGCCTGGGGGACTGGCATCCATTTGTCTCTTA
Source organism: Struthio camelus (assembly GCF_040807025.1). Classification (NCBI taxonomy): domain Eukaryota; kingdom Metazoa; phylum Chordata; class Aves; order Struthioniformes; family Struthionidae; genus Struthio; species Struthio camelus. The sequence continues at coordinate 5,441,009 of NC_090947.1, read as the reverse complement.
GCTCTCTGTTACTGTCCTCTTATTGCATGGCTCCTATCATGCTATACTATATGTGACATGCTGCTGGGAGCAGAAGGAGTCAGAGTGATATATGAGACAGCTTCAGGGCAATAAAAGTTGGGTAGAACTTGTTCCATTCCCTGTCAGAGTTGGTGTCCCATTTTTTGAGGAGAGAGGTCTGAGTGTGAAAGGAGAAGAACAGAGCACGGAGTAGGACGATCATGTTTTACTTCAGTATCAAATAACTATGGATGGTGCGGGTTAGCAGAAAAAAGGTGACAGAGGGATGAAATCAAGTATATACATGTACTAAGAAAGATGAAAGCAGAAGCTCTGAAGGAAGAGAAAGCCAGGGTGTCGACAGACAAGGGGATAAAGAAGAAATTAAGGAAAGAAAACAGCAAACGAAAATCAGGACATGTTGCATATTTTTGATATCTGTTTTCCGCTCCAAATCTTCTACCTAATGCAAGGCTCTGTAATAGCGATTGATTTGTAATCTCTGGTGTCGTTCCCTCGCATCCCCCAAAGCCATCGGGAAGCTGTCAGTCGACAGCCCATTGACAAGTGTGAATTGCAGCAAAGAAATCCTGCCTGGCGGAAAGCAGGATCAGTAATCAATTCCCTCCCTGGCAGGCCAGGCTGCTTCGCTCTGCTCGCAGTTTGCTGTCTGGGATCCTGTCTGCAAAAAGCCTTCAGCGATGGTACCTGGGGAGGAGCACAATGGTCCTGGGGATTACGAATCAGTCGCTTTCATTGTTGCTGGAGCCCACTGCTGAGCGCTGAGGACAGGCGATGCTGCTCTTCCGCTCAATAATTTACTTGTTTTTAAGGTTGAGCAGAAAATTAGGGGGCTTTTCAAGATGCAGCATGCTCTGCTCACTGGGCTGGCTGTGCACAGGGGGATTCACTCCTCACTAGGGGTCTGCAGCGGCAGAGGAAGAGGAGGTTGCGGTACAGGGGGCGGCAGAGGAAGAGGAGGTTGCGGTACAGGGGAGCGAGTGCCTCTTCCTCTAGCCCGGGCCGCCAGCCAACCCTCCCGCGAGGGCGTGCAGGGAAGCTCTCGCTGGGGATACTAAAGGAATAAATAAAATGGTAAAAGAGGAATTACTAAAACTGTCCCTTGATAACTGAATGGTTGATCGTAAATTGGAGTGTCTATGCAAATGAAGTAAATAATTAAAAACTCCAAGAACAGCACTGACTAGGTGGTTGATGGCTGGCAATTACAAAAGCTGAATTTTTAATATGCATACATCTAAGGAGCCAGTAAAAATTAGCTCGTAGACTAATGGACTTGCCTTTCTTCCAAGGCAGAATTTTAATGAGAGCATTATTTATAGCAGAGCCCAAGAACGAGCATTTTCTTGCTTAGTCTAATTTCTTCTTTGCTGACACTTTATTCATTAACCTCCGAACTTCTTTAGAGAAGAATAATACTCTACACAGAGGAGGGCAAAGATCACCTTGACCCCCTGAAATTAGTCATGGGTCCTACGTTGTTAAGAGAGTTACTTCTTCTAACAAATAACGTTTATAAAAACCCTGTTGGTGATACGTCCTCGTTTCATACTGGTTTCTGAGTCATTTATTTGCGGTTCGCTTCACTGAAGGGAAAATGAACATGATGTGATATTTCATAGCGCAATGCTTCTTGTGCCGTCATGTCTTGTACAGTGGGTAGATATACAGCAGGACAAGACCCGAGAGGCTATCCCGATCGTATATTTTAGTGGATAGGAGGTGCTCTGCATGTGGCTTCAGGACATACAAGGGCACAGATTGATATTTGAGCTCCAACGCTAGCCCTAGCCCTGCAGCGTGGCTTGCACGAAGGCAGAGCCCTGCCGCGCCGGGGGTCGCAAGCCCCTGGCTTCCCACCGAGCACAGCAGGCAATTGCGGCAAGAGGCCGCCAAGCCCACAGAGCTAGCTGCCAGCAAAACTAAAGTGCATTGCTGAGGTTTCTGAACTTGTATTGGGCAAGTCACAGAAATGGAATGCAATTTTTAGGCCATTTGCATTTTCAAGTTGCCTTTTGAGTGTCTTTTGGGGAAATGCATTTTTTTCCTGATTTTTATTTTTTGAAAGTCCTTATTGTTCTTCCTTTTAATAATTAGGAAATAGCAGGTTTGCAATTTTGAAAAATTACAGAGAGGATAAAATTAGTGAAAGAACTCTACTTCTCATATCTAGGATAGATATGCATGCTGCCTCTAATGATGAGAGAGACGGGAAAGAAGAATGGGCGAAAAAGAAAATAATTGAGAGGTTTATATTTGGTGGGGCTTCACAATCAAATCACACTGAAAGCATCATTTCAAAACAAATGCAAATGACGTTTCTCATAAAAAAAGATAACGATGTCTTGTGAAAAGTCAAACTTTCAGTTACGTTTCATTATACATTACTAGAAATCACACGATTGAAAATGTTGACCAGCAAAGTGTACGTCGTAACCCAAGAGCGATGCCAATTGCTCCCTGCACCAGAGAAATTGAGTTAAAAATGTTTTTGTTTTGCCCTGCACTGCTTAAACATTATGTCAGGATTCCTGCAGCTTTCAGCTGTTCATGCTGGTTATCCTTCCTTTTCACGTTGTCAAATGGGCACTAATACTTACTCTTATTGGAGGATAGGCTGCACCAGAGGCTCAATCTATTCTGAAATGTAAAATGCTGTATGAGTAGTTTCCGTTCCTCACGACAGTTCTCATAATAATGTTCTTGCAACTTGCGTTCTCAAATGATTGGACACTCAGACGATCACTATATGAGAAGCAGCCTTTCATTCAGTAGATACTTGAGCGTTGTTATGGAAAAGGGTTGCTGATGTGCACGTCCTACGCAGATACTTTTTTTGGAATTAATTTTTAAAACTCTTTATTTTTTGACAGTAACATCTGTTTTCTGAGATATGTCTCTGTATTTTGGATATTAACAGTTTTGTGTCCAGTTCGGGTGCTGTTTCATCTTGCCGAGTGTACGTGAGAGAGAAGATACAAAGGAGTTGGGAAGTGTTTTTAGCTTGCCATACAGGAGCTACAGACTAGTTTTGAGATACAGAGGCCAAGACATGAGCAGGATGCAGAAGACTTTGTATAAACAACGAAACCATACAATGAGTCAAATACCAACTATATCAAGTATATTTTAGTATGGATAGCAAATTTACTCTTGAGAACATGGACGAACCCTTATGGACAGCATAACCAGCTGTTCCATACTTTGAACCTTCCTCAAAAGTAGCTGCGCTAGTGGATTGGGAAACCGGACTTCCCACGTCCCGGGAGGTTTCGCTCGCTACAGGAAGTTCCATGGACATTCCGACTTCTTCGAGGGGGTGGAAGTCTTGGTTGTTTTATCTAATGAAGGAAAAATGAGAAAGCGCCAGTGTTACCATTAAGCTTGTAACAGTGGGCTTTGGCAAATTAACCTCTGTAGGAGCTCCCGGCCATGGTTGGCTCTTTCGAATGCTTGCAACTTTCTGGGGATCAGATACCCTGAAACCATGGCAGCTCCCAGAGTCCGTACGTGATCAGTGTGTACAGCAGCGCTGTGCTTTCTCGCACAGCCGACAGCGGGAGCCTGCTCTCAGCCTGGCTCTGGCAGTTGCCGGCTGCCTGAACGTCTCCTTCCCAGCTTCAGGCTCTGCGGCGGCCTCTCCGTTTGCTGCAGGCTCCTGAGGGCAGGCGCAGGCTATACGAGGTTTCTTCCCTAGCCCAAACTTGAATTTCTGCATGGACTTGGCAGGTGTGCAGTAGCGTGCGTGGCTTTTTATGGAATACATCCCATTCTCTGAGCCTGTCTCCAGAGACAGACCTTTCCAAAAGGAGGTGGGAAGTGGTCTCCTGGCACATCTCTACCAGCCATGGCTCTGTGGCTGAAGAGAGAAGGCAGGTTTCTGCGTGAAGTCCGCTTGTTCCCTAGGCAGTTTTGGCCTCGGTGAAAGCCACTCTGCTCCCGTTTGATTTGGGGGCTTTTCAAGTTGTCTCTTAGATTTTATTTCACTTCTATTCAGTCTCAGAAGACTCATTGTAGCTTCAAGTGTTTTTTTTTTTTCCTATGATGATCTTTCATTTATTCCAAAAAATCTAGTATGTCATAGAATAAGTAGAAGTAGAAAGCTTTTCTTTTCCCCCAGCCATCCCCAGGATTCAGCACTAACAGGGTCCAAGGCATTGGCAACGCAAGGGAAGAAAACACTATGGCAAAGAGAAGATAAAGACGAGCCCCTCTTATATATTGTAAAAGGATGCAAATAGAAATGGTTTGTATTTCCTCCTTTGTCAATCTCGAGGCATTCAACAGCAAATCGATACCGCACAGGGGCGAATGATGCTCTCTGCTCCGATCTGTGCAGCTCAGTGTGGAGGCAGCAGAGCGGCAGGCTAGGTGAAGGGGTCTGATTTTTACCAGGGCTGCGTTGCGGCTGCCCCACTCTCCTCCCCCCGAAACAAATTCACAGAGTCTTTGCGGCTTTAATTTGACTTCTCACCGAATCGCAATCCACACGTTTGTTTTCTCTCTCTCTCTGCTTTATATTCCTGGCGAGCTGCTCCTCTCGTCTCGTTGCGGAAAGCTCTGTGCTCCTCTCGTTTGCTTCGCACTTAATTTCCTGCGGCTTTGTCATAAAACCTCGGCTCCTCAACGGAGGAGGGTTGCCATTGCTGCCGAGGGGAAGGAAAGAGGAAAACAGTCCCCGTATTGGCTCCTGATTGCCAGTAGTCTGGGTTAGAAACCAATCTGTTCAATCACGGCACTGAACAAGGGCAGATTTTCGTCAAAAGAAGCTCCCAGAAGGCTCGCTTACTTTGACGGAAATGCGTTAATTAAAGCCTACCAAAAAATAGCGGGTGAAGAAACGCATAACGTTTCAGCTAGATTTTATGCTACGCTGAGCACTTTTTTTTGACCTTGATCTCCAAATGGTAACTAGCTTAGGAATGCCATTTTGAAAGCCTCGGGAGGTAGCGGTAGCACAACTTGACGGTTTCCTCTGCAGCTCCCCTTAGGAAAAAAAAAAACAAAAATAGGATACTGTTACCATATTTGCCGCTGAAGCTGTTTAGTGCCCAGGCAGACTAGCATTAACAAATGATGGTAATTAGGCTTGATTTGCATATTAAAATGGTCTTAATTAAACACTGATTCTGTGAACATTTAAAGGCTGTAATCGATCTTTTGCAGGCTCTCTTGGTTACTTATATGATCTAATAAAGGCTAGAGGCTTTGTTAATGAGACCTCTATTTCCGAACTTGTATGTGTCAATGAGATTATTTCACTGACAATTACAGAGCAGGCTGCCTTGAATAACTCATAAAGACTGAATGCTGCAAGTCTTTTGTCTGAGACTATGTAAATGATAAAACTTTTTTACCAGGAACCTGCTGTTTACTTTTTTTTTTTTCCCCTAAGATAGGGACCAGTGCCGTAATCCTTACTAGGAAAACATCTGAGTGAAAATATTTCATAGGGTGTTTTGTGTGAATATAAAATCAAGCTCACGGTGTCCTTTTTCCGTGCTCAAGAAATGGACCTAGTATGTATACAGTGCTAAGCTTAGTTATAATACAGTTATTCCCAGATTTAATCCTGGCTCTGTAACAGTTAGTCTGAACTTTATAGGAAACTGTTTTAAGTTTAGCATGTAATGTAATCATGCTGCGCTTCCTCAAGTGAACTCTGAGAAGGTTGCCGGGAGTTCTGCTTCTCTCTGGTGTTTCTGTGGCTTTGTGCCATGATGCTAGCACCTTGGGAATGTTGCGCTAAAATAGGTAAGACCTCTGGCTTCTGAGATGCAAAATGGTTTTCGTTGTTTTTTTCCCAATAATCTTATTGGCACCAGGCAGTAAGCTTCTGGTGAAATTGTTCATATCAGTTTGGATTTTTTTTTCCTTTTGACTACTTTTTTTCCCCCCTCATCTCATTATACCTGAAGGATTTATCAGGAATGACTTGGCATTTGCTTTGCCGTGGGATTTTCCTAGTAAAGATTTTCTGGTTTCAGCCCCCTATGCATGCTTCTTTGAAGGTCACCATGATAGTTGCATGCTCTGTATTCCTTTGAGTCCATTCACCAAATACGGTTCCTGTATTGCTGGATTTAAAAAAAGGAAACATTTATTCCTTTTTCATTAGTAGTCCTAAAAAACTTAAACCAATAGAGTGTGTTTTTAATGGTAAAACATACCGAATGAAATTATTTTCCTGTGATATGACTAATGAGCTCTGGAAAGCAGGTGGGTCTTTCAAAACAGTGTTTTGCCCAATTCCTTTCTCACTGAGGGCCAATGTAGCTTTCTAATGGCATCAGAGTTCTGGTGGAAGAGTAATCTTGGAAATCTTAGACTGAGATCCAGCAAGGTCAAGGGCATTGACTTAGGTAATGTCATATGCAATCAACCCCTGATATCAGTGGGAGCTTTTTTCCAGAATTGGTGAGTGAGGTTCTTTGAGTGAAACTGGAAAGAATTTTATCATTTTGGAAGGACCCAGAGCTGTTTCCCTTTGTGCTACATCATCGTGATGGTGTGTGACAATGACGAAAAGCTTCTTCGCGTGATAACTGCTTTTCAGCTAAACCGAAGGCCTAAAATGTGTAAGGCCCATAACGTGTAAAACATACAAGTTTACACATGTAGATCTGACTATTATCAAATGTAATGGGAAGCATCATTGTATTACTGAGATACCGATACAGTAATTAAATATTTATGCTTTAAATGGAAAACAAAACTTAGTCTAGCAAAATTATTAAAAATATGGCTATTGTAATTTCTACCCAGACCTTCCCCATGTTGTTTCTGTTTTCTCTGGAAAATCTCATTTTTGAAATATTTTAAGTGAACTTGATTTTCAAGACTTAAAAAACTCTGAATTTGAAATGGCAGAAGCTTAGGAATACTTTGATAATTACCATTTTTTTCTCCATTCATTCAGAAGGCATGTAGACAGTGTGTCTCTAAGAACTGATTTTAATATTCTTTTCTCTTTAACTGGTGATAGATTGATTTTTTTTTTCCTCCAAATTTTGAATTGTCCAGAACTTTTTAAAATGCAGCTGTCCTTTTTTAATTCAGTGACTATTCTTTTTCCAACCAATAACTTCTTAAAAGTTGTTAGTCTAGGTCCTCTTCCGTGATTTCCATCCTTCAGGTCAACAGTACTGTTATTCTCAAAATGGCAGTAGATGGGGACTGGATCATGGGGAGAAAGCAACGTACTTCTTTTTTCGAGTCAGATCTTGATTTCTTTGCTGAGACACTGACTTGGGGAACTAATCAGCCCATCCTGTTGCTTAATGAAGAAAATAGAAATCAAGAAAAAACCTGACCTTGAGACTGCTGCTCAGCAAACATAGGTTAATAAAAGAGCATTGCTAAGATGTTCTGTTAAGTTTGCCTTTTTTGTTTTTTTCATTTTGGTATATTTTTCTCTGTATCTGCCATTTTAAATTTGGATGAGATGCATTGGATGCATATTACCTGCTAGGACAAAATCCACCGTGTGAATGTATGGGGCTTGCAAATTCATTTATACCCATAAAAATAAACAATCTCCGAAGACAAGTAGTAATTTTACTCTTTGGACTCACTCTGGATTTATGCTGACTCTTGGAAAAATTCAGCTTTTTTTTTTTTTTTAAAGCTTTTGGGCCATCTCATTTGTCTTTGTAAATAAGCACAGTTGTGTATTACCTGCTTTTTCTTCCATACTGTTTTTTTCAGTTAAAAATAATTAATTTTTCCTTTGTCTTGTTAGGAAATCTGGCCAGTTTTGTGGTATGAGTTCACATAAAGTGATAGTTTGGAGTTTAGGCCAAAACTGTGGCTCCAATTTAAAAATCTTCAGAGTGATATTCAACTGTTTATGTTCAGCTAAAATGAGAAGATGAGACTATCCTGCCCCATTTTGCATTCATTCCTCCATTGCACACACCTCAAATCTTTTTTTAAAGGCGCAGAACAGGTAGAGAAGATGAAGAAATGGAATTCTTGAACACTGGCAACAAGTCAACGCATAGGAGTGGTAGGTTCTTATGTAGAAGCTGTATATAGCTATCTTAAACTTCCTACAAGTGAACAACTTTCCATACCTTGTAAAGCCCTCTTACAGGCTACGTGATGTTCATTTCTGAATAGAGAACAGTAAAGATTTTTTGAGCAGGAAAATTAAAGTTCAGACCTTCTACCTTTGAAATTTGAAAGGAAAAGAGTTACTCTCATAGCCCCCTTACTTTTCCTTATATGCAAATGATGTATGCTTTGCTGCTCTGCTTCTGCGTCATTTCATTTTCAAACCCCAAACAAATTCTTCTGAGTTTGTTTTCTCTGCTTTCCATACCTTCCATCGCTTTGCCAGGTATATCCACCAGCACTTTCAACTCGTTTGTAATTGATCTTTTTGATCTTTTTTAGGTTAAAACAGAACAGTTCATAATATTCAGTATTAGATGGTCCTATCATGTTTCTGTCATTTGAACATTACTCTCATGAAAACGCTTGGCGCGTTTTCCAAAGTGTGGGATCATGGACTTAATATAATAATAACTTTTGTTATGGTAAAAAGGAGCCACCTCGTTTCGCGGGGGAGAAAGGCCTCGCCTCACTCTCTGAAGCCAAAGGTTAATGAACTCCTGCATACGAGCTTTTCCTGGCGTCGCTGCTCTCGCGCCACTGATCCCGCACTTGATGCGACATTTAAACACTGGGAGAGGCTTCGGAGAGGAGGAAGCAGTTACCGGATTTGGCTCGTCTCAGAATGACAGGGTGATGGATGGTCCCCACCCTGTGGATCATTTTTAAGATGGAGCAGTTGATGGTGCAGAAGTCATCTGCCCATCTAGACCAGGGGAATAAAATGCAGGTGTACTTTTGGTAAAGAATCTTGATATCTTTGAGGCTTTTTTAAATTATTTTTTGTATTTATTTTCTTTAAAAGGAATGACAGATCCAACAAAGACATTTCTCTCTCCCCCTCCCTGGATGGTGTGTCCTGGCTTTGCTGGTGGGCTTGGGCTCATTTGTGATCTAAAGTAGTGTTAATGGTTGAGCTTAATTTTACAGATGCAAAGAAGATGCAGAATATAGCTTGTAATTGTCTTCAGCGTATCCTGTCTTGGCCTGATACTTGTATAAATGTGCAACAGGAAGGGTTCAGAACAGAATTTCACCATAGCTTCAGAAATTTCTGGCCTTTATCCTGTAAAAGTAAGAGCAAAAGATCATTTGGATTTAAGCTCCTTGTTTAGCTACTTTTGCATCGGGTTTATTGTTCACAGATTCACACTTCCAAAGGTCAGGCAGCTTTTCTATTATGTTGTGGCCCATTTGAAAAAAAGACTGATTTTCTGTGTTTGACGCCTTTTGGATGCCTCTAGTCTGAGGCAGGCGATTAATATCTGCGCTCAGCAGAAGCAAAGCGTTGATAGGCTCCTCGGTATAATGTCGTGGTGTTTCTAACTGGTGGTTCTCATGGTAATTTTGGGGTTTCGAAATGGAAAATTATATGTGTGTGTACATGTGTGAATAATCTTCAAAAAAAAAAAAACCCAAAAACAAAAACAATGCACAATACTTCCTATTTTGTTTTCTTTGAATGTTGCTATTTTCTGCAATGGAAGAACATATGATTATTAATGTAATTGGGCAGTAGCTCCACGAGTGAGTAGGATGGAATTTCCCTCCATTAATATTTCAGTCAAGACCTGATGACTCAGTTAACAATAATAATGAGTTCACCATCATTTATTGCCCTTTACAACTGCTGAGATGTCATGTTCGAGGAGAATGAGTAGACCCCATAGGGCGAGTGTGGTAAAAATGACAAAATGTGCTTTTTCAGAGCTCCGGAGCTCTGCTCTGATGTTTTGTCATCTTCTTTGTGGGATATTGCTCAGCGAGACCTTGACGGTAGGGTCAGAGAAACATCGTTTTTCCAAACCCATCTAACGGCAATACTAAGACCAACTCCTCCTTTTTCTTCTACTTTTTTCCTCATGACGCAAGTCCTAGTTTGCCCCTGCTGGGCTTGAACCCAGAGAAGTTCAGATCAACGGCGGATCCCTATCAGTGATTTCTGGATGATGAGAAGCTACTAGAAAGCCAAGGACTGCTGTGCAAGGTGCTCCGGTGCAGTCCCCCCAAAGAGGAGATACTCCAGACTTTCACCCTAAGGGAGGTTCAGCCTCTTGGCGCCTGGTTCAGCTCCACACTGAACAGAGCTGGGATCCCGATGTTGCAATAGATGATTTTATAATTAATGATCGAAAAACGGAATACTTATGCAAAAGTGGCATCATTAACTTACTGCTGAGCTCTTGACACTGAAAGCTCAGCACTCTCTTAACATGCGGTCTGATCTGCAGAATATTTATTATTGCTTGATTGTGATGGAACATTACAGCTAAGGAGAAAGCTTTGCAGTTTTGTTTTTGTGGCATCTATGTACGCAAGGAGAGGAAAAGCCAGACTTCATGGTGCTGATGAAGCAACCATATAGCTGTGCAGAGAGGCACTTTGGAAGTTAATTGACAGGGACAGTATTAAGAAACACTTTATAGAACCATTGCCTTTGTCTGTCTTTGTTGTTGCTATTATTTATTATCTTTTCCAGGTGGTTAATATTGCGTTGGCTTCTGGAATGGAAGTCAAAAAGTTCCCATTTATTATGTGGTACTGCATCCATGTATTTTTTCTTTTTTTTGATTGTGCTTGCGTGCTTTTTCTGTATTTGTGGAAAGGTTACTGTGTGTGTGTTGGTATTTGAGAGTGTTTGAGGGTAAATATTACGCTCTGCTGAGCAACAGCACTTATTTTATAAGGGTTATATTTTACATGCAAAACATGCACTGACATTTGGGTTGATAACCATGGACTGAGCAGATTGATAACACTGCTAGTTCACAAGGTATATTTTATGTCCTTGAATTTTTTACTTGCCAGACTGTTCGTATGTATTTGGCTATATTTTTCTCCTATTCTGTTGTTATCCTTATCAAATTTAATTTATCTATCAGTATGTTCCCTGGGAATTTTGTGTAAACACATCTCTGTTCCAGCAGTGAGTTTATAATGGGATAATAATTATTCAAATTTTCTTTTTTTATCAGGATTTATTGGTTTGAATTTGATTATTTATTAACCATTTAAATATGGTTCTGATTTTTTTTTGGGGGGGGGGGGAGGGGTTTAGGGCATTTTTTCCCATGAAAGGCTGTTAACTGCAGAGAACCTGGTTGGCTTGCTGTGTTTGCTTTACATAGATGGTGGATGGTTTTAATGGTCCAGAGCCTTTTTTTTTCCTTATTCTTATATTTGTCTTGCAAGACTTTCATGGCAATAGTACTGATCTTGGGGTTTTATCTCAATAGTACAGGTGGTGTTCCAGAAGAGATTAGTTCAATCAGGAAGTTAAATGAAAAATATGATGACATACCAAATAGTTTACCACAATGGAGTTTGATGAAGTAACTTGCAGCCTTTTGGTGACAATGTTAAAATAAAAGCAATGCTGAGAGGCATTTGTGAGCAATTTGCATTCCGATACCATATGAACAAGACTGGAAGGAGTCTCCTTGGTCTCCAAGTATGGGTAGAAGACCGCAGTCAGAAACGATCACTCCTTTTTAGACTTTTCAAGCTGCTTCTTACAGTTACTGAGAATTTTTTACCCCTGCTACTTTGAGTGCAGGGATGTTTTCATATCTCTCTAATTTAGGGCTGTCTTCTAATTTCCAGCTGAAATCTATCTGACGATAATTAGTACCCTATGTTCTTGTGTCAGCACTCCTCTTCAGCTTCCGTAGCTCTTTCCCTCTCTGCTCTTAGCCCTGATGTATTTATACATAGCAGTCTAATTCCCTTAAACTGTTGTTACGTTGGACTGAACTCTTCTAAACGGATCAGAATTGTAAGATGAACTAGAGGTTATTGTCAGGTAGTAACCCTCAAGAATTTGTGGACAAATCCCATTAACTACTTTCACGAAAGGACTCGTCACAAGCCGTAATATATACTGTTGATTAAAAAAAAAAGAAAAAGGCATTGTCAATAAAGAACAGGATTCAAATACCTTACGTTAGACTAGGAGTGATTCTTTTGAGGACTGGAAAAAAGAAGTGGAATAAGACTGATGGTATAAACCATCAGTAAAAACATGACTGATGTATGATGAACCTATGTTATCCATGCTCCAGAGAAATTAATTCAAGCTGGAATAAGTGCAAAGATGGACTACTGGGATGAGTAGGGGAGTTTCTCACCTTGGTTTTGTTTGTTTGCTTGTTTGTTTCCAGAAAAATACAGCAAACAGCCACTCGGTTCCTCTGTCAGTAAATGTTTCCTCAAAGGGAAAACTGTTCACACCTGGGTTTTGCTTTTAATAGAAAGTTTTTTTTTTAACTGTTTCCCCATTAAACAAATGATTAATCATTAATCATTAAACAACTGATTTTTGTGAAAATAGAGAAGTGTATCTACTTACTACCTCTTCACATCTTGAAGACTTCTCTTTTTTTTTAAGCAGGAGATCTTGCGGTTGGATGCTTGCCGCGCTGGGAGAGCAAGTCAGATATCAGTGATGACATCTGACATATGTTTCTGCTCTATGTAGGTCACTTACAGCCTAACGTGGAAGATGACAAAAGATAATTAATTTTGATTTCATGCTTGAGATTCCTTAAGGAAGGCTGTAGTAGTGTGGGTGGAATATCAAGAAACATAACTGAACCATGGCCTAAGCAAGAGCTTAGGCTTTTGGAAGCAATGGTTACACCTCCTAATTCAAACCCTCTTGTGAGGGAGATGTCTTCCTTTACAATATTTCGTTGTACCTTTTTTGCTAGCTATCACGTGAAGCCTTCGTAATTGTGAGAAATGTGTTCCTCTTCCATGCAGCCAGGAGCTGTTTTTTAGCACGCAAAGGGCCTTGGTTTTGCACATAGCTGTAAAATCAAGGTCTTTGTATTTAGAAAGGGTATAGTGTAATTTATATCACTATAACCTATTTAATTGCTTTTTTTATGGTTAATTTTCCAGGGACTCTGTGCTCACACTTTGCATGGTCACCTGCATTCCTGTAATCATGCTGCATTCAACATGAAGGTAAGCTCTGCATACGAATTTTTCTCTCTCTTTTTTTTTTTTTTTCTTTTTTATCCACATGTTCCTTGCTCTGGTAAATACCGTCATACAGTTTGGCGAAAGAGATACCCTTACAGCTGAATTCAGCGTTAGCAGTCGCTCTTAGAGCAGCTCACTGTGGCACATGTGCTGACCTGAGGAGAGTCCCAGTGACTGTTATGATAAACTTGCTTCCTCCTTTTGACCAACTCCTTTGTGTTTTGATCAGAGCGAGATGTCTAGCCGTTCTCCCTCATCACGATCATTTAGTTACTTGACTTGAATGAAGTGTCCTGGTAGCTTTTTTTCCTGGATGGTTAATTTTGTAATTGTTGTTGTCTAAAGGGAATCATTTTGGGTAGGATTAGTGATGGACCACGATCCAAATGCCCAAAAATGCCAAGCCTAGGGGTTGACCTAGCTTGAAGTGTGGGATTAGCTTACTTCAGGTTGGGGAATGGGAACTCCCCAGTTACCTTAATTCTTTTTCTACCCCATACTCTGTTTGTATATTTGAAAGGCACAACCTGCCCCTCAGTATTTCGAAACGTGATGGTATAGAAAAAACAGAATATTTAACAATAACAAGAATTGCAAGGGAAGGCTTTACTAGAGCCAGCAATAGTATAGCACTGACGTTACCCTGAGTATTTACAAAAAGCCTCATGCTCTGTTGTGACCTATAATGATTAACAGGAAGCTGAAAGACTGTATGCTGATAGTCTTCCAGATAAGCACGTTATTTTGATAAAGAATATTATAGTTGGCATTAAACTCTGGGCTAAAATGATTGGTTGACATTCTCAATGATTGAATTAGTAAAAATGGAAACATCCAGTGCAGCATTGATTAAACTGAGTGAAGAATATAATTTCAGAAGCTGTACTTGCTGTTATGTAAATTAACGGTGTAGGTGCTGGAAAACTACTGCAAAAGCTCAGCATTTGGTACTGAGATGCACAAGTTACAGTTGTCACATTGGTTGGCTGAAACCAGTGTTATATTTCGATCAAACGGCTTGTTAAGGCTGATAAGGCTACGTGGGCTCTTAAGTCACTTCAGTGCTTGTGATAGTTTGGGTCCTAAAAGAGTTTTGAAAGTGCATGAATTTCTAGTTACCCAATATGCTCTGCTGTACAAAGACTATAAGAAAAAATAACACATTTTGCAGTTAGATCAGAGAGCCAGCAGTGTGTCTGAAAATTAAGGGCCGTGTTTGGGAGAAAGTATTGCATGAAGAAAAAAAAAGAACATAGCATTTATACAGATTGAGTAAATTCTCATTAAACTCTCTGAACCTGATTAAATCTGAGTTAGTACTATACCAGTCTACTGCAACTGTAGTTAGCAGTTTTTGCCAAGTGTGTAGGGTTTAAAGCCAGAATTCTTAATAGTGTTCAGACTCGATAGTTAGCAGGTTTTCCGTAGGACATAACTGCCAGTTTGGCACCTGAAGCATCTGGCCATTTATTCGAGGCTGCCTTGCTGGGGCGTATGCTCTCTGGAGAACATAGCTTATACTCGCACTGCCCTGATAGGTATTCCGCTGTAACTTCTGTAGCTCTGGTTGTATCAGGAGTTAAAAGATACCATTTTCAGCAGTATGTAAACTTCTGCAGTTTTCTAAGTTAGTTCTGTGCCTGTGGAAGGTTTCAGAAAGTTTCAGCAAAATCTGCATAGCTGCTTTGGAACTGAAGAAACGTAGAAAAATGTGTCTTTCCTTCTTGAAGTTAATGTTAAGGTTCCTTTTACTCCCGCATACCTGTCACACGAGTAACAACAAAAAAATTGTTTTATTATAAGAAAAATATTTAAGAGGGCTTAGCCTTTTCACTGAGTACCAAAATACAAGTGTGTTTATAAGGGTGTTTCTTTAGCAGCTACTGTACATATGCTAAATTGCCTTCAAAGGCTCCAAGTGGATGCTCAGAGTCACACCGGACTGACTGCAGCTCAAGATTCAATATCTCTGTGCATATACCCCACCTGGGAAAGCCAAAATGCCTATTCTGGGGATAACTAAGGGAGGCTGGACCTAAGAGGCAAAATAATTTCCCAGATTTTTGAACGTTACAGGGGCTTGAGGTGAGCCCATGTAATCATTGGGTTCCATACGATGGCATGGATGTAGGCTCATGGTGAGCAAAAGGTGGTGGAAGGAGCTTGAGCACCAACTCAGCTACCTCTGGAGGCCAAGGCAAGATGTCGAGGTCAGCCCTGGACTCCTCCTCCTCTCTCAGAGACTCATAACACAGACTAAACTGGGCGCTTTGAAAGGGCTACTGTTATCTTAAATGTTCCAAAAGAGAACAGTTATGCATCTGCCTAATTCGTGCAAAGATGAAAACTCAAACCACTAATGTTTTCCCATCAGTAAATTTTCTTTATCACCGACTAAAAGAAAACAATGCACTTTCACACGATACATTGCATATAAGGTACGGTGATCTGTTCTTGAATGCTGACGAACCTTTTCTATTGTGTAATATGAAATCTAACTATGGCCTAAATAGCATTATTTGAAGTAAGTATTGCACGTCCTTTGCACAGCATTCTTCCAGCTTGGCAAATCACCACGTGCTAATGAAGACTATCGAATATATATACAAAGAATACAGGTGCTTGGTTGAATCATCACAAATTTAAAGCAGAACAAAGTTTGCTCCCATAAGTCTGTGTGTATGTATGTTTTTGTGTTGAAATCAGAGTGCGATTATCATTCACCTGTCCTTGTTTGTATCTGTCGTACCATGTTTGTGTGACGTTTGCAGGGTAAGAAGTCATTACAGAGATTACTAAGCTTCCCAAAACAAAAAGTATTTTTGGAATGATAGGTTATATTAGAAAAACCTGAATGGCTATAGGAAATACAGTTGGTAACCGCTGCCCAATATTACCTTCCCAAGCCAAAAGGCAAACAGCACTTAGGTCATTCTTCCACTGATTTACCAAAGGACAAACAATGTCAGGCAGTTCTTACACAAAAACAAAATTTCAATTTTGTTTACCTCTTCAGCAGTCCGGTTTGATGTCAGCTACCATTTAGCTGGGCCAATAATATTGATATTTGATGTCAGCTCTTATTCATTACTGCACCCAAATGATGCAAAAGTCAGATCTTTCAGATGTTTCTACGGATGGCCAAATAAAGCCAGGGATGTCTGACTGCATCTAACAGACACGAACAAGAAAAGAGCAGAATACAAAATCAAAAGCATATCTGCTCCTATTGTTATTTATGTATTCGAAGTGTTCACCTCTTTGCATAAACTCAGAGCCAGTTACTTAGAAAGGTTACCTAGTAATATCAGACGTGTTCAATTATACATGCAATAGGTTCTTCCTCTAGTTTATTTCTGTCTCCATGCATAAGAAATACAATTACAGAACTGAATTACATTTTATATACAGATTTTAGCATTGTTAGTTAACCATTTTCAGGCTATCGAATGTTGTTAGAAGCAAAAAAAAATAAATCTGTTTTCTCTCTGTGGCGTGGCAGAGAACAAAATCTTCATCAAAATACGTTTTTTTCCCCACGTACGGTCTTTCATTTCATGTGTTGGCAGAAAGCTCAAAAGGCTCATTCTGATAGTAGTGAAGCTGTTGGAAAGCTGTGCTAAAATATACTTTGACATCCCGTGCTCTGAAGCATTCATGTTATTGCCTGTATTTGGAAGTCATTTTCCTGAAATGCTCTCTCCCCTTGGCCGGACATACTACTGAATCACTTTTCTTCACCTCTGATACTATTGCTATTCACAGAGCCCTCCAGCTAGCAAGTACGTGCCTATTTTACGCATTTTGTGTAGACTAGAGAAGTAGTTCAGAAACAATTCTAGAAGAATCTATCTCTATTTTCGTCAGTGTAAATCTTCTTGCTTTCTGCCTCTGATATCTGTGTCTTACTGTAGAAGGCTAGACAAACAAGTAAAAATATCTTAAGCGGATAACCCAAAAGTGGAAATTTCCTTCAGCTCTTTCTGTCAGGGAGCTCCAGGATGTATGCATTTATCTGACTGTGTTCAGAAGGCCAAAGAAGTTTATGATGCTTTGGTTTGGTTGGATGTGGATCTTCCCAGGTGCTGTATTTTCATCTCCCAGAGAGGAGAGGGGATCTTTTAGTAAAGGTGTATGAATGGGACTGAAAAAAATCTGATTCTCCAATATATGACACCTTGTTTATATCATTGCATTTCCCATCACCTTTTTTTTTTTTTTTTAAATCAGACTGGGGTTGCATGGATGAACTTAGTAATAGGTGTGATATACCTAGATAAGTCAGTGACGGAGAAAAATCCTTTTACTGTCAAATACAGCAGATGACACTGAAGGAGAGAGCGCTTGTCAGTGCTGTAATGCACTAACTGCCCTTAGAACCTATCTCTTCACTTCTAAATTAGGCAAAATGTGATTCCTTCGCTGTTTAAGTCCAGGAAAGATTTGGCTTCTTGTATTATTTTATATGAATTTCACAGCTCTGCTTTCTTCAGAGAAAATAAAATTTTCCATTAGTCTTGAAGTCTATTTACTCAAGGTCCAAGTTGCCTTAGGAATCTTGGCATTAACAAGCCTTTTAATTCTCCCTAGTGTAATTTATTTATTGTGATTTTAGATCCAATCCTATCAAGATTACTAACTCTGAAAATAATCGCAGGTCAAAAAAACTCACCTTTTGTTTTGGGCGTTTGACTCTGCATTATATGAGAGGTGAAGAGAAAGCTCATTTTGGCACAGAACTTCACCCCTCTCCTCCTTCCTAGAGGTTTATATCTTCTTTTCGTTCACCACACATCTTGACTGTCTTTCTTTTAGAGCCAGAAATCCCTTCTGGTGTTGCTTGTTGTCACTGTACAGGTACCCTCAGCATTTCACAAAGGATCCTGTATCATTCACCAAAAGAAACAAGCGAAAGATTGGATTTGAAAAGTCCGTCCGTCCGTCCTTCCTTCCTTCCTTCCTTCCTTCCTTCCTTCTTTCCTTCCTTCCTTCCTTCCTTCCTTCCTTCCTTCCTTCCTTCCTTCCTTCCTTCCTTCCTTCCTTCTTTCCTATGTGCTTTTTAGGAAAGACAGGCCAGGAAGGCGAGGTGGTGGAGTTGCCCGTTATGTGAGGGAGCAACTAGAATGTATGGAGCTCTGCCTCAGGGTGGATGAAGAGGAAGTTGAGAGCCTATTGGTAAGGATTAAAGGGCAGGGTAACATGGGTGACACTGTTGTGGGGGTCTACTACAGGCCACCTGACGAGGAGGAAGTCATCGATGAGGCCTTCTACAGACAGCTGGAAGTAGCCTCACGACCACAGGCCCTGGTTCTCATGGGAGACGTCAACCACCCTGACATCTGTTGGCAAGACAGCACAGCTAGGCACAAACAGTCAAAGAGGTTCCTGCAGAGGATTGATGATAATTTCTTGACTCAGGTGGTGGAGACGCCAACGAGGAAAGGTGCAATGCTAGACCTTGTAC
Source organism: Struthio camelus (assembly GCF_040807025.1). NCBI lineage: Eukaryota > Metazoa > Chordata > Aves > Struthioniformes > Struthionidae > Struthio > Struthio camelus. Next base: position 5,422,423 of record NC_090947.1, on the reverse strand, counting down.
TAACAAACAAAGAAGGTCTAGTTGGAGAGGTGAAGGTTGGGGGCAGCCTTGGCTGCAGTGACCATGAGATGGTGGAGTTCAGGATCCTGCGAGGAGGGAGCAGGGCAATAGGATTGCAACGCTGGACTTGAGGAGAGCTGACTTTGGCCTCTTCAGGGACCTACTTAGGGGAATCTCCTGGGGTAGGGCCCTAGAAGGAAGAGGGGTCCAAGAAAGCTGGTTAATATTCAAGCATCACCTCCTCCAGGCTCAAGATCGGTGCATCCCTCTGAGGAAGAAGTCGAGCAAAGCGGACAGGAGACCTGCCTGGATGAGCAAGGAACTCCTGGCAAAACTCCAGCAGAAGAAGGAAGTGTACAGAATGTGGAAAAGGGGACAAGCCACTTGGGAGGAATACAGGGACGTTGTCAGAGCGTGCAGGGATGCGACAAGGAAGGCTAAGGCCCAGTTGGAATTAAATCTGGCAAGGGATGTCAAGGACAACACGAAGGCCTTCTTCAAATACATCAATAGCAAAAGGAAGACTAGGGAAAACGTGGGCCCGCTGCTGAATGGGGCGGGTGCCCTGGTGACAAAGGATATAGAGAAGGCAGAGTTATTGAATGCCGCCTTTGCTTCCATCTTCACTGCTAAGGCCAGTCCTGAGGAATTCCAGACCCTGGGGACAAGAGAGGAAGGCTGGAGAAAGGAAGACTCTCCCTTGGTGGAGGAGGATCGGGTTAGAGATCTTTTGTCCAAACTTGACATCCATAAATCCATGGGCCCCGATGGGATGCACCCACGAGTGCTGAGGGAGCTGGCGGATGTTATCGCTAGGCCACTCTCCATCATCTTGGAAAGGTCCTGGAGATCAGGAGAGGTGCCTGAGGACTGGAAGAAAGCCAATGTCACCCCAGTCTTCCAAAAGGGCAAGAAGGAGGAGCCAGGAAACTACAGGCCTGTCAGCCTCCCCTCCATCCCGGGAAAGGTGATGGAACAGCTCCTCCTGGAGGTCCTCACTAAGCATGTGGAGGACAAGAAGGTGATCAGGAGGAGTCAGCATGGATTCACCAAAGGGAAATCATGCTTGACCAATCTGATGGGATGACTGGCTGGGTAGCTGAGGGGAGAGCAGTGGGTGTTGTCTGCCTGGACTTCAGCAAGGCTTTTGACACTGTCTCCCATCACATCCTCCTAGGTAAGCTCAGGAAGTGTGGGCTAGACGAGTGGACGGTGAGGTGGCTTGAGAACTGGCTGGATGGCCGAGCTCCGAGGGTTGTGGTGAATGGTGCAGAGTCAAGTTGGAGGCCTGTGGCTAGCGGTGTCCCCCAGGGGTCAGTCCTGGGTCCAGTCTTGTTCAATGTATTCATCGATGACCTGGAGGAAGGGACAGAGTGCACCCTCAGCAAGTTTGCTGATGATACTAAACTGGGAGGAGTGGCTGACGCACCAGAAGGCTGTGCTGCCATTCAGAGGGACCTGGACAGGCTGGAGAGGTGGGCAGAGAGGAACCTCCTGAAGTTCAACAAAGGCAAGTGCAAGGTCCTGCACCTAGGCAGGAATAATCCCATGCAGCAGGACAGGCTGGGGGTTGACCTGCTGGAAAGTAGCTCTGCCGAGAAGGACCTGGGAGTGCTGGTGGACAACAAGTTAAACATGAGCCAGCAGTGTGCCCTTGTGGCCAGGAAGGCCAAGGTGATCCTGGGGTGCATTAGGCAGGGTGTTGCCAGCAGGTGGAGGGAGGTGATCCTGCCCCTCTCCTCAGCCCTGGGGAGGCCTCCCCTGGAGTACTGTGTCCAGTTCTGGGCTCCCCAGTACAAGAGAGACATGGCCCTACTGGAGAGAGTCCAGCGGAGGGCTACCAAGATGATTAGAGGGCTGGAGCACCTCTCCTATGAAGAAAGGCTGCGAGAGCTGGGCCTGTTCAGCCTGGAGAAGAGAAGATTGAGAGGGGATCTCATCAACGTGTCCAAGTATCTGAAGGGGGAGTGTCGAGAGGACAGGGCCAGCCTCTTCTCCGTGGTGCCCAGCAACAGGACAAGAGGCAACGGGCAGAAACTGAACCACAGGCAGTTCCATCTGAAGCTGAGGACAAACTTCTTGACTGTGAGGGTGACAGAGCCCTGGACCAGGTTGCCCGGAGAGGTGGAGGAGTCTCCTTCGCTGGAGATATTCACAACCCGTCTGGATGCGGTCCTGTGCAACGTGCTCTAGAGGACCCTGCTTGAGCAGGGGGGTTGGACTAGATGATCTCCAGAGGTCCCTTCCAACCTAAACGATTCTGTGATTCCGTGATTCCTTCCTTCCTTCCTTCCTTCCTTCCTTCCTTCTTTCCTTCTTTCCTCATGGTAGGATCTTGGATGGTATTTCAGACCTATCAAAAAAAGGGCAATCAAAGAATCCTACTGTAACATTGATCATTTCTGAAAAAGCCGCTGCCTCATATTCTCTTTTCTACACGACGTGGACAGAAAGGAACATTGTTTTTTCCAGTAATGATATTGGAGGAGACGTCACTTTCAGTTCAGTCTTCTCTGTCGCCCGATGTTACTTGGTTGATAGCTGCCCACCTGCAGATATTAGCTGAAGGCCTCATGTTCTGTAAGATGCAGTATGTTCCTAAGCTGTTTAATCCTGTTGTTGTCTTCTGGCTGTTAGGTACTGTTGGATGTGTCCCAGTAGTTTTCCATGCTCTTGGATCTGTGAGTGCAAAACATGCATTAGATTAATATGGTATCTGTTAACACCTGGACTCCATAAAAGTGAAATAACTGAGGGACAGCTGCTCTTGTTTGGAAGCAAGCCACATATACCATGATGACCGAAAGATTTTAATCCTGAAAACTAGGATCAGGATTTTTCCTGTCCTGGTAGAAGCGGACAACTTGGAGATAGTGTATCTTGAAGAACTTCGGGCAAGAATCTGGACAGGGAGTGTTTCTCTGCCTGTTGCTACCACAGTACGCTCTCATTCGTTCATACTATCGCTAACATTCATTTATCTTGTTATTAAAAGAGCAGGAGAATTGATCCATTAACTTAACACTTCACTGTTAAATAAATATACGTCTCCTCAAACTTCACAGTGTTTTCATAGGACATTTTAAATAGTCACAGAACATTTTGCAATCAGGAAAATTCTGGGAAATTGAACGTTTCCTGTTTTGAGTGCACAGCATATACCTAGTCCCTTGTAATTTCTTACCTAAATTGCACCTTTCACTCTTTCATCCTTTATTCTGGGCCAGGCTTTATGGTTGGACTGAATCAAATAGGATGTTCTGCAGTTTCCCCTCCAGGTGACTTGCTGTGACATGTCACTACAAAGCCAGAGACAATTCAGATATAGGCAGACAAGTGTTGAACCAGCGCTCGATGAAACATTTAACGTCTCCGGCTGACACTTTTCTTCAAGTTTTGTCCTCGTTAAAACCTGGGGTTATCACAAAAGTTTGTCTCAACGTTTCATGATAAAAAAAATTCAGTGCATAGACATTTGGATTTTGGACAACGCGGTAATGTCTAAAGAACAAGAAGTATGACGTTATTTTAACTAGCCTTGACTTAATTTGATTTTGAGTAACTTAAAAAATTGTACCTTTTAGGTAAGCTTGATCCTTGACAAGATCCTGGGCAGAAACTGATAATTAACTGACCATACGGTACATTCTTTAATGTTTTCAGACATCACATTTACAAGTAAATTTACTGTTATGTCCACTTACTCATAAGTGGAATTGAAAGGAAAAGAGATGATCTCATTTAATGTGATTTTGTTTGCTTAATTCTATGTTCTTCAGTGAATGTGACCCTCTGTGTATACAGTCTATGAAGCAAATGCGGTTTAGCATGCAAACGGCTAGCAGCGTGGAAGTCTTTGCCCTTCTTTCTTGGAGGAGAAGAATTAATTGGTGCATCCCAAGTTGCAACTGCAGGGATAAGAATCTTAAAAAAATTACATCCTCTGGCCCAGCATGCCAGACTTTACTGTAGCAGATTTACAGTGTAGGTCCCAGGTCCCAATATAATTCATTTTCCATGTCAACACCTGTTTTTTAAACTTGTCATTTTGCTAAACAACAACAAAAAATCAGAATACCAAGATTCATCTAGGTTTTCTTATTCAATTTCCCACTGGAATTGTAGTCCAACTGGCCTACGTATATGGTATTTCACAGGAAATAATGTTTGAGGATGCATGGGAAAGCGGCATCCCGTTCCTATGCTCTATCCTGTAACTCCCTCATGTGACAGTAGTTTTCTCAATATACTGCAAGACTTAAGCTTTTATTTGCAATTTGGTTTTATCAGGATCTTGAACGGGAATCTTCGCAAGCACTCGGGGCTCGCTGCTGAGGCCAGGGCTGCACGGTTCGGTCCGTGGGTAGTGCTGAATCTGTTCGCTTCCAGCTCACCCAGGGTCTCCAGGTTGACGTGGATCAGGTCTGGACGTGGACTGGCGCTGCAGGAGCTGGTTTACCTGCTACAGTACCTGCTATCTGTCGCAAACTAAATTTGGTCCAGAGAAGTGGTTTTAGTTTAGATCGTTGATTTGTGTCTGGTAAGAGGATTCTGGACCTAGATGCATCTTATCGTCAGACCATAGCCAAAGGGAAGCAAGGTGCTTAAGAGGATGCTCTGTACATGGTTGTACAGGACATGGCTTTGTACAATAGCAAAACTGGTTTTAAAATAAGTTTCTGGAAGAATGGAAGTACGGCCATGTTTGGAAAGGCCTCTCTGTTATGAAGATGCAATTGATCTGTAGATGGATACACATCAGAGTTAAAAGGGACGTGAATATTGAAATGATTTAATCTGAAAATAATTGAGAATGCAAAGCTGAAGTCCATCAAGGATAGGAATGTAAAATATGCTTTTTTGCTCTTTAACTTATTTTGAGGAAGTTCTTGAAATAAAGGGGTGGAATTTGCTGAACTGATCATTCTTTTGCCTGAATATTTTGAAGCACGGAGAAGCCTTCATAGAATTGTCAGAGTTCAGAATCGGCCAGGCTTCTGAGAATATGTTTTAATACTGTTGATAGTTCTTCTTTATGCATGTAGTTTCCCTAAAGAACAAGCAAAGACAAGATAAAGAATCAAGTATTCAGTTGAACTTTTTAATTTGTATGTTCTTAGAATAACTTCTCTTTTAAAAAAGGATATATAGGTAACTGACACCTATTTTCTTTCAGTGGCTTAAGTGCTCTAAATTTTAAAATGGACAATTTCAAATTTCAGCAGTAGATCCAGTACCATTAACACTGGTTCCTGAATTTGTGATAGAGCGTGTATTATGTGTATATATTAACATTATTGCAGTGACTACTACCCAGTTTTCTGAAATGTTCAATTTTGTACTTTAAAAGACTGAATGACAATAAAATACCTATACACAAACATATCCATACCGTAGGAATTTGTTAGGCTCATTGCTCTCAGGAATGTCTAATAAGGTAATGATGTTGCCTAGCTTCAGTTCTGTCGTGGCAGCTCTCAAAATACTGAGGAGAGCCAGGAATGGCAATTACCATTCCTCTGCTCCTCTCCCTGCACAGCTCCCAGGACTCAGAGGCACGGCTTTGATGATTAGAAAGGAAAAAAAAAATTGATTATCTTAAACCTCTCTGCAAAGGCTATTGCTCTCTTTGCAGTACTGTTTCAGGTGCTATGTCAACTATGGCTAGCCGTAGCTCTGCAGGGAGTGCAGTGATCTTGGGTTTCGTATGTAAATTTATGCAAAGGGCTTCTGCAGGCTTAGCGTGTGTTGTTCTCCGCACATACCACAAGGCACTTTGTACTGCTTGATGTGGCAAAGGGAAGAGAGATCCCTGTCTTTCACGCGGCAAGAGGGAAGCCTGATGAGTGCATATAAACAAAACAAACACGAGAACCCTGAACCATCATTGTTTTTGAAAGTTGGTAGGACTAGAAATTCTCCTGCAACAAAGTTCTTCTACCATTAGCTTTGTTTTTATTTTTATTTTTATTTTTTAGTGGGACGCCTTCCTCTAAGGTCCCGAGAAGTGTTCTGTCTGAATCCGTGTCCGCTCTGAAAGGACAGAAGTAATAACCTAGAAGTAATATCATGTTAGGCTGTTCTTCATCTTGTCTCAATGTCATCGTTGAGGAAATAAGGAGAGAATTTGATCTTAATATTTTTAAGCTTCTTTATCACTCTCATTACAGTATGGCTCAACTGCCTATCAGCATGGAAATCACATCTACATCTTTTTTTTTTTCCACTTGCAGATGTATTTGTTTCCCTTGCACTTTCTAACGACAGTAGACTGTCGGTCGCTAATGGCAGTAGATAAACACCTCTCTGTGCCTTTTTACCCTTCTTTAATAAATTTTCCTTCTGCCCTAACCCCCTCCCGAGCGTTGCCTGGTTGCTCACCTGGCTCTGTTGGGTTGTTTGCCGTAACCACATTCACCCTCAGTGAGAGCTTCTCCAGATGCCTCTCGCTCCTGTGTTTTTACAGCACTCCTGAGCAGCTAACGCTTTTTTTGCCTTTGTTACAGTATATGATCAGTATTTCTGTGTTCTGGACGTCATGTGTGAAAGGAGAAAGTGTTGAACAGAATTCCCCTATGTTTGTAGAGTATGCTTTTAACTTGTTGTGTACATTATGAACCTCAGCTGCTGGGGCGCCTGAAGGAAACGAGAGCTGGCCAAAGAATTAGAGCCAGGACAAGAATGAGGCCTGCTTCCCACAGACGTAAAACATTAGTTACCCTAAGGGAGTCCTTTGAGCTAGCGGGATAGATGCTGATATTGCCCTGTAAATGGGAATGAGAGAGAGGTTGGAAGAGATTCTTTGTCGTTTTGAATCTGTAATGTTTTTTAATAATAGATATTGTATTGCTTGTTTGTCAAATGCTTACAGCGCACATAGAGCTGAGTTAGAGAAGGAAGCGGTTCTTGCCCTGCAGCGCACACAGGCGGTATCCTCTCAGAACCTGCACCCTGAGCCGTAATATCACGTTAGCACAGTAATCACAAGATATGGCAAAAATAACAAATTCTCGCAGTGAGCCCCACCAATTTGAGCCGTCAACTAGATGGTCCAAACTTAGGAGCTGTTCATTCACAACTGCTGGCAAATTTGGAGAGTTCATCTATAGAAACCAACAGGGAAGCTCTCGGGGGTGATTTCTTTCTGCAGTTATATCTTGGATTCCCCCCACCTCCCAAAGTGCTCATCTCACTAATCGACATAGGCTATTCGGAGCTCTTTAAAAAATGCCGCAAGAGATGAGGGCCAGATCCCAATTGCTGGAGCTCTAGATGTTTGTCTTGTATAGTTGCCTTGAGAGATAAACGGTGCTTTGTTGCTTCAATCGTGATGGAGAAGTTGAAACTACAGAAGGAAAAAGCTAGTAAAAAGCAGATGGGAAAACACTGGCACTGGCTCTGAGTAACCCTTAATCATCCTTCCCCCCCCACCACGTTCTTGATAAAAATAATTATTAAAAATAGGCCATTACTCTTCGGAAAAGGTAATCAATGTAGCTCTGCGTTTTTGCCAGGCTAAGTTAATCTCATCTCTTTCCAAGATGATACTATTTTCTTTTGAAACCAGGATGATTTAAGCCTGATATTTGAAAAATGGGTGGTGATTGATTAGTCGTCAGGCTAATAATGGATTACATCTGCATTTTTCCCTCCATCTTTATCATATTTTACATAATTCATTTAGCTCAATTGGACATTAAACTTTTTTCCCTGCCACAGCTACAGCAGATTCACCTGCCTCTGCCTGGGTTCCCTTGAGCTTCCTCTGCCCTTGCTCACTGCTGTTCAGAAATCCCAATTCCCCCCTTGCAAGGCGAGAGGACTGTCTACCACCTATGCCCCCTATTATTTTTTCTGGCTGTAGTTTAGTGCGTGCATTACAGCAAGGCCTGAGGTAGTAATGCTCATCAGGTTTCTGATGTGGTTCATGCTATAAATGCGGGAGATAATGATTCCTCTTAAAAATATTCACTTTAAGGCATATAAAAGGGTGGTAGAATTAAGTGACTTCTCATGTGTCCCATAGGATGTGTCTTAGAAATGCAAATTATTCTAGTCCGTCTCAGTGTGAGACAGCTGAAACTATTCCTTACACGGCCATTTCATCTACTGGGACCTCATGGCAAGGAGTTTCCCAGGCATATCTGCTCTATGCACACTTCTTGTTCACAGAACAAACTACTTTCAGGTGGTTCAAAGGCTGATGACAAGCTCATCAGGGCAGCATCAACCGCAGCAGCGCCAAAGGTGCCCAGGAAGGTTGCTGACTACTCCAGTGGCTAATCCAGACTCACTGCTGTGTTGCTGCAGAACGTTCTTCCATGACAAAGCTAATGAAGGCTCATGGATCCGGATGATGGGGAGATAGGGACTGTGCGATGCAGCTCTTCCTTAGCCTTCACGTGTAATTAAACTGGTTTGGGTATATCTTGTGTGTTTACACCATAGGTGTCAACTACAGTCTCTATTCCCTAAATCCTTTGTCACACTGAAGTGAACGCTATTCCCAAAAGTAAAGGAAAAGGAAAATAATAACCAAACTTCATTCCAGTTAGCAAAGAGGATGCTAGAGCTTGATTCTGTTTCCGCTGAGGTTGATGAAAATCTCAGTATAGTCACATAATCTGCCTTTACTAGGTGTGGATTCCGTTTAAGCACCTAACCATCTTGCAGATTAAAAATATTCCCAAACCTAAAAAATGAGTGCTACTTATTCACTCCCTATTTTACCTTTTAAAAAATATTTGCAGAATGTTGCAAAGCAACTAGAGGCCCGCCTTCAGAATAAAAATTTGAAGGGAATGCTCCTGGGAGGAGTTACTGCAGTTTCGGTTAGATGAAGCCGTTTGACTGCAGTTCAAATATCACTGATCTATCAGCAGTAAATTTAGAGGTGTATTAATAAGGAAGAGACACAATTATTCAGATACAGTAATTTTCAGGAAATAGTGGTGTTTGGTAGCATTGTTAGTCGTCATTAATATTTACAGGAGAAATGCAGATTTCAAAAAGGAAAGAAGGAAAAGCTTTAAACCAACTTCCTGGAAATTATATAAATATGCTAATTCCTGATGTTGAGATCAGTAAATACAATCTTTGTATTATAATTACTTGTATAACAATGGTTCGTAAGTGCCATCTGAGATTGGGATTGTGTTGTATACGAGGCTGCACATTACCATTTAGTGGGAGACGTGCATTAAGAAGGCAAGTTTTAAAGAGTTGAGGTCTGGGACTGTGATGGGAATTAAAGGACTCGCAAAGTCATGTGGAGACTGGAAGAGAGCCAGTCTTTGAATCCAGACTAACTGAATCCTTGCATAAATTCTTAACAAGGCTCTCTTCCTCTTTTAATTACTTTAGCACGCACACTCAAAAAACTACAGGCGTATTTATACAGCATGGGAAGAAAGTCTTGCCAGTTTTATGAATCATGCTATGTGCTCTTTGACTAGCTGACGTAATAGCACTGAGCCTCCTCTGCCACAGCATAAAATGCAGTGTAAAGGAGGATCAATGCAACTGAAATCTGCACCACTTTTCCACGTTTCCTACTTGGATCTCATTGTCTCCTCCTTTTAAATGCAGGAAAATTGCTCAAGCCCTGATGGTCCAGCTTATTGTTCAGTAAAATGTATCATAAAACAGTCTTTGTAGTGTGGCAAGAAACAAAAAGAAGAAAACTAAGAGGAAGACTAAGACTTCCATTAATAACTAAAATAACTGCAAAAGGAAAGAAAAAAACCCAAAAGCTCCTGTACAGGATTCAGTGTGATTCCACTTTAAAGCTTTTGAAAGTGGCTTATGGCCAGAGGGAAATGAGTTAGTTTAACATATGACTTACCCCTTCTTCTTTAAATGGCATGTAGCTTCAAATTAGCCTTGAGCTCAGCTACGTTCCAGGGTTGTTTGTCCTTACCCCAAAGTAGTTATCCCGCATCTCCAGCTCACTTGATTTAGAGAAGGTACGTAATAGAGATGGCATCAAGTGAAAAAGTCAGATGTAAGAGCTGGCTCATTTACAAAATCCTTTTGGTTATGCTTGTAGTGTAGCAGCTGCATAGATACCAATATTAATTAACACATTTAGTAATAAGGTAACAGACAGAATATGCCGAGGCTGATAAAATACCTGTAGGCATGTGCTGATGTGTGTCCAGAAGAAGCCTGTGCTTTCTTCGTTCTGATTGCAGGTGCAGTCTGCTGCCTTTTCACGGCAGTCTAGTAAAATATGCTATTTTTGTGTTTCATTTTATGCACAGCTTATGTTCATACCAGGCATCTGGGAGGAAGTTGATAAAAAGTCTGCTGACTTTGGACAATAATAGCTAGTTGATCTTGCCACTAAGAAAGACCACAAACTCTTGGGAGCAGGACTGTCTGCTCCTGCTTGTTCACTCTGCTCCGGGACCAAGCTTCCCCAGCCCTACCGGGGTAGCTACTGTATCAAAATTAATTCCTAGAAGGGAGAAAATCAGAGCATTTTCCTCATTCTAATGCAGCTATTCACTCTCCCTTAATCAGGGCCAGTGGGAAAGCCAAAGTCAGCTCTGCAGTTGCAGTCGCTTGGAGGCAGGGACAGTGTCTGACCAATGTTTGCATCATATCTATTTCAGTGAAGCGTTCTTGGTGTTACTGTGAAACATTAGCTGGATCATACTAGTACTTAAGAGAGAAGTGTCACGTTGAAAATTCATTGACACAAATGCCGATGCCATCAGGAGGAGCTGCAGAGCACCGACTGAAGTGTCTGCGGTAACTACACTGATTTGGGTTATGTGCATTCTTATCCAGATGGGCTGTCAATTGATCTAGTTCAAAATTACCGTGTTACCTAAGTTGTAATTAAGGAGCGTTTATTGAATTGAAGTGAGGTATGTTTGACAGATACAAAACAAGCCTGAAGACAGACATAGTCTAAAGCAAACAAAATTTAAATGGCACTATCAGCCAAATTACCTCTATGGGCAGAAAGAAGCAGGAGTAAAATACCCAACTATATCACAGTCATCTTAGAGATTATAACATTATGAGTGTATTGGATGGATACCTGTGGTTTCTGAAGTGGAGTGTTGATAATGATAGACGTAATCTTTGAAGAAAAAAGAGAGAGGATGATGAGGTGTGGAGACCTGTTCCGGAAGCTTGGAATTAAGCTGAGGAACATTAGGATCTATCTATATGCACGTAGTCCGTTCCTCTTCCCTTTACTGGGGCGGGAGAGTATGACCCAACTAAAGAAGAAATCCCGTTTGATCGTGCGCACCCCACCCCCTCCTTGCTGCTGTATGCCAACTTTGCTGAAATCTCTGCTCAGCTGAGATTCGAACGTTTAACCTCTCTGAAGGTCAGGCTGAAGGGCTTACTTGTAATAGTAGGTGACTGGATTTGATGACTCTTCCAGTCTCATAGCCATGATGATCACCTTTTTTTTCCCGTTCCAAATTTGCTTTATTGAGATCCAGGTCAAACCACGCCACAGTTCAGAGCATAGCTGTCGTATTGAGGGTTTTTTGTTTGACCTTGTAGTTTGCACAGGCTGAAGTTTATATAAAAAGAGCCAGATGAAAGCGAATTAGGTGGGTTCAGCTGAACAGAGAGTTAAACAAAGACATTCTTGGTCGTATTCCGCACCGGGAGGCTGAGGCCTGATGTGGATATCGTCACTGGGCTTTTTGCAAGTCTATCTCAAATAATTGATGCTGAGAGCTTATACATTGCGGGCTAGATCTCGGAAGCAGTGATTACTTTGTTTCTGTGATTGCTCTGTATTCATCTCTTCAGATTGGAGTTTTGACATTTTAGTTCTCCTCCAAATGAACCTAAAGATGGCATTATACTTGTACTACGATAGTATTTGGCAGGCCATTGCTTTCTACTTGAGAAGGCAACGGACGCTTTCAGATCTTAATTCCTCTGTTTGCTAGATGACCCCACACATTTTCTTGCCTGCGTTCTTTCTTGCGTTTCATTTACATGAAAGAAATAAAAACTAACCAAATATAAAAAAAAGTCATAGACACAACATCTGACTGGTGTTTTTATTGATTCTCCTTTATCTTTGTGATTCTCCTTTAAAAAAAATATCCTATACTGTAATCTCACACCCTGGTACAAATTGGAAAAAGCTTATGTTGGCTTTCATAACTCTGAACACACATCAGCAGAGCTGGTTTGAGGATTTGACTTTCCCTGTATTTTGAAACTTTATTCAGGAGATTTAAAGGAGAAGTAAATGCTTCTGTATTGGTAGTTAATGCTTTCTTTCCGTTATTGTGGCAGCAATTATGTAACCAAAATTATGTTTCGGCATCCTTGACGCTGCCTTCACTGATTTTTGCGGTGGTTCATGTTGCGTATTCAGATTTCTTCTACTCCTCTTTTTTGTTTGGGTTTTGTATTAATACTGAGCAGGCACGTTGGAGGCATAGTCCTCTTAGCTTTCCTTACAGAGATAGTCCCTGTGCACTTCTGACTCAGCAGGATGAGTAAGGTTATCCTCAATATGGCTATTAATGAACGTACGGTCATAAGGTAGTGCATGTTCTGCACTAACCTTAGGCTTCACGTTAACAACAGGAGTAGGCAGAAGTAAAGATCCAGGCTACAGATCCCTTCCTGGTCTCTGTGAGAAGGCAAAATATGAGCACAATCCATATTCTCAGAGGATACTGGTAGCAGAATTTGAAATATCCGCTTTTCTCTTTTTTGTTTATATTTTCTTCTGAACTGTGTTTTCTTTAAAAATTGCATAGTATCGTTGGTCTTCGAGTCAGCATAGTCATCAAGAGACTGGTAACCTAATATACAATAACTTGCATTTATTTAAATATGTGCAGTTACTATGTCTGGCATCAGTGGGTACCCAGCATGATGTGATGTGCTTGCTTCCTTGTTTGCAAACGTACAGAGGTAATGCCTTTTCTTCCCAACGTTGACAGGGCGACACCATTGCCTCCTGTGACTCCTGTGGGGTGGTGAAACTGTGGGACATTCGGAAGTTGGTTCCCATGGCATCCATAGATGCAGGCCCACGTGCTGCCAACGAGGTCGTCTTTGATCCCTCTGGTAGGATTCTTTAACAGCTTTTTCTACTTAAAACGTATTGTATTTTGAGATCTTTCTAAAGTAATTCTGAAACTAGATGGCTTGTGTGAAACCACACAGGTTTGTTATTTTAAAGAAGCTACAACTGTGCCAACTAATGGTCAGTATGTTTTTTTCCTATGGACTACATGGGCAAACTGGACTAACGGTCCATTTATATAAAATGAAAAATGTGCTATCACAAAACGTGCAACTGATTGCAAAGAAGTTGCATGAGATACAGAAACGATGACTGGGGGTAGAAAACTGAGAGAGATTACCTGTGTTCTACTGATGTTTATTCTCCGCTCCTATTTGCTCTTTTATTGCTTATTCCATGGTTTCATTTCATAACCAATCTTACTAAGTCCTCCTATAATTACCCCAGAACTTCACTGTGTTGAAAAGATTGCCTTCTATGCACAAATAATTGAGGTAACCAGTTATTTTTCACCATCAACCCTGTATTCTTATGTCAGCGATACTGTGAGTGAAGGTACGTTTCTATTTTAAGTGGGGCTGTTGTAAAACAGTATAACATTTTTTTTAAGCAATATTAAATCTTCTATTCCAAAGTGTGGACAAGCATTCATATTACAGCACAGAATTAGATCCCAGCTCAGTGAATCATTCTTATACAAGGTAGTATAATATGATACGATACAATATAATAATATGTAATATATGTAATAAATACGTATAATTTTATTGAGGCATATTTATGCGAATGCATTATATGTTATGCATACATATTATAGGCATAAAATATAATGCATCAGTAAAATATGAGAGAGAATGAAAGAGTCATTTTACCAATAATAATAGTATGATATTTTGTCATAATGGCCCACACACTGTGGAATGCATAATATCAATCTGTTGAGTCGCGTGGCAGAAAACTTGGCTATCAATTCTGTAGTATTTGCATAGGGATTTCCCAGAGCTCTCTATTGTATCATTAAATAAGGTATTTTCATTTCCAAGGGAAAAAAAAATACATTGACGCTGTCCATTTTTGACAGCTACCCAAAGACAAATTTAAACGCTATTCTGTATACGTATGTGATTTGGAACAAGAGCTCATTTTTTCACGAGCAGGATTTGAAGAAGTTTTGCATTTTTGCATCTGGAATATAATGGTGGGTCATTTGCAAAGGAATCACATCCCTGCAAAATGCAGTAGCAATATTTTTAGCCAGATGGGAACTTTCCAGTAGAAGGGTTATCAGCTTTAGGTAATCTAAATGGGCAAAATTTCCCATCATTTGGATAAAATCCAAAACTTTCTCTGCAGGAGTAACCACACAACAGAGATATCAAATTGGGATGAATGACCACAAAGAGGCATAGTATAGCGGGATGCAATCATGTCTAGCTAAAGATATGAAAATAGCTAGCTAAAAGAGACTATTACAACTCGTACTGTTTGAACAGCGACAGCGCCTACATGACCTAATTACGGATACTGGCCGAGTCATACCAGGCACTGCAGAGATACCAGCACACTAATAGCTATTTGTTACCGGAAAACATTTAATTTGCTTCGTCTAGTGCAGTGGCTGGAAGGAATGCATTTTCTACATTGCCTTTGGGTGAAATGGTATTTCTTCTGTAGCTGCCCTAGCTTGGGTGCAACTGTTTGGGTTACTGTTAGCAATGCAGTGTAGGACTCGCCTTGAGGTGAGTCTCTCTGGGGCCCTGGCTGCTTGGGTGTTTAATTCATGTTGCCTCCCTGTTGTCACAGCTCTTTTTTGCTAATTCCCCCATGAGCTAAACCTGAGTAATCCTAAAATGGCCTGTGATACATCAGTGAGAAAGGCCGAATGATGTGGGTTGTCTGCCACGGCAGAGGGCTAGCAAGGATGATCTGGGAGGTTCCTGCATCGTCTGAACTGCAGTTAGGAAAAAAACAAAAAACACTTATTCATCAATATGTAGGTTGGGTCAATCTAAAACTATTCAGTCAGTCATCTGAATGGAGTTAGCTAAAAATAATAATCATGTTAAAATAAGGCAAACAGCCCAAAAGCCCACCCACAACAAAATAAATGGTGATGAGAAAATATATCCAATGTTTAACTAACAGGCTGATGGGCATGGGACCTTGGACCTGTGTCTGAGGAAGCTTGGATAGATTTTCCTGACCTTATCGAAGTGTGGCTTAATTACAGACTGTATCTGTCAGTCTCTTCTGGTGATGTTATAGCACCTGATGTAAAATACTTGAATACACTAATAGTCATGCGCACAGGAAACACTACACCGCTATAGGTGGACTTAATTACTAGATTAGAGAGCCATGCTTGAGCAGTTTTTTTACTGCCCAGTAATGATTTAAATTATAGTTAATAATGATAGAAGGATTTTATGAAAAGATGGGCAGGATCAGCAAACAAGATTGAGGTCAGAGATAATAAGGCCCCAACTAATGGAAGATTTTTGTTTGGTTTTCCTCTGTATTGTTTTCTAAGTAATTATCCTTGCAAATGTAATGTAGACAGAAACATCTTTCATTTTGTTTGAAAGTGGTAATATCTTTTGTCAGGGTGACATACACTGGCTGGGAGTTGCCTAGCAAAGAGACAGTACCAAGAACGAGCTTGTAAAGTTGCTGGGAATCATCGGATGGCCTCATTGTGGATGGCCCTTGCTGACTCTGGTGATCTTCAAGCTACTCTTGGCAAAAATGTTGGACCACATAGTCATTTTCTTCTCTGTCAGAGCTGCCCTGAGCTCTTAAAGAAGTTGATGAAAAATGTTGGGCATAAAGCTTTCTGCTTCAGCTACTCTGGTTTCTTTCGCCTTTGCCTTTCTTTCAGTCAGCTTAGCGGTGGACAGTGCTACGTGGTGTACTTGTGAATGCAAAGAAATTAACGGCAGGATTGCTAAAGCATTACGCTCTGTGTGGGTTTCCTTCTTTCCCTCAGTCTTTCTGCAGCTGGCTCGTGGTCATTGGGTGGGAGGTGGTGATGGAGCCGGCCGGGACTCAGCCCGCTGTGGGCCCTGGTCAGTATTGTGCCTAATGCCACAAGTACAAAGGAGCATGTTCTTTCAATTGTAGGTGCTGTGAATGGTCTCAAAGAAGGGACCAATGTGCAAGGCAGGGGCCACAATGTTTGTAAATTATTTTTTTTAAGTATATTCAATTTTATCTCCTCATAGGCAAATTTAACCGAGCTTTCCCTGTACTTAAATTCTTGTGTAGCATTCGCAAATCTCTTACCACACTTTTATTTGTCTTCACCTTCAGTGTTTCCAGTTGCTGTTTAGAAAAATGTACCTAACATGATTATTCACAACATAGCATTGGGTAATATATAAGACTCAGAGAAGCTGCCGAGGTTTCTGGTTTACAGGCTAAGACATTTATTATTATCGTGATGTATTAGAAGCCCCAGTAGCCCAATTAGAAACCCCAACTTCCCACAATACAGCAATAGCAGTCCATAATTAATAGCAGTTACAAGAAGGTCAAGGGGAAGTAAACAATATTTGGAAAAATATAGGGCTGTTAGAAATTCTGAGATTTGCAGATAGGATGAGGTGGTGATGTTTAACCTGCTTCCGTCCAAGCTGGGCACAGTGCTACTCTCGATGGTAAAGACACGCGGAGGGTTTTGTGATTCCTACCAGGCTACAAACAACTGGCTTTATAATGTATCTGGACATCTCAAAGGGCAATATGTATCTATGTTATGTAGAGGAAGAATTGTTAAAAGATGTCGCCTTGTGATACAAGTGATTTATTTTAGGAGATAGGAATTCTGGAGGTGGGAGAAAGGGAAGCAGAAGAAACGTTGCATGAAAATTGACTATTTAATAACCAGTACCACTTTCAGCTGTGGTGAGGTCAGGGTAAGGACTTGGCAATGCTATCCAAAAGCAAGGTTAATTTGTTTAATTATACTATCACATGACACATTATACAGAACCGTTGCTATGAGCAAACCACTACTCCAGCGGGTCACAGAACTGCTTACTATTCAGGCTTGATTTATTTTTGATGTTAAACTCTGGGCTCGTGAATTTGTGTCTCTATATTATCTGTCCTTTCCTGAATACAGAATTAAACTTGATGAGATTTCCTGGAGTGCCACGGGTGAAGCGTCTTCAGTATTTGCACGAGACATTATTTGGGCTATACCTGCTAATGTTAAGGCTACAAGCAGTCCCCACAGGCCTCCTGAGGGATGGAGGCGCGGAGATTAAATGGCAGATTGTTAGAATTTCTGCTGATAATTGAGCCTTCGGTTGAAGTCTCGGAATTACAATTTTCAGATTCCTTATCTGATAACAATTTATATGCTCAGAACAGAGCTGGCAGAGATAATCCTTGTGGAAGGAGGAAAAAAGTTCAGAAGTGTAAATTGTTTTAGTAAGTTCATATGGTGCCTAATTGAGTATATATTCTATTTCTTAAAAGAAACATAAATAATACCGACTTACTCTATGACAGTTTCATTTATTTAGAGGTTTGGTCCTGCAGTAAGCTGCTCACCCAATTCCTCTTTGATTTCCTCAATTTCAGTCAGATATTTGGCTGCACAGACAAGCTGATATTGAGGTGCACAGACAAGCTGATATTGAGGTATACGGTGTCTGTCTTTCTCCTTTTTTCTCTCTCTCCTTCCTGTTTTTGTTTAATTCGTGCATCTCAGGTGGCAATGAGTAGTTCAAGTTTAATCTTGACCAGCCAGGGGATTTTCTGGCCTGGAGCAAGCTCTCCTTTTCTGGGAAGCAGCACAGTGGGTTTGGGCATTAGGTGCCGGGTGCGATGAGGGAGGTGGGAATCCATCTGCTCCTTGCACATCTCAGAAAGGGACTGTGGCCCCCTGAGATGAATTCCTGTATCCAGAGAACAGAGGCAGGATGGCATCTTGACCATTTATCTCACTTTTTTGCTGTTCTTGAACTTTGCTTTTTTTCTTATGTTTGTCGCCCTCTTGCTTACAGCTGAAGTCAGGCTTCACGGGACAAAAATTCTCTAGTGCAGAATTTACCACGGTAATCTTTTTAGCAGCATCTGATTTTTGTCTGTGTAGTGCAATCATATGCTGACGTTAACGTGTGTTTTTATCCCTATGACCCACGTTTCTGACTACAAAGCTTTCCTCATTACAACGCTTTGTTGCCCTGCATTCTTTAATCTCTCAAGCAAATTATATGATAGCATAAATTGATTCCTGAGGGTGCCGCCGCCTTCTTTGTGGTTCAACGCCTGGGTCCCTACCTCATCTCTGAGTATGTATGTGCCATCGCGGGCAAAGCAGTCTGGACTTGGGGAATTTTTGTTCAATTTAATATATTGCCAGTTAAAACAAACGCCTGATCACTGATTTGGATATTGAGAAAAAAATCAAACAGAAACAATTAAACACGTGCTTAAGTATAGGCCTTTTCTCCCTCTTTCCCAGGCTTAAGTTAGCCAAACACCTCTCCTCCCCCCTTCATAGTTTCAGTCCCCTTGTTTTCACCACAGGTTACGCTCCGTCCATCTCAGTTCCTTCAGCAAGGCGACGGGTGACGCAGGAGGCTGAGGTTGTGTATGTAATGGCTGCGCCGTGCTTCTTACTGGTTTCTTACTGCTCATCTGTGCTTCAACTCCTCTGTTCTTCTTACCGTCACTGCTTCGCCGTAGGTTGCCCAGTGGGCTGCAGCCCTGCAGGCGCCCGTACCTTTATTCTGCAGGCCCCTAAGCAGGAACTGAGGGGGGGGGGGAGGGCACATAAATTGGGCACTCACGTGTGAATTAATAGGGTGCTCATACGTAAATTAATTGGGCATTCATGCATAAATGAATAGGGCACTCGGACATGAACCTTCTGGGCGCTCATGCGTGAGCGCAGTAAACTGGCATTTTCAAGCCAGTATGCAAAGGGACCTTCATATATCGATATAGATAGCCACAACTATAAATCTTTGGACTCGTACTGGCACTTGCTTTTCTCTCCAGAATTTAGACAACTCCTGATTCTGTTTTTTAATCACTTGTGACTTGTTTTGTCTTAATCACAGAGACTTTCAAGGACATCCGGTGTTACAGCTCTGCCTGGCAGGATGGCCAAGTGATCAAGCCGTGTTTTTAGAACACATCTGTCCACTTTTTTGGAAACCTTTGCTCTTTTATCAGAACATTGAGACTCATTTCTTCCCTCTTTTTGCTTTTTTTCTCTTTAATTCTCCTCCTTTCCTTCCACCCTTTATCATATTGCTAACCCAGTATTTTTTGCCTTGCACCTCACACTTGGCTTGACGGGTGGAATTAGCCTGGTTTGCTTCTCTTTTGGGCGTTTCTCAGGTCTATTTGAAAAGCATAAGCTATCCGCTTGTACATCATTGCTGTTCTCTCTTTTCTACCATCAAGAATTGTTTCATGTCTGTCCTGTCAGAAGCCCGTTTTTCACTCTGGGTCTGGACAGTTCAGAGAGACTTGTTCTGGTTCCCAGGAATGCTATATTCAGGATTGTAAGATCGATACCTTTTTGCTGCATCCTCACTTGCCCTATTTTATACAGACTAAGGATTCTCATGCTCTGTATATCTTTACTGTAATTGGCCCACATTCTTATGAATTTTGCCTGATGGGCACAAATGCGGCCACCTGCATTCTTAGTTCTCCGTTCTTTGTTTGATGCCTGGCATTTTTAGTTTTTCCACTTCCTTTGGCTCATACTCATCTGCAAGTGCTCTGCGACTGCTGTGCCTCTGAGCGCTGTTCTCGCTGTGCCTTAGCTGCCAGACCAGCGCAGGATGCAGCGCTGCAGCAGCAGTGGCCCAGGCAGTGATCGGTCAAGACAAATTCTCCCTACTTCCTTCCGAAAGAAAGTAGGCCTAAACACAGAAATCAGTTTGATACTCGAGTATCAAACTTGAAAATTTTCCATAATGCAGGAACCATGGCTCGCACAAGGTTAATGGGATAAGGAGGGTGGAAGACTGTTCCTCCTCTCTTCTTCCCTCCTCAGATTGTTCTTAAAGTCTGTATTACGAGTGTTTGGTAGGTGTCTGAATATGCATCCCTCTTTTAGACTGATCTGCAGGAAATAAATTTTCAGATCCACCATTTATTGACTGAGCTGTTCAGAGAAAGACAAGAGATTTTCAAAACTTATGCCTCAGATGGAGGGAAAGGGTGGTGGGCTGATGCACCTCGTCCATGCTAATAGAAGGCCTTTGTGCTTTGCCCTTCAAGCTCAAATCCCTGCTTTGACTAAGCTTGACAGTAAGCGAATGCTGTTGCCCCAACTGTGTGCTCTTAGAAAGTAATGCAAGACAATGCACCAGTATTGATGTTTTGTCCCCAGGAAGCCTCAACAGCCTGTTTGTTTGAAGGCGTGAATCCATTAGTGGATTCCCTGGAGAAATTCCCTTGTCGTCTGAGTTCGTTCGCACAGTCCCGGACCTGTTTTCTAGTCCTGACCGTGCTGCTTAGTCCTGAAGTCGTCCCAGCACCGTGATCACGTCAGCCCTCTTTCTCTGAGGAGGGCTTACGACATCTGTTGACCATCCTTAATTATTCCTATGGTCAGCGTGGGAGTAAAAGGATGTTCTGTAAAGGCTACGTTATTCAATGATAATTACTTGTCTTGCAGTTCTCACTTCTCCCCTCAGTGCTGCTGTATTACATTTGTCTCTTCTTCTCAACATTTGTTTTCTTGACTGTAAAATTCTCTAATTCGAAGCCAGTGGGTAGATTAGAGCTTAGATAAATATGAGCTGGTTGACAGATCATTTTGTCTCCTTGTTTCATGGTATATGCAACTATCACTCTCCTTATTTCTGACTGTTGCAGTGTTTCAAAAGGGAAGGCGTTGGCAAGGATTTTTCTCTCTGTGCTGATCAGCAGAAAGGCTGTGCCACACTATCTCTGCTGTGCCATGACCGTTTGTCAATAGTTAAATATGTAGACAGAAAAGAAGAGGGATTCTTAAAATATATGACTCAATTTCTAGGACACACAAAATTTAGAATGCATGCAGTATTTGTACTTTGGAAAGGAAAGGGAGGTGGCTTAGAAACCCCTTATTGTACATTTTTTGCCTTAGATGCAGGGTAGTATTTTGTCTTTGCGTGTGTTTTCTTTGCAGAGCTAATGAGGTTGGGGACCGCCTATGACTGCCAGCAATTGCTTTGAGCTCAGAGCACTTTGAAGAGATTAGCCCCATTGATATTCTCTTTGTCTTTGTTAGAGAGGAGCACTTCCTTCCCTCGGGTGCAAGAGGGTGGACAGCTATTTAACAGAGCCAGCCTTTTCCATGTAGTTACTGTAGTACTAAATATTCCCCCCTCGCATGCATATATCCAGCATAAAAACAGTGTTCTGGAAGCCGGTGTTGTGCCTCTTCAGAGCAATATATTGACCTTTCAGGTTTTTTTTTTTTTTTTTGAGTGTTATTCTTTAAGGAGGAGCAGCAGTCTCAGCTGTTGAGGCAGCTGGCCAAACTACAGTGATGATCAAATTGTTTGTTCCTAAAGTGAAAGGAGGGAACGTCTACATGGTTTTGCCGTCGTCGCGTTAAACTAATGCAAGCTGGAAGTGATTGGAGGTTTGAGCATCCCAAGCGGGACATAACTGATCAAAATTTGGATCCTCCAGCAGCTATTCACAAACTGAGTAAAAATGTTTTTCGATAGGGTGGGTTTGGATTTTTTTTTTTTTTAATAATCCTGCTAAAACTAGGCCCAAGGCTTTTAAAATATGAATGTGTTCAACATTTTACTTCTGGCATTTACTGCTCTTGTGAATTACTTAGGTCCATGTGTTCTATTTTATATTGTTTGTATTAATTCCAGCTCACAGAGTGCTACAATTAGCAAATTCCCACTTTGAATGTATTATTACAAGAGAATTCCTTCCTTTCTGTCAAACTGCATAGTTTCACCTCAAGCCTGGCTTGACCATGAGAGCTTCATCTCCTGATTAGTGTATCCCTGCAGACAACCAGGCGCTACAGACCCCTGAAGGTCACCATATCCCTTTTTCTGTGAAAGCTCTACTGAAATATCAACAGCTCTCCAGGTTATGTGATTTGAGTGAAGAGTGCTGTATTATATGCAAAGAAATGAATCGATACTGCAGTCATCCCTCATATGCTTTAGTGAAAATAAGAGATTATGAAATAAAATATTAAATAGGTCTAGTATTTGTGGGGTACTTTCTGTAGACTGAATGCGTGAGGTTGAACAAACTTGATGGTGTTCCCTGCCTGCATAGATCAGGAAATCTGTGAGGAGACAGCGAGTTGCATCTTTGTCGCTGTTGAATTTAGCCAGATTTTAACCACTAAGCAAGAGTCATTGGTTAGCTAAAACCGTCCAAAATTGATGAGTGAGGGTGGTACTCATGCTTATGAAAAGAAGATACTGGACTTCTTAGTCTATGGGAAGCAAATACTTAGGGAACGGGAGAGAAAGTCCATTGAGGTTTGATTCTTTGGAGAAAAAGAAAGAAAGAGAGGGGTTGTGACAGCCTAAATGAATTAAATACTTTGTTTTGAGTTTAAGTTAATTTTGTCTGAGTTTTTTTACTCACCATCTTAATTGTTTCCTTGCAAGAAGCAGAGTTCATATTTTGAATGGAAATTTTGAAACTAAATGTTGGATATGTTCATATAAAATCATCTCAATACAATCTTTAGCCTTCCACTTTCCTTTAGTAAAAGCTATGCCAGTCTTGGTGGAGTTTGAATAATATAGTTTTAATAACTCAAAAACTACATTTTATTGTTCTTCATCCCATTTACTTTTTTGAAAGTAGCTGAACTCTAAAGGAAGGTTAATCATCTCTCACGTAGTATACTAGTAATTCAGCATGGGTGCCTGTCACTGCCCGGACATTTTCTGGTTCTTTGGAACAGCTCTTCCACTCGGTAAATGAAATGTATTCAAGATCTGGAAGGAGGAGAGAGGACTACTATCTGTGGTGTTTATTTAGATACCTCTTTGCAGAGCTTTGAAAGTGGCAAGTATGAGATCCTCTTTAAAATAAAAAGTATGCTATCCTTACCTTTTTTTTTTTTTTAACAAAATGTCACAGGAGCTGAAATGCTTCATCATCCGTAACAAGTGATCCATAAGGTTATGAAAAATAAATTGATTAGCAATATAATCTGTATACACCTGCCTTAGGAGCACTTGTCATCTCTTGGGACCAACCTGTGAGCTTTGCTTGCTCTTGAAGAGGCGGGTGGAAAACGGATGAGTGAGACGAACTCTCGGGCGCCTGTTCAGTTAGGCCATTGCCGCTGGCAGCCGTAACTGGCTGCAATTGTAATTGTGGTCTCATGTGCAAGGAAAGGCATCATGTCTGCGCTAAAGGAAAAAAAGCCAGAATTTTGCTTCCCCTAAAGTATCTGCCAACCTGCTTTTTCAAGCCTGCAGGCCAACAAAACAAACACGTTGGCTGACGATATTTGCCCCTGTGCTTCTCTCATGAAATCTAAACGGGGATGCAGTGTACGCAAGTTAGTATGTTAAACTCCTGCAAATATGAATTTATCACCAGTGACTCTTCTGGTCTATGATCCTCTCAAGCTGTCAAGCCTACAGCACTAGAAATTCTTCAGGTGCACTCGCAGATATGCCCACATCTAGAAGTTGTCTATGAATTGGGCATTTTAAGGGGTTGTGAGGACTCGATACTCAGGACAAGAACAATAACTTTGCCCCACAGGCAGAAGTATACTGGATTTTCCTTCTAGATGGAATCCTTAGTTTTTATGTGTCTTAACTGTGGTATTTGGAGCTGCAGAGTGTATTTCTTTCCACTTACAGCCTCCCTCCCCTTTTTATTGTATAGCCCTCAGATTTCCGAAAAGTTTCAAGCAACATCTCCACAAAGACATACTCAGGAGGCTGAACACAGTCATTTTGTCTTTAACATAATCTCTGGTTTATATTTCATTGAATGTATGGAAAGGTCTTTCCTGTGATTTAAAATGTTTTCTTTCTGGCAATTACAAAGTCTGTGCAAGACACTGGGCTTAGCCATTTGCATTTTTTCTCCAGATTGAATGAATCTGAGGCCTGAGGCAAAATTCCCTTTCTCATGAAAGTATGGTTTGCATTTACTTGTTCTTAATGGCATTCCACTACTAAGACAATCATGGTTTAGATGGCTTTGAGGCATTTAAATTAGGCTTATGAAAAACTATTCCTCAGAGAAAATTGGATGCCATTTTAGGGTTAGATAACTGACCTAGGAGAGGGTGTGCAAAATTTGCCTATCCACTTTTTCCAGATGGAGGAATTTAGGAAGCCTTCAATCTGCTCATAAATAATCCCTGTCCTTTTGCAAATGTTTCCATGATCAAACACATGGCCATTTCCTGAGCAGGAAAGTACTGAGACTTTAGGGCAGCCAAAAAAAAAAATATTTTAATCCCCCCTCATTTTGTTTTTCTATGGCAAAATACTATATACAATGGCAAAAGGGAAGATGGCAAAACTGTAGCAATATCGTACTGGCATTTTATTTAGGATCGTCCCTCTCTTGTTTTGCCTCTTTATTCTAGACTGGAGTCCCAGCTGTCCACTTGAAACACTACCATTCGATTACGTGTATGCGGCTAAACAGAAGGTCTTTCCTTATACGAATGGAATAAACCCTCTCCATGTTGGGACTAGGATTTGATTTTTTGATTCTTATTGTACGTTCTTTTCCCTTCAATTCTGTGAGCCAGCCTGTCAAGCCGAATCATATTGGGAGCAGCTCTGATGCTACAGTAGGCGCTTTATAGCCCTGACTATTAATGATTAATATTTTAGCTATGCTTGCAAGCAGAGCTCGATTTGGGCACTTGCAAAATAAGAGTTGCCTAGGGTAATTGGCTGATGGACCCGCAAAATCATGAATTCATTCAGGCAGATAAACTCTCTGAGGCCAAGAAGGCTTCCTCCAACGCCATCTTTCCAGAGCAGCTCAGCGTGCCAGGACTCTGTGGCTATTACAGCTTCTGCATCTGAGGTAAAGCAGTAGTTGATGCTGGGGCTGCTGAGCCTTACGATGTAGGAATTGTAATTAAGGTAATATTCTCGTAATATTTACTTATGAATTAATTAACACATATTTATTATCAATTTTTCGTAACATATTTGCACAAAGTAAGAGGCAAGTCTGATATTTGCTAGGTATGGTAACAAAAAATTTGAGGGGAAAAGGGTTATTGAGCACAATGAACACTTCTTTCCTGGCATCAGAGCAAAACGTAAGGAAAGGAAACAGGAAAGGAAATCAATAGGAAAAGAACCAGTCCCACAGAAATAATTAATCATTTCCTCAGCCGGAACCAACTCCCAGCAAAAGAAAAAGGATGTCCCCCTGAAACCTCACCCAAAGGCTTAGCTGGTAGATAGACCTGAAGTTTGGAGAAAGGACTGACATTGTTTGACCTGAAGTTTGGAGGAAAGACTGACATCATTTGCTGGGAGGTGCTGAGCATCACCAGGGCGCAGGGGCACCTTTTGCTGCTGGTTCTCTGTGGCAAGGTAGGACTTGGCGGCCCAGGGGCGCAGTGGGCACTTTGTGTCTCATTCGGGCACCAGAGCTGAACTCAGCACTGGTCCTTTCAAAGAAGGACAAAGTTGAGCCTCAGACCTCCCTAGATGATTGCTTCTAGGAGTCATTTCTTTCCTTTCGTTACACCATGCTCGGGGTTGTTCTTACCTTCAGTCGAGGGCTTTTTGTCTATGACATGTTTTGGGGACCCAAGGAAGGAGATCCTGTCTGAGTGCTGTGGCAGGTTGCTCTGTGTTAGTGGTTCGTTAGGTTGGATATCTCAGGTTTCTGAGGCTTTTCAGACAAAGCGTCCCTGGAAATCCTCGTTTGAACTCCCCTGTGTGTGCATGTGAGGGCCCATGAGGCTGCCTAGACTCTTACATCAACTCCTGCACTAACCAGGGGCTCCATTTGTTACAAGTTTTGTAACTTATTTTTCCTTGTTCATTTGTTTTCTGTTAGTATTTCCTTTTACTGCTATAAAAGCTCTTCTGTTCTTGCTGTGTTCGATGTTCGCTTCTCTGATGTTCTCTTCAATTATAAGTTTCAGTAGTATTGACGTGAATGTCTACGTAATTCAGTGGAATGGATCCAGAATGACAAAAACTGGGTTGTTTAATAGATGAGAGCACAATCATAGCCATTAACACAGAGCTGACATGCATCTTCTGCTTAGGCACAGGCAGATTACAGATTACAGTCCTTTGGCTCTGTACAGTTTTGCTCTTAGCGTAAATACTTACAGTAGTTTGGGCTTTTTAGAACGATGTATGGGGGGGGGTGGACAAGGAGATACCAGCCATTTGCGTTGGCCTCGTGTGTTTGAAGCGTACTGTAGGGTACCTCTCTCTGGTGTCACGTAAACGAGTCTCGTCTTACAAGGGTGAACCAGACCTTGGGTACAGCCTGGCCGTTCATCGTGGAAACAAAAAGCTCATGGGTATGTCCTCTTAAAAGAGGAACGCCTCCAAAGTTTATTGTGACTGGCATGCAAACATTTCCTATTTTTTTGGTTTTATGAGACCAGCAAGAGGAAAAACACCTTTATGTACTCAGTGCTTTAAAAAGAGCAAACCAGCCCCAACCCATCTACCACCCCATCCACAATCAGTTTTGGTGTTTCTAAGCAAAACAAACACTTCCAGGGGAGCTATTGTGAACAGATGGACTAACATTCATAAAATAGACAGCTCCCTTTTTAAGTGGTTTGTTTGCATAGAATGTATTGTTTCCCTTGAGATTTTAAACTGCAGTTTTGTTTAATTATTTTTCTCTTTGACCATTATATTGTGAGTATACAAAATGGGCAAAATGTTGGAATAATTAGGCGGAGAGGTCCAGAATACCCTGGTGAGTGTGAAATATCATATATAAAGGAAACCAGCTATCTGTGGAGCTGTCAGTTCTACTTACATAAGCCCATCTGTTTGCATCTATTTCTGCTCCCTGAAGAGGAATACATCTTATGTGAAGAATTCCCACCCGATACCTCAGCCATTTCATCACTCAGGAATGGTCGTCCTGCTCGTTCTCTCTTTCCTTTGTACGAAACTGCAGACTGAATATTTTCAGTGCCGTCTCGTAGAGCACTTAGAAGGCAAACGCATGGCTTAGTATGTAAAATTAAAGGAGTTTGTTCTCTCCTGATTCTGTAATGGATAAAAATGGTTGCAAACCTTTGGTTTACGCTTTTGACTCACGGTGCTTTTAATATTTTTTTCTATTTCGTCCCCTCCCCTCCTCCTTTAGCCTCATCTTGATTCCCCCAAAATCTCTTAGTAAGCCCAGGATATAGGTTGTTTATATCTAATTGAAAACCATTTATAAAAACATGTGGAAAGGTTATTTGCTGCTTATATAGTGAGAGATGATAAAACTTTCTTTTTTTTTTTTTAAGAAAAAGGTATTTATGAGCGCCAAAATTTGTGATTCCTTTCACCCCCCCAGTCCTAGGAGTTCTGCAAATACAGACGTAATGTTTTACTACTTTTAAGTAGCAGGTATATACATTCTGGCTTAGATTGCACCCTTGGAAGTACTTCAATAACAAAATTACCTGGCTAACATCAGATACAAGCATGCAGACTTCTTAGATCTTTTTATTAAATCTTAGCATCAAAGGAGATTTTTCTCCTCTCACAGATAAGATGGGGGGAGGCCAGCTTTCGAAGACCATTTGAATTTGGCGACTTAATCTTCTTCCCACTCTATTGAACTTCCCTAAATTGTTTTAAGATTCTTTGAACAAAAAAATCTCTGAGAGTTCTAACTTCCAATTTAATTATCAAAGTGTAAATTCTTAATATAAACTTTAGTGGCACCGTGAATGCAAACTGAAATGAGGTCAAGTCAAAACAGGAATGAATTCAATTAGCCCCTTCAAAGAAATGCAACTTGATTTAGAGTTTTGAATTACAGATTTAGAATAAGGCGTTTTTAGTTTTTTTTTTTTTTTTTTTTTTCTTGCCAGCCTCAGTGGAAGTAAAGCACTTATTTCATCGCATTTCTTTAATGAAGGTCCTGACCGTTTCCAGGGCGTACTGTGCTTGGGATGATTTCTTACAGGGCTTTTTCCGACTGGGTAATTCAGTTTGGACCACCTCAATATTGCTATCAAGGCACCAAAGGCTTCGCAGCAGTTGAAGCCCGGAGGCTCAAGCGCTGTGCCCTTGCCGCACTTTGTTCAGAGAAGGCTGCATTTCAGAGGCATCTCACAGTTTTTTGCCGCGTTTGGGCTCTGCACCCTTTACTGTCACACAGGCTATGTAATCCGCAGTCTCTCCTAGCAGAGATTTTTCCGTGGTCTTTCATTCTCCAGATGACAGTGGGGTTTTTGAGGAATGATATTTCCCCTAATTCCTGATTGCTCTGATGCAAAGAGTGGCCGCCTGGGTTTCAGGTTAGTGGGTGGCCTGCATTCCCCGGGCTGCACTTAGGTGCTTTTTCCAAAAGATCTCGGTGATGCATAAAATATGAGACAGGAAATGGGCTCCATGTTGCTCTAGCATATGTAAGTCATACCTGAACGTGTGCAGATTGCACCTGGACCATAGGAGAAAGCGAATTTAGAAAAATGAGTAGTGCACTGACAACTCTGGGCTTTTTTCCTTAGTAACCTACGAAACCTGAATTTCTACCAAACTCTGTATTGATGTTATCATGCTTTTAATGTGGTGCTGCTTGAGCTGTTTTCTTATTAATGTTGTTTGTTTTTCTTTGCCGTGTTGACTTTTAGTTTAACAGCTGTTTTTAATAACATTCATCTTCCATTTGCTTTGCTTATTCTTCTTTTCCAGAACTTTTTAAAATAGATTTCTTTTTATCTTTTTAGAAATCTCAATATAGTATTCTTCACGTGTTTAGCTGAAACAAAATACCTTTTCCAACCCATCCAGTGATTCCAGCAGTCCAAAGCAGGGATTAAAGGACAAATTTTTATTTAAGAGTAGATCACAGCTGAAGAAATGTAGAGTACTATGGGATTCTCTGTATAATCCTTTGAAGATATGACCTAAAACACTTTTTAGCTACTTGGCTGCATCAGCTATGGAGGAGTTACCATCTACTGTTTCCAAAAGGTTAGTAGATAAAGTCTTAAGGGCTTGAAGCAATCCAAATCACATGTTGAATCAATTTACAGAAAAAATATCTCTTGAATCAGCAGTTAAAACTTTATTACAGATGGTTCAGATACGAGTCATGATTTACTCTTCTGTATCTTGAGTAGTGACATGAGATGAACTGTCTACCGAGAGGCCACATCACACTTCTTACCAACAGAAGGGCAGATAGCAGAAGCAGCTGCTTTTCCCTGGGCCCAAATTGCTTCTTTAATTTTCAGAAGCACAGGGAATGCAGCAATAAAACAGATTTTTTGTAGGTTGTTGGAACAAGCTAGCGACACGCTTGTTTATGCTCAGGATTTGCTTGAAGATTGTTAATGTAATTTTTTATATAACCAAAGAAAGTTTTTTCACCTGCTGATAAAGTACTTTTGATGCCTATCTAAAGCTATCAAACATTTAAGTCATGCAAGGCAAACAGAAGGAGGGTCTTGCTTTTGGATCTATCTAGTCAAACTTATTTAGAACTGCAAATTCCTTGTTCCTTTGGAAACTGAAAAACCTTTCTTTTTCAGTGAGAATATTGGCACTAGGTGTATCTCAAGGAAAAAAATCAAATTTTCAAAAATTTCTTAAAATCATATATAAAAGTTCCTGCAGCCATCGTTGTTTTTTGACACCCATCTGAGGAAAATAGATAGTGATCTGTGCAGAGTTCTTAGAAGACATATGCTGTTTTAAATGGAGATCAGGAATGTACTGGGGTTATAAATGAACTTTAAAGTTTTATGGCTAGTTTTATTTTGATGGTCTGTATAATATAGGCCATAATTAGGGTTATGCTTTTTGAAAGACATTCAGTCTTGATTTAAAAGTTTTATTTGATTTTTAGATTAGCAAGCATTAGTGAAAAATTCATTTAAAAAATCATAACTGAGCAAATTATTATCTTACTTAAATTATTTATATGTCCAAAATACGATGAAATTTGTAAAGTATCATTGAATTCGACGCGGTTAAAATGTTCCCCTTGCACATGCATTGCATAAATATAAAAGTATTGCCGGAATAATTTGCTCAAGTCTTTTCCAGTTTCTCTTGACATTTGAGAGAGAAAATTCTCTTGACTTTCGGATGGCAAAGCTGGGCATCCTTGGCAAATGCAGTCTCTCTCTTGACCTTTTAGAAACATCTGTGCATTAAAGTTTGTAATATCAGATGTTGCAGAGAAAGACTGAAAAAAAAAATGCTGGGCAGTTAAGGAGTAATCTACCCGTTATGTAAGCTTCGTCTCAAACCCAGCTCCCTGTGATTGCCTCGTGAGCTGATGCATGAAGGTGTGTAAGCTGTATAATTCTTTAACCTATTGTATTTTTAGAAGGAAATAAAATGATTCAGTAGCATAATGTGACATTAGTGCCCGTGGCAGTTAATAAAATAAATGCAAAGCTGTTGCTCATGGTATTTTAAGAGTAAAAATCGTTGACATTTTTGTATGCATAAAATAGATGTGTATAATGGCAGCACTGATTAGGCTCTAACTTCAAAAATAATCCAGCAATTATGCAATTAAAATTGCAATCTTAACTTGCCCATATATTTACATACTCATGGTCCTAAGTGGTAATTGTAGTTTTCTCTGATCATTGCTTCCTTTGACCCTTGTTTTTCAAATAAGAAGTATGAAAGTCCATTAAGTAACATTAATAGTCTGAGATTAATTTAAGGCAATGTATCATCAATTAGCAAACCCGTAACACATCTCACTTGTTTCACCCAGTGCTTATCTGGAGAAAAAAAAAAAAGGTAGTTCTTTTCTGTACATCTGAATTAGAGGAAATTGTCTTACGTGTGTCTGACAGAAGGGAGAAGTGAAGTACATTAGATTTCTTGGCCTTGATCCAGTAAAGGATCAATATTCCTGTTGACCTCTGTAGACAATTCACACACATGGCTGAGCAAGGGCAAAGAGCCATGCGACGTACAGAATCAAGGCCTGTGCCAGCATCTTTTACGGGGAAAGACTATTTCCTTGGTAGTATCCTTACACGTAGGATCGTTTTCCTTTTGTATTCATATGAATCTTCTCGTGCAGAAGCGAGACCTTCCTTCAGACGAATCTTGCGTCTAGTTTGTCTTTACAGAATGATCCTTTAGATAAATTGAGGCTCTTCAAGGTAGAATGACAAGCCCGTGGTTTTTCTGCTTTATAGATCAAGATTAGAAAGCAGAGTTTGCATTTAGCCAGTAGGCTGTTAGTCATCAAATCGACAAAAGGAGTTAATGTAGAATGGTAATGTGCAAAGTTGCTTCCAAGTACTGAAGGCTAAAATACATTTTACACAGTATGCTGCTCACATAGGGAAAAAAAATTACAAGAGCCATTAAAAACTAAATGCATCTTATTCGTCACGTCAGTGAAGCTATCATCATCTGTTACAGGACATTTATGATTTTTGGACTGCAAATGTTAACTGATGTCCATAAAAGAGAAAATTGTTTTTGTTACTTCCGTAAATGCCAGCCAGGTAAATAATGTTCCTTTTTTCCCCCTTCTTCAAAGGCCACATGTTAAAATACTTTTCATGTTTTACGAAAAACGCTTCCCTTGTGAGAATTTCTTAATGTTACTAACATTAGTAAGTTGCCGACTACGGAACATGCTGTAAAGCTAGTTTGCAGAAAACAGGTATGATTTTTTCCCTTTTTCATGTGAACGTTACCTGATTATTCATATAAACGTTACACTCCTCCTTTCAGCTCTGTGGCGTGTGTGGTTGATAGACTGCTGAGCATAAACTGGAAATACTTGTAACAGAAGCTTAAAACGTTCATGCTTGTAGGTTTTTAAGGTACGTTATGAACCAAAACAGTTTGAAAAACAGAGCCTGCAACAGGCTAAAGTGGTAGAATTTCAAGGTGTAACTAGGTATACCCGTATGTATAGGTGTATATACTTACACCTATATTCCTGTTTGAGAATTAACTTCTCCATAGCTTGATTGCCGAGATAAGAGGTGAGGAGTATATAATGTCTCACCACATCTTGTGGCACTGCAAGTATGTAAAAGCCATCTTAGCCCGTTTGCTGTTCCTTAAATGTTTTCCTAGAGGAAAACTGAGTTTCTGGGCTCTATTTGTAGGAGGATTCAGGTTTTCTCTTAATGGATGCTAATTAATTCTGGTTCCATTGTCATCTGGAAAATCTCAGAATCCTGCTCATCTCTAAGATTTAAGCTGGCTTTAATCAGCAGATTGATTGGTGAAAGGAATATTGGGTAGCAAGATTAGCACAGCGTGATGAGCCAACGTACTGCTGCTCCCACCATGAATATGACAAGGTGGAGAGAATACATTAAAGGGAGCCGCGACTTCCATTATTTTGGTGCATGTTAGATCAGCTAACATGTCCAAAATTATACCCACTGGATGGAAAGCTGATGAAAACCTGAGGCAGAGCACAAAAGCTTGCTATTGGCTTTTATCTTTACGTGCAGATCTAGCAGCCAAAACGAATTACAGTTGTACGTTGAAATAGCTCTGGGATACACGACTAGCCCAAAAATGGTGTTACTGTCAGTGCAAGGCTTTGCGACATTATTCATAGCGACTTAGAGGCAATTAGGCTGACTTCACTTAGCTGAGTTTTTGGAAAGACATAAACAGCGTAACTTCAGAGTGAGAGCTGCTGATGTGCTTTTGCTCCCAAAAGTGCATATTCACCGTGGAAAGTATTTGCACGTTAACAATAGCTGTAAAACATTAAATTAAGCAAATAAGCCGTATACATGGGGGGAAAAAATGAAAGTACATTTAGCCTACCAAGTCCAATTTGAATGTATTTTCATATTTTGAAGTGGCTTAACGGTCATGATCAACAGTTAAATTTTTGTGGTTTGGCTAGCTCAGTTCTTACAGCTAACCACGGGTTCAGTTCTTATTTTGTAGAACAAAACTTTTCCTTCATCCGGTGCAAAAAGTGCTTGAAGCAGGACAAATTGGGGGGAAACTTGGAGCCAGCCCTTGGGACTAGAACAGGGAGGGAATTTGGAGGAATTACCATAAATACTCCAGCTGGGTATATGTATTCTGGGGGGTTAATCGGTTAACTGTAACGATGGCCGGCGATGCAGAGGAGTATTAATCTCATTTAACAGCGGCTGAGGCAGCGCTGAGCCCCTTGCCCGGGCCGTTGGCTATGGAGACTGCAGTGCTGAGCTCCCAGTGCTTCTCATACAGAAAATTGCATTTATTTGGCAGTATTAAGGAGAGCTACCTATGCAATTTTTCCTTCCCCTTCCCTCTGAAGGGTTTTCTTCATGCGTGTCTTCGGCAGGTGCTTCCGGTCTTGATCGGATGGATGCTTTCTTGACGTGGATGCTTTCCAGCCCCACCTTTTGGGGGTGCTGTTTCTTTCGTAAAAGGGGCAGAAAGTCCCTTTTTTGTCGGCCAGGTGAGCAAGGGAAGGAAAGGAGGCGGCAGAGCAGGGGGAACTGCTGCTCTTCCAGCTGAACGGGCCGAGAAGAAGCAGGGTTGAACCAAAAGCAGAGGAAGGGAGCCGAAGATTTAGTAAAGAAAACAGGGACGAGCATGTAATTAGTAGAACTGGTGAGAAGCATTGGGCAGAGACATTTATGTAGGGGGGGATATGGCAGGATTTACGGACTTTCATGAAAGCAAAGTGATATAAGGCCTCAAACTGCTTGTTTGGGGAGAGGGAACACGGGGAAAGGGAGGGAGCAGGTAATTGATGCTGCAAGGAGAGAATTTGCCCGCACAGCCACAGCATGCAGAAATCAAACACGTGGGCCCACAACGGCAGGCAGATGTTTTCAGTATGCAAATAGGAGCTTGCATATACATGTGCAAGGTTACGTATGCAATAAATCTCTGTGTAAATTTTGCAGGTTCATTCTAGGTCTCTCAGTACCAAGCTGTGCTGAGCAGAGCCTGGCTGGGGAGCGAGCAGTGGGGGGCCTGCGTGGGGCTGAAAAACTGGCGTGTGCTGTAATTATGTTAAAACCAGGCATTACAAGCCGGAAATTCAAAGTTATGGTTACCATAAAAAGAGACCCAAGCGTGTTAATTTATGGAAATTTGCAGTTTAAGACATCTAAATAATTATTCTACTATGTACTGCCGTAAAATTTTGTCATAAAATTATGATTAAGGCGTTTTCCTGTTTGTGGTCCCAAATTAGTTTAATTTTTAAAGATTCTTTTTCTCTGCATGATGCCACTCTGCTGGGCAAGTAAGATGTTCGGTCTGCATTTACAACTTGGCTGGAATGGCATAAAGCAGAAGGTTTATATTGGGCCTGAATTTTTGTGATGGGTTATTTTCTCATGATGTGAGGGCAGACCATTTTCGATGCTGTGACATAAACTACAGATATGCTTGCTTTTTTCTTTTTCTTAATTTTTTGTGTTTCATTATCGTATCCGTGCTTAAGTGTAAAATATTGGACACAATATGTTTAGCTGTGTGAATAAGGAGATCCGGAACTGAGGAGAGAACTGGTAAAACTGGACTATTTTTTCCCTTCACTTAAAAAACCCAACAAATTAGTTTTCTCTTGGGGACAACCTTTATCCCCTACACAGATTTTAGTGTTTTTTTCCTTGAAGTGCAAAGCAACTTCCCTATGTTGAAGTTATTAAAGCTCAAGGCCGCAAGGTGTATATTAAGTGCTCTTCAACTTCTGCTGACAGTTCTTCCAGGAAATACAACAAAAGTAGTCCTTTTTTTTTTTTCTTTTTTAACCATTAAAAAAAGAAACATAGACACATTTTTGCTCTTACTTCTCCCTTTGTGACATAGTTATCATAATTTCAACTGGCAAAATGACTTAGTCTGCATTAACAGTAATAAAAACATGGCACTGGAACATTTCTGTACAGGGTAATATCTGAAGGAGCTGAAATGCAAACTAAAATCTTGCTTGTAGGAAGACTTAAAAATAGAAGATCGTTCATCATGCTATAAATAGGAGAATATTCGTGTTGGGATAAGTAATAGAAAGTGAATAAGTATAAAAAATTAGATGTATCTTCTTAATA
Organism: Struthio camelus; assembly: GCF_040807025.1. Lineage (NCBI taxonomy): Eukaryota > Metazoa > Chordata > Aves > Struthioniformes > Struthionidae > Struthio > Struthio camelus. Next base: position 5,387,219 of record NC_090947.1, on the reverse strand, counting down.
TTAATTTATATTTTAAAAGGGTGCTTAAAATCTGGAGTCAGATATAAAACAGTATGTAACGGGGCATAATTCTCATTTAGCATCGGTGCAGCTTTGTTCCGAGTTCTTGAAGAACCTAGGTACGTATTTAGGGATGCGCTGTAAACAAAGGTGGAAGCCTGGCTGTCATGTGCCAGTTTTGCTGCGTTGGCTTTTGGCTGTTGGGTCCCGGCTGGGGGTGCACGAACAGCTCTGGCATGACCTGGCAGAGGTGCTGGGGGGGACGCACCGGGAGAGGGGCAGAGAGGACTCCCGGTGCGTGCTCTGTAGGTGCTACATAACTTTGGAAGTGTGCTGTCAGGCGAGGGAGAAAAGCATAACCATACGCAGCCTGGGTGTAGGTAGGAAGCGATCTGACAGTCAGCTGAAACCAGTTTAATGGCTAGCTGTCGCCAAAAGAGGTAATTTTGCCCTCCTCTTGCCTCTTTTCTCCTTTTTCTCTGCCATATTTTCCTTCTGCTTCCTTGAGCTTTCCCTAGTCCTACCTGGCCTCTCACTGAGCTGGTTCATTGAGTCCAGAAAACTAACTCTACCAAAAAAATAGGTCTTTTTTATTTTTATTTTATTTTTTTTTGCTTTGTTTTTGTCTCTTTAGCTTCCTAACCATCTTCCGTGGCAGTCCAGCTCCCTCGGCTACGGTGCAGGAGAAGGGTGGGAGCAGGCTGGCATGGCCCCGTTAGGAGGTGTTACAGAGCACAGAAGCCGTATCATCCGGCAGCAGCCATAGCCAGAGGGAACAGTTTGAGCCGCAGGAGAAGCTACCTATAAAACAGACTATAAGGATGATGTTGAATTCAGAAATCAACAATAGCAAAAGGCAGGAGTTTCCCCAGGATGTTAGGTGCTATGCTGACCATTAAAATTCAGTGGCGTTCCAGCGTCCCTTTCCCACGGGCTCTGTTGAAAAGTCGAGAGTAAACTCTCTAACTCTTTTATTATAATGAGTAGAAGAGTAGTAAAATGCTTTTTTGTTGTTTTTTGTTACCCTTTTTTTTTTTGACAAAATGTTACTGGTTTGGGGGAAGTTCTGGCCCTGCTAAAAAAAATTCCTGAAATTAGGAGTTTAACTTCTCTGAGACCAACATTTACCACACTGGCTCTGTTGAAGCGATATGGGGCTAACACATACTTCAGAAGAAAACTCTGGAAACTTTCATTAGAGCAAACGGAATACGTCTGGCACTTTTCACAATAAGGGTAGCACTTTTGAAATAACAAGTGCAGGATGTGGATCGATGTAGCGGACGATAAGAGGTAACGCTCGCACTTGTGAGACTTTAGAAATCCAATTATTTCTATTAATATGCTCGCGTTAAAGAGCCGTATTTCAGTGGTGTCCCATGCCTCGCTCGTCTTGCTGCCTGTTACAAAACTCGAGCCTTTAAAATCTCCTGTTAGCATTTTAATTGGCTTTGGGAATAAGCAGGAAGAGAAAAATGGCAATAAGTGGCAAAATTAAAGTGGTGCTTTTGAGAATCTGGAAGCATATAACAGGCATGTAACAGACTCCCTCGCTAACGTAAGCCGCTCATCCCGATACACTAGCGTCTGCCACGTCTGAATCCTTTCTTTCTCATTGTTTGAAAGAGGGCGAGGGGGTTTATTTTCATTCCGAACATGCCCTGCGCACGGTTCGGTGTTAATGGCACAGCTGGAGCTGAGGATTGCATTTGCTAAGCCCTGTCTGCGTTTCAAGCCGCCGTACTGAAGTGGGGAATTGAATTTGGAGAAACATTGAGAAAGGGAGGCTTCGGGAGAGGGAAGTCTGCTGGCAGAGCCCAGCACGACCTGCACTCGGCGGCTTTGCCTGGCTCGTGGGACCGCACTTCATTGCCACCGCGAACGGAAGCCTCCGGCACGTGCCCGTCTCACCACCGAAACCACTGCTATGCTCCCCTCTGATCGACGCCTGCGGGTTTTCAGCCTAGCTGTGGAGCAAGTTTTCGGTGATCTTGAATCCTGTCCTGGGCCTGGTTTAACCCCTTGAAATGCAGAATGGCAAAACATAGCAGTATCGAAATCGGTTCCGTTTGTTTAAATGCATATAACATTGCCTAACGTTAACGCCGCCGTCGCAGCCCGTCACAAAAGGCTGACGGAAAGGTCACGCTATAGAAGCTGCTTCTATAAATTACAGTACAAGAGGTGAGAGGAGGGAATGGTGACCCTAGGAGATTTATTGAGCTGGAAAAGGCCTGGGCATGCCGTTACTCGGGGATCCCGCAAATGAAAGTCTCCTGCAGCTGTCAAGCCCTGCGCGAATCAACGTAACAAATTAAGAGCTTGCAGCTCCTCAGCTGCAGTTAATGCCAGCTGAGCGGTCACCTCTTTGCGTAAAGCCCAGTTACTGCAGGCGGTTGAGATGAGTTAGTTATTTGGCACAGACCCTCGAAAGCCTTCTGGCGATTTAAATGTGGGTATGAATGGTTATTGTTTTATTCAGCAGTTACCACTCATGTGGCCGTACAGTATGGCCAGACTAAATTATTAATTTCTGACGATTTTAATGAAAAGAGGGGAAGGGAATATTACTCAAAGAACTCATTTGGAAACCCAAATACCGTTAGGGCATGTAGGTTTCCAATTTGGGCTGAACAAAGAGTAATATGTCAGCTGGTTTTTTCCCCCCCTATCTGTCATATTCTCTTCTTAAAGCATGAGTGGGATGCTTTCCAGGTGTAGGGACTAGATTTATTTCATGCAGAAAATAATAAGCTTGTGTGTGTTTGTGTGCTTGGTTGAACGTGCAGCTTTTACATGACCTGGCTGTTTATATTGCCAGCCCTTTTTCCTGAAAGGGAGAATTTTTAGGTGAGTTGACAAGTGGTGACCAGGTACAATACGCTTTTCTTAAGAGGCAGCGGTTTGGGGAGCAGAAGCGACTGGAGCACGCTGCATGACTACGCTTGGAAACAAGCAAGCCACAGTAATTCTGTATGTGTCTGCAAAACTCAAGGCGCTTTGCAATTTGGGTATTGTGACAGCCCGTGATGATTTTGGTGTAGAGTGCTCAAATTTTTTATTCGCATGCTTTGCAATTACAGAGGCCCAAGCAGCAGAAGGTGGTGCTCTAGATGTCTTTTTCTGGACTTTTAGAATTTCCACGGTCTTGTGATTTTCCTTGAAATGGCAAGTAGTGGAATATTGCATGTTTTTGTTAATTCTCTACTGCTATGCTGTCACTCCTGCAGACATCTGTGATGAGCGAGCTTTGCTATATAGGACAAAGCCTTGGCCTTACATACATAAATGTTTGTGTCTCAGGCACTGAAAACTTTAGTGTTGAAAAAACATTAGCACAAATGGGAAAATGGGAAAAGGGAGAAGGAATAAAAGTTGCTTTTGTCTGTTGGTATAAACACAGGATGGGATTGCAGTGTCTTGTGGTGGTGCTTCAGTGTAGTCCTTAGATTGCTACAGTTTAGACGTAGTCACAAAATTGGTAATACTAGCGAGGAAGACAAGAATATTAACAAGAAAATAATAGAATATTGAGCGTGTCCTGGCAAGGATGTAATCTTTCACCAAGTTTGTCACATGAAATGCTGCAAGAGTGCATTTTAATGAGTAAACTAGATTGAGTAGGATAACGTAGCGAGGAGAGAACAGGTTTGCCATCTGTATTTCGTCACTTTGTTTCCCAAACCTGATAGATTTGCATCATTTTGATTTGTAACTTTTTGCCTTGCTTTAAAAAAAAAAAGAACCCCCCCAACTTTAAAAATAGAATTCAGTATTCTATTTAATACTGCTATTTAAGTGAGTTCCAAAGGAAGAGTTTGCTTCATCTTATTTATTCATATGTTGCTGCATTAATACCAGAGAGCAGTAATGCTTGAAATCTTATAAACAGTTTTCTGTTTAGCGCCTTAATCTATCAAGAAGGAACTGTCTATCTAAAATGAGCATAAAAATCATTAATGTATTTGCTAAGGGAGCCCAAATCTAATTTTTATACGAATTGCTTTAAAAGTTTAAGTACACATCAGAGTATGCATTTCAGAATATCATAAAGCTTCATAAGCATTGTTTAATGTTACTCCTAAAATGAGTGAGATATTAAGGTAATTGAAATTCAGCAAAAATATCTGATGTGTTGTGTTTTATTTAGCTGATATATATATATATAGAGAGAGAGAGAGAGAGAGCAATAAATGGGATTTGTATTGCTTTTGAATTTGAAATGCATCTTACGGGATGAAATTATGTTCTCTCCTGCTTAAAAAAAATGTCCAAAAATATTGTATTTTTCTTTTGGGTCACTGTGTGATTTGCTTCCTTTTCCTCCATTGCAATACAAATGGAGTAAAACTTAGGTAGCGAAACAGAGAAAGACGCTAGTAAAAAAGCATGAAAGAAGCAACTGAAAAAAAAGGGTGGGCCTCGGTCTTCTCAGGAGCTGACTGAGTAACTGCAGAGGGAAACCCTTCAGATGGTTTCTTTTATGTTGGCCTCAGTCTTTAATGTATGTCTGTGCTCAGCAAAGTTAAACTATTCTCTAAGCTAGTCTAGCATCAGTGGTCTCCGGGCCAGAACTCTTTATAGCTCAAAGCTATTCCTGTCCTCTATTAACAGTACGTAGCAAAAGCTTATTCCGAACAGGTTACCTCTCTATAGTTTCTTCCTCGGGAAGATAAGATAGAAGATCGCTGCTAAAAGCGTGGGGTTAAAAGGCACTCTGTAGAAAAAAGAGGGGAGAAAAAAATCAAAAACCCACTGATTTTGCATGTCATGGTAGACCCAGGATCTGACACTGAACATCCTTGTGTTTGGCGCTAAGCTGTGTTAACTGATAAGCGCTTTGCTTGGCCTACTTGTTCCTCCCAATCCCCTGAAAGCAAAATAAAAAGATTACTACCTTTTGTGAAAATACAGCCCATTGCCTACAGGAGTACTGACCCACCAGTAATCCCTGTAACTCACTATTAGATTGATTTGGCGCCCTGCTGGGCTTTTCTTGTACTTTCCACCAGTTATGAGAGGCCAACAGAAAAAAAGAGGAAGAGGTATGCTGCGGTAAATGGGAAGGAAAGTGAGGAAAATACTGGCATTTCCTAAGATTTAGGACATAGTCACGTTAAATCCAAGGACTTAGTAGGAACCTGACTTTAATAAAAGGAAAACATTAGCATCAGTCTCCAAAGGCGCAAATAATTTGTGTGACTTTTCATTTATGGCAGAAATGCTGGTGCTTCATATAATTCATATAGAAACATATCAGCAAATCGTAATCTATGCAATGTGATACTGTCCTGGTTCTTAAATGCTCTGTTAACCAGTTTTCTGTACTTAAACCAGAATATATTTTGAAGTCTCACAGTATTCTTTCATAACTATAATTTTATATGCAGTATATCTCTCTAAAGAGACAGAAAAGTGGAAAAACATCTCAAAAACTGTGAATAAGTTTGCATCCTCAGTTTGTATAATAGGCCTGAAGGCAGATCTTCATTTTTTTATTACTAGAGATAGATATTTCCTTTTGTTGTTCAAGCCGCCGCCTTCTTTCCGCACCTACCTGGTATTAGAGATCTTTGTTCTGAGCGCAGAGACGTGGAGTTTGTTACATGTCAGATTTTTTTCCTCTTTGTTAGCACTTTTACCGCATAGAACTCTTAAAGACTTCATCCAGACACAGACTGCTGAAAGCATCAGGGCTGGGAGCCCCCAACTCACAGGGGTGACTACCATGTAAATGACCGTACAGTTGCTGTGTCTTTCCACCAGTTAAATTCTGCATCCGTTCTCCCAAAAGCCTGACTTAATCACCACACTTCACTATGCAGAGTGGAGTACTCTTCCTATGGCTTGATGTGTGCCATGAAAGCCATTTCTCCACATGGCTCTCCAGAAGGATGGACGTTTCTGCCTGGGGCCCATAGGAGTGAGCACACTGAATTCATGAGCTTCACTTTGTTTTGAAATCTCTGTGCCTGAACCAGAGATTTTCTTATGGTGAAGGCCTTTTCCTTACGTAGGGCAAAGCATAAGCTCTGGTGGATTTCTGAAATGAGAGAGAAAAGGACATCTTGATGTGCAGATTGCAACAATCAGCTTGCAGGAATTGAAGGACCCAGCTGTAGCAGCATTTCAGTGGTCACAGACCTCCTTCCGTCGTTTGATTCTGTTGCTGTGCCCATCTGATGTCAGGACCTCTACTGCTGCGTGTTGCTGGTGTGGTTTTGCCCGAGATGTCTTAATGCTCTGTCTTAGCACTGAAGGTGCCTTCGTTTGAAGGGATTTCTCTAAGAAATGGTCACCTTTTTTCTTGAATCTGAAGCCCCATTCAGATCTGATTTTTTTCCCCTGCTCTCAAAGACAAGCAAGAAGAAGCAGAGATTGCCTCAATATCAGGGAACCTGACAAGAGTTGTGGAGACTGGGGAAAAAAAAAAAAAAAAACCTGTGTATTGGACAAGTCTCTCTCTGCTTTGAATTGTACATGGATTATCTACTCCTAAGATTCAGCTCCTTGGGGACAGTACAGGTACTCCTCTCAAGTGAAGTCCTTGACCAATACCTTCATCATCTGAATGGTACATGTCTATCTGCACCACGACTGACTGTAAGCCAAATTTGAAATCCTTGAAGTTTTCTTTTTCCATTTCTTCCTGCTCAGGAAGCTTTTAGCATCTCACTGGGACAACTCTTGGGATACAAGCTGAGGTATTTGAGGCTTTGGGGTATCTTGTTTTCTGTTTGATTCTTCTAGGAGATCACTCACCATTAGAAGACCAAGGCCAGATAAAGTCGGCTCCTTTACCTGATGCTTTTACTTCTAGTTAGAGGTCCAAAGTTGCATAATCACCTCTTCCCACATCTCTTCCAGTGATAGGATCGGTTTATATGCATATAAGTTGTTTGCTTTGAGAAGGAAATTTTGCCTTCCTTTTTTTCCCCCGACATGGTAAGTTGTCCCACTTTTTACGATGTCCAGAATTTACATATGAAAATGTGCAGGGGTCAGCCTGAAGATGAACAGAGAAAGGTTTCTCATCCATCTCCCTGCTCCTCTGCTAGCTCATATAAACCGTATATAACCACTCATATAACCACTAAGAGCCTGGCTCCAATCTTCTCGACATCCTGTCCAGAACTGGACACAGTATCTAAATATGGTCTAATGAGTACGTGGTTAAAAAATGGGTAATCATGTCCCCTGATGGACTGTGTATGCTCCTATTAGTACAGCCAAGGAGGCTGTTAGCCTCTTTTGCTGCCAGCAGGAAGTATTTGGGTAGCTATAAAGCGTTATCATCTCTGTTCTGGATTTTGGTTTGCAGGAAGGCTTTTACTTTTCTAAGGGTTCCTGAAGTACACACAACAGAGGGATAAAAGAGTATTTTGAGACTAATAACTTCCTGAGATCCCTTCCAACTTGCATTAGCCTGTGAGTCTGTGGGTCTATGAGAATTTCTAAAAACCACAGTGACTCGTAACCTGGTAACCTTTCTTTCTTTCATCCACTCAGTATTTCAAGCATACTATTGAAAAGGCTCTGTACTATTGAAGGCTCTGTTTGCCTCTAATATGCTTCATTTTTAGAAGAAAACCCTTTTCAGAAATATCAAAGTATATATCAAGATCAAAAAGTCAGAATTTGAAATATTAAAATATTAAAACGTCATAGACAATAAGACACATCATTAAATTTTGCTGCTTAAGCATTCAGATTTTGTATTTCAATTGTCAGCTTTTAATTCCTAAATTTTTAGCTTGTTACGATTTCTTTTTTCCTATATGTGCAGTACTTACAAAAAAGCCGAATACAAGTTTTAATTTTATTCTGATACTCCTTAAGGAGCCAGGCAAACAATGAAAACATTCTTTTGGGTCCTTTTTATTTTATTGCATGTAATAGAGATATTACCTAAAGCAGCTAAAGGTTTGAAAAGACCTGAGGATTTCTATCCCTATAGAATATATACTATACCATGTAATAATTTAAAATCTTACAACGGCTCTCATCCTGGTCTGACCGCTTTGTTAGAATATAATACCCAGTGTTACTGCAGTTTTATCCTTGTTTTTACTGGGAGGTAAAGTGATAACTCTTTTTTTTTGGTCTAAGGCAGAATAGTGCATTTATTATTTATTGCTGGATTATCAAATAATATGGTGAATTTGGTTCATTTTTGTAAGAAGGAAGGGAGGATTTTAAAAATGCACTTAATTACACTTGAAAAAGCAGTTGCCAAATGGGGCGTGTTATCCATTGGCCTCTGTTCAGGGCCTGGGTAGGGACACTGCAGTAGCACTCGCCAAGGGCAAAATCTCCGTTCTGAGGCCAGAAGGAGCCACTGCAGAAATAGAGAAATAAGAAGAAGAATTAAAATTTTGAAAGAGATCTTGAAGTATCATCAGATGCATCATCCTGTACACAGGCTATGATCATCTAACCAGATTAGTGTGTACAGATACTAGACTTTTTCCCGGTAGCTGTTTTGCACAGCATCTAATAAACTGCAGTGGTGCACCACCACTTTCAGTGACCAGCTCAGCATTCAATGACACATGAGACTGCATCTTTTTCAACACTGTAATTTTCTAGCTTCCAGACAGTGGATTTTACTATGCCTTTCTTTAGTAAGACTGAGAAGCTCCCCGTGATCAGTCCCTTAGGCTGCCGTGTGAAAGTGTACGTACAGAATAGTTAGGTCACTTTTCAGCCTTCCTTTTCATAAGGTGGATTTACCTTTTGTGAATTTGTGTGGTTTTGCATCTGCCCGGCTTCCAGTCCAAGTTGGAGCCTTTTTTAAACTGCTGTAACTTACCCTTGCTCCTGACATTGTCATAGACGGCAGTTATGGCTTAGGAGAGCCAAGTCATCCAAGTTTGCTGTCTGCTCAGAAGCATGTTCTGGGGGAGGTTTCCGATTTCAAAATAACTGGTGTTTCCATACTTTCCTTTTGTATAAATTTGACAGTTAAAATCAAGCTATAATTATTGTGGATATGATTTTATAGAGTGGTTTTATGACATGAATTCTCAGTAAGCTTTTTCCTTCCGTTTGAATTCTTCTCCTTATTTCTGTGAATGTATAAAACAAGTGAATTGACTCATTAAGCGGTTATTGTGGGTATTGTAGAACATGAGAACTTAGAGCTGAATCTTGATGGTAATTTTTATATCGGTAGTGATGATGTATGGCAGGTAAAATCAGAACTGGTACATATGCAGCCTTAGAGACAGCGTCTTGGCCTGGAGGACTTGGAGAGGTATCCACAGAGGCATTTAGGCACCTAAAATGACACATCCAGGGATCTGAGCTGCATTGTCTGAGTAGACAAGACAGAGGAAGATGGGCAGAGAAATGGATACTAGTGACTTCTCCAAGGTTACACGGCAGTTAACGGAGCCAGACCAACAAGCCGGGCATCGCTCCCTGTGCCGTCAGGGATCTGAGGATGTGCAGTAACATCTTCCTCTTTTTTTTTTGTGCGAGATACTTTTTTCAGATAAGATAGAAAAATTGAACGTTGGAGGATGAGTTTTGGTTGCTGACTTTGTCCTTTTTTCCACTCTATTCCACGGTGCCCTATTTTTAGAAGTAATGCATAGTGCCTGCACTTATTACAGCTGCTGGGCTCTAAGGATCGTCACAGAATAACTCTTAAGAGGTTGCTCAGGCTCAGCCAGCACTGGCAAGCGGAGTGAAATGTTTCTCTGCATTATGCTTTCTGCTGCTCTTTCCTACAACAATAGGGCAAGTAATTGTAATGTAAATTATTCCAGGCTGGTTGTAACCCCTTGCAATACAGAGACGTGTTTCCAGCAGTTCTCATGTTCGATATTGCTTTGACTTTATCAGAGGAAGATTTTTCTCTTTTTTTCTAAGAGTTTAAGAAGCAGGAAGTTCGTGAATGAAAGACACTATTGAGGCTTTTCTACCCTCAGAAAGACGGGGAATTGTAGGTGCTACAGGTCAGGATGTGAATGGCTCGCCTGCATTTCACGTTCCCCTCATCAGCATTGCCTACAGTAATGATGCTTCCCTAAATGAAATACCTGTTCCTTTCTTAAGTGCTGCAAAATTCTTCATGTCAGTGAATTTCTAAGGATTGTCGCGTAACTATTACTGAAAAAACCAGACCACTGAGAAGAGTTGTGGTAGCTGCAGCGTTTTCGAGCTCTAAGAACAAAGATCTGTCATTGACGGTTGACATAAAGTTGGTCTTGCCTTGAGATGGCAGAAGTAAACGACCTCTGGAACATCCTCGCAGCCCTGATTTCTGTGCTTCTGAAATCACCTCTGAATTTCTGGGAGCTCTGGAAGACGTCTTGAGCAGCTACACTGCAACAGCTCGCAGACCTCTGGCTGGCACTGTGTTGCTGCTTGCTAGCCTCAAGCCACTGCCGCCCATAATTCCTTACAGCAGATGGACTATTCGGTGTTAGTTCTCCTGCTGTTGAAGAAACGGCAAATGAGGACGCTGGAATGAAGAATTCTTGTTCACGTGATCTTCCCCAAAGTTACAGAAACAGGAAACTGCCCTAGCGTGGTGGGGTGAGAGCCTGGCTGCCCTGCGGAGCAATGCTATTTTATCAGTAGTGAGATGGGGAGGCCAGTCCATCAGCCCAATGCAAGCAGTTGCAACAGTCCTTTTTGTCCAGCCTTTTTGCAGTTGATTTTCCTTAGAGTGATACCAGAATTACCGCATGGACCCCAGGGACAAGTAAACCCAGTGAGTACAGCAGGGCATTAAGACCATTAGCAGTCAGGCAGAGGCCAATGCTGAGACTAACACTGAACTCGTCAGTGATACGATGCTGGGCCCAGGATAGCTGCAATCCCGGTTTTCCCCCTGTAATGATAATACTGCTTTCTACCTTTTCCCTTCACTGCTGCTGCTTTGTTTTTTGGTTTTGGGTTTGTTTTTTTTTTTTTTTTTTAGGAAATAGATGAAGTTACTTATTGCATTGCAGCACAGTTAAGGAAAATATTGTGCAGAGTGGAAACTTCCATTGCAGCAGGAGAGTCCTTGAGGCTTGTCAACCCCCTTAAAATCTGGACACCATACAAGACCTGCCAGGCTTCCTCTCTTCAGCCACGTCATAATTGCCGTATGTGGCACAGAAATCTCAGAATAGTAAAAAGCTAATATTTAGACAGTGTAAAATATCGATGGAGTAAAGGCATTGCTCAGCATTTTGAAGATTTACCTTGTTTGCATGCTGCCTTGCTCTCTCTGGCTTATGATTGATGAAAGCAGAGTTTGGAGTATTTTAGTGTAACTTTAGGGGATTTCCCCTCTCTCGTAAGTCCACAGATAAAATAGGTTAGCATGATTTTAACAGTTTTGTCTCCAAAACAAATCAGTGGTTGCTCTTTGCCCAGTGTAGAGTGAAGCAAAAATTCTTACCGACGAACTGAGAGAAGACAAAAAATGAAGTTAATCTTTAATTGTAACTTATGTTATTCTGTGCCTTTCATTTTGACTGTAAACACCAGTAATTGCCAAAACTGAAAGCTGAAAGCTTAAGTTTTCCTTCAGAGCTTGTAATAGAGAGAGGCTAAAGCAAGGCCACTTAATTCATGATGTTATCACCAGAATATTGATTTGCAATACTCTGCATCCAAAGTCTCTGTTGAAGTGCTCAGATTGGGTAGAGTTGGGTAGATTGTTTCTAGGTTTGCTTGGGTAGATTTGTTTCTAGGTCATACAGTAAAACTGCTGTTGGATTCAAGTCGCTAAACCAGCAGTGAACCTGTAGAGTTGAAAATGTCTCAGAGGCTGTCGCGCAACATTTTGCGGTGACACGGGATAACCCCATCGGCCGACCAGAATATAGAGCAGAGTCTCTTTGAGAAGCCGCGTATATTGAGCGTTCGCTTTCAAAAGTCGGATGAAAAATCTGTTTTTACATTAGTATGTTCCGAAGCAAAACGTGATATTGCCAGGCTTGTGTGCGTGGCAGAACTACCGCACTTCTGCTGCAATCAGAGGGAAAAAAAATGTTCATTTTTATAATCGCATTAATATGTAATTATTTGACATCGTGTCAGAACATAAACATCATCATTTCTTGTAATGCACGCTTGGGTTTTATGAAGGTTTTAAAATCCTTCGTTCAAATAATGTGAGAAAACACCTGAAAACAACTGCCAGAATACTCAGAATGAAATAGACAATTTTTGCCTTACTTTAGTGAGTTTGCTGAGAGCTTGCAAGGTCTCCAAAGCGAGTTCCACCCACAGTGCTGTTACAGCTGAGATAGTAGAGCCCAGCAGAACGGCCTATGGGCTGCATTTCATTTTTGTCTCGTCTTGTTATCCGAGATCTGTAAGTTCAGATCAAGCCTTGGCAGAAGAAACGAAGCTCCATCTGTTTTCCTAAGCTGCTTTTGGCTGTTTGGAACAGGGCATGCAGAAGTAAAGGAGGCTCTCTAGGGGGGGCATGTTTGCTTCTCTGTAATTGCAGGCAAACGTGTCAGATAATCCTTTTTTATAAAATTGGCCTTAAGAATGATTAGCTTTTAAAAGACTGTTTCAGAACTGTACTCTCTGGGTGGTTAAAGCCTTTATTCACAATTCCAGCCTCCAAAGTAATCACACCCCTTGTTCTCCTCTCTCTATTGGCCCTCCTCATCTTGCTGGTGTGCAGCCTTCAGCAGAGGTTCGCAGAGCAATAGTCTCCTCCGTGAGCTTGGGTTTTGCCGAGATAGGCAGCCAGGGTCTCAAGAGTGTCTTCTCATAAGATCAGCTCTTCAGTTCCCCAGTGGTCCTCACAGACCCTTCCCTGCACCTTTTCCAGGCTGAATTCATCTTTTCTGAGCAGTGGAGTATGTACAGAGCATTACAAATCAGGTTTCACCAGTGCAATGTGGTAGCACTAATCCACCCTCTTTTCTACTCCCCTAATATCTCCTAAGGCTGCATCACACTGAAGGAGCATCATCTTCCTGTGACAAGCCAATATGCCTGCTGTGCCCTCAGGTTATTGCTGAAAATCTTATTAGTCTCCAGGGCAAGACCTTGCACTTCTTACTACTGTATTTTATTTCGTTTTTATTACTCCAGTGTGTAACTTCATCCAGCTTTTCTTGTAGGCCATTGTGGTCCTCCTCGACATGGCCACTGCCATCTAACTTGGTGCCATTTCTATTTAATTCGTTTGCTTCTCTTTTTTTGGTGCCAAGATAACTAATGAAAATGCTAACTAAAATGTTTGAGTCTCAGGACCAGCCTTCCATTATTCCAGCCTTCTCCCAGTTTGATAGTTTCTCCTTGATCGCATCTGATTTTGTTCCCTTCAGCTGGGTATTTAAGCACAGTTTAATTTTGGTGCTAATTCCAGTATTTTTCAGCTTACTAATTTCCCATGTGGCAGTACATCTGACACTTTACAGGAGTTCAGATGAACTTTATCTACTTTTGGCGAGGAGGAGGACCGAGGAAAGTCAAACAAATCGTATCCTTTCACCAAAGGAACAAAGCTTTTCTGCTGTGGTGGTAAGCCCATTCCATGTTATGCTCTGCTTTCCATGTATTCTGTGTTTTTAGGGGCTTTTTTTTCCTTCAGGGTTTTTTTGAATTGATACCGTGTGATATGAGGCTGATTCACTGATCATCTTTTTTAGTTTAATGTCAAGTATGGGGGTGAAAATATTATTTCTGCAGTCTGCCCCTCCCCCCCTTTTTTTGGTACTCAAAGATATTTTGCTCAGTGTTGATCCTACAGCACTATAGCAAAGCCCTTCATTACCTGATAACGTTGATCTTTTGACGTACTATTTCTCTTCTGAATAGGCTTTTGAAGGTGTTAAGCAGCTTATGTCACTTGCCTAATGGGAGACACGCTGTTGTGGCCAAGGCCTCCGGGGCTGCGGGCATCCTCTGGGCAGAGGGCAGGAAATCCCGTTTCTACCCTTTGTGCTAATGCCCACGCTTACTGGAAATGGGCTAGAAATCACAGTTGTATGGAATGGGCAAGATTTCTTTCCTCTGTTTCTCTAGGGCCACAAACCTCCCCAGATCCATGCAGGTGATAAGACACTCGCACCAAGCAAAAACATCTAGGCAGAAGAGATGGCAGTGCCCACCATGTCGCAGTGCAGCTCCCTGCTGCAATGAGTTTCTTCATGAAGACTTGTGAACTGAACTTTTTTTTGTTTTGTTTTGTTTTGTAGAGGGTGAAAAAGCCTTCAGAGTCACAGAATGGCCTCTTGTATCTATTCTGTCAGTTTTCCAATCAAGTGTTTGCTTATGCCCAGTAAAATCCTGGTAGTGGTGATTTCTTAGTACTAGATCTCTGCTGTGCAAGAACTCCAGCATCCCAGTTTTGAACCTGGGACACAAAGCAGAGGATCCACCTCAGAGCGCACTTGCAGTTGAGTATCCGCTTGCTGGTTCAGGATCCTGACTACCATGCCCATGAGCATCCAGCTGTTCCATTAACACATTAGGCTCAGCTCTTTCACTCTGATGCATCCAGTTAATGCTCACAGATGCGTTTAAATACTACAATTATCTAATCTTATTTCAGTGAGCAAAAACAATTAAATGTGCAGATTGTGTTTACTTTTCCCATCTCCTTAAAATTTAGTTATGATCAAGGGACTGATATCTTTTTCCTGTAGCTTTGGAAATTCAGTAAATCAAAAAAAATACTGCTTGTAATAGGGCTTGTTTGTATTTTATAGTTCCCTAATCAGAATTGTGTCCTTTAGTTTCTCTCTTGAGAATCATTTTAAAATCGGCAGCTCTCACAAATACCTTTGTTTGATTCCTGCTGCATAAATATCTTTATTGTTGTCTATTCTGCTCTCTCTAACACGCTACTTTTTCCTCTTAAAAAACAAACTGTCAAGAAAAGTTTGAGTTGCATTTATTCCACAGGAATCCAAGTTGTTCTCCATTTTCTTTGCCATGTTTTATCATACTATTTTATACCTATGCACAGTGACCTTGGGGTGGGGGCCAGCAGTTTTGACCAAGCTACCGTATTTCCTACGAGATGCGTTTTCTGTTTAGAAGATCATGCAGCCTGAACTTGAATAGTTGAAAGCATTATTTAAGCAGCTACTACTTTGATACGAATTTAAGTTAAGTTTTACCTTTTTACCATGAGAAAAATTTGTAGCCAAAGTTTAGTACGCTAGTTGAGAGGAAATATTTCAGTTATTCATTCTTTTTCTTCTTGTGGTTACTTAAAAATCCTGTATACCTGCCCTGCTGGGTGCATAAATCTGCATGCAAATAGTTTTTTTTTTTTTCTCCGTCACCGTCCTTTTTTGCTCCAGGTGTCGATTAAATAGTTTGATCTGGATTTTGGCCTTCAGGTGCAGGCTCAAGAGGGATTTGCGCAGGCTCAGCAAAGCTCTGGGATGTAAGAGCTACTAAAGTCCTGCCCTCTGAGCTTGACTTACTCTTTGGGACTACAGCAGCCCTCAGGGAGCCCACAGCAGAGAGAGGAAAATTCAGAGTATCTTTCTTGTATCCCAGCCCTGCAGAAAGATGTGGAACACACTCAGATTTGATTGTGAAAGGACTTTAAGCATATGAATCCATGATCCTTCGCTGAATCATAGTCTCAAACGCTATTGTGCAGCTTTGATTGAGTTTTCTGAACGTTAAGAGTGTTCTTCTGGATAACAGAACTGCAAATAACAGACTCATAAAACTAGAATAAAATGATATGTCCTGCATTAATTAATGCATATCCATTAATAACCCTGCTAAAGATGCTGAATGAGCCTATAATTGCATTTAATCAGAAAATTTAATATAATACCAAAGATTTCCTTTTCTTTTTTCTTTGAAATGAATGTAGGCTTTATTAATACTGTTAACGTGAATATTGCATAGGATAGATGTTAAACATTAGATTGATAGACAGTACAGAACACTATCTGCAACTGTCTTATGTGTATGCTCTGCTGACCTTCTCATTTGTTACCCTCAATGCCAGTTAGTGTTTTTTCTATTTCAATGAGCATTATGTTTTTCACATGAAATGCCACCATGTTTTTTCTTTTGCAAAAGAATGTCACTGTCTGCAGAGTAAGAGCTGTTCAGAGCACTTGTTGGCAATCGGGGTATTAATCATTACTATGCTTGGCTGCTCACTATGAAATCCTCTCTTTAAAAACATATCTTTGTAGTAGGATTGCGCACGCGGGTACAAAAGATTCACGTTGTGACTCTGACAACTTGCAGTTCAGGTCAGCGACAACTGCAGAACGAGCTGATATTCCTGCACTTAGAAGGCTGGCATCTATCCTCAGCGCGCTAGTTTGTTCCCTTGGTCTTTAAAAGATAAAAAAAAAAAAAAAAAAGCAGCTAGTTGTTCATTTGTCTTTGTTTGTATACTAAGCTCCTGCAAATGCCAAGCTGTATACTTTGTACAGGTTAGCGTGCATCTCCTGCGATGGCTTAGGGAAATACTTTAAAGTGGGATCTCCAGGGGCACCTAGCCATCTTCAGTAAATCAAATGGAGCCTGAACAGAGTGGCTCTCCCCTTCCCAACAGCCTCTCGAAAGCTCAGTGATTCCCACCAGCAATTTATAGCATTTCCTTTCCTGGCTTTATCCAAATTCTTTCCCGCACTGTGCTGGGTGGCTGTATGACCCTACCGAGCCAGGCTCGGTGTACAGATTCGACCTGGGTGTGCAGATCACATTTTCGTCTTCACATGTTTAATTACGCTATTTGCAAGGGTGCACATGACGTACGTTGTTCTATATGATCTTTTATATGTGGTGTTTTTGATTACGGTATTTCTGTATTACATTTTTTTTCTTACTCATTACATCTTTATGACCTATTCAGAGTACAGTAACATATCTAGTACACTTCTCTGCCATCTGTCTTTCTCACTCCTTTATTCAGACAGCTACCTTAGCTCCCCTTTAGCACAGAAATGATTTAAAAAGTAAATCTTCATTATTTCTATTGAAAAATCCTCGTTCCTTGGCTCTGCCTTATCTTTGCATGCTGATTAATGTTCACGTCTTTGCCCAAAGCCTTATTGTTAAGGTTGGGTAATTCACTTCATGTACTGTTTATGTCCTCTGCAGCTTCTTGGTATAGATGTTTCTCTCGTTTGAGAAAACAGATGAAACTATATTATACTTTAAATATCTTTAAGGTCAAACATTAAAAATTCCTTCTATCTCCTCGCTTCGGATGAGATAGTTGGAGCATTTCTTTGTTCTGCTTCACACAGTCCTATAAATCACTCTGTGAAGGGCACTGGTATAAATCAGTAAATAAGCCCCAGATTTGCCAAGTATCTCCTGGCACCACAAACTGCAGAGCTGAGCGGCAGAGACACTTGTCTGTGGTTCCCTCCTAATCGTATGGACCTCAAGGTGGGACTTTGTGGAGGATGTCCCTGCCTTTAGTGCAAGAAGTTGCTATTTATCCATCCGTCCATCTCCTCCTTTCAAGTCAGACAGCTATCTTAAAAGGAAAGTGTCATCCCCGTCAGACACATTCCCTTTTCGCCTGGGTTTGGCTCCTTTGGAGAGCCGGCAGTTTGGATGGAGATGCATAGGTGCCTCCTGTCTTTGACAAGAACGACAGAAGAGGAATCGCGCTGTCCTCAAAAGCAGCAGTCAGTCCTTGAGCGTTAGTTAACGTGATCCCTTGGCGTGACCAAGAGTTTCATCCAGTGACCCCAATGACTTGCGTTCAAGTCATGTGCAAACCAGAGAGGCAGCACATTGAATGGAAAAACATCATGTTTCTCTCTGAACTTTTCTCCTGTATGATTCTTACAAATGGCTATGAAGTTAACTTAGAGAGAAGATGAACTTCTATTTCAGTTTTCTGTACATGTTCCTTAGCGCACTTAGTAGTTCATTTGCATCCAGTTTCCCTGTTTGCACACACCATCTGTCAGGTTGTCGTTTGGGAGCAGGTGTCCCCATCATTAAAAGGTATAATTTTAAGTTGCAAAGTCATGTCCTGTGGGTATTGGAACTGCTTTTGAACTCGCTTTTTGTTTATGGTCAACTGTGTCTTAAAGAATTCTCTGCTGCATCTGACACTTGTCGGTAGTTTCTGTCGGAGTAAAATGCACAATAATGCCAGGAGGCCTCATTGCTGCATTTTAAAACATAACCCGAAAATCTGTCTTTCACTAGCAGTCTCCATAGCTTGACAGCCTGCTCAAATTTCTCTGACTTTCAAAACCCCTGGATCAGAAGAAAGAATTATCAGTAACCCCATCTTTCCCTCGGATTGGCAGAAGCAATAGACTGTTGTGCTACTTGAAATGTGTCCATCTTCAGAAGATTTATGTAGGAGTTAAGCGGTACCTTGGCCCAGTGTGTTCATGGAAGCAAGCTTCAGAAATTTCCCGTGAGCCCCATGACTAAGGGTTGCAACATCAGAATTTAACTTGCTGTCTTTGAAAAAGAGCATACTGGCTCTGCTTGCCCAGTGTCCTGTAACACGAAGGGTCCCTTCCACCAGGGCGAGCTGGATGTACAATATCACCCTCTGCTTTGACAGTCCTTTGCTTCCCTTTGCCATGCTGCTTGATAATTTGACAGCAGCAAATCAGAACCTTTTGATTTTAATGAAAAAATGACCCCAGTTCTTACTCATGCGTCATAGTAATTTATAGGTCACATCCTACCCTCTCAGAAAACTGAGATGTTTGATAGAGCATGGAAAACGGACTTCAAATCCTCAAGTAGTTCTGAGAACTTATGGTGATAAATGGATTTTAGTTAATTTAAATATAGCTAGAGGATCAGATGAAGCATCATTTTAAATTGATGCTGGAAAGATACTACAGAGAGTTGGGATCTCTTTATTTGTCACGTCTTCTGACATGCTGAGCCAGTGGAATGTGCAGAAAGGATCTGGCCGTCAGAAACCCACCTCAAACACATTTTATTTCAGAATAGTTCATAATTTAATGGTTCTGGTCTTGTTTGGGCAGTAGTTGATATGACAGCTTTAAACTGGTGTCTGTTTTCTAGGTCACCATTAGTCTCACATAACTAATGTGACAGATGAAATGATTTGCAGTGGTCCACTTGCAAGATGGAGACTTTAGCATTATACTTTTCCAAAGGAAGTACATTAAAAAACGCTAGCAGTTTTATCGCGTGGCTGATCGGCAACTCAGAACAGTATTTGACATTGCTATGTAAACTGACTGTCTCTCACAAACATCTTGGAGTGTCATTCTGTTGGAAGAGACTGGAACTTAACACAAATTTAATGTTTCAGTAAGCTCTGCGACGCAGATTGCTTAGTGTCAGTTGGCGTAGCCGCACTAGTGAAGACTAATTTTACAGGCTAAGCTAATGTACTTTTACAGCTGACCTCAACTATTCTTTAAAATAGCTGTTATCAAAAGGAATTGATCATGTTCTATTTCTAGTGGCTCCTTGTTCTTCTCCTTGTCTTGTGAAATCGTATTGGGCTCCTGAACAAGCAGTTTGAGTCTTAAATCTTGTTTTGTGGTCGTTGAAGGTCTCCTGTCTCTTCCAACTCCACTGAAGTCAATGGCCTTGGAGAATCATTCAGGTAGATTTCTGCTGTTGACTCTTAATCTAGTCAAGATGCATAATAAAGCTAACGCTAATAGAGTCCCTGTGGCTATGCAGGTATAATCTAGAGGATTGCAGTCCCCCTGCCTTGTCTTGTGTGTTGCTGACACGGATTAATTCGCAGTATGGAATTCGGCCCTTGCCTTGGGGAAGTTCCAAGGCTAAGCAAGGTATTTAGGCAGGATTGCCATCGTTACGGTTTCTTTCTGTAGCCCTCTCACTGCTTTAGTGTGCAACGCGGCATTGAGTCAAGAAAGGACCTTTCACCGTTCACTAAATTTCCACCAGCGATTGCTGCATGATCCTTACTTTTCTTGTGCAAAGGAAAGCTAGCTCAGGAAGCAGTTGATTCAGTCTGGGCCCACTGCAGTATCTCCTTTTGCAAAGGGGATTCAGCATTTGCTGCTTCCTGAGAGGTCTCAATGACACGTGGTCAGGGTGGAGCCCTAGCCCCAGGCTGGAACCTGTCACATATTACGTAGCCCATAGCATACATAGGAGCAAATTCATGAGAGAGGTAGCTAATGCGCTGTGAAAAATAAGGTAGCAAAAAGCTTATGGAACAAATGCTGCATCATTTATTTAGTATGTAAACCTGGCAGATAATTATAACCACTTTTAATTATTTCCTGAACTGTTCTTCAACTTTTTTCCTACTATTGCATTTCAGAGGTAACTCATTTTTGAGATAAAATTTTTTTAATGGGACAAAAAAATCTACCTTACATATACCTTTGACCTCTAGTCACCCTCTCTGGTGACTAGTTTATTTCATCTCTCTGCAAATCGGGAAGTATGCTAGCTGGAAAGGAATGACACTGTCCCAAGAATGGGAGTAGACGAGAGTGAAGTCAATTACAAGCTGAAAGATTTTTTTTTGTTCAATTTTTGAAGGAAGTTTGATTAATGCCAGTGCAATATATACAGCTACTAAAAAATGTGATGAGGGAGAAGGAATACCTTGAAAATATTTGGTAAAAGATCATAAAGAACCTTTTTCGATGACACCAGGAAATGAAGCACAAAGGACATCTCAGTATCTTCCTTTGTTAGGTGAAAATAATTTGACAGAAAATTCTCCCTAAATGACAACCATGAGATAAATTCAATGTACGGATGAAAAATTTGTATGAAATTCAGAACTTTAATTTACTATTAATTAACTTCTAAACACAGCTAAGTATATTTAATTGGCACTGTAGCTGAAAGTTTACTTGCTAAAGTGTAACTAATGAATAGAATAGTCGTGATCAGAGGCAGCATGCAGCTTCTCAGACATTTAATTTTAGATCTGCAAAAATGTGATGGCAGATGACCATGCATCTGATTTGTAGTTTATTCTCTGTTGTGCCCGAAGGAAGAAAGTTTATAAGATGAAATAATTTATCACAACTGTTCTGTTCCTGACTTCTGCAACTAACTTAGGAAAAGTGCAATATTTGTCTCTGTTTGTAGCGGGGTAAAGGTTATTCTGCCTGAAAATATATTAGTTCAATCTCGCTCTCTGCAGTTTGGAGTTATCCCTGTGAAGCTGAGTCCCAAAGATCATCATTTTGGGGGACTTCCTGCGTGTTGCTCCATTCTCTTGTCTCATGAACGTGTAGCTTTTCCAATTGCCAGGTCAGACCAGACAACAGCCCTGTGGTTGGTCTTCAGAGTCCTCTGTACAGACAACCGGAAAGGAAAATGTTTTGGTCATTCTTGGCCACCTCCCGTTCTACTCACTAAAGGACAGGAGGTTTGCAGGGTATTACATCTGTAAGGGGGTGATCTTGTAGATGGCTACCATCACTTTTCTATCTAGCTGTTGCAGCTGTTAGAGAAATCTGTAATTTTTTACTGCTGTTGTCTAGGAGAGGAAGAATAAATAGTTCCATTTCTGGTCTCCCACCCCCAGTGTTACACAAATTTGAGATTTCAGTCATTTTAACTGAATGTCTCCTGAGCTAGTATGAGGAGAGAGCCACTGCCTGTCCCTGGATTGATCCCGGAAAGAGCCACTGAAGTGCGTACTGGCTTTTTCACCCAAAGTGCTTGGAAGTCAGTGAAAAGACCTCCAGCGTATCTGGCTGTCTTACAGTTCAGACTATACGTTGCAAAGAGATCAAAGCGACAGAAATTAAGGCAGTCTGAAGAGTAATGGCAAGGGGAGAACACTGAATGGAGCTGTCTGAGATCTGTCTAACATCCGTGTGGAAAATGTAACATGATTTTGTGGCTTCTGGATTTAGGATAAATGTTCTCATAGCCTTTTGTATACATATCCTAATCATTGCTCCATAACTGTCCCAAAGGAATAATTGCAGAATCTTGAAATCAATGTAAAGCATACATAAAATTTGAGACATCATGTACCTGATCTGTAGTGATAGCAGCATAAGCAATATTCAGGCTTCACATGAGATATGAAATGTTTAACCAACTGCATGATGTGGTAAATTTGGACGTTACCAATTGGAATATGGAATCGCAATAACTTGGGGGATGAATGTAACCTTTATCATTCTTTGATGGGATATGGAAATTTATAAAATTTATTTATTTATAGAGCTTTAAACAGCATAACCATTTTGAAAGTAATGTCAAATGAGCAGCACCGTGCTTTTCATTTTGGGTACCTTTTTTCTGATCTACTGTGATACTGATATGCTAATGCAGTGCCTATTATAATATTTCTTTATAGAATAATACTCTTTTTAATTAATACAGTCTGGAAAACATAATCTGGAATGTATATATTTAAAATACTTGGATTGCTTTATCTTCATATGCAAATGAGCAAACTCCAGTGGTTTGAATAAGTGGAAACTGATGAGGGAGGAAGAATTGCCGAACACGTGAAATTGTTGGTGTCAGTTGCCTACTGTTTTGGCACACAATGCAAGTCTCAAAGATTTGGTTTGAAAGACATTATAGTGAAATAGGTATGAGCAAGTCAAAATTACTAAGCAAAGTGTCAGTTTTCTTCTGAGATGACTGGTACTTTGTTTAAAGATCTGGGTTCTTTCCAGTGGACAAACTGCAATGCTTCCAATCTTATTTCTGATTTTCAGGAACACCGTGAGGAAACTGCTGTATGATCGTCATTCATGAGCAGCGTAGCAGGGGATATTGCGGGGCTTTACCTGTGAATAACGTGTGTGAACCAATAGACAAAGCAATATGAGACAAACCTTATGCCGTGTCCCCCTTTCAGCTACCCTGAGAAGCAGAGCGCGGCAGGGATGTGTACGCGGGCTGTTTTTCAACTAGAACGTGGGAACATGATAAACACTTTTAATAGACTGAGACCTGTGAAGTTCCTAACACTTGCTTCTCATAGCATTAAATTTTGAGTGGCATTTGCAGTGATTCCCCCTCACAGCACAGGGAATCACTGCAAATACTACAGGGAAGGTGAACACTGTGGTGTGGGAAATGTCAGAGTTGTAACTATTTGTGCCCAGTGTGCCTATACCAGCGGGACGTCAGCTGTTTGTCTTCAGTTACATTAGAATTTACATTTTCCTGGTCTCCAGGTCGAGTTACTTCACGTGCACGGGTAAAAATAATATGAAAGCTCTAGTTCAAGTAGCAATAAATAATAATTCAAGTTGTACAGAAATGCCCTATGCTTTCCAGCTGATTCCATAACTAAATGAACAAATACATGGAATGCATCTTGCTATATGGATGTGTGTAGGAATGGTAAAGGATGCTTTATTTCAATAGCAGTGGCTGTATTTTCAAGCTGTGCTTTCTTTAAATCCTTGTGAAGCTTTGCCGTGTTGGAAAGTCAGATTGCGCTGCCTCGAGGAAGCAGTAGCTCAGGTTTAAAACTTTTCCTTTTCAGCAAAAGGAGAAATACTATCAGTGTTTTAGTTTATTTGGTGACCTATGGGCAAATGCTTCTAGTTTGCCTTTTCAGCGGCCACACTCTGAAACCAGGCTTGTAGCTGTATTTGAAATTCCTTACCCGTAATAGAAAATCCCACTGACTTTAGGGGATGTTGCTAAACACGAAGAAAAACGGTAAGATTAGTTGTCTGGTTATGGAATGAGGCATGTTACAGGTGTAGGGCAGCATTAACCTGGGACTTGCTGGTGGTTCCTCAGGTATCCTAAGGCACTGGTGAGTACGTGCTGCACGATGCGCTCCCTGTGCACGTGGAAGGCCACGCGGCATTGTTCCATGGGATGAATGCCCTTCCCCACCTTCAAAGGTGTATTGTAAAAATAAATATGAAATTCCAGGTACTTGGAGGTTGTGCAGTGGCCATATAAATCCCTAAGGCAGACTATGGGTATTCGGGAACCAACAGGACTGTGCAATGTCTGGGAGTAACGGCATCAGCATCTATCCTACTGTCTTCAGTGGGCCTACCCTTGAGTTAAAGGGCTTGCGAAGAAGAAGGTCATCAGAATTTGTCTTCAGATGAGCAGAAAACATTTCCAACCCCAGGTATCTAGGGCTTTTTTATTATTATTTAGCTTTTAAGTATTTATTTTTAGATGGCATGGCTCCACTTGATAGCCGAGTGTGAATCCAAATGTAGTAAAGCAATATAAATGGCCATTAAGTTAGGAAGCACAGTATGACCTTTTTGAAATATTATGCCAAACCCCGTGTTTGCTTTGTGAGCTAAGTGGAGCTTCTGGAAGGCTGCTGCTGCTGAAAGGCACTGGCTGGGTCTCTGGGGACAGAGCACATTATTGCAAGACGAATCAGGGGATCTGACAAAAATAACAAAACAAACGGTAAGGCTGGGTTGGATTTTAACAGGAGGAAATTCAGATTGATTGCAGTGACTTTCTTAGGCCTTATTTTTCCAGAACTCGGCGAATGCTTTCTTTTACCCTAACTTTCAAGCCTTAAAGGTGTGGTATCAAATCCTGAAAGATGCCAGGAAGAAGGACTGTGGGAGAGCATTTGTGCAAATTGCCAAATATTTATGCACCTTTTCTGTTAATATTGCAGTTAATGCCATAATCATTGTATCATTAATCATCTGTCATTAAAAGGAGTGCAAACAGAGGCCCGGAGGGATTGCCAGGGTCGCCGGTGGGCACAGTACCTGGCCAGCATTAGGACTGGGGCAGAGTCTCAGCAGCGACTCTCGCAGCCTGTTTGGAGGCAAAACGTCTTATTCCCCCCCATCAGTAGTGACTTCGAGTACAGTGTCATATCTTTGTATACCCCAGATAAATAACTGGTTTGCAGATCACCACAAAACTAGCTTTGAACCCTGGCTTTGTGTTTGATATATCATAGGTAAATGAAGCAGTTTATGCGCTTGTGTTGTGGCTAACTGGAGTAAACTTAAATAAGATCTATGAACATAGGGCAAGCATTTGTCATTTGCTCCAAAAAGCTGTGTAAGGTGAAAATAGGTAAATCGAGGATAGAACTGCTTTCCGTCTGCAGGAATATGTGGTCTAAGCCACTGGTTCTCAGCTAGGGACATGGATCTCCCTTGGGTGGCATCCTGCCTGCAAAGGTTAGGGACTTTACAGAAACAGTGCTGAATGAACAATTTCAATGTTCAATCTCAAGAGCTTTTATCATGCTTTTTTCCTCAGAATTTTATAGAAGGAGGAGAAGCTTGCATTTTTCAGGTATGTCTTGAATTCAAAATCAGCTTTTACCCTTCAGTTGGCTCAGTGTTGTCTTGTGGTTTTCCATTCACGCATACGTCATCTGTGCAGTACAAACGTCACATAGATCTGTTTGCATCTCTTCTTGTTGCATGAACCTCTTAGACCAGAGTTAGGTTTTTAATTCTTCCCTTTATTTTTTCTGTTTGCTGAAACACTCTTTTTGTCTTACTTAGGTTTCAAGGAAGTTGAAGTTTCAGGTTGAAATAAGTGCAAAGAGTTTATTTTCTACAGCATATCCAGATGCTTCCAGATACTGTTTTTGAAATGAAATCCTGAAAGAGGATAGCTTAATATCTATTACAGAAAGCCTTCTCTCTTCTTCTGAATTTTTTTCTGAGAAGGTGATGATTTTTCTGTCTGAATTCAGAGACAGAGCTGGTTAAGCACTGCCAGATAGCTAGCTAGCTGGCTAGCTTCTCACATTCGCAGTCAGTCATAGCCTCAGGTACCCTTGTTGCATTGCACACTCATCTCAGCATTCACATAGAAATGGTATCAGAAGGTTATATGAACGTCCGGATAAAAACATAAAATATTTGCCACTATAGCTTACAAAAAACACCTTCTATATCAAGAATGGAAGGAATAACCGAGGATTTCACCTGTGAGGCAAACATAGTAGAAAGATTTAATATGCAGCTTATGTAGAACGTTTCCAAATCGCATGCCGCTTGCTTAAAACTTCAAAGCGTTAAGAGAGTTTACGGAAAGAGATGTGTTCTCTAAGAAGAAGTTTAGCACCTTTTCTAAGGTGCGTCTCCAAACAGACGGTGTGCCCGAGTCTTCGGTGCTGTAATTAAAGGTATTGTGGCAGCCCAGCGTGGAGAGGTGCAGCTAGGCTGGGCACGCGCGTCCTGCTCTCGTGGGCTAAGTGTGGCCCTCGTCCGTGCCTCTCTCCGGCATCTCAACGGCAGCGCTGGGATTTGCAAGCTAATAATGCTTTTTGGCGCAGTTTTGCCATTGAACAAATCCTTGTTAGCGATGATTTCTGAAGCACAGTTTTAATAATGACATTCCTCACTTAACATGGCGGAGCGCTCTTTGGAGCACTTTGGAAATTAATACTGAAGTCTCAAAATACACCCTTAGGGTAAGTTTAGTTCCAGCAGTTATTCCAGTTGAGAAACAGAAGCATATGAGTTTAAATAACTTGCCAAAAGTTGTGCAAGAAGTTTGTAGTGATGCTGAACTGGATTCTTGCGCCCCAGCGTCTCCCCAGGATAGCACTGCTATCTCTGTATCACCTTCAAATCGCAGCCCTCTGTTACTGCCCTTCCTTTACTTCTTTAATTAAATTAATCTTTTAGAGGCTGAATTTTGCTTCTTTTCTCTTTTTTGTACCTCTCTGTTAAATAAAACACATTTCTTCAGACAGCATTAAAGTTGTAAAGGCCATTTGTTGCATAGCATATTTCTTAATTGCACCTTTCCAGTTAAGGTTGCTGCTCGCTCTAGTAACGTGAATACATCAATCACCTGTCAAACCGTGGCAGGGTTCTGAATTATGAAGCGCATTACGTGTAAGCAGGAGGCTGCAAGTACTTATCTGGGAAAATAAAAAGAATAATTATGTGCATTGCCTAAAACAGTTGGACCTGGATTCTCAGGTGGTGTAAATCACCATGGCAACGTTGAATTCGGTGAATCCCATGGTGCGCAAACTCGAGATCTGTCCCTTTATCTTTTCTTCATCCCTCTAAGATGTCAGCAGTGCTTCACAGCTTCTCTGTCCTTTCCCTCTTCCCTCCAACTTGTTGCGTTCCCTTTATTACTTTCTGGATCATTTTCCCCCAAAACTCTTTCTCCCAGGGCACTGCAGATGCGTTTCGGAGCAGCTCCGTGTAACACCGTCTCCTTTGAAAACCAGCTACGTTTGCTGATGTGTAACTGCAGACGCTTTCCACTAACGTCATTACCTTCTGTTGCTTATTCTCTTTCAACTCCTTCATAGTAATCTCTTGCCTTGTATTACCTTGCCCTCCCTTCAGCTTCCTACCCACGCACTTTCTCCTTACTTTCGGCACAATTCGTGTTGCTTGTGCTTTGTCCTCTTTTTAGCCCTCGTACATAAGGAAATAAAGCATATATATTTGGTCCATCTGTCAGGCCCTCCATCTGTTTGTCTGTCCTCCTTTAATAGCTTGTGACCTGTTTGCTAACCTCAGCTAAACCTGAAGGAGGGGCAGAACTGTAAAAGATGCCAAAGTCTCAAAGGTTTCATGAAAATCAGTGAGTGGGGAGAGAACAGAGAACAAGAGTGGCCTCTGGAGGAAAGTTCAGCCTGTGTAGCGAAGTGCAGCCGTTAAGCATTGTATTTGGCAGCAGCTGGCCAGGAATGCCCTCTCCCTGCCGCTGGTTAGCTTTCCAGAGCTCTGACCTAGCAAGCGCTATTTCTTGTCTGTTCAGTGCTCTGACCAAATGGGACTGTTGGGGTGAATTCGGTGAGTGCAGCACCAAGGACAGGGGCTAGGCAGCAGGAGATACAAGGCTATCAAAAATTTGGCAGTGTGAATACTGTGGATCACAGAGTAATGTATTTTTTTTCAAGCTCCTCATTCTGTTGGATTTTCCTCCGGATTTTGTCCCCTCTTTCCCTCCCTGCGTGTTTCTCTCTCCCTGAAGTTTTCTTCTTTCCTTTTTTTCTGTCTTTCACCCCAAGTCCTCATCCTCCCTTTGTAAATTCCTTTTCTCCTAAGGAATGCCTCAGCAGTGATTTCAGTCTGGCCTTTCATCCCGCGCTCCCCCACATATTCTCTCGTTACTGCTAATTGTGCTCCCTTCCTGGACTGACACTGCTTCCCGAGAGGAAGGAGAACTGCTGTAATGATTGGTGGCAGCCAAGTCTTAACCATCTTCCTAGAGCACAAACACTGTCACAGTGTTTGAAAAGCTACAGTAATTGAACATAGATTTGTTCAGGCTGCTCATTGAATGGATTTCCCTCATGCCTGGCTTGTGTTACAGCTTATTTTAGCTATAGACTGATTCCGAACAGCAGTGATTACTCCTGCCAACACCTGCCTCCACTGGCTGCCCTACCTCGCCCAGTGGGAAGTCAGAAGACCTTGCCTGCTGCAGCTCACAGACTCAAGTGATCGCTAACTCCAACAACTGTATGCTAAGTGCCATGTTGGGCTATCGAACAACGTTCACGTAACAGGAAGAGAAGTACTTTTCATAGCTTTCACCCGGAGATTTTACTCAAGATGAGCTTCTACAAGGAAGCTCATCCGCCAACTACGCAACAGTTTGGAGTGGTGCCTGTACTCGGGCAAGGGCTGCAAAGGGAATGGGAGGAAAGGGAGGGGGCTGCACTGCCCATGGAGGCTCTATGACAGCTAAGTTGGACTACTTAATTTCTCTGCTGGCTTCACAGAAGCTACACAGAGTGGAAGCATGCGTATGCTGCTTCCTTCCTATGTTTATTTTGGTTTTTAAATCATCACCTTTCTGTTTCTGCCTGCTTTTGGAGCCACTGTAGAAGTGGCATCACCACACTGAGCAGTCCCAGTAGCGCGCTCTCGCCTACCCCACGACCCCTTTTCTGTGGCTTAGACCGCTTGACAGCAATTTGTTGAGACTTTCCAAGTACATCATTGAGAAAGAAGCAACTCAGTGCCTGGAGGTTTTGCTAACCCACAGGCAGTGTGGGCGTTTGGTTCCTTGCCCATCCATGAATCACCCCACGCAGTCATAATTTCCTGATGCTGAAATAGCTCTTCTGCTAATGATAATTTGGCTATAGCTAGTCAAGCATTTCTTAAAGCATTGATGATTTCTTAAGGTAAGAACTGTGGGATGGAAAAGCAGGACACATGAAGGCAATGAGAGAAGAGCTTTCCCTGTCCTGCTGCCATTACAGTTTCTAAACGCACCAGCTTTGTCATTGGTGGGGGAGTTGAGTGGTTGCTTGCGCCATAGTAGCTTGGGAAATACAGCGTCCTGGTATCGGTGTGGTCTTTGGAGAGGCTAAACAAAGCCAGCTAACATTGGTGGAAACAGCTGATTCAGGAGCTTAAAGCCGATCTGGAACTTTTCATCGCTGCTTTGTGATTGGCATCCTCATGGTCTGCTTGTTGCTCTGTGCTTGCTGATTTGGTGGCTTAGCTAGGGCACAGGTGCGGTGGCCTTGTACATGCAAGCATGATATATTTGCATTTCATCTCTCTGAATCAGTGCAATTCCCCTAACTACCCTCTTCAGTGAATTCCTAATTGCCAGCAATTTATGTCTTTACCTACTTATTGCAGCTTGCAAAGTTTGCAGTAAATTTGGCTTGTGATTTTGTGTTTGTGCGTGTGCGTAGCAGTTAAATCGTTTATGTTCAGAGAACTTTAAAGAAACATATGCCTTAAAATCAGCAAAGCGTTTACTACTTTTGCATACATGGTAAAGTCTATTTTACGTTATTGCAGTACATTACTAAATAACCTTGGTTGTTATTCTTCAAGGTCTCAGTGTGTTGAGCTATTAACAACTATGGCATGTATCTAAACTGCGTTACAGCTGCGTAACTACAAGCTAAGGGGTAATCGGAGATCTGTCAGGCTTAACATAAGCATATGGACAGCTCTCCGCTACTAGTGTAGGCAGAAACCCACTTAATTTGGAATTTTTAGGCAAAAGTCCCAAAGGATGCTTTTACCTAAATGATCTTCAACTTACACAATGCAAATAGAAACATAAATGTGCGAGGACAAGTAACTAGAAGTTACTATGCTTTGAAAGGGAAGAAGGAGCACATGAATATTTAATCTGTGTATATATATAAAATTAGTACAGAGATAAACAATTTGATGAGTAATGATGCATATATTTAATTCATAGTTTTATGCATTTTTAAAGAAAATGTAAGTAGATGTAAGCTTGAGCTTAATTAAAGTAGCAAAAGAAGCATTCAGACTAGTTATTCTCTCCTAAGCATGGAAAGACATGCGACAGCTTCTGAAAACTGCAGGTCCTGAAAGGGAAGAACTAGAAGAATCTGTGCAATTTAACAGTGAAATTACAGGAGTGTTGGGTTATGCTCTGAACAGCAGGCTTTTCCCAAAGTCTGCAGGATTTGTGGGAATACGATACATTGAATCTTTCGGCCATGGGCGCTGGACATGCCTTTCATCATTTGAGTAACATCGGTGCCAAAGTGGTTAAAACTGTTGGGAGCTCTGACAATACAATACCATTCTTTATGGTTCTGTATGGATGGCCTAACTTACAGCAACACCTCGGGGCTGTAGTCGGAATTGGCATGGCAGTGTGCTCAGAGTTACCTTCACCCATATAGGCATGGGTTTCTCTCCCAAGAACTTAACCATAAACCTCAGGAATTTGTACAGATATGTACAATGCGAGTGACATACGGAGTATGGGAGCAGAAGAAGTTCAGTCTAATGTATACCACTGGGATGTAGTAAAGTAAGAGGTAATATGTATATATCCGTAAGAGAGGGGCTCAGTGCAGGAATTACTGGAAGTTATTTTGCTGGAATCAAGATAGATCTTTGCTATAATGTGTTTACCAGCGACTTCTGTATTGTGATTTATTGAGAGGCTCTGTTATTGCCATTAATTTTAAAAAGTCATCTATTACCTGTTCACAGAAATGGAACTCAAGAAAACCATATGTTCAGGAACTTGCTGTTCCTGTTCTGTTTTATGCTTCTTATGCCTTAAATGACTTCTCTGTCTGTGGGTCTGTATTTTGGGGCTATTGCAGGTGGCTCTAGAGTCCAAATAGATGAAGTCCTGTTGTGTTGCTGCTCCTCTTTCAAAAAAAAAAACCGGTTTAACTTCTATCTGTATGGAAAAAACATCACACACATATATCAAGTTTTTTCCTGATGTTGTAAACATTTTTAGTAATGATAGTGCTCTAGTCATTTTGAAACGGGTGGGTCTAGGAGAAGTATAAAAAAGGCAAAAGTGGTGGTAAACAAAGTGAATGAGGCAGGCTGTGCAGCATGGAGAGGACTGCAAGGAAGGAGGAACAGAGATGTTTGTGCGAGAAGCTGGTAAGCTCCCGGCTTGTTCCAGCTGCCACGTGCAAAACCCCGCTAGTCACGCCAGCCTGCCCTCTGCTCCACCACAGCTAAATCACGGCGTGGTACAAGCTGTCCGAAATATCCAAACCGCATCGGAAGGGTCACATTTTTGTCATTTTTATTGACATGCATTGAATGTGCATGTTGTATTGCACTGTTTGGGTTTTTGTGTGTGTGTGTGTGTGTGTTTGCTTGAAACTTGTCCCATTGAAAGTTTGCAGAGAAATTACTGTGTCTGGGTGATACCTCATTTGTTGGAGTAGCATTACAGATGGCCTGATGACTTCCTCCTTAACATTATGAAAGATGTATATGCAGAACAAATGAAAGAAGGAGTTGGAAGGCAATACTGCTTGTGCTGTGACTCTGAAGGTTATTCCCACACAGCAGCCTTGCAGGTAGGTATGTGATGGACAATAAATCTGGCAGCACGAATATCTGCACTAGTTGTGACACTGCTCTACCAGCACAAATAGCCTGTGCTTTGGGCAAATGAAGTGCAAATGAGTCTGATACTATGTGCAGCTTTGGAGCTGGGTTTTTGCTCATGGGAGCAGATGCTGCTGTTGAACAGTCACAGATATCTGTGGACATAGCTTCAGTCAGCTTAGTATTCTGCCTGTATATTCTTTCCTAGAGGAAATCTTAAACGTACAGCACTAGGTATTAGTTGACTGTGAACCAGCTGCAGATCGGGGCAAGGCCTTCCAGAATCAGATACACAACAACTAGATTTACTTCTGAAAAGAGGACTGTATGTTTATTCCGATATACCTGCTGACCTCAGACATATTCTGGTTAAAGAAGATGGGGGTGAACGTTAGTTATCCCAGATAGCTTCCCACTGTTCTCCCAGATCTCCTGAAGGGGAGGTTAAATCTTCTGTGGAAAGGGATAAAAAGTCTCGTCTCTAGCTGTGTGCAACTGCTGCCAGAAACAAGGAGCTTTTTTTTTTTTTTTTTAGGAGCTATGATTTGGCCTCTGAAGTACGACAGGGATTTTTTGTGCAGCTCTGCTTATGGAAAGAGATCAGATTTAGGTGCTTTTTAGAACCGGGTCTAAGGCCAAGGGTTGCGTACGTTTGTGGTAGCCTTGTGTGTGCAAATGAAGGAGTCAGATGTCTTGCCATGTCTGCATATAAATGGGCATTGCAAAAATTTAATATTTTTGTGCCCAACTTCTCGGGTCTGAAATGAAGAAGTCATAGGATTTTTTTTTTTTCTTCTAAATTAGTGGGAATCTCTCTTGGGTTGTTAGGGAAATGCGTGCAGTGCTATGTACGTTGATTGAAGCATTAATTCCCCAGGCTTTCACTCTGTAGCAACTTGATTTATTCCTTCATATTGCCCTTCAGTTCTTTAGTGCCTGAATGTGTTAGAAATTGTGAAAGCTGAACTCCGTCAATGTGCAGGAGAGTAAGGAGAGTTCCTAACCCCTGGGTTTCAGTCCATGAATTAACGTGGCTACTGGGATAAGCGCACTGTAACTTTCCACTTCTCCTCTGAAGTGCTTAGCTCACTATTTGTGTGCCATAAAATAAGCAGCAATAACAATAATCCATGTCTGACCATTCAGAGGAGTGAATCCACCATGCCTTCGAGCAGTTCACAGTCAGTAAATGGGATCATATACTGCATATCATCTGCATGTAGTGTGACTGTCGGGTGCCGAGAATATTGATTATTTTTCCGTATTATAATTCTGAATTTATATCTTCCTTTCTTTCCTAGCAGAGAATCAGTGTCTAAGGCCGATATGTTTCTCAGGAAAGAGAACAGCTTGTGAAGGGCATCGGCTCTAGCTGAATGGGAATGGGCAGGGTGCCTCGGGCCCCGGGAGCCTCGTGCTTGTGTTTCTGGGGGGTTGATCCGAACAGGTATTTCTGGCACAAATACTCCTGCCCGAGAACTGAACTGCTGGTTTCCATGCACTTTGCACTGCTTGTCATGTATGCTCACCAGAAGAACTCAAATAATTTGACCATTCCTAGAGAACAAATAATGTTTTTTTGTCACCGATGTGAATTCTGAAACGCTCTTCAGATTATTACATTACACCTTTTGGGTTATTTTGGTACCGGATATTGTTCATATCATGTAAGAACTTGAGAGTTTTTCCCTTGTTACAGAGAGGGAGACGTTACTTGGCTATTTTAAGAACTTTAAATTTAGTTCCAGAGAAAGGTAAAGAAGACCTACTAGCTTTTGAGAGAGAGATGAAGGACATAGGCTCATTTTCTGCCTTTCATCTTGATATATTGTGTAACACATCAATTGGGCAGAGAGGCATTCTTTGTAATGGAGAGAGCAAGCTTTACTTCAGGATGACAGGATGACAAAAAGATCGCAGAATGGGTGAAAAGTCGTGAAAGGTGTGGAGGCGAGCCTGCTGCAGACTCGGGCTGCTGTGTAAAGGTAATAACAATCAACACCACTACGCGTATGTAGATGCAGATGGCAACTATCCACATCAGGATAATATATAATCAGATATGATCAGGTATTGTTATGACCCAGTTACTACGTTTGAGTTTCCTTGGGTTTGGGTGATGATGTATTTCCCTGCACCCATTGCCTGTTAAAATGCAGGATTTTTGTTTTTCCTGCAAACATAGGTAGACGTGCTTTGTTGGTGCTTTTTTAATTATTCAGATAGAACCTAGTCACTTGAAAGAAAAAAGCTTTATTCCAAGCCGGTGATGCATTAGAAGACTGTTGGCAGCATTTTATATTGCTCCAACACTTTGCATTTAATGAGGAAAATGCTTTTAAGTGCACACATACCCGCGCAGCACAGGGGATGAAGATATCTGAGTAAACTCCATTCACAGTTGTGACCATTCCAATCCTGTCCGTTTTGTTTAAGCTGCAATTTAAATTAACACACAAGTAAAAATGTAATAACCTAGAGCTTTTAGTGGAGGAAACACAAATTATCTGCGGGAGGAGAAGGAATTCAGTGAAACAAAATGAATAGGAAGCTCAGTAGGAGTTTACTTTTACTAAGATGCAGAGTCATTAAAAACAATTGTTAATATGAATATTTCCTGCATATTTAGAGTTCAGCACTTAACGTCTAGGTAGAAGGGAGAACCGCTTGTAGTTTGAACTGATTAGAAAACTAGACGTACTAGTTAGCGTATGAGATGCAAGCGAGCAAGAGGAGCTGACCCCCCCAGCTCCTGTGAATCAAATGAATCCCGTGGCGGAGAAGGGAGGTATGTCCCAGCTGTGGCCTGTGCTCTCAGCAGCTTGTTTTTACCCAGGGAGAGGCAGTGATTTTCTTACTAGGATATAATTTATGGAAGAAGGAAAATCAAAAGGAAGTCCAGCCTTGGTGACTTTGCAGATGATGGAAAGGCAGCAGTGGCAAACCCTGATAGGGGCAAGTCCTTTGCACTCCCTTTCTCTTCCATTCTTTTTGTAGGGAAATGAAACAAGGTAGCCCAGGGACTGAAGGAAAGAGTAAAAAGGATGAATGGGTGAAAAAAAGGAAGGCCACTCTTCTCACAGCTGCTTCGTATAAGCACAGCCCCAACGGGAACCCAAAGAATGCACGCCAGTTTATGCCGGCTGGGATCCCCACCTCACTTCAGTACCCCCGATAGGATTTTTGCATCTTTTCATGAAAGGTTTGTTTGTTTCCTTGTCATTTCCAGGAAAAAAAGAACCTACCTCAAAGCATATTTTTAATGAATCTTCTGTAATTTCTTCTTGAAGCAATACTTCTAAGGATAAATGCCTAGGGACTAGTTTGTCTTTGTGGAAAGCAGCTCTGGCTAGACATCTTGATTGAAAAAATATATGTCAGGTCTTACTCTAGAGCTGGATTTTTTCTGTGGGTATAATATTCTGCTTTTCCAGGCAGCCCTCCGCAGCTGTATTTGGTCTTTGAAAATTTTCCCCTTCTCCTTTTGATTATTATTCAATGTGACCTCACTTGCTTTTTCTTCTTGTTAGCTGCGCAGAGGCAAATTCTGCCCATAAATTCAGGAGGAGCTTTCTTAATGCTAAATGAATTTCATGGGTGCATGTTAGGGAAGCATTTAAACTGTGGTCTCCCAGCACTTTTTTGTAAAACTTCCTGAGTTTCTTTGTTAGAATAACCCTTCTTTCCTTTTTTTGAGGAATCACTAAGAAATCTCCTGTGTATTTCAAACCCAAAATGTTTGACTTAGTTGAGTTTTTCCAGAACGTTTCCTCCTCAGTCCTCATTAATCACTCTATTAATATGAGTTGCTTTAACTGAGTTCCACATAACTCCAGAAGAGTACCTGCATATCCTTTTCTCGTCTTCTTTTCCTTTTAACGCATGCTGCAGCTGGCTTTGCTCTCTCTGAGTCAAAAATCTGAAAACAGGGCTTTCATTCTTGGTAACCTGTTTAGAAGTAAATCACTGATCTCTCTCTTTTCTGAGTCAGGAAGGGGAACGTGGAATTGAAACTTTGGGTAGGCGAAAGATGCTGCTGGCAATTGCAGCCTGCACATTCAGGTACAAAGCATTTAAACATTTCAAGGTGGAAATGATTTTCACAGTAATCAGACTGAACACGCCAAAAAAAAAAAAAAAAAGCTCAACCTTTTTATGTTGGTCCTGTGAAAGAAGGTGTGATCATACCCGTACATCTGGGAAGAAAATGAGTGTGATTAATGAGGCACATCATACATTTTAATGTGTGTGTGGTAGAACTGTTATTCCAAACAGAAAACGATATCTTTAGCAATTCAAAATATTGTTATTTGCACCTTTTTTTAATCTGCATTTTCTTTTCATTGCATTCAAATTCTGGTATGCTGGCATTTATTGCTAAGACATTACTATGTCAAGTCTTTCCCTTTCTATTTACCTTTCCATCTTCTGTGTATGTAATGTCTAAGTCCTTTCCCTCTCCCTCCCAAGCTGAAATGATTTTTGTATTGTGTTTTTCTAAGCCTTTCTATAGGTAAATTAACCACCTGAGAGAGTTTTGCAGCAGTCTATCCCACGGCTACTCTATGGAAGTTAATAGGAATGTGCAAAGGATAAAATATGTCTCAAAATGTTAACTCTCCGTTAACTGACTGACCTTTATAAAGGTTGCATGGCAAGTGAATCTAAGTGTGTTTAGTAGTTTTTAGTCATTGAAAACTAACTAAACATATGTGTCAATGAAAACTGGATGAAACGCTGAGCATGTATGTATGTGATGTGTTTCCGTTTCCTCTGAAATCCGTGAAAGGAAAACCACTGGTTTCAGCTAGCTTGTGAAAGAGGCTTGCATAGGCATTACGCTGTCAGAGCCGACTGACTTTTCCTGTGGTCTGTTATTTCATATCCTTCACTGGTTTGTATGCCATGCTGCTTTCACCTGGAATCCAGTTGAAGATCAGTTTATCTCCTAAAACACTGAGACGTTGTAGTGTCATTCATAATGGTGTGATTACAGCTGGTTTTCTTCCTCATATATAGGATTGCAGACTCTTTTTAAAAATATTTTTTTGCTTCCCACTAATTCTACTGATAGGCTGCCTGTGGATCTCGCTTTTCTGATGGTAGAAAGCTTTCAATTACTAGCTTGCAGTTGTTCCTAATTGGTCAATTTATACTGACTTATCTTCATGTATGCCTTTCTTTTGTTGAAAATTGGTGCTTACTCTCTTATATGTATTATCAGGCTTATCCTCACTCAGACCCCATTCTTGGTCTGCAGCATTGCATCTTTTAGGCTCTTCATTTCCTTGATCTTCTCCTCAGACTTTCCAGCTGTTCCAATTTACACTAATCCTTCAAATCGCAGTTTACATGGTATTCCAAATGAAGTTGCATGAGGAACTTGTAAGATGCCGTTAATAATCCTTCACCTGCTTTGTGTAATAGCCTTTTATCCAATGATCAGATGCATCTTTCTCATTCCTGATGTGTTAGAAGCAGGAGAGGCCACCCAGGCACGGCCAGTGAACTTCCTCCGTGCTCGGTGGACTATATTGCTGTGAGATCATCGATGAGCCGAGTGCCAATCCATACTCCTCCCCTAGTTTCTAGAGACAATTTATTTTGTATTTCAGGTTTTCTGTGTCCCCGAAAGTGAGGGGAACAGCAGTTCCTTTCAAACGTATTCCTTATTGGGGAATTTCAATGATCAGTGCAAAACAAACGTGTTTCCCTGAAATATTTTGAAATCAATATATAAGATTCCGATACTTAACAAGTAAAGTCTGATTGACCACCATAAAGATAACTACAGTATTCTGCAGTAATCTTATTTTCTAACAAGATAAACATGGGAAAGGAACTCTCTTTCCCCATGCCGTTCTTTTATTCCCCGCTTCTTCTCAATTCCAAGCTGCCTCCAGTGTCCCTACTGCTGGCAATGCTCTTTGGCTCTGGCTGTGGGCATTGGCTTGTCTCTGCTCCCTGGAAGGACTTGGACCTTCATTCACTTCCCAGACATAGGTGATGATGCTACCATCTTGTACTGCTTGCTGTTTCTGCTCCCATGGACCGTTTAAGCTAAGCCTTTGGATTTTGCCCAGGATAGCATGAAGCAGTTACTTCTTAAGCTGTCGTGTTTATATATATACACATATATATGAGCCAGTCTGTCCCCGTCTCTGCCAACGTGCCATTGACCCTGTGGGCTGAGTACACCATCAGTGAAACCGGAGTGTATGTCCAGATTGCAGTCTTTTACCTGGGACTGAAGCTGAGTGTGCGTGCATTATGTGTATTCCTTCCCAATGTATGGAATGGATCTTCCATCAGGAGCACCCTCTCCCGTGTCTGCACCCATGCCCCTACCTTTCCTTGAAGCATCGCTGTTTCCGGTACACTCTTCTCAAGAGTAACACTGACCACACCTCAGTGTATCTTTTAAGACTATGAAATGCCAGCATTTAATCTGTATTTCATACCGGAACTTCTGTATCATGGAGCCTGAAATCTGATTTACTGGTTTGAATGTTGCTGTGTGATTTATTGAGTTATCTGCAATGGCTCCTAGATCGTTTTCTGAGAGATGGAAACTGATTTGGAACTCATCTCTGTTTGTATTAGGAGTTTGGTTGAATTAAATATGCAGCAAATCTTTGTGTTCAAAGCCATAGAGGCGTCTTTATGTTTCACTCAAGGAAAATAACCTTTTCTTTTACAATTTTGATTTCACTGGAAGTGAGACACCAAATCCCATTTTGACAGGTTGCGGGAATCTCTCATTCACACCCACATGCAATTTAACCAATAATCAATACTAGGATGACAACTACTCAGTACTTAATAGCTGCCGACATTAGGGGCTGTCTTTATGAGACATCTGTGATGTGTTGCTATCAACTCATAAGAAACATTGGATGTGATCTTGCTACTTTTATTTCAAGAGTAGACTCGCTGATTTAAGAGGGGCTTTTTGTAATGGAAGGCTGTTATTCAATGCGAGTAAAGTAACTGGAATCTGGCTTTTACAAATTAAATATATTCCTGTTTTATTAGCTGTGACTAGAGTTGCTTTGAATCTTTAAATGAAGTAACGTATTTTCACCCCCAGACTATGCAATATGAATCCTAATTTTCACAGTCCCTGTGTCTGTTCGGATTCGATTCTTGAATCAAATTTTTTTTCTTCTTCAAAGTATTTGCTGATTTGCATTATATGAACAAAAAGTCTTCTCTGTCATATAGCCTGGCTGGAATAGCAGTTCCTCAGTATTTCCACAGTTCGATCAAGACCTGTGCAGTTCATCCAAATTGAGGATGCCAGTGCAGACTTCTGCAGAGCCTTCTGATGAATGAATGTTTCTGAACTGTGTTCACCATACTCTTTTATCAAAGCTCTACTACTTATTTTATATTGTTGAATCTCTTTTATATTTTCAGGTCATCTTTAAGTACATTTCCACAAAATTTTTCTCTGCCAGGTTTGGCTGGACATTGAATGTGAACATATTATTTTGTGGCATGAAGAAGATCAGTCATTTAAGACTAAATTAGTTACTGATGACGAAAGACATCTTTCCTGTGAACCATGCATCTTGTGAGAAAGAGCAGTACTGAAGCTGTGTCTTTATGTTTAGAGACAGGTCCAATTTATATCTGTCTACTTTATTAAACTTTTAAGCTAGACTGCTTCTTCAGAATTCAGCAAATTAACACCAATGCGTCGAAGTAACAGCAGAAATTGCTTTTCTGACTACTTTTTTATTGTTAAGCACGTTTTTAAACAAAGGCAGTAATGCAGATAATGGCCAATTACCATGTTTCGGTAGAGGATCGTTCAAAATATTTCTAGTTCCTGGGTCTTCCTAGTTTGTACAGCTGAATCTCTCTGTAAAAGTTTGGACGTGAAAGATAGAGTCCACCTGAACTGACTGTAGTCAGCCAGAAATTGCTCTATCTGTGGTCTCTGGAGAGATAAGGAGTTATTTTCTGAATGGTGATTCCACTCATCCAAAATTGCTAAAATAAATCACTAGTGTAATCTAGTAACCTTCAGATGGCTAAAGTAGGGCGAGATATACCACACCTTTGACATGCGTAATATATGTAATACCGTAGAAGTTCTCCTATGTGTTTAAGACTAATGATTTGTTTAAAGTGACGTATGATAAGTATCAACACCGAGTTCTATTTCTCCCATGTTCTGCAGTGAAC
The DNA here is from genome assembly GCF_040807025.1 of Struthio camelus. Classification (NCBI taxonomy): domain Eukaryota; kingdom Metazoa; phylum Chordata; class Aves; order Struthioniformes; family Struthionidae; genus Struthio; species Struthio camelus. Next base: position 5,347,368 of record NC_090947.1, on the reverse strand, counting down.
AAAAAGCGAGCAAATTGCAAAGTGAGCAATGTACATCTTTCATGACATTCATATTACACAACTTAATCCTGAAGTTTTAGCTTCCTTGACTAGTTTGTACGATGACAAGAGAACGCGAGGAAAAGGTTGGGCTTTTTGTCGCTTTTCAGAGGGCGCTTCCAGCTCGTCCTGGTCCAACAAGCTTCTTCCTAGCGTGCCTTGCTCTTTCCAAGGCGCTGTTCCCTGTACCTCGGCAAGTGCACATCAGTAAAAGCTTCAATGAACCTCCTCCTCTTAACAGAGCACTCTCAGCTGGTCCTTTCGAGGTTCCCACTGCCGGGCTGGCAAGGGCTGGAGGTTGTTTGAAGATGAGCCCACTGAGCGGGAGGGAAAGTAAAGTTTCATTAAGGGAACAAAGAGTTGCCAAAGTAGGTAAATGAGAGAGCCAGAGAGAAATGAAACAGCAAGTACTTAACAGAGGGAGGGACTGAGAGCTCTTAGCAGCGCTGAGGCATGGGGAGGAAAAGAGGCTTGGAGAGTGGGGCTTGGAGAACAATCTCCAAATCCCATCATGATCTCAGAAGTATTCACTCTGTGAATACTTTCCATTATAATGCGTGTCTTCTGTAATCCACTTCAACATGGGTGATTCGTGGCGGGGGAGCAAGCCGTTCCTATCCTTTGCACCGTGAGACACCTGGTGCTATATCCAGCCCTGTACCTTGAATCAGGAAGTCTAGCTTCTGTTTTCTCTGGAATAACAGCAGTACCCTGAGTCGATTCAGCTTCTTCTAGACAATTTATTTTCAGATCCCAAAACTGCTTTAAAATGTATCTTAATACACATTTCTGTTAGCTGGTTAACTGAGTGAACCTGGTTTTGATTCAATATCCCAGTGATCTCAATGCCAACAGCTTTATTCTGATCTTTAAAAAGAAAAGAAAAGTGTACCTCCTATAATTAAAACAAAATCAAAAGGAAACGTGCCAACCCTCTGAGCAATGCAAGCTTTGTTTTCATGCTTTAGCAAATCAGTCCAATTTTATCATTGCTGCTAGTTGGTGCTTCCACAAGCGCAACCCGTAGCAGCCTTTTCGTGCATTTGGAACACTTAACTCCTCCATAAAATACCACGTTCCTCTTGATCAAAGCAAGAAAGCAATCCATTGGTACCAGTGGCAAAATAGGCTTAAGATACTCTGTGTAGGTCCTTTTTAGGTAAATAATCTCTCTGAAAGATATCTCTGACTTTGGATTTAACTGGATTTCCACGGTGAATTTTCCCCATGTTATAGAAGATACAGCAGGAGTCAAAGTATTATATGTAAGTAGTTATACATCAAAAAAGTCACGATGTATTTGTTGAGTAGCTGTAACCTGCAGGGAAAAAAAAAAAAAGACTGTATTAGATCTCATCTGACTTAGTGGTGGAATGTTTTTAATTCTGACAAAATGGCATTAGCACATAGTGCTGCACTCTCCCCATAATGTCACCTTGCTTCAGAATTATTCCTGCCTTAAAGTTAGGGCCAAGGATTGGGCTTTGCAAAATCGGCCCTTTATAGTTTTACTCTTTTCATTTTGCCAGGAGATACGTAACAGAGGGAAGAGGGCACAGGTGGCGCTGAGCATGTGTGATCACATATACTTGGATTACCATGGTAGTACACTGTCTGACAGTCTTAAAATGATTGGTTTGGCTAAGTTGTCTTAATTAAAAATAATAAGATCATAAGTCAGTCTAAATGAATTATTAATATTTCTTCCCTCTTTAATAGCTAGCAAAAGATAAAAAGTAAATAAATAAAGTCAAGATCTAACAAAAAAGATGTGGTCCAAAGCCAATTAGAGTCAATAGAAAAATTGCTGCAAACATCAGTGGAATTTGGACCAGGGAGGATCTGAGAAACAGAGAATGGTCAAAATTAGAGCTTCAAAAAACCAATTACATCTCCAAGAAGCTGCTGCATCGCCTTTCAAGCGCAGACTTTTTCCCCAAAGTACATTTAAAGAGTGTGGAGGGCCAGGCGGGGAAGCCGAGAGAGCTCGCAATAGAAAGCTTTCTCATAAATGCAGTTTGTACCCAGAGGATATTAGAAGACTTTTGAGTAAACTGTATGATTGTACCCTGGCTGAAAAACACAAGAACCTATAATGATGCAGTGTTGTATTTATTCACTGGTGAATTCTTTTAGCTCTTTCCCCCCGATAGGATATTCTTTATTTACAGGTTGCGTGTTTCAGGTGTACGCCATTTTTTAATACCATACATAATTTTGTTTTGGAACCAAGGTATTTATTAGAACAGTATAACATATAAAAGGCCACCTTTTTGCCTGTGTGCAGCTAAAATAAATAACATATATAATACATATCCATCTCTGTGCAGAATATATTAAGGCACATTCACAGCGCCGTACCTTTCAGCATCCAACTCTGTGATTTAACTCTGCTCGGTCCTATTTTTTATTGAATCAGACAGATCGGTGATCTGTTTTGCAGTGCGTGCGATGTAAACGGTCCCCGGTAGTCTTCATTCTTATTGAGATGGTTGGCGACGTGCAACAAGCCAGACCTAATATTCCCCTTGCCTTTTGTGTGACTACACTGTAATGAAGAATTAATAACAGATTCCTGAAGAATATTAATCATGCTTTCACAAGCCAGTAGGGAACAATTTAAGTGCAGGGAAATTAATGTAACAGGCCGACTCAGAGGCTCATGCGGAAAGTCAGGAAAAACCAGGCCTTGCCTGTAAAGGGCTTTCCTGCAGCCCTGGTGCGGTGAAACATGGGTGCGGCTCCCGGCATGGACCACCGAATGGCCACCGTCCTCAGCGGGGCTCGGTCTTCTCAAGGCACTGGCCGCGTTTTCAGCCCTCCTCCTGTGCTTTCTTTGTATATACTCGCTGGAAAGCCCTCTTTGTAAGGAGCAGGGGATAGGCCTAAATGGAAAGCACTTGTCCCTTCCTGTAAGCATATTCCCAGCTGAGATAACAGGTGAGCAAGCAATCTTTATAAACTAGAAAGCCGAGGGGGAAAACTGCTGTGGTCAGTGAAAGTATTTACTTTTAATATTTTCGACATATTTCCTTGCGAGCTTGGGTTTTTTTTTTTTTTTTTTTCACTTTATGTTTAACCTTTCTGGAAATACACATGAAATTAAATTCCAAAAAGGAAAGTAATTTTAAGGAAGCCTCCTGTTGAGGTTTTTCATCCCAAAGATGAAACGACGCATTCTGTCCGTTGCTAAACTTTTCCAGTATTTCTCAAGTTCTGGAGAATCGCTTGAAACCTCTCCATTCAGGGGAGCGGTTTCAATTTTGTCAAATTGGTGTTGTTCAGGTGTTTCTGTATAATAAAAAAAAGCTGTCAGAGACGGTCTGACTTGCTAGAGGACAAAGTTCCCTTCGAGGCGTTAGCATACCATGTTCTCTTGGCTGAATCAACATGATAAATCTGTGATAACTCTACTATATTTAGTGCTTTCCATTTTTCTGAAAGGCAGGGTCAGAAGTTGATCCCACAAACCATTCTTAATGAAAATTATAATACTAACCTGCTAAAGAATTAATTTTTCAGAATCTCTTGAAATATTGCGCAAAAGGTAAGCATGTTAAAAGAGTCCTATTAATTAGCGTGGTAAAATGAAGCAGAACTTTATGAAGAAGACTGGAGTATTTTACTGGGGTTTTGTTTCTTTAATCAGGATAAATATGTTGCAGCAGGGAGAGCTCTACATTTTTAATTAGCTCAGTCTTGACAAGCTTTAGTAAATTAAAACTAAATCTTGGCCCTGCGGTTAGACAGAAATGGCTGAGAAGCTGGGGCGGGGAGAAAGAGACTATTTGTGAGTGCGGTTATTAATTTGCGGAAAGATCTCCCGGTTCTTAGGCAATTAGGGGCTTGTTTCACAGGTGTGTTAAATAGAAGAGCCTCCAGTGAAGCAGTCGGGTAAAACTGTCAGAGATACCCAAATCCATCTCTCTTTATTCCCAGCGAACTTGTGATTCATCTGGAAGGTACAGGACGCTCGGCGTGCCTGACTCCAAATGGCCAGCTGCCCAGCTGCGTAACTGCAGGGCGGCATTGCGTGGCAGGATGTTTTACACTACGCTGGCAAGCCGTGTTGCCGGCATTTACTAATTTTGTCCGGGAAGTGGCATGCTCATTTTGGCTGGTAATAGCGGTAACTGCTTATGGTAAGTTCATGAAGACGTGAGGGTGCCACAGCCGCTTTTCTTCCTTGGTTCACCGCTGATCTAGGCCCACATGATACCAGCCTTCAAATTTAAATCCGCAGGGGTCACATCAGAGGTGGAAAAGGCTCATTTTGGTCCTTTTTCCATCGCTTTAGGGGTGGAACATCAACATCAAAGCGTTCAAATATTTCTTCTGAGTCTAGCACACTGCATACAGATTTGAGATCTGCCAGGCATAGGAGGAATGACTTTGCATGTTGAAAATAGTAATCAAAATGCACAGTGCCTACGTTCAAGCTCTGATACAAACGCTACACAAAATCCTAATTAGCCCCTACAGAATTTCATAAGGGCACCTAAGAAACACCTTGGTTAAAACAGTGGTCTACCAAGCCCACTTTCTAACTGCTTCTTATTGTATTAATTCAAAGTTTTTCTCTTATTGGAAAATTAAGTAGCAGGTGTAGTCTTAATGAACTGTAGCAGACTGGGTTTAGTGGTGTGGTAAATAGATTGTGATATTCATTTCCAATTAAAGTTCTTGTGCAAAGATCAATGAAGCACATTCTCATAAATTGAATCAGAGTAAACTAATAAACAAATTTCTTTCAGCCTGCTGATGGCAAATTCTTGTTTCCTTCACATGTTAGATCACATCATAGTATTAATTATGTGATGCATGAGCAACAAAGAAGCAATCACTTATTTACCTGCAATTTTTTTTCCCCTTGGGTTTAGCTTTATAGATACTTCATGCCTATAGGCAAAGAACAGTAAGCATTCGTAAAAGGGAATTTCAGGTTCATGCTTGACTTTTGTCCATCATCCAAAAAGACTGAAAAAATCTTGCTGAAGAATGTGCTGCATTATTTGTTCTGCTGATTAAAAGGGTCGCCATGTCAGGAAGGGTACACCATAACCTTTAAACTCAATTAGTATTGGAGACATTCACAGTAGTAGCAACAGCGTTCATGAATAATAGAGCAAAGGCTTAATTCTGCCTCTGTAAACACACGGCTACAGTTATTTTAAAAAAATAATAGGATATTAATTACCAGTCTTCAGTGTCAGCAGTATGTTCTTAGCATATAGTAGTGGTGTGACAGTTTATGGGGATCTTACTGTCATTATATCAGAATACATTTCATCGCTGGATAGAGCCCTGATCATTGATTGAGGTCCCTGGGGGGATACCAGCACATCGACTAGACTAATAAAAATGATAAAATATAGCTCTCGCTGTATAATAATGTCATTTCTTGAGATCCTGTCATTACCGTAGAGCTGTGCGGTGCCTATGAGAATGGATTAAGCAGCCCCAGAAGGAGCTTTTTTAGACTGCCTCTCCCGGGGGTTGCATAAGCGAAGCTGAGGTTTGGGAGGCTCAGCTCCCTCAGACACAGGCGTGGTCGGCTGGCGGGACACGGGCCCTGCCAGTGGCCGTGCACGGCTCCCGCTTCCCCAGCGCTGGCTCCTTCTCCAGGGAAGCCCCTGTCTCTACTTCGGCTGCAGAGAGCTGAGGGAGAGAAGACTCGGAGTTCATCTTTGCAAATAGCTCGTATATAAATGATAGTAATTTGTGAATATTTATCTGACTGGATTGAAGCCTGGACATACTCATCTTCTGTGGCCTGTGAATACGTGGCACTGATGTCCCCAACAATACGTTTTCTTTCTGCTTAAAAGAAGCTGCTGTTTAATTTAGTTTTGGCATCTTTCTTTATTCCAGTCTTTCCATCTGCTGTTTCTCTCGGGTTAAGTCATTGCTAATGAGCGACCCCTTCTAGTTAGTGGGATTGAAAGGCATCCTGTAAGGACTCCCCGGCTTCTCCAGAGCTACCCGGGATTCGCGCGTGGAAAGCTGTCGCTGCACCTACTGTGCAGTTCTCTGGAAAAGCTGAAAACCTGGTGGTTGCCGTCATCTTATTTTTAATGCAAAACATGTCTCTGAAAATTTTGCCATCAGCTGAAAATCTTTTTCAGGCTTAAATGTAGTCATTGCACAAGTACAGGCTATCCAAAAATCCTGCATTTATTTTCTTTATGAGACCAGAGCAGGTGATAAAAGGAAAAGATTTAGGTCATGTAAAAGGGAAAATAAAGGTTTTACCTTCCAGACTCTCTTTGGAAGTGGCTGGTGACTGTGTAACTCACTCGTGCGTCCCCTTTTCTGCGCCGCCCTTGTCCTTGGGCTCCTAGTGCTTGTGTAAGGGGTGAACCGAAATGCACACTGCAGTGTACAATCACAGACCTTTTCTTGTTCTTCAGTCCTCTGGCAAATAGCTGCTATTCTCTGGTGATAACATATTTTCTGTTCTTAGTGATCTTCCGACAAAAGCCTCCATTAAAGTGATTATTCTGTTTCAGTCTTAGCGTTCGGTTTATAGTGGGGAGAGAGAGAGAGGAATAACAGAAATGTGGCTCTAATTAAAGTTCATTAGGTCTGCAGCATGCAGCAATTAACGGTGCAGAGCAGAGCAGTGGTCTGCATGTGCCAAGGTCCCGCTGGGGATGCTGAGTGGCCAGGGCTGCTTCGAAAGGCTACTGCAAGCTAGTCTTTGCAAGAAGCAAAACATCTGCCTGCTTCACGTTGGTCAGAGGCTGTCTTAGGTCCCGGATCTGCCTGTCTTAGAAGTCTTTCCTCGACTTATCTTAAAGCTATGGGTATCTTTGTTTGGCATATAAATGCCTGGTTCTCTTGGCCCATGTCGCGGCATCAGAGATTGCTCGAGACTGCGGGTTTTGCCCATACATACTCTGGAAGTCTGTCTCCATTGCAGCCATGCGATGTAGCATGGTAGCGCCCAGTAGATTTTAAGAACGAGTTTGAGTTAGTTGTGGTACTTGGATACGTTCAGTTTCTGTAATGCTCTGACTCAGACACTTTGCTACTCTGGATTTACTCATTCAATTGAAGGTGCTTGAGTGGTCCCTATTATTCTTCTGTCTATGGGTCTTGCAGTCTATAATGTATTTATCCTCCCAGGAACCCTGGAGGTAGGAAAAGTCCTCTTATCACCATTGTATGATGATGGGAATTGAAGCACACAGACCTGCCTTTAGCCAACGGAAGTTTTGCCAAAGGTATTCCAACCCCGGGGAAGTGTCTTTCTCTCTCATGCATTCAATTTGGGTTATTCTATTCAGCTAATAAGTTTGGAAGCAGAAGGAAGGTAACCACTCCAATAGCATAACAGGCTTTGAGACAGGAGAAAATTAATCTGCAGCCTAACAGACTGAAAAATACTTATTGTAGTGCAAAATAAGTACACTGCAGTGTGATGAATTAGCTGGATTGTGTGGAACAGGACAGCAGAGGAGGGGATAGGTGAACGCCGTTTTCCTGAGAGAGCAGAGAATGACTTGTTTGACATGGTCATCCAGGGCCCCTCCTTTGCAGAGAGCACCAACTGCACTCACAGTTGTGTAACCGGGAATTTGAAGGCTAGATCGTGTGTTATTTTCTTACATTTAAACCATATGGGAAGTCCATATTTACATAAACCAGGTAGTTAAAAGATTTATTTCATTTCTACGTGCCTTGGTGTGCATAGTCACCTCAAATTTGCATGTGAGTAGGAATTTGTTTTATTCAGGGATTGGATTAGATTTCCCACCAAGTTCACCCCTACGGACCTATAGCTGAAATCTTGGCTGCGCCGAAGCCAGTGACAGTATTGCCTCCAACTTAACGAGACTGCCGCCTAGGTCATTAGGAGAACAGCTAAGACAGATTTCCGTATTCATTTATCTTCTTCTCACATGTTGAAAATAAAGATCAACGGTGCATCAACTGATGGATAAAATCGAGACGGAAATGTGGTATATGCTAAAAGCTTACCTAGGTTCGAAAGCAGCTGAACGTACTCTTGAAAGAAAAATCCAGTGTGGGCCATTAGATATAAACAGACCAGCCTGGCTCCGGAAAGCTGCAAATTGCTGGTGGCTGGGAAACTCTTTTGAGGAAAAATCGCTACATTCTTGCTCTGTTCTTACACTCTTTCCCAGGAAGGGAGGATTTAGAATTAAATGGACCTTTGGCCTGATTCGTATTGATGTTCTTATATTCTTAGGTTTTTCTCTTCTATACTATTCAGGCCCCTGCTTAAATTCCACTTCCAGAGATTTTGTCTTCCTTCTGTTCATGTTTTTCTCTTCTTACATGGCCGCAGCAAGGACCATGTCTTCTTTTAAAACTCTGAAGGCTGATGTAGACCTATGGAGTGGTAAAAATGCTTTCAGTTGTTAAAAATAGTTCAAGGTATCTGTTAAACTGAGGGACAGCTGCTGAAAGAGAAATGACATCTGGAGATTTGTTCGTAAACTTAGGCTTATCTGTTCTCGTGGGTGATTTGAGTGATTCCAGTTTGCACAGAGTTTGAGGGTTTCGATCACCAGGTAATAATGTGGTTAACAGAAGATTGGTTTTCCTGCAAGAGGCAATTACCTTGATTGATAAGAAAATTTGAGAAAATTCGTTCAAGACTTAATGAGATTGACAAGGGCACGGTTGAGCCACGCATCCACCTTGAATAGATAAGGTTAAGTGTTTAGAAGAAGTAATCCAAAGACAATAAGCTCCTCAAAAAAATGGATCATTTTTATCTACGCGAAGATGATGAATGAAAACATTAGACTTGTGCCTGTGACAGAGAGTCTGGGGTGTGAAGATCAGGAGAGGAGATTCTTCACAAAGTCATTTATAGCACCAGTATTTCTGCCGTCCCTATTTTATACTGTTCAAAGGAATATAAAAATGACTTTCAGAATCTTTGTGGCCTCAAAAATCATCCTGGACCTTTATCTTATAACTCTGGGAGGTGTTTTTCTGTCGAGAAAACTGAAGGTCATAAGACAAGGGATATCACTCCTGATTATGTGCTCATCTTCTAGTACCCGCAGTGGGGTCCCTCAGGGCTGTCAGCAAAGCCAAAAGCGCTTTATAAATTCATGAATCCTGGACTGTTTCTTAACCTGGGTCAAAACAAGTATTTTTAAGATAATTAAATAAGACATGACAAGGAGATAGAAACCAATGACCAAAGGATGTGATTTTTTTTTTTTCAAACATGCTAGGAGTCATTTATGGAAAAATATATGTCCACGTATATGATTCCTATCTTGAAGTGATGCAGTGGATTTTGTTACTTTGTTTTCAGTTGCAAATGGGAAGAAATGGACACAGCCAATAAAAATAATAACTAATACTTCTTGGTGGAGTTTAGATACAAGTGTTTGTTTGACACTAGAGGAAAAGTAAAACCAACGCTTTAGTCCTTCTCCTGCATCTATTCTGATAACTACTAATATAACTATTCGAACGAAATCATTTATAAATTTCTACCTATATCTCATCCTAATGCTGGCTCATTTTGACTATTTTTTTAATATTCACCTGCGCCAAGGGATACCAACAGAGAGAAGCATTCTTAATGCGTCTAACTTCACGCTGGGAAGCAGCCTGATACAGAAACCTCTTATAAGGCAGAAAAGTTTATTCTGTTTTTACTACGCATGCAAGATCCTTACAGGCACTGTATCAAAAAAAGGCACTTCAAACTTATTTTGGGAGGGTTGTATCACTCTGTTTCAGAAAAGTGTCCTCAGAAGAGCTTATATTGGCTGTCATGTGTGTATGTGTGTTTAGAGGAGGTAAATGCATAAAAGGAAAAAAGTAATTGAAGATAGAGTAGGAAATAACTGAATGCATTCAATATGTACATTTTTTTAGACAGTAAGCTCTTCTTTGTATAGTGCATTCACTTTTCACTTTATAGATGACCCCCGAATGAATACCAGGACTGTAAATAAATGCTTTCGTTTTTCTGGCGAGTTTGTAAATGCACCCACAGAAACCTGCAGCTCCTGATCCACAGCAGGTTGATCTCATCCTACTACCAGTGAGCCGGTGTCGAGTATCTGCCTCTTAATTTTCTATTCATTTCAGTGCTTTCACAGTTACGTGGAGTAAAAAGTATTCTCTGCTCACCACGGCAGGATTTCTCAGTCGTTTCTGCAGAACCCTATTATACTTTACAAAACGCTTTCGATTTCATCTCTAATAAATTCTGCAGAAGGCTCCTAAAAAGGCTAAACCATACCTGTGATGAGGCGGTGGTTCTATTTTCAGGTTTCCGCCAATAATGTATTGAAACTACTCACGCTGTATACAATTTGATTATATTGCTATCAGCAACCCTGCACGGAAACACGCTTGAAATGCTGATAGATCATCCTGCTCTTAGTTGGGAAGGATCCTGAACTGTTAATGTTATTAGAAGGATTAAATTATGAGTGGTTCTGCAGTCAATGGACAAGATCGTAACCTAATTTAACTGCTTTAATGCCTGGACATAATACATAATGTGGACAGGAAATTTAAAATGATATGGAATTGACTCTTACGATGTAAAAAACTTTTTTTTAGCATTTGTCTCTTGGTTTTGCATTTCTTATTTAAGTGTTTTTCAACAGTATAAATGAAGGGATGTCCTCAATGATGGCAGGTAAATTCCTTTGACTGAGAACCACAGCAGGACTTGTGCGGAAGTCCAGGAGTATCCTCCTGAACCCTCTTTGCCCAGACAGATGAATCCCTGCTCCATGCAGGGCTCCCTATGTGTATGCTCCCTTTTATTTAGAGTGAATACCGTTGCAAGTCCAGTCCTGAGGAAGAATGACATCCATCCAAGCAGACTCCTGAGAGGAGTGTGTTGAATTGATGCAAAGGCATGCTGCTTACAAAGGAGTTGTCCAGGCTTCCTAATGTGTGCTGAAACTTCTTGCTTGCTTGACGGCCATATGATGTCTCCTGTAGCTCAGGTTATGGCTGCTGGCATGATTTTTCTTCCTTGCCAACTTGTGGGAAGATGCACTCTCTTCTCTTACCCATGTTGCTGTTCTGATCAGCTTGGCCACAAAACCCGGGAAATCTTTTCCTCTCTCTCTTCTATATGGAATCTCCCCAATTACAGATTATTACACATACAGAAACCGTTAGTGCTGTATCTTTGTTTCCCCAATGTTTCCCCAGCACAGGACATAACTACAGATATATTACAGGCTCTTGAAGGCTCCTGAATCTCATGATGTTATTTTCAGCTTATTCTTCATGGAGTTTAAAAGACTATTCCGGAATTGCTAAAATGGTGTTGATAATCTAGAGTGCTTGGCCTCTTGCTAGATGTCCGCAACAAGGGTGGAGTGCTTACCTGTAACATCCGTGGTGGTGCTTACCCCTCCCTCCCCAGCCAAATCTGCTCAGAAGTTCTATTCTGAACCTGAAAACTTACCGAGATATCATGGATCAGCACTTTCATTCTTTAGGATTTGTTTCTCCACCTTGAGGATTTGTTTCAGCCGCCTTAAAATAAAGTATCTCTTGTTCTCTGCTGGAATGGAGAGTATTAAAGTCCTTCTGGGAGCATCCCTATGCTGTTGGCTTTTCAGGTGCGGCCAATGTTTCTGGTTATTCTGTTGTTAGTGTTCGTTGCTGAAGGTGCTTACAGTTTCAGATGGGCAACTTCATCAGGTTGGGTAGTGTGCATAACCACACACCCCTTTTTCTTGCTCAGAGTTAGAGGTGTACTGCAGAGGTCAGGGCATTCATTTTTATGCAGTGGGAGGTTATAATTTCTGATGTATTCATTAGATAAGGGATCTGAGGAAAAAAAAAAGACAAGAGCAAGTTAATTTGTCTTCCTTTATTGATTGCAAAATCATGAATCTCCTTAGGCTGGAGACCTGCCAGTTCCCCAACCCACTGGCCCTGAATCATTGCCATGGTGAACCTACTAAGGCCGCTGAGAACAATTTTGTTCCTTTCTTAGGGTTGGAAGACAGTCACTAAATGTGTGCGGTTCCTCTTATTGTATGGCCTTTCCTCTGCAAAAGAGGAAGACGGGTCAAGTCGGTGATAGATGTCAACAGATCTCCAGAACTTTATCACCTAGTCATTCAGCTTCACGTGTCACAAATTTAGAGATAACATAAATCAAGAGATAGATGACATACCGGTGAGTGGATACATTTATAAGAGAGTGGCAAACTGTCAAGTGGAGTAATTAATAAGAGAAACGGAGAAGTACAAAGTGATTTACTCTTCTGACCTGGATCCGTCTAAGTACTGTGAAGCACGTGCTTAGCTTTGCACATATGAATAGCTTCTTGGAAGCTGTTCTTTCATTGGAAGCCAAGGAAATACTCACATACTCAAAATTAATGTACCTTTAGTTGGGTTTTAGTGCAGCGTTTCCTCTTCCCTCTACTTATGTTCCATGTGTTTTTCCATGCCTGTGTATGTTTATCCCTGCTGTCCGTGAATTCATACATATGTAAGAGAGGTATTTTGTGTTTCTTACTTTGTGAAAAAGCGGACGCTAGCACAGAAAAAGTGTTCTCCGTTTCCAAAGCAAAGTGGATTTCATTAGAATAAGTCTACCCTCTTCTGGAGGGAAGAGAGAAATAGCTCCCGGGCTTTATAGGAACAGAAGTGACTCAGAAGATCTGGAAATGACCTTATCCAGAGTGTTGTAAAACCAAGTATTTTGATAGACTAGAAGAAGGAATGTGCTCTAGAACGGGACCTGTTCATTCTGAAAGACCAGACCAGCAACAGAGAACAAGACACTTTACTCGTGTGTCCTTGTCAATTAAAGAATTTTTAGGTAAGTCTTTTGCAAAGGTAGTGAGTATCAGCAAATTCAATATGAGCGGAAATCTTTTAAGACCTCACTTCCAAGTTTGGTAGAGTTCCTGCTTTCCTAGTCTTCCCTCTCCACCTGTCAATGTTTCCGCTGCCTGTCAGCCACCGTGTTAAGTTTAGCCTTGAACTAGTTCAGGGATTTTAGGTTTTGTTGGTTTTGGTTTGGGGTGGGGGAAGACTAAGGGTTAATAAACCTGCAATTTCTATTGCTTGTTTAACCTTTAAAATCAGAACATTATAGGCTGCGAGGGATTTAAAATAAAACTTCCCTTCAGATTATGGTGACAGCTTCAACTTGACTTTGCTTTACAAGGGTTTAAAATCAAAAGAGTTTTCACTTTTTTCTGAAATCATTCAGTGCCCTTTTTTTAGCTTAAACCTCGGGGATAATTTTTCATTGTTCTTGAAAGGAACTCTTTTGACACTGTCAGCCTAGCAAAGTTAGTATTCATCCAGGCTTTATATTTAATGTTTTCCTTACTATCAAGAATAGTTGCAGTCCCGGTTAACCCTTTTAGAGGGTTTGTCGCAATGCACCATCAGAACAACTAAACAGGCATCAAACTAATCTTCTGAATCCTGTATGATGGATTTACATTTCACTGGGAATACCTATAGCCTGGCATCAGATGGTATGATACGATCCTTATTAAAAACGACTTCTAGGCAGAGCCCTTGGTATTATATTTTAATTGTAGCAGTTGGGAAAGATTCTGGGCAGGTTCCTGTCCTCTCTTTTTTACACTGAGTATTTGTGAGAGATATTTTTGTAAGACGAACCATTCAGCTGAAACCAAAATTGAGTTAAGCCTAGAAATTCGTAGGAACGCAGATATTGTCATAACAGATCGGAGCAATAGTTCATCTAGCGTGGTACCTTACCTTTGACAGTAGTCAGGACCAGATGGTTCAGAAAAAGGTTTAAAACCCCTATAATGGACAATTTTGCAATAACATGCCTGGGGGAAGTTTCTGGCCAACCTCAGGCAGGTAGCAACCAGCTTATGTATGTCCCTAGCCATAAGGGCTGAAATCCCTTAAAAATTGTGCCATCACATTTACTATAACCGCTGGCAGAAACTTCTTGGGTCGTTTAAATGTCACGCTTCTCCTTTCAAGAAGCCTGTATATTTCTGCTGCTTTTTGCAAAGTTTCATTTTCACAGCATTGTACTTTCTAAATTATTTACCCGGTACACCTCTTCCCGTCGTGTGTTTTTCTCTCTCTCCATGCAGGGAGTCGTTGCCCATTTGAATAAAAAACAGTCTTCTCGCAGCTTCCTGCAGATGCTTTTGAGCGATTGACAAGTCTCTCCAGTACCACAACAGAAAGACACTCTCATCTGTCCCTAGTGCTGTAGATCCTGTCAGCAGCAGCAGCAGCAGCATCTGCTGCTGGCATGCTACAGAACATCAATCTGCTGCTAATGACAGCTCTTGCACAGCCTCTACAGTCTGTGACTCTCAGAAAACCCAGCTTGGGACAATAGCCCTTTTTACATTTAATATTTAGCTAGACGGATGGACGGACAGATAGATGGATGGATAGGTAGATTTCCGTCTACATGGAAGTAGTAGTTCTACTTACTTGAAATGCCTGTCTCCCGAAATGTAGGCGTCAAATCACAAATATCATCTTCAGAAGAGAGTTTAGATCATATTTTTGTGATTCTCTTAGAAGTATGCAGTGCCTGACCGATTCTTATTCAAAATGAACGTGTGTTTAGGACACCTGGGCAAATTTGTGTAGGATCCTATCTGTGTTTCAAATGCAGAAGTGAACGGGAACTTTGCATGCAAACAGGCTGTGAGATCAGAATCGTGAACGAATCTGCCCTCCAGTGATTTCTTCTGAGTCTTCTGCAGCCAGCTTTATTTTCAGATACAAAGTTACTTAATGCAAATGAATGAAAATGTGTGCTAGTCTGATCTGCTCCTTTTCTTATCTCCTCCTCTACTCCTGATGCTTGTGAAGAGTATCTAATGGAAAAGTACTAGCTTGGCAGCAACCGTTCACCTTTTCTCTCCTGGGGAAACCCTTAGCTTTCTGTTTCATGTCTGTGAGGTTCCAGGTGAGCACCGAGAATCACATGAAAAAAGGGAGATACTGGGCCTTGGTTCCCCACCGCATTATGCTGGTGCCACACTGGTTTGACACTGCTGAAAATCAATAGAAGTGTGCCCGTATAAGAAGCGAGCATGTCTGTGTATGACCATTGGATGGGTTGACATGTTTTCATCACTGAAACCCTGGGATGAAGCTCTAAGTTCAGAGATCCTTGTGGTCAATATGAGCCATCTCGTCACACTGCTGTGGGACAAGGTCCTGACACCAAAGATCTAGCCCCGTAAGGTGGACTGAGCAAGAGCACTGCTAAAGGAGTCTCTAGATTAAATATAAGTAAGTATTGACTTTTTATATCATTTTATTAATCTAATAGGATAACTGTCTGAAGAAAAGCTAAGAGCTGTTGTGTTGAACGATGATTTATGCTGGCAATATTAAAATTAAAAGAATGAACCTCTTAAATCTGGTCTTAATAGAAATCCCCTGATGTTTCTTAATGATTTCTTTTTGGCAATTCTTACCTTGCCATGACTTGCTATTGTTTCTCAGTAATTACTCATGATTGCAATAACATGGTACGCAAATGCAATAGCTAGAGCTTGTTTAAAGCAACTTTTATAGCGACAATGAGTTTCGTCCCCCACACCCCACTCCATTCATTTTGTGCTCTTTCCTGGGTCAAGTGCATCTCAGAATAGAAACTATTTCCAGTTCAGGGTTTTTTTTTTTTCTTTCAGAATAAGTGTTATCGCCCAAACTTTTCTTTAGAAGTAAATCAGCATAAGGTAATTCAGCAGAAGGTACATTTTGAGTGCAGCCTGCAGCCACTAATGGCAGCATTTCCTACAATAGTAATAATTCACTTCTGTGTGTTTTAATGGACCTTATAATGATGTTTTTATCATTTCATCATAGCAAAGAGTGGAAAAATATTTTTATTTGCATTGTTTATTTGAGAAGGGAAAAAAGTAATTTTGGTTGAACTTTCTTCATCTTCACTTTCAAAAGCTCCATTTCTTTCATAAAAAGTAAAGGTTTGGCATTCATCTATTTTTATTCCAAGGTAAGTTTCTTTAACGCTAGCTTTAAGAACAGCCAGAGCAGGTGCAAATCCAGTGGTCTTTTTGCAGTGTTGCACCTGAAGGTTTCTACGGTGACACAATTTTTATCATGATCAGAACTTCATTACACACGTTATAAAGCTTAATAACATTTTGTATATTTAGGAGACTGTAAATTACAGATTTGAGAATATTTTCTACTAAAAAATAAGTTCAATTTGTAATGGGCAGGGAATGAGTGTTCATTACGCTGGATAAATTGGAGATCTAACTAGCCTGCTGGCAAAGTCACCTTTGCTGGCACTTGACCTGTCAGTGAAACCCAGTCCTATCTGTGCTTTTCTCTTCCCTTGTGCTTGCAGAAATGTTCAGAACAATCATCAAGGGCCATGTCAGTTGGGTTCTATTGATTTATAAGCAAAACAAGTCATCTTGCAGCTTGCTATGTTTTCGGATCATTTTTCAAGTTGATTCTCTGAAATTTGTTGTCAGTTGAGGCAAGAAATATGGCACTGCCGTCTTAGCCCCAACTTGGTTGAATAACATGTTCTTCTAAAAAGAAATGAGCATACCTACATTGCAGAACAGAAGAAAATTAATTCAGATGTTTAACCCCAGCACGTTCCAAGCTGCAGCGATAGCAAAAGCTATAAATTGTGCATCGACAGGCACGTTCAGTGAGGGCTGAGGAAGAGAACAGCCCAGCTGTCTTACAGCACATCCATTTGCGGTTATGTAGATGTCCGGCTTGCTGAAAAAGCACTTAATTGAAACGAACGGAGACTGTACCTGTCACAAGCAGTCAGACGCAAGAGTTCTTCCAAGTTGGGCTATTTTCCTGAAGGCTGACGAAAATCCCTTAGTTCTTCTTTGCTGTACTGATATCAAAGTCAATTCCCACTAAACTTTATTGTACTGAAAGCTATATCTTTACTCCCTAGAATAGTGCTCTTCTATGTGAAATTCTCTTACTCTACAAAGCAGACGGCTCGTGTCAAAGAGCATTTTTAAAAGCCACTAAGAAACACGGTCCTGTTCGTTACCAAATTCTGCCTTTTCATTAAGTAGTACTCAGGAAAACTAACTTCAGTGCAGGCCTGCTACAGTCTTTTGCCCATCTCAAATGGCGGGAGACACGTTTGGGACCATTAATAACAGTAGCTGTCAGCAATTCTTCTAATGATATGACCATGCTCCTCCTCTAAGGACAAAATAACAGGATTTGTATAGCAGAAACTATTGCTCAGTGATAAGGACATCATCATCTGTCATCCCTGTTTGTTTTATTTCTGAGGGAGCTAATCGTGAAACTAGTAGTGGTTTAAACTACCATCAACTACCATTTGCCTTCTCAGCTTCAAACATGATGCAAAGCTAGCATTTGTTTTTCCTGATCAGTCCTGATCAACGGATCAGTCCTTCTGAAATACATATAAGCCATGTCTCTGCATTCAGTTAGTTGGATCCACCAGTTGATATTCCTAATTTTTCCCCAAAGATGCTGGAGGGCTGAAACGCTCTGAGGGAAAGAAAAAAAAAAAGAGTCAGGCTTATTGTTGGCATGCTTTTTGAACGTCTCGAGAAGGATTGGGTTAGAGATCATTTGTGCAAACTTACATCCACAAATCCATGGGCCCCGATGGGATGCATCCGCGAGTGCTGAGGGAGCTGGCGGATGTTATCGCTAGGCCACTCTCCATCATCTTGGAAAGGTCATGGCAATCAGGAGAGGTGCCTGAGGACTGGAAGAAAGCCAATGTCACCCCAGTCTTCCAAAAGGGCAAGAAGGAGGAGCCAGGAAACTCCAGGCCTGTCAGCCTCCCCTCCATCCCGGGAAAGGTGATGGAACAGCTCCTCCTGGAGGTCATCACTCCACATGCTGTGGAGGACAAGAAGGTGATCAGGAGGAGTCAGCATGGATTCACCAAAGGGAAATCATGCTTGACCAATCTGATGGACTGACTGGCTGGGTAGCTGAGGGGAGAGCAGTGGGTGTTGTCTGCCTGGACTTCAGCAAGGCTTTTGACACTGTCTCCCATCACATCCTCCTAGGTAAGCTCAGGAAGTGTGGGCTAGATGAGCGGACGGTGAGGTGGCTTGAGAACTGGCTGGATGGCCGAGCTCCGAGGGTTGTGGTGAATGGCGCAGAGTCAAGTTGGAGGCCTGTAGCTAGCGGTGTCCCCCAGGGGTCAGTCCTGGGTCCAGTCTTGTTCAATGTATTCATCGATGACCTGGAGGAAGGGACAGAGTGCACCCTCAGCAAGTTTGCTGATGATACTAAACTGGGGGGAGAGGCTGACGCACCAGAAGGCTGTGCTGCCATTCAGAGGGACCTGGACAGGCTGGAGAGGTGGGCAGAGAGGAACCTCCTGAAGTTCAACAAAGGCAAGTGCAGGGTCCTGCACCTGGGGAGGAAGAACCCCAAGCACCAGTACAGGCTGGGGGTTGACCTGCTGGAAAGTAGCTCTGCCGAGAAGGACCTGGGAGTGCTGGTGGACAACAAGTTAAGCATGAGCCAGCAGTGTGGCCTTGTGGCCAGGAAGGCCAAGGTGATCCTGGGGTGCATTAGGCAGGGTGTTGCCAGCAGGGGGAGGGAGGTGATCCTGCCCCTCTCCTCAGCCCTGCTGAGGCCTCCCCTGGAGTACTGTGTCCAGTTCTGGGCTCCCCAGTCCAAGAGAGACATGGCACTCCTGGAGAGAGTCCAGCGGAGGGCTACCAAGATGATTAGAGGGCTGGAGCACCTCTCCTATGAAGAAAGACTGCAAGAGCTGGGCCTGTTCAGCCTGGAGAAGAGAAGATTGAGAGGGGATCTCATCAACGTGTCCAAGTATCTGAAGGGGGAGTGTCGAGAGGACAGGGCCAGCCTCTTCTCCGTGGTGCCCAGCAACAGGACAAGAGGCAACGGGCAGAAACTGAACCACAGGCAGTTCCATCTGAAGCTGAGGACAAACTTCTTGACTGTGAGGGTGACAGAGCCCTGGACCAGGTTGCCCGGAGAGGTGGAGGAGTCTCCTTCGCTGGAGATATTCACAACCCGTCTGGATGCGGTCCTGTGCAACGTGCTCTAGAGGACCCTGCTTGAGCAGGGGGGTTGGACTAGATGATCTCCAGAGGTCCCTTCCAACCTAAACGATTCTGTGATTCTGTGATCTGTGCTTCCATTACTAAAGTCCAGCAATTTCCGTTTGCCTCGACATGTAGCTTTTCAGCTGGCCCTTTTGGGCATCAGCATCAGCCATGCAGATGTGTCTGGAGAGAGACAGGACTATCATGCTGATTGAAAGCCTCACGAAAACCAGCATCTGAAAGATGAAGGTACTGGATAGTTCTAAGTACCTGGATGTCAGTCCCATGAAGGGTCTCCAACACTCACCAGTCTGGACAGCTTCTGGATGTGCTCAGTCCCATTCAGCTGTGTTTTGGGCGATGTTTAACTCCTTGGTTGATGCTGCAGTTGTCTTGTCGTGCTATTTTGGCTCTGAGACGCTGTAACCTCGGGATTTTTATTATTCATTTTAACACCTTTCTACAGGTTTCCGTTTCATTTGCAAGACTTGGGTTCAGACCCATCATGGCAAGTTCCTGATCTGATTGTAGACTGTTGTCTTGCTCGCAGGCTTCTCATCTCCTTTCTGGTTCTTCGTCACATGCCCTGTGCTAGCGGGTGGGCTGGTTTGCTGACACGGAGTCTGAATATTACTTTGAGCATAGGCAGGTCAGTGACAAGAGCATCCAAGTGCTTTGAACGTTGTTCCGTTTTGTTGACCTGAATCACTGTCAAGGACATGTGTTTTCAGCTTGTTTTGTAGCCTGAACGTCCCCTGAAGTCCTTAGAAATACTGGAAAGTGAAGCTTCCCGTCTGCAGCTAGTCAGAAAATGGTATGTTTTTCTCCCTGAACAGCTGTTTGTCTTGTGTTTTCAGGTATTTCACTCATGGTCTGCAATTAATATATACCTCTCTGCACCACACCTAGAAAACAGTGTGGAAGATCTTGATGGAGAGGGAAACATCGGTGATGATACCTTGCATAATATTTTGAATTTGAAAGTGTCGGGTTTGTTTCATTTTCTTTCCTTTTACATTTTTCTAGCGTGTTTATTTTTTCTTTTGACATAATGTTTTCTTGATTCATTTTTCTTAATCCTTTTATCATTTTTTCTCTTATTTATATGCAGCTCCATTTTATGTTTACTTATTCTCTTTTCATTCCTCCTTTTATTATTTTGGTCTTGCTTAAATTTCATAACTTTTTCTCTAATTTTCCATCCTTAGCAAGATACCAACTGCTCTTTTCACTGTGATCAAACAAGAAGTATAATCACGCTTCCTCTGACACGAAGGAGATAACCCCTCTGCGCGTGTCCCTTTCTTGCTAAGTGATACAGACAACTCTTGAGTGATGACAAAACCCAGCTAAGCGGTGATGAAATATAAACATTTTCTGGCATCCGGCTGAAAGCTTGCATTGAATATAGGTGGTGCCATTTTGATTGATTTGCTGGTGGGATCCAAAGGGAGGGATGGAGCTGTCCAAGTGTTAAGAGTCTTTACTAACAGTGCAGATGACAGAGTTAAGACAAGCCCTAAGGAGCGTGTCTTTGAAATTTAATAACATAAAAAGAAAAATATTCCACACTTCACTAGCAAATCTAATGCCACACAGTAAAAGCATTATGAAGCTTTTTCTTTTTTTTTTTTTCTTTTCCCAAGGAAAAGGAAGCGAGCTGGTTTACAGAAGTTGATTAAGAATGTGGTTTCCACACTGCTTCATTTTAGAAAATCATGCTGATGGCTGATGTATGTTTTCCTGCACTTTATAACTTTTGAAGTGTATTAATTTTCCCTGCTGGGGGAAATGGCGTTCGAGAAGATCGGGGGAGGAAGGAGGGGACCTGACATCCTTATTAGGCTGTCATGTAAAGACTACTTTGGCAGACTCCTCAAGGTCTGTGTCTCTGGAAGAGTGACAGACTAATAGGTTCTATTCTTAAATTCTAAGTATCCTTGATAGTGCACGGAGCAATTTATCTTTAAAATAAAAAGTGAAAAAAGTTCTGCTGATACATAGTTGCAGAAAGTCACTGGGAGATAGCTGAACAAAATTGAATTTCTCCTATCTTTTGAAAATATAAACACAGAGTATTGGCAAGCTTGTCTCCGAGTGCCTGCATCTTCACAGTATAGGACCAGATGTAATTACCTGCATACTATGAATTTCATTCCCATCACAGGATCTCGAGACGGAAATATTGTCTGTTCCCAAGGCTGCAAGCAACTACAGTATTTCCAATGGGAATAATGACTTTTGATGACATGATCCATTGTGGCGTGAAATAAGTTCACATTGTTACGTGTATCTGGGGGAAGCACAAATGAGATTTAATAATATAGAAATAAATCAAACACAAAATATGTACTTATTTGCCATCAGGTCCCTGAGATCACAAATCCCGAGCTTAACAGTAGTGGGAAGAGACAGCAGCGACACAGGACTCAATGATGCTGGTATTTTGCCTGTGATGTCATCATTTTTTAATGCAGCCATAAATTTCTAGGCATGAGAATGCGGTAAAAGATGCTAGGCATGCGATAGATAAACAGCCTAAGTGTACAAGAAGCAAAAGCTTTGATAGTGTAAGGGAATTTGCCTAAACAGTTCAGATGGATAGATAGTCAGTGAATTAGCTATCACTAAATGAATAACTCTTCCTTAAAAACATTCAGGTCGGCCCCAGACTGGGAAGACTATGCCGTATAAATGCAGCTCATAAAGTTCACCTACAAACAGGACAAGCAAGAAAATCTTTGCTTTTTAAACAAATCAGATGCGTTCACAGCACGCTCTTAGTTTTGTTTTGTTTTGAATTGAAAAGCTCAAAATAAAAGGGAGGGAAATGGGAACGCTGAATAGTGAAGGGGGTGGCAAGAACACGTGGACAAAACCGATTCATGGCTCATCTCCGTATAATATTATACTTTCCTGGGAGGCCATTTCTCCTAACTCTTTTTTCATTCTGCTTATCTGCTCTTCTAATGAAGAGTATCGATCCAAGATCGATAGAAGATTGAAGACCGGTATCGATCAGCAAAAAATTTTTTTCTTCTTCCACTCTGCAAATCTAATTTGGTGGAAATTAACCATCGTCTGCAGAAGAAACCAGGCCCATCCAGCTATTCCCTGTGAGTGGTCATGGCTGACTGTCAGTTTGGATTCTTCTTACTTTCTTTCTCTGTAATATGTTGCGGCTATAGCTATCTCCAGTTCCTCTGTTCTCTGAACCAAACCATAGGCCTCTCCCAAACCTTTACACTAACCAGCTAATGGCTTTTAATTTGGGCAGAACCAGCTGTCTCAGAGCACGTTTGTATATAGATGTTTCAACGTTGCCTTCTTGGACGTTTTTCCTTGCATTGCCTTTCTCCCACATCCAGCCAGTCGTGACCATTAGTTAGAAGGTGTCTCCCGTTAGCTGTCCTCCAGCAGTACTCTGTGCCTCGCAACTACCCATAATTGCGATCCCATCTTGTTTTAACCCACATAAACCTGCTGATTCTGAGCAACTCTTATCGCTCCTATGCTGCCCTCCATCGAGTCAGTGAGCTAAATAGTGTGTTTGATACGTAACCGTTCGTATCCCGCTGCCCTCCCTCTGCTCTTTCTGCTAAAACTCGCTATAGTTTCTCATTTCTTCTAGTTTGGGATTTCTCCTACCCTGTCTCTGCCTCTGGTGTCGTTATTCAGGGCCTAGCTCATAAGTGGCCTTAATTCACTTGGCCACATTTATTTCTTTACTGTGGCCTGTTTTCTGTCCTTTCATAGGTGACCTCATGCTTGACTTGATATACTTTTCTATTTTCTGTGCCTATGGCATCCAAGCAGAACTTTCCTCTTCTCCTAAAAACAGTCTAAGCAGCTGATGCCTTTTAAGTGATATACTATGCTCTTAATAATAATTTACCAGTTCAGATAAATCTGAAATGTTTTCAGGTTCCTGTACTTACTTTATTATAAAATCACAACGAATTTTGAGAAGCAATTCATTAGTATCCATTGATAAATCTCCTCTCAAATTTGTTTTCTTTTAGTTATTGTCATATTTGAAACTTGGGCCAAGCTTTTATACCGCGGCCACTGATTTTATGTCCCAGTTTTTGAACATTCACATGAGACATTTTCCAAAGTGCCTGCTTTGGGGGGAAGGTGTGGGAGGCAGAGGATGTTTAATGCTTCCTCAGAATCAGGGCTGGTAGCACAAAACTTAAAGGATTTAGGATCACTCTTCCCTCCTGAAGAATCTTTATTTCTAGCATCCTACGTTTGAGCAATAAGAGAAGGACGTGTTTGGGGATCCTGGGAGCTGAATCCCACAGCTAACGTGATAGGGGTAGGCCAGCCAGGACAGCCTGCCCACCGCATCAGCAGTGTTCGAGAGAGGGGGAAAAGTCAGTGCTCCAGGTAAATCTCACTTTGAAACAAGGAAACTTCTGTCTTTCCACAGGGCAGACTAGAAAGTGAGATACAACTAGTAGAAATAAATAATCGAAAGCCACTGGGGCCGTGCTCTGTTTTCAGAGCACTAAAGCTCGGGGCTTGAAGGTCTCGAAGATGTGACATTGTATGAGAAGAGATGGGAGAGTGTAGCTTTATGCATTAATTCTACCTTGTTGTGAAAGCAGAGAAAAGCGAGCATGGGGAAGAGCTGTCTTCTAGGTCCTGCGTTTGCTGGAATAAACATACTTCTGTACGTTTTCACCTAGCTGAGATACAGGTGAAGCCTTTCAGTGCTTGAGCGTGTGCGGACTTGTAATGCAGTCTGAGTGAGAGGATTACTCCTCTGTATGCACGCTTTTAATCTCTGTCACATGTAATGTGGGGTAGTCTTTGTCATTTAATAATTAATCCAAATACAGCACAAGTTGCTAATGAAAATAAGATTGAAATACAGCTGTGCAAAAGACAGACGGGAACAGGAATTGCATATACGCCTCTTGGAGGACTTGAAGGCTTTCTGTACCCCATGCATCCTATTGAAACAGTATATTTGATGAGAACTGACCCATGGTAGCACTAAGAGAATTTCAAAAGGAGGTTTTCTGACATAACTTAGTTTTCTGAGAGCCAGATTCCGATCCTAATCCTGAATTTGCCTTTGATTTCCTCCGTTCATTCAGCTCCAATACTAATGCTTATCACTGACTTAAGTATTTGAATTATGCATCTTCAGGAGCTAAGAGGAAACGTGATTTTAATTTTAAGCAGAATCTTGCTTTAGCATCCAAAACTTCAGAGTTCTGTGTGTCTATGTGTGTTGGGGTTTTTTGTTTGTTTGTTTGTTTTGTTTTCTTTAGTTAGGGAAGATTCTACATTCCTGTCGCAAACTTTAGATGTAATGATTCTAGGATTCCTGAAAATAACAGTGAATCGCATACTGAGCTCCATAGGCCAAGAGACATCTGCAGAAGGTTTGTTGGTGTTGTGCGTAGGGTGGGTTGCCTACAGACACTGCCTCTTCTTCCTGCCTCTCAGGAATCCTGCCTCTCAATTTCATTAAAAGGCAACTGAAGAGCCTTTCTTAATATTACTGCTGCATAAAACCAGTTCACCACCACAGTGCCATGACTGCACGTGAGGGGAACAGTATCTTCCTAATAGTGAGTGCTGTGGTTGGTGTCCACAGGCCAGCGTTTCTCAGTACCCAACAACTTAGTGAATGTCATTAGAAAATTAAATCCTATTACATTAAATAATTAAGTGGATTAACTGATCTCCTTCCCAGTTGTTCAGTCACCTCCGTGTGAATGGGTGTGCTAATAAAGCCCTGGATCTGTTCTGTCCCTGTGATGTGCAACTGGTTCTTAGTTAATGCACTTTCGCATTAATTGCTTGTTAACAGAGTGGATTAGAAGATTATCTTTAAATTAAACTGTATTTATAACAACAAATAGAATCACATGAATTATATGTTAATCAGTAGATTCTAAGACCTCAGTGATTTTCTACTGCTTGTTATTACAATTACTTGATGTTTTTAGGGCCTCAGATTTAATCAGTAACTTACCCATGTTTTATTTGTGGTGCAAAAACAAAACTGTAAAGAACAAAATATTTCACCAGTAAGAATGCAGAAACAGATAACAACAGATTATTTCTAGTCATTATCACCCGTCTGCTGGGATTCTCAGCCTTGTTATCTCAGATGTTAGCTCAGGGGCTAATATCAGTAGATCCAGAAGGTAGAGTTTCTCGGAAGGCTGGAATCCCTTTGGAAGCAGCCATTCCCTTGCTGAATGATTACTTGCTGCACAGCTCCTGAGTCCATATTTTGGGGTTTTTTTGTCTAGCGGCAGGCCGGTGGTGTGTGTGTGAGAGAAAGCAGTGCTTGTGCGGTGGAGTTGGGGCAGTTTGTTCTTAGCGCACAAGGAGTATTAGCCAGGGATGTAACGGAGCTGGATGCCAAACTGAAACAGCTTTGAGCAGAATCTGAGTGCTTGCTGCTCTAAGTCCTTTTGAAAACCAAAGCTGCACCCTGGTGATTAGGATAGAGCAAAGGTAGAAAGAGGTGACATGGTTTCTGCCTACAGAGATATCTCCTTGATGTTGTGTTAAAACAAGAATCAACAGGTTGATACAACTCAGGTTGATACAACTCTAGATAAGTATCTTTCCCCTCCCTCCTGCCTTCTCAGTGTATTACTGACACATTTCCATCTGTTAAACTGTCTACAGTATCTGCTCCTGTTCAGATTTCCTAATTTGCACTAAGTGCCATGGAGGATTATTCTCTCTTAACAGCCGTCGCCAAAAGCATTAGGAACATTAGAGAATTGATGGTGCCTGTAAGTTGTGCTGAAGCAGAAAGGACTGTGTTGAAGAGAACTTCCTGCCTGAGAAATTTGAGAGCAGTGGTTTCAATTGATTTTATTTGTCTTCTGTGTTTTGAAGAAAGTCTAGACAAGTTAGCTGAGGCTAGCTGAGTCTGAGCTGTGAAGACTTCTGGGTGAATCAGACAAATGAAACATTGATGCCTAAGCAGACGTAACAGAGAGAGCTGGAAAAACCCAAATGAACGAGAGGAAGAAGAAGTTTGAATTGATGTAGTTGAGGAATGGAGGCCATTGAGAGTGGTGTGGTCAGAATCATTAAAAACGATAATCTCCTTGGCAGTGCTTTGTTATAGGGAAGGCAGAATAGGAGAGTCAAAGGTACCGGGGAGGACATCATGAGCAACAGAAATGAAGACGACAATTTGTTGGAGATGTCACGGAAGAAATGATGAAATTGGGTATAGCCGGGATGTTTCAATGAAGGAATTGAAGCTGATGCTCAGGACCGGAAGGATGCTGAGGCTGTAGATTTATTTATTACTCATAAAGAATAAGGGAGTCTGGAGAAGGCTTAGAAGGAGTAAGTTTAAGTTAATAAGAAGATAGCCAGTTTATGATGACATGGAGGCTGACCAGAAGCCTGGATTGGATAGAGTTTTCACAGTGAATTTTCACAAAGAATATTCCGTCTGAGCTCTGCTTTAAACACACTGCTTGATTTTGCAAGCAGAAATAAGAGCAAAGAAACAAAACCTTTAAAATCAGGCATATTAGGCCAGGTTGCACTGTTAGCAATATTGGCATCTGCTACTGCATTTATATCTGAAGTTAAAACCTTGGCCCCTAGCCTGTGAGCAGCAGAGTTTATGACCATTCTGGATACAGTTCAGAGCTATGCTAAGTGATTCCATTTGAAGGACATTTTTCAATTACAGAAAACCA
The DNA here is from genome assembly GCF_040807025.1 of Struthio camelus. Taxonomy (NCBI): domain Eukaryota; kingdom Metazoa; phylum Chordata; class Aves; order Struthioniformes; family Struthionidae; genus Struthio; species Struthio camelus. Next base: position 5,320,586 of record NC_090947.1, on the reverse strand, counting down.
ATTTTGGGAAAAGGTTCTGTTCAGAAGTACTTGTTGAGATTCCATTTATGCATCCTGGCATGATTGCTTTGGTTTTGTTGCTAAAGCGCTTGTGAAACCGAAGTAACTCCATAGCGTGCGTATTAGTACTGCATAAGGAAAATCAGAGAGGAATCTGAACCAAACCTTTGGATATAAATCTCAGGGACTCACATTTTGTATATGAACAGGGGGGCTTTTTCCCTTTATAGTTGCTACAGTCAGAACCTCAACCGTGAGCATCCCGAGCTGTTTAGCAACTCTAGAGCCAGATTTGAACCCTGATTTGAAACAAATGTAATGTAATGAAGCTGTGTGAATTTGCAGATTTAGCTTTAAGACGGCAGATCCAAAGACTCACTCACAGTGAGAAGAAGGGATAGACACAATAAAAGTATCGCATAGTAGAAGTTTCAGATTGGTTTAATTTAATCATAAAGATCATTAAAAGTTAATAACAGACATTAATTGCATTATGGAATCACCCATTCACCTGGAGAAGCTAGATGAAAGAGATCTGTATCTCTGGGAACGGAATCACAGCAGTACAATGGCGTATTTAAAGCAAAAGATCTCCCAGTGTGGGAGAACATAGCTCTCAGTTTTCTTAAGCAGACAGTAAATTCCTAGAATTCTGCCCTAAGATCACCGCTTCTTGTTTGCCAGGAAAGAATGTGTAGGGCACTTCTGAATAAAGGAAGAAAAAAGAGAAAAGAATGACAGTTTCTCTGGCTAGGCATGGATAATAACTCTACCCTGCCACGTAGACCAAGCTTTTTCTGGAATGGTACCATACCTGGGTCTGTGGGCTGTCCCAAAACACGTGGCACTGCAAGAGTAAAACTTGAGTTCTGATAATGAAAATTGGTCATTGTAATAGCTCCAGGTAGCACTATTTCAGTACAATATTAGTAAGCGACTTCCCAGTTAAGAGTAACGCACTGTACATTTATAAAGGCATTTAAAATTTGTATTGGATAATGGAATTTAAAAGTCATTATTCCATATGTTCATAATGGAATTTATAAGTGATTTTTCCATACGATCATTTTCTGCCCTATCAGAATAGTCATGTAGGTGATGTTCACAGGCACAGAGAGGAATCCGTAAGGTTACTGAAGCCCAGTTGTGTTAGCACATTGGTTTGAAAACTCATCAAAAGAACATGTGGAACTTAGAAAGAAACTACAAAGAAATGGTTCAGGTAGGAAGTGTGTCAGGAAAAGAAAAGGTGTTGTATGGGGCTTGGAAGAGCAGAAAGGAGGCATTTTAATTTGATCCCAAGCTCACTGAGTGGATTGATGCATAGGAAACTGGAAGCCACGGTTTGCTATGGGACCAATCTAAGCATCGGTGGGAAATGAAGGATAAATAGTATGGAACAAAGAACTGGAGTGACATGAAGAAGAAGAAGAAAAATGTAGACCTGAAAAAAAGTCATTGAGCAGCAAGAAGAAAAACAGTAATGGAGAAGGAGAGGAGACAGTGGAGCACATTTTCAAAGAAAGGGAGAACAGTGAGCTATTCAACAGGAGCTTTTCTGGAGTATGCTAGAAGGAGTTGGGAAGGTTGCAGAAAATTATGTGGTTAGATATGAAAGATATTCGCTGGGACTTTCATTCGGCTCTTCTAAGATCCTGCAAGCTAGAATTACCTCCTATCACTAAGGGTTTGCCAGAATATACGAGTATAAAAAGCAATAAGAAGATAATACAGTTATTGAAGATGACCGCAATCTTCCCTCTTCTGGAGACCACAGCAGCCTAAATAGTAGCTGTAGCCATTCAGCAAATGGATGGTTCTGCTTGACAAGCTATCTTTGGAAACCTAGATTCCAATGAAAGTAATTAAAACTGCCTATCCATATGCAGTCCTAGAAAAGGGAGAGATTGGACTTAAAAAGCCTTACCTCTGACAATTTGGGGTGTAGCTGCATCTGTGAGCACAGGAAAGAGCAGCTGACAGCCCTGAGTAATCAGTAGTGTTGCAAATGGGAGTTCAAGGAAAAGGAAGCACGTTTTCTATCTGTGCCTGATAAATGACTACTTGGGTCTAGTAGACATTTTCATTTTGGAAACTGTTATATGTCATGGACTTCAGCTTGAAAGAGCATTCAGTTTGCAGGGTCTGAGCCAAACTCACTCAAATTTGACCTATGCTGGCTTCTCAGGCAATGGACAAATAATCCGTAAAGAATTAGAAATATTTTTGGCTGCATATAAAAGCAGTAACGTTTCAGTCAGTCCAGGACAACGAGTGAAAGGTAATTCATATATTTCAGACTCTGAAAGCATAGGTGATGCCACAAAGCAGTCAAAGAGGTTAACCCCCCTTAAAACTTTGGCAGGGACACCTGTAAGGAGCTGCATTTGAAGTACCATCAATCTGCAGAATGTATAGTGTATCCTACAAAGAGCTTTTTTTGGTTTTTTAACTATCACTTAGCTGTAGTATTACAAACTGTTTTGTATATACCTGAAACTATAAGAAATATGTTACTGAGGAACTCCTTTTCAACACTGTGTAGCTCCCTTCCATTACCTAACAACAGATTTTTATTGGATTCTATCCAGTGATTCAGTATTAGTGTCATAAATGCCCTCATGACATACGACATTTGTTACACTCGGTGGCATCATTCATTAATGTAGGCAAGAGCAGCCAGACTGGATTTTCTTAGAGTACTTAGCCATTACCTGACGAGTGGTGAGAGTAATTTGGCAGATGGCGGTAGCGGAGGAGCCCCAAGAAGTGACACTCCGTGTTATCACCTACAGCTCCATTGATGCCTTATGCGCACAGGTAGCCAGGAGACCTGCTGTTGACTTAAAGCAGCAAACATTTTTATTATGATTTATGATTTTTTATATATATATATAATGACTAGAGGCTCCATTGGGCAAGCCGTATGAGTTCCTGCCCCGGTCAGTCTGAGCAGGTAAGTTTTGCAAAGTAGCGTTAGCGCTTTCTGTTGCAGGTGGGAAGCGGAGACACAGGAAAATTAAACGACCTGTGCTAAGTCAGGGAGTAAATGTGTTATTGGAGCTGATCTCCAAACTTGTCCTTCCTCTGCCTCAGTCACAAATCTGTTGATTTTTTACTAATGCTCTTGCAGCGAGATCATGGATTTGTGCATATAAAAGTTATTAGGTTCCTGCAGCAAATGTTCTCTGGCAATTAAAGTGCTAAAGACTTAGATTTTTCTCCTCCTCCTCTCCGCCCTTGAAGCACCAATACAGACACCTAAAGCTACACAGAAAGTATGTGCTCTGCACTTCACACCCTTAGCTCTTGCACATGGGGCTGTCTATATCCGTAGACCGTGTCGATTCTGGGGAGCCGTTCCGCAGTGTGTAATTAATCTGACAGTACGGCAGAGACTGCTCCATCTCAGGGCAGTGCCAAGATCTGTGGGCTATAAAATCTTTTCTGCATGGCTTTTAATATGTATGTATAGTATATAAAAAGAAATGTTCCAACAAGAGAGATCCAAAAAGACATTTGCCAGGATAATATTAGCCTGGGAACAAGTTTGTTCAGCTGCATTGGGGGCAATAGGAGAGCAGGAGCTGGAATACAGGTGTCCTACCAGTGAGGGGAGCGCCACTTTGGGCCACGGCTCTTCTTTTTCTGTCTTCGTTTCATCTCAATATTGAATCAAAAAGGTTTTGCATTACAGAAGACTTACCTGCCCCCCAGCTCATCTGCTGCATTAGTATACCTATAGATAAAACGGTCCAGGTGTAGCGAGGTTTATTTTAAGCAGCTGAGTTTCACCTACGCCTGTCACTGAATAATAGTTACACCCACTACAGCTCCCCTCTCAAAAAAAAAAAAAAAAAAAAATCACAGAAGAAAGTTTAGGGGGAAAAAACCCAATATAAGCCTGGTAAAACATCAAGAATTCCTTTTTGCAAGTATAACTCCATGGGTAAGTGAGCTAGCTAGCCTCTCTGATAGATTAATGCCAGCAGCATTTTCTAGCATGGGACTCCAAGGGCATAAAAGTCAGGATTTCATAGTAGTATAAGGCTAATGATTAAAGTATGTGTGATGGTAGTCACAGTAACAGCACTGAACAAGTAAGCACCCACCTTTCTCTTAGGTATTTTGACAGCCTGGTATTAAAGACCTGCGAGTGTCAGAAGATGCAGGAAATCAGCTGGCCTCTTTGACAGGTTTTACAGCGTAGTGTTTGTGCTGTCAAGGCAGTGAGTATGACAAACCTGAGAGATGACAGTAATAGGAATGTTTAGGGAAGGGAACAAGCCTAATAGAGACGTCGCTGTTGACAACAACATGCTTATGTTAAAAGTAGACTCCCTGTTTGAGCTTTTACTGGGAAAAGACTGTATTGAGCCCATTTTCTACTTAAATTTTTAAATTTTGTTTTCATACACTTCCTGTGTGTCTGTCTGTCTGTTTTTACTATCTTGGTAAAATACTATTTAGTTGTTATGTGGAAGAAAGATACTAGTCATCCTGTAATACTCTGTTTCTCTTGAATTATCCCTGTAGTGTAGGCAACATCTGAAGGCTCCATTGTACTAGGCAGTGAGCAAATGCAAGAGAAGATGGGATTAAAAATTGCTATTTTTTTTTCATCCTGAAAAGTTTACAGGAGAGAAACAGACCAAATAAGCTGACAGAAGAGGTGGGAGAACTGAAGTCCGGGCAGATTAAGGGTGGCATTGAACTCATTTATTTGGTCACCTAAAAATGAAGCGGTTTGTTCAAGCTAGTTATCAGGCTACCTCTGGAGCGAATGGAGAGCAGGGACCTGCAGAGCCCGTTCCGCTCCTCTCTTTCCACTGAGCGCAGAAAACGTGCAGACAAGTGCCTTAAATGAGGCATGGAAAAGTCTGAAGGGAAACCTCAGGGTAAGCCAGAGGCTGTCACAGATCACAAGTCGGGCTTGGCTTTGTCAACTGCCTTGGCGGTGCTTTATCTGGTGCTACGGCAGCCTTCCTCTCAAGAGAGCGTTGCTTAGGGAAGGATATTGCTCCGCCAAAATCTGACCCCATATATGTTAAATTGTCCTCTTAGTTTGAAATGACAATGGTAACAACAAACTAGCTTTAAAGACAAAATGGAAGTGTTTCCTCGTCATTTTGGAATCAACAGTGTTTATCAAAAGCTTTCGTCTAGGCTCGTAAGGGCACTACATTTCTCTTCAGGGGCCATGTTCAGTGCTAAAAAATACTATTTTCCCTCAAAAGCTCTTTTCCACTGAAATAGTAGCCTTCCTGACATACGTATGAATTCTAGAAGTAAGCTGGAGCTTGGCTTCCAGGTCTGCAGAGCAACAGACAAAGCTTTTTGTCCGATCCCACCTTCATCTCAGGCTTTTATCATCGGCCACGGTTATTAGCTGCGGTACATGAGCTGGCTCTTAGGGTCAAGATAGTTGTTTAAAAAAGGCAGCGCTAATTACAGTCCATTTCAATAAGCTCAGAAAAATAGTGGAGACAAGTCCATTATCTCAGAGTTGTTATGGCTCTGGGATGCTGACAATGGACATGGTCTCCTTCGTTACCAAGTGCTCTTCAAACTAGGGATTGCTGCCACAGCAGGAGGGGCACAACAGATTATTAAGATCTGGGTTTAATAGCAGTCATAGGCAATACAGGTCTGACTTTCAATGGTTTTTAAGTGCCTGGAGATGCGGATGGGTGCCTAGTTACGTTTGCAGAAGCTCTGGTGTACCCACAGGGAATTCCTTTTAAAAATTTCTTTGAGGTGCCTGTTTGCAAGTTTAGAGTGGGATATAATCTTATCCTGCCTCCGCTATCTAAAAAATAGATATCTAGGCTCCCTCTGCAGTCTGTGGAGAGAGGCCATCACCTACAGTAGCTGTCTAAAACAGGCAGGATGAGTTCCTCTGAAGAGGAAGGTTTTTTCCACAGGTGACTGTAGAAGGAGACCAGGTGAACTAACTCCTTGTCGCAGTTTCAGCTCAGGGACGGCAAGGTTAGGTAAGATGAATCCCACTCTGTGTGTCAAAAAACTATTACACATCTGGCCATTTCTTTAGAGTTAATGGAAAGGATGATGCATATGCTGTCCCAGGGAAAAATAAATCATTGTTCACATCCTGGTCTCATCTGCTGTAGCACAAGCCATATCCATCTTATCGTTTGAGAGAGGAAGGAGGATCAAAGAGGCTTTAGCTGAATGACTGCAGGCGTCTGAAAATAGAGAGTGGGGAAAAGTGAGATAGAGTAAAATGTTAAATAAAAAGGTTATCTTCTATGCTCTGAATGCTTTTCGAATGGGGTTTCTATTAGTCAGAGCTAAGTTCCTGCATACCTGGAATTCTCTGAGGCTTTGCATGTTGCTCATCACCACTAAATTCTTTAAAATGAGACCATATTGATGCTCAAAATGTTTACAGCCACATTCAGCATGAAGTCCTGTGGAAAGCACGGTTTTGCGCCAAACTCCATATTCAGGGACCTCGCATATAGTGAAATCTAGAATAAATTTCAATTTGTGGTGACAGCAGTTTCGCTGTGGCCTAGTTTTGCTCAGTTACCCCAACAGTAAGTTCTGTTCTTTCTGTGACAGTTTTTATTTAACGTAAGTGAGACTTTTTTTTTCCTTTCAGAGTCTTGAAACACCAAGAAACCAGGTAACATATTTTGGAGAAAATATTGCACATAGTACAGTCCTGGATGTGATTCTTCCAATGTACTATTTTAGCAGAAGGTAAAAAGCTTCTTCTTCAGAATGAGATTTTAGCGTGAACTTTAACTGCGCTCTAGAGCATTTGCGATCACATGGAAAGACCTTCAGAAAGTTTCTTTGTAAGTGGAGTTGCAGCTTGGGAACTTCTGCCGATAATTTTATGATGATTTATTCCTTTTGAAGATCATCAGATTACACTGATCTTTACTTTTTTTCCTCCGTTGCTTTCCCCTCATGCAGCATTTTAAAAGTCAGTGTTTCTGTCCTTCCTTTGCCCTGGGCAAGCACGATCGTAGCTGCACCGACATTCCCCGCATCCCCTTCGCCATGTCTCTCAAACAAGGGCCACGGAGCGGGTCCTTTCTGTCATCGGGGCAGCGAGGGAGCTCCAAGCCAGAAGCCCTGAAGGTATTGAGGTGCCCTTTGCGCGAGGCCTTGCGAGATGGGGGTGACCACTGGGGGAACTACTTACCAACCAGGCTGTAATGTATTTAATTTGGGTGCATACGTTCCCCTCCACTGACATACTGCAGCTTGCTCCCCAGGCGCTCAAGCACTGATTTCTGATATGATCCACTTCTTTAATTCAGTTGCATAGTTCATGCCACCGAATGTATTTTGCTACGGCAACATATAACGCGAACTCTGCATTTTTGGCATTTGCAACTTTCCACAGAGCTCAGCGGGACCGAGTTCCCTTGCTCAGTAGCAGTCCAAGCATCTTTGGGTAACTTTCATTCACGAGTCCTGCCAGAATAGCAGCTTTGAGGAGAAAATGTGAATATTGGAACGGGATCTGTGTAGTCGGGAATGAGCCCCGTACAGCTGGACTTTTCTAACACTGCATCTGAATTCGCGGCAGAGAGATACCTGCTGGTGGACGGCAGCAAGTGAAAAGGACCCAGAGTCGTACTTCAAACATGTAAATGTGAATGAGTATCAATTCTCAGCCATGCAGGTCAGATCAGATTGCGAAAATCTAATCAGAAAAGATCTTTCCTTTGTTGCCAGAATGCCATCTACCTTGTTCCCCATCTTTTTTTTTTTTCCTCAAGGTAGACTCCCTTGGAGACATAGACATACATGACATGTGCCCTCATACAGATATTATAGGTAACGCTGAAAGCTAGAAAAATATGTTCCTATTGTATGCACAAAAATATTCCTCTGTGGCAGGAATTCCTATGAAAACCCTTCAGTTCTGGACAGAAAATAATGATTCTTGTTCTTTTGGTCTTAAAATATTATTTTCTAATATATTCCTAATATATTCAAGCATGTAGCACTTACCTATCCCAAAAGGTCTTTACCTCTTGAAAATCCAGCTCCAAAATTTTCTACTTTAATACTTGTTTTGTTTTGAAACTATTTTGAACATCCCAAATGCTACCAACCGACCAAATAAAATCTAATATAAACAAGCTCAAGTCCAGCTGAAAAGTAGCTTTACACTAATGGTGAGAGTCTAGAAGCCTTATAAAAAGGCTTTAAGGTTTTTATAGCAAGGATTTTCTTCTATCAGGTAAATGCTTTCTTTGGTATGAGCGACTCTGGTGATTCTTTGATTGGAGAAGGATTTGGCCAGTTCTGAGGCCTGTGTAAGCTTGGGAGATAATGCCCCTTCACCTAGGTCATCTTTTTCCTCATGGCAAGAAGTAAGCAATACGCTCTTTTTCAATGAGCCACACGTTACCGCAGCTCCTTACTCTTTTAAGGGAAATGCATACGGCAGTTTCCTGTCGTACAGTTACTTTTCCTCCAGGACTAATCCCTATACACAGATTCTTAAACATAGGAACTTTGTTTTCTGTTAACATACTGCCTGAATAATTGTGGTTTTCCTTTGTTATCCTCCCATCTTTTTAAACTCCTGTTGGGCAATTTGTCTAAGGGACCTGTCTGCACTTATTTTCCTGTTATTGTTATCTTCTCAAATAGTTGGGTCTAGGAAACCTGCGTTCTGTGTGCCTACTCAGTCTATCAGGCTCCCTTTCTCTTTAAACAGCTCTAAGCTTTGGTATACTGCTAAAAGTCAAGTAACTGTGAATCTGTTCATTATAAGACCCTGTGCTATAACTCATTATTGCAATAATGAATCTGTTTGTGATGCTCTGATTGTGCCATTATTTAAGCACATGACTACACTGAATTGAATGACTTCACATGCCTAAGGTGAGTCACGAGTTTAAGTGCATGCTGAGATGAGCTAATTTTCCCTAATATACTTTGCCAGATCTCTATCTATTTAAATGCTTCTAAGGAGAAAAAAAAAAGCCATTACTTTACAGAATGACAAAAGGATTTTATTTTGGTACCAATATACTAAAAACCTTTATTAGCAGATTGTTGGACCTCTTCTCTCTTTCCCAGCTTGCCTTTTGGTCTCCATTATAGAGAATTTTTTGCAAATTGCTGCAAGTGAATTGCAATCTGCTCAAGGTTATTTTTCTATGTCCTCTCCAAAAATACCCAAAAACCATAAATAAATAAAGTCGGGAGGGAAAGGGATAGGTTGCCATTATTTCCAAGAGAAGAATATTTAGGAGGATTTATTCACATGTGAGAGTATAGGACTTAAAACAATGTCAGAGAAGTGCATTCCTAAGCTAAACATAGTTTACATTTGGGAGACAAGAAATAATTGCTATATTTGTTGAAGGCTGTTTATAGAACAAAAAAAAAATCTACAGCATCTATCGTATGGTGAAATCAGTTGCTTGGTAAATAACATTCTGCGTGGTGTGACAGTAATGAAGAATTTTATCTGCAGCCACTACAATCAGAGTTTGCAGCATCTGTTAAGCATTTTATTTACTCTTGTTTAGGCAAGCACACTAACGCTGCCTGAAGACTCTCAGCCTGGGGTGTTTGCAAACCTTCCCATCTGCCTTTTCTAACCGCCTTAGAAAGGTGCCTCAAAACTCAAGCTTTGTCTAATTTCGTACTAAGTGAGACGCGCGGGCCGGCTCCTGCGCTGGCGCGGATCGGCTCAGTGGTTTGCTGGGACTTCCCAGATCCCAGGATTTTCTCGGTCTTGACCCACGCGTTGTGGCTTTATCTGCGGGGCACGCGATGCCAGCTCAGAAGCTGGAGGTCATATCGTCACTGCCGTTACCGAGCTCTGTCCAGGCTGAGAAGCGACTTACATTGGCTGGGGGGGGGGGGGGGGGGATACAGGGCCCCCGAACCGGCTACCCGAACCGGCTTTGTAGAGGGCCTGGTGCCTAACTAGTCCAAGTACCTCCATATGGTGCTGCACACCGACGGGACTTCAGACCCAGGCCCTCTGCTGCTGCCAGGATGCCCATTAAACACTGAAAACTGTGGCGAGGCAGTGTGATCATGGCTAATTAAGCTTATAATTGTGCGAGTGTAGCCTTATCCTCCCTGATCTATTTGCTGTATTTATTTGTTGTTTTTTTTTTTTTTTAAATCAGACTGCAAACTATTCAAGGAAGGGGGGGGGGCTGGGGGGGGGGGTTGCTGTGTCCACGGAGCATAAGAAGGGTCCTGCTTCTCGGAGACTCCCTAGACGGAGCAGTAGCAACGATGGGGTGAACGGTTGCAGCTCCATTAATGACAAACGATTTTCGTTCGGGGGGATCGAAGCCGGTAGGAGTGCGTGTCTGATTTACAGTACTATCTTGGGCAGAGATTCCTTCAAAAAAAGGGGACAGGAGAGAAAATACGTTTGGCACAAAGTGTTATGTGAGGTGTCCGGAGCCCTTGGTGAGTAAGGTTTCAAAAAGACTTCTCTTACAGCGTTTCGTATTGACTAACAATCATGTGCCAAAACGAAGCTAAATTATATTTTGCCTATTCTTTGCCATTTCTGAGTAATGACACAGGTTGGACCATTAATGTAAGTCTGTAAAATCTAAGTAATTTCCTGATACTTTCCACTTCGAGGCATCTTTCCTTGGGGGAGGTGGGGGGGGGGGGGGGCAAAAAACAGAAAACAAACAAAAAAACAGATGCTTCTCTGCACGCCTAGGAGAAATCAATGAATGAGATCAATAGTCCCTCCACAGGTAATAAATGCTGAGAAGCATTTCTGTCTATCTAAATTGATCCTAGAGAATTCTTTAAATTGGTTCTGGTGTGTATAAAAATCATTTCCCTATTGATCAAAGCTTTTCTTTCTTTCTTTCTTTTGATATGTTATTTCATCTCTGCCATTTGTGAGGGTCTCTATGCAGTTATGATGAAGAGAATTTCTTAAATTCATGCAAGATTATAATTTTAATGAAACAAGAAGTAACTGGGTTTGTGTCTTTGAAGATGGATGCTTTGCTTACAGTTAAGCAGTGCCAGTATTTTTAAATTGGGAAAGTTACTCCATCTGAATTCTTTACGATAAAGCTTGAAAAAACTGTTGTATTTTTATTAGAGGCGACCGCCCAAATCCAGTGCCCCGTCCTAGTCCGTTCCCTGCCTCTGGGGAGTAAGAGCTGCTGCAAGAGAGAGGAGATTTTTCTGTCTTTCACTGTTCTTGCTCTGTTCTCTGTGTGAGCAAAAGGGCCGCTACTATCTGATGAGCCTCCATAAAGAATTTATTCTGAGACAGCAAACAGTGCTAATTACCAGTACCGAATGTCTCGGCTTAAAGTGCTGCAGTAAGTTGTGGAATTTGGGACGTTTGTTAGACTACTATTTTATTAGCGTTTAAGCTGCTAAAGCGCTCCAGAAACATTTGGTATTTTTCTGCTAAGACAGGAATTTTCAGAGTATTCAGTAATAAGTTATGTAATTTGCAAATTAAATTGCCTGAAGAAAAGTTTAATGCTTCAGCATAACTTTTGTCTTAAGGGGCTCATTGATGCGGATGAGATGTATATTTTGTTTCGACCTAGGAGTGCTTACAGAAGTCTGGGGGAAGAGCAGGGCTTGCTGGGACAAAGCGAGTGGGGTAGATTTGCTGGAGCGGTCTCTAACGGTAGCTCAGTTTCCGACTGTTATCAATTAACCGCTTGACAGCCTTTAGGGTTGTGATGTCTTTGTTTTAAGGTGAAATCAAAGGCTTTGGTCAACAGATTGTGTTGTCTGTCAAAGCCCAGTGCCACTAAACTAGTCTACTTTTCATGCGTTCCCAGTGCAAAGATGGCACTGTTTCCAGCTCTTTGAAGGCCTAAACCAATGTAGGACTATCTCAGGTTGTCTTGGCAAGGCTTCACTCTACCTTAACTTTGCAAAGAAGCAGGTGATCGTTGCTGTGATTTCTATTAGGATCTCCTGGAATGCAAATTGTCAATTTTTGTCTTTCGACAAGTGCATGTCTTGTTCCCTCTGCCCTTGGTAATTTGGTTTTATCAAGTCAGCAAATTAATCCTGTCTCGTTTTGTGTTCTGAAGAAATCTGTTCTGCAGAAACAAATTAAATTAAATTGCTTCAGTATACCAGCACTTTGTAAATTTAGCCAAATCAGGAGATTGGTTCAAATCAGGAGATGTATTTCATACTGTATTTACCTAAGTGGCCTTACTGTCATCGTTATTTACATAGCAGCATACGTATGCTTGCTTCTTTAATAACGCACAAAGCCAAGGCCTTGGCTCATCTGGAAATGGTGGCCTGATGCCGGAGCGTGGATGGGACTAGGAACGGGGCTTGTCCTTGCAGGTCACTGCGACTGGAAACCCACAGAGGTAGCTATTTAAAGACTGGAAGAAAGGAAACTGAGGTGCCCTGATTACTCAGAGGAAATTCAGTAGAGCCAAAAAAGAGAAATGACGGTGCATGAATACCGTGTCCCACACTATGTGTCTTCTGCCAGCTTCTCCGGATGCATCTCAGCCTCCAGGTCAGCTGGGTTCGAACTAGCCCCCAGTACAAACTCCTGGTTGCGTCCACATGAGCAGCGCGTTAGTTTGGGGCTCGGCTTGGGATTTCTCTGCTTGAGTCACCAGGGAGGGAAGCGCAGGCAGTTTCGTGGGTTGACTGAATGAAGCTGCAGGTTTGCCTGTGGAGAAAATATGATCAGCCAAATACATTTCAGCTTATAAATATTTTTTCCAAGGTAAGTTGTCGTCTACTCTTTAGCGATTCCTTGCACAGAAGTTGTCAGTACTGTCAATTGCTCTTATTGCCGCTCTTGCTACCTTTCCTAACTCGCTGCATCCTTTCTGCAGCAAGGGACCAGATGGTCACAGCTTATGTTATTCTAAGGATATAGCAGGGGCACATCAGAAAAATTAGTACCTGCAGTTCTAGCACGGGGCAACAGCACATGAGCTGTCATGAGTACAAAGGGTGCTGCTGGAGGGTCTCTTGGTCATGGAAATGGGCTTTGTCCACACTTGGGTCTGCCAGGTTGAAGAAGTATGAGCTGCCACCTCGCCCCTCGCAGGAGCAGTGGGATGGGTGCATGCGACCTACCAGGTCTCAGACTAGAGGGTCTCCCTTTCGGTTTCAGTCTTGGCATTTTGCATCTTCTAACAGGGAAACTCCCTTCGCTTCAATGCAAATCAGGGTAACTGCTGCGATCACTGAGTTTACATAGAGCTACCCCACCTGACTACTTGGCCTAGGGCGCATGAGGAGAAATACATCTCCCCATTTTTGTCTTCCTCTGAGTATTGTATCTAAGTGCTTTTGTTAGTGCGCAAGCAGTGTCCCTCATAGAAATGGAGTTTTGCCTGACAATTTTGTAATAGTTTTTGTGTGGCTTCCTAGTTGGAGAACATTTTGAAACAGCAGTAAAACACATTTTGTTCCCTCTTTCCGAAAAAGAAACATCTCCTTTTGGAAGGAAGGAGGGAGTGAATTTGCATGATAATGAGCAAATTGTTAGGAGCTCCTAGATGGGCGTTGACATAAAGGCTGGTGGAATTGAGATGTTCTCCTTTGGTGCATTGCCCTCCACGTTCTCTCGCTCTCGCAGTTGCTTGTGCACCCTTCCGCTATGGAGCAAGTAAGTTGCTGTTTTCATAGTCAGCAATAGTAAGGTGTCACCGCTTGGCTAACGCTGAATGCTTAGGAAGTGAATCATTTGCCCTCAGCACTTGCTTGCACACCCAAACCCTTTCCCCATTGAGAACCAGTGATGGAGGCACGTGCAGTTCACTATTGCACCTTCTAGCCAGCTGGTTTATATTGCACCTCTTTTACTAGCTTTTTTTGACATGTCCTGGTACTGTCAGAATACTGCCATGTACTAACTGGATAAGAATTTTGCTTCAAAGCCTAGGATTTACCTAGCTGCTGCTCCACGGCCAGCGTGCTGGGGGGGGGGGGGGTTAAGTAGGGATTTAAGGTACTGTTTCAGGTGTTGGTTTGTCCTGCATTTACTTTCTCAAAGTGAAACTGCAGATGGGCACATCTTTTCTCCTTCTTGTCCCTCTGTCTTTTTAACACCTGCATTTGCTCCTCCTGGTTTGAGGAAGCTGCAAGTGACATTACCCCCTCCCCCCCCCGGCCAGCTGTTGCGACGTCAGGACGCCAGGTAGACTGGCATTTGCTTGGCCCCGGGAGAAGTCATCGCCGCGACTGCCCGGAGAGTCTGGCTGCAGGCGAAATCCATATGCAATGCTTCTGTCAGCAAAGCCAGGCTGGAAGAGACTTTATAATAAATATTCACATCTGCTGCTCTGGACACTCTAATCCATCCTACAGATCTTTGCTGTGTCAGGCTTTGTTCTGGATGAAGAAGCCTGGTAGTTATAAAGGTTTGCAAATAGGGCATATTTATCATGGTTAGCTCTACTTTCTAGTTCCCGTTCTTGCACAAATATCCATGGCCACTCTAGGCATAACTTGTGCTTAAATATTCTCAAGGCATTTGTAAGATGCTTTGGCCTATGTGTTTCCTTTGATAAATGGGGAAAGTGGCATTTGTTTACTTCCCATGCTGTCAAACGAAGCAGGGGGGGATCTTGACGAGCAGCGCGGCGAACATCGTTGTCGTGAATTAGTTGGAATGGAAGGACAGTAAATGTCTTGGATAAAGTATATATCGTGTAGTCACACGCAAGGCCTTATGGCTGGCACGTTCTTAAAACTGGGACTTATTCTTCCATACTAACTATTATTGGGGATGTGTGAGCCTACTGGCTGCTTGGTGAGTAGCTTAGATGACGAAAAGTGGCAAAATCTCTCCCGTGTTTCACAATCTTTCCAGGAAAACAATGGCCCCAGTGCCAGATTGACTTTGTCAGGGTCAGGATTAATTATTCTCCTGCCGGTGAGGTCTTTGCTTTCAGAGAAAAAATACTTATACATAAGAAGAGCTGTAATCTTGTGGAGGGTATATGGAACTTGCTCCTAATAGAAGGTGTTTGACCAAGATCATGACTTGAAATGCAATGATCTCTTTGTTGGGCGCGCCACATCTGCTTGGAAATGGAAGTATTGATTCTTTAGGGGTTTTTGGTTTTTTTTTTTGGTACGTGAAACTCATGATTGTCGTAGTTAATTTCTAAAAGGAACATGCTTTACCTGGTGGCTGGGTAAATAAAAGGCGCTTAAAACATATCACTTACCAGCTGTTCCCTGTGCTGTTCTTTGAGCAGAAAGGTAGTAAACGTGTAAATACATCCTGCCTCATTTCGAGTGATGAAAACAGTCAGTTTGGTTTGTAAATAAATACATGGAAACTTGGAGCTGGTGAGAACCTTGCTGAGTTGTTTATCTTTCTGCTGTTAAATCCAATTCTGTACTAACATTTTAACTAGGGTTGGCTTTTCTGTAAGGACCTAAGGGAGCTAGGCACTCGGTTCGGTTCGATGCCTGACCTCTCTTACAGTGTGTTGAAAACCTGCGTCTTAAATTCTCTCGGTGCTATGGAAGAAAAGCAATATTGATAGCCTGGCCTGCTTCTCATACCTCTAGGTATCGGAAGAGCATCTGTTTCTCTGGGGCTCGGTCTGCAGGTCAGAATCTGGCCCTAAATAATTGTATCCAAGTATAATTAGAATAGCTATGCTCTTAATGAGTAGCATCTCCAGGTCTCCAGATTCACTTAATCGCTGAAATCTAACCTCATTACTATTGATCTATCCGGCTTTCTGATCATTTCTCTCAGAAAAGAGTAGTGTGCAAAGTGTGGGTGTCCTTAAAGTGACAGTCTCAAACTTCCCCGTCGGGCTTTGCCTTTGCAAGCGTGGATAACTTTGCTCTGAATTGCAGGTCGCGTTGTGGCTCTCGCAAGCAACGACGGAACTGTGAAGGTTGTGCAACTCAAATCAGGGCAGCTCGCCAGCCTGGCGGGCCACGGCGATGAAGTGCACAGCGTTATCTTTGTTCACGAGGAGGAGCACCTGCTTTCGGGGGGTGCCGATGGCACCGTTCGTCTCTGGACCTGAGAGCCAGCCTGCCGTTCAGTGGAACCCGACTCTCACGGCTGTGCAGAAAATGATTTGGCGGCATCACAGCGACGGCTTCGTTAAGTGTTTTCGGTTAACGTTTGCAGCGGGCATAATTGCCTGCAAGGACTATAATTCTGCCTTTTATCCGAGTAAAATCCCCACTTTCTCCCTGTCGGTGTTGACTGCGTGTTTTTCTGACCGTCAGGAATCGCTTGTTTCTGGAGAAGCAGCTTTACAATGACGCCTAATGCCAGACCAGCCGAACTGCAAGGCGACTGATTTTGCGTGAAACCCAGCGAGAGGCACCAGGGCTCCGCTCCCCCTTTCCGATCGCAGCCCGGGGAGGGCCGGGGATTGGGGCGGGCGGGGAGGAGGGAAGATGTGAAGTTGTAACACTGCAACAGCGAGGGATTTTCCCTGCAGCGAGCGCTCCGGCCGCCGCCCGGGCAGGGAGGAGGCCGAGTTCGGCAGCGCGGCGCTGCCGCTGAGCTGCGCCCGGGCGGGCGGCGGCGGCCGAGCTCCCCCCGCCCGCGGCAGCGGCGGGACGCCGCGCTGCAGCCCCGCCGCTGGGCCGTGCGCTTAGTGCCCCCCCCTCCCCGCCTGCGCGCAGGTCTCTTTGCTTAGGAAAATAATAATAATAATAATAGCCAGCGTTGCGCGGGCAGGCGCGGCGCGGCATGCCCGGCCCCCGGGCGAGCGGCTGCCGGCGGGGCAGCGGCGCTCCGCCGCCCGCCCGCCCCCGGGGGCCCGCCGCCTAGCCGGCCCCTCTGCCACCCCCTTCCCGCAGCGCCGGGCGTCCGCTGGGCACAGCGAGCGGAAATACAGGCGTATATCGAGATATATATATATATATTTTTTTTTTTTTGGTAATTAATTCTTTTTTTCCTTCCCTCTTCCCAAAGAGCCGAGGAAGCCCGAGCCAAGTTCGCCGCGATGCCCGCGCCGCCGGCGGCCGCCCGCCCGCAGGGCAGCCGGGGAGCCGCGCTGCCGCCGCTCGCCCTGCAGCCCCGCCGCGGGCTCCGGCCGTGATGCGCGCTGCCGGTGCGGCCGCCGGGCTGCCGCTTCCCTTCCCTTCCCTTCCCTTCCCGCCCCCCCCGCCCCGCTTTGCCGTGGGAGGTGGAGGAGACGGGATTCGCCTGTGAGTCGACGCTGAAAATGTGATTAGGAGGAACCGCGATCGCTAATAGGTTTCTAACCTTTTGGTCCGTGGTGGCCTGTGACCCCTTTCAGCTTGCAGAGCGCGCCTGATTAGGTAAGTGTAAATTATGCACTTGGGGCGAGGGGAGGCGGCTGGAAACGCTTTGCTCGGAGACTCGCCGGCAACGCTGGCCTCTCCCGTGGCGAGAAAGGATGAGAAAGTTCAGCTGCGAACTAATTCGGAGCCGAGCAGCGCTTGTTTACTTGTTGAAAGCGGGCCGCGGCGGAGGCGCGCACGCCGTCGGGGCCAGGGCGGGCGCCGCCGCGCCGCGGAGCCGCTGTGGGGCGGCGCGGCCGGGGCCAAACCGCGCCGCTCTCAGCTGCGAGGCTCGCAGAACTTTCTTCCATTTGGAGAGCTTCCTCATCAAACTTGGCATTGCCTCAAACAGGAGTTGCTGCCCTTTGTTGCTGCCTTTTTTTTTTTTTTTTTTTTCTGAAATAGCCACCGATCTGGAATATTGATACCTACCTGTAGCGCTTGGGTGGGCAAGGCTCCTCACTCTCTACATACGTAAAGGAGCCTTATCTGCCGGAATCACCCAATTTCCAAACAACGTGCTACAACAGATACTGCCGATAGTAAACACAGTGCCTAGTTCTTGTGATGGAAACACAGCTAGTCCTTCAATTAAGAAGCTCTGTCTTGAATTTGATAAAGCTTGTGTAATATCCGGTGTCTCCCTCTGTTGCAGCTTTGAAAAAACTGCCTTGTCAACAGGATCCCTTAGCTGCTACTGTGAGATTAAAGCTTTCTCCTGCTGCAGCTGCTTTTTTTCCGCAAACGAAGAGAATTAATTGTTGAACATCTGCAGCCCACCAAAAATCCGAACGCATACCAACACCTTCGGGGGGGGGGAGCGAAGGGGGAGTACGTGTCTGTCTGTGTCGGGTTAGTGCATGTGTGTGTATTGTGTGTGCGTACACACTATGAGAAGGCAGGAAGAGCAAGAACAGCACGCACATACAAACAATCCATTTTCGGTCCGTGCCAGGAACTACCTGCATCATCCTCGAGCAATACAGCCCTGATATTTCATCTCATGGCAAAGTTTCCTGTGCGTGCTTGGGCTCGTAGAGCAGCCAGGTGTTGCCCGGGTGCGTTAAGCTAGATCAGAAACCGTTTTCCTGCTGGGATCGCGCTGCCTTCTCGCCGGTGTGCAGGAAAGGACAGTGTGTTGGTGACAGTGCTGTGGCACCCCGTGCAGCCAATAGCCTACCCAAGACTTAGTATGTGCTGAGCCTGTATTCTCGGCTAGCCTGGGAGCGGAGCAGGGCTTGCCTGCCTTTCCCCATCGGTCGTCATCTCGACCGCTTAAGCCGAGCTCTCCAAGGGTCGGGGCATCCTGCATCACTCCCAAAGTTTTCGGACGGCTCCAGCCTGATTGGGCAGGCGCAGGCCAGTGGCTGCAGGCATGACACAGACATCTGAATGGACTCGTCCCTGAACTTCTGGCTGGGAATTGCTAAAATGCTGAATAATGGAAATGGTAAATTGCCTGTTTGCTTCTGGAGGGATTACAGAGCTCCCGGGCAAGCTGGGCTGATGTTGTTAGCCCGAGCAGTCCCTCTTCCTCATCAGAAATGCTACATCTGAAATTTTTTTGCTGCTCCGACCAAGTCAGCCCAGCGTTGTCTTTGGTCCTGGACACAGGTCTAACTCCAGATGATGCTTACCTCGTTTTCCACCTCGCTTTAATGAAGTGAACTGTGTGCTGTGCCTAGCACAGAGGGGCAGTGGCTACTGGAGGAGGTTAGGACCGTGCTTAAACTAGGGTTCAAAACCCTCTGAACTGCCCCTTCGGCATGCCATTTCAGGCAGCTAATTTAACTTTCGTACATCTGAAAACTCAATTGTACAAGTGAGGAGAGTAAAAAATTGGATGGTTCTGTGAGGCACCATTTGCATGGCGATATTTTGTGAGTATATGTATACAGCCATGTGTGTCTAATTTATGTATTTGCTATGCTTTATTCTCTTTAGAAGTAACTGAGGAGAAGAGGCTTATTGCAGATGAAGCACTGATTGTTATCTGTGTATTTTGAAAGCCCTGATTTATCCTTAGGTGCTGGCTGAAATGGTCTTTATAAGGCAATATTCCTTCATATTTTGAGGGTTCTCACTTAAAACTCTTTCTTTTCAGACCACTGCACTGGTCTCCCTATGGAAGCAGCTGTTTATATGTGGCATTGAGACCCCATGGAGAAGTTGAGGAGGGGGATGGCTCTTCATATTCATGAAGCCTGGATACTTTTGTTTCTCATCCCTGGTTTGGTCACTCCAGCTGCCATCAACCATGAAGACTACCCTGCCGATGAAGGGGACCAGACCTCAAGTAATGACAATCTGATCTTTGATGACTACCGAGGGAAGGGCTGTGTGGATGACAGTGGCTTTGTGTACAAACTGGGAGAACGGTTTTTCCCGGGACATTCCAACTGTCCCTGTGTCTGTACTGAGGACGGACCTGTTTGTGATCAACCGGAATGCCCCAAAATCCACCCAAAGTGTACAAAAGTGGAACACAACGGATGCTGTCCGGAATGCAAAGAAGTGAAAAACTTTTGCGAATATCATGGGAAAAATTACAAAATCTTGGAGGAATTTAAGGTATGAAACCCCTTCTTCAGTGTTTAATATTAGTGTGTAATATGATGTGTGTTCCTGTGGGGGACTGTCAGTGCCTGCTTATCTCTGTTAAACTAGTGCTAAAATCAAAGGCCTTCTTTAGCTGTGGTGCAGGCCACCGCACCCCTCGCATACACCTAGTGAAGCGCGTGAGACCTCCGATTCTGCTCCTCTAGACAACCTCCTTGTTTGCCCCTAGGGTGAGTCAGATTGGCTTAGCGACAGCATCTGTAAAAAGGGCGTTAAATCAATACTGAGTGCTTTTCAAGAACCCCTTTTCAAATTTGGATAACACAAACTGATGGCATGGTACTGAGAACTGGCATTCGTAATGATGTAAGAACACAAGTAAGCAGATAGCAACCTATATTTAATATTTCTAGTGCAACTTTGATAATCAAAGCTGTCTAGAACGGCAAAAGATGAATTTCTAAACAGGTAATCATTTCAAGTAATGAGAAGTATGTGGTTTAATTGTGATGGTTGAGTTCCCATTGGGAATGTGGTGATGAAAGTACTGAGAAACCTTTCTGGAATGCATCTTAAAAATAAGACCAGATTTTCAAAAATCATTGCCCTAGCACAAGCTGTATCTCTTATTCTTATAAGCGAGATTACGTGTTTTCAATTCTACCAAGGAAAACAGCCTTTCACAATCCAGAACAGGCTCTGTAAAAGCAGTAGGTATACACGAGTTTATTCACCCAGGTCAGGTGGCTCCAAGATTCATGCCTCCATAATTAAGGACAGCCTATAACTCTTCATGGCTGTGCGCCTGATCTCATTACACACTTGCCAATTTATTTTCTCTGCTGACAATGAGAATAATTCCCTATAGGTTTTTGTATTTCACAGGTTCTCGGTAACACAGATCACAATTTCCTTTTTCCCAGATAGTCTTCTCTGCCATTTTCAGCGAAAGTGCTGTTTAGTTCCTTTTCTTTCTGTCGTGTATGGTTTATGCTGATCTTTTTCGGTCCATCTGTAACTGGAATAACTCAGTGTAGTCAAGAGAGTCTAGCGTCTTAAACACCAGGGAAAACAAATGTAAGAGGAGCAACTAACTCCTTGAGGACCATCCTGATCAATCCGTTCTCTGCTCTGCAGAGGAATATGAAGATGCCGATTTTGTGAACCGCCTAAGTAACAGTTTCTTGTTGCTTTAAGAAGACCCAGTCCAACTGCGTTTCACAGCCAGCATGCTTGAAGACAATAGTCCTGAGTTTGCCTGCTTGGTGGCTATGCATCCCACCTATGTGTAAAATCAAGGGCATGGTCAGATGCTCATGGGACAGTTGTAAGGAGTCTTTTTAGGAGAGGTTTTAGGCACGCAGGAGGAGACCGGTAAGATGGATCTTTTCATTAAAGGTATCTCTGGCACCTGATACTGGCATAGCAGTACAAAAGTACTAATCACTTTTACTCAGAGGCAGAATCTCACCCCGATAATGGATGACAGGGCGGAGAAATAGAATTTAGGGAAAAAACACGAGAAAAAGGAGTAAGAATTGATTCACCGTTTGTTGTACAACAGCGGTTTCCGTGTGGACCTTGCAGAGTGCTGTGTGGAAAGTAAAGTTCCAGTATCCTCAGAAAAAGGCAAAATAAGTAGATGGTGGCATGCCACGCTCGCGTGTAGTAACCTGCGGTTCAGGACTAATGTGAGATCCCTCAAATTTATTTTAGTTCACAGTCGAGCTTTTGACCTGGACCTGTGCTTTACTGAGAGCTTGATACAACGTAGGGTAGAGTAGAAACTGATTTTTGGAAATGTATGTGTTTACCTAGAATAAATAGTGAAACCTTCTTTTTTCCCTGCAAGTAGTGGAACAAGTTCAGGGAAAGCAACATTACTGGGCAGATCCAGGGGTGTATTAAAAAGAAAGAGAGAGATGTTGGGAGCTGGAGCAGCACCCATGCGCTATGAGCTTAGAAATGCTATAGGAAGGACAACCTGAAGATTCAGGAAATGGCCACTATGAAGTGAAATCTCAACTTCATCAAAGTCTCTTGAGTATTTTCCTATTTACTTCAACAGAACAAAGATTTTATCTGCTATCTCCACAGAAGAAAAACTGAACAGCTCATAGGTTTTATAGGCTCCGAGCTCTGCTCTTCTCTAGGCCTGTGGAATTTACATGGTCTGCAGACTTCCGCAGGTCCGCTCCACACAGTCTGTCTTTGCCTGAGATGAGAGGCTTTCCAACCTCCTTCTGACTCAAAAATGGTGGTGGAAATGGATTCACTATTTTGTCTGAGCTCATAACCCTTTCACTCAGTTAATTTACTTTTGCTAATATCCAGGTTCCAATTTATCATCTGCAGAAGGGCTCGTCATTGCTTAGTTACAGTTGAAATTAGCTTTCATTTAAAAATCTATTTTTGCAAGTGTGTGTGTGTATGTGCATACACACACACGTTCGTACTTACAGTGTTAATGTTAGCAGGACTGACTCATCTTTTAGAAATTTCAGCTGTCTGATCTTTGCACCTATTGCAATTATTTTTTCCCTGGGAAATTTCACGTAAGCTATAGAAGACATCTGG
Organism: Struthio camelus; assembly: GCF_040807025.1. Taxonomy (NCBI): domain Eukaryota; kingdom Metazoa; phylum Chordata; class Aves; order Struthioniformes; family Struthionidae; genus Struthio; species Struthio camelus. The sequence goes on along the minus strand of NC_090947.1, from coordinate 5,298,209 downwards.
GATAGGCTAATTAGTCAAAATTTGTTAGAGGCTTCCATTTGGGATAACTTTTCTGCCTTGTTTTTGGCTTCCGATGTCTTCAAAGTGATTTGGGATGAAAAATTCAAATGGGATGTAATCTTTTTTTTTTTTTTTTTATTTAGCCCTGACAATGTCCGTGAGTATCTCAGGGTAAAAGGGTAGTTGCAGAAAACCCATTTCTTGATCCTTCGGCTTTCTTCTAGTGCACTGAGTTTGTGCCTGTAAATGCTATGACTCATAGCAATTGTAAGCACAAAATATAAACAGGACAACAAGCCATCTAATTTCGACAGCTGTCCAAATGTTTATGTTTGGGCCCCTAAATCGTTAACACATACGAATGAAATGCTTAACTGAAGTTCAAATGAAGAGCTCAACTCAGTAATAGCTTTTCTGTACGCACTGTAAATCATTGTGTCCCTTACAGATGGTTTAGTGAGCCCATGTAGGATCTCCATAGCTCCGTGATGGATCCTGTGAGATCCTCATGGCTTTTGGGCCCCAGCTGCCCTTGTGGAGCCTGGCTAGTTCCCTTTGGCCATCTTTCCTGGGACTTCAGTAAGGCTGAGGTTTGCCCGGAGCCTGGGAAACGAGCGGCAGAAAAGATCAGAGAGGTCTCCCTCGTGTGACTCAAGATGCGACTCAAATACGTCCAATGCATAGGTTGCTCTCCAGCGTTCAAGAGTTTGACCTGTCTCCCGAGGAGGAGCGTGCAGGAGGAGGGGGAGGCCTGGTCACTTTTAGTGGCATGCATATCTCTCTTTGCCAGCCTCGTTTTTCATTTCTCTCCTCCTCGGCCTCTGGGAATCCCTTCCCTCGGGACCACTCCGTTCTTCCCCAGGGACCGAAGATCAGGCTTATAGCCCCGTGGGTGGCTGCAGCGAAGGTGTGACGGGTGCTGCAGGTGTGAGGTCCCTCCGTTGTCTCTGGAGTGGTCTGGCGGTGACTCTTGGGGTCGCCTAACCCCTTTTTCCCCCTCACGTCGGCTGTGTTTCGGGTTCCATTGCAGAGGTTAAGGTCCAAGGTGCAAGTGCCACAGGCTCACCTGTGAGAGCAGAGATCTTTGGGGGAGGTTGTTGACCTTCCCCTTTCTGCCTCAGGGGAGAAAACAAGCAAAAAACAAATAAAGTGGTCTCAGTTGTCATGAATACACATGGTTGTGTTTTCAATGAATGTTCCCAGACAGAGGCTTATGTAAACTTAAGGAGACAGTGTACTGCAAGCTTGATGAATGTTCATTGGCAGCTTATGGAGAAATCGTGCGAATGTCAAAGAGACAACAGTTTTCCTAAGTGCTGATTAGTTTTTACTCTGCTACATAACTTACTGACAGAAAATAACACGCCTCCCCACATTTGAAAAATGTAATTTACAGCAGGGTTCAAGGTACATTTGTAGCCACAGTTAGGAGCCTTCCGAAAAAGATTAGCTTGTCGGTTTGAAAAGTCCATGAGCGCGTCTGTGAATGTCCTCGTTCTTGCATCACCGCGTACAGGCGTCCCCAGAATAATGTTCTCCCTGTGCCTTCAGGTATGTAGCGAAACACCGATGCTGGGACACGGATGATGGGTTCACGAGACGTTGTCAAGTTGACGTCTTGAAGTATTCCCTTACTCTTAGACCGTACAGACTGCAGGCCAGTGAGTCCCAGTGGCCGTGGGACCCATGGGACAGGGGTTTTCCGTTGTGTGGTGCCCTCTTTCTCCAAGTCAAAAGCAGAACTGTTGTCCTCACTTCCACCTGCACTCCTCCCTGCCCAAACCCATCCTCCCTCAAAAAGTCAGTCCTCAGATGACGTCTAGAGGTTTGTCCCCGGCGTCAATCACAACCAGGCTGTTGAGGAATGGAGAACGATCTCTTGCCCCTGTGAGGCAAGCGATCTCTTGGCACCGTTCACCCTGCACACTGTGAACGGTGCAAAAGGGAAAGGGGAAATTCGAGCCTCCTTAAAGCCTAGGGCAAAATCTCCACTGCAAAAGAGCCAGGATTTCGCTCCGGGAGTTCTGCTTTATTTTTCTTCCCCATGTTTCCTTCTGCTGTACCTTAAATTCATTGCTTTGTTTTGTCCACAAATCATCTCTAATCCTTCAGCTCAGGCCTCCGTATCTCGTTGACTGTATGTCTTCTTCTACCACACTTTGCACAGTAGGGATCTCAGCTCCAGCGGGGATCTTTGGGGTATAATCAGCATCCAAAGTAAAGGAAGGACTGCATAAGCATAGCATTATCATATCCTGATTCTCAGTTCGTTATGGAAACGTTTACTTTGGAATAGCAGCATCTCTTTCTCCTTTGTTAATGCTCTTTAAAAATGTTTTATTAATGCAATTACCTTAATATAACTTTGCGAGATAGAGCAGTAGATAAGACCTTTCATCAAAAAGGTCTCAGCACGTGCAAGAGCTTATTTAGCCCTCGTCACAGCGTCTCTCAGTGCTGAAATGCAACGTGGCCGTTCTGCCACTGGATAAAAGCAGGCAATGAAACTACAAGTGGTTCCCCACCCCCCTTAACCATGCCAAAAATAGAAATTAAGTGCTGCAAACTATATCCTTGCTCTGACCACGCGACCTTATCAAATATGAATGAAACGCTCGCAACAGCGCTGTAGCATTATTGATGGCACGGTGCTGTTTGGTGCAAAACGGATTTAGTTGCAGCCCCGGTTTGAAAGGGGAGGCGAAGGAGGAGATGTGTGCAACCGTCCACGTGGCTGGGGTGTTGCAGTGGGCTGCTCGAATAGTCGCCGCAGCCACTCTGGGCGCTCTCGCCGCTCCGAATTCCCGTCGATTTTGAGAGGAGCTCTGCGCCCGCTTCGCGTGCGTGAGCTGCAGCAGGCCTGTGCAGTGTGGGTGCTAAAGGGGGATTTTGGCTGCATGCTTAATTTGAAAAGCGATCGCTACAGCCATCTCACACTCAGCCCTTCCAGGGATATTGAATTATCCAGTTGCAGCTCTGGAGCGTGTTTTTGGTGTTTCTTATCAGCGTGAGAGAGCGGAAATACGACATCTTAAATCTGAGAAGCTTCATTAGGCCACAAAAAAAAAAAAAAGAAACCCAAGTGTGGAGAATAAAAAGATTCGTTACCGAGTTGTCCTCCTCTAATAGTATGAGTGTTTGGCCTCGGCTTCCTGGTGACTCTTGGAAAGCACTCAAATCATGGCAAGCTAATAGCTGCAAGAACAAACATTATTGAAATCTTTTGGTAGTATACTAGCCAGTGATCCAAATCGCGAGGAGTGTTCAGTTCTTTGCTCATAAATTACAAGGAACTGATTACTAGCCCGGGTCAGCATGGGGTCCCGATTTTAATATTAGCATTTTGCTCTCCAAGATGTGTGCAGCCTTCTTATTGTTATTATTATTATTCTTATTGTTGTTGTTGTTGTTGTTATTATGACTCAGACTAATGGGGCTTCCCCCCCCCCCCCGGTGTGTTCTGCAATTTCACGTACGGCTAGAAAATCATAATACAAAAGAAATTTCAATATCGTGCCTGTGCTTTAATAAAAGGAGGCATGAACAATGCCAGCTCACAAGATAGCGTACAGCCATTGAAATCAGACAGGGGAAACAGAACATCAGTCAGATGGAAAAGTAGGATTTATTATCTCCCTCCTGGCAAAATTACAGTGACAATGTCTGTGCACAGGCATCTGAAATTACTGACTTACTGTAGTTCTGTCATAATTCGTACAAAAAGATACATGCCAAAACGGATAGGCATGTCACGTATTGATCTGTAATGATGCCTATTTTCAAATACATTATGTACTTAGGTGCTGATTCTATAACATATATATTACTATGCACAAATGTATTATTATAATATTTAAAAGAACATGGGCTGTGCTGAGAGTTTGGCTCTGAAGATTTCATGTGGTTGTTTCGCCATGTCACAGTAATATAGCGAGGCCCAAAGAGCTCAGAGCTCGGTTGTACCCCGTGCAGCCCACAAATACCGTCTCCAAAGCTCACCGTGGAAATAGAGGAGACCCAAAACGAAACCATCGTCAGGACTCAAAGTCACCTGCCAGGCATCTGTTTTCGTGAGCGCCTTGCCCAGGCTCGCGTGGGGGCACTGTGGCAGAGCCAGGAGTTAAGGGCGAGCGGGGTGTCTTAATCACAGTCCAGCCGTTGTTTCTGTGGGAGAGCAGTGCAGGATTTGGCCTGCATCCCTTGGATGCCCAAGAGACTGGTGTTTTTCCAGTAAGTACAACACAGGAATGAGCATGTGCCCAACATTTGTACCGCCAAAGCTATGGCCGTGCTCTCAGATATTCGCTCCAGGAAATAGGCTGTTGGTTCTGCTTGCTGTCAAAACTGGGGGCTGTCCAGGGAGTTACTGAAAGAAAAAAATGAATATATCTGCACAGCCAGAGAAGAGGCCCTGGCACTTCCTATCCCCTCCGTTGCCATTAGAGCCACGCTGTTAAGAAAATGGGATATGTATTACATGCAGCGTTACTGGGTCCTTCCAAGAGTGGTAAAATAGAGTCTGAGGCTTTATTGCCAGGCCTGGCAATGCCCAGTGAAGCCAAGGAGAGAAGGGTTTGTCCCTTGGCTTGCCCAAACAACGTCCACCTCTGTCACCCAAGAGTTTCTTTAGGGCTGGGGAGTGTGAAGTCCTCAGGTCATCAGCTTGGGAACAAAAAGTCCGCAGAAATGTTGCTGTGTCATTGGCGAGACATTTTTAGAGCAGTGTTTCCTAAGAAAGCGAGTGGAAGTGCAGGTGTTTGATTGTTGCTCCTGGAATGTGCTTTACGCAGAATTGCATTCATTAGAAATAGTGCTCAATTAGGTAATTATCCTAGTTATTGTTTTTAAGGCTAGAATTAAATAAGTCATCTAATGACAACGTTCACTCTACTTGCAAAATAAAAAGGCATGTAGCAGTAGGTTTCCTTAGTCTTTGTTCTGTGGTCCTGTTCAGAGATAGCGCTTTTGGGATTGCACTAAAATCAATATGCTCGGAGGAGCGTTAGGATTTGAAACAGCTACTCACAGCAGGAAGTCTCTCAGTCAGGTTATCTGTGGTCATCCTTGGTGGCTAAAGGTTTCTCACGTTGGGAGAACCCATCGCTCCCATTGTATTAGCAGACCCCAGTCTACTGTTTTCTACGAAAAAAACCTTTTCCCTATCACATCCGCCCCTGTTTCTGCTCATTGCCAAACGTGATAGCATCCCCTGAGGGCCAGAAAGCTCCCCGAGCCTGCTGGCTTTTCTCTTCGTAATTTATAAGCAATGGCCATTGGAATGAAAACTTTTGCCTTTCTCCCAATGACTTATTCGCTGCTGGAGTCAAATTGCGTGCAAAATGGCCATGACATTGTAGTCCCTTTGCCAGCGGTGTGTGGCAGAAGAACAGATCCTCGTTCCTCCATAACTCCCAGACCCAGATGAGGAAAGCTAGCTGATTGCAGGTGACTCTCCTCTCCCGTGCCAGGGCGGAGAGGTGGTATCCAGACACTGTGGCAGGGTTCCTGCATGTTTCCAGCCTGTTCATAAAGGACAGTCCTGGGGATCAGCCTCGCCTGCCAGGCCTGTGTGCCAGTAGCACGCGTGGGGGCTGTTTTCCTACTGCACAAAGTCCATGGGATGACGCAAAGCTCGGTGTGTATCATCACAGCAGTCTTTTCCATGTTGCCCTTGGCTGTTCAAATCCCTCACTATAACCTTTGGAGCCCCCGCTACCACCACCCTTGGAGGCAGGAGAGGGTTATCTGCCTCAGACCTTCTCCATAGTACCAGGTAGTGAAGAGCTGTGTGGGTCAGGTTGTCTGCTGGTATCAGCTGCTGCAGCTCCATGCGTCGCAGCTGGCCCATTTGGAAGTTATGCTGGTGTAAAGCTTGGGACAAGTGAGGTGCTTTTCGGTGCTCAGAAGCAAAGGAAACCAAAGACCCAGCAAAACCAAGAGACATTTGGGCGAACCTGGCTTCAATCCACTGATGCAACCAAGACTTGCCACTGGGCTAGGAAGGCTTTGGATCAGGGTCTAAAGATGGTGAGGAGAAGATTCTCATCGCTCTTGAGCTCCTGTGCCATCAGCAACACAAAGGAAAAAGCAAACGAGCTCCTAACCTCTCTTCAGCTCTAGACTCAGGTTTAGCCAACGTGTCTTTCCTTGGAAGAAAAAACAGTCAATAAACTCAGCCAGCACACGTTAGCAGAGCTCAGTAATGAGCTCTTGGCAGGAGGAGATCGCATGTCTCCAGCTGTGATCACAGAGGGAATCCTGAGCTGAACGTACGTGGCCAAGAGCAATGTATTCAGGAAGAACCTGCTCCTTTGGGGGAAAAACGTGGTCAGAGGCATTTCCCAAAGCAGCAAGGGACCCAGGGGAAGAGGGAGCATAAATCTGGTTTCTAGAGACTCGTGGCTGCGCTGAATTTGTCTAATAGTAGTTTTCAAGATGCCATAAGTCTCACACCGCTCTCAGTGCAGTGACAGTGCTTCTGGAGTCCATCTGGGACAACACTGTGTTATCAGGGCACCCAAAGTTGCACTCAGTTTTGGTGTGGCTCCTTCACCGCCAGCTGTAGCATTTCGGCATGGGGAAGAGCAAACCACAGGCAACTTCCATTAGAAACCCTCAGTGAGGAGAAGGAGAGAGAGCGCTTTTGGTGTGCCACTGGGAAGCAGAAGCTCATGCTACGCTAGTGGGGTGCGTGGGGCCAGCCTCCCTTAGGGTGCAAGGGAAACCAAACCGAGCGAGACGCTGAAGCTAGGAGGGATGCAGCACTGTGACATGGGCAGGGCAGTGCACGGAGCAAGGGGAGCTCACACTTGCCCTTGACTGCGTTGGACCAAGCCAGAATCGCCTCCCAGAGGAATATTTCCAGCTGCCTGAGCTGTTTGGGGACCCAGAGTTTGCCTTCAGGCAAAGCAGGCTGGCTGCAGCTCAGCCAAACAGCCATCCTCTGGGTATCTCCCCAGTAAAAGAGAGAGACGTGATTTCCTCCGAGTGCATGGGAATCAGTCATTGGGCCAAATCCTTCACGGGTGTAAATCTACCTCAGTAGCATTACACTGATTTGCACCTGCTGAGATCTGGTGTGGAAAGTGCATCTGATGATCCAGACAGAGGAAACTGCAGAAGGACCAGGACTGAGATCCAGTTCTCCTCTCCAGTGATAGCTGCGTGATATGTACCTCCCTAATATAAATTCAGGATTTTATCAGTGTAGAGAGCTGGATCCTGCCACCTTTTCCCGTCTTTTGGCATAGATGAAGAAGGAAACAGCAGATTCAGATCTCGAGAAAGCACCGGGCAAAGAGATCACCTTTCTGAACAGGGTCTCAGCTCGTCTGCTCTTGCCCCCGTGCTTCTCCAGGCAGATTTCGCCTCAACGTGACTCCTTCATTAGTATGGCAAGAACAGAGAGCGAGGGAACAGATAGCGGTGTAGGCTGGAAGCCTGCCAGCTGGGAGCAGTTACGCTGTTGATGTTAAAAAGGAGCCGAACGAATGCAAAACATACACAAATGTTTTCTCTGTGTCCGTGCCGGGCTGTGCGTCGCACAGTCCAGCAGTGCTCCCACCCCGGTGTAAGGCCCAGCTGTCCAATCGGTGACCTTTAGAAAGGAGCCCTGTTCCCTGCGCGCCGGGCAGAGCCAAGCTAAAAAACTCTTGGAATAGAATCGTAAAAATTATCACTAAAGCAATACAAACCTCCGGTCCCCTCAGCCCCAGGGTATGTGAGGTACAGCTATTGTCAGGAATAAAATGAGACGTATATCAAAACAAAGGGAATGCTCTTACAAAAGAAGTGCAGAGTCATGTTGTTACGGAAAGCTCCACTGCTGCTCTCAGCGGAGAACAGCAACCGCCAGACTGCAGATACGAAAAGGGGCCAAGGCTGGCTCGGCTCAAGTTCATCTCTTTTCCATCAGCTAATTGAGGAATGACTCTCCAGACCCAGAGGCGGCTCCAGGAGCCTTGTAAACCCACCAGGTTGGGTGGCCCACGGCGAATGGAAGAATGCAAAGCTAATGCCTTCACGCAGCTGAAACGTCCGATGCCCGTGGTGATGCACCTCTTCTGTGTTTCTCCCCCTCATCTAGTTTATCTGTCCTCGGTAGCTCCCCAGGATTTTTTACAAAAGAGTAGCACGAGCAGTGTGGTTGTCTCCAGCTATGGACAGGCATGGTCTGGGGAGGAGAGGTGTTGTATGTAGCTTGGAGGTATTGCAGCATCTTTGTGCCTTTCCATCTCCAGAGTCAAAGCCTGGTCACCAGCCCACTTTGTCGTTGCTCTTTCCAGCTGCCTGGAAAGCCTCTGGTGGCTGTGGATAGCCAGGCATCAGTTAGGGGCAACCAAAATCCAGCTTTGGTTGGAGAGCTGCAGCATCTGCAGGCTAATAAAACAGGCAAGTCGTCTTTGACCTCCTTGCGATGTGGCTGCATTGAATATAGGACTGAGTCACCGTTTACTGAAAATGGTTTATGTGATGTTTGTCTCTCCCTTGCCCTTTCAGATGAGCAAGACATTTCTCATTGCATTCTAGGCTTATATTTAGAAAAGCTAGTGTGTTTGTATATGGAGGAGGGCCCTTGGTAATACAGCATCTCTATGCTCCCTTCGGCCTCAACTTCTGCTTCTTCTTGGAATCCAACTCCTTGTTTTGGCCAATCTGTAGTATGGTCCGAGCACTTTCAGATTTTTGGATGGCACGGCAAAAGTTCTTGCAGTCTTACTAGTTTTCCAGATACGTAGGATACAAGTCCAATTTTTCCCTGCAGTTAATGATTTAGCACTTTTTTGCCTGTTGAGAAATCATTTGCTAACTGATCGCATTTTCTGTGATTGTGTTATTGCCTGTAATCACTCACCAGTTTTTTTCATTTGAGCAACTTTCCCTCTATGGAAAGTCCAAGACATTATAGTTTCCATAGTGTAATTGCTACCATGTCTCCACTGGTTGGATGGATGAAACCTTTTATTTTAAGTAAGTGACAAAAAGGTTAAGGGAATAATTCTTGTCTCATGTAAGTTCTTGTGCTGGCAACCTAAACAGTTATTTATGTGCTGCTAATAATGAGGGGCATAGCAGGGTCAAAGAGACCAGTCCAGAGGACAAATGTCCTGTCCTTGTGGACTGATCCAGTCTTGCACTTCAGGTGGGGCTCTCACTAACTAGACTGTTCTCCATAGCTGGGCATCTGCAAAATTTCTCAGCTGAAGACAATTCTCTGAACTTTCCTACAGTCTCCTGCTAATCTGCCTGAGATCAAAGGCAATTTCAATAACAATGAAAGTGATTCTAATTTCAACTTCAGAAGTATCTTCGATGAATGCTCTCCTGGTTTCCTTTTTATCCGTATCTCCTGGTTTATAACGTCCCACCTCAGCTGTAATGCAGAAACTGTTTTTACCTCCGATTTTATTCATCAGGCCCTTTTTTAACTTTTTTTCCCCTTTCTTACTTCCTACCAATAAATTCACCACCTGAAACAGTAGCTACAAAAATCATTTCCATCAGAATTGCCATTGTCCTTAGTGTCGTCAAAAGTTACAGGCGCTCTTAAGACAGAAGTGCACAATTTGACAGACTTCACTTTACATCTCTCTGCTTTTCCTGCTGTTTTATCTGCATAAAGCAGGATGCCAGCAGTCACTGAGGAGGAGGGCTGAATGCAACTGTTTATAGGAGTGCTGGTACAAACTCTCTCAAAAACTAAGAGATGGAGAGCTTGGCAGCAGCGAGGGTCTTTGGTGAGCTGGGACGCGTAGGCAGGAGGTGGCCACGGTGCTCACCCGTGTAGGTACAACTAGTGGATGCAAAACAGAGGCAAAGTTTTGGCAGTATTGAGAAAAGCATCCAGAAGGAAGGGGTTAGATGTATTGTGTTCCAAACTGCCTTGATACCAGTAGAAATGGAGACGATTGTGTCTTCTACTTTGTAAGGCATTTGCACGTCTTTTCTAACATGATTTTAAAGGGGGGAGGAAACACAGCAATCTCATATTCAGTAAGATTACCGTGAAAAGCAGCTTTTTTTTTCCCCTTGCAATAGTATCTAGAAAATGCATATACTTATGCACCATTTCATTTTCAGTGGTTAATGGAGGTGGGGGCTAACATGCCTGATTAAGTTTCCCAGTGATACTGAGAGGCCTGAAATCTGCTTTGCATTCGCTCCAGCGTGATGCGTCCTTGGGTTTCTGTGGGGCTTAGAAATAAAGTTCCCAGGTGCATTTCTCTGTTCCAGTCAACCAAGCAAATTTCTCCAGTCATTCTGACCATTTGGTAAACATACCTGTTTGACTCTGAAAAGCCTCATAGGCCTTGATAGCAGATATATTAAATTTAGTGGGACTACTTGGGTTGTCTTCTAAGCTTGAACAGCCCTTGCCTGATCAGTACAAGACTATTGTAAAGTGATTGGATGGTTGTAAACACTTCTATGAAGCCTTTCTGTTTCCTCCCTCTAAAGAAATGTCAAGTAGTTGTGACATAATAGTTTACAAGTTTGTATTGCTCTGTAGTTGTCTGCTAATAGCTGTTTTCTAATCGATAAAGAGCTGTTGTGCAGTAGTCAAAATGCAGTAGGACGCAGTCCTTTCATGAGCACGTTGTGGGACCTGGTCAATGACTCAAAGTCCTTGAGTATGGTATTATGAGACGTTCCTGTACTTACATACTCTTCAAGCTGAACTGGAGAGTGTAGAAAGAAGGAGGAAGAAAGCAGCCCAATAAATCCAGGTAACTGGATCTCAGGACAGATGACTAGGGGGCAATCGCAAGAATTGCTGTTGCTGCTTTGAGCAGCCTCCGTGCTAGCTCCAACAAGGGTGTAAACCTTGTTCCACAAGGCTGAACGCTCAGATATGGAGAAAGTACCACATCATTGACAGTCTTCTCTTGGAAAGATTAGGAGGGGTCCAAAGTCTGAGTAAGTGGCTGTGATAAACGTTACTGGAAGAAATCAGGAGGAGTTGGTCTATAAATCCACAGTGGGAAGTCTCAAGAAGTAACAGGCCTGTGTGTGATCTGTTTTAATGTTTTAAGATCCACTCTCTCTTAAAATACTTTGGTGTCAAATATGAGTTCGCTTTCAGAAGGCTGCTTGGAAAGTGGCCACTGTTTTCATAGCCCCCAGAGGAGCATAAACTGCCAGCGCTGCATCTGAGTGAAGCTGGTGAATAATCACAACTCGCCACAGGAGCCTGCAGGAGCCCTGTCCCAGACAGGGAAAACCCGCTCTGAGATAAGCGGCAGCCCAGACATGGGACTGAGATGGGTGTGCTTGGGAGCCTGGGGAGGGGCAGCAGTACAGGTAGCCTGGAAACGGTTATAGTTTGCAGAAAGAAAGAAAGTCAGAGGGAAATTGCCACTGAATGACAGAACAAACAAGCACAGAGAAAGTATCAATATCAGATGTCATCTTTGAAGTTTCTCATTTGTCTTAGGGAAATAGCTCCCTGCCCACCTCTCTAAAGGTGTTTATGCAGAAGCACGTGAGACACGTGCAGTAATAAGCGTTTGCAGGGCAATCTCCATGTTAAAGGAAAATCTTTGACGTGTTTGGGAGAGTAGAGAGGTGGCCTAGGATGCTGTGGTTGTGGACGAGGCACAGGCGATTTGTGAAATACGGATGAAGTTCAGTAAGTTTTTGGGCCAAGAGAATCTCTATGGCTAGGCTGCATGTCTCAGACGCCATAAGGCACAGGTCTTGTAGATGCGTCTTGCAAAATCTTAACCGGAAGTTTGGTGTGACAGGTTATTTTTGTGATTGCCTCCTCTGTCTAAGAAACTACTTGATTCAAATCTCTTCAGCTGGAGAAAAGCGTAAGAAAGTAGACTTAGACACTGAGATTTGAATTGAGTTTTCCACTTTATTTACGCTCCTCCAACTTTGGGAAGGATTGGTGTTTCGGGCTGTTTTTCTGAAGAAATCTTTGATCGTGCAATCTGTCCGTCTGTCTGCCCGTTCTTTCAGACGACTTGAGGGCCTGCTAGAGTCTTCAAGAGCAGAGCTCTCAGGGGTATGAAATTTCTGTGTGTTTTATGGAAACGGGTGGTTGACTGAAGAGGAACCCGTGTGATGCCCAAGGCCTTAAGAGAGAGGGAGCCCCTTATCCACTGTGAGGAGTAGTTGGGTGACGGGTTAGCGAGCATAATTCCTACGTATGTTGGCGTTTGCTGCCAAAGAGAGAGTAGAAATGACAGGGAGCTGGTGTGTGTATGGGAGCAAGAGTGAAGATGAGGAGCTACGGTATCCACATCTTATTTGCCTTCCCAATTTCCCCTGCTCGGGGGGGTGTCTTATTTCTCATTCTGTTTCCTTTGTTGCCTTTTTCGTTTGTTTATATCATCTATCAAGTTTATCATTATGTGCTCGTGCACATAAAATCTTTATTAGCCATGTGTATTCTCTGTTCTCTATTTTAATTTTCCTTCCTTCCTTCTTTGTTAATGAACTCCATTGACTGCAGATGTTTCCCATTTGACAACACCTGAGACTAAGGTTTTCCATTAGAAACCGAATGAACTCTGGCTTCTTCCCACTGCCTCCCCCATGTGTGGGGCAGAGCTGTCTCCTAGAAGAAGGAGGAACTGAACCTCCCTGCCAACAACTCCCAAACCCGAGGTCACAGCCCTCCTTGAGATCAAAAGTCCAGAGGTTGAAACAGAAGTTGGGTCATCATCTTATGTGTGGCTTGCAAGCAGGAGTGTCTAGGAACTGTATCCCTGTGCTCCTTCGGTGTTCTTGAAGTGACTAGGAGTAGAGGAGGCGAAACAGGGTCAGTGCTGAGACTGAGAAGGTCATTTGCATTCTGTTTCTCAATTAATCAGTTCTCAGAAGCCATTCAGTGGTGATCAGGCATTGGTCACGTTTACTACCCACCCACTTGGCTAGACTTGGTCTCCACACTTACAAGGACATCAAGGAATGTATTTCCTCACCACTTCCCCTGAGAGTTTGATTCCTCACACTTGTGGCACGTAAACATCGGGTGACAGGAATTTCAGGGCTTTGTACCGGTTTTCCCAAGTCAAAATACTATACTAATACCTTCTAGAAAAGGGCCCAGTTCACTCCTCTGGTTTTAATGATGGGTCCATTTATCAAAACATACCTTGAAAGGCAAGTGCAAGGTTCTGCACCTAGGCAGGAATAATCCCATGCACCAGTACAGGCTGGGGACTGACCTGTTGGAAAGTAGCTCTGCCGAGAAGGACCTGGGAGTGTCGGTGGACAACAAGTTAAACATGAGCCAGCAGTGTGCCCTTGTGGCCAAGAAGGCCAAGGGGATCCTAGGGTGCATTAGGCAGAGTGTTGCCAGCAGGTGGAGGGAGGTGATCCTGCCCCTCTATTCAGCCCTGGTGAGGCCTCCCCTGGAGTACTGTGTCCAGTTCTGGGCTCCCCAGTCCCCAGACCTGGGCTTTCACTGGTTCCCAATTCCTGTGCTCCTTCCCAGTTCTCCCTTTCCCCGCTCAGTCCCCCTCCTGTCTACGTAGATAAATGGAGGACTTTATTGGCCAACGTCCCGTAGTCTTTCCACAAGAAGTATAGCTCCGGGAGAGATTCACAGCTGGGGTGCAGAGCCTGTGGACAGCAGTAAAAAGATAAGATGCTTGAGTGTTTCAGCACACTCAGGGCAAAGTCCTCTCTGAAAGGGCCAGGGGATTGCAAATCAGCTCCCAAAGCACGTCTGGCAGGAGAAGTTGCTGCGACATTCGTAAAATAAGTGGCCGGGAAGGCTGGAGTGACTCATGGGGGTGGAGGCACAGTAGGAGGCGCTGGCAAATGAACAAAGTGGTCAGATAAAGGAAAGTCCTGGAGGCAAGGCCAAGCCGTTTGAACTCGGTAAGATGGGGAGGAGGAGGTGGCTGAGAAAAGGCCCTTCGTTAGTGCCTAAGCCACCTTTTCGTTTGCTGGCTGCTCGTTGGTTGTGCAGCTGAAGCTGTGCTTTCCTTCTCATAGTAGTGTACAATTCCTCCCTCCTGGAAAGCTGCTTTCAGTGTCAGGCGACATCATGGTTTATTATTAGCGCTATTGTCAGCGTTACACTCAAAACACAAAAGCGAAAGATAACGATATCATGTCTCAGATACTCAGTCGCAGTTCAGAGGCATCTTCTGTATCTGCTGATGTTCTTCAAGCAGTAGCTTGGGCTGCAGTGCTGGAAACGCTCCTTAGCATTGCGGCCACGGGAGCAGCTGAGGGAGGAAAGTCCTGAAGGACGTGTCAGTGAAAGCCTCCATATATCATAAGATCTGGTTCTACCACTCCATATAATTAGCGATTAAAATGAGTAAAAACAAAGGAGCAATTTTCTTATTGATCCCTCAGCAAATAGTTCTGTCTATTTTCTTCTGTATTGTTTCTTCTTATTAAGTAGCCTTGAATAAGAAATGTCAGTCAAAGGAATTTAGACTCCTGGTGCTTCAGACAGAAATCAAAGCAGGATTGAACAAGGAAAGATAATTAAGGAGAGGAATTCCACCTCCACAGACTTCTTTCCTTGCTCAAGGAGTGCTGATTTTATCTGAATTGCCGAAGCTGTGAGCAAATGAAAGGTGATGGGAATTATAGACTGCAGACGCTGAGACAAAGCAAGGGAAGCTTTAATTAGTGCATTTTTTAGGTAGAAATGAATTTCCTGGGAATAAATTATTTGACTCGAGACATATGGAGCTTCTTAGAGGTGAGCTGAAAAGCTTTTTACCTGCCAAAACCAGGGCTCGGGAGGTTGTGTCTGTCTTGCAGAAGCGTACGACATCACTGAGGTCTGAAACACAAGGGCACAAGACCTCCTTTCATTTGCATTTCACTTTTTTTGACTACGGAGGAATTCCCATTGCTGCAGATTTCCATCGGTGCAAGAGAAAGCAGAATTCACTCCAATACCCACCTGCTACTAGTTCAAGTATTAGCGATGGGAGCTACTGTTGCAGAGGAATTGAGAGTTATGTATCGAACCAACAGGTACTGACAGGAAGTTACTTTCCTTTCAGATTCTCTTTTTTGTCGTTTCTTAGCTCTGTTGCCATGCTGTCATCTCCCTCATGCACCTGTAAGGATACTCAGGACCTTAAGACGCTGACCTCGCTACTTTTTAGCAGTTTTCCACAGCTTCTTAGCAAGCAAGACAGTGACAACTCTCTACCATTTGCAGGGTAGCTACAGAGTCTTGTTTAAATTGATGGACCTGACATGGAACCATTCATCTGGGTATTTTAATCCCAAACTCCCTGCCTTCAGTGGAATCATTCATATTCTTGACTGTTTACCTGTTCAGTGTGAGGCACTTGCTCCCAGACCACCAGGAGCGGGGCCAGGGCCAGACCTAAAGGTTATTTTAAGGGGGTGCTTCCTGGCCCCTGATGCGAGTGCTGCACAAACGCAGAATAAAATGTCACTGCCCCTCCAAGAACAGCACTGTTATCCTCTGCTCTGAAAAGTGTAGCGGCTCTCCAGAGGTGGAAGTGCAACCCCACCAAGAGTCTGGTGGCCACCCCAGCAGCACCTTCCCAGGAGTCATGGGTTTACTGGCAGTGGCAGTCTTAAGTGTGGTATGAATATATATCGGAAAATCACTCTGTCCTTCTCTGTGCAGCCCTTTCTGAGAGGAACCTCAGCTCCTGATCTTCCAGGAATCTGGCTCTGCTCCTGACCGAATGTGCTAGATGACAAGAGATGAGTAGAGCAGAGAGCTCCAGGGGCAGGTGTGCATGTGCCACCCCGTCAACCCTGGGCCTGCTGGAGACCTAGCGGCTCAGCTCAGTCTTTTTACCCAAAGGAGCGAAAGTCTGACAAGAGCTGCAAAAAAAACCCCACACCTACTGTGCAAAAACAAATATCATGCTCATTGGTTTGTTTAATGTTCTGGTTGCCTATTTTGAGATGTTGCTATGCTGTCTATAGGTTAATTTGTATTACCCATGACGAATGAATACAGTCAAGAGGTATTAAACGCTGATGTGTTTATCTTATGGCAAGATAGAAATGTTGCAAACTTGCGAGCTACGGGAGGAAATGGGCTAATTTTAGATTTGTTCCTAGCCCTCGCCATGCGAATGGTGTCGCTGTGAGCCCAGCAATGAAGTTCACTGTGTTGTAGCAGACTGCGCAGTTCCTGAATGTGTCAACCCAGTCTATGAACCAGAACAGTGTTGTCCTGTCTGCAAAAATGGTAAGAAAGTACTGTATTGGCTTTAACAAAGGGATATAAAGGAAATATTTTATTAAAATGTTGTTACCCATGAATTGCCAGGAAATTTGCTTCCATTGGCACAGCCTGGCATTGGGGCTCTTACTTCTCCTTGTGCGTGGGCTTCAGTTACAAGCTTGCAACTGTGAAAATTAAGGCTGCCCTTCCTGGCTTGTGTCCTCTTACTGGAGCTGATGGGGTTGCTGACTTGAGTAAGGGCTTGTAGGATCGGGTCCTCACATTGATGGTGGTCATTTCATGTCTTGGCTCTGTTCTCGTAAGTAGTGTCACACAAAATCAAGTACGTAAGAAAAGAGAGGAGCCTTTGCCCCTAAATTAAGGAAGGGATAGTTATATGTAAGGTCATTGGAGAATCAACAGCAAAACTCCCATTGGGGCCAGGAGGAGACTGGCCAAGCCCATAACACTGTGAGTTAGGTGCTGGGGTCCCCGTTGCGCAACGTTGTAGCGTTGGCCCTCGCTGTGCTGCTGAAACTGGTCCGTGAACTGGAGTCAGATTCAGGAATACCTCTGGAAGGTAAATCCATTCCTCAAAAGGTCTCCGTGGTCAGACTGTACCACCACCCCAAAGCACATTTTGCTCTGGAGAAGGACAGCTTTCTCCTAATGTAGACAAATTAAGAGGTGAGCTAGGTTCACATAAACCTCTTCACAGAAATGGCTGCCTAGACTCAATCTTCTCATGTTCAGGCTTCCCTATCCATACGTATGTCCTCTTACGTACATCGCTGCCACTGGGTGTAAAAGAGTAATGGTTGCTTTTAGATCCAGAATGAAAATGTTTACAGAGGAATAACATTTTCAGCACAATTTCTGCTCTTTGAAACAGAGAGAAAGCAAACAATTTGAAATCCGAAATGTTTTTAGTGAAAGAATTGGCAAATTTCTCAGCAGTCCACATAATTATAGCAAAAACATTACTTGAAATGCAGAGGTTTATATTAAACCTTGACTTGTAATCAAAAATATTTTTAAGGTTTCCATTTAGAGTTTTCTGTTTCCATTGAAAAACAGAAAAATGTTCGCAGGAAGTTTCATTAGGTGCTGCTTTGTTGTTGAGCGTCAAAGAAAAGGCATTTTAACCAGCTCTCCACACCATCTTTGCAGACCACCCGCCGAGCCTGGGTACCAAGTTTCCCATCTGATGCAGCAAGATTGCCAAAAGAAGGATGTAGCAAGGCAGGCAGCTAAGTGGAAGGCGTAGCATTAGCCATCCTGGTGTCTGTCGCAGTAGCGTAGGCTCATTTATACCGGGATGAACACGGCTCGTGTATTTGGCCTTTGCTTTCCTATTGCATGCACAGGACTTAGTTTAGTCCTTGTACCCCGAGTATGGCAGGACTTGCTGATTCCTCCCCCCCCCCCGCCACCCCGTCTGCTTCATGCCTCATTGAAGAATGACTTTGGTATAAAGTTCTCCGAAATCTGTTTCAGACAGGGAAGCACTTTCTGTCATCACCCTAAGCGCAGCCCGAGCCCGCTGGCGAGCTCGGTCCCTGCGGCCGGGGAGAGCGAGTGGCGCGGCGGACGGAGGCGAGAAGCGGCGCGGCCGCGGGAGCGTTTTGTGGGCTGAGGAGCGTGTCTGCACGGAGTGGTGCTGTGGTCTCTGTGTCCCCAGGCTGCCGTGGGGATGAGCGGTGACCCCCCAGCTGGGCAGGGAGCAGCAAACCTCAGCGCAGCGGCCAGCGAGCCCGGTGGTGTCCGCTGCCCCTGCTGCAGCTGGGGCTAGCTGGCCAATGGCGGAGCAGGGCTTGCGATTTTGACTTTAGCCTTCACAAATAAAACACTCAGTTAAGGAAGAGGCACCAAAGTGATAGAAATAGGTAGGCACCAAGATAGGCTGGAGGCGCCGGCGCAGGGAACCTGATGAGCAGGTTTGGTTATTCCTCTCCGGCATGGCTCTGCTGCTGAGCGCACCGTGTGCTTCCCTCTTAGGTTTTGGGAACTTCATGCAAGCAAATGACAGACATTGCTGTCTCTTCCCCCTCCACATCCCTCAGACACGTCCTAATGAATGAGGAACGCGATGCTTTAAGCTGTCTACTTATCCCGAGACCAAGATTTTATCTTTCGGCGCTCGGCTGCGGCGGCTCAATTAAAGATGGGTTTCACAAATGCCTGAATGTAACGGTCTGACAGGCCTGCTTCACTGAGTGAAGCCTCCCCTTTTTTTTTTTTTCTTAAATTTATTTGTTTTTTTCCCCTTCCATCCAGTAGCTTTTGCTTTCTACCAAAGCAATGAAGACAGTTGCAGTGCAAAGTCTTGGTCTGATGAAAAGATTTTAGCTTAGTCTGAACCCATGTGGTCAGCGTTTTAGACTGGCAAACAGAAGAGCCGTGGGGATATAGCTATGGGGGGGAAAAAAAAGTTACTCCCCAGAGCAACATGTGGTGCAAATCCTCATTGAAAAGCTTAAAATTCTGGTGAGGAAAATCGTTGTTTTGGGTTAAAACATGACCCCTGCATCACTTGCTTTGCTTTGCTAGCGATGTGGCTTGCCTGCTTGCTTAGCTGTTGCTGCCATTAAGTGGAGAATAATTTCCTCTCGATACATTCAGATAGATTTCCATGCCTTTCTTAATCATGTCTTGCCAAGGGCAAAAGTGCTATGAAGCAGTGAGGTTAATGCAAAAATCTGTTGATTCTAACATACCTGACCTGAAGATTCATAAAAAGCCAATATCAATTGCCTTCCTCTGCCATCATTTAGGAAGAGTCTGAACAAGTGGCTCTGGAGATTTATTCTTTATTGTCAAAAGAAATAGAATTGTTATCTTGTGCTTTCCTAAATGCAGTGTAGCTCGGGCAAAGCTCGCTCTGCTAGGCAAGTGATACCTCATTGCGTGTATAGTAGGCAGAGTTCACCGGGAGGCTAAAATTTGGGGGTAGGGGAGGGAGAGACTATTTTTTCGTTCATGTCCCATGATCCAGTTTGTCTGAGTAAATTTTAAGGGCGATGGCTCCAGGTGCTGTACAGCATTTCTGTCTTGGAGATGAAAGGTCACTGGATTTCACGTTTCCTGGTAGTGACAGACCGCAAAATTATGGCCCCGAGTTGTTATTTCTAGTCATTGTGACTTCTCCAGACAAAAGTGTGTCAGCTATTGTTAACTCTGTCCTCTATGTGTTCTAAAACTTGCCCGTTGTTGTTAAAATCAAGCCGATGACTGCCACGGTCTGCGCTATTCCTCCTGCCCCACAGGCTTTCGTGCGGCTCGGTGAGAACATCTATCCCCCCCTGCTCACGCCAAAGCCAGCGCAGCGAAGCCTGTCCCAGCAAAAATCCCCCAAGAGGCCCCAGTCCTCCTACAGCTAGGGCTAGACTTGCCTGTGTGGAGTTATTCTTACCTCCTTGAGTCTTCTCACCTCACTCTGAACTCCTCATTTCCGAACCTCTGCTTGCTCCAGAAGATTGCTCACCGCTGCCATCGCACCGCTTGCGCTACAGAAGTAACGCCAATCGGCGTGAGACCTAGACCTGTGCCGAATGGGACAGCGTTTGGCTGTCTCCAGGCTGTGTGTAATACCATCCACCGAAGTACATGTGTCCCCTTGTTGGAGTCATGCCGTGCGGCTCGTGGCTCATTGGTGATCGTGCCCCCAGGCTTCGCTCGGTGGCGGCAGGCTCTGCCCCACTTACCAAGTGAGCAAGGGGCCGGGTCGCGTTATCGGGGGACGTGTGGATTTTAAAGGCCTTCTTTACACCCAGCTGCGAGGTTGCTCTTGAGGGTTCCTTCAGCCCTTTGGGGAGGTCTGGAGAGGATGCAAGGATGGGGCGGGGGGCATCTCCAGCCTGTTACCTGCCAAGTCTTCTAGTCAGGTTTAAACTGTTGTCCAGATCGAATGAGTTCCTCTTCTTTTCCAACGCGGCACAAATCTGGCCTGTAGATCATGAAAACCCGTGTGTGCAAAGGGCAAAATTCATTGCGTTTCCCCCTGCCCAGGGCTGTGTTTTCAGAGCTAGCTCTGCAATCTGCCCTTTCTGGGAGGGAGCGGAGATGGTCTCCAGTCCTTGGGGTGGCCTGGGCAGTCTTTCCTCCAAAGTCAGGCTGAACGCGCAGCGTGGTGATCTGTGCCTGCTGCTGCGAAGCGGCTCAGCTTCATGAAGCCACGTGGCACTTCTGCCTCTTTTCCCCTTTTGCTGCTCTGTTGAAGAAAAAAGCCAGCTGCAATTTCAAATTAAAAGAATCTCAGCTGAGACTGAGGGAAGACTAGAGGTGAGGGAAGGCAGGGAAAGGGCAACCTGAGGCTCCCGCGGGCCTCTGCTCTCCTGATTTTACAATTCCTTCAGAATTGTTTCCAAAAATAATCTCAACATTAGCAAAAATTCATCATCGCGAGGGGATTTTATGGCACAGCTGTGTCACAAAAATTAATTTTAAAAATCCAGTAAATGCTGCAATAGAATTGTTAACTTCTTTTTCCCCTCTCTGAAGTGTGAAATTCTTTTCAGAGCATTTCAAAGGCGCCTTCGCCCATTTACACATACATTAATGCATTTGCTAAAATATTAGACTTTGCCTTGGCATTTTCATTTTCTTGAGGGATGAACCAAATAAGTATTATCAATTTCTCTTTTGGGGTCTGGCGTTGCTTTTAATTTAGTTTTTGTTGCCACCAACCCGCAACAAAAGAGTTAGTTACACAACAAGACAGATAAAAGCTAGCATGCCCACAATGAAATACTTCCCGGCACGTGTGCTTACTCACTTTCGCATGGGCTTCTGGAGACGTTCGTGATGAAATACTGGGCAGCAGAAAGACGTTTCATAGAAAAGCTGTCACTGAGTCTTTAATTAAAGTTTTAAATTATCTCAGTTGATACAGATTTCAGAATAAAGGAGCTGATCCTGCCCACCACACACAAGCAAAAACCCCTTTGACCTTCAACAGAGTTTACCTTGGTAAAATAGCATGTATTCAGGCATAGCTGCTATGGGTATTTATTCTAATATGCTATAAATATTAATAATTTCATACCAATATCTCCATCTTTGAGGGCATGAGCACAAAAGAAAGTAAATAATAATTTATTTCCATGCATACAAAGCCACATTTTGCCTAAGCCTCTCTCTTAATTTACTGAGAATATAAACTCGCTGCTCATTATTTTTTGGTCTGAGTTAATTTGAAATAAGCATGCTGCACCCTGCTCTGCTCCTCCTGTAACAGAGTGTGTTTTGCCCAGAAAATCCCCGAGGATTTTCAAAGCCCGCAGAAACCGAGGGCAGCTTTTCCGTTAACAAGCAAGCAAGCTTTACATTTGCCCCTAAGTGAATTTTGCATGCTGCTACAGCAAACAGCAACACGGGGTTTTGACCTTCGAGGCTGCCTTTTCCTAGCAAACTGTTTGTAGCAGGCTATGGAAAAATAGCCTGCTTTTTCCAAGCAGGAGATTTTTGGAGGTCCCCAAGGGCTGCAAAGATGTGCAGTTTGCCTCCTCGTAGCTTTGAGGAAGCTGCGCCATAGAGGAGCAGGAGAGCTAGAGGTGGCACGTGGGAGGAAGCGTGCGTGATGGACAGCCCATATAAGTGCGGGCAGGCAGCCACCAGGCAAGGGTGTGACACGCTCTGAAAGGTCTCCTCTGCACTCCGTCCTGCTCATCCACACGCCACGTGGAAGCTGTGTTGGTGGTGGTCCGCTGGGAGGCCGGAGAAGACTTTCCGGTCTGATGGTTTCCTGGCAGACCCTTGGGAGATGGTGGAGTCCCCCAGTGCTTGCAAGGACAGGCTCAGCGCGTCGGTGAGGATGGGTCCCATCCCTTGTGCTCATGCATTTCACCATCTGCTCTCAGCAGCCAGCCCCGAGACCCTTCCTGAGCACCCCGGCTGCTCTCTTGGGTCATGGCAGGTCTCAAGACCTCCACAAAAAGCCACCACAGAGCAGCTCACAGTCTCCAAGTTTCTTCCGATTCCTCGTTTACGTTTGAACCTCGTTCTCCAGAGATAAGAGTAGATTAATTAATTGACTGCATTGCTAAACTCCTTCAGCCGTTTGATCTCATTTCCTTTCATAAATTAAGCAGGGTTAATACCGATTATTACTTGGGTGGGTAGGCCTCAGAAGAAAATCAAGATGCCACGGAAAGTGATTTTGCTGATTCAGTCAATGAGCAGAGCTCTTCTTCCTGAATCAGTAAGACCACCAAATCAGGGCCCGGGGATCATGTTAGGGAGCAATGCAGTGATGTGCTTCGTTTGCAAAACCCTTTGGCATTTTGGGAGACAAAAGGCTCCATATAAACATAAATTACTGTATTTTAGGTGAAGATAATGGATTAACCACTGTAAGCAGTACACGGTGTTAATCTCTGTTGACAGAAAAAGCTTTTCCGTGTGGGGTCTGTTGTTCCAAATTAGCTGATATCTTGAAATGTGCCAAGTTTTTAATATCAAATAATCCAGTCCCTGGATATTAAGTTACCTATGCTTTATTGCATAAACACAGCTTGTTATTTATCTGCAAGATTTGGATCACTGAATCTCCAGGTCACTGTTTTGGAAAGCATCTGCTTCTGACATGGTTAGTGACAAAATAATCAATGAGCTGTGGAAAAAAATTATTAAAAGTTTGAGGAAAAAAATGAAGGTTTTGGGGACAGGATGTTTTGTCTGCCATTTGATTATATACAACTGTTGCAGGATAAAGATGACACAGAAAATGTGGCAAGAGGACAAGAGAAGACCTCAGATTCCTTTACTTTATGGAAAACAGTGGTTTGGAGCCATGGGGAAATGCCTTTAGAAAACTAAATTAAATCCTCTTCTAATTTATTTCAGGAAGTCCTGAAATGGCCAGATTTTAAGATTGCAGTAAAAACCCCTTCAGTCAAAGTCTATGCAATATGCTGATTGATTGTGCAGATGCAAGTTCTTTGTGACCAGCCAAGAGGAAGACTTATCCCCCCAACTGGACTTTGCTGGACGCCACAAACCTCTCCCTAGGCCCTGGAGACCGAAGCTGATAGCATAGCATAGCCACGATGTCCTTCTCGTGAAGCGTTTGCGCCCACCAGCCGGCTTCCCGTATACTCGGCCAACTCTCTCTGTTCGCTGGGGAAAGCGTGAAGGACCTACTTGTCTTCTAGCAGTGCTTGCCCAGTGCTCAGTGGCCGGCGGTTGTTTCGCAGCTGACGCCAGTGCTGATACGATGCGGCCATCCTAGGTCAGGAGTCTGGTTCCATTTTTCCGGTGTTTGGATTGCTTTTCATAGGAACAAAGCCTCAGCAATGGTTGTAGAAAGTTGAATGCCAAGGAAAATTTTAGAAAATGACTAAAAAGGACAAGGCTCTTTGCTTGTTCATCATCATCATGTCCTTTCATGTTTGCCAGCAAGAATGTAAACTGTGGTACCCAGTTAGCTCAATTAAAAGAATGATTTGAATACCAGTAGAGGAAGAAATAATTTATTTAAAAGGTGGTAAAAGGTGAAGACTGAAAACAAGACAGTACATTTGGGCCAGGTAGCCACTGAGCTAATAAAATACATCGGTACTTGCTTTATTATCCCTTTAAAGGGAAGTAATTTCACCGTAATTGATTTTCAGTGGAGCTTATTGACCTCCCCCACTTTGGGCCATGTGGTTAAAGGCTCGGAGGTGCCGCATTCAGTGATGAGAGCTAGGAGTGTGAGTACCTTGAAAGAGCTAGCCCTGCCACTGCTTCTGGAAGTCTCACTCAGTTGGATTATCCATGCGCGCAACTGCTTTGCTGACTCAAGACCATAACCTCCTCCCTTTGGACACGGCTGTTGGAAGAGTCGTCTACTAATGGTGAAAAGCTTTGGGAAGGTATATAGAGATTAAGCCTTCCAAAATTAGCCATCCTTATGCTGGATAACACTGAGGGGTTGAATTTGCCACCTCCTGAAGCTTAGAAGGAGGAGAGACTAAAAGAGGAGATAGAGAGGAAAAGCCTCTATTTGGAGAACAAAAAATACATGAACTGAGCAACAGTTAATGTGATTAACTTTATCACACAGCTCAGAGCTCACACAGAGCGGGGGCTGCTGGACCACACAGCGTAAGAACAACAGGGATCCTGCTGGGAAAAAAACAGTTGGGAGTGCTGCGGTGGGAGGGCCGCCGGACAGCCGCCCAGTTGGAGCTTGCAGCTCGGCTGCGTGCTTCCCAAGCATTTGTCGTGTTTCCCACACGTGTGCCCACAAAGCAGGAAAAGGTTAATCTATGGATGACGCAAGGCAGAAGACTCTGCCAGACAGGAACTGAAAGCCGCTCTCCCAAATTTTACCTGAGGTCCTAACCATGTGCTTCTACCGTGCTTCTACCCGTGCTGTACTTTCTCAGGAGAGCCCAAAATGAATGTCTGCTGGCAGCACCAAGAAGGGGGTTAAGGAGGATTGCGAGAACTCGATTGTTGGATGGGACCTGCTCCAAAGCTCTCATTAAGGGGACACAGCTCACAGAGACGTGGGAAACACATTGTATGGTCTGCGTTGTTCTTTAAACTCAGAAATATTTATGAAGGAGCATCTGCTCGCCCGTGATTGTTTCCCTGTGGGAAAATGGTGCTGAAATTTGTGTGCACAAATCTGTGCAGAGGTGGTTCGAAATCCACTGTCGTCAACGGTAGTATTTCATACAGGAGGGAGTGGGTTTAGGGGTTGGGGGGGGGAAGGAAAGATCCCAGGTTCAGGTTGTGAAACCAGATTTCTTTTGCAGAACACAAGTAGCCCAGGCAATACTGAAATTAAAATAGGCATGGTGTTACTTATTCTGCAGCTAATCAGATTTTTGGTGTAATTTAAAAGAGTACAAGTGACATTTTTATCCAATTATGTTGCTGTAAACCATTTTGCTGCAAGAGAGGCCTAGAGCCAAATCCTGAGCCAGTGTCACTTGGCGTAATGCTGGCAGAGTTGCTTTACTCTGATTTACTCTAGTTGAGGATCTGGCCTGCAAGCGCTAATATCTCCAGGTGACTCACAGGCAAACGCAGTGTTTTGCATGGTCAGACTTTCTAAAAGGATTAGAGCTGGGTTTGCTTTTGCTCCTCTAGAAGGTTGGGATTATTAGGCATCTCTGTGTGAGAAGAGTGGCAGACACTGTCTTCATGTATTTCTAATTTAATGAATGTTTAATGCTTCTTTTATTGGCGCCTACATTATATGTAGAGTAGAGGACCTGTAACAAGGGCTTGACTTATGTCAAATAATTGATGTTTGAGCTGCTCTTTTTACATGAAATGCAGACTTTACAGAGCAAAGAGACTATGATGAAAATATGAATTAAAGATTAGAGCTAAGCAAGTCTTAGAAAACTTAGCATTAAAGAAGGCACTTGGAAGTTCTCTCCTCCTGCTCCCTTTCCCTCCCCCTGCCTTTTCTAAGCTCTCCGTCCTCTCTGCTCCTTTGGTAGAGTCCCTCATTTCAGCCGCGCTCTCTCTTCTACACCTATGCGCCTCTGCGAGTGAAATCATGGCAGTAATCTCATGCTGGGTATCACTGTATGTTTGCACATCATCCTAGCCTGCTAAGCTTGCAAACTCGCCAGTCAGTTTGGCTGGAGAGACAAGAAAATATTTTTAAGGTGCGTTTTTCTTCATCTCTAGCCCTGATTTGCTGACAGAGTGACTCTCCTGGGGAGAATGAAAATAACTTTGCAAGAACCAGTTTGCCAGAGGAACCCACAATTTGTTACAGCGCGCGTCCAGGTGAGGGTGATGGAGTGTTATTTATACATGGAGGAGATGCTGCTGATTTGTTCTGCTTGTGTGGAAGCGGTTAAGCCCCGCTGCTGCGAGAAGCATATACCTACAGTAGGATGGGGAAAGATGGGTATGTGCCAGCAGATACTGCTGGCCCTTGTTGTCCACAAACCTTCAGCCCGTGAACATCGGCATCCATTTCCTTCCGTCGCTTTGGCACCCACCGTCTCTGTCTCGGTTGGCTGTCTTTGCACTCTGGCTTTCCAGGGGTGCTTTCACCCTCTCGGCGTAGGTCTAGGAGCTTAGTGCGATGGCATCGCTCCTGGAAGCCTTTCTCGCCTCAATTCCTGCAGCACAGGGTGCAAGGAACTTGCAGGCTAGAGGTAGTTTCTTCCTTTTTCTGGTTTTGTTTAGAAAATCCTTCTGCAAGGTTGGTCTGCATTAAGTAGCTGAGACTGAAAAGTTTGGGCTTAGTCGTCAGCAAATGTATAAAAGCCCAGGGAAAAAGAGGAGAGGATGTTACCCTTGCTTTGGCTGCCCATGGGAGGGGTCAGTGTGGTTCAGTTCTTCAGCATCTCTGGCCACATTTGTACAAAAAGTAAGGTCTGAGCAGTGAGTTCCCACCGGGACCTCTGATGGTCAGCGCTGCGTAGGGAGCGATGGAAGGGAGCAATGGGCTGATGAACAGCCCTCCTTTTAGTCCGGGCAGCACTTGCACAAAAATTAAATCTTAGGCCGAAGAGGGCAGCTGGTGGGGCCTGGGGGAGGTCCAAGGAGAAGTGCTACGCAGCGAGGATGTGGCCAGCACACACCAGCCTGGCGCTGCAGAGCTTACGCCTGAACTAGAGAATGGACAGGAAAGGAGGCACACAGGAGGGAAGTGATGTCCCCAAGGTAATATCAGTAGGTCACTAGCAAAGACGGTGATGGCATCAAGGTCCTCCTAACTTCTGTCTGTATCCTGAGGATATACTGCTTTTCTGCTGGACTGAAGGAGCACGTCCCTTGGGGTATAGGTACGTACTAGATGGATCTCATTACAAAACATGATCACTCTTAGCAACCCCACTTGCCCTTATTTCCTTGTCATTTCTGTCTGGATGCAAGTTTTTGAAACTTTAAAGGCAAAGCCTTAAAAATCAGAATTTGTTCATGACAGAAACTCACAAAATTAAGACTAAAATCCTCAAAACAGCAGGCAAAACACCAAAGACTGTCAGGCCTCTAACAAAAAGAGTTGCAGTGAAGGTGGGCTGTGCACAATGCGTTTACCAGCCAGCACAAATTCAGGAAGCGTGTGATGTAATCAAATGTATGGTTTAACCTTATTCTTGAGAAAGGATGTCCAGTGTAAGTTGCATTTCATCCCCCGGGAATATGGAAAGGCAGTCAAAGCGTCCCTTAGCAATCCAGGGCTCTTACACCCTCATCACATGCAGTCTACCCTGTGTGAACAACATTGTGTTTCTTCTGCATGGGGGATCTCCAGGTTTATTCTCTTCAGATAAACTCTAGGAAATACATATTCCACTTTTAGCCGTTTCTGAAAGTGGACATACCTCAAATAAGCAGTTGGAAAAAAAAATGACACGGAACAGTCGCACAACCAGTGTAAGCTGGTATAGCTCATTTTACATAAAGTAAGCCACATTTTTGTCCCAGTTAAAAAGGTTTTATGGTGGTAGAGAAGTTCATGTTTGTTGGAGTGAAGGGAACAGGAGCTGATCTGCCAAAAATAAAAACTTCCTATGTCCTGCAGCCTGAGCTGTCGAGAGGCATGGGTCTTTGTGAGGATCTGAACAAGAAGGTCCCTGAGGCTTCAGAGGCTCAGACTTTTTTTCCTGTAGCTGGTTGAGATTATTTGAAGGAGGTTGGAATAAGCTGGGCCAGAAAATGCTGACTCACTGAAACATCCCTGGGGGAAAAGGCCAATTATAGAAAACTTAGTGTTTTTATATTTCAAAAAAGATGTGGAAAAAGTTTTGAAGTTATCAGATGCCCCAGTTTCATGCTTTCAAAAAGAACTTATTGAAATTGGGGGCGGGGGGAGGTGACACATGATCTTACACGTAGATCTTTATTTTATGGTTTTTTTACATTTATGATTTTTATACATTTTAAATAAAGACAAAAACGAAGCGACTTTTTTTTTTCTTTTTGCCAGATTCAGTCAACCTGCTCTGATTTGTTTTAAAATGAAAGGGTTTGCAACTTTGACTTCTCATCCCCATTCCAAGGGGAGAGAGAGAGAGCAGAAATCTCGGATTGTGATGGGAAACTTCCTTCCCTCTCAGCTCTCATCCTCACCTTGGTAAGTAGTCAGATTCAGGATGGGATTAAAACAGTCCTTTTCTGCAGTTGGCCTGTCTTCTGGGGGCTGGACCCCTTTGGGGCTTCCAGCCTTCACGCCTGGCTGGCGAGGGTTGAAGGCATCCAGCACTTCTCAGGAAATTCTCCTCATCTTGCAGGATCAGGCCCGTAGACTTTGCAATTTGCAATTGCACCTCTATTAACACTTCCTTTAAAAAAAGAAATGTCATTAAAATGCATGGGACATGGCAGGAGACGCAGGTAGAAGACTCCTTGTTCGATATTGCCTCGGCACTCCGGCATCTCGTTAGCTCAGGTCACTGCATTTGTCTGGTTTTTGGTTTCTGGCTTGTGAACCAAAATACAGCAGCGCTTTCATCCCGCCCCCCCCCCCCCCCCCCCCAACTCTCGCAGCCTGCAGAAAAAAATTCTACAAAACTGGGTGCAGCGAACCCCCCGCTCGGCTCCTGAGTCTGCATCTGAGTCAGAGCAACTCGCTGCAGCCGACACGCGGGGTCTCGCTGCGGAGCGAGCGGGGGCGCACGGTTTGCAAGCCAAAGGCTTCGATCCGGCGTTACTAGAAAAAGATTGAGTGAAGGTTGTGCCAGCTGGAAGAGCCTTGTTTGGGGGATGTCTGACTCATCGCAGGCCCCGCTGACGTGTCCGAGGGACTCGTTGTGCATGAGGATTATTCACCTGAGCCGGGTTTGCATCGGCATCGGATGTGTCATTCCTTATCTCCCGGCAAGCACGGGCTGGCAGCGTGGTCGCCAGGCCTCTTCCGGACAGCGCGGCAATCGCAAACCCGCTTGCTCGGTTACAGATCAGGGCAGCGGGTGCCAAATGTTCACGAAAGAATTCAGCTTGCTTTTCTTTGACACGCTGCGGTTGATTTGCATGAGGCTCTTGTACCCTTGCGGTGCTGCCAGGAAAGCCATGAGAGAGAATTTTTGGTTACTTTTCAAGCTGTGTCATACAAAAATGAAATCTATTACAGGAAACGTTGAACGGTAATTATTAAGGACTTGGAAAACTGTGATTAAAAATTGAAACCTGTCCGCAATAGTAATAATTAGATTTATTCGCTGTGTTTTGCACAGAAACCATATTTTTTCTCAGCTGTGTTCATCCTCCTGCTTCCCTAGAGAGCTGCCACCGTGATCTGGTTTCGAAGACTGGCGTAAATTGGCCTGGCTTCGTTGCTTCAATGGAAACACGTGGCTTTTCAGCAACTGAGGATTTGGCCCGCTCTGGATTTTTCGTAATAACTTGGCAATGAAGTTGGTACAAGGGCAAAAATAGCCAGGGCCAGTAAACGAGCCTCGCTTCGCTTGAGTCAGGGATGCTGCCCCTTGAGCAGGATTGCGAGTCCGAACCCTGGCATTGCACCCGGAGGAGATGCCCTTTCTGCTGTATGGAAGCCAAGTCCACGGCCGGAGGAGGGTGTTTTTTATCTCCTGCCAGGGCTGTATGAAGGGCCAGCAAATAGGAGGGGAAGTGAGGCTGCACACTGGAGAGATAAGGAAGGAGAAGACAGGTGGGAAAATGGGAATACTCTTCCATTTTGTGGCCTACGCAGTGCAACGTCTGGTGTTGCGAGCAGCAACTTTCTTCGTGTCCAGAGCAAACTGCTCTGCAGGCAGAATCTATCGGGAAGGGGAATTTGTTTGGGTTGGGAGGGTCCACGCTCCCTCTGCACCGCTGCTCTGTCTGCTTTGCTTTGCTGCAAGTTCTGGCCAAAAACATCTTGCCAAAATCTCTGTGACTAAGTGGCTGAGAAGCACAGACAGCTTTGCTTGGGCATTTCCTCATTCATTGCTCTCGCTGCTCCGTGTGAATGGCCCAGCCCCCCACGTTGGGTTGTTTCTCCTGTACCTGGAGGACTTCTCTGCCCAAATGCTAGTCCGGGTTTCCCGAGTGGGCCCAACCAGTGTAATAAATGATACTGCCTTTCCTCACAGGTTCAGCCTAAGGTATATCCGTAGACCATAAAGGCTAGAGGAGCACTGATGCAGGGTGTGATGTGGGGTGGATGGCTCCTTAGGAGTCCTAACAGTGTGTGGTGATAGGGCAACCAGGCTTTGGACTAGTTTGTGCATGTTTGCACCTGCAGCGTTGAACCCGCAGGTGTTTGGAGAAGCACGAGCAGCCAGAGGAGCCAGGAGCCCCAGGGGACAGCGAGGCAGGCAGGGCAGGAACCCCACCGACGCGGTGCACACTCCCGCAGCGCCTGACCAAGGAGAGCAGGTCTGGTCATGGTACGGAGATTGCCAGACAAGTCCCTAGTGAAGAAGCAGGTCCGACATCAAGCTGGGAAGGCCAGCCAGCAGGGCGAGGTCAGGATTGGCAAGGGAGGGACCAAGGGCAAGAGCCTGAGCTTAAAAGCAGCTCCTGAGACATTGGGCTCCCAGTAGCAAACCCATGATTTTTCTTATTTCTGTGTTACGCGCATTAGTGTTTTGGTGGCTGCTTGAAAGCGCTGTTGCTTGCCCTTTGTGTAAACCTTTCTCTCCTGTTTGCTTTCTTCATCTCTGGGAAACGCTGTCAGCGCTTTCTCTCCTTGCGCCGCACCGGGTTCATATGTGATCAGTCCAAAAGCTAGTCTCCTAAATGCAGGTTAAACAAAGTGTCATTGCTCTTCTCTAGGCAGCAATGAGATTAGAGGAGACTGCAGGCTAATTGGAAGCAGCAACAGTGACGGTGCTTGGCAGGTTCACGTGTGATGCTATTTAGCTTTCAGACATGCCCCATCAAACCGGACTGGACAGTGAGCAAACAGACTGTGCTTGCGCAGCCTCGGATGTGCGCTGGTGTTGAAACGTGGCATTTGAAAGCATCTCCTTGTTTGAACAGAATTTGTGGAATGGTTGGGGTATGTTCAAGGATCGCTGCTGGAGAGCTGGCTACTCTGAAGACCACTTTGCAGCACAGTGTTTCTGTGAGCGCAAACAAGATTTAGCCGTAGCGTGACATCTCCCAGGACAGGTTATTGCGTTCCTTCGTGTGATACACCCGTGTTGTGTATGCGTATGAGAATTACATCCTCCAATGCTACAAATCAGTATGCTGATTGAATTCGGTTTTGCAGCGAGTAGGCTCCTAAGTTAGGCCAGCCCAGTGGTTCCCCATTGCCTTATGTATTAACAAGCAGATCACCACCACGGGGGGTCAGAAAAAGGGTTGTGAATTGTTGGCTTTCTGTTTTGTGCCATTCTGTTTGAATTAAAAAATAAAATCCCCCAGCTCTTTTGGACTACTCTGGGCTTTTCAGCATCTTGTTTGCCTGGAACTGCAAGGGACTGCGGTGGTCCCTTCACACTTGTGTTCACAAGAGATCTCCAGCCTTCAGAGGGTGCAATTTCTGCTGTAGCTTGGTGAGTGTCAAGAGCTTCTTGTGCTTGCTTTCCAGTATAACGGGAGTGAGAACTGAACTCGCCGTGAGCCGATTTCCCCACGTTTGTGCATGGGGGGAGCAATGGGGAGGAGGCAGCATGTTACCAGCTCAGAAAAAGAGCTCCGCAAGTTGCATTTAGATTGCCAAGGTAGAAGTGGGGGGGGGGTGACAGTCGCTCGGCCGAACCACGCGGCCCACACTCGCTTGCAGTCATATGGAGCAAGGGCGCCCATAGTACAACAGCTCAAATAATTGGCTTTATTTTAAAAGTCTGTTCCTCCTTTCCCCCTGCTGTTACAGTAAGTGCAGTGGGACGCCAAAATAAACCTCTTTCTTTGGGCGTACTGCAAGATCTCCGCTGCAAAGGAGAGGGATCCTTTCCTACAAGGGATAGTGGTGGTGCCTTCAAGAGCACACTTAACCAGCTTTATCCTGAGATTTAAACTTTCCTGAGCCAGCGACGTTGTTTATTATAGCTGGCCTTCTTGAGATGGCTGCAGAGGAATAAAGAGGAGAAATTTAAAAAAAAAAAAAAAGAGGTGAGACGAACGCAAAGCCAAACAAATCGAGTAACTTATGGCGCTGGCAAGTTTTCAGCTTCCAAGGTCAGCTCTGATTTCATTTGGAAAGAACTTTACTCTTTTTAGCGGTCTCGGCCATTGCAGCCCTATGCGCAGGGGGCTCATCTGGAAACGTGCTCCCAACTTTCGGAAGCCCTTACATCACCGGCCTTACGTGCTGGCCGGCTGCGGGCACCGTGCGTTGCGCTTACGCTCCCATCCCCAACCAGCCGTGCGCTGCGTCAGACCCGCTACGGAGGAGAAGACAGCCACACGTGAAGCCTTCAAGCTTCACCTGTGCACGAGGCTGGAATTTCTACCCTCGTTTAGTTGCTGGGTTTAGCTCTGGTCTGGATTTGTTGACTGCGTGTGTTTTTGTTTTTAGTTTTTTTACTGCATGTAGTTGTTGAGCTCAGCTTTTGTTGCATGCATTCGAGAGCACAAGAGCGCCTTTCATTTTCTAGATTAGAAAATGCTCAGAGGTATAATCAGGTCCTTGCACAGTATTTAATTATCCATAATTAAAGGCATCTACACAAAGCACAGGATTTTCAAAGACTGTTCTAGTGTTACATTGCTAATGAATTAAGTAATTAATTGGCATTAAAAAAATACAATAGGAAACATCAATCTTTTAAGCAAAGCATTTTTTTAAAGCATTTTGTAAAATCACTAACTCGTATCAGGTCTGTAGCTGTTCTAATGTCTAAATCCCCTTGCTGGTTTTAAAAACAACTGCTGAAGGAAGAAAATGAGTGAAAGAAAAACAAGGCAGGCAATACTCACTAAAAAGTGCCAAGATGCTCAGGTATGTGGAAGTTCATTTTTAACGTGTGGTACATCGGTTTGCCTGTCTGTCCCTCCCTGTCCGTTCCTCAGCGCGGACCGGGTAAGAGCGTTTCCTGCCTCGTGCGAATGGTGTGACGGTAACAGTCTCCAGTTTGTGAGCTGCTGAGGTACAAGACCAGAGAGAAACCGGCAGTGGTGAATAATACTTTTACTTAGCGACAGGTAATTAAGACATACGAGCAGTGGGAGATATTCTGAAATCTTTTCGGGGGCGGGGAGGGAGAATCACAGAAATCTACCATAAATTTTCCCGAGCCTTTCATCGTTCCTAGTTGCTACCTTGCGGTGCAAAATAACTATCCTGTCCTGTCACTTCAGAATAATATCACATGGCATCTGCTTGAGTATAAAAGCCTGCATAGATTGTGGTAATGCATTTTGTAGTGGCACCCGAAATTATCAGCTAAGGAAAGTACAATCCTTTTCCATTTGGTGATTTAGTTAAATGCAGCCATTCACATGCAAAACCGGCGCTACTCATTTTATTTTTATTAGCAACCTGACTCTTTGCACGGTGCCATTAGAAAGCATTGTGCAAATGCCATGGATACCATTAAATTCAGGTTACGTGATGGGCCCTCAGAAGAGCAAAGCCTGGGGAGGAAACACGTGGATTAAAGCGGTTTCCACAGCTGGACATGCAGCGAGAAGTCAGAGATGTGTCCCTGCAGATGAGTTTGTGCATCTGTTTAGGCAGGAAGCAGCCACCAGTGGGTCCTCCCTAGGTCCCTGTGCCCTCGGTGGGGTTTGGTGGCCTCCTGTGCTCCATCGTGGTCCCGCTAACCCTGCCCTGACCCTTCCATCTCCTCCAAATGAATAGAGCAGAGGAACTGTGCACACCAGCCCAATATCTCATCTCTCCTTTCTAACAGAGAGGTCAGGGGTTGGCAGCGCCAAAGGCCAGATCCTCTTGGCTGTGTTAACGGCCCAACTTAGCCAAACTGCCCTCCAGAAGTGCTTGTCCTTGGACTGGAAAGGGAACCTTTGGTGACAAGCCCTGACGTAGACTGCCAACTTTTAGGTATGCTCACGTACATTGAATTCCCCTTTGATTTGTGTCTTGCCTCCCCGTGGCCAGTCATCTCTGTGTGTGTCGTTACGAAGGCCAGGAGTACTGGGAACAGCGGTGTCCTCGGGAAACTGCTGGCGCCCGCCTTTCTGTGACACAGAAAATGGGAAAATTCGGTTTTGGTCAAAACTGGAACCAGAAGGTGCAACACGCCAAACGTGAAACGGGACTGAGAAAGAAATCATTTCGGAAGCAATGCTGTGACATGAAAAGTTTTTGTTTCTCTTTGAAGTTCGACTTCTAATGCAAGCTGACATCCAAAACATTCACAGGGAAAAGTCGTCTCCAGGTGAAGAAAAGGGGAACGTTTTGATACGCTCAAAATGTCACCTTTCCTTTCACACCTGCGGAAAGGCATAAGGTATTTTTCTGCCAAAGGTCTCATTCCCAGAGAGTATCGTGGTGGCAGTGACGCTCTGGTTTTCGGAGGCGGGGAGTAAATGTTCCTTCGGGACAGTCGCGTTGAGCCGTGGTTCCCTGCAGCTACAGAAACCCTTCCGCCCCTTGGCAGAGCCTTACACAGCGAATAGCTGCATTTTGCCGATAAATAAGCATTGCCTAAACTGGCTTTCCTAATAGTACCACTATCACTGTGCATTAGCCACTGCAGTGTCATTATCAAACAGTGGTTTGGTTTGGTTTTTTTAATTGAATGCACATGTAAATGGGGATCTCGCATGAATACGTAGAAGTGCTGCTTCCTTTTTCTTTTCTTCTTCTT
Source organism: Struthio camelus (assembly GCF_040807025.1). Lineage (NCBI taxonomy): Eukaryota > Metazoa > Chordata > Aves > Struthioniformes > Struthionidae > Struthio > Struthio camelus. The sequence goes on along the minus strand of NC_090947.1, from coordinate 5,263,436 downwards.
CTTTTTTGCATTTTAAAAGAACCGTGTTATCCAAAATTGGCACAATCACAGTTTCCATCTCATTTATGGCTGATATAAAAAAAAAACATAAAACCTCATGCACAGCTGTAGTGACCAAGTTAGATTCAATTCTGGCTTTATGCTGATTTGACGTGCAGCCAGCTCTCTTCCATACATCATCCATGACTGCATTTAAGGATGAAATACTGTTTTAATTCTTACTCCAAATGTGTTTTTTCTTCCCAAAGAAAAAAGACATAAAAATGTTAAAATGGGCCATAAAAATCATTAAATTTTCACACTAAGCACAACCAAGAGGTGACAAAAGTTGCCTAAAAAAACTCAAACGATCCAGAAAATAAAGGCCTGGTTGTTACTCTTTTGTTGTTAACCTTCCCCTTTGAATGGCGATACCCAGTCAGAGGGCAAAGATACGGATACTTTGGAAATGAGTGGATGCTCTGCCACTTGCTTCAATAGTACGGGACGGTCCACGTCAGCGTCTTGCCCTCTTGGTGCCTCTCTCTGCACATACGTAAGTGCTTGCAGGTTTAGCCTCTGAAGGGTCCAGCGTTTTATCTGCAAGTTGTAGCTCTGGCTGTTGCTTCTACCTGCGACGTTGTTAGCGGACATGGTATTTGAATGGCAGCTTTACTAATTTATTTATTTTAAATTAATCTGTTTTATAGCTACTCACCCCCCCCCCCGCCAAGAGCGCCCTTGTTTGCCGTCTTTGATGCGTTAAAAGAATTAACGGACCTTCAGAGCTATTAGGGTTCATTTTGCAAGATATCTATTTAGACAAGTTTTTAAAAGCCTATTACTTACCTGAAAAGTTATTATGACCTAGGAGTAGCTTTCATTGCCTAGCATTAAAATCCACCTATATTTTTAAAAATGAATATTATTCACCTAAAATTCTATGCAGTCTGCAGAGAGATTTTTTAAGAGCGCGTCCTTTTATTTCGGTCAGGCAAATGTTGAAACATGCATTTCTTAATCAGTAGATGTTTACTGCGATATTTGAGGTGTTCCTGTTATTCAGTGTTGAACGTACATAAGAAAAAAATCTGATCCAAAAAAGGTCTATAGCTGCTTTATATGCACAGTAGCTTCCTTTGCAATGCTGAGTACCTTGCATATGCATTTTTTAACATGAGCTAAAATTTTCAGTGCTGATTAAGGCATTTGCACACATGGAGCCTATTAAAATGAATAGGAATTTGGTGTGCAAGTCCCATAGGTGACTTTGAAAATGCCTACCTGCATTTTATATTAAGAGATGGGGTGGGGGGGGGCAGGGGAATGGGACTCCTTCAGGACAGATCTGTAGCCCTATGCTTCGCTCTCCCGCTGTCCGAGATCTCATCTTGAGACATGCCGCGCATTGGAGCCTCCATGACTTTGGTGCCAGTGGTTTGAATTCAACGATGTACTTAATTAGGGGATATTATTCAGGCAGGATTAGGTACATTACGATGAATTTGATTACCTACCTGTTAATCTGCCTTGCGGTAACGCCTAAAGCTCACCAGTCGTGAAGGGGGACCCGGTCGTGCTCGGCGCTGTGCGAACTCGCAGCTGCCAAAGGCAGCCTCCGGCCCCGGGAGCTCCTCGTCCGAACGGCGTTGTTGCGGTAATGGCACTTGTTGCTTCTCCGGAGCATTTCCCCGTGGGATCTCAGCAGGTCTCTCCCTGCTCGGGCTGAGCCTGGTGATGCTGCCGAGAGGTGGAGGGGCCCTTACGGCTGCTGCAGGGAAACGGTCCCTAAGCCACCTCCACATTAGAAACCTGTTAAAATTGGGAAATTGGGGACAGAGCTTTTGCAGCTGGATGCTTGAAATGGGCACAAAGGCTTTGCTTAGATTGCAGCGCGCTTTGGGCCAGAAATAGGCTAAATGCACTGGCTGAGGGTAAATATTCACAGGCGCCCCTGCCGTTCAGCAAATGCCCTTCGTTTAAAGCAACGCAAAGCGTGCCATCAGCCAGATTGTCTTTAATGTGCCCAGCTCAGTTTTATTAAACTATCTGCACTGGTTAAAAATTGATTAAAAAGCTTCATTCTCACCATCCTGATTCCTGGGAGTTTATTTTTGTGCTTCATCTCCCTAAAGAGGCTGCTCCGCAGTGGATTTCTGCGCGTGCAGCAGCGGTGCGGTGGGACTGGGGACGCCGGGTAGGCTCCCGAGCACGGCCCGCCGGCGGCTCTAGCCGAGGAGGGAGCAGCGGTGTGAAAGTCATGGCAAGCGCAGGCGCTTGAGAGCGCCGCTGCTGCAGTGCAGCGTTTCCTTTGCAACGCCAGGCGCGCTTGACGCGAGCCCGATCGCGTCCCGGGAGGCCCAAACGTCCCAGACCCTGCTGGGCGCTCGCTCCGGGAGAGCTCCGCTTCGGCCTCGTCTAGTACCATCTCGTGGTGGCTCAGTCGCGCTGCTGGCGTCTAACGCGTCTTTCCCCCCGCGTCTCCGCACGCGGAGGCTGTCCCTGTCCCGCGCTGGCCTTCCCCTCACCAACACCTAATCTAGAGCCTCTCGTTTATTGTGCCATGTAACGGGGACGAGTGCAGCTTTTCACTCTTTGCAGCGGCTGCTCGTCTGGTTGACGGCTCGCTATTTTACCTCCTCGCGTTGCCTCTCCTCCGGAGAAGTGGCTTGAATTCCTCCCATCGCTGGGCAGGGTTTCCAAAGTGCTCCTCATTTTGTGCTGTTCCTACCTTGCACCCTGTGCGAACTGCTCGGCTCTGCCGGGAAGAGATGACTCTGGACCCATCTCTCTGCAAAACCGCAGGATCCCGGCATGAGCACCGCTTCCAAGCCAGGGGGCAGCTGGGCAAGGCATTTCCCGCAGTGGTCGGAAAGCAAGCGTGGTTGTGTCGGGCATCCAGGCCAGGGCCGCTCGCACTGCCTTCAGCTTGTCCCGTCAGGCTGGGAGGGGTGGGTTTGCTGCCAAACACCAACTCGCAACGTTAAAATTACTGTTTGGTGGTGAAAGTTTCTAAAAACGCACAAACAAATTTCAGTGTTTCCAAAATGGGCCTGCTTGAGCAGTGACCCAGGGCGGCGCTCCCGCCTCTGCCCCGGGGCAAAATCTGGGGGGCAAATTCAGAGTGAGCAGGTAGGGAGGGTGGCAGTTTTGCGGCTAAACATCAGCAGACGCAAGCTTGGGCTCGGTTCCCCTTGCCGTGTCCTCCCGCAGGAACGTTCCCGCGTGGCCGAGGAAGGGAGACCTGGAGACGCGGTTTGCAGCTGAGGTGTTTTAACCATCGAAGCGCCACGGGCTTTATGTAACCTCCCGAGCGATCATCTGAGGTCTGCTCGCGCACCTCTGCTCTCTGTCGCCACCGGTAGACGTCACCGCTCCGAAACAGACTGCTTTTAAATTGCGCTCATAGATCTTCCTTGCACCAAAACATTTCTGCCGCAGTATTTAGTGATGCCTGAAGTTACGTCTCCACATCAAATTAAGTGACTGTGCTATCAATAAGGAGGAGTAATGCGGTGTATTCCCTCCTGGATGGCTCCCTAATTCGTTTGGGGGACTGCTGCTCGTGATTAAGACTGATCGCAAGCCATCGGCGGTATTCGAAGTGTGGTGCAAAGCAGTGCGGATTAAATCAGTCTGTGTCGCTGGGAGCCAGATCATAATTTCAGGAACTCGAGCCGGTCCCCTGCATCCATCAGCCTCCAGCGCGGCAGCTGCCTGGGCGAATCCCTGGTGGCATCTGTGGCCTAGCATCTGCTCAGCAGACTTTCCACGAGGGGCACCCAGGGAGAGCCGGCTGCCCCGGGGGACAAGGGGACGCGGGGAGCCCGGGTTGCGTGGGCCGTCGTGACGGCTCGGGAGCAGGAGCGGTGGCAGCGGCCAGGAGGAGAGAGGACATCCTTGTGGCTTGCTTCATCGCCACCCGTTCTGTCTCATTTTTTGTGCCCCCTGCAGCCAGTGGAAAGGCTCCTGTTGTTTTGAATCCAGCTTTTCCGCTAGGCCTCTCCTTTTTAATGCACATCTTTTAACCATGTAGTGCTTCATTTGAGTGAGCAACGTGGATTTCGATTGGCGAAGGATACTGCAGATACATATTTTTCTTTTTAACATAGAGATTAAATAACTCAGGCGTCTTGAGGCACCCAGGAATGTGAATTACAGCTGGAAAATTTCTCCTGTAAAAAGATGATGCTCGAGAAAAGCCGTTAGCATGGTCTGAAATATGCAGAAAAGAGGGAAAAGAAGCAAAGATGAGCTTCGGCACAGCTGAACGCAGGCGAGATGGAAAGCTCGTAAACGGGTAGAAGATGCCACCAGTTGACTCTAGGGAGCTCTTAAGCCAGATCCAACGGGGTTTGTCCACAAATGAAAAATGAAAAGGTTCTCATTTCGCACTGTTTTAGAGAACAGAAAGCCACGGCTGCATGATGGTCTGCATGACAGTGGAAACGTCCCAGAGAGAGGGTGGCCGCGTCGCAAGGACCAGCATTTGGGTCATCGTTACATTTATCTGCGGCTCCTTTCTCGGCAGAGAGGACAAGGTTAACTCCGTCACCTTGCTGGGAGCTCTTTGCAAGTGAGCAGCCACCCTTTATCCTCGTGAATGAAGGCTGGAGCAGGCTGAGACTTAACGGAAAGCTTGAACAAACCTTTTCTTCCAGGAAAATACTGAATGAAAGCAAATGAACGAACAAACAAAAAAGAAGAGTATGGGAAATGTGTATTTTAAATACCTTGGCTCTTCTTATATGTAGGCGCGTGCGCGTGCGCGCGTGCGCACGCACACACACGCGCACACACACACACACACAGATGCTTTTATATTTCTGGTCCATGCAAGACTTTTCCAGACATTAATTTTGAAATATTAATGCAAAAAAAAAAAAAAAAGGATGCAGAGGAATTCCTGAACCTTTTAACACCAAAACTGTGCAAAGTTCTCCTTTGGGCTCCCAGCTTGCCACTCTTGCTGCCGGGGACGGCAACGCTCTGGCCTCCGTGACTGAATCCCTCAGCTTGCTGGGGAAGAAGGGGATGAAAACCGTAATGAGTGAATTCCCAGCTGTCAGCAATATGGCAGCATATGCCAAAGCAGTGCAGGTTTTGCTTTCCTTCACCAGACGGAGACGCTGCATTTCCAGCAGCCGCTGTGCCGGGTGGGACTCAGCTTCACGCCAGGGACGTGATTGCCGTCGAGCAGGTCCGCAGCACAGGGTATGAGCAGAGGGTTGCTTGTTGACGCTGGGAACTGGGCTTCGCCTACCCGCTCTGAAAATATTGACAAGCTACAGCACTCGCAAGCTGCCCCGTGCCACAGCTTAGCATTTGGGATGGCAGATGGCATGGCAAAGTGGTTCACTGCTGGCAGCGCGGATTTACACCTCCAGCATCCCCGGGATTTTTTCATTTGCAGCTGCTGTGGCTCGGTGGCTTCGAGTTTGGTGCACCTCGGTCCCACCCTGCCAAAAACGCAGCAGCATCCCGAAGGAGGCCGATTTTGGGCAGACAGCAGGTTGCTTTCAAACAGGAGGCCGACTTCTGCCACATGCGCGCAGAGGGCTGAGTGGGTCCAGCCAGGCAGCTCCATGCTCCTGCATGGCCTCACCTGGACCCCTCTGCCGATGGAAGTGCAATGAACTTCTGCTCCAGCAGGGCTGTTTTGGCCTGGTTTATGTGTCGGGTGTGTGCGGGATGAACAGTCCTCCTCTAACCTTCAATTCACCCTGTAGAGCATCAGCAAACGTAATTTTAAACGAGGCAAGCCTCGGCATCGTCTGCTGACGGCTTTATATCTCACCTCCTGCCTAACCCACTCCCTTTTCCTCCCCCAGAGGAGGAAAGGGGCAGTCGGTCTCGATAGCAGGCAGCAAAACCAAGACTTTCCCCCTGCTTGACTCATTAATTAAAGCTGCAAATTGAGCTCTTCTCTTGCAAGCTGAAGCAATTGCGTAAATAGTGTTGACAGAACTAAATGAACATTTGAAAAGATCCTGCAAGATCAGCATATAGGAGCGGTGTTAACCTCCAGAAACTGAGGCCGTTAAAAACAAGAAGCTGTTTTTCTTTCCCCTCAAGTAGAATTCGGTCCGGACATGGGAAAAAGTTGCCGTTGAGCTGCAAGGTGCTGAGAGCCTGGGCGAGAAGACAGGCAGGTGACGGGGGAGTTCGGGTATCTGACCCAGAGCCTGGGAGGTAAATGAGAAAGTCACTCTGCACGGTGAGACAGCTCTTCAAAAACCACCGTACTGCCCCCAAATCACTTGTGTGTATGGGGGAAGAGCTGAATTTGGCAGTATTTGCTGGCAGTAAATTCACCTGCCATCGTCCATTCCTGGGCAAGTTCCTGAAGCAAATTCATCAAGCCCGCTGCATGAATGTTCATGGGGATGTTTGCAGCTATATCCATACCTAAACATTACGGAAAGAAGGAGAATGTAATTCCCACTGTCATCAGGAAAACAGCACAGACTTCTCAGGATCCTTTGCAACCTTAATGGTGGGGCACCTCTCTCCTGTTCCTTGACTGAATAAGCTGAAGTCTCCTAGAGTCATCCTTAATATCTCCAAAGGGATGGGGGGGGGGGGCTATTAAAGGAGTGGAGGAAGACAGAGGGTTATCGTTGGCAAATCTTCAACCAAGAGGAAAAAAAATCCGTGCTGAAATCCATGCATTACAGCATGAGAAGTCCCAGTGAAGTCATTGAGCTCTGTTTGGTGCAAGATGCTCTTCAGGGCAAAGCTGAATATCACAGTTGGCCCAAAGTGATTTGTGCTTGCTTGCAGTGCTTAACGTTTGATTGCCTTTTATTGCCTGTTTGCACACAGGGAGCGTTTGAAACCCGGCACTGCCGTAAGCCACGGGCAAAGCTGTAGCATTCAGTAAAGCTGCCCCAGCTGTGACCGGGAGCAGAGCGCAGCCTGCGGGGCTGAGGAGTTGGGGCAGCACTTGGTGCCGAGCGGCTATGGGGCATCAGCATGACACCGTCTGCTCCTTGTGTTAAAGAGCATTAAACCACCCCGCTCTGTGCTGTTCGGGAATTCAGTGTCCACCCGGGTATCCAGCCCTTACCTGGAAGGGTTGCCGAATGTCTTGTCGCTGCTGGCGCTCAACACCACATCTATATTTTTGCTCTTTGAGCAAAATCTCTCTTGTCTTAACAATGTCTGAACCTCCATAATATATCGCCATTAAAAAAAAAAAAACTTCCACAGTTGTCTTAGCAAACAGCCCAGAGTGCTGTGGTCTTCTATAAGTATTAATTGTGCTAAGCAAAGCAAATCTCACCATTACGCTGTCTGTGAGAGCAGCAAACGTCTACCATCAGTCTCCCCTGAGCAAGGAAAAAATGGTTATTACTGTTCTGCTCACATAGGAGTGTTGCAGTCACGGCTCGAGATGCTTTAGCTGAGAACAAGACGGCAGCCTTTGCCCGGAGAAGCTGCTTGGTACTACTCCTATTATAATAAATAGCTTTCTTGATGTGCTTGACGTCATCAGGTATTTCTGAGCAGCCTCTTCTTTTGAATTTAGGAAAAAAAAAAAGTTGCTGTTCTGTCCCATTCTTTGTGCCGCTTTACATCAGTTCAGCTGACCCCAGCCTCAGCCCGCTCCTCCGAGCGGCACGAAGTCCCAGTGGGGAGTGCTCAGCACCATCCTCGGCAGGGCCGCCTCGGGGCGCGTAGCTTCAGAAAAGCTGAGAGGTTGATCTAAGGGGAGAGGGAGGGAAAAGTGCAGAACTCAGAGGAGACCGATTCAGTCTGCTGCCAATCAAAAGACAGTGGTTTTTGCTGTATAATCCAGCCAGGGCCTTACAGACTACAGCTCCTCTGAGGAGCATCGCAAATCCCCGTAATGTTCCCAAGTGCGAGATTTTGTCTTTTTGTCCCTGGATTAGCTGTCAGCTCTATACCAGCCCAAGATCGCTAGAAAACTCCCCAGAGACTGTGATCTTGCAAAGAGGAGAAAACGCTGCCTGTTTGGGGCATATACTGCACAGCATTTTGGCAGTACAGATTCCCTCTGCCAGGGCATCTTTCTGATGCCTCAGCGCTTGGGTTCATGCAACCTGCCCAGATTTTGGACAAACAGGATCCACAGTTTAGAGATTTAGATGGGGGAAAAAAACAGGCCACCTGACAACGACTGGGCTGGAAAAGTGGCTTTTCAGCCAGCGGGCATTTAAGCCGAAGCATCAGAAAGGGAGTGCGGAAATTCGGCCTTCTGCTTGACGGCAACAGTTTTATGGGGCAGGGGGGACTGGAAGGGGAAGAGAAGGGGCAAAATGGTCCAACCAGTTTCCTCTGGTGTTTTCCAAAGAAAGCATTTCATTTTGGCAATGCCAAGGTGGTTATTTTGAGATAGCTCTGGGGGGGGAAAAAAAAGGTCCAGGGCAGCGGTTGTGTTGGCCTAAATTAAAAGAACAAGGGCTCTGCCAAAAGAGCTGGGTCTCCTGAAAAGGCAGCCACCCATCTTAGTGGAGGGTGGATGACAGTAGAGCCCAAAGCCAGGTTTTCATCTGCTTTCTGCTTTCTGCTTTGCTAAGAAACAAAAAAAAAATAAAATCATGTTTCCATATTTTTCTCCCCTTTGGTTCTACCTGTGAATACAGAGGCTGGGGCAGCTCACCCCTCGTGTGTTCGAGTAACATATTTCAGGCCAGCGCAGGGATGCTCAGTGCTGCCTCCGAAATGGCTGGGCTTGGTCATCTCTTGACGTTCCTCCCAGCCTTCCATTCCTGTGATTTTAACCAAAAAAGCTGAATTTTTTAAAAAATTGTCCTTTGCCCACCTCTTTTGAGAGGAATGGCAGCATCCCAAGGATTTTCTGTCAGACGAGAGGTCCTCGCCAGGTCCTTGCTACATCAACAGGTGCCGGAGATGAGCAGTGCAGGTTGTTAGTGTTGAGTTCCCATTTTGCAGAGCTGCCCTGGTCCTTGGCCGGGGCAGGGACACCGCGGTTGTGGACTCTGCCCAAAGAGCAGGCAGATCTGCTCATTCCTTCCCCAAAATGCATGACCACCTCTCCAGCACGGACCTCAAAGGCACGTGCGGTGCTTTTAGGACGTCCCCTTTGTCTGGCTCCTCTTTCATGACGTCCCTCCTTGCACAGCTGCTTTCTGATACATCTCCCTTCTCTTTCCATCCCGTGGATAGAGGCATCTCTGAGGGCTGTTTAATGATTTTTTTTTTCCTCCCAAACGAGCTTCCTAGGGAAGAAGAAGGGCCCAAGAGGGCTAAGAGACATGGGCAGGAGCAGGAAGGGGCAAAGAAGGGCCGCTTCCCAGCGCTCCCTTGCGCTTTCATCTGAGCTTAATTGGCTCGCAGGGCTATAAATCTTCTATAGTTAAGTGCCAGGAGAAGGCTCTGGCTGAAAAACGTGTGTGGGTGTCGAGGCAGTATTGGATTCTCAAATAAGATGATTAACAGGCAGCCAGAGGGCGACAATAGAGAAAACAATCATCTTCCCCTTTCCTTGCCACCCTGATCTCCAGAGGAAGCTTTTTTGTTTAAATTTTAATGAAAAGGGTTTCTCTCCGGGAGTGCAGAGCAGGCTGGCTGGAGTCTGCCCATCCCCTGCTTTGACGCTGGCAGGCGATCAGCTCATCCTATTTAAGAGGTACAGGCACTTACTTCAACTTTAAATACAGCCAGCTACAATTATTGGCATTTCCATTGCATTTGACCCCAGACTTTTAACAGCAGAAAATGAGTCTACCTGATGGAAAAGCCTGTTCGGCATGTCAAAACACAACAGCATCCATCAGACTTCATGAGGCAGAGAATTAAAATCTGTTATGAATAGCGCAGGCAGCAGCACGGCACAGCCAACACGGAGACCTATAAGCTGTCGGAAGAGATGACAATTTCAAGAGGTTGCCAGAGAAATATCGCAAATGAGTTCACAGCCTTTCTGAATGGGAATATGCTTTTCCATGAGATGCTGGTTGCAGGGAGAAGCTGCAGCAAAGATCATTTGCTAGAGATTTCCAAAGGGGCAAGGGCAGGAGCAAAATCCACAGCGATTGCAAAAATCCCCAGCTAATGACCAAAAAGGGTTTGGGGTTTTTTTTTGGTTTTTTTTTTTTTTGGTCCTCCCATCCCTCTTTGAATTCAAATAAGGAAGGGCAACTGCAGGGAAAAGTGGGATCACTTTGTGAATACCAAGTGATGTATGAGCAGATGCGCTAGCATGCAAAACAGAGGTCTTGAAAATAATAAAATATACTTGACGTCGTGGTAGTTATCACCAACCTCTCCACGTTTAGCCTTGAGGACCCCACCGGGTAAGCAAAAGTCTTGCACGGCCTGGAAAAATGTATCGGAGCCTGAACTTCAGCTTTAGAGATGTCTCAGTGGAAAAAAAGCTCGGGATTTAGATGCACAAACTGCTGCTGTCAACCTGCAGCACCTGGTATGGAGACAGCCCTATGCTGGATGGCGATAGCAAGCCAGTGTGCTCCAGGACCTTCCCCGACCTCTGCAAAAGGCATTTTCAACACACACATGCTCGCACACATAGATATATAGTCTGGCATGTGTATATACATACAGTTTGGCTTTTCGGTAACTTTTTCTGTAACTTTTTTGGGGGGGGGCGGTTCCCAAAATGAGCCTGTGGAACAAAATCACAGCTCGATGGCACATGGATGTATCTAGCAGTGCCAAATTCTGGTACAGCAGTCGTCAGAAGCATCTTGCCCAGGTACTTCTGTTGTGTTTTTATTAATAGGGGCTGCTGTAAAGCTGATCTGAATTTATGGAGGCATTTATTAAAGGGGAAGGTCACTTGAACAATATTCAAGCAACACCACCCATCTGGCTTGGTAGCAGCCTAACTTACCTACAGCCATTTGAGCCCAGCATTGTCAGACCAGTTGAGATGAGACGTATGGTCCTGAGAAGCACGCTCATAAAGTCAGGATTAGCACCAGTAATTCGCGAGATGAGATGAATCATTTTCTGAGACTGCAAAATATGGGATTCTGGCGTCACGTTGGCTGTCATCAGCTCAGCTTATTTCCAGCCTTCCGGTGCCCCGGTGGTTCCTATAAAAGCTTTAGCTATGGGGAGAGGCTATCGCGGGCTGGTGGGTCGGTGCAAAACACGGCGCTGCAAGTCAGCGTAGCACTGGAAATGGCCCAGGTCGAGCTTAAACGAAAAAGCTTAAAGCAAACTGTTTCACCTACCATGTCCTGGAGGAAACTCCCTCAGAGGAAAGGCTCAGCCCTGCCGACCGTGTGTCAGGGTGGCTGCACCGGCGGGGGAGCCCCCGTGACTGCTGTATGCGCATGGGCTAGCGCACGCCTGGTTGCAGGAGCACGTGCACAGACATGTAACTAACTTCTCCAGGGTAGAAATGCAGGTGTGAAAAAGCCCTGCTTCCCCTTTCAAACTGTCTTATTTTCAGCACTGATGACTTGCCTGAAATGGCGTGTTTGTACAGGCTCTCATCTTTCCAGTGCACCTCGTGCAGTAGAGGAGTAGATTTAAAAATGTGGCTGGACAAGGAGTGATGTTTTGGAGCAGTACGTGAGCCACGAGATGCTCAAATATCTTCTTGTGTCCTTGATGCCGTGAGTGCAGCCGCCCTGATTTTTTTCCATATGCTGTTGTCTCTGACATTAATTCATGGCATTAACTAATGCAAGAGTAAGCGGGGAGGAGGAGCAGGTTTGTAGAGAAACAGCTGGGCAATGGGTATTTGCAGACCTTTTACAAAGATGGGAAAAATACAATTCTTGCTGACTTGCTACTCAGCTTTGGTATTTTATAATAAACCAAAAAAACTACCAATAATGAGCAGATTGAAGGAATTCCCCTCCTAAAATCAGATCTATCAGAAAGCTTATTCGGGAGATGAATTATTTTTGTTAATTTGATGCTGTGAATCGTCCACGGTTAGCAGCCCCCAGCTGGTGGGCATCCCCGGGATTACCGGGAGTTTGGGCACAGCTTGTGACTGCCACGGTCCAAGGGGCATAAACTGGTTACTGGCCACACGCATCCATGGAGACTCACCAATTTCGAGCAGCAAAGCCCTGTCTGTGTCCTGATGATTTTCCGTGTGGTCTTGTCCTTCTTGCAGCCAAACCTTACGAGAAGGCAATACTAAATTAGTAGGCAAGTGATTATCAAAAGCAGTATCCTCTTGCCCCATGATGGGGCATCTGATCCCATTTGTACTGGGGTGTGTGGTGGGGAGAGAAAAAGAAGGAGGAAAGAAATTGCAAAGCTATTTTTAACTTTTATTGCCCGTGCCAGCGTTTCAGCTGGAGCAGAGCAAGGGTGCTGGGCTGGGGCAGGCAGAGCGTGACTGCTATCGGCGGGTCATATCAGTAAAGTGAGACACGTCAGACACCTGTAGCATGCCCACACCTCCCACTTAAATATATGTAGATAGATAGATGTAGATATGGATATGGATATAGATTAGATATAGCTAGAGTATTTATTTCTTTTCTGTGTGTTTCCAGGTCCCAACTGCTTCGCTGGCACCACCATCATCCCGGCCGGCATCGAAGTGAAGGTGGACGACTGCAACATCTGCCACTGCCACAACGGGGACTGGTGGAAGCCGGCGCAGTGCTCCAAGCGCGAGTGCCAGGGCAAGCAGGCCCTGTAGCGGCCCCGCCGGCCACCGCGACGACGGCTTCGGGCCACCTCCTGCCGGCGGCGACGGGGGTCACCAGCAAAACCTTCGAGGGGGCCACGCAAGCAGAGATGGTTTTTTACTAACGGGAGAAGCCCACTCTCTTTCGCACTCACGCTCTTTTCTCTTGCTTCACCTAATATGTATATGGTCTCTCGTCTCTCGATATCTACTCTGCTTTTGTAATTATCAGTGCTTGGTAGGGAGTCGGTGATCAGGTTTTTTTTTTTTGGAGTTGCGAGGGAGGCCGGAAAAAAAGAAAAACCCGGGCAAGCTCTTTTAGCTGGTGATGCCTCCAAGACGCCAGTGAATTCACTGTTCTCACTTCCGGCAACGTGGACTGCATTTTGCAATTTTTATTTATTTCACTCTTTCGCTGTTGTGATTTTTTTTTTTTTAAAGCCTCTTCCTCAGCTGGGCTCATCGGGGCAATACAGGTATGAGTGAAGCAATTAGTTATTTTTTATAGTGTCTACTGAGGCTAAAAAATAAGGGGAGGGAGGGCGACTGAGGACAAGAGGGATGTAGAAATTAAAAGGGGAGAAGGGATTACAAATCACAGCTGGAATGTAACCTGCGGAAGGACTGAGCGAGATGCACGGGTATGTGACTGGACAGCCAAGGAGCAAGCCGTATCTGTGTTATACTTTCCCCACTGAGTGGGGACAATAAAGTTGAAGCCACCTACACACTCACCGTGACTTCGATGAGACCGAGAGCCAATGCCAGGCCACGCGGGCAGGCAGGTGCAGCAGCCAGGACCGGGCAAGCCAAAATTATCTGAAAGACACCCCCCCCCCCAAGAGAACGACTTCTTACCTTAAAAAGTGCCGCATTTCTCTCCAGCTCTTTATTTTGGGCCAATTTCAGTCTCGACGATTTAGCGGGCCGAGCTCATACGGGCTGTAGTTTTGCTGGCTCAGGCTGTGCGTTAGCACGTCTTGCTGCATGATGCCTCTTGGGTGCAAGCGGTGGCGTCAAGGTAAGTAGGTCCCATCTGAGCTTCTGCCCCACATCTCCTCTGCCTCCAGAGCGCTGGCATTTTTACCTGAATTATCCAGTGTTCGCCATGCGAGTCTGCCTTTGCCTCTTGCTGCGCTGCGGCCAGCAGGCGCGGTGCCAAACCTGCCCTTGCTGAAGCCAACGGCAACGTGTTTCCATTGACTTTAGTGACAGTGGGACTTGGCTGCCACATATGAAGAAAGAAAAAAAAAAAAAAGTCAAAACCCACCTCTGTCCACAGCCCCTCAGGAGGTTTCCGTACCCACCTCTGGTGCATGGAAATCTCGTTGCGAAATGAAATGTCGTGTCGCCGCGCCACTGTACCCGGCAAGACACGGCTTTGCCCCCATGCCCAGGAGATGAGTAACACCCGTGGGGGCTCTGGGACTGACCCCACCACGTGCAGTCGCGCGCGTCCAGTGCATTGCAGGGGACATTGCTGGACCTCCACAAGCACGTCAGCCCCGCTAAACCGGCCCGGCCGGCCTTCCCTACACGTGCCCGAAAACTTTTCTCGGAGGGCCAAATTATAAAGTTTGCATTTGCCCTGGCATCCTTGGAGCAGCGCTGTGCCACAGGCAGCAAGATCGGCTATTGCATAGGGAGCAAATCGCTCCGAGGTAGCCACCCGTGTGCAACACGGAGGCCTTCCCCGTGCAGCCAGAGGGAGCCGCCTGGGCCCTCCAGGTGTCCGTGCACATCTATATTCCTGGGAATAAAAAGAAGAAACCCAAGAGGGCACAGGAAAGGTCTCTGCAGAAGGTAGTGACAGACCTGCCACAAGGAGGGGGCCTTGCGGTGTTGGTGAGCCGCAGGTTTGCACTGTTTTGCCTTCCCTGGTTGCTCTGCAAGCGGTTTCCTCGCGTGGCTGTTTGGCATCGACACCTCCTGGTTTCTCGGGCCACGGCTTCGAACCGATACTGTGAGAGAAAAGCCTGCACTGCTTCACCACCCTACTCTGTCCAGGTGACCGCAGGAGTCTTTCAAATCACTGCTCATGCTTTATTTATTGCTTTTCCATTATTCTCATTAGGATGATGGGGATTGTTTTGTTCAGGCCTCGGTCCGACGCCTGCCCTTAACGGCGGCGACAGCAAAGTCTCCTTACAGTTTCCTAATCTGATGTAAATCAGCGCATTCAGTTTATGCACACTGTTGCCTTTATATTCTTATTTCTTCCCCACTTTTTGTTTTTCCCGGAGGCCCAGTTTCTTAGCGGAGGTAGGAGAACCAGTGAGCTCCCGATGGGTTTACTTCTGCTGAGAATTTGCCTCCTGCAATTTTAACAGATACCATTCAATAAGTCATCGTCATATTTATTTGTAAGCTGTTGCCTGTCAATGACTATCCAGTTGCAAAATCTTTAAACAATAGTGTGCCTGAAACTAGTGAGAAAACAAACTATACTGTAAAAAAAGGGGGGGGGGGTTCTAGAAACAATATTTGATGTGTAAAAGAATATATTATTAAAAAATTATTTTGTTAAATATAAAGTGTATGAACCAGCAACAACTAAAATTATATATTTGTGGTGTATTTTACTCTCCCGCGCTCCTATCCCCCCAAGGTCATTCATAATCCCTCATCGCATCCTTGCCTCGCGCCAACCACGGGTGTTCGGGGGGGGGGGGGGGGGCTAGCGAGCGCTTTGCCGAAGTCCTTGAGCTACCAACAGGCTAGGTTGGCCAGCGAGGTCCTCAGCTGCTGTAAATCAGCAGAGCTTCACCAGCACTACTGAAGCGGCACTGATTTCAGCTATGTCCCAGCATCCTTTATGTCCCCCCCGTTTTTATGCGTTGCAAGGTATGTGCCAAACCGGGATTCCCTTCTCAGCCCCTTTCGCCATTACCTTCCAAAGGAGCAATGAGTCACAGTCACTGACCGCCACAATTTTGAGGCTTTTCCTTTAAACTCTATAGGCTTTTTGCCTGTTTTGGTGCCATTTTATATTTGATGCCATTTCATGAACATGGAAATTTGCTTTCAGCTCACAAACGCCATTTGGTACCTCCAGCTGCATCATTATTTACACTGATTAGTAGTTGCTCTAATTAATTACAGCTTAATTACTGCAGTTAGTGTTTGTACAGTGCTTGGAACAAGTACAGCACTATACGTGCTACATATTCTTATTTTCTTCATTATTAATTAAATATCATCTACACTTCCACACTGTGCTACTTAATTTTTTTCCAAGAGGCGATGCTCTCATTCCCACCTTGTAGGATCTTACCCACCGCTTCCAACGGGTTGCTTTGCCATGCTAGCTGCCAGGCGGCATAGGAGCAGGAAGAGCCTTTTATTTTTGCTCTGTATCTATGGTGAGGCAGATAGCTTGCTAAGCAACATGGGAATGCTTTTCTTTTATTCCCCCCCCCTCTTTTTTTTTCCCCATCTTTTCAGACTACTGAGTCTGAAAGCCAAACAAGAAAAGCTAATCACAGGGGAACTTCCCTAGGACCGCTCGCAGAGAGTGAACTAGAGAGAAAACGTCATGCAACACCAGAGAAAGGTCTGCAAGTCCCACGGCACGGTCAGGGCTGTCCACCAGGCTCTGAAGACCTGAGGTTTCTTCATGCCGTTACCTGATACGTGGTTGCCCTGAGCACGCATCATCACCAGGCCTGAAAACTTTTGTCTCCCCCTCCCTTGCCAGAGGAATGAGACTTCGGGGTTTCTTTGCCCACACCATGAAAAATAACTCCTCCCTCCACATGATTATTTCATTGACATGCACCTAGTCATCTGATGCACAGGGCAGAGAAAGCCATCCTTGCTTGGTCAGCATTAGCTTCCCTGTGTCACTGTGTCCCAGCTCCTTATTGCTCGCAAATGTTGATGGAAAGATGCTGGGCAACAAGCGAGTCCTTGCATTTGTGCACTGCACCTCCCTACGTCAGATGTGCCCAAAAACACAGCAGGGACGGGTTTCTCCTAGCACTGAGCATCTTCAGCCACGGCCTGGAGCAGCTCACTGCTGGGGTTGGCACAGGAAAGGTCAGGTGGTCACGGGGCAATTTGGAAGCTGTAGCATGACTTTGGGTGAAATGAGCCCGGGGCCAGCAGAGAGCAGTAACGAGCACACAGAAGTTCCTAAGTCCCTTAAGTAGCTTTGATTAGCGCGAAGTGTCTGTGCCCATGGACGTGGAGAAAACATACTGGCTGCACCTCCCTCCTGTCCCGAGTGGGAATTAGCAGGCAGCAGTGTCACCGACGTCGTACACTTTGGAGCTGCTGGTAAAATACTGTGCCTGCACCCGCTGTCCCCAAACAGCAGCAGGGCAGACGTGCAATCAGCATCGAGAACATCGATGTTCCCAATCAGCTAAAGCATTTTACATCTGCTCGGTGGCCACGCTGCTCACCGAGGTCAGGCAGACGTGGGGAGCACAGCGAGCCTCACCGCACAGTCGCGGTCTCCGCGTCCGGCGGGGCCACGGGATCGGTGTGGGCCCCGGCACGCAGGGAGGATCCGCGTGCACCACGCAGCCGTTGCACGGCGGGAGCCCGGCCCGCCTTCCTCCCCAGCCACTGAGTCCCATCCCAGTTCAAGCAAGCGCCTGATAAAATCAATCCCCCTGAGCGCGGCTGAAATGCTGCCCCCAGCCTCCCGTCTCAGGCCAGGCAGCGTGCCTCTAGCATTGCAGCTCCATTGAGCTCTCTCTGAGAGAGATATTTTTCTCTGAACCTGTGTATTTCCAAAGAGTTTCCGCCTCATCTCAATCTTCTTCCTTTTTGTTTGTTTGTTTGTTTGGGGCTTTTTTTTTTGCATTTTTAGTTCATTTCTCCCTTTAATTAATCACAGCGCTGGGCCAGCCAGACCCATTAACTACTCTTCTCATTTAGACCTTTCAGAGATGCAGTTGCAGATGCAATTTAATTTGTTGACCCATGATCGATAGCAATTAATACCATCTCTTTAATCTTGTTGAAAGGTTCGTCTGGGGCTTCCAGAGGCTGCTGTCTCAAGGGAAAAGTGTCTGATACATATGTTATTAGATGGAGGAGCACAGCCTCCTCCGCAGGCACCGTCCTTCCCCATCCCCCAAGCTGACACTCAGGGAGACGGCCGATTTCAGCAGAAGTTGTGCTCACAGCTACGTGCATTTGACAGGGCACAGGATATGGGGTATCCTTACAGCAGGTGGCACATCTCCAAAACCACGTGTGGTCCTTTTTAAGGCCTTCTGAGACTAAGCTGGTGTTGGAGTCTACGAACCGACATATGAATGAATGAATGGATGACAACCGCATGATGGCTCTAGATTGTCCCAGGTCAAGAGAGAGGGATTAAATGGGCAAAACACAAGAGGCATTTGTGGGCGATGGAGGAGAGGAGGCGGCAGACAAGGCTGAGGGAAGATAGTGAGAGGCAGAGAGAAGAGGAAGGGACTTGGTAGAGCAGAAAGTAGTGGGAGGTGGAGTTGATGGGATGGAAAGACAAGGGAGGGACAGAGAGGATCAAGAGTGTTGCGTGAGGGAGGTGAGGAACGGGCATGGCGCAACCTCTGAGACCTCAACTGAAAAGGGAGCCAACAGCTCTTGAAACGGAGCAGGCCAGAGGGTGGATATCTTATAGGAGACAACGTCAGTATAAGAAATACAATTTCACAGAAAAGCAGAGATGGAAAAATGGAAATATGTCCCCTGGGCAAAACTGAGAGGGAAGCAGTGCCGGGGAGACCATGGCTGCTGAGAAACTGGAGAACTGGCCCAGACGGAGCAGGAGATGGGAAGAAAGAGAGAGGAACGCAGCCAGATCCAGAAAGGCAGTGCTTCTTCCTGGAGGTCGGGGGGGGTTCTCCCTAATTCACATTGCAATGTGATGCCGTTTCTTACTCCCCAACGTGAAGCAGGTGAGTTCAAATACGCAATTATTCCTCACCCATGGCTCTGTATCACCTGCAGACAGCAGGCACATTTCATTCTCCCCTCAACAGCCTGCAGGAGACACTCAAAAAGAGGGTAAGGCTGGAAAAAAACGGACTTACGGCACTCTCCGCCCTGCCATCCCGCCCATCCAGCTCCACGTGGTACCCGGGACGCTGATCAGCAGTGCTCCTGAGTCAGGGGCCTATAAGGGCTTCGGTGTCAAATAATGAGTCAAGTCCCATTTGACATGACCTTCTCATGGATCAGCTGCCATCCCCGTCAGCAGGGAGGCAGGAGCCACTGCAGCAATAGCTCTTCAGCCAGTACTCTGGAAAACACAAAGCCAAAGAGTAAACCCTCAGCTCCTCAGCATACCGCAAGCAATAGTGTGTTTCTCTCTCATGGTTGCTAAAGGGAAAAGAAGAATATACGGTGAATAAATGCCTTTTACATAGCAAAATTACGTTTTTGCAGCAGTGAGTCAATATAAAAAAATGAAAAATTCATCAAAAATTGACCTTCCTTTGTAACGTAGCGTAGAGCAGTAACTTTTAAAACACAAAGGAATAGACCAATTGCAAATTGAAAGGAAGTGTTTGTATCTGCATATTTTATAAATATACATATATATATATATATCTATATATATATCTTACCTTCATGGTTCACAGATATACATCCTACATTTTCAGAAATGATTTTGGGGGGAGGGGGGGATTCTGTTTTTCATCGTGACTAATTTCAGCATCCAAAAGGGGCACCACTTTCGCTCTCAGAAGATACCAGCGTGGTCCCCTGCTCGGATGCACTCTTCCTGCAGCCAGATCTTAGGGCAGCCAGATAACCCTGAGTGCCACTGTCTGCAGTGACTGTCATGTACTAGAACATGCCAAACATGACATGGTGACATATAATTCCATATCCACACTGGGAAAATATATATTCCAGCTCATATATTAAGGTGATGGAGAGCTTCCAAGTTCTTGGGGGGGGGGGGTGGTCTTTATAGGAAGACATGGACTCTATCCATCCTCCAAGGCATGTAGCCACAAGCTGACTCTGCCTTGGAGACTTTGTAGCTACCACGGCCACAGATTGGGGACAGAATAAATAGCAGAAGGGTACAGAGAAGATGGTTAGCATTTCTTCCAGCAGCAACCCACAGAAATTAAGTACCTTGGATATACAGACCCTCCCCTCTGCGCATATTATCTTAATAAAGGGTAATAATTGCCCTTAGTCACTGAGTTGCCCATGTTGGCAATTCCCCTTCCTCTGTCTATGGGCATGCAGGGTACTCATGCCTTCAAAAGTCAGTGAACTGGGTAGCAGGCAGGCCAGCACCAGTACCCTGTGAGTACATAACACACAAAGACCCTGAAGAAGCCAAGGGATCCACGCTAAAATGTACCAAAATATAATCTGGGGCCTCACTGTGCTTTATTTGCATAGCCAGCCACCAGCCAAAGGTGTGGGATAAACAATTTGTTGCATAAATTATTTATTATGAAGATTTAGCATGCTTCTGGACACAAGATGAGCAAGTCCCTCCCCACCCCACGGCTATTACGTGCCGGGAAATTAGAAGGAAAGACCCATCACTGTAAGAGAGCTAAGTCAGGCTCCCTCGGGATGGTGCAGTCTACCAGCACAGCTAGACAGGGTGCCCACCAGCACTGGCTGGTGTCCTCCTGCTGAGTCCAGGTAGACATGTGACAGCCGCACCCATTTGCACAGAT
Source organism: Struthio camelus (assembly GCF_040807025.1). Taxonomy (NCBI): domain Eukaryota; kingdom Metazoa; phylum Chordata; class Aves; order Struthioniformes; family Struthionidae; genus Struthio; species Struthio camelus. Next base: position 5,243,195 of record NC_090947.1, on the reverse strand, counting down.
GACCTCAGCTTTCGGGCAGGCAGCCAGTTATTGATAGCCATGCTGCAAGAAACGGGCATAACTTCTCCTCCAAGAGTTCACACCTTGCAACCAACCTGACTCCCCCGACCCTGGGTCACTTACTAATGTCATTCACGTCTAGGGGAGTTGCCAGTTGATGTTTTCTGGGCACTTGGCATGCCTTAGAAGAAGGTGGAGGGTGGAGACATTAGGCAACAGTTTCAGGGCATCCTTTCCTGGGGCAACGTACCCTTTCTGCTTCATGCTCATGCAGGGTGCCTGGGGCTGGGGCCTGGGCCTGGGCCTGACCCCACGTGCATGCTCAGAGACCCGCGCTAACTGAAATTTAGAGAGCTTGCTGATGGCCTGACACGCACTGGGCTCAGGACAGTCAGCTCTCCCAGGATCTCGCCCCAGTGGAGGCCCAACCAGCCAGGCACAGGGCCCCTTTTCCATATGATTGTCCTCTGGTCAAAAAGCAATGGTGGAGTGAGCTATTAGACTTGTTTCTGTGGGACAGCAGATCTTCAATAGTAATTAATGCCACTATTAGAGAAGCTCATTTAAATTATAAGGCATCTGGTACAAGAAAGGACACAGTCAAGGTATTTTTGATCGTTACAGCACCTGCATACACACAAAATGTTTCACGCTGTTTTTCTGTTTATAAAGGCACCCATGAAAGCTCAAAGTGAAACCACTGTGCCACTCTCCCTCCGTGCTACCCCTATGGATTATCCACTGCGGCATTTCAGAGGTGGCTTGGCTTTGTGCTTTGAGAAACAGCCAAGTCACATGACCACGCAGTTTTGGAAAACTACGTAAATTTGGAAAGTAAAATTCTAAGCAAGCAAGCAAGCAAAAAATGGGGCTTTCTAGGCTTTGCTTCATCCAGCTAAATGAGGCACAATAATTAACTTGAAGAGGGAAGCGGGATTGCTTTGCTTTAGAGATGGCAGCCGAGGCTTTAGGGCAGTCCGCGAAAGCAGAGCGTCGCAACGAATGACGCCAGGAGCCGGGCCCAGCGTGGCAGGCTTAGGCCAGCCCGCTCTGGCTTTCAGTGCCTTGTTTTCTACCTTGCAGGGGTCCAGAAGAGCCTGTCACAAACCCCCGGTTAGCTGTTCAGCTGGACTGCTGAAAAGTATTCACATTCTCCTCAACACCACCATCAAGCACTTGGTTAATAAAAATCATTTCAGATTAATAAATAGGGAACAGTGATCTTTGCTCTATTCATTACTTAGCTGGCTTTGATGGATGCAACCTCGGCCTTGCTCTAACAGCTTCTCTGGGCTTCCTACAGTTTGGCTGTATTTGTTATTTCGTTTTTTTAAATAAAAAAAGCTTTGTTAATTTTTGTTTTTGAAGGGGCAGCAAAAGGCTTCCCAGGAAAATTTGTCTTTAATGTTTTGAAACAGAGCAGTTCTGGAGTCATGCTGTGCTAATAGACTGTCTTCTTTCCTTTCACCCACACAGATGGATGGGTGCGTTTCCAGGGGAAGGCGGGCTGGGGTGAGAAAGGAAATATATAAAAATGGGAGGAACTTGCTCTCTCACAAATAATCCACTCCCATACGTGCCAAAATGCTCGTTTTTCAGTCCATTAAGTTCAATTTAATGCAGCTAGAACACGTCTGGAAGGGAGAGAATGGTAAAGGTTTCAGTTTTTAATTTTACTCAAATGAAAAATTCTACGTGTTCCTTGCTAGTGTCAGTACTTATGCAGCAAAGACAACAGGCCCCGCAGGAAGCATGAGGCCAAGGTTAAAGCACTTCTCAGTCAAGATGCTATGATACCCACAGAAGCAATTTTCCATTGTATTGCATATCTTCTGGTACTTTATAGGCATGAATAGAAGCTGTGAGCAAAAAGGGAGCACAGGGACCCATCTGAGCTGCAGCTGGCTTTAAATTTTCCCTAACTTTCTCTGGATTCAAGGTTACTTTCCTGGCTTGTCAGAGTCCGGTGCGCTTGGGCTAACTGTATATCTACACAAAGAGTAAAGTCTGCCCCCTCCCCCCCCCCCCCCACCTTGCCAGCGTTAAAAGGAAACAAATGGCGATGAGCTTGAAAAAGAAAGCATCACTTTCAAAAGCCTTGGCATCACAGACCAGTTCGGCATTCGCTGGATCCTTTGGTGGTGAGGCTGGCTTGCCTTCAGATAAGCACCAAAAACTACTGCATGGCTCTCCGCGGGTGGACTTGCGTAGCCTGGGACGAGCGAGGTTTCCAAGAGGAGTCACAGGGAAGTAGAAGGCTTTACCTGCGTAACATCAGCGTCTGCGGTTAACAGCAAAACTGTGACTAGTGGACAAAGCAGGAAAAGCGGAGCTAACATAAACCCCGTAAGATGACGGTTTCTTTCTGCCTGCTGCTCTTGGGTGCTTCTCAGAGGATACAAGGTGGTTCCACATCTAGCTGGAGTTTGGGGACGGATGCACGCCCTGCAGCCCTGTCTCTCTCCAAAACCACTAGTGCCAACCTGGGCTCCATCCCTCTGGGATCTGAGTCTGTGGCTCTCAAACTAAAGTCGTCATTTCCAAGGCTAAAATTGCCCAACGTTTATATGCTGTCATGCAGTGCTTTGTAGCGGAACTGTAGGAATCGTCCTGTGAAACCACGTTCAGGCAGAAACAAGAAGTCATTGGGTAGGAAATGAGATCCTAAGATCAATGCAGAAATTTAAATGAAGGCTCAACTGATTTTCTATCCAACGAAGTCAACACAACTTCTTATGCCTTTCAACGAGTGGCCCCAACAAAAAAAACCTCCATGGGCTCCCCCCAGACCGTTACATCACAGCCTCAGGCAGGGCTCCTCTGTTTCATCATTTCATATTTTTCTGCTTGTGGAGATTTAGAGAAATATAGACGCATCACAGACTTAGTCTTTAACAGTCGTGTCATTTTGTCAGACAAGTCTTTTAAACAGGCATAGCCTAACAAGCAGCTCACCTTGGGATTTGCCATTATACTCTCTGAGAAGAGATAGAAACGCCCACAGCACTACAATACATCAGCAAACATTCTTCCGCCTCCACAAGGCACAGAGACACAAAAAAAAAAAAGAGGAAATTACTTCCATTCACGAGCCAGGGCAGACAACAGGCAACAAGGCTGAAGCCTCAGCACAGAGAAAGGTTGAGGTGTCACAGCCTTTCTGTTATCCTTAAAGGCCAGCGCAGGGCTCCGTTACAAAGCGGCCAGCACTCCGGTGTTTGTTTCAGCAAGAAAAGAGAAACTGAATAGGTCAGAAAACACAAAAACGAGAAAGAAACAGGGAAACAGCTGAGCCGCTTCACTTCCAGGAAGCATGCATTCGGGCCAGACTCTGCTCCTAGTGAAGGTGCTGAGAAAACTTTGGCTTCACGGGAAAATGTCACTGTCAGCACCAGCAACACGAGAGATCGCCCACAGTTCCCCAGCTTTGGTATGAACAGCTTCATTCCCCACGCTATGGGTGGCACCTGTTCCCACCTTACTCCTACCCATTCCTACGGGTGAGAGTAACAGGACCCTCCATCCAGTTTTCTCCATATTCATTTGGTGATAAGTGTATGCTAATCCAAGACCAGCTAATCTGTACCGCCTTTCTGTCCCTGAAAACGCGTACTTTTTTCAGGTCCACAGAAGTGAACTTGGTAGCTTTCCAAAGACTGCTATCGGGATGCACTGTGTAATATCAAAGTGACAATGGCTGAAAATTCAATATGGGTATGATAGATCACATCAAAATATAGGCCAATTTAGTTATATTAAATTAGCGTGTGGCCTCAAATTCCTAAAGAGAAGCAGCTGGTATAAAAAATGATATAACTATTGATGCAACATGTTATGAGTTTCGTTCTTATTATTTTTTTATTAACAAATTTTTCATTCTTCCTCTTCTGTGGAAATCCCGAGATAACGGGTGAGGGCATACTTACCTGCAAAACAAGAGCTTTATTACTTGTCCTGAAAAAAGATCATTTACAACAACAAGTGGTATTAATAAAGTTCAGGGATAGCCAATTGCAGGGAGCAGTGCTTCATATCACTGACAGCAGGAGCTAACTTCGGGAAGGAAAATGAAACGTTAACCAAAAGGCCATTTCCAAGAGAAATGGTCCCACTGCATATCACTGAACTAATAAAAGCATACAATCCTGTAACACAAGGAAATTCCTCCTCCAAGTCTCTGGACACAAGCAATTTTTACCCCGTTTCTCTGCGTACAGACTATTCAACCTCAGGTCAGAATTACAGACTTGCATCAGTTTTGTTTGTCAATTTATGCAGCTCTATTGCTTACCTACTTTTTCCTCATCTGTCTTTTTCATTAGTGAATCACAGAAGCATAATTAACATTTAAGAGGCAGATAGTAATTTCTTCTTTGGGCCACTTAATCAAAGGCAGGCCAGTGCTATTGAGTTATAAGTGGGAATACAGAGATGAAGAACAGCTAGATTTTCAGGCTGTGCTTTACATACCTAGCAGGACTCTGCTTTACAGGCAAAGAAAGGACCTTAAGAAGGATCCATTTCCAGAAGGGGACCAGCCTTCAGTGACTCTCATGCAATTGGCTTTTCAAGTGACTTTCTGAAAAATCTATCAAACCATCCGTGGTGACTGAACAGAAACAGAGCTCTTCTGAAAACCTGACTCAAAAAGGCCAAGTCAGCTCACCAGATGTCACGGTAGCAAATCAAAAGCTGAGTCTGTAGATGGGGACCATTCCTTGATCTCTGTGGTAGAGGAGCCTAAGAGCTCGGGAGAGGACTCCTGCACAGCCTTCGGCCTCTTGCCGTGTCATTCAGGTGTTTCTCTGTCCACTAACATCTCCGCAACGAGGAGAGTTACTGTAGAGTTAATCGCACTCAGCACAGGGCCTCCAGACTCTTTCAGGGTCAGTTCTGGGGCTTATAACATGATACCCTTCTGTTTCTGCCTTTTCTGATCTGTCTGACCATCTATGCACTGTTTTCACCAACAACTTTTCTCTAGCAGCAGCTAATCTACAAGCTAACAGCAATATTGTGAGCCAACCTGTGAGGGCTCCCACTGCCTTAAGGCCAAAGCAAATTCCTCTTGTTCCTCCACAAACACAGGACCAATACTTGCAGCGCGCTGGCCACAAGGAAGCATTTTGGCTATGATTCAGAGCTTGTAGTGAATACTGCACCTTAGCAGTTCACAGCTAAGAGCAAATAGCACCATGGATGCAAGCAGATGGGACACAGGTGCCTTCTAGCCATCATTACATCCACAGGCTCTTTTCCTGTGGCTTGTATGGAAAATGACTGTATTTTAAAGGTTCATATATATAAAATAATCATTACCACTGAAACAATAAAGACTCCAAGACTCCAAGGCTTAGCAGTTCTGAAAAGTCACGCTCATGGCGTTTTCAAAATTGGCATCCAAAATGAAGGAGATAAAGCCAAAGGACACGAAGGAGTGGGATATAATTTAGTCAAGGACTCCAGCAAAGCCAGGACTGGTATCCAGGTGTCTTGGGATCCTGTCCTGGACTCCAGCCACCAGCTCGCGGCACTTCAATGTGGGCATGAGGATAAGAGAAAAAATACACAACAATATTGGATGAGACTAAGAACGACAGAGGAGAGCTTCTTCGACCAGGAGAACAGGCTACCTCTTGTCTCCTCATCAGACAAACCCCTCAACAGACCCTCCCAGGGCATCACGCAAATCACCAGAGGTGTGCCATCTTTCTAAATGAAATGCCACTACAATAACAGAGCGGAAGTGTCCCCTGAAGGCACGCTGTTCGATATTTATAATCGCTTAATAAACACATGAGAAATGGCACAGTACAGCCCTACATAATCTATGTGCAATGATCCCTGGTGACAAAGTGTAAGTGACCAAATCTCTTTCCAGGTCTAATGATATTTTGCTCTAGTAAGCCAGTGATATATCTCATATGGCAAAAATAAAGCACTCATGCATAAAATTAATACAGTAAGCTCTGAAGTCATAAAGCTCTCAATCTGTGATATATTGGCTGGGAAAAGGACTAACCTGTAATTCAAGTTCTCCCAGTGCTTTATTCCCTATAGGTTCTAGGGTCACCTAAGCATTGCATGATCAAGCTGGGCTGTTTGAGAAGCATATGAATTATTAACCAACTGGTTATGAAGCCCATTAGGGTCATGCGCATAGAAAGCCCCATGAGGACACAGATAGCAGGTTCTCCTCAGAGGTCAAGTGTTTCTATTCTTTCCAAAGCTGCATGAGAAAACTTGGAGCAAATTGCCTCAATCCATTTTGCTCCCCAGTCCTCATTCATCGTAGAAGAGGTCATGATGTGATCAAAGGCATTCTGATACTTATTAAATTAGCTAGGACCTCTTTCTAGGTAGAATTCCCTGCTTTTTAATAGCACAAATAAAATTCCCATATAAGCCTCTGATACAACTGGGATCATTTCCCTGGAAAAAAACACAAAAAGCAGAAGAGCAACGCGCACAAGCAATTTATGCCACGCACTGTTTCTAGAAACACTGCCTTATCTTCTTCCTTCCTGTGAGCCTGCTCCGTGCCTCATATACACACTTCGTCTGAGTGCAAGTGGCAGACTGGCTACCTGGCTAGCTCTGAGGGTCTGGACCTGGACTTGTGTGCCTTTGCAGGCACGCTCATCCCATGCTGCGTAGGCTTCTGGCAGCTCTTGCAGTGCCTGGGCCTTCTGAACTGCTGTGTTGGAATGCCTTTTAGCTCTGCCATGAAAATTCATTGCCATTATAAAGCATTTCCCAAGCAGCATCTAGCTAGGGGCCAATAAAAAGCAGAGCATACAGTTGCTAATAGGAAAAATCTTAATAAAAAGATGATCAATAGTATCAAATACTGTTATTGCCTTTGGGCAAATTACCCCTCTGCATGTGTGTTGCACACCTTTTCAGCATCCCACATGCTGACTGTAGTAGTGCAGGGATCAGAAATCCAACCCGAAAGCAATCTTTCAAGGTCCTTCTATGAGAAAACGCAGACAATGCTTCCTCTGAGCATGGATGTGGTAGGGATCACACACACAAGAACATGCCGCAGACCGTCGATCTGCAATTCTTCCCTTGTTTCAACCAGAAAAATAATCATCCTTTGCATTCGAAATGATCAAAGTGCTTTAAAACAAACAAAAAAGAAGAAATTAAACTCTAGCTCCTCAATCAGGAACGCTGCCAAGCTATCGAATCAATAGGTTGTTAGATACGTGAAGTATGGGAATATGTGAAAGCCATCAAATGATTTCTTTGTTAATAAACTGCTACAGTAATTATCATTAGAATAGAAAAGGAAAGATATGGATCAGAAGTGGAAAGATGTGGATGGTTCCTCGTTAGTGAATTAAAGCACATGGGTTTTTTTTTTTCCCCCCTTTTGGCCTGCACTCTTATATCCAGATTTGTTTGCGTACTCAACTCCCCCCCCACTTCACCTAAAGACCATATTGCAGGACCCCAACCTGCAATGCTCCTCATGGAGGTGCCCACATTGGCACTCAAATAAGGCAACTGCAGACTTTCTCCAGAGACCACAGATTTTAATGCTGTCACCCAGATGTGAAAGCTCCATCCAAAGAATAAAACGGTACCTGGAAATAGCAGTGAGAAGATTGAGGAAACAGGAGCTGTTGCTTCAAACAGCAGTGAGCTAACCATGTGTCATCTAAATGTACTAATGTCTTCCCTGCATCTGCTCTGCTGCCTGCTCCACAGCTCCTCAACTCTGCCAAGGATGAAAGCAGGTAACTTTAGAGCATGGCGTGGTTTTCCATGAAGATTTCTATAGGTGGCTCCAAAGGTGAGGAGGTTCAGCCCACGCTGACTGAGTGCCAAACATGAAGACAGCCAGTACAGAAGAATTAGGATCCAAATTCTTCACTTTTAAAGGTCCGTACGGTTAAACCAAAGGTTTTAGTTAAGCAACATGTTAAGTTCTGCAAATCATAAAAATATCAGGAAGAAAAACAACAGCCAGCCCTCCCTAGCTCTTCCCAGGCCCTTTACCAAGTGTACAAGCTTGCATTAGGTTGTACTCCCTGACAGCCTCATCCTCTTAGAGGCTTTGCTCCTTGTGATCATTGGAGCAATAGATTCTTAAGTGGAAAAAACTTGACCTTGTCTAAGGCTCTGGCAAGAGACCACAATGAGAAACACTTAGGGTTCAGCCTCCCTCTTATCAGGACAGAAATTGTCATGTTGGCTTTGGGGGAAGGAGGGGGAAAAACCATTTGATGCAGGTCCAGAAATAGCCTAACTTTTAAAGCTAGCTCAGTTGTCTACGTGGTAGTCAACAGTCTAAACTACCTTGATACCATTCTTCCGCGGCTTGCCTATAGCTGAAAGGAGCACATGGGTGAATGCAGAGCTTCACCTGCGACACAGGAGACCCAGAGTAAGTAGTCCACTCAACGGAAAGAGCAGATCTCAAATGATTTCTTAGGGGAGGGGAAAATAAGAAGGAAAAGAAAAAAAAGTCTGTGGAGGCTAGAAAACACCTGAAAGTATCATTCAACATCTACAAATCCTACTTTGCCCACAGCGCTTAAAGAGGACAACAGTAATAGTCCCACAGCTTTGCACATACGGAATTTCAAGTGCTTCCATACCCTTTCCAGACTTAAGGTATTTAGAGAAATTGGTTGTCCTCTACTAGCACATAAAGAAGAGGGAGGAAAAAGAACTAATGGATGTACATTAACCTTTTGGTACTAGATTTCCCGATACTAGCTACTAATGCAAAATCCATTAGTAGGAAATGTCTGGGAACCACGGTGTGCTAATGTTATAATGTGCTATAATGCCGCGAATGAGAGTGTAAAAATTTGAAGAAGGCATGGCAGGGGCAGAGACCCATGCAAGGTGGCTGCAAGCATAAGATGATTAAAGAAAGCTGCCTGCTTCTGCTTTGTGCAGTGCTACCACAGAGAAACCCTGGAAAAGGACTTTGAGAGGTTAAGATTTAGAAAATGAGCTTTGCTACTCCTTTTACAGGGCAATTTTGTCGCTTGCCTCGAGGGGCAGAACTTTTAAACGCCTGCATAAACCTCTTCCATTGCCACACAAACCCTTCTCCTCGCCATCTGTCTCATCTTTCGCTGGTCTGCCTGCACCAGCGTGCAAACACGCTGAGCTGATGGAGGCTATCATGAGAGACGAGGCAGCTTTGCCTGCTCAAACAGCTAGATCAAAGTCTTGGGACCCACACTTGCCCTAAAGATAAAAGAAATACCAGGAGCAGCCTGGGCACCATATGAAGCAGGAACTGAAGAGGGGAAGTGACCATGACATTTAAGTTGGTAACAACGTGCTGACACAAAATTGCCTCAAATTTCTTCATTTGAGGATTTCCTCACTTGCTAGACAGTTAGCTTCGAAACTGTATTGCTTAAAAGCGTTTCTCTTCTGGGGAAAGGAAAAGAAAGGGGAAACGACGAGACCAGGAGAAATGAATATTATCACTTAATGCATAAGGGCAGTTTCAACAGTTACCTTAGCGCGCGCTAACTAGGCGTGGGAACAGGCAACGCATCCCCAGGGCCACTACCCTGGTTGCAGGTGCTCAAAAACAACTGAAAACATCTAGCTAGCTGCAAACCTGGTCTGAGTTGACAGCTTTCTATAGATGAGCTCACTGACCTGTCCCTCTTGCACCCACATGCTGTTAGGACCTGGTAGTAGTGGTCAGTAGCCATGGAAAGGAGGCTTTCACATAGGGACTGAGTCTAAACTGAGGCGAAAATAAAAGCAAGGTTATGGGATTTTCCTTGGATTTGCAAAATGTAGGTGGAATGCAACAAGAACATTTTGTAGATCAAATTCTGGTCCTTGTCTCCCTGCACCTCCCCTGTCTGTTGGTGAGAGCATCCTCAACGTCCACAGGGACACCATGGTACCAACTTGCCTTGCTGGCATGACCAGTTTTGTGCTATCCTAGCCCAGGATGCAGGGTAGATCAAACAGCTGAGCACCTACCCAGCTCCTTGCGCCAGTCTAGCGCCCCACAGTGTGCGGTAGAGCAACTCTGTAGCTGGCACGACCTGAACTAGCTAATTACACCCCGCTCTCAAGCCACACAGACATATGCTGCTGCACAGATCGCAGGAGCTTCTAATTTGGTACGCAATTTCTGTTACTCATTATTGAGTCAAGGTCGATTTCATTAAGCAGTTTTTCTAAAAACACAAGCTAATAGTGCATGCAAAGTCTCGGGAGAGTCCATAAAAGGACATCACTGGGAAAAAAAACCATACACTTATTCCAGGCTGTTTCATGGACTTTTTCACCACGGCTTGTTCAACAGGTGCACAGCAAGCCAAAAACCAGGGACCAGAAAACTTGTCCTGTATGTGGATTGATCTGAGGAGAACATCTGTCTCCAATTTTTCAGTTAAGCGAAACTGAGTTTTAATTTAATAAAAACTGTTTGCCTATAACCACAAATAAAATTGTTCAAGGTTGGATGAGTTTAAAACCAGAACCTGGCCCCTATTCAGCAGCACGTTATGACTGCTTTAGAGAGCTCCAGGGCAGAAAATCTTTCCATTTTCACACAGCTGCCAAGACTCAAGCGCTAAGAGCAGGAATGAAGCATTGTATCAGGCTCCAGAAGCTAAGCACGTAGGGGTCATGGGCAATATTTACATTAACAATCAACATTGCTTGTGTGAGGGCCACAGCAGAGTCTTCAAAAACTAAGCATCCCCTAAGGGCAGCTGTTTTGAAGTCAGGTTGCATCAGCCATGTGGGCGACTCTGGCCTTATACAGTCAACGTGACGGCCCACGACGGATTTCAACGTGGAGCACAGCCTGGCTCCTTCGCCCTCTCCCGGTCCTATCATGCTCTTAGCTGTCCTAGAATAAGCACGGGGACACAGCAAGGCCGAGCATATTGGCATTACATTGCTGCACAGGGTAAAAGAAAAAAAAACAGGGGAAGAAAAAGATTCAGCACCGCAGACTTATTGAATTAAACATTATTGCGGCTAACGCAATCAATACGCTATTGATCGTATTATCCATATCAATATTTAATTCAATTAAAAGGCTCCCAGTTTGCTTTCTTTTTTAATGTTCTTGCAGATCTTTTATGCTGCAGAAAAAAAGTTAAATTTTGCTACAGACCATGATCTCCAGCTGGACTAGCGCTATATATGCAAGGCCTTAGCTGCTCTGGGTTTCATTTGACACCAGCTGCTCCAACTTTGTCCTTCCAGAAGAGCAAGAGAGAAGCGTTTCCCTCATCAGGCTGACACCAGTAACCCAGGGCAAACCCCGCACAGACACCAGGGCTCTCTAAGGGAAAGCAGAGTAGTGCCCAGGGCAATCAGAAAGCCTCACCTTCACATCACAATTGAGCCACAGCTGACCGCTGACCAAAGCGGTGGTCTCCCATCTGCTCCCCCTCCCCAAGTACTTACCTGATGCTTCAGAGAATTAGTTCAGCTTGCTAAGCTAGCAGGAAACAAACCTAGCCCACTTGGCTCAAGAAATAATTAAGCTTTTACCAGTCTAGCAAGCTGAAGACGACTGCCAGCTTGGCTGCCATTTCGTATCCCTCTTGCCTTACGGTTGGAACCCCCTTCCCACTGTACGCGCGGTCAGAGCACGGGCTTGTCAAGGGAAGCGCCGCACACGTTTGTGCGGCGCTCACCATCGCACAGCGCCGCTCCTCGGCGCGTTCAGCGCAACTGAATAGAAACGGCACCAAAATAAAGTCGGGCCTGAGAAGGGGCTGCTCCGCTTTACAACTGCGCGCAGGAGGGAAGAAACCGTGCCGCTGCTTCTTAAACACGCCTTGACGTCCAGGGCAGTAGATACCGTAACGCAGCTATCAGTGACTCTGCACGGTTAACTTCTCAGAGCTGCAGTGCACAACACCTCCCGCGCCCACCGGTGCAAGGCATCGCCACCCCTGCCGCATAATAAAACCACGGGCACCAGCCGTCCCATTACCTGCCGCTGCTTCAGCGTCTCTGTTCGGTGAATGACATCGGCCTCTCACATATGCAGCAGGAGCCGACATTTCTGTTCCTTCATCAGACTAGACCTCCTGCCGGGAATTAGATTGAAGCACAGAAGAAAAAAAAAATGCATCTTCTCCCTAGAAATAAAGGGAAAGTGGGAAATTTCCTCCTCTTCTCCCCATCTGGTTGCATACAAAACGTTCTCCTGCTTTTAAGGGTAATTTAGCACTAGCTACACCACTGTTAATTTAAACCAAACAAGTCTGAAAAGATAAAACATGCTGTACTATTAAAAACAGCTGAATCTTCATTTGTTCCATAAGAGAGATTTTCCATTTCCTGACTGATACTATCTGGCCATCCAAAGACATCTTTCTATAGTTTTTAAACTGATATTTAAGCCTGCTTGGTTGCCTTTTGCAAGACAGCGCGGTCTGCGTCTGCTTTGATATCAAAGAGGAAGATTCAAATCTTTGCAAGAAAAAGCAGCCTGGTGGAAAGTACGGAAGAAAGTCGGAAAAATGACACAGAGGCCAAATTGATTAACGACATTAAACCGGCATCAAATTTACCCTGCTTCCAAGAGCAAAAATAGGTTACTACCCAGCACTGAAGTATACCAAAAATAGCTTAAGGGGGGAGGTGGGAAGCCTTGTTCTGTGTTTCATACCTCGGTCCCGAGCAACGAAGATCCCAGGATAAAACTTTGCTGGCAGTGCTGCCCGTTCAGGAGACAGGCCAGAAGGCAAGTTTGCTGTGCAACACCTCTATGGCTCTGCCGAGCTGGCAGTAATAAGTTTTTCCCCCTCCCCTATACCCCCTCGCAGCAAAACTGAGCAATCAAAAATCAGAAGCAGCACAGAAAGCCCAGGCATCCATATGTTTTCCCCAAATAATCCCCACCAACACAGTTTTACAGTGGTCTGTGCCATCCAGACCGTCATCTTTGTCCTGAGCAGGATATCTGCAATATTTTCATTAGCCAAAAGAGCTGATCTACTGGAAAATTATGCCATAAAACAAACTGATCCTTCCAGATGAAATTTGGCCTTAGGACACTGGACAATGCCTCAGTCAGTGGAGTCAAAACTCCGCTCGCTCTTGCGGCAGAGTGGACGAGAGGCTTTACGTCAGGCATAACAAAGTCCGTGTAGAAGCTTTGGATTAAGCACTTGCTAGTACCGTTGTTATGGGAGAGGTGCAAGTCTTTGGACCTTTCCATGCTTGCTATTCATTAGAAAGAAGGATGAGATAAGATAGACGAGCACCTCCCAGATGTGCTAATTCTGCTTTGAGACCAAAAGGAGCTATTGCTGTTTTCTATCACCCGCTTCCCTGAAACACTTGCAAAAATAACGCAACAGCTAGCTCACCTGCGTTACTCTGGTAAGTCCTTTTTAGGGGCCACGCACTTCTTTCTCAGAGGATGCTCACTTCTGAGCATCTCAGACACCACGTGAAGCCTCGAGGCTCAGCAACACAGAAAAGACTTCGTTTTACATCTGGAGGAACAAAGTTCTAAGAAAGTTATTTCACAAGGTGTCTCCACCATCATTACACCTCCTCTGATGTGCCCACCATATAAATATTTCTTAGAAAAGCTAATTATCGAGAGAGAGAAAGAGATTATCTCATCTCAGTTACGTCAGAAAGAGTGGAAAGACGTTTCAGCGATAAGAAGAGCCTGTAAGATTTGTGAAAACGAGCAGTTTAAGACAGAAACATCTAGAAGTACGAGTTATAACTACACTGCCTTGAATCTACCACAACACTGATGCTAGAAAGCAACCTCCATACTCTCACATTTCACTTTTATACACAGCCACCCCTTAAAAAAAAAAAAAACAAAAACACACCCCAATACTGGTTAACCGCCAAACAATCTGCCTTAAACTAGAGGTCACAGCCACTCAAAAAGGTTATAAAATATTGATTAAAAAAAGTAATTATCTACTATTAAGTGACGTCAAGCTGATGTCACTCAGCTTGAGACATTGCTACTGAAAGTGTTAGCAGGTGTCCCAGATAACTAGCTTACACGAAATACATAGATAAATTTCAAAGGAAGTTGCCTGAAAGTCACTAGCCTTTCTGACATCCACAGCATTTTCAAGGGGGGGATTTCAAGAATAATAAGTTTTCATAATCCAGAAGGCAAATCTTGGACCCATACCTCTTTAAATGTCCCATTTATCGATGCTCGTTAATGACACTTTCCCCAGCCTTCAACTATTTTCAGTTCGGAGGAGTTTCCTGAGCTAGCCATGGGTTTTGTCTCTTAAGTAACCTTTAACAGATGTTCTTCAATGAACTCCTCTGGCCCGTTTCAGACCATACCAAAACATACAGCACCCAGAACAGTCTTTGGCTATCAGTTCCACAAGTCCACCCCTATTGCATGAAATAACTCTTCTATTTTGTGCCTGCCTCCTACTAGCTTCCTTTAATGCATCCTTGTTCTTGAACTAGAAGGGACAGTAAAAAAATGATCCCTACGCACCCATCTCCACATGATTCATGGTTTTATAGCCTTTTTTATGAGTCAAAACTCATCCACTGGACTAAGGAACTTGATTTATCCTTAATACAAGCCTCTTTCTAGACACATTTTATTCAGTGCTGCCCCTGCTTATAATGAGCAGCAACAGTTGTGAATAATAAGCAGGGTCTGTCATTGAACTCTAGTTTTTCTACACTTACCTACTGCTTCAGGAGTGATTTTACATCTGCTTCAATTCTGGCAACAAAATCTAGTTATTCCACTCTTTATAAGTCCAGAAGTCTATGCAAGCGGGTTGGACTCAAATTCTGAATCCCTGAAGAGACCTGAACGAGATGAGCCACAGTCAATCTTGAATATACTTCACTTAAAATAACAAGAACTGCTCCCCAGTATGGTTCCACGGGATTCTTAATGTGATTTGATAGTAACTTGGCTTGAAAAATATGACTTGATTCAGAGGAATCAAAGCACATGCGAGCAAAATTAAAAACAAGACCTTAGGACAAATTAAACGTGTGGCTTAAAAATTAACGGCCATACGCTAATGCAGTTTTCAGCTCCCAGGAAAGAACAACGGCCCCAGAAGTGTGTATATCCCTAGCTTCTACAGGGGATAGGCAAAGATTACAGAAGGGTCAAATTCATTTCCAGCACAAAGCAGAAAAGCTGCATTCATAAAACTCTTGCTGAGATTCACTGCTACTTTTGTAAAGAATACTGCAATAGGTATACTGATGCGCTATGAAATGTCAAGTTAAAATGAGCTACGATTGTCAAAATAAATGACCAAGTCCACACACTGACTCAATAGCTTATTTTCTGCTAGTGTTTATCTGCACCAAACCCTTCCTCCCAAAAAAAAAAAAAACAAAAAACCCCATCCATCCCATGGGTTGTTCCATTTATTAGTGAGCCTTGCATTTTTGCTTGGTCACACAGACAAGCAAGTACTTGAGAACTGCATTTAGTGAAGAGTAATGACTCAGTCTAGCCTAAGGGATAGATCAAAGACACTCCAGCACCAAAAGTCTAGCAGATGCTATTGAAAACTATACCTGTTACACGTGAAGAGTATATTTGAGAGTTGTACAAAGGATACTCAAAACTGGTGTAGGATCTTCAATGGCAACAGTTACAGAAAACAACTGTCTCTTACACTGAAGAGCTACTCTAGCAGATGGGATACGCTATCTTCACATCTGTATCAAATTCACATAAAAGCACTTACCTTTTCATCTACCTGTTGAGGTACATATGGACTACTATTCTGCTGCTAAACCCGAGCCATGAGGTACTCCAAAGTGACTGGCATCAGAGGTTTTATTACAAGACTACATACAAAAACATGAACACAGAAACTTGGTTTTACCCCATAACCATCATTCTCATTATGTAATAATCATTATGAGACCCCATCTTCACGTTACGAGTTACAAAACTAGGGCAACACACGAGATACAAGGCCGTTACATGACGTAAGAACACAGAGTTCTTACGAAAAAGAGAGAGAAAGAGCAAAATTCTAACAGTAACTTATTAATTATGAAAGAATTAAAAAATGATTATAGATATGCAAGGATCAAACATCACTCCAGTGTAGCCAGATAAGCTAGTACAACTGTGCAAAAAGTGAAGCATAGTTATTTTCTGTGGTCATTACATTTCTTTTCCCAATAAAGTAACCATGATATCAATCACTTCTACTTACAGTAATATTTCTGATTATTACAGAGAATCTGATACTTTAGAACATCCAGAAAATAGAATCTAATACAAATTATACATTTACAAGTGTGAAGGAAGATGGATCTGGACAGAGCATTACTCTTACTACAAATAACTGAATTTAGATCAAGATTTTTAAAGACAGAGGTTTCAAAACTGTCTACTGTCATATGACTTCAGCCCACTAGTTCTGCTTTAATTTCCACAGAGCTTATCCTATGACACCTTGACAGGAATTTCCTGCAATGCTCAGCTGTAACAAGTTATAAAGAACGTAATGTGTTGTCCAACGGAAGATATGTCTACATAGGCAAATGACTACATTAAAATGCATAAAGTCTTCTTTTTGTTTTTAAATATGAATTTCGCCCTGGCTGGGAGATCTTGATACACACAGTAGATCCTTGCCAGAGGTTAGATGCAAAAGAAATGTGGTCACGCTCTACTGCATATGAAGGGCTGGTTTAAAATCAAGAATGCTATAAGAGGCTGTCTCTTGTAAAATCTTAGTTGCAAAGTATGTCACTGATCATTATACTGAAGATAAATGTAAAATAAAGCTTACTAAATAACTAAAGGCCCATTTTTCAATGCAGTATCTTTACCTCCCTTCTCCACAGCAAGTTCACTTATTCCAACATATCACAGCAATCTTCATAAATCATTTGAAGTAATCAAAGCTCTCCTGTATTCCTAAGTGCAAAAGAGGAATCATAGCTTCACTTTCCCCCAACACAGACCAGTGTTTGCCAGCGTTTTCCAACTGCTCAGGGTTCACCACTTGTAAAATCTTGCTCATGATACAGGGATATTCACTTTATTGGCAGCAGCTGAAATGACATCATACAGTCTATAAGCCAGCTGGAGGGGGCCATCCAGACCTTACCCTGACGAATTTTCTCTGGTTTGAATTTAGAAGACACATCATAGATGACATACTGTGTGCAAAATCTCTGGTCAGAAGTAGGTTCTGCATGGTATGCCACTGTGTTGATTGTTTGCGTCACATCGCTGTCAGGTTTCGGCTGCCGAACCAGAATTTGTCCTCCTGCTGCTTTGACCAGCTCCACGAGATCACTCTTCTGGTGGCGGTTGAAAGATCCCAAAAAATAGAAGTAGCATCCATCAAACAACTTTGGCAGCTAAGTGGACGGGGGAAAAAAAAATAGTGTAAGCACAGATGTTCACAACTGCACACACAGGTAAAACGCCAAAAACGAACAACCATCATCTACAAAAAATACAAAAAAATAAATCAAAACCAGAAGCTAGATCAGTAACTTAGCAAATAAGATCCTCAATATATGTACACAGCCAAGCAAAGCCATGCTTACACAGTAAAGCTTAATGTTCATCTATTTTCCAGAACAACAGGGTTTTGATCCATGACATTCCTAGCTACTCTTACAAAAGATTTAATGAACTTCTCCACTGTAACTCAGGAATTTTCCAGTTAAATATATAAAGCGGTCCTATAATGAAACAGGAAATACAAACATCTGCCTTTTCTTATAGGTCATTTCAACTAGGTTCTAAAGCAGAGCAGTCCAGGGAGGCATCACTTCCCATGCCACAGAGCTTCCCCATGAATGCAACAGTGTTTCCCCTAACAAGGTTAAGGCAACATAGCCCCTAACAGAGAAAAATGACTGCTTCACGGATGCTCACAGTTCTTTCCATCACCTTGCACATAATCAAATTTCTGTACAGGAACACACTAAAATTTTACATCTATTGCACCTGCACATGTGGCACAGGGCAAAAAGACAGGAACCAAAGGTCATTAAGACAATCTGTCTCAAGCAATAAAACTCACCAGCTGTTCCCTGTTGAGCCGGCCTCTTTGTGGGCCACCTTGGATTTCATACTTCTCTTCTTGTTCTCGAACTGTGGTTTGCAGACAGGCTTGTACCCCTTGAACAACAGCAATAGGGAAAGCATCAGTTCAAACTCTCAGGATTATTTTTGAGAGAAGTTCCCATATTTTAACAGAGGCTTGCATTTCCTTTTAGGGACTATCCAGTTACACTAAGATAAAAAGGATTGCCTGCAATACAAAACATTGTATAAATATGGCAAAGCTTGTCTGCTTTAAAAAAAAAAAACTTTTTTTCCAACTTGAAAAGAATTTACAATAGTTCTAAAAGACGCAAGTTAGGTGGAGAGAAGAAATAGCAAACTAAAATCAGTGCTGTAAACTAGGAATTATTAGCTTTTCCTCTCACCCACTAAAGGTCAAGCACTTTATGTCAAATGTCAGATTTGCCGATCATTTGGAAGCTTAAAGCCAGCGTGTAGAACCAACTCTGCAGTTACAAAATTAGAGTAATTTTTGCCTGATAAAGAGCAATTACAAAGCAAGTACAAAGCTGTTTCTGAACAGTTATGGACTCAAATAACAATCAGATGGGATTTCAAGGTCTCCAAGATCAGCGCAAACTGGAAATTTAAACCTTAGTTACAGAAATGAATGCCACTGTTACACTATCGCTGCATAATGAGATTGCCTTTAAAAGTCAGCACGGTTTTACCTTGTTCTAAGGCTAGTTATTTTCTCCCCATCCAGAACGCGCTGATGCTAAGGTATCTCCACCATTAGTGAAACACACTACCTGACCTGACTTGGAAAGAGAAATTGCTTTCGTCACCCATCCAAGGATGAAACATTTTGCCTGCACATGCAACGCACTCATTAATAAAAATTACCCGAGAAAGTCTGCAAAGCTGATGTTGGAAACAGTTCATGAGGATTAAAGAGAAAAAAGGAGTACTGACTAGCTGCATACTACAACACTACACACCTCCCTCCACATACAAGTATCAAGTAGAGTATCCACACCTCTTAGTCAATTCCTTCAACCAAAGTTAACAGGAACTTATACAAAACTTGAAGGGCAACCTAGTCATGTATTTTCTGGAAAAGTAACTTACACATTCATTGACAACAGTACTGAATACTGATAAGGTACTCAAGGTACTCATAACTCAAAAATAAATCAAAGTTATTCAAATAATTCCTCCCCCCACCTTTTTTTTTTTTTTTTTTAAAAAGATCACTAGTCAATAAGATTTCCTCTGTTAATTTGCTTCTAACTTATTCTAAAGCTATTATTTCCTTCCACGAAAATGCAGATGTTAATAGGTACAACTTACAATAAAGGAGAAGCCATGTCATCTAGTCTTAAAAACAGAACCATCCATTCATTTTGAAGAATATGTTTTATTTCAATCTGCCATCTAAAGCTCAATTTCAAGGATTTCTGCTACAGAACTGAGGTTTTTTGTTGTTGTTGTTGTTGTTGTTTTTTTTAAATAAGCTGGGTACATCACAAATTGAGCAGCTAGTGCCAGCATCAGTAAATGGAACAAATTTGATCTGAAAGTAATAAAAGGTTGAGTGAATGCAGAACACTATGATGTCTTTTTGTAGAGTTACTTCCCTGAAAAAAAGCTAAAGTTAAGTCATGAAAGTAACTGTAATGTTAGTGGGATGTCCGTTTTAGCAGAAAATGCAAAATACATTAAGTCTGTTTGGCATACATAAGTCTGTCCCTTTCCCACTGCCAAGTCCTCCAAGGAATTTGTGCGCCAAAGTTCATCATTACATGTAATAAAAATCGTCCAAGACAGCAAAAGGAGAGACTCATCTAGATGTATCCTATTTTCACACCATCCATAAAATCCACACATTAAACGTGCTCTCTAAGAAAAAAAAAAAACAAACCCGAAACAAACATGCAAACAGACCATTTGTATGGTAAGTGTTTCCATGATCAGCATTCTCATTAATTTTAACTTTTCTTAACCAACTAGAATCAGAACAGAGCTGTCTTAACAGCTTTGTGGCAGGTACGCTATGTGTTCCAGATAGGATAAAAAGCCTTGGATGCAAGTTTTCAGTGCCCAGATGTTTTCATAAATGCGTTAAGAGATGACATTGGCAGGCCTACACACTTCTTTGTGGAGCAGCAGACTCCAGGTATGTTTCTTGGTGATGGAAGAATAGCATATTTGCACTTCCAGAATGTATTTTTCATGGAAGATGTAGAAACAGAACTTACTCCGACTCACGGGTCCCGTCACATTTGATAGATAAGAGCAAATGCTTGTTGGGACCATTAGGCTCAGGGACTTTTCAAGCTGCTTCTTCTCTAAGGCTTTGTCTGCGTGCAGGTAGCAAAGGGGGGGGGGGGAAGAAAATCGCTACAACCCTTGAGGTCTGCAGTGGTGCTTGAGACTTTGAAATCCTTCGAGGCAATTTTACTGTCAACAGCACAATGACTCAGTGGTAACAGTATCAGCGCTGAAAGAGACAGTACAGACAGGGTAAGAGCAGGAGAAGAGCATTAGGAATAGAGAGGTGAGGCAAGTGGCACGTCACATGTCATCAGAACCATCGTTTAGCTGTACGTTCAAATAATGGCTATAATTAACAACAGATGTTTGAGGAAGGTGCTTACAACCCTGAGGTGAACAAGGACGGAATAAACTGTCCACAGGGGAAGGTTTCCTACTAGAAAATAGGAAGAAGTTATTTTAAGTGACAGAGACTAGCATGCAAGCTGCCCATTAAGTGCAGACATTGTTCAGAAGGATTTCTTCCGATTTGTCCATTTCTCCTGCAAAATACAGTAAGAGATTCTGTATTTTCAAGAGTTAAACAATTCAGACATCAAAAAAAGATAACAGCAAAACAAGAGGGAAATTGTCTCCTGTTGTCATATTGTGAAGAAAAAAAAACCCAGAAGCACAACTTGAGCCCTCTAATTCATTATGCATACCTCTAATTAAGGCACTTATTTGCCTATTCTCCGCTCATCTCTTTCTCCACGCAAAACAGTGTCAAATCACTCTAGAGCACTAATTCTGCACTACTGCCTTCAGATGTAGTGACTCCAATTAGATACAACAGTCTAAAGGAGGTTCTCGGACAGCGTAACCGGCTTTCGCTGCATTACGGTAGCGCTGGGAAGCATCAGGGCTGATGCCAGCCCTCTACCATGCGACTAAGAGATGGTACAACCACCACAGAAAGACCACGGATCCATGTGCTAAAACCTCCCCATTCAAAATAGGAGGCGTACAGACAGATGATTAGAGCATACTGTGGGGCTGCCTTTTTTTTTTTTTTTTTTTTTTAAAAGATACAGTTAGGGCTTTTATTTTCTGTGACAACTTCCGAGTGCTAAACTAAGTTGATTCAATAAAGCCCAGGTCTTTTTGTTGAGTAGATGCCATTAGTTTTAAAAGCTACTAATACGTACGAGTGGCTGGATAACTTGGCAGTTCCCTTTTTATATTCTCTCCCCCACACTTAGCGTCATCCTGATTAAGAGGATCCATAAAATGAAATAAATTGCTATAACGTACACAGAGGTGTATCACTCAACTACCTTTAAAGGGACATTTTCAGAAGCTCTGCTGACCTCACGCTACTCCTATTTAAGTCAGGGGTGCAGCACCCTTTGACTCCAAATAGGAGGCATGTTAAACTGATTCCCAGCACTCCTGAAATTATAGACTGTCATCTGTTAAACGCCGTATTGAAAAGCCACAAGTGAGAAATTGATGCCAAGACAACAGTCAAATGAATAAACTGAGAGGAGCATTTTGCTATTACTTAACTAAAAAACAATTATCACACTGCGAATACTATGCTACTTCCTCTCTAAAATATGTCATATTGGACATCTTAAGTACTCATAAAAAAAATCCAATCAGAACAAGACTGATAACCCTGGAAGGACAAAGACACCCCTAAAGGAGTTTTCACAGGTCAAAGGGTAACAATGACAGAAAACAAAAAAGTTCAGGAGAGTAAGCTTTCTTTTAAGAGTACGGCTAAAGTTGAGCAGGGCATAGAAACCATTATATTACTTCTCAACCTAGCAGTCTAGGCTTTCTTCACAGGTAGACCAGACTAGAAATCTGCTCAGGTTTGTTACCAAATGGAATGAGACCACTTTCTAGTCAGGATCAAGAAATTTCTCGATACTATGTCATTAAGAGCCATGGACCCGACGCGTTTGAGGGTGATCAAATTTACTCATTTAACACGTTCTCTTCCCTGAGGGGAAGACTGTGATCGTTGTAACTACGCTTCAAAGGCCCTCCAGTTTAATCACAGTTGCTGGATCAGTTACCTGCAAAAGGGTAAGACTCACACCAAGACAAGGGTTGTTCTTCCCTTCCACGTGGACCAGAGCCGTTCTGCAATATGCAGTGTACATGTGCAAGCACTCATTAATAAAAGCTTACTGCTAGCCTAGCAAAGGACCACGCTGGGATGAGACCACAGATGCGGAAGTGTCATGTAAGGTTCTTCCTAGAAACAGGGAGTATTAAAAGTTAAAACGTCCTCTTAAACAGCTCATTTCACACTAGCACATTGTATAGGTGTAAGCAAGATTGTCTGCACCAGATTCTAGCAAAAATGGAGCCTGCATTAAGGTCTCTAGGAAATACTGCAGGAAAAAGTTTTTAGCTTACTACAATTACTACAATGTTTAGCTTACTCCACATTTGGCACCAAGAATACCGTTTCTCCCCGCCACTGGCAAGAGCAGTAACGCATCACTGCTTATACTGTTCCTTATTACTTCACTAAACCACTTCCGCTACCTTCTCTCCTTCCAGTACATAAGGAGCAAGCAGGTAAAACGGATGCCCACTCCAGCAGTACCATTTATTGGCCTTTGACAAAATTGGACATACTAGTACTGGAAAAGAGAAATCATTATTTGCAAAATTTATCAAGATCAGAGCCCTATAATCCTTACTCATGCAAGTCTTACGGTTTATAATGAAACTAACAGCATCAGCAAAAACAGCATATATCAGGTGAGGTACAGAAAGAACCAGATGCCAAGAATAAGTTGTAATCACTCACAGATACCCAGAGGCAGCTCTCAGTAACTCAATTAGCCTTAGTGGAGTTTTGCTGGATTTGCATTAATAAGGCAAAGAGCAAAGGTTAGTCCCCAAAATCTTTTAGAACAGCTGAGAGTAATTTAGAAGCACAAGATAGCAGCAAAGAAGATAAAACACTACACATCCAAGGAGGATGCAACCGAGACAAACTTCCTTGATTCACTCTGCACTGGGTTTATGCAGACTGAATAAAGCCCAATGAGATTATTTTCCTAGAAAAGAAGGAAAACTGGTCTGAGAGAAAGCCTTAGAGGAATTTGGCAAGACTAGCTTCAGACCGCTTTCATCAAGAGTACTACTGGTCTCTTTAAGAACAAAAGGTTTTTTATACTTTTTTGCAGGCTGTTTTACTCTCTCATATGCTTATAAAGTAACTCCAAAATCAGATTTTTGTGAAATGAGGTAAAGATCTCATTTCGTGAGACAAAAACGGTCTATTTTTCCAACACAGGGAACTGCCACAGGGTGCTGCAGAGACTAAGGTGAATCTCCTTAGAAAGGGAATTGACAAGGGAATTCAGGTGATGGTTATCAAACATGACAGACCAGATGCTTAGGAAGCCCTTCAACACTGATTGCCAGAAGCTAGCAGTGTGCAATATGAAAATCATTACTTTGCTTTAATAACAAAGTATCTTTTCAGTAAGGAAGTAGTTCTTAAACCACTATTGCCTATAGCTATTCTCCTGACTGATCATCAAAATGACTGGAGGTAGCCATTCCTAAGGTGCAACGGTTAGGTTAACCTTCATGAGAAGTGATCATCCTCATTCTTGATCCTGTTGCATGCCTTTAAACTAATGAGATCACATTCCCCATCTTTTCCTCTACAACAAGCTTCCTAAACATGAGGTTTTCTTCAAACCAAAAATGAGTTAAAACAAAAGAACTCTAAGAACGAACTAACTTCTGGACTACACAGAACAGAGAGAACCAGGTCCTGGCAACATGGTCTCCTTTTCCTCCTATTTCAGTCCATCCTACTCAGCTCTGCAGAGCAAGGCAAAAATCACGTCGCAGCCATCCTCTCCCCCATTTTCCGCTCTGCAAATCCCAGGAGCTTCATGGTCTAGAGCTCTGCTGGCTTTAAAGGGAAGCAGTCTCTCCCCTCCTCTCCAGGAGGTGCAGCGACAGTGGGAGTGCAAGAGTTCAACACTACAGATGTGACACATTCCCCTCTGCTGTACAGCCAATACAACAAGAAGATCCCCTCCACCACCCCAAGATATTTCTACCAACTCTGACAGAACTGTGGGTCCTTCTGTAGAAGGATGCAGTTAAAATAAGTCTCCAACTGCAAAACGAATGTGGAATTCCACTGACCAAAAGTTTTAAGTTGTTTTAAGGAAGGAAAGGCTTTACTAAGCGTCAGATTCTTCTCTAAAACATATTTATGCGTGGAAGAGACGGCTCAGCCTTAGAAGCAGTCAGCTCACAAACTGGCTTTGCCCTTCTCTTGTCTAATAGCCCAAACAAGGACGGGTATGTTGCACCAAGAAATTTGGAAAGATTTTTTTTGCCATGTAACATCAGTCTTGCAATCTGCTGGCCCTTCCAGTCATCTCCCTGTTGTCTCGAGTCCATATAGGAAAGGCACGATTTTTTGCCTTCTTGTAAGTGATCAGAGCTGAACCAGTGAGGCTGCTTCTTCCTGCATCAGTTTTCCCTTACCTGGGGCGATCAGACACTCAAGAGTTCTGCCAGGTACTTGGCTGCAAAAACTGGTACAAGCTTGCTTCAACGCATATTGTCACCGAGATCGTTTTTCTTCCCCTGCTTTAGCAGATGATATTCAGAGTTTATGAAAAAACAAAGCTGAGAAGCTATTAAGGATTTCTGCTGGCTTTACTTACACTGTTCTTCTATGATCTATAAGAAGCAGAGGGGAAATACAGTAATACCCGAACCTTTGTCTCGGCCTACTCGCCGAAGGATAATGACATGCTACTTTGTGCCCCTATTACAGTCCCAGAAATAATGAAGGCAATAAAATAATGAAAGCAATGAAAGATATGGCCAAGGGCAAGGAGCACAGTGACAATGGTGTCTCTGTTGAATTCTACGCTGCTCTGAAAGTGGATATATTGCTGACACTGCACCACATATGGAAAATATGGAACTAGCAACCAGTTAGGTGAAATTTTTCTGCTGTAAAGATCTAACATCGCAGAGTGGTGATATCCTTTCATCCTAAGCTTCTAGCACAAGACAAAAGGGAACCCTCAAAATGGAAGTGTCTCTAAAATTTGGAGGCCTCATGCTTAGCTCAAGTTCTGCTGGAAAACTCCTCATTACCTCTTTATTGACACTGAAGGATGCTATATCTCCATGCATAGACACATAAGCTGCAGCACCACAGAATTATACATAAAGATTCAGGCAGAAGGAGGAGATTGCTTTTTAGAGAAACACAGCATGAAAGCCTACTGTAATGGAAGGGTTAATCTGATAAATACAGACTTTAATGAAACACGTTTTTCCAAGTATGCAACATCTTTTAAGAATTGGAATGATTACACAGGCTACAGCTTTAAGAATAGTCAAATGCAGCTTACTTGGTAAGAAAAAAAATTAAATATTCGCTTGTATGCATAGTCAGCACTTCAGTAACTGCTGAAGAGAGCTTTGTTTTTTTCCAAATAATTCACTGAAGTTCTTGAACATGAATTTCCTTTGAGTGAACGGTTTAGAACACTGAACTACATGAAACTCTCTTCTTTCAACTTATTTGAAGAGGCTTTGACAGGAGCAAGCCAGAGTACGAACGGACTTTTGGAAGCCTGTGTCACATTTAAGCAGACTTCTCCAAACAGAAGCCAGGAAGTCATGATAAATAAAGAGAGAAAGTATGGAAAAGAAAAGCAAAGACCTCTTTTCCTAGACAAATGTTCCATCAGCAGGAGTCCCATTATTCGTTATAACAATCTTTAACTTGTAACGACTCTGAAGAAGACTAATAACAGACTGGTGGGAACAGATGGAGTGGTGCTGTTAATTATAGGCACTTAGCTGCATCAGACCCCATGAGTTATTACTAACATTTCCCACTAGGGAGGGGAATCACTTGCTTTTAAGAAGTATGTTGCTTACTAAGCTGGGAACATTACCAGACAGGAGTGTACTAATCAGTACTCTTAACAATTCAAGACAGAACTCAACTGCAAACAAAATATATGAAAATACTCACTAAACCCTCACCGCCCCCAATCTATTTTCCTCCCCCAATCTCGCTTCTAAAAATAAAGTTCTTCCACAAGGATTTAAACTCAGCTCTCACTAATTTAATCTCCCTACTACTCAATGGAAGAAAGCAACAAACCTTTACTGACAGCATTAATTTTCCTAGCATCCGACTAGCAAACAGATAAAATGAAGTAAAGGAAAACAGCCCTAGCGTGCATGATGGAAGGCACGCAGACCTCCTGAAGGGGTTGTAAGTAGCTTTAAGCCAAGAACCTGCATCAAAGTGATTCAGCACAGAAACAGATGTTTCCGTCTTCGCTAAGCGGGATACGACTCCAGACCACTCGAACGCTCCCTTTCCTATTACACAACCTAAACGTCAGTTTGAGGTCCGAGTTTCATGCTGCATCCCCACAGCCCAACAGAAGACTAACCTCTCCTCCCTTCTACTTGTCAGCAAAGTATCCGAAGTTACTAAACCCTCTGCCTGCTTGAGCATAATCTGTATTTCTCCGTGTTATATATTCAACAAGAAGTTGCTTTTGCTTGTAATCATCACGGTACAAAGGCAACACCAAGTTTTCTTGTTGCGAATGCTTGTAAGAGTTCAAACAGAAGCTTTCGTAGGTGATGCAGAAAGCATCTCCAAGAGGACACCTATTCAAAAGGCCCTTTCAAAAAAGCAGTAAGGAACAAATTATTGGCTATCAGGAAGCCAAATGACTCTCTGAAAGAGTGCAGTTTTCAAGATCCTGAAGGTGTGCCTTCTACGAAAACCTGCTACGCCCCTTAGGTGCTTTAGGCAATGCCTTTGTAACATTAATGACGGTAGAAATTTTAGATCCTTAAAGAATCCTTATTTTCTGCTAGCTGAATGAACGTCAGGAAACTGGAATGAATTTGTGAATTCTTCCATCGATAATCAACCCACTTGCGGTGTACTCTTTAGCTAAAAGGACTTAGCCATAAAGGTCAAGGGGAAGTGATGGCTTTTACATCCACTGTGAAAGCAGGTACTAGGGAAACACATTAGAAAGATGAATAAAAAACCAGAACTTGGGATAGAAGTTCTCAGAACAACTGTGCAGCAAAGCACACACTATACAAAACACTAAAGCAGACCGCACGGCAGATAACATGACAACAGCTACGTGCTAGTTGGGGGATGCTATACAAGTCATCACCCCTTGGAGGTTATTTTATTTGAAGAAATACAACCTGCAGAGCTTGCACGTACAGAAACAGGTACTGATAGTTGCACATTTGTTCTGCCCATGCTTTTAGATGGATGAACAAGACGGCTATACCTGGCAGCTCATACCTGTGACGGCACAGAGCCGGTAACAGCACAGAGCTGGGGCAGCTTTCTCAGCAGGAAGCAAACGTAGGAAGCGCAAACAGGGGTTGTGATCAGCGGACAGCATTACTTTTGCTGTAACTTCTAACATCCAACAGATCTCAGCTTATATGTAGACAGGCAACAGCTTACCTTTCTACAGGCACTGACCACGTACCCCAGGCAAGCAAAGTCTTCCTAACAAATTCAGTGGAAGCTACACACACAAGAAATTCAAGAATTTAACGTGTTCTTCCCTCCTCTCCCAGGAGATTCACCATAATCTTCCAAATCATGCTTAATATAACAATGAGCAAATTCATTCTCCACTGATACACGGGGTACGACCTACTCCATGCATCTAACAATGCAACACACACGTTTCTTAGAGGAGAAGTACTTATATTTAATCAAAATTCTTGTCACTCATGAGATGAAAAATACACACTTCGTGTTAAGGGAGCATCAATATTAGGGCAGCTGGTGAAAAAAAACGGAGAGAATTTTCTCAGGAAGTCCATCCACAAATTGGAAGGGGGGGAATTTCATATATTTAATACTTACATTCAAACTTGAGGACCCAACATCCAGTCAGAACAGCCATCATGCATTTGACAGTACTTGGAATTGGAGCATCAGGGATAACAAGGTGAGTTACTAGAAGAAAGATTATATGAGGACTAAAAGCCCATAAAAATCAGAACCATGCGCAGCTGAAAAGCATCAATCGCCACATACAATAAACAGGCCATAATTATTTAGCAATCACCCCTTCCAGTACAAATATGATTTTTGAGTCTCTTTTTTAAGAAGAGATATGTCTGCAGAAGGGCCATTAGAAATTTTGTGGCTTTTAACATATACTTGCTGTGAAAAAGTAAAGTCATTTTTACAGTTCCAAGCTTACACTTAAGTCTTCGAAAGCAAGCCTAGGTTTATGGGGCAATATTTTTCTACCCTTTTTTAATTATACTTAACTCTGTCAGGAGTTTTTACTATTCATTTCAGTGCTTCAGCATAAGACTCACAGAATGCAACTCACAACTTTGGAGCAGTAATCAGGGTATGGAGGGAACAGGGGAAAATTACCTCAGCATTTCCTTCCTTCATGAGCAGGAGCAATACCCCAAAGAAATAAACTAATAGCATTAAAACGCGGGATTAAGATAGTGATCCCAAAACAGAAAAATACACCCAAGCCCTGTAAAATGGGTCTCCATCATCTTAATAAAGAACAATAATGTTTGAAGGAAGGTGGCAGGTGAGAAGAAAGTTGTCAACTTATAAACAGTGACACACTCGGAGGGTGCAAGACTCGCTGTGTAACGCTCGATTCTAGAAAATAAAAGCTTAGAGGATGCCTTATATGTCAAGGGACTTTAAAGTCAAGTCTTAACACTCCTTCCAAGAAGTGTAAAGAGAATAGGTCTTTGAGTAGTTAGGGGTTTTAAATAGTAGACGTAGCATCAAACTGCTCGCTTCCCCTAGAAGTCTCCTGCCTCAGTAAGCAGCCAGGCAAAAGGATGCTCATGTTCAGGTCTGCAGACTGCCTCCTCGGACTCGGGGAGGAAACAGGCCACTGAAATACAGCTTGCTTTTTCCTCGCCTCGCCAGACCTTAAAAAGAGGCTCTCAAGAGGCTCATACAGACAGCGGGGCAAGTCCCAACAAACAATCAGCAGTCATTTTTTCCTGTGCCTTTCTGCAAGAGAAGCGCATAAGTGTCTTATTATACATGCAACACTACACACCTTCATTCTACTACTGCCATAAATAATTCAAGGATATTATTAGGAACGATAAAAAAAATTGTTGCAGCTAATATCTTAACAGATAAAGTGCAGAAATGTAGTTGCTTATGGTACTTGGAAAGAAATATTTCAACAAGAGTACCTACCTGTGCTGTTAAATTCAGTACAGCTTCGAGCTTTCAAAATTGTTGCTAGTTTGTTCAGCAATTTCTGTTGCGCTGAATTAAGATTGCTCCCGAGTATACCAAGAGGCCCTTCCCTTGGCTGGCTAGGGCTCATTGGCTGCATAAAAAACACACACACACACACACAGAAAAAAAGAGTCCTACATAAGCTGAATGTTCAGGAACATAAAGAAAACAACTAATCTGTTTGACAGTTTTATTAAATATAGAATAAGCATTTTGAAAAACAATTCATGGCAAACTTAGTGGACAGGGTTCATAAATAAATCTATATATAACAAACTAGCTCTAGAGTGAGAGTTGACATTATAGGTACTTTGCTTAGTTTATGGAAGGTGCCAAAACAATTTTTGTGTATCAGTTATTAAGAAAAAGACTAGCGTGCACACATGCAGCTAGCTGAGTGTTCTGTGAACAGCCATGCTGACTGTATGTTGGAGGAGAAAAAAATTTCTCAATGTAGTAAAATCTCCTGCTTTCAGCAAAGCAGGATCAATAGACATACTATCAATATGTTGAATAACCTATATGTTTAAGGCCTGTATTTCCTTATACTAAAAAGTCTCTAATACATTGCCCTGAAAGTAATGAATGCTTAAGGTTTTTATGCAGAGATATTATTAATGCAAAGTAGGAGCTGCTTGCTTAAATTTTATCCCAACAAGGATGCGGTTACTTCCCAACTCCTGGGTCTTGGTAAGTAGTCCCAGGCCCCAGCACAAAGACATACCTTTGAGACCCAGTTATCTTCAGATGAGCCTCAGACTGGGGATCAAGTCACCCGTAAGAGCCAGTAACCATCCACAGACACACACATCCCCTAGCAAATGCAAAATCTAACTTTGCTGGCTTGCAACAGAAGAGCTGCATTACCTTGCATTTGCTACAGTCGAGAGGAACAGTTTAACACGCTCTTGCCAATTTAGTTGCACTAGTTTGCTTTTGGCCAATGAGGATCTCATTACCTCAAAGAGGAAGAATCATAACAGGCTGTATATCCTGAAGCAGAGTAGGATGCTTAAAATAAGCCAGCTCAGTTTAATCATCGTTCATTAGGAAGCACAAAGCATTTGATACACGCTAACTTGTTGAGTCCGGATAATCTGATACTGCTTACAAGTCCTCAGACACCTTTGGCAAAAAATTAAATATGCTCTTTTCAGCTACTGAATTAACATCTTCATTGTTGGGCAAAGGAAGATACTGGAACAGCCCGCTGAAGACACACAAAAAGCACCTGGAGCAAAGACTGCCACAGCTTTCAGCCAGTTTGGCGAACAGAACAAGTTTAGGTATGCAGAAAAAACAACAACCAATAACAAAGCTCAATTAACATTACTTCTGGAATAACACAACATAGTAGTTACTCTCCTTTAACAAAGCAGCACTGCAAAAAGCTCCCTTTGTTTTCCCAGATAAAGCCACTATAACACAGAATATCACGGCATGCAAGTGTCCTGCATACGTTCCAGAAACATTAAGCTTCAACGTTTTGTCCAAGTTAGCTTCCCGACTGATTCTAAGCCTCCCTGTAAGGCAGGTGATGTACTCTACTTAAGTCTAAGCCTTCAACACTTACAGGATGAACTTACGTTTTTAAAAAAAAACACACTCACCTCAGAGGGTTGGCTAAACGAAAGTGATGCGTTCCTCACTGGCAACGTTAGCACAGACTTCATCTTTTCACTTTCTGCATAGTCCACAGGCCGCAAACCAGATATATTACTGGCAAAACAAGCACAGACGGATTTAAGTAAATAAAATGTGACTTGATTCTCAACTAACTAGGTGCATTTGCTGGGTGGTTTTTCTCCCCCACTTTCTTATTAATATGCAATTTCAGCTAAAACATACAAAGCTTCAAGTAAGAACTGCATGCAAGACAGATGGATACTGAATTACAAGCTGCTGCATTCAGCTGAGGAGAAAGATGTTCAGAGCAGCATGTTAAGTTAAATAAACTATAGCCCTTGTTAAACTGCTTTGAGATGCACTTTGATATCATTCACAGACCCAGAAATTTCACCTCTAATCTTTCACCGCAGTCACAGAACCAAGAAAATGCATTTCAACTCCAAAAATAAACACGCATTCTGCATCCGAACCCACCAAGTGTTAGGCAGCAGCCAAAGGAAAACATTCGCTAAAAGCCAAAACACATACTAAATAACAAGTTAAGCCTTGGTAACACGACCCTTTATGAGCATTATCGCCATACTCCTCGTCCGCTTCCCTACGCGCCTGAGCTTTGCGTATATCAACCCAGACGCAGAAAGCACACTGCCAAAACCTGCTGCTCTACCCCCGTTTCAGCTAGTGTTTCCTTTACTTCTCATCGGGCAAGCCAAGCGCAGAACCACAGGCAACTGCAGATCTATCAGCGAGGCCCATTCATTGGGCAGCTCTTGATGGCTAACCCTTTGGCCTTCAAAGACGCCTCAGAAGGTCCTACTTACTGTGTTAAACGTTTGAGCTTGACACGGTTATGCTTGTACTGGAAATACTATTTGCCTCCTACTCAGGAATCGTGACTCCCTCCCACGCCCAGAAGTGGAGTGTGTGTCTTATATTCCTCCAAATATCATTCCACAGAACAGGGAGAGCCAACTCATTCAGCTTTTAGTTGGCTTGGTAATTTCGTTGATTACCAGTCATATAACACGTATCTCTGAACGTTGTATCTTC
This sequence comes from Struthio camelus, assembly GCF_040807025.1. Classification (NCBI taxonomy): domain Eukaryota; kingdom Metazoa; phylum Chordata; class Aves; order Struthioniformes; family Struthionidae; genus Struthio; species Struthio camelus. The sequence goes on along the minus strand of NC_090947.1, from coordinate 5,210,928 downwards.
CAACATAGGCACTTTTCTAGTTAGCAGATACGCGTCGAGATCCCTTTCCTCCCCCATTCATTCAACACCAGTCAGACAGACGTGGTTTGCTATAAACACAACATTGAGCGCAGCCGTGACTTATTTCCCCTTTGCACAACTTTGCAGCAGCAGGACAGTAGCAAGGGGAGGAAAACGTGAACCTGCAGAACAGGTATAACAATGGCTGTTAGCAAACACGCTCCTCTGCCAGGACTCAGGGAAGATGCTCTGCTTGCTTTGCCCTTTGCGAGAATAACGGCTGCTCCAGCCGATCCTCTTCTCCCCACCTCCGGCGGCTCTAGCTCTCCAAAGGCATGAGACGACCTGTTAGGAAGGGGAAAGCCTGTCACTGAGAACAAAGCCCGGACTCAGCATCTGCAGCCTCGCAAGCCGAGTCATCAAGACAACAAAGTCTTTAAAGAGGTCAAAAAACAGCTGTAGCTTTGGAGCACTGTCTCTTACTTAACCACACGTCCCTGCACGGAAAGGGAATCGATGATGATTTATAGGGGATTCCACATAAGGCCACAGCCTGAACCAAAGCTCAAATCATTCGGTCTTAACTTTGACTTAACTGGGAGGTTTTGGCCAGTGAAAAGTTGAAAGACGGCTCGGACCCTTCTATGCTCCCGACTGACCACAGCTTGCTGACATGCGCTCTTCGGAAAACAAACGATCCGCAGAAACCACCCCGAGAAGAGAGTCTGGGCTGCAGTCGCCGATGCCACGAGGTCGGCGCCCCCCCAGCTCGGCTGCCTCCCTAACGAGCCAACAGCTAGCATAGCACAAGTTCTGCGCGCGGCAAGATAATTGGGGAAATCTCAGCCCAGCCCTGGCAGTTGCAGCCCGTTAAATATTGTCCTGCTGTTCCCGCTTTGTCGTGCGTCAGCGGGGTAGCTTTTGGCCTGCCTTCAAATAAGGGCCATATCTGACTAACCGCGGCAGGACAGGTCCTTTGAACAATGTATCCAGAGAAACAAATATTAGCTTGCACGCTAACGTCTTTAAAATGCATGGCTGACCTTGTACTAAGAACAGAGCAGGGGGGAAAACCCCCCACTACGCCAGCTGGAGAGGTTGGGGAGTTCTTTCCTCCCTCTCCCCTATAATCAAAACTACAGTGGTGTCCTCGACTGCTAAAAAGGAGAAAAAAAAAGAAAAAATCTCATGAACATTTCAGTTCAGGCCATCACGGTTAAATACAGAATAGTGTCTTTTTGCCAATTAAACTGTACAGAAGGGAACTGCAGCTCCACCCTCTGTATTCACTTAGTTGTGAGGCTTTTTCCCTCCCTTTTTTTTTTTTTTTAAAAGAGCATTTCAATCGCTTCTTACCAGCGCACTGCAAATGCCACCTTGTCAGTCTGCAGTATCCCAGAGCTGGTGGCTGCGCCTACGACGTTAAGGTGCAACGGCTAAACCGCGGCAAGAAATCCAACAGCTCAGGTTTCAAATAAGCCCATCGCTGTTGGGTAAGTGAAAGAGCAGCTGAGACATGAGAGAGAGGAGAGTTCAGGAAGAAAAAAAGAAAAAAAGAGAAGAGAAACAAACCCCAAGACAGGGAACACCCCCAGACAGACTCGAGCACAGTATTTAATTTACCCATCCTGTGCGAAGAATAAGGTCAGAACAGATTTGTTCTTTTTACAGAGGCGCCCACTAACTATCCAAGAAGTAAATAACCATAAATCAGAAAGAGACTTTGTCTTAGTCCCTGCAGCGCCGGTACAGTTATTAGTGCAGGTAGCTGAGGAACCATTTTCGGCACGCAAGAAGTGGCTGTTTTTTAATCCTGTGAACAGGATGAGGGAACAGATAGATGGAGCCACATGAACAGCTGTACCAGCAGAGCTGGGGATATTGTACAGGAACGAGAAGCACAAGCTGCTGCCAAGAAGACATGCTCAGTTCTGTCTTCATTCAGTCAAGCTAAAGAAGAAGAGAAATCTCCCACCTTGTTCAGGATGAAAAAAAGTGAGTTTTCATCTAGTTTCTCAAGCGAAACTAAGCAGGAAATATGCATCAAGTCCCCTCCGACACATAAAGGCAGCGTCTTTAGGAACATCTATGATAACATTTTCCTGCCCCTACTATAGGTCGCGAGTTTTTTCAGAACGGGTCTAAACGCGTGCGACGGCTTAACGAGCTGCACGCTCAAAGACGACGGATGCAGTTGCTTCTGCAGGAGCATGTCTGACACCAAAGCCAGAATACAAGGTCTCTAAAAACACTTCTGTCTACCAGAGCGCAAGTGGGCTTTCTGCAAGTCAATTTAAACATTCAAGAGTCAGATGTATCCTTTGATGCAAACAGTCTCTTATTAGTCAGTCATCAAGGTAGTGAATAGTCGGTGGAGGGCTCTTACAGCTAGAACAAATTCCAATCAGAGCAGAAGGCTGGCTGCGCCGAGAACAAAGACGAGCCCGATGAAGAGCCATGCAACATCATCCGAGTACGACTTTACAGGAGATGACAGGTGACATCTTCAGGCCTGACAGATCAAAGAACTTCTTATGAAAAAAGCTTTAGAGCGAGGATTCAGTTTACAGTGCAACGCTGCTCAAGTCTCAGGTATAAAGCACAGAGTTCACTTGCGGTGGCCGGACAGCGAGAAGCTTAGCTACTTTCTATACGTTTCAGGAAACTTTGAGGAAATAAGGGACGAAACGGAGCGAAGAAGATAAACACGGAGACACCTCTGCCAATTCTTTGGAAGCCCCAAACTTGCAAAGCTTCCGATACAGGCAAAGAACAGCTATAAAACACTTTGTACTCAAGAGTTCTCAGCTGCTCCGTTTTCACACCCAAAGCTATTTACGGCTCCACAGCCGAGCATAAACTAAGCTTTTCCCCAGCCTCAAAGAGAGTTCAGTGCTCAGAAGTCCTGCATCCAGGTCCCAATCCTGTACTGTAACTAGTTCCCAGGTGGAAATCTCTGACCAGTGTTGGACTCGCCAGTCAGCACTCTATTTTGAGTGTGTGAGAGGAAGCAAACTGAACCCATGTAGCCAGAAAGACCAGCTTAGACATCCAAATAGGGCCAGGCTTTGAATTAGCCTGCTGCCGTCAGGAAGTTCAGCATGCTCTTACACTTGGATAGCAAAGTCTTGCACTATCTTGATTCAACTCAAAAAGCAGACAAAATTATGTCAATGCCATGGGCCTAGTGCCTCCTGGAATTACCAGCAGGTTATGATGATTTTTGCCCTATGACATTTGTAACTTGAGACTGGAGTCTATCCCCAAGCTTTCCCACTCAACCTGGGATCGTTCAGAATGGGACTTTGACTACTGAAAGACAACCCACACATCTAAAATGGAAGGCAACAAAAAACAATTTTTACTAATGCTAAACTTATTGTGCACAAAGAACTGGCAAGATAGGCCACTTGAGTGAAAGCATTTGTGAAGTACTGTGAAACTGCAAACACACAGATCTCATTTTTCAAATCACTTGGCTTGCTGTGAAGCAGGGAAAAAAATTCAAGAGGGTGAGCACCTGAGAAAAAGCTATAAAAATATAAATTAGCTATGTGTAGGAGATTAACTTAAAAAACTAACTAGACTAGCGGGACAATTAATAGGTCCACTGGTCCATATAATATTTTCCATTTGCAGTTCATATCTTCCCCAGTCAGTGAAAACTTTGAACAGCAAATGAAGTGCCCCAACTACTAAATCTTGCAGATTTCCAAAAAAAATAGTTTTGCTGAGAAATACATGTACTTGGCATGAGATGCATGTGATGGGTCTCCAAACCTGACAACCTAAATCTGAGCTAGCCTCAAGTCTCAACCCTCTGACAGCTAGGGCTGCACGCCTATCTGCGCACCGCATTGCCTGAGGTCCCTTGAAAAGCGGCTGTACTTGCTCACGGACATGTCTTACATTCCCCTACAACTCAGGGGATCTTACCCGTCTTGTTGCCTCTGCAGTTATAAATACTGTACATCTTAAAAATATTTCATCTTGCACTACCATCAAGTATTGTACTAAATTGCAAAACTACTGCGCTAAACAGGCTATGCAATACAATTCTTCTGCTTTTATTCCAGTAGATCAACCCGTCAAAACACGAGGGACATTAAAACACAAAACTGAGTTAATTCTACAGTCAAAACAGCAGCGAGACAATTTGCTTTTCTGAGGAAAGGCTCATGCAAAATGTTTTAGAGTCCCAAGTAACATTTGAATACTTTTAGCACGTTGACAATTTATTCAGCTTAGCTAGGAAAAAGACTGAGCAACCACAGGCAACTGATGAAATCTTCCCCCCTCCCCCCCCGAGGTAATGAAGAATCACTTTAATATACTAGGATAAAGAAGGCCCTCTCCTGGGCTGAAAGTCAGCTCACCGAAATCCTAAAGGGTAAAAAAAAACCCCAAACAACCCATAAACAAACATCCCCCCCCCCAAACAGGAGAATTAACCAGCCTGGCAAAACTGCTTTGATACAGACTGCATACCTTTAAAGTTGTGCTTGCCTCAGAAACAGTCCTAAGTAAATAAACCTTTTTGATAAGATCCAATTTCTACTCCTCACTGCTCCACTTCTACTTAAGAAACCCTCGTCATAATGCAGAGGTGGGCGGATCCTGTCCTAAGCGCAAGGAGGCCAATTCTAACCAGCCACGTGGATAACACACAACTATAACGGCACCATCTGAAGTGATGACCCTGCTCTTGCCTCCTGTTCTTAAAACTGATCCTCACTCCTCAGGGGTCTAGGAAAAAAGAGCCACTGAAGTAAAGCAAGCGTTTTGTCAGAGACATGACTTTATTATACAAGGGTACCTGCATCCATTGGATGGAAAAGAAATAATAATAAAGTTCCCACATTGAAAAGTGTTTTCCACATTAAGCAAATCCACTTACCTAGACCAATCCAACCACTCCTTTTAATTAGGATAATTACCAGAGGCAGTAGCAGGAAAAAAAAAAGAGATTTGCAAAGTGATGATTCAGGGAAAGTACAGGGCACAATTCAGTGCCACAAAATTAGCAGGGCACAAGAAAGGAGGGAGGGAGCCAGGACACAGGCCCTCCTAAGCCTTGGCCCTTTGTTCTTGTTTACATAGCTTCGTTGTAATGGTTGGAAGAGGTGGGTAAAGGCTTTTCAAGCCTGAACATTTTGCTTGCGTGCCCCCTTCTTATATCTCTCAAGCTCTCTGTGAAATGGAAAAGCCTTTCCATAGCACAGTAATGTTTCGGCCAAAGTTACAGAGAGCCTATAGAAGATTTAGAAACCTCAATTTCGTTCCTCAAGTGGGCAGGGGGGCACCTGGATTTTTGCTAAAGCGTTTGTGGCTCCATTTGCAAGGCAAAGGCCAAGGAAGGCTAAATTTGATCCCAAACACATTTTAAAGAGGAACCTCTTCCTGCCCTCCTCCAGCACCACACACAAAACATAACACATGTTTAAACGTTATTATAAATTCTTACTGAACACCAATCACTTAAGAGCTTTTTGCTATACGCATTTAAAGATTCTTGCTAGACATTCAGCTAAAAAGCCACTTGAGTGCCTAAGGAAAATATATATGACTGCACACAAGAGATTCTGAACACCCTGGAGAATAAGTCAAGAACATGACTTCTTGCCACTTCTAAATGAGCAATTTTGGCTACTTAGAGGTGCTGCAAGAGGTAGCTAGTTTACGGAAACATATCAAAATTAGCAGAGTTGTGACATATTCAGCTGGGCCTTAAAATAGTGTGACATGGGATATTACCTGTATTCAGTGAAGAGCTAAGCCATAACGAGACTGACACAAATCTTTCCTTCAATGATTAAAAGCTCCCCCCCCCCCCCCCAAACAAAAGGTCAGGTTTGTTCATATAGGGCAAACAAAAACAGGTTCAGCTTCATCTCAGTTTGTGAAAATACATGCAATAGAGACTGTAAACCTAGTAAGAGACCTGAGAAGCCCAGTGCCGGCCTTTCCAGATTCTGCTGTGCAAGTCTCCAAGTGCCAAAGTCCTATCAAAGAGTTGCATCAAAGCTGTTGTCTGTGCAATAATTTCAAACACCAATAGAAAAGCAAGAGTGCCACACAACCAGTCAGCGATACCCAAGTGGTTTGAAAACCTTCTGAAGGTGTCAGCTTTTCAAGGCGGTCTTTGTTGTTCAAGAACACAGTGAGGATGAACAACTGATCCTTGTCTTACTTTTTCAGGCTTGAGTTTCTTTACTCCAGTATATTCAAGACTATGCATGCTTTTGCCATGCTTTTCAATAGAATCTTACCTCTGCAAGTTTCAAGAGTGAACATTGAGAGAGCTGCTGAAACGATTAAGCAGAACTTGCTTACCCCTCTTCATGCAGCTGGCAAGGAAATTCACGTCATGCAAAACTTCATCCTACCATCATGCTACTAGGTATACACACCTATTGACAACGTGCACTGGACGCAATTACAAATTGTATGCAGCTCCTGACACAGTGATACTACAATACCTAAAATCATATTTACAGAATCACAGAATCGTTTAGGTTGGATGGGACCTCTGGAGATCATCTAGTCCAACCTCCCTGCCCAAGCAGGGACCTCTAGAGCACGTTACCCAGGATCACATCCAGACGGGTTTTGAATATCTCCAGCGAAGGAGACTCCTCCACCTCTCTGGGCAACCTGGTCCAATGCTCTGTCACCCTCACAGTCAAGAAGTTTGTCCTCAGGTTCAGATGGAACTGCCTGTGGTTCAGTTTCTGCCCATTGCCTCTTGTCCTGTCGCTGGGCACCACGGAGAAGAGGCTGGCCTCATCCTCTTGACACTCCCCCTTCAGATACTTGGACACGTTGATGAGATCCCCTCTCAATCTTCTCTTCTCCAGGCTGAACAGGCCCAGCTCTTGCAGCCTTTCTTCATAGGAGAGGTGCTCCAGCCCTCTAATCATCTTGGTAGCCCTCCGCTGGACTCTCTCCAGTAGGGCCATGTCTCTCGTGTACTGGGGAGCCCAGAACTGGACACAGTACTCCAGGGGAGGCCTCAGCAGGGCTGAGGAGAGGGGCAGGATCACCTCCCTCCCCCTGCTGGCAACACTCTGCCTAATGCACCCCAGGATCACCTTGGCCTTCCTGGCCACAAGGCCACACTGCTGGCTCATGCTTAACTTGTTGTCCACCAGCACTCCCAGGTCCTTCTCGGCAGAGCTACTTTCCAGCAGGTCAACCCCCAGCCTGTACTGGTGCTTGGGGTTCTTCCTCCCTAGGTGCAGGACCTTGCACTTGCCTTTGTTGAACTTCAGGAGGTTCCTCTCCGCCCACCTCTCCAGCCTGTCCAGGTCCCTCTGAATGGCAGCACAGTCTTCTGGTGTGTCAGCCTCTCCTCCCAGTTTAGTATCATCAGCAAACTTGCTGAGGGTGCACTCTGTCCCTTCCTCCAGGTCATCGATGAATACATTGAACAAGACTGGACCCAGGACTGACCCCTGGGGGACACCGCTAGCCACAGGCCTCCAACTTGACTCTGCGCCATTCACCACAACCCTCGGAGCTTGGCCATCCAGCCAGTTCTCAAGCCACCTCACCGTCCGCTCATCTAGCCCACACTTCCTGAGCTTACCTAGGAGGATGTGATGGGAGACAGTGTCAAAAGCCTTGCTGAAGTCCAGGTAGACAACACCCACTGCTCTCCCCTCAGCTACCCAGCCAGTCAGTCCATCAGATTGGTCAAGCATGATTTCCCTTTGGTGAATCCATGCTGACTCCTCCTGATCACCTTCTTGTCCTCCACATGCTTAGTGAGGACCTCCAGGAGGAGCTGTTCCATCACCTTTCCCGGGATGGAGGGGAGGCTGACAGGCCTGGAGTTTCCTGGCTCCTCCTTCTTGCCCTTTTTGAAGACTGGCGTGACATTGGCTTTCTTCCAGTCCTCAGGCACTTCTCCTGATCTCCAGGACCTTTCCAAGATGATGGAGAGTGGCCTAGCGATAACATCCGCCAGCTCCCTCAGCACTCGTGGGTGCATCCCATCGGGGCCCATGGATTTATGGATGTCAAGTTTGGACAAAAGATCTCTAACCTGATCCTCCTCCACCAAGGGAGAGTCTTCCTTTCTCCAGACTTCCTCTCTTGTCTCCAAGGTCTGGAATTCCTCAGGACTGGCCTTAGCAGTGAAGACGGAAGCAAAGGCAGCATTCAATAACTCTACCTTCTCTGTATCCTTTGTCACCAGGGCACCTGCCCCATTCAGCAGCGGGCCCACGTTTTCCCTAGTCTTCCTTTTGCTATGGATGTATTTGAAGAAGGCCTTCGTGTTGTCCTTGACATCCCTTGCCAGATTTAATTCCAACTGGGCCTTAGCCTTCCTTGTCGCATCCCTGCACGCTCTGACAACGTCCCTGTATTCCTCCCAAGTGGCTTGTCCCCTTTGCCACATTCTGTAGACTTTCTTCTTCTGCTGGAGTTTTGCCAGGAGTTCCTTGCTCATCCAGGCAGGTCTCCTGTCCGCTTTGCTCGACTTCTTCCTCAGAGGGATGCACCGATCTTGAGCCTGGAGGAGGTGATGCTTGAATATTAACCAGCTCTCTTGGACCCCTCTTCCTTCTAGGGCCCTGCCCCAGGAGATTCCCCTAAGTAGGTCCCTGAAGAGGCCAAAGTTAGCTCTCCTGAAGTCCAGGGTTGCAATCCTACTCATTGCCCTGCTCCCTCCTCGCAGGATCCTGAACTCCACCATCTCATGGTCACTGCAGCCAAGGCTGCCCCCAACCTTCACCTCTCCAACTAGACCTTCTTTGTTTGTTAGTACAAGGTCTAGCACTGCACCTCTCCTCGTTGGTGTCTCCACCACCTGAGTCAAGAAATCATCAATGCTTTGCAGGAACCTCTTTGACTGTTTATGCCTAGCTGTGCTGTCTTGCCAACAGATGTCAGGGTGGTTGACGTCTCCCATGAGAACCAAGGCCTGTGATCGTGAGGCTACTTCCAGCTGTCGGTAGAAGGCCTCATCGATGACTTCCTCCTGGTCAGGTGGCCTGTAGTAAACCTACAAAGTAGGTTTACTAAACCTACTTTGTAGTAAACCTACAAAGTAGGTAAAGTAAAATTTAGTGTCCGCAATGCTGGTAGATCGCAGGGTTATTCACGGATTAACAGATACTTTAGCACCTCCCATACATAAATGCCAAAATCTCCAGGAAATTTATCCATATGGAGAATTGACTGAGAATTGTAACTATGGGTTGGGTTTTTTTTTTTTTCTTTTAAACATATAGGTGAGTTGAGGGTTTTTTTTGTTTTTTTTGTTTTTTTTTTTTTATTAAGAAGTATACCATGGATTTGTGCTTTGAATCAGAAGTAGGGGAAGGAAATCTACAAAACTCAGGCTATACCATTTGTGAAGGTAGGAGACACAGGTCTGAAACACCCAAAGCAAATAGCGTAGGAGAAGTAATAATACAAAAAACAGCTGTACCAATCCAAAGCTCATCTAGTTCAGCTTACATACACCAGCTACTTGCTAATCAGATGTCTTAAGAAAAGCTTAGGACAAACCCAAATGCAAAAGAGAACACTGTGAAAAGGGGGACATAAGCATAGCACAGCATACAATGATTAACAATCACTCCCCCCAACACACACACACACACACTTCAAATAAACTGCACATACTGTATTAATAGCTTTAGGTCATATTTAACTCGCATACACTCCGGAAGTTGTAGGTGCAGCTACTGCTACAGTTAAAATAACATTTCACATCTACTCACACTGCATCACGAGATGCACCATGCAAAAGCAGCAGCTCAACGATGTCCACGTGCCCATTTCTGGCAGCATCATGAAGCGGAGAGTCGTTCTGATACCCAGTAGTATTCACTAGCGCTCTGTGCTGTAGCAACAGCTCCACCACCTCTTTGTGCCCGTGATTACATGCCTCGTGCTAGTTGAGCAAATCGTAAGTAGTGATGAAAAAAGACACAAAAGAAACAGAATTAAGAAAAAGCACCTCTGTCACACAAGTTAATACATTTATTTTTAAACGTCTCTCAGTAGATGGTCAGGGAAGATGATGCGAAGACACTGCATTACATTCCTCAGGTGAATTAACTTTGGAACCTGGTACCAATAAAAAACATAAAAAGGAACTGAACAAAGATCAATTGTGTGCAAATCCGCCTATAGAAAGAACAAAGCCTTCCAAATTACACACTCGGTCAAGGGTGCTCTTCAGAAAAGAAGTCGTGGCTGAAAAGAACCTTTTAGTTATATGTTGTAATTCAAGCGTGCACCACTCTTCACTCAACTACTTGATACGGTTCCAAAACGGTGAAAACAACTGAGGGCATTAAGAATGCATAAAACGTACACCTTGTCTGCAACTGCATCCACAATCATTTTCTTCATTTCCAGAACCACAAGCTGATAAACTCGACATGTCCTACCCCAGCAAAGGAGAGGGGGATTTGGGTAGGACAGTAGTTGCTAATAACAAACCCTTTTACACTTGTTTATTGTCTCTTCTTCACTTCGCCCATATTTAGGTGACAATGAATTATGGGAAGGGGACTAAAACATAGAACAGGATAGAAGGGATGACATGAACGCTGATCAAAAGATAAGATGACAAAAAAGCCTAAACCCTCACCAGTGGTGTCCAGCCAGCATTGTCTTTAACATTAGGATCAGCCCCATTTTTCAGTAGCTGTTCAACAGCTGTTAAGTCGCCCTGCACAGGGAAAAAAAAATAGTTATCAAAAGGTAACAAAGATATACTATGACAGCAAAAGTTAAAGAGATTAATTAAGTTTCAATAAAAATGCCTAAGTCTCCCATTCAGAAAGTGTCAAGATAAAAATTCAACCGGTTTGGAAACCATCACTATTTGCCAATACTGTTTGTGCAGAAGTACCTACATTCCTTATTTAAACCAGGAGCTGTGCGAGTAAGGCATAGATGACGGTCTTAATTCAGAATACACAGCTGCACAAGCCTGTGCTGGTGACACTATTCACTAGAAGTGAGTGCAAGGAGTAAAGTCAAGGGCATTTATTCCGATGTTGCATGTCCTTCACAATGGAATTTTTCAAATTATTCTAAATGACTGGCTAGAAACATGCATAGGTAAAATAGATTAATGTGTCTGACAAGCTTCTATAAATTGTAGTTCCTCAAGTCAAAAGGAAAAAGAAAGAGTTTCTACTTTACACTGCAACTATACCTATGTTGAAGCAGACAGAACCTTTATCTCTGGCAGTTGCTCTACTGCAACAGCTTTCATTGCATGTCTACATTTGCAGAAAAGTCCTTTTTTTTTTTTTTTGGAAAAGTACTATTCTCCAGTTTTACTATAAGGGATGAGATTTATGTAGGAAGGGGAAACTGATGCAGAGATTATGGGAACAAGAAAGAGCCCGAGTAGAAACAAGGGCAAAGCAAGCAACCAGGCAGAATTTGTAAATCCAAAGTTTTGATACAATTAAAGTCAAGTATAGGAGAGAAAGTGGACAAGACCAGACCATATACAGATGCAACTGTAAACAGGCAAGGAGAAGCCTCCTGGGGGAGCTGAGGCATGGAAGTCTCCGTAGTGTGAGTCTTAAGAAGCAGGTGAAGGAGGAGTCTAAAGAGACTGGAAGCAGACAGACTCTGTCCCCCCAAGCAGCCTCAAGTTCCTGCGTGGCTTGCCACCAATGCACCGCCCCCATTTCTGAAACCCAAGTTAGCCTTAATCTTTGCCCTTCAGTTAGAGAAAAAAGAAAATACTAAGACAAACTCTGCTCAGCAGAAATAAATCCAACACACAACAAACGTAAACTCAAAATTCACCAAAAAAAAAAAAAACAGGCAGCTCAAAATCACTGGCTTTATGGCAGTCAAGCAAATTAACATATCAGAGATAAGTTTCATGTGGTATATTCACAATCTAGACGTCCCAGCAAAATATTACATTTCAAGCAATTGAAGAATATGCTGCTCTGCCAGAATACTCTAGGGTTGCAAGGAAACAGGCATGTATCAAATCTGAACAGTTATTCAGCAGCAGCCTGGAAAGAGATCAACGTTTTATCTTCTTCTATGGTCAGGAGATGCAATTGCCTATAACGAGCAAAATCCGAGCTTTTCTGTTAAAGTTCAGTTTGCAAACATCCACCGCAAGGGTTTGACATTTCAACAGTACTCCTATAGAGCAGCAAGCGTAGCCAATAATTTGTGTGGGCATTAGGTAGTATCACAGCTTTTCAGACCAGCTGCGTGAACATTAGTTTGCAAAACACTGCTGTAGTTTTAATAAAGGAAATACTGCTGGCGGGCGCAAAAGTACTGGCAACGTACACAGAATGAAAACTAGGTCCAAATCAAAATTAGAAAACTGGGATTTCTCAGTTTACAGACAAGTTCTCACTGGAGGAGGGGATCTGTGAGAAGTTAGAGAGAAAAATGCGTCATCACCACAGTTGTAAACGGGACTTGCTCTCTATCACTTGCAACCAGCCCTAAGAGCGACAGAAAGCAAAACTATTCTTCCAGTTACACTGTACAATGACTGGATAGGTGCTGTCAATCAGGATCACAAGCGATTTGTTAAGAAAATTGCTCACAGCATAGAAGTCGGAAGAAGACATACAGCCAGACGTTAAGTTCTCAATTCAGATCCGTGGGGCATGCTAGGAGGACGTGCCTTTTATCCCCTAAGAGGTTCTTAAAATCATCTACTCTATAGTGAAAGTTTGGTGTAAAAATAAAAGTTTAAAAAAATTGGAAGAGCAGCTCTTTGGTAGGCAAGTGTTAAAGCGTCCCTCCTGCAGGGTGCGTAACATCTGTCAGTGATCCAAAACAGCACGTGCTTGACACATTGACTAGTCCTATTAAAGCTGATACGATAACTCGTACACTTACATGTTTTGCTTGATTCCGAACCAGGTTTTAGCACCTAGTAGGGTGCCAGCCACAAATACCTACATACCTTCCATCTTTTCAAGTCCTTCCTCCAAAACCAAGAAAGCGCAAGAGACTGCACCTACACTCGGCTATTGTTTTCAGATTACTAATTCAAACACGCTCCAAGAAGTTGTGCTTTGACTACTACTGAAATAGATTATTTTGTACACTGAGTCCCTTGAGCTTACTTGTTCTTGCAACACCACCAAAATCACCAATCCCAAATACTTATGTATAATGACAATAAAATGATCCAATCAGTTTGCTCTTCCTCTGCTACAGGTTAGAGGAGCCCTGAAACAAAAAAAAAAAAAACAACAAACCACAAAACAAAACAAAAAACAAGAGAAGCAAGAAAGGCATTGGGGCCATCTGTTGGCAGATCTAGAAGAAAGCAGCACATAAGCTTCCACAGAGAAGGGTCTTTTCACAGCTATTAAAAACACTTCCCTCCCAGGGAGAATTCAGATCCTGCAGATGCTGACAGTACAAGGCCAGAAAACCACCCTCACCTGGCTTGGCCCGTTCCTCCCGCCAAGTCCTAATATCAGTTACGTCACGACACCAACAGACAAACGGTCAAGAACTGCAAATGTACTTGTAGCCCTATTTTGGTTTTCCCCATTTTACTCTTTACTCCTTCTATTAACCATATATATTTGCTACCTAACAGTCACCTTTAAATTAAGTCAATGAAAATGTACTCTACCAGTTCAAGAAAAAAAACCACCAAAGAATTAGAGCAGTACATGAAGATGAAGCTGAACTTGCACCATATAAACCAAGCGCTAATCCCTTCATCTGCTAAAAACTGAGTAACTTCTAACTTTACGTGAAACAAGTGAACAGAAACTCTCTCAAAACCCAAATACTTTTGCTTGGTAAGTTACGGCGCAGGAGGAGGAGGGAAACTACCTTATCTACAATTCATGGCAAGAGGTGAAAGAGGACAAAGACTGACCAGATGCTATGGAGAGATGTAGTTTCCTCCTTCCTCAGAGAGAGGATGACTCTGCCTAATTGATTCTAACTGAGGGCACAAAAATCGAAAGCTTCTCCCAGCTATGTCCTAGTCACGTGTTTGTAACACTGCAGCCATTACCCTTGCTGCACTGCAGTTTATTCTTCTCCTTCATGGCATTTATAACAGCAGCAATAGCACGCTGTGAAGCTCCCCATCAGCTCCCTTGTCGCAGCAGAAGGCAGAAGAAACGCAGGCACCAACAAAACTGGAAAGACTTGACCAAGGAAGTATAAGGGATTTTTGTCTCCATAGCAGATTTAAGGCTCTGCTTAGAATATCAGGAGCGCAACAGGTCACACTATATTTTAACTGATCGGAAGTTTTACCTTTAATGACTATGGAAGAAGATAAACATGACTGTGTTTATTATGGGAAGAGCTGCATTTACTTTGATTTATTAGTGTAACTCAGCATTAAGCTCACCCCCACTAGAATCTGTTCTTGAGAACCATTTTAAATTCAGTAAGTTTATCATTAGAGTAGAAGTAGTAAACTGGGACAATCCCTCAGAATCATTTGGAACAGCACAATACACTTAGTTTTAATGCCCAATAATGATAATTATCTCTCTTAAATAAAAAAAGACAGAACTCAATTAACTTTCATTAAATTCAGGATATTAGACCATAATACAGATTCATTTTATAATTAATGAAGTCCCAGAGAATTAGACTTCTCTCCATTTTGGAGAGAACAGCTACAAGACTTCTTCCCATTACACACATGGAAAAACACGGTTGGCTATGGAAACCAAAAAATATTTCTTATATAAGACAAATCAGGAAGAAAAATTACTTCTTCCAGAAACAGAAGATCTGATAGCTCTTGGGGTTTTTTTTTTTGTTTTTTTTTAATAGTGTGAGCATACATACAACATAAAGCTTGATATTTTCAAGGCCAGCTCCTCTGAGAGAGGGATTTATCAGTCCCCTCACTTGCTACATGTAGCAGCAGGCTTCCTACAAGTCAGGAGAATGATCTGGAAGCACACAGGCTGTACTGAAGAAACTTGTAAAAAAATATATATCTATATCTATCTTTTTCTACGTGCTTGCCACCTCCCCTCAGCAGATCCCTGGCAACAAACCACTCGCGTTTCTTGCTGCTTTGCAAAGTAAAAAGCTAGCCATACCCATCACCAGTATTTCTCTGGAAAGACTAACTCCTCACGCACGTGCTGCCTAGAGCAAGTTGCTCTTAAACCCCATTGCCATTGGCTAGTAACTGTGTACTCGTTTACTGGCTCTCAGGTAACGCAGTGATTTAAGAACGCCCTACCGTATGCCTAATCATGAAGCTATGCAACCAGAGCAAAGAGCACAGATAAGAGGAGATGATCCATACTGCCTCCTTCCACATATGAGGAGCTGAGGTTCAGAGACGGTGGAACAACTTTCTCTGAATCGAATCTGAAGCTAAGTAGCCTTGGAAGCTTGAAGATGCTGGTAACTGAACTAAGACCATAACCAGAATAGCACTCTCCTTGCCTTATTTTAACTACTATACTTACAAGACAGTAGTAGCTGCTACAGGACCACCATGAAGGTCTAAGGTAGTTAACCATACCTTACTAACAAGCATCGCTTAACGCAAATAGAATTAAGGGATTAATAATACAGCAGCACTAACGAGGAGCAGAATCAACTTCTCACTTCTAGCTCAATAAGGATAAACAGAAAAAAACCAAACAACTCCACCAGAGAGGATTCATACCCCGGACTAAAAAAATAAAATAAAATAAAACCCCACACCACAGCGAGCAACAAATGCCGCCTCTTATTCAGGTGTCCGCCCACCCCATCAGCCCCCACTACAGCTGGGGTTCACCTTTTCACCCACCTAAAGAGTTTTACCCCTTTGTCAGACAGCAAAGCCAACAAGCAGTGCCAGCTATACTGCTAACCTTGGGCAGACACAAAGGACAGACGCGATGGCTGCTAACATCAACCGTTTAATCTTTCCTTGTTCGTCTTCAAATTCCTCTGCGGTCAGCCACCAAGCGCTCGGCATATCATTGCGTTTACTCCCAATTTCCCAATAAGCGGCAGAGACGTTCTCTTTTCTTAGATGAGGCGCTCGTGTGCCAAACACAGGTGTGGTTTCCAGCAGTGGTACGTGTGAGAACTTACCAAGGTAGCCCAACTTTCAAGGCAGCCATGATAATAATGCTTAGAAATTCCCAGTAAAACATGGGAGCATAATTTGTAAACAGTGCTTTAGTAATTAAAGTGGACTCGCAAAGAGAGGTAGCAATAGCAAGAGTGGCGGCTTGTTAAAATAACAGAGAGGGGACGCAGTTGTTAATCAAGAGAATTCCTTGTCTCTACAAACCAAGTGCTAAATAAATATCAGCCTGCTTACAGGTGAATCATACCTATGAGTGCAGCCATTTCATTAACAATACAGTATCTCTATATTATGATTTAGCACAAAGTATATTTAGGTTGCCAGGGTACCAACTCTTTGAAATTACTTCACAGGAAGGAGCCGCCATATTTTCAGCCCTCACTCGCCTATTTGGTGCATTTGATGAGTTTGACTGCAAGCACTCAGATTCCCTCACCCGGGGGCAGCTTTCACCTAGCAACAGGGGAGAGAAAACCATTGCAAAGCCCGTGTAATCCTACCTCTGCAGAAACTAGCTAAGACAATAACTTAACAGCAAGATGAGTGGAGGTGTCACTGCAAGAATAAGATGAACCCTACATAAAAGCAAAGTCTACAAAGAACATCCTAACTCTGTCTTTATGCTCTCTCTATATTATCTGTGGGGACAGCGTCCAGGCTAGGCTACCGCAGAGGAATACCAGCGTGCAGCATTTTCTTCCTCTGGAGCTAACACTTGCATCAGACGGAAATCTCAAAGATTATGGAATACTTAAGGATAACTCTGTGCAACCTTAGTGGATATTATATAAGGAACTCAAATCCTGTCCTGTCTGTGCTGTTGGGTCAAGCTGAAACTGAGCAGGATCAGGCGGTGAGATCTAAAAAGCCCAGCTAAACTCAAAGTTTTAATGAATCACAAAGATCACTTTACTGGCACATAAGGTCGAAATATTTGATTATCACTTCCTAGAACCCATAAGCATAATTGACACTGAAAAAAAATTGAAACTCAAAGATCTTTAAGCACTCCCATAGTCACTTCTTTGCGAAGACAAAAAAAACAACAAAAAAACATATTAGGCTGGGCTCTCTCTACCTCAAACATCAAGATCACAAGAGTCACCACCACCTCCCCCTCACCCAAAAACGGGATGTGTTGAAATGAACGGTTTTGAGGTATTTTTAATACAGCATTGTCTTTGTAAACCTTTGTTTTAAGTTGAAATAAAAGATGACAGTCCTACCTTCATGGAAGCAACATGGAGCAGAGTCTCTCCTTTGTAATTTCTTCTGGCAATCGTTTTATTACCAGGGGACTTCAACACAGAAGGACTGCATGGTATTCCTGTTTGATTACAAGTCTTAGAAGTAAGTGGAGTAGAGGGAGCTTTTGAAAGCGAAGGACTAGTTATTTCTCGAGAGACTGCAGGGCTTCTGGTCTTCATTAAGGTGTCGCTAGCGAGTTTTGACACAGAGGAAGAAATACGAACCGGACTTTTGTTTTCAGCTGCTGGGGAGATGGGATTGCCCTGAGGGAACTCCTCTAAGCAAGCCTCTTGAGGGCCCGAATTCCTAATACTGTTCCTCTCTGATCTTCTTGGTCTTTTAGATTGAGAAGTAACTGGAAATCTGGATTGCTCCCGTCCACGTTTTAAAGGTGTAACTTCATTTTCTATTGACCGTGGTTTCTCTGGAGCACAAACTTCTTCCTTGCTGCCTTGTGCAGGACATGCAACCTCCCCAACAGCTTTCTTCTCGGAGGATCTTACCTGTGGGGATACTTCCATATTCTTGCTGCAGTCAGTTTCCTTTACAGACTCCTGCTGAAGTGTCTCCTCAGGGCTATTTGGTTCTGGGGTGCAGAGGACTACTGGCTGACTGCAAATAATCACACACTTCTCCTTATTGGGGATCTCCTCAACTCCTCCTTTCTCCTCAAGCTTCTCTAAGCCCCACACTTTGTTGATGTCTGCTAGACGTTTTTTCTTCATCTTCTTACTCAGCTTCTTTGTTGGCTTTTTGGCCTGCTTGGAAGGCTTTTCATGAGGAGGGGAAGGAAAGAAATCATAAACTGAAGGTGGGTCTTGACAAACATCATTGCTTTTAGTTACTGGCTGGCTCTTGTTCAGGATGCATCTAATCTTCCTACTTCTTGGGCTGAACCACATCTTTATCTGTTCCTTCTTACTCTTTGTGCTACAACCTGGGTCTGTTGGTGAAGATTTATCTTCTGCCGAATCTAAGCGGGGCAGGGAAGAAGAAAAATAAGTTTGCAAAGCACTCTTCTGAAGAAGAACACGCACAAAGAGAAAAAAATTAGAAAATGTAACTGGCAAACGGTTATTAAATACAACCTATGACTGCCTTCATTTCCTCTGATGAGACATGTAATGGCTTTAACTGAGCTGGCAAAAAATCAATAAAAGGAAGAAATAAAACCCATAGCACTTAAGGGTTCAGCGATCCCAAACGCAGCTAAAGTTGCCCCGCTAGGTAAGCGAGCATCCTGGGAGGGAAGTTTCCTCAACACCTTGGGTTCACGAAGCAGCACATGCATGTCAGAGTTCTGACTGAGTTATAGAGAGGAGAGAAAATGGCCCTCTAACTGGATTTTACGTGGAAATAGGTTTAACTAAGGAGAAAGGGAAAGTTAAAACTTGGCTGTGCATATACACGCAGAGCACAGATGCATGTTTTTCCTAAAGAGATTTTGGAAGTGCTAACAATTTAAAAGTGAGAGCAACACTCAGATCAGAAAAACTTCAGAAAAACAAATGATTTAGTTAACATTATTTATCCATTTGGAGATGCACCATCCTAGCCAAGTCTCAATACTTCACACACACCCCACAAACAAAACCAACACACACACACACACACACAGAAGATTAAGATTTTAATTTGACAACATCCCTCTCGGGGCTGACGGGCTAAAAAGGAATCCTTATAGAGCCTTTCTTGGAAACGTGGCTTGCTTTAGGTTACTTGGACAAGTTTTCTGAGGTAAATGTGAGGCTTATTACTGTGTGAAACTTAGGATCTCAGGCCATGTGAGCAGTGAGCATATCTCATCCTTTTGGTTGCCTCCAGCTGCAGGGACTAAACTACCGTTCAGAGAAGTCTCCTTAGCGACGTGTAATTATCAGAATCACAAACCCAATATTAATTTTGCTTAGTGAGGCAGGTAGGGCGTTATTACTTTTTTAAATAGTGCTAAGACCAAGACCTTTTTTTTTTTTTTTTTAAACTTTCTGGAAATAAAAACATATGCAAAGTCTTGCGTATTAAAAGTGAAAGACTCACTGCAACAATGTATTACTTTCATGTCAGTGAATTAACTGATGATAATTTGTCTTCTCCATACCTTCTCTTCTATTTTTAGTGTCAGTAACTATAACCCGTTTTCCACACCAAGTGGTAGTAAGATCACAATATCGGACAAAACACAGTCCCAATCCCTCACCCACAAAAAACCCAAAGTCTGAAATTATTTCCCTGAAAGGAGAATTGTTTAACTAGTCATTCAAAACCAAAATAAACATTTCAAGGTTAAATGTTTCCTCAACCTTGATTTAAATTACCCTACTTATCTCTTGAATTGAAATACGCGAGGTATTGGGAGACTCAGCTAGAGCGATATGTAAGGCATCAAACCAAAACTGCCTTTAAGAATACAGCCTGAGGCTAGCTAATTGATCATTTGGGTATCCCATAAGAACTACAGCACAGACAAGACTACTGTCACGTACAGAACTGTAGCTATTTGGTTTTCCTTTAGGGCAGGGCTTGGTGCAAACGGGAAAAAGCATTAAAATTGAGACTGAAACCTCATAACTAGCTAGCCTTCAGAAAGATCTCATATCCAATTTCATTCCGACAATAACATCTAAAAAAAGGAAGAGCTTGATTGCAAACAGATGCAAAATATAAAACGCAGTTACTATTTACTTGTCTTGCCTTCACTGTTTACACAACTAGCAGATTTCCTCCTAAAATATTTACCTTGCTAGAATCAGTCATCTCCAAGTGCAAGAATGAACCAGCTTGCAAAAGCTATTTGTGCAACAATTTTGTGATGGCCGAAATTTGCTTTGATGTGTACGGTACGTTAAGACTTTAAAGTCCAAGTAACAAATGAAATCAAAGGCACTGTCCTTCAGAAGTAGGATCCCAAGTAGCATAACCCAATTAAGTATGCACACTGGAAGCTATGGATATACCACTGCTGGCATCGTGAGAGCTTGTAAAAAACTGATCACAAGAGTTCTTAAACTGAGCTGTTCTTCACTGGTTGCTCAGCAGGGATGTAGTAGTCAGGTTACTGAAAACCTGCTAAAAATACACCAAACATATACTCTCCTAGGATTATTTTTCTTATATGCAACTTCTTTAGGTATATAAGGGATGTAGCATGTTTTAAAGGAGGGGAGGCATTCATGGAATATGATCAAAAAGTCATCCACGTTGTGAAAGAGATCTCCCATCACATAGCAAGAAGGCAACCATGCAAACCTAGGGAATCTCCACAGCCTACTAGGGAAGTTACTGGTGTTTCTACCATGATGTTGTTTCTGAACCATTCTCCAAAAATTCCATCTTTCAGAGTAATTGGACCTAATATTGACTTTATTTGATCAGCTCTGCATAGCAACTGGAAAGAAAGGTTACTCTTATACTCTGCTTCCTGTTTCCTCCATTTCCAAATGGTATTCAGGTAGAAAAAAAAACAAAAAAAGGAGAAGTAATAAGGACAAATGGCAACTCTACCCCCTCCCTGAAAATCTAATCCTTTGATGGACCCAAAGCTGTGAGAGAGAGAGAGGAGACAGTGCTAACAAACTGAAGGGAAGTTCGTGCAGTTTAATATGTAAATATTCATTTATATAAAGAGAGTATTATCTGACAGCTAAGTGCATTCAGTTAAACTGCCTTCAGAGAAAATTGTTCATAGAAAAATCGATCCGAAGAAACTCTTTGCCTCCAAGTTGGAAGCCAATCAGAGCTCGCAACTCAACTGCAATAAAAAAAGACCATCTATGATTAAGAATTAATTCAGTTCATTAATACATAACCACAAGTCACCCCCACCCCATCCCAAAATGTTCATGCACTGAGACGCAAAGAGAAATCAGTAGAGCCTTCCTCATTACGTTTAGATTACTTTACGCACTTGCAATAGTGTAAAGACTAGCCGCAATAGCGGTCAATATTAGAACCGGCCTATAATCATTGCAACAAATTTATTCACCGTTACCTGTGTACTAAATGTAACATTCATATAAATGATGGGCTAACTGAATTGTCTCTGTTCACTAAAATTACTTATTTGCTCATAATAAACACAAGTTTCCTCATGCTTGCATTTAATGAAATTCAAATCCTGGAGCGTTAAAAGGCTTCAGAATAGACAAATATATTAGGAGCTACACAGTGCCCTTGCAACTGGAGAACTACATTTCCGAGTTCTGCTGTGATGCAATAACAGGCTAGAGCAGGAAAAAAGGAGCAATTAGAAAATGTGGTTTAGCTATCATTAATCTGCATCAAAGGAATATAATGATGCACATTGTGTGCCTTTCAAATTATTCTCTATTATGGGTTTCAGAACAGAAGTTGAGAAATCTCTTTGACAAACTAGTCCCTTATTAAAAATCAAAGGGAAGTGCTTTGGTACCATCTGTGCAACATTAGTGCCTTCACTGAAGAATGATTATTTTGCAAGTTAAGTATTCAACACGGGGAGGAAAAAAGGGAGAAATTCCAGCTATTCAAACACTCATCTTTAGCTATTATGAAAAATGTCATAGTATACATGAAATGCAGTGTAATCTGTTACAGCAGGAGTTCAACATCTTCCCCTCCACATCAGTAAATGAGAAGCTAGATTGTGATGCCAGAAAGGCTAATCACAGTTAATCTGTCTTACTGTCCACCACAAGCTTAAGAAAATTTTACCAACACCTGCAAGGTCTAGTTCTATACAAGGAAGAGGGAAGAGAAAATAAAAGACTTTCAGTTTGACTCTATTAGTCTGAGGCAGACTATGTTATGAAGAATAAGGTAAAGTCATCTATAAATGCTTGTCAGAAAAATTTACGAGAATTTTTTTTTAAGTACATGAAACAGAAAAGTCTGCTGAACTACTTAGAAACTCATTTTGAAAAGCATTACTGCAAATCAACCTTCTTTATCTCCAGTATGCTGAATACTATGTCCATGATTCAACAAGTTTTTCCTAATTACCCACCTTAATTACAGTAATTTTACATTTTAGAGTAAATGCAGGTAATAAGTCTCACTTGGAAAGGGAATCATCAAATATGGTGGAAATAAAGCCCTGCAACTCCTCAGCGATGGCAGACAGGACGTGAAAATAATCCAAGGACTAATAGTTTCTCTCCTCCTCCCAAAGGAGGAGAGGACATTTGTACTCTACAGAGGGCCAGAAGAGGGACAAGACTGTTCAATACTAGTCAGTAGCTACTGCAGCAACTACCATATTCTCAGGACAAAGATGCTTAATGTCTTTCTGCTAGAAAGTTTGTAGACATCCTCAAAACATGTAAGTACTCGAGATTAGCCACAGAGTAATTACACATTGGAAGTTCTATCTAAGATGTACTTAACCTTGTAAAACAAAGCATTCCAGATACTTCACTGGCTAAACGGATCATCATCAGATTTGGAACTTAATTTGGAACTTAATTACATACACACGAATTAAAAATTACACCCCCATCTCACAGTGAAGTAAACTGACTACATGTATTGCTACCTTCAGGATGCTTCTTTCGCTACTCATTCTATTTCAGATCATTTAATGTTGGGTATGAAACCTCTTCAGAAAAAAAAAATCAGATCCTTTCTCTTACTAGATTTACACCATAGTGAAACCAGCAACTGAGGAGATACCTTTTCCTTTTAAAGAGCCGGACATAGGTTGAAGAAAAGTTTGGACAAAGAGGTGTGCTCTTACAGACTTATCAAATCATGTTAAACTGAGATGCAGTTGCTGATTGCTTGCATGTCCAAATCTGTTTCAGCATAAAGTAATAAAAATCTGTTTAAACTTGTCCAACATTGAAATGAACTTGGAGCATCCACACGTACATCTCATCCAAAGAGGTAAAAACGTTTTAAACTGCTCCAACTACGTCCACAAGAGCATTTCTTTCGTTCTTTGTCTTAGGCCTTCCTTTCTCAGGGAAGAGGAACAGAACTCTTGCCTGGACTGAAAAACCTTTCTCCAATATAAAGTAAGTACCTAACAGCAGCTGCCAAAGCTAGTGGCGTCGAAGAACAGGGAATGAAAACTTGTCCTATAAAAAGGGCAAACCCAGAAAGTCGACAGAAAGGCCTTGCCATAGACCTTGGTCCATGTAACCTCCTCAGCGCTTGAAATACTCAGCTCCAGGCAGAAGAGAACAAACTTTCCTTTTTCTCCCGTGTTCCGTGTTGCTTATGAGCACCAAAAGCTTTGCCAGAGCATTGTTCTGGCTCAGCTGGAAAAAGTACACTAGTTCAAGTAACAGGAGAAAGACTCATTCTGGCTTCCATTTTGTCAGCTGTAATTCTACCAGTAAAAGCTCAGGGCAATAATAATTCATTCTTTTTGAGGGAGCTGCCCTTTTTTTTTTTTTTTTAAAAAAAAAAACATCAGCCTATCCCAGGCATCTTAACGGCTTTTGTTGAATCAGTGCCTACGGATAGATTGGCGCCTGACTTCACACCAGCCACAATTCTCAAGATGTCTTTGACTCACTTCACTCCTCAAAACCTCTAGCTCTAACATTGCCAACATCTCATCTTCAAAGCCAGTCAGCTTCCCGCTCCCGTGGGTAACTACCCTTGTAAAGGTACAACACTAGACTGCAGTTTCCCTCACCTTGCCGCAGGCTAAGGGTGTAACATCTAACAAACGAATTTGGAGATGCAGCTTTTGCTACCCAAAGCTTGCATTTCGTAGCCAGCTCCATGTTCATTCCATTTGCCGACTCCCCTGCAGGCCCTCTGGTATTATTCTATCACGTCGTTTGTTCTTCTTCCCTTTAAAAGGTAAGTTTTAGCTGTTTTGTATAGTCTCTCCCAAACCACTTGCCATTTCTTCTTAAAACAAACGCGCGGTTTGGCAAAAAACTATCCCCGTCCCAGTGGGAGACCAAGTGAGATCCCTCTCTTATGAGCTGCAGAACATGATGGTACTGGGCTTGTTATACTCAAAATATTCCACACCTGTCCTTTTAAACCACAGGAGCTCTGCACGTTTCTAAAGAAAACACAAACACACACCTTGCTGGGCTGACTAAATCTGTCCTCTTAGATTAAAAGATGGGTAGTACGACTCATTTTCCTCAGAAACCTCACTGTCAACAAGGATCTCAAACAGAAGCCTCCAGACAAGCCACAATTGTCTCAAAACAAAAGCAAAAGACGCATAAGACAAATACATAAACACATCCCTATTGCAACTGCTTCTCTCTCTTTCTTCCACAGAAAGATTGATTTTCAGTCTGTTTCCTTTACTGGAACATAAATTACAATTTCTGACCTTTCAGGGAGGAAGAAAAAAGTCTGCAGGAATCTGGTAAAAATACAGGGCTCTAAGAAATGTGCAAGTCACCCCTTAACAAGAAAAGCCCCGATTCTCCAAACTCATAAACACATTTCATTTTGTAAATATTAACTTCAAGACATTTATGTCCATGGAGAGCGACAGATCTGTCAGCGCAGTTCAGAGGGGCAAAAAATCCTAAAGGATTAGCTTGAAAAACCTCTGAAGCTACAGCACGTTGTGATTTGTCACAGCGTGACACATAATTGATTGTCATTAGAGATGTGGACGTTTACTTACTGCATCCAAAACATTTATGACAGTGAACTATTATCACCTCTCAGATCTTTCTCCATAACTAAAGTACGAATCACCCAAAAGACCATTAATCCTTAGCACAGGATGAAGCCTACAAGTGATAAAGTAATCTCCCGCATCAGCTCATAATTTTAGCTCTAAATAAAACCACCTCCATAAAAGCAGACACAGAAACTGAAGTTTTAAGTTAAAACACGAGGAAGGCTACAAGACAGCCTCATTTTGTTCTTTGGTTTAACCACACCATGCAAGTCTTTTTAGAAGTACTACGGGGTTAAATGTCTTATTTAAATTCTATATAGTGAAACTTCAGGCCAAAAGTAACTCATGCAAATTTCTCCATTCGAAAGAGTTCTCCAGAATGTCTAAACAATAACAATAATGGTAACAAGACTGCATTTGAAATACTGTATTTATAGCGTTACAAGTAACTCTTCTCAGAGATTCTCTTCCAGACATACTTTTAAAAGCCTTCACCTCTTAAAAATGTTTCCCTGAAATCCCATTTCAGCCACCATCTACATTTTCTATGCTCCAGAACATTTAATCACCACAGGATTTTATATCTATATAAAATTTATTCCTTTGCAGTTTGGCATAGACTGCTAGCCTCAACGCTTTAGTAATAGCTACGCATTTTGATGTCAACAAAGAGCTATCCCTTAAATGAACATGAAGGTGCTGATGGGATTAGACAAAAAAAAAGTTCTCATTTAAAGAGTATTTATAGTAAATACATTAAGAAACAACAACAAAGGAAGAATTACCTTTTCTGTACCTGACAGCTAAATTAACGTTTTCTAAAACTTGATATTATCAAAAAAAGCTTCTTTATGCTTGCAGAAAAGACATGAACTGAAATGAGTGTAGGTGAATATTTTTTTCTACTTTGTCAATCAGTCTGAAATTCAGTAAGGAGACGAATTCCCACAATATTATCTCCGCAATCTTCTAACGGTCAGCAGTGACAAGCTTCCATTGCAGGAAACTAGCCAATTGTTAGGGACCAGAAGGACATAAATGAACCAAGACTTGCTTCCTCCCCTTTTTAGGCAGGGAGCACAGACTGGGTTAGGTTTTCACATGTGGTAACCTACGATTACTGGGACACCGTGTATGCCTCTCGGTGCACGAAGATGAGGGAGGCAAGAGAAATCCTTCAACAAGGTTACACTGCAGAATATTACACATTTGCACTCCTTTAGGAGCACATGAGATAACTCATGCCCCTCTAGTTTGTGCAACTAACTGCCACCTGACTTAGGAATGTATCCTCCTCTCATCTAATTTTGGAAGACAGATTCTAATGAATTATGGACTAACTTGCTCATGCAGATTTTTTAGTAAAACAGATTTGAAGAAGGAGCAATCCACACAGACAGTTCTCTTCAAATCAAATTTTCTAAACATGATTCAGAACAGCCTTCCAGAATCTTAAAAAGGGCTGCACTGCTTGTTCTCTAAAAGAATGTGAAATGAAACAGAGCAGTCTGGATACAATGGATGTCAAAAACCCAGATTTGCTCTTACCTGAGGTGTCCTCACCCAGTAGATGCCGCAGTTTGCTGCAAAGCTGGATCATGTTATCTAGCTGCCGGTTTATCTGCACATCTTGCACCCAGGCTGGCGTGTGGCACACCGGGCATTCTGTGCCAACGCAGTCGCCCACACAAGATCTGAAAGTCAAATGTAGATATTCATCATCCAGTATAAGATATCTGCTATCAACTATTTCACAGCCAAACGCTCAGCAAGAACCTCCGATTTTAACATTGACAAACTAGCACTGCAAAGCACACAAGACTTGGTCATAAATGCAGGAGAGGATATATTTATCATGACAAATCACAAGAAGAATTAAGCAAGCCAAGTCCAGAGCCTTGTTAGGAGACTGTCATCAAAAACTCTGTATCTTTCAACTTGCACAAGCCGATTAAAATTTTCGAGTTACGCTAAACATCCATTTCTGTTCATTGTCTGTGGTTAACAATTATGCTTGAATAGTTAAAGCTCCATGGTCTTTTACACCTCAGCTGAAGCTAAGGCTCTTCTTCAATAGCCTTCTGTTTTAAAACGAGTGACAGAAAACTAATCCATACTAAACTATCACTTCCACTTGTTTCCACCTAAAATTTCCTTGATATTGTGAAGTTTCACCTGCCTGAACGCTTTTCTGTAAGACATCCCACAGGAATCTGCAGGCATTCAGAGTATTCCACAACTTCTCTCTTGTAAAGTATTCATCTCAGAAGAAGACCCGAGGGAAATCTATAGGTTTACTTAGTAAAGGTCATTTAATACTTGTAGCTTCTTAGTAATACTACTCTCCCCATATGAATCTAAAATCCTTTATTCATTTGATTAGCCCAATGAGAGGACCTTATGATTTGCAGCCTGAATTGCATTATCCAGAGCCCATTGGCATTTTTCAACTCCCACCTATCCTACTAAGGATATGTAAGCTATGACTTCACTTACCCAAGATTAAACGAATTTCAAAAGTCTCCCTTTTTGTTACCTTACCACCAACTAAGGCTCACAATAATAACCGAAGGTATAAAATTAAATGTTAGCAGACCGTGCTAAACATGCAGCATGTAAGTGACATCATGGCACTGCTATCTGGACAGGAAGATCAAAGTCTATGCACCTAGACTGCAAACATATAGTCAGTTTAGAAGCTAATGGACAGTCATCCATCCCAAAAATCAACTAACAGAATATCACTTAACAATATCAGAAATATTATGACTACTACCGACTTCCTTGAGAGGAGAGTTATGCCAGGGCAGAGAACACTTCAGAAAATCTCTGCCTCTAACACCACACAATCATCCATCTTCAATTAATTTCAAGACGGGAAATTTGTGAGGTAAGAATGAACGCTAAATGTTTGTGTTTGTTCTTTAAGAAGGCTGCATTGAGAGGGCAAAGTGGTTAAGGCACTGCTGTGACGAGACACTGAAGCAGAGTTCTTGGCTTTGACGTGTTCTGGATGACACGGACAAATCACTTAGCGCAAAGATGAGAACTGAGCGGCTCTTCTTCTCTAGAAAAGTTGGGCTCAGGTCTCCCAAGTCTGCAAAAGGCAGTGTAAGGGAAATAAGGAATGACTTTTATACCACCACATTTCCTAATTACTTCTAGCTGTTGGTTTTTTACAGTCATTATCCATTAACTATAACTAACTAAGTAGAACCACTCAGACAAAACGGCAGGAACTGATCTTAATAAATATCCTTGCCCATAATAAAACCCATGCTGAGGGAAGTCATTTACATTGTGTGACCTGATTACTGCAGTTCATTACTTTCACATATTTCACCTCATACATCAGAAGCCTTCTCTGGCCATTCACCCACTCCTTCCCAAGTATATTAATATAAGTGTCTTTATTTAGCAATGGATCAGAATAAATTCACATCAGAACACTGAGAATTCAGCCCACCCCTTAGCGAACTTATTTGGGAACATATTAATCTAAGTTTCCTTAAGTTTAATTAAAAAAAAAAAAAGAGTAATAGCCAGCGTGAAAGACTGCTGTCAGAGGAGACATTAAAAATGATGACTAAAAGGTCAGACACACAAAGAAGAAAGGATCACTGCATAACAACAACTTGGGTAACAGGAAATAAGCATTCATCAGCAGCTGTTTCCTCCAGAAAAGGTTTAAGACTTCTAACTCACTATTCTTTCCAGCTTTATCAATACAAGCTGCATCTTCTTCTGATGTTTTGAAAACTTTTCTAAAAATACTTTGAACAGTAATGGGTGTTTTTGAAGATCTATCATCCAAATTACACGGGCGTTATCCAAACTAAAACCACAAGGCTTTAGATGCCTGACAACTACAAAATTACATTTATTAAGCCACCCTTCCACTACCCTGTGGGCCATCCACATTACATCTGTCAAAAAACATTTTATAAGATAGATACCAGCACATTTATAAAAACCTGTACAAGCTTCTGGGGGGTTATTTCACCAAGTACTCTGCGGGTAAGTAGTACAAAAGGAACAAAAAAACTGCTTCAGAAGACAGAAGCTTCCACAGCAATTAATGGCCAAATCTAGGAAAGAACCCAAATGCCTGCAGAGAAATAACTCACTTGCATGTCTTTCAAAAGATCCATCCTGGGGCCAATGATGCAAAGGGCATCATTACTATCTTTTAAACTGTTACTCCTTAAGCAGCACAAAAATACATTTCACTACCACTTTAGTCTTCAGGCCTTTAACACCTTAAGCTCCTATTAGGAACGTGTAGCTGAAGACTGGGAGTAAATACCCAGCCAGCATGGAGGGAAGGTTCTTCTCCACTTTTATTGGCACAGTGACTATCATATAAACAAGAGGCAACGCGAATCGCCCAGACCGGATTAAAAGCAGAGATTAGGACATGTTTATGCTCATCTCTATAAAAGGTATACTGTTTTACTGGATGGTTCACATCTGTGTTTCACTGAACCTTCTGAAGAAGTCCAACAGACAACCGTTGAAGGTATGTAACTGTTTTGTTTTTTAAAAAACAGTCTGCATTTGCTTTTGTACGCCACGAACAGCAACGACACACAGGACAGCCAGCGCAGTCCCCTGCCCTCCCCAAAGGGGGCCCCAGGGCAAGAAGCCACCTGTGTGACTCTATGTGTAAGAGTCCGTCCTGGGAACGCAGGGAATTGCCCTAAGGTAGGCCAAGGGGCAACCACCTCCCCAGACCTGCTGGCTTAGCAGGACATAGCCAACCTAACTCTGACTCTTAAACACCTGGATCACCTGAGGGACTACACCCAGATGCAGCTTCGCTATCCCAGCGCGTTCCCACAGGCAGCATAAGGGAACGGTTACACCGGCAGAGCCGAGGGCCAGCGACAAGCAGCACCCCAACCCTCCCAAGCCGAGGGGAAAACCTCTGGCACCAGCCAGCACCTTCCCAAGCTGCGTTTCGCTTTTGAAGGGAAGGAGGGGAAGGAGATGGACACGACGAGAAGGCCTGGCAGCTGCTTTCCTACGTCGCTGTGAGAGGGAGACCCCCCCCCCCCCAGCAGACCCACAGCTCCCTTCACACTGCGCAGCCCCAAGCGGCCTTTGGCCGAGCGCAGGCGCCCAGGCAGCGCGGGACACCGAGGCGAGGCGAGGCAGCGCCGCACTACTCACAGGCAGAAGACGTGCTCGCAGCGCCCCAGAGACACCGGCTCCCGCAGGCCGCTGGCGCTGTCGGCGGAGGGAGGAAAACACCACAGCGTTAAGGCGCGCAACCCCAAGCGCTTCGCGAGGCGGCAGAGCGCGCGCGAGCGCCTGCCGGGCCCTAACGGCCGCCCCCAAACGGCTCTAACGGCCGCACGCGCCAAACGGTCACCGGGCGGGGTGGGGAGGGGGGAGGATGGGGGGGGGGAGGTAGTTTACCAGCGGGAACAACGCAGCGCCCCCTCCAGCCGCGCCAGGGCGGCGCGGGTGCGGGCCCAGCCGCTGCCCGGCGGCGCCATGGCGGGCGCGGGGCCGGCCCCGCCGTCCCGGGCCGGCCGGTTGCCCGAACGGCCGCGCAGCGCCTCACGCATCTCCCGCCGCCGCCGCCACAGCCGCTCCAAATTCGCCGCCCGCCGTTACTGCGCAAGCGCAGAGGGCGGCGCGCCCGCCCGCGCGCATGCGCGTCTGTCCCGAAGAGCCGCGCTCCGCCGCCCTTAGCCCGCCCGCGCTTCCCGGCCCGCGGGGGCGGGGCCACGATGAAGGGGCGGGGTCATGCTGAGGGGCGGGGCTATATCGGAGGGGCGGGGCCAGCCGGCGCTGCAGCCTGCCGTGCGCGCTGAATTTTAGGGCAATTTGCGGGGGAAAAAAAATGACGCCGAGAACCGGGGCGAGGGAGGGGACGGAGAGAAAAAATCGGTCGCTAAACTGGGGTTACGCAGCAGCGGCAAGGTTCCCCCCCAGCCGTTTTTTTTTTTTTTTTTAGCACCGGCACAATCGTTGCAGCAAATTGCGACAAGCTCGGCATTGGGGGGATTTGCTCCCAAAATGGAAAAAAAAGAAAAAGAAAAAAAGAAAAAAGAAAAAAGAAATAAAAAAGAAAAAAAGGAAAAAAAAGAAAAAAAAAACCATTATGCTTTCAGCGCATCGGAGCCAGGATTTCCCTTGGCCAGCTCTGCAGATGGCGTTTATTTGCTCAGGAGAAAAAAGCTTAAAAAAAAAAAAAAAGGTGGAAAATATCGGGTGCAATGTGCTCCCGGGCAGCGGCAGACATATGGCAGGCACGAGGCGAGCCCGAGCTCCCAAGGGAAAAAAAAACATGCTTGGTTCTTCCGAATTGGCCCTTTGAAGCTCTGGCTTTTAAATTCGCCTCACGCCGCGAGGTAGGGCTGTGCTTTTCCCACGGTCCGTCAGGCCTTGGCACCTCCTGCTTTGCAAAGTCCCCTGAATTTTTTTCCCGATTCCCTTCCTAGCAGGAGAGAACTAAGGAAGAAACACCCCGCACAGCTATATGTATTTACAGGGAAGGATGCCCCCTGCCCGCCAACCTTTTCTTTTAGCGGGTAAGGATGTTTTTCGTTCTGTAGAAACCCATACTCAATCCAAACAGAAATCCATACTAAATCCAAATTAACACCAAAGCGGTTCCTCGTGATTTATGTCGTTATAATAAATAACAGCAGCCGTGTACCGCTTAGCTGGTGATTAATGATCCTTATTTACAGTAGGCTCAGTTTGGGCCTGCAGTTTACAGTTACAAACATCAAAGGAGAGTTCAACTTTTCTTTCCTCCTGGCTTTTGAGGCCACATCATCAATCCTGCCAGAGCGGCTTGGACGGCTGCGTTTTAATTCGCAAATCGGATTTGCCCTAACGCGGCCACCAGAAGCAACGCGAACGTGACCCGAGAGTCGCTGCGGTGGTTTCCTTTCTGCCCGGGGCGCGTCCAAAGGCCACCGAGTCCCACCACCCCGTGGCAAGGGGCGCGTGGTCCCCGCACGGTCCCCGGGGCAGCCCAAAACACAAGGCGGGCAGGAAGGGGGACGGCGCGTGAGCGTCTTCCCAAAAAACTGCCTCTTCCCCCCAAAATCCTGGGCACGGCTGAGCCCCGGGCAGGGCAGATCCAAAAGGATTTTTTGATGAATGCCTTTTTTTTTTTTAACGGGAAGCACCACGTCCTTAATTAAAGCTGCAGTTTCATAGCAGAGCGGTGCAAAAGCAGCATCGCTGAGCACAGGCTTGTACCTTAGGTGAGCAAATAGCAGCGACATTTTGGCACCGCGCTCCTAGCAAAGGCTCAGTGAGTGAGTCCGTGGGATTCGCCAGTCTGGTCAGATTTTGCAAATCCCGCTCGGCAACGCAGCCCTGTTTAATCCAGCCAACTTCAACCTGATGACAGGGATGATTTTCACCCCGACGTGCGACTTTTGCCTTTGCTGCCATCCACTGATGCGCGGCCAAGAGCTACTGACGGGGAAAACAGCCCTGGACCGAGTCGGTAACGAGGACGGTCAATCGCCGAAGATGGACGCAGTAGGTCTGCTGGCACCACGGGTTCCCGCGGAGGCTCGGAGCCGCATGAGGCGCCAGCCCAGGAGTAAATGCTCCTTTCACGGTGCTGCCCTCCCTGGGGAAGCTTAATAATTTCTAGGGAGGCACTGAAGGCTAATAAAAAAATTAAAAAATAAAGAACTCAGCCCAAACCACCACTCTCCTCCTTTTTTATCCCAAACCACCGCTCTCCTCCTTTTTTATCCCAAACCCAGCAAAAGCGGGGCTGCCTTGGTCGGACTGTAGCAGATGCAGGGCTGACTGGGCTGATTCCCGGAGCAGAACCCATCCACCGACGCTGCAGCCGGCTTTGCGGTGATAGAGGGGAATGATTATAATTGTCGTATAATCTGAATAAGCCTACAGACGCGATTTTTGCACGTTTCGCCAACAACCGAAGGCACTTAAAGAAGCATTTTGGAAGGAGCGCGTGAGGATTTGTGAGACACAGGCTCCTCGGCACCTATCAGTAGCTGTCTCCAGACACAGCCCTGTGCAAGGTGGTGTGATTTTGCGTTAAAAGCCAAGCCGCAGGCTGTGACGCAGTGGGCAAAGAGGATTCCCCTTCAGCTTTGTTTGCACTCTTTAAACAGGATTCTAGCTAGGAAGTTTGCAGAGCAAGATGTGGTCCCGCTGCGGGGTAGATGTCAGTAGGTTTTGGGCCGGGGCTCCAAACCTGGACCATGCTCCTGACCCACCTCAGCTGGGTCTGGCCCAGCTGTTTTGGGGAGTTATGCTCAAGATTTGGGTCAGAAAGGCATCTGGAGCTCCTACACCTTGTGAAACTCCCAGGGACAAGGACCACCTGGAACATCTGGTGCACAGCTCTCTAAGGGGGTGGATGCCCGCAGCTTTTCATTTGCTCTGCTGATTTACCCCAGCTGAGGCCCTGGCCCCTAGCCAAAAAAATAATGCCTCTTTGCTGCAGAGCTCTTACTCCCTTAGGGTTGGCTTGAGCTGGGCTGGGCTGAGTTTGGTTTTGGGCTGCATGCTCTGGTTTGGTGCGCCCCCGGCAGCACAGCAGAGCCTAACGGCACCGAGCGCTGCCAGCTCAGGGCAAACCTGCGCGTTTGGCCTGGCAACTCTTTCAGGGAGGCGAGCAGCTCCCAAAGAGCGCTTCCTTTAACTGGAAAGCAGCCTCCGCTCTAATGAGGTGCTAGAAAGAAGCGGTAATTAACTGAATTTCACCCAGGGTGTCTCCAGGCCTGCCTGCCTTGGTCACTGGTTTGTTCGTCCTTTTGAAGACGCAGCAAAACGGGAGGGTCGTAGCCTCCAGCTACCGTAAGGCCAAGAGGTGAGTGCCGCGGTATAGCCCAGAAAGCATTACATCTTGCTAATGAGGCTCGTGATGGGCTTTGGCTGCCCACCGTGAAGCCCACGGGAAGCTGCGATGTCCTTCGAGGCTGTGCCAAAGCCACCGCCGCGCCGCTCACCACAGCGGTGGCCAGCACCGGGGCAGCCGCGCGCAAAGCCCCTCCGTAGCCCGCGGGGTCGCCAGGCAGAGCCCGCTCGGTAGCAGCGGCCCTCTCGGCGTGCGTCTCTCTGCAACTCCGCCGGCCTCGTTAAAGGTGCACTGCTAATTGGCTGCGCGGACCCTGAGGGAGGTATTTTAATTGGCCTGCAATCCGGCTGGCAGCATTTTAACGTAAATGCATGCCTGTTTTGCACGAGAATAACCTAATCAGGTCTGGCTATGGGCGGGAGGCGGTCTCATCCTACTTCTTCCTAGTTGTGGCCTGTTGCAACGCTTTAATTTGCAAGGCTCCGACTGGGAAATAGCCACTGCGCATTAAAGAGGGTGGCTGCAAAAAAGCCCCTTTCACTGGCAGCGAAGATGCAGGCAGTAGAGGGCTGAGAGCTCACCTTGACCCCGCTAATGGAGGTAAAAACCTCAATTATTGCCCTGTCTTCCCTTGAATTTTATCTCATGCGCGTTACCATAAATCCTCCGTTTCTCCTGCGTGGAAGAGGCGCTCCGTTTTCCGTTTGCTTTTTGGCGTTGGGCGAAGACCTGACCCCTTTGGAGAACAGGCTTCCAGACCCCAAACCGCTCGGACCCACCGCTTCAAATTCAAATTCAAGAGCCCGCGTTAAGCCGGAGGGCAGGGGCGAGGAGCACAGCGGTGCTTTGGGCCTTAAACCTGGTGGGAGCCCCATCAGTGATGTCCCTTCTCTCCCCAGCGCGAGGCCCTCCGCATCGCCCTCGCCGGCAATGGCGTATTTCCAAAAAATTGCTTAAAGCCGCAATTATGAGGGAAAAGAAACGCAGCCGAGACGCCCTCAGCCAAGGGACTCCGGGTGTTGAAAGGTGCCAGCAGGACCCCTCGGGGTGGCTCGGGTTCACAGGCATTTTGTGGCCTTTTCCAGACCCGAGTGACCCGACGGGAGCGAGGTTTGGCCCAAAAAGGGCTTTGTTCAGCCGGGCTCCTCGAGCCGGCTTTCGCTGCCGGTACCGACGCTGGCCGGGCAGGCAGCACGAGGAGCGAGGCCAGCGGCAACTGAGCGCCAGCCGCCTTCCATGCTAATGCTGTTCTTGCTATTTCAGTGCCATCTTCCTCGTTTCCACCCTCTCCCCAAACAACTAAATTAATTAGGGTGTTTTTTTTCTTTTTTTTGAAATTTAAATACTGTCGTGGAATAATAATTCTGGCGAAGTCATGTCTGTCGCTCCCCACTGCTTCCTTTCTCTATTGCTCTCTCCTCTGACAACGCTGCCGATATTTTGTTATAGCTATGCAAGATCACAGCTGTTGTCTGCCGGAAAAAAAAAAAAAAAGGAAAATCACACGATGCGCTGTTACCATCCAACAACCTTTTTTTTTTTTCTTTCGCTAGCTTCCAAAAAACATTTCCCCTATTAAGGGCAGGAGCTCTCAGCGACTGCAATGAAACCGTACATGTTTTAGGAGGCCAGGGCCCCATCCTGACCCTCTAATATGTTTACTTGGGCATGTTCATTGCATCTCAGAAAACCCTTTCGGATCCAACCAACTCACAAGATCACTGCCCCCCGTGAAAGGACAGGAAAGCCTTATTGACCCTGAATGTATTTTCACAACAGAGGTCAGGCTGAGATAACCTGTGCTTAATTTTGGCCCTTCTGAACAGCTTTTCTCTGCTGATGGGTTCCCATTTCCAGTCCTCTTTCCCGGCCCCGTGACGCCAGCCCTCGGCGGCCGAATGCGGTGAGGCTGAAGCCGAGCAAAGATCAGGCTTGCGAAGCGCCATCCCCTAATCAGCAGCTCAAAGGGATAAATGGAGAGAGCCAGGAAGGCGACTCGAATCGGGGTCTCCAAGCCCCCTGCTCCGACCGCAAAATTGATTTGAACCAGTCTCACAATCCACGTAACCAATTATGAAATTCCTCCTCGACTCTCTGGCCCCAGACTTGTTTAGCCCTAGCGCTGTGCATAACTGTGCTTTGCTTTGCTCTGTGATTTCTCAGAGCATTCTTAAATTAAGCTCGATTGAAGCCCATGCACTTCCAATTAACATACACGGGCTGCATGATCGCTCCAGCGGGTCCTGCCCAGCGCCACTGCTCCCTGTTGCCTTGAACGTGTGTTATTAGGGGGGCTGAAGTGAGACTGCATTAGCGAACGGGGATGAAAAGCTTGTTTTCCCACCGGTCTGCAGCTTTCATGTCACGCTTGCGGAGAGATGATGCACGCGGTCACGCCGAGCGCTCCTCTGGCCTTTCCTGATCTCAGCCTTTCCGACGAGCTTGGCTCCTTGCTCGGCAACGGACATATGGAGCTGTCTTGGCAGTTGCTCGGCTCTTTTGGAAGCAGAGTCCTGTAAAGGAGATGTTTCTGCAGGGCCTTGGAGGGCTTTCGACGAGGAGGGCCCAGTGACTTGGAGGGCTCTGGGTAGATGTACGTCAGATGCCGGGAGGACACGCTGGGGTTTGCGTTTTTGGGTAGCTCTCCTGAAAACCCCACTGTGAAACCGCTTCATCCTGCAACCCGCTTCTGAAGCCAGCACCCCATACACGGGTAGCGTGAGGACTGCTGCAAGCATCGAAGCTAGGGCAGCGTCCCTGCCCATCCCCTGATGCGTACCGCATCAGGGTACTCGTAATTACGCTACTCGTAATTTTTAAGACTGATTTTAGCAGTTTATTTCTTAGTAGTAGCTGTGTAATCCCGGCTGGTCCTGGAAGCAGAAGGCAGTCTCCTCTGGGAAGACGAAGGGGAGGATGAGAAACCTGGCGCAGGCTTTCTGAGACAGCACACTATTCGCTTCTGCGTTCAGTGTCCTGGGAGCAAGGCTGGGGCACGTCCTACCTCAGGAGAGGACACGGTGAAGCTATAAGGCTCTGCAGGGAGTAGGCACGATTGCGATATGGCAAAAAAGATGATTCAGCCTCTGGTGGTAGCTGTTACATACGACGTACTTGCCAGATGCTTTAATCCCCTAAATAGTTTTTAACTACTTCTCCCTGGATTTCAATTAAATTCCCTTAAGTATGTAAACTTTTGCTTGTTTGGACCAATACCTGCAGACTTGATTGCAGTAACAGATGTTTTATTTTTACCTGCAAGTATAAATGGAGAGCATATATCATGACCATGACACGTTTTGTATGAAGCAGATGTTTCTATTAATGCTACAATTGGGTGGAAATTCAAAGGATGCTTTTTGCTTTTTTTAAAAGATCTATTTTACCCAATTAAACTACAACTTGCTGAAGTGTTCCAGTGAATCATTCCCCCCCCCCTTTTTTTTTTTTTTTGGATTAGCAGACTCTAAAGGGACAAAAGAATAGCTTTGTATCACAGTTTCCCTCAATTAAATGTAAAGTACATCTGGACAGAGACTGAAGATCCATCTTTCATTGGCAGTTGCAAACCCATTGACATAATAAAATAATATTCTGATTGGTATTACAAGACTGCATTTAAATCATTGGCATTCATGCTCCGAGTCCTTTGCAGGGAGCGCAAGCCCTCCATTAGAGGAAAGCTTAATTTTATACTGTGATCTGTTTTAAGATATGCAATGAAAGTGAGGGGGAAAAAGAGCTTTTGCAGAGCTGGAGACATAATAGAAGCTACACTGAAAGTCCGGGCAACGCTTTTGGTTACTTATAAACTGCAGGTGTCAAACGCATTCTGGAAAGAAGCTGAATTCTAGTTTTAATTACAGTCAGCAGGTTGAGGCATAATTCAAGGCTTGGTAATACCTTCCATCCATAACAAAACTCATCCTGCTATCAGTGAGAAGTTTACACCAACATCGAGAGAATGTGACCTCCTTGCAGTAGCTAAACTCTGAACTTCTGAATCCCACTGTAAAATCCTGAACACGCTCGATATTTAAGGTATCTGTTCTTTGCATGATTGTCTCAGTGAGCCTTAGCATCAAATGTGAACTGAACTAGTAAAGCTCCTCTGATGATCAGGGTGAGAAAGACCTGTCATTGCAGCTTTCATCTAAAGGTTCCCTGGGCTCAAATTAGCTTTGGAGAAAAAAAAAACCCAAAACAACAAAAAAAAACCCTCTCTGGTTGGAATTGTGTACGTGAATGAAAAATCAAGCGTCACATGTGCCTTCCCAGGCCTTACAAGGTAAGTGCCACCCGGCTTTATCAGCAGCTTCCACCAGCAGTAGTAACTTTGTTGAACTCAAAAGGCTTTAAGTTTGCTGTGTGCTTGAATACCACCACGTACACCAACATCCTGGCCCAAAACCGAGCCCTTGAGGCCTTATACTGATAAAGAGCAATATAAAACTCTTCTGTCTACCGACTCTTCTGGGAAAAAAAAGCAGGACACGCATGCTGGTATGCTGCACTCAGCTGCTGGTGGTCTGCTGCTCAACAGTAAGCAGTGGTCTTATTTAAAGCCTGTAGGCAGAGTCTTCAAAGAAGAAAATCATGCCTTATTACGTGGGAAAACACAGCTACAGAGTTACAGGGTGGTCAAGAGTCTGGGGTGGCAGATGAAGACACAGTGCCTCTTGGGAGAGGGAGGCTGGGCAGATGCAAGGATTTTCTGAGCAAGGGAAACACTGCTCAGGAAAACAAGACTGTTTGGAGCAAACTTCTTTATGTAAGAGGTTTTCACAAATATACTTACCTTGTACTATGCTTCTGCTGGAACAAAGAGGCTCTGAACGTTGGCCAAAAGGACAAACTGGGGCCAGCTGGTGGAGCAGTGTTCCTGGGCTGACTGGGTGTGGGAAGCTGTGTCCTTGTCCTCTCCAGCCTCTGCTATGGCCGGGACTGGCCAGTCTGCCACAAGGAGACTGAGTGGCCGTCAAGGGAGAGGACACCGGATTTGGGAACGACAGGTCAGATCTCCGAGGTCGAACACGCTCTTGAGGTATTACTGAACTGCAGGTACCAAATACCGGCAAATGCCTGGAGCTAGAGGACTTAGGCTAGAGATTACACAGAGCTGGTGCAAACTACAGGAATAAACCAAAACAACTGGAAGCACTGATTTTGAAATAATTGTATTTGTACTGACATAACCCACACGAATAGAAAAGCTTTATGTCATTACGAAAGACGGCCCCCACCAATGGCATATGCAACTCATAGTACATAACACCTACATCCTCACAACACCCCTGTGAGGTAGGGCAGCGCCATGAACCCCATTTTACTGGTGGGGAAACTGTCAAAACCGAGCGACTTTCTCATGGTCAGCCAGCAAGTCTGTTACAGAGCAAGGAGT
The DNA here is from genome assembly GCF_040807025.1 of Struthio camelus. NCBI lineage: Eukaryota > Metazoa > Chordata > Aves > Struthioniformes > Struthionidae > Struthio > Struthio camelus. The sequence continues at coordinate 5,171,825 of NC_090947.1, read as the reverse complement.
GGAGCGTGGGTTTTCAGAGAGGGCGGCCACGGGGCTGCCTCTCTGTCAACCCCCCTGCACTGCCCACAGCTCCTCTGCTCCATCATGACCGTTCGTCCTGTAAGCAAATAGCCACCAGCAGCAAGAGCAGGTGATGTCAACTAAGTCTTCACAGGCATAAAAGTGATCATAAAACAAGAGCTGGGGGAGGAAAAAAAAAAAAAAAAAGAACCTGTGGAAAGACCAATCTGATTTGTAACCAAATGCCAGTTTTTAACTTTTCACCATGCTCCTAGTAACAAAATTAAGTGCATATAAAAAAAAAAAAAAAAGAGTACTTTAAGAAAATGTGACTTTTTATTCCCAGCATTCTAGAATCATCCAAAACAGGGCAAGAAGAACTCCCTGGGGCCATCAGGTCTATTCCCCAAGCTTTGATACCCTGTGGTTGGGTCCCCTCAATAGATGGAGCTTATGGTGCTATTTTGGCTACTTGTGTCACAGCTGTCCGACGCCACATCGGGATCCAGGCTATCAGGCTCTGCTTGATCTTTAGCAAAGTTGATGAAAACCTAGAAGTTTAAAGGAAAATATTTAGCGTGTGACAGTCTAAAGAATTAATAATATAAATGAAGAAAAGAGAGGAATGGCTGCTCATTTGACTGTGAGGCTGGAGAGAGTGCTCAGGAACGTATTCACACCGGATTTTGGAATTACAAATGTTGGGCTTTTTTGGTCTAATATAAATAAATGGATGCATACTCCTATACCTCTACATCTGCACTCAACTGAATAGAAACCTAGGGATGCAAAGCTAGACGCTGCTGTATAAAACCTAATTGTCCTGCAGCTCATGCTTCAAAAGTACTGGCGAGATATACTGCTGTGTAGTAGCTTTCTGTTCACTGTGTAACACATCTATATTCTTATTTTACACACCCATCTATCTCTATGTAATTGGCATCCACACTTACATATTATATAAATATATATAACCACAGTCTCCATGTGAACAGTACCTAATTCTAGATCACTTTGTGATCACATTTGCACATGCACAAATCTACGTTGTCCTCCCACAAAACATCACCTGGGGCTTCCTGCTGTAGGTCTGCCTGTTTCTCTCATACCCACAGCTCCTTTTTAAAACAATACTGAGGGTCTCCTTACCCCCTCCCTCTGTTCAACAATTCACAGGATCACAGGGTTGCATTTTTGCTCCTATCTCTAGGGCTGACCTAATATTCCAGACGCTAATGCTCCATAGGATGCTTTCTTGTGGGTAGTCTTTACCGTTGAGGTGTTTCCTAGAAGATTTTGATGCCAGTGGGAATGCTCTTCCAAGACAATGGAAGGAACATAACCATGAAGCTAAGTCTGGTGTAATGCTAAACGAACTTGCAATCCAAATATGGTATAAGGAAGAGCAGAATCAAGAAAATTTCCAGGATCAGTGGACAAAGTCTACTGTTAGCAAGCCTAGCAGTGGGCTCAGGGGTGATCCATGATCCTGCCCTTCATGAAACTGCTGAAATCAAGCGTTGCACAAACATGACAAAAGGAGGAATAGATCCTTTACGCTATAGGCAGCTTTCCATGTGTGTTTTGCTAGTACCAGCACAGCCATCTGGAGGCAGTAGCGTTGATAAAGTGCTCCCAGGAGGATTATGGATGGAAATCCCTTTCAAAATGCAGTCTGTTGTGTGCAACAGTCCACTATGGTAACCATCAGTCTGTTCCCCTGTTAACAGTTTTAAACAGAGGGCCACACATCTTTAATTCCTTACCTCCTCTAACGTCGTTTGACTCACTGAGAAGTGCCTGATTTTGAAAACTGTTTTGTTGGTTTCCAAAAGATCAAATATGTTTGCTACTCCTCCTGCAGAGACTGGTACGTGATACTCCACCATGTTGAAATGCCGATCCTGTAAGAACAGGAATGATAGGGTAAAGGCAAGAGACTGCCACCTATAAAAATCAACAGATCTGATGGCCATTTGGCTGAATGTGAAAGTAAAAAGGAGCCAATTCATGGGAGAATGCAGGGAAAGAGGGTGCATTCTCTCCTTCTGGCTCCTAAAGGTGGAGAAAATTATTTTCCAGTATTGCCTGATGTTTCCCCATTGGGTCATTTTGCGCTTTTGTAACTGTGGGATAATAAGCCCCAGATCTGAAGCTTTAGGGAAGCCATACAGCATTTCCAACTCCTAGTATAGTGTTTTGATTAATGCACGGATTGCGTTATGGGACTTAGGTGACGAGCGGGATTCATGGCTCAGTTACTCCAGTTTTACACTGATTCTGTTATTGGAAGTACTTGACCAACTCATTTCCCACTGAATATAAAGTGAATGTCCATGCAGTCCAGGGCTTCCCTGGAACCAGTCATAGGGACAGAATTTCACCTGGCTCACATCGTTTAAGTCACCAAGGAACTTGAGTGCTCCAACCCTCAGACAATGCTGCTGATAGCACTGTCAAGTACATGTGTATGAATCCCTTACACTTTGAGAGCACGGATCTATGTATACAGTATGTTACAAGGTGTGCATCTTACAAGATACTCTCGGTTAACATGAAGAGATGGAGAGGTCATCCCCTGATTCCATTTGTCCTGTTTACCTTCAGGCATGTATTTGGAAAGTGTGACTTCATGAATTGTGTCAGCGTCTCTGTGCTAACTGTGTTGCTATTTAAGTGCATCTTCACAGTGAATCCTCTTCCAAACCTGAGGGGAAAAAAAAAACACAATAAACACAGTAGGAAAGAAAAACAGATAGAGAAAATCATTTGAGAAAGCTGCACAGCCTCTTTGGATGAATCTAACCCAGGCAGAGTGGAACGTGAGTGGTGTCACAGACGTTAACCTGGGATGAATCTTAATAAGCAAACGAGCTATCGTGATAACTAATGAAATCAAAGCTCAACCCCACCATGTAGTTTACATTTTTAGCAGTGGGTAGATTACTTGGGGGAACACATCTTTTGAAGTTGGAAAAAAGGCTATATTGTGAGCAGAAAACACATTAGTTAATGCAGAATTTCAAGGGTGTAGTTAAAAAAAAAAAAGAAACAAAAAAAAGGCTTTACTGTGATGCCTTATTAACAAAGGTCTCACGAACTGAGCCCTCAAAGCTATCGTATGTCAGTAACTCCATAAGCCATTCAGTAAAAGTGAAATAGGTGCATTTTACTGACCTGCTCTTGATATGCTGCAATGAGCCAATGCACTGAAAACTTCCGTTCACCATAATAGCCAGCCTGGTACAGAGGGCTTCACATTCTTCCATGCTGATAAACCAACCAAGAAACTCTAATAAGTCATTGTGAAGGTATAAAAAGTATAGCAATTGGAGAACTTTCCTAGTTTCCCATAAAGCATTAAGGTGTTGTGGGTCTACGGGGCACCTTAATAGTGTTGAGTTCTCACACTCAGCCACAACGAAATCCCAAAGCCGTTGCAGCTCAGTGCCCTGAAGCTGTGTGAGAAGCAGTGGGGACTTTGAAGGATGGGCTTCTGCATATGTGTGCATACATCCTCCAGACCCTGAAACCAGAGACAAAGCCAAACCAGCCCCACCTGTGGGATGTGAGTATAACTGAGCATTTGTTCTGCACTTCCTCACTGATGATTTTCCAGAGGTGGCGTTTAGCATTTGGATCCATTCCAGAGCTTGGTTCATCCTATAGGGAAAGACAGGACCAAAGGTAAACTTCCACATATAATCTGATCTTCCTAATACTTGTGCTCTTTCGGGGTTCATCATTACGTTATGTTTGCTCGCAGTGACCCATCAAGCAGCTCAGCATTGGATCAGCAGCTTCCATTGGTACAGATCTGGCAGAAAGACTATCCTAAGCCGCATTATGAGTTTGACTTGGACATCTCAGGCTCCCTTCATGCAGAGGCAGGTCAGCTTGCCTAAGACCTCCATCCTCATTGTCCTTTGGAGCTGCCCCACTCCCCTAGGGACTACAGTGGGAACTCTGGGTCACCAGGCTCCCAGCCTCAGTTGGGATCCTTTGAGGATTTGTGCTAATGCCATCTAAGATCAACCCTACTGTGCATTTTATACCACACTGTTTTAGATTCCCATAAACACTGTAGGCGCAATCTCAAACAAAAAGCTGTCAATTGGCACTTGGTCCCCATGTGCACCTGTGCTCTGTGTCTCTCTCGTGCTGCTAAAGCAAGCGAGACAATATGCCAGAGATGAAAGATGGTACGTTGTCTCCTATTCTACGCATTGCTGACAAAACTGTTAGCCAATATCTGAGTGCCAAATTGTTATTGTTGAGGATAACGCACTATATGAGACGGAAATAAAACAGTTTGTTTTCTGGCCGTAGTCAGTTCCAGGGAAATTTCACCACCTTCCATTTGTATTGCGATTCGGTATGCAGCAAAAGCAGCTAAAAGGCTGGTGTATGTGGTCAGAAGTAAAGGCAGAAGTGCTAGACTGGATGCAAGTCGGGGCAAGGGAGATCTATGTCCACTAGGGATCAAACGTAACGCTAGGAGACCTGCTCACCTGACCACTGTACGCTTTCAAAACTCAGCAAGTGAAAAACTTCTCCAAAAGGGATATTTTAAAAATGGCATAAAACACAAGAAAAACAAGAACAGAAAAGGAAGCCACATCTAGAAGAAATAGTTTTACGTTCTAATCTTGAGGGAGGGTGCTCTTTCACTTTCCTACAGATTTGGAGTCATGGTTGCCACTCTTCTGCGGAGACTGTGCAAGGTAGTCAAGCGCTCCTTTAATTTATCAAGGTCAAGAAACAGCCAGGAACTGGGAAAATTCAACTGGCAAATAGAGAATCTCTTTTTGACCTCTGGAAGACACTAACAGAACAAGTAACAGATTCACCGCTCTCTTAGGCCCCAGAGCAAGTTTCGGTGTGTGCTGGAATCTAAGCTTTCTGCTGATGCACGTGTCATCAGGCTAAGCGCAGGCGCTTGGGGAGCATTCCCTGAACTGTGTCAGAGAAGGTTTCACTAGACCGTCAAAGTACCCTTGCCAGTCCAGAGAAGGGCTCATCTTTCACCCAGCAAGTCCCCAGCTTCTTACCAGCAGCAGAATTGATGGATTCCCAATGAGAGCCAGAGCAGTTGACAATTTTCTGTTGGTGCCATAACTGCACATAGAGGTGACTCTGTCTTTGTAGGCCATCAGATTCAGCCTGTGGAGAAGCTGGAGTACGATCTATGGGAGAGGAGTACTGTCCATGAATAAATTTCCAGGTGGATGTCTATTACAAATTTTTTTTTGCAACCCCTTGCTCTACCCCGTCGTTTAGGAGCTGGCTCAGCAAACACTTGTAAAAGCAGCACCTGGAATCCTGCTTCCTCTGAAGTTTTTCCCTGGTTTCTACAAATCTGCTTTTAATATCAGATCATTAAGTAGTATCAAACTCACTGTGTTCCGTTCCCTGACTCCACAGTACAAAGGAGACCTGTTTCATACAACACCCATCTGGCTGCTGAGCAAGAGAGTCCCAAGCCAGGATTTCAAATGTTGCCACCATTAACCTTTACTGTTTATTAAAGGACTTCTTAATTCAAGGTAAAAGCTCCCCATAACTTAAATGTGCCTTGAGCTAAGCCCCACTATTACTCACTCCTCTGATCTCTCTCTCGGGGATGCCATGAAGCCTAGCATAGTAATACATGTGCTCTTCCACTGTCAGCAAGTCATCCAAGGCATCTTCTTGGGGACAGTAGCCAAACAGAGACCAGTGCGCCTCACCAATGTCATTCAAGGACCTGCGTAAGAAAGTCAGCAAGTCATTTTAGACGCACTGAATTGCCAATGCCTTCTGTGAAACAGACGGTAGAGAGAAAGACATACCCCTTCTTCTTCTTCTTACCCTCCTTCCCCAGTCCTTGAAAGAAAAAGCTACGAATGTGCACATCTTTGGCCTTTAGGCCCTCAATTCTGCAACAGAAGAACTGCTAGCAGCGGCTAGCCCCGCTGTCTGGTACCCAACTCTCCAGTTACTGCCAGCACTTCAGATGGCACAGCTGCCACCAAGCCTGCTCCTGCTAAAGAGCACGTGGAGATGAGTCCTACTGGTCTCCAGATATTAGCTCAGAAGCGTGATCATACTCAGCTAGGGATCTGATTCTGACCCCCTTGGCAATAGAACCGATCGGAAGAACCACCACTTAGAACAGCACAGATACAATAGCAAAATACAAACCCCAGGGAAGCAACCATACCATCCTCAAAGGGCTGGATTCCCTGCCTTGTTCTTTTTCACTCCATTTTTGAATGTTTTATATTGTTTCAGACTTTCACATTTCTTTTCCTTTGCCATCCAACCTGATCAACTGTTCTCCAGGCTGATCTGCCCATGTGCCTTCCCCAGAAATCACATCCTCCATACCCAGAATGATCCTGGACCTGCAACCTTCCGCTGGAAGCTCCAATATCGCCTGTCAGCATCTTGAAGATGGTCGTCTTTCCCGCACCATTCACACCAAGCAGGCCAAAGCACTGGGTTGCAGGGAGAAACACAGAAATGTACCACACTGTATTTATAATGCAGAAATATCACTCTGAGATGAGTGCTCAGTGCAACTTGTCACTTCTTCTCTCTGGGCCCTTGAGTAAGACGAATTACACGAGAGCCTGAGGTACTCAGAGCATATGAACATTGCAATGGAGGTTGTTTATGGTGCAATATACTGCAGCTTATATTAGGACCGTTTGTTTAATACAGTGCAGAATCAAGGATGTGTCTCTAATAGAGTCATTGCTTTTACTGCAACGTGCATTTTCACAGTGAGCCCATCTGACAGGCCAAATCCTGATCATCTAATTTGTGCAAAGCCTCCCACTGACAGGACAGAGGTATTCATAGGAGCGAGGGGAGTGAGGTTTGTCCTGTCATTGGTAAAACCTTAACGCGACACAAGATTTTTGTCAAATAATCTCACTAATGCACTACGTTAATAAGATTAAGAACTTGCTCCCTGTAGTGCAATGTAGTATCTCATGCTAAAAATCCATGTTTTATTGCTAAGGTTGGAGATATGCAGCTGCGTGTTGCATCAGCAATCACCATTGTGCTGATAATTACTATTATTTTGATACCATTTTTGGGACTGGCTGATCTAAAAATCGTGTGCTGGGCCCAGTGCAGCATCGATCCGAGGCGCTCTCCCGCCTCGAGGTCTGTGCAGGGACAGTCTCCCAGCACAGTGTGTGGTGCATGGCCAGGAGTCTGCTGACAGAGTGGTACGGCGTCCAAAATTCAGCCAGCAGCCAGCTGACTTCTGCAAGGAGTTGAAAGCCTCAGTGCCAGTTGTGGCTCTGAAAAATCCTCTGCCAGAAAGATCAGTGGCCACAATCTCCATGTGAGTCTGCTCTCCTCCTGCCTAGTCCTAAGTCCTTTCATATGCCCAGGATCACCACAGGATCCAAGCAATTCAAGAAATCTGGTACCAAGGACTGCTTTCCAGCTTCCCCACAAGTCAGCTGCAAAGCCTGAGATAGGATCTGATTTCCAGAGGCTCTGAGAACTTTCCTCTGGGTCTCAGAGCTGCTCTGTGTGCCCCTGTCTTTTCTTTTCTCGTGGGTTAGTATTTTTACAGGTAACTGAACCGACATGATCAAAGAATGCTGCTTCTTTGAAGTCAATTTTAATTCCTGATTCATGAAAACGTCTATCTAGCTGAAGTGATTAGACTTTCCCTGACGGGGAAATACAAGCAGATAAACTTTACTCGCTCCATTTCACACATGGTTTCGTTTAGGTCAGTCATTGTAACTGGACAAATACCGCTGTCTTCATTTACTGTATAGCAGCGGCTTCCAGTGACCTACCATAAGCCCAACAGGTTAGGCGCTGTGTAAGCACAGCACGCACGCATGTTGCTCTAAGCATACCCTCACCACTGTCCCACCCGTTCTTTCTCTTTCTAGGGTATTCAGATCATCATTTGGTGTCCCAAATCCACCAGGAGCCTTTGGTCACTACCGTAACACAGAAAAGCTATACATAATAAGTTCAAGGCAAAGGAAGAGAGAAGGAAGAAGTCAGTGCAAAACAAACCACTACAGTTGTGCTGGGACTGAGGCAAGCACTGTGAGAGAAGGTAGTAGGATGCTGTGAATCTGTTCCAGTTTCCCTCCCTGGGGCAGGAGGTGTTGCAGCTTTTGCCCTGGCATACCTCTCCAGCAGGAATCCCAAGGCTGATGTTTTTCACGGCCACGATGCGTTTGTGAGGGAGGTGGTAGATCTTTGTCAGATTCTGGAGCTGCACCACATCAAAATCAGCTTTGCCAGACTCCACTCGGTTCCTCTCTGCCCGAACGTCCTCATCCTCGTCGACCACGGGCGGCAGGAGCGACGCTTTGCCGTGCACTCTGTCGAACAGGAATCTACGGGAAGGGCAGAGAGGCCCTTACCTTCTAGCAAGCGCAGCCATTAGCGGCCCCGTCTGTTTGGGATACTAAGGAGCCTTCCTGTGACATCCCAGGGCATGCAACTATACACAGAGACACAGGCGGTTTCAGTTCTCTCCTGCTATGTGCTCCATTTAGAGAATTAAAAATCCATGTTCTCTTTCCACCTAGGCTTTTTTACTCTTATTCAGCCAACATACTGAGCTGGGGCAGGTCCTGCCTTGTGGCAACACTTGCAGTGCAGGTGACAGGACCGCTGTACCAACAGCTCTGGTGACCAGCACTCCCTTCTCCCTGTGTGAATCCAAGCCAGAGGAGATGGGGCAGATGCAAACAGAAAAGGCTCTCAGTGGACTGACTCCTATTTCCAACTAGGTATCAATCCACTGAACCCAGAGCCCTGAGAGGAGGCAACAGTTCAAGCCAGCAGGGACTACCAAGGGGCTCCAGTAACCTGTATCTCTATTAGTTAACACTCTAATTAGTGATAGATACTGGGACTGCTGCCAGAGAAAACTTAGTCTGTGTTTGCAAAGCATCTTGGAAATGTATGGGCCTCACTACTGACAACGACGGTGTGAGAGCCCAGAATTAAACTGCTGGATATTAAACCAGCAACTGGCTTGGCCTACTTTCATTGTGAGACTCCAGATGCTACTTACTCTAATATGTTACTCCACACTTTCTGAATCATCCCGTCGTGAACGATGAGACGAATGGCAAAGAACACGGTGCCCTGAATAAACATGGCAAGCAGCTTGGATGTGGTCTTGTCCAGCTCAAAGGTTTTGTCAGGGTAGTCCACTCCATAGGCTTTTAAGAAGCCCAGCAGTGCCTGATCCTGTGACAGTTCAATCAAGCCATAGCCAAAGCAAAATTGCGGGAACAGAAGGAAGACATGCCTCAGATTTTCAGCGAGGTCATGCAAGCCCTGAAAAAGAGCAACACAGTCACTGCATGGAATAAATTCATAGATTTCACTGCAGGGCTGAAGCGTAACAATTACATTGGGATTTGCTTGTGTCTCAGAGCAAAGATAAATCGAGAGTAAAAAGCTCTGGAGACAGGTAGTTTCACAGGCACAAGGTCAGAAAAGTCAACAGGCAGCTCTGAGGCTGTGAACGATTCACCCACAGCAAACAGCACCCAATTTCTGGGGCAGGCCCTCACTGCCGCACCGGGTGCCCTACCCAGTGCAAGTGGCAGCCAGAAACCTGCCTGGAGCTCAATACTGGCTGCTAAGCTGCAGAGCTACACTGTGACACTGTGCTTCCCCACAGCTACGAGCCACAGCACCAGACCCCTGCAGAGAGCAGCTCTCAGGAGCAACATGGGCTGCTCCCCAGTCCTGCTCCTCTATAGCCTAAGTCCTATCAGTTCTCCTTGGACAACCATCTCCAGCAACACCGGGTTTGGCTCTAACTGACATAGAAGTGCTTTTCCAGTTAATTCAAGGCAAAACAGCCAAGTACGCAGTCTAACAGTTATGAACTATCTATGCAGAGGTTTGGTACGTTTGTAACTAAAGTAGCAAGGTTTAGCATGCACAGAAAAGCGGAGAGGTAATAAATTAGGATGGAGAGAGACTGACTCTGCCCACTGGGGAACAGAAGAACAAAACTGCACACCCCTACAACACAGCAGTTTGTTAAATGGGTCCTGTCCGGCTGGAAAGCAAATTCCAGTCCACTATTGTTTTATCAAGCAGTTACCCTTTATTAAAAAAAAAAAAAACCCAAATATAAAACATACACTTCATCCCACTGATTCCCAGGGAAATCTCTATTTAAGAGAAGGCTTGACTTCAGGGAAACATCAACGTCTCCAAGTCATTTTTCATCCTTGCAGAGAGAAGATGATTGCGTTACAGATCTAGATGACAGACAGCTGGTGCTGTGCTTAACATAGCACACTTTAGACTTGGGGCAATGAAATCTAGTTGTCATTCTCCACAGTTTGTGCTGCAAGAACTTAACAACGGTTAAGTCCCCATCAACCTTGTATCAAGCATCCACACTCACTTCCTGACCTTCTCTGCATGGTGTGTTTCTATCTTTTTTTTTTTTTTTTTAATAATCTTCCCTCTCTCAGCATCATTTCTTTCTCCTCTGGGAGAGCAGATTCACACAGACGAGGAAGACTCCTTTGCCCCATGTGCTATCTATAGGGAACCCATAAATCCTGGGACTAGCATCCTCTGCTTGGCCTGCCTCAAAAATCTTGAAACCAGCCAGCTGCTAAGGGCCTGATTCAAACCCACCAAACTCAACAAGACAACTTCTGTTGTTTTACCTAGTAACTGGTGGAGACCCCAAAGTGTCAACTGAGGAACTGAAGCATCAGCAGAGACCTACCTGGTCTGTGGCCTTTTCCTGGGAGAGCAGAAACACAACCGAGTGAGTAATGATGGTATTGATGCCAAAACACAAGTTGACACAGACATAAACGATGAATGCCATTCCTGTTTCTTTGAAGAACCCGGTCAGCAGATACATCCATGAAAACGTTGCATACCTATAAATCATCAGCAGTGCAGAGAATACCACAGTAACTCAAAGAGTGGTCAAAAACCAACAACTAAAGACCTCAGCTCAGGAACACATACCTCAGGTGCTCCGTAACAGCACCATTTTGGCATGCTATTATAGGAGCTTAAGGGAAGAAAAAATGGCTTCTAGTGGAAGAATTCCACTAGAATCTGGAGAAAATGTTTATGAAACATGTTTTAAACACGTGGTCCAGACTGAAAGAAAAGACAGACTGGGAGTGTAGGATTCAAAGCCAGGGAGAGAGTTTTGCTAAGTTTTCCTATTTTATCTAAATTTGCTGGGTTTTTTTTTTTCCCCTTTCTGATTTTGAAATGCTTCCATATCTCAAACTTTGCAATAGTTCAGTAAGCATGTGTTTACAGCCTGGGCTGTCACTGTGACCTTGAATATTTCATACCCTCCCTTAGAGTTTGCTTTGAATAAAATAGGCATGACAACAGCAGTTTAGCTCACTGCTCCTTGAAGGAGCAACTAGTCACCTTTTGTCAAGGGTACACAGAAGAAACCAAGCCCATGCATTTCTCCATGGGATTCCAAATCACAGGAGCCTGCAATACGCAGTTTCTTACTCTGTGCAATGATATTTAAATAACTAAGCTCCACGCTTACCCAAACAGTAACAGCAGAAGAAATACAGCCAGTAAGTTATTGTTGTTGCAGAAAGCTGGTATCTGAAAGGCTGAAATAACTCCTATCGAGAGTCCAATAGGGACCATAAAAAGTACCTGCAAAACGATATTAAAAAACATGTTATTCGGATGATAACTCTTAAACATTTTTCTAGAGCTACACAGAAACAGGAATGTCAGAACTGAATTTGGTCCCACAAGTGCTGTTCGGGTTTTCTAATGGAAACTAAATGCAGGTGGGGTCCCAGCCTTCCTCAAATTTTGGGAGGACTTGCACATGAATTCCCTTAAAGCCTTTCTGAATAGGTTAACCTTCAACACTCAAGACTGTGGGCAAAAAGCGCCTTAAAAAAAGGATGTGAATGAAAAATAGCCCTTCGGGTTTCCCTGTTAGCCTTGTGGTCAGACCACTTCATTGTGCCCTGTAAATCTGCTCTTTATAATATTGTGTCGAGCCAGGGACCTACCAAACCTCTGCCTTGAGAGGTTCCTCTCTTCCCCAGCTTTGAGATTTAACAGAATTTACTGGCAGGGATTCACTGAGAAATATCAAGTTGCCGAGAGCGCTGGATTAGTTTCAGCCCACTGAATACTGATTGTGGCAAGGACTCTGGGGATTTTTCCACAGGCAGATTTACAAATATGCAGTCCTGGAACAAGGGTCCAGAACAGGGAAGCAGAAAGAGCCCTGCTGCAGCCTTGAGCTTCTGCACAGTGACTTGGGGCTGCTTTGCCAAGCCGGTCCGTAGCCACGCTGCCTTCAGACCCCTTTCAAACCCTTTGCACAAAGCAGGGGGTACTTGTGCTGTTGCTCAACCATGTCAGTTCCTATGAACAGGCAGTTTAGGATATTCAGTGGCAAGTGCCCTATTGTTAGGGCTGCTTTGTTAGCACGTGTTGGGGTTAATGTAATAACTAGAAGCCTAAGCTGTGCTGGGAGCCAAGGCTCACGTTTCCCAAGGTTTTTTCAGCCCTCAGCCCTTACTGGACCAAATAGGGGCTGGCCACCTAAATGCCCTTGAAGACTTAATATTTTCAAGAACTGGTAATATTTTTGGGATTTTAGACACTAGCAGATCTGCACCAATGGAAATTTGTAGGATATGTATATAGGCTGATCATCGTGACAGCATAGCAGGCAATGCCAAAGCTCACAAGCAGAGAGAGCCTGCACATGCAGATCTCTAACTATGCGCGGGTTTGACACTGTGCACTGTAGGTAATTCATAAGACACAAAGCACTTCAGCCTCCAGACACCATGCATATTTATCCTCATAGCCCCGTGATGCTTTCCAGCAGTGCTATTAGCCCTCTTTATCATGAGGGAACTAAACTTCAGAGAGTATAAGGGCATGCCCACACCTCATAATGCAGCAGAGTGCTAGGGAGCTCAACTATCTATAGGAATAAGGTGCTAAATCTATGCAGCGCACTGCAGCATTGTAACAGGGAACTTGCTCAGGTCCTGGAAGACATATCGCTGCATTAGTTGCTTTCCTTGGCTTAGAAACTTTTATAGTATAAAATCTTAAAAGTGTGCATTCAACCTAGCCATGGATTTTTGCCCAATGGAAGACTATCAGCTGTGAGCTGTCTGCCAATGTAGCACCCTGCATTCCCAGGGTTTCCAAAATGGCTGTAGCCTCAAGCCCCAAATCCTTACCCAGATGCATAAAGCCTGCTTGACAACTAATCTACCCCTGCAAGCTAAGAGAAAAGCAGCTTGGTGCTTGCATGCTAAAATTTAAATCAAGCTCTGGCCTGTTCTATGTTGCTTTCATATAAATGTGCTGAGTGTTTTACATACACGAGAGAGAGAGAGAGAGAGAGAGAGAGAGAGAGAGAGAAGGAATGCCTTTGCTTAGCAAAATCCAGTGTTGCAGTTCACATTTAACAGTCTTCAATGCCTCTGAGAACAATTACTACATAACACTCTTGATAGTGATAATGCTAATAAGTCTAGGCAATCAACTTTAAATAAAGAGCTTCTCCCCCCCTCCCCACCCCGCCCTGCTACTGAATGCTATTCTTGGTGCATTTAAGAACGTGAATTATTTACCAGGTCATAAACGAAGTTAGTCACCCAATAACTTGTCATTCCGATGCCTGAAATATGCTGCAGTTGTTTGGCTTTGGTTTGATGCTCTTTTACCACATACAGCACAAAACTGGCTGTTGTGATAGAGTAGCCAACCAGAACAGACATTGAAACTATGATATCAAGCAAGCTGTTCAGCCTGGGGAAAAAAAGTGGAGAAAGATGTACACGATGAGTCAAAGTGGCAGATCTCCCTTATTGCAGAGGCATTGTTTGGAGATCAGAAGCAAAAAGGTCCCAATTCTGTGCCAATATTTCTTGCTGAACATAGTAACTGCTCATGGCAATAGGTATGAAGCCTAACAAAAAAGGCTGACATCAGGGAGTCATAACACTGTACCATAACACCGATTAGAAAAGCCAAAAGAAAAAAAATACATAATTACTACTGTTGTGCCAAAGTACAACAATATGTGATGCTGTAACTGTGACCTCCAGATTTATATGGGATTCTTTGAAGAAACCCTAACAGGAGTCTCTGCGGCATGAAGGATGCTACTCGTGGGCAGTGGGAACGAAGGGAGCAAACAGAACAGTTTCATCGTTTAAAAAAAGTTATATAATAATTTAGGCTGCTTATGGTTTCCAGGAAGCAGGTTTGCTCCTATTGCAGCTAAATAATTCAGTCATCAGTCAAATGAATCTTACATTACTTGTTCTTGACTCTGTCCTCCAGGATATGGGTGAGCCGATAAGAAAATACCTACAAGCAAAAAAAAAAAAAAAGAGAAAAATTCAAAATGTGGCTAGCTTAAAGCCTCCTTCACTAGTTCTTGAGATTGACAGTCGTATAGAAAGCTGTGGCTAGAGAAGAAAAGCAGACAAAAAGCTGGGTTTTTTGCTCTGTCACCTTGGTGCGATCTTGGGCAGGACTGTGAGCATTTCCATTAGGGCTTACTTTCCACATGGGCTGAGTACCTATGACTCCACTGAGATCCTCAGCAGATCTGAAATACAAGCCCTAGCACCTGTCTGACTTTAGAGGCTACACTGCTCACTTCAGTAGGAGCACTCCTATGCCTAGAATTAGGCATGTCCACATGGACTCATGTATTTTTAGCTGGATTCCGCAACACTGACTCATTCAGCATTGGTGAATACGTTTCGTTTTAAAGCTGCTGCCTGATGATCTCACTGCATTTCATTCCTTTATCATAAGAAACAAATCATTCCCTCTTGCCTTTCTCCAATTCCTATTATATATGTTTTTCTCAACACGGGCATCTGTTGAGATGCTAGCATACACCCACGTGAACTTCAGACACTTCTGTCTCCGTTTGGCAATGACTTAATTCTGAACGAGTCTGCCTTACGCAGCTAGAAAACACCCTTTTGTCCAAAGGAACTACCTAAAATCCAGTTACTGTGCTGATTAGCCCAGTGCGACATGCATGTCTTTTCCAAAAAGATCCTTTAAAAAGGGGCAGGAGACAAATGCTCTGCTCACGCGCAGACAGCCTCAGCAGATTTGCTTCAAACACTTCTTTACCGAGGAGAATACCTAGCCCAAAAATACAGTGGTATCATTCATCACAGTGCACTTGCTTTGTTCAGAGGCAACCTGTGTCTATAAAGAGACTTTTGTAACAAGAGGAGAAACTTTGGGGGACTCTCTTGGGCCCGTTCCAAGCCCCAGTGGAAGGTCTGTTTAATTGCAGCCCAGTCTCTAGACCGGGCACTTGAAATGCGATGCCGCCACTTGAAAAAGGTTTTGGGCCAAGATGTTTATTGTGCCTAAAAATGAGGTTCTAAATCCATATTTAGGCATTCAAGTAAATACCTCAATTCTCAGAGAGGGCTGGAGAACCTCTAGGTGGTATTAAATCAAGAAGATTTGCTAGAACACACACCACCTCTGAAATTTAAGCTCCTTACAGCCACGTGCTTGACTTTCAATAGTTAATATGAAGCAGAAGAACTATTCTGTGCTATTTTCCCACAGAACGGGCAGTCTGACATGTGGGCAGAAAGGAGGAGACTGCAGGTTTAGCTGATCAAGTGCCATACTGTGCAGGTACATTTGAAAGAGAAGATTTCACATGAAATTCCTTTCTGAGGGGAAAAATCTCAACCTTGTCATCAGTGAGAAAAATGGAATTAAAAACTCGGGCAGCCAATAAAGGCATGCAAACAGCCAGGAAATGTTACCCTTCTCTAAAAGGGAGCGAGAGAAAGAGATACAGTCTGTCTAATCTGTTAATGCTTCACTATAAAGCCATTTTTCTTTACTGAAGCTTAGGCTAGAAGTCAAAATTTCCATTTCAATGCTTTCTCTTTTTTGTTGGTCAGGATTGAGAGAAGAAAAAGCACAATATACAGAAGTCAAAGGCTGTTATGATTTGCTTAGTGACAGGGTAAAAAGCTCTTTATATATTTTTTAAAAATATACGCAGTCTAAGTCAAACGTCTACAGCAGGACTGGCACCTCTTTTATAAACTGCTGAAATGACAACATACTTTTATCTGGCCGTTTCAATGGTTCTTAAACTGTCATTTATTTGTCATAACAACAAATAGATTTAGCTGCCAGGAACATACCACACGGAACGTCTGTTCAATTGTATTTCAAAGTGGATTTACACTACCCCGGGGGAGCTGTCCTCATCCATTCATTTTATTTTTCCCATTCCATGGATGGGATCATTAGTGAGAAGTGGAGAATTATCTGTCTGGTCATTTACTACTACTCATTTTTTTTCTAAAAACACATAAGCAGCAGGACAGATGGAATAAAAAATGGTGCTGTTCTTTTTCACTGAAAATTGTTATTTTGCTGGTATAAAACTATCCCCAGGAAAACTTTCTGACTGTTCACACAAGCCGTCTTGCTTTTGCTCTCACTGCAGCATGCACTGGGAATAGAGAGGCAGGGCAAACCTCACAACTTAATAATTCAGCTGCTCTGGGATGTTTGTGCCGCTGGAAGCGCTCCGCTCAGGTCTCCTCTCTCCCCACTGGGGCAGGGACTGCAGCTTTGCAGCGCATACGAAAGCGCTTGACTGTTCTGACCTCAAGGGCACGCTGCAAATCTCAAGTGCACGAGCGGGCGGGTATTTTAGGACGGCGGTGGGGCGGAGGCGCTGGTTTTGCTTGTTGTGAGCTGAGCTTGTTGCGAGGGGAGTTTCAGAGCATCAGTATGTGGAGGTGGGAAGAGAGACATGCTGTTTTGACTTTGTAATCAGCATTCTGCTGTGTCTTAAATTCATGGCATGACACGCAAAGCTTCAGATCAGGTACCTTTTCCCATTGTATTTAAACTCATATGCATCACTGGGGAAAAGCCTTATGAGCAAAGAGACGTCATCACCTATTTCACTTTCACCTGGAACTGCAGCCAGCTGAGTTGAGCGGGGCTAGGGATGACCAGGACATGGCTCATAGGCCAGTGTTTGTGAAAGAAAATCTACCAGTAGAGCATTTCTGAACACAATAATTAGTCTTGTCAGACCCCGCAAATCTCTGAGTAAGATCTCTCAAAACACCATCAGCATAATTTTTTCCTCTCCCTGCACCCCCTTCCATCACTAGAGACGTATACATACACATAAATATTTGTGTCGAGGCTGCACCTTTAACGTAGGCTAAACGGCAGCCAGGAAGACAGGGTGCTCTGGTTTATCAGCAGGAATTTGGGTTGCTGCAGCACATTATTGAGGAGAAGCTAGGAGAACTGATAACCTCAAATGGTCCAGCAACACTCTCTGGAGTCTGCGTATGTCATGTGTCAGAGGAAAAATATAGCTGAAAACTGTTTCTCACTTAATCTCACATTAATCTCCCTCATTCACATTCACAGACAAGCACATATGCACACACATATTCTGAGTTCCTCTCAGCAGAAGGGTGAAATATTAAAATTAACTAATCTAAACCACCCCTGGAGATGACCTAAAGTAGTTTTTCTATGCATAACTAATGGGCACCTATCAAAAGGCAGTTATTCCAGCACCATGGTGAAAGGCAGCATAAACAAATAGCAACTGTCGCCAATTGTGGGATAAAAGAAGCCTTTTAGGTAGGAGCTAGGGGCTTCCTTGTTCAACTCCACTGAGTCTTTGAGAAAGACATATCAAATATCTGACTTATTCATGTTTTCCAAGTCATGTTTTTAAAGGCATCCACATATCTGGGAATAAAGAAACGGCCTCACCGAAGTCAAAATAAGTGTAGTCACTGATTTTCACAGAACCAGGATATTCCCTGCAAAGGGGAGAAATTATCTGCTCATGTAAAGGAGGCACCTACCATATCTGGAAGTCTCATTTTTTGGCAGGTTAGCTCGAAGAATGAAGTTGTTCAAGCTGTTCAGATAGGCTGGAAGGCTGTGATAGCCTTCTGGATTATACCACACCTGCACACAATTGGGAAATTAAAACAAATTGGGAGAGAAAGCGTTAGGGATAGTATTTTTGGTTTGTTCTGCTTGCACAACTGAATCTTTCCACAGTTGTTATGCAAAGTCATAAGCTTTACAAGTCTAAGTCCAAATTTAAGCACTCAATGTGTATAAATGCACATTTCATTTTCCATGAGAGTGGTTGTATCAGCTTCATTAAGACCGAGTTCATTTGCCTCTTGGGAGAGAAGGAGGAAGTGCTAGCTGGATATGTACATAAAGCGTACTGACAATTGGTTATTATATAACGAGTTGCTCAGATCTCAGCAATACCAGCACTGGAGACTCAAAAAAAGGCTAGAGCAGTCAAACATCTAACTCCTCCTGAAAACTAGTAGGAAGAGGTGCTTTAGGACAGAAAATAGCCATAAACATCTCAACATCCTCCTCATCCAGCAACAGCCCCTCCCCTCCCCGTGATGAATTTTCTTGCTTATGCCACAGTAAACCTTGAGCACTGAAGGGGAGAAACAGAACACAGGACACGCACTTAGCAGCGATTCGCCATCACCCACTCTGGGCACAACTCACAAGCCGCAGGTTAGAGGTGCAAATTACCTATCCAAGGGCATCACAAGACTGAGGCTATTTAGTTGAGAAGCTTAAACACTGCCCATGGCATCTGCCTTTGCCTACTCCGAGTCCTATGCACTCAGCGATTTTATTCTCTTTGGCCTAGCAGAGCAAGCACTGCTAGAGGAAAAGAGGGATGAAAGTTTGCCCCTGGTTCCAACACTGTTGAGGTTTCCTGGTACTAAATCTGACAAGTGATAAGCAAATAGAAATAACTTCCAAATCTAGGATGAGTCTGTAAGATGGGAGGGGTGAAAACATCTGCAAACTGAGCACGTGAGTGCCGTGTGTTAGCAAAACAATAAACCCTGTGATTCCCTTTCACTGGAGCCACCTCTGAAGACAGCACTGCTCTTGCAGGAACACTCCCATGGTAGTTAGGTTTTGCAATGAGATAACTGCATCTTGTCAACTCTCTTGCACTTCCTGCTACTTCAGATTTCAGCCTTGGTGCTTTTAACATTGATGTGTTACAACATTTTCACTGAGCAGAAACAAAGAAACCTGTAAATCAGAATGTACAAGCCAGCTCTAGTTAACGTATATATGTTCTCTCATCAGAAAAAGGTGCCACTAACTGATCTTTTCACCTCTTCATAATAAAATTATAAGAGCAGAAAAACTGTTTCCTGCTAGCAAGAGATGTCAGACCAACGAATAAGAACAAGGAGAGGAAAGGAAATGAAATGCAAGTCCCCTCTCCCCTGCCAAGCTGCAGCTTTCAGAGGGATTCACTTCATCTCCTGAAATATCCCTGTATTCCCATCACTCCTTGGTCCCACACTTCCTGTGCTATGACAAGCAGGTAAAGTTAAGTTACCTTAGTCAGCGTCCTGTTGGGGGGCACAGGCCTGATATCAAACTGGAGATCTGCTGTCAAAGGCAGCCCGAAGCTCCAGCCACCATACCTGAGTGGAAACCAAAGGGAAATATGTTATTACCCTCACCTGGTAGTGTTAAAGCCTTGCCTGGAGTACATTAGCAATGGGCTCTGCTGAGGCGTTCATGTAGTGCATGCCACTGCCCCCCCAATTAATTCTAGCTTGACTTGAAAAAAGATAATATGGAAGAAAAGAGCTTGTCGCAGTAGGCGCTGTGAGAGCCAGCCAACACTGCTGCGGGAGCCCTTTATGCAGGAAACAAGGGAAACAGAAACCTGGCAGCCCTGTCACAAACCTGTGCTGAGAGCCTCTATTTGAAAAACACTTTGGAGGCATGTCGACTCCTAGCCTGCTTGGCTGCCACACTGGAATAAGATGAGTGCATTTTCCCAGAAGATGAGCAGCTCAGTTGAAACCAGTGGACAGATGAACACATTCCTTGACTACCTTAACAGCAGGCTATTTCTGCCCCAGACGCGTTGTGCAGCTCTCTGTTGTAGAGTCCAGACACTCTGATAGCTCTAGCTCTTTTTGTGTCCCGTGGCACAGGAAAACACTCAACTTCTACCTTCACTGGAAAGGATGCACTTGTTGAAGTGAAGCACACGCTGAGACTCTTCAGAGAATCAAACTCTGACGAAAATCTCTCCCCAGGGTTTACTTTAAGATGGTCTGTGTCAGATCTTTTTTAATATTTTTGAGTCAGACAAAGGTTTTTAATATTTTTGAGTCAGACAAAGGCTTGCCTGCAGATCAAGCCATCAGCCTATCAGGTGATTGACAAGTTTTCCCTAGGCTGTCTCTGCTATGATGAAGCAGAGCACTTGCAAGAACCTCTACCTATAACTGTGTCACTGCAGTACATTTTACCTCCTTTCATCAGATTCACAGAAACTACAAGCAGGGAGGCCCTTCTATTCTCCCTCCTGCATTGTCACCTCTAAAAGCACAGCAGAAGCTGCCGCAATCTAGGGGAGGAAGAGGGGAGAGGGAGAACACCCCCAATATTCACCTCTAAACCGCTTTCTGCTTCTAGCCATCAGTACTGCAAGGCACCAATACAGAAGAGCTGCTTAACTGGAATACCATATAATGGAATTATATGTACAAGAAGCTGCTGTCCCCAAACCAGTTCAGAGGAGAGGGACCGGAGACTGATGCTGTACCGTTTTTGCAGGAAGTCTTTGGTAGTTGCCAGAACGTACGTCTCCACATTGTGCCCCGTGAGGTTATAAAGCATCCGCGTGGAGAAGGTTCTTCTGTGAGGGGGAGAATAGCTCATCGGTGGGCATGTCTGAGAGGAAACAAACAAAATTGTTCGTGTCGTTGTTTTAGTCAAAACTCGGTATTTCAGGATGAGATTGAGAGCAGGCAATGACTACGTTCTGGTCCTGGGACTGATTTTTACAGAAGCTAGTGATCTGCAAATCAGGGCGCTGAGACACCCACCATACATCCTTGTGTGCCGTACTGAACACGTTTAGCAAGGTGCTTACAAAGATGGCTTAAACCTGCACTCCAGTTCTCCTGACAATAGTGAGACCTTGAAATGTGCTTGGTGCTAGGAAGGAAGATTTTTGCTGAACTCGGGCCTGTCCTGTTCAGCAGAGCCTCAGAATGACTGCAGAGACAATGGCACAGGGCAAAACAGCTCACAGAGCGCACAACTCTGCAGCAACCTCAAACTCTCATCTTCCATTCATCAGCAGCCCCACTGTATGCTTTTGCTGCATTATCAGTCATCGGGAATAGTGTCCGGAGCTGCAGAGAAACCTTGGCTTAGTCCCGAATATGTAATTTAACACGCTGAGGGTCAAACTTGCATCGACTGCTTCTTAAGGCTGAAACGTCCTATCTGACAGCACGCCGGCTGCTTCTTTCAGCTCACACATAATAAAAACCTTACCCTCCCCACCACGTCTCTGTTCATAACTTTGCATCAGAATAGACAAAATAGCTTCTCTCATGCTGAGGAACACCTGCCTGTGCCTTCTGGAGGTGGGAATCAGCTTCAAATATTATCCTGACTTACTGGAAAAATGATGCCACTACTTTTAATGATGTGAAGTTAAGACTATGTCCAGAAAACTGCATAAAATAGCTGCGTTTTAAGGAATGACTAGGAACGTTCAACTAAGTACATGCTTTATCTTACAAATAGCATCACATTGTGCCTTGGGTCTGATTTCCTACTGGAAAAAGCTGAAGACAGGCGAGCAGCACTGAAAGGAGGACAGCTGGACTCCAAGCTGAACACGTTAAACTGTAAGGTCCTTGGGGCAGGATCTGCCTTTTCCTTAAGTGCATATAAAGACACTAAGCTCAGCAGGGCCCATACCTGGTTCTGTATGTTCCACTGTAATGCAAATTATTACTATTAATCGTTGTTATTTATAATACTGAGCAGAGTAAAAGCAGATGGATCTACACTTTGCATAAAGTTAAATTCTGAAGAGCAAACAGCAATAATAGCTGTGCTTTCATATAAAGACAGTGCTGTATAAAATGCAATTTTCCTCTTGAATACCTGCTCACCTCTGCTAAATGGGACAATCACACAACAGTCAAAAAGACCATTAAACCTCCACGAAGAAAAGTTAGGCAGAGAAACATATTAGCACATGAATCTTCTGAGGATGATGTTTCCTTCCTTCCCCCAAACTGATGCAGGCAGGGGTTAGCCAGGGTACAAAACCAATAAGGCCATAAGAGAGAGAGATATGAACACTAGAGTTCCCCTTAGTATTGTGCCTGCCCACAAAATCACACGCACCCTGTAAGGCCTCCCAGTGCCCCATGTTCAGTCTGTCTCTTCTGAGCTCATTCAGTTACCTGGATGGCAGCTGTGCAGTTGCAGGCAGAATACGTAGCTCTTTGCTTTCCACTGGTAATCCACTGGCCAAGCATGTCCTCTGTTAAACATCGCCTGAAAGTGAGCACATCTGCCTCTGAGATTCTTCTCTATGTTCAGGTGTGCAAATGACACTAATGGCTGCCACGTTTAAGGACAGCAAGGATGGCAGCGCATAGCTTAAGCAGAAGAACAGACCTTTTTGTCAGCTCTGGGTGCTCCAGAGAATACTCCCACTGAGTTCAGTGGCTCCCAGCAGACAGCCCTCGCTACTCCTCTGCGTGCCTGGATTCGTTCAGCTGATTAGCCAGAACCAAGACACTGCCTACCTCCCACAGCAGAGAGCGTAAGGAGTTAGTATACAAAGGCCAAAATCATCTTACAGTTGAAAACTAG
This sequence comes from Struthio camelus, assembly GCF_040807025.1. Lineage (NCBI taxonomy): Eukaryota > Metazoa > Chordata > Aves > Struthioniformes > Struthionidae > Struthio > Struthio camelus. The sequence goes on along the minus strand of NC_090947.1, from coordinate 5,149,058 downwards.
GTGCTAGTGCCACTGCAGCAACTGGGGAGTCCTGTGATGGTTCAGAAGTTGTGTCTGGTCAGCGTAAGTATTTGCATGCAGGTATGCAACACACTTGGCCATGCAGGTCTGCTCAGGGTTTTCCCCCGGTAGTAATTTTCCCCTAAATTACTGGTTCTTTGACAATTTATCTGCAGAGCCCCAGATGAGCCAGCTCTTATGGCACAGCTTTTAGATGCAGGTCACAACAGCTAACACCGAGAACTTTCTGGGTGGGTTCAGTGCTATACGTGGGATTACTGGCAAGGGAAGGACTGCTTCCCTCTTTATGAGAATAGCCTGCTCTGGTCCTGGCATACCCTACTCAGGGTAGTCAAGGAGTCCACTCGCAGGGGTGAATACTTCTGCAGGCAAGCAACATCACTGCTGCCAAGGAGCTAGGAGGGTGTGGAAGTCCCAACTTCAGCCTTAAAGCATAGTATCGTTTACTGTCTTCAAAGTTACGTAGATATTTACAGTCTTGTGCTGGTAGATACAAGCCTTCACTGCAAGCTAAGCAGGAGCCGTGCAGACCCTCGGCAGGGCCGTCTACCTCACGCCAACTGCAGCCACACAGCTCAGATCTGGTTCAGAACTGACTTGCATCCCTCCAGCTCAGCCTGTGAGCAGAGCAAGCTTGCGCCTGCCTGCAAAAGGCCAGTTAGACATCTCAATGAGCCGAGTCTAGAATTTCCAGACGTCTCAGGGTGATGCGAGTCAGTGTGAAGAGAGGCAGGAGATATCTCTTCTTTGCATGTGGCATCACCACAAGAAAATTCCGCAGATGATCAAAGACCGTTACTAAGGTCTGATGGCTATTAATGGTAGGGCAGTTCCTCCTGCAGATTAGCAGTTTAAATGGAAGAGCACCAAGAGCTACTTACGAATTGCTTTCATTCATGCATGTGTTATCTGTTCCAGGGAAAGAAAGCATCGAAGCAACTAAAGCATCTGTGGTTTCATTAAAATTCCTAAGATTTAACAAGAAAAAAAAAGTTAGAGAGAGAGAGAGAGAGAGAGAGAGAGAGAAATGTTCAAGGTACTTCCGCTACCACTGAGCAGAGGAAAATGGTGGCTGAATGAAACAATGAAACAGGATTTATTTAGGATGATAAAAAATGATTATGTCAGGTGCAAACCCTTCAAACCATTTAAGTACATGCAGCACATGAGGGCAGTTGCACAGGTTTAAAGGGATCGCTCTCTGCTTAGAGCTGCACACCTCCTCCAGTGCTTTACTGCCTCCAGAGCTGAACAAGATCTTGATGAACTTTTGGACAATCAAAATTCTGTTTCTAGGGACAACCACCTACTGCAATTTTCAAGGCCCTGTAGCACTAGCACTAGTCTCAGTCTTGTCTCAATCAGCTCTCACTTCCGTGAAGTCCATGTGTCCTAGGTCATTCAAAATGTGCTTCTCCCTTTCAACCCAGCCCTCTAGCAATCACCCATCAGGAGAAATAGAGAACATTAGGAACAGAGGACTCAAAGAGACAAGCGGTTCTGGCTCCTTCCCCCACCTAGCTATACTGAAGCAGAAAGGCGTGAGCAGTCCTAGGGAAAAATACCTTAGAGCGGACGTGCACGATGTGTAATGCTGTTTGGGCAAAGTCTTATACTTGTGACTGAAAACTCAGACCTACTGGAGCAAGACAGGATTGCACGGCATGAAATCGGAATGATAAAAATTATATTATTTTGGTACATGGTTTTTTAAGTACGATGAAATCATTCAGTGGTGAAGTTTTAATGACACTGAAAAAGGGCACGTCCTTCAAATGACTGCATGCCTTGGACAAGCAAGGTCTGGGCAGGAGAGCATATCCTTTATTGACAGAGGAGAGGGTGATGCAGACAGTTCACAAGACGGATAGAATTTGATCCTGGACTTGTAATTTTGGAGCCAACTGATGTGGGTGCTTACTTTTCTAATTAGAGGGAGAGATTACATACTTAAAATAATCCTTCTGGGGAAAAACGGCTGTCACGGGGCCAGAGGTCTCCAACAGCAAACACAGCATTTCTCACATATTTCACAGTTCGTTCCAACGGAGAGGTTATTTTTCTAAAGCTCTCCGATTGCTGGGCTGAGCAAAGCCGTCTTCCCAAGAGACCCACTAGGAACAGCATTTTACCATTACATGGTTATCCGCCTAACACTTTTCCACTGGATTTGCCTAGAAATAAGCTTGATGGTACAACTGGCTCTTTATAAACCAACAGGTGCAATGATCAGAAAGAATACCACTCACCCAAAGAAGTCTGCCTGGTCAGATGTGCCATACAAGGAGGGGGAAAGAATCAGCTCTGGATATTCAGTCTCCTTAGTTCTCAGTGTCCCAAGTCCCATTGCGGCCATCACAAAGAGGACTGGGAGGATGACCTGAGCAATGAAGCCTCTGACATCCCGTCGAGTGTGGTGGAATCTCTTAATGAACATAGCTGATGTCTTCTTGAGCAGCAACGGCAAACCCTTCAGGCTTTTTGATCTAATCAGGAGCTGATCTGGGTACAAAAGAGAAATGCATTTTGTCAAGGATCAGCACTTGTGAAACTGCTGATCTCAAGGTTATAGTATCCCTGTAGCTGTCGAGCTTCCTGCTCTCTTTCACAGATGGAAAATCAAAACTACAAAGTTGGAGCATACGCAAGCGTGGAACAGTGTCAGGTCTAGGACAGAACTCAGGTTCTGGCTCCAGAGTCATGCGCCCAGGTAACACCAATTTTCTGCTTGATTTCAGATATGTGTGTGTAGCTTATGTATTCCGACATCTTGCAAGAGGAAGACAGACTTCCAGGTGCAACAAGTCATCTACCTCCTACCTACCCAGCCGTAGCTTTCCAGGGAAACGTATTATTCTTTTATATTTGCAAACTGAAAACTCTCATCATTTAGAAAGCAGGTCCTCAGACACAAATCAATAACAGAATCCATTTTGAAACAAGAAAACAAGGCACAAACTAATCGATCATTTGCGCGGACAAGGTTGCGGCATACTAAAAACAGAGCCAAACCCTGCGCAACCTATTCTTCTTTATTAAATATTAATCTCTGTAATACTACACGAAACAAATCATCTTCAGTGCTCTCATTAGGGATGACATAAAACACTTCGCTACACAGTTTGAGTTACTGTTTATGGTGCTGCACATTTAAAGTGCAGGCCAGCTTTGAGAAGTGAGTATGAAAATACCTCTGTGTTGTCCCTTGCCTGTTTCCCTATGTATAAATGATATATTCGTAAGTAAAAACGTTTCTACTCTGTGAGAAAGGAGATGCAGACAGCTATTTGCTCATTTTTAGGCAGTGCCACGTTCTACAGCTTTCATACCCTCAGAGACACTGGTAAAGCTTGACACTCGTCTGAACGTGATCTTACCCCACTGCCTGGCCCTTTGAGCTGTTAACCATAATGAAACGGCTCGGGACAAAGCAAAAATCAGAGAAGAGGACCCAGCGCAGAGCCGTGCTGCCTTTGCAGCAGACTAAGGGGATTCCACAAAGTTTCTCTCAAATTGTGCTAATTGTATGGAATTAATCCTCTACATCAATTACAGCAATTATTTTCAGAGGTATACGTTTGCTCTTTCACCCACACACTGTGTTTGATTAAATTAAAACCTGAATCAATTTAGAGGGAGGCGGATGAAAACAAAACCCCTCTGTAATTTATTCTGTGATTCAGACTATTGCAAACCAGTGGATTTAAACAACTGTGGAGTGCTGTACTTTTACTGATTGCTTCACGATTCCTGGTTGGGTGAAACTTGCTCTTCAGCAAAGAAAGAGGACAGTGGAGCCCAAATCAGTCTGTCTGCCACTGTTTGCACCTCAGACAAATCTGGAATAAAACCGGAAGGTAAATCAGTACCATCTCTTTCTGTGAAGGTATCCGTGCTCACAGACATTTTGTCACTGCCAGTTTGACCACTGGATCCAGACAGCTGTTGGGACAACTCAGCATCTTCTTGCTGGTCCTTCCCTAGCTCTTTTGTCAGATTGAGAAACACCTACGGAGCAAGAAAACATAAAGGAAGACTGGTCCAAATGACTCCATTTACTGCAATGATAATCAGAACCCACTCTCCTACACACTTCTGTAGCTCCTACTCCTACTTTGCAGCTGCAGTTGCTGGGGCAGTTGTTTCCTTTGTGCTCTGATAGAGAAATGCACTTTTTGCAGTATAAAATTTCTGTAAGAAGCAAAAGGGTCTCTACCCCGTTTGTCCAGCCCCTTCTCAGCTCCTGTTTCGCTTTCTCCTGCTGCAGCTGTGGAAACTTAAACCTTTACAGCTACCTCTGTGACTTACCTCATCCTAATGCCATTTGTTACCATGATTAATGAGCTGGAGTAAACGAAGCTAGATTTCAGCTCAGGCCCTTGACAGCTCTACTCCTCCCACACCCACACAGCAAGAAGCAATAAACAGGTGGCTCTCCCCACATGGCACATCACCAGTGATGAAACAAGTGGGTTTACCTCCCCTGGGATATTTTCCTCCCTAATCTCTGACAATCCCGACTGCTTCCACACTGCGACTGCATGCACTCGTGGGGTTTGCACGTGGGAGCACATTGGCAAGGTAGCTAAGCACGTGCAAAAGGCATCCGAGTTACATGTGGCACGTACAGTACAATTTGTGTTCTTGCTGCCTTGGGAAAGCACCTAAAACAGGCAAGAAATTCCGGGCAGAGTGGAGAGACGTAGTCCCAGCCTCCTTTCTGGAAGACATGGACCGTGCTCATCATTGAAAGCTCCTTTTTTGTTTCTGGTGCAGCTAAGTGTGTTTATTTGACAAGAGATTCCTTATGGTCAGAAAGGCATCTGTGATAAGAAGGTGCGCTTGCTAGAGTCAGTCACATTAGACTCTGAATAGGCGCAAGGATGAGTGTGGTCCTTATAGCAGCACCTACCACTTCCCGAAGAATAGACTCTTTCCAATCTGCGGCTGGGAAAAAAGTTCCTAATTGCGAACAGAAACAAGATCACCTCTCAGACTGAGCAGCCAGCCAGCATGAATTACTCTGAGAAGCACCAAGTGACTCACTTGTACAATACAGCAGTCACAGAGAAGTTTATCATTTAGACTGTTTGCTAACTCCCTCCCTGCGGATTGCGTCTGCAGATAAAACCCAAATTCTTGGAATTCAAACACAATTCAAACAGAAATTCATCATTCCCCTCTCTCCACAGTCTAACTAACTCCGGCATCTTATTTTCTAGGTAAAATGCTGAAAAGAGCTTAGCAAGGTGAGACAGGGTTACATTTTGGGCATGAGCGTATCTATAGATTTATATATGCATCTACGCATTCACAACACGTTTATAAATGTAACACAAACAGTGAACCAACCAAACCACATCTTCCCTGCCCACAACTCTCACATCCCAAGCACATCACCAGCTAGCCCAGAAAGCAGAGTTGCACAGCGCTATGAAGTCAATCTCCACAGCATTTCATTAAATTGAGTGGATCCTGAGCTCATACCTCTTCCACGGTTGTGTTTGAAATCCCATAGCAACCAAGCTGGAGATCACTCAAACTGGTATCAAGGGCTCTGAGAAGTGCTTGGTAGGCCCCAGAGACTGCCGACTTGAAGGGTGGAAGCACGTACACAAGCTCTCCACCAATATCCTCCTTGAGATAAGCCTCTGGGAGGTGTGACTGGATCAGGGAAGTCACTGCTGCTGTGTCACACTCCTCTATCATGTTCTGGAAAAGGAGAACACCACTCTGGTCACCGAGAGGGCTACAAGGTTAAGCTTCCAACCGCAGGATTCAACTGAAATCCTGTCTCACAGCATAATCACGTAGGTGATATCTCAGTCCAGGCATGCAACACTTGAGTTTAAACATCAAAGAGAGATAAAATCGGGTTTGCCCCTTGAAGGAGACACAGGAGGTTTAATGCCAAGGTGTGGTACAGGTTTCCTCGGGCTCCACATGCTAAGGACAAGCTGAGCTCTGGGTACTTTGGGGACCACGCTGTGTGCAGCTGGTGTCCATCCAAACTTGCATGTTCATGGCTGGGCTTCCTCTGTCCGCAGATGTGCTGGGATTGGGCTGAATTGACCTCTTTGCATCTGCTGGAAGGTTTACAGTAAGACAGAGAAAAGGCCTTGCTACGACAGACAGCTGACACCTGCACTTGGCTGCGAGCACAACTATACCCTTTTTCCCATTAAAAATGGGGCTTGCACATGGGTCCTTTTAAATTTTCTCTATCTATACTGCCAGCAATTTGGAAGAGAGGGTAATTTCTCCCTGCATCTGCACATGAGACCATGTGCTGGGTCTAAAAATGGCACGGTAATAAATAATAGTAAGACCAGAGTTCCCCCTTCCTTGCAGGTAGCAGAACATTTTGCCTCAGGTGAGATACCATCTACAGGCTCGCCTACTGGCTTCACTTCTCTGAACTCCCCAATTCACACTGTGCACGTGGCCTTGCCTTTAATCATCGATGAGACCCTGTTCCTTTCTCATAAAGCAGCGCACTTCTATTTCTGCTTCCAGAGGGCCAGAGGGGATGCCGCGGTGGCCTCGCTGGAGAGCCTACCCCTGCTTTGAGGGGAAGTGAGGGCGACACGCTTTGCTAGCATCTCTCTCCCTGAGAAGCAGTGTTCACACAACCAGACCTTCAGTAGTTCTTCAATGCCTCTCTGCATCTAACGCAACTGCTTAGGTAGTTCTGCCATCCTCAAAACTGTCACTCAGCTCCCGCTGACAGCTCTAACTGCCTTGATGGCCCCCCCTCAGAGAACAAGCTGCTAAGAGCTCTAGCTTAGCTCCAAGTGGGTCTGCAAACCAGGCAAATCTCTGCCTCTCCCCCCAGCAGTGCCTGCTGCAGCAGCCGTATTTGCAAGAAACCGAAAGGGAGCTAAGGCCCAGCGGGGAAGACAGGATGAAAAGGACTGCATCACTCACCTGGCACGGGGGAGCCTCAGGTTCAGAGCTCTGCCTCATCTTTTAGAGCAGCAATGTTTTGTGTGGAGAGGCTGAAGCTAAGTTTCCCAAGCTTGGGGGAACGCTCCATATAGCCTGTCTTTCTGAAGGAAGCTTATTTATAACAAGCGAGTGAATACCAGCACAGGGCAAGCAAAGCAAGCCAGAGAACAGAGCGCATCCTAACCCCGAGTATCTCAGTGGCTGGGCCATATGGAAAAAGGACTTTACTGACAGCCCAGGAAAACACTCCAGCATATCCTTGAACCTCTGTGGCCAAAAAATTTTCAACTCAAAATCCAAAAACCCTTCCACTGACTTTTCTCAATATCTAATGATATTGAGAGTCCCTCCTCATGTGGGTTACCCAAAATCTAAACACATGTGAGTGCTGGCATCTCACTGTACCAGCCAGCGAAAAGCAATAAAGCTCCAGGTAGTCATTTTTAAAGCGCTCTCTTCAGGGCTTGTCTTACTGTCTAGAAAACCAGAAAGTAAACCAACTGAGAAAGAGCAGGCAAACATTCCCAGAGGTTTTCTGTGCTTTTGGCAGCCAAAAAGAGCAATGACACTCTTTTCCCCACTCACTGCACTGGGGAAACATCCGCCCAGCCATTCAATTCCTACTCAGCCTTGAACTCTCAGGCAGCAAGCAGAGCCCATTTGCAGCCCACATTGCCTTTTCCTTGTCACAACACACTGTTCCAAAGTAGATCACTCCGGCCCTGGTTCACACACTTTCATCCTGGAATAAAGTGGTCACACAGAGATGCTATGCCATAAAAGTGAAATTATACTGGAATACCCCTTCCATGGCAGAAATGTAAGGCTGAGATAAACCTTCTGCAAGATGCTTTATTTCTCTGGGACGCTATGACTGACTAGGCTTCCCGCGAGATGTCTATCTCAAAAACAAATATTTATCTTCTTACGAGCCTGAAAATTTAGGATGAACTCTGACACAAACCTTCCTACACAAATTTCTATACATTCTTACAAAAAAACCTTCTTACACAAACCTTTTTTTTGGTGAGAGTCAGGTGGTATCCATCACCAAACGTTTCCTTGAGATAGAATGGTGACCCACAGCATTTGAGCCCTCCATGCTCCAGGAAGGCAATTCGGTCACTCAGAACTTCTGCTTCATCCAAGTGATGCGTTGAGAGAATAATGGTTCTGCCTGGAAAACGCAAAGCTGATGTTAGCCAGCACAGAATAAAAACGCATAACGATGTGAGACAGGTGAAAGCTACGCTGAATTGGAGAACACAGAATATCAGGTGAAAATACACTGCCCTCTTTTGGAATCAATAGTAAAAATGGATGAAAGGCAACAGCAGAGAGAAACTGAAAGTCATCATAACATAATCTGCCTATTATGGTAAACTTACTTTTCCAATGACACTCTGATTTTACAAGAACCACTCAGGATTCCGCCAGAGGAGCTTGCAAAGTCCCAGTCCCCCCCAGTTAGTTCTCTGTGGTCTCTAAAACCCAGAGCTCAAAACCACTGATGTCTTATTTTCAGAAGTGACACAAGTCACCTTTGCCACTGGGTGACCTCTTGTCTCAGCACAGTACCTTTTTTATTCTTGGAGATAATTTCCCAAATACTCCTCCGAGAGCATGGATCCACCCCCGTGGTTGGTTCATCCAGTATCACAACCCTTGATCCACCCAGGAGAGCAATAGCTATAGACAACTTCCTCTTCATCCCCCCGGACAGGGAACCAGTTAGTTTGTGACGATGGCCATATAGTCCAGTCTCCTTCAAAGTCCTTGAAAACAAAGAAGAAAACACTCCCAAAGGTTGCACTTCAGGAATCTTTTTTTTTTTTAAAAAGCAGGGAATCTAGAAACAGCAAACAACGTAGCTGCAGATGAACAACTTCTCAAACGTGGACTGCTCTGCTGAGCGGTCGCAGCGCTGAGAGATGATTCACCCTGCAGCTCAGTCACTGGGATTTTAATTTTAATGTTTTTTAGGGTGTCTTCTGAGAAGCCAAGGTTAAAAGCTCAACCTCATGAACTGAGAACACCAAAATCCAAACTCCCTGGGATGGTCTGGCTGCATCACTTCTTTGCAAAAATCAATAAAGTTGGCGTCCTCTTTCTGACGGGTTGATTATATCTCTTTCTGGGGAAAATTATAAAGAAGCAAGGACCAGACCTTAGGCCTATAACTCATCTCCAAAGAATTGCCACAGAGGCTTGTAAACCCCCCAAGAGAAGAGACCTTGTTTTCTGACAGCCACAGATTTCAACACTCAATATATTCCTCCAGGCAGGCCTTCTGCGTTACCTGGACTCTAAGCTGGGCCACAGCAGAGCTCAAAACCACGCGCTTGAGCTTTGCAGTGGCAATGGCACCACCACAAAGTGAGTAATTTTGGCAGCCCTATCCCTTCTCTGACCCTGCTATTTTTATACCTCTTCACTTCTTGGTAGAGCTCCTCCTTACTCCAGTGAGGGACTTTGATGTACCCATAGAGCAGCAGGTGCTCCTTTGTGGTGAGGTAATTGAATAGCACATTGTGTTGCATACACACACCCATGTTCTTCCTGATAACTTCCTGGTCAGTCTTGATGTCTTTACCATAGACAAAGATAGTACCTGATGATGTAGGGAACAGCCCGGTCAAAATAGATCTGAAAGGGAAAAATAAATAGAAAAGGAAGTAAAAAAGGAGAAAGCCACAAGAAATCTTTCATGGTCTTGTACCCATCATCACTTGCAAAGTTTCCCTACACCACTACCATACTCCTTACAGCTAGAGGCCACTGAACACAGCTTCTTCTGGTGTCTGTCAATGCTTTGGCAGAGCAGTGGCTGGCCAACATTGAAGGGCATCCTCCTCCACCTCTGCGAGGATGCAAGGGGAAGCATCAAGCTCACACACTGAACTCTGGCTATTTTTTATGTGTACTTTTATCTCCATCAATCTTCCCCTCCCCAAGTCAGACCACTGTGCATATCCCATACCTCAATACACGTGAATCCCCTTGGCTTCCAATTTAATCACTGGAAATTCATACAATGTAGTAATTCTTCATTCTTTGAGGTCTGGCTGCAGTATCCGGACAGCTTTATATTCCTAACCACATCAGAGCACGGAAATCTGATTTCACTGCCACTCTTGCCATTATTAGCAAGAAATGGGGGAGGACTTCCAGATAAGACACCTCATGGAGGGCAGCGCTTTCATCTGGTTCAAGCAAATAATTAGCTACCTAGCAATGCCTAACAGACCTGAGTCAAACACCTTCTGCCTAGAATAACTACTTGCACAATACAGGTCATTTTTATTGCTGTCCTGCAGGGACTAAAGGGAGAAGATGTATCTCAGAGTGCCCTTCACCTTTCCAGAGCCTTTCCCTCTCCTGGGACTTTTAACCATCATTAAAAAGAAAAGGAGAGGTAACTTGTGACCTTACTCAGGATTTGAAATCTGCACTAAGTTTCTAGAAGCCATTATACTCTTCTGTATAACAACTTTGCCTACATTTTGCAAAGAGGGCATGAGATGAATTTATAATTAGCTGAGATGAAGCACACATCTGTCTTTAGTGGTTTCGGCTCTTCTAGGGCTTTTACTTACCCGCTTAAAGTGACTTTCACAGCGATGCATATATATGTGTGTATATATCAGTGAGGAAATCAAGTTCTACATGCTGTTATCTAACAATTCAAATAATAATTTATAAAAGGCAAGGCTGGAAGGGCTGAAAGGCCGATGGATTAACCCACTGCCCTCCCTGCCCAGCAAACATGTATGTTTGTACAGCTGAAACATACCATTACTAAGCTTTCTTGCTAATACCACTCAACGGTGGCGTGTGCACAAGCTACCGACAGCTTTCAGAGCAACCTAACCCTCCAAAGCATCACGGCACAAAATGCTGGAACAGTTGCTGTGCTGTGTATTACAGGAATCCTGCAGATTAAGAAGTATATTCCTAAGCAAAAAAGGACCCTTAATTCTAATAGACGGAGGTACTGCTGAGGTTGTCAAAGAGCCAGCTAAAACTACAAAAGAGATGAGGCCTAACAAAGCATCTCATTCAGCTTCACAATACTGTGCAGCCTCGCTTGCTTTCTCGTTCACCCACCGTGCCCTACAGAATAAAATAACTCTGCTTTAAAGGAGACATACATGGTTGTAGTTTTCCCAGCTCCATTGTGCCCCAGCAGGGAAGTGATATTGCCTTCATAGAAGTTCAGGCTGAGGTTCTCCACTGCAGCTTTGGATCCATAAATCTTTGTTATGCCACGGAGCGAGACTCCCAAGGTGAGATCAGTGGGGTCCGGTTCCAGGTGAGGAGGGGGCGCACCTTCAACACCAAAGGGAAAGTTCAGAGGACAGTTACTGCACTGAAGCAGATATTTGTGCTACTTTTTTCATCTCAGAGATAATCAGGGCTTTTTAAAAGATAGAACGCAGCAAAACTAAGTGTCTTTCAGCTGGGAATGCAGAGAACATTTTGTAGGATCTATATCATTTTGCACTCTCCAGGATTTCTCCCTTTCACTCCTGCAACTGCTAATAATTCCTGACAATGAGCATTAATCACTTTCAAAAAGGTCTCGTATTTAGATGTTTCAGGGCACCTAACTTAATCTGTGCTAAGCAAGCAAAGAAAAGTAGAGGTCACAGAGCAAAACTACTGAGATATTTTATGGTAGCATCAGCAAGCTCTTACCTGTGATCTCACAATACTTTACAGGTTAAATTTCTAAAGAGATAAAAACAGAAGTAGACATCCCTTTTCCCAAGTAGAAACCTGTATTTGCTTGTACAAATAAAAGTGTATTTCTACATAGAGCATTGTAGTGCAAGATAGCTATATCCAAGGTAACTGCCCAACTATAACGGACATATACACAAAGACACCTATAAACATCAGCATAGGATTTCCGTACCAAATAGCAAGTATAAATTAAAAGGCAAATCTCCTTTCAGATAAGTAACAGGTCCAAAATTTTCTTGTGCTACAAAATAGGGATCAACATAGAAATGCGTTTTCTGAGCGAGTCCACTGAACTAATGATTACAAACAAAACAATGCCGCTTTGCACTTTTGACTTCGTTTACCTAAGACGTAAGTTAGCATCACTACCCCATCTAGCATTCACATACATATCTTATTGTTGAGGGTGGCTTCCTTCCTTAACACCAGCTTGGTAAAGAGTAGGCCTCTTCGTTTCTCATTCCAGAAGGGGATATAACCGTTGTATTCGATCCAGTAAGACGGAAGCAATGGAAAATACCAGGGAGCAGCCATACCATATCTCCCTGCATTGGGAAGAGGAAAAATATTCAAGTATCTGCTTCTAAGGGAAGCACCGCTATTGAGGTGTGCTCAAAATTAAAAACTCCGCAGAGATCTCTCTCCTCTCACCTCCTTGGTGGGGGATTTTTCCTCTGACTGACACAGTAGGAAGTATTAGCTAATTTATTATTCTGAGTAACTCCATAGCCAGAGGGCTGGAGTACTTTACGTTTTCCACTGGGTAGATTTCTGTGTGCCAGTGGACTGCTTCATTAGGCGGGGAAGAAAAGCAAAAGACAAACCTACTGTCTCTTGCCCACGGCAGGAATTACTTTTTGAAATCAAATGATATAAGTAACACAACACAAAATCACTCGACTGACAAATGCAGGCTAGTATGCTCTGTTCTCATTTCCACCAACCAGAGAGCGCACGCATGCTCCTCTGTCCTTGGTCTCAGCTTCTTCAGCGCTCCCAACTACCCACGTGATAAGCAGGGGAACCCTAATGCCCTCCTGCTCTGCCCTGTCTCAGGATTCATAAACACTCTCAGATACCCAAGTCATGCCCCTTTTGATCCAGAAACAGAGGCATCCTGTGTGAGCAGACTGTCTTACTTCCTTAATCCTGGAATCAGCCAGTGTGGCATTCACTTTTTTCTACAGGAAACGGTACAGCACTGGCCTCGAAGCTTCACATCCTTACCTGGGAAAACATTCCTTATATACCATCCCAGGATGAAGTAAATGAAAGAGTCTATCAGGATGAGCCAGCACATCCAGCCAAAGGAAGTGTTGTCTCCAATCATTGGAGATTTATACATGTTATCCCATTGCAGACCTGCAGAAAGGAATTTAGAAATACAGACAAACAGAATCCACGTCAACGAAACATCACAATCGTGACAGCTCAAAGCACAGTTTTGTCTGCAATAAACATACCTATGCCCTGGGCCTCATATCGAGCAATGTATTGACTTGCATAACTGAACGCAGTTGGAGACAATAGGCTCTGTGGAATAAAGGAAATTGAAAGCAAAGAATTTATGAATTAATCTGAAAGAGAAATCAAGACAGTCAACAATCCAGTCTCTCACTGGCTTGATCCAGTAGCCAGAAACATTAGTGAGATTTTTTCCGATAGTCACAAAGAGCACTGGACCAGGTCAGTAATGGGCGGCACTTCCAGTGACAGGCTATAATTCTGCCTTAGTATCCTCCTTCCTTTTGTTTCCCATACCCAGGGCCCCACTTCCTTCCTCATACAGGGCCCTAGTCGTCCATGAGTAAACATATACTGAGCTATAATGAACATGGGTAATTAGCTGCCTTAGGTACACAGTCGCACAAACGGACAGTGAAGAGCTTAAAAGCAGAGTGGCTTTTGCAATTAAGTAGCGCTTGAGAATTACTTGACATGTGGCTAATAATTTTACTAGTTGCCTTAATGGGGGTCGCTTCCTGAATTCAGTGGACTTAAAGAAAATAAACCTGGCTTCTGATACCTAAGTATCTAGATAACACCTACATAATTTATTTGGCAAGGAATTATCTACCTATTTCTACCTGTGGCAAGAGGCAAGGCTTTACGTCTCTTTTCACAGTTCGGAATTTGAGATACATTTAACTAAAGGATGAACAGAGCCAGCTATGAGAGAAACACGCACCGTGCAGCCTTCATTCACAGCCCTGCTACCTAACCCCCTTACTGAACACAGCCTTGCTGTTCACAGTGGTTGGAGCTAACCCATTTTGCTTTGCGACTGCAAAAGGCAAAGTACATAGCTCACAAACTACTCTGACTCAGCTGACAGGCTGTAATTTATTAAAATGCCACAAGTATTGCTTTCAGGCATGGGACGCAACTAATTCCAGGTTTCCCTCGAGCAGGCCACAGACAACCTTCCTCATCACGCGCTGCAGCACTTGTAAACACCCACTCGTAGAGTTTAGAAAGGCACCAAACTCATGCCTATTTGTGACGCAAGTCAGAACAGAAGTGCAAGCTTAGGGAAGGTTGGCGTCCACTTCCACACACGTGACGTGTGTTACTGAAAAGCAGAACTTACCAGTAGGCTCTTCACAGAGAAGCTCAAATGATTCTCAATGACAAGCAACACAATGAAGGGGAAGAAGGTGAGGATGTATACAAGACTGCCCACCAAGGCCGCTATGTTGGTGTTGTTGAAGAAAACGCTGATGAAGTAGCTCATGGCTATGATAGAGAGGCTGTAGTCCATAAGGTACAGGAACAGGAGCGCCGTGTTTGTTTTTGGAAGGATGTCTCCCACTTTCAGTACAACGATGAGGAAGGTGACAGTGATTAAAAGGAAGATGGCACACTCTATGAACCAGGCGATGAAATGGCTGCTGACGTTAACACCCATCATTTTCATGTACTACACAGAGAAAGGTGAAAGAAAGAACCACAAACAACAACTTATTGAGAGAACTTTCTGCTGATACTGAACCATTTCAGTCTCCTCTTTTCAATGTCTCAATAGAGCATAAAATCGAAACATGCTCTTTCACATTTGGCATACTGCCATTTGATAGCCAAGGAGAAATCAAGCACTCACGTTTCTGGAATGCTCTGCATTTGCAAAACACTCCACTGCAAAGGATAGGACAGACAGGATCTACAAGTTCAAACTGTTGCAGCCCACAAGCCCCAAAGCAACTGCTGCCTTAGATCTGTTGCTTTTCTAAAGCATTTTGTTACTTTAAAAAAATAATACTATGGAACTAGGTGGCTTGAGTATAAAAACTCTTTTTTCAAAGTGTCTTCGAAACAAAAACATTTAACCCTCCCCAAAAGACAGTAACAGATAAATTAGCATGTTTATAATGAAACATTGTCTGATGAACAAGCCTGTAAGACTTGCACAAAACTGTAAATGTATATTGCAAAATCCAAAAGAAACAATGGCTGCTGGCGTCTTGCTGTCGATTATTATACACCTAAAAGGACTACTGACACCCTGGTTTTTAGAGGCAATGAAACTGGATTCCCAAAACTAGGGTGAGGGCTATCAACCAGCCACTGGGGGTTCATTCGTTTAATCTCGTTACAGTTCAGAGTGCCTTCCCTTCAAAGTGTTTTTTGGTGAACCGGCATTTGTTTCCATGGTACCAGATGAAAAACAAATCTGCTCAAGCTTTTGTTGCTTGCTGAAGCTTAGTTTTACAAAAGTTCTTCGCTGTTCATCTCTGCTGACTTTGTTCACACTGAAAACCTGAATTAATTAAGTAAATTCCCTTCGTCTCAATGTCATTTCTTTTCCAGTAGGCAACCTGAATCAAGAACTCCATTTCAGAGGAGCTGATGTAATATGCAGCACCTTCTGAAATATTAAGTATAGTAACTTCAAGGATAGAAAATGAGTCCACTTTTCATGTCCTCATCCCCACTAGGCATGATTCAAAATAAATTTTTAGAGAGCACTGAATCTTCAGCAAACTTGTGATTTTGTGACATCCCAAAATTTCTAGTGTTCAGAACAACAAAGTAACATTCTCACCACTTTAAGGGCAAATGCTCTGCATTTTTAGTTTTGAACTTGGTTACAATGTCAGAATTCAAGCAGTGCAGGTCAAACAATAGGTATTTAGAAGATCATTTTCCTTAATGCTCATTTTGTTCTTTTTAATGTTGCACATGAGATATACTACTTACTAATAAGGAAAATCGGTTTATAATTTTACATGCCACAGAAAGCTTCAGCATACCTCATAAAGCCTCAGATCTTTCTCCTGAACAAGTGTTTTAACAAAATCAGCTATAAACAGTACCCAGGCAGCCATCAGAGCAAATGGAAGAGAGTAGGTCACGCTGGTTAAGAACCTGTAAAAGGCAAATACAGGCTTTAGCGGAATACAAAATATTCTGAGGATTAAGGATTTATAGTGAATATATTTTTCAGAATAATACGTTGGCACAGGAAAAGACATGCTTATATTTCAAAACATGGAGTATAATTAATAATTATAAAAAAAGGCTATTTTGCCCTTGCATTGGATTTTGCATTCATGAAGCTCCTGGCTGTTTCAAAAACATTTTTTTTTTCTTTTTTAAACCACAGAGGGACTTCCAGCCAGATTCTGGAAGCAGCTTTGCTCAGTACCACCACTGGCAGGAGCAGGAACTGCCACTGGCAGGAGCAGGAACTGCCACTGGCAGGGACATCTCCTGGCTCTCTGACGGGGTACATGTCAGTTTGAAAAACCACAGCAGCGAGCCATGACTCCCAGTTCTGCCAACAGATATAACGGCCAAATTTTCTGATTAGGCCATATATCCTGTTACTGAGTTTGGATTTAGGCACTTCCCAGCAGAGAGACGTGTCTGCCCTGTCACCCCACAGGCAGGTGTTGCAAGGACCCAAGCCTGCAACGTGGGTTTCACAATTCTCTGCTCCTGGCTTTAACCGAAATCTTCCCCCCATGCCAAATGTGCCCAGAGAAAAGAAACAACAATGGCTGACAGTTAAATTCGCCTTCTGTGATGGAAAGTGAGCTTTTATAGCAGGAGATTCACTTCATTGCATCTACCAGGCTTATGCTTTCCTCCTTTATTTCTAGACCGGGCTCTAAACAAATTTCAGCGTTATGCCTGGGAAAAGTTTAATGTACGGTAACAGTAAAAAATGAACTTTAGAGTTTCATAATTTTCTACCTGAAAAACTGAAAATTTTCCCCAAAGCAGTGCTTTCAGGAAGCGCTTCCGAAAAAACGAACCCATATTTATAACAAACAATAAAAAGGCATTTCAGTAGCTCTACTTTTTCTTTTTTTTGGCTACCGCCTTGTGCATGATCTCTAGGCTATTAAAAATTCAGCACTTCCCCGCACCTTCTGTACAGTGGTACACAAGATTCTCTCGGTTTCCCTAGAGGATGGCAACTATGTGATAACAATCAATACAGGTCCATTTTATAATGACTTCTACCGGATGCAATTCCAAAGCCTTTAGGTATTTTAATAATTGAGCAAACTCATGTCCCTCTCAACCTAGGGTAGGGAGGGAATCTCAAAGGCAAGCTGTTATTTTGGCAGCCCAAAAACAAGAAAGGAAGCAGATAGCTCGTAGTAAACCTCCCAGCAGCCAGTTAATCATGGTATAGAAGAATCTCACCACAATAACCCATATATTTGCTGCAAGAAGTTGACATTTGGTTTGAATGCTTACTGTCTATGTACTTACAGGAACAATAAAGTGGCAGGCACTTTGTATGCAGTTACCTTAACAAGAGATTATAGGTCCCTAGCTCTCTTAAGCGACCGGGCGACATATGAGGTTAATGCGTCTGCTACAGCGCCCATTGTCTTTTAGCTCACGCAGGAGAGATGCAGGCTTTTCAGTAGACAGAGCTCCTAGGTTCAGTCTGTACTCTTGGTCCAAGCGAGACGCTCATATCGTCAGCCACGGTTTGACCACCCACCCTACCAATAATATTTGCTGAATGTCCTTCAGCGCTTTGTAACGGACATGAAATTCCTTCCCTGTGTGTTTTCCACCCAGTTTGGCCACCAGCTGAGGTCAGGGTAGTAACTCTGAGGAAGCACCATGTTGCCAGGTTTCCAATGCCAACCAAAATTATCTTGCCAGAGGGGCAGGTCCTCAGCTGTGAGATACTGGCTTCTCTGTATTGCATTTGGCAGAGCTACAGTTTATACTAGCTGCAGATCTGGCTCAAGATGAGTGGAAAGATAATCCAAAACTTTTTGATCTCTTTTATCATTCAAAACTTATTCTGGTCCACACACTGTTCACACTGCACTGCTCTATATAACAGGCTGTTAACCTTGACAACTCATTGCATCAAAAGCTCCTGTCTTCCTTCATTATTGTGGAGATGAATGGTACAATTTCATCTTCCCTCTTATTGTTCTTAACACATCTGAGAGAGAGGCACCTGTACCGAAAACTATTCACTAGGCACTGAATATTAGCTAGAATTGCTGGAATGAATAACAAATACCACAGCTAGATAGCATTATCGAGGAACAGAGCTCAAACTTAGGGACTCTTTTTTTCTTTGCCAAGTAAATACATTTTCTCATTGTGTTGTACTGTCTGGATGTAAACACCTGCAGAACAAGCTAATGATCATATCTTTAATGTGAGTGCTGCTGGTTCAAGTCTTAGTTCCAACACATGTGAAACAGGGACAGCAAATTTCACCTGCTGGAAAACCTACAGTTACCATGACAATTCAGGTACGTACAAAGCACTGAAAACAGAAGATTGGGCAAACAGAGGCCATTTATATTAGAGGCCAAAATTCCCCCTTTTCTGACCCTTGAAAAAGGAATTTTTGATTCCTGTCCCACGTGAACGTGGTGGTAAGGAGACCCGTGCAGCGGGTGAACTCCATCAGTCAGGTGAGATGAACTAACAGAAAACACGAAGACAACAAAATCACACAAACTTACATATCCTTATTATAGCAGGGGTAAGGCATGGCCTGGACTTGAACAGCTACATCCTCTGGACTCTTCCCAGTCTGTAACTCAATAATGGCTCTTTCAATGCTGTCCTGGATATAAATGAATGCCCGGCTGTAAATCTGGCTCTGTGAGGTTGAATTGTGTGGGCCCACTGTCCAGATCCGCTCCCTTATTCTGTTGGTGGTTTGAGTAATCCTGCTGCTCATTCGGATGGTGTAATTGAGCACAGGCGGGAGGGCCAGAGCCCCAGGAACAGCGTGCCGAGGGGTGCTATGACTTGAAGGCAGCTTGAAAATGATACCTTAGAAAAGAAAGGGAAAAAGCTTTCCTTCACTAAGAGTCCATAGCAGGAGAGCAGTACATGCAGATATATAAGAAGTTCTAACTTCTATTAGCCTCCTCTACGCTACAGTCCATCATCTAGTTTCTTTGCTACACAAACAATGCTCAGATCAGTAGGTTGCTTATGGTCACTACTGAGGGTTTGGAAGCAGAAAGCATACATCACGGCAGCTACTCATACTTCCAAACGCGACTGATGAACCTGGATGCGAAATACACCCCCCAGAGCCTGAAAAGCTTCTCCCACCGAACATTCAAAAAAAAAAAGGCTCTCAAAATAACCAGCTGTGTTTGGAAAAATCTTGGTGTTAACGTGGACCATCAGACACTCAGCATATTGTGTTTGTCACTCAGCATACACACTGTTCCCGAATGTACTCCATCTACAGATCTTGCATAGAGATGCTGTAACTTAAAAACCTCATGGACATTGTTTTGAAGAAAGTGGTGTTCGCGGCCTGTGCACATATTTTTGTGCACACAGAACTCCCACAAAGGTGAGAAATGTTTGAGAATCTAAAAGCTTTGTAAGTTCCTGTTAGGCAATGGCATGCTGTAAATATAGTCTGACAGACAGGATTTCTTTTTGTTTTAAAATGACTATTTGAATAGAGGCAATGCCACAGAGGGTTCTCTTTCCAGAGTATTTTGCATAATTATTCCATATACAAAGCATGAAACTGAATGGAGGACAAACATGGAGGAAACTTGTCTATTCCTGTTGAAGCATTAATATCATCATGGTCTGAAGTTTGAAGAAAAGGAAAAGTTACTGACAACACTTCAATTATGAGATGTAAAACTAAATCACTAGGTCAAGGGATTTATAAGTAAATGCTAACCGAGGAGATACTATGCTTTTTTTTTTTTTTTAAAATAAGCCTTTTTCATCATTCACGTTGAGGTAAGCTCCTATGCCCCCTGTCCCATTCTGTGGTCTGACCTGAAGCTGCAACCCACTCCTACAAATGTAAAACTGTGACCATGAAGAGACACTGCGGTATTGACGTGTTTGGCTGGAATATCTAAAGAGTTTTATGATCTTCTAATAAAGTAGACGGTCTCGCACCTTTCTTGATTAAAGCACTGTTTTCCCTTTAGAGGGAGGCCTGAGAGAAGGCAGCTTTGCCATGAAGATCTACCACAGGTATCGAAACTTTGTTCAGCTGAGAACTAACCTGGAGAAAAGACCAGTCTACCAAAGGCTTTCTATACAAACAGTGAAGGTGTAAAAACATGTAGGTATAAAAAGGAGAGTGTAAAACACTGCCATAAGGAGGTCTGAGTGTGCTGTTTCCACGCCACTGGGTAAAGACCCATTGTTGTGTGGTTGGGGCCATGACCACAACAGTCACTGGTGGAAAGCCAAACCTGTTACACTGGACTCCCACCCTGAACCTAGGCTAAGTCTAATCAACAGGGATACTTGAGACGGTCACATACTTGCAAAAAGTTCATTCTTCAGAAAGAGCTCTTTGGCCACCATTTCCATTTCCTCTAAGTTTCTGGCTGCTTGAATGCGATTAAACGAGACACAGGAGGACACATTGACAGCAAGGGTAGCTAATGCATTCAGCTGATTGACAATGTCAGCGTTGTTCTGTAATTCCAGACGAATATTATCTGGAATAAAAATAAAAATCAGTAGCGTCACCACACAGCAGAAGAAGCATCAAGTCATTTTGCTCTTTACACTAACAATGACACCAGGAAAAAAGAAAGCATCATACTAACCATTAAGTGTAAAATACATTTCTGCACTTAACAGTGCAATGAAGGCATGCTGTTGACCCGATTTTTATGTTAATCACTTGTAATATACTCGTGAGTTTGCCCTTGGGAGGATGCCAGCAGTGGAATGTGACAGCCATCCCAAATCAGAAACTGCTACTAACCTGCTGGGCTTTTAGACTCGCATGTGATGCTCGCCATTCATTCCACATCTAATGTTTTTTGATGTAATCAGCATGTCTGCTGATCTGCTCTGTCTCAGGGGAGAATGTGCTTTTTCCAAGCACATCAAAGAAAAGTTAGGTCTGTTGTGCTGATGTGTGTACTAAACCTGATAATGCAGATTAATAAAGATGCTGATGTTTCCCGTCTGTTTTAAAAGCTGACTTCATAACACAGTGTAACTAATATGGAACAGCTGCTGCAGGGACAGCAGCTGATTTTACTGGAAGTGCAGACAGAGGTGCTACTCATGAGATGACTAATATGCAGGGTTCATTGTAAACAGTAGGTTGATATCCTTTTGCCTATAACAGACTAAAACCATCCCCAGCTTATGCTGAGCTCTGCTTGTAAAAGTCACATTTGTATTTATAGGCATGGCCATCTACTGAAAAAGTGGGAAGGGGCTATACTCCCAGCTAGGAAGGGGCTGTGATCGCTGTGCTGTGCACTAACAGGGAATGTCTCCACCATTTCTGTTAGCTGATGACCCCCATAATGCAGATCAGCAACTCTCACCATGAAGGACCACGCAACACTGCGGAAGAACAGCAAATACTGGCAGAGTATCTTTCTTAACAATGTCCTTGGCTTGATCAGCCTGGGTTCTTTTATTTGATCCCTTCCTCTTCTGCTCTGGGAAACTTTTAAGCTGAACACTGATGGTGATGAGAGTGAGCTCTCTACAACATTTCCCACCAGAGTCTCAGGTAGCTCATTTGAAGTGATAATTACAGCTAAACAGTGTCCTCCAGTGGCCACAATCAGCTGCAGAGATTCCCATCCTGCTATTCCTTCAGTGTTCATGAGCAAGCCCTTTGCTTTCTAGGAGTCGTTGTCCATAAGCTACTAGATTTTTAAATGACAGCTGAGATTGCCTTGTGCCAAAGCATCAGACACTGGCCAGAGGAAGAGCAGTACCAGAAGAAGGATGCAATACGGTGACTCAAACTACCAGGCCTGAAGTACAAACAGGAGGGCAGCATACGTGGAACAACTTACCCAGCTCATTTATTTGACTCAGCAGTTCAACTGCATCCAAATCCACCATCAGCTTGATAAAAACCTGCACAAAGGGATTCTGCAGGGCGTTCTGTCAACAAGCAAAGAGAGAAAGCATCAGTTTGACCACAACCCCCGTGAGCTTATTCAGTGTATTTCTAAAATAACACAGACCAGCTGCCTTCACAGAGCATTGTACAACCTCCTCCTACTCCTTATTTGACCTTCCATTTTTCACTCCCTGTGCGTTACGATGAGGAAACGTTAACAATGAAAAGGTCTTACAGAGCCCTGTGAGTCCAAGCTGCTAGTGTTTCCTGGAATCAACAGACGACACCTATTGACACCGTCAGGCATTAGACTCCCATGGAAAAATCCTGGGCCTGAAATCTTTGTTAGTAAATGTCACTGCTGTCTGCTTTAAGTCCTGTGAACACAGCCAGAGAGCAATGAATGGGGTCCGAGGTGTAGGTAAGAGACCAGCTGTGAGAGTTTTGTTTGTTTCAATTGTACGTTATTCCACGAACAAGTGCAGTCAACAGAGAATACTTCATTTCACTTTTACATATTCCACCCTGGATTTTCTCACTGTGCCATGGAAATTGCAATGAATTCCAGCCACTAAAAAAATTAACTTATAATGCTTTGGGGTTCCAGAGATCTCATTTTTACAGAAAGCCACAATAGTTTTGTAAGAAAAGGAGACAATTTTCACAGCGGAGAATGCAAAGCAAGTATATGAAACGTTACAGCATTACTGCTTTCTGCATCCAAGCAAATATAGGCTCCTTAGGAGGGGAAAAGGAAATTTTATTTAGATTCACTGAGGTACAAAGACATCTTCTAGCTCTTAGGAGTGTACCCACAACTACATGCTTATTATAGACACTTTTTCATTTTCTGAAAAAGTCATTTCTTGCCTGGTCTTGGCTGGCTGGATCACTCCATCAAGCAGAAAGTTAATTTACAAACTGAAGAGCGTTCCCCACTCATCTTAGCCCTCCAGCAGGCCTCAGCATGACCAAAGTGACAGGGAGCATATTACGAACATATCATTTCAGAAAGAGGATTTGCATGGCAAGGTGCTTCAGGAGTATTTCTGTTAAGGGAACAAACAGGCATGCCTGGGAACTCAAGGACAGAAGCCTGAGAAGGGTTTCCTCAGCTAGAGTAAGGTGTCCCTGAAGCCACTGGAATCTCTATTTCGGCGAAGAAATCCATCCTCCCAATTCCCTCTTGCAAGAGGCACAAGGGAGATAAGAACCTCATACCTTGATAATCGGAACTGTTTGGTTTAACTTAGTCAGTGAATTCATGATGACAGGAGACTTGTCCAACCATTCCTGGGACTTCAGGGCTAGGTCAGCCATCTGCTTCAGGGTTGTATTAGACTACAAAAAAACCCCACAACACCATATAAAGGTCCATTTATTCATTGCCTTAAAGCTTAAGAAAAATAAAGCCAAGACCAGATTTGGTTTCTTTAGGAAAAAACACCTTATCAGTGTTTGGCTAAATGCCATTTTAACACACGCTAAAATCGGATGTAAGGCTCATATGCAATGTCTAGAGCATGTCTCGGGTGCCAGCTTTCCTTCTACCATTGTCCTGCTTGCCAGCATGTGCTGGCTACCATTTGTCCTGGGAGATCTCTCTCTTTTACTGGCTGAAAATATTGGGGTGAAAGTTATAAACTGAAGGCCTTAAGAAATCCATGTTATAGATACTGCACCAACAGCAATTGCTTGGCAGTAAGATTTATATAAAGACAAAGGACGGAACAGCAGAGATACTAGGAAAAGATACTTTGACTGAGTAACACTCCAAACAGGCAGAAAATAGACTTTGCTTCTCCAAAAAAACAGCCTGTGTTGGATATAAATTAAAATCTCTTTGAGTGGGCAGATCCTGATGTATTATAAACAGTCATACCTTCTCCATGATTGCTCGAGTTTCTGGAATATCTGGTGTATAAAGGATCTTCCCAAGCACCATTGGTTTTAAGAAAGACCAAATTAAAGCTCCAGTAGGGGTCTTGACCAAGTCCAGGTAAAAGGATAAACAGAATGGGGCTGCAAGGGGAGAAAACCGAACAAATTGCACAGAGCACAAGTAGATCAGATACAAGAAAGCTACCAGTGCGTTTTTCCTGTCTGCCCAGTTTGTTCAGAGCCCTCCTCACTGACATATAATGTGCCTTGACAAAAGTAATCCGCTCCCCATCTCCTGTTGCTGAACTCAAGACAACCAGAGTCTCACTGTTTGAGCCAAGATTCTCTGCTTGAAGGTTAAATGGAGTTTTTGTGAACTCAGAGGAGCTAATAATGTCAGTACAGTCAGAAAAACTACATATCAAGAAAAAGCAGTGACCTGTCAAGCCCTAAAAAGCCCTAAAAACAGATCACCAGCAACTGGGAAATAGTGCAGCACCAAGCACCGCTCCTCTACAGGTGCTGTTTTCCTTTTAACTTTTATGAAAATAAGCCACCAATAAATAGAGCAGTGCAGATTCTCAGCTAGCAGAAATCATCAGCTCTCCAGAGACATATGGGTGAACAGCTTATTGCTGAATCTCTCTGGAAACATTTGGGTTTAGCTCTGAAATGTTTTTGCCTCAAGGTAAAGCCAAACTTACTGGAATCATGAGGAATCCCATATTTCCTCATCATCTTTTGGACAAAGGCATCCTCTGCTGAAGAACTGTTGCTTACAGGGTCTCCAAAATCAGGAAGCAAAGACTCAAAAAACAGGGGTGTGATTTCCTGGTTGCAGAGAACTTTTGACATGGACTTAAATGTGCCCTGTGTTATCCTGAAGTCATTTGATTTCAGTAAGGTCTGCAGAAGAGGAAAAAAAAAAAAAAAGCAAATATATCCTGCATGCTAAAAGCATCCCATTCTGAGGGAAAAGAGGGATGGCAGAATTAGAGAGCAGGAATTAAACATTTTGGCAGATTTCTTATCAGTTCTTCTCTCTACAAAACAAGGGGCTTTCCTTGGAAAGTCTGAAACTACCTGCTTAATCTTTTGCACCCTTTTTTGAACACATGAACATAAAACGTGCCCTTATGGCTCACCTTTGCTATGACAGATGTGGGGAATTCACTTCAAGGCATGAGATACAACGTGGGAATTGCCTGTAATGCGTGTAACGAGGGTGCCTGGCAACACTTACAAACCCTGGGTTCCAAGAGAGAGTTTGTCACACAGATGTGCACATCGCTTACCTCCATCCAGTCCATGACTACATATGGCCCTGCCATGACTACTAGGTAAAGCGATTACCAGTGCTAACTGGGCTGCCGTTCACTGCAGATCAGAGCAGGAGGGGATCCAGAACTGGAGGAATTCAGTAAAACACTTAGAACAGAAAACAGCTGTCAAAACAGGACTGGGTTCATATTGAACGTTTTGAGCAGCTCTGACCTGTTGGACCCGATCTAGTGCATGCTCAAGCTGGAACAGATTTTTGCTGTTGACTTGAATGGTTTTGCATGGCCTTTAGTGGGCAGTTCTCCAGTTGTTTTCAGAAGCTGTACCCTTCTACTGCACCTGTATATTTCCTTGAAAGTCTACCCTGCTTCAGGATGCTCGTTCATCTCCCTGCCCCTTAACAACGTTGTCAGGCTCATCACTGTTCCACTGCTCCAAATCAACGCACTCACAGGAAGGGAACATGGGAGTTGGACAGAGACTCTTCTTAGGACACTGCTGCTTTAAAACAGATTCAGTAACCTATGATTTTATGCACCTTTTGGCCTCTAGGGTAAGAAATTTCTGTGCAAACTGTTTCAAAGGCATACCGTCTCCAAAGCAAATGCACACTACATATACCTTAGTCAGAGGCACGTTTCTAGACTGCCGGAGCTTTCTGAGTGAATGAATAGCTTGTAGCAATGGATGCACGCCAGATTCAACCTGGTGTCTGAAATATTTCATTTCTGTTAGAAGGCCTAACATCTTGTCCACAGGTTTCTGAAGTTCCTTAGGGAAAAACATCTACAAGCGACAAGAAGGAAATCAATTACAATTAGCAGGAATCGCTGTGTGCACGTGCGTGCACGCACCCATATTCTTGTGTTAATCCCAAGGCAGAGATTGTGGCTTTTCAAAACTGTTAGGAGGCTTAGGGAACAGAAGTCCCATAGGAAATGAATGGGATTTGTACTCCTAAATCCCCAAGTGCTCTCGCAACCCCCTCCCTTCAATATTACATACTCTAAACAGTGCATGTTTTCCAAACACCTACAATTGGGAAAGGTATATCAGAAATTGGCCGGCATATAGTCTGAGCCTCTTAGAGGTAGCATATCGTACAACAGGGTGGTCAGACACTACAAATGGCTTTTGACCTCAGCAAAATTCACTGGCTTCCTCATTTCATAATCTGTTTTCCCCAGGACCTCCTCTGTAGCATTTTTAAATATGCAGTCAATACATACTTCTCAGCAAACGTATTTAGGCATGTTGTTTACATAGTTACACATGTGGGATATCTGAACCATGCAATTACCTGGCAATGACAACTAGATTAGGAAAATATATTTTTCAGGGCTTTCTTCAGGGCTTTCCTTTTCAAAGAATAAAAAAATTTGCCCAGTGTCGTATTTTTGGGAAGCCTGAACTCAGCTGGGAACGTTCAAGAGGTTGCGACAGCATATAAATGATACCAGCAGATAGGGAGACATTTAGAGTAGGTCCAATGTCTGTAGAGGAGGTCTGCCGGTTTACACCAGCTGGGATCTTCATTTATATCCACATTGTTACAGCACGGATATCTAATAAAAATTACTACATGAGCAAAGCCTGATCTTTGGCCTGTGTAAATCAGCATAGCTTCTGGCCACCGCAATGATATTTTATGACCTTTTCAGCCACTACATGCAGCAAGGAATAGTCCTAGCACTCTACAAATCCAGCACTAACCTTGTATAGGAAATTGTAAATGTCTAAGTGTCGTAAGAGGGTGACCCCCAGGATGTACATCTTACGAGTCCTCTCTGAAAGAGAGAGAGCGCAGAACTCCTCTGCTACTGTTTGAAGCTGTGGGTCAGCAGGATGGACAGCACAAGACTGTAGCTGGACGATCTGAGAAATGAACTATGGAAGAAAAGGAAAAAAACATTTGTTAGGGGCTAGACTGCTCCAGTACGCATGGATTAATCTTGCCTTGTCTTCAGCCCTGAGAAGCAGAATACGCCTACCCGTTACTCCTGCTTCAAGGAGCGAATCTTAAGGATTGTGTTTTAATGCCAGCTTGCACAGCAGTAAAGACTTTTATGGCTTCAATCTCCTATTGACTGACGCGTGCAAAGTTTGGAAAAGCGTGCGCTGTTTGGGGCTCAGTCCAGACTAGGTGTTTGGGAAGGGGAAAAGCATCTGGAGCTCTGCTTGCACAGGAGGCTGAGGAAGGCAAGCTCATCTCTCATTACAGAGATCTGTTCCCTGGGAGGCTATTTTTGGATCCCTGACTGCTCTCATGAATCCTGGTAAGAATTGCGCTTTTCCATCTGGACTGCAACAACTCCTCAGCACGGAGGACCCCACTTAGTCCTCATTAATCTGTTACAGCGAACTGCGCCCTTGCTACGGATTTGAGCAATCACTCACCAAGGAGTCTGTGGCTGCTTACCAGCTACTGGTGACAGCCAGAGAGACCATATGGCTCTCAGTCTCCAGCAGCTGAACTGATGTTAGTGACTTCTTTTACTCCATACCCGATGGCCACTTCTGATCTGTAGCATGCTACACTGTCTGTCCCTGCGGGACCGTATATGTCTCTGCTGTCACGATTTCAGTGATCTGTTCAGCTGCATTCACCAGCAAATCTTGGATTTAATAGTCTGAGAGGTAAAATCAAGAGGACCTCCTCCCCGAATGACAGCAAACTTACCTGAGTGCTGTTTTCTGGGAGAGATGCTTCCAGGAGAGCATCAATGCTGGCTGTAGACATTCCTGTTGTGTTTTTGAGATCCTCTTTGAGCTGGTCCACATTTTTAAACATCTCTCTCAACTTTACTGTCAGGCAAACCAAAAAACCAATTTATATTACAGCTTTCTCCAGACATACAGCAATCTCAAGCCCAGAGGACTTTGTGCTTAGGCAAACTTTGCTGAATGTTATACCCAGGGGCATAGCTCCTACTCCTACTATCCCTAGATCTGTCAGCTTTAACTCACAATGGAAAATTTGACAGTAAAACCTGGCATATATGACTCTCCTGCAAGTTTTTTTTAATGGCAGTGACATACAGCACTTCCATCCTTTACCAAAATCAAAGATTTGGGGCTTTCAGCACACAGGGCTTTTGGGGGCAATAGAGAAAACAAAGCGTAGTCTAGAATTGGCTCTAGATAAAGGATCCCAAGGAAACGGTGCATGCTTATTTCATTAAGACTGCTTCTTCTTGACAACTAAATGCGTCCTGGAATTGCCAGCAGAAATTATGGTATCAGTGATGATGTTCGCAGACCAACATTGTAAAGTAAATATGGGAAACTACCTTGCTCACTATTATCTCTTAAATTCTCAGTGATGTTCAACATGGAATTCAAAGTAGTCATATACTGAGGAATCTCTTGAAAGAAAGCAATTTCTGGTACATTTTCTTGAAACCTAAATTAAAACAACAACAACAACAACAACAAACAAGAAGTAAAATGGGGAATATTAAAAAGAAGGCAAGTAGCCATTCAATCATTTCATAAACAGAGGACTAAGGAAGCATAACTCAGAAAGAGAGCCTCACCACTTCATTTGCAACTGGATGTTTGTCGCATCCCCAATTAGAATATCTTGAAGCTCTTTGGAGATTCTTCTGCGATTCAGTACATTGGTCACAACTTGATTGCTTAGCTCAATAACGCGGAGGAGCTGCTCAGGAGATTGTCTCTGTTCACACAGTTCTCCAAAGCTAACATTAGGAAGATGGCAAATATGCTGTATTGACTTAAAACTCTTGTAGTCACAAAGAAGTTTTGTCAGATCCCAGAGGTGAGATATCTTCAAATGAAATTTTGAAAGGGAAGAGAAATAAACAGACGCCAGTTAGATGACAGAATTATAAAAGGCAAGCTTTAAAAAAATCTAGCTGTTCTTTTGCATTTTTCTTTAGGATTAAATGCTTTTATGTATTTAGTTCATTCGGAAGGTCTCAGTTCACAACAACCATTCCTGTATGAGTTTGTAGCAGACCTGGCTACACAACCTTGCACAGGATCTAACAAACCTTGCAAGCCTTACAATACCATTTCCTCTGTCCAATGTACAAACACAGTGATATCCAGTTTGGGCTCACCTGTTGACCAATTAATCTTCCCAGAAACCAAACCAATCTACCTTGTGCGACAGATTCAGCCTTTTGGACACCATATGGCCGTCCCTACTAGGACAGATGAGAAGGAATTGGCTATAAGTCAGGACTTCCATCTCTGGCAATGTGCTGTGTAAAATTGCAATCCTTTGCCTGCTCTTCATACCCTGGGCTTCCCTATTGCCTGTCACTGTTACTTAGATTATCAGTCTTTCATGGCAAGAACGGTCTTCTGTTTTGTGCCTATGAGTACACGGCACATCGAGACTCATGGCATTATTGCTATGGAAATATTAAGCAGCAACAGCGGGGCATACCAATGCCTTTTGAAAAAAGGGTCTGAATGAGAGAAGTAGAATACTATAGTGCTACATATGTATACTGCATGTGCAGGCATGGTGTAAGAAGCATTTTATCAAAACGAGGCACTGCTAAATCCAAACCTAATGAGCAAATCCATGAATCAGTACTGCTTAGGTGGATAAACTCAGAAACTGTTATGGTATTTTGAGACCTCTAGTGTTAAGGGAGCATGCGGGGAGCCAGACTCCAGCCACACTGCAGTTGGTATAGCTCAGTAGGCACAGTGGTAACTAACTTAGTGGTACTGCCAGTTCCACTACTTTCAACAGGTCAGAGGTATCTATCTGCTGTTTGTGCCCTTGAAAACTCCTCCCTACATATTTCTCAAAAGAAGCCGAGGCAGCTAGGAACTGGTAGTATCAGTTTCAGCTCTGCAAGGTGTTTTGCTAAGTCTAAACCTACCGAACTTTAAAACTACTGGTGTACTGATTTATGAGGAACATGCTGTCACTGGCAACCTGTGCAGTGCTCATGCTTTTGGGACATATGACAGAAAATAGCAGCCATTCTATAAAACAGGCTAGGAGGACAGGAATAGCTCTACCTTCTCTGAAACCTGGGTGCACACTGGGTAGGGGCTGGTATAGGAGACAAGTTTCTCAGCCCAGGTTAATGGCAACCTTTAAGTACAGGCAGCAGACATAAAACAGATTTTCAGTTCTGCCTTCTATCAGTTGTTTTTCTAAAACACTGTTTTCCATGTGCTGTTTTCCAAAACCTCCACTGCACATTTATATATCACTGTGGGATGTCCTTCAAGTCAGCATTTTAAGCAGACTCACTTTTAGCTTCAGGAGCTCTGGTATGGATGAATATTTCTCAGAAATATTATTTTGCATGAAAGGGTCCTTCTTCAGATGAGTTTGCTTTAAAAGCAGTGTGAAGTTTTCTGCGGGAAGAAAAAAAAAGAAAAGTTATTTCAGACAAAAAACACCTGACTTACAGAAACTTTACACATGACAATGTCTGCACTTTTGCTCTGAGGCCTACTGAGCATACCTATTTTCCACCAAATTCACAAAGCTTTGGAGCTAAGACATCACACTTGGAGACCTGGATTGTAACCTTCTGATCCAGGCTGCGCAGGTGCTCTGCTCCCATAAAGCAATCTACCCCACCCTGGAAACAGGACTTGTGACTATGCCTGAGCCTTTGGAAGCGCTCAGTATCTCTGTGAGCAGATAATCCTCTCAGGTTTTACAATAGGCATATGCAATGAATAGCTATGTGAAATACGTTAACTCTGAAAATAACTACTGCCATCTTAAGGGCACATAAAGCTGTGAAGGGAATATGGGTTTCTATTTGTAAGGATTCTTTATCTGAGTGTCAGCAAACTATCATCGCACAGCGAAGAGTGCACATGCTTTTTGGATATAGTCGGACGGAAAATTTATATCCATGATGTGATATAAGTCAAACAAAAGGAGCTTGCCTTCCTGAGGCCTCACAGCTCCACTTAATTGCCAGCAGCTAAAAATGCATAGCACCTTTCTTTCCCAGCATTAGATAAAACACTTTGAAAAGACAGGCGCACTCCAGCTTGGGTCCCACAACATTAATGAAATCATGATTACCTGTCAGTTTGCTGTCTTCAAGTTCAGTGGCATTTATTAAACACATCAGGTAAGGACTGTAGCTCTTATTCACTGTCACCTGTAAGATGGTGTTTTCAAATTCTAAAAACAGAAATCTGAAAAATAAGATGGAGCTTAAATGAGTTTTTCTTTCAGACACAAGGCATATTACTGTTTGACCTGTCAACTGCATAGATGCTACTCCTTGGCAGTTGTAAATAAAATTTCCAGATAAAGCCAAGTGTCTCATGACACTTCCTAAGTGGGTACCCTCCCAATTCTAGGTCATCAATTCCTTCTGCTGTTGCTGCCCAAGCTGTCGGTCACTTTCAAACCACACGGATAAGAAAACAGGCTTGAAAGGTTCACGTTAGACAAGAGATAAGAGTTAGAAACACTTGCTTGGGGGAGACTGAGGAAAAAACCTAAGGACCACAAAGAAGGGGTTTCCAAAGAGTTTACCATTGGTGTAACCCTGCTTCCAGTGGGCAAACTTCCTAAAGGACCCTGCTTCCACTGTGAACTGAGACAGACCAACACAGAGCATTTTTGAAAGTCTTACTTTCAGCTGTGCGTTCTGTTCTGTGGCTCCAAAGCTAAACTTCTTGTCCTTTGCTTCAACCCATGCCAGACCTGGAGTCCTATATTATGGTGTTAGATTTCAGGCGAAAGTTGCTTCACTGGAAGAAACTAAAATATTCTCCCCGCTGAAGTAAGCTGTGAGCGCTACCCACATGGCCATTATGATACCCAAAAAACAAACTCACCGTGTGATCAGACTGGTTGGAGAAAGGATTTGGTCACTTTGAGTCCAAGGTAGGGTCTTGTTGAACAGGGATTCCGCCCTAACAATGAAGTGATGAGCAACAACGTTGATCACACTGTCAAAATCAGTTTTATTGGAGAGAGAAGCTGAGCTGGAACCTATATTCAATTCATTTAGCAGCTCAGAGAAATCCAGCCTCTTGAGAATGGAGCGACTGGCTTCTATGATTTCTACAGCTGACACATTGCTGGCAGGATTGTTTGCCATTGCTTCCAATAACTTCACATAGGCAGCCACTTCTGTTAGATTCCGTTTGGTGTTTAGCACACCGTCAACCGCATCCCAGATGCCTGAGAAATAACTCCGTTCCGTGAGTTTGAAGGCACTCTGGACTGTCTGCAACAAGCCATTCAGATGGAGCTCATTCTGCGCGACACCAAAGACCATGGAGAAGTTATCCCAGTCTGCAGGGCTGCCAGAGAAATTTAGGGAGTCCAAACCTGTTTTGTTTAGCGTGAAAGGAGCGAGGCTGTTCAAAAGCCGAAACGGGAGCGCACCACCCGCATCCTGCATGACCGGAAAGGGGCAGGATGCACCGCTCGGCAGCAGCCCCTCCGTGAGGGCAGCCAGAGCTTTTGTCTTCTCCTGTATCCAGGAGTTATGGAGCTCAGAGACAAGGTTTAATTTCGACAGGAGACTCAGAGAAAACTGCAAAGACTGGATGATGCACGACAGCTCCTTGGCAAAGTGTTCGCTGCTGTTCTTGTAGGCAATATCAAACTCCGGAGACAGCTTCAGGTTCATTATGGCAAGTTGAAACATTTTTGTAAAGGTTTCATTGGGCATTGTTCCGTTCTCCACATCCATGGAAGCAAAGAGGGGCTCGCAGGGGCTCCTGGCTAAGGACTCACTCAGGGTGGCATTTTCAAACAGCATCTGAAGTGTTATGTGGAGAATGTCTCGAGCAGAGCAGTTCTGGGGCGTCTCGTGATCGCTGTCGCTATCCCTGAGGAAAGGGCTCAAGGCTAAATGCAGAAAGTCCCCAATTTTTGCCTCTAATGAAGTATTGTGCCGTAAGGAAGACTCACGGAACTCCTTCTGCATTAACCAACGTGAAAAATGATAGATAATGTTCATTTTTCCTTCAAGTGTTTTGTTTAAGTTGGTATCATGAAGGATTTTCATTCCTATTCTCCATATTTCAAACAGTCTCTGAGTATATTTACTATAAAAATTAAATAATAGATCGATA
Source organism: Struthio camelus (assembly GCF_040807025.1). NCBI lineage: Eukaryota > Metazoa > Chordata > Aves > Struthioniformes > Struthionidae > Struthio > Struthio camelus. The sequence goes on along the minus strand of NC_090947.1, from coordinate 5,115,805 downwards.
GTTTCGAGCTCACTGATGTTATAACTTTTCTGTAAATCTTTGAGAAAGAATATACTCCTCTGTATGGCTTGTGAATATAAGGAGATGTTGGCTCCCCTAGAGTCTTCTTCACCATACACCTCAAATATGGCAGACAAAAAGCTTATCAGCTGCTTCATCTCCTTACGGAAAGGAAGACTGGAATCATTTTTCATGGTTTTAAACTGATTTTGCAGAATGTCTAGAAGTGATTCGGAAGTGAGACTGTCCATCCTGCCCCAGTTTACGGACTGGAGTATTTCAGCAATCTGCCAGAAATGAAGAAGTTCACTCCCCTGGCTTCTGTGAGGAGAACTCTGGAGTCTCTGCATTAATTTAGACAAAGAAGAGATCAGCAGATAATGATCACTGGTGTTCACCTTTGCCACGGCAGCAAGAAGCTGCTCAAGGGCCATGAGCTTTTCTGCAAAGTTTTCAGAAGTTATGGGGGTCACCAAGAAATCAGAAAATAATGATGACACTTCTTCCTTTGTGCTGAGATAATTTTCCATGTCTTCAAGCAGGACAGCATGAAGCGCTATCATTTTGATAACCTCCCATGCTTTCTCTGTATTAAAATGAGTCTTATTTAAAATGATCTGATTCCAAATCACTGCAGCCATACTTAGAACATCTTGACTTTCTTTCCCGTAGGGATTAGGATAGAATAATCTTTCACCAGCAACCTTATAGAGCGGGGCAATTTCTTGAAATATTCTTTCTAAGTCCACTGTGTTGTTTGCAGCAGAAGTTAAATTGAAAAAGGGTATTAACGAACTATACAAATCCTTCAGATCTGACAACTTCATTCCTTCACTAGTGTTACGAAGGATCTGATATACTTCTGTTTTTCTGGGAGCTACCCCAATGTCCACAAGAATTAGAGCTTTATTCATAATTTCCAGGAGTTTCACATATTCATCCACTTCTGTCAAGTTCCACTTGGTGGTCAACACATTGCCAGTGGCGTTCCACAGCCGTGCGAAATGTCCCCATTCAGACTGGTTGGAAGCACTTCCATCCATCTGTAGCAGTTCATATATACTACTGTTCCAAATGGAAAAAGTCGGTAACAGATGGGAAAACAGAGGCAGCCTACGCCAGTCTGCAGGGCTGCCAGAGAAATTTAGGGAGTCCAAACCTGTTTTGTTTAGCGTGAAAGGAGCGAGGCTGTTCAAAAGCCGAAACGGGAGCGCACCACCCGCATCCTGCATGACCGGAAAGGGGCAGGATGCACCGCTCGGCAGCAGCCCCTCCGTGAGGGCAGCCAGAGCTTTTGTCTTCTCCTGTATCCAGGAGTTATGGAGCTCAGAGACAAGGTTTAATTTCGACAGGAGACTCAGAGAAAACTGCAAAGACTGGATGATGCATGACAGCTCCTTGGCAAAGCGTTCGCTGCTGTTCTTGTAGGCAATATCAAACTCCGGAGACAGCTTCAGGTTCATTATGGCAAGTTGAAACATTTTTGTAAAGGTTTCATTGGGCATTGTTCCGTTCTCCACATCCATGGAAGCAAAGAGGGGCTCGCAGGGGCTCCTGGCTAAGGACTCACTCAGGGTGGCATTTTCAAACAGCATCTGAAGTGTTATGTGGAGAATGTCTCGAGCAGAGCAGTTCTGGGGCGTCTCGTGATCGCTGTCGCTATCCCTGAGGAAAGGGCTCAAGGCTAAATGCAGAAAGTCCCCAATTTTTGCCTCTAATGAAGTATTGTGCCGTAAGGAAGACTCACGGAACTCCTCCAGTAGAAGATGTGTTAAATTATAGACAGGGTTAAATTTTCCTTCACTGGAAGTTTCACTTGCAGCTGTATAATGAAGGATTTTCATCCCTATCCTCAGTAGTTCAGATAAGCTCTCAAAGGTTTGATTGTCAAAATTAAAGAACAGATCTATAGATTTTAATTTACTGACATTATAACGCAGCTGTAAGTCTTTTAATACATACAAGGTCTTCTGTATGGCTTGAGTGACCAGTGAGATATTGGCTACTTCAGAGTTTTCTCCATCAAACTCTTTAAAAACAGCTGTTACAAATTCTGACAGTTGATCCATTTGTTCACTGAAGAAACTATTTGAATTACTATTCACTTTATGTAAATGGCCGTTTAATACATCTAAAAATTGCCCATAAGCTATGATGCCTGTGATATTCCACTTCATTGATCTCAGCTTTTCCCCAACGCGCCAGTAGATATTCAGCTCGTCCCACCGGGCTTCACCCACGGAGCTTTGTACTTTCTGCATCAGTTCAAACACAGGCATCAGTAGGTACTGATAACCTATGTTTGTATTTGTCATTATAAAAAATATTTTCTGGAGAGCTAGGAGCTGGTCTGGAAAGTTTTTGTAGGACACAGGTTTAAGCAAATAGTCAGAAAACAAAGATGGTATTTCTCGTATTTCATCTAAATGGGCTCTTAAGTCTCCCAGAAATGGTGGCATGTTAGCGGAGAGTAACATTTTGAGAATATCCTTAGTTTGCTCTGTGTTAAAATTAGAATTATTTAACAAATCTGGATTCCAAATCACTGCAGCTAATTTTAAAGCTGTCTGAATTTCGTTCCACTGGGTCACTGTACTGAAAATGGAAGTCCCATTAAAGTCATTCTGCAATTGTAGCGACGTGAAGTTATAGATTTCATCAATTATTTCCTTATTATATGGTTCCTTTAATTTATAATCACGATGTGGATACATTCCCAGTTCAAGAATTGCATACAATTTCTGTAATGTTTCATTCTTGAAATTTCTGAATAGATTTAAGCTTTTTAATTCACTTCTATTCATTTTTTTCTCAAAGCCTTTTAAATGATACAGAGACTTTTGTATGGCTTCTAAATCATATGAATTAATGGACCTCTTGGAGTCTTTTCCACCGATCTCTGGTAACTTTAATTTTCTGGGGAAAAAAAAGCATTTTAGAAAATACGAAATCAGCGCAAGTGATTTAGAGCAAAGATCATAGAGCTGAATTATACTCTTATTAGTATCCCTTCAGGCAGTGTCTTACCTCAGAACTTCCTCCAAGTCAGATACTAAAGTCTGGTTGTCGTTCCAGTTAACAAAGAGATTGCAAATATCGCTGGTCACCAAACTTTTTCCCTTATCTATAAGAAATATATAAAGAAGATAGGAGTATCAGTTGGGAAACCAAAAAGAAACGACATGGCAAAACTGTCAATGAAAACATGCATGTCTGAAGTTAGGCTCCTACGACGGGACAGAAGGCCACGGTTAGAAACTTGACTGCTCCTTTGGAGTGTAACTCTCCATGGCCTTCAGTAGGAAGTCAGGATGCTACTTGTTGCTGTAGAAATGATTTTGCATCCCAGGAACAGCTCAGTGTCTCTACAATCCGGGTGCTAACGGAGGTCTTCTTCTGCTTTAGGGTCACCTTGCTATCAGTAACACAGCACAAACTGATCTAATGTGTTATGCAATTTGTGTTTCTTTCCCTTCATAGGTCTGCTTTCTTACCACCTGCACCTGGGCTTTGCAGCATCGTCCACCATCCCTCTCCTACAGCTTTTTACACTCATCTTGATATCCGCACATGTCCAGTCCTCTCACTAGCCACATCTGCACGTTCTCCCTCCTTACACTGTATCCATCTGCTTCCTTCTTATCAACACCAGCCTCCACAACCTCTACTGAACTACAAGTAGAGAACGGATGGCATTTACCAATCTGTCCCGTACTGTCTTTACACGCTGTACTTTTGCAGTAGAGGTGGATGTCTAGGGTCATGCCTTTGCTGTAGACTGACAGGGATTTAACAGAATAGCTAATCTTGATATATGCAACCTGTTGTGCAGCCTCAGCCCCCTACTTGTGAGGCAGCCAGGTGAATTTGACAGAACTCACAACTGGAGGCTGATTTTTACAAAAAATCTGAAGATAAAAATTATCACTCCCCATTTCCACTGAGACTGCAACTCACATTAACTCATTGTGTAGTGACAAAACCATGCTTTTTTATTTCTCCATTTGAAATGACGTGTTTTATTCACGTCTGTTAAAATTTTAAAGGAAAATTACATACAGCCCTGCACAGTATGCAATCAGTATGGTTACTTATTAGTTTGCAGTTTGCTTGTCCTCAGCCCCACAGGTTTTGCAAAACAGATATGACTATGTGGAGGAATCTTACCTTGCTTGGAGCAGTTCAGGGAAAACAGAGAATCTGTAACCCCGTTTTGAACAGTTCTGAATCTATCTTCAGTCACAAATGATGCAGAGACATTTTGAGCTGCCAACACAACACTAAAGGGGAAAAAAACAGTGATGAAAATAAATTGTGGCTCTGGTTTATGAGAAGAAATAAAACAAGTGTTCAAATTGGAAACAGCTGGAGTACAGCCTATCATTCTTAAAATGTCTGACAGACAAGACATTACCCCTACTCTTAATTATTTGTTTGATCGTGCACAAACACAAATACAAAGAGCTCTGAAGGAAAGCCATGGTGGTAATATTGGCAGAAATGTACATGCTGTACTCATGTAACGTAGTTACTCAAAGGTTCATGCAAAACTCGTGCGCCACTTAAAACCTCACAACGGGGCTTAGAAAACAGTCGAGTGATGTGCCATCCTCGTGATTCACTGCTGGGGCCGAATCTCCTCCTAAAAGAAACCAAGCAGCAGAGAAGACAAGGCTCCAGGGAGGGCAGGGATCCCTAGGAGACAAGATCTGTGGATGGAAGAAGCAATCACAAATAACCGTTACCATTTCAGATTCTCCTTCTCTCCTTTTTTGTCACGTAATAACCAGGCTGACAGGGAGGCAAGGGATGTTTTTCAATCTTAGAAAAGAACAAGCTGATTATCTGGCGTACTGTATCACAGAGGAAGTCATTTAGAAGAATGTCTGTTCAGTATATGCAGGTTATTGAAAACTTCACAACGATTATTGGTCCCTTTTGCTTCTCCTAAATAAAGAGTAGCTCTGCACTGTAGATATAGGGTCACCGTGAAATGCACAGTCTCTCGCCTGCCTGAAGTTCTGCAGGTGATACACAAAGCACCCAGCTCAGCTGATTTCAGCAGCATGAATAAACACATAGTGATTTGTGGGAACAGACCACCAGTGAGAACGGAGCACTAGGGATCTCTTTTCTCCACATTTAATATAATGTCTCCATGCAGGTTTTGTGGACTCGGTGCTCACCACTTTCATTCTGCAGAGGTGCTTGACAGCAAGAGTCTCCGAGGGGGAAGAAGCTGCCGTTACAAACCATACACGTTTAGCTAAGCAATGGCACAAGTAAAGAGGAGGGAGGCACAGGCTTGCCAGAAGTGGATGCAAATTATACAGACTAGAAGGCAGCAAACATGGGAACAAGCGTTGCTGTTGCCCTTCTATTTCAGTCTCTCTAGGACTTTTGCAGATACGTGCTTTAGAGAAGTAGTCCAGCTGACAAGCTTATCAGGAAAATTATTCTCAGGCAACTAACAACAGCATTTGTGAATTCTGTCTGTAAATCAGGCTTGCATGAGTAATAAAATTTGTTCCTAAACTTTCTGTAGAAGTCACGCCTCTGAAATCACTATTGCACCACGGTGTTGCCACTTATCATGTGGTTAATATGGATGTCACAATGAGCAAAAGTTCTTTTCTTCCGCATCTTCATTTTTTTACTACAAAAAATTCCCTCTGCAGTATTTCTTTAAGAGGTCAGTACCGTCTGTGTAGAAGAAACGGCCAAGCTAGCTAAGACGTAATTTTGTAAGCATTATCAAAAATACTATTTGTCCAATCTCTTTGCAGTAACTGTTTACTCATGCGTTTACACTGCCACATGCTAGGCAAAAAAGCACTGCAGTTCATCATTCTGGTGATGAAATTCTCTGTGGCTATTTGTTGTGCCTATTGTAACTTGCCCAGCTGAAGAGTAAAGCAGAGCAGCAGAGCAAATATTAATTCTTCATGGGCACTCAAACAGCGTGGTTCTTCAGGCTCGATTCTGCAAGCCAGTAAATGTGGACAAATGCAATAAACCTGTGACTGAAATGGTGGAAAGGACAAAACATCTCTGAATAAAATTAAAATTCTTGCCACACTGATACTTACGGCTTTAAGGATAAGAACCTCAGGTCTCACAAATACTTTTCTCAGTGCAGGATGGCAAATTACCTAGATACTAATGGTATGAGTTTTAAAGTGCCTTTGCAACATGCCAGTGACGAAAGGTAAGTCCCTCCAAGCCTAGCTGTAATCAGAGCGGCAAAGTTTCTACAACCGCTTCTTGCATCTTTGTCCAACTGTCCAGGGCATGTTAAGCCCTTCTTTTATCCAAAAAAAGTGTAAAAAAAAAACCCAAAAAACCCCTCAGCTGAGCCTGGTTTCCTCCATGTGTTGTAACAAGTGGACTATCCAGAATAATTTCCAGCAGTTTCAATCACAGAGTCAAAAGATGATTCAGGGCAGATTCACCCAATCTGCTACGTAACTCAAGTCTTTTAGAGAACAGTGAGACTTTAACCCAACTATAGACTAAGAAAGGGAGTTCAGGGCTAAGCCCCTCTAGAAGAGTTTTCATTGTCCTAGCTGCAGACAGCATCAAATATTTCAGCGCAGTTAAATAATACAGTTTACAGAGCTCAGGCATTTTTTCATATAATCATTGAACAAGAACATAACTGGTATTTTCTTCTCCTTAGCCACATACATTCAAAGCCACACATATTCATATGCTAAGAGCCAGAGTCCCTCTCTTCTCTGCTTTCTTGGGATGAATTTAGAAGGACAAAACAGCTGTAAACCAGGTAACCACTTTCTTTTAAAGTGAATTTCTGGCTCCCCTACAAATGCTTGAGTTGTTCAAAGTAACTTGAATTTGGCTCTAAGGTTTTCTGGAAAGAAGTAGCCAGCTGCTGTCTTTTGGCAGAACAACTATCCAGCAAGGAGGCCTTTTCTTCAATCAAAGACAAGGGCTGTTGCCCACCAGCCTCTCAGTCTGCACATACGCATGACAGTGCCTCAAAGCAGCCTTGAAGACAACTAGAGGTTGACAGCCAAAATCCCTTTTTAAAAGTGATGAAAGAGTCACTGAAAGACAAAACACTGCTCATTGTAGAGACCTTCGGACATACATTAGCACGGAGCCATACTACCCGACAAAAACAAGTCATGCCGTGAAGCAAACGCTCTTTCTGCTGATGAGAGGTGACCTGTCTTCAGTGTTCAACAGGCAAACTCACCAGGCTTTCAGTGCCCCTCCTGGCATTTTCTGCCTTCTTACCTGCTTGCATTCTGAAGGTAATCAAATATGTCTTGCAACTGCATGCTGCCCTGAAAAACATCTGGAGCCAGCAAAAGGAGATGCCACAAAGAGGTGTCATTCTGCACTTGAGAGATGAGCAACAGAAACGAGACCATTTCATTGACAAACACTGCCTGGTATCGTGGGTTGAGTCGCACCTTAAAAAAGAACAATGCAATAAATTATTTAAACATAAGAGCCCTTGTTGCCAGTGAGTCTTTCCAGGTTTTTCAGCCCGCAGTGCAATTGTACACAATCTGACAAACAACAGGTTCAAAGGACTTCAGAGGCAGACAATAATGGATGAGCAATGGTGCTTTACCTTCACATGGGAGATGACTGTAAAATAAACTCTTTGTATACACAAGCCCTAGGATTCTGAACATCCCAAGTAGTTTAAAGACTGTGAATATAAGAACAATGAGTACCAGTCCTCATCCTGACAAGAAAGGAGGCGTTACTTACTTTTAAAGGATCCATTGCTTTAATTATATAGCTTTCCCAAAGATAAGTATTGCTTCAGTCGTGAGCTGCTGGCTCAGATGCAGGAGTTATTGGATCAAGTTATATATGGCTGATGTAATACGGGAAGAAATTTATTGCCTCTCCTAGCTTTACATATTCTTATTTATGCCATGTTCTCACACTGTTCTACCTACCTGTCACTGCAGGAAGGCAAATAAAGGAGAGAAACAAAATCTAGGCATGGTGAGGAACTCTCAATGGACACTAGCTGATGTCTTGCTGTCCTTGACTTTCCTCGAGAGCTGTTTGCTCAACTCTAAGGTGTTTGGGCTAATCCCATTCATGAGAATTAGCTCAGCCTCATCCTGCACCACAAGCACTATGGTGTAGAAACGAGCTATTCCTAGCGGTGTCACGTTCTACCTCCAAAAGTCTGCAATAAGGTGTGGGAACTATCACAGCTAATATCTGCAGATGTTAGGAAAGATGCCAGACACTCACCTGAGAGAGCTGATTTTTGAACTCTTGGGTAAATGACTCTAAAAGAGACAAGTCAGTAAAGCAGAAAGTCCTGTGGATGCTGGCTGCCATCTTCCCCTCAGTGAGACCAGGACGTGCTGTATAGCGTGACAAGATCTCACACAGAATGACTTTGAGATTTGCTGCAGTTGAGTACTGTGTCTGACTCTAAAAGTAAGACATAATGTTAGACAACAGCTTTAAAGCAACACTCTATCTTATATGGACAGTGATGAGACATTTTTAAGGGACAGTAGTGACATCTGAAAAGCACCACCCCTACAAGTACCTATTCACTTACAGAATTTTAAGAGGTAAACAATGTCACTGAAATCTCTGAAATGCTTCATGTATAAAGAGAAACGTGCATAAAACTGTTTGGAGGCATTAATATGAACACAGAAGCACATTTCAGAGATCTGTTAATCTACCCATTAGTGGCAGACAATGTTCCTAGCATAGAGGTGTCCATTAAATATTTGGTTCCTGCTTAGAGAATAACAAATCTATCATGACGCTTAAAAGCCCACCTACAATAATGGTCTTCCTCTGCCCAAAATAAAGCACAGGCAAATAAGAGGGGAGATCCTAATGCCATAAAAGCTGTATGTTGGTACTCTGGGCTTTTTAACGCTTTAAACGTGACGATACATAAATGCTCCGATATAACTCTTATGCAAATTCAGACATTACCTTTCCAAAACTGAGCGTTCTGTTGAACACGTTGATGCTGGAAGTCGAGTTGGTTGGCAATGAAATATTCCAAAGGGTGCTTTCTCCATGAGATACCAAATCCCCAAATGCTGCAATAATAACAGTTTGAAACACTAGGTTTTACTTAATGTCTTTTAACCTCTTTGCTGCATAATACCAGTACACAGGATAGCTAACTGACTACAGCTTTGGGTATGCCATCGTTAACCTGTCTCCAAAGGTACAGCCAACAACATCCCGTGATTACGTACTTAAGGTTTTCTTCTCATGTAATCACATCCTGGATTACACTATTTCCTTCTGTAACTTTTTAAAATAAGTGCATTTAACTATTTGCTTGCAGGTAAACATTAATTTCTCCAGTCCTGCAGCTCCTCCGTGCAGGGAGAGACATTGGCAGTCTTGCAAGGAAGCCCACATCAGCTCGAGTCAATAACCCTGCAAGGGAGAGCTCTCTAGGCATCCTTGGAACCGTTGGCTGGTACCCGTTATTCAGAAACGGCTCCAACACAGACTTGGAGCGCTGCTGCCTGCTATGTACAGAGGCAACACTGCCAGGTCCCCAGCTGACACACACCAAAGCCAACATTTGCACTGAGACACACTCTTATAACAACCCAGCTCACTGAATCCAAAGGAGCTATGACAGTTTGCGCCAACTGAGGCTATGACTTTTTTTTTTTTTTAAATAAGATGCATAGTTCTGAGTTCCTTCCTGACCATCCATGTCCATGAAAATGAGCAAAAAAGTCATTCTGCAAAAGTTGTTCACTGATTACTTTTTTCATTCCTCTGCTTTGAGTCCTTTCATGTGCTGTCTTTCTCTGCCCAAACACCGAAGAGTGACTGCACTGGCAGGAATGCTAATTGAAACAGTGAATGGCTGGGGCAGAACAGTCACAGAATGCAAATCTGTAATCCTTCATTTGATTGTGAGCTCCCTGGAGAAATGACTATCCATCATGAGGGCTTGCAGATAGTACTAGCCATTACCATTAATAAATAATAACTGTAATGATTTTCCTGAAATTTAAGTCTGAAAGTTCCTTCAGGAAAGAGAAACACATCAGAGGAGAACACCACCGACAACAAATATTCGCTGTGGCACAGAAGACGACGTATTTGCTGGATAATTGTGAATAAGAAATACATTTGAAAAAATCGTAAGCTGTTTACAGACAATTTGTGGGCAATAAAAGGGCAATATTCCATAAATAGTCAGGTCTTCAATTAATGTCCAGTCTGTGATCTCACACTGCCCCTGTGAAGCACAGCAATTTAATCCTGGTTTCTTGGCCAAATTCCAAGCCTTTTCTACAGACAATTACTTGTAATCATTCCCAAGAATTTACACTAACGCCATGGTCACGTGCCAGTAAAGAATACACAAATCATTTCAGAAGTGCTCTGAGAATTGCAGCTCTGTCCAGAGTGCTTCAAAAGATCAGCCTCTTGCTTGCACCACTGAATAACCTACCCAGCAAAGTGTTCTTGCTTTTAGGAACCTCAGCACTCCCAGGTGATGAGTGGCTGTCCTTGCCCACATTAGCCGATCTCCTCCGCTTACTGGGGAAAAGAAAAGGGGGAGGGGGAGAAAGAGAGACTTGTAATAACTCAAGAGTTCCTTATGATTAAGCTTAAGCTTAATTATGGCATGACTCAGGATGGGTCTACAGCAGGATTTCAGAGGTGGTGTGTTGAAATCTGAGTTGGGCCGGAGTTTGGTTTCTTCTAGAGGAATGCTGTGCATTTTGGGGGGAACGTACTGCAGCGCTCTCAGACACTAAAGAGATGGAGGGGGCTACATTCACGCCTGATGCCTCTCCACTGACAAAACTTTCAACTCCACCAGGGAGAGATAAGGCTTGATAAATGTATATTTGGTCTAATCTGAAACAAATTCCCAGTTCTGGAAAGAAGGCCTCATTGTATCAGGTCATATTCTGTTCTCCACTGACACATGCTCAATGGAAAAAACAGCGCAGATCTTCACGGCACTGTTAAGGACACGCCGGCTGGGCAGACAGGCCTTGATGTAAGCTGAAGTAGCTTTAGGTTATAACAGCCTGCTGCATGCCTGTACTTAGAAATTCTTCAAGACATCAAGACCTTACTTCTTCCTTCCCAAACATTTTACTTCAGGGGAAAAGAAAGGGTGGGAGATGTTGGTCTTGAGTTCTTGTACTTCAGTTCCCTTTTATTCAAGGAGATCCCAAATGGCCATATTTTGCACTCCTCAGCATGTGCCTCTGGGGAACAGAACCCAAGAGGAGAATCTTGTCCATTTTCTCTGCTGGCCACTGCTAAGAAACAGTTTTAGGGAAAGTTAGAAAACTGTTCAATAAGAGCTTCAGTGAGTTGCACAGCGGGAGCAAAAAATACCCACCCTTCTCTGGGTTATCAGCAGAATAGTACAAACTCTAAAATATTACACAGTAGTAACTCCAGACAGTAAAGGGTCACAGCTAAAATATTTTACCTTCATGACAAATTCACCCTGGCTGATTCTGCTCACATGGGAGAGTTGCATCTATTCAACATCGGCTTCTGGAGCCTTCTCTTGCTCAGTCAACCTTCTGCTGAGGTTTTGTACTCTGCTGTATTTGATCTGGCTACTTAAATGTGGGTGCTTTTTCTTGTAGAATACAATATATTTCTAAGACTAACATTGATCACACAAGTGCACATTTACCCTCACATAGTTTTTTGATACTTTATATAGCTAACTTCTGACATCGGCAGCAGTCAAGATGCTTATTAATGAATTATGTGACTTGATCGATAATTCAGAAAAACACTTTAATATTCAGTTGTCGGGAAAAAATCAGTTCTTTCCTAAGCAGCTGTACAGAAACAACAGGAAGTAAGGAGGATTTGCAGCTACTGAAGCCCAGGTAAGACCAGCTTTAGCACTAAAGGCTCCCATTTCTTCATTTCAAAGCCCCAAATCAACCACTGTTTAACATGCCCTCAGAAAACAATGACACCAAGGAAATGACTGAAGAGCTGGGAATCCAGGGATCCAATCTCCGTATAGCTCTGCCCTCTTCCGCTGTGCAACCTTGAATTTGGTTAGGATTCACCTTGCAAAATTTCATCATTCACATGTTTAATCATCCAAGCTCCTACTAACCAACAGCAAGATACTGACTATTGACGTGCCCCAAGAAATACCAGCCCCTCTGCATTGACCAAAAAGGATCCTTTAGGAGTCACCAACCCCAGGCTCCCCCGTACTGTCTGATGGGCTCTCTGGTGGAAGGCTTGTGGCCCAGTTGAAGCTCTTCAGCCTCAACGTCTGGCCAAGAGGGATTTTAAGGCTCTGAAACAGCCACTCTGGAGCAGCCTTCCAACTCAAAGCAAGAATGAGGAACCCAGGACCTGAGATGTGACATGCCAAGATCTTCGCTTCTCTGACAATCAGCCAGGCCTTAGAGCTGCATATCTCACAGACCATGCTCCCCAGTGGCCTGCCAGAGTCAGGTAGCCAAGATGCAGAGGCATCCCTGGCTGGCACGTCTCAGAGCAAGTGTTACTTGGCTTCCGCTGGGACATCATGAGATTGAAATGCATCCACTAAACATTTCAATTAAAAAAAAAAACAAAAAAACAGCATTCCAGCAAAACATGCCCAGCCAGCTCCACTCTGCAAACCTCTATGCTCTTGAGGAGAGAAACTGTCTCTTCATTTTCATTTGTCTATATGTTACGTCCTCTCTAGCAGAGAAGACCCCCCTTTCCCCCATTTTGGCTGTGGTCTGAATGCTCTACTAAAAGAGCGGTCACTCCAGCATCAACGTATCTCTGAAGTGAGCGCCGTTTGGGAACATTTGCCGCTTCTAACCAAAGTGTCCTGAACCAATTGCCATGGGCAGCATGCTGGACTGCTCTCAGTGCAGTTTTACTGACTGACGCCCCTGAAGACCTCCAGTCATGCAAAAAAGTATCTTTGCTCTGATTTGAGAAGTCTGGTTCACCAGAAGCATCTTGCTCAGGGAAGAGAACCCTCTTCCACTAGAGAGCCTGAAGCAACCGACACATCTACTCACAGCTATCCTTATCCAGCATTAAGCCTCGTATGCTAAGTGCTCAGGTATCTGAGACTACTCTGTTGGGGACAAACACACATGCACGGCTGCTGCCTCCACCTCAAAGTAAGTCTTGCTCTACAGCTCATAACACCCAGAATCCTTCAGATTCCCTTACAGTCTGAGAGATGAGATGCCATTAAGTCTTGGCAGGAGATCTTCTGGTGTGTACGGTGTGCCTTTACATCTGGCGTCTGAATCGCACAGCACGGTTTGCAGGAACGGGAAGAAGCCTGCACTAGGAAGGTTTCGGGGTGCGAGATAACCTGGAGGAAGGGGGAGAAGAAAGAAAATGCCATTACTGTGATGTGGATGTGTGTTCATGTTGCCACATGTTTCTATCAGTATGTTCCTCTCCCAAGCCATGGGCTTGATTCTCAGTTTCACTGAGGTTCCTTTACTCCACCCTGGCAGCACCATCTCCTAAAGCCCACTAAAAGGCCCTCTGACACTGACAGAGCCATGAAGGGGTGGCTTAATAAAGAATCATGTCATTTATTTGTAAGAAGGCACTTGTCAGTCCCAAAGCAACCGCAGACATTTTTACCAAAATAGATGGAAACAGGCAAGAACTGACAAAAGCATCCTAAGATTTATGATGCCCTAATTCTTTCTTCTTCTTCTTTTTTTTTTTTTTTTATGGCCAGACTAACCTGAAGCATCCGTAAAAGCAAACTCTCCAAGATTTGGTTGGACTAGCCTCTACGCAAAGCTATAAGCTTCAGCTTCAAGCTAGGCTATTAAAACAGGACTCTGTTTCAGCTTTTACCGCAGGAAGGGCAACGCAACCAGAACCACGTGACCTTCTTTGCTGAGAAGTTTGTGCAGATCTGCCCAGGGAAGGGAGAGGAGCAATCTGTCACCTCTGCCCCATGTCTCCTGCCATCGCAGAGTGGCTCCGGTGTCATCTGCTCGGTGACCTGTGGTGCTGGCAGCCAGCACTAGGAGGTGAGATGCATCTCCCTGTCTCCCATTTCTGGAAACAGAGGGAGGACTTGAGCAATTAGACTTCAGTGTTTCATGTGCCACTTGCCCTGTGCTGCTTACCACCCGCTCACAGAGTTCACTTACCGCTTTTCCTCTCAGTGACAACCCTCTAATAAATCTTGAGGCTCTTTCACCAGATCACAGCAACGTATTACTTAAAATAATCATTTGGAAAATTACCTGGCAAAAGACGTGGCTATTATTTCTGCTATGGAAAGGAGCCAGAGATCCAAAATGCCTGCAGACAGGCTTGTGGTAATTGATTACCTTGCCGCTCAGTCTCCACAGACAACCTGCGACTCTAGCCCAGGCACAACTTTTTCTCTACCCCCTCCAAATGAGACAGTACTACATTTACACTACAGTTATTAATTATAGCAGCAGCCAAAAACCAGACATTCCCAAAGGGAACAGTAGCGTTATGTGGAGCTTATGGTTGTTGGTCAGTCAGCTAGGAAGCCTTAAATGAGAGAGGTTTCCTGACTTTCTTGAGCTTTCCTAAGCATGGGTGGTCACAGCCCAAGAGAGTGCACAACAGCATTGATCCCCAGATAGGAAAGACTACGTTCAGGCCTCCAGCAGCAGAGCTCGGGGTCAAACTGCAAATGCTGACTGTTTAGCGTGGGAGGTTTGCACTACCTCAGGCAAGGTAACAACTTGGCACACAGCGCTGCTAAGAACCTGCAGGGTCAAAGACACCCGCTTCGGGGGCCTTTCTGATTCCCTTGTATCTAAGCAGAAAATTACCCTAGAAAGTTGAGGGATGAACCCTGCTAGAGGAGAAGCCTAGAGTTCTGTCTGCATTGGGCTGTCTGAAGCTCCCTCAGTAGTTGCTGCATCTCCCAGGCCACCTGGAGTTACATGATGGGCCAAGCCAGCTCCCAGCAATCACGGAGGAACAGGAATAGCAAAAGAGCTCTCTTGTCCCTACAGGCACTCCTTCTGGTGTTCAGGTCAAAGAACGAGCCATATGCCACACTAAAGGTTTTGAAGTGTAATTAGTCCACTGCCCATGAAGGAAACTTCAGACTAGCACACTTTCCTTTGGAAGCGCACCCTTGTGTAAATATCCCCCGCCATGTCTCAAGACTATTGCCTTTTGAGATCACCAATTACAACCCTGCAAAACCGCCTTTTGCATACACCGGCATTTTTCTCTCATCTTCCTTCTGATCTCCTGTACCCTCATTCCCACAAAGAAAAGGGACTCATGCCCCAACCAAATATGCACACCAAGGACCTCACTTTATCAGCGTCGCTACCAAAATGCAACTTCACAGAGCTGAGAAGCCATGGGGTTCAGGATAGAGAGCATAACCACGGTGAAGCAAAACAGGCAAGAACTGGGAGGGAAAGGGCTACACCCTCTGCTGCCATCCGCATCTACCAGTGACAACTAGGGCCAGCTATCGATCCTTGACTTCACTTTAGTCTGCAAGAAAAAGCTCTTCACAGTCCCAGTGTTTTCCTTTGTCAAGGAGAAGGTTCATAAAGGGGAAGAGCCTCTCCAGGGGGCAGAAAAACATATAGCAGATACATGTAACAGCTTCAAAACATGAGGTAGACAGCTCTCATAGTTTGAGACTGGACTTGCCCAGCACCCGCTTAATTGCCACTTCCTGGGAGGACCAGGGTTTTGGTGGCTTATAAAGCTTGTGTCTCTCAGGAGACCTGGAGACCTAAAGCTGTGTTACCCCGAGAGTGAAAGAGGAGACACAAGCAAAGGACGGGGAGCTCGGGGAGCATCGTTCTTCTCGGGAGAGATGTGAGACATTTACAGAGGGAATTATGCAAAGGATCCTGCTGGATCCAGGGCAGGGGAAGACACTTCCTTGAGATAAGTAGCAATGACAGACTCAGAAGGGCGGCACATTGAACAAAGAATGATTGCACAATCTGTTTCTGTATCACAAGCAAGGTCTATGGTGTAACACAGTGACGATTAACTTTTTTTAAACAGGCAGGCAAAAGATTAAGAGCAGATCAGCAGGCTGAAAAATAAAGGGAACAAAAATTTATGAACTTCACATACTGCGAAGGAAAAAAATCTGAAGTTTGAAAGTGCTTCTGCTCATGGTGGCGACATGATGCCTGTGAAGACATCAGTGGACCAATGCAGTTGAGACACCCAGTGAAGCTGTGCCAATTCACAGCAGATGTTGAGCACTTCACTGCACCTGGTTAGAACCATGGGGCCTGATCCATCACTGAGTCACTGCAGTTGTGCACTGATGTAAACCCACAATGTCCTTGGCACAAAAGCAGTGGTGATGACAGAGCAGGCTTTTCTGGAAGAGGCATCATCTCAAACAGCAGTTAGAGAATTAAGGAAGTTTTAAAAAAGACCATGACAGAAAAATCTGCAATGTGTGGGCCAAATTCTCATTTGGTGTAAATTAGATCTATGCTGATTCTTAATGCTGGCTATCTAGCCCAAACATGCTCTAGACTGTGTCAGGAACACAAATCTAACACGGGTTTATCCTTCAGGATGGGATGAATTGTTGCCTTGACTCTGCTGCCTGCATTGATGAGATCTCCACTGACTATAAAGTCAGATGCAGGAAGCCTTCCTGCAGACACTTAAAACTGGGAGATGAACCTCACCCTCGCCCCCTCGCTGAAGGATGCGCATGGCAAGCTCATGGTGCTGAAGGAGTCGCATCGCAGCTGAGGTGTGCCGTGGACGTGACCTCCTCCACGCACTGGCCCCGCCGAGCCAAGAATGGAGTGGCAGGACTGGTGTGACAGCTGACCTCTGTCACTCCCAGGTAACAAGCTGTCAACCTCACCACCATCAGAACCACCAAGCTCCTGTTCCTCAGTTCACACTCGCTTGAAAATAACATCTTTCAGGGGCCACATAGGCTAATGGCTCCATTAAATGGACGCTGAGCAGCGCAGCCACAGGAAGTTCAGCTTCTGATTATGCTGACTTTGGCCAGTGCATCTGAGCTCAGAGAAGAGTCAGTGTGTAAGGCACCATGCAGAAGACCAAGCTGACCTGGAGTTTGAGCCCAGATGGACATGACTAGTCTCAGAGCTCATTCCTGCAACTCCCTTTCCTTCTGCAAAGGAAGGAATTTATTGATGATGAGGAGGCAACTCCATAGACTAAAGTACTTCCTGCTCCATCCTCCCTCCCTGCATCCACCTGCTTGCGGCAAGAACAGTGACTCCACAGAGCTGCACCGGCTGCTTTTCCCACCCATTCAAATTCATAATCTGCGTGGTCCCATACACTGGTGCAAGGACACCTGGGGAGGAAGCTGGCTCCCGACTGGCTCCCTTATACAGCCCAGGAGGCATTTGTAAACATCTGTTCTTTCTTGGCTGAGATTTATCCAGCACTTCAGCCATAATAATATACAACATAAACACCAACTATGAAACTTTTTTGAAGGAAACCTGTCCTAAATGCTCTGCAAATTTTAAAGAAAGCTGTTTTAACAGGGATGGTTTTGCAATCTGAAACACAAGACTTATTATCACCACTAATGAATCCTGTAATATTTCTACTGTTATAAATAGGTTCACATACTACACAAGGCATCTCCTTCTCCCACTGAAGGATATGGCAATGCCATACCCAAGGAAAATGGATTTCCCTAGCTCTGTAGTACTCAACCTTCGTGATCCCACAAGTCACAAAATAGATCCACAGCACGTCATATCATATCTCATTCTCTCCCCTGGCCTCGGTTTTGAACCTTTTATTTCTTAAAACTGCAAACGTCTTTGGAGGGTCTCATTACACAGCCTACAGGCCGTGAGGTGGAATCACTGCACCAATTGCTGCCTTTTCTCAGCTCTGTTGAGAGGTTACCCTAGCATATTTCTGGACAAATTGATTTGTGTATGAGCAAAATCAGACCTCAGACCTGTACCATGCTAGTAAGGATTGACTTCTGGGTTTGCTAACAGTGGAATCCCAAGCATACAAACTTTCTCCATCCCCTCACTGCAGACTGCTTTGATTCTCTGTCAACACTGAAAGGCAGGCACCAAAACTCAAGAAAACAACGCAGGCATCCCAAAGGGCAGGACAGGCCAAGGTCTCACCATGCCACAGGCTGGCTGGGTTTGCCCTTCATCCACGTAGTCTAGCCACATCTCCAAGTTCTGTAATGAAATGAGCACTTCTATTCCACAGGAAATTCTGGTATGTCCACATTTGTTTTCACCCCAATAAACTGAAAAAATCCATTTCTTTTTCTTTCCTGAATGTTAGGAATTTCAGCACATTTCCCTTCAACATCAGGAAAACATATTGTTTTCCTCAGGTAAAGGTGCTTGGTGTAATTACAATGAAACATTTCAGGGTAATAACAAATGTCATACAGGAGAGATGGAAATTGCTATTTCACTCTGATATACAAGATTAATTGAAACTGACTGAAATGTCCACATCCAAATGAAACATGTTTACCTTGCCACATTGATTTGGTTGCTTTCATTGTGCTGCGGTTTCAGGCATTCTAACTAGCTGAGTCTAACCATTCGTTTCAAGGAATTGAGGATTTCAGTGAATCGCAGACAAGGCACAATGAATGCAGCCCTTAACGCAACCCGCTTCAATTTAAAGTCAATGAGGCTGCCTGTGCCAAAGAAGGCAAGCGCTGGGAGCATAAGGGCCATTATTACCCATGCCAGGCCAAAGGAAACTAAATATCTAGTATTTTCAGGTTATTGCTTCTTGTATTTATTATTACTCCTGTACATGAAGCAACGGAGTATGACTTACAAAGATAGGAACGTGTCCACATTTGGTATCAGTTATACGCTGTTTTACGCCAGCCAGTGGTCTCCCCTGTAAACTATCAACCAGCTCACATCAGTGCGCTTATTATCACCCTTTTCCTCAGTTACCCAGTCTCAGCTCTGCTACTCTGATAGACGCTAACTATATTGCAGCCCCATAATCTAAACATTACACATTAAGTGTAATGGAACTACACAGACCATTTATTTTGCTTTCAAGATATCATTCATGCATTCCTTCTCCCTTTAATGGCCACACCATACTTCTGGTTTCAGGGCTTCCTATCTAGTTCTGCCATTCATCCTGCAAAACCAGACAAATTCTATATTCCATTCTATTCACAAAGATATGAGATTTCCATTATGATTGGCTACTTCTTAAATACATTGAGGTACATTAACCAGATTTTCTTCCTCCTTTAACACTAATTAAAAAAGCTTTACTGAGGTTTCCGGTTTCTACCCACCCATAGTTTAATGTCATATCACTACCATTTTTTGGCCAGCAGAAAATTTCTCTTGCCTGTCAGAGCTCCCACGCTCAAATACTGCATACACCTTACCCATTAAGTCCTTCCATATTTTTGCCATAGTTCATAAAAAAAAAAAAATCCATACAAATCTCAGCTCTCCAACTGGTGAATTAAAGGCATTTATGGATAAATGACTTCATTAGAAAGTACTGTGTTTAACTGAAAATGCATTCCATCACTGCTAAATAATAGGAAGAGGGACTCTCCAGTACAGGAAAAAATAGCCAAAATCAACATGACAGAAAAACAAATAAAATCATGATCAGTATTGAAAAGGGTAAGTACATGATCATTCCTCATAAAACAAGGACAAAGAAACACAATGCAATCGTGAGGTAGCAGGCAAAACAGGCAAAAAGTACCTTCTCTCACAAATGTCAAAATGTTGTGGAACTCACTGCCACCCACTGCTGATGTATGCTAAAAGTGTACATTAATTTAAAAAAGAACTAGACAAATTCACAGCAAATGGACTTGTCAGTGACAATTAAATACGCCTGCATTCCACTTCTTCAGCTTTGGGTTGAAGAAATTTTAAAGCCTCAATCCCTTGAAGATTATTCTAGTAGAAAGATGTGCTTGCTGTTCTGATGTGCTCCCTCTCAGGCAACCCTGAGCAGCATCAGAAGGTCTATCCCAGAGCGGCAACTCTGTTTACTAAGTGTGATTTATATTTACCCAAGAAATCACAAAAAATACAATGAAAATATTTAATGCTACAGTGACCTCCTTCCACCTTTCTTTTTGTTTCCTCAAAACATTGGACTACATTGTGTATATACAACCTTGTCAGTTCCTTCCGAGTCTCTCCCACAGTCACACAGCATCGCTTGAAATTTTATTCCTTGATCCTGTTACAAATCCAGAGTCAAGACGACAAAGAACATGCCTGATTCATGACACTGATGACTAAGACTGTCATCCACATGCAACTGCCCCTTTCCAGCTTTCTTTGCATCCGTTTATGATCAACAACTCACACTGCCTATCTTTTGTAGAAAGCTTTATGATGTGCTAGGGCTACTGATATCTCTCCAAAAACTGGACCTGATAATCAGATCTATGGGGTAAGATTATTTCTGCAGCAGGATTATTTTTCATATGTATGGAGAATGATACAAATAGCTGGCTGGCCTATCCCTTCATTTGTGAAAGGCCAACATTTAATTGCCATGGCAATTGTATTGCTGTGACATCGTGACATAGATTCACGTGCTTTGAAACTTAAGTCTGACCTTGAAGACGAAGAAAGGGGCCTGCACGTTTCTGGTTACCTAGAAATGAGAACTTTAGTGGAAGCAGGACCAGAAAGCAAATACCAGCTGAGCCTTTCCTCTTCCTTTTTCACACCTCCAAGATCAACACCAGCAGCAGTCCCACAGCTGTTGCACAAAAGGGGAGAGGACAATAAGTGCTACACTTCCAGGCAGTACAGCCCAAATCCTGTTCAGTGTGTTCAAAGCCCACAGCATAGTAGTGATTAGTCTTGCTGATTTTAATGGGATTACTCAGGCTTCAGGTTAAATACATACTTAAGAGCTATGCTGATCAGAGCTAATGGTTTGGCCTTGCACTCCCATCACCTTTTGAGCAGACCGTATTGGAAGATGACATACCCTGAGCTTACCCTGAAGTTGCAAGGCACCCAACGCCCTTGGGATCTATCCTAGCACAGTCATTTTTGATCCTGTACGAGCCTCCATCACTGTTGCATGTTAGGGCAGATCCATGTCACAGGGTGGGAGACAGTAAACTCAAATCCACACCGTGCAACATGCTGTCGCATGGATGTACCAGCACAGGTCTGGACAGCACGCAACACACAGAAACCTGTCAGCTGGGCTTATTGGCTTGGGCCCAGCAGCACCAGTAATTATGATGATCTGGTGCTAGTCCATGTATCGCTGTACCTGAAGTGTGTGCACTCCCTATCTGCCTTTCTACTACGCTTAAGCTCTGTCACCCTTGGCCTTCTTTCTTCCTCTTTCCCTCAACCCAAAGCGGAGTTTTTTTCTGTTTTTCCCATGCAAATAATTATGCAACATACTGCAAAAGATGCTGCGAGCACCTACTACACATACAGTGGTCCACAGTTGTCTGTGCTATATCGCCTACCCTGATTTGCCAGTCATACATCCATTACCCAGCTCCTATTTCTCAAAATGAAAGCTTAGAAGGACTCTGGATAAATGTCAGCCCAGGCCTCCATTCAACCTCCCAGAGGGCCAGTTCAGCTGGGCGAGCTTGAAGAGTTTAAATTTTTCACCTTTACAGCAATGGCATCCCTGTTTTCCTGAGTATCCCAGTAACACAACCTCCTCAACTGCCTGCCAAGAACAGTGGGAGTGAAGTAGCAGAAAACACACAACCTAGCTCCTCCCAATGTTGGCAGTCTCAACAGAGGAAGCATTTCATACTGCCTAATTCTTCCCTCTGGTATTTCAGGCTCCGCAAAGAATGAGACCAGCCCAGAGTAGACAGCATGCTTACTTCCATGCTTATTTGGACTAGGTAAGCCAGTTTTGCTCGCCCACAAACCTTCACCTTCCACTTCCATATTTAATAAATTAAAAATCAGCAGCTGCATCAGAATGCGTTGGGTTCACGTACTGATCGAAGAGACAACAAAAAGCAGGAAAATTGCTTACAATTTGCAAAGGAGGGGAAGAAAAAACAGGTGTAAAGAGAGGAGAAAGAAACCCCAAACCAAACAAAGAACAAGGGAGGGGAGATGGAAACCCTCTAAGAGATATTACGAATTCAGGTCAGGATGGGGAAATGGCAGAGTCAACGTCTACACTGTGTGGCAGAGCTGATGGAGTGAGAACAGCGTGACCACAATCACACTGGAGGCTGATTGTCTTGCAGAGAGGTGTGCCAGCGACTGCAGCACAAACACACCAAGAGAGAAACGCCAGATCTTCTTTAACCAGTATTTAATAAGGACAGGACTAACTGGGTCTTGCTGTAGTAAAACCAACTTGGTCTTGTCTGTACAAGTAGCAGGTGCTGCAGCCAGAAACAGGACCTAAACTGAACCTGAGCAGAGTCAAAACATTCCCCAGCTAGAAGCAGGAACCTAACAAGTCTATCTCCATAAGTAGACTCCAGAGAAACCACATAAAGCTGTGTTTATTAAACCAACATCTTTCAACGCTGGGTGCCTCCAGGTAGTCACTGGAGCCCATACTTAGATTTTTAAACAAAAGCAACCTCCTTGTCAGAAACACAGACACCAACAACTGCTTACTTCCACGCAAGCTGAACTGCTCAGCACCTCTGGAAAAACAGTTCTGGGCTTTTAGGTCCCTGAATATGGATTCAGATGCCTTGTTTCAGGAGGACAATTAGAATTAAGTGGCTGCCCCAAGGCCCTGTTGCAATTCAGCGGGGAGAAAAAATCCTGGGAACTCAGGGGGTTCCTCTCTCCAACTCTAAACATCCTTCAGTCACCCTCCCAAGGTGGAGGAGCCTGTAGAAAGAAATAGAGGTGGGGTAAGATTTATTTAAAACGGAGGCATTATAAATATCACAGTGCTCTGTACAGTCTATAGGTCTCTGAGCTAAATGGAAGCTAGTCACACGGAACTGCATGGCTGCGCACTGCTTATGTATGTAAGGAGGCCAACGTGCATTTGTTTGCTCCAGCAAACGTGGAGAATAATTCATGCTCCCTTCAGCAATGTTTCAATGAAACAGTGTTAGAGGGCAGTCTGCTCCCCAGCACAATGGCAGCACAGCAAGACGAAATAAAACAAAATGCATACAAAGCAAGGATGCTTAAGGAAGCATCTGAAGAGATTATTTTGCTAATCATACTGCAGTCGAGCCAAGACAAAAATCTGGGGTTGAGGTGTCTAGAAAAGGAGAGCAAACTGACAAAAAGAAGGGGTGAAAAGTGAAGAAAGCAGTGCAAAGGAAAAGGAGGAATGGGGCTGCTGCACCACAGGCAAATCGTAAGGAAGAGCTGGCAGTCTGATGTGTTCTTGTCTGTATACAGAGTGGGTTGAACTCTCAGGGAGGACCGTACCTTGCATAAATACCCATGACTTATCCAGATGAATGCAGAGGCCTGTATAGCTAAGCCAATATCTCAACTCCCTGTAATTAGCGTGGGAACCTACTAATTTATCCACGCTGCTGGGCAAAGAGATGAGCTCAAGTCTTTCCAACTCTGAAGCAAATTCCTTTAAAATCCAAGCACCTTTTCAGAGCTTTCTCATTGCCAGCATGGTATCTCAGAGGAAGGACGGTGCCATGGCCTCTTCTTCTGCCCTCTTCTCACACACGTGCCCCTCTGACAGCCAGAGCCATCACTTACATGGAGAAATAACCCAGTTTAAGGTCTTTCACTGTTAACTGGGTGTAAGGGTTTCTGCATTAGAGCAACATGCAGGGATTTATGCAGGGAACTGTCAGAGCTAAAAGCAGTTTGAGGTCCTTAGCTTCTGTAGGACTGAACTCATGCTGATCTGCAGGACAGGGGCCCACAAACATCTACCATCAAACTACTGCAGCAGCCAGCGGAGCAAACAGAGACTGTATGTGGGTGGTAGAGACAGAGGGTACCAGGCACTGTCTGCCACATGCTTGGCAGAACAGACACCTCATGCTTGTCACAAACCAGCCAGCTGTCAGAAACATGGAAAAGGGGCAGAGAGCAGAGCTGATGAACCTTAGCTAGGTAGGCACTTCTCTCCTCAAAACAGCCAGGAGCTGTGCACCTGGCAGCTACGGAAGGGTACTCTCCTTAGCAGGGTGCTAAAATGTGGAAACGGCCTTTAAGAACCAAGACTGCAACACACAGGAATCCATCAATCGGCTCCTGGGGGAAAAACATCATCTGCAACAGAAACGACTATGTTCAGAGCTATGTTGCAGAGCTACTGTGCTAACAGAAGCAATGGCTTGGAAATGCATGTTTGTCCTATAAGCATTAGGGCAATGCACCATGTTAGAAGGTCCCTGGTAGGCACCCTGATATCACCTGTATTCATCCTTCTCTAAATTGTATAGAGCATCCTACTCTCGTTTCCGGTATTGCCCTGGCCAGGGTAACTTGTGCCTCAGTTACCTCTAATAAGTAACAGTACTCAGCACAGAAGTCACAGGAAAGCTCCATCTGCAGATACAACGTGCCACAGCCTCTCCAAGGCCTCTCAGAACTGTACTCTGTGATTCACACTGACCGTTCCAACCAGTTCTGGACCTGCTCGAGTCCTAGCTGCCAACCACAGCAAGACTGAAGGGACTACACCTCAGAGATTGCCCTTCTATTCTGGACTCTCTCCCAGGAGTATTCCCCCAGCCTAAAATACCTTGCAAGAAGCAGCCTTGGGGAGTACTTTACTAGAGAGTCTAACAAAAGTATCTCTGAGTAAATGCAATACACCATGCAGACATCTCCATGGGAGTAATGAAATCTGGTTGAAACTGCTGGGCAGGAGGTGGAAGGCAAGATGTGCTTTGCTGAGAAGAGTTCGGACAAGGAATTCCCTGGCAGAAAGAACTTAGCGTGTTTTGAGACCTGAGCCAAGGGCACAGTGTGAGGACTCCCTTTCTATGACGAAGGAAGAACATCCATGAATGAGGCATGGCCTTTGCAGTCCACATCTAGCACAGGCTGTTGCAAAGCCAAGGGGAGCAGAGCCTTGGCTGTAAAAGGACAGCAATGTTTCTACCACATCTTCTCCATGGCACTAAGGAGTAGGGCGGCAGGATGAGCTGACAACTAACCACACCCAGGAGAACTTCCACAGAGAGTAAGGATGAGGTCAAACTGACAGGAGGGGAAAGGAGGAGAACAGAAAAGGAAGAAAGTGGGTGGGGAGGGTGTGACAGGGTGTGACAGTGCTAGTTAAAGCAAAGAGTGTAACCGGGCTTCTCTGTAGACTGAGTGGGTCGAGCCCTGAGGGACAGATTGTATCTCATACATAATTCCCATACCTTGCAAAAACCCATAGTGATGGAAAGGGATTTTTGTCCCCACTCACTGCTGAAAACAGGGTGATGCGGCACCAAAGACTGGAAGATACCATTAAGCACCATTCACTGGCTTCCATGCTGGCACGCTTCCAGTCTTTAACTTCCTATTCCACATGCGTACCACGAAACACATCCCAGTACCTTCTAGCAAATATAAGAGCTATAATAAAAAGGTCAAAAGCTACAACTGCGATGTGCACAATGAGTTGGATGGGTAATTTGTTTGGTGAGACTCTCAGATGATCATAGGAACTGGGTCTGCAGAGACAGACAAATCTCTCATCTCTCCTGATAATATTCTCTGATGACCTGGAAACACATCACCAAACAGAACCCTAGGAGAAAGGAGAGAGATGTATTTTTTTCCACGTAGATACTAGATGCCTTATTAGTGAAGGAAATTATATATGAGACGGATTCCAGCTCCTTGTTTTTCCTCAGTTCTCGGTTTATTTGCGAGCAGCCTCTTGGCTGGCAGTGTTTATTTAGCATGTCATCAGCCTCTGGAGTTCAGTCCAGCACCAGTTCCCATTGCATTAGGTGCTATGCAAACAATGCGAAGCAGGCAACTTTCAGAAGGAGCTCTTGCCACTTGCTCATTCTTGAGTGATATTTGTTAGGCATTTTCTCCAAATAATCCTCAATCTCTTAGATGTCTATTAGATAGCCCTCAGAAGAACTTACTATTTCAAATATAAGGAGTTGGTTTTAATCGGGCAAATCATAGATTTCCCAGCATTTCTGTGGTCCTGAACACATGAGATAAGCTTATAAACTGAGGTTTTCTGCGAGGTTCTCTCTAAGGCTTCAAAATTCAGCATCTGAGTAGCTTATTCTAGTCTGTCTCTGTGCCGTTGATTCTGAGCTTCCCGGCTTTACCGTCTACCCGCAATAATCTCTTGACAACAGCAGAACTGGAAACAGCTTCTTGTCACTTTTCAATGATTGCGTCCTTCAAAGCAGGTACTGGACTAACAATAACTGGATTAGCAGAGAATGGATTTTATTCCTGTTCACAATGAACAAAAAAAACCCCTCCTGTAATAGTAGTCCTAGATGTGTTTCCCCTTCCCCCCCCCCCCCTTTTTTCCCCCATCTATCAGAAAAGCAAGTTCCCAAAAGATTTCTCTTTAGGGTTTCAAGTCGAAAGATGATATATTTTTCAGATGTCAATAAAAGACAGTATTTTTCAAGAAGGTATTCTTATTTAACTAGGAAAGCCCCAGAAACTGGCAGTTCTATATATTCCAGTTAATAATCTCCTCCACCCCTCTGGATTTTTAGACGGTCTCTAAAAATCCAGATCACGAGTCCACCACAACCATTAATGTATTTTCCAGCACAAAATCTCTCTTGGCAAGAGAGAGCTCCTACTATCCTGTTTCTGAGAGACAGAGACACACAAAGACTTGCCCCAAAACACAATTCATTTATGGAAAGAAAAGGAGCAAGTCCCAAGATATTGCCCAATCTTTCCCTTCCCTGCAAAGCACAGTCAATGAAGCTACTTGCTCTTCCTAGGAACATTTCTTCCAATCCATTAATTGGAAGATGCAATCATCCAGAGCAAATATGCTCCAAATAAATATACATACAAATTAATAGACATGTACAGTAAAAGAATAAATATTTTACCATCCAGCCGGCTCTCTCCACTTTCATCTTATCTGATTCATCAGGGACAGGAAGTTTAACTGATAGAGCAGTGTGGGAGGACTGCCATTCCCACACCTGGCAGAATCTGGGGTTTTCACAAAGCACAACATGTCCAGCCTTGCCTGCTCCAACTGGTTCAAGAGAACTGGGCAGAGCATAAAATATGTAACATGCCTAAAGAGGCCTTCTGCAAACAGCAGATGGGGCTAGCGTTAAAAGACCACACCAACACACCAAAAATGCTCTTCTTCATTAAAGACTTCCTGTGATACCTTCTGAAAGTCCCTTACTCTGACTCTTCATGCCTGTCTATAAAAGGGGGTACAGAAATCTTTAGTCAGAGTAGGCTGCAAGCTCTCTGGAGGAGAGCTATATCTAACTGTATTTCTAGTGTTTGTCACAATGTAGCCCTTTCTCACACATGGTATGTGAAAGATATAATTGTTTCTCTTTCAACTTCAATTTCACACTCACATGTTCAGGAAATGCCAAAATTAGGACTGTCCTCTACTTAAAGACATATTCTTTTTGACTAGAGAATCACGTGTCACTAACTACTGCGTTGATCGGTTCCAGCGCACACATACACCATCTAGGCTACAGGTACCGATTTCTCAATGACCGTAGCCATCAGATGTGTAAAATGCAAACACTGGAAGTCAACAGTTGGTCCTCACTGCTGTCAGTCTGTCATCTCTCCCCCGCACCAGTTTCCTCCCCTCAAATACAAAAATCCAACGTTGCCCATACCAGGGCTTTGCTCTTGTCAATCTAGGCCAGCCTGATGCTGGTCATCCATGCTGGTGTCTCTCCTCTGAGCTAGGTGCTGCAAACCTTCAGTCATGGCAATTTTCAAAGATGTATTCCTATCTTGTGTTGGGAAGCTTTGGCTGTTGAGATATGAATTTTAATAGCTCTCTGGCTAGCTTTGCGCTGAACCACGTGGATGTGATTCAGCAGCTCAGACGTGCAACACAAAGTAATGAGAATCTTGTACACACTTTCAGGGTCTCTCTGCAACGGCAAGGCCAAGGAACCTTTCTAAGGAGCAGATGGCAAAGAGGGTGCAGCTCCACGATTGATTTCTCTCAACACAAAGACAGGCTATCGCTGAAAAGAGGAGCCAGCCCTTCCACCCACGGGCTGTTCTCCCCTCCCACAGGCCAGCACTGGCATTTGTGAGGCCACACAAAGAGAAGAATCAAGGAACTGATCCAACCATAATTAACACTGCAAAAGAAGAAAAAAGTTTCCAGTTGGATAAATTCCTTGCTCTGTTTCACCATATAACTGCATGAACAAACGTGACCAGGGCTGGGGACATGGCAGGACTGCTTCTTCTGGTGGTGACATGGGCTCGCTAAACCAGTGCAGATTTTTTAGAGTGGATTCAAGTGGATCCAGGCTGAGATGCAGATACACGTTCTCCTGACCCAGGAAGCAAGGCTTGCAAGTGAAAACCAACTTGTGCAGCTTCTTCACCCTTTTGACCACCCACCCAACTAAGATTTGGCCTTTCACTTGCAAGTATGGGCTAACGTTAATGCCATCGGGTCACAGCAACCCAACAAATTACCATTCTTCAGCTGACCCTTAGCAATAGCTGCCTGCATAGGCACTCCGTCTGTGGCAAACAGAAGGTTAAAAACTTTCATGATGACCCAACTCATGGATTTTTCCTCACCTTCGTAATCCCACTTGCTGTCTGTACCCTTCCTCATTTTACTGAATAGAGTCTCCTCCAACTGCTCTGAGTGCATCTTGATGAGACATTTCTGTAAAGTTGTTTTCTAATTATGAAACTAATTTGAAAGAAAGATTAATAGAAACAACCTCAGAGGAACACAGATATTTTATTTACAGCATGTAGTTAGATTGCCTGGGATACAGCAAAGAACCAAATTTGTAAAAGTAACAAAACACATCAAATTAGCATGTCAGTCACTGAAATGAGAACTAAACCCCAAAGACATAAAAACAGTCCAGTTACTTACAGTTTGGCTGTGGTTCTGGAGGAAATTTGAGACGGATAATGGCCAAGATTATGAAAACAAGCACAGGCCAGGAAATTAAAATGAACGACCATACCTATAAAATAGCAATGAAAATATACTGGTTACATTTGCCATATTGATGTGTTCCAGAACTTGTCTGGAATGTAAAAGTACTACTCCGAATGAGTTACAAGATGCACTGTAAATAAAGCCTGTCTTGGTATACACACTATTAAAGAGCAGGTATTATTATGCAGGAAGAAAAACTACGTAAGTTTGTAGGAGCAAATAACAAGCATGAAAATAACACAAACCTTCCTATGTTTCAGTCCGGCTGGTAATTACGGGGGACAATGCTTACACAGCTTTGTCCAACTTTGAGATGCTGCCATGTAATAGTAAAAGCATGCTGAGAAGTACAAGATTTCTTAAGGTACTGATTGCAAGGTATGAGAGCTAAAGTGCAAAGGCTGATTTCACTCTCAGGGTAATATGGCACTCCTCCAACAACGGCTTAAAGATTACTTGATTTGATAAATTATTTTCAAAAAAATAAAGTGTTTGACATAAAAATGACAAGTCTATAGCATTTTTTTCTGAAAGTTTCACCATTCTTCACAAACAGTAGTTCAACCTACAGTAATAGTAGCAGTACGGCTAAAAGGAAGAGGAGATCCATAGCATTCATTTAGAAACTGAGCTCATGTGAAGGAAGGGGTTTATGCAGTCATGCATCCAGTCAGTGGTAGAAGCCACATTTGAACCCCAGCCACCAAAATCCCTTGTACGAGCTCCTGACCAGAGAAACCTAATGCTTTAAGACGTCTGCCCCCTTTACATTTCCAAATTGTAGCAGCGTGTGTAGATGAGCTGAGATGGAGGGACGGTGATGTAAAACTGGCCCCTTACACTCAGAAAAAGTATGAAGATTTACAAAGCTCTTGTCTTTGGCATGAGAGGTGACCATTTCTATGGATGAGAATGAAAAAATGCAGCCTGCTTATCAGCCAGTGTAGTAAAGTGATCTAGGTAAGAGGCCCAAATTCAGTCTTAAAACTGCAAGCCTTTGAGTTTTGTAAGCTAGGAAAAGGCACCTCTTCATTTAAATCAATTGCTTTTGTACTGGTTGGCTAGTTTGCTACTGTGCTTACGAGATTAGTGTTTTTCATCCATCAGTAGTTAAGCTCAAACTACCCTTTACTGCAAAATTGCTGTGCTATCTTCATGCCAATTTTTGAAACTGCAAAGATGCCTTTCTTCAAAATCATCCCATGTTTCATCACTGTGTTGCTACTTCTTTCAGATCAGCACATATTACCCAAAACTGTTTTTCCAGAGGTAATTCCAAGCCCATAACAGCGTTTTCATTTCTTTTAACACTTACGGGCACGTAAAAACAAACAGACAAACAAATCCTGGAAAGCAATTCAGTTTAAAGACGGTTGTTTTTACAGCAACTCCATCCATATCATCCCTGACGAGATGACACTCAGCTACGCCAAGTGGAAGCAAGATTTTATTCCCCGAAACAGGGAACTGACAGAAGTCAAACCACAAGTCAACCTCCCAACACATTCCTTTCCCCCCAGAAGACACTCCTATAATTTCAGCATTCAGCAACATTTTAGCTTTTACAGACAGGACTATTTCTGTCTTTTAATCATGCTGCCATTTATAATGAGATTCAGCATTGAAGCAAGCACCTTGTTATCATTTATGTCACATGCTTCCCCTATAATCAATCCCTACACATGCTGTTTAACTCAGATGAATTCACATGCACACAGTATTATTAACACGTCCTCCTTGCTTAGTACCACGCAGACTAAAGTAAAATTATGGGGTAACAGCAAAGAAATTGATATTAGTCAGAGGCTGCCTAAAGGAAGGGCAAGAGATCTGTCATTTTAGGGGAGAGAAACGAATAAATTCTGGTTGTCTCTACTCAGGGAAGTCTTTGTACCTCCCAGTTTGGAGCTAAAATGATGCTTCTACTCCCTACTCTCCAGATAGCTCTTCCCTTAGCATCTCTGTCCCTTGACTTAACTGGGTTGAGAGCATTAGTTGTAACACTGCAGTGTTCTCACTGTCCCAGGCATTTCTAGTTAACAGAAAAAAGACAATCACACCAGCCAAATTAATTGCAAGTAGAACACCTTGACTTGAATGGAGCCGTAACGTCTATGAATTCAGCTCCTGGGACATTAAGCACTGTGCTGTGGTACACGTTGCACAACCCTCTGGTTGCTGGATTATTTCACTGCTAAAAGTGGATTTAATTAGCTCATCATCCCCTGGATGCAGGTACCTTTTCCCTCCCTCGCGCCCCCCTTTAAATAACCAAACTGTCGAGGAGTGATAGAGGAAAGCAAGTCTGACTTCTCCAGTTCCCCTTCATACATAAGCTAACTGTTGCTTCCTAGAAGGCCGCAACCTAAACTCATGACTATTCCTTCCTCAGCAGGAGTCGCCTGTATTGAGGCACTCTCCGGCCATGGGTACAGAGCCTCTGCTGATTTCAACAAACGCTGACAGTCACACAAGCTGTAGCTTTCCCCATGCTGCACAGGTAAAGGCCATCTCTTCGGGGGCTCTGCAGAGAGCGCATGGAGGAAATAAATGGAAGCATAAAGCAAAACACAGAATCAAATGTGTTCCCCAGCCCTTGAGAGGCTGATAAAATGAGCAGGAACAATGGGAAAGCACTTCAGTCCCCAGGGGAGGACAGGAGCTGATTTCTGTCAGACCATGCTGTGACACATCAATCAACCCCAGTGGCAGCCAGCACCAGCACCAGGAACTGCATTCACAGGTTACCTTTACTTATCAAGAACTGAGAAGTGCAACTGAATGCTTCTCTTGCGAAACAAGTACACTAAAGAAACCATCTAAAAGCCAAGTCCATCAGTGAAATCAGAGTACACAGATAAAAACTGCAAGCAGGAAGGAGAAAGAAATCAAGATGTGTTTGGGAAGCAGAGTCCTGGATTTACCTCCTCATACCCTCTCCAAACTGAGCAAGTTCCCTAATTTGGAGAGAGGGGAAGAAAGGAGGGTTGGAGGGAAATGCCTGCCATAAACAATCAGCGGTGGCCAGATTTTTGTTTTAACTGACATTTCAATTCTACAGAATTGACATATCACCTCTACAGGAAACGAAGAGAAGAATTAAACTGAGTGAGAGTGTATGATCAGAACTAAAGACAGGGCTTAGGTTAACATTTACTCTGGCTACACAGAAACCAGAAGAGATATATATGAGCTTTCTGCTTTTAACATGGCTGTTTGGACTGCTCTTGAGAAAGAAGAGAGAATTTGCTGGCCATGATCCTCGGCTTCCTCTGGATCTCGGAAGAAATCTGCTGTAACCTTCACAGAAGCCACTGACTCGACTCAACTCTAAGGTATACAGCATGTCTCCAGCTCCTGTGGAGGATCACAAGCAGTCAGGTGAACTTGGCATCTCTCAGAATCAGGCTTCAGACCCGAGAGAGGCAGGAGAGAACAGGCAAGAGGGGACCTTGCAAAAGCATGCAGGGATTAGAGGCCTTTCCCCCCATCCCCATTTCGCTCCCTCTATGGCCACTTTTCTTCCATCTGTCACCATTTTCTGCACCTGCCAAGGCTTCACATTCAAACAAAGACAGTTTAAAAATAATCAGACTTGGATTACCAGCAAGAGGATGGGTTGCAATACAAGTCCATTAACTGCAGTGTGATTCTGCTGAAATTACAGTGCAGTTGTACAGAAATCAGCTTCAGACAAAACTACTGGGCAGACATTGCTTGGACATGCAATGTCACCAAAGGAACATTTCCCTCTCTGCTGCTGCTGCAGTACAGACTGCTCTCTAGACATCACTAGCATGGTTTATTTTTGGAAAGAAAGACCATTTGGGGCTTTCGATTTGCATTTTTTACTTTGCCCATCCTTCACAAACAGCTCTATACAACACCACCTTCCTCAGTTCCCAAATTCTAGACTCCCTGGAGGCTTCACATACACTGCAGGGTCTGCTCCCACAGGAGCAGATTCAGGACTGTAGCCTTAATGTAGGTCTGCCTGTGAATGTGTGTCTTTGGATGGACCACTGCCCCAAGGAAACACCAGTGGCACCAGTGGTACTCAGTCAGGACTCCGGAGCCAGCATAAAATGAGCTCCAACGCAAGATCTAATAACTTTAGCTTAAAAAAAAACCCCTCCTCTTTCATGCCATTCCCCTCCTTCCCCTTCTGCCTCTGTCCAGCCTTCAAAAGTCCTTCTATACAGTGATCTTCCTCCCCTGCAGTGCCCTCCCAGGTCCTCAGCCCCTGTGATTTCACACTCACCGGCTGCCTCTTGACACTCAGCCAGTTCTTCCACAGCAGGATCCTTAGGTGCTGAGAGAGTGCAGCCATCTTTGGCTGACCCAACCAAAAGCGAATGGGCTGCGTATTCTTCCTCCTCAGGCTTAGGAGGCAAAAATGGAGGATCTAACCCAGACAAGCATCCAGTGTCCAGTATCCAAGCCCTTGCCTCTGCCCCACAGCATAGCTCTGAAGCAACTATCTCATCCACTTGAGGCTGCTGTACTCCCAGTAACTGTAGTTCATGTCCTCACAGCAATAGCTCTTAGCAAATTCAACAGGTTATTCTTCTACAGGCAGGCAGACAGACGCAGCAGCCTGCCTCCACTTGTGTTAATTACAATATCCAGCCTCTTCTGGCTGCTCTTTGTTCAAGCCCTAACCGATAAAATGGATAGCATTCCAAAAAGATGCTTCTGCTTAAACAAAAGGTGAGGCATGCCTTCTCCTCCTCCCCATGATGAAACTACTTAACTGCCCACACACCGCTTCTGCTGGAGTGGTGTCATCAACAGTGAAGAGTTAGGCCACTTGCCAGGCCAGTTTGACTTCCCCGAGTTCACAGGGAATGGCTTGGAAGAAGAAAGTATCGACAGCCACAACATGCATCTTCCTGAGACTGCTGAAGTGGAACTCATCTTTTTGTACTTTTGAGTGTCTCAATCAAACCTACTCATTCAGGGAAATTTAATGAAAGAGTTAAGGCAAAAATTAATTGCTCAGCTTCCTGCCTGTGGATCTTCCCTTCCTCTCCAGGGAGATCAATCCTGCACTTATAGCTGACTGCTTCTAATACAACACAGCAAATCAAGTGGGAATGGCATTGCAGGATTGGGCCCCACATAAAGACTTCGGAGCGCTAGTGTGACTTGAATGCTATTTTTCTTATTATTGAGTTTTTCAAGCCAGCAGCAAGATAGCCAGGAAACCAGATGGAGATCAAAGGAGAGTGAACTGCAGGTACAGAGGGAAGCACAGACAGAAGAGTGGACTGCACAGAGCACCAAGGAGTGTAACAAATCTGAGGTTTCAGACCAGATACACAGTTGCCCGATGAGTTCAGGTCAGCCAGCAGAGCTCTGATCCCACCCGGAAGACGACAACTCATGCTCAAGTACCCTATCTGTTAACACTGAGGGCACCCTCAAAATCAACATGCTCTCGTTATGGGTCAGGCGTTAGGAAAGCATCAGGCAACTCAGACGGTGCAACTCCTCCGCAACGCTCAGAGACCAGTCAGAAATTAAGGCTTTGAATTAAAACCTGACTTGTATATTACAACTTGAATGCTTGGGTAAAAATGAGACCAGCATGTTTTGTTTTAACAAGATCAGTGAGGGACTGAAACAAAAATGGGACATCTTCAAGTCGTTCATCTACCAGGGGAACTGAAGGGCAAGAGCATGCACCCCTTAGAGGGGACTGTGGCCAGTGTTGCAAGCAGACGCTGTCCACTATTATTCACCGAAGTGAGGATTGCCACAGGAGCACAGATACAAATCCCCCAAGGGGAAAGGCGCTATCTCAGCACAAAGCTGGTACAAGTTAAGATGCCACTGTGCACTTTTTCATTTTTTCATGATCAAAAGCCTGGGTGTCAGCCAGATTAAGGATATCATACAAAGTACCTGCCTCAAAAACAAGTAGATTTTTCACTGGAAAGGAAAATACTGAACTTTTGACGAAAAATTGTTTGGAGCACTCTCTCTTAAGGATTAAAACATCTGCACACAATAGTTTCAGGGCTAAACTTTTTTTTAAGGTTGCAAGGGGTTTAATTTCTTCAGTGCAGAAGTACAATATTCCAAGAGAAATAAAATATACCTCTGACTGGATACAGTGATTCATCAAATATTTTGATGAACAAGCAAGAGCCTCCCCAAATTTTTAATAAATCTAGTTATTTAGGACTCTCCCCCTAACTTGGTCAAACACTCTGTGAGACTACAGGTGTGCCCTACGCCTCATTTTCCCCATTTGTCTATAGCAATGCCAACCTCCCAGAGGAGAAGAAAGTTGAGTTTTGGGAATGGGAGATCCTGCATGAAAGAAAAAAATACTACTGCTCCTCTCCCTCTAGGGGTGGCTGAACCCCTGCCAGGACCTTTGCTTTACTATGCCTCCCAGTCACCAAGCCTCACATTAGGAATCTCTTTAAATTATCTTCTGCTCTCCAATGTTGAACAAAACTCTGCTTATTTATGAAAGTTCTTGCACTGTTGTGCAAGGCAGAGGGACTCATCTGGTTGCGACTACAAAAGCTCCAATTACCCTTGATCATTCCTCATGGTTTTTATCCCCACTATGCAAAGCGTTGCATGGGTCGACAAGGCCTGACCTGCTTTCTGTATCCCATTGCTGTTCGGCACTATACTACCTTGAAGGAAGAACATGGCAGCAGGGGTCCCTGCCAGTGGAGGCAAGTCATGCCCATCAACTACCCTGCTGGCTCCAACAATTTAAGACAAGATCCACTACAGCCTAAACCTCCCTGTCTGCCTAAAGCAGTAAATGAAACTAGATTCGGTCACACCCAGCAACATTATCAATACCCTGAAATGCAAGTGTTACCTTCAACTCCTAACATTCAGCTTCGGGACATTTAACATCAAACCTTAACATGTAACAAAACCCTGACCCAGCAGCACGCTACCCATGTCCTTCAGCACTTAGACAAGCCATGGAAGACTTTACTGCTCCTGGCATATTTCATGAAAAACACAAATCCAGAAAGATTCTCCTGTTAATAGCATGGCATTCCTACTAGCCATGAACTAACTTTGTGCCTCAGAAATGGAAAACATCTTAAAGGGATCCTCCCCAACTTCACTCAGAGACAAGAGCAGAGGCAGTAACCCTGCCAGTCAGAGTGATCTTGGAGCAGGGAGCTTTGATCTAAGGGTGGTCGCAGGAGCTGGAACAGAGAGAGAGAGAGACGTGGTACTCAGTCAAAAGAGCGAGCTTCTCTGGATTGGTTAGGAAATACTTCAAAGGTGGGAACAGCAGCAAATACAGATGGAGAAGTCCCTGCCCCACATACCTTCAGTCTAAATAGATTGGACTCTCCAAGGGTGGGAGCGGAGCCGGAGCCAAAATGAGCCTAAAAGGTTTTCCTGGTATAAGTTTGATAGTGATTGGGAAGAAATCCAGGCATCTTTAACTTTCCAGTTCTACATTTACATTCCTTCTACTAAATATCCTTAGGAGAGAGGGACATTGTTTGGATCTGAGTCCAGAACAAACACTGCTCCTCAGGACACTGTTCTAGTTTAGCTACGTGCAAGTGGCACAGCAGGTTTCATTTCATTTGATCCAAATACCATTTGCAAATTTGATTCACTTCCTCTCCAGGGCTGAAAAAAACTTCCAAAACAGATAATTTTGCTCTGAAGGGGTAGGTTAGATGAAATTTATGATTTCACCATTCAGTGCTTTGCCAAGGTCTTTTGAGGCAAGCATCTGATTGCTGCTTTTTAGTATTCAGTCCAACAACTGTTTCAAAAGAACACTGTGATTTGGATAATAATTTCCCCAAGCAAATGCACATCCTTACTTCCTTTGTGAACTGAGTCAACAAACATTCCCCTTGGGAGGTACCCAAAGGGTAATTTGTTCGAGTTCACTACTATGAAACCAGAATAACTCAATGTCAACTGCTCTCAGAGTGCCTGCACTCAACTCCCCAAGTGCCATACTGTTCCAGCTAGAGAACACAAGATGAGAACTTTATTAAGCCATTGTATCTTTTTGCTTTCTAATTCTTTTACATGACAATTCCTGCAGCTGGCACAGGAAGCTACATGCAACTACACAGCCACTTGTAGACTATGTGACCAGAACGGACAGATGTCCCAGAGACGACCCTAACGTGCATATAAGAAGAGGGGGAGAGGATGGAAGGGCTAAGCTCTCCCTTCTCATAGGGGATTCTTATTTACTTTAGTCAATAGATGAAGAAGCAAGTTTCACCTCTTCTGGGCTGAAGTGCAAATTGTTGGTTCAGCTCACAGGGAAGAAAAGCAGAACCTCCTGTGAATATGGAGCCGAAGGAACCCTCATGGGAGCTCTGAAATGTGTACTTATCCAAAGCAGGCCTTTAGAGACACGGATCATCATTTATACTACAAGAGTGGCTATAGCCCATGACAACACCACGCTGGGGGCTGCAGAGTTCAGGGCAAAAAGACTCTCCCTGCACCAAGAATTCACAAACTCTGAGTCCTTTCCTTGGGATGCTCATTCAGTTCGGGAAATTTCTGCTTGAGCAAAAATGAATATATCCAGCTTCCCAGGTTTGCCTCGTTACCTCTAAGAGGAGTGAAAGCTTGGGAAGTGATATAAGACAGAATTGGGAACAGAAGAGCACGAAGCCAATGACCGAATGATCAGCAAGAGCACTGGAAACGTGCTTTGAAGGAGGGCATGTCCTTATGGATTCTGCTGTAGCAGGGCCAGAGTGCTCAGCATCCTGCAGTGCTGAGCAATTATTTGTGTGTGCCACAGGCAGCAGCACCATGCTGCGAAAGGGAGGGACAAAGGGATCCATGAATAGGTCAATCCTTTGGAATGACTGCTGCACAGGGCCACACCGGGGGTGCAGGGGGCTCTCTCCAGATTTAATACACTGGGAGAATGAGAAGAAACAGCCAGTCTCATAATTAATGTTTCACTAGCTGCTCAGTGAAAACAGCAGTCCGCAAAACGGAAAGCTAAGAACGCCATACATGGCTGTTGTCTTATTAACACTCTTGGCACAGGGCGGGGGGCTGGAGAAAATCTGTCAGGCAGAATATTTACTCTCTTATATTTACTCTCTCTTACAACCTGCTCTGTTGGCTATGGGGAAAAAAAAAAAACCCAAGGACAAAACACTAATCTTGCAGTATTTGTGCATTCTGCAACTAAACCATAGCAGAGACATCAGAGGTACACAGGTGGACCGTGGTTAGGTGCCCTCAGGGGCCCAGAGGAGGAGACATCACACTAGCAGTGAGTGAAGAAGCATAACCAGAAAAACTATCATGCTAGAAGAAGAGACACTAAACAGAATGAACTGAAGGAGACCTGCAAGGGGAGAGATGCAGTAATGCTGTGACTCATGAAGAGGCAGGATTCTGAATTTGGTTCTTTCCTCTTACACAGTTCGTAGTATCTTTAGTTACCAAACTCAGCTCACTAACAAGGCAAGACCACGCAGACGGACTCTGCTCATCGTCTGTGCAGGTTAACATAAACCAAATGTTTTACTGTCTCTCCATGGAAAGCTCAGAGATGAGCGTAGACTTCAGCCGTGGTCTCTTATACGCAAACCAAGCCAGGCAGAGGACTACTGAAAGTAGGCTTTTGACTCCACAATCCAATCTGCAAGTTGTTGGGCATTCACAGGCCAACACTAAGCAGACCTATCTGCTCACTTGCGTCCTGTTAGACTCCAATGCCAATGTCATGTACGCTTGGTACGTGCTACAAAAGACAAATGTCACCATTTCTACCAAACAGAGAGACAGAAGCAGAACAGAGCAAGAAAAGCATTCATGTAAGGGGAATTACACTGCTAGTTTTTAGCTCCAAGCCCTTTGGCAGCTGTTCATTTTCACAGACTAGCCTTCTATCAAAGGGCAGGCCTTCAAACCAGGTGAGAGAGTTTGGGGATCCCCTGAAACCAGAATGGCTAGGAACCAAAATCAAAGAGTATCACACGCCCTTGCAGCACCGAGGAAGGCAAAAGTTAATTCTACAGTCAGCTTAAAACACTGCCTTCCTCACAGATAGGAGGAGCAGTTGCCTGGGGATTTGATGGCATTAGGCAATACAGTGCACAGTGCTGGATGATGCTGAAAGGGCGTAAGAGCCTTGTGCTAACTGGAACACCACTTGCTAAGTGATAAAAAGAGACTTGTGTTGTGCAGCCCACAGCATTCCTCAGCGCAGGATCACATACACTCTCTGGGTAGCTCCAAATTCCTTCCAAAGGCATGGCAGGAGCCTGGAAACGTACATTTCCCCACTTTTCCTGAGTGCTTAACATTAGACACCTGAACAGGCACACTTGTTCAGCTTTTGTTGAAAAACACAAACAAACAAAACAAACAAAACAGATTCCTCAGAAAATTTCATAAGATGTACAGCAGTATTGTTAGCCAGTTTGGGATCTGCAGGTGATCTGACACCACCATAGTTCCACTCTGCTACCAGCAAAGACATTTCTAAAATGTTTTGGTGATTTTTTTTTCTATTTTTAACTAGAATTTGCGAGACCGTCCCTCTTAGAAGCAGTTTGTTCTCCAGTAATCCACAGCCATCAGTTAGCTCTGAAATACAAAGACGCTGTCACACAGTACCCAATCCAGAGAGTTCAAAGAGAACTGCATTGATGATTTTTGGCCCACAGCCCTTGGATAATGAGTGCTCACTGCCACAGAGCAGCCCTGTTCCTAGGAATGAGCCCTCAAACCAAGTGCAAGTTTTGGGATACTCTTAAACAAAAGCAGTTAAACACAAAGAGCAAAACTTCTGAGCTTTCTGCAAGTGAACTACAGGCACCCCAGTCTGAACACTTTGGGATAGGATTTTCAGAAGAGCTCATCATTGGTCCTTTCCTCTTATGTCAACAGCTTACGTGGGAATAACTTTAGGCCAATAGTGAGCAAGTAGGGAAATGCAACTTTTGGCTTTAAGGCCAAGGTGCCTCTGTTCAAAAGGACAGTGTAGAGTAGCCAGCCTTTTACCCTACTCATCTGCTCCTAAGGCCACCTTCATCTACATCTGGTGCTAGCAAAGCTACAGCTACATGAATCATTTCCCACCACACCCAGCAGCTGAGACCTTTATTTATGAGGTGCCCTCAAACATCTATCTGGCTATGGGCTGCTCGCAGGCTTCACACTGCCCCATTTCAACCAGTTACAAAACACCCGTGATACCGTCCACACAGGACTGGCTCCATCAGGAATGAAGGTTAGTCAGAAAGGAGCTGTGGGCACAAGTAACGGACAGAGAAAGTAATTACTCCTGCTAGATCCTGGCAGCCACCAATAATCTCAGTTTAGTCTCTCCCTGGTGGAATCAAAGTTCACCAGCAGAGCCATGCACCTCTTCGATTTCAGCTTCCCCCCACCCCGCCCCGATCAAATACGCCTGGCAATGAATAACTCTTCAGGGTGTGCGTCCAAGCCCATCCCACTAACTTGGGCACTGTTGTGCTCAGTCAGGTACGCGTAGTGCCTCCTTTACTAAATCCCGTTCTCGCAATCCTTATTCTTAGAGCCAGAGTCTAGCTTGCATTCCACCCAAGCCCACTGGATCCCATGGCTTGCAAGTGGGTATTACCTGATGTAACAACTGGCACACCCATTTCAATGCAAACTTTGCTCAAGAGCATTGCTTTGTAACAGCAAGCAGATGATATTAGTGGAAGTTTCATTAGTATGTCCTTTAACCTCTCTTCCAGATTATTAACAATGTTCAGACCAGATCTAATGCCAAGCCCTGCAACAAGACATTAGACAGCTACCAGCATCCAGATCCTCTGATATTTCTCATTTATAATTCTCTGTGCATTCAGCTGGTTTCCAATCTGCGTGGCAACACTCATGTCCTGTCACATGAATCTGGACAGCTGACAGATGGACTAATTAGAGATCACACTATTTATGGTAAGACTGATAACAAGGTCAATGCAAGGTTACTGTGAAAAAATGGATTTGACTTTGCAAAGAACAATGGGTATTTCCAAGGCCTAGGATAACAGCGATTCTCAAACGAAAGAGTCAGCAAAGCTGCCAAAAAAAAAAAAAAAAAAAAAATTGAAAGGCAAAGACAGACTGCAAGGATAAGGAAACAGCAGAGGCCAGATGTGTTTATGACAACAGTTGTATCATGGGTGTGCTATTATACATGACATGGAAACAGCTGTTTTCTGAAAGATGCAAATTGTATTAAGTTAAAAATTAACTATAGTCATCTGCACATAATGGAATATAAACCTCCAATCATGTGGATTTAGAAAAGAAAGTTTTTTTCTTTATTCCACAATAAATGCAGGATTGGCCTCACAGCTGACTGGCTTGAGAGAGTGAAAAGAAATAACACCAAGAGTGTATTTCCTGATACATACTGCTTCACAACACTAAGTGAAGCCAACATCAACTGAGCAGTGATCACCAGAACTGAGAAAGAAAGCACAGGTTGCTTCATCAGTTCAAAAATGAGACCAAATTGCAAGCATGCTTATATAGAGGCAGGCAGCCCTCAAAAGAGTCTGAAATAGCAGGCAGGAAGACCTAAACATGTTTGGGTTGAGCATGGATAAATGCAGATGACCAAACAGCTAACTTACCTGCAGAACAAGGGGCAAGACATCCTTAAAGAAAGTATTTGATGGTCTTGAGTGCATGAATGTAGAAAAGGACTTACTAGTGCGGATCCCAGGACATCACTGAAAAATAAGTCAAATGAAAACCCACCAAAACAGAGGCAAAGCAAAAGACAAACTTGTACAGAGGAAGCACTTGACTTTATTGAGCTATTCAAAAAACATGCAACCAGACTACGAACCCTGTTCACTGAAATGAAGACAACCAAAGGAACGCTTTGCTTAACTCCAAGCAGCATAGAGCACGTGGTTATACTAGCCTGACTGTATCTGATATCAAACACTATAATGTTCTTGGCTGAACACACACCTTGATGGCAGACCACTTCAAAGCCCCAGACAGCTTCAGCAAAAAACAGTGACATTTGGTTGACACATGCTAAAGACCACAGAAGCCCAGCAAACTGAAGGACATCACTAAGCTTCTGAGATAAGAGACAGGCCTTAAAAGTAGCTACAGAAAAGCAGGGACTAAATTTATTATGGGGTAATAAAACACCTACTTATCTTCCAGGTTGCTCAGACTGAATAACTGAGTCCTGAGAACAGTTTTTCCTGTAGCTGGGGCATTCACATATTCTTCTTCTCCTGTGGATTTTCTGCTATCTAAACAAGAGCAAGTTTCTCAGTCCAGGTACTTAAACTGCTCTTTCTCTTCCATCTGGGTGCACATTTCTACGAAAGGTCTAGGAGCTTGAATCATTTCTGTGGGATCAATCCATTAACACAACCTGGCTGAAAACAGCCAATGGACTTGAAAGCTATATAGGAAGGATGGACAAACAACAATCTGAGAGACTATACCAAAGACACAGGGTTACTACACTCCTATTTAGAAGGTTTCTAGGGTGTCACTCCATCACCATATCACCTGGGTGTTATTATGGAGTTGGCTAATTAAAGCCACACCCTGAGATCCAAATGAGTATGGGATGTGCTGATGAGTAATGATAAGTTACACAAGCAGCTTGTTAACCTCCCATAGCTGGGAACTTGCTTGCTGTAAAAGAAAAATATATGTGGAAATACTCTCATACAAGCACTGCAGGTGATGGAGGAGTACAGACAGAAGCCATGAAGGGCTTGTTCCCCTTTAGAAGATGCTTTTGACAGCTCCTCAGGCAATAGCAAGGCAAAGGTTAAATAAC
Organism: Struthio camelus; assembly: GCF_040807025.1. Taxonomy (NCBI): domain Eukaryota; kingdom Metazoa; phylum Chordata; class Aves; order Struthioniformes; family Struthionidae; genus Struthio; species Struthio camelus. Next base: position 5,072,952 of record NC_090947.1, on the reverse strand, counting down.
CCTGTTCCCTCTTTAGGTCACTGACAGAAGACAGATGTCCTAAAAGTGGTTTTGAGCCTCTAACTCATACGATGGGAGATGGAAAGGGAGAAGGTCTTGGAGACGGGCTATCGTCACTCAGTGGGTGAGGAAATGTGCCTCATCTTGAGGATCAGTTAATCAGCCTGGGAGACAGTACAACCCAAGTGACTTGCTGGGTTTTGCAGCTACCTAGCTGCAGAACTGGGCCAGAATGCAGGTCACCTGCAGTCTGGATGTCTAGAAATCCCAACCAAATGACCTTATTTGTTGCATCTTGTTTTTCTCTTGCCCAAACAAAATTTCTGGCTGGAAAAACTCTGAAATGATTAAAAAAAAAAAAAAGTGTCCTTTTGGACATCATTACAATGAGCACATTAAGAAGTATGTTCTGTAAGAAATATATAGCCTTGATATGTAGCTAGACCAATGCTAAGACAGAACCACAGGACAGACACTGTGCCCTGTGCGTGAAGATGAATAACACGTTTCATCAGGAATTCACAATCTGTCTACAAAGGGCCCTGAAGAGTCTCATTATTTACAGATAGTCCCATTATTTAGAGTCCACAGGTCTGGCCTTTTTCTACAGTTTGTTTCAGCAAACATCAAGGCAGGACTCATCAGCGTCTTCCTCTCCACTGCCAGCAGGTAGCAGAAAAAATAATAACTGGGGCTCTTCACAGTCAAAATGCTTTTTAAAATCATTCTCTAATTACTTAATAACAAGATATTTGAAGATGTACTGGAAGCAAGAGTCATTGCCTCCAAGAAGACAGAAGTAGCACCAGATGTCTGCTTGAGGAAGAAAAATCATGAAAGTGTTCACTCTCCATTGAGACTAATCTATATAACCCTTCGACAAGAGCTAGCTGATGCCTTCTCTTCCAAAACTACTGTCAATGTAGACTGTAACAAGTATACATATTTCTCACTAGAAATGGTGAACAAGTCTCGCTTTGCGCCATTTTCACAGAATCACAGAATCGTTTGGGTTGGAAGGGACCTCTGGAGATCATCTAGTCCAACCTCCCTGCCCAAGCAGGGACCTCTAGAGCACGTTGCCCAGGATCACGTCCAGACAGGTTTTGGATATCTCCAGCGAAGGAGACTCCACTACCTCTCTGGGCAACCTGGTCCAATGCTCTGTCACCCTCACAGTGAAGAAGTTTGTCCTCAGCTTCAGATGGAACTGCCTGTGGTTCAGTTTCTGCCCATTGCCTCTTGTCCTGTTGCTGGGCACCACAGAGAAGAGGCTGGCCTCATCCTCTTGACACTCCCCCTGCAGATACTTGTACACGTTGATGAGATCCCCTCTCAGTCTTCTCTTCTCCAGGCTGAACAGGCCCAGCTCTCGCAGCCTTTCTTCATAGGAGAGGTGCTCCAGCCTTCTAATCATCTTGGTAGCCCTCCGCTGGACTCTCTCCAGTAGCGCCAAGTTTTGATACTTCAAAGACAGCAGTAAGGAACTCTGAGGGGAAAATGGGATTGTGAAATTTATCTGGGAAAAAGCTTCTTCCTCGAAGTTAAATCAGAGCATAAATGCGGAGAAAATATTCAGTGTCAGTCAGATGGCATAGTAAGGCATTAACTTTCTCCCCATCTCAGGCTGTTTAACTTCTATGAAGAAACCTAGAGCACGCCAATAACATAACATGTAATAGCAGAAACCGTCAATGAACATATCAACCATCTCTCATACAGTTAAAGAAAAATTTTCCTCCCAACATAAGAACAGCAATCTTAAAGAGTCTGTGACATCTAGACATTGGCTCGCATAATGACTTCCCCCACTTAGTGGGTTTCCTGTAGCCAGAACCAAAACCCTGTCTCCTGCTTTCTACATGGAAGCAAGCTAAGCACAGATTAATTTGGCAAAGATTAGCAATGGAATAAAATATTCCAAACGAGTCTACGTTGCGTGACTATTTTCACATTGCCTTGGGCACAGAGGCTGCCCAGAAGAACTCGTCATTTTGAGACAGGCAAGGGCCTGGGGGCTCCATTAATGTAAAACACTGCATTCCTGCACCACTAGTAACTTACAGAGACTCAGTCAGTCCCATATACTAATGCAACTTTGAGACGATTTCTTAGAACTGGTCCAAATGGATTCTGGGGCCTTCTCAGGGCAGAGGGCTTCATACATCATTTCCTTGCATGCAGCCAGTTAGGTGCACTGAGTCACTCTCCCAGCAACGCTGCCTCTCTGCTGCAGAAGACATGCCCAAGCTGGGACTCCCACCCAAGAGCTGGGTAGTTCAGTCATGATCAGCAGTACAGATGTGACCTCTCCTACTGCTCTGCGCTGAGCAGAAACAATGCAAATGCAGTCATGGTGAGAGGCACAGTGTGTCAACTAATGATGGACCCATTTGCAAAGTTGGAGTTCACCTTGGAGTAAAGGCAGGACAAACTCCCGTTTGCCTGCAAAACAGCCAGAAGAGACCATCTTGAGACTCATAATCCTTATTATCCCAAAGCTCCACTTCTGCACACTTTTATACACTTGCTTAACGCCACAATCACAACTTTAATGCAGAACACCTACCCCTTTATGGGAAGAAAAGCCTGTGATTGCATCCTTGCAGGACTGGGGCTCCAGTGTGTGTGAGGCAGAAGCCTCTCCTTGATGTCAGGAAGACACTTTGCATACTGTGGGTGCAATGCAAAGCTTCAGAGAAGTCAAACCTTAACATAATCATTAGTTAGAATAATCTCATTCAAATCTCTGGAAAGCTGTGGAGCCTGGCATCTTCTCCTTTTTAAATGAAAAAACATGTGAAAAACCCTGCACTGCCTTCTTCCTTTGCCCTGGACTGGAAGTTGGGATCTTTCAGACAGGACTCTGTTGCATGCATTGGCTTCAATTCTTTTTTTTCCTTATTTTCCAGGGAGCACAACAAGCATTGCTTGCAGTTATTTTCCTCCACAGAGAACAATCAAAGGCTATAAAACCAATTTCGAATGTAGCCTGGATCAAGTATCAAAAGCCCTAATGTTCTCCCTATGTGTGCGTGCAATTTAATTTACTGTGGCTACAGAACTGCATTTGTAGGACTATATTTAATTTTATTTTAATCTCCAAGGCAGTTATCTATGACAGTGAGTGTGTCATAGGACATCATCACTTGCACGGATTGCACAAACCAGCCTCCAGCCTCTTACTTTAACAAGCTACGCGACCCAGTGATCTTCAGCATGACACTCCTTGCGTTTTATTGCTCACTGGAAAGATTTGTTTTGAGTTCTCTTTCAGTGCCAGAGGTCTTTATTGCTAAATAGCCCTGGCTGTTGAGTAACATGTGAATTTAATGTACTCATATTGAAATACCCACTTGGAAGGTAGTGGGAATTTAACTTAAAATATTGCAATCAGGTTTTTTCTGCTCTTTTCCTTCCATTCTATCTCTGAGCTTTCTCTTTGCTGCTTGTAAACTACTGCTTAAGCTGTTTCCCATGCTGCTACAGTTCTTTATGAAGCAGACTATCACCTCAGTCCCGTTCAGGCACATGAAAGAAATGATCTAGAGGAGAAAGAAGCAGCGCCAAGTCTCATAAAAGAAGCATCCTACTTGCGCTGCTTTGACAAGACATGAAATAGTTTCATTCTCCCTGACCATCTTATTAATAATCAAAATCCACTCACAACCCAAAGCACTGCTGGTATCTTTTCAGCAGTCTGCTTGGCACAGATACATGTGGGGAGGACACGGATGAATCTTATGAAAATAAGAGCATCAAAGCCTACACAGAACTGTTTCATACTCGCAAGAGGTCAAGGAAGGTTTCTGGGGGACAGGCTTTGGAGAGGGGACAGAAAACATGTTTTTGAACATTCTGCATCAAAGCTCTCTTGAATGTACCACTGTTGCCTATGGTACTTTTGGCCAGGAAACAAAAAACCTTCTGTGACAGTTACCAGCAGCTCCAAGAGTGGGGCTATTTTCCTACTGGGGAAAAAGTTCTATGTTTGTAAATATGTATCTGAATTTTTAAATAAGTCTGTTTTGCACTCCTTGCGGTGCTCTTCAGCAAGTACTCTACACTTCCAGCAGGAAGGCTCACTGACAGCTCACTGGGAACAAATCCAGTGTGTTACCCTGATTGAACATTTGTGGTCCAGTGCTCTCAGGATATTTCATTTTCTCCCTAATGTTCCTGGTTCTGGGATCTAGTGTATAAGTGAGAATATTGTCTTTCCTTAAAGCAAAAGATCCATTTCCGGCCCTACCAACTGCAAAGAAATACCGGAAAATATAAACTCCAAAAACACAAAGACATCAGAAAGACCACATACTTTGCAGATGTCACTTTGGGGCAGCGAAACTGAGCTTGTGATCATCCCTCTGCCCTTTGCACATGAGAAACTTGATTCTAAGAGTTATGCTTCCACACTCAGTGAAGAGAAACACACTGAGTAGCTATCTATTCAGCTAACATTCCAATTTTGACCAAGGAACATCGCAATAACCTGCTCTCAAGCAAGTTACGGACTCAGTATTATTTGCAGAAATAATAACAACCAGCAATTTGGCATCCTCTGAGAAAACTATTTTCTAATGGGCTATTCATGATGACCCCAAATAGACAAAATTAACCTAATAAGGTATTCATTATGTATCATTTACCAGTCTGTGCAAGTGTCAGTCCAGAATGCAAGACCACACCTGACCTTTTAGTAGATACATTTTCCTAACAGCCACTTTCTATCAGGTTATGTTGTAAAGCAGCTTGACTTCTACCCTGTTGACTGATCAGAATATTCCTCCTCCCCTCTAGCATTTGGCATCCTACTGTCCATTTCTCATTCCCTTATAGCTCAGCTGCCCAAAGATGAGTGCATTTCCACAACTCTTTTCATGCCTCTTGTTAAGTCCTGCTCCTGTGATGAAGAGCAGATTCAAGGACCGTCGTGTCTTCTAGGCCCTCTCAGAATATCTCTACTGCAGCTGGGGGTACTGAAGAAAAAGGCTCCAAGCACAAAAGCAGTGGCCTACTGTTGCAAGGTGATGATAGGAGAGGATATCTCTGGCAGGTCAGCATGTGTTGGGATGTCCTGTCTGTTACTGAGGCAGGTCCACTCTACATCAAAGCCCAGGGGTCAATGTGGAAAATGAGACGTTCCCCAGGTCAGTGCCCTGACTCTTACGCGCTGACACAAACAACCATAGCTGTTTACACATCACTGCCCATCCTGCCCCTGCGCTCCAGGTTGCCAGTCCCTAGCAGGGAACAGCAGAAGCAACTGTGCCTCTGTCCCTGTGCCGTAGCATACATCCACGCACCCACCTCCACTGGCAGCCTACACATACTAGCCAGCCTGCAAACTAGGAGTTTGGGGTACTAAGACATGCTCCCTGCTGCTCCTCCTGCTGCAAGGCTAGTCACTCTTGGCAGCCGGGCATGTCAGCAGCCGAGACCCCTGCAGCCTCATCTGCCAGGGCTTCTGTGGCAGAGCCTCTAGGTGCAGTTAGTTCAGGTTATAGTCACGTGCCACGAGACCATTAAAGCTAATCTTAACAGGCAACTTAGCAAAAGGAGCTCATGAATCAATAGCTGCAAACCAGTTGCCTGTGAAAGCATTCATCACCTAGTGACTCCTGAGTCTGTGCAGCTAAGCATAAAGCTATAGCTAACATGTCCACAACTGCCATGGGGCCCAGAGAATACTGGGGCCCATTCTCAGCTACCTTGTTTACTTTGAGAAGTTCCTGTGTCATGCCCTCAGTGAGAGGCTCAAAGCATCTCCCCTGTTGTGGGAAAACAGAAGCTGCCTTGAACCTAGAAGAAAACTAGTGCCATTCATCTGATGCTATGAGATGCTCCCACCAGCCGTTCTGAAGAGGGAGGGGCGTGGCATGGTCAAGAGACTGGAGAGCGTCTCTGTTTATTCCTTAGTCAAAATCTCCCCAGTGCTATGGCTCCAGAGTCGCCTCATGTTTTCCCTCTCCCTGTTTGCCTCCACCTTGGTTGCTCTGCGAGGTGAGGATGACCCAATCAACTAACCCCTGAGTCCTGCTAACCAACACAGATGGACACTGCAAAAAGTGGAAATGAGTTACCTTCACATTTGCCCTGGGACAAAGGTATCCAGGTGCCTGCTCCCATTAACTTAAGCGGGGATGCAGATGTGGTATTTGATTTCAATGTCCATGAGAAAGCAGGACCTGCATATGAAAGAAAGACAAAGACGACACAGAGATTTTTCTCTCTCCTCTTTTTGGAAGTGGCTGAAGCAATTTACAGACCGGTACCTCTGTTGTGACTGAGGGAAACCCTCTCACAGCTGTTGGAGAATTAAAGGAAGAAGAGTATGAACACGACAATCAATGTTGTTTTACAATAAACAACAAGCGCAGATAAGTCAACTGTGCCAAGTATAACAAGCACGGCTCTAAGCTGTCTTTCGCTCTGAGTATACTTGGAGTCATAGTCCAATAGAGTGACTCTCAAACTCACCATACGAACGCCAGCACGATACAGTCAATGTTTCAGACCAATCCCAAACTGCGCCATGGCTGTCAATGCAGAACCGAAGGGTGCTCTACGACCATGTGACAGGCACGTAGGGAAACGCAGGTCAAGGGGTTGCCAGTGGATTGTAACTAGCTCTATCCGTGGCACGTTAAAGACCAATACTCATAGACTGGAGGATTTTTAATACAGAAGGACTTTTTAGTTAGGCTATAGTTTCCTTTCACTTGAATCAACGACCATTTGTTACATTAATTCGGAGACAGAAATCAGCTACGCTGCATTTACGCTCTTTAATTGCCCAGCTGGAGAAATCAATGCTCTTATTGAATTAGCTGGTTGCCACAGCAAGTTTTCTTTGATTTCTAAGGTTTCCACGAATCAATAAGAGCTTGTCATTGCCTCTAAGTAAAGCAAAGTCAGGCTCCAAGTCACAGGCCGGTAGTGAAAACACAAACCTTTTTGCCCTACAGAAAACCCCTGCATTACGTGGATATGGACCACTTAACAATTTGATGGAAAACTACTTCCAATCTCTTCCTTTCCTGACTCACCATCTGCCCTCACAGAAGACATCAGCTCATAACTCCACCCCTGCCTTATAAATTTTCTTATCTCACACTTAGTATCTCCTGTCTTCCTGTTCCCTCATCAGCTTTTACTGCGCGGTAGGTAGGATCTCCTGCCACTGTCTCCGTATCTTGTTAGGTGTAGGCGTCTATGCCAAGATCATCTTACCCTACAGAGGCCTACGTCTGATAAATTTAAATACCTCTTCAGGACTACCTTTCCTGTGCTGTCAGCAATAAGTCATGTTTAAATCAAAGTGCTGATCCAAATATTTTGTATTTTTTTCACAAAGGTAATTTTGTTGTTGCTGTTTTCCAATCTTCCCATAAAACCGGCCATTTTTTATCAGCACAGCTGGCTGGGAAGTGTGACTCATACATAAATTACTTCATTTGCTGCATTCCTTCCCTTTGTCAGTTCTTTTGCTGCCAGCTACGTGTGACAGGACCATTATTCTTCAGTGTTCAGCAAATACTCTACATGTAATGGGCAATACTGTAAATAAATGAAAGTAAGACCTGAGATCAAACCAAAGCTGACTGACAAGACTTTTGTGAAACCATCTAGGCTTTGCAGGTTTTTAATCAGCCACTCAGCACAGTGTTACACGGCGCTTACAATGGCCCTGCCTTAATTCCGCAGTCTTAGACAGGATCGCAAGGGGACAGCAATGGAAATCAGGTCTTCAGCTCTTTTACCTACTGCTCACTTCAGCTGATTAAGAATGATCTAGGCCTCGTAGGCTGAGAAGCACCATATAACCCGTGACTGGCATGAAATGATGGATAACCCAGCATGTATTGCCTAATCAAAAGTCCCGAATCAGGGGAAGCAATAGAAATAAATGCTAAGGTTGCAGGAGATGTCAAATTGAAAAAGCGATGGGGGAAATTTTAAAAGACAACTTGGCCCATAGCTACTAAGTGCAGAAGTCCTAGCAGAAAACCTCTGCAGATGAAATTTTATCATGTTACAGAGAAACGAGCAAGGAGAAAAGCCAACAATGGCAGAGATAAGCGTTGAGCACCAATCTGAGCACACTTGAAGATCAGGGGAAAATAGCAACGCAAGCACAGAGACCTGAAGTATTTCAGCTACCAGGTAAAGAACAGAGTAGCAAGACAAAAACAAAACTGGTGCATTGCATGACACAGATCAAGCTGGGGCATTAACCTTGCATGGATAATATTACGTGATATCATCTGAAGGAGAAATAGTAGTGTTTTCGCAGAGCCAACGAGAAGCTTGTGGATGTGCAAGTGGTTTGAAAGAGATATTGTTTGCATAGTTCTGCCTACCCCAAGCATTCAAAAATCTCTGGTTAGGCCTGGAAACAGTGAAACTGGCTTGAAAATTAATATGCTTATAAAAACACTCCATATATTCTGAATGTTTGCCTTCTAGTTTTCAACCTTCAGGCAACTTTCAGTTGCAACTTCCAGTTTTCTGCAGTAACAAAACTAGAGCTTCACTCTCTGGAAAAAAAAAAAAAAAAAAAAACCTTTAGATTCTCATCAGATCCTCAGAAAAAAAGAAACCCCAAACGCTAATTATGGTAAAGATCTGCAGTGAAATCATGCCATCAGTGAAAGCCAGTTGCAGACCAAATGACAACGAGGCATTGGACAGAGGAGACCCTGAATACTGATGGCAATAAAAAGGTGAAACTGGAAGATGGGAAAGGACTGGAAGAAATTAATCTAGTGGCTGTTGGTTCAGATGAGCACAGACGAGCAGTTTTGTGGCATGCTGTTAAGCAGGGTCCTTTCTACTTGCTCACACAATTCAGGATGGTGCATTGCCACGAACAGCCTGCAGGGAAAAAATCTGATAGAGCATATTTCATTGAGCGTCTTTCAGAATGGGCCGATTTCAGAGGGAAATGCTTACGTAGCTACTCCTGATGGGAGGAATCCATCAAAAGCCAGGTACACGCACACACGGCAGCACGACTGCAGGGAGAGCAACAGCTGACACTCCTGGTGCTGGTGGTAAGGCAAAGGCCAAAGGTAGCAGGAGCCCAACCAACAGATTCAGGCCTGCTCACACCGCTGATCCCAGGAACAGACCCTGAACGCAGGCATTTGGAAAGGGAGATTCCTCAGTGTCGCACAATGCTCCACAATGAACACAAGCAAGTATCTCTGCTGGAAGGTGAGCTATTGTGAAAGGGTCACAAAACTCCAAGCAAGGGGCTGGGAGGCTTCTGTAGCCTGCTGGCACTGACTCCATACAGCAGTCCTCTGTGAGACACGCTGCGGAAAGGGCCATTGGTGCGAATGCCAACAGCAGTGGGTACAACCTCCAGCCAGCATCAGCCAGGAAGGGCTAGCCACAGTGCTGAGCTGAGCCAAGCCTGGCCTCGTCAGGAATGTCAGATGTGGGTGCAGGAACCGAGGTGTACGCTTCTGTTAACAAGGTGGAAATTTCTTTATGCATAAAAATGAAAAGGCTTAATCTACTCCCTATTGTAGCCTTGGCTTATTTCTGTTGTGCCAAGGTAGAATCTGCTCCACTCGTCACACTGGTGGTCTGTAACAGAACTGGAAATTGGATTTCAAATGCTGGACTTCCCACAGCCCTCTTCTTTATCATTGCTTCTCTGGGAATATAAGGAGCCCCCAGAAGTTCAACATTCTGTCCTCCCTGTGCCCAGGATGCTTAGAAGAGTCCTTAGTCTAAAATGTCTCTGAAGAAAAGAGCTGCCCTCTGGCCAGATGGCATGATACTGATAATGCAGTGAAATCAGAACAGCGGATCGGTATGAGAGAAAAGTCAGAACTGAACAAAAAGACAAGGTGTGAATTAATCAACCTTTTCTCAAAGTCTAAACTTAGACCAAAGCCTCTAACATTAATCCAGGAGCAAAAAATCATTTCAGATAATCCAATTACAAGTAGCCTTAATGCCTAGTCTCAGTGCGCTCCTTGCTCTGGATTACAGCATCAATGGGATTTGATGCTGCTCAACACCAGGATTTTAGCCCCTTGCAGGAGTTGATGTATAAAGAAAGAACTCTCCATGTTCTGTTTAAAGGATGTTCATCTGACCTATCACGATTAAATTGCTTCTTGCCTGGAGAAATAAATTTCCCTCAGTATGTTTGTTATAATGGTGGTCTGTGCTTGTAGGCACAAGATGAGTTAAATGGACGTGAGCAGCACCAAGCAAGTCATCCTCCAGGTTCTGACAAGATCGTATTTATGTCAAAAACGGTGTACACAAAAAAGTCCTACTAGCTCTCCAGAAATAGTTAACCGTTGCATATCATCAGCAAAATTTTATGTTTGGGGGATTCTGTTCCCAGTACATTTGCTTCAACTACATCAAATTAGTCAATAAAACACAGCAGAAGAAACTGAAGTGTTACCCTGCCCTTAATGGGCACCCAAGTCTAGTAAGACAATGGAATGAGGATATAATTATGTGATTAAAGATATTATCATTAATTAAAAGCAGGGGATGGAGAAAACATTAGTTAGGTAAATTGAAGAACATGGTTGAAAGTCTATAGTTGTGTTTTGCAGGAAGTCCCACTAAATTACTTCACCTGTTCCTTCTGGCCCTTCTTCCTTGGCCTGAGTCCCAGGCTCAGCTCTCACCACTGAGCTCATATGGGGACAGAATTTTGACCTAAGAATCTTAACTTAATTCAGGAAAACAGCCCTGCCTGTTTGGCGCCATTTGACTTCCTGCTCTCTATGATGCATCAGTGAGAGCTCTGAGGGCTCCCTCTCCTAACCAGCGACAGCCAATGCATGAGGATGACAGTGCTCTCCTGCCCATCCGGAGACAGTGTGCACTGGAAACCATATGAAGACTAACCTAAACTCTGTCAAATGACTACTGCTGCTCTCTAAACATGACTGAGGACTCACAAGCAAGCTTCGTGTGATCCGATCCACGCTGATATGAACTTGACGATAGTGGCTCTTTCCCAAGAGCCCTGCTTTCCACTCTGTCCCTCTCTTAATCCTGCTTGCCACAGGAATTTTAAGTGCCTATGTCCACAAAATTACATCTGCAACAACCTGTGGATATACTAGAGGTTGAAACCCCTACAGAAATCAGAAGAGCAAAGCCTACCTCATGCTGAAAAATGCAATGACAAAATAAGTAATCTTTAAAAGAACAATATAATGACTCCTCCCAACTTTCCACGCAATTAAAGCACGACCAGAACCAGTTCCAGCGACTCCAGAACAAGAGGCACTGAGCAGAGGTGGGCACAGAGTCACAGCTCCTACAGCTGAAATGTAAAGAAGACAATCGAGAGCTAGTGTGGAGGAAAAAAGTGCTAGTCCAAAGCCACTGTTGATCCTGCTCTCAGCCCGGAGGGGTCAGATCCAGCCTTTTTCCACACTGCTGATCTGCAGGAATCAACAAGCAAGTCAGGACACAGCTCACATGTTCACAGGAACCATGAGCATCACCACTCCGCAGCTCCAGGGTAATTAGTACCTGCCTCAGCTCTGCCTAATGAGGGGCGGTACTTGTGATCCCCATCCTGAAGGCTCCCTGCCTCTTAGAGGTGGCTTTGCCACATCAACGAAGACAGAGTCTCTGCCTACGATTAATAATACTCAGCTATGCCCAGGAGCTTCTCATCAACAGATTTCAATTGCACTGCATATGAGGAGGGTGTTTTTACCCTCAGTTTGCATGGGGGGAAAATATAAACATCCCTCACTCAATTGGCACAGGATTCTCATGCAAGAAGCAAAACTTGCATTTCCCAAGCCTGGAGCTGTGCAAAGCCTGCTCAAAAGTTTTCCTGTGGACCTTGGTTAGTGAAAAAATAGCTACCTGACTAAATCCAGTTCTCTAAAAAAAAAAAAGCCATCTGGAAAATACCATTTCTTATTCCAGAACCTCGAAATATTAATTTTAAGGCTTCTTGATCATTTTCACTTGTTTTTTAATCACAGCTGAAAAATTCAGTTATGATGCAGGTGAAAGAGAAAAGAGTTTGGTTCAATGATGTTTTCAGGCAAAAGAAACCTCCTTTTCTAGTGATTCCTAGCCATAAAACTTCAGTGAGATGATTCTGGAAAAAAAAAAAAAAAAGAACTTTTCCTGTTGTGACTGAAGACTCTGAGAAAGAAAGGTCAGAACAGAAAGAAGTAAAAGGAGCCACAACTGATTACCAATGCAGCGCATACAGGATAACAGCACTTCAGAAAGCATGAGAAACTCCTGGGGGATCCAAAGTCATTGAGTTTTGAAACAGAAAAAAGAAATAACATCTATTTTCATTTTTTCCTCACAGTTCTTTGTTGAAATGTTATCCATGTTTCTAAGGCCAAAATACATTGACCTTGTCTGGTTTCTTGGGAGGAAAAAAAAGAATAAATGTTTTATGAAAAAATGTTTCATTATCTCTCCTTCTTCCTTTTTTTTTTTTTTGTTCAAATTAGGCCATGTGTGAAATCAGCAAAATCTGAAAATGGATCATTTGCTGTATCTAACATCTTCTATGAAAACAAAAGTATCTGGAAGTCAGAGACTGGTTCAAGCCCTCCTTGGCTGTGGCATCGACGGTCACTTTATACAACTCTGTCTTCTTCCATCCTCCTATTATCTATGTTTTCTATTCAGATCACAAGGTTTTGGGGTAAGACCCCTTTTTATTAAATATCCTAGCTCTGAGGGCTTCTGATCACAGTTAACTCTAATGTAACACGCATAACTACCGATGACTCTATTTCCAAGAGAGTCTCGCTGCACTATCTTTGGCAAGCTGCTATTTTTTCAAGCATGCTGCAAAATGGTAGCTATGTCTGTATTTGCTGTCAAGTCTCTTATAAACCTGTAATCAATCTGCTTTTAACTGAAAGGGTTTCCCGGGTCCTCCAATGAGCTGTAAATGCATATAAGTTCACAGTGTTTGCCCTTCCGTGTAAGCCAGCTCCTGGATACTAGACAGAAGGGCGAGTACAAAGTTTGCTGGAACTGAGTTACGGGGGGAAGTTTGTTTGACCAGCGCCTAAATCCTTCAAAACCAACGTGACCAAGCCTAAATTATTTTTTCCTCCCTGTCTCCAGAGGCCCTGTATTCCCTAGGCAAGCAGGGACTCAGGGACTTTGTGAACCAAAGATGATTGAGGCTGGACTGCAATGTAAAATGCATGCTTTCTCAACCTGCTGCAGGAAAGCCTTGCTAGTTGTTGCACCAAGTGTCACTGATTTCCAGATGCTTCCTGCCACTTTACAATCAGCTTTGATTTGATTTGCATTGTGCACTGAGAAGAACTCCTCGATGACGATCTGCTTTGCTTTTTCCTATAGATCCCCCACGCTCTGCATCAGACAATGCCTGCTGGACAGTAAATCTATGTCACCTATCCCTTCAGGCTCTTGCTAGGAGACATGAGAATACTCCACCCAAGGAGCGTTTCATCATCTCCCAGATCCTGTCTGAGCAAATTCCAAATATCCACAGAAACACAATAAATTAACATGCAAACTGAATCCTAAGCCAGGATTCATGTCACTGTCATCTTTATGTATTAGACTATAGATCATGAGATGAATTATGCTCCAGCTGGCTAATGAAAAAAACATGAAGCAGACTAGGATAGCAGACAAGCGGTAGGGTTTGGAAGGCTTGAGTTCAAGGACTGGCCGAGGTGGAAAATTCTTGTGTGATGTTGCACAGCTTTTTTAGGGGCGGCTTTGAACAGCACAAAGGACAATAGGAGGCCATTAATGGACCCTGAGATGGACCCCTGCCTTGTTGACAAAGTACACCAAAGGGCTCTAGAGATTTCCACGTCCTCTGTCATACAGATCGATAAGCTAAAGCAAGGGACTGTGGGATGAGACAAGTTAAATAAAAGGCTTGAAAACAAAGCTCCTCCCTACCCTCTGTGTGCAGGCTGGGTTCTTCCCCCAGGGTCTCTTTCTGCTTTTAACTCAGCCCAAACCTCAGTGCATTCAGATACTCACTGCTGCTGGCCTTGCAGCCCACTTCAGCCTCACCCGGGGAAAAGCTGTAGCCCTCCTACAAGGGGAAAAGAAGGGGAAACAAGCCAGATTCCCTCTTTTATGAATAAAGGTGCCATTTCGTATACAGGCATCTTTGATGCTTGCACTCTGATCCCAGCAGAAAATCACGTCTATTCTAACTGTCCTAGCGCACTCTAGCGGGAGCCCTCTCCCTCCACATCTCCACAGCATCCCTGCACAGCTGCTAGCCCAGCAGAAGCCTTCTCACCCAAGAACAAAAGTTAATCCAACACAGGCATCTGAAGAGCTGTGGGTGGAGGGAGAGGACAATAAAACCAGCTCCACTGGGAAAGGGTCAGTAATTTAAATGGTCAAATTAAGAGAAAAGGTAAAACAGCCTGGTATTATTTGAGGATAATGTAGTTTCCCTGCAACTACAGCCAAAAAGCCATTTCCCCCCTTTTCTTTTTAATGGAAAGTCTTCCTTTCATATGAACAGTTTGAGGAGGCATGTAAAGAAACTCAGAAGTGGATGAGGCTTTTTTTCTTTTTTTACTGCAAAAATCATGTTTGCAATTACAGAGACACCTGCTCCTTGGAGGAGCATCAGGTCTTCCTCCCATATCTATATCTCCTACATAAATAGCATACCAGCATCACCATCTCCATCTTGTTCAGCTGAGGCTGCTCTGAGGGGTCCCAGCCCAGGAAAGGAGCCATGGTTTGCTGCACTCCATCTGGGGAGCCTTTCCCATGTCAGGGCTTGCTCCAGAAGGGGTCCTGCCACATGACCTTCCTACGAGACACTGCTTTGCTCCTTTCCTTACACATCAGAGGCTGCTTCCTCACCCACCGAGTTGAGGTCTCATGCTCTCAGATTCATCGTCTCACTGCACTGCAGTGGTTTCAGACAGTGGGGTAGGCACCATTGTGCCAGCAGGAGAAACTATTTCTTACCTTTTTATTACTATTATTCTTTCCATGCTTGGATAGGAACAAGCCTCTGTGAGGAAAGGAACGGGAACATTCAGAAAATAAATTGTTGTTCGGTTTATGCACCTTTGGGTCTCATTCATAATCCACAGCATTACGAGAATAACTCAAGCCGAAATCTGTAATATTTATTCTATTACAAGGAAATTGTTTCTTTTGCAGGAAAAGCATTAGAAAATGCTAGCAAAGGTCTGGGAAAACCGGACCACTTATGTTGGTACTTGAACTGGGGATGTCACCTTCAAAACCCAGGTCAAATTGTACATGCAAAGCTCATTGGCGTCTCTGAATAACCACCTCAGCAGTCAACAGGCTAGTCATCCTCTCTGCAGCTTCGTGGGACTCTGATTATGGATTTACGAGGACAGTCAACAGACAGTACTGCAGCCCCAGGTTAAGTGATTTAAATGGGACCTCCAAGGAAAACAGTAAAACAAAAGCTGCTTCGAGCTGATAAGGATTGAAAAGGAAACTCAAAATGCATTAGAGCTCTTGAGTCTCTCTAGTTTTTGTGGTGTATTCTCGTCTAGCCTTTTCATCAGCTCAGCCGCTGGAAGTTACCCCAGAGATTTTGTAACTGGTGGCAAGTGGCCTGGGCTGTGTGCCGCAGCTTTCAAACGAGGTTCAACCCGGCAACGCTTAGCAGCTCTTTTTCTCCTAGAATACGCTAAAAAGACCTCACTCTGCAGTTCTCATGAATCCTTAAAGTGAAAAGACAGATAAACCAAAAGACTGGATACAGCACTAACTATTGAGAAACAATCCGTACCACATTCCACTCCAAACTCCACTGTTGCGTAATATTTGAGACAGGTCATTTTGAGCCTTGCCTGAGCAAGCCCTTTCATGAGTACTCAACTTTGCTGTAAGTAATCCTGTAACACTTTGTGTAAGGCTATATGCAAGTGCTCGCGAGACTGAGGTCTCGAATCACAAGATGACTGGAAAAAACGACGTCCAATGCCTGGTAAACAGGGCCCTGAGGGAAGATACCAGATACCAGGGTAATGCTGAAAATAAAAGTGGCCTTTGTGAAGGTAACATCTTCCTCACTTATACTTCCTCACTTCCCATTTAAGTAAGTGTCAGTAAAGAAAACAGTAGTCTGGGGAGAAGGGAGCTCTATGTATCTGTCTTGCATCATGCTGAGACAGTGCAACCTCTGCTTGACAGCAGCTCCAAAAGAGCTTAAAAGAAGCAAGGTTGGTTGTATGTGAAGAGGGTGTGGAGAGGTATATGGATGAAAGGAGGGCCTGACGAAAGAAAATAAACTCCATATGATGAAGAATTTCAAAGCTGAAGAGCCTTTCTTTTTTCTGTATTCCCACAATATCATGCTTCCCCAAAGCAGTCTCATGGCAGCAAGACACATGCACTGGGATAAGGGTAATCTGTATCAGACCACTGTTGTAACATTCACCATGGGTCACACCTGGTTTCTTGAGCCAGGGTTGCCCCAAATCAGACTGACCGGGGACTTGCACTTGGATTTTTTTTATATTTCTGGTAGGTGTTCCCTAGTCCATTGCCAGGCTCAGCCCACCCTTCTGCTGGCCCCCAAGCAGCTGCAGGATCAACAGGAGAAAGCTAGCTTGTCAGCCTCCTACCCTAACAAATTGACGCATGGCTAAATTAACCTCTTTTCTCTACGCTCTTCTTTGTGTGCCTCATGGGAAAAAAAAAAAACAACAGAGAACAGACTTAGAGTAAAAATTCACAGCCAAGCTAAAAGCATAGCTAATACTCCCTGCAGCCTCAAGAGAAGGGAATCTGGCCTATCATCTTGACAGCAGCAAAAACAAAAACACTATAGCTTTTGTTTATCTATTCATCTTCATCCTCTTTTTACTTCTGTTTATTAACGCAGTGGAGTGCATTGCTAACTAAGCCCTGTTTTTCTTTGCTTGGATGTAGTCCCTACTATGATTTAGAAATAATCTTAATTTGGTATTTGTAATTCCAGTATTTACCTCTCCCCACGATGTCCAATATGATGTTACTGCATTCTTGGCTCAAGAGCTTCTGTAATGGCTTAAAACACCAGACCTCGTTCGCCTTGAATAAATGAGGGGACAGGAGCAGGAGGACAGGCTATTTCAACATCCTCTAAACATGGCCTCATCACAAAAATTAGTTAAGTTCTATAAAGCAAAATTAAACCCTTGGGGAAGCAGACTGTTTACCATCCCCTAACCAGGACATACCTGTCACATCCAAATGCATGCACCCAACTAAAACACAGCCAGAGTGCCTCTTCTCAGACGTCAATTCAAGCGGAGACTCGGGGTGAACCCAAACCGCCCTCCTGCACATGCAAGCCCCCGCGCAAACAGAAACCTCACCTCACATGCCAAGGGACAACAAACTGCTGGACAAGCAAAGAAAGCAAATGCCACTATTTACGCTGATAATAGCCCTCTGACTATTTGTCTGAGAGCAGTATCAGCTCTGTCCTCTTGTGCATAGTCTGGCGTAGCCACCTGCTCGCACACAGTCTCTGCAATATCTCAAAACACCCTGCTTCTCAAACAACATACGCTGTGTTCCTTAGTTTCTCAGACACTGTACTAGAATATGAAATGGCTCCCCAACACTGGATAAAGATGCAGGGCTCTGTCGAATTTTTCATTTTCACATACATTAATCATCCCAAAAGCCCACCTCGGCTGTACAGATCTGTACTCTTTGTTCAACTTTTATTCTCTCAAAGGTATGCATTTTCATAATGATGGTGCTCATGTACCACTTAACAGTATATTTTCATTTGGCCTCAGCTGCACTTCTGAACATTGATTTATTACTGCTTGTCGCTAGCTGCTACTAAGAGTAATACATACACTGAGTTTATTTAGTGTATTTAGTATTTCTTGCTTGACTCTTTCTTACACAGACAATATTGCCCAAGTCCAGAGATTCACAAATCAAAACAGGCAAGTGTCTGGGCCTCCCAGATGCACTTGCTTTGCACCTTTCAGCTTTCTGTCTGTAAGATCCAGAAACATTAATCTAGTTGTTCTTTTATAATGCAAATGGAGAGTCTAATGCAGCCTGCCCGCTCCAGCATCTGTAAGCGTACAGTGTGCACCTAGGTGGGCAATGAAAACACAAGAGCAGCATGTGCTCGCACAAGAGTGGCGTGAGCAACGTCTCAGAGGCAAGCCCAGGCTGGATGCCCAGCGTGGGAGCATGCCTTTATGCCTGTTGCTCATCCACACAGCTAAGCCCTGGACTATGCCTATTCCGCATACAGCCCTGAAACCCTGCGTGGCCCTTAGAGTCCACTGACAGACCAAAGACAGCACTGTTAGCTCTCCCTCCAGCCACTCCATCCTCTGCTCCTTGCACAGGGGCTTGCTTTTTCTCTTGCTTCTATTGGATAAGCCTAAATTCAGCTATAACCAAGGCACGTTGCAATTCCCAGGCTGTGTCCATTATCATGGGAGAAGGAGGCATTTCCCAACTCCCAGTGCTGCACACAGGCTACAGCTCAGTCTTGGCTCCACACCGAGGACCTGGATATGTTGGCACATGCCAATGCTGCACCCTGTCAGACCTTTCTTTCATTCCATGTAGCAATGAGTTTGCATAGTCCTGCTTGTTTCACCAACCTCTCCATGCTCCTGGCCCTAGATACAGGCAGCTCTTATTACTTAAGGATCTGATCCAAAACCCGTGTGCCAGAGCTCCCCCTCAGGAGGTCAGGCGCACCAGGGATGTGCAGGTTACACAAACGCAACCAGTTTGGCCTAGCTGCTGCCAGCTCGCTGGGCCCCATGTTTGCAGACGCAGGCACACTCGAGGCACAGATCTCAGCTTGTGGGGACACTCCTGCCTCTCAGCTAGGATACACCACAGGAGAAACACCTGTGTCCTACTTCTACTCCAAGAGAAAGATAAAACGGGTGGTTTACATGATCTGTGTTTTAACCTTGCCTCTCTGTGACTCTGGGAAGAGAAGAGCAGTAAAGCAGCATTTATTCGGTAGGGAACCCATCGCTGCTGAGCGGCAGGGACCAAGAGCAGGTCTTACCTGCTAGGTGTCTCGTGTCTCAGCACGGTTCGCCATGGCGCTACATCTCAGAGGCCTCCCAGAGGAGCTGGTTCTCCTTTGATATCCTTCCAAGGAAGGGCTTTCCAGTGCATTTGAAAAGCGGCCAGAGGAAAGGCAAATTGAAACGGTTTGAACAGTCTACCACCATCTACAACAAATCAAGCCCAGACATGAGCACAGGCCTAACAGTGGAAACATCTCTGCAGAGACACCAGGCACTTCCATTATGCACAGCATCCCAGGCTGCTTTCTTCTGGATAGGGGAAAATTGACTCTAATCTGAAAGCTATGTATTTATGCACCAAAAATGTGGGTTTTTTTCCTCCATTCACAGTCAAGCAAGGCTTTGTGCCTCTCTCCCAGTCTCTCCACAGCAAAATGTTTGTCATTTTGCTGGGCAATGCTACCCTCTGGTAGCCTGGTACCCTACCGTGCACCAGTGAAGTGGCAGGACAACTGTGGGGAGGCTTTGTGCATCTCCAAGCCACGTGCTGTGCTGTAATAAATACTATCACAGCTATCCACTCGCAGCACATATTTGGGAACGCTTCCATTCCTCGTCTGAAAGAGTACATTCACAAAATGATGCAACGGAGGCCAATGCCTGTGTACCTCAGGTGGCGTGCAAACGTTGGCAGGGTGATGGTCAGGGGTTGTGTCGTAAATTAACTGCGTATCTCTCTAGCTGGCAGCAAATGGCACAGGTTGCTATTGTCCCACTGCTGTGCTTTATCACTGTTTGAGATGCAAAGGGGCACCACAGAGGTTTTAGCCGGTGATGTTAAAAACAAAGTGTTCTGCCAGTCCTTCCTGTCATCCGCAAGCTAGAGTGATAAAAAGAAAAATGCATTTGCAAGGAGTTCCGGGAAATTTGGAGGCCTGAAGGGGACAAAAGCTCTCCCTGTTAATTCCCCTTACAGTGGGAAAAAAAAAAGGGGGGGGGGGGAAGAAGAGCATCATTTAACTATTTACCAGCTTAATTTTTTACCTCAGACTTGGTAAACAAGTGCTTTGTCTTTGCCCCCTGTTCTCCAGTAGATTGCAGGCTCCGTGAGAGGGCTTTGCACAGATGAAATTGCAGTGACTATTTCTATGAAGAAAAAATAAATAAAATAAAATTAATCGCCCTTACTGCACCATCTTTCACCGCAATGAGCTATCGCCTCACTCACATCCCATTTTTCACCTGTGTAGCCGGCTGGGTTTCCCCGTCAGTAAAGAGGCCCCCAAAAAAACCTGCATCCTGGCCTGAAGTTGCAAAACGTGCTTGGTCTGCCTGCTCCCTTACCGTGGCCGCAGGGCTGCCGCTGCCGCTGCCCCCGGCCCCGGCCCCGCGGGCGGAGGCGGCCGCCGCCTCCCGCCCCCCGGGGCGGCCTCACGTGGTGGGGCGGGAGCCCAAATCCCGCGCCGGGCCGCTGCCGCCTGCTCTTTTCCGCCCACCGACGGCGCCATGGCCGCCCGGCAGCAGCTCGGTAACGCGGTGCCGTCTCCCGCCCGCCCGCCCGCCTGCCTCTCTCCCTCCCGGCGGGGCTGTGGCGTGAGAGGAGCGGCGGCGGCGCCGCCCGTTAAACCGCCGTTGGCGCGCGCGGCGGCGACCGTTAAACCGCCGCGCGGCGGGTGGCGTGGGGGGAGGGGCGGCGGGGCCGGCGGCGCACAGGGCCGTGAGGGGCCGGCGCGGCGCGGCGCGGCGGGGCAGGGGCGGGATGGCCGCCTTGCCGGGCTCTGGCGGAGGGGAGCGGTCTGCGGCGGCTGAGGGCTGCAGCGAAAAGCCCGGCTTTGAAATACGGGGGGGGGGGGGGAGTTATCTCTGCCCCGGCGTAGTGGCAGCAGGGATTTTAACGCGGTTAGTTGGTGCGCTGGGGGGGAAGTGCTTCCCTCCGGCTCCGTTACAGTGTGACTTTGGTCCATGCTTGTTGATGCCCTCTTGATATAGGCAGGGGCGTTTAAACCTCTCTGCGGCACGAGAAATTTGAGCAGCCGTGAGAGGCTTTTCCACGTCCCGAGGCTGGGCCGCCAAAAAAAAAAAAAATTAAAAGAATTAAGCGGTCACGGTTTTACAGCACTGCCTCTTTCCTCTCACTGAGAGGTAACACTGGCCTTGCCCCTGCCACATGCTCCCGAGAGAGCAGCGGCCAGCCTGAAAGCGGTAGGAGAGCAGAAGATAAGTTACAGGTCACCTGTGGATCAGAAAGGGGCTTTTTAGAGGAGGCCAATTTCCCGTTTTGGAAATGGGAAAAATGAGGATGGGCACAGTGCCTCAATGAGGCAGAATACGCCAGCTGCAGAGATGGGAAAAGGAGTATGTGTATGTATGTATTTATATATATTATATATAAAACCCCCAAATATATTAGTGTATGTATGCACACACACATATATATATATAAAAATTATGAAGTCTTCAGTCTCTCAGTCTTGCCTCTCTCTCTGTTATGCTCTGCTTTTAATAACAAAACACTTGTTCTCGCCTCTTCCGCTAGCTTTATTCAGTGTCTCTGACAAGACTGGTCTGGTGGACTTTGCAAAGGTTCTCAGCTCTCTCGGCCTGGGTTTAATCGCCTCTGGAGGAACAGCCAAATCCCTGAGAGATGCTGGCCTGACTGTCAGGTAAGGACTACCTCTTATAAATCCCTCCCCACCCCCTTAAAATTTCATCAGGTAGTTTAAATTGTTTTCTTCACTCGTAAGCACAAATGATTGAAGGCTGCAGACAGGAAAAATGCTATCTGTAAACAAAATCCCCCCCTCCAAAGGCAAGTTTCAGAATCTTTCTTCTTGGCCAGAGGTAGGTCAACCAAGGCCAAAGATTGTTACTGTGCAGGATGGTGCGCAGCGACCAGCAGAGGTGTAAGACCGTTGTGCTGCAGATGGTTTGTCAGCTTTGAGCCAGCTTTCCTCCCCGGAGGCAATCATTTGTCCTAAAATTCATAAGCTGGCCCTAGTGCTGCTCTTTGCCCCAGGTCTGGGCAGAGATCAGCTTTCACCTGTCTGCAGGAAGAGCGAAATGTGTCAGAAATGTGTTGAAGCTCGTTGTAGATCATTTGTCACAAATCATTTTCCCAGCATGATGGTCATGTTTCTTGGAGAGCGCCTGTGAGTGCTGTGCATCCAGCGCTTGAGAAGAGGCATGAACAGTCACTAGCTGTTTTGGCCCTTGATTTGGAGGAGTTGGGGGGGGGGGGTTATTCCATGCTGCGATTCAAAAACAGCTTCAGCCAAATAAAAGTTGTTTCCAGTACAGTGCTGAAAAATCTGTCAATTACGTGGCATGACAGATGACTCTCCGTGGCTCCTTTTTGCTTCCACTGAATGTAGTGATAGGCCCCTGAGACACGTCGGCATGAATATACAGAGCCTCCAGAGTTCCCTGTTCTCTGTTACAAAGCACTTGGTCTTGTCTGCCTCGCCGCTTTGGCTGTGCATCAGTGAAGGCTGAAGCAAAGTATAGTCACGTTTCTCCTTTTACCCCCAATTTGTGGTTCCTTCTCCGTCATACACAGTCACAGGGAACGGTGAGACTTTAATGCTTAGGCTGAGCTGGGAAGAAGACTACTGAGATATTAGAACTGTGTTTCAGAGGAGGGATATAACGCTTCGTAGTGCAAATTGTGTTCTGGACTTCTGTGCTGTGTTTCTGTTAACTGCAGTCTTCGGTAGCCCCTAGCATGGACTGTAGCTTTCTGATGCGGTAAGGTGGCACGTGTGTTCAGAGCCTCTGAGCACCACTGTAACTTGCATTTTGGGGTAGTTCTTGGGAATGCCCCTCCTATCGAAAGGCAGTGTGTTTCTAAGTCCTCTTGGGTAGTTTTAAACATCCTCTCCCCTTCCCCAAATGTCTCCTGTGTTAAATAATGATGTTTTATCTGTCTACTAGATCTTCTCCAGATGTCTGCTTGGAGGGTCTTGAGGTCTTTATCCCTTTTTCCCTTCTTAGAATCCAAAAGGAAATAAGTCTGGTTTGAGATCTGTCCTGTGCAAGGCTGGTCACTTCATTTGCCTAAAGATTCCCAGGGGCTAGAAACCGTTTCGAGGTTTAAGTGAAAGGAAACCAGGTCCAACTGTTGTGTACTGTCAGTGAGGAGAGTCGCATCTTGATTTGCCTAGGTCACCCTCTGAAGGTACCTTTCTCCTTACCATGAGTCTAACGCGGCTATGCTCGTAACTTGGGCGCCTCAGGCAAGGTGAGGTCAGACCTTAGTGTCCAGCTCTTGAATCATGTACGTACTGGGATGTATGGATGTTCCTCACTGACACAAGCGTGGCGTGCCTATAACTTGCAAAGTGTCTGTGTCTGCCCACCTGCTGAATAAGCAAACTGCTGTTGTAGGGGAAGTGAAGGAGGGCTTAAATACCGAGTATACAGCAATACCGGATGGATGCAGGGCTTGCAGAATTGATGCAGAATGGTTGCTCCAGGAGCAGAATGTGTGGTTTACCCTAAATCATACTTGTCACCTTCATCCAGTTAAGAATATCCTTGAACCTGCAGAATAAAACTGAGATTCTGTTGTGAATTTGGAAGTCTGACCCCTTGAGTAGAAAGAGGGGAAACTGTAAATATCCTAAGCAAAACAGTCAATCATCTCATGTCCTGATCAGCTTTGAGGGTAGCATTTTTCGAAATGGATGAGACACAAGGTCCAAAGTGAGATCAGTGCTTTGGAAGGTCATCTTACAGAAACAGATTTACGTAATGCCTTTAGACCTATTTGAGAAGCCCAGAACTCATCTCTCTGTATCTATGGCTCTCCACAGTTCTGCTTGTTAGCACATTATTGTTTAGATCCTTTCTCTGCATGTGATTCTCTTCTTTCTGCCATTTTGTTTACTTTATCTCCTCTGCTGAACTCACTATAACTACGTCAAAATCCGTTTGGGACAGGAGGGCTTTTAAAAGCTGCCATTGCTTTAGCACAGTAATCTGACCTTTCTGATCAAGACAGCACAGGGGATGATGTTTGTCCCCATCCACTTCCTGAGTAGTCGAGATGTTGAGCTGTGGCTGTGAACAGACACCTCTCTAAAATGTTGTCTCTTAATAGTGTACCTTAATATGGCAGCTATGACTGTCTCCTTTTTTTTGCTCTACGCAGCTTGATCTCAGAGTGCAATTGGGTTAGCTCATATTGAATTATCTAGTCCTTGTCTTTTAAGATAAGTAATTATTGTCAGAGAATTCACACTGTTCCTTTTGAGGGTGGTCTTTCACCCTGTAAACCATTGACTTGGAATTGGCTTATCTTGGTTATTTCAGTGTAAAAGTTCACTCACCACAGTGTAAAAGGTCACTCACCAAATAACCCTGCCGCTTAGTTTAGTGTGATCCGTGTGTTTTGTTTTCATTCATGAGAAAAATAGCTGCTGCCTATAGGATTTGGGGAGCTTTTGTTTGTTTGGTTTGTTGGTAGTGAAAGTTATGCAAGCTGTTGTTTTGGGTTGTGTATTGGACAACAGTATACTTTGTCTTCTGTTTTGTCAGCTATAGCTTTTACATGGGATATGGACAGCATCTTACTAAGTGTGAGTGAGCATTAAACCAACACTTCGACCATTTCTACTAATGGTTCTATACCTAGTAGCATTTTGCTATGTAGGTGTCAGATGCCAGCCATAACAAAAACAGTCAGATCTATCTGAACATGGGATACTTTCTGAGAACTACTTCTCAGCCGTTCATAAGAACAATGCATCATAGTCTGTTACCCAGCATAACATTTTTCCTAACAATCCGGTGATATGCTTTCCATATGTTTTGTTCTTACAGAGATACAAGATACTGAAATTTACAGGAATCATGCATGTCTCTGCCATTCTCCTGTCATTGATGGAAAGCTGGTGTTTTTTGGGTTTTTTTTGTTTTTTTTTTTTTTAAACACACAAACCAAAATAGAATTGCTACATTTAATTTTCCCCCTTCAAAACTTCTAGGGTTTAAGTCTCCTTCCAGTAAAACCAACATTGCCAGTAGATTTAAATTGCTGCCACGATAGGAGTAACGAACATTCAGCCTACAGATAAAGTCAGTATGAGATATCCATTGCCATGCTGTGTTTTCTCATTGAGCAGAGATGTATCGGACCTGACGGGGTTCCCTGAGATGCTGGGTGGACGTGTGAAAACCCTTCATCCTGCAGTCCATGCTGGTAGGTTTTTACTGATGTGTTTTCCGTCTAAAACAAAACTCTGTGGGCAGTGTAGGTGGGAAGAAGGGATTGATGGATATCTTTTTAAGGGTTGGGTAGAAGAATTGATTAGTGAAAACAGATTTGCTGTAGCAGCAGAATGGGAGATAAAATGTGTGGAGTGGAGAAGAAATATGCAGTGGCTGCACTGCTTTCTCCATTTCTGTATTGACATCTATGCAGTTAGCAGAGCTTTTCCTCCATGGAGTTGCAAGTAACAGGGCTTTGCAGGAACTGCCTTTGCATGTTCCTTGCAGAGCCAATTTCGGACCTGTTCAGACAGAGAGTGCCACTGTATTTGACCTGTGGAAGAATCTGGCATGCCTCGTAGGGAACATGACAGCCTAGCCTTTAGTGGTTGATTCCTGCTTGCACTGAGCTTTCCTGGCTCCTCCTCAGGAAGGAGGAGGTCTGATAACCTGTCAGTCAGCCATTAACCCGTCTGCTGCTTCTGTGCTTGAGATCTCTTGAATTAAAGCTGTTGCTCATCTCACATTTACATACCTGAGAGGGCTGGAGACTGAGTCTTCTCTTAAAACTTTCAACCCAGTATAATACTCTTTCTTACTCTGTGCCAGCCAGTCAAATGCATGTTTCTCTTTCCAATTTCCTACGCACCAGCCAACCATCTACACTGTTCAGTTAGAGGCACAGCCTCTCTTTGGTTGTTTCATAGGTTTTGTGTATTGCTAGATGAGTGGCAGTTGGCTTTTTCCTCTCCATGAACTCCATGATGACAGTTCCAGTGTTTTAACAACTGCGTGCTTATAAAGTACAGTTTTTGAGGTTGTCTGTTCAGAATTCTGTCTGGAATTCTTTAGGTTTTAGCACTGGAAAGAAATCTATTGGTATGAAATTCGAACAGCCAGAGAGCCAGTAAAATGGAATAGAGGAGGGGAATAGGGACTGGAGACTGTTGGCTGAATCGGAAAGTTTACGGCAGAAAGTCTCTGAGGAGAAGCAGTCTGAAGAAAGATGCTGAATTTAAAAACTTATTTTGTTTTGTTTTTTAAATAACATAAGGTGTACTGTTTTTGCAACTAGGCATCTTGGCTCGCAGTATTCCAGAAGATAATGCTGATATGGACAAACAGGATTTCAGCCTTGTAAGGTAAATGTGGGAGGCCGTGATGCAATTCATCAGTAATCAAAAATGACCAGCGGAGACTGGTCGACACCAGTAAACGGGAGCAGTAGGGACTGTAAGATGTGCAGACCTGAAAATCTGCAGCTTCCGGTTCCCCCGTTGGCAGATGCTATATTTTAAAAGCACTGTTCTACAGATGAATCTACATGGCTTGAAAAAAGCCAAAACAAAACAAAGTTGCACCATAGTTTCAACAGGGAGCAAGGATTTTTAACTTGGGAATTCTGACAGTTTACACTTCTAGTCAATGTTGGGCCTCATTATGCTTCCTGCAAGTTAAATTCAGATTTTTGAAGCTGGTGCAGCTCCTTTCAGCTTGGCTCTGAGTGTTTGATCAGATGGCAATTCCCAATTTTGAAATGCTTGCTCAGTAAATATACCCTTTGAGATCTGCCTAATCTTGTCTGAGTTTCAACACCTAAATCAATGACTTCAGACATGAAAAACAGGTCGGGAACATGCATTGTTTGTGCAATTGGATACTAGAAAACTTGAATTTCTGAGAGCTATCACGAGAGCCAGCAAGCTAGAGCCAGAGAGCCAGAAACTGAAATAACACAGCTCATGCATAGCGCTTTTTTTTTTTTTTTTTTAAACTGTTTTGGTTGGAATGTCTTTACTCGGTGTATTTAGCTAGTGCAGTTTGGGACTCTGCTTAAGTAACAGGTTTTAACTTCTAG
Source organism: Struthio camelus (assembly GCF_040807025.1). Taxonomy (NCBI): domain Eukaryota; kingdom Metazoa; phylum Chordata; class Aves; order Struthioniformes; family Struthionidae; genus Struthio; species Struthio camelus. The sequence continues at coordinate 5,045,886 of NC_090947.1, read as the reverse complement.
CTAGTGATTGTGAGCAACCAAATTCTGTCCTAGTGAATAGCTCCTGATTTAAAAATGAACATCTGAATTTGAACATAGTAAATTGTAGGTCTAGCCAAAATGGGAGATACGGTTTGACTATGATGATTGGGTCAGAATGCATTTTAGTTTTTGAAAAGAACTTAAAAAGCTGATATGCCTAGGACGGATGGATTTCCCAGACGAATTTGAAAACCTGGGATTAAAACCACAAGAATCCTCAGACATATGGCTCAGCGGTGGTGGCTGTTCAGAGTATGTTGCATATTACAGCAGGCTCTGCTGAAGTGCAGGGGGAGTAACATGTTTCTACATCAGTAACTTACAGTACATTGTCATCCAGAGCAATAGTTTGGATTTTGGTACTCTTACATAAAAGCAGAAAGAGCTGATCCTCAGCAGGAGGATATTTGCATAGCTGATTTAAAGTTGCATTCCCAAGTCAAGGGAATTTTTATGTTGCTTTTCTTGATTTCCATAGATAAAACAGCAGTGATGAAGTCCACAGAGTCTCGGCAGTTTGCAGCAGGTCAGGAGCATGAATAAGGAAGCAGAGTAATGGGGTAGGTAGGTGTTAGAAATAGAACAGGGCCCAAATGAAAGACATCTTAGCAAGTTGAAAGAAATAAGGGGTTCTGAAAGCCATGCTGAAAGCTGATCATCCCTTCCCCTTGAATTCATCATGCAGTGTGAAACCAAGGAATATTAAAGTTGGACACAAGATGTATGCATCACAGCAACTTACTGCCACTACTTGGCGTGTGTCAGGGATCAGTATCTTCAAACATTCAGAACAAGAGAGCAAATTGATTCTATCGGATTAAAAACACTGTATGGGAAGATCAAAACAGATACCTTCTTTCGTTATGCCATATGTTATGTGCTGAATACTTCTGGGGTTTCATATGCTATTTGTATTTTAAAACCACAGAATGGGGGTCAGCATGTAGGTCACTTTCTGCTCTTGGGAAAACTGGAAATTTAGACTTGATTATGCTTTAAGTTTGCAATGGATCTTGATCTGGGTGCTGTCTTTTATGCCAGCTGGTGGATGCCTGTATTCAGTAGTGCTGAGCGCCCACTCTGAAGCCCCTTGCAATGGCTTAAGTTGGGCACCCAGAATCACTAAACATTCAAAAGCTGGCCCATGTATTTAAAGCAATTCTTCCTTTTAACTAACCTTTGTAGATTGTGTGGTTCCAAGCACTATAATGCTGCTTAATGCTTAGTTAACTGCTGTAATGTCCGTACCGTTTGACCATAGTAACATCACTTGGCATTAGGTTCAACAGTGCTGTCTCCAAGTCTCGGAGAAAGAAGCCTTTGTTTGTAGGATTTTATGTTGGTCCCAGATCTGAGAGACAAGACAAAAAAAAACCCACCGATAGTATCTTGTGCATACCATGCCAAGTTTGGCCTCTTTATTTCTCGATGAGTAACCTATTTTTTCCCCTTCACTCTCAGAGTTGTAGTGTGTAACCTCTACCCCTTTGTGAAGACTGTATCTTCTCCAGGTGTAACTGTACAAGAAGCAGTGGAAAAGATTGACATTGGTAAGTCAAAGGGGAAACAAACCTTTTCTCCAGGCAGGCTTGATGGTTCTGGTGTCTGAGTAGCTCCTGTCCTTTTCTTTTTGTTTGAAGGCCTTGCATACCCTTAGAGGATCATCAGACGTCTTGGTTTGTCTGTGATGTTGGCGTACAGGGATTGGGACTGCAATTCCTTAGGATGCTATCTTGCTAGGACATTATGCTTTTGCTCTACTCCCTTATCAAGCTCTGGTCCCAGGAATTAAACCATTCCAGTGGTATGGCCAGAAGCAGGAGAGAGGAGGCCTGGTCCTGCAACTTAACACATCTTCATGACGAATTCAGTGATGTTTAGGCTTCACGGAAGGTGTCAGTGGCCTCCTTCATGTGAGCTGGCCACTTACCTCATGTGGGTTGGTCACTCCCAGCAACGGTTGCCAGGTCATCCCTGAGCATGCATTTAGACAGGGGCAGCGCTATCTGCCAGCATGTGCACAGAGCATCGTGTCCATGTTAATTGCCAGATGAGAAGGAAGGAAGGACAGCCAAGGCAGGCTGCATGTAACATGTAACAAGGATGTTGCTCACGAAAGAAGCAGAACATTAATGAGAATTAATCTCTGTCAGGCACTAGAAGATGACTGTAGGCAGAATTGACCTGTTTGCAACTAGCAAACTAATTCCTGTGACGGGCAATCTCACCCTGAAATTGCAAAGTCATTAGTGAGCAGCTCGTACTGTAGCAGAGCTACAGCTCATACTGTGTCCTCCTCCCTCTGGGAGGAAAGGAAGAGGGGACGGGACACCAATTTTGCATGTTCTCTACGTTGCTTCCTGTTTTCAAGGAACTTCTATCCAGATTGGCCAAAGAGCTTGAGAGTTACAAGGGGGGAGATGAACAGCGTAGTTGGGTAAACCTCATCAAGTTTAAGCAGAGCTAAAATAAAAATGGCAGTGGTAAGTGGCTGTAATGGGCCGGTAGAGCCATGCTGCTGAGGTGGGGAAGTTCCTCACTGTCCAAAGGAAGGATCCTGACGTGCAGAAGGCTATGCTAGGAAAGGGTAGGTGGAGCACCGATTAAACCTCTTTTGCAGCCTCTGGCAGTGTAATAAAAATAAAAACTAGGAGCTTTGGAGAGAAGAAGCCGAACCATAGAAAGCGCTCTGGGGATCGCTGAAAATTGCGCTGCAGGAAGCCATTACAAGGATAGGGGCTGGTCTGCTTGTGTGGGAGAGTAATCTAATCAGCAGTTCTGTTCCTCTCGCTGGTTATTAACCCCCGAAGGCCTTACCTTTCCTTCCATGCTGCATCTCTGCTTGGCAGCTTGCGAACAGTACAGGCACAGTTTTGTGCCATAAGGCTGGATGGGGATTGAATTTTCCTGTAGTAGTTTAGTCCAAATGATGCCCAGCAGAGCTCTCTCTTAAATATTTTATGGAGTAGTACTCGCTCTGCACGTAGCACTGCCAGCGTCTCCTTTCCTTTGCAACAGCCTAGTATCTTGCATGATCTTTAGTGTTTTAATAGCTGTGTTGAGTCGAATTTAAGGGGGACGCGTGGCATTTTATCTTACACAGCCGACCAGGGTATGATTTGTTAATATTTGCAGAGAGATTTGAGACCCTCATTTGCTCAGCAGTGTAGAAGTCACTCTTCCCCCACCTCTAGCCCAGTGTTGCAGAGGATGGTGCTTAAGCAGTATCTGTAGACAGCTGTCCTCTTCAGGATGTGGCTGTGCTGTTTGAAGGCATTTTTGCCCCAGTTGTTGATCCAGGCCCATGAGCTATTTCCTCATCCCTGCAGCTCCGTCAGTTTCTGCAAAGGGCAATCAATGAGCTAATGCCAGCCACCTTCGCCAGGGGTTGGATCAACTGATTGGCTTTGCCATGTATATTTTCAGGAGCATTGTCGCAGTCCTTTCTGCTTGCAGAACTGGGGGAGCTGGGTGCATTCATCTGGTGCAAATGGACTGATCGGTGCATGTCCTTTCCTGACCTTAGACATAACTCTTGGCTATACTGTGCCCAGAAGGGAAGTGCTTCATGCTTCCATGCTTCTCTCTCTCTTGTAGGAGGAGTTGCCTTGCTGCGGGCAGCTGCCAAGAACCACGCTCGTGTGACGGTTGTCTGTGACCCTGCAGACTACTCTTCAGTGGCTAACGAGATGAAGGTATCAAAGGACAGAGACACCTCCATGGAAACCAGGCGTCAGCTTGCACTCAAGGTCAGTCGCATCTGCTGACAGTGAAGGGCTAGGCCAGACTCATTTGTCTTTCCCTTATTCATTTCTTTTAAATGCCAAATCCTTCGTAAGTTGACAAGTCTTGCCCATTCTGCCCCTAGGCTTTTACCCACACTGCTCAGTACGATGCGGCCATCTCCGACTACTTCAGGAAAGAGTACAGCAAGGGGGTGTCCCAGCTGCCCCTGAGGTACGGCATGAACCCTCACCAGAGTCCTGCACAGCTCTACACACTGAGGCCTAAACTTCCTCTGACAGGTGAGGCCTAGGCCATGCTGGCCAGCAGGGAGCTCTGGGATAGCCCGGAAGGAAGGTGGTCAGACATGTCTGTCTGATGTCTTTAAAACTGAAATACCTTGCTGTGCCATAGTCCAAGGGATGCCCATGCGTGCCTTTTATTGCCTACTTTATTACTGAATGACATTGGCTTTCCAGTGAAAAGTCGGAGTGTTATGGGATAGAAAAGCTTGTCTGCAGACTCCTACAAGACTTACTGTAGCTCCGCATTCTCTGTTGATGTAAATCTGTGAGGACCCACTGAAGATAGTTTGGGCAAATTTACCTGCTGCACCTCCTACCTGACATCAGCTCTAGAGTCTGGAAAGGAAAACTTGTCATCCTTTGAGAGATTTTGCTCCTTCCCATTTTCCTTATTTAGCACCTTCACTATCTTTTTATGTTCCCATTTACTCTGGCCAGAAACTGAGCTGTTCTTTTTCGTAGGTTTGAATGCTCTTTGTTTTTTTTTTTTTTTCTTGACGTGATGCTTTTGAGCAGAGTTTTACTAGCTTAGTTTTCTGGGGTGCTAGCTCTGCTAATGGTGGCAGTAGGAAGAAATACCAGCCTTAGTCACAAGAGCTTGGGGTACGTTTGGTCTCTCTGCCATTTTGCAGGGTGTGCCACTCATTGCAGCCTTGCTATAGTGAGGGAATCCCAGTTTTGGAGAGGAAGTCTGGCTACTGTTGTTCTTAAGGCTGGCTGTAATATTCCTGAAAATCAAGTCTGCCTTCTGTGTGCAGGCATTGCTCTAGAGAGCAGATGTAAAGCTTTGTATTCGCTGTTGCAGCGTTTCCTTGTATTTCAAGTCCTGGGACGACTTAGGAAGCTTTTCCACTCCTGCACAGGAAGTCGCTTTTCTTGCAAGTCTCTCTCCCAGGTATGGCCGCAGAACAGCATCGTATTCAGCTGCCCTGGCCTTGGAGTATTGCCAAAAGATCCTTTTCCTCCTGTATCCTGAAAGACTCTCAGTCCTTCCATGTCTGTGCAGGCAGTTCTTACTTTTTGCAGTTTTGAGTGTGCCAAGGCAAAAGGTTTGGGAAGCAGATATTCAAAAACTTTACTTCTGGTATGGATTTCTGATTAAAGATCCAGATTAAGCATTTTGCTGAAAGCTTTCCCTTATTTCCTTATGGCTGTGAGTGGTTCTGTTAACTTAAGCTGAGAGACCATGTGCTTAAAGTGTGGCTGGTGCCCGAGTACCTGTTAGGTTCCTTTAGAAAGAGATGGCCGCTGTTCCAAATTGGTGCCAGCCAAAGAACTCGGAGCACAAGGGAGGGAAGGCGGAGTAGGGTGGGGACAGTGTCTTGCTGCAAGGTCATATCAGCAGCTTGTGATAGGGAAGACAACTGCATTTGTTTCTTGAGTCTCAAGCCCGTGCATTCCTCGCAAGACCCTGGAAGCTTTTCAGGGCACCAAAACAGTTACTGGGGAGCTGGAGGCATCTTAAAGGAGCAGTTTTGTAGTGATTTTGATTCTCAATGAGAGAAGTCTCTTCTGCTTGGTCCCCTGACTCTGGGAATAGGGGTCTGCCTGCTTTAATGTGTCTATTTATGTGCTCTGTCTGCAGTGCTGAATGGCTCTCCAGGGTTTATCAACCTGTGTGATGCTCTCAATGCTTGGCAGCTGGTGAAGGAACTCAAGCAGGCATTAGGCATTCCTGCTGCAGCCTCCTTCAAACATGTCAGCCCTGCAGGTAAGGTGGCTCCTTGCTTTTCTCTCTGAACAGACTGTGGCTCTTAGCAGTCCCTGCCACTGTTGCGTCTCCATCCCTTTACTCGTGGTTTTGGGGAAGTCCCAGGGGTTGGGACCAGAAAAAGCTTCTGATTTGAGTGCCCTGGCTTGTATTTCCCACTAGGTGCTGCTGTTGGAATACCACTCAGTGAGGAGGAGGCACAAGTCTGCATGGTGCATGACTTCCACAAGACCCTAACACCCTTAGCATGTGCCTACGCACGCAGCAGAGGTGAGAGGCCCAGGAATAAACCAGCCTGTGCAAAGACCTGAGCTAGTGCTCAACCCTGAACAACATGCTTGGCACTTTGCAGGCTCTTCCCTTTGCAGTGTACTCCTCCTTTTCAGGTTTTTCTCTCTAAGGATCTGATTAATAGGCTAAATGAACTGCCCACCTAACAAATCAAAAATTGCTCTGAAAGTGAGCTGAACTTGAATATTGTTCAAAGGGAGCTAAAAACGTTTTAGATTCCGTTCTCTTTCTGTGATGTATATGGAAGGCCTGTAAAGTGTTTCTATTAATGAAACAAATGTTTGCGGAAATTTGGCTGAGGGATCTGTGGGCAGTCAAACAGCTGTGCTGGTAGCACACTCAGCTTTCTGTTGCAGATGGAGTGCTAGGGAATATTTAGTTGAGCAGAATTGTTTCTTCTCCGTATCTTATGGGGGATTTTTTAAATGCTTTTGTAGTTCAGAGCTCAAAAAAAAGCTTAAAGATAAGTAAACAGAAATTTCTCCCTCTGTTTACCTGAAATACTTTGCGAGTGCTCTCATTGTCTGTGACATTGTAGGAGAATTTGGACAGATTATGGAAAAACAAAGCAAACTTACTTGGTAAGGGAAACACTGGCATGACGTCATTTTTTCACTACTTTAGGGATCACCTTTGATCATTGCGCACAGAAAACCATTGCGTGAACAGTAGAAAAACAAAGCCTTAGAATGGCAATGACTGAAGAATTGAGGATGTTGAGTAGGAAAGCATCAGCGATAGATGCTGAGTGCCATTAATCCTTCACTTTAGCAAAGCACTATGTCATTACAGATAAGATATATATATATTTTTAATTACTGTTAGCTACATTTTTGGGTCTGCTTTCTTACAGAAAAGGGCTGATGGGTGGTATATGCGTTTAAAAACTTGCCTATTTTCCAACCGTCTCCCATCTAAAATATCTTTTTGTACAAACCTTTCCTCTCCTGTGTCCTCTTCCCATCATGGCTACAGCAGAACTGCTAGCCTTAACGGAGGTAGTGATTTCAGAGTTAGAGCTTTGACAAATGCAGTGAAGAAGGAAGAATATCTGAGTTATGGAAAAATTTAAAGGTGCATGTGTTTGAGGTAGGATTTTTCATTCTTGTTATTTTTCTTATGTGGCCTATTTTTCTGCTTTGGGGTTAAATTACCGACTTTTGTGGAAATGAAATGGATTGTAGGAGCAAAGAGTTTTCTTTGTATTATGCTGTAGTTGGATTAGTTACCAGAAAATATGATTTTGCAGGTGCTGATCGGATGTCGTCTTTTGGTGACTTCATAGCTCTGTCTGAGGTCTGCGATTTGGCTACTGCTAAAATTATTTCCAGAGAGGTTAGTCAAACAGCAACAAATCCTTCTGGGGTAAAAGGGAGAATTAGACTGGATGGAGTCGTTTGCTTATAATGGCCATTTTGTTCGAACAATTTGGGAGTTTTGATTTAAGACTGTTGGTCCATTTGCGTAACTCAGTATCAGGGGTACAGAGTTGAGTTTTCTGATACGCTTTCCCTCGTACCAGTTGAAACCGGGCTGCGTGGCAGAGCCTGTGAAACAGCAGTGCTCAAAACGCTTCTTTCTGAGAAATGATTGCAAGCCTCTGTCCCCTGATCAGGCCTCAGGAAGTAAACCCTGATTATGCTGTCACAAGTATCTGATTGAAGAGCTCTAATGGAACAATAGAGGACCCACAGACCTGATGGCTGGCCTCTTGCCCAAGGCAGGAATGCGGATGTAGATTGCTACCTGCCAGTTGATACCAGTTATTTGTAGGCTCAGCCATTTTACCTGCTGCACTTTTAACTTTGCTGGTTTCAACTTTAGCTGACCACATTGCACAAGTCACTACATTTAATGCAGTTAAACAGCTGGGACATACCAGTTAAACAACTGGGACATACCAGCTTTACCAAACACACTCATCCTGTTAGATGTTGCTTACAATCACCTGAGAGGGGAGGAAAGCGCAATGCCAAGACCTATTTCTTGGACATTAAAGACTTTTTTTGTCAAACAAATGAAAGGTCCCATTTGACTGGTTTGTGAGGATAAAATATGGCATGCTATTACTTTAAAAAAAAGTGGAAGGGGGAGGGTGATAAGTACCTGAAAGGAAAATATCATTTTATGGTTCTGATGAATGTAAACTGTTCTTCTCTGTTCTAATGCTGTTAAAATAGTTCTTTTGCAGATACTTTGTATCATCAGGAGTGTCACTGTTGAAAAAATTAAGAAGTTTTTTGTTGTTTGTTTGTTTTAAGGTGTGTTAGGTGGAGAAGTGGGTGTGTGATGTACCAGCAATTTTGTCCTGGAGAGAGAGATTACTTGTTAGTTCTATTATGTTCAAAGGGTTGGTGAGGTGTTTTTTGTTTTGTTTTTTGTTTTTTTAACTCCTACTAAGACCTTATGGAGCTCTACTTTTTCCTGTTTCTAGGTCTGGAACCGACACTGTAGTAGTGCCATTGGTATTGTATGATGTATATAGACCTCTGAGAAGTGGCCGTTAAATGCCTTTCTGGCGATGGCAGGCGGAGTTTTCAGTATTAGCTCTTTTGTTCTTTTTGTCCTGTGGAAGCTGAGATTTGGGTGTGTTGCAGGTATCTGATGGTGTGGTAGCTCCTGGCTATGAGGAGGAAGCTCTCAAAATCCTTGCCAAAAAGAAGAATGGTAGTTACTGTGTCCTCCAGGTTGGTGTTCCTGCTTCGCTCTAACCCTCTGCTTCTCTGCCCATACCTGCTTTCCGCAGATGTTAATATCCAGATAGCTGTGGGGCTGATCCAGGCCTCAGTGCATGGAAGTGTTTCTTGGTCTTTGGCAACTCTTGAGTGAGCTGTAATTCCATCAGCAGTGTCATGACCAGGTTGAGCACTTAAGTGGAGTGTTTTCATAATGCCTTGCTTGGCTTTCAAAGCGATGTGGATTTAAAGTGACCAGATCTGTGGACCAGCAACAGTACTTCAGAGAAACAGTGTTTCTGGGCTATTTCTCTGCTCTCTGCCAGCTTTCTCTCGCTTTCTGCTGCATTTTTCCTCCCAGAATTTTTGTCATCTAAGACAGAATGCCTCAGCGCTGTCATTAGTCTTGAAGATGAGAGGTCATGAGAAGTACATCACTAGGGGAAGCCTTGCCTGTGCATATGTTGTTTGTAGGACAATCTTTAGAGTCAGTGATGAAGACGGCAGCACAGGCATAGTTTAGACCCGGGGATAGCACACCTTTGCATACTGTAACTGTGATGCTTGCTTGTCAAGGAGTATTGAGATGATGCTGTCAAATAAGTGTCTGGTTGCCTTCCTAGTTCTCCCAGTGCTTGTTGGGACTTCAGAATCATCCAGTTCGGGTCAACGTGGGTAACATTATGTAATATTGTCCGAGCAGCCAAACAGCCTGACTGGGAGACAAATGAGCAAAGAAATTGCGTATTCCATTACAGAAAGAAAATCCAAGGCTTAGCTGAGGTTGCGGTTGTAGTGTTACTTACCAAGGGGGCTGTAGAAGATGGCTCAGGTGCTTCAGGCAAACAGGAATGAAATTGCAGACAATCTTGGCAGCTGATTACCTCCTGAATTCAATTAGCTTTACAAGGATGAGGTATTGGTTAAGCCTTTAGCTTCAGGGCCTGTCTGCACAGGGTTGCTAAGGAAAGTTGATCTGAATGAACTTCAACAGATCAGGTAAACCACATAAAGGGTGTGTATGCTGCTATTTAGAATTAGTGGCCTTAATTTAATCTGGTTTATTTCATGTCTTAATAAACTGAACTGGGGCTACAATAATTATAAATAAACCTATGCATATGCAGACCTTAAGGCAATTTAAGAATTCCCCCTTTAAATTTACCCCTTACACTAACATGAATTAACTGTGTTGCATGCTTGTATAGAGATGAGCCCCAAGAGAACGCATCTCTGGAAATAATCACATTCCCTGTTTTCCTTTATGTCAGAAGGGGTTGGGAATTGTACCTTGAGGCACATATGAAGCAACTCGGAAGATTTCTACCTTTCTGTGGAAGACTGCAAGATTGTGTGTGTGTGTGTGTGTGTGTGTGTCCCACAAAGTGGGCATTGCTATGTAAGCATCCAAATGGCATTACCTCTCTCCAGCCTGTAAATGTCCCTTCATGCTTTGAGACCTTGCTGCTCCAATTAATTCTAATTACTTTTGCTCATCTGGCATTGCTTCCTCTTAACAGTTCACTTCTTTTGGATTCCTTATAATGTTTTTTTAACCTGAACTATAAGCTTGTTTTATTAGCCTCTTTGTTGGCTTTTAGATGGATCCTGATTATGAGCCAGATGACAATGAAATTCGAACCCTCTATGGATTGCATCTCATGCAGAAGAGGAACAATGCAGTCATCGACCGGTCGTTGTTCAAGAACATTGTTACAAAAAATAAAAACGTGAGTGTCAAAAGACTGATAAATGAGCTTTAAAGACGGGGAGTGAACTGGTGTGCTTTCTTCAAGGAAGTTAGCACTGTTCTATTTTAAGAGCTCTTGAAACATTTTAATGAGCTTAAATTGGCTTTCAGCAAAGAATGCAGCAAAGCTTCTGGACCAAATAACTTGGGCAAATCAGGGTAGTTTGCCTTTGTTCTGATTCCTTACATGAATAAGAGGAGCTGGACCTTGTGCTTTATCTCTGACTACCAAAAATATTTCTATTCCATATAAATAGGAAGCTACCTTGTTTAACCTCTTATGGTTAGAGAGCCATGTGCTAAGGATCTACTGTGATCTCATTCTGACTCATTGTTTAGTTTTCCCTTTGGTTTACAAGGTATTGTATAAACTCTGGCCTTACTGATGTTGCTCATCCTTTAGAGTTCACATCATCAGAAAGTTATCAGTTATTTCTTCGTCTTGAATCTTGTTTTCGCTTAATAAGCAGATGTTAATGAGCATGTAATTAGTCATGGGTTCAGAAGTAAGTTCAGACATTGTCGTAATGAAAAGTGTTTTTACAGATTACTAATGGAATGCACTTAAAATAATACATAGCGTAGATACTGTAGATGTTACTGCCATTGTAGTCTTGTGCATACTTAAGCATGTATTGAGGTTTTTTGCCTCTGAGCATTTTTGGTGAAAGTGAGCGAATACAGAAGATTTTGCCTGATTAGGCCCAGTGATAGAGCTGTTATGACCTGAGAAGATTGAGTCTTGTCCCTACAAGCTGATGACGTTAGCTGCTAAACCAGTCGTTTGTAACTTTTAATCTAAACACAATTTGTTAGTAATTGAACAAAGCAGGATAGTTTTAGCTATCTTGTTTTCCTCTTGCTATGATATGGTACTTCTGATGGTTTTGGAGATTTGCAGGTCATTAGCCAATTGCAAACCATCCTAGGTCTTGATTGTCAAAGTGGGCTGTTGACAATGGCTTTTGTTGTTTCAGCTGCCTGAGTCTGCTGTCCGAGACCTGATTGTTGCCAGCATCGCTGTCAAATATACCCAGTCCAATTCAGTTTGCTATGCCAAGGATGGGCAGGTAACCAAATCAGATGCCTCTGGGGAGTTGTGCTCTCACAGCCAAGCTGGTCAAAGTGTGATTTTTGTCAGGCATCCCATTTAAAATCACTTAGCATGCAGGAAGCTGGTAAGCAGTTGCGGACAAACTGCCTCAGGCAAAACTATGCAGAGCAGTAGGTAAACCTGTGTCTCTCTTAAGAGACTGCCTCAAAACCCAAACTCAGCAATTTTTTTAAATTGTTTTTGGTTTTTTGAGGGGATTGGCCGTTTAAAGGACGGAGTTGCAAAAATTCTAATGCCTTGAGTCTTTTTTTTTTAAACTACTCTTTCCTGTTATTAGCATTTTTAAGGGCCTGTACATTTGCTGTAGTCTGTATAGAGCCTTAGGACATGACAGTTTTCAAAGCTGCATTTTGACTGACAAATGGTTCTTAGCGGGGTGTTTTTTTTTTGTTTTCATTTGTTTTATGCAAGCAACAATCATTTCCCCCCTCCCCCCACCCCCGGGATATTAGAAGTCTTCTATTCTTTCTGGTTTTTAGAGCTTATGATGGCTGTTGGTAGGGATTAACAGGGGCATTAGAAAATGTGTAGGTGAAATAAGAATCTTGAATTTCAAGAAAATCCTTTCTTTCTAGGTTATCACTAGGTGTTCAATTTAAATAGGTTATCCAAAAGTTGTTATAAATGTACTAAAAATCATATTTTTGCCCAATGGCTCACTCTTGTGTTGCTGTTGTGTAACTGGTCCTCTGCTCTCCATGGCAGCTTTTCTACAGAGCTGGGTTATTTTCTGTAAAATTTTATTTTACAGAAGAAAAAGAAACAAAAATAATGTTTTTGATAATCTTGAGCTTTGGTGCATCATGAAGCAGCCAAATGGGTTAAACAGGCTACCTTCCAGGTACAAAGTGAATGAACTGCAATGCTGTTCTGTTTGCAGTGGTACTCATCTACGTTTGTCAGATTGTTGTTACAGCCTGCAAACGTTGCGGCACTGTCTCATGGTGTTTTCTGGTGTTTGTGTGCTATATAGTTCTTGCAAGCCACGTCCCTGGAGAATAGGCTTTTTCCTTTCTATCTGCTTTGGTTTTTTCCTCTTGCTTTTAAATGGCTCTCTGTCCACAACAGCGTTAGTTCTTGTAGACCCAGAACAAAGGTGTCACTATCTTTGCTGCTCCTTTTCTGTTAATGTAGCGGCAATTTCCCTAGTGCTTTTTGCAAGTCTGGACTTAATGTGGTGCTGCAGCTGTTTCTGAAATGTGTCTGGTAATGCATTTACCATATGGAAGGGAGAAGGCATGAGGGGGGTGAAAAGCAGTGTGGCCAGGTAGGGATTTAACTAGCCTGGCTTCAACAATGTTTTGCTGATTCACAGGGATATATTTTAATTGAACATACATGTGTGTCATGTTGGCTTGTGGTGTGTGGGACAGGAAAGGCCAGGATCAAAGGTCTGTATACTGCACTGAGAAACAAGTGTCTTGTTTTGAACAATAAAGGTCAGCAACCATTGCAATCACTTATTCACGGAGGTGGTAAATCTGTTCTGAGGTCTTTAAATCAAAGTGTAACGTCTTTCTAAAGAGATTGATCACCATCCAAAAATAGCCGAGTGTGGTGCGCTGTAGGTAATGATGTAGGAGCTCTGACAGAAGCTCCCTTCTAGCTTTAAAATGTCTAAAATGCCTCAAGAGACTGTTAAGCGTCGAGAGCATTGCTCTTAAGGTAGAGAAGGAGGAAGCAACAAGGTCTATTGGAAACTCGTCTCGTTACCGTACTGGTTACCTCAGGCTCTTCTTGGTGGTGTGGTGAAGAGCTAACTACTGTTCATATCACCTACCAAGACACGAGAACCAGCTGTATACAGGGGTATTTGGTTGCAAATCAGAGCTACTACAGATTACAACCAGCCAAGGAGAGAGATTTCCAGCTTGTTATGGTTAAAATGTATTTCCAGCATGTGACTTGTTTGGGTTATGTAGGCCAAGCCTAGGAAATCCAGCTTTCTTTCAATTCCACTGCTTTTGGTTTTCCAGGGGATATTTTTACCCTCATACCACCCCTGCTGCTTAGTGAAACTCTTGTATATAGGATATTCAGATTTTTTTGACAGCTTGATTTCATTGGGATCGTGAGTGGATCGGCTGTTCCAGCCAGGGCTGGTGCTCTGTCTTTAAAAAGTCCTAGGAAAGCATGGCGTGGGAGGAAGCATTTATGGTCTTGAGTGTCACTTAATTTGCAGGAAGCCAGCTGCCACTAATTGCAGTAAACACTTTCACTTGTTTTGTCTGCTTTTCAGCACAGGGAAGCCAGACTGTATAACATGTTCACTTACAGTTTTTAATGATGCCATTGTGCTTTAAAATGAACAATTTAAGATTTTTCTCCTCCTTTTTTTTCTCTGCACACAAGGATAAAATTTACCTTACTATTTTCCCCAGTGCTGCAGACATTTGTCAGTTATTGCTATTGTTTGTCTTCCCAATTGCTGGTCCTTTGTTTGGCTTTATAATTCCAAATGTATTCAAGGCTTCTGTTTTCACTTATTACTCAGAGTAAGTCTGAGCAAATCCAGGCCAGTCTGGATCATTTTGTGAGGATCCTTTGGGCATTATGTATCTCATCCACTCCATCCTTTTGCACAGTATTCCAGCAACGGGGCGGGGGGATGTTGAGCTCTCCTGTGAGCTGGAATGTTTCGGTCAAGAAGTTCTCAATTTTCACTCAACAAGCCTTTTTTTTTTTTTTTTTTTTTTTTTTTATGAATTGAATTTCTACCCAACTTGTGTTACTGCCTGCTTTCACTTGAGCCTTAATAGGCTCTGTTTAAGCACTTCTTGATCCTCAGTAGATTAAACTCTAAAAGAAACTTAGCTATTTTTTGTATAGCCATGGGCAAAAAATGGGATGAGGGGGCTTCTTTTTGTTTGTTTTTCTTGTGGAGGATTTTGAGGTTTCAACTGTGTTTTGGTATGGGAGAAAGCTAATGTTTGGGGAAGGAAATGAGGTGTGGGGAGAAACAAAGCGAGGAAGACAGGGAGAGAATAGGTACATTTAGACAGGCCACTGAATAGGGATATCTAGCTACAAGTTTATGGTTTATATTAAGCAGAAATTCAACCTGCTGAACTCTCGGGGGAAAGTCTCTCCTCTTTGGACCAGAAAATCCAGTCTAGACTGAAGAAGTCTTCCGCAGCAGAGTCGCACAGAAACAAATGTTTTTCTAGAAAAAAATGATTTAGCTTTCTCTAAATCCTCACCTTCCCATGAAGTGCGTGTTATCAGCATGTTCCTCCCTGGCTCTCATTATGACTTGCCTTCTAGAACAATGTGGGCTCACTAGGAGGTACCTAGAAGCAGCTGTTGTTTTTTCTCTTGCCTGTTATGCCAATGTAAGAACACTATTCCATGGGTTGCAGATCATATCTTTGCAGATGTGGGGATGCCAGTGAAGAGCCTACAGAGGTTGGACATATGTTGTCCAACTGAAGTGGTAACTAAAATTGCCATTTTGAAATTTTTGAGTATGAGCCAATATTCCGGTTACCCATCTTCTGACAAAATTCAGGTCACAAAATGGTGTTTTAGGCAGCTCAGAGAGAGAAAAGGAGAACACTGTTTTTGGGAAGGGTGATGGGATGCTAGCAGGTAGGAGAGCTTGATTTCTAATGTATGTGCTCATAAAAAGGCTATGTGTGTATGCTTAGGGAAAGAGAGGCGCTGTGCTGCACTGGCCTGGCAACACTCTCTACTACCGTAGCCCTTGCCAGCTGAAGGCCAGGGCTTGCAGCAGACTGGCCAGTTCTGTCACATTAGTGCAAGGCCACAACTTAACAGCAAACCAGATGAAGATGAGATGCCATTCTGTCTGGAAATGGTTGGAGGACATTGCATTTCTGACATTACATCGTATTTCTTTGAAACTTAAGATTTCCTAGCTCTTTTATCAGTAATCTGCCCAATATTCTCCATCCCCAGCTAAGAACTTCTGCCTTAGCCTAACCCAGCTTGCTAGGCCCCCTCTAAGAGCTGCATGACAATTACTGATGTGCAGTGTATGGAGCAACCTCTGGCATTAAGCACTTTTAAGGCCTGTTGTCTCTGCAGGGAGAAAGGAAAAAATTGCACGAGTGAGACTAGGTACCCCCTCCTCCGGCTGGCATTGAGGTCCCTTGAGGGTACCCTGCAAGTCTGAAGGTTAAACAGGGCAGATGTGAGAGCAGAGGTAACGACATCAGGAGTGTATTGGGGGGGGGGGGGGAGGAAGCTGTCACCAGGCCACCAGAAACTTCTCATCTATTTAGTATTTAATATTTACCTCTGTGGTTTATTAAGCACTGAAAGCTGTTCAGTTATAGCTGAGCAGATGATATTAGCAGCCCAAGTTTTTCATTTGCTCCTTTGGGGAAGAGTATCTAGCAGCATGTTTTATGGTTCTGGTAAGGGGTGAAGTCACTATGCCTTGATGAATGAGAAGACGAATGATTCATTCATTTGAGGGCAGCCTTTGACTTATAGCTTTACCATCTGTTGCAGTCTAGCTGAGCTGGAAACTCTGAGGTATTGGCCAGAACCGCTGGCCTCAGCACAGTGTCCCAGGAGCAGTCCCCCACGTGAACAGTCTGGTGAACAGTTCAGCTGTGGATTCATAGGAGGAGGAGGAAATTATGGAAAAGAGTTTTGTTTCCTGACAGATCTCTGGTTGGATCCATGAGCTCTGAAAGCTGTGGAGAAAAGTTACCAGCCCAGGTTTGACAGCTGCGGTAGCTAGATCTAGCGTTTGTGTGCCTGTGAGTCATGCCTCGCATACTGTCATGGCAGAGGCAAGGCTGAGGAGGGGCAGTTTGGAGTTCAAGAGACCCCACCTTGGTCCCTTGCACTTGTGACTGCAGACAGACCATGTTTGCAAGACGGGGATTAGTGGCACGACCCTTCTCCCTTATGAGGCTGAGAGCAAATGCCATCAGTGTTTGCAAGGACCTGAGATGCTGCAAGTACTTCACACAGATGATGTTGATGCTGGAGATTGAGACTGGCATTGCAGTAAACAGTGGACCTGACAGATGAGCGCCTCGTGTCACCAGAGGCAGAGGGACTAGTGGGGACTCTGCGCACTGCAGTGTAGCTTGCCACGGCTCTTCAGGCCTAGCCTTGCTCACAACTAGTGGCAGTCAGTAGTTGTGGTTATGCATTGAGCTGTGTTTGGTCTTGGCTATAGGGGTGCAGACAGAACGCCACAAGCCCTGCAACATTGCCTGGATTGGCTCCTGCCTTGAATTTACTGAGGTGCGAGAGCATGATATGGTGACCCTGATAGTACAGAGTTTCCTGGTCCCTGCGGGGAGGATGAAGCTCTTGCCAGTGCTCTTGCGCTGCCAGCGTCCAGTAACCAAGATGTCCCCAGCCCGATTTACTTTTTCAGCAGCGTCAAAACCAAGGAGTTGTCTTAGACGGTCCAAGTTTGCCCAGACATGGTGCAAGAGCTTGTTTGCGTTGTGCATCAAGCTGTGACAAAGGGCTTTCAGGGTTACGAGACCACCAGGGGCCAAAGAGTCTCTACGTATTTTAAGCTATAGTGTACCTGAAAAATTGACAGAGGTTGAACGTGTCTGGAGAGAACTGGACTCCAAAGAAGGCGGTCAGAAAAAGAGAAGCAAAAGGAAGCAGAGCAAACACCATATTTTATTGAAGCTTCTTCGGGGGAGGGGCGGGGGAGGAATCACCTTTCAGTTCTTGCTGCGTAAGCACTCAGTCTGTTTTACATCAAGCATCAGTCTTATTAAATAAGGGCTGGGGTTAGCAGGCAACTATTTTTAAAATCCCAGACATTCTGGCAGATGGCAGGGTAGGAAGTGTGTTGGCAGCTCCAGGGCCTTGATAATTCAAGTGACGCGATGGTCCTACTGGCTAACCTTCCTGATTGAGAAGTAGATTTACTTTCTTATCAGCCTTGACAGACAAATTGCCCCATAATCCACAACTATCACAGCTGATCTGTTTAAGCTGTGTATGCTGGGCCCACCAGGAAAGATTATGCTCTTTGGGTGGCCCAGGCTCGGACTTGAATCCTCTAGCCAAAGTCCCTTTTCCGAGATCAGGTAGGCAGCTTAGCTTCTCTTAGCAGCCACATTTGTGGCTGTAGCCAACAGGATTTTGTTTTGCCTTAAAAGCCATAATTATATCAGCCTGAGGTTTAAAAATTGATGTCTCAGTTACGGCTGGGGCTCAGATATTGTTTGGATGGATGAGAGGATGTAGTGTTCTCAGTGCCACTGTCAGCTCAGCAGACCCATGGAAGTTACAACTGCAGAGAGCTGTCCCTATAAATGATCTACAGGATTGGAGACACAGGTATTTCCAGAGTCACCCTTGCTGAATTACCTGTGCAAGTTACTCTGTTTCAGTGAGGAGCAGCTAATTTGTAGGAGGTCTTTCCTAATTGCTTGGCTGGAATGCAGCTTTGATTACAATCTGCATGCAGCAACGCATGATCACGCTTTATGTGCACGCTTCAGGTCATAGGTATTGGAGCTGGCCAGCAGTCCCGGATCCACTGCACGCGTCTGGCTGGTGACAAGGCAAACCACTGGTGGCTCCGACACCACCCACGTGTGCTCTCCATGAAGTTTAAAGCAGGTGTGAAGAGAGCAGAGATCTCCAATGCCATTGATCAGTATGTCACTGGAACCATTGGTGAGGTAAGGGCTGAGGAGTTTCCCTGAAGAGTCCAGATTCTGCCAAACAAAGCCAGAAGTGCTGCTAGAAGTACCAGCTGTGGGTGCTATGACCTGGCAAGGCCTCCTCATACCTGGGTTTTCTCTCTCCCACTTCAGCTGTTTTTTTCAGCCCCAGAAAGACCAAGTGAGATTTCATAGCTCACTTCAAAATTGGTCAGAGGGTTGGTTTGAGCTTTGGACCCGGAGACAGTAATAGGTGAGACCAAAGAGTTGGGGGAGCAAGTGGCTTGGGCACAGGACAGTGACTTCTCTAAGGTCATTCAGAGGCTCAGTGACAAAGTGTCCTGGTTTGCCCCTCTGGCATGGCACCCACTGCCCCAGGTGCTGGAACCTGCTCTGCGCTTCCATGTGCGGCATGGTTTCTTCTGACAGTTTCCCTAGCGCTAAGGAAGGGTTAATGTTAGAGTTGATGTTTAAACTTTTGCTTCCTCATCATACCAGCTGTCCTTTCCTTCTTGCACATAGCTGTTTGCCTGTGCGGCGTTTTGAATCCCTCTGACCTCCCTGTTAGAAGCAGTAGTGAGACAAGAAAATAGTATGCCCTTTTTAAGTATTGAAAGTCAAGAGCTGGATTGGGGACTTAGTGAATCATCTCTGTGAGAGCGGTTGCTTGTTTAAGGGGAAAAGAACTGGAGCAGGGGCTGTTTCGGAAGGTGAATCATAAGCCAAGCTGCTGTTTGTCATGTGTGAAGTCATCTACCAGATCCTGTTTGTGTGTGTGTGCTGGCATTTACAGAGCAGCATAGTACAGGCGGGCCAAGCAGAGCATCTTGTAATTAAAGGGGGGAAAAAAAAAATCCTTAACCTGCAGGGGTGAGGAAGGGAAGGACAGAGTTAAAAGGATGCCAAAAAAGCTGACTGTAGTAATGTGTTCCCACCATCACTTGGGATTTTAAAATCCCTTGTATGAAGTTCCCAGTAGCGGAGCTGTGGGAGCAGAAAGCACAGCTGAGCTGGGTGTCAAAGGTTGCAGTCACTTGTCCTTGCATGCTGCTGGCAGAAGCCCGTGCTTTGGGGCTGAGCTCTTTGTTCCATCAGGATGAAGACCTGGTGAAGTGGCAGGCAATGTTTGAAGAGGTGCCCACGCAGCTAACGGAAGCGGAGAAGAAGCAGTGGATTGCCAAGCTGACCGCTGTTTCCCTCAGCTCCGATGCATTCTTCCCTTTTAGGGATAACGTCGACAGAGCTAAACGGGTGAGGTCATGGCAGGGCCAGGATATCAGGGTGACTCCAACGGAACATCTGCACAGCTTGTGCTTTTGTTTAAGTTTTGTGCGGGCTACTAGGGAACAACGGCTCTGCACTGCACTAAGAGTGCTGGCTAGAATAGCACATCCTGGGAGGGATGTTTCTGGTTGTTACTGCTCTCATAGGGGGTAGTAATTATCCAGCCATTGCTCAGTTTGTTGATTAGGGATGAAAAGAACATTGAGGTTTATTAAACTTTAAGAATAACAAGATAAGGCCTATTGCTTCCAGAGGAACCATTTCACTCTTATTGTGGAGCTGTGGAGAGAACTGACTGCTCATGTGAGGTGCTCCCCTGTGAATTGCTTTGGGCAGTGGAGGCCTTTGTTTGTTCAGCGCTTAGTATAGTGGGATTTGATGAAAGACTGGGGCTGCCAGCTCCTTTTCAGGGATACTTTGGTTTTTTCATCCTTTAATCCTTCCACTTATCTTTGTCTTTGTTCAGAGTGGAGTACAGTTCATCGCTGCCCCATCTGGCTCAGCTGCCGACCAGGTTGTGATGGAAGCTTGCAACGAGCTGGGAATAACTCTCATTCACACCAATCTTCGGCTCTTCCATCACTGAATTTGCCGTGACTGTTGTGGTCTCTTTTTGGTCACAGTCTCGCCAGCAGCAGTAACTGGAAGCACCTGCAATTTATGCTTAGCAAGTATTGCATGATGATAAATGAGATCATTCCCTTTTGCTATCAGAGAATGAAGGTGCAAGAAGTTGGCTTCTAATGTAGAAATAAGTCTTTCATGCAAATAAACATAACAGTTCGTAGCTATATGGAGTCTGTTGTCTTATGTCATCCAAATATTTTGCCGCCTCAGGTAAAAAAAAGATTTGATGTAAATTATGTAGTCCCGAGTTTACCAATTTGTTAGAAGGCCTATGGAATGGTATGAAAGCCTGGCTCATGGCCAGCTTCTTAATGAATTGATAAAAATCTAGGTTGTAAACTAGCCCCCTTTTTTGGTTTGTGGTAGCTTTATCTAGATGCTTCTAATCCATTATCCTCTTTTCTTGCAAGGAGAGGGGAGTGGGTCCTTTGTCCAAGGCAATCTCTGGTTCAGTGCTTTGAATCCTGCTCTGGACAAGTGCTTTTGGGTAAAAGAGGCAGGGTCAAATTGCTTTCTCAAAGGTGAAAGACTCACTTCTGCGAGTTTGATAGGCTTGTTCTCATACCCAGAGAGTTCAATTCAGAGTTCAAACATAGGCATCTGGGAAGCATCTTGCCTGAAGCCACTTCCCTTATCCATTGTGCACAATTTGCATTAAGCAGATTTGAACTCTGATGAGAAAAACAAAGCGAAAATCTGGAGCACAGTGAGATGAATAAAGTAACTGCCCAGACACGTTTTTTGCTGGCAATTGCTGTAACTGTTTCAAAAGGATTTTTCTTGGTTCCATTTTATGAAATCTGTTCACTTTTGGCAAGGAGCAGTCCACAGTTTTGCAATAAACACTTCTGTCATGGCTCTGATCTCAGCTGGTACAAGGCAGAAACCCTGCGCTCGCTCCCTTTTGCTCAAGCAATAGCAGAGGCATGTAGATGGACCTGGAAGAGGGGAAAGAAGGGTTACAGCCCTGGCTCTGCTGTTGACTTGGCATGACTGTGGGCATATAGTTTCCCTGTGGTGGAGATGAGTTGCCCGTAGAGTCTGAGGTATGGAGAAGAGCTGCCTGTGTGTACTAGGACTGCATTCTCAGGGTGTGCTACTCCGGTGGAAGTAACAGCAAGTTCTGCAGTGTGCTACACATTGCCAATTTTTGCTTTTTCGTGGAAGCTTCTTTTCATTGTCACGTGGCACACTGAGAAGGCGCACCATTGTCTTTGCCAAGCATTCACATGCATGTGTGCATGCACGTGGGTATGTGCATGCACACTGTTATTACCAGCCTTCTCCATCCTCATCCCAGTGTGTTGATAAATCAATGTATGAGTCTCTTGGCTGGAGCCTGAAGGCTGAACATCTCTAGTCCACTGAGGAGACAGCAGGATCTTAGGAAGAGATGTGCTGGGCTCAGGCTGTTGTGCTGGAACAGGAGGCAGGGGAGGAGGTACAGGGCTGAGAACTGCAGAGGAAGAAGAGGATTTGTTGAGAGCAGGGGCCTCTGCTGAGCTATTTGGAGAGAGGTGGCTGGTGCAGCAAGGCCTGAGCAGAGAGCTTTGTGCACTAGCAATATCCTTCCTCGCAGTGCCTTGCTGTGTGGTGAGGAGAGCAGTTGTGAGAACTGGGAGGGGGTAAGTGGAGCCTGCAGTCCACGTTTGTGTGCTCCAGGTGGCACTGTGGTAGGTGCAAGCTGAAAACCATCGCAAACTAGTGCTGGCTGCCAACAGGCCTATTCACCATGTCAGGGAGCTGAGGCCACAACTCATGCGTTGCCTGTGGAGAGGAGAGTGCTCAGGAGCTCCTGCCTGTGTGGGACATGTGTCTGGGCAAGGAGGACCCTTTGGGACTCATCTGAGATGCCTTGGAGGCACTCACCACTTCCTCACCTTGCTGAATTTATCTGCGTAACAGCCTTAGGCCAGGCAGCAAACACAGTGGTGGTGTTCAAAAGCTATTGGAGCCCCAGCCAGAACTGCATGCCTGAGAAGATGTTCTCAGACAGCCACAAGAGGCACGTTCTCTTTCCATGGTCTTTGCAGTCACTGTGAGTTTCTTGAGACAAGGAGTGCCAGCTCTGGTGGGGTTTAGAGGCCCTGTGTGAGCCCCTGTCCTTGGCATCACGCGCTCCTGGCATGCTAACGCAGCTCTGTGGTGCTAGGAAGAGTTGCAAGTGAGCGTGTGCCAAGCAAAAGCAAGTCTCTTCTGCAAACGCTGCCTGCCTTTGCTCCTCCTTTTCAGGTTCAGCTCGAAGGGGCATCTTTGGTCCCTGCCAGAGATCCAGTAGCGCTGCTAATTCTTCACGGTTTCAGACTGCCATGCTGCTGCTTCTTCCTGGGCAACACCACGCAGTGCTGGAGCTAAAACAGCCTCATCCTCCATGCAGACGGAGGCTGTCCCCAGAGATGGTCTAGGCTGGGGGAACACGGTCTTGCGCCTTGACGTGCCTGGAGGCTGGGAACTGGGGCTGAAAGGTAAGTACTGGACTTCTCTACTTTTGTTCTCTTGTCTTCCCCAGCAAAAAGCATGAAGTTGTTCCTTGACCTGCACTCCTGCCTGTTTTAGCTAGACCGGTTTAAAGTGAGCAAAGCAAAGAGGGTTTAAATACTTCCTGGGGGATGTGAGCAGTTGAACGGATTGTAATCTACATGCTGTTTCTTCTTTAATGCTTTCATTCCACTTCCTCCTTTTGCCCTCCTCATGTCTTTAGGTACTGCTCAGGAGTTACTGTGCACTCAGCTTTGCTGTTGTTATGGCCTGAAAGGGAGCCTTCCCCTCTCTTGCTTTCTTTTCTGAACTCTACAGTAGGTTATTTCCAAGGCGGTGAATTAGTCAGGACAGGCTAGAGAGGAGTCTGCTTTTTGGGCACAGAGTAAGACGGTGACCCAAAATAAAAATGGTGCATTGCATTATGGCTCATTTGTTGGCTGTGTTAACCCCAGCTCTGGCAGATCCAATTGCTTTTTGTGCCGTTACTTTCCATGGAGAATCAGTGTTTGGAATCTTCCCCCTTGTTATTAGCCTGCATTTTACAAGGTGGATTTCAGACTCTTTTCTTCCACTGTTCTTCCATTCTTTACATGTCTTTTCTGTCACCCTTTTGATTGTAGCTGGTACATTCCATCATAATCTGCTGTCAGAGTCCCTCAGGAATCTGTTAGCCTGTTCTTTACCCATATCTTCTAAAGCACTGGTGAAAACAGAGATTGGTAATAAACATCTGGCCGGCTCCTGTTCTGATTTATTCCTGTTTATCATTTACTATTTGTTTGCTGTCCTTGAGGCACTGCTCAGTCTACTGATGTAAGTTAATAGGTACTAACCTTCCAGGTGAGATTTCTGCATGAGATGCTAGTAAATGTCTAACTAAGTAGATGGTATCTGTCCAGGGCATTTGTGGGCTTTGTTACTTGAGGAGCTGAGTAACTTGCAGTCCTCTATGTGCGCAACATCTTACAGCATCCACAGAAGGATGCTCTTATCTCCTGCTGTGCCAGTGGGGCCCTGAGATAAGGTGACGTACAAAAGTCATGCAGAGGTGGGGAATTGTACCTGAGCATCCCATGTCCCCAGCAAAATGCTCTTGGCTACTCTGCCTTGCTTGTCCAACTCTTGTCACTAAGGCTGTTGTGACAATTTCAACTAGCCGGAAGCCTCCTCCTCAGAGGAAGCTGTCCGTGTGCGAAGCCCAGCACTTGAGTGGCTCCTATTCCGGACAAGAGCCGTGGGAGCGTGCAGGACGGGAACCAGTGGCTCAGACTGCCACTCTCTGCTGCACGGTGAGGTTAAACCAGGAGCTGCTGCTTTTAAGTCACTGAGAGAAGTACTGAAGGTGTGATCCAGTTCCTGCGGGTAGAAGGTCCTTGCTGGCAATTGGGCTAGAAGCGCTCTGAGCTTTCCCTAAATGCAGCAGGCCAGATGAGTGATTCTTTGTAAGGGAGCGGCTGTGCATATCTGTTATAGTTCCTTATGAGGTGTTCTGATCCCTTGCTAAGAGTTGAATGAATGACTTTTCCCTTTGATATTTGCAGTGATTAAGAGCTAACAGCAGAGCTCTGCTTAGTATCTGTTTTCCGTAGCAAAGGGCACATCTCTTTTCACAGGGAGATAGCTCTGGTCCCCTCAATTGATGTTTTTTGAAGAGCAGGCTGCTAATAAGCTCTGTTTTGCACCATTGTCATATGGCTTCTTGCCCCTGGCAGGTCCCATGCTGGCAGAATGAGAACAGCTTCCAAAAGTGTGCAGGTAAACGGCGGGCAGGATGGAATCGCTCTCAGCTTTCAACGTGTGAAGCAAAAGAAAATCCTGTTGTGGATCTGTGGAGCGAGTAGCAGGAGATTTTTTTTTTTCTCTCAGCCACCAAGGGCTCCTAGCTAGAGTGCAGGATTCTGATTCTGGTTGTCGCCTGACAAGATTTAGCTCAAACTGAAGCTCTGCATTAGCCAAGAAGACAAACCAGGTAGAGATATTCCTCCTTCTGCTTTGGAAAAGAATGGCCCAAAGGCTAGACTGTCTTTTAAATGCTGCTAGGCTTGACGTGGCTGTGAGTGCTTGTTTGGCCAAGAGCACAGGACCTCTGGAAGCTCCCTGCTGTCCAGGGCAGATGCTTTCCTCATCGCTTCTAGCTAGGAAGAGCACAGAGCTGCCCCTGCCCGAAGAAGGGGGCTTGCGTACTCCCTAGGCAGAAAGGGTGAGAGCTGACATGGGCCAGTGGGCAGAGGAGTAACCCGCTTCCCACAGCCAGGGCAGCCCAACCCTCCCTGGACCATAACTTGCATGAGGCAGTGTTAATTATCTTTGTATTCAAGTGGCCTACAGCTATAAATTAACCTTGTTCTTTAAGGTCCAGTTGCTGTTTTTGTCGCCACTTTATGCAAGAGGGCCTAGGTGTGAAGCATGGACACTTTGAAAAACCTTGGCTTCTTGTGTTGCTGATCGTTTCCAGAAGAAACACGGTTGATACTTTGGGTTGCCCAGAGTTTCTGCTGTCTCTGTGCTGTACTCTGCTAATGGTTATCAAGCGTAGCTGAAAATAAGAGCTTTGGCTGAATGACAAAAATAGTCAGCATTATACCAGTAAGTAGTAAGCAGAATTTCTATCAGCAATGTAAACCCTTACGTTTCAAGGCACGGACAAGCCCCCTACAGAGAGCTTAGGCAAATGCATTGTTTAAAGCACTTTATCCCATAACCCTTACTGCGGGGAGAGGGAAGGGTTTTTGTTGCTATTATAAGTGATGTGACATTAAAATGAGGCGATTAGATGGACTGTGACTTCGATTCAGTTGGGCAACTCCTGTGTGTCTGTGAAGTGAATTACTGAAGTCATTTTGCTGCTAAGCTGGATATTTGCATTTGGTCTCTGGCCCACTGTATTTATCCTCACTTGGAAAAGAGACATTAATAGAATCTAGTTTAACAGGAAATTATTTTTCTGTGTCTTAGGCTAAACCATTTTTAGTTCTCATGTATTTTAGGTACTCGTTTGGCTCTTGAACATTGCTTGGATTGAACTGATTTCTACTGCAATCATTTTACTATTTGCCAATGTTTTGGTTGCTCTGTAGATAGCAATCTGTGAAAACAACTGCCGTGTGTGTTTCTCATGTCAAGAAGCCAAATTCTATTTTCATGCTATGCTTTATTCAATCTGGAGAAATTCATTGACTTGAGTAATACAGCGTTTTTGTAGCCAAGAGAGGAATACGGTTTGAAGAATCATGACAGGAACCTTTAATGTGCTATATTTGCAAGTGTTGCACAGTTTTTTTGCAGAGCTGGTAGCATAAGCTAAAAGGTCTTATAGTGCTAGTTGTGTTCGTTGTAACCAGCAGTAGCTTTGCTTTAAAAAAGGTTTTGAAGGGGGTTTCAGTTAGCTTTTTTTTTTTTTTGTCATCCCTATGTGCAAGGTAGAAACACAGTACCCTTGAAATGAGTCTGTGCCTGCATGTTAGGGAGTATGTATGTATGTCTTTGTATATAGGCTCCCTCTGTTTTGTTTTGTTTTTGTTTTCAGATTTTCTGCTGCAGAGGTGACTGAAGGATTTCTTTGGGCCCAGGGTGCGCTCACTAGTGTCTAAATCACCTCAGTTCTGGCTTTTATTTCCGTTTACCATGTTGCAGATGCAGATAGAACAGCTGAGATTTGAAAGCAGGGTGAAGTACAATCTGTAAACCCTTTAGATGGTCACATATATTATCCTCCATCAAATGATTGCAGAGAGGGATGAAGTCTGATCTTCCCCCAAATCTTTGGAGGCAAGGCATGGTGCAGGGTCTCAGTGCCCCAGCATCAATTATTTTGAGCCCCAGCATCAATTTTGACCTCTAGGGGAGTCAGTGGCTCCCAGAACAGTTAATTTTTGAACACATCCACCTTCAAGCATGGGGGTGGCCTCACTAGCATGGGCAGCTCAAATGCTTAAAATCAAGCATGCTCTCAGTGCTTAAGTATCTGGCTGGATTGAGGACCATCTCTTTGCCTCTGTTCGTGTCCAGAACTGGGATATTTTCTTTTCCCTCCCCCCTCCTCTTTCTTCCACCTATTCCTGCAAAGCTGTCTATCTGGCTCTTGCAGCGTGGCATACATACTCAGAGGGTCTCTGTGCTCTACTGGGGCATGGGGGACATCTGGAAGTCTTTAATTAACAAACATTCTCTTGAGGTTTACTTCGTGCTTCAGAGAGATGTTTGTTCCATCTTGTTTCAAGGCAATGTTACTCCAGATCAGAATAAATGTCTTCTTCCTAGATTCCACGGTAGCAAAGAGAATCACTTAAACTACATATCTGGTTTGTAAATCTTTTTATTAAAAGAGTTGTTTTTTTCCTTTCCACAGTAGTAAAGCTTTGGCACTTACAGTATAAAAATAATCACTGATCATAATTACACCAAATTCCTCTTTGTCAACTGCATACTAAGTGTCTTCAATACATTTTATTCCCATATAAAAACACTTGAAGGTCAGGGGAACGAAACTGATAAATAACAGTATGAGATACAAAGATACAGCTAGAAAAATACTAGGATCATTGAGAAAGAATTAGGACTGTGCATAGTTTAAGTATCACAGTGATGGGTTTTGCTGTTCCTATCTTATTGCTGGCTGCACGCTTATGTGAAAGCAGAAGTGTTTGGTGGACTTTCCTATCTCTAAACTTCAGTAATGTCATTCTCAGTTTTTGTTTGCATGGTATGGGAACCTTTAATTTCTACATCCCCTCCCTCCCCCATAATATTTTGATTCCCCCACCAATTTTTGATTCTGTGTCTCCCCACTTTTTTCTTTAGATTTGAAAATACTGACTGGTATTGAACACTTTGAGCAAAAACAAGGCAATATACACTGTTATCAATCATGAGAAAAGTCTGAAACACTCCAAGAGTGGCGCTTGGAGAAGCTGTGAGTTGAGCTTAAGCTGGGAAAATGGCTCCGAAGCAAAGGGCCATTTTGAAAGATGCAGTTTGCTAGCATCACTCCAGTTTGGATGGTAAATCTTGGCAGATAGGTATCTATACTTTGGTTTGTCTGTTGCCATTGCCGCAAGAAGTCTTGCTGGATGTTACTTTCCCCGTGGATGTTGTGTGTCTGCCTGTACATCTAGGGGCATGAAACACTCAATTGGGCAGTTGACGTTCTGTCGAGAGGGAAGGAAATCAGTTAGTGCTCTGTCCTGTTAGGGCAGACACTCTCGTGTTGTGGTTTTAACTGAGAATTGTTGCCAGCCCGTGTAGCTGTTTGGCTTTTTCATCATAAAGCATGCAGCTGGTTTACAGCAACAAGACAACTAGGAAATAACTCCATGCACTACCACCTCAGCCAGAGCATGCAGGCACATCCCATCTCTAGTCAACAACAGCCTCAAAAGTTCTGCTAAGGTGAACAGTGGTGAACACCATCCTTAGAACTGTGAGCTCGAGATTCAGCCCTTTGCTGCACAAAGGGATGGTTTGCTGGATCAATGGTTATCATGCACTTCTGAGTGAATAGAAAGCTGCACGCTGCTCTGACCCCTTGAGCCTTACACAGACCCCACAGATTTGTGCTATAGACCAGACTGACAGTAAGGGAGGGCCGAGAGGGAAAGTATACTCACAGTGTTTGTAGCCTGGTGGTATCTCTGTGTAAACTGTGTGTAGGTATGGCCAGCAGAGCCTTCAGGGGCCACCTCCACGCTGGGTCTGCGGCAGTTGTCACAACGCCAGCCCTAGAGAAACAGCAGGCACGTGCACTGGTCAGACTGTGCTGCTGAAGATTGCCCAGGGGATCCCATCTGCCGGTATTCATACATGCGGGTACGACTCTACCGACACCAGTGAGGTTACTCCCATTTTATACCACGGAGACACAACTCCTGAGTCCATGTCCCTCTAAGTGCTTAAAGCTCCCATGTTAATTACTTCTCCTACTATATATGAGCCTGTTTTGGCCAGAAGACACCATGTGACGTGAAACCCAACAGTCTTAAGACTGTCCTCCAACACAGCCTCCTGTCCCCATTCCCAGCGTGCAGCATGCCAAGTCCCTCCTGCTTACCTGCTGTCCTCCATAACAAGTACAGGAGCAGATAGCCCCAAAGTATTCCTTCTGCCACTGCTCTCCTACTTGGTACATTTTTCCGTCGTCATAGCACGTGGTCTCATCTGTCAAGAAACGGGCACAGCTCAGTTGCGTGGTCTATGCTTGGCTTTAAGCATTAGTGGTGCAACGTGGTGCTCAGAACAGGAGTCTCAGCCCCAGCTTTCTCCCTTTTGGCCAGAGGCACTGACTGGCCGGGGGAACAGCAGTCATTTTTATAGCTGTCTAGACGCTTTGAGGTAGAAGATGAGGGTATTTGCCTGACAAGAGCAATAGCCTGACAAGAGCAATACAGTTTCATTTATATTGAGACAACTAGAGAGGATCTTCAGGTGACAGGCCCTGCAGAAGTGGCCTGTGTTATTCATTAGGGTAATCTACACCACCTAGTGTGCCAACACAGCCCTCTCTTGTGGCTCCAGGGCCAAAAGGCAGATGCAGAGTAGGCTGTGACCTTAGCTAACAAAAGAGGGTTGTTTTTTTAAGCTAGGGAACATGAGTTTCATGCCTCCAGCTCCCACAAGAACAGATTCAATCCATCTCTCCAAAAACATGAATCGGACATGTTGCGTCTCTGCTCGCTGCCAATATGAATGGGAACAGCCAGGAGAGGCTGACGCTTCCTGCACGGGAGCTCAATTAAATTAACATCCAAAAGTGACTTACGAGGTTCACACTTGAATTCTCCCTTTCCATTTCCAAGGCAGGTGCAGCTCATCATCTGGCCATTCTCCCCCTGCCGGTCCCACTTCTCCCCAATCTTGTAGTTTACACCGTTATCATGGCACCACTCTGGAGAAGGCAGAGGAAGAAGAAGCCAGGAGTTATCCCACACGCTGCAGTGACTAGCAGGAGGAAAACGGCTTTGTCGTCTCAGGAACCAGCAGGAGGGCAGGAGAAGGAATCTTTTGAACTTATGTAAGTCCCAGGGAGGAAATGTGTTGCTGCTGGAAGTGGGTTCAACTGCTGCAACATTTAACTAACTGGTGAGGACTGGGGAATGGGTAGAGACTCTTAAGAAAGGACTAAGTGGAATGTGACAAAGGCTGGGGTGGGGAGGAGGGCTGGCTAATGGGAGGAGGGAGACAGATAAAGGAATTTAATAGACCTGGGGCAGGAAGAGAGAGAAAAATACATTAAATGCTCCTTTTTTATGAGCAAATACTCAGTAATACTATATCACAGAGCCCATAACACAATGGGTAAGTCATGTGTATTGAACAAAGAAATGAAATTATTAGTCCTGGAAAAAAAGTGTCTTCTCTGCAGTCACTCCTCTGAGCCTATGTAAATTGCAGAAATGCCCTCTTTACTTACCTCTGTGATTTAGAAGCACAACTTAAACTGGATATGTGTTGCATTAACCACTCAATTGCTGACTTTTGTTCTGTCCCTTTACATGGGAGCCTGAAATTTTTCCACATAAATCACAGCCCTGTGCAAACTAAAACTTAATGCTGTTGCAGCGGGGTTGCCTCCCTGACGGGGTTGCCTCCTTGACGGAGCTTCAAAGAAACACTAAGAAAATTAGGAAACAGGTTCTGCAAGATGCTTTGCTAAGGCTGTCTGCAATGCAAAACAGACTTTGGACTTGCTCTTATATTCACTGATATCCGTGCAAGTTCTGTCTGGCCTGCTACAGTGATGTATATAATGAGGAGACAAAGATTCAACCATAATTCAATAGTCAACGCTGTCATCCTAAATAACTTCTCAGATTCTTTCTTTTAGGCATCTAGTCTATCTCACTTCTGCACGTTACCCAGACTTACCTGGCAAGGCTAGGGAAAATAAGAGAAACATTTAGCTTTGGTGAAAAAGTCATTGCATACAAATACAATAGTGATTGCTGATGCAATGAATTTGCCGTTACTAGATAAGCTGCATAGCTCAGAAGTAACTAAAGTTTTCCATCACTGTCAGTGATGGAAAAACACCAGTCTGGTTTAAAAAACCTAAGAGCCTGCATTCATTTGCTTCATGTTTGGATCAGATTGGCTCTATCAAACATGCTATTAGTGCTCAGGGAGATTAGAGATGGAGATGGATGGTGTAAAGCAAGCTACTCACTAGAAGAATCGCATCTGAAATGACCACTGCCAAAGCCTAAACACTGGCACCAGAGTTTAAAGCCAGTTTCAGATAATCGCTCCCATTCTTCGCCAATGGAATAGAAGGAGCCAGTGTAAGTATCATAGCAGGTGTCATCAGCTGGCTGGTTTAGTCCCTCAGACACTGGAAAGGAAAGAGAAGAAACAGTCATTAAACACAGCAATAGCAAACAACTAAAAGACAGAACAGTTTTCTCTATGTGCGTTTTTTTTTTTTTCCTTACAATATTCTGGTAGTAATGGAGCTACCCCATAGGCATATACTTGATGGCTCTGTCAGCAGTTCAGACTCCCTGTGATTTATTTTCCATTTGCATGTGTCAGAGCAGTTGAATGATAAAAACCTGATATGAAGACTATTTTCATTTTGATTTGCCAAGTTTCAAGCAAGTGTGAGTTCTTGGCTTTTGCTGCTGAAGAGCAGCAATCTGACTTGGCCTGCTTTTAAGAGAGAAGTGTGCTGTGAGATGCTGGGGAATGAATTAGGGCTAGTGGGTGCAGATGCACTTATGGGGGCAGTTCAGACTTTAGCTCCCAGCAAGAGGGTAGAGGAAGAAGGAGGCCTTGCACAGCCATACTGTAGGATAGTCAGATTTCCCTCCTTGGGTGTGTGCATTGATTGGAAAGTGAGTGTTTTCAGTGTATAATGATCAGTGTGAAATGAATTAATGCTCTCGGTTCAGTTTGTGACAGATATGAGGCAACTGCATTGCTGGAAGGTGGGAACAACCTTGTTTCCCAAGGAGGCAGGGGCAATAGGGGGTCTGTGTGGAGAAGCTTACTGCACAAAGCAAATCATTAGCTTTTCACTTCTTCTCCCATCCTGCCCTCCCACTCTTTTTAACCTCAAAATACACAATGCAAGGAGGAAGGAGAGGAAAAAAGAGATGTTGAGCAGATTCCCTGTGCTGGTAAGAGCAAAGCCTAGATCCTGCAGGGTGTGGGTGTGGGGGCTCTGGACTTTCCAGCTGTGGCAAGCACTGCCTCTCACCACAAGGACTTGTGGTTGGTCATATGGTGCCCTAAGTGCTGCCTGTCTGTGCTTAATCAGCATCTCTACAGACAGCCTGCCCTGCTGCTGGGCCTTCAGGATGGCTTGTGGTGCTGCTGGTTACTTGCTGGTGGATAACCAACACAGAACCAGCAGCAAATGCCTGACAAGAAGATGTAGAAGCTAAGCTGGCCACCATTGTCTTTCCATATGCATGATGTGCTATTGTGACAGCAGGTCTTCACCACTAGGCAGCAATCTGTGCCACCAGCATGACCTAGACTTCTTTCAAGAGCAGCAAATACCAAATCTCTTACTAGCTCTTGGACACTGACCCTAGAGGAGTATGTGGAGCCTCAAAGCACAGTCTTCATGATTAGGCAACAGACCAGAACAGCTCTAGTCACACCACCAGTGTGGCACAGTTATCTGAGACCAGCAGACCTCACATATCGCTTGGCCCAGTTGCCTGCTCTGAACTTTCCATGTCTGGAGAAGTTTCCTTTCTGAACTATCCCCAAGCTTGGGAACCAGGTTACTTTGGGTAAGAGGAAGGAGGCAGGGACAGTAAAGGTTCACGTTGACCCTACACAGCTTTTACCTACCAGTATTGCCAACTGTGACCACCTCCTCCAGCACCTTTTGTTTCCGGTGATCTTTCAGGGCTTCCACTATGATGTTGTAGGTGGCCCCTCTCGTAAGGCCAGTGAGCGTAGCACTAGAGGAAGTGCCAGGAACCCTGAACTGCAATGACAGGCAATGCTAAGTCACCAGAGAGGGAGGTATGATTACTCTTTAGCTTGCAACCCAATCACAGGAAAGACAGGCTGTTCAAGTTGACTGCTACGGAGTATACAATGCCAGCCCATTCCTGTTATATGTCTTGGGATTTTCAAACAACACTGAGTTAAACTTGAGTGCCCTGGACGGGGTTCTGGAAGGGATGTTATCATCTCCATTTTAAGAGCCGAGAGAGAAACCAAGGCAGAAAAGGAAGAGCTAAGGGTGTCTTTGGCCTGGAGGAGCTACACCTCAGCCTTTGAAACCTCTAGAGTGAACTCCCAGTTGTCTCCTTGACTGACCCTTTCCATGGTGAAATGTTGATACAGACAGCATTTCCAGGGCTTTGTCTTTTGGTGGTTTTATCCAGTAGCCCCCTCCATGAATGAGAGGGGCATTTAATCTTCCTGCTCTTTCAGCTACATGTTAATAAGACTTTTAAAGACAACTCCAACTGCCCTCCCCTTAATACAACAAAGGACTGGAATCCCAAGAGACATCAGCTACCGCAGGTGAGTCTAACACCATATCTGTACTGAGAAAGACAGTTCAGTTACCTGTAAAGTATCTTCATCCTGGCTGACTGGCTGACATGAGATGATGTATTCTGAGCTCTCCAGCAACGGCCTCCAAGAGATGGTTGTCTGAGAAAGGGCTTCTTGACCTGTGGTATCGTTGCGCCTGGGCCCACGAGAGTGAGGGTATGAAGGTTCAACGATGATTGGCACTTGGTACCCAGGGATTTCAATTGTTTCATCTACATTTGGTGGTTGCCGTCTTGACCCAGGCCTAAGTGGAGTTGCTGTAGTGGGTACAGGCCGTCTGTAGCCATGCTCCTCAAAGAAGACTTGCTGACCCTGGTGTCCTATTGTCTGTGGGTGCCCAGAGGTGCCTGGAAGTTGGATACCATTTCCATTGTCATACCTATTGTTTGTGAGGTAAGGGGTCCCCTCGTCAATGGAAGGCACGTCGAGAATGTCAGGTTGGTTGGGATGCGGCCTGGTAATCAACGTGGGAAGCTCATCTAGCCAAAGAAAGGTTAGAAGCCATAAAGCAAAGCATGGTCAATTAAACAGCTGGAGTGAAGGCTGTGCACCACTCCAAGCATTGAAGATTAGCAATTCTTCCAAGATGCAACACACTTTTTATGATCTTATAGTGACTATTGTGAAGGTAACGTTTTCTATCTATACATACATTTATATGTGTTATATAAATATATATGTATATCATATGAAGGCATAAGAAGTGTGTTGGTATGAAATTTTCATACAGCCGAGCAAGATTTGAACACCGCACCCCAAAGAAGCCACTGATGCTCAAACTGAGAAGAAGGCTTATAATTGCTAGAGATATTCACAAGTTATCAATTTAAGAAAAATCACTAGTGTGCAGTAAGAGACCTGCTCCTAGATCCCATTCGGATCTCCAGCTCATTTTTTGCTCGCCACAGCTATCTCAGTCTCATACTGCCGAAGAGGGCTGAACAGAAGTAAAAAAAATGTAGCGGGCAATAAATTAATGGATCCTGCTTTTGATACCGTCATGAGCTAGAAGAAAATGCGAACGTTAAATTAAGTATCCCGGCAAGAAAAACACCAAGCATATTGTTCTGTTCCTAGTGTCTAAATGCAGCCAAACATGATTCAAATAATTTAGGAATCTTACCTCCTGCATTCTAGAAACAATTCTCTTTACAAAGCCTATTATTTGACCCATAAGAAAAAGTCTGTAGTTTAATGGCGTGAACAGGACATTTTAAATATTATTTTAGTCCCGAGACTGTACTCCCCAAGGGGAAGACATCATCTCCTGTTGGCACACAACAGTCCAGTGCTTTATTTTACCTGTCCTTTTTCTGCCAATCAATGGTTCACTCTTTTGATTGTTCTTCACAGCAATGATGTAGATGATATATTCAGTTCCTGGTTCCAAACCTAGGGAAGGAGGATATAAAACAACCTTGTATTTGAGCGTGTGCACTGGGGGAGTCTAATTACAAAACGAAGTGACAGTGAGCTCAGAGAAAGACAAAGCTTTTTTCCTTTATTGTGGTTTCTAATGCCAGACGGTGGGTTTATGAGTACACGTATCCTACAAATACAATGCATTTCTCTAATCAGATCAACTATCGGATTAAAAAAAAAAAAAAAATTCACAGATGTTTCTTTCTATTGCCACCACAGCTGTCATTCACTCAAGCAAAAAGCCCCTGACCAGTCACATATACTGAAGATTCAGTGTGGTCTGTGTCTGCAGCATCCCCAATTCCAGCTGACATGGTCAGATTTCAATCTGTTCTGAGGAGCAGGGGGGCTAGACTACTCTTGTACTGTCCCAAAAGCAAAGCATGAACAAAGCTGGGCTTTCGTACTGTATGTGTGGGGGATTGCTTCAGTCCCTTCTCTGCAGTGGTACTGTCCTTTGCCATTCCTGCTCAGCTGCATGCCTGGCATGTTTGGACTAGGTAAGAGGGCTGGAGGTGTTCTGAGGATGGAACTTCCTACTTCTTATTACTTGCTTGTTCCTATTTAGGAGGAGAAACACAAGCTCTGCAAAGTCTTCTCCTCAACAGTACTAAGATCCAAACTGCATGTAGGCATACCTGCCTCTCATTCTGCCTTCAATCCCACATGTGATCATAAAAGAAAAGCAACTCCCAAGTTTAAGAGATTCAGGTGAAGATCTCCCAAACAAAGCACAGACACGTACCAGTAATAGTAGCCTCTGTGGTGCTGGGCCGAGGGCGAGGCAGAAGCTCCTTGGGCGGTGAGCCAGGTTTCTCATATCTGATGATATAGCCTGTGATCTTGGCTCGAGGAGGCTGCCAAGTAGCCAGAAGGGAGTTGCTTGTGGTTGTGAGGAAGCGCAGGTTAGAAGGAGCATCAATAGCTAAGTGAAAACAAAAGCAAAAAAAAGTCAAATGCAGTAAAGGCATACATATCCTTTACCCAGACTGCTTCTTCTGGGACCAAGGTCACCTTTTTAAAATTCAGGAGGAGAAGATACTGCTGTAAGTCACAGTGAGTAACATATGTGATCAGATGCAAGGATATGTACATATTCTGCCTGACCATATGCGATTACTGTGCATTAGCATGAGCAGAAAAGACAGACAATATCATTACCAGTGGAGGCATCAATCACTACTGGGGAACTGCGTGCGTTCTCATTCAGAGTGTAAAGGTAGATCTTGTAGTCATTGCCAGGTTGCAAGCCTGAAATTGAAGTTGAAATGTAAATGTTAGCTTTTCCTTGCAAAACCAGTACATGGCAATGTACTGATAGCTGCTATAGTTGTTACTGCTGAAGGTTTGTTTTTTTTTTTTTTTTTGTATATGTTGTAAAATTAGTCTGAGGAAGCCACCTAAAAGGGGCATCCGAATGTCTTTCAACAACAACTTCTTGGAGATTAGACTTAATGACTCAGACATGTTTCCCACCTTTTACTCCTGTATTATTTCTCATAAAGGAAATAATATTACAAAGCAAGAACCCACTGCATCTTCTGATATCACTCCAGAAACACCTGCCTGCAGAAGCACCTCACCTACCCGTGATAGTGTAAGTCCTAACATCAGGGCTGATAGTCCTTTGAATGGGGGTCTGGCCACTCGCTGGGACGGCATCAACTTGGAAGCCAGTGATGGTCTCGGTCTTGGTTCTCCAGGTAATGGTGATGGTTGTCTCAGTGGCATCTGTCACACGGGCCCTGCGGGGGGGACTGACATCTGCACAAGAAGGAAAAGGTCTCCTGTCAGTACTTTGGGCATGGTGAATCCTACCAATGTAGTTTGTAAAGGCCTTTGTTAGAGCTTTGTATAGAGTCTTGCTCTTGACATGGCCCATTTGATCTCTGCCTCTGGGCCCCTGCACCCAGCACAGTACCAACTGGTCATTCGTGGAGTGTCACTGCTTACTTTCAAGAGTAGTGACCACCCCCTGGGCTGGTCGGCTGGTCAGAGAGTCCTTCAGGGCATAGACACTCACTTCATACTTGGTTGCCACCTAGAACAGACAAAGTTACACCGTGTTACAAGAAGGACCCGACCCAGTAGGAACTATTCCTACCGTCGTTCGGTGTTTGGTGGACCCACATTCCTTGGTCACCAGTTACTGAAGTATGAAACCTTGAAACAATCCAAATCAGTGAAGGATTAATTCAACTTCCAGTAAGCAAGTGAATATGGGCCCCGATGAACAATGCTCTCAATAAGACTAGTACTGCACATGTGTGCACTCAGGACCAAGTTTGTTTTTCATCCCAAAATTTTGGGATCTCTGAGCTTCGAAGTTGATTATTCAGAAAAAGATGATTTATATCCTGGTTTTCCTGGGGATAACGGAAGCAGTCTGCTATGATAAGGTATTCTTGCTGTGAAGAAAAGAGAATGGTGGAAATTGCAGCTTTATGCAAGGTCTTTAGTCCTTGACTGCATCAGACCAGGAGTCCACTTAGATTAGAGTGCATTTGAAGGCTTATTTTTGAAAGTGATTCACACAACTCCTTAAAAACAGATCAGCAGCTTTAAGATAGCAGGAAACAAAAGCAGTGATTTTCAGCTTTTCCCATGTAGGGACTTCTGAAGTGTTTCCAGTGGAGAAAGATGGCTATACAGCAAATTTAAGCCTACTGACAAAAGACCCAAATTTTTTTACTTAAATTTTGCAAGTATCTTAGAAACATACTGCCTGAGCAATAGATTGCCAGAGCTTCCTGTATAACAGCTTGAAAACCACTGCATTAGGTCATTTTATCTGACCTCTTTCGTGAAAGATGGGCAAAAGCATTTCACTGGGTTACTGTTGATTTTGAACCCGATGATTGGCATTTGATTAAGGCATCCAGTCTCTCCTAAATGAGGAAAGGGAAGAATGCAGATTCAGCAAGCCAATTCCTTGTCTTGTAACAGCTGTGATAACACTTAGTTATGGCTGACAACTAGACAGACTTCAACCAGAGAGCCAGACCCCTAGGAGCTGTAATGATCTACTCCAGCTGAGGTTCCCGACCCAGGAATTTTAAATTGCTTCAGGTTTTCCTAGTATTTCTTTCCCACAACACATTCTGCATTATACAAGGAAAAGAGTTACCATTAATCCAGATACAACAGCAGATGTACTATCTGGAGAAAGGTTGATTTCTTTCATAGGACCAGTCTTTTCTTTGGGATTCACTCTAACTCGGTAGCCAGTGAGACGAACATTCGGTGCATTCCAGTTGACTGTAAGACTGGTGGGAGTTACCTGAGTAAACTTCAGGTTTGTTGGAGGAGGAATTGCTGTAAAAATCAGGGTTGGCACATGGTTAGTTTGAAGACGACAGTCTCAGCTAAAGCAATATTCTCTCCTGAATGTGAAATAGTTCTAGGCCTGAAATACGTGGGCAGGGAAGTGGTGTGCCATCTCCGACTACGGGCAAAAGGCACTGTGGAAGTGGACAAGGTATTCAGGAGGACAGCCTCTAATCTGTGGTAACACTTTTCTGCAGAAATAAGGAGATCTTCACGTTTCAAGGCTGAAGTAGGTGAGTAACACTACTTGCTGTGATATAAGGCAAAGGCTCTGGGGGGTGATTACATCTGTAACAGGCCAGTCTGTTCTAGTTGTTCTGCCTCTCTCTGTTCTTCACTGCAAAACTAACAGTTTAGTCCTGCTTCACTTGCCTATCTCTGTTGATTTCTATAATGTGATTGTTGATTTACAAAAGTAAGTAGGAAGCAGGCTCAGGAATTGCAAGGAGGGTATAAAAATACTGCCAAATGCAGAGGGGAAGCATTTTACAGCCACTTAATACAAGTGTAAATTACTACACAGAGAGCAAGGCAATGGAAAAGCAGAGCTATAGTGGCCATAAGACTCATCACATAAGAGTCTGGTCATGAGCTAGTACATCTGATACCTTTAAAAACAACTGCTTGTGTTAAAAAATAAATTGAATAAAGTCCATTGAAACATTTTCTTGCCTTACTGCTTGTAATCCTCAGGCTGTAAACAGGGAAGAAGGTATATATACAGATATATGCATACACACACACACACACACATATATCTATCTATTTTACGACAGTGCCTACTATTAGCATGTTGCTGTGAAGTTTTCTAATTTTGTAGAGTGGAAATACAAGACAGTTCTCCCTTGCTTTGCTCAAACAGAGCTCAATCCAAAGCCCATGAAAGTCAGTGGAAAGACTTAAGTGACTTCAAACACGCTTTTGAACAGGCCCACAAAGGGTAAACCACAGAGAGTGGGTTTGAAAAATTATTATTTGCATGCCTGGCAAGTAGTTAGCCAGCTCAGTTTCAATCATTTCAGCACTTTGGTTTAGTTTAGTACAGCAATCTGTACACTAGAAACAGCCATCTCCATTGTGTGCCTGGAATTATAGCGCCAAGTTTTCATCCACAAAGGAACAGGAGAACTTTATCACAAAGGTGCTACCGAGACATGTCTGGCAGTGCTGGAAGGTTGGCCATGAACTTCATATTGCTGGCAGTGTTTCTATCTCAAGGAATAGTTTCCTTTTCCTTTTTCACAAAGGAATTTTGAACGCTGAGTTGGATCTGACTGGTACATAAGGGAGCTCACTCTCCAGAATGGGGCATGCCCTTATCTTCTTGAGGAGGTGATGTGAATGGCAGAGTGTGGGCATGCAGACCGGGCTGTGGTCCTTCGGGCAGTGACAGCGAAGGATCAAAAGGCTCTGTGGGAACTGAGGGTTAAGCAGTCTCCTAGCCCTTCACGCTTTTTTTTTTTTTTTGGTTCCAGCCAACAGAGAGGACCCTGAGGGAATTAAAGCTGCCCTGGTATCTGTTGCTGGTAACTCACCCTGCTCACAGGTCCCCCATACCCTAAAGACAAGGTGTGGTGGAAATCTTTTCACCCTAAGTTAGGCTCTCCGACTAGGAGCTGACGTTACCGATCCACTTGAGGACGCGGAGGAGGATGTAAGATAACATCCCTCCTTTCTGTGGAGTCTGCTCCTCCAGTCCTACTCTCTCTCCTGCAGTCCCCATCTTCCCTAACGCGTACATAGGCTGACTTCACCAGCGGCCAGCTCTCCAGCACAACTAAGCTGTCTCTCAAGAGCAACCACATCCCCTTGGCTGCCCCGGGGGCTTCCCCGGGGCTGAGCACCAGTTGCGCATGGAAGCACACTTTACCCACCAGGGCAGAAGCTACTGCTGCCATGGCCTGCTGGGTGGTGTAGTTAAAGGTGTACCTGTGGACTGGGTCCCAGTGAGGGGCAGGCTCTCCATGTCATCGTATATGGCAACGATATTGATAGTGTACTCAGAACCTGGCCTGAGGCCATGTAGCTCAGCAGTGTCTTCTTCGCCACCTGGGGCCGGCAATAGCTCATGGATTCCATCCTCAGGGCTTGAGTAGGTCACCCTGTACCTGGTGACTTGCCCCTGCGGGCTTTCCCAAGCAATTTTGATGGAATCAACATCCACCTCAGTGAATGTTAGTCCTTTAGGGCGGTCAATGTCTGTTAGGCAAATTAACGGTAAGAGGTTAAGTGATACAAAGCAGGTTGTAGGCGAGGAAAAAAAAAAAAAGCATTTCTATTACATGCAAAGCAGTTTTTTTGGTTTTGTGTGGGAGAGGGGTACTTGATTCTCCTCTGTGCTGCACCTTGCACACATGCTTACACCTGTGCGGAGTAAGCTTGAGAGTTTGCGCGTGCCAGATAGCAGGAAGGCAATCCTGGCCTTGTCAAAACTGATAGGACTTGCACTACTGCCTGCAAAGCAGCCAGGGCCCAGACCTCTACCTACATCTGTGCCCCCTTGGCTCTGCAGCCCCTTTTACACTACTCTAGCAGGATCAAGTCACATTCAAGTAGCCAAGAGAAAAAAAATATATAGCCATTTGAAGACCTGTTTCTACTACCAGAGCCAGCTCCTAGTGCAAGAGGCAACCAGACAAACCACCTGACTGGGTAAGTTCAGATACCTGCTGTATTTGCCTTTTACTGTTGTAAGCTGCTGTGCAAAGTGCCAGTCCAAGGAGAACCAGTCCCGCTATTTTCTTTCATGAATTATATCCAATTAACACACTTATCAGGAAAGCAAATTACTTCATATAATTTAAAATTTTAACACAGTTAGAAGTGGAACAACTTTTCAGCTTTGTAATGAGCGCACAGGGATTGTCCACAAGTGCAAGTGGGTCGTACACACACCTCCTAGTTAGATTGATTCACTGGAGTTGTCTAGCAAGATTGGAGCTCAGTGCTAGACGGCAAGGTAAGTGAGCCTTGCTCCAAAGAAGTCTAGCATGGCTACCATGGAGCTATACCCATTTGTTACACAAAATGGGAGGATCTGGCATATCATTTTTATATGGGATCCAAATTACGCTTTTCTCAAAGATTCCAACTTTTTATTTGCCACGTTATGTTAGTTCTACATTCTTTAGTTGGCAAAGGTGATTTTTTTTGTCCACGAATTTGTTTGCCTTGAAATTGATGTGACTATCTTTTCCCATCTCTGCAAAGCGCCAGAGAAGGTCCTTTTGCCTTTAGTACAATTCTGTAATTAGCTGAGGATCAGCTGTGGTTTCTGAATACAAGCCTGAGCAAGGGAATAACGTGCACAGAAATCCCTACCCCAGGGGTGTCCTTGGAAAAGGCGCTTTACATTAGAGACATCCCTCCGACTTGCATGTTCCCTCTTGCCTCTTTTTTGTGCCCAGAGGAGTACTGTTGTTCTGTACAGGGAAGTATGGCGATTCAAGGGCCGAGTTCTGCCTTCCTTCGCAGTGCCCACTCTCAAGTTCTCGATAGCTCAGGCAGTTTTTCCCATTCCCTTGCACAGGACAAGTGCTCCCAAACCCAATCCAGCCCTTTAACAGGAAGGGGATAAAAATCACCTTTGCCACCCAGCTCCAGAAGGGAGATCTTTGCACATTTTTCCACTGATTGGCTGAAGGCAAATAAAACTTGAAAAGACTTTGCAGCTTTAGTGAAAGAAAATCAAAAGCACAGCATTTTGGGGGTGGGAAATTGCGTTTTGCCAGTGATCTGGGGGAGAGGGACTGCATTTTTGCCAGCGTCTGCAATTTAGGTGCACGGTACTTATCACAGAGCAGGACACCTTGCACTCTCCTGGAAACTAGGCACCTGCTACTTGCTGTCACTGAGGATCCGATACCACATGGTAGATTTGGACATCAATAGATAACATTGCTTTGTTACTGTGAAGTGAAATACATACTGGTGACGGCTGTCTCAACCAAGGGGAGGCTCTCTCCGTTCTGATTCTGAGCGTAGACACTGACCATATACTCAACTGTGGGCTGCAGGCCTTCAATAGTGACTTGCGTTTGATCTGGCAGGAAAGAACAACATCGGCTTAATTTGGAACAAGGATAACATTAGGTCTTGGTGCCCTGGGCCTCCTCTAGCAAGCAAGTTACAGATAGTTGTGAGGAGAAAAGAGGCTGTGGAGAAAACCCCCTCAAAAAGCCTGTGTTGGACAGCAGAAGACTAAATCATAAGCGAAGCAGTTCTTGTTGCAAGACTCTGGTGCCACCCAGCCACACAGGGGAGTCCTAGAAAACTATCACTCTGGTGCCACCCAGCCACACAGGGGAGTCCTAGAAAACTATCACAGGGGCCTCGCTCAGCATGCAAGTTCTTTGGCAAAAGGCATAACTGAGTCGGTGACTAGGGAAAACCTGGGGCACTTGCAATTCTGTTCAGATACTGCACCATGAGCACAGCGTTTTTTAAGGCCCTTCAATGCTGTCAGTTGTATTTTTACACCTTTAAGGCCTTATCCCTTGTGCAGAAAGAAACAGTACAACTTTCTCTCCTCCTCCAAGCTTGCAGAGGGGAGAGAAGGCAACCCTGACAGGCTGTTCCATGTTTTACCTTGGAAATGCATGAACTGTTCCCTGTTTTTATTTGTGTGGGCCTCTTCAGCTGGACTAAGCTACAGAGCACTGGCCTCTAAGTGACCCTGAATAAGAGGCCTGTGTGAGCCATTTCATGATGAAATGTCATTAAGATGACTTAGAGTTGACCCCTCTGGTTTAACTTCTGCTTGTACTATGCCTCTCTGGCAGTGTAGGACAAGAGATCTGCAATTTGTACCTGCTCAAAGGCTCCACAGCTAAAAGGGCAGGTTAATACAGTAGGAAGGAAGGGAAAAAGCAAAACAAACAAACCCAGGAGGACCTTCATTTTCTGGGATAGGATTGAACATTAACCCAACTGCATCAGCAGTTAGGCGTCCCTGAGCGCTAGCCTCAGCAAATTCACAAAACCAACTGAAAACGTTCCCATAAGCAAACTGAGAACTGGCTGGCAGATCCTTTAAGGTAACAAGGTCAAGCTTGTAGCATGGACTCAGTCACATACACTACCAAGTCACTCTCAGAAGGATTTCTGAGGAAGTTTTGTTGGATGCCAGAAAATCCCAGGGTGCTCCCTTGAAATTCAAGTGCCTCTTGGAGACACTGAGATTGCAGAGAGTGAAGCCTTGCAGCAGAGCTGCCTCACAGAAACGTGAGCCTTATAGGGCAAAAATTTGCCCTAGCTTCTCCTGGATGGGACCCTACTGAAGTCAGGAGGATGACAAAGAAGGTATGGTAGGAGAATTTGGTTTAGAGTATATGCCTAGCACTTGATAGTGCTATTTTTAGCTGCCATGTCTTGGACTCATTACAGACCTGAGGAAGGATGTAACATATTCTTACCTGGAGGAACATTTTTAGTTTTTGTGGGCCCATGTCCTTTCTTGGGGACAGCTGTTACCCGATATCCCGTGACTGGGGATGTTGAAGGCAGCCATCTGACACTGATACTGTTGTCCTGGACATCGGTTACTTGCATCTGGGATGGTGTGTCTATTTCTGGGCAGCAAAAATAAGCTTTGTGAGTATGCATGCTAGAGGAAATCCTGCCTTCTCTCTGGAGGTGTTACTCCAGCTGAATCTTATTCTGCTCTTCCTTTTCTAAGCAGTGCTTCTTTGAAGGGAAAAGAAAAAAAAAAACAACCCACCACCCACACACCTGCTGCTATTTATCCTACTAGCCCACTGCAAAATGGCCTTAACTATGATGTGTGAATGACTGACCTCATATCAAGGTCAGCTGAGGATTTATGTTGTTGTTTTAAAGGCTATCAAATGCCTTTGTCTACAGCTATAACAGGAGTAGAGTTAGGCCCTATCCAGACCACGAGTGAAAAGATGGTCCTGAAGTTAGAAAGTCAGGTCTCTTCAGGATTAGATAATATGAGAGTACACCGGAAGCACCAAAGAGCTGAATCAGCAGTAACCCCTGCTATGAGAGACCAACAGGATTTCCACTCTGCAATGAACAGCCAAATAGTGCTTGTATCTCCAGTGGACTCCAGAGAGTCTCCCTCCTCCAAAAGTCCAAGTCCATGATCCCCTTCTGTGTCATATTAGCAGGCTGGGCCACCACGACATGCAACTCCACTAAAAATGATGG
Source organism: Struthio camelus (assembly GCF_040807025.1). Taxonomy (NCBI): domain Eukaryota; kingdom Metazoa; phylum Chordata; class Aves; order Struthioniformes; family Struthionidae; genus Struthio; species Struthio camelus. The sequence continues at coordinate 5,001,846 of NC_090947.1, read as the reverse complement.
GCTAACAACACAGCCCATGACTTCTAAAAGAAACCAAGGATCAGTGATACAGCTTTATGGGGTTAAGCCAACACATAGCAGCGTGGGAGTTTTGTTGGTCTTGTTTTGGTTCATTGTTTGTTTGCTTTTGTTCCCCCTCCACCCTCGCGGTCTCACCTGTTTTGTAGGTGACCGTGACTGGCTTGCTGCTGGCAGGGCTGTCTCCACGGCCAGTTACCGCATACACAGTGATGGTGTAGTCAACGCCAGGTTTGAGGCCACTGATGGTAGCAGTGGACATGGTGCCAGGCACTGTAAACTCCTGCACAGGACTACTTCCACCTAGGGAGGGCAGAAAAAGCAGTGTTAATAGATATCTTCATTTTACACATTTTCTATTATTACAAAAAACAAGATAGTCCTATATCTGCTATGTCAAAGAAAGGATCCCATTGATTTCAGTGGATCTTGGGTCAAAGTCTTTTTCAGTCTGTTCCCAGGAACAAACAAAATACACAGAACCACCACTACAGTGACTGAAGTACGCTAGATGCGGTCATTCTTTTTGGTAGATAAAAGTGATTTGTTTTACCCATACTTCAAGGTCTTCTCCAGATGTGCTGCAAGGACCTCACAGCCCTGAAGTTATTTTGTCTACTGCAAACTTGCTTTTGCTATTTTCTGTGACTTTCAAATGGCCTCAGAATAGAGCTTGTAGTCAACGACTGGCAATAGCAGCCTGCCCTCACCTGTTTCACCATAAGTGATCCGGTAGTATCTGACTGTCACTGCAGGAGCATCCCAGGAAATCACAAGGCTGGTTGGGCTTGTGGGGGTGACTTCTAGGTCCCTTGGAACATCAGACACTAGAAAAACGGAATTGAGAAAGAGTTTTAACAGTTAACGTACACCAGCTACGTTCTACCTATCATACTGTGCTCTTCTGCTATTCAGCTGTCTTCGTACTAGCCCACGCACACAGCTCTCGGTGTGTCTGATACGGACATATCTGGTTAAAAACCAACAGGCCTCTGACTAGATTCAATGGAAAAAAATTCTGCCGATCCCAAGCTCCATCAGCCTGATCTGGAAGTGGCATGGGTCCTCCCACCTCACTCTGGATCAGGCCCTCCCTCAATATCAAAGGTGCTTTCTTCATGAGCAGAATTTCACCAGCTAGAAGGGAAGAACTGCTTTAACAGCAACTGCTTTGCTAGAGGAGACCCCAAACCCCCAAGGCAACTTTTTGCCAGCCTTTCCTCAGGGCTTACCTGTTGTTTGCTGGCCGACCAAAGGCACGCTCTCCTCCCTGCCGTTGATGGCGACGATGCTGACCACGTACTCAGTTCCTGGGAGCAGGTTGGTAAGGGTGATGGAGTTCCGAGAAGGGGGCACGCGGTCCTCCTTGGGCCTGCCAGCACCATGCTCTGGGTGATACCGGATTTTATAGCCCGTAATGGTGGCACGAGGAGCAATCCAGTGGACAGTAAAGGAGTTGGCGGTTATATCCGAGAAGTCAAGGCCAGTGGGGGAATCAAGACCTGGGTATTTCAAAGAGATGAGAGACTGAGCTCAACTGAACTACCGGTCAGCATCATCTCACTGCGCTGCCATATTGCATTAAGCTTAGCATCACGACAGTGCCAGGTCTTAACCCAAATGCTATTCAGCTGTGCAACTAAACACATATGCATTCAGGATCAAATAGAGATATAAACAAGCACTGGGACACAAATGCAGGAAGTAACGTAAGGTAATTTTGGTCTACGTCTGGAGTCCTCTCTAAATCAGCAGCCTGGCAGGTTTTAATGTTTGCTCACGTACAGACACCACCCAAGCATAGTATAAAACAAACCCATGACCAGCATGCTATTTCTGCGACAAATACGCTATTTCCGTTGCACAGTTATGAAACTGCAGGGAGACACAGTGACGGATATGTTATGGCCAAGCCTCAGAATACGCAGAAAGCCCTTTGGAGAACGAATGGCAAGGCCCTCCTTAGGCTTGTTCTTCGGCAAATATGGTTGGTACAGTCACACTGAGGTCTACAATGCCCATTTAAAACCAACAGAAGATCTGGCCTTCAGACATAATGAGATATGAGATTTGCCAGTGCTTTTCAGGATGTGAATTTACACTGCTGTTTGGCGTCTGGTTGATGACCCGCCAACAAGGTGACAATACACAGCAAGAAGAGCAAAGTCACCTTAATGGACACATAATGGATGACATTAAGGGCTAATGTATCTCAGGCTGAGTCTGACTACCTGTTTTCTGGATTCCAGACAAAGGTGCACTCTCATGTTGCTCAGAAACACTGTAGACTCTCACCAGATACTCAGTACCAGGCAGCAGATCTGTGGAGTTCAAGTACAACGATTTAGATACATTTCTTTGCAGCTCTACTAATGGCTGGAAGTTTCTTGAAAACCAACGCAGTTTTAACTGTATTTCTTAAGGAGTCGAGAATCAAGTTTTGCTTGATAGAAAATCTGAGCCTCAAAGATAGTCAGAAATTTAAATCAATTTATTTTGGGGCCTTTGGATTGCTTGCAATGTTTTAGCCTGAAGTAAGGAGCATGGTATCCTGTATCTCTGCTACAGAGCTGGTCCACTATTCTGAAAGCGGGTCTCTCACTCAACCAACCTGGTTTCTAGGATGGGGGAAAAAAACTTCAGCAAAACACAGCTTTTACACCAGCAAGAGCAAATTAATGCCAACTTTTTGAAAAATGTCAGAATCTTGTTGCCGTGTCCTCTAAGGTTCCAAATAGTATTTATTTTTCTGGTCCTAAACATACAGAGTCAAAGGAGCAATGACCTTTTGCATATTCTGATCCTTTCCCTGGACCTCTGCACTGCAAGTCCTTGACATTTTTGTCAAACGAGGTGAGTAATATCTATTTACTCTTAATACCTAACCAGGCTGTAAATCAAAGTAATTGCCCCACAGCCTGACTCACCACTGTCCTTGGACTGACAGGAAAACCTTACTGTGGTTTGGTTTTAACTTGGTTAAAGCAAATGGCCAAACACCACTTCGTGTAAATTTGTATGAGGCTATTTCAACAGAAGCTTAGATAGCTGAGAATTTCAGTTATACTGAGTATAACTGCAGTTATACTCACACAAAGCAGTTTTTCTTTTGCCTCATCTTATGTCATGTCTCCAGCCAGGAATTCCCTCTCGGTTTGGAATACCCAGTAAATACATTCATATTGACCCTGGTATCCCACCTCCCAGTTCATGTCCCATTTGCAGCCAGGAAAGCTGCACTTGCCCATTTTATTTCCTGATGCTATAATGTACCATCATGCACTTTTTTTTTTTTTAAATAAATGTCATATAGCTGATACAAACAAGGGAGAAGAGCTAATACCCTATGGACCAGGGCTGCATTAAGATGGGTCTTATATTTGTTGGCTTACATATATATATAGCCTTCTTACTTGTTAAAATCACCATGTTGTCTGAGGGTGAAATTGTCAGCTCTGCAACATCTTCCTCCTTCTTCACAGGTGAGTAGCGCACCAAGAAACTGCTCAGCACGATGGAAGTTGGTGGGGTCCAAGTCACTCGCATAGCATCAGGCCCCACATTAGTGAAGCGGAGATCAGTAGGAGCAGGCACAGCTACATAGCAAAGAACAAATATATATCAACTTTCTTCTCCTAGGTAAAAGTTGAACAAGATGTAGGTGCAGGGAATCACCAGAGAAGCTATCTATCTCATGCATAACAGACTACTGTGTCAGATCCATGCAAACAGGGCTTCTAAACTACGTTTGGTTCTGCTACAGTTAGAGAAAAATGTCTGTACTACTGTCAGGCTCCTTTAACCTCTTGGCAATTCCCGATACTTTAAATATGCCCTGTGGGATCAATTTGAAAACAAGGTAGCAAGCTTCAGTAACGTGCTCCTTGCAGCTGGATTTCACATTACAGATGCGGAGCCAAGAGAGGCTTAAAGTTGCCATACAGCAGCTCACAGATGGAAAAGTCGGCTTGTCTAGAATTCATACATGCACACACAGAAGAGAGGGTACATCACTAATTTCCTATGACTCTACTTCTACTTGTATCGGAGGATTTACAGCCTCAGGATTCAAACACAATAGGGTTTCATGCAAGAACCAGTTCTCAGCTCGCCTTCTGCCCATGCACTACTGAGACCCTTGACGGTGTGACATGGCTGTCAATGGCATGTACTCAGGGAGTGGTGTTTCATCTGCACCTTTGAGGGCATTGTGGAAAGAGTGGGGCCACCGCTGAAACAGACTGCTAGCAGTTCAGACAGCTTAGCCAGCCGTCAAGGCTAGGGATAGACTGCAGGGTGTCTGCTGAACTGCCTCCACCCTTTGGCGCTCTTACTTTGGGGAAATCACAATTTGAAAGTCTAGCGATAATATAGCTCAAATTTCAAACTTTGACTCCAGCTGGATCCCAGAAAGTCTGAATAGCCGAACATGATGAGCCTGGCAGATCTGCAGCCATTTGCAGTACTAAAATGCCACAAATTAGGCAACTGAGCAGTGCATATCCATCCCCAGCTGCAGTTTAGAAACAAGAGTGAGCTAGGTCTGTCCACCTTTGCCCAGTGGGGGCCCAATTCCTCTTTGGACAAAGCCCTGTCATCCCGACAGCTAGTGACAGCATGAAACACCGTCCATGTCACAAAACACAGAAGTTTTCAAAATTCACCCGTTTGCTGTGTCAGAGTGGTAGGGGCGCTCTCTCCGCCATTAATGAGTGTGATTACACTGATGTCGTAATCAATGCCCGGCTCCAAGCCTGTGACTGTGTAGTATCCTACTGAGGAGTCCACAAAATCTTCAAAAATAGGGACACTTTCTCCTGCCGCAACTACTGTGATGCGGTAACCAATAATGGTGGAGGCATTTAACGGGGTCCACCTCAGGCCGATGCTCGAGTCAGTTATGTCAACAAAGCTTAGGTCAGTGAGTTGGGGCACCTCTAATGAGTTAAAGAGCAAAGGGGAAAGGCAAAGACATACAGGGGCAAAAGAAAGACAAGGGAGAAAAAAGCAGTGGTCATCACTATTAACATTGACGAAACTTTAGAAGCAATTGCGGTGATATGCAGAATTTCTCTGGGGCTTAGGGGAAAAGGGGTTTTCCTGTTGCTCTCTCTGTTATATCCTTCTATGCGATCCCCAGCTGCCTCCCAGTGCAGACAGAGGCTGAAACCCAGATCCCCTGAGACAGCACACTTCCCGCTTTAGATGCACAAACGTTGCAAAGGCCTAAAGCAAGCTAGGCACTTAACTTGCATCCAATTTACTTTGAGCGACGATGAGATAAAGACCTATCGTTTTCTGAGGAACATATAAAAGGAAAAGAGGTACTGATTTTTTTTGCCGGTGAGAAAATAAAAGAAAAAAATAAGAACCTTTTCTTGCCCATAACACAGGAGTAAAACAATCTCCTCTCATTCACTCCCTTGAATTTTTATCTTGTTCAAATGTTGGGTTTAACTTTTATCATTTCAGTCTTCAAAATATCAACCCATTTGAAGTGGCTAAACTGGCCTAGACCCTCAGCTGGTGAGAACCCTTGTGAAGCTTCAGCTAAGACAATCCAGGAGCCAAGTTATTTACACTTAACTTGGCAAAAGTCTCAAGTCCCAGTAACGGCTTGAGGATCTGGCTCAGAGTTCCTCAAGTTCTACTTACCACTAACTGCTGCAGTATATGTGGTAAAAAGATGATCTAGAATAGTGAGTAATAAAACACTTTCTTCAAAAAATGGTTAAAAGTCATGTTTAGATTATGAATACTCCATAAGAAAGTCACAACATCCCCATATTCAGAGGTCATGCCCAGCACGTGACATGGCCAAGAAGCTGGATTTCTCAGCTAAACTTTTCAAAATCTCAAAGCTGAGCCACTGAATTAGGATACTCTTTACTAACCTTTTAAATATTGCCTAAATTTCTGCATGGCAAACATGCACAGCTGTGACTGTTTTTCCAATGGCTATTATTTCTATAGCAAAGCTGTTCTTTTCCTGCATGTTAGGACCAACAGAACTGGGGGAGGGCGTTAGCTGCGTCTTTAATCTACAACGGCCAAACCCTCAGATGCTCAAGTCAATAAATTTGTATTGATTGAAGCTACAGGATTTGGCTGTGTAACTTCAGCAGGGTGATCCTGAAATCAGGGGGAAGAAATGGGTACTCTTCCCCGCTCAGGATCAGATACCAATAGGTGAGTCAAAGATGGAAGACTCGGTATCTAGTCTTTTGGATCACTACAAGTTAGCTTGAAAAGGAATTACGGGATAGTAATATTGCAAAAGATTGATAGTGATTACATTCTGTTTTAATGCCCTGCTGTGAATTTTTTTTTTTTTTTTAACAGAATAAATGCCCAAAATGCTAATTTTCTGTAAAATGACCGTTTATCCACATGGAACGCTTGTATCATATCACCTTTAAAGAGTGCTAAAAGCCAGAGACATACATTTTTAGCTCTTTTTCCCCTACCAGACAATGAGGAAGGGTTAAAGCTATCACTGCTTTAATTATGCAGTATCACAGTATTAGTACTCCCACAGGGAGCATACAGCACCTCAGTGAAGCACAGAAATTTTAAAGCAGCGTTATAAGAGCAAGCAAACACGATAGCTGGCATCATTTCAGGGCTGAGCAGGAATAAAAACAAACAATGCCCTCACAAAGGAAAATGAAATCAGACCATCTGGGGAAGATGGACATTAATTTTGCTACCGTGGCTACAAAAGGAGTTTCTGCAGTCATCTGAGCATGTAGTGCGAGGAAACACATACCGCTCGTGTCCCAGAAGTGCGATGGAGATGGACCTTTCTATCTCAGCTCTCCTCAACTTGGGCTGAGGTGATCTTCTGCCATTGTTTGCTGCCGCAAGTTCTGTTTTACTTGTCTCCCACTCATACCCCACTTTCCTACTTCCCACGAGCACTGGCTCGGCTTCAGATGCTGGGGCACTGCAAAGCCAGGCCAGATCTCTCACTCTCCAGCTCGGTGTATTGATATGACTGATCCATCCTCCTGACACACCCTGTCTATGGACTGACAGTGTAGGCTGTCCACGCAGAGAAGTAAGGGGTATAGACTGCTCTGTCAGTCCCTGGCACGTAGCTATTCTGCTTCTTGAGATTAAACGTGACGTTTAAGCCTTCTACTAGACTAACAGGAGTTCTGCAGTGCAGAGCTCTCTTGCTCAGCAATTTGTCTTCGAGTGGCTGAAAACTGCTGCTCATCCTTTTGTTACCTTGTGTGATGGTTTTAGAGATGGGGGTGCTCTCCTGGTTGTCCTTGACTGAGTAAACGCTGACGTTGTACTCCACACCAGGGCTCAGGTTTTCAAAGGTGCAGGAGGTCTGATCCGCACCTACTACCTCCTCCAAGGTATAACCCTGCTGCCCACTGGTAGGAACAGTGGTAACTCGGTACCCACTGATGCCTGAAAGAGAGACATCCAGTATGCAGTATCCCATGCTGTATTTATTTACATTAGGTAATATAAACAACTGAAGGAAACATATTACACTTAAAAAGGAGGTTTGCCACCCTGAGCCCAGCAGGCAAGAGGTTGCTTTGCCAAGCACCCTGAAACAAGTTTCCCAAGAGGCAGCCACACCACTCCCACAGCATTATTTTCCATCCCTCTGAAACTTGACCAAGCGGAAAATCTAGTGACACAAGTTAAGAAAAGATGCATCTACTGGCTGAGAGTGGGGTTTTCAAAAACTTTCAATACTTGTCATGGAAGTCAATTGTTCAGCTCCTATCAGCTTCCATGGAAGAAGAGTTTATCTTGAATTCTTTCAGAAATCCCAAGCTTAATTTCAATGGCATGAACCTCATTCTTCACTGCCAGAAATGTTTTTGGTCTATTTTGCTTTCCTTTCTTGGACTATTGTTAAACCAGTGGGGATATTTGAAGAAATCCTTGAAATCCCTAAAACAGCTGAAGTATTTAAACACATTCATACTCCAAAATACCATTCTATATGGAAGGTAAAGCATAAAGAGTCCTACTGCAACCTATATTTAACTGCAAATTATATCCTTAGATAGATCCAAAAATATTTGCTTTCTTTTTCTCTGAAGTGACTCAGTGGGAAACTTCCCACAAACAGCTGCTTAATGAACTGCAAGGCACCGTAAAGTAAATTTTACCATTCTGGTACAAAAGAGAGTTCAAGTATATTGTGTAGTTACCTGGAGTTGTGCTTCTATCCCAGGAGACTATCAGGACCCCAGTATCAGGATTGGGCTCAAGATGCAGGTTGGTTGGTGGCGACAATGCTGCAAGCATTCAGATAAATGGATCATTGATGGCAATGAGAGTCATATGAACTCCCTCAGCATCCCCTCTCCCCCGATTATATCCTCACCCTTCAAAACTAGCTAAAAAGATTTTCCTGAAGTTATGTGCCCGCACTGCATGAACCAGTGCTATTGTCACCTATGTGTCCAAAAGAAAAACACCTTCTGGACTGAGATGGGAGGAAAGGTCTAGAACTGATGTGCCCAGAAGATAGCCATTCCTCTGGAGAGCACACGGGAAGCACATGTAAGGAATAACCACAGAAAAGCAAACGTGTCATACGTGTAGTCACTCTCCTGACGATCGGAGTCTCTCTCTCCTGGCCGTCCATCAGGACTGTGAGGCTGTAGGTGTACTCTACTCCAGGGGTCAGGCCAGATATCACGATGCTGCCAGAATCGGAGATCACCTCCCGGGGAGCCTCTCCACCTTGGCTTGGGCGCACACCCAGCTGCAGAGAAGCCACAAACAGTTTGCTTTTCAGTCTCGTGTGCTCCTATTGCAGAACTATCAGCATTCTGATGCATCATCCAACAAGAGCAGCATGGGCCTGTATGCTTCATGCCAACCATTTATCCTGAACTTGTGTTTTAGGTAGCCTACGCTCACGTTGGGTTATTTCCTATCCCAGGGGTGTGAACCCTAGGGGTATAAGCATTCACGGACCCACCATCACACAGGCTGTGGAGATGTAACTGCAAGAGATGGAAAGACTCGATCACGAAAGCTCTCACTGGTGAACGTGACCTGAAGCCCAGAGGACTACTCGCATTGTCCTTGGTGATCCCTAGCCCTGCCCTCTGTAAGCAGCATGTCTTTTGCACCTCTGCCGTTTGTGCTACTATCTTCACCGTGGTCCATAACATCAGCTTTAGTTGATCCTCCCTACCACAGTTAAGCAAGAGGAAAAGAAACATGGGACTTTGGTTTTTCCTACCTTGAAGCCAATCCTTGGGGCAGGTGTCCAGGTGATGACAATAGAAGTCTCAGTCACTTCTGTGTTAAAAGGAGGAACAGAGCCAACAGGCTGATCTGTGAAGTGAACGGACAGAGTTGAAATCCAGCTGCTGTGGTGGCACTGAACAGTTGGAAAACCTGACCCATAGCAGCCCAAACAGCAAAAGCAAGATGCTGAATTGTATTACTTTTGAAAATCCAGTGGTTTGGGGGCATCTGACAGACAATTTCTGTCTGCTGAACCTTCTGACAGACACAGTATGCAAGTGGTCTAATCACAGCTGGTGTTGCTTTTGTTCCTGAGGAAAACCAAGGCACTGAGGTGGGCATCATCAGTCCTCTGTCCACCCAACCCCAATATTTTGGGGAGTGTTGTTCTTGGGATGGTCAATAAACTTTTCCTCAAAAACCAGCTTTTTCCTTCGTCCACCATACGCCACTCAATCACCAGAACAAGACCCTTTTCTGTCATTCACTTGTCCCAGCTAGGACCATCTTATCCCTCACCCAACCTTCAATACTTTTGAGGGCAGCATAGCAAAAGGGAGTTCAAAGAACAGCGAGGGCTGTTTCATTTGAGTTTTGTTAATTTATATGACTGCTTCATCATTATTTAAGCAGTGAATCTATCTGTTCTTTCTAGAAGTATGTGTTGCTTCTTACAGAACTCCCTTTACTTCTACAGTTCGCTTAATATTTCTTTCAAGCGAACAGCATAAGTATGAAGGATTGAAATACAAAAATGGACAAAATGCAATATTATTGTCAGTTTCTATATCTGCAGTTAATCTGCCTTACATGTTACAGTTGGACTTGAGAAATGACTGCCATTGGTTTTATACGAATCATAGGCTAATTATTCCTTGCTCATTTTATGGAAATGTTTGCTTTCCTTGATTGTCATACCAAAACCAAACAACTGGAAAAATCAAGTAAAATTAAATTTCTTTGTCATTCAGTTCCCAAAAACTGAGGTATTAGTAGTCAGTTTCCATTTTTGCTTTTAATCACCAAAAAATTGAAATATGTTTTTACTGAAAGCTTTTTGATGCAAACAACTTTTTCCCTGCCAAATAGCTCAGAGAGGGAGTATTTCCCAAGCAATTCTGTTGGGATGCTAGTTCCAAAAGCTCTTCTGTGAACCAAATCACAACAGCCACTTTCAGCACATGCCTGCAGTTTTGAAGAGAGGCCAGGGCATCAGAGAAGAATATGTATCTATTGCACTTACAAGTTGTGAAGACTCCAGTCTCTCTGTTGCTTTGCAAGTCATCTTTAACTGCCACAAGGTACACTGTGTATTCAGTGGCTGGCTGCAGGTTCCTGAGAAGGTACTTGGTGGCAGAAGGTCCCACATTGTAGGTCTTTGGCTGGCCCCCTCTTGTGGGACCCGCAGTTAGCCGGTAGCCTGTGATCACAGCACGGGGCCGTGTCCACAACACTAACACTGTGTGCTCCGTGGTATTGAGAAATCTCAGGTTGGTGGGGGCATCGAGCTCTGGGGAAGAAAAAGCATAATGTGCATGAATTTTCCAGCTTAACTCCTCCCAAAACATGCCTGCGTGTCACCTCCACTTCCAAAGCAGGTCCACTTCCACACTTGAAAATAGAGACTCCTGAGCCTGTATTTTTCACTTAGGGCATGAATATAACACAGCAGTGGAGAAAGATGGCGGGGGGGGGGAAATCATGGGAAAGCTGGAACTAGAAGCAAAATAACTATATCTACGTCTCTGTGCCTTCAGGTAAAATGCATCTACCCTGCTTTTGGGCTCCAAGCAGAAATCACCACGTGCCACTGAGTGCTGAGCCAGGCAGATCAGCATGTTCTGGGCTATGCTCATTTGGGTCCCGCCATACATGCCATCCCACGGGGAAGGCAGGCTCACAGCAGAGCCAAGACAGATCCAACAGCTCTTGGGAATTTCAATGGTTTCTCATGAAAGCTCAGCATTTTTTAAAAGTTAGTTCAGTTTAGACTCTTCAGCCCAGGCAAGGAAACCTAACTTCAGTTTAGCTCATTTTTAAAACAAAATCATTCTTGTAATTCTTTGCCCAGTCCACTCCCCACCAACCCCTTTTCCAAAAGGGAGGGGGAATAAAACCCACTCCTTGCCCTTTTAATATAAAAATAACAGTCAATGAGTTTCTGGAGGAAAACAATTCCTAGATGTACTTTAAAATAATCACACTGTGGAACTCGCTATAAAAATATTCTAAGCATGCTCATCTCTCCCCTGAGACTCATGCAGCAGCTCTTATCAGACTTCCTCCCCTTTTATAACTACCTCTGGATACAGAGCAACCTTGGGGAAGCCGCTGAAATTGCTAACCCGGAAAGCCACATAAACAAGAGCTTGAAGTGACACGGTTTCTTTAGTATTGCGCTGAGTCCAGTGAATGGCAGAAGTGTCGTTACCTTCGGCTGAGCCATTTGTGAGATCGGATGAGGCTCCGAATGGGAGAGAGACTTTCGCAGTTCTCTCCCACCAAAGGCACTGGTAGCACTGGCTGCAGTGAGAGTTATGGTGTCTACATGGCAAGTTTCCCTACCTTTTCTAGGCCATAATCATATGTTGAAACTAAGATCAGTGAGAAGGGGTTTTTTTAATGCTCTTTTTTTGATGGCAAATGCCTTTTTCCTGAGTAAATATTATTTTTGTGATTAAATTAGCTTTCATCAACCATTCCCCTCAGAAGAGTTTGGATTCATGCCATCTGAGCGTTTCAGTGAAAAGCAGTTTTTGCCCAAAAAAGCTACTGTTTTCTTCCTTTTTTACTTGACTGGAGAGGAGGAAAGAGGAAGTAAGGACTCCCTTTTTCTACCACTTCCAGAGATGGGGCCAATACAGTCCTAAAGGACAAAGAGCGAGCGTGACCCTCCCTAAGCTCATCGCCAACCAATGGGTTGGGAATCTGCTATATCCCTTCTTGATACTTAGATCTGTGTTAATTCCCATATGACAAGGATCGCATCTTTTTTTGCTTTGTAGCCTACAGTCACTTACTTTCTGCACAATTTAATTTGCCAGCTCTATTAGGCTTCTATCACTTCCTCTCCTCAGATTAAAGAAAAAAGAAAGAGCCCCACACACACACACAGAGTTTATTTGTAGACTGCTCTTTAACGGAAGGCCAAAAAGAGAATTGCATTTACACCGTGGGAAGCGACTTTTGCTGCAGGGTTTTCCTTGGGAACTCTAAATGATTTCTTTTTCCCAGGACTTTCGATTACAGGATGCAATTTAAGTGAATACTTTCTGAAATGTGGTTTAGGCAAAGCAGTTAAGCGGACGATCATAGCCTATGAAAAATGATCCCAGATATTTGTTACTAGGCCTCTTCTATCTGAATCAAATGTCTATGCACCAATGTACACCTCTGAGTGCATTTTCAGAGGGGCTCTAGGCCTAGCCAAGGCTCCTGGGAGCAGCCACAGAAACGTACGGATCTAGCTGAACTGAGCCCTTCTTGTTCAAAACGCTTTCAATAGACTTCAGACTCCTAAGTCACATCCTCACTTTTGAAAGCCCCACTTGAAAGAGGATGGAGGGTGTACGTATCTGTGCTGTACTCAGATCAGATTCCTATGTTAAAAGACAAATTTAGGGCTCCATACTCCCCATTCAGTCAAGGGAGGTGGTAAGAGGAAGTAGTACTGTCCATGGCCCCTAATTTTACAGGTATAAGCGAACAGAGTGAAAAAAGCCACGCTGATAGAAATATAAGTTACCACATTTACTTTCCTTTCCTCTCATCTTTATATGTGTTAGGCTGAGAAGTGTCAGAACAGCAGATGATGTAGGGAGCTGAATTTTGGCCCTATGGATAATGTGACCTCATCAAAGAGCAGCACTAACACTGAGTCACCCCTCTACCCCCCAATAAACAGGATCTGTTCAAGTGCACCATGTCCCAGGTTCTGTCTGATCCACTTCTCCTGGATCAAGAAAGAACAGAGACAACTACACAGAATGGATGCTAACTCTTCTTCCCACTGAAAACCTACATCTCACCCAGCCTCTGCTCCCTTCTTCTCTGCACTTCTGAAAGGCAGAAAGCAGTGACTGCCAGAGTACACGCTCTCCTTCTCCCCTAGCCTCACACAGGTGACATGTTGCACCACTATTTGATCATTAGCAGCCAGGTTGAGAGATCCTGCATGACCCTTCCCCAAAAATATGCACTCCCTGTGGCCCTTGTCCATAAGACACTGAGATTACTGCAAACCAGTTCCTCAGGTTTCACCCTGAAATTTCTGGGGTGGCAAGATAGTATATGGAAAGCCAGGCCAGGTGAAGCTGAAATGCAGCCCCTTTAATGACAAGTCCTGGCCTTACTAGTGTGTACGGCACTACTAGTCCTTGCTAGTGTGTACTACTCCTGCTGAAGACAGTGAGAGCCAAACAGGTATGTGGCTGTCAGGAAGGAGAAAGGGATTTTTCAGAGCAGTCTAAGTAAGGCTCCTAAGTCATACCGAAATCTGCCCTGAGGTATCCTTGAAATCGCAGGCTGTGATCTCTGCTGTAAAAGAACTGCAGGGCCCATCAATTCTCAGCAAGTAATAAAGAAGTTGAATTCCAGCCATATGAAATTGTTTTAAAGTGCCATGAGAGTTAAACTCCCATTGGAAAGCCCTGGAGGAGTATAAATCTGCTGAAGAGATCACTGTCTGACTGAATGAATTCCCAGGCCTGTCATCCTACTTATGGGATACCTTCTGAGCTAGAACTGTTGCATTTTAAGTGCTCTCTTTATATGTTTCTCCAAGCAACAGAGAAATACTCACTTCAAAAGGCTGAGAAAAGGAAGGAATGACACTTACTGGTGGTTTGCTCTCCGGTCAAAGGTTTGCTCTCCCTGCCATGGCTTACAGCAAAGATCTTAAAGAGATAGGTTGTTCCTGGGAGCAGGTCAACAACTTCAGCAAAAGAGCTCCTGGTAATAGGCAGCCTCTGGCCATGCTGGCCAGGGCGATTGACAGGGATTACTTCTACCCGATAGCCAGACACTGTGCTCTCTGGTGCGGTCCACATGATGGTGACCTTGACATCCGAAACCTCCACAAACTGCAGATCTTTGGGTGAAGGCACTTCATCTGAGAGCAGAGAGACAATTCAGAGCGTTAGAGTGCGTCCTGAACAATTAGCAGAACAGGCCACAGGAGTATGGTATGGAAGAAAATAAAGGAGTTTTCCTTGAACAATTGATAGCTCAAGAATATTTACCAAATAGAAAAATGCCATGGTAACCTTACCTTAAGCATATATACACACATTCCCAGACAATATTCATGCAGACTGCACATTGAAAATGACATTACATGGCTTTAAGTACTTTATGCCTTGAGCCATAGATGATATATTGCTGTCACAGAAAGAACTGGAAAACCAGACGCACTATGCTGCAGAATTTTAAGTATATGCAGAACCAAAACCTTGAAAAAGTACTCTCCAAGGGTTGGATACAATAACTTTTTTTTTTGAAAATTAAAGGAGAGTGTTTTAAAAACCCATGGCATGGTCAGAATGTCTATAATCAACTTAAAACCCATCTTTTGTAATTAAACAAATGCAGGGGCTGATCTGGCCATACTGGAGTCAAAGAGAAAATCCAGTTTCCTCCGTTTGGCCCACAGCACTGCACCATTGAATTCCTACATTCAAATTAGGTTTCTTTAAATTAGGACTGATACTGCTCTGAAGTTAACCAAAGCACATTTTCAGAAAGTACAGATGCCAAACCATAAGATGACTGAGCTGAGTTCATTCCTGGTAAATTCCCATTTGCAAACACATGTGCTTGTAACTTGCAGGACCATCAAATTCCATTGTCACCACATCAGATCCCAATTCTCTCACTATCTTTCTTTTGGTTTGCCTATTCAATCCAATTGGCTACTTACAGAACCCTGAAACCAGTACTTTTTCAAATGTGTGTGCCTCAAGTTTAGATCATATGGTCTTATTCTGGCACATCAGTCAATGCTGAGCAATCTCCCATCTCCACTAACTGCAGTGGAAAATAATGGTTAAGTCTGAAAGGGAGAGGGGGAAGTCAGGTATTGTAGTGTGGTATCTAAATACATAACCTTAAACATCTGCAGCCCAAATACTGAGCCAAAATGATTTACCAGGCTTGTAAGATCTCTTAGCATAATCCCCCTGGGACAACTTAGGAAACTCTGATCTTTCTTTTCCACAGACACAGCCTTACAATGCAAAATCAATCTTTTGGCATCCCTGCAGTCTGGTCCCTAGGTATTACAACTCTATGAATGCAAAGCAATGGCTGCGTCAGCCCATAAGAAAGATAGGACCTTGCTATAGCACCCTATTATTAGTGATGTTTATAATAACAACAACAAAAAAAAGAAAATAAACAGAGTTAAGAGTCCATTCAAGGATTCAATGACACTACTCGTTTAGCTAGAGCAATGCTAACTTGCATTGCTATTTGGCTCCACGTGCTGCCAGAAAATCCTTTGAGTGACTGATATCCAGAACATGCTGGTCATTACCTGTGCGTGGGACACCTGTGGTTTCCTGCTGGATGAAGACAGGAGTACTCTCCTGATTTTCTTCCACTGCATAGATGCTGATGTTGTACTGAATGCCTGGCATTAAGTCACTGAGCGTTACGGAGGTAGCGGTGTCAGGCAGGTTGAGCTCTGTGCTGCTGCCTTCCACAGAGGGTGTATAGACAATTCTGTAGCCTAAAGCAAGAGAGGTATATTTAATCCTCGGACACAGTCAGTAAACCAGCACAAGGAACACTAGAAATGAGAACTAAATGGATCTCCCCACTGAGGTTTCATAAAAACAAACCTGAACCGTCAGTGGCACTTCTGACTCTCCTTTGCTGAAATCCTGTCCATAGATCATATGTTCGTAATGCCTTGTAATGCACAATCTGATCTGGATCAGAATATTCCTGAGCTTTGACATATATATTTAGAGTCTATGCAGTTCTCACATTTGTTATGGGATGGTCTGGTTGACAGATACATAGAGAAGGCTTGTTTACTTAACCCAAATCCAGTATGAATAATTTTGCATCCAGCCACCTGAATCATAAGGTTCAAACAGCGAAAACCTTTCAGCTGTATGTTCAGCCAAGCAAGTGCTGGACTGTTCATGTGCTTTCCAGCTGGTCTCCTAGACCAGGCAGAATTAACGTACCCACCATCCATCCCAGAGTTACACTTTTTCTTTCTGCTAGATTTCAGATTCCATCAATAGTGTAAAATAGGTGTGCTCCAGTTAGTCAAACCTGTGATCGGAGCCTGTGGTCTGCTCCAGCTAATGACAATTGATGTGTCATCTACGCTTTCCACAGTGTGCTCAGGAGGTGCATCAGGAGCTGTTTAAGGGAATAACAGAGGAGGACAGCAAGTGTGAGGATGTGATGTGACAAAAATTCATTGAGCAAACAATTCACTGAAGAGCAGCTTTCCAATTACAGCGACACCCATCCACACATACCTGTAGTCTGTGAAGTAGACAAGATCAGGTTCTGCTCTCCTTCTTCAGAGATCTGGTAGACATTAACGATGTACTTGCGACCAGGAAGCAAGTCAGGGATGTTGACAGAAGTGGCTGTGCTTGGAAGATCTAAGAAAGAAAGGCAAGAGAGAAAGAACAGAAGCACCTTAGCAATTCTCCTGTCTTCTCACCAAGTGAGATAACTGAGAGACCTTTCCTCCCATCTGGGCTGAATAATTTCTTTTTTTTGTGGTAAAAGAGTGATTGTTCTGTAACACGTCTTTAATCCACATCAGAAAAATTACATGAAGAGCTGGGACAGTTCTCTACACTAAGCAAGCAGGCAACACCTAGGAAAGCAAGGCTGGTTGTAATACGGGCAGGGAAGCTGGAGAAGTACCCCACTGCACTCTGTTGGCCTTTAGCCATCTCATCTGAGTACTTATTTCACACTTGTAGTTGTCACATTTTCAACAGAGAAAAACCTGGAAGATTTTTCACGTGAATAGCTCATGCGGAAAGACTGACTCATGAGCAGGGATGAATGACATGATGAGGGCTGATCAACTTCTCTCCCCCCATCCCTTCCCCCAGATATCCACCTACACTCCAGATGTAGGAAATTCCCTACGAAGCAGCTCCTTTCTAGCCAGACAGCAGCCAAGCGTCTTAAAGGAAACAGGGAATTGCCTTTGGTTTGCCTTAAAACCTCTCCTAAGCAGATGAGCTTAGGAGCTTCTTCACAACACAACTTGGCTGTCTGGGTAGCCAGTACACAGATAAGGAAGGTGATGCCATTGCTGGCAGTCCCAGTGTAAGCCATTCCTACTCATAAGTCCAAGCCTGCAAGCTCAGCAAGGGCAGCAGTCCAGGGAGAATTACTGGGTCAAAGGATTATTTTTTTTTCTCACGTTGTTCCATCACACAGATGGCCTAATAGCTATTTTAACTTCAAATCCTAGTAAGATATTGCTATTATGAAAGGAAGATATATGGTGATTAAGATATCACCATTAAGAAAGGAAATAAGAAAAAAGGTTAAGATAAAGTTCTGTGTGGCGACATAGGCTTTATAGTAGACATAGAAATAAAAGGGTTCACTTCCTAGGTGAGTCCAGTGCCTTTAACCAGTCTCCTGGCTTAGCTACAATGCCACGTTATCAAAAGCGAGCATGATCTGATCCAAACAAAACAACTGATAGAGTGGACTAGGACAGAGGATCTATGAAATAACAAGTAGCCAAGAGACAGCAAATGGGGAAGATAGCTCTCTGTCCATTCTGATGCAAGGACAAAGGGGTAGCAAGGAAAATTAGCCAGGTGGCAGGTTCAAAAAAACCCAGATCTGGTCCTCTTCTCAGCTGCAAAGCTGCCACTTTAGGATACTGTGGAAGCTACCAAGTTTATGAGAGTCGCAAATAAGAAAGTCATGGGAGGAAGGGAGAGGAAAAAAAAAAAAAAAATCTATCCACACTTATTAAAACAAGGACGCTACCTCTGTCTCAGGGAGTTCTCACTGCAGGAGCCTGGGAGAGCATTGACGTGCTGCAGAATCCTGAAAGGGCATTATGACGTTCTGCTACATACTTGCCTTGTTCTCATGCCTTTCCTTCGGCATGAACTTATGGCCACTGATGAGGAGAGGGCAGTGAACTAGGTGAGCTTTTAATCTGGGCTAGTACAACCTCTCTTACATGCTAATTTAATCACACTAAAATCACTTGACAGCGAGATCCTCATTCTTTACCCTAGGTATACAGATTGTCACAGAAAACAGCCATCTACTGTAAGCAATGTAGTGGTCTAGTAGACTCAAACACTGTCTCACCAAGATACTGCGGCTCATCACCCTCCTCGCTCAGCTCATATTCAACACGGAATCCAGAAACAGTGTCAGAAGCAGAAACCCAGGAGACAACGAAGCTGTTGGCTGTGATTTCAGTGACAGACTCTGAAGTAGCAACCATGGGAGGAAGAAGAGTTGTCTCTCCTGAAACAGTGTTGCCTACAAAGAGAAGAGGTTTAAATAACTATTGCTACTACTGCATATTAACTGGGATGCACATCAGTACTATGTCAAAGGGAAAAAAGACTAGGGAAACTACTACATGGGGAGATTGAGTATTATTGGGTGCCACTCCTATGCCACTGTTTGACTTACTTGTCACTGCTGTGGTGCTGGTTGTGGTAAAATCAAAACGAGTGACTTCTTTATGGCCATATTGCTGAACACTGATGAGCTGTCCCTCATATATCACGCCAGGCTTCAGGCCTGAGATGGTGTAGGAGTTCAGGTGACCAGGGATGGTGGCTTCTTTCCAGTGCTTTCCAGCACTTTTCTGCAAAAACAAGAACACTCATATCTTAAGAGACTCGACAGCCTGCAGGCAGAGGTTTCCAGGGACCTAACCTGCTGCATGGTTACTTAGTACTGTGATATCTGAACGCAGGTATGACCGGAACAGTTAATGCAAGTCAAGTCAAAGGAGATGAGAAAGGCAGATGAGGAAGCAGGGCTAGTAGCATTTTGGGTGATTAAGTTTTACTGGGGTAAAGCCAAAGCAATCTAGCTTTGAACCTTAAAAGGAGCATTATTTGTAATCTATACACTAAAATCATTCTTTTATCAAAAATTCAATAAGCCACAAGAAATGGCTGAAAAATGCATATTTGAAGGCTGTTCGCAATAACGCTCTAAGCCATCATCTGAAAACAATATACAGAACAGTTCTTCCCTTTTACCCTGCGTTTGAACTCTTTGGGAAGCTCAACACTAAGGCTCCATTCTCTGAGGTTTGTACCCCAGCGCTTTAAAGTCCATTTCATTCAGGCCTTGATCCAAGATACACTTACGACTGTAGAAAGACTTGAGTGCCTTTAATGGCTTTGGATCAGGGCCTTTATTGTTCTCTTCAATAACAGACAGCATTGAGGTACTAACGCTCCTAATGATTAAGTGGTCTTTTGTGAAACTCTGCTCTGGGGAACTGAAACACAACTCATCTGCATTGATTAAAACAAATCATTCCTCAAACGTGAATAAGTCAACAAGCAGCGGTTAACCAGCCTCGGCTTAGACTTTACAAAAGAAGGGAGATGACTGTTTAATCCCATGCTGGCTGTTTATATCTTCATACCCTACATGTTTTTACCTCCTTACAGCTATCCCAGTTGTCTCTGGACATGCACATGGTACTAAAACAGTGTTTCTTAGGATGAGGAAACGTTCATATGGATTTACATTACTTAAAGTGAGCAAGGATATGAAGTTAGCCTACCTAGTGTGCTAGAGCTTTGGTTAATGAGATCCTTCATAAACAGTGACCAGTAGTGCAGACGCATGAAAAGAGCAAGTATTTATACAGCACTGGCCATCTTTGATCTTCAAAGTAACTGTCATCCTTGACAGGACAAGGACACTAATTAGCAACTAAAGCCCGCTGAAAATGTCAGCCATTTCTTTCAGCCACCAGAAAGGGCCAAATGAAAACATTTTTGAATAAAAGGGGAATCTTCATGAAGGAACATGCAAGTTCTCATTGGAAATAACAACTAAATGAGGATTCCACAGGTGAAAGCCTTGTGCTTTTAAGAACTATGTGTTTCTGGGACTCAGAGTACAGCTATTGGTCTGGAGGAACGTGGCACTCACCGGCCTCCAGCGCAGAATGTACTTGGTGATGTGAGACGGTTCAGGTGCGTTCCACTGGATGGGGTGGGAGTTTGGCTGATTTGTGCTCTCTGTAATGATCACCTGAACAGGTCCAGTTGCCCCTGAAATAAAAAGATTTCCATTTTCAACATAGTGAGGATGTTTTCCTTCTGCCTTTGCTGCTGAGTCGAAAAGGAAGAGTGTGGCTCACTATACACAATGGAATTAAGTCGTATTTTCATTCTGTCCTTAATGCTTTTAGTGCTCAACAGAAAACTGATGAATCGGTGAATACAATCGGTGCTGGAGTTAGCACGTGCTGTTTGGATGAATTTCCCATGAGTTATCAACGAAACAGAAAACTGGAGTCTGTAAAACAAAGTAATTGTTCAAAGGGAGGGAGCTTCTCAGTACCTGACTATTTTGATCAATTAGTATCTTCTGCAATTGGCATTAATTAAAAAACAAACAAACAAACAAACAAACAAAAAAAACACTGCCAAGTTGTCTTGTGGCATGGTGAAGGCAAATTCATGATCTGATCTTGAGTACTTCCTGCTAAGAGACACTACCACATTTACTGCATTTCCTAATCAGTTTAAAATACTGGATTTTCGTGACTCTGGAGCACTTCATAGGTGATGAGGCATGTCTTGAACACACATACCAAACCAGACGGGTAGCAGAAGGCTCAAGACAAATCAGACCCATAAACACATGAAAATACAAGTTCAGTAGTGCTCTAATGCTTAAGACTACTGATTTCTTCTGTTTACACATTTGGCTCGATTAGGCTCCACAAGCATATTTTCCCCCCAGAGCTCTCTAAGTAGAGAAGGAAAGGCTTTACGATCCCGTGGTTCTCCTTTTAGTCCCTCCCGCTGCCTGATGGGGAGCTCTCACTGAAGGCTTAGCAGCATTGCACTCACACGTTGGTTCTCAGAAAATATCAGCAATAAGTAGCCTAGAATCTCCAGGAAAATGTGTTGTTTTAGCCATTAAATACCTCTTACACACAAACACACACGCACACACTTCTATTTATAATTTATTTGGACAACTGTGTAAGATATATACTTGCCCCATATTTAACAGGACTTCCAACCAAACAAACCTGTGCCCACACGCAGCATGTTTCAAAGCTCATCTAACCCCAAACCTACATTCAGAAACACTAGATGAGGTTTATTTACACATTTCCAGTCACTCTTATGTCTAAAGAAAGCCCACAGCCCTGGTCTCCAGTCTGGAGGCGTGCATATTTCACATAGCTCAGGGAGATGTTTGTTTTAGCAGTCTGACAGGAGTCAATGAAGCTCAGCAAGCCCCAGTAAAGAAACTCCTGGGGAAAAAAAAAAGACAGAGAAGGCTGCTTCCTATTCTAAGAAAGACAGACCTTGGTTCTGTCTGCTGCGTGTCCTATTCCTTGTCCCTGGCTCTCTGGCTGTATGGCCACAGATAAAAAGGCAGCTAGGTTGTTGACAAGGCTGCGGGGTATAGGTCTGGCTAAATACTGTGCTGAGGCAAAGACCTTCCATATGATGCGAAGCAAGTCATACAGAGAAGAGGTACTCACCTCATCTATGTGAGGCATTTAGTCGCAGCAGATTTCAAAGGTGCTAGTCCCCTCCTGCAGCTAGGACCCCTAAATTAAAACCCTCTCTCTGCACAAGATGATCAGCCTCAGGTTCCCTCTCCGACCTCAAAGGGCACTTAGGGGACAAATACATTGCAGCTACTGAGCCGACTGGTAGTTTTTAACCTGTCTTGATATGAAAACTGAGAATCAGCTCTTCACTGAAGTTGCCATACCCAGTTCTGATCGAGTTCCTCCATATTTATGCTAGGAGTTGAGCTGGGAAACAAATGACCTGAGTGTAGTCTTCTCCTCCCAGAAGAGGAGCCACAACAACATAGTCTTAATATTTCATCTCATTCGGAGTAAGACACTGGCAGTTGCAACCTTAAACAGGAAGGTAAAGAGATTCCTCTTATCATGTTCTGTTCAGGGAACAGAAACAGAACAAACCAACAAATAGAAGCATTGACTGTCTGTAAAGATTTCCTGGAACTGGCTGGGCAAACAAAAGTTCAAATATTTAATTTCAGGGCAATGATCAGGGAAAAGGCTTCATTCTGTGGTGGATTTTGCTTCTGCAGTGAGTGGGAAACGAAAGATCACACATGCCTAAAATTTTAGGCAATAGCAACTGAAGGTTGCAGATGTGGTACTGCTAAATACCAAGAGGCAATCTAAACTCCCCAACTTTGGGAGGACCTGCAGATTACAAACCATTAGAAGGCCTGGAGAGCTACACAAATCACATGTTTGCTTTTGGGATATGCAGCAGAAATCACTTCCACTTATGAGGAGTTGAAAGTGATATGGAATGACATACAGAAACCTAATAAGGTGAAGGATGGGGAATGCTTTCCTCAGGTCTTACTCAGATGAGTTGTCTGCTGGGTTTCTTACCAGGATAGGTCTGCAGTGGCTGGCAGTGCCATTCCCCAATACCACGGCCATAGCAATAACACTGGTATCTGACACCGTGGACGTACTTCTCCCATGAATCTCCGATCTGGTAAAAGGTACGAGTTTCTGAATCTTGGCACTGATCTAAAGGCATAAAAGAGACAGTTAAGACACTACACGTTATTGAAACTATCATGGCAAAGCTAAGCCAAAAACCAAAAGACACCTTTACACAAAAAGTAACACCAATGTTTATTTGCAAACATTACTACATACAAAGAAAGTGGCAACAGAAATTGAATCTCAGATCAAGGTCCTTGATATATCACTGCATGTGTTAAGTCAGATATTGGGAGGCTAATTCAGCGGCGATACATTTCTCAAAATACTGTTAAGTACGGGCACATACAGGTCCACCTGACAAGCTTCCCAGTAAAGTCAACAGGGGGGAGGGTCCTTCAAGAAAGGATTCATTTGTCACTACAATTGTGGAACCCAATTATGCTCCAGTCAACTGAGTAAGTTCATCTCTCATCCAAAGCTGAGCCAGGCTGCTCTTGCTGCTCTCAAAGAAATCAATGACAAAATTCCTACTGGCTTCAGTAGAATTCAGTCATACTGTGAGTCTGAAATGACCCCTTAATTTTCACCAGAGTCATTCCAGATTTACCACTGCATGAACCACAGGAGGAGAGATCAAATCCTGAAATCAGCTTATCTTGTGTAAATACAGCACAACATCAGTGCTTCAACACACTTCCTACTCTGACCTATGTTTTTATTTTTGGCTCAATGGAAATTTTCGGTGAGAACCAACACTATGCTTGCTTGGACAAACAGAAGCCTAGTTCAGAGAGACAACAAAATTAAATCAACAGCACCTCAGAAGATTGCTGAACTCATCTCCTATCCCCCCTTTTTAAAAAAGTAATTTTCAGGAGCATTGCAATCCGAGTTCCTCCAGTAAACCTATACACATAGTACTGTAAATAAAGCAGAGTTTAACCACTAATGCTTTCTAATAGATTCTCTTGGCAACAGTTCAAAGTTCTCTTGGATTTAGTAATTGCAAATCAAAAAACAAACAATCAGGTCTTATCTTCCAATCTAGGTTCACTGGGGAGGGAGGGGGAGGCAGAAAAGATGAAATCTCTTCATTCCTGCACAGAACCATGATGGTTTTAGCTAACCTCCAGAGTGTTATTAACACATGTTCTCATCTTGAGCTTTCTCTTTGCCAGAACAAAGGCCAGCCAAAAAAAATCAATTTAGTCCACGGTAAGTTCATATATGCTGGTGCTCCTTTCTCAGTTCAGTGAGGAGACTGAAAAGTTTTAGGAAAGAAAGGAAGCAAAAACAGGTTCTAGCATCACTACCTAGCTCCATATTGATTTATCAGCAATCAGCCAGAGACCCCTACCTACCAAGCTGACAGTTCAGATACCAGAATTCAGCCCAGATACCAGAATTCAGCCCAGATACCAGAATTCAGGCAATTTAGCCCAGTGTGGGGCTAATGTGCCCCGTTATCCCAGCCGCTAGAGCGTGTTACACTTTAAGAGGTATGTTGCCACTATCCCTTGCTAATGCAGCATCATCGACTTCTGTTGCACGACTAACAGCTCAAGTTCACCTCCTTAGAACTACGATTCCTCTATTACTTACCCCTCCAATAAATACAGTGTTACTTCCAGTTTTGGAGTTGTGCAATTCAGGGAAGAAACTGGGCCAACACAGGTTCAAATTCACACAACTTTTTCACCATAGCACGACCAGTTCTTGCATAGCTACAGTCTGCGTTTGGCAAGTGGGAACAACTGGCAACTTACCAACAGGATCACATTTCCATCTGCCCCGACCCTGGCCAAAGCACGTGCAGTTCAGCATGTGCCCCTCGTCATGACGCTTGTGGAATGTCTGGTTCACATCATAGGTGATACCGTCCACAATGCACTGGTCTGTTTGAGAAAGAGCAGAGAGGCTTTGTCAGCAAGAGCTTGAAGTGTAAAGGCAAAATCTTTCTGCTTAGCACACAGTTCCCTCCTCTTGAGCAGCTTACAGAGGCTGACCATGACAAGCTTCATCCCTGCAAGAGAGCCCTTCCAATATTTAGGATCACAGACCAGCGCGGGGCACACACCCACACCACTGCTGCCAGGTTCCAGGGAGCAAATAAGCACCACTTGCAGCAAAAAGGTCTGTAGGATGCTGACCAAAATACTAAGCATTATTCAAACTACAGAACTGCTTGATTGTTCCCTATGACAGAGTCTCCACATGTGAAAGAAACTAAAACAGCACAGTAATTCTTTCACTGCCTTCTCTTAGAAAGGTCTAGACTAATACCTTGGTGAGTCCTGGCTGAAATCATTAGAGCTGCACAAGGAGAAAACGGCTACTCCAAATTCCTAAAGATATCATAAGGACATTTGCACCTCATTGTGATTTTATGCCGCCAGCTCTCTCTGCTACGCTTTGTTGTAATCTGAAGAGAAGAGCAGATGTATTTTATGTCCAAGATGCTACTGGTGCCTGCTAATCAGCTCTGCCTTCAAAAAGCAGTAACCAGATCCCAGGCTAAAATACAATGGTATCAGTCTATTGGGGTCAATGAGGCTATGGCAACCTGTGAACTGGCCCAGAATTCTTAAAGGCAATCTAATCAAAGCAAGGAGAAGACAGACAAAACAAATATGAAAACCACTCTAGAAGCATGTTGTTTTGCTAACTAGGACCCAAGAGACCTAAGTTCAGTTTCAGACTCAGTCACAGGCCTTCCGTCCTCGGGGAAGTGACTCAGTCAATCCCAGGCCTTCATTCCCCATCATATTTTCCCACACCACAGGTCCAGTGGGGGCTGAGGACCTTCTCTGGTTGCTATGTTTTAACAGCTCTACTTAGATAACCTATGCCTTTTGAAAAAGGGCGGAATCTCCCCCTCACCCCTCCATTAAGTGAGGCCACTAACTCAGGGATGAAATTGCAGACAACTAGCCGCCTGCGCTGAGAAAAGAGCTTCACATACCAACTGTTAGCAGTGCATTGCTCACTGCTCTGAAGGAAATTCATGCAAAAACTCCCAAAGCCTTTGAGTGAGCCTTTCCCTATAAATTATATCCCATTTCAGCAGTGGTGTTCGAGACGTTTCTTGGCATGTTGACAGCAACCCCTCCCCCCCTCGCCTTTTCCAGACACAAAGCCAATGCTGTGCGCTAGCTGTAGGATGATCGTATGTCTGTGCTTTTAAGTCTTCTGTTTTTCTGGTGTCGCTTAAGCACTTGTCCACTTGGGCCACTTATACAAATATGTAAATAAAAGTAATCTATATGAAAAGTTGGCAGGATAGCACTGAGATAGGCCAGCAAAGAGATTCACCTAACACAGACAAATGGAAAACTGCACTGCAGAACAATAAAACAGGACAGCTCTGCATTCAGACTTCAGACTAGTCTGAGGCCTTGTCTGTTCATGAGAGGGGGAAATACTTCTGCTCTCCATAAAGCCACAATAGCACCCACTCCTAAGTGTAGCCAAATGGAGACAGGGATACCCACTGATCAAGCCAATCACGGTTTCTCTGCTTCCTAGACTACAAAAGCTGAACTGGTACTGTTCTAGCAAGTAAACAAGGGAGGAACTTCATGTAGCCCCTCTGATTCCCTCTCTGTGCCAAAGAGAGGCCTAGTGCTATACGATTTGAGTCTGGGCTCCGGTTCCCTGTGATGGGAATCAAAAGAAAACCAATTTCTCCCACCCCCAACACTTTGACCGAACCTGTGACAGCAACACGAAAACCAGTACCTCTGAGCTGGGAGTATGCAATGCAAGTCCATTCTCCACGGCCATTTCCTACACAAGTACATCTCATCATATGGCCCATGTCGTGTTGTTTATCCCATTGGTCCCCAACGCGGTACATGACACCGTCATTGGTTGTGCAGATTTCTTCATGGGCTGGTTGAGAAGAGAGCAAGAGGACACTTTATGAAGCTAGAGTTAACATGATCAGGAAGGCTCAGACCATTTGCAATGCTTCCTCATAGAGTGCAGTGGTTTCTGCATCTTAACAAGGGAGCTGTAGGGACCTACTCCATTTCAAACACTACTTTTGCCACGTGATGATGTTCTCTAAGTGCAGATCCCTCCTCAGTGCTCATTTTAATTCTCATTAGAATGCTACAAGAAGCAATTTCTGTACAGTGTGCAAGAGGTGCTCTCTAAATGAATCATTTCTTTTGTTGCACACGTGCCTTTATATGAGCATAGTGATTTAAAGACCTGAGTTTCACAGGCTGTTTAAGGGCTCAGATGCTGCATTGTCACAAGCTACAAGCAGCCTGTCATTTAAAAACTGAGAGTCACATGCCCTTTAAGTACCCTTCATCCACATACCCCTTCCCGATAGAGACGTGCATGGATTGTAGGAACGGACCACAGGACTGATTTTGACCTTGCTGTCTTTTCCAGGGTAACACACTGATATTTTAAGCGCAGACTTATCCTTATCCACATGCTGGGCAAAAGGAAGTGATGAGCAATGAGGGAGAAGGCTTTGGCAGAAAAAAAAAAAAGTCAAAACCTTACTTCTACAAAGCGCTACAGTCCAGTGTGCTCTAATGAATCTACACCAGCTTGCACTGCTGAAAACCATGCCTATCACTGGCCAGTATCAGATGAGCAATGGAAATTGCTTTCTCCTTGCATTGCCTCAGTCCCTGCTAGAAGTGATTGGGAGGGGAAAAAAGGACAAAACAAAGCTTTAAATTCTTTGAAGGGTTTTGGAACAGGATGCACCTCATTGGAAGTCATCAGGGACTGAGTCAATGACAGCCAGCTCTTTCCTTTGCAACTCAAAGAATCCTTTGTGAGTACTCCATAATCCATTTACAGCTCTCAGTCTTACCAGCCATGGGGCAGAAACCAAATTTCTGGTCAGCATCATAGTTCTCAGTGGTTCCACACCACTTCATGTTGTCTCTCCGTCCCTCAGAAGTACAGTCGGTGTAGTTGCGGTTGTTATACAGGAAAGGGAAGTGGCACAATGCACCATTGGAGTTGCCACCACGTGTCTGGACCAAAACTGTACAAGAGTAAAAAGGAAAAAGACACAAATCAAGCCTCTGGTCTCTCCTAGCAGGCAGGGAGAGCTCAAAAACAAGCCACGAACACTATTTTTCCCTTTCCCTGTATACACTACGATATTATCCACCAGCCTCTCTTCTTGGCTTAAATTAATTCACATCTGGTAAAACACAAGCCTTGCACAAGGTCAACTCAGTTCAAACATTGCTGTGGAAAGAGTTGCTGGACCCAGGCATGGGAATTCCTGGGCATCAGGGAAAACCAAAGCCTTCTGTGTCTAGGAAGTGACTTTGCAGACCCTTTGTTGCTAAGGCCCAGGGAATAAAATAATCTCAGTTCTCTTAGTACCTGTATTATCTTACTGAGGTTGTTACCCAATTGTGCCCTTTGACTTAAAGTCTCAGTCCGCAGAAAAGGGTTACAACTTGGTTACGTACAACAGGACAAGTCAAAAATCTCTCTGCAGGTTGGAATCTTCATGTTTTGCAAGCAGCAGTGGAAAGAGGAATCTAATCTACATGAACTATTCACCTCTTGAGCAACTCTGGTTTACAAGTAACGGAGAATAAAGAAGCATTTGCTTAGGTTTTTCTATATTGATATTTCTCACTCCCACAGTATATCACAGGAAGTCCCACTAAAACAAGAATGTGGGTGTGTAGAAAAGGAGGGGAGAGGGTTTTTTTTTTCTTTTTTAAGAGAACACTGTATACGCTGGAGAGAAGGGCTTGGCTTTTATCAGAAAAAAACACAACTGAAGAATAGCCATATTTATGCAGTGTAAGAAGCAGTGTTTTCCTCTGGGAACGTGAAAAGTTTCAGACACATTCTCTCCAAGGTCAGATCCCAGAGGAGGCTGCTTGGATACTGTTTCATGAATGTCTGATGGGCTTTCCAGGAAGTGTAACCGCACAGGTAGGTTTGTGCTGTAAAGGGAACATGACAATCCACAGAAAAGAGAATGCTGCTGCATTAGTCATGACCATTTCTTGATCGCAGTAATCACAAATCACATTAGGATTACTGCTATATATGGCAACCTGGCTAGAGATACAAGATTGAGGGAGTGACAGAGGGCTGCACAAATTGCACTCCATGGATATCCTTTCCTTTGCAGCCTAATATGGGCATTGGCTCTAGCAATTCAGCCAAGCAAAGGCGAAGTCTAAGTATCTTTGGGGCTAAAGCTCTACCCTGACTAGGAACTCCCGTTCTAAGGTCAGTTCAGGGAACAGAGAACAACAGGACTCAAAGGCTACACCTGTGTCACCCTGACCACTCTCCAAAGATGTCAAGAGCACAAAAACCTCGACTACCCTGACTCCAGATAATCCTCATCCCACATGGCTGCCTGGCTGTTGAAGCATGCCTGGAGTCCCTCCAGGATGCCAGGACTGTTCATGCAGCCTGTCACTAAAAGTTCTGCACCTTCTACCATCTGCACGAGGGCCATGCATGTGTGAAGATCCTGAGAGATGAACCTACCATTCTGCTCTGTACAGAAGGAGTATCTCCTGTCCTGCTCAAAGTTGGAGGTGGTGCTGCACCAAAGGTGCCCATCTGTACGGCCTTCGGTGGTGCAGGAATAGAAAGTCCTCCCGTCATAGGTGAAAGGCAAAACACAGGCTTCTCCATCAGAATTGCCACCATACGTTTGAGTTGCAGCTTTAATACAAACAAATCACAGCATTAGATTCTAGCTTACAGCAATCCCCATTCTCAGGGCTCCAAAACAGCAGTCGCCTCTCCAGGCCAAATCATCGGCTGCTGCAAACCCACACCGACTTGCAAGGACCTGGGCCAATACACACCAAATGAAGACTTAGTCCCACAGCTGTGCCATTCTTTTACATTCTTTTCCAAACATATATTATTGCAGCTTGCTTTGAGTAAAACCATTAATGCTGCTTCCCAAGGGCTCCATTTTCCCTCTGCAGGTTATATATAACTCACTGGGAAAGACTGGTACCCTACAGAGCCAGGCTTTGAATAATCAAAATAGCTATCGCTCCTCCCCTTGTACCTTTCTCCAGTTTTTGTCTTCCTCAGAAGACGCTTCTGACGCACACACTGAAGGATTTCACTTTGAAGTCAAACCACGGGGCAATCACAAAGATCTCTTTGGACTGAACAGGCACAAAACACAAATTCGTACCTATTTCCTGGCAGCTGACTCCATTGCCCAGGCAGGTACATAGCATTTGCTGACTTCCCTGTGTCTTGAGCCACTGCATACCCAAGGAGTACACCACTCCATTATCCGTTATGCACTGGCCATATGGCTGAGGCTGGGGCTGTTGAGGTTGGGGCTGGTACAACGCAGTCTGCAAATTTGTGAAGCTAGGAGAGCCAGAACCTGCGGCAGAACATGGCAGAGAAGGGAGACTAGACATCAGGCATTACACGCACATCTAAAGAGCAGAATGCTTCAATCAAATGCTGAGATAATAAAGTCTTAGGCGCTCTTCGTCAAGTTAAAGGTACAGCACTCTCAGATTCCCTAAACACACTTTAAATATTCCTTTTCATAGCATTAATTTGAGCTCCATTTAGCAAATTTCAAAGTTAAAAGAACTACTCCCACTTCTTCTAATGAAGGCCTCCAGTTTCTACCACTACAGAAAAGGAAGCAATCATTTTGAATTCTTCATTGCTGAAAGCAGAAAAAACAAACAAATGTATTCCTTTATTCTGGATTTTTTTTCCAACTCTGAATCAAAGTTTTTGGCCAGTTATGCTTCTGAATAACACTGAGACAAAAAGGCTTCTTTTCTATACTGTGGACATTGCAAACATTTCCCACAGCAATCCCCACAAATTCAGCTCTGCTGAAAAAGACCAAAGAATGCAAGCAAAGCAGTTGCACCTTTAAGCTTTGTGCATTTTGAAGTTCAGACCTTCTGAGATTTTGAAGCTAACCTGCTGGTACCTACAGTTAAGTCATTTACCAAGAAATGCTCAGTGTAGCTACTACAGGAAAATGTAGAGAGGTTTACTCTGCACACAGCAAGAGGAAAACTATATCCTTAAAATGGCAAGAAAGAATTTAGGAGTTGAAGCCTTTGACAAAACTTGGGCAGAAAGCTTAGGCTACCTTTAAACTAGATATTTCATACCAAAATTACAAGATATCAAATGTTCCTGTACTAAATAAATAGGACTGCATACATCCTGTGACATGTCTGTTTTTTGAAGCTCTACCATAGGTTGTTCATCTTGTCAAAGAAACACATGGCCTCAGAGGAGTTTTAATTAAGGGAATTTAAAGAAAGTCACCAAGGCAAATACAGGTAGCCCAAATATTAACTCAAAATGTCATGTTTCCAAGACAGAGCTAAAAGATAGTTCCTATGGATGCGCGATCCTAGATATGTGATTTGTTGCACTGTGATGGTGCGTGCAATTGCATTTGTATGGACAAGCCCCACTTGCACAAGGAAACCAAGTATAAATTAATTCTATCTATGTATGCTCAGAAAAAGAGCTCTGACCCTGTTTCTTGCTGATCTTTCCCCAACAAAATTCCTAAATGCTTAAATTAGGATGACGCAATTCAACACCAAGGCCTAGTCATTCCAACATGTGTCACTCCTTGGCTCTTCCCCTACCCCTACTATGATGCCCTACTCACCAGTGCTAGTTGTATGCAGGGATGTGTGTCTTTCACATTTCCATTCACCTCTGCCATTACCAGTACAGATGCACTGAAGCAAATTTCCACGGTTATCCTTCTTGCTCCAGGTGTCTCCAATTCTGTAGGAAGTCTTGGTGTCATGGTCATTGCACCTGTCTGTGTAAGGAACATGGCTATTAGCTATTTCCGCACAGGATGGCTTGAGCATGCAATTTATAGTATTGAACCACCAATGCTATGAAATGAGCTGATAGTTTAAAGCCGTTCTTGAGAGCCTTCCTAATTTTCTGTAGCTCACTATTAGAAGTCCTATATGCACTAATGTCTGCATTAAGCTGCACAGGCCAGGAAAGAGTCTGAAAATCTTGATGCTAAACAAAGTTTACGGGAAAATTCCCACCGATTTCCAGAACAGGAATTTCACGTTCTAGCCATGGTCTCAAATAACACCCTAGTACTACCAGTTCCAAGAAGGTAAGCTATGTTCAAAAAAACCAAAAAACCCCCCCAAAAACACTGCTAAAAAGCACTTCCTGGATTAAAAACATTGTTGCTAGTTATTTTTAAAAGCCATTTTAAACCTATTCTGTCTAGCATACACCTTCAATACTTTGTTTTAATGCCTTTTTTCCTCCCTTCTATTTTTGAGAAGTTGTCTTTGTGGCTGGGTCATTTCATACTATATACAGGGCACAGTTCAACTTCAGAGCTCTACCGCAGACGGAAGAAGCTAAAACTTATTGGAGGGCAATAGGTTAAATTCCAGTTCTTCCAAAAAGCGTGCATGAAGTGGCCAGTACAGTTAATAGACACAAGTAAGTCAGACCAGGGATATTAGACTTTCTGAGTCTCCCGGTTGTCTTTAATAACCCGCACCCCTTACAAATCGAGTAAATGGGTTCAAAGGACAGCATAACAAACTACCTTTGTCTAAATGCCAGAGCCACATGGATTAACTCGTTCTTCTTCCATTACAGCATTTTACCTTCTCATCCAAGGGCAACTTGATACAGTGGCTCAAATATAATCATGGATCAATGAACATGGATTTATGAAGAATTGTAGAAGAGCATGGGCATCACTTCAGATTGCCATTGAAACAGCACACAGGACAGAATACGAATGTGGAAAATACATTAGTGATTCACAGTGGTTAAAACGACCAAACCCCTGAGTATTTGCCAGAAGACTGGCAAACTGGTGAAGTGTTAATAATGTAATTTGGCATATGTGTGTGGGGTGCGGGAGGAGCAAAACCCTGTCTTATGAACACTCAGGGTCTAAAGTTAAGTGATGAAAGGCTGGCACGCCGCCGCCCCCCAAGCCAGAAACGAAAAAACAGTAGTCACTCTGGAAAACGTTGGCCATAAGAGATATATGATAGCAACAACACATACTGAAGCATAATGCCACTTTGTGGGCTACAGCTATCATTTTACATGGAGAGATTCAAATTTTTGTCTTTTACATTTGAAAAAGAAAACGAGCAGGCCATCATACTACAATTTCCCCTGCGGTACAACAATGCAGAGCTGAGTTATGGGAGAAAAAGATACTGCCAAATCATTTTTATTAGTAATAATATCTCCTCCAAAGTTCACAAACAGCACGTTCTGTTTTATCCATTCCTATTTGACAGTTAATGATTTTTCCCCATGTGCTGCTAATGGAGTTAATACTGTCAAGGCTGGTTTGATTTTTATAGCTTTTTCTTGACCAAGTCTCCCTAGATTTTCAGTTTTAATCCCGATCCTCCTTCGTGTTTTAGTTCTTTACAGTTCTGCTGTTTATGTCAGCAGAAAGCCATTATCCCTTTGTCCCCAGGCAACTGAAGATGAGGCAATTTAAAGGCTACAGAGGAGTTTCTCAAAACTTGCATAACAAAGGTGTAAAGGTACAAAGTTAAATTTTGAGGCAGCCAGTGTAAACTGTGATAGCTCTGCAACAGAGCTTGCTCTTACCAAAATCTGAATAGGAGGTAGATAAACAAACGGGATTTCAGATTTTAGAAGCCCAGTCTGCTTGGCAAACACTAATACAATGGGTATTTACATTAACGGAGTTCAAAGACACAGAAACCTAGGGAAGTCATTTGAACTGCTGAAGCCTATTTACACTGAAGACTTAAAATGGTGGGAAAAACTAACAAGGCAGGTGAGACAGTAGATAAAAATAAACCCTGTTTGAGCTAGCACATATATTGAACTGTAAAAAAAAAGAGCGGGGGGGGGGGGGAAACCTTAAGATGACATTCTTAATTTGGCAGGCTCCACTGCTGGACCAGGTGTCTCTAAAAGCTCCATATTCTCCCTCAAGAGGTTATTTAAACAACCCCAAAAAGGGGGATATCGGGCCAAACTCTGTGCCAGTTTGCAGACTAAGCAATTCCACCGGCTTCCTGGGGGATGCTTGACTGTGACTCACTCGGCCTGGCCCTTTCCCAAGCGCTTTTTCTCTGAAGCGGATGAAAACCAAACTAACACAACCAAAACACCCCAACCGCTTGGTCGTGAGCGCAGCGCGCCAACCCTTAGCTGTCCCCGCAACGGCCGCTTGGGAGGGTTTGCTTCTGACCTCGGAGGGGACTGTTTCCCACCCGTTTGGGTGAGACCTTCACCTGGCCGTGCCTCTAAGACTGCTGTGGACTGCTATACAGGGCGGAAAGAGGAGCAGCTTTTGGTTTTGGCACAGAACTTCTTGCTACATGAAACGGGGAGAAATAAAAAAGGATCAGGCTTTAAAGCGCCCTCTTTCCGCTTTGTCTTACTTCAGCGCCCGAGCTTGCGCGTGGCGGCCAAGAAAGACAGGGGAGTGGGGAGAAAGGGCACTTTTTTCTTTTTTTAAGGCTGAACTGGGCAAGAGGGAAATAAATAAATAAATAAAGTAAAGACAGGGCCGCCGACGGGCACTTACTTCTGGAGGTGCAGGTGATGCGGCCGCTGCCCTCGCCCAGGCAGGTGCAGTCCACCATCATCCAACCCTGGTAGGGCTTCTCCCAGGTCTCGCCCACCACGTAGGACGTGCCGGCCGCGTTGTCGTAGCAGCGCTCGGCTGCGGGGAGCAAGGTCGGGTTAACCGCGGGGCCACGCCGGCCGAGGACCGCAGTGGCAGCGGAGGAGGAGGAGGAGGAGGAAGAGAGATGCCACCTACCTACGGGCTTACAGGTCCACTCGCCCTTGCCGTTGCCCAGGCAGACGCACTCCAGCATGTAGCCGCCCGTCTCGTGGGGCCGCCGCCAGGTATCGCCGATCTTGTAGGACTGGCCACCCTCGTGGCAGCGATCTGCGGCGGGGCAGAGGGAAGGCGGCTCAGCCCCAGGGCCGCCCCGGGGGAGCGGGGGGCAAGATGGCTCCCGGCTTCCTCCACCGGCCTGCGAAATGGCACCCGCCCGCCTGCCCTCTCCTCCTCGGGGAAGGTAAACAGTTGCCTCCTTCCTCTTTTCACAGCTAACCCCCCCTCTCCCCTTGCAGGTGTGACAGCCGAAAACCCGAGGAGCCCCGCACCGGGGTTGGGGGGGTCGTTTCACCCTCAGGTGGGGTCATCGCACCACCCAGCCTGGCAAGGGGGAGCTGCCTCCATTTTGTTTGGCTCCTGCCACGGCCCCTCGTGCTGCCACCTCCGCACTGAGGGAGGGACCCAGCAGCCGGGCCGGCACGTGGCGGGCGACAGCCTCACGCGGGGGACACCGGTCCTCCCTGCCAGGTGGGGAGACCCCGTCCCGGAAAGGCCGGTGCCCAGCCGGCGGGCACCCCGCCAGCCTGAGGCGCCGCAGCGGGAAAACCCTGGTGCGCGGCGGTGGGCAAAACGCGGCGCCTCCCTCCAAGGAAGGGAGGAGGAACACGCGGCCCGTCGCTTATTAGGAGCCGGTAAAACTTTCTGTTGGCTCATTTAGGAAAGCGGGGAATCTAGGGGCGTTAACGAAGACTGGTTCAGAGCCAGCGGCTGCCACTGAGACTCTCCGGTGAGCTTTAAACCCAGCTGCTGATGAGGAAACGGGACTGCTCTCAGGCTCGCAGTTTCCTCACCGACTCTTTTTCTTACAATGCTTATCGTCACCGCCCGGCAAAACGCCATTTAAATTGGGAATGGCTTTAGCTCTCCTCGTTAAAGGCATCTCTTCCCATGCCACGGCGGCGGCTGGCCTCCGAGCCCTGCTCGGCGCTACGAGGCTCAGGCAAGAAACGGGATATGTGAAGGGACAAGAGTTTTTTCCTCCAGAGGTGCCTAAGGGACTTTGGAAATCTCAAGCTGGAAGTCCTGACACAGCGCTCTTCGTATCCGTGCTAGCTAACGAGCTGAAGGGAAACGGTGAACAATTTGGTGACTCAACGAGGAAAGGATTTCCAGGCAGAGAAGCACAGACATGAAAGGGAAAGCCGGGGAAAAAGGGATGAGGGAAGAGAAGGAAGAAGAAGAGGAAAGTATGAGGTCGGCCGGTGAATAAGGACTGGCAGAAGCTCGCCGAGCTGGGCGAAGGGATTTCAAATCCCAGTTCCCTCTGTGGCCAGCGTTGGCGTGATGCTTCGTCCCACTCTGGAGGCCAGCGGGACAGGCTCTCAGGTGGTGTATGTTCAGGGGAGTCCTGCTAAAGCTGATGGTGCTATTCTGGCTCACCAGCTGCAGATTAGGCCCTCGTTCTTTTCTCCAGCCAGAAAACTGCTTTTATAAACGTCTCTGAAGATGTAACACGCTCCTATGAATAAGGATCTGTATGGCAGGATGCTAACAGAGTCAGTCTTGGGCTGTGTTTTATACATGACATTTCCTCTTAAATAAAAGAGGAATTTGCTTGTACAAATGTTTCTTCTCTCTGTAGGCACATGGGGCAAGGACCTTCAATTACAAGATTTTAGGGAGCTTTGCTCCAAAGCCCATTACTCTAGCTAATGGGCATAGCAGCGCTGGGAGTATTGTGTAAGTTGCTGTGGAAAACATGACACTAAGGAACAATAGCTCTAGGAACAGGCTCTTAGTTACATACTGGCAATGGTGCAGCTGATTCTCCCACGTCCAGCTCCAATGCAAGTACAGTCCCAGATCATGGAGTCCTTGGGGCGCTCGTACGTCTCCCCTACTCGGTAAGTGGATCCAGTGTATTTATCAAAGCAAGTTTCTTCAGCTATGAGGAGAGAAAAGTGAACTACATGTAACCATGCAAATAGTGTGCACAGTCAACAAAAGAAACCATTCCTTGCTTCCAAACACGGAGTTTTTTTTTCCCCCCTCCCCAGGGCAAAAATGCAGCTTGGTCACCACTCTCTTCCTGGAGTAGGACAGCTTAAGTTGGGTGACGTTCATCCACTCAAGGTCCCCAGGCTACTGAATACCTGCAGCTTCCCTCCCCCGGGGAGCAAGAAGCTGAGCAAGGCAAGTGGGCAGGTATGCCCTGCAAGGATGAATCCCATCCGTTTGAAGTGCAATAGTACCGGAGACAGGAAGAAGCTGTGTTTTGTCATGCTAATCCTCCTAATTCTGACCTGGCAAAAGCTTCAGTATATTAATCCTGAATTCTGCAGCAACCTCGCTGAAGTCTACAGGACTCCTCGTGAATTGCGAACGCTCACACACGAGTAAGTGATTACGGAACGGTTATGCCAAGGCTGCCACCAGTCCTGCGATTAGTAATGAAACAACCTTCTTGACTTCACTACTAGACAGATAAGGCTAACTACGCCATATGGAAAACTTGCTATTAGTTTTCAAAACTGTAAAACTTGGAGAAAAAAAAAAAGAAAAAAAATATTAAATTCCTCTTTTATGGAGGAGTTAGGGGATGGAGTACTACTCTGAAGTACTCTAGCCCTCAGAGAGGCAGCATACAAGCCTTGCAAGGCAGATCAGTGGGATGCTCCATCTGTCTTAGATGAGCATTATCAGCTAGGAATCAGTTTCTCTCTCGTATCTCCAGAGCAACGTAAAGCAGTTATGGCAAACCAGTGGCTGCAGACCAACAAAGACAGGCAGATTGCATTTGATTATCTAAACTACATTGCATCCCAGAGAGACACATCTTCCAGCAGATGTTGCATTTGGAATTTTTTTCTGTTACCTAAACCCTTTCTCCAGAAGACTAAACAATCTCATTTTACACTCGGCTATAGAAAGCTGACAGCGAGGCTGGGGGGCTGTGGAAAGTTGTAAGTTGAAATATTTTTAAACATGCTGACGACACTGTGCAGCTATGAAAAGTCGGGGCGAAGCAATCAAACAGCGCAGAGCCAGAGCTGCAAAGCGACTCCAGATTTGAACTTCCCCGTGCGAGTCCAGGAGTCAGTTCAGTTCATTATAAAGAAGAGGTTGGCTCCAAAATTAACGTTTAGATCCAATCCTCCAGAGAGATGAGCGATGTTTGGCTCGGGGTTCTGGTGGCAGGCCCATCTCTAATGAAAAGCATTTCTTAAAAGAGGTCTCGAGCCAGATCTTCAAGGCAACCGATGCGGATCCGTTAGTGACCCGAAAACACCAGGCTTCACCAGCTGCAAACCTGGTCTGCCGGTTCTAGCTCGGCACAACGCTTAGC
This sequence comes from Struthio camelus, assembly GCF_040807025.1. Classification (NCBI taxonomy): domain Eukaryota; kingdom Metazoa; phylum Chordata; class Aves; order Struthioniformes; family Struthionidae; genus Struthio; species Struthio camelus. The sequence continues at coordinate 4,963,728 of NC_090947.1, read as the reverse complement.
TTACTCAGCTCAAAAGCCACTCGTGGGGTTGGGGGGGAGAGAGGGGGGTCTTGAAGCGGGTAAGGAAAAACAGCACCAACTTACGTTCAGGCTTGCTTTCGCAGTTAAACCCTCTGCTTCCACCATAGCAGGTACAGACCAACGTGTTCCCCAGGTAAATGCGTTCCCACTGCTGGTTGATCTGATAGTACCTTCCATTGTCGTAACATGTCTCTGAAGCGGGGTGGGGGGGGGGACAAGAAAAGTTGCGAGTTACTTTGGCGCCCACCGCGCAAGCGGGGGGGGGGGGAGAGGAGGAGGGGAAACAGCCCCAAGTCCCATCAGCAAGAGCCACTAGCTCCTGCGCTGCGAGGACTTCAGCAGGACACCCCCGCCGCCTAACGCAACCCGCACCGAAAAAGCGAGCGAAGCCGGGGTGATGGGGGGGGGGCCTCCAACACCTCGGAGCACCCCCCCTCCCTTTACACACCCCGGGGTGCCCCCCTCTCCCCCTCCGCAGCCCGCCGATACTCACGCTTGCTCTGCCCGCCGCTCCCCTGCGGCGCCGAGCCGGGCTGCGCCTGCCGCCGGCTCTTGCCGCCGCGGGGCTGCCCGCCGCCCATCACCGTCGCCACGGCCAGGCAGAGAGCGAGCAGCGCCAGCCGCCACCCGGCGCGGCTCAGCATCGTCACGGCACGGCACGGCGCTCGCAAGCAGCCCGGCCGATGGGGCAGCGGCGCCGCCGCCCGGGCGCTATATAGGGGTAGGGAAAGAGGGAGGGGTGGGGGGGGGAAGAGGGAGGGGGGACGGCGGCCGCCGCCCCGGCGCCCATTGGCCTCGGCGCCGTCGGGGGGCCGGGCGGGGGGCCGCCGCCGAGCCCCGGCGGGCTGGATGTGGCCCCTCATGCCTAGAGTCGGTCCATTTTGTGGAGCGTTTGGCTGAACAAAATGGCTTTTGGGATTGGGGAGTGGGGGGGGGGGTGGAAAAACTTTTTTTTTTTTTTTTTGGTTCGCTTTTAAGCCTCTCCGCCTGAGCGAGAAGGTGAGGCGTAGCTTCTGCGCCCAGGGGGGAAGCAGGAAGCCCCCTCAGGGATGGTGGATCTGCTGCGCCGGGACTCCGGGTTGCAGACTTTCACACCTCACTTGGAAAAAATGGTGCCGTTGCGTCCTGCGCTCAATAAACCGAATTCCTTCCCTGCCCTTTTTTTTGTCCCCCCCCCCCTTACCACCCAGAATCAATTCCCGAGAACAGAAGAAAAGTGAAACAAATGTTAGACTTTCCACCCTTTTTAAGTATACGGGGTCTTCGGCATGACACTTAATTTCTTAGCGAACCGATTGATTTAACAGGGCTCTCTTTCCATCTTGACCCTCTCTTTCCCCGCTCTTCTTCCCACAGCCTTTCTCTGCAGCACCTGGACCAGCACTCGGGCTGGGCCCGTAGACAGGCCAGGCCACTAGCCCTTTTCGCCATGCCTCGGCAAAGGAAGGATTACTCAAATAGTCTGATGCAGTTACTGATCCATTAAATCAACTCCTCGGGCAGACACGAGCTTTAAATAGTCTGCAGTGTTTCCAGACACCTGAGGCTGAATATCCCCGGGTCTCCGTGAGAGTTCGGAGCCGGACACCGTGCTCTGATGGCACTTAGCGCAAAGGCATTGCGTTAGCTTCACCAAAACGCAGACAGGAATATCCCGCTTGGGATGAAGCCTCTCTTAGTAAGCAGCGTACAGACCCATCACATGCCTTGTTCCAGGAAGGCGCGTCGTTGTCGTGTCAGGTATGTGTTTTCAAAGAAATTTCTATTCCTCTGTAGGAGGAATGTCCACAGATCCATTAGCACGAGCTGCCCCGCTGAAAGCTTACTGGAAATTGAAACCTGACCTAGCAATTGAGGTGAGCTGTGGTGAGCTAATGCCCCTCTTTCCTAATTTTTATTTTTAGACCTACTGCCCTGCATTTTTTTGAGTTACCGGAGACACGTTCTCCCTAAAAACATTCACAGAACTAACGTGGCCATATCAGGCAGAGCATTAGCTTTTTCAGCGGGACACGGCATCGTAAACCAGCCAGCATGCGGTTTCTTAGAACGAGAACCTGCTTGCACACAGTGGTCCTGCTTTTTTGAGCCCTAAGATACAAAGTTTCCGCCTGAAATTCCAGCTTACTGTAGAGCTGGGGTTCTCTGATAGAAGCAAGGTGAAAAGCGCCCTGTAAGAAAATGACGCTGTACAATTGTTTGTCGCGGGCTGTGCTTCGCCCAGCCTGTTCCAAAGCGTCACGGTTCGACGGACCTGTGACGCTGGTGCTGCGGTACGTGCTCGAGGGGCACGTGCACCAGCTGTGAGGCGCGTTAGTAGGGATACCAAAGTGAACAGGCAACCGCAACCTAAGCAGATTCGGGACGGCAGTATAGGCATCTGCGCGGTGATGAATGGATTTACAAACACTACTGGTAAAACTGACAGTTAACATTTAATATCAAATAATGATCGCAGCAACAGCTATAACCCATGAACAGTGTAACTGTTATGTGTATATATACATCAATGCTTATAAGGAATGGAATAAATGGATCATGTATATGTACATACAGTAGTAAATCTTCTGGACATGAGTAGAAACACAAAACATACATAGAAATAAAAGGGAAGATGCCTGAAAGGCCACGCTGGGCGGAACGCGGTGAACTCAGTTGGCCACCCCGGCGGGTGTGCCAAACAGCGCAGCAGAGACCGCAACTCGTGGAATCAGGCCGCGCGTGATGGTGCGTCTTTTCCCTACCCTAGGTTACGCGGTCTTACGTGTGGATGTCCTCTCACCCTGTGACTCCTGGTTCGGCATCAAATTTTCAATTTTTTCTTGAGCAGGATGAAGGGCAGTGCTTCTACAAACCAGCTGAGAACAACTAATTGAGCTCGACTGACGTGGAAAAGGGAAGGGTAATGTAATGAGGAGTCTTCGAGTACGGGAGGATTATGATAAATGAAAATCACTAGGGAAACCTGCCTAAGGAGTTAAAAACCGAGGAAGGTAATCTGTAATAAACAGGTACGTCACCTTACTGTGGAAGCATCCAGCAGTCTCTGCTGCGGAGCCAGACCCCAGCGGTGCTAGATATTGTACAAACGGAGCCAAACAGTGCTTCGGGGAGTTTATAATCTCCATAAGTCTGGGTACATAGTGCCTACTTACTCTTTCCAGATGTTAGAAGAGAAGACATCCCAAGACATAAGACTTCTGTCTGCTCCCAAGACATAAGACTTCTGGATTCATTCCCAGCATGGTGCTTTTAGTCACTATTTTAAATAGCTTTAAAAAGGTGTGTCTACTGGATAGTCTGCACATGAAGGCTAAATGGTCGGCATTGACATCTTTTCTGTCTGGTTTAAGTCCAGTTCATGTAATTTTGTATTGCTCTTAAGTCTTCGTGGAAAATCGGTATATTTACGCAAAACTGAAAATGGAATTCAGTCTGAAAGTTGAATGAGAAATGCAATGTTAGCAAGTGTGTGACGGTGTCTAGCACTTACCACGATATTAGTTATGCAAATATAGGGAAAGAAAACGTCACTGGAAGCACGCAAAACGAAAATGATAATTTTCAGCCGTGCTCAAATTAGCTTCTTACATAGCCATCATTAATTAGCAGCTAGAAATAATCTTATGCCTCGTATTTCAGCACAATTTGAAACAGCCTGATTTCACTCCTAAAGGAATTGATGGCAGTAACAATGACACAAACATGCAGTAATTACAATATTGTGTGCTGTTTGACTGTCTGAGATGTCTCTTGCTTGTTCCCGGAGATGTACGTGACTCCTTTGACTGTCACTGTGTTAATTCATCCCTTGATCTAACAGGAATGAAAGGAGCGCCCACCTGAATTCTTCTTAGGATGAGATCAGTCAGAATTTATCATCACCTTTCAGTGGTTTTTGCGTCCCTGTAAGGTTTAGGAATGTCCTAAACCTTTGCTTTAGCCATGGGTCTTCTGAATCACCTTTGTTGGTCTTTTCTATCCTTTCTTCCAAAATCCTACCTTCTTGACTCATGGTTAGAGATGGCATATAGCCTTATAAGGTTCTCCTGACTTTCCTCGTCCCATTGGATTGCTCTCCAAATTAGCTTTTGCGCTGGGTTAAATTAATTTCCTCCACTGCACACACTGGTGAGGGGCTGCACCCATATGACTGGGAGCATGGTCTGGACCTGCACCCATTCTCTTGCTAGTTCTTCACAACAGAAAGGGATCATGAATAAGTACAGAGAGGACTGAGCTAGGTCACTTGTTATTCTTTTAGCAGCCTTAGAAGAAAGGCCCCACAAACTTAATTATATCCTTCTAAAATTATCACTTATAGGGACAAGAACCCTAAAGACGATAGGTCAGGATTCCTTCCCTCGACATAGGGAGACCATTAAATGCTTCCTGCAGTTCCCAAATATTTTGCAAGAACTCCTGTTGCGAGCTGAATATTTCTGAATCATCAGAATTTCGAGCCTGTGGTTTTTGTTAGGTCAGAGCAAAATTCATTTCAGCGCTGCTGAGGATCTACTGTGGCATGTACAGTGCTTCATTCACTCTTTAAGTGCAGCAGCTCTGAAAGTCTCGTCCAGGGATCTGGAACGTTGCTCTCTGGATGAAATTCATTCCTTGTGCTGGTTAACTGCAACCTAAGCGGTACGTAAATCTATGCCGGCTCTCAGTGTGGGAATGAATTTCATCTTGCATGAATGGTCCCTAATAGGGCATTAATTACATCTTTGGCACTCTCATTGGAAATTGCCTCCTCTTCTCCCTCCTCCCCAGTCTTTCATAAGTAAGTGTTCAGTGTCATCAGCACAGAAAATGCATTTCCTTTCTGTAGCTATCTGTGGACTATATTATTTGTCTAGTCTGCCGGAACTGTTGCAGTTTGCTAATGATGAGAAGTTCATAGCCATGGCTCTCATTTTGCAGTTGTGCCTGCAGTACTGTCAGCCCCAGGCATTTGAAACTCATGAGTCAGTCCCTGCAAAATCAGGGAAGCAGCCTGGGGGAGGGAGGGAAGAGATTTTCTTTCCTTTCCAAATACAGATGTTCTTTTGGGGAGTCGAGTTTGTTCATCTCTTTGTCTGATTCTGCAAGGAAGCTGATTCTGCAGCTTAATATGGAGCAATTTAAGATAGGAAACTGAGACTCTGACATGCCAGAAGTTCAAGAAAAATGGAAACTCTCACGACACCCATGACAACGTGAATTGGCAGGCAAGTAGCATGTGGCAGACCCTTGTTCACAGGAGAAACTTTTGGAAGAGCAATGCCAAGTTAAAACAGCTGTAGACATGCTCTTCATTGCATTTTGAGATATTAGGCAGAAATTTTCAGGCATGCCTGAATCCCAGCTTGATTAGGCCCTGCCGAGGATGTTCTGAGAAACTTCTGGGAACTTGCTGAGCAGCTCTAGAAGGCCGAATTGGGGTTGCAGGATGACTGTGTCACGGGTGCTGTTGTTGAACACAGCGGTGGGACCTAGCTTGGGATGCTAAGCATGGTGCTGCCAGCTCTGGAGAGAGATGCTATTTTAGGCCAGCTTGGAACTGTCTTGTCTTAATGAGGGACGTTCCATCTCCCTAGCTGATGTCCACCCTGCCCGAAGGAAATCCCCCTGTAACTGGCTGCTTGTGTCACTTCTCTTCCTGCCTCCAGAGGTTGAGCAGGCCCCTGGGACTGCTGCGGGAAACAGGTGAGATACTTCTGCCTCCTCCAGCTCACAGCCCAGCTCTCCTTATGCCGAAGGATCTGGGAGAAACGAACAGACCAGCAGCATGAGGCTCAGCTATACTCTCGTCAATCCACAGCTTCAAACAAAGAGAGCAATACCTTTGCTTCTTCATGATGTGCCACAACTGGCTGAAAAAGGGATGGAGAGCCCTGGAAATAGAGAGGGGCTCCTGCAGCTTTGCCTCAAAACAAAGATGAAAGAGCTCCAGCAGGCCGCAGGATGGGGTTGGTGGGACAAAACGTGCTGGAGAAAGGATTGCTGTGAGGAGCCTGGGCAGCACATGGGTTTGCATTGCTGAGCAAGGGGGTGACAGCTCACCCACGAGAAGCCAGGACCTCCCTTCCCAACTAATTGGGGAGACATAGCAAAGCTCGCTATCATCTGCAAACCTCTACATGTTACGTATGGACAAAGGAAGGAAAAACATCAAGACAGCTGGAGAAGTACAGTTTCTTATACCTGTTTTCTTTCTTTATTTTTTTTAATTGTGGTATTTTGGCCAAAATTCCACCTGGTGCTGGTGATGGAGGAAGGTTTTAGTTCATGTGTCCTTGAAAGTCTGGAAGTGGCTATTTGGGAAAGGCATGAGTCAGTGCTGCTGGAAAGTGGGCTGCTGACAAAACCTAATTCCAGTGGCTGTTTTTATTTAGTCATTACAGAACTCTAACAATAATCTAGCTTTTGAGTAACAGGACTTTTTTTCTCTTGTAATGGAGGAACAACAGTTAGCCCGTGCTGTTAGCACAACTTACATCTCCCTTAAAGCCCGGCAACAGAGTTAAGTCCTCCCTTTTTCCATAACAGTCTTAAAAATGCTAAAGCAAAGCTAAACAACGGTGATATCACCAACAGTGGCGTGAGGTGAACTTGGCCACACACCCTAGCGTTTGAGTGCAATTGCTTTTATTCTCTCCCAGTGAATATGGCAAATCACACCAAGGCTTGTTTGGTTTTAGGCAGGCCTGGTCAAAATCCAGAAATAAATGCTAGTGCTGGGCTGAGCTTGGCTTGCTGCGAGGAAGTTGAATACATTGAGAAAGCAAACAGCTATTTATTATGATGATTAGGGGGCAGTGTGTAACGGGTTGAAATTTAGAGTCACAAAGGGCTGAACGGAGCCAGGAGCATGGAGAAGGAAAGTATTTTGGCTCTGAGCTGCAGTTTGTCCCATTTCCTTCTCACCTCTTCCACCCAGTCTTACGTGGAGCCAAGGAGTGTGGATAGTTCTTTGCTGCCAATTCTGAAGATTTTTCTCTACTATTGGTAACCTGATTTCTGGGCTGCAGCCTCCAAGATGAGAGACACTCTCACTTTCATTTGTTTTTCAGCCCTGCCCAGGAGTTCTCACTGGCTGCCTTTTATACTTTCCAGCTTCTGAGGAAGAACATGGATCTTCTGCCTGCCTCTCACTTCCTTTTCCCTCGTCTTCCACCCACTCCCTTCTGGTACTCCAGGGAAGTGAGGTCTTCTGGCCAGCAAGATGTTCCTTGGTTTCAGATGGGTTAGTTTTAACTTAGTTGTTTCTGTGACCCAGCAATACAGTGTCACTTCTCTGATGGGACTTTCCCAACTATTTCTCCTCTGTGGGTGGAAATCCACCCCAGAGAGAGGCCCAGAGTAAGGCCAGAAGGCTGTTTCTGACTCATTCAGACCTTCTGGGAAGATGTGCTGTGTTTCACCTCTAGCAAGAAATTTTAGTAAAGTGGGACCGGGGCTTCACTGTGGGTCAATCAGCTCCGTTCAGCTGAAATGAATGGTTGTGTGGCTGCCTTCAGATCAACGTGTGGAATTCAGAAATCACTCCGAGCCAAGGAGTTTCATAAATCTGTGTCATTTAGTATCTTAACTACATCCTTCTACAACTTGCAATCAGTCGCAACTGTCTGAAATCAGGGCCTCTTACTGGTGGGACTCATTTCTTGCCTAGTGCAAGAATTGCCTAGTGAGGAGTTTGGTCCTACCTAGGTATAGGTAGAGGTGCATTTTAATTCCTCCCAATTCACTTATATTCGAATCTCTAACTGTAGAGCCAGGCTGAGAAATGGAGCTACCTCAGTCCTAAATCCCCCTGCTTAACTTTTGCTATTATAGCTCTGTGTTAAAACCTAGATGTGCTTTGACTTCTTTTTTTTTCCCAAATGTCGGTTTGTTTGCCTACAAAATAGGCGGTCAGCCAGCCAATTGTTGTTGACCCCTGTGTTTTACCCTCTGCCAGGTTAATCTTTTCTGTTAGCTGCATGCTGACCTTTGAGCTTGGCCTGTCTTGTCTCTAAAGCTTTGTGAACTTCCCATCTTCATGCTAAGCTACTTCTCTGGCTTCTCTGGAGTAGACACACAATCACACGCTGCAGTAAAGAATAGGCTTCAGTAAAGCGGGAATAGGAGGGCCTTCAAACCCAATTTATTTCAGCATTTTCTTTGGTTGCAAGCTGGACCTCATGGCAAATGACTTTCTGTTACTGACCTAGATAATTTCTGCTCTGTCATTAGTCCTTTGAATTAATTCCTTACTTTCAAATGTCGGCTAGACATTTCTTTTGCTGGCACTCAAAACCGGTAATAGTCTGCATATATTTTTTGATTATAGTTCTAGTTCTGGTTTTTGGGTTGCTTTGCAGCTTGGGCTGGCTTGGAGTTCATATTTTTAGTCTGTACTCAACTAAATGTCCATGAATTCATGCACATTTACAGCTGATGCATTCCAACAGTGACCACTTATTTCTTTCACCTTTCTGACAGTCTTTATGGAATTTGCAGCGTTCCTCATTCTTGAAATGAGGAATTATTGTAGTAGCACTAAATATACCTTGTTTTCATGGATCATTTTGCATAGTTCTTTCTGCCCTCTGTACTGATCTCATGCTCTCATGCCAAAGGAGTTCCTGTGCGCCTATGAAAGTTTTATCGCTGGCAGCATTCAGCCATTGGTCTGTGCATGATTGGCTTAGCTAGATGTACGGCCAGAGGATTTCTTCTGGGATGGCATGAGTGAAAACAAGTTAAGTTGCCCAGAACAAGGAGCCGTGTCCATGCTGCAGCAATCCATCCCACCGGTTGCAAGCATTTCCACACTGCTTTAAAGCTTCAAAGTGTTTTGCAGGCACGCAGTCCATCACAGCTGTTGCCAGGTTGTGCTTGAAGGTGCTCGGGGAGGGCTGATGATTGATGTGTGCAGCCCTAGGAGGAGCTCCAGGGAAGCCGGTGATTCAGACACATCTCTTTTCTTGCAAAATTCTCCTCTAAAGACCAGCAAGCGCCGTTCTGGTCTGCGGGGAAGGGATGGCGTCATAATTTAACCTACACTTTCTTGTCCACACCTCTCCTCTAAAGGCATAGGAGCAGCAGCCAGGCAGGCACTTAGGAATGTCATGGTCGGAAAACTAAATCCCTGGCTTGGTTACGCTGGGGTGGTTGCAATCCAGCCTGTTGAAGCATGAATCACATTCATGCTTTTCTTCAAAGGAGCAGGATCCGGGCCCAGTAGCAAGTTGATCTAAGGACCTTATGAACAGGATAACTATTATCATTTCTGTTTCACACAGATACGGAAACAGAGAGAAAGGGGGTTTCAAAGGAAAGAAAACCCTAAGCAGTTTGATACAGTCTGGGGAGGAGAGCGTCCAGGACTGACACTACCGAAAAATCTGGGCATAATTCCTGAGTGAGGTAGGAAGTTTTGCAAAGATGTATCATGTCTTGTGGTCATATACTAAAAACAAATGTCCCAAAGCTCTTGATGATGCATCTGGAATTTGTGCTCACTGAATATGTCCCAGGCCAGCCATGTTTATTGGAGGCACATTTTTCCTTAGCCGGGTCATGCGGAAGTTGAAACAAATGCTATTTAAATGCGTATCATCAGATCAGGGTATTAACCTAGCTCGATTAGTTTAAACCCACTTGCTGTCCACTGCATAGCCAAAGGATTTATGGAGGCAGGTAGAAGCTTTAGTGCCTGGAGATACACATTGTTTCTGCTTTTGATTATACTCTGTAGATTTATACTCAATGTGGAAAGAGGTCATAACTTGCTTTCCAGGAACGGCATTCATATTTTCCATACAGTGCATTAGTATATAATTCAGAATGCGTCCACATTAAATAAAGGGAAGTTTATGACAGTATGTTTCTTCAATTAATTTATAATAAAAAATGTCACGTGTAATATTGAAAAGAAGTGCTGCACATGGCGTTTATCTACTGACTAACACGTCCTTCTCACTGTTTTCAGGTACTGTTTCAGAGATGTGCAGGGATGTGGAAATGGGGGGCTGTAAAGGACCTGTATGAGTCTCCTGTCTTTAGAGAATATTTTGTACAATGCCTTCTGAAACATAGCTTCTAAAAATTGCTCTTTTTTTCCTCTGGCAAATATAACAGCCTGAGACATTTCTTACACGGAAAGCCATGAAAGAGAAAACAAAAAGCGGAGGAAGAAAACGTACTTTTGATTGGAATTTCTTATACAAGATGGAACATCTGTGTGTGGGAAAGAAATGTTTAAGACAAAGAAATTTTAAGTGTCACAGGAAAATCAATAGTATTTCACCGATGTGGTTATAAGACGACCACATGTGGTAGAGCTTTAGGCTCTGAGGCGCTGGCATTTGAGCACCTCTCAAGTGCCTGAGGTTCAGACCGAGTCATGTGTGCGTAACTCTGCTGTGTTGGAGACATAAGCCTGTTTGACAGTCCGGCCCCAAGAAACTTGTGAGCCTGAGTCTCATTGCAAGACATTACAATTCAGGTTTCTTAGTGTCTAAGTCTACAGAGCATGCCATTTAGGCCCCTGCCCCCCATAGGCACATAGTGTCCGGTATAAACGTTGCCAAAGGGAGGATCTGTCGGGTGGGGGAAATAGCGTTAGGTCAGAGACAACCCAGCGCACCAATTTCTTTGCTGTTGTTGGCTTACAGCTTAGAGATGCGCACGGGTCTCTGACTCTTTGTGGCTGAAAAGCCTCAGATCCTGATCCTGCAAAGATTACTTAAAATGTCTAGCTTTACCTTTTGCAATAATCCCGCTATATGATTAACCTTAGCTGTCACATGAATAAAGCTAGGCATGCTCTTTGTCTCTGCAGAGCCCGCTCACTGTACCCCTGTGAGCGGTATTTACATACATCGGTATCCTCAGCCTCGCCAATGGGAAAGCTTGTGTGAATAAGCTGCCTGACAGGGTCATAAATTACATGGTGAGTAGAACAAATCTTGGCAGCAGATCATAGCTGCTGGAGAGATGAGAGCTATGGTAGACACATGAGCAGAAAAGGAAAGGAAGGCTAATATTTAGGAGGAAAGCAGAGATTTTGCTACTAGATTCTTTTCCATTGAAAACCAGACCATTTCTGACCTTGGTTGCTTTGAGAGCAGGCTTGGTCTCCTAATTTCTGTTCAACGCTTTTCTTTTTGTCTAACCTCTCAGGGAAGGATTGGTACTTTAAGACCATTAGAAATTTTGCTTCCTTTATAGAAAGGCCAAAATCAAAACCATAATGTGTGGTTCATTTTTAAGCAGGCCAGAACAATCCCACAAAAACGTATATACTGTACATGCCTATCTCTAAGTCCAAGGATGACATTCATGTGCTCAAATCTGCGCATCGGCCTTCAGGGGATACAGGCCTAAATATTCTTTCTGTGTCTACTACAGTATTTTCTCGTGACTCCCGAGCGTCCATCACAAAGTCTAAACGTTATTACTGTGTAAAATTCCTTTTTTTACCTTTGAAATTTCATAACCAAAATCTCTTAAGACAGTTTTTTAAAACTGCAGTGTGACTTTAAGACATGTTTGGAAAAACATCAAACAATTACAAATATGCACACAAAAAAATCTGTGCTTAGATGAGGTAATTCACAAGAGGGTTTCCATGTGGCCTTTTGAAAACCAACTATTTTGTATATAAATGTCAACGTTAATTAAAAATCAACACAAATAGGTAGTAAAAGCCATAACGCTGTATTGGTTATGACCTGGATAGCCTGAGGAAGTTCTACGCCATTAGGAAGCATGTTTTACTGTTCTTGGAGGCAGTGAAGTTTTTTAAAAGAAACAAACAGAAATGTACGCACTGGAGGATGCGGCCCATCAGATGAGATAATTTTGGAATGAGCATATGGAGAGGAGTTTTCAAAGATACTCTGGGTCCTTGCATGATGCCCAATTAATAATGAAAATGGAGTGTCCTCATCCCTTTGGCATCTGTAAAGATCACTTCCATGATTTAAGCATGTTGGCCACAATCCCCTCCCTGGAGAGGTACAGTTGTCTGCGTAGGCTTATATCATGAATCAGTGAGACCTCATGAGTTAACAGTTGAACGCTTATGCTGTTGGCTAGCTTTTGTGAATGCTGCTACATGTTTTATTTTGTAGGTCTTGTCCTCAGATACAGAAAAAGTGTCTTCGAACATTTATGCTTGTATCCAAGATGGTGAAGGGAATAGGAAATGGTCTGAGCTAATCCATTCTCAAGACAGCCTTAAAGTGATTAAGTTTGTCATTGTTCTTGAGTGCTACACAGCGGGTTTTACTACTACTGAATTCTTCCAGAAATCTACTTATTTATGACTGCTACCTATATGATTGGGTTTTTAAGGGCTGTAAGAATATGGCAATACATTCAAGGCACGCTTTACTGCCTAGCTAGTAGTGCACACACTTGACAAAGTCCCTGTATCGAAGCACTTTAAAACAGAACTCTTACACAGATAAAATTAATGTCCAAAATACGCCCCATATTGTGGCCTGTGCTATACGCCCCGTTTCTTTTTATAGATGCACAGGGACACTGCTAACATGCCTCAGTGACTGGCTTCATCTTGAAGTCCTGTTAAATCAATTTTTCTCCTAATTGGTACATAAAACATTAATATAATCTTCTGTTCTGGCCAAATCCGATAAGCTCCCTCCCCGGATAAATTATTCCTGCTAGGGACAGGATGGGGGTCAGAACGGTGCGTTCACATTTGGCAACGGTAGTAGGCTGGGATTAGAGCACGCAGGCTGGGTTAACTGACCGTGAGCCCCGTGCTGGAAAGGCGGCTGGCAGGTTGAGGTCCTCCCAGGAAGGGACCACCCACCCCGTAAAAATTATTCGCGAGATTTTTGAAGGACCCTTTTTAGCTGCTGGTGGCAAACGCAGCCAGCTGTCCCTCCTGAGCTGAAGAGCAGCATCTACCCGCTCCTGCTACGCGGCTGCCATCGTTGCCAGCGCGGCTTATGTAGCTGTGCACGTGCCTGGCCGTGATTACACAGTGCTCAGACAAGCACGATCTCGTTTGCATAGATAACCCTGGCAGGTTATGTATTTAAAGAGGGGATTTACCTCCAGGGAAGGAAAGGCTCCCTGATGAGTTTTGCCTCGTTGGAAGGAGAGAGCTCATTTGCAAAACTGAAGTCTGCCTGTGGATTTTAAATCGAAGCGTGGCTTGAGGGTGTTTCGGTTTGGGACTTTTAAATTGAGATCCATATGCAAATTTGCATTCGTATGTCTACTGGATATTTATCTTGTATAAATTCCGTGTAACTGAACAAATTATATAACGTTCATTGAGTGGGAACGCGAAGACACAGCCTTGTTAAACGGTTGCCGGAAGAGCCAACAACAGGGACGGCGTCGCAAGCGTGTGGGCAACGACTTCCCCAGAGTAACCGTTTTTGCCGGGAAAACGCTCAGTGAATGCCCATACCTGCCTGGAAACGACTAGAAATCAGTTTTCATTCTTTTCTTTCCTGCTGAGAGGGGATCTGAGTGAAGGCTGCAGGCAACTGCCGAATCCTGCAAAGAAGGAAGGGAACTTTTCACCTGTCAGCGTTTGCAAGTTGCCAGAGGCAAGGAAAGTATAAATACAATAACTCACTGCAGTAGCAAGAGCTTTGCAGTGAACTGCACAGTCACCCTAAACCCTCTGGTTGTGTTATAAGGGTATGCTGAGCATGATGAATTCTTCTGGTTTCAAATATTCCAGAGAGAACGTTTTTTTATCTCTTCTTTTCCAGATTTCTACCAACTACATTTGCATCTAATAAAGTCCAGATGCTCCTCGAAATAACATTGCTGTTAGATTGGATTGCAAAACTTATTTTAAAATTAAGGCTGCGACTTTTTCAGCAATTGCCACCTTCTGCTGTAGTGGACTAAGAGCAGGAAGCAGTAGATTTTATAAGTTGTCACCAAAACGCACATGAAAGACTTCTACTCTTCCCTGATAAGAGCTATATTATTGGAGACAACTCCATGGTGCTCTGGTGGGGAGTTTCTAACACAGCTTGTATCTGAAGTTTGTAGACAGCTAGATCTTGCAGAAATTGTTTCCTGAGAACAAGCCTGTCTTCTCCTAACATGGTGTATCCTTATCTGTGTGCAACTATGTGACATCTGAACTACAGGGTGTCAAGATGATGCCAGGAAATAAAATAGCAATGTAAGTACGGAAATTTATAGACACATTTCCAAAGAAAGACATTTTTGGATACAATATCAAGGAAAGCTATGAGATGTCATTGTGATAGAGTGCAACACTTACATTATGGCATTAGACCAGCCTGGGGCAAAAAGTGAATTTTATAGTCTAGGTCTATCTTCAATGTAGTAATAACTATTTGTTTATGCTGGTATTACAGCCTATTTTCATTTTGCTTAAAAGACCAAAAGCCTTTACCTCCAAACCCTGTCTTGAGTATATCTTGTCTTAAATCTCCGCTACAGTACCTTGACTCCTGGTGTATTTTGTGTTGTCTGTGTACCCTGTACACCAATACTAGCTCTTGCATGAGCCTCAGAAGAAGCATCTCCCTTAACCCCTTTTCTGGAGTGTCCAGGTTGTCTCCAACCCCGCTGCATTACTGAGAAATATGTTTTGATTTTTAAAGAACTGAAACGATATAATTGCAAGAACTGGTCCCACTGGGTTCAGAAAGGAATTCACAGGTGGCCAGACACCTTTGCAATCCTGTTTCCCTTTCTGGAAAAAATGTCACTCAAATAATCCCTGACTGCTTTTCCCCAGGGTTACCCCAGGCCAGGCACTACATGGAGCAGCATGATGCTAACTATGCTTTTCTTTTGTTCTCAAATTCTGTTATTTTATTTTAGCCTCAGAAAAGTTTGGGATCTAACCCCCCCCTCCCCTGCCCTGAAAGACTGAAAGTTTCCTGGGGAGAAAATCAGTTTTCAGGTTCATCTTTGTAGAGGGAAAAATCTTTATTTTGAACACACTAAATGTATGACTTACATTAAAAAAAAAAGAAAAAGAGGAGAGAGAGAGAGAAATATTTCCACTTAAGTGTCTTGGCAGATTTTAATACTTACTGGGAAAATAAACCAGGTTGGTGTCCACGAAAGTGTCTAGTCATTCTGATACTGATTTGGTGAACAATAGTGAGGAGATTCAGGAAGGAACTGTTAATACAGAATCGCAGGATTGCTTCCTGCAAAGTATATTAAACAGCCATAAAACCAGCTGTCTGTTTTGGGTGTCATAAGTGGAAATGCCACCAGGTATAACAGATGAAAGAAAGGATGGTGGGGACCTCAGATCTGCAGATCTTGATATCAGTCATTTAGTCTGCTACACACCGTGCGCGCGCAGTGCATGCTACTTTGTTTTTAGGATACTACTGTATGGAAGATAAGGAACATCCATTGCCCCTAGTGTGTTTACATTTATAAAAAGCTTATCCTGCGAACAATCACAGAAGATGAATTGAGTCTTCAAAATAACTCACAGCGTTTCCAAAAGAATATGCTATATTTCAAGAGCTGTCATTTCTGTCTACAGTTAAACATATGCTGGACTTGACTGATGAAATGCGTGCATGCATAGGTGGACAAGAATCCCACCCTGGATTTCATGCTGCTCGTGTACGTAGCTGAATGATACCTGAGGAGTCCAACTGACCTGCAATATGATGGACATAAGTACTTTGCTGGGCCACAGCGGAGAAAACATAAACCTGAGAATTTCACTGGTCGTCGTCTTTCAACTCTGCACTGAAGATGTTACGATACAAAGTGTGAGACGTGGGCTACTTTGAAGTCAGCGGCAAAACTCTGTCAGTTCTGAGAAGTTCAAGACTTCAGCTATTATTTGTCTAGATTACAGAGAGAAACTGGATGTAGGCTTGTAATCACTGAAATGCAAGGTTAGAGGGTTTTCAAAAGAAGTACGTGCTCCAATCTTACACTCTGAATATGCCCGAGATCCTGACTATTCCTGCGGATAATGGCCTGACCTTGACTCTGCCACCTCCTGTGAAGGAGATTGCTTAGACAATCCTCCTCAGGGCTGCACCTTCCCTAAAGCAGAAAGTTTTTCTTAAGCCACCGTAGCTGAAAACTACACGAAATTCTTCTCATTATTGATGTTCCCCCCCTACCCCCACCCCCGCGGCCTTGGAGAATGACTGATCTCTATTGTTGTGTTAACGTGCCGTGCCTGCGTACATGCTTTGGGGCATTAGCACGGTGCCTCTCTCTTTTTTTCTTTCTGAGATAAAACCCAGTTTCCTCAGCCTCTCTTCATAGGTCACGTCTGATCATCCTTTATAGCTTTCTTACTGCTCCCTTCTAGACTCTTTCCAGTTTGTCTCCCACTAACGTATTGAAAGAGGGAGCACCGGGATAACAGGAAAGGCATTTGCTCAGGCAGAGCACAATAATCATCTTCCAAGTCTTGTGTACAATATTCCACTATTTTTCCCCATTAAAACAGCCCAAAATGAGACTCGTCATTTTTTCAACAGTATCTCACTCATTTCTTTTTAGCGTGGAGTTTTCCGTATCCCTTAATCCTTTGCTGGAGTTCTGCTGCTGAACTACATATGCCCCCTTTATCGCTGGGCAATCTCCGCTTGTCTCTATCAGATTTCATATCATTGTTCGCAGACCTAGCGTCGAGATCATTTTGGATTCTGACGTTGTCCTTGAAATTCTTGGAAGTTTTGATGACTTTTGGCCACAGACATGTCCTAATTAGGTTCTGTTTGTTCTTGGCATCTGTACCAGCGATCAATGTTTTAACTGGGATAATTGGAATTTTTAGTCTAAAATCAGTCCCTAAAAGATCAGCATTCAGGATTGAAGAAATTCTGAACATAAATCTTATTTAAAGCAATCCTTATCCTACATTATCTCTTCTTTCTCTTGATATTTGAAAGAGACCAAACGAGTTCTTTATTCATAGTCTTTATAAGTGAGCGCCGATAAAATGCAGCAGCAGAAGAGAAGTGCAAAGTGGATTATGTGGCAAATGTTTCTTTTTTCCATGCGTTCTTATTATTCGCTGTGGATGTAGCATCCGATGAAATATGTAAAGTTTATATACAGAGCAACAGATGGAAGAGCGTTCAACAAAAATTCCTTTCTTTCTGGTGAACGGTATAAAAATAGCAATTCAGCTCCTAATGCAAATAACAGTTTACGTGCCTCATGTACATGTGTGCATATGTGTGTGTTTTGAAAACAAACTGAAGTGAATCACAGTGGAAGAGCTTGAGACTCATGCTGTTGGCAGATCCTAGAATAGCAGTCTCATGGAAAAATCCGTTGCCGGCAGGCAGGTAGAGAAGGCAATTGTTTTCTCACTTGCATGAATCAGAGGGCTTGTTTTTTTTTTTTCCTCCTTAAATTTATATTCTTAACTAGTTGTGTCTGTTTCTGCATTCCTGGCTGTATGCTGAGGATTGAAGTTGTTCTTCCACGAACAGTCTTTTAAACACAGATCCATTGCTAGTTTAATCATACTGTCTGTATTGCAGCCCGTGAAGGAGGAGGGATTATCTGATAGATTCTCAGTGAGGTAACAATTTGCAAGAACTGCCACCGGTGTTCTCCAGTATGGAGACAACTTTCCCAGCACCCACAGCCACCAGTAACACTGAGTGCTCTATTCCTTCACAGGGAATGAGTACTGGCAAAAGTCACTGTATTGCCAGGACTAAAGCATAAGCCAGGTTGAAGACTGCTGCAAGGGAAGCACTCAGACTTTTTGGTAGAAAAACTGACTTAGAGCAGGTTTGCGTACTCGCAAGGTGTGAAGCTACCACCCCGTCTGCTCAGCTGATGGCTTCCCTGGGGAGAGGGAAATCACAGGCTTTGTGGTGGTGGTGGTGCTCACCTGGGCTACGTTGGGATGTGAAGTCCTGCTCACCCCTCATCCGTCCTCTGGAGCCATGCTCATCCTCCCTATCATGCCTTCCTGCTCCCCACCCCTCCCCTAAAATGTTATATCCTGACTTGCAGTTTTGTAGGATAGGCCAAAGGTTATACTGAGTTCTGAAAGACAATGAAAATAAGTCTCACTTCTACAGTCAGCTGAAGGATTTGCAAAAGCTTAAGGTGACTGGCAGCATTTTGAGCTGCGCGGAAGTGCCAGTGGAGGCATTACGGCATGTAAAATGCTGCACAATTAAACATCCAGGGTATTTATTGGATCGAAACTTATAGCAGCCGATTCTGCTCTACAGCTTTCTTTTTACTAAGCCTTTACTTACTGGCCTAAGCCCAATCTCTGGAGGAACAAATTAGCATAACTGTTATTCCATTTTGTCTATTACCCCTCCAGGTTTATTCGTGCTGAGAGCTGTAAAAGAGCATGGTGTAATCTTCTCCAGGTTGCAAAACACTTGGGGCACATTGGCAGCCACACCTACCTGATAGCAAGATCCCTACTGGCTTCAGGGGTGATGGATGATGCTGTAGGAGGAGAGAGAAACTTGGCCCTTGATGTATCATGAGTCTAATTTCAAAGGCAGCAATTTCTGTATAGAGATTAAATATAGGGGCTTGCAATTTTAGAAGACATTTATTCAGCGGATCTGTGCTTTGGCTGTCTTGAGCATGTGAAATCCCTCTAGAGAGACTCTACAGCTAGGCTGCCGTTCCCCTAATTAATTCTCTTGCGTATTGGCATTTACAAGCGAATAATTTGACTCTCTTTGTTTTATTAAAACACATATTGTAAAGTGCTCAGCTAAAGAGGAAATGAAAATTTCCCTTCACACCCAAGACTTTTCCTGGTAATACGCATACCTTGATGTTCTAGCAGCCAGTAAGCACATTCTGTGGACAAAGCAGGCCCAAACAAAGAGCCGTACTTTGCGGAGAGCGCAATGGAGAACTTCTGCGGTGGCACGAACTGCTCTCGATGCCGAGTTAGGGGGAGAGAGGAGAGTGAGAATAACCTGATTCGATCTGTAGCTGGCGTAGTTCGACGTAACTTAATTGATTCCAGAGGAGCCCGTCTCCCTGACACAGTGTGAGTGGAAATCCTCAGAAAGGCTTGTGCTGAGGCTCTAGCGATTCACAAGCTGTCTGTTACAGCGCTTTATTTTTACCGTAGGCAGCTCTGAAACGGGCTTGAATTGCAGGGTTCAGGAGACAGGCCAAGGGTACAGCTATCGCAGCCATCCCATGGTTGGGAAGGGAGATGTCCTCTCCAGCATACTTGGATCAGAGACAGCTCCATCCCGCAAGATCCTGGAGAGCTTTTAATTGTCCACTAGATTAATTATTGATGGAAATGCTTATTCAAGGGAAATAATTATTCAAGGGACGATAGCCATGATTGGGAGGAATGAGGCAGCAGATCTGCGCACCATCCCTGCATAACAGCATTTACGAGAACAAGAGGGAAACGGTAACTTTTCTGGTTGAAACCACAAGTGCAATTATAGGTAGGTGAAATCCCAGTTGAAACTGAGCCAGGGCTGTGGGTTATCACTCCTACGCTTGTGGCGAGTGCAGTGGGGTTTTTAATGACAAGATGTAGTCAATGCTTTGGAGAGGGTCTCCTTGGAGAAGCAGAAGGATCCACTCACATTGAGACTTTCTACCTCCCCAGTGGATTTTATCCTATGTCACTGTCATTCACTGATAGTCATCAAAAGTGCTGTGTGATCTGTCTTGTGTATCTTTTCAAAATTTGGGGATTTTTATTCCTTATAGGTATTATTTTTAATTCTTTTGTGGGCCAAGTGTGCTTGGGTGTTGAGTGAACTTCTCGGTAAGAGTCTAAGCGGCTCAAATGCTCTGACATAACATTTTTCTGTTGGAAGATACTTTATCGGCACAGTCAGGACTTAGGAAGTGCTGTAAACAAAATGTCCTCAAACCCGATAGACAATCAGATCCAGCATTCTGATAATATTGATAGAGTTTCCTTGTTAATTTCAGCCAACAAAGAAATTGCAGAAAAATCCATTTTTTACTTTCAACTAATTTCAAAATTAAAATAAAATATATGTTTTAAAGTTGGTATAGTAGTAAAATTAGGTCAGATTGCTTCTATTTTGCTCAGAATCTTGAAAAATAATGTTCTCATTTGATTTAGAATGAAAATACATGCTTAAATTCCAGGACTTCTGAGGTGACCTGGATGCAAGCCTGCTCTGATCTGAAAGTCAGATTGCTGTTTTATTAGCTCAAACCCAGGTCTGTGCTAAGCCTCACTGCTATGCAAGAAATTCAGATGAGTTAGGGCTAACCGTGCTTTTCCGCACAGGTATGTTCCTGAAGTCTGTTAATTGCTTCTTGCATGCTACAGTTTTGGAGTAACCACCAGAAAAAAAGCAGCTGCCTCTTTCCTGTATTTTTTTCGAGATCTTTGCAGAGGCACAAACATTAGGTCCTCGGAGATTTCATGCTCTGCTATATTAAATAGGAGTTGTAACACGTAGGCTAGGGCTGTTTCCCTTGAACCTTTTTCTTGCAAATACCGGTACAGGGTTTACCTGCTCCCAGTGTATTTGAGGCCTGGTTGGACTTCTGTCCCGCTCACTTGCAAAACCTGCTGTATTCCCTGGCTGGGGAAGCAGCTGGGAATTTAGGAGTGGGCTGATTTGAAAAATAAGGATGGAATGTGCTCTAAGCTGGGGCGGTGGTAATGGTGGTTTGGATTGAAGGGAAAGAAACTTTACCTTCTTAATCATCCCGTGTTTGCTTAATTATCCCAAGGTATGTCTTGCATTCCCCAGCCCCCTCCGAGAATGTGAGGCTGGCTTGTTATAAGCATTAGGAAGTATGAAAGGTGAATTTCCCCTTAATTTAACATGTTTCCGAGTTGCACACTCTCTCCCCTAGAACACAGCTGCCTTACTTTGACTGCTGTTTTTTGTTTGCTTTTCTTCCAGCGGTCCTGCCTTTCTTTGGCCTGTTTTTCCATCTTCTCCTCCTCCTCCTCCTCCTCTTCTGAGTCATATGTTGACACAACTCTGTGTTGGCCCTGGTTGTTATAGTGGGGCATTGTTGCTGAGTACAGGTACAAGGAGGATTTTTCTCGTTGCTTGACATGTGAATATCAGAATTGCCTTCGCTTCTGTTTCTCCAAAGTCAAGTATTTAGTGTCAAGATGGTACGAGCGATGTGAGTTCACTTTCACAGGGCTAATCTGGTCCGCACCAGTTGGAATCAATGGACATGACCGACACAACATGAATTCGTTTTTCCTGTTTTCGGTCTGGACCTCCCTTCTCTGACGTTCACCCCCAGACTGACCCTCGTGAAAGCTGGCATCGGAGCACTGAAAGGCTCCTTTCAGACGGCTGCCTTGCTGCCCGACATGCATCACAACAGCATGACGCAGCACTGTGACAGCTGGTTATTTATATCCTCTGGTTGGTGTTGCGGGGAGAGGGCGATTTGTGCAGCCTATGCTGAAGCACATATCGTGCCCTGTAGTGACTTGAAGTTTGTTTTATTTTTTCCAAAACGTCCTCACTCTCCTCCACAGCCCTGTTTTATATGCTCCGTGAATGCAAAATGTTTCCAGTAACGCACAGGTGTGGAAAGCCCTGCCTTGATGTCAGGTTGTAAATGGTAATGGAAGATAGCTGAGAAACGGAGCTCTTGTGCTGTGGCATGACCAAAACCATTTCGTCATGGCGCTGATTCTCATCCTAAAATCTCAGGATAGGTCAGCTGGCGATCTTGCCCTGACCTTTGAACCTGATTGTTTTGGAAGACGTTAGTCCCTGGCATTCCCTGGCAATCCCGGCCACTAATGGCAGGCCATTCCTATGCCCTGGGATATCCTGCTACCCTTCTTACTGTTCTTATTGCATGATATGGAGACATCAGTGGTGAGAGACTGGGCTGATGGGCTTACAAAACAGCATTTCGGACTTCTTAGTAAAAATGATTTCAAATTAAGAACAGTTGTTAAGTGACAGAAATTTATTCTTTCCCCAGGGAAACAAGGGACGAAGGAGCTGTCACGTTGAGCATGTAACCAGTGGCAGGGGGATCAACGTGCCGTTCCTGCTCCCTCTGCTACACCTCCTTGCTGCCTTGATCTTCTCTTCTCCTCTGTCTCTTGCCTTCCACACTCAAACAGTAAATTCTTCAAGCCAAGGACAGTTTGCTGTCTTACAGTTTGCTTTACAAAGCATCATGCATTAGAGTTCCTGATCCTCATCTTAAGTCTCTTGGTGCTAGCTTAAGGAACTGTCATCTGGAACTTCAGCACCCCAGGAAAGGCATTCACTACATTTCTGGCGCAGTCGGAGATGGAGGACTTCATGCAATGTAGCTAAAAGACAAAGTATGTTCAATGGACTTTTTGTCCTCTTTAATCACTCTGGATTTCTGGCCTTTCTGTTCTGGTGTAACTCTTTTCTCTGTAGTCTTTGTTCTCTGGGTGATGGCACAGTATTGCTTGGTTGTTATGACTGTCTTCACTCTCCTTGGAAGACAGTGCACAATGAACAAGGGTTGTGACTTGCTGCTAAAGGTAGATGGACGTATGTTTATTTTTTGAGAGAAGCCATGAACATTTGTCCAGCTCAAAACCAGGCGTGATTTTGCTCTGACAAGTTTTATGACCCCTTTTCTTGGTTTTCTACAAACATCTGTCCAAGCAATTTTTTTACATCAATGCGTTCCTGGAAAAGAACGTGTCTCAAATATGGAAAGGAAAAAGTGTGACACCCTCTGATAGCATTTTCATGGCTGTTTTGGAAGTTCTTTGTGGGTGTTGGAGTGTTTTAATCATTCAGCAAAAACAATGCCATGTAATTAGCAGTTCAGAGGCTGTTTAAACAGCCTGCTCACTATTCTAAGGCTGGAATCCATTCAGCTGGTTTTGATCACCAAAGGTCTACTTATTTCTCCAAAAATACAGCCAAAAATTGGCTGTATGAAGTTGGATGGTTTCATTAACATGGCTTTTAAATGAAGCCCTTGCTGAATAGCTCACAAGCAACTCACATTCAGAAATACTGTCATACAACAATTCATTTTTTTCTTTGGTCTTTTTATTAGCATGATGTAAAATGCTTTACCATCACTTCTTACAAAGCCCAATTTAAAAAAAAAAAAGTTTATTGTAAAGGAAGTGCTTCAGTAACAAGGGAAATAATTCCAAAAAGATGGACCCACACAAGTGAAATAACAATCCTCCAAGGGGGTGAATTAGGCAGAGCAGAAATATAAATTAAAGTAATAAGATGAGTCTTGAGGGACTAAGTTAACATGAGGTCAGAGAGGTAGGATGAGATGAGTGCACTAGGGATGTTTAAAATCCAGGGAGTGACTCTTAATTGGATTAAGCCTTGGATGAATAGTGAGGAGTATAAAACCAGTCAGTGTGTCAGAAAATGGGGGAGATTTACTCCCACTTCTTGCAGCAAGAAGTGATATGGATTTGGGAACCTCACAAGTTTTTGAGAGCAAGGATTTGGGAATTTGTCTGCTGTGAATGGCTGTGAAGCTATCTTTTACAAGGCAGAAATAGTTTCAAAAGGCAAGGTCAAGATAAGGACTAATTCTGAACACTTTCCATCAGTGCAGATAGATAGGCAGAACTGCTGGAAGGAAAAAAAAAGTAGGCAAGGAATAATATCTTGCTTTCCAACCACAGGACATAAAACAGAGCTTAATTAGGAAGCTGGTGATCAATAGAACCAAGTTTGTTTGTTTTTTTTAAGAATATGTTGAACACAGAAAAGACTGTGTTTATCATTCTTTGCAGTGAGATATCATTGGCACAGGAACGGCGGTATTAGTAGCAGAAGGGGGAGAGATTTTTAGGGATTTTTTTTTGAGACAAATGGGCAGTGAGCCAGCTCTCTGAAAATAGTCACAAGTATTCCTTTAGCAATAAGAATCCAATATGTAAACCATTGCAGTATTTCTTTTTTAATTCAGTAATACAGAGAAGGATCTGTTTTTATAGTATGTATGTACTTAATGTATTAAATAAGTGGCCCTGCTTTCGAGGGACTGTTTTCCGTGTTTCCCTTTTCATACTGTAACACACGATATTACCAGAGTATATAGCCATACTACGATACTAAAACACAATACATTTCACCTTTGACGCTCTCTGTGATAAATTCTGCTCAGAGCTTTAAGCTTGCTTTGAGCCTTGCTACCTTGCAAGGGTAGACAGTTGAAAAACGAAGTCATATCCCCCCAAAACATAAGCTTAGTTTACAAGTTGTGAGATCATTTTAGCTGTGTTGCCTAAGCTTTCTTTTCTTAGACGATCGCGTTCCTCTCCCCTCAACTTCTGAATCCACTGACTAACATCAACCAGCTTCACCAGAACAGTAGAAATGTCAAAAATAGTTATGTTTCTGCAAGTGTCTTGGTAATAAATTGTTGAGTAGGAGAGATCTGATGACTGAAAGGAAAGACTGAAGTGTGAGTTCAGGCCTGAGTAGGTCTGAATGCACCCAGGAGACACGTTACGAAAGCTTCACTAATGGGGAAATGATTGAGAATCCACACATCTGATGTGGCTCAGTAGCAAACCAGCTTTCACTGCTTGGTGAACTTGTAAAATTCATTGGGGGTTCTTTTGACTTATGGCCTTTGAATTTGTAAGGTTCTGTGTTCTGCTTTTCTCTACAATCTAGCAGTTTTTTTTTTTTTTAACCACGAAAGTTGACATTATTCTACAACTTTGTGTTTAGAATCTGAGCTATTAGAAAAATGCCAAATAAATTGAGGCTAATGGCAAAATTAAAGGTGTTGACAGCACAGCGGAGGTCTTTGGAGAATCTTGGATTGTAACGACACGGGGGCCTACGGGTGACGCGCCACAGGAAATCCGTGCATCTGTGAACTCTCAGGAAACAATTTCATGGCCATGATGCTGGGTAGGACTGGTAGAATTCATTATGCCTCCTTCTATATACTTCACTCCGTCACCCAACACAGAATCACAGAATCACAGAATCGTTTAGGTTGGAAGGGACCTCTGGAGATCATCTAGTCCAACCTCCCTGCCCAAGCAGGGACCTCTAGAGCACGTTGCACAGGATCACATCCAGACGGGTTTTGAATATCTCCAGCGAAGGAGACTCCACTACCTCTCTGGGCAACCTGGTCCAATGCTCTGTCACCCTCACAGTGAAGAAGTTTGTCCTCAGCTTCAGATGGAACTGCCTGTGGTTCAGTTTCTGCCCATTGCCTCTTGTCCTGTTGCTGGGCACCACAGAGAAGAGGCTGGCCTCATCCTCTTGACACTCCCCCTTCAGATACTTGGACACGTTGATGAGATCGCCTCCCAGTCTTCTCTTCTCCAGGCTGAACAGGCCCAGCTCTTGCAGTCTTTCTTCCTAGAAGAGATGCTCCAGCCCTCCAATCATCCTGGTAGCCCTCCGCTGGACTCTCTCCAGGAGTGCCGTGTCTCTCTTGTACTGGGGAGCCCAGAACTGGACACAGTACTCCAGGTGAGGCCTCACCAGGGCTGGGTAGAACTGAATTACTCTCCCTGGATTAACTCTGAGGTCTCTTTGTGCTTCTTGAAATAGCTCAAGTGGTCTCAGATATATTCAAAACTTGCCTAGACTAAGCCGTGAACAGCCTAATCAATGTTGGCCCTGCTCTGAGGGGGCAGGTTACAGTGGATGATCTCCAGGGGTCCCTTCCACCCTATACTGGCCTGTGAGTCTCTGATACGACGACTCTTCAATCTCATTGTGGAACTCCAGTATAAGATGTTTGCAATCTGTCCAGTCATCAAAGGGAAACCAAACAATTACGGGTGAAGCAGTTCAGTATTGAGGAATCTCTTCTTTTCTACTCTGTGTCATGATGTTGAAAGACAGAAATAGGGCTGCAGAATTGAGCTGACATATGCAGTCTGACTTGCAGGCATCCGATGCCCTTTCATTAGGAGAACCAGGCAACTCGAGGGAACTCGAGACCGACAAGTTCCTCAAGAGATAGGTCGGAGGCAAAGTTGCCAAGGGCAGCAGCCTGCTGGAGGTGCCAAAAAAAGATCACAGTCCTGCCACTGACTTCCCTATGCCAGAGCCCTGAAAAGCAAGTCTAGCTGAGAGTGTTAATTCTGCTGGAGAAGAGGATGGGGTATGTGGGGTTTGGCTTTTGCAGGAGGCAGAGGTGGCCCTTTGCAGTAAAGGCGTTTCTCTCTCCTTCCATGTTTTATTCCCTTGTTCTACGTAGATATGAGACTAAGCTTTTCAAGTTTCAGAGGGGGAAAAAAATAACCTAGAAGTTTCCCACAAGGTACTTCCTACCCAAATCTCTCTTGTAGTCCTGAGAATTTAAACAAAGCACATGAAGAGAAAATTTGAAACAAGGCAGGCTCTAAGAGAAGTCAGAGTTGGGCCTTCTAGCCAACTGATTCATGAATCAGGCACCCTCATGAAATTGGCTTAGCTATCATGAGGTTTTTGAACACAATAAATCCTGTTCTTCCATCCTACCAAGTATTTTTCAGTGAGGTCCTTAAAATTGTTATGTTAGGCTCAAGTTTTTTGACCTATTTTAACAACTGTGAGGGGCATAAACTTACTAAGTGCTCTAAGTGAGCCTGGAAATGTTATCCAATTGCAGAATCTGGTCCTTAAGGAAAATAACCAAATAACGAAAAACCCATTAAAAATGTCAAGAGTTGGTGACAGTTTTTTGGTTCTCTCTTTTGCTGGTGAAGACTACCTCTGAGAAGTGTGAAAAGCAGGGCTCCAGAGCATCTTTGTCTGACCAGGGCTTATGATTTTGCTAATAATAACCAAGAGAAAGGTCTAATTCCAAGATAAATTTCAAATCTCTTCCATGGCAGGGGGTGGAGGTTTACTGAAATAATACAGCCCACAGCAAAAAAGGGGTGGGGACAGGGTGGAGAGGAAGCATGCAAGCTCTTGGTGGTGGAAAAAAAGATGTGCAATTTCTTTAGGTGCAAAGCATCAGCTGCTGTAAATGAGCATAATTTACTTGATGCTGAAGTAGTCATTTAGCATTATGCCGAATGAGTCACTGGCCTGAGTGTTAGTCCTCTCTCTGGTGAGGATTTTCTGTGCTCTTCTGGAAACCGTTATTACTGCAGATCTTCAGATGCGTTCTTCCTTCGAAGCCCTTCCATATGTGCGGGCAAGGGATGGGTGCCGTGTGCAATCTTGGATCGTCTAGCCTACAGCAAGCTTTGGAAGAGCATTATTTTTATCTGTAGGTTAAAAACAAAAAAACTGCAGTTTCCATGATCCATTCACACCAGAAAATGTACAAATCCCTGGGCCTTATCTCTTCTCTGCCCTGCTGTCTGACTCTTCCCTTATGGTAGTGGGCTACACTGGTGGTTCGTGAGAAGAGGTGGGTCACTGAGCCCATCTCTGAGGCCACTGGCATGAGTTGCATGAGTTCTCTAGGCCTACCTCCATACAGAGCGATTCCTTTATTTGAACTGTTGTTACTCTTTAAGGGTAGCCGCTGCTTTGGTTGAAATGCTAATGCTTCTTCTGAGGCCGTGCCAGAGAAAGATCATTGCATAGCTCCTAAAAAAAGGGGAGAGATTTGTCCTTGCTGGGTGTTCCCAGGGTCAGGTGCTGGCGTACGTTGCCATGCCCTGCCCTGCCTGGGACTGCTTAGCTGCTCTCTGCTTCAGGCGTGGAAAATGGGGAAACCTGCATATAGGGATTTTCTAAGGGCCAGTATGTTTCCTGGAGGTGAGGATGAACGTACGGCAGCAGTCTGTATGTATGCGGGTGATTACCGTATGTACCAAGGGAGCACCTGGGCAGGTATGCGGTGCACGAAATGACTGCAGGTCCAGCTCGCCCCATAAGCTACCATTGTGACAGGCTGGCCCAGGGAACTAAAAACTGGTGAAGACACTTGGGTATCCTAAGGGGAGACCTTGAGACCGATGCATCTGTCTTCCTAGGGAAAGAGGCTTCAGGAACAGCTGTAGTTGTGTAAGACGTTACTGCCTGTGAGCAGTAGCCTGCTGTGCCCACATCTGGACACATCTGTGAGACAGATGATGTGGGCTGCTTCTAGACCAGCAACCTGGAAATACCTTCAGTGGTTCCCTTCCCATCGTGTAATAACCCTCTGCGCCATGGGAACGCCATGGGGAAAATGGGGATACTTTGCCGTTCACCTCACTTGGAGCAGGCACGTTGCTTAGAGTGATGTTTAGGGGTATGCAGGGGAACCCGTAAAGCTGTTTGGTGCACGTTTTCCTGGTGGCTTTCCCTTTTCCACCTTTTCCTAGAGTTCATGCATTGCTTTTCTTGTAGGAGGGGTGTCGGGGTGGGGGGGAAGTAGCGCAAAAGGTGGTTGTATGGCTGTTTTCTTTCATAAATGAAGGATGCCAATTCCCCAATAACAATTTAATTTGGCCGCTCCCTTCCTGTACCTGAGTAATAATTAAAATCATATTAAAAATGCGTTGATAGAGAAATGAGAGAAACATTGACGTTTCTAAAGGGTCAGGTGAAAAATCAAATAAATAGGCCAGATTAAAAACAAATAGGATGGTTTAGTAAACAGAATAGTCGAACTGGTGAAGGAGTACAATTTGCAACAGAAAGCCCCTTCCTGTTACGATCTTCAGCCTGTAACAAGTCCAGGAAAGCTGCCTGGAAATTTCCTGTCAAAGCAGAGTTTCGATGGAAAATGCCGGTTTTTCCTCAAGCCCACAATGGTCATTTTTGGTGCCCGTTAGGCTGACGAACCCTCCTGCAGCAGGGAGGCTCCCCATGCATGGCGGGGGGACTCAGGGAGCAGAGCAGAAGGGAGGGCAGCATGAAAGGGACTGACTCCCCTTCCCCGGGCTGCAAAGAGCAATATTATGGGGGCATACAAGTCCCCGTGTCCCTGCTGCTGCCAGGTGCTGGGCAGAGAGGCTGCAATCACAGCTCAAGGGGTGGCACCTGGGAGCCAGCATTTCCAACCAGCTGCAGCTGAAAGCTGATGCTCGTTAGCTCAGCAGGCTCCCTACGGGGAGATGAACTTAGGGGAGGAAGGGGGATGAGCATGGAGGAATCCTGCTTATACCCCTTTAACTTGGTCAAAAAGCATTTTGGGTGATGCTTTATAAGGGTCCCTGCTAGGCAAACCTAGGAGGGTTGGTGGCAGTTCTTGGCTTTCTGCAGGTGGAAGAGGTGTTTCTGTGCTGTCCTATACTGTCTTTCTGCTTCATTTCTAATTGCTTGACTTTACTCTGTGTGAAGTTTTCTCCCAGTTCAAGAGGTTGCAAATGTGTTATGGAGAGCTGTCCTTTTTCTGAAGGAGAAATGTCCCATGAGAAGAGAAGCTGTGTGTTTGTGAAGGGGGGGGGGGCTGCTGAATGGAGGTAGTTTTGCTCTGCTCCTGTTGTGTCCCCTGCCCCTGGAAAGTTCAATAGGCTTAAGGGTGGCCTACCTGGCTCTCTAAATCTCCCTTCTGCACAGGGGAGTGCTTAAAATGAGGGGGAGTGAACCTCTTACTGCTCTCAATGCTGCTTGTGCTTTCTGTTCCTAGTAACAAGCAGCCACTGGAATAAACCCTTGTGTTCCTCTTGCCTCTGCTTGCTTTAAGCAGCTCTAAAGTATGAGTCTGGCCAGAAAACACCATGAAAGAGGAAATATGAAGATGACTTAATTTTTTTGGTGCTCTCTTCTAGTGCTGTGCTGGTCCATTGCTCTCCTGTGGAGCAGCTTAATGCTAGCAATTGATCTGCTGCAGCTCTGTGATTGAGCAGGGAGAGCAGCCTAGATACATACAGCAGGTAATGCCTCTGTTTTTACTAAGTTGTGGGTGTCCCTGTTTTTTTTTTTAGTTTCTTTACTGAGACTTACAGCAAAGACAACTGTTCCTGGTACTGATACCTGAATGAGTCAAAAAGGAGAAGGCATAATAGGGCAAGTGAAGGCATTTTAAAATAGCCTTTTATTTTGTCATGTGAAGAAGGTCAAGGATGTTGATAGCACAGAAGTATAATGATAGCATCCTTTCTTGTGTTGTGGGAAAGGGACAAATGGATGGTCATTGATTGACCCTGGTGGAGAGATATAAATTCACCTGAGACATTTATGGCCCCTGAGAAAAATAGCATTTGTGATGCTGTTTTTCTTACTTTCTCCCTGGTCAGAGTAACGAAGTAATCTTCTTTCTGGACACTTCAGATAGGTAGAAACTGTCTGAAAACTTTGTACTAGTAATTGGAAGGAGAAAAAACTTTCTTTGTCCTAAGAAGTCAATTTTGCTTCAGTTCTGCAGCTTCTCTGGCAAGGAAACAAATCTCTTAAAAGCTGGAGAGGGTAAGTGGGAGTTTACTTCATTTTGTCAGTTATCCCAATTTTAGCATTTTCTTAGAACAACCTTGTTCTTCTGTGAAAAATGGTCAAAGGCTTGTTTTCTTGTTTGGAGAAGTGTGAATATTTCTGCAAAAAAATGTTGGAAGTGCTTCTCTAGACAGTGATAGCTCCCTCTTTGCTCAGCATCGCACAACCTCAGGCTGAGACAAAGCCTGGCTTGTTCATGCGGCAGGGCACAGATAGCAGCTGCAAGCAGTTAAGTGTTAGCAGGATCCTCTCACAGTTGCTCTCTTTCCCCCACACAGACCCACCCATTTCTTACACTCCTAGTCCCCAGGGGACAGGCAGAATAAGGTGTTCTTCTAAATAACCAGTTCTTCTTAACAATTATAGGAGTAAGAATCTCCTTTTGGGACCCTAAGGGTTCGTAATGTGTTAAACTTCAACAAGTAATGGTCTGGGAAGGCAATACTCCTGAATAATATCAAATGTGCTTGATGCTGCACTAATTCTCCCCCAAATTTAGGAGTTCTTGTCTGGATAGAGTTTTATAACCAAGGCATGTAGGAAGGCTTTCTAGTGCTCTTGGTGATGCTCCTTACAAAATATATTGTCTTGCATGCTGATATCTAAAATCAGGATGCTTCCTTGGTCTTGAGGGTTTTTGAATTTTAGTTGACTTCTTGCAGGAATTGTTAAAAACAGATGCTCGCTTGAGGTGAGTCTGTTTCTTAGTGTATTGCTGATGATGCTTGAAAGAAATGGTGACTGGCCAAAGGTGGGAAGGATCCAGCCTTCATTAAGTGTGAGGGGAAAGAGCATGCAAAAGAAGGCCATGGTGTATGCTCTCCTCCAGCATCTGGTGCTCCCCTGACTTTTCCCAGTGAAAGACAGTGCTGGATTGCTGCTTTGCCTTGTAAGCCTAAAGGGTATGTTTTGTGTCCTGGATCCTTCCTGGAGTCTTCTGGCATCCCCCTGCCCCGTTTCTGGCTTCTGCAGCTCTGGCATGAATGGCTGTTGAGGGCTTAAGCAGTAAAGCACAAAGCAAATTTTCATGCTGGGTTTCATCTGCTTAAAGTGAAATATGGAAAACTGGTACTGTTGGGGTACATGTAAATCCAAATTCTTGTGCTTAAGCCGATTCAGCTGCTAATGCCTTAGGGATTTGGCCTATAGTTCTTTGTGTTGGGGTGAAATGAATCCCTTGGACCTGCTTTTTTCAGAGGCTGTTGGGATGATGTTGGGACTCAGGCTGATGCTGTCTAAGACAGCCTTCACCTTACTGCCTGAGGAGATTACAGCTAAGAGCCCAGTCAGTTCAGAGGATCTGGAGTATGGACTGTTGCTGGCTTGGAATTGGACTTGGATATAGAGCTTGCACTATTTCTGTGGTGGTGGTAAACTGTAAAATCTTTGCACTGGTATTTTAGGAAATTAGGCGATTGTGATCTTCCCCCCCCCCCCCCCCCGCCAATGTTGTCTCCTTTCCCCAGTACTACCTCTGGCTTTATACACATGCAGTGGCTATCTCATTTGTCGAGCTGTGGCTGAAATCCATCCTACTTGCTGTAGATGTAGTGCACAGGCAGAAAGATTGAAGATTGTAGCCCAATATTCCTCACTTCCTTTTGCTTTCCAGCTTATCCCAATCTTAACATTATTGCTACTAACTCTGTGTGCTTTTCCTCCTGGCCAGCCCTTTGTTTTCACTGTGACATGCTTTCCGGCTCATTTGCTGATTACTCCAATAAGATATCAAGGCTACATTTTCTCCATGGGATTGCTACTTCTGAACAAACATAACAAATTCCACTCCCTGGAAAGTTACCAGTGCAAGTAATTTTTTCTTCAATGCATGTATCTGAAGTGTGCCTTTTGGAAGCATGTCATGCTATATAAATACAGTAGAGTAGGATAGAGGTAGCTGCCATACCCCTAATCAGAAAGGGATGGAAAAAATGCATAAAGAGGAAGGAAAGTGGGGATGATATGAGGCAAGGAAATGCAGGGGATGTATATATTAAAGTATGAGGGCAAAGTCTACCTGCAGCTCCGCTGGTAACAAAATACACAAAAATAAAGATAAATGACAAGGGTGTTTATGGGAAGATGCGATTAAAAAGTATTGAGAACGACAGTAAGGACAGGGAACTTCATCACATGAATAGCAGTGAAGCCTTTGTTTTGTTCACTTCTTAATTTTTCTGAACATATTTATCTCCAAGCTTTGTCTTGGAGCACAGATTTTGTGCCTGCTCTCATGCAAATACATTTTACCACAGAGTTGCTGGCTCTACTCAGAAGAGCATTGCTTACAAGGGCTATTATTCAGGTAAATAGTGCCAGTGGCTCACCTAAGTGGGAACTGCTTATGTGAATAAATTTTTTATAACTCAGCACTAGAATCAATAAAACGTCAGCTATCTCCTAAGTGTTCAGTATGTCCCTTGAAAGGCCTGGTAAAAGTATGGTGTGCTGAGATTTGGAGTGTACTCCATACCTGGCTGAAGACTCCAACTGGAGCAAATCAGTGGCTACGGTGGAGGGCTTGTCGAGATAATGGCCACCCTAAAATAGTTAGAACTGAGGCTGGAAGCTTTGGAAGTGGGATGTAGACAGACTTAATTTTGTCCTTCCTCCTTCTATCTTCCTTATGAGGAAGGGAAGGCAGGTGAAAATAGGGGAAAGTAATAGGCAGGGGAAAAGCAGGGATCATGTATAAAACTGTCCAAAACATGTATTGCTGAATATTAGTTGACATGTAAACAAGCCCTTGTAATGATAATAGGATGCTGATCAGTAGTAGTCACGCCTGTAGTCATGGCCCCCTCTTCACAGGGTGTTATTGCTCAACAGAAGCTTGTGATGATAGCAAGGGAGGCAGGCTCTTGAGAACAGATGTGTTAGGAAACCTTCTGACAGAAAGCAAAGAAAATGTCTTTTAACAAATTCAGAATTCTTATGGTAAATGCTGACATCAGTGAAGCCTACCTTGGTAAGCAAGTAAAGGATATCATTTGCTTTAGAATAAGACATTTCACTGAATGTTAGTGTTATAAAACTTCAAAATATGGTTTAAACAAGTCTTAACTCTATACGAATGCTCTTTTGAGTCCAGCAAACTTCCCCTCAGTAACTTCACTGCTGAAGCAGACTTCTCTAATCTGGGATGGAAACTGACTTATTTTCTGTAAAAACTGAAGTGTAATTTCCTTGTCTAACTGGGACCTTTGAGTATGTAACAAGTATTAGAGCAAGGTTATTTGGTTGGAGAGGATCAAGAGTATCTTACACATGGAAAGGAACTTTGGGGGAGAAAATGGCAAACCATGTTTTTTAAAATGTACACTTCCAAGAAGCTTTAACATGACCTTCATGTGTTAATTGCTCTGTAATCAGTGACTATGTGACTTTTGGAAGTACTTCACACTACCTTATTAGAAGCTGGTGGTGGAAGGGGGACTGTTGGTTGCTCCCTTTGGAGATCTTCCCCAATATGTAACAGATAAGGTGATGTACTGATGTAAATCTTTGAAGCTTACTGTTATTTAGCTGGTTTCAGCCTTTTCTAAATAGCAATGAAGAATTAAGTGAACGTGAAAATGGCTGGTGAGGAGTGAGTGGAGCACAAAGTGGCCTGCTGATGGCATAAATGGGCTGAGAGATGGCTGTCAGGGAAGGAGCGTAGAAGTTAGCATAAGCACTAGCAAAATGCTAAAGTGCTGACACTGAGGACATGAGTTGTCCTTTCTGTTGAGCTACCATGTGGTTGAAGCTGGGAATATACTGAACTGCTGAACGAAGACCATGGTTAAAAAAAACTGCAGATATCTTCTGTAGATAAATGTGCCTCGAACAGGGTTATGAGGGAAGGAAATCCTATGGAGATGATATCAGGGTGTTTTGTCTGTGTCTGCTGCTCAGTATGGAGGCTATGAGGAAGGGACAGGCACCTAAAGTGCCTAAGTGGCAGGGGATGTCTGCTCCTGTCAAGGGTTGTCTAGTACCTTTTCCTAATAGACTGCTACTGCTTCTTCCCCAGTCTCCCTTTGCGTCCCTGGCCTGTTGCCCCACAGGCTGGGCTGTGCTTCTGGCAGCTATGAAGCAAGTCCTCCCCATGGCCCAGCTGAACTGGCTGCGTTAGCAATGCTGCTAACTGTAGCTGGTGCTACACCACTTCCTTCTTGCCCAGCTGGGATGAAGGTGCTGGCTGTCACCCCCCAAGTTGCAGTCAACTGTATTCCAGAGTATTGAAAGCAGGGCAACAAAGAAGAAATGTTTCAGCTGTGTTAACTAAAAATGAGTGCTGACTCATCACAGAAGTATGAAATGAGAGATGGGAGCCTGGTTTGCAGAGCAGTCTCTTGCCTCCCTCTAACTAATGTGAGTCAGTGCTAAGGAGGTAGTTCCCTTACTTTGCTATAAAAATATTCTGTAGGATGTATGTCTGCTTGGCCAGTGTCTGCCCTGTTCTCTGCCTGTCTTTAGTGGAAAGGCTTTTTTCCCTTCAGATTGCTTTTTAGGGAGGGTCACAGTAGGGTTTGATAAGAGAGCAAGTGCCTTTGGATACCAGAGGGTGACAGATGCCCTTTGTGGGAATAAAGACCCTTCGGACAGGATGCTTCTACAGCGTGCTGGATCTTTCAGGTGCCTCCCAGACAAGAAACAGTTGCTTTAATAGTAGTGTCAAAAAGTGAACAAACTGGGAAGTAAAGATGGAAGAGAGCTGCTGTGTTTCTTATAAAAGTCTTGGTCTGCCCTCTGGGTGTTGAAGTCCTAAAGTCAGACATATAACAGGAGAGGCAACTATGGGTGTGGTAGAGTTCAGTCACTAATGTGAATTAGAGCAGTTTTGGGGCTGCTCTTACTCTTTACTGTACTCCCCAGAAACCCAAATTAAGATCAGAGCTCTGATGCATGGCAAATCACAGAATCGTTTAGGTTGGAAGGGACCTCTGGAGATCATCTAAGATGATCTTAGGTTGGAAGGGACCTCTGGAGATCATCTGGAGATCATCTATGAGCACATATTGTGAGGGAGGCCTGCTATCTTGGAGTTATCACCTAAATTAAGAGGTGAGTATTGTTTTCTTGCCAATGTCAGTCTTTTCAGACGTAACTGGCCAGCTACAGCTTCCTGAAGTCTCATCCCTCATGACGTTGAGGGGAACCTTGTAGCTGTGGGCCGTACGAAGAAATGGTGACCTGTATCCTCTCTTCACTGTCCCTGGCTTCTCCAAAGGAGCGTGAAGTATGTAGTCTTTGAAGTAAAGCGGAAAGATAACCTACCACACAATCTAGGACAAATTAACTGCAAACCTAGGAACTGACCTCAAAACTTTGCTTCACAAGTCAATGTCATCTCTACCTGCTGTAGATCTTGGCTTTCTTTGAGGTTTAAAAAAAAAAAAAGGATTTGCGTGTCCTTCAATACTCATCTAGAAACAGCATCTGCCATTTCACCACATCCAAGGTGCTGGCCCTTGGCTAGTTCTAGGTGGAGCCTGGGAGCAAAGCAGTTGTACTGGGACCAGGACTGAGGGACCACTCATGTAAGAGTAGATGAAGCATCTGTGCTGAATCGAGTCAGCAAATGGCAAAGCTTTGTGAGCGTTTGGATCAAGCCTTAAATGGTCACATCAGCCATGTTCCCCTCTATGCCAGGATCATAAAAACATGCTAATCCCTACTTCACCAGTTTGATAAGGCTAAAAACTGTCATGCAAATTCCTTGTAGATAAAGCTGTTTTTTCAGAGTCTCTATGCTATAATCTAATACCTTTTTAAACTGTGCAAAATTGATGGCTTTGCAGCAGACAGAACTTCAGTAGATAAATATTATTTTTAAGTGGTGTAATGGTGGTTTGTTATCTTAGCACTGGGGAAATCATACTGGTCTACTAGGCTAATGTAGTGAAAAGTCATACTTTCTTCTTTTTGAAACTTTCAAGATTGTTTGTTTTTTTTCAAGCATGTGTGGAGCCAGTTACTAAAAGTGTAGAGTAGCTCTTTGGGCAAAAAGTTACACTAATGACTGAGGATGGACTTGCTTCAGAAACTGCAGAGTTCGATTCTGCTTCTACAAGAGCTAATGCTCATCCAGCTTTTCACAGCCTGTACAAACTATTGCTATAATGTTCATGGAAATGGAATTTTTGAGTGAAGGTGCTTTTTTGCTCGTATTCTTCCTTGGAAAAGCTTTGAGAAGGAACTTTCTCACACTCTTCAGGCCAAAAGTAATCCTGTCTCATTCCAAACAGGCAAATGGAAAAGGCATTTAAATTCAGTGCTTCTGAACCTGCACAAGGCTTGATTTGCATTCTATTCTAGAAAAGGCTAATGTTTGAGGTGAGCAAGTCATGCTAGCCTAGCCTAGCATGTTTATCTTTTTTTTCCATGTCACCTCAATATTCAACCTGAAGGAACTTACCTTGGTCACTCTTGGATGAAATCTATCACCATTGCACTTTATTGTAAATTGGTCATCTCCTACACTTCAATGCAACTTAATTCAGGGGTAGGGCATGCAGCTAACCACATGATTCAGTGGGACTCAACAGTAAATGATATGGCATGATAGGCAGAAATTTTCAGTAGGGGTGAAAGAACAACACTGGACAACAGTGATCAGTAGGATGAAATACAAAAAGCTTCAGTGGCACTTCATCAGGAGCTGGGGGAGAAATTTGTCACACCAAACAAGTCTCTTCTGCAAAACAAAGAATCCCAAGGGGCTAGGATAAGAAGATGAGACTGATTAGAATTAGTGTTACATTAGACACTAAAATGGGCTTAAGTGAGTTCTGTCACAAAACCCAAGTGGTTAAAAACCACTTGAAGTCTGCTGCTGACTTAAAATTCTCCACTTGGAGTTCTCAGCTATAAACAACTTTAAAACCATTTTCATCTTAAGAGGCTGAATCTCTCAGTATGTACCTTACACCATGATATATCACATAGGAAGTCCAAAATAATCCCCAAGCACTGATTTCAGTGAGAACACTGGCTGGAGTAAGGTACCTCATTGCATGGTAGTCAAATTTTGTCCAACAGACATCAGACTTGGACTACTACTGAGCCTGGGTTGAAATTCGGTCCTGGAATCATAACAAAATCTGTAATCCAAAGCTGAGGGGAGGGGGGTGGGGAAGAGACTTCCTACCAGGGTGGAGTATTTACTTTGCTCCTTAAAAATATTTTTAATAGTGTTCTTTTTTTCTATAAAGTGCTCTGTGCGATTGTTTGAGGAAACCAAAATGTTGTCAGCCTTTAACTGCAAATCCTGGAAGCATTTTTCCAACCACCTTTGATTCATCATGCCAGTTTTCTTCAGAAATCTAATTTATGTAAACAGCTTATTTTTAAAGCCTCATGTTTCATGCTGAAAAGGCACTTCACATACTTACAGCTCAGTTTGTAATGAGGAGGTTTAATCAGCGTCAGAGCGGGGTTAGATGTATTAGCACTCTGTCAGTCTGTCCAAGCATAATACTTTCTGCTCAGAACTTTCTTAAACTGCTTTTGGCTTTAATTTGTGAAGACCTCAGACTAGAATTTAACTGTCTTCCTGTTGACATGGAAGACTTGCAGCTTTGCTTGCAGAAGGACAGTAGGTACAATTGGTAGGAGCCCTGGCACCTGGATGCTCTCTTTTTTTCTTTTGGTAGCCCCTAAGAAGGATAGTTTCAATACGGCAGAGGGAATATGATGGAAATCCTCCCTCTTCTGTAGGGAAGCAGTATTTTAGCAGGGATCAAGTCTTTATTTCTTAAACAACATGACCCAAATGTTTCTCTTGTTTAAGAGCATTATGTTCTAAATGCCACCGCTCTGGACTGGCTGATCTTGTCTCCTGACACCCTCTTGCTCTTCAGAGGTACCATTAGCTGTGCCGTGCTGGCCCAAACATCGTCGTGTATCTGTCAGGGTTGTAGGAACTGAGACTTATGGCTTCAAGCTCCCCTGGATATAACAGGACTCCAGTGAGTGTAATTGTTTCATGAGCTTGGAGGAATGCCAGTCATTCGGAGCCTGCTGTTTCCAGTAAGCATCAAATCTACCTACAGTTCAGTTGTGGGCTTGAACTAAAATAAAAATCCGGAGCGAAAGTAACTAATTCCACTTTGAAATTTCTCAAAAGATGTTGAAGTCACTAAAAAAGTATTTCTGCAGTAATGTTTATGTCCACCAAGACTGGTAGTAGAGTTTGGTCTGCAGTCTTTTTTAGGTAAAGCTGGCATATGCTATGGAAGAAAACTGTTAATAATTCTTACCTAGGCCTTCAGTGCCTTTTTGGTAAGACAGGAAGGTGAAATCAGTGGTTACTACTATTAAATTGCTTGCTCCTGCCTAGTACTGAAAGCCCTGGCAAGTGTTTGCATCTGCATGTGCCCTCCAGATCCTGGGGGTGGGAAGGCAAGGTGGGCAGCCAGAGCCACCCGTCCAGTGACTCGGGCTCTGAGGGCCCTGAGTGATATCAGTGGTTCAGCAGAGGCTGTTTTAGTTTGCTGGATGGATCAAAAGCTCTGAGCTTATTAGCTTGAGCTTTGTGCTAAGCTCCCAAAGCTTCTGGGTCAGCTCACAGCAAGTGGTTGTCTGCCTGGATTAGACTTGGTGGCTACAACCAGTGTGTTGCATGGTGCGTGAATGGTTAAACATGTCATCTGACTTCTAGGCCTGGTGAAGGGCAAATGCACCTGTTAGTCTGGGCCTTTCTGTTTTTTACAAACAATTACTGCAGCTAGAACTTTAAATGCCAGAACACTTGCCCTGGGTGATCTAATGTCAAGTGTACAAAATGAGCTTGTAGCTCTAGGTCTTGATCAGTGGAAGTAGTTATCAAGAACAGCAGCGTGTACTGGTGATATTGTAATGTTCAGAGTCTGGGTTTTGGCACTCCAATTTTACCTGGTGTTGTCTAAAAATAAAGGGTGGGAGGGGAAGACCACCTCTGCTGCTGGTGCAGTCACTTAGCATATGACTAGTCCTGCCAGAGTCTTGCTGACCCTCAGAGGCACCCCAGTAAACAACTGCTGCTTTCCCCCATCTTCTCCAAGATCATAATCTTGTGCCTTTTTGTTCTCTGTTCACCTAACTGCAGGGGGTTTGGCTTTTCCCTGGGGGCAATATTCAGGTTTAGATTAGCATACAGATGATGGCTAAAGGAAAAAGCCTCGCAGAGGCTTAAGTAGTGCCTAGTTCTTGCTCTGACCCTTGATTTCCCCCACCTGATAAGAGTAGCTTCCTCCTCCTACAGAAAACTTGCAAAGGGCAGTAGTGGAGACTAAGAAAAAGGAATTTGCTGAAGACCTCAATGCTCTGGGAAGGCTCTTGTTTAAATCTTGTGTTGCGCTTTGCTACCGTAGCTTGCCTGAGTTATTCCAAACCCAAGGCAGGGGAAGGATACGTGCTGCCAACTTGCAAACCATTAATTTCCCGATGAAGCTGAAAGGCGTGAAGTTAAGCATGTTTCTATTAATATTTCTTTACTGACAAATATTTGTGTGGAATGTTTTTTGTGGAAGATGGACTTGTGAGGGGTTGCTCACTGGCTGGAAGCGATTTGGTGAAAGCTTGTTGTGCTGATCTAAAGTGAGATACTTGGAAGATCTTAAGACTGCAAGGGGCACACCTGGCAGGCCATGGCAGTTATTCACAGCTGGTGATTTATAGGATGATAACAGATTCTGAAGCTTTTTCCCCCTGTTGGCTGTGTGCTGACGCTTTCCCTTTAGTAAAACACCCCCTCCAGTTATTCAGTGTAAATTCTGCAGCCTCCCGGCTGTGAAATTTGGTACGTTTCCCTCTAGCTCTTGGGATATATTGCACAGCAAAGCTCATATCTTGCAGGTGATGACAGTGATGTTCAAACCAGTGGTGCTCTCATGTGGGTTCACCCAGGGCTTGCTATGTTGTTATAAACCACCTCCAGGATAGAGGCTAGATTTCTCATGAGAAGTAAAGGCAGGCTTTCAAGTTGTGAGCACATCCCTAAATATCT
The DNA here is from genome assembly GCF_040807025.1 of Struthio camelus. Classification (NCBI taxonomy): domain Eukaryota; kingdom Metazoa; phylum Chordata; class Aves; order Struthioniformes; family Struthionidae; genus Struthio; species Struthio camelus. The sequence goes on along the minus strand of NC_090947.1, from coordinate 4,923,489 downwards.
TGAGGTACGCTTTTGTTTGGAGAAATGAGGTAAAGTCCACTCTGGATGAAGTTTTGACTTGGTTACTTTTGGCTTTTCTGCCTTTTCCTTGAAACTCTTACTCAAGTGAGATGTCTTTATTTCCTCATCTTACTCTGTAGTATAAAGCTGTTGAACAACCCTGTCTTGCTTTAGAGGTGTCTGTGGTACATAAAGTCTTAATGTAGACTCAAGCAAGTACAGAAACTGGTGACTAATTTGAAATGAATGAATAATCTCACTGAGTGGGAATATTCCTATGACAGAAATCCTCTGGGGTTTCCTCGAGTTTGAATCTGTTCCACATGTAAACTCTTCTGTAAGAAAGTTTCTATGTAATACAATTTTAAATATTTATTTCTGTTCATACAATACTACATTCCTTCAAGGCTAAAGGGATACCTTCAATTTGTAGCCTAACATAAATGATTTGTTGTCAGTAGTTTCAAATATCCTACTTTCTTTGCCAGTTTATGATTTTGAGTTATGTTTTCCTATAGTTAAACAGCCATTTTTCTCCTGTTGCTAAGAGAAAAACACAAACACCAAAGCAAACTAAGTAGTCAGCTTAACTATTCAGAAGAGAGCTGCATTAAATGAAAATGTTAAGACAGACTTATTTGGTTTGTTGCATTATAATACATTTCTATATTTTATGAAGCAGTAGTAAGAAATTTTGGACAGGAGAACAAGAGCAATGATAACTTGGGTGTATGGGGTTGCACACTTAATGTGCAACTCAAAATAGTGTGACTGCAGAGCTGTGCAGCTTTAAAGCGACTCTGCATTCAGAACAAGCGACCACGTTTTATTATTTAATGTTAGATACTATTTCAGCTATGACAGTAGTGTAATTCAATACATCCACAATGCAGTTCTTATGCCATTCTGAAGTTATTTTAAGTCTGAAATGCACAATAGAACGTCTCCTTCCGGGATGTCCCTAGTTACTTGAAAAATTTGCAGCCTGCAGTGTAATGCACTCCTAAAGGCTTTGAGGTAATGTGTTATCTGTAGTGTGGCTTTTATCTGGATTTTGCATGCCTGGCTGTAAGGTTTTAGTAGTCAGGGCTCTTCATGTGGAGCTACTTGGTGTTTTGAAGGGCTTACATTTCTTTAATAAAGCCTTAATTTTGTAGGCCTGGAAACATGTGCGGGAGAGCCTCAAAATTATGCAAAACCTGAAGATAAAATGGGGAAATTCTAGAATTTTGAAAGTGAGTGTGGATGAAAGTGCAGTAGAAGATGTGCATGCATGTGTGTGAATAACGAGGCATGCTTACAAAATGGGTGTGCATATATACTTCTATGTACACAAATGATCTGGTGTTCATGCGAATTGGGAAGCAGTAGGTGAGTACTGAGCTGTTCAATGTGCAGGTGGCCTCAGGAGGAAGAAGGAGGCTCCTGTGGGAGGTAGAGAGCCCATTTGATGGATTTTTTTTTACTAGGATGCTCTAACGTTAGACTGAGAATGTCCTGTCCGCTTTGTCCCAACTGCAAGTGAACTAGCACATGCAGCCTTTGAAAGGACACAGTTTTTCTGCATGCCTCTGGATCTAATATATGTAATATCTTAATGTATGTTCTTTGTGCAACTGGGTCTATCAAGGTGCATTACACAGATGCGAGTGCAATAATAGGTTTGCAAACCTCAGGTCTCCAACCCGGGAGGGCAGAGTGGGAGAATCTGTCCTGTGCTCTTTTCTCCTTGTCTTGCTCCACACCCCCAAATCTTAATCCACCCATTGGTAGAGGGAGGGTAGTGATAGGTCTAATGTGATTACTTTTATCCTCAGTATGTCCAAACAGTGACAAATGTGAATTATCTTAGTGGCTTGTCAAATGTATGGAACTAGGTGCAATTGCTGGCAGTGTAGGAGTGCCAGTCTATACAGGTGTGATCGAGGAGCTGTTGGAACAGCTCTCATCCATGCGTATAGGGGAAACGGAGGGCAGACTTGCCTATGCTGGGTTCCCCCCTGCATTTTTCAATGTGAGGAGCTGCCCTCTTTCCAGAGGGGTTAGAGTCGGTTGGTACTGCAGTGTAGAGTGGGGGGGCTAACCCCTGAAGGGAGTGGTGGTAACGTGTGGATCACAGAGTAGAGATTGTACAAAACTTCTGCTAAATGCAACTGTAAATATGCCTGTGTGAAATCATGAGTAACCCCGTTCTCCCTATTCCCAAGTATGCCACAAAGGATGTCATAAGTTTATGATAATGTGTTCTGAATTAAATATTTTGGTTCATCGGGATTGTTTAAATAGGACGGTTCTATAACTACTAATCCTGAGTTTTTCTTCAGCTTCCTGATTGCCTTACCCACCAGATGAAAAAGAAAACAAGTGTACTTTGGTAAAACTCTCTGAGGTCCGTGCCGCTGCTTTCTGCAAAAGCTTCTCATCAGGGTTTAGTCATCATTTATGACTGCAAGACTAATGAACACTTAGATAAACATTTATGCCTAAAGGCTTTTACTGCTGTTTCAGTGTAAAGAAAAGTACACAAATTCTGATAGCCTCTTTTAACAAAGTAGCAAAACATTGCCTTCATAAAGGACTACTTCTAGACCCTATAAAATAGATTTGGGGCCTTTCTCCTTCCCTGCAGCAGCGAGGCTCCCCGATGTAGGGCAAGCCCTACACCACTTTTAGCCTCTCGTCGAATACAGCCAGTGCCTGCCTCCCATCTGCTTCCAGATTTGCACATCTAGGTGGACATCAGGCCTGTCATGATACCTTTGGTTCTGTCCTGCTCTTGAGTAAACCTTGCCTGAGACCTTGCGCTATAGCTGCATGTCATGCTAGGGCAGCGTCATGTGGGTGCTGCTCTCCTTCATTTAAATATATCAGGTTGCTCATTCCCAAACTTGTCATTAAATGTGCTCCCAGCTGGCATTACAAGCCCCTCCATGGCTCTAAGTGCTTAAAGAATACCCTGGGATTTTGAATAAGTACTCAGTTGTCCACTAATACAGTGGGGCCAGTTTTCTGGTAAGACATTATCACTACGCAAGTAGCAAAATAGGAAAATCTCAAGGAAGAAGTTGTCTTTTTTTTAGCATGTGTTCCTGAGGCTTTTGATTTACATCCAGCTATGGTCAAATAATCCCTTGTTCTTGCAGATGAGCAGTGAATTTCCAGCAGGGATAGTCTTAGGAGACTGGTAAACTTGTATGTAGTTTCATCTCTTCCAGGCATTTCTCCTTGCTTTCTGCCAGCTGGTGTTTGAATCCTTTCATTTTCTGTAGAAAGCCCATCTTGTCCTACTTTTAGGCTGCTTTATTTCCTTTCTCCACCATCTCCAAAAGTTTTCCTTTTTTACCTAAATCTTAACTGTACTCTTTTATCAGATCCTTAAATCTCAGTTCTAAACTCCTTATAATTATCAAATTGGTTGCTAGCAACTGATTGTTCTCTTAACTCGAAATCTGAGTTTTGAATATTATCCACATGTGTGGAGCAACTGAGCCTATAAACTGTAACCTCTTACTTGGAGGATATGTGGGAATCCCCATCAGGGAGAGGTTTTGTAATTGGTCCAAGCTGAGGAGAAGCTGCAGCTGAAGTATGCACTGTGTTTTCCGGTTCCAAAGCTAACCGGATGCAAGGGTGCTCTTTCGCTCACCTTGGGACAGCTGGTGAAGTTACTGCTCCTGCTACATGTATACCTGGTTGCATTCTCTTGAATGCTCTTAGAAATACTGGGTTAAATATTAAGAAGGTCGGTTCATATTGCTACCAGTAGCAGGGGGTGTATCCCAACCAGTTTTCACCTAGGTGATAGAAGTAATTGGGGAGGAACCAGTAGCTTAGAGCTCAAAAAGGACTATGCAAAACCCTTGGACATAGTAGTTATTTCCCTGTGCTGAAGTCCGTGCTTCTGCACTTTCATTGATACCATTAGCTGTGCTGGTGAGGCTGCTCTGTGAGCCCACCTGTTCTGCACTACACTTTTTCTATAAATGTTTGTTATGCATTTCACCGGTGCGTTATAGGCAGGCCTCTGTTTGTTTTTGTAGCACGGTGTAGACAAATTGTTATCTCTTGCTATAGTCCAAGCATATGGTCTTTATTCACAGCAACTCTGTATCTGTACCAATAAATCCCTGCTTGAGACTTCACTCTGAATGAAGAAGTGAAATAGCGTGTTTCAGCAAATGTTGTCAGTGAGTGGCTGCCTAGCTATACTTCTTGCAAAGAAAGCTTTGTCAGTGGGTGGGCTAAGTAGCTGTGCTTTGTTCTGCTAGCCTTCAAATTGCTCTTTTGCCTGTGATACTGGAAAGGGCCTGTGCTGGTCTGTACCCCTGCAAGGCAGCTGCCTACACTGTAATGGCACAGGCAGCCTAATGCATGGAAGCAAGTGCCGTCAGATCCTGTGAAACGGGTGAGGATGGCAGAGACTTCTGTACCAGGCTGCAGCCTGTGCTTTGGGGTCTCTAACTGCACTTGTTCCTGATTTTCCTGGCTTTGGATTAAACTGTTCCCCATGGTTCCAAAATGTTTGGATTTGCAGGAATATCGTCCAGCTGTTATACCCCTTGTCTTGCAGGGCAGCCCATCTCTCCTTGCCAGGTTGTTCTTGGTAAAATATCAACAGTCTGGGTAAAAGCAAACTTTTCAGATTACCCTTTCTCAGGGTAACTATCCTCTGTTTAAGTACACTTTTGGGACATGGGTGTGTTCAAACTCTGTAGGGTGTTATCCAGTAGCTGCCTTCTAATTGCCCAAACCTGTGAGGGTTGGAGCTAATGAATGATATAGGATGATCTTATCTGGCTGCTGGGAGCCAGTTTCTCTAGCCCATCTGCTTGCGAAACATTTGAGCAAGAATTATTTAAAAAAAAAAAAAAAAAAAAACCAAACTGCAGGATGCCCCAGGATGTGATCTGGTTCCACATGTGAGAAAGCAATCAATAGGAAGTGATAGATTAAAAATGACTTAAAACCTGGCAATGCTGAAGCCTTGAATCTGAAGCCACATCAATTTTGTGGGGAGGAATTCCCAGACTGGCATCAGCTTTCAGCACTTCTCATTTCAGTCAATACAATGTGGCCTAGAGTTCAGAGTCTGGCTTGACAGCTCTTGGCAATGTTGAATGCCAGCCCTGCTGGGTGAAGTAGGTTAAAGGTAAGGCTTGGGATTTTAAGCTTGATCAGTTTTTAGTCCTGATGCTGGATGCCACTTCTGTGGAGAAAGTAGATGTGCCCCTAAAACACCTGCATTCCTAAGCAGGATGGGCTTGGAAATTGGGCTAGAAATTTTGTTTGGGCAATGCTGGTGTCTCCAGCTTGCACACCAGAACAGGACACTTCAGTAAGGCAAAACTTGGTGAAAAAGCTGTCCAGGAGGTTTTATAGTGCTTTCCCTTGTAGAAAAGGGAAGCAAAAATAGCTACCCAGGGGAAGAATGAGTAAACTTATTCAGTGCTCAATTACACCTTTATTTTATACCCAGTGCAACTATTCAGGAATAAAAGATGTTGCAGCAGGCGAAGGATTTGCCCATCTGGTAGACGATATAGGGAATATCTTGCACCTGAACAAATACACAACAACTTTATCAGGAGATCTTAACTCTGAACCAAGGAGTTAATTTCAGACTACTTGGCTTCTAGCTAAATCCAAGCATAGCTAATTTTGAGGTGTAGAGGAAAATTATTAGGTTGGATACTTTGCAAAGATGCATGTTGTGGGGTGAGAAAGACTTGCTCAAATTTGGTGGAGGAAATCCTGACTGATATAAAGCAAAAAATATATATATTTTGAGGAGGGATACTTATTTTTAACTTGCCCACTTTTGGAGGCATCAATTTGCTGGAAATTCACTGCTCAGCAGAAGATGCAAACTGTGCTTTTCTAGAATGGGGATATGAATAAACAAACCTAATGTCCTTCTGTGTTAAGATTTTTATTGCTAAATATATTTTGATACCTCTTCCTTCCCCATCCTAAATACAAACAAAACTGTTTGCTTCATAATTCTAACAGAACAGGCTGCCCTACTTGCCTTTTGCAAATCTCTCTTGATTGAAAAGCAAACAAGTATGAACTTGGGAACAATTTTCTAGAGAAAAGGAGTGAACTGTGTGTGGATCATATCTGGCAAATTAATCTTGATCTCTAGTGCTAACTACTACTAATAGCAAGGCATGCAATGAAACCCCTCAAAACACTAGAGATAGGAACATGAGGACTGATGAGTGGATTTTTTTCCACATACACCTTTCTTCCTCACAAGAACTGTGCAATACAGTGAAAAATAGTACGTTGGTGAGCAGGAGCAGGTTTAGTCATTGCAAATACTCCTTAAATCAAAAGATGAAGGATAATACAGTGAGCAATGGGTGCTGGGAACTGTTTGAATTTTGTCAGCCCTTATGTATATGACTTGATACCCACTGAGACTGTTCTAGCTATTTTCTATGGCAGGGATCTTGTCCAAAAAATAGAAAGTGAAATTTGCTTCCCCTTCAGTATTTGGTAGGGGAAAAGTTGCTCTGCAGGGCAGATGTCTGGTGCTTGTCTTGGAAAAACAGAATGGCAAGGTCCATCCTCGGCAGTGCTAGGCTGCAGCTAAAGCTGATGAAACCTATATTTTTGAAGTCTGTTTTTTGAGTAACCAGTCTAAGGCTTCCTAAAAGAAGGGGCATTTTCAGAGGTGTAGTGTCCTACCTGGAACCAAATTTGGGCGCTGAAAAAACTGGTAGTAAGAAAGCATTGATAATGAAAACTCGGATCAGTATGTCTGAGGTTTTGAAAGGCATCAAAGGATTTGAGTACTAACTTCAACTTAAATCAGCTCAGATCTTTTAGGTGGCTTTGATATTCCCAGTCCTCTTTTCTTCCCTGTGGTGAGATTCTGGGCTCCAGATACAGATGCAACTGGAAAACTTTGTTGTTCAAGCTTGTGACATCTTTCAAAAGAAGGTGTTGTAATCCATGGGTCTTCCAGCAAAGTCCTGAGGCTACAGAATTGCAGATTTCTACAGCCAGAAGGACATTGTGTAACTTGGAAACTGGGCTGCCTCAGGACTTCTAAATCCTCGGATACATTCTTTGCTGTGTTAAATATCTCTCAAATAGCAGGTGTGATGCTTTTAAGAGGGAGCAATGAACAATTTTAAGCCTATCTGGATTGCCCTGAGGGTGAGAATGTGCTGGGTGCGGGTGAAATGGCAAGCATAAGAATTAACCAAGTTTTTCAATGTGTCTTTTAATCCTTTTAGATTTTATAGAGCATCCTAGTCCCTTCTCTTTACTGCTAGCATCTCTAGGAGTTTACTTGTGTGATGTATTGACTTCCTTTAGTGTGAACGTGTCTTCAGAATGATATTTTGTTTTCTTGACAGACAGCAAGAACACTGGCTCAGGAGCAGATGAGCCCCATGTGAATAGAGAAAGGAGACAGTGCTAGTACTTCTCCTACTTCTCACTCCTACCTAGTCTTCCGTCCTCTCTTTAGAGAGATGGCAGGCTGACTTGTTCTGGATGCTGTTAAGTGCAAATGTTTGCACCAGTCGACCTAAAGGGGGCTTGAGTAGTTTATAGGCTCTGTGGGAATTCTACCTGGAAAGTTTCCTGCACTTTCTCCTCTAGAAAATATTATAACTTGACTTCAGAAGACTTGATTAACTACAGTATTGTAGTATTAGTCATTTGAGGTATTAAGCCAAAAGTTTTAAATGCTCCAGGTAATGATAGCTAGGAATGTATTGCCTCCTGCCCCCTAAAAATCAGGAAATGACACTGCTGTCCCTACTGGAGAAAAAGTGAGTTTTGCTCACCTATTTTGATACATATCAAAAGAGTAGCAGTACTGACATGGTCAGTTGTTGCACTTTGACAAAGAGGGTGCTTGTCATGTCCTCATTGGCAGCCTTAACCTTAAAGCATTTTGTTTTTGCAGTGATCTAGTTGTGCCAATGTGAATGTTTTGAACAATTTCCTAATGGAACTTTGTTTAGGTGTCTGGTGCAGTAAGCAAGCTGCATGGAGCATAAGCTGCATGAAGTAATGATCACTCTGGTCTTCTAAAAAGAAACATCAGCTTTGAGAATATAATACATTTGCTTTCCTTAGTGGCACCTCCCATCTGTTTTCTTTTCTGTTCTTGGGTTTTTCCTAGTTCCTCTGAGGTTCAGAGGCTTCATAGTCTGAAATGATGGTCATTTGGGAACCCTTTATATGTAAATAAAGGTAGATGGCTGAATCTTATTAGTCTCTAAATTTCTTTAATTTGTTAATCAATGTTTGTCTCTTCATGTTTCTTTCTTCTTTTTTCTTTTTCCCTCTGGCATAATTTTCCAGCAGTAATGCTCTAAGAATGTATGGCTGAATTATCTGCTGCTCCACTGATTTCAGTGGAGTTTGGCCAGCAGAGAATTTGGCCTGCTATTTTTCTAGATTTCTTGGAAATGCTTTTCTGAGGGGATTTGCATTTTCTTTCCCAGAGGAAGGCTAATTCCACTTAATGCATTAATCTGGGCAAGACTGTAGTGCAAAACTCACGTGGCTAAGTATGTATGGGTGTGAAGGCTACCTCTCATCCAGTGAGTTTTGTAGTGCGTTAAACAAACAGTAACTCTAACCTCATTCAGTTTCAAGAGTCGTCTGAATGGGTATGCATCTCCTTAACTTTTGAGCACATCACACAACCTCCTACCTATCACAGGACCAAACCAAGTTGTTGGAAGGTTTTCCACTTGTGTTTAGTGAGGTTGAACCTGGCACATGATTGCTTCCTCAGCTCATTCATTCAGGTGTTCACTGTGCAGTAGTTTACTTCAGCTTAGTTATATGCTCACAAACCTATTACAAAGATTGTGTTACGTAAGGGGTGGGGGTAAACTGAGACTAACTTCTGTTCTGTTTCCATGCCTGGTACTTGTTGCTGCATTAAGTGATTATAGGGCACCGAAGCATTTTGGAAAAATATCAATTTGCTGTGGTCACTTTGGAGGCACCTCTGTCTAAATCTGCCTGAAAGATCAGCTGGGAGGCTTGCATGGTACACTGCTGTTGGACACTTGGAAAGGAGAAGCCTTGCCATGCTAGCAATTTTAAGCCCCAAGTGCTGGGATACCTGCACAGATGCAAACACTTGTGGGTCTTCACTGTGGATGTAACCTAATGTACTTGGCACCAAGCTCTGAAGGTTCAGCCAGGCGTGACTATTGCAGCTGTGAAGCCAGGCCGATGTTGCTGCACCTTCCCTGGGCCATGATTCTCCCTTGCTGGGACTTTGGTGACAAGAAGCCTGTAAAAGCCAAAGAACAAGGTGACCCATTTGGACTTGACACTCAAAGGACAGCACTTCTGTCCTTTGAGTAATGAGGTAGGGGAGAAGTTAAGTCTGCATCCTCATCACCAAATGAATAGGTCACAAGCAGGACACAAGCTCCACTAGTTTCAGTATGTATCTGACTCCTGGAATTCCTTTTTCATAGCTTTGTCTCCAATCTTAAAGCACAGCTTGAAATTCAAGTAGCAGGATCCACCAAAAATAGCATGTTGCATTAGGGGGTCTTCCTTCATTTTCACTAGCTTTTGGCAGGGAACTGGATTTGGCTCAGCAAAACATTCACTCATAATTGGAGAAGTTCAGAACCTTAGAGAAGCTTCTCTCTCAGACTACATGAGACAGTCAAGTTTCCAAAACCAAGGAAACAAGTTTTTTCAGACATCATTGCAAATATCTCGGGCAGCTCTACTGCATATCTTCCTGAGAACTGAGCGAGTCCCTGGCTGATTTAAATGTTCCTCTTAACACAGTTGGCAACTCATCTTGGTTCGCTTATTAGATGCAGAACAGTTGTGGCATCTCTCCCTGCTGCCTTGGACAGAGGCACAGCATAGACTTGAGGCTCTGTACAAAAGGCTGCAACCTTTCTGACAGTACACCATGATATGAGTCATTTAATAATATTCCAAGTTATCTGAACAACTGTGGGAAAGACCATGGTATGAATAACTCAGAGCACTAGCCCAACTGGACCTGTCCTTTCATGCTGTTTCCCATTGGCTACTCTTGCAGGCAGACTTGAAAGCAGCTGACTGCAGAGCTAGAGGGGAACTTCCTAAGTGCTGCTAGAAAAAAAAAACCCCAAAATTCTTACCCAAAGATAGGAATGGCAATTGGGAATGAGCTCTCTTGTAGATCAGAAGAAAGGTTATGGCCTACTGTTGTTTAAAACAACCTCATTCTCCTCCTTCCTTTGGAAGTCGTTCCTGTCTATGCTGGTAAGATGTACTTCTGTTGGGAGCTAGAGTCTGTGACAAACCTGGGGGCAGATTTGTTTGCAGGATATTCTGCAAGTAACAGAGCACTTTCTCAGTGGAGCTGGGCCATGTATCCAAAAAGGAGGCCTGTGTGTATGTATGAATGTGAGCAGCCCAAAAGATGGGAGGGTATGGGGGGAGCCTACTGCTTCCCAATCCATTGATCTCTTTGGCAAGCTTCCACATGAGATGGAGGAGTAAGGGGCATAATGGTGGGGATGATACTATGCTCTGATGAGTCTGTCCTTATTGGAAAGGACTGTACTAAAGAGGGCTAGGGAAAAAATTTCCTTTTCCTTCAGCGGAGTCTGAGTAGACAAGCTATAAGCTATCTCTTCTGCACCTGTGCTAGTTTAGGAACAGGAATACATGTGGCCCATTAAGTCTGTTTGTCCCCAGAACACCATAATCATCTGCCATAAAACACCAGCCAATGGAGTGTCCATAGAAACACATTCTGAATAAATATTTTTTCTCCTTCATCTATTTCTGTAAAAAGGGTCTTTTGATGAAAAAATCATTAGTATGTTTGAAAAAACCATCCCCTGAGCAGTTATTTACTGAGTCTTTAAATACACAGGCTGAATAATTGACTCCTGTGAAAGTCCTACCGCTGTGGAGGAGGCAGCAATGCCCTCTGTCTCAGCCCTGAGGCCCCAGGCGGTTCCTCCCTGCACTGCAGACAGTGGCGTGGATGGCCGAGGGGGGGAACCACTGCCACCGCTCCCTGTCTGACCGGCTGTTGTAGGGCACAGCCAATGTCTCAGGCCTTGCCCTCTTCTCTCCTGTGCCCCATGCATGTGTCTGCATGCATGGGAAGAGAGGTATTGAAGGAGTAGTGGCACCAGAGGGCCTGCAGAAGATGTTAAGGAGGCTTTAGGGTATTTTTCAATGCCCTGTCCTTCTGGTAGTGTGTAGGACTGCAGTCAGTCTGTTCCATCAAATGCCCCAAATATTGCTAGTCTACAAGGCCAGGTTCAAGGACTTCAATGGAATTTAGGGAGTTTCAGTATGGCCTCTGTTGTACCCACCTGATGTGCCACCTGGAGAGGGCTGTCAGCGTGGTGCTTTCCTCTCCTGTCTAGGTGAGCACTCTTTCAAAAAGCCAAGGGAAGTATTGAGGTCAGCATCTACAGTCAACAGGCCTGGTCCCTCACCTGGATCCTATCTGAAGTGAGCAGTAGTGTGGGAATTAGATCTTGGGTGGAAATCTATGTAACAGCTGACTTGACAAAACTTATTTCAGAATATGCCTTTTACTGGCTCTGACCTACTTTGCTGCAAGCTAAATACATACCCTGTTATGTGTATACCCTAAATACACGTGTGTGTATGTATTTACCTGTGTGTGTGTGTATGTATATTTAAAGCTGTGAAGGTGAGAGGCTAATGATGAAGGCTTTCTGTACAAGCAGCTGATAAGTCCTTGACCCACTTCACATCTCATTGAGCTTTTTGCAAATCAAAGAGCTGTAAAATATCTGTGACTCCTAATTACTAGCAGCAGTTTGAGATAAGATTAATAGCCAGCTCTTAACAGAGAGTGAAGTGGGAGCCAGTGAATGGAAATCTCTTGGTTTCTCTTGCTGTGGTATACTGGATATCACCTCCTTTCTGCTTGCTGTCTACATCTGCTATAACACGTTCAAGGTGCTGCAGTATATTGGTTGTGGGTGGCTGTGAGGTCTAGGCGGCCAAGAATTGAACAGGGTTTGGTACCCTGCTGTATTTGTCCTAGGAATGGATGCAGCTGGTGTGTGTGGAAGTAGACAGCTATATCTATTTCGCTGGTGGGGGAGAGGTCAAATGGCAGACTTTATCCTTTCTGCTCCTCCTCCCTCAAATATATCTGTCCCGGACTGTCATCCTGCTTGTCACATCTGTCCTGTTTGCCTCTTCTGCTTCCCTGGAGCTTCCTCCCTTTGACAAGAGCTCCCTGCTCTCTCCAGCTCCCATCTGCGTAGCATTATCCCATCTCTGCAGCTAGTGCTGTGCACACAGGCCTTGCTCTTCCCCTCAGTCTTATGTCTGGACTTTTGTGGGGAATCAGCACTTTAAATCCTGACAGGCGCTGAGTTTGTAGGTGGAACTGTTAGATTTTTCGAGGATATAGACTCTATTTAGAATGAGGATTTTTTGCTGTGGTTATGATTAATGTATTTTGAAGTTCAAACTACATCAGCTGGAGCCTTAAGAGTCTAAAACACAAAATGTTGATAAAGCTGAGTGCAATGCACCAAACGAAAATACTTTGGATATATTAAGAACAGTTTTTAAAAGATCTCGGTGCTTTGGAAGAATATCTTACTGAAAGCATATGCAATTTACTCCTAAGCAAAAGCTTAGTGGGAGGAGGGTTGTTTTATTTGTTTTTATCAAAGTGTCTGCATCTTTAAGTGCTTAGACTAATTCTAACTTGGTCCGGTGCTCCAGAATCTTTTAAGGTATTTAAGGGTCTACTTGTCCCTTCCTTCAGGTGCCTCATTTAATCTAGCAAAATGGGAGGTAGGGTCCAAAATCAAATGGCATTTGTTTGAAATATAACCCTTTAGGCAGATGCAATAGTAGAAATCATAGCTGCCCAACTCTTAACTTCAAATAGTTTATTCTTTTGTTATGCTTCTATCATAGACGAATGACCACATTAGATCTGCAGTTGATTCAGTTATCTGTCAAATCACTTACTCTTGCTTTTTCCATTAATCAGCAGGAATATTTTTTTATTGTTCAGCAATACTATGTTTAATACTATGATATAAGGCTAGCTAGGAGTTTACTAGTGTGTTTTGGCTGTTTTCTCTGCTCCACTAATGAAAAGGTGCTATAATGGTGCTGTTAACAGTTCCGCAGGACCAAAGCGGTACAAAGTCACCAGAACCTACTAATGAGCCTTGCCCCACGTGTTCAAACATACTGTAGATAAAAATGTTGGCTTTGAATGTGCTGTTGAAAAGGTGATGGGAAGATTTGGTAAGCTGTAATTACTTTTATGGTGTATTTTGGGAGGGAAAACTGACATATTTAGTAAAAGTCTTAATTATTAATCGTGCACATGTTGAAACCAGGAACCTTTAGAGGTTTATTGATATACTAAGTCTTTCTGCCCCGTTCTGGCAAGCGTCATGCTACCAGCACTATGCAAGGAGCTGTTAGTCTAACCTAGTTTTCTACCTTTAAATGGGAAGGGGGAGGTGGGTGTTGAACCAAACCTCTTTCTATAAATATCTTACTCTTTCAAGAGCCTCAGAATCCAAACTTAGCTACACATCCTAAGTCACAGTGGGCTGAATTGAAAGCCTAGCTCCAACTTCCCCTGCATCTCAAACTCATTGAACTCTGGAGCTAGACTTGCGTGGGTAGGAACTGTCTCTATTTTAAACAAGCAGTTTGAAGTGTGTGGTTTAAGGGATGGAAGCTGTGCTGCTCTGTATCTAGGCATTTTTCACTTTCCTTTTTGGCGATTCCCAGGCTAGCCTCTTAAAATAATACCAATTGTGCTTATATTCAGAGTCTTAGGGGGCAGCTGATTATGTGTTCTCTTCTCTTTGGCTGGTCCTCAGTCTGCAATGGTGGTCCAGGAGCAGCACTGTGACAATATTGCTCTCCACAAAATGTCACGTGGAGACCTCTGTGCCGTTTTCCAAACATGGTTTCGTATTCGCCCTTGCTCTCACATAGACAGCGTTTGTTCGTTTACTTCCTTATTCGCAGAACTACCGATTCATCTCCAGGTCCTCTTTCTGTTTCGGTATTTGTTTTAGTGCATGTTACTATTTCTGTGGGAGATGCCAGCGCACCTTGTTGCTACTACTTAAAAAGGCTTAATGTTGTCAATAGAGTCCAGGAGAACCAGGTGTTCCCGTCCTTTAAGCCGAGTCCTTTAAGCCGAGGAATGAAGATTCCTCTTTTGTGTGACTGTAGCACTTGCATTACAGTAGCAAAGCTCATGGTCACAGGAGACCACGGACTGGGTGTTCAAAGCAGTGATGGTGACAGCCCCCATCTGTTTCTTTTAGCAGGCACGTTGTCAGTCAGCCCTTACTATCAGTGTTATGGGTATGTTGCAAGAGGCAGCTCCTGTAGGAGAAATCACTGGACCTACCAAAAGTGGTCAAACCAGAGACTAGTCAGTACCACGTGCATCAGATAAACCACCTACTCTGAGTGAGGAATAAGGTGGTTCCCATATTGCCAGCAGTTTTTGAAGAGCATCTTCCGAAATGAGGTTGCAGAAAGATGTAGATATAGGAAACTGATGCCAGTGTTAGCGTGTGTGTGCTATGACGTAGGGTCCTTTACATCTAACACAGGAGTGATCCTTGCCAAGGCGGTATATAAACATAGATTTTGAGATGGCGTTTATTATGGTAAATAAAACTAAACTGGAATATATGCTATATTTAGTGCAGAGATGATAATAGTATGTGCTATATTTGATACAGGACTGGTTATAGGCTTCCCACAGTACCGAGGAAACATATGACAGATCCAGGCCAACTATTTTTCCAGATTTTGTGCCAGGGTTCAGTTTGCATAGGTGGCAGTATTGGAAACCCTCCAGAGAAAGCTTTTTGTCTGACCCTTCATTTCTGCTAGCTGTTCTCATCTTGAATCCCACTCAAGTTGCCTCTAAAGCTGCCATAGCTGAAAAAGCCAACCAGCCTGTTATCCAAAGCAACTCACTAGTTTCAAACCTACCGCAGACTGGGACAGGCCAGTCTCTGATAAAGGCAGAGCTGGGCTTTTCCATTTCCTTTGCTTGTGAGAGGCCAAGGTCCTTTTTTTTAAACAATAGGTTGAGCTTGTCCAAAGGAACTCAAGGGAGAATATGGATTACTAGCTGGGTACTTTATGCACAAACACGTAGGTTTTATCTTATTTGCCTGGGCCAGTGGCTATTATCACCTAGGACCCCCTAGGACCACCTGCCGTGCAAGTAGGTGGGCAAATGTGAACTTACTTGTGGGCAGGTCATGCTTCGTGTCAGACAATGATGGGGGTGAGAGAGGGGAGGGGGAGCTGTAAAATTCGTCACCTCAGCTATCAGGAACTGTTTCTACATCCCAGCTGAATGATTGACACTTTTGAGCAAGAGCAGTATGGGCGTGCAATTAATAATAAACTTTGTAATGAGTTCTCAGACAAAGGGTCTGTTGTACTGAAACCTTAGGGAATTGGGCTGTTGCCCAAATATCTGCAGATATTGAATACTCTGATTCCATGAATAATAGAAGAGAAATTCTGAGACTCCTATATCTAAAATATCTGGATGCTTACATAAAAATCATGACTTATTTTTTTTAGCAGTCCTACAAAGTGGCCAGCCACTCTGAGCCAGTCCGTTTGGGAACCAAAGCTTTTTGAAGCTAAATCTTCTATTGATCTGGGGAGCTGCTTTAGCCGCCTTGGGAACACGAGTTACTTCTTTCTGACCGATGCCCTTTGCCCTCATCTAACAGGAGTCAACAAAGATGGCTGCGGATGGGGCCCACCTCAGTGAAACTCAGGGGCAGGAAAGGGGATGATGCAGAGATGGGGCAATCCAAATGGCTGAATCCAGTGGCTGCAGATGAGATGAAGCCCAGTAGACTGAAAGTTGTTGTGGGTTGCATGCCTTGAGACCAGCTTTTAGTGTTTATTGAGCTCTCTCTTGAAATTCCTGAACACGCTGATTATCTAAAGGCATGCAGAGTTTCTGAAAAACCATGGATGGCTGAGTTTCCCTCTCCCCCAGAGAATATTACTTTTTGCTGAGTGTTGGAAAATTGGAGCAGAGCACATGTGAAAGAAGAACAGTGAATGAAGCTGCGTGGCCTGGCTAAGTGCACATCTGGAGTCCTATGTGCAGAATCAGCTCTCACTGACCTGAATGAAACATGGCACAGGGTTCCCAAGGGAGAGGATTGCCCACTGTGGTAATGAATTTAGTCCAAGGTGCTCAGCAGCTGATTACAGTTCTCACTTTATTTACAAAATAAGAGCTGCTGCAACTTTTATATTCCCTTGGCCCCTAGTTTTTGCTCAAAATCTCAGTTTCTGTTGCATTTTAATGGCTGTAGTAGTCACCTTGACCCCCTAAAGACTTACTCTGAATTAGCGGAGAGGTAAAGAGCACGGCTTTCTCAGTGCAATCCTCACCTAACGTAGTGGCAAAGCTCAGTTTATCTTTTGTCCATTTAGGACATGGCTTTTATGTTATAACTTGGTGAATATGATTAGTGTCGAACGCAGACTTTCTTTTTGAGAAGGCCTCTATGCCCAGCTGACACCAGCTCGCTACCCTTCATTCAGTCATCAGGCAGGGACCTTTTGATCGCTGATTCAATACAGAGCTGAGTTTGCAACCTAAGAAAGGTCTCATCGGTTTACTAACCTTGTACACTTGCCTGCATTTTCTCACACAAATGCCCCCCCCCACCCCGCCTTTCACTGAGAGATGGCAGTTAAAGATCACTTTTTAAAGTGCTTTTCATGGTTATGTTTTAAACTCTTTTACACAAAGTATTTAAATACGTTCTCAGGTTTATGCATGTGTCTGTCCTATTGACTTCAGTGGGACAACTCGTGTGTCTAGGTAACTCCCTGGATTAGAGTGGAAATATGTATAAAAGAGCTTTCTCTGTTCTCTGGTCCGGGAGAAAGAGGAGCCATGCAAGGCTGGCAGGCATTGCCAATTGGAAATGAAGGGACCTCTCATTAGAGGCCTGGTAAGCCTGAGGTTAGAAAATTAAGCTGAAGCATAATAGAACATCAGCATAAGGTAGAACTTGCAAGAAATAAGTGAAACACAGGCTAAAACAAATATCCTTGCAAACCTGTGCAGCTGGATTGATTGGAGAGCTTGATTACTCATCCTTTCCTGTCTAGACAGACCCTAGTTTTTAAGATTTCATTTTTAAAAAGTTAATATTTATCATGTTTGATTGCTCTGTCTTGATGCTGAGGCGAGGGTTTGTGAATAAATACAGTCAGTGTGACTGGAAATGGAGTCTGGGAGATGTTACCAAAAGGGCCTAACCTTTTGCTAGAGCTCTGTAGAAGAAACGTGCTTTTTGGGGGATGAGGGGTGTGAAAGAAGGAATGAACCTTCCCCCATCTCACTTTCTGTGGCTTTGTCTGAGGTCTGTAGTTGAACGCTGTGTTGTTTTGGCTCAGCATTTAATTACAGTGGGTGCATTCAGCATATTCTAGGCAAGCCGTGGAAGAGCTGGTCTGAAGCAGAGTGTTTACGGTAGGTGTGCAGGATCCTGTTTGGTCTGTCCTGTATTGGGAGCAGAGTTGATAGAAGCCTCCTCCCAGCCCCAACCCTCTGCTCCTTGCAGTGCTCTCGCAGAGGGTTCAGGCACTGCCTTTCCCGAAGGACCAGCATGGAGGAAACCATCCAGCCCTGTGCTCTGTGGGAACTGTGTTGCACATAGTGGCCAGAAAAAAGTAGCAAGGGTGTAGTGTGTGGCTCTGTTCTGGGTCAGCCGTAAGACGTGCTGGTTCATCTACTACAGCTTGTCCTTAAGCTTTCTTGCCTGTTTTGACTCTTGCCAGGCAGAGCAGCTGCTTGCCTCGGCTCCACAGCTTCCCATTTCAGCTTTGACCCCTCAATACTCGCATTAACACTGGCTGTTCTCCATAGTCATTTGTAGTGCGAGACCCATCACCATTTGATCCTTCATGTCTCAGGAATACATGGGCTCCCACTGACCTGAAGCTTTGGAAGGACGTTAGAGCGGAAAGTAACATAAAGATCTGGGATAGGAGCTGCTTGGTACAGCATCAGCTCTCAGTCTGTATGACTGAACCAAATGTGCCTTGGACCACTTAGTCTCATGGATGAGACTTGTGATAGCAGCTAGGTAAGTTAGTATCTTCAAAAGCTTTGGGCATAGTTCTCTCCCAATTCATTCAATGCTTAGCTGAAAGGGATTTGATTTTTCACTCTTTCAAACTTGGATTCTGAAAAGAAGTCTTCCATGCTTGTCAGTCACTTTGAAAACTCAATCCGTTTGCCCCTAAACAAGAAGTACTACGTTGTTTGAGGTCCCGACATAAAACTGAACGGAAGCAGGGTCGTAAAAGGCAACAGAGGCATGGAAATTGAAAGTATGTTAATTTGCACCTAGAAGACTTTTATAAGTGGGAGATAGCAGAGCTTGTTTAGAACTGCAAAGGCAGAAGGTGACCTGTGTAGCCTGGGCCCCAGGCTTTACGTTGCAAGAAGATGGTAAGTTTGTCCACTTACTTGGTCCACTTGCGCTGGCAAGGCAAAGGATTTATTTTCCTCTTCCATCTCTTACTCTGATTGCAAAGTGATTTCTCATTGCTGGGGGAGAAAAGGGGAGGTGGTGGTAGGTTGAGCAGTCATTGAAGGGGCACATTCGGTGTCATCATTTATACATTTATAACATGAACATTTATACGTGGGACATCAGAGCTAAAGACTTGTATTCAAATCAGTCTGATATGTTCTCATGGAATCCATAGATTTATAGGAAAAGGACACATGGAAAGAGATACTGAGCAGGGAGGGAAAACTGTCACTTTGGAAGACAAAATAGGTTTGACATTGTCGAAGCATTGAATTTTATTGGGGAAAGGGAGTTAACTTTTGTAGGGCTTTTTGTCTTCCCTTGTCTTTTAATGGATCTAGTCAAAATGGTAAGAATTCATAAATCTGGAAGAATTTTTCCTTGGAATTTGAAATGTCCCAAAAGGTCAATTATTTTTGACAAGCTTCAAACTGTTCTCACTTTCGTTTGTTGAAGTGCCTATTAAACAGCTGGGCAGAACATGAGGAATCCAGACTGAAAATATTCTGGCTTTATACTTGGGCTTTAGAGGTAAATAAAGAGACATAATGGGCTTTGATACTCACCAAACAGATGATTTTAGAGAACGTAACGGCAGTAAAACAAAGCTGATAATATTGCATTAATAATGTGGTGGATTTCAGAGCTTTCAAATAAGGCAGGAGAGAACAGTCTGTAGCTATTTTCCCTTTTTCTATATTGACTATCTGTGCTGGTTTGACTTAATGCTTTACACTGTTGCCTACTGCTGTAGTAATTACTGAGTTGAATACTTTCAGAAGTTAATGATTTGTAGCCTATGTTTAGCCCAGCCAGTAATGAAGTCTGAGTTCAGGGACATCTGAGTACACTTCCCACTTGAAATGCTTTTTGCTCTAAACAGACAAGATCAAGAAAAGGAAAAATGAGGTCCTTTCTATAGAAAGGAAACCTAGGAAGGTTTAAGATTTGTGGAAGGATTTAGGTACCCGACTCTCAGAAGTTGGAAGAAAACAAGGGGCATAAAATATTTGCAGAGATCAATGCCAAAAGGCCATGCTTACAGCTAAACAAAATCTCAGGCCAGTACTTAAAGAACCAATGTTCTTCCTAGGTACCCTGTATTTCTGATATCTAGGACTAAGATCCTAGAGAAATCAAACCGAGTACTGAAGACACTACTGAGCCCTAAAAGTGTGAGCTGACTTCATTAATGGTCTGGTTCTGATCTCCCTTTACCTGCCATAACCTTTTAGTAACTCCCTTCTGCCAGTTTCGGATATGCTAGCTCCAAGTGTATCTGATCCTGAAAGCAAGTCAGATTCTGAAAGTTGCCTTGCGGAGATACGTTAACAGGTATTTGAAATGTCCTTTCGTCTTTTATGAAGAGCGTTGTGGTAAGTGCACTTTGGCTGCTGTAGCAGGTAGCCTGCATAAGTGAAGTAATAGGAGCTCATTTTAATAGAGCTGGACTCATTAGTGTTCCAGATGCTGAAATGTGCACAGCTGGACCATTGCCAAAGAACAAGCTTCCTCGTCTGTGGCCTTCTGGCCTAAAAATAGTCCAAATTTTTTTTAACCCTCTATACATGTGCATATCTATCTCTATCTTTGTAAACAGACTACGCTGCCTACCTAAAGGGTGAAACCTTGCTCTGTCTGATGCTGGTGGACAGTATTAAGTTGCAAGAACGATGTTCAGATCTCCAGGTGACAAGTTAGGTCTGCCTCCCAGCACAGTGTTGTGTTGAGATACTCTGCTAGCTCCCGAGTGGGAAGGGGGACTGTCATAGTAAAGTGCCGTATTGCCTTGGCTAATATGAGTATTCTCTGCCCTAGACTGGTATTTCAGCATATGGGTGTAAGCTTACCTTCTAGTAAGTAGGAATGTTTTAAAAGCCTCCTCCTTAGGTAAAAGCTGCAATAGGTGATTGTCTGAAAATATCAACTCAGCACGAGCAGGAAAAAGATCAAACGATGTTAAGACTTAATAGAACAAGAGAATAAAACAAAGCTTGTAGCAACGTATAGATTTTCAGTACGGCATCCCCTTCAGAACTGTGTACAGTATTTGTTTAAAAAAAAAAGACATACAGAGAAGGGCAGCACAGGTGAAGATTGTGGAATGTTTTTTGTAGAAAAGATAACTTAAAAATGCTATGACTTTTCAGCCTGAAAGAGATGAACAAGAAGGAGCTGTCTGTAACTTGGTGACCTACAGGGAGAAAGTCAGTAGGGAAGGCTTAGTCATTTGTGGCCTAAAAATAAAAATAAAGGTGTTGAACTAAATTACTAGGTAGATTGTTCAGAACAAACGGGGGAAGGTACTTTGTCCCACAACATATGGTTCAAATGTGGCGCTTGTTGCCAGAAGATGCCAAACAACTACTGAAATCCAAAAAAGACTTTAGGCAAACTAATGGAAGACCTAAGACATCCTACTCCTACGTATCTTAAGGAGAAATAAGTGTCCAATAATCCTTACATCTCTTTCCATAAAGAGATCAACATCTAAATTTTTTTTTCCCACAAATTCCTGACTGTACTGTTTCCTTTTCTGCTATTTTCTTCTTTGTTTTCACTGGTGTTTTAAAAGCCGTGCAACCCATCAGCTCCTGGCTGTACACAGCCACAATAACCTTAGTTAATCTTCCATAATCATGGCCAGTACAACATCTTCTGTGCTTTTAGATCATATTTTCGTATTAACAGTGTTTGCATATGTGTTTCAGTGTAGCTATGTTTTTCCTTTACGGCAGTTAACACTTTTATGCCTAGTTCTTCTATGCTCTCCTTTATCAGCAGGAAGAGGAGTAGTTTCTCTTGTTACTTGGGTGGCAAAGGCTCCTTTCTTCAGCAGTCCTGACCTCTTTCTGGATTTGAAGACCTATCTCTAAGTTCCTGAGCAGGAACTCGTGTCTAATCCATCCATCAGTGCAAGCCACTGGGTGACACAAAGCAAGTGAGAGAGGAAGTGGAAAAAAAAAAAAAAGCTTCATAAGTCATGAAAGTGGACAGGACTGATTTTTATGGGAGGTGGAAGAATGAGAAAGCTTAGTGAACCTCGTGCAGAAAAAGCAGGCTGTGAGAGACCTGTCAGATATCACTCTAGGCAGAGGACTGGCTGCAGGAGATCGGCAATGGGCTATTGAATCATTAGACACCGCTATTAAAGATGAATTAAGCACTCTTGTGAATGGTGACAGTTTACTGGAGCACACTACGCCATTACAGACCTTTCAAGGATGTCTGAGATGGGAAATATCCGTCTGCTGTTTGTTTACCCACACATGGTGTTTGAGTGCATTTACAAATGAGCCCAGTGCCCAATAAGATGATGATGTTGGATATAAACCACTATTTTCCCATCATAGTCTAGTTCAAAGTTGGCCTTGTGGGTTTATGGCTGTCTAGCTCCCTCTCAACTCTGGTGCATGGGCTCATTTTTAATTAAACACCCATCATTTAAGGAACTAAAAACAGGCCAAAAGTTTTGTTGACCAAAGTCTGAAAATATGAAATGTTCTTTGGGGGGTTTTGGGTGTGGATTGTGAGGCACATTTTCGCAATATTTAGTATGTCATCTTCGAGCAATGTTTTTAAACCTCAAAACTCCAGGGAAGTTCTGTAGGCTTTAGCAAACAGATGTTAGCAGTCAGGAAAGAATTATGATTCCTGTCCAAAAATATTCCCTCCTGCCTATCAAGATATCCTGACATGCAACATTTTCGAGATGTCTTTTATGGAGCTGGAGACATGCTGTTTCTGCAGGTCTGTAAATCAGTAGGTGAAGAGGTCTTGAGAGTCCTCCTTAATCCGTCATCAAGGCAACATATCATTTAGGATATCCTGATTAACGTGTGTGTATGTAATAATACCCACCTTGTCCCTGTGTGGTACCTGAGACTACATAAAGATGTTCAAGTCAGCTACTGCTTGTAAGTTAATAGTCTTTTAGCTCAAACATGCACACTCAGATACTACAAATCCTGAAATCTGTAATCTGCTTCAGTAATTGAAGGGAATTAACAACTGTGAATTAACTGAATCTGGACCCTTTTTTATGAAAACTGGGGAGGGGTCAGCCCAAGAGGTCTCGATTTGAAGTAAAATGGCAATAATTGGTCTATGGGAAAAGATTTGCTGCTGGTCCATGGACCTATCAATGTCACGGTATTTTTCTATTTAAAGCTTAATGGTAAAAGGTATACAGACGTTCCCAAGACAATACAGCATGGCACCATGGCTCAGCAGTCCAAAAGGACTGGGAGCTTCTGCTGTCTTTCAGATAGTGCGATAACATCTTCATGATACTCATGCAACACGGGGATAGCACTGTATATATTTGAAAGTGAGCTGGCATTCAGTGAGTGTGCAGTGGAAGCCAAAGGACTATCTCTGTTCCCATTACAAAGCCACCACCTAATAATACAAGCCAATTGTCTTTGGGCTGATACAATTGGATGCTGAGCCCCTCCCACGTGAGAGCATAAAGAGTATGCTCTATTCATTCACCAGAACTCTCATGCTTTAACAGGGGCATCAAATTTTGCTCCAGTTGTGTGCATGTGGTGTCTTGTTTCTTCTTGCCACCCAGATCCGTAACCATGTTCCTCTCAATGTGAACAGGACCTGTGCTTCCATGCAGCAGTGGAGCCATGCTTCTGAATCCAGTGGTGTTGGGCATAATCCTTGCAGATGACTTTCCAGTTCTGCTGCTTTTTCTGCCCTTTGTGGCTGGATTATAGGTGGGGAAAGGAAAGGAAGGATGATGGCTTTGTAAAGGGAGTTATGCCAAGGTGCTTCAGTGTTATATCCGTGCTATACTCTCCTGCTAGCTTACGCTTTACCTTCTGGTGTTCTGCTGGTATTACAAGTGTATATATTGCCATATCTTTGTTTCCATTCTCCATTTCTCAAATGGCTTCCTGTATTAGAAGTTACCTTTCAGCGTGGGTTCCAGCCTGACAACTTCTTTCAGCTAGCTGAGTACTTGGCCTCTGCCCTTTAGGTAGGTCTAGAGAAACAGCAGCCAAAAAACAAAGATTTTGAATTTTCTTTTGAGGTTGTTGTCAGTGGTATGCAGAATGCTCTCTGGTACCTACTTCTCCAGTCCTCATCAGAAATACAAACTCTTTTTGTTCTTTGTAAATCTAGTTTCCAGTCTTAACCTGAGTTGATGTACCATTTTCTTCCCACTTTCTAACCAATGGATCAAGTGGTATATCTTTTCTTTTATCCTTCTGTCTACTGACACTTATAGAATTACTGTTTAAATGAAGGAGAGTCTCAATTTCAGTGTTTTGGGCGTTGACAGAGGTGACCCCCTCCATTTGAACTTGAGATGAGTTTTTTTTATAATGATAATGGAGGAAAACAATCATTCTGAAATAGCTCCAATTAGTGTGAAAACTAAACTTTTAAGATCATGTGCAGAGAGTCAAGGTAGTTGAGGGCTGGAAGGGAGCTTTGGAGATCCTCTGGCCCAAACCCTGTGCTCAAGCAGACCCACCTAGAGCACATCGCCCAGGACCATTTCCAGTTGAGTTTTGAGCATCTCCAAGGACAGAGACGCCACAGCCTCTCCGGGCAACCTGTCGCAGGGTTCAACCACCCTCCTAGTGAAGAAGTGCTTTTTTCATGTTCAGATGGAATTTCCTGTTTCAATCTGAGCCCGTTGCCTCTCATTCTGTCACCAGGCATCGCTGAAGAGTCTGGCCCCATCCTCTTGACTCCCTATCATCAGGTGTTTATAAAGAATAAGATCCCCACCGAGCCCTCTGTTCTCTAGACTGAACAGTCCCTGCTCTCTCAGCTTCCCATACGAGACGTGTGCTTGTTCCTTCATCATCTTTGTGGCCCTTTGCTGGACTTGCTCCAGTCTGTCCATATCTGTCTTGTACTGGGGAGCCCAGGACTGGACACTGTGCTCCAGGTGTGGCCTCACCAGTACTGAGTCAAGGGGAAGGATCACCTCCCTCAACCTGTTAGCAATGCTGTGCCTAACGCAGCTCAGAACGCCACCGGCCACCTTTGCCGCAAGGGCACGTTGCTGGCCTATGGTCAACTTGTCTACCAGGACCCCCAAGTCCTTTTCCGCAGAGCTGCTCTCCAACTCATCAGCTCCCAGGCTGTACTGGTACCTGGGGTTAAGTGCAGGACTTTGCACTTCCCTCTATTAAACCCTGTGAAGTTCCTCTTGTCCCATTTCTCCAGCCTGTTGAGGTCCCTCTGAATGGCAGCACAGCCCTCTGGGGTGTTAGCCACTCCTTCCAGTTTTGTGTTATCAGCAAATTTACTGAGGGTGCGTTTGGTCCCATTGTTCAGGTCATTAATGAAGATGCTAAGCTATATTGGCCCCGTTATTGCTCCTGTGAGGGGAGGATGCCACTAGTGACAGACTTCCAGCTGGGCTTTGCTGCTGACTCCAACTGCTGATCACAACTCTCAATATTTACATTCATAGACATGCCCACCCTTCACAAAATTCACCAGGTTCTTATAGCATGGTAAGATAAAACTGACGGCCTGTGAGAAGTAATTGGCTCTCCCTGGATTAATACACACAGATTATATCAGCTGTGCAGTGTATATATGACCCTTCTATTCCTCTTCCAAAAAAATTTGCCATATTTGCACTATAATTTCTCATTTTATGAAGTGATTTGTCCCTCTGGGGAGGAGAAAGAGGGGATTCCTTATGAAAACATCATATTAGGCATAACTTTAATATATCCTTGACTAATGCAAAAAGAAACTACTGTACATGGATGAGCTCTTTGGACACCAGCCGGAACTCACTTGGGTGCATAAAAAGAAGTTACTCAAAGTGATTTGGGATCCATGGTGGAACTATTGCTTTAAAAAGGGTGTTAATTAAACTTTAGACCATTATGACATCATAATGATGCTTGAGTAATTGTCCCTTTTCTAGCAGGAGGCTGTCAAGAAGGTAGCGGTGAACCCCAACTAGAGAACTGCAGATGGTATGGGTCAAATAACCATTTCTGTGTGATTGATACTAAGGAAAAGAGACGTTCCAAGAATAACATTAACGGTAGTGTTTCTGTATGTGTTTGGGACCTAACTCAAACCCCATGAAGTCATTGGAAAGACTGCTTTACACTTCACCAGGCTTTGGATATGCTTGCAGTCCCCAGGAAAATACATGACATGGACGTAGTGCTTTGACTGAATGTGAACCCAGACGTGTGCTGGCAGGTTTCCTGACTTAATAAGGTAAAATCCCTTGCAAATGGTTCGGTCAACTTAATAAAAATCAGAACTGCAATCTCTGAGTTTAGGAAAACACAGCGTAATTGTGATTATAACCTGCTGCTATCTGAGCTGCTTAAAAATAAATGACATGCTGAAGTAAGGTAGATTGTCCCGATCTATTTATTTATTGCCTTCGTTTCTTCGGTGGCTGGATGTAAAGATACCTTATGTGATTGCAAGTCCAAGAAAGGCACTCCCTGGAATGTTTTTGAAAGCTTCCAGAAATGGAGCGCAAGTCTGACAAGCTTGGACAGAAAAGTGCAAAATTCCATGCACGGGAGCTCACAAGTCTTGTTAGAGGCAAAAGAAAGCTCGTGTTATAAATGTTTTCGGCCTGATCAAACCCTTGCTGAAATCAGTGGAAAGCCCTTTGCTCGAGTCCTTGGTCAGCAAGGTTCTGAACCCAGAGGGAAATGGGACTTATTGAGAGAGCCGTAAATGGGCAGTGTACACCTTTCACCCTGTTTAGCCGGAGAAGGCGCTTCAGGAGATTAATCTGTAGTAGTTTCACTGCTGAAGACATTACGAACCATGGGGAGATGTAAAAGTGCTAGTAATTAGCGCTTGGGTGCTGTCGCTTACATCTACTGGACTTTGAAAGCGTAAGCAGTGACTGCTCAGGTGGTGGACTTTGGAAAATAGTGTCTAGCATGATATGTTAGGAAAAGCTATGTTTTTTCAGAAGGTGGACTAAAGTATGACAGCACCACCACTGGGGCGCTGGAGGCAGGCCAGATATACATATTTGGTTAGAGGAGAAAAACAGCCATCTGTCTAGAAAAGGATGTAAACATTAAGTTTTAACTTTCTGTCTTAACCTCTTTTGCAACAGAAAGGAAGCCTTGTATGTTGAGCTATTCTGCTACTCTGTTTAAAGCTACCGTAATTCAGACTGTGTTGAAAAGGAGCAATTTAGGGATAGATTTTCATTTTACTGTATTTTCCAAATGATGACTCTTTCGCATAGGTCCCCTCTGACTCAAGGATGGAGAAATCATCTGGAAGGAAATAAAGCTCTGCTGATGGCTACTCCGAGAAAAGCAGCCAATGAGCACGGGTGACCTAATATTAATAAATGCCATGGATGATGCATTGAATCTCTTGCTTGTTTTTGTTATGCTCTTAGGAAGTGTTTAACTTCAAGCTTCCAAGAACCACAGGCACATTCTCTTTTTTGGTGTGAGTTGCTATAGAACTTTGCTCCTTCTGTTACTGATATTGGAGTATACTTTGACTAGAATAGCATATCATCATTATGGCATGTTAACCCTCCTACACATGAACAGACGGGAAACCTACCTAATGCAAAAGGAGTCTTGTGCTTCAGGACTTCAGTGCTGCAGGATTTGGCCTCAGAGGGCCTGCTGAGCAGAGGAGGTCTGGTGACATTATAAACTGGGATAATTCTCGCATGAAGGATAATTGAATGGGTGTCTGAAATGGTTCTTACCGCTAGACACTTGTGTCACACTGGGAGTGTGCTTCCATGCATTTACTGAGGACCTGTCCCATTCAATTTGTATTGCATCTTGGTGGTTATTTACCCTCAGTGTGGTAGCTGAGGACAGTTAATCCATTCCAGTTTGAATTAGGCTAGGAATAACTAATCTTCTAATGCAGAGGATCCCTCTCTTTTTCCTGCTGTGTCTGATCCTTCTTGTGCCTTATAGTTTTTTCCCAATCCGTCTTTGCCACCGGGTCTTCTCTTGCTAACGTTATTGAATACTAAGCCTTTTCTGTTCAATCCTTAACTGCAGTCACAAGGAGTCCCTGCTTGAGAAGGGGGACAGATCTAGTCCTTAAATCATGAACCTCAAACAGATCTGTCCCTAAGACTTTTCTTATGGACTTTCATGATGTCATGTTTTCATACTGTTGGACATTCAAGATAAATATCAATTTATCATTTAAATATCAATATCAGTTAGCTGAAGCCTGTTATAAATCTGTTTAACGGTAGGGGAAAAGCCTTTTCCAGCAAAACTTTGCCATTTTGACTGACTTTCACTCTCTTAACTGTCTTATTCTGACTGTTGGGTTTAGGTTTGCAGGGACTGCTCTGAATGTGATTTTTAGGTTTGGGTTATGGTCTGTGCTATAAAAGAGAAAACACCTGAAAAAATACATTGCTTGTTGGCTAGAAAGGTTCATTTTTTTTGATCGCCAACCTAAAGTCCAAGGGAATGGGAAGGAAGAGGTGTGAAACATAAGGCTCAGACAGGGCAGAGGAAGATTTGGAGAAGGTCTCTGGGTTTCTTAGGCAATGCTCGGATAGCAGTGAGAAAGATGAATGTGTGCTGGGAATACAAACACACCCAGGTCCTGATCCAAGGCCACTGAAAGCAATGCACAGGCTCCCACTGACTTTGTCTTCGTGTTGGACCAGGCTATTTCCTCCACCCTCTGCGCTGAGCCTAAGGCTGGAGCGTGCTTTTACGGTTGAGTCATGCAGCCTCTCAGAAAAGGAGTCTCTAGCATTAATGCATCTGGAACAGTGAGAGCTTGGCCAAGTGCCTATTCTGATTTGGTGAAATATTCTTGGCAACAGTCAAGCATTTTTAAACCAGTCCTTCATTAAAGAGTTTTATATGCCAAGGATGCCAATTTCACTTTATATGCAAACTATTTTAAGGAGACTTATATGCCGGCTTATATTCCTGATAGTAGCAGGAGTTGCACTGCTACAGTCAGGCCAGGATAGCAGTACCCAGGGGATGAGAACTGGCATTTGCTGTGTCAGCCAACGCAAACACAAGTGCCTCTGTTAGTTCCGTCATCTTTCATCTACCCTGTCTACGTAAGCCCTGCTCTTGCCATGAAATCTCAGTCACGTGGACTCCCACTGACTTCCACAGGGCTCTTCAGGCGCTAAGGGAGTTCCCGAAACTGAGCTCAAAGCGCTGAGGCTGTTCAGGGCACTGGCTAGTCTGTACTGTGCAAGTCCTAGCTGGCGTTTCATGTGGGGCTATGGTGCAAATAGTAATGCTGTTGATCATTTCTTCCGCCTTTGCAGGAAGTGGGGGGAAATGTCTGCTTCTTAGAAAGTTAATTTTAATAAGTCAAAATAACTTTTCAGGTTCTCTTGAAATGATACTGTTAGTAAAGATGAGAGTGGCAAATTTCATTTTACGATGTCTTGTGTGGCTGGAAGCAGTGATGCTCTCTTGCATAACAGTCACTTATTGCATCTGGCCTTCCAGAGCTTAATGTTTTGCTGTTTAGCTTTCATGTGGCTTCTGTATGTCATTCCCCCTCCGCAGACCAGACTATACCACTTCAGGGGCTGTAATAAAAGCTCCTTTTCAAATTGTTTCAGTGAGCGCGAGAAGGAACCTCATGCAACACTAGGCAAGAACCCACATCACCGCTATCATCTGGCGTGAGGGACACAGCGTGTGGAGGGAGCCTCTTTAAGTAGCAGTAAGAGACCATGCGTGAGGGGAGGTCAATGGGCATGTTCCTCTGCACCCTTTGTCCTGGCTCTTATGCTCTAGAGGGAGAGGGCAGGAGCCACTGAAATCAGCAGTGCCTGGTCTCTGAAAAAAGAGAGCTTAAATGTAAACGTAGCCAAGATTCTCCTTGGCTCTGGACCAACTTCCACATGTGCTGAGCCTTCTCAGTGGGTGACCAAGCTGCTCTTCTCCTCTGCTCTCCCAGTGTCCTCGGCTGGTATGGAGGCATCAGCATGAGTCTGGTCCAGATGCTCTCCTTCCTCAGTGGGAAGAGGAAGAGGGCTCTGCATCTTAATAAGTGGCAGTACACTATGTTTGAGATGTTTGCGTAGCTTCGTGGTCTTGATGGTTAATCCATGAATGCTTTGCTACTCTGGACAGGGTCCAAGCTCTGTATTTGTGAAGACCCTTCTCCAAAGCGGGGTGTGTAGTCTAATTCAACAGGGGTGGCTTCTTCAGCGACTGTTTTTTTCATGTGCAATGTTATACAGGTGAATGCGGCACACTTGCTGAATACGGGCCATGGCCAAATTAGGCTGGACTGGTGTCTACCCTGAGATGCTTGAGCTGTGAAGCTGGTGAGCACACTATCAGCTCATAAACTGTAGTACTCGGGACAGGAAAAGTATGTCTGTACCAAGCTGACTCAAGGCTTCTCAGATGGGTGGCTGAGGTAGAGTTTTGTCCTCTAATTATCGGTGGCTGAGGCTCTTGTAGCAAGGGGAGGGATGGGGAAAGTGGAGGTGCAGTAGAGACCCTTGGAGACTGAGGTTGGCACTTGGGCAGAGTAGGCATAAGATCTCCAGCCTCTCCGTGCTGAGAGGTGGCCCTTTGTCAATCTTTCGTGCCTCCTGAAGCTGCTATGTACTTGAAGCAATGCTGATTTGCAAGCCTTTCAGATGCAGCTATTTTGCTTCTGTCACATATATTTTTGTAGTGTGCGGAGGGTAGTGCTGCTGGCTTAAAAACATGCATTTAAAATGATATTTTACTGTACTTTTGGACTGAATGCAATGTTTTGTTGGACCGAAAAAAGGGGGATTTTGAATTCTATTTTTTGGGAATACTCAAATTTTTCAAATCCTTTTGGATGGGTCTGAAACAAAATACCTTGTTTTCAAGTTCAGCTAGCAAACTGAAACATAATTGTTTGCACAGCTGAAAGCATACTTCAGAGGAGGCATGGTTCCTCCTACAGCCCCAGGTGTGCTGAAAGGGCACTCCAGCCCCTGCCACAGGCTCTGCAGCCGTGGAAATGCTGGAGCCACTACCTCAGTATTTTAGTGACCATAGCAACATCCTGGCTAACGGGTTGCATTTCTCAGTAGGACGCTCTGGGTCTGTCTACACTGTATCGTGCTGGCAAATCTGACTCCTGCTTTGCTATGGGCCAGGCAGCAGCTGTGCTGCTGTGTTGATGCAGCGCTCACCTTGTCCTTATTTTCAACATCATCCTTTTCCCCCTGCTTAAAAATCTAACTGTCATCGAGATGCAACCGGGCAGGGTTGTGCAGAGCAAAAGGCAGGGATGAGGATGCACTTATGTGTGTGCACCTGTATGGGCCCCAGAACTTGTGCTTACAAATTTCTCTTTATAAAAAAACAGGAGGTGCTTTCATCCTGTAGCGACAGTTCAAAAAATTGTTTTAAAAAGCGCATTCATTTTCGCACATGAGCTTTCCACAAAAAGGTGCCTCTGTGAAAGTACTTTCTATGACAATTTTTTTAAGTTATAAAACTTCCAGCAAAGTTGTTTATCAAAATATTTCCGTCTCCCGTTATTTTTGATACCTGCAATGAAAACTTAGGGAACCTGCTCAAAAAAAAAGTCCTGGGAAGGCTTGAAATGACAAAGTTTTCTTACTTGTTTTCAGAACAAAAAGCATTAAAAAAGATCTATTTTTATACCAGAAAAATGTCTTTGTAGAGTTTTAACAGCTCTCCCCTTTGGCTCCCTCACACCTCCAGTCTGAGCTAGTGTCTCAAGGGATATGAACTCTAAGACATCCCAGGAGAGCGCTGCTCATGTGGCAGGGCTGAAGTTTCTTCTGTCCTTTTCTATCTCGACTCTTAGTTAAAGAAATAACATTTTTTTAAAGAATAATTTTTATTTTTATTTATCTTCGCTTCTGAATTCTCAAATACAAGTAGTATTTCCGTTGCAAAGATTTGTTTGACATGCGAGTGCAAAAATGTGGTTTTTCTCTTTAGACATTTTCCTTTTCGCATTTCCGCTCTAGTCTATTCTGCTTGAAGTCCTGTGAAGGATGGGACCTATTTTTCCAGGAGTTTATTTTGTATAAGGACTGTTTCATGTTACCTTCCTTTTAGAAGAGAATGAGCAAGAGGAGGGGGGAGAAACAAGGAAAACGAGGAGGAGGTTGAAGGTCTAGCTCGGTTGGCAAAAAGCCACCGGTTCAGTATCACTGGAGAGTTTGGCCTTCCCAGTTTAAGCATGTACACAACAGGGTGTTAGTGGAGCAGGGGAGTTGCTAAAAGCATTGTAACGAAGGCAGCGCAATGAGACAACTCTCTGGGGTGTCCAGGAACACATAAGAGAAAGTTTACCAAGTCAAACCCATTGGATGTTTGTTTTTTTTCTTTAATACTGAATTCTATGTCCGATTTTAATGGGTATTTATTCCCAGCTCATTTTATAGAGTGGTTATTAAAAAGCAGCCTCTTTAAAAATAATATTAAAAATCATGTTTCTATTGGCAGGGGAACGCTTTTACAAACAAGCTATGTAATTACTTTTTTTTTTAACTAGCAAGGGACTTGCTGTTTCCTTTGGTTGTGGACACAGTGTTGCCTCTTTTTAATGACTGGGTGCAGAGATAACTTTTATTAAAGCTTTTGGGAAACTCAAGCTTTAGGGAAAGTTTGTTAGTGTAGACTGGAGACTGCTGGGGCATTTACCTCTCTGGCAGTGCTGCTTGAACAACGCTGTGGTCTGGGCAGATGTCCAGCTGGACATATTGATACTTTGCTGGAAGGATCCAGGAAAGTTTCGTTGCTCGTTTATATCTTGACCAGCAACTCCTGCTAAGCAATGGTTTGAGGTCTGCCCCGTTTGAGCTTTTAGCACTGCTTGGATCTATTTGCCCCACTTGAATTTGGGGCAAGATACGTGGTTCTCTGGCATTGCAGCTGCCTCACTTTTGACAGCGATTGGAGAAACCTCAAGTAATGTGAGCTGGTGTTAATCCCTTTGAAAATCCAACATTGTCTCATCCCCTGGGAATTCGATAGAGATGAATGACCAACCTATCATGCCGTGGCTACCTACATTTATAGAGGGTGTTTTTCTGGTCCCCAAAGACTGAGAAGATCCTCCAACAAGGGGTTGGGGCTCCAGTTCTCAGGTAAGTTAAGTGACCATGTTTTTTTTAAAGCTAACAAGTTAGAAGGTCAGAGCTAACAAGACCTAATTGAGGGTAATTTAGCTGTCACTGAGAAGGGTCATAAACCCACACATGGCAGTGGCATGGCAGCGGGACAAATGTTTAAAAGCTGCACTTGTCCCCAGATTATCCTTTATACCCAAGTCTGTGAGGATCCATTCATGTTTGTTTTCATAGTCATGTGTTGCTGCGTCTTGAACCGTGATAGCAGATGAATTGTATGCAGGCTTGTGGCAGGACATGGCCCTGAGGAAGGCCAAGGAGAAGGACTGCCTGCTGGATAAAATCCCCATATGACCGTCTGGTAATGGTTAGACGAACGCAAAGCCGAGACATCTGCTTCTCTGTCGAACCCTGTTCCCTTTCGTTATCTCATGCTGCCACCCACGTTCTCCTGGGACGTGTGTCCCGTCCACCTGCCACGGGCTGACGCTCACGTTGTACGTCTAGACCATGTTGTACGTCTAGACGAGTCTGTGAGTCTGACTGACAGCTCAATCGAGCTCATTCTCCTGGATTGTCTGGACGCTCCGGAAATGCTTGCTCTGGGACACAAACATCCGTGGTTTACCTAGAGCTGTGTCGTAGGTTAAACCACAACTATTTTGTGTCCTGGAATTAGCCTTGCATTTACAAGCATGTTGGTTAAAGCAGCAATAGAGACCTAATACAGAGAGACCCCTGTGCTGCAAAACCTGTAAGGATCAATACCCCCCCACACACACCTTTCTGATATATCCGTACAGAAAGCTTCTTCACTCTGCTTCTGTAATAAACACAATTTGTATGACAGATAAACAACCAGTAATTAAATGGTAGGCTTGATGTCCTGAAGCACTGGTTTTTGACACCAGGAAGCTGCAGCTGCTGTTTTGATGGCCCTTAGCAACATGCATTCAGCTTTGAGCAACTCATCAGCTGAGTGGTACTGGCAAATTGGTCGGATTTTTAGAGAAACCTGGCTCTGAAAGGCTGTCATAGAGGCACTGTCACAGGGAAGGATTCAATGTTAATTATGAGTAATTTGACTGAGCAACATCTAGGTGAGTCTACTAGAGCTTCCCTAGTTCAAAATGAGAGAATTAGTCCAGAAAAGACTGGAAGTGCCTGAATCCAAAAGGGCTCCTCAGCTGCTGTCCCGTCCCAGAAGCAGATCTGCTTGTCCTTTCCCCAGCAGCGTGATAGTGGCCTAAAGCATCCCCAGCGTCCCTTCCCTTTACCTGCTTGTTTCTGACCCTGCATGCCAGTTTGGTAACTCAGCTTGGTCCGTTGGGTCAATAAACTGCTCTAGGCTATAAAATAACCCTGGAAGAAGAATCTCACCAATTCAGTAATGCTGTGTACCAGGCAGCCCCAAGATCCAACTGGGCTGTCAGAAGCCGAGGGGGTCATTCATTGACTAGAGGCAGGCAAAGGTGAGAGCTGTTGAAGCTGGCACAGCTCCCAGAGACAAACACAGGCTGACTCCACCAACCACCCCCAACCCTGCTGCTAGGTAGGCAGGTGTGCCTGTGGTCTGGACAGAGCTGGACATTTCAGTCCTTACTTTATTCCTCATCCTGAGTCAGGATCCATAAACTAGGTTTCCCTGGGTTTATCCTGTGCACAGGGTACCCGGAGGACACCAGGGCAGTCAGGATGGATGGATGCCTAGCAGAGCTCAGGGCTCTGTTTAACCAAGGACACAGAGCATCTCCTCCTAGCCAAATGTTTATGGTTGTAGCGTGCTCGAAGGATGCAATGTGCTTCAGTGCAGCTCCCATCAAGGGGAGTTGAACCCAGCACATCTCCCCCTGTGCCCCTCATGAATGTGTTTAGCTGCTGGCTTGCAAAATGTAGCTGGTGGGAAGGAGAAGTCCCTTCCGTGTCAAATTATTCACAAGCTTAGGGGCCTGCGCCCAAACCCTTTCTGACTCTGAGTCGCTGCCCTAACCACTGAGCAGCAGCAATTTACAGTTAGATGCCAAAGTCCTGAGGAAAGGATGGGATTTAGGAAATATCCGATGCCATTCCTGACCCAGGGCAATTCCTGTTCTGCAGCACTAAATCTGTTTATGTACTTTGCAGTACGTCTAACATGGTTGTCTACGTGGTTCAGGAGGTGAAACTGCACTCCATTTCTTTCACAGACTACAGAGGGCTGATCGTATTCTTAAAGATCATCTGTTGATATTTGTTACGGTCAGGCTTCAACTACGTTCAGAGCCACGGGCCCGTATGCTCCAGAAAAGTCTGATCCTCTTGCTCCAGAAAAGTCTTTTTGACCCTGCTTGTATTTCTAAAGGTTCTTGAAATTTGCTGTTGAGAATCATTTTCGAGAATCATACCTGGCTTGTTGCAAATAGTGGTCTTACTGGCTGGGACAAAAATGAGAGGAAATCCAAGGGCTTTCACATCAAAAAGGCATGTGTAGGATACTGATGACTTCATACATTCGGCATCAATCCGAAGCTCCAGCGGCAAATACGAGGGGTGGATGAGTGGGAAGATAAAACCTTGTCATGTGGGCAATGTCTCTCTCAGCCCTTCGCGGCAGGGACGCCAATTGTAAACTGTCTCTTTGCTTTAATCGAGATATCTGTCGCTGTTATTGTTACACACGATGTTCAAAATAACCGAGCTGACAGTCTGTTATTTTTCAGCATGAGTTTTATCTTGAGTAGGCACATAAAAACCTGGGTTTGCTCTGCAGTTTCCTAAACAGGCAAGTGGATCGAATACAGTATCTTTGCTTGCGTCCTGTTTACAGCGAGGCTCTTTGAAGGTGTTTTAAATATACATCACTTGCTGGGAGCTCATTATCTAGTCAGACTAGGAGAATTAATGGCTTGATGGAGCTATAGAAAGGGAAGAATCGGCTAATGTAAATAACAGTGGGTGAAGGAAGAAGGACTGACTTTTACATTTGTGATTGTCAGCAAATGAAATTGGGGCTTGCTTCCTTTCAGTGTATTTGTGGCTTTTTCCCTCCTCGGTAATTGGAGAGTTTAGTTTTGCAGGATGCAGAGTGTCTGTGCAATGAACGCAGTTAACTCTTTAGCACGGGCAGAAGTACAGCCACGTGCACGGAAGTGAATCGGGGGGACTACCAGTTTATTCAGAAGTTAAATTCTGCTCAAGTGTTTTGCTGGATGGGGACCAGCATGCAAATTTCTTGAAACTCTAATGGCCTCGCTTCATAAATATTTAGTAGAGGCATCACTATCTTAAACCTGCTTAAGCATCCAAAATATCTTAAAGCGAGGGCTGGAATAAGACTTAAAGACACATAATAAATGGACAAAGGGACCTGCAGAGCCAAATTCTTGCTTGGCAAAACTCCACCAGCTTTAGAGCATTTGGCTTCCAGTATTCAATAAAGCACTTGCATCTATACTTAAAATTATACGCCATTAGTGTTCCCTGTCTCTCTTCCTCTACATCATTTCTTTGAGATGCTATTGAAATTATGCAGGTCTGACAATCACAGCTCGTAAGCTGTTTATGTTATTGGAAAGAGATGTTAGGTGATATGTGTATCCCTGCTGCTAACCCTTAGGATAGGGCTATCCTTCTGCTGTGCAAACGATTGGGTTAAGACGGGGAGTCTTCTCCCCTCTTCAGCTGGTGGAGGGACTGACACAGGAACTGCTAAGACTGATTTGGAAAAAAAAAAAAAGTTTAATATGTGCTGTTTTTCCTCAGAAAATTGGAGGTTAGGACTAAACATACCTCTGGGCTGCTGCTTCTTTCTGCAGAAAAAGGCTTTTTTTTTTTTTCCCTCCTCTGAAACTTAGCACCTGAAAAGTTGTGGGGGGGGGGGGAGATCAGCGGTGCTTGTTGGAGATGGTACGCAGTGATTTCTCGCCTTAGGTGGAGCCTGAGCTATCCCTTGTGCTGCTGCGTGCTCAGGCCCCCCGCCGAAGGAACAGAAAGTGGATGTCCCATGCTCAGTTATTCAGGACCACCAAATGAAGGAAAAAAGAAAAAGAAAAAAAAAAAGAAAAAGCCACCTACCAAGTCCTAAAAACCGCAACGTTTTACAGATGTCCGTAAAGGAAATTGATTTGGGCCGTTTTATCCCACTCAGCTAAAAGGCTTTAGGACGCTGTGGTTCGTTATTAGAAAAATTTAGCTGGGGGATAGTTTGGTGACCAAAAAATAATTAAGTTTACACTATTGCAGGAGGCCGTTTCCAGGTTTAAGGCTGGTTACTTGCCCCCTCGGGGGGGAACGCCCGGCGAGTCGGGGAGCGGCGAAGCACAAGCCCTCGGTGGGAAAGCTGGGCGAGAGCAAGCTGCCGGGCTCATCAACGATAACTGCCAGGGTCAAAGGCGCTTTTGTTTTCCTTGGACAGAAGGAAAGCGCCTGCAATGGGCCTTTTGGAGATAGGGTTATGTGCCTGAATAACAGAAGTATGAAAGGCTATTTGGCTAAGGTGACAAAACTGGCAGCACCAGCAAAATTTCCGGAGATATTTGAGAAGGAGGAAACTGGACTGTATCAGAGGATGGTGGCTCAGATAGAGGGTGGGTGAACGTAGTATGAGAGTTTTCAAGCCGAACCACCGGAATTTCTCAATGCTGCTACTGCTACAGTTAGCAGCAAACAAAAGTGAAATCTCTTGCTCTATCAGCATGGCCCTTATTCATTTGCTGCTGTCGGCTAGGCTTGAAAATGGGACATATCTGGTACCTGTGGGGCTGGTACTTTCACAAATGAATGCTCTCCAGTTGTTTGGTATCGGACAGCTCGTAGGCTTTCTGTTGTGCATGGGTGTTTTAAGGTCTCCAGTATTCAGGAGCTATGTCTTGATACATGCTTGCATGGTGCCTATGGGCAATCAGCGGGTCTGATTTTGGGAAGTAATGAATCAGAAATAAAAAAGGGGAGGGGGTGCAAGAGCAAAATAGGGCTCCTCTTCCTAAATAAAGGTTTGGGTTTAGAGGTGAGCTTTTCATTCCTCCTACTGAGGGTAAACGGGTGCCATACTATTCTCAAATTTCTGACTCTCTCGATCCCTCGCTGTCATTAATTTTATTCCTCTTGTCCCCTCAGCTCTGGGTGATAAAGAAGCTTTCTGCCATGTTTTCCAGGTGGGACGAGTGACTTGCATGCGGTCAGATAGGGGACCCAGCCTGGACCAGAGCTAACCCACCGTTTGAGGGTTATTACCAAAAGAGGCCCTTGACACTTGCTTAGGGCAAGTGCTCAGATTGGATTGTCTAAAGCCAATGGTCGGATCTGGCTTTCTTGAGTTGAGAATCATCTGCTGGGGAGAAAAGTGCCTCCCTGTGTCGCGAGCTTCGTGGTCATCCACAGCTCAGTACTTGAAATGCAAGACTCTCTTTCCGTTCATAACTTGGCCCTCTTGTTCTTTCCCAGGCGGCAAGGTCGCTGCCTCAGGCTGCTTTTGCCCAGCCTGGGTGCGCTGTAGCCTGGGTCCGGCACCTCGAATAGCCCCCGACTTGTCTCTGAAGATGGTCTTCACTGACAGCCTCCCCTCTGCAGCTGGCCTGGTAGTTAAGGCAGTAAATGCTGTTTCTGATCCTAGCAAGCTGCCCGGAGGAAATAACTTTCTTGTCAAAAGCCCAAGAGAGATTCAAGCTTATACCTCAGCCCCGCGTGCTAGCCAAGGAGAAGCCTTCAAACGTGCGTTTCAGCCGGAGGGCTCACCTCGGTGCAGCGCAGGTGTTCGCGTTTCTGTTCTCACCCAAGCACACTGCTCAGATATAAGCCTGGGAATCCCTCTGCCCCCCTCCCCCTTTCCCCAGGCTGAAAAGCGCTTGCGATGGGTGTGGATCTATTGGAAAAGGAGCAAGCCAACCCTTCGGAGATGTTTTTCCATCGGCTGGGAGCAGTGCCCTACCTGCTCCACCCAGAAAGCATCTTGCGGCAAGCCTGCAGCTCTGGGGCACAGCTGCAGAGCAGAGACGGTGCTTAGGTTGCAGACCTGCTGGGAACGGGCAGGACGGGAAGGGTCGGGGGCCTAACAGCAGCCTCGAAAGCCAAGGGCATGCCTGGGGCTGTGCAGGCCCTTTTCCTTTAAAATTTCGAAGGAGGGTCTGCGAAGTGCATGGGGAAGGTAGCCTGGCCAGGGAGACCAGCTCTCCCTCTCCTTTGCACTGCTTTCTACTAGAGGCCCTACGGGACCGGAAAACTGGACACTCTGTCTTTTGCTGGTTTGCTCACAGAGGGGCCAGGGAGAGAGAGGGGAAGGTGTTTACATTAAGAGCTGGACCCTAGCCCTTCAGTTGAAGGCAGAAGGAGCTCCAAACGCGTGCCCAAATCCTGCTGCAAAGCCCTCCGGCAGCGCCTGCTGTAATATATCCGATCACCTTGCTACGTGTTTGTGTTTGCTGGCGCAAAGCCTTGGGCTTGAGTGGTGCGTTTAGAGGTGGGAAGCAAGAAGTCAACTTTCCTCGGTAAAACAGAAAAGAGCATGAAATCCAGCCAAAGCTTTTGTTACCTTCTAGCTTTCTGGACCCTCATGCAGTGTTTTTTCCCTTGAGAGGGCTGTTTTTGCCTGCCTTTGCTCCAGGGCAAATCTTGTTGTTCTACCAAATCGGGGCCAGCTAGAGCGCAAGTCCTTTTTCCCCTTCCTCCTCTGCTCTTTGTCCCCTGTCCCCTCTTGGCCAGAGAGGAGAAGGGGGAAGTTCAGCTCCATCACGCCACGCATCTGTTTGCCAGGCATTTCGCTTCATTGACAGACTTCTCCACCACTTTTTATTAAGGGCAGGAAATGTTTTGCCGGCTGGAGGTGACTTTAGGTCTGCTTGCCTCAAGCTTTCTAGTGACTCATCTGTCTGCAGCTGATATGATGTCGTCTTTCTTTTTTTTTCTTTTTTTTCTTTTTTTAAACTGCAGACAGCGTTATGTGCTGATGTATTGAAAGGCTGATTTCTGTTTTGACTGTTGTCATGCGGCTTGCAAAGCATAAGGTATGTGGCAGTTTTGAGGGGTTAACCGTTCTCATTCAGCAATTTTATTAATAGCTGCGATGCTTATGAATGAGAAGGGAAAAAAACCCGACTTGTTGAAATTGGAAGGAGTAGGAGGGAACTTCTTGTTCCTTCCAGTCTGTTGTGGATTTTGAAGGCTTTCCTCAGAAAGAAACTCACTTAAAGAAGGCATAGTTTCATTTCACATGAACAGAGCCTCAGCTGGTGACACCAGATCTGAATCCGGCCCTGTTATCCCGTCAAACATATTGAGGCTTATGAATGAAACTTGCTCCACGTTGACATGTTAAACATACCGTAGTAGTGCTAAGAGCTAGGAAGTAGTAGCTTAATGTGCTTAAAGATTTGCTCTTTTAAATAAATCAGTAAATTGTATTCAGATCATTAAGGTAGAAAGGTATACCTGCAAAACCATATGGATTGAAGAACAAAAAAAAAACAAATTTGAAGGATGGCTTGCTTGGGACAACCGAAGATATTTCTCTGGCCGTTGATCATTACATCTAACCCAAGAAGTAATGATGCTAAATATGCCATTTCTTTTAAAGGCATCTATGTTTCTTTGGCTTTTAATTATATTTCTTCCTGTATTGAGCCTTCTATAATGTTATTCCTCCCCTTTCTGAATTAAATTAACCTGCTGAATTAGTCCTTTAGATGGCATTTACCAAAAGGCCCACCAGTTTAGGAACTGTTCAGCGTTCAGGGGAATATTTTATTATGCCTTTCAAAGGGGGCCACATCTTCTGCCCTTCCTTGTTGATTCAGGCTGGTGCTTTGATTCACCGAAAGGGTATTTTATCCCAAGCAGAGCATCTTTAGCAAGGATGAGCTTGGAAGGGGGAGGGACTGGTGAGCTCTATCATCACGTAATTAAACCCAAATTTACAGCTATAGGGGAGGTGCACTGAAGGTGGAGAGCTTGGGCTGGGGAGTAAAATTTCAGCTCTGTTGTGCAGTTTCTGGTCCTGATCCAGCTCGATGAGAGCTTGCCTTTGATCCAGTGGGCTGTAAATGAGGCCTGTAGTCTTTGGCCCCTAAGCTCCTTGCCAGGATATTAATAATCCTGTATGTCACAGGGCCAGAGGAAACAAATTAATTGAGGCGCTCCGATCGTACGTTAACGAAGCTGCAGGAATAGACGGACAGGGCTGACGGAGCCGCTCGCTTAACGACAGTTACCAGAGGATAAACAAAGCATGGGAAAGTAGGGAAATGGCTGAAATGTCAGAAAGAAAGAGGAACTCCCCCCCCCACACCCCCCGAGACCCTTGCAGTCTTAGTCGGATGGTGTTGCATTCCTCACTCAAAACAGAAGTCCCCGAAACTGCGGTAACAGGAGAGAGGAGAGTCCTGCTCTGGATGTCTTGGGCAAAGAGAGCGAGGGGCCGGGTTATCCCCCTGGAAATTTTATCGGCTCCAGCTGCCTTTCTCCAGGCTGATTCATTGCTGTCTCTAAGGGAACGTGAAGAGGAGATGACGTTCCTAGCAATCTGCGGGGACTCTCGATATTCCTGCAGGGCGCGGGGTGTGTAAACAGAGCAGTGGGAGATCAATTACCTGCGGTGTTTAGGTTGGCTTTTCCCACCTCCCTCTTTTGCTGAACTGTAACAAAACTTGCATTGAAGGTGATTAATCCCAAGCAATTTGCATGGTTACTATGGAACGTGTTGCAAACAGCATACGTGGTGTAATCGGTCACGTGTGCGCGCCCTGGAATAGTTACTGGGGGGCAGGTGGTGAGAGCCAGTATGATGTGTACTTAATTGCATTTTCTTATTAGTGAATTTGCAGTAATTGCCAAAAAAATATATATATGTATATACACATATACATGTTACAGGAAAAAAAATCCAGTATCAGTGACTCATACTAACGTTTTGTTGAAGAAGTCCTTGCAAGCAAGGTTTCTGGATATATAGAACAGAAATGGATTATTTCTCCATGAGACTTTAGAATATATTTCACCAAGGTGCAGTGAAACAGGTACAATGCAAATGCAGCAACCAGCAACATGTTGTTTAAGAGTATCAAAGGCCTATTTCTTGACCAAGACAGGTCAGCCTTTTTTAAGTGCGGCCAAAAATTCAGAAGTTGCGCACAGCCATCTTTACGCAGACTCGTAGCTCGGACAGTGTATCTTGGATATTGCGTTTGTGCTGTGTAGTGTTTAGTAGTAACTATTGTTCTTGTCACATCAGCTTCTTTTATAGTCACATCTTGAACGTGAATATATTGGCTGTTGTGTGGTGTAGCAGCTAACCCTATAGCTAGTCCTGGTAGCCTTCAACATACATTTGTCTGTCTTCATTTGCAGTATGCTATTAGTGACTTGTTTCTGGAGGCAGCCTCCTGCAAGCTTTTCTATTGACTTCAGTGGAAACTATATCTAAGTAAAAGCTATGAGACTGAAGACAGAATGGAGAAGAAAAAGCTTAAAGTATTGCATTATTTTCTCCAGGTACACAATTGGGGTTGCTGAACAGGTTTGCTGAAGTCTTCAAAGGTTTCCGTAGACTGGACATCACAGTGATGCATAACACAAAGTTAACACTTGTGTGTAGTCACTAATTTGCTTTTTCTGCAGTCTTATGACATTACTCAGTAAGGGCTATTGTCTCTTTTTCACAGTGACTTTAAAGGAAATGCTGAAAGGCTCCGAATCCACAAAGTGCTTCATAAACTCTAAAGATGTCCCTATGAAACGATGCATACAAAAATCGCGTAGAGAAATGACAAGAGTTCAGAACAGGGTGCTCAAGTTCTTGACTCAGCGTATTCATCACATTAGTTGGTCCCCCCCACATCCTCGGTGTGTACAGCCTCCATAGTCCTGTAGTCAAATACACGTGATTTCCTAAGTCAAGGGAAAAGATTCCTATGAATTCTGACAAAGCAAAAGTTAACTTCTCTCTTATTCTTGTAACGCTGGGTTTGTCCATGAGAAAACATGGATGGAATTACAGGATATCAAGTAACAACACTGAACAAGGCTGCACCTGCAAAATGAAGCTCAAAGGCAAGACTCAGTAAAAGGTACACGCCTCACTAATTGCCCCACGTTTGGAGGAGTGGATGGAGAGAGGGGTTATTTGTCTGTATATTGAGTTCCTGTTAAGTTGCACAAAAGCAAACTTAAACCTGCTCAACAAGAGGTTCCTTTTGTATTGGAGAGCAGATGACCTTTCATACCTGGGCTATGTAGGCAGTTGCGTAGGTTGCTCTATTGGCAAGCTCAGATGCAACCCCCTCCTTGGAGTTTCTCAGCTCCTGCCATGTTAATTTGATCTTCTAGGATGCCCTGAGACTAAGGGAATATCCATCCATAAAACTGATTCCCATACTTGCTTGCAGCAATCCCCATACTTACAATCCCCATACATGTGGGTGTACTTGCTTTGACCAAAAAGCAGTATTAGTGTGTTTAACACCACACAGTACACAAGCTAATAAGCCTTGCAAAGGTGGTGTTGCTGCACCTGGATTGCAACTGATTTGCACCTTGACAGCTCCAGCGTGCTCCTAATCAGATTGCTTTAGTGCCTGCAACTACCACAAGTCCAGCTTAAGACTGGGGGGGGGGCCCCAGGGCAGATACATCAGCAGATTGAAGCTGCTGGGACACCTTGCTCTGGAGAGAGAGCGATCCAGCAGTTGTGAGGTGAAATACGTAACTATTGCCAGCCCGTGTTGCAGAACTTCAGCTTTCATCCTTGAGCAGCTGTATCTTCCATCTAGAGACCAAGCTCAGCAACGGGTGGAAGAGGAGGTAGATATTAGAATAAGATCTCTGTTTGACTCCATGCAGTTGAGAACCCCTCTGGACATCTGACATCTTTGTATAGTAATGCCAGTCACCATCCTAGCTGTGCTTGTATGCTCCATTTGCAGGTCCTTCAGCTGCTAATATAAAGGGTCCTGTGACCTAAGATGGAGAGAAGTTCCCCGCTGCAAATGGTTTTCTACTGAAAGTGGCTCAGGTTTCAGTGGTGGGAGAAAAAGATGTAGAGCAAGCAGTGAGAGGGGTAAGCTACAACATGAGGAAAGTTAGAAAAGGAGCAAAAGAAGAGAGCGTGAACATGAGTGACTGTAAAGATGACAAAAGTCAGTATCCTCAGTGTAAACTTTCTGCTTTTGTCAAGGACCACGTTTTAAAGCAGCTTTTTTTATAAACACGCCTGCTCCTCTCACAAGTCTGTGATATGTCTCGGCCACTGGCATACGTGGTCCCCAAGGTCTCAAGAACTGCCAGGGCATGGACTACCTCTGTTCCCACGGGGGATTGGATGGCCTTTCTTCCTTGCACTATAATCACCAATAAGTACGTTTGGACCAAGTATACTCCGAGCTACAGTTTAATGGTAGGGATCAGGTAGACAGAAAAGAAAACAATGAGGACCTTGTTGCTGCTCACCTGCACCCAGACCACAAGCTAGGACTCTGCAAACTACGAGTCAAGTCATGGGCCACAATCTGGAAATCATTGGTCAACAGCACTAGGTAGCTAAATTTAATTTCTGCATGCCCCAGCACTCCTGCTCAAGCAAAGCTGCAGGATTCTGCACTGTGGTATTTTGGTTTTGCATTAATTATGTTTTCTTACAGTAGAAAAATTATCTATAAAAGCAGAAGAAAAACTTCAGTCCAGTGAATAGTCTCAGTTAAGCAATCACAAATTCATGGTAGGTCCTGTGAACTACCCAGAAATGTCTACTAGGGCCTATAAATGTGCTGGCTTTTAGTTTTTGTCTTAATTACCCTGTATATTGCTTTACCATGTACTTTCAGCACATGCGAAGAAAATATGTCAGAGCTAGATATAATAGCTACTCACATGGTACAAAGATTCGTCTTCTTGGAGGGATGGACTTTAAAAAATAAATATATATATTTAATAGTTTTGTACCGATAGGCTTGTATTGATAGCTAGCTTCCACTTCCTCAGTAGGATCCTGTAATTCCCCCAAATCAAATCTGAGAGCAAGCAAAGTGTGTGGACTTCTGTAGATGTGAACTTGTGAAGAAAATACCAGTGCTACTAACTTCTGAATAATCCTACCCGACTATGAGCTCTTTATAGTAGAATGGGAAGTAGGGCTGTTTCACCATTAA
Source organism: Struthio camelus (assembly GCF_040807025.1). Taxonomy (NCBI): domain Eukaryota; kingdom Metazoa; phylum Chordata; class Aves; order Struthioniformes; family Struthionidae; genus Struthio; species Struthio camelus. The sequence continues at coordinate 4,878,724 of NC_090947.1, read as the reverse complement.
CCCAAAAAGAAGTTTAAAAAAGTTAAGATTTTTTTTCTAGTGAACCATGTATTTTTAAGTCTGTTTTCATTTCCTTTTTTTTCCCTCCCCCCTCTTTGGTGTGTGCCTTTTAGAAATATCTACTTTTCTGTTTTTATTGCACTTTCTCACACCTTCCCCTCTGGAGATTTAAAAATCTGAGATGTTTATAGCCTCAAATACCCTGGTTTTATTGGTCCTCCAAGAACTCCTTCTATGGCTCAGCCTTAGCAGTCAGCCGACGATCTCCGTGCTTTAAACAAGGCTGTTAAAGAAATAAAACCTCTAAGGACAAAGGACCCCCTAAGGTCATTTATCAGATAATTGGCAGGATGAGTAGCAGCTCCGACAATGCTTCTGATGGGCTGGATGAAAGATCCATAATCCCTTTTTTCGTAGCAAATATGGGCAAACCTGGGTCTATTTCTCCTAGCAACCAATAATTTGACATAAATTACACAGCAACTGCTTAGCGGGGTTTGGAGGATTTTTTTTGTTTTTTGCCCCGAAGATGAACTTCTTTTGCAGCTGGGCTGCCAAATGCATTTTCATTGTAAAGAAATTTGCTTTCTAAACCGGATACCTCTAGGAATTGAAATTGTGTGGAAACTAAGCCAAATCCAATTGCTTGGCTATCTCTACTGGTTGGATGCACATTAACAAGCAGTACTGTTCTCCGCGTCGGGTATTTACTAAATTATTTATTTATCGGCTGCGGGCTGTGCTCCTGGAAGCCTGTCAAACTTTTCAGGGCGAGGAGGCTGTTGGAGAGCTCGGAGTGAGATTCCCACCTTAAAATGGGCGACTGCTTTTCCTTCCGAGGAAGGAGCACGGCTTTCGGCAAGGGGTTGCGCCGTGTCCCCTTGAGAATCGCTGGGGAGGTGGCTCGAGCCCCGGGGTGCCCCTCGCAGATCTCGTGCCGAGGCCTTGCCGGCCCATGGAGCAACTTGCAGTTGGTTTTTGCTCCTCTTTACGTGCCGATACGGATATCTGATTGAAATCTGCCTTAAGGAAGTCTCAGAACAAGGAGAAAACGTATCAGTTTCGCAAAGGTGGACGACTTAACCTTACTCCTGGGAATATAGCTATAGAATAAATTTCCAGCTTTTCACAATAGCAACTAAGCAAGAACGCTTAATCCTCTGCGGTAGAGGAGCAGCAGGGCTTTGTCGGCAGGTATTGAGCCTCTGGGATCCACATCCTGAGGTGTCTGTAGGTGCCACTGTAACACAAATAAAAATATTAGCAAGTGCTCCTCGTCCCCACGCTTTGGCTTTAGCTTGCAGCAGGATGCGCGGTGATCTTTTCCGCCTTTGAAAATCCTCCCTCTGTAGCCTATCCGCTAGCGCTATCAACTTACAACCTGAGCATACTAGAAAGGGTAAGCATAGTGCTCAGATCCACCAAAGTGCAGTCCAAGGCGGGCGGGAAAACGTTCTTCAGCCAATGAGAGCACGGACTTAAGAGTGAGCCATGTCCGATGCGTTTAAAAATATATGGCCTGTTCCTGTAACGTGAAGCATTGCTATAGCTCGCTGTTTGAATACAGCAAAAACTCCAAATTTATTTCTCATGAAGCCCATCTGTTATGTGATCCAACTGGGCTCCTTAGAAATGGCAGTCATTCTATTTCAGGATGACTAATTACTGAACACTATGTTGGTATTCTAGCAGGGGGCCACAACGAAGCTTTCCTTTGTGATTTCAGTGTAGGCTTGCCTTGACAGTCCGTGAAGATGAAGTAACCAGAAAACAGCTCATTAATCTTGTCCTTAAGCCTTAAATTCCGCAGTGCAATAAATCAAGTTTAAATGAGTTTCCACCGAACAAAAGTAAAGGGGGCTTTGTGACATGTTTCATTTACAGTGAGGGTTTCTTTTATTGTATATTGTTATATAATTCTTTAAGCAGCAGGTAGTTAAGCTAAAGCAGCATAGAGAGAGGGTGGTGAAGAATTTCTTACGTTTTTGCATCCTTGTAAAATATTCTGTTGAACAGGTGCAGGAGCTGATGACGGACAAAGAAAGTACGATTTCAGTGTCACGTTCTTAGGAAAAAAATGTATGTTTGCTTTCTTTATGACCTATGGACAAGGCTGATTATATGCTGGAACAATGCAGAATTACCTACCAGAGTCAGCTGGAGATGTCTGAACTCGACACAGTCGAGTATGTGTCTACGAGCTCATTTTTGTGTGTTAGTACCTCTAAAGCATTAGAAATACAAAATTAGCTCTGCTTATAGGTTATGTCTTTAAAAGCAGTGTCCAGCATTGAGTCTGCCGTGTCCTTTAGCATGCAAAACTTGGAATTGCTGAGTACGTGAAAGGATGTAGCAGAGATGAACGAAATGTGAAAAAATGCAGGTTTACGTGCGTTTGTAGCGTACGTTAGAGATTGTAGTAGACAGCCTACAAACACACGCGTATACGTAGTTAGACTAAATAAGTGCTTGCAGTTAAGGCTGGCTCTTCCATTTGGTGACTTTGCAAATGCTGCTGGCTGCGTCTCCCCGTGTATACACGTACCTGCGTTCCCCCAAACCTCCTCAGTCTGCCCCCAGCTCCCCCAGACTTTGGCACTGGACAGATAGACATGTCAGCTAATGGAAAAGGAGGGGTGGTAGGGCCCCAAAAGCCAGGGCTCTGCCAAAAAGGTGTCCCGACTTTTAGCAAAGTTTCCGCCCGTCTTTTCAGTACCTGCCAGCTCCTGCCTGCTGGAGGATGCAAAGGCTCTAAGGTTACTAATGCCTGCGCCAGACCTGTCCGGCTCTGCAAAGCCTCTAGTGGAAGTCGCATCAGCCCCTCGGGGCTCTGCAAAGAGAAGCAGGAGGCCCTGCAAGGGGAGTCGCAGCAGGGAGGCGAAGTACATTTATGCCTTTGAGATCTCTGACGAAATGTTTGTGAACGCGAGCGTTGTTAGCAAAACTAAAGAGCGAGCGAGCTGTAGTGCTGGGGTGTCGTCAGGCAGTGGGGGAGAGGGTTGCAGCAGTGATGTTTTTCCCCAGATCAGCTATAAGCCCTACACCGTGCCCTTAGCAAAAGAGGGAGGAAGGCTTTCCTCCTAAGTAGATTGTCTGGGATGTATGAAGCTATGACCTTTCCGTGCCTGAGTTTTCCTGTGCTGAAAATGCAAAGAGCAGTGTTTTCCCATCCCGCAGGGCTGCTAGGAGAATAAATCAACAGTGAGGTGCCCAGACACCACCGCAGCCCAGGCAAGTGTTTTTAACTGGAATTGCTGCCCAGCCCAGGAGTCCCGTCATGGAACAGGGCTCCGCTGTGCTTGGCACTGGGAAGGGGCCCAAAGAGACCTTGGCTTAGCAGGAAATATGCAGGGATTAATAGCTGCTGACTCCGCTACTTGGGCACAAAAGTCTTGTACGGGACGCCGTGAGGATCTGTGGGGACAGCTGTGGCTGTCTGGGATGCCCTCGTATCTGTTTCTTTTTTTCCAGCAATGATTTCATTTTTGGGAAGGTAACTTTATAGCTTCTTGGCTTGCGAGTATTCACAAAGAAGAAAAAGTAGGAAAATCTATTTATTTTGCTTTTGCATATAGCATTATATATGCTTGGAAGCATGGGGAGGGGTGAGAAGATGGGAGAGGTCTCTTTGGGTGTCATGATTAAATTGTGTGTATAACCATGGCACCTTTTCTATTGGGGCTGATGTCTTCAGTGGCTGGTGGCAGCCACTGAAGCCCCTGCTCCCTGGAAGGGTTTAGCTTTGACAAGCAGGGCTGGGCGAGCAGCAGGAGCCGAGTGCTCTGCTGCTGCCAGAAACACAAGCCACCGAGGTGCCACTCTCAAGGACAGTGCTTGTGTCTTCCCATGGGCACCCTCATCTCTAAACCTCTCCCCGACGTTCACCATGGACTGTGGGAGCTGAACTCTTTCCTCCCACCTCCTTTCCTCCCTCCAGGTTTTCTGGGTGCATTTAGAGATCTGCACAGAGATTGAAGTCATAGGAAATGGTTTTGATGGTTCTTAGAAGTTTGTGATCAAGGAAAATCAAACAAGCACCTGATTCGAGTAAAAGTCTTGGGTCCCTTTCCGCAGTATGGAGCAAATGGAGGGTGTTTTTGCCAAAAGGCTTTTCATGTCCGTGCTAGCTGAGCAGGCGGGTGGGTGGTAGAACTTCTGTAAGGAAAGAAAGGTGAAACAGCCGAGCTGATGCTTGTTTGGAGAAGTGCCTTCCTCTCCAGAAAATCCCAGGGAAATCAATAGAGTTTCTTACAGAGTAAAGCACTGCTAAGCATTTGGACAGGTATCAGAACGTGTCTCTCTCTGAATGACCTGTGAGTTTTGTGCAGTGAGAATTTGAAGAGGAATCTTGTCGTCAACATAGTTTTCCTACTGCACTCGTGACATCAAATACCATTTTGTTGGAAATCATGGCAATATCAAGTGACTTTGTTGTGCAAAAAGGCTGCAAAGGGAAAATGCATGTTTAAGAACACCCGTTTACGTCAGAGTTCACGTTCCGCCCTTGGTTCAAGCATGTGTTCTTGAAAAATATGTCTCAAGTCAGTCACAAGGTAGTGGGCTTTTAGTGGTGGCTTAGGTAGAGAAGAAAGGCATTTCCCACCTACAGAGAAATTATAACAGAGGTTCACTGGCCTGGGTTAATGGAAGAGGTGGAACTATGTGGGCAAAGGGGTACCTTCTGGCTGTAGGAAAATATACACATCCATGAATTTCCTCTGACTGAGGCAAAGTCCTCAATAAGTGAGGAAGAGCTGAGGCATGCAAAAGCTGGCTGCAGTATCTTTTGTAGTAAGTAAATGCAGTAAGAAACACTGTGAAAGGAAATTGGTTTCATGACTAAACATGACCTAGGTTTGTAGATCTCTCCAGCATGGGGCCAGTTCACCTGGCCGGTAGACTGTATTTGCGCTCTACTTTACCGCATGTTGGCACAAGAGGTCATATGGTGATCTCTTTAATTAAAGCCATATCAGTGTGATTCTACTCCTTTCCCGAGTGTATTTTTAGACAGCCTAAGAAATACAATAGGTTTGCCAGTATATGTTCTTGCAGGCTAACTAAAGTCATATTTCAAGGCACGCCTTCCTTAACAAAACCTTCAACGGAAGGATCTACTTCTAAAATCAGAAAAGGAATTCTTTTGGGAAATCTAGATTTCCATAAGAAACTCATCTCTTTTCCTAAGCCTAAGGACAATCATCTTTTGTTGCTCCTTTGCTGTACTTGAAGTGTCACTTTTTCCTTTATTGGTATGATCTTTGTTTCTTTAGTAAGCACCCAGGACAGGCAAAGAGTTGCAGAACATTGCAACATCTGCTTTTTTTTTTTTTTTTTTTTCTTTTGCATCCTTGTCAAGGCTACGGACTTTTCTATCAAGGCAGCTTCCCATCTCATCTTTCACTTTCCCCTTCTAGACTCTTCCCTGCTTCATTACCTATGCACTGAATACTTCACACCGACCATTTCCCAGGCCTTGCTAGCCAACTTGTATCCTCTCTCAGGCATGGTGCAGATCAGATGATGTTTCTGATTTTGCTCCCTCTAAGCTTCCTTTTGAAGTTTGAACACTGAGAAATGGCTTTATGTTTCCCCAAAAGCCGCTCCTTTGCTAGTTATGCACAGAGGAGGTGTCTCCCTCCAGCCCCAGTTTGGAATGAGGACAGGACAGGCAGAGCTTCCTGGAATGGCGTTGGGGTGGTGGCGCGTAACTGGTCTTGCAGCATCAGCAGAAAGTAGAGACTTGGCAAGACAGCCTGGAGGCAGCTGGCTAAAGTGGCCTCTGTTACTAGACCCTCAAGTATCCAGGCTGTAGAAGCCCATCGAATTGCAGCTCAAAACCATCTGAAGACAACCCATCTCTCTGAGGATCCTCTGTTGCAACTATACGGTCAGGAGAAGCATTGGCTTCATGCGAAGAAGACAGACAAAGGAGCTTAGTTTATTCTGTTGAACATAATAGAGTCCAGGGTATGTGTAGAAAGATAGGCTGGCTTTTTGATCTTTTTGATTTTGTCTCTTCATGACCTTCTCTGAACTGTTACCACATTTGCTGTTAGGCTTCTGGAGCTCTGAGGGCTGTTGTAGCTTAGCGTTGAGTGGAAAAGAAAAATAGGGAGAGTAACGAATGCAGGCAGATTCTCTCACACTCTGAATTAATGAAAGCCTACATGTATTTCCTTAATTATAAGTGCTTCCCCTGAGTCCCCTGACAACAACCCACCAAAAACCTACACCCTCAAAAGACAGATCAACGATTTTCATGTGGCAGGGGGAAAACAACGCTTACCTGTGTATGCTCATGTCCTGGATGAAATATGAGGAGAGAGAAGTCTCGCAGATTTTCCTTTGTCATCAAATACCAATTGGTCTGCGCTCTTAAAAATGCACGAAAAGGAAACTAAAAACCGTGATGGAAAGAGGCTGCAAAAGAAGACCTTTGCTAAGACCTAGAGAGGCCAGCTGCTTATCACTGGGCCTATGCTTGGGCTCAGCAGGTACATTTCAAACCCTCAGTCTGGGCAATTTGTTGGAAAGTTGTTACTGTGTCACTGGGAGGAGTGAAAGAGCTACCTGCTATCAGTCAATGCAATTCCACAAGCCTAAGGCTGCAAAGCCCAGGACAGAAGTGAGGAGTAGCCCTGGAGAAAGCGTAGATCTGTGTCTGAGCTGCCTGTGAGAGTCTGCATGGAGAAAGCCTTGCCTTTGGTCTTGTAGAGTATTTCTGGCAATACAGCAGGCTGGACGTGAGGCTATTGCTGCACATTAACCTGCTGATGAACACCGATTGCTGCACATTAACCTGCTCATTCATTATGCCTGGGCCAGGCGCAGTCTCTGGAGGAAATAACTTGTTGGGAAGGGTTGTTTTGTTCCTTTTCCCTCTGCATATTCCCTTGCCTTATTTTTGCCTCTTTCTTTCTCTCGGAGAAGCTCTAGAGAAGATCAGCTGGGGGACTAAGCTCCCGTGTTCAGCTTGGTGAGGGTACCCACCATGGCACGGCTGACCAGAGCTGATGCAAATCTCTGGCTCCTCACACCTGAGGGTGTGGTATGGGGATGCTCGGCCCTTGGCATATTGTAACCCAAATAAACTAGTTGGGTCACTGTCTGCCTTGCTCCAATGAGAAAAATCCGCAAAGTCTGGCATATTGGAAAATTACCCAAAACAAACAACAATGTCAAAAGGAACAGAAATCTCTTCTGATGTACAGCCAGGAAACCTCAAGGTTTGCAGGAAGCAGTGCTGGTGATTCAGGGGGTGGTACTCTTCCCTTTGAGTCAGTCCTGAACCCATGCCTGAGCATGACCACATCTGAAATACGGCCCCTCTAACAGCACAGTGCCTGCTAACACTGTGCTGGACGGCTGGCTTGATACTGGATTTTTCTTGGAAAACTCCCATCTAGGAAGCTTGACCAACTTAGCCTATGAAAGCTGGCAGAATCACAGCTAAGGCTTTGTAGCTTTGCTTGAGCAAGCAGAGGAATTTGGAGGCATTAGATCAGATCCTTTGTCAGTAAAAACCAGCATAGCTCTGGCTGAATTGCAGTCGCAAACAATTGGTCAAAGGCCATTAACAGCACAGCTCTGCTGATTAACTGGGAGGAGGAGAGGAAAAGAGCTGATGGCTTGCCTGCTTGCTATAGTTAGAAAAAGTTCACTATTTCCAGTTAAAATGCAGTGTGAATAATGGGTCAAAAGCAAGTTTCAGCTCTGTATTTCCTCTCAGAGTCTAAACTCGTGGAGTGTTTCATGCAAGGAAATTTAATTTGCAGCGTGCCCCCTGACCTTAACTAAGCTAGTGATCCTACAAAAACTCGTTCAGACAAACTACTATGCAAAATAAGTTGGTCTGATCCAATGCAGTGGACAGGACATAGGACTGCGAATAACTTAGTTTGGCGTGGGTTCACACCCTGGCTGGAAGCATCGCATAGGAATGATTGGATTGGAGGCTTAAATACCATCTTATACCAAAGCACGATCTCCACAGATCTGGGTTCAGCCTTGCTGACGACTGAAGTACGTGCAGAAATTGTTACTGCTAGTCTTCTGTAGCAATAGCTGTTTTGAAAGATTGTTTCTGTCCCTAGATCAGTCTGTGCAGAGTGTTATGGGGAGCCCTAGATCTTTTAGCTTGAGAACTTTCATGCTTGGGAAGAACAATAAATGACTAAGAAGATGTTTCTTGCAGTAAGACTTTGCGTTTCCTAATAAACAAAGAACCCATTATGTGAGAGCGATAAGGCCTGAGGAAACACATTTAATAATAATATTCCATCACTTGATACTGGAATGGTGAAATGGCAAACAGAGCCGAGACACTGTTTTCCCTAAAAGTTAATACACTGGGGAAAAAAAAAGGGATTTCTATTGATTAATGCTTTATAAAGCAGTGAGTTGCTGCAGATACAGTCCAGTGGATGTCAGTGACGTGGAAGATAAATTTGTGATTAAGCGTTTTCCTGGATTAAGTTGAAAACTGCGGGATCCACAATAAATTCTGCAATGGTAACGGCACTGAAACCTCTCTTGTTCCACATTAACTAGAGACTTATTAGGGTTCCTAAAAAACAGGGGCTTATGCATTTGTCAGATCACGTAGATGTGTTTCAAACGATGCCGCTGAACTTAGCAGCATTACCCTTGGGAAAAACCTGGTGAGACGTTGGTCAGACACACAGGTACATGCTGACTTGCATAGATATGAGTGGGACAGAGGAGGGCGGAAGGGGAGTTACCTCTGCCGTCAGGTCCCTTCTTTGCTTTCCTGCCTCACTTTTGGGAAATCAGGTGTTTCTAGTTTGGAGGTCCTAGTTGGTTTTCTACCTCCAAAGATGGTATGATATACACAAACTGCCACATCAAGGGACTTGGGGAGCTATCCGAACGGGGAGAGGATCCTCTCCTCCATGGCCAAAGCAAGAGGTGGGACTGAGCTCCTCATTCACACCTGAGAAGACTCTGTAGCCTACAGTGCTAGTATGCACTGTGCCACTCTACAAATACCTTACAGAGCTTATGATCGTTGGCTGAAGATCGGGTGCATCTTCCAAGGAGTCCCAGTAAGAATATCGAAAGGATGTTCCAGCACTGAAGTGCAGTGAAGCAGCTTCACAGAGTCATTCAGACATTTCATTTCCAAACCAGGAGTGATGCATGTGGTGATGGTCAGAGCTGGTTGAGTTATACAAACACGGGAGCATGCTGGAATGGATAGTACAGTTTGCTCTTTTTCTGCCGACAGCTCTTAACAGAAACCATTTCTCTGATCTCCAGATCCACCCATGAATATTATGAGCTCAGAAATGAGGCCTGCAGCCAAACCATTCTTGGTATTGGTTTTGCAAAAGCAAACAAAAAACAAGTGATGAGGTCTGCCCATCTGTTTTTAACCCATCTCTAATTATAGCATGTTTTCTCAGTACGATGAATTCTTCCTGTTGCCCTGGTGGGATCACTTAGATGGTCATCAGAAGCTAATGGTTCTGACTGAGCGAAATTCCAAGGACCCTATATTTCTCAACAAGTTACAAAGCAACGCTTGTATGACAAGATGATTTTCTAGCCACGTGCTATGCAGTAGCAGCAGGCTGAGGTACTCGTGCTCATTCATTTTGAGCTTGCACAGTATGGTTGATGTTCTCTTTGTAATTACTCTGTCTCACCGATGGGTTGTGTCCAGACCACCCTGATGAGACCCTGTTAGTCCCACTTGGGATTCTTCATCTGTACCAACACAACAGACATCTCTGCAACACTGTCACCCCAGGAACGGTAACCTTAGGGAATGCCGCCCATCACTTGGGGCTCTTAGTCGGGTACCTAACCCAGCCTTTCAGCTCTTGTACTTCATGCAGTTCGACTCCCTTAGGTGTACTCTGTGATCTCCCACATCACCCTAGACAAGGAGTCCCATCAGTCGTGGCTCCTGCAGCTATTTAACAAATAAAATGGCACAGGACTGTTCGAAGCCCTAAGGCCAGCTGGCAGAGCACAGCTCACATGTCTACACCTAAACTCTCTCATGGGGAGCTCTCCATGCCAATGCCTGAACTGTTTCTGGGTGTTGTCTAGGACAGTGCTAGCTGGCCTGGGTTGAACCATGCTAGGTGCCTTGCTAAGAGTTTTGTGATTTGGATGACTGTGCATCAGTGCTTGGGTTTGCATCTTTGTCTTTTGGGGATGTAGCCTTAGTCCCCACCACTGTGACAGTAGGCTTTGCCAAGCTAGTGATGCTGACAGTAGCTAGAAGAAGGGACTGGATAGAGTAAGCGAAGCAGAAGGAGCCTTGATAGATAGCTAGGCAGAGGACAAAGTACGGTGAGCCGAACACAAGGAGGGTGGGAGCACAAAGCGGCCCCATGGCCATCTGACCAGCTTACTGCACAGGTATAGCATGTGGATGTCATTGTGTTGCATTAATATTGTGCCACATCCAGTGTCTGGGACATTATGGACAGATGGAGAGCATTGCCTTTAAGTTGCTGCCCAGGGCTTCCCTCTGAGTCAGTGAAGAGGCAGCCAGAAAACCCAAGTCAGAGCATTTTGGGAAGCTGGGCTAATTACGGTGGTGGTACTGAAACTGTAGGAGGGGGAAATTCTGTTGTGGGGAGACAATTAAAGATTTAAGGAGTTTGCTGATGGTGGTTTGTGCTAAAAATCGTTTGCAGTTATGTTATATTTTTATTAGATCTAGTAAAAATACTGGGAAGGAAAAAAATCGGGGAAATATTGCATGAATGCTTTTTGGTTAAAAGTTTCAGGTTTCCTATTGTTGGCAGAAAATTAAAAAAGAAGAATTTTTTTGAGTTTGTGATTTTAGGCCACACAAAAGAATAAGAAGTTCTGAGAAAAGTTTCTGACCAGGTCTAATTTTTATGCTAATGGCCTCTGCAGCGGATAGTAGGTCTTTTTGATGCTCACCCTTAAGTTAAAATAGAGGCCTTGGGGCAGAACTTTGCTTTTGTGGACCCAGACAACCTGATCTCACTAGCTTTTTTGAGTAGAACAGCCAATCCCACCATAAATAATTTGCAAAAATGTAGTGTGTCGTTTGTTTGGGTTCTGTGGAGTATTTTTGGGAAACATCCTTTTTCCCTTAGTAATTACGCTATAAGTATTCAACTGGGTAAGCAGTGCCAACGAAAACCCTTCTAAAATATCATTTTTTATGGTCATCCTGCAGGCAGGACTTAAGCTTAATGACTCATGTGAATCTCTGTTCCTTTCTCCCAGTGGGAGCTAATAAATCCTCACGGAGTAGCTGACACTTCCTAAGTCTGGGAAAGATGGAGGAAATGAGCTTCATTAGGACTCTTGGAGTCCTAATGGATGGAGGCCGCAAGTGTCAGAAGAGTAAAGGAAGCTCTGAAGAGTTAAAGAGCAGGTGGTGGTCCTTCAGCTGTTCTGCACATCTGCAGCTGCTGCGGCAATCTTTTTGCTTTACCGTGCCTCAGTGCCAATGAACCCTGAAACGTCCTTGCATTTGCATCGACAGAAATTCTTTCTGATATCGGTGGTTCTGTAGATATCTGAGGAAACGCAGAGAAATTGTTTGCATATTTGGCCCACGAGGGCTACTACAGTGGGGCCAAGAAGCTTAGACATTTGCTGGTGCGTGAGTTTGGTATCTGTGTCGGCCGTGTGGCAATTCTCCACGGCATCCGTGTTACCAGGGGGCCTCACTGTATTTGCAGATGGCTGAATATGGCAGCCTACTAAATAGCAGCCAGCCAGCTCCAGATTCGGGCAGATATTATAATCAAGACACTGAAATTTAGCTTTTTGGAGTCAGTAGTTTCACGATAAAGGGAGCCGTTAGCTGCAACGAGACAGCCGGAGCGTTGGTGTCTCTTCTCTCCAGCTGCTGCTCACGCTGCACCACATCCCTTCCTGATCAGCTCCGCTCTCAGATCTCCAGCCTTCGCGACTGCCTCTGGCTGCACACACTTATCAGGATTTGGGAGCTATACTGGGCTATAGAAAGGACAATCTTGGAGAAAATATGTCTGCATCTTTACTAACTACAGGCTTTCCCCGTGCTGCCATTCATCCTAGGTGAGGTCTCTATTATGGTAATGAAAGTTTTACCATATATCTGGTTGGTTTGTCCTGCTCACTTCTCAGGTTTAAGCCAATCACCAGAGCAAGGGCCCAGGAAAGAATATGCCGTATCAAACTAGGATGGATCATTGTCTTTTTTCCTTTTTCCGTAACACGAGCTGTAGTCTGTTTCTCAAAGACGTACGCGTTTCCTGCTGTTGCAAGACTTAAGGACACCAAAATGCCTGTGGTCTCTCCTGCTTTCTTCCAGTACCGTGTTATAGTTTTTGAGGGTTTCTGAGGATTTTGGTCATCTTTATTTTGTTAGATCTTATGCTTGTGGTGAGTGTGGGGTGGTTGATCTGTGGATTGTCGTGGGCTAAACACCTCTGATGGGCTTGTCCGGGATTTCTGCGGCGTGATCTCAGTTCCCCAGCTGGTCTCCTTCAGTCATGTGCTCTGAACCAGTGGAAAATAAGTGAGGTCCCTATCCCATTCTCAAGACACTGCCAGGGAAATGATTTATGGAGTAGAACTTCTATTGTGAATAATGGCATTTGCACAGAGTAACATCTAGAGGCTCAAACTGGGGACTGGGTTCCCGTTCTGCTAAGCATGAGAATTCACTGTGCAGGAAGATGGCTTATGTTGTCAGTACGTTACAAGGAGTAGCAGATGAACCCAGCCAGACACAGAAGCACAAATAACAGCGGGATGACTAACACATCTGTAATCAGCAGGCACCACAGCGCAGAGCCATGGTTCATTACTGTCAGAGTGTAGGCAGCTGGAGAGGTGGAGGAGTTGCGTCATCGCTCACGGCGCTGCCCCACTTGAGTCAAGGCTCGGAGCGTGAGGGAGCAGCATGCCTGCTCCAGAGAAGGGTCTGCCCAAACGCAGAAAGTGCGAATGGTCCTCTACGAGACAAAGGTCCTCCGAATGACCGAGTACCCAGGTCACTCTTAGGTGCAGGACTGCTGAAGGAGCTTCGCGTGCCTTGGGGTGGCTGGGGATTATGTTTGTGCATCCTTTAGCTGAGTGATGCAGAAGCAGCCTGAAGCCTGGAGCAGATAGGAGACACAGCGGGTAGCGAAGTAAAATACAGTACTCCAGTTCCTGTCCATATGCCGGGTAGCTGCCCTCATAGGGGTATGTTATAAAGTGCAGAGTTTTATCTGCGTTTCCTCTCTGCTAGTGCCTTCAAGGTAATTCCAGAGCCAGGAGCAGGGTTGCTCTGGCAGGAGATTGCCGAGTGGGTCCGGCGAGGGGGCCACGGGACTCTCCTGCACTGCCATGTGGACATAGCCAATATATGCTTTTTGTGTCTTATCTGTGGACCTGCAAGGACTTTATTCCTATTCGAAAGCCTCAGAGCTTGACGAAAACCCCGGGAAGAAGCATGCCAACTCCAAGAAAGGACAGCACAGGGGAAAAAAAAAAAAAACCACAGGGGTTTCCCTTCCTTACTTCCACTTTCCCCCCTTCCTTCCCCAAATATGACCCCAAAGAGAAGTTAAACAAGTTATCCTTTATTTAACAGGAGACATCTGGTCTCTGGGATCTACAGCAAAAGCAAAGAAAGCAGGAAAAAAATTTGGGTGGCAGACTATGAAAAACATCCCAGCTTTTATTATCATGTCTCACAGAAATGCCTCCCACAGTGCTGCATGAGAAAAGTGAGAGTAGAGCTGAGAAACAGCAACTGGCCCCCAGACTAGCGATTCATTCCCTCCACCTTCTTTGGGCTTTACATTACGCCTTGTACCTCCCACAAACATCATTTGCTTAGCTGAGATTGGGATATCGGCTTTCATCTGCTGCCAGGGATCATTTAAGGTGTTTAGAATGAGATAACTTTGGGACACATCTATAGCTGATCAGAAGTGCTCTAGCCAATTAGTTTTTTGACAGGGAATCAGACTTTTAAAAAGTAAATTTTTTTTTTTTTTAATGAAAAGATTGTGAACTACGGAAAAGTATCCATAGAAAATTTCTAACTTTCAGCTTTAAGATGAGCACTCAAGAAATCCTTCCTGTGGTTGGAGCCCCAAACCACAATTTTTTAATCTGGAAATGATGGTGTGATAATTCAGGAGAGCTCTAGCACAGACACATTATACCGCCAAGCTTTCTCAGCCATATGGCGTTTCCCACAATGCTTTCCCGTCTTGGCTTTTCTTGTGGTAGGACGCTGACGTATCATGGGAGGCACTCGGCCTGCAGAGGATAGCAGGAAATGATGTTCATCAGCGAAACTAGAGGTTCTGCACTGCAGAAATTTCCCTGGGTGGAATGATTTTTGTGTCAGTGGAAATAGTCAAGTTTACAGATTTCTACCCCAAAGTTTCAATGTTCACTAGTTGTACTGTTGAAACTGCAGACAGGGAATTAAGGGATGTCATAGGATGGTTTCATTTTCTGCCTGCTTCCTGAATCTGTTCGTTTTGTAGCTCAGATCTGCAGCAGTGCATTTATCATCAGGAGAGCAAAAGGGAGAATATGACTCCCAGTCACTTTTTGATTCTCTGCGTCCCGAGTTGGCTTGGCATTAGTTCAGATGCTTAGCGTAAGTTAGAGCAGCCTGAGGTTTATTTTAAATTCGTACCAAAGATGGCCAAGGATTGACTGCAGGATTTGAACCAGACCCATACGCTCAAGCCAAGTATGAGGCCACTGAGTGTCACTAAAAAAAATCCCTTTCCTATTCGAACAGTGAGACATACCCAGCCCTCTTGGATGAGAATTGCTGTCACTTAAAGCAAGTCTGGTTTCATCTAGGTATCAAAGTACGTGATACTGTATTTGTCTTGGAAATGCTGTTGTATATCTTGGTGTTTGGAGGGGTGTGAGCTAGTAACACTGTTCTCATTTGTGAATGGCGCACAGTTGAAAATCTCAGCTTGAGCTCCTTTTGCAAACCTGAGGGTTACTTTGGATGTGAAATTAAATATAGCAGAGTCAAGTCTGAACGGTGTTCTGAACGTCATGTCCCAGTCCAGACAAATTAAAATGAGGATGAAAACAGCTCTGCCTGGCTTGGGTCAATCAGAGATATGCAAGAAAAGACCAACTCAGGAATGATTTCTTTACTAATTTCAGGAGGTGGGAGGACAGATTTTCAGCAGGAGATTATTTCTTGAGCAAAAATGGGAAAACATCTGCTGCAGACATCCTCTGCTGGACTCCACGGACTAAGATAAGCCTCTTAGGGAACGAAAGCTTTAGGCTCTTACTGGAGCGAGTAGACAATCTGAGCAGTCAAAGCATCGATAGTGCAGCAGGCAAAACATGGTTGTGTGCCAGGGTGTGAGACAAGTTATTACAGGAATCAGAAAGCCATGGGAAGGGTTGGTTTTTTAAAATATTATTATAACTTATAATGTACCCTGCAAAAGACAGTGGTTATGATCTAAACCTCTAGCTCTTTCCAATAGTTACCATAGCTCAGAGCCTGAGATAGTGTATTGGAGAAAGAAAGGATAACCCCACTGACTTTTTGGGTGGAGTTATGTGGATTTGCAGCATGTGCTTATTAATAGTTTCCACTTGCGCAGTGGCTCCAGATCTTATTTGAAGTTTGCTGGCTGTCTGCTAGGCCTTGTAAAGTGACCTTCGAGACACCAGCCTCATAAGCTGTTCGCTTGCACAACTGTTGAGGAAACGAGAAATGCTGAGGACTGAGAGTGGCTCATTTCTCAAAGTTCGGGAGCCACACAGCTACAACATTGGCAAACGGTAGACATCAAGAAGGAAGTGCTTGCCCTCAGTTAAGGACAGGGTACTGAGAAAGGTCATAGGGAACAATTAGAAACCTAGGGGACAGCAGGTAGCGGTACTGACGAGTCACCTGTTCCTGAGCTAGGTGATCACTCTGGATTTCAGAACTATGTCAGATAATCGGTACATCTGGCAATTGTTTACGCTGGTGGATCAGAAGTAGCTTGGGGCCAAGTTCCATTCCCAAGCATGGCTGTGTGGTGGATTTCCGTTGACTGCAATGAAATTGTTGGTGTTTAGTAATGGAGATGGAAACTGAAAGCCCTTGCAAGTGCCTTCCAGGCCCAGCGAAGCCACACTTTCTGTCACACATGCAGAAGAGGGCAGAGCTAGGCCCAAAAGCTCTGCTAAATACTTTGGCCTTGGTTGTCAGCAGCTGTGAACTGGTGCCTCTTCTCCGATGGTTGCTGCAGGCCCACAGCTCTCATGGGATTGTACGTGACTCTCTGAAACTGCAGATAACTCCCTCATAAGGAGGTTATTTTCTTAGTGATTCAAAATTCAAAAGGGACCGTGATTCACTGTTGCTTGAAGTCCCTAGGGACTTTCCACTGATTTCAGCACCCGAAGCATGAGGCAAGGCATACCATGTGCAAGGAGCTTGTGCGGTCCACACAGATAGTGCAGTGTGACCTCTTGCTTCCCTCTCAACAGCATTTCACTGGAAGTGTAATCCTTTCATCCTCTTAGAAACCTTCAGGGAAGCTGCCTATAAGGGGTGAGAGTTCCTCTCATGGAGAAACCATGCTCTCCCATAAGATAACAGTGAAGATTGGAGGAAACAATGTGTGTTTTCCCATGCGGTGTTTTTGGAAAATAGTTATTTTTTCTTCCGCATGTTCAGTATAGATATGAGTTTGGACCAGAGGCAGACTTTTTCTCCCGCTTCTTAACCATTCCCTTCCCGTGAGCTGGGAGCTGCTTAAGCCATGTGCAGAAATCTCTCAAACATCAGTGGCTCATGGTGTGGGTCCTTCTCCGATCACAAATGTTATTTTCAGTCATTCTTGGACTGTTGTAGCGGCAACATTTGGAGATGACGAATGCTGTGCTCTTCGTACAAGAACATCTAATATTTCTACATAATAGTTGGTGTCTTTCTGTTTAAATAGGAAAGACAAAAAGAAAGGGGGACCAGGATTGTGGCAACCACAAGGAAATGCCCAAAGCAAAATGTTTCTGGTAAGTATGACTCACAAGAGTCAAAATACTTCTCCTTAACCACTGGCCAGCTGAGCAAGAAGAGGAAAAGAAGATAAACAGGACAGGACAGCAGCACAGCATCTCTCCAAAGTTTCCAGTCCTCTTGCCCAGTCTCTGAACACTAGTTTCCAAATGTCTTTCCTTCGTTTACAGCTCATTGGCAGGTATTTTTACAGGACTCCTCAGGACAAAAGTAAAATCCAAATAAGACTGAATAGTAACAGCTTAGGTTGAGTACAACTTTGGTGATGATATTCTGATTGCCTATAATTCCTAAGGAGCATCTGTCCTTCCTTTTGTCTGCTAAACTACACACACACATAACATATGCATATATATATTTATACGCGCATGAAACCTTTAGGAACCGGGCGTGGCAAGCCAAGATTAGACTAACAGTTCATGTAGCTGGTTTCTTGTTTACAGGAGTGGTCGTTAGCGTGTGCTTCAGAGGAAAGCCCTTGATTAGCCAGTTCTCGGGACAGTCTGCTTCAGAACAACATTTCCTTCTGGCCTGCAGTAGTTAAAGGTCAGCTTCAGCCTGAAATACATTTTATATCTTTTCCAACTACTCTCATTGATTTAGATAACTGTGGATCCAGTCGTCATCCCTAATTTCTTCATGCTCCTGCTAAGCAGTCAGGCTCACATTCCTCGGTGGCAGTGGGTTCCAGAGGCTACCTGTGCCTTGCAGGGAAAAAATCAAGCAAGGGTTCTTGGTTCTTTCTTCTTTGACACTATTGGCACAAAATAGTCTCGTTCTTCCCTAAAGGCGGTTTTGGATCAGTAGTGATTAGCTCCTCGAAGCGAAAGTCTTGTGTATTTTTGATGTTTGGAGACAAGTTGTGAGCAGTTCACTGCTCCTGCATGGGACGCTCTCAGTGTGGAGATGTGCGTGCAGGAAGATGGAAGTCATACTTCCACGTGTAGCTTTCTGTTAGGATACTTGTGGAAATCTTTGAGATCGGAGGAAACAGCCCAGCACTATAGTGTACCGAGATGATATCTTTTTCCTTCTCATTAACAGAGAACAGTATCTTCTCTAAAAACAATGGAGCGAAGTGGGTTTTTTCCATCAAAATAAATGGTCTTCTGCTTGGTTTCTACTACTGACAGTATCAAAAATATGGAATCTGTTTTCCCACCAAGGCTGGAATAGTTTGGACATCTTGGAAGTGTGGGCACCAAAAATACGAAGAAAGTTTTTGAACCATACCTTAACACAGGGTGAGTTTCCTTTGCCCTGTTAGCCTGAGCTTGAACCCTGAGCTTTAGCCTGTCCCCACAGAAAAGCCTCTGTGGAGGTGGTTTAAGCCCAAGTTAATTCAGCAGGGGGTACAGATAAGAAAAGGATACTGTTTTCACTGAAGTTCATATCACTCACTTGCATATGCTGCTAGTTCTCCAGTTCCTTCCCGAGCTCCTCCTCGCAGGACGAGCAGGCTCCCGGTAACTGCACTGCTCATTTGGCCATTCACTATACCGGCGCAAAAGGGGTGGAATGATTGTATGTCTACGGTGATTCTCCTTTGAAGTAAAGAAAATCAAAACACGAGGATACAAGGTATTGGACAGAAAGACTTTTTATTCTGAATTGAAATTAGAAGGTCTCCCTCTTCAGCAGCATTTCTGACAGGCGCTCCGAAGATACTGTCTGTAAACTCCCCTGCTGGAAACTCTCACCTCTGGCAAAGCCCCGTGGGGACCGTGATTTTTTTTTTTTTATCTCTTGTTCCCATGCTTATAGTTTAGCTCAGCCCAAGTCTTCGGACATCCATAAGGCTAGCCACAGTTCCCCCGGGCTCAGGCCCAATTCTTCCGCTCCTTAAAAGGCTCCCGGAACAATAACAGCAAAAGCGTAGCTGTCCCAGTTAACTCCATCATGGGCATAACCAAAGGGCAGAAAAGCTGACTCTGTACATTTTGTATGGGTTTCATCAGAAAAGAACAGCCTATCAGCACGTACTCTTATTAGTACGTGACACCACTGGAGCACATAATTAAACTGGTTAGCCTGGGATTTTCTGCGCTGCCTCTGATATTAAGTTCCAAACCCTCTGTCAGCATTGTGCTCTGGTTGCCCCAAGAAGCTAATATTTATTTTGTACCTCTTCCTACCAAGGCAGTTAGTGGGATCAAAGGAATTCCTCTGTCTCCGTTGCAAGCCAGCTCTCCCTGAATACAAACTGGAAATAGGTGAGCGCAGGAGGAAGCTTGAAGTGCTGTTTAAGAAAATCAGCGCAGATGGGTCTGACACCAGACAGCATGTCTTGCTGTGTAAAGGTGACCCAAATTTAGGGTGGAGGTTAATTGCCGCCTGTGCTGCAGAAATCCCAAATTCTCTAGTGGCTCCACAGAAAACGTAGACACGGAGGAGGGACTTTTATTCCACCGGCAGAGACCAGTAATGACCCAGCTCCTCAGATGCTGAAAATAAATGTGATTCAGGCAGTTGTGGGGTGCCTCACGCTAGCTGATGCTACAAATAAAAGGTCTAGAAGCAGCTAATAGGGGCTAAATTTTTCTCTGAAATACCTACACCCTGGGCATAAGTCAAAGGAAGATTTGGTCAGTCTGGGAAAACAGGTAACACTGATGTGAAGTTTTTGGTCTAAGACTGAGGAAACGTAAGGTCACTCCGGGTCTATGCACCTTTCTTATGTGACCTTGGGCAGGTCCCTTCATCTCTCTGTGCCTCCGGTCATCATCTAAGTTAGAGTTTTCCTGATTTGTCTTTTTATATTCTACTCTCCTCAGTATAGGAACTGTGTTATCTTTCATTTATTCTTTATAGTTTAGAGCTTTTCCTCTTTGGGTGTAAATGCGGTATAGTTGCCTTCAATGTTTACACAAAACTCTACTCATTGATGTTTAGTCATCTGGAACAGTGCTAATAAAACTTGTAAATAAGCATAAATATATTTTTTGCTAGAATCATTTATAGTGCTCAGTACCATCGTGAAATCATGGAAAGAAACATCAACATAAGGGCTTTGTAGCTAGCCGAATTTACAGAAATGATCTCTCAAACACGGTTTCCTTTTGAAGGAATATTTTCGGGCATCCCATAGAGTGTGACAAATTTCAACTATTTCAATAGCTTTGAGGGACTGCAAAGATTAAAACACAGAGCGCATGTTGCTCATTGCCTTGTGGCTGTATGAAAGCTTTAAAATCATGGCAAAAGCAAAATATGCCAGAGTCATCCTAAACACCACAGCCCTGAAAATGTTGAAACCATCTTTTGCTGCTGCCTGTAATGTTGTGTTTTTGATCCACCAGGAAGCCCTTGTTTACAATCTCAGCAATTTATGTTTCCCTTTCGCAAGAGCAATGCATCATATAGTCTCATTCCTGCTTCAGTTATCTCATCTGTTGTTCTTAACTTACATTGCTCAAGGTCCAATCCTATTTGCTTCAGCAATGAAAGCTGCATAGATGAAGCAATACCAGGAGCAGTATTATCAAATTGCAGCCTGTTTCTGAAAAAAATGTGGTTTTGAGGGAACTGAGAGAAAGTCCAGAGTGTTGGGGCGACTTTGTGACACTGAAAAGGAGGAAAGTAGAAATTACAGTGTTCTCCCTAAAGAAAATGAAAGTTATAAAGAAAGAGTTTTCTCTGCAGTTGAAGAAGATTATGGGAGATTACAGCAGTATCTGTAGGAGATAACTGGTATCATCAGGAGATTTGTGGGAATTAATTGCATTTAAGTAAGTTATTGTTTAATGGAAGTCACATGGATCATCACTCATTCTTGGGAGACTTGCCCACTGTGGGTCCTGCGGATGTTTGGTGTTGGCATTTCTCTGCTGAGAATTCAGCCATTACTGGCTTGCTCTCCACCTAGATTAACTCTTTGCTGCAGCTCTAGTACCTCTGTATCTAGCTTTTAAAAGTGCTAGCTTTTAATCTACTAGCTGAAGTATCAGCATGGCCTCACCACAGCAATGCTGAGTTCAGAACAGGATAAGTTTCCTGGACAAAAATTGACCAAAGAGTAGATGTACTTCAAAAGTGAATCTGAAGCTGCTCAGAAATTGCATGGCAAGCCGACGTGTTATGACAAAATGGTATTTCCCAAGTGGTCAGAAGTAGGAGCAGGCACATGATAGTCTATCTGAGAATTTTTCTTTTCCGTTCTTTCTTTGAAGTTGGAAATTCAGACTGATATTTGCCTGAGCTCATCATCTTAGAGATGGCATGAATAAGCCCACAGTACCTACGGGCATCTGAAAAATGTTTTAATTGATGATTTAACACGAGGACAAAGCTGAAAACTTCTGAAATAGTGGTCAGAAAGGTGAGCTTGGTATAGCTGACATTTAACATGTCTTGAGCTGTCCGTGCTAGACATTATATGGAAAGTCAGAAGCATTTGTCAATGGAAATGCATCAAGTAGTCCAGATGTTAGAAACAACAGAAATCCAGGTAGAGAAAAGACCGGGTGACAGGGTTGCAAATGTAACACCAACCACAGAACGTGACGGCATTAACCCGTAGACTTCTGCTTCATGCAAGCCATAATTGTCTAGCCTGGAGACCAGCTGCACCAAAATCTTACCGAGTCTCTTGGTGGTAGACTGAAAGTTGGTAGCTGAGGTTATAGCCATGTTGTGCTGGGTCCTGTACAACGATGGTAACGGGATTCCTTTTTGTAAGCGTCACCCATATGCAACAGAGCAGGAAGTAGTCTGGTTCCCAATATTGCTGATGAACTTTGAACCGGGTCTGCAAAGAACTGGCTCTTCCCAGGCTGCTTTTGTGTCTCTGATAGTCACATCATTTTTTCCACATTCAAATGCCAGTGCTCGCACTGTTAGCGTAGAGAGATGCATTCAGTGCTTTTTCCCCACTGCACAGTTTCCTTGTTGACCGGCGTAAAAAGGGATAATGTCAGGTTTTTTTTCAGTGCCAAGCAGCGGGAGAGAGCATACATCTGGATGTGCATTTGCAGATGGTTTCTGCCGTTAGCTGCAAAACCTTGGTTTTGGGATTTTTTTTTCCTCTAGGGGTGGCTTATGCGATGAACAGTACAGTATGTTTGATGACATGAACTGTAAATTGAAGAGAAAACAGGGCGTAACCCCATCTCAAGCTTTACCTAGAAAAAAAAAAAAATATATATATATATATTCAGTGATCTGTGGCAACCAGATTTCATCCTAACTCTTGATCTTGGTACAAAACACTGATTTGCTGCAATTAAAAAAAAAAAAGTGCCTCTCTTGCAAAAGGGAGACACCAAACCTTTCAGTTGCATCTGAATTATGAAGTGTTAGAACTCTTTCCCGAAGCAAGCCCTCAAAGTCTTTGCCTGATCAGATAAACATTGCACAAACGTTTCTGCTGGGGTTGCAAAATCTTTTCTCTCCAGCATGCCTCAGCCTAGGAGAACGAATAAGGACGGCAGATGATGCTGAAGGGATGTGTCTGCTGCGTTTCCGGATTGTGGTAGACAATACACAGCTAAGGATTCCCCCCTTTTGTCTCTTCAAATTAATTCTGAACTGACACAATGATTTCTTTTCTCTTTTCTTCCCTTAAATCTGGTATGGGCTTTTGAAATACAGTTTAAAATCTGGGGAATCTGTAAAAGTAGGATCTTTAAAGTTCTCCAGCCTCTGTCATCTGCCAGGGACTGTGGCTGCGTACACAGGGGAGTTAAAGCTTCCTTTGAGAGGAAATTTATGCTTAAAAAAAAAAAAAAAAGATAACAAAAAAGTCTGTTATGGTTAGGAAAAGAATGGAGGTAAATAAAAATACTAGTCTCTTGCAAAACCGTTACCACAGCAAGCAAGGTGCTAAGAAGAAAAAGAGCCCATTGCCTACTGTAGGGCCATCTTCACAACTACATGTTCAGCGGAGATGGTGTCCGAAAGTGTCTTCAGCAGCTGGGCATCAGCTGGGCTTGTAGGAAGGCATCGCAGCGTCAGTACCAGCGACATGGTATGTGATAAATGGTGCTCCGTGGTCTAAGGGCGCTAATTGATTTTCTCTCTGCAGAAAACCTTTTAGACAAGCTGCGTTCAGATCTCCCAAGAAAACAGCCACTGCAAATACGGGCTTTGTTTGGAAGTAAGTTGGGTCTCGAGGGGCCTATCCTTATCC
The DNA here is from genome assembly GCF_040807025.1 of Struthio camelus. NCBI lineage: Eukaryota > Metazoa > Chordata > Aves > Struthioniformes > Struthionidae > Struthio > Struthio camelus. The sequence continues at coordinate 4,855,586 of NC_090947.1, read as the reverse complement.
CCTCTGCGTCCGTAAAGCTGCCTGGGAAACATCAGCAAATTCTGCGCGGAGCAGATCGTCTTGTAAACACATTAAGCCAGCTTTATAACTCCCAAAGACTGGTTTCTGCCTGAGGAAAAGCCAAGCTGTTCTCTGCGATTCACAAATTCCTCCGGCGCTCTCTTGACGAGTTTTTTGCTGTTGCAGCACCAGGCCCCTGGGGCTGGAAGTGCCTGTTAAGAGTCACCTGCTGAAGCAGCCTGGACCCTGGCACGAAGCCGTACGTGCTGAACGTTGGGGTGGCAGCAACCTTGCTGAAGGTGAGCTTCAGCAAGGGAAGACCTTGTTGAAGCTCAGGAGCTAAAAGAAGGACCCGGAGAGAGAAGAGCCCGTAGCGGAGAGGTGCAGAAGCTTCTGCAGATACTCTGCAGATCAACACGGACTTTTCCTTTGGGCTTTTGATAATGCCCCAGAGCTGACACTGATAAACAATACGCTATCTGGGATCCACACTGCTCTCAAGATTAGGATTTGACAGCTGCAAATATTTGCACAAATGTTTATCCCGCAGCGCTCGGTTGGGCCCACCGGGTTCAAGCTGCTTAACTTGAAACGCTGGAGAGGCCGCGCTCATTTTAGGGGGAGTCCTCCTTTAAGCCCAAGCAGAGCATAGAAAAGGCGGAGGGGGTTGCAAAATGAATTTTTTTCGGTCTCGTTGGCTGCCGTTACTGCGGGAAAAAGAGCTTCAAGTCTGCATGAGAAGCGCTGGCAGAAGATGATGGGAAGAAGGCACCTAAATTATGGGGTGGACAGGCTGTGTACCAACACATCTTGAATGGACCCAAACAGCTGTACAGCACAAAACCTTTTGTTTTCTAACTCACTAGATGCTTCCCCTACCTTTGTGTGCAGTGTGTCGCATAGGGTGCCCCTTTCTGAGGATTTTGCCTCTTGTTTGGCTGATTCTCTCCGTCAAAGATAACCTCGTTAAGGGCTGGGCGTGCGTGACAGCTTGTGGGTTGAGACGCACGGCCGATTTGCAGCTATTTCCGAAGTCACCGCGCGTCGGCTGAGCTGGAGATACCAGCTGGCCGCACGCCTGGCCGCCCTATCTGGGAGGTGAAGGAGCTTGGCCAAAATCCCCGGGGAAGGGACCGCGTTGCCTCCCAGCTGGTTCCTGCGCCTGCGAGCCGGCACCATCAGCAAGCTCCTGCAGCTCCGCAGACAGCGGTGACTGGTTAAACTGGGATGACCCAGTCAAAAGCCCGATCCCGAAGCCCGCAGAGACGTAATGAACGATGGGCTACATGAAAGGTGATGTTTTTTAAAGTTGCGTTTCACTTTGTGATAGGCGAAAGGTGATGACAGGGAGAGATTTCTGCAGAAATGTGTGGTGTAGCCTGTAGCCAAGTCACCAGGCCTTTCCACCGCTAATGTCTTTTGGCCAGGATTTTTACCCGCTGGACTCACTTCAATGTAGTAGTGAAGCCGGCACACGCACCTACCTGGCACACAGGTTCGCTTGACAAACAAAACCAGTATTGATTATAACTTATCAATGTTTATGAGAAGTTGAAGTAGTTGCTGCGTATTTGAAGATGCATGTTTTCTGCCTGTTTTATTTGAATTACTTATTTCTGATAAATACATCTGATATCTTAGATACATATTTACAATAGCAGTAAGGGGAAAAGGGGAAGTTGCAAACTCCTCCGAATAACGGGAGAGTGGTTGCTACTAAATTTTATTATCCTTCATCATCAGCAGGCAGCACACTATAAAGGACCAAGATAGGTTCGGGGGCACATGCTACTCGTAAATAAAATTGCTTGCCTCTAAACCTCAGACGAGAGGGCCTGTTGGAAACGTGCAATTGCAGTTTATGAAACAGGAAACAGATGCATTCGGTATTGTAACCCTCTGTGGTTTGCAGTGGGGAGGTAAGGCTGGTATGATAGCAAAGGTCAAAGATATACGGCTAAGTAAAGGTCTGTTAACTCTGAGAGCCCTAAGTAATACTTGTCACCCGCTGTCGTGCTTTGCTCTGTGGGTCTCGCCGTGTTTTGCAGACAGACACTAACTAGCCGTCAACCCCACCGCCTCCAATTCATGCTCCAGATATGAAGGCTGGGATTCAGGGATATGGCAAATCCAGCTTTAGGGTTCCCCCTACTAGATCAAAACGCGACAGCTGCATGGCCCAGAACAAGATGATCCCGTATGAAGTCGCTTTACTCCGTCAAAAACGTTCTGAAGCTGCAGCTGGGTAAACTTTGCGCTGGCAGGCGTTAACGCTGCATTAGGTATTGCCTGATTTCTGACAGCCGGGGCCAAAGCTGGCGCGAAAGCAGAAAGCCAGCCTAAATGCTGTCTCGTATACTCTGGTTAATTTGACAGCAATGCAATCGTGTGAGTAGGTTTGATGTGGATTGCCTCTGCGGGGCTGGATGGCTTGTCGGGATGTAGATCTGGTTTTAATTATCGTGGAACCGAGGTCTGAAAGGCCTGGACGCGGGGAACAAAGGGCACTGTTTGCAATCCCGACTCCCTGCAACCCAGCTCATAAAAATAGTTTTTGCCACCCAAGGACAGCTGCGAAGCCGCTTGCTTAGAAATTGCCTGATCCGGCACAGACTTCTGGGTGGCCACGGGCTTGGCTCTGCCTGCGTTTAAAAGGTTAGCTGGTCTAATTGCACTAGCCAGCCTTCCTGCTGCAATCCAAATTTACACTGGCAAAAGATCTCCAGCTGCAATAAGCTCTCGGATGCACTCCTCAACATAGCAGAGTTACTGGGGCTTAGCAGGTAACTGTTAGCTGATCAACGTAATGTTGATTAAACTGTGATGAAAAGGGCTGCAATTAATGCGTTTCACCTCTAACCTGGGCCTGGTTAAAGCTATACCCGTTTGCCTCACCCCTCTGCCAGAGGTTACCTCTGCCCAGCAGCCTTAGCAGAAGGCAATAAGTGCTTGTCTTAAGTTGCCAGGCATGATGGGGCTGTGCCAGGGGGGACAAAGTCTTGAGCCAGCGCAGCTCAATCCATAATATTACCAAGACCTGACTGAACAAGGCATGCACGGTTAACGTAACCAGCTCATGCTCCCATCTGCTTGCTGAGCCTTTGCTCCAGACACACTGGCAGGTGCCTGGGTTTCGCCAACAGGCCATGTTTGGAGAGGACCCTCGGTATGTTTCTGGCCAGCGTCCGGTCTCCAGTGGCATCTTATCTAACGTGTGTGAACAGTGTCCATCACCATTGTGAGACAGTGTTGTGCCACTGTCCCCGTTAACGAACGGGGCAGGGGGACACTGAGATGAGAAGTCCAGGATCCTCAGGGGCCTGAGGGTTGCCATGCTGAGCCCAACCGTTCCCAGCCTCTCAACGCTCCCTGCAACGAGGTCCAGCGACTCTCCAGGTGAAGGAGACGAGAAAGGACAGTCTCGGGCAGACGCTGGGTGCAGCAGCTGCCGGATTGCAGCTCCCGCGGAGGTCAGAGCCCAGCAGGAGCTGTGGGAGCAGCTGCTCTCCCAAGATATCTGTCACCTCCCAGAGCATCAGGGTCTCAGAGCTCCCGCTGAGCGCAGGGCTATGTCAGAGCCTGCGCTTTTTTTCGAGGCAAAATACTATTGCTGAGCAGCATCTCAGGCACTGGGCACCTATGTCTCCTGCTAAATTCCTGCAAGGAGCAGTGGTACACCTATTTCAATGGTGAATGTATACATATATATATATATGTAGGCATACCCATCTTCACCCGGTAGCTCTCCAAGCGTGGCCACCAGTTACGCCGCTGGGCCACCCATGCGCACATCTGATTTCAGTGGCAGAGCAGGAATGCAAGTGGATCTGATACGTGTTCCTGAGACACTGGCACCTTTCTTTTCCTAGCAGCTCTAGTGGACTTTGTTTAAACTCCTGGATTTATTTGTTTCCCCCGTTCAATTCTTGAGTCTCCCCTGAAAAGCAAACCTGGGGTCTCAGAGCCTGGGGAACAGGCACGTGTGAGACTTTGAAAAGTAAACTGAGCTCCGGGGGCAAGAGATCTTCCTTGGGCTTTGATTCCCAAGATAAGACTGCAAGAGCTGGGCCTGTTCAGCCTGGAGAAGAGAAGATTGAGAGGGGATCTCATCAACGTGTCCAAGTATCTGAAGGGGGAGTGTCAAGAGGATGAGGCCAGCCTCTTCTCTGTGGTGCCCAGCCACAGGACAAGAGGCAACGGGCAGAAACTGAACCACAGGCAGTTCCATCTGAACCTGAGAAAAAACTTCTTCACTGTGAGGGTGAGAGAGCATTGGACCAGGTTGCCCAGAGAGGTGGTGGAGTCTCCTTCACTGGAGATATTCAAAAGCCGTCTGGATGTGATCCTGGGCAATATGCTCTAGGTGACCCTGCTTGGGCAGGGAGGTTGGACTAGATGATCTCCAGAGGTCCCATCCAACCTAAACGATTCTGTGATTCTGTGATTCCCTGTCTGTGCCTAACCGGAAAGGCCACAGGAGCTTGACCCAACTTTGACTTCCCCACAGACAGCGCGTTGGGAAAGCGAGTCCGAGCGGAGCTGCCGGGGCAGAACCGGGCAGTGGGAAGTTGGCACATCGCGTTGTTTCATCCCCCGGTGCCCAGCGAGGGCGAGTGGTGGGAATATATTGCTGCAACGTAGGAAAGGGGAAGCAGATGCCCTCTGCGCCCCGACGGACGGGCGGCCGGCATCGCCCCAGGCTCGCGAAGGGTGCGTGGCAGGAGCCGCCGGCGCCCAGGCAGCGGCGCGGGGCAGCCGAGGTCGCCGTGGCGTGTTGCAGAGCCCGAGTTAGCTGGTGTCGAAACGCTGTGCAAAAGTGCTGGGAGGATATGAAATAGAGGCGTAATCGGAGCATTTGTTGGTCGGTTGCTAGGCAGGCGGTTCAAAAACAATCATGTTTTGCAAACTGATTCCTTCTTTCTTTCTTTCTCTTTTTTTTTTTTGTTTTAAGTCCCGTAATAAATTGTCAAGGGCCGTGATTTTTCATCATCGTTCTGTTCTTTGCTGTTGCTGCGACCAGGCACTTATCAACCTCTGAATCACCCAAGAGTTAGTTTTCAAAATATTCGTGCAGGTATTCGGCTCATTGTGATTCAACGCGCGGTCAGCTCCTCAGGCACAAGGCCTGTTTCTTTTCTGTGAGAGCAGGCTCAAGGAAACCAGAGCGTTCTCAGTAGTGTTACCGGTATGAAATTTTCCCCTGTGCAAGGATTGGAAACACTTATTTCTGAGACATTATTAAAAAAAAGCGTAATCTGTTCCCCACAGTAAAAGAATATATAAAACTTCAAGTGCTTTAAATTAAGCTCGCCAGATCAAAGCCATTTACTTTATAAGGTGGCTTTATAAGTGAATTTAAGCTATGGGTCAAGTATCAGGATTATGGCTGTGAAACGGTGCACATTTTCTTTCTAGAGGAGTATGTGCGATGCGGGAATAAGCCTGTCTCCAGCCTTTCCCGGGCATTTCCCATCGCACCGTGCCATCCGCTGCCCACACCGGTTGTTATTCATCAAGGGCTGCTAAAGTTGCACTTGCTGATGAGCGTGCTGGAGTCCTGCTGGGGCAGCTCCAAGCCAGCCCATGTTCCTGGGGCCGTGGCGAGGAAAGACAGCTGCTCCTCCGGGCTATTACTAAGGCCTGGATTTGTCGCATTTAATTTTTGACATCTACCTGACACGTCTCGGTTGCCCCAAGCTCCTGCTCCAGCATCATGGCAATGAGATGGTGTCCGGAGAAGAACTCTGTGCGTGAGCCGTGAGGCGCTGCCCTGTGCTGCATCCAGAAGCCTCCTGGCACGTCACCAGCCTCAGGCCTCTCCACCCTGTTCGTCCATCCCCAAAAGTCTCAGCAGCACCTCGGCCTCGTTTCCTCTAAGCCAGAGGTGAGATCATCCCTGGCATCAGCATCGGGGCAGAGATCTGCCTTTCTCCAAGCCACAGGCTCCCAGCCTCCAAAATTCATCCCACCCTCGGCAGAAGACCGTGCCACCCACTCCACATCCCCTCCTGGGCAGGGTATCCACAGCACCCCAGGACTTACCAGTGCTAAGTGGCAGGTTTTCAAGGCAAATGACAACGTCCTCCTGACCTAGCACTGGTTGTCATTGCCCTGAGCAGTCCTAAAGGCAGCCCTGCTCGTTAGCTGCAAAAATCAGCAGACCATTTCTCAGCTTTGGCTATCTCTGTGGGTTTCGTTTGTCATCAGCGAAAGATTTCAGCTCAGTTTTGTATCTGTCATTCATTATTCCTACTCAATGCTTCGTATCTTGTATTCTCTCCCATCATCCCAGGCTGACAATCAGTTCATCCTCAAAGAGTACATGGGATACACTTGTAAATACATGACTTTGCCTGCTTCTTTCAGTTGTTGCAGAGCACAATTAGTTTCCTCTGTCCAAAAGTTTGCTCCTAGTACAGTGGTTTTCCCACAGCACCTTGGATGCCTTTTATCTCCTCAAGGACCCCAGTGAAATCCACCTTGTCACCAAAAAAAAAGTGATGCCTTGACTGAATTAGTCTTTGTGTCTCAGCTGGAAAATTATAATTTGAACCATTCCACTGAAGCACTGAAACAACATGTGCAAAGTGCTTGAGAGGAGCCTGGCTTGGAGGCTTCTAGTGGAAAAAAAAAATTCAGATAGACAAAAAAAAGAAGTCTGGCATGAAGGAGAATGTCATGAGATCAGCCCCTAGAATATGCTGAGGAAGACAGAAAGCAACCAAGCAAATCCAAACAGCTTGGGTAGCAGTTTGCATTTATTAAGTTCTGGCTCATCAGATGTATCAAATTAGGAAACGGCACCAGTTTTGCGTTTATCGTAGCAGTCTCCTAACGAGCATCCTCGGTCTTATGGAGGCGAGTGGCCGGGAGCTAATGAAGTGGGGAGAGGAATATGTGTTGATTGGAGCACTTCGCTGGCCAACTCTCAAGCCAATAGTCCCACAAGAAATCCCCGCACACCACGCGTGAAAGATAGGATCCCTTACGCCTTACTGTCCAAGTGGCCTCAAACCGTGTGTGGTCCATTGCGGACAGAGCCGACACCCAAGCCTGCCTCCTGCTTCTGCGGAGAGGCTTAAAGAAGTTAAGGATCCCTGGGCATGCGGGATTTGCGAGGGCCGTGAACCAGGCCTGGCTTTGCCCTTCTTCAACACAGCCTTGTTTCCCACATTGCGCTTTGATTTCACCCTGGGAAAGAAAATATAAATAAGTCAGGGGTGAGCTTTCTTTCTTTATATCTTATGCGCAAAGATGCACCACTTGTCCCTAAAATGAGTTTCCCCCAGATCCCATGAACAGTAAATTCACAGATCACAGATGAGATCTTAAAATGTAGTGAATAGGTAAACAGGCATATCTCCTGGCTTGAGATTCGGTTTTGCATACCAGAGAGCTGATACATGTCCTCAAAATCAAAATGACAGCATCTCTGTGCTGTAAGATATTGCTGTTGTTCCCCCTTCCCAGCAAGAGTAGCTGACCTGCTCCAAGTCCTAGGGTCTCTAACTAGTTTTACAAAAGTCTGAGATTTTGAACATTTGTTGAATTTTTTTCTGAACAAATACCTCATGCCTGGTGGGAGCTTGTAAATGTTCTCAGAGTAGTAGTATCACAGACCTGGAGGACTAAGTTTAGCCTCTCCTAAGGGTTTTCTAAGCTAAATTTAACTATTTCAATGTGTCTTAAAATGTTATGCGTTTACCCCTGAATAATTTCTACTATTCTTCCCTGAGTTTTCTCCTGTTTCCATTTAGGTTTGGAATCAACCATAGTTTCCGTACAGTCTCACTGGTGATCCGTTTGCCAGAGGTGCGCTCTCTCTAATGCATGCAGCACAGGTATGTACAGGTTGATTTTTTTTTCCTGCCTGATTGTTTTATAAATCCGTGTCTCGTAAGATCCCCAATCCCCACTTTCAAATTTTATTTCTTCCACTGAATATCTGCATTTTGAATCACTCTCCCTCCCCGGCGTTCACTTTCCTAAGCCGAGTCTCATTTCACTGTTTCCTCCTTGCATTTCTAAACGCTCAGCGCGACGCAGATGTTGCGTGTTTTGAAGTCATTTCAGATGTAAATGTACTCCCTCCTTTTTGTTCTCAAGTAATTAATGAGGATGTTAAATAAAACCAGACGCCAACTCTAATCTTTTTATCGCTCCTTCAATATCCCTGCTTTTCAGTGTAGAAGATCTACTATTTCTTCTTGTCCTATGCTTCTTCAATCCATTTACTATCTGGATGAAGGCTCTCACATCTTATCCAGTCTTAACTTATCTCACCAGACATCATATTAGAAGTTTTATTCCTTTCATTGCGGCATCATCTTCCACTTGTCCAGGGCTATCTGCCCATGTCTAAAATGGGGATGTAGTTTATCTGACGCGGAGAGTTCTCTTCCTGCGTATGCAGGAGTATGAGAAGGAGGCTAAAAATGCACATATAGGCTTAGTACCCCTGCTGCTTCTTGCTCATAGCACTGTTTGCCTCCTGAACTATAACTTGCCCTCAAAGATACAGTTAATGCAAGTTCCTCCTTCCCACATAATTCCCTCTCTGTTTATGGAGACAGCAGGAGACATGGGCTGACCTGTCAGGTCGTGTCGCTCGTGCTTGGGGTACGGATTGTCCTCTGCAATATTTTCCAGGGCTCTGCTCAGGCCGCCTTGCAATGACTCAAGCTTGGGCTGTCTCCGTTGAGAGCTGATGCTACTGCCTAGCGGATTTTGCAGCTGGGATTCCCTCTCATACCTCGGCTTTTTGTTTGCTCATTTCATCTCCTTCTTCCTAGCGGTGCAGCCCATTTTCTCACCTTTCTATATGTCCGATCCCTCCGGCACGTCTGGAACAACCTCCCTCAAGTTACAACCTTCACATCTCCTCAGAAAGCACCCAAATTCTAAAAAAATACATGGGCACCCAGCCTCTTCCCTAGGGAGCAGTAAAAGCTGGTTAGTGCTTAGCACATGTGAATCGTGGTCTATTTTAGAGCGTTAAACATGGACTTTAATCCCTAGCCTCTAGTTTTATAAGTTTGGGCTATAATGTAGGGCTGCAAAGGATTCGATAAGGGAGTCGTCACAGTATGTAAACATCATCTGTGTAGTAAGTTCAACCCAAGGCTTTCTCTAGACATGCTCCCTTTATCCTCGTTCTCCCTGACAGTATTGAACATGCAGCTCTTTCCACTGCATGTTCATGTCTTCAGCAGACAGCAAAGTGGCAACAACTTTTTAATTAGCTTTTGATTTGCCCCTGGGCAACCTGAAGATGTGTCGTCCTTGAAGTACAAAACAAAGAATGCCCATATGCGCTTTGCTGGATGGTGCTTCATGAGTAGCCAACTAAAGGATCAGGCAGTTCTGCTGGAAGTTGCTTCTCCGTGAGTTGCCTCTCGATCTTTGCTCTCCGGGCTAGTCAGGGAGCCTCTGGGGCAGTTTCTCTTCGAGCAGATTTTGAGAAGACGTTTATTCTGCAGTTGTCACAGCCCAGGCGCCTTTATACTCAGGGCAATATTGGACTGGCACGTGGAGGTGGCATCTCTGCTCTTGACTCAGCTAGTGAACTGGTGGGCGATCCTGCCTCAGTTGTTTCACTGCTCCTAGGAGCCACATGTAATATGGGGATTTTGATAAAGGCACTGCGAAACGGTTCTACGATCTGCTAATAGGAAGGGCTGTAGCGTCTGCAGACAGTCTGTGCTGTGCGAATATACGTCCACATCCTATAATACAGTGGCTTTTTTTAAAGCAAATGGACACCACCTGATTCTTATGGGATTTTTAAAAATGAAGCATAATTCTATCTGAACGGAAGTTCTTCAGGGTTAAAATCCCATTCCCATGAAAATTAATGGGAATTTTTCCTCTGGCTTTCACGGAATCCAGATCTGGCAACCCATGAATGCAGACCTGTCACATTTCTTTCTCTTTCTTCATTAAGTTACTGTGATTTTTTTTCTGGGAATCAGATTAGTGAATTCTCATTGGACCGAATACCTCTCTGAGGTACCTCAGTGAGACTGGAACATTTCCTGTGGCTATCGTATCCGCTTCAATATTCTTCAAAGTGAATGTCACAGCCCTTAGCCGTTGAAACAGGCTTTTCTTTCACAGCAGCAAAATAGCAAACCAGCCTGGATAAGATGAGAGGGACACCATAAATATTACATAGGATCTGAGGCATTTGCTGTAAATTCAACAGGAACTCTTCCAGCTCCCCACTGGGAGATATTTCTTGGGAATAGAAAACTCTCTGGAGTTTATAATAACTTCTTAAGCGATATTGGGATTTTTAACATTCCATATTACACAACAGGAAGCAGAATCTTAATAGAAACACTGAACACACTTGCCTTTAATAGGAAACAGAGTCTGTGCAGGGGTAGAGGAATATTTGAAATATTCTTCCTCCTTTTTAAAAGAAAAAAAAACCCTGATATTTTGGATAATTGTTAATTTATTGAACTCTTTATACCGATAGTCATGGGGGGTAGGGGGTGAGAGTCACGAGAGCAACCTGCTGTCCTCTGCGGATCGGCTAGGTCCTCACTCCAACTCTCTCGGCGTCGAGAGGGCTGCAATGGGAAGCACTTGGCCCAGGGAAACGATACGTCTGAAGAGTGCCATTACAGGCTTCAGCTTTGCGTTTGCAGATGTACAACTCCGGTGAGCTATGACTCCAAGCTGAACTGGATCCAGACAGTTTTCCAGAGGACTGGGACCTCCTAAGCTTCAGGCCAAAGCAAGCAGAGTTTTCTGCTCAGCTCCTTTCAGAGCGGGGGCTAGCGCCACGCTTCAAGCTGACGTCCCGGTGTCTGGTTTTGTTCACCTAGAGTATGAGTGCAGGCAAAAATCGGAATGGGAATTGCACGCGTACGTAAAGGGAGCAGAGTGCTAGTGAACTTTGCAAGCCGGGCTTCTGACGACTTGTTACTTTGGATATAAAAAAGGCAGGCAGGGCCATTCCTGAAAAGGAGTTTCCATACCCTGGTAGAAAATGCCAAATATATCCCTTTCCCATTTAAACGGTCGAGAAACCATGGTCAAGCGCAATGTGTATAGCAAAGCGCCAGCGTTTCCTACCTCATCAGCAACCTGTTTAGAGAGAATAGCCAGCTTATTCACTAGGATCCCTGAGACACCGCAGACGGTGCTTGGCCTTGGGCTGCCACATCCAGCAGTCAAGGGGGTTGCCCGGTTGGTTGAGGTTAAGCGCGTGGTCAGGGTGGTTTGCCGAGCAGTGTTTACCGGCCGCATAGACAACAGGAGGATCCCCCCTGCTCCTGACCCTGGAGGAACTATCCTTGTTCTCCGGCAGGCAAGAAGTACCCAGACCGTCACGTGTTTTTCCTGCCTTGCAGCTGAGAGAAATTCCTCCCAACTGATGTTGCTTTTTTTACGCAAACCGCAGGGTACAGGATCTTGGATCAAGCCCAGCTCTTTCACTCGAAGGTGACTGGCAGCTCTTTGCTGGGGTCAGAGAGAAGGACGGGGCTCGGACTGCTCCTTCCCCGCGAGCGAGCGCCCGGTGAGTAACGCTTGTGAGTAAGCCTCGGCAGATGTCTGTGCAAAGGACCGTTTCCCCCGCCCCGTCTGAACCGCGTACAAAGTGATCCAAAGAAAAGCAGAGGTTTCCGTGAAGCCGGGCAGGCAGGAGGGACGGAGCAAACCTTGGCAGCGGAGCTCACCTCCGGCGGCAGGGAAGCGGTGACGGGAATTCGGGCTCCTCGCCTCGCCCTCGTTTCACTTCCAAATTTAAGTGCGGGATAATGCTTACAGTAAATCCAGGTCACCTCCGTGTCTGGGAAGGGATTTCATCTCCATGCACTTCTGTGTTTTAGGAGAGTGGCATTTTATAGCAAGGCTTTATTTGTAAGTGGTTGGAAAGGGACTTGTATTTTAATAAATAGTTAATCATCAGGTAGCACCCAGCGGCTTGCTGTCCGTAGTCTATATTTTTCCCGTGTGTAACATGCTCAGGAAGCTCTGTTGATCGTCTATGAACTCTTGATACGTGACGTATACATGGGACTGCACCGTAAAGGGTAACGCATTGCTGCGGACCTGCTGAAAAGGCCAAGGGAAGATGAGGGACCACGTGCTGTTAAAGAAATCGTGACGTTTCAGGGCTGAATTTGGCCCTGGGCACTTTAGGATCTTGCTGTTGAGCCATCGGGTGGTGGGACAGGGGCTTTGGGCAACGCCAGTGGAGGGACGGGCTCTGACCTTACCCTCCTCAAGGACTGCCTCCTCGGCTTTTTCAACCTTCCCCAAGAAGAACAGGGCAAACAGAAATAGTTTTGTTTGCCTGAGCGGTCATCCCCACGGTCTGGTGGGGGATTTGCGTGTGTTTGCGTGTGTTTTTAGTGATTCCTGGGCCGAGCCATTGCGAAAAATGACTAAACTGCAATGGAGATTTGGTTGCAAGCTACTGAAAAAACCGCTTTTTTCCCTCCATAGTGAGAGGGTTGTATGCTTAGTGCTCATTCGGACAGCCCTGCCGACTCACTGCCGGGGGAGCAAGCTTGGAGGGACAGCGCTGTAGCGGAGGGAAGACTATTTCCACGTTAAAAAAAAAAGATTATAAGAACGATGCGACGGTGGAAAATAGCTGTAGCCGGCTCGCTCAGCCCCTTACTTTCTCCGTAAAGCAGAAGCTGTCTCCTTGCCTGGTGGGACGCAGGAGTCCTTTCTTGACCTGCTCCATGCCGCACCTGAGTCTCTGAGCGGGGCAGCTGGGCAACGGGCTTTGCAGGCTGACGAAGGGGAAATCAGCCCCCGCCGCAGCCGGGAGGCACGAGGAAGGGTTTGCTAACAAGTCAGGTGCTTTTCGCCGCCCCGTGATGGGACGTAGGAGGAGATGATGATGACAGGTCAAGCCTTTTACCTCCCTCCGGCTCAGCCCAGACGTAAGCTCAGCATCAGTATTCATATTCCCATGGGCTTGGGACCTGGGATACGTGGATTTTCTTTTTTAAGTCCTGCCTCTGGCCTGCTGTGTAACTGCAGGAAGTCATTTCACAGCTGCCTGCCTTAGTTTCCCAAAGGCAGTAAATTTTTCAGGATTAGTAAGCTCTCTCTCACCCTCCTCTAACCCATGCTGAACATGCAGACCGTCCAGGGACTAAGTTACTCATAAAAGAGAGTGGAGAAGAGCCTGATTAACAAAATTATATTCTTGGTCAGTGCTTTCTGGACAATTTTGGTTTTGTTTTTTTTTTTTCCTCAGGATTCTGCTCTGGAGCCATCTGCCAAAAAAAAAAAAAAAAAGAAAAAAAAAAAGAAAAGAAAAAGAGGACCTGGGTGTATTTTGGCCTTTCCAAGGCAGTTCTGAAAACTGCTGGACAAATGAAGTCTCAGGAAAGCTTTTCTGACATTAATAGTATTTTGTGGCTTCTATCCTGAGTCATATTTAAAAAGGCCAGATTTTCATAGGGTGCATAATAAGGTGAAAATCAGCTCCTACCACGATTTGTCAAGTCTAGTCTTTCCCCCCGGTTTACTACTGTCCCCCCTGCCCCCGAGCACTGAAAGCATACGCTTAGACGTGCTAAAAACTCTTGTTTTAGCTTCCTGTTTAAAGTTGTAATTTTAGATCCTCGGTGGGTATTATAAATAGCCACAAATGCAATCAGTGCAGTCACGCTGGCTGATGCGAACTGGGAGCAAGGCCCACAGATTTGATTCCTTCTTTTCCCCTTTGCTGTCTGTCCTGCACGCACGCTTGTATGGACAGAGGCGCTCAGAAAGGTTTTTGGAGCTTAATCTCCGCCCAGACCGATAGGTTTCAGTCTGATGTGTAAATGGATCCGTCGGCTTGTTGCTTAAATCTATAAATGAAACGAAAAGCCTGGAACAGGATCCGTGCGTAGACCTTTGACGGCCGTTTTGCAGGGTGGTTTGCAAGAATACCAAAGTCTGCCGATTAATGTAGCAGCCCGCCAGAAACACTAGATGTTTGTCATTCCTCCTCCATGACTTTTTGTATGTGGTATTTGGAGGAGGAGTTGTTTTCCGCGAGGGTTTTTTAGGTTTTTTGTTGTTGTTGTTTTGGGTTTTTTTTTTTTTTAAGAAGAAGAATTATAACCTGGCAAACCCTTTTGGAGTGAAAGGGGAAATCATTTCCCTTTTTGACAAACTACTTCCTGCGGAGAAATGGCTGTTTGCACGGACGTGCCTGGAGGAGGAGGGGATGCCCTGAATCCCGACTTGGAGGATGCAACCGTCTGACAGTGCTGAAGCAGATGGAAAAACAGGTTATCCAACCCCCAAAACACATTTCGCTTGTGTGCATGGGGAGGTTTTCTCGCAGAAATAACATACGCGTGTTTTTTCTACCCCCCTCTCCCAAGAGCGTTCTCCATGCCACCATCCCACACATGAGGAAAGTCCCTGGGAAACCCAGTCAAATTCCCCTCAGCTCCGGCTGCAGCCGGAGCCAAACCTACTTGACCTTAGCTGGTTTCTGTAAGTGACGGGGCCTTTCCTAAGGGCCTATTTTGCCTAGAAAGGATGGCAGCAGCTTAGAAATGCCTCGTGCTTTATTGGGAGAGAAGTCCTGAGTATTAGAGGGGCCTGTCCCCTACTCTGCATCTTGGTGCTGCTGGTGCAGCCAGATGTTGTCCGGGAGCCAGCTGCGGCTGGCAAACCCGGACAAACTGGGTATGTAGGAAGGCAGGGAGCAAATAGCTGGAGCAAGCACGCCAAACACTCTGGGAGGACTCTTTTTTTTTTTTTGGCCAGCGCAAGGCTAAGTTGTGCTGGGACCCAAGCGTGTCCCTCGGCACAAGGCCGACCTCTTGTCCAGAAAACACCGGGCCAAAGCACTCAGCTTTGGTGGCCTTTCCTGGAAAAGAAGGGATTCCCTCCTCTTCTGCAGAAACCTGGTGCTGGAAGGACGAGGTTGGGTGGCCACCAGAGACGCCTGGGAGGGAGAGCACCGGGCTGGCTCTATTGGTTCGCCGTCACCTCCGCGACTTTTCAGGCTGGACCTTCGCCCTCAGCAGCCAGCTCCGGCACCCCGGGCTCGGTTTGGGCTGAAAACTAGCCAGGGTCTGGTAAAGGAGCGACTTGGGGCTAGCTCGCAGTCTCCTGAGTCGGCATTTCGAAGGCCACAGGCGTGCTGAGTTAACCGCCTACCTGCCCCCAAGGCGCGTGTGTGGAGATAACACAGGCGGAAAACGCACGTGCAGATATGTGTTAGCACACACACTCACGCCCCTGCAAAATGTCAGCCAGGAAATAAATCAAAAATTGCTCCGCCTGGTTCAAACGCTGCTAGGGTTTCAGAAATTACACCCCCTCCCCTCCTCTAGGAATGGGTCAGAGCTGACACAAAGCAGGAATAACCCAAAATTTCCCAGCTGTTGTGTCTGGCCCTTGGAAAAGAGGAATTCCTTGGTACGGAGCCTAAAACCTTGCTCTTTTCCCTCCCCCTTGCCTTAGGGCGCTAACATTGAAAGGATGCATGAGAAAGGATGTAGCGCCAGCGAGGTGCTCGTCGTAGCAGCATTATTTTTTCCAAAGACCTGAGGAGAGGTGAACCCCAAGGAGTTGTGGGGTAACCATTGCTAGGTGCGTTTTCCTTCCCAGGGCTGCACGAGAGCCCCTTGCGAGAAACATATGAAGCTCCAGAGTCTGGTGGCCATAAGATAACTAGTGGGGTCAGCTTGCAGCTCTTCACGGTTTAGTCAGCTTAGCTGCAGCTGGGGCTAAGGAGACGTGAAGCAGAGCAAGGAGGTCTCAGGAGACGGCCATGAAACAGCAGCTCCTGCAGGAGCTGTCTGGCAGCAGGAGGGAGCTGTAGAATGACCTGCCGAGCCCCACTCTGCCTTCCTTCCATATGTCTTTGGTGGAGACGTTTGGTATTTGGGGTGAGCTGTGGGGAAGATTTTAGTGTTTTTCTGGCATGCTGCAGATTTTCATCAAAATCCAGCAGTATTTCCTCTGTTTAGAAGTGGAAACAATCCAGTTATACAGTTTCCCTTTTGTCGCAATGGAAGCTATGCCAGTTTGTCATAGAAACAACCTACCATTTTGTGTTTGCTTCGACTAACGGACCGTACAGAGCCAAAATAAAAGCACACCCAATGTCGGTCTTCTGCCTAGGCCATAAGGCACGGGGATGAAAGATCCTCCTTTCACCAGGGAGCAGGTCAGGCTGGCTCTCCTGCTGCTTTTCAGCTCTGGGCTTGCACAAAAGCAGCAGCAGAGGAGACCCCAGACTCAGCTGTTCTCTCTCAAGCTCTCCTCCACCGCCAAGGCAAGGTTTCTAGGTTTTCTTACTGCACTTGGAGATTACACAGTGTTTTTCCTTCTTCAGAGGTGCAATCCTCATGTCAACACATGACTGGATGAACTGAAGCTTCAAGTAAAACACCAGATAGCCCGAGATGCTATTGCGGGAGGTGGACCTCTCCTTGAGAACGTAGAAGCCCCCGGCTTCTGCTGCAGCCGCACAAGCTTCCTCTAGCATATAGCACTCCTGCAGGTATCCCCAGGGCAGTCAAAACGCATATAGTTTTTTGACTTGGAAATTCATGGCTTGTGGCATTGTTCCTAGCCCAGTAGGTTACTGGTAATGAGTCTTAAGTTGCAGGAAGGACGCTGCACAGATTTATGCTAAGCTTCGTGCTTCCTCTGACAAAAGCAAGACTGCGGGAGCTCAGAGCTTTTCTCCTTTCAGTCTACACCAGGCTGACCACATCTTCCCTCCATCTGAGGATACAAACACGCAGTTACTTTGATGCAGACTGCTGTTGTTCGCAGAGTGCTTTGATGGTGGAAATCAAACTTTGTACTTGGAGCGCTTAATTGGGTACCAGCGCAAGCTCTAACTTCTGCTGGTATGCATGGTCCTCTTCTACAGTTTATTAAAGTTGCGTGCACCGTCATGCCACTAAAGTCAGATCCTATTGACCAGAACTCAGCACACAAGGCGGAAAGTTGTGATCTGGCCATTGTGATAACATTTTGAATAATCAGAGCTGCAAAGAGTTGGAAATTGCGCTGGCATTTCCTCTACTAAGTGCTAGTTTTAAAGGCTTTTTCAGTAAACATACGCACGAAGAAAAGTCAGGTGCAAAATGCTTAGGCTTGGTGAGCGTTTTGGTGAGATAAGTGTAAAAAATGGCATAGATGGAAGTGTGAAAAAGACAAGCCATGCTTTGTCTCACAGTTTTAACAATAGCTGCGTTGATATTTTGTAACAAATACTGCAAAAATAAATTATTGGAAGAGAGAGTAGAAGAGTGTCCAGCGCTCATTTTGGCTCTAAGAAACCTGTTTTTTAAGGTAAAGAGCACCTGCAGCTCCTGTTGATTTCAAGGGGACACTACCTCCAGGATTTGAACAACATAAGGTGGAAACAGCTAAGCACAACCATTGACCGCATCGCCACTATCTTTTTGTTTCTGACCATCAGTAATTCATATCTGTAGCATGCCTTCAATGTCCAATACTTAATTCTCGTTCAGGCATCCAGGAGGGTTTGTCACTGAGATGGGAAGAAAGATTCACTAGTGTATCCTAAATTGGGAGTAGTTAGTCTGGGTTTTTTAAGTCAGTTCGTGTTCCCGGTAACTGGTAAGGCTGTGTAAGTGGAGACACGGATGGTGACACTGTAATTATAGCTATATTCCATAATGTTTTATTTAACTTTTTTTCTTTTCCATGCTAAATACTGTTGAAACATTATTTTTATCACCTAGTCCTGTGCTTTCTAAACAGAGGCCCACAAAACACTGCAGGCTAATTGACCTAGAGCACGGATTGCTCCAGGCGGCCCACTCAGAGAGGCCCCCACTCACTAACGTGAAGCTTTACGTCCCACTGCCCCAGGAGCCGGCATGCTGGATGTGTACCCCACGATGTGACAGGGTCTGCTGCTGCTTAGTAGTTACATGCACACACAAATAAAGCATATTTGGGAACCGCTTGCTTACTACGATGTTCCTCTCAAAGGAATAAGGCTCTGTTGGTACTTGATGTAAAATTAACCTAAGACATGACCCTGGAGAAACAAGCTTTTAAATGCTTCAGAAATAGCTAAAAGCAGCTCCCGTTAGCAATCAGAGGAAGTTTTGCCACTGTTTTATTAAGTAGGAAGAGATTCAAATCATCCTCTGATGGCTGCTTTGGGTTATGGGAGTTACGGTTATGGTTTCCATTGCTATCTTTGAGCCACAGTTTGCTCCAGCTGTGTAAAATTCCAGCAGCCAGGTTTTTGGTGTATGAGATGGAGACAGGCAGGGGAAATGGAGGTGAGATGGGAGGGGAGACCCCAGGTGCAGTTCCAGCCTGTGGGGACGGATGGGGCGTGTGGTACCTTTTATTCCCACCTCTGTAGAGCTAGTCTTTGCATAGCGTGTGAGGGAGTCTCGCAGATGCTCCTTCATGACTGATCCACCTAAAGCCTCCTCAAGCAGCCAAGCCAAGAGGTGGAAAGGGAGCCATGGCCCCTGCCACGGCTTCAGGTATCCACCACATTCATGGGAATGATTTCCATACAGCTGGTCCTGCCTTTGGGCAGGGAGCAGGAAAGGAGGCTAAGGGGGAAGGGTAATGAAAGATAACCTTTTCAGACCCCTTCTAGGCATAAGGCTGTGCTATGAGAAAGCTGTTGACCACGAAGGAAGGCGTAGAGGAAGACATGTTCTCGGATGGAAAGCCAATGCATTGGGTCAGCTGGCTCAAAAGGACCGTCACTGTGACCAAGCCTGAGGCCCCAGTGATGGCCATTTGCTGAGCTTGCAAATGCCATCCAAGGTAAGTACCTCCTCTTACTTTGCTTATGGAGTCTTTCTCAAACTCATCCTCCCTCTATGGATAAATTGTACTTACTATGGTAAGACTTCTTCATGCTGGTACCAAGGATGGTTATGCCACCTCGGGGCCACTGGGAGCCCCGAGGGAGCCATTCCTCCCTCCAGGGCTGCAGCTGTGGCGGAGCATTTGTGGGGGATGATGCTGAAGCAAGAACCATTTCTAATAAGCAAGGAGTTGGCACAGAGTGCTTCTATAAGCAGAGGCCATGCATAGCTCCAGAAAGGTATGGAACTCATCTGTGTACATTTTTGTACACTTTTCAGACAGGTTTCTTTTCACACGTGCATTTCTCTAGAACTCCTCAGGCAATGCTTTCCAGTGGTTTGAAAGTTCAAAGGAAGTTTTCGTAAACTACCTATGCTGGAACTGGCCAATTTGGAAAGCTGACACTATAAAATTTGTAAGGGTATTCCCGCTCCATATATGAGCTAGACTTGTTTGTCTGCAAAATGAATAATTTTATGCAAAAAAAAAAAAAAAAGATGTACTTGCAAATTAAGGAGTCCAGGGGAGAAACTGTTGTCTTTAATTCATAACACAAAGAACCACACAAATGAAAACCATCAGTTCTCAGTTAAGTAAGTCATCAATTCTATCATGGCCGCTTCTCCAATGACTGCTTTGGTGGGGTAGCTAGAGACCTTCAGCCCGCTGCAGCAGTGCAGGCTGTCTGGCTTGTTAGAAACTTTTATAAAGCAAAGCCCTTTGATGCTGCAGGGGTGCTGCAAAGTACAACACGTGCCGCTTGTCCTCCCGCTGATGAGATCTGCGTGTTATAAACAGACTTTGGTTACTTGCCTCGCAGAGACGCCTCACATTAATTCCCATAAGAAATACAGCCAAAATGAATCAAAATCCAAAATGAGAAAAGTTCTTCACAAAGAGCTTACTCTCTGAAACGTAGTCTGGCAAAATTTCTTCTCTAATAGGCTGGCCATGTGTTAGTGATATCAAAGACAGAGTTTAAATGTTATGCGTTCATTCCGTTTGATTACCTTTTCGGTAACAGTACAGCTCATCTCACTCATGTCTGAATTCGTTGTCTTATTTATACAGAATTTTCTCCTGCACTGTGTGGTTAGCACCCTAAGAGTAGCCTTTTAAAAATTTGTTCATTTGAAGGTCTGGCAGCACAGTGAGGAGGGTATCCCTTGAACCCTCAACTCTGAAGGTGGGCAACCGGTACCAATGTGCTCCTTGCCACCGTTTCACTGTCCATAGTGGTAATCCTCCAAGGATCAAACAGGAGTACAAGGAGACAACTTTGGGGAGGTAGGGAGGGAGGAATGATTGCAAAGTCTTGGGATTATGCAGCTTTTGACAGGGAATAGGAGGCAGCGTGATCACTACCATTCAGTGTGCTGTCCCAGACCTGTTAACCATCCCAGGAGGGCAAGGTGGTCTCTGGGATGCCCTGAATGCAGACAGTGCATATGCAACCGGAGGAGGCATCTCCAGGCCATTATCTTCAAAACATCCCGTAAATGTTCAAGTGCCTCGTGCAGGAGCCAGGTGCACCTCCAAGCAGGCGTCACAGGGACAACCCGGAGTGGAAGAGAAGTCACAGCTGGTTTCTGAGCCTGCCATAGTGCTGGTTCCCCCTCCGGTCCTTACAGCACCAGAGCTAGTTTCAGGGGTCTTGTGCTGGGCCGTGAGGTGGGCCACCAGGCTGGGCAACGGAGGTGAAGTGGCACTATAAAGGCAAGTAACTTTTGGCTTCCAGAAGGTTTTGGTACACTGGCATCAAAGGTTTTGTCTATCCCTGTCTTAGGAGGTGAGTATCTCGTGGGTCTTAATGCATTTACCTTCCTCAGACCCTGTATTTCAGTGTGGAAAAAGCGGCAGATGGTCTCTTATCTCAGGGGACCCTGCTGTAAGGGAAATGATGTTTATGGCATTTATGTCACTGTTCTGTCTCTTAATTCCTAAACCTTTGCCCATCAAAATATGCTTGGGACACTTTCTTAGGGGACAGCAAGACTAATTTCTAGGCCTACCATTGAGAACGAATATCTGGTTGTGAAATTTTTCTGTTTTTTCAAGCCGACAGACGAGCTGACTCGTCTGCTCTGCCCTCCCTGTCTCTGCTCGCTTTTGGAGTGAGTGTGTTAACGTGGGGCATGAGCCAGATGTAACATCGTCAAAATATATCGAGCCTGACACTCACTTTCCTCTTCCGCAGAGAGCGTGGCACGGTCATGCGGCCAAGACCACCAACATGTCTCTTGTCTGGAGCTCGAGCCAGCTTTTAAATGTTTGTGTACATCACCACTGCCGTCCAGACCCACAGAAGAATGGACAAAAGTGTTGCTCTGAGGCCAGCTGGTCCGCTGGAGGCGAGTATGTTAATAAGATTGTGGATTAGCAATCTGGTATTTAGAAGCATCATCATATTTCCCCCCCCCCCCCCCAGCTCTAGGAAGCTAGTAGTGGTAAGGAAAGTCTGAAGCCCTGACTTTGGTTCCTTTCTGATTTTAAGATTAGATACTAGACTGTGAGTCAAGAGATTTGGTGGCTGGTCCTTAGCTGTACTATAAATATTTGCCATTTTCTCTAGCCAAGTCTTGAAAAAAGCTGGAGCCATGACGCCGACCAGGATCCCTAGGCACTGTCAAGTCTGTGCCGCACTTCTTTGCCTCAGGGAAACTATGTGAGATCAGTGAATTCTCACCTCTTTTGATCTTAGGGCACCACAATCCTGATAATTGGAAGACCTGGCTCTAAAGATCTTTCTCATGGAAATATTTGGAATTTTTGGACAAATACCTTCTTTGGTAGTAGTGGTGCTAACTACCAGCACAGTAAGCCTCAGCAGTGCTTACTGAACCGTCAGTTAGTTTATGTCTAGGGATTTCTCTAGGCCAATGTCATCAACGTTTGTAAAGTGTTTTCTGAGCATGGCCAAAAGGAGGTGCAAAAATGGCAATTGGTGGTTTGCAGTAAAGAATTTTTCCAGAGAAGCTTTTCAGGGGGAAATGAGGATACGCCTTCAGCATGTGAAGGTCCCAGCCAGCTTGAGCCACCCTTATTTCAGACAGCGTGCAGATATCTAGTAAAGCAAAATTCAGCTCTCCTTAACTCCAGAGCTGCTGCAAACGGCACATTTGTAACTGCAGTCCGAGAAACTGGGAGCCTGTGGTTCAGTCCAAGCAGTTTAACACTTCTCAAGCTCTGTGTGAGCTTGAGCTTGCAATTCATTCAACATGTTAATGCTAAACGGTGTAGAAGCCACCAAGTCTTTCCCCAATGGATTTTCTATCAAAACTATTTATTTTACAGGATCTCTCTGTTCCCAGATATAAAATTGCTGGAAGACATTTGGCTAGGCTTGTCCAGAACTGGGCTCTTGCTCACGCATAAAGTTCATGAACCTTCACAGCTCTCTAGGTGAACTTAGCCTGACTTTCCCATGTACAACCAAATCCCAGCCCAGGTCAGTCCCATTTGGTTTCATGTTTCACTGCAGACTTTTTTTACAGCTCCAGTTTTAAGGACCTAAGCGTGAGACTGACACAGGACTCCCATAAACACAGGGAATAGCCATGGTAATAGTTGGGCCTCGCATTTGTTGTATCTGATGCTGAAGTGTATTTCCCTCCAGCCAATACTGGAGTCAGCGTGATGCGAATTAGTAGCAAAGTAGTGGGAGAGATAGAAGAGGAGGGGTTTTGGGTCATATGTTAAAATAATTCCAATGAAGTCTGATTTATGCCAAAGCTTGCACTGTTTCTGTTTGGTCTAAGGCATTGAAAGTTTGCACAAATACCCAAAATGATGAGGGACGTAGCTCAGTTTGTTCTGAAATGACCACAAAAGGGCAAAGACCTTGGCCAGAAATGTACAGTATAATGCACAGTGCACGAAGCCTGCCAAAAAGACGGAATTAGACAGTTCTCTCATGCTATTTCCTTATTAGAGCCCAAAGAGGCGGCGCGTTTCAAGAAGCATGAGTCAATCCTCCGAGGAAGGTGCTCAAATGGAAACCAGATCGAAGGCGGGCTCTGCAGGCTGCGCTGCTGCAGGTTGCGTCCCTTGAAGTGAAAAGCAGAGCACAGGAGGAAAAATGGGATCGGTGACAAACGACGTGATGGCAAAGTGTCAATCACAGCGGCGTTTCATCCTGGCCCGGCTTGCAGGGGCGCTGCGAGCGCTCTTCCAGCGAAAGCTGCGTCAGCATTTTGCTTAGCTTATCTCCCAGTTTATTATTTGCCCTCCGGGCTGAGGCCAAATTTTCTAGGAGATAACCTGGCAACTGTTCTCTTCATATATTTTCAGCTGGTGTGGCGCGCGAGAGTTGTTTGACCTGTCGTCCCGGCTGCCTTAGTCCTCACTTATCCTGCAATACAAATTTTTGGAGTGACTGGGGACGTCGGCCTGAACCCCAGGCCCTGGAGCAAAGAGAGGGGTTTGCACAAAGCTCCCCGTCCCCGCAGACCACCCGCACCCCAGCCCAGTCCCATCCTCGGGCTGAAATTCTCTTTGGCGACTGCCAGGACTAGGGGGGCGTTTGGGGGAGTTTCCAGCTGGTCTGCCCTTGAGCTGCCGGTGAGCCGAGGGAATGTGACGTAGTGATTTATGACTGCAAGCCGTTGAATTATCCTGTCTGAGAAGCTGGAATGAATTTGTCTCCTTCATCCAGCTCAGTCGTGAAGTAAAACGCAATAGCTTAAAATCCCCTGTTTTTACAATGGGCGATGCATGCGGTCAGCTCACCTAGTGGATGGTGGCTCGTTAATCCATGATAGCTTGATCAGACCAAGCCGAGAGAAGGAACAGCAATAAATGCTAGAACTAGGTGTTTTTCTCCCCAAAGCTCTAATGTTACGTAGATAGGAAACCACAGCGTCACTCGCTACAGTGCTTAAACCAGTCTCCGTGCCTGAGGTTTGGAAGGTGGTAAATATGTCACCGGTTCTTAAAAAGTCTCCCGGGAACTACATACCAGGAAGTCTAACTTCTATGTCAGACAAACTAGGAGAAATGTTAGAATGAGCAGGCACTTGGATAAGGCTGACAGACCGGGGAGGAGTGAACGTGGCCTTTGCGAGGCGAAATCACACTTTGCAAATCTATTAGAGGTATTTGAAGTGTCAAACAATATTCAGCTAAGGCTGAGCTGGCTGAAAGAGTCAGAAAGCTTTTAACAAGGTCCCACCACATCAGAAGCTTTTTAGGTAATAAAGTGTCACGGAGAGGGGGGGAAGACTTTTCACAGATTACAAGTTTGTTAGAAAACAGCAAACAAAGGACAGGACTAAATGTTTGATTTTTCACAACAGAGGGAGGTTACCAGTGTGGTTCCTGGGGTTTGTAGCAGGGCTTAGGCAATTTGATTTGTTCCCAGATGATCAGGAGTGTGTGTGTGTGGCGGAAGGAGGGGAGAGTGACAATGTTTGCTAATAAAATGTAATTATTTGGAAACTAAACGTGACCTCAAAGAGGTGCGGAAGGATCTCCTGCTACTGAGGGGTTGGTCGATAAAGTGACGAATTAAATTTAATTTTGCAAGTTGTGAGGTAAAACACATAGAAGAAGAAACCTGAACCACACACACACACACACACACACACACACAGAGTTATCGCTACTCCAGGAAGCGATGCGCAAGCTTACTTATTGAGCTTATTGGCTCAATAGTCAGTAGAGAACAAAAAGCAGGAATTATCACAAACCGATAGCAAACAGCACAGAAAGCACTCATTGTGACGATATAAATCCTCGGCGCAGGGATTCTCTGTGCAGCCCCATCCGTCTTTTCTCATGAAGGATGGAGCAGAAAGGCAGACATGGAGGAGGAATACAAGTGAAGAAGTGAGTGCCTTGCAGGGATATGAGAGAGGGCTATAAATCACAGATGGCGTGGAGGATACAACCTCCAAGCTCCTCGTCAGGGACTGGAAAAGCAAGTGGATTCAACCCAGTGACGCTCAAGGTAAAGGGCCAAGCTTGCACTGAAACGCTTCTGGGCCTCAGCAGACCACCTCTGTCAAGAGGAAGGGAGCGAGAAGCTCAGGGCACTAGTGTCTTTTTATGCACAGCCTCAGGTCGGAGGTGGTCTCCTAGGGAGCAGGTGTCCCTTGACTAGCTTTAAAATCAGTCCGCCCGCTTGGCTGGAAGCTCTGATTCCGGTATTTAAGTTTGGGATTTATTTAGATCTGTGCCCTGCCAGTACTTACTTTTAATTTATGAAACAAAACTCCATTCAGACCAAGTAAGGTTATCCACTGCTGCTCTGGCAATAACAGTTTAAACTCTCATCTAAGATCCTGGTGGGAAACTTTCCCTGGCTAAGCCTAAAATCACCCCGAAGTCTTTGGTCAGTCGCCCTGTGGATGAGCCTAGGCTGTGAACTGAGGGCTGCTGGGTTTTAGAGCAATAAAGGAACCGTCTCTTGTGACCAATCTCACTGCAAAAATACAATGAGGCACGCAGCAGTTTAGTAGATCTTAAAAAGGGGATGTGATCATGAGGGAGCAGTTTTGGGTTGTGTTTGGGGTGGAAGTAGTGAAGAAACACGGTACAAAAGGAGTGGGCTATCTTTCTGCTATGCAAAGGGCTCAGGCTGGTTTTATCCTGCATCACCTACATCACTGTTTACAGCAGCTCGGCTGCGTCCCCAGGTACACCCAAAGTCTGCCACATATTTAGAATTTTACAGAGATTTTCTAGTCCTTTTAACAGAAGAATTTTGCTTTCCAGGTGAGAAAACCTACACAATTTCACCATCAGTGACGATAGTCCTGAAACACAGAGTTAAATGGCCGGGGTGAGGGGCCGGTTTCCGGAAAGCAGGTATTTCAGAGCTGCAGAGGAAAGACACCCAAATTATGACCTAAGCCTAAGCGCTGAGGTTGCACGCAGGAAGGTATCCAGCGATTGCTGGCGAACAGCTCATCTTGGTCCCTGACCAGGATGATTGCATGTTAAAGTTATTGCCGTTCCCAGATATCCACCACGCACTAGAAGACAGTGGCCAAAATCAATTAGGGATGATCACATCACACCGCAGAGGGCGAATTTACTGTCAGTCTCCCGTCGGGCAGCTGTCCTGCTTATTAGCTTATTGAGGATGTGATAGGAACAGCAACGGGTGAATAGCTCGTGACAGATTGTTTATGCATCGGATTTCTTCCCATTCGATCTGTTTGCAAATTGCCCTTGACCTTCCTCCAGTAAATTCATAATTCAGAACTATTAATTTCTGTGGCACAGCTCATTTGAGACGAATCCATTATGGCCTTTTGATATTTTGAAACGAGGGCTGATTTTTTAACGAATTTAATTCTTTCTTTTCTTTTTTTAAAGGGCTTCAAGGTGGCCTGCATCGCAACAGAGGTGTGTTACAGAAGCAGGGGTTTGGTATCCAGCAGGTTTTGGATCACGGCCGGATCCAATTGCTCCTCTGCAATATCACAGGCATAAAAATGATTGGGGAGGCCACAGATTCAGGCCCCTAGATCCAACAGCACTGAGGTCAAAACTCATTTTAGGCAGGCGAAATAGAACAGGAAGATATTTGGCCCTTTCCAGAGACAAGGGAGAGGTTGTGCTGGGCGGGAGCCCGCGTGTGCTCGAGCAGCAAGCAGCCGATGCTTCGCAGGCCCTGCGAGCGACGCTCCGCGAGACGCAAGGCTGGATAAGATAGCGCGGTGCTCGCTTCGGATTAAAAGCCTGGCTTGCCGGAGAAAGCCACGGGCTCAGAGGGAAGGCGCGGGGAGACGAGCAGTGTATCTGAAAGCCAGCTGTGGTGAGCTAGCGCTGAGCGTGGCAGGGCTGCTCCTTGGGCCTGCTGCCCTGTGAAGCAATGAGCCAAACTCCTGGCACCTGGGGAAAACCAGCTCGGAGATGCTCGCAGATGGGATAGGCAGGGCAACACTGCCAGCTTCTGCTGGTGGTCTGGGGAAATTACTGACCAGACAAAGCCACATTTGCATTTTGTAGGGTGTCACGGTTTGGGTCATTTTGATGCAAGTCTGGCTAAGTGTGAGGAACTGTAAGTATGCCTTCCAGGGGTGTGAAGGAGCTGCAGACTTTCTGCAACACGGATAAAGTTCAGGGTCACCCTGACCTGAGCTCTGAGTCATGCTGCCCAGAAAGGGTCCACCTCTGCAGGTGACGCCTTCCTGATTGCATGAACCCCGCTGAGGGCTCTGGTCCATCTCTGAAGGTGAGAACAGGTTTGGGCCACTCCTGGAGAAGCAGATGGCTCAAAAGCTTGCTTGCACAGTATGAGCCACAGCTGTGAAGAGCAGGAACTGCAGCTGAGGCCACCTGTCCTGGCTGTTAAATATATAGTTGATTCAGCTGTGCAAGGTCCAGCTCTCTCTTGTACCCTTCTCCAGCCCTGATTAGGGAGCTCATCCTTTAGGGTGAGAGCTGCACCCTGGATCCTGCTTTTTCCCAGGAGCCAGCCATGAGCAGAAGAAGAAAAGAGTTGTTCCCAGGTGACATGGTCATCAGCATCCCTTGTAATGGCAAAGGGATCTCTGAGATGCTCTAGGAGCTGTGGTTTATAAGAGGTATGCATCATTTTATGGCTGTTGGTGTTTCCTTCTGTTGTGTGCCAGGCTTGGCAGTCAATACGGAGCAGTTGTGTGTGGGCAGGGTGGTTGGAAGCTGCTCTGTGCCTCTTTGGGGACATGGAAAGGAGTGATCCCACCTTTTGGTGTGTGTTTTTTCCCTTTTGAATGCATTAACTGCTGTAACAACTTGGGGTTTTGTGTGTGTGTGTGTGTATGTATGTATGTATGTGTGTGCTACTGCCATGGTAGGTGATAGTGGTGGCCCACCACCAGGAGACTGGAATGTTTTCTAAACAGGAAAGTTGTCAGCAGGACTTAAGTGGGAATAAAAAGAGTCCTTGAGAATTCCCAAATGCTACAAAAGCTGTAAGTCTAGCTAGTGCAAGAAATGAGCTCCCAGATGTTGTGGTGAGGGATGAGATCAGGAGGACGGAAAGGGCTGCTCGCACAGTAAGCCTTCCTGCAAGGGCAGGTGGGCTGCCCAAGGTCCCTTAAAAAGGCATCGCAGGAGTTATCATTTTTGCAGGAGTTTCTCTGTCAGGAAGCGATGTGACCTTGTAGCCTGATTGCTAAAACACACACAGGCTTGGCGTAAAGAGGTTTTGGGTGTTGCAGTCTTCAGGGCACCACTGCGCTCGGTAAGGCAGAAATCGCGCTCTCTGCTGACTCACGCTCTGCTCTCTGGAAACTGCAGCCCTCTCGGCAACCCTGTCCTTTCCACCCTCCACCCCTGGCACTTCTTTCCTTGACAGCAGTTTTCCGATTGCTTTTGTTTGCTGAAACGGTGTCCAAGAGACTATAGCTTGCTCAAGGCAATGCTTCCTCTCCTCCGATCCTATTGGGAACAGATAAAAGCTTAGAGAAAAGCGTGTGCCAGTGTGGTTGGAAAAAATGTTACCGTATCCATAGCTGTCCATGTACTGTCATCTTGCACACCTCTGTCCGTATGCAAGGCAGACATAAATGCTATTTCTCAAATTATTCCTGTAAATCTACTTGAAAAGAGTTAGTTTAAGAGTTGTGAGCGTTTCAAACCAAACTTGGTTTCAAAGCTTTCTGGAAAAGAATACAGTTTAAAACACTCTGTTTCTAGGGGTTTTTTTTTGGTTTGTTTTGTATTTTTTCTTTTAATAATATTATTTGGAGGGGGAGGGTGTTTAGGAAATTTTTAAGTGTTTTTACTTGCAACGTGAAGTAGAATCCATTATAACAGTTGCTAAGTCAGGACCTCTGATACTTCACCACTTTGAAAGACTCTTTTCTGCATTATTCTTAGGGCAAGCTAAAGTGGAAAGTGCTGTGAGCATCCTTGGAACGTGACCTGCTCAGAGCAGAAAAGGATTGCAGGACCTAGTTCCACTTTCAAAATCCTCATATACATTGTCCTTCCCCCCCACCCCCCAACCTCAATCTGGTCTTAAACATCTATTCTAGGCATTGTCTGCTCTTTCCAAAATAGTAAACCCCTTGGAGGGATGGAATTTCAGTCCCAAGTCCGTGGCCCCAGCAATTTCTGCTGGGAAACAGTAGAGCGGATAAGGGTCCTTCCTGCCCTCCAGCCACTCAAGTATGTAACAATCTTAATGTTTGGTTGGTTCTTTTTTTTTTAAGTGACAATAATACTTAACTCATAATTTTACCACAGCTGTTTTGCCTTTTCTATTCTTCTTACTCATCCTCTCGTTGCTGCTTAGCATCTTGTACTTATGATATCGTGACAACTTTAAGTTGCTTTCTAGCCCCCTTCTAAAAACCCTTCTCTAGTACGTTGTTGTTGTTTGTCATCATTATTATTGTTATAAGAACAGAAATGGGTCTGTTAATCTGATCATGAAAATAACATCTGGGTTATTTTGGCTTTAACAAATGTAGTGACTAGTTCAGAGAGCTGAGTTGAAAGCATAACGTCCATTGGGATTTGGAGGAGGATATAATCCTGTGTTTTTCCCCAAGAATAGCAGGTCAAAATGGGAATTTGGTCACACTTCTCTGTGTGAATCAGTGTTGGCCACTCTCAAACTCTTACTATTTTTTTCCGTATCTGTTGTATATCTATTTACGTTTGTCAGCCTTCCCTTCTCTGCCAGCTTATGGAGTCACGTAACTATGTAAGTTTTGGGGGAAGGGATAGGGTTATATTGTCCTAAATTCTGCAGAGAAAGTCATGACAAATATGAACACAAACTGGAAATGCACAATTGTGATCAGGCTGAATAATCAATTCCTTGAAAGCCTGGCATTATCAATAATAAACACAAACTTTTGCCTAATAATGGCCAGAGATGATGTTCATCTAGTAAATAGGAAACAAATCTTTGGGTTGAACAACCTCACTTGACTGCCGTGG
The DNA here is from genome assembly GCF_040807025.1 of Struthio camelus. Taxonomy (NCBI): domain Eukaryota; kingdom Metazoa; phylum Chordata; class Aves; order Struthioniformes; family Struthionidae; genus Struthio; species Struthio camelus. Next base: position 4,825,889 of record NC_090947.1, on the reverse strand, counting down.
GTTTCCTCTGTTGCAAGTGCAGTGGATCTTTTAACTTCAGCGACAATGAAGAAAACGGTATTCTCCAAGGTGCAGGCTCTTTGGGCAGTGAAATACTGTGCCGTCATACCAACTGACAAGCCCATTGCTTCCCTGAGCAAACGTTCATGTGGGCTGTGATTTGCCTTATTGGTGTCCTGAAATAGCTCCTTTCTAGGGCCTGGAAATGACAGCAGGCATCAGGGTGGTTGCATTCCTTGTAGGATGCTCAGTATATCCTGATTTGTCTCCTAGTGCCACTGAAATAATAGTGAGGTGAATTCTGTTCTTCCCCCCCCCCCCCCCCCCCTTTTTCCTTTTCTTCCTGTGATAATTGAGATTTGTCATGTTACGGGCCTGTTTGGCTCTTTACCCACCTGCTACTGCTCAGCGTGGTGACTAAATTTACATGCTGATAGGGGAAAAAGAAGCATAAGCAAGATCCACTGACCCCGTATCTTCTGCCTTGTCTCTGAAAGGCCTCTCATGAGAAATTTGGACGACAAAGCAGGCCAGAACTGCATTTTTACAACCTGACCATCTGTAAACTAATCAGCAGAGTTATTGCAGTTCATACTGCTGAGAATCTGGCCCAAGAGCTCTTGGATTTTAGAGCAGCAACAACAAACCAACCCCTTCCAGCATTTCTCTTGCATGGGAAACGACACGCTTCTTTGGGTTAAGACGTTGCTGCTCCTTCAGCCAAGGAGCAGCCATATGAGCGTCGTCTCTTTTCTGTGCAGAGCAGATGGCTTCATAAAAAGCATGCTAGGGGACACACTTGGTTGCGCATAAAGGACTGCTGATGGGCTGCTGTCACTGCTGCCCGGGCTGGTGGTGATTTTGGTGCCACTGGGAATGTTTGCAATCTGTCTGTCTCCGTCGCCTCTCGCTGAAATGCAAGCGTTTGAGGGCAAACGCCATATCGGTCGTTCTACTTCGCACAATGCTTGGCAAAGGGGAACGAGAAGGGCGTCTTGGCTTCCTATCTGGCCTCCAAAGTGCTAAAATAATACTAACCCCATAATAAATCTCCAATTTTTATTGTTGTCTGACACGCCGCAGCTTATTTTGGCTCTGAGCACCTGTGAATTTGGACAAAAATGTAGAAAGTTCTCACTGCGGAGCGAATGAGAGCACCCGACTTCAGTCTGTTTAGCAAGGCGCAACTATGAATCACTGCTCCTCAGTGGGAAGAGCACAGGATTTCCTGGAAACAAATTCAAGCCTTGATGGAGCGGTTTGGTCTTTAATTGATGTTCTGCTTTGTTTTCTAAGCAGCAGTAACATCATTTTTAAACTATAAACAGACTGTTTTCCCTTGTCCTTTAAATGAGTCATTAATTAGTTCGTAACATGGATTAATTACTGCCTGTGTACAATTAAAGGGGCCATCTCTGTTTTATCCGCTACCCTCAAATGTGCTATTGAGGCTTGACTTTCTAGAAGTGCAATTGGTTGTAATGAAAGGCAACCATCAAACCTATGTGGAGTTGAAGTACAGCAATGAATTGCCCTTGTGTTACCAAGAAAAGCTCTGTGGGCTGGGATCTCGAGGGCTGCCTAGTGGTTTTTTTTTTTTTTTGTGGGAGGTTGGAGCCCTACCCACCCTGTTCATCACGAGCCACAGTGTGATCTTTGGATAGGGGTGTTAATTTCAGTGCTGAGTTTATGGCCTGAAACTTGTGATACTGCTTTTAAGGACTAAACAAATGATTTGTCCAATTAATTGCTGAGGTCTCTGTGACGGGTCTATGGGCGATTTATCTGTAACAGTGTATTTGAAGCATATTTGCGTGTGTTTCAAGATGACGTAACAGGACATTTTGTTTGTCCTCAAATAAGGTAGGGACTATTTTCTTGACAACAAGAAGTCAAACATAGCAACTTCTAGGAAGATATCCCAGAGGCCTGTGTTCACTGATCGGAAGAGCTGGACTGAAGTCCTGTTTTAAAAGGTGTTTGACTTCACCACATCTTCCAAGGATCGCTCATGTTCTCTTGTTGCATCCTTTCTCTCTCCATGTGGGCGTGCTTGAATTTGCACCAGAATCTTTCAGAGTTACCCTGAACGCATGTGACCCTTGCCTTGGGCAGCTTGTATGTTGTGCTTGGTTTCTGAGCCCCTGGAGACTGAAGCACAGAATATGGGGGCTTGAAGCTACGTGCTGTTGGTGGGGTGGATGTGGGCTGCCACAGGCAGAAAGTTTCCATAGTAAGAGGAGAAGTGGCACAGAGGTTTTTGCTCAGTGTTTCTTAGCAGGTTTCTCTTACTGGATGGGTTCTTTGGAGCTGGATAACGTTCAGCAACCTGCTCCGAGTCTTTCATTCTCTTCCTTTCCTTTTGCTTCTTCCTGCAGCATGTTTCTGGGTCTCCTGTCCCCTGCTGGCACTCCTTTTCCAACAGCCAGATTTAATACAAATCAAATTCCTGTCTCTAATCTTTAACAGGAGGAGAGATGGAAGATATAAAGGCTAAGTATCCTTAGCAGTCGAGAAAGCTGCTTGAAACTGTGCAGAGGAAGACATGCTCTTTCCCAGGGTGGCAGCTGGGCAGGTGGATCCGGGCTGGAAATGGCCATGTCCTGGTGGAGGCATTCACCACCACTGTGTCATGTGGCTGTGCGAGGCAGTAGCAGTGAACGGCTACTGCCTCTTCATGTCTCCTGGTAAATATGCATCTGCCATACGCTAACAGCATGAGGAGCTGTAGATTCACCATGAGGTGGTCTGGCTGCCCAAAGAAAGGGTTACCGATGAAGACAGGCAGGAGCAATCTGTTGTGGAAATGACTCATCCAATATTTTGTCTTTGACTGCTCTGTGGTGATGGCCGTATATCTGCTGGATGATGTTAAAGCCCTTAGAGCTGCTGATCTAGCTGGAGATGGGGCACATCTCCAAGACTTCAGTAGGCATCTGGGCAGCACAGCAGCTGGATGAGTCAGGTGTCCAGAGCAAGGCTGTCAGGAGATGAGTCAACACCGTAACGCTGGAGGGTTGGTTAGAGGCAAGAAAGCAAGAGCAGTGCAGTTTCTACAGATGGTTATGTGACTAGAAAACATGACAGTTTAAACAGGTCATGATACTGCAAGCTTCAGAAGCCTGCTGGCCATAGAAAGCTCATCAAAATCCCAGTGGTGAACATCAGCATTAGTCAGGGCTTGCATGTTTTAGTGCTTAGCATATATTTTGTTTTTCATGGAGCATCATGCGATGTTGCTGTGGCCGTGACTAGCTTTGGGCTTCCTACACCCTTTTTCCCAGTGGGCACATCCAGTCTGCGTGCAGCCGTGCTAGTGCAGCAAGGCTGCGTGGATCTCGCAAGCGCTGGGGCTCTACTCCTTTGCTGCCGTCACCCCACGAGACGGTGGTGTATCTTGCATTGTTGCCCTCTGTGCAGGGACCATGTCATCTCCTGCCAGTGCAGAGGCTCAGGGAAAGGTCCCACCACTTTTCTTGCTCTCTCCTCACAGCAGTCACCACTGGCTCTGGCAATAGCAGGAACATCCTTTTCTCTGGGGCTTTGCATAGGCTCCACAGGCCTCCCCTTCCTCTACATCTAGCCTCACCTTTTTGCGTGCGCAGGAGGTATAGGAAGGTGAATGGAGATTGCTGGTGTGGCAGGTGGTAGCTTGAGGGCAGAGCGAGGATCCTGACTTCCACCCCTAGCCCCTCAAAGCCTTTTCCAAATTCCCCCACCCTCTCCTGGCCCTTGTCTGTACTGGACCATCATGGCCCCATACTTGTTTGTTGCACTGAAAAACATGCTTTTTTTTTTTTTTCCTGCATGACCAAGTATGGTCTGATTGTCATGCTGCAGGTGACTAGCTAAAACAGAGGCCCCTTCTCCTTTGCTGCCAGGCTGTCTCTGAAGGATTTGTTGCAGCCAGGTGTGCTGCAAGTCAGACAAACCCATGCCATGCAAGCAGGAAAAAACCCTCCTTCTCTTCCTGCTTCTAGCATTCTTCCCCTAGCTCTACAACTGCAGTTCAAATGGGTTTTTGATGCTTTGCTGAACTTGGTGCACGCCCCACCCCAAGGGCCAGCTGACACATGTCTGAACTGAGCACTTCACGTGTGCAGGTGTCTGCTGGAAGTGTTTTGATGCTCTGTTTTAGGTTTTTCTTGCATATGTTCCAGCAATTGACAGGCCGCAAGAAGTGAAGCGCTCTGATTTGTGTGGTCCTCCGTTCATGGAAGTTTGTTTCTCGGAGGTGAGGGTGGGACTGCAGGGAGCTGAAGGAGCAAAGTCCTCCCTCCCCCATACCTCCTACTGAAGGATTTGGTCATTGCCACGGAGCGTAAACTGCTCAGGAGATAGTCAGATTGGGATCAGGGAGGGGGCTGCGCCTTGGACCGTGTCTGGAGGGGGAAAGCGTTGAGAGGCAGCTGGCACCGCAGGGAGCTTTGGTTAGCAAGGAGGGAGTGTAGCGCTGAGCGGGGCAGCAATCCAAGCAGATCTGAGACTTGGCCAACTACCAGCAATGGAAATCTTGCTGATAGGTGGCTATCAGCCCATTCTGCTGGGGTCAGTCCCTCTGTAGGCGTGAGTTTCCCTTTGCGCTCGCCAGCCCCATACACGTTCTGCTCCTCTGAGTTGATTGCAAGTTGTCCTGTAGGCAGAGTATTACACCAGCATCAGCTGATGTCATGATATCATTCCCAGATGCTTTTCCACATGCTTGGGATGCATTTAGCAGGTAAGGGAGAGCTGGCAGCTGCCATGATTTGCAAAACAAAAACATGCCTCTGCTCCATTCGCCTCTTCAGAGCGGATGCCCAGCTCATTTGACTCAGCTCCCTGTGGGCTCAGCAAGCCGTGCTGACATCTCTGCGTCCTTTTCCTGGCTCTCGACCCGCTCTGTGAAATGTTAATGCTGGCTTCAATAGCTGAGGTGTGGGATAACGCTAGCCAAGGAGGGTCAAGGCATTGGAAGTGTTATGGAGAGCACTTACTGCCTCAGAGGTCCAAAGGCCACTGACTCTCTGTGTGTGGGATGTAAGAGTAATTCAGGGAATGGAAGAGCTGTGTGTTTTGGGTGTTTTTCTGCTGCTATCTCACAGTCTCTTGGCAGAGGTACTGAGCTGCTCAAGTAGAGGTTATGACCCAGCTGTCCTTCATAAGAGGTGTGCATGTTGCTAGGACCCTCTCATTCAAGGCTTCATAACTAGAGGCCAATGTGGTATTGAGAAGTCCCGGGAGTAGCACAGCAGGCACCTGTACCCTTTCTCAGACGCAGCTTCTTCCTCTCCCCTCTCACAATCTCTTTCTTCTAAAGAAGCTAGCCTCAGGCCACTGAAGAACAGCAAATACTAGTGTAATCGGCCTGCTAGTGTGACGTGCATTCCCCTCCATGCCTGCGGCACGGATGATGTGAGTCTTTTAGCCCCAGCTACAGGCAGTGTGGTGGTCACTTCATGATGCCTGGGATGGACCAAAATGGTGGTGGTTGTAGCCAACACTTGCTACAGCGTAGCTCAGTCGCACGAGACCGATGCCTTGTTGCCCCTGTCCCCTGGTCAAGAAGGCAGGAAAAAGGCATCCTTGCCTGTCCCCTCACGCTTAATGCAAGCTCCCAGTAGCTAGTGGAGGATGTGAGAAGTTTTCCAGAGAGTCCCAGGTGGAGTCTAGCACTTCATGCTGCCCCGATGGATGTTCTTGCTGGTGGGCAGTAGGAACCCCACCAGCTGCAACCTCATGTGATTCTCCCAAGCTGCGTGCGGGACATGTGCATGTTACAGAGACTTAGGGGGGTTCATTTTAGTATTTGTCTCGGCAGAATGTCTCCCATTTATCATCATGGAAAAAATGTTTTGCTTCCTGTAGTGGTATTTCACTGCTCTCCGGGGAAAGCTGAGTGTGAAGGGCTATTGACAGGTATGAATGCTGATATAACCCCCCCTCTTCCTCCTGTGGAGGAATGAGCCTGTGGGCAGGGCCTGAATTTGGATGAGGGATATCCAAGGATGGGCCTTATTTTCAAGTTCTGCTGAAGTGGCTGAGTGTGCAGCTGGAGAGGGAGATGGCTGCTCCCACTGTGTCCAGTCCAGGTGTCAAATGCTATAGTCTCAGCTCAGCTTCATGAGCAACGTGTTGCTTTGTTAGAACGGGAGCACGGAGCTTGCTCCAGTCTGAGCTGAGCTCAGCTGAAAGAAGGCAAGCAACTGCTGGGCTAATCTCACATCTGTTTCTGATAATGTTGTCTTGGAGAGCATACTTCCAGATGAGTCTGGTCCAAGTATGTAAGCTAAGCTCAAGGTACAACCATATAGAAACCACCTGTTCACTGACTGTATTTCTGTATTTGCTGCTGCCTTGCCTGTAGGCGCTGCTAATCAAAGAGGCATGGGAGACCCCCCAAAAAAAAAAAAAAACACCCTTGCATTCCACTCCACAACTACTAATAGGTGAGCCCTTATGTCTCTTCATGAGTTGGAAGTATAGCTCTGATACTGCGGTATGTAGGAACAAATGAAGAAATAGCTTATGAAATCCTTTGTAAGACTTTCGTATATTGTAAAATCCTTTTCAGTAACCTGGCTCTGTGCAGCACTTCCAGGCTTGACTTTTGGTTTAGGAGCAGCAGAAACGTGGGAGAGCCGGTTGAATTTTTTTCTTTATCACAGATTTCCTGGGTTAACCTATTCTTTTAGTATGTGTTATCTCAGTTGTCCTTCCCCCATAAAATATGAAGAATGATTAAAAGCTCTGTGGTCTTTTGGCAGCTGTAGGGGTCTGTGCCAGTAGATGTTGTTGATAATGGGGGCGTTGCTCCAAGGAGCTCACTCTGAACTAAACCTAGTGGAACCAGCAACATCAGTGACAAGGGAAGCAGAGCGTGGATGGCTGCTATGCTTTTGGGGCCTTTGGACTTGGCATGAGACCCCTCTGGCCTACTCTACAGGATGAGCATGGGGAAGGGGCTTAGTGGCCCCTAGGCAGCTCTCGTTCATGGCATGTAACAGTCAAGCCACAAGAGAAGCACGTGCAAGGCTGACAATGTCATGGTATTTTTTGACTCTGTTCTGCCCCCCAGGTAGAAGAATGGTGATCCCTTCCCCTTAGGAAGGGTGTGAAGAAGAAACTGTTTGAGACACAAGAGCAGTGGTGTTGACTTGGACCAAAGCCCTTGAAAGAGGCCAGTAGTGGGCACTGGAGGGAAGAACAGCAACTCTGCATTTGCCTTCCTTCCTCTCACAAACATACAGTGATTTGCGGCTCAGGGCCTTCTTGAGCCAGAGACCGAAAGTGCATCCTGGTCTTGAAGATGGAAGCCATCGGTTCTGTTTTTGTTCCTCTTTCGAGGCCATTCAGTAGCATAAAGTCTACTGGAGTGACAGTGGCAACCTCTGTGTTTACAAGAACTGGGGAGAAAGGCAGCCCTCCTGGTGCAAGGCACTGGAAGAAGTGCCCTTTTCCTTGTGTAAGGCTTAGTATTGGAGCTCTGGTCTAAATAAGACCCAAATATGGGTTTGATCAGTGGACCAATGCGATAAACAAAGATAAATGTTAAAATATCAGCAGCGAAGCTTGGCTGGATTCATGGCAGTTGGTGCTGCTGTGTTTAGCAGTGGGGCAGGAGTCTTTCTGCAGTAGCTGATGAAATGAGGCAACTCCTAGCAAGCTGTTAAAATGAGGAGGTGAAACACCTCTAAAACTTCCGAGGTGAGAGAAGTTTGCATTAAAAACACCTATACCAGTTCTACCACCAGTGCAACATGGATCTGAAACAAGCCTTTTCTTAGAGCCTCTGGAGCCCAGGCACTTTCTTCTTCCCCACCTTTAATTTTCAGTTCCCAACTGAAGGTGTAATCGGGGATGTTAATGTGAATCAATAAACTGTTTGTATCCATCAGATATTGGTTTTTATGGTTTCAGCTGAGACTGGTCATGCAAATAAAAGTACTATGAGAAACACAGGGTCTGAGCCTGAAAATACTGAGCTGGAGAACAGTGTTTCTATTGTCACTGCAACCAGGAAACAGCAGAAAGCTCATCTCTTGACCTCTAGCTGTGTGGGGTTTTTTGTTTTTTTAAACACAAATTTCCATATGCAAGAGATGCAGGCGGTTCCCACTTCATTTATCTTGGCAATAGAGCTCATGTACAAACAGAACCTAAATTCCAGATGACTTATTTTGTGGTGATAAAGTGAATGGGATATATAGCTCCTTAAAGCTAGGTTATGTGACCTTAAAGTTTGAGGGGCAGATTATGAACTGATGTAAACTGAAATTAATGGGATTTCTCCTGACTTTGGCTTTCTGTATGTTGGTTTAACTATAGCAATTTCTAGAGTATCTCACTGCCCCTTCTTTCTCTTTCAATTTCCTTAAAGAAAGTACATGTCCCCTATACCTATAGGAGAACAAGGAGGAACAGCTCTAGTTTGTGGACAGCTAACATATGTTATGGCATCCCTCAAAACATCAGATGGGAGAGGGGCGTGGGAGATGTACATCAAAAAGCAAAAAAGCTGCAAAACAAGCCCTGAATTATGTTCTCAGTGTGTAAGTATTTCATTCAACCTTGCAAGATGTTCAAGGGCATGTCTGGAGGAACACCTATACTTCTGGAAACGGTGTGGCAGCTCGGGCTGCGGCAGCACACTGGCGTACCCCATGGGAGAGTAGTGGGTGGCAGTATCTGCTATATTTCCACCTTCCAGAAGACAAAGCCAAGCTCCAAAGAGAAGGTATCCCACCTGAGGATGCTAGAAGCTTTTTGTGGGACATGCCTACCTAGAGCTGGGTGGCTTAGTGCTATTTACAAAGTTTTTTTTTGTTTGTTTGATGAGCGGGGAAACTATATAAGCTCTGCTTTTCAGCCAGGCTTTTCAAACATTTAGAAAAGAAGTCTGAAGCAAGATGTTTAATGAGAAAGTGTTGTTCTTGGCTGACTCTGGTGTTCTGTTTCCAGCATGCAGCTCTTGCTTTGTATTTTTTCTCCTGTGTCTGCTATGCAAGTGACATTAATTGTAATTAAATAAGAGAATACAAGGAAAAACTTAGTGTGCTTTTAAAAAAAAACAAACAGTTTCAAGTGGGTTAAAGGAGCTACCTGTTTAGGAGTTCACCATTAAACCTCCTTTGAACCGAATGATGAGCAGTGTTAAACTGTCATGCCAGCTAGTTCAGCCCAAGAGTGGGAAAAGGTTATTAGCAGGGCAGCAGGGAAACCTGTGGAGTAATACCCTGGCACTTCTAGGCCAGATAAGATGGAGATTTAACAGGCAGGCTCTCGAGTGCTTTGAAGTAGATAGGAAGGCAGCCACTAACTGTGGAGAGCTGTAGATACAGCTCTCCATGTATTTGGGCGACAGCCACAAGTCACAGGTGGAACTGATCTTTCTTCCGTAGCAAAGGTTTAAGAAAAACAAGATGCAGGAGTGAGAAACTTTAGGCTTTTCCCCCTACTTTCTAAACTAAGTGATGTATTTTTTTCCACTTCTTAACCATGATCTTTCTCATAGCTCTGTTTCCTGAAGTCATTCTGTTTCTCAAGGTCATTGTAAGGCTGCAGATCCTGGTGGTTTTGCTCTTCTAGAGGCCCCCCCCCGGCCTGGTGGGCTTGCATCTGAAAATGGTTAGGGAGAGGGAGAAGCAGTGAGAGCTAGTCTCTGTGCCAAGGTGTGCACGTCTTATTGTTGCCAGTATCTCTATCTCTCCCCTTCTGTGTTTTGGGGCTTATAAATTCATGCGTTGCTGCCGATTCTCCAGTGAAGACTAAGATGTCAGAGGTCTAACTTCAAGTTACAGAAGTTTATCCTGAGGCTGTAACTGTATTTGATATCTCGGGGTTTGTAGAGCACATGGCAAGATGGAATTTGCTCCCTGGTTGAAGGTGGTTCTTGTGTAACTTGAGTTTTTGGGAAGGTGGGTGTTTAGTTGCACCAACCAGGTTAGGAGGCTGGAATTGCCTTTTGCAAGTGGTGGGGCTGGATGGCTTCCTTTTACTTGGATGACTGGTTAACTCTGTTTTAGTTTTGTTTTTGTCCTTGACTGACCCTCCTTTTATTCTCCCCTGTTCCCTGTACCAAACAAGTCCAAAACAAAGATTTTAAAAAAGGGGGGGGGGGGGGGGGGGATTGCAGCAGACAGGAAAGCCAGGCTCTGGTTGGCATAGGAGAAACCAGCTTCCCTTTTGTACTCTGTGATAAATAGAGCAAGGCGGGTAGGAGTCTGTGGATACTACACAGCTGAAGTTTATAAGTTAACAAATGTTATCCATTTTGAGAAAAGCAAATATGCGATCAACCCTGCTGAATGGAAACTTTGAGAGGGGAAAAAATGCACACATTGGCTTGAACTTGTGCTGTCATCTTCCAGACGTGGTCAGGGCTTGAACATGAATCTTGATCCTGAATCCGCGGCTTGACCCGATGTGTGAAGGGTCTAGATAGAAGGATGTGAAATGTTTTGGAGAAGGGGATGGAAGAAGTTTAGCTTAAAATAAAATCCCCTCCCCAAAGGAGAAGTCCCTAGCTTCTGCTGGCACAGATACTGTCTGGATGCAGGTAGGCACCAGCTTTTAGGTGTTTTGAGGGGAAGAGATGGGAAGAAAAGGAAGTTGATAGGGTAAACCCTACGTGCTGCAGCACTCTCATGGGCAATCTCAAGGACAGCTTGTAGCGGGAGGTGCGTTTTGAAGGATTCACAGAATTGCAGAGTACGAGAATTTTCTCATGCTTTGTTTGTTCTGTGTTTTTGCTGCCAGAGAACAGGACAAGGCTGCTTCTTTCCCTTTATTTCCTAAAGCAGTTTCCGTCATGGTTACTTCATTAGAAAGGGAAGGGAATTAAAATCCCGCCTAATTATGGATGTTTACCGAATGTAAGGGCAGCTCTAGCAGCTCAGGGCAAAGGTTCATCTTTCCCAGCATCCTTCCTCCACAAATGACCAGTATCAGATGTGGAGGGGAAAAGTACAAGAATAGCACAAAACAGGGTCAACTGTGCGTGGAGCTACCCCTTCAGCATCTGCCTGGGAGCCTCTGGAGCCTGAAGGCTACGTCTACTTCTTTGGTTCAATTTATTGCCCTGTGGGTTAAAATGACCACTAGATCTGAATTTTAATGATGTCTTTTTCTACTCAACAGCACTTTACATAGCAAAAATTCTTTTTACAGTTTCTGTATGCAAGGTTAATTGTATTTAGATATGAATAACACTGAGATGAATTTGTTGTCCTGTACTTTTCTCTACAGCATGCTGGCATGAAATGCGTACCTTTTATTATTGCAGTAGATCTTAGAGGCCAGAGCTCTTGTAAATTGGGATATTTCCACTAGGAATTTTGTCCCATGCTTTTCTCAACAACTCACCAGCTGAGAACTGGCTCGTGCAGCAAATGCACGTGTGGATGTAAATATAAGCAGAACAAAAAAAAAAAAAAGGCTTTTCCACCTTTTGGCATGTGTTTCCCTGCCGTCCTTCTGCCCCTGGTAAGAACTTAAATTTGGTCTAAAACAGTCTTCCTTACCCCAAGCGGGGACTGGAAGCAGGGCTTCAATGTCACCAGGCACCTCCTGGGTCCCAGGACATCTTGGAGCCCAGGAAGTCTCTCTGAAGAGTGGAGATAAACCATGTCCAGGGACTATTGCAGCAAGTGAATATTGCAAGACATATCTGGGGAATTTATCTGTAGTACTCATGATGGATGAGGGGCTCAGACAATCTGCCTCTAATTCTTGCTATTTAGTGAAAGTGGCTGCTGAGCTAATTTCTCCCTGCTGCCTCCCCCCCAGCCAGTCGAATAGATGTGCTTTGGATGCTATTGCTGCTCACAGTGTTAATCTATGCTGCTCCTGGGGCGTGTGTGTATATTTGAGGTGTTTTCCATCAAGTTTTTCCCCTTGAAAGGTTTTCCATGTCAGGTCTTCTCAGTGCCAGACCTGAACTCCTTATGCTGTATCTCTCTTCCCCCAGCGGGCAGAGCATCGCTTGCATGTCTTCACCTTGCTCTTGAATAACTGCAGGTGAGAGTCCCTCTGCAGTATTGCAATAAACCTGCTTTCAAGGGTGCTTTTCTCAGTATGAGCTCTCAGCTCCTGCTGAAGCAGCGCCAGGGCAGGAGTATCCAGTCTAAGGTCTGAGCAAAAAAAAGCTGTTTTTTTTTATAGGGCCAAGCCCAGGCATCAAACTGATGTGTAATATTTTATAGTGCCTGCTGCAGGACGCCAAAGAGTTAATCTGTTGCTCTGGTTAAAACCTGTCCGGGACAAATGTGATGAATTTAATTCTGCTGTATCTGGATTCCCTGAGAGGGTCTAATGGTTTGAGGTATTGATGTGCTGGGCAGCCGTTTGGTGTTCATCCAGACTGATGCCCCCCTTAGGCTTTGAATTATTTACAGTAAGTACAGACAGGTGCAGCGCAGTTTCTTACATCTTACGCTAATATTTGAATGATTTTTAGTAGTCTTCTCCTCTTTCCGCTCCCCCCCCCCCCCCCCCGCCATCCTGGGAATCTGGACCTGATCTTTCCTTGTTCCAGCACTAACGTGCTTTTTGGGACTGCCAAGCTCTCTCTGTTTTATTGAAGTCCACTGCAGCCCGTTGCACTCACTTTTGCAGAGTGGCTTTGTTTCACATCCTGCAGCAGGCAGAGGCGAGAGTTTTCTTGCAAAAAGAGGAGAGGATGAGATCAAAAGATGCTCCGTTTCCTTGAATGCACGTGCCTTTGCAATTCAGAGAAGACAGGCCAGTGGGATGCAAGATTTGCTCTCTGCCAGTGTCGCTAGCTCTTGCGAGTCTTGTGTTATTTTGTGCTCAAAGTCCTTTAAAATAACTTTCTTCCACCTATTTAGGTTAATGAAACCGTAGCTATCATAATCGTGGATTCAAAGCCTGAAAATATGACCCTGCAGTCTCACGAACCGAGATCAAAAGCATCCAAGAATTACAACGTGTGCAGCCACTCAGCTCATTTACAGAGACTTGCCGCATGGTCACTGTAGCGCTCTGCTGTTGGCAAAAGGGTGAGTAGTAAAGTAGCAAGTCCTGGTGCCCACTTTGGGTGTGAAATCGTATCCGTAGATGGTCTGTTAGCCTCGGGGAGAGAGAGCGAGCCGACCTGAAAACTGAAAGATTCATGTTGGGGACGGAAGTGACAGAGTGGTTGAGAAGTCCTATTTAACTCCGAAATTGTGGATTTACGTGAACTGAATCACTGGTATTGTGGGTGAGGATGTTTGTTAGTTTGCCCTCTCTTGCGCATCATCCCTCCAAAATCTGAGCTGATGAATGTAATATGAAGGGACCGGTGCTGTGGGGATGTAGCTGCTTGTTTAGACCATAAAACCTGTTTTAGAAGATCTGACCTGGGACCAAAGATGACTTGGAGAGGACCAAGGTGTGGTAGTCTGCCAGCATGGGCCAGTGTGTGTATGCGCCTGTGCACGTGGCTGGATGGGGATAGAGGCTGTTGTGGGGACTTGGCTTGGCCATTTATTTTTTGTTTTGTTTTTTTTTCCTCCCTTCTCTCCAAATAAACATTGTGGTCCCATCCTGTGATGGGTTGAGGGACATGGGAGCTTCTTTTTCCCAGACGTTTTTGCTGGGAATCTACGCTCTCTCCCCAGAGTAGAGAGTAAACAAACTAGAAGTTTTGGTTTGTAAAGCCAAATAAATAGCTATTGTCCTGCCCCCGCCCTTTCCCTTCCCACCATCTCCCTAGCTTCCTTCCCTCAACCAGAGCATCCCTCGGGAATTGCCTGTCCCAGACACTCTGGCAGTCCTAAAATAACGCATCCCACCATCCTCTCCTGCTGAGGTGCGAGGGTGGGACCTCGTACGTCCTTGCCTCGATGGCCGGGGCTCTGGACACCACCCTAGACTGGTGAAACACTGGTTTGTGCTCTCAAGCACCTCTGCAGCCAATGCTAACCAACCGAGGTGCGACCATAGCCTGGACTGGACATGCTGGTTCTAGGTGACGTTGCAAGGGTGTGAGACTCTGAGACTCTTGTCAGGCGAACTGTTTTCCCCCCTCTCTCTTGGGAGTGTTCACGGGCTTTTCAAGAGCCTGGTGTTAGGACTTGAGTTTTCGCGACTGATAATCTGCAGAGTTGATGCTTCATGTCAATCTGTTTTTAAGTGCTGTCAGCCTCTGAGCCAAAGAGAGAGAGAGAGAGAGCAATATGTGACTAATTCTGGGGTCAGATACCGTCAGGTTAATGGGCTTTAGCTGTTAATGTGCTGTAGAGGGCCATGCAAACTGTCCAGGTGCCCCCAGGGAAGAACTAGGTGTTAAACTCTTAAGTTTTACACTTAAATATGATTGCACAAGCTCACCCTGTGAAAGCTTTCTCTTGTCGGCATTTCACATCAATAGCTATTTTTATGGCGCCTGGTACAATGGAGCCCTGCTTGGGCCTTGGAGACTTGGACTGGTATGAACTGTTATGACGAGTGGTTAAAATGGGAGGAGCAGGAAACGAGGGGGCCTCTGGCATGACAGGGAGGGGGAAAGTCCATCTGTGCGCCAAAAGAACCAAACAAACAAACAAAACTCAAAAAATCCAACACACCAAACTCCCTCTGCCTTGCCTCCTGTGCAGCTAGTAGAGGAAGAAAAGGTCAGAAGGCTCTTCCAAGTCCCAGGCAATGCTAGCACGGCACATTGGCATGTACCAGCCTATCTGTAGAGCCGATGATGATGATAAATCGAAATGAAAGCCCATGATAGCCTTTCATCATATGTTACAATTAAAAAAAGAAAATCCCCATGGAGCACTTCACTAACCATACTCAAAGCAATTTTGAGGGTATTGCTGGGCAGTTCGTTGGTGGAGGTGCGGCAGCAAAGCATTGCTAATTTATGCTCACTAAGGTGCAGCTGAAATCCCATTGATTATTGCTGAGTACAAAAGACATCAGTCGGGTGCTGGTGGCAGATTAAACACGGCAGTAAATCTCAGACACATGTCGGCACCTGGGCCGCTTTGCTGCGAGTGCGTGCCAACGCCAAGGCTAATTGCCACCGCTAACCGGCTTCATCCCACAAGCCGGGGCCATCTGAGGAGACGGGGGTGATCCTCACTGAGGTCCTTTGGGCCAGCGAGGGGCACATCTTATCCTGCAGGCTATGACCACAAAGGGGGTTGTGAGAGCGTCCCAAGGAAAATGCAAAGTCTTTGTAGCAGCTAGGTGACTAGTTTTTGCTGCAAATATATGTGCAATTAGTAAACTGGATGGGCAGCAAGCAGAGAAATGTTGGGAATACCTAGGTACATGCACTACCCAGAGTGCTGCTCTGCTGCTTCCTGGGGAGTCCTGGAGAGACTCTCGCGTTCAAGTGGCCCGAGAAATGGATGCTTGAGCTCTTGGTGCAGGGCTACAATTTTGTGCTATCTTCAGGAGATGCACTGAAGAATCCCCCCTGAGGTGTCTGGTGGAGTTTGGGGCTTTTTCTTATCTCTAAGGACTAAATTTTACTCCAGGGTAATAATGGGCTCTGACCCCCAAACCTCTTTCTGTGTGAGACTGTTACCAATCTGCATACCATCGTGGTATGGGTTGCACTGATTCTACTGAAAATAGTGGAAAAGATGGACTAAGGCCCCTCACACCCAGCAGGCACAAATCAGCTTAAGGCATTACTGAAAAATGTTTATTCAACCTATTTTTTTAAATTTTTTTTTTTTAGTTTGGGAATGAAGACTCCACAAGCAAGCGTGGAGAGTAAAGCATAGGGAACTGTTACTTAATGCTTAACCAGAATCATCCTGCTGCAATTTAAGCCTCTTACTACTTATACTGTCTACCGTAACCACTGAGAACAGACTATTCCATATATCTTTTATCCCATATGTATTTAAAGGTCTTTATCAGTCTTCTAGACTAAACAACCCTCACTTGCTCACTCTTTCCTCATAGATCATTTCTTTGAGACTTCTGGCCGTTCTTGTTCCCTTTTGGACCTTTTCCAGCTAATTTGTGCCTTTCTGCGAGTGCGGTGCCCACGACGGGTCACTGCGTTCTAGCTAAGACCTTCCCAGCCTCCTGCCTGGTGTCACACCACAGTCCCCGTTCGCAGATCTGCCCAGTAAAACCAGGCTTTGGGCAGCTGTCCAAGTCAAGCGATGGGGCAGTGTCTTGTAAATTTGCCTTTTGGAAAATGGTTGCATCCAAAAAAGGCACGTGAGCTATTGCTAACCTGTTATTCCTGATAAATGTGTTGATCAGCGTCGTCTCTCGAGATGTTGGTTGGTAATACGGATAGGGCCATGGACACCCGCAAGTCCAGCAGGGAGGTGCTATCTACATGGAAAGCAAAGTGGAGCGTGTCCCATAGCAATGCAAACAGGCCTGCTGCTCAGGACCATGTGTTTACTGGCATCCTTGGCTTATTAACACACCATTTCTGCTTCTTGACAGCTTGCCCAAAACGTGTAACCTCTCGAGATCCAGGCAGAAGGTTTCTGTAGCAGTGTTTTATTACTGATCACAGGGGCATCGAAGAGAAACCATATCGGTGTTTCATCCACATCTTAGTTTTCAGTGGTGTTTTCCTTTGCCCCCCGCAATTATCTGTTATTGATCTTTGGTAAATGTAGGTATTAAAAATCTATTTTGTTGTTTCACTATACGTTTAATGGATCTAAAGCCTGGCTTGCACAGACACTTAAACGCAAGCTTAATCACACCCCTGGGAAGAGTCTGGCTTCAGTGAGACTACACATGTGAACACAGCTAAATAAGGGACTGAAAATTCGTTGGGTCGGGAGCTACAGGGGCATTAGGTCGCTCAGACTTCACCTCCTCGCATTTTTCTTTCCATGGGAGGGTGGATTGGGGCTGGCCTGGAACCAAGCACTGAGACAATGGGATGAGCAACCTTTGCGGGAAGACTTGGGCCTTCTGCAGGGTTTGCACATAGGCTTTTTCCCAGCTGGAGGGCCTGGAGGTGCCTGCTGAACCCTGTCGCACTGTGTCCGGCCACTGAAATAAAAGCCAGACTGATATAATGCGTGTGATATAATGTGTCTGATACAGCGTGCCGCCAAGTTCTTTGCATATTTGTGCCATCAGCACGAGCAGCAAGAGAAGGCAGGGGACTAACCGCTAAGAAGGCTTCTTTCATAGCTCTTATTTTCCTTCTCGTTTGTTATCTTGGCCATAAAGAGGTCTGTAAGCCAGGAATTTGGGCAGTTAACCTCAAATAAACCCTGAAAGACCTACTTCAGCGAAGTGTAACAGCATCTGTTGAATTTAATGGAGCTGGGCTTGCTCTCACCAAGGGTGATTTGGACTCTGAAAGCTTGCTGCTTCCTGGAAGCTAATGGCATTTGTTGCTCCTCCTTTTTTGCTTTGTGTGCAACTTTGCTTACTGCATTTTTACCTTGGCTTTACGTTTGGCTCCTCCGCAAAGCTGAGCGTGTGTAAGAGAGAGAATAGCCTGCTGTGGAAGGATGCACTGCTGCAGAGACAGGCATTTGTTTTTTGCTGCAAGATATCCTTTATAAATTCAGACAGACGGCAAATATTTAACGAGGAGCCAGAAAATCAGGTATGCCGTTTGACAAATCAAATAGCTGCCGGAAGTGGGGTTGTGACTCACCAGCAGATTATTTCATAGCCTCACCTCAGCCTAGTCGCTTCAAAACACTGTTTTGGATCGAAGCCTCTTGCAAATGGCCCGTTTTGTTTCTCTAAGCAAAATCAAAACAGGCTTTAAGGTCAGCAAGCTCCCGGGGAACGCATTGGTGGAATATAGCAGTAGATGGATAGCTATGGCCTGAGTTTAAACTGCTCGTGATTGGAGCTGACAGTGCTCACGACGGAAGGTGAATGTAGGAGCCCTCTGTTTCCACTTCTAGAAGCTGGTGATTCACGGATGGGCAAAGGAGCCGGGTGGAAGTGAGGAGTCCTGGTCGTGGCTCTTGGCAGGTCGAGTGGAGTGGCGTAGGTCGTTTCCAGCTCTGCTTGTTGACTTTTTCAGGCCTGCCTTCTGGGCGTTCAGGTGCAGGCTGGAAAACAAGCCATGTTGTGGGTTGTTGAAAAGGGAGCTGGGAACTGTATTTAAATACAGGTTTTGACCAAACAAAGGTTATCCAAACGTGCCTGTTCTTTTTGCTCTATATAATGACTAGCAATTAAGCAATCGTTGATCATATAATGCAAATCCAGCAATTTGGAGGCCCTGGAAGATAAAAGCCTGACTGCATCTGTTGCACCTCTTAAGCACCAAGCTGTTAGCCATTCAATACAACATCCAGGACTTGGGACTTCTGATGTGACCTAGCAAAGAGCAGCAAATAAGAGGAATTGAAACATCCCCCTTGATGAGTGACAACTTTTGGGCAAAGACCGAGGTGGTCCTGTTTCCTATCACAAAGGCTTGGCCAAAGAGAGGCAGGGGCAGAAAGAATTAAACTCCTTTGGCAAACCTGTATCTCATATCTTATCTCAGATAAAATTCTCCTTTATGCTAGTTTAGAATAGTACAGCACAGTCTCACCATACCACTCTGCCCCTAAATGACCTAGAGATACGTTGGGGACAAAACCTCAGAAACCTTGGCAGTGCCTGATGGCTAGGAGTGCAGAATAGCTCTCCTCTTCTTGGCGTCTGTGTGTAGCTGTTCACAAATCCAACAAAAGCTATTTGTTCCTTCTAAAAACCTTGACCAGCTGTCCCAGAGGACTGCAAATACTGTATTTCTAACAGAAAAAGGCACAACGTGCTTGGATGATTTTTGCTTTTCAAGCTATTGTGGACAACCCAACTTTACTGGCACAGTGGTTGGGAGGTCCAAGGGAAGTGAGTCCTTGCTGCTTGCGTTGGCCAACAGTGCGGGACTAGAAGCCTTAGGTCGTCTCTAGAGTTCAGAGAAATATGATGGGATTGTAGCAGTCACAGTGGTACAAACTTTCATGAAGGCATCTAAGGATGGGTTTACGCTTGTGCAGTTGCACTTGAGCAAAGCCTTAAATGACAGAGATTCAGGTGGCAGTTCTGAAAAATCAGAGGACTTGTAAATTTACATTTGAAGAACTAATTCTCATGAGGATTTATCTTTCTGAGTAACTTTGTCTTTTCTTTTCCTGGCTGATTAAACCACCTGCTCATATTTTCAGTGACACAGATCTGGGGCTCTTGGCAAGGGCAAAACAATTCCCCGTTGCAGGAGTTGTCGCAGGGCAAGGGGGAATGGAGAGACCCTGTGCCCAGCTCTGCAGAAGGCTTTCCCTGTCTGGCTGCCCTCGATTTCAAGGGTACCAGAGGGTGCAATTGCATCTGCAGGCGCCAAGGTCATTCTGGTAGGCAAGAGATACAAAGCTCCGCACTTGGATTTGCAGCAGAGAGGCTTACGCTGATACTGAAGGCAGGATGTTTATATGCTGTTCACCTAGCCCACAGCCTGAAAGCCTCTTAATCAGTCTTGCCTGGTAATTGGGATTTCTCATGAGTGTATCCAGTATCAGTGGATGCAGCTGAAGCTGATGTCTGTAAACAAAACCCTCCCTTTAGAGCCCAGCTCGCAGCATCCTCCGAAAGGCTGCTTGCTTGGCATCATCCTGCTTGGGGTTCATCTCAGACAGCCCCTCGTTAGCCCATACGCGGGGAGCATTGCTGAATGTGTGAATTACTACCTTTGAATACCATCACGCATCAGTTTTGTGGGTCCTTTCTGCCCCAAAGGAGCAGCAGAGCTGCAGGTCGGATCCGTAAGTGACGTAAATCAGTGCAGCCCTGCTGTTTTGGTGCTCGATTCGGTGGAAAGCGTGGTTGCCGCCCGTCTGGTTTGTAAACTGGATTAGCCCTTTAGGAGCAGGCTCCTTTTTACGGCTCTGGCGTCTGGTTTGCTAACATAATTCTTCTCTTCCTCCATCTGAGACTCACTGCTGAGCCTGGCCCTGCGCTCTCCGTAATTGAAATATAAGCATTGCTGTGCATCAGGCAGGCGCAGGCTCGCTCGCTTGCTTTTTCTTCTCCTAATTTCTTTCACAGCGACCCAAGGGAATACGGCTGTAACTTTAAATACCTTCCAGCACCACCACCTGAAATCAGGTCGGGGAAAATTGAAAATATGCTTCTGAGGAGCGTGCGGGCTGAATGCAAATAGGAACAGATAGCCCGAATTTAACCTCTTATTGGGTTTTTCATAAAGAATAAGAGGAGCGCAGGAGGGGATAGTGGCTGTAAAGGTAGGAGGCTGCTGTACACTATCTTCTTCTCTTCCCTCAAGTTGAATATAGAGTCTGCCCCAGGGTGGGTGCATGTAGGGTCCTGGCCTGAGCACAGGATTTCGGAGCCAGTTAAAAAGTGCAGCCTATGGAAACATCGGTGTTTCCTTTTTCTGGGGTAGGAAAGCCGTTCACAAAGCTGTAAGAGGAGCCGTAAATTCGATTGAACTGCAAAGATAATAACTAGGAAAGTGCATGTTTGCTTCAGTCTCCGTATTTGCCGAATGCTTCTATCTGCGCATCGGAGCAACTGGCCTTCCCTCCTAGCCCGTCGTATATCTGCTGCGGCACCGGGTCAGCGGCTTGCTGAGGAAGTCGCAGCCCTTTCTCGGGGTGAAATCAGTTCTGCGTCTTCAAAGGACACACGTCTTTCAGAGATGGCTGAGGATGGAAGAAGCTGTCTAGATCGAACGCCTGGGGCTAGGTCCTGAGGCACCCGGAGCCGGCAGAGCCAAGGTGATCTCTGCGAACGGACGCCAGCAGGGCACGGACGGCTCCGCTTCGTAGATCGGGCAGCTGAACCCATCCGGAAGAACCTGCCAAAGACATCAGGAGGGAGCCGTGTCCTAAGCAACGTCCCTTTTCGCTCCCAGCCAGGAGAACGTCTGCTGGGACAGACGTCCCCCGCGTCCTCTTGATGCTCACCACGCTTTGAAGACGTAGAAACGCCTGCCGTGAGCGATCGCCCTCTTACCGCCTCGGGGGGGGGACGCATCCCAGAAACGCGCAGGTGTCGGGAGCTGACGTGCTGCCTGCCGAGCTGACGTACGGCTGTCCCGCCAGCGCTCGTGTTTTGGGACAGGAATCCAAGCAAAAAAACGCGCTTAAGGCACGGCGATGTACTGCCGCAATCAGGTGCATCTGCGGTGCGGCCGCAGAGATCCACGCTGACCTCCTCTTTACCCACGGGTCGCCGTTCCCCACGTAGAAATCCCTTTTTCTGTTGGAGAGTGCAAGATAAACGGATGTATCGTGTCCTTTTGCATCTTCAGAGGAGACCAGCCTGTCGGGCTAGTTCTCAAAACTGCAGCTTAGCAAGTGAAAATCCAATATTAAACTGTTCATGACATCAGAATTGTTGACATCCTCTCAAGCTTACTCATTTTCTCTCTCTCTTTTTTTTTTTTTTTCCTTCCTTAAAGGCCACGCTTTATCCAATGTTGGGTCACCCATGGCAGCCAATCTTAACGCCAAATAAATGGAAAAACAGAGAATAACATTTGCAAAAGATGTTGCAAGCGCAGTCATGAAAAGCTGTGCACGGTGGATTGCTCTGCTCTTCTGGATGGTCCTTACTCACTGCTGAGAAGCAAGTTTGGTTTTTGTTTTTTTGTTTTTTGTTTTTTGTTTTAACCTTGAAGCTGCTCGGTGACTTCTCAGCTCTTCCAGAGTTAAGCCTCGGGCTCTCTCTGCTGAAGTCAACGGCTGTATTTGCTTTAAACATTTTTTTTTTTTTTTAAAGAGCTTTGTTATCTCTAGCAAGTCTTTCTGCTTACTTCAGTGGGTGGGAGAGCCAGTCCTGAGCCGCTGGTTGTGCCTTTACCATGTGTCTCACAGTCAAGCTGAAGGTTTGCCAACTGTCAGTTCGCATAGTTTCATGGTTACGTCTTGCCCTAAATATAGGAAAAGCTCTGTAACCGCTGACGTCAGGCAGGCCCGTTCCCAGTCGGACCCCTACCACCTCATTAATTTTGAAAACGTGCAGCTTTACAATACTAAAAAATAGGAAACGGGGAGGCGTGAAAGGTAAGACTCAAAGATGGGAAACATGCAACGGCAAATGTAACACAAAATGGGCGTAATAAAAGGAAAGGAAAGAAGCTGAAAAGAGGCAGTGGTTTGCAAAACAGCCCTGAGTATTTACAACTGCTACTATAAATTGTCAGCGTTTAGGGGGAAGGAGGCTGGAGTTGAAAGAAAACCATTGCTCCCATTCTGCAAAGGCTCTGCAGTAGCATGAAGCACATGCACAATGGGGAGACCTCACAAGACCCTAAATAGCACTATATACATACATATATGCATATATATATATATATTTAATATATGTGTATATAATGTAAAATTTAAGAGAAATGAACATGGAAACAAACCCTGCCTTGAGCTCAGCTTTAAACATCCTGCCCGTCTGGCAAGGTTTGTGTTGGCTTGCAAAGCAGGGATTTGGGATCTGAGCAGCGTGCTGGTCCTGCTGCCGTCCAACCTTTCGACATCGAGGTGGTTTTTTTTTTTGGGGGGGGGGGGGGGGGGGGGGCGTGGTGCTGCTGCTCTACCAGAAGCCAAAAGCAGTAGGATGGTAGAGATGGGGCCTCGGGAGAGGTGACTTGTATCCCGCTTTCTCCGGGTTTGCGGTAGCATAGGTGCACTCGTTTCGGCAGAGTTACCCGAGCGCAGACCCTGGCTGCGATTTTGGTTTGATCCCTGCTGTAATTCTCCTGCTCTGTCACAGGCTGCGGAGCAGAGATGCAAACCGCAAGCTACACAATTACCCAAATTTGGGTAACTTCCACGGTGCATCTCGTCCAACGAGGTGTGATGTAAAAGCGAAAACGTTTTTCATGCAATTGGGCAGATTAAAAGCCCCATAACACTGTAAAATTGAAGCGTCTGGCGAGTTCAGGGCTGTCGCTATATGTTAACTGCCTTTTCCATCAGCAGATCTGCCAGTTCATAAACGTTCATGGAAGCGTAAGGCTGCATCTGCCTTTAATTGGGATAGATAAACTGCCGGCAAGCCAAATTCCTCGGCATGTCTGCGCACGGCCTTTGCAGAGCTACAGTCCCTAGCTGCTCCTCGCTTACATGTATCCAGAACGATTAAGAGATGCCCTTCCCTTGTGTTTTGAACCATGATTTTTCGCTTGAAAAATAATTGGAATATTGCTGGCTGCCATACAGCCCACTTTGTTAGTAGATCTCAAAGCAGTTTACAGCAAGGAGTTAAATATTAGACGGGGCTGGGATTAAAAAAAAAAAAAAAAGACAGACTTATTTTCTGTCTGGAAGTGCTGATTTATCAGAACTGAAACTATTTGTGGGAATAGGTATTTCCCTGCATTTAAAAAAAAGAAAAAAGTGTTTTAGTTCTGCTTTAAAAGACACTGCTGTGATCTAAATTTGAAGTTTTATTAAGTTTTATTTTCTGGATAGAAACAATGCTTTATTCGGCTTATACTAAAAAGCTGGAGAGCATAAAAGAAAAAAAGTCAAAAGTGAAGTGAAACATCTTGAAATTATTATAGCAGAGTGTTTTGGATAATAGCGTTGTGAACGTTTTTGAGATACAAAGTTTTGCTTGAAGACAGATGCAGAAATACCAAAATCTTGACAGCTCCTCGAGCGCAGGAAGACCATTTTGCCATCAGCTCTGGTGGATACAATCTCCCCACCTTGCATGTGGGCAATATAAAGGGCGGAAGGAGACTGACTTGTCCAACATGGCCAAATAGTCCTGGGATGGCTCTGGGAATGGAAACCAAGTTTCCAAATCCCAGGCCAATTCTCTATCGCCAAGATGACTCTGTTCCCTTTCCTCCCTGCCCTTCATCCCCGAAGGATTCGTCAACAGGTTCTGATGCCAACAAAAATGGAAATGCCTATTTAAAGCTAATGAAGGTCATCTGGAGTAGATGTGTCAAGAAGAGGTTCAGGTGACGCTTCACAATGCTGTATGTTTTTAATATAGTTCCTTCATACCAACCGCTGCTTCTTTGATTAGGTGAAATGCTATATAATGCCAATAATATTTTCCATTAAAAATTATTCTCACCGTTCCCGGAAGGGGAGAGAGTGTCCCAGATGACCTCCTGAGATCGCTTCCAAGTTGAATTTTCCTATGACCCCTGCGCCAGGAGAAGTGGCTTGAGCTCTGTTTTCTTCCCTCGGAAACGTACACGTGGATCTTGTCACTTGGGGAAATCTCTTCAGAAGCCATATTTGTTATTTTCGAGACTTTGATGCAAAATAGGAATAGATGGGCAGCTGGCAGGAGTTTTGTTTTTGACTTCAGTGGTGTCTGGACTTCCCCTGGTGTTTACGTCTCTGAAGTCTGACTCAAGCCCTGCTAAAGCCAAGGGGAAAGAATCCCGGTAGCTTAAGAGATATAAAGTTGCTACTCTCCAAAGGATAAACTTCTGGTAGCACATCATTTCATAAGTGTTTCTTCTTTCTGATCTGCTGGTGGACTATCACCAAACAGACGGGGTGGGGTTTATGATGGCTTTTCAAGCATACACAAACATGTTTCATCTTGCTGGTGCTACTTGGATGACCTGCCCTGCAGCACCATCAAAACGTATTTTGGCACATGCCGTGTACCTATTGCACACAACCTTTTCTACCTGCCAAACACTGTTTTCTTTTCTTGGGCAGAAGCAGCAACTGGCTGGGCTAGGGAATATTTTTCTCTGTTTGCTGCCGCCTTCTCTTTGCCTTGAGATGGCTCTACTTCTTTGGCAGTTGGCTAGTTTGGCTGCCTAAATCTGTTTAGTTAATGCTGCTGGGATCCCATCTTGTCAATGGCGTCCAGAGCCTCAATGGTGTCTTCCTTTCCTAATCGAAATAAGACAAAGTAGTCACCTTTATTTACCACTTTGAGTAAATGACTGCTCTTAAAGGGTGAAACTTACAGGGAGAGGTAAGATGTTTCACCAGAGCAGCTGATAGAAAAACCAGATGATCTTTTGGCTATGTAATTATTTTGGGGGGGGGGGGAGGGGGGAGCCGTTTAGCAACGAAAGAACAGTTAGGAGGTTTTTTGATGGCCTATGGAAGGGCAGCTCCCCTTACAGATGTGTCAGTAGGTCTTGCAGTTTCTAAGCCAAGGACATGTTTTTGATATCCATAACTCGAGCAACAAGGACTCCCTATGCAAATATGGTTGTCTTCAAAGGAATACTTTTGGGGAACTGTTTTGTGTTTCGTGTTAAGTCACGCAACATTACTGATCCTCATTAGATTAGAAAAGTACAAGCTCTCCCTCCAGCAAAAGTATCCAAATGTTGCTATTTCTAGCATTAGAAATGATTGAAACTGAGTGGTTTGAAATGGTAATTTTTCCTATTGCTGGAATTTAAAAGACGGCATTTTTCTTTCCTATGTCCATTCTCATTATTTATCAGAACTTATGGTGTGATTTACACCCATCGCAAGCAAAATGGAAAGACTGACTCTTTTCAGGCTGCTAACGCTCATCTCCTTCCCTTACTGCTGCGCCAGCCTTTACCAAACACCTGCAGTGCCACCTTCTGCCTGTTTTACAGCTGACGGCAGAGTTGCGGTGGGTGATCTGGGAAAAGCACACCATACTTTTTTTCCTCGTCCTGCCAAATTCATAATTTTGAATGTGCAGAAGAAACCGTGTGGGCTCGTGCGCAGTCAAGATGGTCTAAAACCAGATTTGATTCTAGCTGGTCTCTATTGGGGATGGTGATGTGTTATCTCCCCACTACCCTACGCATAATTCAGCCCTTCGATGTAAGAGGAGGGAACCCCCCAGTTCTGCTCCCACTCACCCACTGCTTTGAAAAACTTTGCTCACCCGCTTTTAAACCAATGTGTTCGCTGACCTGAACAGCCTGAGGGATGGGACGTGTCTGAGACAACCGAAGGGAGGCTGGTGTGAGACAAAGCTAAGCCAATGGTATAAATCAGCATTGCTCACTTGACTTCAGAGAAGCTGCGCTGACTCTGTAGCAAGGGGTTACCTGTTTCAAGTTATTGTGTCAACCGTGTTAATTGCGTGTGTTTCTACCCTGGAAAAAAAGAAAAGGAAAGTCACCTGGTACGTACATATGTTTTACGGAGGGGTGAAAAATGTCTTTTTTTTTTTTCTTTCTAGTTGAAGTACTGGCTAAATACAATTTGAGGCAAATTTTATCTGAAAGCTGAGTGAACCCAGATATGTATTTTAGGCCCTCTCATGATAAGCTTGTTTTAGCAAATTCTTGGCATTTTTCCTTTCCTGGCGAAGGAAGGTATACCAACCTCGCCTTCCAAAGAGGAAGATGCTAATTCCTGCAGGCGCCCAGCCCCACGCTCGGCAGGGGAGTTGTGCTGCCTAACAGGCAGCAGTGCCGCCCCAGCTCTACTAACCTTTGAAAGAGAGATGGGCTGACCGCTGTCTCCTGGAAACTGTCAGGGTAATTATTAAAGAGCTAAAAATCAGTCCTTAATGGAAAGCTAGTTCACGCAGGCTTGAGAGACTTGACGCAGAAAGCAAAAGCTGGGAAGATTTCCCCTGCGTGTGTAAGCGGGATTTCCCTCAGCACATCACGGCATGGCTAAGGGAACAGTGGCATCTGGTGTTCACGCCGCTGTCTTGCAACCAAAGCTTCCCAGGTGGATGCTGGTAGGCTTGGCTGGGGCCACGGCAGGATTCGTTATCCATGTGCAGGTGTCTAGTGCAGGCGAAGGCACCTGTACAGGGCCGTAGGCATGATACGGGCCATACGGGACACCCGAGCACTTTTGAACGGCAGCCAGAGGTCCAGAGGGACGCTGGCAGCACGTTGAGTGAGAGAAACCCAAACCTTCTGCTTGCGAGTAGTGTGATTGCTCTCCTTGGGGAGTCAGTTCCCCTCACCCAGGGCCATGGTGGTGATGCGTACATCACCAGGAAACCTCTGACTTGGATGCTATTTAAGAGATTTATATGTTTTGTGGAAGCCTTATTCTGTATTTCTCGATGGAGACAAATTTCTTGCCTAATGAGTTGCCCTGGCGTGTTTGGTGCAGCAGCCTGTCCACTGGAAGGCCTGCAAAGCTAAGCCTGTGCTAGGACACCTCCGCAGTGTAACACCCAGTGGGTTTTACCATCTGAGCATCTCATCAGCTTAGTCTCATGGTCTCAGTTTGAGACCCAAAGTGGAGGAAGGTATATGTGTTGCCGAGACACTTTTCCCCAGCCAGTCTCTAATTTTGACTCAAAACCTGGAATGAGCTTCACTTTGGAGATGTTTGTGCTGCTTCTGCCATCTTTGTTCTTGCCCTTAGTCAGAACAGTCCCACCATGTCTTCTGCACACACACGGGCAACTACCTCTTTCCTCTATTAAAGCCTAAAAAGGTCTTTCAAGCGTCTCTGGCAGGACACTATTAATACGCAACTGAGCAATATTCAATACTGTGCTGGAAACATCAGTGCAACTGTGTGCCATATCTGGATTCCAGCTGGTGGGTCCTCTACGGAACATCACCAAGGTACAGAAAAAGGCTTACTTGGAGAAAAATTAAGTTGTTAACTTCTGTCAGTATGGGAAGCATGGATCTGAGGAAAACAAAACTTAGAGATGTGCATCTCCCTGGTCATTTCTATGCAAATTAGAAAAAAAAAATTATTGTCTTGATTTTCGGTAACTGAAATTCAGTGTGTCAGAGTCTTCCACCTCAGATGCGCATAGGACAGGGCGTTTCCTACCAAGATTACCAGAATGGCAAACTTGAGCTTGGACCTCTATGGAAGCACTTTCTGCTGGTTTCTGCAACTTTTCAAGTCGCAGATGTTTAAAAGTTCTACATCCTTATCCTTACCCAAAGGCTATTTTGCAGTATTTGCAGGTTCCCCCTTCAGCTAGTTTTAGCTGTGAGTATAGGGACTAAAATGACCTTTTTCTATTCAAGTAATACTGTGATCAGTACGTAATTTGCTGCACAGTCGTGTGAGCCTGGCTACTCGTCTCCGCCACCCAGAAGCGAGCACGTTCTGCTCTGAAGCTGACCTGATGCTTAGGTAGCACAGCTCTTTCAGAGATCCTAATTCTTGTTCCTACAAAGTTAAAACAAAATGCATTTTGTTGATGTCGGAAGTAACTAGTTTCACGGCACAGCTTTAATCCCCAGGTGCTAAAATTGGGGGTGATTCTGCAAGAGGGAGAGCTGGAACAGATTGCTTCCCAGCCATCCCCCATGAAGGAAGAGCACCATGTCATACCCCTTCTTCTCTCCCACAAGATTTAGGAGCTCACCAGCTGGTTTTACGCAGCATATGGCATTATAAAATGAAAGCTGTCGCCCTGTCCTTCACATTGCAGAAGTTTTGAGGCTTTAATAATGCTTTCCCGCAAGGATTGACCTTTGTGTGATGTTGCGTTGTTTGGCTTGGTGTTCCTAGGACTGCAGGATCTCTGTTTGGCAGCAGTTTGTTCAAATAAAAACGTTTAGCACAAGAACCGTCACGCACTAAAGTTTATTTTATATTAAAAAAATGGGAGGTTTTCCGAGGTGCAGCTGAACTTCTGCTAAAAAAATCAATGGGAATTGGGCCCTAACTCCAAATCCTACTGAAATCCCATTCAATTCCCCTCCTCTTCTATGAAGAGTTCAGTCTTAGGCTGGGAAATGACCCTAGTCTTGCAAGTCAACGGGCATGCTGTGTAAGCACGTGGAAAACAGGTCGCAGAAGTGTGCACTGTACAAATCCCTGAACCTTTTTACTATCAGCAGTCCAGATAAATGGTGTTGCCTGCGATTGGTTCCACTGAACCATTCCTTGCCAGGGTCATGGAGAGAGCCAAGAAACCTTCATCTTGCTTTCATAATGTGTTTTGTTTATTAAATTTGGTTTTCATTGATGTCCAGGGCTGACAAAAACATTTCCCAGGAAGACTGACAAACAGAAACAATTCATAAATATATATATATATATATAGATATATATATATGCACGTAGGTGTTTCAGACGCTGTAGGTATAAACAAATAAATGCTCTATATTGCTATTTTGGGAGGTCCTGTGTAACCAGCATTTTCAGCTGGCAATTAGCAGCAAATGTGTTAACCAGTGATGAACTTCCACTTATTTTTAAATTATCAAATCCAGTGTTTTAAAATTATTGCTCATTAGCAGACAAAAAACCAACAAGATATAAAGGATGTTCATTAAAAATCTTCAATCACAGCAGTGATTGTTTACTTTGACAGTACCTGCAGCTTTTTAGTGTTTTTTTTTTTAATGCAGTTAAGACTAAAACTTTCGGAAATGAATTAAGGTGTCGGATGTCCCATCTGAGGATATTAACAGGAGCCAAATTACCAGTAGGCACCAAATTGCGAGTAGGCCCGACCTTGGCACCTTCCTAAAATCTAACTTCAGATGGTAAACACCTTGGTATTGGCAAGGAGCATAGGGGCTCCCTGGCTCATGCTGGGGCGCTAGTGGCCAGAGAGGAGCTCCGTCACAATTTCTGCCCCTGGCAGCACCCCTGAATAAATAAGGATTATCTTCTGCCCTTCTTCCAGTGCAGCACTACCAGCGACACGGGGCACAGCACCCAACTTTATTAGCACTGCAAGGCTTTTGGTGCCTGGCATTAACTCCTCTCCCAGCTACAAACCTGTTTTCCGAATCTACCGGGAGAATGAGAGCTGGGACCACCTCCACCCTGGAGGGGCTGCAGTCAGCTGGAGGTGAGGAAGACAACCAGTGCATGGAGAAACGTCACAAAATCGTAGCCGAGTGAGGTATCTTCTTCCTTCCTGCGTGCTCCTAACTATGAAGGTGCTCCTAACTGTACCGGGGGAAGGTGGAAATACAGATCTCAATGTGGCATCTGCAACTAGAGACTTCCTGGCTTGGACAACTACTGGTAGCCACACTTTGGGTGGTGGGTCCCCCCTTGGCTAGGCACCGGTTCAGTGGCAGCCTCTCATGAGGACTATGTTAGTTCTTCCTTCTGCTGCTGGGAGTGCTTCCGGGTCAGTGTCCACCAGGACCCCCTTCCCACACCGCTCCACTCTCAGGGACGGTTGCGCTTGGCTCCCGCTGGCCCTCTCACTTCTCTGAAGGGAAACAAGAAATGGCGCTACTTGTGCTAACCCCTTGGCAGAGGAGTCAGACGCTAGGAGGGAAGGAAACTCGCCATCCGCGCCACGCCTGCAAGGCCAACTCCTCAGGGCATCACAGAGATGCATTGTGTTGCCTTCTGACTGTCATCCACTCTTTCCCCACTGGGTCTCTTGGGATACACCACACTGGCCATCTTGAAGAATTCATCTGCAGCATCAAGGGCTATAAGCCGATCCTGCCAAAGCAAAGGAGTTTTGCAGTCATTATCAGCTGCCTCAGTCAGTGGCACCTCCCTGTTCAACATCTTCCCTCCAAGGCAGCTCTCCTGATGGCTCTCGGGTGAAGTCAGGCATTAGTTCTTATCTTTTCCCCCTTCAGTCACCTAGCTGCAAGAGGACCCCATGGACAGGCCTAGAGTAACTCGAGGGACTGGACTGATGGTGCTACAGCATGGATATTTCCAAAAAAGCTCAACAGGTGAGCTATAAGTGCAATATCTGGCATGGAGGCTAGCATGCATGTGAGCTTGCTGCAATGCAGCTCACCTCCTCCTACTGCCTCCTTTAACCTCGCTTGCAGAGGTGGGGAGGAAGGCATGCTCCGGACTACTCACCACCACGAAAAGGTACCGCTCAGAAAGCTCCCAGCTGGTTGGGAAGATGTTTGTCTCTTCGGAGAGCTTTAGCAGGATCTCCCGGGCTTTGCCCATGTTCTGAGAATCACTGATAATGCTGAGTTTGGTTACCGATAATAGGGAGTCTGCTTCCTTCTGGAAACCTAGGGCAGAAATGGTCATCCCTGAGTCCTGCATGCTCTTTGACGTTCCTTATTCCCCTTCCACCTTTTGCTGCTTCTTTCCCTCCTTGTTAACACGAGCTAGTGTTTCCCTGAGGCAGCCCCCATGTCTGCAATTGGTGTAGGCATGAGCTTGCTGGTGAGGGGGAAAAAAAAAAGGCGTTAAAAAAAATTCAGCTAATTTTTTTTTTGCTAATTTTCCAATGAAGGGATGCTAACACTTGCCCCCCACCCCCTCTGTATGTTGGTTCAGCTCCTATATGCTCCTGATGTACCTTCAGCAAGTACGTTCAGGGTTGGTTGGGGGTCCTGAGGATCCCGGTGATTAGAGCTATATATTGTCAGCAGGTCTTGGGTCAAAGCGATAAAAAAATCTGCTGCAGTAATAAATACATGGATAATTGCTCCTGAAGCAGTCAGCATTTCCCATAGGAAGGGTATCCCGGTAAGGAAAGGGAGAGGAGAATATTAGGGGATGATCAGGAGATCTTTAACTCTATCATTAACTCTTCATTCAGCTCCAGGGAGCTGATGGCAAAACATCTTATCTAAAAACTCTTAGAGGGAAAGAACGGTGGTCTTATGATTACAGCACAGGTCTTGATAACCAAAGATACAGGGCTGCACATCTGGTTTTGCATCTGGTTTCACGAAGCCCATATGATCCCTGGCCTTGAGCTACCTCACCATCCTCTGCAATACAGGCTGGAGCAACTGTGGAGGTGAGGTAGAAGCCTATGTTTGTTAATGTAGGGTAACACACGTGAGGATGTTGAGTCATTGTGTTTGGTGTGGGGAGGCTACGTGAGCATCTTGACAAAGATGATCACCGGTCCCTAGTTACAAATGTATCCTGCCCTCCAGACCCTGGAGTGGCAGGTGGGGTGGGAGCACCCAAAATGCAAATCGCATCTGCTCCTAGTGATAATGTCCTTGAGCAGCCCCAAGCCAGGCAAGGACGCTCAAGTCGCACGTCCTCCTCTCACTAGCCACCAGCCACCTCCACAGCGTGACTCATGCGAGCCTTTCTGCCAACGGGCTGGCATCACGCGTGGCCACTACCTTTCCCTGGCAGAGAGCGTAGCACCCGCAGCCGGAGCTCGCTGCTTGCAGGAGAGAAAATAGCAGGCCTGGGAGGGCCCCTGTTGAGCATTTTCTGCAGGTGAAAGAATATTTTAAATTTACTTAGGAGCAAACAAAGTGGGTGGGTTGCCTCAGATCTGCTGGCACGAGCTAAGGAAGAAAAATGTCTATCTATGTTCAGATCTGAAAGGAATATTCATTCCTCCAAGTTTATCTTGTTTATAAAAATGCAGGGTGAATTCCCAGGTATCAATCTTCCCTTTTCTTTCTCCTCCACCAGTCTGGTTTTGCATAACTGTCTGAATCCTCAGCAATCATGAGACCTCTCCTTCAGCACAACTGCATGTGCCCATCCTGTGCCACTTTGTGTTCCACGAAAAAGGCATTTTTTGGTCCTCTAGCTTACCTAAATCTTCCAAAATGTGTTTCCACCTGCTTCTCACTTCTTTTCGGGTTTGTCGTAAGGTATAAATATCGTAGTTGAGCTTTTGCCATTCCTGCAAAGCAAAGGATAACAGACACTCAGTCATCTGCATGTGGTGGGGTCTCCGTTGCTTTTCTAGGAATCTGGACTTTTAGAAACGGAGCCAGAGTTAAACTGCTGATGTTGGCATTGAGGCATCAGCACGAAGGTCAACGGCCAGACTTCCGTTACTGCTGGAAGAAAGCACACTGACCACCGTAGAATATTTTAGCTTAATGTTTGGTGCGGCATCTCTGTATCTCCCTGGCATATACAGAACAAGTAACCTTCTTGGCAGCTCCACAGACTTTGATTTAGCTTGAAATCAGATGGCAGAATTTAGCTTATGAGAATTTAGCTGATGGCTTATGACCACAGTGGTCTCCTCGGTCAGAGGCAGGGAGGATATAGCACTGCAGCTCTGCTCTCTGTTGGAAATTATAACACCGTCCTTGTCCAGAGGACAACATAAACTTCCAAATGTGCACTTCAATTTCAGGCCTGCTCCTTTAGTCCAAAGCTCGTATGAGGTAAACAAACCTTGACATCCAAGTTAGCATCAAAAACTGAGGTTGTGAAGACACCTTATTTGACCTTTGCAGCTTGAGAAACCAAGACCATATATTAATAATTACCTTCTATCAACTATTGCAACACCTTGTTTGCATTCACTTGCAGTGAAAATGGCATGATGATGGCCCTTAGGAAATTAGAAGTTTGAAAAAAAGCTATTGCTATATCTGGGACAGGCATACGGTGGATTCTGCAAGCTGCTCAGCCCTCTGTTAGGCATTTAACCAGAATGGAGAGGATTTCAAAAGCACTTTAGAACAACAAAACTCGACTTTTTTAAAGGCTGGAGTACAGCCTTTGAGAAGAGAACAAGAGAAGAGGTATGCAACTAGATATTTGAGGTTTCAGTTGGAATCATTTGACATAGTAACTAGTCTTAGTGATTGCCTGTTCACGTAGTTAATGCCTCAGTTAACCATACAGTCTATATACTTGGACTTGACCTCAAGCTTTGTATGTGCATAATGGGGCACTGTCTATAGGGGAAGGTTTTGAGGTTCCTTATTAAAGTTATACCAATGCAAGTAAACATGTCTGTTTATACAAGTATACGTTCCTATGGGAACATACGTATTCTGGAATAAAAGCAGGAGCATTTTTGCAAGAATAGTTTAATAAATTTACACATGTAAGAAGATGCATTGATAGAAGTGTCCAGGCAGCGGGTTGTGCTGCTTGCAACATCACTGAAATACTTTCCCTGCGCGAACAATCTTAATTTCATTTCTGGGCAGCAGATTACAGAAATGTGTTCTTGTAGAATAAATAGGTGTTAATCTGTATCATCTCGCTGCGATCTTCCTACCGGACATGTTGGGTTCAAGCTGTGAAGAAGATCCAAGAGCATAGGCTATGCTTTAGAAATCCAGCTCGTCTCCTGACACGTGGTGCCTCAGAGAGTTTGCTTGCCCCATTTAGCCCTACTGATTTCTGGGGATGAGCCTACTGCCCGTTAGTGACCACCCGTCAGCCATCACGATTCAACCACGGCCCCATACAGCGTTACGCATCAGGATGTGAGTGGATTTGCAAATTCCATTTATGTTCTGTTCCATTTTGGGACATTTTTGTCCCAAAGAGCCTGAAATCCTGATTTTGAGAGATTTTTTTTTCTTAAGAAAAGGAACTCAGCGCACTCATGCTGGTCATGTTAGGCTAAGGAAAGTATTTAGTTCGGTGGAGTACATCACTGAACTGTATGACTCAATTCAAACCTGCTCTCCCAGGCAACAGCCAGGACCCTGTATGAGATCTGTACTTTCAGCATCCCAAAGGGATTTAGGCTGCGACCTCAACTGATATGTTTGTGTATGTTCCCACGTTTGTGAGAACCGTAAAACCAGGGGCCTGCATAAGCCTCCTGCAAATCATCGTTTGGATTTTAAGCAACCAATTTCCGTCAATACCTTAGCTCAGGGCACCCAGATGTGATTTGCCCCCTAACCTCCCCCCTATCTCATGTGGTAAAGAGCTAGAGGTTTTTGTTTTTAGCGTTTCTTTTGAACGCAGCCAACGCGCCAAGACTGCAGAGATTTAAATGACCTGCCTGTTTTCTGGTTGGTCAGCGACAGCTCCAGCCGCTCCTTTGAGATTACGATTTGGAAGAAAGCCGTCAGCAGGGTTAAGATACTTGTGAATTTAGGTCAGAGGTGCAGGGGAATTTGAGATCAGCGTGCAGCGGCTTGCTCCCAGCCGCACATCCGCCCAGCTTGGAGACAGCAAAACCCTTCCTTTTCAGCTTAGTGTCGGTGCTCACGGTGAGCTAGTTTCACTGACCGGCGGCGAGCTGCTCTCCTGACCACGTCGGTACTTGCAAACGGCTTTGCTGTTTGCACATAAGGGCACCTGACCACTAGCGCCGCGGATCAAAACGCCGTTTCGATCCTTAACCAGAAAAAGGGAGGAGGCAGTAACAAGTCTCTTCTCTCGTGACACAGGCTCGTGGTTAGGAAGTGAATTCCTTTCCGTGAAAAAGATTTTTTCCCCTTTATTTCTTTTTTTTTTTGTAATTGAAGAAAGCTTTGTGGGAAGTTTCTCCCAGCCTTGAAAATTTTAAACTTTTGGCAGCACTCCCTTGGAAACGTCTCAGCCTCCTCATGACCCCACAGCCTTAAGCAGAAAAGAGAGCAAACCAGTTTGGGCACGTTGCTGGGAAAATGAGCTGCGTGTCTCCAACCAGCTGCATAGATAAATCAGCGCTTTAATGGACACGACTGACACGTCCGTTTTGATTCCAGTGAGGGTTTATGGTGCTGACTTAGCAGGCTGAGGCGGTGGGGAGGATGATCGTGGTGCTCCAGGAGGAAGCCCTCACCCTCTTCTCTCCTGAACGTGGTGCTGGACGTTTCACCAGAGAAAGCTGGGAGGAGGAGTACATAGTGTCAGTACATCGTGTCAGTCATTGAGAAGCAACCAGAGACAACATCATGAAATCTGGGCAAAGACGGGCCAGTTTCTAAGAAGGGACATGCCACGTTCTCCATCAGCCTCAGAAGCCACCAAGTTTCCCTGGGTGGGACACCCTAAAAGCTGTGGGCAGGGGTCATCCTCCACGTCGCACTAATGAGGAACGAAGTAAGAGCATCTTCCCATCCTCAGAGTTATTCTAAAGAGGATCTCCCTGTAATAGCGGAGGAGGATCATGGGGCTGGGGTTAGCTCCGTGCTCGCTGCCACGCGGAGGGCACACACGAAGACTCGGTGTGCTGGACCCAGCGCTCACCCCCGCTCCAAAAGGGGCCTCTCCGCCTCCTCTCCTGCCTCGTTCGATGCCAGCTCTTCGGGACAGGCAAGGCTCCTCGCGTGCGGCCACCATCACAGATGTTCTTTGCCATCGGTTTTGCCCTTTTAAACCTAAACACCAGGGCACAATGTGTACCAGCAGGGTCTTGAGAAAAACCTTTGCGCATGAGTCAAAAACAGTTTTGGAACAGCAGAGGAAGAAGAGACCCAGCAAAATCACCTATGCAGTTAGGAAACTTTGAAAAACTCGGGAAAAGAGCGTCGGCATCTCTCCCCAGATGACAGCAAGTTCCTACGAGGCCAGGTAAGTGCTGAATTGACGCCCGCGTCCCCAGCAGGAGTTCAGTGCCATCCAGGTTTGCTTCCAAATCATGGAGCGGTAGCTCGTGTATGAACCAAATGTATTTCAGCCAGCTTGCGTATACCCTTGTGTACCTGCACCCGGTGCGTTATCTGGCATCACTTTAGTTCTGCAGTCTTCCAGGGAAAGATTTACCTGGAAAACTTCCCCAGGCTCGCTGGTGCGTATGCTAAGTCTGCAAGTGCCAAACGGAAGTGGAGAAATCCTAGGCATTAAATATAAGCCAGGCTGCACAGAACTGAAATCGGGGGTGGGGGTGTGGGGGGGGAAATGTGCCAAAGAGAACAGGCAAGCACTGTCCAATTTTTCCTCTCTGCTCATATGGAAATTTCCTAATTGGGAGGTAGTTTTCTCTGTGTTGCCAAAGCAATCCTCTAGCAAAGTGCTTTCCATTATGCCCTTGAAAGTAATTTGTATCACCGTTCTGTTCAAGAGTTATTTAGGAAATTAGGTCAAAACACAGTTACTGGGAACAGACTGCAAAATACCAGTCCAGCGATGCTCCTCACTGAGCTCCAGGGCTGACCCAGTTTGAAGTAGCCGAGCAGCACAAACTCTAGATCCACCTTCATACGTTGAACCTTCTTTCCGCACCCTAGCTCAGCACAATCCTGAATTCGATTCAGTTTCAAGGGAGGTTTTCAGGAGCTCACAGATTTTTTTTTGCAGACCTTTGGAGGTCTGGGCCTTGGTGGATCACTGGTTTATTTATTTGCCCAAGACTTTGGGAGACCCAGCACAGCTCAGCCTCTCTGACCGGCATCCACAACCCCGGGCAAATCTCATCACTTCTGTATGCCTCAGCATGGCCATGTTGCAATATTGAGCTTCTCTGTAATGTATTTAAAAACAAAAAAACACCTGGGGGAGAGCATGAAAAAATAGAAGAATAGGCCCTGTCAGCCTGTTACTGGACCTGCCAGGAGGATCCTGCCAGCACAGTTCTGTTAGCCTGGCCCCTAGCAGAGATGTTAACATTTGAGGCTTGCCAGAGCTGTAATAGTCCCCCGTTTTCCCCTATAAAACACTTTTCTCCCCACTAGGAGGGTACATGCCAGAGCAGCGACTTGGCTGTATCTGTGCAGGATCTCAAACAACGGCTTGCTTTCCTCGAGCTCCTCCACTCACTTCCAGAAGATCTGGGGGTTTTACCTTCCACCACCGACAGGTTTGACAGCGCTGCAGGGCAGGAGCCATCCTGCAGGAAAAAACAGGTTTTTTCCATATTTGCAATAGTGACCCAAACTTTAAAGAGCTTGGAGCACTGCTTTGATCTCCTAAGGTTACATTAGTTTTACCAGCGTCCTTAAGCCTGCCCTTCAGCTACAGCTTTTCTGGTTCTCTCTCCCCACACTCTTCCTCATGCTTTTTCTTCTTAAGGTGCATCCGAGCACATTGCACTCACCGCCCAACGACAGAGAAAAGCATGTCGTTGCAAGTCGTTCAGTCCTCCCCTAGGACTGCAGCCATTCACCAGGCTCCTCGCGTGGACCCATTGGCCCCCAGGCATAACCCACCTATCTGGAGGCCCCTCCAAGCTCAGCATCTCATGTGAGCCACTGCAGGACCCAGCAACAGAGCTGGACACCTCCAGCTGGAGATTTGTCCTGCCTGTCTCAGACTAAACGTCCCCAGTTTTAGGAGGCTCCAGTGAACCTCAGCTTAGGTACCTATTGCACAGTGGCTTTTGCAATCGCAGGGTGCTCCGGCTGACTTCTCCAAGCCCAGCATTGCTATTAGCAATCACTCCAAGCAAAGGGCATCCAGCAGGACGAGCAAGTGTGCAGGAAATGGGCGCACCCAAGAAGTCACGGTCCCTGCCTTGAAGAGCTCGCTGCCCTGGTTCAACGAGAAGCAGGGTGGAGCAACCCCGGCCAGCCTTACATGAGCTACCATCACCCCAAGCCTGAGCCGGAGCTGCCACGTTTCCAGGAGCAGGGCAGTCCCAAGAGGCCGGGGGAAGGAAACTGCTCTGCGTGGATTTGGTGTGGGGCCGGGGAATTGGGTTCTGCCCCATTACCCGCTCCTTCTTCTACCAAAAAGGACAGGAGGGAAGAAGTGAAATATTGTATGCACCAGACAGGGAAAAAAGCATCTCGTGGATAATGCAGAGGGCGCCGGGCTGCACTCCTGGAGATATTCCCCGCTCTTGCTGCACGTCCTCCGGCAAATCACATCATTTTCCCATGCCTCAAACACCAAACGGTGTGACCGCAGGCGAGCTGCTCTGTCCAGGCGCATCGCCAGACTTCCTGCTGGCAGCACCCGGCCTTCGCGAACGCCGCTCAGCTCGCTTCCTTGATAGCGATCCGCAGCCCAGGCCTGAGCTTGGAACCAGGTCGTTTCCAGCAAAGAAACTGTAGGATCTTGCTCATGTTATAGGGAAGAGTATGAGGGAGGAAAACATATTTTTTCATCAATTCATCAGTGCTGTTATTCAAAATTCCTGGCATCGTTGCCCAAAAGGTACGACTGTACGTCGGTTATTCTGCTGCAATACCTGGTGGGGACAGGGCTCTCTCTTGTTCCCCCGCAGGCTGGACATAGTCACCGGTGCATCCTGGCCCACCGCTTCTCCTAGCCTGGCTCACAGCGCCACTACCATAATAATAATTTAATAATAATAAAAAAAAAGAAGAAAAAAAAAAGCATACAGGAACGCAGGAGTGGGTTAGCCAGATTAAGGACAACACAACTGCCTGGAGGCAAAGGTGGGGTCATGCAGATACCAAACCCATGACACAGGATTACCTGCTCCTTGGCATCCTCACAAAACCCTGTCCTAGACAGGGTTAGGCGATAACGGGGTGCAATGGTGCAGCATATAATAAGCACACGGCACGCTGCCACTTCTGCATTAAATCAAGGACTGGAAATAGAGGGACTAGTTTTCCCTCCCGTATTATTTTAAGCTAAAAAAGGACCTACGGCTTTATAACACCGTGCGCTGCATAAATAACAATGCAGTCCTCCTCCGTGCCCGGCGCGGGGGGACATCCCCTCTTCTGCCGCATCCGCACGCTCTCCCCGCGGCCCCTCCTGGCCGGCGCTGTATCCGCTCCCCCGGGAGCAGGAACCGAGCCGCTCCCCACAGCCGATTACGGCTTTCACCGGTGCCGTTTTGCAATGGGACTTTTTTTTCCCCTCTCATTAGCTGCAGAGGGTGAAGCAGACTGGCCTAAGTTTTAAAACGCTCATTGGCGTAAGGGCAGATTTCTGCGCCTGGGACTGGGTGCAGGAAAGTTAGGTTTTTCAGGCCAAATAAGCACAAAAAGGGCTGAAATTTGTGCTGTCTGTTGTAAACACCGGCGTTAATTCTACCCCCGCCCCAGAAAGAAAAAAAAAAAAAAATTGCATTGCCTCGTTTTGACTTTTAAAAATTTTAATTTTTTGTCTCAGCTCGGCCGCTGGAGATGAAGCCTCCCAGTGAAAACCGAGCGAGCTGCTGCTTTCAGATGAAACGGGCTGGCTTTCCGATCCTGCGGACGTGAAACACGAAGCCTCCGGGTTTTGCGGAAAGCACTTTGGAGTCTTAAACCGCAATCGGAAAAGAGGGGAAGTGGGGGGGTGGGGGGGTGGAAAAATGTGTCACTGCTTTCCTTAGTCCGTGCCTAATCCTCCAGAGGCCACTGGAATCTCCTTTGCACAGGGTGGCTGCAAAAAGCCCCGCTTATATAACAGCAGTGATTTTTTTTCCCCCCGCTTCTGCGCCAGTTCTCCTGGCCTCGATAATTAACCCTGGGAGCAACCAGAGGAGCTGTTGACTTGACTGACGTGCCAGGAGAGCGGCAGCTCGGCTGGTGGCACTGGTGCTGCCCAGCCAGCAGGACCGAGGGCAACCGCGGGCCAGGCGAAAGTGCAAGGCCACAAACAGAGAAACACGGGACCAAAAAAATAGCAGATAGGACCTGCTGTCTACACTGTCCATGTTTGGGTTTTTTTTTTTCCCTTCCGTCTGCTCCCAGGGAGTGACTGCCCACAAGTGCTGGGTCTCTCTAGTGGCTTAAAAGACGGCTGAAGGACCTCATGAGCATGTTGGAGCTAGTGTTTGACTATGCAAAATAAGTCTTTTTCTCACTCCGTTTTATCCTGTATTTACTGCAGCAGCCTCCTCCTTACCTCCGAGTCTGTGTCCAGCTGGTTCCTGACCACGATCATGTTGTAGAGCACGCGGTCGTCGTCCGCCTCGGTGTGGGTCACGTCGTGGGGGGTGCTCCACAGGTTCTGCTCCTCGTCCCGCGCCAGCGTGGCCCCGAAGGAGGCGTACGGGTTGTTGTTGCTGCAGAGAGGGAGGGCAAACGTGAGGCAGGGCCCGCCGGCGGACGGTGCCGTCCCATTGTCTGGTCTCCTTGTACCTTCCCACCCATCAGGCCCCTTTGAAAGCGCCCACCTCACCCTCTCTTGAGCTTAATGGGAAAACAGTTTTAATCAACTTAGACTAGGAAATCCCTGCAGCTTTCTGGAGCGTGGCAGTCTGGAGGGCGTTTTCTTTCCGCCTTTGTAGCCGTGCCAAGATCCCACCAGGAGGATGCGTCCACGTGGAGACTTCTGTGCACACAAGGTTACGCCGTGAATGCCGAGCAAGGGGATAGATGCATGCAGAGCATCTCCATTGCCTCTTGGCCAAAGGAGCAGCTTCTACCCATCTTCCTCTCAAAGTCATTGCGGATGAACAGTATTTTATTGTGGAGAAAGGAAGAGAACACAGGAATTTGCACTGGAACACCAGAAAACACTTCATCATCGGGAGGTGCCCAGAGAGGTAGTGGAGTCTCCATTCTTGGAGATATCCAAAACCCAACTGGACTTGGTCCTGGCAGCCTGCTCTAGGTGACCCTGGTTGAGCAGGACCAGATGATCTCCAGAGGTCCCTCCAACCGCAGCGATTCTGTGCCTGTGTTTTCTCCGCAGCAGCCCAAACCCTGCTGAATCAAACAGCAAATCTGCACCCGGGAAGCCCCATCCCAGTGGCTTCCCACCTAAGAGGCAGAGCCAGGGCACTGAACAGCGCGGGGGAGTAGGGCGACGGGCAGACAGGACTTTTAGCCAAGCACTGCCAAAAATCCTGGAATTGTGGGTCCACGTCCCACCCACTCAGACCCCAGGTTTGTTCTGGGGATGGAAACATCCTCAGTCTGCTTGTGAACTCCTGCATTTACTTGCTTAATGGTTAGCAAAACGGCATGGTCTTCTGAAAAGGCTGTTCCTCATCAAGGCAAGGAGCTTTTCTGCGCACTGATGGTGGGTCTCTTTTATGGCTGTATATTACTACTGGGCTGCTGTGTTTTTTCTTCCTTTTTTCTTCTTTTTTTTTTCTTCTTTTTTTTTTAAATAGGGTTACTTAATTCTGCTGGGATAACTTTCAGCACAGTATTTTCATAGTACTTACACATTTCTAATCAAGATGTGCAGATGTTTTAAAGAGAAATACTTCAAGACTTACATAATAGTATCGTCAACCACCCTACGGTAATTCCTGCTCAGTTCCTGTTAGAACAGACCAATATTTATTCTATTTGCTTTCCCAAACCCTTTGTTTTTGTAAGAACTCTCTCCAGTGAAACCTCAGATAACACTGCGGGCGGTTTATCGGTGATGGCACAACCAGTGCAAAAGAGGCTAAGAGGAGCTCCAGCGCACAGACAAAACGGAAAAATCATTCACATCAGCGCTCCTGCAGAAAAGTTAATTAGACTCTCAATAAACCAAAAAACCTGAGCAACAGGTAATGAGGGGGAAGATAATCTCTTGCCATCTCTCATTAAGGACAAGCAAAAGAACGTAACGTGGAGGGCGTGGGTGGCACAACTCAGCGTTTCTACGCCGGAGCCAGCACGGGTTCAGTCCAACCTCATCCCCTTCCTCCTTCCCACTCTCCAGCTCCCCAGCACGGCGCAGCCACGGGCTTCCCCACAGACACGACTGGGCTGGAGGCAGCAAGAGGCCGACGCGGATGGCACGGAGGGACGTTCCTGGGATGCTAGGTAGCTTCGTTTCCGAGCGGACAAGCCATGGCGCAAGGCGTGAAGCACCTTACCAGGGACACGGGGAGGAGCAGAGCCCAGGTCCCCTGAACGCACCCTCGGCGGCGGCTGCAGAGGAGAGGCAGCCACAACGAAATCGCTCTGCACGCGAAATCCCTCGCGCTGGCTGCCAGCGGGCTCCTCGAACGCCAACCCCCTGCGCGAGCGTCCTCCTGGAAATCCCCAGCAGTGCCGAAAGTGGTTTTCCACCCATGAGCTGCGGGCGGCCAGGGATTTCTGCCAGCAGACCCAGGGAAAAGGCTCGCGGGAGCAGGCTTGCTCTCCGCCAGGTTGCATTCCCTTACGAGGACCAGCAGCCCAAAGGAGCCAGCAAATCCAAAAAAGCCTCGAGAATGACTGAGGGCAGCACGTGGTGCAA
Organism: Struthio camelus; assembly: GCF_040807025.1. Classification (NCBI taxonomy): domain Eukaryota; kingdom Metazoa; phylum Chordata; class Aves; order Struthioniformes; family Struthionidae; genus Struthio; species Struthio camelus. The sequence goes on along the minus strand of NC_090947.1, from coordinate 4,783,479 downwards.
TGCACCGCTCTGCCAACAGCGAGCATCCCCGGAGGCCTCGATGCCTCCAAGCAGCATGGAAAAGGAAGAAACGGCACGGGGGAGAACGGCACATCAAGGGCAGCCTGCCTTGCCAGGTGCAATAGTCACAGTGGGGCCAAAGGCAACTTGGAGTGCTTCATGCTCCCTTTCTCTAGCCAGAAAATGCTGAGCATCAATGCTTCGTAAAGAAGCTTCTGCTCCAGGGGGCTTTCAATCCAGATTAAACATGTTTCAGAATTCAGAGCCCAAATTCTCTGCTTATTTGCAGCCCGAGAACACCATCCACGTGAGGAGTCACCTCTCCCGTTTCTCCTAAGGCAAGAGATCACCAGGCGCGCCCTTTGCGTCGTGCTGCCATAGCCTAACTCCCGGACGTCGGTCAGACGTGATGCTAGCACTGTCCTAGTGCTGCTACTACTCCTTGTCTCTGCTCTGCACAAAGCACTGGCTGCTCTCACTCATCTCATCATAGCTTAGAGTCAGACTTGAATACATTCGGGTAATATACATGCCTAAAAATACACGTACTATCTCCCCATCATTGCTTCGTTCTTTGAAACGTCACGTTTCTTACCCTGGAACCGTTCGGTTTGGGCAGAACGAGGGGAAAATCTTGGAAGTCAACATTTACGTAGTTAAACCGGGAATCGCAGTTCCCAGAGAAGTAAAACTCAGCTGAAAGATCTGCATTTCCCAACAAGTCCTTCATTTTAAACAACACACCAATACCAAATAAGCAAATTACTGCAAGCCTGCTCTTGCAAGATCCCCACCTTGCCGTAAAACCCCAAAGCCTCCTCTCCTGTAACAAGGTAATCACTAGGTTATTAGATTAATTACGGTGACACACTTACGCGATAGCAAGTAGCCCAGTAGTTTTACCGGCTTTCCTACTTAAAGCCAGCATTAATTGGATTGTCTTTTAAAGGCATGTCACTAAAGAAAGGTGCCCCTTGCCGTCCGCTCGCAGCCTGATAGGGAACGGACACTTCCTAAGACCGTAAAACAATAAGCAGCTCATACCTCTCCACACCTGCGCTTAACTCTTATTAGGTTAATACAAATTTCCTGGGCTGGAGGCCCCATGATCAGGATTATCTGGTTATTATTGAGGACTTCTTTCACAGCATGAAATCAGGGCGTTGCAATCCCTGCCGCTGGCTCCCTCTAGTAGGGCATCATGGTTTGGGTGCAAGGTGGTGGTGGTGGGGGGGGGTCTGCACCTCCCGGGAGTCTGGCCATCCGCTGCCACCTCGGCACTACCGAATAAACGCTCCGCCGTCCTGGGGACCAAAACTCCTCCCGTCCGGTCCCGCAGCACCTCTCTTTGCATCCCGGGCGCTCCTGCACGCCGGGAGCCTTCATGCAAGGCCACGTTGGGGAAGCACCCTCCATCACACTACGTCGGCAATCGACCGATGCAAACCAAGGCACCGAGCGGCACTTTTTTTCCTGTCTTGCCTAACACACGCTCGCCGGCGCGCGCTGTTAAGTCATCCCGCTGACTTGGACGGATGTACTTGCAACGTGCAAAACCCACTTGCGTGTTTGCACAGCTCCCAGTTCTTACATGGATGGCTTAGGAGAGGTCTTAGTCTTTTCACATGAGCAAAGCCCACAGCCGGCAGGCTCCGCACCTAGGGCAGGTGCGACGGAGAAGTGCGAAAACAGCACTGGGAATTAGAGGCCCGCGACCCGCACTCTCCCCCGCCACCCCGGGGCCCTGGCCAAATCAAGCCGCAGCCGAAGACGGATTTGCACCGGCAGCTGGTGCATAAACCTGCCGCTCCAGCCGTCGCGGGCCCTGAACGGCTCGAAAAAGCGCACAAAGCGGGGAAATTCAAGGGATGCAGCGCATCCAGGGGCCGGAGCCGCATCCCGCACCCACCTCAGCAGAGGCTCCTTCTCGGGCGCCGCAGCCTCGCCGCCGCCGCAGCAGCCGCAGCAGCAGGCGCTCAGCGAGCGCAGCCAGGCCCCCAGCCCCATGGGCCGCCGCTCCACCACCACCGCCGCCTCCACTCCGCCGCCGGGGAGGCGGCGCATCCCGGGCCCCCGCCTGCCGCTGCCTGCCCCGAGGCGGGGCGGGAGGCGGCGCCGAGCAGGGCCTCCTGCATCCTTCCTCCGGCTGGTTTCCAGCAGGACGGCAGCTGGCGCTGCACCCAAGTGCAGCGCCTGCCGCATCCTGCTCTCCCCTCCGTCTTGAGCGGCGGCCGGCTTGCAGCGCTGCGCCCTGAAGCACAGCGCGGGGCGAGAGCCGCAGCCTTCCCCCGAGCAGTATCCGCGTGCAGGATCGCAGCTTGCACTGGAACTTAGTGCAAGGGCTCCTGCGTCCTTCCAGCCAGTTTCCAGCAGGGTTCACTTGCAGGGTTGCACCTTGCCATTTAATTCAGTGCAAGGGCTCCTGCATCCTTCCAGCCAGTTTCCAGCAGGGCCCCCTTTGTAGGGTTGCACCCTGCCATTTAGTTCAGTGCAAGGGCTCCTGCATCCTTCCAGCCAGTTTCCAGCAGGGCTCACTTGCAGGGTTGCACCCTGCCATTTAATTCAGTGCAAGGGCTCCTGCATCCTTCCAGCCAGTTTCAGCCAGGGTCCACTTGCAGGATCTCACCATGCAGTACAATTCAGTGCAAGGTCTGCATCCTTCCCACCCCAACCAATTTGCAGCGGGGCCCGCTTGCAGGATCGCAGCTTGTGCTGTAACTCAGTGCAAGGTCTCCTGCATCCTTCCCCAACTCCTGTCCAGCAGGGCTTACTTGTGGGGTTGCACCTTACCATTTCATGCGGCACAGGAGCTCCTGCATCCTCCTCCCAACCAGTTTCAGCTGAGGCGGGTTTGCAAGGTCTCACTGTGCAATATAACTCAGTGCAAGATTCCCAAGGCCCTTAGCTGCCATGGTTGGGTAATATTTGGAGTGACGTGGTTACCTCAGATATGAATTGCTTTTTGAGGGAGCTGTATTTACTGTATGTTCACCAGGTAACCTATGGTTTGTCTGTAAAAAGTCGTTATGGCATGATTATGCCCGATTGTACAGGCAAATGACAGTGAAATGCACAGGGGTAACAGCCTGCGCTTGCCTTCTTCAAGCCCGGGGAGCTGTTGTGGCCTCAAACAGGGCTGGATGCGACCTTTGGAGCAGGATGGAGGAAAGTCAACGCGGAGGGGAGCTGGGCCATGCTGAGCGCACGGCTGAGACTGGCGCGGTGAGTATTCCTGCCACGTATATATCTCAGACCGCAAGGAAGGGGGCAAAGCTTGAGTAGCGTGAATTAAGATGGTCTTGGGCCTCATTTAATTGACACAGCTTATGTCCCCGAGTCTTGATTGCATTTCCAAACACCCATCCAACATCAGGCGGCCGCCCAAAGCAATCACGCTAAGTGCAGCTGGCCGTGGGTGCCGTGAAAAGTAATTTAGTTTTAGCACAGCCGCTTCCTGAGACCATTTAATTTTTTGCTTATCCCAGCAGATACCGCATCTGCTGCATTTCTCTTCCCTATTCGCAACGCGTCTCCGAAGGCGCTGGTGCAGCTTTTCGGGGGTTGCCTGTGCCCGGCCTTTCTCTAGGGCTATGGCACATGAGCCACGCTCCCTGCCCGCCGCGCTGCCTTCCAGGCGTCCCCCTGCTCCTGCCCACACGCGCTCACGGTTACTCTCCCTTTGCTTGTCTTGCACACCATCGGTTAGGTTGGGTCCATGTTGTAGTGAGTGACAAGTTGGGAGCGTGTCACCAGCTCGGGGAGAGTTTGTTGCTTATTTGCTATTGCAGTTTGGTCTGGATTGTTTCCATAGTCCTGTGGCATTTTTTTTCTCCCGCTGCCTGCAATCAGCGGTGGTTAGAAATCAACCTCAGGAGGAGCTAGCTGAGCTGCATGAACGTTGCAACCGTCAAATGCAAACGGTGGGAGGATAAGCAGTGGCTTTCCCTATGCTCTCTGCTCTCCAATTCAGTTTCCCCCAAGGGAGACAGCATGACGGAAATCTCCGGGCACCCGAGGAACCTGAAACACAACAGCTGGAGTTCGAGGTACATGTACGTGCTGCTACTCAGGTGATGCACGAGGCTTTATTCTTGCAGATCTCAACCTACTGACTACGCGCAGGTGTCTAACCTTAGCCTTCACAGAGCACTGATGCTCTCCAAAGAGCACTGGAGCCCAAGACTCCTTTGTCTCTCGCTGAGCTCTGGTTTGCTCTCAGGTGTCTAAAAATAAACATTTCTGGCAAGGAGATGTAAAGCCCAGCTGCCAAAGTACGGATGGGCCAGGAGACGCGAAGGAGCCCTTCTTGCAGTCTGTGCTTGTCCGCTTTTCCTTCGCGCATCCAGCTCTCTCTCCAAGTTGCTGCATTGGGATTTATGGACAGAGACAACATCTTTTAGTGAGGATTTCTAGCCGTGAAAGCTGACAGCACAGCAAACCTGCAGAGTTTTCCATGAACCCAGATAAGAGAGATGTTACATGCACAGCCTGCACGCTGCTCGGCTTCATCGGAAACCAGACTTGCCCAAAGACATGGAAATAACTGTTTAATACTTTCGCATCAGACACCTTTGTTGCAAGGGACCACTCTTGGCCCGAACCAAACTCGGCAAAGAGGGCTGAAATGCTGGATTATGGTGCTGTGAATAAGATTTAGTACGTTCGGGTCTGTGCAAGGCCATTAGCGACGCAGGCGTAATGAAAGAGCATCTTCTGGGCCTCTCTGCAGCACGAAGGCACAAAACGGCTGTGCAGGGGAGCAAATGCATAGACAGAGTAGGGGTGAAAGTACTGCGTTGGAAACCTAATCCTGAGAGTGACTTATCCCACTGGGAAATAGAGACGGCAAGCCGAGCACTCTATTTTGGGCAGGGAGTAATCTCAGTGAACTGCAAAAATTCAGTCATTTCAATTACAAAGGAATTCAAGAAAATGAAAAGCTGTTCATGACGCCTTCATAAGCCAAAAAAAAAAAAAAAGACATTAGAAGAGATGGAAGGAAAGGAGGAGTTTTAGGTCCTGGGCTGGGAGCAGGAAATCTTGGCGTGCTCCCTGCCTCTGCCCCAGCGCCTCATGTGACTTTTCAATTTAATTTCGTCAGTCAACCCCGTGAGCCCTTTTCCCATCTTCCTTAATTGAAAGGTCAAATCGCCAGAGATAGATTTGTTGCTTATTATTTCCCGACGACCCTGGCGCTGGGGCTTTTACCTCGGCCAGGGCTTTTCGAGCCTCCACGTACCGCACATAAATCATTCGTAGGGAATGACTTATAGCCGCACGAGCTCAGCAGAGGGGCAGGATTGCAAAGCCAAGGGCTTTCCGCCTCTGCAGACTTCCTCCCCACCTTGGGCAGCTTGCCGGCCCTCTGCGGGCCTCTTTTTTTTTTTTTCCAGCCTTTGGTGGACTCAAGCATGAGAACAACCATGAGAAGTGAAGGAGATCCAGCTATTGTCCGTCATAGAAACACCACCCAACTTGAGGCATTTTCAGATGCCTTTTCCTTTTCGTTGCGATAATAAAACTTGCTCGTTTCTTCTCAGTCGGAGAACAAACAGAAGAAAGTCTCCCAAGAGCTGAAGCCTTCCCGGGGGTCTTCAAAGCAAATCATTTTCTTCATAAAGGTAAGTGAAATACTGCCAGCTTCTTCACAACTGTTGTAAATAACCCAGACTATATATCTACAAATGCGGCTTCAGGGAGTAGCATGCCTGGCCTGTTTTGCCCAGTCCCTCTCTCTGGGGTCCCGTTACATCTTTACCTCACCGATAACTTCGTGATGGACGACCCATCGGGAAGGACGCATTACGCCATATTTATTTGCTCACAGGGAGCAAGAGCCTCTCCTAGGGTCAGTGGTTACAGTCCCTGCTGGCCTTTTTCACTCCTAGTCATAATTATCGTTTAAATATGTGTCCTCTGGACTCCAAGATTGCCAGGTAAGAAGGAGGTAAGTGTCTGCCCCCTCCTGGATCAATATCCTTGTGCCATGGAGGTTGGCCAAAGCCCAGGAGGAATTTGCCCTCAAGGGAAAACATGACCCGTCTCACAGAGCACGATATTAAAGCAAGCCACTGGAGAAAGCTCATGCTGAGGTGTCCGAGGGGAACAAGATTCGGCACCGATTCAAGTGCCACTTGTGCATAGTTTGCTGAGCCCTGGCTTTCTGCCCACTCCAGCAGTGCACTGCATCTGGCCAGTGCGGACCTCCTTCAGGTGCTGTGCACCTTCCTGGCATCTTGGCTTCGAGTGTAGTGGGAGGTAATTAAGAGGTGTCCCTCTCCATCTGTGTCTAGGACAGGCTGCAACAAAACTCAAATAGTATCCAAACGTACCCAGCTAGGGCTGGCATGTTTCCTCAAATTCCTCCAGATCGGTGCAGGAAGGTGACCCACGCTGAGTGTTTTCTCAGGACAGTCTAAGGGTGTTATTCCTCACAGAGAAGGTGGAGAACTGGACCCTCCAAGCAAGAGATGTTGTAATTGTTTTAGTACTTGGGGAACTCTACAATTTTGAGACCCTCCAAAAAGACATAACTCAGGGTTCGAGCTCAGTGGTAGCGTCCTATGGGCAGAGTTGTGTAGGTCAGATGATAATAATCTATAAACACTTTTAATAGCTCTTCTTTCTATCTATATAGATTGATGTGAATAGACTTTTTCATGGTACAGAAGCTGGAACGGAGGCAGCAGCTTCAGCGAAGACGCAGTGGTGCGAGCCTGGCATAGCCTGGAGGTGAGTCAGACTCTCTGGCTTCACAACAGAGGGTTATCATTAGGGGAAGATTAAAAGTCACATCGCTGGCAAGAAGAGAAAACTGATTATGGTTTTTAAAATGGGCCAGTCAGAAAGCTGAGCGGCCCAGAGCTGTGGTGCACGGGCTGAAAATACAGTCACAGACAAAATGAATGAGAATTAGCCTTCTGTTTCAGAAATACACATAGTTAATTAGAAGGCAGCTCTCAGTTTTATCACGAGCCTTTCTTCGCTGCAGGAGAAGATGACTAGGAGTTCTCATAATGGAATTAGCAAAGATTTTTCTGCCAGAATGTTATTGCTGGGGAAGATGTAAACACAATTACAGAACGAGACCGGCTCGGGGAGGCGACAAGGTGTCAGTTTATACAAGCGCAGCAGGAAAACTGACAGGAGTCTCATTTAGATTTTTTTTCCCCAAAACTAGAATTTTTTTCCCCAAAAAATTCTTTCAGAGAGAGATGCATTTTGCAATGGGGGGGGAAAAAAAAAAATCTCCCTGGCCCTGCTCTGACTCACCCCAAGGAAATGCAAGAAGCCGGCCAGGCGGGGAGCACTGCTGCGTATCCGCACTTCTGCAGGGCGATAAGGACAGGGAGTGGGCTGGTGCCGACAGCGGCGGTGGATAAGCATCCGGAAGGGTTCAAAAGCACTTAAGGCGGCCAGGCGACACCTGGGCACAGTTCTCCTCTTCCCCTTGGGCTTGCTGGGTGAGCTTGCGCGGTGCCAGCTCGCCTCCGGGGTGCAGTTGTGCTCCAGGAGCTGCTGCTGCTGAGCCAGGTTGCAGGAACGACCCCGGGGGCCGAAGAGGGCAACCCTCCCCCCAATGCGACATGTTGCTCAGTTGGGCAAATCCACCCCCCCAAGGCCCATTCCCGGTGGTGGCGGCTCGACTTCTCCCAGCAGCTGCGCCTGGGATGGAGAGGGTGCAAGCCAGGAGCATGGCTCGCAAAGCTCCTGGTGCCACTTGTTTTGGTCGCTGGTTTGAAGTCCTAGTGAATGAAGTGGCTCTGAAAGGGGTACAGAGCCCAGGAGCAGTGGCTTTACTTTTGTCTGCCTCTTCTGCATTCCTCTCAGTGCACAAAATAAACTGCATTTGCCATGGCTCCTGGTGTCATCGCTGTTCTGTGCTTTTCTGCGGGTATCTCTCTGATACTGGTTCAAAGTTTTTTGACTCAAAGTGGGTGTCAGAGAAGGTGTCCTCTGGGCCTTGCCATGAAGGGAAAGAGCAACATGAGACAACCCTTGGTTTTCGTTCCTGGCTGTAGTGATACCTCAGCGAACATCACCACCATGAGATCATCTGGCTGGGCAGGTCCATACCTGATCCTCCCCTCTGCCTGTCTGTACATATGTGTACCTACTTTTCCAAGGGACCTGGAGGTCCCTCACACATGGTCTGCCTTGAGGAGCAAGCCTTGCTCTTGGAGGACCGAGATTCAGAGGTCAACGGTAGTAGTGACTGCCAAAACATTAAAGGAGCCATTGGCTTGCATCGAACGCCAGCTCCCATGGTTTGGGAGGACTCCTGTTCACGTTGGCAAGTCATGCATTGATCCTGAAATATGGATGTGTACCCTGCAGCCAGCCTGGGTTGATCTGAAATGTCAGTGTGGAGAGCTGAGGAAGCCACCGCAGAAGCACAGAGGCGAGTATCTTTCAAAGTGCTCAAAGTAAAGACATGGTTGCCTCACAGGCCAGGTTTGCTGTTGGCATATCAAGGGCCTAAACTCCTTGGACAAGGAGCACTTTGTAGGGGTGGGGGCACATGTGGAAACAAGCTATCCTAATAAATGTATGTTTGCCTTTTGGGAGGGGAATAGCTGACTCACTCCAGCAGGGAGCCTAGAAATAAACCAACAAGCAAGCGCTCTGGACAACTTGGAGTGCGTCCTACATGCAATTTAATGAACAATGCTGCTGATTTAGGAAGAGGTCTGGAGACACCATGAGCTTTATGATCGCTAATCTGGAAGTGTTTCACCCCTGGTTAAAGCTAGGGTTGAGGTATGGGTCAGGAGGTGGGAATTCAATGTTTCAAAACCTCCGTTTGGTGTTGGGTCCAAATCAGCTCAGTTCGGTGTTGGTGGTTCAGGTTTCAGCGTCCTGCAGCATTCAGATGAGGCCTGGTGTCTTCAAAACATGTTACAGCACAATATTTTTAGGGCAGGAATCTATCTCTTGGCCATAAGTGAGCTTAGGGTTTAGTTTATTGATGCTGTTTGGAAAAGCAAAGCTTTGAAAGCCCAGTTTGCCCCTGGATTTTGCAAAGCCGCCAAGTCAGGCAGAGAGGCAGAGTCAACAGGCCTCTGTGGCTCCACGTTGCGGAAGGTGCCGCTCCAGAAGCGAGCAAGTGTTGAGGGCTGTCTATAGGTTATGTTCTCCTTTTCTGCGTTAAGGTTAGGGTTTGGAAGCCTATTGATTCGGGATTCCCTGTGGGGAAGCCCACAGGGCCCGTAGCATTTGGGCAGGTGGGAGGACCCCAAGGTACTTCCATATTCCTTAAAGCCCTCGACCTTAATGAGAAGGCTGGTAGCAATGGTGGACAGTCTCTGATACTCTGAAATACCGCAGAAATTCCTGAATACTCTGAAATTCCTGCTCTGAGCAGAAATGCAGCTAAAATTAGGGAATACAGAAACCAGAGAAACTGAACGCTTGCTGGATTTTGCAAAATACAGAGCATCATGAGAACAGGGTGGTCTTTGGTGCTTGTGTTATATTTTCTCTTGGTGTAGAGATGTGTCCCCTGGTATAATTAAGGCTAACCTTTCCCTTGCATTCTCGTGGAGCACACAGAGGCATGCTTTAGGTATAAATACGGTTAGAATCAAGATTTAGCTATCTGAGATGGAGGAGCCCATTCTTACCCTAGGCTGCAGGTCCATTAGCTAAGGAAAAAAAAAAAAAATCTGATTTCTCTTTTCTTGAGAGCCGCAGTTGAACCAAGGTCACTTGTTGAACTCTGCAGATTCAGTTCTTGTTGGTGCTATTGGAAGGAACGCACAGGGAAAACCTGAAAAAATAGATAGCAGCAAGGAGGTGCCGCAATCCTCACACTGAGAGGACCAGGTGATCAAAATGGAGAGTCTTTTTCCCCTGGCATACACCTGTGATCGGGGGATTTTGCAGGATGCTTTGGGCTCTTTGCTGAGCTGCTCTGCAGCAGGTGGCCCAAATGAAAGTACTAAAAACACTCACCCACTAACCTCAACACAGGTCTCGATTCAGCAAAGCACTTCAAGGTGGCCCTCATCTTCAGCCCCAGCATAAGTTCTGCTGACTTACCAAAGCCCTTAAAATTAACAGGGGCTTAAAAGCCTTGTTAATTAGCATAGATTCACAAGTGTTGTGCAAAAGGCAAAGTGGAGCAAGAGTGTTCAGGTGGACCATGGCTCTGCTGGAGTCAGCTGCTAATAAGCATTAGTCCCACAATTGCCGGCACAGAATGGCAAAGCCCTGACTCATATCAGGGGAGGATCTTCACCTAATTCCTGAAATATCGGTGTTGTTTGCTCTTAGTGTTGGCACTTGGTTGTGAGGGCTCTGGCTGTGTTTCCCCTCCTTGTGCTGGGCAACGGGAGGGGATTTGCTGCACAGCAGGACCTCTGTAAGTCCAGATTTTGGATCCTGTGGAGTTTGACTCCTGTTCTCTTGCTAGGTTGTAGCATCTGTGTCTGATCTGCTCTGCTTTCAGAGCAGAGGGGCTGCCAAGCCCACCCCTGTTTTTTGGGTGATTTGAAAGCTATCTCTGATTAATAACAGCAGTAACTGTTCAAAGGAAAGGAGTCAGCTTTCACGCTCCAGAGCCTGCCATGAGACAAACTCTCTAGCAGCTGCCTTCATGTTTTTGGAGACCCCATGCCAGTGCAAGCCTCGAGCAGAGAGCTGATGTCTGCCTGAGCTCTGGCTGCGCGCGGTGATGCTGTAAGTGCTGGCTGGGTTAGCACAGAGCACTGCGCAGCCGCCAGCCTCCCAGATGAACACAGCTCCACAGTTGCTCTAGAGGGAGCAATTTGCTGTTTGAATCCGGGAAACTCGCTGTTTTCAAGGGGATGCTGACTCCTTAACCCTTCTTTGCACTGAAAGGACCTGAATTTTTCTTTTTTTTTTTTTTTTTAATTTTTTGGAAGGAGCCACATGGCATGTGGCGGTTGGGTGCAAGTTGGGGCCAAGCCTGGGCCGTGGTGGCAGCGTGCAGGGCCAGCCCGGGGCCGTAGGGCAGGCCTGCGTGGGGAAGAGCCGTGCGGGCCGGCTGTGGGTGGGCAGTGCGGCGCTGAAGGGTGGCGCTTGTTTGCTTGCTTTCTCCCTTGTCCCTTCCAGGCCCCGCGGTGGCCCCTGAACACCTGCAAGCGTGCCTGAGCTAGCAGCGGGCCCCGGAGCTGCACGCAAGGTGGTGGCAGGAGCTGCCGGCGTTGTGAGTATCGCTGGGCGCGGAGGCGGCGGGTCCCCGCTGCGGGGACGTGGCCAGCAGCGGCAAAGAGATGCTGCTGGTGTGAGGGTCTCGGAGGCGGTGGGGTGGCCCAGCTGCTTGGAGAAGACCTCCCCAAGCGCCTTTCCTCCCCAGCAGGCTTCAGCCGCATGAGCTAGGGCTGATATTCCCTGCTGTTAATATTTTAATCCTGAGCTAGCTAACCCGCTTCCTATTTTGGCTCCTGCAGCGCAGGATGTGCGAGTAATATATACTCGCGTGTCACTCGAGGCTCTTCCCATTGGTTATATCCTCTTATCCAACTCATTCGCCGCGTCTCCGTGAGTGTGAGGGTGCTGTGGGTGACCATAAAACATGGCCGAGAACATTTCCGGCAGATTTTCCAGATCCTGGAGCTGCCGTTGTCATGGGAAATGCCTGCTTGGTTGCTGAGATAAACAGGATAGAGAGATGCTTCCAGTGTAAGATGTTATCTTACTAAAAAGAGATGGACCAGGAACTGCTGGCCCTGAGTTTGATGGACCCCTGCCTGGATGGACCATGTGATTTCTTTTTTTTGTTTGTTTTTTTTTGTTTTTTAACAGATAGGGGAGGGATTAAATTCCTAAGTAAGCAGAGTAGGGTTGTGCACTCTGTATGCATGTGAAAGCAACGTCCACGTGAGTTTTCCTGCTGTTAGTTTAGGATGTGTCCTGCCCCCCCCCCCGCCCCACCACCACCACTCTGCCAGGTCCTATAAAGTTACTGGCACTCCAGCTGTGATGGTGGTGGCTTTTTGGTTTTTTTTGGCTTCTCCCTTTCCCTCTCCAGGGGGGAAAAAAAATAGGAGAAAGGAGAGGAAGCATTTAAAATACTAGCGAGTTTTTCCTTCTCAAATGCTGCCGCTCCACTTCTGCACGCAGCTTGTTCTTGCAGTCCAGGTACTGGGAAAGCAAAGTGCACTTTCTCATGCTGTGCCGTGAGTGCAAAGTCTTCCTGTAATGCCCTTCCAATGTTACACTTTAACAATGGATCTGCCCGGTGGGAGGAACCTGGACATATAGCTAGTGTGACCAACCAGGCGGACTTCCTCCTCGCAGGTGCCAAGTCCCTCAAGCATGGCCACGCAGCTGTTTGAAGGGAAAGGACATGCAGCGGTCTATCAGAAATACAGGTTTGCTCCTGGCAAAGAACTGCAGCAAACCATCCTCTCCTACCTGAAGGAAAAGGTAAGCGGTCTTGCCAGATTTTGGGGGAAGATGAGGTTTCCTTACCCCCGCTGGGGATGTTGGCTTGGGCGGTACCGCAGGGAGAAATAATTAAGCAGGACACCCTGGTGATGACTGGGGTGGTGGAAAATATGGGCATCCGAGAGCCTTTCTGCAGGATATACTGTAATCTCCCTGCTTCAGAGGACAAACACCATCGAACTGGTAGTGGACGTGGGCTGCGGGTCAGGACAAGGCACTCGCTTCCTGGCAGAGCATTTCAAGAAGGTGGTGGGATCGGACATCAGCGAAGCTCAGATCCAAGAGGCCAGGGATGCGCCCTCCCTTCCCAACGTGTCTTACCTGTAAGTGTCGTGCACGGAAAATTCAGGTCCTTGCGCAAAAGCGGTGCTTTGCAAGTGGGGCTGGTGCCGGCTGGTGCTCTGCTAATAGGACAGCAAGGGAAATTATTTCTGAGCAGAGCTCCTTCTTACACATCTCATGCAGAAAGTGTCTCACTTCTGTCTGGGGAAGGTGACGGCGATTCCTAGTGTGAACATGCATTATCCAAGACTTAGAGTAGCTGTGGCCCTATATCCTGGGCAGAGAGTTGGGTCAAACTCCAGAAAAAGTCCACTGGCTTCATGTCCTGCTTACTAATTTCAGTATTAAATGTTGCTTTTTCTCCTTCTCCCTTCCAGTGTGTGCCCTGCAGAGGAGCTGCCATTTGAAGATGGCTCAGTGGACCTCCTTACTTCATTTACAGCCGCTCACTGGTTTGATATTGAGAAGTTCATGAAAGAAGCAAATCGTGTTGTCAAGCCGCGTGGTTGTGTGGCTCTTAGCACCTACACCGTGGACATGAGTCTGCGCTATGGAAACTGCTCCGAAAAGCTGACGCAGATCTTCAGAGAGGTGAGGCAGTGAAACCTAAACCTCAGATCTGGGCAGGGAGGAACATACAGCAGCTACTTAGCTGTAGAGAGGAGAAGCAACGGGCTCAGGGATGTGAGGAGAGGCTCAAGAACAGCTGTTGCCTGCATCCATCTGCTCCTCACCTTTATCCTGCTCATGACTGAGGACAGGGCAGCCACTGCTGCATGTCCTTTGGCTTTGGTTTCACTGGAAGATAGAGAACAATCTGATGGAGGGTATCTTCAAGGAGACTTTTCCTGTAGCCCTGATCACTGTGAAAATAATGCAAAATAGAAGCTGTTTTAAAATAGTCACTTTTTTGTGACGTTTCTTGTCCAAGTGTATTTTAGCAACTCATCAGAAAGAGACTTTGTTATGAATAACAGTGTAGGGAGGAGGACAGGAGCCTATAAAATAGTATCCTAAGATCTTGATGCTGCACAAAACCATGGTGAATTTTAAATACGGGGGGGTAGAGTGAGTGTGTGTGTGCGCCTCAGATGTGCATTAGGGCCAAGAAAGCCTGAGTTTAGAAGTGAAGGCTGAGAGCTTTAAGTGGTTTTGTTTTTAATCTCTTCTCTTTTTCCAGACCAGGGACGTGATTTTTAAGTACTCGCATAGTAGAGTAAAGCACGTCTTGGAAGACTACAAAGAGATATTTGAGGCCTTGCCATTTCAAGACAAGAAGAGGTGAGAAAGTTCTAGGTGTAGCACCACGAGTGGAGAGAGGGGAAGAGGCGAGGAGGAGAGCACGTTGACAAAGGGGGATCAGGAATGTGTCAGGGGTGACTAGACCACCTGTTAGCTGGTACCTGCTGGCTTCTCCAGCAGCTTATCCATTATAGCTGCTGACTCATCAAATACCATAATTGCTAGAGGTCCAAGAGATGGCATCATCTGATTATGTCATGAGTTTTAGTCACCAGCACCTTAGTCTGTGGTCATCCTTATTCCGCTGCCTTTGAGATCTAATTTGCCAATGCTCCTTTCTTCTTCTGCTTCCTTTCTAGAATCACTGACATCTTTGATAAAATTCCTATGACAGTTGCTGGTGTGGTTGGTTACTTTGAGTCTGTCTCTCCATATCAAGTTTACATGAAGAATGAGCCTGAAGCTGCAAAAACTCTCCTCCAAGAAACTGAAAAGAGGTAAAAACTGCCTAGGAAAATAAGCAGCACGTGGAAGAGCCCCTCTTATGTACTGAATGAAGAGAGAGGCCACCATGAGCCCTTCAAAACTAGAAGTGACCGTTACAGTAACGCATTCGCTCCTTCCCTTCAGTTCTGGATGGATAGTTGGCAGAGACTTTAAACATCAGATCCTCAGCTGCTCACAGCACTATTAACCTCAGTTTAAGTCAGTCGAGTTAGTCCATGTAGCTGGACGGCGTTCTTGCTCTGGTGCAACCATCTCAGTTTCATATCATAGGTCTCTGAGATGCGAGGCTGAGAAACTTAATTGATTAGCAAAAGGAAAAAAACAAACAAACAAAAAAACCCCAAAACCTTGATTGCTTCCATAACTGATATGTGGTGCTATTTCAGCCATAGGGCCTTCTACAAAGCAAGCAAGGGAAGGGCAGGCATCCCTAGGGCACGTTAATCTGTTTACAGAGCAGAACAACCCTTGTGCATAGGCCATTAGATGCAACGCTGCCTCCTGCATCTCTGATCAAACTCTCGGTGCTTTGGAGGAGCTTTAGGTAGAGCAGGTCCATCTCTGGCTGCGAATGTCATTCCACATCTTATGGGAGCAGGATCTGGCTGGACATAGTGAGACCCATCCTCTGCTTCTTGTTTCAGGTTCCTGGACACGATGGGAGTTTCCTCTCGGGAAACCCCGCTGGAGTTCTGGGTAAGGCACGTCTGCATCCTAGGGTACAAGGGACCGTGAAAGGAAAACCCTTCACCTTCGGCTGGTTGAAGGAGATAATAGCCTGATTGCAACCACTCATATTCCTTGGGAAAGATTGGTGCTTTTTTTTTTTCTTTTTTGTGATTAAAATTTTAATCTTCTGTGGAAAGTAGACATGGGTGTAATGTCTGCTCTTAGTCCATAGCAGCCTTTCTGTGGTGCCTGCTTGAAGAGACAGCCTTGTCCTGCCCAGTACTGCCACTGGAAGCCACCAGTTTCAGATTGTGCTAGGGCTGAGTGTCACAACTGTAGCTGAGAAACTCACTGATTTTCTTGCACAATTAAAAAAAAAAAAAAGTTGAAAAATAAAGCTGTGTCTAGTTCCTTTTTAACAGAGGCTGGGTAGCACCTTCTGGCTTAAAATAATCACGCTTCATGGCCATCGTTCACCCTGGGACCTCACTGCCCTTTCGCTTTACGAAGTAGGCAGGTATTAGTGTGCATCTCTGCAGAAAGTGAGGGAAAAGCCAGTTTCAGCGTTGTGCTGGCCAATATCCCGAATAATTACGCTTCCTTCTTACCCTAGTGTGCTGGCACCCTGCAGCTTTACAGAAAGTCTCACCCCAGGCACAAACACTGTAGTGGTGACATCTGCTTCAGTGCAGACCTCATCTAGTCAACCAAATTACAGGAATAAGGATAGTTTTGGGGGTGAATATTGTGGATATATGGTTCTCAGTGTTATGACTGATGCTAGAGACGGGTGCTTACCAGCAAGATGCATAAGACCGCAACACTTGCGTGAGCATCAGCTGTAACTTTGTCAGTAAAGGGGAGATATCGATGTTAGACTGGGCGCCTTTCTTGTGAGAGCATGTTGGCATCATGCTGGTAAGGTACAGGATGGCAATGGGGCTAAGACCCAGCTTGACGCACATATTTACATGCTTGGTGCACCAGCCCATGCACTGCATTATCTTCCATCCGCTCCGCGAGCTCGAGATAACAGCTGCGTTTCAGCGAGGGGCAAACAGAGGCAGGCAAGGCCTTTCAAAGCCAGGAGCAAATTGGTGCAGGTCATCTCCTGTTTGCTTTTGAGAGATTTGTAGTTGAGGCCCAGCCTCTGCAGGTACACTTCCCTTTCCTGTAAGTCCTACCTTGGACGAGAAGGCTGCCACGGTGAGGGCTGGCCAGGGCTGTGTGGTCATCCTCTTAGAGCTGATTAGTTCGTTGCATCATTGAAGAAACCAGACTTGCTGCCTCTGCCCCTCAGACCTATGTTCCTCGGGGGCATGTGGGATTCTTTCCCCCAGGAAAAGAGGAGATGGGGCATCAGCCATGTCTTCAGAGGCTGAGCAGCCTCTGCCAGCCTGCTTCCCCTGTTGAGGACGACATGAGTGAGATTGGGGTGGCCCAAGTCCATAGAAGAAGCAGAGGGAGGGTGGTGGGGGCTGGAAGCTTTGCAGATGCCTTCATGGGTGAGGACACAGCTGGTGGCTTGTCATCTCCTGAGGGAGCACTAGAGGTCTCTGCCTGCCCATGATTACTCTGGGTGAAGCAGCCTGGCCTAAAAGGAGCCGCTTGCCCAGGCTAAGGGAAGTCCCCCTCTTCCCGAAGCAAGGAAGCGTGCGGGCCGTAACGCCAGGCGTTGCATGGTAAAGCTGGCCAGGGGCAGCCCCCGCCGCTTTGCTCCCGCCCAGCGCTCGCGATGGGGCAAACCAAGCTGGAAGCGCGCTTGCCACCGGTTGCAGACGCTGAACGGTGGGAAAGCGCTGCAGGCTCGAGCCGGCTGCGCCTCACAGTGTTGCTGGCCTCTAACACGCCAGCTTGCGTCCTGGACTTACCCCTTTGGTAGACTCCGCACGGGTGTGGTGTTTCCATCCTCGGCCCAAAGTCTGCCGTGGGATAGCTCTGCGTTGGTCGCTCTCTGTAGGCTGGACCATCCTGCCACCGGGGCTGCCTGCAGCCTCCACAGCCCATCGCCGGCTCCCGGAGACCTTGGGGTGGGCTCCCATGCATGGCCCACATCGCACCAATGACCCAGGGACTGGTTTGGTTCTGGAGGGATGTGAGGGTGGGGTTTTTTTTGCATTTTTTTTTCCTTTTCTTTCTTTTTTTTCCCTCTCCATTATTTTTTTTTTCTTTTTGGCATCTTGAGGTGACCTGCTCAAGCGGCGGTGACGAAGTGATCTTGGCTCATCCTTGCCGTGACGGCTGGGCTTGCGGCCAAAGCCTTTACGTCCGCCCAAGCCCAGCGTTTCCCAGCTGCTCGCGTGGTGCCGCGAACGCCCGCTGGATGCCGGATGAGTCACCAGGGATTGCCTCGGCTCCGGCTTGGGTAGCGAACCCCCCGCCTCTGCCACCAGCCCTGCCCGCTTTCACTTTCCTTTCCGCATCCTGGATCTCCTGCACCCTTGGCATTTCTTGCTCCGGGGTGGTGGAAAAGGAGACCCTGAGGTCCCAAAACGCCCTCCTGGAGAAAAGAAGAGCTCAGCAGGGTGCAGCGGGAGGGTACGATGCCGCCCACCGGGACGGCACAGCTGATGCAGCGAAAAGGCTTAGCAAACCCCCCCCCCCCAAGTGCTTTCTGCACAAGAGCCGACGCGCAAGGCACTGGCTGCACCTTCTCCGGCCACGCCGCCCGCCAGGTCCCGGCGGCCTCCGAGGCGGTGGCCAGCCAGGTGCCGACACGACGGCTGGCGAGGATACGTCCAGCCGGGGAGAAACCTTTGCCGGGGGTCAGCTCGGCACCGGCGGGTCAGGATCGGGCTGGTGGAGAGCCAGGTGCAAACATCTGGCTGGGATACCCGGGCAGTTTGCAGCCCTTGCGGCGGCCGGACCCAACTCCCCGCGTCGAGGGGGACCGCGCGGCGTCGCGCCGCTCGGGCTGAGCTCGCCCCGGCACGGCCCTCGCTGAAAGGGGCCGAAAGATTGATTTATTTTTGTTTTTGGGTTTTTTTCTTTTCCCCCTAGCCGGGGAGGATTTCGCCGAGTTCGTTACGGGCGCTGCGTCTCGCTCGCGTGCCCACGGCGCGGCCGCTTGCGCCTTTTCTTCTCGCGCTTGACGGGAACGAGCTGCCCCGCGTTTAAAAAAAAAAAAAAACCACTCTTCTCCGAAATCTGTGCGCCGCTGCCTCGAACTAAGCCCCGAGCGAAGGAAACCGGCCCCCGCCTTGCGGCCTCGGGTTTTATTTAATTACTGATGTTTTGAGGGTGCCTCGCGCGCGGGAGCCGGCGGCGGCAGCAGCGGCAGCAGCAGCAGCAGCAGCAGCAGCAGCAGCAGCAGCAGCAGCACACCTGCGCGCCGCGCCGGCCGCGCCTGCCGGCCCCGGGATTCCCTCCGCCGCTTTCGCTTTCCCGTTTCCAGACGCAGGGCGCCCGGTGGATTTTCCTCACCACCCGAAAGCGCCAGCCTGTTTCGCTCTGCTCCTCGCCGGCGGGCCGTATAAAAAGCGGGTAGGATGGGGCAGAGCGCGGAGGCAACCCGAGCAGCGCCGCGAGCCAGCTGCCACGCGCCTAGGTAAGCCCGGAGCCGCCTCCGTCCCCGCGTGCTTGCTTTTTTTTTTTTTTTTAATTATTATTATTTCTTTGGCTGATTTTAATTACTATTATTTGTTGGCTGATGTCCGCAGTCCCCACTTCAGTTTGCCTAGGCGAAAATGCGACGCGCCGGATGCCGAGCGCTGCTGCTGCTGCTGCTGGCCCTGGCGGGCAGCCTGGCGGGCGCCTTTCCCCGGGACGCCCCGCGGAGGGGCTGCGGCCTCTCCAAGTACCGCTTCCTCCTGCCCTCCGAGCTGAAGGCCGTCCGAAAAATGAAGGAGCAGTTTGTGAGTATCGACCGCCTGGGGTTGGGGGGTTTTTTTTGTTTTTTTTTGTTTTATTTTTTTTGGGGGGGGGGTCGGCTCGGGGGCCTCGCCAGTGCGACCCGCGTGGCGCGCCGGCCCCTCCAAACTCACCTTTCGCGAGGCGCCGTTCGGTTTTGGTTTTTCTTTTTTTTTTTTTTAAAGCCGCCTCTCTCTCTCCCCTTTGCGCGCTCCCAGGAGGTGACCATGCTGCTGTCGGACCGAAAATGCAACGCCAGGCTTTTCCACCGCAAATGGAGCACGGCAGAGCTGTCGGTAAGGAGAGGACAAAAAAATATTAAAAAAAAAAAAAAAAGGGCTATCCAAAGGGGCTACCGCCTCTCCAGCTCGCGCCTCCCAGCCGCCGGTCCCCGCCGCCGGCAGCTTGCGCAGCCTGGGGAAGAGCGAATCAGTTCTCCGGGGCTGACGGAGATGCTGCCGCCCGCAGGTGCCCGACCGCGTCGTGCTGGCGGAGGCCGAGCTGGACCTCGTCACGGCCGTCCTGGGGCGCCTGGAGGAGCCCGGCCTGGCCGAGACCCACCCGCGGCCGCTGGCTTTCCTCGCCCAAGCCCGGGAAGACCTGCGGGGCTGCGTGAGTATCCTCCCACCCTCCCCAAAAAACCCATCTCCCTGGGACCCGGCGCTGCCCGCCGCGGCCTCACCGAGGCTCTCGCTTTGCAGCTGGCCGGCGAGGCTCCCGCGCATCAGCCCTCCGGGAAGCTGCGCCACTGGCTGCACAAGCTGGAAACGGCCAAGAAAGAGGTAAGCGGGCTCACCCGTTTGCCGGGGGGGGGACGACGCTTCGCGCGGTGGCACCGTCCCCGTCGTAACCGTCCCTTTCTCGCCACCGCAGGAGAGCGCCGGCTGCCTGGAGGCCTCCGCCATCCTCCACCTCTTCCAAGTGCTCAGTGACCTGAAGTGCGCGGCCCTCCGCGAGCAGTGCTCCTCGCCCCCGCCGGCCGTTATTTAAGTGTTCCGGGGCGTTTTCTTTTATTTTTTAAATTATGGATTTTTTTTTTTTTTGTAATCAACTATTTATGGATGCCTTAGGAAGGCGTGAAGACGCGCAGCTCCTGAAAGACGTTGCTCAGCAGGAATGAGCAACCTCCCGTCTTGGGTGTCTCTGTTTTGCTGGGTTTCAAAACACAGACTTTTTTTTTTTTTTTCATGAAAAGCTATTTTTGTACCTGCTATTTATTGTGGACTGTATCATGGGGTTTTGCACGTATAGGTAAATTAACTTTTGTACGCTATTTATTATGAGAAAGAAAATAAAGACAGCACTCTGACGCAGTACCATTGTGTTTTCACTGCATTTCGTTATGATATCGTCACTTCAGAAGAGATGAATTTGGAGGGGGAGGCAGGGGAGGAAAGCAATGTGAATTTTGAGGGGCTGGAAAACTGGCAAAACCCCTGGATGCCTCTAAGCAAGGGTGGGAAGGTGCTGATCAAAGCCCCGGGGCCACCTGAGCCGCATGAACCTGGGGGAGGCCACAGCCTAAAACGACGATTGCAAGGAGGTCTGAGAAAACTGCACCAGAAGGCCTTTGGGTTTGGCCATGTCGGGAGCTTTAAGAAGAGCTGTGAGCGATACAGCCATCAAAAAACGAGGTCTGAAAGAGCAGGGTGCAAGGCGAGGGGTGCACGAAGGCTATTCACGGTGCAAACATCCCGCCAAACCACGGCAAGGCACTGGGAGCCCAAACAGCTCAAGGCTTTGGCCGCAGGAAGGAGAGGAACGTAGCGAAGGCGCTCGAGGCTGGGACATCCCCTTTGGAGAGCTGTCGGGTACAAGGCCCACAGCAGCCTTGCTCATGTCCTGTGTTTATTCTTGCAAAAAAATAAAATAAAATAAAATAACGGCAGTGCTAGTTGAAAAACACCTAGCTGGAGCACAGCCGCTAGCAAAACCTGAGCCAAGACTGCTAGCCGTCACGGTCAGGCCACCTTTCCCGGCAGGTGTGGAGAGCAGGTGCTGAGGCCTGACAAACTCAGACCACTCAGCGCTGATGATGGAGAAGGTAAAAGGATTCCTCAAGTATTCACTTACGGGCAGGTGCCTGCAGGTTTCCAGACTTGGAGCTGGAGCAATTCCCTTGTGTGAGCAGGCGATCCGTCACGGGGAGGAGGAACGCACACCTTGAAGGGAAAAGGAAGCTGCTGAAAATATTTGAATAGGTAGGGAGAGATGCAGGGCTGTCCTGGAGGCCTCTTTCCTCTACTGCTGGCTTTCTTTTGAATTTACTAGACTTTGGCTTGCCCGCTGAATGAGTGTTTTTCACGGGCTCCCATCTGCTAAGAACGAGCTCCTTCAGGAGCTCCAGGCTCAAGAGAAAGAGCAGAAGAAGACTTGACTCCTCCTGAAACCACTTCCGTGCATCTCGACTCCTGAAATCGCCCTTTAAATCTGCTCCGTTGTTTTCAGGCTGTGGGAGACGGGAGGCAGCAGCAGAGGCACCGCCGTTGCCTGGCTGCAGGCTCAGGGAGAACGAGAAGGTCTTTTTGTGCACGGGGGCGTTTCTCCACGGAGACCTCTCTGAGCACGTGCTACCCTGAAGCCCGAAACATTGGGGAAGAGGCATCCACACGTGATGCGGAGTGGCTTCTCTTTGGCAGGCAGAAACTAGAGGCTGGGAAGTCAGGCTCCTTGGGAAGTAAATGCAATGACTTTTATGGACCAGCCTTGTCCCAGCTGCTGGCGGAGCTGCTGCCACCTGATGTTACAAACTACCCCAAAGGCAATTAAAAACACACCTGCCAGTTTTGAAGCCTAAAAGGCTGGGAGCCACGAAGGCTGGGGTGAAGAGCATAGCTGTGAGAAATGCTTCTCTTCATGGCCTACGCGTAGCCAATGTTGATGGGGGAGGAAGGCTGTTTTTCAAAAGATTTCTGGCAGAAGTGCTACACTGTAACGTCCAAATGAGATACAGCTTGGGAGAGTACCATCTGAGGAGGGCACAGTGGGTTTTTGCACCACCAAAAATAGCAGTATTTATTAAATCCTGCCCTAATTGAGGTCGCTACTGAGCCTTTATGAACCCACAGGTGCCACAAAATGGTCTGGGAGGCAGCTGTGAGCGTCTGGGAGGCAGGCACGGGGCTAAGAGCTTGGTGTGCCCTTCGGCGAGGAAATCCTGCCAAAGCCCCAAAGGGTTGAAAGCTGCTTTGTGGCTCCAAGCGGACCAGCTTTAAGGAACCAGGTACTTCCCTTACCGGTTTGCGTTGGCTCCCTGGCGTCAGAAAAACTATTGCAGTAATGAAACTCGGGGCTGGGGAAAAGCAGATTTGAGCAGGGCTAGTCGGCTGCTGTGCCAAGCCATCTGCCCTGGCTCGGCGCATTGCCTTGAGGTCACTGCTGTGATGGAGAGCGTTTGCTGCGGACAAGGAGAGAGGTGCACTCTTCTGCATTAGCTTTAGTTAAGATAAAGAAATAAAGGCAGCCTGCCCTGTTTTTGCTGGTTGAATTAGAGTGATTTCCCAGAGCAGGGTGGGGGGAAATTGAAAATCAAGCTCGGTATCTACTCCAGTCCAGTCGAGGCTTGGCCCGACTGGGAAATTGCAGGCATCTCGTGCCAGCACTGCTGTGGCTCATCCCAAAGCAGGGACCGGTGGGAAGGGATGGATGTGCCTGCATGAACCTTCTTGTGAGTTTTGGGCATCCTCCCAGAGGATGGGGCAGGCTGTTGTCCTGGACCAGGAGCAAAAGGCAAAATGTGGTTAGGGTGAGGAAGAGTGGCAAAATGAAGTAGGCCACGGGTCTTTCCCTTGAGAGACACTCGGTGGATATTCATTGCCCATCCTCTGCACGCCGGCTTGTCTAAGCCTATCTCTCCTCACAGCCCCAGGGCCTGGGAGATGTCCGCTGAACCAAGCACTGGCCACGCTGCTGGTCCATAGTTCCCGTACTCACCTTGATCTCTGGCCCCCGGTGCAAAAGAAACCTAAAATGGTGGGTAGACAGCTGTACGTCCATTTGACAGCGGGGGGGGGGGGGGGGGCTTCATGGGCTGGGAAGTGACATTGATGAGTCAGGAAAGCAGCAAGGTAGAAGAAGCAGTTGGAAAAGGAAGGTCTTACAGGTGTAACTCACAGGAAGGTCTTACCAAGCCACATGCTGGCTAAAATGGAGTTTGGGATTTGTGGCACCACAGAGAAAACAGCAATGCTGGGGAGGAGGCTGAACTACCGCTCCGGGAAATGTGATGGCAATGCTAGGGGAGAAGCCAGCTCTTGGCGGGAGGATGTGTCCTCTCCACTGAAGGGGGCGCAACATCTCGTTTCAGGGGTGATCTTGGCTCCCTTTCTGTGACTTGTGGGCAGATGGTGCCAAAATTTAGTTTGCATTGGGCCTCAGTCCTCCCATATCAGGCTCAGAGGGCTTCTCACATCAGGGCATTGAGGGCTCAGGCTTTGCAAGGAGGGAAAAGTTGTGGTGGTGGGAGTTTGGGCTGAAGGCTGCCTCTCGAGCCACTCTGGCTGCCTCTGCCCTGGAGCGGACGGCAGAGCCTTCAGCCAGCCCTGGCTTAGGGCAGCAGCAGTCCTGCGCTTCCTAAGGGGGTGTGTGTGTGGGGGGGTCTCTTTAGCAGTCGCCAACACAAATGCAGATTTATACTGACAGAACTTGATTTTTGAAGAGGGAGAGATTTCTCTCTTTCTCTTTTACTCTGTTTTTTCCTCCCCACGAAAATCCTGCAGGATTTAAAGTCCTCGAATCCCACAGGACATGAATTGGATAAAGCTCTGTGGGACTTGGCAAGTGTCTGGTCACGCTCCCTGAAATCCTGTCCCAACGCCTATCAGAAACAGCAGTAACTGAGATAAGACAAGGCAGTAAAATTAACTGACTGCCATTCTTTTCCATCAATATTTTTGTGCCACTTCCAGCATCACCTAAATATCCTGGTCCAGCTAAGATGTAGTGCTGAGATCTGCTGTTTGTCTCTTCAAGAACTGTGTATGCAATGCAGTTTTGGTTTTGGTAGAGATTTTTTTTTTTCATGCATGCATGTAGCTTTGCTTCTATTGAGCGAGCAGGGTAAAGGTTTACCAAATTAAAGAAAAGGCAAATAAATTTGTGATGGCCTTTACTTCTCACGGGAGTTTGTCTCTGAGCCTGAGAAAACTCAAGTTTTTCTCTGCACCAGCCTCCAGTGGTTACAACTCTGCAGCTTCCCAGGGGACACGCCTAACACGTGCCAGGTAACATTACCGTTGGCAAATCAACAAAGCTGACAGCCGAATTTCATTGACGGATCATGTTATCCATTTCCACATCATAAACTTCTGCTCCAAACCCTCTGATCAGAATCCAAGTTAACACCACGTAAAGAATAAATGCGCTCTCACCTTGTAAGGGGAATACTCTTGGAGCATGCCTGACACCGCGAGGAATATGAAAATAAGTTGCTGCTGCAAGAACATACTGATTTAGCAATTTCCTCTTACCATTCTTCCCTATGCACCAGGAATATACAAAGCCCAGACAGTAAGAAACCTACTGGGGACTCGTACTAGTGTTTCCTCATCAATCTCAATAGCAAGTCACTCAGTACATCACTTTTATTAGTTTTTAAATACATTAATTTTGTGCTGGAGGTTGCTTTGGGCCAGACAGCACACGAGCAGTCGGCACCGGGGAAGGGGGGTGCCTCCTCCCTTGGGAACTGGCAGTCCACAGTTTGGCTCTGGCTCAAGCTTTTCAGTTCACAGGCAGAGAATAACTCATCAATCGCCCGCTGCCAGGTGATGGGGTGTTCGCTGGCCTCTGAGCCTTGCAACGCTCCCACCCGGGGGAAAAAAAAAACAGGTAGGGGCAGCAGCAAGGCCTTCCTATCGAGATTTGTTCAGCATTATCTTACTCCTCTTGCAAATGGGGGGGGGAAAAAAAAAAAACTATTCAGCCTTTAGTGGAACAGCTACTCTACGCTGCCGTTGCCTCCTTGCGCTTGAAAGACATCATGTTGCAGTAAAGACTGGGAGTCAAGGATAGAGGGGAGGGGGAGAGACCTGGTACGGGAAAAAAAAAATCTCACTTCTCTAATTTGAAGAGCCTTTGCCACGGAAACTTTTGTTTTTCTGCAGCAAGCCCAGAAAACCTGTCTTTGAGCTATAAAGTGCCTATCAGAAAACGTCTTGAACTGGTGGAGAATCACCCCCCTGCCGTACTCCTAAGAAAGATGCTCCAGCTGCCCTTACCGGCTTACGGCATGGACGTTTTTCCCTTCCCCTGGTCTGAATCTCTTTAAAGTCAGCTGTCAACTGCTGCATCTGGTTCTGCCTCTTTCTGCTCTATTCGGACATGACTTTTATTTCAATTTTAATTGTTCCCGAAACTGATAGAGAACTCCTTCTGTTGTCCTTTATCTCAAATGCCTTTTTTTTTTTTAAGTCATCACTAGTAAACTCCCTATTCTATAATAAGTTAGAAATAGGATGGTGCTCTTGATGTCATTTCTCCTCCCATTTGGTGCTGATCATAATTCTGCCCATCAGAAATCATATGGGAAATCATCAGGAATCATTTTATCATGCTCCTACACTGCTGTCAGGGGAGACGGTGTTCAGTAGGCTCCAATTGCCTTTCATTTGCTTTGAAAAATAACCTTCACTTTTATCTGCAGACAACTTCAGTGGCACATGCAGGAGTTGGCTGATGGGGCCCCTCGTTTTCATGCAAAACCGGCAGGTTGGACTAGGGCACCAGACAGAAAGATAGCTGCTGAAGATGCCTGGGACTCTGAACTGCTGGCTGAATTTGTAATGATTTACTTCCTTTTCCCCTTTGCGTTCCAGAAATCTTGTTTTTGATTGTTACCCCCGGAGCCAGGATTGAGCTGCTCCCTCTGTCTCCATCTTGGGTTAAACATTATGCAATTCAAAAAGCTGAAGCAGTAACCGCGCCCCGTCACGGTCCTGTGCTGGCTCCCTCGCAGTTTACCTCCAGCTCCAAAGGTCCAGGCTGCCACTGGGGGCCACGACCATCACTGGCCCATGGACGCAAGCGTTTGGCAGGCAGCCTGTGTTGCGGGAGATGGAAAGAGAAGAATATTCTGACAAAAAAAAGTCAAGATTAGGACCGGTCCAGGCAGAAACCCAAACCTTCAAAGAACAAACAAATAACTAAACAAACAAAAAACAGCATGGGTTTTTTTAGCTTTTTTTCTCCCTAGACCTGCAGGCAAAACCTGGCTTTGTAAGCTGATTCTGAACATTGTTTTAGCAGTGCCCAGGGGAAGCAACAGCTAAATTCCAGGTCAATGCAGTCTCTGATCGGTATCAGCAGTTAAATATGTCTATTGATGTTTATCAGAGTTGTATGGTGGGTTGTTTGCTCTAAAATATACATCGAATCTCAGCTGCTTGGTAATCACCGTGAGATGCAGCCCACGGGGCTGTCTCGCTCTTCTTTCTGCATGTTTCTCCTAAGGTGCTCTGCATGCAAGCTTTCCACAACATGCGCTCTTATTGACTAATGGGAAGCTAGTCATTATTGCAAGGCTGGCAATTAATGACTTTAATAAACCTATTTGTGGAAAAATGCTCTGACATTGCCTTGATGACCACAATACAATTATAGAGCTCTGCTCTCTTTCCAAATGGCTTGCAGCAGACGCAAGCTGAAGCATGAGGGAGGCAAAGCGTTACACGCAGCAGACCCCTCGTGCCTCGCATCGGTGACATTTACTTTTTCTTGGCCTTGGGGCTCTGAGCTGACAGCTGTAATCCTGTGCGCGCCGATTGCCATAGTTACTGTCGCAGAACATCGTCTCGGCTCTCAAACTCCAAAGCCAGTTTCAGGTCTGGTGTGACAGGTTAGTCTCTAATGATTTCAGTCTAAAACTGGAATCCTCTCGTTTATGAGAGGGAGGGGGGGAAAAAACAACATAGGTTAAATCCTAAGACAGAAACAAGCTGGGAAAAAGCAAAGGGCGTTAGTGAGGACATGTCCAGCCATACCAGGCATTTCAGTCTTGCATGCTCACTGGCCTTGCTTATGTTTAAAATTTGCAAATTGTGTGACACCACCTTGCTTTTCACACTCTAAAATCAGATGCCCTTTCTAAAAAGAGTCTTACAGACAAGATACATCCTTATCTTCCCTCTGTATAAAGGCCTAAATGTATGTGTGGCCTTCTTTTTTAGCGTTTACTTTCTTGCCCTTCTGCGGCTAAAACACGTGATCTAGCTTTTCTGGTTTGCTGAGCGCTCCTGAGCACAAACACCTACCTAGCCTCTCTCCTGAGATCAGAAACTCTAGGGCCAAAACATGAGGCACTGAATAGGGGAAGGTTCTTCTGGAGATTTTATCTTTTAAATCAAACTCTGGATGAATATAGAAGGGAAAATTTGAGCGCAGAAAAGATTTGCACTCTGCCTGGAGCGCTCTGGAAATGCAAGTAGAATGGGTTTACCTTTGTTTTGTAACAGAGCAATGGAAAAGAAATGAAGGTGCTATTCGTACCCCATGCCAACTTCCTTTCAAACCGCCCATCTTCTGTTCTCATACCCCCTTTCTCAGAAGAGGTTCAATGGATGGAGGTGGAGACACTCCGAATCAAAGCTCTGGCCTTGATCCCGGAAAATTCACTGGTTGTGCAAAATGGACCCTTGTTTTGCACGTCTGAGAAAGACTCTTTTAATTGGAGTGTGCCATTATCTTCACGGTTGGGTCTTCTAACTTTCATGTCAGGTTTAGAAGGGACAGCAGCTGGCATACTTCCTCTGAGGTATTTGTAGACGTACCTGATGCTACTTTATTACTAACAGTACCACACCACTGAGGAACAGCACAAAGGTAATCGTTCTTACCTTGTGGGACCTCTTCTCCTTGGACCGGGAGCAGCAGAAGCACATGCGGGACTAGCCCACGAGGCCCATGTGAGACAACTAGCATGGCCACTCGCTGCTGCAGGTACATAGGAACGCTCTGCCTGAAGATGTGTCCAGCAGGCAGATGGGAGGCTGAGTTTTATTGCCCTGGGATTTGCTTTAGAGGAGTGATGGGAAAGGCTAATGAATTTGCCCTAGCTAATGAGGCAGATGGCATCAAGGACTAGTCTGTGTGGATGGACCTGAAAAGGAGAGATGGTGTAAACTTCATAGGAGAGGAAAAGGTTTGGAAGTGGGGTCTGGCAGAAGTAGGAGAAGACATAGGTACCTCCAGTGCCATGTGAGTAACATGCCCTCTCTCCTGCCCTCCCTTTATAAATGCTAAGGGCAACAAGGAATAAAATGCCAGATTCTTTTCGTACACACCTTATAAGCACACTAAACTCCGCCTACCCACACCCCTATAAAATGTTGCATGCTAGCGTAGAGAGCTGCCAGTTACATCCTCCCTTCTGACCGTGAGCAAACTCCCCGAGGCATCGGAAGGAGCGCTGGGGTTGCTCTAGTTTTACTTTAAAAGCATTCCTTTTAGGAAAGTAAGTTTTACACTTCACCAAGCAATTGCCAGCTAGTGAAGTTCTTTGCTTCCTTCTTGTCTTCCTGTTACGTCACTTCTTTCCTTCTAGCTTTTGAGGAACTTCTCAAATACAGGCTTCTGAATTTTGGATTTGCCTCTCGGAGGCTAGCGTATGCTTCACGTCGCAACATCGGGCAGGTTTTTTTGAGGCTTTTCTGTCTGTCACATGAGGTCGAAAAGGTGCTCAGAGAGTCTAGCAAGATGTATAACTTTTTCCTGTCTGCATCAAGAAACTGTTTCATAACGGTTCCCCCAGAGCACAGCAACAGCAGGAGCCCGAGCATCGCAGCATCTGCACGCCAGGCTCTTTCTGTGCCTGCTCATGCTTCACATGCCTCAAGAGTCAGAAGCCTTCTGAGGAGGGGAGGCTCCCACAGTAGATAGTATTTATTCCTGAAGAATCATTATACAATTCCTATCTGAACACCTCTGACTTCCGCATTACAGAAGTCACTGCAGCAAGAGGTTATAATAGATGTCTTCTCGTGCCCCTTTTTTTTAATGCTGCAGTTTTTTTCACCTGCCTCTGGACTTTGAACTGAACAAAAGATATTGCTGTGTTGTGATTGTGTGCACAAGGATCCTAAGGATCCACAGGGGCTGTGTTGCTCTTTACGGCAGAATCTGACTATTGAGCGCAATCGTTGACTTAACTTTTGTGTCAGCTAGGAATACCAGAAACACCAGCACTGCTAGGTGTGCGTCCTAAGAAACAACGTTAAACCAGCAAGATACTGCATTTTTCTTTTCCTTTTCACCTTTTGTCTGACACATTTCTGTTTAGAAAAGCCACATGGAGTATCATGATAACATTCTCTTTGTTCCTGACTTATGATGATGATGCTATTGCTCATTAAGGCAGGAACTGGTATTTTCACAAAAAATGGACTTCCTCTGCTTCATCTCCAACCAAGTGAAGCATGTTAAATGAAAGCATGAGAACACCACCAAAAAGGACACACCAAGCCATAAATGCTCTTTAAATGGTGGCATAGTTCAAATTCAACACATTTACGTTTCATCTTCTCTCTAGCTTTGAGAACAGTGACTGCAGACCCAGATGAAAATGGTTGGGTAATTCTCTGAAATCCAGCAGAGTCGAAATCTTGGTTTTATTTGACACAGCAGGTGATGTCTGGTGTTGTGCAAGTTCTTGCCATGCGAAATGTGAAATACTTCCCAGGTCAAATGATGGGAAAGTATCCCATAATGTGCACAGCAACTGAAAACGGGTTCTAGTAACCGTTGTGAAATAGTCATTAGCACTTTTAAATAATAACTAGTATGGAGATATACATATAGAGGTAAATAAAATTATACAAAATTGCTTTACAAACTACCCTCGCCAGTGATTATTTCCCTAGATCCTGAGTCTTTGGGACTCCCACCTCTTCAGCACCGCTGAAAAATCTCATGTTTTGATGTCTCAAACATGCAGTGCAGAACCCGATTTTAGGCATCCACTGGGAAGGCCTTTGGGTTTCTGGAGCAGGCCTGAATTCCCCCAAATCAGCTGGTGCTTTTGAAAATTAACTTTTGAAAAATCAAAGTTCTCTGCTTCATGTTAACGGAGTCTGTGTCAAGATCCTGGTCTCCTCGCTTCTGGCTGATAGAGAGAGCAGCTTCAGGAGTACCTTACACCACGCTCCTCACGTCTCAGTGATAAAAGATGAGTGAACAATGAGAAAAATCCTCTCGAGCACCAAACAAAAGAAGGAAAAAAAACCATGAATTGAAAAAAATGTGGCAGTGGGAAGTGTGTGTGTGTGTGTGTGCAGGCATCCCATATGATACATATTTTGTGTATACACTACATGTTCATTTCATTTTTACCAGACTGTATTCTATGCGCATAGAGGTGGGACACAGCAAAAGCAGGCAACTCTTGCCCACTTCCAGTAAAGAGCACTGCCATCTCTCTGTTTAGACTTATAATACTGCCTGAAGAAAAATAATAAGCGAGCCAGGGGTTTGGATTAATCTGATCTTCAGATTTTTCTTCACGCTGTAATAACCTGAAATCGTTAAGCAGTTCCAGAAGGTCACTGAACATCAGGCTCTGAATTTCACTTATCGCTAATAAGAGGAACTGGCAGAGGGTGCAAGGAGACCTGTCACCATTACAGCCTGTGCTGGTCGGTATTGCCTTGGCTTTAATTAGTCTTTAGAGGAGGAAGCAGTTTGTTGACAGGCCCTTAATGAACTGACTCATAAAAATATTTTATTAATCCCAGTGCAGGTCACTGCTATTAGGTATTAACAGAACTGCTGTACCATAGTAAAAGGAAGCAAGGCTGCTGATGGTACCTCAAGGTAATAAGCAGGCACGCTTCATGACTTTTCTGAATAAAACCCATTTTAATCATTTTGGCTTGCCCAAAGCTGCCTACCCGCCACTAAAGCAGGGCATTTTAAGCCTAATGAATAATTTTGCTGTTGCAGCTTCAGCCTGCTCATTGAATTTTGGACCTTGGTAGCAGGCAGTGCCTTTCTGGAGAGAAATACACTGGCAAAAACAGAAGATACATCAGTATCTTGAACACAGAGACTTGTCCTTCAGGGATGCTGATGCTGAACAGTGAGCATTTAAACGCCTGGAGATGCCACAGCTGAGGCTGAGGCTTGCAACCTTTTTTGCCCCCAGCAAGGCTTTGCGACAGGACCACAGGACTGTGTCATAGGTCCCCATAGTCCCGTCAGGAGTGTGAAACAGCTTCAGTTCAGGGCTACTCAGCCTATAACCAGCTTCAGGGCACCTTCTCGTAATTCACGCCCAGCAACCTACCAAGAGCTGTGGAAAAAGCAGATGCTTCTCGGCCAGCATCTTTTGCATTAAGCCTGCCGGAAGGCTTAATACAATTTTAAGGCCTTCACGTTGCGGCTCTGGGCTGGTTTAACTAAATTTGACTAAGCTAAATTCCTTTTTTTTTTCTCTACAAGAGTTAAAGGGAGTCAATGTCGTTGCAGTCACTGCTCAGGAAATACTGAGCAGCTTAACAGGTGTCGGCCAAACTTTCCGCGCATCTAGCTCCACCTTTGCTCATCAGTCTCTTCCGACCTGGAAGCCTCTAACTGTTTAATTTAGGGGTTTTGAGGGGGGGGGAGGGGAGCGAAGCGTTGGAAGAGGTCTTTAAGGCGACGCATGTATTTTGAGTTGTACAGGTCTGATCCAACCCGATTCTGGAAGTGTTCCTAAAAAAATCAAGCCGTCCAGACAGTCTAACGCCACCGATAGCCCAGTCACTTACTCTCCGTTATTAAATACACCCTTGTGACCGGTTTCTCACGCTCGTGTTATCTGACAGGCTGCTGCTCCCGCTAAGCTGGGGCTGGGAGCTACAGGCCGGCTTGAAACTTCGCGTTCAGTGAGGGCTCTCATAAAGGCTTCAGCGAGGCCGCTGTCTCAGTTCCCCTCCCCGAAATCGCACCAGGTGCAACCAGGCTCTTCCTCCCCTCTCCCCAGGGGAAGCCCCGCTCCCCGGCAGCGGCGGCGCAGCCTCCCCCCGCCGCACCTCAACCCCAAAATGGCGGCGGCGGCCGTTCTCCCCGCCCCAAAATGGCGGCGGCCGCCCCCTTCCCCTCCCCTTCCCCCCCCCGGTCTCGCGAGAGCGCCGCGGCCCCGCGCTGCCCGCTTCCGCCGCCGCCGCCGCCGCCGAGCGGGAGGCGGGCGGGGAGGGAGGAGTCGGGTCGCTGCCGCCGCCGTCGCTGCCGCCGCCCCTCACCCCCTGCTCCGGGCCAGCCCCGGCGATGGTGTTTGGCCGCTGGAGCGGGAGCCGGGCCCTGACTCCGCGCTCAGGTGAGTGCGGGCCGCCCCCGCGGCCCTCCGGGCTCCGCCGCTCTTCCCGCCCTGCCCCGCGGCGGGTAACGGCCGCCTCCCCCCGCCCTCGGCGCTGAGGGACCTCTCCTGCCCTGTGGAGTTTGTTCGCCGCTTCCAGCTTTCTGCGTCTAATTTTTATTTCCTTTTAAGAACCTGTGTCGCCTTCTTGTTTCTTTGCCCTCCTCCCTGCCCCCTCTTCTCTCTCCTTTTGCCAAAACAGCTCTTGTCTCTCGCATCTCCTCAGGGAAAAAAAAAAAAAGGAGGGGGGCGGTGGGAGAAGAGAGCTCCCTTGGGCAAGCAGGATTTATGCTTGCCCCAGTTTTCTTCCCACCGCCCTCCCCCCAATCTGGATCTTGTGCCTCACACATAACGTTTGTCGGGTTCAGTGAGCCTGACCTTCTTGCGTATATCTTATCAGAGTATCGTGGCGCAAAGTGCTGTTGTGAAACATGTTTCCTTTCCTTCTAAGTCCTTGTACGCGGTTCTCCGTCCTGGTTTTGTTAACAGTTGAGCGTCATGTCGCTTGTCTCACTTCTCCTTCTTGCCCCTTCACCAGTGTTTTGGTGCTAGTTTGTGGTGGGTGGAACTCTGTCGGGTTTGTCTCCAAACTTGGAAAACTGGTAGGGGCTGTTTTTACAGCAGGCCAGAGGCTTTTCCCCCTAACTGTTTTTTTTTTTTTTTTTTTTTTTTTCTCCTGGAGCGGGAATGGATGAAATGGGCAAAGCAAAGTAACTCCTGATGCAGGGGGCCTGGTAAACTGCACTTCAGGGCTTGCAAGAATGAAGCATCCAGACACGGACCTGAAGCTGGCACAGATACATCTCTCATTGGAGCTGTTGTTTTGTGCTGTGATCACCTCCCTCTGGGTGGTTTCCTTGACTTTGTCGTCTGCCTTGTGAATAGCGCGGCGGATTCTCCTCGTCATGCTGTGAAAGCTGACGTTACTTGAGCTTCCCTTTCACATCTTGAGTAACATTGCTTATGTCATACCTGTTTGGTCTCCTCTTCAGACTAATTCATGTAAAGACTCTATATTGAATAGGTTTTTTTTGTTGTTTTTTACACAAAGTTTTTTGGCTTAAGTTAATGAATCAGTGTGACAGAATAAATCTTTCTCTTAGTGTGGTAGTGGTGCCTTAAGGGTATGGATCTTGTCAGCATTTTTTTTTTTTTTTCGTTTTGGCCAAACTACTGAAAAGAGCGAGTTGCCTTCAACTAGGAGTAGTGTCAAAATGTTTTAAGAACCCAGAACCTCTGGAGGTTTTGCTTTTATAACTTTGGCATCTTGTCCACCTTCCGTTGCAATTTATTCAGCATCACAGTTATCTTCCAAAGTAGAGGACTGATATAGCAAAAATGATCGCTCCATCTCTGTTACTAAATCTCTGCGTGTGAGTGACTTTGTCCCTCATCGCTCTGCGCTATTAGAGCACTGTGTGTTACTCTTGTTGTAGAGGAGCATAGTTAATTGCACTGCTCTGAAGTTTAAATTTCTTTCCTTTCTTGTGTCCTGGTAGCTAACTCAAAGCTCGCTTCCTCGAGTTACAGAGTTGTTCCTGTAGTCCCTCCCTTTTCTCTCTTCTTTGGTCAGCCAAAAAGTAGCTCCGAATGGCTTGTCGCATGGAGCATGACTGAGAATGGTCCTAACAGGTTGCCAGGCCAGCAGTCTGGTAGGGTGTTTTGATAGTAATTCTCTAGAGGGAGTGATGTCGAGCAGTGGTTATGCTCTGGGAGATGGTGCAGTGAAATTAGATGGTTAAACTTTGTTTAATGGAAGTCTGAACTTTCTCCAATACAGCTGAATTTCCTCTTGGCCCAGCACTCGGCATTCACATACCAAACAAACTCTCGTTCTTTTGTTCTAATCAATCTTCATCTTTAATTGCAGTTGTGTTATTGCAGATGTATATTCTTTATTTGGTTGCTAAGAATATAATGATAGTTTTTGAATGTAGGCCTAACTGTAGCTTTTTTCCCCCTCCCCCCCCCCCCCCCCCTCTAGTGCTTTGAGCTTTAGTGACTGACTTTCTTTTAATATCTGTGTTCTAGGTTGAGGAAAGCAGTAATGCTAACTCTGGCAAGCAAGCTGAAGCGGGATGATGGCGTCAGAGGACCCCGTACATCCAATCCAGCTTCCGATTCAACTCGGAGGGTGTCTGTTCGGGATAAATTGCTTGTTAAAGGTGAAAGGAACTTATTAAAATTTCTGGGATGTACAGTTCTCAGGTCTGTTGCCAGTGCATGTTATGAAATTTGTATAAAATGATTTTTGGAAGTATCTTTGAAATTGTTTGTGTACCTTGTATACTGTGGGCTGTATATTGGTATACCTCAGATCTACTACAGCCTCTTGCCTGTAGGAAACTTAGTTAAAATAATGCAAAACTTTAAAAGCCTCCTCTTTATTGAAAAAATAATCCATCCTTGGGAGCTGTACTGCATTATCAATTAAAACGCTGTGATAAAGCGTTGGTACATAAGTGTTACTGAGTATCTAGAAGAAGAAAGAATACCAGATATGGCTTGACAGGAAGGTAATTCTTTGAGCAAAAACATAACTTCCTGTGACAGGAAAGAAAGTCCGGAAAGTAACATCAGTGTTCTGATAGTCTTCAGTGGTATAGAGCAGAGTCAATAAACTTTCTAAAGCTTTTAAAACAGCAATGGAAAGAGATTTTTTTTTTATTTTTTCATTTTTTTTAAAGGCCTGGAGTCACTAGAGGTTGTGTAAGAAGTAGAGGATTAAGAAGAATTAATTTTTGTAGCACCAAATGGTCTGTTCTAGACCATGAAAAGCTATTGTGGCCTTCTAGAAAGGCTAGTGTAGGCTGTAACTAGCTGGCTCTGCATTGCGGGGAGAAGCATTTACTTTGCAGCAGTTCTGCATAAGCGAGGTTGTTAACAAGACTGAGTAAGTATGCTATTTTACAGTAAAATCGGGGAGAGCTCTTTTCTTGCTTTTCGGTTTTTTCTCCGATACAGATACGTATCGTAATACTTTAACGTTTAAACCTTACATTTTAAAATTCACAGGTACTAATAGTTTGCAAATACCATGGGTTTAAGCTCTGGTTTACTTCCTGCAGTAATAGTTGAACGTTTTAATGCCCAAGCTGTGCAGCTTCATCTAGTAGCAAGGTATATGTTGTTTAGGTTGATATTTCTACTCGAAATGGTCAGCAGTGAATATACTACTGTTGATGCTTAAGCTTGCACAGTTAGGGTTCATGCCATTCAGTTGAAATATTCGTGTTTCATGGTCTTATTTTGGAACAGCCTGGCACGTGTACATCTGCTTGGATGGTATTGCCCTACGAATAGCCTTTTCTGATTAGTGT
Organism: Struthio camelus; assembly: GCF_040807025.1. Taxonomy (NCBI): domain Eukaryota; kingdom Metazoa; phylum Chordata; class Aves; order Struthioniformes; family Struthionidae; genus Struthio; species Struthio camelus. Next base: position 4,747,872 of record NC_090947.1, on the reverse strand, counting down.
AGATTCTGCTGTATTGTTGTATTCTGAGGCAAGGATTGTTTTCAGATTGTATTGCCTACTGCACTGGAGAGCATCTCGTTCTTTTCACACTCTTCTCTCACTGCATTGTTCTGAGGATTGGGAGCTTAATACACTTTAAACCCGGATGTGATAACTCTCTCAAAGAGCTTGCTTTAGGCTTTCAGTTTGGAGATTCTTATTTAACTAATTAGGGGGTGTGGGTGGAGAAGATATCAAACAAGAAGAATAAACTCTTTAACCAGGCTAAACTGCAAAGCATATAATGCTGAACTGCTAAAACATATAATCAGAGTTTTTTATTAGCCTACAAGTAGAGATTCAAGGGGAAAAAATAGCAGTGTGATGTAAATACACTTGAACTACAGTGTCTGGCATAGAAAGCGAGGTACCAGAAGAAATACGACTTAGTAAGAGCAATCATGTTTCTCACTTCGGTGAGTAAAACCTGATTTGCGGTCTTTCTCCCCCTGCAGAGGTAAGGCATGGAAAATTAGTACTGACGTTGTTACTGCCATTACCACCATTAGCAAACCAGAGCAGACTAAGTATTGAACCAGTTGAGTCCCAAGCTGACAAGCGCTGAAAGCAGGTCACTGCAAGCATCCATCCGACAAATGTGAATGTTATGTCAGGTCTGGCTATGTGAAAATTGTATCATGCGGCTCTCCGAAGAGGACCGTAGGAGCAGCCGTCAGTCTGTTCAGAACGGTTTTCCGGACCAAATGGGGAACTGACAGTAGAAATAGGTCGCTTCGGTATAACTACACTGAAAGCAAAGGGATAATCGAGTAGCGGTGTCCCAAAAGACTTGGGGAAAATTGTCTTTTAAGCCATACTTTTTACAAGGTGTAGGCCAATTACAAAATTGGTCAATTGGTTAATGATGAAACTTTCTAGAACTTGCTCCAGTTGTTAATAGTAGGCCAGCTGAAGCAGCATCTGCAGTGTTGAGAGCCTGTGTGAAGGGGGACTTCGGATATCGATAATTTTGAAGTCATTCTGTCTAGATCTACAGGAATGAGTTTGACAGGGAGGGAAGAGCTACCTATAAAAGGCAGACGTGTGCTGAGGCTCCTGTTGCATCTGAAGCAGTGCATGTCTTCTGCTGTTTCATCGCACAGACCTGTGCTAGCCTGTGGTGTGCTTAACTTTAGGCTGTTGTATTACGCTCAAGACAAAGTTGGTGGGAACCTGTAAGAGCAGTTGTAAGTGGAAACTGTTAGCGATGTTTGTTTAGCCTAGAGGTCTCAAACATACAGGCCACAGTTGCAGAATGGGTGGAAGGGTAAGGTCAGTCTCCTGGCAGTTATGACTTCAGTAGTATGTGTTGCGTTCATAAAGAGTCCAGTCCAGAAAGGCACAGTAGGATCTGTTTGAAGGATGCGTTGGCACACCTGTAACCCTGCAACCCTCAAATGTTTTGTGTAGAGACTTGTAAATAGATTGATGCCGTTTTGATTTAGGGGGTGGATGGCCGTGACCCCAGCCACTGATGAACGTAGACAGTGCTTACAGACTCCTGAAAACTAAATGCAAACCAGTTCTTTATGTCTCCTAACTGATATGGCCTTTATTTGGGGTGAAAAAGTGATAATCTAGGTGTGATTATAACTACTAGCACCATATGAATGAGGAAGAAATTTCAACTCCAAATTTGAAATATTATTGCCACAATTGTAAGTACATGAGCTATCAACAGAGTGTCATCAGTTGCCGTCCTTGGGTTTTGAGACGGATGCAAGCAAGATAGGCCTTTTCTTTTTCCACTTCTGTGAAAAAGTTGCTCCTAAAATACTGAGGCCCTTTGTCATTTTTTCCTAAGCTGCCTCTTTGATTGTTTACCTGTCCAGTATTAAATTCTAGTATCAGCCGTGGCCTGAGGCATGGTTTTGTCAGCCTTTTCATAGGCATAGTATGAAAAGACGATTTCTGTCCCTAAAGTTTTATAAAGGGAAGTAAATTTGAGATAGCTGGATGTTCTCTTCCAGCTGTTTTAACTCGGGGGAGTTAAAGCGGTGACTGCTAAATAGTATTTGGTAGCAGCCTTGTCCCGCTGTTGACGGCTTCAGCAAATCAGATAGCACGGCTGGGAGGTGAGCAGGGCACATCTGTCTGGGGAGAGGAGCACGCAGGGACGGCTCTGATCTGAAACCCTGGGATATCACAGAAGCAGCTCTTCAAAATCGCCAAGGGTGGAGGTGTCTGAGGGATGAGGGCAGGCAAGGACTAGTAATTCAGGCTGCCAATTCTTGGAGAGAGGCTTTATATAATCACGGAGGGATAGACTGGAAAGAGACCAAGCGGTGACTAACATGCATCAAGACAAATTAAATGGGAAACGTGCACAGTTAGAGACGGTAAAAAGCAAATACTGATGTGGGGAAGAGGGACAGGCAGAAATCTCGTGCTCAAAGGGGCTCTGCTGCCTCTCCGGCAGGGAAGAGAGGCTCAGATAAAGCACAGCTTTGTTAGAAGTTCAGTGTGACTCGTTCTTGCATCTCTATTTTAGCTGGATTTTCAGTATAGGCTCGGTTAGAGAGTAGAGCCTTAATTCTGTAGGCCTGGTATCAAAGTGAAAATAGAGCAAGCTCTATACTTGCTGTAGCAACTTTTGACTTCTCTGCTGCTTGCTGTTCCTTGAAATTGATGGTGGAATTGATGGGCACAGAGACAATTTTTGATGTTAAAACAACTTTAAATTCACCTCTGGGGGAAACTTCACTGAGTTGGCAGTAGTGGCCACATGCCTGCTCCGGCAAGATGCACAGAGCCTTATAGCGCTGAACTTGAAAGGCGCATCCTTTCTGAAAATTTCAAAGGAGGTGAGGACAGCAAGCCGAAGCATTATGCAAATTTAATTCTCTATAAGGGTCTGTAACTAGTAAATGAATTAAATTGAATTAAAAATAAAGAACGTGCCAGAGGGTCAGTGCCAGTGACATGTACGCTTTTTGATCGCGGAGGCTTTCACTTCAGCTGCTTTGTTCTTAGTGCGTCTAAATGCCAGTCAGTTTTGTATTACTCGTGCCGTTTCATTTGTTTATAAATGACGTCCTGAAGTTAGTTGATTGACTAAGAAAGCAAGTTAGCGTGGTTTATTCCTCAGTTGTCTTCATTGTATATGGGCTTTATGACCAGATTTTTATAACCTGAAAATGTTTCAGCTGTGCTTTTGTAGAAGCCTGAGGAAAAAAGGAAGTGTGAAACCGATTATAAAAACGCAGATAAATGAGCAGTGTAAATAAAAATGGAGGGAATCAGTATATTGGCTTTTTTCAAACCTGTAGGTGCAGTAATATCCCTTGTCACAATAGTAAGTGAGAAGATTAAGAGGAGAAGAAAAAGATGACACCTTTCTTGTGATGATTAAAAAAAATTGGTCCTTAATTTGTTAACACTGAGATTACATGAATTTTTTTTCCTAAATGCTGCATTGACTTCTGTGTATCGAAAAGGAAGCGCTTTTATTTATTACATTGTATGATGATGCTTTTAAGTCCAAAAAAATAAAATCCCTTGTTTTAGAAGAAGGCAGTGAAAAGCTTCTTGATAAATGAGTGATTAATATTTATTAAAGGGGCAACTAACGGTTTTCAATAAAACACTTGCAGCATGGCTGTGATTGACATACCAAAGCCAGCAAGCGGCAAGGGGAATTGAAATGAATTCAAAACCGTATTGCCAAGACTACTTCTAGGGCTTCGCTGGCAAAGGGAAGCCAGGCTCAATGTGTTACTTTGGCTCTTATGCCTCTGATTTGCAGTATACCTCAAGGAGGAAGTAAAATGATGTATTGCAATGTTTGCTTTCCTATGTTTCTGACCCCAGTGGCTTGTTCTAGTTGTTGAGGTCAGGATAATAAGTTTTGCAGCATAATTAATAACGTGTAGAAGCTGAAGCTTGTGATTTGATGATATCCTGCTTAAAGGAAGCATTTGAAGCGGAAGGAAAATCTGAGTGTCTTATGTATTAAATAACTGCCAGTATTAGGCAGCTTGTCTGACTTCTAATACCAGTCTCTACTATTGTATGGTTCAGAGGAGCTAAGCACGAATAGCTGTGAAGATAGATGGGTAAAAGTTAGGAGGCTAGCAGCATTATAATACCAGAATTAAAAGTTAGAAAATTGAGTTTTTATCAGAGTTTCAAGGTCTGTGTCTTAAGATGTACATTAAACGGGGGAGCTAAGCAGGGGAGGGGACATTACACTTAAAACTAGAGAAAAATAAGCATCGTTGTGGAGGTGAAAACATTAGTTTCATTTGAGGAAATAATGCTTTCATTTTACATACTTAAAAGCAAACTGTAGTGGGAAACATATGGCTTGAGTCTTTGTGGCAAGGCTAGTAAAGCATTTCTATATTCTGACTTGTTGAGGTGGGGCCAGGGGAGGGAGCAAAGCAACTTTTGATTGTAGTTTGTGCGTTACTGAATATAACATTCACGTGAGTCTGTCATAAACCATATGCTTGTGCACGTGTCAAGCATGTATGTTCCTGTTTCTGTCCCGAGAATTGTCAGGGGTAGGGAGAATTAATTGTTTGTGAAATAGCTTATAAATAGCTGTGGCTGTTTGTATTTAGCTTGGCTTCTCCCCCCTCCCCCCCCCCCCCCAAGGTTCCCAAGCTGTTTCTGAAACATCATCAATGGGCGTTCAACTATTCCAGAGTTTGTGGTAGATTTAAGTTTAGCCCCTGCGTTCTTGCTCTTGCCATAGTTTAGAATGGCATTTGAAACTTTTAAAGCGCTCTGCCTTGCTGTTACATGAATGATGTTTGCAGGCAATGCTGTGCAGTGCGCTTCTCGGTTATCTATAGCTATATTGTCCGAGTTGCGAATTATCCGCACCATGGATGGGAGCCAGCTTGGGTCTAGTAGAGTTTGTTGACTCAAGCAACATGTATGAGGTCAAGAGCAGCACTCTGCAAATATATATGCCATTTGGATCTGCTTATGCACCAGATGTAATAAGATGTCGGGGCACCAAACTAGCTGTTGGGGAGGAGCTAGGCTGGATCTGTAATGGCTATATCTGAGTGTGTCCCCTGCGGAAGCTCTGGCACGTGTCTGCACTTACACTGTGGCCTTTTGGACCTGCCGGGAACAGCTTATCAGCATGAGTGCTGAGCCTTGCAGTGCTCTGGCGTTTGCTTTGCATTGGCAATGAGCCCTCTTGACTGAGAGAGGAATTCAAATGCTCGGCGGTATTTCTGCAGCTCTGCTAGGCAAGCACTGAGCCGGCATTAAGCATTGATTTCTAGTGGAAGCTCTGCGATGTTTTTGCACAATATTTCCCAAGACGTGGGTTATCCAGCTGTTTGTCTTAGCCTTTTAAGGAATGGCAAGGTGGCTCTTACAAATAGAGAACACTGATACTGCTTATCCATAAAATACTGGTTGCGTAAAGGGGTTTAACTGAGATTTTCTTTGCTGTTTTGCTATAGTGACTGTCACTCACTGGAAGAGGAGGTCAGTACATTTTTGGGATTAAGTTTATTTCTTTCTTTAGTGAGGCATTTGGAGCCCTCTGAAGTTCGGTGCTTTTGAGCTGTAGTAGTTGCTTCTAAATTTTGCTTGTTTACAAATCTGTTAAATCATACAAATAAGCTGGCAGAACGCACAAGAGGCATTCTCTTCTGGAGAGCTTTTTGACAAGTGTATTGCTTTATGTAGGCAATATATAAGGTAACACATCAGAATCTTAATGAAGTTCAAACGATGTGGTCAAAACATTCTCTTTTTAAGCAACAAAATACAAAAATGACTTCAACGTCAAGACTGTCATTACCAAAGAGACATGGGATTTGGAAAACTCATGAACACTGGTTTTGGCCACATAAAATGTGCTAGTTATTGTTAATCACCAATGTTAACATGGTGCAGGTGATGGCAACATCTGTTTCCTGACCTGCTGTTACTTAAAACGTTAGATTATTGAGGCAGGTAAGGATAGAGTTGTGTTTTGTTCTTAGTTCCCGTGATTTGTTGCTGAGTGGGTTTAAAAAAAGCAACAAAACAAAAAAAACCCTTCGTTTTTGGCAGGAACTTGCTGTTGTTCACAAAGTTTTCATGCGTGTTATCGTAGCCTTCCCGTTTGTTTGCATGCCCTCAAAGAAAGAGCTCGCTGTTCCGTACTCGTGCACGTGAGCATCTTTGATTTTGTGCTTTCACAAGCAAAAACCTGCTCATTCTTGTGCCAAGACAAAGGGAAAGACTGAAGTTTGCATGTTTTACGGGAAACTCTTCATGCTTCAAAGAGACTTTCTACTGACCGCTGCAGGAGGCCGAAGTGAGGCTGTGGCTCAGCAGAGCTGCGGCAGGCTGTCCGCTGCCGACTTTGAACCAATTCAGTTCTTTGGATTCTCCCTTTTCCCTGCCTGCCTTTTTCTCAGAATTGAAGCAAAAAGCAGGCAGGATTCGTTAAGCTGAACAGTGCACAGAGGAAACGATAAGGAAAAGGAGTCAACAGCACGAACTAAGGGCCTGCTCCTAAACTCTCCCCTCCAGTGTGGGTTGGTAGTGCCTCCAAATATTTGAGGCTGGTGAATTTGGAGATGAAGGGCTGTGGGGGGACATGCTTATGGTGGGTGTGCATAACTGTAACCCACAGTAATTGGTTCCTCTCTGCGCTGGTAGTTGGAGAAGCATTTTGAGCTGCTCTGAATGTTCTGTGTTCCTCCTTGCTGCTTTCTTGCATACAGATACTTGTGGAAAATCGTAAATTGTGAGGTCATCGTTTCTTTTTCTCCTCTTCTTCCTGAAAGTGAAAGTAAAAATTAAATCCTTGTATATAGCTGAAGCTCCTTTTTTTTTTTTTTTTTTTTTTTAATGTTGGGAAGACTCTGACAATTTTTTAAGCGTAAGCATGTCGCCAGTGCAGCGTGTATCTTTGGACCCAACTCTTTGGATAAATCAGCTGTAGTAACTTAAAACCCTGCCGAGTGTAGAATTTTAAATGTGTAATTGTGACCTTTTAATACAAAAAAACCACAAGACTTCTGTTTTGCTGGGATCCTCTGGGCACTTTTACTTGGTATGGTAGGCTGCAGACATGGGGATAGGAGTGCTGCGGCATGCAAGGGGCAGGTAGGAGTCAAATAAGTGTCATGGTCCCTGTGGAGACCAGCCAAGTCTAGTAAGTGTGCAAACAAGACAAATTCTGGGGAATTAGGGAGCTCTTAACTGCCATCGGATCAATTTGGATTCTGTGCCGAGAAGGCTCTCCCCATGTCTTCAACTGCGTTATGATTTTCTCTTTACATATGTTTTTGAGGGGTGGTGTTTGAATCTCGTACAATCTACTTGTAGCCCAAATAACCAGGCTGTATATGTGTAGACCATAGTGAAGTTAATTTGTTCACTTGATTTCCACATGAAATGCAAAAATAGAGTTGACTAGGCTTCTTGGAATTTGAGAAGTAAAAGGGTGAGATATCTCCATGCGTCTCATTTGTACTTCTGCAAAAATACAGGTAGCTGGAAGTAAGACTTAAATAGCCTACACGGAAGAGGAGGAGAGCAGTGGGTCGTCCAGAGAGAGTAGTTTGGCAAAGGAAGGGCTTTGGAATAAACTTTTCTTCCTATGAGCTGTGCAACTGAATCAGCTTATTTTCTTTTTTTCATATAACACATTCAACAAATGTAAAGAAACTTTATTTGAACAGGAGTGCATAGCTATAGCATAATCATATCCCTAGGGGAAGTATCCAACAGGTACAGAAGCAAAAACTAACGCTTTGTTCAACAGCGCTAAAGTTTTGGGGGGCTTTGTGCAACAGATGAATTTTTTTTTTTTTTTTAATCACTAGCCAGTGCAGGTTGCTGTGCCAGATGCTGGATTTGAGGGTTCATCTTTCTGTATTGCTTTGGTGCTCTTATTGCCGATTTCTGCAGGCAGAACGCCATCTAGTAGGACAGCACCCGTAGACAGGAAGGCAGAGAACAGGTGAGTGGGAGAGGGAAAGCTGATGAGGGCTGCAAAAGAGGAGACAGAGCAGGAATCAGAAGACAGCCATGCAAACTAAAGTGTTGAGGCAGGGTTTCGATAGCTGTTTCCAAGTGCACTATATGTGCTACTGAGGGAGCCTCTGTAGCTGGCAGCGGACAAGTATGAGCGTTTAGGTATTGGGTAGTGGTGGTGCTTATGCAGGCTCTGAACTTCTCGGGCTTGTTTTCATCGTTGGCTCGGCACCCTGATTCTGGCTGCCTTTGTGTTTTGCAGGCTGCTGATGTTTGTGCTCGGTTATGGTCCGTGTACCCTCCTCTGCAGCTGCGCAGCCAGTTCTTTTCACTGTTATGTGCAGCATGAAGAAATCATTATGCAGGAAGAGGATGGAGCATCCCAAACACTTTAGAAATCCTTGTTTAAAACCGTCCTGTCATTGTGCAGTCTGCTTAAGTGTGGAGTTTTGGCCCGATGCGTTTGAAGTGCCTTATGTAGACAAGCTCCTTGGGGGTTTGGATACGGTCACCTTTTGAAGTGCCAGTGATCTGTGTGTAAGACGCCCTGATGCTTTAGACTTGCCGGAGCTGAACCCTTTAATCATAGTAGGATATGTTTGCCTTGTCTGTAGGGCAGATGAGCATTTTTAGCAATGAATCACTGTGCAGAAAATTGTGTGGCTTAAAGAGAAATTTCAAGGTAACTCTTCCATGCTCCTTAATTTTCTTTTTAAGAGAGAAATCTGATTTGCAGGGTAGTTTAAATTAGAAGATCTGCCAATTTGGACTTCAGCAACGGCTTTATGCTTGCATAAATAACAGTATTTTTTTTTCTCTCTACAGAGGTTGCAGAACTTGAAGCTAATTTACCTTGTAAGTATAGTATTTAATGGCATGCATTTTAAGGAGAAAAGGACTGCTGAATTTGATTGTTTTGGCTGAAGTGTGAATGCTAATGACATTCCTTTCCTTAGGGAAAGCCGTGCAAAACTCTGCCAGCCCACTGAAGGCTTAAACAGGTTTTCTTTGCTTGCCCCCTTTTCAGGACACAGCGGAGGGGAGGGACCCTCATCAGTGTCCTTGGGAAGCAGTAACGATCACTTGGTTACCTTTATGGAACTGGTGGCGTGAGGGAGGTTCCTTCTCTTAAAGTGCCTCAAAGTTACCAGGAACTAAAGACTGCATTTGTTACCTCGCTCCTGTTTTTCCTCTACTCTCTCTTCATTTTCAAAACAGGAGATGCTGATCTAGGGGCAGAGTGAATAGCTGAGTTCTCAGGCAACATATTAAACCAACCTAGTGCTCTTTCATTTCACACACAAGTGGTAACCTGACACGCTTGTTAATAGTGGGATTAGTCATTAATAGTAATAAGTCATTAAAAATAGTACAAACATAATCTGTATTTGTAAAAAAGTAAGATAGTGATTTTTAGCCCTGGCATCTTACCTGTAATGTGTCTTATGCTACAAGCAGACACTACTAACATGTACTTTAAAATAGATTTTTTTAAAGTGTGGTAATTCACTCATTGCTTCCAAAGCTGAGGATAAATAGTTAAAAATCAAGTTTTTTATATATATATGTGTGTGTGTGTGTATATATATAAATTTGATATATATAAAAATTAATATGGATATGGATATATATATAAAATTTATTTTGATCTTTAGCTTGAGAGAGAAGCTACTTCTGTAATGGGCAGCAAAACAAAAAGTCTTTTATAAAAGAGAATGAAGTTCCTAAGGCTGTGTAGTTGTTGCTAAGAGGAGCTGTTGACAGTAAAGCTAGCTGTTGCTGAGCTCTCCTTCCCTTCAAGCGTAGACCAGGACAGCATCATTTCGTGTCTGTGCGATTTTTGCAATCCGTACTTGTAATATGGGCAAGCAAAACAAGTTATTGCATAGCAAGCTTAGAGGCATTTTTAGAGCCCATCACTTGCTCTGCATAACTTCCTGTGGTGCATGTTCTTATTTCAGAGTAGTCTAAGATGCTTCCCCTGCAGGGAAAGAGGCATGAGCAGCAGTCCAAGAGTGTACGTGCAGACTAGTACTGTGCTTGCGTGCATTCATGCTGTCTTGCCTGTATGCTCATCCGTCGAAAGAAAGCAGAGAGGATTCTCCCTGGTTACACCGGCAGGTAACTCATGATGTTTCTAGTCTTCCCTGTCTGAGGGAAGCTTTGACCATAATATATTTTTCAGGTCAGACCTCTGAGCGCTGCTTCTGTTGGGTCTCTCTCTTTTTGCTAATGCTTCTAAATCCAGATCAACTCTCGGATCTCAGAAAAAATCAAGCCTTTCAGTACAAAAGGCCTGATGGGAAGAATCAGGATCACAAAAAGTACTGAACAGAAGCTTCAAAAAGGGAGGGCATGAAGAAGCATTACTCAGCTCTTCCTGTATCTGTCCTCTTCTTTCTTAAAGACAATTCTACAGAAAGTTTACGCTGAATAATTTTAGGTTTTGTTAAGCTTTATGGCATAGACTTTTCAATAGGATAATGAGCGCTAGAGAAATACACATCAGAGTTTATAGTTATTAGAATGCGAATGCATTACAAGGGTTTGTGGACAGCTCCAGTTACATAGTATTTTTTCATGCAGATAAGGTCTCACACCTCTAGTGGTATTTAACTTCTTGTTTCCGAAGTTAAAGGCTGCCTAATATGGATAATCACGTATCAATGGATGTACGCATCTAGTGCCAGCTTGACGACTTGACTCTGCTATGATCAAGAAAGGCTGGTTTTGTACGTGAGAAGGGTTTGTGTTATCAGTTGCAAACAAAGGGCTGTCTGTTATGCTGTAAACTTGCTTCTGCTGGATGGAAACCATTGACTAGTATCATAACACCCCGCACACAGCCTCTGAGGTTGATGTTGTCTCTTCATTCTTGCTCTTCTTTCTGATTGTTCTCCTTAAATTCATACAGACTGAGAATGCAAACAGGGGTTTGTAAGGATGCTCCACCATCTCAGCTAATGTGTGTAATCGCTTACATAGAGCACAAATAAAACACACTTTTTAAAAAAAAAAAAAAAAAAAAAAAAAAAGCTTACCTGGTAGTTTTTTGTCTTGCATTTGGAAGGTACCAAAGGAAAATAGTTAACTGTTGGAAGCCCTGTAGTAGAAAAGGGTAAGTGCTTAGTATGTTCAGAGATAATGGAGTTGAAGCTCCTTGGTATCGCATAGGTTAGAAAGGCATGCACAGCTACTACACGTATCATCAGGCAAGCTTGAATACTGTATATGCCTGTAGTATGCCAGTTTGCTTTCTAGTCATAGGCTTATGCAAGACTGCAAACAGTGTAGTAGCTGCAGTTGCTCTGAAATCGCACTGTCAACAGCTGTTTCTGGAGCAGTCAGTTCATCAAATTCAAGTCATTCCTGGCTGATTGTGATGCCTTGGTAGGGAGAAATGTTGTCTGATGAATTAGAGTCTGCAGTATGCCAAAGCAGAGTGTTAGCTTGCTTCCCCCCCCGCCCCAAGCCCTTTTTTAACAGGACATTTCTTTAACAAAACTCACTCTGAAAAACAGTAAAACTATGTAGCTGTGAAACACGGACCTCTCCTTTTTATTCTAGTACAAAAGCAAAAAAAAAAAAAAACTAAATTTTTCTTATTTTCTAAGAATTTTTTGAAGGGATAGGGTAAGGATCTGGTAGCCTAATGTGATTGTGAAACTCATTCTTGGATGTAATGAATTAGGCCAACTATGGCACTGAGTTAGCTTGGTATGTTGAACAAATTTGTTTAACAGCTGAACGGGGACTTCACTGACTTCTGGATGAGCTTTCCAGTAAAGCTTATATCTCATTATACCTTACAGGTGCAAATAGTCCTATCTTAGCATGGGTTGGTGGGGCGTGACTTCTCACAAGCTGCAGTGTGTTATCAACTGTTGAGATATCCGTGTTACCATTTAAGAGCTTTTAAGGAGACCATGCTGGTTCTGTGTGCTGTTGTGGTAACATGTAGCTGACACCTCTGCAGAAGACCAATCCCTTTGGCATTTTTTTAGGTCTTTGAGACAACATGGCATACTGAAAGGAAATGCCCTTATTCATTCTCACAGCTCAAGGGGTGAAGTGCCGTTACCGCAGGTGACTTGGCGTAAAGAGCCGTGACCTGTAACTGAGTAGGGAAGAGACACTTAAGAGAGAAAGGGTAGGAAATCAATTCACTGGAGTGTAAGGGTTAATCGGGGAGTAAGTCTGGAGTGTATGAAGCATGGTATGTGTGGTTCCCTAACAGTGGAAATACAGTTGTTTGATATAAACTTATTTTCTTCACAGGTACATGTAAAGTGAATTTTCCTGACCCAAACAAGCTTCATTACTTTCAGCTAACTGTAATCCCAGGTAACTTTCTAAACATGTTGTTTTTGTTTCTGTGAGTGTTTGTGTTTAGCCAACCTAAGTCCAAGATTTTACTCAAAAATCCAATGAACTTTCTTGTTAGTTAGTTAGTTCTTTGACAGTAGGCAAAGAAAAAAGACGTGCGTGCGTGTAATGCGATGACTGTTGCAGCAGTGGAGAAATTGGGTTGGCTTTTGAGAACCAGGTTCCACTGAAAACAGCGGTTAAAATTAAGCAGATTGAGGAAGCGTTCAGGTCTTGTTTGCTCGTTTTGGTTAAAAACAGTTTTTTCTCTCAGCCAGTTTTGAACCGCGTGGTTTTATTTGCTGAGAAAAATCTTGGACCACGTCTAGAGAAATTATTGTACTACAGCCCTGTTATGTTGCAGATTAATTTTTTTCCACTGACGGGTTGATTCTGTAGAGTTGAAAAGAAAGATGGCAGGTACAACATTGCTATAAAACTTCAAATATATGTATGTCTGAAGGTGTTTAACATGTGGGAGTCTCTTAGTCCTTGAAGTATGTGGAAATTGGGCCTTTTACTACTAATGCCACGTAAGTATACCGTGGAGCTTCTGCTGGCAGGCTATTAAATAAAAATGAAGGCTCAGTACTGCTTTTCTCAAATGCATTATTTCGAAGGTGAGTTTCTTAATAGCTGTCTGAAGTTATGGTGCTTGTTGCTCATGTAATTAAGGCTGTCCGTTTTAGAATGAAAAGTTGTGTTTTGTGGATGAAGTTGTGTGGAAGATTAACTACTTAAACTTCAGAAACGCCTCCTGTTACTGCTCTGTGCAGCTTTTCAAATGAGAACGTTTGCCTATGCAGTACTTTGTAAAATGTTCAGGTGAGTGTTAGCATGTGAGGATCAGTCTTTCCCTGCCAACTGATTTCTGTAGGCCTACGTTTTCTGTAGGTTGACAACAGAGTTGAGCTGCAGTATGTCGATCGTGGTGTTTTACCTGTACAAGTAATGGTTTGCGCTTGCGGCGCGAGAGGCATGTTTCTGATAATCTGGTACCTTGATACCAAATGAGCACTAGATGTCACTGTTGTTACTTTTTAGCCAAGAGCAGCTAGCACTTGGCAATAGAAATCTTGCGTGGTCTTTGTGGAGACGCCTGCTCATGCAACTTTTCTGTGATGGAAAAATGAGTAAGACTGCCTTATTCAGTATAAGCCAAATAATAACTGAAAGGGCGAATATGGAGCTTCTAACACGTTATTCTGTGTAGAAGATCTACCCCCATCCATGTACATAGTAAGCGCTAGTCTGTTCGTCTTCACCAGTTATTTCCTCTTCAGTGTATATGATGCTACTTTACTGTAGTTTGGAAATGAGTCGACTTTGCAAGGTCATCCTGATGCAAGTCAGGAATGTCTCGAATGTGAAGCCATGATAGCTTCTTTGTACTAATTTCAAGGTGTCTTAATACCTAATCAGTTTTTTTGTCTCTTAACTGCTGCTCAGCAAGGTGCTGTAGCCAGAAGACAGGCCTTGCAGTGCATGGTTTTTGTGCTAGCTTCATTGCTGAAATGGTCTTGGGAATGAGATGATCTTAATTAACATTTTGTTACTCTAAATATAGCTGCACAGCTGAAGTCTCTGCAGTTGCAGTCTGACCGAAGTAAACATCTATTTTCAGCTGTGCGTAATTCAGGTACAGAATCTTGTGATCGGCTGCAGCTTAGCACGACTCTCTGAAGGCAGACTATAATATGTAACAAGAAAATCTTTGTAGCTTTTTGATTAGTTTTGTTATTGAACAAGTTTCACTCTAGAGTATGCTAAATCTTGCTTTTCTCTGGGGCAGCAGAGGCAGCTAGGTGGTTCTCAAAATTTTTCTGCCTCAGATGGGTAAAAATCATTGCTTGAGGCAACTGTTCTTGCAGTGTCTAAACAATGTTACATGCATTTCGACATTTTGGAGGAAGAGCCAGTTTTTTCTTCTGCCTGGAATTGTCTCCAACATTGAGTTGCTTCTAGAAATTCTGTTCATATATCTGGCTCTTAAGAGAGTGCTTTCCAAATAGCTCTGCCGCTCTCCAATTGCAGAGCAAGAGTTGGGCTTAGCCCAGCTACTGGTGCCAGGGAATATCAAATGCCGCCTTGTAGTCCTCGCGGTGGGGGCCTATGTAGTAAGCGTGTGTAGGCTGGGTTCGATAGTCTGCAGAGTGAGGAGCTTCCTGTAGGCCCACTTCTTAGGGATCAGAGTCTGGTTATCTGCAGTTACAGAGATTGCCTCCTCCTGTGGCGAAGCTGGTAACTGTGCGATAATTGCGGTGCTATCTTTATATAACATTTTATGTTTAAGTTGTTTCCTATCCTGATTAACTCTAGAGTTTGCATTCTGTAAATACATTTTATGAGGAGTGTTACACCAGGACAGTTTCTCAAAGCCTGTCTGGGTACTGCACAGGTACCAGCTGAACCTGCTCTGTAACACAAGAAGTGCCACTTGTGGTCAGTGTCCATACCTAATTTTATAGACAAAGTCTGTTTTATGTTTTATGCAGTCAGGTTGAATGTGGCTGCTCTCAGAAGGACAGTGAAAGCAGCTTCTTTTCCAGTTCTCACAACTTAAATGAGAAAATAAACTTTACCGTCAATGTCAGGCAGAAATACTTTCAGGGCTGTGTAGAATAAAGCTTCAGCTCCTGTGTTCTCCGCTTCTCACCGTAACCTTTCTGCATTTAATATCACAAAATGGCTCTGATGAGAGTGAATGTCAAATGACAATGAATTTGTAGAAAATCTTGACAAGGGTGACTGCTTAGTTTGCATACTAAATTTTACTTAAACTTGCGCTCTGAGAAATTCAGATTCCTTTATTTGATAGCGTTTTTTGCAGTGCACCATGAGTGGATGTATAATAGCACCACACTAGAAAACAGGAAAACTTAGTTTGTCCACTGTGGCAATAAAATCTACGTGTTCCTGGGGCAGGTGCTGCTGACTTTCCCTGCTGCGTGGAGCGTCTTCCTCTCTTTGTAGTCTGAACCAGTTGTTCTGTCCTGTAAAAAGGTCCTTACGGCACCAGTTGCCTTAGTTCTTATTTTGTAACCAGCAGCATATTAGATCAAAAGCTAGGAAAAATGAGATGCCTGGAAGACAGGCGGAGTCTGCCTGCTGCACTGATATTTGGAGTACAAAATTGGATGCTGAGAGTATGACATAGTAGTCACTGGTGGAGGGGGAAGTGTGTGAAGTCAGGTAGCTAGCACCTAAAGAAAACTAGAGGAACGTATAGAGTTAATGTGGTTTTCTTATAGTTTGCAAACAGTTGGGGTAATCTGGGGTTGCGTGATTAGTTTTGCATCTCATTCTTCAGGGAGTTAATAGAGGCTTTTTCCTGTTTTGCATGCCATGAAACGACAAATGGCGGTGAGCATGGCTGAGCATTTCAACGCTGCTTATTCTAGGAGCCGCTATCAAAAGCGCATCCTTTGTGGCCTGTCCTAATTATCTTGCGTTTTCATTTAAAGGGATAAATCAGAAGTAATAGAAGCTAGTAGTTTCAGCGCGCTCTTAACCATCGAAGCACCTTACAAACACAAACTGAGTTAAATAATGAATCGTTAAGGATGTTGTTAATAGTAATACATGAAACTTGAGCCAAAGAGGGGAAAGATACTTACCCTGCTAATATAGCTTAAAGACAAATTTAAGCGGTAGGAAAGCTGGAGCAGTGGCACTCACTTATTCCCTTTCTGCACGAGTCCCTTGTCAGTGACCAACTTCACAGGTTATGCGCTAAAACTGTTTCAATTGACTGCTTTATTTACAGCCCTTTGTTCGCTACGAACTTTGCCAGAACTTCATTTTTTGTCAGTTACTTTCATGTGAGTAACAAAGAGAGCGTCTCCGTCCCAGTCTGGCTGTTGTGGGGCAAAGGGGAAGAAAACCACGTGGGAGAACTGAGTTACTTTGAGATGCTGTAAGATGGCTTCATCGTGAAGGCTTACCGTCTTGTTGATGCATTTCATGAGTTCTGGCTGGGTACTGGGGCTCTCCGGGGATATGAATTCTTAATACAAATTTGAGCAACTGGTAATGACTTGCATGCTTTATTGTTGCTTTAGAGGAAAAATTTGCAAGCATGCAGAGAGTAAAAATGGGGGGAGGAGGAAGAGGAGAGGGAAGGGAGGCTTTACTCTTCTGTTTGGTAAATGCGTTCTAACTTATTTTGTAGCACAAAAAGTAGGCTACCCAATGTATTTTTTTTGTTAGTGTTAGCATTGATTGATGCCGAGGTGAACCAGAAACATAAAGTGAGGAGTTAGAAATTGTAATGCAAGGCAATGATGAGTATTGATTTGTCTTTGAGGGGGTGAATTGATCGTGTAGTGCTTGAAAAATACCTGCAGGTGCAATACGGAGCCTAAAGCGCTCTAAGGCTTCCAGTGATTTTTCAGCCTTATATAGGGCATAATAAAATGAATAAAAGAAGATTAAAAATAAAGCAATGCATGCGGTTATAAGATGCCTGGGCACGTTTAAGGTAGGTTTTTGCTGACCGAAGGAGTATTCTTTCACTGCCTGGTCCTGCCTCTTCCATTTCTCTGACTCTGGGGATCACGTAACCCCTTTGTAGCCAGTTCATCCCAGTACTCCCGCAGGAAACGGTGCACCCTTGCCATGGTAGTTTTGTGCAGAGGAAGAGGGCCGAGCTGGTCCTGTCCCCTTCAACTGAACTTGCCTGGTCCGATCTCATCCTGTTTGTGGGCACTTGTGTTCCCACCCGAGCTGGGTAAAAGTGGGGCGGCCGTGAGCTCGCCCTGCTCCTGGCCATGCACGCAGAGCTAGCGAAGTTGTTCGGCTGGTTTTATTTCTGTGCATCTCTTGAAAAACGTTGCGATGATCTTGCTGCCCGTGCTTGCCTACTGTAATGGTCCTGTGTGTCGCAGAGGTGCTTGTTGTGTCTTGGAGCACAAGGAGGTGTGGAGCATGGTTTTTCTCTCACTCTTTGGCTGGCAGGAAGCTGAAGTCTTTGGCAAACTCTCCTCCCTTAGAGTTTCTTTTGGACAATTATATTACAATTAAGATTCATTTAAATCTTGAGGGTGTTTTTTTTTTTTTTTTGACATAAGGCACATGTAGATGCATACATCCATAGGCATCTCTTTCACATTGGTGGGGAGAACTGCAGTGGGATATGAAGGTCTGCTGTGTGCTTCACTCCAAGCCCACAACAGCAAAGGACTGTTGCAATTAAGCCAATGAAAATAACTTTCCATTACTGAACTTACTGAGCAACCATAACAGTACTGCGGTTTCTCCGTCACCCTGTGGTACAGATAGCAGTCTTCTCTCTACGCAAATACAAGCGGGTGTTTTGTGTGATTGATTACACTGGGAAGCAGAGCTTGACAAATGCTTGCAGGGCACCAAAGAGCCTTATGGAAGGCTTGAGGTACACTGCCTGTACCGTACGAAACACCGAAGTCCTTTCTGGTGTTCCTTATGTGTTAAATTGTGCCCCCTGAAACAATTAGCTGTGCCCTGTAGGGTGACTTGGTGGTTTGGCTGTTTGCACTCCCGAGTGAAATATTAGAGCGTTTTTGCAATCATTCTTTCCTGAGACCATTACGTGACAGCTTCATCAAAAGGATATTGGTATAAATCATCTTTATACATCTGCTTCTTTTCTAAAGGATGAATTTACTGATTTTTATCTCAATACTTCTGAACACAAAAGACAAATGTAAATGCTTTGACCTGCCTTTTTTTTTTCCCCTCCATAAAAATTGGTGCATCTGCACCTCCTCGCTGGTAAAGCGTAGCTTGCCTGACAAAACTGCTTAATCAATGAAACGTGCTCCAAAATTGCTTTGGGATGGAAATGGAGAATGTATCTGCATAGTGTGTGCTGGGCAGATTATTAAAGTGAGATTTGCAATGGCTAAGGCTGGCAGTTTCATGCGTGTGTGTAGGATGACTAAAGATTTGGGTGAGTGAGGTGCTAGAAATTGGTAGTTGGTTGTGGAGACAGCTGTAAATGTTACTGTGTGGGATGGGGAAAACCAACCAGGTTCTGTTGTCGTATTTTGTGTCTGTGCTGTTGTTGCAGCCATTGATACCCATGAGCTGATTCCATCAGTGGTCCACACAGAGGCTCCTGGGAGAAGCCAAACCATGCTGTGTTTACCAATGTCTCCTCTCTTCCTTGGGCACAGGTTTATTTTGGTGTGGCATACTGGACTTAGGGAGCACCTGAGTCTGATCTTGGCAGCACCGGCCACGACAGGCTCGTTTCCTCCTACAGCTGAGGATTTGCATTTTTTAGCAGAGTGAGTCCCTCTTCTACTCCTTTTCTCTTTGCAACCTCTCACCAGCTGACCATCCCAAGAGAAGTTGGCTGCAGTCTTGTGATGATTGCAGTTGTGTGGATCAGCTACAAGCTTTTGGGGAGCTTGTAGTGTGGAGTGAAAGCTGAGCAGGTGAATATGGTGCGTTGGTTGGTAGGAAAAAATGGATCTAGCATGACCTATATAGGGACTGAAAAGGGGGCAAGTGCAGAAGACATCATGTTATCCTGGAAGAGGATTTTGAAGAAGTGTATCAGAAGGCCTAGAGCTTTTTCTGTGTGTGTATATTTTGGAGCAAGCTAGATTATAGAGGAAAAAAAAATCTACAACCTGATTCGCTAGTTTTGAAGTTTCTCTAAACTATGGATTGCTTTACCGAGCTTTTTCTTTGTGATGTTGCTTTAAAAATAATATTAAGAAAGACCATCACGTAAGGGTAATGAGCCTTCCTGACCCTCAGGTCTTCACCATAGCTGATACCATATGAGGCAGAGAGCTAGAGTACTCAATTTGGACAAGAGCGTTCCTCAGGGGTCCGCGGCCCTTCAGAGTGGGCAGGACACCTATCCGTGTCCCTTTCTTAATGAAAAAAGCACAACAGTTGCTATGCCAGACGGACCCCTTTCAGATCACTTGTGAGCGTCTCAGCTTCCAAGCACAGACATCTCAAGAGCTGCAGGTTGACTGTTATCTATTTCAATCTCCAGTTAAATGCAACTAGATGTTTTAAGTCTTCATATTTTAAAATTTGGCAGTTTGAATAATTCAGTTTTGGATCTGAAGTTGACAGAGAGGCAGGCAGGTTTTCCAAACTGATACATCATCTGGGATAATTGCCAGTCAAAGAAGCAAACTTGCTCTCTTATTGTAGTACACTGTGAAGCATGCCGCTGCACACCAGCGTTCGTGTTGTTCATGACACGTGGTTGTTAGCACAAGAACAGGATTTAACACGCGTTAGCAAGTAGAGTATGAAAGCATGTCTTTCCAAGAGTTGGTGTTCTGGTAGCACCCATCATATGTGCACTGTGTGGCAGGATGTTGTTCATCCAACTTGGTTTCACCTGGTACTGTGATCAGGAAGGTGGTTTTTCCAGGGTCGCTCCGGGACCGCTGGCTCTTGTGACTTAACCAAACCTCTGCTACAAAGCTGTTGGGGATGTGGGGAAGATACTGTGCTCTGGGCTGCGAGGAGGCTTAAGTGGATGTGCGGGGCAGCGTAAGAACAAGGCAGACATATACTTTCTCCCATGTACTCTCCAAACTGACAGCAAGTCTGCTGCTGTCTTCATGAGTGAAGAATTACCTCCTTTTTTACATTGTGAAGCTCTTGTATTAGAAGAGGCAGTGAGCAGACCATCCCTATTCCCTGTCAGTGTTGCTTCTCATGGAGATGCACCAAATCCTCTCTTTCCTTCTGAGTCCTCTCTCTTACTGGTTATGGAACTTTTTTTTTTTTTATTTTTAAAACAACAGCTGCTCCATGACTCTGACTATTGTTACTTTTCACTGTACTTTTTCCAGCAGTAACAAATAGTGTGAGGTGAAGGGAGCAGAAGTGCACACGCTGTTTAAGGATTGCACTCTGGAGTCAGCAGGGACAAACTGACCTCAGCAGAAGACTGCGTGCCGGATGAATCCCAACACGTGACTGACTTTATGGGCTGCTGCAGGGCAGCAGAAGCTGAGGTCTTCGTGAAACGATCTTTCGTGTCACCCCAGATCTAGATTCTGCATGCCAGTGATCAGCTCAGAGCCACTGTTTCATCGGTGAAATGCTGTTTCTACCCCTCCCCTCACGTGTATCACTTTCCTTTTATCTATGCCAGATTTCATCTGTCACTTTTATTGCTTGATCTGGCTAGATGTGGAGTGACTGGCATATGATGCCTACATAGCTGTGGTTTCTTCTTTGGGGGTATCTTACAGCTACAGGGCACCACCCTCCTACTTTAATTCTTTTTCTGACAGCGATTTGACCCTTACCGTGCTGCCTCTGAGACTGGATATGGAACTTAGTTTCCCCTAGAAATGGAGACATCTGTCCAGCTTTTTACTCCCTATTTAGGATCCATAGGAAGTCTGGTAATAGGAAGGCAATGACTTGGAGGAGTAGCGTGGTGAACGTAAGAATAATCTTTGGTATTTACACAGTAGTAGATAAAGCTAAAATTTGGGAGAATAAGGTGAAAAGTAGCGTATTTTGAATTGAATCTTCATGTATGCTTTCTACAAAACTCGATACTATGCTAATTGTTTGACCAACTCTCCGTTGCAATAGTGGCGTGTGTTACCAAGACAAAACTAACTTTCTCTTGTTTTCAGTGTGAGGGTTTTTTTTTTCTTTTTTACTCTCATTTATCCTAAGAGATGCTTTAGAGAGCAAAGGCAGGCATCTTTATTTTACTAGCTGGAATTGTATTCCAGGGATGACTCAGAAGATGTCATATTGCTTGCTATAGTTATTGTTGGCAAATGATTTCAGAGCTGGCCTTTAGGAAGGGATATTAATAATGGGAAGAGACTGGCTTTCCTCTGTTTGAAGAGGGTAATATAGAAGAAACATCTAACAACAAGAACATTTGGGCATCTAATCTTAAAAGAAAGGGTTAGTCACAAAAATTAGGATGATGAATATGCTTTCAAGCGTAATTTTACTTGATGACATTAGAGTATAATGGTGTAACTAGGTCACAAAGATTACAATAACTGCATGGGGTTACCACCGAATACTTCTTAATGACAGGTATTTTGTATTACATGACATCTGTTTCTCTGTTTCTTTTCTCTTATTTAACTATCTGTATTGTGGTTTTTTGTTTGTTTGTTTGTTTTACTAGATGAGGGCTATTACCAAGCTGGAAAGTTTCAGTTTGAAATTGAAGTTCCTGATGCCTACAATATGGTGGTGAGTATTTGTCATTAGTCTAATAGTTGTCATTTGATGTTTCCTTTCCACGTAATAGGACTTCAAAGGGAGCATGGCACTGAGACTAAGAAAGGATCTACTGTCTGCTGCTAACATTTCACAGAATCATAGAAAAATCTTGGTTGCAAGGGACTTCTGGAGGTCATCTAGTCCCCTGCTCAGAGCTGGAGTAGTATTAAAGGTGGATCAGGTTACTCAGACCTTGTCCAGTCAACGTTTGAAAAGCTGAGGACAGCGATTCCACTCTCTGGGCCCCTGTTCCAATGTTTCGTTACCCTCGGTGTGAACGTGTTTTTTCTCCTCCCTATCTGGTGAGAGTTCCCCTTGTTGCAGCTTGTCTGTTGCCTCTTGTCTCATGACTGTGCGCCTCTGGAAAGAGTCCGTCTCCATCTTCTCTATAGCTTCCCATTAGGTAGTTGTAAATAGCAGTCAGGTTCCCACCTTTAGCCTTCTCTTTTCCAGGCTGAGCAAACCTGGGTCCCCTCAACCTCTGCCAGACTCGTAAGCGTCTTAGTGGCTCTATGCTGGGCTTGCTTCACTTTGTTAATACATATTGTACTGGGGAGTCTGAAATGGGGCACAGTGTTGCAGATGCAGTTTCGGGAGTCCCAGGGAGGGGAAATTATCTTTTCCCTTGACCTGCTGGCTCTACTCTTGCAGTCCAGTGTTTGATTAGCTTACCTTGCTTCAAGGATAGTATTTCTTAAGGGAAGAAGAAAGAAATGAAAAGAAAGAAAAAGGGGAGGAAAAAACACAATGGATTTGCCAACCCCCTGGGGGAGGCTGCTTAGAAGTACAAACCAGTCACGTCTCGGGATCTCCCTTTTGACTGAGGTCCCGCTCTCATCTGTTCTCCCTTGTTAATTATCCTTGAGACCTGCACTGAAAGATTATTCTCACAGAAATGGTATATCTGTAACAGAACAAAATAGGTAAATAGAAAGGAAGAAAATGCACTTGTTTTTCTGGGGCCTTCAAACTTGTGCTAGTAGTTCTGATATTGGACTTCGGTGCCCTTTTCAGAACAAGCAGTAGAGGACGCACAGAGTAAAGCACAGATAGTACAAGTGGCCGCCTCCTGCTCACTCCACCAGTTCTGCTTGTTCCCTCTCGGGCTGTTTAATTGAGTATCTTAAACAGCTATTTCAACAGATACTCAGCAAACAGTTATTCAGAGGACCTCCAAATGATTGCCATATCTTACTATAGATAAATAGAAAACTTCAGACAACTTGCCCTTTCAAACATGAAAAATTTTGGTATTTCATGATTTCGTTCTACTAAAAATGCAGATCCTAACAAGAAAGGGGAAGGTGCACCTGCAGTAAAAATAACTTCAGACTTTGTTTTTGGAGTCTTAACTGTCAAAAGAGCAAGATTGACCCCAGAAGTGGGAAAGAGCTGAGGCAAAAGTCTGATTCTCATGAACTACTGCTGCCAGTCTGTATTCTGGTAATTTGGTATGCAAGGAAACTCATTTGAGCATTGAAGTTGCAGTATTAGTGTTTAGATGTATGAACCGTGGGAAGTATGAAGCTTTGTTTTGGTTTAGTTTGAATATTTTTTTTGGTAATCTCTTGTAACATTTTTTCCATCCTTGTGTTTTATTTTCTTACTCTTGGCACTGATAGTTCAGAGCCCTTGTTTTAGAGGGACTGAAGAATGTGTAGGGGAGGATACTAGAGCAACATGTCTGAGAAGACCTTTGATCTCTGTGTTTAGATGTGTCAAGCCTAAATACGGCATCGTATGTATGTAGTAGTTGCAGTCACAGCATTATTGACGTGACTATATATACATATATATATATATACATACACACACACACATATATACACGCACACAAAGGAGTGCAAACTTTTGGAATTTTAATAGCTTGAATTCCCAGACTGAGTTTGGAGAACAGAGCATTAACACTGCTAGCGGAGTAGAAAGGTTATGTTTCTGAAAGTGGTGAAGTTGGATTTGCATTCCAGAAGATGCCTTCATAAGTTTTCTAATATTCCCTTATTTATAGTCTATTGGAATATGGAATATGCACCATGTTTCTTTATTTAAAAAAAAAAAGTCCCCCCCCCCCCCCCATGGCAGACTGCAGCAATTCTGAAACACCTATGAATTTTCCTGCTCCTTTTCCAATAATAATGCTTTCCCTTCATAATAATACTGGTCGGAGAAAGCAGGCAACATTTAGCAATATTTTCTGGTGAACTCTGAGTTACTGGTAGAAATTTTTTTTGTTTTGCATGGCTTCAGGGAAGAGGTTTTGATCAGTCCCCCCACAAGGGACCATCCCACTCGCTTCACAATTCCATCAGTCCTACTCGATTCTTTTGTTTGGGAATTGGTAAAAAGAGAAAAGTAACGTTGCTTGAAGATCTCATGCTCCCACGGTTCAGGGATTTATTAAATTGGTCAGAAAGGAAGGGTCGTATTGAATCTCCTAATGATCTGCCCAGTCAGTGGGACAGTCTCCTACAGCTTGGTGTGTCTGTGGTGTTCTTTTCTTTATTCTTTCTTTTTTTCTCCTTCAAAACAATGCTTAGGATCATAGCTATCTTTATTGTTATACTTCTATTAGTGTATGTAGGTGTTCTAGCTAAAGCTTTTGCAGCTAGATGTGGTGGGGTTTCTTTTTTTTTAAGTTTGTTTTAAGTTGCCCTTAACCTCACCAAATACTTTTCACTTGGTGGTATAGGTCAAATTTACTAGCTTTTGTGTGTGATTATGCACAGGCTGTAAATACAAAGTTGGTGATTTAAAATGACCGCATCCTTGTTCTAACTTGAATAAATTGAGCCATCACATACCTGAGAAATATAACATTCATGATAAAGGAGGAAACCCTCTCATGCTCTCAACTGTCTAATTTTTAGTGACCTTCAGTAGTAGCAGCAGCTTAATAGCTCTGGGGCAATGCTGGGTGATAATTAAGGCAGAAGGGAAGAATACGCAATACATACTCATCTTAATTTCTTAAATCTTCTGCTTATAGTGTTTGCCTAAATAGCGTTGGTGTGGGGAGGTACTTGCTGCGCGTTGACAGGAGAACTGCACATTGATTTTTATTTTATTTTAATTCTAAATTGTGGTAATTAAAGCTTCTTCTGATTTGTTATGGTTCGGTGCTCCATGTCAACAGAAAATCTGCAGCAAATGTTAATTAGGGATTTCTAAATTCTAAGCATCTCAACACAGATGCGCCTTTGCACATTTAAAAAGAAAAAAAAAACCAGCAGGTTGAATGTTGAAGTATGGTCAGGTTATTAATGAAAACACGTATATTCACCAATATTGGGGCAGTTATGCGGAGGCCGTGGTTTGTTTTCTGTCAGGCAGAATCTGACTGAAATCGATAGTGGCAATGTCTTTAAAAGAGCACTTCAGAGTTGCCTGCACTCTTTCAACCCCTAAGCGACGTCAGGATGTCATACATCTGCATCGAGCTCCTTGCGGTAGTGCCGAAGATGCTTATTATTAGGGAGTAAAAAATACCAGATGAGACTGGCAAGTCGTTATAGCTTTGCCTCAGAGCCTGCGTCCATTTTCTATCTAATTTCTTTAGCCTGCAGAAAAAAAGAACATCTGTTTTTAAAGCTACAAAATGCATAATTTATAGTGCAATTTCTGTAACAGCATCCTTTAACTTCTGCAGTATGCTGCTGCCAAAATTCTGTGTGTTCATTGCTCCTCTGAGGAATTAGTCTTTTTTCCCTTCATTGATCCTAAGCAAGCATTCAGCTTTTGCACTAGAAAGAGAAAGAGGTGTGGAGTGGTGGCATAGTGAAAGGGGATCCAATACATAATTAAAGAGGAAAAACTTGGAAGATTTTTATATTGTGAACTGCAGTGCTGGCATACTTTTCTGCCCAGGAAGCAAGTCACTGGAGGCTGAGCTGTTTTCTTGGCAAGTAGTGGATCTGTGAATATAGGGAAGTAACTTATCCTCGTCCTTTATGTATGACTGGTTATGCTATACCATGACTTTTGGCACCTAGGCGATAAAATTCCTTCGTGCCAACGTTCAGGATCCTAAAACGTACGAGAGATGCTTTGCAGCATGGATGCTTTGGGATGAGCCCTGCTCCGAAGTGCTGCTGCTTGCTTGTTCACAGAGCACACAGCAAGAGTTTAATCAGAGGTGTCTAAATCATCGAGATGCTGTACTTGAGTATTGGAAATGTTTATTAGAATTATCTGTAAGGCAATAAAATACTGTAAGGGTTCTTCCAGTAAGTTCATAACTAGCTAAACCTACTTAAGCTGTTGGAGAGGTGGATAATTTTAGAAAGTGGCTGAGCTTGAGAAAAGGGAAGGATTTTTATTTTTGATCACTTCTTGGACATGCAAGGATGGTTCAGATACGTTTGCGCTACAGTGCTATTAGTAATTGAATTGTATCACCCCCCCCCCCCCTTGCAGTTTGATAGAGGCTGCATTTTGCTTTGTGGCTTCCAGGAAGGCTGAGGAGAAGAGCGGTGAGTTACTGCAGTAAGAGCTCACCCAGGGACTCTTTCTAAAGCCGAGTGTCCCCCAGAGAGGGGAACTCTTCCACGTGCTAGAGTTGTGCATTGTCCTGTTGGCTAAGTGCCAGTGATTGCTCTTTCACTGTTGCTAATTTAATGCTCTAATTGAGCAAATGTCCATGTTGGTTGTTGTTTGGTTCGGCACAGTCAGAGGAAACGGACCTGATGCTACTCGTGGCCCATAAGCAGTCTTCTCCTGCACCACTGCTCTGTGAAGGCAGCACCCGAGAAGTTGCATGCCTCGGCAGTCGTCGTGGGTTGGTTCAGCTGATACGCTAATGAGCACTCTCCTGTGGGCTTTGTATTTTAATATTTCCTTGCTCTCTAGCATTTTAAATCTCTTTTCTGTCTGCCTGATGAAGGGAGACCCAGGCTCGCTGTTATCTTTTTTTCCCATTCAGGTGTTAGTGGGAATCTGCTACAAAGAACTTCGATATTGAAGTTACTGCTCACTCTTTACGCTTGCGTTTTGGAAATGGAGCCAGAATGAGGAATTCTGTTTGTCCTTCCTCTGTGGCATCCCGGTGAACAGTCGGGTGATGCTTCCTGCAGTCCTAATGGAGGAAGCAGAGTTGGCTGCGCTCCCAAGGACACAAGCGTATGTGTGCAATCCCAAATGAAAAGGCCACTGCTTTCTAGGGACAGTTGAAATAAAAAACATCCTGAAAGGAGGGTTTCCTCCCGTACGTGCCCCAAAAATGTCTTCAGAAAGGAACTTGGGCATCTCAAGTCCGTTCCTCTGTGAGCCTCTGGTTCTCAGGAGCTTCTGAAATTTTCTCGTGACAGAGTTTTTCTGGGGCTCGGATATAGATGGGTAGGAAACTGAGCTGAATTCAACCCTTTTTTTCCACTGTTCAGTTTTTGAGAAAGCCTCTAATGAAGAACCATTAGTGCAGTGCTCTGTGCTGGGGACAGAGCAGGCTGGCTGTCTTTTGGAAACCTTAGGAAAACCTGGCATCGTGTATGCAGAATCCTCTGTTTGCATCTGAACTCTTTCAATTCCTTTGATTTCTCTTCACAGCCAAGATTTTCTTGGTATTTATAGCACCATTTTAAAGGCATGACATGGAATGAGCAGGCTGCAGCTTTTGGTATCTCCTGGACTCTGTGTAATTCTTCCCATGAGAGGACTGTCTCCTTTCTGGATACAAAAAGAGGAAAACTAATGTTTTCATCTTGAGAGGTGTTTTCCCCCTAAAGTGAGAACTCCTTCATGTGAAAAGATAGTAGGATGATAAAAGTAAGGATGTTTAACTATGAATTTTTTTATGGCATTAGAAATCTTTAGAAGATCAACACTTAATTTAGTCCTTTCTCTAAGCTGGTTTGAAAATTTTCTTTTTTCTTTTTCTCTCTTGGTTCTTATGATAGTTGTTCCCTGATTGCATATCCGTATGTATATGAAACTGTGGTGCTGGAACCACTGGGAGTGGGATTTGAAGCTGGTCCGGAGAAGGTTGAGGAAGTCCCATCGCCCTTGCTAATGTTTGTGCTTGCAAAAATTGCTGGTAGTGTTGCTGTCCATACAGACGTAAGAGGAACTGTGAAAGAGCAAGCAAAACAACAGCATTTGTAACAAATGCCCTTAGCATCAAGTGCTGCAGTTTGACCTCTGTCTCTGCAGCATCTGTTCCCCAAGCACCTCTCTTGGTTGATCAGCTGCCCTGAAACAGGGGTCAGTGGCAAATGGGAGCAAATGTAAAAAAAAAAATGCACTGGTCAGTGAGCTTTCTTGATGAAGAAATAGCTTTTTCTCTGCTTTCAGCTGCAGCTGAAACCGCGGGTGTTACAAGATTAGGAACCTGTTGCTTAACCTGATTCTGTTAGTACTGACGTGGTTCAACATTGACATAAAACTTAACTTTCGGACACCATTCCTTGTGCAATTCTTGCATGTGTTTTAAGGTCCACTCCTACTATAAGGCTACTCCTCTTCCACTTGTTGAGCTGTATAATGCAGTATTGATCATATTCCAGTTAAAGCACAGGGCAGCGTGGCTCTTCCCCCCCCCCCCCCCTTTTTTTTTTTTTCCTTTTTTTCCCCCCCCCCTTAACTCATTTCTCAGGGCTGTGTGCTAAGCTCTGGGTGCTCAGTTTCAGCCTGTCTCAGAGCTCTTCAGGGATTGGTAAAGGAGAGGGACTGACAAGAAATACATCAGTATTGTAGGACTAGGTTGTAGTTTGGTCTCTAATTGCTATCCCTAATAACGCCTCTTTCGGAGAATTCAGTTTTCAAGAAGAAAACTGGAAAGAAAAAACTGGAGTCATCGTTGCAGTGCAGTTTACAAGAATGCTTTGGGCTGACCATCTAGACTCTAGGCAAAACGTTTGAAATAACATTATAGATCTCAAATTTCTACTTGGAACCTCATTATTTCTACAGGAAAAAGCTTCTTGTGAAGTCCTTTTAAAAAAAGGAAAAGCAAGCTATAGGAAAGACTAAACATACACCTACTAGTACATTTGTAGCCCGAAAGTTATTAGACTTTCCAAGCTGATGAACTTAATTAACTTCATTTATTGATTGGCTTTTCATATCCAGTCTCATATGGTGAGTGATTCTCACATGACCTTGAAGAAAGCAGAGACTGAAGTTTGAGATTTTTTGTGACCCTTCTCTGTATATCTCCTAGTGAGTGGACTTAGAGCACATCAGTTACCCTGGACAGTTGATACCTTGTATACAGTTACCCATGGCAAATTCAAGGTCCCTTTTCAAAGCAGAATGCTATGCCATTGAGTAAGAGTGCGCATGTGGCATTTGGAATAAAATAATTAATATTCCGTGAACCTGCATGCTCTCTGGTCTTTAGACAACTCGTTTTGTGCAGCCCTACTCTTGAAGAAAGAGAATAACAGAAGGGAGAGATTATTAGTCACGTTTGTTTTTTTTTTTAAAAAGGGACAAATTTGATCTGGAGCTTGTTCTGTAAAACTTCTACCAAATCTGAAGTTAGTACACGCGTAGTTTTCGAATGCTTGCGATATTCCCTTATACCATTGATGGTGGGTTTCGGCACTTGTGAACAGAAAACAGGTTGTTGAAGTATACTGAGAACAGAAGTAAAGCCAGTTTCTGTTATCACAACTAATTAGAGATCTTAAAAGGTAAGTGGCTACTTAGACCTGGAGAAGAAAACTGGTTTTTCCATTGTTGTGATCCCCGAATCTCAGGTTCAGCTGCCTGTGCATCTTCCAGTATCTGACGCCGGGGCTGAGTGTATGAACAATGAAATAAATCATGCCTATGCCTGGGAGATGGTCTGAGGTGTTCAAGTGAAACAGTCGTTTCAAGGAAATCTTGTGCGGATTTGGTGGTGTAAGGAAGGCTCAAAGCTGGTTGAGCTCTGAGAAAGGGAAGTCTCATGAGAAGACAGAATTTCTGATAGCCCTTCAGTTCTCCAACAGAGAGAAAACTTTTGTTTTACGGCCCGGAGTGATTTTTGTTTCTGAATTCTGAAGGTGAGAAACGCTTTGGTTCTTAATGAAAAGGATAAATGAGTTCTTTTGTTTCTACATTACTAAAAATGGAGGAACGAGTTACTTGTTTACTGTTTAGCCTTAAAAATGACTTTTAGGACTTTGGGGGGGGGGGGGGGGTTGAAAAGACTTAGTTCGTGAAGAAGCTTACCTTTCTCTACTCGTCGCTGCGTTCCCTGTCTGAAGGCACATACGTTAGAACTTCTCTTTTTATCTTGAGCTACAGGCATGGAAGAAATACCACTCTGTCCCTGACTTTTTTTTTTTTTTTCTTGAGAACTAGACATAATCTTTCAAAACAGTGCGAAGGCGTTAATTCAGGAAAGATTGTGCTATTATCGAACTTCAAAGGGGAACGCTTATGGACTTTATAAATAAGTTTGTTGCTGTTTTCTACATGCCACTTAATTTGCAATAATAATGTGGCCCAGCTCTTGGGCAGTCGGTGTCCCATGATGACTAAGGTTTGAGCAGTCATTGGACAGCCATGAAACGTGTGTAGACAAAAGTTAGTGTCTGAATTACGAATTTTAGATGTGTTGTAATAATAGGGGTTTCTTTTTTATCATTACTTCACTTTTTTATTGCCATACAGGTATGGTATTGGTAGCTTAACACCACAAATATTTCCTCTTCTTGTCTCTGGGGAGCTGGGCTGAATTTGTAATATGTATTTAAATATTGTACTAAGATGCTGGCAATTGGAGAGCAGAGAAACGAGCCAAAAAACACTGCGTGCCACTGTGCGAATGAAGCTATTTTGTCTCTTGACTGAAGGCTTGATGGGAGGCGGTGGAGAAAAGTAGCTCTGCAACTCTAATGTGTGATTTAATTGAAGCTGTGGAAGGTACTGGCCTGTGTTGATGTATACCAGGTTACCTGCTGTAAGAAATCGCCTGCTTGACTGAGAGCTGCAAATTGTAATTTGAAGAACAGGGATGGCATAATGGGCTGTTGCTAAGCTACTAGAATTTTAATGACCCATTCTTTATTTACTTTGCAAAACCAGAGCAAATGAGAGGGTTTTCTTTAAGAATCTGCATGTCAAAACCCACTGTGGAGTTTAGAATCCTGATGACCTTGCCTTAAAATAAGCTCGGTTTTTACACTAGTGTGTTAAGTCGGGGTGTGAGTGGTGCTCTTGATACTTCTCTGAGTGCTTCTGAATAGGAGGGTCTTTATTCAAAATAAAGTGCTCTTTCGATGTAGTTCTTACTGATAGATGCTCTGCTGTTTTTAGCAAACACCCAAAACTTGTCTGGGCCCTGGAAAAAGAAAACATGTAGCTGTGTTATGAGTTAAATTGTTGTCTTGCTGATTAAATGTTAAGAAACTGAATAACATGTGGAGCTTTTTCTCCCTGAAGGAGACAGGCGAGGAGAGTAAATAGAAGCTCTGTCAGTGATCTGGCTTTCTTTAAAATTGTGTGGTGGTTTTTTTTTTTTTTTTTTTTCTCCTAAGAACCAGCTGAATACCAGCCCAGCTTTTGTATAGAGCTGAGAGAAGCTAAAAGCACGGAGAAGGCTGGTGCAGCTCATATAAGTTATATTATCAAATCCTTTAACATTCCAGCCTAGGCTGTGACTGTCAAATATGTCTGGCTTTTCAGTTCTGTAACTTGTATCCATGCTTTGGTTTTATTTTAAAGGATAACATTATCACTTGTTTTCTGTCCTGGCAGCCTCCAAAGGTAAAATGCTTGACAAGAATCTGGCATCCGAACATTACGGAGACGGGAGAAATCTGCTTAAGGTAGCAACAGCTTTCTGTTTTTCACTTCAGAGGTTTTTCTGTGTGTGATAAAACACTGTGTGTAATTTTCTCGTCAGCCTTGTTTAGCATCTCAACAGACTCTGCAAGTCAGATGGGCACGCGACCCTTGAATGCAGACAATCCACTGACAGCATGGTTCCTGCTGTGGATTGGGGACTGCAGAGAAACCCGTTCTTCCGATTTGGACTTAACGTTTTATTTTATCTAGGGTGAAAGCATGAACTCCAATCCAGACCAAAGTTGGTCGGTCTTTTTCTCCCCCCCTTCCCAGGTGAATAATTCTCAGTGAGGTGGCTTAAAGCTTTACTTGTTTAATGCCTAAATGTGTTAAGTACTTGGAAACCATTTATGTTTCCCAAAGGAAAAAAAATGCCTTGAACTTTGACAATAATGACTTTATATTCGCCTTTGTTTATTTTCAGCACTTAATATCTGCTACAAGACACATGTGTTGGTTATAACAAAACATGAGAAATACACTTTTCCTTTAAAGGGGGGTGGGGGTGCTTAAGTGAAAGTATGAAGCCCAAAAGCTCGCTTTTGCTGAAGTAACAGATTTATATCACTGCACTTTTTTGCTTGATAGTAAATGTTTCTTCTTTAAAGTCAGTTTTTGAAACCCTGTAATTTGAGTGTTTCATCATGAGTACCTGATGGTGAAATTGGCCAGAAACGAAACATAAACAGAAGTGGAAAGCATGGCTGTCATTTTTTTTCACGTTGATGGGACGTGAAAGGAAAACTAAATGAAGCATAAGCAGTGAAAAATAGCAAGCTGGAAAACCGTTCCGAAAATCCAGAACGGTCCCCGCCATCTGTAGCAGATCAATGTTTTCTTAAAAACAACTTTTTCTTAACTCTTCTAGATGAAGAAAGTCATTTTAGTGTTATGCAAAAACATAACACTATGGAAACACATATGGAAAAAAATGAGGTTTTCATATGGAAGTCTGCCACACCTTATAGGTTAGGTTAGGCTCATGAGCTGATAAAAGGGACAAAGCTATTATCAGTGCTTTTAGCTGTAATACCCTTGTCCATCCTTCTGACAAGCTAATAATCAATGTATAGCAGAAACCAGACTAGGAAGGCTGTAGCACCTACCTGATGTGCTATAGCTGTCAGACTGCAGCAGGAGTAAAGTCAGCGAGGGCTGGTGACCATAGACTTTAAAATCTGACTTTGGAGATTTGAAGATTTTAAGCTGTGGAAAAACTTAGAAAACACAAGACACCTGAGACTTTCTTGCTAACATTTCTTGAAAGAGTATGCTTGTCCACCACTGTTGGGATTTGTGTGCCAGTGATACGGGAAGGCTGTTTCAGCAGATAAGTATTGCTACTCTTGGCAAGTTTGCTATCTGTCCAGACCTGCGCTGTTTTAGAGTGCCTCCTAGAACTATTGCATTTTACCCAGTTGAACTTTTCATTTGACAGTAGGGACACTGATTTAAGGATCACTTATTTTACAGTTTAAATTCTACCGAAGTCCTTGTGACTTAGTGGAGAAAGCTTGGATGCTTTGAGTCAAAAAGCCTAAGTAAAGGAATGAATAAGGGAGCTGTGTGGAACCAAGCAACAGGACATACTAGGCAGCAAAACATAGGTAAAAATTTAAGCTCTGACTATAGTGCTGCATCTTCAGAAGCTAAATAAAGCCTCCTCGCGTTCCTGAGGATATTTGTGTGTCTAGGCTTAAAACGATTTTAATTCTGACAGGTGAACCTGGTGTTTGAAATCATAATTCTGCTTCATGAAGTGAAGTCATTTCTTCAGAATCTACTCTGAAACCTCAGCTTTATTTGATTGTCAGATGCACCTTTAAAGTGTCTAACAATTTAGATAGAAAACTAAAATAACCTAGATTGCTTTATGCCTATTATAATGGAGAATGCTGTCTATATATATAGTGTCTGCAATCTTCTTCTAGAAGAGTCTTTATATAAAAATAGCTTCAAATGTTTTTTTTTTTTTGTTGAAGCAGAAAAAATCCCGATTAGTATGTTTTCCAACTTTCTTTTACTAAACATACCTTTATGGTGTCATATCCGTTTGCGTAGATAATCATGCCAGGGTTGAAACATAGCAAATGATTAGACTTGCATCAGATATAATTGCTTTGGGTAGGAGAAGCATTGTTTCTGTGTTTGGTGGGTTGCGGTTATTCAAATTACATCTGGACTGTACTTGTGGGTACTGTCTCCATTGCGTACATATGTGGGTGAAAAACATCAAGGTACGTAGAACAGACACGCTTACTAAATATTGCAGGTGACTACTTGCTTGAAAAAGTGTTACACGTGTTTCTGATTTTTTTTTTTTCTTATTGATTTGGTTTCATCTGCGTAAGCTTTTAGAATAACGTTGTCATGCTACGTTGGCGGTGCTAGTTCAGGAAGGTGGAGAAAGACGAGACTGAACAGGGAGGTGAGCAGCTGCAGGAAGAGAAGAAGCCCTAGAAAGTGTCTCCGCCAGTGGAGGGGTTCCGAAGTGGATTTACAGCCTCTTACCTCAAACTTACCTTCAGTGATGCTTTCTGCTGAGAAAAGGAAGACAAAAGCGTTTTATTGGAACTGAAGGTTCATGCTGATAAATGTGTTCATCTGAGATCTTTAAAGCGGGTTTTTCTTGGGACTGATGTCCCTGTTCCAGTAATTTTTTTTTTTTAGTCAGTTAAGCTGTAAATCATGTCAACTTGAGTTTCAGAAAGTTTTAAAATTGTCAGAGTCACGCAGTCCCCGCTTCAGTAGAAGTTTTTGAGAGGTCTCTTTAGGATGCTGTGTATTTAAAGGAGAAAAGGTTTTGAAGAAATTTTCCTTGTTCAGTCAGGAATTAAGTCACAGAATAACTGTGGAAACTAAGGGCTTAAAACCTGGCTGGTCATTATCAGTGGCAGTTTTGGTTACTGTACCTCCAGAAAGAGCAATTTCACAACCTTCCCATAGGAACTCAGATATAATAATTTGAAATCATTCTTGTGAGGTCTCTTTAGGGATAGAAGTGCCAGATGTGAAGGTGCGGTCGTCAGTTCCAGTCATCGTCCAACCAGGGATGTGTTTGGCTTGTGTCAGTTCCTTGCTCAAGATAAAGGAAATGGAAATACTCTTTTTAAGTCCTTCCCTGTTTTTAGTCAAGTTACCTGCCTGATAAGCTCCTGTTCGTACTATACAGCACTTATCCTTCTGTTGGCCTTGTCGTTTGTTCCGCAGCGAAAGTGTTTACTTGCTATGTTCAGCAATCCGCAGTGTTGCAGAATTTGCAGAATTAGCTTGCCCCTCTCTTTATTGATGTGCAAAATCATTCTGAAGTATCGCAAGGGAGGCTTTTGCATGTTTTTTTAATCCAAATACTAGATAAGGATCCTGGCACTCTTGTATCATACAGCAACATCCTGGCAATTTTAGAATAATCACCGCAAGTAAACAGGTTTTCCCCACTCATCAGGTATCTTGAAAACCTGTGTAGAACAGATGGCGTTTGTGGCGTATCTAGAAGCTCATCGAAGGAAGCCTCTTGAAGCATCAAGTGGGGGAGAGAAACACTGCAGTTTGTGCCGTTTGAGCACTTCCCCGTAGCCCAGCTCCTCTATGGCAGCACCACTCTGGGAGGACAGATGCAGGTGCTTGTTCCTGCCCTAACTAATTCATGATCTATTTTGCTTATTTCTGCTCATTAGGGATGAAACAGCTCTGCCGTTTGTTCTTACGGTGTTCTGAGAGCAGATCACCGTTCAGGCCTCCAGACTGGCTGGCTGGTATATCTGGGTCATCCCCATGGAGAACACGAGATGCTGTTTCTGTAGGCACCCTGTGCAAGGAAAAGGTGTTGATTAGGGCCAGAATGATCGTTCCCATCCGAAGGGAGAAAGAGGATGCTGTCTGGAAATGAATTATATCAGTAAGGCGGTGATAGTAGAAAAAGGGATGCTTATCTATCTTCATTGCTTGGTTGCCAGAGCTGTCTGAGGGGTATGAGTGTCTCATCTCCGGGTCCTGGCTGCCAATCTTCCCTAGCTGGAGATTTGCCTAGAGAGAGCTCTGAGCCTTTGGGAAGCTTGAAGGGTGTTAATGAGGCTTAGCTGGTATGCTCAGGCGCTTTGAGCTCTATCAGTCGATATTTTTATGCTTTTTTTTGGTCTGTGTTAACTTATTTCTGGCTCTTGCACACAGAGTGAACTATATGAACAGGTCAAGGGAAGTACTGGTAGCTAATGTAGCAACGTCTTTTGAGGAGGAGACATACTGAAATGAAGTTAAAATTATGATCCATTGCTTGCTCATCCTGGCTCTTGCCTCTTCCACCTCATTCGTGCTTTTACTTTCACGCTATGAACAAAAGCCATAGCCACAATATGCTGTTTTTAGTGTTCTTGAAATTAGTTTTGGGCTGCACTCGTGGTGGTTGCGTTATTTATCTTTTTAAAAGCACAGAAATGAGACTAGCAGCACAGTTAAGATGGATTTATCTTGCCCAGTATTATTGCAAGCGTGTTCTGAAGCAGGTATAGAACGCTTTAGTACAGGCTAACTTCCCAGTCTCTCGGCAGGCAATATAGGGCAGTGCTAATCACTACTTTTCCTTCAATTAAAAACCTTGCTTATTCAATAAATAATTGTTTGGATAGACTATATGGTTCAGTCATTTGTAGCTTAAAACAGAATTAATATATGTCATCCTAAAAGTTGGAAAAAGCTAGTGATTTAAGACAATTTTACTTTAACCCTATCGTTTCAGCAGTAGAAGCCACTTTTGGTGATACGTTTTGGTGCTTGGCTACTTTGCTGCGTGAGTTTTCTGTTTCAGATTACCTCTTAACAGAGGAAGACAACTTTGTGAAATGATGTTTAAAGGAGTTTTCATACTGTTTTTTCATTCTGGTTATTACTTTTGTTTGCATAAATGTGAGTGAGACTTCTGCTCATTTCTCAGTTATGCTCTGGTCTGCAGTATTTTTAGTTCTCATAACTGTTCATGTTTTGATCCTTAAGGCCCAGGAATGACTAACAAACTGAATACACCTCAAATTTTTTTTTCTGCTTTTCAACGGGTAAATGGGTTAACTGTTTCACTGGACTTGGTATGCATCAGAATATGCAAACTCTCTATACCGTGTGTGGGTGTCCCTGTATAGGACACCCACACACTGTATAGGAAAGTCCATATCTTAATTGTGTATATTTAAATTTGGGAGCATGTATTTACAGCTAATAAGAAACTCTTTCCTCCTGCAAGCAGTCTGTTTTGCCCAGTGTATGCTCTTCATCTGTGCTTTAATGTCTGTACTGACTTGATTTCCAGTTGGGGGTGTATGGTGTTGAGTTTGTCTGTAAGGCTTAAAATATTTTGCATGCAAAAGTGGGCTGGGGTTTTTTCGTTTTTGTTTTGGGGTTGAACTATACCAAATTTGTTGGGATGCAGGATATTCTGCAAGGCCTCTCTCTTCACCAGAGACGGATATGTCCTAAACTGGAGTACCTGCGTATCTGTGTGCTCGGGTGAAAAGCAAAGCTCAGTATTGGGACTGTGTCAGGAGGATTGTTGCCACACTTGTTACAGTTAATCAAAGCAATTTGCTTTTTGACAAAGCTGACCTCAAATCCAGGAGATCTGTAGTGAAGAATATAGCGTGAAGAATATAGTTCTAGGATGGCATACCAGTTTTTCTGTGCATTTTTTAATCTCTCACTCCAAGATATAGTGCGAGTGGTCTGTAACTCTTACATTGCAAATAAGTTGTCTTCTAAGATTTCTGACAAAATTTGTTTAACTAGAAGTTGCACTGTGTAATATATGTATCTTTTTTCCAGTTTATTGAGAGAACATTCAATTGATGGAACTGGCTGGGCTCCAACTAGAACATTAAAGGTACCATTTCCTTTTAGATACGTACATCAAACTAGATCTTTTAAAATATTTTTGTGGACATGCAAAGAGACAGATGAAGCAAACTACATTAGAAACAATTGGGTTTTTGTCTTTCAGCAGTGTCTTTCATCCAGTGTTGGTGGCAGTATTAATGACAAGTGCAATGCTAACTGATTATAAAACAGTTTGCTAGTTCTAGTGTAGCTGCCAAATACCATTTTCACTGATCAGAGGTTATGTAGAGTGCTGAGACTGTATGTGACCCTGAAAAGCCACGGTCAGTAAGGGTGGTCTGCTTTAATATTAGGCTTTTTGCCCAGACGACAAATAGAAGAGCGGGATGTGAGCAGGACAAACACTGATTCATAACCCTTGTAACTTCCACTGAATTGGCACTTCTGGCAATAGGTTGTCTGTGAACCGCGGATGAACCTCTTTCATCCTCAGTGTTCAAATTCGTGAGGAACACAACTGCGTTTAGGTGTTGCACAAGCAGGGCCCTGTTGACTGTTTTAGCAAGTCCAACAGGGAACTAAGTGCCTCTGTCCTTTGTTTGCCTTGAATGTCATTTTGCCCAAGTCACTTAAAATGTAAGTGAAATTTTGGCCCCCTTTGAAGTCGATGGCAGGGCTGGCTCTGTAATTGCAGAACGGCTTTAGAAGTCAGTCCTAAGACAGTTTGGCAGCGTTAACAAATTCAGAGTCATAGGTCCCGTATGAAATACATCTCAGGGAGATGGCTGCAAAGGAGGTGTATTTCAGCTCTGTGACCGCTCTGGGCTTCTTACAGAGAGCGGTCCGCTTTACTTACACTATTACATTGCGTGGGGTGAGAGTCTCTCTCTCTGCCTTTACTAGGATACCCTGCCTGAATTGGTTCTTAAAGACCACGAGCTAGGTATATAAAGGTTACACGTGTCAGATGTTTGTTTGTTTTCAAAACCAAATTGAGCATGAGTTTTGCCAATTATTTGATTTCTTTTTTGGAAGCATGATGAGATCTTTGACTTCTGATTCTTTATCTGTAAAATCTCTTTACGACCTGCTTGATTCTTCTGGAAAGTGAAGTAGGTGGATGACAGAATAAATGCTATTTTCTATTCAGTTAGTATTTGCTGTGGTTTTTTGGTTTGGGAGGTTCTTTTGCTTTGTTTTGGGGGTGGTTTTTGCCCCTTGTATTGTTCCATTTTCACGCTGGCTTAAATCAAGGCACTGCCTGGGTTATTAAGCTAACTGGTTTCGTTTCTGTGCCTGTATTTCATTCCCAAAAATGTTGTTGATATCTAAATGCTTAAGCCTTAACTATTAGAAAATTAGCACACCAATATCATGACTTGAAAAGAGTGCACATATGTTTTTTATCTGCCATGCTATTTTGTTTATGATATCTTTCTTCTGCAGATTAAAATATTACTGCATGTTAGCACTGTAGAGAAACTTTAGATAATGCTTGTATGTCTTCCGTTGTGTTTAATGGGCCACCAGCTCAGACGTCTAAATGTCTGTGTTACAATTTAAGCCTGAAGAATTTTGGTTTCCGTTTGCTGGGGCTGTGGTAAACCAAACCGCGTTTTCAGGTGCCTTTGATCACACCGGACTTAAGCAGCTCCAACACTACAAGTTTGTTAGAGGTGCTGCCTGTTCCATATTGGGCCATTTCTAATGGCCCATTTCCCAGGCCTTTGACTCTTGGGTTAAGTTCATTGTGCTCTAAGGCATTTGAGTCTTGTGGGCTGTTCAATTGACAAGACAGGAGAGTTTGGGTGGAAAAACTGTTGACAGTATATGTACTTAACTTTCCGTCCTTGCTGATGGACCTCCTGTCCTCCCTTTTACTCTTGCATCAGTCTACTAACTGTGCGTGTGTAGTTTCATAGAGTAAACGTTCTTGAATCTCACCTGCCAGGAGACTCAAATTGCTGAATTTTTTGAAGCAATTTAGGGTATTTTTACCTTTTGTAAGTTAAAGGAAGAAAGGAAAAATATTTTGACTATAGGTGTTGAAATGAAACATTTAGCGAGAGAAAAGAACAAGAGATACTAGCTTAAGTTACATTTGGGGGGGGGGGGGGGAAAAAAAGCCCACCCAAAATCCACCTCAGATTTTGTCACTCCCCACGGGCATAGAAGCAGCAAAATTGCAAGGTCACATTTTGTAGCGTAAGAAAATCTTTAGTTTTTCGTTCTTTGTTTTGTATTTTCAGAGAGTCCATTCTAAACGTGCAATTTCCGTGAGTGTTTTCTGACTTGTCATGTTGTCACTCTTGGGTTTAGCACGCCCTAAGCAAAAAAGAAGGATGACTTTTTGGTCCTGATTTCAAAGCTGAGTCTCTGTAGGAGCATAGTAAACACACTGCTCCTCCAGTACAGAATTTAGCTTTAAAAAAAGTCAGGCAGAAATAGCCATTGGGGGATGTTGAAAAGCTACAAATGCTATTGCCAGAACAATGTTTTTGCTTTGGATACAAAACGTCAGCAGCTAGCAACCAGCAACGAAACATCTTGTGCAGTGAGTCTGTTCTTTGTAGATCTGATTCCACATTCCACGTCCGCTCTTTGAAATAAGTATTAATAAAAAGAGGGAGGGTGGGTCTCTGTCAGAGCCGAATTCCTGACGGTCTCTGTGCCGTACTCTATTTCAGTTCTTCAACCGAGTGTCATCCGTAAAACTTCATGCGTGCCTCCGTATGGGTTTTGTTGAAGTTTGGGTAGTGTCCAAGCGCTTAGGCTCCAGGCTGCGTACAATTTTGAGCTGGAACGTACGGAGTTGTGCTGGCTTATCTACAGTAAAACCACACAGTCAAGCTATTTGTCAGCATTCATTAATCATGTTGTGTAGTTGGTATGTAGTAACTGTGTACCATGTGTGAGGGTGAGCTATAGGAAACTGGATCCATGCAATACAAGCTACCCTTATCTCTTAACACTCCACCTGCATCCACCAATCCAGCCTTCCTGAATTTTATTTTGAAGCTTAAGACTACAGTTTGGAGAACACGCTCCTTTCCACAAGTTGGCTCATGTGTGGATTTATACAGTAGCACTATGGTTAATATCCAGTTTTGTCCAGTAGTGGACTTTAAAGTCAGTGTTTCATATTGCACTCATTGCTAATAAGCCGGCAGCCTGGTTTTGTGGAGGAACAGTCCCAAATTGCTAGAATATTTCACTTGAGAGTGGGGGG
The DNA here is from genome assembly GCF_040807025.1 of Struthio camelus. Taxonomy (NCBI): domain Eukaryota; kingdom Metazoa; phylum Chordata; class Aves; order Struthioniformes; family Struthionidae; genus Struthio; species Struthio camelus. Next base: position 4,707,485 of record NC_090947.1, on the reverse strand, counting down.
TGTGTTGGATATCCAACTTTACTGCAGGTTTTCTGCCATTGTATGCATTCGTATCTTAAGTGCTTAACCTTTTAGAAGGCTTAAGTTTTAGACGTAACAGCCAAGCTTGTGTCTCATCTTCTGTATCCTTGTGGTGGCAGCAGAGATCTTAAATGAAAACAAATGACATTTTTAACACTTGCTTTAGTATAAGATGATAGCAACTTGCAGAGGCGTTTAAATTATGCCTTTTTTTAAAAGAAAGTCTAAGCTTTTCCTAGACACTCTCTGAAAGTTCTCCTCTGATAACGTGTTTTTTGATGCATAGAGAATTCTTTTTTTTTTTAAAAAGCCCTCTGAGTTCATTTTTCTAGTGTTTTATTGCACTCAATATCGTCTCATCCGTGATTGAATTCCTTGAGTTACTAAACGTTGAGCATTATCTTTTTTTTTAACAATTCACTCCCTCTTATCTGTTAGTGCTTTCCATGGACCACTGTGAAATGCAGTCTGCAAACCAGTACTAGACACTGCAGCATATGCTAGCTCTGAATTACTGTAACGGATATTTTTTTTTAATCTGCTTATAAAGAAAGTTAGGTTTTAACCCTGGAAAAGGTTGATTGGTTAGTGTTTAAAAAGAATATGTGTACATACACACACAGACGTACATATATTTATATACTTACACACATACTTCCTTATCACAGTTGATGCAATTGTGAATGTTTTCTTTATCCACAGAAACACTCCTGAACCCTAAATTCTTAGAATAATCCCTGGTAACTGGTGGCTCCACAAACTATGGATTGTGTTTTTAAAAAAAAAAAAAAAAAAAAACTGATGAAATACTTTAAATGATCTTTCAGTGTGATCTTGCACTTCTTTACAGCTAGTTGTAAGTAAGCAGCAAGAGTTCCTTTATTTTTTTGTTTCCATTCCTCCTTTTTTCTTTTTTTTTTTTTTTTTTACTGCATCATCTTATTGCGTGCTACTTTGCTCTCTAAATCAGAGCAATCATAAAGCTGAGGACTGCTAACGTTATTTTAGGCATTTGTGCAGAGCGCCTGAATAGCTTGTTTTTCTCCTGCTGTTACATCTCATGGTCAAAACTGAAGTCCTCCAGATGGAGAGCAAATAGGTGGCTTTGATTCCATACTATTCCCAGATTTTTATTTCACTGAAGATACAGCATCAGAGAATCATACCAGCTTTTTAAATACCTTTAAGAAACAAAAATACTGCTTCTGCTCTGATGCCCTGTGGGGTTTTTTGCCTCAATAGTTCCAATTTAGAACTCAAAAGTGCTTCAGTAGCTCCCATTATTCCTCCACACGTGCTTCCATGTGCCTTGTTCACAATGAGTATCATCAGCCTGGATGAGATAGATCTCCCTGCTATTCTCCAGCTTTCTCTCAAGTTTATTTTGACTTGGCTATAAAATTATCCTGGGTGATGATTTTTTTTTTTTTTTTTTTCAAATAAAGAAGTGGATCTATGTTTTGTGATTGCCTAACTGGTTCCTGAAGTCAAGCTGTTTCTTCTGCAATTATCATCTGTAACAAACTACAACTGGAAATTGGTTAGTGACTGATTAATGAACCATAAACGTAATGAAAGCATGTCTGTGCAGCTCTGGCCCTGGAGGGCGGAATGTAGGAACATTAAAAACACTATTTAAAAAAAGCGTGGTGAATGTTCACAAGGAATATTTGGTCATGTTGGTAAGCCTGTTCTCATGGGGCCACAGTGGGTTTCAGATAATTGGAGTCACTCCTTTCTCTAGGACTTTATTTACTGGTTAGGTGTGCATGCATTTCAGTTCTTCCTTAAGATATTTTAAAGAGTTTATTTTTATCATGTTCACGTTAACTGCCAGCTGGAGAGCAGGAACGGGCATCACTGAGAGTCTCTTAAACTGTAGATGTTCAGGTGGCTTTTATACCCACCTGTAGGAAACTGATGGCATTTTTCAGGAATTCCTTTCCCATAACTCCAGATAGTAGGTTAAGAAATATCTGCTTGCATCACTAGATAATTGAATCTAAAAGGAGTTAAGATTCATTTACAATAAACTGATTGCTATTTCAAGCTTATCTGTAAGAAGCTTACTTATTTAATTAGCATTTAATACTAAATGGGAAGATATGCCGTTTGTTGCATCAGTTCTCCTGTTGTCTTCAGACGGTAAAATTGCGTTATTTGGAATCATGCAGCTGTCCAACTGTGATTTGTTGGACAAGCCAGAGGGTCTCGACTTCATTTTTTCAGTTACCTTTCCCTTCAATGTTTAAGCATAAACCAAAGTTTCAAAAGCTTTAGCATAGGCAGAGTGCTTTTCATTGTCTTAATGAAAATAGGTGGTCTACTGTCAAGATTGTAATCAGTGTAGAGGAGTATTTTAGACAGACAATGACTATCACTGCCTTCGAGATGAGGAAGAGAGAAAGAGTAAAGCTGTACGTTCCCTGCCAACTGTATTAGTTCTTGCTGCTGACGCTGTTTCTCCCTCAGCCAGCATCATGGAAACGTTGCCCCTTACAATAGGAACAGAATCAATGCTGACTCGTATTCTCCTCTTGAGTTATTCAAATGCCGTTTTTGTAATGGGTCTTCCTACTTACCGTGCATGTAGAAATGCCGAAGCAGGTGCTTGTAAAAGCTGCCTTCCTCAGTGGAATATGTTTATCCCCCATATTGGCAAAATAAGGAGGAGAAAGTGCTTCATCAAGAGCAACTAAAGGCTTCACAGTTGTGACAGCTTGCAGGCTCTTACTGTGCTGGAGGAGAAAATACTGGACAGTCGGCCAGAGCTTAGCGAGGAGGTTCTTAATCTGTAAATCCAGCTTCTGTGGACCTCTTGGTCACAGAAGGTTACAAAACAAAGCACTCATTTAAAACCATCTGGGAAACTTTGGATGGGGGGGAACCCTGTCAAGGTCTCTACCTCCTTCACTGCCTGGTATAGACCAGGACAGAGCCACTGAGCAGTGAGGAGAAACAAATTAACCTGTGTGGGTAGTGAGTTTCAAATACTATGTTAAGTTCAAATACTATATTAAGATGATTGCTTTTTGGTGTGTTTTTTCTGTTTGTTTGTGGGGGGGGGGGGTTGGTTTTATTTTTTTCCAAGTGATGTGGTTTCAAGGACCTTCTTTGATACCGTGCGAGAACTGAGTCAGGTTGATGTTGGTTTCAGGCCACTTCCTCCACCAAACTGTCCAGGAACTGGTAGGGAAGACGAAGGAGATGAGCTGTTATCTATGTTATCAGGGAACCCAGCAGTAAGAATGGGTTAGGAGGGTGAAGCCCATCTCTGTTGCATATGGCTTATTCCAGGCTATATTTAATCCAGTATCCCTGTGTTTTGGAGCTTTATGAAGGATATCTGTCCCACAAATCATTGCCTTCTCAGCTTTGAGAAGCACCATGCTATTCTTTTTTTCTCTCTCATGGGTGCTGGTAGTGCATCCATGCCCCCTGCACCATTGCCCTGTAGACTTCTTCCACAGGCCTTATTTCTGCATGGGCTGTTTCCAGGTGAGAGTGTGGTGCCTCCTGCCAAGCCTGCCTCCCTGCTCAGAGCAACACTCAGCACGGCGCTGGAAAGGGGAGAGGGGTGGACTTATTTCTGGGGCTGCAACAGCTACTCCAGAAGGACGCCCCCAATGACCTGACACCCGGGCACCGGGGTTTCCTATTCTCTGAGGAATGAGACGTGCAGAATAACTTTCTGGGAGACCTTGTCTCTGTAACTGTGCCGACTGGTGGTTTTATGCATGGGCTTCTGGCTGAAACCCTGCTCAGAAGAGGACCGTGTGCTATGCTCCTTGCCCTCTGAGGTCCCCCAGCTTGTGACTTCAGTGACTAAGACAGTGCATTTAAAGATCCAACTCTACATGCTCGTATGATGGAGGCTCTCAGCACCATGTAGTGCGCATCTGCTGCTGCCAGCATCATCTTTGCTCTTTTCCCCACTCCTCCACAAAAATGAGTAACAAAATAAATCGCGTATTAGGAAGGTAGATAGCTTTAGGGAAAGGCCACCACTTTGGCAGAGGCAGAAACACCTGCAGCTAAAACAGAAGAACGGCAGTGCAAGTGTTTAGACTATGCTTTCTTCCCTGAAAGGGCCATCACAGTTCTGAGTTTGTGACCAACCAAGCAAACAGCTCTTAGGAATTTCTGCTGAAATAAAGGCTTGTCTACATCTCTGTCTCATTATGGGTACCGAGTCTGCAGGCTGTGAGAGCCCATAGTATGTTAGTTAATATGACAGCTTTTCTGTCCTTCCCTTCCCTTGCTGACCCCCTGGCTGTAGGCTGCCCGCCTTGCTCTCAGCTGCAAGCTCTTGTGTGCTGCAGATGAGCAGAACTCCTTCCGAGCTATACTTTGTTCTCATCAGTGCGACGGGAGCAGGATCTGCGGTGTTGCTGCATGTGGTGCTGCTGGCCAAGTCGTCGGCCCACAACCTGCTGAATTTGAGGAGGAAGAGAGACCTGTGGTGGATTACAAAAGCCTAGCAGGTCTCTGGTATCGCGGCACGCTACGTACCCTACTTGCTGGTTAGCTAGGTCTGGACGAAGGGCTCGTGCAGGCAGGTGCGCTCTGACAGAGTGAGTTTCTTTCAAAAGCTTTCTCTTGTGGTTCAGGGATCAGGTAGATTTGTTTTTAAAGGTGCAACAGGCCTAGCAGAGAGCTACCCTTAGGTAGAATTAGGGTGGAAAGATAAATGCACGTATCCTTCCCCATATATCCCTTTGCAGATCTTTCTACCCTAATTCTACCAAAAGCTTTTCCTGCTCCCCACCCACCCAGAAGCCACATACAGAGAAGTGGTGTGCTTGTGGAGACACGTGTGGGAGTAGCGCGGGGGTTGCTGATGCTAGCTGGGACGAGGAGCAGGCTGGCAGGGTGTCCCTGAATGTGTCCTTGGAGGAGTTTTCTGCAGGATCCAAGGAGGAGTATGCACAATAATGCCAGGACATGGATATCCCAATGAGCCAAGCTTCATTGTGTGCTCCTACCTGAAGATTTTTTCAAGTCGTCTGTAAGCAGGGGGAGTATCAAATCCTTCCCACAGTGCAACTGTCTAGAGACTTGAGAGCATTTGCTTCCTCTTTCATTTAGTGTGATGTTGTTCTCTGATCCTCTTGTGTTTCACAGCGGTCATGAGATCAGCCGTGACCCAATACTGCCACTGTGTGCTTCTGGTGCTGGAGAAGCTTGGACCTTCTTGCAGCACTGAATTGCAAGCAGTGTTGCTTCTTCAGGGCCCGTTTTCCGGGAGACTGCAGGGGGCATCCACGTTGCAGAAGACAGTTCTAGGGAAGCAGTGGGAAAAGAGATAAATAAAGGAGAAACAATAATTTAGCAAGCAGGCAGGGGGTGGCTGCAGAAGGTAGGGACAGAGGAGAGAGATTTTGAACCAGTAAAGGGGTAGGTAGGTGAGGAAGGTGAGAGGAGTCACAAGCAGTTGAGGGCTGTGATTGTCAGCAGACACAAAAGCGCAGGCAGCATTTGGCTCTTCCTGTAGTTTAAGAAGTACTTCAGGGTGTTGTGGCAGCTCCCAGTGGTTCAGAGCCACCTTTTTGGTATGTTCTGGAGAGTTTTGTGGTGGTGCTGGTGGTTGGCCTGATCATTAGTCCAGGTCTTTATGAACCCATCAGCTGCTGGAGCTTGCTTGGTGCGCATCTGCAGAACTTTCGGTCTGATTTTATCCCAGAGTTTATTTCACGCGCACCAGAAGTGCTCTGTGAACTGAGCCAAGACACGGAAAGTGGGGCCAGCTGGGAGGGGGTTTACTCCAAGACTGCATTGCTGCTCTTGGAAGGACGACACTGACTCGCTGTCTACCCCAGCGCCTGAAGCAGAGCGGTTCGCACAAGGCAACTCGCTTTTGCCCACGCTGCGCGGGGCTGGACCGTTGCCCGGGGTCCTGCGGGAAAGCTGCGTGACTAATGGGCCCTGGGGACTGTGGAGGGCCTGTGCACGTGCAGCGCAACCCAAACGGCGAAGGAGTTGCAGCTGTTACCATCAACGTTGTTTCTGAATGTCCTTCGTGATGGCAGTTTAGATGGGTATTTGTGGCTATTGCAAAAAGCAGTTTTGCCGTGACGACTTTACCTTTCGGTGGCTCGTGTCTCCTTCCCTAAAGCCTGTAAAAGAGATCAGCTACAGAAAAGCACAGCGCAAAACATTTTTTTCTCCCCAATATCCTCAATCTCCAAAGTGGTTAAAACGTCCATTGTTATTGCTTCTATTTCTTCCCCTTTCTTTTCCACCTCCAAAAATTGAATGCGCAGCAGACAAAAAACTTCAGACCCAGTATTTGGTAAAGGGAGGTTAAAAGAAACTGAAAATGGTTCTTCTACGTAGATCTAACGTTAATGTACTTATCTTATAATAAGCTTTAGAAAATTTTTCTGCAGGACTGCGTTTTGTTGTATTTTGATTTTATAAGTCTGCTTTATCAGTTTTGTAAGGATTGATTTTTCCCTTCTGTTCATGCCAAGACCAGAGAAAATACTTATACAAATCAATGCCCTGTAATAACCTCTGCTTTGTAAAAGACGTGCAAAATTTTCTCTTTCTCTCTGTAGTGGCTTCTGGCAAAGCTAAATCTTTGATTTTAATACAGTAACTGGTTTTGCTAGCACGTTTTTAAAGAAAATTCCGTAGAACAGTGCAGTACATCAGCAAGTCTAGTATAAACCATGCCTGTTTTCCCCTAGTTGTTGATTTCTGAATATGCAATTTGTGTTGACTTTAATCAGTTCAGTTGACTAGTCTCGGCTTTAGTGTTTGTGATCATTGCAGTGGAGCGTGTTATGTTCTCCTGGGAACAGTTTATACAAGATTGTCTGCTTGCTTTGAAGTAACCTCGGGGACAAACGTCAAGGAGTCAGTAACAAAAGGAAGAGATTTTAAATGGGCGCTCCTGCATGCTTGGCACTTCACAACTGTCTTAGCTCGGGAGAGGAACAGACTAGGATTGTTCCTGTTTTCTTCCCTCCAGTATATTTGAGCACAGAAGAAATCGTTTTTCAGCCATCCTTTGTTTTTCTTTCTTTCTTTTCTTTTTCCTTTTTTTGTGTTTGCTAACTGGAGCGGTTCATGCCATTTCCATTGCCCAACGCCCTCAAAGTAAGTAACTGTCCTTATATTGGGCGGGAAGCAGCAGCTAGGATGCCAGGCGCGTGAGCATTAAGATGGCCATCCTGCTTGATTGAGGATGATGTTCTCTGCATCACCTTATTCCGGGTGCGAATGGTGTTTTCCCTGCCACAGGATTTTTGCAAGATGCTTTAGCAATGTTACATGCATGATCTGAGAGGAGCGGGGCGAGGAGAGGAAATGTTAACAAAGAACATTTTATTAGGAGAAGATTGTTTAACAGGGAAGCAGCCTGCAAACTAAAGATATTTCTTTGTTCTTTCTGTTTGTCGTCTTTATATAATGCTGATTATCTGTAACGAGTAAGCTAAAAAAACCGCATATCATCTCTGGCATGAAAGCATATGTTTTTCAACATCGTGAACCGGTGGCAAGTGTTTTATAGTATTAGTTGCAAACAACTGGTTAGTCTGTGGGGGGAAAAAATGGAGATGTTTGCAAAGGCATGTTGAGGAGGCAGAAGTCGTCTGCCAGAGCCTAGGGTAAGTTGGAGCGTTTGGGTCTGGGTGGGGTGAAGAACGCTTGGTTTTCTAGGCTGCGATGATTAGAGAAAGAAGCTATGCTTGTTAGTAGGAGAAGACAGAAGAAGGTGGATGGACATGGAAAACCGTGGCAGGCTGATCCATAGGCAGGTAGGAGAGAGCTGCCCTCAAGAGACACCCCATGTCGTGCAGCAGTCCCGCTTTCAGTAAGCTGACTTTTCAGGTGCAATTTAAAGTCTTTTTCCAAACTGTGATGTACAAAGCAGGGCATTTGTTTTACCACAGTTGCTACTTCAGTTTTTCAAAAGTCGCCCGAGACATCTGTTCGTATACATGACTGTTTCTCCTTCCATTGATCTGAGTGGGTTAAATTGTTTGTATTTTTAATGTGCTTTCCCAGCGAGCTTTAATTTAGTTAGTCTGTTAGATCAGAAATGCCCCTTAAATCTTGAAAGACGTTTGTTTGATTGGAAGCTCATTAGCTGCTTTTGTCTGGCTTTTCTCTCCCTTAAATTAACTTATTAAATATACTTTGCCTGTAAAAGAAAAGTCTTAATTTGCAGTCTGCATATTTACTGTCTTGTCAAAAGAAATGCTGAGCAGCTATATTTTCAAACATCCGAAAGCGTAGCTAAACACGCGTTGGTGACGTGGTTTCAATGGCATCACTTCCGCAAAGCAGTGGTGAGAACTGCCGCTTGGGGAGATTTGGGGACTAACTGAATTAGGAGCTCGAGTCAATGCAACGCTTTGAGAGGCTCTAGACTCAGGAGAGGCTCTTGCAGAAGCTACCTTTCCTATTTTGTTTCACTGCTCTTGAACTTGAACCTTTGCTGCAGCGGCAGATTTTTCTTCTCCTTTGGCATGCCATCAACAAATCTGTTTGGCAGGGGTTTAATGCAACTTTTCCCTCCAATTCAATACGAAAATACCCAAGAAGGAAAAGAGGTGACTACCAAGGTTTATTTATAACAGCCTGTCGATCTTCTGACTTGCTTGTGTTGACTTGGCCATGCTTGGGCTCAGCACAGTTGCAGTGCCACGTAACGGAGCCTTTTTTCGCTTCGTTATACGCCCTTTCGCTTGCACCCTGCAGGCTTAACCAAGCACCACTGCACCTGGGGACTCTGGCTCTTTAGCCAAAGTATATTTGAATCCTCTGAACTAACATAGTAGTTGGAGGGGGGATTAAAACCACTTGCTTGTCTGAGACCCGCTCTTGGCTTGCAAAGGAGTCGGACCGCGTGGATGACCTCTGCGCTGATACGAGCCGCCTGGAAACCAGAGAGGTGGGGAGAGGGCCCGCCTGGGCACCGCTGGGTCAGGCCCCAGTTAAAGCGGTTTGGGCAACTCTGCCTTTTTTTCCACGGGGCCCGTCCTGAGCTGCCTGCGCTGCTTTCCTTCGTTACTAGGAGCGAAACAACATAAAGTTGTGGATTATATGCATTTTAAGGCAACGTCTGCCCTGCTCCGTCGTTTGAAGATAATCTTTAAAAACTCTCATTCGTAAGGTTAACTTGTCTGCTTTCTAAGTATTTAGGCCAGGAATTTGGTAACCATAACCAAAGATGATGCTTTATTACATTAAGAGAAAACGGAAGTTTAGCATTTTCGAACGGATAAATCTGACGGTAACTGTTTTTTGGTGGCTTGCAAATCCTTTTAGTTAGGCAGGAAAACGTTAAGCGTTCAGGCAAGTGCTTATCTGCGTGCAGAAACAGCTCTGCTGAAATCAGTAATACAAAATGATTATTGTCGCAGTACAGCAGCCTGATGTTCCTCAAATATTTTGAAGAGCAGGATTCCCTGCGGCTCGTCTGTTCCATCCCACCTCCCTTTCTCAATCTCCTAAATTTAAATCCAGGCTAGCCTCAAACTCATTACAAAAACCATTGTCCCATTGTAGTATTAATGTAGCAGCATTTTTTATGGCACCGTGCAAGGATATAAAACGAATCCAGCAAATCATAAAGCCTGAATAGGTGGAAACAGATCAGAAAGGGTATTAGGAATTTCACACATGAATTAGTAATAATAATACTCTTACACTTTTTGGTCTCCAGAATGGTCTATGAAAATATACAGTGCTCTTAAAACTTAGCCTTGTGGGTTTGTTTTTTTTTTTTGGTTAAAGCCCTGTGCAAAGCCAGCTTGAATTAAGTAGCGAGTCCCAAAGTCTTAAAACCGTGGTCCAACAAATGAGAGTTTTGGTGGAATGATGTGGGAAAATGATTTGATATGATTCACATTTATATTTTGAGATACTGCATTTACACGTTTAAGGTAGTGCTTATACCTGCTTGTGTTGGAGCAGAAGCTATATTGTTCGGAGACCCAAATCTGTAAGCGTCCTGTTGGAGAGGTTTGGAGAAACGTGAGGCTTTAGCACCATTAAGTGTAAAGGACATCTGACCCGTAAGATAGGGTAACTGTTGAGGATTTCAGAATGTGATTGAGTTGCTCTTTTTGTTTGTTTTTAGCTACGCTGGTTAGTAGCTGGAAAGTTGTAAACAGTTTGCAGCCTTGTGGATGCCACGGTGGCGTTCAGGCAGCTTTCGGGAATGGACAGAGCTTGGTTCACCAGTGCGAGCTCCTTGCACCTCTTTGGGATCTTCTAACGTCCTGGACTGGAATCCTGCAGCATGTTCACCAGCCACAGCCTACTGTGCATGCAGATGAAAGACAACCCTTAAAAAGTTAATTTATTCTGCTTCTTCAAGTGGAAGAGAGCAAATTACCGTGCTTTAGTGAAGTCCCATTAGCAAACGCTCTGGGAAACACATGACAGGTTAAAATCAGACACAAAAAATTCTTATCATCCCCACGACACTTACTCTGTCTCCCTGAAAGACGATGCATCCTTGAAGGTTCCTGGAAGGAACTTCACACCTTCAGAGGTCAGAGCAGCTGGTAGGAGGCAGTGGCAGTTTCAGCTGTCTGGGGCGATCCACCACGGATCGTGCTGCTATCAGAGGTGCGACTGCTATGTACGTAGGGGCACGAAGCTGGGCAAATGCCACGGGCAGCGATGCTGCGGCAGCCTGTGCTGTGCTGTTTCCTGAGAGCAGGAATATCAACTTCCTGCATGTTCCTACGTTGTAGGAGGGCCGTGCCATGCTGTTTGTATAAGTCCATCTGAAATCCTCATTTAATCAATGACTCAGGCTTAATTTTTCTTCTAGCAGCTCTGCACTGTACAAAGAGTTTAAGCCAGAAGTTGTATGATTTAGGTTTCCTTAATATTATATTTTGCTAACCTCTGCTGTGCCCGGTTTGTGTGACAGCAGTTGTAGTTGAACAACGAACAGAGAAGTGAAATAACGGACGCAAGGATGGCTTTCATCCGTTATTTGAAATAGTCCATTCTCTCACTCTTCCCAAGGAGTGTCCGGGCCCAAAAATAACGTGGTGGACTGCCAGCGTGCCCATTTGGGAAAGGGGCTGCTGCTCAGCGCTATAATCTTAAAACAGATGGAAAACTATAACTCTGAGGTACTGTAGGTCTATTCTTTTTTTGTCATTTATGTCTCTATGCTCCGACTGAAGACCAGGAGTACGTCTGAAAGAGCTGCAGTCTTTGCCACACGTGATGATTTTGGAAGCTCCATTAGGAGATGCTTCTGACTCTGGAAACGCTGTCGGACAATGTCGGCTTTACTGGGCAGGATCGCGTTATTGAAAGTAGATGAACGGAAGGAGGTTGGTTGCGCCAGATCAAGAGAAAATAGGACTGTAAGAGGCTGTTGCCTGGATAACGCCGATTGTGCCTTTTTCATTCGGACGTAACTGGATAGCATGGTTGGGGGGGGTATGTGCTGTTGTGGTCCAGCACTTTGGCTTGAGGGCCCAGAAAAGGAAGCACTCGTTTATTGAAGCTCTTTAGGCGTGGATCTCACAAATGGATAAAACGCGGTTTATGTTCCATTATTTTCTTTGCCGTGGTGAGGAAGTTTTTACTTTGAGGCTTTATTGTGACAGGAACGTTTTAGCCATGAAACAAGTAATGGTGCAGCATCTCTCGCACTAGTGGAAATCAGAAAGTGGTTTTTATTGGTAGGCAGTCGAGGCTGGAGGGCTGCAAAGGCAGTGGTGGTGCAATGCTAATCTTGCAAAATTGCCTCCGACACGTGAGCACTCTTCACTGGGATTTTACAGCAGAGTAGTTTAGTTACGTTGCTACTAAAAAAAATGATGTTTCCTCTAGTTAGAAAAACTTCAGTTAGGAGGTGATGGTCGGTCTTTTTGTAGCCGTTGGGTCCTGTGCGTTTTCTTAGTCTCGGAAGCCTGTAACTCGTGATGTGGACTCTGAGGTCAGTGCTAGGGGAACTCTTTTGGAGATGCCACCCCAAAACAAGTTGCATTTGATGACAGCAACTGAGGGAATGTTTGGAGGCAGTTTGCTCTTGAAGCTTCCTGTTGGCAGGAATTGCAAGCCCTCTCTGTTCAACTATGTAAAGGCTTAAAGGCAAGTAATAATTTGAGACATATAGTCTTGTACGGACGGTGTCTGTCTACTCATATTATACCTAGATCTGTTTTCTCTGCTCTTTGACATAGTTTCAGATATATGCCCACACATGGTTTTAATGTCTTAAGAACTGATTGCTAAATTAAGTTTTATACTGACCTGTTGAACTAAGGACCACAGTTTTAAGTTGGTAGCAAATACTAAGATATTATCTCTTTATTTGGGCGGAGAAGCAACGGAAATAAGGCACCTGTGCACACAAAAAATCTGAGCTTGCATTTGAATATTCAGAATTTGGGTTTTGGTGACTTTTAAGTATCAGGCATCCATGAAATGGGGGAGCTTTTTCAGTATCTCGGTTTAACCTAGTAAAACATAACCCTCAAGCTAGACTTGATTTTCCAGTAATTTCATGGATTAATAGAAGTATAAGGATGTCACGTTGTTCAAAATACCTGGAATGCATGCCTAGCTGACTGTGCTTTTCCTTTGCAGGATGTTGTCTGGGGATTAAACTCTTTATTTACTGTAAGTAAGAGAATATATTTGCATATCCACTTTCCTTTTCCCTGCCTGGTTTGGTTTCAGCATCACCTAATGCGAACCCAGTCTGTTGCCTCTTGCAGTAAAGGCCATTCAGTCCCTTGGCTTCTGCAGGTGCCACATGAGCCCCAGTGTAAAATCAGTTTGTGGTTTTGTTTGAACAACCGCAAGATTGTACAAGGTCTGTAATGCCTTTCATGCATTGTTTTTACTTTTGGTTACAAGTCTGTTATGGGATATTTTCGTGACAAGCTACCTGGGATCTTCCATGCGCATGAAATTCCTCCAGCTGGTTTCCAGGAACTAAAAACTTGTATTACTCTGAGAAGCAGTTGTTGGGATTAGGACTTTTAAAAGTGAGGCTCAGGAGTGAATGACTGCCCTGCAATCCTCTCTGTTGTTTTCGAACACTTGCATCCGTGTTCAAGGGCTTCGATATTCGCCCACAGAATTTGCAGAAGCCCTGAGCTGCCGCCCAAATGGCAAGGTTTCCTTCAGGAATCCCATTTCCTCCCATCTCCGTAGATCCACCGGAGCGAGAAACCCGTGCCTCGAACTTACAGGAGCAGCTTGAAAACGGAGGAGATGCCAGGAAGCTGCTTTCGCCCCAGAAGCAGAGAGAGGCCAAGACTGTACTGTACTAAAGAGCTGCCTTTTTTAGGGAGTCCGAGATTTTGGTCCCCTTCCAGCACTGTTGCTGCGAAAGCTCAGGAGAAAGCAAAGAAAGGCCTTGACTAGCTTTGTTGCCAGGATTTGACCTGTCATTGACTCCGGTGGGAACTGCCTGAGCTGCTTCAGTGTGTACAGTACAAAGTGTGTACTTTGAATAATTTTGACGGCGGAGCATCGCTGGGGGCCTCCTTCGACCCCCTCCTGCAGAAACGGGGGCGGAGGAGCGACTGTCCTGCCGGGCGCTATCACCGGGACTCCTGGGCTTTTCTAAAACCTCCCGTGCAGAGGGAGCCTGTGGCTAGCTGCAACCTCCTAGCTTTCCTGGCATCAAAAGGCTTGATTTGTTTAGACGGCTTCTTTAGTAAATTGATTGAGAAGATTGGAGAGCATTTGCCTTTTCGACAAAGAGTAATTGCCCTTCACAGTGGAGTCTGCTGCTGCATGTTAAATAACTGAAAGCAAGTGGGATCCGCTGGAGATACAAAGAGGTCCCTTCAGCGGCAAGACGCGTGTAAAAATAATCTCTTGGGCAAGCAGCTGCAGAGAGTGATGGTCACGCATGGGAGACGGCAGGGATTCGTCGTGTGCTGGAAGAGCCGTGCTTCGTAGCTTGCCTCTGGGGTTTCCCCCACAGCCAGCTGCCCAGAAATGAGGAGGCTTTGAAAAGCTGGTGTTAAGACTGTTTCTGGAGAGAAATGTGTATATACTGGTCGTGCAGATTCTTTGCGGGGCGTGGGGAGGTTCTTTAAGGTAAAGGGAGTGAGAATGGGGTGGGTTTGTTTCCTGGGTTTAGTGAAACGGTGGCACTTCCCTGCTGTCGCAGACTAACATAAAACTGAGGAAGAGTGACCTGTGCTGCAGGCAGAATAGCTTTTCTTCACGATTCATCTTTTTTTTATTTTTATGGTGATCCACCTTTCGTCAGCATCTTGCTCTCCTTTGTTTTTAACGCTAGACCCTTTCTCCTTCCAAAGTTAACCTTTATTGAGGTCGAAGTGATAGACCTGAGAGTTATTTTGACTACTTCTGTTCTTCACCCCCAACCTGCCCTTATGTCTTTGGGGTCTTTGCGCTCCCTTTCCTTCTCTCTGGGCCTTTTTCTTCCCATTTCGCTAAAACTTTCTTGTCTATCAGGCTCCAGGTTAGGTAGTTTCCTCGCAGAGGAAATAAAGTGACTTGGCTGTGTGGAGGCAGCATTAAGGAAATCCTTCCTCCCTTATCACCAGGCAGCTTGTAGGTCTCACCTTTTTTGTATGGGTGCGCATCAAAGAAAAATCAGCAGGATGTCTGTTTCCAGAGGCTTTGAATTGTTTCCTCAAAATTTGATGTGAAAATATCTCAATGTTCAAATATAAATGCATCGCTGCCACAGGGCAGCCCTGGGGCTGAGTGAGGGGCACACCAAAGAGTGGGGTTGTTCTTTAGTTGACTTGTGGTTCAGTTTACAGCCACCACGCTCATATGCGTTTGCCTATGGCGAGGATATCTATGAAGGTAGCGAGAAAATGGAGCTACGCTTGCTGATCTTCTTTGCTTTGTTTCCTTATATTGTTCATAAATACTTTGTATTTCTTGTATAATGCAGTGAGCAGTACGGGGAAAAAAAACTATAATTTTCTCTGGTTCTCTTCCAGGATCTTTTGAATTTTGACGATCCTTTGAATATTGAGGCTGCAGAGCATCATTTGCGTGACAAGGTGAGTCAGTGGTTTATTTAAAGCATCCTGTTCCTAAACAAATACACAAACTGTACTCTGTGGTTGTGAGTCGATCCTTTTATAAGCGTTTGAGCTGATACTTTAGGCAGTAGAGTGACTCAGTATATCAGCAACCCGTTATTCAAACAAAATATGCTTTATCTGGAAAGATAAACCTAACACAGTAGTGTTATGCGCCACACGCTAGAATTGTTGACCGTAATATAACCATCTTTGCAGAAAAGCTAGCCTTCTGCTTCTTCTTTCTGAAATTTTCCCTGAAGCTGTATATGCTGTGTAAAGCAAATGATAGGGGAACGTTTTGGCACAGTTACGTGACATAGCCTCTACCTTAGAGGCCTGCAAAGAAATCTCATCCTTCTCTCTCTCTCTCTCTCTCTCTCTCTCTCTCTCTCTTTCAAAATGGTACTTTTTTCTTCACAAGTCTGACATGGTGCATGCTTTTATTAAGCCAGAAGAAATGTGGGCACGTTGGAAGACCAGGAGTGAAAGCTTTCCATTCTTTAAAGTAATTTTTATTGATCCTGCTCAGTGTGTGACAGGACAGAGCAAAAGATGGAACTCACTAGTGGTCTAACTGATAAAGAAGTTTGAAAGTATAGCTCTTAGCTGAGATTGAGAGTGGACGTAGAGGTGAACGAAAGTAATAACTTCTGCTTTACGTGGATCTCTAAAGTTGCATCACATCGCATGATACGGATGACTACCTAAAGCACATGAAAGTTACGCTTGCCATGCTTTTGTTGAAGCTAGCCTTAAAGACTAAAGAAAGTATCCAGGTAAATGTTGATTTGAGGAGTTCGTTGAAAATGCAAAGTCAGGCAGTGCCCCAATTTCCCTATTTTTTTCAAGAGGAAGCATCAGGTTAGCTCTCCATGTGTGTTTTGTTCCAGTAAGATCTGGTAGCTAGCGTGATACTTCTCAGTGTCCGCAGAGCTGGGATGAGACTGTTAGCTTAAGGAGGGAAAAATGCAGTTGGGACCTGCCCTAAAAGAGGTTTTCTTTATGGTTGTATTTTATCATTTTGGCAAAGAATGGTGTCAGAAATTCTGAGACTATGATTAGTGAGGCTTACTAGTGCTGCTCATAAATTGTGTTATACATCACACTAGCCTGACAGTAATGTCTTCTTCCCAAAGAATGAAGCACTAAGAAATCACTGTCCTGCATCTCCCAACTTCATTCCGAAATCTTTGGAAACTAACAAAAGCAGAACGTTAACGGCTTTTAAAAACACACCCTCCTCAAAAAAAGAGAGCTGACTGTTCAGAATGCACACTGCTACTCTGATAGCCTGGAAGCTTTTTCATATAGCAACAGTTGTGGAAAGACGTTTTAAAGGGAAATGAGTATTTTTTGTCCACCTTCTAAGTTAGAAGTATTTTATGCAGAAAAGAACATTTTAAAATTAAACTCTAAATAGACTGAGCCTCTCTGAAGTTTATTTTCTACCACGTTAACTTTGTTTTTTTGGAGATTATCCGTATTTATTGCTCAGTGAGTTTGGTGGTATTTCATTGAAAGTGGCATGCGTTGCTGAGGTAGCGGTGGATTTCTCCCGATAAGCATTATCAAAACAAAGCAGATAATGCCGGCCCGTCTAGGGAGAATAAATTGTGTGAGGCAGACAAATGGCTGCTTTTACAATTAGCCTCAAAGGATATGAACGTAGCTTGTGGTAGTTTTTGTCTCTCTGGGGTACAGATGTTGTACGTAGCATATAAGCATTTCATTATGAAGCCAATCTGCTGTGGGCCTGTCCTGTCTCTTAAGAAAATACTTCTAATGCACATTATGATTAAGAAGGGGGTTTTTATGAATTTCTCCTGAGACATTTTTACATGCGGAACGCAAGTATACAAATAGTGTGTATATACAGTACACAAATAGTGTACATGTAATACATATGCATGCACACATACACAGCCACCTCCCCCACAAGCCATATATGGGTAGATATGCAAGTGTATCTACATAGCAGTAGTTCTATATACAAATGTCTGCGTATAACAGATGGTTTAAGAAAAGGCCTTTGGTTATTGACAGCAAGGAGTAAGTGGCTTGTAACAGCCAAGAAAAAGGTACGTCGAGCGTGCTTTTGTGGCTTTCCTGGAGAAAAATTTCATTGAGGTCATTGCAAAGCCAGAGATGCTTTTGCTGACGTTCCAGACTAAACGTGGCTGCCGGAGAGGTTAACGACTAATCTGAAACCTGCCTCTGGCTGTTTAAAGTGCAAAACTGAAGTTTGTACAGTTCCTTAGGCTGGATTAAGATATCAAAAATGAGCGCCTTCTTGCAGGTTGTGGAAGAAGTCACGCTGACAGTTGTATCGTAGCTATTGCGTTCTTACTACTGACTCTAGGACAGCAGTTCCACAGTGAGTGTTTCCATCACACATCGGGCTGCAAGGAACGATTCTGATCTCTTCCTGCATAAGGAGCCTCTGAAAATTTGTACACTTAAATCTGTGGTTTATATCTGAGTGTGTAGTTGTAGCTTTTGGGAAAGCAGTATTTTTTTCAAGGTTTAAAAATAATGCAAAATTCAAGAGCTCAAGTTGTTCCATTAACATTGCTGTAAGAGTTGGGTCTTATTTGAGATCTGAATTAGTGCAGCTTCAGCTTCCAACCCTTGGGGGCCTCCTTCAACTAGAAGAAGGGGCTGTCAGTTATTGAACCTCTTCCCTTGCGGGTGCCTTCAGCGTGTGGTCGTTAAGTCACTTTTAAACAGATTCGTTTTTACAATAAATACAGTCTGTTTATAGGCCTTTAGTAATTCTGTAATTCTTCCCCACGCATTTTGCAAGATCTCAGGAACTTTTTGGAAGGTTGTATAACTAACTTGGACAAAGTCATCAATGTCCATTTTCACGAATGCTTGGGTGTCCAAAGACTATCTTCTCTTCAGCTACAGCAGCGCTTTGGAGACTTGTTTTAAGTCTCCAAGTTTTTTGGTTGTTTCCATCAAAGTCCTTGTCAGTCTAACTAGGAGGATACTGTCTGCTATCTTCTGTCACCTAAATTAATTTTTCAGCGGTAGGACCCTATCCTATCTGTCTGCATTAAGTGCCGCTGTTCAAGGGGTTTCATTGTCGTTGCAATCCGTTCTGTCAGGCTTCAGTTTTGCCAGTCACGAGTTTATCTTCCAGCTTGTCCTAAAGTGATATACTGGATGCTCCAGTGCTCAATTACCTTTGTGGTGAACCTTGTCTGTATATCCAGTCAGAGCCTTCCCCCTTTCAGGTTATGACCGCAATCTCATGTCCATCCGTAAAGAGTCTTGCTGTGTCCTCTTGCTAACCTCCTCGTTGGTGCTGGGGGGCTGCTCTTAGGTCCTCCCTGAAGCCTTCTCCTGCCCACCAGGAAGCCCTGTTGCCTCTGCTCCCCATGTGGCCCATCCTGGGCTGTCCGTTTGCAGGGGTTGTGTCTGTCCTGGGGCAGGACTTTGCCTTTGTCCTTGCTGGACCTCGTCAGGCTGTTGTTGGCTGTTCCCCTGGGCGGCCGGGGTCCCTCTGGATGCCAGCTTTGCCTTCCAGCATGTTGCCGGCATCCTCTTTCATCGCTGTATTGCTGTAGACCTGGCTGTCCACTTCCACGCTCAGCCAGTTTTTTAAACTCATATCTTCTTGGCAGCTTGTCGGTGGTGGCTTTCAGCGTTTAATAAAGCATTTCGAAAACCCTGCAGTCCCCATTCACTCTTTAACGTCCTCTGTCTTTGTTTAAATCATAATTGCTTCTGATGTAACCTCATAAATTTGGTAGCATGAGTTTTCTTGTTGATTTTGAAGAACAGCTTCCTAGTTAAGTAGCCAGGATTGCCTTCCATTTACCAGAAAAGTCTTTTTGTCGGTAAGTATGTACGTAGCCAGAGTTGTTGATTAGCAATAGGATCTATTGCTAAACAGGAGCAGTAAATATTTAAATTTCGATGACTTCATATTTAAAAATGGAAATGCTAAAAAATGTAGGATTTGCTGTTGTGTACAGCGAACAAACAGCTCCGTTGATTTGCTTTCTGCGGTAGCCAGAGAGACTAAATATTGAAAGAACGGTAATATGCCTTGATAATACAAAACCAAATCAGCTTAGTAGTTCAGACTTTTGTATTTCTTAGCCAGAGATGCTTTGATATTGTACCTGCTGTTTGTCAGTTGAAATCTAGACGATACTTTCCATGCGAACATAGATCATGACTGTTTGGAGATGTCACATGAGTACATTGCAGTGGGCTGGTTTCCTTAAAAACTACTCTAGCCCTTATATTTCCTATTGAGACATTTTAAAGCTGTACGTGCATTGCACAACAAGAAGATTCATTGCACTGTTTGTGTGGCTTAAATAGGAAAAGTTTTTCCAAAATACACCTTTACTTTCTTCCAAATCTAGCCCTGCCATAGCATGAATGCTAATGCTGTGTCCTATTTTAACTATACTCCCCTGTTGTATCTGGTGTAATTTAAAAGGCTAACACAATTTTTGTCATCTTACAGATTAGCAAACACTCATTTACTTGTTCATCCATGTGTCAGTTTTAGGTGGTTTTACAGAAGAAGCTGAGCAACATAATTGCCCTGCGTTATTTGCCTTTTTGAGCTTGCCATCTTCCCTCTGAAACTCATCCGTCAGCGTGCAACGCATGGAAATGTTTCCTGCTGTGTCATTCTTAAGGGGTAAAATAGATAGCTCTCTATGAGATTTTTTTTTGTTGTTGTGAAAATCTAACATGTCTTCTTTCAGGCGACTTCTTTTACAAACAGCTCTGAAATGCCAAAGCTAAGAAACCTGGCCAGAATAAGTTTGCATGTGCCAAGGTTCTGTCTTAAATAAGAATTTTTCTGCTTAACTGAAATGAGCCCTGATTTTATTTAAAGCTTCCTTAGAAAGCGGTGTCATATGTTTCTGATTATAGAATGCAGGAACTGCTGATCAGCAGGAGCGTCGTGTCCCCCGCCCGCTGTCTCCAGAGAGCTGGCAAGCACGTCCAAAGAAGATCGTTAATGCCACACTTCTGAGGCATTAATTCGGTCTTTGCTTCCCCAGCCAGAGCGGTGACAGTCGCTCTTGGAGGAAGGCTGTTGCCAGTCTCGGTGCGATGGTGGCTGGAAGCATCCAGCTGATCCTGGGTGCAGAAGGATCAGCGTGCTGCTTCCAACATGTGGCGCTCCACCGGCCTGTGATGCTGAGCACTGTCTGCTCTGCTTTGTATCCCAGCTGTCTGCCAGAACGAGACCCCCTGTGCAAAAGGGGTCTTGGATTTTCCTCTTTTTTTCCTAGTCATCTGCTACTGCTGGCGAAGGGCGTTTTAATTGTTTTCTTGCCTTTCCCACAGCTAGACCAGTAGCAGAGCTTGTAGCTGTTATTTTTATACTGTAATGATGAATTATTTTGCACTGGTTTGTGTGTGGGAGTTTGGTTCTGGTTCAGACCTTAGCACAGTTTTTAACTAGAGCTGTAGGATTTTAGCAGTTGGTTGTCACTGACTATATTTCTAGTTCCATCTGTTCTCACGTAGCTTTATACACTGTTACGATTTTGTTAGTAGACATTATTGTGGTTTTACGCTAAGGAGGGTTGTTATGCATTTGTAGGAATACTAAGGGGAGAATTCGGGGGGAGTTGAATATGGATATAACAGAATGCAGTTAAACATGACTCTGGACAGTTCATGATGTTCTTATGGCTGTCTTTATTCTTTCAATATGTCAGCCCTACAGTTGCAACGCTGTTTCAGTCCAGCCCCAGTCATGTCATTCTGGTTCTTGTTCGTGATTAAGACTAGCGCATTAGCAAAAGTCTCTTTGGAGGTGAGACTGGACCACTAAACTGTGCCACCAAGATGCTTGGTTGACAGCCATGAGTAGGATGTTCTCGTGTCTTGTGTGAGAAAAGAAGGGATCCCGAAAACCAGCTAGTGTTCCAGGAGAGACCTGCTTTTCATCAGCTGCAGGTGAGCTATTGGAAGGAGGAGTCTCTCTCGAGGTTTGCAAAGTCTCCTCTTTTCATTGATTGCATCCCCCTCTCTTGCCTCTTCCCTGCTCTACCTCTCCAGCAGACACCAAGGACAGTACTGCTGGCCTCATTTCACCACAGCTCACAGTGTATTTCCGTGATCTGCACCCTCAGATGAACCAGACAGAGCCAGGGATCGATTAAGGGATATACGAGGCAGGAAGCCTCAGGGAAGAGAGGTGTCAGGACACATTTTTCCTCGTGTTACAAGCATGCTGCTGTGACAGCTATTGAATCTTTTTCTCTTTTCTTTTTTTAACACATGAAAATAGGTTACCACTTTCCTTTTGTGATTTTTTTTATTCGAGACATCCCTCGGTAGTACAGAAAATGTGCAAGTCTTCAGTATTTCTGGGGAGATGGATTTATAATGTTCATGTCTTTATGGAGTCTGAAGTCTCTCAGGTTTCCTTGTAGGATTTTTAATTGCTCTACACAGCCTCAGTTCCTTAGGAAACTAGACCAAAAAAAGTCTGTCCTCTCAATTGCTCACAGTCTTTGGAGGTTGTTTTAATGAGTCTTCTGGGATGAACATTTTCCGTGAATTACTTGAGGACTGTTTTCTTGTCTTTACAAGTGAGAGCCTCATCTAATTCTATTAGAAATTCCCTTGATAATTAGTAACACGTGTACGCTTCAGATTTCCCTGAAGAGTTTGTGTATCCTTTCATCCTTATATGCAGTATTTTGAGTCCTTAAATAGCAAACCCTTTAGGATTATATGGAATAATCTTAACTTTGCTAGGAAGTTGCCCTTCCTCGGGCAACTGGGTTAGAGTCGGCAGCACCTGGCAACATGCCACTGCGTGGGCCAGATTCTGGAGAGGGCATCACTCATGTCTTCTGAAAATAAGTGAGCTGCTGAAAGAGAAAATTGCCAGCAGTGGCCTGCCTGTTAATAGCAGTCATAGGTGGAAAAACAAAGAGAGAAATGTCTGTGGGAATCTTTAGGCATCCCTTTGAGAATGTAGTAAGTTGAATTTTCTCCCAAATTGTTCTTCTGCATCAAAAGCCGTCACTGTACCAGCGTAAGGTCCTTAGTTCTGGAGCTGCCAGGAGTCAGCAGCAACTTGAAATTGTAAAATTTCTCTGTCACCAAAAGGGAACTCATCCTTGCTGGGTTTTTTTTCATCAGCAACTTCCAAGACCGGTTTATGAAGTACGTTCTCAAAATGGCAACAGGTTCTTCCATCTCACCTTGGTTTTTATCAAAGCCTGGAAAGCAATATGACACACAGACCAGGAGTCTTGTGTTTTTGCTTTTGTGCTTATGCTGGTAGATATGCCTGTGTGCCAAGCTGGCAGATGTGGGATCTTCTGTCTCTGCTGAAGTTCAGGGTAATTTTGTCCTTGGATTGATAGTGCCTTCAGAGAGTTAAAAAGTCCCAGAGCTTGCTGCCTGTGCATCATTTTAAATTTGATCCTTGTAAAGACTTCTTAAATAATGCCACAGCCAGCTGTATTTTTATCTGTCTGGCTTTTTATCCCTGTGCTTATAAGGGCTCAATAACATTTAGATTTAAGTCTACCTTGAAAATCCACTTTCCAATGTAATTGAAGAAATGCATTTGAAACAAAACAGCATTTTCAAATCTGTATTTTTCCTGATTTCATTGATCACTTTGAGGTTAGTTTTCATATGACAGAAGAGTGGTCTATTTGAGATTTTATTTGATGCCTCTGAATGAAAAGCACAATGATAATACGTAGCAGGTGTTTAGGAACCTCTAAGCAAACAAACAGAATTGCCAAAGCTAGAATTAAAACTTGGATGTTTGAAAAAATTATCATTATCTATATTTTTTCTTCAGATCTGCTTTAAATGAAATCATTTAATTGTTCATACAATAACCTCTGTCTTTCTCTCTCATACCTGCTCTTTTTTGTTAACATGTTAGTATCAGAAGCATTTTATGAGCAAGACTGTCTTCACATGTTCTTCTCAGTATAATAATTTATACTGTCAAAATTATGCTTATTATTTGGAGATTAGAGTTCTCATGTTGAAAGCAACTTTGTAATATCCCACCCAAAATTTAACAGATGGGTTTTTGTTTCCTCTTTGGAGGAGATTTTGTATGGAAACCCAACCTGCTGACGATTTTGAGACCCAGCAAGGCAATTTGTCTCTATGGAGACCTCAGGACATGGAGATCTTTGCTTTGAAGGTTGAACTAGAATGAAAATTGCTTTCTCCTACATTGAGTATCATAACGCTATAAATGCTGTGATAACTGGAGGAAAATACAGCTTAGTTTGCTTAATTCCTGCAGTGATTTTTCCTGCTCAGCAGAGACCAGCTGTCTTCCCTTACCGCTTCTCCAGAACAACCCAAAACTTCACAGTAGCGTGAAGGGTATCTGGAAGCGACTGATGGGCAACGCAGCTTCCTGTACAGATTGTCGTCTTTAAGTAACTGTTGCTCTACCTTGTTGAAAAAAAAAAGAGTAATGTGAACTATTGCCATTCATTTGAGACGCTAGCTAACATTTGTGTTGAAAATGAATGAAGCATCTGTATGAAGTTTCTAATGAATACCTTTCATTTTTTCCCCCACCTCCAAACTATTTAGATTCAGGGAGGTTTTTTTGCTTTTATCTTTGGCTTTCTGTAAAGCTCAAGGACATAGTTGCTTAGTTCTTTGAGATTAAAATGCAGTTCTGCAAAGCAGCAGTGGTTTTGCTCTAAGCAGCGCAGTTAAGTTATCCTGGGAGTTACGCGATTGAGTTGGCTAACACTTGTTTCTGAGAGGTGCAAGGTGTTAGCAGTTTTCCTTGCTGTGACCGTTATTGTTCAGTTTTAGTGCGTGATCTCACAGCCTTAAAGCGTACGAGTAGGCCTGCTAAGCACAAACCGGCATATTGTTTCTGAACTTGATATTCAGCTTATCTTCCCGTTTTGAAGAGGTTCCCATTCCTCTCCTGACGGGCTTTCTCCATCTGCTGCAGGAAGCGTCGGAGGTCGCTGTCTGTCCCTGCGCTGCTGGTGGAAGGCTCCAGCTGCTGTTTGGCTGGCCATCCCGAGCTCAGGGGGATTGGCCAGGAAAGGGTCAATAATCTCTTTTACTAACCCTCCCTATTTCCCCCCACCTCAAATAGTTTAGCCGTTGTGCTGACAAGGCAAAACTAACCACCCATCTCAAGAAGGTTGTTCTTGGCAATGTGTGAACTTGGGTCCTTGGTCTCGCTCAGTGCTTTCTGCTGGTGGATGGCGATTGCTGAAGGATGAAGGAGTGATCAGCTTTTACTTTACGAGATATGTGGCACGACCTCTAGTAGTGGTGAAGTAAGTTTGTAAACATGCCTGAATTCATGTTTGTAAACATGCCTGAATTTACAACCCTCATTTAGGGTTGACATGTTGATTTGACGAAGGGGCGGGGAACTGAGGCTTGAAATGGCTTTACGTTGCCTAGCGTTCCCGATATCCTACCCGAAAGGCGTCCTGCTTTTCTGCTTTTGGTCGTTCATGTCATAACCCAAGAGCAGAGGTACCGTGACCACGGTAGGAAATGCACAATTTAGTGCATTAACTTTCCTTTAGTGCATTAACCCAGGCAGTTGGGTTGGTTTGCTTCTTCGTAAATGGAGACTGAATGACCTGCAAGAATACTTCTTTCAACATTGAGTTGATTGGGTTTGTGTGGCTGGCAACTGAAGCTTACATGTGGTTGTTCTTCACTGGCTTTTCTGTTCACTGTTACTTAGCTACCAGTTAAATTTCTCAAAGTAAATCTGTCTGAAAAGTAGAAATATTATCCATTGAACTGTAGCGACTGTTGGCAACTCTGGGTGCAAAGCAGTTTGTTTGCGTTGTGCTCACTGGAGCTATCCAAGATTCTGTAAAAGGCATTTCAGGATAAAAGCCTTTATCATTTTATAAAGAAATAATCAATAAAAATTAGTGGTCCACAGATGCTCCATCTTTTCACTGTACATTTCAGAGTGGAAATTATAAATATGTGGTTAAAAAAAGAATCCACTAGAAATAGCTCTAAGCAAGATATTTATTTTAGAGATAATTAAGAATTATGTGAAATAGCTGTGTTCCTTTGATGGGTGAAGTTCCCTGAGGAAACTGAAAGCAGCTGAAATGTTTTTATTTTGCAGCATAATCAAGAGCATGTGGGCATGTTAAAAGTTAAATACCAGCAGTGTATTGCCCAAGTTTATATCCTGTCTCTGTGTGAATGTTTTTTCCTTTGCAGATTCTGTCTAGGTTCGGACAGAGCACTCTAAAAGGTTTCTACTGGCAAGCCTTTTTTTTTTCCTGGTGCTTTCCCCCTAATGTGTATTTAAAAAGTGATATAGCTCATTTCATTCATTAGTGCGGTTTTTTTTAGCCCAGTTCTCTGTGCCAGGCTTGTCTCCCTTGCCAACCGTTTGCCATCACAGCCACACACTGTAGGAGAAACGAGTACTTTAATTCTTTGATAAACTTCTCCAGTGTCCCTAACATGTCCCTTTGCACCCTGTCTGTCTAACTACACGGGGCCGTGGTGAGGGAAGAAATGGAGCAGGCAAAAGTGCTTACATTGTCATATTAGTAGCAAAGCATAGGGGAGAAACCTTTGTTTTGACCATCTCTGTAGGTACTGCAATATTTGCAATGCTTCCCCCAGGTTTCACGTTACCAGAAGCAGAGGAGATGCTCCCCCAAGTCCTGCCTTTTGCAGAGTTGGTAGTACTCTTTCCCCCACAGCAGAGACGGCCAGAATTGCCGTGGGGAAATGGGACTCTAACTAGACCTCATGGTCCTTCTTTCTGTTTGATGCAGGAGGCTCTGCAGTCTCTTCTACCAAATTTTCCTGAAGAATCTTCTCACTAAATTGTCTTCTACACTTCTTTTAATGGGCTTGACAGGGCAGGGTTTCTGCTTGGCCCTTCTGTTGTTACAAGCGAAGAACAGCTCTCTTAATGGTACTCTTGTTGCAAAAGCCTTCTCCTGACCTTCATTTCTGCTCAGAAATTGGAGGCTTGAGCCCTTCTGGTACCTTTGCCGTTCCTCCTCAACATGTGCCTTTCTTGTCTTTTGCTTAATTGAATGCCAGGCTCTGTCTTGACGGCCCACAGTGAAGATTCCCAACCGTTAGATGCTCCGTTTTAGCTAAATTCCTTTTAAGAAATTGAAAAGTGGGTGCATTCTTGTATCATTTTTAGTGTTTGTTCCCTAAATCCTGACATAATGCTATGTAACAAAGCTGAAAATGTTTAAATAATGAACGTGTGCTTTCATCTGCCAAGCCAGCCTAATGGAGAATGTGAACAGCCAAAGCATTATTTTGCAATCTCTTCGGAGTACTAGTAAAGCACCTTTATTAGGTTACTGACAGGGCAGGAGGATCTGATTAGAATTTGACACTTATTGCTAGACTGGAAAATAGGTTATACTGTATAACTTAAGCGTGCAAAATGCTGGGTACCTGCAGTTCCTTGCTCAAGTTAAAAAGCAATTGAAAACGTGCCGAACTCCTCAGGATTGGTCTTTAATTTTGCATTGCTTATGTAGCAGCTGTTCTGCAGAATACCGCCAGCTCACTGCCCTTCCTCTATTTCAGCGGGACACGTGAAAATAAATTACCTACTCCTGCAAGACCAAAGGAGGTAATGAAGTGCGAATGCAGATTACCTGCCATTCATTCCTGTTTACAGCAGAGAAGAAGAAAGGTGGATCGCAGCGTGGAGTTGGATAGCAAGCTGTTAGTGGCATGTTGGGTTAACATAGCCTAATGTAGTCATGCATAAATGAACGGAGATAAAACAAAATGTAAGTTTGCTGTTGCTGGAAGGATGTAAGATAATATCCAGCTCCAAGGTGATGGAAGTAGCCTGGTATTTTGCTAATTGTGCAGAGAGTTACGAGATCTGGCATGCTGCGTTATCAGCCTGTTTCCTGCTCTGTGCTTGCCAGTAACCTTAAATTTATGACTGACAGCTCTGTGCTGCTTGCTTGAATTTCTGCCTTGGTCCAATTTATTTTGTAATTTATTGAGACATAGCAGCTTGCTTTTCTCAAAATGACTAGAGGAGCTCCAGATGCAGTACACCTGTCAGGCAGAAGCAGTGCAGAAGAATCCTGGTAGGAACACATCAAAAAAATCTACGTCAAGCAACATCTTCCACCTTGTTTAGGGGACCTATGGGCACTGGTCGTTTCTTGATTAAAGGTAGTGATTCCTCATTCACACACTGCCACCTGTGCCAGTACTTTTGGGTACAGTGTGGCATGAAGGAATAACATCTCTGAGTATCTTGCTTGTTCTTAGCTGCAGAACCAAGTTTGCGTACAAGTCAGTCAAGTGAGGGACAGCACACTGAATACTTGTCAAAATAGCCTGAAACTTCATTTGATGACCTGTTGAACGTGGCATAAAAGATCTGCAGTAAACAGAAATGCTTCTGGAATCTCTCATCAAGTAAGACACTGCTGCTAACTTTAAATATGACTTTTTTTTAGCCTCGTATTCATTTCAGCAAAAAAAAGAGGGGGGAGAGGGAAGAAGTGGATTGATTACAGCAACCAAATGAAGCATTGGCAGGGAGCAGTTCTTTTCGATGGATTCCAGCCCTGTGTTGGCAGAATTAGGAGGAAACTCTCTGAAAACTTGAGCAAGTCATGGGGTACTGACTGCTTTGTCAGTGGCGTTGAATATTCGATAACAAACTCTGTAAAGCCAGAATCTTCTTCCTGGTGTCTGGAAAGAGCTTTATTTCAACAGTAAAACATCTGCCATGTCGCTTGCAAATTACTTTCTACGTAATTTATTATTGATCAGTCAAACATACAGATAAGTTGTCACTTTGTGAGCCCACGATGGCCTTCTGTTGAGCATGGGTTGTGCATAGCCTCTGTTCTTACACGTGCAGGTCTTGCGGCAGCAAATTTTGTACTGCTTCTTAGCACTGGAAAAATTCAGACTTTCTTTGAGCTCCGTGAGAACTATTTAACAGCATACACCACCCTTCAGTCAATGATCCCACTGAATTTTTGCATCTGAGGAGACCGTAGGGGTTCTAGTCATTTTCTATTTTTCTTTTCCTCTGTTTAGGGAAAACCTCTCTGCTTTAGCACGTTAGGAATGTATTAATAGATTTGAAATTGCTGTAGCTGTAGGTAACTGGCTTTCTTGTGTTACTGCTATAAGCAGTAGGCACTGATCTAACAGTGGGATATTAGCATATCACTCGCCAAAAAGTAAGTCCTTTATACCTTCCAGAGTACTTACAGTGCTTGTCGCAGAAAAACAGCGGCTGCTTTTGATTCTTTATAGCCTCATTGAGCATATGAACCCCTGAGCTGCAATCTCTCCTGGAGAGAACGTAAGAGTTGCATGTAATAGTTGGAAGAGGCAGTAAACGGGGTTTGGGTGTACTGTGAATATTCTGTGCGTTTTGTGTTCATTACTGTTGCCTCAAAATTCACAGATGTCTGCCTGCCAGGCAGCAGCAAAGCTTACATAGACGGATGAGCCTGAAAGACTTAACAGCAAAGATGATCCATCTGGTTTAAGACTCTTATTGGTTTATCAGGAATGAAAATTAATGTTTCATCACTTACAGGTTTGGTTTATTTTCTCCTGAAAATTTAACTCTGCTGAGGTCAGAAGATTTGGAACTTCAGACTTTTGGCGTCCTCTGGATTTTTTTTCCGTTGACTGCAGTCAGGCCAAGTTTCTCACCTTGTCTTGATTTTTCTTATAACAGTTATAATTCTAAGTAACTTCATTCTTGATGCCTTTTAGTAATAAGCCGAGGAAATAGTTTTAAAGAAAAACAGTCTGTTATATTTTTACTTTCAACGTAATGAAGCTGATTAATGTTGGTTTACAGCAGAGTTTCTAGATATGTTTGACATTTATTTTTATGTGAATAGAATAAGATCTGACATCTACAGTTTTGGTCCGACTATCCTGCATACAATTTTGAGCGTAGTTTCCTGGAGACAGAACTTAAAGTCGTACAAATTGCCAGAGCCCTAAAGCAGATGAGGACGCATTAGCATGGTAAGAGGACACCACAGCTACCTCCTCTCCCTGCCTCTGTATCAAGGGCCGGAGATGCTCAGGCACTCGTGGTTCATGCTAAGTCACGGTTAAAATTGAAACGTAGCGCCTACCTCTTTTTGATTGTGTTTTATCAGTGGAGGCAAAGCACTTTGACTTTACACGTGAGAATGTGGGGATGCAGAGAAGGAAATGATTCACCCCGTGAAGGACGATAAAACCAGGGGGTCTGGGTGTTTACTTGGATCCTCTCAGTCCTGTATTAATAGCCCAGCATTGAAATTGCATTGTTTCTTCTCCTTTCCTTAATTTTGACTTGAACAGCTGCTCAGTTTTGCTGTAAAATTTCTGTACAGGCAGCCTTTGTAGCCTATTTTATCTCTGCTCTGACAAGTTGATTTTTTTGGAAGAGGAAAGTCCAGTTCTTTGCTGTGCTGCCCATCTTGCTTGTAGATGTCCTAAATTCCTCTTGTATATTTAAAAAAAAAAAAACAAAAAAGAAACAAAAAAGAAGAAGCTTAAAGAGGGAGAAACAATCAGTTTGGAGACTAAGTTTGACTTCATTTTTTTAACTGCCTACAAAATAAATCCCTTTTCTGGTTTTCAGAGCTAAGATTGGGCCGTGGTTTAAATCATCCCAGTGCCACTGACTGCAGTCCCAGCTGAGAATCTTGCCCTAATGCTTTGCTCTCCCCCTTCCCTCCTCTCCCCCATCAGAAATTTCAGCCCTGCAATGAGCACGCATTTGTGCTAAACGGAGTAGAGAGTGCTTGGCCAGGGCATAGGTATGAGTTTTAATATCGAGCTCCTAACGGTAGCTCACTCGTGTCCGAATTCGTTAGCCCTTCTCCCTTGGGGAGTCCCTTTTTGGCAGCATGTAGCCCCAACAAAAAGAGGCTTCACCTGGCTTTTTGGAACCGTTCTCCTTGCGCTCCTGAAAGGAGTATTGCTCTTAGTGGCTTGGCGGTGGCTCCACACCATGCACTCATCCTTAGCTAGTGTAATTACAGTACTCTACAAGCAATCCCAGCTATAATTTCTTCCCTGAAAGGAAAGTCTGTCCCATGTGTGTGGTTACAGTCGGTGGCATCATTCTAAAAACAAAGACTGCCATCAGGAGGACAATTCCCTGTACAAGGCAGTACGGTGCAGAGAACTCCTAATAAAAAAAGGTGACAAGGAAAAGAAAAATCCTTGCCCTGTTCATTAGAAACAATCAATTTACCATGATATTGTAAGTGGGGAAAGATACAGCATTGCAGGGCACTTTCAAGTTTAAAGTAATTTTTTGATTAAATTTCCCTAGGTTGTCAAACTATAATTGGGGAGGAGGAGGAGGGGAATTCATCCATATCTTATAGGCTAAACAATCTGGCCTTGAGCATGTTGGAATCAGAAATAATAGTAATTAGGTGCAGAACAAAGGCATTTCTGTGCAGCTGAGAGTAAAGGAATTATCAAGTTGACGAGCCCGACACTTTCCTCCTCCGCTCCCCAAGAGTAGAAATCACACTTTTAAGGAAATGTTCCCGTGTTTGGTGCATCACTCAGGTATGGAGAGATGTGTCAACCTCAATGCCACTATTGCTTTTGGAGGACTTTTGTTTTGGATCCCTTGCCTTCTCTGACAAAAGCTGGGTATTGTTTTGGGGGCTGCCAGTCTAACGTTCCTGCAACAGCAGCAAAATAATTTGAAGGATTCAAAAATGAGGGATACTGATGAAAAGGAGTAAGAAGACTCTGGAAAACTTTGCTAGGCAGCTGGCAGGTCAAATGAAAACAAGCTTGTGTTTTTGGTGTAACTGTAAATTAAAGGTTGACTATCTTGATAGGAAGTGGGTTTTTTTTGTACTTTCTCACTTGTGCCCAGCGTAGCACTGTGACTCTGCATCGTTTTAGGAGGGCCGTTCGCTCTGTGCCCGTAGGTTGTCCAGCCGTTCATCCTTGAGACGCTTTCAGAACGCCCTTTGCAGGCTCACAGAGTCGCTGGGGTTGGCAACCTCCCTGCTCAAAGCAGGGTCAGCTAGAGCAGGCCGCTCAGAGCGGTGTCCAGTGGGGTTTTGAATATCTCCAAGGATGGAGACGCCACAGCCTCTCTGGGCAACCTCTTCCAGCGTTCAGTCACCCATGCAGTAAAAATGTTTTTTCCTAATGTTTAAATGAAATTTCCTGTATTTCAGTTTGTGCTCATTGCCTCTCATCCTGTCACTGGGCACCACTGAAAGAGTCTGGCTCTGTCTTTAGACCCTCCCTTCAGCTATTTATACCCACTGATCGAATCCCCTTCAGTCTTCTCCAGGCGAACAGTCCCAGCTCTCTCAGCCTTTTCTCGTATGAGAGGTGCTCCAATCCCTTCGTCTTTGTGGGAGCCCTTGCTAGGCTCGCTCCAGTCTGTCCATATCAGCCTTGTACTGGGGAGCCCAGCGCTGGACACAGCACTCCAGAAGTGGCCTCACCAGGGCTGTGAGCTTCACTTCAGGGAACTCTTAGCAATTACTTTGCTTTTCAGTCTTTTTTTTTTTTTCTTAGAGGGATAAAGGCTTATGCAAGGGTGCCATACCTCTGACCCCCGCTCCAGCCCCCCAGCATTTAAAAACGAAATCTAGTTCTGCCAAATTTGACAGAGCAGCAGAGTCCTTAAAGCCGCTTCCCAAAAACTTATCAGCAGCAGCGAAGAGGGGACAGTCTGAGAAAGTGCCACCAGCAAGGCTGCTGTGTGAGCTCAGCAGGGACCCAGCCTGGGTGATGGGCCATCAGGCCCGCGAGGGCATGCACAGCTCGGAGCCAGCTACAGCACCGCTTTGCCTTTCTCCGCCAGCTTGCAAGGGGACCCGGGTGCAACCCCAGAGGGCTGGAGCTGCTGCTGGGGAGGCAGGAGGTCCTAAAGCTTATCAAGGAGGCTATATTGTGAGAGAGAGCAGTAACGATAGTCTGCAAATCTGTAGGCAGTCAGATTTTGCTATCTTCTCTGCTCCCTGAATGCGTCTTTTAAAGCCTTTTCTTGATTTTGCTGGATATTCCCTAGCTATACGGGTTACAATGCGTGGGTTGCAAATAGGCTCTTGCGCGTCGACTAAATGAGGCTCCACTCTGGTAAAGGGAACTATCCACAAGCTATTAAAACACCGAGGGGAGTCCCATTACTTCATACTGTTCATGAGAGCTGCATATTTTTACTTGCATTTGGCTTTTATCCTCTTCAGTATGTAGCTATATTTACTTACAGGTATTCTTAACGTCTGAACATCTCATTGCTTTGCCTCTTTTAGCATTTGTAGTTGTTTTTGGTTCATCTATAAGCTGGACTTCTCCTTCTCTGCTTTCACTCTTTGACATGATCTTGCAATTATTCTAATACTAAGTCCGTGATTTCACACTTATTTCTTGGTAAATTAAAAAAAACAAAACACAAGAGTTTGGTGAGGGACCCAGGGGTATGGAAGAGTTTGAGATGATACAGGTACTTCTGCATAGGAACAATAAGAGGATATTGTTATTGAAGCATATTAGCGTAAGAAACGTTTTGTCGAGTGTGGTGATCTCCATGCCTCAGGAGTCCCTTAGCCTTTATTGGGTTTCCTGATGCTGCCTCTCCAGTTGAGGTATGTCAGGAGACATCAGGACAGCTCTCCAGACAGTTCTTGTGGGATGATCCAATTCATTTCTGCAGAAGAAAGGTACAAGGACATCAACAGGCTACACCCTGGTCTCTTTACTGCCCTTCACCCCTGTTAACCGTTTTGTTTCCTCTTGGTCTCTGTTTCTTTTACTGGGGATCTGAGCAGGTTGTCCCAAAGCTTGTAACATTGATAGATCTTACTTAAAAGTTTGAGTGATTGCTTTGCAAAGTAATTGGAAAGCCTGACATGGCTGGAGCCTGTTTATGCATTTAAGGTATGAGTAGTCTCCTTAAGACCTTCAGTGCTTGAGTGCTGACCTCTCTTTTCTTTTCAGTGGTACCCTTTGTACAACACACAGCAGATCTCAAGCTGGCCCAGCTATCTCCGCTTCTTTGACCAATTCAGTGCATGTTTTTTTCTCATTGCTCTTCCAAGGGGACACAGAAAAAGCTATCAAGATCTGTGCCTCCAGCAACTCCTCAGGCTCTGCTGCTTGATTTGTGAATGCAGGTCCAATCATTTAGGCTGCAAATTAATTGTTTTCATCTCCATCTTGTTCATGCTGCCCTTGTGTCCACAGCTCGATTGATGCAACGGGCTCATAGCTCAAGCAAGGGTAGGCAACAGAAAGGCAGTTTAGTGCTTGGTGAGATAGGGCACGGTTAGAGCTAACAAGGGAAAGCGTGTCCAGGCCTCGCGCTTGGTATGTTTGCTTCAAGCTGCCATTGTCAGGCTTTTGGTTTTTTATATTATTTGTCTTTCAGTATATTTAACTTGACGCGTTGCTTAAATTAGCGTAATCTCATCTTTGCTGTGCTGTTTTTCTTCCTCGTGTGTCAACTTCTCTTGGGCTGTGGTCTGTCTTTGTCCGTTGGCTAATATTAGGTTTCTTTGCTTAACCTCGTTCCCTTGTTGAAGGTGATAGTTTTGAATCAGCCCTTGACATACTGAAAACTCAGCTGGTTCTGAAGATTTTCTTCAAGAACACTGCTTTTTATTTATAACAGTACGAAACAGTGATGTGATAAAAGCGTGAGGATTTTTTTAACCTTCTTCAGGTAAAATAAGCAGCTCACATTTATTCTTGGATACTGAATAGAGTCTATTTCCTGATTTCTTCTATGAGAGGTTATGAAACACTCAAGAAATGCTCTAATTAAATGCACCCACAAAGTGTAGCTGAGGAACTGAAGTATATATTCACCTGTGGCCAGGCAAACCTGTCATCTCTTGCGTAAGTAAACTTTTTCTCCTGTATTTTTTAATGAATCCCGGAGTACTTGTAGCAGTTTCAGCACTTGCAACCTTGCTTTCTCGGCATACGCGGCCACCGTTTTGACGTCAGAAGCCCAGCAGCTCAACGCACAGATTTGATTTCATGCTGACGATGGTGATGTGCACCTATAGCCGTGACACCTGAAAGCATCAGCTGGGCAAGAGCAGACAGTATACGTGGGTGTCATTTCCTTTGGCCAGTGTTTTTGGGAGCGTTTCAGAAAGTTTTGCGTTGAGATTTTCCTCAGTAGAGCTAATATAGTGCGAGTTTCTTATGTTTGCTTTTGGTGAACACCTCAGTCTTAGCAGCGCGTCAGCCGAAAGATTTGCAGGGATTTGGAAGTGTAGGGAGGAATGAGAACCGGACTCCAGGCATTTTCATATTTCCGAAATTTCTCTTTGAGCTGTTTGTTTCAGGCCGTCGGTCTCCGGCTGTCAAGAGCAGCTGTGAACTCCACAGTTACGGTTCGCGAAGCTGGTAAGCAGCAGGACAAGCTGCTCACGAGAAGAGCTTGATCTGTCGTGTTCGAGACTGACCTTAGTTTTTCAAGCTTTTACCACACTCGAGAAGAATTTAGCTTTAAAAGGCTTTTGAACTCAATGTAATTTTTGGGGGGAGCCGTTTAATTTCTGTTGTGGGGCTTTTATTGCCCGTTGATTACCGCTTAACTGTACAATTAGGGACAGCAGTACCATCCAGGTCCAAAAAACATCTCATAAGAATTCACCCTATGAGTCATTGCATTTATTTATCTCCGTATTTATTGCAGTAAATCCTTTGCTTCCTCTGCACAACTTAACCGCCCTGTTTGATGTTTGTTGTTCTCACAGAAATTGTGGCAACCGCGTATTTTGTTTTTCTGCAGTATTCATGCATGTAGAGAACTGCATTGGGGTTTTTTTTTGGACTGGCTTCCCATTTTGTGTGGTTGGTGCGTGCATGTTACAGCCTTTGAAGATTTCTCCCAGTAAGCAAAAAGCACATTAAGGGCATGTGCAAATGAACAACAGCACATCTGCTAATTGTGCTAACAGATGGAAATAGGAAAAAATTACTTTTCTGATGCTAAAAGTATTTATAGAAGCCATTATCCATCTCTCATAGCACTTTGATTATGGATGGAGCCTCTTTGTGGTTCAGTAAAGTTGATTAAGCTTTTGCAGATGGTTTAACTTGTTGAGGAAATGGTAGAAATGTGAAAGAAATGTCGATGCTTCAGTGCTTTTGTTTTACATGCTTTAGGCAAATAAGTGGCTTAAAAGGGAAGCTTTCCTTTGGCATTCTTTAGAAAATTGCATGGCTTTAAAAGGTAAACCTGCAGCAGGTTGTTGAAGGCAAACAAGAAGTCTCTGTAGTCTCTGAGTACGAGCTCCCCCTGCGCCTCACCTGCCCCCAGGTTTGTTTGCAGAGCAGTGGCTGAAGCGTTTGACTTGCAAAAACTCCCTCGCCAAGCCCAGGCAGCTCAGATTTCCTCTGCCCTTGTAATTTATCCATTGAGATCTGAGATCCCGGACGGCATTTCCTCTCTTGGGAATGAGTGGCATCCTCTTGGGGGGAAGTGTTCGGAGCACGGGCTGAGAAATCGGGATGACTAGGATAGTTCTCTCTAGGGGCTCCCAGTATAGCCCTTTCCAAAGAACTGCCCCGCTGCCCTTGCCAGAGGGTCTGGCACCAGCCGCGGGGCTGACCCTGGTTGTGTTGGAGGAGCGGGCTGTCGGGAGCTGACATGGGGAGGCGAGGCAGCGTGGCAGTCTCCGTGCTCTCCGGCCTCAGGTGCACCTCTACCCAACGCTGCCGGGAAGTGACTCGGAGCACACCCAGGAGATTTTCCTCATTTTCGGCAACCTGGGCACAAACGTAAGTGGCACTGAGCGAATCGGCCACGGTCAGGGCAGAACCTGAGTCACGCGGTGCTGCAGCTGGCTGGCCAGAGGGCTCCTCTCCCCTCTTGAGGGAACGTGAGAATCGTTACGGGATCCTAGTTGGTTTTGGACCTTGACCCACGGGGGCTGAGCAGAGGCAATGGGTGAGTCCTTGCCCTAAAACAACCCGTTATCAGCAACGGAAATAGCCGTAGCGGAGGAATTTCTCTGTGTCTGCCTCCGGCCAAGGTGCTCCATGGCCAAAGGGCAGATTTAACAAGAGTGCCGGGACTTGCATCGCATTTGATCCAGGGAACCATTTTCCTTGGGACGTTGCTGTTTCCTCGTCAGCTGGCTTGGTGCCATCTCCTTGGCACAAATGCTTTTCAACGCAGTGATCCCTGGCTAGCCCGGCAGCTTTCACACCTGGCCTCCGAATCCATAGCCCTTTCCTCTTGTGATAACCTTCCCAGAGTGCTTTTTTCCTTTATCCTGCACTGAGGAACCACAACAAGTTTGCAGCAGCACAATGGAGACGGTTTCTTCTCAAGATCCGAGCGTCTTGAGCATATACGCGTGTGCTTCTTCGTGGTCAGAGGGCTTAACGGTTCCCTCCGTCCCTGCAGCACCTCTTCCACTTCTCGCCCGAGTGATGCCAAGCTGGAAAACTTGCGGGCAGGTCACGGACACTTTTCACACAGTTTCTGTATCCTGTCTGTACAGAAATTTTTAGGGGGGGGGGGGGGGGAGTCCAAAGCTTAATGTGTCTTCTCTTCCCCACAACGCCCAGGATTTTTTTCTGAATAGTCAAAGTAAAAATAGAGCAGCGATTTTTTTCCCCCATGGGAGAATGATACAGCAGACGTCCTTCAGATTAGATACAGAAGAGATCTAATAAAGCATTTTCTGGTCATTTTATAAAATCCGAGTTGCCTGACGTTCAGAAAGAGCTTTTCAATTCTGCACATGGAGAACCTGGGCTGGTAAAATTGATGCTGTTTTCTAGCCCAGCTGCTAGGCAGAGAAGTTTGAAGGCGATACCTATGTATAGGTTTTTCACTCCCGTGCTCTCCCCCAAAGTCTTTCTTCATACAGCTAACATTTAATTACAGTGCTTGGCAAATTCTTAAATAAAATGGTGTGGAAGCTGAGCTACGGAAACGGTAGCGAGGAAGAAATCAGAATCGGAAAGACACCTCGCAGTTGAGATGTTTCGTGTTACTCAGAGGTTTCATTCAGCCCCTTTTTAAATGGCCGTGGGTGTGTGGGGGCTGGTGGGCCTGACTACTTCTTATTACAAGGCAGAAAAGAAAGGAAAGGGCGGTTTTAAATACATTTCACAGGGCTAATAGGTAAATCTACCTGATTATTAGGTCCTCCTCCTAAAAATTTGCCTGGAACCGAGTAATGCTATCTAATTGTTGCTTGGTTACTGGTGCTCAGAAGACCCTTTTGTTCCACTCAACTGCATTTTCAGTAAAAACAGCAAGTAAGGTGCTGCAAGAATTGTTTGGAATTTAGCCTTGGTGGTGAACCGTGGATTAAAATGGTGTTCTGTTAGTTTTTTTTAAAATGTAAATATTTTCTTTATTCCAAATAAGCAATTGACTGGTTTTGTGATCAGTTTATTATTAGTTTATTTTTTGGCTCCGCTTGAATTGTGCAGAGTTGCAAATCTCAAAAATGGGATGGTGGATCGGAAAGAGCGCGTGGCAATACCTAGGTCCTTGTAGTGGTGACTGAGGAGCAGTCGTGGTAAGCTGTGCGTTTTCCTGCAGGAACTGGAAAATGCGGCCTTCAGCCTAAATAACGCAGACTCCTGAGAGGGTGCCATAGCCTCCGATGTCTGTTCACTGTTATTGCAGGAGCAAACCCTCTCACACACCTCTGCAACCGTAGGAATTGATGGCAGAAACTGAGGTCAGTAGTAGTGGCAAGAAGATAAATTGTGGCAAACACTGTGGTATATAAAAAGATCCCAGCAGTGGGTAGATGAAGCATAATGAACTAAACTGGCTTTATTTATTTGATTTTATTTCGTTTACTAGGTTCTTAGGTATGTATCTGTAAAAACATTCCCAAGATAAAAGTTGGTGTTACAACCTTTTCAGAAAGCATTAGGCTTTTCTGGTAGTTCCCGCAGTACTTATAGCAAAGGATGTGTTTGCTTTGGTTACTTGCAAATCTTGCTTTGGCAGATTTTTTTTTTTTTTTTTCAAATTAATAGCTTAGGCAAGTGGTCAACCAGTAGACTTCAGTGCAGTATAAAACATTGAAAAAAGAAAGAGCCAACCTCTCTTAGAGATGCCAGTTCAGGTCAAACATCTGTTTTCCAAAAGGTTCGTAATTCTTAAGTGCATGCTTCGATATGCCTTTATTTCTGTACTTCTCTCCAGGAATTCCTCAAAGATAAATAATTTGTGATAAACGGCCATTCTGGCTAGGTACGGAGGTTATTTATGTGCTCAGTGTAAAAAAATATATTGTAGTAGTAAAATTTTAGAGCCTGCCATAGTTTAGGTATTTTTTGTAAGCTCATTTCAGTGCTTAAAGACATTTCAGTATGTCTTTTAAGATGAGAGAGAAGTGCATCACGTGAGACTTAAGTGAGTTGTTTTAACAATACATCAGTCAGTGTGGCTTTTTTTTAATATATGTAGAAGCAATGGGTTAAGTTTTGCTTTTCAATGTTTGCTTAACCCAAATCATTGCACATACAATGCTAGCTAGTGCAAATATACAGGACAGGTGAAAATCGTGAAATCGGCAAGTCGTTTGAAATTGATCCCTTTTAGCAGAGCTCATACTAAGAATATATATATATTTCATTTTTTTTTGTTTAAAGGTTATTTGTTAAACTGGATAAACAAAAACAAACTTCAGATAAACAAAACTTTATTTTTTTTGATACAAAATTCAGAGAGGATAAGTTTGAATGGGAGATAGGTGTAACTTTCCAGTCCGTGCTGCAGCCCGGTTATAAGCTAATGATATTGCCAAATACGGCAGGTCTCATATGTTACCTATTCTTATGAATTTGGAATTTCTCCTCACTTGGTGGTTTAAGATGATTGCCATGAGAGGAAGTGGTGATTTGGCCAGCATTACTCGTGCAGCAGCTTCTTTCCACGCTGCTACTCACGCCTTCCCCAAAGGCCGAGCCGGGACACGCACCTCCTCTCCCTCCAAACTCCCCGGCAGCTCAGAACAAAGCTGCTTTAGTCCTGCTCCCAAACACCATAAACACTCCCATTTTCCATGGTTTCTTCTCCTAGATTTGGGAAGTGAAGGCCTTCCTTCGGAGCTGGTCTTCACCCGGGTCTTGCTCACTCCAGAGAGCTGGG
Organism: Struthio camelus; assembly: GCF_040807025.1. Classification (NCBI taxonomy): domain Eukaryota; kingdom Metazoa; phylum Chordata; class Aves; order Struthioniformes; family Struthionidae; genus Struthio; species Struthio camelus. The sequence goes on along the minus strand of NC_090947.1, from coordinate 4,668,335 downwards.
GTGGGAGTGGGACGGGAACACGAGTGCAGTAGCCTCCCAGTGGAGCTGGGAGCGGACCTGCTCTGCTCTCCTGCAGGACATGCTTAAGGTTGTTATGTTTTGCTTTATATCTATCTGTATTGGCTTCCTATTCCCAGCTGCTCATCATACGCTTTTGCCAGGTTAAACCGTGTTCATTGAACCATATTATTTGGTATGTGTGCTGTCCATCCTGTGACTGTGCTGTGCCGTGGGACGGCTGTTGGGTTAAGGGTGTATTGGCATCGTCTGAGCTTCGACGTCCCTTACAGTCTATGAGATAGGGTCTTAATTTAGCTCTCTGAATCACTCCATCGCTCCTCACTACAGAAGGGGCCTAGCTCCCAGCTTAGACACGAGGCACAGATATCTCAGGTTGGGTCTTTGCGCCCCAAACAAGGCAAGGTTGCAAGTGCTACTCCCAGATGCAAGGGCAAGTTTAGAAATTCGTGCCTCGTACCTCCTCACCACCCAGCCCATCTCTGGGGAACCGCAGGGCATTTGTATTACCCTCCTCTTACTCCGAATATCTTCCACCCTGAAATTTGTGAAGGTTGATGAAGGGCAAATGAAGGTCTTTTAGGATTAGATTTCCTCCTTGGAAACCTCCTCCAATGGAGCACCCGTTGCTGGATGGGATGCTGGATGCTCAACCAATGGCTGGTTGAGTTGTTTCTGATGAAGTCTCATGCGTTACAGCATCAGTGATTCTATAGTAAAATGTCAAGGTCACCCTCGAGTCTCCCCCTTCATCAGTCTTTGGCCTGGCAACTCTGGTGACAGAGGAAATACCTTCAGCGTAGAGACACCCAGCAGTTCCTCTGGCTGAGCTAGCTGTAGGACATGACCCCCATCCAGAGGGACACAACAGTGGCCCCACCAGGCAAAGCAACTGTCAGCGTTGGCTAGGTGAGAGTTCTGGCTTACTAGCTTAAATTGCAAGAGGCTGAACGGTCTTTGAGGTGAACGGCCGTCTCCTTTGACGTGAACCACCATCTCCTCTGAGGTGAACTGCATCCCCTTCGTGAACTGCTTTGATAGAGGGGGCTCTCCAGCAGCAAGCTCCCTGACTCTTCTCCCTCTCAGCATCAAGACCCCTGGATGTAATATACTTTTCCTCCTCAGTGCCTTTCTCCGTGACACAGCAGAGTCCAGGCTCAGAGCGCTCAGGCGGCCTTCGAGCTGGGGACGTTTCCTCGGGGTCACCCATTTAAAGAATCAAAGAGAAAGAAGTTCCATTCAAGTAGGTAGGCTTATGTAAAAGAAATTTCCTGGCTTTGCAAAACCTGCCTTCTAGCCTGTCTTTCTGGTCCTGGTCCTACACTTGGGATCTGTCCTTGAAGGGAAGGGAAGAGAGGGTGAGATGCACCTCTGTGCAAGTCAAGGAGAGTCGCAGGACAGGTACAGACCGCATGGCGGTGGACGTTTGCACACCCAGCTTCCATGCGCGGGGTGAGCTGCACATCTCCGCCCTTAGCATTCGGAGCAGGGTTTTGTTGTGCCTGTTTATAATGCGATGTAGTGTACCGCTCCTGATTAATTTTTTGCTTCTGATTAGTCAGGACTGCACATAAACAGATGTGCACGCAGAGAAGCGTGCACTGTTAATCAGGAACTCTTAAGCCATCTGGCATGGGAAGGGGGATGTTGCAGCTATGCAATGAGAACCTCCTGCTCAGCAGCCACGTTCGCATGAAGCGAGTTGTGTGTTAATATATTCTTGCCAGTGCTGTCAGTTCCTTCGTCGGGAGAGGAAGCGTAAGTGGCAGGAGGGATTTTTGGAGCTTGCTTTCTCCACGGAGGTCCTGCTTCTGTTAAGTGGGTTCAGAGAGCCTGTCTTTCCGTTTGAGAAGTTCATGAAAGTAGGGGTGGAAAAGCTTTTGAGCTGCCTGTACGGCGCCGCTATTAGATAGGATATTCTGCTCGACGGCGAAGATGGAGTCCGCTGCATGTCCAGTAGCGCTTCTTATTCTTGTTACCGATTTCTTTTAGCGGCCCCTCTCGCAGAGAAAGCCCAGAGCAGGAAATGACATGCCATCCAGGCCTCTCTTAATTTATTCAGTTTCCATCAAGTCGACAATTATGACTAAGAAAGTTAGTGACCCTAGATGACTGCAAAAAAAAGCTGCCAGCAATCTTCCTGTTTTTGGTATTTGAAAAAAATGGAAGTACTGCCAAGCTGGGTCTTCTTGCCTTCATGTAGCCGGATGCCTTTTTATTTAGCTCTGTAATGCTCATACGTTATATAGTGCAGCATATATGTAGTGCAATGTCCTGACTGACTTGCTGTGATTTTGTATTTATCTGAGAGCAGACTGAAGATGAGTTTTGGTACTGTGGGAAAGCAGTCTGTAATACCGCAAATGCTCACCGTAACCGTTAAAAGAGGGTTTTCTGGCATCTTTTGTTACTGTAAGTAACTTTTACTTTGTAGCAGGGTGGTCCCTAACATATCAGAGCTGAATGCAAATCCACAAGGTCAATTCTTTTCGTTTGATATTTTAACAGACACACACACTATCTAGAGAATCCTCTTGCCAGAGACAGCCCGAGATCTGGGGACCACTCTAATAGACGTAATAGAAGGAGATAATTCAAAAACTCTGTAACACGATACTTGGATTAAAACCATTCTCAAAAAATTAAAGCTGCCTGGTCTATGCCTGATACTGAGAAGTCAAGCATCTTAAAATGATTTTTTGTAAGGAACGCTTGTAATTTATACCATCTCTTTTAATTTTCTTCCAAAGCACAGATTTGTAGCTCTCTTGAGGGAAAAAAAAACCTTGGCGGTGGAGTTTTCCCCGGAGTTTGTTTATATTTTTGTTTCTCCTCCTATAACATTTTTGGCCTTAAACTGTGTTTCAAAGTTGTTCTGAGATACTCAGAGCACTGAGCAAATAATTCACAGGCATCTCTTTGAGGCACTTTGGAAAACAAAGTCATGGATGACATTTCTAATCGAACGTAATTCTCACTTGATCCTTTGATGTTGGATGTTAACCATGAGATTACCGTCATCCTTTTGCTGTTAGGAAAATTCACGGGGAGAAAACCAAGCCGTCGTAAATGGAGCTGAGGGGGGAAGCGTGTTTGAAGTGCAGTCTCGGGCCTAAGGAAATGTTGCTGCATCGCAAGACTGGCTAAAGAGGGCTCTGTTATTACTTTTTGATATGATTTTGATGTCTACTGAGAGTTTTAGTGGGAGTTAAATGCTGAGCAAGCCAATAGAGGAAAATCAGAATTAAAAAGAGAGGCAGAAACGAAGGTGGTGTAGACAAGCTAGAAGCAGGTACAGTCCACCCTTAGCTTGAGGTCTTTTTAGCCCTGACCTTTGTTGCCATTTGAAGTATTTTACCATATATTTCCAGTTTCAGAGTGGATTTCTGCATCGTATTGCAAGGGAAGACCGCTCTGTCCCCATTTTTAAAAAGGGCTTTGCATTTGAGGTGCCTGCTCACTGCATTTCAGCAGTTACTTGCCGTACTATTACAAAGTCCTGGTGCACGCTACATCCCAACTCGGAAGGGGAGCACGGGCCCCGTGGCATCTTGGATGTATTTAATAACATCCTGCAAGTGCGTGAGGAGAAGTTGAGAACTCCGAGTAGCAGGACGGGAATGGCAGCCCCAGCTTGGACCAGCATCAATGGCGCAGAGCGCGTCAGGATTGCGCTCTGGCTCGGCGCCTCTGTGCTTTAGCGACAAAACCCCAGCCCTTTGCACTTCTCCGTTAACACGCGGAGGTCACGTAACAGTTTCAGGGTGTTTTCTGTGGAGGGTCTTAGCCGGTGCCGAGGTGGGAATTCAGCACTGCCGTAATCCCGGTTTAGCCCCCTCGGTGATGTGCCCGTTGTAATTCTGACTGTGCTCTCCTCTAGGAGGACTTTCGGAATAAAGTTGAAGATTACATGAAGCGCTACGCGAGATGATGAAGGGCGACGGGCGGCAGGACCGTGGCTTTCCCGCTATAGAGCTGTCTTTCACTTCCAACGACAACAACGGCACCGAACAGCCCGGATTGTACTAGTCCTGTGTCCATGTTGTACTGAAGAAGAAAACTAACTTCATAACTTGTCCATGTTAAAAGGGGAGTTCAGCGTAAATACAGCGAGACATTGTGTATGTTGGTTGAAAGAGTTGTTTGCTTACTTTTAAAACGTTTACTCCTCCGATCTGTACTGTATATCCTGTTGATGAGATACGCTTGAGAAGTTAAGAGAAATCACTATTGAAATTGTATTTACACTTTCTTTTTTTTTTTTTTTAATTCTTCTTCAAGTTTGGGGAGGGGAAAAAGGAAAAAAAAAAAAAAAAAAGGCGATGTGTTTCTGGAACGCTTGGAGTTGGCAATAAAACGGTCTCCTGTGTACCAAATCCCCACAACTGCTGCCTTTGATGAGCAGAAAGAGTAGGAGCTTTTTGCAAGAGCCGTTGAGCTAAGGCTCGGAGGGCTTGCCCGAAGGCGAGCACTAGGTGAAATTCGAATTCTGCTATTGAAATTCCCATTACTGCGTCATCTACGTACTTTTTTTTGCCACACGTTTGGAATCGTTACACTTGTTATTTTCGGCTCCTGTTTGGGCTACAGTATTTTTCGTTCCTGTTTTGTGGTGTGAAGTAGTTAAAAGAAGTGGAGGCTAATCCGTACCTTAAGTCAATGTGTAGTATTAGCAAAATTTTATATATATATATGTGTGTGTTTGTGTGTGTGTGTGTGTATTTTTCTGTGAAAATGTAATGAAAGGGAGTGTTTTGGGGTTTGGTTTTTTTTAAAGAAATGTGCCTTTGGCTTTGAGACGTGGACGTGGTAAAGGCCAGCGCCGTTAGCTGGAGAAGGCCAGGTCGCGTTCTTCGAATGACTTAAGGAGGCATTGGGAAAATAATACCCGTTTAACGCGCCGACGAGCCGGGCTTTTTTGGGGAGGGGGGTGTAATTTCGAACGGCTCTTATTCTAGAGTTGTCTTTTTTTTTTTCCTTTTGTAGCTCTAGCTGTCATGTCAAACACATAGTCAAAGTATGTGCGAGCGGAGATGCAAAAAGCGAGTAGCGTGTACCCCAGGAATGGCTCGAAAGTAAAGGCCGAGAAGGCGTTTTGGACTGCTGCTGCGGGCACAGCGTGTCGTCTGTTGCGGCCCGCTGGAGCGCCCCTCGCTCCCCGGCCGGCCCCTGTTCGGGCAGCGGGTCCGGCTGAGCGTGCCTTGCCGCTCCCGAAAGAACCGCGTCGGGAAAGGCGAGGAAGAGCGTAGTCATGCAAAATTTAAGTGTACCCGGGGTCTGGGGCCGGGCCGAGGTGGGACCCGGGGGGTGTCCGTGGCTGGACCCCACTACCCAAATTGCTGACAGCACCATGCTAGCTAAGGGATGCTCCAGCCTCTGCCTTGGCCTGGGTTGGGGGGGAGGTGATGGGATAGGACTGCCCCTGTCTCCCCCCCAGCCCCCCCCCCCCGGTTAGGGCACCCCTGCACCTCGATTACCCCCCCCCAACCTCCCCCCAGCCCAGGACCCGAGGTGTCTGGCAGAGGTTTCCTCCCGCCTCTGCCAGCCGGTGCGGTGCCGGGGGCTGCCGGGTCCGGGCTGGGGTCCGCCCCGTCGGGGCAGCTCGAGATGGGACCCTGGGGGGGGGGGGGGGGGAATCGGGGGGCAGCGAGAGCCGGTCCGGGCTCGGCACCTCGGAGGGTGCCCCCCCCCCACCCCCCGGCCGCCACCCTCCACCCCCCGGCCCGGCTCCCAATCCCCGACGGCACCGGCCCCCCCGCGATAGACCCCCCCCCCGGCGTGGGCCCCCTCCCACCTCGGCCCGGCCCCAGCTTCTGCCCCCACCCCCGGCGAGGCCCGAGCCGGCTCCCCCGCCCCCGCCCCGGCCAGGGACCCCCGGCGAGGCCGATGTCGGGGCGGTGCGGGGCCCCCGGCTGGGTCTCGTCGGAGGTGTCGGCCCCGACCCCTCTGCCCTCCCCGCCCCCCCCCCGCCCCGGTCCCGCCCTGGCTCCGAGTCCCCCCCCCCCCGGAACCCCTCCCCGCTCCATCCTCGGTCCAACCCCCCCCCCCCGCCCGGTGTCCCGGCTCGAGCTGCCCCGACGGGGCGGACCCCGGCCGCCCCCGGCCCCGCCAGGACCCCCCGTCGCCCCTGGCAGGAGGCGGGGGGTGGGGGGGGGTCCGGCTGGGGACCTCGGGACTGGGACCGCGGGGAGGGAGGCCGGGGGGGGGGGTACGAGCCCATTTCGCCCCCCCCCCAACCCGGCTCGTCCCCGAGGTCGGAGCATCGCGGGGCGGCGGGGGCCTGGCGGGGCCGGGTCGGGGTGGCCGGGGGGGGGGGGGGCAGCGAGGCCCGACGGGGCGGCACTGAGGGCTACAGACCCCCCCCCCCCACCGCCCCCACCCTGGTCCCGTCTCGGTCTTGTCCCAGGGCAGAGCCCCGGGGGGGGGGGGGGGGCGATAATGCGGGGCCGGGTCGGTGCCGGTGCGGTGCCGGGGGCTGCCGGGTCCGGGCCGGGGTCCGCCCCGTCGGGGCAGCTCGAGCTGGGACCCTTGAAGGGGGGGGGGGGATCGGGGAGTGCTGAGAGCCGGTCCGGGCTCGGCACCTCTGAGGGAGCCCCCCCCCCCCCCCCACCCTCCACCCCCGGCCCGGCTCCCAATCCAGCGCCCCCCCGCCCCCCGGGGGACCTCCCCAACCCGGGGTCCCCGGGCAGGTCCCGCGGCCCAGCTCCCGCCCGAGACCTGGCACCGGGCCGAGGGGGGGCCGGGGGGGGGGCAAGGGGGGGGTCCATGCTGAGAGCCCCCTCATCTGGTTCACAATCCCCGAAGGCACCGACCCGCTATCGCCCCCGCCCCCCAGAGTCCCCGGTGCCCCCCAACCTGGCCTGGTCCCTCCCCGGGGACCCGGGGGGGGGGGTGCTGGGGGTCGGTGCTGCCGGTTGGGGGGGGGGGGAGCCGTCGGGAGCCCGTTTCCCCTCCCCCCACCACAAGCCCGACGGCGCCGATGCGGAGATCTGGGCCGGGGGGGTCCGGGGGGTTGGGGGGGGGAGCCCAGAGTCGGGGTGAGCGGCCCTCGGTGCCCTCCGCCGGCAGCGTCGCCCCCCCCAGACCCTCCCCTCCCCTCGGGGAAGCACCAGGCCCAGGCCGGGGGGCGCCGCGGACTCGGAGCGGAGCCGGGAGAGGGATTTGGGGGGGGGGGGGGGGGGGTGTCCAGGCCGGGACCTCGGCCGCCCTTTCGGGGGGGGGGGCGGCTCAGGGCTGGGACTCCAGGGAGGGGCCGGCAACCTCCTCAGCTGGGTCCCGTATCGGGCAGGTCCCCAGCCGGGGGGGGGGGGGGGGGGGGGTGGCCCCCTCCCATCCCCTTCACCGCCCCCCCCACCCGGTCCCGCCCTGGCTCCGAGTCCCCCCCCCGGAACCCCTCCCCGCTCCATCCTCGGTCCAAACCCCCCCCCCCCCCCCGGGTCCCGGCTCGAGCGCCTGTCCGACGGGGCGGACCCGGGCCTGGCTCCGGCCCCCGACCCCACCGGCCCTCCCCTCCCCGGGGGTGTCTGGGTCCTCGGTGCCCCCCGGATGCCCGGTGGGGAGGTTGCTACCCCCCCCCCCCAGCCCCGCCCCGAGTCTGGAGATGTGGGGACCCCAGCCCCATCGTGGCCCCTGGCCGGGGGGGGGGGGCGGCCCTCGGTGCCCCCCGGGATCTCCCCACTCCCAGACCGAGCCGGGACCCGGGTGGGGGGGCAGAGAGCAGCGAAAACAGAAGCTGCTGCCCTATTTTTTCCAATATCATTTATTTAGGAAAAAAGCATCTTATCGCTATCGTTTTATAAATTTGGGGTTTGGGGTTTTGGGGGGGGGGGGAGACAGCGAGGAAGGCCGTCGGGGGGGGGGGCGGGGAGGAGGTGGGTTTTGGGGTTGGGGGGGGAGGCGAGCCGCCCCCGCGCTAGACGACGCCTTCGCTCCGCTTGCTGCGCCACACCACCAGGCCGGTGGCCAGCAGGGTGACGAGGACGGGCAGGGCGATGAAGGGGCAGAGGACGGCGTCGGGGGGGTCGCGCAGCCCCCGGCCCCCCGGCGCGCACCCCCTGAAGTAGCGCTCGTGCACGGCCACGAAGAAGTCGTCCACCAGGCCGTTGGGCCAGTAGCAGCCCAGCTTCTCGGCCAGCAGCCACGTGCAGTTGGTGAGCTCGCCGTAGGTGCTGCAAGACACCCCCCCCCCAAAAAAAAAAAAACCACCTCTTTTTAGCTCAGAGCTAAAAAGCCAAAGGGTGTGAAGCGCTCGAGGATGGCGGCTTCCCAGGGCCGCAAACTGGGGCTGCAAACTGGCATTGCACCTTACTGGGACTGCAAATTGGTGCTGCACACTGGGACTTGCAGCTTCCTGGGGGCTGCAAACTGGGACTGCAAACTGGGATTACAGCTTCCCAGGGCTGCAGACTGGGATTGCAGCTTCCTGGGCTGACAAACTGGGATTGCAAACTGGGATTACAGCTTCCCAGGACTGCAGACTGGGATTGCAGCTTCCTGGGGTGACAAACTGGGATTGCAAACCAGGATTGCAGCTTCCGAGGACTGGAAACTGGGATTGCAGCTTCCAGGGCTGCAAACCAGCATTGCAAACTGGGATTACAGCTTCCCCGTGCTGCAAACTGGGATTGCAGCTTCCGAGGACTGCAAACCAGGATTGCAAACCAGGATTGCAGCTTCCCAGGACTGCAAACTGCGATTGCAGCTTCCTGGGGTGACAAACGGGGATTGCAAACTGGGATTGCAGCTTTCTGAGACTGCAAACCAGGACTGCAAACTGGTGCTGCAGCTTCCCGGGGCTGCAGACGGGTCACTCTCGCCACGCAGCGGGATGCTCCCTGCGGGAAGGCGGCGCGGAAGGTGCTCCGGCGGGATTTTTGCGGTGGGCGGCGGGGCGGACCCGCTCGAGGCCGGGGACGGAGGCAGCTCCTGGGCGCGCGGGGGGCAGCGCCGCCCGCCGGGGCCGGCCGAAGCCTCGGCCCGGGTTGGAGTGACACCCGCAGCTGCGGGAGGGGAGGACGGGAAGCACGGGGGGCCGGAGGCCGGGGGGGGGGGGCCGCCGAGGTGACCGCGGCGCCCCGTCTCCCTCTGGACCGCTCTTTGCTGCTCCGCCTGATGGGCCCAACGGGTATGTCATCCTCAGAGGAGGCGGCGCTGCTTTATTCCCATTTCTTGGTCCCAGTGGAAGGAAAGGCCTTCCCCCCCCCCCAAGCTGGAGGGCAGACCCCAGCCCGTCACAAGGCCTCTCGTCCCCCTTCCCGTCGAGGGGGACGAGGACAGCCAGGAGGAGCAGAGACCAGCTGGCCCTACCTCTGCCCGCTGCTGCCTGGGGGATGCGCCTAAAACCAGCCTTTTTTCTCCTGAAAAGGGGCGGTGAGTTCACATCCAGGAGAGAGAGAGGCTCCCAGCAGGGCTTAAACAGCCGGGCTACTCGCTAGACGGCGCTTGACCGCTCGGCGCCCAAGCACCGGCGGCACGTCCTGCGCCGCGGGACCCCTCGCAGCCCGGCTTCGGGGCAAAGCCACCGGGGTCCAGCGGGACCCCGGCCACCGGGGCCACCGCCAACAACCTCCTCAAGAGCTGCGGGCAAGGACGAGGGCCAAGTCCTGCCCCGGGGCTCGGGGGCAGCTCCACCGGGAGGATCTCCAGCAGTACGGCCAACCTGCTGCTTTTCCAGGAAGGGAAATATTTTGGGGGCAGACAAGATTCGTCAGAATCAGAAACATCTTCCTTTCCGTCTTTCCTCCGCTCTTGTTTCCCCACCTCCATTTCGCCACCAGTAAAGGGGAAGGAAAAAAAAACCCTAAGCTGTCGTTTGCAAAGGCTCTGTATGCATGTGTGTGCATACATATATTTATATATATATAAAACTATATATGCACACACACATCTAGTCTTTTTAATTTGGCTCGAACCGACCCCAAGCCCTACAAAAAGCCTCCTTCTGCGCAAGACGGCCGCGGCACCCCGGCGCCCGGCTCCTTGCGCCACCTTGCCAGGAGGATCACCAACACCATGGCCACACCAAGAAACTCATCTCAGGTGGAAGGAGTTAACGTTCTCCCCCCTTCCAAAACAAACAAACAAAAAAAAAAAACCCCATAGTTTAGGCGACGTTTGGCTCGAAGCGAAACCCCGGCGGGAAAAGCATCCCGCCGCCAAAGCACCCCCGCCTGCGGCGCGCCGCCGATGCCCCGCGACGCAAACGCTCTCCGGCAGCCCGTCCCGCTCCCTCCCGGACTGCAAACCTCCCTCTTCGCTCTCCCCCCACCCCGGCCCGGCCCAAAACTCACCCCAGCGTCTCCTGCCAGTCGCACCAGCGCCGCGGCCCCAGCGCCTCCATGCTCGCCTGGAACTGGCGCAGGCAGTAGTGGCGGATCAGCTGCCCGTAGTCGGCTTCGTGGCACGCCGTGGCCACGATGAAGTGCTGGGCTGGAAGCGAAGCGAGCGTGAGCTGGGTGAGGCTTTGCGGCCGAGGGTAGTGGCCGGGGTCGGGGGGGGGGGGGGGGAAACGCGCTTTCCCGTGACCCGAACCCGCCGTGTCTCGGCCGGAGCGTCCCCGTTTCCATCTCAGCTCCCGCTTCCCCCGGCGAGCGGCTGGAGGCCGGTCCAGACTGCGTGGTCTGCAGTCACGGAGAAACCGGCGCTCTTCCTCCCACCGACGCGTGAACTGGCGTTCGCAGTTTGGAGCAGAGCGGGAACTAAAACCAATCCAGCTCTTAAGCTGTCTCTTAAAAACCTCCTTCTCTCTCTTTCCTTTTTCCCCCTCCAGTCCTCCTTCAACGCTCGCAGCACCATCTTCTCTTACCCTTTGAAGCGCTCGAGACGAGATAAGCCAATTATTCCAAATGCAGCCTTCCAGGGAGGCCACAAATAAGTGGGGAAACGGATTTATGCACGCTCCTTGGGACTTTATGTTCCCAGTTTTCTGTCAGAAAAGGGTAGAGGTGCCGGGGGGAGCTGGGCAGGGCCCGTTGCTGTTGGATAACGGCGCCCTTCGAACCGATCCGCGAGGTCCTTGTGGGCTCCAGCAGCAGAATTGGCGGCAAGAATACATCAAGCACGGGAGAAGGAACAGCAGAGAAAGGTTTTGGCGGGATATGCCCGGGGCAGCCTCATTTGACCCTCAAGCCGGCCTTGCTGTGAGCAGGGGGTGGGACCAGACGGCACCCGGAGCTCCCTCCCGGCCTGTGTCCCTGCGAGTCTCCCATACCCCCGTACGACCGTCTCGGAGGGTGATGGAGACCACCCCAAAAAACAAACGGATTTAGGTGCCCCAAACGCCCGTCGGGTTGGCGCAACTCAAGCAGGTTACTAAACCGCCTTCTTGGGTGAATGCCTACAAAGTCGCGCACAATCAATCACGGCCGTTTCACTCGCCACTAAGTCTGGGAAAGGGAAAATAACAGTAACGTTCGAAAGGGAACGGGGATCAGGCTCAGAGCAAATAGCAGAAAGGATTTATACCGAGGCTGGCTATAAATAACACCTCTCCCTTGGTCCCAAAGCGGCAGCTCGTGTCTTTGCAGCGACTGGAGTACATTTCAGGCAAGCATCACATACCAATGCTATTTTTTGCTATGTGTCAATAGCTCTGGTGAAAAGAGGGGGGGCTTTAAAAAAAGAAAAAAAGCAGCATGGGATTTAGCCACACACCAAAAAAAAAAGAAAAAAAAAAAAGGGGGCAGTGATCAAACCGCAGGGTTGAGCAGATCTGGAAAGCGGGCAGGGGCAACACACCTTGTAACCTTAGCTGCAAGAGGCCAGCGGGGCAAAGGCAGGTGATTTTGACGCGCGGCAGCTTCGTGCCCCGAGGACGAGCCCTGGTGTGTAATTTCAGCGCGAGGCGCGAGACCGCGACGCCGGGAAGAGGCACCCAGCTAACGCCTAAACGCCTAAGGCGCAGGCAAGGGCCTCGCTACAGCCCCAAATTCCTCCCGGCGGTCAGGAGCCGACGTCCTGCGGCGGGAAGTAAGGACGTCGCGGTGGACTTGGGTCGCCCGAGGCAGGTTTGGACGCTAAGCAAAGCGCAGAGGCTAGGAAGGGAAAAACGCAATGGTTTTCATGAAGCCTGGGCTTCAAATCTCAGCCCCCGGCACCTCGGGATGACTGACGGCCAGGAGGCATTTCCTGCCTTCCCAGCCATTCAGATCCGGATGAAGCAGTTGAAGACCGACATGCGATGAAACGTTCTCCACCCCATCCGCAAACCGGAGCAGGGGACACGAACAAGCCACAAAAATAACATCCCTGGAGCCACCTGGCCGTCTTTTAGATGGGCTTTGAAAATAAGTCCTCCGAGCAGGGACTGGAAACGGGGGTTGCCTGGGGGAGCTAACGATTTACGAACGATGGAGAGCCACCAGGCTGGAGTCCTGGCATACGGCTACCCGGGAAAGGGGCCAACCCGGGTTTTCCAGTGCTTCAGCAGGACTTATCGCACGAACACACAGATTTTTGCCCACAGATATGCCAAAGGTCGTGGCCAAAGGGAGATCAAACGCCAAGGAGATCGAAGGCAGCATCAAGAAGACATTCGGGTGCCACCCAAAGATGCCGCACTTGGGCGAAGGCACAGGCATCCAGACTGCAAATGCAACACACCTCATGCTGCGTTTCCACTGCCAGGTAACAGCTTACAGGGGGAAAAAAAAAAGAAAACGAGAAGAAAAGAAAAAAGAAAAAACCCTCCAGGCTACCAGGCTAGACAAGGATGCCGCAAGCTGGCTCTCCCCGCGCCGGTGTCATCTACCAAGAGCGCGCGGCCCTAGGAGGCAGGCCCAACGGGAGAAAAAGCAGGCAGGGATTTGCTTTCTTGCCGAGCTCCTCGCAGCAGGTTGGCCTGTGGCAGCCCAGGTGGCCGGGCAGGAGTCCATCAGCTGCACCGCGCTGCGAAGAACTGAGCGCTGGCCTGGTCCCGGCCCCTTTGGTGAAGGCCGTAAGGAGCTGCTGGATTCACGAGCCCCCCCCAGACCTGCCTATACGGAGCCCGAGGTGCTCAGAGGGGCATGAGCTTCCTACTAAAGGTCTCGTCACCGCTGGCTGCTTGCCACGAAGCGCCCCATTCAGCTGCGCTCTGGCTTCGGGTGCTCTCACCCCTCCTTGGGAAGCCTTGGGATGAAGCCCTGGGCCAACATCCCGCTGGAGGGATCTCCACTTCCAAAGCCCCGATTAGTCCCTATGCGCTGCCTTGACATGGAGGGGAGGCTTATCTCCAAGAGGCCCGTCTTTCCTTTTCTTCCCAGCCCACCTGCCCGTACCTCACACCACCGCCAGCAGGCAAAAATTCAGCCTCGCAGCAGAAACCGTGGCCTGCTGAGCTGGACGAGACCTTCTAGGGAGCCTCCAAGAGCACGCTACCCTTTTGTGGCACCGAGACGCCTTTTACTGGAAGAAGGCACCTCCTAGCACGGTTTCGTGTGGTCCAGCTCAGAATGAGGACCCGTGCGCGCGACTGTTTAATGAGCGCATTTTTCTGAGAAGCGAAGAGAACCAGAGAAGAGAAGAGAACCGCTGATGGCATAACTTTAAGGATCCTTAATTTGTCTTCTCCCAGCAAACGTCCTGAGAGCGTTGGTTAGAAAGTGATTGGATGAAAGGCTTTTTCAGGCATCCCAGAACCTCTTGGTTGCCCTGGGATCAGTGTCCCAGGGCGCCCCAGCAAACATCTGCACGGGCTCAGCTCTCTGAGGATTAGCTACAAAAAAGTATGAGGAAGTCGCTCATGTATCCTGGCAGAAAGACAGTGCTGGCCCCGAGGTTTTTTAAAAACTTCGGAAGAATAACGAGAACTTTGTCCACCCCGGGTTTGGGTGAGGAGCTCTGCACTCACGGCTCCAGAAGATAATTTGATGGACACCTCCTCCTCCTGACTGCAGAACTTCACACGCTAGCTGCAATGATGGTTCCCCAGTGGAAAGTGCTTAGCTTTCGCCACAGGAAAAGTTTCACACTTTGCGTCCCTCTCCGCTCTTTCTCTCCTCTTTTCCTGGTGCTTCTTGGGTTGCTCTTGCTGCAACATGCCACCGTGTCTTTACCTGAAAGCCTCTACTTTGGGGAAACACCAGGGTCTGCCTTTCTTTTCATTCTCCAACTAGTATAGAAGTAACCTGCCTCAACCTTCCTCTTCCACCAGCTCTCTAACCCCCTTCTTTGCAAAAGAAACTATAGAAGCAGTTGGGGAAAAAAAAAAAAACTACACATCACTTAGCCTGTCCAACCCTGAGCAGACAAGAAGAGCTGCCACTGGAGTTTACCTTCAGACGTGCTTGTTAAGCACCAGGAGCTTGCTTACTCTCACCCCTGCTCCAAACGTTTTTAACACGAATTCCCTTGCATTTATGCAGCCCAAAGGCAGCAAATCCCCTGGGGAAGGCAGAGGCAGAAGGGAACGTAGAGTCCGAGGACAGATGAGCATTTCAGGCTGTTCCGGCTAACTGAGACAGGCGGTCAAACCGAAAGCGATGCCAGTGCAGAGAGACTGGGTTCCCAGGCATCATCCCAGACTGTGTCAACATTTTTTCCAAGCTTTGCCATCCTGGTCCTCTGCCCTTCGACCTCTGGATGCTGCCCACTACACATTCGCCCTACGAACATATGGAGCGTTTGGGGCAGCGAGTCCCAAAAAAGGCAACTGCGTTTATGGGGAACGCCCACAGGCCTAACTCAGAGCCTGCGTACTTCTTGGCTGGTGGGTTCCCACCAGACCCAGCCTGGGACAGAGCCAAGCCATGGGCGACGCGCGGCCGCTCACGACAAGCTGCAAGATGAAGGCTCCTTTGCTTGCACGGAGCTCAGCTCCCCGGTTATTTTAGGCTATTATTATCCCGTTAGAAACCTCTTCAGAGACACGCAGAGGCAGTATTACGGGACGAGTTGCAATTTGCAGAAGCAGCTACGTTTTGCATATGCGTCTCAGGGACAGAAAGTACTGAGCGAGCTCAGATCAATCCCTGGGAGCTGGGACAGGCCAAGGCAAGGCGGGAGAATAAGCCCAACTATCCCACCGCTCAAGCAGTGGGATTTAACCAGGGGCCGCATGGGTGGTTCGCTAGCTGATAGACCCAAGGTGGCACACGAGCTCCCTTCGGACCAGCCTCGTGCAAGACAGCACCTTGACTTTCACGCTCCTCAATGTCCCCGGACCTTCTCACACCGGAAGGAAGCCCCTGGTGGAGGCAGATAGACAGGATGGGAACCGAAGGCTTTAGCCAATTTATGAGCCATCTCGTTGGCGCTCACTGTGCCAAACCCCCTGAGACCCTCCAGCACGGCTATAGCTTGCCACAGTTCACCAAACTGGGGCATTTTGATCCCCCCCATGCCCGTGACACTCCTTGACAATGCTGGATGAAGGAAGAAACTATCTGACTAGAGCTGCAGAGCGCACAGTGCCAAAGGGTGCGTTATGACAACCATCCCGGCTGCAGCTGCACCCGCAGGTCTTTTCGGTGGAAAACATTCACAGCTTCGGAGCAGGCAGCAGAAGAAAACAGCCATTTGTCCAACTAAAAGCTTCAATGTCTCATTAAAGCCTCAAAGACTGCAGATAACTGTAAAGTGATAACCACAGTAGGACTAGCAATGAATAAGCAACAAGTTAAGCCCAAGAGCCAGCAAAACTCTGGACTCAACAAAACCCCAGACTCAACAAAACCCTAAACTCTTGATGTATTCTCCCGAACGTTGGGAAACCCCCTGTAAAATTGCGTGCTGCCTATCAACAAGGACAAGATGAACACGCTCATGTTTGCCCCCTTGGTTGTTATTTGTTTGTTTGCTTTCTTCTACCGCTTTGTGGTTTGAGCCTTGTTGCATGAGAAACCCGATGAGAGCCAGAGATCTGCACCTCGTTTGCTGGACGCGCCTTTGCCACGGCCCCGTCTAACGAAACCTTCCCAGGAAGGTATCAGCCCACGAGCCTTTGCCCATGGCCAACGCGTCCGGCCATCTCAGACTCGCGACCATCTCCGCGGGGGCCGCTTCATTCCCCTCCTGGTTATCACCCGGGGCGAAAGCAAGGCAATTCAACCGGCAATCAAAACCAAACCAAAGCGGCCATCAAAGCCACTCAGCGCCGCTGGAGGACGGCTCGGCATGAGGCCAACGGCCCCAGCCAAGGCGCAGGGGAAAGCTTCCCTGGGAGAGCAGCTTTGGAACGGGAGGGAAGCCTCGAAAGCTGCTCTGGGCTTGGGGAACCTCAGTTAAATTGCCTCAGGTTGCCTATTTTTCCTTTTTCTTACCAGGCAGAGTCTCCTTCAGGAGAAAACGGGGGCAAGCGAGGGATCTTTAAGGAGAGCAGGTCCCACCAGCTCAGCTCCCTCCGGGGCACCCGGATGCTTCGGATGGCTTTTAGCCCAAAGCTGAGCTAAGGATCAGAGCGAGCCAAAACCTTCTGGCCCAAAATGCCAGTGGGGGGGGGGGGGACATGGTGGGCAGGGCGGGGAGGTAGAAGAAAAGATTTCTCCATCGGAGCCTTTCATCCGTTGCATCTTTGAATCCCTGTCCTCTTCTGACTTCCCTTTCCCAAAGAGAGAGAAACAGTCCTTGAAAGCTTGGATGAGCAGGGAAAACATCCAGGTTTGCGGCCAAAAGATGAAGAAAACGGAAGACGGGAGGTGGGGGCGGGTAGGGTTAAGTCTGTTGAGTTAAAAAAACTGAAAAAGCCCCCGCTTGCAGCAGCAGATGGTTTCGCGGGGAGCAGAACAAGCGTTCCCAGGACTAAAAATAAACGGCGCTCTGCCAGCCGCGTCGCCGCCGGGCGGGCTGCGGTCCGGCCCCAGCGGAGAAGCTCCACCAGACGGAGGAACTTGCAGCGCTGCTAAAGACCCGTGGCCAAGGCGGAGAAGAGCCGCTTTGGAGAGCCTCCGACTGGCCTTAAATAAACTCGCCGTGTCCTAACTCTGCTTCTGCACCCCGGGGCTCCCTCCTCCTCCCGACCTTTCCTCTGTGCGGTCTTGAGATGCTTCCCTTCCTGGGAAGGTTGGTCCTGGGAAAGTCCTGGTCATGCTTCAGAGAGGCCAGCATGGAAAACAGCCAAATAATTCACTAGCCTGGTTTTTGACGCTTGCATGGCGCCTGTGCAAGCAGCACAGGTTTTGCAAGGGAAGGGATTTCCACCTTCTGGAGAAGCGCGTCCGCCTGCTCTCACCCGACCTGGCTCCAGCACAGCCGGCCTTTTTCTTGCCCACAAACACTTCCCCGCAGCCCAGACTTAGCTACGGGAGGGTTTTCCTGGCTCGTCCTGAACAGGACGGTCCTGTAAGCACGGCATGGACGCGGACACAGAGCCCCCCACCTCCCCGTGTTTGACCTGCCCCCGACAGCTCGACCGCCGCGAAGCCACCAGAGCAATGAGGCTTTCAGAGGGCTCCAGCGCTTGGGAAACTGGGGCGGGAGGGAAGTTGGGGAAAAAAAAAACCACCCAAAATCCTCATTGCCAGGAAAAGGGTTAAATGAAACACGGCAGCCGCTAGGAAAGTTTGACTTTAGGAAAACGGATATCCCACTGAAATCCAAACGTGGGGTCAAGGGCTGGCTTGCGCTTCTTCTGCTTCACTAAAACCCAGGGAAAAGCCCCTTTTGGAGGCGACCTGCCGGCCCCGGTCTCGTCCTACAAGCCGGTGCCGGTACGCAGCACCAGCGGCGTCTGCGGCACCGCTTCCGCGTTTAGAGGAGCGATGTTAGAAGTCCCGTTTCCGAAGGGATCCCGCGGGGCCTGAGGGAACACAGAGTGCCGCTTGCCAACCGGACTAAAAGGGGCTTCGCTTGTTTAACCTTGCAAAAGCCACATCCGAGACAACGCCGTGACGCTTTATAAACACTTCCGGGGATGAACAGCACGGGGGATGGAGACTTATTTATGGTAAAAGACCGTAACAGGAGAAGGTCAAATGGAAACAAATGGCTCATGAATAAACAGAGGCTTGAAAGCAGAAGAAGACGCCACCAGCTGAAGACCTAAAGCCGGCCCTGGTCCTCTACGGAAATGCCAGCGCAGCGACTGCAGCGAGCCCTGCGCGGGTGCTGTGTTTTCTGCTCCCCTGGCTGTATTGACAAGCGGGACCTGCAACGCCAGGATGGAGGCAACGCCGCTGGCGTCCCAGACCAAATCCATCCTGATTTCTTGGCAGTCACGGCTGCCCGTCTCATGATTGTTTTCTAGATGCGCCTTCGAGATCTGCTTCTTGACTTCAGAAACTCAAACCGAAGCCCAGAGCCCCGTGTCCTGGCCCTGACTGACAGCAACGCTGCTCCACGTCTTCAAAAGGAGTCGAGCCGGACCATGCTCCGCTGCACCCGGCAATAAGCTTGGCGGTAATGTCCTTAATTAGGACTGCTTTGTGAGCGGCAGAGCTAATGAAGCCCATTTTTCTACAGATCTGGAGTCCTTTGCCCTCCAGCCTCCTCCCCCTACCGCGTTTCCTCGCCAGCTCCTGGATAGCTCTCAATGCCGATGTCAAAGAGGCCATGTCACAGTGAAGACCTTCCTGCCTGTCCCCAAGCTCGGCTGCCTCGGCAGGGAGGGAGAAAGTGTTTGGGAGCCCGAAATGAAAACTCCCTTCGGCTTCCCCCGGAGCCATTAGGGTCTAGAAGGGATTGTGAAGTCTGTCACACACATCATGCTTCCTAGACCCCTGAATACCGAGTCGCTTGCTTATGGGGCCACCACGTCAAAAGCCGTAACAGCAATGCTTGGTATGGCCTGCTGGGGTCTTCAGCAGGAAGCAAAGACAGCGAGCGGTGCCCTTCCATCCCAGCTTGAGCTCGCGATGGTCGTTTTCTAGAAGATGCTGCTGGGGTGGGTTTTTTTTTTTTTTGGCAGACCGAGACCAGAAGGCCCGAGGCAGACAAGGAGGGGGACCCCTGAGGACGTCAATCTGCTTGTGCTGGGTTTCGCTCAGCGGCGCTCCTGCCTTGCGCCCCTGCCCCTGCTCCCCTGAGGTGGCCCGCACCCGGCCTCCAAGCGGGAGAGGTCCCCTCGAGTTTGAACCAACTACTGGCAGCTCTTGCCGCCGCTCCGGCGCCGGCCTCGTGACGCAGCTCTGCCGACCCCGACGCCAGAACCGCCGCCGGGAAGGGATGCTTCAACGCTAGCGGTAACCAAACGAACGGAAATTATCCCGCTATCGGCTCGATGTCAAAATCGGGCCGATTCTTAGCGGGCACACCAGCAAGTCAAAATTGAAACCCAAAGGGATCCTCGAGTTTTTGTGATGCTTTGTATTCAGCTCTCTGCAAAATATCTAGTTAGCACTAGATGGAAAGGAAAAAAAAAAAATCTTTTTTTTTCCCCTTTGTGTTAAAAAAAAATATGGTGAGGAACAGCTCCAGGAGAAGGGTCTCACTGGATAAACCCCCCTTTTCCTACACTGATTTAATGCTTTAGATTAAGAGGCGGCTCTAGGTTCTTCAAGGAAGGGACGTGCAACTCCAGTTCTCCAAAGGATAAAGGTGATGAGTTTTCTGAAGCCTCAGGGGATTTAAGAGCTATGGAAACATTTTGGGACGAGGCAAGGCTTCAAAGCCACCAAATGCCTGCGGCCGGCAGCAACTCCCGACAGTATCGGGCGATTGCCCCAGGAAGCCCCCAGAACAGCCCTTCCCCAGGCTCGCGGAAATCTCTCCCCGGCCGAATCCCTGCTACCGGGACCGAGGCAGGACCAGCCAGCGGACGCCCTGGATGTAACCACCTCCAAGACGAGAAGGTGCTTCCAAGACTAATACTCTTCACGCAAACAAGCAGATGGCCCGCAAAGAAGCGACCACACGGATAAATCAAATGCAGTAAGGCGGGAAACAGAATAAACGGCCGCAATGCCCCGTGGGCGCGTTCATCAGAGGCTGCAAAGAGGAGCAAGTTGCCTAAACGCTTTCGACATAACGGTTTCCAGACTACAACCTTCCCGCGAGCAGCCTGGGAACAAGCTATTTTCCTTTTTAAGGGTTTTCTCCCCTCGTAAGCGAGCGACGCTCTGCAGCCAGCTCTTGCAGCAGTAGGAGCTCGCTCGGGTCTAGTGATGACTCTCAGTTTGGACCCGTCGCTTTCAAAGCTCTCAGTCCATTCGGCGAGAGCGAACGAGGCGCGCTGCCTCCTGCCTGCCGGCCTCGGCAGGGAACCGCGGCCAAAGAACCGGGAAAAGCCCCATTTTTTAACCTTTACCTGAGACCTCAGGGTGCGGCTACACCTTGGGTCTGCTGACTGAGATTGCAGCTATTTTTGGACAGTTGACATCCTCACCGTCGCGGCTTTTTAAGGACTCGGCAGCCAGCTGCAAAGTCGCTTCAAGCCCGGGCAGCTCAAAAAGGCTTTTTCGGCATAGAAAAGGAGGCTGAGCTGATGCTGCCAGGACGGGCACCCCCGGGGCCAGGGGGTGTCACGGTCCTCGCTGAGCGCGGAGCTGCCTCACCCTCTCGTGGCCCGGAGCGGGGGGGGGGTTGCACGCGGATTTAGGAGGCAACATCTGGCTCGGAGCTAACGGGAGTCTGGCAGCGCCAGCTCACGGGCTCCATCCCCGCAGCCAAAAAGCCCTGCAAAGGCTCCTGCGGGAGACAGGGAGGACGCGTCGAATTGGTGGCGTGGTTTTGGTTTTTTTTTTGCTAATAGTGCAGAATGTGCTCAAAAAAAAAAAAAAAAAAACCCAGTGAAGAGAGGACGCAGGACAAACCAAACGTACCCACCGCTCAGCGCCGCAATTATCTGTCATCTATCACGGCTAAGTGGCTTGCACAGAGGGAGCCTTCCTGCTGCCACAGGCTGCTGGGAAGGCAAGAAAGCCCGAGCCGGCTATTCTCGAACCGCAGCGGCACCGTTTCTCTCCCTTTCGGACCGGGGGGTCGGAGAGTGGAGACCCCTCACTAAAACCAGGATAAGCCAGGAGGGAAGCACAACCAAGAAACAGCCATGCTCCCGCAACGGGGTCAGAGATGCTCACGCACCGCCGGCCCAGCCGGGATTTCCCACTGCGTTTCCGTTTTGCCGGCGAACGAAAGCGGCAGACGGCATGGCAGAGGCTGGGAGAGGGCGCTTGTGCTGTACGGGTTGGTTTTAGTCCGGATTTGGGGTGCTGCAGCATGTTGTTGCTCCGCTGGAGGTTTCCCAGTCCCTCGACCGGCGAGGCCGTCCCAGTTGTGAAAATAACCCCCGGGAATCCCGCTCGCAACTCAAATCCTGCGCTCACAGCTGGGAAAAGCGGCCCACGACGGCACACACAGGATCCCCGCGGCGTTACGGCTCCGGGGACGGCAAATAAACACGAGGGGTCGGTGGGTTTTGTTTTTTTAGGACTGGGCTCTCGCTAAGCATTCCCGACGGGGCTCCTCCTCTTTTTTTTTTTTTTAGCAGGTTACTATAATATTACATTTGATTGTCTCGCGTGAGAAACAAGGGGGCAACCAATGCTTAACCTGCTGGCGGGTAAGAAAGCCTAAGAAGCTGATTTCTAATTTGTTTTTAAAGAAACAAAGGGGAAAGGGACTAGAAAAACACAGCAGAGAAAAATCCGAGATAATCAAGAATTGCTAATCGCAGGCATTAACATGATACTGTTTCCTGCTTCGTCAGGTACACTGAGCGTTTCTCTACCACCGACCACGGAGAATGCGTTTTGTCTGACCGCGCCGTCTTGTATTTCCCTGTGAACAGTCACAGGCTGCAAGATAGTAAATAGTTTATGACGCTGCACGGAGAAGAGCGTTGTATGCGGCGGAGCTCGATACATTATTTACCAGGGTTTGGAGCAGAAAAAGAGCGCGGGAGAACGGACAGGAGGAGAAAGAGAAGAAATCTGAGTTTCCTCAAAGAGTGCTTCAGTTTCCTGCCAGCTCAGTGTCACAGGGATGGTGTGCGGTTTCCCTTTTAAGTCACCTTAAATAAATACGCTTCTTATTCCGAGTGCTACCAACGCAGGGTCCGGGTTTTTTCCCCCCCCAGCACTGAAGAAGGCCGGAGCGCCCTGGGCGCAAACCGTCGCGTAGCGCGAGAATTTCCAACCTGATTTTTGGACCGGCAGCACCTAGCGAGTCCGAAACCTCCGCGAGGGAGACGAGTGGCGAGAACAGTCGCGGCCCTTTCCGCGTGTCCCGTTCAGAAACGGTGGTGGTTGGGGGCGGCGGGGGGGGATCCTGAAACAGCCTCCTGGTAGCTGATCTGAACTTCTGGAAGAAAGGGCAGAGGAAGTCATCCAAAGCGAGCAGGCTTTGGGAAAACCTAAGATCTCAGAAAGGGCGTCGGGCGCAGCGGGGCGCGCCAGGGAGCACCGCTCGCCCGCCCCGGCACGTTTAGGGGCCGCCTTTAGGCTCCTTGCTATTCCCCAGCGCTCGGAGCCGCTGGGACGGTACCTCCCGGCAGGAAAAGGACGCTAACGCACTGACCCGAGGAACAGCCCGGCTGCCTCTAAGCCCCGGGCGGGGGTTTCGGCGGCGGGGCGCGCACTCACCCAGCACGAAGCAGAGGAAGCGCCGAGGTAGGAGAGCCGCCATCCGCGGCGCCGTGGGCCGCCCGCCCGTGGGAAGGGCGCGGGGGCGGCCGCGCCGCTCAGCCGCTCCGCGCAGCCACCTGCCCGGCGGCCGCCGCCGCCTCCCGAGCCCCGCTGCGCGGCCGCCCGCGGGAGCGCCGCCGGGCCCTCCCTCCCTCCCTCCCTCTCCCGAGCGCTTTCCTCCCGTGTTGGGATTTCTGTCCTGTAAACCGTCTCTAACTGGTTTGTCGGAGTGGTGGGTTTGTTTGGTTTTTTTGGCCGGGGGGGGGGGGGAGCCAACCACTCTTTGTGATGACTTCAGCTGAGATTTGTCACGCCCAGCTGAGCTGGAGTTAACTCCATCTTCTCGGAGCAGGCAGGTAGGTGTCCAGAGACGGGGAGCGGGGCAAGGGAACGGAAAATTTCTCAAAGGAAAACCCAAGGAAATCCTTTCTTCCCCACACGTTTTCCTTTGCCCTCCTTCCATTTTTTGCTAAGGTGCTCCCTCTAGCCTAAGGAGAAGAAGCATGCCTTCCCTTTCTTTGTTTACAGACTCTTGGACACTACCTTCTTGTGGTCATGCAACTTCAGAAAGAATATACATACATGTATACGTACACACAGGCACCCACCCACCACATATGTATGTATTACTTGGAGTGCAAAAGCATTGTTGAGCAAGTAGAGCTCCACCTGCAGCTCATCGACTGAACTCTTGCCCAGCCCGAATGTGGAAAGGTGCCTCGCTTGGGCTCTTCAGAAATTTAAGAGCACACACATCCAGACGAACGAGGTCTCCAGCTGTACAGAGGTCAGGCGGAGCAGGAGGTGCTCCTCGCCACCCCACAAACGCCTTCTCTCACCGTTTGAGTTAGCTCTCCCTTTGAAAAGGCTGCATGAACAAGCAACCGCTGCAGCGTGCCAGGCCTCGTTTCAGCGTTTCAACATTAGGCATGCGTCTGCCTTCCCAACAGGAACAAAGCCACAAAGTCAGCTTTACCTACAGCACTAATAACTCCTGTTTAATTACAGAATCAAGTCTGGGGAAGGGAAAGGGCAGCATTGGCTGGCCAAATAACAGGGCAGAGCAAAGCCTAGAGCTGTTTTAATCTTGATGTGAACGGGGAAGAAAACAGACCCGAGGCCTCAACTGCAGCTTCAGGATCCAACTTAAAAACATCAGCTGCGAAACACAGTGCTAGGCTTTGAGCACGTTGTCTGCAATAGTTCTGCTACGAGGAGAGGGAAGAGATGAAATGTGAAAACAGCAAAACATAAGCACAACTTTTTGAAGAAGAAATTTTAACCTTTATTCACAGGCAAGACAGACTCTTTTCAGCAGCAAATGCAGCCTGGATCGAGAACAAAGTATAACAAAGAGAGAGATTTGGACAGCCACAACGTACTGCCTCGCCATGCGATACGGTAACATGGGCCTGGCAGCAGCAAAGATAGTTCTCCTCACCCCCTTACCAGACACATACACCCAAGCTGCCTTTTCTTCATCTGCTAGAAGAGGATTTAAAAGCTATACCCCTTCTGTACACTAACCACACACACAAAAGAATACGCTTGCATCCCCCCCATCCTTCCCCCTCCCCTTGTGTCAACTTATGCAACGCAAACCAAGTTTCCTCTGGGGGATGTCCCACTATACCAGGCTATGTGGCACAACGGAAGGATTTAGGCACCCATCCTCTGTTTACAGCCATGGAAGTGGATTTATAAGACCAAAAAAAAAAAAAATTCCATATTCTGAAAAGAAGTCTAGGGTGGAACATCATCCTGAAGGAAGTATTTGGCCATCAGACTCAGAAGCACGTTACAGAACTGCCAAATGAAAATGGACTCAAGATCACTCTGCTCCTGAATAATTGCTGCTGTTGTAACACTGCAGTTTACGTAACAAAGTCCATGAGTATGGGAAACACTGAGGCCTGGTTTTGTAAAACAAAGCTTCCTCTGACGTCGTCCCTTCCCTGCCTTGTGTTAAAAGGATACGTGAGATTTCTACAAACTATTCAGAATGAGATGATCTGGAAAGAACTTAAACACGTTGGCAATTTATTAAACATGTAGTACTTTGAACCAACTTACCAGCTACCTAAAATGCCTAAAATTAAGAGGTGTATAAGAATTAAGGGGGTTGTCTACTTCAGTGATCACTAAGCATAGAAACGTCCTTCCAGTATTGGAGAAGTCCTGTTTCACTGAAACATTCTCCTTTAATTATATCACTTAGAGAAACCTGTTGTTGAATGCTTGAGCCAACTGTGGAGAACAGGAAAACTGGGAAGAACCACTTAAGATCTTCATACACAAAAAGACACCCCCAAGCGATCTTCAGGTTATTTTGTCTCGCATAAGACCACAAATCATGCGATGATGCTACGTGAATTTTCATTAAGATCCGCTGCAGTAAAACCAGTAAGAAACACAATATGATCCTGGAACAAGCTGGAGTACAGAGTTTGCAAAATCTTCCAAGCGAGATGATCAATTCCTCCTTGTCAGAGAAATCACCTTAAAAACAAACAAACAGAGGAAGCAGGTAAATTTAGCATGAATACACCTGAACTGAGATAAAAGGAACACCAGCAAATTTAGCGTGCTAGAAAAATCAGTAAAAGCTATGATAATTTTGCTACAGAGTTTGGAGGAAGTCTGCATGCAGAAGTTTCCTAGCTTCAAGAACCATGTGAAAGAAGTGATTAAAAAGAAAATAAAATATATAATCTCTGTGTAACAAATCTGGTCGACACTGGTTTAAAAAAAAAAAAAAAAAAAAAAAAAAGGAAGATGTAAACTTTACATTTTAGAAATCCATTCCTAGAAACCAGTTTATAGTATAAAAAACAAACCGAGTTTCGCTACCAGTTTTCTAAAATCCAGACTTGAAAGCAGTGAATACTACCAGTGTGTGCATTTGGGCTGGACAGAATTTCGGTATCACTCAGGAGTGCCAGATGGATACCCTTAAAATAAAACATACTTGCCAAAAGACACTGTACAGATTCCATGCATTTCTTTATGTTGCTCAAGTAATGCATTTTAATCATGATTTGATGGGACAAATCTCAATAAGCAGAAAATGTCTGTTTTTAGATCTTTACTATTAATTTCATGGAAAACTACCAACTGCAGACACTGGCACTGTAAGGGAAACGGCCATTTTTAATACCACTCTGAATAGCTGTCATATCATCGCATTTCTTGTTAACTGTTGACTGCCATTAGGTTTAACAACCTCTCACCTGTTCTAATGAACTTATGGCTTCAAAATTAACAAATATGCAAGATCTATAAACATTTATACATCAACCTCTGGGCTAATTCAGCCAAAGCGGGGCAGGGGGAAAAAAGTGAGTCGGTAGGATGCTTTGAAGCTGAATTTGTTATGCATAAAATGCTGCGTAACACAGCTTGACATAAAAGTAGTATCTATAAAACTGTGTTCCATGTTTCACCACTTTGCAAGAACATAAGGTTTCCAAGTGTTTACCTTTCAAGGAAGTCTGAAGCTATACACAAACCAGAATTTCTATAAAAGAACTTTGACCAGAATCATTTTTTCTTAAACATTTGACTTACACGCTTACAGTTCTTCCATTACTCACTAATGACTTGGCTATTTCACAGCTCCCTCATTATGCAAGTAAAAATTGTTCTAAATGATCTCTCCTTAGCAAAGCCATAGACCAAAAAACACTACTGTCGAAGTAATTCTGACTGCAAAGCACTCATGCTATTTTAAAACCATTTGACAAGCGCAACACACGCGAAAGCTATTAAAATCTTACTAATGGAAAATACTGTGAAGTATAACATAAGTTTTTTTGATGAGTTTACATCCGTATTTGCAATCCTGTAGAAGTAAATCAGCAGATCACTATTAAGACTTTTTTTTTAAACATTGTTTTGATTCGTACGGAGCATCAGCAAAAGCTTACAAGGTAGTCAAGTGCCAAACCAACAAACGTGCATTACATTAGTCACTGCAAAAGGAACTCAGCCAAGCATGCATATTGGTTGGGAGTCTTTCACCCTCACCATCACTACAGCAGGTATAATCTCATGCTGGATTTAAAATCCTATCCAATGTTTCTGTATTCAGCACTTACTCTACATTCAGTCTTTCTGAAGGACTTCTCTGATCACTGATAGTCCTTCCTAGAATAAGGCCTGGGGTGAATTAATGACCAAGAATAGCCTATAAGCAAGTATTTGTACTGTTAATGCATCTGTGGAATCGTTTCTACTCCAGGCTTCTATTTCACCTGGTTGGGCAGGATCGATTTCTATTACAGTTCTAGTATTTAATGCACAAAAGTTCTGCTCAAGTTAAGGTTTTGCTGTAGTCTACTTATATGCTACTGACACATGTACATAAATACCTAGCCTGGAGAATTAAGTCTGATAAACAACATGCAAAGGGTGGTAAAGGTCCTTACAGTTGTCCAGCTATCACCATAAATACTACTGGTCTTGTAATTAAATCAGTATCTCCTCTTCCTAGTATTCCACACATCCAAACTGACTCCTTATATTCTTGAAACCAAAATCAGAGCATGAAGAATTTGGTACGCTTTGGGAAACAAACACTACAGAATAACAGAGAGTGTGTGGTTTCACAGAGTGCAGTGTTTGGTGGCCCGAGTGAAGGTGACGCATTTCTAAGAACGCACAAACAGCACAGGAACCCTGGCAGTGCCACTGCCAGCAGCCCTAAAGCAAGCAGAACATGAAGCTTAGGGGAAGACTGGAACAAGCGCCAAATCAAGGACTTTTTCTTCAGGAGACTATGTATCTCTCCAGAATTCTGGGCTGGGTTTTGTTTTGTTTTGGTTTTTTTTGTTTTTAAAAAAAAAAGAGGGACTTGTCTCACCCAGTATCTTCCCAACTGTACAGTTTTCCCCAGGGAGATGTCCCCTGTTCACTTCTACTCAAACTTCCTTTTTGCAATTTCCCATTGCTAAAGATGGCTCTAAATGAGCTGGCTGACGGATCTAACAGCTCATTCCTACTTATTCCTCCCCCGGCACCAGCCGTGCAATCCCTCCTCTTCCCATACTGGTACTGGTGCTCGCCTGACTTCTCACTGAAATAACTTGTTAAGCTGACAAAAGATTAACTTAAAGGAAAACAAAAAAAATAAACCCTCCCTGAGCCCCACAGGCCTACTATGCTTAGGCTCTTCTTCTGTCTGCTGCTGCCAGCTATGCAATCCCACCGCCATGCTTGCTCTCTAGTTCTAGTGATCATCCAACCCTTCAACAACCCAATCTGGTTTGCTACTCTGGCAGAGAGCTACTCATGTTGGCTAGAGTCGTCTTCTGGCAGAAGAAGCAGGACCTCTCCTTCCAGAAGAGGCCAACCAGTGTGTCAGCCCAGCCTACCTTGTGTAGCCACACTTTCAGTTGCAATCTATTATTTTCAGGATCAAGGTAACGGAGCATGGAATGCACTTGTCTCTTCTCTAGCATGTTTGGCTTGTTGCCGCTTCCTGCAACAGCCACTGCTGTGTCACAGTGCAAGATTTCAAAGCAACCCAGCAGGAGAAAGGAAAAGAAGTATCTACCAAGTCCTTTAATTTGGAAAAAAAACCAAAAAAACCCTAAAAGACATACAACTTTACTTTATTACATTTCTAGTCTGGAATTGACAATCCCATATATCACACACAAATCCTTGGGTTTTTTTGTTTTCTTTTTTTTTTAAATCAAAACGGAGCCTCTTCCGGGATTTCTTTATGAAATGCTATGACAAAAACTGGCCGTTAGATGTCACTTTTGTCCAGAATATTTATGTAGTCTGTAATTCCAGTGCTGTTAAAACAGTTCTCCACCACTAATCATAAAAGAGTTTGCATAATAAAAGCCTCAGTATATCCAGTTTTATTAAATGCATTTTATACTAGACAGAGCTAGCAATCTAATCTGTTTAGAGATTGTTCTGCAAAACTGTTAACAAATCTTAGAAAGCCTTCAGGAGATTAATTCGGTTACTCCTGCACATGCAGAGCTCCATACGACGTTTCTTCCTAATTTAGCCAGGCTATACAGGTAAACAAATCAATGTGTTTTCACATCAACATAGTCAACATAGAAGGCTAGAATACTCACTTATTTACATTCCTTTTTCCCCCCACTCTTGGGCATGGATTTCCTTAGAATTAGAGAGGTCCTTTTCACAATAGAATTTATGGACAAGCCACTCAGGATACCCTTATTGTTTGTTCTCACCTCCAGCAGAGCATCTACAATTTTCTCCCTACGTGAATAACAGAAATAACTGTTACGTCACATCTTCTGCAATACATTTAGCTCAACTCAGCCACCATGAATAGTGGCTCCACTACAAATCAGGGAAGAAATAAAACCTGAATATTCTTACCTACTAGCCTCTGGATGCATTTCTTGAAGTTTCTTCATTAATTTGGTAAAGCTGCTCAAGTTCAGTGTATTAGGAGGAATAAAGGTATCAAATGGATTAGGGGAGAAAAGAGCAGGTGTTTTCTGCAGAGAATTCTCTCCAGTATCCTAGAAACGCATTAGAATAATCAAAAAGTGAATGGGTTAAATATTGTGCAGATAACACTGCATACCCTTACTACTTATAAATCTTCCCGCTATGAAAAAAGAAAAGTGACAGACATAAATACGGATCCAGATCAATAATAAGTGGTTGTGGTAAGGCCAGCTGTATTTTCAGATCTGTAAATCAGAACAACTACAAGTATTTATGCATAACTGACAGATTAATTCAAGACAGAATACACCTACTGCACAGAAGATGTATTAATATTGTCATCCCTGCCACATTAGATCTAAACTCTATTTCCTAGAGAACTAGAACTTTACAGTTAAAACGAAAAAGCAGCATATCCATTTAGCTCATTAGAGCAACAACAGCAATTTTTAACTTTGCCTTACCTACCAAGAACAAACCTAAGTGAGTACAATACCATATATATACACAAAGGATACTTTTTTTAAGATCTGTATTTAAAACAAGAGTTTCTTCAACATCTCAGTATCTTTCCTGTATAATCACAAAACATTCACATAGAAACAAGTCTTACAAGTGAAATCGGGGAAAAAAAAAAAAAGCAAGAAGAAAAATCCAGTATAAACACCTAGGTTCCGGACTGGCTTACAAATAAGAAAAAGAGAGAACATCACAACTTGACGCAGGAGCAAAAGAACGGCGCTCTCCCTCTTCTGCAGCATGCCAGAAATTTATTGCTGACCCCTACCATGCTTTCCTAACCTAACCTAATTCCAATATATATTAAATATAACATCTCATGGAACAAGAAGTTACTTCAAGTCTTAAGGCTCTTAATCTGCTACATAAAGGAGCCTTAGTAATAATCATTTACCTGTTGATTAATTTCAACCAAAGAATGTTCTGAGCCTTCAGTACAGGGTTTCAGACCAAGGCAGTTCGCTTTTGAGGGGACTTGAGTAGCACGAGTAACTTCTGAGGGAGTCGCGGGAAGGAGAAGCACCTTCTCAGAAGCAGAGGTGGCAGCAGACGCTTTCACAGAATTGGAAGCCAAAGTGAATGTTTTATCTTGAACGTCTTTTTGACACTTATTAATAGATTGGATTTCATACCAAGACTTATTCAAAAGGTTCTGAGAGACTGAAGATCTGTTCTCTGATGCATTTTTTACAAGTTCAAGACTTACAGTCTTTCCTTTTATTTCTTTCCTGTTCATTTCTTCTACAGCTAACTTTGCTTTATTAGCTTCTTTAAAGCAAAGAAATGCGTATCTAAGATTTAAAAATCAAGAAAAAAAAAGAAACTTTAGGTAAAAGATATTGAATTACTATATAATGTTGGTAAGAGTGCTGATACTATTGACAGAAACACATCATGGTTCTCATCTTTTGAATATCAACTGGTTTATTTCAATTCAACTTCAACGGAACGTTTCAGACTGCCTAACATACCAGCTGTCTGGAATTACAAATTTTTGTCATATAACCTGTTATCTACATGACTTACTGAAGCAAAATAAAAACAAATTAATGCACAACTCCTTCCTCTCTGCCAAGAGTCACTTATTTTGACAGCAAAAAAATCTGAAAGAAATAAAACATCTATTAATATACCTGTAGCTAGCAGAATCTGCACAGATAAGAACGCGAGAAACCTGATACTTCTGGAAATGCGATCTTAAATCATCCTAAAACATATAAGCATAGTTTGGTCATGAAACATAGCATAAGATAATTCACACGATAAACACACATTGTGACCACAACGTGAGTAAGAACAGGCGCACCTCTGACACAGAAGAACTTAAGCCTCCAACATGAACAAAAAAATACTCATTTGCACTGTCAATTATCTTCACTTCTGCAAATAAACATAAGAAAACAAAGTGTTACTGACTACTCCTGTTTCAGTTCAAGCTAACATCTTCTCTGTACATTTTGGAAAACGTGTAAGTAGAAAACCTCTAAAAAAACTAAATGAACGAACAGTATTTTTAACAGAAAATAAAGTAGTGGCATGAGAAGTGGAACTGTTCAGTTTCTAAAAATCTCTTTCCCATGTGCATCTCCTGATGTCTGACACAGAATCAACTGCTCCTTTTAGTGTTCTTTCCGGTGTGGGTCTTTCAGCCAGTTTCCTATAACTTGCCGGAAAGCGTCTTTAAATACAGTTCCTGCAAAACAGTGTCTAGAAAACAATGTATTTAGGAATCTCAGAAGGAAAGGAGAATTACAAACACTTCTTCCACATGCTATAGAAGAGGTCAGTATTCTAACTGCAATCAGAGAAGACAGCGGTCTGAACTAACGGGTGCCAGCTCTGAAGCATGATTAAGGTACAGAGAATCCCCATCACGGAGCACGTGAGCTCCCGGATTTCAAGGTACTTGGACCTTTAACCATGTCCATCACAGGGACCTGGACCTCAGAACATGGACCATTCCCAACTAACTCTTAGAAGTCAGAAGAAGCAGAAAGAAGAGGAACACAGAAAAAAGATCTCTAGCTGCACGACTGGCAGTACCTGTACAAAATTCATTTACCTAGATGGTTAATTAACCCATCTAGGTAAAGTTTTCAAGGAAAAACGTGCATGGAAAGATTTTATTCCCTGTACTGGTATTCAATGCAAGTAAATGAAAAGCAAAGTCTAAAAGCCCAGCTAGCATTTCTCCCAGGTATACCTCTGTTTTAGAAGGAACACAGAACACTCCAACAGTAAGTATAAATACCATCATGAGGTATGCCAGCTTAGAGCATTTCACTCACCTCTTGAACCATCTGCGCCTTGTTTTTCTTGCTGCTTTTCATCAAATGTTACTGAAAAATCTGTTGCTGACAAGTTCTCTTTAGCATCAAACCAACGTTCATTCACTTCATTTTTTCTGCAGTCTTGGCAGTTAAAATAAATTTCAGTGTGTTAAAATTCAAACCACGGTATCCGATATGAACGAGTACTGAATTTCTGCTCTGTGTATTTAAGAGGATTCCATCTATCTACGTAGTCTGCAACTACATGACGAAAAGGTGACGCATACTAGTTCGCATTTCTGACTTAAGTCACGTGAAATTTTTCCCATTAACTGTAATATACAGTTAATATAACATTAAGCGTTCCATCAGAGAAAAGACACTAGAGCATCGTATATAAGTTTTACTCACAGCTCTTTTTTCAACACCTTAGCTAACATATGGCATAGCATTTGGATTAGGGGCAGCCAGCTTACTGTATTCCACATCCTGATCTTTACGTTGGTCTTCAAACGTCTTGGACGAAGTACGGTGTCCAGGCTGACTGCCATCAGTTAAACACGCTGTCTGAGGAC
Source organism: Struthio camelus (assembly GCF_040807025.1). NCBI lineage: Eukaryota > Metazoa > Chordata > Aves > Struthioniformes > Struthionidae > Struthio > Struthio camelus. The sequence continues at coordinate 4,636,034 of NC_090947.1, read as the reverse complement.
TGTCCTACAAACATGTTTCAGTTATGTTACAGCACTTGCACTTACGTGTCATTTTTCTGAGTTTCAGAATATTAATTCATTAAACAGGTAAATTTTTAACAGTTAACCTACACATCTTGCTCAAGAACTCTCAGTTATTTTATTTTAAAAGGCTGATTAAAATTCGGGTCATATCAGATGCATTTACTACTACTGACAGACAATTCTAGCTTGAATTACAAAGAGTGCGATTGTACCTGCATATACCGATCTAAAAGTAGACCATTCTTAACAAAGTCAATGTCTATGAAACTCAATAATGAAGAAGTCCCTACCACATCGACAGAAATTTTCATTTCTTGTAGTTTTGGTTCTTCAAGGTCTGTTTTTCTGGCACCTAAAGGGGAACTAACAAAGATCCAAGAATTTAACATAAAACATGGCAAAGTCATTTTTAATTCTACAGTGATACTGAGTACCCTGCAGTATTGTTTTAAATGGATCTAGTTACAGAATAACGGGAAAAGCCCACAGTAAAATACACTGTATGTGTTTAATAAATCTTAGCTTAAAAGGAGAACTTTCTTTTTATATTGTATTTTGCAATAGCATGGTTTGCAACCTGAAACTTAAAATGATGTTCTATGTTTACATTAAATTGTTTTTCCTTTATGTTTAGATCGCTTTCTGCGTGATGTTTCAAGGTATCTTTTCACAACTTGAATTCTCTATGCAGTTTTTGATTTCTTCTAAAAATACTTAACAGGACATTCAAATGAGACCTACAGCTGTTTGCAGTACTAACTTAGTGATTTTAAAAAAGTAAGCAATATTTACATAAAGAAATTGGCCATGATTCTTGAGCATACGCAGTACCATACGCCTGCTTGAAGTATTAACTTACTTTCCTATCATTCCTCACAGCTGAAAGATAATCCTGGCGATATTGCTGCTTATATGCTTAATATCTTTGCAGATAAAATCTTTTCTGTATGCGTGCCCACTTTTTTTTTTTTTTTAAAAAAAGGCTCTTTTAAAAAAAAAAAAAAGACAGCATAGATTAGAAGTGAGAAAAAGGTTTTAGGACTGAAAGTAACGGAGGGGGAAAACAAGCTGCTAATTGGAAACATTTGCTTTAAGGACAATAAACATGTAACTCCATAGTTCACATACCAGAATGCTACAGAGTACAACTTTTCTTAAAAGTAAAATCACCGTGCCCAAAATACCCTGCCCTGCTAGTCTTTCAGCTGAACAGTTTGGAGCAACAAGATACAGTCTGAAATAAAAAAAAAAACTCTCAAATTTAACATCTTTTAAACTCACTTCTCATTTACTATTGATATATAACATCCACCAGGACTACTTACGCAGAGCAAAGATTCTCCCTGTATACCTGTCAAAAAAAGCAAATATTTGCGTTACTTTTCTGAAGAAAATAATTTACATTTAAAACAAAAAGTAATTTAAAAATTACCTTGCATGGGACATAAGAAGAAAAGACTGGGAACAACTTTGTCTCAACCGATAGAGGGGGAAGTGCATTTAATGGTATGCCCATTTCTATTTTCTTTTTCAGACTCTCATAGCTCTTTTTTAGCTCTTCCAAAACGGACAGGAGAGATGAGTTCAATTCAGTCTTAGCAAAACCATTTTTATTACATCTGTTAAAATATGTATAGGAAAGAGAGATCAACTTTGTGAGACATTTCATTTACTTTACCGCTTCCAGAATCATCCAAACATTTTGCAGTGCTTCAAGATTTTTTTTTAATGGGTATCAATATCCCTATTGACATATTGACAAATATAGGTCAAAAAAGACGACAACATCTGAAGTTCTTATTTCTAAAATTCTGTGGACTGCGCCATGGAGAAGTTCATTAAGGAGTTATAAATGACTGCGTAAGAGCCTGATCCTTCCAGCATCTGGAAGAAGCTTGAACTACTTTTCCCCGCCTCCCTAGGACACAGTAAACACTACAATTTGCTCAGATACAATAGGCAGAACACTTTCCAAATCTGCAAAATTTGAAGATTTTTTTTTTTTTTCCCAAGAACATTAGCTCATTCCTAACCTGCACATTCATTCTTTGGAGCCACACTCCGTTTTCATGGTCTCACTACATGCCTTCTTAAACACTTTCCTAAACATTTGCTATGGAGCAGACACTAAGATACTGATTTTCTGCATTACTATATGCGTTTCAGTTATCTCTAAAACACTGCTTGAAACAATGCTAGTTGCTTCTCAAAAGAGGTAGCCACAAAGAGAGAAACACAATTAGCAACTATCTGCCAGAATTTTTCTGCTTGCAATTCTCCAAGCGATACTCTAAGGCACAGGGCAACGATGGAGAAAGATACAGCACAAAAGCCGGTGGCAGCTTTCAGCCGTCAGTAGCACAGTAAGCATTCAGCCTCAGGAAATCTTAGTTGAACTCCAGGTCGTTACATGGCGTACACTTTAGCAGTTAGAGACTCCTCAATCGCTATTCCCTTCCCACCTCTCTTCTTACCAGCTCTGCACTGCTTTTGTCTCTCTCCCTTACCTCCTCCCCGATTCTCCATCTCTATACATCTACGCCATTCCTACATGGCTTCGCTGTACTATTCCTTTCGTGCTTTTCCTCCTGTACAGAAAGACACTCCTGGAAACAGAACTATTTTTGTTGGGCCTGTGCATGCCTTTCTTAAAGCAGTTACACGACACAGAAAATTTTAGGCTAAAAATAAGACGCGGCAGCTATGTGAACGCGGACTCTCCGGATAACAATCCTAACCATACTCATTATGACGAGCTATGCACATGGTAGAACAGTAATATTTAACAATTAACGTCTTTTAACCAAGTTATTAATTTCATTTAAAAGGACATTAAAGTACATACCTGTTAAAATATTTTTCTTCCTCCATAAACAGTTTGTAAATCTTCAAGCAATGATGGCAACACATCTGATAATGAATGTTTAGAATCTGCAATTCCGCTTCGACAGCTCTCCGCAGTATTTTTCTGCAGTAGCTTGATTCAGAGTCCTCCACAGTTTGTTTGTCAAAATGTAGGGGCCTTTAGAAATAATAATAAAAAAAAAATCCTGAACATAAGAACAAAAAGGAACTTAGCAGCTTTGCAGATCTACAGATTTATAAGAGCCACAGAACAATTTAGATTGGGAGGGACTTCTGGAGGTCTGCAGTCCAAACTTCTGTTCAAAGCAGGGCTAATTGCAAAATTAGCTCAGGGTCTTATCCAGGTGAGTTTTTCCTCATCTCAAGAAACGGGGCTCTACAACCTCGCTGGGCAACGTGTTCCAACGCTTTACTGCTCCTACTGTAAAACCTTTTTCTTTTACCCAGTTACAATTTCCCTGACTGTGACTGCTGCCCCTGTCCTTCCACAGCGCACCTCTGCAAAGGATCTGACGCCATCTTCTCTGTAACCCACCATAAAATAGCTAAAGACTGCCATTAGCTTCCTCAACTCCCCAGCAGTCCCTTCTCCAAACTGAACAAACCCAGTGCCCTCAGCCTTTCCTCGTCCATCGTGCGCTCCAGCTCTCCCGGCCATCTCAGTTACTCTCCGTCGGGATTTCTTCAGTTTACCAATTTTTCTTGTATTACAAGACCCAAGACTGGAGACAGTTTTCCAGCTGCAGCCTCATGAGTGCCAAACTGAGATGAATAATTACTTCACTCGATCTGCTGGCTGCACTCTTGCTAATGCAGCCCACCACGTGGTTTCCTTTCCCTGCAGTACGGGGGCACTGCTGACTTTCACTCAACTTTTTGCTCAGCAGAATGCCAGGCTCTTTTCTGCAAAGCTGCTTCTTGGCCAGCCGGCACCCCCCCCCCAAGCCAGTACTGTCTGCGGCAGGGAGTCATTCCACTCCCGCTGCAAGACTGCATTTGTCTTTGTTGAACTTCGTGAGGTCTCTACCAGCTCATTCTTCTGGTTTGTCCAGGTCTTGCAAAAGGCAGCCTTACCCACCAGCGTGTGAGCTGCTCCCCAGCCATCTTCCATCGTTATCAGTTTTGCTAAGTCGCAACAGCTTTTCAATTCTGAAGAACATAAGATCTTATTATCTATAGTTCTAAAACAAGAACAATTTGTCACCCACCTGTCAGTGCTTATCTTTAAATCACTGCTACACAGCTTATTTTTTAATTCCCACGGATCCTAAACAAAATCATTTTAAAAAGTTACACATCAACGTTTGTACAGACGAATTCTAAGCAACTTAGGGAGGGAGGGAAAGCTTTATGCATCAAAATTATTAAAGTCACCTGAATTTGTGAACTCCTTTCAGCTGTTGCAGTACCGCCATCTAAACGTTTTTCCAATAGGTCAGTAAACTGTGACCAAGTTTCCTCTGTACTACCAGATACACATGACCAGTCAGTATTGCAAGCAACATCGGCACAGATTTCACGGCGCCATTCCACAGGTCTGGATTTGTTCATCATTGTTATCTCTGTATTAATAGCCCTGGATACTAGACAAGCCTGGGCACTGGTAGCTCTACTTGTTGTAAAGCAAGCTCTAAAATCAGAACTTGCATCAACGGTCTGGTGAACGGTAACTTTAGAGTCACTGGTAACATTACTCAAGTTTGCATGACACTCCAGTTCCAGGTTCGGAGAGCTGGTGTTTCCAGGTTTACCTACAACTTCCAGCCCAAACAAGGGATTCTCTCTAGCATCAGTTTGGGGGACAGGACACTTGGTTTCAACATCCTTCTGAGCACAGTCAACACAGCTGGTACCAAGTACACACACAAAGGCTTCATCACACCTGTAAGAATTAGTCTCGCCTGCACTTTGGCAAAATGGCGTGGCTATTGCAGGGGACCTTTCCTGTGGTGAAAGGGAAGGATTGTCTTGCTTCACGGAGACGCTGTGAATACGTCTATCATTCCTTTCGACCGGTTTCTCATTTACAGCCATTTTGGTTGACTGTGTGCCATCAATCAAAGGAACGTCTTCCACCTTTTCATTTTCTAAAGTGCCATGTATGAACGGATTTGGAGAAACCCTTTCTTTACTCCCACAAGCATGACTTTCAAGTGTACCTTCGTAAAGAACACTATGATACTCTGTCTGCTCTTCTTCATGATCACAACTCGTGTCTTTGTACGCTGGCAGAGAGAGACAGTCCCGAAGTGCTTGGGGAAGTTCTGGCACAGCTGCTTCTATGCAGATCTGATCACCTATGCAGTATTTACAGATAGGAGAACAACCTTCTAACACATTAGCAAGATCTTGCTCCTTTGTGACTCCACCCCCTGGAACTTCACGAGCTCGATCTATCAACTTTAAAGTTTGGATTCCTACAGTTTTTGTTTGCTTACAGATCCCACTTGAGCTATTCCTATCATAATAATCTTGCTCATCAGCACTGAGATACTCCAGCTGTGAATCCTCCCCTAAATCACTTTGTCTGTACTCATCACTAACCCTGCAAAGAAAATGCATATCGTTGCATGCCATTCCCAACATACTAGCTTCTCCCTCGCTTTTATCTCCACAGGCACAGCAAATTGTCCTTCTCTCTTTATTGTACATTTCAATATCTGCATCTAAAGACGAACTTAAATAAGGTAAGCCTTCCTCTGACAACTTTAACTCTGAGACATTTATGGAACATGCCTGGCCAAAAACAGAACGGTTAATTTCTGCTGCAAGGTCTCTGATACTGTGCTCAACTTTCTCAGAGTAAGATAAAAGGTGGGAGGACTGAACGAAGAGCCCGCTTTTGCTTTTAACACTGCTGTTCTTGTCCAGTTCCATGGTATAAATAGTTATGTATTTCTCAGGAGTAATCCACACAAAAAACTTCTCCCAACTCACTTGCAAAGTCTCTCAAAGCCATCTGCGGGTCTTTTCCTATTGTTTTTTCACCTTAATACAAATAAGAGAAGTTCAAGTTATTCTATCATGTACAGAAACACATTACTGTCTAAAAATATTTTCTATTAAATTAAGTATTTTATCACAAGCTGCTATAGTCTACTATAGAAGCAAGGAATTATATGGTATGCTCTCCAAAAAAGCCTAAGAGCTCAAGTAAGCCTCTTAAGAGAGCTCGCTATTGTTTCTTGACTGATTTTAATTAAAAAAGTAAAAGTGTCCTCAGAGACCAATCAATTCTTTTTGCTTACGCTCTTGGGCAAAGTTTCCATCCTCTTAAAGCATTTCTTGGCTGAATCATCAGAATCACCGTTGATACATGGCAAGCTATTTACGTTGCACGCTAATTTCCTGACAGTATACGAGTTGTTTTGATGCGTATAACAACTCTGAAAGTCAAGATGCTGATGTTATTCTGGATTCAGTGACCACCAACCGATCAAATCCGCGGTCTCTCTGAATTCCCTCAAACAGCCCTTCATTCCTGATTTTATACTTGGACTGTAAGCAGTCGCACAGTCGGTGTGTCTCCTGGAGGGAATATTCTCCAGTCCAGAAGTCATATAAATTTAAAAACCACTCCAGTGGTCAACTTAGAGCTCCAAGAACTAAAAACCCTCCAGGTTCTGTATGAAGAAGAAAAAGGAAAGCATATTCTTTATAATTCTGGAGGAACAAGAAGATATAGTCATCAAGCACAAAACCACAAGAAAACTGGAGAATCTTTACAGCTGGAAAGTGTAAGACAAAATCATTATTAGAAATCAGAGACTCCTCCCAAAACTCCTATCAGGATTTTACTATTTGCTTACATGCGTCTACAAGCCAACTATTCGTTTCAAAACGTTAGCTCTCTTACCACGCTAACTTTACCTAATTCTGATAACAAAAGTTTTGAGTAAGCTAGTCTGTGAAATTAATAAACTCGCTGTAATGTTGCCAAAACATGCTGTAGCTGTCTGTCCACATACAGGTTACAACAGGTTATCACACCAGTGATTTTTGTCACTTTATCCTCCAGGACAGATTAAGGAATAGGAAGTAAAGTAGTTTTATGTATGTTCGTACATACAGAGCGATAACCCTACTGCGTCAGTCAGAGCCCACGTATCCTGCCTCCGGTGAACGCCAGCAGCTGATGCCTAGAGAACGCAGACAGAGACACAGCAAGTGAAGAACAACGCTCTTGCTAGTGTACGCTTCCACCTTTTAAAATATCACAGCTCAGAATTCAAAAGAGTATCGTTAATTACTACTAATGACCTGGTGATGTACTTAACAATAATCAAGTCACAAAAAAAACCGCACCGATATTAAAACATAGCTTCTGCTGGGCACCTGCGGAGCAGAGAGCCAGCACCAGCTTCCCTCACGGCAGAGGGAGAGAGGGAAGCCGTGAAAGCAGCCCGGTGCCTTGCTTGCCGAAGGGGGACAACCAGGCGGCTACCCGCTTCCCGCAGCTCTCCCGAGCCTCACCGCTTCGCTCCCTCAGGTAACGCCTCCGTGAGCACAGCGGAGCCCCCAGCTGCCGGCCGACAACCCGGGCTCCGCGCCCGCCCAGCCGCCCGGCCTCGCCTCAACGCCCCAAGCGGCGCTCAACAGCCGCAGCCCGCCCTGGCCCCGGCTCCCAACAGGCAGCGCGCGCGCCCAACGGCCGCCAACCGCCGCCTCGAGCCCATTGGCCGCGCGGGCAGATCCGGAGCGCCTGATTGGCCAGCGAGGAAGCCCGCGCCGCGTGCCCAAGGCGGCCGTTAGCGCCTCTCCTCATCGTTCCCCCCCGCCCCCCACCCCACCGCCCGCCTCAATACCGAAAGCCGCAAAGGCAGCGCGGAGGTGGGAGCTGCTGGGCGCCCCGGGGTCTCGTCCGGGGCCGTCCTGCGAGCAGCTGGGAAGCTTTCGGTCAGAATCAGGGCAATACAGGCGTTAGCGAGAAATACAGGACTGGCCTGTGAGATGAGACACGTGGTAAATATCCATCTTGGCCACACGCGTTACCTGCCCTGAGCGAACAGGCTGTTTTTTTAAAAGGTGTGTTTTGGCCCTGGCTACTGCAAGGCTTGAAGTAAATCTTTCCTTAATCAGAGCTGTACTTGTACACATTTCAAAGCGTGCAGGACAGCATGTGGCTGCCTGTAACAAAAGACAAATAAAACCACCCCATCTGTCAGCTGCCTAAAACATGTTAAAGGGGAGAGGAAATAGAGAAGCACAAATCTCCAAGTCAGGCTATTTTATGTATCTAAGTGACCTTCACAGTCAGCGTAAGATGAAATTTAATACTAAAGCTGACGAGCTTTTGATGAACAAAGTTGCCTTGCTTTGTGGAGGATTCTTCTGATGAAAAATTACTTTGGCGGTTTACAATAATTTAGGCAAAAGGAGAATGGATCCTGTTAGCAATACCATTCAAATGCTTTCTGGCAGATGTTTTTCCAAGATCCAATGGGCCTGACTACTAAAAAGGGACAGTGAAAAATGAAGGCTGGAGGTTTGTCTGCAATCTGAACATGTGCCTGCGCCAAAATCCCCATTCCCTTAAAATCAAAAAGCTTTTCTTCCAAAGCGCAGCCTGCCTTTACAAAAAAGTTAACAGCTGGGGGTATGTTTTACACCAGCGCCCTTTAGTCACACAAGCCCAGGAGATACGTGTTACTCAAGTTTGTCTGCCTGCAGCAACAGATTAAAAAGGAAAATAAGCCTGTTACACCAGTATCACCCCAAAAGTCTGTGTTTTCCGACAGATGTTTTCCCAATAACATTGCCATGACAGACCACTCCATAAAATCTCCCCAAACAAGCAACACGTTTATTGGCGAGTTCTGCAAATGGATTTCCAGTTCCACACTCAGGTCTCCGTGTCTCCTAGCAGATTTCTTTTAAAAACCATTTTGGGTAACATTCCATTTTCAAACCGATAAAATTACTTCACATTTAAAAATAAAACAAAGGGTAGCCATTTTCAATACAAATTACAGGAGAACTCATCCCGGTGGCGTATCAGGCTGCCGGCCCCTCGGCTCCACTATCGGAGGCAGCAGGCTGGGGTGGGAGGCTCTCCCATGTGGAGTTCAATTAAAAGGACTAGGGCATGTGCTGTTATTACCAGTCAAAGCCCTGTTGTTGTACATTCGTCACAGGAAAAGATAAAACAGTTCGTCTTCAACCAACCGGTACTTTTTTCCCCCCTTCTTCTAAAGCTAAGTTATACTGAAAGTTAGGGGGAAATGTGGCTTCAACATTCAGCTAATTTATCACACACAAAGATTTCTACTGAAGAGCACATCCAGGTTGAAATACACATTTGATGTCTGTCATGAGGCTAATGCTTATGGGGTGCAAGATGCAAGCTACTTAAAAAATAATAAACATCACTTCTTGGTGAGCAAAGTTTTTGGTTTTTTTTTTAAGCTTTTTGGACCAACTGTTGCTGGTTTTTTTTCTCTCCTGAATCGAGCCAGAAGAGACAGTTTACACCACTACCACAAGTAAAAAGATGTCCAGTGGCAATCACACACCTTATCATCAGTTAATAAGATGTTGTGTTGAACACGTTTATTTTCATTTTTAAAAACTCTTAATTCATTTTGTAGGCCCCAGAGGCTTTGTACACCAGAAATTACACAAGTCAATCACAGAGAATTGTAAATTGGTATCCACAACTATTTTGAGGTATTCCACAAGAAACCTGGCTCTGCACCTGAATGTTCCTCTCAAAACCCCCAAAAATAGAACCCCCAAACATTAGCTGGAGTGGAAATGTCTTCTAAGGGATTCCTTTAATCCCCATGTCCCAACACATTTGATCAGCAAGAATATCCTTGTTTCGCCAGGGTTATGAAAACCTTCATCCTTCTCCCCGAATATTAATTTCAGTACTTCATTGCTAGCTTTTGGGGTGCATTCAGAAGAGATGAAGAGGAAGGCGTTTTCTTCTAGCCAAACAAGAGAAACACATTCAGTTACTGGTTTTGGTTCATTTAATTTGTGGAGGTGCTCTAAGAAGAGACCAGCAATCCCCTTACTTTGAAAATAGCAGCGTTTTATAATCTCACCTCCAATTTATGAGGTTAGGCAAAGATCTGGACCAAAAAGTCCAAAGACCAGGTTAAGAAAAAATGGTCTCCTCAATCTGGATTTGGTTTAATAGAGTCATATCTATTGAGGCAGCGAACAGCAACAGAAGATTACTCCTGTCAAACGGGAGATGCTATTTTACAGTGTGGACAGATTTTTAAGGGACTGGTCATCTACATTACTAGCAAGCTTTCTATAAGGGCTGGAGGGGAAAAGACAGCTTCATTCTTCCAATAACTGCTACTCTTGAGTAGTACATTCAGAATCATTTCCAATAAACCAGAGCTGTAGTGCTAGCCATGTATTAATATATAAACTGCCTGCAACACTTTAATTGGTTAACGTTCTTTTTCATGAAAAGTGGAAAACCTTTACAAGGACCTTTAAGCAAAATAATTTGCTATATTTCCATTTGTAGAAAAACATAGGTAGCAATATTTTCTAAAGTGCTTCTTTACTTATCAGATACTTTTTAACTGTATTTTGTAGCGGCATAGTTTCCTAATAGTTCATGGACCAGTAGTTAGTTTCTGATGTAAAAAACCCATTACATGCTTTCTTTAAACAAATAGCACTTGCTTTGACAAATGCAGTGAAGTGATGTAAGTGCAAAATCCACCATTCTTAAAACATGGCCTTATGCTGGTTTATTAATGCAACTTTACATCCTTTAGAAGTAGTTTGCTTCAATTCCAAGAAAAGGGATTAAATAATACAAATGAAACATGTAATTCAATGAAGCTATTGCCTATTTACCCTGAAATAAAATAGTCTTATGATTGAACTGGTGCAAAAATCCCTCCAAACACCTTTGTTTTATTGGCAAAGTCATTTAAGGTCACTTTTGCTTCCAAGACCATCTTCTTCCATGGTTTCCACTGAAGGAGTTTTGCTTTGTAATGGCTTGTGGTTCCACAGTGATTTGTAAATGAGAAGCCTACTATGAATAACTCTATTGTAGTCACTAAACTGTAGATACTGTCATGAAAAAGTCCAAAACTTACAGTGTTTTTTTCTAATTCTCAGCAAGACACAAAATTCCAGGCCAGTTAAAATGTTTTCTTTGAATGCCATTTCAAATGGCAATAAAAGGCTGCTGTGCCTTCTGGATGGAGAACTTGCACGACGCCCTATGTGCTTGTATACGGATATCGTACTTCAAAGGTACCCAAAGCACTGTGTAGAAGAGCACCTGTAGGCACAGCCATTTGGAACAGCTACTCCTATGAATATAGGGCAGGAGGTTTGAATCTGCGTAGAGAGAACCACAGCTGGGTGGCACATAGCGAACGTTAGGGTTGTCTGTTCTCAGAAGGCATGACACGAAGCGTCCCAAACAGCGAAAGACAGAAGCATCTGCAACGTTGTTCTGGTTCTGTCAAGTCTTAGTTCCCATTGAAAGGTGACGGTTATTGCTGAGACAGTAAAGCACTCCGGTTGGCTTTCATCTTCTCCAAGCGTTTTACTAGATGACCATTGCTGACTTCAAGCTCTTCAGTTTTATCCAATGCTGAACGAAGCTGGAGGAAGAAAGCAGAAAAAAAGTCCAGTAACTTCTGAAGCAGTTTTCCTTTCCAAAGATAAAACAGTGCTTGTATTTACCGGCACTAAACCAGATTTCAGATCAGAAATCAGATTTCTATACTGCTGGAAATTCCTCTCAAGATAAAGTAGTTGAAAACGCTCACTGACTGAGTTAACAATGAACACTGTGTAACTGCCTGCGCTCTTGCTTTGAAGGCCACACAAAGATATGTTCTAAGCATTGGTGCCAGGAATCTGAGCTATTTACAGAAGGTTGAACATGTGGCTTGGAGTTTGCCTTGACTTCAGAGGCATGGATGCTCAGAAATATCTGCTCGGTGACATAGGCCTGTCACAACGCCTGTCTTTTTAGTATCTGGTTCCCGGAATGACATCCACAGCCTTGACTTTGGGGCCCTAGTTTCCTATAAAATCCAGCAAGGAAGGGGGAGGCGGGAAAGTTGGACTGCACAGAGCAGCATCTACAGGAACTACTGCATTGATAAGGGGGTCAATGACACCACAAGACAAACACATTTTGACTCTTGTGGCTCTGGCTCTCCAAGGCTTGCCTCAATTTGGGACTTGCCTGTAGTTAGGCTGATCCTTTGTGGGGGGTGGGGGGGGAAGGTAAGCACAAAAAAAAAAAAAAGAAAATCCACCAGCGATCTCTTATTTTAGAGAAGGAAAGACTATAAAGAGGGGTAGCACAAATACGCTAGAGGCTACAGCAGCCATCCAGGCTAGAGAACCAGCATTTGATACCCTTTCAGCCTTGGGCCCTGCCACCCTCCATGAGAGCACCCTAAGCGACAGGCTAAAAACTGTTCAAGATCACTCATTTTTGACTCAAGCCATTACACTCTGTGGAACAGACTTCAAGGCTCATTGTTATTTCAGGAAAATGAAGTCTCTAATGCAGCTGCTAGGGCACTCACCACAAATTGACAACATGAATTCCAAGCTCTAATTTAAGGACCATCTCATGCAAAATATCCAAACAATCCTTGGTTATTTAAAAACAACACAAAAAAAAAAAAAAACCAAAAAAGCTACCCCACACTCTTGAAACAGGGACCAAAAAAAATGAGGTTCCTTCATCTCAGGTGAATTTGATGACCATAAATGCCATTGAGCAATGCTCCCTTCTTATTTCTGATGTCTATACAACTGTTACTTGCAATGCATTTGTGGCACTACCAGCTTTCCAGACAAGCTTTTCATCAAGGACAGCATCCACCCCAGTGTCTTAAGGGGAGAGTGACTTATCTGACAAGCAAGAAGAACAAGTTTCACAAAAGATCACTTTATTATTATAGGCAGCACAGCAGAAGCAGCTTTGCGCTTCTTCTAAAGAGCCATACCGAAAAAACTCAGGAGGTAGGTGTGAAAAAAGCTGACAGACATAGTTAAGGCTGGTTGTAGCAGTCACTTGGAGAAAACATGAAGCTTGATACAAGAACTAAGGCCAAAATTATGGAGAGCTTGAAGACACCATGTTTTAACTGAGAGAAACGTGAAAAGAGTCTGTGGACAGACACACTACAGGAAACGTTAATATCTGACAAAGCAATAAAAACAGGTTCAATAAGGGAAGTTCGCATCCATGTAGTGTTCAAATTTAGACTCAAGCTTTAAAGTTTAGAATCCTGTTATGCATAACAAGGCATAGCACTGTGCTTAAATTATGACGTGCCCAAGTTAACTTCACAGTAGGATTTCCAGCCTTCTACTGTAATTTCTGAATCACACCTTCTAAAAAGATCAACATTTTCTATTTATAAACCCAGAATTTACGACATCCAAAGTAACGAGCCTTGGAGATGCAACAAAGGACAAGGATAGCCAAATACAGACAGAAATTACTCAGCTTGATTAACACGGAACCAAATGCACATTTACACTTCATAACTGTAAAGTAATGTGCAAACTAAGCATTTAAAGACTGCTTCTGGATTAAAATTGTACAAGCAGTACTTGGGTTTGCTCCAGAGAACCAGCTCTGGTACAAAGCAAGGCATGAAAAATCAGCTTAGCAGGGAACGGTAAAGTGGCAGTGGGAGTTCACAGTTGCGAACATTTCTCCAGTCTGAGCGCTAAAAGTCTAGTCAAATCATGAAAACAAAGACAATAAAAAAGCAGACTTTTCTTCTTCACTATACCAAGAACAGTAGTTCCTGCTCTAAAATGCAAAACAGACAGGCCTCCCCCTTCCTGGTGCAAGCTGACTGCTAGCCTGTAATAATTTACATTTAGAGTTACCTCTCTCTGTAGTTTGCGTTTCTCTGCTTTCAGTTCATCTTCTACTCTTTCAGCGTTTTCAGCAGCAGTTTTATATCGGGCTACTTGACCTTCCAATCGTATTACCTAAGGTGAAAGGCACATTTTTAAATAAAAAGGCAATACAAGGCATTATGCAAAGTTTTCCTCTTGCACTGTGTAGTTTAGCAATAACTAGTAAGAGTTGCTAGATTTCCTTTAATAAAATAAGGGCGTATTTTGAAAAAAAACATGCTGAACAAGTTTGGCTATGATTACTTACTCCAGACCTTTTGTGCATATCCATATTTAATATGCTTCCAACAATAGAAAATACAGTCTGTTGACTTCAGTATTTAAGCTGTTTATCTCAGCAAAAGCATTGCTGATGCAGTCGGGACAAGAGCAAACCGTAACAATTGAACAGTCTTGCATACAATCCATATATGCATAAAACACCAGCAGCCATTTATAAGTTGCAGGTAGCCAGGCATAAAAATTTTTTCTGAAGAGTTCACAAAGTGCTGTTAATACACATTTGTCTTTGATTGTTTTTTGTTCAATAAAGGTGAATACTATGTTCACTTTTCCCTGCAGATAAATGAAAGCACTTTAGCCTTTATGACTTAAGAGGAAGAGCCCTGACGCACTAACTCTACTTCTTTTCAATTTAGGAGAAATCATAGTAATCAAGATTTCTTTTATCACATAACAAAATGCACTTTGCTCTCTGCATTCACACCATGCCTAAACAAGTAGAATGAAATAAAAACTTACATTCTGCTCCAATGCCGTTATCTCTTGCTCAGACTTTGCTAGTTTAAATTTGAGATCACTGATCTGCCTGTTGGCATCTCCTAAAAAAATTGCAGATTTATCAGAGATGTCAGGACAAGTCTGGACCGTGTCTAACAAGTCTATCAAACTTCTGGTGCTACAGTAATCTACTTAGGGCAGCAGCAGTGTAGCGAGTGCTCTCTGCCTTGGTAAAAAGCTTCCTTCCACATCAAAGGCAGCAACTGAACCCACTCAGTGCCCTGCAGATAGGGGAGCTGTTCACTGTCTTGCCCAGCTCCCTTCTGACCGCTCTTGAAAGCGGAATTAACCGGGTGTTACAGAGAACTCATGTCCAGCTCTCCTGAGGAACATAAAGGAGATTTCCACTTGGAATCTCGTTCAAAGGAGAATCTTTCCCTCATCTCTAGCAGAGGTGCCTGGTGGGCACTCAATTTGAAGCTCCCTTAGAACTGACGACTCATTTTTACCCAGAGTCATGTGTTCAGCGTACAGATATATTCTCTCATTCACATGCAGGACACACAAGTTATCTTAAAATCGAAATGCAGCTCACTTTGAAGGTCGATCATGTGCATATCTGTCCCATTTTCCAGAACTTCATCTTCAGACTGCGTATTCTCCATCTTTCCGTTCTTTTGCTTTTCTTCCAGTTGTCCCTTTAATTTTTTAATCTGAAAGGCCCAAAATAGTTAGTTACTTTCTGTCTTTAGAACAAAAAGTTACACCAAATCAAGCCTTCCAATAAATTTTGCGTGCTGGAAAACAGGCAAGGTGAAATTATGATCAGTACTCAAATTCACTTGAGTGCCGTGAAACAGAAAAAAATACCCAAATTCCACAAAAGCTTCTGTCAGCGAATAATTTCCTAGCTGTTCTTTTGGCAAATGACTCACCATATCTTAAGTGTCATTTACTTATGCACAAGTTCCGGACCAAAAGTAACAAGTGAAAAGAGAATGTTTTATAGCAAGGCAGTAAATGTTCTGTAGGCATAGTCACATAAAGCATGCTTAAAAACCCAAGACTGTGATTAGTTGTGCATTAAGTCTCAAGGGCAAGGATCTATTCCATCCATGGTAAATTCCTTGAAAGCCTACGGCTCTCTGAAGAGAAACAGATCAACTAAAATTTTTCATAAGCATTACATCCATTATTGCTGGTACCATGACATAATTATTTTATCTGCTATTTACCAACCTACTGCAATTTCTCCAGCATTTCTTTGCAAATTTCCCATTGCCCCCATAACACAGCAATCAGAAAGGCTTATGCTTGGAGATAAAATTTGCTTCTATTACATCCGGACCATAATATTTTTCCCCTTGGACTTGGCCATTCTGATACATAATTTTTCAGAAATACGTGCTCCTGGAGGACTTTTAGGTGGCTAAGGACAGCAATACGTAATACTTTGAGCACTGAGTGTGACCTGCTAGCAAAGTGAAATAGGTGCATTGGGTCAGATCTTTCTTGCAGTGTATCTGGAATTAATGCACAAGAAAAAAGTTCCACAGGAAGAATAAAATGGCAAGCAACACAGTAAATCCTCAGCAAGAACAACCCAGCACACAGCTGAAAGACAGCGACACAGATATCCTACACTGTATGTTAGCGGTACGCAGAATTTTTTTGAACCTCTACTATTACAGATTTAGTAAACATTCAGCATTTCAGTTTTCCTGCGATTACCTGCTCTAGTAAGGATTCTCGTTCATCAATGAGTTTTTTCAGCCTGTCTGAAAGAGAAAACTGAAAGTTCAGTGCTGATTTAATTGAGTTGCACATTTCAGAGTCTCTCTGATACAAGAAGGAATTCAGGTTAGTAAAACTAATGATGAAGTTATGCACGTACCACAGGCAGGACGGGGAGGGGGTTGCAGCCAGGGGAAGTTATGCCATTCTCACAGAGCATGCTTGTCACGGCAGCAGCAGCACCCAGCTGCATGCAAAGAGGCTAATCTTCTACGTTAGGTTAGCATGCAAGAACTCTAGGGTCAAACACAACTGCAACACAAAATCTCACAAATCTTTACAGTTCAACATTATGAAAATACTGTAAACACCTATAATCGTAACTAGGCACGTTCGTAGCATTTTCACTTTTACTGAACAGTGTGGCAATGACACTTTGGAACAACTCCAGTGTCACGACACTAGTAAAACATTTCCCCGTGTCATTATCTTTGTTTATTTTTAAAAGCAGCAGCCTGGTAAAAGAATTACTCTTTAACATACTTAACATACTCTTTAATCCCTCATAGTAAATTCTCCCAGTCAAACATCTAATAGGTGATGGGCAAACTGTTGTGTTAGACTTGAACCTGGAAGCGCTAAAGATCAGCACATATGCGTATGTGGTATTCGTTAAGAAAGTACACGCTACAGAATTGAGACAACTGGAAAACAGAATTGGAAATGAGTAAACAAGTCACTTGGGTTTTCTTCCCTATTCCACAATACAAAACGTGAAAGCATTTTAGTAGGCGTTGTATGCAACAGAACTTGAATTTTGATCTCTCTGCAGGTACTTCACCTTACTAATTCAGAACCTTAGTTTGTTCAGGTACACCTCAACAGAAGTACACTGGGACACGGCATTCAGGTACTCTTCAAGAATATGACCTCAGGCAGCTCTTACTGCACAAGTCTGCCGGGCGGGTGTCTTGCAGTTTTAGTTAGTTTGTCTCTCTTGCCAGCCAGCAGTCATCTGTACAGAACCAGCCCAAGAGGCACCCAGAGCTCAACTCCACATCCTACTGAACTGTTAAAATACAAAGGTAGCTCGAGAAAAAAGGACTTCTTGTAAAGTGAGGCAAGGCAATTGACCAATTACAGATTAGAGGCTGGCGGGTTTGTTGTTGTTGTTTTTTAAACTAGCTAAATTCTTAGGGTCATAAGGGATTTTCACGTTGAGAGACTACAACCGTATTTTTGAAAAGCTTTAAAAAAACCAAACACTATAGTCCTCACTCATTGTTAAATCCTGAACAGGCCAAAGTCTTGTGGTTTACCCCTTGTTTCCTGTTAGCCCACTTAGTACAGGGAATAAAGAGTAAATTGAATTAAAGCATGGGGAAAAAAGTTTTCCAATGAAAGTCCCTCTATAATGGTAGACTTCTATAGTCCATTAACTAGTAATAATGTGGTAAGTCAACCCCCTCCTGTGTATACAATTTCCAATATACTAGCAATCATTCTAGAGGATAGAATAAAACCTTTACCTTGGCTTCTGATGTGATACACAAGTACAGATTCCAGTTCAGCAGTTCTATGCATTTGTTTTCAACACCAAGTCCTACTCATTTTTTTTTTTAAGCCATTTGTAACACACCCAATATTGTTACATCTGAGCATTGACATGGAAAAACAAACAAACAAACAAACCCACAATTTGTAAACTTTGAAGAAATTTTCAAGTATAAAATCCTACAAAATAATAAAACAGTTTCATATACCTACATATATAATAGCAGCTAGGAAGGGACACTGAGAACAGAAATTCTGCTAAAAGATGACAGATAAGGAAGAAAAATAAAGGCCAACGAAGAAAGCAAGGAAAGCAAACAATAGAAGAGAGGTCATATATGTCCAGACTGGAGATAGGGTTCGGTATCACATGTCAGCAGAGATCAAGAAATGAAGGTACTGAGAATTAGGAAAGAGAACAAGGACCAATACAGAAAAGAACCTGTAAGCCAGGATAAAATTAGCCCAATCTCAGAGACTCCAAAGGGGCCAAATGATCCACCTTAGTCCTAAAAAGATCCACCTTAACCCCAAACATAAGTTAGTCACGCACAGGTTTAAGTAACTTCTGTTAGCCCCACCACTGCCGTAGGATGAAATACACGCCTGCCTGATGAAAAGACACCTTCTCCAGTGCCCAGCCTGGAGGATCACCACCTTCCCTGCTTTGCAGGGCTGATGTTAGCATTTTGGGGTGAGCCTTCACATCAGATCTCCCCATCGCTTCTCCCTCATTACCGACTTCTGTGCACCCCACTGGGATAGGTGACATGCTGGCAGGAGGTTTTACAAGACCACAGGAATAAAAAGATTAGTTTATTAAAATCTCCATCTCTCCATCTCTGTAAAACCTCCTTGTTTTTGTATTTTAAAGGAGACGTTTTTCCAACAAACCAAGGATATGAGTTCTAGTACTGTGAGCGGAAAAGAGCAATCTACTGAATTAGCACACGGAGAAGCTAATTACACTTCTCCTATAAAACAGTCATTATGCTTATTTCACATAGGACGATACTACAAGGAATAATTAGCGTGTGAAATTCATCTCACACTTAAATTTAACTTTAGTAATGTGGTTCCCCACCCACTCACCGCACCGATTCATGGCTCATCTATGCAAAGGAGGGCAAGAGAGAGCCGATGTGAGAAGCTGGCCGTAGGCGCTCGGACACCAGGCCACAGAAACTGAGCTGCACTGCTCTGAGACCCTGCTCAGCATCCCCCACCCCGTGCCCCTTAAGGCTTCCTCTTTTCAGGGTTAGCGCTGAAAAATCCACCATCCGCATCTCACGCGCTGAATGGGGCTCGCTGCCGCGCTAGTCAGCGGGCTGCCCTGTGCAAAAGAAAAATGGGTAAGGTAGCAGCAAGTAAGATCGCTTCTTCTAGTCTATCTGCTGATTTCTTGGCTTCGTTTTAGACTTCAGGAAAAGGTTGCAAATTTGTCATTTTGCTGTCTTTGAAAGTCAAAACTGATGAAAGGGACAAGCTGAATCTTTTCTTGTATCCTGTTAAGGTATTAGAGGGAAAGTTGTACCCTTTGGCATTTTTCCAAGACGTGCGTTTTATAGGTATATCAAATCACTGCAATAATGGTTAAATAAAACAATTATAAGAAAATTCCAGCATCACTATCCCCTCCCCCTCCATAACGGTACACATTTCACTCGTGCCAGCTACCACATAGGGTTTGAGTGAGTACATTTTGAAAAGAACACCTAGAAATTCCCTTTATCCTCAGGGTGGTTTACCTGACAGGCCTCCCCTCTCCTCCCATGATGTGCATATACCCCTGCGATAGCTGAAGAGCTCAAGAACCCAGAGACCACCTCCTCTGTGGTACTTGCCCACTTGCAACAAGACCAGCGGCCAACAGAGCTACCAAGAAGCTAACGTACGAGGGTGGATTCATGGTACATTAGCTATTTTTCACTAACTGTCCAAGTTGTTGCTCCTACCTTAGTTTCATCGAGAGGTAAGCTGATTACGATGGGATAAACGCATGTACACCAACAGTTAACGCTTGAGTTGCCATTATTCTCTCTTTTTTCTCTGACTTGGCTTTACAAAGGAGTTCTCTTACAGGTGTTTTGTTTTCTGAGGCGAAAAACTAGTTAAAAACAGCTCACTGTTAATTCCCTCACAACTATCCAGAAGCACTTTGATTAGAAACTGTTAAATTCATATGAAAAACATAAATACAGGAAATGCTGGCACGTACCTAATTTAACTAAGAGTTGCTTATACATCCATCCACAAGTATGGGTAAAGCCTGGCAAGCATGCTTCATTGTGTATTTAAGGTATTTAACATTCCAGTGTAAATACATTTAAAATACATTCAACATTAAACTGTGTATTACAGTTGTGAGCCTGGCAAAGATAAGTATTTAAACCCTGCTACATAGCAAGAGATGCTTTTAAGATCTATGACATTTTAGATTAGCATTTAGTATAAACCCTTAACGTAAACAACTGCTTATAGTTACAGAAACCATACTGAAGCTGTTGTAAGTTGGAAAGAAGCCATATCAAAATTAAATGTTTACAGTTCCTGGTGCAATCTCATATTCAAGGCCCTCAAACACCCAGGATGCCTTTTCCTAGCAAGGGAACTTTACCATCTATGTAGAAGAAAGCAATAAATATCACTAAGAAGAATGCTGCAGACCTAATAACTTACACTCCCTAATGGTAGCAAAAGAATCCTTATGTACCACATTTCTACTAAAAATGTTTTTGAAATAAGATAAATTTAAATAAATATTTATGCAGGTTTGTAAACAGCGCTCTGGACAGACGATTCAAAGTATAAAATATGTTTATTTCAATTATATACAGCTCAGTACATTTTGATACACATCTTCAAACTTGGCAGTCTGTTTGCACTTCCACTTTGTAACATCAATACAAACACATCTTGTTGTAGTCCCCTCCCAGCTCTTCAGTTTGCATTCCCTTCAGATATTCATTGCTTAAAACAACCTCAAAAGAATGTTTAATTATGCAAAACACACACTTCCTCCCAAGCAGTATAAAAGGTGCAGGAAGATCTATACCAACGGGTTGAAGTATCTCATTTATGCCAGCAATTCAACACGATCCAGCTTTTCAGAAAGGCATGGGGGCCAGTATACAGAACAATCATCTTTGGTCTGATATTCAGTAAAAATTAAGACATTCAAAATTATCATCTTTATCAAAAAGAAAGAGGGAAGAATTTTTCAGAGATTAAAAAAAAAAAAAAAGTCCTTCAAAACCATGTTTTGCAAAAAATATAATGCAATTTAAAAGTCTTCCAGGAAAAACAGATATTTTATATATTCATAGCTAGACAGTACTTGATAGCAAACCTAAGCACACATCATAGTGTGTATTGACACCTTCTTTGAAGAAAAAAAAAAAAAACTGCCATGTGAGACATGGCGTTAAAGGCTTACTGTGGTGCAAAGTGCCTAAATTAAGGAAACGCATATATTCCTTTCAGCAGACTAAGACCTGTATGTTGCAATTTCTCCAAATTGTATATTGTTCCTTCAGAGTGTGCAGACTAAGCAGATTCACAGTGACCTAACTATATTTTGGCAGTTCTTCCGGCATACTGTATTTTGGAATATGTCCATATCAGAAACATACACAAAATGGAATGAGATTATCTTTTGCCATACTAAAAATTTTGGTTCCTAGGCTTTAATCAATCACAAATAAGATTCAACATTAGATCACAGCGTTGCAACAGTTCTGAGTTCTTTGATGAAGTATTACTGTACTTACTGTAGATCTAAGAAAGTAAGAGTTTTCATATAAAAGTTTCTCAGAAGCCATTATCCACACCAAGAGTACTTTAACTGCAAAATACTGTGAATAATCCATTTGTGAAGCTTGCTCTTTTGGTGATAAAGAGTTAATCTAAGAGAGCAAAACCAAACTTACACGTGTGCTTTCTTGTGGCTACATATGGCATTAAATAACTTAAAACATGCATCATTACCATTTATGTAACCCGACATTTATTATGTGAGATTTACCTACAAAGAAAGACCCCTTAGAGTATTCCTGATGTCTGATTTATTGTGCAAAGTGCGTGCTTCTGTACTGAAACCCAGCAAATGGCACATAACTAACTCTGAGATTCTGAACTCACGATATTGTGCAGTCGTCTTTGGACTTACCCTTACCCCTTCTACCACTTTGCAAATCCTCTTTGCTTTCCTCCCTGTTATTGCCAGCACCTTCCAAATCCTGTTCCAAAACATTTTCATCTGTCATTTTTTCCAGATCATTAGAGTCTGATGCTTCTCTTTTGTCTTCCAACACATCAGCCTCCTCATCAGTTTTCTGTGAAGATGCTTTCCCTTGCGCGTGCCCTGTTTCTTCAGTCTCACCCTCATTTTTATGCTGCAAGCTGTCATCTCCTGTCAAGGTGTCTTCAGTGTCTACGTTGCCTCTGCCTTCCACAATTTCTCCCGTTTGGGCAACTTCCTCAGTCACACCATGTGCTCCAGCTCCCTCTCCTTCCTGGGTATCCGCTTTCTCTCCGCCACATTCTTCAGTTTCCAGTATCTGTTTTGATTTCTCATCAAAATCAAATGCATCACCATAATTTTCCACTCCGTCCTCTGCTTGACCCTCCAATTTAACTTGTTCACTAACATTTTCATCCAGCTCAGCAGTCTGTGCAAGAGAGTCCACCTTTTCCTCTGATAAAGCTTCCTTTGCCTCACCCTGCTCATCTATTACTTGATTTTTGTCCTCTTCCATCCCTTGAACCTTCTCATTTTTATCTTTCTTTTTCTCTGTACGTTCACATACATTTCCTAGCTCTGGGTTTTGCTCTTTGGCTTCTGTGTTGCCGTCAAGAAAGTGCTGTAACAGTTTTGTAGCTCCCTGCAAAGAATTATCTGCTTCTTCCTCAGAAGCAAATCCACCACAGTGGTGGTCTGTAAGCTCCAGCTGTTTCTCAGTTTCTTTCAATGCTTCTTCATCAACTTTCTTTTCAGTAGTTGCCTTAAGATCTTCAGTTGATTCCTGTCTAGATTCACCTTCCTCTTGTTTAACTGCATTCTGAGCTTCACCTTCTAGAGAAATATTTTTCTCTCCCACTGTATCGCATGTTACTTCTTCACTACACTGAACTGACTGAATTTCTACGTTTGGTTTTAAATCTTCTACCCCTTCTGCTCGACTTTCCTTCCTTTTCCCAGACTCATCCTGTATTTCCACTTCTGATTCCAGAACGTTGCAATCTGAAAGACTTGGGTCTAAGCTGCTTTCCTGAGATACCGCTTCTTTCACGACGTCCTCGTCTGGCTCTGCCTGCTGCAGTACACTTCCTTTTCCCACAGTAATACAGTCTACAGCCTCTCCTGATGCCTTCTCTTGCTCACCTGTTTCTGCAGAATCTGAACATGCCTCCAGTTTCTCTGTCAATACTTCCTTCGGTCCGTCCTTCTCAGTTAGAGCCTTTTCATGTTCTGTTTTATCTTGCATTTTTTGTTCTTCTAATGATACTATGTGACCATCCTCTGAAGAAATTAGCTGAATTTGTGTCTGATCTCCATCTTCCTTTTCACTCGCATCTGCTGGGGCACCGTTTCCACGTGACTCCTTCCCCTCCATACCCACAGAGTCTGTTTTCTTTGTCTGTCCCTGAACTGCGCTCCCCATCTCATTTTCTTCTTCAGTTCTACCACTTTCTGTTTCATCAGTTCTCCCATCAGTACACTCTTTGCCTCCAACCAGCTCTCTCTCCAAGACATTCATAACCTTCTCTTCAGTGCTTTCTCCCGAGTGTTGGGGTCTCTCAGTATGACTTGCCACGCTTGGCTCTTTGATAAATGAGCCTGCTACTGCAACTTCTGGAAGCCCTGACTGATGAGAAACCAACTCACAGCTGCTACTCCTCATGGCAGCTTCCTGATCCTTTTCATTACCACCCACTGCATTACTAGCTTTAAAATCCTCTCCTTCTCTCTGTTCTGCTGCAGCTTTTTCCAATTCACATTCTGCAGCTTTTTCCAATTCACATTCTGTATCTAAGTCACTAGGCATTTCCTGAGGAGTCTTAAAAACCTGATCTTGCAGTGAGCCCACCTCTGAATTCTGATTTGTCCTTTGATTTAAGTTACTCTGTTCAGCTTCTTTACTTACAGGCTGTTGGGCTTCCATGCTACTGCCTGTTGATTCTCTTTCCTTTCTCAAAGCATCTGCATCACTATCATCATTTGAAAAAACGTTCCCTGACACATGTTCTGGATGGCTTTGAATTTGTTCTGTAAGCCTACTATTGGTTAACGTCATTGTTGACATGGCATCATTTTCTTCAATGATTTTTTCTGCCTTTGCATTTTCATCAGCATGCAATGTCTTTATTTCCTGCTCCTCAGACTCCTCTTTGTGCTCCTCCTGCTCAGTATTCTGCAAGATTTCTCTTTTCCCCACATCCTCCAAAATCTCATTTTTCATGTCCACTTCATTGGCTTTGCCTAAAAGACCATTGAGAAAGTTGAAGGGACCACGCCATAGCACTCACCTCCCCACTTAAAGCCCGAAAGAGAATGAATCAAAGAATAGGTTAATAGGAGATCAGCTTTTGCCAATTATGTGAGGCAAAGCAGCAATTGAATTAGTAAGGGGTTGGTTTTCTTCTGATCAGCGAAGTTCACCACCACCCTCTCTCAAAGCAAGAACAGTCTCTGGTGCTGGCTTGTGTTTTTGTAAAGTAAAAGATTTATGCTCTAGGCTGTGTGAAGTACAGCTTTTGTAGATGAGAAGAACTTTGCTTCAAGCAGTGCAATTTAACAGTAATATCTGCAGATATAACACTGTAAAAGTAAAGATGTTTTGTTCTCGGCAGTATTCTCTATAACTTTAACCCTAACGTCGCTCTGTGCACACAAGAGTGCCTGATGCCATTGCAATGAAGTAATCATGCAGTATTCAATAGTATTTTATTCCTAACTATCAAGAACAAGCATCAGTGCATACTACAAACACCGTGAAAGCAAAATCTGATTGGCAAGCACATGTTTTGGCTGTTTAAGATAACCATCAGAGCGCAGGTACTTGGTGAGTGCCCCTTAGAGCCACTTTTTCCACCCAAAAGGAATGGGACTTTTTTTTTTTTTTTTTTTTTTGAACAGTGCTTCTTCCAGTTTATATTTAGAAGCAGTAGACATTAAGACAGTGTTCTTGGTTTCAACAGTTAGCTTTTGGGTCTATGTTGTGCCTGTTTCCACAGAAACAGAATAAGGAGAGATAGAGAACATACGCTACATTTAAAAATATACCCTTACCTTGTTTTTGATGTTCCAAATTGTTTCCACACAAAAACTGAGTAAGGATAAAGCAACCAACAGCTCAACAGCTAAAGGCAAGATAACTTTCACTTGCAACAGTTGGCTGCCTGCTGCTATTTGCTAGCATGGTGATTTCGAACAGCAACAGCAAGAGCAAAAGTCAAAAATTTCCTTTCCTTTCCTTAGCGTAATAACAATAGAGTGAGTTCACCTAGTGGCCATTTATCACTACCTAAGAGGAAAGTTTTTGCCAACCAGATTTCTCCTCCTTGACACTATCCAGCTCACAGAATCATATTCTTTGAGTTTAACAGCACTAATCCAGTTACAGCAATTAAACGTTGAAATTTTTATATTAACTGCTCAATAGTACTAGATACCAAGAGTGAAGAATTCATGCATTAGTGTGTTTTAACAGTGCCGAGCACTATTGTTCAACAGACATTTACAGTTCTCAGTTATAAAAGAACCAACTTGTATACTGGTTTTATAGATGAAACTAAAATGCTTTTACTCTGATTCTTCCAGGATGATTCCTGGATAATTTCAAACTGAGGATTTAAATCTAGATGATTGCTACTTATCTGCAATATTTAAAATTGAATTCTTGTCCTTTGTCTTCTTGAATGAGAGATTCCTTTTGAGGAAACTGCACGATATACTTGAAGTGATAATAAATATTAAGCAGAAAAATGCATAGGAAGTGATTCAACAAGTAGCATGCTGCGTGATGTGTTAATTGTCCAACTAACAAATGCCCAATCTCCAAGCAAAGATGAATGAATGAATGGACAGAGAGAAAGATACAAAAGCATATACAGCACTTACCTAGTGTCCCGTCCCCTGTTGTCTTTAGTGCTTGAGTTGTGCCTTGAACAGTTTTGGAAGAATCCAAGTGTCCTTCATTAACAAGAATGTCTGATGTCTCCCCATTGGTGGCTACTTCAGAGTCTGGGATTATGCCATGTTTCTGTGGAGAAGCAGAAGCAATACTTTAAAGCCTGCTGTTTAAAAAGAGCAAGATTGTTCAGATGTTCCTGTCCTTGAAATTTTGAACACCTCAATCATTCCATTAGAAAAGGCTAAAAGTCAGAGAAGAACACAGACTATTACAGTTGTTCTCAATTTAGCTATCATCAGAATAAGCACATGAAGCTAAATTAAAAAAAAAAACAAAACATAAAACAGTCATTTAAAGTGCTCCCTGTAGAAGAATTTCCTACAAAAGCAACTACTGAGTACTGAATACCACAGTCTATACTAAGAGCTCACAGTCACATATTAGAGGTATGGACTTCATTAGATAATTCTTGAAAAGGCAACTTCAAGGCAGCATCAAAACAGAGTTCTCGTTACTGAGCTAAAAATCAGACTTTCTGCCAAAATGTACAAGAGGAAAGGGTCAGCAGTTGAATACAGAACTGTTTTAGCTACAGGTTTCTTTCATTCCTCCTGCATACCTTCAGTTGTTCCTTCAGCACAACCACTTCATCTCTAAGGTCATCCCGCTCACTCCTGATGGAATCAAAGAAATCTTTCTGCCTCTCTAAAGCCTGAGTTCCCAACACAGACAGAAGGCAAGCAGGTGTGAAGAAAGGAAAGGAAACAAGTGAAAAGTAAGTGTAAACAAGAATGAACAGGTTTAAGATATTCAGAGATTTGTGAAAGTGGCACGTATGAAGAAGGTAAAATTTACAGATTGAAGGATTGAGGTCACATACACATAGATAAACTTCAAATCCAAGAAGTGCACAGCTTATTCAGCAATCGTTCAGTCCAAGGAATTCCTATTAAAAACATTCAGATCCCAGTCCTTCATTAGGGTTCAGTGACATGGGCAAATGAGGATCCACTTTTCATTCTCATGTACTAGACAAGCTAATT
Organism: Struthio camelus; assembly: GCF_040807025.1. Lineage (NCBI taxonomy): Eukaryota > Metazoa > Chordata > Aves > Struthioniformes > Struthionidae > Struthio > Struthio camelus. Next base: position 4,609,069 of record NC_090947.1, on the reverse strand, counting down.
CACATCCATATTACTTTAACGTAGGACTTGCATTATTTCTTCAAGTTACATGTATTAACAGAAGAGCATGAAAGTAGGCACGGCAATTCTTACTAGTCTGTTAATTCCATGGGTTATTGTCAAGGATGCAGCATGCTTTAATTAATCTAAAACTGTCGACTCTTCGTCTTTAGACTTTGGGATGCACCAGGTGCAAATGTGTATTTTGCCACTGGAACCCCCTGTTTGTGTATTTGTATAGAAATATCAGAACAGCAGCAAAACCAAATAATTTTGCCGTTCTGAATTTTAAATTGCTAGAAGTTATTGGACGTCATCAACATGGACAATATGCCAGATTTCCTTCCTCCTTCTATATTCAGATAAGTCTTTCAGTGCTTGTTGTCAGAAAAGAAAGCCATATGTGTGGGTTTTTTTTTTTTTTTTTCCTCCTCAGTGGGTTTCCATTTGGCTTTGATGGGGTGATGGTTAGGGGGAAGAGCAAGGGAGAAACAACTACTTTCATCCCAACAGCCCATAAATAAGTCTATTACTTCTTTATCACACCCCAGCTTTTGCTCAGTCCACAGGCTAAGCCTGAATTCGACTTAACTTTACTTAAGTCTGAAGTAAAAATTCCATGGAATTGCATTATGAATACCCTTCATTTCATTAAAGAGCACCTCCTTTCTCAATATGGCATATACATATGGTGCACCACAGTAAATAAATTACCCTAGCTTTTGAAATCAGACCAGCTGATAAGTTTTTCTTGGATTTTATCATATTGGCCAAAGACGAAATTTGCTATCTGCTAGTTTGCTGTAATATAACGAGACAGCCACACCAAGCAAAGTCACTAAGGAGGATTTTATTCATGCGGTTTTGCACAAGCAGATCAGCTGAAGAACGACAGTGCCACTCTGAACACATTTCAGGAGTTGACAGTCCTACCCCTATTTTTTTGTCTTTCCACTCTATTGTCTCCTGAAGATCAGAAATTTCCCTGACATAGCTCTGCTGTTTCTGCTGCAGCTGTTGAATTTCCTGAGAGAGAGGAGCAAAACAAGAACACAGAAAGCAGGTAACAGGTTAACAAAGAAAGTCAAGACTGCAGTGATGCCAAGGAATGAAAAAAGTCAGGATTTAAAGCAAAAGAGTATCTACACACACAATTTTATAGTCCCCGATCTCTAAAAACCTACACTTCTTTAAGCAATATTACTATCAACAAGATGACATAAAACAAAGACAGCGCCATCTGTTTTCCCCACATCTACACAAACGGTTATGCAAAATGTAGTTTACTATGTATTTGTGGACAATGCAAAAAGTCCAGTTGCAGATCAGATAATACTTGTGATAAATACCCTTTCAGCTAGTCAGCCCTGAACCTGCTTGGTCTGAAACACTCGTGTTTCTTGAGGTGAGAAATCTGAGTAGGGAATAAGATTCTCCATACCTCACCCTTCTACACACCTACTGTTATGAACAAACTAATCAAAGAAGCCATTAAAAACAATGAGGAAGTTACTTACTGCAAGCATTTCTTCTCTTTGCTTCAAAGCTTCTTTCATTTCCATGAACTGAAACTGCAATATGCTATGAGCGTGCTTTTCCCTCTCAAATTCCTATGGATAATGAAATATTTATGAGCTTATTTTGACTGCAAACACGCAGCCCATGAAAGAAAGGAGAAAAACATGCCTAAGCACACAAAGAAAATGCTTACTGCAATGCTACCCTTAATAGTCTTCTAATCACAGTCCCACAAGACTCCTAATTTTTATCTTATTTTTCCTTTGCCAAGGAGCTATTATTGAATCAAATTCAGAACAGTTTCACAAGTCGAGCAGCAGGCCGACTATGAATTGCTTTCATAGCAAAGTCCTACTAACTTCATAGATGAATGGATGGGAATTTAACCCAGTCTTTCCAAAGAATAGTGTACTAAGTGTTAGCTAGATGTTAAGGAATTAAAATAACATATTTTCCAAAAACTGTGCGTTTTGAAGCGCCCTATAGTAAAGCATCCCAAGCTAAAGAACTAGTTCTGAAAAGCTAACACAAGCCTCAAGTTTATTAATAAACACCAATTCATTAGCGTCAAGATGCTGGATTCGTGTAATGCTTAATTCAATACTCAGCCACATAGCTGCCTTAATATAAAAACTGCACAACTCTCCTGTGGGCCTTTTGAACAGAGCTTTGTGCACCAAATACTCAGAAAAGAAACGGGGAATTCTCCAGAAGTCAGTATGAATTGAATTTGCTTTAAAGATGCAGTAGAAAAGGATATGCTAAGGCTATACTGATCTTACATGTAAGACATTTCTTCAGCAGTTGCTTTAGAAGAAGTGAAGCTGGGGAGAATTTCCATTTGTGCAACCACACAGGCACGTAAGATACCACTAAAGCAAGCGAAATAGCAGCAACTAAAACAATAACTTATTAAACTGCTGTTCAGGATTTTAAACTGCTCCCTCCCAAAGGCATCCGTTTGGCCAAAAAAGTCTTTCTCTGTTCAACAGCATGCCACAGCTATATACGTACTTTACTTTTTTCTTCATACTGCCTCCTGGATTCTGCCAGCTGTTCTTCTAACTCTAACAGCGCATCCTTCAGGGTATCTACTTGGTACATGAAGTTTGTTTTCTCATTGTCTAGCTGAGCATTTGACACCATAGCCTTTTTATATTTCTCTTCGACTTCTGCTAGCGAGTCCTGCAAAGAATAAGCAACCACAGTCAGAGATCAATCAGAAAAGCCACTTTGCCAAACAAGACCTCGAGCAAGAAGTACTAAACCACCAGCATGCTGCATATGCCTACTGCAACCAGTGCGAATCACGTGTTCAAGCCTTAGGAACTGTCCTGAGGTGACGATACCTCCCCTGTGCTTTTACAGACTTCTGTTCATCAGCAAGGAAGCTTACCTTAAGATGGATAAAACGGGTCCTTTCCTCTGCTGTTTGAGCTGCTGTTTTTGCAGAGTTCTCTTCCTTCTTCCCCCCCGCCCCCACCCCCCTTTTTTTAAAAAAAGGTAAACTGGCCTTGCTTTTAGATTGCCCTAATGGACTAGGCTTTAAATCAAGGCAGTTTAGCAATCACTTCACCCAAGTTTCAGGGATTCTTGCAATGGGGGGCAGAAACAACTAAACCTACTGACTCAGCAATTAGAATTATCCAAGGAAAAATTGTAGCTTCTGTGACCCGATTGTTTTTCCATTAGGTTCCTGTAACACACCCCACATTCCCTCTTTATAAGCTTTCTCGGCAAGATACAATTCCCAGTGTCTTGAAAACTCCTCCTATGAATTCAACCTGAAGATAAGAGTTACTGAGGTATTTAATAAATAACAACAAACAGTGGCTAAAATAAGGATCAGGATCATTGGATCTTTTTCCATGTTGCACAGTCAGACTTTTCAGTATGTGATTTCAATACAGAAATAAGAGACTCTCAAAACAGTGCAAATATGCAAACAAGACGGACACTTGTGCCAATGTTTTAGTTTACAGGTCAAGCAGTTTCTCTTGGAGTAAGAGCAGTATTAGAATTACAGCTAGAGCACAGGTGAGTTTCATATACTTCCCCCGGTATGCCGTTTTTACCAGTTTATTAAAGAGAACTGGGGACCAGCATGGTGATATGATGACAAAATCAAGGTCTGCATTAGTTTAGTTCAGTTTTCTATGAACAAATAAGAGAATTTGTCTTTAAGGACTTGAATTTGTAAAGATCCAACCACAAATTGTGTTTTAGTGCACTTTCCAGCCCAAGGATGAGACATACCAAACACAGAAAAGCAGCCAGGATTTGAAAACAGCTGTATGATTAAACTGCAGAAATCAGCTGGAAGGGAAGTATATGCAAGTAAGAGTCTAAGACAGGTGCTGAACCCCTCCTTCAGCATGCTAAATTTTTTTTTTTATTAGCATCAAGTTCCACCACAACGCTGGACTACGGACTTGACACGAAGCACCTTTTTCTATACCAAAAGCAAAGCCAGAATTAAAGAGGGTCCTTGAAAACCTGATGCAGCTTAGGTACAAATCACCACAAAAGGTACTCTAAGAGATACCAAATGAAAAAAACTAACTACATTTTCTATGCAGTGAGCTTATTTTGCTACACACCAATCAGGGAAAAAAGAGTTAGGCTTTTCAAAAAAAGGCCCAAACTATTCTTTTTCCATTTACAACTCACTTAAGACAGCAGTAACTTCACATGTCGCAGCATTGAGCATATCAAAAACACGGTCAATATTTCATGTTGGTATATGCTGCATTATATGTCTGGATGTCTACTTGTATCTTTGCAAGACTGCCTTTTTTAAAAACGCAGCTAATGTTGCTGCTCGCTTATCGCAGGGTGTTACGCTGACGCATACGTTGCTGCACCGAAACTATTTTACAAACTTCGTGAGGGTGGTAAGTGCTTCCTCTCTGCCAGTGCTGTGAGTGTCCGTTCTTTGGGCAACCAGTAGAGGAACTGTTTAAGGGTGACTTCTGAGATCTAGGTGTGGAATCTAAACGATGGCCTTCACCTCCGCATGCACAACTTTCCAAAGGCAGGCTGGACCTCAAAACAAAATGCGAACACGCACATCACCTTTGAAACTCTGATTTTTCATAGCACTGTAGGCCACAAGTTTTAGTTTATTTCCAATTTGGGGAGGTTTCCTGCATTATGCAATTATTAAAAAAAAAAAAAAAAACTAGTGAATTTGTTAGTAAAGTGATTGCCTTCTTAAAACATCAAATAAGACATGCAAGAGTAATCAGCAGCCTTTCAGTTAACATTTAGATGCATTTCTCACCACAACCAATGGACATCAGAACAGACACTTTTCTGGCTGATGAAACGCTTTTCACACAAACTTCTAACCCCTCCCAGAAGAACAGCATGCAAGGTCAGTTCCAGTTCTCACGCTGACTCTCTGAATGCTTAGCTGGTGTTAATGATCACAGTTCCAGGCTACAGCAAACCAGTACCTTCATTTCTTTCAGTCCCTGCATGTATTTTCCTTCTATATCCTGAATCTGGTCCTTTAACTCATAGATATCCTGGGAGAAATGGTGAGAAAGGTGAATGATGTCGCTGAAACTAACGGGCAGTAAATACAGCTGATTCAAAGAAGCAAGTGTTCAAAGTTCCCATTTAAGTATTTCCACCACACAGGTCGAGCAGTCCGATCCTAGCCTGAAGACTCGCCAGCCAACGAAATTTCTTGGCCAGAAGTTTATTCCAACTCTGCTCTTTTTGACTGGAAAAATAAAATCTTCAGCAATACGGACAAGAGGCAGACCCAGCTTCCAAGCCCCCACCAATTACCTGCCCTAGTCACAGAGCCCTTCTCTCCCTGTCACTAACTGCAAGCTTGACATTTCCCTACTAGAGCTTGCTTGGAAGCAGATTATCACTGTGTTTGAGATACTCTGATACTAAAGGTAATAACTGTTAAAGCAAGCACAAAAAATACAGGTGGTACTAGAGACGCAGGAAGTACAGTATGAAAAAGTCACCCTACATTTAATTATGAGCCATATTTCACAGTCTCTTTCTTTGTCCTTGGTCACCACCAAATGGCTATCTTTCAGTTATTTTTACAGTGCTCAAATCGAGACAGACCTATTCATACTTGAGGACTCCAATACAGATTCCAGATGTTTTAACTGGCTGTAATTTTAGAAGAGTTTATAAACTGAATCCATGAAATAAACAGAACGCACATTCTCAATTTTAAAATAGTCTTCAGAACAGAGCATTAAAAACTTAACTAAAAAAAATTTAGCGATCAGCCACCCAGACTTTCACTCAATGGTATGAATATTGGATTGAATACCTATTTACAATTCAAACGTGCCTAAATATGGAATTAGGAATTAATTATGAAATATTCCCCTCCCAAGTTAGCCTCCAATAAGCGTGCAGTGCTTCTTGCATCATTTCCTATCACTGTATTTCCACAGATCAGTATGAGGTGTGTCTATTATGATCAGCCTGTTGTACTATCATACGTCGCAGAACTTTACCCAAAAATTCCTGCAGTATGCCGCTAGCTTCCCAGCAGTATCTCTCTAATAAAGCTATTCGCTATTTACAGCATATAATTCATTTTTGTCAAGACTGCCAAGAGGGGGGAACAAGCCAGTTCCTTTTTGCTAACAGACCTAAAAGGAAGCTAGCTCTTTAATACTAACGCAGGGGACAGTTCTAGTTAGCGTTAGCACTGTCAGTCCTAATTCTTATTGCCGATTGCCACACACAACGATGGGAACAGCAAGACTCCTTTTAAATAATCTTATAGCTTATTCACTTGTTAGAAAAAAAAAAACGCAAGGCATAAAACCATTCTGACCAAAATAACCATTCTTAAGAGAAGATTCCTAGCAACGCATGCTGTTCTTAAATATATCTCACCTTTATTTCTCTAATAGATGCCTCCGTATCAGCTGAGATGGAGGTGTCTCCACTGCCTCTCCGTGAAGAAGTCCCACCCAGTGAAGCTAAGGTAGCTGCTGATAAACTGGAGACAGTACGAGCTCCCTAGAATCACACACAGTTAAAAAGGGTTGGTTTTTTTTTTTTTGAGACATTATTTTATTTTTAATACATGTAATGCACAGCAGGAATCTACTTATAGAGACAAAACAGCATTTGTCTCTTTGGCACCATGAACGAGTATTATTCCAGTAGAGCAGATGGATCGTCATTAGGTGTTCAGCTTTGCATATCAGCAAGGCAGAAAACAGCCAAACCAGAAACAAAACCCAGCTTCTAACAGCAAGTTCTACATCCTCTGTTTTGAAAAAGGTGCATGTAATTGTTACTGGGAGTTAGAACACGTCTATGCAACTTCAGCAGCCCCAAATCAAATCAGGAGGAAAACAGCTGACAGCAATTGTCATCTAGGTATCTAAAAAAAACAGAAAGAAGTCTGTGGCTCTTATAACATTCTAATTTCCTATCAGTCTCTGGTGCCACAGAAGACATCACAAATCAGTACTAACAGCAAACCCAGAAAAAACAAACGCTGTTGTTTCTCAGCTCCTGCAAGCTCCCTCAACAAGAGAAGGTTTATCATCAGGCCAGAAGAGGTGAAACCTTGCACTTCTCGCCTATGCAAATTTGATTAAAATGTAACCTTCTAGGAAGAAAAATCAAAGATCAAGATTTAACAAGGGAAACTAATGACAAAAGATTGATCTGATGTATTTAAATACTGCTGTCTCTCTAATAAGAGTTTGTACGGCTTGGCTTCTATTAATTGTAAATTAGATAAAAACCTTTAGGAACTAGTATTACCTTGCCAAACAGCATTTTCAAAACTTGTATTATTACATTTTGCAGATGCTTTTTGACAACTCAAGTCCTTCTCCTTTCACTCCTATCTATATACTCTGCAGCAGCAGCAGTCTCATTAACTGTTCTATGCAGCATCTTCCTCTTCTTATTTAATTTTACATAAGGCTGTAATTAAAACCTGCTGAACAAAACTAGCATTCATATAGCTTAGCATTAAAGCAGTTTCAACTCAGTGCTGTTGAAGGTCAACTACTTAACTGCTAAATGACCAAGGTTTGCCTTGAAAACAGTAGCAGTAGAAGGCTCCGATAATTTGAAGTTTTGCCCCACAACGAACTTTATAACGAGATTTCTGTAAATTCAGCGTGAATTTGACCTACCAAAAAGAATGTGAAGAAACAGCTATTATCAGAACAATTCAAGACCTTTCTTACCTTCTCAAAGTCTTTTTCTGGCCTTTCCTCAATCTGTAAAACAAAGATTTAGAAGGAATCATTAGACAACAGAGGACAAGAGAAGACAGTGAGATACCAGAAGTGCAATTCTTAAATCTTTAAAAGACTTTTCATTAGCAACTTGTATCCACTGAAAGAACAACGAGCTCACTTAAAACAGTAGCGTCCAGGATGGCATCTTGGGCAGAAAGTCTGGACAGTTCACCTCAAGTTTCTTAGTAGTGCATCATTTTAAGTGGAACATACATTTTGATGAAAAACTATAAGGTCTATTAAATAAGTTGGAGGAACACCTTTTTCCATATGCTACATGATACTGTTTCAAACATTAAGATGCCGTTCAATCTACAAGCTGACAACGCAAGAATAGAAAAGCTGTGTGAACATGCATTCAAACCTCCAAATACCTTTCCTTGGAAATAAAAACTGTTGCACACAACTGCTGTGCTGACATTTGTACCTGCTCCTGCTTTTTATTTTAGAACAACTTAAAAACCACTCCTCAAACCAACCCAGAGCAGCAATTGTGACTTATTAATATTTTAATTGAAAGATCAGTAGATTGCCAGACCAAGAGAGCTCCCTGAAGCTTGAGCGTAATGGACCTCAAGTGAAATAAACCACCTTCGAAGCCTAGCCACAAGTCCTCCCACCATTCCAGAAGAAAAAAAAAAGGTACCAGTCAGACTGAATGGATCGCAGTCCCTCTGCCCCACTTTCCAAAAGTGGGAGGAAGAGGGGGGGAAAAAAAAAAAAAAAAAGAGAGAGAGAGATCCGAAGCTTAAAAACCTCAGAAAAGTGTTCTCTGCTCATAACAGGAGACCTCTGACTTCAAGCAAAGATCCAAGTACAGCTGAGAATACATGAACTAATCCTCAAGTAAAATATCAAGGGCCCTGCTCAAAGTCTAAATAAACAGCCCATTTATGATTTCAGTAGTTCACTAGAATTTACTGATTCAGAAGACAGATCCTCCAAAAACTAGTCTCAAAAAAAAAAGAACCAGAGCCAAAGTAGCATTTAGGAGCACAGAAAATATATGAGTGTTCAAAAGAAAGTTACAGAGCAAGACTTAAACATTGGGAAAACACATACAACCTGGGGAAATTTTTTTTCCTTGATGGGAACAATCCTATTCATTTTTTACTGCTCTGAAACAGAGCAAAATATCCAGAGTCCTAAGAGCGGAAATTTAAAATCAAGTGTTTTGTGATGGTTCAATTTGCTATTGAGGAAAAGAAGAAGAAGGAGGGAAAAAAAAAAAGTCTTTCAAAACATAGCATATCATGAACAGAAAAAGCCTTAAGAAAGGAAAAGCCTAGCAGAACTCAAAAAGCCCAGGATATTTCTACTTCTGGAAACATATAACAGCAGAGTCGATATGGTTTTCCAAAACATTTCTGGAAAACAAATGGCTTTTCCAGGTCAAGAGCCTAACAGCTAAAGAGCTAAACAGCTTTCCAGTCCTTGCTGTTTGCAAGGACTGGAAGAACAAGGGACAACTTCTTCAGATGAAGGTAGGTGACAGTTGAGGCTTAGCTGAAAGCAGATCTCATGGAAATAAAACACACTCAAGAAAAACCTCTCTTTCCGATCAATTCGGACTTGTGATCATTTTTTATTTGAATTGAACAAAGCAGCCATGCATGGAAGATCCCACTCGGTGTTACTTTTTGTATTGCCCATGGTACCTCTTAAAAAGCAAGCAGCCTCCCTTCCCCCAAAACTTTGAGGTACCTACTACAAATCAGCGTTTTACACTGACACTGTATTGCATATCCTAAATAAATTTCCAATGATTAGCATTAAGAAAATTTAAGACTTAGGCTTCCAAGTAAAACATGCCAGATTTAAAGCACTAGATATAGGTTCCCCAGAGACAGTGAATGCAAAGTACTTAGGTAATAATGGACAACATATCTATTTTTGAGAACCCTCTTAATTGGGATGGAATAAGAAAAAAAAGAAATCACTACTGGACCCAGATACTTCTGTTCAGACCCAATAAGCAAGTCGGCTTTATTTTTGCAAATAGCCTGATGTTTTCATGCCAGTCAGCTGGCAATCCAAGGGGGGATTTGGCAGCTTTCTTGCCAAGCCAAACACGATGCTGAGGTTGAACAAGAAAGTTGTGGCACTACACATATGGGTGTGTTACCACAGCTTAGGACACACACAAATCATCTCCAGGAATTTCTGTCCAGCCTTTTGCAAAATCTACATTAGAGGTTGAGGGTAGAATTAAAAATATTGCTTTCCTCAGCGATAATCGAATCACAGAATGCACTCAAATTCCATAAGAAGAATAAAACCTGAGGTTGCACAATGTGATAAAAGGAGCAAATGTCAATATTGTTTTAACGATGCAGAAAAATGGTCAAATAAAAGTTTCCATTTATAAAAGGGAAAAGAGTGGAAAAATATGCGGCGAGAGATATGCATTTGGTAGCTATTTCTAGGCCGAGCACTCATAACCACAGCTGGCAAGCTTGCTGCAGGCTTCTTGCAAACAATCTTTAACAATTCTCTAAGCTCCTGGGAGAATACAGTCACTCAAAGCTATCAAGAAGCTGCAAAGCTGGGGTGGTATCAAAGACTATAGCACATTTGCTTTTCCGTTGTGCTGCCCCGCTACGCATGCCCACTTGGTGCCATGAATTAAACGCCCAAAGTCTACTCTCCTCCAAAAGAACAAGTGCCACCACCAATTTTTTTCAATATGAACATTTAAAACTGGGATCTGATTTGAGAATAGTCAGCTTCGCTTGGCGCCTGGGAACACACAAAACACGCTTTATGAAGAAGCTCCCCGCTCTGATATAGTATCAGGCACTTGGAAAAGTATAGGCGCTTTTCTAGCAAAGAAGTCCATCTGAAACAATGAACGTATGTGGCAGTGACACCCAAACGTCTTGTAAGCAAAAGCTGTTCAGAGTGTCTTGTGGAAGACCAAGGTCTATTTTACATGAATGTTTTATACAGCTTTGATTCCGCTTTAAAATAATATATTCACTGCTTTAAAAGAGAAATTGCTCTTTCCGACAGCAGGCAGCCACCAGAGGGAACTGCAGGTTTTCAGCCTTCCTCCAGTCTCCTGCAAGCCCTTTGGCATTGGATCCAGAAAGAAACCAAACAGAGAAAGCTCAGGAGGAAACGTTTATTTTTATCTGAAGTTAGACAAAGTTCTTGCCAAAAATACTCACCTTCCATACCATCAAGCAATAAAGAACACCAAAATTTAAATAGGCTGAAAGCAACCCCTCTGCTTTCACAGGACTACACTCGACATGGGCTTCCGTGCAAATTTACTGGCTTTTGAAATGTCCACACGTTAAAAAAATATGAAGGCCTAACAGGACACTCGCTAGGAAAGGAGATACAAAGAGCAATTCACTTAATGGTACAAGGCCTTTCATTTTTAAAATATTACATCATTTTTCCTTTCTACAAAGGTATGGGTGTCTTTCTACTCACAGATTACCTTCTTCATTGCCAATAATTTGGCCAATTCATGCTTGGGTGTATAAGAAAGAAGGAAAAGGAAGTCATTTTCAGGAAAAGCCCAGCATGCAGATCCTTTGCAAAGGGAACAGGCTGCTCTTTGCAGAGTAAAGTACAACGGGATCACAGTGCAGCCTCTTCGGAAAGCTATTTCAGAATAAAACCAGAGCCCTGTTACAAAAAAGTCAGCAGGATCGGAGGCTTACCGCAGCTGGACGCTCCACAAGAGCGCAATGATTCCTCAAGCCTATATATGGAAATACTGCCTGTTTTTGGTAGATAATAAAAACAGTTTTGTACCACATTTGAAAAAAATAAAAAAAAAATAAAAAAAACCCCACACATTTATCTCCTCCTGAGCCAGCTAGCAGGTTAACTAACCCTTGAAGGTGTTGGCCACCGGTGAGTATCCAGGCTGAAATCAGAGCCGCCAGCAGCATGGGCACGGTGCACGTGGAACACCTCTCGCTTCCTGAAGAGACCTCAATGCTCCTGGGATACTTACACATTACACCCCAGCTGCAAGCAAAGAGGGATGCTCATTCAGTGTATTTGTGTCGTCGGAAGAACGGGGACTCTCACGCACAATTTCCAGCTTCCAGCCTCCTAGACAAGGCTGCAGAACAAGCTCAACTGGAAACGCTGGCTGTTAGATAGGACCGCGTAGCGTGCTCAGGTATTAAAAGAGCAACTTTTGCTTCTTTGATAGGTGACTGATCACTGTTCAGCTCCGTCTAGGATCATGCACTTAGATCAACGTCCTCATAAAAAGCAAGGTCTTTGCTGTGACAAATCAAATTAAGATCATTTCCTGTTCTTAAAGTAGTACAGCACATTTTGAAGTGGAAAAATGGCCCACATGAAAGAAAAATTCTTGCAGTAGATAGTACTGAACAAGGAATAGTATCTACAAACACTGGAATTACAAAAGAAGTACTGCAGTCAACATAACAACTGATATGATCACAGTCTTATTAGTTTGATCAGCTCAGCTGGGGCGCACAGCATCCTGAAAAAATCCTGCATGTTTTTCCAACGACAAGAGCCACCTTAACACTAGCGATTAGCATTAAGCCTTCAGAAAAAAAAAAAAAGTCAGCAGTGGAAAACATTGCTGAACTTTGTCAGGTCTAAAGTGGATTTGTCAGGAGTATCCTCACTTAGGAATGAGTGTTATGCCAAACCTCATTGCTTAAACAAACTTATCAGCCACTGAAATGCAAGTTAGCACTGCAGCAAATCCTCACTCCTTGAGGCCTACAGGAAATCCAGACCCTATCAGTGGCTAGGCGTGTATGCAAGCATAATGTACATCTCTCAAGCGTAAAGGGGAGAAAGCAAAGCTTGGGCACGCAGCTAACTGCTTCCATGGAAATTGCTACCGTCTTCATTTTATTTCTTGCGGGAGCACGATAAGCTTCTTCCAATGAGAAAAGCTACCCACGCTTCTGCATTGCTTTATCACGTGAAGACTGCACATTCTCCGAATTGCACTTGCATTTGCGATCCTACATTTTGTAGGCCTTGCACTGATAATGCTCTGCCTTATGAGGGTGCGTGCTGACTGCCCGCGTCCCATTACGAGTGCCCACAAGAGGGGGAGCATTAACACGATACATCATCTTTGCAAGACAGCAAGATGGGTCCTCTCCTATTATTTTGTCCTCCTTTGCTCAGAAGCTCTTCAGATAAATACTACTACATTCTGAATCTATTCTGAATGCATAAATAACTGCCTTGCCCTACCATCTTATTTTATTAACTTAAAAAAAAAAATCCAGCTATTTATATTAAAAAGAGCATCTCAGCCAAAATACGTCAGTAGCTTGCGCACGTTTGCCTACATTTGGACAGAAGGACTTGACATGTGCTCTCAGTCATCTAAAGGTCCATATTTGATACCAAGTCTAATGCTTTAATATTAAAACATGATCTATTTGCATATCTACAATAACTGCAAGGGCAGCAGACAATTACTGGTTGGGACTATGGGAAAAATGTGGCTATTCACAGCATCAAAAAAATCAGTCAGCAAACCCCATGCTGATATAGTAAAGTCTTAAAAGTACAAAGGCAAGCAAGCATTTACACCTTGTTCCTGGTATCTACTGTATTGCAAAAACTACAGCACAAATGAGAATGCAGGTTCGCAAAGCTGTGCAGAGCAGCTACAAACTCCTGTAGCCTTTTGCATGATGTTTAACGAACAGTGAGAGAGAGAGGGGGAAAAAAATTCTAAGAAAAGATTTAAGGGTTAGAACGACATTTTAATTTAGAAACTTAAACTGAGTAGTTCTCCATTCTCAGAATCTAGTTTCTCATGATACTTAACCAGACTCAGGAACAACTTGACGTTGTGTGCCTGCCTAATAATGCCTACATATGTAAGAAAAATGTATACAATTTCAGTCTTAACCATTCATGATTTTTATTACAGTACATGGATTTTGCAAGCTATCAGACCCTGAAGTGGGGTCTTGCTGGAAACTCGGCTTTTCAACGCAGACAGCCCCCTTTCCTTCATCCTCTGCCAGTCATTTCAAAAGTAAACTTGGAATCAAATCAGCGTGCAAATGGCAAAAGATATATAAAACAGAATCAAGAGAGCATAGGGTTTGACGTATTAAGGGAGGGAACACCACCTTTTTAGGGGTCAGCAATATTAAAACAGCTCTAACGTGGACTACTTATAGACCAAAACAATCACACTTTACCTCTCTCAAGCACAAGGCCTGCCAGAAGTGAGACTGCAAGTTACTGCGGCTCTCCAAAGAGATTTTTATCCTTCCTTTAGGAAATCCAGGCAGATGACATTTCAGGACAGCATGAGTGGGAGCGATAAACTGCTGAGCTAACTGAGAAAGCAGGGCTTTATTTCAACATCCTACTGCCAAGATCAAGCACGCAACTGGAAATGTTACCGAAACGCCTTAAATTCGCTATCAGTAAAAGGCAAGGCAAGTGATGCCTTACTGTGAGTTGCATAAAAAAGCATTGTTTAATTAATATAGGCTAAAAACAAACAAAAAAGATGCTGGATTCATCCAGCATAATAATTCGAAATTTTGCAGAGAAGCCTGCAGCAGACATGACCCTCACCACCTCCAGCAGCAAGGCTTGTGCTACCCTACCTCAGGAGAAGCAGAGTCCCTGCAGCGGTGCATTTTAGACCCACTACTGCATTGACTCTCACCTCTTCAAGGCCACTGAAATAACGGAAGCTATTCATACCCTGCAATAAACCACTGATTAAAAAAAAAAATAGTAATAACAGCAATAAAAAAAAATTCCCTGCCGCCTCCTTGCAGCCCAGATTCAGCTGGGCACCTCTCCAATTTCTCTGCTGACACAGCTAACCATCTCCACCCACTCGCATCCGAGCAGCCCAAAACTTTAGCGGAGAATTAAAAGACAAAATTAAAAGACAAAAATCCCCTATAGCTCCCAGGAGGGGCAAGCTGCATTTTGTTATTACCATAAACAACTCGCACTAATGACTCAGGCTGCTTACGAAAAAACACATAATGGAAGCCAGTTTCAATGTACCTGATTCTTAAAGGGCTTGGTTGGAATCCCCGGTTATTCTAATTATTTTTTGCTTTTGAGATAATAAAAACAGTTTTCAAGGCCAGCAGAGCAGGTACACACAGCAAGAACTCATAGTTCCCTCAGAGTCACGGACTACTCAAAAATATTAATTTATTTACAGCTCACCAGCTGCCATACGGTATCTGATGAAAATCCTAAAGAGTCATTTAAAAAGTAGATGTACCCTTTTCTTTAAGGAATGCCCACACTTCAGCGCAGACTCACACCTGGAATTTTCACTGCTCTTTTCTATCCGTTCCCTTTCCTTTCGCTTGAGCAAGTTTATTCAGTGTCTTTCTCAGATTGCTGTGGGCTGCCGGATGATCAAAAGGCTTGCCCTGCGGTCAAAAGCGTCACTGCCACGATGCAGACCTACTGCACAGCTCTCGCTGTGGGAGAAAATGTCAACGATGCACGGGTTTGCAAGTTGCAAGTTATGTTTGGGAGGGAACATCAGTAATTCGTTACTGCAGATAATGTGTATTTATTGAAAAGGAACGCTCCAAACCTGCATGTTACAGCTTACCCTGTTGCAGGCGCAGTGGCTTCTCTGAATTACTCCTTCAGGCAACATTAAGAGCATTTAAGTTTCAGCTCCTCAGCTACGCAAACAAGGCAATAGGATGTTATGACTAGAGAAGCACATTACATGTGTTAATTTATGGTATCACCCTCCTCATCACTTCATATCTTGGGGATGTGGCAGGCAGTAAGTGATAGGTCCCAAGAGAATTGGCACATTGAAACTGTGCTACAAGGAACGCTTCCCTGAAGCGAAGCTAGCTTACTAAAACTCGGCGGAGCACTTCAAAACTCGCTCTCCAGGAACAATTAATTTTGTTATTCGCTGCTCCACTGTAGGGTGCGCGTTTCCTCTAAAAGGTGAGCTACGGCGCTTTGCTGCTGTCGCCGAGCTATCAGGCCTTGTTCTGAAATCACTGGGGAAATACATTCAGTTGTAAAAGATTAGATGGAACAATCAAAGGGAAAGCAGCATATGTCATAGAAAGTAATTGCCTCATTTTTTCAATCAATAAAAAGCAGGGGGGAAAAAAAAGTTTTGCTTTGGTAACTACAGTAAGCTGGATAAATCTTTAGCATTCGACTCTTGTTCGGCCACGACTGCTTAGGAGCTCCCCAAAATAGTTATTTCACGACGCCAAAGATCCTCAAGCGCTTAGTAATCTGCAGTCCAACAAATACATTCAAATACAATCTCTGGCCAGTTTAATGTTCCTCTGCAATATGAAATATGGCCATTTCTGCAAACTTGCAGCAATGCAACACTAAAATACTTCTGAATGGAGAGAAACTAAACTTCTTGATAACTACAGTAAGATCCAGGGTTTCCTGGTATTAACAACCAAAGCAGATGCGGCGCTAGCATCAACAACGCTAGTGCTTTTTCACCATACCTTTGCCAATGTGCCTTAAGCCTGACTCTAATTCCTATGGAAATGCACAATTTCGCAAAAGAAGTATGCTTTTGGTTCATGCAACAACGCTTTTTCTTTTCTTTTTTTTTTTTTGTTTCATAATTTCTCATCCAGTTCATCCCTTCTTTGTTTTAAGCACTGCCCTGTAAAAGCCCAATTAAGACCACAGAAATCTGTGTTTTGTGCACAAAAACACCTTGTGGAACAGGAATGAAGCAGCTTCAGAAAAGAAGAAAAATAGAGGAGCTCACCACTGGACTGGCCCGAGCAGAGCTGGCTCTTGAAGACGCCCGAGATCCTGAACCAAGGTAGCAGCTGTACTCTGAAGGCTGCATTAACGAAGAATAGCAAGCAGAGAGAAGAGAAAAGAATTAGAAACAGACAGGGAAGCAACAGAGGGATGGGAGCATTACATTTGAAGTTAGTTACAAAAAGGGTTACATGCAACCGGACAAAGGAAGAGCAGTTACAAGTCAGAGAACAGTTATTTTTAATATTAATTTACAAATTAAGGCAAGCAGTAATCCCAGCGGATGGACCAAGCAAACTTTTGATACCGTTCTTAGAATGGCAGAACAGACAGATTAATGTTTTATTTAAATATCTTAAGATACCAGTCACAACCAAGGAACCTTCATCGCTATACAAATGGCTCAATCCCACGACTCATCAAGAGCTTTGATGTTCTCCAGTGAGTCTCCTTCCTGCTTTTTCCAACATTGCGCACATACCAAATGAATCCATGTTCCATAGGCCAAAGCAAGAAACAGCCAAGATAAGTGTTTATCTATGTGGTGATTAAAGTAAAAACTGGAACCATCTCAGAGACTTAATATCCCTCCTGCTTTTCCAGCACCTGCTGCCCTCCTCTCCTGCCAAAGAAAGAATTAGTCCTTAAAAGCAAATATCCAACTGGTGACACAGAACAAACCGGGCTGACTTGTTGCTTACAAAAAACGTGTCTCTACTGCTTATTTCCACAGGTTATAACGTAGTTAAACGAAAATGAAAAGCTTTAACCGTCAGGGAAATGGAACTAAAACCTTTTCTGGATATGAATTTTAGAATAATTCCCTCTATTTTCCTACAGATTTCAGAATGGCAGCTCACTGTTGTACTTCAACGCATTTTACAGAAAAATATGTAAACATATATACGAAAGGGAGTTTTTTTCAATACGTTCAGAATACACACAGCTTAAAAGTCATCTGATGTTTACCGGGACGTTATTTTTTCCTATTACTACCACTGCAAGGAAACTGTGAAAGTAACCTTCGTAAAGAGGCTAATCTGACTGTCATGTTCATTTTGTTCTTTGCTGGTGCAAAAAAAGGAGACTACCATCTTTCTGATTTAATGAATCTAGAAACTAATCCCTGCCTACTTGTTGAGATACGTATTTCAGAAAACTGTGACAAAGCTGCTAACAGCTTCTGGCAGAAACTTGCACCCTTCTTGGGTAGCAGTGATCAGGGTTTTGAGAACCACCAAACTGTGTGTGTGTTTGTTTTCCTTCCCATTTTTAAAACCAGCTCCGTCAGTTCTCTATGTCAAATGACCTTTCTAGAAGAGGGGAGGGAACAAGAGGCCAGGAGACGGCCTGATGGTATGAAAATTTAAGTTTACAGTACAAATAAATGGTAGCAGTGGGAAATAACGACAGCTACAATACAACCATAAGCTTAGTTTCTAACTCTGAAGCATTGCACTCGAGGCACACAGCACTTAGCCACCAAAACAGGACAGAATCACTACCAAGCCATATCTCTGGATGTCGTACAGAAAGTGGCATTGGCTTCATGCATCTGGACTACAGCGTTTCATTTCACAGGCAAAAATAAGCAAAAGTTAGAACTGTGTTCCATAAAGTTTACAACTATTTTCAATCACAGCCACTTCAGTTCCTAAATAACAATAATAAAAAAAAAATCTGAAGTAAATATTTAGGCTTTTCTCGTTATGCAGTCCAGGCACAGGAGCCTTGAGCCATCATTGATGCTTTGTGTTTAACATAAAAAGGATGAAGAATAAACTTGAAATTTTTAATAGGGAAAAAGCATTAACTACCGAGTAGTCCAATACTCATGTTTCCCGGTACCTCTTTATTCCATAGTTGCTTCATGCATATTGCAAGGCACAATATTGAAGTAAGGGCCATTCGGTCAGTCAGTTGAGACCAAGCAAGGCCAATCTCAGTCTCATCCTCTGCAGTCACTTGTCAGCTATCCTCCAAAACCATCCTGTGCTGACATCTACCCAAATGGTGCATCTTCCAAATGTGAAAAGGGCTACAAGCTTAAGAGATGGTAAAATAACCCCAGTCAATGCAGTAGTTGTGACCAGGCCATTCCCTTTGGGGCAAAAACCTCGTATTTCAACTATCTTTTTGCTACAGACGACCAAGCAACGCCAACGGGAAAGGCTGAGCTACCTACAAGCTGTCAAATATCCGCAGCACAGCGGTGGCGGGAGCAAGGGGGAACAAGCACTAACATTTATTCGATGCTCTCTGTTCAAGCCATTAGCAGGGGCTGCACGAGACTGAATAGCTCTCGGGCTCGGAGCCCAGCGGAAATTATTTCTCCCAACACTACAATTGTATCATCAGGACCTTTCTGATACTTATCTAAAACAGAGGAGGACAGCCCATGCAAACAAGGGACTACAACTAGCTCCGCACAGCGCAAGCAGCAAGCCTGCTGAATCGCGGGCTGCCGACACAGTCCTAGCTGGTCATTAATGAAAACAAGGCAAGATTGTGAAACTACAAGTGATTTGAAACACAAGATCAGTAGCAGAAAGAGGCACAGCACAATTAATGAACCAGTTTAATTGCAACAGGATGGCATAGCCTTTTACAGACTAGCAAGAGCAGCAGCTTAGTAAGCATTCATGAAAGTTTCTTTCTTCAAGTTAATAGATTTATAACTTTTAAGGTTAAGTTAGCAATGATGCTTTGCCTGGAATGGTTTTGGTGTTGTTCTTCAGGTTTTGGTATTTGGCTTTTTTTAGATAACCAGAGAAGAGTTCAGAGACAGAACAAGCAGTACTCCCTTAGAGTAGAATTAAAAAAGAAAAGGTTTTTGTCTATGTTTTCAGGCAGATACTGCCAGGCCAAATTGCCCAATTGCACTGTTTGAGAGGAGGCAGAGCTGTGTTCTGTCTCCTATTCTGTAAAATGATTTCTTTCTTTCTTTCTTTCTTTTTTTTTAATTAAAGGAATCAATATAAATTAATAGCCTAAACCTGTCATTCCTGATCAGGGACAAACTCAAAGTTGTTCTTGCTCCTCTCTCCCCTGGAACATCACTACTGAATACAAACCCAAGAAACAAAACCAAGCAAACCACAAGTTGACAAAAATTTCGTCCTTCATGCTCTAAATGCTAACGTGATAACACTGGGAAGGTGATTTCCTAAAACCACGTTAAACTCGTTTTTCAAAAAGAGAATCGACTCCCAGCGAGGGAAAGGATTTTACGTAGTGTCTTTCCTATTCTTTCCTATTGAATCTTACGTGATCCTTTCTTAACGTTCCTCGGTCCGAGGAGGACTGTGTTCTGGTAGAAACGGGTTACCGGAGGACAGAGACAAGACAACAGGGAAATACAGAAAACATCTTACAGCACGAGAACTAGAGGCACTACACCGACGACTCCCGCTGTAAACGCTCTCGTCATACACAGACGCCTACAATTGAAAGACAGAGTCAGAACAGGACTGGCAGACCTAGTTCCTGGTTTCAGGCTGGGGCATTACAAAGTCGCAAGGTGCAGCGCGAAGGACGGACAGGAACGAGCAGTCTATACGAGTACAGGGACATCTCCTGTAAACAACCACAAGCCGCATGCAAGTGAAGAACCAACACAACCGCAGTCCAGTGAGCTGGCAAACTCCACGAGGCATGTGCAAAATCCAAATTGCACCCCTCCCCGCCCCCATGACCGCCACTCAAATCCCTCACACAGGCATGCATTTCTAACAGTTCTTCCAATGTGCAGTTCAACATTTTGCGTTACCTATGAACTAAGTGGCTACATCAACTCTTAAACTGTTCACATCTGTTTAGCTTTTACTTTTAGTCCTGGCAAAAGATGGGAGACACATATTCTGATGAGTTTTGCTTGAAAGCCCCTTTTGCCAAATTATTGTGACAGGAGGGGGATGCATATTCTAAGGCATCCATCTAGCTCCAGTTCAGCATATAAATATTCCCCACCATCGGCCCTGGAAGCACAGGGAGTAGGAAACTCTGCCTTAGGTGCTTGAGAATAAAATCTGCCACAAGCTCATTTTAGAGTTTAAAAAACAGGAACAGTGAAATCTGGCCACTAAACTTCAACAGATTTCTGTTGTTACACAACCAGCAAGAACTGATGTTGCCTCTCTCCGGCTGCTCTTGCATGTTCTGGATAACGCACCAAAAAATGAAGGCACTTGTCTCCATCCAGACAGGTGCCTGCAGTAGCATCACAACTCCACGAGCAGCACTTGCACGATCCCAGCGGGAATAAAAGGACCGACCAGCAAATCTGAGCATTGCACACGTGCATTCAAACGGATCAGGCACCAAGGGGGACACCACAGTGAGCAAGACATGGGTCCAACAGGAACCACGGGGGTGAGGCACGGCCGAAAGTGAGCAGCTTCTGTATTTGTGGTTAGTGCGTTAGGATGACAAACCCTGTAACTTCTGGCTGGCAGGGCATCACTGTACAGCAAGGAGGGCTGAGGAAGACAAGCACAAAACCTTTTCGTATGAAGCGGGAGAGGGGGAAAGAAAAAAGAAACACAACAAAAGGTGCCTGCAGCAGAATTAACCATCTTGGTAAGGACTTATTAGGATCATTAAGCTACAAGAGAAGGAAACGCAGTACAGACAATATTAGTCGTCTGTGCCATAAAAGCATTAGATCTCAACTCCCACAGGCCGAGAATAGAAAGCAGACACCTGCGTATTTCCTACAGGAAGGGAGGACACCACAGTATGCAGAAGCAAAACAACATAATTTAATTTTAGGTTGTTAATGCTGTTGTTGTCTCAAACACATTCGTGTGTAGCAAGCAGCCAAAGGGAGTGTTTCTCCTCACTTCAACCAAAGCCAGGAAGAGAGCTATATGACTTCGCAACCCAGAGACAAGAAACGTTTTTAGGTATTTTTTAAGTATTCCACATAGCTATAGGATCGTATCTTGTGTATTTTATTAGTATGCAATAAAATTATAGAGGAAAAAATCAAACTATTCACGACAAAATTATGAACGTTAAGTCAGAGCATCATAAGCCAAATGAATTTGCCATTAGTAATCGTTATTCACAAGATGCAGCAACCGAGTTCAGAGAGCACATACAGAAAAACCTCCCTCTGGCACAGTGAGGTGCAATAGGTGCACGCTCCAACAGTGGTCCCCAGCTCGCAGCCCGAGGGCGAGGCGTCACTGCGAGCAAGCCCGCTCGGCACCTGCAGCGCTCCCCGTCGCAGGCGGGTGCCAAAGCACCACGCCTAACGCCCTAACGCCCTCGTGCTGCTGCCAGCAGGCAGAGAAGGCTGCGGACCACTGCTCTAGCTGGACTTTGCTGAGCTCTGCGCACATGCAGAGAACAAGCCAACCTCCCGCACTGCTGGCAAGCTGTAGGACTTTTCTTCTAGCAGGGCATGAATTACTTGCTTGCGATACCATTTTGTGCAGGCTGAACTGCCTCAACCTTGCTAGATTGACAAAGTCGTCGCAGGTAGAATGAAGAACTTTGGTTAATTAGGTTTTTGCACATTTTCCCAGACCAATTTAGGTCAAGAGCAAACAAAGTAAGCGTAGGAAAGGGAGGAGCAGCAAAGGAAAACTATTTACGCCCATTTTAAAACAGCTTTCCACTACTCACTCCAACCATTAACAAAAAGGTGGGTTTTTTAAGTTCAACTATAGAGCTACAGACACTCTTGACAATTGGTCCAAATTATTCATTCCTAAAACTCAGGAGGTTGTATTATCCAAATGAAGGCAGAGCAAGAAGTCCAGACCAGGTAAAACCAGAGGGCAACAGACCCAATTTCCATTCTGGGAAGAAGGCTGAGATGTGGAAGCATAGGCGCTGCTGTGAAGACCAAGATCAGAGTAGTATGAAGCCTGCATTAATAACAAAGAGAAAAACAAAAAACAACCTTGAGAACTCAACTTAGTAACATGAAGGAGTTTCTTTCTTCATTTAAACAGAAAGCAAAAAGTAAATTAGGTGTTTACAAACAGCACGAAAACAAGGTGATCATAGATGAAAAAAGGAGATAACATACAACTGCATTAAGGAAACTAGCATAAAGATATGATAACGCGTGAAAATTGTGTGCCCTCTCCCTTTGTGAAATAGAGGCTTTTTAAACAAGTGAAAGGCCTTTCCCTTACACTTATAGCATCCTATACACAAAACACCTGTTTGGTTTGTTTTCCAATGAAAGGGCCTCAAGCCTCCAAGACCTCTCCTCCCCTCTCACTGTTATAACCCAATGAGAACATACGCTATGACGACACTTTTTGTAGTGGACTTAGAAGATGATGGACCTCACATATATGGCTTACACACCTAAGTTTCATCCCAGCTCTAGTGATGGGAGGTTGTATTTATCAACAGACTCCCAAGCTTATGTAAAAAGGTACTGATAGCGTCTGTTTTACAAGACACTGAAAATGTTTATCTTCCAGGCTCAAGTTCGGAATAAGCAGACATGCCACAGCTTCATACCTAGTGCAGCAGCTTCCTGCCTCATGGGATTTATTTCTTGACCTGTGCAGTCCCATCAGTGCAGGCAGCACATTGGCTCCCTGTTGCCAGGGCCCATCAAGCACAGAAAACCTACTGCTCAGAAAGGAGGTTGGCTTCCACATCTCACTTGAATTTTGTACTTGGACATCCAATAGTCTTTGGCACCCAATCTCCCTCTCTTGAATGTGGGAAGAACGTTTAAGACTCCATGTTAAACCAGTCAGGTGTGCTGCTGATATCCACACCTCGAAGTCTTACTACTTGGAGAGAAAGGCAACGTGCAGGAACGTGCCAATGAGCGTTGCAGCTCCACAGCTAGAGGATACATTCACAGGGCATTTGAACAACAGTTGCCAAGTGTATAGACACCCATTCCTCCCCACCTCCCATCTGACCACACTCTCCCCTAAATAGCTCTACAGTTCCAATAATTTATTTCCAGGGGAAAGAGGAAAGTAAACTTGGAGGCACCAGTCTGGATGCAACGCCATATGTTCCAGTGATAAGTGGTATTTTTTCTGTTTGCAAAAGATTTTGCTAGAGAAGGAAAGACAAAGTGCTTCTTTACCCAGAGCTGCTTTAGCTATACCTCCAAATGGCTCAAAGGGAGAGAGTGCAAATACTGCCTTCAATTGTATTTTATAAAAAAGTGTCTTACAGTAGCTTGTTACCTGATTCTGTATTCTTACTTGAATCCATAAAGTGTTTTTACATCCGTATTGTCCCTTAAACACTTTCTACAGTGTTGTGAATGCAAGAGCATGATCAGAAATATTGTGCATAGCGTTCCTTTAAGATTTTTTACCTTTCTTGTGAGAGCCTCCCCAAGGAAGTCGGTTCACGTCAAAACAGCCCATCTGCACACAGGGGTTCATTCTTTTGTCCATGGGCTCCTTCAAGATGAGGGCTCTAGCACAGACCTGCCTTCTTTACTAACAGAGAGCAGCACATGTAGCCCAGAAAGGCTAGTGAAGGCAGGGTTTGTTAGGCAAAGCGTGGAGCAGTTTGGCCATGTAAAATAAGCCCTTCATTCCCAGTACTGTCAAAATTGTGATTGCTTAAAAGTGTTGTGTGGCTCATAGCTGTGAGGACTTTTGGTGTTGAGCAGTTTCACTTCATTAGACTTTTCTAAAAGACACGAGACATTCTGGATAGTGATCAAGGAAGATGGCAGTACCTCACAGAGAGCTTTTCACAATTCTTTCTCCATCAACTCAGATGTGGGAACCATGTTTTATCTTTCTCTGTCTTTTCCTCTACTTCCTCCTGGAGAAATTACAATTCTTAGCCTTAGGAAGAATCCCAGGATAAGGAGCATATCGTACCACCAATTGCTTACTCTCTCTCTGGGTTTCAAACACTTTGATCTTTGTACCTCGGAGAGAATCCCAGTCATGTTGGCCAGAAAAAAAAAAAAAACCTAGCCATAGCTGTCACCCTCATGAACCAAATAAGAAGTTTTCAGAACTCAAGCTCGTCTCGTTCCCAACTGCCACAAATTCTTTATGCTCTACAAGCTCGAACCGTAACCCAGGCTTGCAAAGGGTGTTAGAAGGAGGTGCCAATTGGGCTGCGAGAGAGACAGAGAACACCACCAGGCACCACAGCTGTTTGGCTGCTGCTCAGGAAACGAGAATAGGCCACTGCCAGCTATGGTACGACTAAGTGCAAAGAAAAATTCTATGTACGAAACCAGCATGCATAAATTAAACATCTCTCTTACGTAGAGTCATGCCTAGTATTTAGCCAACGTTTGCCAAACTTCCACTTCTGGTCCACCCATTAAGAAAGGGGAGAACTTAATTCAACTCCAAGTTAGATACCAGAAGTACCACAAGAGACTATTTAACAACTCTAGTAGACTTAAAACCACTCTTACCTTCTGAAATACTATATTATTTAATCTACTTTTATAGATAACATCTCCATTCATTCCCCTTGGCACCTGGGCTGGAGCATAGGATGCCAGCTCAGATTTTCTGCTGTACCATGTTATCTCTGTGAATTTCTGCTTCGCAAGCACTTCAACACAAAGCCAGCAAATACAGCTGAGCAGAGCGCAGGCAATCTGAAAGCAGTAGGATATTTATAATAATGAATGGAGCTCAGCATTACGGCTTCCCAAAAGCTTTAGGAAGAGCACCTGCAGGTATATTACATGTCTCAGTAGAACATGCAACAATATCCTGGGAGGGACTGTTCTGTTAAATGGCTGTTTTTAACATGCATGAGTATTTAAATTGAAAAGTGAGCTGTTTTCAGTGTAGACCGAAAATCCATATTCCAAGAAATTATGCATCTCACAAAGCCAAAAGGAATCATGAAAATACGAAAACTGCCTAGTATGTCTGAACTGTGAGCGCTGCAGCAACTAGCAGAAACCGGACACAAATTCCATTAATTCCCCAAAGTTCACGAGGCCGCTTCTAAAAGGCGAGAAAATAGTTGCTCTGCCTAGTCAGGGCCAGATACAGCTGTACCAAGCTGCGCCACGACCGTGTGCGTAGGAGCGAGCACGTCCTGCGGCAGCTGGCGTGATGGGGCAAGGGAGGAAACGTCACCTCCTCGCATCCCCACTCTCCTGAAACAATTTCTGTGCTCTATCTTCTGCCATAATACAGGGGTCACAGAGATACGCAAGGCTTCCCAGGCTTCCCATTTAATCTCTTTGCCAGCGCATGCGCGTGCAGGAACGGCCTTTCTCAAAGAGCTCCACTTGTCTCCTTTCTTCCCTACTCGGCACTTACTCAGCTTCCTTGCAAGCCCTAACGAATCCTTGCACCATCACTGTAAGTTAGGTAGGTGTTAACTCCATTTGCAAACGAGGCAACTGTGGCACATTAAAGAAACTCGTTTGTTCTTGGCACTAGGCATCTGCCACTACAGGCAAGCAGATTTGTGGATAAAACACAACACCCATAGGTATATACAAACACAGGATAAATCTGGTCCAACCTGAAAAAAAGCCAGGTCCCTTTCCACCTTTTTAAACAGGCATTCAGGAAAAATAAAGATTTTCACTGAAAACCTCTGGATACACTGAATTGAGCTTAAAGAAACTACTTTCATTCCCACCCAGAGAGCTCATAATCAGCACATGGATTACCTAGGCACACGGCATTACTCATTTCTAAGGCATCAATACCCTGTGATAGCAAGGGTCTGTTGTGCAAAGGCAGATGACCACACACATCACTCCGTTTTGCAACTTAGAAACGGGCACCTATTTGAGAAACAATTCCAGGATTGGCAGACTCATCACACCCTCAAGTGAAAAATTCTGCTTCTTCTCAGCTTTTCATTGCCACTGTGGCAATCTTTACTCCTCCAAAGCCCCTGAACCTAACTGCGTTGCTAAAGGTGAACGTCAGCCAGACTGGCATCGACTAGTTTTGGAGATGGAGATCATTATGCTCCTACAGAGAGTCCAACTGCTCTAAGTCACCCCAAATCCTCACCCCTCTTCTAAATGATGATTAATCTGAATAACACTTAGGAACAAAAACATCAAGGAACTAATGATATTGCCATAATTATGCTCTCAATACGCTAAACCTCCATGCTGCAAACCCTAATGCTGAGATGATTTTAAGTTACTTAAATGGCAACCAAGCAGCTTCTCCTCATCGGATAACTTCTTCACTGATATTTTGCTCTTCCTGCTGTACTCAGCGCTCCGCAATATGTCACGGAAGAATTACAACGTGGTTTGCCAGAAGCACTACATAATCGAGTTCCTTGAACTTGTCAAACAGCTCAGTAAGACTGCCAATAACAGGACATAGCGTTTTCTTAAGAGCTTAAGCAAGACTATTTCATTTTCTCTTCACTTACATAAGCTAAACGCATAAACTCATGTGGAAGCAACAATTTTAAATGGACATAAAATATAAGGCCCCATTTCGTTATTTATACAAGCGCCTGTTTAGCTTCATGCTGATACAGTAACTCCACTGAAGTCTATCTTATGCGTAATATGTAGTGATCAAACACTTAGCTAAATGGAATCTTGAAACAGTTTGTTTTTCCTCCTAAACACAGAGCTTTAGTCTGCATACCATTAAATTTCTTTAGACGCCCTGGTAGCATGAAGATCAACAAGCTCCAAGCTTTTTGTCTGCGTTTGTACAGATTAAGGCAAGAGTGGAGAGGGGGGGGAAAAAAAAAAAGAGAGAGACGAAAAACTCCACAAAACAGAATAGGCTATGCCTGAAAAAAAAAAAACACTTAAAATAACCCGCACAAACCCCAATATTTAACGAAGCAGGACAATTCCTGTTGATGCATGAACTGAAGAACACTTGTGCTGGAACAGAAGAGAAGGGAATATTGTGACCCACGCGCACCCATCAGGGAGTTAATAATGAAGCTCTTTGACATATATTTCTAGAAATAAAGTAAATCAATGGTAATCACACAGCGTAGTGGTAACACTTTCATGGGCTGTTCAGCTTTGGGGGAATTTTCAGCAACTCCAGGATACAGTTCATAAAGGAAAGATATTTATGCAAACTTCAAACATGCAAAACACATTTGGGGAAAATTCAAAAGCCGAAGACCACTCTACACGTGCAGATCCGAAGACATGGTCTAAATTATGTGTGAGGACCGGGGGTTTCAGTGTTTGAATATTTGAATAAGTGTTGCGCAGACTAGAAAGCAATCACTGCGATACCTGGAACACACGGAAATCCCCCAAGCTAGCTTCCATCAAGGTATTTCTCTTCGCAATTTAACTTTTATCGAATTTTGATAACAGGGTTACGGGGATTCTGCCTTCCACGTCCTATTTGTATCAAATTCACAGACTTCCTTTCCCATTCAGGGCTTTTTTTTTTTTTTAATTATTATTTTTTAATAGCTTATTGCTGCATCTCTGTGTTTGACAAACTGCAAGGTCCACAACGTGCACGACAGGAAAAGCCTGCTTTACCATAGAAAAGAATTTGCTAATTAGCTTTAATCCCATTAAAGAGAGTAATAATTCTTATATGAATATAAATCATCTACTAACCCTGCTAGATTTTCTACTCTGGGATGATCCATATGCGTCTTCCTCATAACCATTGGTCTGTTATGGAAGGAAAGGAAAAAGAAAAAAGAAAAAGAAAAAGAGAGAGAGAGAAAAAAAACTGAAGCAAATCCAAAAGAGCATTGTAGTAAGAGTTATCATTCACGAAAAGCAAAGACAGAGATGACACTTTTCTAACATACACCAGAAATAGAAGTGCAGGATTAGGTCCTAATTTCAAACAGACCATAGGAAAACCTCGAGAATATGAACATTTTTGTGTCTATCTCTACCCGTAAACTGGCCAAAAATGTCAAGGATACTCTTGCTTGCAAAGAACTTGATTCTTTTTTTTTCCCTTAAGAAATTCAGTTTAATAAACATGCAACGCTATATGAAACCTCTTCTATTTGGCTTTCCCCAACTAAATCTAGAACAGTGACCATCTGCGAATCCAAGTATTTTGTGTGGCAATCCAAAGATTAATAAGAGATTTTAATCTGTTCAGCTGTCTGCTATCATATCCAATAGTGTCACAAATGTGTTCTCTGAAAGAGAAAAAGGACATTCAGAGTCAGCAATTCATAAGCAGGGGGAGATACTTCAGTGCCCTAAGGCAGAAGGGTTAGGAATAAAATTAAAAATCACTATGATGCAGAATGTTTTCAGTCTGGAAACAAAACATTTCAAGATGAGATGACAGACCCCAAAATCAGATGATTTTGATACCACTGATATTGATACCACTAAAAGCTCAGATTTCTCAATCAGTTCACCATATTAGCATCACTACGTGATAAGGTTTGCTTTAACACAAAGAACAAGGAAGCCCTCCCATGTGTTTGGGGGTGGAAATTTTTTATTAAATTTTTTAAATTTAAATTTTAAAGTCTAAATTTTAATGCATTCCTGAAATGAAATCCCACTAAATTCAACCTGAATCTTTTTCAAGCAAAAATATACACTATACATGGCTTACATGACAGATTTAAACAAATTAACTCATCAACCCCTTATAATCCAAGCTGGCAAAAATCACTTCAAAAAAAAAAAAAAAAAAAAGAGATGAGATTTCCTTGTGAAATTCAACTTTGGCATCAAAGATGGAAAGCCAACATCCAGTTTATCTTTCCAAGAAGAAATGATCTGAACTGCCACCAGCCTTTTCTCACAGGTTATGCTCTTTCTAATTTTTACTGCTTTTTTTCTGGTCCCTCCAATTTCTCTAACGCTTTGCTCAAAACTGGTTAGAATGATTCTTCAGGAGCTGAAAACACCCCAGCTACAGCCTCAACAGCTCCCTGTAAACCTGTTACTTCTTTTGTTGCTACTCTGAAGAATTAGGTTTGCCTGTTTTCAACAATGTTACATGACTAAGTGAAGCCTCAAATCTCTTCCTGAATTACTCCTATGCAGAACTCCTTATTTTTGTATTAGCATATTTAAATTTTTCCCCTTTCTTAAAAGGCAGTAGTCCTGATTTGTTTTCATTGTGGCTCAGCTTTGGCAAACTGCCTCCTATTCAACATCAGTGTTTTTATTCTAACCTCGCGTGAAACCTCCTTTGCTCCATATAGTCAGACAACCAGCAATATCGACTCCGGTTGAACCGGTTTCTCCTTTCAAAACAGATGATGCTGTCTGAGATGGGAATAGAACAGTCGAGAGCCTTTCCAGCTGTTTCTTATTCTAACAGAGTTATTTTTCAACTAATTGTGCATTTATTTTACAAGGACTTGATCTTGGCCAAGGTTTCATAAAAGAATGTCTTATGGAAACACACCAAAAGCCTTGTAGTCAAGTTACATTCACATCTCATGTTTTTCTTTTATGCTCTTAAAGAATTACCTTGCTTAGCTAGGGCAATTAAGTTGAGATGACATGATTCATTTTCCACAAATTCAGGTTAACTGTTTCTCATTGTATCTTTGAGGCACTTCTAAACACATTTGTTTAGTTTACCCTAGCATCTTTTAGACTTCAAGCTCCATAGTCCAGACCACTTCTCCTGTCACTATGATTACTGCCTGCCCATCTCTAGGGACCTCTCCAGCTCACATTCTCAAAAGCGAACACCCCAGACATAGCGTTTCAGACGATTCCTTAAGTTCTGTAGGGTGAGTTTTATCAGATCTTGCTGACCTTTGTTCTGTGCTACATTAAAATGTCAATCAGATGATCATAATCTTTATGAAAATGGAAGCAAATAAGATGGCGTACTGGGCAGGTTGAAATATTCAGATTTTACTTGTTCTCTCTTCATAGCGATGTAATTGACCCTATTCTTTTCTATGTTTTCCTCTTGCTTCTAAAGGATGCGGAAAGCCTCACTGCCACTAGGCCCGTTTACGCTTGTAACCCTTTGTGCCTTGGACTGATTTCATCCCTGAAAGCTAATGCTACTCCTTCACACTTGTTCTCAACCACGCTTCTGATTTCTGCTCCTCAGAAAGTTCTTTACTAATTCCCAGTTTACCAACCCAGGCATGGCAACCACCTCTCAGGGCGATTTGTACCCTTCCCTCCCTGCAGCAACAGCCCACCACTCTGCCTGCCCTATGTGCTCCTTCACCTGCTGCAATTGCTTCCCGGGAGACTTCAGCTGAAGTTCCCAAGGTATTAAAGCCTTAATCTTCACCTTCCATTCAGGTCCAGCTTTCCCATGTGCTAAGTGGTGCCCTATTGATACAGGTACTAGTAAAGCACTGGTATTATCCAGAACTACCTTTAGACTTCCTGATAAACACTAACGTGCACCATTACCTTAGTCTCCTTTGGAAATACAGAATTCTTTAGCATTTTATAAACTCAACATATGGCACCCCCTTGGATGGGAGCATTGCCCTTTGCAACATGCCATGCATTGCTCTGAACAGTTAACTCGGCATCCCAACCTGAAAGTAATCCCAAGCTGTTTCCTACACAAGATGCTGCTGATGTTGAGACAAGACATCTAAGCAGCTCCCTCTACCCTTGAGCTTCTTTTTCTTCCCTGTTTAAAACCTCAGCATTCTTAGTCAGAAGTAACATGCTTTAAAAAAAATGCATTGTTAAATTACTTGCTACTCAAATGCTGTTATAAATCAGTGCTAACCTATTCCTTTGATATATGTAAAACAGTACTACTCCCTACATGAAAAAAATGCAGCCTTTACTATATACATGCCATCACTTTTTACCTATTTCTGTGTAATGCTAAAACTCAAGTTGAGTTTTGAGTTGTTCAAGATGCTCTTTGTCTACAACACTGACATGAGTGAGTGTTTGGACTATACTGCATTTTGCAAATGAAGGGATACTCAGTATTTTTACACACCCAAGAAGTCCAGAGAGTTACACTGTATCCTTGACATTAGGCTGGTTAGCCCTTACAGCCAATATACTTGCAAATATTCTCCAGTCCCATCACACTGGTTTTGCATGTAAAAACCTCTCTAAGGCAGACAGTCAAGATACATACTGCTTTGGAGTAGCTCTTCCTTTTGGTCCTCTCATTCTCTAATCCAGCCTGCAGTGAGATTAAGAATTTAGGATGAAAAAAGATCAACAAATTTACGTGCACCTATCTATAGGCAGGCATGCATATCAACATGCAAAAATATCAGCCCAGTACTTCTCCAGCTCTACAGAACATGGCTCAGTAGGCACACATGAAAAAAAAAATCAAAATGCATTAAATTCAAATGACCAGTTATTAAAGAATATTTCTAAAAGCGATGATAGCACTGTTACATTTAGTAGCTACAGTTAACCCAGCAAGCATGAATAATGTTAAGTCAATTAATAGAGCTACCAGCTGTCTATACTTACTACATCAATACAGCCATGCAAAATCCAAATGTGTTTGAACTATTTCTGTATATAGGTCACTCGCAAATAGATTCATTGCGTTCCTAATTTGAAATAGAGCAGGGAATGCAGAAGAGGGTGAGAAAAACTATAGTCCATAAAACTGCTCTCCACAGCTTGCTTTTCAACATACTGAGGAGGAAATAAAAGCCATTTCAATGAAGTACAACTGATAGCCTTTCAGTAGCTCCATAAATGAAGTAGAACCATATTTTGCCTTTTGCAAAAACAAAAAGACTTCTGTTTCGACACAGTGCTGTCACAAGAGAGCACTGTTAATAGTATGAGTAAGTTTTTGAAACTGAGCAATCTCCATTCCCCCTCCATGCCCTTTCTGATCTTCCAGGAGTCTTCTGACATACGCAATGAACATACTGTGTAGTCTTACTACTAGCTACAAAGTTTGATTTTATCTTTCAAAGTAAAGATAAAAGCTGAATACACAAGATGCATCTTTGGTAGGCAGTACGTTTGCCCTGTTATCTTTGCTAGATCTATTCAAAGTGAGTTTGTGAGGGGTTTATACCTTTTCAGATTCATGCTGAAATAGATGTAGACGTACCTGGTCAAAGGATGGACAAACTAATAGAGACAGGGAAATGCAAACTGCTCTGCTCTGCCCTATGATAACTACTGAATTAGACCTAGTTTAGATATCCCTAGTCACTCGGTGCTTTTCACATGAGCTGGATGCATGGGTCAGAGCGGTATGCGAGACCATCAAAGACCACAAAATACCGTCAGGACCATTTTAGATCATCCCTATCTTAGATCAGGTGTGACAATCAGTGTTAGTTTCTTCTTCACAATTAGTTTTTAAACAGCCACTGCAACTTTCAGGCTATTCTCACCACTGGATAGGCACTGGCATATTCCAAGTTAGACTGTCAAGGCACGAGAGAAAAGAAAAATCAGAATACAAATCGGGATACAAAGGAAAACATGAAGGAAATGATGGGAAGCAGAGAGGAATAAAAAAAGGCATAGAGATGTAAATCCCACCTAAATAATTTTGATAATGCTGGATTTCTTGCACAAAGCCAGGAACTTTGGCTAGCAGAAAGGCCAAGGAAACAGCACAAACTATCACCAGTGAGTAATAACACAACAATATTTCATACTGGACGGTCTCAGATTAGAGAGCAGCCCACTGAAGGAGGAGAACAAAGAAGCTTGCCGTAAAAAAGGGACCGATGCTTGGTCACCTCACACACAGGATGATGTTTTTGAGCTTCCCTTCGCATGATGAAGAATCAAGCAAGCGGAACTTCCCAAATAAGAGAGGCAGGATGTTTTTGATAGTTTCAGAATGAGCCACAGAAAAGCTATTAAAGCTGCTCTGTCATTGCAACTGAAGCTGGGCCTGCAGGAGGCACAGATACTCTCAAGCTAACATACCAACTCCAAGGGCTGTTGCTTACAGTGTAGTCACAATTGGGGAGCTGAAACCAATTTGCCAACCTGGTCTAACCAACATCGCAGGTGGTTCTCTAGTCTATGTTGCTGTTTGCAGTGCCAGAAGTATCCAGGCTAGCTCTCCAAAAGCTAGCTCGGTACATCTCTGGTGCCTGGAGTTCACACACCCACTTAGAGAATAGTCCAGGAGAATATTCAGAAAAGAAACCAGGCAGATTAGTAGGGCTGGAAAGTTTCATGCAGAAATACGTTTCTGATAATGGCTGACTACATGAAAACTTCCTGCACAGAAAAGAAGCACAACTTCAAAAAGTAATTCCTAGTGTTATCAGCCCCTTAGCCTGCACTGAGTGCCAAAGACATAAGGTAAATTTTTAAACGCAGTTTACAATGGCACCCCACAACTACGGAAGTCGTTTTCAAATATCCCCCAAAGAGCATCATTCAGATTTCTCTGACTGCTTTTATAAAGCCTTCGTGGACACAAGACAATAGTTTCTGATGATTTCTTCGTGCTAAAGTAACTCAGAAGCTAAACAGTGAACTCTGAATCCCAGAGGTATAACCATTTTTGTTTAGCAGTAATTCTTTTTTTTTGTTTTGTTGTTTTAAATGCACACAGTAAGAGCCAAAGCCCCCACAATTAGTCAAGCATGGATGAAGTCAATCTATTAAAGCAAGCTACTATATATCTACACTATGAAAACAATCAATGCGTGTTCTACTACTTAACTGTGAGTAAAACAGCTAAAAGAAGGGTAAGTTTCAGTTCCGACTAGTGAGCTAGATATTTACTTTCTTCCTTTCTCCTACAATCCCAGTGACGCTTGGATCAGGGAAGGAAGTCTTCAGACACAGGAGGCTCAGTGAAAGCTCTCTTCCAGTGCATTCCCAGACTGCAGACATCTCACATGAGAGTATTCACAGACGCTATTTTATGAGGAGGAGGGTGGGGAGGGTCTGTGCAACATCACTAGAAAGACCAGGGTGTAAAGTTTCAACGAGATTGTTGTGTCAAAAAGGACATTCTTTGCAAAAATACTAGGTATTTGTGGGCTGTTCAACATAACAGTGCTGATTATCGCAGGCTGAAGGTATGTTCACAGCCCAGAGACTGACTGCTCCAGGAGGGAAGGCCAGAAAAGCTTCTTCTCAAGGGATGGCGAGGAATAGAGTGGAAGACTTCTGATGTTTAAAATAAAGCACAGCTTTTAATCACAAAAATACATCAAAAGGAATCAACAGTGGATTTCCATGAAGACAAGAAAGTCTTTCAGATGAACAGGCCCCCCACTATGAACACAGTGTCAACATACTTACACCTTACCACCTCAAAGGAAACACAATTACAGCCATGGTCAAACCACCAATTTGTGTGATAATCACCCACTAAATGTAGCAGACTGACATTTCAAGTGATATAGAGATTTTTTCCTTCAAAATGCTTTCAAAACACTACTTGATCTCCGGTCATCTTCAAAAGACTATCAGCGCATGCTGAGACAACAGCATTAAATGCTAACTAAACTGTTTAAACTGTCTTCACAATTACAAGAGCTGATTATATCTGTGCTAGAAGGGAGTTAAGATTAGTGCACATGTGTATTATCTGAACAAATGCTGTACAGATACTTTGAGAAAAAAACTGTTTGAAGTTTTTCTAGAGATTAGCAAGGGTGAGCTGTGTCACGCTGTGCTCTACTAATCCCTCCTCAAAACTCAAGTCTGCAGATGAGTTTCAAATATCTCTGTGCAGCTTTGAGGAAGGGGTTGACCTGTGTTCCCACAGTGCTCAAAGATTTGACTTTGCACTGACGATTTGCTTCTGTTTTCCTGAACTAATAAACATTGATCAGAGTGGCTAGGGCTTCCCCTTCCCAAAATCTCAATAATCAGACCAGGGAAGCTCACATGGTGCCCTACAAGAAATAGCCGTGTAGATCAAAGTCTGGCTAACTTCCTGCACGAATAACTGAGAATAGCCTTTACCAGAAAGGTATCTATGGAGTTGCATGCTCTGCTTGCGTTCTTCAATAGCATCCTCACACTTGACAATTCCTCTCGTTGAAAGAATTACTGGTCTAAACGTACTCAAGAAAAGCATAAGCCTTCAACATGGAAAACAAAGAACTTGGAGGGAAGACGTTATCAGAGCACTAAAAAAAGATGCTGAATAACCAAGCTGGTGGTACAGGAGGATAACAACTTCGTTAAACACACGTACACTTTAATTGCACAGTTTACTAACCCTCAGGCTTCCACGGCTACCCACAGACATGCGCTCATCTTCATCCGAAGCCTATCAAAAGAAAGTGTAAAGACAAGAAAACAATGAAAAGAACACAAATAACAGTGAAGTAAATGCAGATGGTTTTGATGAGACAGAGGAAAAAAAAAATATATAGGATAAATGCCTTCAAAAAAAAAATTGCATTAAACTCTAAACAGAAAGTAAATGAAATCAATACAGTAACCAAGATCTGCTGTCAAGCATTTTACTACAGGATGAATTACAAGCCTGCTTAGGTCTTCCCTGCTCTATATTTTTGGCTCATAGTCTGAGCAAATGAACTTTAAAGGTTGCAGGCAGGTCATTTCCCACCTCCCACCCCCCCCTCTTTAATCTCAGACATTTGTAAAATTTCCTAGCCCAATTCCTCTGGCTGGGGAGAGTGCAGAGAAGGCATGAAACAGTTTTGTTTTGTTTTCAAATCATTTTTCTTTGGGGGGGTTGCTTTTTCTTTCAAAAAGGGACTACCCTTGTACATGTCTTTAATTTTCTTAATATGAAGTGTCTACCTACAAGGAACAAGCAAAAGTAAATACTAACCGAGGCATTTCTTCGGGCTCTACGGGAATAACGCTCACTGTCTTCCTACCAAGGCAGCAGAGAAAAAACAAAGAATGAAGCGTTGAAAGGACAGATACGCCGGCAGAGCACTTTTAGAAAGACACAGTGAAACTTCAGTAATGTTTAGGAGTCAGGAAGGTTTAAAGCAAATAATGGAAGGTAACACTATGTCAAACTGGGAAAATAAATAAATAAATAAATAAGAACCCCACCAAAACTGTTGCCTTCATTTGTGACCCCAGCCTTGCCCCCCTCCCTTTTAGCCTGCTATAAACTTTCATTAAATCTGCAGAAAACTGTATGCAGTGACTTCTTTATCTATATGTCAAAAACTGATTACACATTCAAGTGCATCTCTCTGCATCTGGGAATCAGTGTACTTACAGTGCTTTTGTAATTAAGCTTTCCAGTTTACAGTCCTTCCAAATAAATCTGAAAAAAATTTTATTTGAAATAATTTGGCAGGGCAATTGTCATTCTAGGGTGCATTCCAGAGAGGCACAGCCTGCCCATTTCCTCCAGGCTAAAAGCATCTGCAGTCTGCGTACCCCCTCTGCAACACACAGCACCGCCACCTTTCACAGGACCAAGATTGCGTTAATACTGCAAACACTGTAAGGTGTATTCTGCTTCAACAGACTGATTTTACACGGAATTTAGAAACAGTGGTAGAGAAGAGGGGGTAAACCCCCCTCCCCCAAACTTTCAAAATTGTAAATTAATGGTTGTCACAGGTGAGCTGATTTCTAAGCAGGCTTGAATCCAGCCATTATAAAGAGCCCATCCAGATTCCCAGCAGGGGATTACTAC
Organism: Struthio camelus; assembly: GCF_040807025.1. Classification (NCBI taxonomy): domain Eukaryota; kingdom Metazoa; phylum Chordata; class Aves; order Struthioniformes; family Struthionidae; genus Struthio; species Struthio camelus. Next base: position 4,572,105 of record NC_090947.1, on the reverse strand, counting down.
TTATGTAGTCCAAGCTCACCAAGTAAGGATTTAAAAGAGACTTAATGGCTCATCTGTGAGAACGGAGCATCTTGGGTGGACGGTTGGTCCCTATGGCAGCAGCCTTTCAAAAGGGCATGGACCAAACCAGCTGTTATGCCGAGTAATCATCCAGGCTCACAAGGAAGTCAGGGACTTTCAAAATTCATCTTCCACACTGAAAGTGAGCTGTTCACATTTTGCCTTTCTCGGCGTCTGCAAGCACCTGAACAGCGCTACTCAGGTTGTAGGGCAAGATTATGAGGCCCAGGAACAACAGTGTTCATCTGGTATCACTGGTAAGCGATTACATAAACTTGTGATTAAATAACAGCTGATTTTTTTTTTTTTTTTTAACAATGAAACAAATCCAGCCCTTTAACAACTCTTCCGTGCTATGCTGTGGTTCTTAAGATGGTCAGAGCCTTCTAAGGGCTAAGTCCATATTTGATAACCACTTCAGTGGCTTAGCAAACGAGAAGGAAGCTGCATTACCAGAAAAGCGAGCATTGCCGGAGTAGTAGTAACAGTGCAGCTGAAGAGGGCTCCCAAACCAGCAGAAAGATAACTGAAGAAGCATGGATAAAACTTGCCCAAAAATTTACTCAAGGCAGGCTTTGAAAAGACTGAGATCATAATAAAATCCACAAGAAATCAAGCAAACTCCTCCTAAGTGGCTTTAACGAGTCTATGTTCCAATCTAATTTTCAAGTGACCACGTGGAAGCAGAGGTTTGTAAAGACAGATAGCTCTAACCAAACCCTTGCAAGTATTTAAGCTGATCAAAACCCACACTTCAGATATAAATGCAGACCGCAAGTATCCTTGCAGCAAGACTGGAATCTACGTTTCCGATTATGTGAAAACACCTGCTTTGTGGGTAAACTACAAAAGTTCACCGTGTAAAAGTTGTTTAACTATGTTGATCAAGGCCTACCATCCATTGCTCGATGTCGCCCCATTTAGTATCCAGACCATAATATTTCTATAGACAGAAAAGGGAAAAAACAGAGTTTAGATGAGAAAGGTGAACAACCGACTGTTTAGACATGCATTGCCAGGTTACAGCCAACACACAGTTTCACACACATGGATTAGACAAACACGCCAGTGAGAAGCTATACACGGTGCCATGGGAGAAGTCGCCTGCAGCCCGTGTCGAACGCGGCACATGCCCCAAGAAGTTTCCTAGCAAAAGGAAAGGAGCGTTCACCCGAGAGGCTGGGGTACTAAAATAGCTTTTTGTTTTCCAGCAATGCAAAAAAAACCCCAGCGCTCTGGGGAAAGGAGTAAAGACTGTAACGAGTCTTGAATTCCTGACCCATTTAAGTCAAGATTCATTATAAGGCATCTGAACACACAACACTCTCAGGATGAAAAACGCTGTCAAATCACATTTACCGTACAGATTTACCAAATTGGGAAGACAAGTTGAATAAACTACAACTAATGTCTGTGCGTTCTTATTCACTGTTTTTGTGACTCCTCAAAGCTCCCTTTTACAGCACAGGACTGCTTTTTGCTTAGATTTCAACCATCTTGACAGTGGTACAGTATCACTAATGGGGACAGTGGAGGATCCTCTAGGACGTGCTTCACCATAGCAGGCTAGACTGGAAAGCTCTTCACGTTTCAGTGCCAAATGTCATACGGTTTCCTGGAAGATTGCCTCTTCTGATCTGTTTCCCCATTCATCTTTTCTGTGCATAAGATGTGCAGCTTCCCACTGAACTTGCATTTCCACCAGACAGCAAAGTGTTCCGAGATTGGCAAGTTTAACAGGACTTTTCTTCCTCCCCAAGCATGCAGTTAAAAGCTAGTCTCAAAAAGTTTGCATTTGTAATGACAACCATAACATTCTGGTTCATATCACTAGGCTAAAAAACAGTAATCTGCAAAAGGAATTCTGGCTTAAGGAAGCATAATATGCATTTTAGAACAATTTAAGTTTTGCACTTCAGGCCTGGTTCATGTGACTGCAGAAAACACAAGACTATACTTGCCTGTTTTCTTAGAGGCTTGAAGAGGCAGCAGTATCAGCAGTCAAAACGTTTAGGTAACAATCAAAAATTGGAAACTTGTTCCAAACTATACTCCGTATTTAGCGCTCATTCAATGGTATTAATGTAATCTGTGTTACTTGCATTCTTAAAAGCCCCACTCAGTATTTATTAATAAACTTGAAGAAACATCTAAGCACTTTCTTTGATATTGTATCAGGTTATTCCCACTTCAGGCTTCTTCCTCATTAAATAACAAGATGATTTTCATCTCAAGATCATTTTCATCGTAATAGCTCTGAAGAGAAGCAAGCCTGTCAAGAAGTAGAATATGCACATCCTGGACAGCCCAGACCGTACAAGTACCTTTAAATGCTGCCAGTTTTGAGGTCAATTTGAGAAAAAGGAGGGACCTCACAGCATTCGGAAAAACATCAGAAACAAGGCTTTCAGCCTAGGAAATTCAAAAGTGGGAAGTAAATTCAGTGCAGGCAGGTTTAAAGAGTCTGTGAACGTGTCTCTAGAACAAGAAAGAGAAAACAACTCGGCAAGATAATTAACCACATCCCTAACTGAGCACAGAAGCATTCCCCTCCCTTTTCCCCACAAAGTACTTCAGTATGGGCTCCAGTATATCTAATATCCCTACACAGTGCCTAGACAAAAGGCACTCGAGTGAAATTTTTCCCTTCAGCCTGCTTGAAAGTAGTGAGCATTGTATTACCAAGCATTAAACGTTCGCTCACAAGTGCTCAGACCAGTTACTTCCAGGCAGGAGCACGACATGTACCACTGCGCTGTAAAATTATGTATTGTTATGTACATCGCATCCTGGCAAGGACCCCTCATCCTTACAACTACAGTCCAGCTGGCCAGGATTGTGCCCGAGAGCAGAACCTGGGAATTATGCTTCACAGTCACTCAGATCAGGTAAAGCTTTATGAGAGGCTTTCTTTCCCCTAAAGAGATATATGTGATTTTCTGATGCTCAAAACCGATTTAAGTAAAAAACAAAGCAAAAAACAAACAAATAAAAACACATTATGAAAACAGAGAGTCCTTTTTCACATGTAGAAAGGACTCAAACATGCTAACAATTTTTTCGACTACACTGCACCTTCTTTTTCCTTCCTTTTGTTTTCTTCACTTTCAGACAAAGCCTTCTGAATGCAGTTTTGCAAAACAGAGATAAGGGGCATCTCTTAAAAGACTTGCACGTTCTCAAACTTTACCTCTTCACAAGTTAAGTTCCACTTAAAATCTTTTCCTCCACCGTTTAAAATTAGATAGCTACAAGCTTAATATTCCCAAAGAAAAATGTTAACAAATGCAATTGCCGTGGGACTATTTTTAATTTATAACCAGCTAAACAGAACATCCCACTTTGGACTGCACTGGTAACATTTGAAGTATCAGATATTTTATCAAATTGACTCCTTCCCATTTCTTCCTCTAATCAACTACTCTCTCTTCTTCCCAAAGAGGCTTTTTTTGAATGAAGGCACAGGTTAAGAGAGGAAATTACGCTCATCCATTCGTTTGGTCTTTAGTTAGATGTCTCTGCCAGCCTCAAGTTCTCTTTTACCCTGAAAAGGGATATCAAAGTTAAATAATTAATGACATTAATACCATTGAGAGAGAATTCCGGATCAGATTTGCTCGCTAAGGGTCAGTGAAACTGCTAGACTTGCAAACTCACTGGGGGACGCTGTGAGGTTAACCCACATTTCTGCTCACCCACGCCAGACCACCAGAAGTAAACAACTGCCTCGTCTCCCACGGGGCTGCATACGTACCAGAAGATTAATTTTAATTAGTTCCCATAAAGGAGACTGATAGCAAGCCTGTTGATCTGTGGGAAGATGTTAATTTGATTCACTCGGTACATAGCCACCCCCACAAATAAAAACAAGAGTAAGATATATTTGTCATCAAATTCACAAAGTCAGGATTAAATACCAGAGCAGATGATTTCAGGAGATATCTTCATATACATACACTCAAGAACAGCATTTCCAAGAAGCACACGCACACGCTGCTAGGTCAAGCTAGTGAAACATGCAGTTAAGGCTACCGGACTGCCAGAACAAAGCAAAACACGCTTTGGGTTTAGAGCACATTTATCATTCAGCAAGCAATAAAAATCTTGTGGGGGGGGGGGAAGGGGGGAAATCATTCGATAAGGTGCAAAACAGCAGGCTTAAAGAAACATGCTTCTTCCCTCCCTGCAAAAAAACCTATCGAAAGCTATTCTCTTTCTAGGTACGACACAGTGCACATGCTGGAAAGTAGAGAATAGCTAAACATCACAGAAGAACCATTTTCTGCAAATTTCTGCTGTTTCACAGCAAGTGACCTCGAGGACAGCTGTTGATACCACCATCATCGTTATCATTTAGAACCGTGAGCAGGTAATTGGGGAGGTGAGGGGAGAAGAGATCATGGTTTTAAACTGAGGGGAAGAGAGTATTAATCTAACAACATAAAAGCATTTTTGAACGTTTAGGTCTCATTGGAAGAAAGGCAATAGAGTGTATTTATCGTACGAGTACAAAGTCATTGCATCCCCAATTTACTCCAGGGACTTTTTAAACGTACAAAGTCACCTGAACGTCACCCCTCCCGGTGGCATCCGTTAGATGCGCGCCCAGCCTGAAACACTGTCGGCAGCACCCTTGGCCTTCCCCACGCAAACCACCGTACGGTTCCTAACGACACGCCGAGTCACCGTACGCTCTCATACGATGCCTCGTTTGCCAAATTACTCTTTTGCTCGTTCCTCGCCAGACAGTCTGCAGAAGAGATTACATTAAGTGCCTGACTAGACACGTTTCGCATGGGTCACCTTCCCCACTCCCCTTTATTATCCACCCCACAAGACTATGGGAGGGGAGGAGGGGAATGATATGGAAATACAAAGCCTGCTGTGCATCTTCCTTACTTAAGAGGGTTTTTCCGAAATGCTATCGGGACTTACAGTGTGGGGGGGAGGGAAAAAAAAAACCACACACATGCAAACGAGGAAGACAGACCGAGCCCTACCTTCTGAACTTGATAGATCTACAGGAAAAAGGGAAAGGAAAGAAACAAGGAAACAAAAGCTAGCATGAATGAATAAATAGCAAAGCAGTATTATGAAACCGATTATAAAGGGAAAGAGTCATTTATACAGAATATACAGTGACACATGAATACAAAAAACAATTCACATTAAAAACCCCTGCAAAGTCAGGTAAAATGAAAGCAGCATTCGCATCCCAGGCCTCCGCGGCTAGCTAAAACGCAACGTTCCTGTTTATATACCCACTTGGCATTTTGAGCTCCATGCAACTTTCATTTCCAAGACTTCACACCGGCCAGGAGAATAATCCTGCTGTAAGCTAAGACCACTTGCCTTTCCCATCCCCCTCCTGAAAAGTAATAGATGCCCAAATATTCACCTGCAACGACAGTTTGCTTTTATTGTTATGGTAGATGCACAACAGCTTTAACTATGGAAAAATCTTTCCTTCTGTGCAGGACAGAAATTGTCCTGAACAGACCAAGCAGTCACCGAAAGCATTGGCACTCTCCGTCTCTCACCGCCTAGGAAAGCGCCAGCCTGCTGAAACGTTCTGAACGTTTCCGTGCCCGTATATCGTAAGTGGTAGCAGCAGCATTAAAACATGCTCTTTGCGGGTTGCTTTTTCAATTTTTAATAGTTTCTAGTGACCCTTGCACCATTTGCGGACACTAATGAACACGCTGCTGCCTCTAAAAAACTGTTGCCGTCTCATACCGTTTTAGCAGTACACAGCCTTATCGCCCATCTCCCCAGACACGCGCTGCTGCTGAACAAATATCGACGCTAACCCTCCGCTCTAGGAGTGCAACCCAGGGGGAACAGCAGGTTGCTCTGACTGCAACCCTTGGGCTGGTCAGAAGAAGGCAGGGTGGTCAGCCCCCTAGGTTTGGGGAGATTTGGAGGATCCTTGCTTTCCATTGCTCTTCTGGGACCTTCCAGGCCAACGCAGATCCTAACTCCTAGCAATAAGTCAGACTCCTTTCCACTCCTGCCTTTACGACCAATTCAGGCTCCCCGATTTGGGAAGGGCAACTGCAGAGTCCTACTCAACGTCTCAGAAGTATTCATTCCTATTCCTACAAGCGCACAGGGGATAACTGAGACCCACATTTAAAACCAGCATTCCCACACAACTAATCACCTCGCTTATCTCACCAAGAAAGCCTCCAAGAGGAAAATGAATTTAAGCTTCCCGCAGCTTCCAAGGTGTCTGCAGACTCTGATTTTGCCTGCTCTCTTGTACACGCAGAGTGCCTTTTACCCATACACAGAAGCCAGACACCACTGCATTTTAGATGTGGCAGCTACTAGCTGGCTGTTTACCTTTGAGTTTTCACTTCTCCATGCCGTTGTTTCATCCATAATCTGCTTGTTTGCAAATGCTTCTTACTAGGGCTGGATAATATGCAAGGGCAAGTTTTGGGGCAGACCGGAAACATTTGCATGCAGGTGCTTTCTGATAGTTGTTGCACAGCTTAGAGATAACAGTTTGGCACAGCTGGTATTCCCCTTGGGTACAGTCAAAGCAAGACGGAAGAGGTCTTGTGCTCTGGACTGATTGCCTGTGGCTAGGATAACAGCACGGCCCTTGTCTAGGGCCGGACACCACGGCGGGTGGTGGTGATGGGCGCTGGCAAAGCCAAGTGGGCCACGGCAACTCTTCCAGCATTTGATAAAAACTGGCATTTTTGATCAGCCATTAGCATTAGCTAACAAGCTTTGCAACAGCTCTGCTCTGAAGTGTTTGATTTCTTCTCTGGTCAGTGTACTGTCCTTGTTGCACAGCATGTAACGGCAGCAATAAACTTCTCAACAGTAATGGCTATTGCAGGTATGGCCCCCTGCAAAGAGCTTAACGGAGTCAATAGACTTCTAAGCCAGCAAATGTCTTCAGCAGCACTCTCCTGTATCGTGCTATCACCAAAAAATGTGTTTTGTCCACTCTATTAGTGGCAGACTGCTTTCCTGGTTTCTACACCACACGAAGCTCCCTACAAAAGTAGTTTTGCACAGAAATAACTTAAAAACTGGACAGAACAAGCTAGTTAAGCACAGTTAGGTGGCAGCAGAAGGCAGAAATTCAAAGTCTACTGAATACAGCTACACCTTCAACGCTGCCCCTCTCTGAGTCTTCCTATGCACTTTCACACTAGGCACGTAAGACAGACACAGACTACGCTTCATGCACTCAATTTCTTCCCTGGGTACGCGTGCACCAAGTCTCGTAAGCAGTCTCTTCCCTCCTGCCCAAAGCGCTAGACTCCTGGTTTCCCGGCCCTGCCAGATTCAGACAACCACCAGCGCTAGCTGTGCCAGGGCAGACTTGTGGACACTGAGGCCAAGCAAGGGAAGAAAGTGGCCTGCGTCGCAATCAGCAGGGCCCTTAAGGACATCAGGAGTGTTTTTGCAAGCCCTTTGCCCACGTTAACTTGATTTTAGTTCACTTACATGGACAACCTCAAAGAACAGAGAAAAAACCCACTGCAGAAAATACTGGTAACGTGTTTTACTCTGAATATGAATCCAAAGGAGGAACAGGAGTATGTGCAAATAAGCAGGCTCGTAAAGGATGAATTTAAAAGACAGCAAAGGGAAGTTCTTTGCATTATGCTCTTAAAGTCAGAATTGAAGATGAAGTGGGAAGACGAGCACAACGCGCTTGCCTTTAACTAGAAGTACAAGCGCATCTGCTGGGTGAACTGGCATGTTAGACTCTTTTTCCGCAGATTAAAGAGTGGGAGAAGAATATTCTCTTTTCACTTCAGGCTTAATATCAGTTTAAACAGTGGTCTCTGAGTGTGCATTCTTGAAGAGACATTTAAAATCTCGCCAGCAGAACACGCAGAAAGTACTCCTACATAAAACCTTCGTGACAATTACCCCTAATGCTGCAGCTTTTAAGTGTCTTGAAACATTACTGAAAAATCTTTGTTTAAAGAAAAGGCTTTAATATATTTTATGCCAAGCTTCTAGGGGAAAAAAAACCATACATAGAAAAAATATTTTTCTCTCCATTTTACCTTGTAACTCCTAGAGTGAGCAATTTACTACTCAAAAATTGAGCCAACTCTGGATTTGCTCTGCTGTATTAATTAAAACTAAATATCTGTACAACCATTTATCTCAGTACCAAACAACTGTAAAGTGCGTAGTAAATGGACTGACCTTAAGACTCTGCAATTGCAAGTCAAGACCATGACAGTGCAGTATGGGAAAAGGCAGGGTTCATCACTGCTATAACTCCCAGCAGCTGGGTACCAGTAGTAGGGAGATGGGCCAGGAAGCACCATCTCTTACAATTGCCCTTTCAATGGAGGAAGTACACTGGCGTTTGCTTCACCAGAGCTCTCCTGTGCTGACCTACCATGCACCGAAGGATGCTAAAAAGCCTACAGAGAGTTCCAGTTTGATCCTTTACATCTTTGGTGCATCAATCTTCAACAACAACGCAGCAGCATAGAAGGAGAAGCCAGAAATATTCAAGTAGTTATGTTTATACCTCGATAAGACCTGTGCCGTAGAGAGTGAGACTGACCATTACCCTTATCTTCATAGATCAGCATGTCACAGACCCCGATTCTTGCACTCATTTCCTTTCTTGAGCTTCAGAGGACATGATTCATTTACCTCCCTTCCCTTCCTAATAAACCGCTATTTGTGCTCTGCTGCTTACCCTCCTCTCCCTACAAACACATGCACATGCTTACCTTCTTTCTGCTGCCTGCCACGAGACGATACCGAGTGGTGAGGTGGTACCACCTCTCAAAGCCACCTGGAATCCCGCTGAACAACAGCTAACAGCAACAGCCTTCTACAGCTGGCAGGGTAATTCAGAGTGTTTGCTTTCAAAAGTGCTCCTATTTCTGCTAATAATCGGCTATAGCAGTACATCGTTTCACATGAACATTTTCCATGAGAATTCTTAGATAATCTTACATTTCAGAGCAAAAATAAATGTACTCAATCTACCACTTGGAGCATGCTCACTATCATCTGCAATCCGGTTGCCTGTGATGAGCTCCGAATCGTATGCCCCTTTTGAAAGGAAAGGAACTGAATAATAACGTGGCTGAAGGTGCATTCAATTTTCAGTTTTCAAAAGAAAGACTCAACTATGCAGCAATTCCTGTGCTTTTCAGTTATGTGCGCTACACTAAATTTCTGCCAAAACAGGAGGCGCTTGGTACTGGATCATGTACTGCCCACCGCTTACTGATGAGCTTTACTACACAGTTGTGACTAATCTTTGGTGCAGTCTTCACACATTTATAGCCTACACAATACAGAACATGACATTTTAATAGTTTTCTAATAAAAGCACTGCTCGTGCTGCATACAAAAATATTCACAGGATAGAAAACCAAAATTTCACCCATCCTGTGCTTTTTTTGCTGGAATTTCTTTTGTAATAGCAAGTAAAATATTAGTTAAGTCATATACGTAAACTCATGATGCAAAATTTACACAATTATTTTAAGATGAGGAAAATGAAGCCCAGGATTAAGAAACTTCTGTAATGCTAGATGGTGGACAATTTCCAGTCACCAAATCCAAATCATTAAACCACTTGGCTGCCAGTGAGAGCTATACTGCCATGTTTATAGCTTGTAATGGTAACATCTGGAAACTTTTAACCTAGATCAACAATATATATATTCTCAAGTGATCCATGCTGCACAAGCAGCCTGTCAGAGCATGTACATTGCTTTAAACATGAACAAGTACATGCACATGCAATAAATTTATTTATTGCTTTTTAACTCCTGCAACTGGCTCTAAAAAGCCTTCTGAAGCAATAAAGTGAGCGCTTCAAAGCCTGGTTATTCAGCATGGCAGTTGTGTGAAATGTGCTATTTATTACTCCAAAAAGTTTGCGAAGAAAAGTGAAAATGGCAGGCAACAAGCTGTACAGACACCAGTATCACAGTAGGTTCTCCTCCAAAGATGGGGTAGATGCCAAATCTCTTGCACTGATTGCTACTTGGAATATTTTTCACTTAGGTTTTCTTTCCACGTTTGCAAGATACTTGTGGCAATGGAAAGCTCGTTGCAGCCGTCCTCACTAGCTCTGCCTTGCATCTGGAGGCTGAGATTAAGGTATCTGAAAAGTTTTCAGGATGACCAAGCTTGCAAAACATTAAATAAACGTATAGCCACATTTCATAATTCACGGGAAGAAGTTATGTAACAGATTACAATACTTGTTCAGGTTAGCTTGCACTGAATTTGGTATTTTAGAATGACACTTTGTACCATTCAATTCCTATTTATACAAAAAGATCTTCCCAAATTCTCAGTTCACTAGTTCTTCAATTATCATCTGCAGGAGCACACACACAATCTTTTCAAGAGTTAGCTTCCACAGCCAAATTTCCATTTAATAGGAAAGTGGAAATTTCTTTGCAGCGTCAGTTGTTAATCTCTGAAGGTAAGGGGTCGTCAGGTGCATTAAAGCCATCTAAAATTAGATGGCACCACTGTCAGCTGCCACGGCACCCATATTTAGTTTGCTGCCCAAATACCTATGGCATCATTTTTGTTTGCCATGGATCTTTCCAAGGCTGCTAGACAAATCCCATCGCTCCAGCTGTAGGCGCAGCAGGAAGCTCGAAAGGACCAATGCTTTTCAGCAGTCCGGGCCTTTCGACTGTGGCCTAGATTACAAAAAAACACCGTTCAAGAAGGATTTGTAGAATAACAAGCCCCCTCTCTTCCACCAGCATCATACTTGCTAGCAATGCTCCCAGCAGCTGTTATTTCTGGTGTGTTTGAAGGTACCTCTAACCTTGCTGGGGCTACAGTGTGTTAAGACACATTCAAGCATGCCTCAACTAGATAAGATGCTCCAAGCACAAAGCTCAGTCTGGGCAAACTGCCCAAGTACTGCTCCTGTTCCTGGCTGAGTATTGCAGCCTGCACCAGCACTAGTCTGCTCCCAGAACCTGATTTGCTGTTTAAAAGCTAAACTGGATTTCTCTCTCCACCTGAAATCAGACATGTATATTTATTCTTTCCTTTTATTTTTCCCCCTTAATTTCCTTTATTCTTCCCCTCCCTTCAAAATTTATTTTGTTTCCAGAAAGTAACTTAGGATTGCTATTGGCCCTGTTCTGCATGTAATGAATCAGCAGAGTAGGTATATCAACAAAAGCAAGTTTTAAACCCTTCTGGTTCTCATCACTGGTTCAGTCACCTCTACCAACTTGTGCTTGTAGCTACATTCTTTCAGACTCCTTTCAGCTTCTAAAACTCGAACACAAGTGATGATCTCAGTTTCTTGGTGCGGAGGGAAGGACATTTAGTACAGGTCCTATTTGTCAAACGCAACAGGAGAACAAGCCTTTTTGGTCTTTAAGATCATTGAAGTTCATTCCTTCACTGGAAGCCTCTAATATCCTACACACTGACATACAGAGGCACATTAATTTTGCTGATAGTATAAAGCAGATAGCTATTCCAAGATACAGGAGAGACTACACTAGGGATTTAACTCAAATACTTTGGGAAAGGCAAGGTTTTGCCAAGTTCAATTTCTGTCGTTACTTCTGCCAACAGCAGATCATCACTTTTAGGAACAGGACTGACCACAGTGCCAGCTTCGTGGCACAAAGCAAAACTATTTGCAAGTAAAGAGTTACAGAAGCGCCAAGACTCTTCCATATTCACTAGGAGATTTCTCATGAAGTGCTAGGAACTCACCCCCCCCCCCAGCACCCCCCCAGTGCACATACAAGTTGCATATCTCAAAGTTTAATATTAAACCAACGATTACAAACTAACCATCTGTGTTCGTTGTGAATAATTACACTGGGTTCACCGAGATAAAATTATCACCACAGTCCCTCTTCTTTCAGGCCATTTCATATCCTATAATCAACTAACCGAGCGACACTAGCTCCATGCAGACTATTAATGTTTCAGCAATACAAAGATTGACCCTCTGTCCCAGGATCTTGGATTACATTCAAGGAACAAGATGGTCAAAAGACCTCCCCAAAAGCTTTGAACATACCTCTTTTTGCTGTCTCTCAAGTTCTTTCATTCGGATCTCCCGTGCCTCCGCCCGCGCCGCTCGCTTCGCTGCGAGCCTCGCTTCAGCCTGCAAAGGGGAACACGACAATGAAACGAAAGCCAGACGATTCAACGGGAAGCAGGGCACGAAATAAGGTGACTAGGCTCGGCAAGACTGTAAACAGGTCCGTAGGAGTTGATTCCCTATTGCAAGTAAAGGCCCTGCCTTCCATAATTTGTTATGCTTCACAGGCAGGTAATACACCCTCATGTAGGCACTACCCTCAGTTAGCAGCTGCGTTTAAGAGTGCTCTGTGGATTGGTTTGTTCAGCGTTTTTTTTTTTTTAATTACTATTTGCATGGAGAGAAAGGAAACACTCGTCTTGAGAAAACACCTTTATTTATTTATTGAGAGAGACAGGTTTTGCTTGTTTTTCTTCCTCCTTTTGCAGTGCATATTACTTTCCATTGAGGAATTCATCTGACCAAAAGCAAACGCATTATGTACCTTTTTTCCCAGCAGCTGACACGGTGCACGCACGAACACAGCGTTTAGACGCGCAGCGCTGTTCAGCCCGACTACGCACAGTTAAGCCTGAAATGACTGGGGCGATGGAGGAGGAAACCAGAGAAAATGCACCGGCTGGACTGAAGCGGCCAAACGTTGTTATTCAAGTCCAAACTTCGCTACAGTGGAAATCTGCCAAGAACGGGCCTCTCGTGACATCTACAGTGCTTCCTCATTTCCACAGGGTTAGACATGCCAAAACATGCTTTAAAGTAACATTTTTAATACCCTGCTTTTAATGCCAGGCAAAAAAAACAGAAAGCGTTGAACAGAAAACGAAAAGGTAGTGCAGACTCGATACTGCGCTGATCGAGAGCAGTTCACCCAGCGCGATTAAGAATAGCTCTAATTAGTCACTCTGGGATTGCACCGAACTCCTCCATTCCTAAAGCTGTTTACTGTAAGTGAAATAGCCAATTCAACAGGAAAAACTACCACGATATTAAGGTCGAGCACACCGGGAATCAGAACATCAGCTTGTTCCTTAGCTCAGGATGGTGAAACAGGAGGAAAACTGCAAAACGATGCTGTTCCTTTCTCCCCTAAGTATATTCACCGCTCAAACTGGAAGGAAAAGAGGCTGCAACCCCCCCCCCCCCCCCAAAAAAAAAAAGAAAAAACCAAACATAACAAACCAAAAGACCCCTGCACATACACACACACACAAATCCCAAACCAACCCCCCAACATTGATGTCCTTCAGTTATCAAAATTCTCCTCCGTTTAGTTCCATCGCCCCTAAAATTTAACTGCTTTGCAGGCAGATTCATTTTGATGGCTATTTCAGCTCCCTACTGGGCAAATACAATACATTTAAAGGAACCAAGTTTAATTCTCACAGCACAGATGGCTTCAGCTTTAGAAATTACTTGCAACAACCGAAAGCCTTCTAGAGAAGGTAAAATGCCCACGGCAGAAAGAGCAAGGCGACTGTGCTGGTTTTATATAGAGTGACGATTTCTTTTTATTTCACTGTTTGAATTTCAAGATAACTGGCTCTGCCTTGGAAAGACACTGCAAAATACACCTGCACTCTTGTACCTCTATGAGACCTCCACTTCAGGGCCTGGAAACATTCAGCTTCCGTCATCTCCGAGTGCTGTTATTTCTAGAGCCAAGTGACGGCATGGCCAGCCTTGAACGTAAAAAGGCACGTATTATCACAAACATTTTTAAGTGACTGTGGATTAAACAGCACTTGCCAACCTGGAAGAGAGTTTGTCCAAATACCACAGCCCTGCCACTGGACAAATATTAGTCAGAAACCTTGCCAAGCAGTATTATAATTTACCCGCAATGTTTGAAATCTTTTTAAGGCACCCACTGTATAAACACGCTATAAGATGTCCTTTGGAAAGGACTTTTTTACCCTACGCTCAAGAAATCACAGTATTTCTGTGAGCATTGGATTGACTTTATTACATTAGCCAGTTCTGTTTATCTGAAAATAAATTTAAATACCTCGGAAAACACTATAGTAAATCCATCTTACAGAAGGTACCACTGTAAATACAAGGATAAGGACTACTCTGCACTATTCATCGCAGGAAGCTGTGAGATGATTTGTATGATACGAAATACCAGCAACCTACAGCACTGCTGCATGCACTCTATTGCACTCTACGGAAGAGTAAGTTGCTCCTAGGACTCCAGCTTATTAAAGTACTTTTTGGGACACAGAGACACAGAACAGGAGATACAGCTTTAAACAATATGTTTGACTTCTTACAATTTAGAGAAGCGTTTATGCACACTGAGACACAAACGGTAGATCTTAAGAAACCGCATGAAACGGAAAAGAGTAAGCTCTCCTGCCTCTGTAGATATATTTGAAAATTGTGCTAGAGTACACTAAAAAGCCCAGGACTGAGTTGGGCAAAGGCAAGAATAACATCAATGCAAATTAGCAGCTGCATTTTTCCCATAAGGAAAACAAAGAACTCCGAAATCTCCATAAGCAAAAAAAACCTGAGCAATACATAACTCTCTTATAATTTCCCTCCTGCCAGAAGAGACAGAAACAAGTTTAGTTGGGTACTAAAATTATTGTAGATATCTTTATGAATTTCAATAACTGGTTGAGCGCTAGATGCCCATATGCAGATACTGTGCTTAACACACACACATATACATTACCCCTTCTGTTTTCCCTGTATTACAAGGACCAGAAGATTCAGATGCTTTCTAGCTGTGTCACAGAACCGTATGCTCTCCAGAGGAAACACAACAATGCAATGAAGCAACGTGAAAAATGAAATAAATGTTTTGCAAATTCTGCCAGATCCTCCTTGAAAAGAAGGCTCACCAGTTCCCTAGATACCATTACCAACTGCAATAAATTAAATTTCTGTGTGGAACACCATAGTAAATGACCTTACCTACATATGATAACAACATTTCAGTCCTAAGCGACACATTTGTACCTGCCCACCCAAGGGCTGTCTCTGAGTTACTCTGTTTCAGCTTTGCAGTCCTCCACCTGCTCATGTCAAGTCAATTTTGACTCCTCTAAGTCATGCAAGAGTAAAAATATATTTTTGCTTAGTATCTTTCACTAACAGTGGTTTGCATCCTGGAACCAGTACGCTTTTTCCTTTCACGGCCATATGGCTCCTTAGCATTGAATATCTGTAAGTATAAACGAGATCAATACACTCCAGATCCTTGAAAATAGCTTTTAAACTTTTTAAGGTAACAAATTCCACAATTAGCACGTGTCATACAGGTACCTTTGCAAGAAGTCAACACAACGTTACTCCATCCAGAACATTAGTACTTTAAAATAACTCATTTTTAACGCAACAAAGCAAAGAATCACAGAACCATTCAGGCTGGAAGGGCCTTCGGGAGTCTCTAGTCCAATCTCCTGCCCTAAACAGGGTCAACCATCCAGTCCAGACCACGTTTCTCAGGGCTTTGTTCAGTCAGGTCTTGAAAACCTCCAAGGTTGAAGGTGGCTATTAGTTACTACCTTAATGTCCAGTATTTTGAATTGAATGCTACAAATACATTGGCTGTTACATTTTTAAACACGCTCAGGACAGTGCCTGGGTACTATCCAGAAGCCTGCACTACTATTTTTATCAGGGTTTCCGACAGAGACACCAACTCCTTTGTGCTAGACAAAGCTAGTTTTTAAGAAACAGGTCATCCTTCCCTAACAAGTTTTCAAATCAGCAGTAAAATGAGACTACATGTGACTACAAACACGCAAGGAGAACAAGTTCTCAGTGGAGCGATACGATCAATACAATAAGCAACAGCCTCTACCTACATGGCAGTACCCATATCATTAAGATGACGATTAAGCATGAACCAAATATTTCCAAATAAAACGTATTCTGTTTCCTCAGGTGAGACTGGTTAAGAAAGACTTTTCAACGCATTCTTACTCAACATACTTCCCACTTTGACACTTCTGCTCTGGAGCAAATGCATCAATTTAAGAAACAGTATGTATCCTCCCCTCAGAACTTAGGGATAAGTAACAGCTCCAGAAAATTCACAGGAACCCAGGAAAGCCATTATCTGAAAAAGAGCAAAAATAGACACACAGCTGCACAAGGTAATTATCTTACCTCGACGTTTAAAACTCCTGTTCAGCTGAAGCTCCACGCAAGCCTCTGGAGAGCCTTCAAGAAGGTACTCTGCTATAGTCAGGCTGGTCATTAAATGAACAAGGCAAGTTCTTCATAACCCGGTTTTACCATGCTTTAATTGATAGTGTCACTTAATTAGAAGGAGCAGCTTTGGTGACAAACCAGGTATCACTCATGAGATCAGAGAAATTCCAGGAAACAGCGATCCAGGGAGGGATTCATCTAGCACTTTAAATTGTGCAGGCTGTTACAGAAGTCACACGAAAAGCCTAGTACCAACTCAAATATCCAGTAAATCCCACAGCAAAATGAGAAGTCAAATAGGAACTGTTCCACACAGATTTTAACTGCACAAAAGCACAGCTCCTCTACTGAGAGGAGTAAGTACCACAACAGCAAGCCAAATGCCACAGACAATCGAAGAATCGTAACGCGATGTTTTGTCTACAGGCTTTTAGACAAGACTGTCGGATTTATTAAGGAGCCCTTCCTCAAAAGCAGGGGCATGACTAAACTCGTCTGAGTTCTTCCAAACCACGCTCTTGGGAAGTCTTCGGCTCTATTTTCACATTAACAGTTCTGTGCTATAAATATCTTGATTTCTTGCACAGTCTTGCAACTTGAATTTCACATTTCTCTCGTCACTGACTAAATCAAAACAGGCTTTGCCTGAATGAATTTGGCCTTTCTCCAGTGCAAGCAGATAAACTTGTCAAAGACCAGCCCCAAGTCACCTTTAAGGGAGGTGGCGGACACAGATAGACACTCTTATCCTGCAAGAGACCCAACGCTGCTGAAGGTAACCACCACCAGTAAATTCATATAGACTTTTACAGTTCAGACTGAAAAAGCTAAAATGCAAGTCTCAAGGCTGCCAAATTAACTATTCAAAAGATTCGAAATGAAAAAAAAATTATCACTAAAATTGAAACATGAAGAAATCTAAAAACCACCTAAAATTCAGCAGCGACTCAGTGAGTAATATAGGCCTCAATCAAAAGTGACAGATCACTGGCAAAAACATAAGAATAAAATATGAGGCCTAACTGCAATCATTAAAAAGCTTCTGTAACTTCCCTTTTAGGAAGTATTGCTCATCTGACAAGGAGAGCTGGCAGCTTCAGCTTTATCGCGCACATCGCACAGAAAAATCCTACCGAGGCTCTGCAAAGCCCCATGGGCAAACCAAGAGGAGAAGGCAACCGCACTGCCGAGAACACCACGGAAACAAGCACCAGCTGAAAAAAAGTTGCCTTTAAGTTGCCTAAATACTCCAAACCATATACCCTGCAGCATTTTTGTCATTTGCTGCAATTACCCAGAAAAACGTGTAGCCGCTGAGCCCCAAACTAAATACACGGCTGCACTATAAAAAGCTTGCTGCTTCTGTTGGCCCATCAGCTCTGCACTCAATACCCCTGTTTCATAGCCAGCTTACTTGTAAAATAAATTCAACTCTGAACAGGCAAAAACTAAGCACCCGTTGACCTGGTTCATTACTGTAGTACAGCTGCATCTGAAAAAGCCAGGTATTTTATGTTAGCTGGAAAAGGCAAGAAGCATCTCCTCCTCCCATCTGCAATACGGGGCAGCAGGGAGAAATGGAAGAAGGATCTCTACAGTCACTCAGGAGTTACTCCCCCACCCACCCTTTTTAAATACCCTTCATCAAGCACAAGCAAGGCCTGTTTGCACCCAGAGCCAACATTGCTGGGGCCGACGTATAATAGACAAAGAATACGGAAATCAGGATTTCCTGGCCCAGAGCACAGCGTCCTCTCTGAGCACGGGGAAGCCGCACATTAATTATCCTGTTGATGAGAGAATTATTGAGGTGCCTTGACTAGGTGACACACATCCTGAAGGTGTGCATTCGCAGAGCTTTTCCTCCCCGAAACGTCCAAGAGTTCATTGTTAAACTGGAAGCCCCAAGAAACAGCCAACAAAGGCAGGAAATTAGGCTGCTTTTTTTTGAGCGGCGAGAAATGACTACCTTGACATAGCTGTATTTGTGAGTTTTCAATCTCTAAGTAGTACCCCTTAATGCAAGATGTAGTCAAAGTAACCGGCTTCTAAGACTAATAGTGAAAAGTAGTAATCACCCGTTTTTTGTGGAGGACTGAAACGATATTTTGCCGATGCAAGCCATGCTCAGAAAGCCCTCTGCTTGCATTATCACAACGATTAAGAGACACGCCTGCCCAACTAAATTATACCTGCAAACTGCAATTCTCTGAGAACTATTCTCACACCAATTTAAACTTGTTGCCAATACGCTTAAGATGCGGCTGGCAACTCACTTTTGGTGTAAGCGTAATTTTTCCATGACCGACATTGTCCCAATCCATAGCCTGCACGAAAAGGCTTTTTCCTCAAGTGTTAAGCTAGTCTTCGTTCCACTTCCTTAAGTTACCCTTCGTCAGCCAAAAGAAATCTGATAACGTTTGTTGTACTCGTTACCAGTTTAAAACTTCTTTAAACAAGCAGCGCCTGATTTGCAGTATTCCTATGACCCAGCAGGCCAACGCCTCTGTCACGAAAAGCTACTAACAAATCACTCGGCTTTTCTCTATCTTGTTTCCATGTGAAAATGGCCAATTTACATCAGCGAGTACCAGGAGACTGAGGGGAGTTGTCCTGCGCTCCTCGGCAGTGAAACAAGATGGTCTATCAGCGACATTGATGTTTAGAGGTCAGACTAGCCTATTTACACCAGCCAATGTTTTTTGCATCGGAGTCTCATGAAACAAACACAGGAGGAAAACAAGCACCTCACAGATAGCAAGCTGTTTCAACTCAGGCACAGAGTTTTAAAAAAAAAAAAAAATTGTTAAGCAGTTTTTAAAATATCTTGAAATTAAGATGCATTTAAAGCCACTCTGTCAGTCATGAATATTGCCAAACGCTATGAAGTTTACTTTGTTTGGATTTTTAAGGGTATTAAGTTTCCTGAAAGACAGATTCAGAAGTATTTCATAGTTATTTATTCTAATGGTAGAAGAAATATTTAAGGTTATCCAGGGAATAAGACTAACAACCTATTGCTAAGGAGTTAGCAAGGCTACAGGTTAACTCAGTTTATAATGCTTCATAAACATCACGGAAAATAAAGAGACCTGCCCTTACTGAGGAATAAGCACACTTTGCACCACTTGCTCATAGGGCAATCTGCCCATGAATCACGCGGGCATCGGTCAGTCCACATCCTGCATAGCTCTCACCTCTCTCCTAGACGCATACGACGTCAAAGGGCAGCACGTACACGAAAGTTAACCTACGACTTTTCTACCTATAAAGGTAAGGATTCCCTTCTAATAAGCATGCACCAGTGTCACGATTTAGACAGACAAGCCCATTACGGGCTGGTCTGACAGCTTCCATCTCATTCACAGGGTGACAACGGCAAAGCGGGAGAGTGACAGCTCACGTCAGCAGCCGAGTAATCCATCCGTTACAGCTTTATGGATGCGCTGTTTCGAAACTTCTGCTTAGAAAACACGAAACAAATTCAGCTGGCATGTCCGCTCCCATGCCAAATGGCGTAGTAAGTAGTTTAGATTTTATTATCTCGTTTTTAAAGGGAGGTCTGAGAGGCTTGCAAGCATTTTGAAGAATTTAGCTACTTTATGCAACTGTCAGTCAGCGACAGCAGTAATATTTTGCTAATACCACCAGTGCCGAGCTGCTGTAAATTAAGCACTACGTCCAAAATGAAACTAAATTCTCAGACCGTTCCAAATATTCCAAAACAAACTACACAAAACTAAAAACGCCCACCAAAGTCAGAACTGCCGCACACACGACGTGCCTACAACCCTTACTTTTGAAGTCAGGCTGCAAAGGCATGTCCAGCTGTACAACGCGCAGCGAAAAAATACAGCAGAGCGTAGCAGTTTGATAAATACTCAAGCACTTTAGCACACACAAGCGCTACGGGCTGTCTTTCAAGGACTTCTATAAAGTGGATCGGAAAAATACATAGGGGGAACTAAAGACACTGTCCCTATTCAGGGGAAAAAAATAAATCTTTATATTTCACACATGCAAATTCACGGCAAATGTACACAACCGAGGGCATGACTTAACTAAACATCATGAGACCTGATGAAAGACTGCACAGCCAGGGAAGCACGAGGTTAATACAAACGTTTCCACGATCAATCACTGTTTTAACTTCTGAAGATGGGGCAAGCAAGAGGAGCTCTGGAGCAGCAGATCGCTCCCGCCTCCCTCCCCTCGCCTTACCAGTTTCTGCGCTTCTGGGCTCAAGCAGTCCGCTTCCGCCTGCATGGCTGCAGCCTGCCCTTCGCACGAGAAAGGAAACAAAAAAATGAGCCGTGTCACTAACTGCTAGATTTCTGCTTTCCTTTGCTTAGCATCCCAGGAAAACCGTTCCGGTCCAACTGTTCGCACTCGTCCGCACGTTAAGACACTCATGGGCTTTTCTCCCGAGTGGGAGGCAGCTCAGCGAGGCTGGGGGAGTGGTCATGCCGCAGGTGACACAGCTCGGCCGCCCTGTCTCCCGCCCAGAAAAAGTCCAGATAAGCAGACTTTCTCCAGCAAAGCTTGCAGTTCCTGACAAGTTTCTAACCACTCTCGTTTGCTCCAGCTCACTTCCATGCACCTAGGGAACACGCACCAGGACTCAGGCTCGCAGCACCCCGTCTGCGAGCGACGGCAGCTCCGAGGCAGCCAAGGGGCATCTCTTAGAGATGCTGCATGTGGCCACGCACGCAGCCAGATTTGTGGCTCTTCTCTAAGCACTGCACATGCAAGCAATAGCCAGTAACAGATCTGTTCAAATTTTCCTGTTTGCATTACCAACATTTCCACCCATTACCTGCAGGTTTAAGCTATCAGCTTCTGAGCAGATGCTCATATGTATGCACGCAATCAGCCTTTGCATTATCATCTTTAAGATCTCTCTCACACACACACACAAACAGCAGTAGAACTGAGCACGTTTAATCCTTTTCTTTCTACGGTTATTTAGCAGACTTGCTACTGCTTCCATTAGTTGTTATTCTAAAAATCAATACCAGACCCATGCTGGTTTTGGGAAGTAGCTTCTCATGTCATTATTAGCATAGCAGCAATGAATTTCTCTTAAACAGTTCATATCCGAGAAAGCAATTTTGAGACTGGCTTCAAAGCTTTCTAGACTCACACCTTTCTTTCTGTACCGGAGGGAGAAAAACAACACTAGCAACAGCCGCACAATTCTCTACCTAGTATATGCCCACCTGCCAGGTACAATATCCAAGCCACTTCTCCGAGTGTACTGGAAGATAACGTTCAGCAACACTTGAACAGATGTTTGTAGGTATTCACACAACCGGCATTTGCATCTCAGAAATAAACCTCTAAACTGCTGTTAATTTGTTGCCATTATTTCAATATGGTGCCTGGAGTTGCATAGATCTGAGCTTAGAACAAGTGATCAAACCTGGATGTGTCAGTATTGGTTTTGTTCTTCAAGAAATAACAGTTACATCCTCAGTGACAAAAAACTGGCGCAAAGGAAAAGGCCAGGAAACAAAGCATCTAATCCAGGTCTCAAAGTACTGCAGAACTGCAACACTGAGTGGGGGGAAAAAAGAAGGGATTCCTGCATTGCAAGAAGTCTCTTGTGGCAAACTGGCTGAGACTCTCACCTCTCCAGAATTAGTTAAATACACTAAGAGAAAAATCAGAAGGATTAGAGTGCATGAGTGTTTTAAGATGTCACATATACACGCCTCAGTGCGGGCTGGCCAAACGGGACAACACCCCAAGATCTACCTAAGAACAAGCTAATACATAGTCAGAGCAGAAGTCTTGACTCCATAGAAATTAGTGACAACTCCTGAATCCATCTGATTTCACCTCAAGATTTCACCTGAAGTGCACAAACCAACCCCCCCATCCCCCACCCCGCAAAGCCAAGAGCCCAAGGAGGAAGCCATCAGCACAGGGAGGAAACCATCCACCGCACAGAGGCTTAAATAGCTCAGTTAAGCCATTGAAATTTTGCAGCAGCAACAATAGCAAGCACTATCAGTCATCTCTTCCTGGCACCGTTTTTTCTTAGGTTGCAGAGAGGAGCAAAACAGGTTGCTACCTAGCAACTGAGCCCTGCGCGCTTTCCTGGTTGGCCAACAAAGGCCGGGGAGCCGCGCAAAGCCTCCACCCCGCAGCTGCGCTCAGTTTTTCCGTGAGCTGCCAGGCCAAGTTCAAGAATCCAGGTCTTCACCTTGGCAGCGCACACTGTTCCCATGATGTCTGCCATGCTGCTGACAATATTTTAGCTAATTTTGAAGCACTGGCACTATTTTACGTTCACAGAGTAATACTTCAGCTGGATGCGGTGGCAGTCTCCAAACCCCAGCCACGTCCCATTGTTCCTGGAAAAGCCAGACATGCTTCCTTTAAACAAGATGCGTTAGGGATGTATCATTCGCTTCATGGTCCCTGGGGGAACACCTACCTAAGCAAGGGGTGGCTTTGCATCTAGAAAACAGGTTGTCAGTTTTGCAGAAAAGTCTCCACCCTTTGATCAGGCTCCAAAAATCACCAACTGAGCTTATCATCCAGTCACTCTTAAAATTCAAATAATCTTCTCTTGGTCCTTCTGTTATATAAAAATCTGGAGCCTCAGATTTAACAGATGAATCCATGAACTCCTTGGCTGACATAACCCGCATTTGGTGAGTTTTTGCTGCAACGCCATTAAAGTAAAACTCTACCCCCTCATTACTAGAAGAAACCAAACCCAGAAGGTATCTTTTCTCTTAATTTGTGTTTTCCTTCATTCCAGGGTAAAGGATTCAGCTTTGCTTTAAAATAGATTTCTGAACTGAATGGTCTGAAATCCCCTTAGATGTATGTATGAAAATATAAACTGAAACATCTAGAAAAAAAAATTATGTTCCTGTGAAGGGGAAAGACTTGATTTCCTAATCAATTACATGCCTCAAAGGTTTGTTTTTTTTTTTTTTAATTACAAAATCAGACTTAAGCTACTCTGAAAGATGATAACCAGAGATCCAAAGATATACTATGGCCTTGTATTCAATTTCTTCTTGGTAAACATGTGCTAGCTAGCATATGTTATGGGTATGCCTACATGGTAAAATACTTGAATGACCAGCAAAGACAAACACAACTGCCCAAGGTAATTTAGCTAGCGTACTAACAGTCATACTTCATATCTAGCCAAGATTCAGAGCAGACAAAACACCTGTAATTTAAACCTATGTTTAATGAATATCTGTTTCTGGTATCAGTTTAGGACATATTAGAGGAAGAAACCAAGCCAATGAAGTACAATTAGGGAGGAAATGTTTTCCTATTCAGATGTTTTAAAACACAGTCCTAGCTAGCCCTTTATTTAAGGCTGATAAAGTTCCTAATCTGCAACAGTTGCCTTATCCTCCTTCCACAAGAGCAAAGGACAGCAAAAATTTAGAATAGCTGAAGGAACAACAAACATTAGAGGTCTTCACGAAGCCTAAAACACCTAACGTAGAAGACGGGTGCCTCAGGCTCCTGCTGAAGTCTTGCTCCTCGCTCTCTTTCCACTCTCAGCCTAAGCCCTCATGCCTTGGAGTGTCCTGGAGTGGTGCTTTCTACCTGAACTAGCTGGCTTGTCTGGGGATGGGCATTAAAGGCAGGTGAATTCTGGCTCTGGGTTGATACTCCCGCCCACTCTGCTGTAGCGAAACACAGAGCAAGTCCTTCAAGCGCTCAAAACCCTCAAGTGTTTTCTTTTGTAAGCGTCCTTACGTCCAAGTGAAGTTATTCCGTAACTCCCGGAGAGTGCTCAGCATCTCACTTTGGTGCAGTAAACAGAAACAGGAAACGCAGGAATCCCAAAGTCCCAATCAGCTATGGCAAACGCACTTCTGGATTATGGCAGTTTACCTCAAGGTAGGCCAGGGACCAGTCGGGCACTGAAGTTATAGTCTTCAATAGAAAAATGTACCTTTCCTTATATGTAGAAGTTTTAACAGGGTAGGAGAGGAAATTGATGCAAGTCATGTAAAGTTGAAGCATCTTCATAATGAACCCAGTATGAAAGGGTCTGCATATTTTCATCTTGGTTTAGCACAGGTAGTTTATTACAGTTTGCTTGGTTAATGAAAGTTAACCCCCCCACCCCGCATTTACTGGCAAATCTGTACAGTTTTTGTACTACTTGGTGTGAAGAAGATACGTTAGAGATGCGAATACTCTCTATACAAAGCCCAAGTTACCCGAACTCCCCCTTTTAAAAAATTATTTTCCAAATCAATATAGAACCCAAGATGTTTGTTTTATTTTGTTTAACTGAGGAGTGTTTCATACCTCGTGCTCAATTAAAACACGCAAGTGTGCAACATACTCTTGAATACAAAACTCAAGGATCATGAGTAGCGTGTCTTTTTACTACTAGTGACCTTCCATTTTTTAGTAACACAGAGCTGACAGCATTCAAAACACACACTTAAGTGTGTCTGAACTGATTTGATGAGAAGCCAGGCCCTTTCTGCTTGCATTTGCAAACAGGTCCTAACAGATTTCTCTGCACCCGCATATACGCTCTCTTCCTAATCTCTCCTTCCTCCTGACACTTGACACTCCGCTGAATTCCTTAGACACAGCTAAAGGAAAAGCAAGTGCATATGGTTCTGCAACTAGATGAGCTGAACCACAACCGAGGAAGCCAGTGATGCTCAGTGTCGGCATTTTACTTGATTGCTAGCCAAAGCTATTTAGCGTCATTAAGCTGAGAGCAGCAGTTTGAAGGGCCGGGAGTCGGACAGAAGGGAATTACTCTCAGAGCAGCTAGAGAACACTGTCTAAAAATGGGTATTAGTTTACCTATGAATTTCTTCAAAAATGAAGCATCGCTCTAGTCATACCTCCCCTGCAGTTGGAAAGATAATCAGAAGATTTGAGGCTCTGCTAAGTAGCATGACTTCAGTTCATTGCACATATGTCTCTCCATTCCCCATTTGGAACAAGACTGACATTAGACATAGCACGAGGAAGACATTTAAGCAGGAAGAACACTCACAATGAAAATACGCATTACATGTACTACAATGCTGATCTGAACATATGAAAAAAGGTAACAGGAGAGAATTCAGTAAAAAAAGACATCTCTTGCGCAGCCCAAGAATTCATAAGCTGAAAAAAACCAGCTGACGCTTTCAGAAACCTGGTAGATTAACTGCAACTTCACCTGAGGTACTAGGAAAAGCAAACAACAAAAAACGCTGGTGCCTAGGACAGCAGCTCAGGTTCTGATGACACAGACTCCTTATCTCTCTCTTTGGAGAGCACACCTCCCCTTTGCAAACAAGCATGCTCACACACACAGCGCAACACTTTCAGACACAAACACGGGCCCAAATCCTGGAAATCAAACTCTCAGGCAAGAAGTGCCTTGAAACACCCCCTTACCTAACCTTACAAAGGAGTTTGCGTCAGAAGGGAAAGAGAAGACAGAAGGAACATACAATCGTCTTTAAGGCATGTGACAATCACTGCTAATGCAAACACATGCCAGGGAAGCCTGGCCTTCAACACAGGTCACACCCAACCCAGTACTCTTGTCTTCAGGGTGTGTTGTGCCACAGCTAGTTTCTCAAGAGACAAGGAAGGAGGACTTCAAGCAGGAATAAAATAGGCCAATCTTCTAGAGACAAACATACACCCTGAAAAGATAAAATACGCAACATACAGCACAGCGGCTCCAGCTTGCCCACCCCCAGGACTAGTTTTTAAGCAGGACAGTGTTGCAAGGTGGCTTCTATTCATCACCTGCATACATAACTCATCACTCCAGAAAAATATTTATATTATCATCCATTTCTTTGTCATGATATATAGTTTGGCTGTGAGATACAGCTTTGTAATATCCTAAAAAAACATCAGTTGCATTGCACTGAAACTCGTAGGACAAATAGTTTCCACTCAGCCTATATTAATAGTACTGATGCAAGGTCATGATTCATTACTTTGAGTCCCATAATAGTTTAAGAATTGCATCTCAGTTCTATTTTCCTAAGACTTTGAATGCACATAAAATGTGCACATCCATTGGAAAATTCACTTTTCAACATATTTATGCAGATGAAAAGCATCTCTGCTTTAATACTAGGATAAACAAAATAAACCTGTCCACATTTTCCTTACTTCCTTTGCATCTTAAAAATCGAAATTCTAATATTTCCCTTATTGTCTTTAAATAGCACCTCTCAGAATTTTAGTAACATCCCTCTATATGACATTTACTCCCAACATTGCAAACAGACCATGCAAGTCTCATTTCGTGGAGGAAAAAGGCTGGAAAATCCACACTAGAAAAAAAATTGGGCAACTCAAACCTTTTTTTTTTTTTTTTTTTTTTTTTTAAAGTTCATAATCTCACTCTTCCGATTTTCAAGACTGTCTATAAAAGAAAAAAAAATCCACTACCGAGTAACACCCTTCTGAGGTCATGAAGACAGAAAAAACTATGCATGCATCTTGCTTCATCATTACTGTCTGCTATGGGCATCCTGGCATCCTTGCAGCTCTGTTGGCAAAGTTAACAAAACCTCCTTGTAAACGGTAACCAAGGCAATGAACTCACATACACACAACCAAATACTTCTTAGGAAAACAATGTTCGGTTTTCATCACCAAAACATACTGCCAGTATCAACAGCTTATTTTCTACCCAGGCTAGAGCGTGACACAGCAAGGGGAGGAAGGAAACTGCTGAAAGGCCTAAGTGTTTCTCAGCCACACCGAAACCGGGCAGACTGAAGCCATGCTAGCAGGGAGGGTCTAAGCCTCCTCGGCAGTGTGCATGGCATATTCATCGTTCAGCTCCAGGAATTCATTTAACTTCCAAGTTCAAAAGCAACACCACTTGATCATGAATATTTTCAGATCAAATACATTAGTGCCTTGCTACTACTACTGAAAAGCTTCTGAAGTTTGAAATATGGGTATGTGAAAAGTTGCGTGATTTTTCCATCTTAGAAGACACAGATTTAAGAATAGTTCCCCCATAGGCTAATAACTCCATGACCAATTAAGTTATCCTTTACATAATAATAATAAAATCCACGTAACTTTAAAATCTCAGACTACAAGAGATGAGTTGATTAGTTTTGGTCAGGAGCATCTCACAGGACCTCAGTACACAAACATCTGTGTAAAAGCCAGGCACGAGAGAGACCGCATAAGAGACCTTTAGCTGTAGAAAAGGCTTCTCTGCTGGTTTATCCACAATATTCATCTCTGCCATCTCCTAGGCCCTACCTCAAACCTAATAAGCTTTGAAGAGTTATAAGCTGTATTAACTGTTTGCACCATGACTGGAAATTCTGTAAATCAAAACACCAGCTTTAATTTCAGGGAATATCAGGTAGAAGGGCAGAGATACCACGCTTCAACCCCACCCCATATTAGAGACATGAGCTGGGAAAACTCAAGAAATATTTGAAAACTCTGGGAGTGCCATGATTACCTTGTCAAGCTCTCCCACCCATCAAGCAACAAAAAGCTAACCAACATCCCATTCACAGTAAAAGCCACGTCTCACAAACCAGACTTACAGCTAAAGATAATCATGGTTTCGGCCAAATATTTGTCCTTCATATTAACTACACAGAATAAATCAAAATATAATCGTTGCACATTTGAGATGACCTCTTTATCTTCAGCTCCTTCACAAACACTGAAGCAGCTTGTTATCCAACATCTTAAGAGTAAGTTAAGAAATCACTATGAGAAAAGGGTCCAAATTTGCCACCTTAGAAGATAACAAGGACATATACAGAGGGAAAACTGACCAAGAGAACTACTACAGTGCTCCAAGTGACCACCCTAAACTGCAATCTGAGAATATTTTTCTGAGTTAGGCTTATCCACACCATGCAATTGTACATGACTAAAATTCAGTGGAAAATTAACTGATTATTTTTTTTTTCCATGAAAGGGTTTTCTTGTAAGGCGTTCTAATCCCCCCTCTTAAAAGAAAAAAAAAAAAAAAAAAAAAAAGCTCAGGATGCTAGAGCTTTCTTTTTCTCTTTAAGCCCCAAGAGCCAGGAGCAGGGAGGACAAACAGGCAGACATCCCCCTCGGGAATGCCTATGGCGCTATTGCGAGTTATCTGTATTTAACTAACGGGTCAACATTCCTGGTCCTCTTGCTTAACAACTGGAGCCAACGACTGGGAAGAGGGGGAGGGAAGAGACATTCTGCTACTGAGGGATTTACACATGAACATCACCCGCTTCGGAGAAACATTTATTTATGCTTTTGTCAGGAAATTCTTCTCGGAGATACAATTCAAGCATGTGATCAGAGAAGCTGGAAAGTCTTGCTGTTGAAATGGACCCTTTTCCCTAGAAATGGGGATAATGTTTATTTTGTAGAACACTGCAACGAACAGTTTGTACAGTTCTCCAACGTCAGAGACAATTAGGGAGTTGCAGCCTACTTTATAAATTATAATGCCATGCAGTCACAAAAGGCCACTGCTAAAAATACAGTCTAAACAATAACTAAAGGCTCCATCACAAGATTGGCATGGATTACCAAAGTTAACCCTACCAACAGGAATTGATCCGAGAACATCTGGAAAAGGAGATATCCTGCAACAATTTCCATATATCCTGCTAACAGTTTTGGAGACAATTATTCCCTTAACGAAGGCTTTTGAGGGGGGTGGAGGTGTTAAAAGTCATACTCACGTAAAATTTACCAGTTAGCCAGAAAATTGATAAGGGCTCTTCCCCTCTCCTACTTTTTCATGGACCTTCACACGTGCACCAGAAATAAAAAGCCTGTAGGCAAGTATTTCAGTGCCTTGTGCCTGGTCTGGTCTCTGTTGCTATGCTGGTTCCCCCTTGTAAATTAAGCCACTGGCTTAGCTGCAGATGATTTACCTGCAAACTGGATTTCAGTTCGAGATCTCCCTTTTCCTCCTACCACAGGTCCACAAAAACGTTAGAAGCATGTTCTTTGATTCAAACAAACCCTCTCCATCAGGAAATCGTGGAGCATGCAAAGCAGCTTCTGAGGCAAGATTCAGCAAGAACGAAAATTAACGTGACCCACCTCTTCAGTTCTGTGGCACTCTAAAACCAGAGATTTTCACAAGCACTGTAGCCCCAGAGCCTTGAGAATGAGAAAGACAACACTTGCAAATAGAAAGGGATCAATAAACAATCAGAATTTGTATGGATAGCGCATACCAAACCACTTTCACTGCTATTTAGGAATATTGTCCCATTTTTGTACTCTCAGAAAGCAAAACAGGGAGGAAAGAACAGGAAGTTGGCAAGTAGAAACGTCTTACAGCTTTGTACCCCAACCAGTATTCTATAGGCCATCTATTTGGAGAAGGATCAACACAGTATCAGCTAATCACATTTAGGTCACTTCTTCAATTAACCTTTTCCTCTCAAAATAGCTCTAGTCAGTGAATGACTGCTCCCACCAGAGAAGAATTTGGACACCCCTCTATCGATGTTATCTCAAGGAGCAAACCCAGCAGTTTTATACAACCTATGCAACAGTACATTCATCTAGTTTAGATCACGACTGTAGCACTTATTTTAAATTTGTTTGGAGGGAATCTACATTGTCCTTGGAAAGCAGCTGGATCATTCATCCAAGTCAATGAATCCAAATGGTCAAGTCCAGAAACATACTTTGAAGGGAAAAAACTCACCAAAAGTAGCTAATTGATAGCATGAGCAAGTGTGAACTGGAGTTTCTAAGAAAAAATAAAAAACTTCCCAGTGTTATCCTCGGAAATACTTCTTTGCATTAAGCTGCATTTGGTGGTTTCTTCCACTTGCTCTAACTTCTTCATAAAAAGAGAGAAATTTCTCTTTTAAAGTAACCACACTGATCCTTTTAGCTTTCCCTCTATTAGATCAGCAGCATTTTGCAGTGGCTGCTTTCATTGTTTAAAAATGAGATAAAGCTGACCTTCCAAAAGTACATGTAAAATGGCTATATTCCAGAGTACTTTTTAAATATTATATTTCTATTTCTTTTTACAATAGCATTTATAACAAGCCACCCAAAGTTCATTGCAGCTTTTTTAGCACTTAAAGCAAGCTGAGTGAAAGAGGGATAGTACTCAAACACAAAGGTACCCAAGAACTTGGAAAACCAGTCCCCCAGTAAGTCTATAACATGTATGCACCAGAAAAGACTTTAAATCTTTCTGTGTTTATATAGATAGAGAGAGAGGGGCTGAATTTATTTCTTTGGAGGGAAAAAGAGCATCCCTACTATAACAAAGCAGTAGTGTCATCCAGGCAGTACAAACGAATTGGTAACACATAGAATTGGGTGCCTTTTGCTTCATTCAAATGTAAAGTTAGTATGATACTACCAATAGAAAGAAGTTGAACCCTACTGCAGACTCTTGGTGCTGGACTACCATTTCCAGAATGGCTGCATATGGAAAACTCAGTCCCACGATCCCCGCAGAAAAACTCAGTGGTAGTATCAAATCTTACCCAACCACTTCTGGAGAGATTTTGCCACCTTGTATTTGTTTTTTGGCTCCATGCCCTGAAAACAGCTAATATTTGTATCAGACACATAAGAATGTTACCAACGGTTTTTTAAACTGGAAGGGAAACAGCTACTATGTTGCTACAAAGCTGCTACTAGCAAGTATTTCCCACTACACGCTCACCCACAGGCACCCAGAGTTCACAAATACCAGCCGAAGAGCTGTCAGTAAGGCAGCATGGGTTCAAAAATGAATGCAGCTATCGGTACATATCAGTAAAGAGCAAACACATTTGTCTCGACTGTACTCCCGCTCCAAGCAAGCACAATAACCAAATCTGGAGCCTGCAATAAACAGTAGTATTTCAACCATCGTCTCTACAGTATAAACACGGGTTGGGGAAGGCTCTGGGGCTGGGTGAATGCCAGCATCCTTTGAACGTGGACATAAACAGAGTTTTTGTTCCCGACTTGTAGAAACAGTTGAAACATAAATAAGAACGGATATTCAGAGAATACTACAAGCAACATTATCTGCGGGTACCTCACTCTAGTCTAAACCGAAATCCAATTTTCATCTGAATAAAAGTTGACAGCTCTTGAACACAACTCCACACATTTACCGCATTAAAATGTGGATATAAACCTCAGTAACTGCTCAAAACAATGTCTATAAACTACCAGTTTAGAGAAAGAAAAAATTCATTTTAATATACAGGTTACTAATACTGTTTTAAGGATTATCGTGCCAGTGACAAGAAAGGGTATAAAGCTTTAAGAAAGGGCATAAATAGAAGATTAAGTTCTGTTTCACTTCTCAGACCAAGGATGCTTCCTTGCTGGTTTAGTCACCATTAAGAAAGCAATCCCCACCTCTGCCTTGCATCACAGTAAGGACCATTATATTTACAGGGAAGCGCATGCCCACTGCCAGCAACATTGCACTTGCACTGTAGCCTTGATACCTAGGCAGATTTCAGACTACTTTATTATTTTAAGGCCAAGTAAAGTGAGGACCAGAAGTTCCAGGTAATCCACCGAATACTCCCTAGTACTACACGCTCTTGATGCGATTCAGCAGGCAAGTACAGAGGCAGTACTAGATTTCAAATGCTTTCAGAAGTGTGATAGTTGGAACAGCTTGGTCAGGAACCCGGGAAAGGTCCAGTTCCTGGTCATGAAAGTTATATGGTATTGAGAAAGCATGCAAGTAGGTGCAATGAAGTAAAGCAGAGTAAGAGATACTATGAGCAAGCAGCTGAAAACACTGCAGACTACACAAAGCGCACAGGGAGAATGCAGAAAACATCACCTGGATAAAATAGATGATGCAGATGGAGCACAAGCGGCAAGGGAAATAGGATGCCACTGAAAATGAAGAGTCAGGAAGGAAAAAGGAAAAAGGCCTAATAAAAGCATAGCGGACAAGTGCCAAGGCATATGAGACATGAGATTTAATAGCCTTACTCTAGTTCCTGCACACAAACAGTTCTTCCTTTAGTTTTTAGGGATTAGCCTTGGAATGGAGGAAACTTATAAGCTCCTCCTTCCTGTTTATTAGGTATCTGTTTGATTTATTAGGTATCTGTTTGATTTCTCAGTTGCCAAAAAGTTTGCATGAACAAAGTAAAACCAGCCATTGCTACAGCCAGTTATATATTGTTATTCCTGTAACAGAGACAGGAGCAGCTCAACACAAACAACATTTTGTCAGTCCAATAAGCCTTTCCTAAGAAAATCTATGTGGATTATCTTTTGAAATAGTATTTAACAATAGCTCATAAAGATGATAAAAAGAATTGACCTCTAATGTCATTCCAGTCCACTAGAAAGAGTTAGAATATAGCAGGAGCTGCTCTTCTCCATAAAGGAACTATATTTCTGAATTTTCTGTGTGATGAGTCTTCAGATAGCCAGGAGGTACGGTTAGAGCTGATGCAGAAATAAGTTGCCCTCAAATTTTAATTCAATACGTTGCAAGAATTCTGTCACATCAGTTAAGAGACTGAAACTGAAAAGCTAAGATAAATGATACCATTATTTTAAAATGTTGTAAGATTGGAATTAGATCATGCAGATTTCCGTTATTTGAGAGTCACACTAACGTGGGATCATCCCATTTTGCAATAGGTTAGAACAATTTGTCTCATCTCAGTTGAAAAGGAAATTTTTCAAGGAGGCTCCTGCCAAGAACTAGTCACTGAAGTTTCACAGGTCTTTGCCACCAACCACGAGCAATTCAGAAAGCTGTTTTGTGCTTCAGTTTCTTGTCTAGAGAATAGAGGTTATGCTTCCCTCTGAAAGAAAAGTAATACGAGAAGTAATATTTTGGAATCCTCGGACACAAAACATAACACGCAGAGGCTTTATGCAAGCAGAGCAATGGAGAAGCCACAAAAAAGATGAATCTTTCACATAGCTAGGCATTTGTATTTACTGGTTTTACAGGAGAGTATATATGAAAGTAGCATGGCTTTTAGGGGGAAATTTAGTTTTTGGAAGCAACTTGCAGGACATAGCACAGCAGCTCTCAGCAGACCAGAGCAACAGCCCATGAACTACGACTCAAAAGCGCTGACTACAGGCAGGGAAGAGATATGAGAGCTGTCAGTATATCAGGTACTTGCCCAGTCTGAAAAAGACTCACCAAGGCCGAAAAAGTGTTAAAATGCAGTCTTTTTTCTGCCTGTGAGAAAAGTTACATCATACTCTAACACTAGTAGGACAGCAATACAAGTACCAGAACAAAAGTAGGAAGAAACTGCTTTTACAGCTTTAGTCCCCCTGAAATAAAGAACGTTCCAATATCTAAGTGCATACCGTGAAGCAAGTCTTAAAGTCAACATGCCAACCAGTAGATTAAAGCTGATGCTTTAGAGGAGAACTGATAGCAAATTAGGCCATATAAAAAAAGACCAAGAATGAACCCCCCCAAAAAAAAAGCAAACAAAAAACCCTCCAAAAAACCCACTGCACACCAGATAGAGCTTGTTTAAACTGGCCTGAAACCCACAAGAGAGAATAGCAATCATATACAGCAAACATAGTAAAGAGACACTAGGTAGAGCACGCAAAGCTGGACCCCCTACATTGTCAGTGTAACTTTAACTGCCTGAGCATCAGTCACTGAGAATGTGGATGAAAATTATTAGAATTCTTCAAGCTGACCTTAGGATAACAAATAAGATAAGAGACCGCAGTAGAAGTAAACTCCTCTGTATTCCTGCATGAACACATGGTAATGGTAATAATTAAAGGAGGGCCGAACTATTAAATGCATTATAACGACCTGTGCAAAGAATAAAAAAGTTGAAGCGAATCAGGGAAGGGGATATTTACAGTTCATGTTAAGACTCCCAATCATTCTTTTTTCCCCAGGAGAACACAAATCCTAGCTAACTTGATTTTGCCAGCAACTTATGTTTTAGATCCACTCTCTCTGCCTCACTATCAATGCTTTGGAAACCAACAGCCTTTTGCATCAAACAACAGCCTTTCAAAAGGTATCAGCTTCCGCATTCAGCACAACTGCAATTCAGCAGCAAAATACATGAGGAAAAAATACG
Organism: Struthio camelus; assembly: GCF_040807025.1. Classification (NCBI taxonomy): domain Eukaryota; kingdom Metazoa; phylum Chordata; class Aves; order Struthioniformes; family Struthionidae; genus Struthio; species Struthio camelus. Next base: position 4,537,782 of record NC_090947.1, on the reverse strand, counting down.
GTTCAAAAAGGTACACAATATTGTTTCTTTCAAAGCCCCACAAATGTACAACACCCTTAAGTGAAAGAACAGAAGCAAATAATGCACAGAACAGCATTTCACTGACAGCTATTACACTTTTTAAGTGGGAGCACCTCAGAGCTCAAACGAAAAGTAGCGGACTCAGCCAAAGGCTTATTAAGAGAGCCAGAATCTCCTGTATCACACTGTAGCCTGCCTCCCTGCCCAGGACTGTATTTCACGCTCCATAAATAATTTCTTGCCTAGTTAACATCAGCAATTCTAACCAGAGTGCGTTCAACTAGAATTGCAACAGAAAAGTGAAAGCGCTCCAAGATTTTTGGAACAGAAGTGCGTTTCAAGAGAGGATTTTTGCCTTGCTGCTTCGCAGCGGGTGGGCTCGGCGGGGAGGCGGCGCAGGGCGGCGGCCGGAGCCGCTCCGCAGCGGCGGCTGCGCCCCGCCGGGGCCGCCGCCACGCCGCCCCCTGCTGGACAGCGCCGACCCGGCGCCACCGATGGACAAAACAACAGGTTTTTAGAAGTAAGCATGCCTCATGGTGCTTACGTGTTTCGCCAGCAAAATGCAAGAATTTTGTTTTCAAATATTCTTAATGATCACAAGGCAATTTGCTACGAAAGCCAGGGTAGACTTCTAGGTTATGCAAAAAAAGCGATACCCGAGAAAAAGGGTTATACGCGAGTAACTTCCATCTATTCTCTTAGATCTCACTAGAGTTCACAGCGTTTCATGGATAACAACATTTCAAAAAAAGATTTACAATAAGATCTCAAAGGCTTTAGTGAGGTTTACAGCCATATCACCTTGCAGAGTCAGATATTACAAGAGTTTAGTGTTTAAACCAACTAAAATTTGGAGAGACCTCAAAGAACCTTTTATATCACCAGAAGCAGTGACGATTTAATAGGTAGCAATCCCACCTGGTTCAAGAGCACCAATTAACCAGCAAAGTAGCACAGTTCCTCGAAACCAAAGATGCTCTCTGCAAGGAAGAACAACTCCTTGAGGTCACTGAGAATTCCTCATGACCTTCAGCAAAAACAGATAAATCAGTTTGTCTCTGCTAAACCCCAAATCAGATTCTGTCCACCTGCTCTTTCCCCGGCAGTCACATTAGGATATCGTACCCACTTCCTTTAAGCTGTTGTAAAACAACGCTGCCTCCCACATTACAAGACAGTGTGCTGATAAAATTTTACACATGCCAAGCCAATTTCCACATAAATCAATTGAGCTTTAAGGGCACGAATGGCAAACTTACTCAGCTACTCACAGCAAACACCAATACAGGAAGCAGCGCTACCTGACCACTTTAGATGACTCTTCGAAAGATCTAACAACTGCTGCTATTCAAACTACTGTCCAAAAAGGGTAAAAATACATCTACTTGAGAGAGCACTGGTGACAACAGATATAAACTAAAGCATGGAAAGACTTATCTGTCTTTACGTCCAGCACAAATCTCTTGTTAGAAGTGCATCTGAAATACAGGGTACAGAATCTGCAGATACTGCATGAAACCACAGAGCAGAATTTGTTAGGGAATGAAACTGGGTAAACATAGCATCCAACTTGGATATACTCCATCTACAAGTAACTGAGAAAGCCTACTTTCACCTTGCAAAAGCATTTAACACTCCTTTAGGTCTAGCCAGTGCTGAAGAACAGACTTCTAGGCTATTTATACTCAAAGATAAAGGTGCCAAAAGGGGGTTAAAAACAACCACCACCACCACCACCTTGAGGTCTGTCTATCTAGGAGATGTAGTGTTCCAACTACACAGCTAGTTCTTCACGTAGCTGCTAGCAAAGAGTAAGCAGGAAAAAAAGTAAACCAAGAGCGATGTGCTGATCCTCTGAAAAACACATTCAAATATGGGAAGACAGAAGCTAGGAGTGCTGGCCAGCATAGGAATACGTTCAGCTTAGTACACTACCCATTAGGTACTAGTGGATGTAAGATTACTTCAAAGTGGAAAATATGGAGTTGCATGACTTCCCACCACTGCACAACTATGAAATAATCATTTAGCAATGGGTAGCGATCTCGTTAAATCACTTTCCCTGTAGGAACGGAGCAGTGACAAAAAAACAAACAAACAAAGAAAACATGCTTGTAGAATTACACTGTTATTAATTTGACAGGGCTTTTGAAATTCTGACCACATAAAGGTAATCTGAAAACAACCCTGACTGTTCAGAGGACGTTCTCCAGTTATGCTAACGGCTCTCCGACAAGAGCCACTGCCAGTAAAGTCAGCTTCACTGAAAGCCTGTAGCAGCAAGGCTGGAAAAGCCATTTGAGTACAATGGTGTTTTGTGCAGATCCAGTACAGTATCCATATAGCAGGTCTGGGAAAAGCAAGGCTAATTCTGTTCAAATGGGAGAAGTTGTGTCATAAATACAGCCATGTGATAGAAATATGCATGATGAACAAACAGGACAAGTTCTGGCAAACATGCCATCATAACCATTCTGCTGCAAACAAAACGTTTAGAGATGCTCACAGGCTTAAAGGATATCTATCAGGTAACCATAATGTGACACACAACGCCTGAAAAGAGACTACACCAAATACCCTGACAACTACCTGGACACAAGAAAACATTATACACGAAAATGGGTCACAGAGCAATCAGTATCAATCACAATGGTAGACTCAATACCCAGGAATTGGAATGTCAAGAAATATTTTTAAGCCTGTTATCAGTGAGGTGACGAGAGGGGGGAAAAATAGTATGGCATATTTCAGATAATATCCATCCACAGATTACTTAAGAGACAAATCAACGCACACTGGCTTTCTAAGGAAGCAATACATACAACGATATGCCAGTGCAAATGGTTCTTTACATATGCAAGAAACAAGCAAATATCTGTTTGTTAAGAATTCAGACAATATCTAATTCAGAAGGAGGAACTGGTCGTCCCATATTATTTTTAAGCATGTATCAGAATCTGCATTACACAAGGCTAAATACTGAACACCGATCTGGACAAGCAGCAGCTAGGACAAGCAGGCAATAGAGAGGTTCCCTGGTCCAGCCTAACCAGCAGTTACTCCACTACAATCTCCAGAGAGACTCCCCGCACCCAACTACTACTTTGAGGGGTAGGGAGAAGGATGCTCCTTGGCCTCTGACTTTTCCAAACAGCGGCCGAGATGCACAGTGGTTTCAGCAGGAAACATTTACAAAACATTGATCTTTAAGAAATGACTTCAGGCTGCACTTCCTTCCATTCATTACACGACAGTTTCTTTCCAGGGCATCTGGCAGCCAGCCCAGCAGCACACTGCGCTGCTGTCCCACTTCCATTCAGAGACTGGAGCTGAAGTCACACACACAATTTCAGGTAGAGCCTCTGCTTGGGCACCAGCACCGAATCCAATAAGCTCTGGATATATCTCCCCAGATGCCCGGATGACATTTTAATTTCCACATCGGATACAAAAGCACTATAGCTTTGTTGAATCCTAGAGAGCTCATCACAGAGGGCAAACACTTGTTTTGCAGGCATAACTTTACTTGACAGGTGCTGCTGTAAATACCAGTCAGGAGGAAAGCCCAGCCACCTGAACGCCCACTGCAAAGGACACGATGCACACACTATGAGCATATCCACTGACGCTTACAGATTTGCCTCTCCAGTGGCCGCTTGTGAACCATACATTTTTTGCCATGATTTGACCTTCTCCGATAGAAGATTTCCCCACTAAAAACATAAGCAAGCTAACTAATTTTAAGAGATCTATAGAAAATTGCCCTTGGTTTGTTTCCCAGGCTCAAGTTTAAGACTCTAAGAGACAAGTCATCCAGACTAAATCTAGTGGAATATGCTTACAGTTCTGTTGCCATATTTACTCTTTACAAGGAAATATCTCTGCTCTTATTTAAAAAATATCCTTTTAACTATTCGTATGTTGGTGGAATCCAGAGACTGACTGAGATAGCAGCTCACATGCATAAAGCCAAAGGGAGCAAACCTTCAATAAAAAAAGGTATATTTACAGGCTACAGATGATTAACCTTGCTAATGATACCATAGCATTGTGCAATACAATTCAAATTTTTCACAGCACTCATACAAAAGGAACAACAATAAAAGCAACATCAGTAAGCATCCTCTATTTGTTTCCATTGAAATTGATAGATTCAAACATAAAACACGTACTTAATACAGGAACTTTTCAATTCATTTGGCATAACTGATTGCGAAGCAGTACTGAAAAACCTGTCTAAATATTTCAAAGGTTATATAACGTGCTATAGTTGTGATGGACAACGCAGACCAAACAACGCTGATGCCACTATTGGGTCAACTGTACTCAAATTATCTGGCTGATACCATCATCCACATAAACAGGCTGGTCAGGATCAAATGTGATGTTTCCTCTAAGGACTATATTATAGATTTCAGGCTGTGTAAATTCTGTTCTTAAAATGGTTTGTAGACAGCAAAGTAAGTGGATAAGTGTGCTACAACAAGAATCCTTTCCTTGCTTTCTTGCAGACTCTCACAGCATAACTGCTACAGAGAAAAAAAAAAAAAGTCGAATGCTGCAGTCACTGTAAAGTAATATTTTTCTGTCTCCTTCCAAAAAAAAACTGCACAGCATCCATTCTAGCTGCCTCCTCTGTAAAGATATTAAAGTACATACAAACTATTTAACATTTTCCCCCACATTGTGTAGCTTTTGTTAGCCCTGTAAGTTTTAAATAAATATACTGCTGGCAGTATTGATCATCTGCCCCACATAAGAAACTAGCTAGTTGACCTTTTTAAATTTGCTAGTGTACTTCATCACTCCAAATATCAGCCATCCCTCATCACGATCAAGCCAGATGAAGGGTTTATTTTCCTTTAATGATGTTCAGGATTGAGTTTCTGCCACGTTCTTACATCAATTTCACTGAAGCGGAAAGAACTCTAAACAAGCTGATTATCGCCAATCCCGTAAAAACCTATCTGCAGAGGATCAATGAGGCACACGGATCAGCCCGCAGAGGCGGCTGAAGAATCTGACTATTTACGAGATGAGAGCTGTGACTGTTACAAGAGGCATTCACACTTTTCTCCTCTGCTGAATCTGTACCTCCGGCACCAGTCCTCTTTCACGTTCAGTCCTGCCAGTCTGAGGGCAGCCACCTCTTGACCTGATCTCTCTCCTTCAGACGCTAGCGTGCACTGCTAGCAAGGCAGCATGCCACTCGCTCCGTTTTTGTCCTCTAAGGAACAATGAAAGCGCCATTCCTAAGTCGACGGATCTGAGCTGAGCGACAAGGGACAGATGGCAGAGGCACACTCACCATGTGCTTCTCTTTCTGCAGGAGATGCACAGTGCTGCAGAAGTCTGTTGCACTAAAAAAAAAAAAAAAAACTAAAAAACCAAGAAAACCCAATAGGCTTGGACTGCTTACTGATTCCAAGGGATACTCCAGTACCAGAGCAGATGAGAGCTTGCTTTTGCTTTGATCAGTTTTCAGCTGATCAGCTCGTGGGGGAACGAGAGAACCGAGACTGCATATCACTCTTTGTCCCATCCCCAGACTAACACACAGGTTGGTAAGGAAATAATTTCTTTGTTCATTCCCCTGTGGTATCTCAGTAAGGAGGGGAGAGAGGAGGAAAAAAAAAAAAAAAAAAGACAGACATAAAAAAAAGATTTGCCATTTTTCATCACATTCATGCTGCAAAGCTTCCCCATGACAACACAGCTGATTCACACAACAGCATTTCTGCAAGTAACAAAAGCAACAAAAGATCAGGAACAAAAGGAAAATTGAGTAAGAAAGGGAAAATCTCATTCTGGCAATATGATTGAAGTGTTTTAAAAAAAAAAAAAAAAAAAAGAGTCTAATGCACAATGATCGTACTCGACCAGAGAGGAAAGAAGTGAGACTCTGGAAGATAAAGTACTGTTTATTATAAAATCTAAGACCTGATCTAGTTGTGAGACTAATGAGGAGAAAACAAATTTAAGTGCTGACCTACAGTTCTAAAATTAGTTTTGCTAAATGCATTCACTACTAGCAAATGCCATCTGATGACATGACAGTAAAACAGGATTCTAGGAAGCTGTCTGTTTCCCACAGCATAGATCACCCTCCAAACCTAGACTTCTTGATGCCTAAAAGGTATTGATGCTCTTCAGTTATATACATAAGTATTATTTTTTCATGGGCTCTTCTATGTTGCTATCTCAACTTCATAACACCTCCGCAATACAAAGTACAAGCACTGTAGCTTGGCTGAATCCAACCATACTGCCCACAGCCTTGAAAATAAAAACAAAACGTTCAAGTGTCAGAGAGAGTTCTGCTAAATATAACCAGAATATTATATTCCTTATCTTAAAGGAGTGGCAGAACTGACAGTATGCAACTGTGCTTTTTCTAACGCACAAGCTATATATAAAAATAGCCTTTTCCCCTGAAATTAGCCTCTCATTCATCACAGTGATATTTAGACCTCTCATGCTACTGGTCTCTCTCATCCTAGACTCAGTACAGATCTTATGCATTTCATCCTTCAGACGTGTTCACTGAAACACTAGGAGACCATTACATTAGACTCATGCTGCACAGACCTCCCAGGCATCCCCGGTCCCACCTCTCCAAGTGATGGTCCATCTACACACTACTCTGCTTTCCAGGAACTGTTTCAAGAAGAAACTGAAAAAGTTACACAGGAGAAGTCGCTGAGATTTTTGTTTGCTTGTTTTTTAAGACGAAAGCACTGAATTGCTTCTCTTTTCCACTGTCACCAACAATTGCTCAGAACAGACATGATGAGAACCTTTTAAATATGAACCTTCCTCCTTGGAGTTAGATATTTATAGCCAGGTTTTCAATCTCCAAGACAGCAGTCTACAAGAATCATGTACCTAAAGCATCCAAAGACCAGAGGATCAGAACCTCTGCAATGTTCTCATCATTAAATTCTTGGTTGTTGAAGGGAAGAACCAGCGAGCTGAAGTAAGAAGTTACTAAGCTCTAATACAGCAGAGCTATTTACAGAATATTGTATTTAAAAATGAACAGTGTCTCAATTTTTCCGCATTCAAACTTAACCAACAGCATCAGCTACTTATATTCAGACAAGTTTTTTTAAAAACACATTCAGAGAAAACACCCACCAGCTACACCATTAGCAAAGCGGAGTTTCCTCTAACAAGTTTTAGGATCTCTGCAAGTTATAACCTAATCACTTCAGCAAATCCGCAAGACAAATCTTGGCACATGACACACTAAACTTCTAACCCAGTTCCCCAGCAAAAGTTCAGTTAATCCAGTCAAAATCCCCTCACTCTCACCCCATATTTAGAATTAATTTTTACATTTGTCAACTGACACTGCCAGTTTGTTCACAGACATGCATGGAGTATTTAGTATTCTAAACAGGAGGAAAAAAAAGAAAGAAAAACAACCAAACAACAAATCACAACTCGCGTACTTTGCAAAAGCAACTCAAGTGCTAGAAGCCTCTCACCCACCTCTGTTAAGCAGAAGATAAGATCAGTAACCCTGGAAGCAGTAGAAGTAGTTCAGTCCTACAAAGCAAAATCCATATGGGCTAAATTCTTCATGAACGCTTGATTTCATCTGAAAGAGAGTTTCTATTCTAAACTTCAGGCTTAGAAGCAAAGAAAGAACATATGCCATAAAAAAAACTTCCCAGAAGCACAGCAGTATATTCTTGCTTCCACTAGAAGAATAGCAGCCCTGGTCTAAACGCCACTTTTTTGCGCAGGGAAATAACTCTTTCACGCTAGTCAATATGAGCTCAGTGAACACAAGGGTCTGAATGCATTTTTAAACTCATCTCCTTAGTCCCTTCTGTAAACGTATTTCAGTTCTCCAACACTGCAAGCCTTGCCATACTCCCACAGGCTTCAGTGGGAAGTCACAAGAAGATGCAGTCAACTCCAGTAGTTAACCAGAAATTACTCTCACCCCTTCCTCCCCTCAGTGCTATATGAATCTACTTACCCTTTTTAGGGACAGCTACGACGCACTCTCCTCAGCCACCTACTCCTAGGTGGATATAGAACAGAAAGCACATATATGTCTAGCTCAGAACTGATGAGACTTAACAATTACCTTATTTTGATGTATTATTTATTATTTAAAAAAAGAACATAAGAATTGCACCTTGACATTTAAGTACAACATTAAAACATCAAAAAAAAAAGATGTAAACAAAAAAAAAAAGAAACTACAGTTTTGGCAGTGACAAAGGGAACTGCAAAAATACTGTAATTTATCAGTTCAGAAAATGGAAGCACTGACTGATAGTCTCCTCTTGCCTTATGCAAACAAGATATTTAGATAAAACAACCTTAGGGGGGATGATCACTTATCGTATTTTCATAGTATGGGCAAATAAAGGAACCTCCAACTTAGCATAGCATATTCACCTTTTTTTTTTTTTTTTGCAGTTAAAATCTAGCAGTGAATAACCTATATTTTGATGAATAAGGCATTAAATAACTCATGTGTTTAACCTTTAGATAAACTGAAGAAATGCCTGACTAAGGGATAGGACCAAGACCACTTTACGGGCTATAATTCCTGCACTTTCCTCTTAATTATGCTGATCAGAAGAAGCTGTAAGACACTCCCCCTTCCTCAGGTAGGCTCTGTTGATAGTGAGTAGGTGGTGATGATTAGCATTTCATAAACAGGAAAAGCCGTGGCAGGCGGCCTGCTAGCCATAAATCTGTCTCAAAGACTGAGATTATTCTAATCTAAGCAAGAGTACCACAACAGACTACAGTTCTGAAGTCCATTTTAAAAACCCTGCATGGACAGAGGAAGCATAAATTCCTCCCACTGCTCACCAACAAACCTCCATCCACCTGAAGCAACTAGCCCAAGATTAACAGGCCAGTTTCTTTTCTACCTTTGTTCTGTCCTAGGTGTTTCTGCAAACAAGCCATCTAAGGCATTAATTCCCTTTCATAGCACCATTTGGTTACAAATACTCAGGTGACTAACTCGTGAATGTAAACAGCAATGGATTAAGATAAGTATCCTCTACATCAAAGCTGCAACCTAAGATGAAGCAAGTGGAATACTAAGAGCAAAAAAGTAATGCAAAAGTTGCCTAATTTGGCATTCGCTTTTGGTTGAAAAATGTCAGCTGTTGGAAGTACGAGCTGTCAAACAGACATTTCCTCTGAAATCCTACTTGGTAATGGTCGTCTGAGTGCATGAGCCAGCACTGTCTTTTTCTTTTCCAGAGATCCGCCTAAAATCTGGATGTTTGGGTTCACAGAATAGTCACTAATTTAAGAGGTCCCAACTGAGTGTCTAAAGTTGAGTAATTCTTTTAAATCCTAATGTGGTAGTAAGAGGAAAGTTATTTTTCCATTTACTCAGATATTCATACAGCCTTATTTTTGGTATGGTAAGCTGTTTAAGGATTTATATTCAACCCATGGCAGAGTAAAAGGAAAATATGCTATACCACACATTCCCTGTAAGCCAACTATGGCTGCGGATGCCGTACTTCATATATTTAAATGCAGGCAGAAGCAATTTTATCTGAAGAAGCTGCAGCTGAAAAATAGCGCTTTTTAAATTGTACTAGCCACGTCTAATCTAAAAGGGATTATTTTTCTGAACTAGGACAGAAAATAAGAAAGAAAACTAACTGTCGTTGGATGTTATGTTAAAATAAGCCCATGCGGCATTTCTTCTGTCACTTTTGTCCTGTCCTTTGGATTTCCACTATCTTCTATACAAACATTTTGCCATATTCCGTACTAATGTATGATCTGAATAAAACTAGAGGCTGCAGAAGAAAACTTCAACAGCAGGGAAATCCCAGGCAGTAAGCCATCATGACTTGGTGGAGGGGAGGAGGAAGGGTATCTAGCTATAAATAAATTTCACAAATCCAAGAGCTGCCTCTTTCAAAAAACATCAGCTCTTTTGTAAGTGATTGCTTTTCATCCTCCATCCCTCCCCCAATCCCTTTCCTTTTGTTTTAAGGCAAAACTTGGACATTTTATAAGCTGATGCAGCACTTAAAAAAGGCATCTGCCTCATTTTGGTATTTGACCTTCATCTGCAGCTCAGCAGACAGGGTAACTTAACGTGTCTGAAGTGTACCGTGGGTGCCATCAGAATAGCAATCTGCTTTCTATTATGGACTACGCTGCACACAGGCCGAGCTCATTAAAATAAGCAGTGGGGCAAAAAGCAAACCGTTCACACGATAGCAGAGGGCTGCAGCTGTTGACCAACTCAGCCATCGCCAAATAACTCTCATAGCTACGGCATGTAACACAAGCCTTCCTTATTTGTCCACCTCAGAGCAAGGGAACGACTGCAGGAAACGTACCCTCACCCTTCCCTTCCAACAGGGGAAAGGGGACAGAGAGTGGAGGACATTCCAGATGATAAGAAGAAACCTGTTCTTCAGAAAATCAAAAGCCCCAAGCACAGAATGAAGACGTTAGTATTAACCAGTCGCGCTACGGAAACCCTTTAGGAAGGGGACTTTTTGCTTGTCCATATCTATAGAAGACTGCAACATATTCCCTGGAAGAAGGGGGGAGGGGGAATCAAATAAAAGTTTGGTTTAATTTTAGAGATCAAGTTCCCCTCTTCCCTGCAAATCCCAAGAAAAAGTGCAGAAGACACGGAAGCTTAAACCCCTTCCTTTTGCCAAAACACACAGCCTCAGCTTTCATGACAGGTAAAGCCACTCTACCTCAATGGCTAGAGGAAGAAACACAGTTAAGAAGTCTCACATTTATAGAAATAACATAAGGCATCAAAAAATCTAGCGTTTAAGACAAACACTACTACAAAAAGCAGCTCTGATTCAATGACTTGACATGTTAGGACATTATAAAGCTACAGCTTAGCGTAGGAGAATTTATCTTAATACAACTATTACTTTTTACTTACAAAAAATATTTTTGAATTTACAGAGTATAAGTATGTGTAACAGATTTACTATTATGCAAATATTCTATACAATGATTGAGGGCATCAGTATGCAAACAATATTATTTCCACAAAATAGAAGTAGTATCAATAAAATCCTTACCAGAAATCTTCCGTTTTCCCTACAAGGTATTTTAATCACAATACTGCTAGAGCATATTATTCCTCATCAACCTCATAACCTAATCTTTACCACTCTATAACATGTAACTTAATTTAATTGTGCATGGAGAATATTTATAAGAACACTAATTATAAGAGTCAGAGAGGTCTTAAGCATCAATTACTGCTACAAAATAAAGCCCTACGTAACTTTTTTTTTTTTTAATGACTGTATTTGATAATCTAGCATAACGAATTGCTGAGGATGCTGGATCTATTCCATTCAATAAGCAGTTGCAAATAAGCAAACATAAACATCCTTGTACACAACTTTTAGCACCCAAATAGAGTCCAGATTTCCCCTACTGTGCCAGCAAATTCTGAGGCTCACTTGGAGATAAGAGCGGACTTTCGGTTGACGAACTTCCAAAATAACTGGCACTATTTTTAAACCTTTAATATAAATCTTATTTTCACGTATGTTTGACCCTCACTTGACGTTTGTTAATATTTAGAAAATCTAGCTTTTAGCTAAGGAGCTAGTCCCCTCATAAGCTGCATTGCCTCTCCATCAGATGGAGATCACAAGTTGTCCACAAGTGACTTTCAAGCAACTGCAAGTATTAAGGGTCTCCAAGGAGACCACTAGTCATAAAAGGAAAAACAGGTGCTGCTGCCTTCGAAGCGGGAGAAAAGAAATAGGTGGGCCTGCAGCTTCAGAGGGAGGCCACAGAGAGATCCCAAATCGGTAGTGCAGACGCTGGTCCAGCTTAGTTGACTCAGATCTTCTATGCCATCCAGCCTTTACAGAGTTACCTTACAGACAGAATTTCTCCAAAATTACTGCCTGAATCAACAGTATGATAATGTTTAGTATCGTATCTGTAATGCAAGGAAATGTCTTCAGAGAAGCCTGCATAAACCTTGACCAATGTCTGAACAGTGACATGTATAACAAGCACCCTCCCCTTTTTAAAGGTGCCTACGTTTTTTCAGCTCTCGGTTATTATCATCAATGTCTTTTTTGACAAAGCTCTAGCTTCAGATGGCAGGTAATTGCACCATAATCTTATAAGAAGAAATTGGGTAAGCTTCCTGACTTCCTACTTTGGAAAAATGCAATTGGGACCACAGTGCACAAGCCCAATCTAGTTTTTCCACTGTTATTTAGTCTTTTTAGCGGAAGTAAAAGCACATGAATTTACTTCCGATTCCTGCCCAATCAGAGATGTATACCATTTGTTGTCAGCATCCAAGCTATAAACTTGCCCCCTTTAGTTTCCCATATCTAGCTTAGCTCCTTTGAGACCAGGAGGAACAGATCAAGCCGAGAGTTATGTTCTCAAACCTTACCAGGATGCTTTTAAAGTTCGTCCTTTACAAAAGGCTATTTGAGGTTCCAGCTCAACAATCACAGTCTAAACCCTCTACAACTACATCAGGAGAAGAGCCAGGATACCAAGAGTCTTGGATGCGATGAAAAGACTCTAGTCCAAACGCAGTGATAAAAGGTACACTACATACAGAAAAAGCCAGAACTACTATCTTGGCTTGCCCTGTCTACTCTTTCACGTCATTCATTAACTCATCATTTCTACTGATTCTCTTAATTTTAAATAACTATTTCAACTATGTAGTTTAAAGTCACTAAACCTTCTTTTTTTCCCTTTTTCCCCTTTCCCTTCTCCTTCCACCCTTCCCCCATTTTTCTTCCCCCCTTTTTCCTTCCTCCTCCCCCCCCCCCTCCCCCCGCAAAGAGCTTTTCAAATGTGCACTGGAAAGAAACAAGGAGCAAAAAGTGCCAGTGACATCCCAGACACAAAAGCTCATTTCCTCAAGGTTTTATTAATAAATCAGCCTTCCTTCTAAATGTATACCTTGCCGTCTAGCAGTTATTATAGTACAACATCCACTACACTGGGGAGCTTATACTCACAGTGAGTAGGTCCGGTACAATTTTTGCTGAACTTGGGCTGTGGTTTATGAAATGTAATTTCATCCCATCTAATCACTTTATAATGGATTTCAGATGCCAAAGACTAACACTAGACTAAAACCATCCCGAGAAGGAGACAGATGAAGGCTAGATGTATGTAAGTGAACTCAAGTTTCCTGCATCAAAGCTAATCATCTAGTCAATTCACGTCAGTGATAATCCCTCAATTTTGGCTTCCTATGTTACCAAATCCAGGCAGGAAGAGGCAGCTCTTCTACAAAAAGAACGGCCTTTCTCACTGATGTCCAGTGAGACATCAGTGGATGTCTCAAACCAAAAAACACCTCAGATCACTCATCTGTTCCAAAAACGGAATGTCAAATTAGTCAGCAGTCTGCACATCCAGAAAAACTCTGCAGTCTGAAACACCCGAAGCAGAGAGATCGATCTAGTTCATGTTTTGACCTACTTCGACCTAAATATTCCAGGTACAGTCACTACACTGCTAGTGCTCAGGCAAAACACAAATAAACAAGAAAAAAAATATCAACTTTCCTGCTTCCTGCATTCACAGAAAAGTTATTAATTTTTCTCTTCTAAAGGGTTAACTGTGTCATTTGATTGCAAGTATGAGTCAGCTACAAAGAGAGGGGAAGAACAATGAGCTGAGCAGTTATGACAGGAAGCTCATTCCTCTGACACCCTCTTTAGCTAAACCACACGACTCGCTGCTGCAGAGCTGAAAACTTGGTAAGAGCAGCCGTTTCTTCATCTCTCAAGCAATGGAAAAGAGCAAGGCGAGAGAAGTGATTGCTTAGGAGTTAAGAAACAGGCGACTTTTAAAAACATAATAAAATGGGGTTCTGCTCTCAGGGCTGGTCTAGTCAAGCCAGGCTTGTGCATCCGTTTTCCCATCTCCTAACAGAAGGCTGCTTTCCTGCTGCACTGGAGGGATCTGCAGTATCCCTTCTCTTCACGTCCCCTCCCTCCCTCCCTTAACGATGCCTAGACAATTTCCAAGCCTGTTAAAATCAGTTCCAAGCCTGTTAAAATCAGTGCCATCACTTTGTCTGCTCTCAGAGATATTTTAAGGCATTAGACACAACTCTCCTTTTTCTCCTCCTCTTCTGCATTATCACCAACTTACTCAGAAATGGAAAGAAAGGCAAAAAAAAAAAAAAAAAAAGTGTTGCAGTTGTAAAAGGTGGTAGTTTGACTGCACAGAAAGCATAGCTTTTCCCATGGTACTCTGCCAGTATGACTCAAACCAAGAACAAAGTGAACGTCCAAGTGAGAAAAGCTCACTCTGTTTCTAGTTCATCCTTATCCTCTTCTGCTGGAGTTTCCAACAATACTATGGTAGAAAAAGCCACCAGACAGTAGAATAAAATAGGCTCTTTTGGTTTTTCACATTTCTTTAAACTGTAACAAAAGACTAAAACTTTTTGATTTGCTAAACTTAGGATATATTACAGTGAAGACAGCTGACACTAGCATGAGATGCATGAAAATGAAAAAGCAGTTGCACAGTTGAGTGCTATCTTCTAAAAGCAGAAACATTAAAAAGCACTCGAGCAAAGCAAACACCAAGCACTCCGCTATCTAATTACTGAAGCATTTGATAGCATTACCATGATTTCCTCTCACGTCCCTAAAGTAACCCATTTCTAAATTAAGCAGTGCCTGACAAACTAAAAGGGCTTCCTAGAAGCTATAGGTTTTTTCTTTATCTTGGGGTTTAAGGTTTACGTAGTGTAATCTCACAGCATAAGCAGCCAAACTGGATGAGGAGCTAACCCAACACGTTGCAACCCTATCGCTGTGCACAGAGCCAGCCTCCAGTTTGGAGTTCTTTCATTTAAAAGAGACCTTTAGGGAGAAAACTTGATTTCAGGTTTTATGAACTACTTCAGGTCTTGTACTAAGTGTTGTCAGCCAAATAATCTTTCCAGGGTCTCCTGCTCCAGTACAACTTGAGGAAAAAGCTAGGATATTTTGTAGCCGGCATCAATATCGCTTGAGACCACGTCACACAATTCAGGAACCTGGCTAGCCTGTTGCCACCACTGCCTTCAAGAACCAAGGATTCTGAGCATCTCATTAATGAGACAACACTCAGGAGTAAGAATTATGCGTAAGTTATTATTTCTGCTCTCCAAAGATAAAAAGTTTGAATTCAGAAGAATTAAGACAAGTAGCTGATAAGTAAGAGCACAGAAGCTGGCCAAGAGCCATCACTTGGCGGAGGGTGGGGGGCGGGGGGAATACTTATTGCGGACTCCACTCCTACCCTGCATAAGTAGGTAAACATATTAGAAAAAAAGGTCTAGGTTAGAAACTACTGCAGAAGAAAAATGTTATTTCAAATTAACAGAGCACTTTGTGAACAACATCCATTTGTTAGATA
Source organism: Struthio camelus (assembly GCF_040807025.1). Taxonomy (NCBI): domain Eukaryota; kingdom Metazoa; phylum Chordata; class Aves; order Struthioniformes; family Struthionidae; genus Struthio; species Struthio camelus. The sequence goes on along the minus strand of NC_090947.1, from coordinate 4,522,356 downwards.
AAAACTAAATCTCACTTTTGTACTTTTCAAGATGCTTCCTGCACAATCAGGCCACACTTCAGACAAAACTCACTGTGAAGCTACAGAATTTGAAACTCAATCCATTTTCACAATTCTCCTGGTTTGGCAATAGTAGGACTAATACTATGTCTCATTACACGCAGCCTGCCTGCGCTCCTGATGCGGTAGAACTGAAGCAAGCAGTAGACAGTTTGACGCAAAAAAAAAATCACGCAACTACCGTCGTATCAGCCATTTCTAAAAGTAAGTATAATATTTTGAAGGAAATGATTCAACCGATGTTAAATATCCTTACTGCCCTTATTTGTCATGCCGTGCTTTCCCTCTTTCTCCTAGTAATTATCAACATGCAAATCCAGCCAGAGTAACTGCTTACTGCATCTCAAATGGAATTCTGTTAAGCTAAGCATGCTAGAGAGGGTGCTAGAAAAAGTGCGTTGTGTCTATATATAAACTGGCTATCTGGTGCACTCTATGTCTGATTTATATGGCCTGCCCAAAACTGAATGCAAGTTTTCCTGGGTGGAAAAAAAAAATAAAAATCTTCCTTTGGATATACTTCCAAAGGACCAAAGCAGAATATAATTGCAAAGCACAGAATGTATATAAAATAGAGAGGAAGAGGGGGGAAAAAAAAGCGATCCAGATTCCTGCCACTTGCTACTTTATATTTGATTACTTAACTTCTCTAAGCCAATATTCATAAAGCATGCAACTGAAAGTGGTAAAAATAAGATCTGAGCACGGAAGCAGACAAAATGCTTCAGCAGTTACAAAGTTTAACCGTACTTGGCTAGCCCGAGAGGGTTATCTGCTTAAGATCTCACGTATCAAGAAGTAGAGCACCAGACCTTCTCCCTTGCTGTCAGCTTCTCCTTTGCTCTGCACTGTCATCTGACCTTTCCCTGAGGTGGCCTTTGCTTCCTTCCATTTCCCCACGCCTTTTCCTTTTAAAAGCACCATCCTTAAAAACGTAATCAAGAAGCCTTAATTTATTTAGTTTAGAAGTGTGGGGGTTTCAACCTCCCTAGAAATAAACATATATCAGGTTTCCACCCACTGCTAACAAAGTAGAATGCAATTACCCACGATGCAGCTTGTAAGCTTTATTTAATCTCTTGGATTTGTCAGGATGCTGTGCGATATTTCCCGCAATGCCCACGGTGAAAGTTCTTGGAACTTTCTGAAGTTTAACGTCAAAAACTCAAGCGAAATGAACTGATGTACAAACTACTGCCAACGGCTGTTGGTTTTTAGTTTTGTTTTTTTAAAAATGATGGCTAGTGAGATCTTCAAAGTGTCTGTTTTCTGCTTCAGCACATATCTATCCAGCATTAGATAGCACTGTCCGTTTAGCATGGCTTTTACTCCTCAGCCTCATCTCAGATGCTATGTAGCATTTTCACTTAAAGAAAACCTGGCAGCATTAAAGCACGTTTTCTCGACTTACTTTACCAGACCGCGCAAGCGAACTAAATTATATTGGTACTGCATTAACAGTTAATATTAGTACTATTTATATTGTTACGGAGTCAAAACAGTTAGTTCATTATCTATACCAACTACTCCTGATAGCAGTCTTGATCCTCAATGCTACAGGTTATATAGGAAGAGGAAAAGTCAGTGTGCTGTGTCCTTTGATGTAAGCTCCCATGGCACGACAGATGAGCACAGTCGGTCTCCAAAAAATGTAATTAAAAAGTCTTAGTGACAGTGCTATGGAAGCCACTGCGTATAGCTCAGAAGTGTGGACACCTTACAGTACTGTTGCAGCAATTCTTCAGGAAACAAGACCAAGACAGCTTCATAGTTTTGAAAAAGTTTTTATATACACTCCACAGAATTTGCTTTCCTAGCTATATATTTGAAAATACACACTCCTTCTCTTCCTCACTCAACAAACCTTTCCCCTGGAAAGAGCTGACCTAAGATTCTGGGTCTTTAAAAAACAGTTGACTATTTTACAGTTAATTACCTCAGAAAAATAGTACCCAAGGCAAAAAAAAGCTCCAATTCCTTCATATTTCAACAGCTGTTGCTTTCTGTACTTAAATTGGTTGGTGTTATACACTAGATCACAAGTTGTATTTCTGTTCCTATTGCACCTCTCCCACTTTTAAAATTCTAATTTTATATGTTGCCTACAACTGTAGGCTAGCAACTCTATGCTTTTATCATTGCAAAACCCATACAAAGCTAGTGGAAAGTCAAAAGAAGTAGTTATGTATCAAATCAGAACAGAATATTTACATAGCACTTCCAATAAGGAAAAAATATCTTCCCCTACTTCCATCTAATACACAAAACAACGTCCTCATTACCTACTTCCATTTTCTGCAACAAGCAGCCAGGGAGATTAGCCCTCGTCAAACAAACATCAACAAACCTTTAAAGCTTAACTCCTACCCCCCTTCCAGCAAATTAAGAGACATAAGAGTAGATTTCTACATTTAAGATTCAAAATTAGAGATCACCTACAGCACATCTTTCCACAGGTAGCGTGTTCTCATCTAAAAGCATATTTAGATAAAGTTTTGTTCTTTAGACTGATGTAGAGTTAATAAAGCAATTTGGTAAGAAATTTTATGGTATTTATAATATAATGTTCTGCTGAACTGCAGTATAACTGTTAACAATTGCAAGACACTTCTCATTACCTTTTAAACTACACCAACGTTAAATGCAATACGGAAGAGAGCAAATACCTAGAGTCATCCTAAGTACTGGAGGAGGTCAGAAGTATAGTCCACAAATCATATGAAAGGCTCTCTGCAAGACACATCACCAGAAAAGTGTGTATCTATATACAGATATGCACACGCACACACACTCCTTTACCAGGTAAAAGAGAAATATTGTAAAAAAAAAAAATTGTCACTTGTTTCCATGCCCCTCTGCTACTCTATACTCCTCTTCAGCACAGGAAAACTTGTTTGAATGAATGAAAGATATGTTTGGGGATGGGCAGTTAGCAGTAAAAAGTCATGTGCAATTCTTCCAACTGTACCTTTTTTCAGCTGAGAGACTACCCTTTTGATTAACTTGGATATTCTACTATATTCTACAAAGAATCTGCAAGTCTCCCTCCCTCAAGCTATTCATATTCTGATGTAAAATTCAGGACACTAGAATACACGCTGAAATTCTTGACTTGTAAAATCAACCAAAGAAATGTCAAAAAAAAGGTTGGGCCAATGTTATTTGAGCAAAGATTTAACATCCAGAGAAACCAATTAAAAAGCCCGGCTTAACTATCTTGTCATGTTAGTACCGCCCTACATTAAAGAGTGTGGTTAACATCATCTACTACTTTGCGTTTTATCAGATTTTCTGTCATTTAAGTACAAATATCAACTCCAAACATTCTGCAACAGAACTGTAACCATGCCTCCCAAGAACAAAAGCCAAATTCTACAGTCGTTTTGCAGAAAAAGCACACAGGAAATTTCACAGAGGAAGAAGTTTTAAAAATGCACAGTTAAAAACTTCAAAAAATGAAAGCACACTATTCTCTGTAACTCATTGTTGTAACTAATTCAACATTTTTACCTACAAGATAGTCTTACCTGGTCAGTGGATAGGAATTATACTCTCAGGCTTGCTATCATTCCACAATCCATTCTATCACGCTAATAAAAATTCCATCAGAGCGGCAGGATACGTCAAAACAACTTGCACAGAGTGAAACGGCACTGAATAACCCATCAGCTCAGATTAAAGCTTTAAAAATCGGCATTGTTTAAGAAATGATTGGACAGCTTTTGTGTGGGGGTGGGATTGGATTACTGCATCCAAACTGGGTCTGAGCTATAACGGATTACCTGAAGAGTTTGCGTCCTAGCCCTTGCTCACCGACTACAGAGACTTAATTTAGCCGTATAACAAAAATGACATTCATGGCTATTAACTGGAATTCTTGAAATCAAGGATAGCTACTTAGAATACAGCAAGAGCATTACCAATGCCATAACACACATAGAGGCAGCCCTCCTCTAGTCAGGCCCTCTCTTCCTTTGCTACTTTTTCTTTCCCTAACAGCCATACCAGTCAGCAGCTACAATGTTAAGAGTTTTATCCTCAGTCTCATAGTCCATTTAATACTTGGCTTGTGTCCATGAGTCGGCATAATGCGAGGAACAGCTGGATTACAAAAACAGCCAGCAACGAAAAGTGTTTGGAGAACAGGATAAATGAGCAGCAAAAAAATCAGCCTTCTGAGGCTCTCAACCTATTGGAAGAAAGTAAACTGAAAACCCTTAGGTTTTCTACCTACTTCTGAGGTATGCCCAAGCAATCTTAGAAAGGTTATAGATAAGGTTTCTGCATCTAATCATCGTATTCAGAGAGCTTGTTCACAAGAAATTGGGCGGGGGGGCTGGCACAGTAGCTTGCTTTTGCAGTGAGAAGGCGGCAAGGGCAGACTTATTACGGCAGACTTATTACAGCAGTCAGCACAGGGACCCGACCTCAGCGATACAATACTCTAAGTAATGCAGATACCCGTACTAGTAGGTTGGGACCCCCCAAAAACGAGGCTAGGCTTCTGTAAGAGCACAGTCCACTACAAACCCCACCAATCTTTATTTCATTATGCTACATTAGTAGACTGTTTGGTTAGACAATGACAAACTCCAGGTTTCCGGAGTTTCCCTTCCTGCTGGAAGAGGAACATTTCCCAGACTAAGCCTGACAATATAGACACTTGTTCCTTCAGCAAATTAAAAGGTGTTTCCCCAGCACACAACTTCTCTTGTTCTAGCTCACCAAATAACGATTTTTCCAGCACAATGACAGTGGAGTACAGATATTTCTTAAAACACTGTATAACCATTTAAAATACTGACGTTCTCTACATACACAACTATTATCCCTTCTATCCACATACAACTGTGCTATTTCCCAGAGCCTCTAGATTCCTCCACAGTTCATGTAAAGGTTAGGCCACATCACTATTTCAATGTACTCATTTCACAGAAGGGCAGATTTAAATTTCATATTTAATAGACAATGAAACAGCATGACCTCCGGGTATCAGAGGAATGTCCCAAAAGCCCACTTCAACTCCCAACAGATGTTGATTCAAAATATTTGTCAATATAAATCCTCTTAGTGCTCAGCAACACACTCAGCAAAGCAAAAAAATCAAGACCAGGATGAACACATTTCATGTAGCAGAATGGCTATTTTAAAGAAAAAAAGCACATGGGAAATACACAGTTGCAAAGTAAAACAACAGGATTGTAGATCCATTCAAATTTAAACAGAGTTCTTTTCTAAAAGGACATCTTTTCTACCATTTTCCTAGCAACTCAATCAAAACAACTTCAAATTTGCAGTCAAAGAAAATCAAGAGGTGACTACACAGACAAAAAAGCCTGTAAGCTGTTATCCTTACTGCTCATGGTCAACAAAAGTGCACATGACTTCGTATTTCCAATTGAAGACTGCAATGCATAATAAGTGTAAATAGCCACACCTTAAATTTTTTCAAAGACAAACTTCTAAAAAGATGCGGTTTTTTTTTTAAATGAAGGGAAAAACGTGAAGCTACAGAGTTTGACTGGAGACCACAGTACGAGACTTTTGCTGTACGTGAAACACAGCAAGATTCTTTCCTTACTCTCCTGTCATCCTAGCATGTTAGCTGATAAATGCTCCATAATTAGAAGACCCAAGTGGGGATGCCTGAAATCCATCTGACCTGAGGGAACGAGTTCAAAAACCTGAGCCAGTTTTTCACATGCCAGATGCTCCCGTATTCTGATTTTGTCTACTGGAAGAGGCTGGCAAAAGCTGACAGAAGAGACAGACTCATCTAAATTTGGTATTCAAATACAGGATTAGGAGAAAGGATATTCTGAGATGTGGGAAGCACTTGATAAAAAAAAGGCAGGAAAGTATTAAATTTAAATCAGATCCTGGTGAAGAGAAAGGTCACCAAGCATGTAAGAGGAGAGACTGAGAGGAAAGAAACACTATTCCTTTGAGCTCTCTCTCTGTGCAAAATTCCATGTTCAAGACATCAACGAGACTGCAAGTATGACCTGCAAAAAATCACCCGTAAGACTATGAGAGGTGCGTTATCATGCCATTACAAGTAAGATTAAAACCCTGATCAATCAGCTAAGACAGCAAGTGCACGAACAAACCACCTTTGCAAAATCACCTTCAGTAAGCTAAGAACACTTGCTTTCTCCTTCCTGGAAAACATACATCAATCTGATGCAACATACATCTAAAGACTGCAAGCAATCATTTTATGGTAGGGAAAATTCAACTCTGAGAAAATATTTTTGAGGAAGTCAGAACTGGTGATATCATCTCGTGTGCTCCTTTGGCAGACATTTGTATTCAAACAGCATAATTCACTTTCATTCACATAAAACAAACCTTCCGACAGCTATGAGGAAAGAAAATTGTTGCTCTGAAATTTAACTATTGTTTTTGCATTTCTTTGCACTCCAATGACAACCAGCACTGCCCTACCTAATTGCCAGGTATCAAAAATAGGAACAAAGAAGTGGTTGATCCACCTGGCAATTTCGGTTTACCAAAGGCCCTGATTTCTTGTGCAGCAACGTATGATACAAAAATAACATCTAAGTATTTACTCAACCAGCACAGAAGCTCATAAACCATCTAAGAACTAGAAGGCATCCAGCATTTCTGCAATTATACTGTCAAGATGAAGCTGTACCACAAAAGAAACTTTCATCTTGCACATATAACAGCATGCTGCAAGGAGAAAAGACTTGTGAAAAGAAGCTGTGAAAAAACAGCAAGAAGCTAGAAGCAATGGCAAATTAACAGGCTTCCTCATCACATCTGAGACTGAATCACAGCTTGGATTCGGCACCAGCAGATCACTTTCTCTTAAATGCTATGGTAGTATTTAGGTAGATAAAACCAGAGCCCCTAACAAGCAGCATAGGCAGCAGGCACACAGAACGGCAAAGCAGATGCGACAAAACTAATCCGTCCCTTCTCAAATCACACCCAGGTTATTTTACCAAAAGTACATTACAAGCAACCACCTTCACAGTTCTAGGTCAGAAACTTTTAATGAGCAATTAGCTAAGACACTCATTTCTATGGGCACTGAACAGTATTTTAAATCCCTAAATTAACAGAAGTTATTTTAATCTATTCAATAGAGTGCCCACATCAAGACTAATCACTCAAAGTTTTAAACCAGAAGTTGTGCCATCTGAGTTATGTGCAATTATATTCGCTGCCTAAAACATCCATCCTTCCATAACTAGAAATAGCTGTTCTAGTTCGGTTAAAGTTTTCCAGTTTTTACAGCTGACAATAAAATCAAACATTTTCCAAAGGTTTGAGGTGCTAGAAAGAAAAACAAGTAAAAAAAAAAAAAACCCACAGAATCCCAGAACCCTAAAGGAGCATACACTGTATCAGAGATTCAGTTATAGGAAAACATGATACGTTTGAGGGGATGAGGGAACAGAGAACAGGACTGTAGGCAATTCACATCTATCTGGAGGACACTGCTTTATGTAATTAGTGATACACTCCCTTCTGCCAACAGTTTCGTTTTGGGCATACATCCACTTCCCAACACAATGCAGTATTTGAAACAGAGCTTACACCTTCTCCATTCTCGGCACATAAAACTCTCAACTTGGTAGGCTATAAAATTGTTTTCTAGTCCTGTGCATTCTAGTACTGCCCAAGCCTTGCCCTTCACGCTGCCCTCCACATTTCACAGTGCTTACTCAAGACTGTTGAAAGACAAAGTTAAAAATCCATCCAAATACACACCGGAAACGTCTTTGGCACTGAAGTCTGGCCAAAGAGTACTCCAGGTAAGGAGAGATGTCAAACTACTACAACGGTTAGAGTTATGCCACGTTCCTGCCAACGTGAAAACATTATGTCTGCATTCTTTTGCAACCTCTGAAATATGTACAAGTGTGTACCTTCTTTCTAGCCTCCAAAAGTCAGTAATTTTCAAGGGCCTGAACAGCACTTCCACATGTTTATAAGATAAAATTACATTATGTAGCCATTCATAATCTCTCCTACCCAAAGTTATTTACACACTGTAAGCACTGCTTGGCAACTAACTCAGCTCCTCCTAGGTAATTACAGTCTTCAAAATACTAACAGCGAATTACAGCCTTATTTAGTATTTATTCTGCCATACCAAGCTTTAATTTCAAAAGCTCAAGCTTCTACAGCCAGGCCTTTGAGAGCTCCCCGCATTTCTTGCCACCTGCCAGCAGCACCGCTGTTCTCTGTTCTCACAGTGATCTAAGAGTACCTCCAGACGAGCTCTAGCAGATCAGACCAGTCAGTTTAAGAGATCCCTGTTGCTTGCCTCATTCTCATGCAAGAAGTAACTACCCTTACCCACAGGGCAGATGAGGAAAAAGCACATAGCAGCTCTTCACCTGTAGCAATTTACCCTTTGGCATCTCTTTTTATTAAATAGTTTAAAATAAAATTAGTGACAAAAGATGCTAGGCTGGAACGTAGTTATCTGCAGTAATCTTAAACGCCAGTGATCTGCACCACATCAGTTCATTTCAATTACCTATGGCATGAAAAATGCATTCCCTAATTTGCAAGACTGAAGACTGAGCTCACTCATACGGATGCTTTTTCATATATATTTTTACCCATGTAACATTCTCACTTCAGTGTCTAGACTAGTTACTTTTTCCAGCTTTAGCTGAGAAGAGTTCTACAGCCTGCTTTTTGTTCCCTAATTGAAATAAGGCAAAAGAGAAAATAAGAGCATCTTGGGAGTGAAAGGTTATGGATGTCTTTCCATAAAAAGCCCTTAAGCACTTCCCTCATCTTTACTGTGTGATGAAGGCCCAAACGTTAGCTGTTTTTCCACTATGCACAAAGCCAGCTATTCCTCTGTAGCAGATTCAGATAGATATGTAAGTGTACCAGATGCCATCTGAAGCAGAGAGAACACCAAGACAAAATGCCAATGCAGCCATGTCCATATTCCCCTCTCAGAAGCATCTCCTGTATTTCAAAACTCTCAAAGCTACCTCCCGACTATCTGAACTAAAATCCGGCTTACTGCTGTTCCCTGTGCATCCCCCCTCTCCCCCACTCCAGTGGTTAACTTCTCCCCCTAAAAGTATTTTAACAGCAGTAAGACAACAGCTGATATTTCAGAGGTGCTATTTTAAGGTTTGCCTATGACAGCTTAGGTCTAGCTAGACAGATTTCACTGCTCCTGGCAACCTGCTCGCTTGACTATACCCCAGGAGGGACAAATACCTCTTTTCACAAGCCTGAAATGATATGAGGATTCGCTCCTTGCAAGTAAGGGATAAAAATAAAGCAAAACAAAAATACCCACAAACAGTGTTGAAGCTCAAGCTCCAACTTTATTCACCAATCAGCTGGGAAAGATAGCCTTCTAGATGAGAGAGTGATTGGCATTACTTCCTGCAGACAAGCTCAGCCTCTGGGCTTGCGAAGAAAAAGGCTGGGATTTCCATGTTGTTAATCCTAACACTAGTTTCTTGCTTGGCTGAAATAGGAATCACGGTTCCTAAACAGCTGCTTCCTCAGCCAGGGAGCGAACAGCTGAAGAGGACTCAGGCCAGGCATGTACACAAAACCAGACAACTAATTATTTGTAGTTGCAATAGGCACATTGTGAGGCAGATTACAAGTTGGGAGCTAGGCTACAATCAGCTGTTCGACCAAACTGAGATGGATCTTAAGACTTTTGTCTCACTTCTTAAACTATCCAAAGCTGCTCTTTTGGAAAAGATTATAAGCAAAGTCATTGCCATTTGTTGGATACAGATCCATAAAACAAAGAAAAATGGCATGTTCACTGAAGAAAAACACACTGGCTGTATAAAATGGTCTTAATTTTGGAACACTTCTCCATATGTTACTGGCAAGCGATTCCTGTGAAGGCCACCTATCCTTCCAATATTTAGGTCAGCTTGGCTCAGAATCAAGTTCTCTACGAGCATCTCTTGCCTTCCTAACCTTTTGTATAGGAGAGATCTATAGCCAGGAGTGCTTTTTCAGAGCGTTTGACATGTTGTGCCAATAAGACTATTGCTCTCATAAAGGTAGGAAGAGTAATGCAATGCAAAAATAAGTCAAGGAAAGCAATTGGTACCACATAAAACATTGTTTCAAAGGGCTTATCGTGGAACATTTAGCTGGCTCGCAAAAGTTTTGATGACTCTGTAGATGCCAAATACTGCTCAAAAAAGTTCCATTACTACAATAATGAGACACATAAATCTTACGCTTACCTAGTCCATCCCTAGGGAACACTAAGTGTTTTGATTTGCACAACAATTTCATACAGTTTGCGTAGCTTGCGTTCCTATATATAAATATCCATTCTACGTGTTTTAGCTCTGAAGTTTCAACAAACTGTTTCCACCTCTATTATGCAGGTAATCCGGATAATTAAAAAAAAAAAAAATCAGAATTCTCTCCCAAATTATTACTTGAATTCAATAGCCAAGCCTTTAAAAGCTCCGTATATACAGTTATCATAGCATCTCTTCATTAGTCCTGAAACTGCAGTACCGCCTTTAAGTTATTTGATGCCTTCTTCAGCTTGAACAATAAAGACTGGCTGGTTAGTTTTACCTGCATTTTGAGCTACTTCTAATCAACTGCACATTCTGCTCCTCTGTACAAGTGTAACATCACAATTTTAGGATCACAAAGAATACAAGACAACGATCCAGACTAAAAGCTCAGTCAGACTGAACCAATTTATGGTCCACAAACTAATCATGCCACTTAAAAAAATAATAGTAATAATAATAATTTAGGAGCATATGTAGGTGACAGTTCCTGAAATTTTGCAATAACGACATAGAAGTATGAAGAAGTCACTCTCATACCACTACTTTAACACGGTATGTTGCTTAAATTGCTAACTTTTCAGTTGGTATTTAATTTAAAGAGTTCTCCTCTGTAAATTCTAGGATGAAAAAGAGAGCAAGATTTCTAGCACAGAGATAACATACGGCAGAATTGTTTTCCTGTGCAGTATAAAACACATTTGTATATAAAACATCAGCAACACAACATGTAAATGACTTTTCAAATAAAAGAAAAAAGTTTGCCTTGATCTTGCTCTCCGCATTCAAGAAAATAAGGAACAGTAATATTATCTACTTATGAAGAGAAACATGTCATTTACACAGGTGGTAGTTTCTCGCTGTATTTGTAAAATTCCTTCTACTCACGTAACACAACCATCAGTGTAGCTCGCAAAGAGTAGAATGAGAGTTAGGAAAAAATATTCCCTAAAACATGACATCCCAGGTTATCATGTCAATCCCATCCAAAGGAGGGGAAAGCAGGAAGCCAGTCCCTGTAAGGTTTAATTGCTCAGCACTCTGCCTTCCCAAACCACATATACACCAGCCACAGAGAACAGAGAGATGACTGCACAGCATGCACATGCAATTACTGCTGGCTGTGCTGGCACACAACTCAGAGCATCAAACTGCTAGATTTTGCAAACACTGCTGGCAGGTATTCACGGAGAGGGATGAAATAGTCCAAAAGTTTCCATTGACCTAAACACAGAATAATCTGCTGGCATCAACGCTAGTCTGAAAGTGGAGAGGCCTATCATTGATCAGCTTTGCTCTCATCTCTAAGAGCCGACAACCAGAAAAAGACAAAATAGTCTCAGCAACACAAGCTAGGTATGGATACAGCCAGCCCTGAGTGGCAGCCATTTGCGTCCACTAGAAATTCAGAACAGCGTGGTCTTATTTTAACTATATTTACATAACTGCCATCCATTTAACTACCATGCAAGGCAGTAACCAACAGCTAGATTCAGTTGTATGCTATTACCCTTCCCCAAAGGGCAGCTGACCTATAGCAACTGCACCTTTTACCACTGCTCTGGAGAGCTCTGAATAGGAAAATAAACTACTTGCAGCTGATCTAGCTCAGAAATCGCCTCAAATATTTTAATATTAAGACTACCGCTTAATTTTGCTAATGCTACTGCTAAAAACCTGTCACTACCATGTGCTTCACTTTTACAATTTCCTTCCGCTTGCTTACAGTTACTTCCTCTTAAACTTGTGTTCTTACATCCTGCGGAGGTGGGGACTGCCTTGGTCACCATGCAAAGTTCTCTTTTGTTGTATGCAAGACTGCACACACAGTAAGACACCCTGTTTGCAAGTTCAACAAAATTCATGTTTCAAATTGCAGGAGCATAAGAGAGTCTTTTAAGTTTTAACGTGTCCCATAGAAGCAGGCGATAGAGTAAGAATTGTCAAAAATATAAGAATTACAAAATATAATGACTGGAAAGAGTAGAAGCACAATTCTTTTGGAGGAAAACCAAAGCTGGAGAAAATGAATGCGTTTCAACTTACTGCCAGAGATTTCAAGGTAAGTACCTCCATGAATAAAACCTGGTTTGGACTCTTTCAGACTCCTACCTGAACATGACAAAACAACATCCTACAATCTGCTAGTAACTTGCAGGCCCCTGTGGCTTCTGGATAACAAAGAGAAGGCCAAAGAAAACAGAAGAGTGAAGACTTCCACAAGAAGGCAACGTTTCTAAGCAATGCCAAAGCACCCGCGAGGGATCGGAGCTGAAATCTCAACAACCCTCATACTCATCTTAGCATGAGGATTCTCAGACTATTTATTAAGAGGGGCCAAAGGGACTACCTAATGTTTTTAAGAGTTCTTGTGACCACACGGATTGCCTGTGCAGAAGACAGGCAATTAAACTACAAACCAATCATAATTGCAGAGGAACCAAGACAAAGTAATGCAAAGAGTCTAAAATAATGTGGGAAAACTCTGAACCTTGAACTGGGCAGTTCACAGTTCTAGCACTCAAGGGAAAAGATAAAAGACTTACTTGTGGAGGGCTTTTTGATCAAATTGAGTTGTCCTTTACACAGTTTCCAGTAAAAAGAAGCAAACATTTAAAGCATCAAAAGCACTTTGTGGTAAAGTGAAAAGCAGCATATAAGCTAAAGACAACTGAAAACAGGAGAGAAACCTGCAAAAGAAAAGAACAACCTAGGTCTCCTGTTACAGATTTAGCATGCCTTGCTTGACCAAATGACAGACCAGCCAGGGCACAGTTGTGGAATTTATACCCTCATCCCAAACTAACTCCTAGACGTTATCATGACTCAAATTCTACTAGATGGCACTATTGCTCATTCTTGCTAGCTCGTATCCAGGACAGGATATTTCTGGTCCTCCTATCTCAAACTACGCCCCTAGGAGCTTACCCATTCCTGTCAATGCTCAGAGAGCATTTTCTCATCATGCTGCCCCAAAAATCTGATTTCTGTCAATGCACTCCCTAAATCACTCACACAGAAATGAATCCACAGTACGTATTCCAAAAAGACTACAAACTAGGTCGAAATGGTGTACAAATAGAAGATATCCCAGACCAGAGCTGCCATTAGGGGTAGTATCTGAGGAGTGTGATGTGAGAGCTAATTGAATCCAACAGCTAGGTGCCATCAAAAATAAGTAGGTCTTCTACATTCACGGTCAACAGATGCACACTAGCGTTTATCAAATCCTGCAGTAACTGAGATTCCAGAAAGAAAACTAAAAGAGAATTAAAACTCTTAACGCTCTCAGAGGAGCAAATTATCTTGTGTCATGGTAATTCCCTCAGCCAGCCCTCCTTGGGATCACACTGGCGCTAGTACCAGCACGAGGAAGGGAGCAGACACATACAACCCACCTTAGCAGAACAGGACGGCCGCTTTTAGCGGCAGCTAGCATCAGACCAGTCTAGATACAGGGAAGAACTGAAGCCCATGGGCAGCTCATCCTGAACTCAGGTCAGGGTTGTCAGTCTCCCCCTTTGCGAGATGATGGGAGGAAGAATGCAGTCTGCATCAACTTTAGTCAACACAAAACCAAATCAATGTCACCGTGTTCTCTGGCGAACCAGTACAGCCACACACAGCAAGTAAGAGTTGGAACAAGGCAGTCATCAGCTGTTTTTAACTGTTTACATCAGATCAAGTGCAAAGACTGTGACACAGTCTCTAGTGAACTGCAAGTCTAACTCATTAGAGGTCAATACAAGCAAGACTTGTGCATACGCATGGTGCTGTAAAGCTGTTTCAAAAGGTTTCAAGTTAGATTGTACGCTTATGTCTATGTCTAACATCATCTTGCACTTTTCTGGTTTATGTTTTTTTATTTATATGCACCTCCATTAAAACAATAAAATAAACAGGGACATGTTTGCTAGTTGTCAGTCATTAATACCAACCTCATGAGCAGGCAAACAAGCAATTTTTCCTAACCTAAAAACCTAGAGTTAGAAGGATTTCAGTACTAGCTGGCACTAGCCAGTATTTCTCTCACATATAAACACTTTAAGTACTTCAGACTTAAGTGGTACCCTGAGATCATAAATAGATCAACACCTCTGAAATTAACGCAATCTTTATTTTGCATTTAATGATTTTGCCCTCGGGTTGCCGGACTGACAGTTGGATCTCTTCTTAAAGCAGGCAATTCCACTAGAATACCTCTAATCCCTCCAGATGCAATTTTACAAAGCTATAGAACTACTAGCCAACAACAGCGCATACATAAAAAAAATTACCACGTTGTTCTATGGAAGGGCACTTAACTTACAGCTTGGCACAGTACCAAAAAAAAACACCAGTGCAACACACTGTTTACAGTAAAGAAATTCAGGTTTCGCAGTCAACATTTCTAGCTGAAACAAATACGAGGGCACAAAAAAAACCCTGACAAGAGACAAACGAACGGCCTGCGTGCCTCCAAGTTCTCTCTGACCTTCCCCTGCCTACATTCCTGCTTTTTAATCAAGAAAAAGATGGAAAAGCATCTGTAACACACCCTAGCGATCAAAGCCCGCCCGTATATCTTCCACCGAGCTCGCGCTCAGAGCTTCGCCACCAAAACCACTGAGGACGTGCCCCTCTCCGATGAACCCGAGACAAGGGGCGCTCAGCACCTCACCCTGCAACCTAAGACAAATAAATAAATAAGTAAATAATAAAAAATATCAAGGCGGCCTGAAAGCTGCCGAGCTTTTGGCTGCTGAACGCCACGCCGAGTTGTCAAGAGCCGTAGCGACGGAGAGGGGCATCACACCCTCAGAAAGGGTCCTTTAATCGCAGGACTGCCAGGCCACCTCCCCGCAAGGGCTGCGAGATTTAGTCACACCCCCCCCCCCCTTCCAGTTTCAGAGCGGGCGGTGGCTCAGTTAGCGCCCATTAACGTGTTCCAAAAAAAAAAAAAAGAAATAATAATAATAAAATAAATAAATAAAAGAGGGTGTCGTTTTCTGGTGTTTTGTTTCTTTTTGTTTTCTAAATACACACGTACGCGACACGCGCAGCCGTTTCCGTGGCCCCTCGCGCAGCGCGTGCGCGAGCCGGGCGGTTGAGGGGACCGTTGGAAGGGACCGTTGGAAGGCACCGCTGCAACCGGGGGTGGGGGGGGGGGGGGAGGAGGAGAGGAAGGGGGCGCGGCGCGGCGCTCGGCTCTCTCACCTCGCGGGCGATCTGGTTGAGGGCATCGTCCTCCGCCGTCAGGCGCTCCCGGTTCGGCAGCCGCTTCCGCCCGGCCCCCTGCGTCCCCATGATGGAGCCGCTACCCCGCTGCTTACCCGCCGCCGCCGCCCGCCCTGCCGCCCGGCCCTCACGCCGCCTCTGCCGCTCGCCGGCGCGAAGCGCCCGATTGTCACCGCCCCCCCACCCCCACCCCGCCCCGCGCATGCGCAACGGCCGCCCCGGGGGACGAGCAGGGGCTGTGGGGAAGGAGGCGGCGGGCGGGCGGGAAAAGGCGGCGGGTGGAGGGGGAAGGAAAAACATCCCCGCTCCCTCCAGAACCAACCCCAAAAGGCAGAAGGGGAAAAAGCCTAGATTCCCAGAAGGAGGAAGCTCAGATTTGAGCTGCTTGGCGCCGCCTTAGCTCGTCCCCCCCACCCGGGCCCGGCGGGGGGGGGGTGTGAGGAGAGGGCGCTTTGCCCCCCCCCCAACCGTCCCCTCTGCCCTGCCGAAAACCCCTGGAAAATCCAGCTGACGGAGACCAAAAAGCCAAACTTGAAATTCTTTTGTGACCTCATGCCAGTGTAAACGCAGACCTGGATAAAGGTAAAAGGCCTGTACACACCAGTAATCTAGCAGTTTGGAGGCGGCAGCGCTTGGTTTCGCTGGTGACCCGCTCCAAGCGGGCACCAGGCAGCTGTGCCAAATCTCCGGCAGTTTTCACACCCGACCGGACCGAGGCAAGGCATTTCGGGGCTTGACATGGGGGTTCTCTTTTCCCCCAGATCTTACAAATCTTCCTGAGGCATACACGCAAAGCTTGGAAAGGGAAGGAAAAAAAAAACCTCCAGAGCCCAGGGGCCACTGTACGTGAGAGAGCAGACGCGCGCTAACACCAGAAGGCGCCGTAGCATCGCTACCCGCCAGTCTCTGCCCAGTCTGTTAAGCCAGACCAGATCCTGCAGTTGGCATGCACCGACGTTTTGTCTGGAAGTTTCCAGGTGCAAGGATTGAGTTCTGGGTCATTTGCGAGGAAGGATGATCCTTAAATTCAAAAAGGCATCAAGGCGTTTAATATATCACCGCTTCCCATGAGGGCATTTATCAGATAAAGCAACTAGGTTGGTGTTTCAGGAAAAGAAAAATATATGCTAGTTCTAGCAGAATCCCTTTCTGGGTACAGGATGCCCTCCATAAAATGCCAGGCTGCTACTTGTTCTTCTGAAGCTATTCAATTCTCATTTGCTTTTTATACAAGTGACATCAAGGTGACCATTTATACTTTGCACCTGCACTAACTCTATTGTCTCCGCACGACTCCGCTTCATTCCCCTGCAGGGCAAGGCCCGCACAGCCCCAGGTGCCATGCTCAAAAATATTACGGTTCAAACTTCAGCAAGACACAGGGCAAAGCCGTGCATCGCCTCTGGGCCTCGGCCCTGGGCTCTGCAGCCTCCTGAACAGACACTGCTGCATCTTTGATGGGTTTCTCCTGGTTAATATCACTTCCAAGAGGACATGCAAAGCACCTGCTCTGCAAGGCCCTGCAAGGTCCTTACAAGTGTGCTCTGGCCCTTCTACGCAGGCAGAGCATTGCTGCTTCTAGTTGTCCTAGCTCTCCTGCGGGCCAGCCTCCTTCAGCCACCCCAGGCCCAGCTGCACCTCCCAAAGACTTTGCTTAGCACCATCCCTGCTTCTGACCCCACGTAATTTGCTCCCTGAGCCCTTATCCTTGAATTCACCCCCTGCCGCCCTTTGAGGACTTCTGGCTAAAGACACAGAGCAGTGCCTTATTTTTAGGTCTGAGTTACCCAGGAATTTCAGCCACCTGTGCAGCTGCATCACTGTATCCCTGCAAGGTATTCCCAGCTCACAGTGGTGCAATCAGATTTGCAATAGGGCTGTCTGCCTTACTGGCTGAAAGCCTTACGGAGGAGACTTGGTCTTACAGCCAAACTGAGGCTTGTGCTACACAGATTTATGTCCAAAACCCTACTATTGGGAGGGCTTTGTGAAAAAGAGGAAAGAAAAAAACCACAGGCCTTGGAAGAGAAGCTGCTACTGGGTGACTACAGTCAGAATTCACATCTGTAGCATAAGAAACCCTTCTCTTTGCTTGCATTGCAGACACTTAGGGTAATTTTTTTCTCTTAATAGACTGAAAATAAGCCATCTCATAAAAATACTATACATTCATATTTATTTGGACCAATTCCGTAAATGATTCAAATACATTATTCCATTTTGGCTACACTGTAGTGTCTGCAGTTGAAAAATACTGAAATGTCCATTTCTTATTTTAATAAGCAACATGAAATGGAGGCTCATTTTGTCTGAGGGTCACAACTGTGATTAATGATACCAAGACAAGCCTAAGTATCCCGTGCCAGTTTCAAAGGGCTCTATTTTGAGAGCATAATATGTACCTCATTCTCCAACATCCTGTGTACGAGGAGGCAGTTTCATGCAGAGCACATCCCAAAGACACAATTTTTCTTCTGTGCTGCTCTCAAACCAAACCATCTTGTAAGATCTCACTCTTGAGAATCAGAGCAAGCAATCAGCTGTTAAAACTGCTGCTGCTGGTATGCTCAATAGGCCATTTTTACATAATAAAATGGATGTACTTTTATATTCCTTGCAGCAAATGTAATTACCTTTCTACTAGTGGCAAGCCCTGGGACAGGGGAATCCAGGGGCTAGGCTGACTGTGTTGAAAGAAAACGCAGGGTCAGCTCTCCACTCCGCTATAAGGTTAAGGCATCTGGCAAGCCAGAAATGAATTCTGACAGTTTTAACGAGGTATCCTTTAGTCCGAGGAGAGTGGAACACTTAAATACCTTGGAAAAGCTACACTTAGGAGGCCAGTATTTCACGTTGTCAAGATATGCGAAACAAGCAGAGCTCCACTGACATCATAACATTTTGCAAACATAATAGCAGTGGGAGCCAGCAGGGTCTGTAGATTTATTAATGGAAAAAATTACACTACAGACACAAATATGTGTTGGCACTAAGCTACTTCAGAAAAAAGGCTGTTACAGCTGAAGGGGTTATGCTTTACTCCACCTCCTAGGAAGTCCAAGATGATCCTCTTCTGCAAAGCAAACCTCCTGGGCAAAAGCTTTCAGAGGTCATTGCCACTTTTGAACAGTGTCAAGACAGGGCTCAGGAGACTGATACCGACCGTAGAGATCTGTTGGGATGAGATACATTACTGTTGCTTCGTCTGTTCAAGTCAGCAGAGTCTCTGCTGGCATCGGTGGAGCTCTGTCATGCTGGGAAATCTGCTGAGCTTTATTTTGCCTAGCTTGGGGCTTGCACGTACACTATGACTGAGCACAGGAAAGCCGCAACAGGCAACTCCCCTCTCCCGCCATCCAGAAAAAAGACTGATTGACTTGGGCCAACTAAGGATAGCACAGTCCACAACGTGCTGGGCTTACAAGCCTAGCTTTTGGAGGACTGGAGAGAAAAAGATCCACCACACCAGAAGGTGAGCATCTTGTTCCCTTTGTACCATCAGCAACTTATTTGCTGTACCAAAGATACATTTTTTCTGAGGAGGGCTTATTCGTTCTCATCTTGCCAAGACCCCCTCAATGACTTATTGGCCTCCTCTAGTTATCTTGGCATGTTATGAGGGATATATTTTCATCTGTAAATTGTTCGCAGGTCTCTGAAGATACCACTGTGGGGATTTCAAGGTCTCTGAATTGGATCCCTTTCAAGGTTGATGAAAAATCCTCCTTCAGAGGGAGTTTTTCAAAGCTCAGTCTTGAGATTGATTTCATTTAATATTTTCATTAGCCGCCTTACACAAGTAGGACAGAACTGATGAAATACTCCGATGACAGTGTTATGAAGCATCCCCAATAAAGGAGGATAAAGTCATACAAGAAGTGGAAGAGGACTTGAGACAAGTGGAATGAAACTAAACAGACAGCAAATACAGCATCAAGGACTGCATTCATGATCTCATTAGCTGGAAATGACAGAAACGGAAGAAGTTCTAGGTTTATAAACCGGTCAGAGGTTGGCTACGTGCCACCATCAACACAAACACTGAGGAGTTAAGTTTAATGTCAGAGTGTTTCAGGTAAGGGTCTACCAATGCAAATATTTATACCATCGCACATGACATCCACAAGACCTTGCCCGGAAGGGTGCCTGCAAGTCTACCTACCCATGTTAAGATGAATCCAAGCTAGCTGTAGAAAGAAAAGCTGCTAACATAAGCAACAGAAGAAGCTTTTTTGAGATTAGAAGTTCGCTTGTCTAGCCAAAGGCAGAACAACCTCGTCTCTTCTCTATAAACTGCTTTAGAGGAGTGGGGTTGGGATAATACTATGTAAGGTATACAGCCAAGCTAGCGCAAATGCATACAAGCCATATGTAATCATAGTCTGGAAATCAGAATTTAATTGCCAATGTTCTGGACACGCGTCCAACAGCATTTTTTTTGTCTTAATGAGCCTAGGATGAGGCTCTGCACTCCTCAGGGTCCCTCTGCTCCAGCCATCAGTTGTCCCTGGCGGACAAGACCAAACAAACCAGAGACCTGCTCTGATTCCCACCAGGAATATCCATCACAGCTGACACTGCAACAGCCTGGAGAGGTTGCTACGGCCCCAAAAAGCACCCATGCTCCCACGTGGATGACGTAAGACGGCTCGCACCCAGGCCAGCAGCTGCAGTCGTGCGAGCTTTCCACTACCATGCCGAGCGGGGAGCTTACCTGCAATTTGCACACTGTCACTGAGCTTGCTGAAAACTGCCCGTCTCAGACTAAAATGGGAACTCACTCAGTAATATGGCCTCTCTGGACCTAATCTAATTAGCAGCAGACACGCCAAGGCTCAGAGCATTTCAGTATGAAGCAAAGCTAAGCCAGCTCTGCAGCAGCTGTAGTTGCAGGGAGCCAGACCTATCCGTGGCTGCTGAATAGCGACCAATTGCCATGCCTGGCTCACAAAGGCAGCCTGTTATGGTCTGCTGTTTGCAATCTGTACTCCTATCTGTTATTCCCAGCTGGCCACTGCATCACAGGGAGTTGCAAAACCTGGCTCTTCCTCCTCCAGCTTCCCCTCTTGCCATGCAAATAAAGCTAAGTTTTAAACAAGCCCCAGGCTGTTTTCGTAAGAACCTCCTAAAACATACATCATACATCTCTTCACCTGGCCTAACAACACTCACCACTTCCTACCTCAAGCATCACATGGATAAAATCCATTCCAGACTGCGGGACGCTTGAATATTACTGCAACAAGGCCTGTAAGACAAGCACTGTACCCTCCCCCTTTTCTTGCAGAGCCTGGTCTGAAAACAGGCAAGAGATCAATATGCACATTTAATTTGGGAATACGGCAGTCTAGCTCGTCAGGAAAATAGATGCCATCTGAAGGAGCTAGTGCTTCAGCTGGAGCAAATCAGTGTAGCTTCAGCAAAAACAAGGCATGACATCAGCTGCGCCAGCTGAGGAACTGGCTCAGCATCACTTTGCAATTAAAATATATCAAAGCATTCCTGCTGCCATTGTGGTGGTGTCCTCACCTCCCTGACAGCGCATAGACATGAGAGCAAGGAATCAAGCGGCCTCGTTACACGGGCTCGAGGCTTCCTGCTTGTTTTATTTCCCAGGGATTTGTCCGCTCCGTGCTGTGTGACCGCCTCCTCCGCTCCCAAGTGTTGCAAAGTGAAGCTGTGCCACATTTTCCAATCAGGCCATCCAAACTAGCGTTGTTTTGGACAGCAGGAAAACATAGCCACAACACATGGTCTAAAAACACCAATTGTTTGTAGCCGACCAAGTATTTGGACTAATTAGTCATCCTGTTCTGTAAAATAGCATCCAAACATCATTTTGGCAAAGCTTACATGGACACCACATCGCAGTTTGTTTAATTCTCTCAGCTGGAGTGGAAGAGGGGGAAGGAGGTGCTGTTTGTTGTCCCTATGGAAATCCATCCATGCTCATCCAAAGCGCAAGTCAGAGAAAAAACATCCATCTTCTCCAGTGTGGTAGAAATTAACGGTGCTTTCCTTCTAAAGACCTTCCATGCTTATCAGGGACTAGATGTTTTCCACCTACCTGTTTTATCACATAATGCAAAATTGCCACATCCCTTCTCAGGGAACAGTCCCAAACACTTCACATCAAGAAGAAGAGTGCCTGTGTCTGATGCCTGACATTTCTGCATTGCGCATGAAACTGTGCATCACCACCCCAGCTCCTGCCATCTCTCCAGTTACCCTCTGCACAGAGCAGCAGCAATCTGTTTGCTGTCAGCCAGTAATTCCCAGTTTACCTAAAATAAGCCATGCTGGTGCTAAAGGATTCCAGATTCCAGCTGCACTAATCACTAGCAGGGCAGGAAGGCAGGTCATTATAGTTTCCTGAAATAAAAAAGTCTGCCTAAACTCGGAAATGAAAGAAGATACTGGTAACATAACATTGATACCAGTAACATAACATTAGAGGAAACAGACAAAGCACTTGAGATGTTACAAAACAGCAGAGTTAAGGCTGCCGGTGGGTCCAATTTTGAGTCGTAACGCACTTTTCTAGCGTCCCTGGCATTGCTGGTTTTTTCCACACACAGTGAGCGATGAATGTGACTCATCTGCTCAGCACGCTTTCCCTGCCCTCTCCCCCGCCACGAACCCCCAGGCTAATTCATCAGTCCGCTATTGCGCCCCATCCCACTCCTGCACTGCCACGCGCTGCAATGTTCTGGTAGGCTTTACTGCAGTGTTATTATGGTGCTAGAACCCTTCTGATCCTTTCCTGTAGGAACATGAAGGAATTTTTTCCTCTATTCTCTATCCGCAAAGAGCCAAAACACTCAGGCAAGAGTTGTCAAATTCTCCAGAATTTTGTTTTCCCTCCAGTTGTAAGGAAGAATTTAAAAGACTTTGCCCAAACACATTGAGTTTCCACAGCCCCCTTCATTTCAGCTGCTTTTCAAAACAATAACAACAAAAATCAAGCATTCAGATGCCAAAGGCAGGAATAGAATGACCTTAGCCACAAGTCTTTGCTTTTTCTCTCTATACTCCCTTGGCCTTCCTAGGTAAAAGTTTCCCTAAGAACAGCTAACTCAACATACAGCTACTTCCTGCAGGGTTTCCAGCCTTAAACCATCAAGGGCTGGTTACCTGCCAGAGGGAGGTTGCTGGACTCCAGCACAGCATCTCTGCAGATTTACGAACGGCACCTCTGCTGCCCAACCTCGCAGAAGTTTTCATCCTCCCTGACCTTGCAGCAGTGGTGGCAGAGGGTAAAGGCAAGGAAGGCTGACTTCTCTGCAATGGCCTCTTTTTGGGCAGCTATTTGTTTAGCTTCTCAAACATCCCCAGCCCATTAACGGCTCAGCTAATTAGAAACTCCCAAAATAATTTTTAATACCTTTTTCAATTATAAAGGGAGTTGCTGCAGGTAACAGCAGATCATGGTTTCCCCCGAGGCATCTTTGTTCCTACCCGGTTTGCTGGCAGCGGATGATTCATTTCCCCTCTGCGTAACAGAATGACTGCTTTACCACTCTTCCAGCAATGGCTAGTGGTGAATAAGGCTGCTCAGCCTTATTTGAAACGATTTCTGTTCCTGTGCGTTTACAGACCACACCTGTAACACTGCGGGGCAGGAGACTAAGAACGGGCTGAAACCAAGCCAAACGTTTAGACATGACCTTAAAAAAAAAAAAGCAAGAATACAACATGACCACTTGCCTGCTGCAAAGCATGGGGAGACGGAGCCCATCATAAAACACCCTATGAGCATGTCTGTACTACACATCCAAAGTGTGGGTGGGAGCTCGAAAAGGAAAAAACCCCCAAAAACACTATCTTCACACCCACACTAGCTTTCCAAGTCTCTTCCAGACAACATTAGTTACATATTTCTCTTTCCAAGCACTCACAAACCATTTTTGCTCGCATTCATCACAAGCATCTTGCAAAAAGGAACGAAACGCTTCTGGGTAAGATTACTGAGTTGGGAGAAAGTTCTGGCCGTCAGTGGACACCTCCTGTAGCCCTTCACGTAGACAGGTACGGCCTACAGCCGCTTTTAGCCTAGTTTTCAAAGAGAACGAGACATATGCAATCATACTGTTTGCAAGCATGTGCCTGTCCCAGGCTAATAGCTCAAGCCAGCTGGCCAGTTGCTCCCAGGTTTATCAGAGAGGTGAAGGTCCATCTCCTTAAAATGTGATACCCTCACTGGAAAGAAAGCAGCGTGCTGGGCTCATGTTAGGCACCAGACAATGCACATGGAAGACAGATTTTAAGTGCTTTAATCATGTAAAACACTGCAAAACCTGCTCCTCGTTAGATAACGATGTCCCTTATTCCACAAAACTATTTCCTTTCGTCCCTATGCTGCAAGGTTATTCAGTGCAACCAGTCAAGTTTCATTGCAAACGTGTAAACAATAAGATTTCCTGTCTTATTCAACCAAGGAGCAGCCAGTGCTACAGGGAAGCATTTCCTCGTGTTTCACACTTGCATTCTTTCTGTAATTTAATCCTACTATAATTCAAATTTTTATTATATTGAGTCGTTATTTTCCCTCATCGATCTTTAACGCATTCTAATGTTCGCTCTCAGGTACCGTCAGGGACCCATTAATATTAAGCTAGTTTAACGTTTCCACAGCAGTCGCTGGAGTGTATTAGCACTGTTAATAATTAATATGGGAGAACTGGCATTTTAGAAGGCTGAAGTAGATCGCAACAGGCTCCGCTTGGGGGTTATGACATCAGGTTATGACATTACTGTGAGCACAGAAAGGGAGAAACAACAAAGAACAGGAGGACACCTAGAGAAAGTGTTTCCCTTCAAAGCCAGTCCTTTGCAATTCACTGCTCGCCCATTGTTCCTGCAAAAACCTTAAACTTGTAATCTCTTGTTTGCGTTAACAGAACAGGTAGGGCAAGTACTTTTGAGAGGGGTTGCAACAGGCTCAGACGTGTTTGTCCTCGTGAGTAAAAAAGGCGATTTAAGCCAGGAAGAACATTCCTCCTATGGAGCACAGGGAAGGAGAAGGCAGAGGAGATGAGCTCCAGCATATGGCAGTGCACAACTGAAGTGGAGGTAGGATGGGAAAAGCTGGAAAAAGAAAGAAAAGTCAGCTGCCACCTGGCAAGGGCCACTATCCCAATGCATCAAAGAGAGCTGCTTGTCCCTGGCTTCTCCGGCAGAGCATCCACCGTGACGGGCTCCAGCCAAGGAGCAGGACAGCCCAGCTGCAAGGGCTGCTGGATGGAGCGCATTGTAGCCCTCGCCTCCAACGAGAGGGGAGGCCAGCTGCGGCGTTCGCAAGCCCGCGGCAGCTCCCAGCTCGGAGCCGGCCTTTGTGCTGGTGCCGAGTCCTTCTGCGTTGTCAACACGAGTTTGCACACTGAATTACTGTGAGCGGTCCCAGTGGGTTGGTCATGTCTACCCTAGCACGTAATATACCTGTCAACAAGCGGTTTAAAGCAATAACAACCTAAACTAAGCCTTTGTCAACGCGGTTGAGAAGATCTGCTTAGACGCTGGCTTTCTGCTGTACCATGGTATTTTTAAGAGCACCTTAAATGTGATTTGGTAGAGAAGCCCATTTACAGGTCGTAAATATAGTTTGCTGCTACCTCTTGGGGGAGCAAGGGTTTTGAATTCACTCTGCTTACCTTTTCCTGTGGTTTCGGATGTTTCTTTGCAAAACAAATAGGGTTTTAAAAATAGAAGAGCCTCAGCCCATTTCTGAGGCTTTGCATCTGCTGGGCCCCGACGTGGGCTCGCTCTGCCGGAGCGCTGCCAGGCTCTCTGCACCCGTACGTGGCAGCTCAGCACCCTGCAGGGTCAAGGCCGCAAACAGACCCTGATCAGTTAGCTCATTTATAGCAATCCTGGCGAAACCAAAATAGTTATCCCAAAGGCAGGGCACGCTATATATACGCGGACACAAGTGACCCGTTCCTTTGAAGCTGGCAGGGCAGAGAGACAAGATGTCTGTCCTACAGCTGGTCTAAAAGCCAAAATCACTTGGGCAAGGTCAGAAGGAAAGCCGCATTTCTGCGACCGTTAATTCTGGCTCCTGCATGGCCATCACCAGCTGTCTCAATCTGACCATAACCTCTCATCTCTCCAGCTAGCCAGAGCTCACAAGAGCTGGCTCTGCAGCAGCGTCCAGACGACAGGCTACACTTGGTCTCCAAAAGTCTGACGTTGCAAAGGCAGCCCATCAGGGCCTATATTTAGTAGCCTGAACCAGCAGAGAGTTTACACTAGGTCAGCAGCGGCCACAGGGCTCTCAGCACAGCCCAGAGCCCTAAAGCCAACGGGTTGTGCTGCCAAACCACGGCATAAGACAACATTGGGATTCAGACGCCGTCAAATGCGCATCCTGTACTTTTTAAAATATCTGCCTGTGCATACACATGCATTGTAGGCGTCCAGCTTCCCAAATAAAGCAAACAAGGGTTTGCAGGTCACTATCTGCCAGGCTCATACCGCTATACCCACGTTGCTGCAACTGCAGTCTGTACAGGCGCAGCTTTAAAGCACCTCTAGCAATTCCCAGGCTCTCAGGTTTAGCCTCTAGTGCTAAAGCCAGTTTCACAAAGCCCTTCCAGTGCAAATAACACAATACTGATGCCTCTCCACATTCCCCAGCAGCGAGAAAGGAAAACCCACTTGCACTTTCAGACATTTCCTCCAGACTGGCACAGAGCAAGATGCAACACAGACTGCAGCGCTCACAGCGTAAACCAGGCAGCTGAAACGCACTCGGGGATTTGTGGTTGTTCTGTATCAGATTAGCAAAATTCACCAGTGAGTCAGGGCTGGGATGTGAGCAGAAAACAAGGACCGGGAGGTGCTTGAGCAAGCGGCATGAACAGCGCTCCAGGGTTGCTGGGGCTGCAGCCATGCCCTCGGGGCACAGCATTAAAAGGAGATGACATGGGAAAGAGTGTTTCAGAAGAAAACTTGTTAGAGTCTTGGTTTTCAGCTCAAGGCAGTGCCCTTGTTACTGGGCTCCACTGCCTTTTCAACCCAAAACTTCTTTGTTTAAAAAAGTTCCCAGCAAGGGGTGATTCATGCTGCTTATGTCAATGAGCTAATGCTTCCTCACAGCAGGCAGCGTCAGGAAGGACCGACTGCTACACAGCCACCCAAAAGGAGTGCTCCAGGAGCTCCCAAACTACTCCAGAAAGCTCAGGATCCTCGTGCCTCCTTCTACACAGCAAAACAGTGAGGGGGAAGGAGACTTGCACAAAGTTGCCAGCAGACAGGCCAGCTGCAGAACCAGAAATAAGAGATTATTGGAATTATTCTTACATGTTTACTCTGTAGGAGCTTTACTGTGACCTATTTTGCTATTCCTGTGCACTACTGAACTGTTTCAATTTCCTTCAGTCAAAATCAAAGAGAATTGCCAAGAATGGAGCAACAGGAGAACAGATACAGGTAGTTTCTAAGAGCTCAGGCCATGCTGGGCTAGACTATCTGAGCCATACCACCCCTGTGGCCAAGCCTGTGCTACCAAGTCTTGTAGTGTAAGTAGAAGCAAGCATGAAATGAAACACAATCCCTAACCTCAGGAAAACCACCAAAGGCCAGTTTTTAGCCAGTGAAGTTTATTTTGGGTAAGAAACTCAAACCTGCTACCCTGCACAGACAGTCGAGCAAAGGCGCACGCCTAGCGGAGATGCTTTATGCTTGTCACACCCTGGGGGCTCTGCTGGTCCAGTTTAGATGTAGCCAGAGTCTTTATTTGCAAACCAGTTGCTGCCGAAAGAGGGCTGATCCTTCATCGGGGACAGCAGGACATTTGGACAGCTGGACCAAGAGCTCCAGCTTCCTAACAGTGCAGTAGTGTTCATTGTAAAATCCTGGGAAGCAGCTCTGCTGTGAGAGCATCTGAAAAAAACAATTGTGAAGGTTTAGGTCCTGTCTGGAGAAGAGAGCCCTGCCAAACTGGTTGTAGTCTTGTTCCAAGTTACTGGGGGGGATGCAAATCTGGAGGAAGAGATGCTAAGCCAGACCTCAGCCTACCTCTCCTGTCACCCTTACTGCCTGCTGCTCAGCTTCAGAAATGAGCCTCAGGAGCAGATATTCCTGTGGTCTTCAATCACAGATGAGCTGTGCCCTCTAGTGGGGCCTGGTTCATGCAGAGCCAGAGAAGGGCCTGTCCAGGAAGCCTACGTCCCAGGCCACTCAAGGGGCTCAGTCCCCCCAGCTCTAAAGGCCTCATGAGCATCCACCCCGGCCAGGCCCACAGCAGCTTGTGCAGGTGCCTCACTTAAACCATTTCATTTTAACACAAGCATGACAACATAAGCATCCACCACTAAGCACCTGCCTGGACAGATGACACTAACACAAGAAAAATCAGAGCGTAAGACTGATGTTTATACAGCAGAGCAAATTGGAAACTCAGTTTCTCTTAGCAGGTACAAAGCAATTCTTTCATAAGGCCTCATAAAGCCTTCCAGCCAAGATTGAAAGCCTAGTTTTCTGTCCCAAATTAAGTGCCTGGTTTAGGGGTGAGACGATAACCATAATAGTGAGGTCCGAAAGGAGAGGGTGAATGGAACCAGACCATCTTTCAGCATCGCTCATGGGCAAGACACTCAAATAGCGGTACAGGTATAAGATCCTTGCAGATGAGGAACATACCTTCCAGAATAAAAACCAATTTTGATACTGATTCAAATCCCCTTGGCCAACGAGCATCCTGACTATATCAGCACAAGCAGGCTCTTCCTTGGAGCCACCCGGCCCTATGCATGTGATGGGGATGTGAATGGTTTAAGCTGGGGTTGCTGCAGGATGCTTCCCAACAGCCTGTTTCTGCCTACACCCAGAAAACACCGTTCCACCCCTGCCTTATGCCAACATGACCATTCATGGGGTCACACTGAGAGCCCCACCGGGGAACTGATCTACCCAAAGACCTGGAGAAAATACTGCTTTCAGCCAGCTCACTGCACAGCACAGCCTTATAACGCAACTTATGGGAGAGGGATGGGAGCACCTACACTGCACAGACGGTTCAGGTTTGCAGAGGGTTGGTAGGACTCTTTAAAGGATCCCTAAATCCTGTTCTAGCCTCTACCTAAAGCTGATGAGAAAGGCTCAGAAAGGTAATGCTTTCATTCCCTCTGGCAAAACAGCTGCACACAGGATAAGATCTGCTCTCAGGCTAGACATGGACCCTGGCCCACCAAAAGCATAAAAGCTGCAACTTCAAACCTGTTCGGCTACGTCCGTGCAAATCTGCGCACAGGCCCGCTCCCTTGTGAGGGGAACTGAGCTCTCATTTGTCTCGCCGACCAAGTCTGCTCATGCAGATTCAGGGGAACTGGTGCCAACTGATGGGAAGACCATTCTCACACGGCCTCGGCAATGCTTTGGCACCTACAAAGGGCATCACAGCGTAGAAATGGGAAGTAAGGCATCTCCAGCAAGTCGGACCGTAGAAGTCACAAGACACGCTCTTCAGAGTTTGTTTCCCTTCCGTAAGAGTCAGCGCTTGAAGGAAAGGCATTAAGCAGGAGACTATCGATAAAAATACTAAAGTTACTTTCATTTAGGTTTTTAATTGCTTGCAGATCTTCCTGTTTGTTCTCGCTCCAAACCAGTTATCCCAACATATCAAGATGTGGTGCTTTTTCCCCTGATTAAGATATAAGAGCTCTAACACAACAGCCTTCGACAAAGCAGCCAGCCCCAGCCACCTCTGGCAACTATTATTTTAATTAAAAGGCAATAAAGGGTTATTCCCCCCCCAACGCATCAAGGGGGAACAGTAGGGCTGGCCTCAAGGTCCTACCAGTCCCATGCAAGCAGCAGGTGCTGCACCCAAGATCATCCCTTACCCATCACTAACCGAGGTCAGCACCAACTCGTCCATGCTCGCAGCCAGCGCAAAAGTGCCGTCACAGAGGTCTCCTCAGACGTCCCCACTGGGGCTGCCACGGGTTATCGCTGCCTTATTTCCATAGCTGGCTCCGCTTGGCTATTTGATAACCCAAATTTTACCTCGAGAAACATTGCCTTGAGTGCTACACAACTCTAACCTTGCAGGTGTGCGTTGAAGTGACTTTCCAGTTCAGGGTTTTGTGTCCCTGAGTAACCTGCGCTTAAGTGAGCCCTCAAAGCAGCCACTCCCGCCTGCTAACACTGCCAAGAGCTTTCACAGGTGAGGAGGAAGAGGCTTGCAAAAACAAATACCTACCTTAAGCCTGATGCCCACAAAAGCCAACTGGGGAGTTTGGTGCGTGACCACTATTGGGGTGGGTGGATGGGGAATAAAGAAAACTATAAACCAGAAAAACCCACTAAATCCAAAAGAACCTAAAAATCACATTGAAAAGCTTCGAGGTTAGATGCTGCTGGCTTCGGAGACAGACTTGCACAGGCAGGAAGAGGGCCCTGCTTTTTCTGAGAAGCTGCCTAGCTGTGGGGGTTGCTACCCAAATTCAGCAGAGGTGTTAAATGACTGTAGAAGCTGGGAGCTTCTGGTTTAGAAAGGCTTAAACATTGGTATCCCAGGAAATTAAATGAAATCTTAAATACCGCTTCTCAATGGCTTCATTCCAACAGGTATACTACTTTTTTTTTTTAAATTAGCATCCAGGTACCAGGTTTAAAATCAGGCTCTTCCCCCACATCCCTCACCAAGGTTGACAACAACATAGAGATATTATTTGACTGAGTGGTAAAAGACAAGTCCTTGCTGTTGCATTCCAGCCTCCTCATGCCTTTTTTTTCCATTGCTAATGATTATGCCCATAAAACATCAGTTTGAAAGGATGCTCCTTAGATAAAGTCCCCCTTTTTTCCTGCTAATTGTAAACAACTGGGGCACACTGAGCAACAGCTCGGTCAGGCTCCAGCCTGGGGGTGATCAGGCCAGTGAGTTCAAGTGCAGTACCACTGATCACATGCTTGAGTGTTAATCCAGCAAGCAGATTACTTTGCGCTGGTTTACACCAAGCCAGCAGCCTCCATAGGGAAAGGTGGTATATGCTGGTCAGAGCTGTCTCGGTGCAGCTTCACAACCCATTGCCTCCAGGGAGGAAAAGTTCAAGCAGGAGACTAGGGACACCTGTCCCCAAAACACCATCCCTTGGGTTCAAAAATGCTTAGCCCTCAAGCAGCATGTGAGGAATGACCTTAATCACAGCTGTTTCAGTACTAACCTTCTTGGCGAGTTTGAGGCCAGCCAAGCCTGCCCTTGCCTAGAAGCAGATAGTCACAAAAATGTTAAACAGCCTCTAGAGGCTAAATCTGCCAACAGGATTTTTTACAGGTGGTCAAAGAGAAACACCTGTCTAGGCTGATCTTCTCCAGCTCTTCACATTGAACTGTGCAGGTCCACCATACTGGGTTTGACTTTCCCTTCATCATGGCATGGCCTTTAGGTATCATCTGCAACACCTCAGCTATTCCCATCCACCCCCAAAACAGGAGGTCACCCCCCAAAAGGCACTCCAGGACCTCCGATAACCACTGCCAAGGCTCCCACCAGCAGGATCCCCCATCAGCCCTTGGCCACCAAGCATGAGGTTTTACTCTGTAAACTCCACTTTCAGCAAAAAAGGAACAATTTCCTCTAAATCCTCGTTTTCCCTCAAATTGGACCCAGTTGCTTGTTTTGCTTGACTGCCATTCTCCTCCAAAAACAGGGGGGACTCATGCCCTCCCTCTTAGCAGACTTTGGCAAAACTCCCTGTTTGCTAGTACAGAGCCTGCAAGGACATTTCCATCAGTTGCAGGAAGCTTTTTTGTGTGTCAATGCACTCTTCTAGGGTTGAATTAAGACAGCTTTCAGGTGTGCTTTGAGAAGCAGCTGAGTGAAAGAGTCAACAGTGAAGTTTAAAAGCCAAGCAACCCTCAGGTGTTTTTGTGCTGCTTCTTACTTCCATATAGTTTTACGGAATATTAACTATGGTAGCTAGCGTAACTGCCCAGAAAGCATAGCATAATTGTATTTCCAGTCCTAAAAGAGGCAAAAGTACATTAAAAATACCACAGATAAATACTGCCAGACTCTGCGCAGTCCTTTCCTCAGTCCTTGGAAAAGCATGTTTACCAGGAAGAGAAGGAACGAAGTTGCAGTCAAGGCAGGGCAGGAAAAATCCCATTGCTCATTTGGCCGAAGAATTTTTGATCGAGGCATTTTGTGGGCAACAGGGCAATTTCATCCTTTGACTGGATATTTCAGAGAAGAGGCACCCATAGGAAACAGCATAAAAGCAGCCGGCAGAAGGAACAGGGGGGACACAGCTCTCCCTAGCCAGAAACAGGCACAGCTTCTCTACTCCTGCCCACAACAAGGCAACAAATCCCCCCACGGAGGGGACAGATCCTCCGCAGTGCCCTGCTAGCAGCACATGTCTCTGGCATCCTCTAGGCAAGCAGCCCACCTGAGCTCACCTGCAGCTTTCCTTTACTTCTCCTAGTATAACTGTTGTCCAAGTCCCATAAGAAGTGCATCACATCAGAACTTTTTCCCCCCTGCCCCAATCCTGATGCGTTGCAGACCAGGCTGCCTCCAGCATTGGGACTGTGGGGGAGGATGGGCGTTCAAGAGCAAATCACATCCATAGGTGCTCTTCCCTCTGCCATCAACTCTCTCCAACCTGTCCTTAAAACTGGATAAACCCAATAGAATCTCATCTACACCCAAGAAAGTCTCTTGCGTCAAGTTTCTACCTAAATATCTCCCCCCTCTGGCTGTAACTAGTAATTGAGACAGTGGCAGACAGAGGTATTAAAGTTGATTCAGGATACCGACAGTTTTAGCTCTCCTGTTTAAAGAAACCCCTGCTTGCCTGATTGCCACCAGTAGCAACTTCACATAGGAGGCTCAGCTGAGGGACCGGGGAATCACAGCAGGTCCATTTTGAACAGAGCTGGCTCCCTTGCCGGGCAGGACACAGAGAGCAACACCCAAAGTGGTGCCTGACACCTCCCTGGGCAGCATTCACCCCACCTACATCTACAAGGTGGTCCTCCTGGGGAGGATGTCGGTGGGGAAGTCGAGCCTTACCTATTGCTACATGAAAAATGGCTTCAAGGAATCGCTGCCCACCATGGGATGCGAGTGAGTGGCTTCAGTGGATGGATGGCTCTGCACAGGAGCACAGAGCCAGTGCATGTCCCTTGGACAGCATGTGATGCAGGAGCAGCTGTTGGTGCACCCAGCAAGAGCACAGACCCCCTTGTGAAAAAGGCAGGGACTTGACCCAAAGCCAAATCTCTCCCTTTGCTTTCACGCAGGAGCTCCAGCTCTCTGCGATTCCTTTTCCTCCACACCGTGCAGTGAGCAAAGCCAGGTCCAGATAGCACAGCTTTGCTGTGGCCCTGCTTTTTGAGGGCAGGTTGACAGTAAAGCGAGGAAACCTGCAATTCAAACTCTACAGTCCTATCTGCCCTTTGCACGCTTGCTCCGGTGCTGTCCCTGACAGCTCTCTGGACACCCCCGGAGAGCCTCCCCTATCCGCGTGCTTCCCCCAGGCTGGTGGTGGGGCTCAGCGACCCTCCAGAGCAGGAACATCTGCCATTTATCTTTGTTTCAGGCTCCCAAAGCCGTGCTCCAACCAAGCTGCCCCTGGCCCGAGGTGCTTTCTG
The DNA here is from genome assembly GCF_040807025.1 of Struthio camelus. Lineage (NCBI taxonomy): Eukaryota > Metazoa > Chordata > Aves > Struthioniformes > Struthionidae > Struthio > Struthio camelus. Next base: position 4,489,180 of record NC_090947.1, on the reverse strand, counting down.
AGCCTTTGCTCAGCCACACACCGGTGCAGAGCTCTGCACTGCTTCCGTGTGTTGAACCCCAGACCATCAACAAAGGGTAGAGGTGCAGCAACTTTTCTCCCTTCCTTCAAGTCTGAGACCTGGTCTGCCAGGTTCCTTTTATACATATGCGGTTTGGGTAGGAAGCAGCAAATACGTAGAACTTCAGTGATGTGGTGCCAGGCCTGGAGATGCCCATGTCTTGCAGTGATGCCAGGTAGCATCAGCCTACTCCCCACCACCAAGCATCTCCTAGCCAGACAGCAGAAGCTTATTAGATGATCCAGCTACCTTTGCTGAGTTGGATGCACTTCAGGAGCAGACAGAGAAGACGCTGCAAGCAAGACACACACATGCATGTGCAAGTTCATGGCTAGAAGAAAGCCATCCCAAGAGCTGCGAGCACCCTGCTCCAGCTTTAACCTCTCTGAGCTACATGCACACTACAATCAGGAATTAGGCATTTTGCACATTTGTTTTGCACAACACCCCTGGATTCTGAGTGGGCCCCTAGGGAGGCGAGGCAGGCACAGAGGTCAAGGACCACATGTCTCACCTGCAGGTTCATTCCTCACCCAGACGCTCTGCCTAGAGGCCACCACCATCAAGTTTGAGATCTTGGACACGGTGGGCCAGAAGTACCCACAGCGTCTGCCACCTCTACTATTGGGGCGCTCGTGCCGCCCTCCTCGTGTACAACATCTCTAGGAAGGTGAGCAGCCACAGAGGCCTCACTGTGGGCTCCTGCCAAAGCAGCCGGGTGCTTCTGCCAGGCGTTTTAGTCCGTCTCTGCAGGAAACACTGGCTGGGGCCAAGCTGGAGGAGGAGTTCCTCCCTGACGAGATCACGAGAGCCTTGGTGGACAACAAGATGGATCTCGTGGCAGAGTGAGATGCCACAACGGAGGTGAGCCCCACTGGGCCGGCATGCAGTGTTCGGCCAGTGGCTCCCAGGGCCCCCCCACCCCACATCAGCGAGCGTTAAGAGGCATCCTAACACATGGTTTTAAGAGGACTCCATCAACCTCCCTCAATGCAATCCAAGCAGGCTAAATTAACCCAAGGATAGACCTGCAATGGAAATTTAGGCCAGCTCTTTCAGTGTTGCCCTTTGCCCTCTCCCACCCTCCAGCAACATTGACTGGTACCTATGTCCACACAGAGCTGCCAGTGCAGGCTGCTGGGCTCCTTGCTCCCTTACAGGGGACAGCACTGTGTCCAGGAAGATAGGGACATTAAAACAGCTCCAGATGCTTGTTTTAAAGAAGGGGTTTTCTCCTCAAGGTCATCACAGGGCTACTGCAGCCAGAAACACAGGAACACTCCTGTTAAGCCACATCCAGGCACAAGTGGACTGATGAGCAGATTGACAAGCTCCCTAACACAAGCCACACTGGCACAAGGCAGTTTGGAGGCTCAAGGCCAGCTCAGGGCCACTAATCCTGGGTGGTTTTTTTGTTTTAAGTAGTTATTTCTTGAATCCACATTGTAGCAGGGCAGCAGTTTCACATTGCCAGCAGCACAGCTGAAGCTGATGCTCAACAGCTTCCCAATGAAGTCTCAGCCCTGGACCAAAGCAGATGCTGAGCACCATGACAATGCTGAGCAGAAAAGCACACCCAGCACATCCTCCCCTTTCTACACCACCCCAACATTAGCAAGAACCTTCCCAAATCACTACAAGGGCAAAAGTACTCATTTTGATAGAGCAGGATGCTTTCACACTTCTTCCCCTCCCACCAAAAAAAGCACCCTTTGAATATAACACTCACCCTGAATTTCCCTTGGAACATCACTTGGGGCCCACTTCAGCCAGGCCAAAAGCCCCCCCCAGCACAAGCAGCACCCACCTACTCAGTGCACCTCAGGGTGGCAAGGAGCAAGGCAGCACCCTAGACTCTCCCCAGTAAGAAAGCAGAGCTGCTGCTGCTCCTTCCTGCTTAAATCCCAGTTCGTTAGGGCCGCCTGTGCTAATTGGCAGCTCATCAGCTGCTATTAACCCTTCATTTGCCAGCGGTGCAGGATTGGGCTTGCTCCCAGCTAGAGCCTGCTTTTGCCCTTGCCCCTGAATTACAGAGGGCAGGAGTAGCAGGTAAAATAACTCGTCTAGCTCTTAGGGCACAGCTTGGGAGGTGAGATGTGGGGACGTGACGGAGGGCAGCAGCACGGGGCCTGGTTCAAGGAGGAACCCCCCGTCCTGCCCTCCCAATCCAGCAGCAAGTCCTGAACTTCATAAGCCGTCAGGGACAGAAAAATCAGGCTTTTGGGGTCGGTGGGAGGCACGGGGTGTGAGAATTAAGCCTCTCCGGGGCTTTGCCAGAGGTGGCTGGGCCAGATGTGCGCAGCCTGCTGCCCAGCTGTGCCAGGGCCGCAATCACAGCCAGGCACTCGCCAGCGCCAGGCGTCCGGCTGGGGTGCTGGCGGGGCTTCGCAGGGTTTCTGAACCCAGGCTATGAAATAGGGGATGTTGCCCGGCAAGCAGGAGGTTTGTGGGGATCTAGAGGATATACCTGGAAAAGAAGACCCTTGAGGGCTTGGGTTTTTTGAGGGGGGGGGGTTGCTTGGGCTGGAAGGGCCCCCGTTTTGCAGGCAGGAAACCACTTGACCTGCATTTCACGCTCTCAACGGCGCAACTGCTGGCAGAGCCGAGGGAAAGGCAAAGGGTCACGGGGCACCGAGGACCATGGTGTCACCTCCTCGGGGGCTTGGTATCACGCCTAGCCACGAGGATGCCCCGACGCCAGCGCCGGCACCTTTTGGCGTCCTAAAAAAGAAGTCGGGACGCCGAGGAAAGGCAGGAGAAAGGCGTTTATTGGCTTGCCGGTGCTGCAGCCGGCAGGTCAGGCTCTCGGCTCCTCTCGCGGGGCCGGCGCGGGGTGCCAGGGCGGCGGGAAGCAACCTGGCCGCAGGCCGTAACCCGCTGCCAGGGCGCTTTGGCCGAGGGCTCGCCGCCTCCCGAACCGCCCCACCGGCCTGATCCCGCGGCCCGTGTACCAGGAAGGGTCGATGTCCGGATCTGCAAGGCAGGGAGAAAAAAAAAAAAAAACCCAACCGAAGAGCGGTCAAGGCGCCGGGGTCCGACGACGGCTGCAGAGCAGCCGGGACGGCGCCAACCCGGGGAAGGATGCGTGCGCGGGGATGGCGTCCCGCCGGGACCCGGGGCGGTGGGAGAGGGGATGGAGGAGGAGGAGGAGAGCGATGGAAAACCGCGGACCCGAAATCGCGGCTTGCCCCCCCACCAACATCGCCAACGCGAGCGTGGGGCAGGGCGATGCTTCGCCTTACTCCTGATTTCCATGGCGTGCTCCCGCAGGCGGCCGGCGGCGGGCAGGGCCAGGCAGGCGAGCAGCAGGCACACGAGGCAGGCGGCCACCAGCTTCATCGCCGCAATCGGTGGCCTTTGCTGTGGCTGCAAAGGGGGGCGGGGGGTTGTGCCAAAAAAAAAAAAAAAGCCAGTAACCCCCCCCCAATCCCAAAACAAGGATGCATCTCCTCTCGCAGCAGCACCCGGAGGTGCAGGCAGTGCTCGGCAGCCTCCCCCCCCACCCCGAAGAGCGGTCCGAGCCTCGGCTTTGATTTCTCGGGTCGCCCGCGGTTCGGGAAGGGAGCGAGAGGGCAAAAGCGAGCGGCGCCTCGGCTGCCCCCTTCGTCTCGAGGCGCTCCCGCGAAAGGGAAGCGGGAAGGGAGCCCGGGCAGCGGTCTCCCCCGTCTCCGGCTGTCGAGCAGAGGGGAAAAACGGTACGGGCGGAAGGGGGGGGGACCCCAACCCGAGCCCGCGGGAGCCGGCCAGCGATTTCCCGTGGGAGCCAGCGCCTCCCCGGCGGCACTTACCGCGTCGCGAGCGGGAGGCGAGGCACACGCCGGCTCGCCTGTCCGTGCGAGCCCGAGCTGGTGGGTTTTCCCCCCCCCCCAAGCCAACCTGGGGCCCTGGGTGCCTTTTTTATGCCGGGCTTTTATGCTGATGTCAGAGACAAGCCCCGCCGGGGCCGGAGCCGGGGCATTTCGCCGTCAGCTCCCCTCCCCTCGCCGCTTTGATCAAATCAGGAAAAGGGATTTTTTTTTTCTTTCTTTTTTTTTTTTTCCTCCTCTCCTTTCCCATGACTCACGCGGGGCCACGAAGTTTATCTTTATCCGGCCAAAGCAGCTAGCTGGGCGAATCGGCTCAGCCCCGTCCCGCAGGGCCACGTTGTCTTGCCCGCCCGGCAAGCGCGCAGCTCCGCGGCGGCCTCACGGGCGACGGGATCCCCCGGGGGGAAGGCGTCTGGGCCATCGCGGCTCTTCGGCGAGCCAGGGCCGCACGCGCGGGGTCGAAGGAGACAAGGACGGGGAGCGAAAGGAGCCTCGGCTCGAGCCGGCTGCAAGAAGAGAGCGGCGGCGTGGAGCGGGCCGTAGGTGCTGCGCGCGGGCTTGGCTTTATTGCAAGATTTAGAGTACGCGTCTCTCATTTCTACGCCAGCAAGAAGAGGCAGGAAGCGGGCAAAAAAAAAACCCCAAAACCCAGCACGGGTGGCTACAGCCCTGAGCGACGCCTGATTTTACGCCGCGGCGGCTCGGCGCGAGGACGTCTTCGCGGGGTCAAGAGCCGGCCGGGCTGCGCGCGAGGACGCGAGCTACGGATGAAACCGGCTCTAGCAAGAGGTGGCTCTGAGGCGCAGGTTGAACCGTATCGGGATGCCAGAAGGCCAGGCCAGGCTCCCCGCCGGGGTAAACGCGCGGTGGCCCCCAAATCCTCGGGGAGCTCCCTTACAGCAGCCGAGGAGCATCCCCCCGGCGCCCAAGACCAGCCCGGCAGGCGGCGACCCTGCACCCGGGGCAGCTTCACTCGCGCTCGTCACCCCCCGAAACCCAGCTTAGTCCTGCGCCGTCCCAGCGGGGGATGGCTGGTATGGGGAATTGATGGTTTGTAGGAGTCCTGCTGGAAAAACCGCAAAGCCCCGTGACTCTGGAAGAAGCCCGCTGCAGCCAGAAGGCTCCTCTGGACACCTTTACGGGGCGTCTCTTTTCCCACTGGCATTTTTTTTTTTGTTTTTTTTTTTTTTGAGACAAGATCGACCAGTTCGACGCGAGCCCCTCCTCGCAGTAACAAGCCTGCGCTGGCTACAGGACAATCTGACTGCATGACCACGCTCCTTTTCCTTTGTTGAGCTTCATGTCCTAGGGAACTTTCTTTTTTTTTTTTTTTTTTAAAATGAGAAACTGGTTTTGTTCCATCCGGAATGGAAAAAAAACCCCCATCCAGACTGTAAGACTGCTCCTAGATGACTGCAGGGCTGAATCCTAGACAGTTATGAGTCTCTGCTCCTACCAAACGCGTGCGTTACTCGCGTGACAACCCACGTCACCGTTCGTTATTAAGGTGTTTTTAGTTCAAATGCGGAGGAACAGCCTGAGCGGCGGCTGACAGGAGTCGGCACAGACCCACCTACAGATATGGGCTCAAGGGATGTGAATAATTCAAAGCTGGAGGGAAAATGGGCTGTGGTGGGACTCGAACCAGCCCGAGAGCTTCCCGCCATGAGCTGGCACCTCTGTCGAGAGGAAAGCCTCGCCACGTGTCCCGAGAGCAGCGCCTATGCTCGGCTAGCTGAATTACTTTTAAGCTTGCTAATATAACCTTGTGGGCAGCGGGGACGTCTTGAAGAGCTGCAAAAACAGACTGACCGCCCCCAACAAGCCCTCAAGCCGTTCTTGAAGTCGGTCTAGAAAAGCTGCCACCTCTTCCTGCAAGCGTCCCCAAGGCTGTCCCAGCTGCTTCAGGCACAACAGCAATAAGCCTCAGTGTATATACACAGGGTTTTGTGCAAAGACCAGTTGGCAAAGGGCTCGCCAGCGCCGTTTGCCCCTTGCTTTACTGCTCAGAGGAGGGAAGCGCTTCTCCAAGGGGAAATGCAGGGAGTCAGGGCCAAGCTGGGGTGAGAATCCAGGCCTGTCTCCTGCTCTGCTACAGGACCCTGAGTCACCACCAATGGCCACCATGTTGAACGGCTGAATTGTAGCTCCCTGCTGGTGACTCAGGGACAAGGAGGGGAGCGTATCAGGACCCCTCCGGTCCCCTCAGTTGGCCTGTTACTGAAGAGAGCTGCCCGAAGCCAAGAATTCACGCACGCGCCCTCCCGTGAGGTGACCTGGCCTCGTGGCCCGACCCCAGTGTCTTGTTGCTCTCCCCAGCAGCTCCCAGCAAGGCCCCCTGGCCGGGCTTTCTGCTTCCCTCCCATCCGGGCTTTCAGGTAGAGCAGGGAGCAGGAGAAGGAAGAGCAAGCGGTGAGGGAAAGAAGGTGATGCGTTGCGCTGAGGTCTTGTATCATCAGTGAAATGCAGCGGCAGGAGGAGGTCCCCTTTCCTCAGGGCAGGTGGGTCATCACAGGCTTCTGCAAGGGACCAAAGGGATCACCTCAGCGCGCTACAAAAGCTTGCAGGGGGCAGCTGGCAAGGTCTGTGCTGCCTGCCCCATGCCACCACGAGCCACCTTTGCTGCCCCAGGGGATGGGTGGCCCATTCACCTCCCAGCTTCCTGCCGCGGGACGAGGCTATGACCTGAACCGGCTGTTTCCCGTGTGCCGTACCGCAGGTAGTGGGAATTCAAAGATGTACATCTTGTTTTATTTCCTCCTCTGGGAGCTAACAACATCCAAGATTTGGGATGTGTCTGCCCTTGCTGGCCAACACCACCAAGAGCCTGGGGCTCTGCAGACTTGAGGGGAACATCTTTAAGGAAAGGTCCCTCTGTGTAACCCCAGGGAGCCCGGACCCACAGGGAACTCAAGCCAGCCGGACCAGAGGGGCCTGGCCTGCTTCCTTGCAGATCCCCCAAAAGATCTCTCCCGAGCTGCTGGGATCATACCGCAAAGAGGCGCTCCACCCTCCTGTTCTTCCCATTGGGGTTTCTCTGTGTCAAAGAGCCGCGGTAAATGGAGTTGCGGTCAAAGGAGTCATCGCTGCCTGTATTAAAAGAGGAGACATGAGAGCTGCTAAGGCAGGGAATGATGATGCATAAGGAGCTCGAGCAACAAGAAAGGGCGCTCAGCTCTTTGGAAATAGCTTCTGTGAAGGGTGCCCCAATCCTCCTCTCTCTCACAGCACTTCCACCTCAGGCTAATGCCACTCGCTTCACAGCACTCGCTTCCAACCCACTGTGGCATAAAACCGAAAAATTTGACCTTTGGGTCTGAGGCAAACAACACCACACAGCAGTGCCTAATGCACCTTGCTAGAGGTTTCAATTACCCGCTAAAGCACTCAGGTTTTATTATCCCCATACACAACGCAGCAGGCACACTTCACAAACATGCTCGCACACTGCAACGAGAGCCTTCTCGTTGCTTTAGTAGTGGCTAATCCTGGCTGCGGAGAGCTCTTTGGCCTGCTGTGACTTTGGGTCAGAAGTGCAGAGTCAAGGTGACGCATCCACACACGTAGGCGAGCTGGGTTAGCCTGCCACTGGCCATCTCCCAGTATCTCTGCCCTGAGAATCTCAATGGTACAGTGAAATCCCTTGGAAAGCCCAGCCCCATGGGGAGCTCTCACCTTGTCTCTTGACTTACTAAATCATGTCCTCTTCACTGCCACCACTTCCCACTATCTTCACTGGTGCAGGCCCAACTTTGCAAGTCATTGACCTGCACAGAGGGCAGTCAGGAGATAGTCCCCCAAATGGCCCATCCTGGGCAGAGAGGAGATTAGACTCTCATGGTGACGTCAGGTCACCAGGCATCCCTGTCTCCTCGTGGGGCTGACGTGTCCCCTGGGCTGCCTTTTATCTGGCTGCCCTTTAAAGGAAGGAGAGCAGATGATTCTTCCTCAGCACAAGGAGAAGGGACCTTACCACCTACCAGCCTCAGCTTGGGAAAGAGAACTTTCGATTGTCTGTGTGCATGGAGGAAATGTGATTCCTTCCCTGCATTAAATTATCTTTTTCTCCTCTTTCCTGCCTTCACCTTCTATTTGGCATTATCTGGAAGGAGAGCCATTCCTTCTGCCTGTAAGCTTATAAGTCAAGATAAGAAAGAAATAGGAAAGTCATTTCCTAGCGGGTCTTGCTGATATCTGTCAGCATGAAACGTTTCCAGTGATTGCCCCGTGCCACACAAACTGCTGGGCCAAGTTCCAGGTCACTGCCTGTTCTGAAGCACTTTTAAGCTGCTGTTTTTTGTACCTTGGTTGTGGAGGGACTCTTGCCCTCCAACAGAGACCAGTGGCTGAGGCAGGCAGGCAGGCGAAGGGGTAAAGGATGCCTTCCCCAACATGATAAGATGAGGAAGAAATTGCTAACAGAAGAGATGATGGGCTGAGGTGAAGTTTTGAGGACTAAATCTGAGGGCACAGCCAATGGGACCCCATAAATCAAGTAACACAGTGGTGTCCCTGGAAACTAGGGTGGAAAAAACCCAAACTGCACAGAAAGTCCTGGTCTTCTGTCACCAAGAGCTGTACAGGAATGAACTCAGCCTGAGCACCACTCTCCCAGGATCCCAGGGATGGCCTCAATCCCGCAGATGCCTCCTTCTTTGGAGGTTATCCGCCACAGAAAAGGTTTCCTCCCTGGCACAGGACTCGGCTCGCAGTGGCTGGATTGACAGGAGACCCCCAACACAGACACACGTGGGGCTGAGCGCAGGGACCAGGCGTCCCCCAGCTTGGGCTGTGCACCCACAGCTCCCCACCTCCCCCTTGGCAGCAACTCTTACCTGTGATTTCAAGAGAACTGTTGAATTTCCTCCTGAACACCTGGGGTCCCGACATCGCCTACAAGAGGAAGGGGAGCAGTCTGTATTTGGGAAGGGGGTGGGAGGATGAAGCCCCCCAGAAGGCTGCACTTCCACCACTTTGAAAGCTCTTGGATATGCTGGCCTCACTGTCCCCAGGCCTAATGCTCTGCCCTGTGTACACATACACACCCCAGGAAGCTGTACGAGCCAACACAGCAGCGACCAACAGTGACACCAGGCATCTGAGGCCACAAAAACCTGTCCAGGGTCTTAGACACCAGGTCAGAGGTCGAAGACACCGCTGCCACTAATACCTAAGCCAGGTCAGGCCTGTCGCTGTGTGCCGAAATGAGACTCCCCCAGCAGAGCAGAGCCCATGGTCCCCACGCTTGCTCCGGCCTCAAAGACTCCTCAAAAAGCTGTGTTTCAACCGCTGCCCCTCTGGCTGGTGTTCAAACCGGCTTCTTGGAGCACTGCAGAAAGACTTCCAAGCCCAGATTAATCACATACTCACTTTAATATCATCCGGAGACTCAGCGCTGTGCTCCCCTGGACTGCTGCTGGCAGGCCTGGGAGACTGGAGGCGAAAGCCCTGCAGATAGAGGGAAGAGCAAAGATTTCTCTGGGTGTTTGGCAGGGGAAGGAAAAGCTGTCAGACTAACGGGCTATGGCTGCATGCTTTCCTGCTAGTTCACGGAAAGCTTCAGGGTGGGCATGGAGATAAAAGTTGCACTAAGGGACTGTGCATTGAACTAGGCAGGACTCAGGAAAGGGGCTTTATTCCAGGCTTTTTGGACAACCCAGTTTGCCTTTGTTTGCTTTCTCACCTCTGCTTAGCCTGGATTGATCCTAAGGTGAGCAAAAAAAGGCCGGTGCACTGCCGTGGCAGGAACTCTATTTGATGAGCTGCTGTTATAAAAATCGATACAGAAATGCACAGGTTGAGTCTACCGAGTGGCAGGCTGAGCTTCTTCCCTTACTGTAGGCAAACTCAGAGGCAAGAGAGCGAGTGTTTAAGGAGAGACCCTGAGAGAGATCTGCCCTGGATTGTGTGGCTGTGCGTGGCTGAGCATCCAGAGGGGCTGTCTGCTGATGCACAGGCTGGAGCACGTCTCCTGGGCCAAGCAGAGGCTGCCGTGCATGGAGCAGTCCCGAATCCCCCCTCTGCAGGACCCCCTCCTGCTCCTGCAAAGCTGATGGAGGCCTTTGGAGGAGGCTCTAGTCCTGAACACCAAATACTCTTTCGATGCATGTAAGGGTGTCTTTCAGCTTTGCCCCAGAAACAACCCCCTACTCCTTCCTCAGTGAGACATCAAGTCTCAGCGTCTTGGGGCAAAGCGCTGGGCAGCAGCGAGGGAGCTTGGTACTGCCCAACAGGCCAGGCAGCCCGTCCCAGCACCCAGGGATGGAAGCAGGGGACGGAGGAGCACGCACCACTCGGAGCTGGGACCTCACCTCCACTGTCCTCCATGCTCACCTGCGCACTTGATTTCTTCCTTGCTTTCTCCACCGACTTCACTGTCAGCCCTGCAGCTGTCAGGGCCGCAATTCGAGATTCGATGTCTGATACCTATGGAGGGAGGCAAAAACATACAGACAGTCCCCAGAGGATCCATGACTGTATTTAGGAAAGGGAACACTTGCCTGCCAGCAGTGTGAGGCACTCAGGTACCGAAAGCAGTAAGGCCTCCGCCAGCTCTGTTCGCTGTCGCCGGCCTGGGCTCTTGGCAGCTAAGCGGCTCCCAGAGCTTAAGTCCTCACCTCGCTCTCTGCCTGCTGCACCTGCGCGGCTGCCGAGGCCACTCTGTCCTCCAGCTCCGACAGCTCCGAGTCAGTGGTGCCGCCGTGCTGAGCCCCTTCCTCAAGCTCCTTCAGGGTCTTCTCCAGCCGGTAGGTCTTTCCAGCAGTCAGGTACACCTGAAATACAAGAAAAAACCATGGCGCAATTAACTTCCCTGGCTGCCTCCTCTCCTCGTGTGACCACAGCCCCAGATTCGACTCCCACCGCTGGGAAGATCGCCGCTGTTGTACGACTGCCTTCTCGCCTTGCAGCACAGACAGTACCACTGAGTTCTGGCAGGGCTTTTCATCTCATTTCCTCCCTTCCCTGGGCTTGTCAAGAGCGATTACTAACTGGGTGAAGTGGTAAAAGGCTCAACGTGACTACATGAAGGAGCGTAACTCTGTGACCCACTCGAGCAGCGTCAGCATCTTTATGTCATGCCCTCGGCGGGAGGTGGGTACCTGGAAACGAGAGCAGGCTGCCACATTCCTCTGGAAAGAGGACGTTTGCAGGATCGAGACAGACTGACTTTCCAAATCTGCTCCTTTTTAAGGGTGTCCGTGTTGCTGGGTTGCCTGGGAGCAGGGTCAGGATTTGGGAGTTTGGCTTGGGGCAGTTAACCAACCCGGCCCTTGCAAAATGCAGCTTTGCACAGGAACTGCTCTGGATACGACAGGCAGAAGTCATGCCGGCTGGGCGCCCCGGAAGACATACGTGCACGTGGAGCCCAACACAGCAATGAGATGAACTAGCGAGCGTTAGCTAAGGGATGCACAACAGCTACTGGAAGCACCGTGTTTGCCTTGCTGCCCAGATAAGAAAGGTGAAAGGAGTATGACTACCCACCCTAACACACTGGTTTTACTGGCACTTAACTCCTCCTTGGCTACCACAAGGAGGCGAGTCCAAGTGAGGCAATTTGTGAGACGTCAATACGTCCGCATGCAATAATGTAGGACGGTGACGGCAGTTTCCGATGGGTTGCTGCCATGGCTTTGCTGAATGATCACAAAACGTTGGTGCTGCTAACTTAATTCCTGCTTCTCCAGCCTGCTCCACTTTTCCTGGGCTGGTTACCGTGCGCAGCTGGTTGGCACGAGCCCTCTCTGCACCCTAAGGTACTGACCACCCTCCTAAAGCGCAGCAACAGCCCCCCACCCCGCACACGCCAGGGCCTGCTGATCATGGTGCAAACCACGAGGCAGCGCGCCCGTAGCCCACTGCAAACGCTACCAGGTGCTGCTTGCTAAGCCGCTCAATCTGTGAGTCACAGGGGGCACAAACTGCTGTCAGGGCCATTAAACGGCAGATCCCGGAGCCGTGACGCTCGAGGAGCGCTCCTCGGCGTCCCTCGGAGCGTGGCGAGCGAGAAGCGCCTCAGCCAAGGTCTCAGAGGGACGCGGCAGGACGAGCGCATCGCTCCCCAGGGCCGTTAATCTACCCGCTGCCTCGCTCCTGCCAAACAGCTGACGGAAGCAGCCAGGAAGCCCGAAGTTCACATCCTTTCCCGTTGGACCCCCCCCCCCCCCTCCTCGGAGCCTCAGATGGTCTAATGCAGCCCCTCGTACAAGCCACCCGTAATCAAGAGATACGCTGGTCCAGCCTCTTCACGAACGCTACGGGCCAGACAGAGTCATCTGCGCTTGCTCTGTTTGCATGCCTTCCCCACCTCAAAAGACGGTCCCGGCCTCTATCAGACACGGCCCTGGGCTAAAGGGCCTTTGTACCTCATCCGTTATGACCAATTCCTACTGTCTGAGGTGTTTAAGGAAACATGAATGAGTCAGCCCCTCCGTTATTCCTTTTTTGATGAACGAAACCTTTTCCTTTCCCTGAGCTCTACCCTGAACCTTACGACTTACAGCTTTACAACTTAACAGGCAACCGTTTCGAACTCCCCTGCCCCAGAAGAACAAAAATGCAGCTGAAAACACCATTTTTTTCCTAGCACTTGGCTGTCCTCTCATACCCCTCCTGCCTGGGGAACACAGGCCAGGAGCATGAGTCCTTCACCCTCCTTCTGCACCTTCCTCCCTAGCAGCTCCTGCTCTTTTTTACAGGTAGGTCCAGGATCTTTACATGCATATGGAGAGCACACACCCGACTCTCTAATCCCTTAGGGATGCCTATCCTTTTAATGCTGAAATACCCGCTACAAGAGGTTTTTGGCAGTCCTCTGTATTCCTCCCTTAATACCCTCCCTGCTCACAGAAAATGCTTGGGAACCTTACATTTTCTTCAAGCTCACGGTATGCTTCAGCCACCTCGTTCCCATCTTTCGGGCTGGGAAGCTGCCCTCCAGGGAGGGCACAGTTACCACTGCACTGGCTCTCTCCATGCAAGGACTCATAGACCGCTCTCTCCGTGGCATTTATGGCTTTCAGTACTTTGGCCGTGATGTCGCTCAAAGCCTGAGCTGATGACCTCTGCGAACACCCGGCACAGCCAAAGCGGAGGGTGGGGAAGAAGAAAAAGAGGGGGGGGGGGAGAAAAGAAGGACATTATTTTAACATGTACTCACGGGTTTACAAAAACAGCGCAAATGGGGGTGGAAGGGGCATCAGGCCTTCAGGAGCTGGAGAAAGATGGAGAAGCGATAATTGAGGGGCTTACATTGTTCCTGAAGGGCTCTCAACCAGAGATGGAAGCGCAGCTAAAACAGAGCTTTGATCTCGGCTCCTGCTTCCTTGAAGATGGCTGAGACAAAAGAAATCACCTCAAAATGCAAGTGGAGAGCTGCCATTAGCCAGCCGCCAGCGCATAACTGCGGTCCGTGACAGAGCCCAGCGAAAGGCCAGCTTATTTCCTCCCAGGATCTGGTGCCGGACCTACTGCCAACGAGGCAGAGAGGCTTTAAAAAGAAATTGTCACAGGACGCTTTTCCACCCTGGGACAGGTGCCACTGGAGACATCTGACAACAGCAGCACCTGGTCATCTGAAGGCCACTTGCGGTTACAGCCCCGAAGGACTGCAGGGTGCAGGCCTGCACTGCGGTCTCTCTGGTGGTGGAGATGGTTAAGAGGTCCCTAGCTTTCACTCCTCATGTTGCTGTCCCCTCTCTTGATTGTGCTGATGTGAACGACTTTTTTTCTCAGTACAGGTCTACACCGTGCCACGGGGAGCGAAATAATTTCCATTTTGTTGGAAATTTCCAATTTCCATTTTCTGTTGGCGTCCCAACAGAAGACGCCAATCATTTCACCGAGGTGGTCTCCAGCCCAGCTGCAACCCCAGGTAACCTGCTGGGCAAGGACTGCTTCCTGCTGCATGCTCATACGCTACCTAGCTCATCGTGGGCTCCCTGCTTCTTTGGGGTCAGTAGCAATTCCTACTGCTTCATTAACTTCTTCGCTGTCTGCTCCTCTTCCTTCACAACGCTCTACTGCCTTGGAAATACCACAATACACGCTGTTGGGGCCACAAGGCATTACCTGTGACAGAGAAGATGTGCTAACATGCAAGACCTTCCCTGCAGTGCCCGAACACACTGGGTGGCCTGGGATGCTGCCGGCGATGGCAAAGATGAATCCACGGAGAAGGCACATGCCTGGACTTTAGCTCCACTTCCCTTTCTATAAAGCAGGGGTAAATTTTCCTTCCCCCCTCTTTTTTTTTTTTATTTGCTGGAGACAGACCACAGATTTTCCAGGAGGGGTGTTTGCTCCCTGCGTCGCTCAGCAGAGCACATCTCTGCGCTGGCTGTGGTTGTAACATCTCCCTGGGACTTCCTCAGCAGAAATACATTGTACCTGTCAGTCAGCACACACGCACTCAATTCTTTGTCCCCAAGAAGGCCTGACATTCGCCGTGCCCGCCCCAGCTCCGTCTGCAAATGCCCTTGCAACAGGCCCTAGTGCACCCTGGCCCCGTCTGGGTTTGCTGGCCATGCCGTAGCCCAGATACGGGATAGACAGAAACACAAAAGCCTCCAATCTCCCAGCAAAGCATGGCAAGAGAAAACAGAGGAGCCGTGTCTAGAAAGGGAAGACACACAGCCAGAAGCTGTCGTGTGTGGGCAAGATGCGAAACCAGTATTAGGCAGGAGGAGAGCACGCTGCCCCATTGCTTACTGATTTACTTGCCTGGGGATCCTGATGTTGAACAGGAGAGAAACCCACCCTCTTGCCCTATTTCCTCCCAGGCTGCCTCCCAGGATGGCCAGTAGTCCTGCCGCACCGGAAAAGCATGTAAAGTCTAATTGCAGCATATTGCTTTACACTTCAGCAGGTCTGAGCATGGATGGAAATAAAACCGAGAGTCTGTGGCAAAAGAAAAAATAGTATTGCATTTCCACGCTGGCAGAACTTGGGACTAATATCCCCCTTCTCCCACCCCAAAGGAGCACTGACAGCAATGTCGCTTGTAAGTGCTGCCTGCGTTTGCCCTTTTGCTTGATAAGGCATTAAGCACATTTAAAAATAGACTGAAGAAACTCATCATCCCTCTCTCTACTGATAATTCCCTAGATACCAAGGAGATTGGGGGGATATATGCACTGGAGACAAAGACAAACAGTTGTGTTTACAACTGCACGTATTTCCAGGCAAGCCATTCCGCAAAGAACCAGCTAACTCCGTCCAGCTGATATTTTTATTATTTTATTGTGCCTCTGTGGTACAGCTGAGTTTCGTATTTTCCATTAGGAGCATCTGCTTTTATTGCAGTGTTTCCCAGTTAGAATATTTCTCCCTGACTGGACAGGACACTGACGTAAAACCAAACTCAGAATCATGCAAAATCCAACCCTGGTCTGGACAGGACAAAGAAACGGTGCTGATCTTAACGAAGACTTGTGCCCACCACCACGAGCTCACAGTTAGATCTGGCAACTGCGGATCAAGTTTATTTCAGATGGCTGCTGGGTCTTCTGACAAGGGATGTCTTTGTAAATACTTCTAACAAACTTCGGAAAAGCGTAAGGAAAGTGGATAAAAAAAAATCCAGCCTGACACAGCCTTTAAGCCAGAGGGGTTCACCTACATGTCACCGCAGTCATTTCTAATGCTGCAGGAAGGCATCTGACACTTAGAGTCAAAGTGATGTTGCGAAGCACAAAGCCGAATTTTGTTCCACTTCTCAGATTTGGTTTCGCATGGGTAGAAGGCAGCTGCACCTAACACCTGAGCCTCTCTTTGTTTGGGAGCTCAGTCATATAACTCCAGAGGTCACCTCCCCAGGAAGCAACCATGGTGCCTGTTTCCCCCACCCCTGCTTCATAGCTGCTTTTCCACCTAAAAAAGCAGCAGAATTTAGGGCGGGTCGCAAGCATCTAGGTCTCATTTTACTAGACTCAAGGAGCTTATGTGGATACCCCGCTAACTTCTCCCTGACCCTCAGCACAGGTCAGCATCTGAGCCTCCATCTGCTGCAGATAAACAGCTCACAGAGGAGTTAAGTTGCCTTGGCTTGGTGAGTTACCACCTACCAGCTGTGCTCTAATTAAGTGCATAACAGTTACTGGCCATTTAGACTGAGAAGATGCACATCGTTCTGCTAATTGCGGTAGCTCGTCTGGCTGCAGCCATCTGATCTAAAAGCAGCTTTCAGGAAAAAGGGCCTTCCGGTAAGGAAAGAGCACGCTCCTGATGCGGCGTGAACAGCAGTACCCAAGAAGCTGAGGGCAGCCCTCCTGCGAACAGCCACTTGCTCTGCCCCTGAGGTTTTAACTAGGGCCCTGCTGAGAGGCTCGCACCTCCTGATAGGGACGCATTAAATGCGTGCCACACGCGTGCACGCAGCCCCCTCCTACCATGCTCTCCAAACCACCTGCCCAACGGCAGCCAAGTTTCGCTTTGCAAGGCTGCGGAACAAAAGCGTGCTGACCAGAGGGCCTCATGGCGAAACGAAAGTGTCTGCAAACTCAGATGAAAGGACCTTTTTACAAGAGCACAGGGGCACCGCTGCTCACGCTCGCTTCCTTTATAGTGCTCTTCAGCAACGCACGTGACAAAGCAAACACATGCATACTCTATCCACGACCGCGGCACAAGGGAGGAGATGAACAAATAAGCCATTAGAGACACACTGGAATGCCGACCTCTCTGTTTTGTGCTGATGGACCACCTTACAAGGCTCTGCACAATGGCAGAGATACAAGATCTCCCTACCCTTAATGCACATCTGAATCACCGGGGCCATCATCAGTCACTTGCCCCTAATTCTGCCACCCAGCCCTACTGACTGGCAGGCAAGGTCAGGCGTCCTGTTTCAGCAGGCAGCTGAACCAAACAGGCCACAGTCCTAGGAGCCGTCGAGATGGCGGCGTAGGACAGACCAACAGACCCATTATCATGGCCTAGCTGTGCCCAGAACTAGTACGTGTGGGAGGACGCATGTTACCTTCTGAGCCTCGCTGGCCACGTCATCGCTGGAAGAACTCATCTCCGGTTTCTTCGCTCCCTTCTTCTTTTCCTCACACTCCTCTTCTTCAGAAGAGACTCCTTTGTCGCTGATGTTGCTGGCTAACTCCTCCAGCTTCCTCTTCAGCTCCTCCTCCTCGGCATCAGGACCAAGTTGGGGCTCAGGGGCTGGAGACTGAAAGAATAGCAGGAGGGAGTTTTGTAAGTGGAACAGACTCCAGAGGTTGACAGTAAGGCATGCCTGGATCCACACACACTGACCAAGACAGGCCGACTGTCCAACACCAAAGGGGGACCAGAAGCCACACAGTACCAGCGATGACATCCTACACCCATATCCCACAGTCCTGGCTGCACACCTTCTACATGTAAGACAGGCAATGGGGAGCAAAATGGCAAATTAAGGCTGTCTTTCTCATAATAAATATTATCTGGGGCACACAAGAAGCGCTTCACACCCTCACCTGCCTACTGGAGCCCCTCATCTGCAGCACAGGGAGTGTTATGGCAGGTGGATTTAGCAAAGGGGACTTCAAGCCACCTCTGCATTCATTTTCAGAAAAATAATTAAAAAATAAAACTACCAACAAACTAACGCCGGGGTGGGTGAGGGGTTTGGGGCCAAATATCACAGCATTTTTATTTTGAACTGCTGCCTGGCTGGCAGCCCCACGGGCAGAGAGCACAGCAGCTCAAAGGTGTAGACCACATGGCCAAGGTAAGCAGCAACATGAAATACTATTCCCCAAGGTAGCTTAGCTTTACTGGATTAGAGCCTTTTAGGTACTTTGATTGGCAATGAGAAAACACACAGGAAATTTTCCTGTAGGAAAGAAGCCATATTTTCACTTGGCAATGTTATTACATACAATCTATTTCACCTAAGGAAGAAATCTTATCAAAACCTCAGCAGCTGGAAGGGATCTCCAGAAGTTACTGGACCCACTGTCCCTTGCCTTCAGACGGCAATGCAATTATCTATGTCATACCTGATGGCTTCTGTCTAAGCTGTCCTTAACAACCTTCAGCAATGGCATTTCCAGTAGGCAATATTCCCTCCAGGCAACCCGTTCCAGGGATCTGTCATCTTTTCTGCTAGAAAGCTTTTCCTAATAGTTAACCTGAAGCCATCCTGGAGCAGTTTAGACCCCGTTACTGCGACTCTGATCTGCCACAGACATGAAAACAGAGTATTGCTTCCCTCTGAAGTAGCTTTCTACCTACAGGGACGCTTATGTCCACCTTGCCCCTATCTTTTGGGGAGCTAAACGGCTTGCATTTAAATTTTTTTTTTCTCATATGTAAGTTTTTCTAGAGCTCTGCCCATTCTGATTGTTCTTTTATGGAGTCCAATTGATCAAAACTGTACTTTGGAGGTTTGGGTGATGGCAAGAGGAACACCCTAGATAACTGCAGCTTTCCTGGCCTGATGACAGCTACGAACGTAACATGCTCGCCTTCTACTCCACTGTTTTGACTACAGATGGCAATTACAAACATGGCTGTCCCCATCATGAATTTTGAAGAAGACTTACCTTGTTTACCTGTGCCTAGGGGACTTTTCTGTAATGATTACTGTTTGTTCTACTGAGTGATGAGCAGCGAGAGCAGTTCATTGTAATGGGTTCACATTAAGGAAAAGAAAAGAACACAGTCTAAAATTGGAAGCCCAGAATCAATACTGAGCGACCTGTATATTCACAGATTCTACGCTGCTGCCCAACTTTAATCTAATTTAGCTGTCTTCTTGCAAGCTTGATGGCCTTGTAAGGCAAAGGCAGCCCAGAAGAGAGACGAAAATCCTTCCTGACTAGGCCCTCTTATTCACAGTAACCAGGTCACTTCCCTATATGAACCAATTCAGTCTTCCATGGTTTCAAACGATCTGTCACGGCTCTGTAAATGTACTGACCCCCATCTAGAAATACTACTGAAATGAGCATTTCGCAGAATATCAAACTGAAGCCCAAGTTTTCTTGTGCAGAAGGGGCAGGGAAGGCACTAGCTCGCGTGTGGGCCCAAATGCCCCAGGTTAAACTTGCTGCTGTTTCTGTTGTGCCATGCAATGTTTTCTAAGGCAGGTCTGAACCACGACAGGAGTCTCCGAGGCTAAGACAGAGGATTAAAATCAACCAACCAGCCCTGAATCATTTTGTGCTCCTCCAGCACCGTCCAGCCAGCAGAAAGACGGAGGCAAAGCAAGCAAGGCTGGCTCCTGGTATCTGCTCTTCCTTCAGGGAGGCCAGGAAAGTGCCAGGAAGACAGAAATACCAGGGTGACCCTCAGCGGAGGGGGAATTAGGCTAATCAGGCTGTTTTGCTACCTTTTTAAACAACCTGCTCCATGACTGCACTTTGCCACATTATATCCCGGGTGGATGGGTGCTCCAGTTCACCTCCTGGGGCTGCGCTCCCCAAACAGGGTGCTGTCGGGCCATACCCCCAGGGGCACAGTATGTGCTGGTTGCCTGCACAGTCTGTCTGGCTTTCTCCCTGCAATGCTGGCTGTCAAGTAGCAAGGCGAGGGCATAAATACAGTCCACGTTTTCTCTCCGGGAAGAGAGAGTCCCAGCTTTGCCCTGTTACCTCGTCAGAGCGCACCAGGATTTTTTCCTCCAAGCGGTTCAGCATGCGTTCGATCGCGGACATGCGTTTGTTGAGCTCGTGAATCTAGAGGAAGGAGAGAGAAAAGGAGTAGAGAACAGACCAGCCGCCGCCACCAGGACAGCAAGAAAAAAGCCCAGGGCATGTGCAACCGGCAGAAGAAACTAAACAGCGAGGCCCCACCACCACCACCACCGGCTCAGCACAACTCTGGCAGAAAGTCACAGCAGGCAAGGCAGAGAGCAGACAGGTTTACCCACAAAACAGAGGGCAATGCAGAGGCCCGGTACGTGCAACGAGCTTGAGTTAATTCCAGAGTTGGAGGCAGCACAAGAAAAAGCTCTGCCTTGAGGCAGAGCTGGAAATCTCCTTGGCCCAACGGTGCCTTGCTAACAGGACTATTGGTCTGAACGTGGCTCCAGCCCTGAGATCACACTCCTCTGCATGATGCAGACCTGTCAAAGCAAGCCTTAGGTGTACGAGTTGTGTTGACTATCAGTGGGTGAAGGCCTGTTTAAAAAAAAAAAAAAAAAAGATGTGGCTTCAAAAAGTGGTCCTGTTCTAAGGGGAGCCCTGGACACCTAGAAGAGCTCCAAGAGGTGCACAGCCTCTCCTCAAATCTGGAAAACTCAACAGGACGCCAATCCCTTGGCGCACTGCTCTTCCCACCAAAGCAGCCAAGGCTTTGATGCAGTGACCATAAACCCAGGCCTCCAGCCCTGTAGTCAGTCCCTTGTCCAGACAAAGACATCAAACTGTAACAAGGCCGTCTCGCGATCCTTCACACACCGCACCAAATTCAAGACAAGGGCAGTTTTCACTTAATACAAATGCATTTTTCAACTGGTTACTACCCCGTCATCCTTTCCTGTGAACACAACAGTGGAAAAGAGGAGGAGAGAGGGTAAGAATTTTTCCCACTGAAAATTACAAATAGGTGAACGAAAGCTGAAAGTTTTCCCCCCAGTGCACTTTCAAATTTTCTGACTTCTCAATGCATTCAAATGGGGAGAAGGGAAGGAACGACCAACTCCTGAAAATCAAAGCGAAGTTGCTTCCTGTGCTCAAGAGCCAAGGAAAACTTCTGTGGTTAAATCACTGAAAAATATTGCAGGAGACCTCTTTTTCTCTCTCTCTCTCTCTCTTTTTTTTTAAGAAGCTTTTTTCCAAAAGAGGTCTTTTTCGTGTGGTTCAAGCAAATGAAATACAAATGATGAAGAACATTGTGCGTTTCACACAGAAAAAAAACGCTGGCTTCCTCATCACGCCTGTTCTCAGCGGACGCCTCCCATTCACTGGAGAGCGGGCAGCAAACGCAATAAGCAGGCACAATAACAAAGAGACGCAAGGGCTTCGCTTTGTTTTTATAACATTTCCGCCCTTCTCGCTGAATTTTTGCGCTTGCTAGTGTTTGATTAATTAGACCCTCACAACAGCTCGGAGAGGTTGTGCCTGCTTAAGGGAAGATGAACGTAAAAACCTGACACTGCGGAGAGCAGAGCACTGTCATTACCATCCCAAATTGAATGCATCTTTAGCAGCATTAAAACCCGCAGGCGGGAAGTAATCCAATACATCTGCGAGCGGTTTCTCAGCGCTGCCGGGCCTGACTCTTGCACCGCTCTGCTTACAATGAGAAGTCAGCGATGGGCCACCAGCTTGGGAGACGGCAACGAACCGAGCCCCCGCGCTACCCTGCCTCCGTCACGCAGCGCGTCAGGGAGGCCTTTTCCCATTCTCCTGCCCGAGCAAGGCTTGTTTCAATGCATCGTGCTCGCCGGGCAGAGCAAAGTGAAGCCAGTCCCCCTGCAAGGCCCCCGTACCCATCGGTCAGCCCCCCGGGGCCAGGTTCAGACGCCGGGTCCCACTGCTCGGCTCCGAGCTATTTCTGCAGTAAGGCTCTTACAGCGGCCCAAGCCAGGCAGGCAGCGAGGGCAATTACGTTAGCGCTTCAGCTTCCCCCAGCTTTTCCGAACTTTGTCCGTGCGGCGGCGCGGCGAGAGCCATGCAAGGCACTTCCTCCATCAATCCCCATTAGGGGCCGGACCGCCCTGCCGTGCTCTCCCCATGACGAAGGCTGGCAGACACCGCTCCGCATCCAAATGTCTGAAGCGAGGCAACGCGAACAAAAACACAGCCCCTAAGCTGGCCGTCCGTTAGCGCAAACTGCCGTCCGCTTGCGGGGAGGGAAGACAGGTTACCCTAGCAGAGGTGCTGCCTCCGGACTCTCAAATACCCAAGACCCCTAAGTTTGTGTGAAGGAGAGGAGCCAGATGGCAGGGAACGGAGGAAAAAGCAGCCTGAGATGGCCAAAGCTTTGGAAATGCAGAACCGCTAAGCTCCCTTGAGGTACGGTAGAATATGAACGACTTTTGGAGAGAAACTCAGTCAGTAAATTGGTGCTGTTCCCTACGGCTTGGTCCTGTTCCTGCTGCAGCCAAAGACTTGGGCTTCAAGAGATTTGGGCCTCTGCTGAAATCGCATGGTTTTTTTGTGTGACTGCAGTGTTCCCACCTCCTTGGGCTTCTTCACTAGTCTCATCAGCTTTGAGAGCTTTTTCTTTTTCCAAATAGGCTTTTTTTTTTTTTTTAAATAGTTTTCATACCTTCAGCTCCTGGAGTCACAGGGCCAGGGAACAGTCTCTGTTTTTGTTACCGGAAAGGGTAAGTTTCTTGTGTTCAGGATTGAAAACTGTGCCCTCCCCAAGGTTAAAGCAAAACCAAAAGAAACCCAGTGAGGGAAAAAGGATCATGGTGGTTTTCATTTCAGATTCATGTTCTGAGCATCCTGCAGCTAAGGCACAGTTTTAGAAAAGAGGGTTTTCATCTGCGGGGTCAAAATGATACAGGGCGGAGAGATGAGTTCTCCATCTCTTAAAACCTTCAGATTTCTACAAGGTTACCTTTCAGGAAAAAAGTGCTTTGGGAGACCAGCCATGGGATTCATAAGAAGCAGGTGTGCCCCCGAGTAGCTCAGGAGAACCCAGTCCACCGCTCGCTGTCCTGAACCCTCCCTGGCCTGTCTCTGCCCCACTGCAAGGCTCAGCCCCTCCATCCTGGGGACGAGAGGAAGAAAACCAACCTCTTCCGAATCCCTTTCAGCTCTGCCACCACGAAAGAGCTGGCTAGCACTGAAACCCATGTTTTCGCGTCTGCTGCAGAAGAGTGATTTCACTCCGAGTTTTAAAAGATGTTCTCGCTTTCTCTCTCCTTTGGGCTGGTACCTGGCCGCTCCTCGGCCAAGGGCGGCACTGCTGCGCGTGTTGGCTCGAAAGTTAATGGGCCAGCGCGGGGCCTGATTTGTTCCGCTGGGCGAGGGGAAGGCAGTGCGGGAAGGCGGTTGCTAGCTGTAAAGACATCAGCAGCATAAAGGGCAGGAAGGATGAAGAGCTATTTAAGGTAATGAACGATGTTGGCATGAGAACAAATGGGGTTAAATTGGGAATTAGAAGATGTCTCGTAGCCATTAGGGTGGCAAAGGTTCCACGACAGCCTTCAGACAGGTGAGATGGAGCAAAACACGCTGGACCACAATAAGCTGAACCGCTCTTAGGCGAGAGCTTGCCCAGCTGATGGAGGAAGTCATCTGAAGCGCTGGTAGGAATTTGGCCTCATTTCCCCCCCCGCCGGAAAGCACTGTGCACATTTCGTGCCTAACGTACCGTGGTCTCATTAAGGACACCCAATGCAAAGTTGTTCCATTTACTGCTGACTGGAAAATGAGGGGCATTCACTAATTAAAACATATGTTGAGAAAAATAAAGGCAAAGGAAAGGTATGGTTTCCCCACATAGGCACATGAAGCATGGTGCTGAGGGACCACTGCGATTACGGATCCCCCCCCCCCCCCCCCCACTGCTGAATATCCACAGGTGTCCACCAGCATATGCAAAATTACCAGCTGTAAGCGGAAACCGGCAGCTGGCTTTTCCCGCGTATCTAGGCAGTCAAACACCAATGTGCGTTTTGCCGCTTAAGAGGACTGCAGGAGGCTTTGTGCCACATCAGTCATTCTTCCAGGTGGCATCAAGAACGCCAGGTCCCTGCTTTGCAATTACAACACACGCTCACAGCCTTTCAGACACCCTTCTCTAGACGGTTCCCCTATTATGGGTCAGGAGAGGGATGTGACAAGTCAGCCCGACCCAGCCCTGCTGGGGCTGGAACACTCCGCGCTGCAAAAGAAGACAAGGATCCTGAGACTGATTAAATATCCCTCTCCAAGCCTTGGTCTGATCATAGAGCACCAGTACATTCAATTGAGGAAGGTCTCTCTGGGGACGCAGAAAACTGCAGGTGACTCACAGGTTAACAGGGACAGGCTGCTAAATTAACAGCATTGAAGGTAGGGTTGTTATTACAGCAGCAATGCGTGCAAAGCGGAACACCAGTGCTTGATTTTCTCTTTGCCGTGAACGCAGAAGTGCCAGGGATGGAAGGAGAGCTCGGGAGAGGAAGAGCAGAGCAAGACCAACAGGGCACAGAAAAGTCTGTTCTCCCTCAGCTGGAGTGAATGAACCTTCAATGCACCTTCACAAGTCTCAGCCCTGCACCCCATTTCACGGCTACCTCAGCAGGTACCTCACAACACGGAGGGCAGAACATGGCCTGGGCGTTCATCTTGTCAGTGCCACGCAGCCACAACGTGGCACCTAGAAGAGCCAGCTCCTCCCCACAGCCCCACTGAATCGCTCTGCCAATGTAAAGTGGCTGCGCTCCCACCCTGTCCGGGTTCCCGAGCTGTGGAGGTAGAAGGAGGGATCCCTAGTCCGTGGGGATCTGTCTTGGACCCACACATGGGAAGCATGGGCACAGAATTACCCCTAGGCAGTAGGGGCAACGGTGTTGGGGACGGTTAGGGCACACCAGTTTTTCTGCCTGTGCTCCCCATTCATGCTGGCCTGGAGATTGCTGTGGTGCACCCAGTTTGCCACCACTCTTTTTGTTTCTCCTCTGAACCAGATGGCACCGCCCTGCACCTCACAAATAACAAGTGCGGTTTGCGGCAGCAGAGCCTTGGCCACCGACCTTGTCTCACAAGAGGTTCGACAGCGGCTTGATACCTGACTCCCAGAGTGGCTGACATTTTCCTGCGAGGACGCTCTGTTCCGGCGTTTCACGTAATGGGACGCGTAGCTTGTGAACTTCTGGGGTCCCTTTGCGTCCTCGTCAGAGGTGTCCATATCTGCAGAGTACGGGGACAGGGGCTGCTCATTCCAGGGACTGCCTTTGGGGAGAGAAGGCTTCAGTACAAAGATACCGGAGATTCATACCCTGAAGTTACTTCTGGGACATTGGTCACATCCTTAGGGCAAGCTAATAATGTGGCATATTTCAAGTGACACTTTCCATCTTCTG
The DNA here is from genome assembly GCF_040807025.1 of Struthio camelus. Lineage (NCBI taxonomy): Eukaryota > Metazoa > Chordata > Aves > Struthioniformes > Struthionidae > Struthio > Struthio camelus. The sequence continues at coordinate 4,464,355 of NC_090947.1, read as the reverse complement.
GCAGGAGATGCTCCTGCAGAGAGACTGTGCTGACAGCAGAGGCTAAGGACGGCCACACGGGCTCAGGCTGCAGCTCCATCCACTGCGGCTACACAGCGCCGGCTCAGCAGGGCCCTACGCACAAGGCCCTACTGAGATAGAGGTGGGAACAAGGAACGCGATCCTCGCTCTCTCATGGCACAAACAGCTGGGTTTCTCACCAGGCTGGAAAAGCTATTGCCTTTTCCAATTTTGGTGGAGCCCAGGTTTGGACTCTGCCCTTCGTGCACTGTTAAGGTGCTGAAAGACGTTTACCTCAGGCTAGTGAGGTGCCAGTCTAGGAGGGAATATTTAACGGAGCAGACCCAGCACCTTGTAACGGAGTACTTCAAATGAGACGAGAACAATTACAGAAAATGGAATTCATAAGCCTGAGGGCCCTGCTCCTGTGTTGTCCCCGAGGGGCTCAGAGTGGAAAGCTTAAATGGTGCACAGTAAGGTTTTATCTGGTGTTTCCCAGTGCCCTGAAAGTCAAGCACTTGAAAACACAACCAAGCAATTCAGGACGCAGAAGGATCTATTCTATAGCTGCACGTGCACAGACCAGCATCGAACCCTTCTGGCTCCACCATCACAGCAGGACAAACGATATTAATGAAAGGCAAATTCTGTACCTCAATTCCTAGGGCATTTATAGAGTTACCAAACCTCTGACCCCTCAGCCTTGACACTACAGTATATTGACAGTGCACTCTGGAGCACTATGTGAAAGCGAGGACATTAGAGACCACAGCCAAGCCCTCCTGGGGTGCCATGAGAGCTCAGGGCACTTCCCGAGTAGTTTGTCTACTTAGCAACACCCAGTTCTTGGCCAGTATTATGCCAGTTCAAGTCCCCTTGAAACTAAACTTTCTGTACCCACAACATCCTTTGGCAAGGAGTTTCACTCATCTATCCTGGTCTGAAGGAGGAAACACATCCTCTTGTTTTGAGCCTGGGTCCTAGTAGCTAGGTCTTACCTTAGACAAGGCCTCTAGGCATGAAAGGGCCTGAAGACCTTAAGAACAACCCATTAGGCTTTGGGAAATAAGCTAGCTGGGGAGAAGACCGCCACAACCAAAGAACTTGATTCATTCATGAAAAATCACTTCTGCAGTTGGAGACTTCATCTCGATAGTTATGCTTTTGGGTTGTTCAAAAACCAGATGTTATCACTCTGGTCCAACTGCTTTCACAGCCACTCCTCCCCAAAGGGAGACAGGAGGAGTCTGGTCAGAGACACCTACCAGGTTTTGCATTTCTTTCCAGGCTCCTTCTCCGTGAGTTGACTGTGAGCCGAACCTCTGTGCTGAACTCCTGCTCTGGAGGGCTCATGTGCTCTCCCTGTTCCTGCAAGATGTGGTGGTAGACTGCTGCCAGATCTGCCTCTGCGATCATGGACTCCTTCTGGGAGGTGTCTTCAGCAGAGTCGGGAAAATCCGGGAAGGCCTGAGAGATGAGGATTGCTGCTCAGGAGCTGTCAGTGAGGACACTCTCTGCCATTCCCTTGCTGAGTTACAGTTTGCCCTCCAATAAATGCATATGTTGACCTTTTTTATAGTGCCAATTCTGAAAACTCTAGCTTAAAAACTGCCCTTTTTTTATCTCGCTGATGAATCCCAAGCAACACTTATAACCACTGCCAGGGGGCAGTGTTAACTTTTCTGAAAACCAGATACAGGCTCCCTTCAGCTAGGCTGAAAAATCTTGGTCCCCAAGATCTAGTCTTTTAAAACCCCATAGTCCTTTCACTTATTAAAATAACAACAGTCTTTTGCCCCTCAAATAATCTTCCCCCTCTGAGTTGAATTCAGGCGATCGCAACAGACGTCAGCCCTCCCTAGACTCATATCGAATTCTGCAGCATAAGGACAGGCTCAGGTAAAGAAAGAATGAACCTATTTGTTTGCCCCAAGCTCTTACCAGTTTATACTAAATTGTGATTTAAAAAAAACCAAACAAACGTTTCTTACATAACTCAGCATATCCTGGCTCTACCCAGGAGTAGAGTTTAAAGTACTAAAGTTTCATTAAAAAAAAAAAAACTGTTTACTTTTTTTTTTTTTTAAGTGCAATTTCAACAGGAACGGTCCAAACAGCTTGATTCGAAACATCTCAGGCTGCAAGAGCTTTTGCCACATCCAGGGCAGCCCTAGGTGGATTCCTTCCCAGAGATTTGGATGCCCGGGATGGCTAACCCTGGCACCGTTGCCCAGACCGCGGCGTGCAGCTCGTCGCGGTTGCTCATGCTAGAGCCTCCCACGGGTCCTGCTGGGGCTCGGGAGCCCAGGCCCCAGCACAGTGCTCCCAACAGGAGGTGAGAAGCCTGGGGAACACAGCTGCCTCTGGGATGCTCTGAGCTTCCTGCTGCAGGGCTGAGGCGTTTACCCAGCAACCTATTTTATGATGAGAGCAAGCAGTGGCACATCGAAACACAGGCCCAGTTCTCTACAGTTTCACCGATAATGCCAAGAAACCCAAATACAACTCCTCTCCTCCTTTCCAACCTTTTAAATTTATTTATTTTTTGTAACTCCCAAGAAAGGAAGGAAAAAAAAAAGGAAGTATCTAATGTTCAGATGGTTCTGTGCCCCACGTTCTCTCCTACGGCTGCTGTGGACTCCTGACCCACAGGTACCCTCACAAGGGCCATGCTGGCTCTGTAGGAGCTTCACAAGGGTAACGGGCCCCTTGATGCTGCCAGTAGGCTACATCCCTCGTGCCACTGCATGGGGAAAAGAGCCAAAAAGCAGAGGGGATGATGGGAGAGGAGGCCGGTTTCATTTCTTTCGTGGAATACTGAATGTTCAACTTGAAAGAAGCAGCTAGAAACTAAGGTGCCTTCACAGCCTTGGGACAATAGAAGAAAACAGTTGCCTGCTGTTATCAGCACAGAAATCTGCAGGAAGACCAGAGAAACTCTCGCTGTCCCATCCCACCACTCGTCCTCCCCGATGTCCTGCTTCTGACTCAACTTTAGACAAAGGACTTCTTAAAATGGAAGAAGAGACAGCAAGCGGGGCGAGAGAGAGAGTGTCATCATCTCCCCAAACCACCATGCAATTGCATAGCTGAAGGAAGAAAGAGGTAGCAAGGAGGGAGGGAGGGACAGACAGAAACGCAACCCCCCACCACTCTCCCAGTACCTGGACGCCATCTGGGCTGATGGCTGCTGGAGAGAGCTGCACAGACTGGCGGCGAGACTGAGCAGAGTAGTCTGAATCCAGCTCAAAATCAAAGGGGTGAACAGACAGCAGGCGCTTTGTCTTGTGCATCTTAAGCAGCGTAGAAGAAAGAAAAATTCAGCACAAAACTCAGCTGATCTTGAAGAAGGGGGGAGGTCTCCTGCGTGCAGGGAGCTGGGTATAAAGGACAGCGTGTGCACGCTGTGTGCTTGCTCATACTGGAGCTGAGGAAGGTAGGGTTCCTGATTTCCACGGTCTTTGGATGAGGATCGAGGCTTTGAGCAGGCAGTGAGAAACTCTCCCGGCTTTATAAAGGCGCTATGGGAAAGCTGGGCCAGGCTATGCCTCGGAGGAAAGTCCAGAACTCGCGTCCGAGTCCTGAAGCATTTCCCTGTCTCCAGGGAGGGGACAAGTCCGGCGCTGTTGTGGGCAAGGAGATCTCCCACAACTCTGCCTGGGTACTTGGGAGGGCACTAGCTGCCTTGAGGAAGGAAAGCAGCTTGGAAAAACCTCCAAGACTTCACGAGATCAGATCAAGACGAGGTATCAAGCGTGTGAAACGCAGCAAATACCCATAGCCACAGGCCGAAATGGTATCTATACAACAGCACGTATGGAACGGTACTGGCGTTTGAAGCGCACAGGCAGATTTCACATACGCTGCAAGGATAAACACGCTTCATATCAGGACTGCGTAATCTGCATTTCAATCTCTGCGCACAGTCCCAGTAAAACCCAGGAGATAAACTGACACGCTCATGAACTGGCTTAAGGCTGACTTTTTAAAGACGTGAGACGGACACAGTTAAGAAGTCCTCTTTCCCACTTTCTGATAATTCCTACCGCACACATAGAGCTTTTTACCTCTGAGCCCCTTACAAAGGGTGGGTTTTACTGTAGCTCCCGGGTTACAGTCTGGGAAATAGAGGTCCAGAGAAGCAAACTGCTCACGATCATACTGCAGACGCTCTCACAGAGTTAAGGGCAAAACCAAAAAACCCAGGTCTCCCAAAACCCAGCTCTGTGCTTTGCTGTTTTATAAAGTATCTGCTCTTCTAGTAAAAATGAGGCGGGTGTGGGTAGGACCTGGGACTTTCATATTCATTATGGACTTTGTGAGCGTCAGGAGCAGGTCCTTTTTTACAGAGGGCAAATATCTGGAGTTTTTCTGACTTGGCTCCTTCTGCACACACTGAAAGGGGTTTATCCCAGAGAACAAAAACAGATGGAAGGCCCCGATTTTGAACAAGGCACACTGAAAGCCACCACCACCCAAGAAAGGCCAGAAGCAGCTGAGGGCACAAAGGTGGGGCAGAACCGGCCGCCGGCCGAAATGCTCACTCTGCTGTAGCACTCTGCTTCGGCTCCACGAAGGACATCATCTCCATCGTCACTGTCATCCCCAGTCCCGCCGCTGGTGGGGAGCTGGCATTCACCTGGAGGAAGACAAGGGCACAGTGACCATGAGCGACGCCAGGACCTCCTTTCCAGCAGTCTTCCCCTCGGGCACACCCATGCACCTGCAGATGAGGCTGCACTTCTTACCTGGGTTGAAAAGGGCTGGATTAGGAGTACTGCTTTTTTTTTTTTTCCCCTTTTCCCCCCTCTCCACACACTGCAGCTCGGCCAGGAGGTTGCACAACTAAAGACAAGGGGACGAAACATGGAAAACAGGCAGGAAATTCCTATGCTAGCCCCATCGCTGAAGCTGACACGCAGTGATGCCGCAGCCTAAGGCCTGTATGCTAGTGGGCTTTTTGGGGTGCAGCTCCCAGGCAGCAGTGCGGATATCTATGCGTAACCCTTGATCTTGCAAAAGCTCAGACGGGCTCTCGTTTCTCTCCCTTCAAGCTCTGCCCCACACGGACATGGAAGTGGCCGTAGCAGGAGCCGCCGTGTGCCCATGCCTCCGGGAGCATCTTTAGGTCTAGTGTGCCCCGTGGCCAGAGGGCGTGAAAAGCAAAAGGCATTGAGAACACGGCTTGGACTTGAAGCCACGTGGTGCAATTCTCTTTTAAACAGTAATCCCCAAAATAAACTTACTGTTAATGTCTGGCAGGCTGTAAACTCTGTCATGAAGACCTAAACGAAAGGAAAAATTTGGGGGAAAAAGAAATAAATACCTTTTCTCCAGGTACTTTGCACAGAACAAACCTCTGAGCTAAAATTAACTGAAGTTCCCACCCTCTAACCATCACAAGATACAATCAGCAAAAAGACTCTTTAGAGAGAAAAAAGAAAACTGTCCTGCCAAACAGAACCTGACTTTTCAAAACTGAAGAGCTTCTGGCCACCACCTCCACAGTCCTGACGAAACATACCACTGCCTGGGGATGTGGCAGGAGGGGAAGCCACAGCTGGGCCAGCAGATGACATAAGGCCACTCAAAATGCAATGGCCTAGCATCATTCTGCCAAATTACCTGCAAGCAGAGGTACATCCCACGAGGATGTTCTTGCTTGCTCAAGGACCAAGCCATGTCACCAGGGCTAATTACGTAACAATAACAAAATCATTTGTCCTTCTGGAGAAGACATCAGAATTTCAGTTTCTACATTTCTAGAGTCTAAAGCATTGCAATCCTCGCGCTCAGTTCGTTTCTCTCTCGGATTGTCCTCGCCGAGCGGTCTGATGCATTTTCTGACTGACCGCTACATAAACTGTTCCCAAGTCCTTTAATTTCATGCTCAGTGCTGCTACCCTCCGCGCTCTTTACAGCGTTTCTGCAACGAGCGGTCTGGATAGAAGAACAAGCGGACTGCGTGAATCAGCTCACGCTTATGCCCTTTGTGCCAACTTTTCTGTGGCTCTCTGTCAGGAGAATAAAATTACCTTAGGCGCGTCGTTTTGTAAAGGCAATAGACGTAAGTACCATTTTATGCGATCCTATGAACGGCAACTAAAAGTTATCCAGTGAATGACACTGCATTAACAGCAACTGCGGAGATATGTTTATACGCTGTCAGACCAATCTCAGAAATAACGAAGACCCAATCAGGCTCCAAAGAACGTAGCGATGGTGACAGCTAACTCGTTAGCTCTGAAAAAATCATTAGGTCATGGGGAGAAACCAAGCGCTGGCTCTACCTACGCTCTGTTTTTTGGACCTGTAGGGAAGTTCTCCTCTGCGACCAAAAGAATCAGGAGAAAGAAAAGCAAGAGCTGCAGCTCTACGTAATTACAGCCTGCCGAACGGAAGGCTTTCAAAACTTAAAGTGTGAAATATTCCCACGTCCGTGGCAAAATCTGAAACGTTAACGGAGGGAAACGTTTCCACAAAGAACATCTGCACAGCCACTCTCAGTGTGACTACACCACTTTGAACCTCCGCTTCCTCCCCATCCCTGGGGACACTCAAAAGCGCGCGCCAGCTTGCCCGTCTCCGGCTGAGAAAATGCCGCGGCTGTAAAAGTGGAAATCACGGCAAGCCACACGCAAATCCCAGCTAGCCACAGGCAGAGCAGAGGGAGAGGGGAGGAGGTTTGAAAGCTGAAAAGCACCGCCACCTGCCGACAACTGGGACCGCAGGCAGACGCTCCCTGCTACGGCGGGGCTGCGACCTCAGCGCTTGGGCTGCGCCCGCAGTCTCAGGAAAGGGCGTTTGCTGCAGCGAGGATTAAATCCTGGACCGCCGCAGGTGTGGGTGACAGGTGACTTCCAGCTCCGGCCTTGCAGGCAAACACGGGGACTCGGATTGACCTCAGCCGACCGTCGGCTGGCCGGTCTGTTCAAAACGCTGCACCCGTGCACCGCAAGCCGGACGCTGCTCCTCACCTGGCTGCAACCTGCCGTAGAGTGACTGCAGCACTTTGGCGCTGCCAAATCGCTTGAAACGGGACCGCACGTGCTCATAGTACCACTCAAGGGACCCAATCTTCACAATCCTGCCCAGAGAGAGGAGAGAAAACGTACGGGTGAGCCAGGATTTCTTGCACCTTAGCCCAACGGCCTGTCCTACCTCTCGCCACCGTCGCGACACCCCGCCAAGGATAGGCGCCAGCCGGCCAGTACCTGGATGAACGGCAAGGGTCGCAGACCCAGCCTTGCTCCTTTTTGTTGTAGCGGCTGCAGTTCTTGCAAGTGTAGAAACGGCAGTCCAGGCATTGCCGCTTGCTGTTCAGCAGGAACTTGAAGGGCTGGAGGCAGTGGACGCAGTGGGTCTCGTTCAGGTGACCCTGATTCGTCAGGAACGCTCTCTTGCTGCTCTCCTGGTCGATCTTGCATTTCAGCTCCCTGCGGAAAAAATCCCAGACAAAGGAACGTGCATCAGGGGTCGAGACAGGGATACAGGTAGAGCAAGGCCACCGGTCAGCCGACACACCAGTTGTCAGGCAAACACCAGCCCAAAGGCTGCTCCCGCTCCCGCCGTCGTGCATCTGCAGCGACCTCAAGGAAATCCACGGTACCGCTCCGGTTTTCACACTCGAGCAGAATTTCTCCACTAAGTGATATTTTTATTCACCCCGGATGCTTTTTCCAGCATAATGTAACCTCACAGAGCTCTGCCACCCCTCACATGACAAAGTCCGTAACACTTAATCGTTTTAGAGAATGATTTTCCAGGGAACGTCCCGAGTCCCGCGGCCTGTGGAAAACAGCTGTAGGGCAGGTCTAATTTAGTAACGCATCACGGGTTAAATAAGCAGAGCAAAGAAGCGATGCTGGGCTCCAGATACAGCTCAAGTTACTACATGTTGGGGTCTGCCGCTGTTAAATTTCAGACTCGATCTGGCTGTGCCAAAATCCGTCCCGTTCCCCTCGCAGGGTATTGACTATAAACACCAGGAACCCCAGCAGGGCGACTGCTCTCACAAAGACTCTGGCCACATCCCAACCCCGCCGTGACCTTCAAGCCTGGAGTCCAGCTGGGAATTAAAAGCTTTTCTGGAGTTGTTAGCCACAAAAAGCAATCAGAGATTAAAAAGGACGTGTCAAGCAACCGTAGCGAATGATCTGACTAGAGAACTAGCCACAGTTCAGAAAAAAACAGGTTATATTCAAAACACGTTTCTATGAGCTAGGGCTCGGGGAAGCAGCAGCCTGGAACAACCCAAAGGAGAGAGGGGACCCTTGCACGCACTGATCCGTGCTGGACCGAGTGTCAGCCTGCCGGGATTTCACCACCCGTTCCGGCTGGGTTTTAAACGAGACCTCCAGTGTTAAAATCAGCAGAGGTTTTTATTAAAGGCAGAAGTGACACGCAGCGAGGTTCTGCCTGTCCTGGAGGACACGGCCGCAGGAGATGTTCATGCCAGGCCATCTCAACCAACCAACCAACACAAGCGCTTTCAAAGAGCCCGCTCTCCTGGCACTCTGCTTCACAGCAGGCTTTCCCGGCTACCCAGACCAGGTTGTTAGAGCAGGTCCCCGCACAGGAAGCCGCCTGTCCAAGGCTGAACCCCCAGCGATAGCCGGGGTCAGCTCAAATGCACGTTACAACCTACCGAGCTGCCCAGCACCTCCACGTTGAAGGCAAGGACCTGCTGCGTTACCTGAAGGCTTTCTGTTTGTCCTCTGTGCAACGCACTCGCTCAGATGTGTTTGTCTTTTGGGCTACGGTTTAAAGATGGTGTTTGATTTGTAGGGAAGGGCCTAGAAGGCTTGTTTTCGGTACAGGCAGGGTAAGGAAGCTGCGTTTGCCAGCACGGAAATCAGCCTGGGCCAGAAACCTCAAGCAATCAGGTGGCTTCACAGGCTTTGCACCCTATCTGGTTAGCTCCACCTTTGCTAAACTTTCTTCTGGGGCTTCCTGATGGAGATGGGTAGAGCTTAAGGGCTAGATTAAGAAAGCCAGACTCCCACCGCAGCAGTCTTGTCTGTCTGTCGTCACGAGTGCCGCGAATACAATCGAACAGCAAATCTCTGTTTAACCAAATCAGTTTGCTCCTTAGGGATAAGCTCTCATTTTTTTCCCCCTGGGAAGACCTTTATAACCAGCTTGCTGCCAGCACCTCGCGCCGCGTTCGCTGTTACACTGCAGCGCTATTATCAACTTACACTAACCGAGGATCTGGAACGTATTAAAAGCAGCATAAAGACTGAATCGGACCCCAAGTTCTTACATTCGCTATCCTGGTGGCTTTTCTGGCAGCTCAGTGCAAATACTAAGCAGTAAATTTGTATGTGGCTATTAAACCCCAAAAGAGAAAAACCCACAGAGGTGCAGGCTGTGCCAGCTTTACAAACCACCTTCTAACCACACCAGTCAAGGAAGCAGGCCTGTTTCTACTTGCACTTATTTTTGCTTTTAAAACAGGCACTGCAGGTACCTAAATCAGTGCTCTGATCTTACCCCCAGCAACACGGCAGCGTTCAAGCCAGAGGATTAAAAAAACGAAGAGGAGGAAGCAGGTCTCTTAGGGCCGCTGCTTGCCTTTGGACGTTCATCTACGGCTTTGCAGAAAGGGCCTACCTGGCCATGGTTTTCAGGTGCCGTCCCAAAGCTCTGGGTTGTGCCCAGCGGTCCTTTTCCGCTCTACGCTCAGGCTGTTTGCAGCAGGATGTGATCTTTCCCTGAACTGCTTTCTCTTGTTTTCAGAGCCGGTCAGACCCCTTCACCCCCACCCCGCCTTGCCCTTGGAAGGACAAGTCTCAGCCAAACCAGTTGAAAACCCGGACGCTGTTTAATTTCTCAAGCGAAGCGCTCCCCTCGCATGGGAAAGGCAGTTTCTGGCCAGCTGAAGCTTTTGTCCGTGTCTAATGAATAGCTTTTTGCAAAAAAAAAAAAAAAAAGAAGAAGAAAAAAAAAAAAAGAAAAAAAAAAGAAAACAGAGGGGAAACAGAAAGGGAAGAAAAAGACCAAGGAGGGGTGAACGTTCCTCCACGGCTTGCGTGTTGGGACAGGCCGAGGGAAAGGAAAACCGAAGGGGGGTCAGAGCCAAGAGAGAGGACGGCTGCCCACCGGTCCTCCAACAATAAGGGCCTGTCACATCGTGTCCCAACTCGTCGCAGGCAAAAAAAAAATGCTCGCACATCCCCCCATCCGGCAAGCGAGAGCGTGGCAGCCTCTCCCACCCCGGGGCACTCGTCTGACGGTCTGTGCCAGGCGTTACGTAAAGATCTGACGGCGGGCCCGTGCTGGGACCGAGTCTGAGGCAGCCCTGCAAGCTTCAAGGTCAGCTTGAGGAGCCCGAAGCCAGCGCTCCAAGCGCCCGTGCGGCAAGGAGAGGACGAGACATGCTTGCATGTATTCATGGAATAGGTTTCACTCAGGTGAAATCGCCTCCCATCCGCACTGCCCGGACAAGCGGGACTGCTTATCCCGCCGGCGACCTCGGGGAGGCTCGGACAAAGCTGCCTCCGTTTCCCTCGTACTGACTTTGGATCCAAACTTCCTCCTGCCTTTGGCTTTCGTTTGCAAAGCCGATCATCCCGTGGGGGAGGAAAAAAAAAAAAATCAAACCTTGCACACACGAAGCGCCTTTCTTCAGGCTCTTCTCTAGAGCTTACCAAATCCCTGCTCTCCTCTATAAGCTTCCGCAGTGGCGGACACCACAGAGTTAATGCAAACCTTCCCGGGGGTAGAAAGCAATTAATGTGGTAGAACAGGACATTTCAGAGGCTGCAGCATTCCTGGTGTGCCCCCGAGCTCGGCGGCACCGAGCCGGCTTGCGCCTGGTCGGACTGAAAAACAAAACGGAGAAACCAGATTCGGCACCCTAAGCCCTGGCGCTCACTTTGGGAGCTTTGTGGGCATCCGAGTGGACCTGCGCAAGCCAGGCTGGCGCCGAGGGCATGTCGGCAAGGAATTGGCATCGCCTGCTTCTTTGCTGCAGGGCACAGCAACGTCTGCTCCCACCTTTTTCCTCCAGGTAAAGCTCAGTGCCGTCTTCAGAGAGACACCTAGCCTTCCCAGGGAGTCGTATATATTTTTAAATGCCCTTGTCCCATCTCCATCCTGCACTTCAGAGCTACCAGCAGAGGAAGGCAGTAGACGATGATGCTGCATTATCTCCGCCGCCCACGCAGGCTGGATTTTCTTAGACAAAAGATAAGCAGGAGAGTCGAAAACTCGTGACTGAGAACTTTCTGATGGCTGGACGGGGCGCTCTGAGCAGACAACGGACGAGACGGCTCAGCACGGCAACCCTATCAGTGCGAGCCGGTTGCACAGGAATTTTGGCCTGCTGCCAGCCAGGGGTGCTGAATCTGGCCGAGCTCTGCGGCTGCGCGGCGAGCGGCAGGTACGCACGGTTTCTCTCGCCTGCTTCGACCAGAAACGCAAACGCACCCAAACTCACCCGTCCCCAGCCAAGCGCTCAGACGCGTGCTATGAAACACCGCGTAGAAGCGGTTTGCCAGGCAGAGGCGATGGGCAGTCCTGCACGGGAAGCCCACAGCCGCCAGCTTTCTGGGGATGCTTCTCAAGACCCCGCTGTCACTGGGGAAACAAAGCACCTACAAGCTGACTTCTCCCCAAAGCTGCTGTAAAATTGAATGTGAACGGCCCTGGTTTTGGCCTTTTTCAGCAACAAACTGCTAAATCCTGTGAAAAAGGTATAAAAGGATGCAGTCGTCTTCTAAATCAACATGTTGCACAAGAAGACGGCTGGACTGAAGCCAGCAGCAGGCATTTCTCACATTTAACAAACTCACCAGCAACAGCTAATCATACCTGTTTGCCTCGGTACTGCACTTCGAGTGTCTGTTACCTCCACTCCTTCACCGACTGAGCTTCGACCCTGCTCAGATGCAGATGCTCCCAAGTGAAGATCGAGGGAGTATGACCCTCACCCACACCATCCCTTGTCACTCCTTTTTGATCCTTTTTGATATCTCTAGAGAGAAATCAAGGAGCTCCCAGTCCCTAGACGGTGGCTGAGCCATCTGGCTGGCCTGTGAAACCCAGAGCTAAGTGGGGTTAGCAGAAGTGCAGCACTGCCTAAAGGTGGCCTTGGAGCACTGTCTGTCACATTCAGACAAAAAGGAAAACTTAGCCAAACCCTAACTAGGCTGAACAGGGATGCTGCAGCTGCTTAAAAAAATCCAAGAAACTTTTGAGGTCAAGGTAATGAACAAGGCCAGGGAATCTTCTCACGCTCAAAATTTCAACTGATCAGGCAGAACGTTTTTTTAACCTGCACTTTTGTCTAGTGTCCTAGGTACAAGAACTTGGATGATATCTCAATCTGCTGTTCCAGTGATTTTTCAGTCTTTGCCCACTCTGCAGATCCTTAAAATTTCCCGAGAATGGCATAGACCCCTGTACAGCATACCTAAGCCTACTGACAACAGGTTTATTCCTCTCAGTTATCCTCCAAGGATCCTCCAGAAGGCACCTGTAGACTCCCAGGACCCCCGAACACCCTCCTGTAGCGAATGCATGAGAACTGTTAAATAAAACAAAGGCAAGGGAGCCAAATCTGATCGCTTTGCTCTAAAGTAAGTTCTCCCTGTGAAATCCATACAGGTATCAAACCCAACTGCAGCCAAAGGCATTTCCTCAGCGGGGCCAGAAACTTAAGACACATAAACGGTCTGTTTTACGGGTATCTGCGTCAATGCTCACGCCCCATGGAAGAATGCCAGTTTTGCACCTTTGCAGCCAGAAAGCATCACCTTGCAGCTGATAACTTATTAATCACTACGTGTGAGTCACAGTCAGGTCCTGGCTGTTCCTCCTCGCTTACAGATTCAATCTTTTGCTTTATTTCTACATCCCCTCCTCAGCAGGACATACGGGAATCGATGGCCACGGCTTCCTTCAGCAAGCCTCGCAAAAACCCGCAGAGGAGGTACTCACTCTAGCCGCTCTTCCTCTTTCTTCCGCAGATCAAAGTCCCGTTGAACAACTTCCCAAACGTGCTTGGCTTCTTCATCAGTCAGCTTGGAAAGATCCAGCTTCCTTCCCATCTCGCGCCGCCGAGTCTAAAGGACAAAAACCCCAGCCGCGTCTCGGGCAGGGCCGTGCAGGAGGCGGCACCGCTGACCCGAGTCCGCCCCGTTCCTTGCCTACCCTAGGAGAGACCGGGCGCCGGCAGAGGGGAAAAGCCCGGCTCCCCCTCCGGGGCTGTCCGTGCAACCCGGTTCATTCAGGGCTCTCGGCGGGCGACCGAGCTCCTCGGGACGCGGCGGCCGGTCTGCCAGGAGATCCCGCCCTGGGAGGCAGGCAGCAGGGCTGGCTGGGGCTTATCAGCTGCGGCTACTCCCCGCCAGCCGGGAAAGCCGCCCTGCCTTCCCCCACGTCCCACCGGCAGAGCTGCAGGCAACTCCACACCTCGCCTGCCTGGCTTTCCCTGAAACGAGACGTTTAATTTGCAGCCTAGCCGCCTGCTTTACATGGGGTGCAGGCAACTCCAACCAACCTTCAAACGCCCGACCTTAAAAACGGGAGGGCAGGCCACGGTGCTTGGGAGGGGGCCGACGCCACCAGCAGCGTCACCGTGCCGAAAACGGCGGCGCCACGCGTTTCCGACCGCTCTCGCGGGAGGGGCTCGGCCGATTCGGGAAGCTGAGCTTTTCTGGTGGCAAACAGGACAGACTTTCCCTGATTTACAGGTTTGATAGGATTTGCAAAAAAAAAAAAAAAAAAAAAGGCTGGGATGCGTCGTCTAGCAGAAGGAATATACTGACATTGAAATAATTCGGTTACCAAAGCTGGCTTCGTTACCGTATTCGCTGCTCGCTCTTTCTGCCAAACTCTCCCTGCGCCACTGAGCAGGACCCCCCTGCGACTGGGATAAGAAAATAAATTCAGTTCTTGTCTTTTATCAGGGCAAATATCAACATTCCCCCCCCCCCCCCCAAACAGGCACCTAAACAAAGAGCGAGCGCAGCGGTGAGGATGAAAAACCACTCTGCCAGGAAAGGAAATTGCAGTCTGCCGGCACTCGTCTCCCTGTCACCGCCAGCCACCCCTCCGGCCGGGTAGGACGGCTTTTACGGCCACTGCTTTTTGTCCGCGTGGTGCAGAGATTTCTCCACCCTGGTAGCTCAGTGGAAACGCCGATGAGGCTCCGGATCCAAACCGGGACGAATTATCGCAGATGCAACTTTGAGTTAGACGTCGGAGGCGGAGGCGGGGGGGACGCTGGCAGTCGCACATCGATTTCCAGCCCCTCTGCCAGCGGAGAGGCGATGGCACCAAGAGCAACGAGTCCGTCGGCAGCGGCGAGACGTGGGTTGAGCTGCTCCTTACGTAAGGGCGCGTTTGAGAGCCAGCGCCGGCCCGCTGCCTCCAAACAGCGGGAGAAGCGGGTCAATAGATACTAATTAACATCACGAGGCGACCCTGTTCGAGGGCCTTTTAGTACGGTTGCGCCAAGAGCTGAGGCGCCTGCCTTCGCTCCTGCCCCCGTCCTGCATGCAAGGGCGAGCGGACAAGGGCAGGGGGGGCGGCGGGCACCGGCTCGCCTCTCGGGACCAGTCGCAACCCCCAGGATAAGGGGGGAGGCTGTATAAAACGGGGAAGATGGGGCCTCCCGCGTAGGGTCAGCAAAGCGCTCGGCGGCGCCGGCAGCCCCAGGAAGCGTTGCTTTAGCTGGAAAAAAACCCATCCCGCCGGGAAGCTTCCTGGATGCGGGGGCACAGAATAAATTGCGAGTATTGCATTTTCTCCCCGATAAGTGCTTTCCTTTGGGGAAACTCCAGGCCCCCTCTCTCCCCCAAACAACCGTGTACAAATCAGCAGAGAGAGATTTTTCTTTTTTTTCCCCTCTTGCAAAGCCAGTTTGTTGAATTTTGCGGCAATCGCCAGCTTCCAGCGAGCGCAGCCTCTGCTTTGGGAAAGAAAATGAAATCCGCCCGACCGCAGCGGCTTACCCTGTCGCTTCTTCCTCTTACAATTATGCATAGAGGCCCCCAAATCTTTCCAAGTTGTGTAAAAGAAAAAAAAAAAAAGAAACCAAACAGAACCACGCTCACAAGTCATAAAAGCCAGATGACACCAGGACCTGCAGCGACCACACGTGAAGGTGCAAGGGAGGAGGCAAATCAAGTATTTCCCATTAGCTGGGCACCTCTGGCAGCCTAATGTAGCCCAAAGCCCTTTATTTCAGTCGAGTTTGGGGCCTAGACCTCCTCTTGGCAAGACAGAAGAGAGAAGCGTTACAAGCTAAAACCGGTAAGGACAAAGCTTGAGCTCAATTTGTGGTTTTGGTCCTGCCAGATAATAGAAGAGGGGGAATTTCCGGGCTCTCGTCTTTAAGGTTGCCACAACCCTGCACAGAAAAGCAGGCGTTTGTGGACGCGGGCAGCCGCGCCGACTGTCAAAGGCCGCCGACGGCGCGCGCTGCCCGCCGCGGGACTAGCGGACGCAGAAGGCAGCACATCCCACGCTGCATCCAGCTCAGCACGACCCGCGCTTCGCCGGCGGCCTTGCTCCCAGCGCGGGGACATCCCAGCCTGGCAGGAGTTTCTGAAAGCCGGACGGAGACAAAGCCACGGGTGGCACCTCCTCCAGGCCGTCCAAGCGGACGCGAGGCTCCGATTCAGGGCGGCAGAGCGAAAAGCAGCCCAGCTCCGGCAAACAAGGCAGCAGCGAGCGTTCGCTGCCGCCTCTGAGGGAGCCTTGGGCGCAGACTCACGGGTGCCTCTGCCTCCGCCTCTCTGCGATCATCTCCGAGTCATGAGATTTCTTAGCTCTGTGATCACATTCTTTCCTCCCTTCGTCTTCTCGGCGGTTTTATAAAGACCTCTTATCATCTTGGTCATGCCAGAGCAGAACAAGCAGGATTCGGAAAGGCGGGGGGTGGGGGTTACGGTGCGGCAGCTACTTCTGCACATGACCCGTCAGGCGTCGTTACGGGTCTTACTATTAATATGACTATTTAATCATGTCCCTGCATGACCATATCTCCTGTGGAGGCAACCAGAATGACTCCAGGAGCCTCACGTAAACAAAACGGTCCTTCAACATCTGTTGGTTAATTTTCATGGAAAAACGATGCTCCGACATTGGTTGCAGTTAGAAAGCTGCAGTCATGGAGGATTAGAAACCATTTGTTTTACTACCACGAGGAAGACTGAGCAGTTCGTATTCTGCTTCCGGCTTGCCTTGGAAAAGCTGCACAATCTCCAACCTCTGTTCCCCGAGTGTTGCCTTAGTACGAAGGAACACCAGGACACTTGCCTCCTAAAAGCTGGTGGCGAGGGTCCCGCCGGGAACTGAATTTTTGCACAGGAACAGCCTTCTGCCTTTGGATTTTCACTAGTAAACTGAACCGGGTGAACTGTGTCAGCGTATCATTTGCGGAGATTAAAAATATAATTCAAGTATCCGCCCGTGGACAGATGGTAAAATACCTGGCAAAGGCTGTCACCCTCTGAAGCTCATAGGAATTCCTAAGGTAAACAGGAGCTGAGCAAACACGAGTTAATCCCATTCGAATCAGCGTGACTTCAAGGCCACTTTAGACACAGCTGTTTTAATGGGTTGTTACCTATTGCAACCCAGCAGTAACAGACAAAAACACAGAGTGTTTTGGGCTAAGCAGACTTGCAGCAGCCATGCGCGAATCCTACCAGCGGTCTGCGAGATGCGATTTGAGAAGCTCTTTGAGCGTCAGAGCCTGGGTCTGGGTAACGTCGGTCACCGAGTTCCCCATCACTGATGTAGGGGAGTTGTGCCGGAGATCAATGGTTCAATACCTCTCTGATGTGAAACGCCCACGGATTGGGCCGGGAGCAGAAATATTTCAAAGGATCACAGGGCAAAGCTGGAGGTCTTCAAGAACAGCTCAGGTGTGACATAGGCCGTATTAATCTTGTCTTGAGGCAGATGATGTGCCTTTGCCCCAGTTGATAAGCCCCATCCATTTTATAACAAAACCTAAGGTTTTCATATCATTTTGACAGTGACGAAGTGGAAGTCTTCCTGCAGACATCAAACTCAAATGATCCTACCAAATTAACGAGAGGGTCATTCAGACAGTTCCATTGTTCCCCTCCCCCCTTGTCTTACGTGTAGTTTGTGTGGTGCCCAGGATCACGGCTTGCGTCAGGGACTTGGATTAGCACCGTCCACACAGACAGAAATGCTGTGGAAGAGGCCGGAGGCTTTGTCAGTCACACTCGAAACCCTGATCGCCGAAGAAGATGCGAGAGAAAAATCAGAATTACCAGGCGAGGACGCTAACTGGATGTGCCCGTTCACTCAACCAGCAGGGTCAAAAATGAACTGCGTTTAAGCGCGCGGGCAGAGTTTGAGAGAGCTAACTGCCTGAGAAACGAAGCGGCTCACGCATGCCTCGAGCGTTTGCTTCAGGCTGTCTGCAAATACCGGCTGTCACCACTGAACCGGTTTCTGCTTTGCCAGAGTTCAGAGGGGGTCTCTAGGCAGAGCTAATGTTGCTGGAAAGAACAAATGGACCCCACGCACCTCTCCTTTGCTACTTAACTGCCTGTCCGCTAAGAGCTGATGGTGGGGAGATAACGTTGTGAGCCAGATGATAGCAAAGGACTCTGTTGTCTGAAGAAAATCAGGGGTGGGGCCCTAGAAGTCAGCTGAGATCTTCAGAGAGGAAAACTTAGAGCCTAAAAGCAGCTTTGACAGTGCTTCATGCCTGGGAACGGGAAGAACAACTGACCGTTTCCCCCAGCGGGAAACCCCAAAACAGAAACGCTGGCGAAGGACCTGTTCGCTGCCCACGGAGCGAGTCAGAGCAGGGTTTTGCTTTTTAATTCCCCATCCACCCAAGATCGTGGCCAGGGGGAAGGAGCGGGAAGGGGCTCAACATCATCTCTGACGCAAACCCCTCGGCCCTGAAAGGCAGAGGACCCTAACGCGAACTGTACTGAGATTTTAAAAAAGATAAAGCCAAAGGAAAGCCTGGGATCCAGGTCTGGCCCTTCGGTGTACCAGCACAAACAAAACGCTCCTTGTTCAGGCTGTCTGGCTGCGCTCCCTTCCCCGAGAAGACCGTGTGCAACCATGCAGCACCCAATGCAATATAGCTGTGCCTGGGGGGAGATGTTTCTGCCCAGGGCTCAGCTGTCTCTGCTCTTCCCTAGAAGAAGGGGACACCTTCAGCCCAGCATCTTCTCCAGTGCCAGTCAGGATGGTCTCATGGTGCATGACACCCACACGCACGCTTCACTTTCAAACACAGAAACAGGAGATCAGTGGGGCTGTCTGTGTCTTTCACTTCAGAGATCTGCGGAAACGCTCAGTCGAAACTGGGAGCGGGCAGCATCCCCGCACTGAATTCTGTGTATCCAGATTCCTGTTTATCCAGACGGCTTTTGTTGGTGGTGGTGGTTTTTTTTAAACCTTAATGAATACCGCATTTGAGAGCCATGAGAAGTGCTGGTCTGAAGCTCACTCAGACCCTGCTTTCAAATCACCGATATCAGGCACTGAACTGAGAACAAAATCCGTCTCCTTTTGCTTTCGCTGCTTGAAAGTTAGAAACGACAGCCACGGAGAGGTCCGTCTACAGAAAGAACTACCTAATATGAGCATTTTGGTAACGATTCCTACAGAGTTAAAGCCTCATGCGTGACTCCCTTCCGGGCCCCCTCATTTCGCAGATGGAGGCACACGGCCCCGCGCAACGGAAGAGCAGAGAGAAGTCGGCGCCCGGTGCCTGACCGCGTTAAGGAAGCGGTGATTGAGGCGATAGCACTCCCGCTTCCTCGGCTCTTTGCAAGCATTTCTCTCGGCAGGCTCCGAGCTAACGGGCACTAACATGTTTTGCACTCAAGTCTTCTGGGATAACCGCGTGCCTGAAGACCAGACTCGCACAGGAGCCAGACGACGGGGCTGATTCCCCCTCCTCTCCAAGGGAAGCGGCATTTTGGACCGTTAAAGGTGCCACACAGTTTTCTTCCTGTTAACGTTTCTACCGTAAGCTCAAGATAAAGGCCAGTGGACGAGTGGAGGGCAAAACTGCCGCCCCAGGTAGGAGACTTAGTAGAAGGGGCCACGTGGAAGACCTGCTAGAGGCACGAGAGCATGGCTTCGCAGCCCATATCCGAGCCGGCCACGTGTGGCTTAGCGAGCTGGCTGGCAGAGAGGTCAGCCCCGTCCTCGTGCTCCTCCAGGCTCCCAGCAGGGACTTAGCCCATGGGCGTCTCCGTGTCCTTGCTTTTCTTGCTAGCACCTGGTGACCAAGAAAACATCGCGTTGCACATCACCCCGGCTCAGCGTTTAGCTTCTGGGCGTTCCCAAAAGATTGTTTGAGTGGGGAAGGAATAATCATCATGGATGATTGCTCCAGTCTGGCTTGAGGCTGAAGCCAAAAACCGACCCTCCGCCAGTTACTGGTGCGTTCCCAGTGCTGCTGGGCACAGTTAGGAGGAGCCCAGAGCTGCTCTGGGAAGCTCCTCTGGAGAGAATAGTTTCCTTGTGCCACCTTGTGGAGTCCAGCAAAAAATACAGGCACCCAAGCACGGGAGGGGAAGGAAATGAAACGGGCTTTTTTTAATAAAAAGAGCTGCTGCTTCACAAAAGCTGCCCCAGTGGCTGCAAAGCCCCCCCGGACATAGGGGAGGCCTGGCCACCTGACCCCAGGAAGGATGGAGCAGCTCCCACAGGACGTGGACTGCTCCTGAAGCCACAACAGCAGGACATCTCTCCTTCCTGGGAGAAGTTTAAGACATTTGTATGAAAGGACGCAGGCTCTCCAGAGCAGCAACTGCTATCGCTCTTGCCTGGTGAAGCTGGCACGGAGATATCTCCCCACGGCTGCGCTCTTGACTTAGCATTCAGGATTACAGTCAGGTCAAGGGAGCATGCTGGCCTTTTGCCTGTCTGGCTTTGTGGCCCGGCAAGACTCCTATGGGCTTCTGCAGGCTTTAACAGCGTCCTTGGACAGTGTCGTAAATCACTTCTCTCTTTCCCGACAGAGAGATCCCCAAGCGTTCCCTGGGCTGAGAATTGCCGGCTGGGCTGGTCTCTCCTTGGGAGCAGAGAGGTTCCTTTGCTTCTTTTGCTACCGCTGGGGGGCATAGGAGAAGTAACACGAATGCCCCAGTGGTGGAGGGCAATGGGAAACAGCTGTCCCCTCCTGGGCTCCTGGACAGGTTATCTGGGATACGTCCTTCAAGACAGCTGCTTGGAGCCATGGTCCTTCCTTGGCACAACCTCCTCCGCTTCTGAGTCCTCAGAAGCTGCTGTGAAAGCTGTGAGATCTCCCTGGGATTTGTTGCAGCTGAAGGAGCCTGCTGGTGGCAGGCCTGAGAAGGATGGTGCCACACAGCCACCGTATTGGGAGTGGCATTTTTCCGCTGCTGTGGGATGACGTGCCATGTCTTACCCCACATCCTGGAGCTTTTTGGCACTCAGCCCTGGATGGGGAACTGTTATTGCTCTCCCTCTCTGTGCAGTGCGGTAGTTGCACACTCATTTTGGAGTCCCACCAATAGCCAAGTATAGGATTGCAAAGCAATCCTGGTACCTGTTTCTTCTGGAGGGCAGAGGTATACTCCTCTGGCTCCTGTAAGTTGTCCCCTGCTCTCTTTTCTGCCTCCAAGCTGAGCACTCTGATTTCTGAGCTGTACATTAACCCCAAGAGAAATCTCAGTCAATAATGCTCATCCTGATGCCTTCCCATTTGCTATCTCTGGAGCAACCTGCTTGCTGGGCCAGCAGGGAGAATAGCAATTTTTAAGAGTATATTGACCCCCATCCCCCACCCCAGATGATACTGCAAGGCTGCAAGTGTTTGTCTCAGCTCTGGGTGCTGAGAACACCACCCCTTCACTTTGTTCAGAAGGAGCAAATCCAGACCATGACCCAAAGGTGGAAGTTTCCCAAAGCTCTTCATTTTGGGACTGCTACCTCTCCTGAGAGTACAGCTTCTTCGGCTTCTCCAAAGGACTGTCAGGCACTCACGGTGCATCCGGGGAGCCTCACTGGGGCCTGGCAAGGGATGCCCCAGGCAAAGCAAGCCTGGAGGGGAGTGTGGGCAGGCCGTGCCAGCAGGGTGCCCCTCTGCATGGCCTGAGCAGACCTCAGGCTGGTCTATCTGGTGCATGAAAATACACATTGTGCTCAACTGCTGGCCTCCTCCAGAAGAACAGCTCCGTCAAGGTGAAATATTGATGTTCTCATTCAGCTGGCCAAAACCTGGAGATGTCCCACAGGATGGTTGTATTGCACTTGTTGTATAAACACTGAAGCAATGCCTGACACAGGAGACAAATAAAATTCCTCATCTGAATTAGGTCTGTGGAAACACTGTATTCCTCCCAAAGTCTGTGGAGAAACAGGGGTAGGCTATCACTCACTGACAACAGCTCTCCAAGCCCAGGCTCTGGGCCAGGAGCACACTTTTTACACGCAAAATAAGACACCATCACAGCAGCTCTGTCCAGCTGAGGACTTCTCAGTATCAGCCAGACCCAGGATCTCCTGAGGGGGCTGTAATTTAGGTCTACCTCCAGAAATCTCCCTTTGGTAACCTCCAACAGCCAAGATCTCTCGAGATGCAATGCTCTGAAGTGGCTCAGCTCCGGTGGTGATGGAGCCACGTGGCCTCCCTTGGCCGGGCACGTTCTGCATGCTCCACAGCGCCTGGTTTGGGGCCGAGCGCTGTACAAGCTGGGCCTGGGCACGCAGACAAAACACTGAGGGATTTTTGTCTTAACGAAGACGCTGCATACTTCTCTTTCATAAACTGTTCTTTTTAACAGCTCTCTTGCCAGGTACTGTCAACGAGGAGGTGGCCTCCCCACCCTCCAAAAAAGCTTAAACCATGGAAAAGAAACAAACACCATCTCTAAGAGTCCCTTTTATTTTTTACCTTTGGAAAGCTCTCCCAACCTCTGGGGAGTGCTTAAAATCGTCCTTTCTCCTCCCTCTTTCTTCTGTTACTTCAGAAGAAAAATCCCAACTGCTATCCCATGACTGTGGTGAAGCCCAGCCAGGGTTGGCCTCCAACGGGGAGGGGAAAACAAAACAAAACACCTCCTTTTTTTTTTTTTTTTTTTTGGTATTCCTCATCTTAGTTGAAGAAAGGCCAAACTGGCATTTTTATGAAGTATTTTAGGTCAATCTCTAAAAGTCTCTCCTGCTGTTTCATATCAAAGAGGATTTGACCCTTATTCCCTGTACATCTAGACCCCCCCCCCCCCCCACCAACCCTGGTAAATGCTGCCCTCTTCCTCCTTCAAATACCCCACCCATTAGAAACCTCATGGCCACATTAACTTTGTGGT
The DNA here is from genome assembly GCF_040807025.1 of Struthio camelus. NCBI lineage: Eukaryota > Metazoa > Chordata > Aves > Struthioniformes > Struthionidae > Struthio > Struthio camelus. The sequence goes on along the minus strand of NC_090947.1, from coordinate 4,442,054 downwards.
AATGCCAGTGGGCCACCACTCTGTGATAGGGGAGCACCCGGCTCAGGCAGAAACAGTGCCTTTTCCCTTCCTCCGTTTGCTACTTATCTGTTTGGCTTTGCTCTTGGGGATGCGAGTCCTTTGGGACCGAGCCCATTGCTCGTGCAGAGTCTATCCAGCACCTTGCACAACAGGGCCACACAGGCTGCCTTACAGAAAACATATGAAGCATCTGCAATTTGCCTGTGACACCCCAGGTGGACAAAGACCTCAAAAGAAACAGCAGCTCTTCGGAAAGGTTGGACACATAGGAGGATTAATTAAACTGAACGCTCAAGCGATGCCTGTCCAAGCAGGTCTGCTAAGATGATTTTTCTCTCCTGCTTTGGCTCAGCAGTCCTTTGGGGCCAGGCACTGCCCAGCCAGTTTCCACTGGCAATGCTTCCCTTCCGTGGCTTCCCTCCGTCCAGTGTCTATCAGGAATAGCCAGATTTTCTTTTAATGATCTGCTTTGCTATTTCTCCCTGGAACGGGGTCCCTGCCGCGTTAGCTTGTGTGGTCGGTAGAAGTTCAGTGCTCTTCTGCGCGCATTGCAACCTCGTGGGGGCTAAGCAACTCGGGCAGTGCCGTTTCCCCCCTCGTCCCCAGGCCCTGGGCTCTGCTTCATGGGATATATCGTACGGCCAAGTTGTTGGCATATTTGTTCGCAGCAGGCAGGTCTGGCTGTGATTTATCCAGCTGCCTGGACACTGGGATCTCGCTGTAGGCGCTGAGGGCCACTGTCCGTGCTAGATATCCAATTCCTGCATCAACTTGCCCCGAACAATAGCCCTACTGTTGAGACATCGGCCAGATCAGTCCTTCCAGGGAAGCGAAGCATATGCTCATTACAAACTTCCTCCCTTTCTGCTTTGAGGCACAAGTCTCAGCGGGGGATTGTTTCACGTACAACGTATTTTCATTTGGGCTGCAAGCGTCTAATTTTATCCAGGGACTCGCAGAGCGGAGAGCTGGCGGAACCAGATGACCAGATGTTTTCTGAGGACAGTCATGCTCCTATACAGCACAGGGAAGAGGACGTTAGGGGCAGGCTCCTAAAGGCTATAGATCAGCTGAGAAATTAGTGAGAACACGCTGCTGTCAGCGAGAACTACGTACATGCTGTACTCTGTGCACCACGGCACGTCCCTGCTAGACCAAAGCCTCCCTCCCGCGAACGGGAGGACGAGATCGGGTTACCGAACGGGTGCTTCGGCCCTGCGAAATCCTTCGGCGTGAGCTCCGCAGCCGGTTGCGCTCCCCCGGCTGAACCTGGGGTGCCGGGTGGTGCTTTTGGGCCCCTTACAGCAGAAAGCTGTGGAGGCGAGGAGGGAGCGGGAGGTCCCCGGGAGAGCGCGTGCCCGCAGCAAGGAGCCGGCCCAGGCCATAAGACGAGAGCGGGAAGCCATCCCGCAGCTGGCTCCCTCCTTGCTGTGGGCTCCGCGTGAGCCAATGCTGCCACGCGGACGGTGTGCTGGGGTGGGTGGGCTAACCAGGCGAAGGCAAACACCCCCCATCCTCAAACAAGCCTTACCAAGGCTCTTGTGTCTATCCCGCCTCTGCATCTTCTCTAGATTGACTTTTTTTTTTTTCCTCCTTTCTTTTCTTGCAAACTAAGCAAAGGCTGGGAAGACTCATTTCTGCCACCACCTCCCCGCCAAGGCTGCTCCTGGGTGGCAAGCAAAGAAACCCACCCCCCCGGGTGAGATGCTGCCGGCATGAGACCGTGCAAAGCAAAAACACATGGCAAAGGAGTCCGGGGTGGGTTTTGTTTTCTGATTTAAGAACAATAAGTTTGATGGATTAAGGAATAAAAGCTGCTGCTGCCAGAGGACAAAAGTCTTCAAAGGTACTAGATTGCTCAGAAGGCCGAGAGGGAGCACAGCGGAGATTAATTGTGATTTGGGAGAGGAAACGAAGGAAAGCTCTCCGTAACACATGGGAGCAAATCTGTGTCACGTTGTCACAAATTTGGCCTTTATGGACAGCGCAAGCTGGCCACTTGGCCTCCGCTTCGAGATGAAGCGGAGGCCTTTTCAGAGATCACCAGAGAAAAAACGCATCTCGTTTGCTGCCAAGCAGAAAAGCAACAACAGGAAGGAAGATTTTTGAACTCCAGCTACACAGAAACAGCCTTGCTAGACAGCGGTGTCTTTCAAAGCTGCTGTGCTGCCGTTTTCACATCTTTCCACTCTCCAAAAGTGCTCTGAAATAGAGTCCTTTTGCACCTAGCAAGCCTCTGCTAGCCCAGCATTTACCAGAAGGTTCGACGGAGAATTGGCTTTAAGACACAAGTTTGCTAAACCATCTCGTTTATCACACTAGAAAAGCAAATAGCTTTGATTGCCCCAGACTTTTAATGAAACTATGACCATGGTGAAAGGTAGACAACCCTCAGCATGCTTGGTATGAATCTGTGAGAAAGGAAAAAAAAAAAAAAATAAAAAGGAAAATTGCAGCAAATATAACCTCAAACTTTGCCAGAGCTGCCTCTGGCAATGCCATGCATCCAGCCGAGTGACCTCCTTGCCCAGCACTCGCCTTTGCGGGTCAACTCTTCCACCGCGAAAGGGCCAGAGGCATTTCCACCTCTACAGCGGCATGTTCCCAGGAGAGCTATGACAGTGCGAAGCGCCTGTTTGCAAGCAACAAAATTATAAGCAGCGTCCTTTGCTGCAGACTCACTCTCTCCGCATGCCTCCTCCCCTAGGAGGGAGGAGAGGGAATTTGCATGCTGGTAACATGCTGTTCCAGAGCGAAGGGGACCGGGGCCAACATGGTGCCTGGCCAGCTTGTTCCTGGATCACAGCGAGCCAGAGCCATTGGGTATGGCTTGGCCATGGGTTTTACCCCATGAGTGCTTGGCCCCGTAAAGGTCAGCCACATTTCAGCTGCCAGGTAACTTGCCACTAGGGACAAGCGTGCCGTTGTTCTGCCTCGGGCAAGCGATGGGATTGTCACATGTCCTGCTGCAGAATGAATGAATGAAATGTTTGACTTGAGACTGCATTAGTAAGGCTGGCAAGTTTTGCCAGATCCATGTTTTATAAGGAGCGCTGAAGGCTTTTTTTCCAATCCCTCCTGCCATGAGCCATTGGAGAGGGTGGTAAACAGCAACAGTAGCCATGCAAGCCTTCCCCACCTCTTCCTGCCTCGGGACAGGCTGATCTTTCACATCCCGGGATATCCCAAGCCCGGAGTGAATGGAGGCCGTAACGTGGCTCCGTGCAGCTCCCAGCTCTGCAGGTATCGCGGTATCTGCAGGAGCTGGCAGCTGCCCAAAGGGAGACCAAAATTTGCAGATGCAACTTGGCAGCACTGAAGAACTGGAATTTGGTCAAAGAAAAACTATCTAATCGACAACTCGTGTTGCCTCTGTGTTTCTGATGCAGCTCTAATGCAGCAAAATGCATTGCTCTGGAAATGGCCAAGACCAGCCAGAAACGCATCTGTGCTTCCGGAGAACTTACAGATACATTCGGGGGGAAAAAGTGGCTTTTTAGCTTCTAAAAGGAACTTCCGCTCTTTGCGGCAGTGGGAAATTTGGCATCTCCCAAATCACACCTCATCAGCTATACCCAGATAGCTATACCGAGAGCACTGAACAGCGCAGCCCCGTAATGCCATGCCACTGGCCAGAAGGGGAGAGTTTTAACTCTTTGTTTAATTTAAAAAAAAAAAAAAAAAAAAAAGAAGAAGCACAGCGTCTCCAAAAGAGGCCTCAGACCCAAATGTCTCCAGTACAAGCTGTCCCATATGTTTGGTGGAAACCACAGACAAGCCCCCGAGGAATAAATATATATCCCAGCCGCACACATGCTATTTCCTGAGATTTTACGCATTCCAACCAAAACAGCTATGATGCAGAGACACTGTTTAGATCGGCACCTCATCAAACGACGGGATGTTTATAAGCTAGCGAGCAGATTACACGGCCTGGACCACTGCGGCCCATGCAGCACGCAACCCCTTGCTGTGCTTGGGATCTCCCTCCAGGATGGCAGGGATGGGAAGCTCAACCAGGTGCGTCCAAGGAGCAGGGCACAGCATTGCCAATGCTGGGGGCAGGCTGCAACGCATCTCCTTGAGGCCCATGGCCAACAAACGTTGCATTTGCCCTTGCCAGCCTCTCTGGATGGGGAAGAAAGCCGAGGAAGCGGCTTTCATGTTGCTACGGCCGGTGGATGCTGCGCAAGTAGTAGCTGGAAATTTTTCAGTCCGTCTCTTCAGATATGGGTCTTCACCCTGGAGAGAGCCTCTAGGGATGTTAGCCCAGCACGTGACAAGCTGCTCACATACGGCAGGAGCAAAGACGGTACAGGAACCTCTCCAGGGAGGAAAACAGGAAAGATGGATGCGTCCTACCCCTCGGCTACTACCTTTAGCAACAGCACTTTAGCAGCTCAGCCTGAGGGAGCCGCGTTCGTTTGGCAGTTCACCGCCCCTTCTGATTCGGCAGCTGAATCGGGCCTCAGGAGCTTAGCGCTCGCTCCAAAGGGTGGAAGGAAATGCCATTTCCAGCAGATCTCCAGTCTGGACCTGGCAGAAAAGCGTGGAGACTGCTGAGTGAAGGCCTTGTGCCCGGGGGAGAAAGCAAAGGGTCTCACAAGCTCAGCAGCGATGGGTAGTGGCCCCTGAGGGGAGGAAATTTGTGGTTTTTTGGACACGCGTGTGGACACCAGGCTCTCACCCGACGCCCACTCATGCACATAGGATGGTGATTATTTCTAGGTGGGTCGTGGTCCCCTGCAGGGAGCAGCTCCTCCAGCCTCCTCCTTACCCTACGCGCTGGCGAGAGCTGCTTGGCAGCAGCTATGTTTTTTTTGCAGAAAACGCTCATGGGCAAGAAGAAATACATATTCTTATTCCCTTAGCAGGCAGAGCCTCACCAAGAACATCTTCCCCACACACCAGGATGTATGCTATGGCTATAAAGCAGCTTTACTACATTTTCTCCCTCTTAAGATGACATGATTTTTTTTCTTTTTACCACTGGTGCACCACAACCACAGGTTTTCAACGAACGGTCTACAGCAAAACCTCAATTTTTACCCCTTGCTTGTCCCCAGTTGATGTCACCCTCATTCACATGCATGAATTCCCAGTATTCCTTCTTAGGGCCCATCCGCTGTGGCATCACCCCACCCCTGCGGGGCAGCAGGTGCTTCTGGCTCTTTATCAATTCAAGATCACCTCTTTCCCCAATAACTGGTAACAGCTGTTTCCATCGCAAAATGTGAAGTTTCACCAAGCTGTTGATATTTAGTGCGTTTCAACCAGCTTTTCAAGGCACATGGGTCTTTAAAGTCACCACGAAAAGCAGAGGCCAAGACTTTGAAGGATTTCTTTTCCGCTTCCCTTGCTAAAGGCACCACCTGGAAGCCTCTAACATTAGAGGGCGGACGCAGTCCCCACGCATCTTGGGCGCTCTTCCCCGAGCGGCACGTTTTATTCTGTGAAAGGGTCCAGCAAGCGTCGTTCCTAGAAGCTGAACGTTACAGCTCACGTTACCAACAGCTTCCTGACCTACAGACTCCACAGGAGGGAAAAACATGCAAATTATCTACACATTTGAGAGCAGTTTGCTCCTTGTCATTAGAGACACTGGAAAGCCCTGACAACGAGGGGCCTTTTTGCAGGATTTAGCTGGGCAGGTTTCAGATTTCTTCATCTGCGTTGGGATTTCCCCCATTGTCCCTACAAACACGGATCAAGAGTATATACAGTCACACAATCTGTGTAGCTCTGTTACAGACTTGTTTTTACTACTTCTGGGGGTTATCCTGTCACTGTGATTTATCAGGGGTATTAGACTCGCTCAGAAACACTCCAGCGAAACGTTTCCCCATTTAAACATTTGCTGATATCTCAAAAGCGACATGTTTTCTAGCACATGCAGAGGAGCTTCGATTTGGGCAAAAGGGATACAGCATAATGCATTCCAGCAACTCCAGCGTACCCCTATTAGACCCGACCAGGTGAAACATTTATTTCACTTTTGATTTTAAATTATGACACAGACAGAAAGACAGACGGAAAAGCAGGGTTTTTTTTTGACTAACCCTAAACGATTTTCCTCCCAGGACAAGCTTTCCCCTCTAGAGTTTAGCTGCAGGGGGGAGTCTGAAACTTCTGTTTTCTTTCTTAAGGTTTTTGAGGCTTATTTTGTTCAAAATTGGGAAAACTGGCACAGAAAGAATCCAGCCTGGGCCCAGATCCGCGAGATACCAGATGATCCAGCTCGTTTCCCTACTGCATTTGCACTCCTCGTTATTTCTTGCCTTTCACTTGAGCCCAGGAGGCAAAACCCACTCTCTTATAAAAGCGAAGCCGAGACAGGGTAGATAAATTACACAAAAATCGTATAGCCAGTGCTAGACTGAGCCTTAGCCTAAGGTTTCCTCTGCACCACGCCAGGCCCCAAGCCCATATCTCCCCCACAGGGAGCCTGGCAGCCCTGGGAGCACGCAGACATCCCATGCTGTGGGTGCACACTCCCTCCCCAGGGCCAACTGGGAAATTTGCTCTTGATTGCAATCAAGCCCAGCTTGCAGCCAGGCTCCTGGGGTGCTCTCAGCCCCAGGGCAAGGAGCTCTCTGGGCCTTTCATGAGCCCCTTCCTAATGCAGCTTGCATTTAACCCGGTATCACAGCTTCATGCTGGAAGGAGCACAGACGAGGCTGTTTTGAACCCGAGCGCGGCACTGAAAGTGGTGCAATGCACACAGAGGAACAGAAAGTTTAGAGAAAAGCATAACCAAGAAAAGCCTCAGAAAATATTTCCTGGATTGTTTCCTAACTGTGTGTGTGTGTGGGGGGGGAAGCATTTGGAAGAAAGCAATGGCAAACTTGTCAAAACTAATGAAAACCATCTATTGCAAGAAAAATTGTAACGCAATCTGAGCAATCCAGGATGCTGATCCTTTGTTTTAGCAGAACGGCTCTCTGCCGTGTTTTGAAAATGGCTTGCTAAGAGCAATAATGGCATCAGAGACAACCGGCCCCGACTGGTCCTATCCATGGTGCAGATCCCTGGGGTGTCAAGAAAAAAAAAAAAAATAGCAGGGCAACCCCCGGGTTCAGCAGGACCAGCAACGGGGGCCTGGTGGAGGCTGAGATTTATGGAAGCACCTTCTGCATGTGGACATGCGCTGGGAGTCCCTGGAGAAAGCGCCAGTAGATGGTGCTCAAGGAGGACTATCGAAGCATGCGGTGCTTCCACGGTGCTATCCCTTTGCGGAAGACTGGTTCATCTCAGCTAGGGAAGACTCAAAAGTTGGTGGAAAGAAAATTCCTCAAAACCCTCTTCTTGACTCATGGCGTTGATCACATTTAGTTATTAATACATCAGGGAGGAAACCTTACTAAAGTTAGGCACTACCCTCACTCAAAACAACCAGCCTGCTGTGATTCACCCCTTTCACCACTCGTCAAAGGGGTTTTTGTCCAGGAGAGCAGCCCCTGCCCGGCCACCGCTTCGCTCGTCAGCGCCCACCCCAGAAAACACCCTCTGCATCCTGGCCAGCTGCAGCCCGACCATGCTGCTCCAGCTACAAAGCCTCTTTTTTATTTGGCAAGAGAAATCATTTAGCTTGATTATCACCCCCATAAAGCCAATCCTAGGGGAATTTAAAGACCTCTCTTGTTCTCAGCTAGTTATGGGAGCGCTTGGTAAAAGGCACTTTAACAGGAAAGCCATGTTAGGACAGGGTCTGCATCACAAGAAGAATAAATACCAACTTGCAAGTTAATTATGTTTTCAGTAGAGCTGCAAGCAGCATCTAATCAGGCCATGTGCATTTTGCCAATATTGTTACATTATTTAGTCTATGATCCTCTATCTCGGCTGTTTTTCACTGCCGTTCTGGGGTGGCCGGAGCATTCCCGTTTCATTCCTTTGTTATCGCCAATCATTACAATATGTATACACACACATATATATGTATATGTGCTCGTTTGCCCTAGCACAGATGCAGGAAAGCCCTGACGCTGAGAGCCTTGAGGCACAGCCGCGACGTTGGTGGCAACACAGGAACCACCACGTGGAGCACCCATCGCTGCCCGACGGTCACAGATGCTTACTGCTGTTTTGCGCAGCGCCACTGCAACAGCACGACATTGCCGTTGGGCTCTTACCGCCGCCGGCTGCGCTTGAAAGGAAAAACCCTTTAGTTTGGACACTTCTGCCAACAAACTGCACCTCCATCGCATAGATGTGGTCTTCTCTCAGCTGTCCCTCACTGCATCTACGCTGCTGTTAGCAGCTCCTCATTGCTTCCCAGCAGACCCTGTTGTGCTTCTGCAGAATTTTTGTTCCCTCCGATCCTTTATTTAGCTCCTAGTGAGGGCAGCAATGCTGCTGTGCGTGTTCAGGTTATGCTAGTTGACATGCAGGAGGAAAAAACCTGGAATATTGTCATCAAGTTTTACACTAGCTCACCAATAAACTCCGCCAGCATCACATTCGCAATCACATCCTCTCTAGGAGAGCACAAGGCTACCATGCAGCGTAATTTCTTTCCACTCCTGAGGAAGGAGGTGATGCACTGTTGCCTCCAATAGCTTTTCACGGCAGCCAGTTTTACTAACATTGATTAGCTACGGGGCTGAGCGTAGCTCCAGCAGGAGGTGCAAATGGCACAGCAGGGCCTGGGGCCGGGCAGCTGGAAACAAGGAGCAGGACCCACGAGCACAGTCACAGCAAGGGCCCGCTGCACAAAGAGGCATCGCGCTTTTTGTATTTGGGGGGGGGGTGGGGAGCAGGGGACCCCATTATCTTTTGGGCACCCAACACGGATGCTTGCACCCTTCTGCGACATTAGCATTCACGGTTGCTCTGTAACGTAGCAGGCAGAGCAAGGAAGCCAAGCACCATTGCTAAAACTAGCTATTGCATCAGTTCAAGAGCACAGCACTTCCCCGAAGCATTCCAGCTATTTTTTATTACTATTTTTTTTTTTATTAACATGGCTAGTATTTCAAATAGCACAAAAATCAAGAGCAAACATAATAAAACCCTATTTAAGCCCGCCAAAGAGAATTTGACCGTTTGATTCCCGTGAAACCGTCTTGGCTCCAGCCTTATAAGGACGCAAACAAGGGTACGAGATAAGAATTAGCGTTCCCACACCCCAGTTTCTTACAAACAAAACCCAATGCAAGCCGAAACGTTTAAATTCAGCCAGTGCCACGCCGTCATTTCAGAGGCAGAGGGCTAAAACATCCCCCAAAGCTGTCCCATCGGCTTTTGTCTAACAAAAAGTAGATGGGACGATACAGGCACTTTTTTTTTCCCCCCTACGTATAACCGAACCGGCCCGAGCTCATCATTGGAGTCCAACTTGATGTGGGCACTTTCTTTTTTAAGAAACAAACACACACACATTCCTCAATACGTTGATCGAGACCCTCACTTTACTTTTCCCGGGAGCGTGGTGGTGGGGGTGATAACCCAGCACCCTTTTCCCCCAAAGCTGGGGCAAGGACATGCAAAAGGGCCCGCTGCATGGAAATAGGAAACAGGGTTTAAAAAGCCCACCCCAAGCCCCCCCCCCTTTTCTCCCCACACAGACGATCACAGCAAGGAGAGGCCAGGCAGAGATTTCTCCAGCCTCCGTCTCACAGCGTCCCGGGCTGCTCCTGCAGGGCTCTGCACAACCCGGCGCAGCCCTCGGCACGTCCCGGCGACCACCAACATCCAAACCGAGCCCCTTCCGACCAAAGGGTGCGTTAAGATAGATACGGCAGGGCTGCAAGGGCGAGTGTGCGCTTTTCCAACCTTCCCCCCACCACCTTTTTTTTTTTTTTTTTTTTTCTTTCTTTCTTCTTATAGGTAATAGCAAAAGAGTGTTTCGGAGGCAGCCGGCGCAGGGCAGGGCAGGGCAAGCCACACAGCGAGGCCGTCCCAGGAGGCGGTTCGTGTGATGAGGCGCTCTGACCTCAGCCCGGCGGACGCCAGCTGAAGCAATCTGGATTTCATTTGCAGCGCCGCCGCGGCCGGCCCCCGTGCTCCAGCACAAGCTGCCTCCTCCCGCGCCGCTCGGACCCGCGGCCGCTGTCTCGCCAGGGGCCAGAGGACTTTCGGTACCCTCTGCTCATCCTCTTGGTGCCGCCGAGGAAGGAGACGGAGGAACAGGGAGGACGAGAGCCACCATGAAGCAAGGGTGAAAAATCCTCTGGTGGGAAAACTCTGGGAATAAGCAACTTCTCCAGGTTTGCTCAGGGGTAAGTGTTTCTTTCTGCACCGGAGCGCCTCGTAGCCCGAGCTCGCCTCCCTGCCCGGCTCTCGCGCTGAGCATCCCCTCTTCGTGGCGGCTATTCTTTGGGGAGTTTTCAAGGCATTTTGGGCAAACGCACTTCCCTGCCCTGAGTAATCTCACTCTGGCAGAAAAACTAGCCGCAGGCTTTCACAGCTCTTGGAGAAGCAGGATCATGCTGCAGCCTTGCTCATCTTGAGCAGGTCCAACACCCTGGGACCCTCTGAGAGGCAGCACAGGTGCGCAGCAAGCCCCACCAGCCCTGCCCTGGCCATCAGGCAGGGAATTAGCACCAAGCCATTAATTAAAAAATAGCGAGCAGAGGGTTTTTTTTTTTTTTTTTTGCCACCACAGGCTGGTGTTCGCCTTTGATGCCTCGAAACTATTGCAGCAGCGCGATCTGAGACGGGACAGGGAAAAGCAAGTGCCCAACTTAGATGCTCCCAGCTGGGGCAAGGGGCTGGCAGGGCAAGTAGTCCAAGGAGGGCACATAGCAGTCCACAGCACCCAAGGAGGAGTCTGGGTGAGGGGTGTCCCTGACACTCGGCCAATATCTCTTGGGTTTTTTCCCCCCACCTAAAGGGAAGGGCTTTCCAACCTTGCCCAGAGCTGCTTCCCTTCTCCCCCCAGGATCGCTCCCTCCTGCCTTTCCCAGCCTGTCTCCTTCCTCCACCCCGGGCTCCCCCCGCCAATGCTTTTGCAGAGGAGGGTCGCTGTGACTAATCATGGAGCCACCCCACTGCGATCCCTCCCGGTGCAGAGCCCTGGCTTCCCAGCTGGAGCCCAGGGCAAGAAACCCTTGTGGCCAAGTGGGTTTCCTGACCACGCACGGGGGCCAAAAGTGGCCCAGCAGAGGGGGGCCAAGCTGCTCTCGTTCCAGCGGGTGCAGTGGGAAACTTGCAACTCATTTCTGATCCTTGCGATGATTCATCTCCACTCTCCAAGGAGGAATGCTGCATTTTTTTTTTCCCAAACCTCTGTCTCTACCCCATTACTTTTTGGTTAAAAGCAAATTATACTTCAATATTTGTGGTTGGGCAATTACTGTGCTGAAGTAGGCCTGCTCGTGGGACACAATCACCCCATTTGTGAGCTTTTCAGAGCCCTGGCAGCAGTCTGTGATGCAGCTGGGAAGCTGTTGCAGCAAGCTAGGTGACTTTTCCAAGGGCATTTAGGAGCTCAGTGGCAGAGCAGAGATGTGACTTTGCATGTCCCAAGCACTACCCCTCTAGAGATGTTGGTGCAAGTTGATGTGGCTCACATAGCTTGGGGAAAATAGATTTTTTTAAAACCCAACTTTATACCCTCATTCCACCCAGTTCGTTGCCAAGAGGTAAACCATCACCAGGCATGTAATACCATTTCAGAAACAGGAGTGTAGGGCAGCATGCACACTGCTGCTGTCCTGCATCATTCATTCATTCTGTGCATATCCTTTTTTTTGGCAGTCCCCATCATTTCCTTTTTGTTTTTTTTAAGCCACATTTGCAATTTCCCCCAGTTTCAGGGTGAGCTAAACCCATTCCCACTGTATTTCTATATATCCAGGAGAAAAACAGCATTACTTTCAACTTTTCCTATGAGCCTCTCCGGAAACGGGAGGGAAGGCAACATCTTGTTACCCATGTCAGTGCAAGCTCAGAAAACGGCACAGCCGTGCCAGCCTTGGCTTTTTCCTCCCCCTCTCAATGCGCTCATGCTTGGTTTTGCCCCCCAGGAACAAAACCTGCCACCCTGTCCACCATGCACAGCACCAGCTTTGGCTCTAGGTGGTATTTCATGCCCATTTTCTGCTGTGAATCAGCAGTCGAGTGTTGCCGCTCCACATGCCCATCACTTTTTCCACCTTTTTAAGGCTCTGCGTTCCACATTAAGAAGCCGAATTGTTTGGGCAGAGAGGAGCTGCAAGGCTTAGGTTACTTTTTATAAAGAGTCATTGATCTTTGAGGGAGTTCCCTAATTTTTTCAGCAAATACTCCCTTTCCTCCCATGACTACTCTATTTTAGTCTCAGCCTTCAGATGAGGCAAACCACCAGATTTTAAGCCACAGCACACTTTCAAGAGGAGAAATTCCCTCCACCATGAGTGGGAATTAACCACTACCCTTCAGGTCTTTTTCCCTCAGGCTTTCAACCAAGAGCAGTATGATATGTTTGCAATGAGTCTCTGACCTCAAAAGGCAGCATTCAGCAAAACAACACTATGGAAAATTAGGTTGCAAAAAAGGAAGGTTTTCTGCCATCCTAGTCTCATTGGTTTTTACTGCTCAGGTCTCAATCTGTAGGAGGAAATGCTTTCAGAAGCAGCCCTTAACCTAACCACCCTCACATTTAGAGGGCCATCAACACCAGATGGCAGCAACATTAATGAAAACCCTTCCAAAGAGCTGGTGTAAATTCAAGTGGCTCCACCAAACTCCTTGGAGCCATGAATTATCTCATGATCTATCCCATGCAGCTCATCATTAGACTCTAGATGTCATCATTGGTCTCTAGGAACAGTCTCACTTCACTCTGAAGCTGTTGAACAAGGCGAGATTTGCTGCTGTGATATGGAGAGGTCCTAGAGGCTTTGGAGGCTTATGTCCACCTTCAAGGTTAACTGAGCTACTTCTTATAGAAAAATCACAGCATTTAGCCTCTGAGGTGCCTAAATCACTACCAAGAGCAGGTTTTGGCTAAAATTTTCCCTGACTGGCTGACAACTGAGAGATTTTGGGCAGGAATCATCTAGTCTGCTGCCCAAGCGGTCCGAGAGGAAAGCACAGGGCTGAGCAGATTAGGCCGCTGGTCACCTCCAGAGGGCAATCTGTGCTGCTGTGTCCCCCACAGCAGGATTTCGGGAGCAGTCCCTGCCCACTAGCCAGTGAAGGGAGCTCACTGGGCTACCCGCACCCAGAGGTCCTGCTTCTGGGGTGCTCAGGTTCGGCACAGCAAATCCCACCCCTACTTGCAAAATGATTATTTTGGGAGGCTGGTGGACACCTTGGAGCCTCACGGCCTTTGCTGCTGGCTCCCAGAGAGGAGTGTAACAGGCGACAGCAATTTGTGGGTATTTCAGGAGAAACAGTTTAGGGCAATTAAACAATCAAGTTTAGGGGAACAGGGTTGAGAGGCATGGTCTGGGGAGATCCCCATAAAGCAGACACCCAGGAAGGCAGGGGACCCTCATTTTTGAAGCCAATGTGCCCGGGGAGCAGGTTTTGAGGGGTCTGATGATGTTCTCAGCACCACATTTCCCATGCCTGCCTGTGAGGCAGCACTTTATCTTCCACTTCGTCCTGCCTTACCTCCTCCTGGAAAACCTTGTCAGGAGCCAGGCCTGAATCCACATCCTCCTTTTCCTTCTCCTGGCACAAAGGGAGTTGCCCACCTGCACGCACCCGGGATTTATGGCCACGGTCACACTACAGGCTCCTACCCAAGGGACACCGCTTTATTCATGAGCCTGAAGGGCAAAGCAGCACAACCTGCCCTTCAACACCATCCCAGGGAGGTGGCAGCTGACAGGGATGCATCTCAAACATGAATTGCTGATTTAGGGCTTCCTGGTCATCACATCCCACGAGCCACTTCTGCTCTGCTAGTCCTCTCGTCTGGAAATAAGGCAACATTAGGGTAGGAAAAGCCTCTAACAGCTCTCAGGCTCTCTGCGCTTTCTGTCATAGTCCAGTGGGATAGCATCAGTGCCTAAAGCAATGCACAGCCAGGAGTCTGAGTTTAAGACTATTTTGGAACTCTTTACCTGCCCTATGTACACATACATATATATATACACACACACACACACACCCCATTCATCTCTGGCTCCAGCATGTATATACTTCCCCTCCTTCCCAGAGCCCAGCTGAAAGCATATGCAATGAATCAAAGTGATATGTAACAGCTGCAGTGATTTTCTTCTCTTGCCTTTTATGTTTGGCTTTTTCAAGTCTAGTCATCTGGTTTGCACTTTTTCAGATTTTATTTTAACTACACTCTAGTGAAAAAGAGAGAAGGTCAAAAAAAGGCAATTTTAGAAAGTGAATTTTAAGCATCCACTCAAATATGAAATTATGTAAAACGTCAAACTTTATGCACAGAGAAGAACGCAACAGGCACAAAATAGCTGCTGGGGAAAATATTTAAGGAAATCACTTCATTGCACTAGTGGTAAAAATGATTGCCTTTTGAAAGTGTTATTAGTAACAGATGTACATCGTCTGATGAAATGGAGGGCATACTGTTATATTAAGGGGTCACTACACACTATATATACTCTAGGCACATGTAAAAACTCCAGTTACCGAATACTACACAAGCTAATCTTATAGCACAGGAGTTATTAACAAACTGTTTCTGCAGGTTTTGATACCAGTTCTTAGCAGTCCAGGAAAATGCTTTGCGATCCTAAAGGCAAAGTGGTTCGGGTTTTCAGCCCGTCTTTCAGCTTGTAGCGTGGCTATACCAAGAGCTTCATCAAAGCTTTCCCAAGCCTGGGAGAAACTTCCCCCCCCCCCCCCCCAACCCCCTGCAAATGGGAAGGGGAGGGGAACAGTCTCAGGATGCAAGTAACCTGCCAGCCAACCTTTCTTTTCCACTATGGTTGTTTGGAAAAAAAAAAAAAAATCACCTGGGCATTAACATTTTGAAACACTGAAGTCAGGGACAGTTTTTGCCATAGCAAACACTCTTTGCAGCACCCAGCACAAGAAATCCCATTCACTCATTTATTGCCAAAAAGAGCAACAAGCTAAAAAGAATAAAACAGCAAAACCACTGGCACTCTGGCAACAGCTCGGGAGAACAAGAGCTAAGCGAGAGAGTTGTTATGAATGCACGTCCCCAGCCTTGTCCTCCACCTTCTGCAAGCTGGTGCCACCAGGCCTTCTTCTCTAGACCGTGGCATTTTTGGGACACAAAGCAAGCAGCAGGCTGAGCTAAGCTGGGCAGCCCTATTACTTTTGCACCACCTACATAATCCAAGCTATACTTAATCTCAAGCATCCAAATTATAAATATCACCTCATTTACTGCATGAAGCCTACTTCTTGCACTGAGCCAGAAATCTCACTGTTGACTCAGTCAAACCAGATCAGAGCAGCAAAGTCTTCCAAACCAAAACCCACCCCAAAAAGTGCCTTACCTCTGCAGAAACACTGCCATCTTTGCTTCTTTTCCAGGACAATAACCCCTTCAGTCACTATTTCTTGCAAGCCTCTAATACCTTTCGCACTGCCAGCTTCTCCAGAGCTGGCTCTTAGAGCAGGAGCAGCTGCCGGGGTGGGAAGGTAAAGGAGGTAAACCTGATAAGGAACACCTGTGCTTAAAGACAATCTATGAAAGAATTCACCTCTTCCCACAAAACTTGCCTCCCTCTCTTTCTAATAACTAATTCAATATGCTCTCAACTTCTGTGATTTTTTACGGCAGCTTTGGGGAAATGTGGTGTTAAAAGTCCTCTCTCTGCTCCTAGAGCCGTGCCAATCGGCAAAGACCTCAGCTTTCGCAGGACCAAAACTATGATTATTGGGGTCGCAGACAAAGCTTCAAAATAGAGCTAGAGGCCTCCTGAAGGCTAAAATGAAACAGAAGGCAAATGAGAAGAACAGCCAACTTATTGCTCTTTGAAAAATACATCATAGTTTTCAGCTGGCCAGGACAAATAAAACAAAGCCGGGATAGATTGTTATTTTAATATACTGTGATATGCACGTTTATCTCATGGTATCTTGAGGGCTGACTCATGACGCTTAGATGTTTGGGTTTGCCAAGATGGAAGTACGTAAAATACAGCCGGCGGTTTCTGCACCTGGCGCCGGAGAGGAAAAACCCCTGGGAAAAGCCAAGTGTGGCCCAAAACGTAACGGAGATGGGCTCAGCCCCAGCTATTCCCTGTGCTCCCCGCTTCAGTGAGGGCACGCGACTTCTTTGAGGGGTTTCTTGCAAAGCAGCCCGGAGCTGTGCAATGCAAGCAGCCCCTCCATCTGCTGCCAAATTCGGGAAACCCCACGCAACAGAAATCTCAGTCCCCCGCCGTGTCCCGGGAGAGCGCGAGGGGCTGCGGGAGGTAAAGGGGCGCTGCAGGCAAGGCAAAGCTTTTCCCCGCTTTCGCCTTGCCCACCTGGACCCTGAACTCCTTGAAAGTGGGTCTGGCCAAGTGTACGAACATTGCTTTTTTTTCCCCCCCTACTCCGCCACTTCCCAAGGTCCCTGGCCCGCAGCGTTGCTTTTTGACCTTCCTTCCCCCGCGATGGTTTGGGAGCAGCTGGGATAACACACGGGCCTTTCATGTGCCTTTACCTCGAGTGCTTTGAGTAAAAGGGCAGCGGAAGAAGCCACGTTACAGCACCGAGCACGGGGGCAAGGGCTGCACATATTTTAGCTCTCTCCTCGCCCGGGCCCAACCTGCCCCGAACAAACACCGCTGAAGTGCCTTTCATAACACCAGAGAGAGTTGTTTTTCTCCTCTGCTGAGTTTCATGGGCTGTAAACAGCCCTGTAAGATTCTCCGCAGCTGCTCCGTGTGGAAACCAAAAAACCCAAAACGTTCGCTTTGGTCCGTAGCGTACCTTTTATTTCACGTTTTGGGTTCGTTGCTAGTAGCGATTTCACTCCCCGTTCTGCCAACGGACGTTACAAGGGGAGCACGGCTCCAAAAAACCGGCAGCTGGTCCATAAACCTCTTTTGCACAGAGATGTGCTAGCTGCTGGCTCTGGACGCCCGTTAGGTGGGTCTCCACCTGGTGCTATTAGTATTATACCAACTCTGGGAGGGAAAGGCACGGGCTGGCATTTGCCCGATTCATGCTATCTGGTTTTAATAAACGCTTGTGTGAAAAGCAGCGAAGCTGGAAGGAGAGATGAGGCCCCACATCCTATTCAGAGCATCTGGCAGAGCAGATATTGCTAACCCTTTCTCCCGAGGAGGCCGAGAAGCAAGTGCAACTTTAATTTTCAGCAACCGATAGCAACCAAGTGGCAGTTTCAGGCTCTCTACTATTCTCTGGGAAATAGAGAAATTGCTCCCGAACGTCAGCAAGGGCTGCTGAAAGCCCAGCTCATCATCCCTCGTCTCCTTTTAGCCAAAAAGCACGCTGATAGCCCTGAAAAGTACGTGTGCACTGGAACAGTAATCATCTGCTCAGAGGTTTATTTCTGAATTTTCAAGAATTTAAGACACCTAGACCTATTTCCAGCTATGCCAGCTATTGTCATCTGTACAACTTCCAAGGCTTTGTTAAAAAACATGTGATTCTTCTCACTAATGCTCACTTCCATTGCGTAGGACTCACTGGGTTGGTGGAGTTGACAAGGCCAGTAATCAAAAACTTCAGTTTTTTTTTTGATGATAACGTGGTTAATAGCTTGATATATTTGAATCTCCTTTGGCTCCTTTGAGTAATTGAACTCCTTGTGGGGAATGAAAAGCACTAAATCACTACGTTTGCTTTGGGGAGGCTATTCTTTCAGTTAAGCAAGCGTTTATGGGTTTAAGCTATGTAAGCTTGGAAAGGAGTATTAAATAATAAATTGGCCATCTCTATGACAACAGATACACAGCTTTCCTGAAAGAGAGATTGTTTCAGAAGGTTTGCCCGGGGGATCGCAGATAAGAAAAAAAATCACATAAGTTACATTTTGGCTGCGACGCTTTCAGACATTATTCTTGGCGCCCTTCCGAAGTGTGATGAGCCAGTGCAGGTTATTCCACAGACAGGGCCGGAGGCTTGAGGGAGGCTGTGAGGTTTTTTTGCAAGATGCTCTCCTATACAGTCAGAATATGCAGCTCAAGGGGTCCTGGAGCAACAAGGTCTCCATTGATACCTTTGCAATGGCAGAAATCTAGGTTGACCTCTCTCCTATATTAGTTATGACCCTGGGGTGCCATAGGCAAAAAGAAAGGTGCCTAAGCCCAGAAAGGCGATTAAATGACCACTGTGTGAATGGCGGTTCCTCTTCCAAAGAAACGCTTGCTCAAATGCGGCACCTGGCCTTGCTAAGCTCACGCTTCGCTGCCAAAGCACCACCAAAAGCATCATAAAACCTTTCCTCACCGTCTCTCTCTCTCTCTCTCTCTCCCTCTTCCTCAGGTCTCACGTTCAGCGCTTAGGAAAAAACTCAAATAAAAGGAACCCAAAAATAAAGGAGCAAAATGAGGAAATATCGACATTTGCCCTTTGGGGCGATACTTTGCCTCCTCCTCTCAGGCTTTTGTCGGGTTGATTCGCAGCAGCAAGCAGGTAAGACGGGACTGCTTGACACGACCTCTCCTCTATGAGACCATACTGCTAGTTCACAGTAAAACCTCTGCCTCGTCTGGTTTTCATATGCATGTTGGTGACCTGTTGTGATTTACCTTGAGCTCCTCAGCTCCTGGTCAGCTGAGGGCCATTTTCTACCCAGGCCTTAGATAACTCACGCGTTACCTTTTCCAAGCATGTCACTAGCCGGTGGTGGCCGTTTGGCAACGCTCTGCGTGAGACTAGGGCTTCGGACGTGGAGGGTTTGCGCCCGGTGTGCCCCTGCAGTGGGTTTTCTCCATCCTCGAGTGATGGAGAGCCCTTGCTGGGGGGGATTTCGACCTCCTTGCATGCGTATGAGCACGGGAAAAGAAAGTGCATTTTGCGACGAGAAGAGCCCTGCTGCCCCGTGGCTGCCACTGAGCTGCAGGGAGGCTGTGTCAGGTTTTAGTAGGACATGCTGGCTTCTTTCGGACTATATTGTATGTCACAGGGAAGTAAAATGTGTAGAAAACTCACTCCAGCTTACAGGCTGCTTGAACTAAGTGGTTTCTCCTTACTCAGATAAAGCCCCTGACCCAGCAAAAACACCCCAGGCCACGGGTGACTTTGGTGCTTGAAGCTGAGCGAGCCCAAATTTCCCCGTGCAGTCACGGATGTGCTTTTTCTGGATGGAGGGTCTGGGAGGGGAGCCGGGGAAGGACGCCTTTCGGGGAGGATGGGCGGCCGGCTCCTCTCGCCAGGGAGGGCAGGTTGCATGCAGTCCCTGGCGTCCCCTTGCCTGCGCTGGCCGGCACTCGCCCGGTGCAGGGGGACGCTTCGCCCTCCTCTCCCGCCGACACAGAGTTCATCACTGCCTGGTCCCCCCAACGCTTTTCGTTTCGCTCCGGACGCTGAAGGGAATATAAGTTGCACTTTTGTGATGTGAAAGAGGCCGTCGGAGGAATGCTTGCGCTGACCTGTAGAAAATCCTAAACCCCATCTGTTTTTTTAAAGCTGGCAAACCCGTTGCTGTGGCTGATATAATATTTCTAGTGGATTCCTCTTGGAGCATTGGAAAGGAACATTTCCAACTTGTTCGAGAGTTTCTGTATGATGTTGTAAAAGCTTTAGATGTGGGAGGAAATGATTTTCGTTTTGCACTGGTCCAGTTCAGCGGAAACCCCCACACAGAGTTCCAGTTAAATACGTATCACTCTACCCAAGACGTGCTGGCCCATATCGCAAATATGCCTTATATGGGGGGAGGCACCAAGACTGGAAAAGGATTAGAGTACCTAATCGAGAAGCATCTCACTAAAGCTGCTGGAAGCAGAGCGAGTGATGGCGTTGCCCAGGTTATTATAGTGTTAACGGATGGACGATCCCAGGATGATGTGGCTCTGCCATCATCCGTCCTTAAATCGGCCGATGTAAACATGTTTGCAATCGGAGTGCAGGATGCAGTGGAAGGGGAATTAAAGGAAATAGCAAGCGAACCCTTCGATATGCACCTTTTCAACCTAGAGAATTTTACTGCTCTCCACGACATAGTTGGAGACTTAGTGGCAAGTGTCCATACCTCCATGACTCCAGAAAAGGCTGGGGCCAAAGGACTGGTTAAAGACATCACAGGTAATGGCCAACTGCTGTGCTCTGTCATTGCCATGCTGATAGCTTTGATCAGCATGGGGATTGCTGGGGTCGCTATGTCTAAAGCTGGTGTAGGAGCAGACTGAGATGGACAGTCCGAGGTCTAAAAACAAAGGTTTGAAGAGTACGGCCATGTGTTTGTAGCTACAGAGCGTGCCGCTGTTTGCAAGCTGAGCTGAAATCCCTGCCAGACCTCCAAGGTCATGCTGTTAGGAGACAGCGCAGAGCCCTTTGGCGGGAAAAGGCCCATTGATGGCCACCCTTTTGCACCTGGAGGAGCAAGCGCAAACCCAGCAGCTTAATCACACAGCAGCCCGCAGATTACTAAATTGCCCCATCATATCCACTCCTGAGACAGAGAGATAGGAAATAACCTCCTCGGCCATGACGATAACTCTGTAAGACCCTGACCAAAACATCTCCAGAGACTGAGGTTGCTGCTGGCTGCAGAGAGATGGGGAAGAATGTCTCTGCATGGCCTGTAGAGGATGTAGGTGGTGGGGTCTGGGCAATGCAAAGACCTCGTGTGCCTGGTCAGCTCCAGATCATCCTGACCACGCACCTCTGAGGTGCTGACAGGGACAGGCAGTGCTGTTGCCCCACAGCATTGTGGCCCCTTTGATTTTTGGCAACAGCTGCTGCTAAGCCCTGCGATTACAGAGGCAACCCAGCTGCCATGAGGGGCCTTGGGAAACCATAGTTTCGCTGCCAGCGCAAGGTGACTCTGGAAAGTCTCTTTCTATTCCCTCTTCTTTGCTGAAGATAGCAGAAGTAGCACCTGCTTAGAGCAGTTAGGGTGAGAGGTACCCTCACGAAATTACTTTTCTGAGCTTGTCCATGAATCTTTCATCTCATCTACTTAGAGAAGGTGTGTGGCTTGAGATCCCTTTTACAATGCCACTTAAACACCTTCTTTGTAAGCTGATGACTTCCTCATAGCAGTGCGGGAACCTTCCCGTAACATCTCTACAAGCTACTTTGGCTTCAATGGGTCTGCAGTAAACTGAATTTGCCTGGGAAAAATAAGCCAGTCTTCTTCCATTCCTGCTCTGTTTATGAAATCCCAGGGTGCAAAGGGCTGTCAGAGCGTCTTTGTTGTATTTCAAAACAGAAGTCCGAGAGATCAAACCTTTCTTTTTATTCCTGAGACTCCATCTGAAGGTCAAGAGCTGGCGGGGTGATGTGAGGCAATAGCAGTGTGACGAGGTGTGACATTAATCCCCTTGTGTTGTCCTGTCTGCTTAACCCCTCGCGTCCGTCCCCCGGGCACTGTCCGTCACTGCATGATCCCGAGCAACACGGAAACACTGTGCTCACGTGTGTTTTTGTGCAAAGTGTTTGACAGGGCAACTAGACAGATCATGTGAAAACCACAGCGAAGGAGAGCAGCTGCTCCAAAGACATGACATAAGGTTCACCAATTCTGAGCAAAACCTGCCCCCGTTGGGGTAAAACAGACGCTATGCCCCGCGTGCTGGCGCCACGGCGGCGAGTGTTCAGCAATTTTGCCCTGAAGGGCCCCAGTGCTTCGCCGTTGAAATCAAAAGGGGAATTTGACCTTGGCGGCTGGCTGAGCTCCTCTGGAGCACACCGGCAGGTGACCAGTTAGCCCACAAGTGTCCTGAGCCACAGACATCTCGCTAAAGGCTTTAAGGGCAAGGTCTCACATCATACACACCAAGGAGTATTTCGAAGTCCATTTCCACTAAGAGATAGTAGTTGCAAGCATTTCCTTCCCCGTCTATGAAACGAAATTTAAGCTACTTCAACTAGTGCGGTTTTGGCCCTGTGTGATTTACAGGGGCCATCTGCAGAGTGTTACTATAGCACTGCTGTCACAGGTCCTAAACATTGGAAGATACCACATAGTGGGCAAGGCATGGTACAAATAATTGTTTGCCTAAGAGTTTAAGAGGTCGTTTATTCAGCTGATAACTCCATGTGGCACTAAAATGTGTGGAAATGCCATGGATGTTACACTAGAAACAAACCAAAGAGTGAAGCAGAAATTAAAAAAGAACAACAACAACAACAACAAATAAACCCATAGTACTGTAGCATACCAACGCTGTCGGTCTGTGACGGTCCCCAGAGCTGACTAGCGCAAGTATGGAAGTCAGCCCTGAGTTTGCCCTGATGTGTACATTAAATCTGTCTGTCTCATCTGACCCTCTTTGCTTAGTTGTATAACAAGCATGCTTTTATTTGTCCTCCAGCACTGGCTTGTTCCATAAATGTGCACTGAAGTACCAGGTTTTGTACGGTGATGACAAATTATCCAACGCTCACATCCGTTTCATATCCATTTTCTCTTCTGTGGGCTCTACCCATGCTGCCATGATGACGGCCATCAGCCCATTAAATCTCATTCCTCAAAAAGACAGTCAGGGTGTCTGACCAGAGCTGGAGGCAACCGCTTTGAGATTTTTCTTTGTTTCATATTATTAGGCGGAACGTGTACGTCACAACCCAAACTGGCACGTTAAAGCCAACCATAGGCACTTTCACAAATTTCGATTTAGCGATGAAAAAAAATCTCTGAGGCCTTTGCAATTCTTAACCGCTTTTATGTGTTTAAATGACATCGGTAACTGAGTCCTCCCAGCTCAAGGAGCCGAGAACGGACTGGAGAGCCTTTTCCTTTACCGTTACGTATCTGAATCGTTTGACAGCATTGCGGTGCATGAAAACATTTACGAGAAAATCAACTGAAAAACGACTGACCCTACTGGCTAATAGCAAAAACTGCAGGGCAAATTCTTGACCTTGCTAAAGTAAGTGCCAGTTTTGCTACTGGTTTCACCTGTGGCTTTAAAAAGCTGCGACTCAGACCGGCTTTCCAGGCACGACTTGTCAGTCATCTGCAAGTGGTCTCAAATTTGTTTTGCTGCCAAGATTGAGGAGCTGTAGCATGGACACGCTTGCACATGCTTTGGGGGCTTTTCCCTCCATACTGCATGCATACAAGTCTTGGTGACGTTGATGGCAAATGCTTGAGCAAAAGGAGGAAGAGCAGACACCAGGGCATTTTTGGTCTGCTTCGGTAAGTCTGACAACAAAAAATGCTTCCCTCCAATAAGCATGTTAATGCACATAAAAGTTTTGTTGGGTGTGTATATATTCTCAGAAGATGTTTGTGACCATCTGGGTATGGGCACAACAAAACGGTTGGATAATTGTGTCATGACTGGTTTCATCACCCTGTTTTAACCTGATTCTGCATTCCTTGATTGAATATCCAGCGTCTACATGAAAAATGCAAGCCAGACCCCTCTAGCAGTAATCTGTGCATCTTTGTGCAAAATGCTGGACACAGGTTTTGTGTGGCAAAGGTTGACAAATGGGTAGGTCACCTTGCTGCACATATACCCTTGTGCATATGCTGGACAGCGGGTAACAGAGTTACAGAATAAGAACAAGAACCCCAAACTTTCCAGTTAGTTCCGAAAAAAATGCATTCAAACAGTAATCGCTCAAGGTGGGAAAAGCCACTACATTCAGCTGCTGCTTTGAAGCAACAAAACAGCAGAACTGCAAAAAAAAGGCTGAAACTTTCCACGTGTCCAGTAAATACTGGCTGAAAGTAACATTTCAGTGTTCACATGACATTTGTTTCAGAAGCCTGATTGGATTTTTTTTTCAAAAAGACTGCAATGAGGAAAACCTCCTACGAATGCTTTTGTGGTCACCAACTATCTTCATGATGAATTGTCCCCCAAATTTACTTTTTTCTTTTGGCTCTCTCTGTCTGTCTAAATGTTTAGGCAATATCGGTTACTAATGGAATGGCTCTAGATTCTCCAACATTATGTTTCGTAGAGTTTCCTCCTCACACTCCAGAAATGTTGACTCCTGTGTATCTGTAGCCTTGAGCTCGGGTTGTGTCCAGACGCGATGGTCTCTTGTGAAGCAGATGCTGGGTCTGGTAACTCATATTCAATCAGAATGCAGAACTAAGAGGCAAAGTTCACCTCCTTAGTGAACACGTGTTTTGTTTTCTCATTGTCGTGTTTCTTACTGGTTTTCCAAGAAACATGTCAGAACACTGTACAACTGCATGTAATCACTTGTTTTAATGCTTTCACCTTTTGCATTTCTTTTTTTAAAGCTCAAGAGTCTGCTGACCTTATTTTCCTTATTGACGGATCAAACAACATCGGAAGTGTCAATTTTCAAGCCATACGTGATTTCCTTGTAAATTTGATTGAAAGCCTCAGAGTTGGAGCTCAGCAGATACGCATTGGGGTGGTGCAGTATAGTGATCAACCCAGAACCGAGTTCGCTTTGAACAGCTACCCCACAAAAGCGGATGTTCTGGCTGCAGTGAAGGCGCTTAGTTTCCGTGGTGGCGAGGAAGCTAACGTTGGTGCAGCACTGGAGTTTGTGGTGGAGAACCTCTTCACCCAGGCGGGAGGCAGCAGGATAGAGGAAGCGGTGCCGCAGATTTTAGTGCTGATCAGTGGTGGAGAGTCTAGTGATGATATCCGAGAGGGCTTGTTAGCGGTGAAGCAAGCTAGTATATTCTCATTTAGCATTGGGGTCCTGAATGCTGACAGTGCAGAGCTGCAGCAGATTGCTACTGACGGAAGCTTCGCATTTACTGCCCTGGATATCCGTAACCTTGATGCGCTTCAAGAATTATTACTGCCAAACATTGTTGGAGTGGCCCAAAGACTCATTTTGTTAGAGGCCCCAACCATTGTTACCGAAGGTATGTATGTCTTTCTAGACTGTTGCATTTTGATGAAATGAATGCGCTTTTGCACGCTTTAAAAAAAAAAAAATTTTTTTTTTTTTTGCAATGCATCTGTCTGGTCTGGTTTTGGAGAAACAATTAAAAAAGAAAAACACTCCTGGAGCTAATGTGCAGATACTGGTTTGCCCCATGGGTTACCTTTTGGAAACCATAAGGTTTTGTTTCAGTAACCAGCATGGCAAGGAGCTTTAAAGGACACAAGCAGAGCATGAAAAAAGCTCATATAATCGTTATTGTGGTATCTAAGCACCCCGGAGTTAAATGCTACAGCATGTTCAGCTCTGAAAAGATTTATGTCACATAAGCTTACGTTATTTGTCAGTGGTCAGTGTCATCCGAATCCTCTAGGAAATTAGACTGGGGAAGCTAATTGGGATGTAAAATGGATCCCTCTTTTGAAGGGTTGAAGTTACCAATTTTAAAGTTATCGAGACAGTAAAATTGACTGCCCAGTAGAAACTGTGCGTTAACCTTGGAAAAAGGGCGTGATTCCACTCGGAAACCTGTAATGTTGAACTTAAAAACAAAACATCCCATAGTTCTTCTGGAAGGAAATCCCTACCTTGCTAACTTAAGTTTCCCTTCAGTCCCAAAGCTGAATAAGTTTGCATCTTTGCCTGAGGAGCAGAAGATGTGGGTGTCAATATTCCACTTAGATCACTTTGTCGATTTACATCCTCACTGCGATTATTTCTGGACTTACATTAACTTGGATACAATTGAATAATGAACACCTAGTACTATGTGCTGGATTTACGGAGTGTGCAGTATTTAAGAGTTTTGCACCTTCAATTTTATGACTAAGTTACATTTACCGATGGAGAGCTTTATGAAAGGCACAACAGGACATATTCCAAAGGGTCCTGGGAAGAGCAAGCCTGCAATTCATGCCTGTAATTACCAGCACGCTTAACGCAAACCACAATTTTAGGGGTCCAAATGCCAGTTTGGAGTTCTGTACTTATTGTTCAATTCCTGATGTGTGTTGACACATAAAACTGCATCCCAGATGTCTTTACTAACCTACATCTAAACATATTTGCTATCCCATGGCTGATACCAAAGGGAGCAATTGGCTTAAAAGATCATTTTGCAACCTTGTGCTGATTATTCTGGAAAAACATATAAAGAACTTTTGCTTATGACACCCCCAAAAGAACCATATTTAGCTAAACAAGCTGAAGCATGTGCGTCTAGCTAAAGGAGTGCATGTCAGGACCCATAGAAGTCAACAACAAACCCCTTTTTCTGCCCCACTGACTTTAACGGTATTTAAATCCCAGTAGCTGGGGCGTTTGCAGAAGGCTAAAAGGATGGGGATCTTTAGTTTAGAACTACTTCCAATGCTTTAAGCTTTTGAAATTGAAATGAATTTCTGCTCAATTATTTAATCAGAGAATGGCATGATTGAAAACATTAGTACATTTTGTTTCCTGTGTACCTGGATAGCTTTCATTCACAACACCAGTGCATTTGTAGAAGGCCCTCCAATAGCATCAGCCTGCATAATCACACATAGTTGTATCTCCTAAGTACAGAGAGAGAAGTCACTATTTTCAAAGGAGTTTTAGGGCATTTCCTTTGCCTAACTTCCGTGGAAGTGCATTTGGATCGGGCTGCTAGACTCACACCCATACTTTGAAAGTTTGCAGTGTAAAGCACAGGTCTGAGACAAGTCAGTGCAGCCCAGAAGGGCTTGGCCCATCAAGATGCCCAACGTTCCCGTGCGATGCAGAAAGCAGAAGCCCTCCCGCTGTGCGTTCGCCCCCCCGCCTCTCCCCGGGATGAACAGCTCTCTAAAAAGACCTCTCTGCCTCCCCGCTCTCCTTTAACTACTAGGGAAACATGGATGATTTGCTTAGATTAGATGCCTCACGTAAAAATAGTTGAGATGCTAGCGATGAGAAGGGAAGCAATTCAGGGTTGGAGGCGAAGGAGATCCCCTTAGACACTCATCCCCAAGGAAACACAACAATTTCCAGAGTCAAAGATAACGCTTTGATCCAAAATCCTTTGAAAATCCTGGGAGCCATCAGCTTCATCAGGCTCTGCCTCAGCCTCTAAGAGATGCATGCAGCCTTCCCTAAAAGTTTTTACTTTAATTGTGTCCATTGAAATTAGCACAATGGGAAATTTCTTCTCGTGGGTTTTGGTTTCAGTTCTTGCATTCCTCTTCTATAAGGAAATGTAATGCAGAATTTGACAGCTGCAAGTGGAATTACTAGCGGAGAGAGTTATTGCTTCTTGGCCTCCCTCGTCTTTGCAAAGTCCTTTTGATGTTTCCCACAAACTTCTATATAAAGTCAAAAATTTCCAGGGTCTCCATTTTTGGGTATCTAGCTGCTGACAAGCTATGGAAGCGCTTTTGGACTTCTTTTCTGGATGATACAAAGCAGGGATTTCAGGCGTTGTTAGCCTTTTGCAAAGTTTCCTGTGTTCAGGCCTCTCCTCGGAGTAATTGAGGAGGCAAAAAACCTGACCGGGAGAACGAATATTGGAAATCTCATGGCTCTATAAAGTGAGTTAGTTTAAACAAATCCTTGTTGCTGTGTGAGTAGCTATATTTTGACTGCCTAGGCCATAAATGCTTTTACTACAAGCCACTGACAGATAAAGTGAGGCTGTGGCTCAGGGAATGCATTGCCACAGAGACAAGAGCAGCTCTCATGCTCTTTGTGCATGGTCCTATCACCTCATGTCTAATAGCACAACAGTGGGCTGCTTTCTCGAGCTGCAAATTTTGACAATCCTGATGCAGTCCTTGCTCAAACAGTTTCCAGCGGGAGTCTCTGAGGGGCATTTGCAGAGACGCGTGCTTGCCTGCAGAGGCAGGTCTCTCAAAGGTCTCTCCACAGTCCCAGGGAGAGGGGGCAGCTGAGTCACAGAAGCTGACTTCAGCTCTAAATCTCTCCTTGGGGTGGCCCAATCTTATTGCACTAGCCAGTAACGAGAAACCTAACCGAGACCAGCCTCCCCAGGCAAAAGTTGGCTTTTGCGAGCATTGCGTTTTGTGGCCAGCTGGGAATTGTCCAAGAGAGGACTGAAGCCAAATCTTTGTTCTTTGTTCAAATCCAAAGCAAACAGCATCCATGCAGAGGAGCTCTGTCGGGCTAAGGGGCTGCACTTTTCCACCCGCGACACGACGGAGGGTATTTGCTACTACTTGCCATGAGCTGTGTGAGATGCCATTGCTTCTGGGTCTCCCTTTCCCACGCTCCGCATCTGTGCACTGGGCGTAGCAGTGACCTGATAGGTGAAGGACCTTCCACCTTGGATATTAGCCTGATCTCAGGAGCTGTTAGGCTGCCCAGTTTGAGGATGCTCAAAACCACTAGTAGCTTTTGAGTATTCTGGCCATCCAGGTTGAAGGCAATACCTTGGTAAAAATACTCTTTACTCTCAAGTCTTCTGCTTCAGTTGCCTTACATTTGCTGTTTTAACTTGATGCAGAGAAATGAAGTTTAAGAGGCTTTAAAAGAGGTGGAAGTGAAAATTATGAACAAATGCCTTTCTTATCCATTTTAATTTGGGTGGAGAAGACCCTCTTTGATTTTCCACTTGCTAATGTTGTGAAAACACAACATTTACAGGTCCTGAAAAAACTGTGTTAACAAAATTGCCTTAATCATATTTTTTTTCCTGATTTTGGCCACATTTTCTATTGATGTATATTTTCAGAGCTCTCTTGAAATCAGTGGTGTTAAACAGAAAATGTTTTTTAAGCTTCTGGACCTCAAACTAAGGTCTGATCCAATGTTAACCAGAAACAATGCAAGGTTTCCTTTTTCACTTCGATAGCATGAAACTGGGTAGATGATACTGTGAATGAGGTCCTTCATAATATTGGCTGTGGCTCACCACTTCAAAGAATAGCTGTGGGTTATTTAAAGAGTGGTGCTAGGAGTTTCTCCCATAATGATCGTGTATAATGTTTTTATTATAATGACCGCTTGACCGCTGGTCCTGTTAATATTTACTGTTGCATATTGTATTTGCTGTATTAAATACAATGGTGTATTGGTTCCCGCGCCACACAACACATTTTTCCCCCTAAACTGTCTTCTTCCAAACTTGGCCAGGGACCTGGAAACGTACCTAGTTGTGCTCTTTCTGCGTCCTGTGCCATCGTCCATAACAAAGTTTCAAAGATTACAACCTAGGGGACCACTTTTGCTAAAGATATGACAACCAGGAATAGGATTCAGCTCTTCCATGGCTGGGCTAGCTGTACCAAGAAAAATCATATCTTGTTTTTGTTAGATAAGGAATAAGATATAGGACGCGAAGACCCACGGTCCAGGTATGTTGAATACGTTGCGACTGTTCTTTACTTCTGTAATTACTCTTGTGAACCTAAACCTTTCACGACCAAGTCCCTCTCGGGTGAAATTATTATGGCTCCACTGTGGACAGAGGAGCATCACCTGTTTATTTCTAATGTTCCACCCGAGTACAACATTTTGCCTTTTTTTTATTTTGAAATATACATGCATTTTAAACCATACTTTGAAATGTGATGTTTTATTATGCTTGATAAGCAATGTAATTTTTGCAACCTTTCTGTTTTAGAAAGGGGAAACATTTAATGAGATTTCATATTAGGCCTGTGCTAGAGCCTGAAAAATAATTTTGTTTTGAAACAAGACTCCTAGGAGAGAAGTGAGATTCGTGACGCAGAACTGAACCACCCCTTATAAAGGTGTTGACAGTAACAGTACTTCAAGCAAACAAGGAGTCCTAAATGTTGCTGGACTGTTGATGAAGTATTGACGCGCGGAATTTGGGAAGGGTCTCCACTAACATTGTGTTTTTGTGTGTATATTGTTACTTGCAGTTATTGAAGTGAACAAGAAGGATATAGTCTTCCTGATAGATGGCTCGACAACTTTGGGCACTGCCCCCTTTAATGTAATCCGTGATTTTGTTGCCAAAATCGTCCAAAGGCTGGAGGTTGGACCCGACCTGATTCAAGTGGCGGTGGCGCAGTATGCTGACACTGTAAAGCCAGAGTTTTATTTTAACACCCACCAGAACAGAAAGGATGTGATGGCTAATGTGAGGAGAATGAAGCTTATGGGTGGTACGGCACTCAATACAGGGTCGGCGCTGGACTTTGTTAGGACCAACTTCTTCACTAGCGCTGCTGGGTGCAGGATGGAGGAAGGGGTACTTCCCATGCTGGTGCTCATCACTGGCGATAAGTCTAGGGATGCCGTTGACCAAGCCGCAGCAGAGATGAAAAGGAACAGGATAGTTATCCTTGCCATTGGGTCGAGAAACGCAGACATGGCAGAACTGCAAGAAATTGCCCATGAGAGAGATTTTGTTTTCAACCCAAACGACTTCCGCCTTCAGTTCATGCAAGCCATTCTTCCTGAAGTTCTGTCGCCTATACGGACACTATCTGGAGGAATGATTATCCAAGAACCACCACCAGGTAATTAATTGCCTTGCTCTGAGCAAAGGAGATACAGCTGATGCATTTGTCAACTCTTATTCTATGACACAGAGAGAGAACAGAAAAAAGCATGAAGTACATGTTTCAGCATAGCTAAGTGTCGTCTCTCTCAGTTGTAAAACGTGCATGAACAGATTGATAAATTTGTTAGTGTGTTCATTATTACAGTTTTGTCACTCCCTTCCCTTGAGATTTTGTCCCATGCCATGTGCGTCACCAAAATTCAGAGCTTGGATGTGAAAGATATGCCTTACTAGTTAGGTACTCAAATCATTTGCTGAAGGTTTTTTCTCATTTGAGATTTGTGTTACCTATCAGCTGGGCATATCATGAATATTATAATCTCTTATGCAGTTTGAAAACCATCTGTAGTGAATATTTGCTCTTGAAAGCTTAAATATTTCTTCTGAGTCTAAAGAAAATAAGAAAGTTTGATCAGTTAGATGGTCAGAGAAAGTTAGCCTGACACTGCTGGCCTGAAATTTACTCTTCAAAAACATACTTACTGTTTTCTTCTCATCACTCACTCAGCTCAAGCTGTAAGAGGCACATGAGACTATTGCAAAGTTGCTTTTAATTTAATCTGTGTAGAAGACGATCCAAAGCCCTGTGAAGCTGGTGGATTCTTTTTACTTTGTCTTTCCACTGACATCAGTAGACTTTGGAAACAATCCAGTAACTAGAGCAATGTCTTTTGAGGCACTTTTCCCTGTATTTTAGGATTTTTATACTAAATTTCTCAGGATTTCTCCCCGATAGGGAGGCTTGAAGTTGAATTCTTGCTGTGCCAGATCATATCTTAACTTTGCATTTCTGTCCCATGGCATGTGAACATTAGAAAAACAGGACTTCTTCCAGCTCCCTGTAAGGTCAACAGTGAGATTCCCATAGGCTTAAGTGGGTGTCACACCACGTCCATGTTATTTTTTCCCATTTCTCCAAGTAATTTAAAATTATAAACCACAGTGCAAAGAACCTGAGTTTTTTGAAAGGGTCTTTGAAAAATAAAAAACAGACTACTCTTTATGAAGAGCTGACATTTTAAAATCAATTTGCCAATATTTGTCCTTAATTAAGATGAATATCACAGGACTTATCATTTCATAAGCTTTTTTCAAAATGTGTTTCCTGCTAATACAGTTTTGCATGGCTATATACCAAACCTGACATTTTAATTTTTCCATGTAAATTAAAAATGTTCCTAAACTTCCTCATTCTTTAAAGCTTATACATGCAGCTTCTCTTTTTCTCCAGTTCTTGTGCTCTACTGTACTCATAGCTATGCACATACACAGTAAGCAAGCGAACATATCCCACTCCATAAACAGACTAGGATTAGTAACATAACTGATTTGGGCCCTGGGCAGCTAGCTACATTTCAGATGGATTATATAAGGATTATCTCACCCCAAGCCTTGAAGTGCTGTTCCTCCAGGAGAAATTAAACATACAGGAAGCCAAGACAATCTGAAATCTGAGAGCAATCACTGTACTCCAAAGGGCCCGTTTCTCCCTTTTATTTTTAATATCTTGGTACTAGGACAGTAAGCTTACAGGGAGAAGATAAGCTAGAGAGATCGATCAATATCTCCATAGATCCACGGTGAACTTTTAAACGGAAAGCTGTTGGACAGCATTAGCAGCGGGTGTAAGTATTCTCAGACAGCTTATCGGTATGTGAAGGAAGATATCCCCATGATACACTGGAAGAACCTGTGCCAGGCTACCCAGGCAGGTAGATAAACGTGCTACACACCTGTGCAACGTATCACGCACCTCAGACCACATCTCCAGCTGCTGAACCCACCACCTGGGTTTCTGCTCCCACACCTCAGATATCCATCCAGGATTCACCCCAAAGCTCCTCCATGGACATTAGGCCTCTGAAGTTTTGCTTCAGGTTTTCAGCACTTTGGTCTGTCATCCTGACATGGCGTGTTTAGAGCAAAAAGTGTGGCGGGGGGATCTTGCAGTAACTTTAAGTTGATGTTGCAGATCTATGTCGCAGACCTGTGGTGCTAGGGAAGAATTTGGCCTTAAAGAAAGAGCCAAGAAATAGTCTTTCGCTTACTGCCAAAATGGAAATTTCTCCCACCCCTTCTGCAGCCCCTGCCGGCAAAAACGTATGTTTGTGACTGTAGACATCAAAGCGTAGTTTTCTGCACCGAATGTAGACCTCAAAAAGTCAGGCAGACATCAAAAAGTCAGGTGTTTCAGGCAGCCACTACAGCCTCACCAGGACCAACTTTTTAAAGCCTATCAATAAAAGCTGTTTTAAATACTCACTCAGAAAGTGGATTACTTAGCAGAAGTGCAAGCGGAGACTAGCTCTGCACTGCGGGCCAGCCTGCTCTTGGCTGGAGCGTGCAGGGGTAGAGTGACTGCAGAAATCACTGCAATCCAGGGCAGGATGTGCTTCACTATATTTGGGGACACTTGGAGACATCCCCTTGGACTGGGGGATGGCTCAATAGCGAGTGATAGCATTGCCACAACACTTTGCCTACAAGAAAGCTGAAACGTTCCCTAAAGCTTCAGTGGAAAGCCCCTAGCAAATTCGCCGTGACTTACAGATAAGCAGGGCCTCCACAGGCATAGCTCGGTGTTGGTCCACCAAACTGAATGAAGCTGTTTCATGTCAGCTAAGGATCTGGCCCAGAATAGGCAACTACGGCATTAGTAGCCACTGAAAATATCTGCCGTTACAGAGGCTCAGCCCTCTCGCTAGAACATGTCATGTAAAACACTTTTCAACATGAGCCAGAGCCCCCCTCCCAAATTCAGGCATTTCCAACATCATCGCTGTTATTCCTGTTGATCACATTCTTTCCCTTCTCCTTCTCTCCCCCCTCCCTTCTAACAAGGTATACATGTGTGTACGGTGCATACTGTATGCACACATGAACAATTTCTGTTTTGTTTTCTGTGATGTCTCATGTTATTTTCTGTGCTCTACTGCAGTTCAAGTAACCAAAAGGGATATCATCTTTCTTTTGGATGGATCACTCAACGTCGGAAATGCCAACTTCCCCTTTGTGCGTGACTTTGTTGTGACCCTAGTTAACAACCTTGATGTCGGAAGTGACAAAATACGAGTTGGCTTAGTGCAATTTAGCGACACTCCTAAAACTGAGTTCTTTCTGTACTCATACCAAACCAAATCAGACATAATTCAACGCTTGGGGCAGCTGAGGCCCATGGGGGGGTCAGTGCTGAACACTGGCTCTGCACTGAACTTTGTGCTTTCGAATCACTTCACTGAAGCTGGTGGGAGCAGAATAAATGAACAAGTGCCGCAGGTCCTAGTCCTGGTTACAGCAGGGAGCTCTGCTGATCCGTTCTTGCAAGTTTCCAATGACTTAGCTCGGGCCGGAGTGCTGACTTTTGCTGTCGGAGTTAGGAATGCGGATAAGGCAGAGCTTGAACAGATTGCATTTAATCCAAGAATGGTATATTTTATGGATGATTTCAGTTCTCTGGCAGCTTTACCCCAGGAATTAAATAAGCCCATAACAACCTATGTTAGTGGAGGTGTGGAAGAGGTTCCACTCGCCCCAACAGGTAATATCTACCTTCCTTCATGTTGACTGCATTAAGTTAATCTTGTTTCTCTTTGACTGTTTGTTCCCAGCGTACCGCTTCACGTTTGCCAAAGGCCCTGAGCCACTGGCGCATTTAGTGTTGCACTTAACCTTAAATATGTGGCTTGACACAGTCAGCTCTTACTTTTGCTGAAGTCACTGCTAGCACACTTCAAAGATAGTACAATTTGAAGTCCTTCGGTAGGTCAAGATGAAATAAAGATCAGAGAGAGTCTATGCCCACCAGTCACTTATTCAGATGCTCCTTTTCTATTCCTATAACTTGGAATACCTTCACAACCTATAAATGTGTTGTCTGTACTAGCTCAGGCACAGGGAACAGTTGCTTTTGTGCACAAGAAAGGATGTGGAAAGGTTAAAGCAGTGCCAAAGAGCATAGAAGAGCAAAGGTCTAACCAGGTACAAGTGGCCAAATCCTTCCCCGGAGCTGTATTTTTGTGCTGTCATGGAGGTCGAATTTGACTCCAAATGCGCAAAGTTAGTCTCTAACATCAAACTCCAACTAGAAGGCGTTAAACTGGCTAGCAAAGTTATTTGCTCACTAATTCTTTTATTGTGGCTATGTGCATATGAAGACAGAAAAACAGCCACAATTGCTTAGCATGGAAAGGAGGTCATTAGGATTAATGAGAAAGACGTTAAGACACAAAGATATGAGGTGCTTGATTTTGCCTTGGACATTCAATAAAATTACAAGGGCACAAAGCTGAACAGGTAAAAGGATCTTTCTCCTCCCAAAGTCAGAAGTCATCTCTGGATTTGATCAAGATTTGACCACTTTGTTATGCAACTGAGAAAAGTATTTTAACAGAATCCAGAAAACGCTCTATGTATGTATGAATTAATGTCTATTCGTTTTCTATTGAGCCTTTAAGTAGAAAACAAAGCCTTCCACTGTTTTTGCTTTGCATGCCTGTATTATCAGCAGAATTTTAGAACAGAAAACTCACTGGCCTATTCTGAAATAGCCATTTTACGATATGATTGATATGATGCAATGCGATCCACTATGATATATGAGATGCTGGTGTCTGAATTTACTGAGTCTTAGGAGAGGCATCCATGCTTTCCTTTACTCCTTGAATAGGTGAGTCAGAGACACTGTTTAGTCCTTTAGCGTCTGAATGCTTCAGTAAATGAAAATCACTTGCTTTGCATTTTGACACCCAGCTAATTTACGGAGAAGTTTCTAGGATAACGTTTAAGAAAAATGTCTTCATATCTTTTTTTCCCTCTTTTCATTTGTGAATTTATTTTAGAAAGCAAGAAAGATATTTTATTCCTGATTGATGGTTCAGCCAACCTCTTGGGTAGCTTTCCTGCCGTCCGGGACTTTGTGCACAAAGTTATTTCTGACCTGAACGTGGGTCCCGATGCCACCCGAGTAGCAGTAGCTCAATTCAGTGACACCATCCAAGTTGAATTTGACTTTACTGAACTCCCATCTAAGCAAGACATGCTTCTGAAAGTCAAAAGGATGAAGATAAAAACCGGAAAGCAACTGAACATTGGTGCTGCACTAGATGAAGTTATACGAAGGTTGTTTGTGAAGGAAGCTGGGAGCAGGATTGAGGAAGGAGTTCCTCAGTTTTTGGTGCTGCTTGCTGCTGGAAAATCAACGGATGATGTGGAACAACCATCAGATGCACTGAAGCAATCTGGAGTTGTGACCTTTGCTATCAAAGCCAAAAACGCAGACCCCTCAGAGCTGGAGAGGATAGTTTATGCCCCGCAGTTCATTCTGAACGTCGACTCCCTCCCCAAGATTTCAGAGCTTCAGCCAAACATAGTGAACCTATTGAAAACTATCCAGCTTCAGCCAACAGGTACAGGAACCCAGGGTTTATTTGCTTTCCGAAAGGTGGAAATGCATCACTTATATGCCCCGTTCACTTCAGTAAATGTGGCAACTGGGCCTGGTGATGCTTAAAATGATTTTGTAGAAACTACTACTGCCCTTGGATTTTTCTCTAGTCAGACCCTGATCCAGCAAAGCACTGCAGTAGATACTGAATTTTAAAGATAAGTAATTCTCTCAAAGCAAAAAGTCTTTTGTACAGCCACAAGAACGGCAGTAGATGCCATTACCAGTGTGTAAAACATGGTGCAAACATGGAGAATCTTTGCCCCAGAGGTCTCACATAAATTTATATGCTTTGCTGGACAAGGGGTAGAAGATGCAAATTAAGGCTTATCTCCATTCCTCTTTCCATTTGGAGAGGAGGAGCGGTGGGACAAAAGGAAGAGAAGCGGATGGGAGCACTGCAGAACCAGTGCGATTCCACCGCTCAGCCTCAGGATTCACTCTTTCTCTATTATTTCTTAGGCGATATGACTGCAGTTTCTACATTTTATGCGACAAGCAATAAAGTAGATGCTCTTGACTCAGTTACCACTACAAGCTATGATCTACAAATAGATGAATAGGGATTAACTAAAGAACATAAAACATCATAAAAAGAACTACACAGCCACAATCATAAATTGATGCCGTGGTACTGGAAATTATGTATGTCCAGCTGTGCGTTTTCCCAAAGGCAGCCCTAATTTGACAATTAACTTGTCTCCCAACAGCAGTTGGAGACAAGGAAAAGCATAATGTCTTCCACGTCATCTCTCCATAAAAGTTCTGGGCAGATGGACTTAGAATCATAGCAACAAAAAAGAAATAGGGTTGGAAGTGATCTCAGGTGGCCATCTACGATATACCCATGTCCCCGATGTACATATAGACAGGATAGGCTTGACCAGAATGGACTGGCATTTGTCTAATCTGTTCTGGAAATTCTCCACTGGAGGAGATTTCCCCAGCCTCCCTAATCGAGGTGGCTCTATTGCTTTACTACCCTTATCGACAGATAGCTCTCCATAATGTGACTAGGAAGGTAGAAGTTTGACAATTTGAACGTTCTGCTTCTCTTCCAACCCAACAAGGACATAGATCTGGGCTCCCTCTCTTCTTTTGTGTGATAGTTTACTTAAAGATTGCTGGTATGTCTTTGCTCAGGCCTTGTGTCCCTAGCTGCATACCCAGCTTGTTCAACCTTTCCTTGTAGGTCGCATAGGTTTTCTCGAGCTCTCTTCACCCTTGTCTCTTCAAGATCAGCATGCTCCAGGTAACCAGAGCAAAACGATGTTGTCCCATGCTCGTGGTCATCTCTCACCCTGTCCTTTCTTTGTAGCGCTCTTCCCTAGCCAGTTGTTCCCCTTCCCGTATTTGTATGGCTGGTTATTTCTGCCTAACAGACTAGTGCAATTGGTGCTCTTCAACTACATCCTAGTTTTTTGGCCCATTTCTCTGTCTTGTCAAGATGATTTCAAATCCTTACGAGACTGCCGGGGAAGATATCAAAGCCTTGTTAAGTAAATACATGCGACAGCTACTGCTTCTCTTTTAAGAAGCTGCCTGCTTTGTCCTAGAGGAAGTCAAGCTGGCTTGACATAATTTGCACTTGACCAGCTTCTCCCGACAGCTACTCGTCTTATTCTCTCCTAGGTGCGTTCAAACTACTCGATAATTTGTGCCTCTTTTAATAACTGAACTTTATCCGACTTGTCTATACTCTGTGGCATCTAGTTTCCTGCATCGTTAAAGATAGGCACTACTTCTACTTTTTACTGGTCATTTTGTACCTCATCCAGCCCACAAGCTCTCAAAGGTAATTGCCAATGGTCTGGGGAGCGCTACTGCTCTGTTTAGTACCACAGCCTGAAGTCCATCAGGCCCAGATCATTTGAAAATTTAACTTCTACTTCAATTTAACTGTTCTTAACCTGATCTTTTCCTACATGAGACAGAAACCATATCCCTTTCTTGCTGGAATAAATTGTGTCAGCTACTTGCTTACCATACTTTTTACAGGAGATGTATTCAAAAAAGCCTTAAACATTCTGCCCTTCTTGGCACCATATATCAAGAGCTTTCACTGTGTAGCAAACCAATTCTATTTTTGGTCTTCCTTTTACTGCAAAAATATTTACAGAACAAATTCTCGTTTCTGTATACGCTCCTTTCTTACAGCATCTCATTTTGTGCCTTTGGCACTTTGATTTTGTTCATGCTGCCTGTTCACAGTAGCGCTTAGTAAATTGACACTGTTTACACTTCTATGTGACTCTTCTCATGCTTAACGCCAATGAAGAATTCCTGATTTACATCCTTTTTTAGGGGAGTAGCTAGCTTTCCTTAAAGCCTTTTTCCCCCAATGAAATTTTACTTTCCAGTTCTGACTTTGTTGAAGTCTATCTTCTTAAAGCTCTTCTTTCACATTTCACTTTTCTCCTTAAAGATCATGGACTTTCCTGGTGATTTTTACTGGGTTGTTCGGGTTGTTCTTTCCTCTGGCTAGAATCAAGTCTAGGAAGTTTTCTAGCTGCTTTCCTCGCTTTCTCTATTAAAAGAATTGTTATTAGTATATCCCAAGAGGCTATTAAGAAGCCTGTATTTTTCTGCATTCCTTTCCCAGCAGACTAGGGGGAGGTTAAAATCCCTTTGACCACCGAGTACTGTAAATGATTCTGCTAACAGCTCACAAACAGCTGCATCCACCTGGTGTTCCTGGCTAAAGGAGAGCCACCTTAGGAGAGCACCCATCTTTTCTCCTTTATCCACTACCCAGAGACTTTTGGCAGGACAGCCTTCCTCTACTACCGAGCTTCAGAGCTGTGTGAAAGTGGGATACCTCAGGCAATGTCTGCCCCCAGTATTCCAGTCCTATGCCTTATCCTACCAAGTTTCCAACAGTCCTCTGAGGTGATAAACTTGACCTAAAGTCTTGTAAGAGTTCCACAGCCCTTGTTTATTCCTTGTATTTTTAGTATTCGTAAACAGAAGATTTTCTGATTTTCTTCAGAGGGACAAATCATCTTCTGCTTGTCTCACTGACCCTTTTATTAACAGGCCAATGGCACAATTTAGGATGCAATTGCTCAGTTCCTGTGTCTGAAAGGCAGTGACATTTTCTGCTTGGCTGAGCCAAAGTTTCACTATTCGATTAGTCAATAGCAGAACTCATCAACGTTTTTCAGATCTTTGACATTTCACCTTCTTGGTTTTTTTTTTTTAAGGATGTTTATAAGTTTTAAAAAACCTTGAATAACTTCAAGCACCAAAAAAAATAATAGTTGTGAACAACATCTAGCATTTTAGAAAAGCATTTCAGCGTTTTCAGTTGGATATGCTTTTCAGCAAATTCTTATTTTGTCTGAATATATGTAGGATTACTTATTTCTAAATTTGGCAGTCCCTGAGACATGCTTTTATCTCTCTTCATCAGCTATCTCTGAGCATCCCATCTGGAGTAATCATATGAAGTCATTTTCTTCAGAAACTCAGTTTTCTCTAGGACCAAATGACACCTAATGTCACAGGCTCCTGTTGCCTTTTCCAAAGCCACATGACAGCTTCCTAGCCCCCATTGGAGCAGACAGCTCAGGGTGGGGGGGGGCACCTGGAGACCCTTTGCACCCTATTTCCTATGAGTCTATGATTCTGTGACTTGGTTGGTAAGACAAAGCACATGTTGCACTGTAGTTGCCACCAGCTTCTATCCATCTGCCTCTTCACCAGGGACGTCTCATTACAAAGGAACCGAACCACCCCTTCTGACACATCACTTTCCCCTCCCAAAACTTTGGCAGTCCTTTGGTTCATTTTGTTCAGAGAATAATAACCGCTTCATAAGAGAATCTTACTTATCTCCCCCCTCCCCCTTAATTGTCTCAAACAGTCGTGGAGAGAAGTGAGAAGAAGGATGTGGTGTTTCTAATTGATGGCTCGGATGGTGTCAGAAGAGGTTTCCCTCTACTGAAGACCTTTGTCCAAAGAGTCATTGAAAGCCTGGATATTGGCCGTGACAAGATCCGTGTTGCCGTTGCGCAGTACAGCAATGTCATAAGACCCGAATTCTTACTCGACGCCTATGAAGACAAAGCGGATTTAATCAACGCCGTTCAGGGGCTGACGGTTATGGGAGGGTCTCCTCTGAACACAGGAGCAGCCCTGGACTATCTCATCAAGAACGTGTTCACAGTGTCAAGCGGGAGCAGGATAGCCGAGGGTGTCCCTCAGTTCCTGATTCTGCTGACTGCTGACCGCTCCCAGGATGATGTGAGGAGGCCTTCCGTGGTCCTGAAGACGAGCGGCACAGTGCCCTTTGGCATTGGAATTGGAAATGCTGACCTCACAGAGCTACAGACTATTTCCTTCCTCCCAGATTTTGCTATTTCTGTGCCTGACTTCAACCAGCTGGATTCAGTGCAGCAGGTTGTGTCCAACAGAGTCGTCCGACTAACCAAGAAAGAGATAGAGTCACTAGCCCCTGACCTGGTTTTTACATCACCCAGCCCAGGTGAGATGTTTGTGTCTGCACTGAGAGCCAGAGGCAAAAATATGATGTTTGCTAACATCATGGATGCAACACAAACAGAGAAAAGCAAGACTCCAAGTCTCACTGTCAATGTATTTTTCAATGCACTTAGGGGTGGTAGGAGCTGTGTTATTAAACTGAGACATCTATAAGCCCAGTCCCACAGTGTGGTCCATGTTGCATCTACATGGAATACCAACAACATGAATGCAAGGACCTTAATCTTATTTTAAGTCAATGGGCTATTATAGCCATCTGTACCATTCCTCCTAAAATGGAAAATGGGTTCTTTTCACATACTACAGGGACACCTTCACACCACTATAAATCAAGGTCACCTTTCTGCTCAATGCCACCTTCCAGTCAATGCCACACTAAGACCTGCTGATCCGTCTTATATCTCTCCCACTCACTCACTGGGGAGAGACAAGCAGGACGTGGGTGTCAGGAAAAGGATCAGATCCCCCATTCCTGGTCTTGTTTGGAGTGAAATCCAACTGGCATATGCCTGTCTTGAAGAGGTGAAACATACCCACCCCAGATCACTCCCTCTGAAGTTCACCACTCTACCGCATCTGCTCCTTCCTTTCAGTCAGACTGCTTTCCCCCAGGCCATTTATGAATGGGATATTCAGCTAAAATTCAGGCTCTGGCCTGGAACACTGCAGAAAACATTTTCTTTAGGAAGCAAAGTCATCTCAGAAATAGAAGTTGGGAGAATAACCCCTAGAGGACAAAGCCAAAGCAATGAGTAAAGCATAAGAGGGGTGGTACTGAGTGTAAAACAACCCAGGGCTGTTTGGCAGCCTGTCCTGAGTAAGGAGCAGCACCAAGCAAACATTTTCTTGGGAGGAAATCCCACTAGGATTTGTTGTTCTGAGCTTCCCCATCTCCCTCTTTGCTTCCCTTTCTTCTGAAAGTTGCTGTCCTTGCACTCCCTAGGGATGTGCCCAGTAGACTGGTCTGGTCCCTGGGTTGAACCCAGAGCTGCCTGCTGGCTCGTAGGAGATATCATGGGGAAAGAAACAGTGAGCGTCCTCCCCCTGGTCAGAAGAATGGTCCAGGGACGTAGCTGATGAAGCAGTGCACTCTGCTACCTGCCTCCAAATGCCTCAGCAGCTTTCAGAGCTTAGAGACTCTCTGCAGGCAAGGTACGATACATCCGCTGATCTCTGCCTTCTTTTCCGCAGCGGGTGTGAAGAGAGATGTCGTGTTCCTCATTGATGGCTCCCGGTATGCTGCCCAGGAGTTCTACCTGGTTCGTGATTTAATTGAGAGGATAGTGAACAACCTGGACGTGGGCTTTGATACCACCCGGATTTCAGTGGTCCAGTTCAGCGAGCATCCCCGTGTTGAGTTCCTGCTCAATGCTCACTCCACCAAGGACGAGGTGCAAAGTGCCGTGAGACGACTGCGGCCACAGGGGGGCCAGCAGGTCAATGTTGGGGAGGCCCTTGAATTTGTGGCAAAAACTATCTTCACTCGGCCCTCTGGGAGCCGCATAGAGGAGGGCGTCCCTCAGTTTTTGGTCATCCTCTCCTCCCGCAAGTCCGATGACGACTTAGAATACCCTTCACTCCAAGTCAAACAAGTCGGGGTGGCACCTCTGGTTGTTGTAAAGACTGTGGATTCTGAGGAAATGACACAGATTTCCCTCACTCCTGATTATACATTCCAAGTGTCTAGCTTCCAAGAATTGCCCAGCCTTGAACAGAAGCTGCTGACCCCTATTGAAACCCTCACTGAGGACCAAATCCGACAGCTCCTGGGAGATGTTCCAACCACCCCAGGTAAGGCTTTCTAATTACTAGCTGCCTCTGTATTATTAGCCAAGTAGATATTGCCAGAATGCGTAAATAACTTGCCACCCCTTCTCTCTAAACAGAGGTTTTCCTTAGTTAAAAGGAAAGGCAGCGCAATTAAAATGTGATTTTCAAGTCAAAGACTGCAATGCTTACAATTACATATTCCTATTCTGCAGCTCTTTGCAGCTGTCTAGTAAAGAGAGACATAAATCTGGGGCAAAATGCAGCTGGAAACACTGACAAATTCAGAAATGAGTGTTGAAGAATAAAACAGATAAGACTGAGTAATGCATGCTTAGAATTTTAAGCAGAATCTTAACACATGCATGCACACTTACACACAAGCCCTTTTGGGAGATTATCCTCAAGGCACCATGCCTAAAGTTGGGTAAAATATGCTGTGCATTTCTATAGCACATGAGAGCAGATAGCACAGAAATCTTGCAGCAAAATTTAAACAAAGACTTGACATGCAAATTTCCTTTCTTCTTGCTTTCCTGCAGATATTTCTGGTGATGAAAAGGATATAGTTTTCCTCATTGATAGCTCTGACAACGTTAGGTCTGATGGGCTTGCCCACATTCGGGATTTCATTGGCAGAATTGTTCAGCAGCTCGAAGTTGGGCCAAATAAAGTGAGAATTGGAGTGGCACAGTTCAGCAATAACGTGTCCCCCGAGTTCTACCTGAAAACCCACAAAACCAAAAATACTGTCCTGCAAGCCATCCGCCGCTTGAGGCTCAAAGGAGGATCCCCCGTGAACGCCGGCAAAGCCCTAGACTACGTAGTGAAGAACTACTTCATTAAGTCTGCAGGGAGCAGGATAGAAGATGGAGTGCCCCA
This sequence comes from Struthio camelus, assembly GCF_040807025.1. Classification (NCBI taxonomy): domain Eukaryota; kingdom Metazoa; phylum Chordata; class Aves; order Struthioniformes; family Struthionidae; genus Struthio; species Struthio camelus. The sequence goes on along the minus strand of NC_090947.1, from coordinate 4,399,095 downwards.
GCATCTAGTTGTCTTCCTCGGAGACAGGTCCCAGGATGACGTGAACAGACCTGCTAACGTGATCACCTCAACTAGCATTAAACCCCTGGGTGTAGGAGCAAGGAAGGTAGACAGGGGTCAGCTGCAGGTCATTACCAATGATCCTGGCCGCGTACTTGTAGTACAAGATTTTACAGAACTCCCAACTTTAGAAAAGACGGTCCAGAATATCCTTGAAGAACTCCCCATACCTACAACAGAAACCCCTGGGATTTTAGGACCCGGTAAGACTGCTAATCGTCCTGTAAGCTTTTCTGGTTGGTACACAGATATAATTTGTGTAATGTGTAAATGACTCCATAATAATACCCTTTGGAACCCAATCATTTACTCACATTGCTTTAAAGAACACTTTGAAAAAGACCTTGCTGAGCATAGGAAAGAATAGAATCTAATCTGAAACACGGTGAGAATCTCTATCAGAAAACCAAATAATGTTATGTGAAGTATAATAGTTGTACTTTATAAAACCTTTCTTCTAGTGAAGATGTAAAAGCATGAAAAAAATTGATAGAGCTAAAAATACAGTAAAAGGAATAGAGAAGCACAATGCTGTTTCAGAAAGCACAGCTTTCTGAAATACTACAGATGCTGCAAACAATTATTAATAACTGTTTTTTTTGTAATCTTTCCAGGTGGTAAAAAGCAGGCTGACATTGTATTCTTGCTAGATGGCTCCATTAATTTAGGGAGAGATGGTTTCCAAGAAGTTATCCAGTTTGTGTATTCAGTAGTGGACGCCATTTATGAGGATGGCGATTCCATCCAGGTAGGACTGGCCCAGTACAACTCAGACGTCACTGATGAATTTTTCCTCAAGGACTACTCCACCAAGCCCCAGATTTTAGATGCCATCAATAAAGTGATCTACAAAGGAGGTCGGGTGGCAAACACTGGTGCAGCCATCAAGCATCTCCAGGCAAAACACTTCGTGAAGGAAGCTGGCAGCAGAATCGATCAGAGGGTACCTCAGATCGCCTTCATCATCACAGGAGGGAAACCTTCAGATGACGGGCAGACCGCCTCCCTAGGAATAGCGCAGAAAGGTGTCAAGGTATTCGCAGTCGGCGTGAGAAACATTGACCTGGAGGAAGTGAGCAAGCTGGCCAGCGAAAGTGCCACGAGTTTCAGAGCGGCGACAGCTCAGGAGCTGTCGGAGCTGAACGAGCAAGTTTTGGTTACACTGGCTGCCGCTATGCAGGAGAAACTGTGCCCAGGAACGACAGATGTTACAAGAGGTAAATACAATCCTTTACTAATGCATTCGGGTTACTCCCAAGTGCAGTCCTAACATCCAACACATTTTGACAGGCTTGCTTGTCCAGCAGTGTCTTTGTAGCCTACTCTTGTAACTGGCTTATTGCTTGACCTAGCACCATGGGCTCAGGCCTTCTCCATGACCATGGCAGTAGGCTGTAAACTTTCGCTACAAGAGCTGCCTGTTTGTGGGCTGTAGTGCATGAGGGACTGTGGTGTACTGTCACCTCAGAGATGCAATCACGATGCAAGAATTTCAAATATGACAAGCTATGGCACAAGAGACATGGCCTGACAATAATTGCTTCACCTTTAAAGTAAGCGGTCACTAAATTACCCACCATTGACTTCCTATTATCGCGCTGGCATGGCTCCTTTAACTGCCTTTTGTGGTCTAAATCTCACTAGACACCTCCCCAGATGTGTAGGCACGTGATGCCGGTCATTTCATAACGTTGCCAGACCAACTTGTTTAGCACAAAAATGAGGAGTGGTGGTTCTTATTCTGCCTGCTGTATTTACAACCAGGCCAAATGGACTTCTGGCCATTCAGCCTGACGTGCGTGCTGCTAGTAAAAATGGCAATAAGAACTTCTCTTGCCAGATCATATTAACAGATCTAGAGTATCTAGCTGGCGATCTTATCAGTATATGAGAAAAAGCTAGGGCACTAATGGTTATAATTTAAGGCAAAATTGCCTTAGAAGAATTGTATGCTTTGGCCATTTCAGAAGTCAAAAAAGGGAAAATATGGCAAGTGATTTTATATTGCTGTCAGACCACACTCCCCTCAGCTGGTTTAATTTACTACACTAAGGCAAGTCCTACCCCCCCACAAGTGGCTTTGCTTGACTGATCACACCTCAGCCTTCCCCTTTGGCTTTTGAGTAGAGAGGTCTCCTGAACCTCTGGAGAAACAGAGAAAGAGCTGTAGTGACTCTGTATGGAGCAGCAGCTCCAGACTAGGCAAGAAAAAACAAGTACAGGGAAAAGGAAATCACCGCTGGTGGTAACTGCAAACACCGCCCTAATTCAGGGAAGGGCCCTACCACCCTAGAGCTTCAATACGATTAACGTCAAAGAAATGTCTTGGCAACAACACTTTCACTTCATATGGCTTCTGGATCTGCCCTTTCTGGGTCACTGGGACATTTGTGAGATGGAAATCATGCAGGATCTCTGGCTGTCCTGGACCACTTTCAATCCATTTGTAGTCCGAGTATTGCACAGAAGCAGCCCTGATCTTTGCGGTTGAGTCATACTCTGCTATTACTGGAGAGAAGGCATGTGGGGAGGCTAATGTTTTGTTAGTCTTAGGAAAGGACCAAGCGTGAGACGGGAGCTGTGTCTGAACTATTCGCAGGAGACCACATGGGACAACTGCCATTTGGAGGCACGAGCTGAGTTCGGCATTATCTCTCCCACAACGCGAGGCCGAACGGGACGCAGCCTTGCGAGCACAGACCGAGCGAGTTCACTGCCTTTGGAGACAGATCCTTTCTGCCTTAATTCCAGGCTGTCCCACATAAATCTTAGCCATGGCAAAAATGCCTCTCGGAAAGCTCAGATCAAGCAACTGGTTCTCACCTCCTACCTCTACCTTTGCATGACTGGAGGACTGTCACTTAAAACTCAGGCAGAAGCTGCTTGCACACTATAAAATTACAGACGGGCTCTCACAAAGCGTAGAGAAATGAGCAGTCTTGGCTGCATAATGAAAAAGCAGCAGATTTCCATTAGACTTAGTTTAGTCAGCTTCTCCCAGTGCTAAGCAATAGTGGCACAGGAAAAAAAAAAAAAAAAAAAAAGCACAACTTTTCCCAAGCTAACTGCTTAGTTATGACTACTGTGGGAAAAGGAAGTCTGAAGCAGAACCAGGACCCTGTCAGACTTGTGTATCAAACGGTGACAGTTCTCAACCCAGAGAGCTTCTAACGTCCAACAGAAAAATGAGGAAGACAATTATTTAAAGAGCAGCCTTTCCATTGCTCAAATCCTCTCTTTCTGTGTTTGCTTTTCAGACTGCGACGTAGATGTGATACTTGGCTTCGATGTCTCAGATGTTGGGGCTGGGCAAAATATATTCAATTCCCAGAGAGGGCTGGAGTCCCGAGTAGAGTCTGTGCTGAACAGAATAACCCAGATGCAGAAGATCAGCTGTACAGGGAGCCAGGCACCAAACGTAAGGGTGGCAATCATGGCCCAGGCTCGCGGGGGACCCATTGAAGGGCTGGACTTCTCCGAGTACCAGCCAGAGCTGTTCGAGCGGTTTCAAGGCATGCGCACCCGGGGACCCTATTTCCTCACGGCAGACACTCTGAAATCCTATCAGAACAAGTTCAGCTCTGCCCCCTCTGGCAGCACCAAGGTAAGTCAGCATTGCCCTCCTCGGATTTCTCCCTGCCTTGAAAACTGTGCTACACTGAGCCTGGCTCTCCAGCAGGGCATGAAGTCAAGGCCACTAGGCCAGCACCATCGGGAAAAGCTGCCTTATGATGTATTTTAGATAACAAAGTGCTGGTAAATTCATAAATAAAGCCCTATCCTTTGGTCACTTAAACCATACTCACTTCCTGTACTCTCACAACGTTGTGAAGGCCCTGTCCTGATGACTGCTGAGCACTGCGGCAGCCAGCAGCCACGAGCCCTGTTTGGCTGTATGGCTTGCTTTCCAGATTTTAGCTGTTAACACTTTATAAACAAACACCTGGATGATATGGCATACGTAAATCTGGCAGGGACATGCAAAAGTTCACAGCCCACAAAGGCATGAAAAGCATAGCCTCGTCTCACCCCTCAGATAAAACATCACTTGGAAGACAGCACGCTGCAGCAAGACCACCTCTGGAGCCTGCGACCTAGGTCTCTTGCTGGTGCAACTCTGCTGAAGCCGCAGGAGCTGAGCCAGGATACTCCACTTGAGAGGCTGGCTAGGCATTTCAGGCTGTGTGTGACTATGCTTCACAGCTGGAAAACACTGGCCCTTAAATAATTTTCTTTTTCTCTCAGGTGGTAATCCACTTTACTGATGGTGCTGATGATTCAATGGATCAGCTGGAGGCTGCTTCGGCTGCTTTGCATAGAGAAGGTATTTTTTAAACTGAGCTAGCAAGTAATTACAGTCCGTGCTAAGATGCAGCCCATGTTACCACCATTTCTAATGAATCAGTCACCTTTAGACAGCAAAAAACCAAAGAGTTCAACAAATTAGCAGTGAATTCTACATCTATTTGCTGTTCTTAATCATCTTCCTGGTTACTTAGTTACTTGTTGGCACTTAAGCATGCATGTAATACGCAAAGGGAGGGATGGGCAGAGCCAGACATGCCGTGATCCCAAGTCTCTCACCTCGTTTAGTTTGGTTAATATTTGCATGCACACATGTGCCAGGGCAAGCATTCCCAGGGGACATTAGGAGACAGCCTTGCGTGATGGAAACCATAGGCCTTATCCTTCTAAACTGTCCAAAAACCTTCAGAGGCATTGCAGAAATGGTCCAGCAAGGACCAAGGTAATGTCAGGTCAAAAATAAGCAGTCAAGGGATGAGGTTTCCAGCAGAAAGTGGTCAACCACTGCCAACAGGGCCCCTTCTTGGTTGAACATGCTTCACTGGCAATCGAAGAGGCAGAGGATAACCTAGCGTTGTGCGATGGTGTGCAAGCTCAGCACAGCACCCTGCCCTGACACAGTGCCTTCTATTTCATCCTCTTCAGGTGTCAACGCTCTTGTCTTTGTTGGCCTGGACAGAGTGAAAAATTTTGATGAAGTGATGCGATTAGAGTTCGGACGGGGTTTCACCTACAACAGGCCTCTCAGAGTTAATCTGCTGGACTTGGACTTTGAGTTGGCAGAACAACTTGTAAGTAACTTGGCACAGGCACTGTTGCCTTGTAATGCTGGAGAAAAGCCAACAGCGGGATCTTCTGCTCGTCTAAACCAGTTGTCGATTTACAGCCACTTGGCTCTGGCCCTCTCCCCTCCCTACCTCCTGTGAGCTCTTTTACAGATGCCATAACGAATAAGGTTAAGAGCTGATCATGGCACTTTCTCATCTCATAATACTCCTGAAGAAGCCCTGCCCCAGCAGAGATTGCAGTGCATTAAGTGTGATGTGATCAGGCCGAATGGGATAAGAAAGGAGCCGTCAAAAACTGCCATGCCAAAAAGCCAGTCCTCTGTCTATATTTATACTGTTGTTTTTTTAACCTTACTACAAGCTTGCGGCTAATGTGCAGTCATGCGTTGCCCATGTTAAACCTCTTGCAGAAGCACAGCTTTCTAGGTTTCTTTCCCTATGTTGAGACAGTGCCTATTTTTCAGACGTACTTTTGACAGCTGAAGGAGCTTGCCTTTCTTCCAGGCTCAGGCTCATAGATTTTCTTCTCTCCCATGTATGTAGCCTCCCTAGAGTTCTTTGCATTAATTTACTATTATTCCTGGTATGTCCAGTCCCTCCCAACTTCACATCTGCCACCTGTATTGTGCACCGCCTTTTCCAGCAGGTTAATGAACCCCTTAAATAAGATTAGGCTTAACCATTAAGATTAGGCTGAGCCCTGTGGTAACCTTGCTGGGCACTTTTCTGCATAGCAGAGTGCAGTCATGCCACTTACTAGTGAACTTTGTTTTTTGGGATAAGAGCTAGTCTTCAGCCCATCCCCACGCAATTCAGTTGACTAGGAAAATCCTTTCAAAATGTAAATGTGCAAAGCTGGCAGGAAACATTTGCAGCCAGCAATGTACTTGGCAAAGAAAACAATTTTTTTTATTTCTAGTGGATGATGCAAAACCAAGCTGCGATTTCTCTGAATCCATATCTTTTTTTTTCTTTCTTTCGGTATGCGCTCACAAATTGTTCTCAGCCTGGGGGCTGCTGATGAGCTACTCACTGCAAAGATTTTCTCTGGGCATCTTCCACAGTCTAGATTTGTTTCTTCACAGATGAGGTTGTTCTCTTCAGTGACGGGCACTGTTTTCTCCTGAAAGGTCTTCTCCAACTTCTGCTCTACTCAATTCCCATTTTAACCCTTGCCTCTGATGTCTCTGATGATATATGAAAGATAACATTGATTTATGTTCCCTAACTATGCAACTTAATCTGTCTGTCAACACACATCTCTCTGGACAGCTGTCACAGCAGTTCCCAGGTGGAGAGAGATACCAAAATGTTTGGTGGACCGGCACAGGTACTCTTGCACAGACCCTGAAGGCTAGCAGGATTTATGATGCTGCGCCTCTGCTAGGTTTCTAACACCTTCCCATTGTGCTGTTTGTGTTTCTTTGCAGGACAACATTGCAGAACGGACATGCTGTGGGGTCCCATGCAAATGCTCTGGGCAGCGGGGAGACAGGGGAGTGCCAGGCCCCATAGGACCAAAGGTAAGTCACTGCATTGGGTGAGGTCGTATCCAAACCGCAGGACCTCGCATGAGAGCCGGCCAGCCACAGTGGTGGTGGACAGGTCTTCTTTCTTCTACAAAGAAATTGACTGAGCCGCTGACCCTCCCTTGGTGTTTTTACAGTCTAATTTAAGATGCAACAACCAAGAGGAAAGGGACAAGTGGTGGGAAGTACATGGTTAAGTGTCTTGTGAAACAATTTGAGGAGGTCAAAGGGAGACTCTTTCTTTCATTAGCTTATTTACATAGATGACCAAGCAACTGCTTTGGGCAAATCCAGGGAAATTTTGAAAATCACTTTAGTGGGAGATCACTGAATTATGAAAGGAAATGAAAAATCCTCTGTGCTGTCTTCCAGGGTGCTACAGGTGATATCGGCTACGGAGGCTATCCTGGTGATGAAGGAGGACCGGTAGGTGATTGCCTCTGCTCTGCTTGAAGTGCACAGTACTGCTTAAATTAGGCATCTAACCATACCACTATGGTATTCAGGGTTTCTTTTGCTGAGTATTTTCTGCTGGGGACACAGGGGTGGATTAGATGAGTGAGCAAACAGGACTTTATTCTGTCCCCTCTCGCTGGATGTCCTGAGTTGCCAGTCCTGTTCCCAGCTGCTCCCGGAGAGATGGGCAGTAAACTCTCTCTCAGAGCTGGAGAGGGCTTGGTGGGGGGCAGTCATTCTCATTTTTCACGGTGACCCAGATTTATGCTATTCCTGCAAGGCAAGTGGGAATGTGTGCAGCTGGTTCCAGTCACCTTTGAGCAAGACAGTGATTATGAACACAGCAAGTGTGAACACGAACAGAATAAAATCCCCAATTTCATTAAAGCAGTGGCCTACTCCAAAGGCATCAGTATCGAATGCAGCAGAAAGGAAACTCCAGTTGCTCCAAAGATCGGACCATGAAGGGGTGTTTCTATCAGTCACAGTAGCAGACAACATGAGTCCCATGATTTCTTACAAGCACCGCTTCATCCAAAGTCTTACTTCATGAAATAACACATCACCTCTGGAATAAACCCATGCATCACACCCAAAAGGTGAAATGGAGGCCAAGGGGCTGGCTTTGCTCTTTGCTTTTAAAATATCAGAGGCAGGGGCCAAATGCTGCTGTCAGATACCATGTGTGATGCAACTTTGTCCTGGGGATTTAAGATCAGACTTGGATTAGAGCTCTGTGTAGGGCTCCGAGGGGGTGCTGTCATTTTTCTAAAGGAGAAATCCAAAAGCTATTTCATAGTTGAGGAACTAAACATAATCTGGCAAAAATGTTTCAGTGATGAAGACTTAGAGTTGACCTCTCCACGACAAAGGCAAGAGATGGGCAAGAGATGGTGGGGACAATCCTAAAGCAACGGTCAGGTCTTGACCTTACAAAGCCTGATGCTCCATTTAATCGTGCTGCACAGTGCTTCCATGCATGTGGCACTGACCAGCCACCTCCCAAGCTTGCGAGTACATACAGGTAGCCAGAAAAATGTGTGTAGTGGGCAAACCTTAACTATCGCACTTTTCCTCCTGCGTGACAGGGTGAGCGTGGGCCACCGGGTGTCAACGGGACACAAGGTTTCCAGGGATGCCCTGGGCAGAGAGGAACAAAGGTACGTTCCTAAGGAGCCTGCAGAGAGCAGACCCAGAGTCCAGCTGGCGGAAATCCACTGAGGCCTATTCCTGTCACTTCAGGCTCTCACGCAACAGCCCCAGCGCCTCCTTGAGTAGCAATATCTACGAGTGAAAATTATTGGGGGAAATATCAGAGACATTAAGGTGATCTTTCCTACCCTGGATTCCCCGGCAGGGAGCAGAGGATTACGCAGACCAAACTCATTCATTGTAGCTGGGCTAATGAGTCTCCTTGTAAAGCTGCCCAGTCTTGGACAAAGTGCCTCTGTGCTGCCCCTAGGATCTAGGTTCATTTAAGAAGGGGGTGCAGGGAGTCAGAAAATTGGGTGATAATATAAGTTAGTTGCGGAAAAAAAATTGTGGCTAAGGAGTAAGCTATTTTATTGGATCAGCTGGCTCAAATACAAGTCCAATCTCGACTCTGGGTCTGCCACCAAGCATAGCCCCTCTTCCCCCAGCACTTCCTGAAGGGATGAGTTGGGCAGAAGTAGGGTAACTTCCTTTTCTCTTCTCCTTAGGGGTCTCGTGGATTCCCAGGAGAGAAGGTATGGAGCTATTTTCCAGCGTCGCAGCCATGAGCTTGAATGTGTGAATGCATCAGTTTCCCCCCCGACCCCGTTCTCCTTTTCCTCAGTGAATACTTCACTATTTGCACGTTGCTGCTTCTCTTCTGCAGGGTGAACTAGGAGAAATGGGCCTGGATGGCATTGATGGAGAAGAGGTCAGTCATTTTAATTGCTCTTTTTTTCTTTACAATGAGATACTTCGGTGGCAGGTCCCTGAAAGCAGCAGAAATTGCTCTAATTTGTTTTTTCTTTTGTAGGGAGATAAAGGTTTGCCAGGCTCCTCTGGAGAGAAGGGATACTCCGGCAGGAGGGTAGGTTTTTATCACATTAGCTGTTACAAAGGGGTTAGCGGATGATTAAAGGGTGGATTTGAGCGAGTGGAGGGTGGGGAAAGCCTGGCACGGTCCCGGGGTAGGGTTGCAATGCTTCCCTTGGGGCCATTCCTATGGGACGGGAACCTCAGCTGAACGGGACGCAGCAGAGAGGCACGTCTCTCGCTAACCCTCTGTGTCTTGCCATAGGGTGATAAGGGAATTAAAGGTGAACAAGGAGAACGAGGTGATCGTGGGCTCCGTGGAGATCCGGTAAATATGGTTTAGGCGTCTTCTTGTCTTCTGCTCACTCTTTGCTGGTCCCAGGGGGCTTCTGCAAGAGGGCGAGCTTGCGTTCCTCGGGCGTACTAACTACCCCTTGACCAGGAGCAACAGCTTTGGCCCTTGTAGCCTGCAGCCCAGGCTTACAATGGGTAATAAGGCACGGGGGTTATTCTCCAGAGCACTGTGGAATAAGAAATAGACATTTCTTATTCGAAATGCTGTGTCTGTATGAAAACATCAATGTTACATGCCTCATCTGATTCAGTAAAAAAAGGAGAAAGAAAAAAAAGAAAAGAAATGTTGGTCATGAGCTATCATGGAATAATTTATGGTATCTGACTTTCATGTCCCACTTACACAGATGTTTTTCATTGCTGTATTGCTTTCAGGGAGATTCAGGAGCTGATAATACTCAGCGGGGATCCAGAGGCCAAAAGGGTGAAATTGGACCGATGGTAAAGCTTCTTTGTTGTCTTTTGTTGTTTTTTGTTTTTTACAGTAAGATAGGACAAAGCAAGTAAGAAGAAAGGCTGCTGCCAAAAAGGTTAAAGTTTCTTAAACTCATCATGCATTTTCAGATGAAATGGTTTTCCACTGGAAATTATTGTTATATTGCAATCGAAACCTTCCCTGGGAAAAGCTCAATTTAGATGATGTTTCGTGTAAAAGGCCTATTTTTTTATTTACAAAACTTTTTTGGAGATTGCCATCGGAAACAACTTTGCGCTTGGAAATTAACTTCATGTGCTGTTACAAATTGGTATTGAAAAGCTGAGAACTGTTTATGCTGTCAAATCCGAATGCCCAGATTGACCTGAGACCGCTCAAAAAAAACACACATCCCTTGGAAAATTTCAGAGCTCGTTTTCATTTCAGTTCAGAATAAAAATGCATCTTAAAATGTTCAGAAGGCATTTCCCAAAGAATGGAAATGTCACCTTGAACTTGCTCAAAACGTGATGCAAAGCCTCTGTCAGTTGTTAGCACAATTTCCATCAATACTGAAATATCGAGTAGTTTGCGTGAAAGCGTGGAGGGATCCGTTTTTTTCAGAACTGAACCTGGTTTCCCAGTGCCTGCTTTCTGCAGGGGTCTCACCTGAGTTTTTGCATTTCCCTTAGGGAGAAATTGGACTCCCTGGGGCAAGCGGTCAAGACGGTGGAGTCGGAAGGAAGGTAAGTTTCCAGGCCTGCAGTCAGAGGGGGCCGAGTTTGGTTTACGGCACCCAAGGATCTGTTTCTTCCCTTTGCAAAAATCTTGTTCCTAAAAAAAAAAATTGCCTCCTTCCCTTTTGCCTTCTCATAAGTGATTAAAAAAAAAAAAAGACTTAAAATGAAAAAGCCTGGTGATTTTCTATTTACTTCATAGACTTTTAAGGTCTAATCTTGATTTTATTCACACCAGAGCATCTCTGTTCATATCAGTGAAGCTACACTTCATCTACTCTGGCATCAAAGACAGCTGTAATTGGTAATATGGCAAAAAAGAAATTGGAACTAGTATAGCTAGGACATTTGAAGCCTTGGGGTTGCGATCGCTGCTGCTCTGCCTGTCTCCCAGGAGTACGCGGCCAAGGCGTTCATGGAGACCTTGCATAAAATAGTGGCAAAACACATGCTCCCACACATGAGTGAGCAATTTGTCTTTAGGGAGAGGCAGGGGGATGCAAGGAAGAAGTACACGTGCCATAGTTTGTTTGTCTTGGGAAAGCTGGCTATTCTGCACAAAGTGGAGCGTGCGTTCCTCTCCCCCTGTTCCATCTTCAGTAGTTTAAACTATTTAAACTTTAAATTTTGGGTGAGAAGAAGTGGAGAAACGCTGGCCTAAGGGCAACAGAGAAACACATGTGCTTGCTCATATGTGCCTTGCCTAACAAGTCTCATCATTTCTTCATTCACAGGGTATGGCAGGACGAAGGGGACCGATAGGAATTAAAGTAAGTATTTGGTGCTCGGTATTGTAACCAGAGCCCCTGGCAATGTATCCTGAGCCTCTGTGGTGCCGTAGGCTGAGGCAGCCAGAGAGCTGAGAGGGATGTGCCAAGCGGAAAGAGATGTGGGTTTTGCTTCTTCCTTTCTGCCTTGTCTCTCCTCTGAATTTCCCTCCTCCCTCCCGCTGTTGTGAAATTGGGCTGGTGGTGGCCTCCCTTGCCAGAGCCGGATCAGGGTTTCTCAATCGCATGGGCAGTACTATCAGGCTCCTTCCATGTCCTGGCTGAGAAGACCACTAGATCAGTCCTACATGTGCTAGCAGGACTCAGTGCTCAGTGCAAAAATAGACATCCCTGTACATGGGACTGTGTGTCCTCAGTAGTGTTCCCTGGGTCACATTCTTCTCTGTGTGCTGCTAGACTAGCATAAAGCGACTAAAACATAAAGGAGATTTATGTCCATTAAGTGTAGGAGGCAAATTAACCCACCAGTTCTGTATTCATTTTCTGCTGTAACTCTATTGTACAAAAAAATAAAATTGTTCTTCTCTCCCATGTAGCTATAAAGCGATTTCCCGTTCCCTGAAGTTCCTCTCCCGTTCCCCTTACTGCTCCCATGGTCTGGTCCACGTCACCCCATGCTAACCTGCCTTGTGTACTGTTTTGCACTTGCAGGGTACCAAAGGCTCACTTGGTCAAGCAGGGCCGGATGGAGAACAAGGCATGAGAGGGCCACAGGTCAGTGAATTTGCAGGCCGGAGAAGGAAAAATGTACTTTGTGGTGCCGTTAGGTTATGTCGTCAGAGCCGCGTACTGCATTGTAGGCGGTTGTCCTCCAGGAGCGCCGGCAGCAAGCGCTGTCGTGCCCTGGTTACCCCGGGGGTGCGCTGCAGCCGGGCTGTGCTGCCCCGGGACGTGAGCCTGCTGCTGCGTTGAGGACCGTGCAAGGTGTGACGTGTTTGAAAACCATCTCTCGAGTGCAGTAGCCAGGGTGCAGTGCGAGATCCCAGGGGATCTCTTAGAAGATGCAGCTCTGCCTGTTACTGTTCAGACTTTATGCAATCTCTCTTTTCTCCCCATACAGGGTCCTCCTGGTCAGCTTGGCACACCAGGTCTGAGAGGAGAGCAGGGAGTTCCTGGGCCCAGGGTAAATCTTTCTGCTGCTTCTCAGTCAGCAACCAAAAGCTACTCAGCAAGAAAATCTCGCGGAGCCTAACTAAGATGCAGTCAATGTATCTTCCCATTTCCCTATCTAGGGCTCCAACCGTTGTTTCGCTCTCCCTTAATAACACACACTTTCAATACGATTCTCCTCTCAACTTGTGTTAAAGGTTTCTTGACTGAGAGTGACAGAAAAGAGGGAATCAAAAGCAGCCACAAAGGGGTCAGGACTTGAGGATTTAACCCATTATGGCTTGTGATGTTTCAAAATCAATTAACATCACTCAGTGGCCGGCGGGGCATTTTCAGTGGCACTTCAGCCTTTCAGGCCACAGCACAACCATCTCGCATGCTTACTGGGGGCCCTCCCTGCAGTTCTCTCTCCTGCCTTTTATCCCAGCAAGACTTGTGACCGTAAAGCCAGACATATCTTGCCTTTCTCCCTACCACCTATCTCCTGAACAGGACTTTGCTTCTCCTACTTCCACCTTTCCTGGGGGCGGGGGTTTCACTAGGGACAATATAGGTTGCTACTAACATTCACGTTGAACTGACTGGCTCCTTCAGTTCTTCCTAACTGGGAATTCAAGTTCTGGATTTCCTAAGGTGCTTTGAGAGGCACCAGCTTTAGCTGTTAATAAAGGACTGCCACCTCTCAAGTCCTCTCGTTTCCAGGCAGCCGGTTTTATTGACATGTTGCAAATATGACTCCCTCTGTTTCTGTTCCAGGGTGGTGGAGGCCCACTGGGAACACCAGGAGAGCGGGGCAGGATTGGTCCCCTGGGAAGAAAGGTACGTCTTGATGAGCACAGGGCATCCCTGGCTAAAATAGTAATGAAAAGCTGGTGGATAGGTATGAGCTTCAAAAACATAATGGAAATGACCATTTTGGAGCAAAATCAACTCATCTTCACTGGCTTGCGTAGTGTGGCCTAAAGCAACCCTAAACAGCAAGGCTGTTTCATTAGGGTCTCATTTCTTTGACCAGAGAGAGAAATGTCGTTGAGCGAGAGCGACTGTGAGATCCCGAAGTAATTTTCCACGGCAAATTCTCAGCTGGTGTCCACATGGGAAGGTGGTCAGGCTGGTCCTTTCTAGACCACCCATGTGGTTTTCTCTCTCCAGATACGCACACACTGCGTCATTTCCATGGCTGCTCCACTGCTGATTTGCATAGGCAACCCTCCCAGGGCTCGGGAGCTTTTATCTTTTGAGTGCTTATAAAAGGCAAACACTAACAGTATCATCATTTGGGTAGGATTTCCTGGTGTGCTATGCCACATCGTTCAGCTTTCTTGAAATCACTGGGCCTGTCTAAAGAATAAGCACTTTTATAGCTGTATATGCCAGGTCATGCCTTTCCGCTTGTAAGGACCACTGCAAGCTGGTTTTATTTAAAGAAACCATTGCTTATGGGGTGGGAAAGGCTTGGACTCCCCTGCAGTTTCATCATATGCTTTAATGGATGTTTTCTTCAGGGTGAACCTGGAAACCCTGGACCCAGAGGGCCAAATGGGCAGCAGGGACCCCGAGGAGAGATGGTAAGTATGGCCATGCATGCAAACCTTTAGGGATGCCGGACTAAACCCTCTCCTAGGGCAAATGGGCTGCAGCCCTCCACAGCAGAAAGTTTAGCTCCCCTATGGACTTTGCATCTCATATAGTATAATATAAGAGAGGGAAGTGGGTCAGACACGACTATTAAGTGTACATCTGTCATTAGGCTGAACTGGGGAGTCATGTCCCAGCCTGTTCCCCATAGCTGACTTCTGCCTGGATTCTACACATTGTGTGTACAAGCTAAGTAGGTTTTAATTTGATCTGTAGCTTTAGTACTGATTTTTTTTCTGCTTCTTTCTAACATAAATCTCATCTAGAAAAGGACTTCTCAAGGGCCTCTAGCATCAATGGGTTCTTGTTATTGACATCCCTGAGCATTGGATCTGTGATGTTTAAGCTATTCATGCAGGACAACACATTAATTCCCTTGGCTTTCCCATTTTAGGGTGATGATGGACGAGATGGAATTGGTGGGCCTGGTCCTACAGGCAGAAAGGTACGCACATCCTTCTAACAATAGCCCTTATTGGGCTTTACAAACCGAGGACAAGGAACTAACAGAGGTCACCACGCACAGGGGCACATAGCCCAGGTAAAGTCAGAGAGTCTCCATATAGCCACAGAAATCAGCGCTAAGTGTAACCTGGTGGAAAAATCAGGCAAGACTCTTCAAACTCTTCCTTTCTGCTTTTGTCTTGGTTTTACCAGCATATATTAGCTTCAGGGAGGAAGCTTTTAGTAACTTTTAGCCAGAAAGCCTCATGCATATCTGTGGAACTGTAAAAATAATAAGCCAGCCTCTCTGACAGCTCCTCTACAGTTGATATTAGCTTTAGAGACCTTAAAAATAGTGACTGTTTCCATTGATCATACGTGGAACAACACTGTAAATTGAACTTTAAGTCTCTCTCGCTTTTCTCTCCATCATTTAATACCTTAAATTGTTGCAAATTTGTTTGTAGAACCAGGATTATTTTCTAAAACTCTTGATTCAAATAAACTCTTATGTTGTTTCAGGGCGAACGAGGCTTCATAGGCTACCCAGGCCCCAAGGTACGGCGCAGCCAACTTACTATACATTCCTTTTCCAAGCAACATAGCAGTTCCCTGGCGTCCTGTGCAGATCTAGAGCTACTGTTTGTGTTTTTTTCCTAACCTCAGGGTTCACCTGGTGACCGTGGTGGTGTTGGAGGCCCTGGCCCTAAAGGAAACAGAGGCCGCAGAGTAAGTCTGACCATGACATGATTTCTCCCAGTAGGCCCTTGCGCATGAGCAGTTGGAAAGATGAGCACATCTTTTCCCCCAAGTGCTGACCCATGCTCCTAGGAGTCCTCCTACAGGCATGCATGGATAGAAGCCTCCTAGAGTAAGGCGGCATTTTTATTGAACAAAAACGTAAGCCACTGTGAAAGGCCCTGCTGACCCTGCTTCAGAAACGTACTTTGCCATGCTGCCTTCTGGGGAAGCTCACTGCCCATCAGACTTTCCTTCCTCCCTGACCTCTGCTTCTAGGTTGCTTAGTCATCTAGACGGTGAATTGGAGGACTTCCCTGCTCTCTTTCTAGGGAAATGCAGGAGACCCTGGGACACCCGGTCAGAAAGGAGAGGTTGGATATCCTGGACCGTCTGTAAGTGTTCCCTGCATGAACGGCTGAATGCACTTCTGGCTTCCCCCCCTGTTTCTGCCCCAGAAAACCTCCTGATCGACCTCTCTGAGAGACCTGGGGGCTCCCTAAGGGTACCAGGGATTGAAAAATAACGCCCACGTCCATCTCCTCCCATCCTGAAGCTGGGCAAATTCGTCTTCTCTTGTCTTGGATGTGTCTCTCTAAATTCCTAACTCACTAGCATCGCCAATAAATATTCACCAGTGCTCAAACTGCAGTGCACAGCAGAAGGAAAAAGTCAGGAGACAGGCATTTTTCAGGCACTAGGATTTCCTAGTGGTCACATGCTGCTTAAAAGCACCTTATAGGAAGTTCTCAGTTCTTTATCAGTTACGTCCCCTCTCAGGAAATGCCTGACCAGATCTGACTGCTTCCCTAGCACAGAGCAACATGGAAAGACCAACATTATTTGGCTTACTTTTAGACAGGAACTCAAACTAGAGCGCTATAAATGGTGGTCCCCTTTTGGCTTTGGCCTCTGTTAGGTTTCCTCCACATCTTTCCACTGCAGAAGGTGTTGTGTTATCAGGGCAGTCATCAAATGGGCTTTTTGCCCCCTCTGTAAGTGGGAGCAGGAGGGGAGGAGTTATGCCTTCTTGGCCTGGGTCACTCAGGAGTCCTCATCCATCTGAAAGCAGAGCTGACAGCAGCGGGAGCATTCAAGGCCAAGGAGTCTGTCGGATCTGCTCGTTTTCCCTATGCTCGTCCCACGTGGGACATTTCCTTTGCAGCATTCGATCCCTTGGAAACCTGCCAACCACAACAGCTAAATCCCACCCTGCAGCATCACGAGGACATATTGACATCTCCTACAGAATAATGTAGGAGATGCTGCCAACTCCTTAGCTGCAGGGACCCTTGGCAAGAGATGGAACTTGTGTGGCTACTTTTTTTTTTTTTAAACAACCAGAGGTCACTAATCTGCTCAAAACGCTAGTGCTCCTTGAGCTCCTTTCAGCAGGCCTGAAAGCGCACGTGTCGTTCCTCTGACCCACTTTGGGGTTTTATTTTGTCCCTTTCCTCTAGGAGCAGCCACTGGGTGCCCACGTAAAGCAAGAATAGAGCCAGAGGGAGACAAGAGGGTTTGGGGCAAGGCCACAAAATGGGAAAGGGTGGGGAAAGCACCAAATGTGTCTGCTGTACTCCCAGGAACTTCCCATTCCTGCCCTGCTTGGAAGAAGGAATAAAGCCAGGAAACAATAGGCTTTGTTCAGCAGAGCACACGCTTCGCCAGTTGACCAGCTGGGCCTTGCTGACACTTGAAATTCAGTCAGGATTTATCCCAGTTGTAGGTGACATGGTGCTCCTCCCGGAGATTGTGTGTCACCTCCCACAAAGTTGTAAGGATGGAGGGTCAGGGAGAAAACTACTGTCCCACCCCAGTCTGCAGCCCTTATCTGGGCCTATGCTTAACACCCCAAAAGCGTCCCTGTGCCTGCAGCCATCGTAAAGTGGGTATGAAATCCCCCAGGTAGTTATGGCATTTACAACGCACCGACCCTCCACCTAGGAATGAATCTCAGCTCACGGCCCACGTGGGGAGAAAAACAGTTGTGGCAATGAGGATCTGGCTTGATATGTCATGTAGCAAGGCCAATGAGGCAAAAAAACAAATGTTTCTTACCTGTTCCTGGAAATAAAGCTGGAAAAAAGCCAGGTTTCCCCTTTACTTGTGCATGATCCTTTGTTAAACAGTAATTCCAAATGGCCTCATGGGACACCCTTAAAAGACACATTGCACTCAATCAATTTCATTTTGTTTTTTAAACAGGGACTTAAAGGTGATAAAGGAGACTCCAGAGATGTAAGTGTGGCATCATTTCTCCCTTGCTGTTTCTTAATATTCTTCTGTTTACCATGTCACAGATCTTTTCCCCTTTTTCTCTCTTTTTTCTTTTTTTAAAGCAATGCGCCCTTGTCCGGAACATCAAAGACAAATGCCGTGAGTACACCAGTGCTTTGCTAATTCTCTGTCCCTCACCTTGTCTGTTAGTCATGTTATATGAATTTCATTGACTGAATTGCTTTTTTCTCTGATCTTTTTCACAGCTTGTTGCTATGGTAAGTCACCTTCAGTCCTTTAAATCCCATTATAACTATGTCTTTGGGGGCCAGATTCTCACCGAGTCAGTAAATCAGCTCATGCGATTCTGTGGCAGCATGGATGATTTACACTAGCTGAGAACCTGGTCCTTGCACACTAATGAAAACATCTGGCACTAATTGCTCCTAACATACGTTTCTGGCAGGTCCCAAGGAGTGCCCCGTCTTCCCAACTGAGCTGGCGTTTGCTATCGACACCTCCTCAGGCGTCGGGAGGGAAGTTATCAACAGGATGAAGCAAACCGTGCTCAGAGTGGTTAACAACTTAACCATTGCCGAGAGCAACTGTCCCCGGGGTGCCCGGGTGGCACTGGTCACCTACAACAACGAGGTCACCACCGAGATCCGCTTCGCTGATGCCAGGAAGAAATCAAGCCTCCTCCAGCAGATTCAAAACTTCCAAGCAACCCTGACCACAAAACCCCGCAGCCTGGAGACTGCCATGTCCTTCGTGGCCAGGAATACCTTCAAGCGTGCCCGAAGCGGGTTCCTTATGAGGAAGGTGGCTGTATTTTTCAGCAACGGGGACACGAGAGCCTCCCCGCAGCTCAATGAGGCAGTGCTGAAACTCTATGATGCCGGGGTCATGCCTGTGTTCCTCACCAGCAGACAGGACCAGGCTCTCATCAGAGCTCTGGAGGTCAGTATCATTCACTCTTACTCTCTTTTATTTGTGACCTTCTTACTCTCTTTTATTTGTGACCTCAATCCAGTTTGACTGGGAAGATCAATGGCATACTTTTGTTGGCTTTTATAGGCCCCGGATCAAGCCCTTTCAAGCACTTAATGCTAAGAAAGTATTTCAGGGCAAACTTGTCCCAACTTGTCTGTTAGGAGAGACTTCCACAATGTAGCATGGGATGCTGCAAAACACTAATCATCTCATGATGTTGTGATGAGTCATTTGCATCCTGGACCATGGCTGTAGCGTGCCAGGTGCAGGATGAAACAGAAGTAAAAACCGTCCCCACAGTGAGAAAGATATGACTAGGACAGTAAGGCAACAGGTGAGAAAGTAAAAGTACTGTAGCTTTCTTGGTAGAGGGAGAACAGAGTGCTGGGAAGAGAATCTCTTAGACTTAACCACAAGATTGCCCTCCCTTACCTGGAGCTGAAAATAGCAGAAGACGCAACTACTAATGCCATGTTTTTTTGTTTGCATCTAACCCAGATCAACAACACGGCAGTTGGACATGCGATCGTTCTTCCAACCAGCGGCAATCAGCTGAATGAAACTATCAGGAGACTCTTGACTTGTCACATTTGTCTGGGTAAAGCATACAGTTTCCCCTCTAGACTGTGCCAAATCCTACTGGTTGCGCAGCAGTCAGTTGTCAGCAACGCAGAAGGGAAGCCCAGTTGGGATTCAGCCCTTTTGCTGCTGAAGACAAGGGATTCATACTCTCAGGTTGAGCAGAAAACATTGGCATTGTGAATGAGGCTCACTGCTTAGCATGGGCGTTCTCCACTTTCTATAAGGAGAAGCTCCTTTTTTGGCCTGTTCCCATTATGACAACCCAAACACCAATGGCTAAGCATTGTAAAATATGGCCTTCTGCCATTTATGACAGAGAGCTTCAGGGATCTCTTTGGACAAAAGAGTGCATGAGAAATACTGAATGCATAACTAAACATGCTTTGGGATTAAATGACTTTTGTATCAAGTAACAAACTGGTGAATGTCCGTGGCTTGGTAGTATTTTATATGACACAAGGGATTTTAACAGGGACAAGGGATGATCATCTTCAGTTCATCCAAATGAAATCTTCTGTATTTCTTCCCTAGATGTGTGTGACCCTGACCCCATCTGTGGCTTTGGTATTCAGAGACCTGTGTTCAGAGACAGAAGGGCAGCCCCAACAGATGTAGACACTGACATAGCCTTCATCATGGATAGCTCAGAGTCTACAACCCCTCTGCAGTTCAGTGAGATGAAGAAATACATTTCCCACCTTGTAAGTAACCTGGAAATCAGCTCTGATCCAAAAGCATCTCAGCACCATGCAAGAGTTGCAGTTCTCCAGCAAGCTCCTTATGAATATGAAACCAATTCAAGCTTCTCACCAGTAAAAACGGAGTTTTCACTAACTGATTATGGATCCAAAGAGAAGATCATTAATTACCTGCACAATCAAATGACCCAGCTCTATGGCACAAGGGCTATGGGAAGTGCAATTGAACACACAATGGCTCATATTTTTGAAGCTGCACCAAACCCTCGGGATCTAAAAGTCATAGTTCTGATGATGACTGGAAAAGTGAAAAAACAGGAACTCGAGTACCTGCAAAGGGTTGTTATCGACGCCAAATGCAAAGGCTATTTCTTTGTTGTCTTGGGAATTGGCAGGAAGGTGAATGCCAAGAACATCTACAGCCTAGCCAGCGAGCCTAACGATGTGTTCTTCAAGTTGGTTGATAAACCAGGAGAGCTGCATGAAGAGCCCTTACTACGCTTTGGGAGACTGCTGCCATCTTTTATCAGAAGTAAGTATAACATCCCTCAGCCAAAGTACTGTGAAAAGGGCAACACGTGACATCAGTGTGGTTAATCTGCCAGGTTTGGTCTATCTGACTGCTTGCTGGGTGGGCTCTGGCCTGATCACCTCTTTTGGCCAGCGGGTCCCACTGAAGTGGTCCTTTTGTCCAGTCTCTTTATAAGATCTGAACTGTTTCGTCTATTTTGTTACTTCTCATATGTCTGTCTAGTCGAATCTGTCTGTTTCTTTGGTTTCCCTGGCCCGTCCTTTGCTAGCCTTTTAGTCTGTTGGTCCATCAAGTAGATTTTGCACCTCTATCCAGTTTGTCTCTGTGGTCCCACCGGCGTGACATGATCTGATCCAATGCGGCCAGCTGGTCAGTTCTGCTACGTGCAAGAGGTTGCATCCCATTGGGTCTGGTTCTGCCAGGTCACTTGGCCTTCTGCAACGCAACAGCCAGGCTAGCGCTGACCCAGGGCTCCCTGAATACCCACTAAATCTTCCTTCCTAACTTCAGCATAAACATCATGTCTAGCAGACACTTGCCCTGCTCAGATGGAGATCTGGAGTTACTGCATTCAGATCTATGAACCAGATGAAACAGGAGTCTTTGTTCAGAGATAAATAACGTTGCTATGTTTGGGATGTGCAGACCGCACCCTGAAAATCCATACCTCAGCTTAGCTAGAGATCCCAAGCCAGATCTCCAGCTAGAGCCAGTTGTCAGAGATGCTAAACAGATCAGGCCAGCAGAGACAAGAAATGGGCCCTTACTAGGAAAACTAGCTTTATCCAAAAAAAAGTCCTGAAACTCAATCCACTAGGCTAACAAAGCACAGGTTTGGGAATGTCTTCCAGTAGAAGAGGAAGCAAATATCTGCGCATCTTTCCCTGTAAATAAATGTTTAGGTTCCCTCAGTTAGTTTTTTTTTTTCCCCCCCCTCCATTTACTGCTTACAGGAGTCCGGGAAACTTCTAACTGTTGTAACCACACAGTCAATATTTTTTTTCCAAGTGCTTTGTTATAAGGATGCTGTTTACCTGTGACAGACTAAGTTGTATACCCCTTGCAGTGGTTACTGCTCTCGTGTTTATACATTGGAATAACAAATCTACCAGCCTTGGATGCTGCAGTAACCACATCAAATTTCAAGAGACATTACACAGCCTTTAACAGAGCAAGCCAAGAGAGAAGAATGTTTTTTACTAAGAAGGAATATATGTAATGCAGTGTTGATAAGTAACTGCCATCCTCAAAGGCAGTGTTTAATGCCAGGCTCTCTTTGTCTCCAGGTGACTTTGCTTTCTACCTATCTCCAGAGATAAGGAAGCAGTGTGAGTGGTTCCAGGGTGATCAGCTAGCCAAGAACCTCAGTCACCCTGGGCACAAAGCAGTGTAAGTACCCGTTTGTCTGCAGGAGAAGGAGCTTTGCTGACATTTACCTGGGGCAGAAGCACTCATTTCTCAACTTCTGTTTGGAAAAAAAAGGAAAAAGCAGCTTCAGTGATAATCGGGATTATCAGTCTGTTACTGATTTCTTTAGTGTAGAATCAACAAATCTCTCTACTAGAGAAAGATAGAGAAGTACACACATAATTTAAAATTTGTGTTTAGTTTCATATTTATATATGTATTAAGGGTATGAAGGAAGCACATGCTACTGTCATCACTGAGGTTAAGAATTCCAGAACTGACTAATAATTCGGGGGTTTCCACCGAAAGCACCAAGACTTTTGTCTTCAGATGCAGGACCTATCATACAATTTATCCTACTATTTTATGAACAGATACGTGGCGCCCGACGTGACTATAAGCAGAACTGCAAGTACCAGCACCCCAGTAACTGCCAGCGTCAAGCCTGTTGCAAATACCAGCACCCGCACCAAAACCACCACCGCTGCAAGCACCACTGCCCAGACCAAAGCCCCAGCCCGGACCCCAGCGAGCACCACGGCCCAGGCGAACGCCACTGTACAGGCCACAGCAAGCACCGTGGTCCAGACCAAAGTCTCCAGCCGGGCCACGACAAACACCACCACAGGCAGTAGGAAAAGACACGCTGGTACGTGAAAAGCCCATTCGCTTTCAATGTTTTCACTGTAGCTTAGCGAAATTTTTCTATTTATGGTGATTCATACAATGAGGTTGTTCGAATTCTCAGTCGGTTAGAATAATAGTTGCGGTTTGTTCACCACTTAATCAGCGTTAGAAACCTCTTTGGGAACGATGAACTTCTTTCACATGAGCAAAGTTAGTGTAAAAGAGCTTTCCCATGTGCTCTTGCAAGGGGGTGCAAGCGTCTCTGCACTAGATGAAACAAAGAAAGAACGTGTCAAAGCGCTGGGACGCTAAACCAGTCAATGAACATGTCTCCATATAAATGGGGCAATCAGCTTTTGCAAGGGTCTATGCTTTCATCAGCTTGCAAGGAATAAACATTTCTGGACATTTCTTGTTCCCCTGCTGCTTCCAATAAATGCTTCTGAAGGCCTCATCCAATACTCTGCCATAGCCTTGTCCAGAGCAGCAAAACTTTTCGCTAATCGTTTCTTTCACCTGTCTAAGGTTATGCCAGCTCTTAAGCAGGTTTTGCTTTAAGATCTTCATCAGTATAGTGAGTCCTTCTTACCTTAGGGCAGACATCTGAGCAGACATGTTTGCAGTTGCTGGGAATTGTATGTGTACTGTAAAAGGTTTGCTTTGATTTGCCTTCTGACTCTTTCTAGCTCACAGCAGAGTATTAAGAAAAAAATCACTTGGTGCTGGGTACCCGAGATGCCCAAAGTCACTGGCCACCTCTGCACAACTTAGTTTTCATGTTCTACAGCTGGTTGCAGACAAATTCAGTCTCTGTGGCCTGGAAAACAGCACCTTCAGCACTAAGCCACCTTTTCCTTGAGACCTTTCCTCTGAGGTCCTCACTTAGTGTTTCTTTTGCTTTTGAATTGCAGCAAAGACAAATGACATCCAGATCGCAGATATCACTGAAAACAGTGCCAAGTTGCGCTGGGTCAGCCCGGAGCCTTCAAACTCTTATATTTTTGATATCACCATCACCTTAGCACATGACCACTCTCTAGTCCTGAAGCAAAACCTAACTGGCACTGAGTGCATCATCGGAGGCCTCAGGAGCGGACAGAAATACCTTGTAGTTATTACTGGCTACCAGAAATCCCAGCCCAGAGTGACCTACACAGGAACATTCAGCACAAGTAAGTGTCCACTGGAGAAAACAAATATTTATTTTTCAATGTAAGGTGTTGGACAGAAAAAAAAATGGAAAAACTGTTAGTGATGGTAAATCCATTGTTAACAGTGATCCAGGCCCTGGCAACGCTCAGTTGTGTCCCTGTACCTTTTACATCTTACAGCCCAGCAGCAGGACCCAGTTGTGAAACAATGAGAATGTGTTGCTTTGGTAAACACAAGTTGACACTCCAGTGGTCTTAAATCAACACATACTGTGGTAGAATTAAAGCCAATCCCAGAGGGGTATTTGTCTCATTGTGCGTGCAGAAGGCTTTACACAATGTGTCTTGGTGGGGTCCAGCCAGCATTGCTGCAATTAATAATGAGTCAAATTGGTTTAACATAGAATAAACTCAGCCCAGCCCAATTGCAAAACAAGCAAGATAAGCTGTTTTTCAGATGGCAATTTCCATAGCCACCTATCTGCTTTGCATAACATGTTATCCAGCAAAAACATACAGAAGGGATTAAATGGCAAGTTTAATCCTTTGGGAGCTCACATGTGCAGCTCACCAAGCCCTTTGGCATAGCCAAAAGTTGCTGTATAAGACAAAGCCAATATTTTTATAGTTTTGCATAGGTGGTGTGGAAAAGCTTGTGCTGGTCCTGCCAGTGCTGTGTTTGGCTCATTCTGGCACTTTAGAGCCTCTTCTAATGCTTGCAGGGAGTCTTTCCATTGACTTCAGTGGGTTTGGATCAAGCTTGAAGTCTCTTACCTTCATGAGCAATAAATGTGCCCACAAAAATGTTGAGAAAAGACACCAATGTGTAGAAGTAACATTTGCATGCCCTGACTTGAAGCCCATGATGCCAAGAGAAATTGCATTTCCTATGGAGTAAATTTAGAAAGGGAACAAACTGTGCTAAAGCCACCTATACCCACAAGCTGCTACCTGGACCACTGAGTTGCACTGTCACCCATCACGCAAGCCACACATGACACTTCCCCCACCACAGAAGCAAATTCAACTGTTCCTGTGGCTCTATCCCTCTCCTGCCTTGCAGCCCCATGGAAGATGAAACACAGTTTGCCTTGGGAAGGGGCGACATGCAATATGATGCAATCTTGCAGAGCATGATGCAATATGAACTGCATTCTCCTTCCTATCTCAAGGGATTTCTTCCACCAGGGAAGTCCTCAGCCACATAGTTCCCATAGGTTTGTGAGGCCCTTATGGGAGGAGAGTGGTCAGAGCATCTCTAAAGGCAAAGGCCTTCATGCAACACCTGGAGAACCCCTGAAGGTTAAGGGGTGGGGGGTGGGGGAGAGAGAAGACTAGATCTATCATGATCTCTTTGTTCTCCTGGAGAATGTAATTTTTTTTTTCTACAATTTCTGTCCTCTATGGCCAGAGGAGCAAATATAAGTTTGTGCTACAGAGGGTTCATGGCCACTCCGCCACAGTCACTGCCCAGTTGCATACTGTGCAGTGAGCAAGAGGTAATTTGAAGCAGCTCTTTATGCAGGGGACTGGGAGAAGCTCCTTTGGAGTCACCACTGAAGGAAGAGTATGACCGTGCAATGGAGCGGTCTCTTGGAGAGAGTAACATGAATCTGTCCCAGCACTGCTGGGCAGTCATGTATTACTCATGGTGTCAGCTGCATCCAATAAACACTTCTGAAACATATGTACTAGGATAAACAGATCCAGGGCTGATTCTTACAACCAGTGTGTGTCTCATGTTCCCCTTGCTAGAATGGGGGCCAGCAATTTTGTTTACTTCTACGCCTTGGCTATTCGAAGCCACCTCCTCCGCTTCTGCCCGAGGCGATGCTCTGGCTGCAGACTGGCTGCCTGAGGGTGGTGGAGCTCTCCCAGGGCTTTGCTGCAGGACCCTTTTCCCTTTGGCTGACCTCTCTTTCTGCTCCCCCAGAGACCCCGCCACAGTCCAAGATAGCCCTGGCCAACATGATGCTGAACACTGAGCCGCTGGAAGGGCCTGAAAGTGGTGAGTAGCAGCGCCAGCGGGAGCACCGGAACAGGGGACTCTGCCAGACCCTACCTGCACATATGCCTCACAGGCAGGATTCCCACTGGGAGCCTGGCCACTTGCACCAGCCTTCCTATTGCCCACTTCACAAGCCCAGAGCAGGAAGAGCCCCACTAAGATCAGAGAAGCTGTGACAACACATCCTTTCACTTTGCAGAGCCTCCTACCTTTGCAGGGCTTATGGGGTCTACGCCCTGTGCCTGATCCAGAGCTCTCTGAAGTCACTGTGAGCTTCACAGGGGAACCTGGAATGGGTCCTGTTTCCATCACTGGAAAGGGTTGAGGTAGGGCCCAAACACATGCTGCTCTCCAAGCCTCTCCCACCAGACACACTCTTACACTCTATAGCATCCCTAGCTGACCTAGATGTAGATATAGCTGAGCATCACCTGATGCTTCTTTGCTCAATCTCTGCTGATTTGGGACAGAGAATGGGTCTTGGTTTAACACAGAGCTCTAATCAAGGGTGTGTCCAACAGTAAAAGGAGAGCAGGGGATCGATCCAGTGTCGAACAGGGGAGTACAACTAAATTGTAGTCTCTCTCCAGTATAAGCCCAGCTACCCTTCCCTTTTTTCTCTGCATCAATGGCTTATCATAATAAAACGTTAACGAGCAAGCTGTCAGATCCTACTCTATCATTCATCACGTTAACCTGTTTTAGTAACCCATAATCTTTGCAGCTGTTAATACCTCATCTCATCGCTTTCATTGATGTCAAGCTCATTATATCAACACTATTATATTCAATCATATTGTAAGTGCCAGGCTGTAACCCTTCTTCCACAAATGTGGAAGGGCCCCCAGCCTTCATAAATCAGCACAGTCCTGTTGCTGGCACAGGCTATGGATCTGGCATACCATCCTTGTCCTCCAAACAGTCACTCTTCTGGGGGTTTCTTAAGCCCGTTTGGTCCCACCATAGCTCATTTTCTTTGTAAGGAGATTCAATAATGTGGAGAGATGGTGGTGAAGTGTGCTGAACAAAGGTAAGAGTTTGAGAGCTGCCGCCCGGGCCTGGACGTTCATGTTGAACAGGAAGAGTGGGGAGCTCAGGCCAGGCTGCCTCCAGCCTCCTGAGGACACCGGTGGGGTTGGCTGCTGTTGAGGGGCCACAGGGCTGGCTCCAGGGAAGAAACATTTCATCTGTCTTGTTGCATGTCCCATCATCACTGTGATGCTCTGAACCATTCCTGTCTTCTGCATTTGCAACATCCCACCCTGTCCGTGTTTCCACTCATGCTGTCTCGTCACTGGCATAGATTTCTTCTCCTCTGCCACCACCTGGATTGTCTCCCAAGGTGAAAACCACCCCGTTGGCTTTGTTTAACCCATCAGCCATTTGGAAACAAGCGGTATAGCGTTGTGCAGGTCTTTCTGCCTGAGCGGAAGATGGACGCAATGTGCGCTTTGCAGGCTAAAAGGAACAAAGCTGCACTGAAGTCCTTCAGCTACCACAAGTACATTGAACTTAAGGTTTAAAAGCAAATGCAGACATTTACATCTCAGCTCCTAGAAGTGGGCTGGGTCTTGTGACCCATTTACTGCGAGTGTCTCTGCCCAAGGATTTACGGTAGCTGGCAATCTGGGGAAAACGTTGCCTGAAGGCCTCCAAGGATGGCACCACTCATCTGGAGTCCTTCAACAGGCCAAAGACATTAACCAGAGCAGGGGATTTGGAGGGAGTTGTTTAACTGAGTCTTCTCCAGTCCTCTGTGTGAAGGGTCTGGCTTAGGAGAGGTCCGCACATAAATCTTCCCACATGCCTCCAAGGAAGCCCCATATTCTGCAGTCCTTATATAGGCAAAGCTGCTGCTAGCACAGGCGGCCTTTCTTTGCTAATAAAAACACTGGGATTTGATCTTAAGTTATCACTTCTGGGCAGGAAAGGAACATATGCTTAAATCCTCGTTAAGGCATTTAAAATCTACCAGGTGTGGCTTGCTTTAAAACTAAAAGAAACACATTTAAAAATTAAAGTTCATGCCAAGACAAATAGCTTTGAAAATTGACGGGGTAATTGTCTGAGGGCCTGATCCAGTGCGCATTGGCTGGGAGTAAAAGGCTCCTGCTGCTTTGGCTCAGGGGCTTCGGGTTTGGAGAAGTGATAAAATCAAGAGAGGGGAGAGGAAAGCCGGAGGCTGGGGGAAAGCTTGTGCTTAGAAATACAAGGAAACAGAATCACAGAGATGTGACCCAAGTCACCTGCAAAGGCTCGATCCAGCCCCCTTTGGTTCCCAACGTTTCTGAATGCTTTTTTTTTTCCTTTTGTTTTGTTTTGCTGAATCTCTTTGCTTTTTGAGCTTGTAACCCTTTCAGAATCATTTAACCTTTGCACATTTTGCAACGCAGATTTGCCAGACCCTTGCTTGCTGGACTATGACATGGGCATGCAGTGCAAGGACTATCAGGTTGTGTGGTTCTTTGACTACAAAAACAAGATCTGCAGCCAGGTTTGGTATGGTGGCTGTGGTGGTAATGCCAATAGATTTGAGACTGAAGCCGAATGCATTAGCAAATGCTTGAAACCATGTAAGTACCAAGTGGGGGTTAATCCTTTTGCATTTTATTGTTCTGTCAAACAATGTTTGAATCAGAGAGAAAGGATAGTTTAAAAACCAAACCCACACAATTTTTCCTCCAACAGCAGCTGAGAAAGCAATGCAGCCGCCACCCCTTGAGAAAAGATTATCATCAGGTAAAATAACAACAAAAAAAAAAATCACAGAACAAAGCACATCCATGATTTCACCTAGACCATTTCACAGCATGCAGCTGCTCTCCCCAAGCTTGGCCGATACAAGATCACCAGTACTGTAGAGCTGGTTTTCTTTTGCTCCTTGACATGGCTGTGTCCTGTCATCCTCTTTGCATGAGCACGTCGACTGCATGTCTCACGCTGGAGATGCCACGCTTGCATGACCCGAGCGCAAACCATAGCTCATGGCAAAACCACGCGCTGGACTTCGCAAGAAGCATACGGTAACTGAACTCACGCGCGGTCCCAAAGTAATTCACGTTATCCGTGTTGCCACTCAGCAGTGAGCCTTTTGCTGAGACACAAAGAATAGCAAACGTTACACCATCTGTTTACCAAAATCTCTTATGAAAAATTACTCCATGTGGCCTGGGTCTCAAATACAGATGTCTGCCTTTTGCACCAAAAAATAAAAATCAAGGATGAGGAAGGAGCCCATACAAAAACTGCAATGAACTCTCCCCAAGGAATTTCTGAGATTAGGGGATATAGTTTGCAAACCTCCTAGGTCTTCCCGACCTGGGAAGAAAGCAGAGACTTGGAATCAGCTGAGCTGGTCAAACAGGGACGGGTTCAGGACAGGAACCCAGTCGCGGCAGGGTCTTGCTATCCCAGTAACCTTGTAATGCTATTTCAGGGCCCCTTCCCAGAGAAAGGAAGGAAACCTAAGAGGACGGGTACCTAACGACAAGGCTTTTACGCTGAGAGTGGCATGAAAGTGTTTGAAAAGGCAAATGAAAGGCCCCCCCCCCAGCATTTTATTTTCTAAGGCGTTTCTGTAGGCTTCTGAAATCAGACTCAGCAATTTTTGCCGCTGGCAGTTCTGCAACACTCGTCCAGCTGCAGATATCGCAGTAGAAATATGCAGGCAAGCTGGGATAAGGCCACAGTGAGACCCAGAAATGCCTAGAAGGGCAGACGCTTATAAAAAGAGATTGTAAGGTGCTTCTGTGCTGGAAATAGGCATCACGGGCAAAGATCCTTTGGTTGAAACTTGAGGACTTTCAGCCAGAGGAAGCATATGGTTTGTGCAGAAACCTATGGCTTCAGTTTAGCCAGGGATTTTATCTTTACTTCCAGTTTGGCCAATGGTTTCAGCTCCCGATTAAACACGTCCTGGAGCATCGTTGGTGTAGAAACTGAAAGTGTCTCTTTACAGAGGAGGGAAGCCTTCCTGGCGGGTTTTTTTCCGGAGGGTACATGTTTCTGTTAGCCCGAGCCCATACACCAGCCCCTTCTGATCATCATCACATGCCTTGATGATGTTTCCAGCCACTGTTGTTCAGGCTAAATTGATATTTCATCAACTTGGCGCCATTCTGCCCCGGGCAGATAGACAAGAAAAGCAAGCGAGGGGCCCGGCAGGGATGCTCGCCTCTCTGCCCTCCCCACGAGAGTCCCTCTCTCTAGTCACCAGCTTCTTGTTTGCTGCAAAACCAGGGATTGAATTTATCATGGAAAAAGAGACACAAGAATTCGCATCCAGACTTCAAGCTCAGCTTTTAATGCTCTGGGCCGGGCTTTCGCTTCAGCCCACACCCAGTACAGGAGCCAGGTCCAATACCGAGAAATAAGTTCATCTTCCAAATCCTTTCTGGGAAGGAAACAACGCTCCAGACCCATCTCCCAGTTAAAGCCTTGTAAATTCTGCGATAACCCTTAATTATTATTATTATTATTTCTTTACCATGGCGAAATTTAATGAAAGTGCAGCTGAGGAGCCCAGCCATCTCCCCAGAATTAAACCCCCATTTCATGGTGGCCGCCCTGTCTTTTGAATCTGCCAAAGCCAGCCACAACTTAAAACACATTTTTAACTCACTAGTGCTTGCTCTCCAGTGATCCTTTGAAGTTATTAGATAAACTTTTGTTTCTTTTGTGTTTTGGCACTGCTTTTGGGGGGAGGGAGGGGCCATGCAGTAGTTTAACTGCAAAGGCACCCCTGGGAATAGTGAGCAGTAACTGGTCGAACTGGGGCAGCCACTAGATGCGGTTTGATTAAATCACATCACTCTTGCTCTGAAAGCGGAGGGTGGCGCGAACGTGAAGGGATGCAACCTGAACGCTAGGCTTCAAGTGAACGTTCAGCTAATATAACGCAGAAGCCTTCCTGAAGCCAGCACTGACCCTGGATCTGCCTCTAAAAACGGTAGCTGAATTACCCTGTGCATCAGCTGATCCAGAGTGCTAATTCCACTCTTAAAGAGAAGGAAGGGGCAAAAAACAAAAAGCATCTAGCTGTCTAGACCCTGTGCTGTGGAGAAAAATGATATTACGCCTCTCATGAGCTGAATGTTTTGTTCGCTGGCTGGATTGCCTGAAGGGCGCGCAGGCTGTGGAGTAAAGTCATTCCTGTATTTGCATCGGCTGGCTTTCAATATTTTGGAAGTCAGAAAAGAAGGGAGATGGAGTCAAAAACAATAATAATGAAAAAAAAAGGAAAAGAGCCTGCCAAAGGCCTGAAAAAGCTTTTGCCTGTGGGAGTCCAATAGCAAAGCTGAACTGAAAGGTCAATATTGATTTCAAATTCCAAGGGAAAACAGAGATTAAAAAAAAAAAAATCCTACTTCCAAAAGCTGCGTTTATGACAGAACAAAGAAAACCAACAAAGGCCAGGATATTCCTTTTAAAAATGTCTTCTCTCGGAAAGGAGATCTTAGCAGCTCCTCTTATCTAAACAGCAAATGGACTGCTAAAACAAATAGATAACTCTCCGTCACGGCTGCAGCGCAGCGCTTGGACAACTTGAGTCTGACCCGTTGCACAATGGAGTTTCTTTTAGCAAAGATCCTTTCCAACAGACTTGCTCATAGCACGGAGCGACTCCTACAAGCCAGAGAGGGGAAAAGAAGTTAAAATGCCAAGGTAGAAACAATGTCTTTTTGGCAGGCTCTGTGCAGAAGCATAGCTGTGTCAAGGTACACCCACGCGCAGAGACGCTTCGGCAAGAGCAGTCTCATAGGTCTGCGATGCTGGTCTCTGTATTTACGCCTACTCCTGGTTCTCCGTGCTCCCGGCCCGTCTTCGAGGACTTATTGTAGCATTCCTGTGCTCCGAGCAGCTGCCAGCACCAGCCGCAATTTCCTTTAAAGTAAACCTGCCACCACGACTTTTTTCTTTGCTAGGATTCGTTGCCAGACCTACTTTCTAGTCCGGGTTTCAGGGATAGACTTCTGTGCCCTTCCTCTCCTGAAAATGTTTGGAGGGTGTAATATGCCTTTTCTTTAATCAAACCTCGAAGAAACTGGCTTGCGAATGCACCTTTTATACACTCACCCTTCTTTCATATATTCAACTCGTTGATATGTTGGGACTCTTGTTTCTGGTAGGATAGAGGCCTGGTAAGATCAATCGGCCTACTGCAAACAGCGACTGACAGCTTTTTCCTATTGCCAGGTGGAGGCAGAATCACAGCAGTGCGACTATAAAATCCTTTTTGCCGGCATCAAGTGCTCGTTCTCGCAAATCCTTCATTCCCATGAGTAGTCCTAGGATCCCAGCTAGTTCAGGGACCTTCTCTGTTAGCAAAGGGCTACTTCACTTCTCAGAGCCTTGCATGATTAGAAAAGGGACTTCAGAAGGCCTTGGGACTGTTAACCATGGTTTCAGAGAGAGACGAGTCCTCTAAGTAGCTTGATTTTTGGCACCCAGGTTATAGGGCTTTACACCAGGCACGAGCCCTGGCTACAAGGGGCAAAAATCATTAGTCGTTAGATCAGGCTCAACTAACATGTGCCAACGTCAGGCAGCACGCACGGGCCGAGAGGGTGCACGTGGCGTAGGCACAGGACTCCCCACATCTGTTGCTGAACCTTCCCGCTCCTGCATTTATTTGCAGTCACAGATATCTGCCGGCTGCAAAAGGACGAGGGGACCTGCAGGAACTTCGTGCTCAAATGGTACTACGACACCGAGACCAAGAGCTGCGCCAGGTTCTGGTACGGCGGCTGCGGAGGCAACGACAACAGGTTTAACACGCAGAAAGACTGTGAAAAAGTTTGCGTTCCTGGTAAGTAGCGCGCACCCAGCTGCTGCACATCTGGAGAGGAAAGCCAGGGAATTCCCTGGCATGGGAACGCACCGTCTCCTAGCTCAAGTGGCGCAGCACCGTGATGCCCCTGTATTTATGCCAGCAGAAGTCTGGCGCATTGCTGTCGCTAGAGCAGGCTGGTTTTTGCAGGCTGGACTGGCTGCAGGAGAAGTTCCTGGCGTTTAGCTGGGTAATAGCGTCAAAAAACATAACATGGACAGGCTGGGAATTGATTACGAAGCCTTTTGGTTAAAAATTGTACTCTTGACCGTGTTTACCCACCCCTCACTGCAGCCTCGCCTGGCTGGCGTGCTGCTGTAGTCAACAAGAGCCACGCACTGGCATCAGTGTGCCGTAGGTAAGCCCGTTATCTCTGTTTGAAAAGCCAGGTTGATCTCCAGGCACACTACACTGCCTCTTCTCCTTCCAAGAAGGACTCGTTCCCCACCGCGAGGGGTAACAGATGGGTTTTCCTTGCTGTCTTCGCCAGGCAGAGCCGCCTCTTCCCACCACGACTTTTCTCCTCCTTTCATATCCCATGCTGTCGTCCATGCACAAAACAACCTCACAGGTTTTCTCTTTCTCCATCCAACCTTTGCAGGTACCATTAACCCTGGCGCTGTGACGACAATAGGAACATAGAGGCAGCAACCTGCCAACACATACCTCGGAGACAACCAGGAGCGTCGGCCGTTGCCACCTTACCCCTGTAGAAGCTAAGGGTATAGACTACCTTGCACTGTACTATTTCATGCTTTTACCTTCCAAGCAAACCTTGAAGAAAGTGTTTTGCTGCATGACCTATCAATATGGTGCTAAACTGTTTGTGGACTGAGTGCTACATGTGTCCGGGTTATATTGTATAGCTTCAACATTACAAAATATTTACCTAATTGCAGATTGTTATTGTGTCTCCACATGTCTCTAAATTACCCTTTCTTTCTGATTCCGGCAGTCTGCCTATCTAAGGCGATGTAAAAATTAGAAAAAAAAAATCATAATAATAATTTCACTGCAACTGTTACATGCTTGCTTTTATCATTTTCATAACTGAGCATAACTTTTCATGGAAAGCCTTTGTGTAAGAGAGTAGCTAATTCTGATAAACAAGCGGTTCAATTTTTCATTCTTTTGTTTTTTCCTTTTGCTGGATTAGATTTCAAACTAGATCTCTTGTATGCATTTGTACCATATGTGGCCAACCAAACTAGCAAGGAAAAGGAAGCAAGGTTTCTGAATGCAAATGCACTGCTGGGACCAAGGCCTCAGTTAAAGAATTTTTAAATTGTGGTGTAGAATGTCTCTGGCATTCTTCTAATGTTGTATGTTTTATAAAATACAAAGCAAAGCAATTTTGGGGGGTGGGTGGGCGGAATGGGAATTTTATTTTTATTGTGGATTTTGTTTCAGGAAGTCTATACAAAGAACTTTTAAATAAAGTCTAATGGAGGTTTTGAGAAACTCGTGCTCTTGTCCCCCTCTTTTTAAAAAAAAAACACGGGTATTCCTGTCCTTATGTGAGCACACCCAGGGGAGCTAAAACTCACAGAAACAATGTACTGGGACTTTGCCAGGCACATTGCCTTGCCCCTCCAAAAAAAAAAAAAAAAAAAACCCACCAAAGTACCGAGCACACGAACACAAGCAGCCCAGGAATGTCGATGAGGCAAATCAGCAACTAATGGCGCCTACTGCCTTGGAAAATGGGATTCTCCAAAACCAGCAAGGTCATTCAGGGGGAGTCCAGAAAACATCCCAGCACACACAATCATTTCCACAGGGGCAAGAGGAGCAAGGCAGGGTTCAACCACGGCGTTAAGCACCTCCCTGCTGCTCCTGGTCTAGAGGGCTTTACTCAGCACGGGTGAAGGTGGTCTGCCTCTGAGCTCAAGGAGCCCCCATGCTGCTCCACGTTTTCTCCTGGCCACGCTTCTCCCCAAGGCAGAGAGGGAGGCAGCCTGCACAGCATGCGCTGCTGCTTGCTCTGCGCTTTCAGTCAAAATAAGCGAGTAGGGTGGGCATTTCTGGAGAACAGGGTTACACTGGTTAGAGCTGATACGTGCCTTGGGAAGGACACCAAGCGTACAGTCTGGGGCTTCTCCTGTGTCTTCCTCCGAGGGCCAGGGTGGGACTGTCATGAGGAGAAGGCTGCTTGGTGTCCGCCTGCCACACACTTTTGGGTGCTAGTTCGAAGCACTCCAGGCAGATCTACACACGGACGAGGCTGAGATGAGGCAGGCACAGTTTCGTAACGCCTTTGAACGCAGCCCTCCCAGCAACAGAGTTTGCCTTCCGTAATATCAGGGACAAGACCACACAAAGCTGGCAAGACACCTCGAGTTCCCTGTTCAACGTCACACGTGCTCAACAGGCGACCAAGATGCTCATTTTACATCCTCTGGTGCCCGGGGATGCAAATGCACCACGGCAGCGGGAGCGCACGTCACACAACCTGCGCAGCCCCGCGGTGGCACGGCCAGCCTTCCTGCCACTTCGCTGCCCCGCATCCCACGCCGGCCACGGGGCCAGGGATGCTCGGGGCTTTTTCTCTCGGCACCGATTTGCTTTTTCAAGTGTCCCAGCTTGTATGCTGTTCTCAGCACACAGCCCAGCTCCCGAAATTTCCCGTCAGTACCAAGCCAGCCCGATGAGCAGGAAATGCTGGGGCTGCCAGGCAGTGGGGCTTGGGATGCTGTGCTGTGCCTTTGGCACCCTCTCTGAGCACATTGCAAGGATTTTGTTGCAAAAGAGGGGAACGGGTAGTTGATTTATTATTATTTTTTGCAACGGCCACATTTGGCTGTTTGGAGAGCAGAGAAGAGCAGCCCGCTCTGCATTTCACGGTGTGCAGGGGCATGCCGCAGGGACCCCCCCCACCCCGTCTGCTTTTTCCCTCTCGCTGGGTATAAAAGCCACTGCTGCACAAACCAGACGCATCCCACCCGCCGTGAGCTGCCTCCTCCACAGACTCTGCTTTTAAGAGGGAGCAACTAGCTTAAAACGACCCCATGAATCATCACTCCCGCTGACATCCCGCTGCTTCGAGGCCCGGGGTGGGGGGTAGTTTCCAAACGCCTGCGCCCCGGGCAGCAGCAACGGCCTGGGAAAGATGCTTGCAAAGGGACCGCGCAGGACTTGGGGATGCGAAAGCGCTGCCGGGGCTTTGGCTGGGAAGGGGGGGCCCTCTCCTCCGCTTCCAGTCCTGAGGCCAGGGGCACTGCAGCTCGCCTCTCCCAAGCCTTTTAAGGAAGCACGTTACGCCCCTGGCCCCCGTTCAGCGGCCGCGCTCGGGGTTACACATGGAAGCAATCTGCAGCTGGGAGCGCATCTGCCAACGTGGCTGCGGGACTGGACCAAAAGTAAAAATAACTCAACCCGTCGGAGTCCTGTGCAGAAGCGCTCCAGGCCTGTCTGCAGCTAGTTAGCGTCACATTCGGTGCGCAAGCGGTCCCGGCTGGTCCTGGAGCTGCCTATGCCACCTCCAGCCTTTATTTTTTAATCCCCTCCCAATGCTGTTTGTCTGGCCAGTGCCCCTCGATCGCCGAGGCCCCTGTGCTAGAGGAGGGGGCTTTCTGCCAGTATTTGGGTCCTGCGTCTCTGCTACGAGGCTTTTATGGCTCCTGCTCTTCTGGTCAGTTGTAGCCATGAGCATGGGACTGAATATAGCAGGAATGTAAAAAACTATCCCCAAGATCCTAAAAGAGCAAATAAAAAGAAATTCTGAAGTGGAAAAGTCACCGGAAAGAAACTGCTCTCTGGGATTCAAAATCAGGTGGGATTTGGGGAGAAAGTAAAGTTTTTATCGTTTTTTTTTTTAATGACTGGAGGAACATGCATTTTGCACGAAATTGCTGATCAGCCTCATCGAGAGCCCCCCCAGCTTGCAGCCAGCCCAGGGTGGTCACATGGGTTTCAAGCATGGAGGAAAAGCAGGGGCGAGTGTGGGGTTACTACCCCAAATCATCTCCCCGGCAGAAACAGCCTCATCTCAGGACTAACTCGCCGGCATTTTCCATCCCGTGTCGTTGTCTGGCTTTTTGTCACACGCTCCCTGCTCGCAGCCACTCCATAAAAACACACCCTTCATTTCTCTCCTTTTCTTGTCTTTCCAGGAAAAAATAAAGCAGTTCTCTAAAATCTGCACTTGCTGGTTCCCTGCTTGCAAGTTTGATCCCAGATATTCCCGCTCCCTCATCTGCGGGACACCACCTTTACATCATCCCTGTTCAGCAGTAAAGTGGTGGGTTGCACGACCCCCCCTGATCCTCTCTTGGTCCTTAGGAGATCTAGGCCACGTGTTTCACAAGTAATTCCCAAATCAGGTCAACATTTCATGGAGGACCTAGAGGAATACATCTTGGGAAGAAAAATCAGTCTTGCTTCAGGGCCTACAAGCAAAGGACAGGTCTGCTCCATCTCTAGTGAAACAGTTCCTGTCCCTTCATGAAACCACTGCTTTGCAGCATTTTTTAAAAAAATAAATTTAGACACTGTGTTGATGAACTCAACACAGAAGTGATGGATGTAGGAAACAAAGGGTGCTGTACTCCAGAGGAGACAGTACTTTCAGCTGAACTTCATTAGCAGACGTCCTATCTAAACCTTCAACATCAAAAAGTTATATCCTGAACAGCCATTAATTTCCCAAGTTTTTGCTCCCTGGTTTCAAAGGGCAACCTCCCACCTTTAATCTCAAAAGCCACAGGCATTATCAGATGATGCACCGCTTTGCTGTGAAAAGTACAGTGTCAGACTTCAACCTCTGCTTTGATAATGAGACAACAAAGGTAAATATCAAGCTGAGCTCAAACCCAGCATTTCCCCAAGGCTGAGGACACTTTGTGAAATAAAAAGACCTTCACTGGAAGCAAAGTCTCTTGCTGACTATGGTCTTAAAATGGTTCTATGGTCTATGGTTCTATGGTCTTAAAATTGTTCAGAAAGTCTCTTGGCAAGTGTCAGAGGCTCTGGGGTGACGTGGAGCCCTGAGCGAGCTGCTGGAGGACGCGTCCGAAGGCTGGGCTGCTGAGCTCAGACCCTGCTTGGCTTGAAGATGGACTTGCATGCCTGAAAGCCTTGCTTTCTGGAGGTACAGCAGCTAATAAAAAGTGTTATCACTCCCTATAAACTGTCTCTCTCTCATTGTCAGACCACAACAGCTACATCACTTCTTCTACTAATTGCTGAGGCATCCTGTAAAAAAGTTCAGTTTCAGTGGAGAACGTGTACTGGTATCCTCATCCTACCCCGACCTGCTCACATCTTCTGGACAGGCTGTTAAGCCAAAACATTCGGACGCTTAGGCAAAATCCTCTAACTCCCACTGTGGACAAATGGAAGCCTCCTATGAAGCAGGCACCCGTCATAAGTAATTTAGCCCAGTCCAGACAGACTGGTTTGTGAAGGGGCTACAACTCTGAGATATACAGATTGGTAACGTTCTCCACGCACTCTCCCAGACAAACTCACAAACAAAATTTAAAAAAAAATAATTATCCGCTGTACTTCCCAAGAACAACTCATTTTCTGACTTTGACACTGAAATACTTCTATGATAGGAGGAAGCTGTTTGAATTGCTTTTCTGATTTGGTCCAGTAGATCTTTTCCACAGCTTCGCAGTTTTAACGTAACTAGCCCGTGGGACTCATGCCATGAGACGGCCCCGAAGCAATGCTAGGAAGGTTTAGGCATTCATATGCACACTCTGGGTGAGATCATGTGCCATTTCAGAAACCCTAGGGCAGCAATTATGCAGCACACATGTCCTCCATAACCTTCCAGCCCCACGCAGGTACTTTTGGCCACCCTTAGGCATCCAGACTTGCACTTGGGGCACCTGGATCCCATTCCTGCATAGAGGTGCAGACACAGGAGCTCTTCCATTTGGGATAGAATTAGCATTAGGATTTGAAAACAAGGCATTAAATCCAAGCCTCGCTTAGACTCTTCATACTGGTCTCCAAGGAAGGATCACCCCTACCTACGTCAATCCTGACAAAGGTTTGTCCAGTCTGTTCGCAGAAAACTCAACAGACACCAATTCTACAATTGCCCTGAACAAGAAGAGTAGGCAGTCCCTGGGACAAGCTATTCCAAGGCTTTTGTAATAGGCAATCTCAAATCTTATTTGCTGTAATTTAACCTGAGAAGGATGTGGGTAAATGCCCTGCCCTTGGAAGCAAGTGAGCTGCGAGTCTGCTGGTGAAAACCACAAGGTTCAACAGCAGAACAGACGATCATTTGTGATACTGATGGTATCATAAAAATGGAGAGTAGCACGTAGCAGAGTTAACCACTGTGGCCATACCCTTAACTTTGGGAAGACACCAACTTTCAAATGCTTGGTTAAGTTCTCTTAATGCTATAGTTTTACATTTAATTCTACCCAGCTTGGAAATCTTTACAAGGAGAGGCAAAGCGCCTCTGAAATATTTTATTAGTCAGTATTAAGCTTATTACATCAGTAGAAGAAGCCAGTCTGAGCATATAAAGACATATATGCATAGATGCATATGTGCATAGGTATGTATGCATGTATATACAGCATATGTACACATATACACCTAGGCACATACATAAACCCTTTCATTTAAAGTGTATTTTCCAGCAATAGGCTGAAGCAATGCCATGTACTCTAAACGTTGATATTTCAAGGTCAAGAGTCTGAGAAAACGGGTGCCTTCCCTGCAGAGCAGGTTACTGCCCATCAGGGCTGTATCCAGGACGTTTGGTACAGATGCGGATAACACACTTGAAGCTGCTGATCTTGGAGAAAAGGATGTTCGGATAATTAGGAGATCAACCTGGGGGTTTCTTCTGCCACAGATTTTTCATATGGCCACTGCCTTATCCTTTTCCCCCTCTCCCCCCAACAAATGCCTCAGTTTCCTGCTTATGCAATGGAAATAATATATCTCCCGATTGCTCGCAAAATAGCAGGAGGTAGCTTCCTGGAACCACTTTCTCCAAAGCGAAATACCCAACTCAATTGGATGTAGTGGGGTAAACAACCCCAGCAATTAGCCAGGACTGTGCTGCAGCTGCGGAGTGATTTATGCAATGGCAGGAGCGGGTCTCTCCTTCGGTTAAACAGAGCAGATCCAAAACAGATGTCTAACCTTTATCTCGATCGCTGCAGAGACGGAGGAGCAGACAGGGCAGAGGGAAAGACGCTGGAGTTTCCATTAGCTGCCGCTTCGCTGTCTTCCAAAGTCAGCTCATAAAGAAAAATGAATGCCATCGGCCAGGAAACTTTGCTTGGGTGAACTATATGTTTTGTTTTGACAATTGCTGCTACAGCAACCGCGCCGAAATAAAAGCGCAGCCGGCTGCAATGACCTCACTGGATGACTCTATTAAAATTCGATATTAAAAGGATATCGCTCGGGAAGATTATTGCCTGAAGATTTGCACACAGGCATGTCTTTCGCTGCGATCTCCTGGAAAGGGTAGCTGGGGAAGGGCAGGTGAAGAGAGGCTCGGGGCTGTGAGAACGAGCAAGGGGACAGATGTGTAGGAGCAGGTCGCAACCAAGTCGAGGGCCAGAGCTACAGAAGAGAGCAAGACGCTCTGTAGGTGCCCATATGAGCAAACCGTCCGCACGCTGCTGACCTCCGAGGCCCCAGGCTGGGGGTAGCACAGGAGAGAGGATCAGCGGCCTCAAGGATTCAGATCAGCATGACGATGGGCACGTCACGATGGAAAGCCCACAAGGGCTTGACGTCCAGCAAGAGCTTCATTGGATGCTGAGTCAACCTGGGTGGCTCCACGAGCCTGAATCAGATCCCCCAAATCCACACCAAGTATTTTTATATGCTTGAATCACAGCGGGGATTTACATCTTTTTGGAAATTCCCATACCACCCACGGAGAGAGGGGCCGTGGGAGAGAGCCATATGTTACCTATTGCCAGTTCCTCCCTAATTTCCCAGGAAGAGCTGATTTCTGGCCACCGGTACCAAAACGCTTTTGAGAAGGCCTTGCCAAGAGGAGACCCACACTTATCCCGAGCGGCTTTACAACCCAGGGCGAGTAGTGAGGAGTTTCCGCAACGAAAATCTGAAGCACACACTCTCCAAGCTCAGCTCCTAGACAGGCAGCAAAATACGCTGGAGGTACGATCCAGCTCCTTGAGCCACTCTGGTTATATTAGACAAAACAGCCAAACACAACCCATCGCTGCCAGCTGTCTCCTATCCACCCCTTGGTTTCCTCGGGAGATAGCATTTGCCATTTTAGAAATCTTATCTGAGATATGGGTGACTCCATTGTAGGATATCCCAACCGGCAAAGCGCAAATAAATTGTCACTCTTGAAAAAAGTACAAAATCATACAAGCACATATGGACGTAATACAGATTATATAGCTAAGAAACGGGAACTGCAAAACTGGGAGCATGGTTAATGAACCAAAGTGGAAGGAGAAGCTTGAAAGGCCTGAAATAAAAGCAAGCTGCTAGAGATGAAGGCAGGAGATTGTTACTTCTAAAATATCTGTCTACTTTTCCAGCAGTGATTAATTCTGCAGATGGTGAGGTTGTGTTGGAGGTTAATGAAAAAAATGAGCATTGCATTAGATTGACTGGAATATGGCAGAGGGCATGACACAGTCCACTTTTGAAAAAACCCGGGTGCTGCTGCCGCCTTCCTACAACGTGCACTTTTCAGCCTCGCTTTGCCCAGCTTGCCCTGCTTACTGCTGCTTCCAGCCACGAACCCCGACAGGGATTTGAAGCCTCCCTACGTTTCCTGACAGCTTAACTGCAGCGCGCGTAAATCTTGGCTGACGGCATTATCGCTTCCCGTGTATCAACAAAAAGCTTAAGCAAGGGGCATTTGAAAAGTAAAGTCAAAAATGAAAGGCTTGCTCACACTTTTTCCCTGCAAATCTGGCAATTTTTTGTACCAAGAACAGTTTCTAAGCAAAAGGTGATCAATGTTTTAAAAGAGTGGGTAAGTGGTATGAAGATAGCCACAAATTTAAGTACAGGGAGGCTGACGTTTCCCTGTAACCAGGCTTTACGCTCCAGTTTGCTCCAGTTTATTTGCAAAGGCAGCAAGAGAGCTGTCACTCAGTGCCTCTTCCTTGCAAAGGGTCATGCAGTTATCACGCACAAACATTTATGCCAAAAGCTGTTAGGAGAAATTTTAAGGTCAACTTGAGCTGGTGACGGACCCACGTTGCGATCAATCCTCCGCGAGCCTCGGCAGCGCTCGGTACCACCCCAGCAACAAACGCGGGCATCTCCCCCAGACAAGGTGCCCAGAGCAGCACCTTTTCTTTGCACCTACAAAGGGCTAAACGATCGGCTTCCTAATTAACAAGGATGCAGAGTGGCGAGCTGTTGGCAGGCGTGCGCTTAGACGTAAAAGTAGCAAACAGTCCAAGGGGAAACTTAAAAACGCAAACATTACCCAGAGCTGTCCTTCTGTGGACAAGCGCAGAAGGTCTCTGTGGACAACTGCAGCTCGTTACATACTGAACTAATATGAACTAAGTGCAGAGAGGGAAGCTTGACGCTCATGGTAGCTTCCCGCATTAGGTGCTATTGCGTATTGACTTTATTCTTTGGAATATATTTGGAAGAGCATTGACTATAATTTTTGGAAAAATGATATAAGAACATAAGCTAATTCTCCCGGCAAGGAATTACCAGGAAGGAAAGCACTCGATTCAGGCGTAGTCTGTCCTCACAAAATAGCCTTAGGAGCCCTTTTGCTCCCACTTCTCTGCAGGACAGGGCAGATTAGCTGGGTTTAGGAGCCAAGGGCAAAAGCGTTGTTAGCACTAGAAAAGTATCTGCTGTTTAGAAGAGCTTAATGAGCTCTAATGCATTTGGCATCGAGGCCGACTTCATCCTGAAAAGGGAGGGCAAGCGAGGAAGCTGGGTGCCACGGACACGGAGATCACGTTCTTCCCTTAGCAGCCGGACGGCTCGACTCAGAAAAGCTCATGTCTTCCGCTGGTTTTAAACCTGCCGCTTGACCATTTCGGTGGTATCCTGAAGTCCTGCGTGGCAAGAAACCGTGGCTGATCTGTCCCTCCTAAACTGCCTCCCTACTACTCATGACTTTGTCCTACACAGTCATTTCTTTTTTCCAGGCTGAAAAGTCCTGGTCCATTTAACCCTTCCATTTGAAGCCCCCAATCTGAGACCTCAGTGCTGCTCAAAGGCATTTAAACGCCGCTGGGTTTGGAAGCGGCGTTCAGAAAATGGTGCCATCTTTCTACGCGTCTTCTCCTTCTGCTGCAGCGACAGCCAGCCACCGGAATGGCCCCGTTTTTTAGAAAAAAAAAAAAAGGGGGGAAAAAAGACATTTTTGTTTGGAGTCCAGAGCCAAAATCGTTGCGAAAGTGCGAGCTGTATGCTGGTCAGATTTGCACATCGGCAGCACAGCTGTGTTCCATTTCGGGACTGTCTGAGGCCGGTGATCACGTAAAAATTGGGATGAGAACATCCCCCTTTCGAATTTCCTTTGACAGCTCGTCCCTGTAAAGGGTACTCAGTACTGCAAGCTGGGCCATTGCTGGAAATCACTGCTCCTGTCTAACAGCCAGGCTCAGCAAACAACATCTCAGTGCCAATAAGCAACATAACAAAACGCCTAAAGTTTTAAATCTCTCTAATCCGCGGCACGAAGCCCAAAAGCCAGAGGAAGAGGTCTCAGGTGTGGGGCACCGTGGTCACCAAAGCGGGACCCCGGTGCCGCTTCGGCCGCAGAAGGGGCAGAAACCACCTCTTGGGGGGGCCGAAGCTCAGCCCTCTCTTGATGGCCTTCCTCTCAAAAAGACATGCGAGTACAAGCAAACCCCTTTGCCTAAAACCTCCCTGTTTGGGCGCTGCACCAAAAAAGTCTGATTTTTCCCCAATTGC
The DNA here is from genome assembly GCF_040807025.1 of Struthio camelus. Lineage (NCBI taxonomy): Eukaryota > Metazoa > Chordata > Aves > Struthioniformes > Struthionidae > Struthio > Struthio camelus. Next base: position 4,355,810 of record NC_090947.1, on the reverse strand, counting down.
ATTGTTCGTGCCACATCCCCAGCAGCTAGAAAACTGCCCCGCTCTGCAGAAGAGCATGGAGCTGTGCCGCGGGCGAGGGGCTTGTCCGTAACGCCGGAGAACGGCGGGAGATCCCGAGCGTACATAAAAACTCGCACGTTCAGAGAGCTGTAATCATTCAGAGCATGGAAACATGCCTTAATGCCTTTTCCTCAGGATGCTGTGATTCAGGTGAGCTCCGCCACATGGCCAAACGGCTGACAAAAATGCCATGTTACGGGCAACCGCTTTAGGACGGTACCAGGTGAGCTCTGGAAAAGCGATACCGGAGCTTGCTTCCCGTCCCTCGGGGGACTGCAGAACGCGGCGCGTTTCTGACGTCTGAAAATAAACGCCAGGTCCAATCACATGCACAGAAAATCCAGATCGGGAATGGTATTTCCCAGCCAGTTTGGTGGGGGAGGAAAAAAAGAAGTGTGAAACAAAAAAAAGTCCGTACCAAAGAAGCTTTCACGCGACTGTGAGAAACAACCGCTTCTGGGAGGGCTCCTGCCCATGGGAAGAGACTTTTTGCAGCAGATGGGTAACGCCAGGGTGAGAGCCCCAACCATCCAGGGACGGTCTGAACTCTGTTTTATTCGATGCCAGACTGAAACCTCCCATGGCTGTTCCTGACATCATTTCTTGCTTTCTGCGGGAAATTCCTCATAGATAAGGACAATTGCCCATGCAGCAATGTACACACCAGAGGCCACAAACCTCTGCCACTGGTCTGGTCCCTCCTTCTCCACTGGCAGAACATCTGCATCACTCTAACTATTTGTTGCTCAAAACTATGCAGAAAGGCAGATTTTTGACGTTTATTTCTTGGCTAGCTCGGCAGAAGTGAGGTGTTCCTGTGTGCGAGCGGATCTGTGGCGGCTGGCTGCGACGGGTTGCCGAAAGTACGGCGCCGCTTTCCTTCCCCAGCAGGGCAGACGCAGGCAGTCCTCGGCACCGCCAAAATCCGCTCTTTGTGCCCCTGACGTCAAAATAAGCTTTCTTCATGCATTTGCCAGCAGAGAGACCCATGCGCAAACCAGCCCGCAGCATGTCAGAGACACAAAAGCGGCTATGAAAACCCGGGGTAGCAGCAAATGCTTGAATTTATCTGCGGTTATGGTTCAACACGGTTCAAAAAACCCTTCTGTGACACCCAGGGTCTTTATTCAGTGCTTGGGGCTGAACCCACATCGGGAAGGGGAGCGAGAGCGGATAAGCAAGCAGCGTATCTGAGAAACAAGGATACATATTGCCAGCGTTGTAATACCCATGTTTTGCAGCCCAAGTGGGAAGCACATTGCTTCCACAGCTGCGGACTATAGAGGACGAGCAGAAAGTATTTACTTTTGACAAAATCCGTCTTCCAAACTGCTTCTTCCTCCTCCCTCTGCCCAAGCTCCGTACGTGTCTGGACCAGAAATCCCAAGAATTTCCACTGTACCGCTCTCAGGAAATCACTGCATTTTTCACAGCTGCGAAGGGACACCTATTGCACAAGCAGCAGCTCTGCAAGACGCTCTGTGCACTGGGGAAGGGAAAGCCCAAGAGAAAACAAACAACCAAACAAACAAACAAAAACCCCCCAGAAACCTTGCCTCAAGCAACTCCTGCTGGAAAAAGCCATCAGAAGTTTGAAGCAGGTCCAGACTGTGGCTCTGCACATCAGGCTGACAAATCCAGTGACATCAGGCTCCCTCGGGAGAGCGCTGCATTTTCATAGCTGCCGAACCCTGTAAAAGTTGCCAGCGGCCCACGGGGGACTTTGGCAGAGCTGGAAAGACCCTGCCAAGGTGCCCAAACTGCTTCATGCAGTGAGATTTCTACTGAATACCCAGGTAGGACTCTGGCAGTCTACTCTGGAGAGCACAAAACACAATTAATGTTACACCATTCGTTAATTTGCACTGCAGGGCTACCACCTGAAAGTTTAACCTATGCAGGGCTGCACAAAGAAGAAAAGGGCCTTTTTTATTTTATGTGTTTTTGTGCATCACTAAATTGACACCCAGCAGAAACTCCCCTCTTGCTCGGAGGAGCACAGTGGGGATCTGCGTTGCAAGGAAACGCTCCGACGTGGCGACCGCCTGGCCGGCTCCAGTCTGCACCAGCGATGAACGCAGGCCATCGCATGCTCCCTTGCACCACCATTTCACCCCAATTCGGCCCCAGCAGAGAGCCCTGGCAGGAGCTTTTGACCTTGGGAAATAACAAGGACAAATCTGGGCATCTGACTGCAGGCAAGGCATAAGAAGGTTTGTTTAAGAAGATAAAATGTTTGCACACGCTCATTCTAAAAGCTGAAAGCTGACTTTTTCGGGTTTCAACGAGAGATTAAAACCCCTTCTCTCCTCAAAGCCTGCCACCGCAGAAGCTCTGCTTGGCAGATTAATCTTGATTTGCAATTTACAGTAATTTCCAGTGGGTTATTTCCTAGAACAAATACCTTTGCTGGGTTTCCTTAGCTCACTAGGAAAGTCTGCCCAGGCGAACAAAAGCCTTTCTTGCATTTCCTCCCATAAGGGATGCAGGTCCTGCGAGAAAGGGATGCTAACGAGAAGAAGCACTTGCTATTTTAAAGTAGCAGCATGCAGGAAAAGATGCAGCGTCTGCGACGGGGAGATTAGAGGACCAAGCGATGAAAATCACAGCTGCCCCACTCTTCTTTCTAGTGATTGAAAGCCACTTGCAGATGCGTTTTGATGTTCAAGCCCAAAGGGAGATACGAGAGATCCAAAAAAATGCCCTTGATGGCATCCTCCAGGGATAACACCGAAGGATAGTCCACCAGCTCTGGCACAGAGACCAAGGTCAGGAGCAGAAACGGAAACTGGAGCTCGGGCCAGCAGTGGCAGACCCACCTGCACGCGGTGGATAGGACATGGATCCGAACGATGGAGATGACACGGGTGTGAATGAGGGGATGGATATAGAGGAAAAAGCAATCAGTCACAAAAGCAATATGCCTTTTTTTTTTTTTTTGATTTTTTTGATTTTTGGTGAGGCTGGGGCTTTTGTGAAGAGGTGTTTGTTCGCAAAACTAAAGGGGAGAGCATGTATTTGCAAACCACCAGAGCGGGCCCGGCCCATCAGAGGCCGCTTCAACTTCCCTGTTTGCTTGCCTGGTTTTGCGTCCGCTCGCCCCACTTTCACCCCACTGCTCACTTTTTCCAGCGGCTGCCGTCATTTCCCCGTGCCTGTGATTTCATGCTGTCCCGCTGCCGTCAGCCTGGCAGGCATCGGGAGCAATACATCTCACTCAACACGCTCCCTCCCGTCTTTCCCTTTTGCCCTGGGGGGCTTGAGCCGAACTTCAGGGCCCTTCGGATCCATCACCCTCTGACTTGGGGCAAAGCAAAGCTTTTTCTCCTTGTGCTCCTGCCCCCAGCAGCCACGACAGACCCAATGTTCAGCTCCAAACCTGAATTTTGCAACCCCCTTCCCAGCCCTGCAAGGAAGACGAGCGCTTTCCTGCCTGCGTTTGCTCCTAGACAAAGGCACGGGATAGCCCCGGGCTCGGCAGGGCTGGGGCCAGACCCCGCCAGCAGCCGGCACCGGCCCGCGGCAGAGCCCTCGTCTTCGCTGCCTCCCACGCAGATCCGGCATCCAGACACAGCAGCATTAGGTAATCGCTGGTGGGCGGCCAGCGTTGCAGAGGAGGGACAAAAAAAGAGAGAAAAGGCAATGCAAGGACTGAAAAAAAAAAAAAGAAAAAAAACCGTCCTCCCTAGAAAAACTTGAGGCCAAGTCTGGAGGGGTTCAAAGCAGCTCACAGAGGGGAAGGGAAAACTCAGTTGCCTTTATCTGCTTCTCTAGGCAAGCAACGTTGGCATCAGGTGGTGGTGCCATACAGGTTTTCCCCTGGGAGGGGACATAGGCAGGATGGGGACAGGCTACCGAGTCAGGAGAGCCTCTTCTCTCCACCATCCCCAACAAAACAATGTCCTAGTCAAAACCAGAGATGGGGCAGGGGGAAAAAAGGAAAAGAATCACGTTTGCTTCCATTCAGACAATACCTTTTAAGCCAACATAAAAAGTTTGGAGCCCTGCATATATTTAACATGACACCCATGTAAAATGGGCTCTAGTGCTCAGGGCAGGGCTCCGCATGGGCCCCTGCTCCGGGCGCTTGGAGAGGAGCCTGCGGGGCGGCCAGGGCCATCACCACTGCCCTCTCCGGGATTTTTGCGGACCTCTTTCCTAATCGGAAAGCTTGTAAGCAAGGGATCAAGGAGCAAGGGATCCACATAAACAACACGCCGCTTGGAAAAGAAAGCGCTTTTGGAGACCCTGTGCGGCTGACATCCCCTCTAAGCTGGTTTCAGGCAGGAGGACGATGTGCGGACACCAACCTCCGCCCTGCGTTTATGCTCCGCCTGCCGTCTTCCTAAAGAAGCCCACGTAGCAACATCGGTGCGAGGGTTGGCTCGTTTCTTTCCTATGCCGCAGGTGCCCATCCCGGAGCCTGGCTCCCAGCCCGTTATTTATGACCCTTTGCCGGAGCTGCCTGCAGACGTGTTCACTCCCCTTTTAAGTTACAGCTCCGAGGTGAAGAGGTGGTCGTGCAGGGTAGCTACCCTACCCCGAAACATGGCCAACCAGCACACTCAAACCCTACCGTTGTGAGCACACGGGGACTGGTGCTCATTCTCCATCCTGCTGCAGAAACAACTCTTTTCATGGCCACGGCTGAAGGGTCCGGCAGGAAAACGCAAGCGTCGCCACTTGTTACCTCGCTCACATGCAAATTATTTGAATCACAGGCATTTCATCCCCGCCACCTGAAGCCTCCCGCGTTTTATCAGTGTTTGGGCCAGGAGGAGCCAAATTCGGCGCGTGGAGAGGGGTCAGGGCAGGACACCCAGGAGAACGGATGGGAGAGGGTAAGCACAAAAGAGGGAGTGGAGTTAATATATTTTGGAAGAGCTCAATGAGGAAAAAGAGGCAAAATATTAAGAATGCGAGCCAGCTATCAAGGAAGAGAGACATACGACCAAATCTATGGGCCTGTTTGCAATCAGCACAGAAATGGTAGCAGCCCAGCCACCTGGGACGCGTAAAACTATTTGGAAATCCACTAGAAATGGGCTGCAGGGGAAATCTCGCACTGACACAGAAAAGCGCTCGATGACCTCACGGAGGTTTTCCAGCTCTACATTTTATGGCTCCAGCACACATTTCCTATTAAAAACCTAACCTTAATCCTCATAACCATGAGCACCAGGTATCGCGACCCAGGGAAGTATCATGTTTACTGCTCCACTCATCTCCCGCTTGCACGAGTTAAAACAAAAAAAGTTCTCACGCCTCAAAATCGAGGACAAAAAGCCCAAAGAGCGGGGAAACGCCTTTCCTCCCGCATACTCCCTGTCTGTGTGTAAAACCACAGAATTCCTCTCTGCATAGCAGCAGGCACATCCCCCCACTTCCAAAAGAGCACGGCTAAGCCTAATGCCTTCCTAGAAACGCAGACGGCTGGGTGGTAACGTCTGCAGCCTCATATCTACATATGCCAACACTGGTGAGGTAAAGGAGGAAAGCTCCAGTGACCTCTCCTCCAGCAGAGGATGGTCACAAACTGCTGTCTGGCTTTGGTAGGGAGGGAAAAATAACCAGGTTAATTAAATTGCGATGGGGAATTTTAGGTTCGATGTTGGAAAAGAGAGGCACTGGAGAAGATGAGGAGCTCCATCGCTGGAGGGCTTTAAGAAGAGGTTAGACAGAAGTAGGCTTGATCCTGCCATAGGGACAAACGCATGGGCCTTCCCGACCACGGCTCAGGGGCAGGTGTTCCCAGCAGCTTGCTGGCTAGGTTTTTCCAGAGTTTGCCATCATACAAGCAGTCCCACATTACATGATGCCTTTCATCAAGGGATCGCGCTCTTTCTTCGCTGGATCGTCCTCACTGGGATCCCACCCTACCCCACCGTTGGGCTCCACGGGCACCTTTCTTCCCTCTTGGGGTTCAAACGCAGTGCGTGGGGTCGTCACATGCTATACGTATGGATATATGAGAGAGCCCTATGGCTCGTCTTTCATTTGAGCCACGGGATATTTTTCATAGATCGGGGCTAGGCCTTTTATGAACTTGCTTTCCATGCAGGAAAAACAAGGGGAGCCAAACCACGCATTTGGGATAACAAGATGACGAGGGCTGGATTAGCATCTCTTTAATCTTTCACAGCACTGAGCAGGAGGAACTTCTAATGCAGGCAAATCCCTCAGGCTCAGACTACAATGAAGGTCGTGTGAACTGGCCAAGGTTTTACGCTGCGCTTGAGTTTTGCACTCCACCAGAATAAAATAAGCCTGCGAACTTAAAACAATTTCTTTCCCTGTTTGATAGCGAGTTGCGGGAGGAGGGCGAGATCATGTTTGTTAAAGCAAACCCTGAGGGACTGAGCCGGACAGGGAATCCCCTTTTCTTTGGTGAGGAATCCTTCCCATGATAGATTAGCTGTAATGTGATGCAATTAGCGGTAATTAGCTGTTTTTTCCCTTCCACCCGGTGGTGGATTTGGACACAGCCATTCCCGGTCAGTTGTGCTTTGGGGAGCTATTTTCTGGTTGCCCAAATACTCGGAGCAGGATGTTTGCACTGCAAGTCTCCATGCCAGTTGCAACACTTTCTTTGCTGATGAGATTTCCTTCCCTTTTTGAACTCCCTTCTGCTGCTAGTTTATTTGTGTGCTCAGATGTCCTGGGGCTAGAAAACTTCAAAAAAGAGATGAAAAGTTAGAGCCTGAGAGCAAAACTGATCTGATCCTAACTGACGCTGACCGTTATATCAGCTTTGGCCAACATCTTTCAGAACATGGGCCCATGATGAATTATGGCCTTTTTGTCCAATTTTCACCATTTCCAGCATAGTGCCTTTGGGTATTGAGCCCTTTCTATCCCCAAACTCCTGTATTGACCAGAGGCCAAATTCTTCCAAAGCAGTAGGTCTGGGCCTCACTGAATCTCCTACCCCCATATACGTGTGGATATCTAGTAGTAGGAGTGCCACTTGCTGATGCTGGGGATTTTATAGCGTCATCTATATATTAATCCCTTCCTCCGCTGAAGCCGCCTCGCCCATCCAGAGGTGTCAGCGGTGCCCATGCCTGGCCACTGCTCGGGGATGGAGACACTCACGTCCCCAGCGCTCCAGTCCCAAAGACAAGTCAAAATGCATTTCAGCTGGAGCAGGATGGTTTTGAGCAGACGCCAGGGATGATCTGCTGAATCAGAGCTAAAGAGCAGAGGGGGGATGAGTTAAGTGTTGGGGGTGGGAAGGGAATAAGAAGAGGAACTCTCTGTTTAAAATGGAAAATATTTTATGAACCCGTCTTCCGAGGCCAGCATCCTCTTGGATACTCATTGCACAAACCCTCGTTGTCTTCTTATAGCTTTTATAGATTGACCTTCTGGTGGGAAAAGGGCAGCAATAAAACTCCAGTCCATTTCAGCAGAGATCTCAATCTGGTCTTCGCCGCGCTCTTGGCAGCCAGGGACGTTTCTCGGTGTTCAAATGCTGGGAAAGGGCCAAGTGATGGGGAGGGAGCACTGGCCGGGGGAGGAAACCTCCCCGCAACCCAGCGAGCCACTGACACGCAGCAACCAAAGAAGCCCCAAACTGATTTATCCTCCTATAAATTATGAGACGTGAGACCCTCCCTGTGCAGCATGCTACAGATACCCAGGAGAAGCACTTTTTCCACATAATTTACTGTTTGAAAAGAGAAAAATACATGACATTGAACTTTTTTCCTCCCCCCAAATGACTCAAACAAGCACTACTTATTTTATCCAGTAGTCTTTTCCTGGCTACAAACAGCCTTCAGGAAGCCGTTTGTAAAAATGACACAGTCTTTTTTTTTTTTTTTTTTGCTGCTTTTATTCGTGGTACATTCATACCATCTTAATCATTAACCAAGCCGCCTAACTAGGTTTGATACAGTTACAAAGCGACATCTGTCTCAGCCTTACCAACGTGGCTAACCCATAGGAAACAATACAAATAAGCCAATAAATAATCCACCACTCTGAACCTTTCGGCCGTGTCATTTCCTAGAAACTCAAGGATTGCTAACGGCGGATCCAAGCCTAGCCCCAGGCAGACTTTCAAGTAATTTCCTCCAATTATTACCTTTTTCCTTCACTTCATTTACAACATTTTCTGCAGAAAAACTCTACCGCGGCATGCAGCTTTTCATGTTTTACAGAGCATGCAGGGGACTTTCATGCACACGCTGCTCCAAGGACTGCCAAAGGGCTGGATTTAACCATTTTGGTCACACCTTCCAGGCCATGGTTGTATCAAGATGTGGATGCATTTTCAGTCTGAGCACTGCACATACAGGTTATTTAAATTTTGTGAAAATTATCACTTCTGCTAAAGACTTCGAACTCGCTAGAGAACAGTCCCAGAATTCCCAGCGCGGCCACTGTATCCTCAAAATCACTCTTATTAAAACCTTCTGCTCTGCTTTGACACCTCCTTTCCACTTGCTAACGCTACAATCGGTTGCATTTCCATATGAAAGCCATTTTTCAAACATGAAAAATGTTACATCAAAAACAAAAAAACCCCAAAAAATGGAGATATCTATTCAAAACCACAGCCCAGGCTGCATGCCTAACCCTTTGCAAACAGCATGTACGTAGCATCTGTAGCCAGGCTAAGCGCATAGAGCTATTTCAGATTCTACTTTTGGTGCACAGAAGGGAAAAGCTGAGCTTTGCTTCAACTTCGCCCCCTTTGAATTCCTGGGAACCCTTGCTGGGGACTTTGCCTTTAGCCGAGACGCAGCAGAGCCCTCTGCTCCTCCGAAATCCCCTTTCCACCTCCCTGCAGCCTGGGTTTGACTGCTGGCCCGAAAACGTGTCCTTAAAAGCTTTGTTGTTTGGCCTTTTTTTCCTTGTCATTTTTCAGCAGAGACATCCAAGCAATATTTCACAGCAAATAAAAGTCAGGCAGGAGAGCGCGACTTTCCTGGCAGCGGCTCGGGGTGCACAGCTGGCAGGTAAGAGCGGGCCGGTGGGGCGCGCTGGAAAACACGTCCCTGTCCCACTTCTGAATCACGGGAACCGAGCTGACGTTTAAAACCTTAACCCTCCCTCCATGCTCAGTTGAAAACACGCTTTCCGATGAAATGGCCTGAAAGCAACAAAAAAGTGAAGACCCGAGCTCCACCACTCCACAGAGCCCAGCGCTGCCTGCACATGGGCCTGCTCGAATAATGTTCTTTTGCCCAAAAATGCCGGGTCTGAAGGCTCCCTGAGCCGGCAGCTCTGCCCTGCTCTCTGCCTCTAACACTGCCTTCCTCGCTGCTGTGATTTTTGCTGAAATGCTGTCATTTTCTTAGCTGTCACCGAGCAGTGTTACTGTCCAAGGGTAGAGCGATATGGATGCCTGGTGTATACCTAATGGGTAAACTTTTCTTAGGATACAGACCGACTAGTTAACTTTTTCACCCCAATAATGCTCAACAGCTTCTCTGCCGTCCCCCCACGGTTTCTCTTGCAAGTTTTTATTACCACTGTGAGTCTCAGAGGCCAGGATAGCCCCAAAGCTCTCTGCAAAGTGCGACAAGGAGACTTTGCTGACAGCCACAGCTGTGCTTCGTTATGGAAGGGCTAACGGAGAAACGTGGCACCCCACGCAGAGGCTGGGCTCAGGCTACGCTGTCGGCCATGGCCAGGTTGCTGAGCAGAGGAGCCAGTTCCTAAGTTACAGTTGTCTTAACTCTTGCAAAATTCAGGCTCATATAAGAAAAAAAAGAGTCAAAAAACCAAAAAAACCACACCCACCCACCCTGGAGCATCCATCTCCTTGGTATAACTCACTGAATCCGTTTTTTTAATACGGGGTGCAGCTACGCCCTTGCTGGAGTGACTCACGGCTTTCAGCAGTGCCAGCATCAGCAAAGGTACCGTGCAGCTGAACCAGCTGAAGCGCGAGGGCATCGACCCAAAGCAGCCCTTGTCCCCCGGCGCGGGCGCCCATGACACCCGGTGCCAGCTTGGCGTGACCGTCACGTGCCAGCAACACGTTGCAGGAATGGAGGAAGAACCCCAAATGCACCCGGCTTGTGCTCCCAAGGCATGGGAGAGGCTAGAGTGGCACGCATTGCTTAGTGGGGTGGGACTGGGGGTGACCTTGGCTACCCAGCCTTTTTGCACGATTTTGCAAGATCTGCAAGGCTTATTAATCCCTACAGAGCAAAACTCGACTGCAGGCTGCATTTACCATGGGGGAGATACCACAGAGGGAGAAGAGCTGTTTAACCAGAGAGCTGGCACACGAGCAAAAGGCAATAAAATGAATGTGGTTGGGAAGTTCAGAGATTCGCAAGCATGAGAGCAGCCAGCTCACTGAGTACTCCTGCAGCACGCAAACACGCACGGCAGCTTGGAGACGCGGCTTGTTTAGGAAAGAGCACGTCCAATAACCAAGGCTGCGCCCGTGGGACCACAAGGGAGCTTCAAAAGGCATGGCTGGAAATCCTCTCCTGTAGGCTTGTCGCCCTGGGGACTAAATACACACAGCTCCCTTTCCACCCATACAGAAGAGCCCACAAAGCCCACTTTGCATTCCCTGGTTTTGGTAGAGGCTTACGCTCGCTGATTCCCGGGAGTTTCCCATTCAAGAAGCTTCAGAGTTTCATTACTTCAAATTAACAGAGGAAGCAGTGAGTGCTTTCCAGGCACAGCAGTGAGAGGGCCGGATGTGGCCAAGGTTTCCCACAGGGACGGGGTCCGTTGCGGGGAGAGGGGACAGATTAGGTGACCCCCCATTTTTGGCAATTCTGTTGGGTTTGGTGCCTCCATTTCTGGGGTCCCATGTAAGATATCAGCAGTGGGTTCTCAGGAGGCGATAAATGTCCGTGGCCCTTCAGAGGAGCACTGTCACTTTGGATAACCCCCCCGGCTGTTCAGGCTACGCTGGCTGTGTGCGATGGCCCACCAAGGTCAGCGAGGAAGGAGCACGAGGGTAGGACCACAGAGCAGTGACCACAGCCAACACTGGTACCTTTATCTCCCCCACAGCACAGCCTTTTAATAGCCAAGCACCATCAGCTTCATTATCATAACCATACATGACAAAGTTCCTTAAAATTCATTATTTATAAGCAGCAAGTCCCAACAGAAAGGTTTTGCTCTCCTGGATTAGTTCAGCCACTAAAACCTCACCTGGACCTGCCTCTTCAGCCCCTCAGTTTTGCACCTCTGGGGAGCCCCACAGATGCTGTTCAGGTGGACGCTCGCTGTGCACATACCGAGCAACACTGAGCCGACAAGCATCATTGAAACGCTTTTTGACCCAAAGACCCAAACGAAAGTAGAAGTCTTTCTCCTGACAACTCGGTCTGGTCCCCTTTTTATCATCCCAGTTTCCTATACATCCAGCAGCAGCTCCTTCATCTTCACTTACGCTATCATCACAAGGCAGCAACGATAAAAAGCTCCTTACAGAGCCTGACTGTCTTCTGCCAAGGGGGAAATCTCTAGGAAAACAAAAAAAGAGACACCAGTCACAGCTGCAATTACTTGCGGAGGCAGTCAGGCAAAGCAGGCACACAGACGCTCTGGGAAAAATCACTCCTTGTCCTGCTAAAATACTCCTGCGCCCAAGGAAAGAAACTTCTCCAGCAGTGGCAGCGCCCGCGCAGTGGCCCACGCCTCTCCACTGGGCTGGGAAAGCCCAAGCGATGCTGCGGGGTTCGGGCAACACCCCCAAATCTGGGGTAAGCTCCCCTCGGGCAGCTAGCAGGAGAGGTTCGGAGGGCGCAGGCTTGGGCTACATCCCACTGAAACAGCAATTTAGCTCCCCCTCAACTATCCTGCTCAAAAGAAAAAAAAAAAAAAACCCACCACCTCCCTTGAATACGTTTTATTCCTGGTTATCAGGAATTGTTATAAGGGGCGAGAGAGCGATGGGATGCAACGCAAGACCTGCCACAGGGAAGGGTCCGGGGAAAGCCAGGCAGTCTCTCCAGGCCCTAACTCCAGCTGCGAGCACCCAGACAACACCCTCCGGCACACGGAGAACGAGGAAAACGTGTGGCCAGGCGGATCACCGAAAAGCCAGCTAACCGTTTGCTGCGTGTTTGTGTTACTTAAAGAAGTAGCTGGTCCCCATCCCAGCGAGAAGCTGGCAACAGGCCACTGAGCAAAGCTCGCAGAGGAAAAGGTTTAATTCTTTAATGCAGTTCCTTAATGCTCTGCAAATTAGCAAGGGCTGCCAAATAAAACAGGAGACGTAAAACACTGGCACAAACGGGAAGGAAAAAATTAGGTGAACTTTTGATTTATATGCTGGATGAGGACTTCTCCCTCGAGATGCCTTTCATCTAAGGCTTTTAACAATTTGTCTCATCAAGTGAAGACAATAATAATGGCGCTCACAATTTCTTTTTTTTGTTTCTCTTTGCCTTCCTGCTGGCATGCAACTCCGCAAACTTCGCTCATGCTGGCTGGCCAAGACACTGTCGTTGATGCTTCGTATCTGGAGCTTGAAGCGTCCCCGGGTCCCCCTCCCAGTGGTTCTGTCCCCCTGCGAAACCCGCACACCTTATTGAAAGAGGACAAAATTTAACAGGCAGCAGCTTGGTCGTGATGAGGACTCAATATCACTGGGTAATTCTAGACAACTACACAAATCCTGCACAACAAATAGCTGAAGCACAGCTTAATTTGGTGCATCCTCTGGAGCTGGAGCCATTGCTCCAGTTGTGATAAGGACACAACAGTGTGTCTCAACAGCTGCAGAGGAGGATGAGGGATGGGTAAGTGAGAAGGAAGGAGAACAAGCAGCTTGCCCCAGGAAAGCTATAGGACTTTTGAACAAAAAAAACGGGTATATATCTAAAGGAAAACCAAAGCGTAGGAGGCAGATGGAGAGAGGGACCACTCGCACGCCAATGTCTGGGGAAGGAGCCGGACCATTTGGCTCGTGGGGGAGGCTAGAGGTTGCAATCTCACAGCCACTAACGCCCAAATCGCACCCTCCGTGCGAGCTCCCACACTTCACCCGAGGCCGTAACACTGCCGAGCGCGCAGTTCTGCCTTCTCCCACGCTACCCCCTTTCTCGCAGGGCCCCCGACCCTTTGCAAAGCTACATCGCTCTCTGCCTCTGCCGCCAGGATCAAGCAGCTTGAAGGCTCTCTGCTCTCGTGAGGACCAAAACAGGTTTGCTTTAATACCTAACCCCAGCTGATGGCGTGACAACTGCTCAAGCAAGGCGAGAAACCTCCCCCATTTCAGCACGTGGCCCAGTAATGCAAGGCAGGAGCCAGGAGTCGGCCGATGTGGATTTTCTTGGTCCCTCTTTGGGAGCTGCTTACCAGACCAAGATGCAAGGTGGAGAAGCTTGGCCCCTCGCAAGCCACTTTTGCCTCTTCTTTCAGCAAAACTGGGGAGATTTCTGCAGTGTTTCAGCGGTGACTGTTTGCTGCGGCCCAAGTTTGGAGCTGAGCTCAGCTGGAGCCAAACCTCTGGAAGAGGGGAGATGTGAACTGGCATTAAAAAAAAAAAAAAGCGCTGGGACAGTATTTTTACAAGCATTTCATCGGTTTGTAGGAAAACATGAAGAGAAGACAGAGAGGACTGACAACATGCCCTGGGCCAGAATCAGGGATTGCTAGCATGCACCACACGTTCTTCTAGCCATTTCCAACAGGATTTTGGAAAAGCGCAGGAGACTGCTGTCCTAGGAAGGCCAAAGGGGTGTTGCATGCAAGTGAGGACACGCTTGCCTCAGTGCCTTGGCATTTTCCAACATCTCTCCTCAGGGCACAGGGAGAAGGTACTGTTTCTCCAGTGTATCTTAACTCACATGGGTGCATCACCAGGGAGAAAGGACTGCAGGGTTGTCCACCCGCTCTCCCCTTTTTTGTTTGTTTGTTTGTTTTTTTGTTTTGTTTTTCATCTGAACCAGTCCATCAAGAGGGTACAAGCACTGATTTAGACCGAATTTTTTTTTTTTTTTGGAGCAGGACTCTTTTTGCCCTTCCAGTATTTAACACATAGGTTTCTGCACCAGGTCTGGGCTCCAGTACTGTCACCCAAAGAGCAGTTCTCCATTCCTTTCCCGGGACATAGTCACGTGCGATGAGTGAAATTATACCCAAGGCCAACTACAGCTTCATTAAGAAAAGTATAAAGAAGAAATCAGCTTTGCTGACAGCTTTCAGAGACTTCCCTTTGCTAATTACTTTACGAGGGAGCAACTAGTGCCTCTAGTACAGTTTGGTTTCCATGAGCAGCATATGGAAGGTATATATAGTAGCCTGGCCAGTTATTTTTGCATTAGTGGCTCTCGAGATAAGGGAGCTAAGTTTTTTATCTCCACGACTGCACTGTTGATAGCAGTCTTATCTTAGTTTCGAGGAAGTTGCTTAGGTCTCCCAAGCCCGTACTGTCTTCGAAAGCAGCTGGAAGTTTCTGGGCTAGGCAGAGGCTTTTTGGACACAGTTTGCAGAGCTCGTTAGGAAGCTCTGAGCTAACACCCAGCCCATCTAGGCAATTTAGAAAAAACAGGCATTTTGCTGAGCCCAGGCAGCCCTGCAGAGCCTGCCCATCGCTGTCTCAAAGAGGAAACCCTGCATTTGCATCGCATGGGGCGCTGCCAGGCAAAGGGCCCCTGACCTGTTGGTGGCGGCTGAGCGTGAAAGCTTTGCTTTTGGCTGAAGCCGCTAGCCTGCGCTGTGCGCATGGCCCGCGAGGCTGGTGGGTTAGGGCAGGGGTTTCCTGTGCCAGCACAGGAGAAAGGCTTTTAAAGGGCAGGTGACGCTGCTGTCTGAAAAGAGCCCCCAGCCCAGAGAGAAGTCTGGTTTTAGAAAGCAATGGCAAAGTTAAATACAGCCAACCCAAGCTAACAATAGAGAGGATATTGCGTGTCCCCTTGACCAAGGACAAATTTTGCCCCTTTCTTCCTGAACTGAGCTAGCTCTGGCTAGAAGAAAGTTTCTCTGATGATAGCAGCCTCTCAGCTGCCCGACCAAAGGGGAGAGGAAGAACCCTCACTAGCCCAAATCATCCTCATAAAGGCCCCCAGAGCAGCATAGAAAACCCCTCTCCATACCTTCACAGCAGAAGTCTTAAGTCCTCCACCTTCCTGCCCTTATATACCCCAGTTCCTGGCACCCAGCCGTGAGCAGGCAAGGAAAGCCATCCCCACCACCTCCTTACCCACCAGGTAACGATCCACAGGGCTTGCAGCTGCAGGAGGGCAGATTTCAATGCTCAGCACTGCAGCTTGCATGCTCCTGGCTAGCACGGATGTGGCGCTGGGACAGCGAGGACCTCCTTGTTCATGCTGATGCGACCCTGTGGCCAGCTTGGCAGCCACAGCAAAGCCAGCCAGTAACCGGGCTGCTTCTCACCCAGGAGGAACGCATGCAGCCCCGATTTCAGCACTCGTTTCATTGAACAAAGTCACTGGAGGCCTCCTCCGGCACATGCTCCGCATTGGTGGGATGCTGGGCTAATGACCCTGCTGATGGGGACCATGTTTCCAAGATACATCCCGCTAAGCCCTTCTATGCTTTGGTCCCATGGGCTAGCCACAGTTTCATTGAATGCTTATCTGCAAGTCTGACAGCCACTGTGAGTACGTCCCAGGTTTATCTGGGTTTTTTTTGACTCTTTATTCTTTCTACCTTCATTTCTCTGCCATATGGTTTCTCCATCTGACTATCACAAGAAGAAACATCCATCAAGGAAACCAGCCTGGGGAGATCAGGTAGTAGATGCATGCTGAAAGCAGACTCCCAAAGGTCCAAATTGCGGGTTAGCATGCTACAGGCCATGAGCTGCATTTCTCTCCTTGGAGCTTGGCAACACATGACTGACACGGGGTTTTGGGGGGTTGTTTCATTTTTCTCCTTAGCAAGATGCCCTCAAAAAGAGGCCCCAAACCCTCCAAAGCCATCAGCAAAAGGCAACTCTGCATGGTCCGGCGCAGCACTCTTTGCAGCGTGTCTGCTCTCCCCTGCACTGACAGGCAGGCAAACAGGGAAATGAGCTTTTGAGCACTCAGAGATGCATCAGTCTAAGGGGTTTCCTACAGATCAAATACTCAACCCAGATTTTGTAGACGTCCCAGCGCAAATCTCTTTTTCGTTTTAGCAGTTTGGCCCTGAACGTTGCACTGCTACTTCTGATCTGCACTGGAAGGTGCTGGAGGTTTTTTGGCTTGCCTAAAAGGAATTGTTTGAATTTCACCTAAATTTGCCCACTCTCCTCTGCAGCCCGATGTGCAAAAAGCTGGAGATCTCCTTTTTCAGATGTGACTCTTCAGCATTTTCTTTAGCCTCTGAACCTCTCACATGATTGTGCTGGCACCGAAGCCAGAAAAGTTTAGTCATGGTGTGGGTCCCTCCAGCGCCAAGGAGGACAGAAATGAAAAAAAAAACTAAATCCAAAACTAGGCGACAGAGCAAATCCCGGCTCAGAGCTAACAACCTAGAGACACATGGCAAAAGGGGGAATTTACCTTAGGCAAAACGTTCAGGCAAGCAGGAATTAGCTGCAGGGCTGTCCCCTGAGTTAAACAAAAAGAACGTCTATTTACAGAAAACTTCAGCTTTCAGGCCAACAAGCAAATAGGAAAAAAAACCCACTCAGTGAGCACGCATGCACCGAATCTGGGGCTTGGCCTTTGGAAAGCAGTGTGCGTTATCGAGCGTTTTCCCAAAATATGTGAAAGCTGAGCTCTGCCTCAAGGAAATGGAAAGAAGCCTTCCCTTTGCACACCGACTGAGGGCTGCCGGCCGCCTGCTGCCCACGCTGGATACCTCGCCCCTCGCCACGCGCCCTCTCCAGCCTTGCCACCGCCCCTTGGGAAGCCGTGCTTCAGCCCCTGGCCCTTCCAAAAAGATGAGTCAAGCCTCAGGAAAATCCTGCTGTTACCGTAAAAAGTCATAGTTTTTAAAGAAAAATTGGTGTTGTCTTTTTCTCACTCATTCCTGTGGTTTTTAGGGGGTTCGTGTTCAAGCTTTCCTGTGAAATCAGGAGGACCGGAGACTTCCCGAGCCTCAGTGAGCTGGGATTTCAGGGCAGACCTCGGGACTGGCTGCTGTATGCTAAAACTGGGCAGCTCCACAATCCTAGTGACTTCTAAGGTTTTCACTCCTTTTTCCTATTCGGAAAAGGAAAGGAAAAGGAAAGGAAAAGGAAAGGAAAAGGAAAGGAAAAGGAAAGGAAAAGGAAAGGAAAAGGAAAGGAAAAGGAAAGGAAAAGGAAAGGAAAAGGAAAGGAAAAGGAAAGGAAAAGGAAAGGAAAAGGAAAGGAAAAGGAAAGGAAAAGGAAAGGAAAAGGAAAGGAAAAGCCATTCAGTGCTTCCTTTGATTTTAAAACAGAAATTATAGTTAGACTGATGATGTCATCTGAACCATTTTCTCCAAGGAGCTGCAGTCAGGGCTCATGAAAGGCACTGGAGTGAGGCTTGCTGTCAAGCAAAGGCAGCCGAAATTCAGGCCTCCCAACACTAAACCTCATTCCTCCACCCTTGCAGAGGAAGGGGGAGCTGCTAACACCCTAGCAATGACGTAGGACCTCCTTCCCAGCTGGGACAACCCCCCCGTATTAGGACCTCACACAACAACCTGAGAAATCTGCGGAAAAGTTCCCATTGGTTTTTAATCAATAACGTCTATCGGAGTTCATGGGAAGACTCCCTAGCAACTCAAATGAGCTTTTGGGGGGGGGGGGTCCATCCTTCAGCTAGTGGGACACACAACCCCACAGCATGGTGTTGTCATCAGGGCAACGGCATCAAGCTCTTGTAAGTCCTTTGCCGGGGCGTTGTACTGGAGGACACGGCTGCAAATGCCCATTGCGTGGATCAGGGTAAGATTTCATCCCTTCCTTCCGCTGAAGAGAAAGCCTGTATCTATACATACACATATTTCACATGTGTTAATCCATAGACTAACTCCAGCAATCAGGGTCAGATGTGAGCGAATGACGTGTACAAGTATCTGAAGGGGGAGTGTCAAGAGGATGAGGCCAGCCTCTTCTCCGTGGTGCCCAGCAACAGGACAAGAGGCAATGGGCAGAAACTGAACCACAGGAAGTTCCACCTGAACCTGAGAAAAAACTTCTTGACTGTGAGGGTGACAGAGCATTGGAACAGGTTGCCCAGAGAGGTAGTGGAGTCTCCTTCGCTGGAGATATTCAAAACCCGTCTGGATGTGATCCTGGGCAATATGCTCTAGGTGACCCTGCTTGAGCAGGGAGGTTGGACTAGATGATCTCCAGAGGTCCCTTCCAACCTAAACGATTCTGTGATTCTGTGATTCTGTGACTCCATTCATTATTTTTGGAACAAACGTTCCTTTTTGTGATCCTTGGTATTAAATAAAGAAGCGTCACAATAACGTCAGAGCAGTCGTGTGCTTCCTATTTCTCCTGATGCTGCCACAGAACCTTCTCTTTTCCCCTCCTAGCAGCAGCCTGACCTGGAGGTGAGCAGAGGAGAACAGGCGCTTCATCAAAAGCAACCGAGCCCTGGCAAGAGCTGCGCATTGCTCATCCTCATTCATTCTCCAGCTCATTTTTGTGCATGCCTTCTTCATGGCAGCTAAGCAAGGCTTTCCATGTCAGCTTTCCAAGGTTTTCTCAAAACAGGCACAGAAGACAGAGATACCCAGGGCCTGAGCGAACATTTTCATTTACCACAAAAAAGGCTGAAGCGATAGGCAAAAACTCTTCCCTGGTTTGTGTGCATGCGTGCTGGTGTACCTGGAGGTATTAGGGTGTGGCAGAAAGTGGAGCCTTATATCAGCTCCTGAAAAGAGGGGCTTTAGCTTGTTTTCCTTTTCCAAGGATGCTTGTCCCAGTGCTACCAGTTAGTGCACAGTGCTGACATGCCATCCCAGGTCCCACGCTGTGTTTGTGTTACGCTGGTGTTAAGCGCACAGCCACGCACTCCATCTGCGGTGACAGCTGCTGACAACGTGCCACCAAAAGCTTCCACGGTTGCTTATGTTAGCTTGGACCAACCACTGGTTGGATCAGTTCACTGTGTCACTGCCTTGAGTTACAATGAAACAGTTGAGCTTACTGGTTTTATGCTCCTGCCGCCCACAGGCTCATGAGAAATGCTGGAGGACGACCATAGTTGTAGCTACGCCTTTTTCTTAGCCGAGCTTCCCATGCCACGGCGTTAAGTCCAAGGGGTGAAATCTATTGCTGGTCTCTGTCTCAGACCTTCGCCCCAGTGCATGATCATCTTGTCAGGAAGCTACAGCTCTTAAACGGAGTCACTCTCCTGCCTTGTGGTATCAGGCATCTGGTTCACAGCAGCAGAGGAGCATGGGAGGGCTTAGATTAAATGAAGGACACTTAAATGGCAGCCACTGGAGAAGAGCTCATAAGAAACAGGAATCCTGCAGCAAGGCACAAGAACAACAATATAAACCACATGAGCAAAGAAGAGGGAATAAATCTGCTCAAGGGAACGACAATCTGAAACGATGGGCAGCAGGACGCAATGATCTGCAGGCGCAGAGCAGAGCAAGAAGTGGGGAGTGGGTGGCAGCATGAATAAAATCTGGCCCCTGCAGTCCTTGGGTGTTGCCTCCAATGAGATTGCAGTGAGCGGCTTCCTTTGAAGATCTCCACTGAGCCATGGACCACAGAGAAATTCCAGAAGATATAAGAGGTGGCTGAGACAAAGCAAGCCATGGCAAGGCTGAGAGCTGGTGGTTGTTAAATACAAAAAACCATGCTGAGCTAGACAGCAGGAACAAGCAGTAAAACTCCGCATGATGCATCATGAGAGAGGAGTTCTGTGGAAGGCTCTGTGGAAGGCCAAGGCAACAGGTTGGCACATACTGGCAAGGAGGTTTGGGGAAGAAAACGCGTGGGAGAAAAACATCTGGAGAGGTGAGGGACTGGGCAAAGTCTTAATGGTGGAATGAATGCAGAGATAAGGTAACAAAATAAGAGCTTGGACAGGTAAAACAGCTAAATTGTGAGGAACTTCATAAGGAAGGAAAAGGAATTCAAGTTCTTACTCCTTAAATAGATAAAAATGCTCAGATTCATTGGAATCATCAAATGTTCCCCAGGGGCTCTGGCAAGGCAGAGAGCAGCACAATTCATAGATGGCTGCAGCCAAGACACTCTGCCAAGGCTATCTGCAAGGAGTTAGCATTCACAGCCACTGTTAACCAAATACAGTGTCTAGCTCAACACCACATCTGTAAATACCTTCATAACATCCCACTGCAATCAGCTAAGGAAAAACAAAAGATCAAAATTGTGATAGCAGAACATGACAGGCACCTCAGGCTTCAGGTAGGTCAGGCTGCCCAAAGCCTCAGGGAAGGGGTAAAAATGGCCAGAGTGGTTAAAGTGAAAAATAGAAAGATCTGCAATCTGGATAACCCAAAGGGAGGTTAGCTTCTCTGAGCTACTGCTCTGGCCTTGATGGACCATCTCTGGGGTGAGAAGTCCCAAAGTACATTCAGTTTTCCTCCACTGTCACCCATCAGCCATTTTCCCCACATAGCAGAGATGGCTCCTCAACTGTTAAAGTGTGCACCACACTTTAAGAGTAGTTGTCGTCTAGGGCGTGCTGCTAAGCTGTGCAAGTAAACTCCTAGTATGGGAGTTTCCAAGTTCCCACTTCATTTGTCTTCATGTCAGTGTGAGGGCTCACAGCTCACAGGCTGCATGGTTGCCTCCTTCAGAGGGTTTAGACAGGCCTGAAGGTGAGGATCTAAGCACAGGAGTGCTAAAAAAACACACCAGCTACATTTATTAAGCCCTAGGGAGTACCAGAGCAACGTGAGCAGTGACTGACTAATAGGCTGAGGTTGGGTGCCAGAGAACAGTAGCTTATTTTCAAGAAAGATACACTGTTCAGCTTGAGGTCTATTTACTGGCAGTCACAGTTAAATTAAGGGAATTTTATAGGGTGTCAGCTCCCTAGTTATTTGCCATGGCATCAAGAGGTCATGGGATCTATGGCAAACAGCATTCCTCTCCTTCCCTCAAGCATTATGGAGGCCCGCAGCGGTGAGGGGCACACTGCAGAAGCTACTGTCCGCTTCTCGATCTTGCTTCTGAGATAGTCCCGTGCCGGGAATGACGTGTTGGGATATTTCCATTTCAGGAAGTGAGCTGGCATTTTGCTTTTCTGTAACCTGTTCTGCTGTCCACAATACTTTTAATCTTCAGCAGATCTTGCTGTCTCCTTTGCAGTCAGTGATAGTTGCTCAGAGAACAGCCTGCTGAAACATTTTAAATGGGGTCAAAAACCAGTGAATGTCTGTGTACCATGACAAGGCTTTTTCAACAGAAAATACTGGGACATGACTCCACAGCCACCTCCTCCACACTAGACACTATGCAATCTGATCCTGTAAACTCGTAATCAATGACAGCAGAGTAGCAAGGCTGGGTCCCATTATATTGCTTGTTGCTGTGTATTTGAACAATAAGACACAGCCTTTGCCCTTGCCTTCAACCTAATTAGAGGAAAGTCATGAACGAAGTATGATTCCCCCCCTTTAGAATAACTAAAACGGGCACGGGACGAGGAGAGAAGAAAAACAAGGCCACGCAGATCCTTAGAATTTGTTTTATAGTCATGCCTACCCAGCACCTACCCTGTAGTAACCATCCGTCTCATGCCTAAAAAACATTAGTTAGGCTCCTGGGTATGAATCTGGCTCTCCCCACCCAGTTCTTGATCCTGTCTCTGCTCTGTGTTTGGAGCTTAGCAGAGCATAAGTTCATCACAACACTACCACAACTCTCCACTCCCAAATTCAGATGCTCCCATGCTCACCTTTCTCTTTCTCTTGCCTGTAAGTAGATGCAAGCCTGGAACGAGGCACAAAACTCTTTGGAGAAAGGCCGCACTCTGGATGAGAAACTTGAGCTACATTTCAGTCCTGTTCCAGATAAATGAAATTCAGCGCTAGATTGCTTTGGTTCAGGTCATCTCAAGGTCCGTCTTGACCCTCAGTGTTGATATATATAAAAAAAAAAAAAATCACTCAAAAAGTCCCTGGCAAAACCAGGCTTCAAATTTGTAGTTCTTGAGCCCTGAACCACAAGACTGTCATTCTCCTCAACCAGTTTTTCTTCCCTTAGAGTTGGCTGGTTTCAATGTCAATGCTTCTGCAGTCTTTGGCTTTCAATTAAATCCACTGAATTCAAATATTTTCAAAAGAGAATCATCAAGCAATAAAGTGAATGCTGACAATTTTGTAATTGTACATAAAAATCACTTGAATTCCAAGAAATGGAATCCTACACACATGAGTAATGCTGCATTTTTTCATTTTTCACTTCACTATTTTTTTCCAAACTGCTTAGTTTCCTTGCCTCAAATCAAGCTCTTGCCACTGAAGTCAACGGAAAGAATGGTTCAAAGTTGCTGTAGGAAAAACTGTATAAGGACAAGGTATCTGAGTGCTCACAGAAATGCAGAATACATGTGCTTCCAAAAAAATCATCTTACATTTTCTGCCTGACATTCCATTTTCCCTTCCTTGCTGGAGATCAAAGCTGGCAGGAACAGTCTCCACGCAAAAGCTGTTCTTACAGTGTTCATGAATCAGTCCTTAAATCTGCCATTTTGTTTATAACTATTTGCTTCATAGGTAGGGTGAGCAACTATTGCTGATGTATGTGAAATACTGCTTTGCAACAGTGACACAGCTTTGTTTCCAGCTGGATATCAGACATCATTTAAGCAAGCGATCACAGAAAACAGGGTCTATACAGACAGAACTGGACACAGACAAAAAGTCATCCCACTGAAGTATGAGGGACAGTAAATAACACAAGAGCAAGGATGCGCTTCAGTGACTATCACAGCAGCTCAAAACACAAACAGATTTATGAACCAGGTAAACCATGTGCACGAAGCCACCAGTCCCACCAGTCCAGGCCAGCTCAGCCCCTTGCAGCTTTACTTCATCTAGGACGCAGCCAGATCATTTTTGCTAGCTATTCAGTTTGTTATGCTTCTGCTTTGCTTTAAAATACTTCTGCAGTGATGTTACAACGGGGCTGAGACAGAAGCACCCAACCTTGCAGAGCCCCTGGCCAGCTGTCAAGACCAAAGGTGCTGCAGCAGAAGGCCCCGCTCTGTTCTGCATTCCCAACCCCGTACAGAGTTTCATCACGAACATGGGGAAAGGGGGACTGTGACAAGGGTTTCCATCTACAGATGTGACTCACCAAAGCCTGGCTTCAGTGCTAAGGGCTGGGCCCAGCTAGCATTAGACCAATAAGCCAACCCCAAGGGGCATCGTGTCTAGCTGTCCTTTCCTATTGCATTGGATTAATTGCCACCCAGAGCTGCCTCAATGCCGCCAGCACTTGGCCACTCGCCGACTTGGGCTTCCAAAGGAGGCACTTGCACGGACAGCAGGACAGCTTCAGAGAAGTGCTGCTCTTCCTCCCCTCAACAGAGAAGCAAAAATCACTGCATCATTGGAAATAGTCCGACAGAGGATGTGGCTTCCAGGCCAGTGGGACTGCAAAGCATCTGAAGACTTGTGCATCAGTCGACTCGATGACTGGCAGACAGCCATAAGCTCCAGAAAGCTAGTGTTCAGCCCCACACCCATAAGGAGGGAAAATTAAAGGGCTATAACTTTAGGGATCAGGGCTGTTGTGAGGTAGGACATACACACTTGGCCCAAAGCATGCTCAAGACAGCCACTTTGATTTCTCCTTGAATGCGTTAATATGCAGAGCGGAAATATCTGGTGTTCAGCTGGGACAACATACAGTACAGCTGGAGACCCAAGAGGAATCTGAGGTTTTCTGAACTTCTTCAAACACTTCCTTCTTTTTTTCTTTCTTTTTCCTAAAAAGTGTTTTTTCCTCCCTCACGGAGAGATATTAACTTCATGATGTAATGACTGTAGTGAGGGCTGTACTTTAAGTAAATAAGGGCTGTACAGTCACAGAAATATGAGAAACTATGGGAAAAATATCTTTGTTCATTAAAAGTAGCCCATTCTTGCTCAGCATCATAGAAAATTGATCTTTAAAGCCAAACTTTGCCTTCAGGCACACACACCGTTCACCAAAATTTGCAAGAATCATTCATATGAACCCAAATAAAGGATTTTGCCTGGCTTAAAACCTCAAGAAGTTTTACATGGCTTTTTCTATTCTTGCATTTAAAGTATAAGCCAGCTCAGAGGTTCCCAGCCCACAGAAATACCAGGAAAGAGGAGTCCTTTAACCTGCCTTGATAGTGAAAAGACCCACAGGGGGTGGATATATTTGCAGTTTTGGGAGACTGATTCATAACTCAGAGAAAGCTGGGCATTTTTGTCACAAAAAGACTTCTAGGGCTGGAGGTTCACAGACTAGCAAAGCTGATACCTGTGCTTCCACCAGAGTGGGAACAGGGATGCCTAATGTCCACCAGTAGTTGCTTATTTCCCATGTGCCCACCCCAGCATTGACCCTTTTTTTCCATCCTCATCCAGTAAGATCAGGAGCCTAAGGAAGCTCCTAATGCTCTTAATTTCTCTGGGCTTTGTGCTAGACTGAGCCTGCAATGGTTCAATGGGTCAAATGACTGTTCAGAAATACAGTCTAGTGACATGCTAAGCAAATGCACCAAATTCTTGCCTATGATAGGCACGAGGACTCCATTGCCAGCCAGGAGAGGGAGAGGGAGAGGGAGCAGGAGCGGGAGAGGGAAACAGCTGCACAGGATGAGTCAGCCTGTCTGAAGATAGGTGGGAGGGATGTATATTTGAACCAGCTGTTCCTACGGGGATGCAAGCCCCACTTTGTTATTTTTTACATTTTAGCTGCAGATTATAGCATTTTCTGAATGACTTTTGCCCTCTTTTGCAACATGTTCAGTTTCTTCGGGAGCCTTCTGGAAGAAAAGGACCCTATCACTGCAGGCCATAAGTCACTTGGAGTACTTGGAGGCCCCTTAGACCTGGGGAGGTCACAGTGCTGCTCATGAATCTGAAAGAGCTGCAGGCGTCCGTGGGTGCAGAAGTCTATGCAGCGGTTGGGGGAAGATTGGGAACGGTGACCAGTTAGGCCCCGAGCCAAACCAGGATGAGGTTTTTACTCTGACCCTGAGGACCACGTCCAATAGCTAAGGGAGGAACAAGACAGGAGCATCACCAGGATGACAGCACTGGAAATTGCTAGTAAAAGGCACAGAGCCAACGGAGAGAAAAGAAGGGAGAGGTTCTCCAGAGAGTACATCCCATGTACTGTCTTCCTGTCTGTGAATATTTCTTGGACATTCAACAGGCTGGTGCCAGTTCAAGTTTCCCAATATGCTCCTTTTAATCTCTGAAGACTATCGCAGACTTAATTAAAACTCCCTTGACAGAAATTATAAGATCAAGTTGCATGGAAATAGTGGGGTAGAGGCTTCAGGGCACACCGAAGCCTGTACACAATGTGTTTTGCAAGGATCCTAAAGCTGAAGGCCCACACAGTTGACCCAGTGCCCACGTCCACTGTTGAAGTATTTCAATTAGATCCAACACTTTGAGACAAAGCCAAATCCTCCAGCTTTTAGCTGGTAAGGCTAGAGTTCGCCCATTTCTGGATAACCTTGCTGGAGACCTGAAAAACCTGCAAGCAGCTTCTGCTGCCCACAAAGTCAGGTTCAGATATCAGGAACAGGCAGCACCACAGCTGTGGAGCAGGATGCAGAAGGGACCAGTGAGCATTACAGGGCTGCTCTGGGTTTGTGGCTATCTGAAAAACGTCATTGCCAAGAGCTGAGCAGGTCTCTCCATCACTGCTGGCAGTCCTCACACTAACAAGCAGCTCAGGACTGTTGAATGACAAGAGGGAACAAACCGTAGCATTGGGTGGGCCATGTGAAATGAAACTGTTGGCCTTGATTAGCTTCCTTGCCTCTGGTTTCCCACCCTAGTGTAAACAAGTAGACACAGCAGCAATAAATGGCTCCCCACAACATGTTGCCTTGAGGGGACTGTGACAGGTCACTGCTGTTGAGTAGAAATGACTTCCTCCGTGTGCAACTCTCCGTATCAGCTAAGGTAGGTGTGAAGCTTGGTAGCACAGATTTGAAACGCTGGACAGAGATTATAGCTAGTGAACAGCCTCATAGAAGAGGGGAACCTAGCCCAGAGGGTCAAGTCCTACCCACTGCCAAATATAATGGGCAGACTTCCCAAAGCCTCTGACAACAAAGTTGCTCAAAATAAAAATTATTTTGGTTGGAGAATACCAGGACTGGAGCCTCAGTTCTGTTCTCCAGAACCTCACTGATTATTTAAACTGCCACTCTATCACTATTCACCATTTAATAAAGCAGGGACGTGGAAAAAGCACCAGGTCCAAAGATTTATAAAAGGGCTTTCCAGTGTCTTGCAGGGAAAGGTGACAGGACCCCTTCATCTCACTTGCAACCAGGTGTCTAAAAGTCTACCATCTGTTAGGAGCTGCACATCTGACCTCCCTGGATGGAGAGAGGCAGGCACTTCAACAGAACCACCCAGCCCAGCCTAAGGCAGGTCGCGCCTCCTGAAGGTATCGTCTCCTCCACTGGCTGTAGCAGGGTGTACAAGCTTAGATTTCATGACTGATTTCTAGATGCCTACGGTTAGAGTGAGGGCAGGATTTGTCTTGCTTAGAGAATGCAGAAAACAAACATACATTGAGCTAGGAAGGCCTTCAACACATTCTAGGCAGACTCCAGTGCCTTCATTTTCCTGAGGAAGGCTGAGACTTCAAAGCCTGGAGGACACTCACAGAAACATTTCAATTAACATGCACGGAGCAGGGAAGAAATGTTTCTCCTAGGACACATGCAGCTGGGTCTCTGGCTAAGATTAAGATCTCTTTCCCTGGAATGGCTCCTGCCCACTCAAATTATTTCAGGGTCACTGAACAGCGATCAGCACTGCTCTGTCATCTGTTTTTCAGCATAAATTATGTCCCTCCTGAAATACAGTAAAGGTATATTAAAGATGCAGAGCCTAAACTTCAAAAGTTCAGAAACAGAGCAATTTTGGGGATCGAACCAAACTTTGAAAATAAGAAGTTTGTGAGTCAATACAAACTCAATTTTTTTGTTCAATTTCCTTCTTTGCCTCAAGAGAATAGTACGGGTGAAAAACAACCATATTCTGCCATTTTCCCAACTCTAGCTGTCACTTCTCACAGCCCATATTTTCCTCCTTGGCCAAAGTAGCTGCTGGTGGCACGACAATCAGGTCATGGTCATTTTGACTGGTTCCGCAGTCTGCTGCCCCAGGCAATGGCTTACTTGGCTTATGCCAACAACTAGCCCTGGTACTATGCCTCATTCCTGTGAGGCTTTGCTCTCAAAATCTAATCAGTATTAATCTTCCTGGCATATAAAGGCACAGCTATTTTTTTTTTCCCTTTCCTGGGGGTGGGGGGGAAATCAAATGCCATATGAAACACATTAGGACTGTAGTCTGGCTGACTTCTAGCCAAAGGCAAATGAAATATTGAAGGTTATTGTTACTTGTTTGAGTATTTTAGTTATATGAGAGCAGTTGAAAGGACAGCAAGATGAGGTCAATTCAGCATCATCCCAACGTTGCAAGAAGTCCTTGTCAAAAGCTTGATCTAGTTATTTCAATGGCATTATTGCAGACAACCGATTAGAAGCGCTATTTGTAAAACGGTAGCGGGCTAACTCTCACGTCGCACCCCCAGGAGCTACCATGCAGGGACACCTTACCTTACTGATGTTGTCAAACCCCCCAGCCGGGTCCCCTGAACTTTCAGGCTATTCCTGGAGGTGAAGCCATCACTAACTGGTTCCAGGCCAGAATGCATCTCCCTTCATCGAGGGTCCACAGAGAGGATTAAATATCCTGGACTCCGCTCAAAAGTGACATGCGAACCTTAGAAACAAAAAAAAAAAATTTCAAGGCTTGCATATTGACTGATAAATTCACCTCTGCTATGAAGCCACAGGTGCCAGACAGGATATCTGTATTCTCTCTCAAAAGGCTGTCAGGTAAAACTGGACACACTTCAGGAAGAAGGAAGTTTCATCAGTTTAAATTCTTCTAAATCCACTGAATTTTCCTGCTGCCTGAATACAAAGGTTTATATTACTGGAGCCTTCTATGACACTGTCCAATTTAAGTCCTTATTACATGATAAATATAAACAATACCAAGTTCACCTCGTGTTACAAATGATTCTGCTACTGCTATGTCAAAACGCTGCCCCAAATCTAAAGGAGGACATCAAACATTTAAATACAATGGTTTTGGTTGCCTTTTCTTTTGATGGAAAGTATATCAAAAACAATAACTGCCCCTGGATACATTTGGGATCACTGGAAAGAGGCAGAGAAGTGTCATTCTGCAATCCACAAGCATGAAGTAGTTCTTTCCAGTTCAAAGAGCAATCTCCAACGTTAATACCAAGGTTTTCATCAGGATAAATTAGGTTCTTTTTTCCCCCTTGGCTTTGAACAGGAGCTCTGAAGAGACCACAAGTTTTATTCACATTTTTATTTATTTATTCTTTAAGTTTTATTAACAGTATCCTGCTTCTGTGGATTTGCTCTGAACACCACATCAATAGTGTCGTCAGTGCAGGAATTATAATATTTGGACTATATTTGGATGCAGGACCTTTTCAGGAAAACTTCATTTCCCTAGAAAGCTCACAGAATGCTACAAAATACATAAAGAACGGAGCAGACTCTGGCCTGAACATTTGGCAGGTGAGGACTACATGAAGCAGACCATTACAAAGCTGTATGCTACCCGGTTATCTTAACAGCTTGTTTATTTTAAGCCTGGGTGACTGCAACATGATGAAAGGTTGCAGCCTGGACCATATTGCTCATCTTGTAAACAGAATGAAAGGCAAACCCTTTCCTAAAATCTTTTACTCTGTCAGCATTTAACGCTCCTGGACAAAGCCAAGCCATCACAACGCATAGCTGTCAGCCTGAAATGTCCCTAGACTCCTGGATCCCCAGCACATGGGAACCTGGAATTCACGCTGGCAGATTTCCTGCAGTAAGGAATAGCTGTTCAAGAGGCTATTAAGACTCTTTGAAACCTGCAGTCCCAAACAAATCACGTTGACAGAGCAGCCTGTCTCCAACCACCATCTTGCGTAAATCTGTTCTAAAGTGACAGAGGGGTTGCGCACCTACGGAGTAGCACACCCTCCGGGTCCTCACTTGGGACCGCGGGCATGTCCCCAGAGCAGGCAGGATTGCAGTCTGCGTTTCAAGCCAGACTCTGCCGCATCAGACTCCTACTTCGGCATACGGCACACATTGCAACTCCTACCCTCCTGCTGCAGTTCAATTGCATAGTCCTCGCTGCTTCATCCAGTTTCGCACAGATCAAATAGAAACATTAGCTGGCAGGGAAATGAGGCTATCCTTTCGTTGAACTGGAGTAGAGGCCATACGTATGGTATGAAGAGGCTTTTATCTACCTGAGGACCACCAAACTACAACTGTCTGATTAAGTATTTTATTACTCCCCAGGTTGGCTTTTAAATTTGGAATAATTGTGGTGGGCCATTAACTCTGAGCAAATCCAAAAGACGCATGTATTAATCATCACTCTTGGGATAAGCCTCAGGTAATAAACATTTGGGATGGGGTGAAGCTGCTGAGAAAACAGGAACATACTGACTGATCTGTGATGTTATAGCCAAAGATACCACAAGTTTCAAGAGAGGGAGGAGAAGTTCTGCTTCCTCAAGGACACAGCCAAGTTTTAAACAAAGGGAGAGAACAGTTGCTCTCATAGGACTTCACAAGGCCTCTCGTTACAAATAGCTGGGATCTGGGGAAACTCTCAGCCAGAAAATGCAGGCAGCATCCCATAATGCCATCAGGGAGCTGCTGTAGGTCCTGCTGCCCAGGCATGGGAGTGCTGGGATCAGCGTTCACGGTTTGATCTCTCTCCGATTCCCTGCACAACCTTTGGAAAATAATTCTCTCCATTCCCTAATTCCCCAGATGTAAAATAGGAAGATTAATACCATCCCTCTTGATTGTTTAATACTATTATATTGGGCAGGGGGCTCTTTTTGACTTTGCGTAGTGTCCAGCCTTAGAGTCAGTTAAGGCCCCTGGATGCTAATGCAATTCAGATCTATTTAATAACTCAGATAGAAGTGGCATATTAAATTACTACTGCTTCTTAAGTGTCAGGCTACAAGGATTCATGAAATAATGATGGTTTATAAATTCTATAAAGGGACTCTCACATTACTGAAGTGAGCAATGGAATAAGGTCAATTAAACAGAAATTAAACATTGTTGAAATATATCACTGAATTGGTTAAAAAGTATTCAGAATTATCAGATTAGTTTTCTTTTGCAATGCTGATTTTATCATAAATATGATAAACATGCTTATGACAAAAGCATATTAAACATATTATTTACAATAACATAAGAGCCCTCCTTTTCCATGATGTGAAAATGGTTTGTTTCAATAACAGTGAAAAATTAGAACAGACAAGGGCATGATTAGGTCCACAGGACCCCACGTGCCCCATGGCATACCAGGGGCCTGCCTCCTGTCTGGAGGCCATCTCTTGCTAATCTCTGGGACCCTCCTCAAAGGGACAGCATAAGTATCCCAAAACAGAGTCATTCCACTGGCTTTGGGTCAGATTTGCAGAGAGCAAATGAAATCCAAGGCAAACCCTAGAGCATTTCATGGAAAGGTTCCCACTGGCTTTAGCAGGCTTTCATTTGGTTTTTTGGGCTACAGCCCAAAACACCACATTCTCCAGATCAGAGGTGGGTCTGAGCGACACGATAACGTTCCCTGTGCCTCTGCGGTGCGTGGCTGCAGGCAGGCACAGGCAGTCCTATCCCCCGACCTGAGTCAGGGAGCCGGAAGGCATCCCAGCATGGTGCACAAAGACAAGAGGTAAGGCAGAGGCTATGTTGTTTTTGCCCTTTGTCATGCAAATACAGATCATCTCCCCAAGTGCTCAGCAGCTTGAAACAGCTGTGCAGCTTCCTAAGGCAAAACCTCTGGAAGCCACTGCTCCGTGAAATTTCATAAAATACTACACCCTGGTCTGTTGTCTTGCATGTACATATATTAGTTCTTTGCCCTATACATTCTACACTGCAGAAACATTTTCTATTTCCTGGCAAGTGCAAATCATTAATGACTTCAGAGCCAAAGAAGTTAACAGACCAGATGGTCTTGCCTTGCTTGTAAAATAAATAAATAAAATTAAAAAAACAGCAAAATTCACAACACCTGTTCTGAGTCCTATGGCCAGCTCTGTTAGTGAGAGCCCAGTGGTCCAGAGGGACCCAGCTGCTAAATGTACACACAGTGTCCCAAGGCACACTGTAGGCTGAAACATAACCTTCAGCAATCTCCCTCTCTGAGCAGAGACTGCCTCATGTTTTCTGCAAATGTGCCTGGCTAATTCGCACAGTGCAGCAATGCTGTCCTTTCGCCTTATGTTGGAGCATTTGCTCCATTCCTCTACAGCTGTGGCAACGGATTTGCATGCAATTCAGGGATGCTTCATGCATGCATACAACGTGTGCCAGGCTTCGCAACTTGACAGCACGAACAATTGAGAGTCAAATCCTACCTTCTTGAGCCTGGTACAACTGTTCTGACTGAAAATCCACAGGAGGAGGAACTGGCTGACCCTGAGCAGAGGCTGGAGGACATGCACCCGCTCTCTCATTAAAAGGAATAGCACTGGAGCAGGCACAGCAAGGTCAGGCGTTAGGTGTTGTACAAGAGCATAAGGAGAAATAGCCTCTGCACAAAGGGCTTACAATCCAATTAGCTAAAGAGAAAAGTATTATTCCATTTAACTGCTGGAAAACTAAGGCAGAGGGGGTATAAAAGACAAGCTTAAGGTCACACGGAAAAACCTCTGGCAGAGTAATGACCTGAACTCACTGTACTGAAAGAAAGCCCAGCATCTCATCCCAGCCCATAACGTTATCTCTCTGCCTGACCCCCCAGCACAACTCCCCCACCGGATCTGTCATGCTAAGGATGCCAGGAGTGCTGGGGAAACATTTTCCTCCTGGAGAAGAAAATAAAGGGTGGAGTGAGATGAGACTGACTATGAGGGAATTGGGGATTATCATCATCGTTGTGGGACTTTGGGCTTTTTTTTTTTTTTTTTTTTAAGCCATTGGTCTCTCTTCATTTTTGGCTTTGCAGATGGAGAGCTGCAGTTATCACCATGAAAAGTTTTCCCTGGCAGTTTGATTGCTGCCCTGACTCTGACCCCTTTGTGATACAGGGCTGCAAGCAACATGGCCAGCTTAGCTGTGGCCTGATAGCACACAACTGAAAACAGAAGTTTCCACAACAGCTAAAAGCTTTACAAACCAACAGATCTCTGGGCCCTCACCCTCAGTTCTTTAATTCTGGAACCTGGGAGGTAGCTAAAACAATAATAGAAAGGACCCTGTGGGCTTTTTTATTTATTTATTTATTTTTACAAATTCCTTCTTACTACTTCTCTTAGATTGAAGTTCTGAATGTTCTCACTGGGTCTCATGCCCAACGCATGCATGGTTTGGCTTTAAAATCCGCCTCTATGCTCTTGGCTGCAAGAGAAAAAATAGGTACCTCCAGTGGCAGCTTGGACCCCCGTGGGAGGCCACCTGCCTCTCTCTCTCTCTATGACTGACAGAGCACCTGGCCAACAAGGACTGGATGATTCTGCGTCCTGCCTTCTAGAGACAATGAGCTCCTGCTCATCTCATTAAAACCCTCCTTACAGAATCGGCCCCTTTTAAAAAGGCACCGAAAGGTGGCTAGAAGAGCCTGCCCTTTGGCGCCCATGTTTGACCTACCCTCCTGTGTCTTTGATGATTCAACCCTAGCCACAAAAGGCAGGGGTCTCTCCGCTAGCTTGAGCTCAGGTCCACATACTGTGATCGCTCTCAGGGTTTGAGCTTTCAGCACCGGCAAGGAGCCCCAACCTGGCTGTAATCAATGAGCACAACTTCAGCCCAAGGCAGAGATGCAGCAGCTCTTCCCCTTCTCCGCGCTTCACCTGCCCTGCCACGTTGCAAGCACCAGGAGCTGCATGGAAACCGTGCTCTTGGAAGCGGGACCCCAAAGCCATTCCGCTCTTCTGCCTACTGCTAGCCTTCTCCTCAAACGTGAAAAAGCCCCTTTATTCCTATTTCTTGTTTATTTTGTAAGCAGCATGCTCTTTAAGGGCAACGGACCGTCTCTTTGGCCTCGCCTGTACAACACCGAGGGCGGTGGTGGCCCGGCCTCAGCAGAGACCGGTGGATGCTATCACTACACAACAAATAACCCGAGGAATCTTACAACAGAGCCAGTATACGATATCTGCTCCCCAAGTCCTGCAATATAGTAACGTCTGTAAGGGCTGCTAGCTGTTTGAACTGTTGTAACAGGCCTCACTGCAGAGATCTTTTACCTCAGGGATGCCACATGTGTTCAATCATCTCCCAGTAGCCACCCCCAGTTCTCCCAACAGCTGCACACACAGGAAAATACCCACAGCTATGAGTCAAACAGCAATAACAGTTCAAAGATCCCAAAGTCTAATTTCCTCTGTCATTTGGGGCTTTTTCCCAAGCCTGCTGACTCCCTAGGACTCTTCCCACTGACCTAAAAGGTCAGGGATTGGGTAAGTGCAATCACTCAGGGAGTCCATCCCCACTAGCTGCAGAGATACTAGCTGTGTTTGATGCAGCAGCATGGCTCGTGGAAACTCAGCTTTGCTGAGTCCCAGAGTTAAGACAAACAAAGGAGAGGTGTTTTCTCCTCGGTTTTTTCAGAGGGGACAGGTGTCTGCAGAGGGATTCACTCTACTCCCTCCCAGAGAGTTGCTCCCATCATCCTTTCTGCACCTAACCCCTCTGCCCTAATAGTCCTTTTACTGGAGCCCCTATCTGCTGGCCCACAGACAGCTGCCTTTCCCCAGAAACGAAGAGCCACACGCGCCCCAAACCTTCCATCTCCCTGCACCAGTGCATTTGCTAAAGAACAAATTCATCGTCCTTCCATGCTTCCTCTTTCCTCCACTGCCACATCAAGCCTCAGGCCTTGCCCTCTCTGCCCGAGTCCCTTCCTCTGCAGCAGGGAGAGCCTGCCCGCTCCCTCTCCCCCTTTGTAGGTAGATCTGCCCCATCCCAGTCCTCTGTCTCCCACAAACACAAAACAGTTGTGCCCTGCCTGGGAGATGAAGCAGGAGAGAGCATGACACAGTACTGGCTTAGCGAGCAACACCTGAGGGCTTTGGCCCATGTCTCCTCAACACCTTGCCCTCTCCTGAGGAGCTGTTTTCATGGCAAAAGGTCTTCTCTAATGCAATATGAATCACTCCCCCTTCCCACCATGTTTCTACGGTGCAGGGCAAACATCTTGAGGAAGGGCAGGTCTGGACTAGCTCCTCTGAAAATGCTGCCTTTTAAATTAGACCCTCTCACACATGCTGCTCCTTCTGCCCCTGCTCTCACCCATCAGCCTGTGAATGGAGCCCCTGCTGCCACTGAGCCCATTACAAACCTAATGAAAACGCACTTGCTCTTACAGGGGACAGAGCAGCACCTGCCCGCATGTGGCTGAGCTTTCATCAAGGGAGCTCGTTTTGGTTTGCCCAGATGGGTTGTCTCTGCTGCTGCTCGGCATGCTTCACACACCTGCCGCTGACATGCTTCTCGCCACCGCCAAACACAACAACGTTGGTCCAACCTGTACACTCACCCCCTCCGCCTCCTTTTCACCGTGGAGCAGCCTCCGCCTCTTGCACATGGCTTTCAGCAGGCAGGCAGCCTGTCCTAGTGTCCCCTCCAACTCGAAGGGCCACCTCAGTTTCTGTAGACTGGCTCCTTTCTCCAAGCCTGAGGATTTCCTGTAAGAGAGGTGCTGAGGAACAGAGAAAAAGGTGAAATTCTTTTCTGGTTAAGTCCATCCCTCTTGTCTGGAGTCAGAGCTGAGCTTTTATCCAGTCGATCCTGGCAGTCTCCAAAGGCTGTTTCACCCTATCCTAGGGGGTCTGCTCACTATCCCCTAGAGGGTTAATTCTTGCTCTCCCTCTCCTCTCCACCTTTAAGATCATGCTGCACACCCCACAACCTCAAGTCCCCCATATGGCATTCAACTTTTTAACCTAAATTCTCTCAAAAAGAACCTCAGAGAGGTGCGGGGGGGGGTGTTTTTTGTTTTATTTTTTGCTTTTAATAGGAAAGGTCCTCTCATGCTTATCCACCCACAGGCCTTTCCCTGGTGATGCTTTCCACATCAAGGCCCACTCAGAAAATGGACCCAAGGCAAGGCAAGGAAGATAAAAATAAGAAGCTGCATCCAAACAGTAGGGCCTGCCAAGCAGAGGGATCTTGCACAATAGGAGCCACAAGGAGGTCAGCTCTTGATTAGAGAATTTGCCTTTGGCAATGACATTAAAGACAGTCCTCAGGAGAGGTGATTTCAGCTCCTGGCTCTGACACGGGCCTCCTGCCTGACTTGGCCAACTCACTTAATCTTTCCCCCTTTGTCAAATGGCAGCAATACTCCTTTTGCTCTGTCTTGTCTATATATATCACAAGTTTTTTGGAGGAAGGGTAGGCACGTGCTTTCTGGGCTTTGCTGAACCATGGCCCTGTTTTCCCAGATTTGTTGAGTCCAATCCTAATGTGAGCTCTGTCTGCCTTGCTGGCAAACTGTAAATGCCCCCTTGGCCCAAAGAGGATCCTGGATCTGCTTAGGTTCTTTAAAACCAATTAATTATAGATATTTCCCAGCTATTAGCACATCATTAATCAATGTATCACAAACACAGCAGCTTTTTTTGCTGTTTCAGGCCCCTCTCCAAGAGGCTACTATGATGTTGATAGCTACTTCGCCTATATTCTCATGATGTGCTTTCTTGTTGTGTGCTTTTGGACGGAGTTTTCCCCCACTCACCTCATGTAAAAATCTTGCTTTGTCAGGAAAAGAAAATGGGTTTTTATTAAAAAGAAATTTTTCTACAGTAGAGCAGGTTTTTCAGGCCCAGGGTAAATTTCCTAGTTAGATAGAAGGAGTCCAGCCCAATATTTGCAGTGCTAATGCTGGGAGCAGCACACTTAATTCTGTATTATACCTCTAATGAGAGGGAGCAGCACCTTAAAGGTGCCTTTCCAGACTTTCCCAGGGTCAGGATCAGCTAGGGTATCGGCTATTATGAGTGCTAGTCTCTGCCACCGTTCTTATTTGGGATAAAACCAAAACCCTTCCAGGAATATTTTTGAGATGGCCATTATTATCATGGTACAGAAAAACTGTTTGCCACCCAGGCCTGTGCTACAGGCAAAAATGCCAATTCGTGTTGATTAGCCTTGGACTAAGGAACTTGGAGCCAAGGAACTGGTGGCCTCCGTCACCACCATCATGTTAAAAGGAATACAAGGAGAAATGTCCAAAGCCAGGCACTAGAGCTGCAACTTCTCATGGATGGAGAGAAGAGCCAGCACACAGGTCCCACCAAAACATCCCCTTCCATAGTACCATCACCACTACTCCGAGCCAAGGGGTGCATTGACTCTGCTGGGCAGCTATTAGTGTTCCTTCAATTGGAGATCACGGCCATCACACTGGGACTTGGGCAGCAGGAGAAAAAGTAGCTGTGGGGATGAATTCCGCTTTACCTCCTCTTTCTCTTGTCTGTGGCTGCTGCTCTGGTTTCAAAGAGGTCCCCTGGCCTGGAGCAACCAGAGAAAACAGTGCAAGGTATATATGAGAGGCCTGTTTCACACCCATTGTAACTTCATGTTATGCTTCTGCAGAAGGCCTGGAGCCTGCACCTCAGTTTCTTTACCCCAGCCGAGGGAAGGAAGCTGAGAATCTTGTTCCTAAGTGTGACCCTGTACCACGCAAATTCTGTAGGTTTGTCTTTGGGAAGAGACATTTGGTACATCAGCTTTCAAGCACTTAGATCTTTCGCCTTTGCTTCACAGCATTAAATATCTCGCGGTTAACCTCAGCTGTGACCTAAAAAAGAAAAGGAACTATATTCCTTCTTTCCCTTCTCCTGAGCCAGGAGGCAAAGCTTTAGGAGTTAATATTTCCCTCCCATGCACCCCAAGGTTTGCAGTAAGCAAAGTTTGCAGTAAGGATTTCAATCACTCAGCCCACAAGAAGTGCCTGGTCTCTTACACTATGTGCATGACACTGTCCAGGTCTGTGCAGTGTGATTCCCAAGAGCAGAGCCAAGAAATGCATCTCAGCTGCTGATAGGCAATCGGTTCCCATCAACCTTCCAGTGCACATCCCCAAAGACCGATTCAGGGCTTGAAAATTGACGCCAAAAGCCAACGGCTCAAGATAGACAGGAAACAGAATGCTATTTCTATTTAAAAAAGAATACTCCTGAGACAGACTGGGATGAGCAGAAGGGAAGGCCTTTTCCAAGACCCTGCTGTGGAAAACGAGGAACCGTTGGTGTTAACAGGGCTGCCTTTGCTCTCCTTCTCCCTGATTTCTGCAGATCCAGAAGTACGCGACATACAACAGAGTTGAAGGTTCTCTGCTGGCTTTGCCCTCCTCACATTGCAGTTTACATTGTCATAATCCCTAGGAAATCCAGATTAACATCTTTCTGGCAATGTATACATCGACATCTGGACCCTTGAGACACAAGGCTTCTCGTGCCGAAAAAACAAATGACTTGTTCTTATAAGAACAGCTAACTCTATTGACTAGAAGGGAGCGACAGCACTTATTTTTGTTCACTGGCAATATCTAACCCTTTAAATGGTATCAGATGGGCATGAGTCAACATCCTAGTCCTGAGTAACACGTCATTCAGACTGCCTATAAATAGGTTTTACTTTCTCTCCTTCATATAAAGCCAGCTCCTACAATAGCTGCACAAAGCTAGGGGGTCTGTTGCGGAAAGAAAGGAGCATGCCTGAAACAAGGGGCTATTGAAGTAACTTCATTCCCTCTCATCTGTTGCTGCCAGAAGGGCCCCTAAAAGCACAGTAGCCATGGAGCTGTTCTAACTCTCACCACAGCTGGGTGGTGCAGGCGCAGAGAACAGCAGCCAAATTCTTAGCATCTCCTTAGTCTCGGCTGAAAGGAGTTCAGAAGCAGATAATTAAACCCTTAATATTTCCAATAAATATAAAGCATGGCTGTTTTTTTTTTTTTTAAACCACACAGACAGGCAGAGCCAGGAACACAGGCTGCACACAGACAGGGAGCTGCAGCTCGGTTCCGCCTGTTCAGAGTGCCGTGATCTTTACAGCGGTATATCTGGGAGAGATGTCTTAAATAAAAGATAGCTCTAATGGAACTTAAGCTCAAGCTTCAGTGTTTTGCTGAACCAGCTGATATCAAGAGCACTGGACTTTTTTAACCAGCTATAAGGAAAAGCCTCATTACTTTTCTTTGAGGGGACATAACATTTTCTAGTTAGGACTCAGGGAGCGGGTCCCAGAAGCAGTGAAATGGAAGTTCTCTCTTATCCCAGGAGCTGGGCACAGTCAAACATCCTTCCCATGCCTAACGGCCCACTGGGCTAGCAAGTAGCTAAGGAAGTGATACAGCTTCATACCCAGCTCTCATTCCTCAGGCCAAAGGAGGAGATATGAGGATACCACCAAATCAGTCTGGGGTGAATTTTAATGGGAGTCTAGACTACAGCTTGCAGATACTACCCACTGTCCCACTGCCAGCCAACTGCAGAGAAGAAAAAGGTCCTACTAACAGACTTCTGGTTCCTCCTGCCCCACGCTCTGACCTTGCCCATTCTGAGCTGTACGTTCAGGTAGATTTGGCCTTTTCAGAGGCACAAAACCGACGCCTGGGGCAAGGTATGAGAATAAGGCAAGTACATAGCGCTGCCTTTCTCCCACGCTTCACCAGCCTTCAACTATCCACAGTTCAGGGGCTTCTTCAGTCACGGGGAGTGCTTTTGTGTTTTAAAATACAGTCAATGAGCCGTATAACCCAGCACGCATTATCTACGTGCTCTAAATAACCCTCTGGACAACTTCTACCTCACTCCATTGCTATAGAGGGTTCCTAGGCTCCTGATTAAGGCAAGGATAAGTAGTGAATTTACCCTCTTACCTTGCAAAAACTACTTATCACAGGAAGTGTACTGGTCTAACCACCTGACTTCTGCATCAAAGCCAGTTACCATTTGCAATCTTACTCTTTAAGAGTCGCATATTTTTCATGCCCTTACCTTGCCATCTGCCTGGTTTATTTATTACATTGCAAACTCTCTGGGCAAGAATTTACCTGCCTCTTCAGTGCTTATTAGAGTCTCAACCTCACATGCTGTCATTATGTAGACTAGAATTTGAAAAACTTGATCTCTTGATTACAGGAAATAAGAGAAATATAAACTACCCATTTTGTTTCAGTTAGGTGTTAACTCCACAGCCTAATGACACAGATTTCAGGGCCAGGATTGTTACTGGTGGTAATTTTAGCAGAAATCCAACTCCCCTAGGATTGATGTCAGTAGAAATATTCTCTATTTTAAGCAGAGGCCATTCACAAGAAGTCCTGATACTTCAAGGCCAAGTCCCTTCATTTATCTCACGATTACATATTTACACATCTGGAAGTTCATCTTTTGTTCAGGTTATTTCTATTACATCTGTTTTACAGTATAAACCAAAGTAGGAATATTAAGGCAAGTTCACAAGAGTTCTCTGCTCTCATGTTGTGCACTGAAATGAATGGAGAAGACTTTATGTTCACTTAGGCTCTTCTGTTGGGATTTTCTCTCTCATCTTTAAAGAGAATTCAGGGTCATGAATGCTGAAACCTTGGCTGCATCCGTGAGATTTTATGAAATTCCCATTGTTGTTCTAACTCTGACACATAGAACGCAAAATCATTTATCACTAATTTCAAGAGAAGAGCCCTGGGTACTTATCATAGGGTAAGTGCTTTGGAAAAATCCCATCCTACATGTCACATCTGTTTAGGATTTATGAAAATCTTGTTCCTCATTAAGGACATAAGATATGAGATGTTTTGAAAAACGTCCCAAAGAAACCAGGAATGATGGTAAGGAGGAAACAGAGACCATATAATTAAGCTAGAGACTGCCCATTTCTTGTCATGCATTGAAGGTAATGAAGATCGAGCTAACAGAAGATCTAACAATCAGGGGATTAGTAGGACATGATTTTGCAGCATGCAACAAAAAAATTCCCATTAAGCAAGCCAGCAGAAATGAATCGTCGTGTCAACTACTGTACGTACTGGGGCAGGGTGACCGACTCTGCTGGGAGTCTAAATTCCTGCTGAATGGGACCCAAAGGCTTTCCCCGTTGGCTTGACAGAGATAGACATGAACATAACAGCTCTGTGACTGTGAGGCAAATTTCCTTCTATTGCTGCTAGGCAGAGCCAGGTTACACCACAGGATATAAATCAACTGCAATCTATACTCTCAGATATAAAAAGGTAGGGTCATATTTCTTTGTACATGTGCTTTATTCCTGTCCAGAGGTTGAGTCTGAAAGGCATTTACAATGTTCTCCGTTAGTCAAAGATCAGAGGAAGCATCTGACAGACCTGTGCAATGTTAAATGGCAGCTCAGTGAAATCCATCTCTCTCGGAAGGCTGTGCATGTGCCATACAAAGGATTTGTGCATCTACAATGGATCTGAGCCTTCCATGCAAAAAGCAGACTCATCATAGCCTAGCTACACTGGGAAATCCCAGAGCAAACAGCCGCCACCCTAAGAAGGGGAGGCCCCCCACTGCTAGAGATCGCCTGGTCCAGCAAGTAGGAGATTACACAAGGAGCTAAGAAATCCCCAGAGAGGTGCGGTCGGCACGAAATTTCTGTGTTATCAGCCCTAAGAGCAGAGCCGGCAAAAATGAGCATAGTCCAGCTCTTGCAATAATTTCATGCAATAATGGTGTTCTCAGACACAGCAGATAGTGCATGTTCTCCCAGCTGGGCCAGGTCATCCCACCCCACTATAGGATAATCTCTGTCCTGCAATCTGGGCCTGCATTCCTGTTGTCCTACACAGTTAGCGACTTTCCTGAGTTGCCACAGATGTGACACTAAGCACTGCAAGTCGTTCAATTATAAACTCAGACTTAAGGCCAGAAGGGACCATCAGGTTCTCACCAATCACTATTTTTAACCCAGTTATCCTTTATCATGACTGCCTTTTGATCTTAATTTCAAGTGCACAAGGGATGAAGTATCTACCACGTATAGAAAAGTATCTATACACGTTTTTGAAGAGACAAATACAAAAGAAATGCCAGTAGAAACGTCTTCCTGTTGTTTTATTCCTGTGCTAGATCTCCATCCTCCTCTATTATTTTAAATAGACTTTTACTTTGGATGGTGGTAATAACTGACTCCGAGATCTACAGACAGTCACGGGCCTAAGTAAAGACAAGGCAACCTGCCTTCTGAGTACCTAAGGGAAGGAGAAAGCCTAAAGGAATAAGTGGGAAGCGTGCCTGTATAAGGAGGAAGAGAGAGAGAGAGAGCTTTTGGGGCACGGAGCTTGCCGAAGAGAGTTGGAGACTTCTGACCGAGGCGGTTGTTTGTTTCTCTTGAGATCATAGCAACAGGACTTCATGTACACGGTTTGTAAGTAACTCATGATTTTTCCAAGGAATACCTCTCTCCAAATAATATAATCAATTTCTCCTCTTAATGGGGGGGGAGGAAAAAAATTTGTATGAACCTGCCAGGCCAGAGAGACAACCCTGTCCTCATCCAGCACATTCTCCTGTTTTTTCCAAAAGCGTTTCCCAGCTTTAATTCCAAGGCAGTGAGTCCCCTCCTCCAGACAGATGAGCAGCCTATTCACAAGATACATAAATCACAGATAAGGAAGCGATTTAGCCAATTCTTGGAAACAATGCAAAACCCATGTTTGTTTGCTTTCAGCCACTTCCTCCAGGCCATTCACAGCTGTATGCTGATCAGCTAGTTTCTGACCTGTTTCCAGCTCAGATGAAAGCCATTCTCCCACAGCAGCTGTGCAGGTAATATTGACCAGAAGGCTCTTTGCTCTGCTCCCCCTTCCCTCCAACAGAGCAGCAACCCCCAGGCCTAGACTAAGGCAGGGGATTGCAAGAGACTGGGAACTCTCCTGCAGTCGCTGGCCGGCTTCGGCTGCAGGCACAGATCCCTGGAAGGCATCCCAGGTTACTTCCTGCCTTGTAGCAAGGATTGCGTTTCTTTGACCATCTCATCTCCCTGCAGAGCACAACCAAAGGCAGATAGTTATACCATAATATATCTCCATTGCAAGAAAAACAAACACTCCAAACATGTGAGCTACTTGTATAAGGCACGCAGAAAGCGCAGCCTTCAGTGCCAGCGGAAAAAGGTTGAATCCAGTGAACGACTCTTGTGCATAGGGAACACGGGACACTGCCAGCTATCCCAAAGCAGGCTGATAGCAGAAACCTTCCCAGTGTAAAGAACTAAGTCACTTCCTAAATACAGTCACACTCCTTCAGTGTATTTCCATTTGCATTCCCTCTTTCTTTTCCAGCTTCTTTTGGCCTTGCAAACAGGAAGAGATAAATGTTATAGCTATCACATTCTTCTTCCATTGCATCATTTCAAGTAGTTCACTTCAAGGGCCTTCTCGGAAATACTTGTGGAAGGGGTATATCCCATTATGGACGAAGCATCTGTGACCCTGTTAGCTGGGAAAGCCAAGTGAAAGTCACACTAATCAGAAGCTTAGCTGACCTTTTTCCCCCCCAAGCCTAGCAGCGTAATACTCCTCCAGAGGTATCCGTAATAGCTTATAAAAACTTTAAGGCAGAGCAGTAGTAGTAAAAAAGCAAGTATGAAGGTACCTGGAAATAAATACCCAACAACGCTGCTTTTTTCCCCCCCTTCCATAAGGCAGGTTCTCTTAAAAGCTAGTGCTCTCCCACACAGGCAATACAGAATACACTTAAACCTGAATACAATCACCACAGCTGCGTGTTTTCAAGTTTGCAAAGAGTCTTTGACTCACACTCTTCCCTAACATCATTTCAAATACATAGAAATCACATCTGGCTCAGCTAGTTCCTGAGCTGAAAACTGCTGGAGGCCAGAAGAGCCGAAGGGGGAAGTATCCCATACACCAAACCTGAGCTTCGTCTTCCCCAGGCATCCACTCACGGCCACTCCACTCATGCTGGAGACATGATGCTGGGCAAAATGGACCCTTGGACGGATCTACTGCAGCTATTCTTATGTCAGTGGGTATCACCGCATCTGCCAGTAACAGTATTATAACATACCAGACTTTAAGA
This sequence comes from Struthio camelus, assembly GCF_040807025.1. Lineage (NCBI taxonomy): Eukaryota > Metazoa > Chordata > Aves > Struthioniformes > Struthionidae > Struthio > Struthio camelus. The sequence continues at coordinate 4,312,558 of NC_090947.1, read as the reverse complement.
AGAAAAAAAAAATAATCTACCGACCGTAACCTTTAAAAAACATCATCAATAATTTTATAGAAGACAAGGGCTGGGGAAAGATAAATTACAATAAGGACAGGTCATTGATATACCACATCTTGCATTACTCTGTACATTGTGTTTTAGTAGAAAACAGAGCTATAAGGCAATAAAGCCAGCGTGACATCCTTCATCCCGGAATAACGCATACTGGGTGGTGCCCACAGGTTTTATAGCTATTATAAATAGCAAAAGGAAAAAATCAAATAAGTAATCTAAAACACTGAAAAGTTAGCAGCAAATGAATCAATCAGGACCGTATGGACACGTTATTCAGTGTCTTTCCAAAGATTCTGATGTCTTTGAAAGGAGAGGAAGAGTTTTTCTCTCAACTAAACTCTCAAGGGGCTGTAATTTTTTCCAAAATGGAAGGCTAAGAAAAAGGAAGGTGTTAAAGAAGTGAGGGTATTTGGGAGACACTAGAAAACAATGCTTTAAAAATTCCGAAAAATCAACTTCACGTTTCATTTTGCAAATGCATTCTCACTTGATAATTAAGAGAGCGATGCTGATTTGAAGTTGAGCATGAGCGACGCAGCGACGCAGTATAAACTCAGGGCCAAGCACACAGTTCATTCTTGTATGGAGCAGCAAAAACCGGGGCAGAAGGGAGTCAGAGACCCAGAAAGCTGGACCTGTGTGCAAACCTCACCATGCCAGTGCATGCTTTCAGATCCACTGTGAGTTTATAAAGTGCTAGAGTTAGGCCTGAGCACTCAGCTGCAGGGGTTCACTGCCAAACCTTTGGTAAAAGTAGTTTTGACATACAGAATTAAGGTTGTTTACTGCACCTAACCCTTACACTTCACACTTCCCAGCAAGAGACTTTGCTTATGTTTTCTTTGTTCCCGATACTTAAGTTTTTGAGAGGAAAAAGGCAAGCCACAATGTTATTTTAAGTGCACATTGAACATAGAAACCTATTCCTGTTGCATAAAGATTTCTCTCTGGTTGATTCATTTGATACGTATGACGGTTGCGAATTAATTGCAAAGTAGCAACCAGGTACTAAAGGCTCCATAAAGTCAACATTTATGGTTTACTGTCCTTACAGGAACCCTGCCTTAGCAACACATTCAATTTCAACAATATCAGCTGGATTGTTATCTTGTCTTCCATCCAAATCCAATAAATACATGGTTTAGTGGAGCAAGTCCAGATGGTTATGCTAAAACGAGGGACTTCAGAAAGCTTCTGGTTCAAAGGTTCTCATGCTGTATCCAGACACTTTCATGACTTCATAAGCACAACATAAAACATATCCAGATTCATCTCTGAACGTTGCGTTCTCACAGCACTTTTGAAACAGGACTAACATGGAAGGCCAGAAGCAATGTTTTCTGCTTTTCAGAAATTTCAACAAAATAACAACTTTGAAGAAAGCGTCTACTTTGCAAAGAAAATGTTGATTGTTCTTGGAATATAAAATGAAGGCTTTTTTGGTTTGAAAATTCAAAATTTCAGGTTCTGGAAAAGCAGACTGGACATTTCTAAGTGGGGAAACAAGTCCTTTTCTGTCTAGCCAAACGAACCGACAAGGACATTTTCAGAAAAGCCAAAAACAATTAGAAGAACTTTTAATGGCTGCAGTTGCTTTGGGAAAGCTAATTCCTTTGAGCCTGCTTGTTCCTAAACACAGCAACTTGCCACAAACTCTAAAATCCTCATGCATGTAACCAAATGATTTTGAAATAAATTCATGTGTCATCCGTTTCAATTTGTGTCCTTTATTTTGTAGGCACCATCAGAAGAAAATGACAGTAGTCTGAGAGCACAAAAATAATTGCAGCAAACACAAACATTACAGGAGCAGGGTTAAATAACTAACTCCACTGCCGTTCAAGATTTTAGAAGGGAAAAGGCAATGCTCAATTCTAAAGAAAAGAATTTAAGAAATCTAAGAAGAATATCACATCTCTGGGTGGGAAAGAGATAGATCAGGAATATCTGCCTTTAACTCTCATCCAAAACACTACTCCAACAGGGTGCTCTAACTTATACTTACCCTTAAGAACGTAAATAGTCTCACTGAGCCCAAGGCCTTACCTCTACCCTGAGCTATGTGCTTAGATGTCTGGTTACATTCAAAGACAGTTTCATGGTGGGAGCTTCTGCTATCGACTGCCACCCAGCTGACCCGTTGCGTCGTGCTCACGCAAAGAGCGGGTCTGCTCCAGGTCTTTACAACACCTTTGTCTTGTTTTAGCTGTGGCTGCGTAAAAGCTCAGCGATAACATCAGGTTAACACCTAGCAACGGCAGGCGTCTTTTTTTTTTTTTTTTTGGCTCAAGAACCACCCTTGTTACCTGGCTTGCTCTTATTCCGCATTGTCATCGCGCATGAAAGGCTGGAAAAGTGGTACCTCAGTTCTTCCTGCAGCAACGCTCACAGAGGTTAGTCGGTGCCTGAGTCATGGCTGGTTTGGGACTAAGGAAAGCCTGCGCGTGATTAGTCACTGGAATTTGGTGGGAGGCTATATTTAATAACACCCTTCGCTCCAGAGAACCAGGGAGCCAGAGAATCTTTAAGAACCACAAACGCATTATAAACCCTTTCCACAATCAAGGAAATGGAGCCAGCAAGAAAACAGTCAAATTAGCAAAAGAGCATATATGTAGGCAGGAGGGCCATACTGCTTTACTCCTACACTGTAACGTGAGCAGAGCTTTCGCCAGGCACCACGTCTCCAGGCCAGGATCTGCGGTTTCACCATGGGAGCAATCGCACAGACCCAGCACGGGACACCCTCCCTGACTCTGGCAATAGGCAGGGCTGGTACTGGCAGAATACGAGACGCCTGAACAGATGCAGCATACGTGCCACATGGCTGAAACTCTTCTCTCCGCTCGCTGCTCTGTCTCCAAGACACAATGTAAGCATAGAGACTCCACCTCTGTGTCTGAGCTGCGGAAGAAGAGAAGCTTTGGGGAATTAAATGAAAGGCAAAGAAACCAAGAACCAATGAAGAGTGTGTTGTCAGGGCTAAGTACCAAAACAGAGAAAAGCCTACAAAATTCACAGGCATGAAACTGCAGATTAGAATGAAGGGGTAAAGTTATGCACGTATTAGGAGTCTGTCTGCTCTCTTCCACCACTGCTGAAATCGGAAGCATCTTTGCTTCCTTTTCTCCCTGGTCACCAGCACTCTCCAGCAAACAGTTTTGCTAAAGCAGCACAGGTCTTATGCTGATCTCACCTGACACCGAATCTCTGCTTTCCACTAAGGTTCTGCCACCAGCTTCCCAGAAGTCGGTCCAAGCTAAACAGATCGTGACTATCGTCTGTCCACGATCCAGTTTCCCATTTGTACGAGGAGGATAACGGTTGTAATTTTTTGCTCCACAGGGGCCACTGTGAAGACATGTCTATTAATATTTGGAGATGCTCAGACATGACAGAGATGGCCCTCAGCCAACAGTAAGTACAGTCAAAGAAAGATTTCAGTAGAGTTCAGCAGACAGACCTAAACACAAAGAAAGGAGACTGGCATTGGAAGTGACATGGCTAGTGGTAGTTTAACGTCACAGAAAAAGACATCTCACAGTGATGTAGCTTGCTTAACATTTTAAACACATTTAAATGTGTTTAGTCTGGAAATGATTATTCTGGTTATTCAGATGCATTTGATGTGCGGCCACATACTGCAAATATGGTCAGTTGACCCAGTTCCAACCAAGGAAAAAGACATCACAGCAGCATAACCAAAGTGCATTACATAGGACTGAATAATATATCCACATCATAACTAAAATCCCACAATTTAAATTGTGGAGCCGATGTTTTATGGTGGCTAAGATGAGCATGATACATGTTCTCCATTTTCAAACACTACAGTGATTCGTGATACACAGGAAAGCAGATGTTTTTAATAGTCTGAGCCCTCAAAGAAGTTTATTCTTCAAGGCTAACAACAGGCAGTCAAGAGCGAAACGTTGCTGTTAGAATGGGTCAAGAAGTTCCATTAGTCTTTACTCCACTGGAAAACAGGTTTTCTGACCAAAATAGGTATTTTCACAAGAAGATCTGTTTTCCTAAAAGCAGTCAGATTATCAGGTAGATGTAACTAAAATAGTAAATCTACTTGCTTCTTTTTAAAATCTAAATGTTTTCAAATAGCAGTTCAAAAAAAAAGTGTCCGGGGAAAAAAGTCATCTGCACAAACCCTATGTTTCCATTGATATTTTTCCATCTTCCCACATCTGATTACAATATGAAGCTCTGTACTGTATCTTTACAGTATGGTCTTTAACAACTCAGTCACTTCCTATTACACCTCCCTTCTGCCATCCTTATTTGCACAGAGCAAGTGACTCAATGCTGCCTAAGCTAGGCACCCGCTAAAGTGTTACCCAAGACAGCAGAACCAGGCCTTGGACGTCAGGAGATCCCAAAGAGCTCCCGTGTGCTAAGTTAAATCTGTTTGAGAGAGTACACACCCACTGAAGCGGAGGGCTTTTCTTAGCATTTAAAGTGGGAAAGCAGGGGCCACACTGAACCTGACAGGCTACGCTGGCTGAACTGGAGTAAGAGGGAGAAGGGAGTCAGTAAAATACCTGAGCGTGATGTTTTCTCTACAGCCTTTAATCAAGGCATGCCTTTCTTATCTGGCCTGCTATGGAGTGCTGAACAGTGCAATTACAAGGAATCTAAATCACACAGCGCTGCAGATACATGGCTTTTGCTCGACTGTGTGTCAAGGTCACATGTGAAAATATGTGCTGCTCAGACATCAGTCATACAAACAGCTGGGAGAGATTCAAGCAACTCCAAGGCCACCAAAGACAGTTTCTAATGGCAGGGAGAGAGTGAAAGTAAAGGCAGAAACTAAACTGGAGAATATCAACAACAGAAAGTGCAGAGGTCCATTACTAGCAATGGTGTCAGGAAGCACATTGTTGCAGGACCACAAACATTTGACCCAGAAAGATTTTCAGACTAGATGTGGGATGGGTTTAGACTGGAAGCTCTAAAGCACAACTCCCCTGATCATCTTGCATTAGTGAGAAAGTCATCTGCTGGAGTGTTGCTTCTTCTCGTAACCAACAGATTGACTGTGAGAGCACGCAGCCGGCACTGAGAGTCTTTCCACACCTCCTGCTGAATAAAGAAGGCAGCCAGCCCTCTAGTTAAACCAACAGAGTCATCTCAAGAGCAAGCAACCAGGAAACCATTTCCAAAAGACCAATTAGCTACTCACTGTTCTCTCTATCCACATCTTCCTCTGTGCCAGCCCACCCGAGACACCTACACTAGCTCCCCACCCCAGTCAAAAGGCCTAACAGGTAACCAGCCTAGGTACTGCCTGCTCTGACATCTCCCCCAAAATCATCTGTTTTGCTGGAGGTGGTTTAAACACACATGGTGGGAGCATGCAATAACTAAAAGGCAACAGGCCAGGAAGGAGACAGACAGGGTGCCCTACAAAACACTCGGGTGGCAGCACAGGTCCTTGGTTTCCCAAAAACAGAGGTTATCAGCTGCAGCAAACAGTGGCTGGATTACACAGACTGACAGCAATCAGGAGGTGGCCCTCAGGGGTATTCCGCATAGGATGCGAGCGAGACAGGCAACAGCAAGGCCCCTGCCTTCCAAACCTCAAGACAGACGCAATCACATCACATGACACCCCCTCAAGCACATTCCCTTGCTTTCCTTTGCAGTGACAGCGAGGGAGGGAGGACCTGGCAGGTTCCTTGCTCCCAGCTGCGCTCTCCTACTCCAGCCGAATTCTTTTCTACCCTGATTCCCAGAAACATGTGCAGCAGAAGCAGCCAAGCCTTTCACTGCTTTCAACCAAAAACGATCCTTCTTCTGTGCCATTTTCTACTAGCTGTTTAAGCTCATGACCAGAGTCAGACCAGAAGCAAAACTGAGAGCTGTGGGACCCTGACTCCCTTTGCTGCACAAGCAAGCCGGGTCCCTTGATGGAGTAACAGGTTGCCTCCTCCGTCCTAGATACTTTGGCTTTGTTCTCCCTCTTCTCCTCCACTCTGACCAAATCCTGCTAGCTATCCTTTGGAAACCTCCTCCAGCCCCTTGAGCATGTGCCAAATTGCTCCGAGTTTCCCTGGAAAGCTTTCCCCAGGCAGCCTCCAATTTAGAGATGTGCTTCTCCCCACTCTGCCTATGGCAAGCCAATGCAGGGGAGAGCATCACCTTGTCCTTAGACAGACAGCACCGCACAGCGAGGCTTGGGCAGCAGCAGCATACACTATCCTAGGTAAATTAGGTGTTACTAAGGCAAAAGAGGCTTTGAACTTGGTCCATCAGCCCTACTTGCTTTCCAAATAATTGATATGCACCAGGAACTTGAACACCCAGGCCAAGATCTCCTGAGTCCTGCAACAGGGACAAGGGATCTAGAGAGACCTTGTAACTCAGAATAGGAGCAATCCACCAAACAGGGGTGAAGGCAGATGGGCCCCTGGGAGATGTGAGCTCTGCTCATGTTGCCATTTGCCCCACGAAAGCACTTGTGGAGAAGTGCTTCTTCCTCAAAGCTTCTCTTTCCTCCTCTCATTTGTTGGCGCTTCTCATCTGTTCAGTTTGATTCGTCTTTAAGCCAGGACCTGGTTCTAACAGGAAGCAAGGTCTTCAGTGATTTTAGAGGTCTAACTGTCCTCCCAGCTCTTTCTAGGCCAAAGATGACCCAAAAACCAGAGCATCTGCTCCTCAGGTACTGTTCTATGTAGTATGAAGAGCTCACTTGGGCACACAGACTGGGTGTTGCTAACCTTACATTCAGTAGGAAACATCATCAATAACTCTGGGGAAGAACCTGGAGCTCCTGGGGAAGGACACTCCACTGCTGAGTCTGCCAGGGAGCGGGGATGTCCCAGAGGCAAAACAAAGCGAGCAGCACTGCTCTCACTTTGTCAGCTCCGTGCTCAGCACGGTGGGGCCTTAATATCCAACAAGGCAAGCAAAGATGACCTGAAAGGTAAATTATTGTCTACACAATCTAAAGACTGGGAAAACAGCACTGGCTTCCCAGTTCCCCTGTCTCCCAGCCACTCATCCCAATTTGCTAAACAAAACTCAAAATGCCAAGTCATATTTTCCACCTCTGTGAACGTTTTCCCTAGCTAACCAAAACCAAATAATAAAAGCATAAGTTATCTTTCCCCATCCCTTGCTCCTGAATTCCCACTCCACAGCTCCTCACCAGGCCTGGTGCTAATAAGAGCAGACTGCAAAGCAGAGTTCACTACATCTGTGCAAAATGGCAAAGATGGACAGACACATGAGCTATTGCAAAACCTCCAGGTTCCAAAGAACTGACCCATATAGTGCTGATTGCTTCTTCAGTCATTTCCTGGTATGCATGTTCCCATGGAGCTTACTTAACAACAACAAAAAAAACCCACCCATCAACTTACAAAAAAATAACCTCAACCATTTTGGGGGGTTCGTTTTGTTTGCAGGCCTTTCATTAATAAGCCCCATAATAATAGGTTTTATTTGTTTGTAAGTGTTCCCTTTCTCTCTGTCATTTGATGGCATCCTTGGCAGGGACAGTCTGTAATTCTTACGGGGGGTGTGTGTGTGTGTGTGTGTGTCCACTGTTCGAAATAGACCTAATTAAGCATCAACTGCAAGCCCAGCTTTAAGCATTTAGCTCAGTGCACAAAAGGGGAAGAAGGGCATCAATTTGTAAAGTAACAGTCTCCCTATTAGCATGGTAGCTCACCTAGATGTGGAAAAATCCCCAAAGATTAAAGTCACTCACTTCACTAAGTACTTGTTCTAGTCTTCTTAGAACCATCCTGGAAACCTAGGTCTGTCACCCTACTGAGCACTGGATCCAAACTTTGACCCTAAGACCTTTCTATCCATTCAGATTTGCATTCTTATTGTCCCTCCCATCCAAGAATCTTGGAATACAACTAAATTATTGTTAATTCATACTAAGTAGTAAATATGGTATTTTTCAGCAGCAGGTAAGCAGAAGAACTAATAAGAGCTGATTTCCCACCAACTACAGTGGAAAAGAGAGGTAGGCAGCACTGCTGGGAATCATACCACTGCATCATATCACACTTCAGACAGAAAGGAAAAGCATAGCTTTCTGTCTGGATCCTGCTGACATCACTGGGATGCACTGAACCAAGCAAACAGCACCTTGTGTGCTGGTCAGTCTCGTGTTCAGACTCTCTCTGGTCTCGCAAAGCCACAGCAGAAACTTCATGGTGCAAGGAACAAACATTGGAAGCTGTAGGACTTTGGACCAGATCCTGAAGTCCCTGCTGTTCTCTTGGCTTGGCTGCCCAGGACACTGCTGGCAAACAGCGTCAGGACCCTAGATTAATATTCTCAGGAAACATTTGAACAGGAAGCCTGGAAAATAGTTTTTAACTCTCCCAGTGATTCATGTCGAAGCTAGACAAGGAATGTCTCCATAGCGGACAAATGGGTTAGGCTTAGTGGCATCTTCAATGGTAACATATTTCTTTACTCACTGTCAGTTAGCTGTTGCAATGCCCTCAGTACACAACAAGCATGACTTCTAGTGCAATCTGGGGATGTGGCAGGGCTATTCTTTGGCATTATTCCTGCATGTGTTAGGCATCACAGGCTGATGAAGCCAAACGCAAACCAGACTTGGCACAAACTGCAAAGGAGCTACAGAAGTCCTAGGTGAGCTGCTGCCCTTGTCAAAGCAGACACCCGGCTGTAATCCGTCTCATTGACATGACACTAGGGCATCCAAGGCAACTTCATGAAGACAGTGTACATATTGCTGCTTGTGGTGGCATGAAACTGCATTTCCTAACTCAAGAGGAAAAACCCTCTCCACAGAAAGCAGTCTTTCCAGCTGTAGTGGGATATATACCAAGCCTGAGTTTCCTCAGTCACCAGTTTAAGAGCTTAGAGAGCTGACCTCTTCCTGCCCAATACTCCTGGATAAGGCTGGAGTATCTCCTCTCCAGCACCTCGCTCACCTCTCAGATCTTCCAGGACCTGCACTGGCACCACAGGCAGAAACTCAAGGCACCCAGGCAGCTCCTGCACCCTGCAGTCACAGGCTACCCTCACAGTCAAGTCATCAGGCAAACAATGGCCTTACAAGGAAGAAGAGTGGCTGGACCAGGCCAACCTGCACGCAGAACAGCTGCAGATCTCCTGCCCAGGAGACCCTTTTGCATCCAGGAGGACTAGTTACCCCACCGCTTCTCCCTGCTTCCACCGCCCAGCACCTTCTGTTATTCTCCATGCCAGAGGCCAGTGTGAACATTTTCGGAAATCAAACGAGAATTACTAAATATAAAGAAAACATCTCCAGCTCAGGAAGCTTCCAAGCCACAACTACCGGAGAGGTGGAAGGTATCTGGGGGAAGCAATGCTACATATGTGCTCTATTCTTATGTTGTCTCCAGGACCTCTACTCCTGGACCACGGTACATGCCAGGCTGGAGAGCGCTGCAATCTGACCAGCATAGCCATTCTTAACATGCTTAAACACAGAAAAGTTTCTGCTCTCTCCTATTATAGGTTCACATTAATTTTGCTTTGCATTTTCTGAGCTTGAACAATAGAGTTCACAGATAGCCTTAGCAAGTTAATACTTTAATCTAGCCATGCCTAAGCTGTGATCAACAGAGCTTTGATCACTGTCTCACCACTGGTACCAGATGGCGGTGCAGCCCCAGCTCCCGGGGAGCCCACAGGGCACCAGGTTTCCCCAGGTCATGGAGCACTACTCCCTCCCAGTAGCTGGGACATGCACAGGCTCTTCTGTAACAAGAGAGGCAAATTATCAAGATTTTTACAGTCATCTCATTAACTGTGTGACCAGACAGGTCTCATACCATACGTCAAGTTCCACATCAGGTCCTGCTTCTGCCTCTTGCCTGACAGTGATCTGGAGGAAAGTCAGGCAGATGACAGTCTGGTTGGTCTAAAAAAACATCAAAAGCTACAGTCCCATAATTCCCAGCACCGTCCTCTGCCTGTTCAAAGTGTCTTTTACAGTCTTCAACTAATGGCAAGAGAAAACAAACACTCAGTTCTATTGTATTCAAATTGTTCAACATAAAACAGTAGATAGGGAGAACAGAAGAGGAAAAACTCAAAAGATCATGGACAGAAATGAAGGAACTAGTTAATACAGTTCCTGCTTGGTATTGCCTTCATGCAGTTATGTCGTCAGCTGAAAACTGTTGGCAAGTGCATCCCAGAGAGATGTGTTTCAGCTGAACCGAGTATTCACTAGGAAGCAGAATACATAAGCTGACCAGAACAGCACATGGCTGTCCTGTTTGTACAGGAGCAAGTTCTTTTTTTGCGCGTGTAGCAGCTTTTTAAGACTCTGAATCCATGACATTACCTAGGAGGCACAGGGCAAATTGCTTTCCTCGTGGCTGTGCTTTTAAGAAACAGAGTGCCAAAAAGAACGGGAAGAAAACGTCATAGTCACTGTCAGGCTGGAGGTGAAACCCTGGCCGCATTAATGTCAAGAGGAATGTTTTCATCACTCAACAAGCCAGGCTTTCACAAGGACATTATCGCATCATGCTGCTCTAGGGACCTAACGCAGCCAGCCAGAATCTCTCTCCAATCACTTAACAGAGAAACCCGCTCTGGAGGGCAACACACAGTACAGACTAACTCTAGATGCTCTGCATTGCCCCAGCAGAGAACCCTTGCCCACGTTAGCCATGGGAAACTCAGATACCTGAAGTGTTGCAAAAGTCTTCTCAACTCCACCCCCCATCTTCCCATAAAAATGGAACGACTCCTCTTAGAACCAGATTTGCACTATTACTAAGGCAGTTCAGATTCAGGATAGTATTTTTAACCTTCTGGTAAAATTGGGTCTGAGCTCTGCCGCAGTGGGAAGTTCAATCAGGATCAAATTTCCAAAAGCATTCAAAGCATGACAGCAGTTACGGTGATGCTTGAAAACAGAACAAACCCCACAAAGCACAGAGCACTCAGCACACTGCTCTCTTCAGTCTCAAGTATAGTATTGCCCAGCTGATTAGAATGACTCAACAGGGCTTTAGGTGGCCCCTCATATAGACAACCCCCAACATATCTTCTCTTCCCATCCAAAACATTCTTTGAATAACCCTTGCTTTGACTGCAATGAGCAGATGCTTTTTGAAGTGTTTGGAAGTAGTGAAGAATGTTTCATTAAAACCTTGGAGAAAATGAAGTCCTCATTAAGAAAGAAAACATTTGTAGGAAAGGGTTGAGATGAGTAAACTGAAACTTAAGACCTAAGATGTCCCATTTTAATATTTTCAAGGGAAAGCTCCAATTTTGGAGCTGGAAATAGCATTATTTAAAACAGTTTCTTTTAGGGTTTTTTTTTCCTTCAAGCTCAGCTGTTGAAGTTGAACTGAAACACTAGAAATTCTTCATGCCCTCAACAGATCCAATAACATTTTTCTTCTGCGTTATAAGGTGTGATTTCTACCCCCTCAGACTCCAAATGGAAGAAGAATGACCCCTAATCTTTTTTCATTCCTATTAAAAAACCCTTCTCCACCCAGATACAGTGAAGGGGGAAAAAATGGTTTGTACTAGATATGTTTGTATCTTCATTTCCCATATAAAAAACAGTGTCTCCTGCTTTCTAAGTCAAGTGCCTAAAGCTGCGTGACTGTCTGTGAGCAGTGGAGTGCGTTCAGCATGAGGAGCATAGCAGCCTTTAGAATAACAGATGATGAGCAGCTGGTTTGGTTTAGAGAAATCCCATAGTATCCCCCCACAGCCTTCGAGCTCACTGCTCCCAGGAAGCCTTCAGCAACAATCACAACAAGACATACAGACTCAAAGATTTTACTTCAGCAGTAGGCAGTAAGCAATGGCATTACATCCCACACCCAACATAAATACTTGCTGTATGTTCCAGTCCATTGCCAAGGCTGTGAGTCAGTTTTTCCTGCCTTTTTTAATGCTTGGGCAGAGTTATGTTTCTGATCTGCACATAGCGTTCAGCTTCACTGCTGGCAATTTAGCATTGTACTGCAGCATAGAGGCTATTCTCATTCCCACTGGAAGGAGTGAATCTCCCCTCATTCCTTCCAAAAGGAAAAAGCCCTGTCAAGGCAGACACTCTGCTCTAGCCTTCTTTTTACTCCTCAAGCGGTAACAAAACATGTCACAAAGAACCACCTCACCTGCGGAGAGCTGGTCCGTGGAGACGCAAGTTTTATTTCTAGCTCTGAAACAGGTATCCTGCGTGAACTTCTGCAGATTCTTAAAGGCTTGATTCCAGCCAGATCGACTCTTAAACCCTGAGCAGCCCATCACTTAATAAAGCTGTGGGTAAATTAAAATGCAGGTCTGTGGTCAAGGGGAAGTCAGAGCCACATCTTGATGTTCTCTGTCTCAGTCCCTCACAAAAGTATACCTCTTTCCAGAAACTAATCTAAATAGACAAGGAAGACAAAAGTATCTTAATCTGTTTCCTAATGCCAAATTTGTTTTTAGAACTACAGTGGTTCCTAACCCTTACTGCCAAACTTGCTCATCATTGGTTTAGGGAGAAGAGGCAGCCTCTCACCATGGCCACAATTCAACCTACCTAACTTTGTGTGTCGAGCTCTGCACCTAGTTTCCCTTAGCTTTCTGTATCACAACTGCAGAGAGGCACCTCTGCAGGGGAAAATTCAGATGTTGATACAGCTGAGCTGCTCCTTCTCTGTAACCTGTTCACCCTTGAGACTGCTAGGCCTGGCCATAAAGGAAATAACCACCATCTATCTCGAGGGCTGAGGCCAATTTTTTAATCCATCAGTCACTGAAAGACCACATTAACCAGACTGTAAGCTGACAGGGGTTAGCTCACTGCTGTGTTTTATTAAAGACCTGTATGCGAACAGAAGTGCAAGGATGTTCCTAAGTTTTCCATAAATAGCCTTAAGTCTCAGCCAGAGACTACACAGCTAAAATTTCCATGGAAAGCTTTAGCATGAGGGAGGGGAGCAGGGTGGAGGGAATAGTATCAGTCACTTAGTGACAAACTCCTGCCTGGCAGTGCCCCCTCAAAGCATGAGCCAGTGCCAGTCATTCCTACCAGCCTTCAACGTCACCACCCCAACTGAAGTGGTCCTATTCACATTCGAGCCATGTTATTTTAGCAAACAGATTAAGCCCTGTGAATCTCTGTGCAGATGAGAACTGCCTAGTGGGATTTGGCCAGTTAATGCCCATTCATTTCACTGAGTATCCAAATGTCCAACTCAAAGTACCGGACAAATATCCTTCTATTATATCCAGGAAGATTAGCAAACAAGTAGACCATCCCTTTTTCACGGATACAAAAAAAAAAAGAGGGAAAAGACTGTGGCAAGACCACCACTCTTATCTCTACATATAGTGTGAAGGGCTATCAAGATCAACAGCCTTATGATTAAGATTGTAACAACAGTTTCTTTTTCTTTGCTTTTCATACCAGTAAGAAAATACCACCTTCTCCTTTCCAGGCTCCGCCAATGACACAAGATCACAAAAGCTTCACATATTGCCTGACACTCGCATCCAGGTCCTTTGAACACCCTGCACCAGTAGACACCATTACCTGCCTTTTCGCTACACGGTGAGCTCATAAGTAGTTACGGTGAGAGAGCACGCCCGACTTGATACTCCCTATCTTCTGAGGCTGAGCTTCCATTCTGTGAAAGCTCAGGGATTCAAAACTGGTGCCATGCTCTGACACTGACCCTGGGCAAGAACATGCCCGTCATCAGACCCAGCAACATGGTTCAGCTCCGTCTTTGCAGCTTCAGGCTGTCCCTCTGCAGTTTGTGGGTCTCCATGCAGTCATGCTGCCTCCACTCCGAATACTGCACTGCTGCCTCAAATCGTAGCGATCCAAACATTACCCATCTCACCTCCTTTGCTTCAGAGGGGGCTGCAGAAGAAGCTATCTTATATGCTCACTGCACACTATACAACCTGACTTCTGATGGTCTGCTCTGCACAGACCCACACACACCTTCCATCTCAGACCCACACTACCTAGAAGAAACCTAGAGTTTAATCACTCACAGCACTAGCACAAAGACAAAACAGTGTTCTGTTGGGTATGATTTTCCTAGCCCTACTGAAGAGTTCTGACAGTGACCAGATGGTTTCCGTCTGCCAACATACATTAATCTACTAAAATCAAGCCATTTTACAGTGCCTTATGCCAATGGACTCAAACCAAAGGTGCTTAAAATAAGCCATGCTACAACAAATTCACCAGCTGCCTGCCACTACATAGCTACAGATCCAGAGTATACCCTTTCTGGCTTACTATTAAATATACATCTGATGAAGGATTAACACAGTCCCATTGAAAGCTAGCAGAGCTGAGAAAGCTTCTCAGAGTACCTACTTAAAAATACTGCTTCTTATGATACTGGCAGATTATTCCCACAGCCAAATTGAGAGATGACTGTCTCATCTCTCCACTGTGTCCCCTGTATTGGGGATGGGAATTAACAGCAGGAACAGAAGAGACCAGAAGTCAACAACGTAACCTGAACATCTGATGTGGGCACACATGTATTTCTTACTTCATGTCAGCCACTCTGTCTTTTCAGAGAAGTCCTAGACTCTTTGGCCTCCTTTAGGCTCTATAGTCTACAGGATAGATGGAGTGGATTCTGGAGTAAAGGTGGTATCTGGTGAATAAAGGTGAAAGTATTTTGGCTGGAAATAAGTGGGTATGTAAGGGCGGGGAGTTGTGACTCACTAACTGCTTCCCTTCCCCAGGGATCACTAACAGCTAACAGTCTAGAGCAGTTCCCCACCTCACAAAGCAGCAGCAGTTGGAGCTCGGAAGCAGTAACTCAGTGACTAGGCATTTGGCAGAAGGGTTTCTGGAGTAAGTGCCAGGGCCTGAGCTAGGTGCCAGCCAGAGCTAGGTGCCAGCCAGAGCCTCTCCTCAGAGCAATCCTGATGGAACATCACCAGGAATAAACAGCTTTTCCTGAAACTACTGCAAAGACGACAGTATTCATGCAGCCCTGGATCCAAGAGGAACTAAAAAGCCATAGGATCAGGCCCTCTCTTCAGTGTTAAACAACACCCTCCCCTTGCCCCTGCAATTTATATCTGCTGAACAGGCCTTAAAAACAAATTCAGTAGTGGCTGTGCCTGACAGCAGGTCCCAACCATTAGAAACCTAGGATGCAAGCTGACTTGGAGCAGCTATAGATGCATTTCTTCCAGACACCATGGGCTACTACAGCAGCACATTCCCTCAGCATAAGGCCAAAACAATCATTCCCAAGAGTATTTGTCCTAACTTCAGTTTCCCTGCTAGGCAACGCACATGCAAGGGGACAATCCTTGGGTTCCAGCCATGCTGAGCCCAGAATTTAAAGGCTGGAAAGCTTATATAGTAAGGTCATCTGATCTGTCTGAACTTCAACCCGCGTAATTCTCTCCTGCCTACACAACCTGAGGATGAACAACTACATATTTCAATCAACCTCCGAGCAATATCCGACATCACTGAATGTTTGGAATTGGCACAGGGAACAAGCCAACAAAACACCACATAGCGTTGTCAATTTTCGCAATACCTAGTATTTTTACTCAAGACCCTTCTCCTGGAGTCATGTTATTTTGTGTGGAAAAACTTAGGTCTAGTCCAGTAAAGCTTAAGGAATAGGAACTGGTGAGCACTAAAAGATTTAAAAACAGAAAATGCAAAAAGAAATTTGTGTTAATTTCTCAGCTCTTTGAGGTTGAGTCAGAGTTTCTGAACCTCTAGGGACTAACAATATCTACTTAAAGCCTTGTCTTGGTAGGAAAGTATCAAAGGCAGCATCAGAGTAAAAACTTGAGAAACCAGCTTTAACTGTTCCTTAGGTGAATCTAAAACAGTCTCTTATTAACTGAACGAATTATCCCATTAAACAGCAAGAACTGGGTGGAAGCAGATCATGAAGCAGTGAAACCAGGCAATGTGAATCAGGAATGATGTGCGATATGAACTACTTGAAGCAATCTGACATTTAGTCGGTCCTCAAAATTTAGTCAAAACCAAATGAGTCCTAAGTGCCACATTCTTTGGCTTGCCTTTGGAAGGAAGTATGTAGCCACTGCCCTAGAAAAAAGGGATTCTCTGCAAAGCAAGAGCTCACACTGATGCTTAAATACTAAATTCCATTCTCCCAAGCCACTGGCAGAAGGACTAGTCTTCCACGCCCTAATCAACATTTCCCCTAAGATGTATTCTTACAGTCCAGTACTTATATGGGAAAGCCATGAACTTCCTGGTCAAGAACATGACCCACAGATTTTTCTTTGGGCATTATGGTTCCCATAATGTCCAATTCCCACCTGGGATTATCTGAGAATCACTATTTCTGACATATTTTACTTCTGTAAAGCT
Source organism: Struthio camelus (assembly GCF_040807025.1). NCBI lineage: Eukaryota > Metazoa > Chordata > Aves > Struthioniformes > Struthionidae > Struthio > Struthio camelus. The sequence continues at coordinate 4,296,156 of NC_090947.1, read as the reverse complement.
CTGTCGCACAGGTGAAAAGTGAGGCCCTTCAACTTTCACTGCACAAAAGGCCAACTGGAGAATAGGGAATGGTACCTCTGTCTTCCAAGCCATGAAACTACGAACCATCAATGCAATCTCACTTCCTAATATTCTAGCAAAGCAAGCACAAGAGCAATCACAGACATGTCCTGAGCACAGGGCACTCCTCTGACTGGCACTAGTCTTAGCCAAAATATTACTGATGCAAGCACGCTGAGCAACCACAAGCCTTTTACCATGTTGACTTATGGGTGGGCTGATTCTGGAGGAAACATTCCTCTACACATATGCAGGGTGGAAAGAACAACGGAAATGTATGCCATAAGAGCAGGGAAGATCAAAAAGGAGTAAGAGTGCTTAGATTATTCACAGTCTTCTTTTGGGTTGAACTGCTGAAGACACAAGAAAGCTCGCAGAAAGGGAAAGAGAGCCTACAGATTTTATGAGTCCTCTTTCCCTTCAGCCACAAACAAAAAGCTTTTCCTGAATATTTATTTATAAAATAAAGTTAAAATGCCATTATGACCACTGTTGGGGAATATACAAAAAACAGCATAGGGATCTGAATGAAGAGTCCTAGGGAATTCAGGGCTGGCTGTGAGACCAGAGAGGGGACAGAGGGGCTTCCCTCCTCCTCCTCTTCTGCTTCCTGTGGAGAGAAAGCCCATGTGACAAGCGGGACCGCTGAAATGCAACCCCCTTCTCAACTTGATTCAAAACAAAACCTTTGAGTTGGATCCTGTAGATCCTAGAAGAGCTGCTCACCCATGTGATATTTGGCCTGGGTCTCTTCTATGACTCCTGGTCCTATATGGTATAAACATCTATAATTAGCTATCAGAACAAGATTCAGAAGCCCCCACACCTGAGGATTACTTTAGTTAAAGGGTACCACCGCTCCTTTTAACTCATTACTTCTGTTTCTCATGAATTACATTCCACCCCCCTACACACTCCCAGGCAAAATACTCTAAGTGGCTAACCAATGCACTTTAGCTGTTTCAAGAAGAAACATTTACTTTGGTCCAGCCACCATACAAAACCTCTCCACTAGTCACTTACACCATCTTCTCCTCACGACTAACAGCTTCGTTCACAGACACAACCAGTTGATGGTTTATTGGTCCCAATATGAACACAAACCACACCATTAAAATAAATTCAGTTGCCCTGCCCTGTTCTCTGTTCCCTGTTCTCCTCTTCTTTGTTTATCCCAAACAAAGGGCTAGAAGCAAGCAAGCTTGTCAATGGACCCATGGCCTCAGCTAAATCGCTAGCAAATAGGTCCAAGGAGACTGCTGCAGTAATTGGCAACCAACTTCAGGGGCAGAAGGCTTCATCCTCTCTTCTGAAGCCAAGGGGTAGTCACTTCATACCAGATGGCAGTTGCAAGGTTATCAATTGCTTTTCAAAAGCTGAGGAGTAAGTTTCTCCTTGGCCCCCCACTGCTCCAGCAAAGCAGAAGATGCACACAGAGCCAAGCAGCACGCACACTAATGGACTTAACACATGCTGAAACTCAATGGACCGAAGGAGGAGTACAGGCTTGTTAAGCCAGTAGAAAGCCTCATTACTTGCCTTGGAAACTTTGCTCTCTGCTCTACAGAGAAGTCCTGCCCATGCTTGTGAGGACGCTTGAGGTCATGAAAGAAAAATGTCTGTGCACATTTCTGTTCATCTCTGAACGGAGGGAAACAAATGTTTCAAGCAGAACGTGATAACAGCATGGCTAGATCCCTGCGACAACCCTCGCAGAGCAGAGTGCTTCCCACAGAGTAAAGGTGTATGGAATTTATTTAGCGTATGAACAGCGTGACTGAACGACTGCCACAACTCAGCAATTGCAAAACAACTCCTCTGTGCATACCTCCAAGCTAGAATGGCTCACATTTTAAGAGTTGAAGTTCTAAGTGGTAGCAGATGTTGGCAGCATGCTCTAGATCTCTGCGTTTCACAGATTTCCAGATAAATTGCTACTTCTGTACTAGCCCTTCTCTAGTAATAACAATAATTAAGTGCTGTTTATGTCAGGTCTTTCATCCAGCAATCCCAAAGCGCTCAATAAATTTAATATACCAATAACACTCTGCAAATGTATCGCTTTACATTTTTAAAGAGGCCGCCTGCCTAAATGGTAGGTACCATCATTACCCTCAATTTGCAGATAGAGACGCAGAATTAGAGAACAGCACTGCTATGCCAAAGGCTATGCAAAGGCCATAGCAAAGGCTATGCCACCAGCACGCACTGGTAATAACAAAGGGATTTTAACTTGGAGTTCCTGGCTCTTAACTTCGTTGCATTGCAGGCAATAAACCACCCTGCTCCCAAAATGGGCATGCGCTGATATCTTCAGCATTGTTTTATTCAAAAGGATGTTCTTTCGGAGTACACAGAAAACAGCAGTTAACATAAGCCAAGTCCAATTGTAGCAACAAAAAAATTTTTTTAATTAGCACAACTTCAGCTAGCTGGTAGGGAATTCACTAGCCCAAGCAGGAAGCTGGAGGAAAACCTAATCACCACGGGTAAGTAATCTTGCTCATTTGTCCTCCAGCTGGAGGACAAAACAGCAGAACTCTCCCTAAGCACACCCAGAGGAGACACTGCTTGGCAAAACCGGCCTTGCCAAGTTTGCAATGCTGTCCTAATTTCACCTAGACTTCATTCCCATTAGCTTGCAATATAGCCAGAATGCACGCAGATAATCATTATGGTGATGAGAACAAGCAGCATAAAAATGAGCAAGCACCTGATTGCCTCTAATCCTTTGGATTTAGTCAGACAAGGAAACAAGCACTGTCCTATGCCTAATGCTCACATCATCTGGTTCATGCAAGCAGAGTGCAAATGCAAGAAGGTAACACCTATCCATGAGCCAGTGGCCAGAGTACAGCACTACAGACCAGGCTCCCCAGACTATCTGCTCAGCTACACAGCTGGCTTTTTGGACTTTCCCCATGTGCCAAGGTGACAGGATCTATGAAGCAGGCATTTTTGCTCACCCATATGTTTCATCAGTATCAGCTTAAGCAAAACCAGTATCCTCTGAAGCACAAAGACCTTCTTTGCAAGCCCACATCAGTGAAGTTACTCTTGACAAAGTCTTTTGACAGACAGCAGCTGGAATTTAAGCTTTCCAGCCAATAAGCTACCGGAAAAAGCTAGACCACACTTCCACCTCCTCAAAGTGGCATCACTTGGGAGATTACTATTTAGTGCCCAAATAATCAAGTTACCCTAGCTCAACAACTTACCACCCATCAGCAGAATCACAGCCTGCAAAAAAACACACACACAAAAAAAACAGGTTTCAGCTAAGTCGCAGGGCAACAACTCCCACAGTTATCATCTATTAGGAGGTACATGACTAGCAGCAATTCCTTAAGCTAAGTCCAGGTTCTAACACAAAGCAAAACATTCCTCATTTGATCTTGACAGACTGCCTGTTCCCCATTTACTCTTGCTACACAGCTTCTACCAAAGGCAGATTGAGCTCTGTCACACAATTTAAGTTCTATTGCATTTATCCCTATTTGAGGCAACATTTGCAGAAATCGCAGACTGTTACCACAGCTCATGTGATGGGCACAGTAACAAACTGTAACTCAGCTATGTATCTGAGTGCACAGCTGTAATAATTAGTTTTGCCCAAACTTTGCGTACTTAGCAAGAGAACTGCGTGGACCTGACGCCATTTTGCAACTGATCACGTAATAAAACCTATCAGAGTACCTTATGCTGGACACAGAAAATGAGAATATTCATGTGCTCTCCCCGTGCTTCCTTGCCTCCAGTTACCTGATGCTCCTTCTCCTCTTGATACCCTACACTCTTGCTCCACACCTGAAACAGGAATTAGAAGCAAGTACTGTGGCCATCAGCAGCACTTTTCTCTAGTTTCTACCAAACATACCTTGGACAACTGAGCAGGAACACAGCCAGCTGACAACATAACCAAACAGGGAGACATTGCCAAGCTGTTCACAGCTGAATTAGAACAACAGCAAATAAATAACATGGATTTAAGAGAGTCACAAGACTAGTGTCTGGCCCTGACTGGGGGCAAGGGAAAACGTGGCCCATCTGAGGTGACGCCCGATTCTTTTCGGCTGAAATAAATTGAATTTCTACCAAGGGGAGCCAGGTTTCATAACCTATAATAGGGAAAGTGTTCATTGGACAGAGACTCTGTGAGTGCATAAAAGGGGCTAGACTAGGGCCCGTTTTTTTCATCATGCAGAAATGTAACAGCTTTTATTTCCTTTTATGACTCAGTGTTCCCAATGGAAAGCACACACATCATGGGTTTGGCACTGCACACCACTCCATTTCCCACCAGTCCTATCCTGTGATGAGCTGAATACAGCCATTTGTTTAACCTCTTCGGGGAGAGGGGGTTTGTTCCAGGAGCCTCCGCCAGCAGCAGGAAGGGAGCAGAGCAGAGGGACGTCAGAGAAAGATGGCTCTCTACTTGCAGTCCGTAAAGCATGAACTGCTGCTGTAAGAAAAACAAACAAGCTCTCGGGAAAACCCGAGCAAAGGAGAGAGAAAGGTCTTCCCTGGCATGAGTCAGCACAGCTCCAAAACAGCCAAAGAAACTATGCTATTTTACACTGGGTAAAAGTTGCTCACCAGAAGTTATTAGGCCTCTTCTCCCCACCAATTCACTCCCCATCATGCTACTGGGCTGCATAGTCACAAGGATGCCATAGGTAATCAAACAAGCTCAGCATACAGGCTGCAGCCAGCCTTGTCTCTCCACCTGAACACAAACATTGTCTAGAGTTTGAGAAGCATAACCTGCAAGGCAACCTCATGTCTGTGTTGCAGAAAACAGCAGAGTATCTGTGAGCTGCTAAACAGCTGGAGTTTGTTTTCTCCAGAGCGTGCACCTAGGAGGATTGCAAATCCTGAAAGGTGTTGCTCATCTAATTCAGAAAGAGTCAGTGAGCCAGCTCTCACCCCCAGCTCAAACCTAATACAAGCCTTGAGTTAGTAACCTTGCCAAGAGATTACGGTCCATGATTTTTATTTTTTTTCCAATTCTGAGCTCCTTTCCCATGATCCTTTGTATAAGACCATCTCACTTATCTCAGGCACATCCTTCCATAGGGTCCAAAGCAATCAGCCACAGGAAAACGTGCCAAGTCGCATAAAAAAGGGATGGGGAGCAGCGCTCCAAAATATGTCATTTAAGATTTCCCCTTTGTCTCTCCTTTCACTCACTCTCACATTCGGATTGGTAAGATCCTGCCGAGTACCACAGCTCATCTTCAAAGCCTCTGTACCTCTTTATCTCTGTCTGCAGTTAATATTAACTAAAACTCCAGAATGTGATTATTTGGGCTACCTAAATAAGCAACTCTCCAGGCCAGGATACTGGAACTCTAATTCTTTAGATGTGAGGAGGCCTTGAATTTCCCCAGTTCTTCCTCCTACTGATTCTGTCACCAGCAGAGCTGATCACGCACAAACATTGTACTTTCAGTACCAAGTACTGAAGTCACCTTTGCTAGCAGACACAGCTAGAATACATAGGAGAACACAGACAGCTAAAAAGCATTAGTTTTCAAACACACACGTTGAAGGATCCTTGAAGAACACATCACAGCACTACACATGCTACAGGGACAAGAAGCTAAGAGTTACTAAGGATTTTTCTGCTGCATCTGTGACATACAAGGAGTCTTCAAATCAGTCTGGGTAGAAAACTTATTGGATATTTCTTTTAATTCACCCCTGTCATTGCATGTATGTCGCCCAAGGAGGCTATTCTTGGGGGAAAAACATCATTTGTCACTGCTTGCTGTGATGCAACTGGGAAGAATGTGGTCTTGTAGTGTGCCATTATGTTGACCGGACTCTGGATATGCCAGTATTTCTGGACTTCAGTCCCCTGGGTTAAGAATACCTTTGGTGTCTACATCTAGGAAATTTGCTCACTTAGTCAGATTTAAGTCCTGTACTGGGTGCCCAAAGCAGCATGAAATTTAGAGGCAAAGGGAAAGCAGCACTGCCTTCTCCCTCTTAGGAAAGAGGCTGAGAACTGGAGAAACAAATTGAAATCAAAGGTTAAATGTGTCCATCTGCTTATTCCCCCCCCCCCCCTCACTCTTTTCCCTATGCTGTTTTCTCTGCTTTAGGTAGTTTTTCTCTGTGGCTTCCAAGCTACGAGCGTGCAGTTTCCTTGCCACACTTCTCACATCACCCAGCCAGATGTATTCTCTAAATGTTTTGCTAGACTATAGGTGGGTCCCTCATCCTCCGAGGCCAACGGGAGATTTCCCAGTGGCTGCAGTGGGAACAAGATTCCACCTTTTGTCGCATACGCTCTGGAAGATGCATTGCTCCTACTGTTTGGTTGAGTTTCAAAATGTAGATGGTGCAGCCAACTCCTAATTCCTATTCTCCTCCCCAAAACACCACAGCAGACCTTCCAAATCAGGACTATACAACGCTTCAGTTTGTCCAAGGCTTTTACTTGGCCTAAAAATTCTGTTTAAAAAGTTATTTTCTGACAATGTTACAGAAATGTATACCATGCTAAGATTTATTGTGCCTGTTCCCCAAATAAGGGTGACGTTTAGTGAATAACGAAGCCTGACTTCCCGATTAACAAAAGGGAGGGCATGCTGGCACTAGAAAGCAAGAAAATTCCAACAACTGGCTTCACACTGAGCCCTGGTAAAGTGATATTGTTTGTGATCTGTGGTATGTGCTGTACCAGGACACAGTAAAGCACATCTACTACAAAAAAATCACAGCATAAATATTGAATCAGTTTTCTAAAGAGCTGATGCTGGGGTGTCTGAATAGCTAAGCCAACATAGTCTTCCTAGACAGCAATTAAGGCATATAAGACTCCTTGTTTTATATCCAACCGCAAACCAGGATAGTGCCCCTTACACTCACCTTGGCAACATTAACACTATATTTCTTTTTTTAAACTTTTCTTTTTTATTTCTGCTTATAATAGCCTAGATCACTGTAAAAAAAAAAAAGGCTGGAGAAGATCCATGCTCCTGAACAAGACACATCTTACAAAAGTCTGGGAACTTACTTAACCACAGGAAAAATGACAAGGCTTCAGAGTGACTCATAACCGATATTTGCAAAGATGTTAAAAAAGCTGGGTCACAAAGACTAATCACTTCAGTGTACTTTTCCCTTCCTTTGTGGATTCCCATCTGCTCTGGATCACTTTCTAAAGATCTCAACATAACATGTGACTGTTTCTTTGCTTGTAGACAGGCTGCAGAGTCAGAACTGCTGCCACTATCACTCCTTTTCTTTACCAGGGTGCTACTGTGAAATCAAAGCAAACTTGGTCACCTGGGGAGCTGGGGTTGCCATCCCATCTAGCAGAGGCACCACAACCAAGCTACCTCAGTTTATCACCATTTGCAGTTTGGGTTGCCTGAATATCACCTTCTGGGACTACACACGCAGGCAGGCCCAGGGCCACAGCTTAACACACTTATCTTTTTGAATCCAACCCTTGCTAGGTGCAGGGTACCCCCACGAGGAGTACATCTTTCTGGCCTCAAGACACATGCACAGCAATCCCAAGCTCTGCACCAAGTAGAGGAGCAGCTGAGGAGCAGGATAAGCCAGGTGTGGGAACGGGCTACTCAGAGCACACAACTTGAGAGATCTACCTACTTTTCAGTTACACCCCTTTGAATCCACAGCCACATTGCAATGTGTCAGGCAGCTCTGCACATTTTACTACCCAGAGAGGCATACATTAAGTTAAAGCTCATAGGTGAATGCTGGAAACGAGGAAGGGTATTTTCAGTGCTGATGGATAAAGAAGCTGGCATAATGGATTTAGACTTGTACATTATAGGACAGTCTGCAAGACCTTCCCTGGGGATGTTGCTAACGGAGAAACAGCTAGCTCTACAGCACTGCCAGAGGCTTTCTTGTCTTCTTCAGATAGACCAGCTCCTGCAACAGCTTTCAACAGCCAGGTATTCTGAGTACTTGATGAGATTAACTACAGAAGGTAGACAAATTGCAAGTAAACTGGAAATTCTTTCTAAATGACTTTGTTGAGAAGGTAACTTTCGCAAAGACTTTTCTCATTAAGAACCAGTTATAGCTTCATCAAAAGCTGTTCAGATTTCAAGAGAGATCTGAAAATTGGAGAAGTGTAACTTTCTAAAAATTGTCTAAGGGGGAAGTATTCTGTCAGTTTGATCAGACTTTCATATCTTTCCTAGCTTGTTTGTTTCTGGAGTAATGTCTCATAAAGGCATTGTTCAATTCATCCTAAAACATTTTTCCCTAAAAACTAAAGCAGTGAAGTGGCTTATAAGAGAAAGAACTGTGGTAACAATTTACACCCTTTTATGGGAAAAAACAGGGAAATTAATAATTTCCCAAGGGACTAAACCAAGCAACGAAAATCAGATCATCCATCACTTCCAACAACATGCAAACGTCAGTGAAAGTTAAAGCTTCAGAGTCAGTATTGCTGCTCATGTTTACAACAGCTGGAAGAAAAAAAAAATCCCATTCTGCTTGCCACAGCAGAGCCTACCCAGCCCTCATTCTGAAGTGTTAATTAGTTAGGTTAAATTCCTCCACATTGTTAAAATGTCATTTCTTGATCCAAGTCAACTTGCACTGAAGTCAGCAGAAGACTTGTAATGGACTACAGCAGGAACTGCACCAAACCCTTTAAGAGATAAAACTGAATGGAAAACGGTTTTTGGAGAGAGACCTCTTGCCCCCAAGGCTAGACAATCCTAGGAAACCACAGAAACATATTGTTCTTTTTTAGCCTTTTGCTGAGGCCAAAAGATCTAACACAAACACGTCTCTAAGACAGCAAAGGAAAAGATTTCCCTTCCTCCCCCAGACATTAGCTCAGTTGAAATATCCTACTGACTTTTTGCTATCACTGCAGAGTACTTCCAGCTTCTGCTAATAGTACAAAAGAACTGAAAAAGTTATCTTTTAGCATATCTGGGAAGGAAATCCCTAACGCTCTACAAGAACTGAATATTCATAAGAGTTTTAAACTTTTTAAACTTCTGAAACATCTGCTCAGCACTTGCATTACTTTGAGACTTCACTTTGGAAAAACTAACACACTTCTAAATTTATGAGAACAGAAATGGGGGGGTTTCATCAACGGCAACAGTGACAACAGAATTTAAGACAATATCAAGGGATCTCTCAAAACAAAAGTAAAAGCCAGGTGAGCATGCAGATCCGAGTCTGAACCTTTCTGATTTCTCAAGAAAACAGATGTCAAATATACTGACTGAAGAAGTCATGCACTTAAAACTGTTCTCCAAAGACTTCTGTAAAGATTTCATATCAACTTTACTGATCCAAGTCTCAGCAAATCACGTCCTTGCAGTAAGTGCTCCATGATCCAACTGAGGGTTTAGAATTGACTTCTTGCCTAGAGAGAATAATCTAGGTGCCTGCTCTTCACCAAGCTGAATGAAATTACCCCCAAAAGGGCTTTTCGAAGGCAGAGGCAGAATATTGAACAAAACACAAGGTTAAGTTCACTGACTTCTTCCTTGCTCACCAGAACACAGACTGCTCTTGTCACTTTTCCCCTGCACGTTCACCAACTGTACTGTGACTTATCTCCTTCAGCTGCAGCCAAATGGAAACAAATCTCCTACCACCATGTAATTTCATATTCCAATTCTAATCTTTCTAGCTTGGCTCTTTTACTTTGGAGCTGCTCCAGAAAACCTTGTCAGCTTGCAGCACCAACCCATGCCTTTTCTGCACATCTTCTGTACCTGTGTCTGTACACTCATTCTGTCATACTCCCTCTGGGATCACCCACCGCATTTGGTTATGAGAGGAAGAGTCCATCTTGGACTCGATACTCCCTAACAGCTTGTCTTTGAGGATATCTAGCAAGATAAATTTGGCTGCAGCTAGCGACTGTTGGTCCTTCTAGTCCAGACAAAAATCACTTATCATGGGAGGAAAAAAGCCACCACAGAACAAACCCTTCCCTGCGCCTCCTTGATGTACAAGAAGGACATAAGCACTAGACACGGTGGCAAAACCTGGAGCCTTAACTATAAAACCATTGACTCCAACAATCAAAAAACCACAATCTTGATCATTGCCAGAAGGGGAAAACGTATGTAAGGAAACTTGCATTCTCATTTCCACAAGCACATGGGTAGACACCTGCTATGAGGATACGCTCCGAAACATCCAGTATAGGCCCATGCTCGAGGGGACCACATTCAGAGTATGATCTTCGGAACAATAGCTATAGGGATAGGTAGCAGTGTGATCGTATGATCACCAAATGCAAGATAGTTTTCTCCTAATATTGGAGTGACAGTCACTAATATAGAGGTGATACCACAGCACTTTCTAGACACCTGTGGTTTCTGATTACTTAAGCACCTACATTCACTCTAATCTCAAAGGTCAGAAGGGAGTTATGCTGTATTCTCAGGAGGCGTACACTCCTCAAGATCCAAAATTACAGAGCCTGCCTTTTCTAGTGTGGACCATTTTCTATGCCAAGTCCAGCAGCACTGGCCGCACTACAGCTTGTCTACAAAATGACATGCAGTATCAGCTCTACTGATAAAATAAATTCTCAGTACGCATTCACTGATCTCCTCCTCAGCTTAAATGTCCAAAATCCACTGGGTTTTGAGTTTTTTTTGTAAAAGCTAACTTACTCATGAACTAACTACTAGGCCAAACAGTGAGGCTGTAACCTGAACATCTTCAGGTTACTACATGTCCTCCAACAGGAGTAGTGTTGCAGCCCAAATTCTTTACTCCATCACCTCCCAATGAAGACATAAAGGCATCTTTGTAACTCTCAGGGAGACAGGACCTTGTCATCCCTTGACGAGCATTTGCAGCTCACCCACTGCAGAGAAGCTGAACTTTGTTCCACCTCTTTGCTTTCCCCACCCTCCAGTCTCTCACTCCTCAGAAAATGAAGCTGGTGGTAATAACTAAACTTGGCAAGCCATGCTCTGCAACACTGTCACACCATGCTGTGTGCATCTGGTCTCACAATAGCTTAAAATAACCCACCACCACTCTGAGCTTTCAATATACATACTCTGCAAATTCAAGGAAATGCTTTCATAGGGGACACTGGCTGAAGAGAAAGCCTGAAGCTCCTCTGAAAGAGCAGCAAACCAACTGACATTATTTATACACTTGGCTGGCATATGCCTGCAGCTTCCCACGGATGAGAGGAGAGGAAACCCTCTGTGCAAGGGGTACTTGTCTCAGAAGGACAGGGGTGTGGAGTTATGTATTATTTGCTCTGTGTGCATAGCTAGACACTACAAAGGCCATTGGGAATGATCCATCCCGGCAGGTGGTTAACCACCACTAGTCTTTTTGTGAGGAGAAAATAGCATGTTTTGCCACCTAACCAAAAAATGGGCAATGGTGAAGCCTCAAGAGAATACTCCGAAAGGTGTTGATAACACCACCTGTCACTCATGTCTCTAGGGCCTGTAGATTTATTCGTAGATCGTACAGGCTCACAGGCTACTAGAAGCATGTTGAGTTCCTCCCTTTCCCCAGGCTTTGCAGTCATAGGCTGACCCTTTCAAAGGGCAATTTGAAAAGATGCCAGCAAGTATAACCCTAACATGTTTTATTTCTCAGCCAAGAAGCTGAGCTTTTGCAGTCTCGCAACAAATACTGAAGACCATCTGTCTTTCAAATTCACAAATTCAGGTTATGAAGTTTGCTGAGTTTTGAAAGCCTTGTCCGAGTTACAGCCCTTGGGTAGGTCAAAGATGGGAAGAGGTGGTAGTTTTGCATTATTATAATTCAAAAATCAGGCAAAACTCAGCAGTTTCTGGTTCACAGACTGGGTTTCTTCAAACCAAAATTCTACTAAGAAAAAATAGGTCTCAAGGGATGAAAGTTCACTTAGTTTTACAAAACCACCTCAGGCTGAAATAAGCATTCGGCAAAACACATTCATCCTTTCTCTCCAGTATAAGGATGTTCTGCTGGCCAATGGATTGCACCTTTCCTCTCTTCCTCCCTGAATGAGGACTGACACTGCTAAAACACCCACAAAACCACAAACCAATAGCCAACCTCCCCCTACCAACCACACAGTAGCAAGCTACTCTTACTGTCACAACCAGCTGCTACACCAGTGTGATCCACATAGAGTTGCTCTGGACCTATCTATCTTACTGCCACCTTCTTTGGCACTGCTAGCTTGCCCATTTCACAATGTCTTTTAAACTCCAAGCCTGGATTCAAGGTACTGGTTAAGAAATATTATAGTGACAACACATTTATCTCAAGATAGTCAAACATCACTGTGACCCTAGCTTGAGGGAAAATTCAACCATCCAATAATCATAAGAGGTTAATGCAACTCCTCCATTTCTAGGCAGCAAGGATATAGCTGCACATCTAACAAACAGATCAAAAAGGCTCCTGCAGACAGGTTTTTGATGTTAATAACCCTCCAAGAGGGATTCTTCAAGTCACAGTCCTAAAACTTTCATTTGCTTCTAGTACTGCTAGTGGTCTCTAGTTTTTCTGGCACGTGCCTGAAGGCATTAAGGCAAATCCTGTTCCAAATGAATGAGGAATGAATCTTCCAAGTTCTAAAAGAGCACAAAATCACCTCCCCACTTCATCCAACTTCAGGCGGTCTCAGACCATCAACTAGCTGACAGTCTATGCCTCATCTACACAGCTCTCCGGCCATCCTTAGCGGAGTCTCCAAGCTAACCTTTGTTCATTAAAGGAGTAAAACCCTTCTCTCCCCTGTTCCCAAAGGTGCACTCACCTCCCGCATCCAAAGAAATCTCACCACAATCAATTAACAGCTCAGCTGTGCTCTGTTAAAATCCTCAAGCCAGTTGAGACTGGGCAGGTAGCCAGAAAACCTGAAAGAATGAGTCTAGCTAGAAATCCAGGTGACCCCTTCAGGTGATGAGCATATAAGGCAGCTGTCCCCTGGAAATCAGCTATTGCAAAATCAAGCAACAACTCAACACACAACACACAGTTTGGATGAATCACTGAGCAGCTGGGGCAGGGTGGTGGTGGTGGGGATCAAAACTCTTCAGAATCAGGCAAACTTCTTACCACTTCCAATTCCACTCTCATGTGCTTCCTCACTTTTTTTCCCCTAAAGTTAATTATACTATAAGCACCCAAGGAGTCAACTATGTCATGCTAGACACTACACACATAAGATGCCCATTCTAGGAGACATGGTACAAAGAAGAGTAGGGGGAAAAGCAAGAGAAAGGAGGAACTGGCCATCCCTGACATAAAGCCAGAGAACTCGTGTTTAAAAAGGTTAAGTGACTTTCCTATGGTCATAAAAAGACTTTTCAAACATTAGGACTTAACAGAGATGCTCCAAACCTTTGGTCAGTATCTGAGCAATTCTTTGACCTTAATTTTCCTCTTTAAGTATCCAAAGTAGCATAGAAAAGATTCTCACACTAATTTGACTTGACATCAATCACAACAGTCTGCATTAATGAGACTGGGCTGGAAATCTAAACCAAGAGAACTTCTTCAGCACGGATCTAAACTCTTAATAAAAATGGGGATCTTCCCTTACAATTGGACATTTTTCTGGTAATCTGCTAACCTTTTAACATGAAAAGCAGAATTTGCTGCTCAGAACCTCTTGGGAACATTTATTAAGCCTGAGCTTTACTCACCAGATGTTAAAGGCCCACAAACACGTGAGGGCCGTGGGAAGAAAACAAAATGCTGAGTTAATATGTACCCCACGGATCAGGGAGGATTTGCCCCCTTTCAATCTAAAGGCTCTAATCCAAGTTTTTCATCCATTGACTGCTTGAGCATATGGCAAGATGCTTCATCTAAAATCTAGTAAATAACCCTATTCTGCTAAAAAAAAGGGTGATCTCAGACCCATCAGAATGTGTGCATGCACTTCATTATATCCAGTATCCCTGAGAAACATTAGAAATTCACAGTTCACATTTCAATACCAGTTCTTTCACAACTGTCCTGAAAAATTTACAGGCCCTTGCAAGTCAGCCAAGTAAAATGCCAAATAGTGCTTGGGGGATAGTAACAGATGGGAAGAGGAGCATACCACCTGGGAGGAAGGGGCTCAATAAGAGCATACAAAATGCCATAATGTCAGACCAAACACTGGTCTAGCCCACCAGCCAGTCCAGCACAGTGGCAACTGGAGATAGCGTTTAGGCCTAGCTATTCTCTGGGGCCCTTTCCCTTCGGACTCCTCCAGCAACCCTATATCAGGAATGGTAGAAGGTCCTTAGGTCCGTAGCAGGTCCTTACCTGCTCTTTTTAGTATCCATTTATTGGCATGTTATCTATGAATCTGTGTAATCCCTTTGTGGGTATGCAGATACAGTCTCTATTTCCTTTTGCATTAAGAGGTTCCAGAAGTTCACTACGTACTGTCTACAAAAGCTCCTTCATCTGCCTTACACCAGTGTTTTACTAGTTTATTAGTGTACCCTACCTCTAGAATTGCAGGATTCACCAAATTTGCATTTAGCTTATTCACTGCCCTCATGACTTGATAAGCTTCTGTCACATCTCCTCTATACCTTCTCTCCACACTGGCAAGTCCCAGCATTTTCAGTCTCCCCTTGGAAGGCAGCTGCTCCATCCCTTTCACCATTTTAGGGATCTTTTCTGTACCTTCTCCAACTCCGCTCTCATTCTTGAGAAGTGGAGGTTCAGAACTGTGCTCATTACTCAAGCATGCTTTCACACGAGTGCACTGAAGTTTTCTGCAACAGGAAAATGATAGCCTCTATCTTATTCTCAAGATCCTCACTGGTGAGGCTCAGCACTTTGGCTTTTTTCACTGCTGCACATTGACAATGTTTTTTGAGAACTATTGATGACTACTCTAAAAAAATCCCTCCTGAGCTATAAATGCCAGTTTCAAGCTCAAGATCATGTAAACAGTGTAGACTATTTTTCCCTAGATGAACTAGCCTACCTTTTCCTACATTACACTGAAACTCCTCTGCTACCTCTTTGCCCATCCACTCAGTTTTTGGAGAGCCTTTCAGATTTCCTTGCCATCAGTGCTGCATCTGACCGCCTGAAAGAGCTTAATACCATCTGCAAACTGGGATATTGAATACTATGGCCCCCAGCACTGATCTTTGTGGACCCCAATACCAATTATTCTCTGCAAAAGCAGCCAGTGAGCCTTACCCTTTGTTTTCTAGCCTTTAATCAGCTTTCAGGCCATAAAGGATCTTTCCTCTGATCCTGTAGCAACATTAGTTGCATTAGTTTTTGGTACAGCACCTTGTAAGAGGGTTTCTGAAAAATCCGTATCTATTACATCCACCAGATCCCTTTTATCCAGGTGCCTAATGACATACTCGGAGCACCACCAGATGAGGCAAGAATCTTCACCAAAGCCATAGCAGTTCTTTCCAAATAGACTGCGTTCATTCATGTGTTCAGTGTTCATCTTTACTATTGGACTTTTATCCCTAGCAAGATGTCTGACAGTTTCCGGTTCTCAGGATCATCCCAGAGACCTTTCCATGAACAGGAAGTACACTGACAACCCACCAGGCTTTCAACACAGTAGCTGCTTGTTAATAAGAGGTTAGACATCATTTGCCTGCAAATTTCTAATTCTCTCAAGACACTTGGTTAAATACCATGGTCTTGGCAACTTCCTGACATTTAACTTGTGTACATGGTCTAACGTTTCCTCTATATTTACTGCCAATTGATTTAGCTATCCTGAGCTGCCTGTTGCTAAGAACATGCTGGGGGTGGGAATGTGTTCCGTGTCTTCAGCAACACAGACTGATACAAAGTCATGGAGTTTTTCCCTCTGTCATTTTTCCCCTTGTCATGGAACAGTCCTTCCAATTCCCTTGCTGATATCCCACTTACATTACACTTAAAGAACTGTGTTCCATCAGCTTGAACACCCTTCACAAGATACTGTTTGATTCTGTTTTCTACCTCCCGTTTACATTTGATCTTCCATGTTTTACAGTTCTCCCTGTTTACACAAGCTTTCTGCTTTTTAAGTGCCAGCCTTCTCTCCACAATACTTCAACTTTCCCATCAAGCCACTGCAGGGGTGTTACACTTCCACTTGCGGTAAGGCATATTTTACTCAGGCTTAAAAGGTAGTATCTTTAAGTCTCCAGATTGCATGCAGGCATCTTGGTTTACGAACAAAACTGCAAGAGGAACTGTCAGAAAGCAATTGCTTTTTTTTTTTTTTAAATAAACATAGCCCACTCTCCCCAAAGAGAATGTCCATACAGAGAATTCATTTGGCCTGCTCTCTCCCACCACACTGACAAACCTAATCATATCGTGACAGCTGTAACAGCAGTTCTCCAGTTAGGTCCTAAGCAACACTCAAACAGAAGAGTCTTGTGTAATACATATTGTTTCAGACAGCATCACCCATTGCATTCAAGTTCTCTTTACATCTCACCTCAGTGTTTTCCAAGCTCCCAAAGTTTAGGGCAGGCTTAGAACAGGTCTAAACAACAGAATAAAGTTCCATCAGATTTGAGCCAGTTAAGCCCTAAGAGCCAGCTCTAAAAGATAAAGCATTGCTCATACATCAGATGAGAGCTACTGGACTTGAATTTGATGAGCCTTAACCATTTTTCTATAGTGGGTCCCTGCCTTATTCAGAACCCTGTAAACCTATGCTTGCACAGACTTGTAGTATACTTTTAAGCGTCAGCTAAGGTTAGTGGCACAAGTAGGTGCTACATGAACCCATTCGCCATTGTGATTTACCATATAAACGGCATTAAACATTAACTATCTGGGAGCAGTTAGTATTTATCCAGTTAGCTGCTTTAAAAAAAATATATACTCCTTATATACAAAGTGTAACTATATGCCCTTGTTTCCAGTATTAAATATCAAAGGTACCAGTTATTTCCAAGCACTAGCTCTTTTAAACAGAAGGTAAGCCGAATAGTCCAATTTCCTTCTGTTGGCTGCACTGTACTGACAGGCTAAAAATGCAAAGTTATATGCATAAGTTTGAACTGCAATAAAATGTTTGAACTAAATAAGCTTACAACTAAGAAAGGAAAGCATTTAAGTTAGGCCATTAGACATTCACTATGCATGGTACTTCACCAAGTCTCACAAGATTATTCACACACAAGTCTAAAAATAGATCCCCATTAGCCTGGGAAAGCATATTGTGTCATATTCCTACTCTGAGTTTGCGAAGCTTAGAAAGAAAAAGGGCTGCCAGAGATGGTATATTTTATCCCACTCAGGGCAGGCTCAAGTTCACATAGAAAAGACAAAGCAATAAAACAGGTTTCATACCTCAAACATCTGATAGAGTTAAGATACCTGTTCAGAAGCATGCCCTACCTTATGAATCAGAGGCCAAGTCCTGTTCTCAGTCAGTGATCTACAAGTCCTTTCACCTCAGATGGACTCTCATCACCTGCTTTTACATCAGTCTCAGCTTTGATGGGCTGTTACAATACACAAAGCAAGATACTAGTTCAGCACTGCTCATTCTATCACTTCTTACCATAAGAAGAGACTAGCACAGAAGAAAACCAGTTCCTACTTCTAAAAATCTTCATTTCTTCCCAAATTTGTACTTTTATTCAGTCTCAGGACACATTTAAGAGCTGAAGATATCCACCTTTACTGTAATGCTTCAGAATCAAATGTAAGCATCCTATCACTGACACTCAACATGTTCTTTCACTTTATTTACATTGAGTTGTTCCACACAGCCCTAGCATCCTACATGGAGTTCTTTGCCGTGAGAGTATAGGAGAACCTAGCATTTAATAACTGCCCAAAAGACATCAAGCCAGGAATGCACATTCCTTTCTACTGTTCACACCCAGTTAGAAAGTGCCAAATACTGCTCTTGAACAGAGATTTCCCAGACCAACTGGTATCATCTGAGAATCTAAAATATGCACAAGTTTGCTTCCCGTCACAGATCAGCAAGTAATTTGCTTTGCTTTTCATTTACTGCCATCATCCATTGGCAGTTGACTGCAAAACCCTGTTTTGTTTGAGAGCTGTTTAACATTTGAGAAAGGCAAGGTTCCCCCCTCCCCACCCCCCCAAATAAAAGAAAAATCTGCAGCTAATCAGACTGCAGGTTCTCAGTGCAAGTTAAAGAAACTACAAAACCTCAGAGCCCTGGAATGCCAAAGCAGCAAGGTGGCTAACAACAGCTTGCACTGTTTGCCAGTGCACCACCTCCAACATAAAACCACAAAGCCCAGCATCAGCATTGAGTAGCATTTCTCAGACTTAAGATAGCTCGTGTCAAAGTACAGTAGACTATTACCTCAACATTTAGGCAGTTTGGGAAACTCTCTCTCCGTAGAACATGTTTGCCTTTAGTCTCCATCATTTCTGACACAGACAAATATTCTGAACTGTAACAAACAGATTTTGATTTTAGCTTTCATAAATGGACTGCAGGAAGCCTGGCAGCCATTACTGCACTAAGAAAAGGTTCCAGGATATTGCATACTAAAGATGAGCATCTAAGGAAGTAAACCGGAACAGATCAGTGAGGGCACCTGGGACCTGAACAGGAAAGCTTCACAGCGGACTTAGTGTCCTAGTCTTCACAAGGCTAGGCCCACTTCAAGTAAACTCCTGCAAGTCCGTTCTTGCTTTTATGTTTTAGTCACTCTTGGACTTCTAGACTGCAAAATACAGAAGACTATCCAGCTAAGCAGGGTATCTGCAGCAGAAGCAGTCAAAACACTCTGGGTAGACTGCAGCAAGATCAGTGCCATTCCTGTGCAATGCCCACAATGAGACTTTTCACTCTGATCACATCCTGGACAATCTGCTGAGCTTTGTTAAGCCCAGGGAGGGCTTCCATGAGGCTCTTCAGCAGGGAGGCATACTCTTCTGCTCTGCCTCCATAACCAATTTCTTTTTTAAACCAAGAGGGTATTCTACCTCTGAGCTGAAGACAGCATATTCAATAGAGACCAGAACTGGAGGTTGAGTGACCACTGCTGAACTATGCAGGAGAGGTTACTATGATGTGAAGAAATCAAAACTGAATTACATGTAGGGTGCAGATGAAAGTGGAACACACTAAATTCAAATAGAATTATTTGAATTCCCCACCCTGCCAGGTCTACCAGGAATCTGTTCCCATTTGAATCTTAATGGTTTCTTAATCCACAGGTCCTCCCACTCTGAGTTCCAGCGCTGAGGACAAAAGTGTTTGGAAGGACTCCAACACACACACTTCCTCTTTCAATTAAAAAGCAAATATGACCAAAGCATTTCCTCCCCATTGCTGAGCTGAAGCACATGATTAAAGCAGGCCAGGTGAGCAGACACACAATCTCACTTTAGGAATTCATTTACAGAAGCTGTTTACCGAGATGGGGCTCTACTCCGGACAAGGAAGCAGAAAGCTAAACTAGGCTTGCCAAAGCAGTGAAAGTCTGAACTGGAATTCTTGAACACATCATTTACTTCTAACAAATGGGCTAATATTTCCAGTGAGCAGAAGCTATTGACTCCTTTGGGACTGCAATGTTTTAACATAAGAGAGCCTCTCAAGCCAGAGGAGAACGGGTCTTTTACAAAGATGTCTGATTTTGACTTAAATGCCACACCTAAGACTCCGCTTACATTTTTTCCCCAGTATTCAAGTATACTCACTGATTTAAGATCATAAACTGAGTCAGAGCAAGTCTAAAAATAGTTCCTGTGTTAAGACTACTCACTGCCTCTAAGTGAACCAAACTCATCTACCTTTGCTATCAAGCTTATGTTATTCCTTGCTTTCTAGGTAAAGGACAGCTCAGATTTCTCTCATGGTATTCAGAGAATGGTTAAGTCGATTTAACCTTTTACTAGATACTACGCTACAAAGTAACATCCTTCTTTCTTCCTATTGACCCCCCACTAATATTGAAAGGCTACATTTATCTTCAATCAAATTGTGAATTCCCTTAGTTACATACTGTAACTCCAAACTTTTTGACCTAATATTTTAGAACAGAAGCCCATCATTTCATAGTACTTTGAGGTAGCCCTCACTCCCATTTTGCAATTCATCTATGACAGAGTGAAGTTCAGAAACCAAATCAATCAGGACAGTGCATCACACTTGAGCTCCACAGGGAGCTACAAACTGCCCATTAGATTACAATTTCCTAGATATAGTGAACCAGCTGATAAAGTCAGCTGTAAGATAAACTGGCTCACTAATTCTAAGAGCATGTTGAGAAAAATTTAGAAATTTGACTTTTAACCAACTTGTTTGACCTTTATTGAGCTCAAGATCTCATGACAGACATATCAGTAGTATTTCCTATAAAGCCATTTGTATCAATTTATTGCCCATGATACTGTTTAAGAGCTGTTCCAGTTTACTTCAAATAACATCAGTTCAGCAAGTTGTCCCATCTACCTTTTCCAGGCGCTACACACAGCGCTCCAGCCAGCTCCAGCACCCCTGCTTCTCCAAAATTTGATATCTCTAACTTCTTTACCAAATCTTAAAACTCAACCTACCCTCCAGCCGCCCATTTAAAACCTTGAAACCTAGGCAGGGTTGATGAATATCTATATAGGGGAACAAGTCTTCATTAGTAAAGAAATACTAAAATTAAACAGAAAAGTATTTTGAGGAAGTGTGGATTAACTGGTCTACTTCACATAAAACAGTTCGCATAGCTTTGAAAAAATTAATAGACAAAAAGGGAAGGTCTTTCCATACATCAGTGAGTCACTAGGTAAGGCAAGAAAGGGTTAGTAGTAGAGAGTTTTCATAACTGAGGAAGCTACCATAAGGTACCATAAAATCTGTTACAGTCAACATCTATAAAGCTATTTAGCTTAGCAAAGCAATAAATTAAAGATTATACAATTTTTTCAAGAGATGAAAAGCAAGTCTTATTGCAGAGACCAGTAGAAGTACCTTGAAACACTGAACTTCACCTACCATTTCACAATGCAGTTTTTCATGCATGCAGAGCACTAACTGGAGGGGAAAAAAATTCCCAACTATAGAGATGTAATGACGCACACTCAGCTGTGAGAAGAGATACTGAAATCATTGTCATTACTGCTCAGAGAACAGGGCAGTGCTCAAGAGATGTTTGAACAGAGTCAGCCTTAGAAAGGATCAAGAAAAATAGAAAACGTTCTGCCACTGCCAAACCATGCTACGTCCACTGCATGACTAGTAAGAGCAGCAATAAGCACCTCAGCTCAAAAAAGGCCATTTGTGAACCAGAGGCCATTCAAAGAACAATAAGTACAAAAAAGTTCGGAGCAGCTTTGATTCAAGACAAGACAGACAATGGGAGAGCTAGAAAGAATTCAAGGCAAAACATGCTAAAACCAGACAGATTACAAGACTCAAGCTACAGCACTCGAGTCACAAAATACTAATGCCCACTTTGTTCCTCTAATACCAATTAAGTGGTTATACTTTAATCAAGTCTAATTTTCACTGTTGCAAACAGAGCTGCTCTTGTGTGCCAGAAAAAACCCAGACTTGCATAACGCATACTGAGAAAGGGGAAACGTTCTCTTAGTTCAAATACTTCATGCCTTTCCATAATTTACAAGATACCTGAATGATACCAACTTTAATATAAACACATGCCTTCTCTACACACGTAGCTGCCTTAAATATCTAGGCATAAGGTAGCACATTAATATTTAACCAGCCCAAATTAGACCAGTAAGAGAACCCATTAAGAAACCAGCCCAACTGCAACCATCGTACTCTGAGGAAAATTAAAAATCAAGTACACAAGGTCAGTGTAAACGTGTTCTTTAATATCACTGAAGATGAATTTGCATCGCATTTATAAGTCCAAGTCTAGGTGGGTTTCAAATAAATAATCATTCTCAGTAAACGTTTACATATAAAGGGAGCTTTCAAAGCAGCAGTGCACAGTTTAGAATTCCTCCTCACTAACACATCCCCCAACAAGAGAATGTACAGTAGGCAGTGCACACTGGAGAAAACATCACAACGAACAGCACACCTGCCATCTTCAATGGCAAACCACCAAATACGATGTTGAAAAGCAAAATAAGGGGGAGAGGCCAGTGAAGGCAAGCACTGCCCTTTAAAACACCACCATTTTCCCCATAAGTCTTTTCACCAAAAGCAGCCTGGGAACATAAGTCGTCTTTCTGCTTCTGAAGTCCACTCTGAAATCAAAGATTAATACAGCAGTGCTCTGGTATAGGAAATTTACTCCTCAAATTGACATTGCAACATGATATATCATCTCCATCCTGCTTGGCCTCTACTCAGGGAGACCTACTCCAATTTTTAAATTCCTTTCCAGAGACTGCAGAGGTAATCCAGAAAGTTAAGACAGGCAAGAGCTGCTTCTAGTAGATGCTGGCCCAGAGTACTGAAGAGAACCATGACATTACAGCCTTTAAAAAGGAGTAGAATTACCAAGCAAAATATCTGCTGCCCTACATGCAATCATTCAAAAATAAAGCCTTCTAATAAAAATGCTTCCTCAAAGGGAACTTTTGCCTTTCTGAAATGACTTCAAAACTTATCCTTTAGATGCCCCCACATACAACGTTGTGCTGTAAAAATATGCCTGATGAGAAATTTTTTCTCAAGTCAGTCAAAACAAGAAAGGAGACTTAACAATTTAGAAAAACAAGCAAAAAGAAGAAAGCTATCAAAATGCCACAAAAACAGACTTGCAAAAAAGTACTGTAAATTGACTTATGCAAGTTATTGTTTCATCCCAATGCCTTCTCTCTACAAATACAGGTAGGGCAGCCTTCACCCCTTTGCATTTAAGTTCAAGATGCAATTGATCTGTAACAAGCACTGCAGTACTTGCAATAGAAGCACACAATCCACTAGCACAAATCCCTCAATACAGTTAACCTGCTTCATTACTCAAAGTTCTTCTGCATTTGTAACCTATCTGAAAAAAGTTCTGCCTCTCTTGGCTACAAGTCAATAAAAAAACTTACCAAGTAATACTGCTGTGTACCTACTGAATAAATATTAGATGAGTTAAAGGATTGTTTCAACTGTTAGCTTGGCTTTGGTAAAACAAAAATTGGATAACAGACACTGTATACTTTACACATTTCAGTAGGGGATGCTGCAACATTTAACAGAAATAAGTCTTAGATTTCTAGAACTGTCAGTACACAGGAGTCCCACGTTGTTCTGAACACAGGAGCAGGGTAATCAGTTTTCAAGGAAAGCCACATAGTCAGTCAATCTGGCCAACTGTTGTTCATTTGGAATTGGTGGAACTGGAGCAGGTTCTACAAAGAAAAAACAAACATGCAACATGAACTTAAGAAGGCAAATCAGTCCCTAACACCACCCATCAAAACAATATCAAAAAAATAAATGCATCAGCCTATTTACCAGTCTTATACTGGAAGAAACAGGGGCAGTTCTTAACCATACCTCCACCATCTACATACTTGGCAGACAGACTACTTTTCTGCCATCCACCACATTAAGTAGTCCAAGAGTTACTAATATAGCAAGGATACACTTATAACAACTTCCAATTTTCAGCAGTCTTCAAAACTTGCATACACTGGGGTCTATATTACAAGGAGCACTTGTAATTAAATACTGATAGCATCTCCACTCAACAAAAGCCTCCTGGAGCTCTTCGGTTGCACCTTCCCTCAAAGGTACCACACTAAAGATAAATATTTGCTGGGTTGTCCAACTAACAAAACACAGCACAAAGCACTGCATGGGTTGCAGGAGAAAGCAGTGTATGTGCAGAGCCTTACATGAAGGACAGCTAACCTGAGACCTGAAGGACAGGTTGCAAGACAAGCCACTATAACTGAGAGGTAAGTCAGGAATTAAAAATCAGAAATAAAAAAAACAGGAGGAAAATAATGTTATTTTTACTCTTCCTGAAAAAGAGAACAAGCTTTAATATCTAGGATACAGTTAAACTAGAGGCACTCCAAGAATGTGAAAGATGGAGAAAGCTGACAATTATAAGAATTGTTTCAAAAAGCAAAACCCTGGCTCTTCAAAAGAGCTTGGAATTAAGCCTCCTGCAGATGTAAGATGCTCCTGGCAACTGCACTAGACACTGCAAACCACCAATTCAGACCTACCATCACTATCTTACTGTGACAAATGGAGACTACAGAGTTTTGAGTGTCAGCATGAGAAGATATATTACAGCTTAACCTATGGTTGAGCTCTGAGGAAAACTGGGAGAAGCAGAAGACTGCTTTTGTGTGATGCTGAATTTCTGAAATTTTTCCTGCAAAAGAAAGCAACAAAACCTACTCAGAGCTGCTTTATGAAAAATTTGCCTTTAAGTCAAAAGTATCAGCCCAAAACTCCCCTCCACCCCCCATCCAGAGACTATATGTCCCTGCTTTGGAACCTGCTCCCTACTTCACCTAAAAACCTGGTATTCTTGGGCAGATTCATATCTGTGGGAAAGAGAAGACTGAGGAAGAAGGGAGGTGGAATGACATTTCTCTAGGACATACTTCCTTACTTTGTAGTGCTGGTAAAGTTTTGTTTATATTACAGTCACACAAGGTTTAGATTCATGCAAGTAGATTTATATACAAGCAGGAAGTACCTGAAGAAGGAATAAATCTGTTAAAGCAAGCTTCCAGGACACCTGAAGAAAAACACAATAGAAATCAGCCCAGTGGAACAATTTTAAACATTTATATACACCAAGCCAAAACTGACAAACAAGCTACTTTAAATTAAGCCTGCTCATTTTCCATTTTTACTTCATAGCTAAAATAAGCAGGAAACCCAAGTTTTAGAAAGTTAGACATGCAGCCTCAGAACAAAAAGCGCCTCCTGCCTCCATTTGTTTCAGTGACAGCTCCTCCATTCACTTTTTGAAAATAACCATATGTAATTAGCTCTAAGTACTTGTAAGCACAGCATATTTTGCAACCAGTTTATGAAAAAGCTGATCAGCAGCAAAAGCTCAAAACTTCAGTTGGTAAAGTGCCCTTGAGAAATGGATTTCAGCACCTTGCCTGGCTCATGTTTAGTATGATGTGCTGGGCTCTAAAAACCTAAGAGTTCTGCCCACACAAACAATAGATTTTCTTTCCCCCTCTAGCCTAATAGATGTTGCACTTTTGGATGAAGGACAACCTGGCTCCTCCTTCCAGAGTTTTACTCTGCAATTTAAGGACTATCATTTCATCTCTGCCTTCATAGCTTAACATTTTCATTTGTTCTTCAAACAGAAAACAGCCACAGATATTGCATTTTCCAGGTTGAACTTTGCAGGAGCAGATTCTCTTATCACCGTGACAGTTAAAAGATTCAGTAGAATGAATTTTAAAAAGCAAAGGAAGTTATACCACTACTTAAGCTCTTCAGAGGACAGAAAACCCCTAGATCCCTCCTCAGAGGAACTCAATTTCTTCTGAAAAAGTCTGCAGGTTTAAAATGGTACTTTTACTTGTCTTTATTAGATTCAGATATGTCATTTGAGGTCATCCAACTTATGTTCCACTGAATCAGAGCCAGCAGCAGAGGAGGAGCAGCAGAAGTTATAGCATATCCTGTCTGCTTTTGTTTAAAATGTTAGTATGGGGATTCAGTTTAATCCTTAACTCTAACACCAAATTAAAACATGGGATGTTTATGAAATGTGAGAAATACAAATTTTACAACTGTATAACTATGCATAAAAATTAATTAAAATACTTGTTAGTTAACTAACATGCAACTGTAAGAAAGTGTCAAATTCAATTTATCATGAAATAACAGCTCCACCTACCAGGCTTTTTAGGCATTACCATACGAGTGGAAGAGTCTGCCTGCCAGCCCTGTTCCAATACACCTGAAAAGGCATTTTTTACATTTGTAAGAACAAACTAATCCCTTATATGTTTGCTAAAAAGGCAACATAAAGATGTACATTAAGACCAGTAGAAAAGTATCTCAGCACGCTGCCTGTATGCCACAGCTTCAAAACCTATTTCTTATTTACTTCTTATAAACCCATTTCTTATACATTCAGGTCATCAAAGCTCATGGAAGCATTAGCATGTGAGACTAATTCAAACGTACCTTTCCTTCCCTCACTGCTGAATTTCTTTAACAATTTCACATATCGAAAGGAATGAAATGCAGTAGCAACTACTGGCAAATAACCAAATCAAACCCTCATCCAAAATTAAGCCATTTATCTCTAGTCACTCCCCCCATCATTTCTCTTTGTAGTAGTCTCAAAATGTGCATATGTTAGCTCTAAGCAATTGTAAAAGAAACATCTTTCATCTCAACTCGTAGAAAAATATTGAATGAATAAATGAAAAACACCTTTCACAGCTTCTTCTACAGGAAGCCCGACAAAGGCTGCAAAATCATCTGCAACTATTGAGGTATATGCCTGAGAAACCAGTCCAAAGGCTCGTCTCCTAGTTGCATCTAAGAGGAAAAAACAACACTGTAAACACACAGTAGCATGGTCACCATAACTAGGAAGTGGGAGAACGTTTCTGGTTTAAACAGCACAAAAAACAGTTTGGAAAGCCACTACCGTCCTTAAAGCTAACACTTTAGAACAAACTGTGGGAAGGAAAGAGGGGACTCTTGGTCAAGTACCACAGATGGCAGCCAGAGACAACAGCTTGCTCTAAGCCAGGACAAACCCCCCACTCCAAAGTGGGTGTTTGACCTCCAATTGCAATTTGCAGCAGCTTCGGTACTATTGCCAACATGTAAGCCACAATTTGGGAAAACGCTTTTGACAGTGCTCTCCACTTGAGTAAGATCTTGGAAAATTTTCATACTTCTGCAAAAGTTCAGAACTACAAGAATTAATGAAAAAAGCAATTATAGTTCACAGCAGCTATTCATGCCTTTTTCCAGCATGGCTGCTTTGACACCAGCCTATCCGCAAATCGGTTTTGCTCTTAAACAAAGTTATACAGAAATTGTTATTGCAAAATAGGCTAGAAGGGTTTTCCCAGCAGTCTCCAGCGCCCTCTAGTAGTGAGAGGATTTATTTGCATGTTACTGTTACAGACAGTAACTACCAAAAACCGGTCTGAAGTCAAACTGAAAGAATTAGACTTTTCAAAAGTCTTTTCCAATTTTGGCAATACCAAGCCAAGTTCCCTAGACTCCTGTTTAAAAATTGGATAGCAGCAGCCAATTTTGGCATTCACATTTCAATTTGTACCTCTAAGTGCTTCCATGATTGGTTGAATAGTCTCAGACCACTGATGCGCACCGATTGTTGTATAGATTCCAGGGAAGTCCCTCTGCCAGATTCTTTGTCCTACTGACCAAACTGCACCAAGCTCAGCATTTGCCTATAGAGAAAAAACACCAGTTAATGCAGCACTGTGTATTCTTTTCAGTGACCATTCTGTAGAAACCCACTTCTGCTTCCCTTCTCTCTCCCACTGCAAGCAGGTATCACAGTACCTGTAAAGATGAACAGACAAGCTCTGGGAAATCTTGCTCTAGCAGCTACCAGTGCTGCAAGCTCCCTGTTCCATCCTTCTGCCAGAACTTATCATCCACTTAAGCAGAGTTTAAGGGAAGCCTGCTCACGTGGCAGTTGTACCAATTCAGGCTAGCACACCAGCTAAAACAGTCACAGAAGACAATTTGCATTCAGACTGTGTGCTGAAGTTGCAAAAAAGACAGGCAGACACATGTTCTGATGGGCAAGCACCTCTCGAAGCAGACGCTTTATACATTATAGTACAGTGGCCACTTGCACAATGAAGAGAATTTTCAGCTTGAAACACCAGAACACTTGACAATGTTTCATTTAGTAAGGTGCCATACTCACACTAGAACTCTTTCCACTGCTAGTTTTTAAGAGCTCCTTCTGCTTTGCTGCACGTTGTTCTAGAGACCAGCCGACCAAATGGCAGTATCAGAATAGTGACCAAACACCAGGCTTAATAAAGTAATGCTTTCAATTGTAAGGGCAGCCAATTCTGTTTCAGGCCCAAGAAGTTGAGTCAGTGACTAGGATAAGCCTTAATTAGCAGAAGATTCATCAAGCTGCATACACATGAAATACTGTGCTATACCACTCCTTCCCAAATCACCCACGGAATATCATTGTACATATTCCCCCCGCCAAGAATGAGGAATGCAAGCTACACCTAGGAAACTAGGTTGGTTGGTCAAAAAATACTGCCATGCAACAGCTGTAACAAGTTTCAGATGCAGTCCAATTAAATTTGGTCCAGCTGACTATTGACTCCACTGACCCATTTTTCCTTTTCCTTGAAAGGAAACTCACCCAAAACCATCTGACAGGTCCCACCTCAGCCCCGAGACTTACTACAGAATATTGTTTCACAGAGAACATTTGACCCCCCCACAGCTGTCTCTTCAGAAAGAATCTCAAACCAAAAAACCTTAAAAACAGTTCAGTCTGGAAGCATTTCTGGCATAACTATCTAAATCCTCAAAATGCTTCTTTGATCTAAATAAGTAACTCAAAATCATACCACGGACACAGCAACGCATAACAAAGTGCCTTTTAAAAGTCATTTGATTTCAAGTCGCAACTTATCTGAAGTTGCTTTTCACTGTACTGGCTATTCTGTACCTTCACTTGGTATTAGCTTGGAATGTGGCCCTGTCTCATGGACAGAAATTTAATATAGAGCCATCTCCCCCCTTCAGCTGGCTACACTTTATCACGAGGTTTTCCAGTAAGAGCTTCACTGATTTACTGAATTCCATTTCACCAGATTATTTGGGAAGAAAAAGATAACACCTACTGCAAACAGATCTTAGTCAGAAAGACTAGAGTGCCATCTGCTGGGCAAGTGTTTACAGCACAGAACTGAGCTCAAAGCTACTGACTGTACTGAATCTTCGAGGGGGAGGGGAGTCATTTGCAAGCTTACATGACATTGCAAAAGGCCATTTGAATGTTATAAAAATCAAAGTACTCACAGATTTAATAGCTGGAGGGATTCTTTTCCAAAGATATCGTGCATTATTCCTAAAAAAATAAAGTCAAAAATATTTCTCAGTAACCAAGTGTTTGCTGCAAGGAGACTTCACATGGTTTGTTCAGATGCTATAATTCATAACAAATTTGGAGCTATGCAGTCACAAGGCTTCAAAACTCTTCCTTCTATGTCTAATGAAATACAAAAATAAGTTGTTTCAAGAAGACATAGCTGCCATAACAAACAAACAGATCTTTAACTGCCTCAAGCAACACTAGTGTAGTAAATGTTTTTAACTTTTGTGGAATGTTGTTGAGGACTGTAACAGTAGAAACGTGAATTTTGCAGTTTTATTCTCAGGGCAGCTGCATATTTAATGAATATATGTAATGAAATAGTGGCATTTCCTGCTGTCAGTAGTCATTTAGACTACTTTGTGCATATTCTTCCAAGCCAAGCTCCCTCCCATGCCTTATAGATTTTTCAGACATGCATTGACATGATTTAGTCACTCTATAGCACAGTTACAGAAAACTAAAACGGAAACCGTTAGAAATTCCCAGTGAAATTTAAAAAGCAAAATAAAGAATAAGACTCACTGCTTTGAATTAAAGCACAAATATAAAACTCTACACCAAGCTCCATTTCAACCAAGATTATCTGTAGGAAACCTAACACTCAGCATTAGTGCTCAGTGGAGTTGGGCATGCACTATACGCCTACAAGGCAAGCATCATTTACCCTGCATCAATAAAACATTTTCAATAGAGTTTTAAAAGGAAAGAATCAAGTTCACACAGGGACATGTTAATAATCCACCAGAATGAATTTAAAGGATTACATCAGTCAAATAAAGATGCTAATTTAGATCATTTCAACAACCAGTGCCCCTCATGTTTAACACAGGAAGTTTAAAGTTACCCTGCAATACCTTTAAATACGAAACAGCAGCATGCAGTCGAAACAGCAGCATGCAGTCGTAGTCAAAACAAATACTGTCTTAAGAAGCTACAAAGCAAACCATAGAAGCATTCAATGCTTCCCACAAAAGCCAATTTCACTACTTAAATAACTTTCTTCCTGAAGTCTGTTTCCCTAGGCTTCGGAAAAAGTACGCAAGAGCAAATAAAGGAGGCTATTTTTCCTGACATAGGAAGGGAAGAGAAAGACTTACAGTTGATTCCTACCTAAGCTCATTTTTTACACAACACTGCCTACATGCATTTTGTTAGTCACACAGATTGACCTAGCATTGCCAGAATTCTAGCAATCAGCTTAAAAGGGACAAATTGTTCAGTATACAAAGCTAAATATTCATAAGAGCCACTTACATGTCATTATGTAACAAGTATAAAGCTAGAAGTTGGCCATAAACAAGGGGTGTTGCAATTCCTCCAGGGGCCTTAAAAGCAAGCACAAATAATTTGGTTACATGTTTTAAAAGCAAGACATCTTAAGAAATACATCAAGCAGCTGAATTTAATGAAAAATGAACATAAGACACTTGCTGTTTTCCACCTCAGATAACAGCTGTGGACAAACTGTCAGAGTTGTGACACTGCATTAACACATTTGTATCTCAAGATGAAGAGTACCTTGCACAAGCCACAGTTTTGCCTTAGAAAACTCTATTATGTTGTCTGCACGAGTAACATAAAACAGCATATTTCATTATACTAATGTTCTAGCTTATGCTCATGAAAGTGGTGACCATCTTATTCATCATGACCAGGTGCATCTAGGCTGTCTTCAGTGAACTTGACTTCAGTTCATCTCAGAGCACTCCACAAGAGTAAAGTTTCTTTCCACACTTGAATTGCCCTTCTTAAAAAGGGAGGCTGAGCTTTGACACTTGCCACACTTCAGCAGACCTCACCAATTGTACAAGTAGGAAAAAAGAGTTATAATAAAGTTATAAGATTTTGGAAGGCTATAATTATTAAAAAGCTGAAAAGATTTCCAACAAGCTTTTAGCAATTTATCAAAGGATAGTGCAGTAAGCATTCACAGGAAGCCAATTACGCAGCTATTGGATTTCATTATGTGTGTGACTTAGAGGCTCATCTAAGCCAAAAGCAGGTGATTAGCTGCGTCACTGAACAGATATCATCCCCAACTACTCTTCTCACCCTTTTTTCCTGGGCTTATCACCAACCTACAGCTACAACATTTTCAGCAAACACACCCTAGATTACTTCTGGTAAAAACAAACACAGGTCAATTAACATCACCTGTTTGAACTGTGCAAGTCTGGTGTTCCTCTGTAGCAAATTAAAGAAAAATCAGGTTTTTCTGCCAGAACACTAGTGCGAGCTGATGGAATCACAAACAGTCAGAATAATGCTTTCATCTACAGTCTTGCCAAAGGAAGCAGAAACAGAGCTAACTCAGCTCTAAGCAAAAGAAACAGTAAGGACGAGTGGTGCATCTGCTGTCATTTACTCTGGGTGGCTCTGCTGACAGACACAGCAGAAGCCTCGAGCATAGCACAGCCTAAGTTCAATTGCTTTATAACAGCTCCCAGGGACCCACCAAGGTCCAATAAGACACAGTTTGCAGTGAGGATGCCAGGGAGGGATGTCAAACTGTCTCAGACGGCTACAGAAGCAAAGCCAACAGCCTTCCAGACTCCATTCTCAGTACTCAGAGCTGAGTGTGCTGGGCTGATACAACTCTCCCTCTGCTCCACAGAGTCGAAAGAGGCACACAAAGCTATTTAAAAAATAAAAACCCTCCTCTACAGGATTCTGGGCACAAAAAGAAGCTACAGCATCACACTGGGATTATGAGTTGCACCTTGGGTCCAGCACAGAAATAAGAAATGGAGGCTGAAGTTCTTCCTCAACTAAAGCACCAGGAATACAGACCCGTAAGTAGTGACCTCCTCCATTTAGAGGTTATATTTAGTAGCACCAAATTGTTTGGTAACACCAGACTGCATAACTTCAAGTTCAGCTGTGGCAAGCAAACAGCGACTGGGCCACCTCCCTGCTTTCAATTGCTAGGCCAGCAAGATGCAAAATCAGTACCACTAAAGAGAAAAAGAGAAAAGAAAAAAGAAAACAGAAAAATTCTCATTTTCCCCTTCTTTCAGGTCTCTACCTTGGGAGGCACGGTATTCATTGATTTAAAAAAAAAAAAAAGCAGAAGCACTGAAAGCTCCCTCGACAGCAGCCTTAAGGATACGACCTAACAACAACTTCTGACAATTAACAGGGCAGCACTGGGACTTGTAACCTCTTCCCGCCGCGGCTCCGGGGGCCACTCCAACTTCACTCAGCGCCCACCACCCATAAACCCTCCAGCGAGGGCCACGTTAAAGCAGCATGGAGGCCACCCCCCGTGTAAGACATCCCCCCTGCCCACACACACACAACCCGAGGGGCGCTC
Source organism: Struthio camelus (assembly GCF_040807025.1). NCBI lineage: Eukaryota > Metazoa > Chordata > Aves > Struthioniformes > Struthionidae > Struthio > Struthio camelus. The sequence goes on along the minus strand of NC_090947.1, from coordinate 4,263,822 downwards.
CCAAGCCGGGCAGCGCCCACAGCCTCAGCGAGGCGCCCCGCCGGCCACGGAGCAGTGCGCATGCGCGGTGCCCTCACCAACCCCCCCCCCCCCAGCCGCCGCCATCGCCATGGTGCTCCCCGCGGCCCGGCCCCGCCGGTACCTCGAGCTCCTGCGTCTCGCACTGCTCCAGCAGTTTCTTGAAGCTGAAGGAGTTTTCTGCCATCACCGCTACGGGCATTTTTCCCCACCCCCTCGCCACGGCACCCCGCCGCCGCCGCCCGGCCCGAAAGCGCCGCCAGCCGAAACCGCCTCCTCTCAGGAGGCGGCCGCGCCTGGGCGTCACTTCCGTCCCGCCACCACACGCACTTCCGCCCTCGACGCGCGGCAGCCGCTCTAGCGCGCTAGCCGCTCTGTCTCTTATACCCTGGAGGACTTCCGGGCGGGGAGGGGGGTTCCGAGGCGGGCTCGGCGGGGCCGAAGCCTGGGGGCGGGGCCTCGGCAGCGGGGGCGGGGCCGCGCGCCTTACGAGGGTGCGGAGGGCGCGCGGGGGCTGCGGGGGGTCCCTGGGCCGCGGCCGCTTCGCGCGGCCGGTGCGAGCCGGGGGGCGCGGCGGAAACGCATGAGCGGCCCGGTGTGCACGGGCGTCCTGCTGGCGAGCTCCCAGTGTGCACGGGCGTCCTGCCAGTGGGCTCCCAGTGCACACGTACATCCTGCCAGTGAGCTCCCAGTGTGCACGGGCGTCCTGCCAGTGGGCTCCCAGTGCACACGTACATCCTGCCAGTGAGCTCCCAGTGTGCACGGGCGTCCTGCCAGTGGGCTCCCAGTGCACGCATGCATCCTACCAGCGAGCCCCCAGTGTGCACAGGCATATTTCCAGTGAGCCCCCAGTGCACACGTGCATCCTGCCAGTGAGCCTCCAGTGTGCACAGGCATCCTGCCAGTGGGCTCCCAGTGCACACATGCATCCTGCCAGTGAGCCTCCAGTGTGCACAGGCGTCCTGCCAGTGGGCTCCCAGTGCACACGTACATCCTGCCAGTGAGCTCCCAGTGTGCACGGGCGTCCTGCCAGTGGGCTCCCAGTGCACGCATGCATCCTACCAGCGAGCCCCCAGTGTGCACAGGCATATTTCCAGTGAGCCCCCAGTGCACACGTGCATCCTGCCAGTGAGCCTCCAGTGTGCACAGGCATCCTGCCAGTGGGCTCCCAGTGTGCACAGGCATATTTCCAGTGAGCTCCCAGTGTGCACAGGCATCCTGCCAGTGGGCTCCCAGTGCACACATGCATCCTGCCAGTGAGCCTCCAGTGTGCACAGGCGTCCTGCCAGTGAGCTCCCAATGCACGCATGCATCCTGCCAGTGAGCCAGTGTGCACAGGCATCCTGCCAGTGGGCTCCCAGTGCACACGTACATCCTGCCAGTGAGCTCCCAGTGTGCACGGGCGTCCTGCCAGTGGGCTCCCAGTGCACGCATGCATCCTGCCAGTGAGCCCCCAGTGTGCACAGGCATATTTCCAGTGAGCTCCCAGTGCACGCATGCATCCTGCCAGTGAGCCCCCAGTGTGCACAGGCGTCCTGCCAGTGGGCTCCCAGTGCACTCATGCATCCTACCAGTGAGCTCCCAGTGTGCACAGGCGTCCTGCCAGTGAGCTCCCAGTGCACGCATGCATCCTGCCAGCGAGCCCCCAGTGTGCACAGGCATATTTCCAGTGAGCCCCCAGTGCACACGTGCATCCTGCCAGTGAGCCCCCAGTGTGCACAGGTGTCCTGCCAGTGGGCTCCCAGTGCGCACAGGCATATTTCCAGTGAGCCCCCAGTGCACCCGTGCATCCTACCAGCGAGCCCCCAGTGTGCACAGGCATATTTCCAGTGGGCTCCCAGTGCACGCATGCATCCTGCCAGTGAGCTCCCAGTGTGCACAGGCACATTTCCAGTGAGCCCCCAGTGCACACGGGCATGCAAACAGGAAAAAAAAAATCCCGCAAGCGGAGCTGCGGCGAGCTCTCCGCGAGAGGGCACTGCCCGCCAGAGCAGCAGCCTGCCGGCGCCCAAGGGACAGGCCGAGGGGGGGTTTCACACGGTGCCTTCTCGGCTGCTCTCTCTTTTAGGGCGCTCGGGCATCTCGAGGGGAGTCAGGGGGGAGCCCAGGGAGGAGGCGGTGGCCTCCCAGTGCCGTCCAAGGGCGGCCAGTTGGCGGGACGCAACGCCTCGGGCCGGCGGCAGACGCGGGGACGGGTCTGGGGGACGGGCAGCGGCTCGGCCGGGTGGAAGGAAGGAGAGAAAGAGCAAGAAAGCGAGAGGAAAAGAAGGAAAGGAGAGATGTAGGGAAAGGGCGAGAAGGAGGAGGGGCGCCGTTGGGCTGCTCTACAAATATTGTGAAGGCCCTTTGCTGGCTCTTGTAGTTCAAAATGGCGAAACGGCGCGGTGACCCAGCTCCGCGCGCTCCCTGGGCCCCTGCGGGAGAGGCTCTCCTCCGGCGCTTGGGGCCTCCCCCCGCCCCAATTTGTTTTATCCTAGTTTATTAACTCAAGAGACGAAGCAGAGGGATCTGCTTTGGGCTTTCGCTGCAGCCCCTGGCAGTAGCGGAGGTCAGCTGCCAGGGCCGGCTCAACACGCCGGAAGCAATTTTTGTTCCCAAAGCCTGGAGATGCCTGGAGCCAGCACAGGACGAGTTCAGACCCTTGGTTGTAAGCCTTGCTTCTTGCGCGCGGGACAGAGCGAGGACGAGCCGTCCATAAATCCCCACCACCACCACCGCTCTTGAAGCTCACGTGCTTCCCTGCCCCTCTCTGGCTGGTCTCTCCAGACTGCCCTTTCCCCTCACCTCCAATGGCCCTGGTGGGACATCACCCAGCAGCAGAGACCCAGCAGTAACCAAGAGCGTCCTGGCCCTCACAAAGTCACGTCCAGGAGCCTCTCTTCAAGTGAAGCCTCAAAATAAGAGGCAGGAATCAGAAAAGAGCTGAGCTAGCTGGAAAATGTGCGCGGCTTAAATTAGTGGCGAAACTCTGATTTGAAAGACCCTGAATTTTGCCTTTGGCCCGTAGGATTTGAAAAAAAAAACACTTTAAGACTTGGCTGCCGGCTGTTGCAGAAGCGTAAGGTATTTTTAATGCGATTTTGTTTTTATTCCGTGCCTTAGGGCAGCGATGGTGTGAAGCCCCCAGAAATTCATCTGTGCCTCGTATGAATTTTAATGCAGCAGGAGAAATGGATTCCGGTTCTGCCGCACTGAGCAATCGTAACGCATGGTAGTTTTGTCTTCAAAGTAACATCCCAGCCGGCTCCAGGAAAGGCTAGCGGAGACGCTGGGACTGGGCTTCGTCTTCCCAGTTGTTTCCACGCGCTGCCTATGATCCGGAGCTATGCTCTGGAAAGGCGATTAGCAAAGCTTCCCCTTTTCTTATCTTCTTCAAACGCTTTTAAGGGGAACCAAAAAAAAAAATATCATTAAGGCGGACAAAAAGATCATTAGAGGGAAAATAAGATGTAACGGCAGCGATATGGAACAACAGGAAAGGTAATTTAATGCAGAAGTCAAAGAAAACGGTGGTAAGGGTCAAGTTGAAGTTCTCCACACCCTTCCTGATCGTCCGCGCGCCCCGATTTATATTCGCTGTGGCTGAGCTGAGGAGCAAATATCTCTTAAGTACATTGTTTCCTTCCATTACATCAAAGCATGCTTTTTCATTAGCCACCCTAATCAAAGTGGACAAACGTCTCGTTTTTTTTATTAGCCGTTGCATCGCAGGGCGGAAACAGCGAGAGGCCAAGGCGAACAGGCCGCAAGCAGAACCCAAAGGGGACAATTTCCTCCTTGGAAACTTTTTTTTAACCTGAGGGCTACGACAGCGAGGTTACAGGGCTGCAAGGAGCTTCCTCCCGCCATCACTGTTGTGATATTAAAGAGAAACCAAGAGGCAACCCAAAGAGCCTGGGTCTAGTTTGGGAAAGCACTGACGCCAGGATTTCTGGTGGCGGCGGGACGACACGCGTTTCGGGTCCAGCACTGGCGCGAGCGCCCCGCGGAGTCGGCGCCGCCTCTCTGAAGGTCTGGAGAAAATCAAAAAGAAATTATTCTTTTTGCTCCCAGCCGATGGGCAGCCAGGCAGGACACTCGGGAGACCGCGGCCCCTTTCTCCCGCCCTTTGCGCGAGGCAGCGGCGAAGGGGTCCGTGCCGGATGACGCGCTGAAGGTTGTCCGCGTAGCAGAGCATCCGGGCAGGGCTGCAGGTGTCTTGACCCGCCGTTGGGTCAAGAGCGATTGCTTCTGCCAGGAGCTCCGGAGGCAGAGATTGCCCTTTCCTAACCTGCGAGGGGGAAAAGAGACCCTGCGTGTATTTAACCTGAGCTGTTTTTATGACTTTCAGGGCACGTCTACACATTTTCCTCTTTTTGCCTCGTTCCAAGGCGATCCCAGGCTCCTAGGTCCGGCCGGTCTCGTTCTTGGCATATTTTAATCCTCCATGGCAAAGACCTTAAAAAGCGTGTTGGGGCAGGGAGGGTGGCCGTGCATTTTTACAAGTATTTTGCATCCCGGGACGTGCTGGAAAGCACGCCAGCCCTCAACAACGGGAGTCTCGACCGCTAGGAGAGACAAGGGCGTGAGCCGAAAGCAACTCCCGGACTCTGGGAGACCTGGCGGAAAAACAAGGCGCCGTCTTCTGCCTTTTCCCCCCTCTCCCAGAAAGTCCTCTCGGCACCTCCTCCAGCCCGAGACGCTCGAAGCTCTTTGATGGCCAACGTGACGCCCCTCACAGCGCCTGCCCGTCCTTGACAAATCCAGCCGAGCCGCTGCTTTGGAGGAGAAGACTTCTCCCAGCTCCCTCGGCAGAGACAGCCGAGAAACAAAACCCTTTGCTGATCCACCAGAAATTTTTAAGCAGAACGCCTTATTCCCACCCCCTCCCCTTTCTGCTGACGTTTTGCTTTTGTTTTGCAAGAGCTTCCGGAAAACAACGCGAGCGGAAAACAATATCCGTTCAAAACGAAAGAGAAGAATCGTCCTGTTTCACCTCCTTCGTCTCCCAGGGAAGACTTCGGTGGTGTTTCCTTCGCAAAATGTTTTCTTTGCAATTGCTTGCACTCGTCTCAGCCCACCCGTCAGCGGTAATTATTCGCCGCCTCGCTGAGCTCCTGTGACATTTATTTAACGATCCTGAGAAGCCTTTAAGTGAAAACCCAACGCCAAAGGAACGACACGAGTAAATTACCGCTAAATAGACGAGGCTCCCGTGCCAGGGCTCGGTCGGTCCTGCGGGACGTCACGCCTCGCCGCGCCTCGGTTTCCCCCTCCACCAAGTGGGAACGGCCGGCCGCCTTCGTGCCCCCGGAGCAGAAACGCGCCACGCGCCCAGGCTCGGCGGCACCGTCGCCTCCGGCAGAAGCTTGCCTCCAGGCTGGACACCTGAGCCCGCTTCTCATCCCCGTTTGCACGTACTCCTCCTTTTACTTCTAGTCAGGACAAAACCAAGAATTAGCGGTTGTTTCACGTGGCACCTTTCCTCCCGTGGCGCCCCGAAGGGCTCGTCGGGAACCCCGAAGCCGACAACAACTGGGCTCAGTAACAAATAATAAGAAACAACAGCGCGTTCATTGTTTGGTGGCCCCTTATAACCCGTCCCGTGGTTTTTAAATAAACTGGGGTGGGAAATAATGGAAATTTCAGACCATGGAACGCATTATTTTTGCGTGCCAAGAGCAACGCTGCTAAACGTACCAAGGGCCCCGGAGTTGATGAAATTCCTGCCTGAACAAACTTTTATCATGCTGTTGAGTAAAATGACTTGTGCATCATAAAAGCAACATCGCTCAAGCTGTTAAAACGTCTTCTGCGGCAAGGAAGGGCAAGGAGCAGGAGGAATATATTTGTCAAATTACACACATATATATATATAGCCAGTACTATATATTTAAAATACATCTTTATTAGGTTTACTGGCAGTTGCTGCGTTTCAAACATCAAGGTGAAGTGATCCACTGCTGTGCCAGCAATGGAAACCTCCCCTCTGACTGGGAGTCGATTTTTGATTGTTCGAGTTTCCCACCTCCTAAATAAGGAGCCAGGACGGCTGGAAAATGTCAGCTGATTTGCATTCAAAATATCAATCCATCAAACCCCACCAGGCCTGGAAAGGCTCCGTTGCTGGAGCAGTTTTCCGTAAAAACGTTTCATCAAGAGTAAAGTGAACAGATCCTGAATCCTTTCCAAACCCCTAAAGGAGCGTTTTTTTTGAAGGACGCATTTCGGATGACAACATCTGTCTTGATGACCTCCCCCCCCCCCGCAAAAAAAGGAAAAATTTCTAACAATCTTGCCTTTTGGATTCAAAAACCTGTTTTACACGAGAGCAGCCTTTGCAATGAAGGCCTCCCAGCCAGCTCTAATTAAGCGCTGCCTCATCCTGATGAAGCACGTTTCTACAGCTGGCTTTTCCAACACCCAGGCGCCGGCTCTAACTTCCCTCTGAGTTTAACAGGACCCAAACAGTATAGATTGGGGGGGTTGACCTGCTGGAAAGTAGCTCTGCAGAGAAGAATCTGGGAGTCCTGGTGGACAACAAGTTAAGCATGAGCCAGCAATGCGCCCTGGTGGCCAAGAAGGCCAATGGGATCCTGGGGAAGAGTGTTGCCAGCAGGTGGAGGGAGGTGATCCTGCCCCTCCTCAGCCCTGGTGAGGCCACCTCTGGAGTACTGTGTCCACTTCTGGGCTCCCCAGTACAAGAGAGACTGGCGCTACTGGAGAGAGTCCAGCGGAGGGCTACAAAGATGATGAGGGGACTGGAGCACCTCTCCTCTGAAGAAAGGCTGAGAGAGCTGGGCCTGTTCAGCCTGGAGAAGAGAAGACTGAGAGGCGATCTCATCAACGTGTAGAAGTATCTGAAGGGAGGGTCTCAAGAGGATGGGGCCAGCCTCTTCTCCGTGGTGCCCAGCGACAGGACAAGAGGCAACAGGCAGAAAGTGAACCACAGGAAGTTCCATCTGAACCCGAGGAAAAGCTTCTTGACTGAGAGGGTGACAGAGCACTGGAACAGGTTGCCCAGAGAGGCTGTGGAGTCTCCTTCCCTGGAGATATTCAAAACCCGTCTGGATGTGATCCTGGGAAATATGCTCTAGAGGACTCTGCTTGTAGCAGGGGGGTTGGACTAGATGATCTCCAGAGGTCCCTTCCAACCTCAACCATTCTGTGATTCTGTGAACTTGCCAGCTTTGGGAAGCCCGCATGGGGAACATGCTACGGCTATGCATTCAGCCCTCTACCAGCTGACCCGCGGGAGCCGTTTCTCCTTTTCTGTTGGTTAAAATTGAAAAGCCTGAAAGTGTTAATTTTTAGGGTCAAATGAAGTTCAGTTCCTCAGTTACAGCTGGAATTTATTGTCAAGCTCACTTACACACCATGCCTGTGAGTAACATACCCTGGCTAGATAGACAACTTTGGGCGTCATTTATCATTTGTCCTTCTTCTTTTATTTATAGAGCTGATTAGGAAAGTACACCCAGGCCCAAGGGGCCCAGGGCTCTGACAAAGTCAAGGGGGTTCTGCCAGTTTACACCCACCATGGAGGCGAGCCCAGATGAGCTTTCATGAGGCTTTGGCCAAAAAACCCAAAGCGCACAAGCAGCAAAGTTAGAATTGAAACCAAAAGTGTTTCAGCTGACCCAGGAGAGCGAGCTCAGCCTTTGCTCAGAGGCCCAGATAAAAGCAGCAAAATGATGTAACCCGAACACGCTTCCAGAACGATTAATGGGCATAAGGAGCCCTCTTCCACGGGAACTGGGGCGTCAGGATCGGAGAAGCGAAAAACCGCCAGCATCGCTTGGCTTTGAGCACATGCGTCAGCCCTAACGAAGGGCACGGGATTTCGGCTTGCGTGCCCGGGCGCTTTCTGATGACAGCTGCGCATGCACAATCTGGAGTTCAGATGAAGGCACCTGCTTTCACGGGGATGTTAGGTCAGATGGTGGTGAGGGTGTCCAAAAGCCAGGAGACGATACCATCATCACCTTCCCTTTATTTTTAGCAGGGTGCTGGCAGCATAAGCTCATTTAGCTTGCCTGCAGGTGGCCATGCCAGATGAAGGCATCTCATGAGCTTCTCCAAGACTTTCTTCCAACATCTTGCCAGTCCCTCTATCCTAAAAACAGGCTTCCAGCTTGGAGTCTCCCTTGCCTTCTGGGCATCAGGAGGTTAGCCAAGGATTGAAGGCACTTCGGGAGACGATTTCGCGTGAGCTGGGGTAAAGCGATTTCTGAATTTGAGGCTGAGCTAGAGATCACTGCCCCTCTCAGATCCCCATAAAAATCTGGCCATCTCCCACAGCCCTTCCTTCCCCAAAGGTCCCTTGAAACCACCGTTTCTCTCGTCAAGAAAACCCTTTCCCTTGGAAAAGGCTGGCTTGTCACTGAGCAACAAAGGCAGGGAAAGTGTTTTGAATTGCAGGTCTAAGGAGGGGTCTCTTAGAATAAATCACGTGCTGTTCTTCTGCTTTGCAGACATCAACCTGAAGGGCTGGGCTTGCCTGTTTTTTCCTGCCCTCCACCTCAAATACTTCAGAGTTGTTAAGCCCTTATCTGCCTCTTTGCTGAGCGCCAAGGTGAGCCCGCTGGATGCAGCAGGGGACCACATGGGGCGCTGAGTCTCACCGGGAGGCCAGTGCCCCAGATGAATCAGTGCCGAGCACTCCCAGACCAAGCTCTGTCCCACCTGCAGCTTCCTCAGGTCAGCGCTCTCAGCGTGCCCCAGCCACCATCCTCAAGCCTGGCCCCACTGCTCTCTGCAGCCTTCCTGCAACTTGAAAAATATGAGCTGTTGAGCACGGACAGATGGAAAAGCACCAGCAGGAGGCCAGTCAGTTGATTTCTTTAACGCTTCCTTACGTGAGAGCTGCGGAGGAGGCAGCCGCGAGGCCCGGCAGAAGGATTAACACAGCCTTGTGCCTGCTCTGACGGGACCCGGCACGGGTCGAGCCGGTGGCACTGGAAGACTGCAGCTGCGTTCAATGTGGTCGAGTTCGGCTCTCCCACGGTCAGGGAGAGATGACTTTCTGCCCAGCTTTATCTTTCTGCCCCAGCCATCGAGCAAAGTGCAGCTAAGGAACTGACACTGTAGGATTTTGCAAGCCGAATCTCGCACGAGCGGGTATCGCTCTGCTCCCTTTTCAGAATAGCGAGCACACATGACATTTCATAAAACAGATGGCTGGCTTGGCGCTCAGACCGCTCCATCGCAATCTGCCCTCCGGTGCATGCGCACGTGTCTCCCTCAGTGTTGGGGGTTCATGACCTTGCAGATGGTCTAGGTAAACTCGGTCCAGTACTGCAGGAAGGCTGGACTGTGGAAACGCTCCAGGTCCTTCAGCCTCACGCTCGCTGATGGCCAAACATTTGGTATTCCACGAATCTAGGGTGGGGGGGGGAAAAACAACAAGAAAAAAAGGGGCTTCCTCCGGACAGCGACCAGCTACCATGCTGCAGCCAGCAGTGTCCAGACACGAGAAAGAGACTCTAGACAGGGCAGAGGAGAAGGCAAAGGCACTGACAGTGCTCCTGGGGAAGCACCGGCTTCACGGATGGGAGTCTCCAGTGATTTTCCCCTTCGTCCCTTCCCCTTTTCCTTCGCCACGGAGCTCACGCTCCCATGGCTAGCGCAGCTGACAGCAGCCTCGAGGACTGCAAAGGCAAAGACGCGTCTCCAGGCCAGATGTCCAGGGCTTCAAAGCGTGACCCTTGGCTGCGCTGAGCAGCCCTCCTTGCTCCCTCCATCCCCGCGCCGTCCCGCGGGCCGGGGCAGGTGCACTACCAAGCAATTGCTCGCAGTGATTTTTTTCCCTGCAGCAGCCCCAGGCCCCCTCCGCGCTCTCCCCGTGGGGTCCGACCTTCCCCGGACGGCATGTTCCCTGCATCAGGGTCACGCGCGGTTTCTCCCTGTCTGGCCAGGTCCAGAAAGCGAGGCCAGTGTGGGAAGCAGCTGAGCAGGCTTGCTTCCAGGCGGGTGCAGCTGGGGAAAGTTTATTTTGCTAAGCTGCTACTGTCCCAAGGTAATTAAAGGCACGCTTGGTGCATTAGCCCTTGCTTAGGCCATGCTGGCGAAACGCAGGATGGGCCAAGCGTTGCAGCGTGGCCAGGAAAAAAATGCTTAAAGAAAAATCATACCTCAAGCTTTTATTAATGTAACCCGATCGCAGCGAGCTCCGGTGCATCGGGAAACGCTATCCCCTCCCTTCCCCACCCTCTTCTCTCCCAAGCAAAACACATGTTCAGTTCATGAGGTATCATCAGCGTCCAGCCTCTGCTCCAGAGAGCACAAAACGCCACGAGAGGCTGCAGCTGGGCACCTCTGTCCTGCTAAACCCTTTTTCCTGCCATTGCTGGAGATGGGCTGAGGCCTCGCAGAAGTGTTACGCTCATTACACTGGCAGGGAGATTGATCTGCTTGCTGGGCGCTTCCTTATCTACTGGAGGCAGCAGGAAGCTCCTCGCATCGGGGCCTGGGTGACCTGTGGGCTTGCGGCTGCCGCTATGAGCCCTGTAAGTTGGTTTTCCCTCATTTTTAATGGTCACCTTGGGAAGCATCGGACATGCTCACCCTTCGCCCAACTTTTCGAAAAGTCTTTCAAATCAAGAGCTTGTTAATGGAATATACTGCTAAACCCCATGCGTGACGCCGGCGCTACCCTCATCCGGAGGAAAGCTTGGTTTCCTCTGCTTCTCCAGGTTGCTTGTACAAAGCCTTGGGCATTTTTTAATTGTGTAAAGATTAGCAAGGAAGAACAGATATTGGCCCAAGTTAGCCAGATCTCTTCTCCAATAACCCTGTATTTCTTGTGGTTTAATCAGCCTACCAGTTGAGTCAAGCACCTCCTGGAGCTGTACTAGAGCCTACCTTGGGGTAACACCAGAAGTGATCACAAACCCTCCTCTTCACAGGTTCCTTCTGGCCCTTAATCCTTGTTTCTCAAGTATCCTGAAGTGCATGCATTCTCCTGCTCTCCACAGCCTTGTAGGCTTTGCATTAACCACGGTCTGGACAAAGCACATCAAAGCAGGTTTAAAATACCAAATCCGCTCAGATTTGGAAGCGGACAGCCGTCCAAGGGCTGCCAATGCAGAAGCAGACCCTCAGATGACAGATACCTTTGAACTAGGATGGCTCTGCAGACAGACAAGCAGATAGCTAATAATATTTACAGAGCCGCAAGCTTTTGAGAGCAAGAAAATGAATAGCGGGTGACATAATACAGCTTCGGCTGTCTACATTACTCTTAGTGTATAAAAAATGCCAATCCAGCTGCAAACAAAGCGGCGGCAACCAGGGCCTGAAAGACCCGGCATCCATTCACTGCTGATTTCAAACTGGGAACATAAGAAAAACCCCTCAGGTAAATAAATCCCCTGCCAGAACTGGATGGCTGGATACATGTAAACGCATGCAGGGACTAAAGGTAAGTCACTCTGCCTTTATGTAATAGTTTCACAAATCACTTTGGTTGATTGTGCTGTTTGCCCTCTCCATATTTCATTGCCTTGTTTCCCTCCTGCCTTCTCTCTCTCTGCGCTGCCTAATTCAGCAGGGCTCCAGCACCAACTGGGACATCTTTTACCAACATCATAATTTAAAAACCTTTTCTTTAGTACGAATTTAGGAATTCCAAGCATTTTACCCTTGCTACTTGTTTCAGTAGATACTATTTCCCTTTTAAACGCATTCTTTCCAAAAAAAAAAAAAAAGTCAAAATCAAGCTAAAGAAAGGATTCATTAAAAAACAGCTGTTCCCCACTCAGATTTAAGGTGGCCACTCAGGGAGACAAAATCCTCCGTAACTAATGTGCAACTATCACAGCCCCATCAAAGCGCGCAGGAGAACCCAGCAGGTCTCAGCGGGGCCAGAGCCTGCCTGAAGTTTTTGTTTGTTATCTAGATGGCAGATTTATTGCTATTTTTCCCCCCTAGGCGCTTACGTTTCAGCGGTGATGGAGCCAACCGTATGTTGTTGTCCCTTTGCAGCTGCACGGGGCTATTGGGCACAGGAGCTGCAGGCAGCAGACACCGTCCGTCCCCAGCCTTTCATACGGCAGTGGCGTTGGGTACCAAATCCAGCGCCCCCGATCCCAACCTCGCCGCGAGGCAAATGGGATCATGGGAGCTGGCTAAACACACAGGCAAAACACGACTTTGGAAAAGACCTTGCAAGAGTCCTTTAAATGAAAGGCAGGGAAAGCAGCGTCAGTGCTGGCAGAGAGCAATCTACCTCTGAACATGGCTTTTCCCTTGTGTTTCCCTTCTGGCATCCTTCTAATATGACACCAATTAAACCCCCTGAAAAAGTGGATGGAAACAATTTGGAAGAGGTCTCTATTAGATTTTCTCTCATTTGTACCGCAGGCTATTTTTTCAGCTGTTAATTGACAGCTGCCTTCCATATGCAGGGTCAAAAAAAAAAAGCCCCAAACGTTATCCCACAGGTAGTTTTGACTGGGGCCGTCTCGTCGGGCACACAAACGAGCACGGGAAGGGAGACGGTAACGCAGAGGAGGCCAAGGCACTGGCAAACTGGTGAGACGGGGAGCACAAGACAGGAGCCTGGAGCCGGGACAGGTATTGGGCTTAAAAGAAGTTGTCTGGCCTGCAGCAGGGCCTGGGAGGCAAGGAACAAAACCATCACCATAAAGTGAAACCCTGTTTCCTTTGACGCTACATCTCATTTAAGGGAGGAAAAGAGTGCCTGATACAGGGAGAAGAGGGATAGGGTAAGGTACAGAGCAGAAGGATGAGAGCAGGCAAAAGGAGGTTATAACATCTGCCCGAAACGTGCCTGATTCAGGACTGTTTGAACATACCTATCAGGGATTTGAGCCAAAGGAGATTTCTTCTTGATCCCACGCATAGCCTGTTTCCCTGCGAAATGGGCCTGGGGCAATCTCTGCATCTGGCCAAGTCCTTTGGGCTCCTCTGCCCATGAAGCTAAGCCTGAAAGTGGTGCTTTATCCCCACTGCCCCAATGCCGTGAAGCCTTGCCTTGCTCCACAGTGAGGGCTTAGTGCTTTCCAGAAAGAGTGGAAAACCAGCAGCACCTTACAACTAGTTAAATAACGCCGCCAAAGCAGACCCACGATTTATTGGCGATCTGGAAAGAGCAGGGAAATTCTTGTGTTAAAAGTCAACTGATTCAGGCTTCTCATTGGGAGAAAAATGTCAAAAGACTGCAGTAAATACAGCCAAGAGACAAGCCAGCATAAGCTTTTGCTTGCTTAACTCTGAAAATCTGCGTAGATGGTCCAGCCTGGCCCCAAAGGGGAACGGAGGTGCCTGGATGCACATCCGGACTCCGGGGCCCCAAGCAGGGAGCAAGGCAACAGCAAGCAGCAGGAAGGGACCTGTTGCAAAGATGTTTGCCCAGCTGATTTACACAGCAGCAGCCTCAGAAACAACTCGAAGGGTGATGGCTCATGGTACGCTAGGGTGGGCATTTCACTTATTCATCATTTCAACAGCTCATTTATGAATTGAAGGTTTTCTTGTAACAGCCACCCTGGCATCCAACCCAAACTGCCTGCTTACTACAAGTGTTCGTTACAAAGGATATTTAGGAAAGCGCTGAAGACGTTCCCAGGCTTCTCTGTGCGGGTACATGCTGGAAGCGTCTGTTAACTGTAAGAAGCTCCTGGGTAGCTGAAGTTGGACTTTCTCCCTTCCAACGACGGCAGCCGTACGGCGCGTACCACCTGGATTCCTCCGCAGCTCTGGCGTCTGGCTAGTGTCCCAAGGACTGCTTTGCCTCAGTGCTCCAGCCTGGCAGCTGGTTACGACTGGAAACTTTCCTTTCGCTTTTCTTCTGGCTGAACAGCAAAGGTCAACAGTGGCAGGAACAGCGAGTGGGAAGTCATCAGCTGGGAGAGGCACTAATCCAGCCCAGCTCCGGTGATGCCCTCGGAGATATGTCAGGTCAGCCCGTTTTTTCTTCGGAAAAAATGAGGCTGGTACAGGAAACACACAGTGAAACACTCTAGTTTGGTGTTAAATAGCTGCTTTCAACTGGGCCTTTGATCTTCAGAAAATTACAGGCCTGACTATAGCTGCTGGATCTGTTTAGCAAATGCCAGAGCCTCCATGTGCCTCCCATTTCCTCTTCAGGCTTTCTAGCTCACTTCCACAAGGAGATGGCTCTGTCCCCCAGGGTCTGGGAGGATCTGCAGTGCTGGCTGGGCTACACTCCAGCTGATGCATGCCACGGCGTGCCATGAAGACACCCTTCTTACCCTGGCCCTCTCCAGTTGAAGGATAAATAAATGCAGATGAACACCAGGAGGAGCAGAGAGACACAGACAGCACATTGGACACCACTGTGCAACTAAGTCGCAGATTTATCCCCAGCCAGCACATCTTGAGCTAATTTCATCCCAAATAACTAGTTTGCAGGTACTTAAGAAGGATCTTATTTTTCCACCAGAAGCTATCATGCCACCACCAGCACAGAAAATCTGGTTGGTCAAAACTCGGGCAACCATCAGCAGGGACTTTTAAACCAGCTGGAGTGATGTAAGTTGGTTTTCAGGCCCTGGCTTGCAGTCCTTGAGCACTCACTTCTTTTGGCCTATCAGCACTAACAACAGCCTGTTAGGACCGATGCGTGGACCTCACCATGATTTATGGAGGGAGCGCTGAGTGGAGATCTCACATCATCCCAAGTAGGGATATTTTTTAATTGTTGCTCCACGTTGTAAATTTGTCATCACGTGACATAATTAATGGCATCGTCTTACACAGACAAGTTAATTTACAGGCTCGAAAATAACCGCAGTAATATCACCGCTGAGGAATTTGGGGAGAGGTGGCACAGTGGCAGGATAGCGATCCGCACGTCATGGACCCTAGCGGGTGGCCACCCACCCACTGCCCCATGCAGAGCCCAAACAGTCACAATTTAGGGCCCTATCTTACAACCCAGCGAGCAGCCTCGCTGAACGTGGTGAGCCTACTAAAAGATCTCGGGTGTAACGAGGGTTTGAATAAAGGGGTGGAGAAAAAACGGCTTTTAACAGAGATGGAGCATACAGGATCTGCTATTTAAACAGGCTTTGTAAACGCCTTTGCTGCATGATCTCCAACATCTTGATATGGTATTTTAAGGTAATTATCAGATGGAGAGATGCATTAAGGAAATCATTCCTTAGCCATAAGGGAAAAATGCAGTTTTCCCCAAACCAAGTGCAGACACTTCTCTAAAACACAAATAACCATAAAGTCTGTCAAGGGCTCTGCTTCTATCAAAGAAAACCGTGCAAGACATCAAATTCTGCAGCTAATTTAGCTGATAGCTGGCTAAATTGCTGACATCTCTACCTAAACTCACTCCTAAATAACCGACCTTCAGAGCTGGCCAGGAGTTCTCCATTGATATACCTCTTTTGGATAGGCAAATGCTGTTTCTGCAAAGTTTGGATTTTCTGCAGGAAACTGTTTTGGAGAGTTCCAGTTCTCCTTTAAGAGAAAACAGCAGCAACAAAAATCTGCAAGCCAAATAATATTTAATTTCAGCTCAGTTTCCTTAGGGAGAAAGCCCTTCAGTTTGTGGAGTTGAACTGAAATGTTAAGTTTTGCCAGTTCAGTATTAACCAGGATCTGCAAATTTTCTGCTGTGGTGCTATCTGCAAGCTGTTATTCTTGAGGGGTTTCTCCTAGACTATTTTTCCCATCATATGCTTCCATAGCCCTGCAGAGCCATATGGTTTACCTGGAGTGCTCGGGCATTTAGGGTGACATAGTACGCCCCAGGAATTTAAGCCACAAACTTACGGACCACCGGGACAGAGACTGTTTTATTACATTTAACCAGACCCACAGCCTCGAGAAGACTATCTAGATCAGGTGACAGAAACGCTGCAGGAATCATATACTGGTCCATTAGGGCCACAGGCAGCCAGGTAGGAAATTATTATTTAAAAAGATACGAGCACGCAGCAACAGGAAGAGGAGCCAGAAGACACTGCTCTTTGAATACAAATGGCCTCATTCAATGTACAACACAGTGCATAGCATGCAATCTCTGAATTACATGCCTGACTTTATGGGTTAGTTAAGTGGATCTGGGATGCGAATTCCTGGTCATCTGGACATATCGGTATAACTTCCCATATGGAGACTTTTATCTTGTATACAAACAACTTCTCTCATGCGGTTTATCTCAGCTTGGAGGAGTCTAGAAGCAAGAGCTATTCTTACCCTGGAATAAGCATTCCCCTGCAGGACTCTACTCATACAATCAGCCTGGGCTAGCTACCAGCATAACGGAGAAAAGAGACCTTAAGAGACTTTCGGTGAATAAAAGGACTGATCCATAACCCACAGAGCATCCCTGGGTGTCCAGCACCAATGTAAGGTAACAGGCTTTCTCTAATGAGCAGTTGTTTCCAGACCTTCCTCTGCCTCAGCGGAACCAAGATCAAGCCAGCACCTAACCTATCAGTCACTCAGGTTTAATCCTCTAAAACTTCAAGGAAAAGTGCTCATGAGGGCTCGTTGTTCCTTCTAATTTATTTCCCTAACATGACAGATAGAAGCCCTGCATGTTCCCTGAAGAAGCATGCTCCATCAACAGCACTTGCTGAAGAAGTCATCAGAGAGAAGTTTGCATTGATAGAAAGCTTTTTCCACCCAGGACAGAAGAAACCTCACTAGCTACTAGCCCATAGCACAGGCTGCCTGCTCAGCACTCGTAGTAGGTAGCTAATTCATTAAATAACCCCCAACAGCCCCCCAGGAGTCCCACCACCCCAAGCATTTGTTGCAAGGTCCCTAGAGCTCTACCAGCGCAAAAGGACTCTCATCCACTCAAGACCCAGGTCAGGCCAGAACCCCATCTAGCTTTTTTCATAAAGCAGATGGGAAGAAAATCCAGCAGAAAATTGCTGCCCTAAGCTCCAGCACCCAGCTAGCTGTTCCAGGCCCAGCCAAGGTTTTTATAGACAGCAGGCGAGGCTAGTTGACTGGGGCTGCCCAGCCTTGCCTCCAGGCAGAGCACCTGGGGAAGATGCACCCACCTCTGAAATTGCCCCTTTCCTTGCTGTTACAATAACATTTGTGGAGTCAAAGAGCCTTGCTCATGCCAGAATTTCGATAGCAGGGTGTGTTTGTACAGCAAGACACAAGGTCTTCCAAAGGCTTGTTCTGCAAGCTCGGTCTCAAGCACACTCACGCCTGCCTTTTTGGTGCTTTTGACGCTACATTCTGCTCCAAGAAATAAGAGTCCTTTTCGTGGCTGCCGAGAGGGAAGCCAAGATGTTCCTGGCTGTGGCATCAGAGAGAGAGACCCATCATGCGCAGAGGGCATGGTCCTCACCGGCGTCAGAGACCCACTGGATTTGCTTCATCTGCTGTCACTGTGAAATGCACGCCTTGGAAGAATGCCATTTCTTCCTTGAATAAATAATAATTCAACAGCCAGGAGACTGTCTTAGCATTCTGGAAAGCCAGGCTTGCCCAAGGGCTCCCTGTCCAACTTCTACCTTTTCCCTCAGTGTCTCTCCTCCCCATGCAGTTCACCTGGCCCCTCCTCTTTGCAAAGGCAACATGCAGTTTCTGCAGAGAGGCTGTGAGCTGACACCATCCTTAGGTTGGTTTAATGTGAACAAACATAAAGCCACAAGAGGGGTTTGCCAGTAACAGGCTGGTCCTGTTTGCCATTCCAGCTCTTCCTTCCACCACGCAGCACACCCAAAGCAGCTTTCCAAGAGCAGCTGCTCAAAAAGCAATTAACAGAAATCCGCCTGAGTCACCTCTCTCCCATCCTCCCTATGACTCAAGTCCTTCCTGCCTCCCTCAGCTTTCTTGAGCTCAGCACCTCGGGAGGGCAAGATGTAAGTCTGCGCTAATGTCACGCTTCTGCATGGATATTTTGAGTCATCAGGATCTGCAACAGGTGCTCCTTGCCATGTTGCTGATAGGGCTGAGCGCCTGCATCTTCGAACAGCTGGCACAGAGACATTAGACGTGAATCTCCTGATGGTGATGGATGGCTGAGAAAGGGCTTTGGGGCTCTTTGTATTTCTCAAGCATATCAATGATATTTTGTATTTATCCCTGTGAGACATCGAGGGTTGCATCTATGAAGACTAATGCACCAGACTTCATGGGCAAGGGAGTTCCAAAGGATGACTTCACAGGATTTTTTGTAATTCTCAAAACCATGACGTTTTGCTGGACATGCCATGGTATTTGCAATAACACATGATAATGGGGTGTAGCTTAAAGATTTTACTAGCAGTAGCTTGGCCTAGTTAGCATTAGTCAATGCTGCCAGTGTGCAAATAAGGCTTGTAGTCTTGGCTCATATTTTTGCAGAAGCCATCTTCTACCAGGCAGAGAGCTGCTCCCTGCCTGTCAAATCACTGCAGCTAAATTGCCAGGTGCAACGTGGTCCAGTGGCACTCGCACATGCCGTGCCTCAGGGCATCACTTACTAAAAACAAAGATTACAAGTGAGAAATGTGGGCTGGGATGCAGCATCCACCCGCCCCCCCCCCCCACCAAAACACACCCTGGGGCCTTTAATTCCTTCTTTAACTGGAAAGGGGAAGAGGAGGAGGAGGAGGAGAACTGGAAGGTAACACCCACTTCCCCATGATTTCAGCCTTTCCTACAGGAAAAGCAAAATTTTCCAACAAAGCCACTTCTAGCTGGGAAGGTGAAGGTTTCCCATGGCAACTTCCATGGGAAAATCCCTAGTTTTCTGGAAAGCATTAAGAGAAGAGCTGTCATGCAAGAGGTTCATGCATTTTTAGGCTGTTGGAGTAGGAGATCGGTGGGCAGTGGAAGAAGGACTGGGCTCTGGCTGTGGCTGCTCCATTGGGTGACCTTGGAGAATCACTCCCATGCTGTTTTCCCATCTGTAAGATGGGAATAAGAAAGTGTTATATACAAGGTTTCTGGATTATTAATAGAGGCCCCTGGCTGGGGGGGCCCAAGGGATTGAGAAGCCCATTTATCTTTTAAAATTTAAAGCAGGCAAATGACTCAGATTTCCTTGACACTTTTGAATGTTAAAGCTAGGAAAGAGTTCTCTCAGACGCATTTGAAAATTAAAAGTATTTTTTCTGAGGAAAGCAAACATGTAAATATATGGCATTTTTCCTAAACACAAAGGAAATGAAATACCAGTGAAGCTGGAATGCTTTGTTTGTTTTGACTTTTATACTAAAAAATATTAGATAGAGATCTAAACCTCAACTGCTCCGTATGTTATAGTTCTTGTAGAAAAACAGCTAAAGCAATGGCCAAAATGAAACATTTTGACTATATGACTGGAAATGTTTCCATAATTTCCTGTAGAAAATGTAGATGAAATTGATACATTCTCACAAAATGTTTGGATTTCATTAAATTGCCATTTTTGGCCAGATCTAAGAGCAGCAGCAGGTTTAAACACCATCAGCTAGTAGATAGAAAGGATTTTTCTCTAGCATTGCTACAAATTACTTCCTAGATCCACTGGTAAAACCCTAGTTAGAAAGGTCAATCGGCCTTACGGGGGCAACTAGTCCTTCTCCGAGGCATGGATGATGCCCCGCTGGTCTTGCTCCTTGCAGGACCTTGGGCTGGGGACGCGGGAGAAACTGCCTCATCCTCCAGTCTGCACCCAGCGGGAGAGAGGGAGGCCAGGCTGCCGAAGGGCACCGATCTGTGTTCGAGCAGCACCTCGCACCTGGGCGCTGGGCTCTGGAATGGGATTGCTCCAGTTCAGATTTATAACTGCGCGCGTCTAACTCAGGCCAGCTCAAATCTAGGGGGGAACAGACAGCGCTGCTACCTTTAACGTGCAGTAGCAAGGCAATGTGAAAAGGGAAATTACGCTTTGGTGAAATGAAGGAAAGCAAAAAAAAAAAAAAAGCGTATGTCAACATTTCTTGGCATTTACCCCATATCTTGAAAATATGTGATCCCTCTTAGAGGATGGACTGTAGAATCTCTTGTCTGCCTTTCCAGCCCTCTTTTCAATGGTGAAATGGATACATCTTGTTCTCATTCTGATTTTTACAAAATCTGATATGGCTGTGCAACATCATTAAAAAGACATTTGGAAACAAACATGCTCAAAAAAACCCCAACAGAAAATCTTTGTAAGCTAATTTTTCTCCTGGAAAGTTTTCATTTAGACAAAGGGGAGTTTACCGCAAGGAAAGGAAAAAAAAAAATCATTCCCTTGGAAAGCGTTCAACCAGCTCTTGTGTTCCTCCACTATGGGCTCACCACAACCCCAGATGAAGCAGCAGCAGCACAGGGCTGGGAGGCCAGCGCTGCACTTTTAACGCACTGCTATATCAACCCTTTCATCACCCCCGTAGACCTATGGTTGGTTGCCCAACCTGGGAGGACAGTATTTGACCTAGGATGGGTGTTGGCGGCGTACAACAATACTACACCCAAGTTTTCATATGTGTGTTCAGCAGATGTGGTGCTGCTTCCTAATGGAAAACCCACAGCTGAGTGGAATTCAAGGAAAACATTTTCTTCCAGCCAGGATGGGCAGCAGTGATAATTATTTCTCGCCTGAGATCATTTTTCTTCTGCAGGCCATTGGGTTGATGTACTGGAAACCCTAAAAAAAAAAAAAAAAAGAGAGACAGAGAGAGAGAGAGAGAAAAAAAAGAGGAGACCAAGAGCTCCATTTGCTAGTATTAGGGAAGCCAAACTGGGATGGATTACTTTCGCTTGGATGGAACATAATTAAAAGGAATTTGTGAAACAGATACACACGGGGAAATTCCTAACAACATAAAAGGGAGGAAGGGATGGCTCATAAAAGAGCGATTCCCTCTGTTTTTTTTGGCAGCCCAGCCAAGCTCCCCAAATGCGTGGCTGTAAAAGGACTCCACGCTGAGCAGAAGACAATAACAAGCAGGTGTTATGGAAAATGACCCTTCCCTAAGCAAACAGATTTGACGTTCCTGCCATCTCCGTGCATCCTACGCCTGCTCCTTAAATCTGTTTCCAATGAGCAGACACAGCCCTAACCTGGAGTCCGACAAATGCCACGTTCAGCTGTGGCACGTTCACAGCAGAGCTTGGGTCTCTGGGCCACCGAGATTTACCCACCACCGCTTGCCTGGACGTACCCATCGACAGCTGGACAGTAGACAGTGCACCACGTTTAGGTCCCGAGCATACAAAAATCAGTAATTTATACTCAAAGGTGGAGCATGAATTCCCCAGCTCTAATAAGCACCTCAAAGGTTACAAAGATTTCAGTTATTACATTTAATAGGCGCCGTATCGGCCCCTGAATCAGCAGCAATATTTTCCTGGCTTGTGTCAACGTAATGTGAGTTTAGCTGTGCTTAAAATGTGATTTTTCTTCTGTGAGGAGAAAGCTGACCTTAGGCAGTGGTTGGTTTTGAACATAAAAAAACTGCAAAACTGGTTCTTAATTGGCCCAAACTCAGGTGCCTGATCCTCAGATCTGATTTTTACATCTTGAACCCAGTATCAACCAAATATAATTCAGTATCGAAGAAAAAGCAGAGGGGCAAGGGGATATCCAGTCATTGCAGTGCTAGGCAAAACTCAGTTACAGTAGGCCATAGTAATGAATGAACTCTTCACAGTCTAATTCATTTTTCTCTTGTTCCTGAGTTTCTGTGTTTTTAAACAAAAATATCAAAAACACAACTGCAGTTGGAATCCCGAAAAGGGAAGATCAGCCAAAACTAGCAAGTTTAGCTCAGATTCATGCTGCTACTCTATTTTCCAATGGTTTCTGCTCAAAACCACAAATTAGCACCGCACGGCTCAAAAACCCAACCTCCCGAAGGGATCCCAGTGGTAGAGATTTTGAGGGTCACTTTTGGAGCAAAACCCGGACAGGAGCCATCCGGCGGGCTGATTTCACATGTCTCCAGTCCCTCCTGTCCACTTGCAAAGGTCAAGGAGTTTTTGCACTTTGCTTCCAGCTTTTGCTCTTCCCCTGCATCAGTTTGGCCCATCCCAATATGCTAAACCGGACAGTTTTAGACTTGCCCTCCTCCTTCGCTCGCTCCCGCAATGAGCAATCCCTGATAACACAGAAGTGCGAATCGTTTTGCAGCACGTCTCCCATGGCTTCTCGTAGCTCTGATTGCCCTGGGGAGCTGGGAGCGAGGACTTCCCCCGCGCGGTTTCTCTCTGACGTGCCTGAATTACTGCAACAGCCTTCCAAGCGTAGATTAGACGATGTGACTAAATTTGTGTCACTGCGTCTTTCTCTGTCTGATCCTTCGCTAAGGGAGCAAACGGTACATGCAGAGAGGTTTGGGATTTTTTTAAAAAAATCATTATTATTATTATTATTATTTTGCTTATAGCTGTACCTCTGTGTTTATATTGAAGAAGTCAGGCTGGAAAATGTGCCTTGCGCTTGGAGCACACAGTGCGGTGGGTGCTCGTCTTTCCCGTTAGTTCCTGGGAGAGTTCATGCCTCTGCTTGGGACAAGAGCATTTTGTTTTCTGCTGCAGAGATGAGTCTAGTTTTAGTTTTAGGAAGTCCTGTTGCATCTGAGGACTTTGAAAAGATCTTTACCCTGGGACTTTCAGATGCTCCTGTGGACTGCTGAGCTCCTAGAAAAGGAGGATGCAACCTTTGAATTGCATCAGAAGTTTGAGGCATTGGCCAGGTTGGTTAAAATGAGCATTACATGATACGTGGGTGGAATTTGCCTGGAAAAATGGATTTTAATGAAAAAACAGCGAAGCTTGAAAAAGCCTCGCGTTGCTCTGGGTTTCTCAGATGCTCTCAGGACTGGTCTAAGTCCGCCACATTCGGTGACGGTCCAGCTATCAGCATCCCTGGGAGCAGAGTCAAGCCAAAGCCGAACGCTTCATTTTTCACTTTTCTGGGCTGGGTTTCCATCCGCTTCCTTCTCAGCCTGGGCAGCTTATTGTTCTCCTGCAGCGCGTGAGGGATTTCTCGTACATGTGCAACATCCCTCATTCCACAGCTGAGCAGGGGGACAAAAAAACCAAAAAAATAGCAGCAAAAAAACTCCACCTCTTGTGGAAATTTGCAGATCTGTTGAAATCAAACCATTCCTGACGAAGCTCTGATGGAGCCCAGGCAGGTGCCTGCATCACTGGCCTGATGGCACTGGTCTGGTTTCTTTGCAGCCGAGAATAAAAGCGGCCAGCTCCCCTCGGCTCTGAGCCCGGGGATCCCGGCTGTCACCAGCTCCACGGCTCCCTGGCAGAGAAAACAGCCCAAAAAGGGCATTTCACCAGACCCAGGTGCCTCTGAGCACCTCTGCATGGGCAATTTAAAACCAGGCGGTCAAATGACTGTGCGTCATGGTTCGTACTGGTGTGGCGTGAACCGACTTGTTTGGCCTCGATCTGGTTCGAAGTCACCTAGTTTGCGGGGGGAAAACCCAGTGGTTCAGCCTGCATTTGGTTTGACTTTTTTGCTTAGATTTCAGTTTCCGTGTAGACAGGAAATCACGTCGAAACAGCGTTAGCGCTATCTATTTAACATGCACGCGTGGGAATTCCCCAAAGCAACTGCGCCGGCTTCAACTCCCGGCAGGGCACATAACCCCTCGAGCCTCAGGTGCCTCTTCCACAAACAGCCCTCCATCTGTCAGCATTCATTTGACGCTGCTGCTTAGATAGCACTGAAGTCAAATTTAAGCGCGTGCTTAAGCAATGAATTTTAAAAACTGAATTACCAAAACTGAATTTAAAAAAATACGTCTGGAATTGTGCATGGACTGTTCACTTCAGGTCCTGTCTTTCCTGGGAGTTTGTGTGTTGACAGAGGTTAAACAGATGGAAAAGGGACCATCGGGTCATTGAATCTAGACTGAAACAATGAAAGCACCTATAAAATAGAGCAGTAAAGAATTTGAATGGAAGCAAAAATGTTAATTGTTATCAGCTTGGCAAAAGCAACAAGATGTAACAATTCCCCACCCCGTCCCGCCCCAAAAGCAACGAATATTTGACATTCTAAACTTGCTTTTATCTGAAATGAATAAGAGTCTTTTACAGGCTTAGGGCAACGAGATCGTTTTACTATGAGTAATCTTGAAAAACACGGAAAACATTGTTCAACTAAACCAAAAGGCCGCAGCAAACCTTCACATGAAGCTGAAACGAATCCCTGCGAAATATTCTCTTTGGCTCCTAAAACTCACAGAAATGAGGAAATTCAGCGTTCGAAAAAAAGTTGCATTATTAGCCCAAGGTAAGTGGTTAACGAGCGCTAAATAAACATGTCAGTGAAAGATACACAAACTGAAAGTGGCACTTTTCTGCTAGGAGATTAAATAGGGCAGGAATAGCCATAAATGAAATCTATCAAGCTGCCCTTTGGGATAGATTAGTGGACATAAGAGCCAGCAAACTGGGCTCCTGGTCCCATCTGCTTTTCCCATTTCTGCTTCTTTCTCCCTCCCCCGGAGTGCCTACAAAGTCTTCCCTTAAAAATACAGGCAAAAGCTGGAATCGCAGAATCTCAGAATGGCCGAGGTTGGAAGGGACCTCTGGAGATCATCTAGTCCAACCCCCCTGCTCAAGCAGGGCCCTCTAGAGCACATTGCCCAGCATCACGTCCAGGCAGGTTTTGAATATCTCCATGGAAGGAGACTCCACCACCTCTCTGGGCAACCTGTTCCAGGGCTCAGTCACCCTTGCTAAGCAGAATTGCCAAGCAGACCCCCAGAGAAAAGCCACCAGGTGGGGGCTCAGTGGGCTGGGGGCTGACATCCGCCAGGGAGTGGGCCGCAGCTGTGCTGAGGACGGGACGGACTTGGTCGCCCACTAGGTTTCACTCAGAGACCTTCGCCGGTGAGACTGGATGGGGCACAGTCATCGCCGCCAGGTGACTCCCACGCCAGACCCGCTTTTTGACGGCCTTCTCCAGTCCCTTTTCGGTTCTCAAGGAGCGAAGCACAGCTCGGAAACACATGCCGTCTTCCACCGTGTGGCTCGAACATCCCAGCTGCTGGCAGTCTGCTGCTCTCCTTTGAACTGTGATTTATTTGCGGAGGAGGACGGGCGATGCCTCGGTCCCGCTGTTTAAACCAGCCCTGCCAACTGGCCTTTCATTTCAGCTCGCTTTGTGCATCAGACTAAACAGGCCAGGGCTCAGCTGAAGCACTTGGCCCATGCCAAGCGATTTGTCAGTATTTATCGAGCCCTGCAGGTCATTGTGCGCACAGCCCAATCCAAGCGCCAGCGCAGCTCCGATTTGAAGCTCCGTGCAGGGTAAGGGGGTAAAGGGACCTCAGGCGCTGTTTATTTTGGATGTCGAGTCACAGCAATAAATTGGCCATAAAGCAGCACGTGTTAGCATCGAGGCAACTCTGGACGCCAGCAAAATATATGATCTCAGAGGTGAACGGGACCTCACTGGGATGCTGAGCTGGTGTCTCCAGGGCATCACTGCAGCCTCCCGGGGGGCCTTCCCAACAGGGCTGTGGCCACGACCACCGCAGGCTTCCCAGGACCAGGGACATCAAACACATAAAGCCCTTCACGAGACTCTCGCAGGTAACAGGACCAAGCGTGGAGGGAACGGTGCTAGATTCGGAGCCGCCGCTTTCCACCTGTTGCTATCTCAGCCCCAAGCGGCGTTTAGGAAAGCCGTGCTGCTTTTGGTTTTCAGTGTCGACGGATGGAAACCGCTTTGTCCGGGAGGAATTCCCAAGCTGGATAGGTTGCCTTCACGATTCAGGGAAGGACTTTTTCCATTACCTTCTGGCCCTTGCAATGTTTGCTTTGAGGATGAGAGTATTCATACTGCCCAGCCCTTTTAAAAGGGGTAGGGGACCTAAAAAGGTAAAAGCAATGTTTATACACGGAAAATTACGGCAATGCAATTTTTCCTGCAGCAACCATTTTGATGGAAAATGCCTTGCTGCTTCCATTTCCAGTTAAGGTATTTGGTGCAACATGGTATCTCAAAACGTCTGAGATTTTAAGGTGACCAAGGCTAATAAAATGCAGGTTATTAAACGTAATAAACAAACTAGGAAACAGATCCGCCTGACAGGGGGAATCAAACCTTGCACCTTTTCCACGCTGCACTATAGAGCAGCACCGCCAATGGGTGTTTTTGCAGCTGACAGGTGTTTTCCTGGGTAATATAGAAAATTTGGCATTAAGATCTTTGGGTCATCTGTGCATTTGTCCCAACGGCCCCGCGTGCTGTCCCGTGGTGTACACTACCCCGCTAGGAGCCGAGCGCTGCGAGCTGGGAGCGCACAGCCCTGCGCGGCCTCAGGAAAGGATGCTCAGGGAAGGACGTGCGGAAAACCTTGCCCCCAGGCCGGTGCCTCCCATCCGCGAGGCTCCAAGGGCTTTGCACCGCCGTGGCTCCCCCGGCCGCCCCCACCCTGGCAGCCGGCCAGGCCCCATCTGCGCTGGCCCTGGATGGAGGCCAGCTCCCGTGCTCGTGGACCTCCCCAGCCAGGCTCGCAGTGGGGGCTAGTTAACCTCAGCTCATGCAGCGATCACCGGTTTGAACAGGGATTTTTTTTGGGGGGGTGGTGGGGGGAGGAGAGACCCGGCACCACGCTTTTCCCCTTTCCTGGCCATGCCACCTCTGATGGGCGAGGGAAGGTGGCCCGGCGCAGAGCCCCTTCCACCCCACGCAGCCCATCCGCGCCGCCGGCAGCTGTTTCGCCCCCCTCCACCCTGCAACGCTCGGCAAGGAGACGGGAAGCGTGAGAAAACAGCCACCAAACCTGGTGTTCGCCTCCAGCCCCGAGTTTCGCAGAGAGGGGCTGGGAGGGTGAGCGTGCAGGAGAGGGTCGGGCTCGCACATCGCCTGTCTGCCAGCACAAGCACGCAGCCCCTAAGCTGTTTGTTGAGCTTTGCCAACTCATCAAGAAAATGTAATCATGCTGGAAGGAAAAGTCTCCAAAGAAACGTTTCCTCCCCAAATGCACAGAGACGTGCCAAAGCACAAAGTCATACCTCTGGGGAAATGGTACTGAAAAGCCCCTCCTGCGCGTTAGAAGTTTAGGAAAGAGAGGATGCAACCAGTTACATTTTACAGCAAGGGCTTTCAGCACTAAAATTCCCAGCCCTGGTAGCACAGCCATAAGTACGAATACGGAGTCACGCACAGAAATTTGACTTGCTCCGGCTTTATTTAAAAGGCAGGCAGCTCTGGGGAGCATCCTGGGGAGGTGTGGTTTTTTGTTTGTTTGTTTGTTTGTTTGTTTTTTTAAGCAAAAGCCTAGGTGGGGAGGAAGCATTAGTCACTCTCGGTAACCTAAAACAGAAGAGACATATTGGAAACGTGAGAAGAAGGCACCTGGTGGGAGAAGAACCACAAAACACCCATAAGCTCACTCTCGCTGGCTTTACTGTCCTTTGCATGGTGGATCTCTGTCTCTTTTCTGGGAAACCTTGTTTACAAAGTTGGTGTGGGATGTCACACGGAATTTCTTACGTTTCCACAAAGAGAGGACGGGGTGGAAAAGGTCCAGCCAACAGGCTGTGCTGGGACACTGCCACTGCAAGTGGCAGGCGACGCTCGGCCACAGCATGAGGATCTCGGAGTTAGTCTTGTGCAGAGGGGACACCACACAGTGCCCTATTTCTTAAGTGCTCAATATCTTCATCGATGGCCTGGAGGAGGAGGTGGATTGCACCTCATCAGGTTTGTGCCCTCAACTTCTATGCCACTGCAGTCTATGATAACGGTGGCCCATGTAGCTATCGTATTACACACGTTGCATGTGTGGCATGAGCGCACACATGCCAGCACGTTATCCCCTGCCCTGAAGAGCCTGGGCAATCCCGCAGCAGCAGCGGCGGAGCCAGCCGGCGTTATTCTCCCATGGTGTAGCATGGCTCGGCAAGCTCCGTGGCCCAGGCGGATTGAAAATAATGTCATGCGGCGCCAGTTACGGGGCAAGAAATATGATCAAATCCGACTTCACACTCCTGCCACATGTTCTCTTCTTTCCCCATTAAATGGGATTTTGACATAATTACAGTTTTCCTACTGGAACGAGAGAAACCTTTACCAGAGAAGCCAGATGTGCTTAGAGTTTAAAAACACTAGCTCAGACTCTGAACTTTTAATTTATGGAAGGCATTTCACCAATTACATTAGTATGCATTTTCCTACTATCCCCTCCAGGTTCAGGACCCCCGGTGTTAGGCCCTGCGTAAACAGTGGGTAAGAGGCCGCAAACTCTTCAGAGGTGAGGAGTGTGGAGGGGAGGGAGCCATCCCAAGAATGAAGGGAAATAAAGGGTGAGAGAAGGAAAATATTATCCCAATTTGGAGCTGGGGAGCTTAGCAGCTAGGCATGATTTAAGAACAAGCTTCAGTGCATGAATAGCTACTTGCCTCTTCAGTAAGCGTAATATGCACCCCTTTCCTTTTGCCTGGCTGTCTCACATGCTCCAAAGGGGATAACGCTGAAGTGTTTTTGAAAGATTGCTGGTCCCGACAGCCTTCAGGTTCTCTACAGGGCCACTGAATTGACTTGGGGCTATCTGCAGGCTTGAAGCCCTTGAAGAGTTCTCAAGTGACCTTCCCAGGGTCACAGAAGAGAGTCTGTGGCAGATATGGGGACAAAAGGACACCCAGGCTGGCGTGAGCTACGAGAACATCCTCCCTTCCACCTCTTACCTTTGAACAACAAATTAAAGCCAGAGGCAAGGCAGGACCCTCTGGACAGATGCTGAAACATCAAAGTCAGCCAGGCTGAAACATGAACTGAGTAGAGAGATTCCCCAGGAAAAATGTGTGGAGAGGTGAGAAACCAGCTGACAAGGTGATTAAGGTGGCTTTGCCCCCAGCCTTTGAAACTGCTCAGGTTTAAAACAAGCAAACACGCAAGATACTCCCTTGGTTGGCTGGGCAGGCTCAGACTGGGAACACGACCAAGCACAGAGAGACTCCCCTTTCGGGGAGCATAGGGAAGAGGACTTCCAATGTCTGAGACTTCCCAGCCATGTAGATAGGAGGTAAAAAATGATATTGTCCTGTCCACTCCCACCCCAGGAGGCAGGGTGAAGCTGGACCACTGCTGCAGGAATGCCAAGAGCTGCAACAGGCATTGCCCAAGGGCGGGCGAGTGCTGCCAGCAGCACGTGTCCACTAAGCCATACCTTGTAATACAGGGAGCCGTGAGGGTGAGTGTTAGCAGAAGAAGACACAGGGCTGGTGAGCGCCACAGCTCGGGGACGGCACACGGGAGAGACCGCTCCAGCTCGCATCTGGCCACTCAGCTTTAGGGAGAGGAGAGAGTTTAGCTGTATAGGAAAAGCGGGGTTATCCACCCTGTACCCACTTAGCCAAGAAAAGTGATTGTAACAGGTTAACATGCTCATACTAGTTTATGTTTGCTAGCAGAGGGATCAAAAGTATGAAGACTTTGTGTCACACACTGGGATCCAGTCACAGGCCTTCTGGTCACTAACATATGGGTTCCCCATGGTGGCTAAACTGAGTCATCATGGCTGCGCGACTGCAGCTTTGCTGTGCTGTTTAGGCCGGAGGTCTGCAAAGAAGCCTGGGCCGCAACTCTGATCTGAGCCCAGCCCTCCTGAGGTCCCTCGTGGTGGCCCCAATCCATCTTCTTGTCCTCGTTGTCTCTGCACCGGGCCACCCAGCCCGGGAAACCATACCTAGGAGCAGCTCTGTGGTCACCAGCTCCACCGACAAGCTTCCTCGCATCTCTAGAGACTCATGTCTCACTCAGCCACATCACACCCAGCGCTGGGCTCTTCTCCTACTGAGTGCTCACCCAAACACTTACCAAGACAGCATGACCACTGACAAACTTCGGTAATAAAAAGATCAGCACCGAACCACAGATGGTAACCAGCCTGTGAGCCTCTCCCTCCCTTCCAAATAACATGGCTGCAGCAAGCAAAGCAAAGCATGCATGGGAAGCGTTGGAAGCAAGGGAAGAAAGCACGCAGACCTTTCATCTTCAGAGATGCTGAATTTCCTCCTTAGGGTTAACTTGGCCCCTGAACCATTTTGGTGAAGACTGCCATAACAAATAATGTGCTCTGTTTTCCTGGAAGGAGCGGCCCAGGTTTCAAGTGAGGGTTGAAATCCATTTTGTTGGCAGACTGGGTTTTCTCCTCCTGGTTTCTTTCTTTTTGTATAACAACACAGCTCAAAAGAAAAGGAGCCCAAAGGCAGACCGCGACAAACCAAGTCTCCTCTGTCTTTCTTCCAAATCCTCCAGAGATATTATTTCATCCTCATTCACAATATAGAAATAATATTTATCTCAGCTGCTGCCAATATTCCGGGTCTGTAGTGTGTGTGTGGATGTGTCTGTCTCACATATGGATTCCTGGAATGACTGAGATGAGTTCAAACACGGCCCTGTAACATGAGTCTAGCAGGATCTGCTGGCCATCACCCAAGGTAAATGGCCAGGATAGTCCATACGTGGAGCGAAGGCGGTGGTCAGCCACTGATCTAACTATGCTCACACCACTCCTGCCAAAGCAAACTGTCTGCTTTGACCCTGACTGAGATTCCCAGCACAACCCTCTTTAAATGAGCTACAGCAAATCTGGAATTATCCTGAAACACAAATAAAGTTATGAGATGGGAAAGCCCTAAGAAACCGTGCTCCGTGCCGAAAATTTCACAGTTCTTCCTCAAACTAGCTCCAAGGGAAAAACATGCCCTGGTTCACCTGGGACTCCGCTCCTCCCAGACTTCTTTCGCAAGGACCACAGACACAATGAAACGGACCTGTATTCTCCTAATTTCTTCTACTTACACATAGGCAGCTTTGCAAGATGACAGTCCTCTCACGATCGTGTCTCCATTCTATTTCCCTTAATTCTCTGAAGCGCAGTCTTGGGTTGGTACAATGAAACTGTGAAAATAAAGGCCTTCGTAGACAGACAAAAGGTAAATGCAGGTGTCGCCTGGGATTTCCCACTGTTCAGTATCTGAGTTTCTTATTTCTCCTTGAGAGCATGGGACCTTACCTTTATTAGTAATAGATTTCACTTGTGCAGCCTATTAAGGGCTTTTTATCTTGCAGAAATTTGGGTCTAAGAAGCTGCCTTGACATAAGGGAATTCCATTACAGCTGGTTGATATATTGAAGCGATCTTATTACCCAGAATGGTTATTCTGACCTTGTTTGTGGCCAAAAAAAAGAGAAAAGAATGATGTGATAAATCCAGTTAGAGCGTTTGGACTGTTTGCTAGATTAGTAACCAACTGTGGCCATTTCATTGTAAATGCGCCTATAATTTTGATTAAGTGATTCGCACAGCCAGTAACTTTCTTCCACCAACATAATAACTAATGCGGCTAAGAGACATTTAGAAAACGTATGGGGAAAGTCAGCAAAATGAAGTGTAAATGTTTATGAAGGTGATAGTTCTCCTGCACTGCCCACAGGCTGTGCTTGTGAATACCACACCACCATGCCTGTGCCTGGCCTCGTGAAGGGTAACAAGGCTGCAAGGTTGCTTTGATTTTAGCAATAAATAACGTGAACTCCAGCTCTTGGGTTTTGCTCAAGCAATCAGTCACTTTCGCTAACAATGTTAGCATGATTTGTCAGAAATAAATCTAGCAAACGTTTCTAGCGTTCATTAATCTTTGCTTTCTCGCTGACTGGAACTGCTGCGAAGGACCCACCAAACACCAAGAGCCAAGCGACACGTTGGTTCATCCCATGCACATACTCTAAAGGAAAAAAGTTAAACTATATCCCCTTGAAGACCATCCGATACTGGCTAGCGGGAGATTTTTGGACCATTTTTGGGAAGATCTCTAAAGAAAGCCTTAGTGAGGCTTCAGTCACTGGTCAAAAACCACAAAGGTGAACCCTGAAAATTATGTGAATGAAAAGGTGTACACTTCATTTCCTCCAGAGGCAGTTTCTACAACCACCTCCTCTGCTGATCTCAAAGATGCTTTGTATTCCTCCTCTCCAGAG
Organism: Struthio camelus; assembly: GCF_040807025.1. NCBI lineage: Eukaryota > Metazoa > Chordata > Aves > Struthioniformes > Struthionidae > Struthio > Struthio camelus. The sequence continues at coordinate 4,231,931 of NC_090947.1, read as the reverse complement.
GCTGAAGTGGTTTCATCTGAGCTAGGCAACTCTGTCAGTAGGATTTAACACACGCCAGTACGAGGCATACAACGTAGTCCTGTTGATAAAGACCAAGTGACAAATCAAAATCAAAAAGCAAGAGCGGATTTAGGAGAAGTAAACAAAAAATGCGCATAAAGAGCAAAAAAATTGCATCACAGCTGGTGATTTTTTAATTTAAAAAACTATTGAAAGAAAGGAACACAGGAGACAGAGCTCAGAGTAAATCCACACCAATTCCTCACAGTAACTCAATTCATAAAACCCGTGAATTAGCTATAGAGCAAAATAATGGATCACACATATACTTTTGTCGTCGGACAGCTGTAGCTTAATCTGACTTATGTACCCTCTCTTTCCTGAAGATACTAGTGGTTTTTATCGCAGGTTTGAAAAGAACAAGATCCTTAAGATGAGAAATGCTGCACAACAAAAAGTGCAAAAGTGTCTTTTTCCAAAAAATAAGATGAGCTTGTCAGTTTTGGTGCAGAAATTTCATGTCATGGGCTATCAGTGCTACTCAATATTGTTCTCATCAGAAAGCGTTCTACTGAAAAATGACATCCTGTGAAGCTACCTTGGTTTTTGAGAGCGCTGTGCCAATATACATGCCAGTTTTGCATGAACTTACATAATGCAAATTAATATACTAAAATATAACTCAAATAATTTGATCAGTGAATGATTTTTTTCTCATTAAAAAAATCTCTTTGCAAGCAAATTTAAAATTTGACTGTCCATTTTGATATGGAGGGGAAAAATTTCTTTCAAATTCCATTTGAAATTATGAAATTCCTCAAAAAGGGAACATCTGATTCCCACATGCCTCTGATTTTTACTGTGCTGAAGCCTTCAATATGGTGTCTCTTCACATCGCACAAGATTAATTCAAATTGGCGTGGATGGGAACAGTCCATGAAGGCTAAGAGCTAGATGGGAGAAAAAGCAAGAAGGCAACCAATAGAGTATATTGTTGGCAGAGCTGGTGGATTCCATAGGGAGGTCAGAGTTAGGTCTAATTTTTTTTTTTACATCTTTATTAATGGCATGAAAATGCAACATGATATGGCAGTAAAACAAGGAAAGAAAGAAAGAAAAAAAAATCCAGCGCAGCCGATAGCAGAAAAATAATAGTTTCATGAGGTTACTTGTTAGACGACACCTGAAACAGCACGTTCCTTTCTGGGCACCCAACACTACAATTTGGAGGGAGTTCACAGAAGAGCAACAGAGATGATGGAGATGGAGGTGTTGAACTTGGCTCAAGGAAAGATTGAACAGAGTAACAGGCTATGAGCACTTAAAGAAAATAAACACCCAGGGAGAAATCCTGACCCTGTTGAAGTTGATGTTAAGACTTTCATTGACTTTAGTGGAGCCAGGATTTCACATCGAGGGGGAACAGGAATTATTTAGTGGTGGAGAAGGCTACATGCAGGAGCTATGAGTTAAGAACAAAGAGGGGAAAAATGTAAGCTCGTTACAAAGGTAAACAAGGCAAGAAATTTCAGATTTGTTTAAAGGCAGCAAAACCTAGAATGCCAGCAAAGAGATGCAGAAAGAGCCAACTGCAGTTTTGCAACCTTTTAATTAAAACGAGGTTAAATAAAACTAGTGTTACATATTCAGCTCTGATGAGAGAAGAAAATTGGATGCTAACAAAAGCAACGCTACACCCCCTGCAGCCAAACTCCCAAATGTAGCGAAGAGACAGCATCTCCCCAGTTCAAGTGCAGATGGTTTTATATGGGAAAAGTAAATAAGACATTACCATCTGGTTAATAAAACGTGCATCTAAGCTAGATTTGACTACATGTCCCCAGATGTAAACACTAAAAAATAATTTTTTTAAACGTTTTAAAGGTTTCATCCAACATGCCCAAGGAGGAAGAATTCTCATTGACATCAAAGGCACTGAACAGAATCACAGAATGTCTTATCTGTCTGCCCTATAAATTATAAACTTACATTAAAACTCACTGCTGTCTGTGCAGAAATATAATTAGGCTTTACTGCCAGAACGTATAGTACACTGCTCAAGATCTGATAAAATTAAGAGGCTATTGGAGAAGTTGGCTTCTGAGATGTATAGCATATGTAAAAAAGAAGGCATAAGGCAAGCTATTTTCAGCAAATGGTAAATCTCCTGAAAAATTCCACTTTGGAAACAGAACCTATTCATGCTTTTGAGCTGAAATTGTCAACCCATTCTGTCTGGTAAAAACAGAAACACATTCTTGGGAACACTATTTTTTCAAGAGACCTTTTTCTTTCCAGACTGACATGCTATTAAAAAAAAAAAATCAAAAATACTGAATAATTTTAACATCAAAGGAGAGTGGCTTATTCCAGGTTATATAGAAAATTCTGAGTGACTTAAAATAAAGGTTTTCATCTTTCTCCTTTACTTGCAAAGGAAAGCAAAAAACTTCCGATTTGACTTGCCACCAACCCGGATAGTCCACTATATCCATAGCCCCAGGGAATGATACCTTCAGCTCTGCTGACATCTACTAGCAATTGGGCTGGTGTCCCTCTTGAACTGCTGTTTTGCAGTTAACCATTCTCCTTTGAGAAGGGGTTTTGCTCGTGACTGGTATTAGAATAAATGATTGAGCTGACAGATGGGAAACAGTTTAGATAATCAAAACAGGCAACCAAATAGAAACGGTACTTATTTGAATGGGGAACACCATGGATTTGCAGGTCTGCAGGGATCATCTTGTTTGACCTTCTGCCTAGCATATAATACACGTCCACCCTATTGTCCAAACCAGAAGCTCGTGGTTGAACTCCTTCACAAAGGTATTCTTGCCTGAACAGTATGGAATGACAGGAAAACAGAGCCTCAGACTCCCCGCTCCTACCACACCAGCACATTAGCTATTAGCATGTGCTGCCAAATTTTATCTTTAGAAAGGGGCTGAGTTAGCAGGAGATTTGCCAGAATGCAAAAAAAAAAAAAAAAAAAAAAAGGAAGATAGCATCATTCAAAGTCTCTCTGTGCATGCTAAGAGGAAATACACTTCAACAACAATATAAAGAACCTGCCAATTTCACATGAGATAAAGGACTAGAATTACTCTCCTGTATGTGTGTTTTGGACGTAACTCTAGCGCTACACCTACCAACCCTGCCTACTTGAAGACTCTTCCCATCTTACTCAGGCTTTGCATGACTGCGGTTTTTAATCGTCTTTCCAACCACTGTGAGTGGCAAAGTTGTGTAAAAACTGCTTGTCTCATCTGTGCATCTCAAAAGACCTTCACTGAAAATGACGTGACAGTACTTTGTCTGTCCAGCTGGAGAAAGCAAGAGGAAGGTAAGAGATTTCACCAAGGGCCTACAAAGGACATCTCTAGCAGGGCTGTGATTCAAATCCAGATCTTCTAATCCACAGACTAGGCTAATTGGAGAAGGTTTCTTACTGAAAAAAGGTAATCAGGATAGGACAAATTCAGATACTACTGGCGACTTTAGTAGAAAGGCAAAAGGAATAAATGCTGGGTATTTATCACATTTGTAAAAATATCCTCAAGTTTTATTTTCTGTTGCAAATAAAACCATTTTGAAACTAAGAGTAGCACCCTGGCATCATTCTATTACCATTAGGTACAAGCTCGTCATGTACAAGAATTGCAGAATGAGGCTCTTGGCCATCTTGGCCAAGTCTTGGTCAACGTTGCCACAGGTCTTTCCATGCAGACCTTGGAGAGCTCCCTTTAATCCCTGGCAACCACAGTGCCGGAGCTGGTATTTTAATTCACCCCTCCCAATAACATCGATATCAGAAATTCAAGAGGATATCTCTAAATAATCCAACGATACCATTCTCCCAACTGAGTCCACAGTTGGTTGGGAAAAGCATGGAAATAAATTGGAAGAAAATCAGTAATATAATGGTTGCCTTGAAGCATGAATAGAGTCTAGTTGAAGTCCATCAAACATGAGTACCTGAGTTTCTGGCTGGGACCTTGAAGAACCATTGCAATGTCATTGGCTCCGCTTGGATCAGGTGAAACACTACTGAGAGCTTTCTGCTTTTGACCCCTCAGTATATGTTAAAGCTACATCATGAGGAAAAAAAAAAAAAAAAGCTTTATTCTTGCAACCCATGTGGGGTGGCCTTCCCAGTAGAGCAAATGAAACTTGATTTCAAGATAAAATCGCTCTTTGAGCCATTATACGTGTGCAGAAAGTTTTCATCTTTTGGTTTCAATTTTACAGTTGTTCCATTTGTTTAAAAAGAAGCTGAAAATGTTTACTGACATGAATCAAACTTATCTTGGGCCTTTTCAAGTACCACAAATATTCCATTTCAGACACTCTTTGAAACATTTTCCTTTTTCCTGACAACTTTTTAGGCTCACATGAAGTTTCCTCAATAAAAAGAAAAGGTGTTTTCTTATCAGCTGCCTGGCATGGTGCGATGTTCACATTACATAGCAAGATGGACACTCTACATTTTATGCAAGCTCTCAAAACTGATAGTGGAGCATCAGACTTGGGGCTGAAGGACTGGCAGTCACGGGGCACTCTTTTCGCCCTGCTCAGTGACAAGGACACATATATATGAGTTTCGCTTCCCTTCCCCAAAAGAAAAATTTACTCTGCCTTGCTGCTCAGGTCTTCTTTTCTCAATGTTATACTGAATAACTCAGTAACAGAGGAACCAGGGCTGGATGGGCTACATGTTTAGGCTGCCTTTCCTTTCAGTAATTCAAAGAAATGAGTCTGTTCTAATAAGGGGGATTGCATTCCTCTCTCTTTCAGTAGTTCCCAAAGCCCATTTCCTCTTTCACCCCATTCCTCTTCCCAAAGCACTTCACCAGCCAGTGCCCCACTTGCACAGCGCCTCTGTCAGCTCACTCGAGATGGAGGAGCATCGCTGGCCATGCTCTGCGTGCCACTGATGGGCCAGTTCAGCCTATCTGCTTTCCTTCACGAGTACTCCTCCTCCTCATAAAGCCCTACCCAAGACCAGAGAGCTCTGCGGTCCTCTCTAGGTCATCCTCTAGCACATGGAGGTCTATTTTTCACAGGGTGGTGGGCGTTTGAGGGGGTGGAAACGACCGTAAGCTTTTTCTAGTTTCCCGTTCCTCCAGTCACTTATCTCCAGATTCTAGCTGGCAGGATGGGAGCAAGGGAGCCAGTGACACAGGAAAATACTTGAGCACCTACGAGAAGAAAGCCTGGAGCTGTTTTTGGAAGAGGAGAGGCATGGAAAACATGAGTGAAAACAGAGTAAAACCAGGAGAGAAAAGGAAGGTTACCTCCCTTCTTGACTACCGAATCTCCGCGAGTTGATGAAGAACAACAACGAACGTGCACAGAGAGGGAGGAAATGGGCAGCTGCCTCCAACCGCAGAGGAAAGGGAGGGTTTGTGGAGCATTTCCCGGTGAAGGGGAATGAAGGAGCCCTGTTTTTTCAGCCCTGTGGCGGGCCATGGTATGCCTGGTCCTGACCAAGCAACTGGAAAACGCTTGCATGGAAGCAATGAAAGTTTTCAGAGGTACAGCTTGTGTTTTAAATAGCCTGTTGTGGGGCTAAGAATAAAGACTACGGGGCCTTCTGCTAAATTTATGGGACTAATACCCCAGGTGCAGACAAGCTGCAGCGGAAATGGGGTGAATCTGAAAAAACAATTAAGAGGGGAAATGGGCTGTTCTTTCCTTCGTTAGGGAAGGACCAGGGAGGCTTTACAGAGAAAGCAGTAGTTAATATGGAAAACAGTTAAAACCCAGCCACCCTCTGTTCCTGGAAATCAGTGCAGTATAAGGATCCTCGGTAGCAACATGAGTTTCATATGGGGCCTGTGCACTGCCTCAGTTTTCTGGAGGAGTTCAAACCAGCCCCCAAGTGTTATTTTAACACAGTTTCTTGTGTGTAAATATTTATAAAATGCTTGGTTCAAATACCCCTTTAAAAATAATAAAATAAAATAACCTTCCAAACCCCACCACCTCTTATTGCCTCTTTAGCAAAATATTTTCTTAACCTTTGCTATCTTCAGCCCTGGGGCTTTTGCTAGCTGAGCAAACCTCTCTCCTCTCTGTACCCCAGCCTGCCTGTTCTCCTGCAGGGCATCAAACTGCTTTCTTAATGGTTAATGAAGTGACACAGGACTGTAGGAATGTCCAAACTTGGAGGCAGAAGGAGGCAGAGGGAACAAAAGAAGCTTTTCAAATTCATTGAGCTATCACAAGCACTTGGTTTTCATCCAATGAATTGATCCTGTTCATCAGTGAGAACAGGAGAAAGTTCACAGAGCAAAATAGCTTACTGACAAGCAGCAGTTTTGCTTTTGACAGCCGATCAGCTTTTGACAACTAATCATCGAGGCTGCGCTATGTCCTCGTTCACTTCTCTCCCCATCAGCCACGATCAGCAAACTCTTTTCTGCATCCTTAGATTTAGGCTAATCAATGAAGTTAAATTCAGGTGCATGCCCTTTCAGGATCAGCAGTATAGGCCACAGTTTTGGCCCTCCATACTCAGAACAACCCTTGACATCCAAACCTTTGCCATCTGCTTTAAAGTCAGCTTCAACCACTCTGAGCATGACCAGGGTCCATCCATAGCCCCCCCAAAGCCATCAAACTGAGCTCATTTCTCTGGCACTAAGACATATCCCAGGACTTTAGCGCACCCCGTAAAGGAGTGTCCTACTAGGAAACAGTCTGCAGATGGTGTCTCTGCTTCCAGAGACTGCTTTTGCTTCCACTTCAGGCTGTTTCAGAGAGCGAAATGGAGGAGCAGAAGAGACAATAAATATGAAATGTGAAATTGCCTGAGGCCACAACAGGCAGCTGAAGTCAGAGCCATCCACCAAAGGAGAGGCTTGGCAGGTGAGGAGGGAGAACCTCGGATGGAAGGCCGTCATTAGAGCGTCCCAGGAGCTGGGCTTATAATTTACAGCATATACAATCAGCACAGACCTAGCTGCCCTGTGCAACTCCCCTTTGGAGGCACTGGCTGTCCTCTTCACTGCAGAATCCTAAGCGGGGATCTTTTCCTTTTTTCTCCTGTCTGGTTACCATCCTTGACCTAGTTTGTCCAGTTTGGCAAATCCCTGCTTCTTCCCAAACTGACCCTAAGCTCATCCAGGGCAGCAGGGCTACAGCCTGTGGCCAGTAAGACTCAACACTTGGAACTGAATCAGCCCATTTGTTAAGTCCTCCTGTAAGTTGGGATAACATAACTCATTTTGCGTCCACAGTATTTGGCTCCTTTTGTTCCTAAAAAATCATCTGGTTAGCAAATCCCACGACAGAGCTGTCAGTCTGCCCCCAGCCATCTCTGCTGCGGCACATGAATGGGGACAGACTCATTTTGAAGTATTCCTGGGGTAAGTGTGACCTACTTTTACGGCTGCAGTAGTGTTCATTATGAATTCCTAATGATCTCATTGTTCCATTAAATGAAGGTTGCCACCTGTCCCGAAGACTTCAGATCATGCTGGGATTAACATATCTGCTGACCCATTTCTCCCTTTTGTAGGGCACAACCCCAAGATCAATAGGTTTTTCAGACTATCTAGGGCTGATCTTCCATTAGAGTTAATAGATGCCATGAACCAATTCACTCATTTGCAATCATATAGGGTCTGATTAGGAAGGGGTGCTGAGCAACCAGCCACAGCCAGGCTTCTTCTGGGGTTGGGGATCTCGGAAAATCCTGCCCATCCGATTTTGACATAAGATTCCTCCCATCTCAATCCCATTAGGAAAGAGTTCAAACACTATGAATAATTTACCATGGCAAAAAAAAAAAAAAAAAAAAAACGGGAAGGGAATTGCTGAGGTTGCATTTAGGGCAAATGAAATGCTTCCAATTTAAAAGAGACACTATAAGAGATTCTATTAAGGGCCTGAAGGCTGCCTGCATTTCTGCTCTGGCTCGTTATACTTCCTGCAGTATTACAGTAACAAAAATACCCAGGTTGGCATCCACCAGCCCATTCTGGCTTACAAAGCCCCAGTAAAATTCACATGGGCATTTGGTTCAGCCGGAGCGGTGAAGGGATGAGACAACCTTGACATTACTAAGATGAAAAATGAAGTTCAGAGCCAATTCCCATACAGAGGTACATCTGTGATGAGCAGAAACACCTGCTATCTGTTTAGCCCGGGGGCAAAACCAGGGGCCCCTACACGGTGCTAATTTTCCCATGTTTTGTGCCTCTCCCCTTGCTGTCACCAAAGGGAAGGCCATTTCCTATCTGCAACAGAAAACTCTGACACTGAGAGTGCCTTTTCAGTTAATCCCAGCCTAGTGCAGGCATAGGAGAGACGTTTGCGAAGGAAGGCAAGCGGTAGATACGACAGCCCTGTAGCACACGCAGGAAGCGCGGTTGGTAAAGTCACTAGTGCACTGCTGAGGGCTGCAGAGGACGGAGCCAGTCACTACATGCCACAGCAGGCTGTCTTAGCACCTTTCCCCAGTGCAGGGAGCCCAGCTGGGCTGGCAGCTCACGTGCGGGCAGCCCCCTGCTTTGCTGAGCTCTCCCAAGGACAGATCCCAGCGGCTGAGAGCCCTGGAGACGGCAGGTTAGAAGCACAAGCTGTACGGCACGAGGAATGAAACAAATAAAGAGAGAGGAATAAATTCCCATGGACAGGCTCAGCGAACGCGCTGCAGCCAAATGACCTCAAGTGCACCGCTTTCTTCTCTTGCTGGAGGAAGGCAGAAGTACAGCTGCATTTTTCATAAATAGGAACACCCTAGCTTGATGTTTTTTAAAGCTGTCTAGACAGTAGAGCGAGACCTTATTTCAAGGCACATAATCACTTTCCCATTTTTCTTTGCAGCAGAGGACATTTTCCAAGATTAGATAGAAGCTGGTGGAGCAACATGTTATTAACCTTGGGTGTGCCTCCCTGCTTTAGGCTCTCTGCGTCCAAGCTGGAGGTGCCTTTCTGTCTGATCACGTCTACCCTTCATTCATGCCTTCCCCCTTGACAGCAAAGCTTCTTCTTTCATTAGCTGGCAAAGGTTAGATAAAATTATGCACGGGTTGCAGACAACTTGGAGCACAGAGGGTGGCGTGGAAGAACGCTGGCTGCCCTTAACAAAAGGCAAATATTATTTTGTGCTTTCCAACATGGCACGGATTGCTCCACCTTGAAAACGCTGAACTTTTCCCAGGCGCACAGTGGTTGCCTCACAATAGCTTTAGAGGAAAAGAAAGACTTTGTGCTGACCTCCGCAAAGTCAGCGGGCCATTGGAAGAAGGTGCTAGAAGCTGTTCAAGGTGAGCGATTGCAAAGGGCCGGGTTGGCTCCAGATCACGAGCAGCGCTGGGGAAGGACGCTCTCATCAGAGACGCGTCCCTCCGACGCACCTTGCCTCGCGTGACTTGTGGCCTCCAGGGCTGATGGTCCCCCGGCATTTCTTACCACGTTTTGCCAGGCCTTTTACTTTTCACTGTTAAGGCCCGCTCCCATGGAGCGGAGAAGACAAATGAAGGACCAATGCGCCATTTTACTGTGGCAACAGCTCATCCCCACTGCCTGGGGACAGCACCCACCGTGGAGACGTTGCATCAGGCACTTTTGCTGCTGAGGAAATTCCTGCAGCACCAAGGACGAGGCTGTCCGAGCGTGAACGGCATGACACGGGTGCGCAATGAGCATCCTGCCGCGACGTTGTCCCATGGCCCCGAGCCTCCTAGAGCAGGCTGCCGCGCTGTGACCTATTGCCCAGGTTATCCGGAGGGAAGAGCTCGCCTTGTTACATCGAATTAACTCAGCAAAAGCTGAAGACAAATAGACTGTCGCAAACGAGGCTAGTGCAGCGTAGAGAGCCGCGATAAGAGGCTTGCTAGGCTGCCAGGAAAGCCGCGGGTTGATAGGACAGTAAGTTAGCATCTTCTGGAAAGGCGGGGAAGTGTTTACAGCTGAAGTGACAGGCGCACTCACCTGCCTGGTGTTACCGGACTGATGCTGACCCTCTGCCTGAACACTGTTTATGTAAGGTCGCTTGGCTGGAGCAAAACACGCAGGCTGGGCTTTTCCACCAGCACTGCCTTCCTCCCCAGCTCTCCACTGCCCACCGCGGTCGCCAGCAGCGCTCTGGCAAAGCTTCGTTTGCCAGCCGAGCCCAGGGTGACCATCAACATATCCATCAGCTCCCCTAAACAGGAGAACTGCAGCCCTGCTCCCCCTGCTATTCTCCAAGCTGTACGTTTTCCATTTTCTTTCCTACTCCCTATCTCAGAAATGTGACCCCAGAAAACCTGGTGAACAGCAATGCTTTAAAAAAGTATCATCCCAGTACAGCATCGCCACGTCTCCGAGTAGCTGTTAAAATAATTAGCCGTGCACAGTAGCAAGCAGAAGCATCGCTCTCGCTTTTTTGCTTGCTTAGCGTTTTGCTTTAGAGGATGCAGAACCTGACTTTGGGAATAATTGCTGCTCTACATCATCCGGTATTTCTCTGCTCCCTAAAGGAGGCGGTTTAAACCATCCAGGGGAACTGCCTTTCCTTATACAAATTCTCTACTGCTAAATAGAAAGTGAATACATGAGCTGCCTGATGCTAATGCTTTACTTCACAATTTACACATCAAGCGCTTTAATGAATTGTTTTCATTACCATTCTCTCGACAATGAATAAGCTTAAAAGTAACGGACTTGTAATTAATTAAACTTTAATTACAATAATTTGTCATTTTATTATTTGCAATTATTACCTTGAAGGTAATAAAAATTGCAGGATATCACAACTGAATACAAATCCCTAATCAGAAGTAATCAGCTCCCATCATAACCTTGAACAAGGGTGATTTTATTAATGTATGTCCCCTGGAGCCTGAGCCCCTGCCTTCCCCAGAGCTGCTGCAGACACGGCAATGCAGGCAGTGGCTGCGGCAACCTTAGCCCAGGCCTGGGGCTGCCCAGCTCCTCTATGCTCCCCTGCTTAAGGGCACATTGATTTACAAAAGTAGTTATCCTCCATAATCCTTATTTAATTATTAGGTATAGTTTCTTCCACCTCCTTTGGGTAAGTTTTCCATCCATATCAAGTTTACGGATCTGCAGTTGAACATTAGAAGACAAGGTAGAGATCTAAATTCAATTCAAACAATTGTTTTGAGTAATATAAGCGGGCATTCCTAAACCACCCAAGCATTACACCTCTGACTTGGTGACACTCACAGGAGAGGCTCCTTTGCTCTGAAAAATAAAGTAGAAAAGGGCAAGGGTTAAATTTTATCTGTGCTTGCTGCTGCTGTCCCCATGACTATTTCCAGGGCTCTCGATATCCATGTTCACATGCAGTTAATCCGCCCCACTTGAGGGAACAAGATATGCGTTTCCTTGCCCTTGCATCTTGATAGGCTCCATTCAGACTCATGACTCCACAGCGTATTTCCTTTGGCTTGGCCCTATGTCTTAAAAAAACATGTTTTAGAACAGTTTTCCACAGGCCAGTCTCAAGACATCTTCAAAAGGCATGAGAATGGCATCCACAGTGGCAATTAGGCCGTAATTAAGCAGAGATTTTCCAAGGGAATACCCTCAAGGGGCTATTTTTGCAATGTAGGAGGGGTCTTCAGGTTGCCTTGTCCCATCGTGCTAAATTTATCCTTTTGCACCATTCTTGGCCAATCTCCTTCCACAGAAGGAGCCATCAGTCAGCTTTGTTCTTTGAAGTCCATAAAGTTAATTGGTCGGGAAGGAATAACTCCATTTTTAGCTTCGTTTCCTAGGGAAACTGTATGTGCATTTGTCTGTCCTCCCTTAATTACTTGTGAATGTCTCAGCCAACTTCATGCAAATCTGACAGAAGGGGAGAGGGCTCATAGCCACAATGTGCCCACAAGTTACGTGAGAGCCAGACAGCCAGGAAGAGGAGAGAGAAACCCAGTAAATGACCCCAAATCATGAGACGAACTTCACTTGTCCCACTGCTTCTGGGGTGACCTGCCATAACCAGAGCCCCGTGGGCAGTGCGGCTACATCTCCCTGTGCAAGGAGCTTCCTCCTTGCTCTGGCACTGCACTGAAGGGCTCAAGCTGAGTCACACCACCCACCCCGAGTTTTGTGTCACAGACTAAAAGGCTATTTTATGCATTAAACTGAGACTAGAAAACCTAATACCTCCCTGACTCCCGTTCCCCACAGGCAGGGCAGCTGCCGGCGTGCAAGGAGCCAGCGTGTAGGCTCAGCTCCCTGCAACATTGTGAGGGGCTGCACGTGGAGAGACCCCAAGCAGACCACGAGCCTCTCTGAGCCTTCATATTTCAAATGCAACATGCTTCTGCTGCTTCTGGTTGGGAACTCAGCCACCACTTCATAAATCAACACTCTGCTATCATGTTTGTTCTGCAACCAGACAGTTTGATGTGAAACAATACAGTCCTGGAGGCGTCAGCTTCCTTGGGTTATCTCAGTGGAAGACTAACATCAGAGACTCACTTTATCCACTGAGACAGTTGCGCTTTCAAGTTACATGCCTCAAACTGAAATTCCCTTGCTCAAAGCCTTGAGAGCTCTAAACAGTCCCCATTTTTAAGCTATGATACAAGAGCATTTTCAGCAGGCTTAAGACCACTTATTTCTAAGCACCTCAGTCTTAGAGAGGTTTGCAGATATGTTCAACCTCAGGCATGCAGTCATTCAAAGGACCTAGTCTTGAGCTGAGAGTTAAATGCATCTATAAAACCTCCTGTGGGATCAGGGCCTGAAGTTAGGTGAACTGTAGAGAACAAAAAAGACCATAGGCCTAGGATATGTGCATTTCTTGTAAACATGTTTGCAAAAACACTTAGCGAATGAATGCTAATTGTTGTGTATAAAGCCCACCCTCTTCACCGGAGAAAGAAGAAATACCCTAAGGTAGACGTTGCCAAATTTTCCTTTGACAGACAAATAAAATGCAGGTGATCTCATCTACATTGATCAGCAGTGACCAAGTTAGAAAATAAAAAGGAAATTACTTCATTTTAAATGCCTCCTAATTGATGTTCAGCGATAAAAAAGCTACATTCAACAGTTTAAAAAAAAAAAAATATATGTGATGAGCACACAAACGCCAGAATAAGTTCAATACGACTGGAGCTGTCAGGAGGGCTGTCAAGAGGGTACAACTGCAAACCTTTAAAACAATTTAAGTGCAAGACAATTATGCTGCTAACAAACATTTACATGAAAAAGGCTGCAGGCCTCCGCTTTTGTTGCTTTTCCAGGGGAAGGCTGGCGGAGACCAGCGTATTTTACACATGCTGCAGCTGCTTGGGTAGCAGAAATAGATAAAACATGACAAATTAACACAGCATACGCCAAACAAAAAAAGCGACCTTCGAACTTGCAAGAACTCCTGGCCTGAGCTGACTTCAGAGCAGTCTCCTGGCTTCCTGAGTGGCCCCAGTCGCTCATCCAGCCCACTGGACTGACAGTGCTGGGGAACGGACGGGCAGGTCAAGGCAGGCAGCACCGAACTGTGAGTGAGCCCCAGCCTCCGGCCACAAGCCCAGAGCAACCCAGGGCTGCCTTTCCTAGCACTCCCTGAGCTGTGCGTTTATGACATTACCAAACCTTGGGCAAGTTTGATCAGTTCCCCTAAGGAGATTGTGGCTGTTTTCTACTTCGCCCTTGTTTTTGTGATATTAAGACATCTCAGAGGCCGTTGCTGCCAAGAGTTGGGTTTCTCCTGGTGTGAAAGGCAACAGCTACTCTGCCTGAGAGGCCAGGATCAGGGACAGATTTCAGCGTTATCCTACCCGGGGCCAAAAGCACAACAAGCCTCAGAAACAAGGAGCATCTCTTGAGATTCAGGGATTATCCAGATGATTCAGAAAACCACACTCCAGAAATGGCTTTACTCGAGCAATTTTGCAGTTGTTTCAGGCATGTTTCTGCAGAGCAAAATAATTATACTGTATAAAAACAGTCCAAAACAATCACCCTAAGCCAACGTGCATGGAAGAACCTCTAACACAAAGGTAGATTCGCTGAAGTTCAGTGCAAGGAGTCATTTCAAGGAGAGTTCAGGCATATGCAACTTTACTGCTGAACTTGATTTGACCTACTGACTACACAGGCTGACAGACTGTCAAACTAGCCTGGACTGAGAGCGAACATCCCTCGGGCTTTTCTTCTCTCCTTGAGCCTCGCTATGAGCTCATCTCATTTTTTAAAGCATTCCTCTGGAAAGGTGATTTCTGCCTATCTTTTGCCTAGCCCAGCAACACCTCTTCAAATATTTTTAGGTGGGAGGTAAACCTCTTCCTCCCTCATTTTTCGAGGGCTTTCTGTGCCTGTGAAATATTAGTTAATCCATTGTTAATGCCATAAACTTGGTTCTTATGGTGGAATAAACAGGAACCGGAGTGGCTTGACAGCACTACCGCTTTTTTCACTCCTGATTTAGACCTTCATAAATGACTTTGTCAACATTATGTCTTCTAATGCCACAATAGTAATTGTTTGCAGCATAGATTGATGAGACTGTATTAAAGCCACTTGGCAACAATAAAGTTTGACTTCGTGCATTCAACGCTCTGTTGAACAGCAACATGGAAGCTTCAGCAAAAAGGGCCTCACTTGCCCTCTGCCCATAGCTGGCCACCGGTGCTTCTGCGAGCGAGCATCTCTGTGGCTAAGTGCACGGTGCCCTGGAAGCACCATCCAAGGGTGCCCTGGAAAATGGAAACTGTCCCCCTTCCTGGAAATAGCAAGACAAACCCACTCCTTCAAACACTCTTCTTTAGACTGAAAGACCCATCAAGTTCCTTAAAAAAGGAACAAACAGGATATTCTTTACATGCCACTAAAATAGATTCCAAATCCTCACTGGGTTGCCACCAAGGTAAACAAAACACAGAATATGTGAGAAACCACTGTTTCATCAAATAACTCAAAATCTTAAGTCATATAGTCTAAGCTTTCCTTGTTTTGCCCTTCATTGCTTTAATGAAAACTTGAATGAACTTTGTGGCAGTTCTAAGCTGGAGCTCCAGCTACATGTTTGACTCTCACTTTGAATGTGAAGATGTCAAAATTTGGAGACTCCAGCATTGGATCAGGAGTCAGATGTGTCCAAGAAAGGCACCAAAACTACAAGGTCTTCTTTTTTTTTTTTTTTTTTTAACAGCAAGTTTCATTACCTTTAAGGACAAATTTCCTTTTTGCTCTAAAATATCTTCACTACATATCTCTTTCAGTTTTCGGATAGTAAAAGCTAAAAAGAGAAGCTAAAAGCAAGTAACTGTTTACCAGCATTTTCCATACTGGGAACGTACAAATGGGAGGGATCGCATGGCTCATGTGTAGAGGGAGGTGACATCCTGGATGCAGAGCCTGGCAAGGTCTGGGGAACATCTCCTCCACATGTCCCGTTATGTCTCTCAGCACTAAACACTCCCACTGCATGGCGGTCACGCTGTGAGGTCTGGACAGGTTGATGCAAGGAGGACTCCACTGAGGGTTACGAAATACAGAGAAACTCCATTCAGCTCAGGAGGAATACCGGGAGGAAAATATCATATATACTTGCCCTGATTTTATAGTCATCGACATAGCAGATATCTATTTCTGGCCGCTCTTAGAGACAGGATCCCTGGCTAGATGTGCCTTGGTCTGACCCAGAACAGTTGTTTTGTAGGTTGAGGCTTTAAAAGTGACGGCAACCCTTCACAGTCCTATCTAGCGCAAGTCCTACCAATGTCAGCAGGAACAGCGTAAACTGAGGCTGGGGGTTATTGAGAGCCCTTCGCTCCCCTGACTAGTGTCACCAAAATCCCATACGGACTTTCTTCTGTCTTTCTTTTGAAGTCTTGTTCACCAAGTCTGCACGAGATTTTACTTTCTTTCCATAGGGAAATTCAGAGACCCGCACCAATTCCCTCATGCCATCCTGGCAGAGGGATAGCGGTGAATGAACGAGCTAGATTCCTCCTGTCAAGCATGCCAAAAGAAGCACTGGAAGTATTAATATTCTGAAGGAAGGATAATTACAGAAGCTCAGCTTGCACACAGTGGTCCCACCAGTCAACACAAGATAAGCACTCTCGGGAGTATAAATTATTACAGATAATAAGGCAGAAATTCCCCTTAAACAGCTTTGTACATATGTTCCCAAGATTGACTCCAGAGACGCTTGTCATCAGATGTCAAACAAGAAGCTACAAAAATGATGGCAAATTAATTTCCTGTATTTTTTCTTGTAAGCAAATGACATGCTCTCCTTTGTTTAGGTTAACTGAATGATTTCAGATCCTCACAAGACACAGCTACATGACGGGACCAGGACCAATGCCTGATCACTAATGCTCAGTCACCCAACTGCTGTTCTTCCTAGAGCTAGCCCACTCCGTCCTGTCTGGAGTAACGTAGGCTGGTTTTTAGCTTTAGAAATAAGATAAATTACAGACGCCAATTACTAGAGTTTTTGTTGTGACTCTCTCTTTTACAAGCCATGTATAAACAGGAAACCATGGCCACATGGCAGGCAACTGACTAAATCCTGGCAAATACTGATAAAAATCAGGTCATATTGACATCCTTTGTTTATTCATTGCTTTGTTAACGCTGTTTATCCTTTATAGTTTAGATAGTGTCTTGGCCGCATATTTGGAAAAAACTCCCACTTTGCCATCCATCTACCGCCCATCCGCCCTCCAAGAACCGCATCACTGCGAACCTCTTATTTCTAACCAGCACCAGGAGCAGCTGCTCCAAACAGAGATGCCAGGAGATGCATGCCATAGGGGTACACACTCACTTATTCCACTCTTCCAGGAAGGCTTCTCCCTGATTCCCAGGAGCGTGCTGCCAGCTTTCACCTCAACACACAAGCTTCTCTCTTACTCAGGAGTCAAACCTATTTTAAGTGAGGAATCTGCTGAAATTCAGCACCCAGCAAGAGAACGCCACAGCCTCCTTGTGTATTGCACAGCAAAGAATAGCCTATGTTTGCCTGGCGGCTGTTTATCACTACCTGGTAGTTTATCCCAAGCCTGAATTCATTTTAGTACAATGAGGAGTTTATGCACATTATAAATTTCTTTTCCAGTGTTATTAACCCCCACAACATCTGCACTATTGCAAACGTGCTCTGATTTATTTGCAATGTTCTGCATTTTACAACAGCAGTTCATCTGTTGCTAATGCTTTTCTCCCCAATCCAGATATGCCAGAAACATCAAGGTAGTGTTCCCACCATCAGCTCCAGGTCACCAAAAATAGATGACACAAAAAGAGCTGTAAATTCCTGTACTCATTTTTTAGGTATTTCTTTACCTTGCTAGGTCCACAGCAGGTCACAGGCCTCTGCTAGCTGCTCACTCTTTCACATACCTTTTGACTATACAGGAGGAAGACCCTTGCAAAAGCCAAACCACTTGAGCTACTCAGCTGAGAGGAGGAAAAAGACTGCAGGTGTAAACTGTAAACTATCATTAATTCCACCCCAATCAACAGGGCCATGACAGATGTTACTAGCTAAAGAGCTGCTCCTCCGCCCCCAGATTTCTTCTGTATTGCATTAGCTCTTGTGCTTTGCAATCTAATCCGATTCATTTTTAAGCACTGCCTCTATCAAGGGAGTTCCTATTAGCCACACAGCATGCAGAGTTTAACCTTTACTGTGGGTTAGCTCTGCTCTGAAATCTCTCAGCAAATCTGTTCCTCTTCTCTGCCTTTGGCATGAGTTGACGAGGTTCAGCCCTGGGGATGTGCCCACCTGGATGCTTCGCAGCTGGGCAACACGCTAGGTGTGTCTACATCTAGTTATTGCTCGGGGAGTCACAGAGCCCAGCCCAAGGCAGAGAGCTTGGGACTAAGCCACTCAAAGCCTCAGGGCTGGAGGGAGGGAGGGATGGAGGAAGAGAATGGAGGTTGGGGGATTTTTAACCAGCCAATGTCCTACTAAAATTAGCCAGCTTGATCTATGGGGTGGTGCAGAGAACAGGCTTCATTTAAAGGAAACACTGTCTAGAGAAGCCCCTATGTCCATCTCCCCATATTTAAGACAGAGGAAAGGGAGGGAAGCTAGCTGGGCACGGCAGGGTGCTGTGAATACCCTGCTGGGCTTTATGGTGGGTTTTTAAAAGATGAAGAGCCAGCCAAGTTTGGAAGCTGTGTGCAAAGACTTCTGACCTCAGACGTGCAAAAAGATAGAGGCCATCTCAGGCCTGAAGACTTAATAACCTGGGAAATACCCTACTGCTCCCTGCCAGCCCATTGCGCCCAGAGCTTGGTCTCCCACAGGCGATGGGAGATGCTGTTTTAGGAGGGTCCACGAGCCTGGCCTCCTTCTGCTGACCATTCCCTCGTTTTTCCAACAGTGCAGCGGCTTGGGCTTTTCCCTCTCTGCAGGCCACACCATGCCATCCCCTTTGCTCGAATTGTGCATTTCCCATTCACACAGGAAAAAAACTTATTATAACTCCGAGCTGACGTTGTTGGGGCAGGGTCTTCCCAGTTCTCATGGCCAACCACACACAGTTAAAAATACTGCAGCTGGTCAGAGCAGCCAGATGTTATCGCTGCACGTTTCCTCAGCTCCTTCAATAAGGGAAAACTCTGGCTTGAGATGCAGCCTTAAAAGGGACTGCTAAAGATACAGAGTGGATTTTGGTTTGTGTTCCTTCGAGCCTTACTGGCAAGATCAGCTCCACAGATGCTCAGCTATTCGCAGCCACATCTCAGCTGATCCACTGCAAACTGGGAAGCAGGGCTCAGCGAGGTCATTTCAAGCCTGCATCCCAAGCAGCCGGAGAAGTCAAGAAGGGCCATGCCACTGCATGGGGCAGGATTTTGTCATGTCCTTAATTTGCCTGTGGGATCCAAATGGAATTTTTTCCTATTTCTGTGCCAGGCAGGAAAAAACTTCTTTGTTGTTGTTTATACTGGAAGGGATTAAAGTTTTCAATATTTGTTATATTTAGATGTCTTTAGGACCCAGATGATTCAGGGAAACGTTGCACACGAGCCATGCTTTGTTTATCCTCATTCCGTTCCCTCGCTTTTATTATTCCAGTTTAGGTTCACTCTCCAGAGGACCCTGGGGATGACCAAGCATCGCTGAGCATCAGCGCAGCGTTCTCAGGGCCCGAGCGACTTCCCAACCCCGGCGACACAGCCCAAGATTTCTCAGGGAAACCGGGATCTCTTGGCAGCCACAACCAGTCCTGGAGCTCTGGCCATACTGACATATGCCACGCTCAAGCCTGGGCTACGCACACTCGTTTCCTAGCAAATCATTTGCTTCGATCTAGCTGACAACCTAATTGTTTGAACTTTGCATCCGATACAGTTTTCCAAAGCAAACACATGTTTTGTTGCACTCTTCCTTTACCCTCCCCTTGCTCGCAAAGCAGGACAGAGCTAGTGATATCTGATCTCTCTATTGAGGGCTGCGTCCTGGGTTCAAGCAATGTAATGGAAAAAAGCTGCTAACATTGGAGCTGCTCTGATTTATTCAGTAATAATCTCTCCTACAGGGAGTCTTTGACCTCCCCGCATAGGCTCCATTAAAACTGAGCCTGGTAGCTGGGTAGAGACAGGTGGTTATTTTGTTCGGATTACTCTTCTGTGGATAGGGGCAACAGGTACCGTCTGCACACTGTAATCTGCCATTTCTGCACATTGTCTTTGCACTAAATATAAAGGTGGCCATTAGGGCAGGGTTTTTTTAATTGGTTTTCTGAGTAAGATCTGGTCCAGAACCTGTCATTTGCTTGAGCTCAAACCCTGCGCACCGATCCTGGAAGCACTCACGTGTGTGTTTAATTTGAAGAGCACGGACTATTCGCTTGCTTAAAGCTGAGCTTGCACAGAACTGTTTAGAGAAGTAGGAGGAAAAAGCACTTTAACGCCAGCTAAACCTGACCTATATATTTTGGAGAAGGCAAACCAAGTAAAATATTTTTGGTGCTCGCATTTTTGTCCCAAAATCTCTCTGATGCTTAATTCACATTTTACTGGTTCATTGTCACCATCTATAGTACAAAAGAGAGTAGGCCACGGGGCTGGAGGGAGGTGGAGAAGGTACTCAACTTTTTTCCCCCCTTTTCAAACAAGACTGGAGAAAAGTTTTAGTTTTGTAAGTGATGGGCACTATTTCAAATGCATTCAATAGTCTCTTCTTGGAAGTCTCTTTTACCTTTAACATTTAAGGTAGTGTTATTGTAGGTTGAATGGGCTAACGTTGACCGTTTACAGAGAGAGGTACGTCTTTCATTAGCCCAAATGATGTCACTGGGGAAAATAACCAGATGAGCTTTCAAGCACAAAAGCCCTTCTAGAGGTCTTAGGTCTGAAGAAGGACTTGGTTGCCCAAAGTTCACCTGAGCTGTTGGGTTCCTCTCCCTCAAGCCTTACATTGGTCGCAGTAACTAAGTGGGTTTAGACTAGAGGAGAAGAGATTTTTCCTAGCAGTAATCACTTTTGACACACAAGCATGCTAGAAGGAGTCTCTGCGACAGTGGACGTGTCAAACTTTAAGACGTCTCCCCAGCGCCGGCGTTCCCTGACTTATTTCGTTTGTGCAAAAGCCCACCTCTGAGCAGGCAGGCGATTTTTAAGGTGTAGGGCTGGGTTTGCTCCCTTTTGATCTAGCTTGCATGAATTACCAGCTACAAAGTAAAGACAGAAAATTCGATTACAAGACAAACGATGTGCAGGAGATCTCTTAGGTGACCAAATATTTACTGCACCAGTAGAACTCCATTAGAAAGCTCCCACTTAAAAATACTTAAAGGTCTCAGGCTTTCTTCCCAGTTTTTTCTGTACAGGGTCAAAGTCTCCTCTAGGAAGGCCTGACAGAGCCACAGCTGCGCTTTCCTCCAGCCAAACTGCCAGGAGCATCCACTGGACGTGGACCAAGAGGCACAAAGAGGCTCCATTTTAAAGATGGACAAAAATCCCGCGTTTTCCCTGCACGCTGTTAGCAGGGATTCACAGGCAGGACCACACGCTTCTGCTCTGACCCTATCCCTCAAGGAAAGGGAGATCTCACAATCCTGACTAGGTTTTTATTTTCCTTTTCCCCCTCCCCCCAGTAAATAAATCAACATTAAGTAACTCTGAGTTGGGTAGAGCTTTGCTTCACCTTTCTTTCTGGGCTTGGCTAGAAGGGAGAGAAAATCAGCCCGTGCAAAAGAGGAACCAAAGTTGTGGCGTTTCCTGCCCTTTCCAGACTCGAGGGCTGATTTTCACGCGATGACTGGGCTGCAGAGCAGGTTGAGTCGCCGGGCTTCGCATGATGTATTACCCACATGGAGCCGAGCTGCCACTGATTTAGCTGTTTAGCCAGAGCTGCCCTGAAGCGACTGTCTCAGCGACTGAGCGAGTCGGCGGCCGGCAGCGGAGCTCTTTCTCCATGTGCGTGCCCACTGTTCCTGAGCCAGTTCAGCCTCACTTAA
The DNA here is from genome assembly GCF_040807025.1 of Struthio camelus. NCBI lineage: Eukaryota > Metazoa > Chordata > Aves > Struthioniformes > Struthionidae > Struthio > Struthio camelus. The sequence goes on along the minus strand of NC_090947.1, from coordinate 4,210,536 downwards.
GCCGCGGTGAAACATTTTTGTCCGACCGAGTTGCGGTGGGAACGGGGATGGGAGGACGCAAGCGCGGGCTGCTGCCGCCGTTCGCCACCGCTCCACTAACACTTGGTAACTCGCTAAGCATGTTTGCGCCTTTAGAGCCAAAGACGAGAAAAATATGGGCCGTTTTTCTTTTTCCGGCGGCTTCCATCCGACAGCTGGTCAGTCTCAGGCTCTTTCTGCTGGCTCCTTCCCCGCTTCCCTTCAGACGGGCCAGCGGCTCCTGGTGGGTGCATCCACCCAACGTAACTGCTCCCCCGTCCCTCTCAGAGGTGTCCAGACCTCCCAAGCAATCACTGGGCTCTATTTCCTTCAGGATAGGGTACTAATTCTCCTCCACACATCAAGATCCCAAAACCATGGCATCTAGCCTCCTGCAAATGGGCCCAGACCCCCACGGTTGGCTGGGCCCCTCCAAACCCGCCAGCAGAGAAGTCTGGCAAAGGCAGCCAAAACGCGCCGAGCCGAAAGCAACAACGCAGCCCCGGGAAGGGTGGCCTGCCCCGAGCCCGTCTAGCTCGCAGTCCAGCTCTGGAAAGCCGTGCAGGGAGGACGAGCTGCCCGGCAGCCCCGGTGAGCTCCCCATACCGCTGCTGCAGCCCCGAGAGACCGCCCAGCCCTCCTGGAGCTGGGCCAGAGCAGTTATTTCAGGAATGCTTCAAAGAGCTGCCAGCCAAATAAGTGCACTCAATCGGGAACGTAACGCTAGATGGTTTTAATTGGATGTTTTGCTCCTTCCATCACGGTTTCCTTTATCTTGCTGGCTTTGCCTTCGTGCTACACCTTGGCAGGCCAAGCACGTCCATGCCTTCACTGCCGTTTCTATATGGACCCGTATTTCCAGTGCCTCGGCCTGATTTAAGTGAGCTAAAGCACAGCCAAAGACAGACCGGGAGCCTTTACTGTGCAGGCGAGGAAACGCATAGCACAGAGCTAAGGAAAACCTTTTCTCCTTGACTTGACTGCAGATATGTGACCTCAGAGCTGAAGTCTTCAGAGCTCACAAATGCTTGGGAAAACGCAGGATTTGGGGGCCTAACTGAAACAGAAAACTAGGGGGAAAGACTACAGCAGAAAGCTAAATTCTTTGCTCTGAGCATCTGAGCTTGAAGCCAGGACGTGGGGTGCTAAAGCCAACAGGAGCGATGCTCTGAGGGAAAGGGCCATTGCGTTAAGGAAAGGTGACCACGTCATGGCAGCACCCGCGACTTTGCCGTTAGCGCATAGCTCCTAACGCAGCCAGGTGTGTCCCTGCTGGAGAACAGCAAATTAACTGAGAAGGTTTAAACAAGCACCTTCAGTTACTCAACGCAGGCCTAAGTTAATGTGAAGAGAAAGGACCTACTCCAGTCTTACTTAAATTGGGCTGTCACCACTTCGGCGCAGGGAAGAGGGGACACAGCCCCCAATTTGAGCTGTAACCTGGGAGGAGATACCACACAGGGCAACGTGCCCATGGGGGGATGAACACCCTAATCTCCCTCCTTCTGGACAGAAAATCTGTCCTGCTGTAGACCTTCAGCAGTTCACTCCTTCTAGGGTAGCTAAGACCTAACATCTTTAGCTAGAAGTTTCCTGTTGGATTTTATTTTCCCCTCAAAACGCTGCATTTCAAAGCAGTTCCTGCTGCCAGTGCCTCTCTTGCTAGAAAATCAAGCCCTGATGCCATTTAACAACCCCCTCCCATTTCTTGACATTAGCTAAAACTTCACTGCCAAATTAAGCAAACCCGCTGCCTACCATATGCTATTCCTCATCTTTTTCTCCTCTTTCCCCAGGCACTGCCACCACCAGCCCTCAAAGGGGCTGAGCACAAATAATTCAGCCTCTGCCACTTGGACTGTTTTTAATCAAAGGATCTGCTGGGCTTCTACCGTGTGGGACACCTCATTAACAACTTGTCACCTTCAGGAGGAAAAAAAAAAAAGAGGAAGAAGAAAAGGTCTGACGCGTTGCCTTGCTTAATGCCACACCGCGTTTTGCACAGGGGTCCGATCACGTGTTTCGTACGTGGGCCCTCCCGGGACGTGCCCTCCTGGGACAAGTTTTGGTGGGAACAAAACAACAACAACAACAAAGGATTGCTCGCCTGAAAGGGCTTAGAGATCAGCAGGAGCGTATTTGTCAGAAAGGAGGTGCCTATTGGAGATTAGAGCCTAATGAAATTTGTCTTTGTGTGTGTTGTCTGTTTCTCTTTTTTTGGGGCCTTTGTAAAAAGCCGGGCTTATTAAAATTCAGGGAGAACCCCACACAAAAGACACTTCTGAGGGTCCAAAGGCGCGCTTATTAATGCAGAGTTTTTGATTCAAATCGTACAGAGCATGCCAGTTTCAGGAGATTTTCGGTATTGTTTGGGGAGAAGAAAGCAAGCCTCACTGATCATTTTCTTTTTCCTGTTTTAATCACAGCAGCTGAAGCAAGCAGGTGCTGTAATTCAGAGTCCCTCTTAAAAGGGTAGGGGACAGAGGGGGAAAGGGAGGCTTGGAAGAAGGGAAACATCATGGGTGAAAACTCATCTGCATGATGGATTTTACCGTTGGGGCTCATTAAATTGTAGCACCGTGGTGTTCTGTTCACACTCCTAATTTCCTTCGTGACAGTGGCAAGTAACTCCTAAGGAAGCGTCGCACGGGCGCACAGCTAGAAGGCAAAGCCCTGTTTTACTGGCAATGGGTCATCGTGCCTAGCCAGCAACTACAACCAAGGCATCTGTTTTCCCACGTGTCCCCCCGACCATACCAAAGTGTTGGCATGGATGATAAAACCAAGCATTGTGGCAGAGAGAAGGGTTGAGATGTTGGTGTAGCGCATGACTGTGATTTCTTCCATTCGTTTCAAGGACACCCTGGGATCAAAACCCTGCTAGCAGCCAGCGTGCGTGAATGCCAGCTTGGCAGCACCCACAAAGCATTGCTGCCTGGGGATGTTTTATCTTCACAGGGTCCTAAGAACAGGACAATACGCTGGCGGCCCTACACACGTGGAGCTTTTGCGTGGCAGCCGTGCCCACCAAGACCGCAGCTACGACGGCAGCGGTGGCAGCCCACATGGGCTGGAACGGGCTTGGGGAAAAGGAGGAGAGCGCGCAGAGCTGCCCCTGTCCTGTGAGGAAGCGTGGGAGGCCTCGTTCACCTCCAGGCAAAGGTTTCATAGTCTCTCACACTTGGAAAAGCAAAGCTGGGGGTGGTTGGCCCAAGGGGGGGTGATCAGACAAACCTCCACCAAACCCTCTTTTGCAAGAGGGGATAGACTTGAAAATCCCCCCTCCCCCCCCCCCCCGCCCAGGAACTTTTCACACTGACTGTGACTCTCACCTCTAAGAGGAAAGACCCTATCTACACTCCAGCTGGGAAAATCGCCCCAGATCCTGCTAACAAGCGGTTTTAGTCATGACTGTAGCTAACATGACTTGTTTGTCACTGACAGCGGAGCCCTTGGGAGTGTTTACTCAAGAGCAACCGTAGGAGGTTTTATGAACTAGTTTTTGATAATTTATTTAACAACAGAGTCAGGTCCACCCAGCTGGCTTTTCTTCTCCGCACTCCAGCCAGAGTTGCATGTTTCCACCTGCTACGCTACGAAAACTATGAGAAAAATCTCATCTGTTTTCTCATGAAATTTTTCTTCTGAGCAAACATGGGAAACGGTCCCACGTGACCTCAGCTGGGAGAGGAACGTACAGAGGGTAAGCACCGAAAAGGGCACAACTGGAGGATGAAGCAACGAACACTGGGAGCAGAACAGCTCGGAGAGCCGGCAGAAAAGCCACCTGGAGAGGCCTGGCTACAAGATCCCTCATCACTAATTTTTCTCTTTGTGCTTGTTCTAAGCTAGTTGCAAGGAAAAACAGTGGTGCTGAGCATAAAATATCACCAGCTACCACTATCGCTAAATAATTCACGCTGACCGAATTATCAATGGACGGACAACACCTAGATGAATCCAGGTTATTAAATCAAATGGGGTGGGACTCTGTATCAGGAAAACACCCCTATTTAGGAGAGCAACTATGGACAATCTTCCCATCCATTGATCTCATACAGACGCTATTGCATCCTTAAAGTTATGCATCCACTTTACATACTGCTGTAAACTGAGGGGGTTTTATATATGTGTCTATGTCTTTTCCCAACTCAAGATAAAGTTTGTAGACTGCTGAAGTCCCAACAGGGATCAGGATGAGGGTAAAGGACTCGCAGGATTTCTTTTTAATTTCCAATAATGTTTTTTTTTTCTTGCGCTGAGGACCATCCAGATAAAACATGGTGAATAAATGAAATTAGAAATTCTAGAAGTCTAGAAACGTATACATACACACATATATCTATTCATATGCAAGACAGCAGTTCTCTGAGTTCCATGAAAATAGAGAGAAGCTCTTCTGTGTGGCTGCCCCCCTAAAAAAACATTTAACAGATTTTTAGCGGCTGAGCGGCTTGAGCCTATGGGCGCTGAGCATTTTTATGAAATAACTGATGGCTCTGTAAACGTGCAATGAGTTATAACAAATTCACCGCAAAAGTGTTACAGGACATCACCGGACCAGTTCTGGAGAATCGCAGAGAAAGCCACGGAGTCTGCTCAGCGCTAGCATCCTCAACAGACAAAAAACATTAAGATACAATAAATTTGCTAATTATATTCCCTCGGGCCCCTTATTTCTCCAGTCAGGCTTGTGCCAAAATCCACTCCACTCTTTCTGCCAAAGTATTTTGAAGGACAAATGGAGAAACTGGAAAGAGAGAAAGGTATCTCCTTGGGCCCTCGCCAGCGACAATACAGGGAGAGGAATAAGAAATATTTGATAAGGAGGAGAAAGGAAGAGAGGCGAGGGAAGGAGAGGGCAGTGCAGGCATGAGGCAGCGCAGACCTCAGCAAACCTGTTTGCCTGTTTGCTGACAGAGCCTGTAATTACCCGGTCATTACTGCCAGCTCGTCAAAACCTGCCACCAGCCCGTCCGATAACTCATGTCGGAGCTGACCCGGCGGGTACGAACGGCTACACCCTGACGTAAGCAGAAAGCTGCAGCCGTGCTAGAAATTGCTTAATAAGTGTGATCGTTTTTACCTTTCCCCGGAGGACATTTTAATGGAAATCAGATGGACGCCTCGGAGTCTGGGGATAAGAGTTCAGCTCGGAGAAGCAAGAGCTTCTTCCCCTGAGGCCGTCTACATCTCAAGACAGCAGCAAATCTTTATGTTTTTTGTGCTCTTCATATTGCAGCAGTGCTCAAGTGCCCTGCTCAAGCTGAGGCCCCAGTTTGCATCAAATTGCACAAGTGCGTCATAAGACACGTTCTCCAACAACTCAGGCTCTACGCAGGAAACACTTTGATGGAGCAACATTTACTGGCGTTTATATGATAACAGTGCAAAAAGCCCTAGGGGCTTTAAGCCCTCGTGGTGCCAGGTGCGGTAAAGGGGGGACCTCACTGGTAGACCCGCAGCCTCGTCGCTGCAGCTTTGCAACTGGGGCTGGTGAAGGAGCATTTCTGACTTGCTCTCCCACATGTAGAAGGAGGACCAGCTTCTTGGCAAAAGCATAGCACATTTTGGAGGATATCTTCCACCTCCAGGCTTTCAGAGATTAGCAGCTGTCCTGAAGGATCAATAAAAAAAAAATAGAGGTTTTAAAAATAGTGCATGATTTGCATTTGGCTTCTGGCACTGTTTGAAGGTCACGCTTTCTACTTTTTGTCCAGCACAGCAAATTCAGAGCCTATGCCCATATTAATAGGTTATCATAGAGCTCTGGACAAACTTGTGATATCGTGGCTGGTCCAAAACACCTTGTTCAGGCACTGCTAAGTCCCTCTCTCGCTCTCACAGCGGAAGGGCAAGGGTGCGGCTGGTAACATTGAAAATCAGCCAGCTTAAAATGGAGATGGAGAGGAACATATATATGCTTAATCACAAACCTGCAGGACTCATCGCCACCATAGAATTGATTTTAAGATTTTATCAATGTTCAAAAAAGGGATGGATATTTATGGTTGGAGCTCAGTCCTCCCAGTTAGGGAGTTTTTCCGAGCGGTTTTGGGAGGATCCGGTATACAGCTTCACGCTTCAAGGGAGGCATCAAGCTCCAGCTGTCAGAAGGCAGGAAGAAACTTGGTTTTCTAATTGCCTGCTTGGGGATTATTTCCACCTCCTCCTTGAATTTGCCAAGTGTGGGCTACAGGAAGCTGGACTAGATGGACCATGTCCACTTGATGCACCCAACCAGACGTGATTCTGGGTCACTTTCAGGACAACCCCCCCTGTCCCTGGCTCCAAACCACTCACACTATCCCAGCCAGCCCCACAGCCCACCAGATGGTGCTCTCGGTATTAACTATCCACCTATTCTGCTTCCACTGAAAAACTCCTGCACAGGTGGGATCTGCAGGTATGCCACTGAAGACAAACCGATTTTTGTGTTTCCTAAAGCTTTTCCTAGAGCAACAGCCAGATCTCGTTCAGTCCCCGGCATGGTCCAAAAATCTAACGGAAACACTTTCTCAGAGCACTTGGAGGTCACAGTGGCTTACAGTCACTAGCACACTCCACCTAGCTCAAACATATTTAAGAGCAAGGCCCTTTGGTTAAGCCACGATTGAATCAAAACGCTGAGTGAGAGGGGTGGGGCGGCAGCATAAGGCGGCGTTGAGGGTAAGCCCAGCCCTCAGGCTGCCGTATCACACGCCAATGGACTTGTGAGCTCACTGGAAACCTCTGGGGCAGCATTTCTCAAGGCCTCCTCCACAGGAGCCTCTTTTTGAGCTTTTCTTGTGTGACACCACACAGTCAAGAGAGCAGGCTGGGACTTGAACATCTCTGCTTGCTAGAGATACGAAACTTTTTCTGCTTGAGCTTTTCTGCTTTTTCTGCTTTTTCTGCTCTCATAAAAAGAGATTGTGCAGAGCAGCTGAGGCATCTCCATCACCCAAGGTGTTTAAGATCAACTTGTGCAGACATCCATCAGTTGTGAGTTGGAGGGATAGCCTCATGAACCCCTGAGATCCCTTTCAGCCTTAGTTTCTCCCTAATTTTCTAAAAATGGGTGAATTGCAGTCTGCTGCCCACAGAAGGCAGTGACAGAAAGCGGGGTGACCCTGCGTGGACCACAGCGATCACAGTTATATCAGGTCCAGGCAACCGATGTAATGTCTTAGAGCCAATCCTGAGGGTGTTTCTTCGGACCAGCAGGATACATTTCATGTGCCGTTAAATAAAACATAAAGTGTACCATACTGGCTCAGTTCCTAAAAAAAAAAAAAAGTGTATTTTCTTCCTCATTCATGAGACAGCAGCAGCAAAATCAAACCTCAAGCACAGAATGCTGGCTGCAGAGCAAACTGGCAGCAAAGCCTGCTGCTTTTGTTTTTTAAGAGTAATGTATTTTCTCCTTTTGATCGTTCAGAAGCCGGAAGAGTGAGAGTATTAAAGGTTGCCTGCGCGTGTACGCGGGAGCGCTCCAGCCATTTACGCTCATAATGAGTTCTGGTGCTTCTGAGCAGAGCACAGGTAATAACAGATCATAAAGTGGGTTTACCGCCCGAATTGCCAGTCTCAGAAGGTTACTAAAAGCTCGGTCAAATGAGCACGGTCAAATCTGCCTGCCTGTTTCAAAATCACCGCTTTCTTAACGGTTTCATGGCAACCTCTGTTTCTGCACTCATTGAAACTGGTGCAAATTGGGAGTGAGTGGAGCAACTGGCATAAAACTGGTGTAAGCGTGAGAAGGGTCTGGCCAAAACCACTTGAATTTCTCTGGAGCCTAACGCTACCATTTGTTTTCTTGGCCAGGTGCCATCTCGTCAACTCATTGACTCATTATAAAACTTCTCTTTTTTTACAAAAAAATGCTTAGAAAGCATCTCTACGTAGGGCCCAGTTAATCCGGCCTGAGGATCTGTTTTTCGAGCCGCCTTGCCTCATGGCCTGGAAAACGCAGCTCGGCTGATCCCTGCCAGCCTGTGGTCCCCCTTTCCAAGCGCTATGCCGTCACCCAAAGCTTGGGCATGGGAAGGTCTCGGCACAGGAGCCGGGAGCACCCTGGGGGGGGCCCCCTGTGGACCAGAGAGACCTACGGGCCAGATCGGTATACCCTGCACACACGCGCACGTCTGTCTCTCTGTCTCTCAAGCACCTCAGGTGGGCAGATTTCGTTACCGCAGCTCCAGGCGAGCACAGCTAACCTTCGCTTAACCTTAGACTTTGCTAATTGGAATTCAGTCCATTTGAATTTCAAATCGCTTGCCTGGCACTTGGGTCCCAGGCATTCGGGAGGAGCGCGGAGGGTCAAGAAGGGTAAAACGCTCCCCTCTGCAGGGCCAGAAGCTATTGCACAGATGGCCCCACCGCACATGCTTAGATGCTACTTGATTTCAGCAAAAACATCGGCTCTCCTGAGCGGGGGGAAGAGCACTGCACTGATCTGGAAGGGGTTGCAATGCCTGGCTCCTGGCATGGCTGTAGATGTTATGACTTGCTTCATCTAGGCAGAAGAGAGGGCAGAAACCCTCTCCCAAAAGAGAAATAACAACTGAGCCACCAGGAGGAACTAAGTTTCAAGGCTGGTGCAGGAAAAATCCTGAGGGATTTTCTGAGAGATTCCTTTTCTTCCTTGTTTCACGAGAAAAAGAAAGAGCTTTTTCCTTATCTGCACTGAGATTTTACGGTCTGAGGGATGGACTGAAAAACATCTTCCTTGCTCTTTCAGGAAAGACTAAATATCTTGCACAAAGGCAAGGAGACATCCTTCCTATAGCCATCCTCCCTATAATCTGCATTGCTGGCTCCCAGCAGAGATGTATAAATATTAAAGCTGCTGAGGTTATGACTTTGTCATAGTATTAATGCACTGCCAGTCCTTTGTGACCCTGAGAAAAACCTTTGTCTCACATTGATAAAGACATTTGATGGTGCCCAGTGACTTGGATCACTTTGGTAGCATCCCATACTCTTCCTGAGGCAGGACAGGGTGTGTCTTTTGTGCACTTTATTCAAGAACCATTTCACGTTTTGGACAAATAAAATCCATCTTGTGCACATGCATTTGCATTTATAGCCGAAAAGGGGGGAAAAAAAAAAAAAAAGCACTGATTTTCAATTGTTCAGTTAGCACTTTGATTTCTCTCCATTTTCCTTGCCTTTGTGGGAACATTGTGGGAACGCGCATTTGTGGGAATGTGTAATATGTTTTAATGTTTTCTGCAGTTGCTTCGTGGCTCCCTTTCTGAAGTCTTATGGACCACCATAGGCTGAGAAACATGGATGGAAGATCCAGAGAGACAGTCTCATGTCAATCCAGTGTCATCCCTTTGAAGTCCTTGGGGCTTCCACAGCAGCCAGAAGCAATTAGTGAGAGAATGGGATTGCAAGAACTGTGCTGGCTTGCAGTTAATGGGTCCCACTGACTACAAATAAAACCAAGCTGAGCCAATACTGAGCGCTGTTGAAACTACAACACCAAATGTCCAACCTATTTATCGAATTCGCTGACTTGGAGATGACTTTCTGCTGCAGGATTTGCACTGCTGACCTCACGCTGTTTTAGTTCCTGTGTCCAAATGCCAAAATGTACCATGTGTTCAGGTGCTGTGGCTGAACTAGCCACACTGTCTCTCCTAATCCACCTTCCCTTCAAATCAGGAGTGCCTGGAGGCTCCTTCAAAGACCAAGTGCAAGCAAAACCAGAAGTTACAAGCACAGTGAAGAATTACCGAGTGACTTCATGGAGCTTCTAGGTTTGCGGAGAACATCAGTACTGGATGATCAAAATAATCCTTCTTGCCTTTCAAAACCTATTGGTCTATCAAGAACTCCCTTTACCAGTAAGTGCTGATCTTCAGCTACAAGCACTGCTCCTTCCTTTTGTTTTATACAAGGGCTCCTGCAATATTGTTTAGTTCTGCTTGCCACTTTCTCCGCCTTCTGTAAAGGTGGTAAAATTAAAGACTCATATCTACGTCTTAACTAGGTGTTTAGCCAACTCTCTTGTGTCTTCCCCATAAATTAAGGCTCCCAGCAATTAGAGCTGTCACATTCCCAAAGACGCGGAGGAAAGAAGGGTAGGTCAGCTTCAGGTCCTTGACTTCATGAGCCTGGATAAATCTGTCCTCCCACAGGTGCCTTGACACCAGGTCTGTAGGGTGTCTAGAGGTGACTGTTTGGGGGATATGTTGGAACCAGTGCAGAGAATGAAATTCCAATTTGCAGCCCAAACAGATACAAGTACTCTCCTTGCTTTCTTCCTCTCTAGGCATGGCTTAAAGATACACATTCCTCTACCTCTATTTTCCTTCTGCCATCTTGCTTTTTTCCCCCTCTCCAGTTCTTCTTCCTCCCCCATTAGTTGTTAGCCAAGTTGCTACTTCCCACAGCAAAAACTGTCAGCATCACTGAGGGTATAAGGGACCTCGGGAGGTCTCTAGTCCAACCTCCTGCTCAAAGCAGGGCCAGCCTCAAAGCCGGATCAGAAATTTTGCAGGTATGCTTATCAACTTTCCTGCAAAGAAGGTGCACAGATGTGAGTGCAAACTGTGTTTGGGGCAAACCGCTAAAATTCCCAGAATAGTTTTCCATGATTAAATTCTAGTGTGTGCAAAATTATTTGACTTGCAGGAAAATTTTGATTTCAACAGAATTGGACAGCAAAATATCAGAAACATTTAGGTTTGAAGCCAAAAGTTTCATTTCAACTTTTGCACGTTGGTTATAGTCTAGGCTTTCCCTTTATTCTGATATCCATGTTTTATATTACCTTATACTGCATTTAAACTGAAAATATCTGAACAGACCATTTCAATAAGGTCGCTTCCATGTTTCTGAAACTAAATTTCATCAGAACTTCCACTCGGTGAAAAAGCTTGACTTTTCTTCGTGCTTTGGAACAAAAGCAAATTGAAAAAAATGTCAGAAAATTTCATTCTATGCAATGGGAATTCCATTTTCTGGATGGTTTTCACTGTTGTCAAGAAAAAGGCTGGCTAGCTGAGACAGCTCATGAAAGCTTTGAAAATTAATACAAAGACTCTGAGCTGGCAATGCATCTACCAGCCCTTGCATCTACTGCCAGTATCATGTGGATGAGATTTTTCAGGGTCCCCTCAAAGAATTGAATGTACAGCTCCCAAGACGACTGAGGTCTCTAGTTCTGCAAGGCTCCTTTTGAAGAGCCCTAGCTTTTCTTTCTGCTTTAGATAACCAGACTGGGCCTCTTGCTCATGGGAAGCATTGTTAATGTGTCACCTCCCACTAAGAGGAGGGAAGAGGGGGGGAAAAAGGCACATGAAAATATTAAAACAAGAAACCGGAATGTCTACAAACTGCTTGGAGAGTTCATTCTTAATTCTCATATCCCTATTTACTATCGAAAATGGCTATTTAGCTATTTATGGCGTTGTAAGCAATCACTCTCGGTTTCCGCTTCGCCTCAGATGGATAGCTGGCCCACATGTCTCATGCTGAACTTAAATAGGGAGGAGAAAAAAAAAAAGAAAAGGGGTGAGGAGCGAACAGACCTTTTTTGGACAGCCACATCTGGTCCCCATGTGTAAGCCCAGACTCACAAGAAGCCTGCTGACAGAGAAAAACTGCATGCTGTGGTTCTAGACAAGCTTCTACATATATATTATTTATACACACATATAAATGTATATATAAAATATATATGTGTGTACATATATAAATAGATAGACAGATATTGAGAAAGACAGAGCTTTCACATTTTTCCCTTCTGAACCATGCAGAGCCCACTTGGCCACATGCAGACTGTTGGGCAACCACGATTTATTGTAAAACAACGGTGCTATTTATGCTCTGATGCTAAAGGCTTGGAGGAAGCTACGGGAGAGGAGAGAAGAGAGGAACTCTGAATCTCCTCCAAGTTTGGAAGGGAAGGACCTGCGACAGAGAACAGAAGGCCAGATTGACGGGAGGATCTGCCATGTTTGAGAGGTTTATGGGAACTCTGCTGTGCTGGGGCTTTCCCAGACGCTGCAGGTCGTTCCTGCAGCAGACTCGTACGCAGCCGCACAGGCTGGTTCTGCAAGACTGCGTCCACAGAAGTCTTTCTAACACGCATCCCTCCACACGGCACATGCCCAGGGGGACAAGTGGGATGGGGAAAGCTTTGCCATCTTGCCAGATCCACCTTCCTTCGCTTTGCAAGTTGAAGAACAGACCCGAGTGCCATACTCCAACCTCTGAAATCCGCCCTGCTCTGTTCCCTTACAAGGGGGACATCTGCCATCACCTTGGTTTAGTGTTTTTCTGCATGTTCTCCTTTAACTCTAGACTCTCAATCCACTTGTAATATTCCCTGTTGTATCTCTTCCACCCATTTGCTTTTTGGCCATCTCGCTCTCCCTCATTCAGCTGGGAAAAGCCAGGCCACTAGCTCTGACTCTCTCTTAAGAGCGCATCCAGGCCACTTTAACACCGACAACCTTTTTCTTAAGACCAGAAGCCTCTTCTTTCTCCATCTCTATGGCAGCGTTCGCGTCTTCTTTCCTCAGCACACCAGGACCCTGATCTCGACTGCGACAGAACAAATAGTGCTGCTGGGATGTTATGGCTAATCAGCAGGACATCTTTAACCTATTATTAATTTGGACGGCAAGCAAAACAAACAGGAACAAAACCAACTTGTCTCCTCGCTCCAAACGCTCATCTCCCAAGGACCCACGCTCAATATGGTATTAACACAGCACGCTGTAAGTGTGCGAGCACTGCTGATGACCTGGTGCTCAGCTGAACCAGGGCCAACAGCCTCCTACTATGAAATCCCGATGAGAGGAGAGATTGTTTCTGGGATTGAAATATCCTTGGACAGGATAAACTGGAGCATGAAACGGGCATTTGAAGGAGTACTTTCACTTGGCATGAGCTTAGATTCGTACACTGCAAGGCCAAAAAGAATCCACATGTTTCTGTAAACTTCATTTTTTTTATGGCAGTCCTGGGGGGAGCGGGATAAAGCACTCATTTCCCTTTTCACTTTCACATTGGAGGTGGGTGTCTAACGTCCCTGCGCCTTTCTGAAAACCCCGTCCTAGGGGGACCTTCTGCACGGCCTCATCCAGTGACCCCTGCTGCAGCAGATTAATCTTCCCTGCCATGCAGATGCACACAGTGAAACCCAATAAACTGGCGCTGAGCTAGCAATTACACTTGGAAGAACACATCAAGCACCGAGCCAAGTAATCTCGGGTGATGAAGCAGCCTCCAACCTCCAGGGAAGCTGACTCGGGGGCGATGCACGCTCACGCTAGCAGAAAAGTTTCGTCTTATCTCGTAGCTCTCTGCTCACCGTGGCTTGGAGGAGGGGGCCACCAGGCTGCCAGTTCTCTCCGTGGACCCTCACCTCGGGCTCAGAGGAGAGCCACTATATTGGCCAATACGCTGGCGGCTAAACTAGTCTGCTCCAGGGCGAAAAGCATCGGCACAAGCTCATGTTTCCCCGCTGCCATACAACAAGGAGCACACCCGTAGATGAGGTGGAATATCGTGCAAAACTCCCCGCTTTTCCTTCCGCGGACAGTGATTGCGAGACTTTATTCCCCACTTTCACACTAGCTGGGATTTTTATGCTCCAACGGCTCCTTGAATCGTGCGGCAACATCTCGGGGCAGGAGCCCAGGAGAACTGGATCTGGGCTGCTGAGTTTCCAGAGGCCGTTTGAAGCAAGTCCAGCTACTTATTTCAACACAGCTATGTTTGTCCTACCTTTACGCGCATCGAAGGGCTGGCCTGCCTGCAAAGCATTTTCTGCATACTCAGGAACACTTTCACACTCCTTAGCTATTCAGCTACAGAAACTAGGCCAGGAATTCACATCAGCAAGGATGCACGCTTATCCGTCACCTGCTTTCGGGCGAACACTGCTCACGCTACTGCTTTATGCCCTCTCAGAGCAAAAGGGCCCGGGACTGACTTGCCTTTCTCTGCTGGAAGATTTTCACATCTTCTTGTGAAAAGCTGCTGCTACGAGGGCCCAATTTAAACCAGAAATCTGAATCCCTGTGTCTGGAAATCATATTCTTTTCTTTTCTTTTTTTTTTTTTTTAAAGGCTCTGAAGATGATCTCTCAAAGAGGCAATCACAAACATCAGCGAGTCTTGAATGTTTGCATTAGAAGTCGCCATTTCTCGTAGAAACAGAAAAATCCCAAGTCTGCCTAACGCCTGTGTTTCCCACTGACAAAACCCAGAATGGCTTTCAACCTTTTGTTGGACTTTTACAAGTCAAATCACTGCAGCGTGAAGTGCCGTACTTCTGCAGCATCTAGCAGCACTGAACACGCTGTTTAAATAAGCCTGCTCATACTTCTAAGTGAGTAACTTATATTAATTGCTGCTGGCTTTTTCCTAGGAGAAAAGCATGGTTCCACAAGGGCATTAAAGCAAACATTTCCCGAGTGTTTGCTCTTTTTTTATGATACAGAACCGCAAGTAAATGACCAAAAACATGTTGTTAAGAAGTTACGTAAGTATCACATTTTCTTTTCTTTAGATCACACCATAACTCTTGCAGCAGGGGGAATTTTCTGCGGCTTAAAATGATAATGAGAAGCAGGGTTTGAATAAATGGTCCTCACACTCTTCTTGGATTTGTTTGCTTGCAACACGCTGTGGGCCTGCTGCTTGGGAACGGAGCATTTTTCTGCCAGTTAATAAGAGATGGGCTCCGTTTATTTGCAAATTGCTTTATTTCTGAAAAACATATGCAACTTTTTTCACTTTTCCCTAAAAGTACCTTGGATTCAGCCGAAAGCTGAGTAGGCCACGCAGAACGTACATGAGAGCTTAAAAACTGTTAGGTTTTGCCCCTGCTCTGTACTGTGCACAATTCTGGAAATCAGGGTTTTGTAAGACAGAGAAATTCCTGGGGATCATCCAAAATAAAAGTCTTAAAAATCGAGCTGTGGTTTGGACAGGATACCACTGATCTGGATCAGTTGACTTCCATTTTGATGTAGCAACCAAAATCGGATCTGTATCTTAATACCATATCCGATGGGGCTGAAAACTCATGAAAGCAGCAGATCTGCCAACTTTTTCCTGCTTGCAAAACGGCTGAAGTGCTGTTTTGAGCCTAGAAGCACGAGTACCACTAGCAAAATCTGACATCGTCAAGTCTGGGACCATTTTTCAAGTGAGTTATGAGCCTGAACCCAAATCTTTTCTGGTTGGAACCTAATTTCCAACTCAGCAACTCTCCATAGCTTTCTTGGAGAGAGCTCAAGAATTATCTGAGGATGTCAGTCAGGCACGCAAAACTATAGTATATTCAAATAAAGATTGGAAATCATTTCCTTGCCGGAAGGAACTATACTAATTTGTCTTCTCTTCCTTTTGATTATACTAGTCAAATTAGAGATAGTCAGGAAATTACACCGGCCTCCAAAAAAAGGGGAGGGGGAGAAAAATATCAAGGAAAAGGAAATTTTTTCATTTCCTGACAAAAACAATCCCACAACTTTGAGGTTTCAAAAGCTTGCTTACATTTCTTTCTTTCTTTCTTTCTTTCTTTTTTTGGGGGGGGGGGTAAAGCTTTAGCATAACAAAAACCACTTTGGAAATTTTTTAAAAAAAACAAAACAAAACAAAACAGAGTCTTTATAATATCCTGCATCCATTTTCTTTCAACTCAATTTTTTTAATATTGAAGAAGGAGGATGTTAAAGGAGACAAAGGCATGCTAAAATCTAAGATGCCTGGGCACGTCTCTACCACTTCAGAGCCACAGTCTGCCCCGTAAGTACTGCTGACACCTTCCAAATTAAAGCTCAGCTACCGCCCACACCTCTTCCCCAGGCGTTTCTGGTTCGGCTGCTGGGCGCACACAGAGCCACCGAAAGCCGTACTCTTTTTACAACTATGGGCCAAATCAACAGCTGTTGCTCCGTCTTCCCCCATGTCCCACCAAAAATCTCTGACCTCATATACATCCACATCTTCCACTGAAGCTCCTCTATTGTGCAAGGGCTAAATCCAGCCTCATGCGTTTATGACGGGAGGGAAAAGATTTTTTGGCTTTTCTAGCGAGAGATTTTCCTCAGCGCTTTTTGGTAAAACTGCTGACCTCGGGAAAAGCGCAGTCTGCAACCCTTTGAACACAAAGACAGTGGGGAGCCATGCATTTGAGCAAAGATAAAACCTTTCAGGGGAAATGAAGTAGGGAAAGAGGAATCACCATGAAACAGACTGCATCCAAGCTTCCCAACAGCTTGGGATGGTTCCTGGTTAACCTTCCTCCCTGCCACGTTCTTTGATTCAAGGAAATTATCCGGGCCTGTGAAAGAACAGAGAAAAACCAGAATCCATATGAAACTGGCTTTCACTTCTGAGAAGCCTGGAAATCGAAATTACATTGGATTCTGTTGATTTCAGAGGGAATCAAGAATGCCACCGGGGAAAAAAGCGCACATAGGCAGCTACCATGGATCAGCCCATCTGCAGAGAAGGGACACAGCTGAGCCGGGATTTGCACTGCAGCTCATAGCTGCTGCAAGCTGCTCATAGCTATGCACCTCAGTTGAACCGAATTGGCAGTTCTCAAGGAAATCAGTCAATCAGCACTGACAGACCTGTTCTCTCACCCCGGTCCTGCCAAAGTAGGTCTGAAAGAATGAGAGAGCAGAGCTTTGCAAAGGATGACAGCGAAACGCAGCTGAATTATTTACTTCCAGTATTAGATTAACCAGAGTATTGGAACGATGGGCCCAGGTGGTTAAAATACTTTCATCAAAATGATTTATGTTCAGCTTTTACAAAAAGATGTTCTATGACAGGCTATACCACGCTTAGTTTAACTGGACCTGAATGGTCTTAGCATTGCTGATTTCCTGTAGTTTTTATATATACATATACATATATATATATATATATATATATATATATATATATGATTTTCCTTTTGTACCAACATGCATAAAAATCAAGTGTGCTTGTGCAAAACAAATCTCTCAGATCTCGGAGCTCTCTCCATCACCCATCCGTAATAAGTTACAACCATTTCACTCACAGGCCCGTGAAATCTGCTCTCTGATCTATCGCCCAAATACTTCTCCCGTCTGAGTACCTCACAGGCAAACCTAGCCCTGGTCTGCAGCAGCAGCTACCTCTGCAGAAACTGCAGAGAGGCAGGACAAGCCCTGAAAATGCAGAAAATGAAATGCATGCAAGCTGTCAAGGCTGAGCTGGTGACGAAATAAATCTTCCTTACAGAGATAATAAGATCAGTCTCATCTGACAATACAAATGAGGTCAAACGTGGCATGTGAGAAGTTGGCTTTGTAGGCAAGAGAATGCAGATCAGCAGGGAACACCTCAGGATCAGGACGGATAACGTCTTCCCTGGAAACATAGTGAGGCACTTCCCCAGTGGTGATTCATGTTTTAGCAGGGGGGATCAAAGCCCAGCATAACTCCCCGATGGGCCTAGGTGTGGCTTCAGACCTTTCCCTCCCAGCAGTAACCATTTATATATCGTAGTCTTGTTTACATCCAGCCTTGAGTACATGCACCAGCCAATCACAGGAATTAATTTGGGATGCACAGCTTGCAAAGTAGACGCCTTTATCCCGGAAGACTAAAACCTCTCCGACAGAGGCTGAGCACTACACTCGTGAAAAACTGTTTATGGATACCCAAAAGTGCTGCTGACGCACTTCTCTGGGATGCTATCACTCTTCCCTGTGCAAGGCAATGAACTTATCCAATACAAATCATGATTCCCTTTAAGAGCAACTTTCTGCTTTTATTTGCATCTCCCTCTGGGCAGCCATTGCAAGAAGGCAGAAAGCCCTTCATAAGCTTTGCAAGTTCCTGACTGCAGGCTGCTGAAGCAGAACAGGAATGAGGAATTCTCCAAATTTCCAGTTGACTTTCCTGGTTTAAGCCTTTGCAGCTGTGTTATACTTTGAAAACATACACCCTAAGCCTTTGACGTTACGGATATTTTGCCCTTTCTAAGGGCAGAGAGATAGCATGAGCATCT
Source organism: Struthio camelus (assembly GCF_040807025.1). Lineage (NCBI taxonomy): Eukaryota > Metazoa > Chordata > Aves > Struthioniformes > Struthionidae > Struthio > Struthio camelus. Next base: position 4,192,512 of record NC_090947.1, on the reverse strand, counting down.
CAGTCCTGTGGAAGGAGAATGTCCTATCTCGCCGCCCTAACATACTTACCTATAATCCATACGCAACCCCACTCGCTATAGCCTCGATAGTGTTTTTTTGGTGTTTCTCTGCAAAGCAAATAACACCGAGTGAGATTATGGATGGTGCTTGGCTGGAAGAGCATCCAGGGTTGATCTGAGGATGCTGCTGCTTGGAGAAGGTGGCTGAGAAGCAATCCCTGGCTGGCTCCTCTCTGCAAAGTGCTCCTGCTCATTTCTCCAGTGGGACACCTCGTCGTCACTTGTATATTGGGGAAACAAGGGCTGCCAGGGACCACAGAGAGACCCTTTCTTGTGGGGCGAATGGGTGCCAGCTTGCCCTGGGGTAGGAAAGGGCAAGAACCGCGGTGAAGGGTAAGAGGGAGAGACCTCACAAGGGAAAGTTTGCCCCTTCAGCTCTTTTTATCCTGTCGTTTCCATGCAAGGACTATAAGGAGCTCATCGCGGCCTTGTTCGGGCCTGAAAATCATTCTGGTGGGGCGACCGCACGGGGGCTGATGAAAGCTGGCCCTGCCCAAAAGCCCGACGCTGCTGCTCTTACCAGGCTTGACTCTCTCGAGACTTAAATCCTGGCCGCTCATCACAGGTTCAGGTCTGCTCTAACCGGAGCGTCCCTTCGGCCTTTAAGCTCCGAGCGCGGCAGCTCGTGCCCTTCCGGAGAGCGGCCCCCGGCTCTCTGATCCTGCCCTCTTGTTACAGGGATTTGAATTAAGCCTCTATAATCTATCAAACACCCGCTTTGGCAGAGCTGGTGATTTCCCCGAGGAGAAAACACGCTGCTTTGCCCCACGCCGCTGCAAAACGCAGCGACGGCGCCGCGGCTGCTTCTGGCCCTGCCAGAGAGAAAGGCCTTCGCGCAGGCCGGGATGACCGCGGAGCCAAGGACGAGCTGCCGGGGAGGGGGATCGCTTGGGCTACCCCTGCCCCCATCTCGGTCCCGGGCTGGCCAGCTCCCAGGCACCAGCCCAGAGGGTCTCCTCGCCCTGTGCTCAGCTCCTTGCAAAGTCCAAGGAGAGACGGGATATGCTCCAAAAAAAAAGAAGCTTTGTAGACCGGAAAGACAGTTTGCTTCCCCGCACTGAGATACCTCTCAGCATTTCCCTGACCCAACTACCAGGGCTCACACGGTTCGGCCAAGCAGCAAAAGGACCCGCTCGCCCTCCCCGAGCTGAGCTGGCCACTGCTTCCCTTTCAGGCCCTCCTCTCCCGAGGGCCTTTTCTCTGCTCCCGGCCTTGCCGCTGCGACCCACGTCGGCTCAGGCCAAACAAACGCCTTTGAGCGGCGCCTGTTTATTCATTTTAAATATCCCTCCCCGGGGAGCATTCATTAGCACGCCGCCTCGATAGGGATCTTAGAGCAACAACTAGCTACCTCTGTGTGCGCTTTGGAGACGGCTCGGAGAAAACCCGTCTTTCATCCCCAGTCTAACGAGCCGCTTTAGAAGAGGACGAACGCGGCGCACGAGAAGCAGCAATTTATCTCCTTTCATTATTATCGAAGATCAAAACAAAGGCGGGAGCGTGGCAGAGCCTCCCCAAAGTCAGCAGGGAAATAGGAAGGGATTAAGTCAGCAGAAACGTGGCGGCATCATCAGCAGGGCCAAACGTGACACACGGCCTGCCGCATCCCAGCACCACGAGCAGGGCTAGGATGCTCCTCTCCGCCCATCGCCTCTGAGAGGAGCCCACGGGGATCCTTACTCGGTCCCAGAGCTGTCAGGACCCTCACGGCTCCACAGCGGCCCCAACACTGTTTGCAAAGAGCCAGGCTGATCACGGCTGCAAAGCACAGGTCGCCGTATTGCTCCCATCTCACAGCTCTTTGCAGAGCTCCTGGCCTTGCTGTATTGCAATAACACTTCAGCCTAGTGAGAAAAATACGCTTTCATCAAACGTCCTAACACAGCAAATATTTTCTCAGACTAAGATGCTTTGTGCCTGGTTACTACACATGCACACTTGGCCTCACTTAGCACTGGGACGAAAAAATACTTCCAAAAAGCTCTCTGCTGGATTTGAACTTGCTGGATTTCTCCCTTTGTTCCTTTCACAAATGTAAATAGATGACTAGATCTTCAGTGGGGTAAATCAGCAGAGTTATAAGTGTCAATGGAAAAATTGGGTTACTCTTGATCAGGTAAAACAGCTTGTCCTAACTTCATCTGTCTCTGAAACATATCACCATCACACAATAAATCACACTACATAGCATATAGTGCTAACCATCACTTCAGTTTTACTTAGCAAATACGTGGTCTTTAGCTAGGAAAGCTATTTATATGAATAGCACGTCACCATCCCTTCGTCTGCCACAGGAGCAGTGATGCAATCCATTCATTATTTCAGTGTAACGAGTTAACTCTTGGTCAGCAGCTTGCCGGTGGCTGGAGTGCCCCAGGCCATGGCAGACACAAGCAGGAGCTAGACCCCTTGTTCCTACAGCTCCAAACCACGGTCAGGCAGGGCAGCCTCAGCTGAGACTGGGCCATTCCTTTAGGGCAGCAAGGGCATCTCAGAAATGCTTTCACCTTCCTCCTGGTAGAGGCAGAACACCCTCTGAGGACCACAGAGGAACGCTCCTACCAAGACCTGGGCACACTCAGGGCTAACATCATCACCACTTTTTCATTTCAGGATCAGCTGGAGTAGAGACACCTAGCTTCAAAGCACCTTGTTTTCCATCTTAAAGATTTCATTCAATATTTCCCCCCGTCTCCGAGTGGCATCAAGTGTCCTGCACAATATACAAGCTGGTAAATAGGAGCGGTTGCCTGACCTTCTCTGCACCACTCACTCTTTCATAAACCTCATCAAGTCACCTTTTACTCCTCTCCTCGCTAAATTAAACAGCCCTAATCTGTTCAACCTCCTCCTCCTCCTGTGGAAGACTTTCCAAGTTCCTAATTATTTTTGCTCCCCTTTGCTGGCCCTGTTCCAGTCACTTTTTTCTACAGTTTCGATGCCGAGGAGCTACTCAAGGTGTTGGCGTTCCTGTCAATTTATAGGATGTCATTCAGAGAGTCTCAGGGTTGCTCTCCAACCCTGTTTTAAAATAATTAGGTGCCTCTGGTACTTTTGACCTCAGCTGGGCATCTGGGAGGTGACTGCTGCATTGAAACGGGAGCTCGGTGCTTTTCATCTTTTGATAAAAAAAATACCTTTTAAAGCGATTTATGCCAGGCTCAGTGCCCACACAAGCTTTCCAAACCTCCCTGTTCACCTGCATGCTTAGCAAGGTGCCACATGATGAAGAAAAGCTTATGGCCTGCTGGCCAGGCAAAATACATTGGCAGGAGATAGATTTTTAAATTGTTTGTCTCAAGTGCAACTTCAAAAAGCAAAGGCTTTAAATTTAGTTCACAGCCATCCTCCCCTCCTTGAGATGGGTGCCAGGCACCACCGCTCCCGGTGCATCATAGCATGGTGGGGCCCAGTCATCTCTGAAACATTTGAAAATAACCACTGTCAGGATTGGTGTCACCAAGCCAGTAGTAGCTTCAATTTAAAAGAGGTTAAATTAACTTGCCTGTTTATTTCAGGAAGGCATGCTTCTACCTAGAGGATCTAAGCTGGACATTTCTATCATGGGAGGAAGCAGTGAAAGAGTTAATGCTGCCTCTGGGATGGTGATTTTGGGGTGTAGAGTTAAAGACAGATGGAGTAATTCCCATCTGCCTTTAGTTCTCTTCCATCTAAACCAGAGATCCCCTTTTCCCCCATTTTTGTTACCTTTTGGACGTTTTGAGGAAGCTCATTGCAGCCAAAGGGCTAGAATTAAAACAGTAAATTCGTAAAGCCAGCATCAACTCACTCTGCAGCCTCCATTTGTGGTGCTGGTTGTTCTTAACAGACAGGGTGAGAGCAGTGTCGGGGGGGGGGGGGGGGGGACTCTGCACAGACATCAGATTCATGAAAAGGATTTGTTTGGCAACCATTCAGTCCCCAGCGGTTTCTCTGTCAAAAATATTTTGCCATGCAGCATCCCTACAGTTGAAGGGAAAAGAATATTTTCCTTTTCCACATTAATTTTCTCTGGTTTTCAACCACAAAAACAAATCAGTTCTTAAAAATGAAGTGAAACCAAAAGCAAGAATGATTTTGCTTTTTCACATCCACTTCTTCCCCTTTACCTCAGGAGAGAGAGAAAAAAATATGGGAGGTGGAAGAAAAAGAAAGAAAAAAAGAATGTTACTTAGAATAACATTTTTCCCCATGGAAAACTAAAAAAAAAAAAAAAAATCAAAAAGCACTGAATCACCCCATTCCTCTAAACCTCCCACCCTGTGATGATGCAGATACATGCACGCTGGCGCATAACATGCTGTACCTCCACCAGGCCTGCTCAAGCTGCAGCCTTCAGGCTTTCCTGCAATACGAAGGTTTAAAATAAATAGACAGAGGTTGCAGACCGGAGAAGGGGAGGAAGGAGTGAATTGGATCCCTCCAAAGCTAAATACTGCCTGATGGCAATTCGGATGGCTGAAGGCTTCTCACAGCTCATTGCTCCAGATAAAGCAAGCCGGTGGTCTCTGTCCAACAGTGGGCAAATATCCAAGCCTCAGACCTTCCATCCCAAAACACCAGCAGCTGTTGAAATCCCTGTACTGCTCCTGTACCCTTCAACTCCCCAGATACTGCTGTATCTGTTGGACCAGGAGAGCACCCAGAGACGGGACACATATGAAAGCCCTCTCCTTCCTGGAGGGGGAGTAGAGAAAGCCAGCACTATTTTGGCAGTTAATGGTAGCCCACAGTATCGTGAAGATGGTCCCCTGGATACGTGCCAGGCATTCCCTTGATGAGCTGCTGGTTTTCTTTAAAGGGTAACACAGCTTCTCAAGAAAAGAGCATACGAAAGAAATTAAGGAACAAATCCAAGACCAGGCAGGATCTAATCAGCCCTGTTTAAACGTTGATGTCACATCCAGTTGGACCTCATCCCAAGATGAGATGTGCCATAAGATCAAGTTCAGCTTCGGCACGCCAGCGAGGCAGGCTGTCCTGCTGCAGACGAGGCAATACCCCACCAACTCGCACTGCCAGCAGACGAGCTAGTGCTGTCAATGGCTCTCAGGCCAAGCCACTTATAGCTGCTCTAGCTGTCCACGAGGAGGCACCGAACTCCGCTAGCCAGTGACCAGAGTTATTTTTTCCGACCTGTCACTAATATATTTCTCAGTGCATGGGGACTTCCATAACTTTTCACGCATAAGGAGATTTTATTTTCCTCCTTCTTTTTCAATTACATGTTTCATTAACTGTCTGCACTTCCCGATTTGCTGATGACTAGCTGAGGTTTCCGGACTGAAGAAATGAAGAGGGAAATAAAGCAATGATCTATTTATCAATTACTGCTGCCACGGGATGCTGCAAAACTTAATCAGTTGTTTGTAAAATGCTTTCAGTAGCAGGGAAAAAACCCTATAAAAAAATAGCAATCCCTTGCCAAAGATAATTTCCACCCCATCTCCTTCTCAATTCTCTTTTAAAGAAATGCCTGGGGAAGTGTAAATCCTTGAAGTGTGTCCCACTGATGAGAAAGATCCAGGCTCTCTGAAACTCCCCGCTGCAATGCCACGGCTCTGGCCTGTCCCACCGGTCACCAGGCAGAGGCAACGGGCTCACTTCTCTCCTGGACACACATAACCTCAGCGCAGGCAAAAGCGCCATCCCCGAGGACTGGAGAAATCTCCCTCAGGCTTTGCCCAGCGAGGAAGCAGTAGCTACGGGAGACTCTCCACCAGACATGTTATTTGCACTGGTGACTATGCTCTGAAATCAATCCCTTCAGTTCTCCTCTTGATTTGCCCCAGAGTCAAACGTCCTCTCTGGTTAGCTCTGTCCATGAGAGGCAGCTCCTCCAAATATAGGTTAGAACAGTTTGTTTCAGTACAATAGGCTGGAGTGAGTGACAACCTTAGCAGCATTCACTAGCACAGGATGAATACGTTCAAATCCAGCCCTAAACCCCAGGGCTGATGATCAGCAGGGTCATCAAGCTGGCTCCTTGGAAGGGGTTTCTAGAGGACAAAGCCATCAGCCCTGTTTTTGACAACACGAGTCCAGCAAGATTTCTGACCTGAGGCAATGCTGCCGCAACCGACCAACAGCTCAAGTAGCTTTCTCAAAGAAGGAGAGACAATAGATAGATAGATAGGGGCCCCTTAATGCGACAGCCCTTTCCAGTTCACCTCAGCTGAACTGAACCGTGCGAGGAGCACGCTGAGCAGCTCCAGTCCCCTCTCAGCCACCACCTCTGCCCGAGCAGCATTAGAGGAATTAGGCTGGTCCCACACTTCGACGTTCGTCCGTGAAAATACAGCTCCGCTCCCCAAGTCAGCCCACGTGAATTGTATACAATGTCTTAAGGACCACCCAGCTTGAGCTGCAAAGCAATTCAGAGATGGATAAAAATAACAATCGCATTGACAGAGGCTCAGTTCCAGGCCAAAAAGATTAGCAGTGGGAAAATTCCTCCTTTAGGGAGCTTTGTATCCAAGGCCAGGCCCTGCGGGTTCATGACCAGCAGCATGCCCGACATATACATAACAGCTATGGCTAAAACATAGAAAGAATTATTAAGTCTAGCAACTTCCATTAAATCTTGTCTTTATCCTCATTCCTAAGGAGAGAGTGTTATCAGGTCAGTGATCCCTGCAGGATGTTAGGCAACCAGCACCGAGTTTCATTTATCAGAGACGTTATAGGGGGAACCTGTAACGGCATGGGAAGGCAGTACCAACTTAAGTGTTATCTTTCTCTCCTGTCCACACAGTAAAAAAGCCTGCGAGGAGGTTAGAGAAGAAGGAAGAATCGCTTCATTTGTTTGTCAAATAGCTTTCCACCAAGCATTTCCAAGGACAGTGGGCCACAGACAGCCACCTCCATGTGCCAGTGAAGAGCGCACTGTATAATAGAGAAACACGGAAAGGGCAGGAGACACAAACTATGGATTATAGAGAAAAATACAGTAAGCCAATATGGCACAAAAGGTTTGATTAAGCTTTGTTCCAGCTAATATAGTACCATTGACAAGTTTTGGGTTGTCTCCTTCTGTCACGCCAAGGGAGTCACAAGCATAAAAAGGAAAGCTTCAGCTTGCACAAGTGCTTTTTGCTGTCCAACAATAAAAAGTATTATCTTTTTGTCTTGATTTTTGTGGGAAGTCTGAGATGTTCTGCAAAAACTCTAGTGCAGCTGCTCACAGTCAAACACAGAAAAAATAAAGTTATAAGCATGAACTGGGCCTTACCTAGCCTGCAAATGAAGCTCTGTGGTATCCTACCAGAGGCACACTGTGTCCAGTGGAAGGATTTAGGATGAGCACAGGGAAGCTTGTCCTTTGCTCATCCAGTTCTCAATTTCTAAAAACTCCCTGTCTTGCTTAAATGATTTACCCATCCTTCAACTAGTTCAAACGGCTTCACACAGCTGTCCTCAAAAATGATTCAGAAAAGTCTTTTATATGGTCTTATATCTATTTTTACTAAGACAGAGCACTTCAGCCTGGACACACCTGACTATAGAGGATTTTGCACTTTATGCACAAAACTGGATTTGTTTGGTCATTTGCTGCCCTTTAAATGTAATCAGAGGTTACATGGCTAATTTGGGTACTTTTACAGTGTAGTCTGGACACCACCTTTATGTTACATACAGAATGGAAAAAAGGTAAGTCAGAGGTAAGGTAAGTCAGAAAGAAACATAGCAGGATCTCACAGATTTGGCAGCTTAAGATGCAGAAGCCCTTATTTAGTCTCCATGTATGCATGAACTATTCCTATTCCTTGTTTTGTTTTCTCCTTTTCATAGATAACAGATTTCCCTTTCCCCATCTCTAGCCATTTTCTAATCACTGCCAAGATGAAGCCAGTGTATAATTTACAGACCAAGATAGGAACAGATCAGACGCTGTTGAACCAGCAGAACCAAAGCAGCTTTGACACCTCGCAGAAGAACAGCGAAATGCTGGAGCAGGAGAGCAGACAACCATAATTTTTATTGATTAAAACCGTTTCTGAGCCTCAGTCTATTAGGAACCTGCCAAAAATTCTTCCACATGAGTTAAGAACTGCATGGGATGACAACTGCACGTAGATGGCCATGACAAAAAAAAAAAAAAAAAAGAGCCTCTAAACACCTTCCAAATTAATTAATAAATTCCCCCCCACACCGCAAGCCTGTCTCTGGAGAGCCCAAGCACCAGGTTTTCCTGCTTTTGATTGGTGTTATTTAATAGCAGAGCTTCTTAGTCCCTAGCAAGCTCCCCAAATTAAGGGGGTTGCTGCATCATGTTTGACCTCCTTTGGATTCCACATATGGGATTTACCGATGGTGCCACTTAGCCAGATGTTTGCAGCATTTCTATAAAGAAATGTATCTTTCCTTTTATTGGACACCGTAACAGGCAAACCCACATGGAATGTAAACTCTGCGTGCAGAGATATATATTTTCTCTCACTGTTTATAAACACATAGATCCCCATTCTCCTCCCACGGGGGTTATACGAGCCCAGAATTTATCGTCGATGGAGAAGGTACTCCTGATTTATACCAAAATAAGTGAGCAAATTGTTTGCAGGAGAAAAAAAAAATAGAACAGGCAAGCAATTGCTGCTTTGCATGTAGGTTTGGATACACGTGCATCACAATGCTTAGATTAGCTGCAGTAAACAAACTTGCCTAAACATCCGTAAGAATAAACCTCAGATCCCCGGGGGATGTCAGGCAAATGCAGCCCCAACGGGAGGGGAGGCTGCTCGGATGTGAAAAACGTCCTTTGCAACACCTCATTTCCTAAATACTGACAGGATAATGCCTACAGAGACAAATATATCCCCCTGCAACATTTTTTCTTATCATATTTGATTCAGTGGCAGCTCGGCACTTCTCGTGTTGCCACTGTGGTTTTGGCCCTATGCTCCACGCCTTTAGAAACATCTTTTGGGCTTCATTGGACTACAGCACAATTGTCCGTCACTTCAATGGACACCTTTTGACACAAGCCACCGTTTTTAAACAATTTTAACTATCTTGGTTTCCCTTTGCCCTCTGAGACCAGCAAATACTGAATAGAGTCTCAGGCACCCAGCAAAATCTGCTACTTGGAAGGTGAAAAAGGAGGAGAAAGACATTCAAAGAAGAATCAAAATATTTCAGCTGGATTTTGCCCCCGTACAGCTTCTTGTACTAGTGCTAACATTCAGAGAAACAACATAAAAACCCCAACAAAGCTAATGAAATTATTTGGGGGAGGAGGGCTTGCAACCCTAATTTTTTCTTAGTCTGCAATTTTGCTTTGGTGAAGGTTCAAAAAAAGGAAAACGCCTCAACCTGCAATGACCACAATCACGAATACTTGCAGAGGTGAAACACCCAGCCCTGCGCTGTGCTGCAGGCCCACTTTATTTGATTATCTCCCAAACCCTGCATCCAGCCCCTTCGTGAATAGCTTCAAAGCTAGTGCTAAATAACAGAAAGGTGCGGGGAGCTCAGTTCCCTTCTATCCCCAGTGAATCCCCACCATCATCTGTCTTATTCTGGTGGAGCTTGATCCAAAGAAAGTTGCTTGCAAACACACTAAAAACCAAGACGTGACCAGCAGTCTTTTATCGGTAGGCTGTGGCAAGTGGATGATTTCATATTACTATGAGTACTCCAGCAGTGATGAGACCCAGGAAACGGAGATCGGAGTAGGACCTTCAGGTCCTGGATGTACACCCACAAAACGGAACAATGCCCCAAGACCTTACAGTCTAAGCAAATAAGAAACCCCTCAAAAAACTTCTCCACCTTTGTTAGGTGAGAAACTGAGGCACAGAGTGATCAAAACACCAGGAAATCCAAGGCAGAGCTAAGAAGTGATTCTCTGGCCACTCTCTAAAGTCCCAAATCTTGCTTCCCCTCCTTTAAGCAGCATCTTCACCACAGATTCTTCTTCCTTGTGCCCGCTGCAAGAGGCAGTGGCTTGAACACCCTCAGTTAGAGGCAGCTTGAGTAGTCCCTTATGCCACACCCAGTCAAGATGGGATGCCCAGGAGAAGGGTCTGCAGAGAGTACCCCATGCCTTGCTGGTGCTTCTTTGGTAAAGCAATACTGCGAGTACTACTGGTTACAGAGGCTGAAACCAACAGCACTTTTAGGAGCCTTCCTAACCATTAGGTTAGTTTCTCCAGTAAACGCAGAGCTGTATAATAAAAGCATCTATATAGTGGTTCCTCCAGTATAAGCAGGCATATGGTTTTTGTTAATGGACTACCAAAAGCACTAAAATCAAAGTATGTTAATTCAATAGTTGGAGCGCATATGGATGAGGTAATAAGGATGGTTAGCATCAAGTGTCTTTATAAGACATTAGAGAAGCCACCAACGATCTTTGGCATCAAAGATTAGCCAAATCTTTGATGCCAAAGATTTTAAGGTGCTCTCAAGGCTAAGATAATGATGCATTATCTGGCCCTAGTACTGCCGTTACTGTTGAAATGACATGAAAGTAGTGGTAACAGAATAAAACGTCCTATATATTTGTATGCATACAGAGATACACATACATACATTTAGAAGGGGATACATAAACATCTATAGCTCACAAATGAGCACAGTTTTAGGAAACTAAAGGACGCGAGGGAGGATTTTGTTTAGAGAACTGTTTCCTCCTTCCTCCCTCCAAGAAGAGATCTCTAACATCTGCCATTTATCTTGTTCCAGCCAAGCCAAAGGGGTCTGGAGCACAAAGAGAAACCGTACAAAGGGGTTGCGCTTCGGTAGCATATTCACTTGACTTCAAATAAACAAACAGTGCTAAATGTGGTTATCCGGGTGCAACTTCTGACTGCAAGGGCTGCAAAGACATGCCAGGGTGTTGGCCTCTCCTCCTTTGCCATGCTAATTTGAAAAGTGAGGGGCTGTGAGAAGAATTTCTTACAGCTGAAACAGGCCAGAGGTAAGCTTCATCACCAGCACTGGATCTATCTCCCTCCAACCTCAGACATCATTGCATGACAGTGTTTGAATAGGGGTGGAGGAGCCTCACTCCAAATATCCATGTTTTTAATACACTCTTAAGGAGGGAAGCTAGGATCATTCAGCTTAATAAAGCTCGACATGTTTAGACAAGCAGAGAAGGGCAGTAAGAGGGTAGGCAATAGAAAAATATACACACATACATATATATAAAATACCAGGAGGGGAAGGAAAGGAAGGGTAGCATTGCAGCGAGGGAGCTGTGTTAGCACAAGAGAAGAGTCTGCACGTTGCCCGCAGCAGGAGCAGACTGGAACGTGTGAGCTCCCAAGCGTGGGGGCAGCTGCTTTCTGGTATAGCCTCCCTGTAAGAGCAGGAAGAAAAAAACTCAAACTACTTAAAATGTGGAACTAGGTCATACTGGTTTCTCAAAGGGCTCTGGAGGGAGGACAAGGAGAGGGACTTCACAGCCCAATGACGGACATTGAGATCTGGATCCTGACCATGTATATAACATATTTGTCGGCTCTTTGCCTGGCTTTCTCCAGGACCAAGCCTGAACATGGCTCATCCCAGGAACGACTCCCAGAAGACACTATGGACTAAGACCACATCAGGCTGCCTCACTCTGTTTGACAGGGCCCTCTTGGGGTTTAACATCTCACATGTTCTCACACCACAGTAGATGCAACTGTCGCCCTTGCATCTGAAATCCCATATCCAGTGGGCCGCACACAGCCCTCACATTATTCTAGTAATCTTGAGCGGGGGGGGAAAAAATAAAGCTCATAGAAATGTAATATGTTTTTAGGGGCACAAAGGCCTAGAGAAACACCAAGGTCAAGTGCCACGTAGAGCAGTCACCGCCAATCTGCTCAAGGGACCTCACCTGGAGCAGTGTGGATGCAAGGCTCTGCCACATCATTTGGACCAGGATTCCCGGCCCTTTTATTAATTATTTGCGAGGCAGCATTTGAAAAGCACCCAACAGGCAGTAACAGTCTGTCTGATAACGCCAACCTATAGACAGCAACAGGCCATCGCTGGGACAGGAAAAGGTCAACAGGGACCAAGTGGATGGCTGAGGACTTTTCATTCCTCACCCATCTGCACTCAGCAGAGCCTTTTGGTGCTTGCAGGACCTAAGGCTGGAGGTCTCACGCAAACTTCCAGACTGCTCGTTGCTGGGAGATGCAGGACTGAAGCCATTCAGCACAGGGGGTTGTAGGAAGTAACATCACCAACCCCAGATAAGCCATCCCTGCTCACCAGTCACAGCCTTTCAATCCTCTGCTGGCATACTACCTGCCCACACCAGCAGGTCCACAAACAGTATGGCCAATGCACACCAGACTGGACATGTGCACAGATGTGCATGATTTGTGCAGGAGCTGCAAATGTCTGGAATACCTCAACACCTGATGGCTTGTGTCGCTTCATGGCAGGGAAACTGGATGGCCATCACCCAAAGGGACCAAGTCACCACCAGAAGCAGAGCTTTAATTAGCAAAGGTAGGTATGCGCTGCACCCACAGAAGCAGAGAGCTATCAGAGTGTGACTTTAAGCCTCACCATTCCTTCAGGAGATTAGATCCTCATGGCTGTGGGAATAAAATGATATCAAACATCTTTCCCTGCTCTGGGATACTCCTTTAGGAAGGTAACGCCAAGCCACATGGAAGCACATCCTTCCTTCACGTCAAGCCACCTATGGCAGCCTCCAGCACCACCATGACTGCTCAAAAGCCCCTGCTGGGGCTAGGAGGCAATCTGAACTATGAATCATACGTGCTTAACAAATTCTTATTTTAGGTGCCTGGAAGTTGAACTTACATTGGGCTTCTGCATAATGAGAAATGTGTGCTATTTTCATAGAAAAAGAAACAAATGAGGCCTCCTTCTGTCTTTCACTATCTCTATGAAGGGAGTTTGACAAAGCATTTAAGAGGAGCTGGAGCCTTCTCATTCAGTCCAAGACTGTCTGGAGACATATGATAGGATGAAAATGTAGACGAAAAACACTATCTGTACTTACGATATTCCTTCTCCACAGCTAAATCTCTTGATCCTAGCTTGAGACCCATTTTCCTTTTAACCCAAGAGTACCATCACAACAAACTCACACTGGCTGGTCTACTGAGAGGGCACAGACCAGAAGATGAGCTGAACAACACAGTAGCTGCTATTACAACCATTTTGCCTATAAGGCTGGTTGACCTCTGGTGTCTTCCCACAGCTCTTCACCAGTGCCCAGAAAGAACAGAAATTATCCCGTAATACATTGCGATGTGTCACAAGACCTCGGCACCAGGAACAGCGTGAATGGACACTGCACTCAGAGTTATTTTGAGGTATGTTTGCTCTCATGAACTAGCTAGGCCGATCTGAGGTCAGTAACCGTAGCCTCGCTAGCACCAGTGAGCCAAGATGGCTCATGGCGGCACTGCCAAATGCCCCTAGAGAGGAAGTGAGAGCACATTTGCCATGAAAGCCAGCGAGAAATTTTCTGCAGGAGAATTTTTCCAACGTAAAAAGCATAAAATCAAAATCTTTTCCAGGACAATATGCCTTTTGTTTAAGGTAAAAGGCAATCCTGAAAAAGCTAAGAGCTTTTCTATTGAAAAACTTGAATAGCTGATCCCTGGGACATTGCTGAACTCACTTTCCGCAGCTATCAGTAAAAAGACAAAACTGAAATACCATCGAGGATAAGTGTAACCCTCCTCATTCAAACTCTCTGACCGCCATTGCAGCAACACTGGCAAACAGCGAAGAGGAAAAGAAAGCCGAAACAATGCAATTAGCTCCCTCGCACTCAAGAAAAGTCCTTGGGGGTGTTTCCATGAACTACAGAGCATCACAGCACTCAGCCACCAGCGACATACCCAATGTTTTCAGCATTATACACAAGATTTGGGGATATTTTTCCATGTGATGAAACTGAAATAGCACCAGCCAAAAACATGGTGCTTAAAAAAAAAAAAAATCTCTTTCTTGACTGGCTTAAGGTGGAGCTGGAGACATAGAGCACTATAAACTGTACTTCCTCTCCTGGTCAAAACACAAGGGTCTCCCAGCACATAACCTTGAAGCTCTTTGCATTAAATCCAACTGCAAAAGTTCAAGGGGTGTGGGTTTTACTAGAAGGGATTTGGGAGGGCCAGAGAAGGCTACGATTGAACAGTTCAGCCTTCCCTGTCTTTCACCACTGGAAGAACCTGGGTGTTTTGTTGTGAAGCCAAGCATTACACGGCTGCTGTTGACATAAATCTCTTGTCTGTTTTAGGGCTGCATGTCACAAGGAAGAGCCCAAGGCTAAACATACCTCTGCATCTCGGTCAGGTGCTTAAGGCTCAAATCCCAAGGCAGACAGGTCTCTCATGCCATAATCCCCCCTAAACAGGAGCAGAAGGATGGGTGTCACGGGAGGGAGGGAGAAGGGGAACAAACAAAGGGAAACGATCAGAGACTGATGTGAGCGCAAAAGCATCCACCTCACCAAAGCACTTACTCACTCGCTGGACCAGGTTTCAGCCCAAGTGTCATTTCTTCGGTAACACTTGCTGTAAAGTTGGTCCAGCTTTTTCGGGGCAGCTAAAGGACATGTATCAAGGGTCCTGGTCTGGGTCTACTCCCTTTTGAAATCAGCAGGAATTTTGCCAGCAACGCAAATAGCAAAAGGCTCAAGAGATGGGCTTCTCATCCAGACTTTCAGAGCTGTTTTAACTCACAAAGCCAGCAGAAAGACATTTACTGTTTTTGTTGGATCCCTTTTTTGCCAGGTTAGTGAGCTAAATCAGAGTCTGACAGGCCCTGAAGCCCAGCGCTTGATAAACAGAAGGAGCGCAGGACTAGAGCACAGAGGATAGGAAAGGGAAGTCTCCACTCTTTGAAGGCAACGCCTTGTTAGATTGCCTCCAGCTGTCTCCCAAACCCCAAACCCTGGGAGCCTCCATAGAAGAGGAGAGAGAGAGGGATGCCACACATGAATAGACAGGAAAATTGGAGTTTTCTGCTGTATTTCTGTGCATCATGAGGTGCACCACACTCCCCACAAAAAGAGCGAACCATCCAGCAAGGGCAAGGCAAAGCAATTCTAAGAACTAACTATTGGCGAGCATAAAAATGGAGAAACTTTTCAATGCTTTGCCCTGGAAGCAGTGGGAGATCAGAGACCACGCAAGTGCCATTGGCCAGTTCCACAGCAGCAGGAAACAGCCAGCTGCTACCAAAAATGCTGGCCCATAATGCCAGGATTAAGGAAGAAAGGAAAGAGAACAAAATACAACCTGTCCAAGAATCAAGCTGTGGCTTGGGCAGGCTAACAGCTTGATGCACTAGCTAGGAGAGATAGCTGATGTAGATACATTCATAAAAAAGGGGCTGTCTGCAACCATCATATTTGGCCTCGAGATCTAAATTCCAGTGTGAAAGTCTGCCTCAGTCCCTGTGGGAGGAAGAAAGTAGCCAGCCAACAGCAGAAGGTGGAAGGCTCCTTGCAGTTTTCACATTAACCCTCTGAAACAGAAAACCCTAAAATGCCCCTCTCAAAACATCCCCAGGCACCTGCTCACAAGTTCCTGAGAACTGTTATCTGATGAACATGACAGAGATGGTGTTTTATAGGCTTCCAGGCAAGAGAAGGAGTAACGAATCCAACAGCTCTCAGCTGTTCTCTTTGCAGGCCTCTGGCACAAGTACATGGGACAACAGTGTAAAGCAAGTCTTTCCAAGGGAACGTAGGCAAGATACTCTCTTCTAGTGTTTCCCACACTTCTTGGGGTTACCCACACACACACACACAAAACGCTAACCTGCGCTGACAGATTCAACCATGATATTTTAGGGGGGGTGGACCAGGGGAAAGGCAAAATAAAATGATTGAGGGGATTCCATAGTGAATTAATTTCAGAAATAAAGTAGAAAAAATGTAAGAAAAAAGTTATCAGGTGGAAATGGAACAGATTTCAGGAGCTGACTCTGCTGTAGACAGCAGTACTTCTACTGCCTTTAAACCTGTTTCTGCCTGGTTCTTGCACGCTAGGGTTGGTGAAAAACAGACCCACCTCTGCCTTTCCTACTGCCTTTGTGAATTTGAAAGCCTGATTATCTCCCTGCTCCCCCTTCTCTCCACACTGAGCAACCACAAAGTTTCCAGACTCTCCCTGGACTGCTAACCCTGTCCACTATTTCAGCTGTACCTGGCTCCACTATGCTCCTTTCGAGAGGCAGAGGCAAGACCTCAGTACTCAAGAGCTTCCCCACTAATGGGGATCACTTCTCTCTTCCCCTACTCTATGCTTATTAAGATCATCAGGAAAAAGTGAGGTTTAGCCTAGGTGAGATTGGTATAGCTAAGCTAGCATAGAGCGGGACAGAAGAAGAGAAAGAAGCAAGCTGGGCTGATGCCCTCAGCAGCCCCACATCAATGCAAAGAACCCTAAAATCTCCTCTTGTTGTCCCTGTTCATAGCCCTTCCTGCTGCCTCATCTCTTGCCTTATATCCTCTCCTGGGCCAGTTCCACCCCATCGTTAGGGCAAAGACCCACCTTGCCCAGCCTCATCATGCTCTTTCAAGGGGCAGCTCCATAACAAGCACCCAGCACTGCCCTGCCTCGCCCACCCTGCTCCCCTAAGCCCATGGACCCACATAGCCCAGTGTAGGCCAGGCAAGACTGCTGGGTCAAGTCCCTTCCTTTGGGGCAGCTCTAGCAATCATGTGCGTTTGGTGTTAGGGCTGGGGTATTTTCCAGTAGGTAATGCCTATACAGTCTCCTGAGCGGTCCCACGGACTGAGATTAATTGCAATAAGCCCCTCCATTTTATACTGCTGTTTGTAACATTCAGCGCTTACTTTAATTGCAAGGTCCTTTGAAAGCTCAGAGGGGTGGAGTATGACCATAACACCCAACCTTTCCTTAGGAGTCCTGAAGTGCCATGTAAGAAGGACCATCATTGCTGTTATTTCAACAAATGAGGAAACTGAGGCACAGACAGTGGCATGACTTGTTGCTGCTCACCCAGCTGGCCCATGGCAGAGAGCTCATCTCTCCAGAGCTGTGGTCCAATTTAAGACTCACAAGACCTGACCTGCAGCGAACTGTAGCTAACAGCGCATTCAGGTGAAACGCTCTGAGACAAGCGCCCCAGATAAAGCCATGAGGATTTCCCTTTGCCATATGTTCCCACGGAGAGGGAAGTGGGAAGTCGTGACTTATCTCTTGCAAATGCTACAAAGCTCAAAGGAGCTCAAAACTTCTATTTGAGATTTCAGACACAAAACAGATATACAGATATACTTCAGTTGATGAAGGGTGGGGGGAAAAAAAAGAAAACATAGAGAGCCCTTTATCAGGAATTGACCTAAGCAGTGTGTTAGAACAATTCTCAGCCCAGCCTAGTGAGCTCTGGCTTTAAACAAAGAGTTAACAGATGAGCTTTGTCCTGGGGGTCCCTATAATGGCGGTTGCAGTGCTCCCATGCGAACCGCAGCAGCAAGCCCAGCTGCTAGCTGGTCTCCCAGCACCACTGGCCGCAGAGAGGCTCAGCGCAGGCGATTCAATTTCATCCACGAGAAAGTTGAAAAGCTAAACATCTCACTCCTGGGTAGAGCAGATACACAGCCCTGGAATTCGTGTTTGCAAAACTGCAATCAGTGCAAACGCAAATGAGGTAGAATCAGTTAAAAGTAGGAAATTGCTGTCAGAATTTCTTCTTTTAAAAAAAGCAATTTAAAACCGCTTTGGTTGCTGAGCTCTCATAAAAGCTTTCCAAGCCTGCATTTCTGTGTTGCATGTCACCACGGAAGACACCCGAGATGCAGTGAATTCCCGCAAGTTAATTTGAATTATGCCACAAAACAGATGTGCTCTTTGGTGCACAGAGAACCTTCTTCTTTTAATTTCAAAATGACTGTTGCCACATCAGATCAGATCTCATTAATTACACCACATCGTCTGACATGACATAACGAGTCATGACACCCTCGTATATCATCAACAGTCATGGTAGCAATTCCACTTGAGTTAAGAAGAATAGCTATAGCACAGTTGTATATAGGAACAGGTTTGATGGGAAGTTAGGGCTACCGTCTTGACAGCACAAGGCACTTGGAAAAGGAAGGATTCCTCTTTCTGCACAGAGAGGCCAGAGCAAGGCCTCTGTACCAATTAAGACCTCTCAGTTAAGTAGTGTGCAGGAATGAAGGTGGAATTAATCAGTCAATCGTATGGAATTTCACCCTCTGGGCTCTGTTTCCAACTTGTGGGAAATGACACAGATTTGATCAGAAGCTCTGAAAGCAGGAAGAAATCATTAGAAACACTCAGGCTGGCCTCCTGCGTTAGAGCCGCTTGTGCTTTTCGCCCAGAAATTCCTACATCGAGTCCGATAGCCCCAAGCTGAGGAGGAATCTGTCTCTGCATGACACACGTAAGCTTGAGACAAAGCTGTGAGAAAAAGCACAAGATCCTTCAAACACCTCTTCTAATAGTTAAAACTTTCTTATCTTGAAAGGCATTAATTTAATATCCAGTTTCTGACTTTAGCTCCCAGTCATTGGACCTGGTTACGTCTTTTCCTTCCTGGTTGCAGAGATGTCTACAGCCAACGCTCACTTATGTGTGAGTGGCTAATCCAGGCTGTAGATTCGTGAGGCCGTGAGAGGAGAGGCATCCAGGGGGATTTTCTGAATGCCCTGCTGAGCCAAAAGCTGCCCTGTGTCCTCCTGCAACATCCTGCTCTGAGATCATACCACCTCCAAGAGACAGTTCAAGGACCTCAACACACTGCACTCCGACTGACCATCCTTTTCAGTTACCTCTGCCTGAATGTCCTCAGCGCTTGTTTACACACATATTATGTTTGGTGCTTTTGCCTTGTCCGATTATCCCCTTTCCAACCTTTTCCGTGACTCCAGATACAGCACCATTGTAAAGCCAAAGTTCTCCTTCCCTTCTAAATTCTTAAAGGTCATGACTACACTGCAGTCAAAAACAGTCTTAATCTAACCACGTTGGGTATAGATAACCGTGACCATGGGAAGCAGGCACTTTGCCTTGAGCAAGTGATGATTTCACCAGCTCTCCCCCACTAGAGCCTACAGAGCCTGCACAAAAGCCCATGTCTCTCCATTTTTTGCTATTACCATGACTTGAACTAACCCTAAGTAAACAAGAGTACACTCGCATACCCACCCTTGCAGGGCAGCGATGCCCACAGGGTCACATCTGATTTTTCCTTTAGAAGTGTCTATAAGGAGAGCTCAGGGCTGAGCTGTCAGGTAAATTTTCCAGACGTGAGTCATTCCCCACATCACAAACAGGGAAAAAATCCAATTTTATGGCACTTCTGGCTATGGAATGCAGAGAATGTACTGTAAACACTCCCACTGTGAAAATACACGGTAAACTGGGCCATGATTATTTGAATCGCTGTATTTTGGGGAACTGGTGGGAACAATTTGGAATTTAGAGGCTCTTTCAGCCAAATTGTTCATTCTTCCCATTCCTCCATACCTTTTTGCTGCATTTGAGCTGATAAGGGAAGTTTTCCTCTGCCTTTCGCTCTCGCAAGGCCGTACTAGTTACTAATAAGAAGGCTAACAGAACTGGGAGATGAGAAGCGATTTGCGGCTGTATTTTGTCACCGGCGTTCTCCACTGCTCCACCAGCAGTCTGCTCACAGGAAAAAGATAAATCAAATGCAACATCAAAGGCCAGTTATAATCCCTTGGTACCACTGGACAAAAAGGAACCATTGCTTTTCCTAAGCTCTACAGCATCAGCTGTCACGGCCACACCTACTAGGACTACTTTGCTGAATGCTGCCTCTAACTCAGCATCAACCAAGGACAGCGGTGGAGACAACCTGTTGAAAGGCACACCCTTTGCAAATCAGGTTTGCAAAACAAGGACCCCCATGGGTTTCGGGCAGATACTTTTGAGAACCACCATCGTTCCTCTGGGAAGTCACACAACAAATAGTGTCAAGTGGCTGCCCTGAATAGCACCTCCTCATAAGTCAAATGGAAGATGGTGTTTTCCCACCATGGAAAGATCTTTATCCAGAAACAAGCAAACAAACAAACCAGCCAGCAAGCTTTCTTCATCAGGCGAAAACATTTTAACTATTCCAGATAAAAGAGCCAAGCTTGACAAGGCATTACATGTGCTTTTCATGAATTTTTGCAGGAGGCCGTTTCTGGCCTCACTTATGGAATGCACTTAGCATGCTGTTTCCCTTATATAAAACACTGAATTAATTTTTCTCCTCCTGATTCTCAGTGTGATTCTGCTAAGCACAGAGAACAATATAGGGTTTCTACTCTGGATAACTAAAAACCCATAAAAAGGTCCTCGTAAAATTGTACAGTGTTTGATGTTGTTTTGTTAATCCCTCGACTTCATCAACTTTTCTATCTGCTGACGGGAATAAGGGTCTCCTCCACAATGCTTTTATGTAGGCAAAGCTTAGTAAAAATCTCTGTGTGTGCACACATACATGCATATACGAACCTCAGCTCAGCCAGTTTCTCCTTGTAGCAACTGATGCCTTGCAGACCTTGTGCAACCCACACCAGATCGACAGATGCTCTGCAGCCCTCCCTCCCTGCACTGAGAAGAGCCAAAATACAAGTGGAACAGGTGACCATAAGGGTGTATGAGCTGTTTAGCTAGCTGAAAACAATGATCCTACTGCTATCCGGAGACACTATCCCTGCCCAGCTTAAGCCAGGATCATAAATGGGGTTGCCAATGGGAAGACAGGACCCCCTTTGGACTGTATAGGCAAGCAGACCAAAGGAGAACTAGGCAGCTTTAACAAGGGAAGCATAAGCATTTTGTGCTTTTATGGGAAGCCTAAGAATGTCAGCTGGGAGCCGATCTTTGGGGTACATCCAATTATTCCTTAAAAGCATTTTAATTTGCAGCTGGTTCTGTTCTTCTTTAGTACCTGGCGTCTAATTTATGGGGTAATGTTTCTTTAAGACTGGCATTAAAGTGCAGAAGTAACAATTTAGGGTTAAGAAGGTTAGGCATTATGTCCAGATTAGTATTATCAGATGACCCGAAGCAGGGGTTATATTAAAAAATGCCTTAATTAAAAAATACAGGTCAAAACCAGTTTAAGCTCCAAACCTCCGGTTATATTCACTAATTAGAAGGCTTGGACACATGCCTCAGAGTGATGGATGAGCTATATCTGCCTCATGGCACCACATGAAGAGACAGGACATGGCTCTCCAGGCTCCCCAGACAAGAGGGCTCGGGCAAGATATGCACCAATTTTCTTCATTTCAATCCATCTCTAATTTTTTTCAGAAATTAATAGACTGAAGGCATTTGGGAATCAGAGATCAGCAAGGCACTAATTCTCCTTGGTTTCTTAACTCTGAACTTCAACTTATGCTCTAAAGGCAGGACATTCATTTGCTAAAAAAAAAGCAGAAAGAACCTGTTGTTCATACCACTGTTAACTTACTGCCAAGACAGCAATGCTCCTGTGTAGAAGTCAGGAGACATATTTTCCTTCCTGTGCTCAAGCAGGAGAGTTTTGTACCTGAGGAATGCCCTAAACCTTTCCCAGATCTTCTCAAGGCCTTCAGTCCTGCTTTGTTAGAGGTCTATGCCTCATCCACAGGAAAGGTTTGTTAGGACACAGATCACAATCACATCCTAAGTGCACGAGTTTGGCATTTCTGAGCGAAACACAGGTATTAAGTCTCTGTTCCAGTGAACATATCATTATTTTCACCAAACACAAGGAGAAGATGCAATGCTGACTGTCTACACCCCATCTCTACACAGGACTGCAAAATAGATGCTCTGTCTGGTTCAGGTGCCGGTAACAAGTTTGTAGTCCAGGTCTAGGTTTCATCTTTACTGATCACCTTAGGACTGCCTTGCACACGAGACTCGCACCAGAACCGCCAAGGACACGATCTTGGGCTGTGTGTAATCTCACGCTCCAAATCCAGCAGATTTCATCATATGAAACCAAACCTCTTCTTCCCAAGCTCCATCAAAATTGAACTTGGGAGGTAAGCAAGCCTTCTCCACAAACCTCATCAGAGGGGTCCTGCTCAAAATGTTCGCTTGACGTTTGGACAAAACTGTTTTTGCCATCAGAAAAATCTGGCCCGCTATTTCTATGACAGAATTGGATAAGGCCATGGAGAAGTGTCAGGAGATAGGGTGAGGAGCTGAGCAAGCCTAGCCTGGGAGGTGAGAAACCTAACAACAGTGAAAAGCAGAGAGCGCTAGCTGTTCACCAGGCTCTGTGCTAACAGCTGTAGTTCTTCCTTTTCACATTAAAATTTTGGACACCAGAAACTCGAATGTGCACTCAGTAAGAAGCTTGTAAAAAAACTCTCAATTTTTTTTCCACTACAGTTTATTTTAACCCATTAAAAATTCAAATAACTTGAATATTTCACTTGTTTATCTGCTCCCCTAAGTAGAGCAGGAGCTACTTATAGAGCATGTAATTCCTTTGGGAAAGCAAATGGGTAATATGATAGAGGAAGCCATAAACTGGAGAAGGCCTCCCAGTTCAGAGAAAAAAGCATTTCCTTGCAAAAAAGGTTCATTACTCGGTTATTTTAGCATGCAAGCAAATTTAGCAAGCGGTCGGTAGGTATTTCAGTAAAATGGGAAAGGGAATGGTCACAGCAACAACTGATTTGTTTGGCATTAGTTCTGCTATGCTCTGTCAGTGCATTTCTCCATTAAAGGACATTAATGCTGTCTCCCTGTTTCATTTACATAACGAAAGCAGATGAGTTTGTCAAGGCACGCATAGCGAGGCACCTCATCCCCTTTCTGAACTGATGTGTCGCGGGAGGAGAAGGCAAGGTGGTCTCCATCCTACGACCCCGTAAATCTACCAGGGGTTCAACTCAAGCCCCAGGAGGATGACAACACTCAGCTAATGGACAGCACATCGTTATTAAGCAAGTAGTCAGGAGGCACCAGGCAATCAACCCTATACTGGTCCTGCCCACGATTTCTGTCACCCACGTTTATGCAACGTAAGGGGTAAGTCAGCAAACGTCCCGTGTGCTCAACAGCGGGGGCAGAAATGATGTAGAGCACCCACAGTGAAACCAACAGCCGAGCACCATGAGATCCATAAGGCAAAGACCATCTCCAGCAGTAGCAATTTGTACAGCCCCTCACACCGTGTGGCTCTAATCACTGATCAGAGCCACATGGTCTCAGGCTTGACAGATATTACATTTCTTTGTAATCCCTCTTCCTTTGTAATCCCCGTGCACTCCAGCCCACGCCTGGGGAGCTCTACATGCAAGTGCTCATGCGTGACGGAGGGGGAATGCCATTTGGTTAGAGTCGCTGACAGCTGAATACGTTAGAAGACTGTCAAGTCAACGGCTTCCTCTAGCCAGCACAGTAACAGGACTCCAGCCTTCCAAAGAGTTGCAGAGAAAAGAAATAAAGAGGCGAGTCTCTTTTTGAAGCGCGATGGCTGGGTGTTCGGTCCCTCTCTGACTGCCGCAGCATCCCACCAGAGCACGCACAGAGGATCAGAGCAGGCTTTCCTCCATCAGAGATTTATTACCAGGGAACACATCTCCTAGGAAGCCTGCAGGGTTTCTGGTTCTCATCTCCTCCTCCCTGCAGCTGCCACATTGCTCAGCTCCGCAAATTGCATAAATCAGCAGTAACGGCCAGGAGATGAAAGCGTAAATAGGCCGTCAGAGAAGTTATTGACACTGAAGGGCAAATTCTGCCCTGACAGACACTCTGCAACTTCCCACTCATTATGAGGGCTGAGGAATGGGTGTACGTCAAGGCGAAAGGCAGCCCTGAGGATGCACGTTTCATTTATGACAGTTCAAACGATGTGGGAATCTGCAGGGCAGATCCTCGACTCGGCCAGGGAAGATGCTTCGGAGCCATCTGCTTTACACCAGCTGAGATTTGCTTTCACATGCCCGAGTGCCGATAACAGCTACCCACATTTTTATCGCCTTCAATCCGGTTGCCATATCGTAAGTCTCAGTGATTAATCTGCTGGCAGAACAGTAAAGATGGTGTTTGCAGCAGGGCTGGTGAGAATAAGCCAGAGAAAACCTCCGATATTAAAGAGAAGCTGAGAAATTCCTAGTGTCTTTTGCCTGAGAGCTGGTGAGAAGCAGGAGAGGGGAAGAAAAGCTGCGAGCAGAGCACTAAGCCCTTTAATTCAAAAATCACCTTTGAAACTTGTGCTTAGGTATTCGGAGTATCTTAAAATCTGTTCTTGCATTGCGTGCGAGAAGCCCAGCTTTCTCTGTAAAGAGGGGAAGAAATCTTGCTAAAGCACCTCCTTAAAAGCTGTGAACTGAAAGAAAAGCATTCACATGTATTTGTGTGTCAAACGCCAGGATTTCAGACACCGCTCCTAACCCTGAAGGGTGGGAAGGGCAGGAGAGTCCCCAAAGGGAAGCTAACTCCCAACCTTTCACAGCTTGGCTTTAGCACATTGCAAATCAAAAAAATAAATAAAAAAAAAACCCTCATTCACAATGACTAGAAATATCCAAAGTTTCTTCTGGAGGAAAGAATAAATCAGGCATGTCTGTAGGGCACAAAGCTATTGCTGTTCTGGGGCAAAACCCTCTCGTTCAGAGGTTTCAAGTAAACGAAGACATTACTAGAAGCTATGGGCAACGTGCCAGCACGGTTTCCCATTAAGAAATTTGAAGGGCTTTGCCAATAAGGCCCTTTCCACCAAAGGCGATGCTGCAATCGCCAGTTATTTTCAGACCTCTCTCTCCCCTCTAACCCTGAGCCCCTTCCAAGAGCTTCACTAGAGCATTTGTTCGTCGCTGTACGAGAAGGCACTCAAAATTACAACCGGGGGAACAGCAGCACTAACATTACCAGCGCTGGGCTTGGGGGGAGAGGGATATTGGCCAGAGCACCAGCTTTTCCCAGAGCAGAATATCTCCAGCTTTCCCCGCTCCCATATCTCACTGCTTTTCACATCGCGTTTAAGCTTTCCCGGGGATGTCTCTCCACTCTTACGCCAGACAAGAGGAATGCCGCGTGCTGGGTTTGTTTGGATAAAGTGAGAAGGGGGGATTATAGCCAGCTTTCTAATGGAAAATTGGCACCACCATTAGCTCTTCGACTGGTACAGAGGTTCCTTAAAGAAGAACTGGATGCAGGAGAGGGAAGCCTCCGAATTCCCCCAGCAGAGCTAATTACCGAATCTCTAGGAGGAGCGATGAGGCAGGATGCCAAGCTATAGCTAATGTTTCCCCAAAATAACCAAGTCAGAAGTCCATAAATGTCAGGCGTTTCCAGCACAGAAACGGCAGCCCACATGCTCTCCAAGAACCAGCTAGGAGCAAGCCAAGCGCAATGCCTTCAGTGACAGTGGGACTCATGCCACTGGCTCCGGCCGTGGCGGGAGGCAGTCCTGAGGAGCTGTTTACAGGGCCGGTTGCAGAGCCCAAGCAAGTCACCCTCAGCCCAATGCCCTCTCGCAACTTTTTTTCCTGAGAGAAAAAAGCAAAATCTTCTGTGTCACAGGACGAGGAAGGAGGGAAGGGTTTAAAGGAGCTAAAGGCTCAGTTCCGCTTGCTGCTGTACTCCCTGCCCCTCTAAGCCAGACTTTAGCGTATCAATAGGGAAACCAAAAGGATATGGTTAATCCTCACACATTAAACCCATCATAGAGGCGTGTTATGCTAACAGCTGCTCTCGCTGCACTTGAACTGCTACTGAGCTAGTGGTTTACGGGTTGCTGAGATAGCCTCGACGCTACCTAGTAGCGACTGCAGCAGGGAAATACTCTTTCTTTGCAGAGATTTCTCTCTCTCAGGCAGCAGCATCCCCCTCTGCATAGCAGGGGATTTTGTACGGAACAAAGTTAAAGAAATGCGTCTGTAAAACTGCTCTTAAAAATTGCCAGAAGCAGGCACTGAATTGGAAAGAATTGCCTACTGTCAAGTGCCTTGGGGAGGAGGGGGTCACGGTGCTGCTGCGGGGCAGTCGGTGCACAGCAGGTGACGGTGGTGGGAGACAGCAGAGCTGTACAGAAATAAGCGGCTGCAACAGCTGCTCTTACGGATGCTCACGGGGTCAGTAAAGACAACTACCGCTGCAGTTTTCTTCCTTCGTTTGCAGCTGATCCGTTCCTGCCACCTCATATCTAGCAGCACAATCAGGCGGCAGCATTTGGGGGAAATCCTAAGTAATATACTATGTTTTCTGTCATGCAGCTCATGACTCAGCCTGCACGCACGGTTCAATATGAGAAGATTCGAGACGTGCTGAATTTGAAACATCTGCTCTCCAGTTCTGACCAAGTCTGACTTTCTTGTGCCATTCCTTAGCCAAGAGGAAACCCAGGACAAAGTGATTTGAGGCCGTTGCTTGGAGATGCAGAATTGTCTACGTAGAAGCAGTTGCAAGGTCCAGCGCTTTCCCCTAAAGACTCTCAGGAGAAGGCTCCAGCAATCATACTGATGGCTTAGCACAATTTCAGTACATACTGTATCCTTCCAGCAGTACAGTTTTATTTTCCAAAGTGATAAACCATAATCTTATTAGCTTGGTATCTCTAGTAATGCACAGTACTCCCTATCTGATTGGCAGGAGGAGCCAGGGTTTCAGAAAGCAGGCTTGCGTTCTCTTTACAGCATGGGTAATATTTTTTCAGCCGCCTTCTCCCGTTTCCACAAGACATTAGTATGTACGATGCGTGCTCTGGAACTAGTTTGGTCTAATCCTCCTCTTTGTTTGCTTTTCAGTGTTGCAGCTTTTCAACTAAGATGGCATTAGCCAGCTGAGGAAGCTGCAAGGCCGACTCGCTCCAAGTTGCAAGAGCCACAAGCTTTTGATTATGTACAGCAGCACTTCCAGGAGAAAATATGGGCTTCTTCAGTGAGCAAGGGCCAAGAG
Organism: Struthio camelus; assembly: GCF_040807025.1. Lineage (NCBI taxonomy): Eukaryota > Metazoa > Chordata > Aves > Struthioniformes > Struthionidae > Struthio > Struthio camelus. The sequence continues at coordinate 4,165,600 of NC_090947.1, read as the reverse complement.
AAGAGGATCGCAGCAGCCAGGATAGGCCAGGAGCAGAGTCACATCAACATTCACATCAGGAGGAAGAAAATGGCTTTGAAATGTTATTTGTTGGGTTCCCATCAACAGTAACACTATAGAGCGTTAGCGGAGAGAACCAATGTGAAGCAGGGATAAAGAAGCCTCTTCCCAAATTCATGGTTATTTAACTAAACATCTAAAAAGAGTTGTCAGCATTTCTCAGATTTTCTGCAGCTTTCCAATGTCAACGGTTCAAGTGAAGCTGCCCAAATTTCTCATTATCAAAAATTTCAACCTTGTGCTAAACAAAACTGTAGTTACAATTTAGTTTGATAGAAATACACACGAGAAGCTTTGTTAAAATTATGCCTATTTCAATCCTGGGGAAAAAAACAAAACTCTTCATTTTGAAGTCGCATTTGAATTCAAATTATTCTCCTCCTTTTCAAATCTGGAAAAGACTGGTGATTCACCCAGACTTTCAAACACTTGACAATAAGTCTTTTCTGAGGCAAAGTATAGACCTGGAAAAAAAAAAAAAAAGGAATAGCCTGACAAATTAAAAACAGCACTCATAAAATACATTTGAAGAGGTACAATTAGCAAAGTGAGTTCCAAAGCATGTAAGATATTGAGACAGAGGTTAGAAGAAATCAAAAGAGGACTGGCATTTACCTGGAAAATAAGGAAATCCATTATCAACCACCGCTTCATCTCTGCTTATTGTTGGAGGAAAGGACCTTTTCCTCCTTAGAAGAGGGTTACCTGCTGTTTAGTGCAGCATTCCTCCAGTTTTCCCCTCTGCAGGTCACTGTCACGCTACAGGACTGTAGACAAGAGCTGAAAAATTCCTAGGCTCAACCGTATCAAGCTGAAAAACCTGAACTACCTCTTTATTTACAAGGCAATAGCTCTGCTGGGATTTTCAGTCTGCAGTGAAGTCACATTAGTAAAAGCTGGAGTTGGAAGGGGATACGCTGCTGGCCGGGGATTGTGGTAGCGCTGCAGAGCATGCTATCCCATCCTCCCTCATTCACATCCATAGCCAACAGGGAACACCACGAGTTTTTTGAGAACACCATGGAATATGCACTTTTTTTCAGGTTTTATTAAATGTTTTCCTCTTTAGCAAAGTTTCCAGATTTTCTGGCTCTTTGCCACCTCTAAAATCTGTCATCCTGGAAAAAAGTCAACTGCAAGATGGAACTGCTCATTTAGGTGAAGTGGTGTGACCAAAGACAGGCAAATTAGCCCTAGGGTCTGCCAGAAACTGCTCATCAGGCACTTGGGTTGGCACACGCACTGCAAGAGACACCTACAGAAAAGTAGCTCAAGTTTTATTTTCTGTTTTCTTCTCTTCCTTTAAGCCTTCACTTTCCTCTGAACTGCAGCAGTTTATTACTGGAGTGGGAGCAATACCAGAGCAGTAAAACAAGGCAAAGCCCCATGCGAATCTCTCCCACTTTCAAGCCAAGTCAGTCTAGCTCATTCCAGCTAGCAGTCAAAAGGGCATTCATTTCCATTTTTCAGCTCTGTCGTTTGAAGATGGAGACAAGCACTGCTAGCTCACTGGGGACCAGGAGGGTTATTACAAGTCTCCCGCGCCCTTTACTCAACTATTACCTTGCCCCAGTTACTTGAGTTGACTGACAAACCCAGGCAAACAAGACGATGAGTTCTCAATTCAGATGTGACAGCATTCAATTTGCACTGATTTAACTAAATTAGTGCACAGTTATTAAACCACATAATCGCCGCAGTGCAACTTCTGGGGCGAGACAAAGCCAGTCTCACACGGGCTGGAGAAGCCACAGGGTTTATCTCACTGCCCAGCCCATTACTTTGTTTTACCTCCTCCTCAGACTGGCTTTTGTACATATTTTTGCCAAAAAAAAAACCCAAACAAACAAAAATAAAAAAAAAGAAAATCACTGCAAGCTGCAAGATCACAGGCCTGGCAAGAGATGCACTACAGCTTGGGACAGGGCAGATCCATAGTGCACAATCACATCCTTGTCTCAGCGCAGTTCTTCAGCTTTAGGCTGCATGGCCCAGATCCCTCAGCTGTGGTGGCACGTCCTCCGTTAGCCCAGCAAAGTTATTTGCCTTTAAAAGCAAAGCAACGAAAAAGCCAAAGCAACTATTGACACCGTGTAGACTGAAGGGCCAGACTACAAAGAGCTGGTGGAGGGAAACGATACACGATACTAAACAGATCACTGGGTTTCAGGCATCATCTATTGTGTTTTGAAAGGCAAGCTTTCATCCAGCAACATTCCTCAGGATCCCAACTCAGTGGCTGGCCTAGTTTCACAGGAGGTACATCCTCAGCTAACACAGATCAGAGCTCTGCTGAAGTCAATGGCATTGCACCCACCTTCTCCAGCCACAGGATCTGGCCCCAGAAGTTTCCAGCTCAGCATCACGTGGTTCTGACAGCACTCCACTTCCTCCAAGACGATCCAAGCCTTGGCAGGAACATCCCTCTATTCGAGGGAAAACACTCTCATGTTGCAAGCTTCCATCTGTAATTACCAAGAGATTCAATTCCTTTATTAGCAACAACCGTGACCGTTCTCTTAAGACTTCTGCATGCATTGAACTGCATGGTCTTCAGAGAGGGATAGAGGAAAAGGCAGGACTGAAAAGTAAAATTTAAACAAAGCAGTGGTTTGCCCTTTGGAATCACCTCGGAGCAACGTAGCAGCTTGTCCAACTTCCGGACATCCCTCAAGAGCAAACGGCCCGCTAGTGGAGGGTGAAATCAAAGCCACGTTCCCCAGCAGGCAAGACAGCTACGCTCCATTCAACTTTTCACAAGCTGTTAGCTTTATTTTGAGGCTGTGGAGCCACATGCTCAGCTAGCATAAGGCAGCATCCCTTCACCCAGAGATCCGGCCTGCCCAAGGCACATAGACCTTATAGAGATGGAACAGTCACTTCTGTGTAAGTAGCCCAGTGGGAAAGATCACGGTTTGCTTCTTACCCTCCTGCCTTCCGCAGGCAACAACTGCATTTGAACCCACGCAGGCTTAGCTGCCTTTCCAAGCCTCTGCTCAGAAAGTTGGTCCTGTGGCTGAATTCCCCAAGGAGCTTTAGTCTCCGTTCTAAACTCTGAGGCAAATCGAAGGCCGTTTACCAAGGCTTTTTTCTCATTTTTGCTAATAGCACTGCATATTGGAGTGTGAACTATAACCAGCAATAATAACGAACTCACAAGATAACGTCAGTGGGGAGGGAGCAAGGAAACACAGGGCCGGGACACGGAAGCTCTCATCAGTCAGATGGATGGATTCCCAGCAAAGGATTTTGCAGTGGTGGCAGGTTTAGATTCAAGTGGACTGACACATCGAGTCATTTGCTTCTCATACACTTTTTTCTGTGCTTTCTACATGCAATTGTTGCCAGAGCTTTTCAGACTCAACTTGGTGGAGAAGCGTTTAATCAGTGTTCAGCCTCTTTACTGGGCTGTCTCCGAGGGAACAGATTCTGGCTAGTGATAGCAAGTGCTAATTTTGGCTGCTTAATCTAGGCTGATTAATTTTAACAGTTCACTTAACAGTTGATACCATGTGGCCATGACCAAAGAAGTTTCACAGTCTTTCTTGAGATTTAAAGCAGGTGTGAAATACCTTAAAAAATGCATCATTACTGCATAAGAGATCAAAGTTTAATGGCCCCAATGAATAGGAGGGCTGGCCCAAGTGCCAGAGCGATTATTGCTTTCCTCTTTAAGGTCATTCAGTGCTGCGGGATTTTATACTTTATGTCATGAAGTTGCTGAGGAGAAGACAAGAGTCTAAAAGCTCCAGTCCTGGAGTCCAGTGATCACACGCATCAAATAGCCTTTCCTTTTACGTTGGGCAGAGCGTGGCATTTGTTGAGGAAAAAGTTAGGAAGAGGTGGATCCTAGAGATTCCTGGAGCTGGAGGCAAACAAACTATTATTTGCTGGTTTCCTTTAAAGCTCAAAGTTTTGAGATCTACCCAGTGGGCTGCTCTGCCTGGGCTTGGCAAGGGAAGCAATCCTTGGGGGCTTTTCCTTGAGGGGATTGTGTAAGCATACACACCCCGAGAGGAGAAACGGCTTGCAGCCACAGAGACACAGCGCACAATCACTGCAGGTTTCTCTTCTTGGCATCACTTAACTCACTTTGCAGAATCCTGACTGCATTTGCCTTTGAGGGAGAGTGTTTCTTTAAAGGACCTTTTAAGGCACGTAACAAAAGCTGTTCCTGGAACGTCCACATGGCTCTACCGAATCGGGTAATGAACTAATACTAAAAGAATGACAGAGTTGCAAAATCAAGCGCTCCAGGGTTAGGAAATATTTGACCTGGCAATATTAAATCTTGCTGGAACATGAGCTGCAAAACCGTCTTTCCAGGTCCAGTTCTTCTGAATTCTGTGCCACCCATGAAGCAGCGCAGCTCCTGCAGCCTCGGGGCACGGCCTCTGTACAGCAGTTCAACTCACGGATTTTCTCAGCTCCATAAGAGAGACACTTCTTAGCCCATCCCAGCCAAAACACTTCCTCAGCCTCTCTCTGAGCCAACATTCAGATGGATAAAACGTTACCCACCTGCTTCTATATTTGGTATGGTATATGTTATTCTTGCCTCGCTCTGGAAAGTATATATGTATTTGGAGACAAACAACAACCTTAGCCTGTCATATTTCATATTATGTAGCACTACAGACGTGTTTCTGCAATATATTCTGGAGTCCAGAATAACAGGCAGTCAAGGAAACAGTTTTAAGATGAGATAGTAATAAAACCATTTTGCATTCCTAAATCAGTGCGCATATTGGTTTTAAATTACATTTTAAAAAACGATCTTCACTCCAATAGTAAAGTGTGCTATTATTCAAGTAACTGAAGGTCCAAGACAAAAGCTGGCTCAGGTATTGAATTTCCAGGCCACAATAATGCCAACATTTTTGGAAAACCGACTCATCTTAAGTCCAGCTAAAAAGCAGAGAACTCAGCTATTTCTAGAACTGAAATCTCACTGGGGCAATGGGGGGAGACAACAAAATACTACTTTTTTTCCAAGTGAGGTAGGGTGCCTCACATCTTTGACCACTACTGACCTAAACTGACCTGAGAAGCAGCTACAAAACTGATGACTCGCATTCAGGTCAGCAAGCCACTGCAGAGATTTTATTCAAAGAGAGCCACAAAATGTGTGGGAGTTCAGGGTAGGCGCCACATAATGAAGAAAAGTATTTGTAGCAAAACACCTGTACGTTAAAACAGCGCAGGGCTGCATACAAAGTCCCAGGGGCTGCTGCTGGTCCATGCCCTGCGCTTTTGGAATTATGTTTGAGGGTCCTTAAAAACAAGGCAGCCCTGCCTTACAGCCTGCCCTCCTTCCAAGGCTTCCAAGCTTTCAGACTGGCTGATTTCATGGGCCAGGCTGGACCAAAGGCCAGGTTGCTCAACCTGAGCCTACGGAGCTCAGGTTGGCCGGGAAGCATCAGGCTCAGGAGGTGAAGACCCAGGGCACTACCTAGGGAGTGCAGACCTTCAAAGTCCAGCAATGCTCAGTCCCAGGCTAGCCAACAAAACTGCCTGAGAGCTGAAGACCCCAAGGAGCTCAAATTCTTTAGAAAGCCACTTTTCCTTCATGAAAGAAGCAGTCTAAAAATCTTTTGATCATTACCTCTGTGACACTTAGAAGGACAAAGCCTGAAACACTTACCAGAGCATTACCAACATCTGATCACAGCACAACTTACATTTGAACCTCCCAGCCCACCTTGAGGCTTGGGGGAAAAAAAAAAAAAAAAAAAACCTTAGTGACAGAGTTGAATTTACAATCCCTGGTGCACCGTCCACCTACAGTCATTCAAGTATTTTATGCCTCAGATCAGCAACACTCCAAAGGCACAAGCAGGAACCAGGTGAGTCTACAGACACCAGGGGACTTCGTTTCAGTGCAGCCTTGCTATTGTGCACACACACACACATATTTTACATCATTTCTTACGAAACACGGACAGACAGAGTGCGTGCATATGTGTCAAGAAAGGAAAAGAGAATGAAGGAAAAGAGGAAGTCCATCTCCAAGAAATCACTGATTAAAATTGCTCCCAAGTTCCCATTTCTTCCACAAACAAAGCAGCTTGCAGAAGTCCAACTTGGGTGGATAAAATATCAGCCACGTGCCTGACTTACAGCATTGGGACTGAGGTTTGGGCAACACTTCAAGACTTTCCCTTAGGAGTCTATCCAAACCCTCTTTGCTTCTGATGTGGAATAATTTGGAAGTGTTTTTAGGCTGCTGTCTGGGATAACATAAGGGCTATTGTAAACACACATGCAGCCAATCAGCATCAGACCCACACAAATATGGTCTGTACGCACATAAATAACCAGCACATGCTCCTTTCTTGCTTTAAAAATTAACTGAAATGTTGAATTAAAAGAAAAGACTAAAACACTGAGCAGGTCTTAAGGAAAACAGTAATCATTTACAGAAAGAATTACATTTCACCTAATTTTAATAAATGAAATGTACTAAAACGCAGGCCACTAGATTTAAAAAGCTATAAGATACAGCCGTAGCCAGCTATCATCCAAGTTTGTGCACTGAAGCAAGACCATAATTTCAGCTGATGCTGTTTCAAAAATATTTGCGCTAGCCAAGAAAGCTTGAACACGTAACAGAGCGTAACCAGGGCACTGAGATCTGTGCAGACTCCCAGAGAACCTGCATTGCCCGAGACAAGCAACCTAGCCCAAAGCTTTCCCAGCGGCTCTAGCCCTACATAATTGCTGTTTGACTGACCTCTTCCATGAACCACTGTGCCAGGGTGCTTTGCATGGAAAGGGAGATAATTGCTTTTTCAGAGTCATGGCTCTTCTGGGATACTTTTGGTTTTCTCCACCACAGCAGCCAGGAAGAAATTTATCTCACCTGTGAGACAAGGCCCTGCTGGCTTGAATGCCGAACGATATTTTGGATCTGTCCTATCTTTCCAAGGAGGGCCGGCAGAAGCCTAAAAAACGGGTGTCTTTATGTGTGCCCTCAAGGGTGGCCATAGCCAGATGATGACACCATTCAGACATGGTCACAGCAGGAGATGGAGGATTCCTAGGATTCCCAAGTAGCCCTCGCCTGGCTCCAGTCTGTCTCATGGCATTGCATCTACGTCCTTTATCATTTCTTCAAAACTCCTTAACTACTTCTGATGTTGTCCTCTATCAACTGGGCCCAGAAAAGCAAATGACCCACCCCATGCAAGCAAGTGAGCAACAAAGCCAGAGGCAGGGACTTGCAGCGTGTCCAGTGAGGGAAGATCAACCTCCCTTCCTTCTGGCTGAGAACTTCTCTTCCATCTCCTCTCAGAGGTGTGATGTGGCAGAGGTTCACACACCTCACATCAAGGCTGCTGTCTCCCTAGCAACTGCTTTTCCTTCAAGGAATGGAGTTTCTCCTTACTCGGCTCCAAAGGAATTAAATCCCTTGCGCACCAGGCATTTCTGCATATCATGCCAAGCCTAGACTGGGATTTAAAGAAAACAACAGCAAGTCAGCCTGTCAAATTTATAGGTGGTGTGTTTAAATGTTTTGCCACTTGATGTATTTTGAGCGGAACCATTCCACACATTGGTGGGGAGACAGAGCTTTGGGAAGGGGAAGAGGGGAAATGAGACAGAAGAAAGATTTTTCTGCAGTAATAAATCCATCTTGACAATAAAGGAGACGCGCGCAACTGCATTGTGACCGCACCATCTGCAAACAATATTTCCCTGGTAGGAAGTAGCTGGAAATTGAAGTAACATTTCAAATGGTCAGGCATAAGTTCTCTCGTCTTCTTCCACCAGTGCTACTTTGACCAACCTTGTACTTCAAGCAATGCTTACAATAAACAGTCACTCAGCCTTTGCATCTCTCTTTGGTATCTGCTGTAATTATAGAGTTTAATGGGCTGGATCCTGTTTAACAGGCCAGGAGGAGAAGAGAGGATGGACTTATGAGAGTCCTCTGAATGCAATTCCTGCTCCAAGTTAGGCTAGTTTTGCAGAATATAGTAATATGTTGACACTGTCTTCTTGAAACATTTGTTGACTTGATCCAAAGCCTCTTGAAGTCTGTGATTAGATTTCCTCCACTCCAGCAGACTCTGCGCAAATCACTGTCGTTGGCTGCTTCTGGCCCCTTCATGGGGCTGGTATGACCCACAATACATTGTTCCCAGAGCAGAAAACTGGTGCCAAGACCCCACCAGTCAAAACCCAGCACTGAGCACTGTACAGAGGTAGGCAAAGTCCCAGATGTAAATTACATCTAAGACAACATGCAGAAATGGGTCTGCATGAAAACAATGAAAGCGTCTAATAGAGCACAGAGGGAGGTGAGAGCATATACTTTTACACAAGCTCTTCACACACCACAATTAGTTTAATTTATTCAAGATAGCAATGTCTGACCCTCCAACAGCAAACTCCTTCCTCAAACCTTTTTCCTTAGTCTTGCCTTAAAGGCCTTGTTTAAGCCCTCGGAAGACTGTAGGTTGAGCCAAAAAAGTCTCAATTACTCTTTGCTCGATGACAAGTCAAGGCCACACATATATAGAGGGGGGACTGAGAAGAACTTAAGATGTCACCCAGCAGCAAAGAGTTGCAAAACTGCACCAGAGAGAGACTGGTTCAACTCCGCTCTTGCAGCATCAGGGAAAATTGCCAGAGGTGACCAAACCCAGAACAACAAACTCCTGTGTGCAAGGTTTCACTCCCCAAGATAGAGGGCCAAGTCATTCAGCCTGGAGGTACTTTAGCTTCAGGTATGTGGAGGTTCACCTACCACAGGGTGACAGGAGGCCCTACCTGTACCAATCTGGGTTACTCAGCTGATACCACACAAATACCAGTGAGAAACTACACGTAACAGAAGGAATTTAGCCATCCAGCTCTGCCACAGAGAAATCCTCCCTCTTTTGATGTGTCCCAATAACCTTGCCAGATAATTCCAAGCACTCCTCCTGTCCAGGATAAACTCACAGGTGAGGTATAAACCAACAACGATTTTGATTTTAGCTCCCACCGATCACCATTATACAGCAAAGCCTCTAACCTGAACTGGGAACCGGTTCAAATTTGGGCCCAGTTTAAATTTAAGCTGCCTTGCTGAGCCAAGATGTGGGGTGCAGTCTGGGTATGGGCTTATCTCTGGCCAGATTTCCACTCCCCACACGAGAAGGGAGAAAAGTAGAAATGGAAACAAAAGGCTGAAAGTAGGCATGTAGGTAGATCTTGGCACTCATTGCTTAGGGCATTCACTCTGAGATTAGGCCAGCACACATCAGTCAGCTGGGCTAGTAGGGCAACGTCACCATAGCCAGAAGGCCTAAGGAAAGGCTTGTAGTCTTCAGGACAGAGCTGCTTGGCTTGGATCATTTCACGCTGCGATCCACAGCACTGCTGAGAAAACAACTCCTGGGAGAAAACTAGCTCCTATTCACGAGCAGTAGAGAAGTCAGGGTGGCCACACGCATCATGCTTTAAGTAGCAACTTACTAAACTATTTGCAGCACATAAACACTTTTTAAGGAGAATCTGTGCCAGGCAAAGCCTAGGAACTGAGGACCTTCAGGGCAGCGTGACAATGGCTCTAGAGAGTGGAAGGAAAGCCAAAGACCGACAAGAAACACACAACAGGTTGGTGCTGGGGAAGCAACAGGAGGCAATGACCTCTGCAGATCCCATATCCATTTGAGCCTATAAATAGAAACATTAAGGAGACTTATTCCAGACTTCAGTGACTTTTTTCATATGAGACATTTGGAGTACATGGTCTGCAAAGTCATTATCACCATCCACAGAACGATAAGGCAGATTGATTCAACTCAAGGCCCACAACAGTTGCATACACTACAGCCATCCTTCACCAAGCCAAGGTTCAGGAATGGCGGGTGGGTAGGAGCATGCATATACTTTGAAGGCTTGATTGCTGTTTCCTGATTAGCAAAGAGCCTAAGAGTATTCTCAAGGCTAGAATAAATTAAGATACGCATTTTCTGGAGACGCCTGGGATGCTCTGTGATTTTATGGCATTCAATGAGTTAGAAAAGCTAGCTGCTGCCAAGATTGCATCACTATTCATGTCTTAGAGGTCAAAGAGTACCAGAAAGGTCAGCTTTAGAGGTTATGATAATCTGTAACACTTATAATCAAAACACATGCAATATCTAAAGCTCTCCTTATGGTTAAGCCACAAGCAAAAACTGCAGTAACGATACAGTATGCAACTTTTAGCATCTACCCATAGCAACTTAGCACATGAATCACAGCTTGCTGCTATAAACATGTTGCAGTATACAAATAGAGCCCCTCTATTTGCATAGCCCACTAAGCTAAGTCTAACTGCAGATGAGGAGAGATGGTATAGTGTGTTTGGTAACATGATCTAGAAACGCAGATCAGTCCAAGAAGTCCATCAGACTTTTCAATGTTTTGCTTCTCATAAGGTCATTACAGAAGCGTTATCTACGGAGGCCACCTTCCCACCTCCTCTTACGCCCACCTAGAAGTTGCACTATAACGAGATGCCAGACGGGCAGCGAGATCGCAGCCACCTCACTGATGGTCTAGAGTCAAAGCTCTGGGAAGGAACTTACACAGTCTGTATGGCAACATGGTGAAACAAACATGATCACAAAATCTGATTTCCATCACAGCTGCCTCACCCTGACAGAGAACTGCAGGGATGACAGTCAGACCCTTGCTATTCCCAGCAGTCCCCCAGTTACCCACCGTTAGCTGTAGAGTCGTGTACAGGAGTCAGAAATGGTGCGGTTTCAGTCTTCTTTTCCTGTAAAGAGATGCTCAGCTCCATTTTTCCCCTCCATTTCTGACAGTCGAAAGACTGATGCTCAGGACACTAACCACTCTGCTTCAGAAAAGTCAGATTCCTAGTGAATTCACTCCCTGCTGGAACAAATGATGGCATAACACTAGCCCTGGTCCCCAGCTTTTGCCCGCAGACTGCAAAGATGGTAACTATAACGGTCCAAGGTTTTGAGGAAAACAAAAGCAGCACTCCTGTTCCTCAGTCTGCTGCAGACTTCTTGTGTGACCCTGGGCATGTCACTTAGCATAATATTCATCCACCTTAGCCAGAAGTCCAAGCCTCTCGGACTTCAAGAGGCAGAGAAGTCAAGGCTCTTTCTGTAGTCCATGGACAGCAGTCAGTATTAGCAGTTACCTCCAGCAGTGCTACTTTCTCAGCCTCAAAGTCTCACTAAGAACAGACGCTGGACGGCCAAAGTCAGGTTAGGTACTGAGGGGGAGAGTTAGGTACTTAGGGGGAGGGAGAGAGAAAGAGAAAAGTATATGATTTCACAGAACCCTCCAGTCTTTCAGTATATTTTCAGTTGTATATTTCAGCTTGCAGGAAACATTGTATGTCAAGGATGGGAAAATCCCAGTCATCTCTAATTAATATTATAATTCCAGTACAGAGGAGGTGCGGCACATAGATTTCAGTTTAGACAAAACTAGACATGATTCAACATGTCATACTCATCCAGGCCACATCCTGCTCCCTCTGAAATACACAGAAATTCCTCTACCCACTTCACATTTCCTTCATTAAGCATTGGATCACAGCACCTTGGGTCATCTGTGGATTACAATCCTGACCTCACTGCCAGGTCTTTGCATAACCCAAAAGGGAAGAAATTCTACCCGTAGGAATTCATTTCAAAGCCTCAGCTTGGGGATACAAAAAAAAAAAAAAAAAAAAGAAATCTGCCTAGGAGAAAAGCATCTGGCTTGGCAGCAGGATGGAAAGTACAATGCAGATTCTTCTAACTGCTGTCACATATTTTTCACTGTAAGTCAGCACAAAGTGAAATAAGCATCCCAGGAAACATGAGACCAGAACCTCAGTCAGAAACATTTTCACAAGAAATCATCAGAACTCCATATTCTTGGCGTACCAGAAGGTACATTCCTTCTCACTTCAGACGATGACGCTGCCTGCCCTATAGGAAAGAGTCAGCAGGATAAAGCCAGCTTGGCTTGCATATGGGACAGGATTTCAAAAGCTGGATCAGAAACTAGTAGGTGCTACACAGGAACCCTGTAGCTAAATCCTCCCTCCTTAGCACAGCAGCCTGTGCTATTCAGAAACATCTACATGAAGGTGTTCAATTGCTCACCCAGATGTCCTTGTTCCCATATTGCAATGACGGCATGAGCTATTCCAAATGCTGACCTACCTCCTTGGTTACTAGCAGATGATAATCCAAACGTTTCTGAGCTCATCATCAGAGTATCTGAGGCTTTTCAAAAGAGTCCAGAATCAATGAAGCGCTTGGTTCACTTCGGCTTTGGAGAGTCAAAGTCAGAAATCTTCTAGGTAGCTTGACCCCGGACACGCCAGATAGCGAGGCAAGGGCAGTGCTGGGCTCTCCAAAGGGGAGTCCTGACCCACTTGTCAGCATTCTTGTAGCGCCCAGAGAGAGAGGCAAGTGCTCCAGGCACTCAGATGAGGAGCAGTGAACGTGGCAGCCACCACTTCAGTCCTGCCACTGTTTGCTTTCCTTCACCATCAATCTTCCCACCTTTTTTGCACAGTGATCTCGTTTCAGAAGTGAAGGTGGTGGTGGTGGGGATCCTTCATGCTGAGTAATAAAAGGCAGGTCACTCAGCACGCCTACACCTTTGGGGAAGCGCTTTAACACAGGTTCTTGCAGGCGGAGAGGGAGGGCATGTTATGCCCTGCAGCTCCATCGCACAGGAGCCAGAGCTGGATTTTGCAAGGAGGTCTCATCCCCTGAGCCTGTGCAGGGGAAGCTGAGCCTTCAAATGCACACATGCAGGACTCCAATTTCTGTCCTGGTCAGCCTCAGTCAAACTCCAGGTTGCTCAGATTGATGTAGAGTAACTCATAAGCAACCCTAAAGACTCTAAGATCAAACAGGTTGAGAAGAGACACTCTCAGCATCATGTGGGAGGTGAGCAGGAGAGGCCTGGAGAGTGCCCAGTCTTGGACTTTGGACCCTCAGTCGCATCTCAGCCATGTCTTAAGCACTCGCACCCTTTGCTGCAGCACTTTTCAGCCTCTGGCCCTAGCGATCTCTGAATTACTGACCGGTCTCTGAAATATAAAAAAAGAAAAGCACATCTCTTGTCAGAAGGGCTAAATTCACTGTGTGGGGGTGCTCCAAAAAGCACATCTCTTGTCAGAAGGGCTAAATTCACTGTGTGGGGTCCTAGTGCTCTGCAAATCAAAATGAGTAGAAAGATGTTGGCTCAACTTGAAAACTTCAAATCTCATGTCCCTGTGCTGCACGGGTAGCAGCTGGCTAAAAACCAGGGCTCGATGAGTGGGAAAAGCCTGGGCAGGGCAGTTCATCAGGTGGTTTCTAGAGAGAATCTGTGCTGAATCAGTGTGTCTTGCAGGGAGTAAACGCCAGTACTCCAAAGCCACTACTTAAGGAAGTACAAAATATGGTGGTTTTATCTGAAATGCTTGCCAGCACTGTAACAGAATTAAACTTGCCATTGATTTCCTGCCATCCAGACCAGTCCCAAAGGGATACAGTCACCAACACCACCCCACCTGGTAAGGTGGAGGAAAGCGTACATACTTTCCTGGACGGAGGAAAGCGAGGGTGCTCTGTACTACATGGCAACCTTGTCTCCCCACAGGAAAATTAGAGCTGAGCACCAAAGCCACTCATAACATTTGTCCCTATTCCAATTTCCTTCCTAAAACTAAAGCACATCTGGCAAATGCAAAAAACAAGAAACATACTGCATTGAATAAGATGCCTTTGACTTGAGTCACTGAGCAGGACGCAGAGGAAAAACAACCATTTGGAGACAAGGTGAAAGGCGATATGCCAAAGAATTTTGCAATGAACAAAACAAACCAAAAGCAAACAAAAATCACACCCATTGGGAAGATGCCTGCCTCGAGGAAACCCACAAATCAGAATCGTCCACGATAGCTCAGTTATCTCTCAATGTCCCTGTAACCTGCAGAGCCAAGATGTATGAGCACGCTGGGATCTCCTGGAAGAAATTTCAAGGCTCAGCAGTGAAAATAAATCATGTCTTAATACACTTGCACTTAATGTCTCCAAAGAGCTTCACGGCATTAAAACCCAGCCCTTGCCCATTAACTTTCTAGTGGGATATACGAGTACTGGAGGCTTGGAAATGTAATTACAGCACATCTCTTAGTCACCACACAAGTCTTCAAAAGGTAGCCATCGGCCCAGATCAAAAGGTGAAAAGTTGACTTGTAATCACTTGCAGACAGCGTGTTTGTACGCGTCTCTCTTTATCCTACCACCACAGGCTGTGTTCAGCAATACATTACAGTAGCATCTAATAGCTATGGGCTGTTTTCTTACCACAAAATCCGAGAGAGGAAAAATCCAGCCATTAATCCCCAAATACAGTGTAGATACACTTCACAAAGTCAAGGGGAGAGTCCACCCAGCCAAAACAGAAGAAAAGCAAGAATCATACAGCTCAAGGGGTGAAGGGGAGCATATTAGCAACTGACTTGAAGCACTGGGCATAGTCTCTTTCATTTCACAAGCGTGACTCTTGCTCAGGGACAGCTGAGTTTTTGCCAAACTCAATTTGGTCAAAGGAAAGGACGGTAGGAGAGAAATATGGCCTGAAAACGGTCAACTCACTCCAACATTTTGAAAATCAACATTTCAAGTTGAAACAGTTTTTGAGTTTATTTCAGTTTTTATTGAAAAATATACATTTTTTAAATACTAGTCTAAAAAAAATGCAGTTCGTCACTTGAGGGCAAATGAAAGATATTGGATCAAAAGCATTTTTACCTTTAGAATTCTCCTGATTCCCCAAAAACGTTGTATGAGGTCAAAAGGAATTGCTTTCGCTTTTTTTTTCAGCTAGCCCAGCCAACAAAGAAACAGTTCAGCTATCCAGTCAAAGCTCTAACTCTTCTTTAATCAGCATTTCTCCTTTTGCAAAGCTGCACTGTCCTCAAGCAGGTATCCTTACCAACTACTGTAGGGACGTATTGCCGTGCTCTCCAGCTCAGCGGACTTTGAAAGTTCAGCAATAATAAAATTTGTCAGACGCTATCTGCTTTTGTTACACATCAATCTCGTCCCTAGGGCACTTCTTTCTTTCCTTTGAATCTGGCAAAACAAGTCCTACTGCCCGCAGATTTATATGGAGATACATCAAGTTCTCCTTTCACAGAGGATCCCAGCTCACAAGAGTGTATAATCAATTCCGCATGAAGATCTGTGAAAACTCTATTTTCCGAGAGAGCCCTCCACTGCAGGAGTTTAAGCTAGTTCCAAGTTGTTATAAAAAAAAAAAAAAAAAAAGTAATTTATGCAAATAATGAAGTGTTAACAGCTCTTGTGATACTTGGTGCTTTTCCCAAAGCCACAGCTCACAGGGGTTAACATGAGAATCCAAACAATTGTGTGTGTTTAAGCTTCATGTTTGCAAAAAAAAGAGTATTTCAACAGTCCATAAACCCAGAAACAGGCTAGATAAACATCTACGAAGAGTCACACAGGTATAACTGAGCTTGTCTTGGAATGAGAGGAATCTACTAGATGGGGTCTCTGAGTGTCTATTCCAGGACTATTTTCTCCAAGTCTTTTTAAGTCTATGATTCCAAGAGTTAAAGCCACCCTGCTTTTAGCCAGACTCTCATTTTAAGTCATGAAGTGAACAATTTTTATCACTCAAGCAAAGGAGCAAATTCTCTTCCCCCTTCACCCCCAGTTTTGTCTCCCACCTCCAGACAAGAGTATCATTCCCCTGTTCTGATTAACAGACGGATAAAGGCTCACCTTGAGGTTGAGAGTTTTATAGAAAAATTAAGTAGAGATCCCAACTTTACAATAACCAGCTGAAAAGCTCACAGTATCTGCCACAAGACTCCTCAGGCTTTAAAGAAGCTTGCAATGCGCTGTGAGGTCATTCTGAAGGCAGGAATGAAATCTAAGCTCTAGAAAAATTGTAAGAGCATATGCATGGCCACCAATGACCTCTATAATGATGATCCATGGCTGGAGGATTTCAACAGGTTAGACAAACACAGAAACAATAATAGGACAGATACATCATAATATACTTGCCAAAATTTAAGAGAATGGATGGTAAGATCACCAGAAGATAATGAATCTACCGCACTGGCAACTTGACATTCAGCATCTGCTGAGGGTGCAGAATAGTAATACATCTATTAAATAGGCTGAGACTACGAGGGATTGGAAGAAGATGTAACATCATCACCATGAGAAAGCTCTCCTTAGACAAGACGTCTGAAAACATCAGCATGCAAACTGTATAGCAAGTTCTCAACTCAGTCTTTGGAATCTGCAATATGGAGCGGCTTAAGAAGATCAAGAACACTTGTGTACTTAGATCCCAGACCTGCAAACACTTACATACACACTTTGGTATTCGCTGAATTGGTGCCTCAAGCTCCCCATTCCATAAATCCTCTCCCATTTCAGGCTCAAGCGATTCTTTGAACAGAGGAAATACTTGCTGAAGTCAATGGGGAACTTCACCCAGAGAAGAAGGGCAGAAAGTCACAGTTTGGAGAATATGAAGGACTCCTCACTTATAAAGCCAAACTTTCCATTGCCGGGAGACCAACCCACAGAAATGTCATAGTGGTACCATGCTGCCAGGATTGCGTGGATTGATTTGCATGGATTTCACCCACGCCCTGAGAGTTCACACCACTGGTTGCTGCAGGGTTGTACAATCTGCTAACGGATCAGATTCCTCAGCAGAAGGTCATGTTCAGATACACTTTCCCTGCACACTTGCACTCCTGGACACACTTGCACTTCCAGCTAGATTTCCTGTAGATCCTTTGGTCCCTGCAGCCTAAATCCACCTGAAACAGAGGGGCACCTTTGCACAGTATGTTTGTACAGCTGGGGTCCATTCTCTGTAAGCGACTTTGGGCACATGCATAACCTAGAAAGTACTACAAAGGAAGAGTCAATACATTGCCTAAGAAGTTTTATACAGCAGGGGAAATGCCATAGGTATTAATTGTACTCCACGCCCAATGTGCTCAGACCAGATAGGAACACATCTCCCTGTTTTAAGTGGGAGCATCCTTTAAGGATGAGGCAATCCACTGCAAAAAGACCTGCATTTCTCAGTGGACCCAAGGCTTTGCCAACCAATTCTACAAATCAGCTTGTTGGAAAAATTGGGGAAAAAAAAAGTTTTATATGCACATGGGCAACCCTCACATGACATAACCCCAAACCATTTTTACAGTCCTTATTAGAGGAACTGTTTTGCTGTGGATAAATCCTTTAAAATTATCTTTCAAAGAACCTATGAGATACGTGGGCAGAAAAAAAAAGTGTTCGAGTGACTGTCAGGGAGAAACAAAGGAAGAAAAGAAGAGGAAACAGCGAGTTGTGGACCACCATTGGCGGGCACTTGAATAGGAGCCCTGTGCTTGACACCACTGTGACTTCGAACAAAACCAAAGTCAAACAGCTATTTGTCAAGGGGTACAAATGCACACAAGTGGTGAGAACCTGGCCCTTCTGTAAAAACGTGTCAGCGACTTTTCTGTAGGGCTGTGCCGAGTCCCCCTGATGGATTGTTGTGCTCTGAGGACAGCATTGTGAGCAGCAATAATAAGACATCTGGTC
This sequence comes from Struthio camelus, assembly GCF_040807025.1. Classification (NCBI taxonomy): domain Eukaryota; kingdom Metazoa; phylum Chordata; class Aves; order Struthioniformes; family Struthionidae; genus Struthio; species Struthio camelus. Next base: position 4,147,940 of record NC_090947.1, on the reverse strand, counting down.
AGTTCTCTTTCTGAAAGAATATTTTGGCTCGACTGAAATCACGTGAGTGATTCCATGTACAATGCACAGACTCAACTGCCTCATCGCCGCAGATTTGCGGCGCCGGGTCCGTCCTCCCCCGCACCCAGCGGTGCCAATCTGAACTCAGCCCTACCAGCCTTGCGTAGGGACATACAGCAAGCATCCAGGGCACCCTCCACGTCTTCTTGTCTAGATGGCTATGAAAGGATCGATGTTACATCATCCACAGTAGCCTCGATCACTCCACTGAATTCCTCCTTATAGGGCTTAACCATGTCTCTTGAATTGTCACGCACAGCATGAACACGCAACGACGAGCTGGAAGAAGGGGCAGGCAGTTATTTGCACTGGTGCCAGTTATTTGCACACACAGGCTTTCCCCAGCAAAGCTGAAATCCTCAGAACAAGAAGAATTTCTCAGACATGTTTCTCAGGACACCATACAAAAGCCAACACATGCACACACCATGAAGCTCATCTGTGCTTATGCAGCATAACTCTTATGTGTTACATTTACCAGGCATATGCAGATCAGTTAGGCAGAACACACACAGTGGGTCTCAGGCTAACCAGGACAAGGAATTTACTGCACTGACACTACATTTTGTTCACAGGGATTTGGGGACATCTGGTTACAAGAAGGTCCAGTTTTCAAATTCCAAGTGGGTCACGGCTTGGGAAGGAAAATGAAGGGATCCAGGGCGACAGAAACCCCAAACGGACTGCAGCCCTCACTTAAAAAGATTCACTGGATTCAATAGATGACAGGCTAGGAAATAAGTTAGTTTTTGAGTTCTGCTAGGGGAGTGCTGCTGATTCCCATTGAATGAACAGGGCACAAGAAAAGTTCAGTGTGCAGAGCGGGGATTCAAGCCCAGGTCTCAGTGTCCCAGTTGGTTCCCAGCCACTAAGGCAGCTGCCTCCCGAAACCTGGGCTCCTGCCACATGCAAGCTAAGTGCAGCAGAAGGTCAGAATACAAAAAAAGATCATTGAGGAATTTCATGAGAAGGGATGTTTATTATTATCCCAGATTATATAGACCCTGCAGAGAAAGTCCAGAGAAGAACAGCAAAAAGAGCTTTGAGAAAAGACATAACCCCCATGGAGGGGACGGAAGAACTGAGTTTCATTAATGTAGAGAAGATCAGACAAACAGCCTCACAGTATGGAACAAGTGGCAGTTTATGATATGATGGACACAGAGCATGATAGATTCCCCCCCCCCCCCCCATCAGGAACACGGAGGAACAGTCCCACTTCATTTACTGCAGTGCCAGATTTCATGTCAGAAGAAAGGCTGTGAGGGCAAGGAGGCCCTGGTAGCACATGCTAAGAAGGCAGTAGGACCTCTCCTGCAGATATCAAGAGGATGGCATAGAGACCCCTTCACCTGCTTGTCTCTCCAGCCCTGCATTTGCTGCAGTCCCACACTATTTGTTCTGCAGATCTTAGACCTTGAAAATCTCATATATCCAGAGTAACTCCAGGCTTCCCTTCCTACATAAACATCCTTGGGAATAAACAGGTATTTGTTAAAACTTTGAGGCAGGAAGCTGTGAGGTGCTTAAAAAGAAAAAAAAAGAAAAAAAAAAACTTTCTAAAGCTCATAAGGCCGAAACAACCCTCATCATAGTTAACTGCAGAAGCTGCTTGGCTGAGCTCAGGAACCACCTCCAGCTTTCCTTGGCAAGGCATGGAGCTGCTCTGACACCAGGCCACAAAGCACTGTACCATATTCCCAACTGCAGGCGAGGAGGGATGGGCAGCAGGAACACGAGGATTTTAGCAAGCTGCCAGTGCAAACAGGCTACCTTGGCCATAGATAAAACCAGCAACTCGTTGGAAGCTGTCCACCTTTCTCCCCATGCACGGGCAGGACCTGAGGCAGCCGGCTAGCCCAGGGAGCCAGGCATTTCTCTGCTGCGACAGCCATGAGCTCAGCGGTGTTAGCACGCACAAGCCAGCACTAGACAACCCATCAGACCTCCCATGACATGCTATGCCGTACCAGTGACATGGGAAACATGGGGAGCTGTGGGCTGGCTGCAGCAGACTGGAGATATGAGGAAAACAAAGGAAATATAAGCAAAGGAACAGCAAAGTGGAGAAAGAAAAAAGAAAGATAGTTCTGCATTTCAAATGTTTCAAAACAGAGGCCCCACTTTCCAAATAATATTTCACTGCAGGAGGGAGGGAGGAGGGGGCTAGAACGGCTTTCATTTCATTTTCACTTTGAAAACACCATTTGCACTGAAGTGCAATTTATTCTTAACCAAAACAGCTCAAGTGCAGAGTTTGCCTCAAAGCTGATGTTTTCAAAATACATCTGTTTGAATTTATGCAGCTATGGTCAAGAAATACTCCAGTAGGTCCCCCCACAGCCCCCTCGCAGCTGAGCTGCATTATCCAGCACAGCACTGGGGGCTACGGGGTCCGAGCCTCCCCAAGTGCTAACACCTAGCAAGGAGGCACTGACACCTAGCAAGCAAAGCAAGCGTTTGACCTGCAGCTGGCACACAAAGCCCTAACAGTCCAAGACCAATTCCCGAATTAACACCAGCGTCATTGCTCTTTGCTGGGGCTGCACGAATGCCAGCCAGCTTCTGCTCCATCCAGCTTCGCGCTGTGCTTCAGTGCGAGCCACTCGCCTGCTCTCTTGGGAAGGGAGATAAGGAGACATGGTTGTTCAGCGTGCAGGAGGGTGATAAATGGAGCGCTTGGTCATACAGCCCCAGCACCGACCACAAACATCTCCCGCAGCTGCTGGCTCATCCAGAGAACAAGCAGCTGCAGTTGTGTTTCCACCTTTGCAGCCTTTTTCTAAAGATGCAGGCAGCCCCAGAGGGGACACGCGTTTTATATTAAAGGAAGGAGAATGTCATCCACTGCTGCGCCTCTCCGGCTCTGCCATGGCTGGACTCTGCATTCTCAGCAAGCGGATGGCTTCAGCCAAAGCTCATGGAAACGGCTAGTGAAGGAGAGGCCTGGAAACCTCTCCAAATTCACCGCTGGTGAGGCTCCAGTCTCAGGCTGCCTCTCAGTTCAACAGTCGACACAAATAGGGCTGTGCACCTCGAGACGCCGCACGTACGAAGGCTCTCCGCTTGCAGCTGCCCAGAGCCTGGAAGGCGTGAGAGACCTAGCCCCGGGGTGCTGGAACAGCCCCTGCACCAGCAGCTGCAGCTCCGGTTAGCAGAGACTTTCAAAGCCACCCAGGGGAATCAGATGCCCCGTTCCCAATAGCTGAATAAGAAAGTTGGCATCCAGAGGGCCGTTAGCCGCCTTTGAAGAAGGCCTGTCAGCACAACACCCTCTCCCTTATTCTGACACGTGGACAAAAGAGTAGGGCATCCCCGCACAGCATGCACCGAGGGGACTTGGACGTCAGCTCCTCGGTCATCAGTGGACCAGAGCCCGACTTTTATGCTTTATCAACGCATTAGCAGACGACGAGCGATCGTTAACTGAGGTCAGCCTGGGATGTATCTCGTGCGGACTTCTCCTCCAGTTTACCAAGTTAATTCAGTCACTACAGGGACCCAAACCCACTGACTACAGAACGCAGCGACCGCAGACACAGGCAGGGATCGGGAGCTGGCCTTGGAGAGGACCTGCTGGGTTTCTGGTAGCCTCAGCAGTGCAGTTTGCCTTCCCTGGTGCACATAGCAAACGGCACCGTCCAGACTGCCCCGGCCACCCGCGACTGCTTCCCGCGTGCCCCTCCTCTCTCCAGGGTGCAGCGCGAATCCAGCTGTGCCCTGCCAACATCCTATGGAGCCCGACAGCCCTGGGCACTAGCCCTTTTCTGGGCGCCCTGACGCACCACTGAGGTTGCATTTATATTACTGTTTAACTACACTTATATTAATACTTAAAATGCCATATTGCTGAGTTTTTCTAGATGTGGACTTTGGTTCGGGTAGTCCTGAGGAAAATATGATACCAAAGGAAACTCCCACATTACAGCAATTTCTCCCTTCCAAGGCCTAGTCCACCAGGTTCAGGGCAAACAGGACGGGAAACCCTGTCAGCAGGGACAGGGACACTGCACAGATGAGCCCTCAGGATAGCCTTGGGGCCTTCAACTTTTGGCCTCTCTCCTCTTTTTTCCTCCCTCTCTCCTCTCCTCCCTCCCCTACCTTTTCTCCTCCGGCCCCAAACCTCCCCTTCAATTCAGCCCCACGCTCATTTGTGAGAGAGGGAGTGCTGGAAGTCGTCACAGTGATTGCTGGTGGCTGCAACCCCACATCCCTTTAATCATATTTGGTAGGAAATTGGCCCCAGTGTCTCTAACAAAAGGCACAGTTTGACCTGACAGAGCCTGTGACGGAGAGTGTAATAAAATCAACTGGAGCAGGACTGCGGCTCACTGTCATTAAAGCGAAAGGGAGCAGAGGCTAAGCCGCTGCCTCGGGCAGGATGCCTGCTCCCAGTCCTGGGCGCTGCCACCTCCTCCTCCTCTGACACATGGCTCTACCATCCGGTAACGATGGTCCCGAAACGCAGCAGCGCTTGAAGGAGTGCTCGGTGGGACAGCTGCCGGGTCAGGCAGCGCCGAGGCGGCCACCTCCGCCTGGCTACGGTGGCGGCACGGCTGGAGGCAGACAAAGGCGGTCGCCGGCCAAACCGCAGAGGGGGGCTGGAGCCAGGTTTATGGCACCCGAAAGCCAGGCTCGCACAAACCGGTTTGAGCTCAGCCTGGGGGCTAAGGAGTTCCTGATGAGCCTCTCCATACACCAGGGGTAAACACCAGGAAAAGGGGCCTGCTGGGTTAATAAATCTTCAGGCTTCGACTTCTACAAGTCTAAACGCATGAACACAATCTGCTCCACAACCCTAACTTACGCACAGACTTCTGAGAAAAGAAATGCAAAGAGAAGAAGTGGAATAAAGACAGATAAGGATGACACAGCTGTAGGAAGAGAACGGGGCAAGGGAGAACAGCTAAGAGGACAGACACAATCAATCACCCACACAGCGCTCAGTTTTGCATGCCCAAAAGGCCCTTCACCACGCACACAGTGAGTCACTCAGACAGGTGGCTCCTACCAGGATTTCTTCTTCTGGAGCTTCTCTCTCCTAGCAACCCACACCAGCTTCCTTCACAGCAGCTTTACTAGCTCTGAGGGCCTGCATTATTTGGCATCCCTAGCTCCACCTCTTGCCAGCGCACTTTGGTAAAGGAGCCCGCTGCCTACGTGGCGCCCCAAGATCCGCTCCCAGGGCAGGACACATCCAGGGGACAGCTCGGTGCCTGGCAGAGTTGAGCTGGACTCACCTAGTGTTACAGGCAGACAGAGACATCCTGCTCCTCCCCTTGCTGAAGGCCCTGTCCTGGCCTGTCTGCAAAATGATAAGCAAAAGCAGATCCTTCCCAGTTCCCACCAACCTCATCACCTGCTGTAGGGTCACAAGGCAGCTTACCTTCCAAATCCTCAGTATTCCCATTAACAGCTCACCCTTAAACAGTACCCAAAGCATATCTTAAATCCATAAGATGGGGTACCTGTTAAAGATAATGTTGTCACAACAGCCCTTTGAGATATAGCTGTTTATCTAGATCCATACATGTAATACCTGTCTGTTGGGTGGGGAGGGGTAAGGGTGGGGTTACCCCTGCTTTGCAACTGAAGGGCATTTGTGAATTGTTTGTGGAGATCCATGTCCCAGATTATTTCTCGACCCATAAGTTCTTCAGCATCAGGTAACACGGCCACCAGAACGCTATTGTGTAGCATCAAGAGCAGCAGCTGATAACCATGCTCCTCCTTTCCTGGAAGTTTTAAGGCCCATAGATGTTACAGCACAAAGGAGTCCTTCTGTATTCATTTGAACATATCTAATCCAGCCTATTGAGCAAACAGAAGTCACTTGAGGATTGTGGTCTTAGAAACTAACCCAGAATGGCTGAGCACATTTCTACCAGGAAGACACAAGTAGGACAGTAATTCCTCCCAGTCCTGTGTGCTGTGGGTTTCTAAGAACACTGCAAATGCAATACCACATCTGTTTTTCAGAACTGACTGGTTTAAAGGCAAGGAGTCTTAGGCAGTCCTGGCAAATAAATAGAAAGGAGAGATGTGCCATTGCATTTCAGCACACAAGAAGTCACTGTGACAATAACTCCTCGTCATTGGTGACAATCCCCTCCAGCACTGAGCTATGTGTGGAGAATGTGGACATCACAGTGCTACCTTCCAGATGGGCAGAAGCACAAAGCTAACAAGGGAGGCTAAAGCACGATCCTAACTTCTGGTTAGAGGTAACTCCAAGCTTTAGATGTTTTTTCTCTACATCTTCACTACTTCTCTTTCAGAAGAGCGAATGGGGGCCAAGAAAACGGACACAGTCATCAATTAGCTGCACAATTTACTTCCTAACACTGCCCTAGCTCCATTTTGTTCCATGGGGACTACAAAACCATCTTCTTTTCCAGTATAAAGGTAGCCTATGAACCAATTTTTCTGGAGTAAGGCATCCCTTCATCATACTCTCTTCCCCTGTGCATAATCTGCCTCTTCCCCTGCCTTCTGCCCTACTCTTTAGGGCATCAGGGTAGAGACCATTTCTCCCTTTGCATGACTCCCACCACACTGGGGAGGATGCTGCAAACAGCTGCATTTACATGAGGCACTGTTTCAAGGAGATCGTTTCCTCTCTTTCTCTTCAATACCCTGCCCCTGCTGTCTTCCCACTTGCTCTTTCCCAAGTGCCAAGAAGGGCCCAGTGTGAAAGCTCTCCCATATTATCCTACAGCAAATACACAGCAAATTCAACGTGCTGGGCTGAGCAGTGTGTTATTTCCCTAACCCATGCCCCGGAAACCAGATGGCAGGCCAAAGTTTTCTCTGACAAGCAGAGGAATCAGAACTGACATGACTGGAGAAAACAAGTTCAATTCCTCTTGGCAGGATATTAATTTAGAAATCTCTGGTGTCATCGCCCCAATTCACAATGAATTTGAATCCAAGCTTTCATAGTGTCAGATGACAGAGGGGTTTGACAGAGAAGGTAATTGGAGGAAATTGCTTTGTAATCTAGCTATTGTGCTGGCAAGATCCAGTTCTCCTAAAAAACAAGGTTCACTTCCTGGCAGGGCTGATTCACCATCCTCTATTTGTCCCCAGTGCCTCTTGACTTTCCTCTGGCTAGCAGGGATAGCATGGTCCCTTCAAAACAGCACTGGAGGTTCTCGGGGGCATTGAGGCTTCCCACTGCCAAGGTGAACAGCACTAATGGCACTACAGGTCAGGCAGACCCTAAGACTAAGCGTTCACAAGGCAAGGTGAAGAGCAGGTTGGGTACTTCTCATGGCCTGCACTGCTGGCCCAGGCTCACAGCACGTGCATTGAGAAGACAGAAGCTAGCTCTGCTAGAGGCTGGGCTGGGCTGGCAGCAGGAACAAGGACAGGGCATGTTTATCCCACTCAGAGAGCTCCAGCACCACCAGCCATTCCACAGAAACACCTGCGAAGATGGGCAAACCTGACAGAGTTTGGACCACAGCTATCAGCCCTCATAATCACATCCCTAACGACGTCTCAAAGTGACACAGCCCAGGAAGAGGGGGACATCCACTGGAGGCTACCTGCCCGAGGCCTACGTCCTAACCTTCAGATCATCCTTTCTTATCCTTCGGAAAAAAGTGTTGTACATACAGGCTGCACTGGAAAATAATAAATCCTTGGAGGACATGAGAGGTTGTCCTGGTCCCACCAGGAAAGAGAAAAAATAGGAATAGGAAGAGGGAGATGGTGGAGAAAGCCCAAAGTACGTTCTGCACTTTACTTAACATTTACCTAGAAATGTTCATGCACACAGTTCTCAAATCATAACACGTAGCATTTTTCCACTGCTCTAATAATAACCATGTTATTGACCTGTGTGCTCATGCTATTCCACTAATCACTTTGTTTTTCTAACTGCTGTTATCTAGACTGGATGGTGAACTACTCTGGATGAATGTCAGATCCACTCCCAAGCTGCACCACTGAGATCTGATAATTTGACTGTTGGAATGATGTGAAATTCTATACCTGTTAGCTTTGCAGATCCAATCGATGGCAAGGCCCCCTTGGGAGCCCCATTAAAATGAGCTCTTGCCCTTCAGAAAGCTCTCTATTTAAATAAACAACTTGGAGGACAGAGCATAACAGCAGTCTAACACACGCTGGTATCTGAATATATCTTTTTGATCCATGACTTGATTCACTGATCAAGCTAGCACCGATACACCAAATACACACAAAGGCAGCAATTTTGTGGAGGAGATGAGCTCAATTATTTTTCCTCAAATAGAGCAAAAAAGTATTAGGATAGTAAACACATCTAGCAATCTCATAGGAATGCCTGGGAGAGTTCTTGCCTACTGGTATCCAGATCTCTCATCTGGAATTCATTTTTTCATACCATTAACCTAGGGAGGTGGTTGGAGAAGGACACATTCAGCAGAGACATGAAGTTATTGACAAGGCTGCCACCAGTCATCAATATCCTCCCTGGAAATAACACAATTGAACCAGCAGACTGGCATTTCAGAGGAAGAAATGTCATTTTGTACAGCACCAGCACTGCCTAAGAATCCAGCATTCCCAAATGCTATTGCAAGTCCAGATATGGCTCCTGTCATCCTGAAAGGTAGGATATTTCTGCCTTCTGACTGCAGATTACTTACTGTTACCAGAAATAGAAAGAACCTCTATTATACTGCATGTCACAAAGAACCAATTTTATCCATGGGATAAACCAGGATGAGCTAGCCCCATGGTGTCTGGTTCTGCAGTTGGTTGTTGCCTCTCAGACCTGAGATTACTACTAAACATGTCAAGTAGGATGAATCCAGGGAGGTTCTCTAAGCTTCCTGATCGAAAGGCTGCACAGAAGAACAGCACATTTGCCTGGTGGGTTTTATTCCACATCCTGTTTTGCTGCCAAGTCCCTCAGAAAGCTTTCACAGTGCAGCAGATCATTTGCTTTTTGTTTAATGACTTTCAGTAACTTAAACTGCAACAGAAAACCTGCTTTAGCTATGATCCTTTTGAACCCTGAAGAAATCCTAGAGCCTCGCGGAAAAATGCAGATCCGATTTGTATATTCCCCTTAATTGCACTATTATTTCCCTTGCTATGATGGATATATTCCTACCTATGAATGTAGGGCGTTCACTTAGCTTGTCCTGAGCCTGGTTCATATAGGGTTTGCAAAGCAGAAGACATGCTGCCTGCCTCTGTTTTCAGAAGTGTAACTAGATGGTCCAGCAGGAGCCCAGATCCCTCCGGGGGACGGAGACCAGGAACCCCGCATGATTCTCCACTACAACCTTCTACAGGCAACTCCAGGGCTGGGCTTACAACCATCAGTGCTGTAGGAGGGGACCACACATATTAATGTTGAAGGAAAAAAAAAACACATGGGAAGATCATGAAAGTCTCAGGGCAAGTAAATTACTGTTAATTGTGAGATCTTTGATTGTAAGAAGCACCAGATGGCCAGCCATATGTTTTTGATCATAAAATTAAGCAAGATTAACCCAAACAGGATTTCCTCAGCATTCTCCTCTGACTGGCTCACAAATACATCTTTAACACCTATGTTACAGATACAGCACAATCAGAAGCTCTTCCTGCCTTGCCCTAATCTACTTGGGTAAATTCTCTGCTGAGTAATGCCCTGCACTTAAAGAGAGATTTCCAAGTGCAGCAGGACTGAAAAAGCAGCAAGAGACAGATTAATTAGGAGATGAGAGCACTAAGAAAGGCCAGGACAAGTGGATGTAAAATAACACCAGCAAAACACCCTCCTCTTCAGTCTGCTACAAGAAAGGCTTGTGCCTTTCAAACAGGCAGGCAGAGAGGACACTGCCAAGGGCAACAGTTGCCAGAGACAATGCAAGGGCCAGCGCCCAGCTTGGCCAAAGGAGGGACGTGTACAGCAAGAGCTGGGGAGAGCTGTCAGAGCCCCTCTCCTCCTCCATTTCCTCTCAAAGGCTGCAAGACCCTCTGATCTCCCCTTACCCTACACTACGGCTTTGCCACATCACTGTCCCTGCAGCAGGAGTAGCCTCTCCTGCAGCAGGGCACAAGGCAAATACAATCCACCTGTCCTGGGAGAGGTGGTGGCACTCCCCTGGCTGGCAAGGGCATGCACACGCATGATTTTAAGCACATGGCTCAGGTCCCGAGTAGGTGGCTGAAATCCAAAAGGCACTTCCCTCACAAAAGGCACACTAGGAGCCACTAGGGTCCCTTGACGCTCTTCTCACCTGGTTCTCCAGTACCTCAGGAGCGCCCATCTCCTCGCAGTTACAGGGGAGCCTTATGCCACTGCTGAAAGAGAGCCTCTCACTATATTGCCACTACAGGCTCAGGCATTTTCTCTCCCTCTCAATGTGTACAATTACAAACTTTGGGAACGTCCTCCTTGCCGCAGCATCCTCTAGAGTTCTGCATCACCAAAATGCTGTTCCTGCCTTTGTCACAGGAAGGATAGCGATGCAGCTCAAGTTCTGTACTATTAGGGACGGTTGTGCTTCTTGCAAGCCATGGCTTTTCTTTGCATACATAGATTCTGCCACCAAGCCCTGCAGAATCAGGTCAGACAGATGTTGCATATCGAGTCAGGACTACAGCATCAGGCCCAGCCACGGCAAGTTTTCAGCTCTCTGCTACCAAACCTGCTCTTGCAGTCAGGCTGTGTCTCACACTCTCCTTGGAAGTTGTACTGCAGCCAAAAAGGCTTTTCCGAGCCCACCCAGTTACTATACGCACATACACACGTTATCGTATCAGATCTCACAGCTGAAACCGGCAGGGCCCTTGTCTCTTTGCAAGCTTTTCTCATGCAGATTGCGCACGTCTTCATTCGTTGGGAGCAAATCAGTTGTGAACTGAACATAAAGGATGTTACAAGGGAGATCTCCTATTGCGCCATTCCCTAACGTAAATCCCCAGGATACAGTGCGTCCAGAAAGCATCGATTATATTTCACCCGCACCCTCCTATCTTATCACATTCAGGCAGACAACGCATTCAGGGAGTTTAACTGCCCATCAGCCGAAAGACAACAGGCCCGACCTCTAGCTCACATATCCAAGGCTAAAAACTCAAGTCTTGGTTATCCTCACTTCCAGGGTTTCTTCGGAGACAAAAATGCCCTTGTCCTCCTTTTGAGGTAACCTGTCAGACACAGCTCTTGGCCTCACACTCAGCACCCAGTTTTTTCTGTCCCCCCCCACCACCCGCTGCTGCTATCAAAGGCAGAGGTGGAAGAGACAAGGCAGATGCTGGTGAAGCGATTAGGAGCCAAGGGCAAGGGGTCTGTGAGAGATGGGAACAGAGGCCCTACAGCCATGAGAACAGAGTCACCCCTATAAAAGCCTGACCTCTGTCACCCCTCTGCAATTAGCCCCCAATACACGACAGCTTTGCCACCTGTATCACATTTGTTCTGCCTGGGAGGTGACAGCTCACCGGTCCTGCCAGGCTCTACCTGCCCAAGCACTAGCAGTAGGGCTAAATCAACAGGGAAGGAGGTGCCAGGCTGCCACGTGCAAGGGGAAGGGCCCACGGCAATCTGCAGTGGGCACATGCAGCTGCAGCACTGCTGCTCTGTTGCTCTGGCCCTGGGGAAAATCTTATGCCATGGATTTCAAGGCCTTCCCTTGACCCAGGGGAAGGTGATATGTTTCCCTGTTAGAGTTTCTGGAAGAGTTTCCCTTGAGTGTTTAAACACTTTGGAAATCCTACCTGGAATGGCTCTGTTTGAAGGGCAATAGTCCCAGAGTAGGAAGGAAACGCCAGCGCTAGAACCGTTCTTCAGTCTCCTGCAGGTGTCCCAGACTTTACTGCAAAAAAAGTCGAGAAGAAAATCATGTGCAGTCACGTCATTAATATAACACAGGGCCCAGTCTCCATCTCAGAGTGGCCTTCTGAGTGCACAATGCCATTTGCTTCAAAGGAACAGCTCTTGATGTACTCTAGTTGAGGAAGATAGCCATATGACCAGCACACCCAGCACCATCTGAGAGCATCCATCCATCCCCAGCTCTGCTGAACTGTCCTCCTTTAGCAGTCCCTGACACTGCCTGCTGGCATAGGCTAGCAGAGGAGACACTGGGGTACTAATGGCAGCTCCCACACCGTGTTTTGTGCCAGCCACCACAGCCAACCTCTCCTAGTCGGCAGCCACCGCATTCCATGCTGCCATCTCCTCGTTACCCCCCAGCAGACACAGCTAATTGCACAAGCCGCCTCTGTACTAGCTGGCCAGGGGCAGACACACTTAAGGCTCAAATTCAGCATTGCATTACTGCTAGGTAAGCTCACACTGTGCACCTGGGCTCACTTCTGGCCAAACACAGTAGACCTGGTTCCTTGCGCTGCAGCCTGACTCCCACCACATTCATCTCCTGTCTTCCATGCCTCTCACCAGGCTCAGGGGGTTAATTGACACATACGCCCTTCCCCGACGACTTCGGCGAGGCTAGGACGAGCATTGGGACCAACACAGCACACGCATGACATCCACATCAGCAATGGCACAAGCAGATCCACAGCAACTAAAGAGCAGGTTGCTAATCTGCCAGGGAGAGGAGCACTCTCCCAGGCCCCAACTAGCAGCACAAAGGATCTCTTTGGTTTGGGGTTCTCATAAACACCGGGTTTGAGCCTGCCCACCTTTCCAGGGAAAATTAACCCAAAGCAGGTGCTGAAGGAGATAATGGCCCACCTGCAAGCACAAGAGTCCCCTGGCTCAGCAGCAAGGCATATGGGCACAGGTAGAGGCATCACCTCCTCCTTCTCAAAGAGCAAGTCCCAGGCTGCAGGTGGCCCAGCGTGTACTTCACCTAGATGCTCCTTCCCATGCCGGTTCTTTCCCAGTGCTGCTCTTTGACACAAGCACATGCTGCATCTTGGACCACAGGTGATTCCTGCCACCTGAATGAAACCAGATCCCTTGTTCCAGCAGGCTACTTGGCATCCCCAAGGTTTTTTAGGGCAATGGATCACCCCAGGCACACCCTGGCTATAATTAGCTCATTCAGACTTTTACATGTTCTGAAAATCATAAAACTTCCTCCCCTTTGTCAGATGGCCTTTCTTCTTCTTCTTCTTTTCTTAAAACAAAAAAAAAACAGAACTGCTCTCAAGTAATGATAAAAGCATGAAATGCAAACCGACCATGTTTCCAGCCACTGCACTGTCCCTTTCATCCCACTGGAAGCCACTTAAAGGAGATCCAGTTCCCCCCGGGGACAGGCTGCTCATCGCTTTCAGACCAATGCCCTTGGGCTTGCACAAATACAAAAGAATGGACACTTCTGCTCTTGATTCCTGGGTACAGAAGCCGATATTGGCACAATAAAATGTGGCCCATATATATGGCATCTTCAGGGAATTTAGCTGCAAAGCTCCAAGAGGGCTTTTTCAAGCATTTGCAAACAGTAGGTGTGTTTTGGTCAGATTTGCGTAGATATTTGCAGAGGCAACAAAAAACGCACCTCCAATGCATAGACCCATCTCACCTCACTCCTACATTTCAAAGTTTCTGCTCCAAAGTATGCAGCGCCTTGCCTTTTCCAGAAAAGGGAGCCAGAATTTCTTTAATGGGGACTAAATTATTTGGTTTCCACAGTCCAATTCTTAGAAATGACTGGATCGTTCTGAGCTGATATTTCCCAAAAAGAAGTTTGATCCAAGGCAGACACCTCAGGTGGAAAATTCCAGCCCCAACAGGCCAAGTTTGACAAACATATAAGCTGCTGAAAGGAGCATCACGCCGTAAGGAGGAGCAGGGAATTACTATATAAGCGCTGGTATCAGTCCTGCTGTAATAATACTACACATTTACAAAGCACAGCTTAAAAGTCAGGTTTTAAATGAAGGGAACAGATGGTCTGAAGAGAACCTCATGCAAAATAAATGTTTATTTTGCCAAAGGAGCAAAAGGAAACTCACTTTAGGAGAAGATTCGGCCTTTAAAGGCAGTCCCCAGCAAACAAGGCAACAAACCGAATTCAGAGTCTTTCCACTAACTTCCTTGTCTTTCCAGCGGAGCATCAGCTGGGCTGCGCTTCCACCGACAATCACTCCCCCACAGCCAGCTGGGGAGATGCCCCAGGAGGCGGAAGCATGAAAATCAAAACGAAAAAGAAAAAATGGCAGTAAAAAAAAAAGATTTGCAAGCTTTTTAAACATGATTTATCTACGCTGGGTACCTCTCTAGCTAACCAGATGCTTCCGAATGTCTGGCACTGGAAAAAAAACCTGTAATTTTACCCTCATGATATATTACTAATCCATATTAGACTGGTACAGAGATAACTACAGCTGCTGCAGCCAGGGAGAAAATATAAAAATATGTAGATTACACTGTAAAACAACAGAGGCTTCAAATAGCTATGGTATTATCTCTGAGGAGTTTCAGAAAAAGCAAAGGTTCAATCTGTCAAATGTGGACCAGAACAGGGTTATATGCAATCCTGGTTCTCATGAGCTGCCTGTGAAATGTACTTCCAGGGATGCTTTGTAGCAAAAAAAAAAAAAAAAAAAAAAAAAAAAAGAAAGAAAGAAAAGAAAAGAAAAGGAAAAAGGAAAAAAAGGGCCTTCATACTGCTGCAAGCAATTGCATAAGGGAGTACTGATGGGCAGCCCCCATCTGAGCAGGGATCCCCTGCCAAGGTGCGTTCAGGCAGAGGCGCATAGGAATCGGACTAAACCAGATCACAGATTGCTGCCAAAAATAGGCATAGCAGGAAGGTTTTGTCAAACTAAGGTCCAACGTGTCCAGCTAGTCCCTGGTTTTATTAAGTGATGCCTTGATGAGGGAGCGCCTGAAGATGACCCAGCAGCAACCGTCCCTGGGGAGCTTGGTTTTTGCCATAGAGGCCACTTGGGAAGCACAACACGTGGAGTGAACTCAGTTCCTACAGCCCGGTACCCAAATCTGCCTGTCTTCTCTGCACCCTCCCTCCCCACCATGACCCAGTGCCTCTCAGAGGGAGGGGGGATTCGGATGGTTGGTTGTTCAGGGTGTGGATTGTCTTGAGTTTGTATTTTGTTTTTTAATCAAATTCAGGTTTTGCCTTTGGCCTTTTTTATGCGATTCCTACGCTATCTCGCAGTGTTGGATAGCATCAGGACCACGGTGCATGTCTTTTATCAGCTAGTTATAGGTAATGCTCAGATACAGCAAAAAACAGCACTGATACAACTGGGGGAAAAATGATATGGTTTTAGCCTGAAGAATGGCTTGTCTGCTTTTTCCCAAATCTATAGGCTAATCTAGCATGAGCTATTACCTCCTACAAATCTTGTCTTGCTTCTGGGAGGACTGCAGGCAGTAAGACCATTTGTGCATGGGGAAGGAGGTGGCTTGAAACATGGGTACCTCCCGCTCCTTCAGTGCTATAGCCACAAACAGCTTGTTACAAGGCATAATCCCTTGTGCATGTTTGCCAAGCGAACCAGAGAAATGACCCATGACAGGAAGCTAAGTCTGAACGAAAATGGTCATCAGGAATTCAGTCCTCTGGGAAAGCAACCACCTTGGGTAGGTTGTAAGGTCTGCCTTCATCAAACCTTTTTTTTTTTTTCTTCAAAAAGAGAGGTAGAAGCTTCCATGCTGTTTTTCCTTTTAGTTAAGGGCTTTCCACTACCAGTGAGATACAACAGCGCCAGCACGTAGAGGTTAGCCAAGACCTCTGTCTGATGCAGGTCATCAGCGTCTCTTTTGCAGTGACCCAGAAGCACAAACCGGCCCTTCGCAAGCCAGATCTCAGCCTGGGAAACTCAGACCAGTCCCTTCCCACCTCTCCCTGAGCAACAACTGGAAAATGATTTGCAGTGAAAGAATAAACATGTTCTTGAACGCTGAAGGAGAGAGGCTGGCACACTGGAGTCTGAATCCCTGCAAAGATAAGGGAAAACGTTAGTGGAGAATTCGGTGCTCGCTACCAGCCCTCTTGTTAGGATTTCAGGCTGCTGCCTTGTTTTGAGCGGGGCGCCTGCAACACCAGAGATAGGAGCTGGGTAAAGGCTGAGGCGTGCTCTCTGCTGCCCAGGTGTAAAGCAGAGATAAGTCTCTGGGATCGGTGGAAAAACACGGCATTGAAGCAGGGCAAGAATCAGCCCCTGGTTTCAAAGAGGTAGGAAAAGGGGAGGTAGGCAAGGCAGAAGAAGAGTACCGCTACGGCATTGCAGCAGAACGCCTCAGATGAGTTCCACGTCTCCTGACAAACACGGTGGGTATCCAGCAGATACCTCCACACGTGGATGCCTACACATACAAAATGGTAGAAAATCCCAGCATTTCAACTCAGGCTCCTTGGCCCTTCCAAACCCCCCCCCACACACACACACACCTCTTTCTGCCCTCTAAATTAATGACAAAAGCAACCAGAAATCACAGACTACTAACAAGTTAGAATAAGACCTCATTTGACTCAAAATCAGAACCAAAGGCGTTTCTGCTGAGTAAGATAGCAACTGAGCAGGTACATAATACAGCAGCAAAGTGCAAACAACAACAAACACCCAAACCCTCGACTTGTGAACCTCAAGGCCCTGGTAAGAGTCAATGGCTTTGCTATTTCTCTGTTGGTTATAGCCAGGCTTGTTCTCCTACAATTTACGGGATGGCAGGTTACCTCAGCGAGTCTGGCAGAAGTGTTTTGAGCCTCTGTCTCCCCTGTTACCTTCCTCTAATTCATTATTTTAGCTGTGAATAAGGAGAGAGGGGGGATTTTCAAACTGCTTTGCAAAGATTCCCTGCGGGAACACAATAACCTAGCACGGAGTTGATGACTTCCAGTTCACTGACAATTCCCTTTTCCATCATCATGTAAAGTTAAAACAGGTTTGTTCCTGAATGACGTGGATGTAATCCAATGCCTTGTAAAATGGAAGTGGTTAGTCATTCATCTGAGGAAAGCAGAAGGGCTTTGTGACTGCCCAAGTAGCATTTCTGGTGCCATATGTTTCCATGTTCTCCCCTCCCAGGACTGACTATTAGCTGAATAGAAAAAGAGGCCAATTTCATTAAGTGTTAGCGGTCTCTCTTATTGATTTCCATATAATTCTTCATATTAATGATTGCTGCTGCCCTAGTACAACAGAACTGGGATCTCATCATGCCAACTGCACAATAAGCTTGAAGAGCTGTATCTTCTATAGCAGCTGAAGATTACGAGAGGTCACAGGTAGCCCCTTGGATCTGGAGGCCTCGAGGACCCCTGGGGAATGGTCCTACAAGTCAGGATTAGCTAAGCGGAGAGCAGCTCCCTTTTCTCAGTGATATCCCAACAAGGCCAAGATTTATCACCCAGGAAATTAGACATGAGCACAGCAACACCACCTGTAACTCAGGACTGGGCACCCCTTTGGGGCAGATGGTGAACCACAGATGAACAGTTATTCTCCGCTTTGGCATAATGCTCAGCACGGGGTGGCTGATCAGAAGATGCAGGGCCAGAGGGAAGGACCCGTCAAGTCAGGGCTGCTATCCTGCTCATGCTAAATCAGCACCAAAATTTCCCCCAGAGGGAACGGCGTTGAGTCATACATTACGGTACTTCACACTAGCCAAGGGCACGTGCAAGAAAGCATTTGAGCTTGGACAGTGCTGTTTCTATCTGTACTGGGCTTTACATCTCTTTAGGCACATTTGCAGGGCTCGAGCCCTTGCGGTGAGCCAGAGGAGAGGCAGCTTCTCTGATCCCTGCTCATCCCCTCCTCCCTGGCAACACTGCAGCAGGCCAACATGCAGCCCCTGCCAGGGGAGACGCAGCCCTGGCCACAGCGGTTCCCTGTGCTGGGAGCTCTCCAGCCACCCGCTGGAGGCAGTGGGCTGGCAGTAACCCAGAGAAGCAGTAGCAGAAGGCAGGTTTCAACTCATAATCCCAAACAGAACATATTTTCCTTCCATTTATACTCTACGTGACGGCCATTAATCTTTGGGGCTATACTGTCTCCAGAGGAGTCTTTGCCTGCACAGACTTCCCTTTTGCACAGTACAGACTGCTCCAAACCACTTCTTGACTTAACCCCAAACGCTTCCAGAGCTCCAACACACACCACAGGCAAAAAAACTACTGCTCTCAGAGAGTAGAGGGAGGATCAAAGAAGCCTCATACATAGAAATCCAGGCTATGAGGCACCTGGGACTTTCTCACTGACAGAGCAAGAGAAAAGAGGTTACTATCAAGCACAATGGCAAACTGCAGGGAGAAAGCAATGTATGCAGGCCCAGAAGCACTTCCCTACCCATGCAAGTACAGTCCCATTCACTTATTTTGAAGTATCTGGACCAGACTTCCCAGCCACATACAGGAGCATAGCCTCATGATGTGGATGGAGTCCCTGCAATTTATACCTGGAGATGCTCTTAACCCTTATACAAACTGCACCCTGGGTGTGAAGCAGTTTGAAGCATGCGTTTTCAGCTTCAGGTGAGCAAACCTACCCCAATAAAGCGTGAGACTTTTCCCAGGCGGCAGAGAGCGCGCCTACAATTGCAGAGGAGGCTTGGAACTGACCCTGTCTCGGGGTCTGGTTTTTGTTCTTTATTAATCATTTTCACGGGTCTTTGCACTCCTGGATCCCAGCCTGACTGGAAGCAGCAACTGCTGCAAACCTCACAAAGCTTTCCAGCCCAAGTGTGAAAGCTTCCCTGGGGAAGGTTTAATGCACTTCAGGTTTGCTGAACTTCCAGGGGCTAAGCCAAGCAGTTATCCCTCTCTGAAGCTCGGGATGTTCACCTGTCAGTGATGGTTTCCGACCCAAAACACAGACTTTCGACCTGAAGCACCCTTTACAAGAGCAGGATGGAGCAATCACCTGGTGTAAAGGTGCCGTGGCAGCTCTGTGCCCTGTTGCAGAGCAGTGGGACCCTGGGCCAACAGGCAGGTGGATGGATTTGGTTCAGCTGCGCAGCCACAGATGAGCAGAAGCTGAGACGGTGCCTAGAGAACAGCTCACAAAAGGAAGCCATTGAAGCTACTAATGCTTTTCTCACAAAATGTCCACCTCTTTTCCTTTCCCATCAGTCTCCTAGGCTCCAGCTGTTACCTTCCTTCTATAATTTAATTGTACAAAGAATGCCTGGTGGTCACCTTCACAGAAAAATGCAACTCTCAGGCAAGGCTTAGAAAGCTTCTACTAATACCAAAATCCAAACGTGGCTGAGACACGCTGAGCAAAACTGTCTCTCATCCAAGAGAGCTAAAGCATGCATGGCAGAAAGCCCCTTTCCCTCTCTCCCTTTGCAATTTTATTCTCCAGACTTACAATAAGGGCCATTCTCTCCAAGAAGAAGGAATCCAAAACCCTCCCGCTTTTTATCGATTCACTGCAAAGGGAAGGTATAGATTCTCCTTCGCCGGCCAACTTCCCATTAAAGCAACCACTTCAGGCCCATGATGAACCAGTGGAGCTGAACCAAGAGGAAGCAGCAGCCAGTGATTCTTGAGAGCTTACAGAATCGACATTTCCAACTGACTGCCTCCCTCGCTCCTTCAAACCCCTCAACCAAAAACATCGCATTCACCGGGCCAGACAGGAAGGGAAATGAGAAGAGAAACTTTTCTTTCCATCACCACTCTCTTTATAAAAATGCCGCCCTCGCCGCCCACCAAAGAAACAGGACAACCTTGAAATTCAAGCCAGCCATTGAAACAAGTTGACTGGGTTAGAGAAAATTGTTCAGGACCAGGCTTCCAAGGGCTCAGCATCCTCAGCGCATCCTACCTTTCATCCCACATTGGTTTTAGACAGCCAGGCTGCATGGGAAGCCACGAGGAACCTTGCCACAGAGAGCTTATGAGCTACTTAATAAAGTCACAGCAAAGTCAATGCAGGGAGGCAAATATGAATAAAACGCCCTCCAGAAGAGGTTCATTGAGCTGTAGCAGATAATCCTGAGCTGAGCGAACCTGCTTTGCCCCAGTCACTGCCAGGCACAGCAGAAGGAAGCAACAACAACGTCAGCGTGATGGGAGAAGGGCGAGTTTGCCAGTCAGGAGACAAGAAGCCTCTTTGGAGCTTGAGTCCCTTCAGCATGAGCTGGCTCCCCTCTCACACCTTTTGGAATCAGGGTCCCGCAGGCTGAACATGGCCTGCAAGGCGCAACAAAGTAGCTTGCAACAGCCAAGCAGCCTTCCGGATAAGCCGGTTCAGGGCCAGCCCAGGGTGGCTTAGCCCCATGTGGCACCCCTCCGCCACCGGCACACACATCCCATGGGTGCTGGAAAGAGCTGGGAAGGGGAGCTGCAGAAGGCACCCATTTCCTGCTGCCTACTATGCACACTGACGGGCCAGCCCTGCTTCTGGCCTGCCCACCCCAATCCCGCTGTCACCTCTACCAGCTACAGCATTTCCAAAACACTTTTAAGAGCCTTCTTTCTGCACAGGAGCACTTCAGGTTAAATTATTTATCTCTGCGCATGGCAGCAAGCAAAGCAGAGCCCCAGTTTCAGGGAGGCAGCCACATGCTATCGCCATGCTGTGGTCTCAGATTGACGTAGACGCAGCAGAGAGGCAAAGCAGCCACGCACTCCCACCTGCCACTGCGTTTCACAGGAATGACGTTGTCTACAGGAGAGCATGGACCCACTGCCCAGCCCCACCTCCCAGCCAGGTGCAGACCACGTGCCTTGACATCCCCCTCTCCGTGAGTCTAAGCTCACCTTCTCCATCCTTCAACAGGACCATTGCATCTTCTCTGGCCTCTGCAGGGGCTCTCCCACTGGGGTAAGGGGTTAGTCCATCTGTAACACTGGTTACGCTCACTCGCTTTCCTTTACAGCTTTATATCTACGCACTGTGAAACAAATATTGGTAGAGCATAGAGAGATGAAAACAAAGGCTGTGGTCCCACAGCAAGACAGTAGCAGGACCTCAGCTCTGCCATCCCTCTACCCACAACCACTTCCCTCACTGGCATACAGGAGCACGACGCCGAACGGTGAGATGGGAGGCCACTTTTCCTCCATGCGATCCCCCAGTGCAGCCCAAAGAGAAAACCGTTCAATCTGCATTCCTGCCCCAGCTCCTGGGGATCCAACAGCAAGCGTTTAGTTCATGCTGGAGCTGTAACTCCTTGGGTTAGGAACTGCCACTGACTGCGTGTTTGTATAGCCCCGCTCAACGGTTTCATTCCCTCGGGACTACTGCGACCCAAACGCTAAATAATAATGTTCAACTGTCAGGTGTCCCTTTGATAAAAGCCCATGGTGTTCTTCCGCTCAATACAGAACCGACAGAAACGATCCTTACCAGCTGGTGGTGACGGCAGCTATAACACTGAGATGCATATAGATCCACTCTGACTTAGAGCGACTGCGACTCGGGCTTATTATGTATCCAGATTCCCCATTCCCCACTGCAGAACATATAAATGTGCCTGTAGGTGGCCCAGAAACACTGAGTTATTAAAAAGAAAAAGAAAAGAAAAATTGAATGCAGCGTCTGTCACCCTTTTGCCGAACTGGTTTTTTTTTTTGTTTAGTCAGTGCTCGTTTTCCAAAGATTTACATTTTTGTGTGTGTGTCATTCGCTTTTCATGCATTTTGAGACTTTAGAGTTTAGAAATTCAAAACACTTGTCAGTCACATCAATCCTTCTGGACAAAACATAGCTGCCACTTGGATGGGTAAAAAAAAACCCAAACAAAACGCACTTTCTATCAAGCTGTGACTTGGTCACCCTACTCAATGCAACCAAGACAATGTTTAGCAAAAGCAAAAAGAAAGATCCGAGTTTTCATACTCATCGGTGGAACTAAATTGATTAAGGTCATTTCCTAGGTAGGTTTGAAATCTTCTGCAACAATTTTTGAAAAGAAAAAGGAAAGTGCCCCCCAAAAAAGGGAAAAGTCACTACGGCAAAAACATTACATGTGCTTGGATAAGTCAGAATATATGTTGGCAAGGCAACATATCTCAGCTTGAACAGTAAACCTGCTATGTCAGATGCTCTGCAACACACGAAAGAGACTTAGGTTTCAATATATCACGCTGAATTTACTTCTTTTCAGCTTTTCATGGTAAAGTATTTGATGTCAATCCTTTCACTGTTGCAATCGATAGGGTGACCTTACTTAAAAGTTTCCTGACCTTTGCTGTTGTCGCTGTCGTTCTGTTAAATGTAATTTAACTCTTTTTCTTTAGTCTGGAAATAGCACTGTGCAGACAGCAAGCACGATGGTGTTCTGTTTTTTTCCTCCTTAATCTACAAAGTAGAGGTAAAAACATCCATCATTAGAGTTGGCTTAAAACCAGCCCATGTCAAAACCTGTATGACATGCAGCAGCCCAGCTCCTCTGCTGAAGCAGATCTGTTGAGTTGCACTGATTTCATGCTCTGCATTGGAGCTAAGCCCATTTGCATCTGCAGAGGAGCTGGTTGGTTTCCCAGCACTTTTTTAAAAAAGCATAAACCTATTTGGTAAGGTAAATAACCAGCAAGGCCTCACTCTGATGCTCTCACCCCCATGCTGAAGAGCGCCTCACTCTTGCTTTCCAAAGAGAGCTAGAAGAGGGAGGGCATCACAATCTGCCTGCAGTGAGCTGTTCCTCTATCATGATGCACTAAGGACAGCAGTGCTTGTATGCTAAACCCCTCAGCAGACAAACTTCTGCCAGGCTCATGCCCTTGGGTGGAAAAAATCAAGAGCTCCCCATGGGATCCTTTGGAAGAAGCTAGTTCAAAGCGAGCGTTTACACCTGAGGCTTCTGTTTCCTCCCTTGCTTCCTAGCTAGGGGTAGTGACCGTCCTTATTTTGTAATCCAGCACCAGCTTTTCAGATCTTGGTATTCTTCACACTCTGCCCTTCAAGAAAATGGCAGTGGGACTTGTAACCGGGGCTTTGCGGTGGGGATCGAACCTGAAATATTTTAGCCGTAGGACTGAGTGGTCTCACCGGATTCACAGCATCGCTGGGATGTTGATATCATGTTGGTACTAGGAAGTTCTAACGTTTACAGGATCAAGGCTTTTAGCTAAGCCATTGCACGTATTCCACAAAATACCTGAAAAACAAATGGATGGAAACCTACCAATTAAAAGAAGAACAAAAAAAGTGACCTGCTGCCAAAGAGCAACTACCACAATGGGAGGAAAAGTATTCTTTGCACAACAGTCAGTGTTAGAAATGTCAGCTGCATGCTTTAGGGTCACAGCTGGATTATCCATCACAGGATCTTTGTAAGCCTGGTTTGAATCATATCATAACCATGTAACGCAAGTGCTTTTGCAAAAGCGAGTTCACATCATTATTATCTGTTTTGTTGCCGTTATTACATCTTTGTGTATTGCTGTAGGCCGGGTATTACATTGCATTAATGATGCTGATGCACGCACGTGCACACACATACATTTGCACAGGATTACTGCTAGAATTCCTGATCCTACTTATAAAAAGCTCTATAAATCCTGGATAGCTCCCTTCAAATCAACAGCATTATCCTACGTTAACTCTGGGGTGTAAATCAGAGCCAATTCTGGCTCAGAAGCTCTTTGGCCACAACAGTGTATAAACAGCGTAGTGAAGCTAGAAGCATTTTCTGGGCTCCTCGCACCCCAAGATGAGACTATATACAAGCCCACCTCCCAATATCCATCCCCATTTGTGCATCACGCGCTACCTCTGCACCATGCCCTGCTCGGCCCCACGTGCCCGGCACGGGGCTAAGCACCAATTCACAAAGCACCTAGTACCAGTCCAACTTGCCTCATCAAGTAGCTCTCCGAAACAGATTAAGATCTGGCTTTGGCAGCGCAGCTCTGGACATGTGCTTAAATATTGCTCACAGCTGAGTTATTTCTTGCTTCTAAGTAACTTTAAATGGCTCTTATGCTCAGTGAACTCATCAGAGGCTAGTATCTAAAGTCAGCAGCATTGAAACCACGAATTAGCCAAAGGAGAAACAGGCCAGTTAGTGTGTTAGGCACTTCTTAGGATACATTATCTAGATGGTTGCCAGAGGATCTGATTTAAAGTCACTGTGCTACACCTGAATGTCATTTATGGCTCATAAAAAGAAATCTGTGTTTGAGTAACAATAAAACAGGACTGCGCTTTCTATAAAAAAAAATGAAATATCCCCTCTCATGGAGCAGATGTATTTTTATTTGCTCGGTGCCTGCCTCCGAGGCACGTGCAATCTAACAGCGCTGGAATCCTTTCAGCCATGAAGTCAAACAGTTAAGTAAGAGGGACTTGCTCCAACATGGATTATGACACATTACATTCGATTTTTATTCATTTTTCCACTGAGGCCCTTTCAGAGTGAACTCTACCTCCCTGGGAAGCGAGGCCTGAGCGTCTGTTCGCCATACACCTGTAGCTGCCAGAGGGAGGAGGGAGATTCCCGGGCACAGGCACTCCTGCGAACCAGACAGATCACAGGCCATTCCCCAAAGCTGTTTGTCCTGCACAAACCGCGGGAGGAGGCAGAGACCCTTCGTAATATCCCGGAACAGGACATTTGTTAAAACACGATTGCAACAGCCGCCACGTTAATTACTACAAAGTCACAGTCACTTCTGTCGGAGGATACCAGCTTTCACTGACCTGTTATGCGCTGATAAATTCTCCTTCACACCAAACTCCAAGGTGTCCCAAATCTTCTTTTCGGTCTCAGTGCAAATGCCAGCTGGGATGCTGTGCCACACACTTACAGCCACAAGGTGAACCCACAAGAACATATATACGTGTGTATATATATATATATATTTTTTTTCAGCTACACGTGTTTTCTTCTAATCGTGCTCTTATTTCTGCCAAAGTTTCGAGGGCAATTTTCTGCACAAAAAACAACTCTAAGTCAAAGATACGCAACAACAGGCAAATCCGATCCTCTCTTCCTTTTGTAAGGTTTTACACCCAGTCTGTTCACTGCCATCCCTCTTGCAGAATCACGGCTGCTTTGGGGTTGCTAACCTCTGACACCGGACTCAGGCTATCCACCTCCCCGCAAGGGCTAGCGCAACTCACGCTAGCAAGCCCACGCTCATGTGGCTGCAGGCACTTGAAGGGCAGGGGAGGGCTGTGATCTGCTCAGTCCTGTGGAGAGGGCAGCAGGGCCTTGCTGAAGATCGTCTCCAAAAGTGGGCAAGTGAACATGTCTACTGCCTGGAAAGGCCCTCCTTAGCTGTAGCAAGGTGGCTCCGGAGGAGTCCGGCTGGGAAGCTGCTCGTGGAGTTATTATTTCCTTAATGTTATGCATACGGAAGGCAACGTGTGAGTTCTGCCTCTATACTAGAAGAAAGCAGACGCTTGAGCAAAATGCGGGGAGTCTTGGCCGCCCTGATTAATCTTACCAGGCCTCCAGGGAATTCAGAGATGCATCCATGGCGTGGGAGAAACGACACTCATGAGACACACCGCTGCCCACCCAGGGAGGCCCTCTGGTAATGCAGGGCTGTGGCAGCACCTCAAGGCTTGGGGGGATTTGGGGGTGGGGGTGCATTTCTTCCACAGTGGGTTTGACCTCCCTGCCTTTTCCCTTCCTCCCTGCAGCAACGTGACCAGAAAACATTATGGCAGGTCACATTCTTTCTCTCTGAACTAATCTAATAAGATATCACAGTTTTTCCCCCTGCTAAACCTCTGCCTGATCCCGCTGGTGCTGATCCCCAGAGAGGACCTCCCTCGGGCAGATTCGTGCACCTTTCCCAAACCCAAGCGCCGATGGGCAGGAGTGACCTTGCGTCCCAGCTCCACCTGCCCTTTCGAGGGCTGAGAAGACAAGCAGGGTGGTTAGCCCCAGGCCTTCCCATTCAAGGAGCTGGAGAGGACCCAAGCCTGCTACACTACAGCTGCTCACGGTCTCAACTTTCACCCTGGCCTCCCAGCCTGACCCCACTTTTGGAAAAGGCATTGCTCTTCCACGATTCATCTCTCCAAGGAAGAGGCCTAGAGACTTTATCTGTCTGGCCTACGCAACAGGCCTGCAGGACCTCCCCGACACTCAGCACTAACTGGGATCTCCAGCGCTGACGCTGCACTGCAAAGTAGCAAACTGCTGAAAAAAGGAAGTTGGGAACTTCTGAAATAGAGGCTCCAAGCCAACTCAAATCTCCAAACTGGCCACAGCATCTCATGAAAACATGATACTGCCCTGAGATAGGATTTGAACTGAGCTACGCTGCTATAAACATCTGCGCGGAAACATATTGCCGGCACCCCCAAGCACAACAGAGTGGGATGACGAAAAGCAGTAACCAGTACTGTCCATGAGGACACGCGGACCCGAGTATCGATCCTGGGGGAGGGAAGGCAGTGCCCCTCCACAGCTGGCATGTTTGTCGGTATCAACACAATGCCTCCAATTTTAACTATCGGTTTGAGGGAGCACTTTCCTTACAGTACCCTAAGAAAGGCCTAGAGGAGTTTCAAAAGTCAAACAAGCATCTTTTGTAGGAAATGTCTGCACAGAGGGCTGTACCAGCATAGCAACACTGTTTTAAATATGCTGACAGACCAGCAAAAGCCCTTCTCTGCAACAGGCTCCTCCAGCTGGAGATGAACCAGCGCTTTTTAAAAACCCCTTTGCAGCTCTGGGAAACATCTGTTTTTTAGGGATTCCTCTTCTGACAAAATCGTAACATCATGGATAGAAGGAAAGAAAACACCCATTCCAAAAACTATTTGGCCGTTGGGACTTCAAAGGGAAAAAGGGTACGCTGTGTTTATAACAGGAACTTAAGTGTAATCTTCACAGCAAAGCAGTTATCACTGTGCAGGAGTTTCAAAGACACGCAGAACAGCAACAGCAAGTCAATCACAGGCTGCGAGACATCACTGATTTAACGTTAGTTACCTTGTCCTGGGACGAAGACGACCATGATATAAGCGCACTGGCTTGAAGATCTACTTCACGCATATGGCGCCGGCTAAATCTTGTCCCACACTTTGACAATACGACATTGCAAATTCAGTGCAAACCATAGCAAAGAGAGGAAAAGATAAAAATGGATTTAATGTTTTTAGGACTGCTCACCTCTGAATACCATTGCAAGCAAAAACCACAATGGACTGAACCCAGATTAGACCAAACCTCCTTACCATTTGCATGCTCCTGTATTTTTGATCCAAGTGTTTATTCCTAAGCCAGCGACATGGCCTTTCATCATTCCCAACAGCTTTTACCTTAAAAAATCCATGGCCTTTACCTTCCCAAATAGCACTCGCTCAAGCCAGTCTTGCACAGATCCCTTCCTCCCATCCCTTCCCCTTGTATTATTCGCCAGTCCCATCTCATGTGGCACGTTCAGTGCTTTCTGCCTTTCATCAACACACACTCTGAAAGCACAACCAACAACTGACCTGTTCACTGCTGCATCAAGGAAAGGATAGAGCGCGGCTCTGTGCTTTCTTCTTTCCAGCTTTTTTGAAGAGGGAAAAGGGAGGAGAGGGTAGGAAGCAATTCAGACCACTGGCATACGCAGTTTTTCCAGCTCTTTATTTTACAAAAATAACTTACAAATAGAGACGACTCTCAGAAGTAATATCATTCATTCTGCGCATAAGGAAGGATACAGCTTTGTAAAGCATGGATGTAGGAGTTAACAACTCTTACAATACTGTTAATTTTAGCACGATGGTAACTATTTTACAGTACATACATTTTATGCTCCAGACATAGGTACAACCACCATTTAGAGCTACGGTCAATAAAGTGTGCCAGCCAATGAGGATGCACATAAGAGATCATTTCCATACTGCTATTTATTGCCACCCTCTTACCTAGGAGGGTTAAAACCAAACAGCAATCTAACACTCAGACTACAGCACTCCGGATACACTCATCAGCAATATACTTCAAATACATGATAAAAATATATTTAACTTTCAAATGCAATTGTATAAGGTACACCAATAGCCAGAAAATAAAGTCTTGAGCTTTTAAATACAACACACTATATATATAAAC
Organism: Struthio camelus; assembly: GCF_040807025.1. Classification (NCBI taxonomy): domain Eukaryota; kingdom Metazoa; phylum Chordata; class Aves; order Struthioniformes; family Struthionidae; genus Struthio; species Struthio camelus. The sequence continues at coordinate 4,119,988 of NC_090947.1, read as the reverse complement.
ATATACAATGAGATCAAGAGGGAATCTACACATGGAAGAAAAAGCTTATCTTGAAAATGCACGTTATCTATGGTACACAATGGCTTCGTTTACTAGAAAGTCTTTTCCATTTGCATAGCAGTGTTGAGAAGTTCAGACTGGACTAGCGGGAGATAAAACAAAACACACCAACAAAATGCTTGGCTTTGGTACCACTTCCATTTTGCGCCTGATTCCACTCTTAAATCACAGTTTGCTATCTCTCTTTTGTAGGCTGTAATTCATGCCCCGTTCATAAGAAGCACAGAGGAAAGAAAAAAAGAAAATAAGTCAAAGCGGTGTCTTTAGGGAATTGCAATCATTTGGTATTTTGCTCCAGAGCAGAGTATTCTGCTTCTGACACTCTGGAAGCATCGATAAGTTTGGTGAGACCAGTTTTGGCCGAGTACTTGAAAATAAAGGCTTTCATGAGCTCGTATCTGTAGTTGCGGTTAATGAAACTATACAGGATGGGGTTGACGCAGCAATGGACTAGAGAGAAACACTGAGTGATGTGAAGAGTGGCATACAGGAAGTTCTCCATTTGACAACTGAAGGGTATGAAATGAAGACTATAAAAGATGTCAAGAAGGACAGCTGCATGGTAGGGTAGCCAGCAGACAAGAAATACAACAACATAGGAGAAAATGATCTTCCCGTTGCTCTTCCTCTCTTGGTCACTGGAGGCAGAGATGCTCTTCGCAAGGAGGAAGTAAAAGAGAGCAATGATGGGAAAAGGGATAAGAAAGCCCAACACAACAGAGATGAGCTCCATGCCAATCAGCCACTCTTTGAAGCTCTCCTCTGGATACACAGGACGGCAGTAGGTTTCATTGTTGGAAGAGACCGTCTTAAGATAATAGGTGTCCGGGAGAGAGGCACTGAAGGCAAGAAGCCACACTAAGATGCAGATGCAGCGACGGATTATCTTCTTCTTGCGACTACTGGAATTGGTGAAATACGCAACGGAGAGATAGCGGTCCACACTCATACATGCCAGGAAGAAGATGCTTCCATACAAGTTGATGGAAAATATGAGGTGAGTTATCTTGCATGTAATTTCTCCCATGTACCACTGGTTATGCTGGACAAGGGAGACAACCCAAACTGGAAGGGTGATGACGACACACAGATCAGCAACAGCCAAGTTGAAGATGTAGAGGTGGGTTTCATAGCCAGTCATTTTGGCTTGGAGATTGACCCACACCACAACAGAGTTGGCCACCAGCCCTATGACAAAGATAAAAATGTAGAAGAAGGATAGAGTGTATAGCAGAGCGCTTTTGTTAAGTGTGCCAGGGCATGCTGTTGCATCAACTGTGATGCAGTCACCATTGTGGCACGTCCAGTTGATCTCTGTGAAGTTGGCCATTTCCAGAAAATCAAGGACTGAAGCCAAATCAAGTGCACTCATGTTCGCTCAGTTCAGAATTCAAGTGACCTACAGACAAAATAGGATCAAAAGAAAAGACCTGAGTTAGCAGGGATATTTCTACCTGTGTCTTTGTAACAACGTGCACATGCAATCTGCCAAGAAGATTCCATACATTGGGCACACTGTTTTGGGGATGCTGCATTCCTGTAAAGCACTTTCCATTAAGGAGATCCATGGAGTAAAAAAACAAAACAAAACAAAAAACAGATGCATAACAAAACTCATCTGGTCAAAAAGAGAGGAACAACATTAGCTTTTTGTGCGATTTTTTTATTACAGCTCATGTCTGACGTCATCAGGTTGGCTACCATCCCCGGGTGTGAAATCCGCAAAGTACACCAAGGCCAAATAAATGTCAGGCAACTAAATCTGTCTTCTCCAGTCTAAATGATGATACTATCGCTTTCAGCAGGGGAATCTTTAAGTCATTTTATCTGCACTCCCTCCAGCGTAGTAGAATCGATCTGGCTGATACACATTACCATAAAACATTTACCACAAGCTCTGGTAAGCATCTTGTCAAGTCCAGCTCCAGCTGCACTAAGCAGAAACGGGGAACTAAGGGGCTTTGTACCCTTGTCCAATTTCAAATTTAAATCCTGTTCCATCCTCCCCTCCTCCCTTCAATTCTACTTTACAAAGCATCCCCTGTGTTTAACGATTATCACGTAGCACTGAGAAAAATCAGAGCTTGACTGCTGAGTAGATCTGCTGGGCTTAAGTTTTCTTTTTAAGAGGAGCGATTTTATTTCCAAAATACTCCCCCATCACAGCTGGCCCAACAAAAACTGCTTCCTCCCCACCTTTTCTTCTTTTTAAATCTACTTTCCTGCCTCTGACTCCTCCTTCCATTGGCAGACCGTGGACAAAGCAAAGGGCTACTTGTTAAGTTCCTTGCCAGCAGGAGAAAGGGCCCCAACAGAACAACAGGGCTTACACAAAATCTGAGCCCGCCTTAATTACTGTTGTGCTTTTGGGGTGGTGTAAAAGGCCTCCTCCCCCACTGGCATCCTCCCACGCTGCAGGACCTACAATACCACCCACAGCAGCCGCTCGCCAGTCTCAGGCCTCTATTCGACGCCTGCCATCTTGGCCCAGGAACATTACGCTTCAGCCAAGGAACTTCTGGAGCTGCGGGCTCTGGCTTGCAGCAAGAGGCAGGCTCACAGCGCTGGTAAAGCGTGACGTCCCTGGACGTGCAGTATCCAACACCAAAGGGTTGCACCTACACTTCAGCTGAGCTCCTGTTTCAGCATTGAAGCACAGACCCATCCCATCCCCCCTGAAGTAACACGCAGTGTTTTGCTTTACCTGGAGCATCCAGTTGGGTTGCAAAGGAAGAGCAAGGCCACTAGTGCTATCTGCAGGCTCCCAGCCCACCACAGGGAGCGCTATGTTGGTCCAGTGATTTTATGGCCTGACACAGGCTCATTCCGCCCATAGACCTCAGAAAAGCTTCGAGAGCTGCAAAGGCCACATCTGCAGCTCCAGGAACCGCACAGCAGCTGCCTCTCTTCCAATGCAGGGCAGTCAAACAAACCGGCACGGATATTGCAGCGCTCTGTCAGTCTTTCCCTTCTCCTAGCTCAGTTGTTACAAGTAGTTCTTCTCCTAATCTGTTGTCTGGCCACTGGAACAGTTATTACAAGGAGGACAATTTGAGTAAGCTGTCAAAGGATACACAGTATGCAAAGGATCTGTTGAGAAAAGCATTCCTCACTCATTGCCCTTGTTAGCTGATGGTTTCAGTTTGCATTTCTCTTTTCTTTTCCCCTCCTCGGGATACAAAATTCTTTGGACGCTTCTAACATCCTGAATTGTGGCCAGGAGTCTTGTCTCTTCTCCACTCCCCTAACACAGCCCATCCAATTAGAGGCAAACCGTATAACTCACATCGTCCTTCCGCTTTCTGCTTCTGCCCTGGGGGCAATGTTGATTTGAGCGAGTAAACGGCTGGAGTGTGCCAAGCCAAAAAAAGCACAGAGGAAGTACTTACACGGCTACCCATATGCCTGGACGTCCTCAGTCCCACGATCTCTCCTCCCTAAAGAATCTCTTGGATGCAATGCACCTTTCAGGGGGACTTGCAGGGCTCCCTACATCAAGGAAACTAATACGGAAAACTCCGATGCCCTTAGATTTCCTTATGCTGCCAACTCTGCCGCAACAAATTGCTAGGAGCATGAAGGAGACAGCGAAGCAAGGAACAGTTTAAACGCGTTTCTGCACTAAGCACCCTCTTCTTGCATCCCATGAGGGACAGGCTGTTGGGCTATGTGAACCTCCGCTCTGCCCAGCCTGGGCACCATGTTCTGCTGCCGCTGGCAGGCTCAAACTTCAGAAAAGGGCCGATCATTTACACAGCACCTCTCACTGCTCCATTTACATAATTGGCTCTTCCCAAACCTCCCACCCTTCCTGCCTGCCACAGTACAGGCCGTGCCAAAGACACAAGCTAAGGAAGAGAAGGGAGATAAGGGGGAGAAGATTACAGAAGAGGATTCAAGGCCCTATTGTCCCCGTGGAGGGGAAGTCAGTGGCACTAACAATGGGGAGGGACATGCACACATCCAAGAGAGATCAAATCTCTCCACAAACAGGGCCCAAATTGGCCCCGTGAGGAGATCTAGCCTACCGTTTCAAATCTCTACAGCCTTCCAGGCTTTCATCTTGCTAGCATGCCGAAAAGCAAGGTTGTGAATCAAACCAAATTAACCACCTATTTTACTAAGACTACTCCACCTCATATCTTGCTTCAATAGGGTCAAAGCAACTCTAGCTTCTTCCCCCGTAAACCCAGAGCAGAAAAAACAGACACGCCAAGAAACAAGTGAGTAGATGGTGACAGCCTACACAAAAAACTAAAGGCTCTTATTTAGAAAACTGCCTCCCCCCTCACACCCCTGCTGCTTCCCATCAGATCTGGGCATGACCCACTCTGTGCTGTTTAAATCCAGACTCAGGCGTAACCTTCCCTGCCTAATGCAAGGAAGAGGGTGTCATTTGTGATGCTCCCAAGGGACTACAACAACAGAGAATACCTATGCGGAGATCAGAGAGCTCAGATGTCCTTGTCCCACCACCCCAGTGCTGTCTGCAATGTCTACACAGGAGGCAGCATGGCCGGGAGGCATCAGCCCCTGTTGGTCCGGCAGCCTCATCCACGTAGCTAACTGAAAACCCTGGCCAACATCACAGCAGCGGCAGACCTGCATCAGAGAGGGAGAGGATTAATCCATCAGCAGAGATAAAAAGGACTTTACACAGCAACATGCTGTAATTCCTGTTCCTTCTGTGCAGAGAGGGCTAGATCAGGGCACTACCTGATGGAGTTTCACCCCAAAAAACTTCAGAGGTCTACATGTGAGCTAGTCACCAGTCTCCCCCTATAGCCAGCAGAGAGAAATGGGCCTCTCTAAATTCATCTGTTCAAGTTCAGACTCTGCCTAAAAACGTCTCACTGACTAAAGAGGGAGCCCAGCCAGTAACAACTGCCTGACTTTGGATAGATGAATCCCCCTCTCCTAACAATGGCCACCGAGCTCAGGAGGGTACAGAGCAATTTAACTCGTTTCTATGCGGGGCATAAGGACCGATCCTGCCCCTGCAGAGTTACAGGCCACCGTCACACTCCCTGTAACACGTGTGTGACAGCAGAGCTCTCAAACTCAGAAGCGACAGTACGCTGCCCAGATACAGCTCCTCAGGATGCTCACTTCAGCCCAGGTTTTCCCATCGTTTGGGGGACAACCAGCCAGTTTCACCAACCCTCCTCTGTGGCTAGGCAAGCACCACACCTGGAGGCAGGCCCCTCAGCTAGAATAACTGCCCCTGCTCCTCTTTCCCCTGTCTACACTCCATCCACGAGCCAGGCACCAAAGGCAGCCAAAAACCCTCATTGCTCTCTGAAGCCCTCAGCCCTGATAAAAATCACAATAGTTGGCCCAAGGAGGCTAAACCACTCAGTCAAAACAAGGCAGGCAGCCTTGTGCAGAGCCCTCAATATGAATCCTCCTACCAGGACTGCAGCCCAAGGGCTGCAACCACTGGGGAGCACGGAGTTTGCAGCAGAAACACGGCTAGTCACAAGGCTTTCGTCACGGGGCAGTCTTGGGGGAGCAGGCTGCAAGTGAAAAAGAGGGATCTGTTCCCTGCTAGTCATCATTTGGGATCCAAGCATTACAATTGCAGCTGATGCTGAGCGTACAGCATCAGCTTAAGGCAGCCTACCTCCAAAACCAAGTTCCCAACCCCTCCTGCTGACAGTGAGTCTCCGGCGCTGTTTAAAGCTCCAGCTCCTGGAGAAACACGATCATGTGAAATTCACCTTCACATTCTTCATCTTTTCTCCTCATCCTCACTGTATACATCCTTCAAGGCCACTCGACTGTGGGGAGAAGCGCAGCAGCGTGATCCCCGCATCCCTGTGCTTCAAAACCCCATAACAGGCAAAGCAAACTCCCTGTTTAAAGCAAACCATTCAAGTGCTAGACCCGTGGCGCAGGCTAAGGTCTCCCACTGTTATTGTGAAGCAGGCAAGCAGGCCAGGAGGGCCACCAGCCTACCCCTTCAACACCCCACGGAGAGGTAGCACAGGTGGGCCTGGATGCCTCCTGGGAAGGCATTCGGACTTGAAAGGGGAACGAGCTCATTTCACTTCCCGAGACCCCAATCCAAGCTAGCTGCCAGGATGGGACTGTGACCACCCACTGCCAGACCTCTGATACATCCTGTAACCAAGAAGAAACTCAGCTCTGACTGCGCCGTGTCAGGCCACTGACCACAACAGAGAGGCAGCAAGAGCAAGCAGAGGCAGGATGGGGGCAGCAGAAAAGCCCTTGAAGCTGGTGGCTTATGCCGAGTGGCGCGCTGCAGCCACCTACTTAGAGCAGCGCTGCTGTCCGGCCGGGGACTGCGGCTTGGAGAGAGCAACGCCTTCCCGGCTGCTCGCTACTGAACGACCCTGGGGATCTCACCGAACGCAAACGATACCCAGCCCGAGCCTTAGTCTGCCTCCGTCCCTCCACTCTCGGCGCAGGTCTGCCGCATGCACGTGCATCCGTCCGTCTGGCTCTGCCTGCATGCCTATGTACTTTTGCGTCCCCAGCGCAGCAATAAAATCTGAAACTGATACGGCCTCCCAGGCTCAAAGCCCTAATGGGGGGAGGAGCTGCTGCTGCAACGGCTATATTCAGAGATTATAGCATTACGAGGCCAGGCTGTCTATAGTCTGGGATTAGCTGTTGTAACCTGAGCTCTGATTCCCACCCAGATTAGTTGGGAGGTGTGGGGGAGAGACCAACAGACAAACCGATTTTTTTTTCTATTCCTAAAAGTAAACTTAGTGCTCTCTATAAATGGCAGAATAACCTAGAAACTTGTGAACAGAGCTAAAACTGCATTTTGTGTCAACTGCATGCTATGCTGTTGTGTGCCACTATCCCTTTCCCCAGTTGGCATGTGTGCGAGGGTTGGTCCATACCACCTCTGCATTGGTGCAAGAGTTCAGGCGGGAAGGAAAAGAGTTGCCACCTGAAATACTTCTCTGGACACTCAGAGAGCTCATCAGAGCCAAAGCAATACTCAACTTTCCCCATATCTCAGGCACCAGATACTACTGTGCTCCACAGCCCACCTCCAACTGTCCCCTTCCCCACCACCAGCCCAGGACCTTGGAAAAAAAACAACAGGAAAAGCTCCAAGTGTGAGGACCCCCCCCCTGCCCCCCGCAACTGCGTTCACCTGTGAGGGCAACACAGCACCACGTGGCATCTTTCAAGCCCTCAACCCTTCCGGCAGCTTCCCAGCACCCCCTCTTTCACCACTTGGCTGTCTAGCAGTCCAGTATTGTCGGCACAAGGGAGGAGGCAGGTCTCCTCTGAGCAGCCCACCCTACCCTCAAGACCTGCCTGGAGGCAGCTCAGTGGTGTGGGTAAACTGGCTTTTACCCTCCCCTACAAGAAGGGAAGATAAGCTATACCAGAAGAGCCAGGATCACTGCTCCGGCTGGCCCAGGAGGGAGGACAGCCTCCCAGCCACCTCTTCCGGTCAGGAGAGCCACCACCGTACACACCTTGACCCTTTCCAAGGCATAGACCGGCCTGGTTCACCTGGCACAGGGAAGAGGACACTAAAGCCCTTTCCAGGCTGCTTGGCCACCCTGAAGGGCGCACCCATACCTAGCTAGCCCTTATACTCAGGAGGGCTTTGCAAGATTGAGTCTAGCTCATTTAAATCACCTTTCGCAGTTCTGCATTGCAAAAGCAAGAAACAAGTGCAGCTCTCAATAGCACCGAGGTAAGCTGAGGAAAGGAGCTCCCAGAAGCGACTGCATCCAGTCTGGATGTCGGAGCCAAGAAACTGGGGCAGGCACAGCTCGTGGGCACGCTGCGGCGGCCAACTGCCAAAGTAGGAGAATTGAAAGTCTCTCCTCAGTGCACACCACCACCTCCACCAACCTCCGCAGCAGCAAAGCGTGCGAGGCGGTTCTGCCAGCCCAGGCATGACCTTGTCGTGCCAAAACCAGGAGGCACATGAGAACGGGAGAGCCCTCTCCCTTCCCAGCACGACCTGAGAGAGGCTGGGAAGGCGGATCGTGTCGCGAGTCAGCAACAGTCCGGGGGCACTCGCTGCGCGGAGGCTTCAGGCAGGCCAGCGTGGAGGCACGGAGCTGCTGGACGCAACCAGAAAAGTGACCTAAGAGAGTCCGGCACCCTCGGGTCACGTTGCTCCAGGGCTCTTTGCCACCTCTAGCGACTGCTGCTCTCGGCCTGGCTCCTTGGCTTTCTCCCCGGGGCTGCTCACCCACGTGCAAGCTGCTGCCGTGGATGCTAAAGGTAACGTGCAGGCAGGGACACGCGGGCTCGCAGCGCAGCGCTGTAACGGAGCGGCTCACGTTGCAGAGACGTTAACCCCCTCCCCAAAAACCGGGGCTCCCGGCAGCAGGGCACGGAGGCAGCCGGGCAAAGCGACTTCACTGCGCTACAGCTCCCCCCGCCGCCAGCCGCTGCCCCTATAGCTCCGCTGCCCCTATAGCTCCGCCACCCTCCCTCCCTCCCTCCCCAAAGGGTCGCCAACGCGGGCAGGGCTGCAGCCCCCGGCCCGGCCCGGCCCGCCCTTACCTCACGCAGCCGGACAGCGACGGAGCGACTGAGCTGCGGCCGCCGCCGCCTCGCCCTTATATCGGCGGCGGGAGACCGCCTCTAGGGGGCGGGCGGCGGGGAGCAGCCCCCCGGCCCGCCCCGGGCGGCGAGCGGCCGGCTGTTTTTCCCTCCTCCGCTAAAATTAACCGCGGACCGGGCTCAAGCGTTACAAGTGTGTGGAGAGGAGAGAGAGAAAGGGGACTGTCGGGGCCCGGCGGGGAAAAGGGGGGGAAAAAGGAAAAAAGAAAAAAAAAAAAAGGAAAGTTTTCTGCTTTGTTTTTTTTTCTTTCCTGCCGCCAGAAAATACGGAGAAGACGAGGCAATAGGAGGCAGTAAACTCTCACCTCTGCTCCCTCCCCAAGGGCAAGAAAAGTTAACACCAAGGAAAGGTGACAGGAAGCTAGAGGCTTGCTAACAAAACCTGAAAATCCGTTTCTTCACATTCCTCCTTACCGGAGAGAAAAGGCAGATGGTTAAAGCAGCTTGCGAGGAGGAGGAGGAGGAGGAGGAAGAGGAGAAGTCCGTATTCAGCTCCAGCAGGGTCAGTCTCTCCGTCTTTCCTCAGGGAAGACGCTAGGATTAGATGATAATCTACCTGCCAACAAAACAGCCCGTCCCTGGAGCAACGATACGAACCGCACGACTGCTGAAGCCTGAAAGCAGTGCTGACAGCGCCAAGGGATTGATCTGACTCATGGACCGCAAGGCTCCTCCAAAACGGACAGATAGCCCAGGGAAGAAGGGGCTTTGCTCCCCCCTCCCAAAAAACCTCTGGTGCTGGAACACACACAGCTCCGATAGCCCAAAGACCCCCCGTTACTACAGGATAAACAGACTAGCTAACACATTATAGCCAGGACCTTTCAGCAAATCCAGGGCGCTTTAGTATTTGCAACCTGAGGGTCTGCATACCACCAGAAAGTATGTACGCTTTTCCCCCCGAAATGCTGTTTCCGCTGGCAATTACAAAACTTGCATTAAAACTAGTTGGTGAATGTATGCTTTAAAAAGAGGAAAAGTTTTCCCATTAAATAAGCACCTCAGGCTTGAAGAGCGTCCGACGCAGTAAAACGAGACGTTTTATCCCATGGCAGAAGGAACCCATTTAACAGGAGCAAGGTTGCCAATTAAAAGGATGCCTAATAGCCAGCAGAGCCGCTTTAGTTTCTAAAAAGGGAGGCTGCTGTTTTTAACCGTGCTTCATTTCTCAGCCAACCATGCCTTATTCTACCCTCATCAAGCAGCAGAGTCAATGGACGCACCAGATTGACACCCCTGCAAGGGAAGGCACAATTCGCTTCATTGCTGTTGCTTTTCTGCCAGCAAAGAGGAGATTAAGCTGCATACTTTACGCCTCCCCCCTGCGGCTCCAAGCCTGCACTGAAGCCTGTCTGGGGTTTGGACTGCATGAGTGCCTAGGTTCAGGCAAAGGCTTTAGGCACGTTGGCCTGGAAGCGTGTCTCCACCACCACGCCAACCCTGCGGAGCTGGCCTCTGCTGTCCCCCGGTGACTTCTGACACCTGGCTGACGCTGCACCGGGGACGTCCTAAACAGCATACAGCAAAGAAACACGATGGAGAAAGGCCTGACCCGTTGGGCGTTTGGTGATGCTGATGATCTCTGTGCTCCACGGACTTGTGACCTGGGCCTACCAGCAGCAGGGTACTGATCCGAGTGCCAAACCGTAACAAGACTGCAAGAGGTCACCACACTGATTACCTGGACTGCACATCTCACCTTCCATGTGGGCCTTTGCGGCATGTTCACAGACTACGCTGCTGTAGGCACGGGTGACAGGAGGGAGGAAAACAGAGGGATAAGTCTCTCCTTGTCCCACAGATGGAGCAGCTAAGATGCAACCTATCTTGTTGCCCTTTTCTGATTCACACTGTCCCTGGATGGGGATAGATAAATCCTCCAAACATCCGAGCGAGTGGTCATTAAAGCGTTCTGGCATCCGCTTAAATTTTTAGTGCTCGCCGAAGTCCATGAATGTTGGCAGAATTGAACTATGAGTTCAGACAATGAAGTAGGACAGGATTAGGTTTAAAAATAAGCATGTACTTCTGCTAAATCAGGCTCTGAAGATCCTAGCAAAAAAAAAAAAAAAAGCATTCTAGCAGAACTCCAGATTCTCTTGGACAAAAAGTAGAGTAGTTTTTCCTTACTTGGTGTGCCAGAAATTATCATCAAGTACTCCAATCTCTTCCATAGCTCTCCAAAAATACTGTCCAGCATTTGCAACCACAAAGCTGCTTGCTGTCCAGGAACTGCAGAGGCAACCCCCTTCCTAACAGTTGCTGAGAGCAGAGCCCTAGCTGCCTTCACTTCATTTTCCACGTTCCTCCCTCCAGCTATCTTTTTATAGAGAACACGTTCCACACGCAGGAGAGAGAAGCCCGTTGCCTTATGAAAGCCAGATTGTGCTCAGCGTCCAGGGATGAAATGCTTGAGCGGGAAGCAAAGCAACAGTGTCAAAAAAACCACACGATATGAAACCATCTCCCCTACAGCCTGGCAAGCAGAGCTACGGAGAAGCTGGGCACCCCAGGTAAGATCAGCAGAGGGTCAGTGCTACCAGGGTGCTGCGGTTAGCTCCGATCTGCTGCCATTAGACTGCTGCTAAAAGCCAGTCCAACCAGGGTCCTCACAGGATGCGATCGCTGACAGAGAGCTCAGCTACCAGAAACTCCTTGTATAGCCATAACTAGGCAGGCAGAATGAGTTCTCACCAGCCCAAATTTCCTTTGCCCTGAAAGTGGATTTACAGCACGGGTACAGAGCATCCCTCCGCCAGGAGATTCACGGAGCAAACGCTTGGAGGTTTGGCACGAGTGGTTTGCCAGCCCCGACTGTGGGTATTCTCTTAGTGTAAAAAAACCATGAAGGCTACTGCACCCTAAACAAGATGCAACCGCTTTACAAAGGCAAGTAGCCCCAGCCTCCAGGGCTGCAGCTTTCTCTTTTGAAAGATAACACGTGTTACTGGGCTCAGGAGCAGCAGAAGCCAGGCTGCAAGTCACGGAGCACATACAGCCTCAAGCCCCTGAGATCCAGCACTAATTAAAAATGAGTTGTCTCCAGACAGCCACGAAAGGGCAAAGAAAACTCTTCAACTCTTTGCCCTATTATGAAGGAGTCTGTGGCAATATGTCATGGAGGGACCATCCACTGGATTTACCCTTGCTGCAGTTTGGGGGGGGGGGGGGGGTTGTTCATCCACTACAAGCCTCTACTATCTGGGGATCACTGCCCGACACAGCTTGGGGCCCTGGGTGAAGTCAAGGCTCCACTGTGCTAAGTGCTGTAGATAAACACATGTAAGGGCAAGCTCTGACCCATGGAGATAGGTAGGACAGGAAAGGCAGAGGCAGGCAGGACAGCATTAGCTCTATTGGAGACAAGTCAAGAAAATGCAGCTGAATGACTTGACTCAGCTCAGACACAGGGTGCTTGGCACAATCTGGGACTGAAAGCCAGATTATTGCTTCAAGTGCTGGTCCAGTGCCTGAACTTCAGGAACATACTCTTTTTCCTCCAAAAACACAACTCTGCTGCTTACATTAAAGAGAGAGAGGGAAAAATAAAATAGAAAATCAGGAATTTCTCACAGTCCTGCAGCCTCTCCCTGCTGGCTTTTGGATGGAGGGCTAAAAGCCTCTCTTAAAGGTTTCCTTTCTAACTGAGAGGCAGATGGAAGCTAACGCCCAGCCCTTGACTTAAGTCAATAGATAAATATAAAAAATGCAATTTGGCAGCTTCAAGAGCTAGAAAGATTTTTTGGTGAGATAGTCAATAAGGCAAAGTGCTTGGGGGGGGGGGGGGGGGGGGGAGAACATTTCAATAGCCCAGCAAATATCGACAAGGGACAAAGGAAAGCATTTCCTGATTGCACAAGAGAGGGTTTGCATGCGGCAAGAGCAAGGCGGGGAGCGGCATCGCAGAGCGTGTGCGAGTGGGTGTCCAAAAGCGGCAGCATCATGTACAGCGGCAGAACAATGAGCTGGCCAGCCCAGCAACCGCCGTCCAGAAGTGCAAACACCCACATCGAGCTGACGAAGCCAGAGAGAGCCCAAACACATAGGCGCCTGCAGGAAATCAGCTTGTGATCTGTGAAGTGCACAAAGGTAAAAGAGCTTCCTGCAATCCGTGGAGTCAGAGCCAGTGGGCTGCTGGACCAAAATGCAATATTCATTTCCTCCCTCTTGTAAGACAGCTAGCTCTGTGTGCCTTCCTGGACACGTTCCTCGCTGTATAAACTTGATGATGGATAGAGGAATAAGCTGCTGGACTAACAAAAGAGATAAACCAACCATTACATTAAAGTGATCTCTGAAATCTCAGGCAGAAAGGAAACAAGCAGAGAACTTTCAACAGGCAGCGGCTGTGGCACTGCCCAGTTTTATTTCCCCTACAGCAGAAAATAATCACGTCATTTAATGCCAGACTGCACCTAAAGCAGCATAAGCAGCCACCAGCAGCGGTCAGGAAAGGCACAAGGCTGTTCTCCTGTCCATCTCGGGCCCCTCTGGCTTGGAAGAGGCACAAGAACAACCAAGTAGAGGAGAGCAAGAGGAAACACCCTCCCCACGGCTGCCCTGCGGAAAGGTGCTGCTTGTGCACGAGGCAGCCTGGGAGAAGGCACACGTACTCCCTAGAGCAGCAGCATGGCATCTCCAAGGCAGCCTCTGCCGTCCGCCTCTGAAGGCTGGAGCGAGCCAGAGGCGCCCTGGACCGGGGAAAGAAGTGCTGCGGCAGTGCAGAGCTGCAAGTGCCCAGCAGGATGGGAAGGCCAACGCGAGGCGCACCTGGCAGCGCCGGGTGCTGTACAGGGAGTGGAAATCAAAGCAAAGCAAAGGGGAATTTTCCTTTCTCTCTCTTTTTCCTCCTCTCATTGAGAAATCGGCAAGTGCCAGTTGCATCGCAGCCTGTCAGCACGCCAGAACACTCTGCTCCCGCGTGGAAAGGCGCTGCCGTTACCCCATCGTACAGCTAGGGAAGACGTGGCACAGAGGGGTCAAAGTTAGGCTTACATCCAGAAGCCTGACCTGCTTTTAAAATCAGGGAACAAGAGAGAGGAGAGGCTGCCGGTGTGACCAGGACTCATCCTACGGCAGGGTCCTTGCTGCGGCTCAGCTCCCCATAGCCTAAGCCACCCAACCTAGCGACTAAAGAGATCAACGTGCAGATTTCCTTCCTCCTCCACTGCATTCGCCAGTTTGTTTAAAAGTTCGTGAGATTTTTTTCCAGAGAAACCCGCTCGTGGGCACGTTTCCATTTACTCTGTAGCTCCAAAGCTGTTATTTCCAACTTTTCCACTGCAACAGTAAGGACAGACTTTAAAAGTAAGATTTTAAAGAAAGTAAGCCGAGCTTCTTGGACTATCACAGGTTAAGAAGCACCACACAAGAGGCTTGTGAAAACTAGCAATCGGAGATCTATGTTTTCCAGCACGGGGATCCTGCCTTCAGCATTTATCTCTTGACAGGTGATGATGAACAGTGCTTATTCAGAGATATAATATAAAGCCCAGAGTACTTCACGCGTGTCTGAAAATCAACCGGGCCACCCACAATTTCAACCATTCTTTGTTTTTCTCCTCTGAAGACACAGCACAAGAGAGGTTAATACTGACTTCCCGCTGCCCGGCAGGGCACTTTCTGTCAATCACAGCAGGAATTGCAGCAGTGGTTTTCAGCGAGCTCCCCAAAAGCCAAACACCAGGTACGGCACACATTCCTGCCCGCCCCGCCGGGGAACAGGGCCGGCGCAGCAATTGCTTTGCTGTTTTCGAGGCGAAGACAGCTTTCAGGAGAAATCAGTCGGTGGTATAATTAGGAATATTACCCACGTAGCTAATAATTATCTGAAATGGCTCTCTCCTTCACAGTTCATTTCCACTTTACCCTTCTTCCACTAAATAAAGGTGTAACCTATGGACGTTATTTGTGGCTTCATAATCTACCGTCATAGGCTTTAGTGCAATTTAGTTGAAAACGCACCAGAGCGTGACCGTGAGGAAGATAAAACAAGATTCTGAGCAAGAAATTCTGCCTGGAGCAGTAAAGCAGCTAGCAGTGAAGATTTTTCAGAGGCACTGATTTTTATGCAAGCGCTATACAAAATCTTTCCTCTTCGCACAGCATTTTCTCAAATTAGCAACGTGACATATATGTCAAGGGTAGACAGAAGCCATGTTCTAGAAAACTGGATTCTAACTTCCATTAGCAACACGTGTCACGACTGGTACGCCGGGAACAGAAAAGGAAGAGGGGGTTTAAATTAGGATGATAAAAATCCTCTCCCCCTCCCCCCTTTGCTTTCTTCGATGGGAAAAAGTCCTGCTAGGTGTAAAATGACTAAATATTGCATGCCGGTAAGAAATAAAAAATTCATTAAATCATAAATCTTTTGGAAAGAGGATCTACTGGGGAGATTACATTTGCTTTTCATAAACATATTAATTCAACAGTGGCATATCATATTGTTCTCTGTGGGGGGAAAAAAGACACATTGTTTTAAAGTATGATATTTAGAGCAGTCCTTTAGGAAGGAAAGCAAATATAACCTTGGCAAGGAAAGCTAACTGCATGAGCGCTGAATAAGGGACGTTAAAAACAGGGCCCAAGTCCCAGCTGCTGAAAGTCAGCATAGCTTGACTGGAGTTATTGGAGCTAAGCCCGTGCATGGGAGCTGAGAACGAAGGTCACCCTGATTTAGCAGCAGCTCCTTGAAAATGTTAAGTAAACGAACACAAAGGGTAATTTTTTACTGGGCTCATTGTGAGCAGTCACTGTCTAGCCCGCTAGCGAACACCAACAAGAGGCAAGATGACAAATGCGTTACAGCTGCGTTCTCTGCAGGTTTGACGTTTGTTCGCTGAGAATTACCTGGTGTTCTCCTTCTGGGTTCAGACTGCTTCTGAACCCCAAGCTCTCCCAGCCCAGCTAGACACGCAGGACGTGGGTCGACTGGACTGCCAACTGCAAAGCACAGCCCTACGGGAGCCCTGCTTCAGCTGCTCCCTACGTGCTGTCTCAGTTCTCCTTTCTCCAGAAGCCTCCAGTTCTACCGCGGCACATGCCCCAAACTGTCTGGAGCAGATTGATACCCATCTCCTGCCTAATCACAATCAGATTCAAAGCCGATCAATACCTCCATCCCCTGAGAGATCACATCCGGCAGACGTTTGAGGAGCGTGCTGTTCGCAGCCACCCACAGTGTATGGACAAGACCTCCTCGTGGAGGTTCACGCAATGCTGCATCTCTCAGGTGGAGGTGGAAATGGCAATGCTCCCTTTTCATCTTATACCACCCTGGCAGCAAAAGTATTCAGTGTGGGAAGTGCAGAGCCAGGACTGGTCTCCCAGCCTCTGTTCAAAGCCAAGCTATGCGCCGTGCTATAGCCACGCTCCAGCTTAGGCTCCCTGCTCCATAAATCTTGTATTCCTTTCAAATGGGAGCTTCCCACCAGCTTTCTCCAGTCATACCTATAGCCTAGGGGTTAGCGCAGCCCCATGGGAGATGTAGGTTTGACCCTCCTGCATCTTGGCTTGGGCCATAGAGGACACCGGAACAGGACTCCTGCCTGCCGTGCAAGTTCTCCAGATGCTCAGCTCTGCCAGACAGAGACAGCGCCCGTATAAATCCCCTGCTGAGCCCTGCTCTTTCTTTGAGCACATCTCCCCTCGTGAGAAGGCTGTGGATCACAGACAGACAAAAAGATGTGCAGACCCGAGCATGGTTCGCAACCTCCAGAACGGTGTACGGTTTCAGACAGCACCCCTGATCACTGGGTGGTGCGAGGCTGCTCTCTGTTCATCATATATCCCACAGGACCCAGGTGACTAGGTAAAATTGCTGGAATTAGCCAGGCAATAGAGCTACACTCACAAAAATCTTTAATCCACACATTTTTATTTCTAGTGGACTGGCTTTTTTGGAGGAGAAGCTCAGATCAACTTCACACAGCTCCATAAGCACAAGCACAGTCATCCCAAACAGGTTCAATGTTGTTCTGCCATGTGGCTGCTCTCACAATAGCTACAGGAGGATCTTTGACACACACACACACACACACGTTACTGTACACAGGTAACTCTTCACGACCACATCTTTTCTGGACAACTCACCACCCATGGTAGCTTGTTCCAGATTAACAAGGGGAGAAGACGGTTTAAGCTTACGACACAAAAGAACAATGACTGCTGAGCAGCTCTTGCACAATAACACAATTCATGCCACTTTGACCATGTCAGAGTCTTAACTAGCTCAAGCACAGACAACTCAACTTGTCCCATCGGGGAGGTCTAAAGATAGGATTTACCTCCCTTAAGTTTCAGCATTTGTATCTCTTATCTAAGCTACAGGTCTGCACTCCCAAGCAGTCAGTCAAGCAAGGTACAGCCAGTCCCTGGAGTGCAAGGTGAGATTCAACTGTCTGAACATCAGCACCTCTTTTAGAGGGAAACAAATTGCTCCTTGCTCTCCATTGACTACGAGGGGAGCCCAGGGTGAGCTATTTGACTGCAAAAGGCTGTTTTATCAGTAGAGGCCTATCCTAGATTCTGAGCTAACGGTCTCCAGTTAATCACACTAGCCAATGAGGGTGCTGAAGGGCTCAGATACCCCCAAATAACTAACAGTTAGGGTACGTGACTGTTGTAGGCAATCTTAAGGTTTTTACAATCTTTTCTAAATCCTAAAAGTCTATTCAAAAAGACTAAGACCCAGATTGTAGAATCTGTTATGTGAACGGGGAAAAAGATATCCACACAAGCCCTTCACCTGAACTGCGTGGGACTCTGCATAAGCATAAACATGCAAATACCTGTTGGACTTGGACTTTTGCTTTTCTCTTCCCTTTTGCCAACCCAGCTATCTCAATAAAAAGTTTCCCATCAGTCCCAGTGAGGTGTGAAATTTGAAGCATCATTGCTCCCACCGACTAGAGTGCACACAAGGCTGTTCTTAGGTAATTAAATGAAAAGATAAAAATAAAAAGGGTTAATGCAACATTAACCATGAACAGTCAAAACAACAAAGTCAGCACACGCAAAACGCAAGGCTGCTTACTGCAACATTAAGTTTACGTTATTTATATATTTGCCATAAATATATTTAACTATGCACTTGAGGTGAAAAACATAAGGCTGTATTTTTCTCCATACCTGGGCCAGATTCCCAGCTGAGACAAGCAGCTACAGCCTGGCGGTTTATACCAGCTAGGCATCTGGACAGCTTTCGTTTCTGTAGCAACCTTGGTTACTGGGGTCCTAAACGTTGGCTTTAGGTACAAGTCACACTGGCAACTGCCCGTGGCCCGATGCCGTAGGAAGCCAGAGAGGTCTTAGACTATACCAGGAGCTCAAATTATTCAATGTGAGCTCAAGGAGGAGGAGGCCTGTGCTTTAGCTTCTGTCCAGGGCCCCTGCAAAGTTAATCCTATCCGATTACGCTACTACTTTTTTTCCACAGCAGAAATAAACAGTCTTTTGTACTAAGCATAAGGCTGCCTTCTTTTTAAGGACGATTTGTCATCCAGGACAAATTCATGAGTTCATTCCATTTTTGTCCCAACTCTTCAAAGTGCTAGTTTTACTTTATGATGCAACATCAGTTGGTTCTGCCTTTCTGCCAGAAAGAGTCCTCACAAGGGTTCCTACTTTTCCTTCTCTTCAAAACGAAACAAAAAACAGAACTGGCCAAAGTGACCATGAATACAGACCAACTCATCAGTTGTTTAAAGCTCACACACCAAATTCCACACACGCATACTAGGCCCCTGGAAATAGACATGTTAGGAGCTGGAACCCAGTTCCTTTTAGACAGCAAACATCAGAAATGCTACCAATAACATCGTTCTATGAAGAGAAGTAATTGGCAGATGACAAAATCGGCTCTGAACTGCCCTGTGAGAAGGCCCGGCTCTGAAACAAGAAGAATGGCTCAGTCGCCTTCTCCGCACCAACAGGGACTCTGTTGTACTGAACTGAAACCTTGAACTCATTACAATGTCACTCTGTCTTTGGATCCGATATCCTGTGGGGGAATCTTCTGGGAACGTATTTTGGTTCAGACTTGGGTCAAGGAGAGTTGACTTGACCTTAAAATAAATCCAGGCAATCTTGAGCTGAAGAGCTATTGACTACTGTTTGCAATACAATAAAGTAAGGAGATCAAACTCGGTTGAAGCCCAGGGTTAACATAAATCCAAGGAGAAAAGGGAACAAGAATATTCATTCACTACCACGACAAAAGGAACATTTTTTGCGTGGGCAGAATTCAGAACAGGAACACAAAGCACTTCCCAGGCAGCATTTTAGTGTCACATATGGTTAGTGCGTGCTGTTTAGCTGTGTTGATATCTTCAGCAGACTGGCAGGAGGATAAGAGGTACACGACTGTACATGTGTGTGAGGGTTTTGTTGTCTTTTTCCTTTTTTTACGTCACTAGATGGAGTTCCTCTGTTTGCACACAGGGTAGCTTTTGTGAGAGGTATTTAATATGGATCCCCAAGGAAAGAGTTCAGCGAACAGGCTCTAAGCACTATTGTGTGCACGTGTGTGTAACGACTCTCCAGTAACTTTTGGTTTATGGTCCAGGGCAAACTACAGTTGTACCCGTTGTGGGTCAAGGTGAAATCCCGCCCCTGGCTCATGTCAAGGGGAGTTGTGCCATTAATTTCACTGGGGCTAGGACTTCTCCTCTTCTAGGGTCTTTGTTCACATTTGTTGGATACAGTTATTTTTCAATTAGCGCATACTTCCCAGGTCTGTATTGCAGGGATGGCAAGACATATTTCCTACCCACACTGTAATATATCCTCAGAAAAACCCAGCAGATTCCTCCCAACTCTCCTCTTTCCCAGACCTCAGAATTCAGAAGCAGCAGTTTGGGAGTCCAGCCCTTTGGCAAGACCCATAACTCATATCCAACTCGATAAATTTTTCGGCTTCTACATACGCCAGAGCTGCTGGTTATCCAGCAAATGGTTAGAAGAATCCTCTGGCTGCCAAGCAGTCAAACCACAGTAATTTTACCAAAGTTACAACTTTGAGAGTGTAAATCTGTCCTACAAAGATCCAGCTCACATGCACCCAGACAAAGCTGCAGATAACAGTAAGATCTGGTGGTCCTTGAATATCACCTTTTATCATGCCTGATAAATGTCCTCAGAGCTATCGTCAGCTCCTCAAGCCGGGACGTGTTTCCAGCCTCAAACAGCTGGCTCATCTCAGGATAAAGACTTTAATGTAGTTTAGTCCTTCCGCTGGCATCCACAATCCACCCCTTTTTGCAGAAGAGATCAGGCCAAATCTCCCCAATCTTGCCAGTCCTCCAGCGCCTTCCCACCATCTCCTTCTCTCAAGCACACCAAGGGACAGACACCTTCTTCTATACTTCACCAGGGAAGAAATAGAGCAGCTCAGCTTATGGCAGCACAGAGACCCACAAGGTTGTGCCCAGGAGCCCCAGCAACTTGGACAAAGCAGGAGCTTCACCTAAGATACATCAATCTGGACAAGACTCACCAGGGAAGCTGCTTATAGGAGATGAAGCTAGCCTCTGTGATAAGATAAGGGTGCCAGATTCTCCGTCTGAGTGCAACTATTTCTAAACACAGCCCAGGGAAAGCTGTATTCTTATTTCACTAAAATCCATTTTATAAACCAGCTTGTGCTCTAATGTAGATGATCCCTTTGTTTAAAGAATAAATTATACTACTTCTTCCCATCTCCCACTGTGATTGCACGATTCCTGGTCAGACTGTATAATGTTTGATCTAAGAATGTATAAACTCAGCTAAACAAAGCTGCAATAGAAAGTTGAATAATAAGTCAGCACTTCAACCTCTCTAGGGAAAAAAAAAGTGGGTTTGACAAAGTAACACACTGAGAGAGTCTGGGAATCTTTCAAATGAGATAAAGTATTTTAAGAGGGATGCAGTATTCAAACTCAGCATTTCACATCTGCGCACTTTAAAACTGTCAGGAGCTTCACCCCTGACTCAAGTGAAATCTTCACAAATTGGGATTCTTTTACCACAGTGTGAAAATTAACACTTTCAATTGCAATTAGCAGCGCTACAGCTCCGCTCACACTTTACTCCAAGAACAAGTTGCACATGAATATTCACAGCCAATCAACGCCATTTAACAATGGCTTTCTGGGAAAGACACTGCCAGCACAGGTCTCTCCTCTGGGATGTGAGTGAGAGTGGAAAGGCTCTGACCTGTTTCCCCAGAGCATCCTTACAGGTACCTGGTCATCTCCCCAACAGGGAAGCTCTGGGATTAAACCTCCCCTCATCTTACCTGCAGCACAGTGAGGAGCGTTCTGCTGGGGAGAGGTTTGAGGGTTATACGCGTGAAAGTATTTTCCAGCGGATGTATCTTTGCTTCACAAAAATATCAGTCATCACGACAGCTCAACTTCTCAACCTCAGTCGTCCCTGAGTCAAGGCATATGTTTGCTGTAACAACTTAAACCCCCTTTTTAAAGGGCAGATTTGTCTGGCACAAACACGAGGGAAACCAGTCCTGGAGATTTTCCACCCATCAGTAGAGGTTACAGCAAGGAGGGGATCTGCGCAGTCTTTTATCTGTTACCTTTCCCTTCTCTGCTCAAGTATAAAGTGCATCTCAGTCACAGTAGCTGAGTCTTTTCTGCATGATATGACAGCTAGCACCAATTAAACGGATTGGAAGAGAGGGAGGATTATTGATTTTAATAATCATAAGCTTGACAGAGAGAGTTAAACAGTTCTTTTAAAGCTGCAAACAGCCTCCAACTTCAAGCAGCAGCCATTTCAACTCCATCTCTCCTGACCAGTGTAATTAAGTCTGAACCAGAGGAAACAGGACAAGAAATGCAAAGAAGGGAAATCACTAAGGAGAGGAAAAAAATCCCGACACTACCTCACAGATAGTCACATTTCAAAGCACACGGAGAAACCCCTGGTGAGTCAAGGAAAGCCAAGCATTCCCTCTTAAAAAAATAAAAAGTTATGAGCTCTGTTACAAAGCCTTCCCAGTGCACATCGACATGCTACCAACCAGACTTGGACCCAAAAAAATCTACCTAGAGCTTTAAAAATACAAGTAAAATATCATCTCTTGGTGTCAGTTCATCCTCAAGCCAGTATGAAGTCATCCACAGAATTTGTGGAGGGGATAGAGGGTGAGTGTTACGCTGTGGGGAAGAGAGTATATGATTTACTGGGGAGCTAAGGAAGTAACCCTGCTCTACCCTTTGCCTTTGCTCTGGCAGGATGGCCCATCTTCTCTCTGACAGGCGATGGCTCCTCCTGCCTCCTTCCATAGGATAGCAGGACCTTTCATTTCCAGCGTTCACTCCAGCACCTCTTAACTACACTGAGTTTGCAAGACAGGAAAGAAAAATAAAAGCAATTGTTTTCCAAGTGTGATATTACTGGCACTTGTCAAAGAGAAAGAGCAGATTCCCTGGGGCTTCTTTCTCCTCTTTAAATAGCCAAAGAGGGGTTGTTCACCAGCATAGCTTTCCGATGAAAGGCCAGAAATAAATTTGGAGCTGATCTCAAACCTACCAGAGTAAATCAGTGGAACCCCTGCCATCCTCAGCAAAGCCAGGAGGGTGAAAAGCAGAGAAACAGGCTCCTTTGAGTTTAAAATATTTACTTAAAACTGGACTCCAGGAAGGTGAGCACAAAATAACGTTTGAAAGGAGATGGTGGCTATTTAAGGGATGGAAAGGAATACTGTATTTACAGGGCCACGGGATACATTTAAAAAGTTTCATGTGAAGCAAATTCAGAACTGATTAGGCATCCAAAATGGGGCAAACAACAAAGCCATTTATTAAATCCTACTCAGGGCATTAGAGCAAAATGCAGATTTAAAAGCAAGTTGCAAATAGCTCTGGAAATGCCTTCTCACTTTGCAGAGAATTTTATAAGGACGAATCAGGTACTAAAGCTCTCGGCAGCAGTTGTTTTGCTTGGCCCTCTAACAAAATCACCTTACATCACTTAATGGAAACTTCAGGCTAGCCCTGGAAAATTCCCTGGCCCACCTATAGAGCTGGTGGGGAGCTTTCCAACAAGCAGACTTTGGATTTCTTAGGAAAAAAAAAATAGTCAAGTTTTCAGGAGAAAAAAAATGTTGGATTTTGTGGCAAATATTTCAATTTTCCAAAAGGAAAATCTAAGGAACAATGTCTTATTTTCAGGAAAGGTGAAGTCATCATTCAGTCTAAATCAACTGTTATTCCCCACCCTTTGTGGGTGAAGCTTTCTGCTGGAGCTCCTTTACCAGGACTCATCCAACTCTCTCCCAGGAGAGACATTGCTTCTTTGGCATCCCTGTAGCATCTTGAGAAACACAGTTGAGCCAAAGGAGAATAGAGGCAGCTGCTCCAAGTTGATTACTTTTTTCTTGCCTGGGCCTGTCACGTTTCTTGCACTGAAAAATGAGGAGTTAATCATGTTTTCGACACCAAAAAGAAAAATACATTTGTTTTTTAAGCCAGGCTACAACGATGAGAATTAAGATGCTGATGTCAACCACAACAGTGTAATCAGCACACACCCACAAGTGGCTCCAGAAGCAGGGGAGGGAAGGCAGAGAATTATTTATGAATTATTGCATGATGTAAGGAGACAGACTTGTGAGCAGCAGGATAGTGACCAGGCCAGCTGCAATTTCTGCTGGTTGCTCTAAACCCTCTGGATCCCTGAACAAGCCATTAATGGCCAGATGAATGAAAGCAGGGTCAAAAGGCACTTCCAACAGGTCTGAAAGATCTTCACTGCGCAGTTAATTGTTCAGGCAAGAGGCCCACACATCAAGGATGACTGGTCTTGGGAAACAGACGTTAACGCATGCTTTTTGAGCTTTCCTGGTTTTCAAGGCAGACATTTTGTTTTATTCTTCAAAAGTTGGGCACAAAGTATTTATTAGCACAGACAGGTGTTCGGTTAGCAGGGATAGAGCCACGGTGGGACAAACATCTGGAGCCAATGACCAGTAGCTTCCAAACAACTTATTATGCAAGTGAGAAGCATGCTGGGAGGTCAAAAGCAAAACAAGAGTGAATTTAGGGCAGTTATCGGGACATGCCTCATAATTGGTCTTGCAAGCATGCATAGCATGTTTACACAGAGCAAAAGGTAGCACTTACTACATTTGTGCTCTAACTATCAATAACACATTGTGATTTACTGGGAGTTCAGGGCAGGTCAATATGCCATGAACAATTCCTTTGCTACAAAGATCAATGTTCTTCAGTGACTGGTATTTACTTTATGCCGTGAGCGATACAACCGCTACCAGTTCTGCATGAGCTAATCCAAGCAGACAGGGGGTGTGCTGATGATATCTCAGCCCCTCAAGATCTGCTTTGTTAAAGGACCACCATGCCCTGCCTTACTACAAGTATTTGCTGGCATTAAAAAAGTGCGCCTGAAGGAAAAGTCAGCTAGAAACCCCAATATCAAGTAAGAAACAAAGACGGTTTCTGTATGTTTACTTACTCAGCAGCGATCTCCTGGTGTTCCCACTCGAGAAAAACATGCACTTGTAAGTCTTCAACTAGCATTTGCATCCTCATAACAAATCCACATAGATTAATACAGAACTTTAATTAGGGAATGCAGTCAGGTTAAGTGGCTCTAAGTGCTTTTGAGGCCACTCTGGTCAAAAGCTACATACTACAAATGATAAAGAGCACTGGGAAAGCAACGCGGCAGTTTAGAGAAATGATTGAAAACAAAACAGCATGTCTGATGCTTTCATTTAAGGCCTCAGATTGTCAGAAACTCGGGGAGCTTTTAGATGGGGCTGCTGAACTTTTGAGACTCTGGCACGCTAAAGTCACATGAGTTACCTGCCATTTTATTAAAATCACACAGAACTGATTAACCAGTCAGGGCACACATGAAAGGATTTATTTGGCCTCCCAGAAAGAACCAGAAAGGTGGAGGTGATAGGAAGCAACAGAAAACTCTTCTAGCAAATGTAATGCTGGGGATAGAAGCCACCTCTCAAATAACAGAAAGCAAAGCAATTTATTTACTCTCAAAAATGGTCTAAGATGACTGGGAATAGCATAAGCCTCCCTCACCTGCTCTTTTGGAGCAAGCAGCTCTGAGGCAACTGAGGCTTTTCAGCCCTTGCATACCTGCAGTCACCCACCTCTTCTGAGTTACACCTGAAACTTCACACTTGGGACAGTCGCTTTTGTCATCCATTAAGAACTGATGTCACTAGTTCACATGAAACAGCTCATCAGGTACTTATCAGAAAGAGGGTAAAACAACACTACTGAGAGTCAAAACATAGCTCTGCTAAAGATAATACAAGTCAAGTTTTATCTGAGCAGACCAAGGTTAGACCTGGACAAAAACACTCCTATCACCAACTGTAAAGCTCTACAGTTTTAAAATACAATTGATCACACCCCCGGAGAACTGCGTTCTCTGAGAAAAGGAACGTCTCACCAAGCCTTGCACAGAGGCGAAAGCAGAGCCTCAGTCTGCTTCCCTGGCTGAGGGTCCCAAAAGTAGTAGTTGCACTTAGCAGAGACGATATCCTCTCTACAGTGTCCTTCCTCTCGCAGGGGCAACAGCATCACTAGGTCTTTCACCTCTACCTCATCGATAGCGTATTAGGGAATGTAAGCACTGATGTTAATTGTTCCTAGCAGGTTTGGCTCTCATCTGCCTAGATTTCTACCAGGTCACAACAGGAGCTAACTTCAGAGCACGCGTCATAGCAAGGAGAGACTCCAGGCAGGACTCCAGCAAGAGGATTCAGGAAGCCAAATTACCATGCTCATACCTTTGCAGGAGCTTCAGTCGCACACAGTTGGCATATAGGTTGACGGAAGCTTCAGACTTATCCTTGGTATTTTTTCTCTCCTCTTTCCTGCAGATCATTCAAGGGCTTTCATGGGACCCTGGTACACGTCAACACCATCTGTAAGGACCCTCATTTCTCGGTATTAACAAATGTTTAATTGCACAATTGAAAAAACACGCGAAGAAATAAATTACAAAGCATCACATGTGATCGTGCCTTCCCATGATGCACTTAGGATACAAGAATAATTTACAATTGTTTTATAACATCGCTTGTACCTTTAAAGTAACACTTGCGCTGCAGAGAAATGCATAAATCAACACTGCAGAGGTCTTTCAAAACTGTCATTATTTAGGGTTTATGAGTGGGCTGTGATCTTCAACTTAAATATGGGAGGGTGTATGCCTATAAAGCAGACACATTCTTCCATTCCGTGGTCTTTTGGCTGTCAAATCAAACACAGAAATAGTTTCAAAAAGGGTTTAGAAGATGTAGGCACACCCCAAGAACCTGAGAAATTGTACCTGCCCCTACAGACACAAAGCCATCTGAACTACTGAAGAGCAGAAAAGCTTTAACACATACAAGGTTATAGCTTCAGATGACACGGAGCTACTGGCAGCTGCCCAACTCATTATGCCCAGTCATCCTTTGAAGGCTATCGTTTTGTGAAACAGAAATCAATATCCCACACAGCTACAAGTTGAGCCGGGGAGTCGTGACATTATATTACTGACAAAGTGAAGAATGAAGGGATATGTCGGCAGCCCATTTCTCCTCAGCATAGGATAACGTATAGGTAGGAAGCGCTGTGTTCGTTGATCCTGGTATCCGAAGTGAAGGAGGGGAGGTAGAAACACAATACGGCGCTCTTTACCTCTAGGTTACAGGTTCAGATCTGGCTAGCATCACAAAATGCTCAGGGAGGCGGAATTTCAGTCCCTCCAGGCTAGCACGAAGGCAAATCAATGGAGCGGCCGATGCTGCTGATGGACATTTTACAACAGCCCCACGTGGCCAAGCTGACAACATCGGCCCAGTGTCACGCCGACAACTTCCACAAGCATTGCCTCTGCTTTAAAATGCCAATAACTTGATACTACAGAGCATTCCTTTATCGTGAGAATGTTATAAAGTAGAGGCAAGTTGCAAAGAGAACGCACTTCTAAGTGAACCATTTCAATACGGAGCAACCCGAAGAATCTGTGTTAGTAACGGATGAAAAAAATTCTAACCACACGTGGCAATATCACTATTACTACACTCTTTGGAGCTCTTTGTTGCCCTGTCAAGACACTACAGTGTCCTGCTGCGCTCCAACCACTCAATTCTGGAGGCTGGCTCCAACTGCTTCTCCTTGCTGTCTAAGAAATTATCACAGAGGACTTCATGCAATTAGGCCTCAAAAATGGGGTGTCAGTCTTCCAGAGGAACTAAGCCTGTTTCATAAAAGATACTTCAGCCTTTGCCTTCGCTGCAAGAAGGATGTGTTTTTTACCCTGAGGATTTGTATCAAAGAAAGACACTAGTCAAAACACAGCAAGCCACTGTAGTTTTTACCTCTTTGTAGCTCATCAAGGTGAATGTCAGTGGAAAATCTCAGAGGTGACAAGACACAGAGATGGCCATCTAAAGTTACATACCTCAGTACAAACCTCCTCCCCACCCCTATGTTTTTAGTTAAGACAAATCTGGTCTCTTTCAATGACAGCACTCCATTTTGACAGCACTCCATTTAGAAATCAGCAATGGAAGCATAATAGTCTTCAAAAAGCCAGCAATCTCACACCTCACAATTTCTCCCCGTGGACTGAAACCTTTTACAACCTGGCCAAGCACTACCCATCCCAGGGATGTTATACCTTTCACAGGCACCATTTGCATTTTCTCTTAGCTGGCCTGGCAAAAGACTTTTTAAGGATGTATTTCTCGGAAACCGTGGGTAGCTCTAACGTCTTTGGGGATTCGAGGTACACTTTGTAAACTGCTGATCTCGCACGCAAGGAATAACAGGGGGAGGATGTATCAGGATAATATTTGTATTGAACGTAGGCTTTTCAAGAGCGTACTTAAAAACCAGCTGTGTAAGCAAACTGAATAAGGAGAAGCATCTCTGGCGAAATCCTATTTTGCAGCACGCGGACTGGAGGTCAGCACAAGAACAAGGTGAACCAGGGAAGAGGGAAATTTAAGGCTCTGGATAGCAGTCTCATTTTCCTCCACTCCTTCCACTTCTGAATCTCTCTGATCTAGGCGATCTCTCAGCTTAGCTTCCTTCAGAAGGAACACTGGGAGTCCCCAAATAAAAAGGCTGTAATGACACAACTGGTAAAAAATAAAATTAAAATAAAATTAAATTAAATTAAATTAAATTAAAATTAAAATAAAATAAAAATAAATTAAAAATAAAATAAAATAAAATAAAATCAAAAAACACACGCCATTGAACCCCGACTGCTCCATCTGGCACATTCAGCCTATCTAGATATAAATTAGTGCCCCAGCAAGATGTACTGTCTGAATCTAGGTGCTTCCAATTTGAGCAGCCACATGTCTTAGCCAGCCAGGATCCAAATGACAAAGCTGAGAAAATTAGGGAGAGGAGATGTCAGTTCACCACTTCAGCACTTCCCTCAGCATCATCCTCCACGGAGCCTAAGGCTTACTACTTTGCCAAAACGTATTTTAAGACAACAGTATTCTGTATTCGCTCCAGACATGAAAAGCAGCAACAAATTGACAGAGGCAGTAGAATTAAGGTTTTCTAGAAGAATCAGCCTGTAAAGCTTTCAAAAATTGCAGATGACATATCCATTGGACAGCTCCAAGTCATTTTTAAAAAGGACTCAGAGGGTAAATAGTTCCATTTAGACAAAAAAATACACATTGCATTTCAGACAGGCTGGACTCCCTGAGCACATATTTCACAGCCAGTTTATGTATGCAAAATGGCTATTCACCTAGAGTATCCATCACACCTACAGCTGTCCAGGTATCCCATAAAATTGGGCCTAATTCCTCCTCTGTTCCTTGACATGACATTTATTCTGAATTGAAAACATAGTAGCAGCCAGGGAGAATAGATGCGCACAGCCCCGCAAGGCCAGTGATGAGTTTATTCCTTCCACTTCTCTGCCTTTGCCCAGTTTCTCAAGGTAACCGTTCTCTCCATTCTCTGAAGACACCCACCCGTTGTTCTTCTCCCAGATACCAAGCGCTTCCTTGCATTATGATCCCGTGCTCAGACTTCTGCCTTCTCCATTTTTAAATCCCTCTTTAAAACTCATTTTGGTCAAGGTGCTCACAAGCAATTCACACTGGTGGATTTGGAGAATCCCTCTTGCCACTTCCCTCTTGTCTCCTGGGACATCCCTTCAGTAGCTTGGAGCAAGGACCTTCTTGCATGGCTAGAAATACACCATGGGCAACTACCACATTCTCTTGGGATCATTGCCCAGAAAACAGAGGAATTTTGTTTCAGTAACTTTTGCTGCTTTTTTTCTCTATAGCAACATGTAACTCATGCTTCAGGTAGTAGCAAAAGAAAGGCAAATATACAGCAGCGTCAACATAAAGTCTAATAAATCATTCTGTAGGGAGAGAGTTTGGGGTCAGCCTGTCTGCAGAGTAAGAATACCGCATACGAGATCAACGCAGGCTGCCTTTTTGGCAGAATAAGGCCCTCTACCTTCCCAGAAAAGATCCCAAATGGTTCTTACTAAGCAAGCTGTTTTGATGCTGAAGTTTAAGAAGCTGAAAGATTGAACCTACAGCCATTGCTCAAGCAAAATTCACTGAAGTCACAGGAAGAAGCCAGGGCAGGACTGGGTCTGACTCAGGATCAGAGCAGTTTTCCAATTCTGCGTCATGGAAACCAACTCTTTACTGTTATTATAGTTACACCAGCACATTCCAGTTGATGTAACTAGAGCTACTCTTGACTTGCAATAACTTTGATGACTCTTATTCTCATCAACTAAAAGTAAATGACTCTCAACTTGAATGACAGCAGGGTTTTGCTACAGGAATTTTATCCAAAACAGTTGTTAAAACATCTTCACTCAGGAAAATAGGACTTAAAATTTTGCAATTCATTTTCAATTTCTAATTCTGTATCCAAATAACGGAGACACCATGAAATGAAGGTAGTCCTGTATATTCATTTCTTCCCTAATTCAGGGTTCAGTGGAAAGCAGAGAAACAGCTAAAATCAAAAATTTACAGATAAAAATTGTATTTAGCTTGATGCAGGAGCAAAGATGTTCAGTACCTAGCCCTAGACATTTCCCTACTGTGGCTGGTGCAAAAAATATTACCTGCAAAATTTTCCTTTCATTCTTTCCAGTCAGGATGTGAAATGTCAATGATTTAGAGCATACTGACATTTGAAAAATCTCCATCCTTCCTGACCCACCAACAAGTGGAAATTGTCAGAAAATAGGAAATAAAATGAGAAATTGATTCTTGGCTGAACTACAGTTGGCAGTTAAGTTTTAGATTTCCCTTAACTTCCAGAGGTTTATTACACAGCTTTCATTTGATGAAATCAATTATATGGTACACCGCAGCAGATAAGTTAGCAAATTAGCTTTGCTTATGCTAATGTCTATCATTTCTGGGTGTTTCTTACTTAGCAGAGAAGATGGGAATAAAGTTATGGTATTTAATGCCCCTTTTTTTTTTTTTTTAAAGGCAGAAATGCACCTGATTATGCCAGGACAAATTCCGCTTCTCATCACTATCACCCAGGGGATCTGGATGGCAATCCCAACGCAGTCTGTAAATGTGCTCAGCTGCCATTTTATTTCTCCAAAGCCCATAAGTGCAAAGAATTTTTTCCTTTCACATTTTGAACATTAATTGTAGGGGAGTGAGGAGATGTCAACATTTGCTGCAGCTTTCAGTTATTTTTTGTTTACTTGGGTGACCTTCGGCCATTTGTTTTTGTTATCATCAATCCTAGTTGGTAGGATTGATCATCAATTCAGAATACTGCCAGCACTAGAAGATCAGAAAAGCTAACAACAGAGCCCAGAAAATCCCCTTGAATACATTGACTGGAACTGATCTCTTTTCTTCTTCAAAATGGTCCAGCCATCTTAATACAGCAGCAAGTGTTATAAAAGAGGAAGGACAGATATTCACAGTTGCTATTAACATATGTCATCTTGAGATCTTTGGGAAGCAATCATCTCTGGCCACGAGAGAGGATGTTACAGCGCTCACTCAATATTGGAGAAATCAAAGGAAAGTCCAAAGACTTCATTTGATTTCAGAAGAGGACAACTGTCTGCTAATGATCCTTACTGCAAGGCACACAGTCACACCAAGCTGCAATCAAGGCTCAGAAAGCACAACAGCATCAGCACCAAAACCAGGGGCAAGCTCTCCTGTAAACTGTACTATTCAGAGACTGCTAATAAACATGGAAACCAGGGAGAACAATTCCTGGTTTGGGGCCCATTTGGGGCATGATTTTGCAGTGTGAGGTACTCCAGTCCTGATCAAGCAAAGTGCATGCATATGTTTAACCCCAGGCGGCTGCCTAATCCCACTGAAGCAAAAGCAACACTTGGTAAGGTGATGGCCACCACGTATACCACATTGCGGGATCATATCACTGGTGACTTACTGAGTCCCTGGAACGCTAAACCTATGTGCAGTGGTTTATGCTCAACTGGCTGGAACTGGTACTCAGAAATCTTTCCAAACAAAAGGAAATTACTTGGGAGTGTCTTCTTGTAAATCAAGTTTCTGGAAGCTTCCTGCACCACTTGAAAAAGCAATACATTTCCAGAAAAAGAAAAACAAATGAGCAAAGTCAAAACTAAGGTTTTGTTTGTTTTAGCAAACGAATCAACCCCCAGAAGTGAAATTTTATACTGTGCCTCTAATGGGCTGGATTCCTGTCCTCACCTTCCTCCTAGACTTCTGCCTCCATCAAGGCTAGCCTCTGATTGTCTCTGGAGAATCCTCCTCCAGCCACTTAAAAAGCTTTTTGTGCCACTTTATGGCACCAGCCTTTTATGCGGTCTAAAAGTTAGATCAATGTTTAGATCCTTACCTGCTGGATCTGAGCTCAAGCTGCTACACTTGAAGTCTCCAATACCGTCACAGAACCTAAACATACTGCAAAGAGATCTGGATGCATAGAAACTTACTTTTCCATAAATGGAGATTTACTTTATTTTAACCTCAGCATCAGATTTCTGCCGTACCTGAAGTAAATACTATCCATTAATGAGAGAAACGTGGGCATTTTTCACAAGAATTAACACACGCAACATTTAAAAGCTACATCCTTTAGCTTTCTAAGCCTAATAAATTGCATACCTACCAATTTTCACACATGAAAACACATCAAACTGCAAAAGCTATGCAGTCATTTTCTCCAGCTTCACAGAAATGATGCTGAGCTCAGACTTCACAAACCATTGAAGCAAGGCACATCAGGGAAGTTCCTATAGCTTGGCAACGTGTTATTGTGGTCACTGACTTTGGGTTGGCTCGAAGCGTGGGCCAAGCAAGCTCACATCTCCCCACAGCATACAGCTGGGGATGCACATTAACTGGATGAACTAGGGTGACCAAGCAAAGTGTAGAAAGCAATAGTGCGAAGAGAGGGTCGGGTGGGAGGAACTTTAAAAGAAAAAATATCAAAGCTTCAGGATGGCATTCCCAACTGATATCAAATAGTAGCACCAGCTGGTTGCTAGTGGATATGCTCCATATCAAAACGAGAGGCCTGGTTTCTGTAATTCACAGCAAGAAAGAACGGACTAAACCTCACAAACACAATGACTGTATGAAGCTGTCTTCAGAGAAAGCTTTTGCAAGGCAAGATGGTTTTTATTTTGACACTCGGGCTACGGACACCTGCTTATCCCCAGCAGGTTCTGAACTGGCCGAGATAGGGACAGGAATCTGGCAGCATCCAGTGCCAAAGGTCTGTTACCATGGCTAGGCCTTGTGCCAGCCGAGAGAGAACGGGTGTTCGCATTGCTCCGAGAAGCTAGCGTGACAGCAGAAAGGAATTCAAATCACAATGGATTGCAACCCATTATTTTAGCCTCACCGTACCCAATGTCAAAGTTACTTTTCCCGTTTCACCTTCCAAGACATCCCCACCATCTACTTTTCACTGATAGCACTTTTCACAGGGCTCTTCTCCCTGACCTTTCTGCTGCCCTCTTCCCCCACTGAAATAGCTTCTTTCTTTGCCCGTGTTTATTACTGTGGCCTATGAAAATTCAGTCTCAGTCAACTCTCCCTGACCTGTGTTCAGGCTGCATCATACAAAACTTCCTCATGTTAACCAAACACATTAGATATGCTTGAGTTAACAAGGAAATGAAAACAGGCCACAGGAAAGAAGTAGGTTGGAGGAAAAGAAGAAATCGTAACTCTAAGCAATCACGTCAAGTCAGAGCCAGCCATGTTACGTTATCCATGTTTGAGGGTCCCCTTCTGTCAAAACAGCATCTCTACAGCAAAAGAAGAATCTTGCACGCTGTCCTGCAAACGCTCATTCCAGGCATAGGCAGCCTGTGGCTACATGTCACATAATTCCACAATCCTGCTGCTTATTTTGCACAAGCAGAGCCTAAAAAACCTGTCTTGCAGATATGAGAGAGAGGCTGCCAAGGCTGGCGCCTTTTCTGACAACAGCAGATGGACCCTACCCCTTCCAACCTTAGAAGGGCAGCAAACTCCCTGCCTTGCACCACAGCTCAGAGACCACTACGGCCCCTTCCTGTTGTCCCTCCTCATCCCCTGAACGGAGCAGCTTGGCCCCATTCCAAGACCCTATCCTTGGCCTGGAAAAATTCCTGCACTGAACCATGAAGCTAACTTTGTGTCACACCTGTTGACTCTGGGGAGGCGCCTCTACCCACATAAGAAACCTGCAAATGTAAACCTCTGTAGAATTAGGGCTGTAGCCATCCATTCAGCCGACACATCCCGAGAAGATCAAGGGCCGCTCTGAAAAACACATCCAACTCCTGTTGACCACTGAAGGCTCAATCCTGTTAAATCAATGCTCAGACTTAGCCTCGCATCGCTTTTTCTAACAGATTTCCAAGGACAGTAACAACATAGCAATTATGTGCAACCAAATTCTGATGCCCAGCACATATTTTTTTATTCAGTGGATTATTCGAGGGATAGTGGATTATTGAAGTCTTCACTGAAAGACTGAAGCTAGAATCTAGCCAAAATTCACATCAGCCAGTCACAAACTACAAGCAGGTCACTTTGATTTACACCAAGGTTGAACTTGGTTCAACATCTTTATCGTGCCCCACAAAAAGGGTGCGATATTTGGATTTCCCACTTGTGGTTTGAATAACAGCCGGTCAGAAAGTGATTGGTATTGTCAGGGGAATGCTTTACGGAGTTATCATGCAGTTCTGGGAAAGGAGTTTGGATAGGAATTCGTGAGTTTTGCTCTGTATCAAAAGTTGCCAGTTTCTTTGTAAAATCATGAAGATTGCCGCAAAAAACCTGTTACTCTCTTACGTACCTCATTAAAATGGCTGAAAGTCAGAAATTCAGACCAGTTTATTCCTCTTCAAAGATCGCCTCAGCCCCTTTTTGTGCTCGAGGATCTCAGGAGACCATGCAGAGGTGAAGACAGCACTGATAACCCCACTGTAAGGTTGAGTAAATTGAGGCATTGAGCAGTTTCTGTGATTTACCCAAGCAGAACCATAATCTTAATTCATTTGCATGTGAAATACTGTGTCCTAAATTAACCTAGCCAGTTGAAAATATGACTCATTAAAATGGAAGCTCTGTGGGGGGTCTAACTGTCATTTAGTATATATGTATTTATATTTCCTAACTCAAGGGGGTATAAAACTAGTTCTAATACTCATTATGCCCATTTCATTAATGTATTTTTAATATTGTGATGTATTTCTCCGTTGTTAATGTTCCTAATAGCCCATCTCCTCCGTACAGTGAGGACGTGCTCCTTCAGCAGAACAGGAGCTGCAGGAGTGAAAACCACGACTGATGGAATGAGGATCGTGAACACGGAGGTCTGGGCTATTGCAGGGACTCAGCAGGGGCTTGGAATCAGTCTTTGCTCTCGGTAACTTAGTTAAATGAGGAAGATTTGCTTTCCAGGACAGAGAATTTGCTCTCTCCTACATCAGCTAGAAGGGTCTATTAAGTTAGAGACCTTCTATCAGCTGGTCCTAAGTTTTTCATACCTAATCATGTTGCTGTACTGTAGTCTTTAACACAATATGGAAAGAAACAAACTAAAGTAACCATCTCCAAAATAGTCCCACAGATTATGACCTTGGGAGAAGACATTCAAGAAACATTAAAGGTCAGGTTTAAATCCACAAGAATCATGGAACGCATAGTTACAAATGAAACCGCCTCCTTAATACAGTGGACCAAATTCAACCCTGCTATAAGCCAAGAGGCAGAGGAACGTGGTCCAGCAATGGCTAAGAATTCCAGTCAGTATTATAACGAAAGCTTGCCCATGGTGTGAACCCAGGAACAATTAACCTTGACAGGGTAGATAAGATTCAGGTTTCAAAGAACACTCAGTTTCCTGGATTTTGTGTGCTTTCATGAGACTTTGACTATTATTTTAATGCAGTTGTTTGTGGTTTAATTTCCCTTTTTTTTTCTTCTTCAAATGCTCACATTGAAAAGAGAAGTCTATGCACTGGTGGCAGGAGCCAAAGGAAGGCCAAAGTCCAACCTACCTCCAGCTTATCACACTTACCTGACACAGTTCCAGAGAAAGGGGAAAATCAAACAGAGGCTGTGGATAGTTTAGGGCTGACCTGTCTCAGACTTTTTAGAAAAGGGAAAACAACTCATTAGACTAAAAGAAGAGCCAAAAGTAGTTATAAAAGCACTCTTTTCGGTAACTAAAATAAGAGAGGCCAACAACGTGCTTCCCAGCAGCGAGTCTACAGTCATCCATATAACACTGCTGATAGCTCTGCATGCTTGCAAGGTTCACATTCAACCATCTGGAGCTCATCCATCGAGGTACAACTTTGAGGAGGAAGGCTGAGAGCCTGGCAAAGGTGTTCAAATAACAGCTGGGAAGACAGAGCCTCGGCTCCCAAGCTCCAGCACAGTTTCACTTGACAGCAGCTGAGGGTTCATCCCTTCTACAGCAACTGCAAGTGGTGCAGGCAATCCCAAGCTAACTAGCTCAGTTGCCACTGACAGTGGTAGCAGAGTACAGCATGTGTGCTGAAACCCTCCCAAGAGGCTAAGCAGGTAGACGGGCCGTGAGCCCAAGCAGCCTCACTTTTATCAATACCAAAGCTAGTTAAAGCCAGTTCATCTCATGTCTCCATGAACCACAAAGCCACCGTAATTCCTGCATCACAGAGGAATCCCGCATCACTTCTGTTCTCACCAGCTGACGTTTTGATCTTGTTGATGTCTTCAGCAGAAATCCATCTGACTGAGGGACAGGATTTTGTTCTGCATCTCAGACTCTCCTTTGAAGGCAAGCAGCGATATTCACCCTCCTCGAGGGCCGTTAATGAGAACGCACTCTTTAGTTACCCAGGTGGAAGTACAGCTAGCTCTAAAGCTTCTACCAGAGTTGTTCCAGACAATGCAGCCACGGGTGGTCTTTAAATAAGAGGAAAAAAATCAAAGATGGGGAGTGACCTGGTCAAATCAGCCGGGGAAGACGACATGGGGGGAGGTGGAAAAGAGCAAGCGCTCTGCAAGCGTTTCAGTTTTCTTCCCATGTCCATCGGGCAGCAAACTAGCAGTGGCGGAAGAGTTCACAAGTGCTCTCAGTATCGCCAAAGATCACATAGTAGGACTTGACATCTACATTGTCAGAAAATATGCCACCAGCATAAGGGAAAAGCAAGCTTCAATCTAACATAATGCATATCTATAGTCTACATACAGCCACTCCCAACACACAAAGTACACACACTTGTGTCCCTGTGGCATTTTTTTGGCTGCACTTACAACCCTGCTTTGCATTCACTGGAATCAGTCATTAAGTTGTATGCGTAGGTAGGCTTTCCTTCTTTTAGCCTAAAGCTAACACAGAGAGCACCTTGCCAGAGGCAAGAGGAATGGAGGAGAAAACGGGGAAGGGACAAATTCTTTGCCATGGACTCCACGACTCCTGCACATACCAGTTACCCATAACAATAATAAAAAGAAGGCCAAGATGCAGCTTTTCCTCCAAGCTGCAAGCAGGCAGCTTTTCCTCCCTGAACACACCCCTCTGTGTGAAGACGAAGCTGCCACAGTGGATTTGCGACTGAGTCCTCCCTTCCAGCCCACTCCCATACCTTTTCCCACAGAAGCCCTCAACAACGTAATTCACCCACTTAGGGGCACAGCTCAGTGTCTTGGTCCTTTCAGAGCCTCTTGCCCAGAATGGCTCCTCAAGACTTCTTCCTGTACGTTTAGGTATTTTAGTCCTTACTGGCATGCTGTAGGCATGCTTAGTTCTCTCCTTAAAAATCCTACCCCTTTCTGGCCTCATACCAGGAGCCACTGCTTATGCTCTGATGAAAATATTAGGCCAGACCTGGAAAGCACTCTTTCTGTGGGCTGTACAGAGCACAGGACTGCAGCATGGGTTTTCAAGCAAACAGCTTTCACTGAGATGGACTGATCACTAGCCAAAGTTAAAGCAAAGCCTGGTCTCTATCACTTCTACCAGCATCTGCTACCATGGTTTAAATCACCTGTGATAGGCGATGGAGGGTGGTGGTGAGGAGGACAAGACCCAGGGAAGCACCCAGCTGAGCTCTGCAGAGATGATGTATCTACAGACAGCACTCACTCCCCCCAGTTCAAAATAGCATCAGTATCAGAGCTGAATCCTTTCTTATCTCAGATTTTCAATCACTAAATCACAGCACAGGGGTAAAGGGTATAGTAATAACTTTCATTCTGTCCTGCTCCACATTTTTTGAACTTCCCCGTGAAAGCTACTGCAAGTGCTTTAGGAAAAGGGAAAAAAAAACCACCCCAATAATGCAGAATGGCCAAATTTTAATATTGTGTACATCACGGTCAGGCTAATAGTAGATCACCAACCTTGGGCAAAACTTAGTTAGAGGGAAAAAATATTAATAGTGGCACAGAAGCCTACACAAAAGGGCATTACAAATCCAAAGAAACACTAACAAACCAACTTCACACAGCTCCCAAGAAATAACTGAGCCATGGGCAAACTAATTTTTATGAAGAAACTGGTCATAGCTTAGTATAGACCTAAAGAAATAGCTTCTGGGACCAAATCAGGACTACTCAAGCATACAGCAGTTTGTGAAACCTTGCAGAGCAGTAAGTACTCAGACCTGCTGCTGGGCACAGAACGATTCAGACTCTGCCACATCCTCCTCTTTATAGCTTTAAAGCATCATCTGAGCACAGCCTTTTTGTGCTGCCTGACGTTTTCAGGTCCTTGACCTGGTAAAGATATCACATCTGCTACATATCAGAGAATGAGAAAGGCTCCCCTTCTTGCTTTCCCCCCCATACCCAAGCTGGTGTGAACCCAGCACATTCTCTCATGCAGAGCAACATGGTGTTGTGTCTGTGAGAGCTGAAAGCCATCAGGCTACAACTCAAACAAATCAGATCTAATCACCCTTATCAGAAGGGTGATAAAATCAGCAAAACTGAGAGGCTATGAAAACATAGGCAGGGGTAGTCTTTGGCGATGGGCACAGAAAGCTGACACTTCAGATGAGTTGCTTTCCTATACAGATTCCATCCTGTAGGGGACATCAGGCTATTACTGAAGATCAGGGTTTGTGCAGGTTCTCTGCTTTTTTTTTTTTTTTTTTTTTAAAACACTAAGCTAAAGATATGTTATTTCCCAAACTGCCTCTGGAAGAGAGTCAGGTAAGACACAAAGAGGGCTGTATTCCAGAATCCCCTATGGCTCCTAAATTTTGGACAAAGTGGTCACAAAACCACTCTAACCTGCCAGTAACGGCTGGCCTAACACCACACCGATCAGATTCTTATTGGGTGCAATGATGTCCAAACAAAACACAGGGAGACGGACCTGTGTGCTGTGGAGGCCCTAGCAGCAGCAGCACATCTCCCCAGCCCATAGCAGAACCCTTGCATAGGTATGAGGCTGGAGATGAGGTTTTTCTGAGCCCCGCACCCCGCTTCACAGCGGAACACAGCGCTGGTTGTTCAGAGAAGCACAGGGACGCAGTAGATGTCAATCCTATGTATGAACATCAGCAGTTACAGGGAGGGCTGACACAGACACGTGCTATACAGAGCTGTGCTCTAATTTTCCATCCTGCAGGGCTGCATGGGCGCAGACAGGCACATCCCAAGGCTGGCCCTCCTCT
Organism: Struthio camelus; assembly: GCF_040807025.1. Lineage (NCBI taxonomy): Eukaryota > Metazoa > Chordata > Aves > Struthioniformes > Struthionidae > Struthio > Struthio camelus. The sequence continues at coordinate 4,081,204 of NC_090947.1, read as the reverse complement.
GCCTGTTCAGCAAGCTATCACCAAACCTTGGATCCTGGATTAGCCAGCTGAAGGTCAGAGTGCCCAAAAAGGAACACTATGAGGCATGTTTTCTACCTCGAGCTGCCCGAACTTTCTGAACCAGGGTTGTGATAAGCCTGTGATTTCTCTGGCTACAGTCAGCCTCAAAGGAGGCCACCTGGAATCTCTGGCCAGTAGAAGGAGAATTACTGCCCTTGTATGACTCACCTTCCCATTGCCAAGAAGCCTGGGAAACATTTAGGGGAACAGGATTTGAAGGATGAGTAGCATGTTAGTACACAGACAGACAGTGAACTTCCTGAAACATATCCGATAACTGTGTTAGTCATGATGGCTGCTGAGTCCTGACCTCTTCTCCAGCGAGCATGACGCAAAACAAAGCTCACTTACTTACTTTGACACTAGCAGTGAATGTCATACAGCAGTTGAAGGGTTGAAAAAGACCTCAGGAGGTCATCTAGTTCATCTCTGTGCCTCATGGAAGAATCGATTCTATATTATGCCTGTAAAACACATGTCTAACCTATTCTGAAAGGCCTCTGGTGATAAAAGCAACATATTCTAGGCCTTTGCTATTTATACCAAAATTTTGAGACTACTTGAAGAACGGAGGGCACAGAGGGGGACAGCTGCATAATAGCCAAACTTTTGCATTAGAGAAATGCTGCTGGATCTGAGGGAAGCTGCTAAACAGAGGAGCATCTCTGTGCCATATATCAGCACAAAACATAAGGGCAGGACCACCAGCAATGTAAGGAAGGCATGAAAGTGGAGTGCCCCAACCTCTCTGGCCAGGACACCTGGCAGGGTCCTGACATTTGGCAGAGCTAGCAGGGACCAACCCTTCTTTACTACGCAATGCACAGGCACAGATCTCTACACCTGCTAGCTCCTGCAACTGTTGCCTCCCACAGGAGCCGGTCCAGAGTGGTTCTCGGGGATAATAATTAAATAAATAACGAAGCTGTGTTCTCAGCTGCACGGGAGAGGACGTTTCAGCGAGATGAGGGTGATGACTGAATGGTCCAGACACATTTACAGCAGCACACACGCTTCTTAAAAGAAGAGTGGAAACGCTTTCAACAAAATCCCATTAGCAAATAACAGGATTTCTGGGAGCACCATCTGTGCACCACATTGAACATTCGCCCCAGAGTGCAGAAACTAAAGCACATCACATGTGGAAACCCAGACAAAAGAATATACAATAATACTACAGACACAAAGGCAGGGAGAGCACATATAAGATGGGAAGGAGGCCAGAAGAGACATTTTCCTCGCCATCCTCACAATGCCCAAATCTCATTCCCTTCACAGACTTCCCACAATGATTCCTGAGGCATCTTAAATCCCTTCTCTGCCCACTGTAAGGCCCCGTTATGTTGCCAGAGAGGAGGAAAAGTCTTGTCATGAATGAGAAACAGCTGGTAAACCAAAACCCTCCAGCGCAAGGTGATGCAGAGGTCTAATATTAAAGCTAGCTGGAAAACATCTCTTTTCCTCAGGTGTTTTTCAAGCGTTGTCTCTCTTATCTTTAAGTCAACAGGTTACCTGAAAAAGACTCTGCCTCATCCCTGAACTTCTTCAGCTCTGTTTCAGCAGAAAGGGCCCTGCAGAAAGCCTGAGAGGAGCCACACATAGCTAATTCTGGAATGAAGCAAGAGAGACTTGGGTTTGAGTGGGTTTTAGAGAGCAAAATAAGCACAACTCTACAAATCAGCAACTCAAAGCAGTGATCTCCATCAACGTTCAAGCACCCCTTTTCCTTCACGCTTCCAAATGTCTCCCTCTCTGTCTGCCCTCCCAAGGGCTCTTCAACATCATCTTCCAAAACAGCTACTATAGCAATTATACTCAATTAACTGATTTGCATATCCCCAATGCCCCATCATTAGTGCAACACAGCCAAGTGTGTTAGTGTTTAATAATATCAGTCAACAATTATCCGTTAACATCCCGTTCTGGTAGACCTAAATACAGAGGCAAGCATTCATGTGAAAACAAAAAGGAGGAAAAAACCCCAGCAACTAAACAAAAGAATTAATTTAGAGCAGCATTAGGATTGTAGAAATAAGACAGGCTAAAGACAAGGTCAGATGTCCTGCTCCCAGTTCATGCATGACTCTCCTAACCTGCCTACTCTCACTCAGCTAGCTGTGACTAAATAAAGCAATTTTCCTCTTGCAGTAAATAGCCAGCAAGCCACAATGAGTATATACACAGTGGAGTAGAAAAGACAAGAGACAACTTTCACAGTCTGTTGGCCCTGGTACAGAAAAGCACTTCAGCAAAAGCTTGAGATGGTCTCCATTCAGGACAACACTTAGGCACATGCTGAAATTTAAGTACGTGCTTAAATCCAGATCCTCCTCAATCCAGGCCCTAATAAAAGAAAAAAAGACTGCTAATGCACTGGAGGCTACATTCCTCTCCGCCATCGAAACGGCCGCATGTTGCCTCCACAACTGCACTGCCGTAATACAGCACAGTAAGGCTGGGAAATCCCAAACCTTGACAAACTCTTCCCCGGGTGAGGAACCTGCTAAGGACAGAAGGCATGGCCAGGGGGAATATGAGGCTGCAAAAATCAGCCCCTCAATGGACCATTGCATTAAAGTGGTCACAAGGTTTCCAGAGACACAACGTCCCTGAAAGAGGACGTTCAAAGGTTTAAAAACACAGACATCACTCCTTCTATAACTACGGACAAAAAATGGGCAAGACTTCCACTTTCCAGGCAATTGCAGACCTGCCCAACATTTTCAGTCATGGCTTATACTGACAGGGATTTTGCAGGAGAGGGAAGAGGTGGGAGGGAACGTGTACAATGTCTTTGGTTCCAATTTTGTAGTCATTTTTAGCAAGCCGTACCTCTTAGGGACCATATGCTCTTCACTAATCTCCAGATCCCAAGCCAAAGCTTAAAATGTAAGCCCTTTAGGGTAAAAGCTGTGTTTTTGTGCTGGGACTGGATAGTGCCTCACATAGATATCAGAGCCCAGAGGTACCACCTGAATGCAAATAACACAAAGTCAATGAGAAAATCAGCGTCTTCAGGGAGTGCTGGATCAGGGCTGCTCTTCTTACCCACACAAAACTAATCAGCTCCCGCAGCAGTTCGAGGGCTAGGTAGGGGACAATTGAGGAGCCCTAGCCCCACGAGTACACCTGCAGGCCTAATACTATTTCTCATTCAAATATTCAAATTCTAATACTATTAAATTCTAAATACTATTTCTCATTCAAAACTTGATAGAGTCCAAGTCCCAGACTGAAAGACGAACAACGCATTATCAGTGCATTTTAAGCAATGCAATACTAATATAACTGTCACTCTAGTTGGGATAGTAAAAGCGCTGGCTGCGTCTGGACATCTTAAAACTACCCATTAAACAGCTCAAAAAAACATCGGTGCAGCTCCTCGCTGCGTGGATACACCTCCTTGGCAGCCCCTTGTCAACAGCAGCTTGCAGAGAAGTATTCCAGGTGCAAGAGATCTCCCTTCTTAGCACTGCTTAAGATTAAAATAAATCATTCCCACCACAGTCCTATAGCACTAGGGTGAATCAGGAAGCAGTCTACCGGCCTAACCAAGAAACATGTTCCATATGGTTTTTACTGCAGTCCTAGGCCTGTGTCTGCCCAGTCTGTATAGAAATATACTATTATAAAGAGACCTGCTGTCAGCTCCTCTTCTTAGCAGCCTTTTGAAAGACAGAAATCCATTGTAGCAACATTGCCTCCCAGAGAAAGGTTAATTGTGTGCAATATTAAGTTTAGGGGGAAAAAAAAGCAGAAACGCATGGGGTTAAGCAAACACTAGAACCTTTTTCAAATTAGTCCCAACATTTGTTGGTTGCTTTTCCTACCTAATCCTCACAATCAGACTCGCGGATTTGCGTTTTGCCATGTTAGACTCACAAACTCTGGGCTTTAATTGAAACCAGAACCTTGCTCACAAGACAAGCGAATCAGCAAGGGAACCACACCTAACCATGCCGTGGTTCAGAAGAGCCACAAACCCACGTTACCGATACAAAACTGCCCCATATCACACACTACGAGGGAGATGCGATCACCTCGGCTCATCTCCCTTCCTCGTGGCACAGCACTGAAAATTTACACGTTCGCCATTACTGTGGCACCCTCTTGTTCTGGGACCCTCCTCTCCTCCGGTGCAGGAATCAGTCTGATCCATGACTTTTCAACACACTACACGCAGCAGTACACAGTACTGAGAAGAGGTTTTGCAAGAGCCCAGCATCGGATTACCAAATCTCCCCACAACGGGAGCTGGATTCTCTACTTCCCTCTGGGCAGCCAAATAACAGGCAAACGTCAAACACTAGCTGAGCACAATGACAACCAGATTTCCACAGACACTCCCTGTGGCATACAGAAATGCAATAATACTGCTTTAAATAATATCCAAGCCCTCTAGTGGTACTTGCTCTGTTTGGTATTTCACAAACCATTCAAAAAGTGACAACATGGGCATATTTCAAGTCTGGATGTTTTTGTGTATTTAGGAACCTTTTTTCCTTGGAGTCCAGCTCTGGTTGCTGGGTTCCTTCATGTCTGCATTCCTTCAGTGCGAGCATCTGCTTTACTGGCCTGACCAGGAGATCTGAAGAACTCTCGGATCTGAAGAATTTGGGACCAAAATGATTGAAAGTATAAACTGATGATTAAACATTTGAATTAGGATGAACGGCTTTATTAAAAGTATGTTTTTTTTAAATTATTTCATGAATCAGGCAAATTTGAACTGTTGGTTTCTCTGATTTTAAGTACTGGGAAGTGTGGGAAGGTAGAAACACCATCACCATATTATCGTGGCAAGTGGTCTTCAAATAATGATCTTGTTTTGAGGAATTCACATGTGGGCCAGGAACGGCAGTGTTTTTCTAGGGAGCATCTTCAAAAAAAATACAGATAGTACAAAGCGTTATAGTTTTCCATATGTTAAAGAACATACTGATCAAGCAAAGAGAACGCATCTTGCTCTAAAACAGCTGCCAAGCAAAATGGATGACTTCACCACTTCTGCTGGTATAAACTGGTAGACTTCCAGAGGAACCAAAGGCTAAGAGTTAATTTACACCTTTACACCACTGGAGGAGCTGGCCACAGCCTTGCTATAAGTCACAGCCCTTCACTGAGGGTGAACCTTTTGCTTAGTAGAGAAATTAAGCCAGGAGGGGTTCGATAGCTCCTTCCCATTTTAGCAGATCAAGCCAGACTGCCAGCAGGGTAGTGACATCTTCAGCTTTCCCCACTCAACGCATTGCAAGCATCCAACAGAGCCCCAGGCTGTGGCTCCAAAGCCACTTCTCTCCGTGGCAAAGCTACCTTAAGCTTCCTTAATCCTCCTCCAGTTCATCCCAAGGTCTCACAAACAGCTTTGCCAGCACAACTGCAGGGCAGCGTATGGTCCGGAAATAGCAGAGGACAGCGGGAAGGAAGGAACCAGCCGTCAAGACAAATGTCCCTCAAACCATGGCCTTCATCCAAGACCACAGGGAAGGAGCGACTCTGCCCATGCACCTCACACCCTGGCACAGGGATAAACTTTCCAGCACCTATTTCCCTCTGCTTTGGCTCTGTCTATACTGCAGCTGCACCAGAGCTAAATTCCAACCCTGTAAATTGCACCAGCTGAAATCCCTTGAAAAGAAGTACACCCAGCTTTCCAGCTCGGCACCCAGGGCTTGCATTAAGAACAGCCACCGGCTACTGACTGCAGACTAAACAAAGCCCTTTACACTGCCCGCAGTCTGGATCCCTAATTGGAGAGTCATACAACCCGAAATCTGCTATTCTCATTTCTTTCATTTCCCTCCCTGCCTTAATCAGTGCTGATTTGGGGGGGCTATAGTGTGCCTTAATGGTAGGAAGGAATAAAATGCAATGTCTCATTAGCAGCGTTCTAAACAGAAAAAGAAACAAGGTTTTAAAGCCCCCTTGCCTCTTGTTGGCCTTCTCACTTCCTACACTGCCTGTAACCACACAAAAAAAACGCTGGTAGGTGTGCCCAAGAAACGAACTGCAGAAAGTATGAACAGGAAGCAAAACAAACTGCAATTATAGCAAACCACTTCCAAAAGCCTTCAGTTTTGCCCAGAATCTCTTGAAAGGAGCCTTGCCGCTCACAGAGGTTCACTCTTCACCTTATACCGATTAAAAAAAATGTTAGTCTGACTTTCTGTGTTTTTCTCAGGTAAAAAGAGGCTTTCTGGTACCCTCGAAAAGCACAACACATAGGAAAGGCAAACACTTCCTTAGAACCATTTTTGGTTCTTTGTAAAAGTACCTAGCAGCTCTCACTGCCTCCTGAGAGCAACTGATAGATTTTTAGGGAAAAAAACTAGGACAGCAGTGGCCACAATGCAATCTTACTGATTAATGCAGAAGAGGAAACAAAAAGCATCGCTTAAAGTGCACAGCGCTGCGGACCTGAAGAAGGTATTTACCTTCTACCTGGGGTAAACATTTCTTATCTACTGTAATTACTGTGAAAGGTTATCAGGGGTATCTCCATACGCAAGCAAGAAAAAATAATGTAAGCATTCTATGTGGTTAGCACAATTTTTTTAGTTAATACAGCAAAGCACTGACATCGTACCATACAAGATGATATCAGCAAACAGGCTCTTTTCTCAGAAAGTACACGCATAAGAAAAGAGAGGACATTATGCATGTTCCAATTTCTTGCTATCTTGTTTTTAAATAGCCATTAAAATAAAGTTCAAACAAATGAAAACACTCAATAAAAGGGAAAGAATGCATATGCAAGACTTCACATTGACAGAGTGAAGTAATGTTCTGAAGGGAGTATAAAAGAGTTCAGTCCACAAATCTAATTGGATTTAAGAGCCAAATTCCTCCAGGGTGCTGACTGCTGAGCTGCGGCTGTTTCAGAGGTTATCGCTTCCCACCTCCAGCCCCTCAGCAGAGAGGTCAGGCCAGGAAGGGTACCTGCGCCTGCGCGTGCTCCAGCAAAGGTCAGTTCGCTCGAGTTTAGTGCAAGCTGCAGTGGCTGTCCTGCCCACCGTGCCTACTAGGTGGTACCCTCCAGCAGCATGGCGGTAACGTATGAAACTACTTCAGATAGTCACCTGCTGACCAGGCTGAGCTGGCAGATTCCTCCGCGAATCCCAAGCGCAATATTATCTTTAGTTCCTTCGTTGCAAGTTGCACGTTTATCAGTTGTTCGCTCCATAGAAGAGAACACGATTGCACTGCGCAGCAGCTAGCTCTCCTCAGGAAGAGAGACCGTCTCAAACCTAAAGAGCAAAACAGGACAACTGAGCAAAATTAATTTCAGGCTCCGTAGGCCTCATCCAAAGCCTAACGGAGACAGAGGGAGTGTTTCCTTTGGCTGCAGCTTTCAGCAAGCCTCAATAGCAGGGAGAACGTTAAAATGCCAAGGTCAGGGTGATGGCTTAGAGCTCTCATATCTGAAACAACAAGACCTGCAGATACAAACCCAGCCATCAAATCAACCCTTTGGCCTCCTGTGCTAGATTAAGTTACGTGCAGCTTACTCCACTGTCCAAAGGCAGTGCGTGCTGTTTGTGCACATGGGTTGACATACACACAAATATGTTGCTCTGCAGTTTTGCATGTGGCTTAATCAAACGCAGATGCAAAGGGCGTTTTGCACGAATGTTTATCCTTTGATGCATCTCTCTTCCAGAGCCCAGCTCACATACTCGGCTGGGTGCCGAGGAACGAGAGCAGAAGGGTGGGTCCTATTCCCAAAGGCTGGCGCGTCGCTCCACAGCTACAGCCCCGGGCTACAGCAGTGCCCTGTCTCCTAGGATGCCCTTCATAGCGGAGGGAGTGAAGGAGGACAGGTGGGACACTCTGAGCAGGCAGTCCCTCAGACCCTGTCCTCTGCTATGCACATCGCACTGTGCTGCCAAGGAGCTTCCAGATCAGCTGAGCAGAGTGAAGCCACGGCACGTGCAGATCTCGCAACCTAGTATCACCTGTGTCAAACAGTGATTATTTTTAGGCTGAATTTCTTCATTTATAGTCCCAGATTTTGTTTTCAGAAGTGGGAGGAGAAAGTCTTCTGCATAAGTGACCTTATGAAGGAACCACTGTTATTATATCTCTCATGTTGAGAGAAATGCTAAGTTAGGCTGGAAGGGACCTTTGGAGGCTATCTGGTCCAACCCCACTCAAGGCAGCAGTAAATAAATAGGTGCATATCTCCTCTGCTTGCACTGGCAGGCAACACATGAGGAGCGGTAAAGCGTGGAAACCACCTCAACATGAGGAAAATCTCTCCTGCTCTGCACAAAGCAGCGGAAAACAGTCTCCTCCTATCTGAGAAGGGTCTGCTAAGCCACACACTGCCCTGACCAACTGTTTCAACCCTCTAAGTTCTCGCTCCTGAGTCTGGGAGAATCTCCTCTCACCAAAGCACAAGAGGAGATGCAGTGTAAGGCAAACTGCATCACCTCAGTGTTTGGGGTGAGCAAAAGCACCGAGTAATGGGAGCTGAAACTCAGTTTTGTGTCAGGGCCTATAAATGCACAAACATACACATATACAGAGTTTCCACGTAATTAGCTCAATTACTCACGAGTGCCCCAGCAGAGGAATTTTGCTGCCTGCTGTCTGCTACCTGCAGGAGGAATAAACACTGCCAAAGGGAAGAGGGATCCAGAAATCACTCTGCACGCGTAGGACTGATGCCGTCCCCCAACTGCAGCATCCTATCGCCAAGATCTCTTCCTAAAGAGTAGTTTCATATTGGAAGTGTGGAGTCCTTCCCGATTAGCTAGCACTCACAATAGGAAATATGTCAAGGCACTCCAGTGTATTATTCTTATCACAACAACCATTCCAGCTCTTGCTTTTCATCAGGAAACAACCACAGAAGCTACTAAACCAAGGCCTGGCTGCGTTCCAAGCTATACCCGTGCAGCTAAAAGAACCCTTTTGCAGCAATTCCACCTCACATAACCTGAGCTGGCATTTGTAGGGATGTTGATGAAGCGCATACAGGTCTCCGTGCAAATTTCAGGTGCAAATTTTCAATTTTCAGGTGCAAATTTACATGAACACCTCTGGTGATAAGTTGATACACAAGAGTTCACATGCAAGCAGCACACAGGTTTAGAAGAAAGGACCAGAGCACCAACGTGAGAGGTGGTGCAAGGAAATAAAACTCCAGAAGACTTTCGAAATAGATTCTCACTGAACAACAGACTTTTCTCCTCGACTCCCAGCCAAAGCAGCATTCAGTTAAGGTGTATAAATTACCTCATAATTACCACACAGTTCTGCCTGTGATAAGGGGAATGGACATGATACCTTCAGTCTAGCTTTTACCTCTTTCTAAAAGGACTGATGGCATTATAATCTATATTACAACATCTTATAAAACAGTCCTGTCCCAGTGAGGGTCTATAGATTAACAGAACAAATTTGATAGGCAGCAAAGAAAAAAAACCCAGCTTCATTTACTCCATGTGGCCAACTTGAGAAGAGCTGGATGGTTGTAATTGCACACAGAAGTCTCAAAGGTTTTACATGCTAGCCTCAGGTAAAGAAAATACTTTAAAGCCTCTATTTGAGTGAGTAAATTCATCTGTTTCTCTGAACTTGAATGCAAGAAGCAGAAAAGCCCTGTATTGCCCCTTTCCAATTCAGTTTAACGACCTTTCCTTGTCCTTCCTCCCAATACCACCATTGCAATGGTTACCAGCTGTTTTCCCTCCAGCCTTTTTATTTCATCTCATGATACCAAAAGTAGCTACAGGCCTGGAAACAAAATTGCAACCACTAGTTTCATTCATAAATTTGGCTGAATCCTTGCAGAGTAAAGTGAACTATTGTTGTTATTTCTCACAGTTTACCACCTTGAAGCCAGAAAGTATTGTTTTTCCTGCTATTGTGAGAACAAGAGCAGGGAAAAAATAATCATGAGCTTCCCTTCCCCACTCCAAATCAAATATAATGGAGAAAAACGGGACGGATGTCAGATTCTCAAGGGTTTTATTGAGCTATCTACAGGAGCTCAGTCCGCGTTGCAGGTTTCTGAGTCTGAATTTTATCAATGGGTTGCATTGGGTCCATTTTAAAGGATAGCAGGTGTTAAAACAATGAACGCAGGCTGCCTTTACATCTGTTTTACAAAAGCCATCTCACTGTTTACAAGAAACAGGATAATCAAGAAAACATCCTGCCACAGGCACCCAAAACCTACAGTCCCTTGTTATTCGTTTTTCTCTCACACTGTACAGTTTATTTATAGCACAAAAAGTTGAACCAGGAGGAGGAAAAAAAGTTTCACACTCATTTCCATGTAGAAGTGACGCACATGCAACGTGAAAGGGACTGTTCACCAGGCAGTTAGTCTGTATTGTTCCTTCAGCCCTAGGTAGGATATTAACCCTTGAGCTGTTGCTTTAACTACTGAATTAGCTGGGCACGAGTTGTTTTTACTTCATTTATACAGCCATGTCAGTTGAACCTCTCTCACTAATTCATTCTGAGACACTCCAGATGAAAATTTAAGTCACTGCATGCTGAATATAATGTCCCTAGAGCCTAAGCACAAAGAAACAAGCAATTACTGGGGCGGGAGCATGGAAATTCCTCATACGTCTTAGCCGTCAATGCTTAAGTTTGGATCCGTACGGCCAGCAGGGCAAAGAGAGGCTCTTCCAGAGCTGCATGCTTAGAAGGGACATAGAGGGTCCTCCCAAAACACTCAGTGGACGAACCTCTGTCCCTCCATGGGCAGCACAGGCTGCCCAGCCTTATGCATCCGTAAGGTGAACACATGATGTGGACAAGCACGTCTGCAGGACCAACGTTTGCCAACTAAATTTCAGCTCCTGATGGCTTGTGGCTCCCTACAAAAATCACTGCATTTCAGATTACTTGCAGTTGATGTTTTGTTCTGCTTTACTTCATACTTTTCAGCACAACCTGTTCTAATGAAGCAGGACGTATTCCATTTAATAAAAGTCATTTTAAACTAAATCAGTTTTCATTAAAGATGTGCCAAAATGAGTCCTCTACAGCCTTTTCCCCCATCCTCAGCTATGGTTTGGGAAGCTCCAAGGTATTTCCCCTTGCAGACTAACATTTCACGACTCAGGTCATCTTTATATCCAGAAAAAATAAATATTCCTTCCCCTTGTATATTCTATGCTTTAACTAGCGATGCAAAAAGGCTGAGTTTAGCTTCTAGGAGTTTTCACAATATGCCACCTCAAACACTCCCTGAAGAGCACAAACCTGAAGAAATTAAAACTGAGCTACACAGACTCTCAATGAATTCTCCTTCCTTATTTTTGAGATGAATCACAGAGGATCAACTCAACAGGTGCTTTACTGGAGAGTGGGAGGGAAAAGAAAACAAAACACAATGAAACAACAGCCTACGTGCATGAATAACAGATGAACTCCTCCTCTTCTGGGTGAGGAACTGCTAAAGCAGATGGCTAATATCCCTTTCTTTTTCAGACCCACATTGCTCTCAGTTGCTGGTTTTAAAGACACCAAGTTCCAGCGCTCAAACGCTTCCCTTCGAGTAGAGAGCAAGCTCACAAAGTGGATCGTCCTGCTCCATGTGTGACCCCAAAGGACTGAGCTGCCTACTCTGTGCTCCTTACTCATGTTCTCCACTAGCTTCTCCACCCTGGGGATCCTCAGAAACATCAGCTCCCCAACTAGAGCACAGAGGTGCATTAGACATAGGTGCAGGTTCTTGCCCTAGAAGACAGACTTTCCGTTTCTTCTTCCTATGCACCAAGCAGAACAGCTGAAGCTGAGGCTGAAAATTCCCACGTAAATTTAGGATAACAGCTCACCACAGGCATATATAATTTTCCCTCAGCTTGATAAAACAGTTATTTTTTTCCACAAGCAGAAACACCATCATATATCAAACAGCACGCACATAAGCTGACCACAGAAGAGACCTGTGTCTTCATGCCTTCTCCCCCTGCCTTTGCTGGCAGCCAGCAGCATTTTACTGTTGTGAGCTTGTGCTAATCCAGGGCTCTCCGGGAGGCTTGTCCCACCAAATCTCCTGCCTGTTTATGATAGTATGAGATATGCTGACTCACAGGTCAACTAATATCCCATGGGCAATAACTGTAATTGAAAAGAGAGTGGCTTAAGTTGCACAGCTTTTTCCTCCTTGTTTGCTAAAAACATGAGAATTGCTAAATTTTTCAGTGATGATGGTGCAGATATACTAGTACTGAAAGTCAAATTTGTCATTTTTCCATCAAACCATAAACTTGTTTTCAGCTCTGGAAAACAATTCAAAAATTGGGTTTGGCCTTTTCTCCCTCACTGCCAAAAATGATAATTAAAAGAAAGCTAAGAAAAAGGGGGGAAATGAAGTAAAGGCAGAGATGCAAAATATCTGAAACAAGCTCAAGAAGCAGACCAAACATCTTCTCAGTTGCCTTTGCTAACTCCCAATCTTTTGATAGGCTTTGGCAGACACAGAAAAGGCAAGATGGCCATTAAGCAGCCAAGAACCCCTTTCAGCAGCCAGGCAGGACTCCCCTCCTCAAGCACTGCAGGGATCCCTCTACACTTACCTTCTGACGATATCCATTCAAGCTCAGGATAGCTAAGGAAGGATGGCTAAGACGTAGCCTTGATCATCGCAGAAATCCTCACCAGCACAGTGACACCACAGGAAATGGTAAATTATATCTCAGCGCTTCTGCTTGCAGCGCCAAAAGGGCTGGGAAGGTGGCTTGAAGCCATCTTATGTCCCTTCCTCCTGTGGCAACAAGTTCTGCTCTGTGCCTTTGGCAGCAGCTCAACGCCTCATCCAGCCCGGGAGCCAAGGACCTCTTTCTCGAGGCCTCCAAACCAACTCCCACAACTGTAGCCTGTAGACAACACCAACTCTTTGCCATTTTCTCTATGTAAGCCTATTGAATGCGGTTAGACAAAAGCTCATTGGAAAAAACACAACTAATGTGACACAGTCCCTCCTACCAGAGCTTTCCAGGAACAAGCTACCTCTCTTGCCAACACATCACATGCTGAGGCTGGTGTATTTTATCTCCTAACCTCAGCCTCATTACCCTTTTAATCCTTCTCCAGTTTATTCTCATCCCTCCCTCCTTCTCACCATGAAGCATTCACACAGACGAAAATGGGAGGTGTACCCAGGTGACAAAGGACAGACAAGGCCATCTAAGTCCAATGTCACTGGAGGCACTGGAAAAGCTTCAAAAACTGCCAGAACGTCCTACCCACAAGGCCTCAAAACAGCCCCCAAAATAGGATTTTCCTTGCAAACCACCACCGTTTGGATTTCCAGTGGCAAAGAACATCGCTAGGGCAGCTGCTAAAAATTATGCTCATGTGAAATACACTGAGCAGCATACTCAGTAACACCTGAGCCGCTTCACAGAGAACGAGAAAAACGTACAAACCATCCTTACCTCCTCAATCCCATTTCAGCTTTTTGAAGCCCTATACAACAAGCACAGCCTCCCTTCCTACAACGGCCGTTCTCGCCTCTCCACGTGCTATGATCAGCGGCTGCTACAGGAAACAAGCCACAGACAGCCACCACTACGAAAATAGTCATTTCAAACCAACTTTATTTCAAAAATGCAAGAACAAGGAAAATGAGAAGGGAGTGATGCACAGGGATATATTCAGCGCATACTTTGGCACATAATAAATTAAACTAAACATTATACACTAAAGATTGGGGGGGGGGGGGGGGGAAGAAACATGCCAGATATTTTGAGATCTCACAATAAGGGTTGTGAATTATTTCCTGGAGATAGAAAACCACCGTAAGTGCTTGTTACAGCATGGGACAAAACTAGATTCACACCTACAGTGGCAACTATAGCCGGAGGATGGGTTCAGGCCCATTTACCTCTTTCGCTTTTGACAAGGTTGAGCAATAAGCAGGAGATGTTGGCTCTGTGCACTCTTACTTAGCCAGCACGCCAAAAACAAAACATATACAATATTTTAAATTGGCCAGCTGGTGAGTATATAAAGTGAATTAATGGTTAGAGGATTTGTTTATAACATAAGAGCTGAAACGGGTCTGTCCAGAAGTGCCATTTCACATGTACTATTGAATACATCTTCACATTACACAGCTAGAAGAAATGCTACTTATTTCCAATATTTGTTTTCCAGTATAATAGAGAGGTGACCTTTATCCTCCTAATTGATTAAACCTTGACACAGTGCTTGCATTGATTTATTAAAAATTTGCTAGCTGAAGCCAAATGTTAAAGCCAACTAGTTTTCTAAAACCTCTGCTAACAAATTACTTGGATCATAGCCAGAAGCCTGTGTCCAATCCCTTTTTCTACTTCTTTCTCACCAAAAACATCTGGTGTATGTTAATTGTAAATCTGCACTGACTGCAAGATTTATGGTGGTAGACATCTTTAAGAATAGCATCCTAGATAATTAAATAGCCGAACGCTGATGAACAATTGTCAATATAGAATAAGATCAATACGTCACCAGGTGTTTCCTAATGACAGGCAGCTGACAGTATTTGAACTGGCTCTTTTGAAAGCTTTAATTTTATTGAACAACATCATTTAACAAAAGATGATTTAGGGTTTTACTTTTTAACAAAGAGAGAAGTACAGTGTGGCATGGCATTTAATATCTGGCTGAGATTTAAAACGCATACTCCTTATGAAGTATGACATTTTATACCTGAAACCACAGGAACATTTCCCACATTTAAGTGATAGAGGAAAATTCTTCAAATTAGATTTGAACTTTATACCTTCTAATTCTGCTCCAACCCTCCTCCTCCATGTACCATGCTCGAGCCTGATGAACACGCTGGTATTATATCAAAGTCTAAGAGACCTGACTACTGACAAATCCCCTTCACTTAGCCTTGAAGCAAGCAGCAAACCTCCTGTAGATCATGGCAGTTAATGCTAACAGGCAAATAGCTCAGAGACTCATCACAAGACTAAATGAACTGGTCAGTGCAGCCCAATTGGCAGCGCCACTCCTCCTGGATATCGGAGCGCGCAAGGACATGAGCTAGAAGTTAGCATTGAAGCTGTAATGCAGGCACAGGTCCACAAGCTTGCAATGAAAAACCACTAAGAGATCCCTTATGCGCTTTAACCTGAGCCTAAAGGAAAACCAAACATCTATTTGCAAGGAAGCCTAGAGCAATGGGTCCCCAAACTTGTTCACAGGAGATCCTACTTCTCACTTTCCTGGGCTCAAAGTTTCAACCGTGCAAATGAATTGCAATCAGGTCCTCATCTGGAGACAATCCCTACCGGATACATGGCCCTGCTGTAAGCGCTGTCACAGCAACTGCCTCTCGCAGGAGAGCTGCTCTGCCAGACCCTCCAGGCAGAGAGGGAGACTGGCACCATGGGGTGGGCTTAGGGAGGAAGGCTGCCGTTCACTGCAAGGTGTTCAGCAAAAAGCATCTTCTTGGTATTTCTTCCCAGGACCAGGTTTAACATGTTCGTCCAGCTCATTAGCAGCATGCAAACGGGCCCCTTCAACAGCCTCTCACATCAGCAAGAGACATCCCTTAGACCACATCAGGCCTCATACTGTACCACAAGCCTGATAAATGCAATATCCGCACTACTGCTTGGAGGTCACAGCAGCACTGT
Organism: Struthio camelus; assembly: GCF_040807025.1. Classification (NCBI taxonomy): domain Eukaryota; kingdom Metazoa; phylum Chordata; class Aves; order Struthioniformes; family Struthionidae; genus Struthio; species Struthio camelus. Next base: position 4,065,542 of record NC_090947.1, on the reverse strand, counting down.
ACTAGCAGTGCGCAACCTCAAAAAGCTTGCACGTTTCTGATCCAAACTAAGGAGTGAATTCTGCCAAAAAGCTGTGTGACCATGCCACGTTGTTCAATCTATTCTTAATACTGACTGGCAGCAAGGAAGCACCAATACCCTCGGCACCTCCAGGAAAGCACAGCACAGAAACATTCAATGTTTTGCCCCGAGTCACATAGGGCACCCATAGCAAAGCAAGGAACCGGATTCTCGACTCCCACGCTAGGAGTCAAACCCTCAGCTTATCCATCCTGTGCGATGGAGAAAGCCAGGACCCAGCTTCTCCCTTTGCATGCTCTTTAGGGCAGCAACACATAAAAACACTTCTTCAGTACCATGCCTTGAGGCACAATCCAAACCTCTGTAATTGCTTTGAAATATGAGTTGCAAAGGCATAACATTTTTTTCTGTTATATTCTTCACTTTACTTTAAGCCCCTACTCAGTAACAGACAGGTGCACTAAGCTCTTTGCCAGGGACCTGAATTTAGAGGGAAAAGCCCTTTCAGTTTTATAAGTCATCCCCCTGTAAGATTACTAGTCACCTATTAAGCTTGCAGTAAGAGACTTTTTTGAAAAATGATGGCACCTCGTTTCCAAGACAGCAGAATTTTTGAGTTCATGTTTTTGTAAGAGCCTAACAAATTACTGACGCTAAAAGGAACACGTTGTATAAAAAAAAAAAATCACCACCTGTTCCTGCTGGATAGATTTGTTAATGCAGCATGATCAGGACAAGGAAGTCACTATCAATGCTACACAAAAACATACAACGTGTGCAATAACAACTATAAATACCTTTAATCTCTGATAGTACCTAGAGATACGAGACTGCTGCCTGTAGGGATTGTTGGAGACGCATGATCCTGAACTGGAAAGGCTTAGATACTTCACAATATTGACTGACTGTCAATAGTCTGCTGGACTTCACTTACAATTCGGCATATGCCTAGATCTTTTTTGGAGAAATGGATCAGAGAGTAGGACCTCCCCTGTCCCAAAAGGCTTACAACCCGTACGACATGAAAAAAGCTCTGAGAGAGGAACAGAACATGAAAGCGGCCCAACAGGGAAGAGACTAGAGAGGAGATAAAGGAAAGAAAAGGAGAAGAAAGCTGGAGAAGGGGACGGAGAGCAGCTGAGACGAAAGCAAAGCAGAGACGCAGTCACAGCAGAAAATACACTCAGGGCAATCATTTGAGGGCAGCAATATCAGAACAGCCCAGGAAAACCTGTATCATTTAACTTAAAAATCTTTTACTTGAAAGCTCAAGGATTCAACTAGAAACCTACAGCAAAACTGAACATCTCGCACTAAGTTTCTCTGTTTATAAATGTGTACTTGCTTAGGCTAAAGCAATTACTTATTTTCAATCATATGCTACGCCATTTCTGCTACAAAGCAAGCGTGGTCTTCCTCAAAAGTCAGCTGTGCATATTTCATAACTAATATGACTTTTCCCAATAAAACGATTCATTTTTTCCAAGTTCTCTACAAACTAATGAAACTAAAAAAGCTCCTCAGCTCAGCTCTTGCGCAGGCTCCCTGCCTGCTCTTAGACACATCACCTTGTTTTGTGCCTCAATTTCCCACTTTTTAAAAGGAAGTCAAAGTTTTCTTGCCTTCAAATTTTTTTTTTTTTTGGGGGGGGGGGGGGGGGACAAGCAAAGTGCATTAGTTCATCTTTAATACAGTTGCTAGCAGAATAAAGACCATGCTTGTATTGTGGCTTTGAGGTGCTAAGAATTCAGCATAACATATTATTAATATGGGGGCGGTAGGGGGTGTTGCCTTTCATATTAGACAAAGTTGTGATCCACACAGTGGGCGCAGGAAGAAAAGATTTTTCTGTGCCATGCACTACACACAGGCTTCCTCACATGAAATATTGTCTTTGCCACCCACATTGCATCAAGCAATCGTGTCACTCACGTTTCAATTGATTCAGAAAGGCTTCCTACTTCTTCATTTCTCAAACACACGTGATGGGCTGCTTACCTATAATTTTAGAAGCTATTTTTAAGTGACAGGCTGTAGAGTACACGAACGGAAGTTATTTTCTGTTAGGATCCTTTAATGTATTTATTTTCTGAATCAAGAGTATTATCCTCTTTCTCTTGGAGATTTGGGAACTGAGCAAAACAATGGACAGTATCTTGAGGCCTGTGAAAAAAGTTCAGTACTGCTGGGACTCCACAGGTAAAACTCGTGGCTGAAAAATTAGTTTAGCAAAAAATGATCGCCCAGATGCCCATGTTAATGGAAATAAAGTTGTAGGGTTCCCGTTTGCACTGCAAAGACTTCGTTAAGATATGAGACAGGAGCAAAATGTGAGTCACTCGCTGCTTTTGAGGAATCCCCTGACCTGCAGATGGATGAAGAATGACGACTCTGAAAGAAACCAAGCAAGATTCTGCTGTAAACGGCCCCAGCATAACACACAGCTGTTTCAAGAATCACTTTTAAATTAACAGAAGTAACTACAAGCTGATTTTACACCCTCCTCTGGCAACAGAAGGCACCGGACCTTCAGCTCACTTGCTCCTAGCTCAAAACCACCAATCCACCTCTCCAAAACGAACCCCAAGATTGGCATAACCACCCTCCAGCTTGGAAAATAATTCAACTTAGAGTCTTCTCGTTACGGCTTTGATTCGCCAAGGTTCGCACTTTCAAGCTCTCCTCCAAAACCACAGGGGCTAGAAACGCTACTTCAGAAACCCCGTAAGCTTAAGATTCTCACCTAATCACGTGAGCTGGGGCTTCAAGTTAAGAGGGGGAAAAAAAAAGAAAGAAAAAGAAACACACTCGGAGATTTATGGTAAAAAACGTGATCGCTGGCAAACACTCCTTGTCCCGAGCTTCGCTCTTTCTTCCCTCCCCACCTGCTCTTTGGAGGGGTACATGCTTTTTCCCCCAGAATCACGTGGTGTAATTCTCTCTTGCTAACTCTTTATTTTCCCCCTCGAAAGAGGGATCCTGCTCAGGCGCTGTAACGAAGGCTTCTCGCCGAAAAACGAGGATTAAAGGGCCAAAATAGGCGTGTGCCGCATTTTTGGAATTCAAGACAAAACGTCTCCGGCCTATAAATTCATTTCCTAGCCGCCCTTTGCTTGCATAGCTGCTTAATGAGCGCAGTTTGGAGAGGAAACCGAAGGAGGAAATAAAAATAAGAGAAAGATTTCCATCTGTGGCAGAGAGAGAGAGTGGGGAGAGGGGAAAAAAAAAAGATTTGCTAAGTAATAAGTCAATGAGAAAGCACCAGAGATACTAGCCTTGACAGACATATAGGAGGGGGAAAAAAGGTGAATTAACTGAACTAAATTTGGGGAGGGGGGAGGGGAGGCCGCGCTGCCGCCTCTCCTCAACGGCCGCGGCCTGGCCGCCCTGCGCGCGCTGCCATGGCAACGGCGGGCGGCAACGGCGGGCGGCAACGGCGGGCGGCAACGGCGGGCGGCAACGGCGGGCGGCAACGGCGGGCGGCAACGGCGGGCGGCAACGGCGGGCGGCAACGGCGGGCGGCAACGGCGGGCGGCAACGGCGGGCGGCAACGGCGGGCGGCAACGGCGGGCGGCAACGGCGGGCGGCAACGGCAACGATCCCCGGGGGCCGGGCACAGCGGTGAGGGGCGAGAGGAAGAGGCGTGCCTGCCCCCCCTCCCCCCAGCATGTCTGACGCGTGAGTGCGGGCAGGGCGCGGCTCCCTTCAGGGCTTCAGCAAGGAGCTGCTGCGTCAGGGCCGGCGGCGGCCTCTCGCCGCCTCCTGTGCCAGAGGTGGTGCTGGAAAAAAAAATCGAGTACATGAAAAGAAAAGGGCTTTTCCCGGAGGCGTTTTTTCCAGTTTACTTAACTCTTATGGATCGCCCCTTCCCCAGTTCCCCCGCCCCCGAGTTAGTCGTTTCTCTATCTGGTTTGTGCAAGCTGTCAGACAGCAAGCGGGGGGGGGGGGGGGGGGGAGAACTCAACACATTAAAAATAATAAATTGGGAGTTAAAGGGAGGATTTGAAATCGGCTGCAGTTCAAGAGGGTGTGGATGGGCAAATGAAATCACTGTTTTGTAAGAAAACAACAAAAAAAATTAAGAAACGGAGCACCCAAAAAGGCGCCCGTCTTCCAAGCAGCGTCTGGCTTCTTTGAAGAGCGCGAGATTCAGCCCCACCAAAGTCATCGGATCACTTCCATAATATTTAGGCCAGTATTAATGTTATTTGTACTCCAGCATCACCTGTAACATGCTAGGCCTTTTGCTGCTCCCAAAAAAGGTGTTTTTTTTCCTCTCTTACCGACAAAAGTTTGCTTGAACAATTTTTTGCTGTAATTAACTCCTCATGCTTTTAACACAATGCAAAGCTTTAAAAGTTTATTTGCAATAACCAGACACCGATTATGGCACTGTATCAAAACGCCGACAAGCAGCCACACTCATTTCTCCTGAAGTATTACTATTACTCACAAGCCGCTATATTAAGAAAGCGTTATTACTATAGCAGAGTCAGGCTCTACAACGTTGGGAACCTAGCTGTAAAAGCCTTTCGTGGCATTATCCCACTGTAATTTGCCATTTGCTCCCTCCTAGTCCCCATTCTAGCAGTGCCAAACCCTGGGCACAGCCAAGCCCTGTTTCAGGCAGCTCTTGTTTCTAGCACTGTGCTGGATGTGGCTTGCTCAAGTTCACTAAAAACAGGAGTTCATTAAAAAATAAAAAATAAAATGCTTTGGGCAAGGTTACTGCCTGCTGCTGCCCCTGCCCAGACCTGAAAACTGCTGTCCCAGCGGCTGCCGGCTTCCTACCCCACACATGTGTCTTACCACCATCGCGTCCACCGCTTTCCAGTCAGGCAACTCCCTTTTCCTTGTTCCTCGGCTCAGCAAAGGCATGAGGGGAGAGGAATAAAGAGAAAAAGGTCACTGAGAGCACAGGAGAGGTGGCATGTGGGTACCCGGACCCAGCACAGCCTCTAGTGGCCCTAGCCATAAGGAGGTCTTGGTTAGGTCCCAGGCTAACCCCATACCTCGCTAGTTATGCTTTGCACCAGCACGGTAACTCAGTTAAGGGAAGTTTACAAAGTAATTAATAGTTATCTCAGCTGCCTGGTTTAAAAAAAATAAAAAACAAAAGTGGATTGTTTGACCTCTTCCAGAGAGTTATCTCAGAACCTGTCGTTCCTGCTGAGTGTCTGAAATACGGCTGCTCTTATTTGAGCTGGATTAACACAGAAGGAGTTAACTTGAATGAGGTTGCAAAATAGTTACGTTTCAACTGTTTGCCTTAACGCAGTTTAGTTTTAATAGAGACAGAACTCCTTATCATTTGCTGTAGCGTTGCCAGCGCTGAACAGCGATTCTATATAAACTAAATACACATCTCCCTGCCGCAAGACACCAGTACGTACAGTTCTGTTTCCAAACAAGGTAGCGATGCCAGTCAGAAACTCCAGTTTGATGTTGATGCTCTTTAGCTTGCTCAGTCTAATCACTCTGTAGCATTGCACAGCATGGCATTTTAGTGAGGCCAATCCAGTCCTTCGTAAACTGAAGTCTGAATATACCCCAGCTGATCAAGCAGGGCATCTGTATAGCTTGCATTAAGCAACAGGCTGGATAGTTTTGTTTACTGTATTCCGCACCTTCAGTAACTCAGTGTGCTAAGTTTTCTGAGCAATTTGTGCTTTTCTTCATGGCCCCAGCAGCTGGATTCAGGTTACCACCTGAGAATCTCAGCATTCCTTTAGGGAGGAAAAAAAGGAAAAAAAGAAAACACACAGAAAATGTGAATCTAAAGCGCGCCCAAACTATCAGGAAAATAAGAAGTACTGATATTCTTGTCAAAATATACAGAGCCTTAATGGTTTAGTTTCATGATTTTAAAATGGTTCAGGCTGTCAGTGCTGTTAAGTCCATAAACATTTATCTGGTGCCTAATCTCTTAATGCTTACTATTCAGAGTTTTCTGCATTCCTTCCCAGCACAGAACTGAATAGTTAATCAATGCCAGTCGTGAGGAAAAAGGAGCATGCTTTACTTTTGTCCCAGGCTATCTTGTTTTGCAAGGTACAGCTGCGTTGGTTCTCAGTAAATTACTCAGGCTACTGCTATGTGGTTGTGAATGTGTTCTGAGGTTAACCTAGCTATATACCATAAGTCATGGTAAATTAGAAGTATGTAAGAAGCCACATGATAAAAGTATCCTAAAACATGGACTGCCCTACTTGAAGGCTATGAAGTGAAGTGCAAATAATACATGGGGTTCATGAGAAGGCTTTGATACTCTGGCCAAAAACATTTTGGGGGAAACCAGGAAACCAACCTCTATTTGTTGATTACTGGAAATGGGGATGGCTGCCTGTGTTGCCAATGTCACATAGAAGACAGACTCAGTCCTGCGCAGTGGGAGGCACATCAGTAAGTCACAGCCATATCTATAGTTCAGCTTTTTGAATACTCTACAGTCAAATCCTTGTGTCCTATACAGCACAGCTTTTTCTGTGTTTGAGGTAAATAGCTGCTTTTCAGACATCTGGAAAAGCAACTACTATGCACATAAATTGCACGCGTCTTGTGCAGCCAGTTGGACGTGCCTAAGTTACTAAGTGTGCATGCAGGGCAACTGTGTTGCATGCACCACAAGTGAAAACAGTGAGATTAGCAGCGTTTGCAGCACAGTCACCCAGCGCTCATAGTTTATGTGGCTAGGATTTCAGTAGTTGCAAACAAGAAGCGTTCACCATTAAGGCCCTGTGATTTTAATGGAGGTATGATCCAAAGCTCATGGAAGCACATTATTTCATTGATTTAAGTAAGCTTTGAATCAGGTTAGAGATAGGACAGCTGGAACGCTCTCAGCTATATTCTCTTAAGGCCAGCAGTAGGCTCCCACAGCCTGCAAAAAGTTGCCAGGTCCAGACATGCTTGACATTTTCTAAGGACAGTTGTAGTACTCATGACAGAGTATGTCCATTACATTTGCTGTAAGGTTGATTAAGAAGTGCACAACATACCACACTTCCTAAAGTACTCAAATCACTACATTGGCATACAGATGTACTTTTTGTTCCAGACACTGAACAGGAGATTTGCATAGATGTTTTTGCATTTCGTGTTTTCCTGCTGCATTTCCTCCTCTTTTATGAATTTCTTTACTTACCGTTTACCTGACCTGAAGTATCTTGACCAGTAATTTTGTAATTCGTTGTAATATCAGTAGTCCAGACATGTTGAAAGCTAAGTCTCAGCACAGCTACCTTTTGTACCACGTCCTACTCAGCTATAAGACATTTGCCACTGCCACCAAGGCACTTTAAAAAAAAAAAAAAAAATCAAGAAGCTTTAAAATGTAAGCTCATGTCACATAGATGAAGTCAATGGTTAAATATTTAATCTAAGACAAATTCTTTAGCATCTCCTCTTCTGTTTCTGACAAAAGCAACCAAAGGAGAGCTATGTATTTTATATTACATCCCTAAAGCTCTGTTAAGGAATATTAAGGTTGCTAAACCAAGCACTGAAAATGTAAGAAACTGGCAGTGCAGTCCCCTCTCCTCTCCCCACTTTACGTGGCTGCATTACGATGCAGTTTCTTATTTTGTGATCACATCCTATTTTCTCCCTGCAGGGCCTCAGCCTCATTCAGTGATTGCTGAATATTTCTTTTTATCCCCTCATTCAGCATGTGGCCCCAGGCCATATTCTTCAAATTCCATCCAAACACCACAATTATTAGCTTCCTCCTGGGCATTCCTCTCATGTTCTCTCCCGTACATCTCCCCAGCATTCACGGACTCCTCTTTGCCCCTTTTTCTACCCCCGGTGAGTGGAAAACAGAGACAGAATCAAAATGATCACAACTAAGATTCAAAACTTCGAGTCTGTCCCATACCTCCCTTCATCCTTAATGAGCAGGTACAGAAAGATCTTGTGCATTTCCGGTAGATTGTCTCCTCTGGGGAAAAGCATTATTGTCAGTGGAAATATCCCAGCAGCACTTGTGCTAGAAAACAGTGAAAAAAGAGGCTACAGTTAGCAAGAAACTGAGTAGACAGCTCTAACTTTAGTCGAGTTTAAAGCCTCCTGATGGGGAGGCTAGCAGAGGTAAAGCACCCAAACAAAGCATTTGCCCTCTTATGCATGCAACTTTAGGCAGTTGGGTGGATGATTGCTCTGTCCTTTTCCCAGGGAAGAAAAACAAGCATATGGACACAGGATAGTGAATGCTGAAATAAACCTCAGTGCCATACCCAGTAAAATGTGAGATAGGCAAAAGCCGCTTAGGGCTTGAACAAGAAGGTTCTTCTGAGCTCCAGCCCATTTCTAACTCTCTCCCTCTCATTCGTCCTCTCAGCAAACATAGCTTCCTGCAGTATCTGCTGCAGTGATGCTACGAGGTAATTGGATATAAGTAACCACAGCTCTCGTTCCCCATCCTTTCCTGCTTCCTTAGCAAGGAGGAACACGGCTTGCAAAGGGGAGGAAGCTGCTGCTGCTGTTGCCCTTCCTCAGCTGAAAGCACAGGGCCACCCCCCAGCCCACGAGAGGTGAGCTGCAGCCTGTTGGACACGGAAGGATGGCCCCGGGAGGGCCAAGCAGCGAGCGGTAACCTTCAGCCTACAGTAACATCTCCCCCACCTTAATTGTTTGTGCTTCTAGTCCATTGAAATGCACCCACACAATGCCCTCCTGTAAGAAAAGGGCCTTTTTTTCCAATCAGCATTGTGAGTTTGGGCTAGAGCAGGTGCTTGAGAACTACTGAGGTGCAGTGTTACAGCCAGTGCTTAGTGAAGCAGGCTTCCTCGCCTTTGCTGTGGTTTTCCATTACATTTATACCACAGAAATCTTTTATCCCCTGTTCGCTTTCTGTCGTAGTACCAAAGACTGAAATCGGAGATGACAGAAGCAAAGGGCTGTTCATATTAACAATGCCAGCAGGCTGTATATGCTTTCTTCCCCAGTAACAACCAAAGCCTATTGAAGTTTATCCTGTAATTTCCCCCAACGCTTTTGACCTCGCAAAACATCACTGGCTAGAGCAAGCATGCTAAAGGGAAGTCATCTAGCAACGTTACATTGCTCACCACCAGCTAAAGAGTTTGGCATAAATTATAAAGCCAGCCTTATGTTAGAAGCAAGGCAAGCAGGCCCGACTAAGCTCAGAACCAGAAGTTAAACACTGCTCCAGCCTGCAACTGAAAAGTTTTTAAAACAGGAATCAGTTCAGACATTTAAGTCAATTCGCTTTTTTTTTTTTTTTTTTATAGGCCATATCAGTCTCTGTTTATGCGTGCATGCCTCTGCCTCCCCCTCCCCAAAATTTTTACCTGTAACAGTGGAAACAGAAAAAGAGGGCTACACCTACAGTACGTTTAGCCTCACAATCACCACAGAATATCTGGGCAGGTTTTTTTGCAAGGCATCAGGTATTTGGCTGACCTGAGTAAGCCTAGCAAGCAGTTTAAGTCTGGTGATTTTAAGAGAGAAAAGAAAAGCAGCAGCATTTGTGCAAGCCCCTTTTCCTCTCAGGGTGTCACTTTCCCCTCCCAACCTTTGTCTCTTGGTTTTTTTTTATTTTACAAATGCTGCAAGGCAGGATCCCCCTCCCTCCTGTTTGCCCAGGGCTTAGCACAATGGCAGACCTCCCAAGCCTCACGTATCTGGAGCGAGACCCATAGGACTGGCCCCTGTGCACACTTCCTTCTCGCTGGGCCTGTGTCTCGCTCACTCGCAGCCTTGCACCGCAGCGTCTCGTCTGTTCCTGGCTCTGCACCAACCTGTTGGCTTGGTCTGTGCAAGTAGTTTGCCAGGGCAATGTAGACACTTCAGAAATATGGTGTAAAACACGGATGACTTACCACTCACATAATCATGCAAAGGAGTTTCCATATTAGGTGAAGAGAGCTGCCCCAGCTCTGCGCGAAGGGTTTTCCCTTCCATCTCTTCACACGTGACCATCCATCAGAATAACCAGCATATTCTCATGGGGCCCATGCAGTGCCACACTGTGTGCTGACATGGGTTGGACACGGTGCGAGAGCGTGAGGTATTTCTCTCTTCAGAGAACAGCACAGAAAAGCCAGGCATCAAGGAAACCTGGGTTCTACTCATACACTAATCCAGATAGACACAACTTGGAGTGCAAATTATGCCATGTCCTGGAATAACAGAAATAGCGTTCTCTTTGCCAGCTAAATAAACACACCAAGACACTTTAGCTAAAAAAAAATGAAAAACAAAAAACTCCCCCCCCCCCCACTCACACAGGAATAACCCCACTGATGCCACATTCCACCAATAGTTCAAGAGTAGTCTGAGGTTCAGTTTGCACGCTCAACACAAATCCTTCCTCTGCTGAGGTGTAGGCTTTAGACTCAAAGCCAGTTCAATGCAAATAACCAGGCTAATCTTAGCTGTACTGAAAAACAACAGACTTAGATTCTAAGTGTAAGAAGAGATGGGTCAAGCAAAAGTGTAAAGTTAGAGGGCCCTGGAATATTAACACGAGGCAATGTATAATTTGGCAAGATTGTAAACACCTTATTATAACTTAAGCAGAAAAACACATCTGTAAGCTTCACTCTAAATAAGCAGATCAGGCTTTATTTTGAGCAATAAAAGGGATGTTCAAGCTAGAAGTCATGCTACAGCACAGAGGATTCTCAAATACTTGTATTAGACTTTGTTTTTACTTGTGGGAGTGATGAGAAAAGAAGGGACATTGGTTAGAAGGTAAAGCCCTGACCTTCCCTTAAAGCTATCAGGCTGCCAGAAAGCACTCTGGAGGCTCTGGAGTTAAGTCACTTCATGTGTTTTTTCCTCATCCTATTACAGCGTTGTTGATTTTCCCCATAACAATCCTATTTTGTAGTTGCTATGACAATTTGCAGCAATACTTATACTGCTACACATACAATATATGCAGAGATCAAGAGAGACTTCTTTCTTTCCCAGAACGTAATGGTCTTATGCTTTGAGTAGGAAAATCACATTCGGTCATGCTGGTTAACTCCACTAGTACACTTGCTCTCCAGATCATCCTCTGCCCTCTGCAGCTTCATGTTTCCTCTTATGCCTCCCTTCAGAGTTTGAACCCAATGCATATGCTTGTGTTGCTAAGCAGGATGTAACTCTGCAGGATGCCCCAAGTCGTCTAGCTTCACACCTTGGCCTCACTCTTAAAACACTGAGGTCAGGTTGGCACTCAGTTTTAAGAGCAGAGAGTCTATTTTGACAGTGGAGAAGCTAAGCATATGGCTGAAGATGGACAGAATCAGGGTTACAGTAGCCTTCTCTCTTACCCGTCTGTGATGCAGCTCACATCCTAACAGTTACAGAATAGAAACAAACCTACAAGATGCACCAGTATCAGTAAATAAAAAGACTGTGCATTCAAGACAGTTTCATACTCCCTCTTCGGTGTATGGAAGCAATTTTGAGGGAGTTTACAGCTTAATGCAGAGGGAGAACTGAGTAAATAGAGAAAAACTGAGATAACGATGTAGGGGCCACATGCTGTCTGATTAACAGGCAAGGACATTCAGTCTTGTCCTTTACTTTTAACGCATAACCTTGAGCATATGGATTACTCTTTCCTAGTACCTTTGAACTCACGAGTCACTCAGCAAGGTACAACGCTGAGGGACTGAGCGTGGCACGCACGCTCTGCACACGCTGCTTCTCCAAAGCTGCAAGGCTTCTCAGGATTATAGCAACTCTGCCAGGCTGCCTGAAAGGGCTAAAAACACCACCAAAGCACATCTGATCCTTGAAACTAGCGTACAAGTGCTCCCATTTGGATACTAGTAAAAAGGCTGACATCATTATTTTGATCCCATTTTGGGGAAGGGAAACAAATGGTTGTGCTTGTGTCCTCTAGTTTTTAAATCAGGACGAGGCAAAGAGACGCTCGAATCACATTTCTGCTGGCAGTGTCCAGTTATCAAGCATTTGCTGTTCCCAGTCACCTGGCTAACAAATGTGAAGCACAAGGACCAGATCCTGCAAAGGTGCAAGTCACCCTGACTGCAGCAAGGTCACTCGAGCTATCAACTTACCCCAGCTGCAAATTTAGCCCTAGCAGTTCCACATAGTCTCTCTCTTCCTTTTTCTTTACTCTAATACTTCATTTTGCTGTGGATCAGTCCTTTCTGTGCCCTCATTTACACAGACCATCGCTGCTCCAAGAATATCGTAATATCCATAGTCTTGACATTAGACCCATAGCAACGGGCTTGCAGTCATCTTATGCTTATCTGATAAACTGATGCTTTATGGAAACGATTACATTCCATTTGTATTGCCTTGCGTTAACACACTCCGAAGGGCTAGATCCCCCCTTCCCCTCAAAAAGTCATTCAAAATATAAAAAGACACTGGATATTAGATGGCTCAGCAGGGGAAACACTTGACATTCCTCAGTTTGAGAAGAGAGAAAGAGAGAGGTTATTGTAAATTAGGGTGGACGATCGTGGAGTCTTTTCTTGTTGCATTACAGCTTATTGTCTGTATGCAATAACCTGCATTTGAAATGTTTTAGCCTGAGGATACCCACTGTTCATAAATCAGCTGTATAGTTGTGGGGACAACCTACAAAGCCAGACTTCCTCAAAGATTTATAACCTCCCCATTATCAAATTGACTCTGGGTAGGCATAGCTAAGAAAGTACAATACCGCATTGTTTCCTTCTCTGCTGGTCTACCCAGTGAATCTCATCTGTATATGTCCTTCCAAGTCCCGATTTCAGAGCAAGCGTACAAAACTCCCATTGATCAACTGGCCAAGCCGTCAGGTCAAAGCTAGTGGTGGTCTTGTTTGTGCCCATCTTCTCCACTCTGCTGGTTTTATTTCATCTCCTGCACCTGGGTTAATTGCTGCAATTGACTGATTCAGTTGGTGCAATGGGATGTAAATGAAGTTGGAAAAAAGGAAGGGGAAAGAGCTGGGTGGGCTGCAGAGGCATTAGGAAAAGCAAGACCAGCTGCATCCTGCAGAAACCCAGGTCAGCTGAAAAGTATAATATGCACTTGAAAAAGTTAACTGTGCAAATTCAATAGCAGGGTTCAGATTGTTAGTGTTTTTGCTGACTACTCCAATGAGTCCCAGCACTCCTGTTAGTATCCTGGACACAGAGTGCACACCCCACACTCACGACACTCGAGGCAGGGGGTGAGCCTGTATGCTACAGTATTGTCCTGTACTCTCCTTGGTCTCACTTGCAGCGGAAGTGGGTCGTTCTGTACTCTGAGACTGAGAACGATAACATCAGCTGACAGAGCTCCAACTTCTGTATTTATTATCAAACGTGAGCAGAAGTTAACAGCTGCCCAGGCCTTCTTGTAAGAATTAGTATGCAAGCATTTTTTCAATGCTGCTCAGACAGGCAAGAGGTCTGCTCTGAAAGGTCGCTGCTTCTTTCCTTCCTTCTCTGAGAGGTTCTAGGAGCAGCAAGCAGTAGCTAAGTTAAGCATGCGGATGGGTCTAGTTTTCACTCTTGAGGCTAATAGCCTTATTTCTTGCTCTTAGAAACAAAAAAAAAATCAGCTTTCCCAGTTGCCTGTGCCCACTGCTCTCCCCTCCTCCAACAAAGAAATTGTTTTTCTCCCAGCATAACTGAATCTCACTGCAGCAGCTTTGTTGCTTTGCTGTTAGAGAAGCATTTTCAAAGACCTATAACTTTTTCTGAAGCCCGTTGCTTCCAAGAGGCAGTCTCAGTCTAGCAAGGGACAAGTTACAAAGCAGAACAGGACCTAAAGTGACCTTTAACTATCACAGGTTTTATCACCTTTCAAAGACAAACCTGCTGTTTGGGCTCTTCTCTGAATACAGGCCACATTGCCTGGAGTCCATTTCTTGCTCCTTTAGGGCGACTTTCCACAGTACCCTGTACTGGTCTGCCTTCGCCATGAAAATCCATTGACAGCCAGTCTATCATGACATCCGAGCTCCAGCTATTCCTGCCAAAAGAGCAGAACTCCCTAAGTAACCAGCATTATCGCTTCTCGAAGCAAAGCTCACCTTAGGTGACATTTTTCATTTCACATTGCCCTCTAGCCCCTTTACCAGATGTTCAGCAGTTGCTTGAAGAACAATAATTGGCTCAATAGGAAAAAACCCTAAAACTTTCCCTCAATTCATATTTGAAATAGCACCCGCAACTATGCTTTAGTGTTGGCACGGTTTAGAAACCTTACCCCCTCATTTAGCAATGAGTAACCATTTTACAAAGACAAGATGGGGGAAAAGCAGCACTCTCTTCAGAAACTTCAGCTCTTCCTCATGTCAAACACACTGAGACCTAAATATACCTTTCTCCCTCCTAAGCAGGGGAAAGGCACACCTTTCCTCTTAAATTATCCCCTCAATTAGCACGGTTGAATGAAACTCAGATCTCTTTTTCCCAGCCTCAAATTAGCTTGAAAGCTTCTACCTGTTTCAGACTTAAGGAAGGACTTGGCTACCTAAGAATTTATTAGTTTTTCTAGCAATACCTTTTACTCTAGTAAGAGGTGCTACCTTGCTACCTTTCCATCATGTAGTTAAAGCTCACTCCTATGTTTTACATCATGATAGCCATAAATGTTTTTTTGGAACTATTACCCCCTCCTCCCCCCTCCCCCCCCCCGCTGCCACCAAGGGAGGAAGAGGAAAAAGCATTAAAGGTCAGTTTTTAAATCACAGCCGTTGGTCATCCAATTGCACACTCGGCTCTGCAGTGCCTTGAATCTCATGTCTCATGCTTATGTCCTTTCACAGAGCTCTTTGCTCTTCTGGATGAAGTCCAGAAGTTTTTAACTTAAGAGTTTCCATTGATAAAACAGTATTTTAAGATTCCTGTGTTTAAAACTGTCAAAAGGTGTAGCTTCTTGCTAATTGTCTTTAACATATATTTTAGTTAAAATCTTTAGAAATTAAGTGGCTTGCATTTTCAGGCTTACATTGTTAAGAAACCTACACTTGCAGAGGCCTGGTACCATTGTGTGCTAACTGTTGCTTTTAATATCTGGTTAAAGTAGTCTCTTCTCTTTTCAATTAGCACTTACAATAAGGCATGGAAAGATGCCCAAGAAGCTCTCAAAGTCCTACTCCAGAGAGAGAGAGAAGACAAGTCCCTCAAGCCAGAGCAGGACCGTGGGACAGCTTTCAAAACATTAGCCACTTTCTATATCAAATACATGCAAGTCTTCCATAACTTGGAGATGGCCTACGACGAAACTGTTTGCCCACAAAAGCAACTAGTGATTCAAGAAGTGCTAGAGGCCGTGATGGGCCGGATCCTGGAGTTGAAAAATGACATGGTGACGCTGGAGAAGTCAGAATATCATTACTTTGATGATATCCTACAAGATCTAGACCTTCTACCGGTAGGTCTACTTCTATTATGAGCAAATTGAGCACAGGAACTTTGCCTGTATTTTAAGGGCAGTCAAATTTACTGACTGTGAAGTTGTACCAAGTGGCATCCTGGTTGTTCAATAGTTTGCTAGGTGACCAGTAGTTATGGCATCTTTTATATTAAAGATAACGCCTCAGAATATAAGTGATCAACAGTGTGCTTTAGATGTTGGAGCAAGATTTTAAAAGCTGATCTGTGTGATCAGTATGTTGCATTTCTGCTTCTCCATAGCAACACAGACAGGCTCTGGGGATCTTTCTCATAGATGTGTTATGTCCTAACATGAAGTCATATTAGCCTAGTCAGTATTAATGACAACAGATTGACTGCCTGATTTTAGCATGGGATTAGATAGAAGATGGGCAGCTGATAACTCAGCTACCGTCCACTTCAGTCCGCCCTTTACTTCACTGTGAATCAGCTTGGCCTCAGGGCTCTTCCAGAGGTTAAAGATAAAGCTAAAAGGTGTGTAGTCGGGTCTAGTAGCTAGCAGTAAACATTACCAAAGTGATAAATCTGAGACAAGCCTCTTATTGCAAAATAGGGAGGGGCTGGGAGCATATTTAACATCCAAGGGTAAGAACTGCCTGATGCAGAAGCAGCTCCTTGAAGAACAGCCCACTAAACCAGATGAATATGACAGTAAGGTAAAGTCTGGGAGTCGTGCTCTAAAAGCAACACGAAAAATAACTAGCTGTTAATAGATAGTTACTTTTCTCGCAGACAGCTCCACCTATTGTCAAATTTAGGTACTGCTGGTAACAGCTTTTCTAAAGGAAAAAGTAAATTGAGTTGAAGCTTAAATTACCACTGTTTTCCAGACCTCGGTTATAATGTGAAATAAATTGCCTAATATCATTATAGCATTATTTTTAGATTTCAGAACACGTTACTGTTTGCAATTGCGTGTGTAGTTCATTCTGCAAGTTTAGTGTAGTGATTGCCATTAATTTCAGTTAGCTCTTTACCTGCTACATAAATTGTAGCAGAGAACTATTTTAAACTATGAGAAGGCATACTAGAGAGTATAAATACATCTCTGGAGAAACTGATCGTTCAAATCATATTTAGAAATCATTAAATATTGATATTTTCATGATTTCTCGGTAAATCTACCACAGAGAGAAGTTGGCAATAATGAAAAGGAATGCCTGACATCTACAAAAAAAAAAAAAAACAAATTCAAATTCCTGCACCACATCTTAATTTTAAGAAGGCATGACATACCTGCCCAGTACAAAAAAGCACTGGATGTATTTAGGATTTTTTAAAAGAAATAATTATTCCCCACAGTAGATAAGAGCACACATTTAAGTAGGCTTTTTTGTAAAATAATCGCACAGTCTTGGTTCCAAAACAAAATTATTGGCCAGTACTTGACCAATTCTGTTTCTTAAAGAATCTGCTAAGAAGGGATGTCCCGCATCCTTCTTCTCACCAAATTATGACAGGCTAAAATCCAGCATGGTTGTAACTGGGAACACAGCAGAGGTACTATCTCACTTTACAGCTTACGGATGATATTGCAGAACACTTCCTTTACTTTCTGCTATGTCACTCTAAGTCCAAGCTTCCTCTCTCTCCCGTTCTGTGCCTCGCTTTTTTCTGTGGTTGTCTTCCAACACTCAGTCACTTCATTTACAAGTGTAATTTTAAAAGTGTTTGGATACAGAAATCCCGTGGAACAGGGAGTGATTAAAAGGCAGCCAATTTATCTTGAAGGTAAACATCACAAGCCTAGTTTTTCCCCAGTGTTGGCCCCAAAAAGTGATTGCAAAGAGAAGTAGTCTTCCCCGCTTCCCTTGCCCCAGTGTTATGGCTTCTATCTACTCTTTACAGTGAGTAAAAGTCATTCATGCTCCAGAAATGATTGGAATTAAAGCCAGGTTAGAGACCAGAGATACTCACCACCCCTATGCTGACTGACTTGCGCTGCTACCTGACTAAGCACGATAGCCCTCTCATCCTTTGCAGGGATGACCAGACAAACCGCTGGTTTCTTATACTTATAGACAGCCAGGTTTGTAATCCATTCTAGAGCAATTTTCACTCTTATAAGGCAACATAAAATCATTTCCGTTAACAATCACTATTTTGGAAGGTGCAAACAGAGAGCTTGGCTGGACATACAGACAGAAACAGACCTCAGCATTGATAAAATCAAGAGATAAACGCAATCCCACTGGGAAGCTTACTTAGGCTGCCATAATAGGGATGTCCTGGACTGCAGTATGCAACTGGGGGGAGTAGTAGTGCAGTTGGTAAGGGGACAGTTCACAGGGGCTGTTTTCGTTGGCACAGCCTTTCCTGCACATTCTTGCTCTAGAAACTGCAAGGCCTTAAGAGTTCACAAGCAGCATATTTACACCCCGTGCCTGTAGCAGGGGAGGAGTGGTGCTTGTTCCTTACATTCAGCACTTTTCTTCTGCTTTTGCTCACTGTATCTGTCCACACCAGAGGTGTCAGTGAGGCTGCAAAGGACCAAGGCAAAGGTCTTTAACTTTAACTGAGCCAGTTAAAGCAAACCAGTTGCCATAGTTAGCAGCACAGAAAGCACTGATAGTACAACATCAAGTCCTATAACTGTCTTTGTCTCCTCGCCCCGAAGGACCAAGTGCTCACGTATACCTGGAGACAACTGTGATTTGACTGTGCTATTCCAATTTGTAGCATGACAGGGTAACTCTACTGCTTGCCTCCCCCTGTCCCTCAAGGTAAACCATTTGCTTGAGCAGATATTCTAGACATTCCTGAAACAGGGTATTAGGACTATTGCACCAATATGAACTAGACCTATGAAGAGCCCCCCAAAGAAATACACTTGCCAGAAACTATTTTGAAGAATTGTCTCTGGTGTTCAATGCAAAGAACAGGTTATTCCATTCTGCAGCATCTGAACTTGTGGGATACTTTTCCCCTGCCTCTCTGTCTTTTCTTTCATTACTCAACATCAGTGAAGTTCTACAGGAAAAGAATCAGTAGAAATGTGAATCAGTTGCATTCTTTTAATGACGGAAATGAAAATAGACAGCCATTTCTAATCACCATTGATTTTGAGAGGTGAGATATCGTAGATACGACCAGCCTAGAAGTACCTGTAGATGAACAGACTTAACCTGGTTTGGTTCCTGTAATGCTTCAAAAATACAATACAGCTGATTTATTTTTCATGCTGATTAAAAAAGAAAAAAGTGGGATGATCATACAACCAGAGGTATTCAGTTCAGTGGACATCATGTTCAAATTACTGGCAATCCTGCCAAATTGTTCTAATAGTTTCATAATATAATTGAGCCATTATGAAAAGAGAGATTTCTCGGCTGCCATGGTTCAGAAACTGGGTTGATTTATTTGTTGTTGTTGTTGAATTAGGCCTTAAGCAATTGCAAAGTAACAGCCCAGCAGCCACTACAGAGGTCAAATCCCTAACACTCCAAAAATTCAACAATCTCAGTCCAATTTAATTACATTGTAAAGGTGTTCAATTAATAAGTAATGTGATTTTAATGCAGTTCTAAAAAAGCAACCCGTGACTATTTTTTCCCCTAGGAAGACATAGAAATACCTATCCCAAGGTATTTTGTTATTGAAAAGCTGAAAGGCTTGGAGAGAGAGAAATTCCTTGCTCAGATTTTATTTAAAGCTGGATTACAAACACAGGTAAGTGTACTGCATACATATACAATAACTCTTTTTTTCCTCATAGCCAAACATATCTGAGCATATGAGCAACTAAAGTGAAAAGTATTTTGACAGTAGTTAGAAAATAAAAGCCTGTTTACAGATAAGGCACAAATAGAAAGTAACACTGACTTTTTTTTTTTAATGTCTACCAACACCCAGTCACATCTTGAGTCTGAGTAAGACTGAAATTAATTGACTCTGCTGTGCATGAGTGTAACAGAAAGGGCAGTACTTTGGCCAAGTTTAATACGTGCTTTGTTACCTAGCTGACTCTCATCACATAATTAGTCCTACTGAAATCAAATTGAGCTTTAAGTTTCACTGAACCAGGCTTTGAAACAGGCAAAACTCAGAGTTCACATCAGCATAACTATTAGCATTCAGTTGTTTATAACCTCTGAACAATGACTGCAGTCTCTTCTGTACAGCTATAGAGCTGCAGCTGCTAGGAGGGGTAGAAAATTGAGTTTTGGCAGAGCAAAAGTCATTACAGAGAAGTGCGTTTAAGTGCTCCAGTGAAGACTGTTCTGGATTTGATATACTTTTGACCTTTTGAAAATGGCATACTGCCTACAAGCAGTGGTTGCTAACCTTCCGAAATAAACAACTGTGCCTAGATGTCTGGACAACTTAGATTCATAGATGTTATAGCCATGAGAGACAGTTCTGATCAGACCACTTAGTTAAACCGCCGCACTACCCCAGCCATTGAGACCACTTAGTTAAACCGCCGCACTACCCCAGCCATTGAACTCTACACAGCAATTGTGCTGCTGGGGGAATTCTCTTTGCCTGCTGCACACATGGTACTATCAATCCCACGAAGTAACCGAGGGAAGGTTCCCAGGAGACAAAACAGCACCGGTCTGAACGAGGAAGCCTATACAGACAGAGCAGATGCTCTCTGCTAGATTACTCTAATGGGCAGCTACAGTCCTCCCAGCCTCCACAGTAAATCTCTGTGTAAATTCTCTGCACTTTCTAGTGGTCAGATATTAGGTGCTGTGGAGATCCTCTCTTTCAGCAGATTACGTCGTGAAGCCTTTATGTCTTCCCCCAGTTCTGCTCTCATCCCCCCATTCCAGACTGGCATCAGTTACAGACAAGGCTGGCGTGCAGCCAGCTCACCTGGGAACACTGGGCTCTCGGGCTCTGGGCTCTGGCAGGGTCCAGGTCTCCCTTAAGAGGATGCCCCAAGAGAAGTGTAGGACTCAATGAACTTGAATAAAACAATCTCACATGAACACAGTATGAGTCCAGTGCCCTATGCTGCACTTCCAGAACAGTTTGTCTGCTGATTTCCTCCTCAGATATCACCACTAGGATTGCTAGAGGGTTGTCAGCACTTTTACATGCATCACAGCAAGCAATATATACACTCAGGAAGTCCTGACTGCCTGGTAACAGACCGCTGTATTCTTAAGCGTCTGTGGCAGAGCTGTTAGAAGTGCTCTAGTGTACATTAAAAACGGTGTAGTTCGGCAGAGGTGTTTACTTTGCAGATCGTTTGTCCTTCTCTGTATTTCTGCTATAGGAAGCCCTGCTGAAAATGTAGTATAGTGAGCTCTATGCAATATATATAGAAGCATCAAATGTGAACTGTCTCCAATAGAGGGATTCATGTCAGTAAAGGACAATACTTCAGCCTATCCATGGGGAAGATGAGGAGTTAACAAGAATTCTCAGGAGTGAGAAGGGAGAGTCCCTCTCTCCAGCTGCATTGCTCTGATATATTTTTCCCTAAGCCTCTTCTAGCTGCTCTGGGCTGACCAGGTCTGGGCTGGCCCAGAGCAGCCTGTTCTTTCATTCAGTAAGAGAGCTGGGAGCCCAGCAGCACTTCCAGAAACCCATCCCTTCAGAAATTAGAGGGAAAATTAAAGGAACACATTCCGTAGCCTAAGGAATTTTCTTTTTTATTGGACAAAGCCCTGTGGTTCTTCTTGCCTTTTTTCTCAAGTAGATAAAGTTCAGCAGAAAGCATAAGCTGTATAGAGCTGTTCTTGCTTCCCACTCTAGCATCAGGAGGTCCCTGCTGCTCAGGGATGCTGCTCAGAGCTGTAGCATCTGTCTTCTCTCCATCTTTCATCCATCTTTTGCTAGGCCCAGCCCTACCCAACTATAGTCGTGTAGAAAACACATCAACGTGTCAGGTTCCTTTTCTCCTTAACGTCCTCAGAAAAAAAGTCTCTCTCAAGTTAGCAAATTTTCAAGATAGTCCAGGGTAGCACTAAGACAGAAAGCCCTCCTGTTTGTGATAGGGGATGTTTCGTGTTGGAAAGTTTCCACAAAAAGTTCATTGGTCATTTCACTTGCTGACCCAGGTAGACAGTTAACAAAACACAAATCAGGATTTGAAAAAAGTTCTAGACTGTAACTCTAATACTCTGCTTTTTCCATTCACTTTTGGCTGCACTGTTGAAGAAACCTGTCCAGTCCATGGCTTTTGAAGAAGCTATTAAAATGATCCAGGTTGCAGAACGGGCTCGTCAAGACCGCCTTCGAGCAACATGGATGAAGCAAATCTACCTTGAAGAGAAGAGATATAGACGAGCTAAATTTTGGGGCAAGATAGGTCCAAATCCAGATCATGCTGCCACTTGCATTCAAAAGGTGAAATCTATCTCAGAACAGTAGTTCCGCTAGGACTAAGTAATAATGTTTTGTTCAGAAGGACAGCAGTAGACAGAAACACCGCTCATAGGATGAGAAACAGTCTGAAAGGATATCTCTCAGGCTGTTTAGTAAGGTAAAATACATCATTTAAACCATTTAAAGTAATGAGACAGAACCATAGATGTGAGATCAATGGGAACAATCTTGCACTGGCAATGCAGGGCAACTTTATAACTTACATGTTTTTCCATCCTGATTTTTATGACCTCAGTTGATCTTTCTGGCATCCCCTTGAAATCCAGGGCATCTCAAGGAATTCATGCCTTTTACTGTGGTCTCCAGGGAAAAAGTTCATCCCAAATCCTGAAAAAAAAAAAGAAAGGGAGATCAACGCTAAATTCCAAAAAAAGTCCTTACACATAAATAACTATGTGAATATTCAGCCTGGTGAGAACAGCAGTTCAGTCTAAGTCTTTAGTCTAAACACTTTTTCAACCCTGATGGGGTTGTGTTAAGAAGCTAGATATACCAGTGAAGGAACAGGAAACTTCAGAAATTGTTTAAAGCAAAATACAGCAGATGCCAACCTGTTAAAGAGTAATAGATTCAATTGTATATTGTGCCTTTCCTTCCTCTATTTGTTTTTTCCTGTGTCTGCCAAAGTAAAGGAAGCTGTAACCAGACCTATTTATCTCATTAGAGTTTTGTTTACTATTCAGATTTGGCGTGGATTTATCCAGCGCAAGAAAATAGAGAAAATGAGAGAAGAGGAGATGATATTCCTGGGGATGGTGAGTGGTACTACCTAGAGAATATACAATACTACCGTCTGTTTGCTCTTCAGACTTCTGTGATTTAACAGAAAATGAGAAATTAATTTCTAAGATTCTTTGTATTTTTAAAGGGGCCTCTAAGGAATACAGAACTAAACTGAAATAATAGATGGCACAGAAGTAGGACAATTTGTCTTATGCTGCATGCTCTTGTGATATATATACATAGTCCAATGTATACGGCAGATGTGGAAACAGATGGTGTAGAATTTGCCCTGGGTTTTAGGGAATTTGACCCAGACATGACAGAGCAAGGAAATTGTGTTAATCAGTTTGCAACTCATAATGCCAAGATACTTGAGCTGCCTTATTCCTGAAGTAGAAGTAATGTAGCAAAGTCTTCTCCTCCTACCCCTTTAAAAGCCAGGGTGTGGGTATGTCAAGAGTAGTAAGTATGGCAGTAAAACTGCCATATTAATATATTCCTATTTCCATAAGTGCATATGGAAATAAAGAACCAAAACATTCCTCAGAGCATACTGTAAAAGCACAGGGAAGTAAACAGCTCTCCATGGTCAATGAGACTGCATGGGGTACAAGTAGAATGAAAACACCCCTACTTACGAGACAGACAGACAAAAGAATCTTCTCTTCCTCCTCCCACAATCAGAGAAGGTACATCTCCTCCTCCCACCAACCTCTTCCTTCCTAGCAGGAGCCTGAGAAATAGGATAGGCTCTTTACAGATGACGTTTTCCTCCCTCAGCAAAGCATCTTTCCCCATGGCTCTTTTGGTGCCTTCATCAGGCACTACACAATTGTCAAGCCTTGCAGCTCCCTTCAACTCCAGCTACAGTAATGCCTCCCTTTTATGGAGTTCTAGTTAAGCCACTTTCTAGAGCTGCTTTACAGAAGCATTCATCACTGCTGTGTAATAGGTAGCTTTATTCATAACTCTGTGGTCTATAGTTGTTAAATGAGAATTAAATAATCGCATAATTCAGAATTAAAACGTACCTTCTGCTTCTCCTAGGCAGAATTTGAATGATTTTCTTACCCAGAAATGGAATTACGCCTAGCTATGCGATGGGTTTAGGAAAACTAATTGTGCCTACCAGCATACATATAACATGCATGTATCATCATTTAAGAACAACCTTAAAATCTTATCTTTGGAAAAAAAGGAACATGTACACTGACCTAAGTTACATTGAGTTAAATGCAGAAAACACCTTGTGGATTATAACCTTTAATATCTGCTAGGCATTAACAGTAAATGTGGCCAGCATATGTAAACAGAGCTGTAGGTGTTTCCGCTTCTATTTAGGACAAAGAAAATTCCCAGAGATTTTAACCAGTATAGACGGAAAATGCTGAAAGTTGGGATGTACTGAACATAAACTAGAAATTACACCTTTTGCACAGCAGGGGGTCATTTCCTATCAAATCCCATGACAGTTTTGGCAAGTCTTGAAACTAGAGTCATAGGGAGGAAATCTAAGTCTGGCATCACTTATTGAAGGGTTCACAGCCAAGCACTCTTTTCATGGTGGCCGAAGGTAGGAGTAACTGATAACTGGGATGTAAACAGCCATCTACTGTATTTTATGGGGGGGGAAATCTATGTGATCATAGGGACGAGGGGAATTCAAACCAAACACATACGGTCTATTCATTTCCTGACCTCCATTTAGGAGCAAGAGAATTGATGTTTGCAATTCTACTCCCGGACTCATTACTCTTTATCAAGTATCTAATCAAAGGATGTGGGGAAAAACGGATACCTCTAAATAGAAGAAATCTGTTCATCTTTGCAGTGTTTTCATATTCCCCGTTCATGTTTCTCTTGTACTTTTCATGCCGCATTCCCTTCTATGGTCTCCAAAGGAAGTAAGAGGCAAGCAGACATTGGTTCATGCTGATAGATAGGCAGTGAGCTCCAAAGGTCAAGTCCCTTTGATGTATGATCATGTCAGCCCTCTAAAAAATGACCACAGATCTTCATGTGTAAATAAGTTGAATTTGCTTTTCTAATGCTGCACGACTTAGATAAATTAGAAGACCTAGCCATCCATTACTCCAAGTCCATCCCAAAGGACTCCTGACTTAAACTGCAATAAATATAATTTCTCTTGTAATTACAGCTATTTTTAAAATGTGTATATTAGCTTTCATATAAAGAGTGCTTTGCAAAAGAGCTAATCAGTTTGAAGTTCTGAATAATGATTTGGGGGAAAATTCAGTCATGTCCGCCTAAAAGGTATGGAAATATGAGCAACAAAGATAGTCCAGCAATTGTCCAGTCTTTGGCTTAGTTCACTGTGCTCTTCACAGTGTTATTTTCTTTACTGTCTACTTACTGCAGAAAAATTTATGTATGTTTTCTGGAATTTGATTCTATTTCTTCTTTTACTTGATGACAGAGTAGAAGTCTATGTTCCAGAGATTTTTCTTGGCTCAAAAGTAAAGCCTCATTATTATTATTATTTATTAAAGCTTAATTGCAGAAACAGCATGATTCCCTCAGCACATGTTTTTCTAAATCTCCGATAAATCACAATTCGCGATACTGGCTTAATTTGTAAAAAGAAGCCAGCCTCAGTAAGAACGCATATATCTTGATAACTGTATCCTGACCTTTTTCCTGATCTTCCTCGTGTTGCTGCCACAATGCTGTTTACTACCAGTCCCAGCATGAACACCATGACCGATGTTCCAGTCCTAGGTCTTATGTTTAAGCCACACCAGCCGCACTGATGTTGCAAGAAAGCACATTAAGTTGTCTTGAAAACTTGCATGTGCTACCCAAACAAACCTTTGTTTCCTTGCTCTGACTATTTGACAGTTACAGAATAATTTATTTCAGTTTTTAAGCTGGCATGTACTTCCCCATGTCTATTTCTGGCTTATAAATTTTCTTTCATTAAGCAGCAAGTTAAAGGACACTATGATTGTTTCATATTGTGGCAGTGCAAACTGGCTATCAGCCTGGCATAACTGCACATGTGAACTGGTTTATGGTAACTGCTTTGTTTCAGAGTCGTGCAAAAAAGCCCAAGCCCTACTAATGGATCTACACTCAGTTCTTTCACTAACAGACTCTCTGAGCAGGGTAGGTCCTGCAGGAAGTTAAATTTATAATCTCAGAACGCAGGCTTCTGAGGAAAAGAAAAGCTGTTTTAACATAAAACGTTAGGAAAAACCGTCTGCAGTCCAATTAATTTGTGGAAGTGTAGGTGGAGCCTAGGAACAAGGAAGACAAAAAGACAAGACAAAATCCTTCCCAATTTAGGGACTCAGCCTAATGTTGCAGCTTTGAGGCCAGAGTATTCCAAATTCCCTTGCTCATTTTTTTACTTAAGGTGCACAAGTAATCAATCCCTTTGCAGCCATGCGCTCTACATGCTTAAGCAATTTATAGGACTGAGCCCTGGGTACTTTGGATGTGCACTCATATAAGAGTCCTCCTGTCTGACAGGTATATCTATTGATTTAGCTATGCAGCTGCAGTTACGCAGCTTTGACACTGTTTTATACCATGATTTCAGCCCTTGCCCAGAGGGAGTTAGTGACACAACATATGCTGATGTTCAGTTTTCTCCTATAGTATTTCCACTGTTTCTCCTCCTTCCATATCCTTTTCACATGAAAGGATCTATGTGGTCTTAAATAAATAACTGTTCTCTCACTCTTACCTCTTTTAAACATACCCTAATTTAGGCATGTTGTCCTGGGTAATGGTTTTATTTATATCTGAGAAAACAGTCTGCCAAACATTTCTTGTTCTTTGAATTCCTGATAGATATATTTCATTTCTTTCAGTCAGAAAAAATGACTATTTCCCAGAATAGCCTTCTGTGTAAACATTAAAGGCTGTGGCTAAATAAATATTATATGGAATTTAGCAAACTACAAAATCCATAAGTAAGTAAAATATAAAATATTTCTTCAACTCCTGAAAGCAGGCAAACAAGTTCCAGTAGTGGTGCACCCCAGGTTTGTTTTTATCAAGCATAAGTGTAAAACGTCCCTTGTTTTACTTACAACCTAGATGACGTTTCACATGTCAGCACCAAGAGCTTTATGTTATTTCACCATGCATACATACAAATCTAAATAGTAATAACTATTCTGCCCTTTTTTCATTACAATCTTTAAACCTGCTTATTTTCTAAATAGTAAGATGCTGGGAAACAAGAAACCTACTTAAATGTTGGGCTTTCATTAGCTAGTCACACTAACAATTAAATCACTGCCACCCAGATTCCAAAACATACTTCCCATTTTTAGTAGAAGTGGTTTGACAGCAAGCCCAGGTATAATATCTGAAATAAACATAACCAAACTTGTATAAACCTGTATGGTCATAAATAAAAATGTGTTTTTTCTACTTCAAATTTTATCTTTCTTTAATCTTTTTAATAAATGTTGCATGTCAATATTTATTTATGTAATATATAAATGCATAAAACAGCTACTTTCAATATTTTTCTAACAAGGCCTCTTACCACAAATGCTTTGTTTGAATGCATATGACAATTATTTTAATTGGCAAAGCCATTGAAGTGAATCATATAGTAGGGAAGCTTTAATGAATGCAATATATTTTGCTTAGTGGTTCCTTTTTGTGCCTAAATTAGGAATTCAGTTACATAATTGATATGGCTATCAGCATTTGCGTACCATGGCACCTATATGAACAAATACTTCATCAGGCAAGAGAGCTCTTCAAAATATATTCTTCCTGCAGCAAGGCAAAATACATAGAGAAAATAAGAAAGAAAGAATATAGCTAATTTATATGTTAATCTTTTAAAGATAATTTGAATCAAAGGTTAAAGGTCAGTACAATAATAGTCTTGAGCAAAGAAATGGACCGCAGTTGCTTGGATTGTGAATTCCTGTATTATTCTAGTACAGAGTTAGTTATCTGTGTGGTCCCAATGTAAAAAGTGGCGCTTTCACTACTCACAGAAATAAATGACTATTAAAAACACTTATTTTGCTTAGAAAATAAAGTTTTCCAGAGAAGCGAACTATACTACTTTTGAAATTGAGCAACTAAAGCAAAAACCTACACAACTACTATGTCTAAAGATTACAATTTTGGACAATGCTATCTTTAGCAGAACATACACCAAAGACAACCCATAAAACTGTGCCGCCTGTTTCAGCCATGCTGTTTCAGGTCAAAGAAAAGAAGCTATCCTGGATTAAGTACCCAGTAATAAAAGCCGCAGTAAATCTACCTTTCAGGCATAATATGAGTGTTAGCCCTAAAACGTGAAATAAAAAGAAATGTATTTATTTCATTGAAATGAAGACTATCTTTCCTTGTAAGTGTAGTCTTAATGGAACAATTGAAGAGCAGTTAGTTCCACAGCGTGAGGCATCCTATATGTAGAACTGTAGCCTTAAGCGTGTTCAGCCAGGCTGCACACCTCTAAGTGTTTTATAATGAACAATAAAGCAGTCTGTGTTGGAAAGAGCTGTTGAGCTGACTAAGCAGAAAGGCAGACTTTTTAACCTAGGAAAGAGTGATCTATGCAATTGAGTTCCTAAAGTCTAAAAGAGAAAGCATTAAGAGACTTTCATCACATTGACTTACCTGGAATACGTAGGGAATTTCTCCTTCCTTCCACTGATGAGTCTTGCATTTTCATAAAACCTGAGTTCTCTTTAGGGGAGTGGGGGAGAAGAAATAAAGAAGAGAAGATCAAGCAAGCTCGCTCATCAGCATACTTGTGACTGATGAGTTGGAATAAAATTCTCTTTTAGACAAATGTCCATTTTGCCTTATTAATTTAAACAAGGATTTTAAAGACAAAGCCCATCAAACATTAGATAAGCATTTTAAGTTAATGGAGCATGTAGTCCTATTTTCCCACAAACTCAGGAATCTTCATATTATGTCCTATTTTTACAGCAACATCAATTATTAATATGTATACTTTTGCTGACAGAGGACCACACTAAAAATGTGAGTTTCGTTATCCAGTTCTGG
Organism: Struthio camelus; assembly: GCF_040807025.1. Lineage (NCBI taxonomy): Eukaryota > Metazoa > Chordata > Aves > Struthioniformes > Struthionidae > Struthio > Struthio camelus. The sequence goes on along the minus strand of NC_090947.1, from coordinate 4,037,067 downwards.
GTCATTAACTGTGAAAAGCTTGTAAATATAATGGTTTATTCACATGGGAAGCCTTCATTAAGATGCATTATTCTACAACTGATGTGGCAGCATTGCATTATCAAGTTCACTGTCTCCATCTAATGTTTGTAATTTGTTTCTAAATGAGTTGCTGTTTGTAGGGCAAGTTAACAAATTTGAATTTCACATGGCCAAAGAAATTTCTTAAAGATGGAAAAATGCTTCTGCCCCCAAGGAAAAGCTATTTATTAGTGCCTTACTGTAGAATGCCTCCCTTTGATTCAGAAGTAGAAACATTAGAGGCGCTTAGAGAAGTGATGTTAAAAATAAATTGGCTTTTGTCTTCCTTAACGTGCACATTAAGCATAGCTGGCTATAAAAACAGCACTCATCATGTTGTCTCAGTATAACTCTTCGGAGCTCTAGAGCAAGCATGTGGGTGCATGCAAAGTTGGTCTGTAATACCAAGATTCACAGGTTCTGCTGGAGCTGTTTAGAACCTTCCACTCACAGCAGCCATGTGTCTTGGCCCTCTTTCTGCCATTTCTCTGCCTATTTTCTCACGCATCTTCAGATGACCAAAGCCCTTTTTGGCCACATGCTTTCTTCAAAGTTCTGCTCCTAGACAGGAGAACACAAACCCCACCAAGGCTGTTAAATAGACTCCATCTCCCTTACAAGACCTGAGAGGTCCTGAAAGAGGAATTTAAGTTCCTCGGTTTTGCAGATGTGTCCTCACTACTGAGTCAGGCTTTGGAACAGCTTGAACTCAAACTGGTGAGCTTTGTGATGACCTGTATTTTTATGACTAGGACAAGAACCCTCTGGTTAAATGAAAAAGCTTAACATGGTTGCTTTCTCCAATTGCAAAGCAAGAAGATGGAAACACTATTTTCTAATTCAGATTACTCATGCTATTCAAAGCTTTTTTTCTCCTCCCTTTTTTTTTTAAAGGTTTTGTCTCAAGCATTCCACACTTTCCATTGCACAGGTTCCCTTAGGACCGTTTCCTTTCATCAGTTTGAGTCTTTCATTTGACAAAAGATGAAAAGCATTTTCCATGAAAATGCATCACAAACACACAATAAACGGTAGAGGACTGATAGCTAAAACAATTCTACAATTATATCGTTTTTAAACTGCTATCATCTGGACATCCTGTTGTATCTCTTCAAATGGAGAGGCCTTCTGCTGCTGTTTGTAAGTGTCTATTTTTAGGTTATGTGGCTAAATTAACTTCCGCACTCAACTTTTATGTGTTTTATCATCATTCCTTAGCTCAGCTCTATCAACTGATTCCTCTTTGTTATCGTTCACATCCATAAGTACGTCTGGATTTCTTCTTATAGGCCAAGGGAACAATTTTTCAGATCGTCTCGGTGTTACTTATTAGCCCATTTACACTTCAGTTCTTTTCATGTTTCCTCGTGTGTCAGCACCTTTTTCCTGCAGTTAATAACCTAAACTGACTGCCTATCATCTTTTTTCTCTATGGTTCTTCAGTCAGTTTTCATGTCCAGCCAGCTTGAATTTGCTTGGAAAGATCTTGAGAGAGACCCAGTTCAATTCATTTTTGTTGGCGTAACTGCACTGATTTCAAAGTAACAGAATGAAAAGTCAGGCGAGTTGTACCTTCACCTGTACTGTTTTATTTAAAAATCAAATATACATGGTGTGATTTTTCACTGCTGTTCAACACTTCCCTCCTCCTCCCCCAGAACAGAAGGCAGCTTTCAGTTCCTTACATGTGTAAGCCTCCTGGTCTTCACCCAAACATGGAGCATTACGTATGTTCCACATTAGGCTGCCATGAATCCTTCAGGAAGAGCAGAGGTGGTTGTGATAAATGAGTCATTTCATGCTCTCCCTCACCCATCTGAGCTGAAGCGCCTTATTGCCAAAACTTTACGCTATAGGAGGAGCCCTTGTTTGGCCATTGCCTGTTCATTGCGAGGCCAACTTCAAAGGATGTCATTTGTTATTAACGTGCATCTCTGTTACTCATCACAACAGCTTGCTAGCCAGCACTGACTCCCACTCGGATCAAGTGTCTTTTCATACCTACCATGTCATACTCTCTTGTTGGCTTCTTTCCAACACCTACTCTCCTCCCTCTGACCCGAGCTTATCTAGCTTCCTAGGTTTGAGCCAGCTCCACTTTCCCTGCAATAGAAGCAATCAAGCAACAGCATATTTCACATCAGCAACAGCCTTTTCCTCCATGTAAATAAACCCTTTTTCATGAGTAATGACTGTATCTTAATCTAGAAAATACTAATAATAAGAAAGGAATAGGTTTGGAAGTGAAGACAGTCTAATGAGAATACAGTCTTATGAGTGTTCTCCCTTCTCTTTCATCCCTTTCTTCTGTGAGTTATTGAAGGTGCGTTATTGAACTCTTCTTGGTAGAAATAGTACCGGTTTGATTGTTGTTTTTTTTAATCAAACAGTCTTCAGAAATGAAAATGAGAAAAATATGCAGGGGAAGTCAACAGAACTTCTTTCTGCAAGATGGTCTACAAGGTTATATCTGTACTTCAGTCTTAGGCCTTTGACTGCAGCTCATACGCTAATATGAGCAGATTTATTGATAACTGTGTGAAGCTGAGACGGGTAGCTGCACAAATATTTCTTCAGGTCCTTGGCTGGATTTTGCAGACTTGGGCATATTCTGTAGCTCTGTAACTGTCAGCACCTGAGCCAGCCAGTTTAGAGCTACCTGGACTGTGTCCACACCAGCTTTATACCTCTGGACTCGTGTAGACGTAGTCTGTGTTAGTTCACTAAGAGATAAGGATTTCTTACTTCTGGTCTTGCTCATGGGCACAAGTTCTTACAAGTTCAGACATTCCTTACCTTGTCTGGCTTCGATTTTGATGATGAAAGATAGGCTGGTAGCAAATACACAGTGACTGATAGCTAACCATTGTAGGCTCCCTCAGGGGTCACGGGAGATCAGTTCAGAGGAGGAGCTGAGCAGAGGATGAAGGTTCAAGGACAGCTAAATGAGTCTATCCCGTCTGTGCCACCACACTGGCTGTCCTGCTATGTTGCTCCTGTCACACACACTCGCTGCTTTCCTTGCAATAGCTCTGGCACTCCGGTGCCTCCTTGGTTGGCCGATTCACCTCATTGTGCTGGGAGAGAATTAACCTGAGGTAGGGGGAAGAAGGAAAAAAAGATAAAGAGGATTATTTTCCACTTCTCAGAGAGCTGAACTGGTTCACTGCAGGGTCAGCTGAGTGCCAGAGCCTGTGCAAGAAAAGGGAGGGACCACACATCCAGCAGCAGGGTGGAGGCAGAGGTACTGCCCCCTTCCATCGTCAATAAGCTGTTAATTTGATGAGCCATCTCATGAAACCTCACCCTTAACCATTCAGGTTCATCCTCCAGAGGAACCTCTCTTTCTCGGTTGACTGCAGGTGCCCTTCCTCAGCAGGCTGGCCCCGGTAAGCTAGTGATAACATTGGGTCTGTCTCACACTGAGCTGCCTCACACCCAGAGGAGATGGGAGAGGCCTTTTCTGGCCACTAGAAAGCCTTCAGCTTTCAGCACCAATAGCTTTGCTCATGGAAATACTCTTCCATTCTCTTTCGCTTATTCCCAAATTTCTTCCTGGTATCACCTTTCTTCTCATATTGCTGACAGGAACTGCTGAAGAACGTACTTCTAAATAAACCAAGCCTTCCTCCCGCCCTTCCCCGGTGAACATCTAGTTAGAAAATCCAGTAGGTTGTCCTCTATGCTGTAACACAGAATCTGTTCACAGACTTGACAGTGATAATACATGCAGACAGAAAAATCACGTTGACCCTGGCTGGCTCATCTACTTCATAGCAGCACTGGTACCAGTACCTCTAGACAATAGTATTCTGATGGGAACTTCTAAGAAAAGCAGTCTCTCGAGCATTACTGTAGTGAAGCAGATAGGTGAGTGTGAAAGTGCCTAAGGGAAGTGGACTTTGTGTCTAGAGCATGAACTGGAAAGCAGGCCTCACAGGTTCTCCTCTAGTTCGCAAGCAAAGGAGCATTGAGAAAGTAGCATCGCATGTACTAGAAATGGCTGTCCTGAGTTTCCTTTGACATTAAGAAAGGGGCCACTGGGAATTTAAGGTGAAATACAAGTAAATAGTTGTTAATAGCAGTCATGCCATACTTGAAAATAGTTGCTGTTGAAGATTGGAAGTGCTTAACTTCTGTGGAAACTGAGAAAGGAGTGAAGGCAACATCTTAGGGTGATATACCCAGGAACGGAGCATGTAGAACTGCCTCTCAAAAGCACGCTGCTCTCCTCATTTCCTTCTGAATAGTTTCTCACCGGTGGCCTTGACCAATTCCTTTTCCATGGTGCGAGTCACAGTGCAGATGCAGGGAAGGCAGTGAATTGCTTTCCTGAATGGGGCCTCTGCGCTTACTTTGGACAGCGTGCAAACCCACGGTGTATATTTTGAAACTAAATTTGCTTGGCACTTGTTAGTGATTTTTGGAACCTGGTCCAAGCTTGGAAAAACACCGAATAGCAGATCTTAAATATAAGCTAGGCAAACTTTCTGATAGAAGCTTTTTTGCCTTTGCAGGGGTCCTTTAGAATTCTCACTTGGAGCACACTAGAAAATACATCACCAGAGCAAAGAGAATTTCAGCTCTAAATTCGTCTATGTGCTAGCGTAGAGACAGTTTCTATAGATTCTGATGGTGGAAGAACAGAGCAGGAAGGCCCAGTTTACTTCAACTCAAACTAGCAAAGTCCTGGGCTTTTCTTCACATGTGCTGCCACCTATATGTGAGATGGTCACTAACTTTGAAGAGTAAAACACATTGCATTACATAACTGGATTATCCTCTCTTCCATTCATTCTTCTGCTAATTGATTCTTGTGTTCAACATACTTAACACATTGTACAATAGTGTATTTTCCACATATATGGAAAATATATTTTTTCTAGAATTGCAAAATTAGTCAGAGCTAATTTACAAATTAATTTTTAAAATATGTTTTCTTCCTTACAAGTTAGGAATACTGTATAAAACAGTGGGAACATCTTAATTTTATCAGTCATTGTAATCAAGAAAATACAAAGTTTCAGACCACCAGTACAGATAATATTTTTCATGCTTCTGTATTTGCATACCAGAAAGACTTTCGTTTTCACCTGTCTTAACATACACATGTAAAATCAATGGGGAAGCAGAATTCATTATTGTAGGGCTTTAAACTGGCTTGTAGAACCTTCTTGCCAAGGTTATCAAATCATGGGAAACTTGGGCAGCTATAATTTTTATTACAGTGTTTGAGGGCTTATTTATTCTTTCATATATATATAAATATTTATATATTTTGTTCCTCAAGGGAAGCTGATTTCCGAAAGGAATATGACCAGCTGCAACAAAATACCAGGAAACCACTGACCAAACAGTGCATATAAAAAATTAAGTGAACAAATTAAAAACAATACTGCCTAATTAAAAAGTACCAATGGGAAGTCCAAACATTTGAAAATTCAATTAAAAATCTCTGGCACCCTTCTGACATGGATAAAGTTGGCATTTGCAGAACAGCAGCTTTCTCACCTGTCTCATTGAGATCCCAGGATCCCACGCTGGAAGGGTTGTTTTTGTACATTGCAATGTTGTTAATTAATGCTGAAACGCTAACAATAGACTATTGTGTGCGTCCAGGCGCTTTTTATGAGCACAGGGTTTTTTCTTGGCTTCCCACAAATAAAATAAGGTTTAAGCTCAGATTCACTGTCAAGCTGGCATTCCAGGCTCTATTAATTTTCTGTCATTCAGACCTGTTGTTGTGAACTGTGTTCTCCCCTTGTCATTTTCAGTGCCCACCTCCTCACTTCCAGACAACAAGTACTTCGCTGATACATGCCAGGAAAGTGAACACCCTGCAAGGTGAGGTCCAGCAGAGACAGGAGGAGGAGTATCAGAAAGCCTTGGTAAATATCAAAGATAGGCTGAAAGAAATGGAGGGGTGCCACATCAAAGAAACTCTCCAGTATCAGATCCGCCAGTGTTTCATCGAGAGCCGGTAAGAAGAGATAAACACCTGCCCCTTAAAGAATCCATTTGCCCCAGAGTGCCTATTTTGCAATTCTTACAAAAGCCAAAGGCTCACATCTATAGTTGTCTCAGGAAGTTTACTTTAGCTGAAGAAGTTTGAGACTGGTAACTTTAACCCAGCAATACTGTAAAGCCACATACTAAGCCATATAGACTGGTTGCCTGATAGGGGTCATTTTTCCGGAATCTAGCCCGTGCAATAGGTTAGTATGTAAAATTAAATTGAGAAGCAGGGTCCCAGGATTCACCAGCCAAGGTTCAGCTGCTCTGGATGAGATCACTTTTGTGTGATCACAATGTTTTTATGTATTGAGCTGATAGGTGATGTTGCAGGCCTCACATTTGCCTTGTGGACCTGTGTCATGTCCATTAATCATTCAGCTGTTTTTTCAGGATGGTAGACCTGCCTTTGAGGGTGCAGTTTCCAGTTAGAAACACAATTGCATTCTGATAAAATCCTGCTCTTAAAAGGATCCTTGTTCTCATTTATTCCTTGACCACTTTAATCAGATTTTGGTGGCTATACAATAGCAATTGTGCATGTAAAAAACAAAAAACAAACCCCATAAAAATAGCACACTGATGGGTTCTCTTCTTTCTTGTAATTTTGCCTCTTATCTAAATTTGAGACCCTAATATATTTTTACCACATCTAGCTCTCCTTCAAAAAGAATTCCTGGGTCTGCAAAACCTCAGTTATTACAAAGCACTTCCTCAGTCCCTAAATTAACCCTGTTCTCAGGTAACAGGTCCAGCCTGCCCAGTTCTTGAGCTGCCATTTCCTGCCTCTTTCCACAACTCCCAGTGTGTTCAGAGGTACAGAAAGATCTTATTTCCTGTGCTGAATATTACTAGTCTAATAGTAATTCTCTAATGTAGGATAATCATGTCCTATTAGCTTGACTCTAGAGCATGCGGAGAACTAGCTGAAACATCATGTGAACCGAGAGCGACATTTCTTTAGTAGAGAAAAAGCAATGTCCCAGGGGATAAGGCTGAGCCATAAACCTCCTTAGAAAGGATAGTTATGAGGTAGTAAGTCAAACCCATCCCATCAAGGCACGAACAGCAGAGCAAACCAGAGAGCCCAGTCAATCCAAATGATCATTTGGAGGACGCTGAAACCAACGTTCAATCAAGGCAGGCAAAGAGGAATGGCTAAATGGGCTGATCATCAGAACCCTTGCTACCTAATTTATAAGCGAGCTCTATCTCATAGAAGCTGGTCAGTATGAACTACTCTGAAGACATAAGGGGGGGGGGGGGTATAACGGCTTAGGCCTTCTTATACAGTAGTCTTCACAAGTGAAAGGGGACCCCATTGTTAAATTTAGGTCCCAGGGGTGCCCACAGGCCCAACTTTAGGTGAGACTTCTATTTTGCAGAACTGTAGACAGACATAGTCAGCATCCCAGTATATAAATACACAGTTAAACTTAAGTTATAAGGAGTTCTTTAAGTGCCCTCTAAGTTACCTGATGGCAGAGACACAGTGACAGGCAACTACAGGCCCTAACTTCCTATTCCTGACTTGCTGCAGCTAAAGCAGTGTGTGCGATTATACTATTTGTTACTCCCTTCTTCTAAATTAACAGTCCCTCCTCATTTCTAAAAATCAGTAAGGCACCTTTCAGCCAAGACTAGACAGCTCTCATTGATAAAAGCCATTCTAGTGATTTAGCAGCGTGATAGATGAAATCCGGCCCCCAGTGAAGTCAGTGGGCAAGCTGCCATCAGCTGCAGCAAAGCCTGGACATTACCCAATACTTTAGTTCATTTGTACCTGGCTGAGTGATGCATGGGTTTTTAGGACTGAGACAAGCCAGGGGAAGCTGCCTGCCATCTTGCTCTTCATGGGAGGCCTCCATTTAACTGACCAAAAGACCTTTCCCCACAGACACATTCACTTGCATCCAAAAGAGGTAAAAGAAAAATCAGCGAATTTCTACACATGGGAAGCATGTGTGTCACACAGAGCCAAGCTTTCGGCATGGTGCATGCCAAAGACGCTCCAGAATGCTAGCCGGAGTTGCGCCCCAGTCCCTGCCTGGCTTGCTGAACAGTGGCCCAAGTCTGAAGTGTCAAGATTCACATTAATTATTACCTGCCAGGGTATACTTTGGCTCTCCATTAAGTCTGTCTGCAAGATCAACATCTAAATGCAGCTTATAAATTATTCTTTAACTAGACTTTTTGACAAGCGTTTACCATTTTCCATAGTCTATTAAATAAACAGATAGCTAAAAGGGAACAAAGATCCTTTTCAATGAATTTTGCTGTATACACTAAAAAAATAAATGCAAACTTATGCTTCCCTTCCACACTTTATCCTTCAAATGGAAAAGGATGTGATCAGAAATACAATTAGCAGGTGTTGTCTTTCAGCATAGCTGCTATCAGGTTACAAAAACAATGAGCACATATTAAATTTCTCCACTTGTAAGAAGCAGGACTGCTATAAATATTTACCACTTTCTCTGCAGAGGAGAACAGGCATAGCTTCAGTGATTTCAGAATCTTAAGACAACTTCTTAGGAAGATGGAAGTTCTGAAAAAGCAAAACAAAGCAAAACCCAAAGGAACAGATTAAATGAAAAAGTTCCAGTTGCTTATAGCAGTCCCACTGCAGAGAACACAAAATGTTTTTAATATAAACGCTCTGTATTTCGTAACTCTACTGTCCACCGTTCTGTTCATCTGTACTGACTTTTGCAAAGCTGTTCTTATTTGGCTGGCAGATTATTTACATAAAGCTTTCCAGATTCTGTTTTGTCTGGTCCCCGTGTAACACACTAGAAAAGATTTTTTTGAAAGCTTGAAAGAGTTTTTTTTTAAAAAAAAGCACCATGCAGTATACCTACAGGCCTCCCTTTTGTCAAGGGAGCCATGTGATTTGTAGAACAGGAATACAAATGCTCAAAAATTAACAGTTACTGTAATTACATACCTCTGAGTTAGTCTTGATTTCAGTCACAACTCCCACAGATTCCACCCATTTCATTGATATCAGAGTTTTATAATAAAATACAGCAATTGCATAGTTGGGGTTCTAGTTACTATTTTCCAGTACTATTCCAGACCAGAGACATTTTTCTCTAATTTCACATATAGGGTTTTGCACTGCATATGCAAAACCTGTCATCTTTCTCTTCTCTGCCCTTTACCCACCGAGAAGTACATACCAACAGTCCCCAAATTACAAACCTTGCTTAGATTCATGCCTAAACAGGAGGGGGGGAAAAAAGTGTGTAGGTGGGAGCATCCATTATTACATAGAACAATATAGTACTATCTTTGCGTAAGAAAAGTCCTTTCGTACAGAAATCAATACAAAGAATCAGAAATCAAGATGAGGTTTTTTTTACTACAGATAGCCTCCAGAGTCACAGGGGAGAGCCTAATGCACAGGCTTTGCTGTAATGTATCTTATACCCTCTAGCTGTAACAAATTATGCTCTGAATTTCTTGGAGGATTTATATGCCTCTACTCAGTGCTCTGGGGAGCATTTCATCAGTGGCATTGCTGACCTAATAACAGGGGATCTAAGTAATAGCAACTTTTATGTACGTTGTACGTTATTCCCATAGATTTGGGGATTGGTTTTCTGGAAGGAGGAGGAGGCAAGGGGTAAATGTGCTTTCATAATAGGTTTACACTTTACTGATTAGCTTTGAACGATCTTCTTGCTCTGCCTGCTGACTTGAGTACTGTCAGAAAAAGAATCAGCCAAGCTTCATGGTGAGTGAATGAGACTCCTTCTGAAGCAGGGGGTTCCTGTGCTTTATTTATTCATTTTGAACATTCCTGACAGCCAGCCCAGACTTTGATGAGAGGAAAGGAGAAAGAAATAGGAAGTGATCGTGTTATATTTTCCCTTTTCACAAGATTGTTTTGTTGAGCTGAGTTTACTGCCAATAGGCTTGTTCATGGGACTCCCTAGGTAGTGGGGGGGGGGGGGGGAGATGAAGAAGCAAGAGGAAGATGAATGGAGAAAGAGGTTTTGCACTGAAACCTCCACAGAATAGGGAAAGCATTCATTTGTGTCAGGCACTGCCTGTATTGCATTTCACACTCTGTACACACTGCTCTTTATGAAGTTTATATTAACATATGTGAAAGTTGCCAAGCAATCCATCAGCAACTGAAGTCTTGCCAACAGGACAGAGATAGATTACACCTCGGCAACGCCAAGCAGCGACACTCCTGCCTCACCCCATACTATCAGCTCTGATTTGGAGGAGCTGTTGCTGCAGGTCCATCCGGACTTGTGTTCTTTTTTCAGTCCTGTCTGGCTTGTTGTACATGCCCTCAGTCTGCCAGAAGCGCTTTCAAAGTAACCCAGGAGTATGGAATGCGCTCTCTATGCAATATGGCAACAGTTCACAAAGCAGCTGATAGTAAAAGTGCTTGATAACCAGGTTTTAGCGCAGTAAACCCACAATGAAAAGCAGTTCTCAAAGAGCAAGCTCCATAGGACACAACCAAAGAGAGACAATGCCAGCTCCTTAATCATAGTCCTTTCTGGACGATGCCCCAGAGCTCTTGAACATGCATTTCCTCCTACCCTGGTGCCGCTGCAAGGGCATTTCTCTTGTAGGAACCTACTGTAGAGTACCTCTCCGCTAGCTGGTATTTTATATTCAGCACAGACAGGAGTTGCTTCCTACAGGGGCCACTTACAGGTGGGTGATGAACCGCTCTTTTACCTAATCTATATTGTCAGTATGCGTTTCCCCTGTCATCATTAAAGGATTGTCATGCATTTGCAAGCCACTTGTATGCAACATTCCACTCGGGATCAAAAACTACCAGCTGGATAGAGAAGCAGCTGTGACCTCAAAGTCATACACTCTTTACTCTTTTACTTTGGTGCAATTTACCTCTAGAGGAAGGAAATCAGGATATTCTGCATTTAGGGATAAATAAGGGGCTTTTCTGGCAGTTCCACCATATGAGGAAGAGCTGAGCTAAATTAGGAAGAGGGTTATATCTGCAACAGTTTTCTCCTGTCCTTTTCTGTTCTTTGGTGTTCAGTACATCCTCTCCCATCCACTTTGTGCACTGAAACCTATACAAACCAAATTCTTTAGGGAATATCACAAAATAGGTAGAGACATCTTAGCCTCCTCTAGATCTCTGCAGCCAGTCTGGGTTGCGTATCTTTTCTGAATCATCTCACTTTGCTCAGGAGAGTGAAGACAAGCTCTGAGTTGTGGAAATGAAGCACTAAAAGAGGATGGGCACAGGCTTGCAGTCCTCTTCTACATAGATACTTTTAATGTGTACTTTTGCAGGAAGACAAAGAACCAGTAAGCGGGCATATTTGCTGAATACTAGCTGATATGAAAGCTTTAACATTGTTCTTTCATCAAGCCTGCAGTTAACAGGAAAGCAAGCTCAGGAAAAGCTAATAAGCGTACTCAGAAATAAGAAAGCTAAAAACCGTTTCCAGGAAGGAGCTATTCTTGTTCGTCTCTAAATCAACATCAAGTGATGCAGAATTGTTGGCATATTCCATGTTGGGACAGGACCTGTCTTTTACAAAGACTCCAAGAAAGGGACAAGAAGAGATGAAGTCTATTTTCTGTTTCAACAGTTTAACCTCTGTTTTCAGATAGAGGCAAGTAACAGCTTCAGATTTTGCAAAGGCAGCAATCGCTACATCGTAATAGTTAGTACTAGCACAAAATGTTCTCTGCCTGCCTCTCTCCAATGCCAAAAGGCCGTGCAGCAGGAACAGCTTACATTTAGCATTGATCTTCCTGGACATGGCTCAGCCTGCACCCAAATGTTTAACTGTACCTCATGCAGGCATTCAAAGCTAGTCTTAAAATCCAACAGGATCAACACAACCATGACAGCGCATAGCTCCAGCAGCAAAATCTGCCCAGGACCTTACATAAATGTTCTGGCAGCTAGTCCATGCTGAGCTCCTTGCTGCAAGCAGCTACCCACCACTGTTTGAATCCAAGCTGGCTAGTTCAGAGTACATCTGTGGGAACTAAAATCCTGCCTTTGGGCTCCAGGGTAAGACAACCTCTAAGAGTGATTAATTAACATAATTAGGAGCTGTAAACATTAATGGATAATATTCAGGCCTTTCCTAACACATTCTTAAAGCTTCCACTGAGTAGTTATCTCTTGACTAATTTTGGCAGACATCTTTAGGGCTAGAGGGAGCAAGAGAAAGGAATGCAAATGCATCACTGGCTCACCAGAGGAGTAGCCAGAACAAATAGCCCACCGGGTTTCTTTGAACAGAGGGAAAATAAGTTATCATAAACAAGAAGAATACTTGTGCATTGGGGTGCCGTGGAGAGCTGAGGATTAAATAGCAAGATATTCTCAGGAACAAGGTGTTGAAGGAGCCAGAACTATAGCCCACTATTCTACAAAATGTTTTCTCATCATTTGCCATCAACTATCTAGATTTGACAGCTATTAAAAAAAAAACCCTTCAGTCCTTTCTTCTTGCTTGTGGGAACACCTCTAACCGCATTGTCCTCTTTTAAAAGTGTGAGCCCCTGTAATTCCAAAGGAGGGACAACTTTTATTAAGTCCATCTGCAGTTAATCTACTTTATTGGGTATCCATGGATTTACAGGAGGCAGGGGACACCTCTGGAAGCTTCTGTGCAGTGGCAGAAGTTGCCTACTTCAGTGCACACTAAAAATTTATGAGTGTGCTGACATTAATGGAGGCGGCTTGATGGCTTTTGGGGGGATCAGCCGGAAGCCCCAGATCTATACATTTTTCATACTTGGTGAAACACAGATAAATCTTGGTGGCATGTGTCTGAAACAGTAAGACCAGTTGAACCCTAGTGTCAGGTCCCCAGAGAGGCATTGCTATCAATGGTTCTGCTTTCTAAATCATCTCCAACTCTGAAGTATGTTGCTTTCCCATTTTTGTAAGACTTTCTTCAATTTATCAATTTAATCATTTTTACACAATGATTAAAAACATATGCAAAGGACTTAATTTCTTATTTTAAGTGAACTATCAAAAGTTGAAACGATCAAAGGCTAAAAAGATTAAACTATCTTAGGTGCAAAACAACATTTCCAGGAGTTTTCAACATAACAGATCATCCTCATGAACTATGATTTAGTCACCAAATGAGCCAACACTGTGTATAAATACATCCACACTAGCTTGTGGAAGGTTTCAGACATGCACTTCTAAACTTATATGCATCAGCTTTCCGAACTGTACTCTTCCCTTCTAGGTAGACTTTCAGATATGTTAAGTCACAAGAGCCATTGGTGATAAGTGATCTTCACTGAGCGACCTCTGCTTTCCCTGATAGTTTGCTTGGTGACTTCCTGTTCTTGAAAACGGGGTCAGACCCTGATATTATCTAACACAAGGAAGTCCTTATTCTAAGCAAATCCCCACTGACTTCTATAGAAGGGTTCATGAGCAAGTTGATCAAAATCATGGCCGTTTCAAGGGCATTACAGACAAAAGCACATCCTCTTGCTCCCCAGGGACGTAGGTCACCACGAGTGCAAGACAGAGAAAGTCGTATCAGCGCCACAGAAAGCTCAACACCTTGCAGGAGTGCTCAAAACAAACATCTGCAGGCACATGTTTGTCTTTTCATCAGGCATGATTTGCATTGCACACCTCTTGCAATGCATGCATATAAGTTACTGACTAGTGGCATTAAAAGCTCATTCAGATTTGAAGTCACACATTAGCAAAGCCATAATGAGCATAGCTCTTCTTCAGACCAGTCTCTACTCCACTTTTCTTCTCAGCCTATCTGTTCCTAAACTACTTTGCCCAGAAAGACTAAAATATTTTCCCCACCTCATTTCACAGTCCCAGTTTTTATCTCTGCAGTTTTCACCTGTGAAGCTCTTAACTACGCCAGTGAGTATAGACTTAGTGGTACATTAGAGCAGGCACTGATAGATGAGAGAGAAAGCAGGCATTGCAACACATTGCTTTCCCCAGTGTTGCCTATGATTTGGCTTTCTAGATCCCATTTTTGGGTGCATGATTCTTCCAGATACTTCACAGGGGACCATAGCCTCCCAATTACAGGCCAGGTTTCAGCAGAGGGCCTAAAAGTTGGGCAGTGCAGTGCTGGCATGGATTCCCTTCATAGAGGGAATGTGTAGTTCTGCACATTCAAAAAGGATATCTCTTTTATTCTTGCTTTCTCATTCCTAAGAGCTTAACATAGTTAACACAGGAGTAAAATAGATGCAGTCAGTAGGGCCAAAGCAGTAACTCTCAGCACACAGATTCTGTGTTACTGCTGCTGTTGGGCAAGGAAAAATTAGAGGCTTTAAAGCACAGACTTAGCACAAGATAAGGTTGCTCTTTGTCCTATCGTCCTAGTCGCTTTTAGCACTATTATTACAGGCGTACCCATCTTTAGCACTGTTATGTAGGACGAATTCCTGGCTTCATTTGCTTTCTGCTTTTCTATTTGTAGAATCAGATATTCCAGTAGCAACACTGACCATTAAAGCAAGTTTAGGGTCATTCCTTCTTCTACGTTACCCAGAAGGCTGAAAGCGACTCACACATACCCTGGAGTCTGTTGACCATGAGCCTAAACCTCCTGCTTAGCATTAAAGCTCCTAAAAAAAAAAGTTTGCTCCTTTATATGGCTAAAAACCTGGAATCTGCTAAAGCAAATAGCATTGCTCTGAGTTTGCCCCATTTGCAACTTATTAATTATTTTTCTAAAGTAGGCATATCTATCTACAGTAATGCTTAGGATTAGAAGTTAAAAATGCTAGACATTACTGACATAGTGCAACAGATCCCCCACTGACATTCTCAAGGACACATCCGAAACATTAGATTTATTTGTTGTCATAGATACTTATGCAGAGCCAAACACCAGTAAGATTCAGAGCCTCACACTTGCCAGCAGCTTATTATAATACAGCTCTACATGTTTTAAAGTCTGAATTGGGCTTTTTCTGGGAAATGCTGCAGTAGTGGCCTGTTCAATGGATGCATCAGGTCACCACTCTGCCACACTGCATTTTTTTTAATCCTTTTTTCAAGCAGAGACCCAAGACAGCAGACAGGATTTCTGAATGCAGGAGCAGGCAAATGGGGTGTTCAACACCGATATCTGGGGCCGAATTTCACCTCAGACTTCATTTCTGCTCCAGTAATCCAAGTCAATGCCTACTATGCTTGGCCTAGAAGGCTCTGCTCTACCATCTGATCTACTCCTGTGCTCTTTTGGGGCCCTAAAGGGGCTTTGACCATAGTGTAGTCCTAACAAATGAGAAAAAGAAGGGAAAGAAAACTCAAAGGGAAGGAGGGAACCTAGCCCAGCAAGTTTTCCCACTTCACTCTGTGAGAGTAAGAGGTATCTTCTCTAGCAAGTTAGCATGAGAGCAGGTAGAGGAATCAGTTTTCCCTCTTCTCCCTATCCCATGGCAGAGGGAAAAAGAGGGAATGAAAGTATGCTGGGACACAGGAACAAGGACCAGGCAGAGAAAAAAGAATCAGGAGCCCCATTGGTGCCTGGGTGACAGGGCAGAGAGGCACCAAGGAGCCAGTGGCTGACAGAGGAGAGGTATTTAAGAGTGATTCTGGGAAGAGAAGAACTAAGACAGCTTACAAGTAGGGAGAATAAAAGTGAACAGAGAGCACTGAACAGTGGTTTCCAAACTACAGCCCTTGCTCCACAGAACGATCTCTTTGGAGAAGCAAGCAGAGGCAGAGAGAAATAAATTTTCACACTTAGCTCTGCAGAGTGCGAAGAAGAAAGGAGGCAAGCGGGGAAAAAAAATGTGACATGGTCTGATACAAGAATCGGCACAAAGGGCTAGCAGAAACAGTCACAAGGAACTAGAGAGGCAGAATCAGAAAAGGAAGGATGAAAGAAGCATCTATGTGACAAAACATAAGTCAGTTTGAAAAATAGACAGTTAGAACCAAAGACCGATGGAAAATGTGAAACACCCAATGTAAAGACAGAAGAGTAGCCCCCAAATGCATATCTCAGCAAGCAGGCTTGGATAGAAATATATTTAAAACAAGACTTGATTGACTACAGCTTAGAGATCGGGTTTGACTATGGAGAGGATAAAGGCATCTAAGATCTGATTGGGAACATAGCTATGAATGACAGGCCTGTTATTCTTTCTTGCACAAGAAGAGGGATATGTTTAGTTTTGAAATACAGTTGTTTCACTGTTTTCACTGACAGAGGGCTTTTGGAAGTTTACACACTGGGGAGCATAGCAGCAGAGTGTCGATGGGAAATACAACTGATTGAGGGCATTGTGGTTTCAGTATGCCAACATGTTTATTTAAAAAGTTGTTGCCAAGTTACCAAAGCGCTGAACTTCAAGTGAATTCCACGCTCAGGAGACTTGCATCATCTAGCACAGAAAATCTACGGTTCTGCTGGAAATCAGTGTAACATCTACCACACTGCTGAGAGAGCTTCCACTTTAGTCTCATTTCTACTTGCCCTTCCTTGTCTGTACCTTGGATAAGACACCCTATCTCTTTTTCAAGGCAAATATCAAAATACACAGCTAGACTCAAACTCAACTGCCATAAGATACCACTAAGATTGAGAGCTCAGCTTCAGTAAAAGTCAGTAGGTACTTAGGTGGTTAATAAAATACCCAGAGGCATTTAAAAAGAGTAAGAAAGAGCTTCTGCCCTACAATTTGGGGCATAAGCCAAATTCCAGCAGAGTTAAGCAGAAATGGTGGGAAGGTGAAAGGGGAAAGGACACAGGAGGCAGAAGCAGTTTGTCCCATGAGCCTCTGGCTCTCTGTTGTGAAATAACTGGTATAGGGTCCAGGTGAGAGCGATGCACTGACTGCAGTCCCAGGGTTGGTAAGCACATCAAGGGCACATGCGACAAGACATCTTTTCTCCTTTGAGCAGATGGTTTCCCTTGAGAGCACCCAAATTCCCCTTTGCTGCATGGTTTGGCAAGCATTTAGGTAAACTCTGCCCAGTATGAGGTTAGTATTAACTTTGGCCCTCCCAAATCCCATACTCAGATTGAATCTCAACTTAACGCTGAAAGAGTTTGAAGATAGTATTTCTATGGGTGGAACAAAGACTTGCCTGAAACCTGAGTCTCATCTACTCCTTCCAGAATCAATATGTTTCAATTTTACTGAAAATTTCAGTGTGGGGGAAGATTAGTCAGACTCCATCAAGCAGGTTGTTTTTATTATCCAGGTCAGAGTCCATGGCTTCTAAGCCATGCTGCATTTCAGGCCTGCGCAGATGCAACAGAAAATTATTTGTAGTAATTTACCTTAAACACACCCTGCTATTAGCATTCACAAACTAGCATTGTGCCATGTCAAGCATCCTTAGGACTTAGGCAACTGCACTATTAAGAGTTACCATCCCCGGGCTGAATGAGGGAGACTTAACAATGCATGTAAGAGGGTTGCCAGATCTTGCTAGGTTCTGCTTATACAAAATATGGTATCAGCATAGTCCCATTTACTAATATACCAAACAATACGTAATGGATTGTTTCACTTGGGCAAAGAGCAAACAAACACAGATACCCAGCATCAGTACTTACTGGGATATTTGTGTAATATCAGGAAAATGCATCACCCCTAGCTAAAACCTGTTCACAAACTCCCCCTCTCCTTTTAGTCTCTCACTGATGCAGTAATCCTTTGGTGGCTTATTTTCTATTCCCCATCACTGGCTCATTCCTGCAGATTTTTCTGGAAAGTGTATAATCCAGCAACTAATTGTAAAGGTATTGGTTTAAAGTGGGGTTGTAAGATACAGGCTGCAGTGTGTGTAGCTGCAGGAGTCCTTAAAGTATTCCAAGTCAAAATACAATTGCTCGGAGGGAGCAAATTCCAGAGCCGGAACTCTGCCATCTTTCATATTGCATACATGTGCTTCCCATCATTGGCTCTGCTCCGATGGCTGCTGCGGAGGGGGTAAGCCTATGCCCAAAATATCACTTAACCCTCTCCTGGGAAATCACACATAATGCACAGGTTTAGGCCTCATGTATTGCAAGGTTTGCAGTTGTGGGAGGCCTGGGAACTAGTGGGAGCACAGGTGGGAGAGGCTCGTTGTAGACTCTCCCACATGCACGCCTGTATTTGTTCTCTTTCCTTCTCCTCCTGTTCACTTTCCTTCTCTTTCCTCTTCCTTCCTCTCTTGCCTTTACGTTTTTCTCCCAGGGTAGCTCTGCTTTCCTATAATAAGGGCATTCCAAAGAACTGATCCACTGTATAGGCCTGTAAAGCAATACATTTAGGTCTCCAGTGTTTAAAAAAAAACAAAAAACAACAAAAAAAAAAGAAACAAACTCTCCCCAGTTAGCAAGCCAGTAAACCTCTTTTTCAAGTCTCAACTTCCCTCTCAGATTGCACTTCCTACCCTAATCGACCAGTTACACCACTTTGGCAGAAGGAACTTACTGATGCTTGGGCACTCTGCTTCCGCGTAACAACGGACAGCAGATCCAGTTCCGAATTACCAAAGGACATCCCTATGGATGTCCCTAGGCCTCCAGCCAGGTGTCTTTCCTCTTCTTGCCACGTTGCCAGCAACTCTCTGCTGCAGCTACCCCATGTACACAGAAGTTTAAAAGACATACTGTTGAACCATAATATAAGCAAATAATAATGAAAAAGCTCCAGTTCATGCTTAGAATTGACTAAATTTGACTGCATTCCAATGTGAGCAGCACAGAAGACAGAAGCATTCAGTCATTAGTACAATTTAGAGAAGCCATACCAAAGACCTGCAAAAGGCATGAGTTTCTTTACCTGTCTTTAAGACTGTCTGCATTATCAGCCAAGTTGAAGGAGAATATGCCATATATGCCAGAGGGATGCACCAAACAGGTACCGAAAAGAAAAAAAAAAGCATCCCATTTTTCTTTTGCAAAGTTAAAAGGTGAGGGCTAATGAACTTGGCATCTCAAGGCACTGCAGTGTGTTTCTTGGACTGAAAAGAGGTCCGAGTTTTTCCATTAACACTGGTGATAAAAGGATGCCTTTAATACCAGCCTGAGACTAGCTTCTAACTGAGCTCACCTGGAATGTTTTATCTTATCTTTATTCACTTTTAAAAATTGCTAAAAACAAAGCAGAGATTCTGAATGTTTTTTGTTGCTACTGAGTTAACTATTTGGTTATTAGTGCTGACCAGGAGTCTTTAAGCCTCTTGAACTTTTTATGCAGATTCTCTGCAAAACTCTTAAGTATCAGGCTCAGGTCTTTCCCATTTTTACACTCTGTGTATACCTATAGTGTTTTATTCAAATAAGGCTGCACAAGCCGATTGGAGTGAACACTGAAAAAAATCAAGCACTGTGACTGCGTTCATATGCATGAAATTGCTTTAGATTTATGATTAAATAGGTCATTTAAATATTCACAGAAACCACAGAGAACTGGATCTGTTGAAGGGGATGAGAACATTAGCAGCAGTAACATAGAGAGCATCATATTTAGTTGCCTTATTTGAAACTTAAGCATATACCATGTGCCATTTTCAGCTTCTCATTCCCCACTGAAGTTTTTCTTCTGCATCAAGAACTCTTTCAAAGGAAGCACCATCTTAGCTACAAGTAGCGCCATTAGCCCAGCGCTACAATATTGGTCTTAAAATGAAGTAGCAAGCCGCTCTCCCGAGCAGTAATGTGACGCATGACAGCTGCTGATTACACGTTGTCCTTTACAAATGCTTAAAGTGAAATTGTGGACGCGCAGCAGGTCAGAGGCACAGTGATCCAAAAACAGGACAGCCATATATACTAGTCGAGTAGGACAGTACGCACACGCACATCTTTTCGATCCAGGGAGGCAAAACGTGATGAAAGTTAAAGTTAGGCCAAGTTTTTCTTCATTGATACGATAGGTGTAAGGACAGATTTAGAGAGCCTAAGAACAAAAAGGAAATTAGCTACTGAAACATGTCTAACACGCCAACCTGTGACATCACCTCAGATTTACCCCTCTTCACCGCTGTAAAGCAATGCAAAGAGTTACAAAACAGATAGAGTCTCATTGTATTATACGTTATCACAGGTGAGATTTTTCTTTTAAGTCACTGACACGCTAGGCTACGTATTACTCATTTTATTCCTGTATTTTAGTAAGGGTAAATCAAAGCACAAAGCGGTTCTATTCATTTTCAGACTGTTAGGCCCCAATTTCCCTGTTAGAAATACAGGGTGCACATGCTGCGTAACACATGCAGCAAGTTTGACATTCCCCAAGTGCGCTGAATTTATTATGCATGCACACAGCTATCCATCCAGCGCATGAACAATAGGTTCAGAGAGCACAGTCATTTCAGACCGTTTTATCAGCTAATACCACTAATACCCTTGAAATACTTCAAGTACTTTTCAAAGTCAGGTGGTGGCAGAAGAAATATAGTATAGGCAAAAACATTTGAGAACAAGGAAGAGGGCAAAGTCCTGAGAGAGGCAACAGAGCTTGTGACTGGTGCTTTCCCAGATGACTGACACTTGTCCAGGGCACTGCTTGTCAGCCCTCACGAAAGCAACATCTTCAGGGGAAAACTCAGGACAGCTATGGGCCACAGCAAAGCAGCTTAAGGTAGCTATGCCCAGTTTCCAGCCGCCTTTCCCTTCCGAAAGGGGAATATTTTGTTTTGCTAACACCTTGACTTCTAGAAACAGAAATGATTGCTCAATGTCTCATAAACAAATCCAATAAGACAAAATACTCTGTACGCTCCATTTCACTTCAATCCCCAAGCGACTTGGTGATGTTGGAAGGCAAGTTATTTCTTTTGGCTGGCCTTGCTACAAAATTGAATGCTTTGTTTTCCTCTTTATAGAATTCATATTGTGTTAATAAAGCACTATTGACTCCTTCTGGCAGGCTCTGCATGAAAGCTATTCTTGCAAGCTTCTAGTCAGAGTTAAAGTAACCTTGCTTAAAACTGGCCATAATTGTTTCAATCTCTTTCTTAAGTTTAATACTAAGCACAGAAACATTGCCAATCTGAGATGGAGTTGGACATTGTGTGAAGGCAGGTTAAGCTGACCGAAGGCAAGAAATTCAGTAAATGCAAGGGGAATTAGGCCTGGCATTTCATGGGGCTAGCTTCTGCATTTTTGACCTCACCCCAAAGGGAATAGAAAGGTGTAAGGAAATCAAAGCAGATGAGTGTTTAATGAGAGTTTTGAGTTCCAGTGTGCTCCTTAATCCAGCAGCCAAGTTCCTCGGACCTGGAGCTAGGTCACAAGGGGAACTCCTTTGCCACACTCAATGTCTCACTCAATACACTCCTGTTACAGAGTGGTTGACACAATTTGGGTCTTCCAAAGCATCTAGGCAGCTGCTTAGCCCTGCTAAAATGCAAGTCTAGGGACAAAGTGTGATTCTTTAAAAGGGGACCAGCCCTTTGCCTCATGGGGCAGCCCATTGAGGAAGATAGCCTGTTTCAGGGCTCCAGTAAACACTGAATCACAGATAAGTCCAAAATAGAAAGACAGGCCCTAAAAGAAGCGTAAAACTAGGGAACAAAACAGAGGTGTGTTGTTGGGTGTCAGTACCTGCAGGTACCTCAGACAGGTGCAATTCACCATGTTCTATTTCTAGAGCTATCAAAATCATTCTGAGTATGAGTGCAGGTTAAATTGGTTAGACCACAGTGTAATATTTTTTTTGGACTAGTTTGTATGTTCTTAGTACCCTATGATTAATACTAACTGTAATAACATGCTGCTCTATAGGTTTCGAGGCAAAAACTGATTTTTACTGGTTCTGGTTTTTACCAGGACCTGATTCTGACAAGTAAGTTTTTACCAAAGGACCAGCGTGTACAGTTAATTTGATTAATTCCTCACCAACAAAGCAAATTTTGATAGGCCTGGTGAGGCCAATGACCACAGAAATACTGCATACTGGAAACTGCTGTGCTCCTTGCCAAGGAACCGTTGCCTCCAAGGACAAAGGCAGGACATCCAGCTGTCCTTGGGTCCACTGGGAGATACTTTCACCATTTCACTGGAGACCTTCACCACGGACTTACCAGCAATTCTCCCCAAGACTGTTTTGCATTGCAGGAGTCGAGCCAAAACACTACACATCCTTACAGGAATTTGCTTTCCAGTCACCTTAATCTTATTTCCATTTCTGTGCCATGGTTGCTAAATTTAATACCCGTCTTCTCTAGGTTTTTCTATGCTTTTAACATGGGTTGAATGTTATTAATTCTTACAAAAGACATCAGTTAAACAGTTACAAAGATGTGACTGACTAGCAATCAATTGAATTTCAGCTCCAAGAAAATTTTTGCAAGCCTTTGGGGAGCAGGGGTGCAGAATCACCATCAGCAAAACATTTCGAGTGTTGATTTGGCCAAATTTCTTGTCCGAGAATTTTTTTTAATTTAAGCTAAAACACTGAAAACGTAAAATAAACCTTTTAATGTCTCCTTAGCATTATTCACATCCATGTTGTATTTAATTTTCATTCAAAAGCTCAGCAGGAACCCATAATGCCATTTTTCCATGCATCTGACTCATTAAAAAGTGAAAAGTTACTGCCGTTTTAAACCAGGAATAATTTTTGTCAGAATTTTGACATTACCCATAAGCCGAAAAAAACCTTTTATCCCTCCTTTTCCCCTATGGCTTAGCAGGAGGCAGGAGAACCAGGAGTCCTGGCAGGAAAAGCTCATCATCACCCAGGCCTTTCTGAAAGGGAGCAGAGAGACCCCTTGTTTCCCCCTAGATACTCTAATTACTTACTGTTGCCCTTAAAAGAGCAGAAGGAGCAAAAACTGACATTATTACAAAGTAGAAGAGAATATTTATTTCACTCTAAGACTGGGAACTCAAGAAGTTTAAGAACAACTGTACTGGGTCAGCCAAAGGTCTACCTTTCCGGGCCAGCAGTTCTACATGCAATAAAACTATCGGAATTACTACATTCCACATTTAGGTCTGTCCCCTCCAACAACTGTTCCCAACTCTTACTTGGCTTTGAAGCTTACTGCAGCCATTTCAGATCTAAAGAAAGCATTGGGTACCCAAAAGACCATCTATTGTTTCTAATTATGGCAGTTAACTGTAATAAAGGGTATCACCTTTCCCCACAATCCTTTCCTCACTCATTCCTCCACAGGAATGTTTCTCCTTGCACATTGTTGGCCTTGCAGCACTTGATCTTACCTTTAAAGCAGAGTATTTTTCTAGAACAATAAATAAAGGTTCCAATCCTCCAAACACTTATCACTGCAAGTCACCCCGCTGAACTACTTCTTTGCATAACTAACATACATACAAGCCAACGCTTGGAGGATCAGAACTTGAAATAAAATGTCAGTTCTAATATGCCTGTATCCAAACCCATTAAAGATGACAAGCCGCCTGTGGAAATTAATCTTGCTTTATGGGGAATTCTATATTTGTCTAGGTTATTTATTCTGGAAGTGATTTTCAAATAACTAAAGAAAGCGCACACACAAAAGGGAAGAAAATGCTGTAGCACAGACACCTAAAATAAATCAAGACTGCTATTTAAGTGGTTTAAGAGAACCTGTATCAGGTGGGATTTCAGAAATTGGCAAGAGTTACAAAGCAAAGAGGGGTTTTTTTTTCTTTAAAGGGTTCCCCCCACCCTTATTTTTTATTCATTTTCCAGACAGCACACTCTGCTATCCCTCTGCCTAGAATGTACAGCCATCATTCATGCCTTTTCTTCTGTACACATCCCACATCCTTTCTTAACCTGAAAAGAGTTAAACATTCTTTTTCCTCCAAAGAACAATTTTTATTTTCCTGACAAGGTCTTTTATGCAATTAGCTAGAGAAGTCACAGCCAAAAAGGAGTAACACATGAACAGAGTAGGTAGTAACTTGTTGAGTCTGTTACCAGAAAAAATGTTTAAATCAATGGTGCGTTCTCATAAATCAGCATCCAAATTTAGCCTTAACTATAACCGTCCTTGAGCAATGTGGAATAGAGGGGAAAATATGAAAGAATAAATAGCATTGCTCCTCAAATGAGGGGCAGCAGAGGGGGGAAGCCCCAGATGAGACAAGCACAGTGTAGGAACGTAGTATCCAGAGTTATGACCAAGGCGAAGAGTTTATTTTATAAGTCAGGACCGAGATGCAGCAGCATTTAGTGCTGAGCCTTTCTTCAGCAGAGATCACCAATCACATTCACTCATTGTCTGGTGGTGATTTGGAGATGTCAAAGAATCATTTCAGCCTGGTTAAAACCTGGACTTTTCTGCGGGCTGCGCGCTGAAACAAAGTTGAGCCCAGAAGAGGCAGCACCCTATGCTACATGACCAGAGACAAAAGAGTTCACATTGCAAACCATAAGAGGTCATTCTTTTTCAATTACATTTGACAGATCTAAGTTATTATAAGAGGAATAACTTGGGAAAAGGAGAGCGCAACAACAATGAAGCAAACAGGAAAACAGAACATAACTAGAGAAACAGAAGAATCTCATTAGATCTTTTTCCTACTCAGCGAAGAGAGGAGAAAGCAGTCTCTCTTCTCCTCTCCATCTTTGTACGTCCCCTTATTCTTCCAGTTGAGCAGCTCTGATTTAAATTTAGGGCTCCCATTCTTTCCGATTAGATGGCTTTTCTGTAAAGCTACTTACCAAGTCGATACTGTGCTCCTGTTGAAAGGATTTCCCTGCTCTCCAGAAAAGTAATGGATTTCTCACATGTCACAGTTTCTTAAGGCCCCGTCTCCACAGTCCTTCAGCAATGTCCTTAGCAGCACGGATGCATTTAGTAGTTCCATTAAAGCAGTGGCTCTGACCACTGAAAGAAAGGTATTTTGCCTAACCATGAACTCTGTTCAGCAGTCATGACTGATTTGCAGCAGTGCAAGGCTCCCATGAATTTCTGTTCAGTGGTGGCTTTATTTTACTCACTGTCCTATGAATACGCACTGGGGAGTAGGTCACCCACAAAGAACCATCAGCCCCTTGCCAACAGACTGGGAAGTAACAGGTTTTGTGGCCTTTAGACTATGGAGGATTCTCAGGGCTACCGCCACTGCTGAGGTTTGTATCACAAGGCTGAAGTTGCTTTGTTGCCGTGCCAATTAAGTCTCATCTTACTCATTTCTGTGCAGCCATTTCTGTGAGTCCAGTCCTGTGGAGCAGCCATGCTTTTTACAAGTTTTGTATGTTCATTTGGGCAAACAGTTTTACTAGAACTACATTCTCCATATGAAGTCTAATAGTTACAGCAGAATTTGCTTCTGCTTTTTTGTGCTGTCTTTAACACTTTGTCAGTTCTCCCAGTGAAGCAATCATGTTGAAAATAAGAGTTGCTTCTTCCAATTCTGGCATTTGCACATTTTTATGAGGTGCTAGAAAAGCACAATTGGATTTTTTTTTTCCTGAAAATGTGGAGATGATAATAAGTAACACATTCACTGAGTTCTGATGTGCCATAGAACAAGGTGTTTGACGTATACTGTATCTCTCAAATATATTACACACACTAATGCTTATCTTACCAAAAGCTTAAAATTTTTACATTCTCCTCTCCCCATCAATACGCAACCAGGTGTCCAG
The DNA here is from genome assembly GCF_040807025.1 of Struthio camelus. Taxonomy (NCBI): domain Eukaryota; kingdom Metazoa; phylum Chordata; class Aves; order Struthioniformes; family Struthionidae; genus Struthio; species Struthio camelus. The sequence goes on along the minus strand of NC_090947.1, from coordinate 4,011,459 downwards.
ACTTTTCTGACCACCAGTTTTGTTTTTGGACAGTGTGCCCTTTTCAGTGGCATGCAGAGAAAGCAGAGTCTATGAACTTTGTGGGTCAGCTAGATGATATAGGTCCTGACATGCAGAGGAAGTGTCAAGATACTGTGAATACGGAAAATAAATGGAAGACAACATGCAGTTCAAGTACTTTCCATTCTTAACCAGGAGAGCAATCTCACTAACACCAACTAGTTGGAAATTCTCACTCAGTGATCTCAGATAAGCTCCAGCTTTTCAATGATTGTAGTCTCATCTCAACTCATAGAGTCAAGGAGCAGCACTGGTGAGGGGATAATGTTCCTTTAGTCTCCTGTTCAATTACTAGGCTTGTTGCTGGTCCACCTCTGCTGCTCCCCCCTTGGAAAGTCTTGGTTTCCAGCATGGCTATGCCATTTCTACCCCAGAGGTGAAACCAAGAAGGATTTTCATTGTAAAAGCCCTCTCCTGTACCACAGTTCGAGGCTCCAGCAAAATAAAATAGCATTCTAGGCTTGAGTTTGAAGCAAGTTCTTACATCATCAGTTAATTCCTTTCACTATTATTGCCTCAGAATTGGCTCTAATCATGAACACTTCATTGTTTATAGAAATTTCAAAAGGGGGGGGGGCGCCATTTAAAATTACTTGAACAATTACTGCAAAACAACTTGAAAATCATTCCACATGTTTGGAAGATCCGCCTAGTTCAAGAGATGTTCCCTTGCTTTAACGTGAAGCATGCCTGCTGGAGTCTTCCAGGGTGCGTTTTACATATCCAGTGCATATCCAGTGGCATGAGGATATAGGAATACTGTAGGGCTGTTCACTGAGTGCTCACTAGCTGCTCATTTTATCCTGATGTTTTAGCATTATCAAAAACTGCAGACCAAGCTTATGCAGAACATAAATTTAAGTGCAGTTCAAACCAAAAATAGTATCTGATTACGAGCACATGAGATTCAACCCACTGTGATAACTGAGTCGAATGAGTGAATGGGGACAGAAAACTGAGATTACATTCAAAATGAACTTTACCTGGAAGATCAATGGCAGAACTTTCCTATGCAGATTTACAGTCCACCCTGGCTTAATGAACCTCTGGCTTAACCTCTAAGCTCAGAGGGTTTCATAGCGAGAGGAATTTGGCTGTAAGAGTCACGCATGCTTTCCAGGCATTACAAGATTGAAGCTGCAGTCTTTTAAACCTAGAACAGAAAGAGAAAATCCCACAAGGAATCAGATAATGAAACAAGACTTAAGAATAATGCTCCATGACCACTGGACAGCGATTGATATGCTAGGCAACAGTACACATGAAAGGAGGAAGTCCAGAAAGAAATAACGAATGTCCCTAAAAAATTAGCATGACTGAAGCGTGTGGTAGCTGTCTGCTTGCAGGTCACTGATGACCATGGGAACTGACATTTGCCATTGCCCTCAACTAAAAGCCCTCCTCCCTGGACAGCTGACTAGTTAGTAAATGGAATGACACTTTTTACACAACTTGGGGGGGAAAGCTTGACATTACCTTCTATTCACCTCAGATTATCTTTCAACATAAGCAATTGCTGCAGCAGCTACAAAAAGGTGAGATGCACCATATCATCCCAACAGCTGCACTAACTGTGAGCAGAAGAAACACACACAGCAAATACAGATTATAAACAAACTGGAACCCACTTCCAACTCTGAGACTTCAGTGGCAAGTTTCCACAGCATTCAGACATACACTCAGCATATGTTTCCAAAGGGCAAATATTTCTATCTCCTAGAATCATAATTTTAAAATAAAAGCTAATACAAATACCAGTCTACCACTAATGAATTCTGAAACTTGGCATTGATATGGCATTGAGGTGGTCTTCCAACTTTCGTGCCTGCCAGCTAACATTAATAATAAAGTAGCCACAGCCTTAATACCAGATTGAGAGTTTTGTTGCTGCAAGCCAGACTTGTAGCAATATTTAAAATATTGTTGCATTTAATCCAGAAACAAACTATTTTTCTGGCTGTTCATAAAAATGAAATAGAGCCTAGCATTAAATTAGATGATCTAGTTTCTTTGGAGCCCAAAGCCCGTTCTTGCTAGTTTTGAAAAAAAACCCACACCCACAGTGGCATCCAGGCTCATGCAGGCTGCTTTCTGGGAGTGCAATGACCAAAACATTGCATCTGTTTGCATATGGAAGTCACACTTGTTGAACATGCAAGTCAGAGTGCCTACAATAACAGACAAACATTTGTTTATTCTTTTGTAATTGGTATTACATTAATACTAGAGTTGGGGATCCAAACCATAGACACAGTACTATAGAAACAACAGATCCTCTGTTCCACGGATCTCCACTTAAGAGTTTACTGCTTAACAGTAGACTAGGAAAGTCCCTAAAGGTACTGCTTGTTTTCAAAAACATGTTCATAATTTTTATGAATCATGCTGACCTTTCCGAGTTTTCTTCTTCTCAAGGGAAATTTCATTTCATTTAGAGGAAATGTTACCCTTTTATTTGAAAGTAGCAAAAGCATTTTTCTGAAATGTCAGAATTTTCTTTGGAACAGAAAATCTTACTGATATAGTCAAAAACCAGAAAAATCAAACCGATAGTCCAAAAATCTACAAAAGTGAAAGAAGTGAAAGATTCTTACCAATGTAAATGGACTTTGAACTGTAATTATTTGTAGCTTTTAATCTCTCCCTAAAAGGTCTGGAAACAGTGCTATCCACGTGATCCACATTAACTTACCACAAAGGCATTCATTACCTCCTCCCTAACTTCCATCACCACCCAACTGTGCAAGTCCATTGCAATTTTAGAGGGTGGAGATCCTCCCACAAAAATACATCTGGAATTTGTAGATCAAAACTGGATTTGAACTGAATGATTAGGAAAAAAAAAAAAAAAGTTGGGTACTGAAAGCAGAGTTATAAACTAGCACTTCAAACCAAGACTCTAGGCTATGAGGGGGCACACAATCCCATGCTTCAGGTGCCACTTTAGTTACCAGGGCAGTAACCTCTGGAAGAGAGACAAGGCAGGCAGCCAAGAGTGAAAAACTCACATTTTACAAGATTCAGCAGAGCTTGTCAGTGACCAAGCTCCTCCTAACTTCAGCAGGACTGGAGTTTCAACATGCAGTGGCTCTACACATCTTTTCCTGAGTGAATCAAGCCTTCCCCAAGAACATTCAATGTTTGATGGGCCACGTGACAAGAGATGTGGGTTGTTAACTGTTTTAAATGAATTTACTGGTCCAAAAACTCCCACAAAAATGAGAAAAACCACTGTTGACAGCCCAGAGGCGACAGCCCTCTCCATTTTTAAATAGGAGGTGAGGGTATGCACCCATATCATCTAACACTCTTGCCAAGTCAGTGAAAAATTTTGGATTTTAATTTTTTTCCCATCATTTGTTTCTTGCACAGGCATATCGTTGGCAAGTTTCCTGACTATCCTACTGAAGAAGCAGGAGGCTCAACAGCTCTTTTTTCTCAAAAAACCCCAGAGCAGGTACTGTCACTCTTCAATAGGAAAGACTAATGGGATTGGAGAAAAACAAACTTTTTGTGTATATTCTAAATAACCATTATTTATAACAGTGGCCGCCAGTACTCCAGGAATGTTATGGTTAAAAATCTTTTTGCTGGGACTGAAAGGACTGTCTTCTTCCAGGGTTAACCATAAAACTTTACTGTCATTGTTCATGATGATGAGGGGACTGGAGCATCTCTCCTCTGAAGAAGGGCTGAGAGAGCTGGGCCTGTTTAGCCTGGAGAAGAGAAGACTGAGAGGCGATCTCATCAACATGTACAAGTATCTGAAGGGGGGGAGGGGTGTTGAGAGGATGAGGCCAGACTCTTCTCCGTGGTGCCCAGCGACAGGACAAGAGGCAACAGGCAGAAAGTGAACCACAGGCAGTTCCATCTGAACCTGAGGAAAAACTTCTTCCCTGTGAGGGTGACAGAGCACTGGAACAGGTTGCCCAGAGAGGCTGTGGAGTCTCCTTCCCTGGAGATATTCAAAACCTGTCTGAATGCAATCCCGGGAAATATGCTCTAGAGGCCCCTGCTTGAGCAGGGAGGTTGGACTAGATGATCTCCAGAGGTCCCTTCCAACCTCAACCATTCTGTGATTCTGTGATGTCCCAAAATTTGTTCAGTGTTCAGAACGTGGAGCCACCTAGTCACATCTAAAGGTGCTCAGGCTTGAAAATAACAGACTAGTGAGTGTCTGTAACAGTTAACAGCAAAGGGCTCGCTACAAAATCCACATAGTTAGACTGTTGCTAGTTGCTAGTGGCAGTTTAAACTCTAAACTAAAGAAGCTTGGTTTAAATACGCAAAGCTATGAAGTTCGGTTAAACCCAGAGAATGAAATTGGTTCCGGTGTGTCTGCATTCAGTATCAGCATAGTCTACCAATAATTAGGTTAGTTAAACCAGAAAAGTGTTACTTATGCAGGTGGGCCTAAGCCTTGATTTACTGCTAAGGACCCATTAAGCAAGTTTAAACAAGGGGCAAGTTCAAGTGAAGGAAGCATCTTAGTTTATCTTATATCTTTTTGCAGTGGTCTCAGTTGTTTTTCTTTTGGTAAAAGCTCTCTTCTGGTTTCTCTGGCTAATAAAAGCAGCTGATAATCTCTTCCTCTGATCATCTGGGTGTCACACAGAGAATGTGATTAAGTTCGGTTGGAGCAGTAAAAGCAGTAGTTGGCATTTGGAGCCATTTCCACCCTCTACAATGATTTTAGCAGGATGAGTCTGTTGAGAGAAACTAAACAGAAAGCCCTGCACACAGGAGCAGAATTTGGCCCGTAAGTGAACCAGGCGTGGTGGCTACTAGTGGGCTAGGAAAACTAAACAGTCACAAACTGACCTCTGTGGTCCTTTTAATGAAGTCCTGCTGTTGAGAGGGACTGTTGTCAACTGCCTGCAATTGATGTTCTAACACAAGTATAATAAAACAGCGTTTTGGATTCAGTCCTTCCCAGAATCATAGGGAAGAGCCTGGGGCATTCCAGCAGGATCTTTGTGGTTTCGGGGATGTAAATACAGGCTAGCCCAGCATAAAGCACAGTACTCTAACCATTAGTTACTTTGCTTAGAAAAATACACAAGAAAACTGCTACAAATAGTAGCTCTCCATGCCTCGCATAACTGAGCTCAGGGTGTGCTCCTGCTTTTAGCCTGGTTCAGCATACACTAAGGTCAACCCTGCAGGTCTCTCCGTCTAAGTTGCCCTGTTGTTCAGTCCCAGACAGAGTGAAGGAGATCAGTCCGTTAAGCTTTCAGCCTCTAAAGTAGAAACACATGCCAGAGTCAAGAGGGCTTTGTTGGCTGTTCTAAGCAGCAGGGGAGCCACCCAGCAGGTATAGCTTATTACTGAAGAAGGCTTCGGGGGACATGATGCTAATTAGACCTGCCAACAGCACGAATAAACAGTTCAGAAAATGTGACAAGAACTTATACCAAGCAAAACTGGATATAGTGGTAGATTCCCTGTCCTAAATCCAACTTTGAATTCCCACCTTCAGCTATTTTTCTGCCTTTCCTGAGCATCTGCTTTCTCTTTGCATAAAAAATAAAGGAAGTCTAAAGCCTAGAGATTGTTTTACTGCCCGTTTTTCCCAGCATAAAAGGAAAATACCTGGAAGAAAAAAAGAACCCTTACTTTCCCAGCAAGTCTTCACTGGAATTTATCCATTTCCGAAGAGTTTCCTGGACCCCTTTTTTTCCCTCTCCTTTAAACCAGTATAACACAGCAGAAAGCCTTTCACATACTCTTAACAGATATTCAGAATGAGGTTGGCAAAAAACAGTTCAGTACATTTGTGATTGTACCTGAATGTCAGGCAAGTAAACTATTTTGTGTTCATCTGAGTCAGCCTGCATACTAAAAATCCCAAAGGCAACTGGTTTTGCTCCACTCTGGTCTACTGGGCTATATAGTAAACGAAATCCTGGCCCCATTGAAGTTAATGGGAGCTTTGCCCTTGATTTCAGGGGAGACAAGATGTCACCTCTTGTATATATTACCTTCTGTGAATGGGTTGGTTACTCTCAAGTTAAACTCCATGAAAAATCAGGACAGAACTGTATTTAAAAAGTGAGCATTTTATAAGACTTCGGTAAAGACACTTTGGGGAAGATAAAATACAAATTAATCACTTCACGAACCATTGCTGCATTATTATATATTCTGTATTGCTTTATCCTTTGACAACTCTGACCTTTCTTGACTTTGTAATGTAGCTGTCCTTCTGCACAAACTACTTTCATGACATTTTAGAAATACTTTTCAAAAAGGTATGCCAGAGAGATCCTGATGCAAAGTACTTGGCTATTTAACTGGAAAAATGCATCCTGTCTCTCAACTGACAGAGGCTTCTCTCTGCTTCTTCATATACTCTTCAAGAGAAATGTAAGATTCAGTGTAAATCAGTGAGAAATCAGTGTAATCTCACTGCATCTGTTCCAGATCTATCCATAAGGGCGTTTTATGTTTTGCTCCAAAAATAATCATCAGATATGACAATCTTTGGCTTTGCCTTTATACTGCTGCCAACAAAATTATGATCCGTTTCTGTAGTTCATTAAGGCTTATCACCATGAAAATAAGCCGAGAGAGTTGCCATTTAACAGCCACATAATTCCCCTTCTCTCCTGCCCACCCCCTCATTGCCAGTATTCAGTAGCTCATCAGAAAGAAGAGACGTTTGCTCCTTGAGATTTTGGTTGTACATTCAATTGGTGCACGGAGGACAAAGTCAGTTCCAGATTACTGTGTCTCAGTATCTGATCCAGCAGCGATAAGCTAAGGGGCGAAAAGAGTATGTGGTTGCTGCTAGGCGAACACATGCTCCCGATCTTCACTTGGCACTCTTAAACGCTATACCACAAATTAGTATTCATTACTGTCAGCTAAAGATCCTTGTGAACCCCATGAATCACTGATTGTGAATGGCAGTGCAAGCGATCCCCAGTAGTTACTTAATATTTAATACTCTCCACTATTTCTGAGGTATACAGTAAAATGCTATTATGCAGTCAAGTACAGCACTAGTCACACACACATCTAAGTATAACATTATTCGCTTTTACCAAATAAATGCATCAGGAACAGCTTTAAAAAGTCAGGTACTTATTCAAGAGTCTCTATGCAGTTGTACTGTCTAGTATCCTGCAAATGCACCTTTGTACACTTGAGAAGTAACACGCTAACCATAAGATCTTTCAGTAGATGCATACCATTATGCTCACTTTTTTTGTTTTCCACTCTATTCTGCATGCTTCTTAAATGAGACTGGATTTTCAGAAGTGCTAATCACTCAGTCCCATCAGCTGAAGCTAGCCACCTCAAAACCTCACATTCTCATTATTTCAAATTAACCATGTAGAAGGGAGGGAATGGTACTCAGTGTCCTTTAGGCTACACAATAGACAGATGTGTTCACCTCCAGAGAACTCTTCACTACAGCTAAGTCATTCAGCAAACAGACTCAGTTTAGAGGCTCTCCATTTGCTTCCTGAACACGATGGCTTGTTTCTGTCAGCTGAAATCAATAGCCTAGGTTATATGCCTCAAGTTAGACAGTATCAACAACCCCTTTTCACCTCTCCCAATCCACCTCGTCAAAAACCTACTTCAAGCAAAGCTAAGATTTTTCATAAATGTATTTAACATTGTGGAGTGTTTGCCAGAAAATAGACAGAACAGTGGTGAGTTTAAACGTGTTTGGGCAACATCTGCCAAATGGAGAAAGACTAGAGCATAATCATTGACTGAAACACATGACTGACTGTTAAAACCGACTCTAAGATCCTGCAAGACCGCATGAAGTAATAAAATCTCACCCATCATTTTCAATCCATTCCTTCCAGAAAGAGATCATTGGAGTTGTTTTTTTAGCTTAAGTTTTACATGCAGAGGCACATCAGAAAGTAACAATATTCAGAAATGCCTTGCCAAGAGAGAAACATTAAAGCTACACAAATGGATTTACCTGTCAGATGGAACAAATCCAGAACACTAGCCCTCAGCTAGCCTGATGAGACAGAGTCTCACGCTTACCATAATTAATGAAAATAACGTCTCCTTCTCTGATTTGCAAAATAATATCACCTTACAGAAACATTCAGCCTATAGAAAGAGTTGTAATTAAGTGTCCTGAGGCTGAAAAGGGCATCAGGGGCAGGGAAGGAGCAGATTTGCCACATTATGTGCGTGCGCTAGGAACACAAACGGACAGTCTCACGCTTAGTGTGTTACTCTGGAGACATACGGATGGCATTTCCTCCTGCCTCAAACAATCTGTACAGCTTAGGTAACTAAACTTTGGAAATGGGGTCTTCCATTATAGGCCTCCTCATTGAGAAGATAAGCATGGTAGAGGTTCAGCCATGCACAGCTATTACTGTGAAAGGGCTGGTGCATGCCTGCATGCATCTATGACCAGTGCAAGCCATTCTTGTTCTGAGATTGGTCCCCAAATATTTATTGCAAGTCTCCTTTTCTGCTAAAAGAAGAGGGACACTACAGCCCACTCCTGGGTGGCAAAGAGGAGGAGTTTTTCCTAGCTTCTTCCTGAAGAAGTGGTGACACCTCATCTGCTTGCCACAACAGTCCCAGGAGCTGAGTCAGACAGACACTGGATGTTAACTCTTAAGGAAGAATCTCCTTTGAAATGTGCTCATAGTCTTGTTTTTTGGAGTAGCTTTGTCCTTTGAAATCTGAGACTTCCCCTCCCACCCCCGAGAGTTAATATTGGGAAAATTTTATCCCTAAAAACACTAGGCTACATGCCTAAGCGTTTCTGTTCAAAATGTTTTTAGGGCCTGAGACTGTCTCACCTGCCACAGCCGGAGTTCCAGAATTCCTAAATTCACACTCTTACTGCTTTTCTTTTATGTCCCCAACACTAATAAAGGCAAGAAGTCCAAGTCAGCTCTTCTTACAAGGGATGAGGAAGTGCTTATTCTTGAAGATACCTCACATATCTGCTTGACCGAACCAACCCCAAATTTTCTAAAAACTTAGTGCTTGAGGAACACGGAACATCATGTAGGTCCTACTGGTAGCTTAGGATGTTCAGATACTCGGCTTATACACCAACATCAGGCATTTCCATCCATAGTCTTCACTTGCTTTTAGCGGCCTTACCTTTCCCAAAAAGGGATTGCAGCAACTTAACTGCAAAAGTTTGGAAACGCACCAACTAATGTATGAATAGAGAAGTCATTTGGCTTTTATGGAAGATCAGTTAGAGGAAAGCCTTTTCAGCCTCAAAAGGAAAAGTTACTGGAGAAAAGTCACCACTAGGTCTGCAGAAGTCCTTCAGCAAGACCAGCAAAAAAGCAGACTAAATAAATTCATCCACTCTTAACCTATGCACATTCTCTTCCCCAACATGAGGAGTTTTCTGAGTGCTTTCAGCCTCATTTCAAAGAGGCAAAGGAAAGGGCACTCTGAAATAATTTAGGAAGACAGCTACTTTTTTTTTTTTCCTGTGAAATTTTCTTCATGGGAAAAAAGGTACTATACTGTGGGGGAATTGCATAGGATCTCAAACTAACCTTTTCTTGTCCTTTCCTTTATTTCCCCTTCTTTTGTCAGATTTTTCACGCATCTTCTTCTAGCTGGAGGTGAAATTTTCTGTGTGTAAGAGTGCAAAGCATTCAAGGTTAGATATGCAGCCCAATTCATACCATGTCCCAGTCCTCTGCAATTATAGAACTGCTTAAAGCAGAGGTGAAAATAGAGCTGGAGAAGCTGCACTGAAGGAATATAGAAGAAAAGGGGTACCTGACAGGGAAAAAGAAAAATTTTTATCTATTCTGTCATTCTCTCTCGGGAGGCAAAGAATCACTTCCGAAAAGTCAGGTTCCACAGGCTGACAGCATTGCCAGCTGCATGGCTTTGTTTCAGTTCAGCAAAACTACTTGGCATCTCAACCTACATAAGCATTACCAAGGAGTCCAGGAAGGAGACCGTAGAGGTTTTCTTTGCATGTACACAATCTCTACCTGCAGTCACTCTGTGCATGTTTCTCAGACTTGACATCTTACGTCACTGTACCTTTTCCTCTCTTTCCAAAGCTAATGCAAGATTGTGTCTCTACAGTAAGCAGACATAGGGACACAGCAAAGTGAAAGACATGTTAGGTTTATCTGCCTTTTAAGCTCAGGCCTGTACCAGTAATACTTAAGCCACCACACCTCTAGTAAGCATCCAGCAGGTTTGCCTAGTTTACGCTGTCATACAAAGCAACGCTCAAGTTTGCTCTGGACTTGTTTTACTCTCTAGCAGCCAGGCTGCCTCGGTGGGTGGGTAGGTCTTTCTGTACACAGGCAGTGGCTAGTCATGGCAGAGCAAGGCACTTCACCTTCATTGTCCTACAGGTGTTTATCAGTTGCATAGCTAATCTCTCAGTGCTCATTGCAGGCACCATTTATCTCTGTTACCCATACTGAGCTATTAGTTCAAGATAGCCCCATAGCTCACGCTGCACAGAAGCGGTTCTGAAAACAGGAAACAAACTGTCTTTTTCCTGCCACCTTACAAAGCTGATCAAAGCAAAACGGAAGAATATAGACAGTTCAACAACTCGGTTCCATTAGAGCAGGTTCATAAGAACAGAAAGTGTCTAACCCCTTTCAGCGTCATGTCATTTTTCTGTATAAAAACATGAAAGCAAGTCTTCCCAATCGGAGTCTGGATTCATTTAAAATATTGCCAGAACTCAGAAGCACTGCCTAGAATTAAAACCTTTTGTAGATTTAATGCGTACTTACAGGAAACCTACTGAATAAACGGACTCCTGAGATATTGCAAACCATTATGGTTATCCTGTGGTAGGCAGGCAGAGCACAGGTTGGAGGCAGAGGTTACAAGATTGGACTTCTGGAAGGGCACGGGTGCTATGGTAAAGGATACACTTTGAGCAGCCCTGTTGGTTTTGGATAAAACAGGCCTGCTGGGACACTAAAAACCTATTTTGAGCTGTAGTCAATCTGTCAATCCATCCAAGAGAATGAAATGCTTCACTGCTTATCACCACAAGATATGACTGAACGGTGCTTGGGGTTTAAATTACCATATTTAATTAAATGCAAGATACTGAAACGCTTGGGGAAATCCGCTAATGAAATTTCACTGAGTGCAAAGTATAGCCGTTGTACCTCTCCTTCCACTATCCAATCTTTAATGCATTAAAAGGCATTCTTTAGAAAACAAATATTATTATTGTTACAAGAAACATTTGTCTTAACCTTGGCAATCTTCTAATTTCTATACTCTTTTTTCCAGTCTTGTCAGTATTAATAGTCCATTAATAAATTTCAGTGGCCACCAATGTTCTGTTTTACACTTACCGGTTGACGATCAAAGAATTCGTCTCTGGGACAAGAAAGCACAATAAAGGGTGTCTGGAAACAACAGAATGGTAGAAAAAACAAGTTTCACCCTCTGCCTCTTTTCCAAGAGAGAGGTATAAACAGCCAAAAATGAAACTAATGGAAACGCATATAGCTCCAATATCAGTTACTATTAGTTTGCAGGGATAAAGATGCTAGGCTATTTATATCTCTCTCCAGTATTTCTCATCCACTAGAACAATTTCAACCTTTAGCCAAATACTGAAATTAGACAGGCCTCAAGGCAGCCTCAAAGTCCATCTCTATAAAAAAACAATCTGCCTTAAAAAACACTAAGAGCAATTCACAGTCCAAGTCTGGGGGGGCTTTTAGTTGCATATCATTAGGATGTTAGGCTTCTGGGTGGTTTCAGGAATTGGTCTTACTCCATAAAAGCCCTGGCAGTTTGGGACAGAGAGAGAAATCACCTCTTTTCCAAAGATATGTTGTCATAATCAGCACCTCCGCTAACTCCTGAGTACTCTTAGCATAACTGAAAGGAGTCCCTCCATGATGGGTCAGCTGCTCTGAAATTCTGTCCCCTCCCATGCCCAGGGTCTGCCAAAATCCAGATTTTCAGGTTTTGGGTACAATTCAAGGTCTCCTTTTTCCCCTCTCACCTCAAAGACCATTGCAGAGGGTGAGAGTCACAGCAGCTGCGAGAGGCCTGCTCCTTTACCAATTGCTTGCAACTGCAACACCACCTTTATCTGAACGAAAAGGGAATAAGTGGTTGGTCAGTACATAGCCATAGGCAGCCACCAACCAACATATTGGATATTGGATTTCCTCGATATTGAAAAGCTGAAACTAAGGAAAACACACTGCTTCATGACTCACATGGCTGTAACACCTTGTGTATGGATACATTTGACCAGCCCTTCATGTTCGTTTCCATCTCTTCCAGGTTGCTGCAGAACTGGCTGCCAAAGAAGAGGCTGCTTTACAGAAAAAAACCAAAAAGGAGAAAAAAGAAAAGGGAAAGGAAAAAAAGAAAGGAGAGAAAAAAGAGAAAACAGAAAAGAAAGTTAAAGTAAGGCTTCCTGCAGTAAGAATGCTGAGCAGTTTGTGAAAAGAGAGCCAAAGTCCAGCCATGGGTAGGCAGAGACTATTAATTTACATTAGTCGCCAAGACTTCAGGCCTGGGTTCAGAGACAGGAGCTGTCTGAGGCCAGTTCCTCTCAGCCTTTCAAATACCTTGATGGTCCCAGCAAAGCTTTGAATTGTACATTTCTCATATTGGAAATGGAGTTTGCATGGCAGCGACTCAGTGAACTTCGGCGGGAAGAGCTAATGCAGGTAGACAGAGGGCTGGAGACATGAGGGGAAAAATACTTTGCAGCTTTGACATCGTTGCCAAGACATGTGCACTTTGCGCATTTGCAGTTTTCAAAGCACTGGTGCTTCTTGTGCAGACAACAAAACAATGGCCAGCTCTTTAGCTGAGCTTTTCCACTTTTAATGTAGGCTACAGAAGCTGATCACTGCCACATCTGCATGCAGGAACTAGTGAGAACGCTGGTCTCAGTACTCACCTGGGAGCTTGTTTGGATTTCAAACTGGTTAAGTGCTGGTGGTTTTCCAGAACTTATGCTTTTAAATTATTTCAGGAGCAACTTCAGAGGAAAACACCTGGCAAATAGTACAGCAGCCAGAGGGTTATGAGATTCAGTTTCAGTACAGCCTTCAAAAATAGGCTTTGCAACAAAAAGCGTGGGCTTTTGCTGAAGCAGTAGTTCTTGTTTTTCATGCTTTACAAGATAGAAAAAAAAAATTATTTCAATTTTGTTTATAGGTGTCATTAATCTCTCACTGAGAGAAGAGGGAGTTTTCTGGGGCAAAGCCTACTCCTCGCTGCAATTTTTACACAAATCAGACTTTAAACTCTAACCCTAGAACAATCATAACAGAAAAGATGCTTTTCTCCAACAACATCCATCAAGATATCAAAGCATCACCTTACAACCTAGATAGCGTGTTCATCTGGCAAAGATACTATTTAGATAGTGTGAAACTGCCTCCTTTACAACAATTTTTCAGGCTTCAACTGTCTGGGTTTTAATTTTTGTTCCTCCCTCCCTCCCCTGCCATGAAGATGTACATCAGGCTGAGAGCAGCATACAGAAACATGCTTTCCAAGCTCTGTTAGCCTGAAGTCACAATGCCAACCAGAATGGGTAGCAGCTGGTCCTGTGCAAACAGCTGCATGGAGAACATGAAACTTTTCAAGTTCTGGTTGTGCACATCTTGAAGCATTACTGAAGGCAGACTCCAAGCGTTGCAAGGTGGATTGCAGGCACTGCCTCACTGTAGCTTAGCCAGCAGAGCCCGGCTCAGGGTGTCACAGCCGAGGGTGTGATGCCTGCTGCCCTAAGCCCACTAATGGTGATACCGAGTCATCCACAGTACTTCTGGCAACTAGTCCTAATATGGAATTCAGCTTTGTGTGACCCTTTGTTATTGCAACCCTCCAAGCCTGCGCAGGCACTGCAAAGCTCTGTGGGAAAGATCAGATAAAAATGAATTTACAAAAGCATTTGCTTAAAAAAGCTTTTGAAATTACTGTCTTTAAAGGATACTGCTATTCACAGCTTTAGAATCCTGTAGCTCATCATAAGCTAGATTCAACTAGAAGCACGTACAAAGGTGTCCTCTAATGGCTTTCTAAGGCTTTTCCTTTTTCCTCTATCCTTCCCTACGCAACTGGCCCAGAGCAAAGCCCTGTGATGCTTCTGGTCTTGCAGCATAGGCAATGGAAAAGGCTGCTCCAGACACTCCAGTCTAAGTCAAAGCAAAAGGTTAGCGTTCAGACACACTCAAAAAATCAAACCCAACCTGAGCTTCCGAAACCTGATGGTTAACTCACTCATCTGCTTAAAAACATGACTTTTACCAGATGCATGTGATTCCTCATTGTTTTTCCCCTTTTACCAGATAAGATCCAATACAATACCAAAAAATGAATGTCTCCCCTCTCACCGCCTCTGACAGGCTGTTTTGAAAATGCAGTGAAATAAAACCAGTATAGAGCTCTCAGGCTTTATAACTTGATGTCATTCTCATCTCTTCAGCCACCACAGGTCCTGTCAAGTAAAATTCTGAGCCATTATATCAGGTTCTCTATGGTTCATTGAGGAAGAACAAAGGGAACATTCTTTCCAAGGTTATAGCACTGACAGGGGAAAAACAGTGTCTAAGACCAGTTGAGAAGTATTTGGAAAAGTTCTAACAGCAGGACTCTTATTAAAATAAGTATAGGCTATAAGTCATAGTGATGCAGTCAAGAAAAAAAACTTTTTCCTACCTTCAGTTCCTTAAGAAAACAAAAGTTTGATCTCAGAAGGAAATTTAAGTATTTCTTAAGTCTGATAGCAATCTTTAAAAACACACATTTGATATCAAAGTAATTTTGTTTTCTTCTCTGTAAGGTGTTGATCTGCTTTCCCATTGGGCACCTAAGAAGGAAAACAACTTTAGCACCGTATGATCCTTTTCCTAATGGCAGAACATAAGTTAGACCAGCCAGACCTGTTCTGCACAGTAACTTGCTGCAACCTGTCTTGCTCACAGGACATGAGCAAGGCAGCGTAATCCCTAGATTTCATCCAGCAACGTTAAATAGCAAGACATGCTTTACCATTAGTGAAATCCATGAGCAGAATCTCCATAGCAGAAGTGCACAATGGAGCAGTTCAGAATTTTCCCTGCTCTAGAATGAGAATTACTTAGTACAGGTCAGACTTTGGAAAGGTTCAGAAACATAATCAAACATTTATTTCCATATCTGTACTTAGATTGAAACATACACTGATGGTTCAAGGTGCTTTAGCACAGTTAGCACAGAATAAACATGGAATTAATCATCTGAACGTAGGAAAATACATCAACTGACTTCCAAGGAAAACAAGTTCTTTACATTGACTCTTATACTATTAATATAGGCAAGAGGGAATTACGGGGCAGCATTCTGCAGCTGGTCTTTAGACAGACAATGGTTTTGAACAAACTCCATGAACCTGACACAGCAATATTTGCGTCAGCGTATAAAATCATTGAAGTTAGCAATTAAAATGATTTATTGGCTTATTTGTAACAAAATAAATGTAAATATGTACCCTATGATGTTCAGAGGCTAAAAATGAGCAACAATTCCATTTTTAAGCCTCTCTGCAGTTTTTTTTAACGATTAGCAATTTTCATTATTTCTCTTACAACAGTATGCTTTAATCATTTTCTGTAAAATACACATCACTGAAAAGTGTTAAAACCAATACAACAGAGGTGGATTCTGTCTACTGCAAAAGGCCCAAGGATGAATCTCAAAATCCTACTCCCTGTGAAAACTGGGAATGCATCAGAGTCACTAGGAATTTGAGTTTGAGTTCCGGGTGTTGCATCTGCAAACACTTGCTCTACTGTACCCAAATAGTTCTTGACCTTTGAATCAACACACTCCTGAATCTGCAGACCACAGGTGGAAGAGAAAAGTATTTAGGTTTGCATGTCTTTATGACCAAACTTTAATTACTGTAATAACGTTTTAATTAAAAATAGATATTTAATAATTCACATGACCTGGCTGCAGCTGTATCCACTGGTAGCAGGCATGCTATGACACCCAATTACGAAGGCACATATGGAGCAGAGGGTTTTGGAGGGAGAGGCAGTTATTTCAGGGACTGTCCCTTGCTGATAATCAGTGGTTTACAGACTGCACATTCATTAAAGCCTTAAAATTATGCTATCCTGCACAAATCCACATTCACGCCCTCCTCAAACAGTGATCTAATTTCCCACTAATAACTATTTCCTTAGTAACATTTAAGTGCTTATGATTGATACAATATAAAAAACTGATAATTTTCTGACAAGTTTTTCATCGGAAATACCGGTTCAGTGAAGTTAAGGTGTTTCAGGAACTCATCTGCGTCATTTACTTCAGATAGGAAAATGTCAAAATATTTTGATACGGTTGAAAGAAAATACTGTTTTTTGCAAAATATGCTAAGATCACAATTTTTCCTTCCAATTACAGATAAAAAAGAGGTTTCAGCAGTTTAGAATTACCCAAAGGTTGGGAATTCCCCACCCTTTTCTTTTTTGCACCACCCAGGAATAACTGAAAAAATAGCTAGGTAACTTCAGTAACACATTTTAAGTCTCCTGCCCGTATTAAAGATTCAATCAAGCCTAAGTTTGTAGTTCTCACAACCTCAGTAGAATTGACTCCCGCTTCTCTCAAGGGAATCAAACTTTCTGATAACCTGCTAGGAAAATCGTGGTTTATTTAACATCTCAATCTATGGTGTGATGAAACAACAGCTTCTTGTTGCTCTAAACAGATTTTTAAAAGAAAAAAACAATGAAAAACATGACATTTTTCATACTTAAGTTTCTACTTACTAAAACTCTAATTGCTTTTCTCACCCTCAAATCTAGGGAGAGAAGGAAGGCTGGAAAATGGCTCCCAGTAATTTCCTCCCAATGATGGAGAAAGGAAGCCGTCAATACGAAGGTCAGTAGAAAGAGGTAACAATTACAGCTGGAAAGCTCTTCTAAATCAGGTTGATCTGAATGCCATTCCTATGAAGTCTAAATAGCCAGCTGCCCAAACTATGAAACGCTGTAGAAATAAGGACATTAGATAAAGTGGTGTTTAAGAAGAGAGCCTCTCACTACCTCAGATCTGCCTGGAAAATCTCTGTAAAATCATTAGGCTAACCATACAGGAAGGTACATTTTTATCTGGGTGAAAGTAGCCAGACTAGAACCAGAGTGCTTTAACGCACATGCATGGGCTTTCATGCTTGTCACTTTCATCACCTTCAGAAAATCCACGTTACAAGTAATTCAGGAGCACTGCACTGTAGATCAGGCTTCAGCCTCAATATTTTCGTACTCCTGTAGTTCTTTATCCTATCTTCCTCTCATTCAGGGAAACTGCCCATTGAGTCATTTGCATCCACACTGCAGGTAGTCAAATTATTTTTGATTACATGTTTTAACAGAAGGATCATCTTTTCAAACAAAGGCAGCACAGGAAACGCTGCTGGACTTTGAATATACTTGTCTCAAGCAAAGTACATGCAACTTAACAGATGTAACAGACTTTTATAGGTAGGAGACTGGCTGATTTTTCACTTTGAACAATTAAAAAAAAAAACAGGTTTTCTTCGATCAAAAAGTTTTCATTAAAGGACATTTTGCTTTTTCCCATATCTCTTCTATCCTCTCCTTTATACCTGATGTCTTTGTCTCCATCTCCTAACCACTTATCTTCAGCATACACCCTATATACACAAATGAGCTAGCAATCACTTGTGTTGGGCACGGAAGTGAGCATGGAAGTCATGCACTTGTCTGAAATGGAATGGAGAGCTTAACCCATGAACTAGGGGTGAACAGCACGATAGGCCTCCAAGGGTCAGACAAGCACAAATTAAAGCTCTCAAAGTGCATCTGATCGAAGTTTTAAGCTTCTTCACTATTACTTCATGCACGTTTTATTCTCAAGCAATTATTTTTCAAAACATCATTCCTTCTCCCCACTTGGCAGAGTTACTAGCTTGCTAAAATTCCTCATCTGAAAATCTCCATTATTCCCTCCTGCTAAGAAATCACTGGCATCAAGTTTTCTGCCTGGTTCGGATTGGCTGGAGGGAAAGAAGTTCACAACTGACTTTCCAAATTTACATCAGCACAGTTTTGCCTGACCTCTGCCTTCTAACAAGTTTCTCCTGTGTATTGTAAGTCATAGAGGGACTGTGTAGTCAAAGGGGAGGTTCTTGTCTTGAATGCTACATCAGAACCTTGCTGAACTGAGCAGGAGCTCCACATAAGGAAAGAAGTATAGGTGATACTGATCCTTAACTTGCCAAGAATATGTTATCCATACTTTTCTATGTGCTCAGGACCAAATGGTGCCTTGCCACCAAAAACCAATAGTAGCAAAACCGGTGTTTCCCATTCAGCATCTCCCAGGAACAGTGAAGATCCCCATAAGAGCAACGTAGGGAAGCCCTACTTTCTGCAGAGTAGCAGGCAGCAAGAAGGCAGGATGGTTTTACACTACTACATAGGCTTGGCAATACACATACCCTGCACGCTGCTAGCAAATAAGCAGCGCAGCAGCTTTCTAGCTCTCCTCAGCTCTTCTTGGATCCCCCGCTGAGACTATGCAGCACTTAAGTCTTCAATACAATGCTGAAACGCGAACTCAGCAGCTCTTCATATTTGAGAGAGATTTGAGAGATTTGAATTTGAAATCATTCGCCTCCAGGGTGTGGAAAACATGGTTGGCTAGAGCCTCGCTTGGGAGCTTTAAACAGTGCTTCCCAACACAGGCATGGATGTGAGTGAATAAAAGCACTACGGATGTTGATGGATGGAGAAATGGAGACACCCAGACTTCACAGCTAGCTCAGGTAATGATAAGTTAGGGGAATTATGAAAGGATAGGGGACATTTGATACCCAAATGTCTAGTTGAATGCTACAGTTTATGTACTGCCATCCCCAACAAGATGCATCCTTTGAGGTCTGCAAGCATATAACTGGGGGTTACTCAGGCTGACTAACTTTAGACATGAAGTTAAGGGCTGAATTGGGGCTCTTGACATTCCTGCATAGGCCACAAAGCCGAGGACAATTCAGGGTAGTGTATTAACTGTCTGTGGAGCCTAGGTTCCTGATTCAGCCACCTGAATTGGATACCTAAAGGCAGTGTGAATACCTCTCCTCGCCATTGTGTACTGACAGCACTTCAAGAACAATGAACTCAGTAGGTCAGGCGTGGGCAGAAGCTCCAGCTCAGCATTCAGACTTCAGCACTGGTGCTCATCTCCAGGCCATCCCACCAGAGCTGACAGCTGGACTCACAGCTCCAAAGACACACAGAAGGAAGCATCTTCTGCAGGGCACAGCCAGAAATCCTCAGAGTGCAAAGAGCTCTTCTTGCAAGCTCCAAAGAATAGCTGCAGTTATCTTAAGCTTCACAAGTTTTTTTTTTTTTTTCCTCCCTCCTAATCACCCAAGTCTATTTGACCCTTGTTTATTTTTAGCAAACAGCTGTTAATTCCTCTAAGCAGGACAGTGCCCAACCCTCATTCACCCACCCTCTGTTTTTTATTGCAGGACAGCGCCTAACCACACAATCATCGCCACCCGTTTATCACAATACTTACTACCTGGTGGCTGTTCAGAATAATTTTATTCTTCATCTGGCCATGGGTGAGGCTCAGTTTCTCAAGGACCAGAGAACCTAGAACAACTTTTGACCATGAAAGCTTGAGGAATTTCTTATTTTAAATTTTAGCTTGCATTTATTTCTGTAGCAGAATTATTTAGAAGAGGTTTGGGGGGCAGGTTTTTTTTTGTTTTGGGTTCTATTCCCTCCCCCCCCCCCCCTTAAGAATAGGAAAAAAGCTCCTAATGTTTATGTAAAAAATAACTCAGCTCCTGTCAAGTTTGCAGAGAAGTTCACATTTAATACTGCATAAATCTAGAAAACAGTGAGATAAGGGATGTTGATTATGGGAAATTCCTATCAGGTACCTAAATTGGAACGTTTAAAGGCCCTTATGAGCATTACTAAAATCTGCCTAAATAATGCCTGTCAAAAGAACAGTTTGGTTTTTGAACTCCACTCTCCCAGCCCTTAAGCAAATCTACCCATCCCCCCCAAAACCGCATGCTTTGTTCTTAGATTACTTCAACCTTTTCAAAGATGTAGGCCAGTTTTCACAGAGGTCTAAACATTTTAGTGACAGACTTTTCTCCCCAAATATCTTTCCTCCGCCAAGCTAAAACTAAACTTAGCTGGAACTCATGAAGGCTTTTGGTCTCCCTAAACTGTATTTGGCAGTTTTACTAGTTGCTAAACTGCGTTTGCCAAGCCCTAAAACACTCATTTTATATACTGTTGTTGGAAAGATCTAGCCTCTGTGCAGGCCGCGTCAGACTTCTACACAGGAATAGCAAGAGTTTATGTGGAGCAAATGCAAGTAGTTTGAGCCATCACCTCACAATCCTCATGGTCTTTACCTTCATAAAACCCCTGGTGAGGCAGCAAAGTGCTAGCTCCCCTGTTTTACAGGTGGCCAGTTGACATTTATTACTTGTTCAGTGTTAGCGGATACTTGAGCTGGAACCACAGTTCAAGCCAAACTGTAAGGTGCAGTAACATTGCATGCGTTTATCTTGTATCAAAAGATTCAAACCCTGTTGCCAAGAGGTTGAAAGCGGTCACATGAAGAAAAGCTTCAGTCTTGAGCTACATTTCAATTATTAGTCATAGGCTGGTATCTGATATTCAAAGATATTGGAATTACCTACTAGCCTGCAGCAAAAACATGCCCAAGGTGCTGATGCTTGCAGTCCCATTAGCAGGCTGCGCTCTCTTTTGGATTCTCAGCTAGAGAGAGGTGTATGTATAAAATAACGCAAAGATAATCATGCTCCATTTTAGAAGAGGTGATTTAAATTGCCCTACGCGCACACAGAAATAGCTCCCATAACTGGATGACCCTATCTGAAACAAAACACCAGGCTCTTTTGACTGGCCAGTGAAAACATAACATCCTTAGCCTCCTGACCTTACTTTAAAAATAACTTTGAAACATTGTGTTGATCTATGAAAGACCAGCATAGCAGCTAACACCCATGAGTTATTGATCTCCCTTCTAAAATTAGGGACCTCTAACCTAGTGGCTAATATAGCACTCAACTCATTGCCAGGTAATACCAAAGGTGACAGGCTGAGCTGTGCGAGGACTATCACTGGTTAGCCTGCATGGATATTAACCACTGATCCATTTACAAAATGACAACAAACAATTCTGAAAAGACAAAATAAAAATCTATGGATCCCTCTATGAAAAACAAACACCTAAAACCCAGGACCCCTGTAAAAACATAGCACTTGCAACCTGTTGACCCAGCCAGGAAAGTATTTAAAAATTCACACAACTCCCACGTAATATCCCCTTTCCCCAAGGCTGAAATTCCAAACTAGTAACCCTGGAAGGTGGCACCTTCTAACTAGGGCAAATCAACTTTCCCTCTTGAAATATTATATGGCATCTGTCAAACCATTTGATGACCTGGGAATAATTTAAATTAGCATCTATACTTCTGAGTTTTTCCTTATTGCCAAAAAACCGCTGTCCGTCTCTCTCTCTCTACCACGTTTAGTTATGAAATTAAGACTGCTCACCTGCAAAAACTATTCCCTGTGTGTAACGCCACAAACACCCTGCACGTCTAAGAGTCTAAAATCTCTTGGAGGACGAAGATAGCAGCCAGTATTGTATTAACTGGACTAAAACTTGAATGATCTCCTATGGGTACTGTGAAAATCTTTCTGAATTTATAGTGCTTTAGAAATAGCAGTAGGTACAGAAAGAATACCCTGTGCAAAACAGATTCATGAAGGAGCCTATGTCTTAAAGTAGAAAGCTGTCATTCTAAATCATCTGGAAACTGAATTAGCACATACTGCTGGAGATTAGCTGTCATTATAGAGATACTATCGGGGCTTGAAATGCAGGGAAGTGAAAGATATGAATTGTCCTCTTTTAAATTAGCTCCAAAAACGTAGAAAGAGGAGAGGCAGTTCCATTAAAAAGGTACCTTTGGTAATAGCAGAGAATTCAGGCAGACAGAGCTTGCCAGACTTCATTTAGCTTTCTTTCTAAAGTGCAAATTACAGTTTGCCTCAGAAAAATAAAGAATTGAACCTCAGGATCATCGTCAGATGCTTTATCATAAACAGAATTTTTTCATCATCAGCTAGCACCAGCTTACTTTGTTCCTGGAGTTGGGTCTCCTTGTTACTCATCTTCTACACATGCTACACAATGCTAACAGATAAAGGTGCTATATCAGATGGGCTACATGTGTTTTTAGGAAACTGCTTCAATCACTGTCAAGCTTAAAACTCCCCAGATACTGTTAAAACTCGGCATGACTCTGTGTCAGTAATGGGTTGGATACAGCTTATTGCTCTGTCAGACTGGTGGTCCCCTCACATCCCGTTTCCATGTTCAGTGCAGTCCTTTACATATGGGCCAGGAGCACTGGGATATATTTCAGGCTCATGTGAATTATGACAAAGACTAACTTCTTTTGCAAGGTTCAAATGCTAACTTGCAACAGCTGAAAGTCCTCTTTGAATTCACATTAGGTAACTGAGTAGGAGAGAAAAAGGAAGGTTTCCTGTTTTAAGTTACACCTTCTTTTGGTTCCCCAAGCCTGCTGCATGCCATCCAAGAGACATGCATGGAAAGCACACTCTTCAGGACAGGAACCATCTTTGGGGCTTCTTCAGGGTAAAGATTTAAGCATGATCTTGTCAAGCAGAGAGCGAAAGAACACCAGCACAGGGCACAATACAGTTCAGCCAATACTGTACTATCTACTCTTGCAGGTGAACAACACTCCAGGCATTCAGCTTTACAACCAGAAAATGACAACCTCAATATCCAATTATTATCCTCTTGAAATCAATACCAATTTACAGCCCAAGGCAAAAAAAAAAAAAAATGTTAATCTCAGGATTTACAGATCCTAGCACAACAGGGCTCTGAACTTGGTAAGGGGTCCCTAGAGCCTGCTGCTTTCATGCAGCTAATAATTTAATAAAAGCTGCCTGCAACCACCTATTTTTTTGCTTCCAGAAGCAGATGGAGACACCAATGGCTTCTGTAACTTTTCTTCCCTTTTTTCTTTTGAATAACAGCTGTTTGGCAGAACAGAGACGAGGGATGGAATTTCCCCCAGGAGTGTGACCCAGAGCTGATCAAAGAGAAGCGGGAAGAAGTGGAGGAAGAGATCAGAGTGCAGGTGTGCTTACAGTACTAAGAGGACACTAATAACATACATTGCCTTTGTATATATTTCTCTGTGGTTGTAAGAACTGGCCCTGGCATAGATCCTACCTCCTTCCAGAGTGTCTACTATCTATTCTTTAATGCTTGTTTAGCTGTACATTTGTCTAAGGTGTGATGGCAGAACAGAAGACTTAGAAAAAGACTCATCTGTGTTTGTCTGGACAGACTGACAAATTGATGCGACAGGAACTGAAGAATCTCAAACTAGTTGTTGACAAGGAGAATGATGAAGAGAAAAAAGGGAAGAGGAGTGAAGGTCAAAGTGAGGTAAGAGCAGCAAGTTGTGATAAAGTAAAACTCAATTCTCTGCCCAGATGTACTGGGATCAGTAAACCCTAGTCTCAGATATCAACAGCAAAATGATTACATCTACTGAATATGAAGTCAAAAGTATTTAAAAAACTCAATGAGTTTTTTCAGGGCCTTTCCTTCTTAGCTCTTATTAACTTTTGTAAAGTATCATTTAGGACTACTTAGGCTTATTCAGAAGAGAAAACTTTACAAGATAGATCAGTTTTTCAAGAGGGATGAAAATCTTGAAATCCTCTGTTCCAATCAGACAACAAGAAAACCCAGACAGTTCCCCTCCTTCTGAAGGTGACTGGTTCAGATTAATAGAAAGTCTTCCAAAAATGACATGGATATGCGTGCCAGTAAGTTTTCAATTGCTGTTTTCCTTCTAAATGAGGGCTTCTTAATATGCTTGATTTGTACACCAAAAATTCAGTTAACTGAGATCGCTAGTAACTTGAAAGTCTTGAGGAAATCACTCATTTGTGTATAATAACACATAGTACTCATGCAGCCAGGTACATATTAGTTAATGTCACTACTTGCTCTTGAAGGGTTTGGGAACTGTGATTAAGCCAAGTTAATTTAGCTATATATGAAATTAAAGACAGATTTAATACATTACCCACTGAAACACAACACATGTCATGTTCACATCTAGTTTCACAGCATTACTATATGCAAAGATTCTACAGCTTGCGGTTCTCCGAATTCCTTACCCAACCATTTAAGCTGTAAATCATGTCAGTATAAAATAACTCAAAGCTTACAGACCCTACCATTCAATCAGCAGTTCCACTTAAAATGCTCGGGGCAGACAGCCAACCCTAATCTCATGTTGTATTTCATTTCTATAACTTTTTTTTTTTGCATGTAAGCACTTGTTTTTGCAGTATTTCGACTCAAATTATCTTTAAAAATGCTCTTTCACCTGACAAAGGTGCAAGGGCAATTTAATAACGCAAGACTAGAGTGACTTTGAAACCTGATACCAACTGGATTTCTGAACCAGTTTTAAAAATAGTGAGGGTTAAGATACATAGCCAAAATATTGCAGCAGGCCTCCCAAAGTTGTCATGTGCAGACAAACTTGGACATTCTAGATCAGCTGGTCTAAACTCTGCTTCAAAGCATCACATTGAAATTTTAAAGCTTTATTTCAACTTTTTCTTCAATATAATGTTGAGATGGGTTGAGGTGGAGGGCTGTTTATTTAGCTTCTGTTTCCACATGTTGTGCCAGTAGCCTGAAAGAAGGGAGAAGGAAAAGGGAGGAAAGAAATGCTTATTAAACAATACATAAAAGCTCCCAAAAGATTTTCTCTTAGAAAAAAATCAGTTCAGTTTCAGAGGTGACGAATGAAATGACGTATCCAGTTTTTAATCAAAACATTTTTACAGTGCAAGACTGTATGAATGAAGCTTTTCTAGACAACACTGGCAAAGGCTTTTTCTAATATTTGTGTAAATAACATCTCAGCCCGTAAACCAACACAATGTGTGCATACAGACTTCAGATCTGCTTCATGGAAATCTGGATTATGTAACAAGGACTAGAAAGTTGTGGAAGCAGTTTATTCCCTTGCTATTCAACAAAAATCATCTATTTTTTCAGGGCTTGTGTTACCAGGTCCTAGGTCCCATACAGTCCCCCTCTAAACTACGCAATGTAAAATAGTCATGTTTTTGGATTCTCATCATACATGTCTGGAGCGAGATGTAAAGCATTTTTCCCCCATAGGGATATCCTGCAAATAAAACTGTATTCAGCATTCTTCAGAGAACGCAAACCTTTCTGTGCTCTGTCAATGGGGAGTGGGTGACAAGGGTAATCTCCAAGTGAACTCAAAAACCAGAGTTTACTTTCCTTTCTAGCAGGAGTTGCCTCATTTCACCATCCCCTCTATTGTAAAGGGATTTCTTCTGCTTTCTTTGCAGGAAGACAGCACAGTAAGACTAGGGCTTCTTTGTTGCCAGGGAGCTGTCTGTACCCAGGGGTGTGCAGAATGTTCTCTGCCTTCTCAAGGGCACCTTTGGATAAGTAGTTCAGTTTTTTAAAAAATTGTTAAGTACACATTTAAAAATCTCCCTGTCCCTCAGGAAATAATTCGATTAAGGCCTTTTCAGAAGTCCCCTTTGTGAGGAATTCAGCATGGACATTTTGGAATTGGACTCCAGAAAGAAGCTAATTGTTCCCCCACAGTCAGTGTTTCAGATGGCTCAAGTTAAAGTCTAACAGCTCTAGCCATACTTTATGCCACTCCTTTATTTCCATGCGCTGCACTTGCTAGGCTGAACTTTATCACTGACTTCCAAACTTCCAGATATCACTTAACATGAAAAGCTTACATTTACCGCTATGGAGAATGAGAATTACTCTTACTGCCCCTGAAGATAAACAGCCCATTCACTACTTGTGAAAGAATCAGCTTGGGTGGAAGGGCAAATTGCTCTTCTCAATACAAACAGGTCTCCGGATCGTCAGGATGTTGTGCTAATCAGGCCTGATATGCAATGAGTCACATCACTACCCTTTGAGGCCCAGACCACATGCCTCTACTGACACTGGAAGCCTTTCGCTCCACAGACAATCCTGCTGTAAATTGTCATTGTGGTTCAGCACCCCCAGAGCACCAATGTCCTCATTCAGATGGAGACGCACAGCATGCTGGGCTCTCAGTAGGGAGGGCACCACACAGCCATGGAGAGAAGATAAGGATACCATAGAAACAGTAGTTCAGCTTTCTGCTGCAAATTGCCTTTCTTCACTCTGCCTAGTGGCAGGTGTAAAGAAAACAGCTCATCTGCCATCCATGGCTAGGATTATAAGCACCTGTATAAAGGAAGGCTGAGAGCAAGATTTGAGGGAGGAGTGGCTCCCAGTGAGAGATATGACATTGATGTCTGAAAGCTGGCAGAGAGATGTCAGAAGGTCCAATTCCCCACACCCCACATCCAGCCTAGAGGAATCTGTTGTCAAGCACCTAAATAGAAAGAGAAAGGGCTACCATTTTCAGCAGCAATCAAATCATAAATCAGTGGCATCCCTATGCCAACACAAACTTTTCTTAGCAAAGTGCTGTTCCTCTCCTGAGTCCATCCTTTTCAGCTGACAGGCCAAGCCTGATTTGGGTGGCTCAGCACAACCCAGCTGCTTTACAAATAGTCACTTCAGATGGGTGCCAGGTACCCCAGTCTTGGTGCTCAGTGAGCTTTGCAGCCACAAGTGTTTCTCTTGGGAACCTGTGGCCAAATTCACCACCACAGACCTGGCTTCTTTAAATCAACTTTGTATCCAACATAATTGCCAATAGATCAGCTCCGTGCAGTTACTGACCTGGAAGTTGCATTCAAGGGTTTATCAGGGTGATTTAGCTAGCCTATTGTGTTGCTTTTCCTGCTCTGGTCCCCTAAGGACTTGCTTCTGATCCAACTCCAGGTAAAGTGGCCCATAAGTGAACATACCCACACGTACACAAAAGGCAAGGCCAGCATTCAGAAAAAACAGAGGGGTCACAGGTCACCTAGCTGTGTCAGTTGCTTCCAAAATAGGGCTTGCTAATATCTCCACAAGACTTTAAAACAAACAAAAAAAAAAACAAACACCACCCTATTTGATGCAGCCAGGCAGAAGCAAAGCAACCCAGAAGGAGTAAGCTATAGCAATGACTCATGACAACAGTTTGGACATCATTCTAGACCCAAGAAGAACAAAGCTGCAGTGGATAAGGCCAGAAAACATAGGACTGGAGTAGTCAAGATATGAAATAAGAGCTTGATATGAAATTTTGGCTGTATCAGAAGTGATGAAAGGCTGGGTTTGAGGACAATGATTCATAATCCCTATTGGATTTATCTGCAGCTGCTGAAAAGATTACCACCCACAGCTCTCAGACAGTTATGGGGGCTGTAACCTCTTTAGAGGCAGCAGCTCAGTCCAGCAGGGATCACAAATTAGATCCTCATATTCAGCAAGGGCTTAATAGTGGGAACACCTTGCTATAAGGACCTTTTCAGTACAAGTACCAGCAGCTGTTCTCTGTAGCAACAGCCTTGGCTTTGCCAGAAAAGACTTCTCAACACAGAGAGGATGCACACGCTGACTAGTGCGGCACGGACATGGGATGAACACACATCACATCAACCAGCTCTAACTGTGGGAGCTACGTTTCCCTGCTGCCTGTTTTGCCCCCAGTAAATCTGCACTTGCTCAGCCTGCCACCCAGGCATGATCCAAGAAACACTTCCTAGACTGCTGCTTACACTGTCATTTCCCTCAGTAAGACAGCTAAAGATGTAGGAAGTACTTTATTCTCATTACTTTCCCACAGAACTGGCTGCAGTAGCTGCTGGCAGCCAATTGCAGCAGAACTTGTACAATCCCAAGCAAAGGGTGAGGCAGATCTTGCAGCTCAACATGAGGCAATGGCCCAGAAGACGTTTCGCCTGCCCTCTCCCTTCTGACACCAGAGACACTCTGCTCTGGAATCTGGCTTCAAGCCTGTCCCTTATGTTTGCTCGCAGCAACTTTTGAGCTACCCGAAACATTTTTAATGGGACCACACATTAAGACAAGATACCACACTGAGCATGGAAGGCGATGTCCTGTCATCTGCCAACTAATGCTGTGCAGTGAACTGCATTAAATGACATGTCAAAGGAGAACATAGCTGAGTAAATGGATGGCTACACAGAAGCTAGACTGACATTTCAGAGAAACAAGATTTTCTTTATAGAAGTGAAGATGTTCACACTCATTAACACTATCATTTCTAAGTAAAAGCAGTTCTCAATAAGACATTTTGGAGGAAAGCCATTGTCTACAATTCATATTTCCCCTTATTGCATCTTAGTGTTTGGCAAATCCCCGATAAACGCTGATACTAATTAGAAAAACATTTTTTCCCCCTGCATGGTACATTTTTGTTTTGTTCTTGAGTTACTTTATTGGTGAAGCTGCCTTGAGGACAATACCAATTGGCCAATAAATTCAATATATGTTTAGTGTGTATATATAGTACAGTGTATATATACACACACACTATGTATCTACAGTGTACATGTAGATAGAAGTGAGCTTTTCTTCTTCTTTTGTTTCCTTAAGCAGAACACCACTTGCACATTCTAAGGAATATTTGCTACTAAGCTTGTTTATGTAAAGAAGCCTGAGGTGCAGGTCTGCAGAAGCAAAGTTGCTTGCTTTATTCTAATCCAAAACTATTAAAAATACCAGCTTTTCCAGTTAGCTTATCCATATAACTCCGGGTTTAATTAAAGTTACATTTTCTTTTAGATAATCTTTGTTGCACAGTGAACAGTTACAGGTAATTCAACCATGGATTACTTGAAAACTTACAATTGACATATTTCTAATTGCTGCTGATCCATTCCAGGAAAAGCAGCATTCTTCACGTGAGTGGATGGGATTTTTCCTCCACCGCCAACATAACCTCTAGAGCTCTGCAGAACTATTCATTAACATAAATGACTATTCCCAGGAAAGTGAACATAAACTTTTAGAAGGAATAAGCTGTCTTGATCAACTAAACATTTAAGCACATGCCTAAATTTAAGCCATTGAACAAGTCCCACTGTGCTTGAACGTTACCATGTAAGTAGTTCCAAAGTCATACTGAAGTGCTTTGCAGAACCCAAGTGCCGACACCAGTATTGAACACTGCTAGCATATGGTGCCTGGACACTAACACATGGTGCATCATTATGCTCTCTCCTCTGCTAATTATCCCTAACCATGTAATTAATTGAGGGGCCTGGCATAAGTGATTCACATGTCTGTCTTATGTTTTCCATGGTTTTTTGGAATACATAAAGAAACTAGTCACACAATACATAGCCTTCCCATTCTGCAAGCAAAGAGCAGCTCTCATTTTTCTGACCTCATCAAGCTTCTTCCCCAAGGGCATTAGGAAAGAAAAGGCAGAAAGGATATCTAATGGCTAGGAGGCAAGCTGGAGGCCCAAAAGGATCGGGTTCGGTTCCTACCTAGTCCACCCTGCATGACCTCAGGGAAGCTGCTTATATATTTTAACACGGTGAAAGAGGGTCCTTTGCCTTTCCCAAACCTTGGTGAGGCATCTATAAATGGGGACATCTCCCATGCATGTATAAGTGGGGCAGGACTTCCCTCCCTCAGGGCACTCAGAGATGTAATTTTTCCCTTTGGGTTCTTCCATAATGAAGATTGCAGAAACAAACACTGAAATGTTTATTGGCCAGCCCTCCCTGCTTCAGATTCAGATATACAGCTGTATCAAGACCATTAATTCCTACTTGTTTTTATGGTCCTCAGAAAAAAGGGAAGATCAAAAAGAAGAAAAAGTCCAGGATTGAGGAAGATCTGACTCCAAACAGGTAAAAGATTGAGGCTGTCTACCTGAGATTCAGACAGTGATAGACTGCATCTTCTTCATATTTGCAACACTGTCAAGTCTTTCAGTTTTTACTTACAAAAGGACAATCTCAGCATTTTTAGGCTTACCAGCATCAGGAGCCCTACAATAAGTAAAACATCTTTAACAGCTATAAAGATACATAAGGAGCCAAAGAAAGACCACACAAAAACCAAAAAGCCTGAAGCACTTTTATGAAAACCATATTTGCATTCCCAGTGAATGCCCCCACCTCCTCACTGCTCTTCTCCCCCCAGGCCAGCTGATGGCTTCAAGGCACAACACACTGAAGGGACACACTCTACACAACACACACTTCCTTCTGCTTTAACGATATACAGAAGAAATGTTGTTTTACTGTCTTCAGCAATACCTGCAAATTAAGGTCCTCATTCTGCAACATCCCACAATAGCCAGTCTCCATTAACTTTAGTGAGGTGAATTCCCATACATGCAGCATTTTGGCAGGATATCAAGCCCAGTTCACCTCCCTTTCCAACCCTCTCAAGCAGGTGCAGAAGCACCTGGCAGTTTTGTTGACTGTCAAATTTTCCAAACCGAAGTCAGAAGGGAGGCTGCAGATGGGCCCCTGTGCTCTATAAATCAGCCTTTGTGTCTGAGGTAAAAATGTGCATATCATAAATCAGTCTTATTTATCAATACAAGTTCTGGCAAGCCTGACAGTCTCTTGCGTATCCTCGCTCATTTAAGCGACCTTATTTTATTTGAAGGATTTGAGAGGATTTCTTCATCTGACGTTAAGTTTTCAGTGATCTCATGATGAATTCACTGATAATCCAGCCATTTGTCACCTATACAAACAATACAGACACCTACACAGAGGCATCACCACTGAGGCCTGCTGACCCAGCAGCAGCACAGGGTAGGAACAGACTGAGCTCCCAAGAGAGCAGAGCTGGAGAACAACATGACGACAAGCTCACTCAGTCACTGCAGGAGAAAGCACATGGGATTTGCCCCATAATCCATTTGGGCAAGACATGCACAATGAGACCTGGACTAAATCATTTGGGTGCTACCACTACACAATCAATGAATGAGCTCTTACTTGGTTTAAAACAAAAAACCTCTCCAAGCAAATATTGACAATAAACATATCATGGATTATAACAGAGCGTGACCTCTCCTGCCAGAACACTGCCAAAGCCTAACAAGTATACATATAGTCTGTGCTTTTAAAATTACATATAAGAAGTAGGTATGTGTAAGAGTAAACTTACTAAAACATACAAGCATTATAGAACACACATGCTTTTTAGTAGCTGGCTTTTAATCAGAATTTCTTTGGCATTTTGGGTCCATGCTTTGCTCCTCCCTGCTGAGCAGGGAAGGAGGAAGCGTTTCATAAATAGCGAAGAGGAGTTCAGGTTCATCTCTTTTGACATAGTGGAGGTAGCGCAGGGGCTTTAGTGAATAGAGGAGACCAATCACATCATACTTGGAGGAGACTAAGGGCATGCATCATTAAGCTTGCACAGTAAAAATAATAAGACAGGAAAAGTAGAAGTCATGCTCCCAACAGAAATGCTAGGTTAGTCTCATTCTACCTTCTGCTCATTTTATGATATACACTGAACATAAAATCACTGGCAATGAAAGGAGGAACCGGAGCAGCAAAATCAACGATGTTGAAGGTGCGTTAAATTTTGTATTTCCTTATCACTACTCCTATATTAATTGTGCTGCTCTAACACTGCATAAACATAAAACTTTCCAGCTGAAATGGAAAAAGTCTACAGATCAAGTTATATATTTGATTTTATTAGCCAGCTGAGAGCTACTATTAAATATTTTTATTGTAGCAATACCAAAATGTCCCAATTAAGATTGGTGGCAGAAAGAGACAAAAAGTTTAGATCTTGAAGTAACTGGGACCCTTTTGCACCAAGAAAGATAGTGCACAAAAGGGCACAACAACGAAAGACCTAGAAAGGTTCAAATCAGTATTGTTTACCCTAACAGTATAACCAGGGCTTCAAATAAGCTTATTCATTTTGTAAATTCCTCAAAGCAATATTAATGTGTAGTTCCTATTGCCACATAACATCATTGAAGTTAACCCTCAAAAGAGACTAAAAACATCATGGCAATAGGAGACCGGACACGAACCTAAGTGTGCTAAACCCTCAATTACTGGGAGCTATTTTCAACCACTAATGGAGATAGGAAGAAGTCCTCCTTCCTTGGGGCAAGTTATTCCATAGCTTCTGCCGTGCTTTCCCCAATCTTCCTCCGGCCAGCGTCACCCAAACACTGCAGTAGAAGGACCACTGGTTGCTCCAGTAGAGCCATTCCCAGTATGTTCCTGACAAGGTGAGGCTCAGTCTATTACAAACAGAATAAATTCCAGGAAGAATTAATGAATTACTACTAATTGTAGAGCTAAGTGAATAGGTATAGTAGTGTTAGGATTGCTATTACTATATAATTTAAAAATAATTTCCCAGTAATTGATATTAATGAATGAGTTTATTACACAAGTCATAACTGATCTTGCATCACCTGGAAACGGGTAATGGAGTCGTTGCGAGAGGGAGCAGTGTGGTATGCGAGGTAGTAAAAGAAATTCCTTGGCATAATGCAGAAAGAGGCACTTATTGATAACATATTGATGGAACTAATCACCTTAACCTCTGAGTTACAAAATACATTTATAAAGCTGTGGAAGCATAAATAACTGAGTTTCATTGTTGAAGAACTGACTTTTTACTCACAGTTCCCTAGAATTTGAGTTGTCTCTTGTCTGTAGGACCATCGATTCTCTGTACAAAGAACTAGCGGAACAAGGATTACTAATAAAAGCCAAGACAGTGAATCTCTCCGATTATGTTGGTAAAGTACATGTTTAACAGCTCATGTGATGTTTAATATAACCAAATCCACAGCCATTCAAGGTTCACTAACCCCTGTTTCCAGCAAGGATGAGATCAAAAGTAATTGTACTTCCAGGACTTTCAACCTGAGCATCTAAAGCCACTTACACAAATAAAGTCCCCTTCTTAGGGGTGCTTGGTACCTTTCACTTTTGTTACTGAAGACAGGGTCCCTTTGTGGAACTGGGTGCTTAGCTCCAAGCACTGATGCCTGGAAGCCTTGAATGTCTTGACATGTCACAAGCTAGAGGTGCAACCAGGTCTCCCTTTAAGCAGCACTGGCAGGCACTAGCAAGATGCTGCAAGTCTAGAATAGGGAGTCATACTCCATCCCAGGAAACAGAAAAAAATTATCTTTAGCACTTGCTCATTCAACAGACAGAACTCACCCCTTACCTCCATCAACTTCACTGCCACTGAATTTCAAGCAGGGCTGGCTTGAACTTATTCAAGCCGAATAAGTTGCATCCCCCAGGCTTTTCCTGGATTTCATAGCAATCTTGCCACCCGCTCCCATTACCTACTGCTGCAGTGTGCACACAGCAGTCAGCCACTGAGAGCCACACTTTACACTGAGCAAAAACCTTGCAGGCTGCACAGGGTTTTGACACTATCTCCGAAAGCATTTGGTGACATGAAGTAAAATCACAACAGGACAACATAGCAATGCAGCATAGCAAAAGAAAACCGTTGGACTCGGTTGTTTCAAAGACTTCCATTGTTGATTGAATCTGCAGACATCCAAAATCTACAATGCCACCAGCTACTGACGTGGTACATAACTGAGCCAGAAAAGCAGGATTCTCACATCATCTCTAAATGCCATGTTTCTATAAACTCTTAAAAGCAATTATTTATTGGCAGTAGAGACTTCGCCCACCCTAGTGAAGGCTAAATTAACTAGCGTTCTATTCATTTTATGCTCATTAAAGAGCAGTAAAGTACAGTAATGGAGGCTTTTCATTATTACTTCATTCACCCAACCATTACCATCTGTTCTTCTCAAGGTCACTTCTGACCAGACATTCCCAACCACAGATATTTTGAAAGCTTGTCTTTGCCCATGGATAATAATTAACAGCTGGTAACAATCTCAGAGCTTTGTAACACTCAATGTTGGATTACCCTTTAAAAAAGGATGAGGCCCTGAAAATGTCCAACTTGGAAAGAGGCTGAGATGGCTTTGGGCCCCCTTCCCTTAACCTTGAGGTTTGGAGTCTGGCCCTACTGTGGTGTAGAGTAACACTGGGGCTGCTCCAAGTTACATTAGCAATATTCATTTCCCAGCAGCAACAGATACAGCACAGAAGTGCATAGAATAGTAGTGCCCACATGGCTGCCTACCCCACCCCCCCCCCACCAGTAGCCCTTTTCCCCATGTCCCAGCACAGACACTAACCCATGCAGAGCAGGTGGCAAGAAAGCAGCACAGACTGTCAAAAGCCAGCTCTTCCCCGCACTGAACTCAATCACACTTCTTGAGCTGCCACAACAAGATACAGAAGGTGTTCAGAAGTGGCCTAGGATCCGGGCCTAACTTTTTTTTTTCCCCCAAATTAATACCAAGCCCAAAACCTCCCTTTAACATTCCAAGGGCACAGAGCCTGCAGAAATATGTCCTCATCTGCTCCACTCGTACAAGGCTGAAGCCCAAGGAGGGTCACTCGCTCACCCAGTTCCTGGGGAAAGGACAAAGGGTGGAACTGCGCTATACAGCGAGTAAAGGCACAGAAATGTCCCTCTCTGACACACTGACACCACTGAACTAATTTTCTCAGTGACCTTATCTAAATTAGTCAGAGAATATCCAGTGTGATTTATGTTCAGTTGCAATTAAACCCTTTGATGCCTTCTAATTAAATCTCTGAAGATTAATTCCTACTCAGTGCTTTTGATTTCTCCTTAAATAAAAGATAAAACCTGAAATGAATTTTATTCTTCAAAGGGGAGGGGACAGTTGCACCAGGCATTCATTGTCCATCCTTTTGCCCCAAAATACAACTGTATTTTGTCTTAACCATCACTAATTTACCTCTAGTCCAGAGAGTTCTTATTTCCAGAAAAATCCAATATACTATTACTCAACAATGTTTACCATAATTACACATTATTTATGCTAAAAAAATTGTCTTGCCTGCATTTTCCCTGCACAAGTACTTTTCTTGCTGTGGCACTTCCTTACAGATCTTTGTTTTCTAACACATCTTGTATACAGACTTTGACAGCACAAGCAATGTGGTTACAGCTCTGTAACGAGAGCTGAAGTAAGACTAGCTCACTTCTGTTTGTGTTGGGGGGGGGGGGTTTGAACAAAGAAGGTGAACTGCAAAGCAAAAACCACCAAATGAAGTTACTTACATGCGGTGAGAAGCTGAGATGGGATGCAGGCAAGGGACAGGTGTGTTAAAATATTTTTTCCTCCTCTTATTGAAATCCTTTTGAAAGGATAGTTCACTGGGATTCCACACCTGCAAAATCCCAAATCTAGAAATCTTCTGCCGGGGTGATTTACAGTGTTACTAGTGATTCTTCTCCAAGAAGTTTATTTAAAAGGCTATTCAAGACTTACTGCCGTGCTGAATGCCTTCCACAGTCTGGTTAGGAGGGGAAGCCTACAGTGCATTTAAACTTCCTTTTCCTTTGCCGTTCACCTTCCAGGTGGCAATACTGCCCTGTTTGTGTCCCTGTCCCTTGACAGTACCGGCTTTTCTGAGAGCACATTAAATTGGTATTCTCTAGTAGTTTTTCATTATCAGAGTTAAACGTTTTGTAACAATGCAGTGTCACATTTAAGCCCATGCTTCCTCCCTACAGGCGAGTACAGCTACGCAGGGTCTGTGCTTCGTCAGAGAGGTATAGAGCCAGTGCCCTCTCTCGCACATGTCAGACAGCTAATAGCGCTGTATGGAATATTACCATTAGGTAAGAGCCCAGCAAAAATTACTGGAGGGCAGAACGCAATGGCTTTGCTTCCTGTCAGTAACATGCATTTTTACTAGCTTTGACAGGGCTTGATTAATCGTGATCTAAAGCATTTTGCATTATAATTGTTTTTCAGTTAGCAGCCCAAGTGAAGACCATATCATTTTAATAGTGCATAAACGAGCTTGCACATGCTATTGTCAGGTATCGCATTTCCATGCTATCTCTGTTTGCATGTTAGCAGTTTGTGAATGGCAGCACATAAAAGAAATCACTTGGGAAAAATAATAACTAAAACAAGCTCCAGTGATCAAAATTAATCAAGTTAAAGGGAGGGCTAAGGTTGCAATTTACCTTTTACAAGCTGGCTAATGTTACTCAGGACTAAACAATGCAATCATTTAAGGAGGTAGTCTGGATAGATTTTGTACATTTGAGAGAGAACACTTAAACATCCTTGCAGTTTTTAGTGCCAGACTTCACTGATAGATCTAACAAGGCCTTGCTGGATTTGGTTGTTTGCTTTTAATGAAACCCCTATCCTGTATTTAACTTGGGAATGACATTAAGCCAAATGAGTGACTGCAAGAAGTGCCTATGTCAAGCGCCTCCATACTGATACTTTGCTTGTATACTTTTCCATTCAGTTTGATTTGGGGGAAGATTTTAACCAGGCAGGTCCTTCCTCAGCCTGTGTCACTGCTCATCCCCTCTGAAGGGTGAGATAGCCAATTTCTCCTCGCCTCTCATTCAGGCAAACAGAGCAACGACAGACTTCTGCTTTTCCCTCCCCTTCACACACTTCCCAGAAAGACAAGTGCTCAGGCCATTCTGTATGTACACACTCTGCAGCAACCCCACTTCGGCATTGCCTGGCTCCCATCATCCCCAAAAGGGAGTTGATGTGCCATGGGGAGCCCAGTGTGGTAATGCACAAGTCTCCGCCTGTTTGCCAGCACTGCATCTGGGTTTCAGAGACTTTGAAAGGGAGAGACTTTGCTCAAAGGGCCCCTTCTGCCCTGCAGCTCCACCTGAAGAGTCAGGTTCACTGCCACCATGGTAGCAGCACCCTGCAGCCAGCAGAGGTGGGATTTCTTCACACTCCAAATCTTCTCAGTTGATCTTGGGCAAGCCCCAAGGGGCTTGCTACAAGTTTAACCACAGTCAGCTGAGAGAGTTCAGCAGTTATCCCTGTCTGCACTGACTGCAGTGTGGTATTTCACATATCAGATAAAGCCTCCGAGGTTATGTTTTAACACCATCTAATCTAGTGAAATCAAGCCCCCCAGACACCCCCAAGGCAGGAGGAGAGAGCCCGTAAATTTTCTGCTATTTATGAAATTGGCAAAAAAATCTAGAGAGAAGAGACCCTGGGCTAGTTAAACAAACAGAGTGTATTTGCAAGAGCAGTTTGAAGAATGCCTTTGAGTAAAGAAAATATTGCCCAAGCCAAAAAAGTCACAGGAATGGTTTCACCTTTTGGGTGATACGTTATGGATGACATTTTACTTAATTGGTCTCAGAACTAGTTAATCATTATATAATTGCATATGTGTAGAAGTGATAGTTTTTCTGAAAATGCTCACCTGATGGCAGGGGAAGTTCCAGCTTAAAAGGTGTTGAGAAAATTATAAGCAGCTGAAAGGAGAAATAAGAGTAGAAGGTATACTTCATCTTTAACCACAGAGGAGTCTGCTGCTCCCCTCATAATAAATCTATGTATAATAGTAATAGATCGGTATGAAATGACCAAATATTAATAAAGCCTGGGTGGCTGACAATTTCCCTACATCCTGCACAGGGCTGAAATAATGGCATTCATCTTAATACTCAGTTCCTTGCTATTTATTTGGAATGTTAAACCATTAGGACACAGACAGGCAGCTTGACTGGATTTATTTTTTAAATATCATTATTACCTAGCTGTCCTCCTTGATCTCCCCCCCCCCCCAACTTCAATTATAGAGGTATTAAGAGTGAGAGTTTCTTCTACCCTTTATATAGCCAGGGAACTTTTCCAGGCTAGGCAGTAGGCTCCCTCAGCAGTTGTTACTTTTGGGGCTCACTTACCCCCCTATTCCTACAATCTGATACGAATCTAAAACCACCAGAAGCAGATGCACACGTAGCTCTTCAAATCTGATGTTGCAACAACCATCACCACTGACAAAAGATGTTTTTAGGCATCAAGACAGTCATTTTACTGGACCATCAGTGGGTGCGGATCAGGCATTTGACACTTGCTGTTACTGCTGTATCTGGAGGTTTGCCTTTGCCAGGGCTTCACTGTAACACTGCTGTGAAATACCCA
The DNA here is from genome assembly GCF_040807025.1 of Struthio camelus. Classification (NCBI taxonomy): domain Eukaryota; kingdom Metazoa; phylum Chordata; class Aves; order Struthioniformes; family Struthionidae; genus Struthio; species Struthio camelus. The sequence continues at coordinate 3,973,328 of NC_090947.1, read as the reverse complement.
GTTCATACAGTGACAGAGCCACAGGGAAGACAAGTTTATCACCATCTACCACCTAAATCTCTCTGTAGCTCTATTTTCACAACTCAGGCTTTTCTACTAGCCTTTCCAAGGCAGAGGCAAGCAGATTTCTTACAGCCCTAAATGATTTTACCTGGAGCAGCCAGAGATTTAAAAACACTGAGTAGTCATCACTGCTGACAGAGCAAGCGAAGCATAGCAACCCTGGCATTTGCATTCTCTCAACCAAGTAAAACAGAGGGGACCAAAGGATCCCCTCCTCCTTGTCCAGCACAGACATATCATAGCTGCACTACAACATGTGGCTACCCTTTAACATTTGCTCCTCAGTAGAGGAGCTAACACCACACTCGGCAGGCATGCTCAGGGCTGCAGGGGGAGGGGGAGGAACGTCAGTCCTGGAGGATTTTGTAGTAGAGTTAGTTTAAACAACAAGAAGCCAGAGTCTCCAGTGCTCACCGAACAGCAAGAACATACTTGAGAGGGAAAACTACCCAGAGAAAGCAAGGGGCAGGCAGAAGTGAAAGAAGAGAAAATAAAACTCATAACATCTGCTTTCAAAATTGCTGTCAAATGCTACTCTAATAGGCATTCCCATTAGTTTGTTTCTCTGAAAAGGAAGAAGGTGCAAAGGATCATTTTGGATGGCAGTAGGAAGGAATCGTGCTAATCTAACACAGCATGACTCATACCCTTGTCCAAGTGTAGAAGGACCTGGTCTGATAAGGAATGCAAATCTTAAAAGCCACAGGTATACCTCCCACCTCTACACCTGCATGGCAGCTGACAGGGAGTTGGTTAACAGTTACTGTGTAAATGAAGGCAGTTGTCTCCTGTGCCAACACCAGGCTCGTCTCTGCACAGCCACGTGCATCAGTTTAATTTCAGCACTCATTCCTTGCATCCGTTCTCAAAAGTTTACCGATGAAGTCATGTTCCTTTAGCCCAAGTAGATTTAGAGCTAAAGTTTTCCCATCCCAAGGCACGCTTCAAATAAGTTTAGGGTTGTCAAGTTTTGCTACAAACAGGGATGTTAGCTCAGGTATTCTATGGCCACAGCTCTGGTGGAGTGCACTCCAGAGCACTTGTGCCATATTAACGGAGCAACGAGTTCACATTATGAAATATTTATCATGATGGAAAGAGGAAGAATCATTCCATTACCTTTATGGCTGACTTAAATGAAAGCAGTAATAGTGCCATATGACTTTTTACAGGTTCCCAAGCAGTCCATGAGAAGGCTCCTTTGGTGAAAGCCATGTTACTAGCTGGACCCACTGGTGTTGGAAAGAAAATGCTGGTACATGCCATTTGCACAGAAACAGGAGCCAACCTCTTCAACTTAACAGCTTCCAACATTGCTGGGAAATACCCAGGCGAGGACGGCTTGCAAATGATGCTCCACATGGTATTCAAGGTGCTGTGCTTCTCTGCAAAGTTGGTTCAGCGTGCTTGTCACAACTTTTCTAGAAGATAAGGAATTGTGTTGTACTTCCGTCACAAGCTCTAGTTTCTGCAGGTACACCAGTCACAATACAAGGGCAAAGCAGCCCAAGGTCAGAAGGAGTGTAAACCCACATTTGAGATTGCCTTCCTGCTTTCAAATGTCTTTAAAACCACTTGCTGACAGCCAGCACGTGTGCCACTGTAGAGGCTTTAATACCCCTTGGGAATCACTTGTAGGAACAATATTTTTCACATGAACATTTGGGTTAGCTTTGTGTTACCTTGAGTATGAAAAGCATCACAGAAAGAAAATGCTGTTCTGTCTTCATACACACACCAGTCAGGAATGCTTGTCACACAGCATTTAATCAAACGCTAGGCTCAGGGTGGTCAGGAATTTCCTCCAAGACTGTTGCTGTAAAACAGCTCTCCACTATACTGCTCTCTGATTACCCATCAGCAAAACTTCTCAGAAGAGGGAATCCTAGTTTAAGATTACATTAGCAAAAACGCCTGAGAAGTCTGGAAAGAAAGCAAGGCATATGAACTGTGAACAACATATCCCAAATCCTCATCAGAAAAAAAAAAAAAAAAAAGACAGACGCTGGCAGGATTTCTTCCACATTCTAAGCCCTCACTATTTCTGCTAAGGAAGGAAGGAAGCTTGTAAATGTTTCTCTTAAGAGTGTTTTTTTGGAAAAGCAGTGCATATACTCAAAAAAGCCAAATACAATACTTTTCCAGTGCCAGAAGCCTAGAAAAAAGCTGAATTCAATTTGGCTTTCCTCAGTAGTTATCAGACGCATTTTATTAAATGCAGTATTGTAGCAGGTTTTGTGACAGGTGTCTCCACCTCAGAAAAGACAGGTTTCATAGTTAAAACTAAAGCAATTCAGGGACCACATTTGCTGGTTAAAGCAGTGCTTAAGGAAAGGCTATGATGCTGTAACCATGCTCCTTTGATGCTATAACACTAACATTGCATCTAGCATCCCAGTAGCAAGCTAACACCCTCAAACTGAGCTAATATTCCCTCTTCTCCCTCCACTCTGCTCATTTTACCCTTCTCTTAGTTTCTCTCCCCTCACCCATAATAAAGCACAATGTCTGGCCACAGGCACATACATCCCATGCGTTCCATCTAGTCCATGCTAAAGCACAAGGCCTTCAAATACAGATAGAAGGCCAGCCTTTTTTTTACTCCCAAAGGTCCCAGCTGAAGATACTAAGGGTTTTTTATGTACACATGTAAAACCCTTGCATTTTTCCACATTACTCAAGTAAAAAATGGAAACATCACCCAACACCTGCTCAAAAATGATGGGGGCAGTGATCCAAGCTTGCTTCTCAGTTGAAGCTTTTATAAAAGTATCAATTACACTTTGGAGAACTTAAATGGATAAGCAGTATGGAAGTTGCTCATGGTCAGTCACATGGAATAAGGACTGTCCAGAAACTTGCTTATCAGCAGGTGACTGTTCCAACTGGAACAGCAGTACCACTCCAGACTGCTCCTCTAGTAACAGAGCCAACAGCACAGTGATATGCTCTCCCTACCCAAGGAATACTTTATCTGCATGCTTGCTTCTCTGCAAACTCATGCTATATAGCCTCCATCTCTCTTAGCATCATTCAGACCAAGTATGCTGGATTTGCCCTCCTAATTCCTTTGGTTCCTTGGCCTCTTCCTGCCACCTTCTGTTCCCATGGTGGAATCACTTTGTCCAACCTGCTGATTTCAGCTTTGACTCTCCAGGCTTGAAGCAATCCTTGATTTGCATAGCTAGTACTCTCAGTCAGGCTCCCATCTCTGCAGTTGCAGTCCCCATTTCTTTGGTCTTGACAATGCCAGAAGCGTCTCTTTACCTGCCTCTGGGATCTCTGAAGTCCCTGCCACAGCCACCCCACCCCCCCATCTTGCCATCAGTTGCTGATTTTTACAGCATCCAGTAATTACATCCAGTATCAGAAATCCTGCATCAGGAATGGAAAAACCCCATGAAACAGCACAATGAAGTCCACAGGCTGTGGCGCACTGGCTAGTCAGCAGAAAAGGACGAGGTTACTCACAGACAGCAGGCAGAACACGAGTTAGTATCTTTGCAGCAAAGGCAGCCAGTGACCTACTGGGCTACGTCAGCAAGAGCACAACCAGCAGCTTGAGGGAAATTGCTACTCCCCTCTGGCGCTTGAGGCCACATCTGGCTACTGCATCCAGTACTGAGCTCTCTCTTACAAGAGAGACATTGATAATCAAGCAGGTCCAGTGGAGAGTCATGAACATGGTAGGGCTGGAGCACGTACTGTACAAGAGCAGCTGAGATTCGAGCTTATTCAGCCTTGAGAAGGCTGGGGCAGGGGGGAGGCTTAATTGCTGTTTCCAGCTACCTTATGGGACAGCAGAGAACAGAGGTGAACTTTTCTGAGGTGCAACAAGAGGCAATGGACACAGTTTGCAACAAGGGAAATTTTGATTCGATAGTAAGGAAAACATTTCACAAGGGTAGTCAAACATTGGAACAAGTTACCTAGAGGGACTCTGAAATCTCTATCCTTGGAGGAACTTAAAACTCAACTGGATGTGGCCCTGAGCAACCTGCTCTATGTTAGCCCTGTTTTGAATAGGTGCTGGTCCCTTCTAACCTGAATTTTACGATTCCAATAAGCTGCTTCACTTGATGGGTGATCTCTACCCTACCTGTCATCTTGGCCAATGCTCCCAGGTCAGGTCCCAGCTTTGATCTGGCCCATAATGCCAGCTGCCATCACCCATATCAGGTTATGTTGCCCTTCACACCTTGGAGCACATTCTCTACAGACACCCACGACACTACCTCATCACCTTCCAGTTTCTTTTGCATAGTGATGGCTAAAAAGTATCTGGCAACTGTTAGAGTACTGACATAACATAACAGTCTCCTATCACACCAAGCAGTACTATTATCTCCCATGTTCTCCTGCTGGTCTGTAGCCACCTATTATCTATTAGTGCTTAGAATCTACCTTGTACAGTAGCTAGCACAACGGAGTCCTAGGCTGTAGCCAGTGCTCTTAAGCGCCACAGAAATCTAATTATACTGTCTTTTCTTGCACACCGTTTTCCTAATCAAGTGTAATTAACTGAGAACAACAAAGAAGAAAAGATAAGGAATCTTACATCATGATTCACATGAATCCGCTATTATCTAAGCTAAAGCAAACAAGAGAAACACATTGCAACCAAATTCTTTGCTTAGAGGAAACCGAACGTGGATGTTTCCAGCAAAAAGTTTTTTCATCATGGTGAATAAGGACTCTAATGTAAAAATAAATCATTGTAGGATTAAAGTAGGTGCATGTATAGCATACAAGCTATGAAAGAAAATTGTATCCTGCCACTCACATGTGGTATTTACGTTTACAGCTCTGAATCTACCATATGACACACTGTGGTACACCTTGTTAAATGCCTTGCACACAAGGGGTTACTGAAAGATTCACTGGGTCTCCATAACCAGTTCCTGTCTTATGTTTTTGCAAGCAGCAACTATGACTGTTGTCAAGCAAGCTTTCTACTCCAGCCTTTCAAAAGGGCCTTATATAGAATTAGTCAAGCAGAATGCAGATCTTCCACTTACAATTGGAAGTGAATGACAGGAAACACAGCATTTATTTCTCATGTTATTATATGATCTGTGTAACCATTCTTAAACCCCAAGATCAAAGTAACCTAGAACTTCTGATCACACCTGCAAACAGAGTTTCTGCAACTAAACAACTCTGGAGAGCATAAACTGACCGTTAGGAAATTTTCTGTCCATAACTTAAGTACTGACTGCTGGCAGTTGTTGCATGGGAGAGACCCTAAAAAACAAGTGAGTAGCATTGGAAAAAATGAAACCTTAATTTGTTTCAGATGCAAGAGCACAAATTTTTCCCCCCCTCCCTTTTTTTCCGGGAGGAGACCTGCAAAACACATACCAGCCTTGATCCAGAGAGCCTTGTGTGTTACTCAAAGCAAGCACTTTAAATGTCATACAGAGGAAATGACTTCTCTTACCAGAGCAGGAAAACACCAACATTTCAGTCTGCCTATTCAAAGGCAATGCAAGGAAGATTAATATTCAATAGGAAAATTATTGAAAGAAGCTTTGAACACCAAGCCCAAGCACTGGGGTTCTCCATAAAAGACACAGCAAAGGCAGCCAGCCAGGTCCGCCCTGTTTCAGAGTGAAAAGGGAGGATCTATGTCTAATACAGAAGTGCTTCCCAGCAGCCCCCAAAACAAATCTCATCCTGCAAGTATGAACCAGAACATGCTGGAATATTTCAGTTACACCACATTTTCCATGTATTGAGCCAGCCTGAACTCAATGGAGCTCTCTGCCAGCTTGTGCCAGTTGAGGACTTGGCCCTCTCTTGTCTGCATCAAGACACAAATGCTGCTTGCAACTGTGCACAACTCATCCAAAAGCTGTCAAAAGGGGTAGCAGGGGAAGCACAAAGAGCAAAAGACAGACCAGAAAGGATTGAGGGTATAAGGCATGACTGCGCAACAGAGGTATAAAAATGCAGGCAGTTCATAAGGCCCAACTCCAAGGCAATAAAAATGACAAGCGTGGGCCTTCCATTAGTGCCATAAGGCAGCCATCAGGTTAATCGCTACCAGAGTGAAATCACGCCTCTACGGTCCTTTACCAGGGCCACAGCAGTGCACAGAAAGCACATTGTACAAAAAGCTACGCTTGGGAAAAGGTTATTAGTACAACACTGACCAGGCTAAAAGGTTGAGGAGGAGGTGGCCAAGAGGAAATACCAGCACAGAAGCTCTGTATACGTATCAACAGCTCAGCATATGCAGTGCAGCCCTGACTGTTGAGCTAGGAGCCTTAGAGTGCAGCAAGCTACAGGAAAAGCATTTCACACACCATTGCTGTTTGGGAATCGTGTTATGAAGCTATCTGGTTATGCTATTTCTCAAATCAGAGGTGACAATACAGGCATCATGCTAGAGAGAAATATGATCGAGTATATTCAGGATTAAATGATAATCCTGGCATTTAAAGGCATCATAATTTTCAAATCTGTCACCAATATTTTTTCCATAAAATCATGCTGTTACTTGTAACAGCTATTGTATTGTCCCTTCAGACAGGTCATTTTCCCGGCAGTCTGAAGAACTGAGGTACAGTTTACCCTAGTACTTCGACAGAACTCTCAGTGTATTTAGCATTTCAGTGCCACAGAAGTCTTCCATTACAATTGAAATTTGGGGACAGTACAGACAGCCTTTCTTCTAGCCTTCCCAGAACAATCCTTTTTTTCGTGGTGCAATACAGACTGCCGGAGAGCCTGCTAGAAGCCTAGGCCTGTGAAATGATGAATATCAGCATTGCTCAAACATACGGTATTCTTTGAATGACAGAGCAGCTTTACATTGTATTTCATTTGACATTAGAGAGTAACGCATTCTGTTGGAATATATCCTTTATAGTTATTTTTTGTCTAGAAAACCACAATGCTTTGGCATTATCGCTGCAGCAGTGTAATATTTGCCTGGTGAGGCTCCCGCTGTTAAGGTCCGGTCACCAGTTTCAGTTCATTGCTGCTTTAGCTGCCTTGGAGCATGTCAATGAACATGAAGCTCAATTTGTCATTGAAAACTGCTCAGTCCTCTGTAGTTCAAGAATATCTTAGTGCTGGTCCTTTTAAGAAAATTTCATCTTAACCTTCAAGTTCAGAGTTGCCATGTGCATATGTCCACTGCAAAAATCAGGTTTATATGTTCTGAAACAAACTCACTAACTGTTCAACTCTAGCACTCAGGTTTTGAAACATTTAACCCTAGCTGGAGCAAGCCCATGCAAATACTGTTTATCTTTGATGAATGTTAATAGAAGCCAGAAGAAAGCTTTTCTCATAAGGTTTTGTCTGAAGGGCAAGCAAGTTCTCAGCACCCAGAGATGACAAGGCAGCTGTTAACTTGGTGCAGTATTAGAAGGGTTAAGGAGCCATCTGCTGGCAACTCTAACAAATTGTTGAATGCAGCAAAGCTAATAAAATTTCAATTACAAATTAATTATGTACAGTGCATTTAATTATCCATGGATTCAAACTATCCATGGATAATTCAAATGAAGCACTTTCACAGGGATATACAGTCTGCTACATCTCTGCCAACAATTTAAATTAGATACCAATGGATTCTGGGTGTCTGATCTGTCTTTCAAAAAAAGAAGCCGGCCCAAACACAGCATGCTGAATTCAGTTATATTAGCATGCATCATAATGCCAGAAAAACACATGTAGGCCACTTTATATGTTCAGGTCATTGCCTCAAAACAGAAAGCACAGGGAAGTATCCATTTAAGAGCCAGCATGAAGTGGGCTTATTCTATTTACGTTTCATCTGTAGGGAAATAAGGGACAGGAGAAAGAATGCAGGTATGAGAACAGCAAACAGCCCCAAGAGTTAAAAGGAAACTATAGCCTGATTAAAAACTTAAGGCTCCATTTTAAAGAACTGCTAACCACAAATGCCGTCTTCAAGCCAGATGGGGGAAAGATGCACCTCCCCAGTTTGCAGCAGCCTTACTGGAGAGGCATCCTGGCTGCTTATGTGCTTCAAAAGGAGAGTTCAATCATTGCCAACAGTTTTGAGAGCCTCTCTAACCCAGCACCCCCCTTATCCCCCTGGTGTCACATTGCAGTGCTGTCAGACACTGAGAAGATACTGCAGACCAGCTACACCAGTCCCTAGTCTTCATACAACTGAACTACTTTGCAAAGCAAAAAAATGCCGGAAGGGTATTACTCTTTAGAACACAAAGAGAGCACCTCTTTGCATTAACATTAGCAGTCAGCCCAAGCGTTAACAGAGAAGTAACTCATGTCAGCATCTGAGAAGCTAACAGGGGTCATAACACAAGCAAAAGGAGAAGAACACCCCACAGTAACAGCAGACCCCAGTCAAAGTCTAACCTATCGGGGTGGCAATGCATTTCCATACAGTGTATAAGTAAACCTCAGTAGACAGAGTGCCACTAGCCCAAGCCTCACTCAAGGAAAGACAGATCTCCATTTCAAGGGCAACAGTTCCCTACTGCCCCATCTCCTTCCTCATGTCCTCTCCAGTTACGCACAGCACAGGAGTAGAAATTGGTTGTTGCCTTACATTTCAGAAGGTAGATGACATCATTAGAGACATCAAAAGCACCAGCTGACAATCCATTCACTAGGCGTACAAAATTCCATACAGGTCTCTGTTTCCACACCCCAGAGTAGATATGATGCACAAAATGTAAATACAGCTCTTTAAGAAGCTGTAGATTTCTTCTAGCAACTGAAAGCACTGCAACCTGCAATGTCCTCTGCAAGTCTTTCTTGCACAAACAATGCTGAATATCCAGTCTCTGCTGTATGACCACTACTCCATCCTCCTTCACCTGTCTCTAAACCTGCTTAACAGCTAGGAGCTGACTGAATTCACCTGCAAGTGCAGTTCTAGGAGTGACTTGCATTTTCTGCAGGTGTCAGAGCCCTTGGATAACAGGATACTCAGCAGAAAAGCCCCTAGTCTCAGGCTGCTGCCCTGTTCAGTTCTGTGAAAAACAGAGCTGCACTCTCAAGTGTACGTGGTAGAGCACATGCAGATTTAGGAATATGCAAACCATACGAGAACAGGAACTAGATCCAAAGCATCTGGCCTTAAAATGGCAGATATTATTGCTGTACAGTTTTTGTTTCTCATTTCATTCCAGCTTACACTCAATGCACTGCTGGACTGAGGTGTTACCCCTCAAATTACACATGCAGGTAAACATAACTGTCTTTGTCCATACCTCCGTTTTCATAGAGTTTTCATAATATCCTTCACGATATTCTGCAGGGTTTTTTTAATCCTCATAGTTAACTCAGTAAACTGAGTTCCTGCCTTCCAGAGGAAGGAACCCCATTTCCCTTGATGAAACAGTTCATGACTTGGAGGTACCGCTTGACATATTGGAGAACTGACAGGTTACCACAAATAAAGTATCACATGCCAAAGATGGCAGTGTTCCACTTCACCCCATCAGCAGCAGAGGAGAGCAAACAAGTTGAACAGCCCCCACCTACTGTTCCTTTCCCCTAGCTTCAATCCGTTCTTACTGCGTATACACACATTCTTGGTGCTTTTGAAATGCTTCCATAAAACTGAACTGCAAGGCTTGCAAGAGATGGTCATTACTTTTAATTCTTGCATTGGCTGTCAGTCAGATCTTAAGCTTATGATGTATACAACCTATCAATATTGCGAGCTTCCTTCCTGAAAGCAGCAGCTTCAATTGGAGGGGAAAAAAAGCAGGCCAGAAGAATGCACTATCATTACCCATCGACTCCTCAAGCCATCACTTCTGTTGCTGAGCAAAGTAGCACAGCTATGAGAGCAACTGGAAAGTGATTAAAATTTGGCAGCAGAATGTCTAAACCACTGGCGTTTCTATAGCAATAGGGAGAGTCAAGATGTGAAAAAGCCTGTAGCATTGCTGCCATCCTGCTGTGAACCAGAGGTATAGTGCCTCCAACTTTGGAGCAGGAAAGCCCATCTGTAATAGACACCCCTCCGCCCCACACACACTAAATCAAACAGGCTCTGTTTTAATTCTTGAGTTAACTCAAGATTCATAGCAAATTATATGCTATTTTGTAAACCAGAACATTGAGCGTAAGCCTAAAAATTTGTACTGTAATTGCTCATGCAGTAGCCCTGTCTTGCCTGTCTCCCTGGCTGTTTTGACCTCAGAAAACTGGGGTGGGGTTCTTACAGGCATCCAGTCTGAAATTGCCAGCAGTCTGTCATTTGCCATCGAACTCTAAGGCCAGACTTCCTTTCGCAGGACTGCAACTGAATTGGGGTTGGGAATTGCGAGATAAACATAGGAGTCAAAATGATCCAATTTAGGTTAGGTTCCTAATGTTACATTCCTAGGTAGAAGTGGCTTGATTTGCCAAGACTGCTGAGCAGAGCCAATGCTTTCCACGAATGCTGAGCATTTCTGTAAAAAAAATAAACAAACAAACCAGGATAATTTTAACTGCTGAAATACAGATTCAAAAGCATAATTATAGGCACCCAGGTATGAAATTGTAGCCATTTTAATCAACTTCCTGCATTCTGCTTTCTCTTAGGTGGCTAAAAAACTGCAGCCTTCAGTCGTGTGGATTGGAGATGCAGAAAAAACATTTTACAAAGTGCCGAAGGCTGAAGAAAAGGTGAGTTGCTTCGTTTTTATTCTGGCACAGATAATTTCTCATGCTGCATTAGAACTGACACAAAGGAACAGGCGTATTTCTTAGTTTAGCACATACCAGTATGACCAGACCTGCCAAAGCTTGCTTGATAATAGCTTGTCTCACTAACTTTAAGAGTCTTGTGACCTCTTGGGGCTCTTAAGTCACATTTCTCTTACACATTTATCCTTGCTTTATTTAAAAATAGTCCAGTCACTGCTCATCAGTGCACTGAAAGTAGGAGAGAATAATGGAGAATTTCAAAATAGGAGGCAAGAAACTAAAAGTTAAGAGGAGCTTAAATTGTTCAGCTCTGTTAATTTGAGAAATTGGATGGAGCCAAAATGAATAAAGTAAAAAGGATAAATTTCCACCATGAAAACAAAGAGTCTATGTTAAATAGTTATGTTTACAGATTTTCTTTAGGCTCCCAGGAGTCCTAATTCCATTGCTTCCATTCCTTCGTCTCTTTTGTAGCTTCTCCACTAGAAAGGAAATTAAAGCACTGCCCAGTAGGCACAGCACAACTGCAACTCATCCCACCACAGCAGAGAGCAGTTCCCTTTAAATCCTGATTAAGTTCAGGCTGCTTGCAAAATCTCTCTTCTGTAGAGCTCCCTATGAAAAATTAAACCTTTGCTCTCAAGTCTAGTGTTTAGACTGAGAGATGGATATGGACTTTTTGGGGAGACCAATGAAACATCACCTTGGATTAGGCTGTTGCTTCTTTAAAGGTTATTTGAGAAGGGTGCGCAGTGATTGTTGCCCTCTAGTGGTCCAGACACTGCAAGCAAGCAGTTTTCTTGGGCTCAAACCTTAACTGCAACTACCACCAGGGAGAAAAAAATAAGACCGTGAGCCAAAAACAGCCGGAAATAATCACGGTCTTCATTTGCTTTGATAGCAACCAGCAAGTTGTAACTCAGCCCCACCCCCTCCTAAAACCCAGAAGAAACCTCTGTCCCCGCTATTGCATCCTGAGACCTGCAGGTATTTAATGGAAGGGATCACAAGTTCCTGCTGGGAGCGCACAGCTCCAAGGTTGAAACCACTCGTGTCCCACAAAGCTCATAACACAGCCAATATTCAGAGCCAGAAAACAGAAAACGAGAAGGACAGTAGTTTTAAGTGGCAGTCAGGGAGCCTTCATTAGGAGCACTCCGAGGAAGGTAAATTCAGCCCTCAGGAGAAGCCCAAGCAAATGGAAGTCACCTCACTCATCCCAGGGTGACATTTCTGGCCCCATGGCTGAGGATGTGATAAAAAGCCTTGAAAGGCCCACTAGAAAAATGGTCTCTCTAATTCTCCCTGAAGGACACCGAGCAGGCAAATATTAAATCTGTTATGGTAATCCAGTTGCCAAGGGTGCTGTGCAAGCAGTTCAGCCACTCACATTTTTAAACAAATACGGGTCACCTTCACAATTCGCCCCGTTTTTCTCCAGCTCAGATCCACATGACAGCTGAAATCCTAGCTTGCCTCTTTAACAGCCCCTCTTGCTACTGACATTTCTTTCAAAGTAGAGGTGATATTATTAGCTTTCAGGACATATCCCTGAAATGCGTGCACTGTGGACGCACATTTTCAAAAGCATAAGAGGAGCTGCTGACACACAAATGCCAGTCTGGCTTAGTAGGCTTAACGAGGGAGCAGAGCATTTAGCTTGTCTCCGGTACAGATACAGTCATTTAAAATTTAGAAATAAGATTCCTACAGGCTGAGCAATGAGCACTTCTTATAACCAGCTGTAGGGTCAGTGGAAATCCATGGATATCATTTGTCACTAGAATATGGATGTTCCAAATGCAGGGGATAAATTAAGACTTATTTTCACAAGTAAGGGTTGAAACAGGAATCAAACAACTGATTTTTTTTTTAATAGAAAAACTTTGCATCTCCTAGAGTGAATTTTTCCAGCAGGAGACATACTGCGGGTTTGGAAAACTAACCTGCCTCTCCTGGAGTAACTCTTATCTGCTTTTTTTTTTTTTTTAAAAAGAGATGGGACTCCACTTCTCCCTAGAAACCTAACACAATCTGATCGTTCTCTCACTTCTTTAACAAAGCTTGATCTACAAGACACCTTAGAAAACATTTGTGCTTCCTTCCAATACATAAAGAGGCAGGAAGCTCAACATATATGAGCAACAACATGTATATAAATCATGAAAAGTAATTCAGCCAACGTAAAAGGCATTAGAAACAAAAAACACATTTCTCTCATTGCTGCGACCAGAACTCCCTGACTGAGCAAAGGTGGCAGGGCTAGTTACTATTCCAAAGGCATATTTGTAAAAACAGCTTGTTTAATACAGTCTGGTCTGGAGAAGTCAAGCTCGTTACCAAAAAACTACTTAACAAGGCAGAGGCAAAGCTCAGATAAGAACTTGGGAGCTTGCAATTTGAAGTCATGCTTTCAGACAGCAAAGGAGCCCATGCTGTTTGAGGGTGGACAGAGCCACTTCCTTTCTTTCTGGGCATGAAAACCACCAAGATTTCTTCTCTGCCCCGGAGTAAGCCCACTGGCTGTGCGTACAGAGCACCCTGCACAGAGATCCCGCTCTCCTGGGAGCGACGGGTGCACAAGAACAAGGAGGCGATGAGAAAAGAGCAGCTGGCAGTGGCCCATGGTCACAGGAACAGTTCATCCAAGAGCAAGCATGAGCAGGATGTTTTTGTCCTGGCAAGCAACATGCCCATGCTCTGAAGAGGGAACTCAGCCCTGATGCCAAGACACACTGAACTCTGTACTATCATAATTAGGCAACTGGCAATCTTGAAGATGCTCAGTATGACCTTGAAAATAGAAAGAACGAGAAGCCCAACTTATTGTAATTAAGACAAATTTAGCTAGAAAGTAACTGGGCAACTCTCTACCCCAAGACTTTGGGGATTTTTGATTTCCCAGTTGTCCCTTCTTAGTAGCTTTCATTGCAAAGAGCAGAGCTTTTTCTCTCCTTTCTGTCAGTTGTCTGCTACTGCAGGCAACAGGCCAAAATTGGATCACAAAAATTGGACATGTAATGTACAGGTATGTATTATTACCTTGTAATTGAGAAGGTTTGCAGAACAGTTTCTTTTTTGGCATTAAGGAAGGCCTGCTTCAAATCTCAAGCTGAAGTTTTTCAGGCAGCTGCCTTCTATACAGGCAAAATCACAGGTGACCTAGAGTAAGGTGTTCAACGGAGCATGGGTGACTTGGATGTTTAGTCTCGATCATACCTGAAAAGGCTTTCAAGTCATTAAACTCTTCTGAATACTATACCCTATCCTAACCCTGTTATTCAGTTATGGCTTTAACAGTGGCACAACACTACAGCAGTTTGGCTAACGCTCTCTAACCAATATTCACTTGAGCATTACCAAGCCTAACTATCCAGTAACAGGTTTTGCATGATGTTCATCTGTTCTGTAAATGGTTCCTACAATAAACTATTGGAAAGAACTGAATCCTCAGTTCAGATTAAAGCCTCAGCAAGCTGAAATCACAGCAGAAATCAGGGAGCCTATTTTCATATTTAAAACACAGGTAGGAGTTAGTAGATCATAATCTCCAAGAGCTGTGAGAATTACAGACAAGGTTACATACCCCAGCAGTTTTTCTATCTGATAAAATTCTTCAGGTACACAGGTCCAAGCAATATTTCTCCGAGCTGGAAATCGGATTTCCTTCTTTAAATGAATCGTGACTTCCTTCCTGCTGTTCAGTATCAGGACCAGCAGATGCAATACTAAGACACTAGCACCCAAACCCACAAATGCATAGCAGAAATCAAGAGCTAGCCTGACTTGCAGAAGACAACAGCCTTCCACTTTGGTTGAGCATCTAGCCCGTTTATACTAAATGCAAATAGACTACTGAAAAAAGAGCACAAAATCCTCTTCTATATAGCATCCACTAGGAGTTACTCACGTCTAGAGTTACTTCACCTCATTAACTCTGAACTGTCAGCATTGATAATAGCTTTCCTCCTTGTATTTACATGTATGCCCTGAAGATGAATCCAAAACGACTGGAAAAAATTCTCCCCAAATTCCTCAAGGTTTTGAGAGCAGAGGACAGAGTGCTGCTAGTGGGAACCACCAGACGTCCCTTTGATGCTAACCTCAGCCCTTTCTGCAAAGTCTACCAAAAAATCATTCTGATTCCTAGGCCTGACTATGCTTCAAGATTTGGCAAGTATTTCAAGTCATCCCAGTCATTACTAGTGCTTAAGATCCAAGCTCATTATGTGGTTATTCTCAGAACTGATCTTAAACTCCATTCGTACCCCAGCTATATCTCAGTTCCTGAAAATTTAGTTAATACTGATACAGTATCCCCCGAAGATCAAATAAAGTGGGAGTGGGGAGAAGGGGATGATATTGTTCTGCAGCAGCTAACATTTCTTCCTGAGTTTATGCTGAATTAGGCTCAAACTTTTTTCACTGTATGAATAAGATCCTATTTCAGTGCACATTTTCCATTTTAAACTTTTTTTTTTAAACAGGGAATCTCAATTACATATAGCCAGTTTCCAGAACCCTAACAATACATTTTAGGGCCTTTCCATAAACTGAACCGTGTCTGGAAGACTGAGTTTTGTCACTCTTAAATGCCATGTTTGCACTTACTGATCATAAAGGAAATCACAGAGGCATCCAAGATTTTGCCTGTCTGTTCTATCAAACGTTTGCAATGATAGACAGGCCCATGCAAAGTCTGACAGATTTGCTGAGCGTCAGATATTCTGACAGGCAAAGCTTATAAGGAGAACCATATCTTTTATTAGGCCAACATACATGGCTGGAAAAAAGGACAAACTTTCTAACATACAAGTTCGTCTTGAGATTTGAATCAGCTTGAAGTCTGCATTAGCTATGCACTGACTAGGGGAAAAAAAAAAGCTCCAAGCTTAAAGCTTAATGTGAATGAGTTACTGCAAGGAAAATGATAGTCTGACCAAGTCCTTTTTAAGTGCCTGGTAGAAGAGTTTTTATTCCAAAAAGCATGAAAAATTTTGTTCCTGATCATATCATTTTGTTAATGCTTTTTTCTGGGTGCTTGGAAGCCTGGGTGCAATGAGTTTTGTAGCAGAAAGGCTGTTTTAGAAAACAGTTAAACTACATTCAGTACAGGGAACTCACTGCACAATTGTACCTCGAGTAAAGCAGACAATATCAGTCCATGTATCCACCTTATTACAAAATCATGCAAATGCATTGTAAAGTCCAGTTTTGTACTGCCTTTCAAGGAGGCAGCCAAGGTATTGAGATGATGCATGTTGAGGCAAGCTCAGGACAGGTTTTGACTGCCTAGCACATTGTAAATCTCTTCCACATTCAAAAATTTTCCTAGTGTAGATGGGAAATGGTCTCTGAGCAAGCTAACATGTGTTTCATGTTATGTTACAGCTCTGATAAATTGCTAACAGATAAGGGACATAAGTAAGACCTAGAGAAAGGAGGTGATAGCAATTGAATTTAGCTATGTTCATTCCTGGGGACTGAACCATCAACATTCTGGGACTCTGAGCACTAATTTGGAGCTAAAAACAAAGGGTCAGTTATTAAACATCAGAATGCCCCAAAAAGTTGGCTCTTAAGCAGATTAAACTTGTAGTTTCAGCTCTTTGACATTGTCCCATTCAAGACAGCAAGTGCCTGGCTTGTCCTTTAGCTCAGACCTTCCCTTGAAGTATGATGGAAATATGATTGTTCCAATACAGGGCACTCATCTGCTCATGACAATTTTCAGGGCCGAACACTCAATTTGAGAACTTAAGAAGCCTATTTTGACAGAAAAGCCATGAAGCAAACATTCACAGCCACAGCACTCAAGCTTTACCTGTTCACTACAGCCCTCCATTTTGCTACAAACCAATATGTTCCATTCCACACAGCGTGGGAACAGCAAACATACAGTGAAGATCATTGATTTGGAAGATTCACTGTCTTATTCTAGTTTCCTATTAATCAGCCAGTGGGGCAGAATTTCCTCTTATGCATGACCCTACTGTACCAGAAGCTGCAGCACACGAGGTCAAGCCATGCAGAAGCGTTGACTGTTGTGCACATCCATTTCGCTATTAAGAATCAGCGATTCAGACAATAGTTATTGAGCACAGTTACAAATCAAGTGGAAGATCCCAATTTGCTTGAGTTAAAAAAAACATAGTACAGAGTTGTCAAGTTATGGGTACAAGTCCATAGTATCTGCATTACTACTAAAGGAAAAGTAAAGCAGGCTTTCTCCATTACACGCCCCAATATCTAGCAACATTAACCCCCCACGGCACATTTCTGTACTACATACGAGTGTTAAATACAAGACACTCAAACCACAAACTCAGCAACCTTTTTAATCTCTCTATGCAATAGCTCTTCCTCCTTTGTCCAAGTGTTTCATTTTTCATGCAGGGCTTTAAAGGAAAGCATGATGATATAGCATGAAAGTTTTACTACGTTTCTGAGGCAGAGCCACTCCTTTTTACAGATGGTAAAACAACAAAAACATTAGTAATCCTATTTATTTGGGGGAGCAAAATCCCAGGTACTTGCCAAACATTAAAACCTCCATGTCACAGAGGTTTGCACTTAAGATGCAAACAGGTTCACCAATTAACAAGCAAAACACCAATCACACAGAAACTTACACCTGGCATTTGTAACATGCACCTGTATAGCTAGAGGCCTTTGGCTTCTTAGCCAGAAATCAAGTCCCCAGCCTTCAGTTCAGAAGTAGCCTGTGGTCAGGGTCACCAAAATAAAAACAGGTTGTTAATGTAGGTACTTAGCTCTACGCATCCAAATGGGAAAATTTTAGACAAGCTCTCTCTCCATGTATACACACAAGCACATTTAAGTATTTCTTTCCATTTTATACACATACCCACCTCACCTTTTGTGCCCTTAATGACTTTCCAAAAGTAGCCAGCAATGGATCACTAGTGGTTTAAGAACAGATGTGCCTAAGAGCCCTTAGGCTGCAAGTCTATAGATGAAAGAAACACAGCAAATATGAGACATTTGAACCTTAGCTTTGCTGACTGGTGCCCCCTGTTTTCCCTTTTCAGTATCAAGATGCAAAACATTTATCCTGCTTTCCTTAATGCATGTCTTTGTCATTCTCTCCTTTTCTGGGTCTTAATGAACAGTCTTATGGAAACACTTCATCCTGCAGAATGAAGGAATCATCACCAAATTGCTGAACCTAAGCTGCCTAGCAAAGTTATCCGATGGTTTCACCCAGGGACACATCCTCCAGGCAGTGCAAACCGTCCTGAGTGAAGAACGCATCCAGCAGATGACTAAGAGGCCACTAGCAGCTGTTGAGTTCATGACTTCTCTGACCAGTCAGAATCCCGTGTACAAAGAGGAAGAAACATTTAAGGTGATGTTATGAGCTATGTCAACTGACTGCCTTCCATGGTCCCCTACCTTAGCCTTGTCCAGGTGCATTTGATCTGGAGACCTGCTAACCCTGCTGTTTCAATGGTGATCTATTGCTTAAAGGCATTGACCACCCAGCTCCCACACTTCGAGATGTTTGGCAGGCCAGACTGCCAGGCAGCTGGAAGCACCAGGCCAATGGCCTTTATTCCAGGCAGTAAGTCTGCACAGGCAACCCACCTGGCACAGCGCTTCACTCCCAGCTCACCTAGACCACAGTGTGGCTTCCACGCACCCAGGTAAACAACGTATATGCCATTGGTACAGTGCGTTGGTCCTCTTTCTTTTGGAGCTGCCATGTTCGGCAAGCCTGTCTATATTTGCTTGGGAGGGCAGAAAACAGACTGCTAGGGTCTTCAAGAAGGTGTTTCAGATAGGAATTCAGTTCTAAGAACTATTTTAAACAAGAATTTTCTGTGATAAAGCTTTCAGGTTTTTAATTAAAAAAACAAACTTATTTCTGCCTCAAACCCTTCCCCCCCAGTCCAGGGCCATAAAGTCCTTGGAGCAAAACCTGGTGCTCTATATGTGCCTCAAATGCACATGGATCATTCTGCAAACAGCTACTTTTTGCACATGTAGCTCAGTAACATAATTATTCTTTCTTTCCATGGACCAGGATTGTTTTTTATGCAGTGGTTAATTCTGCTTTCACTGTATTGCTTTTGGCTTTGCTAGCAATGGGAAAAGTTTACCAGGCTTAAGTACAGGTCTACAATTTATTTGCTATACTGAGTTCAGCATAGCTTAGGGACAGCTGAACTAGGCTTGAACTGGCTCATTTGGATACAACCAGCACAGCTCATCAACACTGACACAGCAAAAACCCACACAATGCTCCACTCAGGCTCTTTGAGGTTACTGAACACTGGCGCAGCCTTCGCCACTGAACAGGCGGGCAGCCTTGCTATGCACTAAGGAGAGCCAAAAATCAGCCCGCACCAGGGGCCCCAAGCAGGGCATGACTTTTATACTGAAGCTATAGACCCCGAAAAAGTTTTCTCCTCTACCACCGCCACCCCCCAGACATCTACACAAGCACTTAAAACAGTCAAGTTCTCCTGGCTCAAAGGTTTCCGTTTTGTTCTGCTCTTTGAATACCCTCTGGCTTTGAATCCCCATGGCGCCTTGCACAACAAACAGAACATAGCTTCTAGCAACTTTGTCCAAGTCTTCTTCCACCGCTAACCTAATGATAGCACATACATTTCTCCCAGCCCTACTGAATGCTTTCCAATTACCATTTAGAGCCATTTGGCTCACTCAGCACAGGCAACATTTGTGATATTTGGCAAATTATTTTTCCTCACGCTTCCTATCTAAACCAGTGTCTTTCCTCAGGGAATGGCTAATGGTTCACTGTTGCAGCAGAGACAAACTCTCTCATCATTCCCAGCTCCCAGTAGTAATCTGTTTGTACCCTGAAACCGGAGCTAGTATTTGGTGCAAGTTTAACTTGCAACTGTTATTCCTTCCAACTTCTTTTAAATGGGCCTGTTTTGTACAGCTAGCACTTCATTCTGAGCATTGCGAAAATGATACTATCCTCAATATCCCATGGCAATCATTTGCATGCATTAATTACAGCCCTTTAAAAAGGTTTTCCTTTTATCCATTTAAAATTGTTTCTCTTGAACATCATGGAAACTAGCCTCAGCACCTGTATTATGGAATAGGGGGAAAGGATTGTCAAAATGGCCTTTTACATTAATTAACTCCAGTCTCTTCATCTCTTCTCACATGGAAGCCCCCCTCCTTGAGCCTCTAATCGTTGTCATTGCTGGACCTTTTCTGTTGCTTTGCTTTGTCCTTTTCGAAAGGAAGTCACCAAAACTAAAAGCAGGACTCAAAGCGAAGATTAGCACTGTGATGAATCTTTGCTTTCTATTCACTGGAAGCATGAATCTCCCTGTTTGACATTTATATTCTGCCAGGGTTCCAAAATGGATATAAATAATGCAGAATTTGTGATAATGTGATTTCTTCCATTCAATTTACTCAAATTTCTGCCCCAATTATACGTCCACTTTTTCAAACTTCTAAATTATTGCACCAGTATGATTGATATAAATCCTTAAATAGAAATAATGCTAGTGCTGGAGGGACAAAGGGCACTCCAGCTAGCACACTAGTTCTGTCTGGCAGTGACTGGTACAAGATACTTGAAAGACAAGAGCCGTACCAAAGAGATGCGGAGGGCATTCTTCCAACAGGGGAGGATATTTAACTCCAGAGCCAGTCACTTACTGTCTTACAACAACCACAGTTTGGGTGTGGGTGGATTAACGATAAACATGGCCTTTTCTTTGAACTACATCTGAGGAGGTGGCTTCATTAACCCCACCATACCAGCAAACTGGACAAGGCAAACTTCTCAGGGTAACCTTACCACACAAGCATCTTGGATGGAGCATTTGGGAAAGACTGACTTTGCAGGATGCTGCCTTGGTAGGAAGCTTGGAGAGGACAGGGGCCAAAATAATAGGCAGAGAAGATTTTAGTGGCATTAAATAGTGGCTTGTGGTCAGAGGGTGACTAAGAGGAAAGATATTTTTTCCTGAGGTAGCACATGGATGAATACAGCAAAGAGAAAGGAAAGGCATTTTATCAAACATGTCAACACCCAGTCGTATTTTAAACTCCAGTGGAGGCAGGACATTGTCAATACAGGTTTCTGTACATAGCTGTGGGGAAAGACTGGTTCTTACACATTACTAGTTTTGAACCACTACCCACTGCTTCATTTTACATTATTTTAACATGGCCTAGAACTGCCTTGCTGACATTACAGCCCAGAAGCTTGGCAAGTTTGCCAAGTGACTGTACCAAAATCATTTACAAGTCAGTGCTGTGAACAGGCATGTGAAAGCAATAAACAGGTTCTTAATGTTTGGGGTTTGTTTTATTTCTTTAAGTTCTCACACTGAAATAAATGTCTGGATTGATCTGCAGAACCCTGGGAAGAATACGCTTTGTCTGTTGCCAGACTTCAGACCAGAGGGAGTTTTGACAAGAGCTATATACCTCAGAAATAGGACTGATCATAGAAGTTTTAACATTTCCATAGCTATAGCAACACAAATTGTCTAAGCTAAGCGTTCATCTTAATGAGGCACACTTCAAGCAAGCAATTGTTATACTTTTTGTTACAATAATGTTCTCAAGAGATCGGAGGATTTCATTTCTGCTCCTCCGCAAGCCAGCCAGGATTTTAAGATTTTCGTAAGGAATGCTCCGTTGTATTAGTACAGAGTTCCTTAAATGTTCTGCCATGATTTTTTTTTTTTTTTTTAAGTATTATTAAAAACAGACATGCTTTTCAATTCTCCAGGCTTGGTATGACCGGACACCACTGGGTAAAGCAAGAATCAAAGCACTGGCAGAGAGCAAGGAAGCAGGAAAAGAAGGTGGCAAAGGAGCAGCAAAAGGGAAAAAAAAGAAAGAAGGAAAGAAAAAAAAGTAACTTCCTCAAGAATTTTTCATCTGGCAATAGTCAGTCACAGCTCCACTTCACTGGAACAGGGGCGATGCTTTAGAGGAATGTACCCCAAATTATAGCTATTTCAGGAAAATTTTTTCATTTCTTACTGTATTTTTCAAAAGTTACGAAGTAGAATGAGATGTTTATGACACATAGTGCTCAGAGGATAAAGAGTTAATGACCACTGACTTGCTGAAGCATTATTCTGAGAGATTTTTTGGGGGCAGAGGGGCTCATTACTCAGGACTGTAACATCATCAACTTTTAGGCTGTACTCATTTATTTCAGCAAGAAACTCTCCTTAAAAAGCACACACTCTGCCAGATTCAACTCACTACTAGCATAATCCTGGAGCACAGAGCTTCTGCTCTCTGCTTATTAAGAGGTCTTCCAGGTAAAAAGGAATGATCACATTTCCAGCGTTTCTGCATCTTTGTGCTCTGAACCTCCACCTCTTACCGCCCCAGTTTCCTGGGCTAGAGTAGCTTTGTCAAAAAGCACGGTGGCAAACAACTCATAGAAAACGTGTTGTAGGACAAATGCTGCAGAGAGAAAAGCCCACCCAAACATTTGCTTGAGAAGCTGCACTAACAACGCACAGTGGGAAGGGGGTTGGACTGAGGGCCTTAAAAAGGCAGCCTCTCCTCCTTATAAAGGGGAAACAACTGGAAAAAGGTGCTCCTGGAAAAGGCAAAGCCTGAACAGAAGCCCAGAAAGATTCCTATAGGCAACTCACTGTACAGAAAACAGTTTAAGTAATCATATCATTGAGCACAGCACAGGGAACCAGTTAATCAAGTGCATTTTTCCTCTCCCTGAAGGAAGGGAAGAATAGGCTGAGACACTAACACAGCACATGGGATAGAGCCACCTCAACACAGGCCTCTTGTAGTCCTCTTTGACCAGCTACTTTTGGCTGCCTAGTTCAGGGCTCAGCCAGGATTTTCGCCTTTGAGGCAGCACCTCCAGGCCTGCCAAGGGGGTCTAAATTGGGGGAGAGCAGATGCTTCCTGGATCTCCTCTCTGCAAAAAAAAAAAAAAATCAGACCCTCTCTTTGTGCATGCAAGTCCTTTCGCCCAGGCTCCAGCAGTAATCAGGGTGCTGGAGCCTCATCATGAGCTGCACAATGAGATCCTGCAAGTAGGAGCTGCCTGGCCCTGGATACTATTGCTCACAACAGAGCGGCTACAAAATTTGGCTTCCCTTTATTCTTTTTTTGCAGACAGTTGCAAGCAGGCAGCTGGTTTCACAATTTTGGCAGCTCCAAATTAAAACAGGAACTCTTCAGCTTTCCTTAGTGAGAAGAGCCAGGCTGTCAAAGGAGACAGCAGGGTTTGCGCTAAAAACCTCATAGCCTCTCTCATCTGCAAGAAAACTAATCTGAGTAATTCTATCCTCAGTCTTGCAGACAGAGGACTACTCCTCTCTGCAACAGGTTTGACAGCAGAATATGATGTGATGAAAAGACGACATTTCAGTTGGATGTAAGCAAGACCATTAAATAATGTCAGCAGGTTCAATCCAATCTCAGCAGCACAGTAGCACACTGACTGACAATGTGCATCTCGGGGAGGGGTGGGGGGGAGGCATCGTTCCAACACTATGCAGACAGGGTGCAAGACTATTGCATCGACCTAGCCCCTTCCCAGGTGCACTTTGAGCAGAAACCTGCAGTTTTCCTCCAGCATTCACCAGCTTATGCAAAAAAAACCCAAAACACTGGAGCGATTTACCCTCTAGGTTTAGCTTGCAATGGTGAGCTGCACAAATTGCAAAGCTTTTCTTCTTTTTTAGGGATTTGGAAGCCACAGCTGGTATATTCACAGCTTCATAGGTGCAGGGCAGGGGGGGGACAAGACAGCCAACTGATTCACAGACCTAAAATGGCAGAAAGCAGACAAATTCTGCTGCAGGTAGCTGCCAAACTCTAGCACTCCTTCATAGTCCTTTTGCAGGGGGAGAGAACAAGGAGCAATTTTAATGCTATTTATAATTATTATTACAGAAAGTGCAACTGCTTGGAAATGAGGCTGTTGCATCAAGCAGAGCCAGCACACAGTAATTTCAGTGTCAATGGCTGAACTATTCAATTAAGTGGCCCTGGCTGGATCTCTAACATCCGTCCCACTGTGAGGCTAATAGCACTCGCACAAGCACCACCGCTAGAGGTGTTCTGCCAGGCCTGGGTCTCAGGGGAAAAAAAACCCACAACACTAACAGCACAGCTATTTGGGAGCACATCCAAAACACCAAGATCTGGGGAAGGAGAACACCTGCGGGAGCTCAGCACTTGGACCCGCTGCTGTGACAGAGAGGGTGCCAGGCTGGTTCACCTCCCACTGCTGGTGGCAGTCCAGCAGCACCAGCAAAGTTGAGAAGAGAAGCTGTCACACTCATTTATATATGTAAGTGATCTAGAGAATTATCGGCTAAATTATTTAAATGTCCCATTACTATTAAATTACTGGGCATTCATTGTAAGAACAGTCATAATACAGTAACTAATTTGATATTAATGTGAATGTCAGCATTTCATTGCAGTTATTTTGTACTTCATCATAAGATAATTTACCAATAAATTAATTGGCTTAATTGCTTCCTACAAACCCAGGAGAACTACATATGACATGACTTTCGAAAAGTGTTCACACTCACTCCTCATCTTCCCTCTTTCACCCCATCCAGCAGAACCACCCCTCGCTCAAAGCGCTCAGGCTCCCAGCATCAGGAAAGAGGGAGCAAAATATGATTTCATTCTCCCAGAGACAATAAAGTCTTGGCACACCCTGGCCCTGTGGGTTTTAATGTGCTTTAAACATAGCCTCCAAGGCCAGGTGCAATCCTGTGGCTTGGAGTAGGAGCCCAAAAGTCAGTGCTGGGGCTTGGGAGTGAGCAGAGAGACCTTTGCAGACGAGCTAAGCTGGTGCTGGGGGATCAGGCAAGGACAGCCAGTCCAGACCTCAGCAGAGGTCCGGAAAAATCTTTGATACCAGTAATCCCAAATCACCATCGCCTGCACATTAGACAAACCACCCAGCCCAAAAACTCAAACTACAGACAAGCTCTGCTCCAGCTTACCCAGGTAGGAAAGAAGTTAACTAATCCCTTGCTGCAAGGCTCAGCCTCAGTCCCGTTTTGGAGGTCTCAGCAGGACGAGTGCCATAATCACCAGTTTTTCCATGTTTGCAGTAAACAATACACTGCCTCAGATGAGATGTCCACAAACAGATTTAAACATCGTCGGTCAGCCCATTCAGAAACACGAGCAGTTTGCCACGCCGCACAAGAAACCAAAAGCAAGCAGAGCCTTGCATCATAAGGCCTCAAGCAGGAGGGCAAATGCAGGGAGGTCACTCTCCAGGCTGGCAAGTCCATAAGGAAACCTTGCTCCTGTCAAAAACCATCGCAAAGCTGGTGCACAAGTACATGACCGTCTGGTCAGTAAGGAAAAAAACTGGTGCTGCAGTTCTCATCATGCTGGGACCACATTCCCTTGCGAGCTGTGCACCAGCTATCCTTCTACCAGAAGGATAGAGCAGCAGCAGTACCGCCCTTGGGCGTAACAATATCACTTTTCAGGCATAATATCCGTTTAATTTATTCCCACGAAAATGAGTTACCCACCAGCCATCACTCCCATGCAGCTCTCCCAGCCACACCATGGGCAGATGCTGGCCTGACTCAGGTCCCTTGGCAGCCCCAGGCAGCATCTCTGCCAGTGCCTGCATCTTCAATTTCAGCAGCAATCTCCAAAAATGTTAGCCCGAGTCTACGAAGCAATTTTTTCCTCTGAAGATCTACAGCACAGAGGGATGCTACGCAAAAAGCCTCTTTAAGGCAGGCTGCCAATGGCAACAGCACAATTAGAGGTTTTCTCACCAAGATGCAGAGCTTTTGGGTTTCATCACCTGCAAGCTCCTCTCCCACAGCCGCAGGATGGGCCAAGCATCCTTCAGCAGCAAAACTTTGCTCCCGTGGGATGCCAAGGGCAACAGCCGCAACTCATCACCCTGCACACCCGGAAAGCCAGGAGAGATGGGACAAGCCACAGCTGGATGAACAGACAGATGATGCTCAGCCATGACCTCACCTTCACCTCTCCAAAGGAGCACCCTGCTCCAACAGTGCTGCCCCCAGTCTGGGGAAAAGCCCAAATGCCAGGCGAGGGGGCCAAAAAACCTTAGCACAGGCAGCAACCCAGCCACACAGGCTTTTGGCTATGCCGACCCCAAATTGCAGCTTGCGGGATCCCATCCAACCTTGAACTTTTGGACCAAACGCAACCCCACTGGCAGACCGCGTTAGCAAACCACGGGGTGCAGGGAAGGCTCTACAAGAGCAGCTACACCCTTGCAGCAGGGAGGTATTAAAACAGCCCTCGCTAGGTGAAAAGCGGCAGACACACCATGAAGTCATACTTTCTCAATGCGCTTTGGGTATTATTAGATCCCTGGCTTAAGTCGAGGGCTCAGATTATGCTGCTGCGGCCAAAGCCCTTTAATCAGACACTAACCCCTGTTAAAAGCCATGCCAACACTTGTCTCTGATCCCTGCCAACTTCTCATGAACTCTTTTTCCTTGATAGCCTGGACAGGCTGATGTGGAGCCAGGACTACGGGGACCTTGGGGCCTTCCAGAAAGCCACTGCCTCCTGCACCAGGATTTTCACCACCAGCCCTGAAGGATTCAGGCAATTACAGCAAATCTCCAAGAGCTTCTCCCTACTCCAGTCTCTAAGGGCTCAGTAAAAATTTACCACTGTTTTCTCAAGGAGGAGCTGAAAAATGCTCCATCAGGAGCATTGTGTGTAAAGACAGTTATTTTTCAGTTTCTCAATTTAAACATCTTTCTAATAAATAGATGGGGCTCTTCTGCAAAGCACCAGGAACCAGCTGCCCAGGACTGTGCTTTGGCACTCATCTCCACCACCAGGGACAAAATCGCCCGAGTGCAAAATGATTGCTAAATCTTTTATTTACAGCAATTTACCACCTTGCACTGATCCTGGGCAGTCTGTAATGCACCAATTTGGGACTCAACGGAAGGAAATACACCCATAACGGGCCCTCCAGCACACTCAGGCCAGAGACTAGGCTTAGCCCCACGGTGCCTGTTGCAGCTTATTGTTTAAGTTGCCATTAAAAGAAAAGGAAAAAATACCCACCGACATTTCTCAGCAAAACCCACCAAATCCTGTAATGCAAAGTGAAGCTGACTGTTCTATTAACTCCCATCCTGCATCAGCAATTTTCTAAAGCGCAGAAACATTATAATTGACTTTTCTGCTAGTAGCAAAATGCCATTCCCCCTCCCCTTAACACTTCCCCAAGCCAGTAATGCATTTCAAAAGCCTCCGATGCCACTACCACAACAGGGCTTACAAATTAGCACATTTTCAGCTTTTCATTAAGCACAGTACAAAAAGTCTCATCGTATTAGGGCTTCTCTTCTCGTTACAGAAAGTACTGCGACTTTGGAACTTCTCGCAGCAAATTATAATGCGCTCAGCTAGGGCCCATTGTACAGCAGCGCTTCAAAACGGTGTCGCAGAGTTGGTCCTCTTTCAGCACTGAAAATATTGGAGTCTATTTGAAAACGCCTTATGTAAGTCTTCTCACTAGCCTTGCAAATCAGCACAGCGCCACGTAGAGCTTTCTTTTATTTTTCCACCTGGCAGCAAGCCATTCCTATTCTGCTCCCCCCCCCCCCAAAAAAAAAGAGGGTTATTTCTTGCTGAGATTTGAAAAAAACACACACATCTAAGATAACAAGCTGCACAAGATCCCTAAATAATTTAGGGCTCTTGTTCAGCTTTGCGTGCTCCCACAGGGCTGTCCTCTTCCAAGGCAACGCATCCCTCCAGCCAAAGCCCGCGAGGGGTCCCATCGCTGAGCCCGGGCACCGACCGCTCGAAGGCCTCCACAGAGCTATCAAAGCCAAGCCGCCTCCGCAGCTCTGGCTCGTTCCCGATGCTTCGTCTCCCAAAAGGTGCTGGCGAGGCTCCCCGATGAAAGGCTGGTGCCCCGCACGCATTGGGGAGAGCTGGGGGGGGGGGGGGGGAGTTTTTTCAGCAGTGCAAACAAGCACCAGCCCTTTTGTACACATTTGCCTTAGGCAATATTTTTTTCTTTTTTTTTAAAAAAGAAGTTTCAACACCTGAAAAAAATTGATGAGCCATCCAGAGAGGCCTGGCCCAGCAGAGCCAGCTCTGCTCCCGCTCAGCCAACAGAAGCGCCATGGCCAGCGCCCTGCAGCAAGTCGCCAGACAGGCCAGCTGAAACTCAATGGAAAGCCTCTTACCCAAGCGCTGGTCTGGGCCCAGCTGGGACCACCCCAGGCAACAGCCCCCTGAGCTCACCGCGGTCAACCAGGCTCCAGAGCCAAAGCAACAAGCTGCTTCCCAAGCCAGGGCCACCCATCCTCAGCTCCATCTCCTCAGCATGATTCTTAGTGAGGCCAATGCCATCCGATTCCCCTGAGGGCTAGCTGCTCTTCTCCTTAAAAACCCACTCTCTTCACATTGCTCAAGCTAGCAATAAACACACCCTTAACAGGAGAGCTAAGTGCACCTAGCGCGCAGGGGTACATCCACAGCCCTCTTGTCCCAACCAAATGAGGCATTCGCAGCCCCCTTGCCCAACAGCAGGCTGCCAGCAGCAGCTGCCTCCTCCACACATCGCATCACCCCTTGGACCCCATGTGTCCTCCTCATGTAGGGGAAGGAGGGCTCACCACCAGCCTAGCAGGAGGTAACACCAAAGCCCAAAATAAGCAACACAGAGCAAGGAACCAGGAGAGAAGGGGCTCTTCTAGCCCTGCAAATATGGACACTAGCATTAAGAGAAAGAGCAAAGAAAAGAGGTCTTACCTTTCCTCCCTAGCATCCCAGACCCAACAAAGCCAGCTGGTGACCATCACAAAGCCACAGGGCAGGAGAAGGGCTTCAGAGCTGCTCTGCTCTAAAAAGCAGCCCAAAGTCCCCAGGCAAAACCTTAGGAGCATATGGACTGTGGCTTTTATCTGCCTTGGTGAGTCACTGGCAAAAGGGAAACCCAGCACACCTGCAGCCCTCGCGGTTGCAAGGCAGCAGCTGCAGCTACAGCCTTCCCCGGACCCCTAGCAACCTGCCACCTAAAAAGGGCCACCTGGAACATTAACACCCGTCCTCCTCCCAGGGACCTGAGCTGTGTCTTCAGGGCCTCCTCCACCTGCAGTCCCTCATCCTCCCCCACACTCTGGGCCTCCATCCTGCAGCGCTCCCCCTCGGGTGTCTGATGCCACTCAGGGAAGGGAATTCAGTTGCCTGCAGCCCCCTGACAGGCAGAAGGTGGTCAGCCCAGGAAAGCGTGCAACATGCGTGGGCCGTGTTGTGTAAAAGCTTTGCTTAGTTGTGAATGAAAACCCCGGTGGGCACTTGCAGGTGCTTTTTTGGAAAGGGTCTGCTTTGAAAGGCTGGGGATGCTGGCAGGGCCTAGCAGCAGGGGAGCTCCTGGGGAAGTCGGGGAGATGGTGGCCTCGTGCAGCCTCTTCTCCTCCCCCCTCCATGTCCCTTGGTGGAGCAGATGCCAACACCAGAAGATGAGCCCGGATAGGAGGGTCCAAAATCCCACCCAGCCCCTTTCCTGGCACGGAGCTGCACACGATCTGGGGAGAGAAGGGCGGTCGTGGTGCTGCTTGGGGATTGCACCAGTTCTCCCAGATGAAACAGGACTTTCAGGAGCACCTGAGCAAGAGCCACCATAATACATCCCGAGGATGAGACTGTTCGATGTCTACTGGCACTTTAGCACATCTGGTTGAATAGCTTCCTAATTTATTACTCAACTGTAATCCGTAGGTTTAGAAGAGAAGTTTTGAGCTGAGCGCTTCTAGTTTAATTGCGTCGTGCAGGCACCTAGAGGGGTCCAGGAAACTACAGAGGGCTCGGACGCGGACGGGTTACTTTCGTACCTGGTATTGAGCCGTAAAGTAACGGTCCATGTGCCAAGTCCAACCCCGGCAACCAATGCAGGGGAGATTATCGCGGAAAAAGGGTGTCAGAAATCTCATCTCCTCACAAGCACAGTCGTTTTGCTCGGGCAAAACCAGGACGAACCCTCTGCCGCAACCGTAAAGCCGTCAGCTGAGGCCCTGTGCAGTTCAGCACGCGTGAACGTCATGCAACCTGCACTCGGCTCTGTACCCCCGTCTCCCATCGCATGTTTGGTCCAGTATCAAAACCAGCCACCTCCAGCAGCATTTTCATCAGCGTCTCAGGACAACAAAAGGACATAAAGGAGAATCGAATGAAATGGGGGTTCAGAATAGGTTGGAGGGACCGGAAGGTGCCACCCCACGCTTCCCCACTGGATTTTTTTTTTCTTTTTCCCTTCGCCAGAGCGGATCCCGAGATGTTTGCCCTGCAGCACCTGCGTCTTTCCGGAGCAGCGTCAGCATCTGCCTCCCTGCTGGGGCAAAAGGGCGACTGCAGGCGTCCTCAGGACGGACCTGAAAGTCCAACTCTCCTGTCGGGATAATTGGCTCCCTGCCAGCCGGGTTAGCCTCAGAACAGCTGGCCGGGAAACAAACCCTCCGTGGTTTTCGGGGGGGGGTTCCCCCCCACCCCTTTTCCTTTTCGCCCTCTCCCTTTCCCACGGCACGTTTCTCGCGCCGCTTGCTTTAGTGCCTCCCGCCCGGTGCGTATTTGAAGCGGAGCCAGCCCCTTGGGCAATATCTCAGCTGGCTCTGCTCCAGCGAGCGCATGGGCACGAGTTTGCGCGGGCCGGAGGGGGAGCAAGCTTTTTGCCTGCTGTCTTTCCCAGCAGCCAACCAGGCAACGGGTGGTGTTCATTTATTTATTTTTTGTTTTGGAGGGGAACCAGCTCTGCATGAGTCACGTGTTTCAAGGACGACGTAGCCCAGCAGCTGGACGGGACGCCGCGGCTGTCCCCAGCCTCCTGCCCTTGACTGGGGGACTCCTTAACGCCCACTTAAAATTTCCCTGTAAGAGGAGGAAGAAAAAGGGAAGAAAAGGGGCCGTTTGCAGCTCCCCGGAGGGCAGCCGTGAACGCCGGCTTCCGCGCGTTGCGCTCTTACGGCTCGTAACCGGGAAGCCGGCGCGGGCGACCTGAGTCGTTATCGACAGCTACGCTCGACCTGAGGCCGGGAAAAACGCTGCTTCGTGCCTTGCTCAGCCGGCGCGCGCCTTGCAAACACACACACGCACGCGGGGAGAAAGGTCGAGCGGCTACTTTCCCGCGCCGGAGGCCGACGACAGCGAGGCGCTCGCCAACGTCGACCAGCGGTTTTGGTGGCGGGGGGGAGCCCCCATCACCTGCGGGAAACTCGCTGTTGAGGTACGCAACCGGCCGGACGCGGAGAGGGAGACCCCTGTGCCATCCGGCAGGTCCCGAGCGCTGAAGGCGGCTCCTCTCCTCCGCCTCGCGGAGCGCCGGCTGAGTCACGGCCCCGGAGGCCGTGGGAGGCGCTCGGGGCGAGCTCAGGGACACGCAAGAGAGGAAAGGGGCTGCCTAAATTCCCCTTCCCCCCCCCAAAACAACACACGTCCCAAGCTGCCTCCTGGCATCAAAACAACAGTTTAAGCCAAGACACCACCCAGCGCAGTGAACGTCCAACCACCCTCCCACCCCGTGGCCAGGCCTATCCGTTATCATCTGCCCCCCCCACCCCGTGGCAGAGTTATAAATACAGCAACAATAGAGCCCTTAACTGGATTATAATTAGACAATGATAACAGGACAATGGAAACAATGACCTACTAACAAAGCCTGTCCGTCCTCTCGCCTAGGGACTTGCACGCAGCGAGCGCTGCGATGGCTGAGCTACCGGGACCCGTGACAGAAAAGCTGCAGATTTCTCCTAAATTGGAGCATCCGCTGACAGCTCACGCTCCCGCCAACAGGTATTACGCCGCTCTGGTCACAGGAGACTTCCAAAGCCTCAAGGTCCTCACCGACAGGTACTACGAAGACGTCAACCTGGTCTTTGAGATCAGTCAAGACGAGCTGGAGTGGCGGGCAAGAAGCCGAGCATCTTACGGACTATCAGGTACTTTTGCTTCCAAAGGCCAGCGCAGAACAAGAGCAGGGCTTTACTACCCCAGACGGGGAGCTCCACAGCGCGTTTTAAGTGCCTAACACTGCTTTTAAACAGCCCGTTCCCCAGACAGCTGGTTTCTGGTTAGCGCAGCTAGGAAGGTCTGGGACTTTCCTCTCTTACTGCCTTCCCCTTCGCACGCACTCACCCACCGGTGGGGGAGAAGAGCCTAAAAACAGTGCAGGAGGGCAGATCATTTTTCCAGGTTGGGCTGGGACATCGCGATGGCGCGGACATGCTTGCAGCCTACGTTTCTTGGGCAGGGGCTCAGAAAAGATCAAACCGATATCATTTGGCAGGGGAAAGATGCTGCAGAGATGCTGGTACGTGGTTGATCCCCATCCTAGGTGTTCCTCACCGTAGCAGGGGGAACCGCAGGCCGCTGACCCACAGCTCTCCTGTCCGCAGGCTTGTGGTCACTGGAGTACAAGCGGGAGCTGAGCACGCCGCTGTGCATCGCCGCCGGCCGGGGTCACGCCGCCTGCGTGCGCCACCTCCTGCGCCGACAGGCTGACCCGGATTTGGCGCCGGGGGGCCGGGCAGCCTTGCACGAGGCCTGCCGCGGGGGCCACGCCGCCTGCGCCGAGCTGCTGCTGGAGCACCACGCCGACCCCCAGCTGCGGAGCGGCGAGGGCCTGGCCCCGCTGCACCTCTGCGCCGCCCGCAGCACCCTGGGGTAAGGAGCCGGCGCGGCCAGGCGGGAAGCCGAGGTGCTCGGCTCTTCCCTCCAGCGGGTGGATGGCGGGTGAAGCCGGCAATGCAGGGAGCGGGCAGGCACGGCACGCCAACGGCTGAGCTAGGAGCCCTCGAATACGGGGACTTTGTAACAGAAAGGCCGAGAGACCCTTAACTACACGAGCCAGCGCTACGGGGGCTTCTACAAGAAGTAAGCCGACTCCCTTGAAAGATCAAAAATTAGTAGACGTTTCAGACAGGGTTTGAGGTTTCGACCACTGCTTTTCAATGGCAAAGACTTTGCTAAAGTTAGAGACTGAGGAGGTCAAGCTTTAGGTAACACAAACATTTCCTCTTTGATTAGGGGGAAGACTACTTTACCTTGCCTTTTTTTTTTTTTTTTTTTTTTTAAGTAGTAGATTTTAGGTCATCCTTAATTTTTTACTGACAATAAAGAGCAGGTCATTGACCTACATAGAGAGCTATTTTATTTTTCTCCCTCTTGATAACAATGGCCAGAACACCTATGTGCCGGGTTCTTCTATATTCCCCTATACTCGGCAATTCACCATGGGGGCAGGACTTAAAACCTTTGAGCCTCTCAGTGACTGGGATAAAAAAAATTATCTGGGCTTCCTTCCAGCCATTTGAGCTTCAGAATCCATGAGATTTCAACAAAAAGGATATCAGAGCTTTAATCTAGGAGCTTTTTGAAGAGATTTAAAAAAAAAAGTTCCAGTAAAGTTCAGTCTTGCCTTCTTCACTTTAGGAGCTGTTCATGCCAACATCGCCCTATTTAGTAGAGTTCCTCTCCTTGACCTCTTTTTTACAGCAGAGATAATTAACATGGTGGGGTAAGATGAGTCTCTAAATTCACTGCACTCTCTCCCGGTCTCTCTCTCTTTTCCCTCTAACGCTGGGTTGATTAAAGGAGAACAGCTTCACTGGAGCCCTCTCCCCAAAATAAAAATAGCCGAGGGCAAGAGAAGGATTCCCAACTTCCTTGGTGGCACCAGGAGCTGAGCGGGTAGGAGAGCGGGTTCACACTTCCCATGCTTGGGGCAGCTGGCAGGAGGACGAGGCTGGCGCAAAGCCCCCTGTGGCCAGCCGGGCCTGGGAGCCCCTTCCCACCACGGTCACCCCTGATGAGCCTGATGGCCAATGCTACCGCAGGTGCCAGCTGAGCCTTTATTTTACAGCTTTCCTTTAAACTTGGAAAAAATAGCTCTCCAAGACCACACGACTCCCATACAACCTGCCAGCAGGCAGGAGAGCCTACCAGGGGAGGAATCTCCCAGGGTTTTCTTCCTCCAGCCTTTCACCTGAGGAAGAAGGGTTGTCAAGCAGAGGGATGAGGAAACAAGATGCAGCCCTTAGCTATTTGCAGCTTTTACTTACGGCTCAGCGTTGTCCTATTCCCCAGCGCACATTACCTGCTGAGCGAGACAATGGTCAGAGCACCCAAAGACCCTCAAGCTGCCCAGAGCACTTCCAATTTAAGCATCCAGTAGTTACGGACACAGCCATTCATGCATGCAGCTCCTTAAATTAAGCATCTGTCTGTCCCTCAAGCCCGAGGTACCTGCTAATGCAAGGAAAAGGTACCAGCGTTGCCACTCCCATCCCTCAAAATACCATTAGCCACCGACCCTCTCTCTCCCCCTCGTTGTACTAATGCCACCCAACCCTCTCCAAAATTATATTTCTCAAGTACCTTAAACCCAAGGGCATGAAAGGAGTTTTTTCCTCACCAGAGCGAACCTTTGCAGTCACTTTTTTGAGCTCTGCCTCCAACATGAGAACCAAAAACAGAGTCGCCTTGTGTCTCCCAGCCTCTAGCCCTGAAGGATGGGAGACAAACTTTGAGATTAGCCAAGGCGGGAGGAGACTCACTGACCAATGGTCTCCGTTCAGAAAATGATGGGGGCAGGGAACAAGTGCAAGACCAGACAACTTGAGGAGACCGCAGCGCAAAATGCTTAGGGGCTGCTACAGGAGGATAGTTCAGGCAGAAGGCAGATCCGGGAGGACTGGACAAGTTGGCCATGGATAGCCACCCTCTTCTGCACTGGGGGTGATGCGACATGGCAAACTCAGGGCTAAGCAAGCACACCCCATTGCTTACTGGTGGCCCTGCATCTCATGGTGATCCTTAGCACCATCAGAAGCAAACTAAAATTTTGTCAAAAAGAAAACACCTGAATTCCTCTATCTGAAACAAATACCTTGCACTGGTCTAGGAGAGGCTGTTCCTGGGCTTCTAAGATTTCCCAAAGGGAAAGAGGTACTGAAAAGAAAAATAAATAAATAAATAAAAATAAAGCACAGAAGTGTTGTTCTCGAGGAAGAAGTCTCCTGAAGTGAAAGCTGGTGTAAGTTCAGCAGTCAAAAGAGAAAGAACAAGCCCAAAAAACAGCGAAGCCCAACCCAACAGGCTGCGAGACAAAGTCCCAGGCAGGGAACAGCCCTGCAGCTGGGCAGTGAGGATGGCACGTCTCCCGGACGAGGAGCTCGCGGAGCAAAAAGTAGCAGGAGCTCCGGCACTGAGGACAAACAGCCCTTGGCAAAGCAATGCTCCAACAACAGCACGACCGAGTTGGTGCCACACAAGCCGCGGCGCCTGCCCGAGACCCACCAAAAGGAGAGGAACCGCCATCCGCCAGGGAAAGTTCCCACAGGCAGCCCTCGGCGCCATGCTGCCGATGTTTCTGTGGTTGATTCACCAGGAGGGCTGGGAGCGCCCGTCAGGCAAATTTACCCTTTTAAAGGGGAAAGAAAAAAAAAAAAAAAAAGAAAGGCTTCCTTTCTCTTTGCTGAGGAAATTAAAAATAAATAAGCATTCAGACCCGAGCTTGTGTTTTCCGAGCTGGATCAAAACTGCATTAAGTCACGGGCAGAATGTGAGACATTCCCTCTTACCAAGAAAACCAAACAAGTGGAGGAAGGGAAAGCCTCACTTTGGCCCCAAGGAGGAGGAAAAAAAGCACAAATAGGGGACTTAGGCTGAGAAACCTGAGGGCCTGAGTGGGTTCTGGGAACAGGATTTTCCTAAAGCCTCTGCTTCCCGCCTGCCCCAACCTCCTGCTCCTCCTGGTGGTTATTCCTTGCATCCTGTTTCAACCTAAACCCAGCTTTCCCAGCCTGAGCTTTTTCCCCACCCAAGGCCACCGAGCAGCAGTTTCATTCAGCGCTGCTCTGCCAGGGCCAACTGGGATGCTCGGAGGGGGAGGCAGCTGGAGGGGAGACGAAGATAACGCTGGCACAGGAGACAGGATGAAGGCTAAAAGCCAGAGAGCAGGGCAGGAGAAGGTGACAGACGTGTGCCACCAGGAACTCACATCAGCCCAAATTAGCAGTAGGGACCACTCACCAGCACCTGAAGCTACCTGCCTGCTGGAGCTAATGCAAGCCACCGCCCCGGAGCAGAGGGACTCGCAGCTCATGATCTCACCAACCAGCTCCCTCCCAAAAACCTCTCTGGAGATGCCCCGGCCAGCCTGGCACCCTGCCAGGTCACTGGGAGCTCAAATCCCTGGCATTTTGTTTCTTCCAGACCGCTGCAGCAGGGAAAACGTGGGCTAGAGGAGTTTGCTTGGTTTACGTGAGCCGAGACCGTGGGTACGTCACCCTCTAGATACTGCCCACCAAAGGCTGCGACGACTCTATCGGCGGGTGAAGAAGGAAAATAAAACCCAAATCATATTATTCCCTTAGTTTGAGTTGCCTTCGGTCAGAAGCCAAGTGCGAGGCTAACTTGAAATACCAATAGTATTAGCTGTTCACAGATCAGGTCGTATGAGCCGGTGCAAGTTTGACCTAAGAAGCACCTTGCACAAGCAGCGAGATGCTCAGCTGTGTTACCCGTTGCCCACCAACAGGTTAGGAAGCATGTAGGTAAACTAGCTAAAATTAGGTACAGCCGCGTGTGGCTGTTTAGCCCTCACTCCAGGGGAACTGCTGTCACCTGAGCCACCCTGAGGTCCCAGCCGGCAGCAGCCTGGGTGGGAATGAAACCTCTTTACTCTGCTCCCCCATGTCTGAATTTCTTCTAAACTACACCCAGGGCTTCTTGCAACCTTCCCAGAAAAACAGGCTGGAGAAGAACCCAGCAAAAGCAGCAAGTGGTAGCTGAGCCTTGTCGAAAGGGATTTTTAATCTAATCTGATAGTGAATAGCAGCATATTAATAAAAAAAGAGGCTGGAAACACTGGCAAAGCAGTAAAGAGCATGAGTTCACCAGCAGCGATTAGAGGCTAAAATAAGAGCATATACCCAGGTGCGGGTTCCTTGCAGGGCCCGCGTGATTTCCCCTGACCCGGGGCAAATCATCCCTTACCTCTAACCCCGCACCGACATTCCCCTTTTGGTGGGGAAGAAGTATTATTTAGAGAGAAAAAAATCAGGATGAAACAACTCAGGCTTCTTGCAGCAGCTTGGACCAGATGAAGCCACTGAAAATCCTTGGCGGAAAAGGACGGCTGCTCAGCCAAACAGCATCCAAGGAGCGTGCAACTTCCCCTCCTCATATTTCTAGAGGAATATTGGGGATTTTTAACCCGTGGCATATCGTTTCCTTTACCTGCGAAGCAAGGACATACGAATATTCCCTCTGTCCTGTCCGTGTAGGTGTCAATCTTCTGGCCTGGGCAAACTCTCCACACAAAGCGCTGGGCAAAAAATGGTGCTTTACTTCTGGTTGGGGTCTCCCAGCACTGCCTTAACAGACACCACTTCCTTGCCCACCACCAGAAGGAGCAGAGGCACTTTAAGCACAACCTATAAAAGAAAAGAAAAAAAGAAAAAAAATAGTTATTTTTCTCACTGCCTAGGGTGCTGCATGTTTTGCACCCAAGTTAAAACTATTTTTTTTTCCCATTCTTCCCTGCAGAAGTCGACACCAGCTACTGGGCTTACCCCAGGAGACGTGTCAGAGCTAAACACGACGGTGGTATTAAGCTAACCCAGAGAGGTCTCAAGAGAGTCATTATAATTAGGGCTGCAAATTTGTGGCTGTCAGGAGCAGGCAAGACCAGCAAATGTGCTCAAATTGAGGTGTGATTTGCTCCAACACCGGACCCTCCCCAGCAAAGTTTTGCTGGCCAGCAGCAGAGGGCTCATCCCAAAAAAGCCCGGTGAGACGAGCTGTCACTTCAGAAAGATTTTAGAGTAAATGGGGAATTTTCAAGAGATTACAAGAGCTACTGTGTGCATTCAACCGTCTCCAAAATACAAAGCAGAGACAAATATCCATCAAGACCAGCCCCTCTGATTTCATCACCTGCACTGCTGACTATGCATTTGGTAAAGCTTAGGTTTGGAGGACAACTATTTCAGGTGAAAAATTTTGATTTTCAAAAAACAAGGAGGGGGCTAGCTCAGAGAAAAATATTGCAAATAAGATCTGTGCACGCTGTGCAGCCTCCAAGTCAGAAACGCAAATCCAAAAGCTAGCTTGGGGTTCTCCAAGCATCTTGCAACCTTCAAGACAGTGAAGTGATTTCTTGGCAGGGCCCCGGTTGGTAACACCCAAGACTTCGGGGCTGACGCAACGGTACAGTTACTGATCTGTTGGTCCATAAGCACAGCCCCTAGTGGAATGTGTTCATGGCAGTGCAGCACCCCTGCTCCCACCCTTCGAGGTCCATCCGCCCCCAGAGGGGTCCAGCAGAGTCGGCAGCATCTGGAGGTATCAAACCTGCAAAGGCTGCAGAAACAATCTCCGCACAAAGGCCCTGGAGTATCTATCCCGGAAAATGTGGTCTTGATATGTAAAAGCAGCCCAGGGTGGCTTTTTCAGACCCCCTATCACCAAGGATGGCGAGCATCCTACTGAATCCCATCAAGCCCTGGGGCCAGCTGCCTCCTGCAAGCTCAGGAAAGGGAAGATGAGGAGGAGAATCCAGCTATTACCAGGGCAAAACGTCTTCTGCCGACCAGCAGAACCAGCCCTATAACTTACACTATAAAAGAGTGGGTTTTATATCCCAGGACAGGACATGGGCGCATGTGCACCCTCACGCTCACTCTCTTGTTCTCTCTCTTCCTTGTGCATCTCCTGAACAAGTCAAGAGCAGCTCTGAAAGACTCTTCGGACAGAAGAAAAAACGCAAAAATAACCCCTCTGTGCCCTGGCCCCTCACGCTAACCCAAGTGCCACCAGCCCCCTCTGTGCCACGCGGGGCTGGACACCACAGGGCTGCCGTGTCACTGCCAGTGCCATCGGCTGATCACATCCACTTACTCACACGCACACGAGGAACAAAAAAGAAAAAAAAAGAAAAAACAGCCACCATCGTGGGGGCAGACTGTGCCTCTTGGACTCCTTTCCATTTGTCAGGAGGATTCTTGGCTGCAGAGAGCAAGCTGTGAAGGGAACGGCCAGCCCCATCACCGCTGAAGGCTTCACGGCAGCATGATTGCATGAAGGGGCTGGTTGTCTCACACGTCTCCGCAATGGCCTAATGCGCCCCGCGTGCCTCACCAACTGGGACTCACCCATCCTGGTACCTCCACGGCCAACCTTGCTGGCTGGTTGCTGCCTGGACGGGGGCAATTCCCAAGTGCTGGGAGGGCAACAGAAGTGGTGCTGCTCAGCAGCATGGGGGCCAGGCCAACCCAGAATGGGGCCAGGCCAACCCAGAAGCAATCCCTGCACCAGCCCCGGGACCTGTAGAGGCTCCTGGGGTGCTGCAGGCAGGTAGGGTGCACAGCCTGTGCACAGTGCCTGCTGCAGTTGGCATCTCTTGGGCATGCTGTGCTACCACCAGGTCCAGCCTCCAGCCTAGGCCTCTGCACAAGCCCTTTCACAAGCTGGTCACAGTCCATCTCCCAGTTCTTTCCTATGACCCTCACAGAGGAAGCTGCCCCAGAAACTCTTCTGCTCTGCGGCCGAACCCTACCAGGCTTTGGCGGTGCCACGCAGGCTCCCAGGACTGCACAGCCAGCCGGCATGGCTGTGACACTCCTTGCATCCTCTCCCAGATGGCACCTGCCAGGCAGGAGGCCTTCTGCATTTCAGCCCGTTCCCCAATATACATCTTCTTTCCCCAATCTCACCCTCAGCTCTCGAGTTTCATCTCATTTGCCTCATCTCTTTGAGAAAACATACCTTTTCCCCCACCTCAAGTGAAGGCAAAGCCACAGAGATTTTTAGCTGCTCCCATCTCCACATCACAGGAGACCTCTCCTAGGACAGGGCTCTTAGGATGAAGGAGGCCCTTGCTCTTTGCTCCAATGGTCTGCACCTCCCCAGCTCTGGCGGCAGCCTCCCACCAGTCTCCCCAGCCCTGCCAGCTCGGCACAGCGGGGTGGGACCAGAGACAGCAGCCAAAAGCCCTTCCCCAGGCTGGACTGAGCAAATCAAGGCAGCCACAGCCGGTTCACTCAACCCCTGTGGTGCAAGTCCCCATCCCAGCCACGGTCATCCCCGCGGCTCGTCAAGCCCCAAACCCCCCACCACAGGCTGCCAACACCCTGTCTCTTTGCAGGTGCGCCAAGCTCCTGCTGAAACACGGCGCCGCTGTCGACCTGCCCGCCGAAGACACGGGCGACACGGCGCTGCACGTCGCGGCCCGGCACGGCCTCTACGAGCACGCCCAGCTCTACCTGGCGCACGGCGCCAGTGTGGACGAGAGGAACACGCGGGAGGAGACGCCGCTCAGCGTGCTCTGCGGGCAGGCGCCCCAGGACCAGGACGAGGACCAGGACGGCTGCCTGCAGCTCTGCCGGCTCCTGGTGCGGCACGGCGCCGACGTCGAGGCCCGCGACGAGGCCCGCCGCAGCCCTCTGCACAAGGCCTGCAGCCACGCCAACCACCGCCTGGCCCGCTACCTCCTGCGGCGCGGCGCCGACGTCAACGCCATCGACTACAATGGCCTCTCCCCGCTGGGCTGCGTGCTGCAGGCGGCCGCCTACAAGCGGGAGCTGCGGCCTTACCTCTGCGTCCAGGTGCTGCTCAACCACGGCTCCCAAAAGATCTGGCCCAGCGCCTTCATGAAGGTACGTGCTCCTCCAGGGCTGGGGGCTCGGTGGCCTCGGCTTCTCCTCCTCTGAGCATCTTCAGGGATGTGGAGGCGATAGATGGCCCCAGCAAGGTCACCCCTGTGGGAGGTAGATGGTGGGGGGGACATCAGTGAAGATTCAGCTGGCCAATGGTAGGATTGGACCTTCAGGGCTGACCAGAGCCATGGTCAGGAATCTCCTGGCGGGTTGTTCCCAAAATTGGACTCCTGCACGTCCTGCTGTCCCGTTGCACCTCGGGTGCTTTTGCGGTCAGTACCCGAGCACTTTGCAAAGCACAACAGAGACTCAAGGGCCACCCCAAGCCAGGCAGCGAGATGGGACTGCCAACGCTGTGGTTTCCATCACTGCCAGGAGCGACGGGACACCGAAATGCAAATGTGACACGGCAATGGAGCTGAACACATCCAGCCCGTCCCCAGAAGAAAAGGAGACGGGGCAAAGGAGGGGCTGAAACTAGCCTTGGCACGGAGGTTTAGAAGCAAGGGCTTTCCTGTCTCTCTCGCAGGCAAGCGGAGACCAGCGTGGTACATCAGCTGCCAGCTCAGCCTTCTTAGGCCTACGCGTGCCATTGCTTTTTACTTCCAACAATAAAGGAAAACGTTATCCCAGCTTACAGCACGCAAGCCAAAAGCATTAAACGAAAAGCAAACGCCGCTCCCGGGGAAAGCAGCAGCACAGCAGAGCCCTGGCACTGATCTCCTTGTCGTTTTGTGGATGCTGGGGTGGGAAGGGATGAGCCCCCGCTGCCGCGCGCCGAGGCTCTGCTCCCCCGGGAAGCATTTATCGAGGATTTTCTTCCTCACCCCCGGCTCCGTCACCTCTATTTTCTCTCTAGGTGTTGAAGTCCTGCGCAGCCGTGCCAGAGATCATCGAGATGCTCTTCAATTCCTACTCGCAAATCGCTGTGTCAGAGACGTGGGCCGAGGCCATTCCAGAGGAGGTGTTTCAGGTGAGGCCGCCCCAGGTCATTTTGACGGGGACAGCTTGGCCCGGAGGAGGAGATGGCCCACCGAGCCCGAGGTGCCCTGGCTCACAGTGGCGCTCCCGTCAAGGGAACCAGGGAGATCTAGG
Source organism: Struthio camelus (assembly GCF_040807025.1). Lineage (NCBI taxonomy): Eukaryota > Metazoa > Chordata > Aves > Struthioniformes > Struthionidae > Struthio > Struthio camelus. The sequence goes on along the minus strand of NC_090947.1, from coordinate 3,931,839 downwards.
GCACGCTAGAAACAGGTTTTAATCCGAGCTAGGGACAAGCTGACCCCGTACAGCCAGGTCTCTGAGGTTGTTTCCCCCTCCCGGCCTGCCCCATCTTTGATATCAGCAGGTCTCTCTTGCTTCAACCCTGCGGGGAAAAAGCTTTAAGGCTTTTTCTGCAGGGATGCTGCTTTCGGCATGCAGGAAAACACACTCCCCAAAACACCACCTATGGTGAGACTCGGTATCTTCCCACACGTGCTTCCAGAGGAAAATCAGTTATATCTCTCTGGTTTGCGTGGCTGAACAGAAAAAAAAAACTCATTTCCCCCCCCCCCCCTTTCTCTTTTTTCAGCAGCACCTGACCTTCTACGAGTCCCTTTTTCGGCTATCGGGCACAGCGCGGTGCCTGCAACATTTGTGTCGCTTTGCCATTCGGAAAAAGTTTGGCAGCAAATGCCACTGCCTGATCCCCTTGCTGCCCGTGCCCAAGCCCCTGCGCGACTACCTGCTGCTGGAGCCCGAAGGAGCAGTGTTTTGAAGGGCCGAGATGGGCGCAGACCACCACCTCCGGCTGTACCTCCTTGCCTCGGTGCACTGCGGCAATTCGATTCCTGTTTTGGGGGGATTTGTAATGTAAGTAAAGCATGCTTTAAGCTGTAACTCCATATAGACTTTTTTCCTAATTGTGCCTTTAAATAGACTATAAAGAGTAATAAAATGATTAGTAGCTTGTACAAGTACGTTACAGATGTGAATAATATTTGCTATAAAGGAGCTTTATAAAGCAGCAGGGCTCCTCAGGTGCGTGAAGGCAGGCACACGCATCCAATGGCTAAAAAGAAATCAGCCCACGGGTGCTTCAAATCGCTTTGGACGGCTTTCTCCCCTGAATGGCGCAAGCTGAATCGGGCCAGGACCGGAGCTGCACCTTGAGAGCCCTTAGCAGGATACAACCTCCAGGGGCAACAGTTATAGATGGGGATCTGTTTTACAGGCTACGTTCAGACTAAACCTCACCAAGTCATCTTACGAAGTCCACGCCACCAGGGAAAAGCTAGTCGCCTCACACAGCGTCGGACGCATGGGGGAAACAGGGTCCCCTCGTTTTACCCGCTTGCCTGCCGTCCCCAGGACACGCCAGCCTGTCCTGCGCTGAGCTCACCCTGATCGGGTGCCCAGGGCGGATACACCGAACGGGCAAATTTGGGCTTTCTTTGCGCCTGGTGACTTGGCCAAAAGCACCAGGAGTAGAGGGCCAGCGGGGGCTGTTGTTGCCATCAGATTTGCTTCCCGCCAACCAGGCTCCCCAGGTTAATCTCTGTTGAACCAAAGCAAGCACGCACGCGTGCGTACCCACCCTCTGGAAGAGCAGCTGTCCTTACTGCTCGCAGCAAAAGCACTGCCGCCCCACTTGCCAAATTTTCCCACCAGTTAGTTATAGCAACTATTGAATAAAAACAACAACCCTTTAGCCTTATTGTGTTTGGCTGCACTTTGCATCCCACCACCTAGAAGACTCTCTACTAGCAGTCACCCCTCCAGCCTAATTAATGGCTTACATAGCCCACGTGCACCGGACACAGATTAAACCCCCGGCCCTCATAGCTGGCACCTGTGAAGCAACCAGCACAGAAACGGGGAAGGAAAGGAACTCCACCTGCTGCTGCCACTGCTTTCCCTCACCCAAGTTATATAGGGGTGCGAAAGGGGCCCTGGGTTGCACCCTTGGCTCCTGCTGTCCCCTGCCCTGGATGCCTGCCCACCACCTCCGAGCCCAGTGCTGTGCAGGAATGCCCCCAGGCAAAACCCCCGGGCCAAACCACTGCAGAGACCTGGCACTTCGTAGTTTTGGTGGCAGTTAGGCATCGGGGTTTGTTTCAGGAGTTTGGCGCTCAGAGCTGAGGCAGGGTGGGGAAAGGGGACTCAGCGAAAACATATCGTGGCTGGGTGAACGCTTCACGAAATTTCGGTGCCTTTAATGAGGCTTTTGCAGGCACGAAGAAGGGCCTGTTTTACATCAGCGTGAGGCAAGTTTGCGCGGACGTAGCGTCCCACCACGGGGGTCGCATCCTTTCCGGAAAAAAAAAAAACAACAACACCACACGACTTCGACTTGCCATCCTGCTATTAGAAAAAAAATGCACATCACGTTTTAAAAGGCCAGAGGGGGAAAAAACGTTACTGCCGGGCCTGAGCCCGAAACAAACCTGCTGGCCAGGGGGGCGCCGCGGCACCGCGGACACGCGTGGGCGGCGGCGGCGGCGGCAGTGCGCGGCGCGGCCCGCAGGGGGCGCCCTGGGCACGGCGGCCGCGCCGCGCTGCGGCACGCCAAACCCCAAAAGGGTATTGGGGTGTGTGGGTGGGGGGAAACATATACACTCAAAACAAGGAAAAAAATAGTTTTGGGGGAGTTTAGTGGGTTTTTTTCTTTTTTTTCCTTCCCCCCCCCCCGCCTCCCCTCGAGGAATGTTTAAGCCATCCAACCGCGGGGCGCGCTGCTGCGGGCGAAGTTAGCAAGTTTGGGCTGGCGGGTTGTGGGGGGGGGGGGGAAGCGCTTTTTTTGGGGGGGGTGTATCTTTTCCTGCCGGCGCCTTGTTTGGATGCAGATGTTATGGGATTTTTTTTTTCCTCAGCAGCTAAAGACAGGAGGTCGCATTAACTTATAATACGGAGACACATAAAAACGCGATTAGGACTGCTAAACAGAACACAGTAGGCTGCTAGTTAAGACAATGAGATTTCCAGGAAGTGATGCATAAATTCTTCAAAAATGACACATTTTTCACGTTTCATTCCAATTAAATTACTGAGGCAGCTAACACAGCGCTGAGCGCACGATGCATTTGGGTGAAATGAAGGCTTTCTGGGAGAGCTTTTTTTTTTTGTTTTTGGTGAGTCTATCTAGATGCGCGTGTTTTATGAAATGCAGTTAATATTAAGCTGCTATTAAGGAAAAATGCCAGAGACTTTCGCTCCTCGCCTATTTTTTTCTTCTTCTTTTTTTTTTTCCTTTCTTTCTCGTGGTGGGGCTGGTCCGGCTCGTTTTTTTTTTTTTTTTATTTTCCACCCTGCAGCAATAAAACGCCGAGAGTCCCGGCCGTGAGCTTTTGGCGGAGTGGCTTCAAAATAATTTACAAATAATAAGAATTACCCGCACTGCTGCACACACATCTCTGTTCGCAAGGAGCCGCCTAAATAGCCGGGCTGGGGCTGGGGTGGGGGGAAAAATAATATCAGAGTCCCCCCTCCCCAAAAAAAAGCCTTGGGGCAGCCCGTCGGGTGTTTCCTCTGTGAGGAAAATCTCCGCCGGGCTGCGCGGGTCTCTCCCGCTGCCGGTGCAGCGGGATCGGGCCCCGGGGCCGGTTTGGGGCAGACAGGGAGGGTTTTGGGGGGTACCGAGGTTTGGGGCAGGGGGAAGAAACCTGGCTGCCTGCCCTCGGGGTTGGGTGGCTGCAAAGACTCATCACGGGGATAATCAAGCCGCGAACTGGCCCCGGTAATGAAATCGCATTTGATTTTTTTTTTTTTTTCAAAGCAGAAGGCATCGCGCACGCCGCGCTGAGGCGGGTGATCCGCAAAGCAATACAAATCAGAAATGAGATTTTTGAAGTCCTAATGAACCTGATTGCATGAACATTTATAATCCCCCATGGCTTTAAATGAAATCAGATATAATCAGGAGCTATGGGGAAAGGGAGTGTTTACAGGCAGAGATTGGGAAGTGCTGCTGTATTAGTAAAGATGCCGTTCCTTCTATTGATGTCGAAAATGATGGATAATGTGAGAATGGCAAATATACTATTTGTCTAATGGCTCTGCAATTAAATTCCCCTGTAAATGACCCATGCCTCATTTCATCCTAATCTATGGAATTTTGATTGAATTCGTCAGCTCTAATTGAAAAATACTGCACTTTAATGTCTGCAGTGCAGTTTCAGGACCACGGTGGTTTTAATGAGACGGTGCCCCTCTGACCTGGGAATATTTTAGACTTTTATTCGGGATTTTAAACCGGTAGATTTCTCAACTATATCCCATGTAAAAGCATCTGCGTGCGTGCGTACGTGTGTGTGTGTGCGTGTGGTTTTACACCGCTAGAGAGAATCTCTCCGTACCAATGCGTTTTATTAAGGTCCTCTCTAGTGCTCTTAAAATATTTTGACTCTGATTATTTGAAAATATTAAAAAGGGAAAAAAAATAATTCCCTTCACGAACTGAACGAATTTCAGGACAGGAACCGCGGTTACCTAACCCAGATCTCTCTTTTTCTTCCCCTCTCTTTCGCTCTCTCTCTTTTTTTTTAGCCTGTCCTTATCCAAGGCGTTATTTTTTTTTCCTTTTTACCCTCCTATTTTTAAATTGAAAATCCCAAGGAGGGGATCCGTTGACGATGAGCGAGTTCAAGTTTATTAAAGACCGTGGGAAAAAAAAAACACATACACACACACACACACACGCCCGCGAAATTGAAAAAGAAAAAAAAAAAAGGAAAAGGAAAAGGAAAAGGAAAAGGAAAAGGAAAAGGAAAAGGAAAAGGAAAAAAAGAAAGACAAAAATAACTAAAAGAAAAACAGCCTATCTCCCGTGCACGGGGTGGAAGTTGTGCAGGAAGGAGGCGCCTACAGAAAACACCCCCCCCCCCAAAAAAATTGCTGAGGTCGAACCGGGGGAGATGCTCTCCGTGCAAACCGGGGCAGCATCGCAGCAGAAACCAGCTCCTTGCCGGCGCGTATTTACTGCACTGAAACGAGCTCCAACGGGAACATGCAAAGGAGCTAATGGGATTAAGCGACGAAAGGTTTTTTTGGGAGGGAGGGTGCGGCTGTTTTGTTTCCCCCCCCCCCGCCTGAAAACCAGGGGTGGGGGCGGCTGGAGGGCGAACGCCCCCCTCGGCGTAATCTGGGGGAGCCTGGCTCAGCCCACCAGCCCGGGATGCGCCCCTTATTTCAGTTGCCAGCACTCCCACCTCAGCCCCTATCGTTGGGCATGGCCTTTGAGCACTGAGGTTTGGGGGGGGAGGCTTGCTCTCCCTCCCCACCCGGCCACCACCAGAAAAAAAAACCAAAAAAAAAAGATGTAATAGCACAGTAGGGCAAGAATCTCGCAGTCGCTTTTTCTGTGTAATTAAAATTTCCCCGACGAAGGCAGAGCCTCTTGCAAGAATTATTTTATGCTCTGGGCCTCCGCCAGCTGAAGTTTGATTTTCTGGGGGAAGGGGGGCTTTGGGGCCTTCGACTGTGGGCAACGGGGACTTATTTCCTACGTGGGGAGGGGTGCGAAGGGTTGGGGGCAACATGGAGGGACAGGCTTGCCTCTGAATAGCAAGCACGTGGCAGGTCCGGTTGCCTTTGCGGTTAAATAGTTACGTCCCATGGACTCCGGATTTGAAGGGCTGGAGCATCTCCCCCATCTTTTGCCTCCCTGTCTTTTCTCTCCCCTCCCCGCAGCTCCTGCCGGGGCGTGCACCTCCGAAAAGCTCTCTTTCCTCCACGCTTGGAGAAAAGCCCTCGGCATCCGCCATGTCCGGCCTCAGTAGAGGCAGAGCGGGGGGGTTGCTGCAGGCGCGGCGTGAGAAACATCCCGACTGGCGCTGCGGAGAGGGACCTATCCTTGAGCTGCCCTGTCCCTCACCTCTTCTCTTTCGTTGGGATTTTTTGGGGTGGCTCTTGCTTCCCCCTCTGTGGTCTCGCCGCCTTGCTGGTATCCACATCAATCAGAGGCACTTCCCTCCCTGCCCCAGTCTGCCCAGTTAAAACCAGCTCAGTTTAGCTGATGGGCCCTGCCCGAGAGGGGTTTGGGATCACGCCTGCCGGAGGCCACCTGATCGTTGGTGGTCACCAAACCAAAGCAGCCAAGCACCCTCCTGAAAAACACCTCCCCACCACACCGCCTCACCGCTCGGAGAGAGCCATGGGCATGCCGTGGCCGGGGACACAGTGGGACGTGGCCGGGGGGGGGCTGTCTCTAACGTTCCTTGATGGGCACCAGGTGGGTGCCGGCGACCCTCCAAGGGACCCTCGGGGACCAGAAGAGTGACGGGCGCCCTGTCTCTCTGCCAGGTTTCTTCTCGACGGGACGCTCGTTCGGGCGAGAGGGATTTACGGCACGGGGCCCGCGTGCTCCCACCACGCTGCCCAGGGAGGGGGGGCTCTGGGTGCCCCCCCCACCTCCTCCTCGATGATCCAAAATATCCCTTTGTTCCCCCCGCCCCAGCCCACTTGGGGAAGCAGTGGGGCCTCCCTCCCGCCTGTTACACTTCCCAGGCGCAATCACGCTCCGCTGGCTTCGCCAACAATCGGAAATCGCGGGCGTTTTTCTCCGGAGAGGGGAGACAAAAAAAATAAAACAAAACAAAAAACAAAAAAATCAGCTAATTATGTGCCAAACAAAAAGCCTATTCTCGCCTGAAATAATTCTCCCGTCTTGCAAAGGCACTTGTTTGCAGGCAAATTTTGAAGAGGGGCTGACAATTAAAAAAAAAAAAACAGCTGCGGGAGCTGGGTGCTGGTATACATTTCCATGCCCTGACGGATTACCGTGCCGAATTCGCTCCCGTTTCCACCATCTCACGCAGGTTCCTGAAAGGAGGGCTTTTTTCTTTCTTTCTTTTTCTGTTTTTTTCCCTTTTTTTTTTCTTTGCCCTCCTCCTTTTTAAGCAGGGACGCGGTCAGAGGAATTCACTTCTCACCGGGCGGGTTCATTCCTCGCTGTGGCTGCTTTTAGGAGCAGCAGTCGGTGCACTGGGCGGTGAGGTGGGGTGGGACGAGAGGACAACGCCACGGCGGGCACTGGGCTGCTCCTCACATGGTGGCCTCCACCGTACAGAGCCGGGACATATGGAAACGAGCAGCGCAAGTAAAATTTTCCAAGTGCCTCGAAGTTGGAGACAGGCCCCGGGAGCGGGCACGTCGTCCCCACCACCACCACCGCCACCACCACCAGCAGATGCTGCGATCGCCCTCCAAACTTGTCCAACTGGAGGCCGCCAACTGCCCGGAGGCCCAAAAAGCTGTAAAACTCTCATCGTTTCTGCCAAGGTTTCAGATGTTTGCTGGCGAGGCAGCAGCGTGTTTTTTTCCCCCCGCAGCACGAGGTCGGGATTTGGTCCCGGCTTCACCCAGGAGCATCACGAAAACAAGCCCTTTCGGCCCAGGAAGGCCATGACTTTCGCAAGGGCGGGCAGGAGGGGATCCCAAAGGAGGGAGGATCCTTCCCGCTGGATATCCCCCTCCTTCTCTCTCTATTTTTTTTTTTTTGCATTTAATTTTATTTTCTAAACCACTCGATCTTTACTTGGGAACTTCCATTAATTGCCTGGGTTTGCCTCTTCGCCTGGTCCCTTTATCATTATTTATGACCTTTGAAATCGCGCGAAGTTCCCTGGACGTTCAATTTACAAGTTTGGGGGCTTTTTTCATTTATTTCCCCTCCTTTCCCCCCCCTTTTTTTTTTGTGGTCCGCCTTTTGTCCTCGGCCACGACGTCGCGTTGGAAAGCCTTTGAGCCGGCCAACATGAGAGGCTCGCCGGAGAAAAGGGAGCAGTCTCGCTCGCTTTTTAATTCCGCCCGTGTTGCTGAATGGCTCTTTTACATAATTGCAGAAGCGATTTCAAAGCCAAGCCAGGCGCTGACTTTACCCAGAACCACATGGAGCCTATTTGGGGGCTTTTCAGATTTAAAAAAAAAAAAAGAAAAAAAAAGAGAGAGAGAAAAGCGGGAATAAAATAGAGGTTTTTTTTTTTTTAAAAAAGGAGGTTTCAATGCTTTGGCTCCCTCCAAACTGGTGTGTCTGATGGGGAATGTCACACGCTTCGTGGGGAGGGGAGGACGGAGGGGGTCCCCGACGGCAAGGGCGGCGGGGAGGGGGGAGACATCGCCAGGGCGGCTGGACGAGGCGGTCCCACGCGTGGGCACCCCGGGCATCCACCCGAGAGAGAGGCGCCCACGCGTGGGGCCGCCCCGTCCAGCCGCCGCCGCCGCCGTAGGGGGGGAGGTAGTGGGAGGGAGAAGTGAAGCGAGGGAGGGAGAGGGGGCGTGTCCTCCGCGCCGAGGCCCCGCCCCGCCGCCCCGCCTGCCCAATAAGCGACGGCGTCGGCGGCCACGTGGGGCGGGCCGGGTTCCCAGCCGGGCAAAATGTGAATGGGCGCGGGGGAGCGCGGGCGGGCAGAGGCAGCGCGGGTGAGCGGCGGCGGCAGCGGCGGGCTCCGCGGGGGCGCACGGCGGCGGCGGGGGGCGAGAGGGGCCAGCGAGCCCCGATGTGCGGGCGGCGGCGGCGGGCGGCGGCGGCCCCGCTCCGCCCCGGCTCGGCCCCACGCGTGGGCGCTGCGCGGCGCTGAGGAGGAGGAGGAGGAGGAGGAGGAGGAAGGTGGTCGCTGCTGCTGCTGCTGCTGCTGGTCCGCCGGCCCGGCATGAGCGCGGCTTTCCAGCCTTCGCTGATGATGATGCAGCGCCCGCTGGGAAGCAGCACGGCCTTCAGCATCGATTCGCTCATCGGTAGCCCCCCGCCGCCCACCCCCGGCCACTTCGTCTACACCGGCTACCCCATGTTCATGCCCTACCGGCCCGTGGTGCTGCCGCCGCCGCCGCCGCCGCCGCCGGCGCTGCCGCAGGGCGCCCTCCAACCGGCGCTGCCCCCGGCTCACCCCCACCACCACCAGCTGCCCAGCTTACCCACGGGCTTCTGCTCCAGCCTGGCCCAAGGCATGGCCCTCACCTCCACCCTCATGGCTACGCTGCCCGGTACCTTCCCCGCTTCCCCCCAGCATCAGGAAGCCGCCAGGAAGTTCGCGCCGCCGGGTAACTTCGACAAGGCCGAAGGGCTCCCCCCGGACGGCGGCGGCGACGACGGCGGCAAAACCTTTTTGGGCAAGGACGGCGCCCTGCTGCCTTTCCCGGCCGCCGACGCCGTCCAGGCCTCCCTCGGTGAGTGAGCACCGCGCCGCTGGGTCCCCTTCCGCCCCCTCTCCCCCCCCGTCGGGGAGCCACCTCGGGCCGCGCTACCGCTGCCCCGACGGCGCGGCGGGGGCTGCCCGGCCCGGCGGGACGGGAGGAGCGGCCGCCGGGACCCGAGGCAGCCAAGGGGGGGCCCTGTGAAAGGGTCGGGGGGGTGCTTGGGGAAGGAGGGGGTGAGAGGCTGGGCTTGTCCCCCGACGGGGGGTGGAGGCAGCCCACCCCTGCAGCGCGGGGCGCAGAAGCGGCTCTCCCGCAGGCGAGGAGAAGGGAGGTTTCGGGGCTCTGCCACTGCCACTTTGAACCGAAAAGATCGGCCCGAAACACCAACAGCAGCAAAAAAAAAAAAACACCCAAAACAAAAAAAAAGCTCAACAAAATTGGGATCGCAGATTGCGGGCTGGGGGAGCAGGGGGGTGGTGGGCTGTGGGGTGGCCAGTGCGCAACGCTAATGAAACACCTCCACTTCGCTTCCAGTTGGGGCTATCCGGGGCCAGGCGAAGGACGATCCCAAAGCGGAAGACGACGCAAAAGGCAAAGAGGAAAGTTTCTCCATGGACAGCGATCTAGACTACAGCTCCGACGACAACATCCCCAGCCAGGCGGCCCACAAGGAAGAGGACTCTGGCACCGCGCTGGAGGAAAACCCCCAGAACACCAACAACTCCAACAACACCACGTCCACGGGCAAAAACCGGAGGAGGCGAACGGCCTTCACCAGCGAGCAGCTGCTGGAGCTGGAGAAAGAGTTTCACTGCAAAAAGTACCTATCTCTGACAGAGAGGTCCCAGATCGCACATGCCCTCAAACTCAGTGAGGTGCAGGTCAAAATCTGGTTCCAGAACAGGCGGGCCAAATGGAAACGGGTCAAGGCAGGCAACGCCAACTCCAAGACGGGCGAGCCGTCCCGAAACCCTAAGATCGTGGTACCCATCCCGGTGCATGTCAGCAGGTTTGCGATCAGAAGTCAGCACCAGCAACTGGAGCAAGCCAGACCCTGAGCTCTCCCTGCCCTCAGCGCCAACGAGGTTTGATGCACAAGTTTCCACGTCGGGGTTTCAAACCAGCCCGCCCCCCCCCACCTCGTTCCCGCAAAAACAAAACAAAACAAAAAAACAAACGACCCAACAACAAAAAAATCCCGACGCGCACGCACAGAAAATCCCGGCTACGAGCGAACTTTAAAAGTGAAACTTTCCACGTACCGAGAATCCGAAGGAAAGAGGCTTGAAACTGTGGTTTGTTTCGGAGCAGGAATACCAAACCCTGGAAGAGACATGCAGATATTTATTATTATTATACTGCCCTACTTTGTACATACAAATGCTTTCTCGGCTGCAACACCATGGCTGTGATGGGACCAAATAAGCGGTAACGTGACATTGCCGGATCCAGCAGAAATTTGCCCGTTGCCCCCCCCTCCCCTCCCTCCCCCTCGCCGGCAGAGACATCCCCAGCAAAACCTGCAGCGCACATTTAGCCATCTTTTGGGTTTTGTTTCTTATCGGTTCGAAAGGTAAAGACAGAGAACAAAAACGAAACAAAACTAAGAGTTTAATTTCATGCCTTTTTTGTAGTTTTATTTTATTTTGGATGGCTGAGTGGCAGGCACTGGGTGACAGTTTTTTAATATATTTTTTGCCTGGCTTTCTGTCGTTTTGGTTTGCCTATTCTACCAAGCCATGTTTGAAGAGAGAGAGAGAGGAAAAAAAGCACGATCTTCTCTATTGTGTTTAATTTATTTCTATGTAGCTTATTTCCTTATAAGTTATGAAATTTAAAAGCAAACTCAGTCTTGTGAATAAAAACCGACAAAGAAACAAAAAGACAAAAAAACCCACTCCTCTATCCAGTGAATATTCTGTCCAGAATTTGGCGCTGCTCTGATTTGATTCGATTTTGATTTCCCCCCCCCTTTCCTGCGCGGCCGGAGTGAGCGATGCTGCTGCAGGGCCGCGCTCTCTCCTTTTTTTTTTTTTTTTTTTTTGTTTCGCAAAGCCAGATTTATTGTCGAGGGGCGGGGGGGGAAGGAGGGGAAAACGGGCAAAAAAAGTTTCCCCGTTTGGGTGGAAAGGGGCTGGCGGGGGTGGGGGTGGGGGGAGCTGCCGCAGCTGCAAACGGATTTCGTGCAAATGAACGCGGCCCCGAGGCGCCGGGCCGGTGGGCAACTAGCGCCGACGGAGGGGGGGGGGGTCGCTTGGGTTGGGGAGGGGTGCAAACACCCCTGCGCGCCCCCCCCATAAAACTCCGAGCCCAAGTTTTTGCTGCCGATGGGGGTAAATTTGCCCCCTTGGCCGCCCCGACAGCGCGGCTGGGGCAGGGGCGCTGCGACGGGGTGGCCGGGCGGCGAGGGGAAAAACGGGGTGAAGGGTGTGGGGGGGTTTTGTTTTCTGGGCTTTTTTCCCCCCCTTCCCCTTTTATGCCTTTTTTTCCTCCCCTCTTCCCTTTTTCGCATGGCATGGCTTGCACCCGCGGCCGTGAGGCTGGAGAGTTGGCGGCGGCGGCCGTCGGGGGCGGTTTGCGGCCAGGCAGGAATTAAAAAGCAGCAATTTGCCGGGCCAAGGGGAAGGGGAGCCGGGGGCGGGGGCTCTAATAAAATTAAGAAGCGAGCACGGGCAGAAAAGCGACGAGCTAACTAGTTCTGTACGCGGGGAGTTAAAGCGAGCTGCAAGGAGGAGCGAGTCGCTCTGGAGGTAACGGCGAAACTCTGGGTTTCGGCTCCAGCGAGTAAATCAAAGGTTTGCGGTGGTCAAGACCAATATTGACATAATTTATATCAGTTGCGTGGCTTTTATTTATTTATTTTGTTTAAAGAAAATGCCGGGGTTGAATTGCACTGGCAGGGTGTGCTAAGCGGCTCGGGGTGCCTATGCTTCTCCCCCCCCCCCCGCCCCAACCCGTCCCCTAACAAAAAAAAAAAAATCAAAGGGCCCCAGTAAGTAGCGAGCTCGGTACCGATTTCACATCCCCCCCCCCCTTTTTTTTTCCTTTCAGGCCGGATTGTATTATATTGAACGAGCCGGGACGGGATTAAAAAAGCGAGCTAGGAAAGTCTCCCGAACATACCCCAAAATACCGTTTATGAGCGGGGAGCGGGGGAGAGGGAAACGACGAGCCCCGAGAGGGCAACTGCGGGATTTCGGTAGCGACCGCAGCTGCCTGCTCTGGGGCTTTTTAAGCGACTTTATTACGATTTTTTGTTGTTGTTGCTGCTGTCGCCGTCGTTGTGCTTCTCGGCAGGAGCCGGGCAAAGCCCCACGCGCGGCCGGGACACGCGTGGGGCACCGCCGTTGCATTTGGGAGGTTTGGGTGTTTTTTTAATTGTTCTTTTTTTTTTTAATTTTGGAGGGGGGGGTGTCCCCCGTGCCAAGGGGGGAGCCGCTCACCAAGCACAGCGAGCCAGAGCCCGCTTGGGCGAACCGCAGCCAGGCTGTACCCCCCCCACCCACCCCTGCAAAGGGGGGGGGCTGCATTTTAGGAAGGAGCAGCTGCTCCTCACCTCTCTTCCCCCCCCATAGCCCGGGGCTGGGGGGCAGCCCTATAAAAGTCAGCATTTGCCCCAGGCACTGGAAAGTTATTTCCTCCTCGGGGTTGGGGGTCTCCCCCTTTTGCCCCCCCCCCTCCGGAGCAGGGCTGCAGGGGGAGCCCCGGGCCGGGAAGGGGGGGGCCGGAGGAGAAGGAGATAAACAAGCGAGGGGGTTGATAGCTGTCATCATCACCATCATCATGGCTTTCATTTGGCTGCCTAATGAGTCAGATCACAGGCAGAGAGAAAAATTGTCAATCGCCCAGGCTCTAATGAATTTTTTTGCAAATTGTAATCAAGCCAGGCCGTCTCAGCTCGCTGATTAATGAGACCCAGGAGGCCCGGCCAGCACCTCAGCTTTTTATTCCATCCCGTCCTCCCTGCACTAAATTAACAGCAACTTGTCTGAGCTTCAAATTAACTCCCAATGATTAATTCTGATGGGGGGGGGGGGAAGGATCCTGAAGAATAGCTCGTCCTAATAGGCGCTGGCCTCTGATGCTGTTCGAAATTAATACACTTCCCCTTTGGCTGCCGGCTTTAATCCAAGGTTGGGGTTTGACATCACTATATTTGTTGTTACAATAAATTCCTCTTACATCTGCGGAGCAAATAATTGCACTGCTCAGGGGGAGCCGAGCACAAACCCCGGCCCGCTTTGCACCGGCCCCAAGTGGGAGCCCGCCGGTGGGGGAAGCTCCCCCGCTGCCCCCTCCACCTCGAGCGTGCATTAGAAAAAAATCCGTTTTATATATATGTACGTATATATTTTAAACCCGCTCATTAGCCCCGGGACACCGCCGCGCGGGTGCGGGCTGCCGGACGAGGCTTATGGCTCTTAAATAAGACATCAGCGCTTTTAAATCCATCCGCCTTCCCTCACTCCGGGCAGGTGACCCCGTCGGAGCCTCCCCCCACCCCGGCCAGCCGGGCACCCCAGGGAGGAGCAGGGCGGACAGTCCCGGCCCGGGCTGCGCCGCCCCTGCCGCTGCGACCTGGCAAACTCAGCGCACGCAAAGCACCACCGCCACGCGTCTATCCCGGGTCGGGGGCTGGAGGTGGGGGGAGCACAGCTGCTGCGGCCGAGCCCGCTTCCTCGGCGGGGGCACCTCTGCCTTGTTTCTGTTTGTACTGACTTAATTGGTTTAATTATTTCAGCTGTGATTGGCAAGCCGCGGCGTTGCGCCTTTTACCTGCCCCGGGGATGCGGCTGCTACTGCTACAAGGGCCCCTTTTGTGCCTGGCTTGGGGGGGGGAAACCAGGTTATCCCCCCTCCCCTCCAACCCCCCTCGCAGCCCTGGGCCTGGCCCCCGGCTCCAGCAGCGAGGGCATCCGGGGGAAACCTCCCCAAAAGCTGCGCTGCAGTGGGGGGGGACGGACCCCGACATCCTGAGGGAGCTGAATACATCCCTCCAAGTGCTGAGCAGCTCCTTTTTCCCCAAAGCAGGCCACCCCCCCCCCGTTAGGTAACTCTCCTGCCCCCCAGCCAGCATCGCTGTCCCCCTGGCCAGGATGGACGAGTGGGTCCCCCTGCGCAGTCCCATCGGGCCGCATCACCCTTCCTCGGCGGCCTGTTGGCAGTGGTGGGATGGGGGGGACGAGGCTGGGAAAAGCGGCTGCAAAGCGGCCCCCCCCCTCCCCCCGCGGCCAGCACCCCGACTCACAAAAGGCAACACCATCTGCACCGAGACAACCTGTACGAACGGATCCACGGCAGCGTAAAAATCGATTGCCTCGCCAAACCGTTCGGAGACCCACTCACCCCCCCCCGGGGGCTAAATCCCCACCCTTGATCGGACCTGCCATCCAGAGGTGCCGGCCACCCCGCAGAAGGAGGGGACCCGCTGCCCGTGGGTGCTGGGTCCCTTCCTGTCCCTCCCCCCCCAATCCCCGCACTGCGGGGCGCCTGCCCGCCCCTCGCTTGCTCTTTTCTCCCTCCCGCTACGCCTGGGCCCATAGAGCTCCTTAATCTATTTATTTCGAGCCACTTCATCCTCTCTCACGCTTTTGTCCCGGCTCCAGCCTCTGGCTTTGTGGCAGGACCGCTGAGGTTTTTAAAAGCCCCTTCCCCTATAGTTTGAGGTCTCCTTGGCTGCCTGAATTACAATGGATAAAACAGGATTACACTGACCTGATCCTATTAAACGTGCCAATCGATCTGTGCCGCCCTCCCTCCGGCTCGGCAAACTTACTTGCAAAACTTTCCCCCCCTCCCAGCCCCTGGCCCCGCTTGGGGGGGGGGGGGGTCCTCCGGCCGCAGCTCAGCCCGAAAGCAAAAAAAGCCTCACGGAGGAAGGAGGGCTGGAGGCTTTTTAAACCTCTGCTCCAGCTCCCAATGTCGCAGGGTGTTTTGGGTGCCTTGACTCCCCAGTGGAGCGGGGGGGGGGGGGAGGGGGCAAGTGAACCGGGGACGCCGGAGCCATGCAGAAAGAGGCATTTCGGCTGCAACCACAGCGTTTGCTCACTGCTGAGATTTGCAACCCCCCCCCCCCTTCCCGAAAACTGCTGCAGGACAGCTGGATTCAAGGCCCTCCCTTTATAAGGGACAGGCCACATAACAAACACCTGGGCGGGGGGCTGACTTGGTGGCACAGGGCCCATCACTGACTCCAGAGGAGCGGTTTTAACGCTCAGAGCCTATTAATTAACAGAGCGCAAGACAAACCGGGGGGGCGCCTGGCGGCAATTTTCCCGGAGCGCATTGTCAACGGCGAGCGACTTGATCTCAACGGGGCGGACGCGCGCTTCCGAGCGCCCACAGCTCTTCCCCTTCCACCCGGCCAAAGCTACCCCGACCTGCCCCGTCGATACCCCAGAGGGGCACCAGCAGGGATTTATTTATTTATGTATGTTTTTTAAAAAGGTGACACCTGGTGGTCTCTAAAATGTCCTAACTGGGGGGGGGGGGGGGGGGCGACAAGAACCACCCGTGTCTGCGCACGGAGCTTGACCTTTGCTTTCCACTGCCTTGTCCCTCTGCTCTTGGGCCTCACAAAGGTGCCTGGTTTTGCAGCAGACGTGGCTCAGCTTGAGGGAAGGGAAACCCATGTGCGCCCACAAACATGCTTCGAGGGCCATCTGTCCCCCCCCCCCATCCCTTGCTGATATTGCCAGACCGGCCTAAAGATGCCGCAGCCACGGTTATACAAATTAAAGCCCAGCTTTCTGTTTCGGCTGAATCTGAGACGATGCGTGAGGTGGGCGATGGTCACCTTCTTGCCCAATCTCCAGGCCCTGCACCGAGGCTGGGAAGCACCTGAGCTCCCTCTACCCCCCCCCCCCCAAAAATCCTGTTCTCAATATTTATCCTCCAAAACATCCAGAGCATGTGGGTGGAAATGCCCTCTTCCCCAAAACATCCGAGACAGATGGCGGGTAGAAATGCAACCCAGACACCTGAAACGCTAGGCAGTCCCAATGAGATCCGTGCAAAGAGTCACCTGGCGCAACCTTAACACCGGCACCGCTAACGCCGGCTTTCCGCTCCCCCAGGTGATGGGTTTCCTCACTTGGCCATACGATAGCAAAGACCTCCCGAAAAGCCGCCGGCGGTCGCAGCTGGGACGGCGGGCGCTGAACATGTACAAAGAGCCTGCTCCCTGCTAAGAAGCCACGTGGGCTTTCACAAGCGTCGCTCTACCTGTATCTATCTAACTGTAGCTATCAAAAAAAAAAGTCACCTTCTTGAACTAGGGCAGCTGTCATTTTTAAGACACGCACCTGCGTTTTTCTTAAGCCAACTAAGTTGTGGGCTCCTAAGCCCACAACTGCTATTTCTCCCCCTCCCCGATTATTTTCCTATTTCGCCATTTCCAAAGCGGCCATAAGTTCCTGTGAAAGAAGGGTAATGGGAAGTCTCGCCGAGAGAAATTGTTAATTTGGGATTTATAAAGGGCTTTCCTTAATGAATAATAGTTGAGACCGATCTGTCTTCCTGCCTCGTTCTGCAAAGTAACATTTGTAAAGTAAGGTGATCCCAATTACTCCCTCTAATAACTGCCTCTGCTAGGCGATAAACGGCGAGGAAACAGGGCCGTCCGTGGCCGCTCCCGCGGCGTCGGGCCCAGCGCCTGCTCCAGGACATCCCAGCACTGTTGACCTCAAAAAGCTCCACTCGGCTCCCCCAGTGTGGCCCAGCGCTGGCACCCCAAACCCCAGCGCCGCCACGGCTTCCCCACCGCCGGCCGCAGCCCTTTCCCGCGCTCACTGGGGCTGAAATTCCCGCCGGGCGTCAAGGCTCCCGCACTGCTTTGTGCCCTCCCGCCCGGGGGCCGCGGCCCCTCGCGACACCCGGTGCTCGGAGATCTGCCCAGCTCCGCTGATTGGGACGGGCAAGAATTGAGAAATGACTTGATTATTGCCTGTAAGTGTCTTCACGGGGAGAAAATACTGGTACTAAAGGGCTCTTGAATCAACAGGAGAAAGGCAGAGCGAGAATCAACACTGGCAGCTCGAGCCGGACAGATTCAAATTAGAAATGAGGCTTTTCTCCCTCTTTTTGGTTAAAATATCAAGGGCCATTAAAGATCGGAGGCAAGGGGCGGGGGGGAACACCGCAGCCCTTGGTGTCCAGCTCAGGGCTGGATGCCTCGCCAGAAGACAGACTCCGGACAAGGGCAGGTTTCCTCTCTGCGATGGAGGATGCAGGCTGGGAGATGCTGTTTGCGTCCGTCCTTTGCTCAGTGCCGTCCCCCACACCCGTCCCTGTGCATTAGCGGCCTCTGTCCCCGAGGGACTTCTGCAGGGGCAGGGGTTGAGGCAAGGGGGGGAGCCCTGAGAGAAGGGACTTTCTAGCCATGCTGGTTAAAACACTGTTTGTTGGCAAGTTTTGCCTCAACGGTGCACAAACACTTGGGAGAAAGGCCATCCCATCAACAGTTACTTCACCTTATCTCCGGGCAAGAGATGCCCCACATCAGCCCAGAGATGCTCCAGCAAAACCAAAGACCTCTAAAAGTGTTCCCCCCCCCCCCCCCACTCTGGTAATTAAAAAAAAAAGCCTGACAAATTGTCCTTCATTTTAAAAAGTAACATAATAATAATACTAAAGATCTCTTACATTGTCTTCGCTCAGCAGGTGCAAACTAAAAAAGTGCAAGCAGAGCCAGCACTGCAAGAGGCCAGCCACAGGTCACCTTCAAAAATGGTCACCTAAGGAGGACACCATCTTCAGCCGCGGCATGCCTGCCACAGGGACGATTCTGGGCCTTTGCTGAGCTCTGCTACACTGCCAGCATGCCAAGGGCAGAGTGTGTTCCCCCCCCCCCCCTTTTTCTGCCCTGCAAACCTCACTCCCAGAGGTTGAATGCAAAAACCCAGACCACATCCAGCCCACCCTATGATGCTGGAGCCAGCCCAAATTAGCACCCTCCTGGCCCACAGAGCTCCCACACAGACCCTCAAGCTCCACCAGGATTAACTGGCCAGGCCAATTAGTGGCAGCCATCAGCCAATAAATAAATTGGAGCCATCTCCAGACCTGATTAGCTTGCTAATTAAGCTCAGTTACAGGGAAAGCTGCAGTCAATCAGCCCAGCCATTACCCGTTGGAGCTGCAGCACGGGAGCAGTGGCCGACTGCCGAGCTGCGGCTCTGTTTGGGGAGGAGGAGGGCAGCAGGTTGAGAGAGGAGAGGAGGCCGTACCAAAAGGCACTTTCCTCGCCAGGGATCGCGGGAGCTCATCCATCGAGGGCAACCCCCTGGCAGCGCCGGCAGGCCCGTGCAGGGGCATTGCACCGTGCTACTTCAGGCACCAAGTGGGTTGGCAGCACGGCCCCTTTCCAGGCCACAAACTCTGCAAAAATGCCCATTCGGAAGGGTAAACTCATTGCTGGGGTTTTATTTTTGTGGCTGAGCCAGGCTTTTTCCTACCTTCCCACAGCTCCCAGTTCTTCGTCCCACACCCAGCTGGTGCTTTGGGGACCAGTGCCCTTGACGCCAGCCACTCAGGGCTGCTGTATTTACCTGCATCCCTCTTCCATCCGAGGGGAGGTTTCAGCTTTGGAAATGCCAAGCCACTTCTAAAGAGGCCAGAGCAAGCCCCAAACACGGTCACTAGGAGCGTCACGTTAATTACCCGAGTGCCATAAAAGCCTCGCGGATGGCTTTGCAGCTCCTCCTCTTCCACCGGTTTAGGTCTTGGCCTCTCTTGGGCAAATGCAACGAGTCTCCTTGGCTTAAAAACAAACAGATCTCGCAGACGCGCAGTTTGAGCGGGAGATCGGTCAGGGCAGTATGCAAATAAATAAGTGCTAATTGCCGGCAGTGTCAAGTGCAGTTGTTGTGACCACATTTATTGGCCAATTAAGGGCTTTACTGGACATTAGGTGAGATGAATTACTGCCTGGTGGCTTTCCCAGTGCTGTCACCCAGAGAAAGTAGTTTGTGGTTTTGCTACTGCACATTTAGTGGTTTCACCAGAAGCAGATGCATTTCCCTAACACGCGCCAACAGCTCCTTCCTAGGAACACATGCTATTTTGCGCTTGCTGTAGTCATACGCCAAGCATCGTTTGGGTGGGAATTGCAATGCTGTAGGAACATTCAATCAAAAAAAAAAAATATATATATATATATATAACTTCTTCCTGCAAGAATCACCTGCCTCTGTCTGGTCACTGAAATAAGGAGAGGAAATGGAAGGGGCAGAGGAAGCTGAGTCTGGTCTCGGAAGAGCTTTGGGCTGATCACGGTACTCCCCAGCCTGGATCGCCATTGGGTTTTTCATGTTTAGGGGTAACGGCAAATTCTCAGATGGCGTCTCTTAGACCCCGCTCTTGCCAATGGCTCGTTGTGCACTTCTAGGCAGGAATGTCAGACACCACAGGTGGGAGCAGACATGGGGAAAGGTCCCACAGCAAGCCCAAACGGAAGTTTGGCTCTCTCTCTGTCAGAAACTGCGTGGATGCTGCTGCCATCTTGCCTCTCCAGGCTAGTGCAAAGAGCAATGGGAGGAGGCGAGGCGGGGAGGAAAAAGCATGTGTTTTTCCACCCAGTTCAGCTGAGGTGCTGAGCATCCTTGACACAGGATGTTGTGGCTGCTAAAAGCTGTCGTGGCTTCAAGATCAGACAAATTCATGGAAGAGAAATCCATGGGGGATTATTAAAAATGCAGAAAACACAGGCAGCTCGGAACTTTACCTGGACTGTAAACAGCAGCTGGGAGAAAACATAGCAAAAGCATCATACAATCTCCTTTTACACCCTTCCTTAGCACTGCTTTTTGGCCACACTTAGAAAAAAGCTACTGGTTTAGATGGATCTTTGATCAAGGTCACTCCTACCTGATGTCCGTGAAGACCAAAGGCAGCGAAATATTCTCTTTGGTTTGCTTATGGATTTTACTGAGCTTCAGCAAGCTCAGCTCTTTTTTGTGAACAGATGAGGATCTACCTCCTTCTGCCTTTCCACGCTCAGGAAAAAGCTGATTCCTGGAGGTCAGCTCCATCCTCTGGGCGGGTGATTGTGGTGCGACATCCTCGCTCATCTCCTCCTGTTGCTCCCTCCAGGCCAATTTGGATTCGTGTTAAAGAACAAATACAGAAAAGCCAAACTGCCAAGGAAATGGATTTGAATGAGAGCTAAAGGCATGTGGTACCTATGGAGCAAGAGTCTTCTGGGCTCTGCAACAGATTTCCCAAGTGATCGCTCCTAGGGTCCCTCAAAGCGAATCCTTTGTAGGCAAGGGTGGAAACACACAGCCTGGCCTCACGGCAGAGCAATGGTCTCGTGTTCACAGTAATTGCTGCTTTGTCCTTAAAAAAGAGGAGTTCCCCCTACTCCCATTATGGGAAGCAATACGGTTTTCCCTTAAAAGCTCTTTCTGCCCTCTGCTGCATTACAGGAGAATATTTACTTTTCTCCCTAGGGATCTGTGAATGACACCAGCTGAGAGTGTTTCAGAGGTACACGGGGGAGGGTTGGTGAGAAATGTGGGAATAAAAGACATCCTTAAATCTGCTCAACCGTCCCTGGCACCAGACTCTTCCATAAGAAGCCAGCTCTTTGGAGGGTTGTTACAGAGAGGGAGCAGCCAGCCGTGCCCACCACAAAAATCAAAAACTACATCCCTTTAGGAGCGCAAAGGTGTGGGGGGAAAAAAACAGGTGATTCCTAAAACTATTGCTTTACACCCAGGGGGAATCCAAAATAAGTTGCCAGGTTTGAAGTTCACATTTCAAATGCAAAAGGGGAGAACAGGAAGCGCCCACCTCTGCTTAAGGTGCTGGCTTGATACGCGATGGGGTTGAAAACGGTGGGAAAACCTTGCAAGAACAAAGCTGCACGGTTGCTGCACAACAAAGCAGTGATTCAGACCCCAAATGCTTAAAAAAAAAAAAAAATCAATCCACAAGCAAACTGTCTTGGTTCATGCAATTTTTCATCTCCCACAGTGCTGGCACTGGCTCCCCAGAGCACCTGGAGAATTGAAGAGCATAAAAGGAAGAAGAAAACCCAAACAAACCCCAAAGAAAGGGCAGAACTGACAACTCCCTGCAGGAAGGAGACCAGCCACATCTGACGCTCACTCCTCCGCCACCACGCTGCGCAGCAGGTTCTTCTGCCTCTCCAGCATCTTCTCTGAAGGGGGTCTCCCCAACTCCCGGCAGGGTAGGAAGGAGAAACTGGCTGTGTCAAGGGCACAAACATCACCTTCTTCCATCCTGTCACTGAGACTAATATCACAGACAACCCCTACCAAGCTAGTTGTTGGCAGCACAGGTGCAGCTGAAAGACTTCACGTGAGCAACAGGCTTCCTCTGGGGCACGTGCTGTTGCAGTGCTGAGGAAGACCCCCCCCCCACCCTTGCAAGGTGGGCTATGCAATAACCCAAAGAACTAAGAAATGTTGGCCAAGACACAGGCACATACAAAATAGGAAACCTCATCCCCACCCTGTCTCATACTCTGTGCAGTCCTGCTTGGTCCGTGAAGATGTAAACTCACCTTCCTAATCTTGGCCAGCTCTTCTGTTGAGCAATAGCCCACTGCTGCGAAGTCTCCAGTCTGGTAACACGTTGGACAACCTCTACTTCTGGTTATCGGCTTTGAACATGCTGCCTTTCGGCATCAGTCCGTGCACCATGGCTGTCAAAAGACCAAGAAAATGGACATTCCCTACCCACTTTCTCTCCACTGATTAATCTATAGCTCTTCTATCCCTCCCTTTATGTCTACTTGAAGGCAAATCATCGCTTTTTCAACCTCTTCCTAGCTCTATTAAATTCTGAACATTTCTAATTTCTCCCTGCCTTTTATGAGATAGAACATGTGGTGGGTGGTCAAACATCAGCACTTTTCTTGTTCATGGTGCTCTTATGCATCTTAAAATCTTACATTCCTTTCCTCACCCCAGGGCATGTTATTTAAGTCATCTTCCATTCTGTCCCATTAAGGCATGTTTCTTCTATTTTTTTCTTTAAACAATTACTGAATTTCATCCGCTATTCTCTATGTACCCACCTTGATGATGCCTTTCTGAAATGCCACGCACAACTTGACTATGAAGTTTTGCCACATCTCCCGATACCGCTAACCTTATTGGTTGCCTTCTGCTGAGACACATCACTCTCGACAGGGACTTTTCTGGCCCGCTGCTAGTTAACAGTTTACTCTGGTAAAAACCGATCACTTCTGGCTTCCCTTCAGTCACATCTCTCAAGCTTCTAAATCATGGCAATATTTTGTCTTTTCCCTAGTGCCTACTTAGCTTCTTGAGTCTCTTCTCATGAAGAACTCTGTCAAAGACCTTTAAAAAATGTAAATAAGTGTCAATCAGCTGTCCACTGTCCACTGCTTTAAATGACTTGTTCAGAGAATTCTAATAGAGAGCCATGATTTTCCTTCAAAGAAGTGATTAGACTTTACCATATCCTGACCTTAAAGATGTTTTATTATTCTTATTTTAAATGATCATTTCAACCAATTTAGCAGATACAGATGTAACCGTTACTGGCCTAATTCCTTGGATCTCCTCCAGAGACTCTTAAAGCCTAGGTGCAACATTTACTACTCTCTCTTCCTCTGGGAGAATAACTGTTTTTAATGAAAGATCGCATATTTTTGCTAGCAGATCTGTCATTTAGTCCATAAGCACTTTCAGAACTCTTAGATATACACCATTACAGTCTGGTGACTTATTGCTTTTTAATTTATCAATTTGCGCCATTACCAGCTCTTCTGACATCCCAGGTCTCAGATAATACTTCATCTTTATTGCTAGCAAAGAGTGACAGTATCTCATCATTAAAACTAGAAGAAAGTAGGGCCAGGGCAGGTATCTTTCAATAACGCTGCGGAGAAGACTCAAGCAAAGAACAAAGCTGTGACGAACATGTTGTCTTGTCTTTATTAGAAAGAGACCTATACAATATAGCAGTCCCTCTCTGCAGTACTTTACAACTTTTTTCCTTTTTCATTTTTTTAAATTCAGAATACTGTACAGCTGACACAAAAATCTCAATGCGGAGAGAGAGTAAAGGGAAACATAATACAAACTGGCATATTTAATCAAAACAAAATCATATGAAACAACAAGCAAAGTGAAATGTTTGTCAATCGTTTTAATTACAGTACAAACAATATAAATAAAGCATCATTGAGTCATTGTAAAACAAACTTGCTGAATGAGGTAATATAAAAACAACAACAAAAGACGTATCTTTTAATAATTTCCACACTGTCTTGTCATCATTTGTACATTATTATTTACAGAAACAGAAAAAAACTTGCTATAAAGTCTGCCATGTGCTAGGTATCTTCTGCCTCTACCCCAAATGCAGTTCTTGGGTGTCCCTGCCCACCTGGGCTCCTTTTCTCCCCATCCTGACCGGCACTTCCAGAAAACGAATGTGACAATACAGAAAAACTGAACGACTTGGGGGCTAAATGCCGTTGAACGTAAAATCAAGCCTTTGCGGTCAGTCACAGCGCATGAAGGAATAAAGCAAACCAGAATACACAACCACTTCCAAGCGGTGCCGATGGTGGTTCCCAAAATAAAGGTGCCGGCTAGTTTGAACACCCAGTCATAACCCCCCTGAAACCAGAGGCCAAGCTCTGACTTTGGAGGGGTCGGGATACAGCCCTTAGCACCTCTGAGCCCGATTCTACCGCTCCGAGACAGTTTGGGCTTGGATTAGGCAAAGCGTTTAGGGATACGCTCAAATCCTGCTGGGCTCAAGAGGCCGAACGCAGCAGGAGCTGCAGGACTAGCCCTGCGGCAATCCTAAACCCAAGCGTCAAGGTGAGGGAGTGCAAAGGAAAGAGTGGCACCAAACAAGTCCCCAGTGGGTTAAAACACACTCCTCCTCCTGCCGTGCCCCTGCGTTTCGTGCGCCCATCTAGACAAGCTGTGTACAAGGGGAAAAAACGCTCTTGAGGTCAAAATAGGAAAGGATAACTGGACCAAAGGCATGTGCTTTGTTGTGGTCCCCTGGAAACTTTGTATTTCCACAGAGAAAAGGGCTGTGCTTTTAGAGGACGCTTAGGTCCTATTTTCCTTGTCGACCGGCAAAATGACCTCAGTGGATTCAACATGCTTTGAATCCAGTGAAACTCTGGGTAAGTAGGAAAAAACGCTTGGAGGGGTTTTCAACAGCCTTTCAAAATAATTATTTCGTTACAGGTGCAAGAAGGGGAAATAAATGATCCTCCCACCTTCTCGGCACACCCAGCCGTGCTTTCTAATGCACCCTGCCTAGCGAACTGGCCTTCTCACCTGGCCAAGCTTGGTCCCGCTCCACTGATTTCTCCTGATATATAAGGCCCTTTGCACCTTCCACATCTCCTTCCCCCTCTTTTTCCCACAGTAACATTGGTCACCCAGGATTTTTTTTCTTATCCCATGCAAGGTGGGTATTTCAGTAGTGGTGGCCAAGTTAAAGGTTTCCTGAAGTCGAGGGTCCCTGCTTGAAAGAGCTGAATTTTTCCTCTGAGCCAGGAACCTTCCCTGCCCAAGCATGAACCCCGTTTAATGGCTTGCAAGAGCCTCCGGCTTTCTCCTGTATCTCCCCACACGACCCAGAGTAGGCACCCCCCCCCCCCATTCTGTGTATGCCTCCTGGATTCTTGGAAATAGCTGGACTTAAGACAAATTGTGAAGCTCGCACAGTTATAAACATCCAGTGAAAAATCTGGCTCTAGCTATAGATGTCAATAAACGCGTAAATGTGCGCACATGCATTTACATGATTGCTAACAGCGGTATGTAGAGCATACACGTACATATAAACACACGTATACAGAGTGCAAAGCACATTTAGCTAGTCCAGTCAGTAATATCCATATATGATACACTGCCTTTACTGTAGGACTCCAATCACTTTTTCGCACTCTGTCTGCCAGTGCAACTCAACCATGATTTCACTTGGGTTCCCGATCTGGGAACGACTTGCCAAACAGCAACCTACCATCATCGCCAAAAGATGCAACTACTTTCCTTAGTCCTGCATGAGCTTGGGGCTTGCCTTCAGCACAGATCAGACACTACCAAGCTGTCTACTGTTGGGGGTTTTACTCTCTGTACCTGGTAGTCCAAGAGGACTGGGAAGTGTTTTCAGCTGCTTAAGAGGAACAGGGACTGCTCCAAGTTTCCTGTGCAGTTGTGCTCGTGGTATTAAGCTATCCTAACTTTACAGGTAGAGGGAGATGAGAAGGACGGGACAATTAAAAGTCTGCAGAAACAACAATAAAAACACCCACCCCCCCGAATCAGTTCCGTATAAAACGTGGCATACTCAAAATAGGTGATGGTGCATTCACTGCCAGCAAGCAACACGGTCATCCCAAACGCATGCCGTTAGACCTCTATAAGACCCCCTCCCACCCCCCACCCCCACCCCTCACGGTTTGTACATAACACACAGTTTAAAATTACTAGCTCTGAAGCACTGCAAAATAGTCAACTCTTAGTACTGGAAGCAAACACATATCCAGAAGTTTATGGCCAAGAGACAGCTGAAGCTTCGCATGTCAGCACAGTTTTGACCACTACCACTTGAATATGCCACAGAGATTTTGGAGATATGCAGACATTTATGAAGAGACTAAAACTGCTGAAATGCACAAAGAAATTTTTATTTCATCTGCCCACAGACAAAAGTCCCCTAAACATCCAGGGAACAAGAATAAACTATGGGAGTTAATTCACCCCCATACTGCTGTCACCTGCAACGAAATACAAGACTACCAAGAGCATGACTAGTGATTTGGAGCTTAAAAGACTCTAAAAAAAACCCCATCTTGTTTTCAGAAATCATGCAATCCCTTCTCTCAAAACAACAATTATTCACAGCTCCTGAAAATCTTGGCCAAAACCCTTATGTCCTCCATGAAAAATGTGGGACAGATTCTGTCAACTCAAGATAAACTGTCATGAGATGAGATCATCAAACGTACACTTGAAGAACTGGCCCATGTAAACAACAAAACAAAAACTAGAGTATCGTAATACAACAAACCTACCTACCTACAGCTTTGGATATTTTGCTCTATTACCTCTATTTTTTCCCCCCAAAAGGAGATTCCCCCTTCTAACAAAATCATCTAAACCAACCTTGTTTTTGTAGCTTAGAATTCAAGATGTCAAACCTCATTGCAGAATCTTCTAACTTGTGATAGTTTCGAGTTTTTCTACTTTGATCAAGAAGAACTTCAGTCTGGAGTACTTTTTTTTTTTTTTTTCCTCTTACTATGTGGCATACAGAAGAACATCCAAAAAATGTTTTTCTATGCAACAAATTTTACCCACAAATCTATCCACATGGAAGGAGGTGTTGAGGATCCAAGACTAACGGTCAGAGATCCCACATACCAACGACAGTAACAGTTGTCAGAGGGGAAACAAAGATGCTTGCCAATGAAATGCTGAACGGGCAAGTACTCTCATTTCCAGACAAGCTGCCCCAAATTTGGTCCCCAACACTTGCATTCTTTAGCTTGAGTAGCTAAAAATGAACATTTGTTCCCTGCTAAGGTGCAAACATGGCTCCCCGAGACATTTGTGAAGGGCTCCTTCCGAACCCTCTCGTGAAATCTGTGCTTGTCTCCACTATTACTATAAACTACAAATTACTTCATTTTTCCTGGTCTCCATACAAATATAAAAAATGAAGCTATCTGAAAAACCTTATCATCTAATTATACTAGATTACAGTGCTGGAGATCGTTTCTAAGAACATATCTGCATTCACGCTTCTATTCCTTTCCCTACGTTACTCAACTTCCTCTTGCTAGGGGAAATCTCTGAGTGCAGCTAAAGCCTTTTGCACTAACATACATAATTTAAGAAAATGGGGAAAGACAGCAAATTGAACAATATTAGTTTTTACACAGTTATTATACATGATGCCCAGGTAGAAATGCTTAAAATTCTCTCTACTTCCCAACAGCCTACCTGGCTTTCTGAGCAGCACCTGGCTAGGATTACATCAAGATTCTCAAGAAATAGCTTTTCTTCTGCCCCCTTTTAGCAAAGAAATTGGAAATCTACTACAGGAAGCCCTTGATCAAATCTCTGCACTGGCACGACCCTGAATTTTCCCAAGGCTGGATTTTGTCTCTCACAAACAGTGACAAGAAGTAAACCCTACTGAACTCTGGGAACATCAAGGTGCAGATGCCAGACGCAGATTTATGGATCCGACTCATCTTTACTATTCAACAGCAATTAGCTTAAAATAAATAGAAGAAAAGTGCTGATGTTAATGGCAAAGGCTGATTCACTCCTAGTGTTTTAGTCATTGTGGATAAAGTGCAGAGGAAGCGGGATTTAAAGGTATCTGGGATCAGGAAAAGGGTTAAATGGAGGGACATAATGAAAACCACAGCCATAGACACCATTTTCGGAGAAAACAGAAACAGATTTAGCTAACATGTTTCTGCTGGGATTTCTTATTGACTGGATTTCAATTTGTTTTTAATTTGCTCATAACACGCTCAAAGGGCGTAAACAGTCTGGCAAGTGGGTTCCATAAAAGCAACGAGAGGGGCTAAGCGCAAGATAAGGAGCGAGAAACAGGTTCAAAGAGTGAAAACAACAGGAGCAGCTCCTGCAGATTCTGAAAGCGTCAATACACGTTGCACACGGACGGCTTCAAGAACATCCTTCACGAAGTGCGAACGCATCCCCTAAGAAGCGCGCAGAGCCTAAAGGCCTCCGTTCGCAAAGCCAAGCACTGTTGGACTAGATACTACAGAGATGTTCCTCCATCCTTGCTCTCCGCTGTAGCGCAAGGCTGTCAATGGCTTATTGACCGCAACGAGGCACACCTCGTGCCCTCGCCTAAGCCTAGGATCAAGGAAGCAAAGTGGGCTGTACCATACCAAAGGGAAGATCAGGCTTTAAATTCAGGACACAGACTGGGAACACCAGCTGGAAAGGTTTGGGTTTTTCTTCTCTTTTTTAAACACAGTTCATACTGATGACACTGTAAGATGCAGAGCTCACAACAAGCAGTGGATGGAGTTCACTGTGGCCAGAGGGCCTCTCCAGGTGGCCCATCCCACCAGCTCAAGAGGTGCCAAGCAGCTTTTAAAAGCCATCTCACCAAACACATCTGACTGCCACCACAGCCACTGGCCCACAAGGACGAATCCCCTGCTCTGTTCACCTTCTGTGTCCTATACCATCTCTCCTGCTGACCACATGTGCCCGGAGCAGGGAAGCTGTGTTCAAGAAAAGTTTGCCAAGAAAAGCAAAAAAAAACTTGCAAAGCCTACCTCCCGTTTCCCACAACCACCACCTAGCCACCTAGCACACAGTCCTCTGATTCAAAGAGACGGGGCTGGAAAACTCCCCATCTTTCGAAGGGGACCCTACCGTACGCACAACTGGGTATTTTTCCTGCAGACACCCCAAACGTTTTGGGGAGCCACCACACATTCAGTAAAAGCTTCAATGTAGCTACCGCCAACGCTTGTACACCCAAGGAAAAACTATGTTTAGGCTAGAAACAACTCTGTTACTGCTTTAATTGAAAGTATGAGGTTATTAGTTGGCTTGCCTGAATACATCATTCTTCCCATAATACCGTGGAATTTCCTTTCTGAAAAAAAGGCTCTCTGGCAGAAAATTTTTTATTAAACGAGTGCTTAATTCTTCTGCCTGAAATCTGCACGACAGCCTGGCTGCCCTTGTTTCTCAAGCATCCTTCTCAGCTTTATAAGAGGAAACTGGCCCAAAGAGAGCATTACATTATGCACGGAAAATATTTTGAATTAGGTAAAACCAGCTCTGAAAGGGAACACGTATTGAAACTTAACAGTGGCAAATCTCTCTGCGACGCATTTGAGGCACAGGAGTTGAGGTTTCAGAAACAAAATGCCCTTGATGTTCCAAGGGGAACAGCAGGTAGCTAGCACCTCTGGGAACAAGAGTCTCAATTCCTGAAATCATGTTGTTTCCCCTCTAGTTACAGGCGTAAAGCTTGTGAGCACCAGGACGTAATGGACTTTACATGTAGTTTCCTCTTCGGTTGCACGTTAGACCCTTGTCCTGTGGCCGAAGAAAGTACCTAAGATCAGGGAGCTGCAGGTGAATGATGGAGGAATAGTAATTATTACAGACATCCCTTGCAAAAAAAAACAAAAAAAACAAAAAAAACCCCCACCGTGAACAGAATCAGTTGTAGCCTTACTTTGAACCACACGTGATATGGCTAGCACAGGCTGGTTAAATAAAGATCCCTCAACCCAATAGTCAAAAGCTCTATACAGTAACAAAATATAAAATGAGAACACTACAGAATAGGAAAAGCTGGTTAATATTCTCTTGCTTTCACCTTGGGTTTTTTTTTTTTTTTTGCTTTTTTCCCCTGATTTGATGATTTTACACTAAATCTGTCATTTTCAGATTTTTTTTTTAAGATAGCCAATAATATGTGGTTTTTTTTTCCCCTTCCCATTTTGTCCACATACGTTTTATTTAGCGATTGTTATCCTCCTCCCGGTTGTCTGTCAATTGAAATACAGAGCCCGAAGGAGGAACAACACTGAAGGCTTGTGAAATACAGAAGGAGCAGGTAGATTTGCAAATTACTATGCTGTGTGCACCTCACTGACTTCACATAATTGCTCCTTTGCCATCTAATTCAGTTGAGTTTTCAACTTTCCCTGTGATATACCCTTCCCCCATCTTCACA
Organism: Struthio camelus; assembly: GCF_040807025.1. NCBI lineage: Eukaryota > Metazoa > Chordata > Aves > Struthioniformes > Struthionidae > Struthio > Struthio camelus. The sequence goes on along the minus strand of NC_090947.1, from coordinate 3,902,241 downwards.
TTGCCATATGCCACTTAAAAAAATCACTTTTCTTTCTGCCAAAACCCTTACTGTCTGCTTCCCTGCGCGAGACTCCTAGTTCGCAGAAAAGAGCAGAAGCTAGGATCTGCATGGTAATACCAAAATAATCAAATCAAGTATGAAAACTTGGAATTCAAATGAACTGTCCAGGCTACTTTCACAAGCCATTTTTCTTCCCGAAAGCAGCCAAGTTCAGAGTCAAGGCAGCCATGCCCTGCCCGCCTTGGTGAAGGCTATCAATTCGGGAATTAATCAAATCTGATCTTTGCACATCTGAACTATGGCTTTTTGTCTTGACTTGTGAAAGCTTCGTGATTTCTGAAGTAAAATATATTTACAAGGCTGAGCAACAGCCTCTTTTCCTTTCTAAAACGTCTCATACACTATACATATATTTTTTTAATGCCAAACGTGCCACAATCTCCTTCTGATATGTTCTTCAGAGGCTTGCAATGGAAATGTAGAGTTCACTGCTGGGAATTTTTTCAAAGTACAGTGACCTGTAATCCACAGATCCTAACTAGTTGCACATTATTTAGTTCACATCCATCACAGCTTATAAATTAACAGAGATGTCATTTTCTGTACAAAAAAAAAATCAATGCATATTTATGATTTTTTTTATTCAAATAGATTTTACATACATATAATCTAAAGACACAATACAAAATCTGTATAAGTTAGGCAACGCATCACAGGAGTGACCAAAAACTCAACACATTTACCTTGGCAAAATGACAGAACATATTTCTGCTGGCTGAAAAAATATTAGCCTTTAATGCATTTATTAATTTTACTAAATGTACTTGAAATGTTTTTCCTTAGCAGTATTCATTATTCCTTTTTGTGTTTCATAGTTACTCTTATTTATTTTTTCCATTTTGTTTTTACACCAAGGAGACTGCAGTCAAATAACACTCAGCAACTCATTTCCTCTCTTTGGACTGAAAAATTAAACAGATACTAAATTATGACAGTGAATTTAGAAAGGAGGGCTCCAAGGGCTTGAAAGAACATGTCTGAGATAATATGATGCTTCTAAGAATATTGCAATCACATCCAAGCAATCACCGAAGCGTGCCATGTAACTACCTCCTCAGCTAATATGCTTTTTTCTCCGTGATGACTAATCATGTTCTATTAAACAGCGGTAATGCTGGAAGAACTCAACTATACAAGTGTAATGAAGCCAGTATTCTCCCTGGACAGATTAGCTACAACTGATTTGACACATACCATCATAGGAGCTTCAAACCTGACAAACTCTGTGCTTGCTTCTGATTTATGCCGTCAAGCTCTTCAGAGAAGAGAATGAAATCCAAGCGCTCCGTTTGGTAGAGGTGAAACGTACTGATGTGCTTAACTGTCAGTTACGGAAAGTTGCCGCTTCTTCTTTCTTCTCCTCTTGCTTCTGCTCGCCGCTCCCTCCACCCCTTCCTGCCCCACTTGTAGAGCCGGTGCCTCGAGCTCGCCGCCTCAACGGTCCCGTGCTACGTCCCAGGGAACGCACGCACCCTCTCTCCTGCACTTCTGTTTTGCCGTGTTCATCATTCGGGAGCGTTCGCGCAAACAAATGCTTTCTCGGCAGCCCCTTTTGCTCCTTCTCATCCCCTCGCACTATCCAGAGGCGATGTTTCTGGATGGACCGAAGGGAAAAGGGAAAAGGAAAGTGTGCAGACTCACAGAGCAGAGCTGTGATGGAAATGGAGGAAAACGAGGCTGCAGGTGTGATTCAGGTCAGCGAATACACGAGTACGTTCCTCAGATGATGGTGGGCATTCTTCCGCTGCTGTTGTTTCGGTTATTGTTCTTCCGGGACAAATTAGGAGTCGCCATAAGGACAAAGCGCTCGTCAGGGCAGCCGTACTGGAGGAGAACGTCAATGCACTCCTGGCTCAAGGCCTGCCTGGCGTAGGCCAATGCCGTGTTGCCGTGGGCATCGCGTGCCATCACATCAACGCCATACTACAGAAAGAAGAGATGTCATTGGAAGCTTTGGTGCCAAAAGAGCCATAAAATAGAGGGAATGAGCTCAGGAGAGACGTTGCAGTTCAATTGAGGTTGGGGAGGGGAAAGCAAGGAAGGAGAGAGGGCAGGACAGCAGACTGGTAAATACGGGCATAGCAGACATGAGTCACATACGTACACGTTTCTACAGGGAGAGCCTCGCACCTGGAACAGTTTCTCACCATGGTATTCTCAAATAGTTTTTCTGGTGCCAGGGACATTTCTCCTTCCTTACTTCTTACACTCTCTTTTGCTTTCTAGCAAGTACCAGCAGACAGGGAAAAAAAGGCACGTTTCCTTCAAGGCACTGCCTCTTCAGAGCAGGCAATAAGGAACATCCAGACTCAAGACAAAAGGGAGCACCTCACAAAACCAGCAGGTAGCAGGTCCATCCTCGGACAGCAGGTACTTACCCAAATTAGGAGCTGCACCAACACCACGTTTCCTTTCCTGCACGCCAAGTGGAGGGCAGTGCGCCCGTCGCCGTCCCCACAGGTCTCATTCACTTCTTCCCGCGTGCCGTGGGCGAGGAGCAGGATGACCGTCCGCAAATCCTCCTCGGCTGTAGCCCTCAGGAGATGTTGGCCCAGGGAGAGCTCCAGGCACTGCAGCGGGGCAAGGAAGAGCTTCTGCTCGTATTTCGCACGTATCCAGCGCTCTTTTTCTTCCCTAGAGAAGGCAAAGGAAAGACGGCATTTTAAGATTAAAATCCCCCAGGCTACAGCACTGCACCCGGGCTCGCATTTCAAATGGGAGAGGAGGCTGCCGCGAGACACAGCCTTGCTTGCAGGGATGCCTTTTCATTTTAAAAGTTTAGTAACGTTTCCAGTGCAAAAGAAATCTGGCAGGTTCTTCCGCTTGGTTTTCCAAAACGCAAACCATCCGAACCATACTCTGAAGCCCCCTTTCCTCTTGACATGTCACATAACTCTCAGTTCTAGATGCTATTACCTGACAGGCTCGCAAGCACTACAGACAACTCCCTCAACTCCCCATTTAAACAAAAATTAGCATACAGTTATATGCTTTAAGAGGTCTCGTCCTAGACAAATTCCCATTTAGAGGCACCTTCTGCCCACCAGCTTAGGTGATCTGCTCGGCTCGAGAAAACCGTACACATCACCTAGCAAGGCAGCTTGTTACTGGTGACATATTTTTTCCTCTGGAGTACAAAAGGAAAAGCTCTGTTTACGCCTTTCAGCAGTGTTTACACTACTCCCAGTAATCTAGTGTCAGGTTAGCCCTAATCTGTTTTTAAATACTTATGTAAACAGATCCTTCCAGCAGCAAATCTGGATTAGTTTTGCATCATTTCCTGGTACATGTGGAGTGCCCTTACTTTGACCTCCCAGGCTGCTTTCATGCAAAGCTTCCCAAAGCAGGCACTTCTCTCTACCGGGCACAATTGACTCTGCAAACAGGTACAGGCATTTGCAGAGAAAAAAGTGCAAACAGAAAATTAACACAAAAAGTGCTTCATTTAAATCAAACTGCAGAGTGACTCCTGCAACCTAAAAAAGGTAAAAAAAAAAAAAAAAAAAAAAAAAGGTTAACAAAAAAAGGTTAACAAACCCACACTACATTTAGGGAGCTGTAAAGTAAAGTAACCTTTGATGGCAGTATCTGATAAAGGGGATATCGTTTCAGGTGCTCACCCTGGAGAGGCGGAAGAAAAGGACTTCTGTTATTATTCCAAACCTGAACTCATGTCCTTTGCAATATTTTTCTTTTTTCTTCCTTTTTTTTTTAAGGTAAAAAAATAATAGCAGTGCTTTGAGGAAGACGGCATTTGGGTTTTTTAGTTGTTCTTAAACGTTGCAGCTATTGTAGGTCCGGTATCAATCTAACTCTAGCGTATCTTCAAATCAAGAGCATTTAGTAAATGTGCATTTTTTTTTTGTTTAATGTGCATTGTATCGAGAGTATAACCAATATATCCACTGCACATTTAAAAGCGCCAGACTGAAGAATGAAGTGATTCAGCCTGTGCTGGCACACGTCAGGGCGTAGGGGATTTATTTCTCACGGGCTCATACATCCTAAAGGCAAAACATACTTCAGACGTAGCTTCTGCCCGCACCACAGTGAACAAAAAAAGAAAAAAATTAGACTCGTCAAGAGAGTCAGCAACGAATCCCCTCTCCCCCAGACCAGCTTATGAGTGATAGTTACTTTTGGCTCCGGTCCCAGCATCAGCTGCTGTGATAACCACGGCTTGAACACAAGTCACTTTCTGTTTTAGAAAACAAGCTGTTTTCCACAAATCTCCCAGTTCTAATCACAATGCATCCTAAACTGTAGTAGTAATGCTAGGACATGTACCGCAACAGAGACAAATGCAGCGTTTTAGGCTGCCGTTTACACCAGTTCCTCGGCAGGAATTTCCCATTTGCCAGGTGCTGCATGGGAGTAGCGCAAAGGCACGTCAGACCAGGTGATCCTGCTGCTCTTAGAAGGCTGCGAGACAGCAGGATAGAGACCCTAATAGCCAAACTGTGCTCAGATTACCCCACCGTCTCAAAAGGCTGAGAAAAGAACAGAAACTGATTCACCAAATAAATCTGAGAAAGGGGGAGCATGCTGCTACCTGTATTACTGACGGATCAGGAGGGAGAAGAAAGGAGCAGGGTGCGCACGGTCCTTCCTTGAAGCTTTCTCCTGCAGTATAATAAAGGAACCCATAACCGCTCTGCGTTCGCGCAGGCTGCGTGCTCCGGCCAGGATTTCCTAAACTATAGGAAATGCGTTGCAGCCCTGGGCAGCAAGTAAAGTTAGGGGGCTCAGGAGGCATCCACTGACACGCCTGGCCAGAGCAGGATCCGACAGGCAGCAGCAAACTGTGCCACTGGGCTACCATCAGCTGAAAGTTCAGCCTCCTCAGGTGGTTATTTTATCACACTTCAGTTTGTTTTTGTAACAACTGCCTAATAATTACTGACCACCTGGGGCACCAAAAGACTTAATTTCTTAAGGCCAATTTCTACCATTGGACTTCATTGACTGGGAAAGCACCCCCCAAATTCCTCTTGTGGGTTCTGGTGGGAAGGGATGCACACAGCAACTGATTCGGACAAAAATAAAGGTGTTTTAAAAGCCTCAGACATTTGGGGGCAGCATGTCACTGGCATTGGCTATCAAATGACATTTAGATCTTATCCAACGGTCCAGTAGATAATTAGTTTGGATTGCCTCATAGAGAACGATACCTAATCACAGATGTAGGAGATGCCCATGTCTCATGGACTGCTACGGATGGTTTTAGAGAGACCACTTTTGAATGAATATCTAGAAAGCCACCATCCCCAGGCATCCTCTCTCCATCTTTGGCACAAATAATTTCATTTCAAATGGAAAAATTCTGGGGATTTTCTTGGAAGACAGCTTCAGCTCCTCTGCACCCATTCACCTTAGAAATCGTTGACACCAAGACATAAATACTATAATTGTTTCTCTGATGCCACAATTTCACTTTGGGGATCCACAGCTTGTCTTGGTTGAGGTTTCATTTCCCCAAAGGAAGGCCAGTCCAAGAGCAGAGTTGTCAGCAGTAGATCACTTAACCTCATTCCAATCCCCCGGAGGACCACTGTTCACATCCCCTGTTAGCTAATGAGCTAAAAAATGAATTATTGGAGCGGTCAGCAATAAGCAGGAAGAGGAGGCACAGAGCTTCATGTCAGCCAGCACTGACATACCTTTAAATAAATCAACTGAATAAGAGTACAAGGAAATGAGAGAAAGAGCAACTAATCAGGAGGAAGACACTGAACCAATCCCTAAAATAAAGGAAATGTACAATTAAACATCTGCTAGTAAATATCTCTGTTTTCTGTCCTTACCTACAATCCTGGTAACTTCCACTCTAAACCACTCCTTCAATACTAAAGACCTTCAGCTCTATTTGTCGTAACATGAAAACTGTAAGCCAAAACAAGATCATTTTGCTCACTTGCTGAATTTCTAAAATTCCAGTGGAATCCTTTTTTGGGGGACCAGATCAAAGCCAGTGGGCTGGAGAGGCAACTCCAGGTGCTCAGAGGGTCCCTGAGATACCTAATGCTGGGAAACGCGTGTGTTCCCTCTCCCGTGCTTGTATTAAAAGGACTTATCCTTTCTGCAGTGATCACGCTAGCTGCAGGTTTTCTAAATGCATGTACATAAGTGAATTGATAGGTTATAAAATATTAAATAAATTTAAAGAAAGATGAAGTACAGTCAGTAAGATCAGGCTTTGTATCTTTTATCGCTGGAGCTACCCATCCAAACCCAGACCGCTGATGCAAACTTAAAGCCTCACTATTTATACAAGGGCCAAATACAACTGAATAAGAATGCAAAATATGCCACAGCAGCAGGAAGGGAACAATCCACTGCGCCTTGGCCAAAAAATATCATCAAGCTCTTTGCTCTGGCAGGAGTCTCGATCACGAGTCAACTCCAAGACACAGTGGTGTGAATAATGAAAACTCTGCCATGGCAGCAATACTGTACGTAGGTAAAGGGTTATTAGAAACAGATGAAAATTTCAGTTCTCAGTTTATTTTGATCTAATTAGGTGCTTGCTTCTCAAGATAATGTCCAATTATTTAAATTACTCTGCCAGCCACATCACATCATTATCATCTGGAAACATAAATATCGGGCACTGCAAGGAGAGGGAGGGCTAACTAGGTAGCACGAGAGAATATAAAAAGTCGGTTTGCTTGGAGGGTAGTTTTGTTTCAGGAACTACTCTGCACTCTCTGCTTGCACGGTAGCACCGGAGACGCTCGTTTAGGAGCCCAGGTCCATCCTCCAGCATTGCGGGGCTCTCCCACCTATTCCTCCATCCTGCTCCTCTCTACTACCTTCAACGTCATTTGTCCCTCACACATACTTAGCAGAGAGGTATGAAAGAAAAACAAGAAAAAGACTGGGCACCCTGGAAATAAAAGCTGCGTTCGTACGGCAACTTAGCGTTTATTGCGTAGTTGACAGCACGCAAGTGGAAAGCCTTGAGAAGTTGTCAACCAAATTTGACAGCTCCAGTGAAAAAGCCGTTTCTTATCAAAACGAAGATGAGCATGATAAAAGTTGTGTCACTTGCTCGTTACCTGAAATTACTCACTGCTTGCTAAGAGGCTGAACGCAACTTTGCAAGGTTGCATTAGAAACGTAATAGGAAGCAGGTATTTGCTATGGCACAGCATTATTTTCCTACATTTCCCACCATCAAAAATAGTGGGCAAGTTGGGTGCAAGCATTTGGAAAGTGAATTTTTAGCCTCCACTCTTCCAACAGTACTAAAGTATTCTTAAAAAATTTTCTCTCCTCTGTTGCTAACGAAAAAAAAATACCTTTAGCTGAAGAAGCCTCCTAATGTTCTCCTTATCATTAACATCATTCAATCAAACGGTGGTGGTGTGCAGGTGCTGTGCTTGTCTTGCCATTTATGGTTGCACACCAAAGTGCAACCATTTTACTGTTTACTGTAGTAGTAAGCTGGCTAAGCTTAAGAGAACTGCCAGATTTTCTCTCTTGTGGGTTTTTTGACCAGCTTAATGTGTCTGATCCAAGAAAATGAAGTAAATCGGACTCCCTTAACTCCCAAACTTGCTTTCAATGTGTCTTCTGTAGAGTCCCAGGATTGTCATCAGCTTGGTGAGGTCTGATAGACTGCATCATGTTGGGTAAGATCTGCCATGCAATTCTGTGATGGGTAAAAGAGACGGAAGAGAAACATCTGGGCGGGGGGATGGCCTGAAAAGGTGGGGAAGGTTCACAACATTTTTAATTGCAACCGGGAAAGGGAAGGGGGGAGAAGACGGGAAGGCAAGAAGAAAGGGCTAGCAGCAAGGAATTTCCAAAGTGTCTTCCTGCCTCAAGCAAAGCAGGAACTGGGAGGAGAGGCATGGAAGAGGAGCCGGGAACAATATGCTGAGAAAACAGAGGGGCTTCCTCTCTCTGCAGGAGAAGACCCCACTCTATTGCAAAGTAAGTGCTTAGCAGTTGACTGCTTCCTAGCATGCATGCCTTCTCTCCTAGGCTGCGTTGCTAAGGGGGAAGGCACATAGGCACACGGGGGATATAGAGGTCCCTGGCAAACAAGAGGGCTCCAGACAGCAAACAAAGACCGATGGGTATTTATTCCTTAATTACCGAAAGCTTTTAAGAAACAGGCCACTGTAAATCCCACGTGCTGAGAAAAGGAGGCAAAGGACCAAGATTTATGTGCACCGGGGCAAAGAGGAAATAAATATCTCTGTGGCTCCTGATCAATATTATGAGTGTTTTGCCAACCTACAGGGTGTTTTATGAGCTGTAAGGACAGAGAGGGATCATTAATAATTAAATAAAGTCAACCTATTAAGCTTATTACTTCTTACGAGTTAAACACCCCAGACGGATGAAGAGGAGCCTGTAGGAAAGCTGCAGACAAGCTGACACACACGTATCAGGGCTTCAACGCAAACAAGTGCAGAGCAATACTCTAGACCACAGGTCTCCAGGCCCAGCAGCTCAGGGAGCTCAGCTTGCAAATGATTTAATTATTATCTTCACGGGAAAGTTATCCCAACTCTATCAGAGTTCAAACCGCTGTCAAACCTGCGGTTTTACTTGCCAAGAAACAGAGGCTTAAATACACACAAGTCAGCGCTGTAAAAATACTCCAAATTCAAGTTTGGTCTCCCAATGGCAGACCTACGTCGAGCAAACCAAAACAAACACCACTCACCAAGGTGGCTTCACATCAGAAGCAAGCCAAATATATATAAAAAATATATAAATATTTTTCAATATCTTATAATCGTTTCCATAAAGACATTTTATGAGGCCGGCACACCAAAATGTTCTCTACCATTACCTCTACTAGCACGCTTAACATGTCAGCTTTCTGTTCAGAGCTGTGTGCCTAAGGAAAAAAAGCCCTCCTGTACATGACCACCAAAGATTTCTCAGATGTGCAAAGTTGAATTTGTTTCTAAAATTAATCCTGAATGGCACTTATTAGTATTTAAGAGTCATCATGCTGATTCAGTGAAACTCCTGCCTCCCTCGTTTGCTCTCTCTTCTGGCAGTACCCCCACCAGGTAGGACTCCAAAATAGTCATTATTTCTGCACTTCCAGGTTCGCTTTTCAGGGAACCCATGGAGTAAGCGACATCTCTGCCCTCAGGTGTTAGACACCTGCAGGATTTATTACCGCTTAACATTAATTACCAGCCAAGCCAGGACATCAAGGTTGACTGACTTAAGGCTTCTTAGATAAATATCCTGCGATTGTGGGCTCTGATATATCACATAAAACTGCAGTAAACTTATGTTTTCATTGCAGAACACTCAATCTAATAATTTTTAAGGCACACTTGAAAAAATATATCACATCTGAGGATATTACTCTGTGTAAAAATAAGCAAAAGCTACATGACATACAACTGTAGGGAATACTGCAAATTCTAAGAAAAGGCTTATTAAATTGAGAATAAAGCTTTTAAGTGTGACAAATGTAAGCCCTATGAGCTGGTAAAGTCTCCTCACTACAAATCCAAGCTTTCTCGTTCTCATCTCAGTAACTATGTGAAGCGAGAACAACCCCTGGAGACTTAAGAAAAAAGCTTGAGGAATGCTGCAAATTGAACTTTTCCACTAAAGCCAAAAGCCCCTAAAATCTTTAGACAACACTGCCAAGAACATTCAAAAGGAAAAAAAAAATAGCAACAGTGAACTCTTAAGGCTTTACAGTGCTTAGCTTGGTGAAAACAGGTAAAATTAAGTGCTGTGACCAGTGGAGGACACGGACCAACTTTGGGAGAAACTGGAATACAAGAGCAACGGGTGACCACTACCATCACCAACTGTTTGATGACCAGCTGGAAAACCTTTGTGTTCATGGTCCAATGCCTTTTACATTAGATACCGATGAACAAGCATACAGGCATCTATGCAAACTGTAAAACCAAAACGTATCACTGACCACAAGAAAAAAAAAGAAAAAAGAAAAAAAAAAGCGCATCAGCAAGTTATCACTATGTGGTTCTAGATACTTTTCATGGGTAGTGGGAACCCACTGCTCTTGTTCAGAAACATGAGGAGGGCTTACAACACCACCAGACAAGAGAGCACATAAAGAAACTGCTCCCACGTCCAGGGTGGTCAACCTTAACACTTAGGCATACTAAAAATATTAACAACCAAAAAGCCAAAAGCTGCTCTAGAACTGCATGAAAATATTAAAAATGAGTATGTTGGCTTCTTGCCCAATTGCAGTAACAGGATATATCTCTGCAGAGAATACTAATTGCAAAAATATACCCAGTGCATTTCATTATTCATGTGTCACCTTACTTAACCTGATGCCTTAAGTGTATAAATCAAACTGCATTGTGCTGGTACCTAAACACAGACTGAAAATTTCAATTTACAATGCTATAGACAATCACTGAGGTCAGAAGATTCCATCAATTTGCAGTTTGTTGACGCTTTCTCCTACAGGAAAGATATACTTAATGCAGTATTATTTCAAATATAATTCAAGAAATCATAACAAAGTTTTTTTTTTTTTTTTTAAAAAAGGAAACAGTATGAAAGGTCCATTTTGAACTCAATTTTCACCCAAAACATGGAAGTAGCTATTGAACAGATAACCGTATTCAAGCTAAACTATTAGAAAACTTCTTGCGGAAATGAAAGTAGTTTGCTATTCTTGTTATTTATATCTAAAACCATGGCTATTTTCATCTGAAATCAGGTTTCTGCTTTCCTGTTCATATCTACAGGGAGCCCTCGCACAGGATTCAAAGAGGGGGGGAAAAAACTGACATACAAATATTTCAATGAATAAATCTCAATAATCTGTGCCAGGTGAGAGGCAGAGCGAGGTAGGCGATCGAGGTTCCCACAGCCCCAGCGTAATGTGGCATATAACAGGGATGTACATCAGCGAGGCACTTTACAGCGTGTCTTCTGTCGACGCGACCATCACAGCGCATTAAGGATACCATAACAGTCGCTGATGTGATCTGCTTTGGAACGTATCACATCATAAACAGATGAAAGAAGAGAAATGGAGCTTTTCTGCTGCTCATAATACTGTAAAGTGGGTAAGTAGTACAATGATGAGCGCACCAATGCTTTATAAATAATGGGGGCGGGGGAAGCCTCCAAGGGCTACCCAAAGTGCTAACAAACTCGCGGTGTAGACCTTAAAGAGGTCTCAAATGAAAGCTTGCTCAGCACACAATGGTGGCTATGCTGACCTGAAATGCTAAAGCATGTTCTGGGCTGCACAACTCAAATGCGGGCTTTACTTGAGGATCAGTGACTGGAAGAGCATAGTCTTGCAACCCTTTACTGAGAAGCTGAACGTTTTCTCTGGACAATTTCGATCCTTTGTTAGTAATAACTTCTGAGCAATGCTATAGTTTGGTCTACAAGAAAATGCCCTTTCAAAGGGCTTTGATATTACCTTAATTCTAGTGGAAGCAATAAGAGGATACTTGTTGGATGATTTGGGAAAAAAAAAACCCTAAAAACATTACACTGTCAATTTATGTAAGACATAAAAGAGAAAACACAAGAAATAAACTTTGTACTTGAGCACAGACTATGAAGAAAAACACATTAGAAGCAACAAGCAAATAAAAACAAGTGCTTTTTTTTTGGGCAAGTCAGTAGTAACAGGAAGGCGTGTTTGGAGCTGAAGTCTTAGATGGACGGGAAGCGACCATGCTAACCCTACATGCAATGTTTCAATGAACCATGGTCTTCTTGCTCAGCAGCGGATGCTGCAGGGACCTGCCTAGCATTCACCTCTTTGTTAGCGAATTTTAGCACGCTCCCCGCTGGTTCTTTTGTGACCACTTCCCAAAACCATGGGCGTTTTGGATGCACCATGTACACACTTCCCCCTAGACACATCTTCCCTTGTCTCTGCCAGTGCACCTTTACCTGCTCTACTAAGTCACCTTTAATCTTCACCTCTCCAACTGTTTCGGTGCCCTCTCCACTACTGTTGATTTCAATGACTCCACAGAAATTGCTAATGTTATCAGAGTCGTTCATTACTTTTTTTTTTTTAAATTATTATTTCTGTTTAGTGATAATGATGCCTGTCTTGCCCAGTTAGGCTGCCTGAGGCATTCTCCCCTTTCAGAAGCGACGGGAATTCTCTCTACCTCAGACTCCTTGGGAAGTTTTAGTGGACTGCAGGCGTTCGGTGCCTTTCCAAAACCATCTCCAACAAATATGAAAATGCTATTCGTAAATTATCACAGCTTTCTCACATTTCTAAGAAAGCAAAGGAGACCAACAACCTGAGTAACAACGATGAACAAAAAAAACCTTGAGAAATCATCATCACTAAAAACCCACAGAAATCTTTGAGAATTTGAGAATCTCATAGAATCTCGTCCGTACTTACTAAAAAAAAACAGGGTTGAGGTTTCATTTTCTTTTTTCCCAGTGAGTTTTTTTTTTTTTTTTAAAGGAAGGGAATGCTACTCCTAGTTCGTAACGCAGCAGAATATTAGGGCGTTATCCAGGCAGAATACTCTATTGCCAAAGCAGTCAGGCATCTTGAGAAAAGGGGAGTTGGGAGAAGAGATAAAAGGTGCATGTGCGTGCATGAGAAATACATTGGGGTGCCCAAAAAGGAGAGACTTTAAGGGACTCAGTTTTCAAAAGGTACTCGAGTATCCAAGTATCTCTGAGGCATTCCCAGTTGGACACCTACATCTATTAACCACTTACCAACTTTGAGGCTTTCATGATTTACAAGCCATACGTTTGGTGCTCAACAATGGGAACCCCCTCCTCCCCACCCCAATAAAACCTGACAGCAAAGAAAACATGCACAGGAGATTCCTGCCAAAAAATTACAGGAAGTTACACTTTGAGAACCCTGTGGAGGGAGATGTGGAGGAATTTAAGAGTTATGTGCCAAAACGAGAGCTGCTTTGCCGTTTGCCAAAGCGCTCTCCTCTCGGTACAAACGTTGCCCCTCTCTTGCAGCTACTTGACTGCAATCCCACTGCAGGCCACATTTGGAAATTATTTAAAAAAGATACAATATCCCTAATCTGTTACCAATTAGAAGAAACACGTGAATATTATTTTCTAATTTGTGACTCAAGCGCACATCTTAAAAGCAAAGTAATTGAAATAATTACCTTGGCTCCTGAATATTTCTATTATGCTCCTGAAAAAGAAGGTGGGTATGTCCTCCTCTGCCTGATGTGCCCCAGGGCTGAATGTATCAATAAGTACATCAAAGCCCCGAACATGAACTGCCAAAAAATTGTAATTTCTATGAAGTGCCTACACTGCTTTGTGGCAGCTGCAGCCCAAGGGCTGCCAAACTGATTAGTTAGCTCCTAATGGTCTTTGTGCAACTTAGATTTGTGGCAGGGAGGAAGAATAAGGGAAGGGAGGGTGGAAGTTTAACAGTAAAGACACAGCCTTCTGCTCTGGTCAAGAAGTCCATACAGAAGTGACTAATTTTCAGAGGGCTATTGATGGCTCTAATCCAGAATTTATAACAGCAGCGATGTGGGTTTCTTTTTAAAACCCAGACGCAGCGCGACTTGAGTGACTAACTCCTGAAAATTGGTAATTTCCTGGTGGTTAGCAGGAGAAGGTCCACCAATGAGAAAGCAGAAGCTGCTAATAAATTTATAGTGCGTTATATGCCAATTAGACCCCGTCAGCCATTCAAGAGGCAGTGCCACCAATCAGGTTATCATTCCATAAATGTACTCTTTAGAGCTGATCTCATCACAAATCAATCCTGCATTTAAAGTGCAATTCTCATCAGTATTACCCAGGAATGCACTCGTGAAACAATGCAAGCGGGTATTTTTCTTCTCCCCTCTAAGCGCCCTTCCCCAATGCCCCATGCACAGCGCCACTTACTTCTCGTACACAGTCGTGTCTGAACTCCAAATGGTAAACAATAATTTTGAATACCACATTAATTCTGCACAGAGCCAGATTTATTACACACGTCATACTCGGGAGTTTCACTGTCATTCACAAGCCATCCATGAATCTCTCGGCGAAATTACATCCTTGTATTTGACCATGCACCATGCAATATTCTATCAATACAGTGACTCAGAGCAGATCCCTCAGCTAGAGCGCTCTTCCTCCCCGGGACACCCTCAACCACTGAAACAGCCAGTGCCGCTCATCTGGGCAGCACAGTCAGAAAAAAGAAGAATACAGACGCAAAAGAGAGGAAGAAGTTTGTATGGCTTAACGTGTTCAGTACGCGTACAGAGCTACTTTAAACTTCTGAGTTTAAACTATATCCTGGTGCTTACAGGCTATGCAAGCAATGCTATGATTTGGATGATTTGCAAAGCAAGCTTCCTTTCCTCTTCTGCTCAGTACGCCTAGATACAGACTTTAGTTTCAGCTTGGAGATCTAAGGCAGCAGAAACCTGGCCAGGAACACAGGGCAACCTGAATCAGTAGTAATGTATTCTTCTTTCAGTATCTTCTTTTTCTTCTGAAGCTAAGTTCAGATCTTAGAGAAGCACATCACATAAACCTGGCACAACCCTTCGGGGGCCTTTGCACGTTTCAATTCAAAATTACTTCTCATTTATGCCAGCAGTTGATCAAATTTGTTCTGATTGAGCTAAATGCTTTGTGATTTGCTCTAGTCAGCTGCCACAGCAAGGGCACCAGCCGTACACAAAACCCTTTACAATGTCATTGTGGGAGTTGTGGCTTTGAGGACACTAGCTGGATACTCTGGTGGAGGCTCATGAAAAAGACCTCGGGGTCTCCTGGATTCCTGCTGAGGAGAAGAACAAACTAACACAACCTCCTTCTGCTGACTTCCATCACACTTCGTCGACATTGTCGTCCTCCTCTTCCCGCAAGGGGAAGTCCGAGGGCACCAAGACTGGGTGGGCCCTATGGCAGGTTCATCTCAGCGCCATGCTGCACCTACTCAACAGACCTCCCTTCTGCCTCCACCACTAGGGAGAAGCACCTCTCCAATGACTGCCACCTGGAAGGACCTCCTCTCCGTGCTCCCCCCATGCAAGCTCATTTTGAGTCACGGTAGGACCCAATTTTACAAAGTAAAGCCATCCCTGCCCCCGCTCACTTTAAATTCTGCAGAGGCTCTTCCCAAAACATCAGCCCAAGCGGTGCAAGATGCCTCAGCCTTGGGCCGTCACCTGCATCTTATTTCTACTTAACCTCTTAAATAACACAGGAATTCCCTTCGTTCCCCCGATGGGCACCGTAATGAGAACCACCTGTCAATCACCGCTCCATTAGCCTGGACAGACTTTCCCTTCCTGAGACAATTTATTGGATTCCCAGAAGCAAATGGGCCTTCTTCCTTTTGAGCTCCAGGTTTCGGGGAGCTATTCAGAGGGAGTGGGTCTCCCTCCTGGTCCTGCTGAGCTGCCATTGTTTCCGCCGTTTACTCTTGAAAACGGTTTCCTGAGTTTACCCACCTCTTCTGTCCTGGCGAGGCCGGGTGTTTGCCAAAAACTTTTTTTTTTTTTCCACTGCTCAGTTCACCGGCGCTACACAAAACCCACCAGCTGTTTCCAGCTACTGGTTGAGGAAAGGGTGGGGGAAAGAAAAGAAAAAAAAGGAGGAGGAGGAAAAAAAAAGCGCATCTTACTGTTAACCCCTTCCCAACAAAGTTGTTTCCACAATCGAAGTTTGCTCGGGTAGGTGTTTTAATTTCATGCGGCGAATCGAATTGCTACACTGGCGTGATCACAGCCGCTCACTTCCCTAGGACAGACCCCAAGGCATCTCCTTTTACCTCACTCTTAAGCAAAGAAATATCTCCTCCTATTTGGCATGGAACTAGACCTAATCCTGTTTTCCCGTCCTTTCTCTCAGTTACACTCAAATTGCAGCTCAAAGAAAATCTTACTAATAAAGGATAAAACCACTTTATTTGAAACATTATCTTTAAAGGAGTATTTTCATTTCCCCGAGTGTGTGCAGTCCTTATGAGGTTCATTTGCAATGCGTATATCTGTTTTGATGAGATAATAAAATGTATTTTATTTAAAAATATTTCATTTTCCCCCCAAAGGAATTTAAATGGTCAGTTAATCTTTCTGCTTCAGAACAACCCACTGGGTAAATAAAAGAGGGCTCCAGATGAGATAAAGCAGTATTTTTTTTCATTCTAACACTGGTCTTGAAGAATAAAAAGACACTGCACCACTGTATCCGAGCATTTGCAGTATGCCCTTTTAGTATAAATCAGTTTAACTTTTAGGCTGGGGGAAAAAAAAAAAAAAAAACCTGAAACAAGACGATAGTTACCTCTAGCCTTCTGTGATTCTCAAGTCAATAGTAAATGGGGGGACTCGTTAGTGCCATAGTGATCCAATCAGGATGAAATTATGCAGTCATGTAAGAAATAATATCTATTAGGCTAATTTAATCAACGAATACTTTACAGATGAATTAGAATGCAGAATCCAATTATTTCAAACATTTGGACTGTCAGGCGCTGTGTTTTTTAAGCAACGGAAGGGGAGGAAAAGGAAGGTTTAAGGAACCTCTTCAAGCAACCATGGCTGAGGCGTATTTTTATCGGGAGAGCTTCCAACAGCAGAAAAGCGACAACCCCAATCAGCGCCGGACGCCACGCAGACAGCTCGCACCCAGGCACCTCCTGCCTCGCCATTCTGCATGGTGTCTGGGCCACGGGGCTCCGCAATATTGGTACGGACAGCTCGATTTGCTATCACGGCCGCTGCTAATTGCCGTCCTCAGCATCTACAACTTCGTCTTGCTGGTCGCCCTTTTAAAAGGAGGCTCACGCACTAATTACGATAGGTCTTTTTTTGTTTTGAAGAGAAGGTGTGCCCCTGGATAGCTGACTATCATAACCTTGGTCCAGCGTTACAGAATAACTACTTTGCCGACGCTATGCCAAATCACGAGAAGACCATAACACTCACTGAAAGACCATCATTCCTCCACCAAGGAGGCTTTGGGTCGGGCCTTTTGCCACAGAATAAAGGCACGAGAAATCCCACATACACAGTTTCTCTGTGAAGCTTCTTATCCTAAACCCACTGGAATTGGTGCTTCACAGAGAAACGCAGCAGACCCCCCCCCCCCCCCGCCGAGGCTGAGATGAGGACAGACGTCTGCTCGATAAGTCTCCTCTTCACTTGTTATAGTTTACGGTGGGCTAAGTACCCCAATACTTTTCTAGGACTACTGAAACATCTCATATATATATTTACGGTCGCTCGTCTCATCATACGGTCTACAGTAGAGAGATGTCCTTTTTTCCCCCCCCATAATCATTAACAGATAAGCTTCTCCTGAAAGCCCCTCCATTCTTAGCTTGTACAGCAACAACGTCAGTGAAGAGTGAAGAAAACAAGACTAGAAAAAAACGAGCAAGTTTCCTTTCACCATCTCATGGAAACAAACCCACTGGTAAACGAAGTCAGATTTTAGCACTCGTCCTCAAAGAGCTGAATGAGTGTGATATTGCAGGCTCAAGCTAAGTTTGAAAAACCCATGCAATGCTGTTGGCTCACGTATTTCTTTTGAGTATCTGAATATCACCATGAAAGATGCAGAAAACATTTTTGCTTGCTGCAGAATGCAGTTGCCCCGTTGCTCTGCAATGTGTCTATCTGTACTGCAACTCCCAATATACCTGCGATCTAAACGTTTTTTTTGCCCTGTCATCTGGAGCGGTTAATGGACTCTCTCATTGACTGGCTCCTGCTTATTTAAACATTTAATGCTCTTCTGGTGCCCAAATTATGCCTGTTTCGTGTGATGGATTAGCACAGAAGACAGGAGGGACAATTTTCTGCAATCTGTGGAATATCAAATTTTGATTACTTCAGGGGGAAAAGTAAAGTTATAAGTAAACTGTTTTGATTGATAAGGAGCAAAGGAATACTTAATGCGGTGGTTCATTGGAAGCCTTGATGAATGCCTGGCAGGACTATGATGAGTCTTCACACAAGACATGCAATAGCTCTAGGAAGATTTAAGATATTTATTGCTCAAATAAAACAAAACCGAACGAGATGAGTAGGTAAAGTAGCACAGGGTGATTGCAATCTGCTGATCAAGACCAAGCGTAATTCTAATTTTTGCAGAGGAAAAACAAACTAATTTTCCAGCTTGCCCGTGGAACATGGAAGGTTATTTTAGGAACTTTAGCTGCTGTCTTTCTTCACTGTGGAAATGAGGATCATTCCAGATTCAGTTCTTCAGAGCAGACTATCTTCTAGTTAACTGTGGTGATTGCTCTGCTTTGAGGCTGTAAATTATTATCAATAGCTTTTTAAGATAGAGATAAAGACACTTTAAAGTGCCATTTTGTATGTCCATTTTGCGACAACTTATTGCTGAGTTTCCTCAACTTGCCAAGACTAACAGACTGAGCATTAATTGAGTTTAGGGACTACTGTACCAGACTGCTTCACGGTTAGACTTTTCTTTCTTGCAAAACACTGCAGTCAATTAAATTTAGCGGCTCAGTCAAAAGAATAATGTTCCCTGATACGCAGCCCGCTCTCCCTTCCAGTACACAGAGCGTTTCTGATTTGCGACTCTGGGGATACTGAGCAAAAATTGCAATTGCAACATCCACACGAACCCTCCTTTCAGGATGTCCAGGTTTGAGACTTTCAACTTCAAACTGAGCGAGATTTTCACAAAGGGATCTTCTTACGGCAATCTGGCTGCTACCTGCTGAAGTTTTGTACGCGCTGATGTCTAGTAGAAGTGCTAACTTTCACTCCGAGGCAAGGTGTAGCGCCTCTGTGAAGAAACAGGCTGCTTTTCTATCAACTACAAATCGCTCTTAGTCTGGGCTTCGATGGCAATAACATGTCAACAATCTTCCCCATGTTCTAGGTTTGATGGTAAAAACAGATGGGACCCCTCCACCCTGAGGTAGATGCTGAACTGCCTCTTCGTGAAAATCCCCAGAGGCCCGGCGGCGCGTGAGGAAGGGACTTTGTATTGAACGGGTTTTCCCAAAACACTTCAGACTACGGGAATCTTCTGAGAGACACAACAAAGTCAAAAGCCACCAGTGAAAGCTTGGAGGCATTTGAAGGGAGGGCTGTCATCAGAAGCACCTTCCTCCTCCTCCTCCAGAAAAGGAATCTACCACAAGTCCACAGTACTTTTTTCACTCTTAAAACAGGTACAGTTACAGTTAAGTGCTGAAGACAACTTTTTTTTTTTATTCTCAGTTCAGTATTATTGGGTGGAGCTGCGAATGTTTTGGACAGAAGGAGACTGCGTCACATTTGTGACCCAAGATTATTAAAACAGATGTCTTGAGTGGGGTCTGTCTATTCTGAAAAGAAGTGGGGGACCCTCCAACTAATCCACCAGCAATCTACTTCTGGCACATAGATACACCGATTGGAAACGACAGTTTTGCGACTGCTTTCAAAACCAAACTGCAGTAAAGCTCTTCAGCCGTCGTGTGTCGTTGAAGAAGCTGCCCGAGAGCTACAATTAACCTGGCTAGTCTCAGCTTTTTCTAGCTAGGCTATTCCAAGAACCCACACAATAATATGTGGTGTGATGGGAACACTGGGGGTTTCCCTGGCATACTGAGGAGGACAAAGAAGGTCCCAAAAGTGGACGTGGGGCGATTTCTGCCGGCTGAGAAGGCCGTGGCTTTGGAGGATGCTTTGAAATTTCAGATGCAGAGTAGGACCCAATGCCAAGGGTCTGTTATTGCTACATATCAAGACACACCAAGCATGAGCAAAGACTAAGGATCTGTCATCTTCTCTCACCCAAACGCTTGGACTCTTCAGGGCTATTAGGCTGGGTCATCACATATCCCAAATCACTTTGGCTGATGATATTCAGGTGAGATTTTTAATCTGGATACAACTAAGTTTTTTTTTTTTTTTTCCCTACTGTAAAAAGTTCCTCACCTCTCTCTCTCCTCAAAAAACAAAAAAACCCCCTCATTGTTCTGAGATCCAAGCAATAGCACAGACTTACCCGTTGTTTTCTATGACTTCTACAGTGAAAACCCATCCCCATCATTGACTTTTTCTGGCAACCAAAATGCATTTTTCTTTTTTTTTTTTTCTTTCTGCAGCAGGTAATTTTGTATTTTCCATGTGACAAAAGCGAGTCAGCTCCCAGAAACAGTCCAAAAAGAGGCCTTCCAGCTTTCTCCACCTTCTTTGGCTCCTTTACTAGGACAGAAAGGATGGATTACTACAAGCTCCCAGGTCTATCTGGCAGTCTGCACTCCAGAACACGTGCAGGATGGGCATCCATATCCAGCAACTCAATAGCACTAACAAACAACCTAAAAAACCAGGAAGTCAGTGCGAGGTATAGAATTAGAAGTTAGACCTTCAATCGCATGTTCTTGGCGGTGAACTGCTTCCAGGACTGCCTAAAGTAAAGACCCTTACGTCGCTGATCCAGGCCTGATGAACTAAATGCCAGCAGCCAATCAAGCTGTTTGCTCACCGCACATCTTTTGGGAATAGCTTTTGCTTCTGGGGAATGCAATAATGTGTCCGCTACCTCTAATCCTGCCTGGATGTTTAGAAAAAGCTATCACTCCCTTAGAGATCAAGTGGGCAGCAGCCCCTTAACAGGAACTGGTCTATGAGCTACCACCACATGTCTAATTAATGACCCTGCCGGTCGCAGCTGGAAGAGCTGAGCTGGGGGTGATTAATTAAATTAGCTGGCAGAGGAAATTACAGTGGAAAAGCCAAAGTTTGATTGCTCCATAATTAACCGCAGTGCAAATAATATCTGCATCTATAACTTCCAGCGATGAGATCAGAAGCCAATTGAATTTGGCACTGATTGAAGCTGTAAATATCCTGTGGTGAAAAATGATAGGTTTGTTCTGAAGGGAAAACTTACAGAAATGGACATCTAGCGGATGCAATAGGGGAACAGGGGACACGGGAGGAAACAGCACTGGAATTAGGTCTTTATTTCAGCTGAGGGCCGATTTCTGTAGTCTTCTGGAGTACCTGCGAGTTCAGCATAAAATAGAGAAACATATGAAAACAAAACATTTCCTGCAGCTGCTGAATGCTCTGAGATCCCTTATAACAGATTCACTGAATCTAGAAAGTAAAGGCCTTGCAGACCATTCAACCCCTTGCCTTGCTCTCCATCATGAGGTTTCTAGTGATGGGATTTACCGCCTTTGCCTTGAAGATTGTGGCACAGCTCAGGCAATCTGGCTGGCAGAAAGATTTTTCTGATAATCAGCCTGAACACTTCCTCGCAACTGCACCCACTCTTCCTAGGAGTGTTTTCTTTTGAATTCCCAGAACCCATTTTTCTGAGAGGTGCACCACCTCCAAATGCTTGCGAACCATGTCCTCACAACTATCATTTCATTTGCCCTTTAAGCATCTCCTGCCAAGACATCACTGAGGGCTTGGAATCTTCTTCATAGCTCTTTTCCGAACTTTTTCCGAACAATGTCCACCAACCTCCATTTTGACGCCATTATCAAGCTGACATACTTCAATTTTTAGCCCACTTTCACTGTTAAGGTACCTTTGCCTTCCAGTAAACTCAGGTTTTTAATTGACGCTTGAGATGCAAAAATCCACTATAGGAGCACAGTTTTATCTACAAGCTCTGCAAACGCCTACCCAATTTAGTCTTGGATAAAAACTGCAGATTCTAGAAAATACTTAAGTGTTTTAAGCTGTGGAATTAGTTTTCCTGAATGTTGAACCAATAGCTAAAGGGCAATTTCTCATAACCTTTTAAAAATTTATAACTTATAAAATCTACTCTAGTATTTGGCAAATTAAATCTTTCCCTAATAGGAAGATATTTTATACAGCTCTTTATTATGCTCTGTTTGGTAAATATATATGCTTCAGAAGAAATCGTACTTATCAAGATTCCAGTAAAAACAGAAAAAAGCTCTGTGAGACTACCAAGATTTTAGCAAAAGGCCCCCTAGCTATACTACAAACCTTGAGGAAACGTGGGAAGTAACCACTTCAAATGAGAGATGATTACTGCTTTTAGGTGAGGTTGCATAATTCAGTCTAATGCTTTCTGTGAAAAATTCAGGCTCTGTCTACATCTGCAAATAAACTGGCGCAACAGGAACAGATGTGTAGATTGAAGCAGCTGGTGCAAAGGCCCCTGTATATAAACATGATCTAGGGGGATTACTTTAACTTGATCGAGCCTCATCCCAACATTTTCATTTCCACATTTCCAACCGCACAACATGTGCAAAGTTGTCTAAAGGACATCTTTGCTTGCACCTTCAAAGTAGGGCCCCGAGCATATTTGGTCTATACGTAGCTTCCAGTTTGGTTTCTCTGAAAGGAGAGCAGTTTGTGTGCACCAAGGCCACCACGTGACTTGAACCAATGCCCACGGAGCGGGGGCAACTGGAGGATTTGCTTCGAAATCCTGCAACTGCTCCAGACCAAAAAACCTCAGGTAGATATCGGCACCTACTTCGTGATGCAGTCCTCCTCACCGAGTCGGCTCCCTTGCAGGCAGTGGTATAAATGCACCAATGCAGAAGTATATTACAATTCCTTCATTCACAAGAAAACAACAGAGTATTGATTTCAAACACTAAAGTCCTGCTCTGCTTTGTCATATCTTTTTGACTTATCTGAGTGAGTGCAGAAAGATCATAAAAAGTCTGAGAAGACCTCTCAAAATGCATTAATAAATCGCACAGTTATTGATTGTTGTCAAAGAAAATCGGCACATTCAAATTTACAAGCTACCCTGCCCACATACAGACTCATAAGCTGTCCACTAAATACTGCTTGACAAATTATTCTCTTGATTAACTTGAGACTCAACCAGTTACCTTGCACAGGAGCCAGGCACATCCAATTCCCCTCCTAGCTCCTAATTTCACCTTAGGCTTTGGCTGTTTTTTTTTGACCCAGTAGAAACATCGTTTGTCCTGTTATACAACCCCAGATTTTGCTAGTTGAAATAGAGCTTGGGTAGATTATATATTTTTCCGGCATTAAAAAAAGCTCCCTTTAGCATAAGTTATTCATCTCAAATCTAGGGAAGAATAAGCCCCAGCTTCTTTTTTTATAACTTGCCTTGCTCTTGAGCTGTCAATACTATTTCTTCCCTTTATCCTGAAAGCCTTCTCTGTAGATTGTGTTGATCCCTCTGTCTCCTGCTAGGGCAGTGAGATGGTCTGTCACCTCCCCACAGTAAAAAAACAAAAATAAATACCCACCCCGCAACCCCCAAAACACAGGTTATTGCACAGGCTTGCCTCTTAACACAGTATCACGTTTGCTGTTTGGTCATTTTTGAAGGATGTTTTCCTTGAACCTACTGAAACATCTTTTCTGAAGCTTACAATGAGACTCCTCATATCCTCACATCTCCCTCTTGTTCCACATTTTAACGCACATTTTGGTGTCCAACGAGCTGTCTGCCTCCATAAAAACGCAAATGTGAAAACAGGCTTCAGTGAAAGCATTAGATTTGGACAGAAGACATTTAAGGCATATTTTCTTTTCTTGAGACCCCAAATTGTCACAAGAGTCATTTCCCAGACACGCTTCTCTCTCATTTTGTTTCAAGAGTTTCCTTCACACGTGCTCTGCATATTTGTAGGTCCGGTCTGCTTCTGGGGGAACAGAGTTGTACAAAAACACAACCCATCTGAGATAAACTGTTTTTTAGGCATTTTTATGCGATTTAAATTTAAATCACATGTTATTTCATGTTTAGTTTAAAGAGTAAAAATGCCCATGGCAGCTGTATTTTTAGAGGGTGATTTTTTTTTTTCCAAAGAAAACCAGAGAAGTTTGTCGCCCAGCTGTCAGTGCTAATAAGCAGAAGCTGGGTGTCCAACTTGCCTTTGAAAAACTTATTCCACGCTTTCCCTCCAAACATCAAGACCCTTTGCAAACGTCCACGTGACGAAAATGCAAAATTATGACGACTTATTTCTAACAGAACTGTGATCACTCATACGAAACGGACACTTTGCATTTAAAAAGAACCCGAAACAGCTGAGTTTGTTTAACCTCCAAATATCTGTTTCACTGAGTCACCAGTGAACCTGCCTGCCAGATCCCACCCTGCCGTACAGCGCTGGTCCGCGTGGGAAGCCACAGGCAGGTGCTTTGCTAAGGGCTGGTTTCAAAAGGCCGTGAATTAGAAGGCAATTCCACAACATAATTAAGAAATGTTCCCCCTCCACCCTTTGGTTCCCTTCCCCATTTCTAAATTCTCCATTGGCTGTAATTAACTTGCCCTAGGGCCATAAGCCTAGCAATGAGGTTGGAGAACTCTTAAAGTAGAAAGTAAGTTGTCTTTACATGGCTCCTACGCCGCTCTTCTTTGCAATTACGGGATATTCTCCTTCCTGTCCCCCTCCCCGCCTTTTTAAAACACATGGTTCTTTGACATGTACATGTCAGCAATATTTTCCAGTTTGGTTTCACGGAGAAAAAGCTACTTCTGACTACTGAGCAGAGATGGTAAGGGCCTCGGCCGAAAGGAAAGTGAAAAGACCTCAAGTTCACAAGGATTTGTCAGGAAATGTTAAGTCAAGAGCATCACCAGTTTTGGAATTTCTTTATAAATGCAGAACTCAAATTTTTTATCTGCTGGGACACCGAGTACTGGAGGGGTAAGGCCAACCGAGGGACAGCCAGAACAACCGCAAAAGCCTCGCTCTTCCTTACAAGATCAGACTGTAACTCAGCATTTCATCAATCCCCTGCCAGCTGAGGCCGTTGAGCCCTGTACAGTTCCACCTCGAAATGCAAGGTAAAGAGGTTAAGCAAATCACAGGTGGAAAGGGTTTTTTTTTTTTTTTTGTAAGACTGACTTTTAGATGAAACGAAATTTGGTGGTCTCAGAAATGTATTTAAGAGAGTCTTGAATTTCGTCCAATCTCTCCCCTTGATACCTCTCAAAATTGCAACTGTAACAACACTTTAAGTAGGGAATAAGGATTACAGATGCAAATCTTTGCTTCTTGAGAAAGAAAAAAACCCTCAGTTTCTGGGTAATATCACAATCTGGATGCTGAAGATCTTCTACAGTTTTAGTACACAACGACAAAATCCTGTTCCTTCCACTGGTGGAGGAATCTTAGAAGGGTTAACTCAGGTTGTGGTTTAATAGCGTATACGTGCCTAGTTTCCAAGTTTGGCTAGTGCTGTACTGAAGTGAAAATGCAACAAAATTATCACTTACAAATTCTGACCTAGATGAAACCAAGAAAATTAAATCTTTTGAGGAAGAAGAAAAGTTAGCTGGGAGATTTCTAGGCCATGACATAATCATCTGTTCAGCATGAAGACTTTTTGAAGCACATCCCATCTGCACCTTTTGAGGCTTACCAATTAGAGGTGGCTTCGTCTCACTACTGCACGTCTCTGCAGAATGGCACAATAATGCTTCGGCGACAGGACTTTGCGCTGTCTGCACAATCCAGCTAACAGGCACAGCACGGGATGTCATTGCACTGTAATTCCAAATCTCTGAAGGCTCACATTTGTCACCTACCTTCACTTCAACACATTTTAGTCTGCTATTTAATTTCTTTAAAGCTAGGGTGATGGTGGTCTTATTTCTTGTGGTCACTTCTGGGGTTCACTGCTGGCTCCCCTACGAGCCCCTGTACATCTCAAAATCCAGTGCTGAGCGCATTGCCTCTGACAAGTGGCTAATATTTTAGAGCCGTGGGGAAATCACATTTGGGCTGATGTGTATTTCAAGTTTCAGTCCAGTCAAAAGCCAGCACTGCTGCCCTTTTCATTTAGTTATCTTACTGAAGTCTTATCTCTCCAGTCCCTTGCCATAGGCTACCAGCTTCCTGCCGAGCCAGAAACAAAGCTCCGTCTTAAATAAAGCGGGGGAAAAAAAAGGGGGAAAAAAATCACAAAAGAGAGAAAGTTGGTCACAGTTACTGCTACGGAGCCCTGCGGGTTCTGTCGCCACGACCAAAGCAAAGGCACGCCGCTGCCTCTGTGCCTAGTGTCACCGGCCAGCAAAGCCACCAGCAGCACAGCAAGGCACCGCCTGCTCTCGAGTACTGCTCCGCGTCACCCCTGCTACCTGGCTTTAGGCATGCTCCTTTCTTCCCTGCGCCACGAGCTCAGACAAAGCCATCGGAGCACCTTCCGAAAGCAGAACCGGTCAGGGATGACGCAGGAGGCTGAATTAACATCGCTGCTCCTGTCCTCAGTGTCCGCTGCCGAGAGCTTGTGGATTTTGCCCGCGCAACGGGGGCTGCCAACAGCGAGCTGGCTCCCGCTAACATTCCCTTTGGGTCAAAGCCAGGGAAAAGGTAACACGACGTCCACCTTTCCGTGCTCCTCACCCCGGCAGCAAATTGGGCCCTGTCTTCCCAAAACATGACACGTACGCAATTGGGCCAAACACACGTTTCTCTCAACAGTGCGAAACCGTTGAGTAGAAATTTCAGAAATAATTTACGTTACATGAACAAAGCTTCAACGATACAAGCCAGGACTAAACTGGCTTTAGAGTAACTGCTTCTACGAAGCTTACAGTTCTTGCCTAAGTTGAAGGCATCTCAGAGAAGAGTCTTTGGATCTGACCCTAAGGGCCTCCTAATAGCTGATGTGTGCCATTTGGCATTTTTTTCCCTCAATTGCTTTTTGGGTATTTTGTTAGGACAAGCTCCAGCCTCACAAATGTATGCACTTAGATAGCAACAGCCATGTTAAATGCTTTTCTTTTCAGAAAGGATTGACAAAACAGTTACTGTAAAAGGCAGAGAAGGCAAGGATCTCTCTGGTAAGGATGCCCAATGCGTCACACAGGACATTTTAGTTTTCAGTTGCTCTTAACTTGACGTTTTTAAGATGAAACTCTCCATATTTACTGTGTTGCAGAGCAGCAGGTATGTGTGTGCACACGTATGTTGAGCAGCGTGACACTTAATTTCAGTGTAAATGACAAGAACGGATTCAAGGAAGCACAACTAATATAAACGTACTCCCCTGCAAATGCTCTGTTGCAAAGTTCAATCATTTCTATGCTTTTGAGCAAGGACTTGGTCCTGGAGCCATGCAAGCATCTGTTGTCATCCCAGTAAAAATCCCTCCAATTTAATGGACCCTAACCCCTGAAAGCCAAGAACCACCTGAGCTTAATAGAGCTTTTTTGCTCACCTACCCTGGCCTTGCCCTGTCTCAGGGCAGTACTACACCATACCCCAAAGTCACGTATTTCATGTCAAATTGCTAAAATATGCACCATAAATAAGACCTCACCATTAACACTGTTTCAAACTCCAATCCATACAGCAAATTCCAAGCTTGGCAAGATACCAGTAATTTTTTTTTTTAATACATATTAGGGAGAAAATGTATTCCATCAGAGTCCACCCGTTACCTATTTCGAAACTATTCACTGGCGATCGGTAGATCACTCAGAGTTAGCAATATCAGAATGCTCGTTCAAGTTATGCCTAATGTGCTCTAACCGCAGGCTGCCACTGAAAGGGCTGATGTGGCTCCATCTGCCCTCTCACCCCAGGCCATGAATTCTTACTGCTGCCCTTATATTGATAGAGCGTTCATGCAAGCCTCGGGGTGGAAGGCACCAGTTTATTGAACCAAAGGAAAACTAATGCACCAAAAATACCAATTTTGATTGCCACTAATCACCCCAGGCTTCCAGATCTTGTCAAGACCTTAGAGAAAACTCACTTACCCTGCTTTCTTTGCACTTCTGCAGAAGAGCTAGCTGGCATCATGGTCTGGACTAAGATCCAGCATTTGCTTACGAGCGCTCCCGGTACAAGTCTGCAGTGGTTTCTGGCTGCAGGTAGATGGAAGGGAGGCTATGGAGAAACTGTCCCGACCTCCTGGGTGAGATGTAGGTTCCTGCTGCAGTGCACGGAGCAGGCGGCAGGACAAAAGCGCAACTGATACATCATTGCGCATCCCCACCAATGTATTTATCAACTGCAGGTCTCCAGGGAGTTTTCTGCTTTTGTGGAAGTCTAAAGGGCTTTGCTGCAGGAGACATCGCGTTGCCCTGACTGCCGCTGCTCCTTACAGTCACCAAGGGATGCAAAACGTCACCGTCACACTGGCACTTCTGTCCATCTTTTGTTACGGCAGATTTTTCTGTGGTGTGCTACTGCATTTCTACTTTCTTTCTAAAAGCTTAGATTGGTATCAAATAATTTTCTAAGGAACGATTAATCCACAGTGGCTGGCCTCTGACTCATTTTAAGAGGCACTGGCCTTTGGCCATTAACTTTGATGGTGGCCATATTTCCCCTCAAATTTTAAATGCAATATCCAATTGTTGTCATTTGAAATTCATGTTATTGTTCTAATTAGCTCTTCCCATTCCTCTGTTGTAAGAGCAGAGCTGAACATCGGCTCGTGCCGTTTTTAATAAACACAGCAATGGTTCTCTCTGTTGCTAACTTCTACATTGCTTTTCTTCCTTGTTATTTTATGGCTGAGCAGATAAAACCCCACACTTGGGAATCTCAGGAGCTCTCTGCCGCAGTCAGTTATTTGGGAGAGAAATGATTCAATGATAGAAATAAGTAATCCATATCTAAACTCAAAATGTACTTTGAAACTAAGATCCTACACGGTTTTGAGACCTTTAGAACAGGCACTTGGCCAACAAGCTGGTTCTTATTCTAGCAAACAGACTTGCATTTTCAGATAGCTATTTATGACTTATGAATACAGTTTTTCCAATATATGTCTCAATTGCTCCACTCATCACTTTTCACACAATGGAAAGAAATCCTCCTTTCTCAAGTCCTGAACTCAAATTCTAGCTCTCCTCATAAATTTTTAAGGTTTGTTTTTTTTTTCTTTTTTTGGTATCCAGAGGCAGGATGGGCTCAAAGAGAAAGCCCCGACATTAAGTTTAACACATTCCAGGAGTTTTTTATTTCTTTCCTTTAAAACTTCAGGGTATATTCTGAGTGGGTTTCTAATTTTTTCCATCAATGCTAGAAACTAACTTCAAAAACAAGAGTGAGCTTTCCACAATTCCTGGAGATGAAGCATTATGGGGAAAAAGAAAAAAAAGCCCACATCAAATGCAACAGGACTCGTACAAAATCGGCAAAGCCGCTAAAATGACATGGATTATCGTGTTCTTCCTCCTCTGTTGCATGAAACAAAAGCTACTTGTCTTCTCTTTCAAGGCCCCTTGCAGTCCCTCCCTTCTTTTTATCTTTAGGTCAGTATCCAAAGTTTGACTGCTGCCTCCGGCCCACCACACCAATCTTCATCACCTGGTCCTTAAATTTTCAAGCAAACCACTTTGTGGCATCTCCTTCGAGGTGCCTCTTTCCTTGCAAGCAGCAGCTCCCAGGAAACCCAAGTAGAACTGCTTCACTCCTCTGGCCAACTCCTCTCCTCGATGAGATAGCCATGCAAAAAACTTCACCCCAGTTTGCCTCTGGGGATGCCGAGATGAATACCTGAGCAATAAGAAGCAACAGTCTCTTCGTACACCCATATTTATCCAATTGTTTTACTCCTACGCTGCCAGTGAGTCCGGACAGGGACTCGCTTTGTACAGAGGCTGCCTCAGCAGAGGTAGTCATGAACTGCAATCAAGGCTCCCAAATGCCTTGTCAATGCAAGGAAATCTATTACTGTACTAACAAGACAACATAGGACAGTCTATACTCTGAAGAACTGTGGCAGATACAGCTCTGCCCTGTTTGCAGAGCTTCAGAAGGAAGGTCTATGCTGTGGACACGACTGCAGTCTCCTGGGCAGCACAGAATTCAGAAGAATTATGGTCCAAAACATTTTTTATGGATGTTGGGGTAAAATGTTGCTGTTTGGGAAGCCACTTTTTTTCACTGTGGAAGTTATCACCTCTTTATCAATGCAACATTAAAATGAGCGGGTCACAACGGTTCATTTGCATTCAAAATTTCGTTTGTATTAGCTGCAGTGAAAATGCCCATTTTAAAACCTGGACTTGAGGAAGGACAGTTGAGCAGGTATCAAAACAGGGCTGAAATACATTCCTCTCTGCTGTCAGCTTCAAAAATATTTTTCAAGGGAAGAACAACATACGGATGTACGAATAACCTCACACAGGAAAGACTTCAGAAGGCAAAATGCAGTCCTAGAGATAAGGACAAAAGCAAGGAGGAATTTTGGGGCTCTTTCCTCCACAAACTCCAGAGAGCATCACCGATAACCTGGGCAAACTATCCGGCAGGTAGCAGAAGCCACTGGCACGCAGAACGAGGACGACGGAGTATAAAACCATCTAGTTAGTAAAAATGGAAACCTCTGGCGAACGCTGGCCAGGTGAGCCTGCCGTACGGCTCCGTAACGTATCCCGTCACGGCCTACAAGCAGCACGTGTGCAGCCCACGTGAGCTACGAATGCAGAGGCAATAGGTGTGCCACGTCCGTATACCTGTATACAATCAATACTAAGAGAATTTATTAAACGTAGTATTTATGATATTTGGATCAAAAAGAAAAAAACAACCCACTATTATGACCTTTTCACCCCCGCTTTTTAACAACTGCTCTAACGCGCTGCAGAAGGAGACTATAATATTTCCTTTGCAGGCTTCCCTTTTGCAGGCAATGAAGAGAACGATGATGGTATTTAATAATTGCAAACCAAGTGTCTGTTTACAAGGTGTTTGACTTTTTTTTTTTTTTTTTTTAAATCAAAGACAGATTTGCACATAAGAAACATGCAATTGAACCAGGGAGCATTTTATCTAAATCGCTCATTAACCTGGACAACCAGGGTTGAGGCTTTTTTTTTTTTTTGCTTTGTTTTTATTTTTAATCATTCAGGCATCATCCTCGCTGGTGTACAGGCACCAGTGTTTTACTGGATCGGATCCTGGATTTCAAGGTCTACCAAGCAGCTATGAGGACAATGAAATATGTTGTACTACTAACCTTCCTCTTCCGAGTATTTCATTTTTAGCTTCTGAGGCCTCCAAACGGTGAAATACGAACAGCCACCACCCAAGCTGATATTTCATTTGGCTCAGTTAGTTATTCTTATTATACGCATTTCCTGGAAGCTACGGGTAAGTGACAAATTTTATTTTTTCGTAAATTTAATTTTAAAACAATTACAATTACTCTAATCCAAAAGCACGCAATCTAACATGTCGGAATGGGGTTCATTTCTGCAGCAATACGGGGAAAGGTTTTAGTTTACCGGCAGTAATGAATCAGGCTTTTTATTTATGTGCGGGAGTGCGTTTGAAAACGCAGCCCTGTTGTACCAATAATTTATACGTTTTCCTCATTATCGCCGTGAAATATTTGCTGCCCAAAACAGAGCTAATATAACTCCAGCTTCGTGGGAGATGGGCTACGTAGTGCGGTTCAGCCATGAGAAAGACCACAAGTGAGTTATGGCTCTCAGGGTTCGTTGGTTTTTTTGTTTTTTTTTTTTTTTAAACTCCCCCTCCTCCTTTTTCCCAAAGTTTCCCCATTAATAGGACTTGCCGCAATACCTTAAGTAAAACCTTAAGTCCCCCAGCAGCTGTTTGGGCTGCAGCGGCACAGCTGTCTAAACTTTATTGGCAGTAAATGTCATCCTTGCACACAAACCGCGTGCCGGGAAAACCCAAAGGCGCATCTCCGTCCGTTAGTGCTATCACATATGATCACGGTCCCCGACGAGATGTGAAAACTGGAATGGAAAACGTCAACAAACTCTGGCCGCGGTGAGGACTGGGGCATGCCCGCTGACAAGCGTGCCACAATGACAGAAATTTCCTTTGAGTTGCAATTAGTGGCACTGTCATTTTCGGGCGCTCCTGCCAATTAATTAAGCCTGTCAAACGGAAAAAAACAGCGGCGTTCACATGATAATTCATATCGGGAGAGACTAGCCTCGCAAAGCTGCCGCTGCAGCCAACAGAATTCCCCTCCGAGCGCTTAAAATAAATAAATAAGTAAATAAATAATATATAAAGAAGTAGAAAGGGGGATGGGGGGGGGGGACGGGGGGAGAAGAAAGTTAAACTGTCCTTGTTATAATTGTTAACTCTGATCGCTCAAGTAGAAGCCGGGCTGATTAAAACTCCAAACGAGCCCTTAGCTCGCTTAAATCTCCGAGTCCGGAATGATAGAATCAGAGGAGTTTATTCATACCATTAAGCCCCAGAGAACTTAATTGAAAGAAGAGCATAGCCTGGACCTTGACAAGCGGGAGGTCACAGTAATTGCTGCCGGACATATTTAACATTAAGATAATCAGGCCATTAATTACCCTTTGGATCATTAAATCAGCCAGTTGCAAAATGAAATTTCTGCCTCTATTACTCACTTGAGAGACCACAGGGGTGGCTTTTAATTTATCAGCGAGCTTGAGATACAAAAGGACCAGGCTTGGGGAGGAAGGAAAGGGGGAGAAGCACAAGGCGGGGGGGGGGGATTGGAAGAGGGGGGGGCTGCTTCAGTACGGGCAGGAATATCAATCCGCCATGCTTGGTGATCGTGGCAAATTAACTAGGTAAGATAACCTCCGCTTCCAAAGGCAGAAGCTGGGGGTATGTAAATAGATGAGGGCAGACAGGGAGATCAGAGCCTGCACACCACTTAGCAGGATAATAAAGGAAATCATCCTTGATTATCAGTGCTAATTTGGACACTGCCGGTAGCTTGTTATGCGTGTTCTGAGTAGCATTTAATTAATTCAATTGCTTGTTAATGAGGGAAGTGACATGTGGGGAGCAGATGCCACCCAACTGCAGATGGGTTCTGGTCAGCCCTTCACAATCAAAATCTTTTATTTTTTTATTTTTATTTTTAAAAAAACACCCTTCCCCCATCCCTAAAACGGGGAAGGTGTCAAGTGCAGAGGAGCATTCAAAAGGGACAAAACACTGACCTCGTCAGGCCAAGAACTGTTAAGAAAGCAGACCTGACAATTGTGGATAGAGAGGTACTAATGCTCCCCGAGGCCGTGTCTGTAATGGTGCGTCCTCATGCCAGAAATCGGAGCCCAACACGATGACTACAACAGCAAGCCGATGACCAAAACGAAGGAGAAATAAAAGGGAGCCAAGATGCAATATCTTTACAAGGTTCTGGATGAGACACAGGGAGCTCCCTACCCGCGTTGCCTGCCCTTGCCCTCTTTTTTTTTTTTTTTTTTAAATCAATAATCCCTGCGAGTACAAATCGGACCGAATAATCGTTTTTACGAAAAAAGAAGGGGCGATTTAATTTCTGCATAGAAGTCACTCACTAGTTATCCTCTGGAAGCCAGTATACTCTCAGCACAGCGGATGGCAGCCTTGAAATGGCCAGCCAGCCTTTAGCGCAGAATTGTAAAAGTCTGCTAAATATAGTCGAGCTGCATAATGTTTTTTCTGACACCATTAAACTCAGTTCATTAGTGAGCGAGGGATCAAACTGGATCTCGCATCTTAAGGTGAAAGTCAATTCCCGGCACTGCCAGCTCCCAACTCAAGACTTCTCAGACAGAATTAAGAACCCTTCTGGTTTCTTATGACCTTTGCTAGCCAGAATAAACACGGGAACCGTTATGTTTGCTATGCAAACGGACTACCTGAGCAAAAGTGCATTTACTAAGAAGTTGCACCATATATCCAGAGCATCTGCTTTAAAATGGAAAGTTCTAGCACGGAAGGACTATGCCTATATTAGTATTTTAATACTAAGAACTTTTCCACCTAGGATCAGCTTTTCTGAAGTCCAGACTGCAGCAAAGGCTCTGCACTTTCAAGCACATTCGCTTTTGCTAAATTTGCTACACCAGCCAAAATATAAAAATCACACCGTGGAGTTCAGCACGCCTAAACCCAAGCTCAGAAACACGATGTACTTCCCGCAGGGTAAACCAAAATCTCCAACCTGCATTTAAAGAACTGCTGCTTGCGCCTGTCTCAGCAGAGCTTAAAACTACAGCTGGCGCAAAGGGCAGCAAGCAGCCGAGCTTTCACTAACCACTCATTCCTCACTTTTGGAACACATTTTTGAAGGAGTTGGGTTTTTTTTTTTTTCATGAATATTCTCAAAAAGATGTGGAAACTGTGGAGCCCTTCAACTTTTAGGCTTGCACGCAGCTAAGGCAAATATTCTGCATCACTTCAGTGAAAGAACGAAAAACATTGCTGCAAAAGCGGTCCTGGATTAAAAAAAGAAAAAAAAAAAGCACGAAAAAAGCACGAAAAGCACGTGTGTTCAAAAAAAAGCTAAATACTTGGCCGGAAATCTACAGCTGTAACTATATTCTATAAATACCTACTGGTGTGAAAAGCCCAGGCGAAACGTGGCCCAGGTTGCCCGAGCGCTGGCCGCCAGACTCGACAGTTCAGCGCATCTCTAACATTCCTTTATTGAGCAAATTCTGCCCCGGTGCCGCTCTTCAGACCACTCTGGTATCGCACCGCTCAAAATCAATGTTTTAAGAGTGTGCTTAAATAGTATCGATAGCAATTAGAGGGTAAAAATCCTGATTTCAACCCCAGACCCAGTTAACTGTGGCAACATTGATTTACTCTAATTTGACTTCTCACTCCAAATTAAAGCCATATTACTGAAGGAGGGACTGAGGGCAAACTCCCCCTTTTGTCCCCCCACCCCGCACAAGACAATAAGTTTAATATTGAATATACTTAGAGGGCAAAAAAGAAAAAAAATAGGCGGCAGTTGTTGGCAAGATCCATACCAAAAGATCTTTTTTTTTCTCTTTTTTTTTTTTTTTCTTCCTGCAAGTAATTAAAAGATGCTTTTCTTGACTAATGATGCCCCTGTTTAGAAATGGGAAGTCGATACTCCTTCACCAGCAGTCAGCTTCAATTTGTCACAAAGCTGGAGAAGTTTGAGCGGCGGTTCTCAGGGCTGTGGATAATTGCTGGAACCAATTACCAGCCCTCTAAAGCTGACCTAATCAGGGGCCCACGGACAACAAGCAGAGGCCAGCTGTTGCCCTCTCCCTTCTCCGTGCCCATACTCTAGCCCACTTGGGCTTTTGTCTGCCGCCACGCCAACTTTTCACGCTCGCCAGGAGCTCGTGCTTGTCCCCCTTGCCGTGCCGTCACCACGCCAGCGATTCAAACTCTCCCTTTCTGCTGCTTCCTTCTGGGATCGCGTTGCACCTGTGCTCCCAGAATACCCGCCGGCTTCCAGTTCAATCCTCTTCGCGACCCGCGGTGTTGCTTTTGCTCCAGAGGCACCAAACGACCTGGAGCCCTGCTTACCTTACAAACTGCCTCTCAGCCTCCACGAGATCCCACGCACGCACGTTCATGTGAGAGGACATGCCTGGGCGACGCCCTTGACGGAAGTAGCAGGAGCAAAGCCCTTTGCTTCAAGAAGCCTCAGGCTTTGAGTTCATGCACTCCAACCTGGCAGTCTTTTTGACCTTCAAAATACGTTGTCAGGGTTATCTTTCCCCATGACTTTCTCAGAGAAAGAGTTTTAAGTGAACTGAGGGGACCGGGAAAGGACTGCAGTTCCGGCATGCCGGATATATTTTAATTTTGACATTGGTTTAACTTATTTTTGAATGTACGAATTTAAAAACGCAAGCTGGACTCAGAGCCTGGCTTAGGTCCATTTTTATAAATACCAGCGACATTTTCCTGAGTAACACTCCTTAACTACGCCATAGCCTACATTTAGCCATTTGGCAAGCCCTCCTGCAAAAAGTCTCTCAGAGTCTCTCCACCCATCCCTTGGCTGCACAGAAATGCATGGGATTCCACTGCAGGGACTCAAGGCCAATTTTTCCCAAGCTGAAGGCACTGCTTTTGAAGCCAGGTTCCTGTTAGTCCAGCATGTGTTCCTTGAGCTTCCTAGCCCCAGGAACTCGATATTTGTAGAGCAGTCAGCACTACTTGGCCCCTGAAAGCCTGTGGGCTTCATGATGGCTTCAGCTCTAGTAGAAAGATGCAACATGACATGGTGAAGCCCTCATATGGCTCATTCCCTCTACAAGGTTCTATTAACAGAGAGCCCATCATTTTGCTGACAACGGATGATGGTTATTTTGGGGGTGTGGGGGGATGGAGAGAGATAGCTTAAGAGACACGCGGAGACTGTATTTGCCTAAGGTCTTTGATGCTCTGTTAAGACCTTTGAATCTGGTAGGGGAATGGTGAAGAAATCTTCGGTTCCTGTGTTTCCTATACCTTGTTTTTTAGGCATGGCTTGAAAGTTTGAGTGAGTATATGGAAAATTCTGGAAAGGTGGTTTAAGGAGTACACACAGTGCAGCTGAAGAGCTGGGGAATACTGTGAGA
The DNA here is from genome assembly GCF_040807025.1 of Struthio camelus. Classification (NCBI taxonomy): domain Eukaryota; kingdom Metazoa; phylum Chordata; class Aves; order Struthioniformes; family Struthionidae; genus Struthio; species Struthio camelus. The sequence goes on along the minus strand of NC_090947.1, from coordinate 3,865,983 downwards.
GACAGATGTAATAAGCGGGGCTGTAGAAGGGAATGGAGATATCAACGATTAAGTTAACTGAGCTAATGAAGAACAATTGAGGTTAGCTCTCAAACACTAGCTGGTCCCAGGGCTTGCCAGCATGGGCAGGGACACTCCCCTTTTGGGGCGCACCGACTCACCAAGTGTCCGCTCTCTTCCCCAGCAGAAGGGGCCTTGCTGAACGCTTCAGCCTTCCAGCTGGTCTCCATCTCTCCTAGCGCTCCCTCAAACCCTCTTCCATTGCATCGCCAAGTTTCAGCTCCCCATGCATGTTTCTACTTGCTTACTTTCTTGCCTCTTCCTCAGTCTCCCCCTCTTTTTCTTAAACCTCTCCTTCAAGTCTGTTACACCTGCTCCTGATTGCATTCCTCATGCACAACTCGAAACAGCACGAAAATTGAACGCGCAACTCGTTCCATCTATTGAGCTCAAACTTATTTTCCTGCCACAGCTTGGATAGAAAGATAATGATGCTAGCAGAGACCAAAGTAAAGTACAACTGGAGGCACTGTCTTTGAAAAAGCAGAGCTTTCAGATATTTATGTGAAAAAAATATCACTTGGGCTACTGCTCCCAATTGCAGAAAAAAATGGAGTAGGAAAGCAAGATGAAAATCGCTTTGTGAGAAATTTTTCCTGTAATCTTAATTATATTTTTTTCTATTTGCTCTTCCATCCCGTAAGTGTACACCTGGACACGCAGCTTGAAATGAATATTTAAAAAATGCACTTTTATAGCTTATATCCAAAAATGTTATACTTCAGGAAAAAAGTGCAATTATGTCACTGACAAACATGAACGGGGAAAACTACGCAGCCAAGTGTAAACATGGTGATGTAGAGAAACAAAGAATTAAACTAAGCTCTGAGCATGGAATACAAAGAGAAAAAGTTTTCCATAAGCAAACTCTACTTCCAAACATGAAGAACATAATTATTTACTTCAAATGGGTGGCCCTCTTTTCATTAATCACTCCTATTTTAGGTTTACCATGATAATGTTTAAATTATTACATAAATTCTAATATATAAAAAAACCTACTTGAGTGCATACCTTTTTCTTTTAAATATTTAGAACGGATACATCGTTCTAGCTCACATCAGTAGTAAGGAGCAACACAGGTGCAACAATATAAGATCTCTGGGTTAAATATACAGTAAAATTGATGACTGAAAGGCAACAATAATTAAATTTCAATCTAACTGATGAAATCATTACGTTAGCTGTATAACGGTACACATGTATACAGTAGATATAGCTTATATATGCACAAAATCTCTATGTAGGTCTGCCTGAACATATTTATATGCATAGCCATTCATCTAAGTAGCCTGATTAATGTACTGGCTTCATTCTCGAAGATGAACCAAAGGTGGCACCACAAATTCATTTTTCAGGGCTAACGAAATAATGCAATAAGAAACAGTTGATGTTATTACAGACCACAGTGCAAACCTACTCCTCTTCTGCAGGAGGTGGCCCAGGTATACCCTCCCTAGTTATATTTTCACTTGACAAAGTATTGGAAAAAGTCGGATCCAGAGATGAAGTACACGTGTTCATGCAATAATAATACAGTCTCCGTGGTTCGATTTCTCTTATGTATGGAGGAGGCAAACACTTGAGAGCTGAACCTCCAGCCTAATGTCGCCTACCTGAAGATGGAACGGCGCTCAGGCGCAGGCTAGCCCCCTGGAGCTCGCCCTAAGATCATTATAGCACACTTCTGAAGCCAACTTAAAAGATTGGCCCAGCTGGGCAAGGCAGTCCACAAGGTCTTCCTCATATCTGAACCCCCTTCTGCTGAAACAGAGACTGCTAGAGGTCATACCATTTCCCCTGAGCCACTGTGTTAGTTATAACTATTAGTATTTACTTTTAAAAATCCACTGTCATCGGGAAAGTATTTCTGAAGCATCTTCCTCCTTCAATGCTGATCAGAAAAATTAAGCATATAAACCCCCTAAACCCCTTAGCTTTGGGTAACATATCACAGAAAGAAGATTTTCACAGTGCTTAGCTATGACTAGGAGGTAAAAATACTGTTCTCCTCATAGGAAACGCACTCCCCCATCAACTCATGCCTTGCCATATATCACATAAAGCAAGTAAGCAAGCCTGTACCGAGCAGGACTTTCAAGACAGCCGCGATGAGAACACAGAGGCCTGACGGTCAGGTACGAATTACACAGCAGCGGCCAGGGTGCATTAAAACTCCTGACGGCAGATTATTAATCACAAACTGGTTGCCCAAGAGCCAGGGACTTAGTGGCTTAACGAAACAAAGAGCCGTATTACGGTATAATTTAGATTGCGGACTAGCCAGGCGGGAGGTTTCAACCTCCCGCTGGTCTGCGGGTCAAGCGACTGAACAAAAAAATCCCGGAGCTGCTGAGGAAACCTTCCTAAACAGAGGAAAAATATCAGTGTCACTTCTGACACATACCTTCTTTGACACACGTTCCTCCTGGGTGCGCAGCAAGGAGATATATACACCTCATGATTTTTTTTTTTTAAGAGGTCCTTGAAGGTAGAATTGTAAAAGCCTGCCTTGTAAAACGCTCTTACGTCCTACCAGCTCTGATGGAAACGCCAAAGCGATGTGCTCAGTGTGGCCCAACGACCGCCCAGTGTCACGGCCTGACAGAGCGAGGCGCCTACCTTGTGGAGTCTGATGAAGGTTTCATATGGCCTTGGCTGCTCTCCTCCCAGACGCTGTTTGCCAGCTCATTCCCAATTGATGACATGACCTTGATGAGCTCTATAGGCCAATCGTCCAGGTCCAGGGAGCGGACCCGGGAGAGGTGCGTGCCGAGGTTTCGGTGTATACCTGAGCATTCGATACACATGAGAGCGCCCAGATTCAAGCTGGCCCAGTCAGGATCTGCGGGAAAAGGGACACAAGAAATTAGTACAACGACACACCAAACAACACAGTCTAGTTATTACCGATAATTGTTTTGCCTCCAAAAACAACGGGAGAAAAATTCTGGTGTTTGGCTCACAGCTGGGAGGTCTGACAGCGGGGGCGATTGTGCCCTCCTAGGACATGACCTTTTTGAGAAACCCTAAAGGATTAAAAAAGAAATTATGGGGAAGGGGGAGGTCTCAAAAGGTGGCATGCCTCACTCCATCCACAGTCAAAAGGAAAATGTGTTAAGAAAGAAGAGAAGAAACAAAGAAAATATAAACTGAGTAGCAGGTAGCTTACGATGAAGTAGTAGAAAAAGCCCCTCCTTGGGTATCTAGAGCCACTCGTAGCCAATTACAAGAGAAAAAGGAAAAAAAAGAGCGACTAGATACAATGTCTCTGTTGCTAACTATATCAACTCCCTTAATAACCATCTATATCATCACCTACATATGGCTTTTACATCTAACACACTATGGGGTATGTTTTCATCTCTAAGATCAGGGAGATAAGTACTAAGATGAAAATGTGATACTTTGAACAGTCCTAGTTTTAGTGTACTAGCCAGAAGGATTCCACAGGCAAAAAAAAACTAAAAAAAAAAAAAAAACACCTCGCAAACGATAAGGCTGTGACAAATCTGACAAAAGCCGGGAAATTCAAAGTCATTTTCCAAGATGGTTCACTTTTTGTCACTGTCCTGTGTTATTTAAATCTAGATCTGTCTGAATCTTCCTCTTGAACAAACATTCATTTTAACAAATGAAATGAAAGACGTTTCATGGGAGGAATTTTCGGTGGCTTTTTGTCCCCTGCCGCCAGATCTTTTCTCTTCTCTTTACCCCAGGCTTCCCAAAGAACTAGTGGGCTATCACAAATACCAAGCAGGAAAATTGCGATTAATTGAAAGGGCAGGCAATTTTTATTCAAATCTATATAAAATTTAGAACTCAGAAAATGAATGTCCAACGTCCTCTTCCATTTGGGGGAATTCCACCAAAAGACTCATTTCTACTTTGTGTAACCCAAAACTTAGAAGCTTTTTTTGGCATCCAAAACACATGGAAAACAGAATATTTCCTAGCTCTGTGCCAAAATAAATCACATTTGGATTAAAGGAGAGCAGACACTTTTAATGGCAAAGTCCATTATTTCATGAAGAAGGGTGATAGAAAAGTTTCACTCAGTCCTAACAAATCTAAAAAAAATCTCCAAAAACAAACAAAAAACCCACAGAAACCAACCAAAAAAAAAAAAAAAGCCAACAACAAAAAAACCCACCCCCCCTTATTTCACTCAGGCAGAAAAACAGATCTTTTGTTAAAAAAAGTTTTTGTCCATACCAGGTCTTATACTAGGAAAATACAGTAGAGGTTTCAGATCTCCGAAACTATAGAAGACAAAACACCTGTTATGATTTGCAAGCCCTTTTAAGAAAAACTCTTTTCTTGCATATTCCTTCAGGTCACCTCTCCGAGGCACTTTGGATGTGTTCTCAGTGGGGAACTCAAGTAATATATTTGAAACACACTAAACCCCAAACCCTAAATCGTAAAATGCAACAAGAAACAGTTGACTTTAACGCACTTGATTGTGAAAGCTTAAATAGAGCAAATATTCATTTAAAATTTACAAACTGTGACTTGGAAAGAAATCTCTGCCACTGACCGGGGGGTTATCTTCACAAAAATAAAAAGCGCAATGAATTCAAAGAAGCACTAATTCGGAATGAAGCAGGAGAAAAACGGATTAATATTTCTAGAAATAGCCTCACAGAATTGATACTAAGGACCTAACACTTTCCCTGCCCCTCAATACCTCTGGGTACTTGAAGTACATTTAGTATATCTTTTAATGAATAAATTTCTAAAATATTCATCTACTGCCAATTGGCAGTGCTGGTAACATTGAGGTAGTCCAAACTGATATAACCAAAAAGTTGCATGAAATTTTGTCAGGATAATACTTTAAATTTCAATTATCTGCAAACACACAGCTGAGTTTAAAAATGGCAAACTGAGGAAGGCAAGTGTTGAATTCATGAGACATACTCAGTGGAAAACCAGTCTTGGTGACCACTAGCTGACACAGAGCATGACAGCGCTCCACTGCGCAGCTTGGACAAGTGGCACGTTCTCTGGATTTTGGGAAAAAAACTGGTACGACTCCACTGCTGACATCTGCTTCAGCGGGTGCACATGAACAACTGTCCCCAAAATGACATAAGGTAGATGACAGAAGGCATTACTGACCAACAGTTAAGGTAATCGATTGTAAACTACACAGAGATCCCCCTCTTCTGAAATTCAGTCTATCTGCATCTTCCGTTCACCCTATGTAGCTGAGCACTTAAAAAAAAAAAAAAATTCTATGCTTGAAAATTGTTACATCTTTGATTTATGCTGAAAAGAAACACTCGTGGTCAAGCAGCCATAATTGATCTAGCTGTCTTTTTTACAAGACAAAGATCAAAAATCATTTTGGAACAGTCTTCACCTTTCCTGCTGATGCTAACAGTAATTCTGGACGGGAATTAGGGTGCTTATAACCACATGCACTGACAGAGTCAGGCTTTTCCCTGCTATGCATACCTTTAGATTAGATGGCAAAGAAGGAAAAAAAAAATCAACACCGCTATAGGCACTATAAAGGCTAATTTCCCTCTTTGTTTTGCTTACAGCTTGTAAAACAGCAAATATGAGTTTTTTTGCCTCACTGAATATTCTCAGTTTACAATCTTCAACTGTCTGCATTTTTCAAGGTGTTCAGCTGTCTCTTTCTCTGCAAACCTCCCCCGACTTTGACTTGAGCCTTAACCAGATTGATCATTTGAAGAAAAAAGCTCTTGGAAGCAAAGCTTTTAGGAGAATAACCTCTCTGCACCATCTCCTTTACCCCTTTGGACAGGGGGTGGTTGATGAAGGACTTTGCCATGCTGAATCCTTATGAGTTCAGCACGTGCAAGATCAGGCTGAGCAGACAAAATCTCTACAGGGAGGAACAGAAGAGCCAGGGAAAGAAGTGGTGTGGGTAAAGGCATCTTGCAAAGAGTCATGGCAAAAAAGGGAGTAGTTGGCATCTTTTCAATTCTTTCAGAGTTTTCTTCTATTCTACATATAAAATTGAATCTTCTGATGGGTCTGATAGGTTTACCAGAGCCAAAGAAATTATTACTTCAGTGTTTGGCTCTCTCAAATCTAAAATACACAACTGTAAGTTACTAGATATCCAAACTCTGTTCGACTGGAAAACTTCTGATGAGCCTCTCCTTTTATTTGCCCTCTCTGTTTTCTTCTACAGCAGAGAAGATCTGATATTCCAAGCCCTCCACTATCTTATCTTAAATGACTGAATCATATTTATCCTTTGACCTGTCCTTTAAGCATTAAAACTGAAAGAGCTAGAATCCTTTGGAGGCAGAAATTTAGCTCAGTTTGCCAAACTAATCTGACAGTTTTAAGTGACTTCTCCCGACAGAAGCCAGAATGGAGAGTCTCACTGCTTTCATGGCCTCTAGGAAAAGGTGCCATTAGTTTCCTTCTGGAATGTGTGTGTGTGTGTGGGGGGGGGGGGGCAACTAAACCACTTGGGCAAAAACTTCAGTACCTGAAGATGACCTTGGCTCAGTGTCTCATATCTACTGACCTGCGATGGGAATACTATAAAAGGACATTGAAAAAATTTAAGTCTGAGCCTGCTAAAGGGCCAGAAGGCTCATAGCACACAAATGCTATTCAATTAACATACAACAAAGAAGTAGTTCCCAAGTGAAACAAAGTGCTATAATGAAGTGCTAAAAAGGCAAGGAGTTCTAGAAAGAGGAAGAATGAGACTTCTGAAGGGGAAGATTGATGGCTCCTGAATAGAGCTGAGGGACAGCAACATCTCATGTTCCTTTGCTCCCAAACATCTGGCTTTGTGAAGATGCAAACTATGCAAGCTTTCCACAAGAGCACTGCTGTTTGTGATGCAAAATGCTCCGGGGTAAGGACTTGTCCAAGCAGGAGAGAAAGGGAAAGAAGGAAACAAAGCAAAGGCTGACAGAAAAGGCAGCAAACTGAGGTTCACATGATGCACATGTTTACATTTTAAGATACATCAGTTCAGAAAGATCTCAAAATTCTCAAAGAAAAAACAGTGGCCTTAAAATTAGGAAGGCCAAATGGCAAGAAGAGTCAAAGAAGGTCTAAATCATCTCCAAGCATGCTAACAATTAAGGGAAGCTCTGACTGAGGTTCCAGAGTCACCAAAAAATCCCCAAAACTAAAACAACCCACAACAAAGTATTGAGTGCTGCCAAAAAGGGCAGTCCCATCCTACAACATGTTCTTGGCACTTCCCTTCTGCTGGTACAGTGCATGTGTGGCCAGCTCGGTCCAATATCCAGTCTGGATGAAGAATAACCTGGCTGAAAGGAGAGAGAAAAAAAAAAAAGTGCTGCTTTCCTGCACATTCACTTTCCTGACTGAACACCCAGTGTGGCTGCACAGGTGCCGGTGTAGGTACCAGACTGGGGAGAGGAACCCACACCTTGGTGGCAGCATTCACTCTGGCTAATTTAAATGGATCAGCGACCTATCCCCAGAGCAGAAAGGCCATGAGTGGGTGTGGGAAGTAGTCTGCAGTGAAGGGGCCACACTTTTCCACTCTGGTGACCAGTCAACAGTGTCTACGAAAACGCTACCCCTGGCAGTAAAGAGAGACTGGAACAGAAATCAGAAACGCTGCACAATGTTGGCTGCTCACAGGTGTGAGTACTTCAACTAAGCCAAATATATACCCAGGTCAGCTGAAGACCCCATCATTCTCTTAAACAGCACAGCATCTTTCATACCTTCTACTTGAACTATATCCAAGCTTGTAAACCTCAGTGACTACCACACCAGTAAAGAACATTAACAAATAGGAGCAGTCTTGGCCTGTAGATGTTAAAATACAGGCCACATTAACAAGTTTGCTGCTGGATTACTAGTCAAGAGAATATAAAGACCTTAATTTATTGATGCTGCTATTATTTTTCTCTGCTGGTAAGAAGTCCCTATGATATTTCTATTGCGGATCACCTCCAAGCAGGTCAATAAGCTGTTTTGACACGACATGAGTCCTGGTGCTCAAGGGTCAGGCAAGCCAAGGCTCATACCAGTGTGTGCTCAACTGCCGGCAACAGAGCAGCTACCTTTGGTTTTGATCCACCTGCTACAGACAGCCTATAAATATCTGATAGGTTTCAAAAGAAGCAATTGAAATCAATAAATCTGCATGGGAAGCACATTTTGGTGGTATGGATTAGAAAAAACTTTTTATTTTAAATGCTTGCTAATCCGTTCACCGCATTCCCTTCAAGTCTTCTGAGGTGGAGGCAGGGGATAGGTGGGTGACCAAATCAGCTTAATCGCTAACTATGCAGATAGTGAATTAATCATGCAAAAGCACTTGTATTTCTGTACGAATGTTCACTTTAAAGTTAACTGGGATGTTAAAATGGCTTAGATCAGCAGTCAAATTCCTAAACAGCGATTCTTTAATAAAAAGAAAATTAAAAAAAAAAAACACACGCACACACTGACCCAAAGAAAAATAAATGCATAATTTTCCATTTTAAGCACACACGAAATCACAAGAAAAGTTCTGACTTTCAAATATCAAAGAAATAAAGATGCTCAAGTTTTCATTCCTTCTGCTTCTACAACTAATTGCTTTATAGCAAGAGTGCTTCCTTTTCATGGCTTTGTTACAAACCCCTGGAACTAAAGAGCAACAGAATAATGACCTCAGCTGGGGTTAGTGAGGTGAACAGCAGCTCAAACTCCTGAACATTAAGTATATGTTTAAAAAAATAAAAAGGGGAAAGAAACACAAAGGGGGAAAAAAAAATCCCAAATCAGTTTTCAAGTATCCAGATATAATGAGCGATGACTTTGGGTTCCTTCTGACAAGAAAACACAAAATCAAGCGTTACCTCTCTGAGAATATTGCCAAGGCCCATGTGCCCTCTCCACCCCCAAATAGGAGGAAAATGGGAGTAACTGATGTCAAATAGCAAACTCATTTTCCCTTCTCTTCAAAGAAAAGTGAAGAAACGCTCACATTTAAAGCGGCCAGTGAAACAACATGGGGGAAAATAAAAAGTCTGAATTAACAGAAAATAAGCCTGATTAAGCACACTCAGTAATGAACAAGAAATGTGCAAACCACATACAGAATACAACACCAAAAAGACAAAGACCACGGTGGGCGTTCATGCAAGTCTTGGCCAAGGAGAAGGGGTCATCCTCAAAAAGCCAAGCTCTTGCATTAGCGGAGGCTGTACTTACTCTGTGCCTCGCAGTCCACGCAGTGAGAGTTGCCTCTGGTGTTTCTTATCGACTGAAGGGCCATGGCCTCGTTCTGACTTGTCAGTCGGGACTGTGTATATTGAAAGAAACACATATAAGAACCCAATGAAAAGGTCTAGACAACACAACCGTCGGCTGTATGAAAGGCAAAAAACAAAGCTCAGATCAAGGCTGAATGAATGTATTCAAGGAACCTGAAGATTTTGGTTGGCCTCTCAAGAAACAGTGCTCCTTTGGCATCTCCAAGAATGGCAATTTCAGGCTTGCCAGCCAGATACTCCTATCTCCTCCCACGTTTCTGACATCTCAAGATTTTTCCTAAAGCTCTCTTCATCCTGCACAGGAAAACCCAGCAGTTTGGAGACACTGGACTGGGCTCAAACAACTGGGGAGGCTGCGCAGAGGAAAGCCAAGCTTAAAAATGCATCTTGCTACTAAGGAAGGTAGTCACGGTGCAGGTTTATTTCTTGAGATAAATCAGATGCGAATACTATTTTATAAAATCAATTTCTTTTATTGATGTGTGTGCTTTCGCTAATGAAGACTAAGGGGTGGTTTGCAAAAGAAACTGAAAGCCTTTTATCATCAAAAGGTCAGACCGAATCAGACTGCTCCCATTTACATTCTCTCCATGAAGATCTGCCAATGACCTTTCCTTGGACCTGGAGAGACCGTCACTAGGTACAAGTAGTTACGCTCTACTCAACTAAACCACCTGGCAAGCTTTCGGAGAAGAAAATTGTTAGCTGTACTAAATTATGGACTCCTTACAATTAATTGGTTTAAGCAGGATGAGGACCAGGACTTAAGCACTGCAATGTGGAGATGCACACTCCCAATCAACAGGACACATAGTAACTGCTCTTATGCTATTCCCGTTAGTTCTTCTGCGTGCTTCCAGACGTCAGTAATATTCTTCAGAGGAAACTTCTCTGAGCGTTGTAGCAGGTTAAGTGTATAACCAAAAAAGCTCCTTGTACAAGTATAATCTTGTAAATGGAGTCTCCTTTTTAAAAGGATATTTAGCATATGCAAAGTCCAATCTTTTCTATAGCTACTGTGTAGTAAATATTACCAGGCACTCTTCATCCTCTGTATTAGTAATTTTTTGATAAAGTTTTAGGGTACAAATTTTCTCTGTCGCAGCACATTCTGATGTATATGTATAGTTCTTGGTTCTAACATATGCATATTAGAACATTTAATTCCATGAAAGTCAGGCACAAAAAAATAGGCAGTGATTCTTCCCCATTTCAGAACTATATATATATATATATTTTATATATATATATATATATATATGTATATATGTATATTTTTAAACAAAATGGGAAGTAAATTATATCATGATGATAAATACTGCTGTTTGAACTACTCTGGTAAAGATGTAATGGATGCAGGGATTCATTTCAAAAATTTCTACTTCTCCTTCTTAGCAATATAAAATGATTGAAGATATTTCTTAGGTGGATGGTGTTAAAGGACGTGCAGGTCTGAACAATTACTCCCCATTTCTCTCCCTCCCTTACTACTCGACGTTTTGCTCTCCAGTGGTAAAATGTCTGCAAATACAGAGTCTCCAGAATCAGTCATTTTCCTGCCCTTCCAGAAATGACCAATGGCTGAAGAAGCATCAGATTTTAGACATTTATTTTGATAGGAAAGGAGAATAAGTCACTTCTGCCACAATACGAAAGTATAGCAAAGAAGAGGGCCTGTTCCTCTTTGGCCATTTTCGCCTTTCCTCAAAAAAGATTTGATGAACCATTTCTTGATTAGCTTTCTGTTATATTAGTTAAAGCCCAAAACCATAAAGAATCAATTCAGCATAATTAAAGACAAGAAAAATTGCACATAGGTTTTGTACAACAGTAGACACTAAGGCAATAGCTTATTTTTGATTTCTGTGAGTTATATGACATCATCATAGGTAGAGCCATGAGGATGAACGTTTCTTATTAGGCCAACCAGAACGTTTAATTTTAATTTAACTTTGCCATGCAGGAGCTCAATAATTTTAAGCTAGAGATTTGACTAGTAAATAAGCTGGGTTTTGGGTCTGCCTCCATTCTCCTCCAAGACAGGCTTCCCTTCAGGACTCCGCTACAGACCTCTAACTCCAAGTAAGTAATTTACTCAATTGCTGTAAAACCGAATCGCAAAACAGGTTACAGTACCACTTTTCTTGAAATACCTGACACAGGTACGCAGCTGGTTAATCCTGCTCTGATCTGTGCGTAGCACACGCATGACTCTAGGAGTGCAGGTTTTTAAAACAGGGCTGATGATTTTGTTTTCCTTTTAGTGAGCAACGTCCTGTTACTTGAAAATAAGTACTCTGTGTACCCATACCTTGTTCTTGCTGCTCTCACACGACTGTAAACTGGCCAAGATCTGACTCTCTATGGCTTGTACCCACGCATCTCTTTCCTCATACGTGGTAGCTTCAAAGTGCCAAGTCTGGCCGGTGAGAGAGACAATGATAAACTCAAAGTTTTCTTCTTGTTCTGGAAAAAAACAATAGGAAGAAAATTTAACTTTAAGGGTATCAATAGCTAGGCCTAAACACGATCCTATCTGATGAGCATTTCTGCAACGTAACAAGCAAATACAGCTTTGGACATTTGAGGTTTGAGGCTAAATATGTCCAAAGACTCTGAAGGTGTATGATGCATCAGAAAACTTGTTGATCCACTGCTTTTCCCTACAAAATGTTATTTCACATGGATAAAAGTATTGTTTTAGGTAAATATGGAAAATTCCAGGGTGTGCGTGTGTCCCTTTCCCTAACCATAACGTGGCTAACAAACGCTGTTTAGACCTAAGTCTGTGGTGGGCAAGACCTACATGCCATAAAAAACAAAGTGTGTCCCAAAATAGGAGATGAACGGAGTATAAAGAGCTGACACAACAGTTTGACAATCTACCCTGTTTCTCCAAGCATGTGTGTACATGCATTGATGTAACATGTTAAGACCAGATACGTACATTTTCTTTTCTACAGCATAAATATACCGGGTTATGATACAGGATTAACAACAGTTCAGCCTGTTCAACTTTCATGTTTGACATGGCAGATGAGCAAATGATCTGAGAAGCTAGCAGAAAGGGTCACTGAAATATCCTTGGGGCTACTAGAGCATAAGGACAAGTATTCAGGCCAGAGGACCGTAGTGTATGAAAACAGCAGCAAAACTGAACTAAACGGGTGCACGCTTTACCACCACACGGGACACCAAAGTCAAATTTAAAAAAAAAAAAAAAAATCAAGGAAGCTGAAATAGAGAAAGTGGAATTAGGAAGGGCAGGCATGAAGCATGAAAGGAAGAGAATAATAGAGCACAAAGTTCTGGTGAACATCAGCCATAATGGGCTTTAGAAAGGGCATTTACATTCACTCGTCTACTAATGACTTATTATACATTCAGAGCCACGAAACTCCTGCATTACCCTGTCATCCATAAGCATGCAAAGATAAGTGACAAATCTAGCCCTTGCTTTAAAGGCAGGAGTGCTGCTCACTGGAAGTCATTTGCTCAACCGATGGGGCAACCGGTTTTCTTGAACACACTCCATGCTAGAAAGGCCAACGCTTACACTGGTGTAAATCTCTGAAGTCACACTGAGGCCTGTGGAGGTCAGCTTGCTAAGAGGAGAAGGTAATTAGACTGTGCTTTAACGAACTTTCAAAAGATGGGAGGAGGTTATCTTGCACCTTGAGCTGAGAATAAAGCTGGAGGTGAAGGTTATTTCAAGGTGAATGAGGACACCTTAAGCTGCAGTTTTACTGAAAAAGAAGTGTGTGGGTAAGTGGGGAAAGAAAAAGAAGAGAAACAGTGCAATTGTACAATTTTATAACTGTGTTACTGCTTTTATGTTACAGCAATATAGTGTTAAACAAATCAGGTAGAGTCATTATGCAAAATGCTATGGTTAAGTCATGGAAAAAGCCACAATTACCAAACGGAGCTTCATGGGTTTAGGGAAAAGATGCAAGAGTGACTAAAATAGAGCATTAACAATAAAGGAAATTGCTTTCAGCCCTGCACGCTGCCCTCTCTAGGAAAACGCAGTTTTCTTGAAGAAAAGCTGAAGCACCTCCAGAAAGCCTCGTTGGAGGAAGAGGGCCCTGACAAAGAAGAGGGAACACTGGCAAAATAAGAGAACAAGAAAAACTAAATCCGCTTGTAGCAGCCTCCCGTAGAGTGGCGCCAATTTAGGAAATTCATCATTCTTAGCCTTTTTAATGGCTTCTAAGTGATACATCTTTGCACTTTTGAAGTCTTGCTCAAGGAGGATTTTCCAAATGCCCAGTCACTAAGTCCACTGGTTCAAAAAAACCTGCTATATGATTTGACTGCAAATGCTTCCATCCATCCAAACAAGGTTCCCCTCCTTCTGTGCAGGCATGCAGGTTAGAAGCGAGCACACAGAGGAACGCAAAGTTTTTTGGTAAATGCATACCAGAAGGAAGAACTCCGTAAGCAGGAACAGTAAATAAAACATAAATGCTAAGATTTGCACGGTAATTACTCACTGCCAGTGCTACTGAGACATACGTATTAGTACGGGCGAGGGAGCAGTGATGCTATGACATGCAGTAACAAAGGCCCTTTTTATTTTCATTCCGTCTCCTACATGTCACGTCCTTCTCTCTCCTTTCTCTGAGCATCTTGCCTTTCTCCATTCACAGCTCTGTGCTGGACAGCTGTGCGTCTTGGCCGTACTTCTCTCCGCTAGCCCACTGACCGTACGCTGTACTAGTTCCATGCAAGCCCAAAGCATGGTGCAGAGCTGACGGAGCCAACGCAGCATTCGGGGGCTGCCTATTACAGAAAGGAGAACGGATGAACCTAAATACACCCCGAGTGAGGAGTGTATAGCATTTCGGTCGTGCTAGGTGACTGAGTATGGCAGTAGCATATAAAATCAAGAGACGACATACCTGAATTCTCCTGTCTTCTATCTGCCAACAACCCTGATCACGTACATGAAACTGGCTTCTCTTGGCCAAGAAGGGGATAGGACTTGGCCATCAGAAATAAATTCTGCAGTCCAACCTGTTTTATACGGCATTATTTGGCATTCAACCCTTTAAAAGCAAGCTTGAAATATCATGCTCACAACAACATCTCTGCAAGTATCCCCCCCTCCTCCAAAACGCTACATTAATGCTATTCTTCTGCTTACACAAGGTCTACTGCACAAGACACACAACCAGCTAGTAAGGCTAGAGTGTGATCCAAGAAACACCTTCAGCCATTCCCATGGTCCTTCTTTTATTCCTTTTCCCAAAGGAAAGGCTCTCTGGTTTAACCTCCTGACCTTTTTTGCTGTGACCAGATGACACTGTGACAAGCTGCCACCTTGGCTGCTGCTGTCCTGGGAAGCTCCCCAACATGCCTCTGCTTAAGTGCGATAGCTGTAGGCTGGGAAAGATGCTCATCCTTCGGGGTTTAAGGGACGGAAAATCCACATTACAGGTTGATGAATATGTCCCAATATGTTCTGCCCTCCTGTGGGTTATAGAAGAGTCTTAAAGCCTGGCCTGGAAGGGCGTTTTTAATGCCATCAGTAATCTGGCTGAGAACTTGGTCAGTGCTGATGACACACTAAAAACGCAGCAGGTGAGAAGCAAGTGCACTAGTTGAAGACTTCAGTAATACGTTTTCTGCTTAAACACGATGAAAAAATATTTTGCAAGCACAGTTTGGAAACAGCACAGCAGAGCCTACTCTACACCACCCACAAAGCGAGCCCAACAAAGACAATAATACCTGTGGTGTGGCTGGCTAAAGTGCAAATCCTTAAGCCCTGCATCCACAAACAGAAAAATCCAGGCAGCAGGACAAAACTGTTCCTTTTTTCACTCTCCAGTAAAATTATAGGTTGCGCTGTTTAAATCCCTACGAGCCCAATCACAAAATTTTATGAAACAGTTTTCCATGTTTAACAGTTGTTCACAGAAAGGTCCACTATAATAGTATTTTAGCCCCATCAACCTGTCGAAATCAACCTGCCCAATTACTCCAAACTACATTAATAACACCGGATATTACACTAATTGTGTCCAGTTTCTATGCAGACGAGGCCCCAGGAGGCTAATTTTGCCTCCTCGAGGGCAAGCAACTCAGCCATCAAACTGGGAATCCCTCCTCATTACACAAGTCCGGGCTGTCAAACTTTTTTTTTTTTTTTTGGGTAAAAGGTTAATGGACCAATCAGTCATCAATTATTTCCTGGACGTGTAGCAGACAAAGGGTTAAAGTGCTAACAAACAGCTGCAACTGATTTACATTTGGAAGTTATTATCAACAGGAGATGCCTAAAAAATTTTGTTGTTTGTTTAGTTTTTTTTTTTTTTTTTTTTTTTTAAGTGGGAAGGGGTGGCTAAGATGGGAAAAGAGCTGAAATTGTAAGGTGATGATGTGACGCAACCCAAAACAAAAGTGATTTCTTTTTCCCCCCTCTCCCCAGCGGACCAGTGGAAGTGGACATGCAAGCCATGAGTTGCAGGAAAACTGCAGCACTTTGTATATAATAGCACGTGAATCGTCACCGCCACCATTTCCAAGAGGCTACGCGGTACCACTGCTTACGCCGCACGTATTTTTTCCGTCGTTGCCTTTTCTTAGTGTTTCCACTTCCTGCTTCTTTTAGTCTTAGTATCAAGAACTGCATGAACAGCCCCGGACACCTTCCAGCGACAGCGGGTGACTTCTGGCATAGTTTGAGGCCATGGAAGATGAGGGCATCTTTCCATCCGCCACTCTCCAGGCATAAACCGTGCCCGCCCCAAAAGCTTGCATTTAAACAGAAAAACTACCGCGTAGGTGTACGGCAAAGACGTGCTGGGATTAAGACATTTCTTGCAGGCCTACGTGAACGTTTGGACAGAACCACAAATAAAACTGGATCATCTTACTTTCCGAGGCAGCGCTTTATACCCAGCTGCTTCCGCGAGGTGCCCGACTGTGCGCTAGCTGCTTTGCACAGTGCAGTCGCCGCTAGCTGGGTTGCACGATGGAGCGGGCCAGCACCTTGGGTACGAGCAGTCGCTCACTGCGCACGTCTGGTGGACTATGCCGCTAACACAGGGTGTATTTTCCAGAGACCGCAAGTCAAGTGCAGATCCAAAAGCCTCGGTGACATATTTCAGAGGGCCATAAAGCATCTTCAGGAGTTGAGGTTACAGCTTGAAACCTATTCAAGCATGCCTGAAGTAACACTGAGACCTATTTAAACTCCCTCTTTATCACACCCTTCATACCTCAAAAAAAAAAAAAAAATCGCTTCTGCTCAAGCACCCTTCTTTAATAACCCTTCATCTTTTCAAAAGGATGATAATGAAAAGCTGCTGAGGTGCCTTAGCAATAAACATTAGATGTTTACAATCTGCAATTTGTTTACAACAAAGATGCGTGTTATTCATGTACCGTACAACGTTAACTATCATTACCTTTTGCCACTTGGCGTAAATTATCCCTGTAACTTGGAAGATAAGTATGTTTATTAGCCGCCTCAATTAAGGAAATATTTGTGCCATGTCCCACTGGGCATGACTATGCTAATACTTCTCTCCCCTTTCCAAACCCAGTGTCTAAATCTAATTAGTTTTGAAAATCAACCCTATCAGGACGACATCGCTCTGCTATCAGTTGCCCACAGCTCTCGACGAAGGTTGCGTTCCACTGGAAGACGTTTTCGGTAGCGCTGCTTTAAATCACTACCCGTGAATGACAAACCGCAGATGAAAGGCTTGTTTCCAGCTCAGGGGACTCGGCTCCCCCCGCCACACGTACTTGTTGTTTTATTTGGATGCCAAGACAACGGTGCTGGGAAGAAACCCACAAAGTCGTTTTTAAATTCGGTTCGTACAGTACGTTAAGTCTAGACGTGCGTTAGACTTGTTGTTAGACCTTTAAAAACATGACCTATGTTTCGAGCCTACCGTTTGCTATTAAAATTCCTGGTGTTTCAAAGCTGAAGAGCTTTAACGGAGAGGTACCAGGAGATGCTGTCTGTAGCCTATGCGGGCCAGTCGACGGGCAGAACGTACCTCTGGCACACAGAACAGCCTCCCCTCGGTCTGCTCTGGTTAGCTACCGCTAACCTTCGGCATAGGCATAGCCTCAGGATGGCAAAGGCATCGCTACCTTTCAGACAACAGGTAGTCCTGGAGGCTGTGGATACACAGAAGAGAAGTCCTCCAGGAGAGCTGTGTGCAACTCTGCTGTCAGACATGCGTCCACAAAGAGCGGGAAAAATGAGGATTTAAGCTCTTTATGAGCATTTAACCGCAGCATCCAGAGCAGTCGGTTAATTTTAGAAAGATGCTTCCCCAGACCGTGCTGCAACTTCTGCTGGCACAGGAATAATCCTGTATTTTAACCAACCTGCTATGACAGCAGGCTCAAGCACCTCCACAAGAGTGAACTGAGCAGAGTCTGTTTTAAGTGTAACAAGCTGATATGACATACTTTTCCCCTAGAGAACCAAAAGGTTGCTTGAACCCTCGCTGCCTGCAAGAAGAAGCAGGTGGGAGTTTTTCATTTGCTGTCATACAGCTAAGAGAGAGGAGATCTCTCCTGGATTTGGAGAGGACTCGCCACTTTGCGCAGCCTATAGGTAGCCCTGCGCAAGCAGCAGTGCAAGCGAGGAGATCCCCAAAGGGAGGCCCATGCAGAAATCCCCTTGCGAGAAGTATCTAACAAGCACAGCGACTGCTTTCTCCGTCTCAAGGAGAGATTTTGCTAGCTGAAAAGATGCAGAAGACCTAAATAAAAAAAAGAAGAGACTGTACCCGATAGGAGTATTTTTGTTCTGTCGGAAAGGTATAAATGCAATTAAGCAAGCATGTGCTAAAGACCAAAGCAGATTTGTTATTCTGCACTGTCATTTCCTATCACCATTCCCGTTTTTGAAGGCATAATTATCTAAACATGTGGCTTTTAGTACTTACTCTGCTCGTTAACTCTACATTTGCCCATCTCACAATTCCGGCTCTCATACAAAGGCTTAATGTACAGCCTCAAGGATGCAAAATTACGGAGGACGCTGGACCTTCGGTAGGGCTAATACTTCCAAGACAGACACATTTTTATGCAATTTAGGTACAGAACTTCATCCCCGTGACATCTCTCAAAACTCTTCAAGCACGGCTGTCAGGGACACGTTCCCATACGAATCAAGGTGCATGCATTCATCCCACTTGCCTTTGATACTTAGTTTGATCAATATGGTAAAACACTCCTCAAACTACACATACCGTAAAAACAGGAGCTTTACGGTTAAAAAAAAAAAAGTAATTCTTTATGCTTGTTTCACTATTGAAATTTTACTGACAAGTAGATACAAAACCACAGGGTTCTCAAAGAGTAAATCTGTACCAAATATACCCAATGCATCTGATGGGAAGAAAAAAGTCTGGCTAGGAGATCGAAAACAGCAAACACATACAGAATGGCAAATTATTAAAAAGTATCTAGTTAGTATCTACTTAGTTTCCTTTTAAATGGGGGAAAAAAGGAGCAAACTTATTCCAACAGTATTTTCTCTCTCGTTTCATATTCTGCACTCAGTGCTCAATGAGAAAAGGATCAAAACAGAGTTTTGCTACTCTTGCTCTAAAAGGTAACAATTTTACACATTCACAATGAGAAATAGAACAAAATTATAATTAAAAAAAGCTTCCTTAACAAGCTGCAGTAAAATTGCACTTTTGTTTCCCCGATGCACTTTATTTGGCAGCGAGAGCAAGGCATCCGACAGCAGTACAGCAGTAATTGTGCAAAAAAAAGGATGGTGATATAAATCACCAAAGGTTAATGATCAGGATGTGAACATAGGGACTTGTTTACAGAAATAGCATGCAATTTAAAATTTACAGGAGATTTAATGCCACTGCTTGGCAATCACTAAAATCAACAGCCCAGAAAACAGTGACATTAAGAAAAATATTACAGTTATAATCATTCCAAAATAAGTCAATTAGTGTTAGGGCATGCGCTTGTGATTACTTGACCCATTTGGTTTGCACTTATGTGAAAAAAAAATTCCCCCCCCCATTACAATGAGATTACTGAGTTGTGACCTATTTTGCATTCCATATTTCGCACGCTCTCCCCTCTTCTGACTTGCGGAGATTTTTTTTTTCCCCCTCCTTGCCTGGCTTCCAAGTAATTCTGACCTTCGACATTTGTAATAAGAAAAAAAAAAAAAAAGAAAAAGAAAAAAAGAGGAAGTTTATAATTGTGTTGTTCAAACGAAGGTGGAGGAAGGAAAAAAAAGAAGGAAAAAAAATTCAATCTGCTATTATACAAAAGCCATGACGGCTGTCTTCAGTGGGGGGGGGGGTGGGGAAGGAAAAAAAAAAAGGGCAATGTAAGCCAATTTGTGAACTTTGGCACCAGGTGACCTTTAGAAATACAACAATATACAGAATTTACAAGCAAGAGTAGCACATGCAAATGACCCGGCACTGTCTCGCCTTTGGATTAGAGCCGCAAAGAGCATTATGGAGAACGCTTCCACAAAACAAATTAAGACTGTTACTTAAATGTCACGGCACACACTATTGTATTTGGCTACAGATCATTACACCTGATACCAACACTTTTAAAAACTGTAATAACTTGGGACATATTACATTGAGTGCCCACATGTATAAAGGGAATATAAAATAAAACAAAAAAATAAATAAATAAATAGAAGAAAATGGGTTCCTGAAGTAATTTAAACATCACCACCGCACGACTGGAGGGAAAGGTCAAAATTTAAGTAAGCTGAAAGGAACACGAATGGCAAAATAAAATGCACAAACAACAACAACAACAAAATGAAAAGACCACGGGAGTGACTCTGCAAACACAAGACGAAAGCACGCATGCTTTGGGCAAATTTGATTTTCATTCCTGCATCTGGTAAGGGAGAGCCACAATGAGGACAATTTTCGGAGAAGTAGGTGGAAAGAAAAAAAAAAATCAGGGGTAGAGAGGAGGTGGTCAGCTAAAACGTGTTGTTTTGTTACCTTCGGTGTTGGTGCTGCTGCTGCTGTATATATTTCGCAGGCTACCAACACGGTTTAGTTTCCACGCTTTGCGTTTGGCTGCGTCCAGAGAGCAGAAGGGGAAGAGAAAAAAAAGAGAACAGAATAAAAATAAAGAAAAAGAAAAAAAAAGAAAAGGGGGGGGGGAAAGAAACGTCAAAATAGCATGAGAAGTAAAATACGAGCACAAGCCTGTTATACGTGACAAGCTACGCACAGAAAATGCACACGGAGCCTCCCACATCCACAGACTGCACGGACAACCTCTTTTTCATCCAAAACTGTATTTAAGGCTCTAAAATGCGACGAGATTTGACAAGATTAAATGGATCGGCTATTGGAATAGACAAAACCAGACCAGGGGAACTAAAAAAAGCACAAAGTATTTGTATAGAGGGCACAAAATGAGATACAAAACAACTACTGTAAAATGCTGCTTAATTAATGATAAAAGCTGGACAGAGAAGAGTTCCCTTTGCTCTAAAGCACTGTATTTCCCCACTGGATGCCTGTACTTGTATCAACTTTAGCAGTTTAGGTGATGATGTAACGGGCTTAAATCATCAGAACAATAACAAACATCATTTGTAGCACTGAGCTTAGAGGCGTTACTTCACTATTTTGGAGAGCGCCAAGGAGGCATTAATGCTATGCAAACGGTCATTCCCCCCCCCTCCCCCCCGGCAAATCACTGCAAACTAAATGCTTATTTGGAAAACAAAAGCACATATTCTTTATGTAACAAACATCACCATTGCTTTACTAGAATTGCAGCAAACTTTCAAGTCCTCTGAGTTGCTGTGCTCCAATTAGCAGAAAATATCGTACAAAAGCACTCAAATGCTGCGCTCGTTACGCGAGACCAAGTCCTTCCGGTCTTTAAAATCTACATGTTTTGCCTCAAAAGTGCATTCGCAGCACGAGAAGTACAACTCAGCCAACAATACGTTAAGCCCAAGTTTCATCGGACAGGAACGGTATTTTCCTTTCGCGAAACGTCCACGTCGGTGCACCACGATACTGCTGGCACCCAACAGCGACTCGCACCAAAATAGCAGCAAAGTCCCCTTTTATTCACCCGCGGCCATCCCTGCTTGCCCCCGTCTGGGCAGGGGACCACACATCTGCCAGGGCTCACCTCTCTGCAGGCTTTATGGCTGTCACATCGTCCTACCCTGGCAAGTAATAACGATGCCACACTGGCTGGCACGTAACTCTTTGGTAAAAAGGGATTTTTAAAACAAATTTTATTTCTAGAAATAAGGGCAGTAGAAATTGGAGCAGTAATAATTATGAGTCGTTTCTGGAACACTTCAAAGCGAAGGCTCCCCGCTTTGATTCAGCGCCGAGTCTATTAGCAAGAAACGCAGGGCAAGTGCGGGGGAAAACGGTTTTTCCCGCTGCAGCGTCGAGGCCCCTCGTCCTTCAGGACGGCACGAACATCACGCGACACAGTGCGAAAACATTTTTTTTTTTTTTTAATTTTCTTTCTAAATCTCTGAGGGAACTTTTTTTTTAACATCCTCCGAAAACTCGGCTCAAACGGCTGTTTCCACAGAAAAGGGTCAGCGACGTGAAGTCGTTCAGATGTTTAATGAAAACCTCAGTTTCTCAGCTCAAGGTTTAAGCCTGGAAAAACCACTTGTCTACTACCCGTGGGTACCGGCCACAAAACAGCATGGAGCTTGTGGTTTCAGTAGGTGATGTGCTCCTGCACCAAATTTGGTTTTAACGCTGAACTCTTCTTTTGCCCCGTCTGCAAAAGGCTGCCTGTTTAACGTCGTCCTCGTGTACACGGAGAAAGGACTTCAAACCACACAGACAGCAACGCCGCTGTAAAAGAGTTATTAAACTGAAGTTGCAGAGGAATAGCTAAACACCCTATGATGTTTAGCTATATATTGTTTTAATAAAGTGTTCGGTGGTCTGCAATGCTTTATACTCAAAGGAAAAAACGGAGACCTGGAGATCTCAGCGAAGTCCTTACTTCAGAATATACCTTACTGAAATTAAAATATATAACGTTACCTAAATTAGATCCATCTAAAAGTTAAAAAGTCCGTCAAAGTTAAAAATGTCTTCATTGCGCACATCCTCCGATACGCGAAACCTTCAGTTTTAAGAAACGTTTAACAAGTCCCAGCAGGTAGCAACAACTAGAGAGGCTCAATTTCCCAGCTGAAAACTTGCTTTTCCTGACAAAAATTTACATATAAATAGGCAAAATCGAGGCTTGACACCCCTCAGAAAAGGGAGACCGTCTCGAGTATATAAAGACCCTTTCCCAGTCTGCTTTCATTTTTCATACCTTAATCGCGCGTTGGGAGTACGGATGTATAAGCGGGAAGAGAACTTGTCTCCTGGTTTTCTATTAACCTATTGATGAAATAATCCATTCTAATGTGTTAAGTGTCGTGCCTTTTCCTTCTTTTCAAACAAATGGACTTTTTCGCAGCAATGCCGAGGTCCTGATACATCCTAGCGTGTCTTTGAGCATCGATTAGACTCCAGCCTGCTTCCTTGTGGCGCTCCGCTATCTTGGAGAATACAATATTATTATCGTCATTGGGCTTTGGACAGTGCCAACTGCAGCCTCCAGCAGGGTGACTGATGGCCGCACGAACACCAGGGCCCAGCTTAGCCATCCTACCCTGACTGCCTTCAAAATTACATACCGACTACAAATTTTTGCTACCTACAAACAAGGCCTTAACAGGCACCGGAGGTCATTATTTGCCTGATTTGTCATTGACTTATATCCCAGAATATTCAGCCCACCCAGCCCGGGTTCACTCGCTGGTTCAAAAGCTAGTTTAACATAAGCTCTTGTTGCCAACTGTGGATGTATAAATAAAAAAAAAAAACCTGACTGAAAGGCTTCCAATAAAAAGCTGGGAGAAATACTTATTTTACTATATAACAGGAACAACGAGAGGAAAAGAGAGAGAACCTGAAAGAGACACAGAGAAAACTCAAACACCTCCCTCGAACTTCAAGTATCTGTACTAAAGTTTAACTCATTTAATTTAGCTTGTCCTGAAATGGCAACCAATACTCTGCCCAGTGTGCTGTATTACCACAATCTGAATGACTTACGTATTTTAACAGCATTTCAAGAGTATCTTTTATTAAGAGCGACACTTGCCCTCAGCTCCGGCTTCACTGCCGGTGGAAAAACACCACCCTACAGAAATCAAAGCAGTTCCCCCACACCGACCAGAACGTCGGCATGGAGGAGAAGCGCCGTTTTTGATCGTATCCAAGCTCATTAACTCCTGGAATTTCAATTGCCAAGATTAAACTCCTACCTTCACTGGGCAAATTAATTTGCGCTTTCTACCTCTCAGTCCAGACTAGTACAATAAGTCGCTCTCTGTCACCCGGTGATAGGGAGCTATGGTCTTCACAGTCCTGCAAAACAATGCCGTAATTGTTATCGCGTTTCACTTCAGCACAAACCAGCGTCCGGCAATTCCTCCCAATAGTTACCACAGGAAGAAAGCACAAAGCAACAGACCATGAAAGCTTTGACTCTCTGAGGCTGAGATGTGGTTTTTAAGCTGAAGCTTTACAATGATTTCTTGAGCGCTTGCAAGGAAGCTACTTTCAATTGTATCATCTGTGATCTGATGCATCGCTTGTGTGGCGCATACTTACTTGGATATCTAGTTCAAATATACCATTTGAGGAACCGGAATCTACCAGATTGATTTGTTAGGAGGAAGGAACGATGTGCTGCTATATAACTGCATTAAGAGCTACAATGGCCCATACCGATATTTATTTTTTATAGCCGGAACTGCTGCTCAGGTAGGACAGAGGTCACAGCAGTTGTTGAATTACGCCACAGAAGTATTTAACCAGCTATTTGAAAATCTCCATATACCGCAGAAGAACCACACGCCATCTACACGCAAGTATCAGCTCAGCCCTCAAAAGTCACACACAAGCCTGGTGAGATAATTTTCACTCTTGTTGTTTCCTTCTGCCACTGAAACTTCAATGGCAGTGCTTGGTCATGCTACCGCACATTCTTTGTAGATAAAGTAAATCCTGGGTTTGCTTGACGGACATGCAGTTCCTTCCTTATTTGATCAAACTGCTTGTATTCCTTTCTATATTGTCCTAAATCTCATCCTAATTTTTTATGGTCAAACAGTGTGAAAAACTGCAAAGTTGCATTGTGGTAAAACACTCTGCATTTCCTCAGGGAGACATACCAGCAATTGCTGCATCCAGGAAGGATGGCTGTATGAGCCTGTTTCCCCAGCAATAATCACAAGGTGATTATTGTGGGGATAAAGCACAATCTCTCCCGTTTTTCTCCTTTATCCTTTTTACTCATCATTTCTTCATGATGTTCTTGCAATTTTTTTTTAAGCATTTTAAGGCCAGCTTTGTATTTCAAAGCATATTTGAAATGCAGGAGCTCAGACTTTTAGAAGGTACCTTGCAATCTCTCTATCTAAATACTTAAAAAAGCATGGCTCAGGTGAATTGCGTAAGATAAAAACACTTTTCCACTGTTCATTCATTTCTCAGCTAGGACTATTTGTAGCTGGAAAATGAATAAAGATTTCCCAGGCACTGTCCATAACCTGCCCTGCATTTCGCCTCCAGAGCTCATAGCTTGCAGAAGCCGCAGCCGGGACAAAGATTTCTTCATCTAGCAGGGTGTCGAGCTTGCACTGAACTAAGACCCAGGAGATCAACAATTCTAGGCTCAACACTTGCTTGAGCCACTTTGTAAAATGTCCCTTTCCATGGTTGCTATTAGTAAATGCAGTTTCTTTGCTTGCGTACTCCTTGTGTACAGCTGAAAACTGAGCACAGCCCTGCAAAGCAGTACGCTGAAACTCTCAACGCATCACATTCCCCAATTTTTAGATAGAGGTGCTTTCTATAACGTAGGGCTATTATATCAGTGATCTGCTATTTTAGCAAGGGTTGTGCTACTTATGTCAGCTGCCAAGTTTTGTTCAGCTCTGCACTTAACTTTATGTGAAAGTCATTTCAAAACGTTTGCACGTAATCTTCATTCTAGCCTTAAAAATGCCATGCCGATTCACCGACCACACAAGCCTGTTGAACCCAGCACTGCCATTACAGAGAAGCAGCAAGGCAAGCTTTCACCCCTAGCGCCTTACAACTGCGACTCAACCCTATCACGTCTGACGGCTCTTGAAATGGGACAAATTCTGTTTCCAAGACCCATAAATCCTTTTTTCCCCCCTCCCACTGCTGCATCTGCCAATAGTGCTAAGACAGACTCCCTCCTGCAGCAGAGCGCTGAGATGCACCCAGCTCACGTGACACAGGCACCACAAAAGGGCCCTAGAGAGGGCAATTTCTAAGACAGTTGGGCAAAGGTGAGCAATTACAGACAAACAGCATGCAGTAAAGTTTTGCAGCTTGCCAGGCAATGTCCTGGGGCATCCAGCTCCCTAAAAAGTACTGATGGGGCAGACCTTCAGGAATTGATCTTGATTCAATAAACTCTTCTTTCAGAAAAAAAGGCTGTGACCTCTTCTAGAGTTCAAGCATTTTTTATTGTTGCTGTTCCAAGCAATTTCCTGCTTGTTTTTTGTTTTTGTTTTTTTAAATAGACAACTCCCACCAACTTGTCCTTGTGCTTCACTGGCTGCATGAAAACCATACAGCTTCTAGATCTGCAACTCAGACCTCCAAAACTATGAAGATGTGGAGATGGCAGAAGCATTTACTACTATCCGTGCACTTTTTCTAGCTTGCCTATGAAGTCCTGGGCACACTGCTTAAATTGAACGCGTTTTGGGACGCTTGTGGCTCGACATGAAGAAATGCTAAAGACTGACAGTTGCAAATGGAGAGAGGGCACCCGAAGGCTGGCCCTTGCCATGGCCCATGCCATGCCAAGGCACCGAACAGCCACATTGGGTTTGACCAGAGACAATCTCGCTTCGCTTTATCTGGCATTTTGCTACCTTCAGTTTTCTAGTCTGTCTGATAGGGACTGTCATCCGCATGCTCTGAAGCGGGTGCTGTACAGGCTAACTAAGAGTCGGTTAGATCTTCCAACATCCAAATGCTGTCTAACATGCGCTCTGAAAACTGCGTCCAAGTAGAAGACACTTAAAACCAGTGGGAGATGATGGCCCGTAGGCCTCTGTCCCTTGCAGAAAGCCCCAGGGACAAAACGGTGGCAGCAGTTTGCCGTTTCCAGCCCGAATTCCTGGAGGGCATCCAGCTGCTTTTGGAAACACGGGCAACCTTACAATTACCGATTGGCTTTTGAATTATGCTCAGTTAACGTGTGGGCACGTGTGCATACAGCGAAGAGGGTCAGGCTTTGGAATAAGCCTTTTGTTAGGATATGGCCTAACTAGGAACCAATTAAACCTAATGACTCCCGATTACCACGTACCTTTGTATTTGTTCAGCCTATAACTTGAGATCTGTGAGCAAACCCTTGCAGACTAAACTTCTGTGTTTGCTTTCCTCAGCAGGGCTGCTATTTATTCTCTGTGAATTAATCTGCTTTTGCCGCTTAGCTTTGATGAGTTTGGTATTACAAATATGTTTACTACTATTGCAAGCCATTCTTTCTAAAAGTACCTATGGCCCTATGCACCTGGGCGTGCGAGGTTGCATTTACTTAATATCTGTGAAGTCCTCGAAGGAAGCTTAAGATGCTGGTCACCTGCACATCACACTAACACCCTTTGACTTGCTCAAACTCGCTCGTTTATACTTTGGATAAGCAGAAATGTGCTTTTACACTTAGAAGAATTTTAATATCTACGGTTTCATTTAAAAAAAAAAACTTCCTCCGCTGCTGCTGTCCAGAGATACTACAGACCGGTCATTGTCACCTCGGGTGTCCGTGTGGCAGAGTTCTTTGTTGATTAGCTAAATAGTCCTCAGATAGCTGATTAAAAAATGATGGAGCCGTTAGGTGGTGCGTCCAAGCCGCGTCAGCCATGTTGGATGTTAAAGCGCGCATGAGTTACATCCCTGGAGTGTGCTGAACAGCCCTGATTAAATGAGGCACGCCACAGCCCTCAGCATCAATTACCAGAAATAATAGGATCTTTCCAGCTGCACTGGTGGAAGGGGGCTGGGGACGGCGGCGTGCCGCTCACACCGCAGAGCGGCTCCTTGGCCCCAGCGCAAGGCCGAGGAGGCTGCCACTTCGCGGCGGGACGTTGAGTTATTTAGTTTTATCGCGGAGTGATGAAAGCCAGAGAAGACGCGTGAGCATCGCTTTCTGCCATCGCACGCGCCAGGTGAACTTTTGGTGTATCGTATCTAACATCCGTCTAGGAAAACGTGGGTATGAAAGATGTGGGTAACAGGCAAACTTGAGCGTCAGGGGGTAAAACTGCCACCATGCTGGGGGAAAGACTCTACGTTTCTGCCCTCCTCCTGCTCTTTTGCGATTCATCCTGCATCGTGTGGGAGCTCTGAAACTGAAGATGGGGGATTTTTCTTTCATGTTGGTCAGCAGAACAGCAGTTTGCTCAACAAGACCAGGTAAACGGTCTCTTCTCTCCCAAGAGGACTGGAATTGTCTCATGAAGATGCAACCCAGGAGATTCTTACACCATGGGAATTTGTTTCTTTGGCTGTGAAAAGGGCTTGACAGAAGTCTCTCTCGCCCTATGTGGAAGCACTAAGGCTGAAATTTCCTCAAAATGGTTAAAAATAATTTAAAAAAAATCAGCAAATAAAATGTGACACTGAAAAAGTAAAAATAACCTGGATACGTTGCATTTCTAGATCTGGCAAACACTAAATTCAACTCAAAAGCAGACTCATTTAAAAAAAAATACAGAGTGCAAAGAACTAATAAGTATACACCACTTCTCTGCAATTCCTACCACATGCTCAGAGGTGCATAGAGTAGATCCCTTAAACCAGATTTCCAAAGTAAGACAACTTTAAACACTTGAACGAGATTCTAAAGTTTCCAAATGTTTCTGCTTAGCTGATTGGTGTTGATAGGATATATATCCCAATAGACAAATAATAGAGCTTAAATTCAAAAAGACACGACCACTAAAGACTATTTGACAAGCTCAGAAATCCAAGTTTGACAGTAATGGCCTTTCACACATCTAATAGTTCCTTTCTGGACACCTGAACACTCACAAAAAGAGAAGTTGCTGTGTATCAAGCTCCTTAGAAAGTCTAGATCAATTTTTTTTTTTTGTTAATACTTTAAACAGGCTGACATGGATAAAAGAAATTAGTGGAAATGTCAAGTTGCAGTTATAAAAGTTACCTAACCAAACAAAAGTAAACCTTTACGCCTGAGATGAGGGGAAAAAAAAATCCCAACACCACGAAACCCCAAACCCTTTCTAGGGCTGTATTTTAAAAACACAAAACACTCTAAAAGTAATACTTCAATGTCCACTAATACTTAATTACATTCGGCTTAGCTTCAGCTTTGACCATTTCAAACTAAGAAAAAAATAACATCAACTTCATACTTTTATTCATGATGGAGGAAAAACGTTACTCTAATAAAAAAAAAAAAAGGATAAAATGTTTTTAAATTCCTTTTTCAATAAGATTTTTCCACAGAAACTTCTGCAGTAGTTAAAGGAGTAGCTACACTATTCAGTGCATTTCCAATACGCTATAAACATACAAGATTCAAATCGACAAAAATAAATGTTAATTGGAAACATTTTTCTCAGTTTTTCATTATCTGAAGCAGAAAATTATGGGTCTTTTATACACACACAAAAATCCTTTTCAACCACCTAGAAGAATTGTCTTTTAATAAAAGCCTTAAATTATACTATCATATTTCAAAGGCAACGAACAGTTAAAGCAGCTAATCAAAGGTATAATTATTTAATGACTACTACTCATGCTATCTAACAGGGCCATAATTGCTTGGCTGTGATCACTAGACCACCAGCTTCAATACTGGAAAACAAGTACTTTGCTTGTAGCATTTGATCGACCAATTTCTAAGGTTAGTTTCTCCAATTGGGTCGGCTTCACAAGGCGAGCTGAGTTATTACGGAATTAGATAATCAGTTTGTCACGCTGCCCCCATATTTTTTTTTTTTTGTGTGCGCAGTCGCACTAGGACACGCTGCAGAAGCGGGGGGAAAAAAAAAGCCTAGCACCATGCAAATATATTTTCCAGAACAAAATGCTACTTTTCAAAAGGCATCAATGATTTCTATTCACTTTCAATGACGTGTGACATTTTTCTGTATATCCCAGCTGAACCCATTCTAGTAATTGAAAAGTGTTAAAGAAAATAACAAAACAAACATTTTTGGACACCTATTAAACATTTTTAATCTTAATGGTGTTTTAATATTTCTTGTCCATACTTCACCTACTCCAAGTAAGCAGACCTTCTGACACTGCTCCACTGGTTATATCATATCTTGGACAATTGGAAATATGAGAACAATGCAGCATTATTTGTATGTCACTAGAGTTATCCAGAAGCTATGCATATGTACAGTGTCTGTTGTTTTATTTTTGGTTAAGCGACAAAGTACTTATGGAACAGCTGCATGAGCTGTGCTATTTTAACACCAAACGCTAAATAGAAACTACTACCATCATGCTATTTTTGCGGTAGTAACAATTTTTTTTCTTTTTTTTGGATACACAATTAGATTTGAGACAAAATACTACATTGGGCCCTCTGGAATTTTGAAGATATTTGAATTCCTACCCTATTATCTAGCCAACATCTTGACTTCAGGATCAATCTCATTCTTGCAATTAGCATAGTCACAGCTAAAATTAACATCAATTACATGTGGGACACCACTGTCCAAACCGGACACGGATGGAAACCACCCTCTTCAATTCTAACACCCTCACAGCCAACACAACCCCAGGGTCAAAACCGGCTCCGTGCGACACCGCTTGAGACCCTTCCTTACACCACCACGCGTGTCTGGAAGGACGCTTGTGACGATGAACCACGTAAAAACACATAGGCCAAACGCAACGACTTCTTGGGTTTCGACCCTTATCAGCAATGCTGGCATTAAAGAACGTAAAAGGTACTGCCACCAAGAATGAGCTAAGGTATTTTGGAGAGGAGCCGGGGCAAACATCACCCTGTGGTTGAAGAGGACGTGGAGTGTGTGTGAAGCACCTGGCACGCAGAGGAGAGGACCATCAGAGAAGCGAGCGAGGGCCACGCATTGTTCTCAGCCTGCCTTATTTCTGCTGTTTAGACACAGCATTGACTCAGTGAGAAGAGAAAAGGCTCACTCGCTTACCCCACAGAGAAGCACTACTTTTATGGCATGATGGATTTATTCTCGTTTCGGACCATCGGTTTCATCTATGGGTAGGGAGACGACAATCTTGCCCGTTATAGGCTGATAAACAGGGAGCATTTAAATCCATTAACCAAAGATGCATTGTTCTGTACCCTTCTCCTTCTTTGCACAAAAAGCAGCCACATTTTGTTGCTAGTGCGAGCAATTACTGTCAAGAAAACGGTTACAAAACAGAAAGAGCTGTTTCTCCTCAAAAGGAGTTACATTCTCCCGGCTCGCTTTAAAAGTAATTCTCAGTGCAGGCATCCTGAAATTTCTGAAGTATGTGGCCATTGCTTCTTTCGTGAAATTTCTTTTCCAATGTATATTAGGTGTCACAGTGGAAATACTGTAAGCTAAAAATAAAATATACTACAATAAAGTAATATCATTGGGCTGAATTAAAGTCAAAGAGAGCACATTCGTTTTCTCATACGATAGAAAAATCATAAACTGTTCAAAGATAAAAAATATTTATGCATGAAGTGGTTTAGGAAAATACTCGGTGCTGATCAATGCGCTTCAGAGCAACTTCTGCAATGGTGCCCTACAAGAAATAAGGCAAAGCTAATTGCAGTTAGTGAGCGACATCAATATTTCTGTAATCCTTACAGTTCTCATTTCATTGAGATTTGTTTTTGTATGTACAGATGATGCAGAGTTAGATTTTTCCTAAGACCTGCCGTGATGCTCATTTTAGATTTATTTCGTTCAGCATTTAATAAACATGATCCTAAAATTGTAAGAGAGACTTCTCACTATCCTCACTGCTATCAAAGGAGGCATATAAGTTGATATAAATAAAGTTAGATTAAGCACTTGGCATAGAGTCATTTTGTTAGTTCAATCTTTTACTCATGTTAAAATTTAAAACAATTACAAAATTGAATGGAAGTCAGAATTTCCATTCCTAGCCTGATTCTCACATTTTTCTCACATATTTAATCCATATCATCTGCACTATATGAAATGTAAGCTCACCTTATGCAAAAAAAAATATGAATACAAAGTACAGCTGCATAAAATTAAAAAAAAAACCCTGTTCTAACAAAGTAATTGTTGTCTGTATCAGATCCTAAAGATTATTGCGCATATAACCAAGACGTAAAGCACACGCAAGATAACTCGGCTAGAGGATCTAAATCCTGCTTAACACAAGCTAGTTCAAGCTGTGCAAAATAACTTGGTGCCAGACCATTCTAGAAGAGGATATCCATACGGCATCTTAGAAATGGATTTATTTGAAACGCTTCCATCCTTTGCAAAATCCACCACATGATCCAGGGCTTATTAGCAGTTTGCCCTCCAGCACGGTGAGCAGTGACAGGCATGTCTGATGGGCAGAGGAAGAGCATGCATGCACAAAACTCTTCTGTTTGCTCTTGGTGGTGAATCACATCCATATGTGACCAGACATAACAATACTTTCCACTGAAGCTATATTTAATTCTTCCTTAATTTTCATCATTTGTGAAAATAAACGCAAGGCGATCTCCCAGTATTAGGTGTTCAGTAGTTCAAGCACATTAGTCTGCTTGTGGTGCAACTTTCCATGTTAGCACAGGGACTCCCAACTAGAACATTTCCAGTGAGGAGAGATTTATTGTGTCAAGGCCTTTTCCTACAAACTACTAAGCCATTTGTAATGACTCTTTCTCTATAAACCTAAAAGCTCGCGCTAAAACAGGAAGGTCACCATCTCCACTTTTGCGTGAGCCTCTACAGCTGCCCGCGCTGACACAGTTGGAAGATGCCTTTCAGTTCCTTCCCCTCAACCTGCCTTTATTACAAAACACAGACCATAGACTCTGGGGAGGACAGAGTCTCCTCTGGAGGAGGACAACTGGAGGCACAGACAAGTTCATTAGGGCTAGTCCAGACAGAAGTTCCTATCTCGAACCATATTCCCATCACTTGCATTTAGCTGTTAGCATTAAATCTAATAACTTGCATTTCAGGACTCCCCAGAGTCTGCAAAATTTAATAAGCTAGTTCCTAACATGAAGCGGGCAATGGCATAAGGAACTCGGGACCTTTCAACATTAAACATTGGCCGAGTTAACCTCCAAAACTCATTACCTAACCAATAGCCACTGCGACACCTACAATGGAGCCTGAAAGTCTCTCTCTCTCTTTGGGCAAGCGGTCTTAAAATAGGTCTCTTACTGGGGAGAAAGTAACTCGAGACTTTTCCGCTGTAAAGTTCCTCTGAGAATAGAAAAAAAATTCTCAGCGCATTTTGTCTCTTCTCCACAGATCGCATCTTCCTCTGGATTTTTGAAATCACATGCGGGAAGCTACTGTAGGAAGTTGTTCCTCAGAACATAACCAGGGAAAAAAGCAAAAATCATAAATTCAAATTGTTCCGGGTGTAGTATTACCCAATATCTGCCCAGATATTAAATACTGTTTTGAACAAATCCAACAAGATCAGGGTTAACTTCTGACTCTAGGCAGCTGGCTCTTACGTGACTGTTATCATTTTTATAATTTGACTTTTTTCAAAAGCTGCAGTTGCAGAAAATCCCTGGGGAGATGCCATGATTAGCTTTAGAATTGAGAAGTTTGAAACTGGGGGGGGGGGGGGGGGGGATGCTATTTTATATCTGCATATTTTAAATATTGCAGATTTTTGTCAGGACAAACAAATGACTGTGTGACAAAGCCAAAAAATCAAGAGGCTCAACAAATTAAGAGACTCGCGTCTAAGCTTCAGTGCCTTTCATCTTTCAGTAAAACACTGAGTAACGACTGTGTTTTGCCTGGAAAGATAAATATTAAATCCTGCATTTACATCAGACGCTAGCATCAAAGGCTTCCTTACTAGCCAAAGAGCTGAGTTGTTAACTACTGAATGGCTAAATGACAATGGCTGTTACTAATCGCTTATTGAATAATGAAACTGACACAACTGATAAAAGGTTTCAATCCTAGAAAAAAAATGATTTATAGTATTTCACTCTACTGGCACTGTTATTTGTATGACAAATGGTTGGACAGCCACCAGTTAATCTCCGCACACCTCCAACTCTGATGTGGCAGCTTCTGCCGGAGCATCCAAATAATCAAGCGCAGCTAACAATACAGCCGCGCTGTCGCGCGGGGCTGAATGCTGGTATTTTATCAAGGCTGATCCCCAAATCAATTTACGCAATGGGTTTTTTTGGTGCGGGGGGAGGAAGCGGAGGGAAAGCGTGGCAAAGAGGAGGAGGAGTATCATAAAAACGATAAGCCGCAGCTCACAGCTAGGTAGAGAGGCCACGCTCCTGTAACGCAGAAATGAAATCATCAATACAAGCAAGGCATTAATGATTTCAGAAAGTGCAGTATAGTTTATGGATTTTCTTGATGGCAAAATCTGAACTGCAGCATCATACAGAGCTGTCAAGACCGTTTGTTATGTTGCAGGGTAATACTGCATCGCCTGCTGCGTACAGCGAAGCCCATCTTCCCCTCAGATGGGAGAGGGGGATGTGGCCTCTTTTGAGGCAGCATGAGATAGGATTTTTTTTTTTTAAGCTCTCCTGAGAAAGGAATGAAGCTTTGTATTTATAAGCAGTCCATCAATAGTAGCTTTATTTCATTGGTTGTATCGGTATTATATTACTTCCTGCAGAAGTCAAATGTATTTTATCACGCCAGTCTTTCAAAGGCAGCAAACCCCTCGCAGTGCTGAGCTTTCCAGAGTTTGCCTTCCCTTGCATCGCTTTTCAACTTGGCACCGAGAAATTTTAACTTTACATATAAAGGCAATGAAGCCCGCTCCGACATAATGAGGAAAAACAACTTAAGGAAAGGAGGGGAAAAAAATGCAGAGGGATAAGAAAAGCATTCCATTTGTGGCGACTGAACAAAGTGATAGACCAAAGATTTGTACAGTCATCCAGGAAGGTCAGATTCATATGTACTTCACTGTATCTCACACTAATCAAAAAATGGAACACACCCATGTGATTTCAAAATAGTTTCACATACAGTAATGTTTGTAAGATGAAAATTTACTTCCTCTTCCTATTTTGCTTTTAAAAAAGTTAAATATGAAATAAGGAGCACAGCATAGTTCAACTAAACCACAATAAAAAAAACTGCATTTACATGCGTGCATAAGTGCAAGTAGTGCCATCATCTCCAGTGGTTTTATTTAAAGGTTAAACAATTCCTTAAGTGTCTATTTGGATTAAGACCTAAAAGGAGAAGTAAAGTTTTCACTCATTTCTCTAATATTTACATACATAGGCCTTAATTTAGCATAGCACTTTGTAAAGCTGCAAGAATTTTTAGGCTGTAACAGGCCTACATGAATGTATTTGGATCATCCGTACTCAACTCATGACAGAATAAAAATTTAACAGGCCTGATGCCGAGATTCATCCGAGGCCGACGTTAGCACGGTTGAAACGTGAATGCGAATGAGGGGATGCTGGGCTGGTTCTTCAAAGTGAAAAGCGGCAGCCAGCTTGGAAGCAACATAGCAGACGAAGCCACGGGCAAGGATGCCAAGCGAAGGGTGATCCAGTAAGAGCGACAGGCTGAGGCAGTGATCCTTGTAGAGGTATTTGGATGGATCTGAACGGGGCTAGATTGCACACATCAAAGACCAGGAAAAAGGAGGCTGCAGCAATTGAGATATGAGACTGAATTCCTACACCTGCTTTAGCTGCATAGACAAGACAATGCCAGAGATAATACCCGACCCTCAAAGCAGCTGCTGCACAGAGGTCCAAATCAAAAAACGAAGCCCACAGCAATCAAGAAAACTACCTTCAATATCACACTCACACTCAGAGAGCTAAAAGTGGTGGTGTTCTTGATCACTGCGAACAACAGCATGGAAAGGACACAGCAGTGAGAAGCTTGACATAGCTTGTTGGCCTCATGAGGAGATGTAATAACCAGTGCTGAGTTTGGATAGAGAATATAAAGCCACATACAGAGGAATATCTCTGAGTCAGCCAATGGAAAGATGGACACTTGGTTTGTATGGACACACGTGAGACTTTTCAGAGAAGATAGTCATGAGGAGGAGAAAGGGGCTGGGTAAAGTGGGAAAAGGAGTAAGAGGATTTTTCTCTGACAGGCCTTCAAGGTCCTTAGAGAGGTAAAGAGACCGCTAGAAAAGGAAGGAGTGATGGAAGCCGAGTTAAAAACAAACAAACAAAAGAATAGGTGACAATATTACAGGTTGTGGCACACTAACAAGAAAACAAGGATGCAGAGCTAGTTCTGAATTTTTGCTTAAGCCCCTACTGTCCTTTCTCTCAAAGGAATCTTTAATGGGAGGAAAGCAAGATCAGATCCTTCTGCCAAGCAACGAACACACGGTCAGGAACGCGGAGCTGGTCGTGTCGGCAGAGGGGGTCACGTTCACTTGAGAAACGAAGACAGCAGAACTGCAAGGAAAGTCGGTGGCTGTCAACTCAGGTCCCGACTTTCTGACACAATGAAATACAAAGGGCAAGAAGTAGGCGATGGGGACATGCCTCACAGCGAGGCCAAAATGATCAAACGAGAGCAAGAAGTATGGAGATAACTAACATCTTAGGCAGGAGAGAGGAAAAATCATCCATAATACCGGATAGCATTTAGCTGAAAACAAAACCCAGCTGGACTCTTCAATGTGTCTGGATGATGGCTAACTATTTACAATTGCTTCTTGTGACCTACTGGTTAAGCATCTCAATCCTTTTAATATAAGTTACATTGATTGTTTTCCTAGTACTTGTAGAACAACTTTTTTTTTTTTTTTTTTTGGTCATATTATCGTGCCGGGCTAACTCATGTGCCTTTGAACAGCAAATATATTGTGAATAACATAGCATTAAAAATTGCTCAGCTTTTTATTGCTTGGTAACTTTCTATACGAAGTTTAGATAACCGTCACTTGCTCTGCCTTTTGGAATTATTTTCTGATCATATGGCACATCAGTCTTCCTATAGTTTTGCTCAGGATCAATATGAGGTTAAGTAATGTATAGATTCTTCAGGATCCCTTAAGTCTTTTCAGCTTCGAGCAGTAATATCCATTCTATTCCACTTTTCTGAAACATTCCCACTGCTACCAGATCCCTTAAAAACTAAATGACAGTTGATTAAAAGGTTCCTAGGCCAACTCTCCAGTACTCCTGAGCACAACTAACCTGGTTATGTAGGCCTAAATAACAAAATAAAACAAAAATAGACACAGCATTGTAGATGCTGTTCAGCTTAACTGCTTACTAGTTACAGAAGACATACAAATCAAGGTATAAACGAATTCTTTCCAATTAAGAGAAAATTTCTTGCTTTTCCTTTTTGAAATTAGGATTCATTATTATATTTTTTTTGGTGAAGCATTAGATTCATATCATGGTTATAATTTATTTGTTCTTGAATTTAAGAGACTCCTTTTTGATCATCCTTGCCTTTAGAGACTGTCAATTCTTCCCAACATTTTT
Organism: Struthio camelus; assembly: GCF_040807025.1. NCBI lineage: Eukaryota > Metazoa > Chordata > Aves > Struthioniformes > Struthionidae > Struthio > Struthio camelus. The sequence continues at coordinate 3,828,943 of NC_090947.1, read as the reverse complement.
AACTTCCTTTATCGACAATTTACATTTTCTACCTGCTGATTCATATTCATGGACTATCACCTTCTCTAGCCCCACAATTGACATTTTCTTGAATTGTTTCCTTCACTTCCACTCTTAATCATAATATTTTTTAAAATACAAGCATTCTTATGAGAGGAGAACTGTAAGTCTTTGGCACTTAAAAAAAATATATTTCCTAAACATTTTCACATTATTCACATAATTATGTTTAACCTTTACTCCCACACAACTTCTTTCGTCGTTGTTTATGGTTACGGAAAATAAGCCTTTTAAAGGCTTCACGTTTGTGAATATCCATATAAGTGAACAGGACTGTGCTGCCTTTGCTCAAGGTGGAGGAATTAGACCTGCCTTGTGCTACGCAACCTCGACTTTAAGCACAAGCTTTAGCGCCCAGGTGAAGTGGGACTAACAACATTTCGTTATTGACATTGGCTCTCCCAGGCATTGCGAGGCATTAGCAAGACCCCGCTGTACTCCTCTAAACCATCAATCAGCCCTCCACAAGAAAGAGAGGCTCTCGCCCCTCCATGTGGCGTTAGCATGCAGATAGTCGGAGTAATTGATAGCGCAGAAAAACCATGACACATAATAGTACAAGATTTCTGCCAAAAGATACCGCAATCAAATATAATAAAGCTTGATGGATTAGCAGACTCTTTTTATTGTGCCTATCTGCGTGTGTGCACAAGTTAAGGACTGCTTGCCTGGTGGGTAAGATCAAACGGGTTCGTTAAAGGAACCAAGCACGAAAAAACAAAGCAAAAGCAAGGTGCTATAGCAGGTAATACAAAGCCTGCTCATGGGGAAATCACAGAGTGCGCTATCAACCAGCGGCTCATCTGCTGGGATCCCTCCAGAGCGCTAATGCACATTCTCCCAGGTGAGCTGTAACATTGCACAGAGGGTACTAAAATCTTAAAAATACTAGCCTATGGCAGAAAATCCTGGAAGCAAAACAGTCAGCTTTTCCAGCTTGGCATGGGAATAACCTGGATGCACTGAAAAATCATAACTAACCAATTTAACCTCCTTGATCAGCATAACTGGTAAAATTAGAACCTCACCCTAGCGACTGAGCTAGCTTAGACTCAGCTGGAATGTAGTTTCACCCAAAAAACGGGAGGGAAAGTAACGCAACCTGTCCCCAAAGACCTACAGTGGAGAGAGAAGACAGAATTACAACAGAAAAAAAAAAAGAAGAAATCAGTAACTGGTAAGCATCATTGGAGCTAGACGGTAACAATTCGTAGACGGTGAGCTTGAAACGACAAAAGCGCTCTGTACCTTGCAGGGTCTCCGCGACCTACTTCGTTCCACAAGGGTAACTGGAACGAACAGGAATCCTGTTCTCTTAATGTATGTTCTCTTCCATAGAGGAAGCTTCTTGTATATTCAACGTCCTCCTACAAGCGGAGCCCAAGTACAGAACAATTTTCACAAGCTTAGTCTCAAAGAAACCAACGTGCTGGCTTCTGCGGTGCTCAGAAGATCATTCTGGGTTTTATTCAGGCCGCTGCTTTCCTTTCGGAAGCTGTGAGGATGTTCGGGCTCTGGGGGACAGTATATGTCAATCTTTTCTTCTTTTTTCAAAAGTATTGTAGGTTAAACTTTGGGCCTAACAACCTTGACAGCGTCCCTTTACATTTTTTAGACGAGCCATTGAGTAGCATTATGACAAATTATGGGACCTGATGATATGTAACAAGAACATCTACTCCAGTCAAAGGCTGAGGGAGGAAATAAAAAGCTGAAAAGAAATATTTCTAGCAAAAAAGAAACATGTCCTTCTTCATTAGCATAAAGAATAGCAGAAAGCAGAATATTTCAATTAATGACGAAGTAGGCTATCCTTGCCGTCAGCAAGTAGAAGAACTACCATAGCATGACCAACTCGTATGCACTCTTCTTTTGCTTGGGGCACGACAGACAACATGTGAAAAACCTTTCACAAAAACATAAAAAATAAAAAGCCTATAAACTACACAGATATTTTCACTACTAAAGGCAGCAGATAATTACTGATACGGTCAAGGAAAAAGCAAAGCCCTACTTCCATTCGCCTCCATATCTATTTTTTCATGTCACAGTAAATGATAGCTCTGAACATATCTTATATTCTTTAGGTCAGTAATAAACTAGAGTACTCAAAATCCCTCGGTATACATCAAGTCTGCAGAAGCAGATCCTGATGTAGACCTGCCCTCAGGAGCTTCAGCCACAGCTCACAGCCAAGTATCTGGAAAGCATTAGAAGTTAATAATTATACAGCTAATTCCTACTCAAACCTCAGCCATCTTTGGAGTAAAAACATCATCTCCCATAAGAGTCCAAATTTTGTTTACCATGACTAGGCAAGCAGTACAATCACTTCACAGACAAACAGTTTATGTACTGGCCCACTCTATTTTTTTTTTTAAGAGCACAACATAAATCAAAGCCCAAGTCTTCACTTTCATGCTGGGGAAAAAAAACTCTCTCTAGGACATCCTGTTCCTTCACATGGCATTAATACTCTGTTACTGAAGTTTACCTTCTTGCTCAGCATCAGGAAATCAAAGGGTTGCCTATCAGCATTGGCAACCTAGTTATTCGTATGAACTTTGGCTGAGTAAACTGAGATCATACTATATGCAATAAGTTTGAGAGAAAAGAATATAGCTGACAAGTTCATCAAGTTTAATATTCTCCTAATATTCTGTGAGGATCTATGGATCCTCACAGTAGATACATTAGGTAATCTGGCAAATATTAATTTATATTTTAACATATTTAATAAGTTAACCATGCATTAACCTACAATGTATTACAGAAAGATTTGTTCCACTTTAATTAAACATTGAAGTCTCTTAAGTGTTCTACGAAAATCAGGTACATTGCCTAGCAAATGGGGATTTTTCTGAAAACAATTTCTCAGGAATCCTTGGTGATATTTTAAAGAGCTTGATTACAGACTACATACCATAGACAAGTTAGATCTCACTGTCAAGTATTTTATCTTTAACTCAAACTTACAAGAGTTTCATACTTTGCCAGGAGAAATTAACATGATTTTATCTTTTGCCAAAAACTAAGCACTGGAAAGTTAATTTAAGAGGTCAGGAAAGCTGATTCGTTCAAAACAAGGAACCCAAAAGGTAGAAAATACTCTTCATACTTAATTTGCTTAATCTGTGGCTTTATATTCTGTGGATGAAAATGTGCACATTTCCTATTTACAGCCTTCCAGTTCAGTCATTCAAGGAGAAAAACATTTTGTCTTTAAATAGACATGAATTCTCACAGTATCATTTTAAGAACGTATGTTCCTTTCAAAATACTGTCTCTCATTGCCGTAATTACCCATACTATTTTATACAGAGTTCTACACAGGTCCTATTTAGTAAGTTGGTTCACAGTCAACTGTACAGCCTGTTGAAAAGCCCCAGGAGCACGGATAAGCAAGAAATGGGGGAGAGAGAGAGTATTTTGGGACTTACATGCTTCTCCTTCACACTTAGCTCTAATTTTGCTCTGGACACAACTGCAAATAAGGTGTTTTCATCTGTTTTGCTTTATCGGCCAAACCACCCCAAAAGAGCCTTTGGAGTGGAGAAGAGGTATGATCATGGCATGAGCAAAGGCCACAGACCATACCTCTTAAAAGTCTGAATTATACCACGTAGAATATCATAAAACATCAACTCCACATGTAGAAAATTTCCCCTTGACATACTTAAGTCAATGACTTGCAGCTGAAGTCAGAATAAGAAAATCAGCATGTAAAACATTCCCAACCCACCTGACAGATGATAGGTGATTTTTTCAATTGTGTAAAATTATACTGGAAGAACCCACCAAAGTTCCTCCATGGATGAAAAACATGGCAAATACTGATTGTGAGCCAAAGGTTACACTTACTAGAAACAGAAGCTATGTTTGATAACTTAATATTCAAAATACGTTTCATTTTTTTAAAATGCAATGCATCCCTTAACCAAATAAGGTCCCAAGGAAGCATATATATTAAAAAAAAAACAACAGTTATTCATCAATGGACACTACTGGCTGAGAGACATTCACAGAGGCTCCAGGAATACCTTTTTTGGATCAGTAATGACTGGAAACATGTGTACCAGTTGCTGGATAAGTACTGTATGATCTCCTTCACTAAATCCACCTTTCTATGCTCAGACTGCTGCGACATTCATGTGATAAACAGCATGTTTCACCATAAAATTTGAATTGGTTTTTCAAAAAAAGTTATTTATAACTGACCATTCACAGCCTACCAACTGGCAGCCATCCAACCAAAAAGCAATTATGTGTGTGACAATGACGATATTAAGCCCAAAGTAATAGGATAGCTTCCAATTTTAAGGTTAAGTAAATCATGAACTGTACTTTTATGTATAAATATGTTGGTTAAAGCCTTCAATTTGTGTGGGAATAGGCTAGCTCACTTTGGCATTTTGTTTACCTCTACTGAGCATTACCTTGGCTGAAAAGCAATGGCATTTGTAACAATTACAGTCCAGCCACCATCACTAATGATTTAAAAACGATGATTTTCAAAACTAAAACGCCTGAATGTTGTTTTTTCTTGAAATATTAGCTTGCACGACAATTGCACACTGTGTGCACAGCCATGCAGGTCCCAAAAGGAGGAGCTTGAGAGAAAAGAAATGAAAGGGAGCTGCAACTGTCTTAGGGGGAGCTGCCAATTCCACCTCAAAGGACACACAGTCGGAAGCATTCCCACCCGGCTTTGTAATCCATCACCATGAACTGCAGCACTTCCTCCCTAGCTTAAAAACACAGATTCAAAGCACTGGGGAAAGCAGGAGAAAAGGAAGTCAAAGCCAAGTCAATGCCACAGCACTTGGAAAACACCAATGAAGATGATGCATGTGGGGAAGTAGAAGCCTACAAGTTTCCTGCTGGCAAGAGTCAAACGTAACTTCGGGAATGTGCCCTGGAAACTGAAGCAGAGCAGCTGAGAATCATATTCTATTAAACAAAAAAGAAAGAATAAAATGGAAGGTAACCTGTTAATAGACTTTTTTCCCCCACACTTCAGCATCTCAGTGACATGGGAAGATGGCCACGTACGCCTAAGCCTCCCAGGCACTGCTGCTGCCACTGCATACATCACGCTGTTCACTACGTTATGAGATGCTTGCAAGATATCTTATACTACTAAGGAAGCTGTTCTGTCACTGTCTTCTCCCAGGCCTTCGAAAAATAATCCTTTACAGAAAGCATTTACTCCCACAGATAAAACTGGTAGCAGGCTCAAACTACTGGGTCCACTGATCATAAAGAAACCCATCAGAGCCAGAGATGTAGACTTTCTTCTCCTAAAAAGTTAATCTTCTGAAGGTCCTATAGCAAGGTTTGAGCCAGCTAGTATTTCTCTCTGCTGCCAGGACTGCTGTCTGCGGGGTTACACAGACTGGGAAGTAACAAGTCTCCTGCCATAGCACTGCAGAGAAATGAGTTTGCTATGTTCACAGACGAGAATGAGGCATATTGTTTTAAACCCATCAAAGCAGAGTATCTGCACTATCACAGACTTGCAAAGCCCAATAGCAAACGCTAAGAGGCCAAAGACCCTTAAGTGCATAGCTGGGCTTAACACGCACTTGTGGTAATACTTAACCATGAACTAACTTGACGTTTACAGGGCTCTAATTTAGATCCCTGTGAAATAGCTCCAGGTGGAGAAAGAAACCTTCTCCGTGGAGATAAACATGGCAAATAAGCAGGTGATTACGGGCCTTCTAGCTTATTATTTGGGCACTAATGGCTAGATATCACAACAGGCATCAAAACATCAAGAAGCAGGAAGCACAGAGACCCTCTGGCCCCAGGAACTCATCTCTTCTTGGTGCAACCTGCAGAAGTCTGAGGAGCACACAGCAATCCTGACAGCGGGTATAGGCCATCAGGAGGCTGTGCTCCTGAAGCTCAGAGGTCACCAAGGAGACAGACTCAGAGGGCAGATTTCTCTTCCAAAGATGATTTTCATAGCTCCTGTGGCCTTAGCAAAAAATGAAACACATGACTGATGGACTTAAAAACAAAACAAAAAAAAGCAAAACCAAAAAACCCAACACTAACACGCTTGTAGGGGTTTGGCCCCTACACAGGAAATCAGAGCTGATCTTGACAAAGAACAGAAGAAATGTTAAAAATTCTAAGCTGCTTTTTAAGGGTTAGGGATGGTCGGCATAGGATTAGTTTTACCATAAGCCGAAAAAAAATAAAAGTCCAATTAAAAGGGACCTAGTAGAATAGTGCTTGGCTCCCTTTGGAAAGTTTTACTCGCAAGTTTAAGGAGCACTGAGCTTCTGTTCAGATTTCACCTGTTTAAGCAACCCTGTAAATTCTCTTTGACCTCAGAACGAAGCGATCCCATGAGGGAGACATTCGGGGTAGAAACACCTTTAGAAAAGGCTGAGAGCCTGCAATGTCTTTTGGAGGACCACTTTATTTCAGTGAGTGGTGGACAGGTATAGCAGAATTGTACTGACAAGCAGGAGTAAAAATTTTGAGTGCTAGCCAAGTATTTTGATTGCATCTTTTCACTGACAGTCACAGCATGACTGACAAATTCCAAACGGGAGAAACGCAAGCTCTTCATTTGACACCTGCCTAACATAACATTTTACTTCAGCTTATTATAAAGTCCCCTTCTCACTTTTCCATTTAGCCCCTAAACCCCAGAATTATCTATTGTAGGATATTCAAACATGAGAAACAAGATTTGTGGTACCGGAACAGTAAGCTTCACTTATGATTAAAAATACACTGATACAGTCCTTTGAGTTGGATATGCGTGTGCCTCGAATGATTTTTCTTTTCATTTTAGGAGGAATCGGGATTAAGGGAGACGTGACATTTTCATCGGCAAGAAATTAATCAGCTTCTAACACGAGAATCTAAACTAAGCATCCAGCTACCGACCTCTTCCCTCGATTCTTTTAAAGAACAGGGATTTATCCTCATTACGGGATTAGAAACAGCACTCGCTCCGCTTCGTAATGTCATCTTTGTAACATTTGCAGATAAACCAAAACACTCACTGGAAGAGGCACCAAAAAAGACACATTCTTGCAGTTGGAAGGTTAAACTGGATTAATTTAGGAAACCTGAAAATTGATACGCTGCAATTTAACATGTGCTCAACATGTGTGCTCAGCAGCAACTGGAATGAAATATCTTAAATATTATCAAACATTACATCATTAAAAATAAATTAGATGGAAACAGGGGAAAGCTAAAAATTGACTAGGAGTTCAGATACTCTAAATGGCTAATATGTCCATTTTTCACCTGAAGCCCTCTCCAATACAGTTTTGCTATTAAGCAAAACCTAAAGAAAGGTAATCAATTCCAACTAAAAAGCACTTATCCCGGAATGACTGTGCGTAAGGCACTTCAAACCCCTGGCTGGCTGCCAAAACCCAGACAACAGCTATCAATGTTTCTGACTATCACAGGAGCACAAGGGGCCATGCATAATTGACTAGAAGATGGGCTAAAACTGTGCCCAATCAGTGTGTGATCAAAAACGCGTGGAATATTCAGCGCCACTTGATTACATGGAGGCACGTCCTTTCGCTCTCCTCATGAAATCTCTTCAAGGTCCAGAGTACTGTAATAAGATCATTACTGTCAAGCGGTACGAATCGCAGGCAATGAGTCTTGGGATAGGAAGTCATACTTCACAAGCTCCTCTGGTCTTTTTTTTTTTTTTTCTCCACCTCTCTCTCTCTCTCTCTCTCTCCTCTTTTTTTTTTTTTTATTTTACTGTGTGTTGAGGCAGCAAGGCGACGAGGTGACAGATAATGATCACATCACTGTGTGGCAACTAGAAAGGCACTTTTAAGAAAGAGCACAGAGAAATCAGCTTAAGAGAAACTCAAACATTTTTTTTCTGCCTTTTTTTCCCCCCTCAAAAATTAAATAGAATTAAACTGTGCAGCGTTCTCTTTTCATGAACTGTGATTTAATGTCATTGAATTTAATCATTTGATAGATTTCCATATTATACCAAAGCCTATTACCTCACAGACAAATGGCCAATTTTCTCCTTCTCACACTCACAAAAGAAACCTTTATTAATTTTTTTTTTTTTTTTCGCAGGGGGGCAGCGGAGAGAGGGGGGAGATGTCAATGACAAGGCCTGTTGAAGTTTTCCTTTTACTTACGTCTTGCTCTGGAGATGTACACTACATATTATGCATAACATCTACAACAAGTAACCTATATCTGTAAAGAGAAAGGTGGAGGGGTTGAAAACAGGAGATCTAAAACAAACATGCAGCAAGTTAACCACTAAGATCTCACGCGCAGCACTTGCATCTGCAGTAGAGACTTCAGATAGAAAGACACATTTCCTCCCTGAATTTGACAGCCAATATAAGGCATATATTTGATTAAAACTTGCAACAACCATACAGGTTGGAAATGACTGACTGGTCAGGAGTTTGAAATAAAAGTAGTCCACGGTACTGCTCAGGGCTGTCTTGTAAATGCCTCCCGGACATCAATATTGCAGAGCATCAAACCTGGAATTGCTCCAGCATTGCGGTTTTCAAATGGATGAGGCTGGTATGACTGCATGAGAACCCACCGCTTACAAGGGAAGCAAAAGTCAGCATAGTTAAGAGCAACCCCTCCCCCAGTCATTTTTGCCTTTTTTTTGTCCGTACCTGCAATAAACAGAAAGAACAGTCTTTCTAACAGTGAAAGTGTTCTGTCCCAGAGGCTTCACACATGTAAACACTCATCAAAATGCAACTCAAACTCAAGAATCAAATTACATACGCATCTCTGAAATAAAACAAAAATAAATCAGAGCAACAGTGGAATAGTAAACCCCGTATCTTGGCTCCCACCACAATCAAAACCACCACCATCTTACAGGAGTTTGCTGCACTTCCAAGCATGTACCGTTCAGAGACTCCTCCACAGGACAAGAGCAGAAGTTCAAGCTCTAGATTTTTGAGCATGTTGTTTTCTATTAAAATATCACTACCACTATGCGAGAACCAGAGGCGCACAGCACTCGTCAACGTACGAGTTACTGATACCACCACTTGTGGTCCAGAGAAGGTTGAAACATCAGGTTCAGCGCACTCCAAACTGCCTCTTGGAAATCACTGCACGAAGTGTTCAACATTGCATGTTCAATAACTTAATAACGTTCTTTAGATGCAGAGTCACCTTCCTCAGTTTTGGCTTAGCCTTGCTTTACAGAAGATGTCACACACATTTTGACAAAGAACCCAAATGAGAAGGCAAAAAGGGTTTTGATCTGAAGGGTTTTGATACTGAATCCTAAAGTCTAAGAGAAAGCTGCAAAAAAATCCCACTAGCATTAAAAAAAAAAAAAAAGAAAAGAAAAGAAAAGAAGAGGAAGCATTGAGCTGCAACTGCCAAAGCCTTAAGAATCTGTGTGCAATAAAACTATCAAATCCCCCAAACCTGTAATGCCTATGAGAAAGGTACAAAAAGAAAGTGTCAGACTGTCAACGCTGAGTAAATCCTGTGTATGCAGACTTGGAAACATCGCCTTCACTCTCACCTCCCTGTAAGCATGAGGTACACCTAATCCACAGCCTCTGTCAAACGAGACTTGCTGCTTCTGTCTTGCTAGATGACGTGGCCTGGAATAACTTTATTTGTGCATTCAGGAAAGACTGTCACTTAGTTTCATCTGGATTTAAAGGCAGATTTGGCTTCCTTGCCCACTGAGGTTCTTCAGACTCGGGGCCAGGAGGCTGAAGGCACAAGGTGTATTTTGGGATAGTTTACACTCAGACCTGCTCTTAACCTAAGAGCGTACCAAGTAGCAGCACAGATCCTTCAGGGCTTGCCATAATTGACTAAAATGCAGAGTTCTGCAACAGACAAATGACTAACTTGTTAATTCTAGACTCTGTTCTGCATGTACCTCTTGATTACGAGTTCTTTTCAGCGTAACGCCTAGTGCACATTTTATAAGTCTAGGGCTAGATCAGACCTATTGACACATTTCCCTTGAATTCCAGGCTTGAGATATACGTGGGAAACCTTCACAATCAAGACATTGTCATTAGTCTCGCTTTATACATTATGAATAAAAAAGCAAGCCTGTAATCAACTGGCATCCAATCAAACCTCCCCTGAAAGCTGGCCTATGCTGTATACGGCAAACAACAATTTAACAAAGCACGTGGTAGAGACGCACATCGTATGAACAACCACGACAGGTCAGAGTAAGAGGTCCATCTAGCCTGGTACGCTTGCATCAGTAACTAATAGGAGACGCCTGGGGAAAAGCAAAGAGCGATATATACAGCAGTGTATGCCCCAGTACCTCTCCCAGAACAGTCCTTGGTTTGGGAACTTCCTGAGCCAGAGGTTGTACTCTTGATTTTAAGATACCTTCACGGATTTTTCTTCTTCATGTTTGTCTAATCAGTAAGATTAGTTTGTTTTAGTTGCTTAAGGTCTTGTGAATGGACTTACTTAAGGCTTCTGTTCCTTAAAAGCAGCTTCTCCCCAACACAACTCTGTATCTCATTTCCAATAAGCTGGTGAGCCAAAATACAAACCACAAAGCTGAAGATAAGGCATCACTCATAAACTAAGGCTTGGCTCTAGAATCACCTCCTAAACCACTTTCACACCAAGAGTCTATTCATCTAAATTGCAACATCTTGACTTTACTGATACTTCAGTTACCTGGGAAACTTAAGAACTAAGTTGTATTTAACAGAATGAACTCGCTGAAGGCTTCTGGGGAGGTTAAAAAAAAAAAAAAAACACGCAAAAGAAAACTCATACTGACGGCATGCCTGAAGCCCGAACCTTCTCTTTATGTGTAAAGTTTCCATACTTGTGAAACCCTCAAAACCCTCACCAGATATTTTATTCTTTTTATTTACTATAGCTTTATAATGCATAGTCATCCTTTTTTTTAAAAGGTATTTTAATTTCAGTATTTAGATTCATAATGAAATTACACTGTCTTACACCACAGAAAAACTGGCAAGGATCTTTTAAAGTAAATGCTGCAGCTTAAGTAACGCAATGGAAGCAACTTCTCTAGGCAACGTTAATATCTTAAAAATATATCTTGGTATCTTGTAAACACCATCTCGTGCACGTTAGGAACGCTCTTCCTTATCAGGGTCCCTGTCTCAGGCTCATGCAATAGCTCTAAGGAATTTACCTGAAATCAGTAAGACTCTATGGTGTTACTTGTTTTCACTTAATTATAAAGCTGCTTAGAACTTTTTCCTTTTCCAAAGGCATCGGGCCAAATCACAGCACAGCAATTGCACTGAGGATACACACTACACAGTTCCGTAGTTAAAACATAGCAAAGTTCTTAGTGTACTAAGAGAAGGACCACCTTTCAGAGAGATGTAGGAAAAAATAAGCATTATCTTTTTCTAGATATCCAGATGAGCTAGTGTGTACAAACACCACCAATTCATCCTGGGACTCATCCTTTCCAAAATCCTCTTTTCTGTTGACCACTGCCGTGACACTTTTCCTTCCAATCAAGGAGGCGGAACATGCACCCTCTGCTGACCCCGAGTTAACAGTAGTTTTAAAGAGAAGAAGGGATCTTTCAACTTGTTTAGCCTGCAATGAAGTAGGTTAAAACAATAGATGGGCTTCACCTCCCTCGTCTTTCACTCCTCAGCATCAACATAAATGTCTTTCAGCAGCACACCTTTCATGTCAGATAGGCTGTGACAACTAAGGCTGAAGGTTTCCCAACAAGTGACCTTTATGCCTTGGTTGAAAGCAGGTCTCTGAAGATTCGGTCTAGATTTTATTAATTTCTGCCCTCCTGTTTCTCAGGTGTACAGCAGTCGTCCAGTATTGCACCTCCTACACGGCTGCAAACGAAGTTGCTGATGATCAGTGGAATTACAATGAAAGAACGTTTTGACACTGAATAGGTGGTAACCTCTGAGATGCTGCAGCATCCTTAAATGAAAACAAGCCTTTGGCATTTTAGATTACAAATATGGTCAAATGCTGTTGATATTGTTTAAGTTCCCACGTAGACAGAGAATGAAAATACAGTTAGATTTTTTGCTCCTAACTTTTTCTTTTTGGATGCCAACTGAAATCTGTTTTTTATTTTAAAAAGTGATACCTGCAAAGCAGCTTCAGCACAGAACGCCTGGATCAGAAAGGGCCTAGGACCATTTGAAAATATTCCACTGAACAAGGAAGCAAATACATATCAAATCACACTCCTAAAACCACCCACTTGGGCAAGCTTACTAAACTCCAGATTTAGCAAGGGTTAGCAAAGTAGCATTTGGTCTTTTGTGCGCAGTATGAAACTTAGCAAAATGCTACTTGTTGAATATCCAAATGACACTAAGAACAATAAACTGTTCATGAACAGAATTCAGTGGGTATTCCTAAATGAATTACACAGCTAATTGTTTTTGATTTCCTAGCTATGTGCTTATAAAGCAAACCCTTCCAGCACCAAATAGCTGTCTTTCCTTATTCAATCTGACAGTTCAAACACTATTTTTGTATCAATCTTGCTTGAAATACTGCAGAACAGCCTTATTTCTGAGAACTGTGGAACGTTTGCTTTCTAAAATTCAGGCACTTATGAGTCCAGAAATAGAAATAAGTACTGCTCTCACTAAACTATCCATCCAAGAGGCATATAAATACCAGGCAACAGCACTGAAACACTCTCCTCTGGTATAGATATAGTTCTGCTTTTTGAGAGGGTAACGGTCATTAAGACATCACTCATGATCTTAAGGAGAGTATAACTACATAAACAATGTGTGTATGAAAACAACTACAAAATAACTGGTTTCCCCTATTGATTTCTTCCCCAGACTTTGGGTTATTGTTAACACATACTAAGGAGCCCACTCCAACTGACTGCAGTGTCCCAGCTAAGCAGGGCTCTGCGCTCATCCCAGAGCTAGATGGACCCTCTAAGATGCTAATAAGGTTCTAAATAAAATAGTTTACAATTTTAAAAGTTTAAATAAGCTGTGGTAAGACTACACACAGGCCACAGGAGAATTTCTGGTGAAGTGAAGAGAACTCTTCCCTAATGCCATATAATACTTCCAGGCTTTATTTCATTTGCACCTGATCCACCTATCTCAATATTTCTATACAACTAAAAAAAAAAAAAAGTTGTCTTACCAAAATAAATAACATTTTTCCAAGAATGCCTCCATATCTACTCCTATTACACAGCAGGTTGCAATTACTGATATTTAATTTAAAGGAATTAGGTGAAATAATGAGCATGAAAAGATTACCAGGAATAACTTTGTGGAGTCCCCATGTGTGGACAATGTTTGCTTGCCTGTAACAACCTCAGTAGTATAATTACCCTGTAAAAGATCAGGAAGAGCTTTTAGCTGAAAAGGTTTTGGTGACAACGTAGCTCTGTGCATTACTTTAAGCAACGCAGTCCATACAGGACCTTGGCATCTAACAGAGCTGATTCCAAAGGTTACAGACGCTATAATAGGTGAGTAGTTTTGCTCTTGTGCAACTGCAGGTCAAGACATTATATTTCACATCTTCCTTCTAGAGAAAAGGGAGTGATGATGCTGTGACTTTTTGTGCTGAAAAGGTGTCTGAACATGCTGTCCTCTGACAATGTCAGAAGGTTTCTTCTACATCATGAAAAGCCACACAAAAAGCACCAAGAATATATATTCCTTCACAGCAAAGATTAATTCCACATACTATAAACAAAAATAAGTATTAGCATTAACAATGTCCTTCTGTCAAATGAAGGATCTCTCTCACAAACACTAGTTTGTTTTCATCTTACCCTTTTCATCTCTTTCATGGGAGAAGTTTCAGAGGTTTTTTTTCCACTACATTTCCAAAATTCCCAAAGCTATTCATATACATAGTTAGAGACTTTTTTTTTTTTTTTTTTTTAAAGTTCAAACAGGTCAAAGCACACTAGAACTATGCACTGAAGGAAAAATTTGTTAAAATTGTCAGGACAAGTCTACGCACTGTGCTCTGTACAGAGCCAAGCACATTTAAATCATTTCAACATGCAATACCAACATGAGATGATGGAAAAGCTTGAGGGATTAGACCAAGGAAAGCTTAGGGTGAGAAGCTGCAGGTAAAACAAATTTTTCATGCATCACATACTCAATGTTCAGTTAACTTCCGTACTGCTTTTAATTTACATGAAACATCAAATTTTTAGCTATTATATAGATTACAAACGCCTATGCTAAGGACTGCATTTCCCTACTTCCCACTTCTTTGCTTTGTTATTCTGGTTTTGGAGTGGTCGAAAGGGGCCAAGAAGTCTTGTGAATAAACTGGCACTTCCCTTGGCTTTTTACCACCCTGTTATCCCACCCTCCTGGACTCAAGTCCCCACTCAAATGAGAAACAGGATGAAAGCAGTGAAATTTTTGCTTATTGCTAAGAGTACAGAAGAGAAGTCAAGACTAATGCCTGTTTTTCACCCACAAAAAAATCAAATATGCATATTTCCAATATACATTTCATACTTAGCTATAGCTCATCTTTAATGCTTCTGGAGATCCAGAACAAAAGAATGATTTCAGTGATACTGAAGATGGTTGTGAAGAACATAAGCTTTTAAAATACGTCCTTTTGTTCAATCTGGGGAAAAAAATTGCTATTTGTCAGTAAATTGGGGTTCACCCTAATCTACCAGCTGGAAAACACACACCTAGAGTTCGGAGCTAGACTGTATAGATCAAGAAAAGGACAGTGAAAGGCAATCACTTCTACAAGAAGCAGAGAACAAAATATCTTTGTGTTAAGAACACAGGTCTAAAGAAACATGAAAGGACCTTCCTTGTCCTTCAAAAACTCTTTAGAAACCAGCAATAAAGAAGAATGCGGACCACGGCTTTGCAGAGAAAGCAGAGTTTGGAAAGTTCTCCTGAGCCTCTCATCGTGTTTATTACTCTACCGTCGAGCTGTCTTTCACAGGATACATCTGCGTGCCTGGGAACGGAGAGCTGGGTTTGCTTTGCTGCAAGCTGACTCACACCTTGCTGACGGTGAAGGGACAGATGAGCCCATCTACCTGGGCATAGCCAGAGAGACCCCAAAAGAAACAGCAACTTTGGCCCTGGTGTCAGCGCTCTCGGTCAAGTAAACGCTTGCAAAGTACCCATGATCTAGGTTGGACACTGAAAGGAAGATGGCCATACCTTGAGCTGTCTATAGCTCTTAAAAATCTCAGTGACACACTGGAGGCAGGCAGGTCCAAGCTGTCACAGACATGAAGCTTGTAGAAAACAGTTCCTATCTAAGAGCAGCAAGAAAAATAACCAGTGGGAAAGACCTTTCTGTAAAGAGTATTTACAGGAAGGCTTTTAATTTTTCCACTTGTTTTGAAGCTGAAAAACCTTCCCATTGTCACTAGCAGTCCTTCCAAATGCAGTAGCGCAAGGGCACTAAAACAGCCCAGGCTCCGAGCAGCTATTCCTCTTTGAACCGCTGCACTGTATCAGCCTGCTCTGAGCAAGTTTAGATAGCATGGTGGGAAAAACACTGCTGGTTGCTGGCACCTTGCCTAATGTACAAATTCCTGCTGTTAGCCTCAAAAACACTGAGAGATTTTTTCAGTGACAAGTTCTGTATAGATGAGAACCAAAAAATTTCTCTCTGGGTTTCATTGCACTTGGGGAAATTTCATCAGAATCTGGTTTTCCAAAAGAGGAATTGCATTTTAATTTTCATCCAACCGCAGCACCGTTGCCACAGTATTTTTGTTGCTGCAACCATTGTCTCAGAAAACAAGTAGACAGATAAACTGGATAAGATGAAAGAGATGCAACCCCAGAAAGAGAGGGCTGTGAATGTGCAGATAGCAGGTAGAAAGAAGGATCAGTATAACCTTTACGGAAGGGCATCAAACACACAAGCATCAGTGCTTGGAATTAGTGACTACCATCACTCTGGGCTCACTACTGTCCATCGCCGTGTTATCTGAATACCTGGGCAGAGGTCAGTGATCAAAGCAGGCACACACAAGGAGAGAAAACACTGAAACGCGCATTAGGAATGCTAGAGAGCTCGCTGAAGACCAGATTTAGATCTCAGAAAACACCTAAACTTTGCTACAGACAAAAATACAGGAACTCAGAATTTCTAATTGAAAGCTGACACTTGAAACGTGCCTGGACCCAAGGGAAAACAACGTCAAATCTAGAATTACCCAAACCATTTAACTCATCTATCGTAACTGCTTGAAAATACCTCCTACTGGAGAATCCGCCTATTCACAGCGAGCTCAGGATTTCTAGAAGGAAGGAAGGAAGGACGACATGGTTCCTCCACAATTCAGCTTTCTGTACCTCATTTTCACCAAACCACGTGCTGTATCTCAAATACTTGATCGAAGTTGCCAATGCTAAGCATGCATCTCTCACAACATCTAACCTTTAACTGTGCAACTTGGATATGCAGTCTGCAAAACTGCAACAATCCAGACGAACACCTCTATATGTGAGGCTTTAAATCTATGCCTATTGCAAGTGTGGGAAAAGGAGGAAAAAAAGTCAAAAGAAACCTTGTTTAGGCCACTGGACAGATTTCTAGGTAAGTGTAGGAGGATAGGGAAATTGGTCTTTTTCTGAGAGCAGGTTGAATTACTGAACGGAAAACTACTTTAAATCAGAAGACAGACTAGAAAAAGCTACATCCAACAACATGGAGAAAAACACATAACAACCCGAAGCATCTCTGACACACTGCCCACTAGCAGCAGACTGGCTGGTGACATCGGTTGTCCCAGAACTAGAGTTACTCCCATCTGTGAGCTCCTCAGAGAGGTGGATAGTACCAGTCTGGTGAACCACAAAGTACATCAAACATAGCTTTGGACTGCACCAACCTGAACACCAGAAAAGAAAGGCAAACAGACACAGGGAAAGCCTTTTTTCTAAAAAGGCAGGAAACTCAAGCAGGCTTAATTGCTTTTCCATCAGCTACAGGCCAATGGAGGAGGCCGACTGTTCCAATCGACAGGCATTTTCTCCTAAGCTTGCCCAGGACTCAAAGGCCAGTGAGATTAGCTATCTGCTGGAGGATACCCAGCGTTCCTCTCAGACACGGCAAGAATGCAGCGTAGAAAGTTGGAATTACACTCTTCTTGTGGCCAATAAGTGCTTTCTGCTAGTCTGCAGTCTAACCGAGGTATTATAAAGAATTTAACAAATGTTGTGGTCCATCTGAGACAACTTAAAATACTCAGGTAACTGTAAGCTCCAAACCAAAAAAGGATGCCCACCTCAAGACATGTAAGAAGAGGCACGTCCAAGAAAGCTAATGCAGGGACACACAAAGACTGAAAGCAGACATCTGTTCATTGCTACTTTTAAGGTCCCCCATGAAGGCTTTTACTGCATCACTTGGTGTTGCTTGTCAGTCATTTCTTACCCTTCTGAAAGCATATTTTATTTACTTTTCAAGAAGGGGGAGAGTTTTGGACCAAAAGGTTATTGCAAAAGGCTTTCAGGCTAGCATGTTAAGAGGCTGGCAGACTCGCACAAAGACTAGAGCAAGAGAGACCAGAGGAGGAGGATGGAGCCGTGTACCCCCGCTCCCGTCCAAACAGGAATTTCAGAGGCAAGATGCACAACAACTGCAAATCACTGATTGCTTGCTGTGGTTCAAAAGTCTGTGCTTGCAGACCAGGACCACACAGACTGCAACTCCTGCGACTTGTGAAAATAATCTCACCAGGCGAAAGAAAACATACATGTACTAACTACTTAGAAAGAGATTTTCAAAGGCTCTTAATATCCAGCTGGTCTCGATTCATATCGACTTCAACAAAACAGTCTTGGGCCAATGGTGAGTGCTGTGAAAAATCCTCTCTATAACTTGCTGTTGAGGTACGAAAATAAGAGGCGTAAAGGGAACTGGGGAAAAAAAAAAAGACAAATTAAAAACGAAAGGTTAAAATAAAATTTGGCTGCAGGCCATAAACTAGGGGGAACTAACAGTAAAGATAGCTAAATGACTGGAAAGAGAACACAACAGGAGCTATTATAAAAAAAGCTAATGCTTTTTTTTTAAAAAAAAAAGATTTGTATAGATAGCAGAGGAAATAAATTTCATATGTGATAGAAGTGCAATTGAGAAATTAAATAAATGGAAAATAAGGATGACTAAGTAGTAGTTAACATGCCCCTTCTCAGTTGTATACTATTATCACATCTATTTTTAATGTCTCTTCAGCTGTCTGCAATTGTCATCCTTTTTTCAGAACTTGTTCCAAAGCTCTTTGATACTGAATTAGCTGTTTTTACTCTCCAATGCTTACAACCACATCTTTTTCTTACTTAACACTCCCCTTTTCCAACAATGTTATTCCATTGTCTCCTTTTTTCATCTTTCCTTATATGTTGACTCCCCAGTTTCTGAGCTTTCCAACTACCCTTGTTCATTTTTTTTTTCTGGAGCTCTTTTGGTTGAATCATAAAATGTTTCTATTCTTCTTTTCTAAAGATACAAGCATGTTTTATATCCTATCTGGCTACTGTATACATTGTTACCCCTTCAGAAGGGCATTGAACAGCTATAGCAGTGTTCGCGTTGGAAATAGTCAGCCAAACTAAGGGAAAAAAGAAGTTCTTTTCGGCTTTTGCTTTCTGGTTCTTAAAAAGGAACCCAAACATTTAAACTCTCCCCTTTTCTTTTTATCCTCAAATAACACAACCTTTCCACGAGTAGCTGAATATTCAAACTATAACAGGCATCAGTGCATTGATGATTCTAGAGCACAGAATGGTAACACAAGGTTTAACAATACTGAAAAAAACACACAAATTCTAGCATGATGTACAGGCTGAGTGGACCTGGACCTTTTTTTTTTTTCTTTTTAACCTTACAAGCATGCCTGTACCTTACCTTTACCACTAATGATGCTCCATATTAGCTTGGGGACACCTCTAAAAGAAAAATGTTGTCTCAAAAATGTTTAAGACAGTGGCAATCACTATCATGTGATGCCACAGGTCACTCAGCTCCATCGTGAAAAGATCAGAGCCTTTAATTCCTCTACACTTCAGTACAATTTTGTCCACCTTTTCTGTGCAAAGCCAATGACATGGCTGAGATGTACTCAGAAATGCTTTTTGGAAGCAGAACAAAATATTTTCAAAATTCAGACTTCCACCATAAAGTAAGCTTACCTTCAGCTGTGCCCGAGATACCATCAGCTTTGAAATTACTAGTGCTTTTCTTCCTGCGATGTTTCTTTCTGTTGGCATGAGGTGAAGGAGGTGGATCAAGTTTGGGGCTGGTTGTACTGGATATACTTGGGCTTGAACACACAGACTCTCCTAACCCGGTATCTGCAGTTTGGAGAGAGAGGGAAGGGGTGGGGGGAAAGTAAGAAAGAATAAAATTATGCAATAATTTAAATTAATGATTGCTAGAATCCAGCCAAAATCGACAAGATAATACCTTTTATTGTCTGTTAGCAACTAACCTTTTGAGCTCATTGACTTCCAATGGCTACAGGAAAACCTCCTAAAAATATCCATTACTTTTTCAAAAAGGTACTAATAAGCAAACTTGGCTCAAGTTCGGATTCAAGTCCTCTCAAATCAACAGGACTCTTTGTATCAATTTTAGAAGCAGGCCAGCCGGAACTGACAGAAAACAATGGGAAATCACTTTATTACTTCCAATTGCTCTTTCTTACAAAGATCTTACTGATCCTCAAATTAACACTATGTAACACTAGGACATTTTAAAACATAATGGAACAGAGCCACCATAACATCCACTGAGTGCTATCTACTTCTGCTAATACTACAGATACAGGCAAACATTAAAAAGGGCGGTAACGGCAATAAAGGTGGGAAAACAATTTTCCCTTTCATGCACATAGTTCACGTGCGCCCAATACAACTAATACTCTGGGTGATGATGGGTCACTTAGCGTATGCACCCAGTGAAAAACACGCCACCTTCAGCGCATTACGTAGTTTCCCTCTGCATTAGCTATGGTAGTGCAACATGCAACATTTCTAAGAACTAATGACAGAGTAATTTTTAATTAGCCCACTCAAGCAAATCAAAATTAAAGGTCTAAGATGCCTCCTCTTGCTCTAAGAGATCCATTTTCCATTCCCTGTTCCATGCAGAGGCTGGTAAAGTGCAAATGTCTTCTCTTTGAGTAGGTCAAAATAAAATGATTTCTATTTTGGACCACAACACGGCCCACGTCAAACTTGCTTTCCAATGAGCAAGTATTTCTCATGCATGCAGACCGACACAAATTTCTGTTAGCTCCCACTATGAAATCAAAAGGGATATAACACAAGCATTTGCACTGGGAGACCCCCTTCCAGGAGCAAGGATAGAGGGCCCAACAGATCAAGACACACTCAGCCACTTTACTTGATATCAGTCACGAAAAAAAAAGGAGGTGAACTCAAACAGATCACGTATTTTTAATAAATGATCAACGAAACTTGTTTCTTTGCTGAACTGTATAGACAAAACTGGAAAGCAGTTTTTGAAAAGTACATTAGCTGATACACATCAGAACTATGATCCTGAGCACATCCTTTCATCCTAAAATCTTAATATGAACCACAATATAAACCTGAACTTTTGCAAGAACTTTTATTTTGGCTCGCTTTTCTCTCTCTCACACTCTCTCTCTCTTTTTTTTTTTTTTTTTTTTTAAAATCAAGAAAAATTTAATAGCGATACTTAGCAAAAATTTAGTGAAAGTAGATGTACTTCTGAAATCGCATTCTCAATTTCGGTCTTTTTACACAGTAAATTATCAAGTAACCTTAAACTAGCATTTTCCCCCCAAGGTTGGTAATACAATTTTCGATTAATCTCAATCCATCTTCTGGCTACAGTTAGTCCTAAATGCATTTCTAGCCTTTTTAAGTTTAACATAACATCAAAGTAGATTAGGTAAAGGGAAACTGTTTCCAGAACTTCTTTATTAGATACCAAACCAGGATTGCACTTAAGATTAATTCATCTATTTAGAGCCTATGTTTGCAAAATACCAAATCAGTTGATTTCAAAAAAAGTAGCTTCGGATTATTTTTAGCAGTTAAATCCCCCACAGGTGCCTATTTAAAAAAAAAAAAAAGTACTTATTCTGTTTTTCTCTAATAAAGTTTACTTACTAACTGTCCGCTAAGTATGGTTGTGCTGCAAGTTAATGGTGAGGGACAACCTACGTAGCCGAATACCCGGCAACAAAGACCAAATCAAACTCTATACATAAACTTGACATTAAGGATTTTGGGTCTTTTCCCTGCGTCCACTGCTCCGAACCCAGTAACAAAGAAAGGGAAGCATGAGGACATATTTACTGTATTATCTATGTAAGAGATCTAAGTACTTGAACCAGAAGCACTCACAGCAGTTATCCTGCAAAGCTTTTTTGTCCCTCCACACGGAGGGGAAAGTAAATCCTGTCTAGAAGCCATACCACTACTCAGCTGTCCTTTGGCAGGAGGACCGTTGCTATCTTTTGCTCCCCGACTCCAAAAAAAGAGAAGATGCAGAAGAGGACAACAGCAATACGGAGGCATGACCAAGAATGCAAGCTGATTACTGCTTGGCCTGAATATTTTCCTCCGGTTTGGGACTTAGGAATGTTTCCTACATTAAGAACTTAAAAGAAAAAAAAATTAACTTTGGAGCAAAGAAATGAAAATTCTCCTTTTAAGAGAAGCAAGTTGCAGAGTCAGGTACTACAAGAAAGGTGCCTGCTAGGGGCGCTAGGTTTTGCAAGGGGCACCTCAGTCAGGATGTGGGGTAACAAGTGTGTCGCGTTGATAGTCATTTCCTTGCTAAATCAAAAAGCACACCAGTCCATAGCAATTCATAAACATGATGGACAAATCCCAGAGAAGGCACCGGTCAGGACAGCTTAATCACGTATGGCCTAATTTCGCAAAACGCTTCGCTTTTTCCCCCAGAGAACGTGAGGAACACAGCACATGGACAGACCTCTAATTCTCAGCTTTTACTTTAGGAAGAATTATCCTGTTTTACTTAAGGGAGGGGAAAAAAAACCCCCAAGAACAACCAACTCTACCACCCCCCATGCCTTTTCCAAATACTTGCGCGCGAGAGAGGCAAGGGCAAGTGCTCTCAACTATAAGACTGAAGTACAAGCGCCACGTTCACCACCAGCCGGAGACACGGGCGTCAGTCATGATGCGCTGAATAGTACCTGTAAAACGGTGAAGAAACCACGCTGCGAGGCAAACGTGCAGCACGTGGTTTTTAGAAGAATCCTATAAGCACAAAGTTTGTGAGCTTTTTGCAAGCCAAGATCAGATCCCTCCAAAAACTGAGTCTCCTTAATAACCACTTTGCTTACAGCTCCAACCTTTCCCTGTAACAAGTGAAAGGGAGCGTTCTTTAAAACCCTTTCTCGTCGAAAATACTAACGTAAACCTGTATGCTTCCTGCAGCTTAGTCCCATTGCTGGGCTTCAATTACGCAAACAAAATCTGTTTCTAAGCGCCGAAAAAATAAGGAGATTTCTAAATGTGCAGTTCAACTACTCGTGCTGGAGACCTGAAGCATCACCCAACTGTGGTAAATCCTCCTGCTTCACAACCCTTCTCTGGTAATAACCTGCCGTCCTTGGGTCAAACTGCTCTGAAGTGAGGAGTCGGCGATATTCCCTCCCCTTCGACCAGAAAAGCAATGCAAGTCTCCGGTAAACGGATGCCGAGCTTATATTGTTAGTGTATTAATGCCCTATATTCCTGTTTCCGAGACCACCCTTTGAAGATGGAAGTTATTTAACGTTCTCCCGATTTAAAATATGAGCAATCAAAACGTGCCAGGCTTACACGCTGTGCTTTCCCCTTTCCGACTACTTCTCTCGCCTGACAAGGTATTCTTCAAATTGAAAAGAGGGCTCCTGAAAGCCCGGCTTCGGCAAACTGTAAATGAGTTCAGGCTTCAGCCCACTGAATGCAATTTCATCCTCCTGACTGAATACAAATAATGCATTTGATTTTGTATCAATTACCACGCGTGAGAACAGACGACCACTGCCGACGCTATTAGATATATATAGACATATATACAATTTTAAAAAAATTAAGAAAAGAAAAGAAAAAGGCACGCCAAGTTAAAAAAGTGAGCACCTCATTACTCCACATCTAAACCAGCTTTGACAGAGGCATTGGAAGTCATAAGACACGTTTCACTGGCCGGGGATGGGCTGTTTTGCAGCCATCCTGTACATTCAATGTCAGCCATTAGTTCTTCCCAATCGGGCATCAATGTTCAACGCACACCCCAAAAAATATATAATACTAGTAATAATAATAACAATCTGCAGCCTCTCCGAGCTTCAATACTTGAAGTATGAGTCAAAGCAGCAGTTTCACTTTTCACTCGGGAAGCTGACAAGCATGACTAGAGGGGGAATAAAATAACATTCAGTTCGCATAAATATCAAGCAGGCTGCTTGAGACTGATGGGCCAGGAATGTATTCTTAGCCATCATTCTGGCAGACAGGCCCAAGGACACTCATAACTTATTTTACAATCATTTAGTTTCAGCTCAAGTGGAAAACGTGACAACTTATCTCTGCTGACAAGATGCCATATCGAACCTTACAATTAACTCTCCCACGATTATCTGCCCAGCCCATCATTAGCTTGGCGGTTTTTGATGGACTGTACGGGCAGCTTGCCTTGATGATGGTCATCATTTGCAGGGTGTATGTCTACATTATATAACATTAAGGACAAAATTTTCTCCTTGCCTTGTAGCTAGGGAGCTGGTTATCCTGCCCAGCACATCCTCCAGCCTGCAATTGCAGTGCCACGTTTGTAAATGACACACGCGGCAACACGCTGCTGAGAGGCGTCTTCTCCTCCAAAGCAGAGGAGGACTCTACTGCTTCTGACCGCCGCATATGAAAAAGTTACCCTATAAATGCACATAGCCTCTGACAGCAAACGGTCGCTCTCTTCCCCCAGAGCTTAACAAAGGGGCCAGAGCAATCGCTTAACGCCGCTCAGCGGTGAGCGAGAGCTGATACGCGAAGAGCCCTCGCAGCCAAACTCTCCACGCTTACACTGCATTGAGGAGGGCACTGGGAATCGCACGTGCGTGTCTGGCAGCCTTCCCGTAGCAATGACAAAACACGAGCTTCTAGCTCTGCGGGCTTGTGAAACACTGCCAAGTTTATCCTGAGGAACAGAGAAGCTTCTAAGCAAACCTGTATGACGAAGTGTAGGCTCTTCATTCCTGAAAAACTAGTAAAACGGTCAATTCAGAGGATATGCATGGGCAAGCTGACATTGACGCAGGCTATTTAGGCTCATTTTTAAATACGCAGTAGCTCGCTGCATATAAAGAGATGGGATATTAAAAAAATGAAAAAAAAAATCACTCAGTAGTTGTAAGCAGTGGTGATCTTTCCTCGTAAGTGTATGACTGCATGACATAAGCAAGCATGATCTTTGCCTTAAGTTCGACACTCATTTACTAGGTATTGCGAAACCAAAAAACAAGCCAGCGCAGCTTTTATTGCAGCAAGCCAGTCCCATGCCTGCCACTCTGCTAGATGCATTTTGTAGTTATGGTCATAAGAGAAACTCCTTTCAGTTATGACAAACGCTAATAGGAGGAATGAGAGACAGGAGGGAAGAAGTATGTTGTCTAAAAGTGCAATCCAGCATTACGAGATAGAACATTAAATGAAAACAAGAAATCAAACAATTCTTCTCAGAAACGTCTCATGGGCTACACGGTTGTACTGCACTTCATTTGCCGTTTGAAACACTTAAGTTTGATATCCTCTCTCAGTATTATACAACATTTCTAAAACTTAACATTCCACAAAAGTCCCACTTCTTATTTCTTTAATAGTTTCATTTTTTGGAAGTTGCACGCCCTCCACCGCCAGGTCTCAAAGACAACTCCATTCGTACCCTTGAAGGATGTTGCAAAAGCCCTCTCGGGTTTGGAAAGAGTAGGAAATTAAATCTCGCCTGTGCTTCTTCAGTGCTCCTAGCACAGCTGACTTGCATCTCAAATTCCAAAGCATCCACGCAGAGCACTTTGGGATTAGCATTCAGGTCACTTTTACTTGGCTGCGGGCAACACACACTCAGCAGAGCAGCAGAAGATACCAACATGGGAATCAGAGAGGCGAAAAAAATTAGGGACTATAAGCAGGTACGAGCGCTCAAGGCCACGGCAGATGGGCTGGGGGTGCTAAAAGTGTAAGGTAAAACAGGCAACATAAAATGGACAGGAATAGTACAGCACAAAGGCAGAGCTGAGATGCAAAAATCCGAGAAGGGAGCTTCATCTTTGGCCCACGGCTCCTATTCTCTCCTGTACACACACCCCCTTTTCTCTCCTGTGTAACCATTTAAAGTGGAAACAAGGATATTCTGGCCTTTTCTATCTTCATGCCTTTTGATATATTTGATATTTTTGTCAAATCACCTATTTACAAGAACTTGAAATAAACTCAACAGGTGAGAACACTGTTCTCCACAGACCAAAGTCCAGCTTGATCTGGTTTACATTTTTCTTGCATCTTCTTGTTAAAATTTTCCAACAGGCTTTCAAAGTGAAATTAGACGTTCTGTCAAGCCCAGCTCCCTAATGCGGCCTTATTCGCAGGAGGCTGGAGATTGATTAATTTGGGTTTTTGATTTTCCCAAGTGACAAGAAGGCAGACATTACAAAAGCAGGAACGGTGAATGGGATCAATTAAAGAGCAAAAGCAGCAACACAATTAATAGCACCAGGTTCAACAGAAAAAGAAAGCACTGATGACAAAAACAACAGCAACAGCTCTGCCTGCAGCAGGAATCTTTGCCACGACCCAAGAAAGGCTGAATCCAAAGAGCGCGTTTCAGAACTTCTGCTATGCTATTAGCGGTGAAATGAAATAAGCCAAAGATGTCGGTAGCTGGTGGACTGAATAATAAAAAAATAGCTGGACACTTTCATCTTCTACACATGTGTTTTAAATAGAGGGGGAAAAAAGTAATCCTTTTATTTAAACAGGGGAAGCAATAGACTAAAACCATCTGTGGTTGTATTTCAGACCCATTTCCCTGAGCCGAGATTTTTCTGGCTGTGAAATCCAATGCTCTACAGCGTCCCTTTACAGCTATTACCATAAATGTTCTATCAAGTTCTTTATATTCCTACTCTGCCTCAAACTGAAGTTAAAGGGATGCTGCAATTGCACAATGACTGCATAAGGCTGGAGTCAGGCACGGAGGTACAGGACTGACATTAAAAACCTGTCAAAACTACCGCTTGGTAGAAGCCTGTAGAAGATAATAAACATCTGGGAGTGGGGAAGAGGGGGCGACACAAGGTTATAGCACACAGAACAAAATACAAATATTTTCAGTGCAGGCACAGATCACACCTTCAGCTGGAATTAGGCACATCCGGTCATTGTTTAGCTGAATTCAAGCTTGGACATTCAAGCTGTTGAGGGCTTAAATTAACCTGCTGCACTGAAAGAAATTAAAAGGAAGCTCTGAGCACAACTGAGGGATGGAGATGAAAGAGCCTCAGGAGTATTCTCTTTCCACTGCATCTACCATTTTTCCAGTCTTGTGCCTAGAGCCTGTAAATCACAAAGCTATCCTGTCATGTACAGAAAGCCCCACCGAACGCCCAAGTTACTGTCTCGTTGCCTCTAATAGCAATCGCAATTAAATCAGAAAAACAAAGATTTCTTCTTGCCAAAACAGATTTCCCTACTTTTGGAGGTTCCTGCTTTCGATATGTATATGCCTGCCTCAAGCAGAGCAGACCTGAAGCCGTGTTTGGAAAGAAAGGATCATTTATACTTGGCAGCCTAATAAGCCACTTTGCGACAAGCAAGGGACTTAAGCCGCAGACTTGCAAGAGCAAGTTCATCTCATGACACTAAGGCATATGCATTGAAAGGACTGGCTTCAATGATTTTGAGGACAGCGAGACTCTCGTTACAGTCTCTCCTACCTAAAGGAAAGACAAACTTACTTCTAGTTTGCTTCCTACCAACACATAACGCTGAGCATCTTTAAAGGAAGCATAAAAGCAAAGAATGCAACATATTCTTCCCCTCCTTTTTTTTTAAACACTGTGTTGCTCACTATAATTTCTCTCTTAAGGGACAAGTTGTTACAGCGCTAGCAAGGTACCATCCTGCTCCCTAGAAATTTAAGTGCCGCTAGTAAGACAAAGACGAGGCCAGAATCAGTTCATTTCCTTTCAAAGCCATCTTACGAAGCCTGCTCCTAGTATCATGGAAGGAAATTTATGATCCGATACTAAGAGAGGAAACGTCTATTCCTAACTGACCCTACCGTGTTGCCAACGCTGTGACAAGCATAAGCAGTAAAGAGTAACTGTATTTTAGAAAACTTGGAAGACTCAGCTGATGAACTGGAAATGGGCTGCCAGCCTTTCCTCTGAACAGCTTGCCTAAAGCAGGTTTAGGTCAGGTGCAGAGGTATTATTAACCAGAGTTAACAATTTGCTAATTTATCTTATACTCTATTACACAGAAGTATCCTTGTGTGCCTCATTTGTACCGTACGCTGAATATGCCCTGTGGAAAGATCAAGCATGACAAGTTGTTCGAGTCTATAAGGACAACAAACTAGAAAAGGATGAAAGTCTTGGATGTTTCAGGATGCCACCACATCCCAAGGCAAAGTTAATTTCGTGGTTCCCACTGAATAAATCTACAGTCTAGATGTTTAAAGGATATCTCTAATTCCTCCGGCATAATGTTTTGGCTGGGCAGCATCAGATCTGTTGAGAAGAGAGATTCTTACACGGTGTCACCCTGAATTGCTATTAATGACGTAGATGACGCTGCGGGCACAGCTTGTCCTGGCTGTCAAGCTCATACAAAATGGAGAGGTGAGGAGTATTACAAAAGGCAACTAGTTATGGGGATTACTTTATTCATATAACTAGTTCTTAACCATCCCTACGTGGAGATGGAAAATGGATGGTCCCTCTGAAGACACACCATAAGGCTTCAGGACAGCATCTCCTGGTTAGGTTTCTCCTGCCAGCATTTGCTACCTCACAGAACAACCCCCAAAACATCCACCCAGAAGGTTCAACAACTGCCTTCCCATGAACGGTCTCCTCATTTTAGCCAAATGGTCAAGAATAAAGTTCACAAGATTGAGCACTTGTGTTTCAATCCAAGTCACACGCGCTGGTCAGTCTGTCTCACACTTTGTATTTCAGTGATCACAAAACCTTTGAAGCCAGTTACCAACAGTTGCACATTGTAGCTAGTGATCCCATAAAGATCATCCCAGTTAATGGTGATTTGCAAAATAAGAAACAGCTGGAGTTCTCTTGAAAGGAATATATCTTGGTCAAACAAGCTAGACTATGGCCAAGTACATACAAGATGATGTGAGAAACACTATTTCATAGCCCTGGTCAAATGATGCAAATAATAAATTCACTTCAACTATAAAGAGAGGGTCAGAGTTCCACTCTGATTCATCAGCATTGTCTTCTGATTGCAAGAAACACATGTAACAACATTTTGCTTTGAAATAGAGCCTTGAAGTCTCAAGGCACTTGCAAAATAATGAATGCATGCCTTACTAAACCATTTCCTACTGAAATATTTACCTTGCATTTCAAGATAGGTAAAATGAGACAGAAAAGAAGAACTGACTCTCTTCAAAGAAATGCTGAAGTCTTGTCTCTAGCCTTATACTTTAACCTTCAGTCTGTATAACTTGTGGATGACCTTCAAACATTTTAGAAAAACCCCACCCCTCACTGGTAACTGAGAAGAGGTTAGGAGAGTCTCAACTGTCAGTTCACAAGACTTCAGTGACAAACCCTAACACCAGTGTTTCAGAAATTTAACATTTTTACAATTGAAGCAGAATAACTGTTATATACCAAATAGGCAGTTAATTGCCCTCTGCTAGCTGGGAAAAGATTAAGGCTTTCCTGGTGCTCCAGGAGCACCAGTCTCAGAAAGGAAAGGCAATAATGGAAACACCACCAACGATACTCCCAAACATATAAAAAAACAAACACTAGGCTATCATAAAACCCTAGAACTAAGAAATAAAACACATCTTGCTTTGCACATAAAGCTACTGAGTTTTAATGGTGTTATTTCCTTTTTGTCTTTTTTTTACATGTCAGGTACTATAAATGTCACAGACAAGTAATTTTTTTTTTTATTTCATCAAGCACTTATTCTAGTTCTGTGGAAACTAACAGCTCTTTTGCAGGTTTAGGATAACTGAAGTTAGGGCCCTTGACTCAGAGCGCTCAGCAACTCCTTTGCTCTCACGAAACCCAAGCAGCAAAAAAGCCACTTGCTTAGAGCCTCAGCTGACAGACTTTTAAACTGGATCCTTACCATCGTGGCGGACTGCGGGTGGCACACCACGATGGCTGAATTAAGGGGTTACCTCAACTGTGACAAATGAAGGGCCCAGCAACTTGAAAGGAGATGCTCTTCCACCTGCAGGAAGTCCAAGTCTCCGCGCTTCAGCTGTCCCCTAACAATCCTCAGGTTGTGAAGGACTTGTATATTGGATTTAGCACAGAGGCTTCTTTCACTGCATGAACTATGAAAAAGCTTTGAAGTGTTGGATTCCATAGGTAAAGTATACATAACCACCCTGAACCTGCTGCTTTGTGATCTAGACTGGAAAGAAACCGAAACTGCAAACAGACATGCTTGATGGGACAACCGCTCTCCTGGTAGCTGGAACAGAAACTTCATTAAGCCTGAGAGGGAATAAATGCATAATGCGCATTTCTTGCCTACACTTCAGGCAGATACTGGCAAACCAAGGCAGCGTGCTCTGTGGATATGTGTTAAACAAGTGTAATTATTATAAAGATCTACTTGAACTTTAAAAGTACGGACCTTTAAAAAGTAGAGAAACTCTGAAGTCACGAATTACTCCGGTGGTAGCTATATATAAATTTTTACCTTCCCAACTTAAAGACATTACTTTACCTGAAGTTAAAATTTAGATTATTATATAAATTTAATTATTAACATCTAGATAAAACAAAAGCATTAATAAAAACACATTGATCTGGGAAGTTCATTCATTTCCCTGATGAAGTCTTACTTTTAAGGTCCTTAGATAGGGAAAGTGTTGGGCACATGGAACTTTCAGACAATATGATTAGAATTAGAGGCGTTTATAAAGCTCCACGCTTTGCTCTTG
Organism: Struthio camelus; assembly: GCF_040807025.1. Taxonomy (NCBI): domain Eukaryota; kingdom Metazoa; phylum Chordata; class Aves; order Struthioniformes; family Struthionidae; genus Struthio; species Struthio camelus. The sequence continues at coordinate 3,798,685 of NC_090947.1, read as the reverse complement.
CAGTATTATGTCCTTCCTATAAGTTGACTTGAGAACACGTCTCTCTAGATTCATATTACTCTCTCTAAAAAATAGCAATGTTTGTAGTGCAAAGTTCAAAAACTCCTGTAGATATTATGTGAATTGGCTTCACACTTTTTCCTCGCAATTATAATCCATCGAGATGCATCTCTCCTGAACGCATACGTATGTTCTCAAATCAAACGTGGTCCGTTAACTTTTAATAGCTCGTGCTAACAGATCTGTTTTTCTGCTGTAGCTGAACTTAGTCAACGTGTTGTCATCTCTGTAACTGTTCAAGCATTCTAAGACCACAAGTCACACTGATTTGAGATACCACGAAAAATAACCACAGCTGATAGTAAACCTCAAACTATCTGATGGCTACCCTGCTAAGTAGCATCACAGCACAACTCATTCCAAACTACAGACAGGTATTTTGAACATTAAAGCAATCTTAAACAACAAACGAAAAAAAAAAAAACTTTGAAGGATTGAACTACCTTTTGATACAAATGAGATTATGGGACTTCCTTACTGAGGAAGTCACCTTGTACCAGGGACCTATCCCCTTCAGTATTAACCCTTCCATTTTGACTAATTCTAATATGGGAACGGAGAATTGAGGATGCTTTACAGACTTCTAAGTGTTGCATCTGTCAAATGTCACGTGTCTGAGCTGCAGAGACACAGCTTGGAGCTCAAGTTAGACAAGTAGACAGCTGTGCATATATCTGTATATATGTGTGTGTGTGTATATATATGTATACACTCCCCCAACTACATATATATAAGTGCTGATTTTTGGTGGTAGGTAAAGTCCATGAGCAGTGGACTGCAACACTAACCCTTCACATGAAAAGTCAGAAATGCACAGTGACTCTGAGACATGAGCCTGCAGCCCTGATAAAGAGAATATTCACTAATCCGAAGCAAAAAAAAAAAAAAAGGCTAAACTAAAGACAAGCTAAACAAAGCTAAACTAAACACAAAATATGCATTTAAGCATCCATAACTAAATGTCAGGAAAAGCAAAGCTTTATAGTTCCATTCAGAGAGTTAATTTGGTCACTTAAACAATTTACTGACAGGCATTTTGCACTTCAGGCTGTGAACAAGATTAAGATGAGCGTGAGGTTGCCGATGTGAGTTTTCATCTTCTGATAATTTGACATTTCCTGCCATTTTGGAACCAAGCACAGGGTTTAATTGCTGAATGTAACAATTCTTTGCATTTTAATCTTGGAGGGTTGGAAAGAAGAGGATCTGAAGACAGAAAAAGCAGATGTGCTTCTAGAGAACTGCAGAACTGTAAAAATCCATATAACACAACTTAGTATTCAAAGAGTAGCACTAAGCAAATAAGAAATACTTAGCTGAAACCTCGGCCTCGGCACAGTTGTACAGAAATGCCCATGTACCCTAAATCCTTTTCAAACTAAAATTACAGCACAGCTCAGTTCAAGCCCTTTGCAAAGTAGCAGCTTGCTGTCAGTGACCCAAGGATATATGGGTACAATCTCTCCCCAGTGGAGCCTCTCTTTCAAACTGCAACCCACAGCCCAGTTAACATGGTCAAAGGTATACTGAAAGCAGTAAGCAAGCAAGTAGCGTTTGAACTCCTACTGCATGGAGGCAGCAGATTGCAGCGGCTTGGGTCCTTGACTACATTTTTGGCACAGCACGTTCAGCAGGAGATCAGGAACTTCTCACATTGTTCTGTAACTGTACCACGGGACAATTCCCCCGCCCCATTACCTTGACAACAAATACCATAGCCGGAGAACATAGGTGTTACATTGTGTAAAACCGGCAGGGATCTCCAGTTAATAATAAATAAAGGCTAAACATTCAGAGCGCGGGAACTCTGCCTTAAACTCATCCATTCAATTGAGATTCCTACGGCTTACAAAAAGAAACGGGTAAGTACTGGGTTCTACCAGTTGTGGGTGCTAACACGTGTAACAACCCACCGGCCGCAAGCATCATATAACACTCTGAGATCCTACAGGGCTTATCCTATGGTGCAGCCATCGCTCCTATTTTGGAGCTGATGAATGGCACATCCATGAGAACAACATAAAAGGTATTTAGCTGCCATGTCTTGTTTGCAGGAGAGTAGAAGAGCCGAGATCTCTACCTCACGCATGCTGCAGTGAGGATCCTAGAAAGAGGCACAAAATGCTCAGAGAGCACAATTTGCACGAGAGAAAACTGGTGAAAGCATAGTCTGCGGGCAACTCGCTTGGGAAAAAGATTGTGAAAATACAGTAAGGCTGTTCCCGTCCTCTTTTTCAAGAATGAGGAGCAGCACCTCATAATTTGCTTTGAAACCAAAGATGAAGTTAGAAGCCAATGTATAGTAATAAGGAACTTTTTGCCACCTCCACGCTCGGCAATTACTCTTCCCTGAGTGCCTTAGACTATTTTGGGGAAGCCCAGGTTGCAGAATTGCATCTCCCTCTGCATTAAAATTGGTCTGAAACTAGCAGTCAGGCAGGATAAATCCTCCCACGCAATACGAGCTACGAGGAAGGTGTTAGAGTAATTCTAAAAAAGCACGAGTTTCCTATTCCTATACGTGGGTGAGCAAGGACATAGAGACTACGCTGCTAAGAGTCCAGATGCCTAAGAAATTGCCTTCTGTTCCATAGGACATTTCAATATTTCTGGTCGGCTGGGCTACTTCAGATAGAAGCTAATCAGGGATGTCAGCTGAACTTCACCACAAACTTTTTGAGTATGCAACTTCACGCTGAAAGGGGATGACTTTCAGGAAGTGCTAAAAAGTAGTCACTTAAAAAACAAGTTTCCTTAAGGTATGTTTGGCTGCTTAGAAAGCTCAAGCAACAGCTTAATAAAGCTGCTAGTAGAGTTTACCCTGCTAAGCTGACAAAGTATCCCTCTGGAAGTATTTGCCAGAAGTGATTTGTTTGGTGAACACAAAAGGGTGTGAAATGCACATGAATATTCCCTTTTCCTTTCTGCTCTTAAAGAATAACATAAACTCTTTGTGCACATGAACACACGCTTTCTAATACACGGTGTGTCTTACAACATTAAAAATCGTGACCGCTCCAGAACAGCTAGTAAATGAGAAAATGACCTTATATGCACTTCTCAGTTAATTATTTCCTTCTTTAAAAAGGAAGGAAAGAAAAACCTCTTCCAACCTAAATTGCCTGTATAAGCTTAATGCAAATAATTTTGATATTCCATATATCTATTGGCAATAATATAATTTATCCTAGTCAAGAACTAGCCTGCTGGATTCAAACAATGTTATGTGGTTGACTTTTGAAAGGGAAGTGATATGACTCTCAGAAGCAAGTCAAATCACTCTTTTCAAAGTATGGCACAAGACACCACCGTTCAATCATTGCAATCATTGCAAGTGTTTACAAGCAGAAAAGTAAGGCAAGGCATAAAGTCTGCATTAATATAAACACTCCAATGACCTCTCATACCCCACGGCACAGTGAGAACTCAATTTCAAATTAATAAACTCTAATATCACATAGTTAGGAATTCAAAACACACCAGGTATTACAATTTATATAAGTTACTGCAGAGATCAAATAGCCCGTACAAGCAATTGTATAGTGATAAAGCCTAAGAGACGATACCTAAACACATATTTGACTTACTGCGGTATTTTATATCATGCTGGAATTTAAATGACAATTTGCAAAAGTGGGAAAAAAAAAAAAACCCTGTCCCACGCGAACTACCGTTTGCAGCGTTGTTTAAGTAAGAGGTTAATATTATTACTTTGAGGAAGAAATTCTTTCCTTTGATATTCCAGGGACACAGTCCTGTAAGTCAAATTACAAACATTGACTTCCAGAAGGAGAATGAATGAGCTACTTTCCCATGCTCAGGTAGGAGATGACATCCCCAGCCTTTTGTGCCTGTGCAGTCTCATGAACTGCAGCCTGCGCTCTAACGCAGCTGGCTGTGGTTTCCTCCATCAAAAAGCAGTGCTGGTAAGTTTGAGGATCTGTCTCTCAGGCTCTTTAAAGAGGTATAAATTGTAAGGACTGTGGAACAGACAGCATCATCATTCATTAGCAGCAGCACCACCACCACTAGTTAATATTAATCATTAGGTCTATTTTCCCGTGGAAAACTACATTTTCTACTCAAGTTTGAGAAGCTTCACAACAGAACGCTTGGCCAGCATTTCCCAGATTCCTCAAAACAGCGCTGCTTTTTCCAGCTACTGAATTTGCAGGGGAGGAATCATGCAGATGCGCACTTCCTTTCTGGGCCAGCCAAGGGGACCCAAGAGCACAACGTTGTGTGACACAACGGTACACCTGAAGAACAAAACCCACCCTGTCTCGTACCAAAACTTAAGACCTCAACAAGTTACGAATGGCTCTCCGGAGACTACGCGACGCTCTTATTGCCCAGCCATGAGAAAGTGTAGATAATTCCTGGTGAAAAAAATTATCCATCAAGAAAAAGATTTATCAAAGAAAAAAAAAAATCACAGCCTTCCAATCCAAACCAGGAGAAGCCATCAGCCAATAGTTGCAGCAGCAGTAATTGTTCTAAATCTATCAATAAAGCTAAGCTGCTCCTTCATTGACTGCAAACACCAATTTCTTTCATGGAGGATTATAAGTTGATGTTCATGGGCTCCCTACCACCATTAGGGTGATAAACAGTTTAAACTACATCAGGATCTGACATGTAGATCAATTCTGCGTCCATAAAGAATCTACACAAGAGGTTCCCGGACAGGGATTTACTGCTCCCAGTTTTTATTCTCTCTTGCTGCTAAAATTACTTCTGTCAAATACTTACAAGAGTAAGGAAAAAAATGTAAAAAGAATTAATTTTTCATGTACTACTGGAACAGTCTTTTTAAATTTCTGAGTTTGAAGACAAATATGTTACTGCATTTAAAATTATGCGGAACAGCATGTGGCATTTAGCTAAATAGTGAGCCAGTTCCAGAATTCGCTCACTATCAAGCAGACAGCAATTTGAAACATTGAACTAAGCTGTCTAGATTTTCTCTGAGGGCAGTCACAGGCTTCATGATACCAGTGCCAAATTATATTAGACATTTAATTCTAAACCTCAGGTACTTAAACGTAAAACCTTACAACAGTAATAGTCATAAAGCAGTGGGGCATTCCATTTCAGAGAATGGATTTTTCTATTTTTCCCCTTTAATTTAACCAGCACCTCCTGTTTTGTGGCTCTGCCCACTACAAAGTAATTTATCTAATTAGGAGATGTTCACAGCTGCTTAAAAGACAGAAGCCCCAGGAAACCAAAGGTCTGGTTAGGAAGACTTTGAAAAGTTCTCCAGAGCCACACAAAGTATTAATTTAATGTGGAAAAAAAAGGTGCAGAGAAAAATTGAATCCCAATATGTTATTTTGTCTACAATAAAACCATGCGACAATAAGCAGGCATATTCTCTTGTACATTGGCATTTGAATTCCAAAAGATGCTTAGCTTCTCTCCATACCTGCTGCTTTCACAGTATTATCTTTTTATGACTAAAATTCAAAATCTTTTAATGGAGAAAAAACGCTGAAATTAAAAAGGGTTTTTCATGCGTCAACTCACCAGCATAAAGGACACATCTGCGAGCTTACCAAAAGATGACACACTGATAGCAGTGAATTATTCTTGGCGTTTTCTAGCAGTTTTATCATCCCAACACTTATGTTTATGCTGACGTTTAGTTGTCTAAGACTGACCACTAGTGCAATTTTTCTCCACATGTTGGGAAGAAAAAAAACCTTCTCATTATCTGTAAATAGTAGGACCTCTGCAAGAAATTATTTAAGCCAGGCTTCTTCAAAACTACTCACCAGCCATCTGCATTTTTTAAATAAATATTTCATAGATAATTCTAGCTGTCATCTCTTTTGATCGAGAAGTAATCACATACGAACATCGAGTCAGAAAAAGGTACTGCGCATATTTGGAGCATGGAGCTTGTGTAGGAGAAAAGGATGCCTTTATCGGTAGTTTAGGACAGCTACACTACAACATCAGGAGCAAGAGACAAGTTCAGCAAATACCTCCAAAGTAGAAACAGCACTACAAAGTAAAGGGGAGAAGGAAGAGGCAGGAATTTAGGTTATATTTCTACTTTTCAACATATTAATTACATGCCACTTTGAGGAAGTCATTGAGTTCTGTATTCAATGACTGTCTCCTCCTGCAGCCTCAGTTTTCACTTCTGGCGCTAGGGAGCGATGGGATGGTAGCTGCTCACCTGCCTGCAGGTATGCCAGTCATAAAAGACCAGAGAGTGACTAAATCTCGTCTTTCCCTTGCCATCATTCTAGTGAAAATATACGATTTTCTCCAACTTTTCTCTGAAGAGCTACAGTATTGAAGAAGGCAACAAAAAGCTGACGCTTTGGTATATGTAACCTTTTAAAAGGAAGGTACAATTGGGGTGGATTAAAATAGCAAAGCAACTCAGGAATAGAGAGCAGAATATATGGCCTGGCCTGAACTGCGCAACCAGCTTAGGCTAAATGAATCTGTGGGCATTGGCAAAGCAAAAGGTGAAAGAGAAAATACTCCTGTCGCTCGAAGGAAAATATGCTGAAGTAGGAGAATGCGGATGGCCCTAGAAGACTAACCAGCGTCCAAGGAAACAGTCCAAGAGCTGCATGGACACAGAAGGAAACAGCCTTCCACAATTTTACCATTCCACTTGGAATTATTTTTCTCTCTCGAGTAGACTAAAGGAAAGGGTGTTTGCTTTAGAAAACTCATCAAAATCCGTATCCTTTTGATGCAAATGCCATACTCCTGAAGATGTTGCCCATGAGTTTAGAGCTCCAGAAACATGCGTTTAAGCAACTACAGAGAGCTCATGCCAGTCAGAGCCAAGGTGACTAAGATTTCAAACTCTGCATTCTCATAAGGTGGCACTGAAAAGCTGTCCAAAGGGGCCTGAAAACCCAGACGCAGTATTTGGACTACACTTATATTACACAGATACCTATGGGACATGGGAAGATGTTTTCCTGCTCCAACAGTTTTCACTATTTTAAGGAAAGACATCAGAAACAGATTCCCTCTTCCCTTTTTTTTACCCCATTATCCTTATTCACACTTAATTTCTTCTCAGTGCTTTCTTTCACATGCTCATCTCTTCTTTACTCTTGTTGCTCTGTTTCTTGAGCTTTCCATGGTTTCTCCACTGGCCTGTCTGAGACACCATGGCCTTGGACACGTGTGCTTCACTGACATGAATCAGACGTGCTCCATGCTGCAGTGGGAATTATCTAGTCCTAGCCTACCCACCATGACTGCTCCAAGCGTGTCCTAACTTGTGTAGGTAGCAGGCAAACTACACATGAAAGCTTGCATTACACCTCTGTCCTTGGCCCGCACTCCACACTGGCATGCTCTCCACTGAGCCCAGATGCAATGTTTTGTTACCAAACACCCTACAGACCTTCTGAAAAAAACCAATCCCTTGTCTCATCATTACAATCCAACCATTGCGAAACACCATCTGGAACAGCCTTTGTTCATTTTAATACTGTTAAACACTCCACATGGAAAGCACTACAGGATTTAAAAAAAAGTATGCCAGTAGTGTGCAAGATCAGTGGAGAAAAACACATGTCAGTGAAAAGGTCTGACAGATAACTTACTGCTAGTATTTACTGCCATTCAGAGTAAGATATAAAGTGAACAACCTATACTACATACCTGAAATGAAAATTATGCACTATAATTACATTAGCTCTTCCTGATGAGAAATTACTGTTTTTATCCGTGTTCTTTCATCTAATTTCTCCTTCTCTTCCAGATGCGAGAAGTTTGGCTTACCGCATCTGGATGAACAACATCAGTTTTTACAGCAAAATTCTTCCCTTTGCCCCAGACCGAATAGACCCCCCACCAAGCTCCAGGTTTCTTACCACTGTTAATGCCAGAGTTTGCAATGACTGTTGCCTCACTCCACTGATCTGCACTGGAGACTGAGTAAGAGCGCTGATGCATACCATCCGGACGACTGTTGAAGGAGACTAGACTGATCCCACTGGCCATCTGAGACACAGATGTGCTAGTAGTCACGTTCCCTAGACATAAATGGAAAACAAATTGGCGTCAATAGAGAAGACAAAATTGATTGACACGGAGACGGATGGGGGCATCTTAACAGCAGAGAAAGAGATTATTTAACCAACACGAAGAACAACGCAGCACTCTCTGTACCTCTCAAGGCAACAGTGACCAGCTTGGGGCACCACAAATTTCAGCAGCCTGGTGAAACTTAACTCGGAACTTCTGACAAGAGAGTCTAAATTCTCCATATTTCAGCTCATGCTGTTCATCTGCCTTCTGGAGAAAACAACCTTCCACATGCCTGCTAGCAATAACACTTTGTATAGCCTCTCCACTGTTACAGGTAGATGAGCCACAGTTCGGAGAACACTAGCTTAGAGCACAAAAGACAGACTAAGCATGTAAAAGAAATGAATATCTGAGAACTACAGTTTATAAAAACAACCAACATCTGAGACAATGTAGCCCATTCAAAAAGTTTAACACACACTAACACTAAATAAAATTTCAAGTGCAGCCAAATACAGGAAAGCCAAAGTAAAGCCAAGCACAGCTAAAATACAGTGATGGTGAGTAAATAACTACCAGCGCTGCAAGACCAAGCAAAAACATATTCAGATCTTCGACGATAAAGAAACATCATGCCACAAACAGCATACAATGGAGGCTTCTTCCACTGACTGCGAGTATCCTTCCTGTACACCCTTCATAGCTGCAACTGGAGGGCTATTACACAAGAGGTGAGACACAAGAAAATGGTCTTAAACAATAAATACTAGAAACAGTTTTAGTATTTTCATGATCCTAGGACAATAAAATGTTTGGGAGGAGGGGGCAAGGACAGGCTCCTCACTGTTGAGGTTGAAGAGTGATTTGGTTGAATCAATTTTAGAGTCAAAACAATTAAAACCCTTTTCACAAACTCAGATTTCCAGTGGTCTTCCTCTCAACTTGGTATGTGCCAAAGAGTTTGCTCCACAGTTTGGACTTCTGATCACATTTTACTCCAATCCTGGCCCTGTATTTATATATTCCAGCATCATAAATATTCTGCCATGCTAGGTTCATTCTCCGTGGCAGGCTCTTCCAAAGGGTAGCAGATGCTGGTGACAGTGTGAGAGTCTACTCTCAAAGGCACCCCATGGGGCTTATATGGCTTTAAGAATACTCTTTTAAAAACAGATGTAAAGGGAAAGAAACAGACACAATCTTATAAAATACCCTAACACTTTGCATTTTCATTGCACCTTCTACTGATGAGTTCAGAAAAATTAATGAATTAATTTTCAATGCTCCTGTGAGGTTGTTAATTATCTGCTATCATTTCCCCCATTTTTCAGAGGTTAAATGACCCAGGGCCACAAAGGAAGATTGTGGCAGACTTGAAAATAAAACCCAGATCTCCTGACTCCCAGTTCTATCATTATGTCTTTTCCCAGAGCAGCCTTTGGGAAGACAGCAGAGCTTGGTGAACTACTTTGTGTTTATTAGAGCTGGCATAATTGTCCCCTTCTCTCCTTCCCTTTCCCAAGACTAATCCTTGTCTTTAGTCCATAACATAGATCCATCACTACAGTATCTGTCCACCTGAGTCTTGAATGTACTTGTTCAGTCTCAAGAACTTCTGTGCAGCAATCTCTACTTCTTCAACAAGAAATAGATATGAAGAAAGTGAACTTATCTATCTGCTCAGTTACACAAAGCCTATGGTAGATTTTAGAACCGCACTGGGCTCCCTCAAGGCAGTGCGTTAGCCACTGGCACATAATTCCTCTCTAATCACTTCCCCTGAGCAACCCTTTTGTCTGCAAGAAATCCAGAATTGGAGTGTTATCTGTGACAGTGCTGAAAAAAATTGATGCCTCCAACAACCAGTGCCCTTCAGGACACTGTGCGTTTGACCTACCAACTGAAAGCAATTTGCTAATGCTAGTATTTTAGCACCTTTTAAAGATATCTTCCACAGAAAAGTTCAGCGGAGAAACCATGCCTACAGAACTGAAGGCACAAAGCAGAGGTTCAAATTATAGCTCAGTATCTTAAAGTCGCAAGAGAAAATGGGAAGCTGACACTTCATATTTTGTGTTCTTTTAAAAGAAATACATCCTTCCAAATGAATCTTTGCAAAACAGCTGATGCTCACTTTGAAATAATCAGCAGGGCTCTCCTCCAGTTTTCACAACCCAGAGAAAACATGAGCGTTAATACATTATTTTGATGATGATACTATATTAAGGGGAGCGGCTGACAGGAAGGGGGAAAAGACCCTAGAAACGTGAGAATCGGGCCAACAGAGATTTCCTGTGGTTCAGCAAGGAGAAGTCCTAAGGTCTGCCCCGAGAGCAAAATAACCCCACATAGCAGCAGAGGCAGAGAACCAAATCAACCAAATAGCAGCACTGAAGAGGACTCATAAGTTACAGTGGATGTCAGAGTACGTGCCAACACTGTACTTTTGCTGCAGATAACACCAACCACATACTGGGCCCACTATTAGGAGCACCTGAAACACCGCATTCAGGTTCAGGGTCCTGCAATTCAAGAGGGCTGTTGGAGAAGGTCCAGAAGAACTACCCAGATGGCCTAGGGCGCATGGCCAATGAGCACTCCACAAGCTGGGCTGCTTCAGTGGGGCAAACAGGAGTCTAACAGGTGATTTAATAGATGCCTGCAGCTACCAGGAGTTTTATAAAGATGGAGCCAAATGCTTGGTCATTGCAGATGATACAAAACGTGGCAACAGCTACAGACAGCAGTTTGGAAAGTTCAGATCTGATATTAGAAAATGCTTCACCAGGAAGATAATGCAGCCCTGGAACAGGCTGCCTAAAGAAGCTGAGGAAGCTCCATCCTCACAGGTTTCCAAAACTCAGCTACGCAAAGCCACAGCTGAACTTATCTGGCACTGGTGAAGGCAAAAAATAGTTGCCGAGTCCCCATCTTCTATACTTTGCTAATCTATGATGCAACTCAATCCAGCTCAAGCAGGAGGACAGAGTAGATGATCTCCAGAAGATCCTTCCAACCAGCCTTTCTAGGGTTCTGTGAATGATTAAAACGCCTTTTCCCCCTGCTCTTTTTTCTTCAAAGCAAAGAAACTTTTAAAGCTCAAAAGCTACTGTGCTGTTGGTTTTGTTTGTTTGTTTCTTTTAAATCTGTGGCCTCATAGAAGAGTTCCTTTTTTTTTTTCCCCAGTCTTTTTTTTTAATTTTACTAGCCTTTAACTTTTCAATCAACTTAAGTTTACCACGTCAAGTTTACAGGTGACAATTATGTGGCAGATTAATCCAAATTATTTGCTTTGTTTGGTTTTTGCTGCAGTACCTTTTGCAGCATCTTTAAACTATTACTGGTAAATGGCTTTGGAAACAACTTATTTTTCACAAACAATTAGGTTCCCTATTGGGAAACAACCCCTTCCTCCCCTCCAAGAGCCTGACAAATGGCATCTACCCTGCCGGACTGAAGAGCAATGCCACAGAAGCGCACTTTTAGCCTGTAGCTATCTTTCATTCTGCACCTAGCAAAACAGGAAGCTACCATTTGATGAATTCCTGCAAGAGAATCTTCGTAACAAAGATCATGAAGGAGAAAACCAGTATGTGAAAACTAAGATGGAGCGTTCCCTAGGTATCATGGGAAAATGGGAAACAATTACCAGACATCTTTGCCTGGATGACACATCCTCATTAGTCTGTGCTGGGTGGCTGAACTGCAGAGAGAGGCAGTATTTGAATGTTGACATCTTCTGCCTAGTTCATAAATTTTTGAACAGAAGTACCCTGTCACTTCCTAACCATGATGCGAAAGTAAACTTTAAAAAGGATACCTGGTGTAATACCAGGACTTCTGCATCATCATGTCAGCACCCAAAACCTTTACCTGTACTTTAATGCCATCTTCTGCAACTCCACAACCAAGGTTATGACATTACTTTAATCTGTTGAGGAAGTGCCTTATTCTGCGAACCAAACAGGATTTTTTTTTCTTTCACTTCGCATTTGTGAAAGCTGTGGACTGTTAGCAAAAAATAGTTGCCGAGTCCCCATCTTCCATACTTTGCTAATCTATGATGCAACTCAATCCAGCTCTGTGTTTTCTGTTGCCACAGTCCAACAGCCCTGTCACCAATTTGTCCCTTTACCTGTTGTGATAACATCTATTCAAGGCTAAATTCCACTTTTTACACATGCTGTAATATTTTTTTCAGTAAATCAGACTATGCAAGTCAGAATCCTTACGTAGACATCAGAAGAGCTCATCTACAGAAAAAAAGATTGGAGTCCTGTCCCCCCACCAACATATGCAGCTCTGGCACAACCTTGTGAGTTACCACCTTATTTTAAAAATGTCATTTCCCAATCCATTGCTAATTTTTTTTACTTCTCAAACTAGCTGATTACAGCAAGCCCAGGACACGTACTCCAGGGCATCAGTTTGCAACAAAGCTGTCACACCAAAACAAGGATTGCTGAAAGCCAACTGCTGGTCTTGCCCACGTTGTATGCTGCACAAAGCTTCTACAGAACAATCCTATGGTATTTTTTTCCTTCTGCCAACAGGCAAACTCCAATCTCCACCTCCAAGAAGCAATTTTCCTTTAAATACCGTTTTTTTTTAGCCAATAAGCCACTCTGTTCAAAATCAGAGGCCAGCAATACCCATTGAGAAGTAAATTCTACATATTGAGGAAAGCACAGCACAAAGCTTTTGTATGTCAGGGTCTTCTAAGCAAGGACTTGATGCATTCTGCATGTCATCTCCCCCATATACACACACATATGGATAAATATATACATACGTGCACACATATATGTTACATATACACATGTATCAGCATTAACAGGAAATACACGGTCAGCTACCTGGTCCATTCTGGAGTTCTTAAAGAGTGCTTCTTCAAATACATCATATATGCATCAGCTGGTTGCTTAAGTTGATTAGCAGGGGGCAGTTAAATTACTATGCTAATCCATGTATTCTCAGCACTGTTTCCTTGATATGGATATGTGTATATGCTTACTGGGAAGCCTTGATTAGTTCAAGCTTCAATGTGTCAAAGGCTCCAGATTCTTTCCAAAGAATAATTTTAGCTGCACTCACATCCCTAAAGTGTAGGAGCTGATTTGAAAAGGTACTTACCTCTACCATATGCTATTTTTCTTTAAACAATTTGCATTTCAAAGTGACTATGGCATTTATATTTGAATGAATATCAGTATGTTGCCAGAACTGGTCTCAAATGAGCAAAAAAAGATGCTGGTCTCCTATTGAACAAAAGTGTTTTCATCTACCAAAGGGGCATCAAAGGAAGAGTTCCTCTTTCTAGCTCTGGACAGCTTTATTAAAAACTATCTTTTCTGATATTATAAAATACCCTGTGTTGTGACTGAGCTTACAAAACGTTCAAACAATTAAGCTCTACAAAACCCATCCAAATGAAGATTCACGGTAATTTCCAGGTTTGGGCAACATTTAATAGAAGTGCCTTTGAGAAAAGTGAGCACTCTCATACAAACTCCAATTTATTTATCCATCTATTCAGTGTAAATAGCCTCAAACAGCAAAGAGTAAGTCAAGATAAGGGACTCAGCATAAAAGGAATTAAGCAGAGGAGCGTGGGCATGCCCGTGTGTGCATGTACATATTAAGAGGTTGATGGAAACAAATATACACCAGAGGCAGATCGTATATCTTGTTTTCCTATGCACAGAGGATTCACTTTACCTCTTTGTACACAGTTGAACTACTGCTTCAGATTTACAAAACAGACTATAAAGGCAAAGTCAGATTACAATAATTAGAAACATTGTGAAAATAGCTAAAGATTTATATGAACACATGACCATGCAAGCTGTTAGGTGCCAACCCAGGCAGTAAAACCCAAGAAACAAAGATGCTGTATGTTTAAATTAAAAATAATTATATTTTATAATTATAAATATAATATTAAAAATAATAATAAAATACTCAATAAATAAGGTTCATAATAAGTGTCCTCTTTCACGGACCCAGTAATGCACCTAACAAAAAACTAAACTCTGGGTTTTTGTCATGTTGTTGTTGCAATGAAACAGTACGGCGGACAGCATTTTCAGCAACTCCTCTTTTGCTATATTTCAACTTAACAAAAATATTGCAGTGAATCATCACTGGGCAGCACAGGTTATTTTAATGGACACATCACTTTAAACTGAGCCTTCACCAACTATGCCGCCCACTAATTACATATGCAGAATGAATATAATTCACAACTGCACCATAAAAAGTGAGATACAAGCGACTTATATGCATGCAAGTTGTCTCCATTCACTGCTGCATACACATCTGTGTTCTGCCATCAACCTCAAAACAAATCATTTAGCTGCAAAAAGTTTTCTTCTGAAGTGCAACTAACACACTCTGCATACATTTATGAGACAAACGAATGATGCAAGAGTTGTGAAGGAGAACTGTATTTTTTCATGAAGCAGCAGCGTAGGAGACCCACAGTGAATGACTGCACAGAAGCAGAGGAGACCGAATCAGAGGAACTATACAGCCTATTGCTATGCTTTCACTATAACCATGTTTTATTTGTGCTATGCTCTTCCTGTTCGCTATGAGTTTCTCTTCCAAAAAGAAATAAACCTCTTAAGGCCAGAGGGCTCAGCTCACCAGCTGTTAGAACTAATGAAAAATACATTAGAGCTGTGGGTCAGGAAATCCTGACTCCTGATATCAGAGGGTTAATTGTTTCAAATCATGGTGGGTGAATGTGTGTTGCAAGAATACTGCATATTCTTGAAATACCCTCTAATTCAGTAGAAGGCACTGTCAAGTAGATCAGACTGGCAGTTGGTCTGCTGGTCTCTAACCATACCCAGCACTGCTCTCTGCAGCTTCCTCCAGCAGCAGGGTGCAAGAAAGAGGCCACTTTGCTAGCTGCCAAAATACAAAAAGCATTCCCTTCCCCTGTCTTCAACTCTATATTGCCCTTACGAATTAATTCTGAATTGTGCAGAATTTTTTTTGACGGACCAAACTTTCGTAACAAGGAGCTGACCATTCACGCAGCGCCACTTTTTGCCTTCACTGCCTTCTGCTTTGCCTATTAATATGAATGTTGGAACAGCTCCTGCTTCAGCTGAGAAAAATTTGGAAATGGCTCTTCAGGGTTCCATCAGCCACCTCCTCAGATCCCAGCGTCAGTCTTTTAAAGACGCATCTTCCCTTTCCTTGCCAACTCCAGAGTTGGTTCATGCTCAGCACTGAAATCTAGTTAAACTGTTACTTACTTGCCAGATAGCACCTTGCTTTTCTGGTTCAGTAAAGTCACTCAGGCTGGAAAAGGAAGGAGCTGCCCAGCTTTACCAGCACTGCCGAGCCACCTTTTCAGGAAGGGCAGTTGTGGGAGTAGGGTCAGGCTCTTCCGAACTTCTACAGTTGGGTTCGTGAGGGGTGTTATTAACGGGCAGAAGCACGTCTTCTGCCTGTTGAAGGATTGCTACGGATTCTGTTTCGATCTGGCTGCAGGGTGCACACACAGCACGCCATTTCTGCCTCATCAAGGACCTAAAATAATTTGCAGTTACTCGTACACGGACTGTGAAAGAGCGAGACAATAGCACCTCTCAAAAACACACTCATCGATTCCTGTATTGAAACGCTCCTTCAACGCGCTATCGCTCGCTTCCAATACTGGAGCACACGGCTTGCGCGTGGGTTTTAATTTTTAAGATTTTTCCAAACCGCTTATCTTCCAAATGTATTTCCTGAAGAAGAGCAGCTGTTTATACAGAAAGACCTTCCATCTCGCAGCCTGACACTGCAGCCTCCAAGAACCGAGTGTGATTAGTAATGTCCAAAGTGAGAAGGGTCAATACTAATGAACAAACAAGGCAATGCCAAGAAACATCCTGGCAGTGAAGGAAACTGTGCTGGGAGTATAAAGAGAAAAGCTATTATTTTCTGAGCATGTCCAACTGACATAGCCGATGTGGTAACAAGTCAAGTCATCAGAGAAGACAAGTCTTCTAACAGAAAGTTAAACCAAGATCTTCACCCAAAGCTTTTGCTCAAGATTTCATAGTTTTTATTCCGCTGGGGTCAAAGTGTGTTTCTGGGTAAGCTCTCCAGAGAAATTTCTAGCAGGCATAATGCTACTTCTGCAGAAGTTTTAGTAAATAACATTTTTGATAAATAAGGTATGCTTCACTTTCTGGGGAAATCTTGTTTGACATTACCAGTTTCTTAAAAGACTGCAGCTTTAAGACCTAGGAACGACCATTTTGCATTGGCAAAAGACCTTACTTTTTATTACTGGTATTTGGTTGGAAATCCTGTTAACAATCACAAATTTAACTTTGCAAAAATATTGCAAAACACACTAATTCAGAGGCATTATGTTGCCTGCATGGAAAGTGAAGCATGTGCAGGGGCCTGAGGCAAAGGTGTAAAATGCTTCCTAATACTATCTGTGGAAATTAATACTGAAAGTGCAAAGAGGGTGTGGGGTGGCCTTACCTGTGCACCAGCTGTACATCAAAACCAGATAAAATTGACCCGACTAACTTTGGAAGCCTTCAAGCTCCCCCAAAGCCAGAGAGCTGCCACTAAGAGCCTCTTCTGGATGAGGTGGGGAAGACTTCTGGTATCCCCGTATCTTCCGGAGACATTGGAACAAAGAAAGTTTTTTTTGGTGAGAAAGAGACAATAGATGTGAATGTGATATTACTTTTTCTTTTTTTTTTTTTAAATAGCTATTGCCACTGTAACAGCAGCTAAGCGAATGCATGTCTGCAGTGTGAGCAGTTTTGATAAACAGCCTCTGCGGGCCACACAACGGGGATAATGTATCCTTAAGTACTGCCAATGAGCTGCCATTCTGCACAGCCAATTACTTCTGTGCGTCTGTCACTCAAAGGAAAAATGACTGAGCCCATTAGATCAAACCTTTGTCACTGTTCCTAATGCACTCTTAGGCCTCATTAATCTGAGGGAGCAGCAACACAGCCGCCGGTGCCTCATTGCCTCCCCCACAACAGGCCCACGTGAATCTTCTCATCTCTCCCCCAAGTGCACCGCGTTAATCAAGCTCTCCTTATTACCCCGGTCCCTGTCACGGCGGAGAGCGCTCTCTCTCTTAAATGCTCTCATTATGGTCCATCTTTAGAGCCGGCTGAGTGGAAAGGAAAAAAAAAAAAAAAAAAAAAAAAAGAGGGGAAAAAAAAAGAGAGCCAGAGAGAAAGAGGAGGAAAAAGCAAGTCCGATCACATTAATATTCATGACAATAATTAGTATTCTAGGTCACTGAATATTCATGCTATTAGTTTGGTTTTTTATGGGTTTGCTGGATGTCCTGATTGCTGGAGTGTGGAGGAAAACAGCATGGTTGGGACTTTAGATGTCAACGGCAGTTCGATATTCAAAACAGATTTGTGAGGTTTTTTTTTTTTTTTCTTCTCTTTCTCCCCTTTTGGTAAATCAGCGCCGACCCTCTTGATGGCTCTAATATTTTAAAATCACCGGGGGAAAAAGAACAAGCAATTCTGCAAAGGTCTTAGCATCCAACTGGTCACCATTACAACGCACGAGCATCAAAACTCGGCAAGATGGCATCGGTTGGACAAGGCCGAGCAGGGATTTTATTTAGGATGCCGCGTGCCGGGGCATGAAAACCAGAGTGAAACAGGTACAGTCTCGTCAGCAAACGACTGCAGCTTGGCTAGCATCTACATTCATCCCTGTGAAGGTTCAGGGCATGTTTTTGCTGTTTGTCTAGCTGATCGTCATTAGAGATCGGCCCTATTTGCAGGTCGGAGAAAGAATCATGAATAAACACAGTTCCTTGGTTCTTTCACTAAAGGAACGACTGGTAGCGCACTGAAAATCGGAGCAAATGAGTATTCAAGATTTAACAAAAACATTTCTTTTTTTAAATCAAATATGTACTTCTTTAACACTAATATTTCCCCTTCTCCCTTTTTCCCTGCTATGAAAAAATGCTGGGTGCTAAAGGTGAAAGTTTACTTCTCTCTAGTTCTGGAGAGGGCAAACATTGGCAGGAAGCAACTGGAAAAGACAACCTTGAGGGATCCCCCTCTAGCAGGTTGAAAGAGAAATCGCCAGTACACTTAAAATTAGGCTTTTTTCCTCTGAAGTGTGCAAACTGACAACTTTTCCTTTCACTCACTACAGCTGTATATCACTGAACTCACAGTAAACCCAACCAAATGGAAAATTGACTTGGGTGGTAATGGCAAAAATAAGTCACAAACTTGCATTTTGTGATCTGTACTAAAATCATAAAACTCGGGCTCAAGTTAAAGCACAGAAAACGTTTCATGTAAGACTACATTAGACTACAAAATTTGGGCAAAACACTGCCAACCTCTAGCCTCTGGAGAACTCCACCGGATAAAATCTGGCATTGATAAATCAGAGATTACGCACTGCGCAAGTATAAAACCTCAGGACACTCCATCACCTAAGAACAAGGAGTTAAGAAGATTCAAGAATTTAAGATTTAATTGTGCAAATTTTACCAATGCCTCCAACACTTGCACGCTTCGGAGCAATTGCCTGCGACAGCCAGCTCTTAGCTTGCTATGCCATTTTACTAATCATTAGCCTGACCATGACATCTCAACTCTCACGGTAGCCTCCATTTTAAAAGAAATTATTGTAATATCTATGAAAAGATTGAACAGGTCAGTATAATTTGGGCTGGGATTTGACTTCCCCATGCATCACCATAGAGGAATGGCCCCGGTCAAGGTTTTACAATATCCTTCTTTCCTGCATGGGGCATGCCACACATCAGAGGGTATTGGCTCTCGCCAGGTGCAGCAACGAAATACTTTGCAGAACACAGCTATACTAGCTTCACTCAAAAAAAAAAAAGTCTGCCTTTTTAAAAGAAATATCTGGGAGGCAGTCCATTACAACCTAGCTTCATTCTATGCACTTCACTGTAAAATAAGATTATTTAATGACCACAGCATAGATTTGATAGATGATCACAATTAAGAACAGATAGAAAACTCACATTTGTAAGAACAGCATCTTCACATTTTTATAACATGTCTGAAATGTCACATGCAGTTAGTAGATAACAACCTTTAGCATACTTAACGATGGCTGGGTAGCTCTCACATTTTAGGATGCTTCACATACTGTACATTCACTATTGTAAGTGAATTTAATAGCCCCAAATTATTTAAATGAAGTGCTAATCAGGAAACAATTTGTCTGTACACTATAAGCTATTTTTAGATGTGAACTTTCTACATCAGTGACTCTTGCTGCCATTCAGGCTTTGGGTTGTTTGCAGAGAAGAAGAAATAAATGACTCCTGGGAGAGATTTTAAGGAATATGGAGTTCACCTTCAGGTCACCAGTTCAAATCTAACCCGAGCTGGCAGTAATTGAAACTGAGACCTGCTCCTGCTCCAAAGGCAGCAAGGACTGAGTCCTCCTCTATAGGGTGCAGAGGACAGGGCAGCAGCCGATTTACGGGTGTGCTGGCCGAATAATGCCGCCGCGACCCACTGCCCACTGTTGGCTGCAGCTGGAGCTGAACAAGTCTAAAAATTATCTTCTCCAAAGTATTTGCAGCCGACAGAATGACGTTCAGTACCGTGCAAATTTAAATTAAACTTGTATTTAGTTACTTGAGCAATATTCCACAACTTCAAGAGACCAGCAAAGTAATATGACTTTAGAAACAGAGATTTAAGAGAACAAACGTGGATTTTCCCCAACTCGGAGATTCTTACCAAGTTAGCATACCAGGATGAGCATCTTGCTTAAAGCCCCAGTCAAAAACCTGTTTAGAGCACTTATTTAGAGCCTTACTTTCTACTCATTTATCTCTTTTCTTGTAAGAACTGCAGCAAATACTCCATTTTCCCACTGCTGTTTCACTTCCAGTTTGGTTACTGTCCTATCAGGAATATGCACTCCTAGGGATAAGGCTTTTTTCCAGCTATCGTGCTGGTTTGGAAACCCAGCAGAACACTGCTAACTTGGGTTTTTCCTTCCTATAATCTCGTATAGGTACTTTTCCCTCCCACAATGCTTCCAAAGTGGAAGCTCCTAAGGAGGACTGGATCTTACTTTTGTTGTTAAGATGATTACTTCTCGAGTTTCTTACATCTGTTATTAGCCTAGTTCTTCATCCTTTTCTTTCTGTAAAACTACATACAGCGGTCAGGCCTGAGATCCAATAGCACAGCATTTAAATACAGAACAAATGTGTAGATTATTTTTCAAAGTGGAAAATAACCCTCCCCCCTCGCCCCAATACTACTTATTTAAAAGTCAACAGAGATAACGACTGAGAAAATTTTCTAAAGATAGCTTTGAAGGATCTGTAAAGAATTTCCAAACATCTTGTGTTATTTCATGCTCTTTTTTTGCATGCTGTTTTACAGTTGCAATTTTGCCTCTCAAAAGGTTTGGCAACATGGGGGAAAAAGAAAGGATGCAAGTTCCTATCACATTAGGATGTGTGAGGAAGCAGCAATACTACGGCAGGCACCTTGAGAAAGATCTTCACTGGCCTTAAGTATGTGGGAGAAATGGACTGCACGTGTTTGATGTAAACCACCGCTTACCTCCAGAAAGGTGATGAGAAGGAGGAAGCACTGAAGCTGCCGTATAGCCTCATGGACTGCTGTGGGTTTCGAAAAGGAGCCGAATGACACTTTGCGATCCTGTAGGTCTCTTCCTTCCAGTACTGCAAGTTCTGAGCTCGGGCAAAGCAGCAGATGCAGCCTCAGAGAGGCAAGTAGCAACAATCACCCTACCCAAAATCAAGGGGGAGCTTGGAGGAGAAAGTTATCCTCAAAGCGCCTCTTGCAAGATGCCACTGCTTCCCATCCCCTCACTCCACTACTCAAAATGGGTCCACGTGCTATCCCCGACACCTACATCGGAGGTTACTGACCCCCCCATGGTGCCCCACATCTACTTCTACAGGTTACTCATGTGGGAAGCAAAAACATGTGGGCATTTTTCAGTGCCAAGCTACAACAGTGGTTCTCTTGCCAGGGACAAGTGCATATTTCATATATTAAGCCCACGGGCAAGAGGCTTTTCCTTCGCCTCCCTGTCAGACCAGCCAACGTGCTGGGATCTATCCAAAACACAAGAAATTCAACTAAGAGACAAAGAAGTAGTTATCTATCCAGCAGTCCTGCAGGGATGAACTTCAAACATGTCAGTTATATGCTCATGCAGCCAGACTGCCTATAAATACATGATCTGGGATTACGTTTTAACCATTAGAGACATCAAATACCTATAGTTATTGTCAAAGCTAGCACTGAAACTCATATTTAAGGGGCAATCTTAGAAACAGCATTTGATAAACCATTGATCACTTGGAACTTATAACACCACTTGCCTGTTTCAACAGTAAAAAAAAAAAAAAAAAAAAAAGCATCGACTTTTTTGTTTTTGACATTTGAAGCAAAAATAAGCGCAACCATTTCTAGGAACACGGTTAGTGGAAAAAAGGTAATTTCATCAGAGAAACACTTGTAAACAAGTGCAAAAGTCCTGAAGCTCTTTAAACAATGAGAGTGGGCCTGAGCTATCACAGTGCATAAGTAAAGATGATGAATTCAATTTCCAGGGGCAATCTTAAATGAGACCTTTTTTAATTGACTACTGGTAGTCTTCTCCTACCACAGCTTTTGTGTATAGAATTTTCATAACAGCAGAAGGAAAATTAGTCAGTTCCTGACCACAGCAAACAATTAAATGAAGAACTGCCCTAATTTTGAAGCATGGAGAATATTACTGTACCGTAGACACCAAGTCTACAATGGTAAAACACAGAGGATTGAAAAACACCACGGTTCTAGGCAAGAGGTAAAACGTGAAGCAGCGGGAAAACTCAGCAGGTCCTTAGCTGTACGACATGTGATGGGGCGGGAGGAGATATCAGCAAAAGACATTGCAAACCTGTCTTTTTAGAGGGAAACTTAACATCCCCTAGTTAAACCATAAATAACACTCAGAAATCAATGTGTGTTAAACCACTTCAAGAAAACTTTAACAGGAACTTACTTCCCAAATACGCTTCTGCCAGAAATTCATTCTCAGATCGATCATAAAAATTTAGGGGAAATTATCGGCTCTCTTACTCCTTAGCTCGTGCATCCCCCTCCCGAAGAAAAAGATCAAGGCTTGTTGTGCTTGCTTTGAGACTGCAATAGTATCTTTGCATACCTGAGAATAAAAACAGCAAGTGCTGATCCCTGCTGCGCTCGGGCCAGACCTCCACCGTACAGCAGATCTGTGAAACCTCCCAGTAAAAAAGCAGTACCAGACAACTTCCGTCCTGTCATCAATTTTAAAACGTCACTCAAGATGAAGGCACCGATTTGCCAATACCAACAACTGCGAAAAAAGCTCCGAGACAGCAATGTGGACAGAACGATAAACTTGCAAATATTGACAGTCGCCTGACAGACAGCTGCGCCGACACCAGAAGCGCCCTGGCTTCTGAGCAGTGAAGACCTCCGCGTCTCTGACGTGACAGAAGCTGCCATCCTCTTCATCCTCTGCATGAAGAGCACTACCAATATACTTGACCACTTGAAATTTCACGATAGCAAGCCACGTGTAGCTCACGATGGTGTATTTGTACAATACTAGTATTTTCCTTCTGTTTTAAAATCACTCTCTGCTATGCAGCTATCTCTCTTTCAGCTTGCTTGAATGCTAGACTATCAAGAACGGCACAGATAGGCAGCTGGGCTGCTGCCAGTTACCTCCCAGATCCAGTTCGTCCTATTCCTTTTTTCTCTTTTTTTAAATAATACTTTAGTGATTAGCAGTTTGATTTGCTTTTTTTGTTTTCAACCCTGTAACAATTGCTAGGGTCAAGCAGATGTTGGCTGATTTCAGTACAGGTTGGAAAACATTATTTGGCTTTCTTAAAAAAAAAAAAAGAAAGAAAAATTATTTTCTTGCTGATGACGATCCTCTGGCACCCAAACTCGACACGTGACAGCAGGTGCTGAGGCAGGGCTGTGGTACGGGCTTGGCTGCTGCCATATAGAGCATAATGCTGTTTAGTCTGGCCTAATTTTACCTGTCCCCCCCCCCTCCAAGTTGTAAAGATGCTTTAGAACAGTTATGCTTCCAACCAACAACCGAGGTAATATAATAAAGAGATCAATGCTTCCTTTATTTCTGGGAAGAAAGCCATGCAAAGATAGGCAGATCAAGGCATTTCCCTTACTTCAGCCTACAGGAAGACCACTGTAGTCTCCAAGCTTTGTGAGAAGGGAAATTAAGGCATTCTTCAAGGGGGTAACAATTTAAAAATTAGGTTCAATTTTGCTTGGATGCAGTCTTTATATCATGAGGGCATCAATTGTTAGAAAAAAAATTAATCACAGTAGATCTCTTGAGCAGTGGCAATGAGATAGCAGCAAGAGAGAAGTCTTCTACCATTTTTAAACTACATGATAAGGACATGAGAGCAGACAGAAAGCCCAACTCTTCTCATCATGTTCTTCAAAATAAGCTATCTAAAAAAGCAGAACTGTTTTCTGACTTTAGCACTTCCTAGCATAATTACCTTTTCTCTTGTAAAGCAACTGCTGTACGGTAAAGCGTCAGGCTAGCCAGGATACATCTATACTGGCTGGCCCTACTGCCATGTACAGCTGCCTACTGTAAAGTTTCATGTGAAGAAAGCATTACACATGTAGAGTCCCGAAACAAAATTAATATTGTATATTCCATTAAAATCTTATAAAAGTATATAGGAAAACATGGAAATTGCACGCTTTACATTAGTATGTATCTCAAAACATATGCCTTTCCAAAACTCACTTGTCTGGAGCAATCAAATAATTTTGTTTCAGGGTGTCCAAATGTCTTAAAAGCAGAAATCTCTTATTTGAATGACTTACTAGTGATTTATTGACTCAATTCAGCACTTCTCTAAATTACAGGATATGCTGGAAAACAAAAACATCCCCCCTGCCACCCAATCGTCTAAATTAAATGGCAAAACAGAAAAAACAAACCAACCATGAATAACTGTCTCCTACAAACTCTTCCAGTGACAATGCCAGCTCTATGCCTCTCAAGGAATAGGTTACAACTTGAAAAAGACTCTGATGAAATTATGGCTTCAGACATTTCAGGTCCCCAGCCATACAAGAACTGGCAAAACATGCCACACAAGAACTGTTCATCTGCAGGGCTGTCTGCTCACAAGGCTTTTTTTTTTTTTTTTTTTTTTTTTAATATTTGTCTCAATGAACAGCATCTGAATTTGGATGGAAAATCCTTCTTCCTCTTTCCCTATCATGGCACAATGCACATCATGAAACCACAAGGAATTACATGTTGACTTGAAGCATATGATAAGTGCTACTATTCAGGAGAAGACATTTGAATAGCAGGGCCACCAAGTTGCTTCTTACAGTTGCTCATACAGTTTTATATTGGTCCTACCTGTCCAGTGCCTACTGCACAGAGACAAAACTGTGTTTGGAAGGTTTAGTCAGCTGGTGCTGGAGATGTCTACATGAATCATAACCAGAAAAGGTACCCAGTGATTTATGGATGTCATCGCAAACATGCTGACAAAACTTCCATACCAACACTATACCATCATGAGTTTTGTATAAGCTGTGTGTTTCACAAGATAAATTGTCTTAAATGTTTTTCTTAACGCAATTTTTAAAATCCATTTAGCTGTATGGACAAGTACTTCAGCGAACAATAAACTTCACTGTTTAGAGCTCACAAAGAGCTATAATCTACCTCCATAAATGAACTAAAATAGCTTTCTACAGAAGAATCTTGCTGCTGTAAAGTCCAAAATTATGCATCACTGTAAAGCTAGAACCAAGTGCTGTGGATCCCGACAGCAAACCACAAATAGCCCCTTCAAATACTACATCTCCTGTTTTCCCAAAGTATTGGACCTCACAGATCTGTAGCAAGTAAGCAACGATTCTTCACAAACGTTAGCTTCTGTGAAATTATGCAGTACTTTTTTTGATAAGGATCAGGTAATAAACATAAAAGATAGACACTGAAAGGTACATGGAGATTTAGAATCTCTCATGGAAGACGGATCACTAGCCACAGAATCACAGAATGGCCAAGGTTGGAAGGGACCTCTGGAGATCATCTAGTCCAACCCCCCTGCTCAAGTAGGGTCATCTAGACCACACTGCACAGGATTGTATCCAGGCGCGTTTTTAATATCTCCAGGGAAGGAGACTCTACAACCTGTCTGGGCAACCTGTTCCCCTGCTCAGTCACCCAGTCAGAGACGGCTTGAACAGTTACATATCAACAGTTATTTGGATTTGTAAAATATTCCTAGGTATCATTTCCATCCTAGCAGTACATGCCAATTGTACGTACACACTGGGAAATGTAGTCCTTTCTTCTTTTGCCTATCATGGTAGTCTCTTACCTGAATTCGGCGAGATGTGTAAACTGCTCATGTCCTTTGAGAGGCCGTTCGTTTTGGGACTAGAAATGGGTGCACAAGCTGATGTAGCTCGAGGCGGCCTCTTTCCCGGGACTTTCACAGTGGTTCTCAGCAAGTCGATTTCTTTCCCATGAACATTCTGCATATAGTCCTGGTAGGAGGAAAAACCCCAAAAAACCCAGTATCAGACAAGCAGTTCTGCAAGCAGGAAAACTAAGGAAGCCTGGCTTCCAAAGCCTTGCGTCCTACATCGTCCGCCACCACCCAACCACGATGACTCTGCTTCCCCCTTCCTTCCACGCTCCTGGTAATCCCGATCACACTTTTCACTACAAATACTCCACAAAGTCTTTAGCTCTCTAGTACATCCTCCCACCACCAGTTGGGTGAGAGGCAGCTCATGCTGAGGCTGGTTTTGAGCCGCATGTACAAATTTACCAGCCAGCAGGTCAAAACCAAGCAGAATGACTAGGCGTTGCTCACTGTTCCCCACCCATGGGTTTACTTCTGTCCCTCTTCAGGTAACTTTAAGTACTTCTCTCCCTCTCTTTATCAACTTTGGCTGAAATTAGCCAACAGGCTTAAAAGTTACAAGGGGGACTGACTGGAAAGGTTTCCATGATTACAACACTGTTTCCTCGGAATATCATCCCTCCTCCGCAAAAAACAAAACAGCAGAAACAGCCACGCAGCAGGAAGAAAAATATGCCAATTAGTTCAGAGTAAACGCACTAAAAGCTGGAAGATAGAATCAGAAAAAGGCTTTTCCTAGTTCTTGTTTGGAAAGCACACAGAGAGAAGGTAAGCAGACAAATCTTAACAGTCCATTATGGAAAAACAGTAGTCAACTTGGTGGAGCCAAACCACCTTTCCTTGACAGCTTCACGACAAAGGGAACTGAACAGTTCTTCAAAGAGTAATGAGATTCTGGAAAAACGGGCTCTTGACTCTGCTCCCCAGCTTCAAAGCATTCCCTAAATTGTCTGCGGGCTTCCTCAGTTGAAAACACAACAGCAAGAAGACATGGATTTCTTTATGAGAGGACGAATGACAGTTCCCTAATGTAAGGCAGCCATCGAAAAGGCAACCCTGGAACACAGCAGAAGAGAGACGCTTTCAGTAGAGGCTGTGAACGTTAGAGCCACTATAGAAGACATCGAGGTACACGTCCCCTGGAATGCACTTTTGGGGTTACTCGCACTCCAGAAAAAGAAATAATAATAATTCAAGCTGGAACAGCTACAAGGACGGCCAAAGAAAGAGAGCCTGTCTTATGAGAAGAAATGCAGGCTAGGTGGCACAACAGAATAAAATAAAGGATGAGAAGGAGTAAGAACATTGTATAAACGTACATCAGGGTATATGCATTCCCACAAGGGAAAAAGCTATTTGAATGAAAGATCAGGAAAGAAATGGGTATGTTTAGGTCAGAAACCAGGGGAATGGTATTCCTAACAATCTTCTAACAGGAGCAGCTCGGGGTAAAAACTGTAATTCCTTCAAAGATGGAACTTGATAAATTTATAGAGCCCTCTGTGAGATGCTGCGAGCACCCATGCAACCAAAGACTCTCTGACAACGAGATTTTTTCCCACTGTACAAGTGTCCACGGCACTGCAACATAATTTAGCCACACTAGGAGGTATTATATGAAAGACCACAAACGTTAACTGGGTCGGTTACAAACCTGCAGCATAGAGGCCCACATACCACCAGAGCATCCATTTTACAAGTAATACATGAAGTGGACTAAAACCATACTCTAGGTCTAAATCACTACTGCCACAATGCAGGGAGCAATCAGTTCCCCCATAAAAATCCTTTCTCCTTTGACAGTTTTTACAATAAGAATTATATATTCTGCTCAAAACATACCAAAATCTACCACTGGGCCAGCATTCATTTTTTGCACAACTGACTTTATTATTATCTGCAATAATAATAATTAAAAAAAACCTCAACTAAACAATCACAGCAGCTTCTTTTCCCAACTGGTTGAGAATTATTTACAGTAAAAAAGGGGAGCCTGAACAGTTCACTGGCAGAGGAAGTGGAGCATTGCTGCCCAAAGAAACAAAGGCAATCCATTAACAAAAAATTCACTTCACTTTTGTGCATTTCTGCTCTAGCAGCTACTGTTTCGCCTATAAATTATCAAGTTGGCATAACTTTCTTGCTTAGTGTCAGTTCTTCACAAATTAAAATACAATAACCAGAACATAATTGAGCACTTATTGCTTATGGGCTCTAAAATGAGGCTTAATCAGATAGTGACTAAACCTCAGCATGTACTTTTTTTAATAGACACATTTTATTTAGCATACAACAACCGGCGTATTCCATTTAAACTTGATAATGAAGCGTTTATTCCAAATTCTTCAGAGGAATAGAGTATAGAGTTTCCATGCTACCCCACCAGCTTGCAAGATGTGACAGGGCGTTATTAAAGCACTTTTAATTGAGAGTAGAACAGGCTTAGGTGAGCTATAAACAATTCAAGAGAGTAAGTGAATGCTGGCAAATGGGAAATAAATACGCTGTAGCCATATTATATGAAAGTGCCCAAACAGAACAGATGCCACACAGGTATTAATGTCAGCTTAAATATTTATAGGGATATATCAAATGTAAATAATAAGGACTCTCTCATTGTGTGCAAGATGCATAGCAATAATCTGTGCATTTCCCTGAGGAGGAGGAGAGGAAAGCACCACGTTGCCTACCAGCCCAGCATCCATCCCTGCACCCACTCCTTCAGATCTGCACTCGGGGCTTAAAAGTTAAAACTACAAAATAACGTAGCGGCTTCAGAAGTGCAATGTATGGTTTGATCAGATTAGAACAGATGAGGGCCTTGCTGTCATCTGGAATATGCTGTGTTAAAGGGGAGACAGCAAGCCGGATTTTGATATGCAAATGTTACAGATATAACTCCCCTAGATGTTAGTTGTAGAAAACGCTGATCCAAGAAAAAAGGGGAAAAAACCCTTTAACAAGGCATGAGGGTAATTCAAAGCCAAGTACTTTTAAACAGCACTTAACAAGTCCCTAGAGCCCACTCAACAGCGGGCCACCCCAGAAGGGCCATCTTCTGCCCCTCAACAGCTTGAAAAAGTAGTAATTGCAAACCCATTTGCATTTTTCTTCTCAAGTTGTCCACGTTCATCATTCAGAAACGCCGGAAAAAAAAAAAAAAAGCAAGCAGCAAAGCAACGGGAACCCTCCCCAAATGTGTCAATAACAGGATAACCGACCGCCCGCGTCCCCCGCACCCCTGCTCTTGCACCTTCGCCGCCGCTTGTTTTTTACACTCGCTCCTAATTATGTTGCATCTATTGCCATACACTTAATTAGCTGCATTAATGTGATTTCTTTTCACATAGTCAAGCAATTAAGAGCTATGATTGAGTTTCATTCAATTAGCCTCAACAAACATGCTAATTGATGTCCCAGATGCAAATGAGGTGCAATGAGAGAAACCTGCTAGCAATTGAGAGTTGCGGCGGAGAGACCTCCAGCTCTCGGCTTGCTGACAGCAGCACCGCTGCCCCCTTCCGCGGAGCCGCCTTCGGAGCAGGGGGAGCTGAGCCATTAGTGCCTCCGTGTCCCAAAGAGATCCCTCCAGGAACAACGGACGGCACTGAATCAAATCAGCGACGTCTCCCATCCTTACAGCCACGGCTAGTAGCAGGGCGGCAAGCGGAAAAGCGCGGAGCGGCTCCCTCCAGCTTGGCAGGCATGCGTTCCAGCAGCCACAAACGCCACCGTTTCTTTCTCTCAGGACTATAAAAGGTCTCCGGTCTCATCTCCGAGCCTGTGAAATACTACGCAGGTAATGGCCTACAGTTATCAGTAACTGGCGACTTAATCTTAGTCAGCTCTGGGGCAACGCCGCTCCTTCAAGTTAGGCCCAGAACACATCAATCAATCAATAAGCCCCCCAAAATACGCTCCCCATATCGATTCTCATTGCTTTGCGTCCCGAGGTTACCGTTGGCGGTTTGCTCAAATATAGTGCTGCTGCACTGTTAATTTGACTACTCAAGGCCATTGACCATTATCTAAAGGACTAAATAAACTGCTAAAATATCAGCGAAAGTCATAAAAACTACACTGACTGAAGATGACACAAAGCGTTATTTGACAGCACTGCAAAATGAATTGCCCTGAGTAAAAAGACACGATGCGCCGTGACACAGACTAATGTAAGGTAAAATTATTTTAGTTCTGGTCTTGATCCAGCTCTTCGTTTATAACAGCAGAAACTAAATTAACCAGGTAAACAGAAGCTTTTCAGATGCACAAATTGAGCAAATGGATATGATTTTGTTTTCTATACAAAACTACCAAAAAGAAACACTGCTATTCTGGGGTGCCCCTTTTGTTTTCAAGGCCAGTGGTTGTGAACAAAATTGCTAGCATATGTGGCAGTGGCTTGATTACGTTCAAAACCAGAAAAGACACTCCACCACGGGCCACGGCCTGGACCCAGAAGACGTGATGCTTCCAGGCTGCCTTCTACTTTCTCCAGGAGGGGAGCGGGGAAGATGGAGGAGCTTGCTGCTCCATGGTGCTAGGTGAACAGGACTCAAACTACACACCAAACCCCCTCATCTGAGGATTGCCGTATGTCATAAAATTAACATTTTAAGAAAATTTTGCTCCATCTTAGAGAGCTACAACAAGGACATGGCCAACTATGTGTTTCTTCCACTAAGTACCTGGCCCACTAACCCCACTCTCTCCTACTTGTAATGGGTAAAACAACAAGGATGCTCCCTGCAAATGCTGCCTTTCCATTTATTTAATGATACAAAGGAGCATTTTCAATGCAAATAAGAATATTACACCTTTTCTCATTTTGATCTATTAGCCCAGAAAAAGGCTGTTTTTCCAATACTAGGAACTGGTCTAGGCCCAGGAGAGACAGACAGACAGAAATTCTTTCCCAAACCTACCATTGGCTTACACTGGGCTTTTGGGGAAAAACACCTTCATTTCGGGCCAATTTCCCCCGCCTCAACCGCACATGATACTCACAGGGCTTAGTTTACTGAGGTCAAGATAGGGTTTCCCCGACTAGAGGTAAAACGAAACATAAAAACATGCAATTATAGAAAAGCAAGTTTGGTGGCACGTCAGGACGGCGTTTTGAAAGGCTGACGGTGGCCGGAAGCTCAGGGTGGCGTATTTTCCAAAACGTAATTCCAGTTTAGCGAGCCGACTGTAGCAACCCGCACAGCCTATTGTTCGCTGTCAACAACCACCGCTTTGTAAAAAACAAACCTCAATCCCCTTCCCCCTAAACCAACACCCCCCCCCCCCAAAAAATACAAAAAAATCCACCCCAGTACCCATGCAGACTGGTAAATGGTTGAAGCCCTTTGCTTTTTTGTGTGTACGTGGCAGTCAGACATTTTTATTGCAAAATGCCGTCTGGAAAAGATGCAAAACCAAATTGCTAAACTGCAAAAAGAAAAAAAGGGGGGGAAAAAAAAACAAAAGGCCCCCTTCCCTTTGCTTATTGAGTTCAAAGGCATAACATGCAGCACCCTGCAGCAAATGGGAAGCTACACTAATTTTAAAGCCATAAAACGCTATAAAGTGCCCTGCGGGGCAGGACTACACTGAAGCTAGTTGCACCTAAATAAGACATGGTTCATTTACTTCGCAGCTTAGCCTAATGTAATCATCAGCGGATTTCTAGCCTAGAGTTGTAACAGGCAAATAGCCGATACTGTGGAGGCGACACTCCCAGCCATTGAGGGGCCTCCGCTAGATTGCTGTTGATTAGAAAATTTTTCAGTTTTGACAAGCACTTAATGAACATAAATCGCTCCTTGATTGGTTTCCATTTGGGGCCACAGGCGCACCTAAGAAGAAACAAAAGTCTCCTACTCCTCTCCCTGCCGCTTCCTCCGCGACGAACCTACAGTCAGGTTACGAGCCGCAGTGGAATATATTCATCAGACGTTCCTGCTAAAGTAGCCATCCTCCTTCCTCGCATATAAATATGGACGTAATATTCTTCAGCATCATAATATATAGTTAATCTCAAGGAAAGCAATGAAATGTTATTTTCTGGGAAGAACGTACGAGTGGAAACGTGTGCTGCAAAACACTGATCACCCTAAAGCACTCAACTCCTGACAATAAGAAGGTCATCTTGAATCTGTTTTATTCAAATTGGGAATCAAGAACATTAAATTTGAGCAATAAAAAGCATTCACTATATCTATCCTACAACATTAATCAATTCATTCGGTGTTCCAGGGGCAGGGAGGAAGTTGGGACATCATCTTCAAACAAAAGCGGCTTTGGAAAAAAATTTTTTTTTTCCCCACCAATGGATCACTCATTTTCATAAAATTTCGAAAAAATTTTCCGCCTGCATGTCTCTTTCAGACCATGCAACAAGAACGGTTGTAAAAGACAAATCAGTTTTACCATCCTGAGTAATTTACGAAGCATTTATACCCACAGCAGTTAGCTCTGCTGGACAGGAAGCTCTAATTTTATAAACCCCCGTGATTAATTAATAGCTTGGCTTTTACTGTTTAAATTGCAACTCATTCAAGTACCAGAACTATTCTAGAACCACAGTGAAACGTACGTTTGCTGTTCCTTGCTCCAAAAAATGTGCACAGCTCTGCAACTAATAGGATCGTGTTTGCTACTATATCCTACACCAATGACAATGATAAATCTTGTCATGCCCTCTGAAATGGATAGATTTGAAATTAAAAATGCTTCACGTTCTCCTTGTTTGTGCATTAAGTGGCTCGTGAATAGCTGTAACAAGCCCTGAAAGTGAATACAAGAACTTAGCGTGAATTATCAGTTGTCTTCTCCATCAGCGTAGACCATGGTTATCTATTTTAGGAGTCTTTCAGAGTGTAGCTTACTGACCATCGTACAAGATACCAAGAAATCCACAGTCTGATTTTTCACTCAGTAAAATAGGTGCGATGGTACTTTCCAGCAAGGATATTTCTAGTCTGAAGGGACATAGAATCATTCAGCTTCAGAAAAGGGAAAAAAAAAAAAAAAAAAGGAAAGAAAAAAGTTATCCCAAATTATGCATCTTATTTAAGGACTGTAAACACATTTCGGCTTGTTCTCCCCCTGCCCCCCTATTTAAGTTTTTCTCCCAGACTTACCTTCACTCCATTGCTATTTTAATATGATGCAGTAGTTTCCCCAGTAAGCTAGATACTGAATGAGCTATCTCCTCTAAGAGTTACAGACTAGATCTCCCCTGACCTTTCACTTTCAAAGCACAGTTGGTTATAAGTTTTGTATTCAGTACCTTTACAAAACAAAAGTTACAGTAGTGTGGCTGCAACTCTCACTTTTTCCATAAAGGTTGATTACCCTGTAGTTACTACTAGCAGCTGCATAAATTCGCAATGAAGCATGCTAGGAGGAAAAAAAAAACAAAAAAACCCCCACCAAGTTCTGGGAAATTTAGATCAATAATGTTAAAAAGAAGAACATTGCTCTGAATACAGCTTTGATCAAACAGGCTTCCCAAAAGAGTCCCAGTTGTGGTGAGTGGAAAAATATGTTATCTTCAGCTCGTCCACTGTAACAAGCAATCGTTAACACACAGATGTTGTAACTTCTCGTATCATTTTGGTTTTCTATCTTAACCAATGTTTTAGCCCTTCTAATGGATATAGCAACTATAACATGAACCTAGGCATTAATTGCTTCAAACAAATTTAACTTCCTCGCCACTTAAACTAGGATCCTCATTTTTGTTCTGTACGATTTGCTCCCATCACAACTCTTTCAAGAGGCAGAACTACATCTCATGCAATAACACAGGAAAAACAGGCATACGCGATGGTATTTTAGAAATACGAATATTTTTGTTGAAGCAACGCAAACACCACACTTTGGGGCTACTGAACAGCCTGAGGTAACACACAACCCTGAAAAGAAGACTGAACCAAAACGATAGCAGCAGGCAATTATTCGCAGACAAAAGCTTACTTGTCCAGAGCAACATTCAGCTCTACAGCGCAAGAGCCAACAGGCCAAACAAAGAAATCCTGAAACCCAACACACGTGAGATTCACTGAAAAAAAAAATACAGGAGAGAGAGGACTCCCTTTATTTGCAAGCTGGCTTTCCATTTTCAAACTTTTCAGGAAAATCATGAGAACTAATAATGGTCAAAAGTACATCAAATTGCACTAAATATTATGAGATATATAAATATTATTGAGACTAAATATTATTGAGAAAAGTCCAAGGATCTGCACCACTGCCAGATTTTAATATACATGCCAATTTCAAAAGCCTCTCCATTTGTCATAAAGAGTCTAGCCAGGAAAAAACAAACAAGGAAACTCCATAAAAACCCAACCTATCGCCCCCAAGTCTCTGATAAAGTATTGTGTTTATACGACCTTCTAAGAAGGTGGATCTTTAAAATACATTGTTGAAATCTTTGTGCAAAGTTTAGCCTAGTATCAGAGATGACTCCTGGCTATGCTCAAGTTTCACCTTCTTCTTCTTCTTTTTTTTTTTTTTTTTGATCTATCCCACTTGATTGGATGACAGAAAAACATTGCTAATGCTTTCCTTGAGTTAGCTCACATAAGCTAAGTCCCAGTCAGCACTATTTTTAAGAAAGAGTTTTAAAATTGTGGCTACTGTCACACAAATTGAGCAGACCCATTGAATTCACCCTTTGAATTCTCAAAGTAGACGCAGGATAGATTTCTCCCCCTCAATCGTTGCTACAATCCTACGCGCCTTAGTGCAGGTTATCAGACTAGATCAGTGAGGATGGGAGCAGGATTTAAATATGAGCATCACTGCTGCACAGACCTCAGCAAGTTAAAGCAAACCTTGCTGTATAGGGACATAGCATGTATATACCATGCACAGTCTAGATGGGCTTTAAGGAATGGTCATGAGACCTTCCTTCTAATGTGTTTACGAAGCTCTTTTTCCCTCATAAGCTGCCCTAGTGCTGTGCACTCATTTGAGCAAGCATCCAGAACAAATTAAATATAACAGGAAAAAATACCTTCTCTGAAAAATCTAAGTTTTCAGGGTTTTTTTCCCCTTCTTAAACAAGGGGCAGCTCCTGTATCATGGGGATACAGCAGCACAAATGGACGTCCACGACCAAGGGTTTGTCATCTACTGACCTATGGCGTGATGGCAACCCTCAGGAAGAGGGACAGAGGTGAAACATCATCAGCGATTCCTCAGGACAAGGCTTACATAAAGAAGCCGCATGCAGCAGTGCCCAGCATGTATCCTGGTGAATGCATTTCAGGAGCCCTTACACATGGCACGCTGCCATTAAAAGCCAGGAGATGCCTAGACAAATTCCCATGGGTCCCCTTGGGGAGGCTGATGCTGAATTTGTCAGCCCGAATTTTAGTCTTCCACTCAATGGCTATACTCTAGAAGTAGAAGATGAATAGGGAGCTCGGGTGAACTTTGAAGCCTGCAGGTCAAAGTGCTCTCTCATTATCCCCAACGTTTTCTATCATTGTAGCTCCTAGGCATCCCGAGGGAAGGGAAGGTTTGAGGCTCTTGAAAAAAAAACCTAACATGACCAAGTCAGAAAACAGTAGGGTGCTTATGTACATATTTTTTCTTTCCCCGTTATTCTCTTCCTCCACTTTCTTAAAAAGGAGGAATATCCACTTAGCTATTGTGTAAAACGTCAAGCTGGTGGCATTCACAGTCACTTATTTAGCTGGCACAATATAGCAGTCGTTTCAATATGCTACCCTGCCAAACCAGCTTGACCCTTCCAGGGATATCTCGGAGATGCTAACTTGATTTCCACCCTCATCTCAAAAGCTTTCATTTTGTAGGCTACTCTTTTTTAGAAGGGGACAACGGTACTGATTTGTGCGATATGCACACGTTCACCGTAATAAAAACCACCGCCTTCAGCTGACACATCTGACAGTAGAGACAACTGATCCATTTAGGGCCATATGTCAAGCAGTATTTAACATAGTGCTCACTATCAGCCACTATATATATTTTAATAGGTTCTCCCAATGCAAATTTTCAAAGTCCTACCAAGCTTTCTTCTAACTTCATGTATTCCTGCCACCACTAGAGGCCAGCCCACCATATGCATCACAAAAAATACAACTGCAAAATTTTGAATAACTAAAATGACCTGCATACTTGCAATAACTGAAAATAACTAAGTAGTTAAAGTCAAGCTTTCTCACGAGCTTAAGAAACTGACTTTAGGCGATTAACAGAAGTGCTTTTCTTTCATGTTGTTTAATGGGAAGGTTGATGAGAATAATGCCTTTCATTTTCAAAACAACATTACAAAACAGCTGAAATAGCAACACAACCACATCATTAAAAAACAGAAAAACAACAAAAAGTATCAGTTTCTTTGGTTTGCTGTGAACAAAGAAACTAGCAGTTAGATAAGCAAAACCCAGAAACAAGCAAGCCAGAAACACACTGGTGGAGTCCTAGTCCGGGGGAAAACCCACTCAGCCTGCACCACCCAAGAGCAAACTCTAATTTTCTGGCTTTGCTACCTATAAAATTTTGTGTAAGTTGTCGTGAGAGCGCAATTGGCTTTAAATATGTGGCCCTGCTCCTTCTTCCCACTGTGGCTTGAATTAGGCAGAGGAGATGGGACATACATTTCCAAGCCCAGCGCAGGAGGAGGAGAGGGGAGCACTGGGATGAAAACATCAAGTCCGCCTTGCGTTGCTTCTCTGGTTCAGGTGGAGGCTTTTGACTCATAATGATACTTTTGAGCATGTCAAAATGACCGGCAACATTATCATGAATTGCAAGGTATAAAAAAAAGAAATATGTTTACAGTAACTGACTGGTGTACAATTGACTGACGGATTAAGATCACTCTGCAGGGTTTCTTAATGACAGCTAATTGACAATAAACATGCACTGAAACGCACTGCAAAAGTAACGCGGTGACTCTTTCAAGGCTAAAGTCAATAGAAACACGTCATTGAAAATGCACCATTTATCGGATAAACCATGCCACAGAAAGATTTTAATGTGAATGAGCAAAACCCTAGGAATTCCTAGAAACTGGATTTGATGAGGGTGTCTCGAGAAGCCCCTGAACAGGTATTACTTTTTTCCCCAGTAGTTTCTTGTCAAGTCGGAGACAAGTGTGCTCCCTTACCCACTACCTGCTGAAATACAGCCAAGGGAAAAGAAGCAAGTTACAAACCTTGGAGATGTATGAAAGAAGGCCTGTGCAAACAGAAATACAGAGATGGGTACCTTTTTTTTGGGGGGGGGGCACGGTGGGGGATAGAGGGAAACAATTACAGGCGAGTAATTACTTCTTCTTTAAATGGATTCTTTCTAATCTCCAGTGGATTTACCTCTAATCTCAAAGTAATTACCTCTAATCTCAAAGGATTCTCACTCTGGGGGAGACTAAGCAGCTCCAGGGAAGCCTGGAGAGAAGTGTTCTATTGTCTGCAACAGGCAATGAAAAACTAACACGTGCATATCCACGGGTGGGAACAATAGAGCACTTGGACAAAGCAAGGAAGGGACTTGGGCACAAGTGAGGGCTGCCTGCTCACTTCTGCCGTGATGACCCACAGTTGGCCATCACAGTCGGAGGGAAATCAGTGCAGGAGGAGGAGTGCCTCAAACACACGTGCTAGCCAGGCTTCCCTTCTGTGAGCAATACCAATACGTAATTCATGTATTTCGAGACTATTCCGCTGCAGATTTTCCAAACATTAAAGGTGCTAAGGCAGCTTCTCCCAACACTCAACCAAAGAAGCAAGACGCTTGTCTAGCTCCGCAAAAAGGAGAAGTGAAAAAAAAGGACAAAACCTCACTATGTAATACAAGGGTTGAGGGACGTGATTTCTGATGGAAAGCAGCAAAGCCTTGCAGCTAGCTGTCACGCAGCTTACTAAATAATTTTTAAGAGACATGGAAGTGACATCAGAAACTATGCCAAAGCATTATCAGGGCAGGAATTGAGACTATATAGTCTTGTGACAAGCCAGAGAAAGCACTCATATTTAGCAAGCAGGGAACACAAAGTTGGTGCAATCACAACAGCGGTGTGGCTATGCTCCTGAGACTTCGCACATCGGAAACAGAAGGTGTCTTCCAGATCCACGTGCAGGTCTACAAGCCCCAAGGCACACCTACAGAAACACATCTGGTTGGAACCTTGATTTGCACTTCTGAATGAAAAGATTGCCCATAACGATACCAACGGCTTTAGAAACAACTGGCCCAAAAATGATGCAACCAGCCCCTCTTTAACTTTCCAGTGGGACTTATTACTAAATATAAGACCTGATATTACTCCAAAGATCTTGGTGAGGGTCATGAAACGTTTTCTGTGTTTCTCTTGCCTGTACTAGAGAGTAAGCAGAAGAGCCTGGATTGTGCAAGAGTTCCCCGAATCGTAGTCTCCATCTAGGCTCTACCTTCTGAACTGTTTTGGTGTGGAAAGATCTCTGGGAAATCTCATCTTCCCTTTTGCCAACATGGCAAGGAGCTACAAGACGTGCTTGTACTGAGTTAGACTGCCACTCTCCTTCCATCCATGGATTGTGCTACACACACAGAGGGACAGACAACATCCGTGGGCAGAAACGATATTAGACACTAACATTAAAAATACTTTATGGCACATATTTTAATAGCTACATCATTTTCAAAAAGCTCTTCAAGAGTACTTTCTTGAATAAATCATAACCATTGCAAGTTGACAAATACCAGAAAACTTCCTCACTACTGGCTTCACCCAGGACACTTTCCCTTATAAAGTACTTCTGTCAGTGGTGGTGCTTTTTAATCCTGGCATTGACAGCAAGATCACACAAAGCATCAGTGCAAAATGAACACTTGAACCTTTTTAATTGCCTCTTGGGATTCAAGTTCCAGTGGATTTAAAGGACCCTTACTGTCCACATACACTTCCACTGTGGAATTTTATTTCAGATTGTGCCTTTTTGAGGAGGAGGGGGGAAGGGGCAAAAGGGAGAGAAAAGTTTCTCCACCAAAAAGGACTTGACAAAAAACATGTGTACAGAAGAACTTACTAACATTACTTTATCAAGGCTTGACATCTGCAGCATGTACAGGGCACGGCGTACTTACGTGTAAACTAGGATGATAGGTCAATACACCGTTGTCGCACAGCGTAACGTATTTCTTCTTCCATTCTTTATTCAATGACTTGCCACTTCGTTTTAGCAGCATACCCTGTGAAGAGGAAGAAAAAAAGCAATAAAAAAAAGCAACACTATTTTGCCAATGTACAGTTATTTAAGACATAGAAAAAGCTAAATATAATTGCTAACATTTTAGTTACATTTTCTCCTACATGTTGCTCAGTGTCCCCCATTTCTCCTGGGACACACCTTTTCACCACCTTCAGCTCCAGTGCTTACAACTTAGATGCAAAAGCTCTAAGTACAGCTTTCATAAAGTCAGTCAAGAGAGCAGAAAACACTATCAATAGCTGGCTTTGTCCAACAGGCAAACAAAACCCTTTTGCACTGAATTTCACTCTTCAGGAAAGTGTATTATTTTAACATGACACAGAGTGAGGTTACCCCCACACACTCCAAGTTGATAAAGACAATGGTGCATTTCCTAGAACCCTAAAATAAACGTTGACTCTCTGGATGAATGAATTTTCCATGCAATCACAGCTTCCGCTTGCTTCAGCATGCACTTCTCTGATTCTTCCTGTTTTTGGATGCCTTTGTTGGTTGGGCTTGGCCTCTCCATACGCAGGGAACTGTATACATCTGTGTTTTCATTCCCTTTCACTGTGAATTTTAACAATCAACGGTTTAGATTAAAAAATCCCATCATGCTTAAAAGAACTAGCGTTACTATACAATATCAATCTGTTCTCAGCTTAAAAATAGAAAGTCCTTTTGAAAAGCAAAACCCAACATGATGGTAAATCAACCCATGCTGTAGCAACACACTTCCCCAGGAAACTGCGATTTCCAAAAGCAAGGCAAAACACAGTTCCTAACACACAGAGTAATTTGGTCACTGAAAGCCTTAGTTTATTAGCTCTTAGCCAGACTCCTGCGAGGGCACTGCGGTACCATCTTGGCTGTGCCACAACACTCCCCTACCTCTGATGTGACATTTTAGTACAACCAGTAGTACCACAAGTACTCAGTAGTTTCAAAGACCAAAAAAAAAAATTTTTTTAAGCATTAAAAAAAACCCTAAAACAAAAACCCCCCACCTTACATCAGTTTTAATAAATCATGACCAAGAATCTGAACTAATACAAGTTTCAATTCTCTTATTCCCTCAAAAGACTATTTCCATTCTAAAGAACCTTAAAAAAAATGGAAGAACTGCACTAGGGAGCGCAGAACAACCCAAAAAGATGCACTATTAAACATGCTGTTTCTAATTATTGTAGAGGCTTTGTTAAAGCGGGTACATCTTTAGGAGATCAAGTCTCGCGAGCAAGCTACGCTATCTCCTTTTCTACTAAACACGCAGCTTTACAAAACGTTGCCTCTTCAGACCAAATCCCCAAAACATGAGCGCACACAGGTCGATTCTGTGCCACTACACGACTAGATCTGTTCCAGAGCTAGAAAAATCCCTCCCATCCCCAATTCCAGGTCTTTAACCCTCAGTTAAAGCCCCATGTCAGAACCCATGTGAATTAATAGCTCTTTTTACAACCAGAAAGATGATTCCACACGGAGGGGAGGGGAAAAAAAAAAATAAAAAAATCAGGGTTCACAACTGGCTGTTGCTGGACAAATACTTTGAATAAAGCTCAGGAGAAGCTTGACAATTCAAAGCAATCTGTGGACGAACGAGAAGGAGAAGGGAAACCTGGCAATTCAAAGCAATCTGTGGACAGGACTGGAAGTAAAAGCTTGCATCAGGCGACCGAATTAGACTCTAGTACAAACTTGAACTTTCTGACCAGCTGGGTGTCAGGTCTTTTTTTTGTGCTGTTCATTGCCACATTTAGGTGGCTCAACCTCAAACTTTCAGCAACCCGAACAGGGTTCGGCAATGGTTTCTCACAAAAGGTTCGGCAAGCGCGAGCTGCGTATCCCAATTACAGCCTTCTGGCAGGTAGAGACCTTGTTTTCTTCTATTAAAAATGAAAGCATATTTCTGCCTTTGACTTGTCTGTTTGTCTATAGTAGGTGATCCGTCACTTCACCTTTCCAATCTTTTACACCTCACCTACGCTTGCATTTAGGGGGATCCAATTCTAGTTATCACTATGCTATATGGATCAAAAATTACTCTCCTAAAGCTGTTTCCTTGTGCTGGTTCTGATGTGTTTGCTCCTCAGACCTTTTAAGCCATAAGGATCACATCAGTGAGACAGATATATAAGTTTTGAAGAAAGTAGAAATACATATCACACCTTTTCAACTGTCCCTTTGCTACAGGTAAAACATGTCCCTCCTTATGCGATTTCCAATCCACGCCAATTATAAACTCAACAAATTGTGATGACACTTTGAAAATGTATTTTTATTAGATAGAGGTTTTGTTACTGTCTAGGTGCAAATTAAGAAATTCTATTTTGGGACCTAAATGAAGACATTATTATACAAGCTTGCACCTTGTTTTTAAAACGAAATTCCCATTTCACATAGGAGAATTCTCTTCAGCATGAAACATATAACATCTCCCTGTTTAAGTCTTACTAGCTAACAAATCAGACTTCCTAGTCCATTTTCTTTAGGGACCCTCTTACACACAAAAAACAGATTTTTGTACTAGGTGAGCATTAAAAATATTTTGCGATATCCACAGAGGAAACTGCTCTGAACACGAGAAGCTAACAAAGCGTTACAAAGCCTAGAAGCACATAAAACCACACTTTTCTTCCAAGATCAGACACCATCACTTTGTCTGTGATAACTATATAGAATGGGCTTGAGAAATGCTCTTAGTACTGGAGTTTAGATCAGTCATAAATGCACTTAAACTAAACCTAAAATAAATAAATAAATGGCCCAGATATGACAAGAAACGTTACTTAAACAAAACAAAAAAACCCACAAACCTTCACTCGAGTTACATTATGTCAACATTTAAGCCACATCAGGTACCCTGCCTAGGAAACCAGATACATTGGTTCCCACTGACCTTTCGTACCTCCAAGGCAATTTAGAGGCAGCTTGGGCATATTTACAGCGCTCCGGAGTTAAACAGGCCACACATACCCACAGCGTATTGTAAAAATCACACTTACTCTCCCGACTATTCAGTAAGGGACTTCCACGAACTAAGTAAATCAACTCAAATTGTTATTAATCAGATAACATTACTTATCCTGACTAATTTGTGTCAAAATTTCCCTTTGCTACCATTTTGCCATGTGCAATTTTAGCACTACAGTTCAGCAGAGCTGACCCAAGCCTCAAGATTCAATACTTCAAGAATTTAACACCTCCCATTTGCTCAAACTGAGAAGAATTTAACACTCCAAATTAAAATTTCCCACCTTCCCTCCAATATTGCAATTCGGACTATACTGGCAGGACACTTCTACTAGATAGTGCTGTCTGTACTTTTAATGAGCAACAGGAAAAATAATTCAGCTAGAGCAGACAAAGTTCACGTGTTGGGTTTCACTCAAGGAACCGCGTCACTGTGCAAAGAAAACTGAGGAACTGTCTGTATATATTGCAATCTCTTTATTAGTAATGTGTATGCTACGTCTAGTCCCAGGAGGTCATTGCAAGCCAAAAGCAATGTTAAGTGTACAAGCTTTAAATAACTTACAAAGTTAATGTAATGAATGTAAGTGTTATCTGAAATCCATCACTCAGTGGCTTGCTGTAGCCTCAAGCAGTGATAAAACACCACTCATAAATTTATATTAAAACTCTGTTCAATAGCAATTATTTACCAACAAAGATTTATTGATTGCATTTACTGTTAGAGACTGAGGCCCTAACTGAGTCAATCAGCTTATGTTGTTGAGCTTGAGGGCACCAGGAGAAGTTACAGACTGCTATCAAGCTCTGCATCCTGATCGTTATCGGGAGAGTAGGAGCAGCTAATGAAAGGCCTCCAGTACAGGATTGATTGGACGTAAGGGAAAAGACCACCGGTCAAGGGACCACTATGTGTAATACACATGCCTCATCTGAATATGCAATAATCAGCTGAATTTAGGCACTCCGGATGCCCTCCTGTAAGCTACAATCCTTGCCTGCTTAAACAACAAATGAAGACAAACGGTGAAATAATTACACATTTCTTTTGAGGAAATATTTCAGGTTTTAGACAGCAAACTATCAGCATTTACAAGAGCACCCCTCAAAGTTGCTTACTACCGCATTAGAGATGCTGGTGAGCGAGCATTCCTAATTTTTCAGACAGGCTGGACAGTTAAAACAGCAGGGCCATGGATACGTCAGCGGAGCCAAGATGGCATCTCCAGGGACCATCTTCAGGAAAGGAAATATGATACTTCTGTTGCTTTTTTCTCTTGGATACTTGCACCGCTGCCATGGCTAAGGTGACAGCTCCCTGTAAGTTTTTCCTGTTGTTCTTTCCATCCTTAATTTTTAGCCGACATCATACTGTTACCCTGATGCTGTTTTGACAGAATGAAATATGTAATCCTGTACTTCATCATTAACAACATAAATTCTTAATTTTCCACTCAGGTCTCTAGTTCTCATAACTATGATTAGCAGCCAGCAGTTTTATGAATTTTATACAGCTCCATCATATGCATCCTGTTCATAAAAGAAAAAAAAATCCATATACGTTCAGAAAGATCCTGACTCAAATCAACTGCAATGTCAGCTACTCATAGTCAAGATTACAAGCAACTATCACGTATGAATTCTGGCCAACAATCCTTCCACTTCCTCTAAATCTATTAACGTCATAAACAAATCTTGATGAACCCTCCAGGTCTGCAGGACTATTCAGCGCTAGTTAGTCCAGCTAGCAGCACTAGAACCAGTCTATCTTCTCCTAGCAAACCAGAGATTATTTCTTACCCAATAACGTTTGCTTCTAGAACATTTAATTGTAGCAAGTTGCTAGTCCTGAAGTCCATTCTTCCAGCATATGACAGACAACAGCTCAAACTATTTCACCTGCAAGCAATACTTGCACACTAAAGGTATGGTTATGGTAGTCACTGTTCCCTCTTAAAATGATTAATTTGAGCAAAATTGGTAGGCAATCAAGTCTCTAGGGAAAAAAGCAGCTAAAAACGTCCATCATTTCAACTTATTTGGAATCAGAAAGTGTTTTTCCCCTAATCTACCAGATTTAAGTCTTCATTTCCAAAACCTGAAGGGAATACCTGTTGGTCTTTTGGACAATTAGCTACAAAAGGACTTAAACTTTTTACAGTTGGAAAATTGTAGCAAACATCTCGTACAATAAAAGGGCAGCAGGGATCGAAAGAACCACAAAATAAAGCTACATGAAAGTGGAGTACCTTCAAAGAGATCTGAAAAACGTAGACTTCAAATAGTCTCAAACTTCAGTTTCTAACATTAACAATGCAAAAAAAAAAGAAAAGAAAAGAAAACAAACCAACCCCCCCCCCCCCCCCAAAACCCCATATATTCTTAATGCAGCCTGGCACATGGTGGGGAAAGGACATGCCTTCCTTAAAAATCTGCACTACAGTAGTCTTTAGAGTTTTGATATATCTTCTAAAGATGCTTCCCCAGTCAACACACGTATCCTAAGATAACAGTTGTCATGTTCATAAGGATTTTATTCACCAGCTTGATGGTCTTGAGAATAAATTTTAAGTTCAAAACATTGAACCCAATTCTTGTCTAATATTCCCAAAACACAAGGAACACAGGGTAACAGGTAATTACACCTTAAGTCGTTACCTAATGCTGAGACTGACCAGCCACCGCTCCATCCAGAGACAAAAAGGAGACAACATTTAAGATCTGACTTGGAACAAAAGATGATAGTTTTGCTAAAACTTGGCAGACCATCTACCTATAGCAGGTACCTTTTCCAGCTCTGAGCACACGAGCTACTGAAAAAAAAAATCTAAACTGAAAACAAGCTTTACTAAAATCATCTGAATGCTGATTAGACAAGTTTCATGCTCTGTTTTAATACCAGTGATCAAGACTGTCACCTCCAAAGAAGAATGACTATTGAACTCCTCCAAGAAACCTCACCACCAGACATAGGATAAACAGGAAGAACACATTTCAAGGTACAGTGTTCACTGTTACCGTGTTTTTGTTTGCCCCAGTAACTCAACTTCCAGATTTAGGCCTTACATGCCA
Source organism: Struthio camelus (assembly GCF_040807025.1). NCBI lineage: Eukaryota > Metazoa > Chordata > Aves > Struthioniformes > Struthionidae > Struthio > Struthio camelus. The sequence continues at coordinate 3,753,880 of NC_090947.1, read as the reverse complement.
ACTGTGGGTAATGCACAAGTTCTTCTAATATGCAGCATATAATTTTAAGGCCAGCTTTCACAGCTCCCCAGCTTGCAGCTGCAGCTGTTTCAGGAGATAGGCAGGTATTTCCAGCATGTTGCGGAGAAGGATTCCTCGGGATTTTGCTGAGCAGGAGAACCCAGTTTTATTTAGAAGTACTTATTTGTTTGAGAAGACAGAGTACGATGCATGTGCGCTGCAACCTGTGGACCACAGACCAGGAAGCCATCGTCTGGCACGTTGTCGCGCTCAGTCGCCTGATGAGGAATCTCCTTATTTTTAAAAGGCAACAAGATAATTGTGCAAGAGCAGGCAATCGCTCCAGTGTTGGAAGAGGAATTCGAATGGAAAGCTAAACGACCTACCCTGCTGTAATACCCAGCCAGAGCAAGCAGCAAAAGTCCAAAGCTACACAGGTTGGCCCAATGGACAGGCTAACACTTCAGATCCTCCCCAAAGAGATGATGCAGAACAGACCTTTAAAGGAAGGAGATGCCGAGCAAGTTGTGAGACTTGAGTACGCCTCCAATGGACAGCACTGCAAAAGGGGCTCTCTTTTGTAAGCCCTAACTCTGATTATTTCTAAAATTAGACTTCTTAAATTTCATGGCACGTTGCATACCATAGGGCTATCCCCATTCCTCTTCTATCAAGTTTAATCCTTGAGCCTATTACAAAATGCAGCTACAGCTACATTTGAAAGGAATGGTATCTCTCTCGCTTTAAACACAGTTCACCACTCTGAAGGAGGCACATCACCTAGCAAGTCGCGTTATTTTTCTGCCTTACAGCATAGGGAGCTCTGTCGCCTTCCGAGGTTTGTTCCCATTTACCCTGTACCATTAAAAAAAAAAAAAAATCGCAGCCCTTAATAATCTCAAGCAGTAGGTTCATTAACCCCTTGGCATTGGCAGTTGCGGTTTCCCTGACACCATCGTCAGCGCTAACGCGAAACGCTGCAACGCAAATCGTTGTATCGTCGCGTCGGAGACACCAGGCGGCGGATGCCAAGGGGTCTAAGCCGGCAGCGATCCGCTCCGATTGAACTGACACACCCCTTGCCGCGGCTCCGACTGGGCACACCGCGTTCTCGCCACGACGAAGTTGTCACCGACACAAACCAGCTCGGTGCAACGCAAACCAGCTCGGTGCAACGCGGCGGCTCAGATGAAAATCAGGAAGGGGAAATAACGTCGGGAAGCTGATTCGGTAGAAGCAAACGTTACAGTGTGGAGCACCTACTGCAGAAAGGGCTGTAGCAGCAGAAACGCTCGCAGCTGTAAAGACAGCTGTATGATCAGGCAGGAAAAAGGAGTAAGTAACAACATATATTTCCCCCTCCCCTTAAGAAACAAACCCAACATGGTGGGGGAGAACGAAATCAAAAAAAAAAAAAAAAGAAAAAAGAACCAAAAAAGAGGACTCATTACAGAGCCATTACAACTTCTAGACGGACAGCAGGGCTCTCATTAGAGCGGCACGACATTCCTGGAACCCTCAAATTCTCTTTATCGTATTTCATATAAAGTCGGGATTTGGGGGGGGGGGGAAGGCGAGGGGGGTTCACAGGAGAAAGCCACGAAAAGCTTAAAACCAGATTTTAACTTTCTATCCTGATACTACAGTGTTTCCATAGAAACATGAGGAAGACCACTTAAGAGAAGCTGCTTTTTTTTTTTTTTTTTTTTGTGGCCATGTTTGGCACCATACCCCTCCCCCGGACAACCTATTATTTCACAAATGGGTGCTTTTTGCCGCTTGTTCTGTGCGGGCGCCCAGGAAAGAGGAAAAGGCGGGTGGGGGGGGGGGAAGGGATGTAAAGAAAAAGAATACTGGAGCTTTAACCAGTTCCCCTGTGGCCCCCTCCCTTTTTTTGTTGGTAATATTTCTGTCGCTCTGCCAGGGTAGACGGTACAAAGGGTTACACTTTAATTGAGCTGTCAGCATCTCCGACAATCCTATAAAACTCCGATTATGCACGGCGGGGTTAGCGACACACTTGTTATTGTGGATGCCCTATTTGCTCAAGCCGAGCCCCCTCCCCCGCCCCGCGCAGGTCACCTAACCCACGCGACCTTCCTGTCATTAGCCGCGTCTATTCCTACCTCACCGCTGTGAAAATCACACGAGCCAAGGCTTCAAAGCCCTTGCCAGGACTGAATTCGACCAGGAGCTAATCACCCACAAATCCAGCTCAAATGGCAATAATTGGCTAAACTGCTCACCTCTCCAGAGCTCAGCAGTAATTTGGGATAATAAAGCCAAGAATTATTCAGCTAACTGCCCCGAAATGTATGCTTTGTGACCGACACACTTCACATTTTAATAATGATGGACACAAAATCCAATTTAATGCAGCATCTACTGAATAACAAAACCAAGCACGCTGGCAGTAAAAAAAAAAAAAGTGTGTTTTTTCTTTCCTTTTTTTTATTTTTTTTTTAAATCATGTTCCATGTTATTGTGTAGAAAGAATTCGCGCTTCACGGCATGAAATTTTGGGACCAGAAAGGTCTTCGGGACCAATCCTCAGAAACTCTGCTCTATGACGGTTTTTTTTTTTTCCTTTTTTTTTTTTTTTTTTTTTAATCAGAAGGAGTGTCCCACATTAACAAAAATAATTTTACCCAACAGCTATACCTCTGGGCCTTAATCCTTTCTGCGGGGTAAAGTAAGAAAAATCTTTCTTCTTCCACAGCAAAAAGGTACCTTCTTCATTATTCTAGTTAACGGCATCTCCTGACTGCCCCATTTTTCTTTCCTTTTGCCCTGTTCTCTCTTGTCACAGGATCCTTGGCACCAATGACTGCAGTACGCACAGTTGCTGGGCAAGCAGTGGCACTACTTTGACCGCTTCATGACGGGACCATCACCGAGCTGGTTCCATGGTGCAAAGCTGCTCCATCACTCTCCCTTCCAGCCACCCCATTTTCTTTCCTCAAATCTCCCCCAAGGCCGAGAAAGGGAAAAATACACATATAAACACATATATATGTGTTTATATATAAATAAAACAATACTTGAGCATTCTGACTTGTCATACTGTTTATATACTTGAGACGTCCAATTCACTCGAGGAGACGGACTTGAGATGATGCTCTTTCAGAGAGTCAGTTAGTTTATGTTAGGCAACCGGCATCCTCTCATCGTCACAAACAAAAGAATAAGAAACCCACTGAAAGATCAATCCTCAAGCCCCTTTAACCAACTCACCTTACTTTAAGGGAAATTGTACATACTGACTTAGCATCTTTCAGATGCAGGACTGCTTCAGAGATACTAAAACGTTACAAAACAAAACCGTAATTCTAGAATTCGAGGCCTGAAATTCCCCGGCACACCAGTCACGTTTTTCACGTTGGCTTAACACAAAGTAATATGTACACGTGCATCTTGACCGAATACGCATCAACGTTCCTGTATGTCAACTGCCAAGAAGATACAAAATCAAGAGGCAGAAATTCAATTGACTGCAGAGATGGAAAGCAAGTGCTACATCTGTCTCAAGAAATTAGTTTAGAAATGCTTTTTAGCTCATCCGTTTGAGGCATGCACCTACCTGCAGAATTTTAGACACTAATAGAAGGCAAGCTGGAAAGAGCAGTCGCACAACCAGTTACGGTAACGTGCTAAAAGAAGTTACCCGTTACAACGGTCGAGTTAAACGCAACATAACCACGTTTAAACCGAATCCCACTTCCTCCAGTTCCTACAACCACGTTTAACGCTCCGAAACAAGCTGCAGAAAGACGGAAACCCCATTCGGTCACAATCCTTCCCTGTTTAACCCAACCATTTAAAGAACAATCTACAACAAGGATCACTTTGGAGAGGATATTTGAATATGATTTTAAACACAAACTTCGTTTTCCTTAGAATAGACTTTCTGGAACCATTTTTTTTTTTTGTGTGTGTTTTGTGAGATGAGGAGAACGTTTAGAGACCATCCTATTCCAAGAAGGAGGTAAACCCGGTTACCACAGAGGTCACCTCTCTGCGCCAGGTGAGAGGAGAAAGAGGGAAGGAACGAACAACCTTGTGACCAACAAGATGTCCTATCTACTCGGAAGAACAATGCCTGTTTTGGACTGAACTGCCAACTATATCCTACATTCAGGTGAAATGTCCTGAAGCGCTCGTGCTCTCAATTTCATCCTAAGTAAGAGGAAAAACTTTAGACAGATGAAGAACGTTCCCAGAGACAAACAGGGAGCTGTAGCCAAAGACTGCTACAATCACATCCGTTTGCTCAACATCTGAGTAGACTTTGAGGTAAGCAAACTATCCTATAAACAAACCCTGTATAAAAAAATATATTTACACACTTCTGTACACAAAACATTTACCACATGCGTGTTTGCTATAAAATAACAGAAAAGGGGTTTTATGCTCACGCTTATCCCAGGATGTCAGGGATGAGCCGTTTTAAAGGACCCGCAAAACCTTCCAAAATGGCGAAAAGCCCAGTTTCTGATCAGAAATATTTAAATAGCCCTAACGATTTTGAACACAGCCTTCTCTTTGAATGCATCTGATTTTTCTGCTCAGCAGAATACCCTTTTAAAAAGGTACAGACAATATAGCTACTAACGGCAGCAGAGCCATGACTTTTTAAATAATCCCTTTGAGAACATACACAATCGCCCTTTTCATTTAAACGGATGACTTCTGATTGCACTTGTAATCAATCTGTACCTTACCATCTGAAAACAAAGTCATTCTGGGTTCAGCTTGAGAAACACAGAAGTGTATATTTATTCACGCAAATTCTTCTAGCGCTGATCAGGGGCCATGACTCTCACCTCACTGTTGTGTGCTTTGAAAGAATAAATGAGTTTTACTGGGTGTAAAATTTGCTCCCCACCTCCAAAAAGAGGAGGAAAAAAAGCCCCTTAGATGACATCTGCTGATCCACAGGTGTGTAAAGCCACCAGGAGAGGATAAGAAACACCTGTCTGCAGGTTCATGCCTGTCATCAAAGGCCAGCTCAGATATCAAGGGGCAAAGACAGGAACTTGCCCAATTCCTAGAAACTCTAGGAGAAACCCACAGCATCAGCTGTGCTCAATGGATGCTAGTATGTCTCTTCAGCACAAACTTGGGATCAACATTTCTGAAGCTTCTTCACTTGCCTATTGTAGCATTTACTATATATTTGATGACTGTCCTGTATCAAGGTATCCCCACACGTGCAATTTCTTCCTGAATCCCAGTAAAAACCTATCCAAGGCCACTTCCAGTGATTTTAAGGGTATGATCTAAAGACAACTTTCAAATAATAGATTTATTACATTTTGAGCTGCTACTGCACAAAACATAAGTACTTTTGTCATTAACTGAAGTAAATCACTATTACTGTGATAGATTTTACAGAAAGTATAACAAAGTTAGAGAGATGTTGCCAGTGTCAGTCTTTAGAAGGACCTTTTCTGAGAAGTTATAAAGTAATGCTTTTGACATGGATTTTATTAGGATTTCTTTATACATGAAAGCAATACCTGATCCAACCCAGCATGTATTTACTACAGCTCAGATTAGTAATTCTCAGCATGACTTTAGTTTTCTCTCGGCCTACTGTGCCTTGTGTACAGTGTACACCCCTGCTCTCCTCCACTTACAAGCTCAGCATTAATCAGTGCAGTTTTAAAATACAGGATTTTGCATGTTGTGTCAGTAAGCTAAAAACTGCAATATTGTTTTAATGTTAAAATCACTCCAGACACAATACTTTATGTAGTATATTTCATGCCTCATTTGCTTCAACAGATATTAAGCTTTAGTCAAAATTAACTACTGACATCATCTTTTTTTTTTTTTTTTTTTTTAAACAAGATTGATTTTGGGGGGAAAAGTTACAGCAAAACTCAGATTTATTAGACTGATGCTAAGTCAAGATCACCAGTTTAATTTTCTTTATAAAAGCATCCATTCTTAAGAGCAATACACAGTCAGTTACTCTACATTTCAGCTGAACTGAAAATGAAGTTTGACAGCCACACAGCACATATTTTAGTCAAAAAAATTACTGTAAGTGCATCTATTTAAAAAACACCATTTAAACTGTTAATTGTTTTTCCACTTACCATACAAGATAACTCATGAATGCAATCATTTAAGTGAATGTTTAAATGATATTTCGCATACAGCACTTGCTCTCTTTAGACAGATATGGAGAGAGTGTTGCTCTACTTATACTGATATGAAAATAGTGTGCCAGAAGATATTAGCTGCTGAAGCCATTTGCCATTTTTCTGAAAGGAGCTCCTTCCAGCTCACCCTTATGCTCCAACTTGGTTACCTGCAGTTCAATGGGGATACTGCTGCAAATCCTGGAAATGAGACGAAATTTCTCATTTTCGGCATTCTGAAACCAAAGGATGTTTTTATTGTCGCAACAGTGAAAATAAGTTGACAACAGAAGTTTTCATTCTACTTCTGTACGCACAGGAGCATGTCATAGCACACTTGGTGCTTCTATGACATGGATATCGTCCTTCTGCAAATCCAAGCCTTCTTTTGCTTTTCACAAGGTACCTCCATTTATCCAAGACCGACCTTGTTATATGAAGCTAGCAAGTGTGCTATGGTGCTCAGACCCATCATGTAAAGGGCTACAGTTAACACGAGATACCCCTGATCACTGTCGTAACAAGGTAGCAGTGAGGAAACTCTTGGAAAGTCCTAGCCCTAGAAATGGCTCATGTATGCGAAGCCCGAGTCACACGGGAGGCCAAGTGAAAAGCCTCTAGCAAGAGTATCACATTAGTAAGAGCACAAGACTAGACAATGGTCTGTTATAGACATTTTCAGCAGTCCGTTTATTTGAGATAATTCTGGCAGTGTTGGATTTTTCACAGGAAGCCTTAGGAAAGTTGGTGCAAGTTCTTCTTCATATGTAGTCTGCAACGCAGAGTACGCAATTACTTTGTCACCTCTCACACATTCAGTGCGCCAATCACCCAGCATTTTAATGCTTTATAACGCTCAGCAGTGACAGCAGCTGCAGCAAAGACTGCTATCCTGTGCTCAGCACTTCTACGAATGGAAGACTTATGCCTGAAGGAGTCAACCCAGAACCCTCCAAAGACGAAAGCCAAAAGACCTTTCCAGAAACAAAGATATTCACTCCTTTTCAATAAAACATTTTGACATTTGAGGCATGAAAGTTATACTTCTGCATTTTGCTATCAGACAGTGGTCTTCTGCGATAAGGGTATATAAACCTTCTTATGGATCTCACTTTCCTTTACAGCTTGGAACAGAACCCGAGCTGAGGAGGAGGAATTCTCTTTTAGCAGAATTTTAAAAAGAGTGGATTATCACAATTTACAGCTGCAAAAAAAAAAAAAAAAGAAAAAAAAAGTACATTTACCTTTTGAAAAGTTAATACACTCCAAAGAAATCCTGCAAGGTACACACAGCATCTTTTCCCTAGAAGATCAGTCTTTTACACATGTTGATCACCCAGTTTTAAGCATACATGCAACATCTTTAATATTTTTAGTTGAACAAACAACTGAGAAATAGAATACCATGCCAGTGAGCTGCTCTCCTTCAGAGGATATTACTGTTTCATGAAAGAGTATCTAAGAACCAACTAGCTTGCAGGCAATACACTACGTTCACAGAAGGTAATTTATAAAGATCAGTTATGGATGTGTGTGTGCATTTACTTGGCTGTAGAGTTGGTATGTTATAACACGCTGGACCAAAAAATATCTATTCTTTAAGTCATAGACAAGATTTAAGACTAATTTTAAACCACCTTTTCCACTTTCTTATAGGTAAAAAAAAAAACATGTTTGTAAAGAAAAAAATTATATAAATAAAAATGCAAGGTACCCAGAGTGCGGCTAATGGGATTTGACGCTGGCTTTAATTTTAATGAAGAAAGTTGCCAGTAGCAACAAAACTGTCAGCGGCAGCCAAGCACCATTAATAAAGACCCAGACAACATTAGTGGCACGGCAACAGTACAAAAGGTTCCCCCCGGTTCATGCTGTGCTAAATTGGCTGCCCAATTTTTCTTAAGTGTCCATACTATTTAGAAGACAATTTATTAATTTTTGTCATCCATTGTCAGTTGACAGGCCATCATTTTGCATCCCGAATTTCAGATGAAAACTAATTGAAAAGACTGGCAGTATTTATGAGGGGTATTATTTGTCAATTATGGCTGCTGCTGATACTTGGTACTACCAACTCTTAATACCCCCACGCACGAGTGTGTCAGTTAGACCTTGTTTTTTGTTGTCGTTTCAATGTTAGTTCTACAAAAGTGACAAAAAGCAATGACCAAATCAATTTAGAGAACTCGTTAAGGAAAAGGGGCCCATCAATCCCCTCAATACACGCTCCAAAATCACTGGCGAGGGGAAGGAAGCACTGATGTCATCCAGTAAATCACAGCTCTCTCTCAGAGATACCTTCTAGGAAAAAAAGACTCCCTTCGTTTCCTATTAATTGAATATACCTGCAAATATGTCATAATTTGTTATTCTTGCAGCTCTGTCCAGGCTGTCGTCTTTGGCTATCTTATCACTGACCGTAATAAACCCATTCTTTTAAAGTTTGAATGCCTCAAAGGCACTCAGGCAAATTCTTAACGGTGAAGTAGCAAATCTTACGCCCAGACTTTCCAGTTTTCCTCTTATTATCTGAATTCGGGTTTTTTTTTTTTTTTCCCCATAAACGTACATATATACACGCACACACATATATATAACTACCACCACTGGAAAACTTCTGTCACTATCTCTAGCATCTCTAGGGAGAACAGGCAGTAAAATGGTACTGTGACTTGAGAGCTTAAAAAGCAAAAATAAAACACATAGTACGTACTTTGTGGTGCATCCTAGTGATTTAAAAAAACAACCAATAAATACTCTAAAAGAGCAGAAATCTGACTGCTACAGGCAATATAGCAAACCCTTCTGGTAAGGCATGGTTGCTTGTATGCTCTAACACTGTGGCACTAGTTATTAGTATTACTGCAGGCTCGCGCTCTCAGAAGGATGTTTATTTGCAATCCTGATTTTGCCCTTTCTTGTGGAAACTTCCTTCTACCCTCCAAACTCTGTAACCTCGCTGCAGAACAGAAACTTGGAAAAACAGCGATATACTGTCACTAATAATTACCAAAAAGATGAAGAAAATCTAGCTTCACAACCAGCAAAAAACAGTTACATTGTCTATCTCTAGGCCTTCTTTTTTTGTGCCGTCTACTTTTTCCTTTGATTCATTGCCCGAGTATTTGGACACTTAACTGCATCACCACAACATCCCTGTGAAATGATGATAAACAATACACTGACATACAATAGGTGTCAGGAGTCTAGCTCAAATCATATTTACGTGCTGTTTCACTCTTGCAGTAACTATATTAGTTACGCGCCACAGTACCAGGATGGAATAACCTTTGGTACTGGTAGCATCAACGTTTTAACTGGGTTTCCCTACTACTTCTGCAGAGTAATGAAATAATTATTCTTTTGACAGCAGAAGTGAGAACTTTATTCATTTGGCCAAAGCCACGGTCTCTGGCTGAGTCAGTAACGGTAAACTATCTCACAGTTGTAATCCACGGCCTTAACCACATCCTCATCTTTGTGATCTTCCTGCAGATGTCAAAATTTTCTAAACTTTGAAAGGCTAAGGCTACAAAATTTCTATTGCTCCCCCCCACCAATACTTTTCTCTCTAGTATAAATAAGTAAATCTCAGTATTGATTTAAAACACAGGCATTCTTTAACATATCCTATAACATACTCCACTTGTTTCTGAAGATTTCAGCAACATTTGACAGCTGAAATCTTATTCAATCTCTCATTTAGGAACAGAGCACGTCATTTTCCCTTACCAACAGCAACAAAGAAGCCTTAGGTTGAGCTGATTTACTGTGCAGGCAAACATCTTCCTCTAACTGTACAGCAAAAATAGGCCAGTATTATGGAGGAAAATGTGTCCTATTCAAAATAGCAAACCATAAAGTGCTATTCTTGTCCTTCAAAAAACAAAATCCAGTGAAAACTAAACAGGAAAAAATACTCTCCTTTATCATAAAACCAACTGTGTAAGTCTAGTTCAGTCCAGATTGAATCAATACTTTTATTCTACACCTGCTTTCCAGAAGATACTGTCAACTTTACTTTAAAAAAATCCAACTTGTTCAGAGATATTATTTTCCAACATGTTACATTTCAGACTTAACTTTAAAGCAAAAGCTCCCCCCTCCCCCCCACTGTTTTCTACAGTTAAAAGTACTGCACGCTTAGCTGTCCTTGTGCATGAGATAGCATAATACGATGTTGATGTTTGTTTGAAGTACAAATTCTCCACCTGGTAAAAAATTTTGATGCAGTTCTTACATTATACAGGGGATCATTATCTTCTTCTACTGTATTCACGCTTGGTCTCTCTCACACGTAAAATAGAATTAAGTGCCTCATCGGGGCGGGGGCGAGAAGACAGTTTGCTCCTTTTGATTCACTTCCAGTTGCGAGATCCGAAAGCAGCCGTTGCGACCCACACACAGGAGCTGTATGCAGAAAAACCCACGCACACTGCAAGGAGCTCCCCTGCCTGCACTGGCAGGTGGTAGAAGGATTGCTGGCCGTGGGTAGAAAGAGTTGAGGGGATGGCAATCAAGGTGCGCATTTTTCGTCGCGGAATCAGTGCCGCAGGGCTGGAGAGCTTGGTTAATTATCTTAAGCTGTCACACTTGGTGATATGTGGCATAACAGTTTAAGCTACCTTCTGAGTTGGAGGACAGCAATCTGTCAAGGACACAGGTCTCCAGAGGTCAAGTCTCCATTGAACAGAGACCCTTGACTGGATCCCCTCAACTACCCCAGCGGCAAATGTGTCTTGTGCTCAGGCTTACTGGGTCATCTGTGTTTTCCCTTCTTTGTGAGTTAGCTAAAAGCGACAGCAAGTTGTCTCTACAAAGCCCTTCAGAACAGCAACAAAGTATTTCTGTTAGAGATAAGCAGAACCTCTAATGCCACAGAAGTCTTCCGTAGCTGAGAACAGAGGATCTTTCCATACTAGTCCACTATTTATTTTGACTCCTCTTTGCGGTGATCCTCTAGTAATGTTTTCTTCCTGTTTTAACTAACCTAACAGAAACTAAATTCACTTGAGCACAAACATATACCATCAGCATTCCAGAATCACTATGTCAGCAATGTTTAAAAAGTGACTATGCGACTTCTAAAAAGTGATCATCTGAGCACAGTCTAGAGTTACAGAAGCATGGAGTGACATATCTCGGAAGAGACCTCTGGAGGTCATCCAGTCCAACCCTCTGCTCAGAGCAGGCCCAGCTTGAATCAGGTTGCTCAGGGCCTTGTCCAGTCGAGTCTCAAACATCACCAAGGATGGAGATTTCACAGGCTCTTTAGATCCCTGCTCGAATATCTGACCATCCTCTGGGTGAGGAAAAAAAAAAAAAAAAAAACCACACGTTTCCACATTTTTAATTGGAATTTCTCTGTTGCAGCTCCCATCAGAATCTAATCCGCAGAATCGTTTCCTTTGCTCCTCCCTTTTATTAATCAGTTTGCTGTGAGGTGCATGAAATTTTGCCTTCCCTTGCTTGGATAAAGCACACATTTTGCATAACTGAAGAGCTTCACAAACCACATGCATTAGTAGAGCCCTGTAGCTGCAGAGTTATAAGACTTACTAGGACAATCGCTAAGCCATTATTCCAAAATGGAACAGGGTTGTTCTGCCATCAGAACATCTTTTATGCACTTACAATGACATCTTCAATGGAGGTTAACTAAGATATTAGTGATTTAACTTCCAGTACAATTCTAGAGAGGCATACATGTGCCCAGGGAAGGTTCTGGTGCTGGAATCTACAAGGAATTGAAGTCAGACTAAAAACGCACATTGCCACTGAAATGACAAGGAAAAGGAAAAGTTTTACCAGTCTACTTAAAAATTAAGGTGACCACAGGTGAGTAGTGCTTTATACAGTTTCAAAAAGAATCAACTCTGTCTTACATCAAGAGATTTAGCTACGTTTTCTAGTGCTCCCACTCAGATTAAGAAGAAACAGTGCTCATCAGAAGCCTGAAATCAATATTATAAGACAGAGGAGTCTTCATCTCTAATTCAAAAACCTCTAGATGAAGAGAAACCCACACTTGTTTCTCAAAGTTTTTCTTTTCTAGCAGGTAAACCTGTCTGAAAAGACCAACTCAGTGCCACAAACCTACTGTAAACACAGCAAGAAAGCTCCCTTTCTCCAATACTTCCATAAAAGGACGGTGCTTTGACAGAGGATGAATTCAACGGTTGAGTCTCCTTCATCTAGCTCAACAGGCAGAGATGAGACACCTTTCACAATCTTGACGCTTTTAAGATACGTCTAAAGTTTGTATCCTCACTGCAAGTCAACTAGTTCAGCCCACAACGTAAGGGAGATAAGGTCACCAAAAGAAACAGTGCAAAATCTAATTTATTTTCTCAGTACTGTTATAGTGAATTGCACTGCAGAAGAAATTAAAGGTTCTTTGTAAGCAGCCTAACTTTTGAGAGAAATGCACCATTTTTACTAAATCTACCTTTTTAACCTCTTTGTTGCAAAGTGTCAGCAGTGTATCAGAGCGGCAGAGAGTGACTAACAAACAGAAGCCGCTCTGCAAGCTATCGGTAGTCCAATCTGGAGTCCACCTATACGTTAACTCCTACCGCTAATTCATCATCCGAGCACCCGACAGCTGAGCTGATTGTGAGCCCTATAGTACAATAAGGGTCTCGGCTGACCACCAAAATCAGCAAAAGCGGGGAGGGGTTGATGGGCACAGGCCTGGAGAAGGCCTAAGATAAGTGCTGGCTGTCAGTGCAAGGACAAAGAAGGGCAGGCCCTGGGGAGAGAAAGGAGATAAAAAAAAAAAAAATCTCGACAACTGCTTTATCTGATGAGGGTTATGGCTAATTAATTATAAACTCAATTACCTAACCCTTACTTCAGCAGTCTCTATTCATTAAGAGATAAAAACCTGACTGACTGCTAACTTTCTCTTGCACACATACACAGGCAGAGTGCTTACTTCGAATTCGCAAACTTTTAACACATAATTTCTTAAAAAAGATCTCCAAAAAGCATTCATACCTGTCAGCTTTCTGCTCACAGGATGGAATGTTTCTTTCCCACCACCCAAAGCACCCTCTGTTGCACAATGGGAGGGCCAGGCCTCCATGCTGTGCATTGGCATTTAAAAGCAAAAACCTGACATTAAACAATACACATCATGGACATCAAAGCACCTTTTCACAGCCAAGTTTCTGTCTCCGTGGGCTTCTGATCTACTTCACATTTTAAACTGCGCTTTTAATTTTGGGTGCTAAAAGTTTACCAATCAGTGTAGCTTGCTGGTATCAACTTAACATTATTCTTCCAAAGTCTGAAGGCAACCAGCAGAAATGAAGTGCACTTTAAGGAAGGAACCCTTAAAAACCTTCAGCCAAGCTAACATTTGTTAACAATCCGAACTGATTTTTGCATGCGATGTATTACAAATGTCTGTTCTATCGCTACTCAGATTCCACCTGTGTTCCTGTGGCGCCTGGTCTTTCCTCTAGCTTAAGTTCTTGCCCCCTTGTGTTGCACTCGACATAAGCTCAAACAGTCTCACAGAATCAATGCACTCCATTAAAAGAAAGCTCCTCTTAATCTCTTTCCAAAGACTGCAGACCTGTTTCTCTCACCTTTTTGACTGAAATGAGATCCTCACATCCCTGTATCACTCTGGATGCCCTCTTCTGTAGCTTTTCCATTGCTACAGAAGAATGTTTTATACAGAGATATATACACACATTATATATACACACTCTCTCTATATAATTTTTATATACATATGCATATATATGTGTGTGTGCATATATATGAAAGGTGCATATATATATATATATATATATATATCAGGTGACCAGATCTATACAATATTTCCTATTGCCTCTAAATTTTTTATAAAGACATTTTCTAGTATGTAGAATGAAGGAAACCTGGATTGTCTCTCTTCATCTCTGATGCTGGAACTGCTATTTCACAGTGCTACATGGCTATATTTACGATTTTATTCTTCGGCTCTTTCAAGATGTACAGTCCCTTGGGTCAATTTTTCATGTTTTGTGTACATCAAACCAAATATGAATAATACAGTGAAAGAATCAGGGCAGCAGATACACATTATACTAGCTCTTCCTTGCAAAGACGTGATTAGATAATAGCATAAAAAACTAACATTCTGGTCTTGGTTAATAAAGCTTCTTAAAAAGGATTTTAAAAATACATGTGTTTTTTGACCTCAGGGGAGTCCGATAGTTCATTTCACTCCTATGATGCTTACATGAAATGTTTTTCTGAAACCTTTTCCTGCATCTGGTTCCCCTCCTCACTTGGTTTGCTGATGCTCAACTGAGACCTTCAACAGATGCTAGATAGTTCAGTTTAGTCTTTGGAGACTTTCCCAAGAAGGTGAAATCCGCTGTTACAAAAGCCTAAGAAATGTGTTATTTCATTAAATTACGTAAAGATTCACTTAAAAATTCTTCATGTGTCAAACGTTCTTTAAAAATACAGGGACAAATTGAACTCAAACTAAAGGCTACCTGCTTTGATATAGACTTAAAAAATGTGAGAAGAAAATTTCTTGGACTAACATCCTAATCACGTTTGGCTACGAAAATTAACTTGGAATATGTTTTACCTACAAGCCCAAGCAACAATATAGCCTTGTTTCCATCCTGAGCAAATCTTTGTCTATTACTAATACCAATTCCACACTTTCCTCCACCACAACTAACTTTAAATTCATTTTTTATTTTAATATTACGTTATTACCTCACTGGCTCCTTCCACATGAAGTTGAAATGCATTTAAAGTTTCCAGGACCACTTACAACATGCTTTTGTTGTTCAACGCTTTTCCTTGAAATACATACATCTTTCTTTTTGGGTTATAGCTTACAAGTTTTGCATACGAATGCTACAGTTGATCAGCTCCTTGTGGTCCTCTTTAACTTCCAGTCTTTTTTTCCTGATGGCATATACCACATGAGGAACGTATGTGTCTTTGAATACTTTGAATTTTCTCTATGGTTTGACCCAGGATTCAGAGGATATTCCAAAATGTTCTAGCAAAACATTTCCCCTCTCCCCTACTTAATTCTTCACCCATAAATGCAACTAAAGGTGATTACTTTACCTCAAAAAATTATACAGGTTTCTATTTTTATTCTGAAAGATAAGAAGTTCTGCATTAGGCTGATCCCCAGTTAGATACTGCAAGTTGCTTAGGAACCTGACATCATTGTCAAATCCAAAAATCAGGTTATCAAAGGCATCTCCACCATCTTGCTTTTCTCTCTCATAATTGCAAAAAATGCATGAAATGCTCCCTCATCAGAAACTGAATGAACAGCATGTGCTGAGCAACCCTTTATTTAAAAAAAAAGAAAAGAAAAGAAAAGAAAAAGGCAAAAAGAAAGAATATCTCATTGGCTTCTTAGCTCCCTTCCATCATATTTCTTTACAGAATCACAGAATCGTTTAGGTTGGAAGGGACCTCTGGAGATCATCTAGTCCAACCTCCCTGCTCAAGCAGGGGCCTCTAGAGCATATTGCCCAGGATCACATCCAGACGGGTTTTGAATATCTCCAGCCAAGGAGACTCCACTACCTCCCTGGGCAACCTCTTCCAGTGCTCTGTCACCCTCACAGGAAAGAAGCTTTTCCTCATGTTCAGACAGAACTTCCTGTGTTTCAGTTTCTGCCCGTTGCCTCTTGTCCTGTTGCTGGGCACCACGGAGAAGAGGCTGGCCTCATCCTCTTGACACTCCCCCTTCAGATACTTGTACACGTTGATGAGATCCCCTCTCAGTCTTCTCTTCTCCAGGCTGAACAGGCCCAGCTCTTGCAGCCTTTCTTCAGAGGAGAGATGCTCCAGTCCCCTCATCATCTTCGTAGCCCTCCGCTGGACTCTCTCCAGGAGTGCCATGCCTCTCTTGTACTGGGGAGCCCAGAACTGGACACAGTACTCGAGGTGAGGCCTCCCCAGGGCTGAGGAGAGGGGCAGGATCACCTCCCTCCACCTGCTGGCAACACTCTGCCTAATGCACCCCAGGATCCCATTGGCCTTCTTGGCCACTAGGGCACACTGCTGGCTCATGTTTAACTGGTTGTCCACCAGCACTCCCAGGTCCTTCTCGGCAGAGCAGCTTTCCAGCAGGTCAACCCTCAGCCTGTACTGGTGCAGGGGGTTATTCCTCCCTTGGTGCAGGACCCTGCACTTGCCTTTATTCTTCTTCTTTTCCAGGGCCCTAAACTATTCCCCCTCTTGATACACGTGTCCTGACCTTGGTTTGCACTAATGTGTATGGAGAAGTTCATTGCTGTTTTTTTTTTAATCTGTTATTTCACATTGTTACAAATACTAACCGTTTTAAGTTTTTCCCCTGTACGTATTCACTTTATTGTACAGTCATATAACTTTTTTTATTTGATGGAACACAACCGCATTTTGAACAAATTAAAGCTTAAAAAAAAGCAGAAATAGTAAAAATCCAATGCAATTTTCCATCAATTTCACACAGCTACTTAAATTCAAAATATAAACAACGATTGAAGCAACTGCGCATTCTGTAATACCGTTCTCTCAGTTGCCTCCCCATCACACTAACAATATTAGGTAAAAAGGAAGACTTCGCCCATTCATCAATACAGAAGTTATTCATCCGAAGTTTATTATCTCAGGTAATTTGATCAATACACTTCACCTTTATAGTACAGTTGTCCTTGTGAGCAAAGCATTTTGCGTTTTATAGCGAGATGGTTATTATGAAGGCTATTCATAGGGAAATTCTCTGCAGTTAAAAGTTTTTCCAATTAACTACATTTAACATCATTTAAGCCATAAAATGGTGGTTAGACTCCACATCATGTTGTCCAAGTGAGGCAGCGCTTAGAAAGCAGTTAGCACATATTTGGCAAATACTTCGACCGGTATTTTGGAATGGAAATCAAGAAACCCCTGCCAGCAAATCGAGTAAGACCTTTTCAGTATCAAGTCACGAAAACGCACACACACAAAGAGAGTCACCCATCAGAAAAAAGACTCTATAAAATTGTGAAGAACAGCCTCAAAGATTCTCCAAACCTAGGAACGCTCCTGTGTATAAATGCCTTTTTACCTCCGTTCATGCAGTTTTGGCACTCTTCTAGCATGTTTCTTGAGTTTTCCTCTTTCTTTTCAATTGTTGTATCTGTGCAGTTGAGCTCACTATGAACTTCTGATGAATTATGGCGTCTAATGTTCCCTGGGATGTAGACATACAAAGAGCAATATCCTCACTCCATATAAAGTATTTGAACTACCTCATCAGTTGTGAAAGACTAGCATTTAGCAACAAGGCACCGCAATAAAGGAGGAAATATTTCTTTGAAATACCAGCAAAATAGCAAGTGCTCACAGGTCACCTACTGCTAAACCTCCAAAAACTTGCTCAAAAATAAACAATTATTGTTTCTTGCGAGAGATGCTCAGAACAAACTAGTCCATTAAAGTCACATCGACACTTGTAATTGGCCCTTGTTGGCCAATAGAAGGAGACATTTGCAACTTTTCCCAGGAAATTATATTCTAAATCCTTCATGAGGTGGACCTTGTCCTTTTCTGAGGAAACTTGATAGCAGTCTTTAGTATTCACTGGCATAATTAGGACTGCAGTTAATTTCATTAAATTCTCTTGCTGCTAAATGAAGCAGATTATGAGACATCTTTTATTGCAAGGCGTGAAATTACAGCCTGTCAGCTGCCAATGGTAGAGTAAAACTAATGAATTACAGGGTAAATAACACCAGAATTAACCAGCCAATTTAACATAGCAGAGAACAAAGTCATTTTTACTTAGAGCTCTGGTGAACATCACCACCAGGATACCTGCACAGCTGGGATGGAAGGGAACTGATTCCAGGAGCCTCCAGACTGAAGAACTAGGGGAAAGCCACATTTATCGCACACCACCACCAATAAATTACTAGAAATCTGTCAGATAAATAGTACATACCACATCACTGAAATATTTAGACCGTGGTCTCTCCAAGTAGTTATATGTTAATGTTAATATACTATCCGTGTTAATGTACTATTCACTACACATCTCGGGGGTGGGGGGGAGGAGGCAGGCGTATTAGCTTCTTACTATTTTAACTAGTTTAATGGTGACAACTCTTCCCAGATAGTACCAGACAAAATCCTCATTAGTGAGGTGCTGGAAAGTATGTGTACACCACAGATGGAAAATTAAATAAAACAGAAAACCAATTTAGCTAACTAGCTCATTTTCTACCCCCATCCTTCCAGACCTCTTAATACAGTGTATACAGTGTACAGGTTGTGCATTTTCTCTGCACAGCACCACAAGCTCTGCCCCTATTACAAAGGGGGACTAGAGTCCTCCTCCAGTCTGGACTCTCTTCCGAAATGCAAGTTTTCAGAAGCAGAAAGATGTAGTGAAGGACTCTTCCCGATAGCCTTATGACTGTAGGACAGTTAGATGTTGCCAGATCAAGTTTTGCGACTTTTCGTAGTTGACTGTACAACTGAGATCAAAATTAGAAGTCCCTAATTTAGGGAAAGACTGCAGTGAGTTTGGTCTCTTCTGCCAGGAGGGTGGCCCATGACCCAGCCCATGCATACCTCTGCACCAGCCGTACCACACGTTGCCTCTTACCTCGAAGGAAGCAAGATTAACAAATTCATGTATTTCTGCCTTTTTTGCTTACAGGAACTTGAGACCAGAGTGGCAGAGGGTTCAGGGAACACTGCTGGTGGGAAGCCTGGAGACGCTGTGGAGAGGGCTGAGCTTATGAGAGGTATGACTAACGCGACAGAAATAGAGGGATATGAGGGGATATCCTATTTAATACATACATAATCTCTTGGTTCCTTCCCCACTGATTCATCGAAATCCCATCTTACCTATTTTAGGTAACTGTTCTAACAATACTGCAACTGTTGTGAATAGACTTTGATGTCTTGCCTTCAGATTTCAACAGTGGAAAAACCAGCACTCTGATAGCCCACATGCATCAACTCCAATGCATTTGTTTCTGAAATCTATAGACTGAAAACTCTTAAGACTGTTCAATTGGAAACAGCTCAGAGGCATCGACAAGGTGCCGAAGTAGCAGAACATCAGAGGCACCGATGCATTGCTTCGAGCTAGCAATCGATCACCATGCTTTATCCTTAAAGATATTAGCACCTTAAAGAATCAGAAGCCTCTAGGAGTTGGTGTGGCACGTGCGGAAAGCCACTGAAAATTTTTAATATTATTGAAAGCGTCATCTGTTTTTTTTGTTCTTGCTTCCTCTCTCCTTCCTAGCTTTTGTTCAATATTTGTCCTTCTCCTCCTCATCTGTTTACTAGAGATTTTTTTCCCCCTTGATTCTTACCTGACTTCTCACAGCAGCATAATTTTCCAATGGAGTTCTGTTCCTCTAATTCTGTTATCCATCATACTGGCATCCTTTCACCTCTTTTCTCACTTTCAACCCTCCTGCTTTTGTCTGCCTCTTCCCCTACAGAAGCGGGCAGTTTACAATCCTTGCACTCCAGAAACGCGAGGACCCTGTTCTTCCACTACATCCCAGAGACAAGAAAGAAGGACTACCACAGGCAGTTCCCTTTGCAGTTTCTGGGAATATCTGGCCACTAATATGCCCCAGCCCACAGTGGGAAACTGCAGCGGTGGCCAAGCGCTAGATATACTGTTTCCTTCCGACTGTGGCGATGCAGAAGAACCAAAGCACCACCAGCAGGATATGAAATTGAGCCCAGATTTTGTGATGTTACCTGCCTAGTTGGCATATGGAAAGGACCAAGATTTCAGCTACCAAAAGCAAGAATTTGAAGTAAAGCATTTGTAAAGCATGTTGGGAATGATGGGTGGTTGCAGCAAACACAGCAAAACCAAGATGAACATGCCAGCTCACACCGCTAGAAAATCATGAGAGCGCCCTCCAAGCCATGAGCAGCTGGAAGGAGACATAGCCACTCATGTTCAGGAGGATTTCAGGAGAAGTTTCACGTTAGTACAGGGTCTTTGCTGTTTGCTGACTGCCTAAGAAGCAAGAAAGCTCATATTTAACTTCATGAAGCTGATATGCTTCTTTCTAGTTAGGCACCTACATAAATAACCCTAAAAAAGCCTATTAAGCCAACAGAAAAACAGATCTAGACATGAAGCCTCCTATTTGAAAAAACTAAAAAAAAAATCCCTCTTTTTTATTGTATTAAGAATGGAAAAGCATTCCAGGCTTTTAAAGCCTATCACTTTTTTCAAAAATCAGAAAGTCTATTAAATTTATTCACATAAAATGCCAGTTTACACAAAACTCCTAGCTGTTCACTGAATGCCAGCTCTGAGTGGCTTTTCTACATGAAAAAGGGAGATGGCTCCAGAAACCTACAGAGGTTGAAAACTGAAAGATGACACCCATGAGAAGAGACCATTGGTAAGCAGGGGGTTGGGCCTGGAGGTACCGCTCTTCCCCCCCCTCCCCCCCCCCCCCCCCCCAGTCACTTAACAAATTCAAGCAAGCTCAACATGCCCAATTAAGACTAATTTGCATCAGGAATTACTTAGAGAAATCATGGTGCTGCATTAACAGCAGTGATCAGGCAGGTATCATTTCTCCGCTACAAATACCAGCATTCCCACAACTTACAAATCGACAGCAACATTTCCTATGCAAAGGGCAGATTCAGAAAGCACTCTGAAGTTCTTTGCCACGCCATTAGCTTAAGCACAGTCGACACATCAACCTTCAAAATGTTGAGTACACTTCAGCGCTGGCTGGATGCACACGCCCTGGTATCGTATCAGAAAATGTTTGCACAGCTCATCTGCCTGACATAGTGCTGAAAATCCATACACTTCAGGAGACCTAACCTGAAGTATACACTAAATACTCCCACTAGGATCAGGCCCATGTATTTGCTTTACTTGAGGCACATCAGCCTTACGTGTTTCTGTACTTGCTCAATTCACATCCTGATGATTTTTTTTCACCCAGCTTGCTCACAAGGCTCGTCACAGTGCATTTGGATTTCCACAGTGCATCTTTCTCCCTGTAATATTTTTTGGGTTTTAATTTGGTCATAAAACAGTTAAAAAAAAAAATTTGATCCCTAAACTCACAATACCTGCCTTAACTTTTGCTCTTTCTTATTGTTCACTTTCAGATTGTCGAATTTCTAAACAATCCAACTCCTCGCACTTCACTATTTTAATTGCTTTTCCTTTCCAGTACCTCCTGCACTCAAAGATTTCTTAATTTTTGCCCCCTGAAATATTCACACAAGAGAACAGTAGATGTTAATCTAGCTGCTTGATTTGTAGCAGTTCTCCGGTTCTCTACCCAATCATTTAAACACTGTCATTCATAATAGGATAATATACTGTACTATAAACCGATTCGCAAAGGGTACATCTTGGTATTTTTCTTTTCTGAGAATCATATTAGTTAGATAGAGGGGAAAGAGACGAACTCAGTGCTGAGACTGTTACCTACAGAATCTCGCTCTTGGACACGTCTTAAGAGTTTCTATTCCCCACCCCCCCCAAGAAAGCCCACATCACTTAACTTTTATTATTTCCTTATAGAGAAAATTTTACAGACAAAAGTCCGAAAGCTTCCTCTTAGTAGCAGGCCTGAAATAATTTCCTTATTGTCACGCCGCATCCACACACACGTGTCTTGGAGCATAGCAGCAATAGTTTTCCTGGGGAACGCAATGCAGGTTCCTACATAGTTACAACTGCTCTGTCATAGCTTAGCTAAACTGATTGTAATTACCCCTCTTAAAAGTGGTGATCTGATGCGAGAACTCTCATTGCTCTACTGGTGGCATACACCAGATTATCACGATGGCCAGTCCAAAGTCTCCTTTGGCCAGAGACAGAGCTGGCTTTAGAGCCAGAGAGATGGGATTTGCTCTCTGGCACTGCTGCAAGCACTTCCCCTAATCCACGTTTTTTTTTTTTTTTTTCCTCTCCGAAGGGCCACATACACCTCCTGCCTATGCCTCCCCAACAGTGAGCATGTCATTTCTCACGGCATCTCCTTTCCACTGTATTGCAGTGGCTTTCTATCCTCCAAGTGCATATCCGCTATTTTTTGCGCTCATGGCTCAAACGCAAAACCGAGTTGAACTCACAAGCGCTTGCCACCTCCAGGTCTACATGAGCAAGCCCAGTCCCTCCGCGCAGACCTCTGTGGGTGCAGCCACCATGGAGAACGCCTGCTCGAAACAGGGAACGCCCGCGTGGCACGAGGGGTTGTTAGAGAGATACCTTGGTGAGAAGGCACAAGCACACATCAAAAAAATCACGGAGGACTACAACCCGAACTTGGGTGAAAACGGCAACTATTTGGGCAGAGGGATTTTAACTCGGCTCGCGTTCAACTCCAATCTTCCTGCCTAGTTTTTTCTGCCATACTGCCCTTGTTTTCACTGATAAAAAGCACACTTTTTGAAGCAGACACGTAGCGCTGGCATAAGACAGAGCCCAGTGTTTCATCAAAAAATTGCTACCACTAGCGAATGTGAAAGAACAAGAAAATAAAGTCTAGCGTGCAACTGCCTAGCACAGAATACGATTACTTGGTTGATAAAAACTGAATTGCATCTTTAACAAGTCAAATCTCATTTCATTTTTGTCACCAGCTCCAGTCATTGTTCCTTGCATGATTTCCTCTCTCTCTCTCTACTGGTATTTCAGCCTTATAACATAGATTACAAATTTGATTGCTGTTTGTTTGCCTCCACTTTCAATGCTATCATTAATAAATGCTAAAAAAAGCACTATTCTACATTCATCCAGCTCAAACTGTGGTCTAGTTTTATCTTTTGTTTATGATCTCACAGACAGGTTTTAATCCACACAACAGTTTTTAGCCAAACGAATGTGAATTAATTTCCAATTAAGATTTAATTCACTGAAATCTAAATATTTTACATCTGTTGTGTTTGCTTCATCCACTAATTTTGAATTTCTATCAAAAAAAAAGTAATCAAGTTTGCCTGGCAAATCAAGTTTGTTTATTCTGTATAAACCACTCCATCTAATCCTCATGGTTATATTAAATTACACAGGAACACTAAATCCTGCAACTCTGTATCTCTTTAGGCTTCTCCCTAACACTAGCTACAATGCTCATTTCAAGCCTTACAGCTCTGGCACAACTGTAAAAGAATTATATCCATATAATCTCATGATAGCACTCAACTCGAATTTATTATAAAGTGAATGATCCTTTATATTAAATAGAACTTTCCATTATCTGTTTTTTTTCTTATTTTAACTCATGCAAAATAAACTTTAAGATTTCTTTTTTTAATTGCACTTCTGAATTATTCCATTTAAATTCAAAATACTTAAGTGCCAACATCTGGCCTGTCTGCTGAGATTGCTCTATAGATATATTGCTAATTACTGCAGTCAGTAGGTTTTTGAAGAACAGAAGTGAGATCAGAGAAAAAAGTATTTTAACGGAAGTGCAATGGCTTCCGTAGTTTGCATTTCAGAAGATCAATCAAAGCAGTTTCTTTCATCGTAGTACATATACCGCATGGACATCCCTGCCCATCAAAAAAGAGCAATCTTCCTTCCTCATCCCCTTTACTATTTCTAAGTGACACTCTGGACAAACACAAATGCTCAACACTTATGGAGCTCATGCTCCCCCCACCTTGTTTTTTCTTTTTTAAGCAAAGGATGTTGGACCAACTTCCTCCATTTGGATTCACACACAATTACCACCAATTTAAAAGGTAGGAGAAGAATTATGGAAATATTTATAAAGCCCAAAGTTTGCCTCATTCAAAAAAATTAGGCTAAAGGGCTTTAAATGCGTGCTGTTCAGTTTACTCTTTTGATTGCTTTACCACTATGTAAATCAATTTGTTAATGTTCCTTACAAAATGCATGAGCCAGTTATACTGACAAACACACAAAGCTCATTCGTAATTAGCAGTTAATTAGTAAGAAGGAACAGATGCTGTTAGAGTTTCAGCAGGCGAACAGGTTCTGTAAACAATGCTTATAAATCTAAATGAATTTATTAGCCACAATGCAACTGTCAACATTTTGCTGGCAACCATACAAATATGGTGGAATCCCCAAAACATCTTTACAACGTATTAATAACCATTGTGTCAACCAAAGTCTAGCAGGCAGTCTCGCTCGCTGTCATGCGTGTTCTGCTTAATCTTGTTATGTCACTCCGCCATCCTAATGCCTCACTTATGCCCGAAGAAGAGCTCCAGTAACCCAACTTTGAGCAGATATAGCCTCCCGTGCGCAGCGTCCCCTCCCAACGAAGGGACAGTTGCAGAAGAGGAATGTTTCCTTTGCAATGATATCTTGAATGAGCTTCCAGGAACCAAGAATCAACATATAATATGCAAGACTTTGGAATTAAAACTCAGCCCTGAAGGATTTGCTGCAATTTTTTTCTTTACAATCATTTTATCTCAAGGAGGGATCACAACTATGAAGGTTATCTCTGGATCTCATCCACTAAAAAATGACTAAAGGTCAATCATTTCCATTCAACATTTACACAATCATGCATTCGAAATGCCATTGAGTGATTCTGCAGTTCTTTTTAATTATCTGAGTAGATATAGATGGCTCAAAAAAAAAAAAGCCCCTTGTAAGCATTTTCTAGATGCAACTATTTTTCTAGACAACTATTACAGCAGTATCTCTACACAGCCATCTTAGTCAAGGGCTTTTGGCTGGGGGCCAATTCTTAGCCTAAGGGCAACAGTGAGGAAACCTTAGTGACCTCACGCCTGTCAATCTTAGACACGTCACACAGAGATGCCACCTTGATATATTACACGATTTCAGCACTGGAAAATTCTAATAAATTTTTTAAAAGTCACGTTATGGCCTGTTTTATTGCTGTTCTCTTTTATATCTCCATTGCTTTCGATCCTTTCTTCCTCCAAGTTATTCTGATGCCTCTTCACCATGTCCTATGCTTTCTTTAAACACACGCTGCAAATTTGGCAATATGCTGGCACACTGAAGAGGACTAGAACACTCCAAAGGGATGAAATTCTCCCAAGCTTCACTGGAGAGATGGCTTCGTTCTCCTGTGGGCTCCAGTCCCGTCTGCCTTCCCGTCACAGGGGCGGAAAGCGCCTAAACTTGGGGGAACCCATTCTCTGACAGCCTTTTGCCTGGGCAAAATATGAGGATGTTCATGCTTCAGAAAGACTAAATCCTCTCTCCCCTGAGCCTGATTCACCTACTTCTTGTCTCTTGTTTTATGAGCCTCTTGCAGCACCGGAAAACAGGTCCTTAACTGGTTTACCCTAAAAACTGGTCCTTATATCCACAGTCAGAATTTATTTATTTTTTATTATTATTATTTTATTTTTAAATAAAGGACAGACTGCTGCCTCACTATTCCTACAGAGGCAGACAGGCTTCCTGGCTCTCTCGTCCTCCCTATTTCCAGTCTATTCACCCAGTCTCTCAAAGGATGCTTAACCCGATCAAGACTCCATCCCAAGCAAAGGCTGGAATATCTGCTTTGGAATCCTAATGATGTGCAAGAGCTATAATCACACCTGATCTGTCAGCTCGGGGATCATTAGCTACACCTCAAACCCAGTAATTTTTCTCTACCTTTTTTCAGGAAAAAGGTCGAATGTTGCATTTGGATGAGAGGAAGATCAGCATCTGCCACTGGTAGTCATAAGCAATCTGTGAGCTCTTACAGCATTAACTTGAACATCAGAACACGAAGAAAACAAAGATTTCCATCGTTTTCCTTAAATTGTTTGACACTTACTATTCCTCCCACCTTTGCCTGAAAAGGCAGAACGTTCTCCTGTTTATTTTCGAGGTGTTGTCATATAGACAAATGGAATACTATTTTTGAAATCGTGCCTAAGCAAGCAAAACAAAAAAAAAAAACAACTAATAAAAATTTAAATACATTTATTTATCAAGTAAAATTTAGTACAAGTTATAACACTACATTTTCCTATCACATGCATTGTACCAGAAACACAAATTATTAGGCTGGGAAGAGTTATGAGCAAGCCACCCTGAAGTTAAACTGGTAGATTCAATTTATGACTACCACAAATCACCGGCTTGTTTCAACTCCGCAATCAGAGAGGCTTCTCTTAGCTTCATTGACAGTTGCAACTTCTTAGGGCCATAGTCACGTGCAACTCAAACTTACATTTTTCAGAGAAATTTGCTTTCTATTAGTATTGGTAACACCTTCTTTATAGCTCCTTGTAAGTTTGAAAGCGATAAGCACATCAACGTAGACTAGGGTTGCTTCAATTTTTTGAAGAAAAAAATTGCAGTTCCCCTACAATTTTTGCATATCGTCTCAAAAGTCTACCAAACACACATCAACTGGAAATGGATGAAATAACGTCAACCACCACCTGAGTTTACATATTTCTGTAGAGCAGCTCCCAGCTGCTCACCTTGGTTTTTGAGACTACAATACGCTAATTTGTTTCAAGCATTTAAAGATAACATAAGGGCAATTTATATGACAGGAGACAATATTCATATTTCAAGGACTCAAAACACTAGCAGGAGACCAATTCAGAGAAATGGGGTAGAAGCTCAATCCTTATACAGCAAATATCCATATTCCAGCTTTCTCCTGCGACCCTGGAACATCTCTGGAAGGTAAAACTGAGAAATCCAGAAAGCAAGAGGAAGCAGAGGGCTTGCTGGCATGGACTGCTTGACAGATGAGGGAGAAACGGGAACTGTCCCTATCTGAGAGCTGAGTAGATCTTTGCTTCAGTCAGCCTTTTTTGGCTAAGGGCCAGAAGGAGCCAATTCCCTCAGCCTGGAGGGTACAAAGCTTAACCTGGGGCAGAGGAGGGTTTAACGGCGGTAGCTCTGCCAGGCATCCGACCCAGTGGTGTACTGAACCGACTCGCATGTGTTCACGGAGAGGAGAACAGCAAGACATGAAAATAGCAGGTCTTGCTCTTAACAGCAGAACACAAATCTCCGCATGCCTCCAATTTAACAAGACAAAGCAGAACAAAAATTACTTTCTAATAGCAGAATCTTTGTTCTAAAAGAGGCATGTGCAGTTTTGCTATTTTTTTTTTCTCCTTGAATGAGCAAAAACCTCATCTCTCCCTCTGCCCTCTAAAAATTAAGGCTATTTTACAGCTGATGGGCGCATTTTGTTTGCTCCACTGTTTGGAACCACAGAGGTCTACGTTGAAGCAAGCTTCCTGAAATCACAAAAGATTTCCATTAAGCCCAGGAAGTGCAAGAAAATCCTTAACATTACTTCATTTCAAATACTGAGAACTACTGCTTGTCTTAGGACAGTATCTGAAAATCATCAACAGTAAAAACAAACACCACCACACATAAATTAGCATTCACAACCAAATGAAACATTATTCCAGGCAGGTACGTGCAGCTATAGCTGTTCCTCTGATGTAAGGGCACATTTGATCTAATTGGAAAAAATATTTCGAGTGCACTGGGAATAGTCACTGTTAACTGAATGCAACAACAAAAAAGGAAAAAAGAGCATGCAGACCCGAGGGAATTACCAAATCAATTAACAACTAATTCAGGAACTAATTTCTGCATTGCCTCTTAGCACAAAACTGTATCTTTAATTTCTCCTGCAATAAGCATCACCATGATAGTCCTAACACACACTGACGCTTTAAATGAGTTTACAAGTATCTCTTTTTGATTGGCTATATAACATTATTTCTTCACAGTTCAATGCAACCATAGCCAAGTGCTCTGCAATATTTAATTATACTGGTAGCTACCAGTTAACAATTTGCAGAGCCACAGCGAGTACAAAACATTTTAAAAGTAGTAATCAACTAATTAAAAACACAGCAAAATGTGTATGTTCTGATTATAAACAATTGCAGAGGAATTATACAGAAGATTTCAGCGCTAAGAGCAGTTAGCTAAAAAGCACACCCTCATATTTGTGCAAGCATATCTAGATACTGATTACTGTGATTAGACAGAAGTGTGACAGAAGAAATTACACCTTATGCTAGATATAAATGAATAAAACAACGTAATTTGCTAGTTCCTTGTTAGCTGCACCGTTTCAGACTTTTGGAAAGCCACTCTCCAGAGACACCAATACTCGATCGCAAGCAACTATTTAGAGCCCTAGGTGCACAACGGCATCTCAACTCTTGAGTTGACTGGCTAAGTCAACTCAACCTGTCCTTTACAGGTGGATTTGCCTGATGCTGGATCGATCACTGGCCGCATGAGCCAGCTGCCTTATCTACGAAGGAGTCGACATAAAAGAATGGCAGCCTGCTTGGAAGATGCAGCAGCAAAATTTAAGACTTGCTTGTAAATACTTTCTTCCATGGTTTGCAAAAACGCAAAAGGTTCATGGAAGAGAAACCAAGATTCCTAAAGGTGGAACAAAAACTTGTATTGAGAAGGAGAAGCCTACCAGAAAAAAATATTGCTGAGAAAAGAGCTGCGGGGGGAAAGAAAAAAAAAAAAAAAAGAAAGAATGCAGACATGGGAGTACCAGTACAACTTAGGGCATTTATTAAATGGCATGGTTTTCTGCAGCAAGGAAGAGCTGGGAAAAATTTCCACCCAATCTGATTATTTAAACTAGGAAACGGTCTCATCAAGATACAAGTCCTGTTTATAGGTCTATCTCAAACTGGCATTTACTTGTCCATGATCACCTACTATGTACCCACATTAACATCAATAATTTGCAGGAGGTATCTGCATGACGAAGCCAAGTCTCAGTTATTTTCCCAGCTCCTATTATATAAAAGGATCTGAGGGGAAGAAGTCTCCTTCCTAACCCTAAATTCTTCTGCTCAAAGTGCCTAATTAAACAGCACAGAAAATGCAGTTATGCTGTATGTCCCAGAAGATCAGAGTTATGCATGATATTGATATTTGCATCCTGAACCCAATTTAAAGCCCAGTAAATTTGCAGTCAGAAATTCCATCCGTTTCTAAGAGCACTTAGACTAAAGGCTGCTTTTGTTTGTCTCCCAACTAACTGGAAAACAATTCTTTGCAGCGAGTACAAATCTGCTGATAATTCTGAACCTTGCGCTACAATTTTAAACCCCTCATCCAAAATGCCAGTGACACACCAGTTCACTCAGGTGATATTTTCTTGACATCTGTGCTGTATACAAGAGTCCATTGACCACTAAAGACTGGGCTCTCTCAAAATACGTTTGCTAATACCTTTTTTTCCTTCCTTGAAGAGGTACATACCATGACACAAGAATTAACCTCCACAGTAGAAGTGTAAAAAATGGGCACCTTTTTTTATTTTTTTTTTTTGGAGGATAAGTGTATCTGAGGGTACAGTTTTCTAGCTACAACTATAGTTAAATAAAGGAAAGTATCTAAAATTTTTATCCTCTCACAAATCATATACTTGCTTAAAATATACTGCTGTACAGCCAGCACAGACTCCACGGAATGCTTGAAAGCTAAGGAATAAAGAAATGTTTAACTGTCTGGCAACGTGTTGTCTTACTCTTGACTCTCAAAGAGAATGTAGCAAATCTGTTTAATGCACAGCAACAAATGAACAGCAATTGCAAAAATGCCCTTTTCATAACAGTGCCTGAGAACCAAAAGTAACCTTAAGCTCAGCTAAGTAAAGAGAAGGAAAAGTTTCCCCCCTGCTCTTCACATGAATTAATAAGAACTAAAACAGTAGGAGTTTTGGGAAATCCTTCAGAGTATGACAAAGATCAGAAGCCGCAAAATAACACTTTGGGTCACTGCATAAATGAAGCAGGAACTTTAAGATCGGAGCTCAGTAGATGGCATTTATTCAGAAAGTCATGCTACATAAGATACATGCAGGTACGGTTAAGGCAAGTAAATCCTAGAGGTTTATGGGTCCTCCGTAAGTTTTCCGGTGTCCTTGTTTTGAAATGTGCTCAGTCATTAGGTATGTTAGTCATGTTAAACTCAAAATAACTTGATTTTAAATGCACACAGAAGAGAGAAGTAGTAGACTAAGCCTTCACGCTCAGCAGCGAGTGCCAGGGCCCGTTACCACTATAGCTGGAGCATTCTGAATGAGTCCTGGTCCTGCCAGACCAGTTTTCTTTGCCCTGTCAAATTGGATGACCTAAGCAAGAGTAGATGCTCAGATGGGTGCTTATTTGTTCCCTCTTGTGGTAGACTCAAAGTAAACATTTACATTCATGAAACCTGCTGCAAAAAGCATTTGTGGTTGACAATGATGGTGAGTCTCAGCTCTGACACTTGCCTGAAGCATTATAGTGCTCTTCTGCTAGTGAGGACGACTAAGGAAATTGGTTTGACTGACTATACACGGCTCACAATTTCTTTTCAAAACCTATTTCAAAGATCCTACCATTGAACCTTGCTGAAACACTGTAACAGCTGTATAGACAGGCTCTTGATATTTTATAGGAAAATGTATCACAGATACAACGTTACTTTCTGGTTCAAAGGAAGCAACCATGACTACACAAAGTTGCTATTCCGAACCAGAGTCTCACACACACAACTGCACACAAAAATGCACCAGCCAGAGTTAAAAATTAAAAAAGGAAAATGAGGTTAGGAAGAGGAAAAAAAACTAGTCAAGAAGAGGCAGCACAGGTAGGACTGACCTACTACTGCAGTGAGCTGAAGAGAGCAGAGACAGGAGGCCAAGAGGCACAGAACGGCAGACAGACACGAGGTCAGAGAAATAACATGGGGCAAAATCCATTAAAAGCTCCAGAAGTGAAGCTTTAAAAACCTCTTTCTTAATCTAAGTCAAACAGTGAAGAAGATGAGAGGGAACAGATATTTACAGACCCATTCCTTTGGGCTAGAAGGTTAAAAAGATGACAATTCCTGGAATTTAGTGACCAGAAATTAGAGGAGAAATGCAAAAGGTATTGCCTAAGCCTCAAAATGCTGAAGGAAAAAAAAAAAAAAAAAGCTTCATGATCTAAGAGCCCACTCCACCCAATGGACCTTAGACCCCTCACCCTCCACAGCTTGTGTGGGTGCTGCAGAGCATGAGTTGGCCTGAGCTGACGGAGGTAGGCTGCTTGAGGTTATGAGCAAAGTTTCTCTCCAGATCCACATCATGAGTGAAAGCTAGAACTAAGTCCCCTAAAAACCAAGTTTCAAACAAGCTACATTTAATCCGCTTTTGCTAGTTGCTGCGATTGAGCTGCCTCTTCGTTGTTGCTTTTCTCCTCTTCCAAACTGCACCTTCTTTTTTTTAAATTTTCAACTCCCACTGGTGCGTTTGTGCGTGCAGTTATACGTATAAATGCATATGCATTAAAAGAATTCACTAGCAGAAGCTTTAATTAAATAGAAAACTCCTTCCTTTGGCTTTTTTAATATACCTTAAATGCAGCACAGAATTTTCCCTGAATAGGGAACCTTTTTACTAACTGCTCCAGTTGCATTCTTCTACAATTACCGCACTTGAAAAGGGACTGAAAACTGACAATTCAATGGCCAGGCTTAAAGCAGAAAAAGCCAGAGAGTTCTCAGGAGCACCCAAAATGATTTTTTTTTTTAAATTTTGCTGACAAGGGAATGTAAGTCACAGTACAACTTTTCAAATATTTCAGAAGTTACAGAACCAAAGCAACATTTTTCATGCAAAGAAGTTAGACTTCCACTGAAAACATTTTTGACAAAATGTTTTGGCCAAATTTATCACTACCTTCTTTTAGAACGCGCACCTGAATTTTATAAGTTTCAGCTTTGTTTACATCCATCTTAAGGAAAGACAGCAACATGCACATGCAGGATCCAAATTCTTTGTAGGAGGGGGGGAAAAAAAAAAAAATCAGTGTTTCCGCGACAAAGTTGTGCCATGATATTTGCTGACAGAGCTCCACAGGGATCTTAGCCCTTACCTAAAAATATTTGTCTTTTTTAGTTCAGAGTAAAAGAGATAAAATGCCTAATCTCAAACTGCTAGGCAAAGAGGTCATTTGAAATACCACCTCAAACCTTTCAGAGTAAAGCCTGAATAAGATATTCAACTTTCTCCATTAACAGAGCCATTTGCAAACTGATAGAAGTGAATGGATTCTGAAGCTCACCTTTGTAAGTCATGGATGGCAAATTTTTCAGTGTGTGATGCTAAACGTTAGAAAATTTATTTTTAAGCTAGACTTCAAGTTTGCTGTTCCTAGACCACGTGCCCAGGAGCTGTGCAGGAATTTGGGGGCACAAGATGTGCAGCCTTTCCCAGCGTAATCCCCTCAACAGCTATTTTGACCAAAGCTCCGGCATCACAATTTTGGGTAAAAGAACAGTCAAGGTTACACAGTCTGGCTGTATAATATAATATGAACATCTGCGATTAAGTGCAAATGCCAAATACAAGAATCTCTGAAAGCAGAAAGTCAAGGCCAGCTCTTACGTATTTATTTACACTCTAATCTGGGGGGGGAGGAGGAAGGGAGAAGATAAAAAAAAAAAAAAAAGAAAAAGAGCACACAGCTGCCATCCCCAAAACAGACCTCCCATCTGCCACCCACGATTTGCATGTCACCTTCTCCAGGCTCATTTGTACTTCATTAACTGCCATTGACTTAACAAGATTTATGCAAATGACACCATAGGAGCCCGCTAACTCCCACTGCAATCAAGTGATTATGTATGTACAATTCTCCACAGCAATGAAAAATTAATACATGACAAGCCCACTCACCGCTGAGTTGAGCTTCTTGCTTTTATTTTTCTTGTTGTGATTTCTTTTTTTTAATTGGAATATGCCCTACTGATAAAGATTTAGCATGACCACAGAAAAAGCAATCTTTCCAAAACATTGCAACAACAACAAAAAAAAACACGGTAGAAAGCACGTCACCCTAAAACATATAGCCTAATACATACTTCAAAATATTCACTCAGGCTACAAGTCTTCATTTTCAGAAGAAATGGTTTTGAATCGAGGATATTCCAGCTCAGATAAGCCAATCTCCCTAAACTTCAACTGTAGCGTTAGAAAAACTAAGACGACAGCATAAATATTTCTAGGACTTTTTACGGATTTTAACTTTGGGCTGGCATTGTTCTGGACATTTTCGGGCTCCATTTGATCAGCAGAGGGAATTAAAACAGCATATGAGCAAGCTTGCAGAAAAAAAAAAAAAGCAATTATGCTGAAAGCCAATCATAACATCGTAACCAATCGTAACATGTAAATGAAGTAAAAGTGAAGAATCTCTGCACAGTCTCTTATAAAACCTCCCAAAACTTGAATCTTAGCATTTTAGGAGGCATTTTTTTTTTCTTTTTGGAAAACGACAGCATTCGCAATTACCCAAAGATACTGAAAGCACAGAATTTTAAGGCATGCTGATACACCTAAACAGTACGTGGAAAGCTAGCTTCTCCATTTATAATGGATTTTTTACTGCCCTGAGAAAATAATCATCTTGAAATTTCACTCACCTTAGCAGGTTTTGGCAAAAGTTAGCACAGATGTGCAGGAATTCGGGCGCACAAGATGTGCAGCCTTTCCCAGCGTAAGCAAAGGCTTCAGGTATCCCCTCAACAGCTATTTTGACCAAAGCTCCGGCATTACAATTTTGGGTAAAAGAACAATCAAGGTTACACAGTTCGGCTGTACAATAATGTTAATTATTATATGCAATATATGTATATTAATACATGTTAAAAATATACTTAGTTGTCACTGCTTGTGTTCTGGGTTTCTCCCTCTACGAGTTTAAAATACCCATAAATATACACAAATTTTTAAACAGACACAAAAAAAAGTCACTTGGATGCAATACATCACCACAGCTAGAGTGGCTCGACAGCAGCAATACAGACCTGATCTATGAAACACTGTCGTTGATGAGGAGTTTAGGTCCGTCACTCATCTCCTCGTGCTTTCCAGACTTCCTAGAAAGTGGATCTTTTGAAGAGTTATTCTGTGCTCCCTCCCCACCATGCACAAACATACCTGACTAGTATCAGCTCTACCTTCCCCCCTTAGTATACCCTCTAACGTCGGAAGAGATCTCATACTCTTTCGCCAAAAAAGGACATTTCCACAGAATCACAGAACGGTTGAGGTTGGAAGGGACCTCTGGAGATCATCTAGTCCAACCTCCCTGCTCAAGCAGGGGCCTCTAGAGCATATTGCCCAGGATCACATCCAGACGGGTTTTGAATATCTCCAGCCAAGGAGACTCCACTACCTCCCTGGGCAACCTCTTCCAGGGCTCAGTCACCCTCACAGGAAAGAAGCTCTTCCTCATGTTCAGACAGAACTTCCTGTGTTTCAGTTTCTGCCCGTTGCCTCTTGTCTTTCCAATCTCCAATTAACAGATTTTTACACTGAGAAATACCGTTGCTGATTTTTTTGGCAGACCTCAGGGGGATAAGAACCACCTCTGGACAGCACAGGGAGCCAAACCAGTGGTTTCAACAGCTGAACGCTGCGACTTTTTATTTGTCCATATCAGATTTTTTTAATCACGTTTTTCAAACAGCGTTTGGCGTAAAGTGAACTGAGGACCCCACATTCACCATATTAGAGTTTCAACCCTAACTTTCCAATGGCTGGTTTTCTTTCCCCTCCTGCCCCAGTAAACCGGCTCATAAGCTTCATTGCACAATACCACTGACGCACTGATCTGCAACTACGAGCTTGAATTTATGCAAGAAAAGGTCTCTTTTGCCTTGCGCCAGAAGCATAGTCTTGCCAGCAGTTCTTAAACAGCACTGCTGTGATACGCATGGCAAAGAATCTACAAAGAATCAAAGAAAGTACTGACAACAGATATTAAAAAGGCCGAGTCACTACATGCTTTTAAAGACGTCCCGAAGGCATAATAAAAGAGTACGTGCATGAAGCTGGCAAAGGCATTACACTCAGTAGCGGCTTAAGAATGATCCTGCCGTCACAGGACCTTTCCCAGTCCTGGAGGTTACTCATGGTTCCAGCACAGGGTAGCACAGCAAGGTGACTTTTGGGCTAATAGGAGGACAAGCATTGGAAAACAGGGGGGCAAAAAGCTAAGAAGAAGAAAGAAGTCTTTAGACAAAATCATAAGATGGTTCTTCCTCAGCAAGACCGCAAACTGCAATCTGCACTGAACTTTCTGAAAAACGCATTTCTCTTTCTGGCCACTGACCATTTATTTGCCACTGAAACAAATCCAGATGGAAGGGGTTTGCTATTGAAATAAATACTGCCCCCACAAGCATAGTAGCGTGACAGATTATTAAAATTTTTAGGTCAGAAACTTCCTCCTCTCATCTGTCTTATTTGCAGTAAATGCTTAAAATGCAAAAAGACACCATCTTTTCTACCCATCAAGAATACAGGCACGTTGGCAATTTAATGCAATGCCACCAGAGCCAAAGATCTGCTGGTAGGAGCTGCCCTAAACACAGTCTGGCAGATCACTAGCTTTCCCCGGTCCATGGTCAGGCACCTTTTCCCACCGTGAAAGATAGATGACGGCTTGAAACAATACTGCTGGCAATCGAAGAACGCTTCAAACTAATATATATTTTTTAGAGAAAACATTCTCAGTATGAGAAACATTCTCAGTATGAAACACTGTAGAGAAACATTCTCAGTATGAATACACATGGCATTTCTGTTTG
Source organism: Struthio camelus (assembly GCF_040807025.1). Classification (NCBI taxonomy): domain Eukaryota; kingdom Metazoa; phylum Chordata; class Aves; order Struthioniformes; family Struthionidae; genus Struthio; species Struthio camelus. The sequence continues at coordinate 3,718,153 of NC_090947.1, read as the reverse complement.
AAATTAAATGTTTCCAGTCAAAACCAAAAAAACAAAAAAAAAAAACATAAATGCCGCTTCCATTTTACGACAGGAAAAATAACTGAAGTAGGTGAGCAGGTCAAAGAAGCAGCCAGTTGAGAACATATTTAAAAAAAAACAAGAAAAGGAACATCTAAGCATAAATATCTCTCCTCTCCCACATCCCTTAAGCAAGTGGTTACAGGAGAATTATGTAAGAATTCACTGCTATAAACTAGGCTTATGATTTTTCAAACCATAAACTTCTTGCAGACTAGTGGATAATACCATGTTCCCTTCTGCCTCCTTCCTAGCATTCATTAATGTCCAGGGAAGGGGGGGGGGGGGGGGGAGAAAAAAAAAAAAAGATGCTTCACCACATCTAACAGTCTATCCTGTGCCAGAAGCATTAAATATAAGTTATTTGCTCTATTTTATGAAGTGTCTTTTCTCAGCTGAACACAGTCCTTTTTCTATTGCATCTTGTTTGAACTGCTAGATGATGATGGTCTTCTGATCTTCACTGAAAACCATCTATGAACTAGAAAAACTATGAGGTCTTCATGCCAGAGTATGGTGCAAAGCACTACTGAGAGGAGCCAGGCTACAAAATTGCAGGCCACTCAACCTCCCCTCTCTCAGCACCCCGACTAATAGGATACATCTGCTGATTGAAAACCTCAAATATTTGTTGAGGATTGTTTATACTCAGCAGAATGAAATTTCCACAATTGGGATTAATAATAAAAGTAAACATTCCCAAAAGACTGATCTTACTCAGCAGAACAGATGCAAGTATACTACATATATTCTGCAGTACGCAAAGTAAGGGAGAGCAGGAGAATTTTTCAATGTAGGTATTTCGGATGATTGTAGGGGGTATTTTATTCCAACCTGGCAGAAGACATTTACACTTAGGAGAGGTATTGTAAGATAGGCTTGCTACAAGTGCGTTTTTAATCAAATTCATTTCATACAACGGAGTTCTAGAAGAGAACAGTACGTATACTTCGAATCAATACTGAAGAGTTTATTCCTCAGTTTTTCCACTTATGTTTACGTTCACGGGCACTTTTGTTTAATTAGCATCACCCCCAAATTCTAGCCAGTCTAATCCATCTCATACCACAGAAAAGCTGGAGAAAGAAACTGCAGCTTGTTTTGAAAGCCTGGAATCTCCTCCCCTGAACACAGCGCCAAATATATTGCTCAGCTGGGTTCAAACTGCTAGTCTGAACCACAGTGCATTTGATTAAAATTTGTCTACTGCAGATTCACAGAGAGGATAGCAGCGTGGCTATCTGATGGGGCCAAAAAAGTCTTTTTATCTGCGTTTAAGAAAATCACGACAAGTAACTAAGAGTTCAGAGGCATCTCCTCCACCTCTGGTCTCCCTCCCCCCAGAAAAAGAAGAAAACCTCCAACCCAAAAACCCAACCCCATAGCAGAAGAACCAGGGCTACCTGACAAGATGAGGCAGGGACCGCGGAAAGATTTGGAAAAGCAACCAAGGAAGCAGCAAGCGACCCACCGGAGGGTACAAAAGCAGCCAAAAGACAGTTGAAACTCTCATGTGGTTTAAAAAAAAAAAAAAAAAAAAAAAAAAAAGCTCCTTTCACCTGGCGTTCATGCTCTCTACAGTAACTCACAGGAAAGCAAACGCTTGCAAACACTGTGGATGGAGGCTATTTGTGAAGCATCCCATACAAATGCTCAGCCCAGGGCTCTTCAGTGCACAAATTCGGTATAACTTAATTGGAAAAAGTAAATCACATCTCATTTACCCAAACACTTGGCATTAGATCCCAATCTTGCTTTTGCCTTACAAAGGAGCATTCGCGACAACAATTTAGCATCCAGTATCCGGGCTAATGAAAGTGCATTGCGGCTAGTAAAACAGACCAAAACAAATCCTTGAATTCAAGTCCTGTTGTGTAATGAGGAAGTTTAATTAAGGCCACACATTACAGCTGTAAATGTTCTCTTATATAATAAGGTCTAAATGAAACTGAACCTAATCAAAGTTACAATCCCTTCATTAGCAAATTACAAACAAGAGCGCACAGCTGACACACCGGCTATGATTATCACAACTAATTGCCTCGTTGTTACAAACCAGCCTGAAACTGTGTTCAGATGTCCGTCTGCGGTAGCAAATTAGGGCCACATCAGGCTATTTCTGCGATCACAAGGGGCTCTTGTACAGCGATCTGATTTACCCCTGTCGACTGGCAGCAAACGGCCCAATCAAAGCCCGCTCTACAAAGGCAGGCTTTGAAGCCAGCACAGCCTAGAAACGCGCTCCATATGCAGGCCGGCAGACTGCACTTCATTAGGCCTGTTGTCACATTTTCCCTCTTCTTATTCTAATGATCCTATTTTAATACACATAGGAACCTCTCCTAATTGATGTCAAGTGAGCGACTTCCACATTCATCACCGGAGCACATCAAACAAATCCTGGCGCACAAGGCCCAGCATCGGCAGGCTTACGACCCGAGGTGCGCCTCCGACTACGGAACGCAAAAAATATAAAAAAAAGAAAGGAAAAAAAATTTCGGCATACCTGTTTAATTGGGATTGCACGACCGCTTCCAATGCTATCTGTTCTGCTCTCCAGGACCTTCTTCTCTTTGTCTGGGTCACTCCCTTTCCGAGACTGCAGAGCAAAAAGAAAGTTTGTGCCCCGTTAAATGTGGCAGTTCACATAGAGGATGCCTGTTTTTTTTCCCCCTTTAGCAATTAAAAAGAATTATTCTGACATAGCAGTATAGACTCCAGGAAGGATGAGAGGATTCTACATAAGTACACAACTATCCCAAAACGGGAATTTTAAAATACCAGCTCTAGCCTTTCACCGTCCACTTGTTCAAAACGGCATTTATTTTTAAAGAGTAACAGTTTCGCTGCCCAAAGACCCAACAGATCAGAGCACACGTTTCTGAAGTCTCTCACAGCGGGTCCAAAAAAGAAAGAAGGTGCCAGCTTCTCACTAAGAAAACCTGACATGTGCATGTATATAATCAGTTATGGTCTGTCTCATATCAGATGTGTTTTGATGATGCTGTCTTGATCACAGTCATATTAACTTTTTTTTTTTTTTTTTTTAAAACTACTTTTGGATGATTAGAAAGCTGGAACTTCAAGAACTGGGGAGTGACTGACGCTGAAGAAAAGTTATCCGAACATAACAAAAAAACAGCATATGGAAAATTCAATCAATGTCTAAAAACTCAATTGCCTCCACTTGGCATCCTCTAAAGCTAGAGCTGCCTTAGGAGCAGGGGCTTGCAGGGCATACTTCACGGCCTTATAAAGTTACACAGGAATTTCAAGATGATGTTTAGATTCTGGTCCATTATTGGGAAAGAATGCATGAGTGTAGTGATTTTGACAGATTTATTTTATTATGAAAAAAAGGATCTGAGAGTCATCCTCCTTAATAACTGAACTGACAAGTGACAACTTCACTCCATTACTTTTCAATAGGAACATTACTCACACAATATTGAAAACGGGGAAGCATTTTCAGGTGCTTTTCAAATGCCAGATGATATATGAAACGAATACATTTGTGATGTCCAGCACCACAATGGGAAAGCTAATGAAAACCAGAGCAATACCAGACCCTGCTTTTGAGTTTCAGTGCAGCTTAAAGAGATCTTTGAAAGACACTGAAATTAGGAGCAAGATTAAAATCACAGCTCTTTACACTTTCCCGATTATACCGTTCAGCAGGCAAAGGGATGGCAGGAATAAAATTGCCCAGAGCAGTTGCCTTAGGAGGCGAGAGGAGGGAAGGGGAGGGGAAAAAACCCACAGAGGAAGACTTCAAGTAACACCATTCTGAGCAACACATTTACCCAGTGGGGAACCTGCGCTTTTCCCGGCTCTGCCGGGAGTAGGCTCCTATCACTAGTTACTATGGTTAGGGGCAATGGAATGACATGCCAGGGAATTAAACAAAGAATAAATGAAAGAAAGCAAAACAAGTGGGAGGGATGAAATCCAACGTTCAAGATAACTATTGTTCCTCTTCCTTCAAGACAGATTTCTGAATCCAAAAGTGCCACCTCCCAATAATAAAACGCAAAACAATGCTTCAATAGGGCGAAGCGTCCGTAAGTGACAGATTTTAAAGAAGCTCAGTGAAGGTAGCCAACTCCTTGGGAGGGAAGTTGCCAACTTGAATGTTTCTTTTTATTTGACTTTTTTTTTTTTTTTTTTAAAGAAAGGATCCTGTCTCTGAAAAGCAAACTAAATATCTATGAGCTGATTAAAAAAAAAAAACACACTTATCTTCCATTCCTAAAAAATAATTGCATCAGGAAATAATTCATTGCACACAGAAAGGAAATAGCTATATATAAAACATTGCCAAGTGCTGAGAGCATAGAAACCCAGGGATTTGTGAGGTAAATCGTTATAGCTGCTTGTAATCATGGAATACATAAATTTTTCAAGGAGAAAATTCAGTTGGGCTCTACTGTTTACCAAAACAAATTGCAGACAACAGCACCTTTCATAGGTGAACAGGAGAATTTGGGCATGACCAGAACTGGGTACCAACAGTTCACACAACCCAAAGGTAAAAAACACCACCTCTAATAACACATCCTGAGATAGAAGATACTAGAGATAGAGGGGTCATTTTAACAAAACAAGACATTCACCCAATTTTAAAATCACGTAAGATAAGTAATATTGAATATAAGATAGGAGATGCATCTTACTGTGCCAGAAGTTCATCCACCCCATATGTAATTGGGTAAGTACTTACAATTAGTTCTTTATTGAAGTTTACCTCATTTGCATCTTGAATCCTCATCTCTGCTATATGCTGTTATTTAGTTCTCCCTGATAATACCGGGCATAAAACACAGGACATTGGCCGTCCTGCTTTATTTGTTGATCTGTGTTATCACCATATTAGAAAGTCAGCTATGGCAACAATTACTTGACAGAAAACATTCATATCCGCTGAAATCATAAAGATCAGATACTGCCTATAATGCACTTAAATGCTTAAAATTCCCAACCTTATTCCAACTCAAACACTGTGACAGATTTAAGACAATCAGAACTATTTCCTACTTAACCCGATTTTCTTCCAACACTAGAAGACCTTCAAGGGGGAAACTAAACATACCCCCTTTTCTAGCTAACAAGGATCAATTTACAATCAAAACACAAATTTAAGTGATGGATGCAAGCAACAGTTTAGGAACAAGCACAGCAAAAAACCTAGGGCTACACAAAATATTTTCAACTTCTATCTCTGTTCATAACTACACGTAACCCGAAGTACAGATCATCTATTGGTTCAGTTGCATAACTCCAGGTTACAACCTGGCTGATACGGCATGAAATCTGTGTTGCAGCAGAGCCAGTGCTAAACACTTCAGCACATGTATTACATGGCAACTTATTAAACGGTCAATATGCCCAGATCTTAACAGACAGAATTAATTCATAAAAGCCAAAAAGTATTTTGCTTCTAACCACAGCACTTAATTTTTCCCCCCATTTTTTCCCCAGATATTAGACATGAAGACAACTGTCAACGTTTTCTCATATTAGCACGTTCGGTTCTCACTCTAAGCTATTAATTATTGCAAACCAGAGCTTTAGTCTATTTGTTTATAGCAGACACAGCTGCCTTAAAAGTCTTTTCGAACCTTTTCCTCGGTTGGGGGTATGCACGTTTCTCTTCACTCGCTTTCCCAAATTTATACCTACTCCATTTCAAAACATCCCCATTTTTCCAAATGTCAACTACATCTAAACAACCCTCATAGCATTTTATGCATACTTAAGAAACGGTTGGCAAATGCTTTTGACAGAAACTGTGGCAGCTCTCAGTTCCGACCATTTCCAAATTTATTGCTCTGCTTTCAGTTTCTAGGATGACACTGACATCTAGTGGAGTTAATAACCCACAAGTATTCCCAAACAGGGACAAGTATTCCCAGAAATAGGGAGAAAAAACAAAAATCTACACAACCACTACGAAGCATCAGTGCCAAATCCTGACGTGTTTTCGGATATCACTCATTTTTGCATGTTTTGGTGTTTAAAACTGAAGACAAACACATTTTAATTACTTTGTGGGCGTTCTAAGAGTAACAATTTTTAATCAAAATACCGTTTACAAGATGGGGAGATGAAACATGATCTCTGTGGAATGCTGTACTTTCACCCAAAACTCAAAGCCATGACAAACTTATTTATTATGAAATTTTGTTTAGGTTATGAGAAAATGGTCTGAGTTTTGTAAATGGTTTCCTGGATACAACCAAGGAGTGAGCTACCTCTGGGAAGTGAACATGACCTCATCTTTGGAATACAAGATAACATTTTTCTTATAATGATAAAGAAGATGCGGCTTTCTAAGTGTGCCTAACATGTAGCTACGGTTGCCAAAGATCATACATGCAAGCCCAAAGGAATTCTATGTTTGTCATAAGCGTGTTAAATTAGTGCCAAAAAACTGCTTACAACACCACAGCTATACACGCAATACCATCACAAAGCTTTCTGTTAGACTGCTAAAATAAGGAAATCATCACTCAAACGTTTATTAACACTTTCCAAACTACGTGTGCATAACATGTCGTGGTGGGCCAGCCAAGCTATTTAGTATGTTCTCTTGTTTCTCAGTGAAGCCAAAACCAGACGGTTTGGGAAGAAACAAGTCATTCTAATCTCCATCGCATCTTTTAGGCCTGGAAAAGGAAAGTGAACTGACACTGTAGAGTAATAAAACTAACAAGGAGTAGCTACCTTTTCAGTACTGCATGGAATGTCCCCAGCAAACTCTGACTTACACCTCTCTATAAACAGCAGATACTTCCTTAAGGCAGCTCAGGATAGCTGTATTCTTTAGCATAAGGTCCAGTTCTGGGAGCAGAAGCCCAGCTTTCTCATTGATCACCAGAAGAGGGAAGGCTGCTGAACCAGAAAACCTAGACAGATCTGCGAATTCAGGTCCAAGGCTCCAGAATTCAACCACAAATTCATTTGTTTCAGTGAAGTTCCCAGTAAAAAGAACTGTATTTAGTTTCTGTTCAAGTCCTCAAACAGAAGAACCCCACTGGTAATTCTAAGATGTTTTCATTTTCAATCCTACAGATCCATCTCAACACTTTTGTGCAGATTAGACCAGCGCAACTTAGCAGGGAAGAAGGTCAGTCCGTCATCACTGAGTACTACTTAAAACACAGCAACATTGTCTTCCTTGGCTCACTCACCGTGAAAAGGTTGGATCGGCGCTTGGACTGTTTACGGACAGGTGTTGGTGTGTTGGCAGTGGGAGGAACATCAATCCGTAGCTCCTTCTGGCTGGTGCTTGGAGTTGATGGGACAGAGGAGGAATAATCACTTAAACTCCCTCCTCCATTACTGGTCTGCAAGGATTAAAGTTAGTTTTAAACAGTGATACACTGCTTTCAAGAAATTACAATCCACAGCTGTATCTTATTTAGTCCTGATATCTAAGATTAGCAAACTCAGCTCAGGAAAATAGCAGGCCTACCCTACTGCCACTTTTCCACACATTCCATTCCAAGCCTTGAATTATATTTTCTCTTCCCGCTGTTTTTGAAAAATTTAGATATTCTGTTGATATGGCAGGTGCATTTTCATTCTACGCAATATAACTTTAATGGGATATAAAGAATTTCATTTGTTCTATTAGAGTAAGAGTATGCAAAACATTGAAAAAGCTGTAAATAATATTTCTCCATTTCAAAATTTGTACATCAACTTCTGCCTCAACCATAAGAAAAAATACCTAGTACAATTTAACTATATAGCTGGACTTAAGCCTTTTCTAGTGACATCGACTCAGAGAACTAATCAAGAAAATGAAAACAACTCAATGTTGTAAAACAGCTACTATGACAATAGAAAGTTCCTAACAAATTCCCTGAAGGCATGAAAACCACCAATAGAGGAATACAAAACTTTAAAGGAAGAAATTCTAATTCATTGAAAATAGACAAAAATGTAAAGTTACAGCAAAGTCTCATAAGGAGTAAAGTATAATTACTGAGTAAATGTGTAAAACAATTAATGAAGTAATGCAACAACTGACTAACAGCAGAAAGGAGAGGGTAACAGACAGAAAGGACCAAAAGGTGAGTAACATCATGAAATTTTAACTTTGTTTTATGACAGATTCATTTAAAGCTTCATTTAAAAAGGATGCGGAAATAGCTTGGAGAGAAAAAAGTACAGCTTTTTCCCCATCATATACAATATATCCTTTGAGGGTAACGTATATGGTGGTTGGGGACTGAGGTAGGCCAAGGATGGAGAATTCTGTCTGCCTTTGTAAAAGAGCACAACAGGAGAACAGCAGTGTGTAAAGGTTCTTGACCACAACTCACGGGCATTGTATGAGAGCAAAAATAAAGGTCTGTGATGCTCATGAAAGGGTGAAGGAGAACATCTTGGAAATGGTCAAGCTTCCTAACAGAAGTGAAAAGGAGGAGAAGACAGGGTATTCTCAGGATGCCTGAAGAGAAGGATTCTCCCATGACTTAACAACGTTACTTTGTAGTTCAGCAACTCATTGCAATTGCTGTAAAGTTGCATAAAAGGAAAGGAAGGAACTCTAGCGTTTATTCTTCTACATAGCTCCTGCGCTGGTGGCTGATTTTACGCACACATGAAGCTGCCACAGGAAGGAGGCACTCCTGCTGGGAGGCACCAGCAGGCACTCCTCACATAAACATTTGAGGCCCGTGTAAGCACAGGGTCAAGACACCAGCAGAGCAGACCTGTCAGATGGAACCTCTGAAGGAGAACCAATTAGGAGGCAATCCTTCTTCACATCATTCAGTCACTTTTTTTTTTCCCCAGGGATTTCAATTCCTCTTCTGATTCTTCCAGCCTTCCCAGATTTGCCTTTTTTTTTTCTTTATTTTTTTCAAGAAGGGGAGGTTAGAAAGAGGTATGAGACAAGGAGTCCATGTTTGAGCTGAAAGGCCAATCAATGCTGATAGAAATCCAGGAACGTCACTTCTGAAAGTCACTGTTTCTCCATAAATAACAAGATGCTCCTCATCTCATTTCTGGATGAGGAAACAGGACTTACAATACATCTGGCGAATTTCTTGATGGACAAAGTTTTCCTCTGTCTCCTCTTTAAAGAGGGGGAAAAAAAAAAAAGATAGTAAAATTTCATCTTGGCCTCCTTCTGACTGAATTAGAGAAGAGTGGCTGTCAGGAAGCCAGAGGTAATAGTCCCAGAACACAGAGAGGATCTTGACAGAGCTCTTCTACATTTTCAAGTGGACAGAGCAAGTAGCTAGCAGAATTTGAAGGTGGCCCCAGTACATAAGACAAAGAGATGAAAGAACGAGAGCTGTAATGACTATTTTTGGTATCCTACCAGGCACTGGGAACACAAGTGAGAAATGAACAGGACTGTTTGGGAACAAATGACCTTAATTTATCCCATACTAATTTTCCCTCTCTCTAAAGCACCTTGCTGAGATACCAAGTAGCGTACTAAACACGTAAGATAGTAAACAACCTGTGTGAAGACAAACACTGAACCTAAGGAAATCGGAGATTACCTCTCCAAAGAAATATAAGAAAGACTCTTGCATTAAAAGACAAACAAAAACTCAAAACACCACAAGAGAAAACATACATAACCAAGACACTAAAAGCACTCGCCAAAAATCTAACAAAGTTCAAACAGTCAAAGACTTTGAAAATTAGGACTCAAAACACTTGACATATCAAAGGTGAGGAAGGTAGTACAGAAACTGTAAAATGTGGCTAACAGTAGTTACAGGAAAAGGGTATCTGGAAACTCAACAACTGTAAAATAGCGCTTAGAGGAGAGCAAGGATGCTAGGAGAAGCAACTAGCATCAAGGAATAGCTTTCAGATTACAGTGATGAAGACCTACTACCCCCTTTGGCAAAAAGGAAACAAACTGGGGAAGTAGGAAATTGAGGAGAGAAAAACGTAGGGAAAGCAAGCAAGCTGGGAAAAAGGAGCTGAACATATTTAAGATTAAATCCATGCAGGTGCAAGGCTCATCACAGGAGAAAAGATGGTAACAAGTGATGAATATGCTGGAGAAAGCAAGATCGCAGGTTTGTGCCTCAAGAAATTTAGAAGCATCTTATACGGACAGGAAAAATACAGGAAGAAAGGATTCAAATGTTGTATACTGGTAACAGGACTTGAGCCACAAGCAATTGAAAATAAAAGGATGCAATTATGTTCCATTTCAGACTAACTTCACAACTATGCATCTTTTTGCATGCATCTTTTTATTTAACAAAAATAGACAACAGATTTACACCTAAAGCGCTCATTTCCCAGACAGAGCACATAAATTAATCCCTCAAATTTTACCTTTTCAATGCCTTTTGGCATCTTGGGGCATCATTTAACACTTATTGTGCTGACATACGGTCTCCCAAATTTTAAGTGAATTATTTTCCAGGAATGAGTAACTCCTAAAGGAAAATATATACACCTACATGTATTTACCAGTGTTAAAGAAATGAAACTCAGCAAGGAGGTCAGCCGTTCTAATCCCCAAAGACAGACCCTTGTACAGAACAAGTCCTGCAGGCAATGCCTTCTTTTCACACATCTAGTCCTACTGGATTTCTGACCTTGTAAATAAAATTACAAAGCGGTTTCAAAATAAGCCATATCAAATCCATTGTCAGGAGAAAAAAAAAAAATTTCAACAAAAGACTTACAAGCGGAAAACTTCAAGGCTTCCACAAAACAAAAGGATGGCTACCAATACTTAAAAAGCTACAACTCCGATTCAGGGTGCCAAATATTTATAGCAAGCACATATAAAACCATGTGGCTACTCTGAAATGCCTGGATAAAGAGAATGGGTTTGACCAGAATGAGCTCTGACATGACTTTCAAGCTACAGCCTGCACAGACAGTAGCAATGAAAAATGCAACCAGACAAGTACTTGGAAACCATATTCCTGGTAACATCTGAACCTAATGCACTGCTAACAGGAACAAAAGGCTGAGTGGTCTTCATCAGGCTGTTTGTTTGCACCAGATAAAAATTTAGAGACCATGCCGCATTAAGATTGCGGAAAGCAGTTTCCTGCAATCAGTATGCAAGCGTTTAATAACAAGTTCACTGAAGTGAAGTATGGAATTTAGGACACATGGCAATAGCTATAATTCACAGAACTTAACATTTGTCCAAAGCCATAAAAATCAAGTCGGTGAATCTGAAGAACAACCTTCCGTACAACACATGGAACCCAACACGTAACAGATACAAACTCAGCTGCTGACTGTCAACAAACTGGTCAAGTCTGTGGCAGCCAAGACCAATCAAATAAGCGCTCTAATACACGTAAGGATATTACACAGCTTCACATTACTTTTTCAATCAAGTTTTTACACTAGGCTGCCCTCAAGATACAAATGTACCTGAGATGGCAGCATAAAGGGCCTTTTCTGTGAATCACTGCCCTTATCAGAACCACGACAAAAGGGACAGAAGTCAATCAAACGAATCCTGGTAGGGTAACTATTAGGCTCAGTAGAACCACTTATACAGATGCATCCCTGTTTGGCTTTCTAGGCCAAATCGTGACAAGTTTTTTTGACCTTATTAAGGCAGCACGTCCATTCCCAAACATGCTAAAAGACTTTCGAACACACACAGTACAAACCTTCCCCCCCCCCCCCCGCTAGGAAGTTAGACAGCCTGATGGTCACTGACCTTCAAATACTGTTACAGAAAACTCTGAAAGTCTTTCATTTCAGGGATATATTGATTTCTAATGTGTACCTTGCGCGAATCGCCAATATTCCGTTTACAAAAATGTGCATCTTTAGCATCTACACAGGCTTATATCTGTTGCCACATAGACTGACACTGTACAAAAATTCAAGGTCATGGCAGCAAGCACAAATTTAGCTGAATATCATCCCCACTGTTACCAAGAAAAACACAACTGAAGCTATCATTCTGATATCACTATTTGGTCAAGTTACATTCCTGTCAATACCTGATTAAAAAGAAATGTTTGCAAAATTTCCTCAATTTTGTGCTGAAAACAAAGGCTCGAACCAAGTCAAATCCCACACTTTAATCAAAGTTTTTACGTATTTCCACTTCACTAGTAAGTAAATCAGTAAGTAATTTACCTTGCACATCACAAGCTAAGCAGTGACCTGCATTAAAGGAGGTTGGACTTACCCTCATATTTGCTAGGGGCATGTTCCTGGCTAGTCAATTATACAAAGAGACAAAACACTCACTTGGTCTCTTATATAAATCATCTGGAAGAGCCAAATACTTCATAAAGTATATATGGTACAAATGCCAGGCCAAAACACTAAACAACAAGTACAGGAGGAATAAAGCTAAAATTCTTCTTCTTGACAAGTATCCCAATATGAACGGACTCTTTTTCTGCTCTTTAGAAACAACAGGACGTCCTCCAGAAAAATCATCGCTCACTAACGCTTGAGGAGAAATGAATGCAAGGTCTTGCGTCTAAAAGAGATTAAAGATTTCCAGAGCTTCATGGAGTCTGGCAACAGTTGGAATAAAGCAAGCCTTGATCAAAAGCACAGATTTCAAATTGTGTGATAAGATGCATTTGGTTTCTGCACCTTCTCCTCTTGGAGTGAGGAAGGAAAAGCATATTTCTGCAACAATACAGAAGCCTCCTGGAAAACGTCAGGACACATTTTTCTTCACTAGGTTGTGTATAATTTTCTTCTTGAACGTCCCATGATCTCAGTCTATCATCTGGAAATACTATAGCTGGGAGATCAATTTATCCAAGCCATACTGGTCACATACAACCATGTGTTCAAAGACAGATTTTAGAAGAAACTGTTCACTCCTTGCCTCAGCAAAAGATAGAAATCTTTGAGCACACTGCCATGCTTTTGCTGAAGAGCCTGGAATACAAATTTGACAGTAGATTTCAAATGTAGGTCCAGATAAATAACACCAGAGATTTCAGTAACTCTAGCCTTCCCAAAGATGATCAAATTGTCTGTTCTATTTTCCCATGATAGCACTTTAATTCCTATCCTGTGGGACATATTGTCCATCTCAGAAGCTTTTGCCTTTTCTCATTGTAACTGCAAGGTAGAAGACAAAAAGAGCAGACATGGATGGGACAAACAGACAGAGCACCAAGAGAATCTGAAGATGGTTTGACTACCGTAAGCTGGTGAAGCTTTAACAAATAAACAAAAAAAAAACCACTTTCAGTAAACGTAATAATGTTTCATTAATGGAACTTGACAATAGGCTTCAGTGCTATGCTGGCAGCCAATGCTTTATGAATGAGAAAAAACTAAAAAAAAAAAAACTGAAAACTTCAGGTTTGGACATTATTTAGGAAACCTTGGAAAGCAAAAGATAATAGTAGGTGTGAGGAAAAAAAAAAGGAATGTAACTGTGGTCAAGTGAAGATAGAGAAAGGAGGAAAGAGTACACCTACGTGTGCACCAAGTTTTAACATCTGAGTTCTGAAGAACGCACCTCCATGTACACATGCACTGTGTGTGAAACTATGCAAAAGAGTGAAGGGGATTTTTTTTTTTTTTTTTAAAGAAACTTTAGAGAGTGCTTCGAAATTATCCTGTAGATACAAAGCATTATGATGTATTCTGCAATGGTATTAAATATGGCTTTTGAGCTCTATTCTAATATTTGTTTTGCAGTTACATAGAAAAAGAAAACTGCTTCAAAGCAGAAGGAAAAACTGATTAGGCAATGCAGTCTCTTCTTTATTCAAATGCCCAGATATTTCAACAGAATAGTCGATCCTAAAAGGTCCCAAACTATAATGGTGCCCTCTTAGTTAGTGCTTATCCATAGTCAGGTCCTATATACAGTAAAACAAGCAGGTAGCAGTGAGTGAGCTTGTGTGACAGCCATATTTGAGTTACTATTTAGTAATGCATACATTAAGATCCATACCTCTCTCAGGTATAACACATATCTGGGAGAGTGAAATTGCTGACCGATAAACACTTTTCTTTGTGCTGCAGTCCACGTGTATAATCTCACTGCGAGTGAATCTACATGGTATTACCAATGCACAACATTTTTAAACTCTGGCAGAATGGAAAGTGTGGTGCTGAAGGTCCCTCTCTGTCACAGCCCAGTACCTGAAGTAGAGGTGTACACGCAAGGAAATGGTGCCACTGCAATCCCCTCTCACCGCAGAACTGCAGCACAGCTGAATTCCAGGCAAGATAGCAAGTATGAAAGTACAGGGAGTCTGTGTATTTCAAAAAAGCAGTGGTAGTCAGTGGTAAATATTCCTTCATTCTACCTTCAAAACTGCAGCCCACCAGTACGGTGACACTGCTGGGGCCTCCTAGGTAGAAATCCCACACGATCACATTTGTCTGAAGAAGGGCTTTAACCCAAACAGCAGCTACAGTGTCAAGCGCCACGTGATCATCAGATGCTTTTACAACAGTGTCAGCTTTGACAAGGACACGGGCATAGCTCCAGATAACGAGAGTCAGCAAGTTACCAAGGATAAGGTACTTCACACTAAGACTTCTGGGCACATGTTGAGCTCCAGTAGAGTACGCTTAAAATTGAAGGTGGTGTCCACTTGGGCAGCCTCATGATTTTTGGAATGACCACCTCCATTTTCAGGATCTGCACAGAGAAAGGAGTCCTTGTGCAACTGTTGGATGTTAGCACTAGAGTCCTGTAACTTAAGCATCTTAAACTGTTGATAAGACAAAAAACCCTCCGGATATGCGAGGACATACAGCTCAACACAGACAGTTCCATCCGTACAGGAACGAGTTCTGGGGAAGGAGAAAGGCTGTGTGGTTTCCTGATGAAAGTGGGACTCACACTACTTTGAAATAAAATTCAGCACAGTCTGCAAGAATATCATACCTTGAAAGATCGGTTGGGGGGGGGGGGCAGGGCACAGCAGGGGGGGGAAAGAAAGGTGGGAAAGACATGAGGAAGAAACCAGATACAGAAGCGACTGGATTTCTTCCACTCTCCTGGTGTGCATTTCTTGTTGATAGCAAAAGTAGAAATCTATGCTGGAATACCCTATGGCACATAAGAGGTCCTCAGGGCATTAAATAACACTTCTTCCTCTGCAATCAACTTTGGTCAACT
The DNA here is from genome assembly GCF_040807025.1 of Struthio camelus. Classification (NCBI taxonomy): domain Eukaryota; kingdom Metazoa; phylum Chordata; class Aves; order Struthioniformes; family Struthionidae; genus Struthio; species Struthio camelus. The sequence continues at coordinate 3,703,008 of NC_090947.1, read as the reverse complement.
CTTAAAAGTGCCCTGAGGGTGAACTGTTGACAAAAGTACTTCTCAATGCACCAGACAGATCAATTGTTTGCTAGTAGAATATAAGTAATATTGCACCATCCTTCTTGTTGACAGAGTATACGATAGTTCTATCCATCAGGAATCATGAACGATATCCTAGTTTTCGAAAATTAAAGTCTTTGCGTGCATTCTGTACTGCCCTGAAAGCCAACATATGGATGTAAAGTACCTCACCAAGCATCATTGACCTTGGCTATCAAAGGTTTCCAAGCAATACCCTCACCCAGATATGACATGCATGCATCACAAAAAAAGCTAGACAGAAGAAGAAAACAGAAAAAGCACGCCTTTGCAAGCACAACTGCATTTAGCATTTAGAACAGGAAGCCTCTCACATTCCGTGAAACAGCTCTCTGGAAACACATGGGTACAAGAGTGTAGATATCTGAGAGCATTTCCTGGCAGGATGCATTACCTAGGTGTTCATCACCTCAGACTCCTGAACATTAGTATAGTCATGCATCCAAACACACAAAGTAGTCTTTCATAGTTTGAAAACTGAAGCTACCAGGTAGAAGAGCCCTATTAAAGTCTTAGAGTCTTCCCTAAGGTATGTTAAGGGCAAGAATGGGGAAGGTGACACTTCTGGGTTTTTTTTTTTTTTTTTTTTCCCCCCTCTAAAGCCTAATCTCATGATTGCCGAGTCATCTGGAGAGTTTGCACCACAGCGATCCCATTAGAGAAGGAACGGTATCTCATTTTGTCTGAAGTGATCTGTAAGGACTGCCTCTGAAGGCCTTCACTCCTGTGGAGAAAGCCAGTGACAAGGCACTGTTGTGATAACTTTAGTTCACAGTGGAAATCTTCAGTGAAACATCATCACATCACGTCAGAATAGATGTGCTAAAGGGTAAGACATAAGTCAGTCTTCTGGTGAGGATCCGAGATGGTAAATTTTCCTGCGATCATCTTCAACTCAGAATTGCAGTTGCAAAGTTATTTTAAGTCTAGGATAAATTGCAGTTTACTTTCCTCAGAAAAAATGTAGTACTTCCTTTAAGTGTAGCACATGTAGGACATGAAGCAGCTTTATGGGCTATACTCTCAGACACGATGGCAGCCTCAGATGAAGGAAATCTGGCTGAAGTTGCCATTGCCACTGTTAGCTAATTATACCAGCTGGTAAAGAAGGTAAAGAATGTGACTTCATGTCTATTGCAACAAATTGTGGTGATCCTTATCACAAAAACTGCCTTATCTTCATTTTCCTAAACAGTCCTTATCACCAGCAAGAAGTTTGCTGTGTAAGTGAAGAACTACTTATCTAGAATTTGGCATTTTCCTGTCGGTTTCCAAACTGTCCTCAGGTAAGAAAACAGTAAGAACCTAGAAATTTAGTGATCTCCAGAAAAACTTCCTCAACGAGAAGGGCCATCTCAACCACTTTAAGAGGACACAGAAGATACAGATGGATTGGACTGCAGAAAGCATCACCTATCCTCTTTATAAAAAGTCTTGAAAAGTCATATAATATGACCAGCAAGCAGAGTATATTAGGTCCTTCTTGAATCTGAGAGTCAGATCAGCACTGGAAACGGTGCCATTTGGCCTCCACATTTCTGTGATAGCCAGTTTCCTCCTTGACCACTGAGTAAGACTGGTCTCGGTACCAAAGACAGCCCCTACAAGACAGCACGTTTCCTTTTGGTCTAAGCGTATGAGCATACAAAGCTTCAAGCACTCTTTGGAGGAAAAGCATTTCACAAGACAGGTTAGCTCCAAGTGCTAGTGAGGTGGTCAGAGAGCGGGGCTGAAGAAACATTCCCAACGTCACATATGACACTCAGGGGAAGAAATTCTTCTACGAGAAGAACTGTTACTCACTGGTACCAGGAGGTGCCAGGGTTCTTCAGAAGAGGAGTCATGCACCTCAGCACTTGCCATATAGAGGAGGACCCAAAGCGTTTCAGCATTTTCTTTTGGCATAATCACCAGGAGTCAGAGTCACAGTTTCAGGTTGGTATCCGGGCTCAGCTCAAGAATTCTAAGACTAAACTGATATCTGCTTCGTCAGAGTTAACACAGGAGCGGAAGTTTTCCCTAGTGCACAGAAGTAGAGACCAATTGCTATCAGCACAACAGAACCAGGGGGTCCTGTTATATAAAGCTAAACAGAGGACCTTCAGAAGACAGTCTAAGATGGCAAATTTAAAAAAAAAAATACATGTATTACAAAAATCCAAAACCCTCATAAGAGCGCTTCATTATACTGCTTTGTCAAAAAGCACAGACTTTTGCAGTGTGGCAGAAGGGTTCACAGATCAAACAAAACCTCACACAGGTGGCTCAAGACTACAATGTAACTTTAGGAGAAATCATCCGCACATGAGTTTAGACTTAAAAAAAAAAAAAAAAAAAAAAAAAAACACCAAGAAAGCTAGCGAGCATCTGACATTTCAGATTGCTATAGTAGAAATCAGGAGATGTCCGAGTTTCTGATAACGAGGAAACTGGGTCACAGTTCCGGCCATAGACTGGAAGGACCAACATGATAGCCCTACAAATACATCTGGCCAAGAGAGAACGAGCACAGCGGGAAAATGACCTGCTTGGCTGCAAAGGTCTCGGATCTGAAAGACAGATCTTGTACAAACCCAAACTGTGAACGTGCACACGGATTGTGTGCACTCACTTGACACTAGAAAGCAAAGCTACTGGGGAAGGATAACAACATGGAAAAACAGAGTATCAATATGTTTGTGGGTAACAACTACATATATTAGAAAGCTCTGATGTTAGCCAGATGTTTCCAAAAAATATCATACCCATAGCATCAAGGCCACCAGATTTTCCTGCTACACATAAAAGGTAGCATTTTGTTTTGTTTTTAACATAGCATCTACAAGTCATTAGCAACATCCATCGTTATGTCATTAAAGGGGAATCATTTCAATTGAGCATAACAGAGATACATAAGTAAAGCTGCAACCAGTGGTAGCAAGTAAAAAATTCAAGCGTGCTAAGTGTTGAGATATACCAGGTACTGCTGAGCACACAACTGAATGAAACCAATAATCAAGAACATTGTACGGCAATTTTAAAAAACAGCACTGCAAATCCTGCTCCTGTAACAACTGGGCTTCTCAGAGCAGCAGGCTGCTGGGCAGAATCAGCGCGAACAAAGATGGCCTGAAAGCCAAACCATTTTACCGCAGCAGTTTCTTAAAACAAAGTCAAGCCAATTAAAAAAATGCTGCTTTAAACTAGGGATCACTGACACCTTTTAGAGAAAGGCCAACTCCCTACCAAGCAATGGCACTATATGCATTAAATGAAAAAGTAACCTATCAGTTCCTTTTTCAAGCAAGCATTGTATTCTGTACCTGGCTGATATGTACAGCAGAAACCTGGGCAGAACACACAGACGAGTGACTTGGAGAGTTTGGTAAAGACTTGCAAGGTCCAATCGAGAGCTGCTGTTTCTTCCTTGTTGCAACGATCTTCTGGGCAACTGAAAAAAATAAAAAGATAAACACACAAGTAGGTAAGCTACAGTGCACAAAGCATTGTAATTCAAAAATACACAGAAGGACCCAGAAAGGCGCACACACACACAACAGGGCATAGCTACTAAACAGTTTTCCATTGCCAAAGCCTGCACCAAAAACTGAGCGTAATATATGCGATTAAGATGACAGATGCTGGTTTTCTGCAACGTGCTCACTAGTCATCTCCACGTGCAGTTCTAGCTCTGTTCTCCGCACGGATGAAATTGCCCAGATGCTTAACTTTCCACCCGTTAAGCATCACTGAATCACTGACATCAAAGCAGGAGGGGAAAAAGGCAGGTTCAAAAAGTTTAAAAAAAAAAACAAAAAAAAAAAACAAAACACCACACACCACACAGTGTCAAGTATCCAGACAAAAGATGTGCTCAGTTCCCCCGATCACCCCCCACCAGAAACATGATGCTACAAGTCTAAGATATGCTTATAAGATAAACGCCACACTAACAAAGCTTATTGCAGTGCATATATTCCTGTCTTCTTACCTTGCAGATAGACGGTAAATAAGCACAACGTTTTACTAATAATTTTAACTTAATTTTAATCAGATCTTGGAAGGTGTCCTCTATTACCAAATGCCTGTTCATCGGGAGTGCTACATTCCCAGTTCACACACCCCAGTTTAATTCACAAGGCAGCTTGTATTCTCTACTGCCGAGGGATAAAATGGCCTTCTCTTAATTACCAGCTACCACATTGGAACAATCGGTTTTGGAAACACGATACACACACACAAAGCATTTGAAACAGACAAAAATTGAAATAATAAGAACACCTGACATAGAATAACACCCGGATTAGTGCTGCCACGTGCCCATCCCATTTAAACTAATCGCAGAAAGAAGCTATCTCATAACTTCTAATTTTAGTTTTTACTACTTAGCAGCACTAGCACAGATGGAAAAACATCAGACTTATTTTGCAGTTTTTTCAGAAGTTTTCTTCAAACCCTAACCAAAAGCAGCATTTACCAGAGAGGATCAGAGGTCATTAATGTCTTCGTATACAGGTTAACAGGCTCAACGAGATGGAAACACTTGATCTGAAACGCAGCAATTTCCATACATCTACTATAATTTTTCAATTAAAAAAATAAATTACTTCAGCACTTCGTTCTGTGATGCAATGGAATTTCAGTTCATTCTGCTGTTCAGTTCAGGCCTTTGGACAAAGGGAGGTCATGAATACTTAAAATCCTTTACACTGTATTTGTGCCTACCCTTTGGGATTAAGAAGTAAAAATGTCAGTCTTCATAAAGAGAGACTAGTATAATGGCTAATTCAAAATACTACTAACAAAATTTAACTGCCTAGCATGCAGTAATCTTCATGAAGTGAAGCCCTTTATGAAACTAATGTAAACCAGAAGATTCTGTGAATGACAAACCGAAGCAGAAAAGTCAAGATATGGACAGCACCTATTCTTCATAAGGGACAACGGATACTCAAGAGCCCTGAGCCAGGAGATGTTGAGAGGCACAGAACCACCCCAGGAGCAGCAATATCCTTTGAAGCAGTTATATCCCACTAGGGTCAAAATGCTTTTTTTTGTTGCAAAAGGGAAGAAGAAGAAGGAAAAAAAAAAGAGTAGAAAGTGTAATAATTAGAGTTTGTTGAAGGTGTAGAAAGCAACGCTCCAAAAAGCGTACTCCAGTATACTCACACTATGGCACTTCAGTACAAGCATGCTGTATGTGAAGGTATCTGCCATCCAGAGATGTCACAGCACCAGCCTGAGACGTTTAAGTCATTAACTCAAGCAAAATGCAACAGTTTCTAAAGATACAATTCCTTCTACTCCTGCCTGGCTCGACGAATAGACTATTCTAAGATATGATGTGCCGTGTCGTCTTGACTGCTCAGACATTGGATGCTGATCTGATATCAGACTTAGATGCTGTTACTTTTGGAGCAGCTCCCTAATAACAAATGGAGAAAACTCAGCATTTTCCACGGACCATATTTGTTGAGCAGAGTTTAGAGTTATAGCCCACGTGAGGTAGCAAAACATCAAATACTAACGCACATTGAATAGGAAGGGCAAGTATAAACAGGCTGGCTAGTTTGTATTTGTGTGACTCAAGGGCACAACAGATGGCAACATTATTTTTAAGTGATGGGATGTTTTCTATGAAAAGGACGTCTTAAAAAAAGGTGTGAAATTTATTTCATGCCCTTTAAAATAAAAAATATTTTTAAAAGAAAATATGTATTTTGCAAGATTGAGAAACCTTATTTTTCCTATTTAATCACAAAAAAGTTGCGGTTGGAAGGAGTCCCTGGAGCTCCTGCAGTCTAAGCCTCCTCCTCAAGCAGGGTCACCTAGGGCAGGTTGCCCAGGACCACATCTGGCTGGGTTTAGACTAGCTCCAAAGATGGAGACACCACAACCTCGCTGGGGAACCTGTTTCAGTGCTCAGTCACCCTCACAATATTTAACGTTCAGCCTTATTTTAGTTTGGTACTGCCAGGGTATACTGAGACAGTACCTTAACTTTCACTGAAACCAGCTGCATGAACTAAAACAAACCCTGACTTTCAAACAGCACAGAGCTTGCAAGCTGCCACGTGATCACATTAACACTTCTAATTCATTATTTTAAGGTCAAGATTACTGTTTTACTTAAATGTTACTAAATTCTGCAAAGGAGACTGTCATCCCTTGTACCTGTCTTCACCAAAAGGGGTCAGCGAGGCCGAATTGCAACAGTTGTCGGCATCAACTTAAAAAGCCGCACAATCTCGCCATAATTGAACTCAACAGTGTTCAGTCTGTCTTGTTCAGAGAATACAGAAAGATATTTATGTAAATTCCAAGATTATTTTTCCTCGGTACATTATAACATAGGCAGAGATATTGTTAGCAGTATAAGCATGCAATTTCTTCTCCAATGAATGCAATTTTAATAACGAACTGGTCTGAGGCTTATGTTTTTCATGTAAATGAATGATGGCATAACCATGACTTAGTGAGAACGCATGGTATAAAAAATGGCTCGCATATATGAAGAAGCAGCTTCATTAGTTACACCCCACCTCCAATAGGCCCCTTATCATCCTGAAAGGATGATATCAATTAATTTGTCTTCGCCTGGCATATTGATCATAACCTTCATCAGCTAATCATGTTTAAATTACAGAGGAATATCGTAGCACTCTGTCATTTCAGACCCATTGGTTTATTGATCTCAAGTCTGGAAAGCCATATATTAGAATATTTTAAAACACATTAGTGAACGCAGAGAGCAAAGCTAAGGTCAGATTTTAACACATGCATGTGGATTCGTCTTCGTCGTATGTGGTAAAGCCCTAAATTAAGGCCAAAACCGAATTAAAATCCCACATGAATGAAAACTGCCTGCTCAGCAAAAGCTTCCACTCTCGCATGGGAGATAAAATTAGCTAAGGAAAATATTTACCCCTTTTTGTCAGCCAGTATATAGGCGTATAATGACCAGCATTGCATTAAAAGCGGTAACGCACTCTTGTCAAATGATCTCTCTAGGAAGCCACAAAAAAAAAAACAAAAACCCAAGACCGTCTGACCTCACCTATTCAAAAGCACTCCTTGAGTGCTAGCTGGAGGACTACAAAAGCAGCCGCCTTTTTGGTTAGCTCATTTCGGCGCCATTTGAGCCGAAAGGCTCGTTTTGGATTCAGAGGAGCGTTCCCGTTTCTTGGAGGGGAAACCACAGCTCTGACCTCGGACAGAACGGGAGGCAACGGGGCGCGCACCCGCTCGAGTCCGCCCAGCACAAACCGCATAGCTCGCGTGGACACCACCACAAGCAAGAAGGAGGCGAGCCAACAGCTCATCAGTCGAGCAAAGACTGCAGAAAAGTAAAAGGTCAGTCTAGAAATACACAGATTAGTGCTCGAAACGGTACTGTAAAGCTCCCGCAGAGCGGCACAAAGTGCACTTTATCCTGCGCGCTGTAAAAACACCACCATTACAACAGGGCTTCCATAGCGTCGCCTTAAAACTGTGTCGCAAACGCTAACGCACACCGTTCTCGTTCTCAAATTTCTCAAGCCTTTCCCTCCGCTAGAAAAACGACATGCCCCCTAACGGAAATCCCCTTCTGAGCTGCCAAACCTTCCCAATTCCTCCTCCATTTCGGCAACCAGTCTGACATCCCCTACCAGGGCACGATCCTTCCTGCCTCTCCCCCCTCTTCATTAGGCAACCTGCTCTCCTTTGAGGCACCCAGCACTTTCCGCTTCTTTCATTGCGGTCGCGTAGCCGTCACTCCATAATTAGATGGCGTTCAATATTCAAGTGCTCAGGGCTACTTGCCCTTGGATATTAATGGCGATACGAGCTTCAGAAGTACCTAAAGGAGTACCCTGACCCTTCAAAGTTTGCAACATATGAAAGACGTGACTGATCATCTGTGGGGCAATCGCTGGACTGTCAAAAGACCTACTGTGCTCTTTCTAAAGCTACCTTGAGAGCAGAGATGAAACCTAAATCTTGCCTATCAGAAGTCAATAAAAGGGGTTCAGCATATATCTCCTCAGCAGTGCTGCTGCAAATTCACATTTTCTATATCTTCTGTTCCAGAGAAGAAAGCCCCCAAATACACAAAACTTAAAATGGTTGGCACTGAAAACCCCACAGATCAGTTAACTCCTGCTGCCGACATGCTCAGACACAGTAGTTAAGAAGGGAAAAAAACCACAGTTAAATGCTGTGTAACAAGAGAGAAATACACTATAATTATAAGAACTAACAGCAGATCCAGCGAGAACGGTCGTGCTATATCCCCGTCCAGCCCCAAAGCCAGGTTCTGTTGCTGCATCTTTGCTATGGCTCAAGGTGACCACTCATTAACCAACCATTAGTAGTAGCTTAAAAAAAAAAAAAAATCCTTAAACCAATACAGCTTGTTTCCAATAACTACAACTATATGCAGAATCAGGCTGCGTTTGTGAGCAACTGTCTTGTCAGTGTAGGCCTAGGTCACAATTCGTCTGCAAGCACGAAAACAACTCCCAAAACGTACTAACACCACCAAAACGGCTGTGGGAACTGAATGGCTTCCTAGGACCAGGTGGAACCTGTGCTGAAAAACATCCGGCAAGAAATATTGCTCTCCAGGAGAGCTTGATGCAGGGGGTGGTCATACGTAAATACCTTTTTGCTGTTTAAAAAAAAAAAAAAAAAAAAGAGCTAACTTCACTAACCAGTTTAAGACTGCACATACAGTCGAAAAGCTGCACATACAGTCGAAAAGCTTCAGATTAAAACTGAAGGGCCTGTCACTGAAATATGTCAGTCCCAAGGAAGCTGTACAGTTGAAACAGATCTCAGTTCACTTTACATAATGGCAAAGCAAAAATAAATGTTGTTTCTGCCCTGGGGCTTTTCAGGTTCTGTCTCATCCAAAAAAAAAAAATTATTCAATGCAAATACATTTGCTAAAATATGTTTGCAAAACAAATGAATACTGACTTGCTCTGTGCAGTAGATTTCAAGAATAAAGATGCTGACAGGTATTTTAGCTATCTTTAAAAAAAAAAAAAAAAAAAACTGTGTTCTCTCTACTTTTATATACTCAATTAAGCTACCAATTTCAGAGAGATTTTATTGTAAGCCATCTATCTATAGATATGAAAGCTGAAATAAATTTATCTGCAAAGTCAAGGTGTCATCTGCAAACAAGCAGGAATCTGCGGAGAATATGTAAAGAGTTATAAACTAATAGAGAGGCAAAGTGATGCTTAGCAAATATTTAATCTAGGCAACAGAAGATTTATACCCATTTCTCATATATTTAATTTCGGGAACCGCAGTGACTTAAGACATATATTTTGCTTTCAAGTTCTGTTAAGGGAAAGCACGCGAAATTCCTCATCTGTAGGAAGAGTCAAATTTTCGAGTCGGGACAGAAAGGGTCTAAATTCACTCGGAGGAGGACTAGCAGGGCACCTCCTCTCCCCGAAACCAAGGGCTGCGCCTCCATAACGAACCAGCTCCTCACTGTGCTCCTCTTTGGAGCTAATCACCATTGGAAACACTGTTGCCGGAGTAACTGATCCGACAGAGTTGTCTTGCGTTGGTTCAAAAGGCTGTTTCATATGTCAACTCCTTGCGCAGCATCCGGCTGCTTTGGCGGGGGCAGCTGGGTCTCCAAAATCTCATTAGCGCAGCTTCATTCAAGGCGAGGGACAAGAAAGTCAGACCTGAGGAAAAAATACTCCTTGCAAGAAGTTCAAGATACAAGGTAAGGCCGGCTGAGCTAGCTCCACCTCTTGAAACTTAAAAACACAAAGCAACTTCTGTGCTGCACAATAGACCCGCTCAGGGATATCTCATCTAGTCTGAGCACTAACTCCTTTTTTTTTTTTTTTTTTTTTTAAATTCCTGGAAAATGTCCAGCGGAATCAACAATTTGACCATTGCGCCCCTTCCCAAAAAAACCAATGAATAGAGCTAGTGCTGCACCCTTTATGCTGATTGTTGCTTGAAATACCGAAAGGGAAGACTGCAAGCACACACCACCTGCAAAATCCGGTGATATTTCTGGTCATATTTATTCCTGGCCCAAGACTATCATATACTGAGAGGAGCTGCAAAGAGGAGCTCAAGTTTCCAGTAATTTAAATGACAACTGTTTTCTCATAAAAACATATCCAAGACCATTTATAGCCACTTGGTGGCTGGGCACGGGTAAACTCTGGGTTCGGTTAAAACCCAGCAGTTTGTGCAAAAGAGGGGCAGGCAAGAATTATTTGGACAGAGTTATTCTTCCTCTCATTTACAGGAAGAAAACAGCTTTCAATGGATGCTGGAGTGATCACAGCTCACTGAAAGGCATTGGAAGGGACAAACTTCCATAAAAACCTGCTTTAACTACACAAAAAATACCTTTCCACTTAACCACTCTCCCCCCGCCATCACTTTGAATGCCAGACTACATAGCACCTCTGCAGAACATCACTGTCCAACTCACAGCACCCATTAATAATTTGTAAAAGAGAAGGGATTCGTTTGAATGAAACCTGAATGAACAGCTAGTTCTCTGAAAGCGGATGTGTGAGGTTTTGGGGGGTTTTTTTGTTTTTTTTTTGTTTGTTTGTTTGTTTTGGCAAATAGACCTAAAATTTATTATAAGATTTCCAAACTGGAGAGCCGCAGGAACATTCATGAGAATTCCTGATGCGATTGCTTCTCCACATCATCAGAAGATCTCATTCATGTTGATAAATTAACACTTCCAAGGACCAATCCTCGCTTTCAAGAAGTATTTCCCTACATCGATAGTGGTCACCGTATTTTATTGCTGTAACTCTCACAGAACACAGAAACGGATACAGCACACAGCGCCTGAGCTTGCGTCTGCAGCCACCAGGAGGAACATCAGGGAATAAAAGGTTAAATATATTTGAGCTACTTCCTGCAGAAGCCTCGGTCCTAAAAAATAATAATAATCATCTAGCGACCTTAACTCAACCAAGGAGGGAGAGGAAAAGTGGAAGAAGCATAACTGATATAGCAACAAAATCACGTTTTATCAGATGAACAGAAAATAATCTGCCTCTGCCCCTAAGTGCTGCTGATGACAGTTGGTTTAGCCTTTCCAAAGAACAATGTGCTGCTGGAAACGAAGGCAGCTAGCAGCTTATGTTTTTACTGCAACTGCATTTTAGCTTAACGTTCCATGTTTACAATAAATAAGCGTTCAATAAAAATAAATTTATTCCACAATTACATATTACAGGCACAGCAGTAACAACTACAAGAGCAGGCACTAAATGCAAATGTTTTCGAAAGGGAAACATTAATGCAAGCATCCACTTTTAAAGCCATTCTGCCTGTTATTTTAAATTCAAGTTAATTTCTAGCTAAACAACTTTTTACTGCTCTTTTCAAAAGAGACCTTGGCATACCACGTGCCAGCTAGAATACAAAAACAAGCACTAGACTCCTTTAGTATTTGGGCTTGGATGTAGGAATGACTCAGGCTATTTACTAAAAATGTTAAAAAATAAAAAAATTTGTCTGCATTCATCACAAACGCGTTGCCAACGGCAATGCAACATTTTCAACAGCTACAAAATCTAAGGTCACAGATGCGTTAAGGGGGACTTTTGGCCAAGTTTGCAGAGCAACTCGCCGTTCGAGGGCTGGGAAGAACGGAGCTGCTTTCACACGATGCCGGGATGCAATCACAGCACTGTTATTTCAGACAACAACGAACCTGTTTCATAGAAAATTGTCAGCGATCAGTTTAACATGGCCTTCTTGCGTGTGAGCATGTAATACCTGAACGCGGAGGAAAGCAAACGCACAACAGCATGCAGCTTCGTATGCGATTGCAAGAGATGCTGCCTTTAGCAGCAAAATCAGCCAAAGAACTTTTTAACCCGGATCTTTTCAGTGATCCGGTTTAAACCACGGTCCAATAACCAGCAGTAGGAAAGGCAGCTAAAGCACAAGACGTGACCAGCAATTTCTTAAGTTGATTTTAACTCTGGAAGGGGCACGCTGTAAAGCCATACCTGCACAGGGGAGCTCATATTCTGCCCTGAATGCTAATCTACTTAAGGCTCTAACAAACTAGGGTGATACTTGTTGGGATAACTGCTTCAGTGGGAGAATGAAGTGTGCAGGTACCTTCATCTGATCCTGCAGAGCAAAAAGGTCAATCAACATCTGGCAAAAACCTGCAGTGCTAGGCACCAAAAGGCATTAAAAGATTTTAGATGACAAAACGCTTGGTTAGTAAGTCGTCTTTTTTTTTTTTTTTTTTTAAATTATATGCACACCTGCATTTTTATTACTTGACTAAAACCCACCTTCCCTTGAAGCACTGCAGAGTCGTACCAAACAGCCTTTGCTCGTCTCATCTCCCCGTCCTCTGTAAGCACCCGTGCACAAGCGAAAAAGAAAAGTGTCTCAAGACAGCCTACCAGTTATCAAGGAAGTAAAGTGTTTAACATGAAATATGCTTCTTCCCTTCTACGAATAAGGTAAGTGGGTAGATGTTGAAACCATTATACACACTTAAAGTGCTGTTATTCTGTTTCAGCTGTCACAACTACCTGCTTTTACAGGTTCAAAGAGCCCAAGAATCAAAAAGGGGACTTCAACCAAAAAAAAAAAAAAAACCTACAGGGGACATCGTTTTAAACAACGTCAAAGGAAATGCAACAATTTCAGCTGGCAAATCATGAACCAATGTGCTATTAAAATAGTTGGCAAAGAACAAAAAAGCACTGCAGACCACAATTTCACATCCATGAGTAGGTAAGCTACACATAGAAAGCGTTCCTGCCTTCCCTTCCCCGCTGCTCACCAGCTGCTCTGTACCCCAGAGCTGCCTCATCAACTGTGCCAACAAAACTGCTGTCAAAAGTCACACTGTAAACTGGGGAAAGAAACTGAAGTGACTTTAAAAAGAAATGACTTTTGCAAGACAGCTCATCAGCCCTTTTCTCTGTTCCCTGTGCCTCCTTATTTTGACAATGGAGTTCCAACTCTTCCAGCACTATACAGACTTGTGCAGAACTGACAGACAAAAATTATAAAAATATTTCTGCCTTGCTTCATTTTCTTTAGCTGAGTCCACTTCTTGTACAGTTAAGTGGGGCAGAAATGGAAAGGTTCCAGAAGCATCAAATATTCCAAGGTATAGATGTGCAAGTGCTACCTGAGATCATGCACTGACAGAGTTCTTTACTGTCCGGGTAATATATATATATTTTTTTTTCAGTCCTGCCATAACCTACCCATTTGAATGCCTAACTTTTTTAGGTGCGCGTTCTGCATTCCTGTTGGCACCCCTACAAAATGATCCTCTACTATAGCCTTTTCCATTTTTACTCAATAATTCCTTTCCATAAAAGCTAGCTAGGCATTGCTGTCAATGCCAGTCGATTATCTCCCTTTAGCCTCTACCTACATCGCAGGATATGGAAGAGAGATTGAGAAGTCAAAGCTTCCAGGGGGAGACTTCTGGAGACAGAGTTGACCTTGCTTTGTTTGTAAAAACTGAGCTCCTGGGTCATTCTTGAAAGCACACAACACAGGATAGATTAATGCTTTCCAAAGCCTTTTAAAATGCAATGTGTTAACTTAGTAATGCTAAATAAGCCCATTTTGTCTTTTAAGTTGCAGAGAAGCTATCCCTCCTAGGCTGTGCAGGTAAAAGTATGCAAATAAACTCATCTTTTAGAAGCGTTTGTATTTAAGTGTTGTCACAAGCAGAATTTTCTAAGAAGAAACAAAATCCTTCACTGTCTGTGAATGAACACTACATACTGATGTACGGCAGACTGCCTTCTCCAAATACAGGCGGTTCATCCTTAGGGGATCTGTTTTCACATTAAGCTAGAACGCAGACAAAGTTTATTTGAGATAACTCAGGTAAGAGCTTCAAAGTTACTCCTGAAATGAGGGAGACCATTTTTAATACAAGATTCAATTCTTATCTGTATTCCATTTATCTCTTTGTATTAAAACAAATTTATCTTCATTTATGTCTCAATTATCTCGTAGGGTTGTTAATTTGCTGGAAATGAAGCTATTGTGTAATTGCTCCTATTAACTGGGGGACTTAAATGCCAACTGTAATAAACAGTTACCTTCAGGATGGAACAAAGTCAAGGCTGCTAACATTAATTTTGGAATGGAAAAAAAATTGCTGTAACAGCCAAGTACACAACTACGAAGCTGGAAATACTGCTTGTATAGAAGGTGAGCAAAGTGGGATACTATATATCTAATCCCATGTACTTGGCTTACCCATATCAGGCTTCACTTTCTCTCATGTGTGCTGGTTAAAGCTTTCAAACTACATACCATTGCTTGATATGTCCATTTATGATGTTCTGTGAATAACAGGCTGATATATCACTGAACAACAAGTCTACTTTCGGCACATTACTTACTCTATCAAATAGGAAAGTTCCATGCCAAGATATAATCCAAGTCATAAAGAAGAAATACACCGTCCTAAGTCTTGCCCTAACAGAACTGCTGCATTTCTCTACACTGGGTATTTTTTTTTTCGGGCTGAATCTGCAAAGAAAAACTATTGCGACAAATTATCCTGGTCCCACAAGAAGCACAGCAGCATAAGGGTGAAGGCAGAAAGGGTTGTGCCCACCATACACAACAAGATCCCCTGCCGATGCAGCCACTCTTGAAGTACCACCTTGAACACACAAGTCACACAGGCCAAGTTATTCTTCATTAGTTTTGCTCGTTCTGCTAACAATATAATGGTATAACGCAACTTTGCTCATACATCTGCATTTCCAGTAGAACAATTACTATGCTACCAAAGTATTTAAGAGATGTGAGTGTTTTTACCAAACTAATACCAAATCAAATGATAGAGCAAGATGGCCAAAACTTTGGGTTTGCAAACAAATTCCATTTCACAGTAATCCAAATGGCTCGAGTAACTCGGCAGTCAAAGCCTCTGCCTCCTACAGACAGTTCCATACGCCACCTAAACCCATCCTTAACATCTCCGTCGTAACAAATCAGGACGCTGAGTAAATAGCTGAAAAAGTGGCAGAACTCACAGCAACACTCTTTAAAAATGCGAAGAATAGAAGAGATGTATGTGTTGAACAGAATGAGTACTACAGAGGAAAGCTGGTAATTATTACACCTTGCACACAGGCTGCTCAAAAGACCTTTAAGTTGCATCTTATTCCAACAAAGCTCAATGCTTTCACTCCACTAAAATGATTTTATAACTTCTCGGATGTAAACAGTTAGCAAGAATTAAGCTATCTCATAATACAGTTGAACAAGGACTGTTTGCACGACCAAGTGAATTTTACACTGCAAAACACTGCTTCGCAATCACCACAATTAACAATCAGTTTCACCTACAATGGGCTAATTTGATCGACATTTTTAAAAGCTTTTAACACACTTCCCTTCAAAATAAATTTAAGACTGCACCTTAACAGTGCCTTTGACTTTTAGTGATGCTTTTGTTACAATATAAATTTCAGCCTTGGGTCTCAGAATGAATGATTGCTCATTTTACCAGATACGGAAAGACAGCTATACATGAGGCTCAGAATTAAATATCTCAAATCAATGCCAATATAATTTTGTTCTACAGGGAGCAATATGATTAACACTGTGTATCACTTAGTCCACATGTTGATGCAAATCATCATCTCCTAAGATAAGGTAAGCAAACAGGCCAATAAATCCACTACAAGCTGGATAGCACATGGCATCTAAAATATAAACATGGGGAAAAAAACAAATAAACAAAAAAGCCCATGTTTTCTTCATAACTCAAACTGTGATGCAAGTAGAAAATATATGGCTTGGGGATTTCTCAGGCAAGCACTGTGTCAGAAATATTTCTAAGGTAAAGAGTTTTGCGCACAGATTTACTTAATCCGTAAACCACGAAGCTCTGCTGGTCTTCCCATTACAACGGTATCAAGTCATAAATCCTATTATTTCCTCCTTAGAGGCACCATCTTAAATTAAAAGGTTAAAAAAAAAGTTGAAATACAAGTGTAAGAAAAAATTCAAAAAACAGTATGTTCAAATACAACGATGTCAAACTGTCGTGTTTCATAACTCACCCATAAGTAAAGCAATTGGGTTTCTAATTACCTTTTCAAAACATAGAATTAAATACTGCACAACAAAACTACGCTTAAAAATTTTAACAACCTGGCAAGCAATTTTGTATTTACATTTTGAAGTGACTTAATGCAAAACTTATTTCCTGGGGCATACTATTAAATTACAGTTTAATAGACAACTTTACACTTTCTGAGGGATTAGGCATGTCCTATAAGCTCAATGCCACCACACAGGCAAGGACACAAACCGTGATGGAAACCTTTTGGTTTCATCAGCAAGAATGTGAGCTATGTCTATCACCCACAGCTATTAAAAATACAGCTATTTACATTCATGCAAATCATAAATCTAAATTAATTTGTGCCTCATTTCATAGAAGATTTTTGAAATCTTTCTTAATTAAAAAATTTGAATTGTGCACAAGACTTGCATTGTTACCAAAAAAAAACAGGCCTTTTGTTAGAATAGCCCATGACTTAAAACTGCAAAAACGTTTTAAAAGTAGTTTCCTAACAAATCAAAGTCTGTGAATCCAGGGATACAACAGTGCCTAGAGCTCAAAGAACTGCATGTCCACATAGCACGCCTGGTCCCAAAATATGGGCTGCGTACTAACCGAGCTGCAGTGTGAGCTCCAAGCAGCGTAGTTGGTGAACAGGAATGAGGTATCTTTGAACTCCAAAGTATTTCAATAGTCATATAACACTAGCCAGTTGGTCTCAACTGCTCTTGCCTACAAATCAAGGGCAGAATTCAGTATTACCTTCTCGAGCCTATTACCTGTCTAGAGCCAGTGATCACCGTAAGCATGGATGACAAAAGCCATCCTGCTCCATCTCAAGATGGTCCATAAACTTCAGATATAATCTGCTCTTCTCCTCTCTCTCCATCTTGGATTTGTAGGAAGTAGATAGTCTGCTAATCATATGAAGTTACAAGAAAAGAACAAATTGGACGGAAGAGAAGATAAAAATAAGAAGGCAGTTTAAGACCACACCGAACACGAGCTACCCGGTCCATCTTTCCGATGCTCTGGTAATGGTCACTTGGCCACGTGGAGGACTACTTAGTATTATTTAGCATTAAAATATGCAACCTTACTTTTGTCTGTTACAGCCAGGTATTACCTATTTAACCAATGAATACTGGTGATTTGGGATTTGTATTCTGTTGTGGTTTTGTATCAGTCTTCAAAACTGATTTTCTTCCAGTACCTACTTAAAATGATCAACATAGGTGGCCATGAAGTAGCACATCCAATACCTACTGCCATTAAGTAGTAGGCTCTCTTTTGTTTCCCAATTCCTCGTATAGGTGGAGCATCAGTAATGCATATACTTAATTGAAATCATCGTTCTGTGTGTTAAACTGAATTCTCATTTTTAGCCCCTTTCCCAACCACATAACACTTTCCCTGCAACTTTGTATGAGGTGAGCATACCTCATACGTTGTTTTGCCCCCAAATGCAACTTAAAACTAAAGAAACCATATAATTCAAGGAATACTTAAGTTCTGCAATGGTGGATTGAAATTCACGGTCAGCTATTTCTGTCTTGACCTGTCCTCCTGACGTATCTGGTTTACTTTCATATGGCAAGCTGAAGACTGCAAAACAGATGGTTCATGAGTAGAGGAGACATCTATGTTTGGATTGGAAGTGTCTGGGCATATCAGAAGGGCAGCAGAACAAACCCTAACAGCTCTCTTGGGATCTGTCAAAAATTTTACATTCCCATAGCTTTCCAACGTTCTAAAACGATCAAAGTGCCCGCAATACAGCACTATGTCCCCAAGTCACTTTATTTCCTCAGAAATTTGAGCAAAGACTACTACCTTCACCTTAAGTATGGACATTCTTCAAAATGTGAATATTTTTCCTCAAGAAACCAGATATAGTCTCTCATACAGATGATCAATAACTTCATGACCATCTTAATCATCATCAATTCATGTTGCACCTTCGGATAAAATGAGCTTGATTGCTTTTGAACACTACATATACACATCATTCATTTGTTCAGTAGCAGAATTTTTCAAAAAGAATTTGAGGTATACTTAAGACAGTCAAACTCCACTACGACAGTACGGATCCAGCTGCGCCCAAAGGAAATAATCTTCTGTATTAAATTGCATTACAACATAAGAACGTATAGAGCGTGCCAAACGTGCAAAAGCAAAGCAACAAAAAGGCAAATGCAGCTAAAGCAGCATTCAGAAGATGCATAAGCATTTCACCTGACCTGAAGCACAATTTATACACGATTCACCTTCTGGATAAAGAAACGCAGCAACATTCTTGCATTTTAAAGAAAAAAATTTTCTCAAAAGAAATCATTAAAGACCTTTAAGATCAAAAGAAATCATTTAAAGACCTAAATAAGGTTGAATAAAACTCCTTGGCTTGACAAGCTGGTTTGTCCCTTGAGACAACAAAATCCACCTCTGAGATACGCTTTCCTATTAGGAGAATATAACCTTTTGCCTTAAATCTGCTACTTTAATAGTTAAACTTATTGTTAATCAGATTGCTGCTAAACTCCTCAGTGAAATAAATCCCTTTCCAAAATGCTCTCCGCAAATCCAAAAGCAGAGAAGTAGTCCTCTATGCTAATGGCTAGATGCTGTATACGTTTTTGTGGCCTTTACGTGCATTTAGCTGTCATAAAAACCAGTAACCCGCCAGAGTAGAAGCATCATATAGCATTTAACATAAATCTCTCAAAACATATAAGCCTCCCTTTGCACTTTAATCATTGGCTAACAGTTACAATAAGATTGTATTAAAAATTTAAACTGCTCTACTTAATGCAATTTACCTTCAAAGGTCCATTTCCAGAGAATGAATTCGAATGATATAAACGTCGAACACTTGATCAGATTTATTGCACTGAAGAATATTTCTCTTGATACAGATCTGACGAGTGAAGGCTAATAGCTTTAGTTTTATTACTTTTTAAGCACTTAATGGGGAAATTTAGACATTTTCACAAGACTAAGCTTCAGCAAGAATGGTACATTCACAAAACGACAGCACAGAAGAAAGCTCTGCAATCTCTTTAGAGATGACCAGTCCCACAGTGTTATTAATGGAGAGATTAACATATTTATCCAGATAATTCTTCGCACAACACTTGGGCCCGTGTGCCTATGTTGACATGGAGAAAGGAAATAGAAAAAATAAGTAAGGGTCTACTGTGACCGACTGCAGCCAAGTTTGCCTACTGGATTGGGGCCAAAATGCACAATCCTCCTAGAAGATTTTTTTTGTTTGTTCATTTGGGAAAAAAAAGAGGGAGTTAAGATTTTAAAATAAGGACCAATGTGATACTACTACATGTACAAATTAATATGTTCCTAAAGGTGATTAGTGCCTACACAGTAGTTAACTGAGCATTGGCAAATCATACAAATTTGCAACCTCCCACCTTTCCATTCCAGTCCATGTTTTCCATAAACGAGAAAAATACTGTCCAAATACTACAAAGCAAATAGTTTTGCCTATCTATAAAGTTTAAAAAAAAAAAAACACACCCAAAACCCTGAAAGACAGCTGGGAGTCCTCAGATTTCAATTAATGTCTAGGTACTTATCCAATCAATCATCAAGCACTATAAATTTCCTATATTTCTCATTAGTTACACTATTGCGCGGCTTAAATATAAACATATCTTTGCGTGAGACTGCAAATTATGGTGCATAAGACACAAGCGACTGTATCAGTCATCAGCAGAGGCATAAATGATGAGAGCAAGTCAATTGTATATATGCTAAACTAGAGCTGATTTACACCTCACAATTTTTTTTTTGTACCAAAGCATCACCACCAGCAGCAACACACTCCATCTCCTGGAGTTTGCATGCATGACTTGGAAGCCGTAATGACCTGTCTCTGCTAATATTAACAAGTTTTATGCACAAAATGTGATTTTCTGCCAGAAAAAAAAAATTTATTCGGCAACTGCCAATTACGTTCCTTCGTTAAGCGCAGCCAGACAGGCATTTGTTTTTTGAAGCTCTAAGTTCAAAGCCGTTTGTGTGACTTGGCAAACTACCTTCAGCCTTTCGAAGTGACGTGCGGTGCAGTAAGGTGGTCCAGCAGTGCTCCAGGAGAGCAGCACCTCAGGCCCCTAGAAGTTGGGGATTCTATTATACTGGAACCTGTATTTGCACATGAACAAAAAAGTCACGCTGATTTTTCAATGTGATTCCAGCTTTACAGCAACTCTTTGGTTCTATCCCTTGCCCAGGGCAAACTTAATAAAAGCTCCTCCCGATGATTACCAGGTACTCTTAGTCGAAAGGAGATACCAGTGCCACAGAGACTGGCTGACAGAAGAGCACTGCTTAACTCTTCTCCAAGGAAAGTCATATAGTCACTCGTGTTCAAATCCCAAACCTGAAATAACATATTTCGAACATATTTCGTCTCGTTGACGTGACGTTCGCCGGACTACGAGCAGGGAACAGCGCACGGGAACCTTAATACTGAGCAAGTCGGTAGCAACCAAGAAAACGCGGCATGCTTATTTTCACACACAGGCTCTCAAAATGCTGTTTTAACTTCAGGGAGCAATCAGGTGACACCAATCAAGTTGGTTGGTATTTGTCCTCAAGAAGCATCCCAAAATACCTCCGACTTGGTGGCCACCAGTCTGAATGAGCAGCAGCAGAGGAAATAAAGTTGTTAAGTAATTCGCCTTTTTAAGACTGGTCAACCCATGGGCCACCTGAACAAAAAACTGAAATGAAGAGTAGCTTGCAGATCAAATCTGCTGCACAGTTAACGCTGGTACAAGATACGTTGCGAGTTTGCAACGGGAAAGAGCCACGGGTTGCACCTCCAGTAAGCATAAGCTTCCCGCTGCAACACCAGCGGCTTATCACTGCAAGCTACAGCACAACTGCTAATTTCAAAGTTAAATTACCTTAACAAAGTTAGAGAATTCCCTCCAATTATGGAAAATGGGAAAAACGAAACGCATCTCCCTGCCCAGCGATGCAATAGCAGTTGCTGGCTCTTTCTGAGCATAGGAAGGAATTGGGGAAAACTAATTCCCACAGTCATTCTGCCTTACTACACACACCACCCCTCTACATTTGTGCAGGCTTTTAAACTCTGAATACACATGTGCTAATCCCAGAGAAGCAAGCGGCTCCAATAGGATTTGCATATGCATACGGCTTAGTTGCAAAGGAGCGATTTGCAATGCATTTCAGAAGCCGCTTTTGAAGAACAATTTTTCTAATAATAAACTTTGATGTTTTAAACGTGTTTTTTTTAACGCAACAGAAAACATTACAAAAGGATTAGGTTTATTATGCACATTTTAAATGTTTGATAGCTCAGACATAAAAGGAGCCCTTTACTATAAGAGGAAAAGTGCGCTAGTCTCTTTAATAAATGCTACTGAACACACTGCAAATACCCACAAGCAGGCAAAAGTTCTAGAAACCAGAATCATATTAAGGTAAATACTAGTGTTTTGAGAGAGCTTTTTGTTTATTTTACATCTGAGATGAAAGCTTCAGAGTGCAGTATGCTAGAAAAAAAAATACACAGGAGCAACAATTGCTCTTTGAAATCTCAGCAGAGAGTATACATAAAACACCAAGGCATGATGCACCTTCAGCAGCGAGTGCACCATGGCCTCTTCCCAAGTTGAAGTCCAACTTTCTCATAAAACTCCTCAGACTTACTACTTTGTTCTGGAAGCCTTGACTTCCTACGCTGAGCCCAGGTTTTATTCCCGGTTTTCTTAATAGCGCCCTGGTGATGCCCAGAGCAGCCTGGCTTTACTCTTGCAAACAATCCGTTTTATAGGGAGAAGGGGAAGAGGATTTTTCCTTACATCTGTCCGGAGACAAAATACTCGGCAGGTTGCTCTTATTCTTCGATTCATCACTACTAAGCCAGTAAAATCATTCTGTGCTAACAAATTTAAAGTTAAATCCACAAAAGGCAATTAAAACCAATGATCAAGGGAAGACGTATTAGGGATAATTAAAGAGATAAAGCTTTAGTCGTTTCACACTGCCCTCTATTTCAGAGCTTGTTGGACAAGCCGTGTAACGAATACGGGTTACCGGTCAACAGATGCGGTGCTAAGACATTTTCTTAAGAATCGCTAAGGAAAAATCTAATCAAAACGCAGGTTAAGTGATGATAGCCCAACATAGAGCGTGGCAGCATATAGCAAGAACAGCAACAAAGAACTGTGCATGGGATAGTCTGTCTCCCCAAAATACAACAAACAAGCCTCAGTTTCAATAGGCCTCTGCGAAACGAGAGAGACGTAAGTAAGAAAAAGGTACTCACTGTGATTAAAAACAAGAAAAAAAAACTTCCACTTTAAGGAGCCTAGGCTCTGGTGAAGCCCTTTTTGGCCCTTCCCTAACCTCCTGGTCAGCTCAACCACCCTCTGTTACAGCATCATTAGCCCCGCTTTTGCAGTCCCTAAAGAATCTTGCTAATAGCTATTACAAAAAGATACATGTTTTTTCTTAATCCTAGCATTTGGATAGGTCCCCTGCAATCGAGTGCCTCAAAGCAGCAGTGCTGTTACCCAGTCACTCAGGAAGCAAAGGTATGCAATCAGTTTGCTGTGCTGGTCACTTTGCTCGGAAAACATTGCAGAAACTATCATTGCTCTTTTCAACTTCTGCCGCCACTTCTACCAGGCGTGCGGCATTAGGAAATTTAACGGGGGAAGGTTTTTCATAATCTAACCTCTGCCAACCTGACAGGACATCTCTCTTATTTCCATTCTGTATTTTCTTCTCCTCTATTGAGGATGAAGCTCTGGAAGGTGCAAGATTTTCCCAAGGTGCTAACCCAACAGCAACCCAAACATGTAACGTGGACTGTAAAATGACAAGACAAAAATAGGTTAGAAACAGGTAACCATAAAAAATGTAAAGCGTATGTCAGTATTATATCCGTAACAGCCATTTAGCCAGAGAAGCTTATACTAGATATCCCTACAAAACAGAAAACAACCTGCATCCTTGGAAAAAGAACAGTCACGTTCTCTCAGAACAGTGCACAGTTGTACATTCGCAACCAGAACTAAAATTTAATTGATGGCTGGGCTATAGATACCACTGACACACGGATGCTCAATAGTATTTTTTAAACCTTCAACAAAGGACGAATTAATATGGTGCGAAAATGACAAAAAAAATCACAGTTTATTCATGGCACTGAACGCATAAGCAAACAAGGCAGAAAATATCCAGAAACAAAACCTCAAAGTTTGCAATATTAGCTGTAGAAAAGGTAGAGCCTAAATCAGGAACGATCAGACTCCCTCTTCCGTCATTTGCTCTCACTTCAGTTTTTGGTGTTAATGGAAAAATAACTTATTTGTTTGCAAGAGGCTGCACAAATGCACTTATCCCATTTCATATCTCCAAGGCAATTTACATGATCGTATAAAACACACTGCTTATGCCTCTCGGCCTCAGGTCTATCTCCACTAAAAAGCAATTGACCACCAAACAACCATTATTCCTCCTGCCCCAGGATTTCTTTTCAAGTTTGCATCAAGGGCTGTAAACCTACTGGACCAAGCCTAAACCTTCAGTAAGGGAAAGCATCTTCTTTCATGTTTTGATGCAATTTATCCACATTCTCCTTTCCATTTAGCATGAAAAAAAAAAAATATCAGGTGCTGAAATTAGTCCTTCATTTATTCTACTTTTCAGAAAACTCATCTACTCCATAACATCAGCTGTTTTCAACACACAACCATGCAAATAATACTCTTACCATACCTAAAATCCTAAAGCCGCCTGGAACTATTAGCGATGCAGCATCCAGGTCCGCTATGTAAATCAGAGTAGTTACTAAAAGATAAGCCCTGGACTACACCTCCTGTTCCCACCACTTAATGCCCAGAATCGAGAAGACAAACACACACAGTTACGTTGTCAGAAGATCTCTCTCTGCTTTCCTCTGGCTCGCTTTTGAATCCACGGGCTGACTTCAGCAAAACCCGATGGAGCAGTAGAGTCTCAAAGATCCTGAAGTTTCTGCAGTTTTCATGAAGACAAGCAGCCAGGCAGAGGACTCGTGAAGAGTCCCGACAAGCAGGACAGCTGCAATACGAAATAACTGCCAAGCCTGAGGCAAACCACATACAGAAGAGACCTTGCAGGTCCCCAAGCACAAAAGAAAAAGGCTCCAACCACAGTGTACAAGAATGTGTGAACTCAAGTCAATCAATCAGGAGATACAAATCCACGGGAAAGGAGCTTTCAGTAGCTGCTACAAGGCTCATACAGTTATTTGTCATTTTTCTAGACTAATCCTGCTGATGCTAACTACTTCCCAGGAGGAAAACTTCTTCATATTTTTGCTATTTCCTCCAGGAAGTGCCCAATTCCTGTAGCAGATTTTTGAAATGAGCTTTGTGACACTGGATAATCTTCTTCTACAAACTGAGGACCCTTCTAATCTAAATCTGATTTATGACACCACCATACCAGAATTCTTAGAGAACCTCCCATTTCAGGGCATGGGACAGAGATCATATTAAAATCAGTAAGTCCCAAGAGAAGCTTTGTACAGACAAAAACAGCCACTATAAAAAAACTGATGAAGTAAAATTCTTATTTCAGAGTTGCACAAACCAATTCTTCTCATTTATTACTGGTGCATAAAAATTGCGGGCAGTCTGAAGGAAGGATAAAGTTTAATACTAAGGTAACGTCAAGTTCGAAATAACACATACATGCATGAAAATTCCCAAAACACAAGCTGCAGTAGATTTATTTATACCATTTTTTCCACTGACTTTCTTCACTAAATCCCTTTAATCTTCTGATTCAGCCACACAAAGCTAAGAAATTTCTGTAAAGATAGTTAATAAAATATCTTAATACCTATTTAAACTTCTCTCTATCTTCCATGGCAATATGCAATAGGAAAAGTAAGAATACCACACTGTGCATTCAAAAGTAAAGAATTATTGGTTCTATGCTCATTTATCAGAAGTCCCCGGAAAGGCAAATGGTGAACCAGAAGAGCCAAGGACCTACCCCTGAGGGTGCACTTGAGGAAATGATGAACCTTGGAAAAGATGATTTTGTCAGCTGAACCCTAAAGTTCCACTTTCATGAAAGCTAAAGAGAGAAACTGGGGAGGGAGGGGGAATTGTTGCTTTTTTAAAATCAGGAAGCCTACAAGCCATGCTAAAGAATATGGCTGCCCCACAGGAGATGAAGGAAAATTAAAGCTTGGACACCTCATCAACACCTTAAATTTCACTGTCGTTCAAACAAAAAAAGAAGTTGTTTTTCTTCAAACTTGGTGTGTTGTCCATGCTTGGAGATAAAACCCATAGCACATATATCCTTAAAAAAATAACCGTCATCCAGGCTCTGACCTTCTGCGGGTTGTCCGACCTCATCCCCCCCCCCCACCCCCAATTCTTTTTCCATTGATTCCAAAGGTGAAAACATTGAAAATTTCACAGCATTAAAAAACTGTATATTTAAGAGGAGCGCAAGTTGAAAGCACATTCCTAAGTTAAGACATGGCTTGAATTTGATATCAAAATAACTAATGCAAGATGTTGTAGCGATCATATTCCTTTTCATATTTAATTCAGTAAGAAGCTCCGAAATTTCTTCGGATAACCTCAGCTCGCCTGACGATTCAGAGCACTAAGTCGCTGCTCCCACAGAACATGGAGCATGCTGTTATGCTATTAACAAGTCCCTCCGGCCAATTTATGAGCAGCGTTAACGGATTACAAAGCTAATTGCACCAAGCAGTCAGCCTGGAAGACATTGGCTGCAACAGGGGCCTCCAAGCACCGAGCTTTCAGAACAAGGGAAGGGGTTGGGGGTGAAAAAACATCAGGTCTCCGGCAAAGATAAAGACTGGCAGCATATTTTATTTTATTCATTCAATCGAAACCCAAACAGCAGCGCTTGCCAGCAGAAGGGGGCTGCGGGACTCGGTGGATATCCCTGGTCCTTGCAAGAGCAGAAAGGCATTAGCTGCTCCTCCGCTGCTGCCCGCCCCCCAACTCGGTGCTTCCCGAGGAGCTGCAACTTCTCCCCCCGCTTTCCGCTTCTGTGTACTGCTGATCCAGTAACTTCACATACTTTATGGAGTGTATCTTATTGCAGGTCTAAATGGTCTCTTAAAGCAGTGTATTAGTTTTATGTCTGTATCCTCAAAAGGAAAGCGGGGGGGATGGCGGAGAAAATGGTAGAAAAGCCAGTCTTGGCTACTGCTATATTGCCCCCTAGTGACCTCTCCTTCAAATACAAGGGACGTAA
This sequence comes from Struthio camelus, assembly GCF_040807025.1. NCBI lineage: Eukaryota > Metazoa > Chordata > Aves > Struthioniformes > Struthionidae > Struthio > Struthio camelus. Next base: position 3,676,574 of record NC_090947.1, on the reverse strand, counting down.
ATCCCTCACCAGAAGCGACTGGACACAAAAGCAAGCCTCCCGATGGCAAAGCGTTTGCTATCGGAAGCAAATAGATGCAGCGCTTCAGCATACCAGGATGGCTAAAGGAAAACGAGGACAAAAATCTAATGCCAAGGGGTAACATTTTTCAAGAGCGCCACCTGTAAATACACAAATAAAACTTATTTTTACAGTGTGCCAATTCTACAGCTTGCCTTTAAGCGCACGCCAGGGCATAAGTGGCTTATTAAATACACTGTACCATTCACATAGCAGCAGCCGTAAAGCTTTTTGTAATGATATAAAGCCATTTTCTGCTTTGGGACAGGTGCCGGCTTGCCCACTGAATAAGCTTTTTTCCATAAATAGTAGGTGAGGAGCCTTCAGGTTAAACTACAACCTTAAAGACTGTTTAACAAAGAAGCAACAGGCAGTCAAGCGGGGAAGCTGCAAACACTGAGCACATCCACTCTCACAAATGTTTAACCTAGCGCCAGACATGAATCTCAAATACCGCACACAAACCAACAGCAGCTCTGTTTCGCCATGTTTTATTTACATAGCAACATTAAAGTGTTAATTTTACGTTCACTTAGATGCCAATGGGTTCCTAAAATGAGCAAGGTCTTAGGTTTTGCTGCTCCAGGCTAAACAGCAGGATTAACGACAAAAATATTGTCCCTTTTGTTACTCCTTTTTAAGGAAACAAGGAAAATAGCTGGACCAAACCAAGCCAAAAAGATTTGTTTCCTGGTATTGTTGTAGCACCGAGGGGGAAAAAAAAGAAATCAAAATTTTAAACAGGCTGATACAGTCCATCTTTGACTAGTCTAACTAATGAGTAATCAGAGCCGCATGTCACTTCAGACACTGCGCCATAGCCCCAGGCGCTCTCCCGAAAGGTCACAGCTGTATGTTACTGAAATCAAAGTAATTACAGAAGCCAGAGGACCTGCTCTCCAGCTCTGCATAGCACTTTGGGTCCACGTTGTGCCAGCCTTCGACTTCCAAACTGGAGATGCCTTAGGGCCATATCTAGCGTAAGAGTGAATATCGCCTCTTCCCAAAAATCTGTCAGCATAACAGGACTACGACTTTATTTTCTTCCTATTAGACTGATTAACATTTCTTAATGAAAATACCTCTATAAAAACTGACTTGATAATCCTGATAGCAAGTGACAGCTTTTCCCCTGCAATCTAGATATACAAGAATTAATTTGTCATCTTCCATGCTTTAATAGAGAAATTGAACTTCAAGGTTCCTCTTTTAAACACAGTTGGTCAACGTAACGTTGAGTAGGACTTGGAAATAAAATCGATTTCTGAGACATGCTTAGGCACAAAAGAGACACTCCCTTATAAAATACTAGCTTATTTTGCAGTATAATATGCAGAAAAAATTGCAAGAGCACAGCACTGGAGCCCAAGGTCCAAACGGTGATGCTGCAACGGCTTACTCTAGGCGCAGCGGTCTAGATCTGGCACAACAAACCTGAAACTCCTGCTTCAAAAAGGAAAGCTTCCTGCTTTCAATTTACAGATTTATTGCCATTTTGCGAGTTTTTAAATAAAAGTTCTTGTGTCACACCATGCTCACACACAACGTAACATGACAAGCTATGCTATTTGGAGATAGTCTTCTCCTTTGTTTAGGACATGGGTCAAAGTATTAAAAATCCCCAACCCAAAGCAGTTCATGCTTCATTTGTAAGACATGAAAGCTGTAGTGCTATCCACGGTATCTGGGACAGGTAAGTCGCATCCAAAGACTTTCATCAAACGGTAACAGGATCAGCTCTGATTTGTCTTAAGATACCTTAACAGTGAGGCTCTAAGCTTTGAAATTGAAGAAAACATTCGCTCCCCCACTCCCCCCCAGCCCCGCAAGGTTCACTAGTAACATACATATATACAAGAGTCAAAGCCAAAGCGTTCCATGTATTGCTACTACCTATGTAAGCCTGTCAGGCTTAGGAAAGCCCTCTGCCAAAATTAAGGCCCTGGAAAGTCACAGCACTATGACAACTATAAGCTGGGTTGGCAACATTTTGCTTTCCACAAGCACTACTACAGTAGTGAGCCGCAGTAACACGGGTATGTCCACGCTGACACTTTATGTAGAAAGATGCAACTATATTCCCCTTCTATCACTAAGAAGCATCCTCCCAAAATTAACTGCTAACTACAATAGCAGATTCAATACTCAGCTGAAATGGTAGAGTCAAAACCTTGCATTTCATACCCAGTGATGCAAGCTACACTGACGATAGGAGTTTCCTTTCTCAATGTTTGAGCGTTTGCTTTTACGCTGCAACCTAAGAGTTGCATAGCGCATAGTTAAGTGGGTCAGAGAAAAATCTGACCATAAAATCGGAAAAGGCATGCAATTATGAATACATTATGAACAAAAATAAAAGCAATTCTTATGCATTAATGGTACATCAAGCTAATTCAAGAGGGCTAAAATCATGAGAAAGGCATCCTGGGGCAGTACACAGTCATTACAATACTGTGCTGACAAGAAATATTAAAATAATCATTTCCAATGCCATTGATAAAAATCTATTTTGATAAGCGGGGGGGGGGGGGGGGGTAACCCCCTAATTCCTAATGAGGAAATCTGAAACAAAATCACATATTAGTATGACCTATTTTATTTTTAAAACTTTCTCGATTGCTCTCTCCAACAATCACCAGTTCCAGCTATCAAAAGCTAAAAATGAATCCTATCCTCCGTAGCTGAGCTCAGAACCTGGAATTTCTTTCAGAGTGAAACTCAGGGTCTGCTCCTGCCGCTCTGAGTTCGCACAGGAGACAAGCGGACAATGCCGAAGGTTAAAGTCACCCCCTCCTAAAACGTTCAAAATCCTGCTTCACTTTTAGAAGAAACAACTCACCAGCACATCACAGGATGTCTGAATGCTTACTGTGCTTAAGAAATCAAGAGGGCTATCAAGACTAAGAACTGTCCTGACCACTGCTGTTTACAAATCATGGTTTTAGGCTTCAAAAAACGATAAAGAACAATTACCTAGAAACTCATCATAGTTCATTAACTGTGCATGAGTTTTTATAAAAAATGTCTCTAGACAAAAAGGAAATATTATAAAAGCGTCCATGTTACAAAGTGTGAACATACTCTGTTACAACCAAGAGTGAACTCATCATCAACTCTAATGAAGCATTGTAAGCAATGCATTTGCATGCCATTAAATAATTAAGTATCATTTTTATAACATTAATCATTCAATTAAATTATTGCTAACCTTAATTGCAGCGAAAAGAGCAAATAAGGTATTATAGATAAAAGTCATGACAGATAGTCACTAACAGAGCTCCATGAGCGCTTGCAGGGGAAAGAAAGAAAGCTAAATTTCCACTGTACATCCAGACTAGGAGATTAAGACACCCTTCATTGAAATCTCCCCTTTCATCATCAGAAAGGTAGTCCCATATCATATTAAGACTGAAAGCTAGCTTCTTATTCTGTGTTTTCAAAAGAAAAACCAACAATAAGCTTGTTAGACAGAATCTTTTCTGTAAAAACTACTACTTGGTTGGTTAAAGAAAAGTCTACTATAACCAGGATTGATAAGCAGACAGAGTTAGGACAGCCTAAGTTTACAGACGGTTACAGATTTAGCATAACTTGACAATTTAAACTTTCTGAAAAAGGAAAGATATCGTGGGGGGAGAGGGAGTAACCAGACAACAAACTATATATACGTACACATATACGTCTGTGAGCATGTGTACACATACATATATACACACACACACACGTGTACGCATACAAATACATAAAAATCATTGTTGAGGCAAACCATTGCATAGCATTTGACTTGATTAAAATAGGACCTGTTGCTTGCAAAATGACCAAAACACGACCGAAACAAAGCCAACCATCTCCCCATTGCATCCACTACAATATCCACACGTTTTCAAAAAAAAAAACACTAGAGCAATCAACATCGCTCTAAAAATCTAAGAGGAGTGAACGGTTCTTCAAAGCGACAAGCCAGCAAGAATAGGGGTGCTTGGACAGCAGACTGAAATGCTCTAACAGAAATAGCAAAGCAAGCGCTTGGGAATATTTATATACCGGCCTTAACCTATCCTCTAACATAAAGTGATTAAATCCTATACCTAAAGCCAAGAACAGATATCCATCCAGCTGCAAGCAGACTCTACAAAGAATTTCAAAACCCACAAAATGGTCTTAATGGGTACAGCGGCTCCAGGTCTTACATGCAGCTACATTTCCGGGAAACTATGTGCCGGCATTGTCGGCCAAAGTTTTTAAACGGTATGTTTTCTTCCCTCTGTTACAAACAATTAAAAAAAAAAAACACACACGCTCTTATCCATTCACTTGCTAATGAACATTTTATATGCAATGATTGGTCTGTACCTCCATATCAAGCTTATGAAAAACACAGTTATTTTATGAAGGCTGCTAGCGCTGACTCATGGTCTCGCCAAAATAACATAACGGGTAAGAAATGGTTAAGGGCATCTCTTAACCTATCCTCCTCCCCTCACTGTTTTTTTTTTTTTTTGGACAATATTTACATCAAAAAGTGGCCTTTAAAGTCAGATTAGGCTTCTGTCAACATGAGATAATGGCTCTGGAAAAGTACCTAAAGGCAGAGAGAAGTTATTAACCCATACCGAAAGATAGGGGAAGGCTGAGCAGGCAGTCACTCAGGATCCGCATCAGAAAACCAAGCATTCAACCTGTTCTTTGGCAAAAATGAGAAAAAGTAAAGTGATTCTCATTAGTCAAAAGGTTTGCAAAGCCTTTGTGGCCATTAAAACAACTGGGTCGCAGTTGGTCTCCCAGCTGCCAGGCTTCTCGCCAGCCTCAGAGCCAGGGCACAGCTGTGGCCGGTGCCAAGGGACAAGTGGCAGCACACATCTCCCCATAGGTCAGTCTGCTGAGGGGCATTAAAAGGTGGTATTTTGCATTCCAGCAAGTGGCCTTTTTCTAAAGGAAAGCTGGCTTAAATAATTTGCTTCGAAAGTCTGCTTTGCTACCCCTCCCCTTTCAAAGGGGTGCAGTTTTATTAAGCTACACAATCCCTCTGATGGAGCCACTAAAAATTGGTAAAACTACATTCAAACTCAACTGCTCGAGTTGCCCAGACCAAAGCCCTTTAACCAGTTATTCACCATCAGCAACTTGTACTATTCATTCATATCCCCTCACTTAACAGGGCTAGGAAGGCACCTTGCTTCCTACCAAAGTAAACGGCAAAAACTATTAGGAATTGGATTTGCTCCCAGATATGCCTGGCAATAGTAAAACATTTATACAGTAGCGTTCCTAATCCTATTAGCTAGTAAATAATAAGTAGGTGGTTGACTGCCATATAGGCAAAACACAACCTCGCTACTACTAAAATGCTTGATGGTTGTCAGCTCCTTCTACTTACTACTGCCATTGAGTAGAGACACAAAAAAGCTCTGGAGTTTTTCCACAGTTCCTTTTTTACAGCTCCTCTCTCTCAAAAGCTCCTTAAGAGAGGATAAAAAGGGTGGACTGTGCAAAGATCCACAATCGCTAACACTTGGAATACTTACTGATTACCAGTTATAGCTACATTTTTCAATATTAAACATGCTGACAACAAATCCTGGACAGTTCATTGAAACTTATATTCAGCACAGAAAATTTAGCAAGTGAAAACTCTGATTCTCACGTGCAACTAGCTCAAGAGAAAGCAATGAGCAAATTATAAGATAGGGTGTTAAAACAGTTTTATCTGAAATGGATGGGAAGCAACACTCATATTTGGATTTAAATCTAATGCAGCACAGTTTACCTCAGCGTTTCCCATTTAAAAGTTAGAAGAGTTTGTCTTTTTTTTTTTTTAAAGCAGTCTTTCATACACATCTCAGACACATATTGATATAATACTATCTTGTGCAATCTCAAACAGCACATCTTGGGAAAGAAAAGCTGGCAATGAGAAGACAAACCTAAAGAGTTTTGAGGAACAGTTCAATATAATTAAGGTTTTTACACGCAGAACAATTGCTGCTGAAAAGAGTTGGCAGGCTCAGATACCGCACAGGGCTGCTGATTTCCACTAGAGGGTGCACAAAGACCAGCTTCACACAGCAAAGCCGGGGCAAAGGTAGCATCTCCAGCTCTTCCAAGATGGAACTGTCCAAAAAGAAGTTTTGCCGTCCTTTTTAAGGCAGTATGCAGTGAACACCAAAATTTCCCACAAGGTAAACCACAGCACCGCTGATAATCATGTTTTAAATCACTTCTAAGCAGCCACTTTCTTCTTAATGCCTCAACAACACTGTACACTTCTGATGCTACGTGGATGCCACAAGTTACTTCTCTTGATTCTGCTCGTATCAATTTTCTCCATCTATTTATTCTCAGTCTCTCGACTTCTCCATGACTATGAAGCAAGATTTGAAGTAAGACCAAAAATGTTTTTAAACCAAAACAAACAAAAAGGAGCTTAAGAAGCTTAAGACTACACATACTGGTAGAGAGCGCAATATTGTGCAAGTGCCATGTTCAAAATAACAAGGGCTTTAACTCACTTAAGAGATGGTAACAGATTAAAACCCTAAAAAAAAATACATACATACATATATATATACATATATATACACACACACTTTAAACTAAACATTAATGAATCCTAATAAAAGAAGTAACTACCTGACCAATCAGACTGATACTGGTTGTTATTTAAAATAAAACACCACCAGCTACAGTACTTTGTGACGTGCAGGATGAAAAAAAGTAGTCTTTACCATCTTGGAAGACTCTCTCCACGTTGAGTCCGTAAGTAGCACAGGTTTCATAGTAAGTGCATCTCTTGAGATCATTGGATAACTTCCTCGCCCTGGCATCATCTATGACACGTGGATTGCTAGAACTTATAGCATCTAGAGCAAAAGGAGAAGAAAAAGAAGAAAAATACATAGTTTAAAAACAACATCTTAGAATTACAAATACCCAAACAGTGAATTTAAGTACAACCTATGAGATTTTTAGAATTTTTAGAAAAATAACAGAGGAAATGGTGAGCACCACTCCAATTTTACACTTGGTTATAAAATCACCTGTAGGCTGACTGATTCTTAAAAAAAAAAAAAAAAAAGTTTTTAGGTTACCTTAAAATATATTTAGGTCACCAGCTGCAAAACATACATAATGATACGAAAGAACATAAACCTTGAAATAAAACTGCTTCACAGGTTTTCGGTTCATTTTCTCTGCATTTGACCTAGCCACGAGCACCAACTACCTCATAGCTAGGCAGAGCTGGAAGCCAAGAACTAAGCTTTCCTAAGCCTCAATAGACTGATGTACAGTGTGTCTGCTGTGTGTAAGTGCATGCTACGCAGTTTAACCAGGCACAAGCGAACCCAAGTATCGAACGAAATCGACGTTGCTCATATAGGCACAATTCACAAGTTGTGCTGCTGACCTGACTTCCAAGTCACAACCAAGACTGAATCCAGGAAACTCGCTGCAAACATCTTCTAACAGCTCTCAAATCTTGGTATGAGGGCATTGATCAAACACTGGGCATGCATACTACAAAGACAATTAAAAAAAAAAAACACACACACACATTTTCTAAACAAAACAGTACTTCATACTTCTCGGCAAGTGCTACTTTTCAGGCATCCCTTTATCTACAATTTCTAGAGTTTATCTGCAAGAGCTGAAAAAATAAACCTGTTCGTTTCTCAGCTCCAAGGAAAAACACCAAGACTCTTGCTTTACCACTTGCACATGTTTCTCTTTCACCCCATACACAGAGATCAAGTTTGACAGAAAACCTGTTCAGCAGAAAAATCGAATCGCCGCAGCTACCTCTCTCAGTGACTGAGCGCAGCTCATGTTACCCACCTCTTCCCACCGTTACCCTGCTCAGCGCTCTCCGGTCAAAGAAACGCTAAGACATATAAGAGACGAGCTTCCTTCCTACTACCCTCCGCCAGCGAACAACTGCACACAGGTTATACTGACTGCCCCGTTATAAAGCAGTAATGCTACAAACAAATCTTGAGCAGTAATCTTCTTTTTGCCCCAGTATTCTGGTAATCAATGAGCACTGGCAGAAAAGCTTTGGGAGGAGACAGCAGGACAAGCCATGCTGCAACGCTCACCAGCTCCGACCTAGCCCCCGCGACGGGCCAAGATCGCTGGCATTTCAAATGGCTTGGAAACAGTTCCTAACAGTCTTTTCATTTCCCCGGTGGCAAAAACAATCGTTCTTGGGAAAGAAAACACCTCTCTCGAATGTGAGTGTTGAGTCAGCGACTAACGCAATACTAGACTTGAGACTCAATTCTGAGAGCTGCCACGGCCGTGCATCAGCTGATGTTATTGCCACATTCCCGCGTGATCTAATAAAAACAGAAGGGTTATTTAGAAAGCTAGAGGGGTTTTTTTTGTTTTAATTTTTTAATTTTTATTTTTTAAAACACCAGAGGGCGCTGAAGACATTTAACCAGAAATAAATGGAAAAGCAACAGCACTGCTTCAAAAAGTTTGGTTTCCCCAGCAGATTCAGTACCGCAGCCTGGACTGCAGGTCCGCAGCAGAGCGCTGCCTCCCGCCGCTCCACTTGCCACAGCACGTCGCAGAAAGCACACGCCCGGACGCGCCAAGGCACACGCTAGCATTTCGGGACGTTGCTTCACAGGTCATTTCCAAAACACCCCTTACACAAAACAATTAAATCACAAGCAAGTAAACTTGGCTGGAAAACATTACACAGTTTGCACAAGTCAATATAACTAAAAAGCTAAGAGCTCTATAGCCTTCAGATTGTTAACTCCCCAAATCGGGGATGTTTCTGGTCTTAGTCACACAAAAAAAATCCTCTTTGCATTAGCACTGCAAGAGAAAATGAACTTTATAAGACCAAACTCATTCCTAGCAATGAACGGAATGAAATGGAAAACAATAACCCAAAGGGATATAAACACAGAAGTAAAAAAACACCTCAGGGAGATGTTTTCCCCCTCTCATCTTTCCAGCGCAGTTTTAAGTTGACACCGCAGCCCTTTAAAGAAGCTCATTTCTGCTTTTGGCTTGGGTTTCTGCTATCCTAGGATCTCTGTCTACCCGCTTCCCTCTTCATTTTTTATCATCTGTTTCCGCCCCTCAGGCCCTGCTGCTGCGCTTCCTCCCATGTTCCCCACACTTCCCCCTCCCTCCACGCGGCCCAGGGCTGGTTGCGCAGATCTGCAGGCAGGCAGCTGAAAGCAAACCGCCCGCTGTTCACAAGGCTGACGAATTAAAAAAAAAAAAAAGGCAAGCTGAGAAAGCAAATGAAAAGCCTCATCAGCACTAAAAATGGTGATATACACTTAAAAAAAAAAAAAGAAAGAAAGAAAGAAAAAAAAAGTCTCGTTTGTGACACTTACTGGTAATTTTCCCTTGCCGCGTTTTGCCATATAAGAGCTGACACTAGCTGCAGCTTCAGAATAGGTTTTGGAACGAGAGAGAATTGCGGTGTTTCATTTCAGGTTGCGTTTTCACCTGATGCAAGAACTAAACCAACCTAAATCAGCATTGCAAAAGACCAATCCTCCTTCGGCATCCCAAGGGTGTACCCCATGGGCATTTCTTTTCCATTTTAAAGCAGTACTTGCAACCCCAGGGCCCTGTTTTAAGCCTGCTGAGGAAGCAGAAACAGCAGAAGACTAACTCAGTTGATTACCTGCTGGTTTAGCCACAAGCTGGCATGATCAGATGAGTGTCAGCACAGATGCAAGAGAGGGGAAAAGACAGGAGCATGGCACTGCCCAACTCTATGCTGTCACGGAAGTACATCCACAGGGAATGTTATAGCCCAGACTGCACTTACCCTGGGTTCCCACTAGTACCATTGGGATTTCACTAGTGTTACGATAGTTAGCCATACGGCTGTAGTAGTGGTAAACAGTCTGGAAACTAACTTCATCTTCCAAGCTGAAGACAAATATAACAGCATCCACCCACATGGCAAACTGCAGGAAAAAAAAAAAAGAAATGGAAGAGGCATACAGTGAAAAAACAGACACTGAAGAAATAAAAAAGAGAAACAATCTTATCTTACATTGAGGGAAAACAAAAACATGCATTAGAGAAACTTTGTTAGTGACAACAACCAAGAGCTTAAAGTGGTGGTGATTCATCATTTTACAAACAATATAGCGTTCGTCGTTGTGCCAGGCAGGATCTGGGATACACAAAGGCTTTTCCTGCACTCAGCTCTTTCTTCTTCTTTGATATATGACATTATAAGCCCAGCTATTATCAGTGCAAATTGATTTTGATTCACAGGAAAAGAGAGTACCACAAATCTCAGATTTCTGTATTCATAAGCTAGAGCTAAAAAAATACCTATCTCTAGACACAGGAGTGCCCCAATTACGGTGTTATTTCCCCACTTTGTGCTTTACATGGATGGTCACTGATGTTTCTGTTAACGCCAGGACAAATATTATGGTCGTGGTTTTACATGCAATTCTTGCATCTTGATCAACGACCAAAAATGTTGATTTCAAATGTCCAGTTATTCACTTTATAGATACCTTAATTGGATGAGCCTTACTCAAAGTCTCATTCAGTCTTCAGTGTGAAAGTAAACTACTCCTTCTTGGCATCAATAACCCACTGAAAGATACGCGCACAAGCAGGCCAAGGCAAGGTACGGTTTTAGTAACTGTGCAAGTGAAAAAGTTTCAGCTTATAAGTGAGGATAGTTTAAATGCGTTTAACAGAACAGCAGATTTATCCTTCCATAGCTACAGCACAAAGACAACTCAATTAAGCTCACCTCATTGCCTTCACGTTTCCCTAAGTGATGTCATTCCTACCCAAATTTAGACCAATGGAAACAAGTTTCAGCCCTCCTCATTCATGCTCTTCATTATATTACTACTTGAAGAACAAAACGCCAAGAAGATTAGGGACACACTGAACATCCGTGGGCTGCAAGCAAATTAATTTAAAAGGCTTTTATATGCAGTTGGTCAAATTCTGCACGACTAGTCTAGGTTTGCAAGCATTCCCTTCAGTCCTACCAACTCTTGCAGTTTTATTTCTGGCCTTGCAGTATTGAATCTACTTTAATCACTAGCTTGTAGATTCACACTAACTTTTGAGATCTCCACTTCTAGTGAGAGATCCCAAACAGCCATATGCAAAGTGAAGGGGGAGCAGAGGGAAGAGCTGACAGAATGACTCTAGAAAGCTCTTCATGTACCGAAGTTACTGAGATCACAAAATTCTTCTTTTTCAAAATTATAACCTAGTATTACTTCTGACCAAATTTTAATACTGGGTACTAGCTATTAATTTATGTTAATGAGCATATAGATGAATTTTGAGGGTTTTTTTTTCCTCCCTCCATTCCATGCAGTGCTTTGAATACTTTAAACAAACACTACCTCATCTCTTATAGTTACAGTACAAAAGTAGCAAAACATGCTTTGAGGTTTTCAAGATAGTCAGGAGAACAGTCACCTAGGAGGTAAGAACAGAACTTAATATTTACGCAAAACAGTTACTGGCAGAATAAGCTCAACTACCATGCTATTAAATTTGAACTATTAAAATCAGAAGAAGATCTAATCAAAATTACCAGAGGTAGTATCATTAGTGTAGACTTGCTCTCGGGTTTAACATAAAAATTTTCACGTTGACCAGAATCAGCTGAATTATGCCAAGAACTCTTGCTTCCAGCAGTGAGAGCCTTAAAGCTTCAGTTTTGAACCTAACAGTCTCTTTAGACTAAGTTAATACATTTCATCAGTGTGTAGCAGTAGCTTTCTACTGAACATTTAAAAAAAAAAAATCACTGAGTAGGGTTATTCAGTGCAATCCCTCCAGCCACAAAACGCTTAGAATAATTTCTTATTTCTTTTCTTATTTTAAAATAAGTTTAAGCTTCATGGATACCAGACCTGTCACAATAGAAACTAAAGGACTTTTGGAAAACATGCATAACCTGAAAAACCAAGGATGCCTTATTTCACGCTAATATACTTCAAGTTGTACTGTGCAGGGAACAGCTTGAGGCAAAAAAGATTGCTCAGTTTCACACACAATCCATCTTCAGTCTCACAACTGTAATTAAATCTATTTTTCCCCCTAAGATTAGTCCAAATAAAACCAAGCTCTAAATTTAAAGAAATAGCTTGTTACAGCTCTGCATAGTTCAGATGCCTTATTAATTGGGCTTTACAGTAGGAGGACACTGCACTTGTAACAGATGACAGCAAGAGCCAACATCAGACCTGGTGCACAAAAGAAATTATCAACATTCACAAACTTGGCATGGCACAAGAGCGAAACACAGCGTCAGACAGTGCATTTTAGCACTGGAAGAGGTTGCCCAGAGAGGCTGTGGAGTCTCCTTTCTCTGGAGATGTTCAAAACCTGCCTGGATGTGATCCTGGGCAACGTGCTCTAGTGGACTCTGCTTGGGGGATGATCTCCAGAGGTCCCTTCCAACCTCAATCATCCTGTGATTCTGTGATTTCACTACATTCTCGTTCCTTGAAATAAGTTATTTTGAAATTCTTTATGCATTTTCATCTTAGAACAATCTTATATTAGACAAGAAAGATGATCGATCCAGAAAGTGAGCCTTCGAGCGAATTTGTTTCCCTTCCCTTCCTGCCTGGAAAAAGGAAGGGCAAGCTGAAACCTAAAGCTGCAGCCACCTTTGCACTCCAGCAAGGAAGTCACTGACTGGGGGATGCTCTCGGAGCCAGTGCCGCTGTGGGTCAGAAAGACTGCAGTTCACCTTGGTACTTACTGAGGTCACGCCTCTCTTCCAATTCTCCACAAAAAAAATACATTAATGTTGCAGCAAAGCAGAAACTTAAGGCTAAAAAAACTAACCCTTTCTCTATCGTAACTTAACAGTGATAGGTACACAGCTTTCTTCAGATAATGTCCCCTTTTCATTATACAGTTATGCACGGTCATGAATGCAGGAGGTGCTTTTTATTCCCGGAATTAATACTGAAAATAAAGATCTTTCTAGAATATCCAGAATTTGAAATAACAATTAAACAAATCCAAAGAGAATTCATATGTGAAACACCTCTTCTGAAAAATGAAATGGCACCAACAGAAAACCCCTTAAGCCTTTCCACACGTTATTTGCTGAAGAACAAACTCAGCAACAGTAGTAGGAGGTAACTGAAAACCTCAAATTTACCTAGCATACAAAGGCAACAAATTTTTGCGTATGCAGTTAGTTCAAGTGAACTCTGCAAGAAAACCAATTTTTTTTTTAGGCACCAAAAGAAAAATTTAGATTTATGAATATACCTTCAGTGTTTGAGGTTTTTTTCCTAATGAATATTCTACAAGCATCGATGGCTGGAAATGGTTGTGTACTTCAGCCAAATTATTCACAGTCGAAAACAGTACAGTTCATTTAAGCTCATGCCTCACACGGCTGCAGATGTGTCAGCTACACTAATCTTTTGTTTTTGTTTTTACTTCCTTCCAGGATGTCGCTCTTGGTCTCCATTTCCTCTACCTCTTTTCTCTTCTCCTTTGGCCAGACACCTTCCCCCACGCTCTTATCTTCCTGCAGCTAATGACCAATAGCTAAGCCTCGAAACACAAGCTGGTCCTGCTGGCACCACTCCCGTTCAGCTGTTTGGCAGCAGCACAGCTCCCGCTGCTAGATTTTTGGAAGCTGCTCCACCGCTAAACAGCTGAGCAAAGCAAGGCCAGCAGCAGAAGACACACTTGAGGAACCTTACTAATGCCCAGGTAAGAGAAAACAAACAGGATGGTTGAGGACATGGACACTGCTGGCCGTCAGGTTCGCAGGATCTGCGGTGATTTAAGAATCATGTATGCAAATGCTTCACATCGTATCACTCAGAATAGGATAACATTTTAAAAAATAAAACAAAAATCATAAATGTCTTCTCAAAGGCAAATCCTGTGTACAGTAGAAGAACCACTTCCGATGGGACAAAGAGGCAATATACACTATACAGACACCACATCAGCGATCTAAGGAGTCAGTGGTGCCGAACCGGAACTTGGAAAGTAGAGTCTTATGATGCCATAGGAAAGAAAGGGGGAAGCAATAAGAAAAAAGAAATGCAGATTTGTAGACAAGTATATATGCCACACTCAGCATGTCTAAATCCTTAAATAATAGATAAATGCAAACTCAAAAGAAATAAGTCTACAACATGCAATTCTCTTGTCACTGGAAGCCTCTTCTGGCCCTGAAATTATGCAGTCCCTGTAAGAGAGCCTTATACCTTTACTACTTGTTTCACATTGTAATTGAAAGCACAGTTATTTTCTAAACAGAACATTTCTCACCTGAGGGCAACGTATATTACCACCTGAAAGAAGAGCAGGACCAAGCAAGGGAAGAACAGAATGAAGCAAATTGTCTTAAAAGGAAGGTTCCGGTACATTAAAAAAAAAAACAGAAACTGTGTTTTTAGCCTGGTAAAGCTCTATGTGCAATGCTCACCTGTGCCTCTGGAGGGCCCCCTTCATCTCTAATCAGCAGCAGATAGCTTTGTCCATCAACTACTATCTCTTTCTTGAATCTCCCACCTGTCACACAAAGTAACTCATTACAGAAGAGAAAAGGTACAAAACACAACATTGAAAAAGGCTTCGCTTGGGGAAAAAGAAAAGCGTTCTTAAGATTTTTCACACATGCATTAAATACTGTGAAGGTAAGATAAGTTTCTATGCTCTAGCATAGGAACTATTAAAGAAAAGCTAAGCCAAACATTTTAAGAGTAAGACCAATAATGGGAAAAAAATAATAATTGCACTACAAATGTTAATTCCCATGTTCGATGCGTTTGGTTTGGACACATACATTTAAAGACAGTCTTCATTGTTCTGTATAATGGTGAGAAAGCTTCTCAAAAAATGCTAACATGGGACAGTTGCATACAACAGAAACATCACATGTTAGAACTAAAACAGATTTCCTATATGCTTCAGCTTTCCTCAAGAGAAGCCCAGTTCTTTACAGCACACATGTAAATGTTATGAAAATGGTACTTCTATATTCACAGATCACAGTTAGGGGAAAATACTAGACACATGTTAGACAAAAAAACTACATAGTGGCACCTCCATAGAGATGTATTAAACTATTAAAGAATGTTGTACCTCTTACTAGCGGGGTGAATTAAAGACCTGTTTTGGAGAGCTAGATAAAAAGAGCAGAATCAAGCCTTGATCCAAAGCCTATACCCGAGCCTTTTGTTTTAGGGAGATGTAGAATATTCTGTGCTTTTGAAGACCAAAGAACCGGCACTGACCTCAAGAAACTAGAATGGGACATGCAGATGCACTGTATATTTTCTTTCCACTGTCCTAATGGTGACTTGAAGCATGACTCAAGAGCAGAACAAGGATTACCTTCCTCTGAGGTTAAGGGTGCTTCAGGCACCATGCTGTTTCTCATGACAGACTTCAGATCATGACAAATCACGTTTAGGGTTTCTGGTGTGACTGAGCCTCAAGCAAGATTAGCAAGCTTGGCTTGCTTAAGTCTTAGGGCTGGATTTACACTGCTCTCCTGGAAGTGAAAGCATTCTTATCTTGCCCACTAAGCCTCAAAGACCCTCAGGCCTCCACGGGTCATGCTGTCCAATTAGCTCCCATATGAATTTACCAGACTAAGATAAAAATATATCTAACTAGCTAACATTAAACTTAAGTATTTTTTTTAAACTTGATTTATTTTCAGTTTTGTTCAATTTCCCAACTATGCTTACTTCAACACTTGCCATACTATCAAAATCAACACATCTAAGGCTTGGTAGGGGAACGAGCAATATTTCGTTCCACCAAGAAGCTCTTTAAGAAGGTAAGTCAGTGCATACAGGCTAACAGTGACCTTAAACTTTCACACAAGAACTACTAACCTTTCAGGAAACACCAAACTGACTTAGACCCAGCATTTCCCCAGCCCAATCATTACAGTAGGTTTCAAATCAAGATTACTCAACAGTTCAACTATACGCAATGTGTAGGAACGTTTAAACACGTTTCACAATTAGTATAAGACATCAGAACTGTGGGGATTTTCTTTTTTTGTTTCGGTTTTTTAAATCTACCCTGTTATAAACGATTATGGGGCACCAAACAGGGAACAACCAATAGATTGCCACGTTTCTTGTCATTTCATGGTACAGAATTAGGAGAGTACAGATTTTCATTATCTTGGTCAAAAACTGGATTTCATTTTAGCTTCCAAGGTAAGTGGGAGATAAATAAATATTAGTGGTGAATTTGAAAAGAAAAAAAAGAAAAAAAAAATCAAAAAAGCCCTTTCAAAGGAAACTAGTCTAGCTCAGAAACTGAAATTGAGAACTGAATTTCTATTAACCATATAATTATTTCTATTCTCATAGAATAACTTTATCAATTACTTGTATCTGCTTCATAATGAAGTATTAAATAAAACTAATTATTTAATACATAGCCCTTCAGGGACAAACTTCAAGCTTTATGTAACAATGGAAATGCAGAATTTTCACTCTTCAATCACATATATACTGCATAATTGCCATTTCCCATCTCCTTTTTTGAGCACTGAAAGTTCACATAGCTATTCATAAGATACCATGAACTGAAAACATATTTAAGAACCATCACATTATTCCCTCTCATCAATAGGATGCCTTTCAAATCTCACTGCATTTTCATACTCAGTCCTCAGAGGGATAAAGAAGTTACAGACAAGGTGAAATAAAAAGCTTAAGTAGAGAATTGGAAAAATATCCATGACCGTTAATATTAAAATATATATTCACAGATCACAAACGTGAGCAGAGATATGAGATTTGAGAGACACTTCAAGGTCACTAACACATCAAAAGATTTAATTTTGAGGAAGCAGCTCTGAAAGGTGTACTATATTTAACAAATGCAGTATAAAGTTATCCAGCAGCTCTCTTCCTATACGAATCCACAGTAAGTGACCAGCTTGCATAGCTGTTCTTCACTTTCCCCTAAAACACTGCTTCTTAAATTCAGTACAATGATAATGTATTTTTATTTCCAGCATGAAATTTAAAACTCAGCACACTGCACCACTTTTCCAAGGCCTGTCATGTTGGGAGAGCAGTACTGCAGTCAACAAGCATACACTAGATCTAAATCCATCAAAGTGGCTGCTTTACCCTAAAGCTGAGTATGCTCGTTAACCTGGTATATGCATTAGTTTTCATTGGTTCCTTCATACTGTTACCCTTGCACATTTTACCCTTGCACTTAAATGCTGCTGCAAGCACGCTGCGACAAATACCCTTGCCACACAAATATCCCAACAGAGAAAAATCATTTATATAATGTCTCAACTTCTACTTGATTTTTTTTTTCCTCTCTCAAGGCATATATAACCTAATTTTGATTGCCATACCACCCTGGATTTATTAGAGATATCCTTGATATTGATAGTTCTGCTCCTCTGAGGTCACCAGTCACAATGATGTGATTGTTTTATATTCTTCACTCACAGGGCAAAAAAACCTAAGCTTCTGGATTTCTTCTACTTGCAAAGAAAAACAATAGTTCAGCATCACATGGTGAATATCTGACCCTACTTGTTCACAGTGACAATCAGTGGATCAGATGCACTCAAATTTTTCGGTCAATTCACCAAGTGAACAGAAAAAGAGGGACCCCTGAAAATAAAGCCCATTGGAGAACAAATTTTTTCAGAAATGTCCCTCCCACTTCACTTCCCCCACACCATTCAAAAAGATATTCAAGTCTGTAAAGGGAGAGACACTACAAGGTAACATTCTCCAACTCAGTCCTTAAGGAAAGGAAATGTCATATCAACAACACTTAGCATCTTTTCTCCTTTCATAGAAAAAGTATTCACATAAATATGAAAAGAGAACCTATAAAAAGAAAAATAATATACCCATACACATGTACTCTCATTTGAGGTTTTTTGTTTTTGTTTGGCTTTAAGTATTTCACAATTAAGTAGTTCAAATCTGATAACCCCCAAAATCAAAAAGGATGCCCTTTTGAAAGGATGCCCTAGTTCTCCAACCAACATAAACCCTTCAAAAAATTATTTTGAACATCTAGAAACGTAACAGGGGATCCCACCCTCATCCCTTAAGAAATAGTTTATACAAATTTGAGATCAAAGTAAAATGCATCCCTACTAATTTGCGTTACTACAACGCTAGAGTCCTCATCTTGAGCGTATCATAATATCTGGTACTACGCAGGAGATGCGCTAAAAAACCTACCCCAATATCAAGCTTGTATTTTTGTTTTGCTGTAGAAAAAGTGAAGAATATACAGATTTCTGCCAGCATACAAAATCAAGGCTATGTGACTGTCCTGCAGATACCTACAGTCATAAGATGCTTAATGTGGATGACAGAGTAACTCTGCCTTTGACTTGACGAGCCCTGACATGACCCATCCCCAGGCCAGGAAAGTAACAGTAACGCAATGGCAGCTATTTTAATACGGCTCTATCTAAGACAGCACAGCGCTAGCAATTTCTGCAAAATGCATCTTTGGAATTTGTAAACCATTATAAAGCCATAAGGAAAGAAAAATTTGACAGATCAGCAGGTCTGAACACTTAACTACCACTACCTTAGAAGTCAAGAAGTCTCCCATGGCTACAGAAGACCACTATGATTTTTTTTTTTTTTAAATATCTATCTGCATATATGATGGAGCCACAAGGAACCATCTAAGCCGAAGACACCGAAAGCAAAGAAATTACCTTCTTAATTTAAAGAGTGAGCACATAACAACAGTAAGCAGTCCCATGGGAGGCAGCTAGCTTTGTTCTAGTCACATCAGTATGATGACACATGCAGCTTTTTAATGAGGGAATTTTGCAGCTCCCTTATTTCCTGCCAAGAGAGGTCACTGAAATAAAGAGACTGGCAGTCCGGGCCACAGCTCTGAAGGACAGGATGATCACTCCTGCTACAATCTAATAGGCATGTCAAAGCACAATGATGCTAGAGTGCAAGACATGCAATCAATAGCTGAACTATACTTATTTGCAACATCAATCCCATGTTTGTAACTATGGAGATGTGCCAGGGAATATCCCAAGTAATTCTCTAGAGCCGGACCAGGGCAGCTGGAAACACTGTCATGAAACATAACAATTTCACAAGAAGAAGTTCTTGAAGCTGTGTGGAAGCTTTGATTTGGGAGGATATTAGGATGTAGGTTCCCCACCCCGCCCTAAAACTCTACACTTAAAAATTGCTGCAAGACATGATTGTCAGGTTTCCCAGGGCAAGATCAATAACCAACTCATACAGACCCATTTTCAGATCTACACACAATTTCACCTAAGCAGGCAAATATTATTGCTGTACGAATCACACGCGATACCTACCAGAAGGCAGAGGAGTGCTCATGGTGCAACATAAACATCCCCAAACGCAGTCTGTCATGTGCCTTAGGCCAAATTCCTACTGAAAATACTCCAGATGAAAAATATAGCTTTGGCCAATATAAAGCTAAATAAATTTCATGCACTAGCAATTTAGCAAGCGTGGCTTAAGACCTAGCACCAGGCTGAAGGAATCAACAAAAGCTCATTAATCTGGTTTCTATGCTTGTCATCCTGCAAGGGCGAGTGGTTTGGATCTGCAGTAATAAGAAATAGTCCTTCAGTGAAGGCTGATACCGATTTTAAACATCTCACACATTTTTAATCAAAGGTGCTCCATACAAAAAAATGCGAAATCTTTGTTACATAGATGAAAACCTTCATCTGCCGAATTACCTAGTTATGAAAGCCTGGACGCCTCTTCCTCTAGCTGATAACTGTTTCACTGAGTAATTGCTCACTGAAGCAACTGCTGATTTTCATACTGTATCCCCAGGCTCAACTTCATTTGCCAGACTCTTTATTCCAGTAAATTGCCACAGGGATGAAGTTATTTGGCCATACGAGAGAGAAATTTAGGGGGGGTTGGCCACATGACAAATACGTGCAGCAGCTGAACGTCTACCACAAGTATGGGGGCAGCGGAGGAGAGAGTGGAACATGAAAGGAGAGAAGGCGGATAAGACTGAAACAGCCATAAAAGCCTCTATTTTGTATTCCAGTGACATGTGAATTTTGACAGCCACGGTCAGCTGCCCCGCAGACAGATTCATAGGTGGTTGCTTTATTTCTTCTTTTTTTCTTTTTTCTTTCTTTCTTTTTTTTTTTTTAATATAAGCCATTGCCAAGAATCTGGGCTCCTCTTCAGGGAAGCACATTAAGAAATCATTTATTCCCTTAGCTCATGCACATCTCATCATCTTGGGACCAAATATATGAAAATTGTTTGTCAAACTCAGGAAAGACAAACGCTCACAAGATCTTCCACAACTAAAAAGAAGCGCTAAAGAAAAATGACTGCAACAGTCCAGTAAACCAGTGCCAATGTTGTACCTCAACAATACTTGATTTTATTTAAATAAAAATAACAATTTCAAGAATCTCTTAGAAAAACCATTTTTCTCAGCATATGAAGTGTAATACTACACAAGCAGCATTAAAAATTACTTCTCACAAAATCAAGATGGTTGTGCTCAGTGCTTGATGTCAGTTCACTTTGGCATTAGCAGCTGAGAAAACATTACAAACTATTACTCAGCCACATGGAAAAATTTTCTGGGTATTTTTTTAATGCCAAAGAACGTACTAAACTCTATTTAAGAAATCAAACGTGGTTGTGCTAGGTTGAGCATAGAACCACGCAGAACAAAGGCTGGGGAACCACCACCACTCGCACAGAGCTATGGCCACAAGCACTGAACTGCACTAGCTTCCCAACAAAGTACTCTGGAAGAAAGCGCAGCAAGGCAACCTAGACTGCGCTTTTCAAAGCCCATCATCCGCTTCTGACAGGTAGGGCTAACGTACACCTCAGGAGAGGCATAGAGGGAATTATGAGCTAGAAGGTGGCACAGTTCTCCTCAAAGTAACAAGTGACGAAGCAGTACACGTATCTCAACACCTCAACTTCCCCCCTCACGCAGTAATTTAAGCAGAGGTTTTTGGCCCAAAACGGTTGCTGCTGAGCTCACATCTCTTCCTATGCTAGAGACAAAGGTGAGCGGAAGTAATTCAGATGGAAGCATTTGTTCCTACTGCCCCAAGCTAGCTCCTTTTTAAATGGGTAGTAAAGACACATGCAGATATATACAACTCCTGTTGATGATCCTTATCAGGTTTTGCATACTACTGCAATCAAAGCAAGGCTCATCCATAGGCACAAAACATTATTGTATTATATAGATAACCCTATAGTTATGCAATTAATACATAAAACAGCTGTCATGGGAAGCACTAATATATCATCTTCTAATTCCATGAAAGCAAGCTTACAGGTTTTTATTGTTGGAGTTCTAGTAGCAGTTGCGAGCTACAATGACATCCAACAATTTAATTCTGAGATATGTTCACTGAAGTACCCGCAGTACTTTTGCAGAAGGCCGGATCTGATGGGTCCACAAAACCTGGTGGTGCTTTGAATGGAGATCAACTGCACCTTAAGCACTTTGGCATTCAGGAAAATATAGTTTGCGCTTCAGAAAGACTGAGTTACAGAGAATCACAGAGACCACCACATTTTGGATGATAACATTCCATTTGCTTTGGGAGGGGGGTTATCTTGAGGACAAGGAGTTAGGGGCAGTTATGCTGAATGACATTTCTGCAAAGGTACTAATCACATTCCTAAGTGACATAAGACTTAAAAATAAATAAATAAAGTAAGTGCAGCCATAAGCTGCTTAAATGAGACTGCAAATTAACCAAATAAGGAACAGCTCTCTGTTGGGGAGAAATGCTGCTGCAAGACACCCTTGCCTAAACACTAGCTAACTAGAATGAAACATATTGCAATTACTTCCACTAAATTTAAAGCGTTGCTAATACATAGAGCAAAAAGAAGGGTGCTTTGCAAACCAGGCCGGGAAGAAGGCTCATTTGAGCCAACCACATTTTACTACAGACAAATGCAATATTAGACATTTGGGCGCAGGGAAACTTTTCCTGACAGTTTCTTTCCCTACACGGAGAGGGACTTGGAGAGGCGCAGTACATGTTTTATCTTCACTATAAACCTTTAAGACTGTCCATAGAACATTGCTTGCAAGGCAATTAGAGAAGCATAGTCTTAATAAAACTACTGTAATGTGGGTGCAAAAGTAGGGAAGAGTCATGCTCAGTACTCATCAAATGAGGCATCATAAAAAGGTATGATCCCAAAGCAAGTTTCTGCAGGACTTTCAATCTCATGCAAGTATTTTATTAATAACCTGAAATATAGAAGGAACAGGCTATTAAATTAGTAGATAATGAAGCAGGAGGGACTGCAATTACATTAGAAAACTGGATTATACTTCAACATGACCTTAACAAATTAGAAAAACAGTGTGGAAAAAACAGAGGAGACGTTATAGGGGCAAATGCAAAGCTCTGCACCTAAGCGGGAACAACCCGTTGCAGAGAGACCGGACGGCAAACCCCGACACGGCAAAACAGCAGCTGCTGATGCAGCTCATGGCCACGTGGACAGCTCATCCCGTTATCCTGTCACCTGCAGCTCACACCACCTCAACAAGGACCCACCATCTCATCCCAGGTGGCGTGCTACAAGGAAGACGAGGACTGACTGAAAAGTGCTTGCAAACAACTGCAAAAAACAAGTAAAAAGCCTGGAAAACATACCGTGGGAGAAAGAGTGCATGAATTGAGGTTACTTTAAAAGAAGAGGCTAGGAAGAAGGATGACTTGAAACTTCCCAGTCAGAAATAATCTACTGATCCCAACCTAGGGCAAGGTTCAGTATCAGTATCATATTATTAGTAATAAAGTGAACAGATAACATTAGATCTCACTAATCTTGATGCTAACCTTAATAGCTTAAGTTAACCAGTAAACGAAAGAGATTGTGCTGTGTCTAAAGGTGAATGAAATCAGCGCAGATACAAGTAGCTTGCTGATGAATGGTTCCTGCTCATGTGTATTTTTGTGCCGCTGGTCTTCCTATCAGTTAAAATTTGCATGATTTCACCCTACCAGCTTGAAGCATCCCTGTACCTATGAGTAACACCCATTTTAAAACAAAATTATCTAATTATCTATTTGACAAACTAGCTCTACTCAGCCCTAGCTATTAAACCAGTCCAGTAGGCACTAATATTAGACTTCCCTTTTCTGCAAAAGCCATACAGATGGCTTTTTCCTCAAAAAGACAGCTTCGAAAATTTATTTAGATGTTACCTAAGAATAATAAAGCTGAAATAATACTACAGTGTGAATGTGCTGACCTGGGGAGACCAGAGAAAACACCGCCCGGCCTCCTTCCAAAGGTACACTAATAAATTGAGCAGGGAATTTAGCCCCAGCGCAATGGCACCAGCCTGACAGCAGACGGCAGGGCGTGAATTAGCATAAGTCGCACCAATTTCAGAGCTGCAATGATTCGTGTCAGGAAATCTGTGCTTCTTCCTTTTCATTTGAGTGTCACGGAGGGTAGTTGCAAGTAATTTCATTCCTCATTTTCATGTTGGTACGGAACCCAAAACTAAATTATATCAAGGTAGTACACCTTAATGAAAGCTCTCTAGTTGCTTCTGCTGTGACAAATCAAAAAGATGAAGCGTTAATTGGTACCTTCCTATCTGTTATCACGCAGATCTTCACGTTTAGCGCTTAAAGACAAAAGTATTCATATTTAAAGCATCACACTTACTTTTACCAAATACACCAGAATAATGCCTGCCACTTTAAACATGCACCGTTGAAAGAATGGAGTCGCCTGCCTTGAGAAGCACAACCCCAAGCCATGCAATTTTTAAATGCAATGAAGAGGTTTGAGATGCAACACTGTATAAGGGCTCTACCTTGAATTTTCAAAATTCTGGAACATCTCAGCCGATTTTCTTATGAAGTGGTGAAGCACCTGAGCCCTATGCAAAGGAATACTCACCTCCAAAACTACTCCTCTAACAAAATATTAGACATCCATCAAATGAGCATAATGACATTTTCATCTGCCATCAACATCACCACAAAAAAAGCTGGCAATGAACACAAAAAGCTGGAGATTACATATGCTGCAAGTACGCCCTTTTGTCCATGTTACGTTCTTGTGAAAAAATATTTCTGATAGTTTAAAGCGGGGAGTTTAAAGCGGGGGGGGGGGGGGGGGGGTGCGGGCGGCAAAAAACAGTAGAAAGCTGCAAGGAAATACCTACACTGATATTCACTCAAATCCCTCGTACGCAGTGGCGGGCTTTAACTTTGTAAGCACCAGAAGACCTCTTGCAGCAATATTCTTACTGTTGCAAAACCCACAGGAACCGCTCCAAAACACCGAATCCCGTGACTACGATTTGGAATGATTTCTAGGCTGAACTGCCGCAGTGCTTCGTGCGCTGCTGCTTTTGTTCCTCACGTTTAGTATTCTTCCTGACACCGCATCCTCTTAACAGAGCGCAGATTTATTTAAACTTGAGGAGGATAGAGCCACGAATGTCACAAGCGCAAGCTCAACCAGACAATAAAGCTCTTGAAGATGAATATGTTGAAAGACTTTAAAAGCGGTACCTAGTTAAGTATTAAAATGTGAAACAAAAGGCATTTGTGCGTTTACAGGCTTGATAGCTAGTTATAAGACAGGAAACTAGGTATGTCTGGTAGCTTTTTTTTTTAAAACTTGTTCTTGACTTTTCTGGTTTATTTTATTGATAGCAGGTGCAGACAGTTGCTTATACATCGTAGCCACTATGATATATAAGTGGGTATAATATACCCACTTAAGTCTACTTTTAGCTGTAAGTCTAATTTTAAAAGCTTATTTTTTTTCAAGCCAGCTGGAGACAAACAATAAAAGGCAGCAATCAGCTTCTTCGGGCAGGACGTGATACTGCTTTAGCACACACCTACCTGTTTCCATCAGCCTGAAATAACACTTCCCATACAAGAAAGTACTTTCTATAACTTAAGTGCCATAGCTCTTTCATGCTGCAATTCCTTAAAATCAAAGTAAATTGGTTTAACATACATGTCCTCTCCAAGGACAAATATTCACAGAGCTCCTACCTTGCAATCTAACATATAAATAATCTCCTGCCAATAGCTGCCCAAAATTTCTTTGCACAAGTTAAGCTTCACCTGTTTCCAGCATAATTTCACAGATCTAACACACATTCAAACAAAGCATAAACTGCATAAGCAAGATATGCCTAAAACATAACTGCTAAAAGTATAAGTTTAAGCTGTTTTTGTTTGGTTTTTTTTTTGCTTTCAAGGGTTCCTTGGCTTTTTTCCCCCCTCTACTTTGGTTATAACCAGCTTCTATGATACCTGTCCTTTCATTACAGTATTACACTGCAAATAGTAACCCTGAAGTTAAAATTGGACTTAACTAGCTGCAATTATACTATAAGCTAACATAAGTAATTACAGTGAGGCCTGCTAAGGAAACCTGGACAAAACAGCCATTAGCATCTCAGGTGCAGAGGGATTTTTTTTTTGGTTCATTTGTTGGTTCATAGCAGCATACTGTGTCTTATAGTTAAGAAAATTTTCCATTGACTGAACACCTTTCAAACTAGTATCGCTCAAAACTAAGGGGGAGAGCGAGGGAGAGCAAGAGAGGGAGAGAACAATAACGCTAAAACGAACACAGCAAGATTTCCCGGTATATGTACCTAACGTCAAGCTGCAGCACTGCAAATATAAATGCAAGGTCGTAAAAGTAGCTGCATCAAGAAAAATAGGTTGTCCGTTGAAAGGTTTCACTGCAGGCAGCCAAGCATACAATTCCAGGCCCTCTAGCCCATCAACTGAAATTTCTAAACTCATACTTCTGTCACTGAAAGATTACTGCCGTGAAAGTTAGCTGCAACAAATAGTTTCGTCCTTCTTGCACATGAAAGGACATGCCTCACCAGAAGTGGCAGCTTATTAAGTGCTGTCAAAACTAGTGTTTCTGGAAATCTCGGAATAGACCTTTCAAATAACAGGAATTGTCCTTAATCGTGTTGTTGCAGCCTCAAGGAGTGCTCCCAGCTGAGCTGAGGACATCCTCATGCAGATAGCGTATGCCTACAATATCACATCCAAAGCTGGCCCCGATCACAGAGAGCACATTCACAAGCCACAGAGATATCCTCATCCCAAAGAGCACACAGTCTTTTTGCTTGGTCGTACCTCAAGAAGAGAATTATCTGCTTGCAAGCACCTACAAAAGTCTCACTCCTAGGGAAAGCAAGAACACAGTGGAGCGAGGAGCCAAGCTCATATGCTCTCCCTCCACCCCTTTTCCTCCTTCACCAGGGTATGGATGTGGGGAAGCCGCATGAGTTTGCTCAGGGCAGCTCCCCACCTTAGCTCAACAGCCCTCTTTGCAGTACAACTTGCCCTCAGAGCAACTGTGGAAGTGGAACCCAGGCACTTAGGCCAGACAAGACTTTGCCATTGCTCAAAGTGAAAGCCTCCATCCCTCCTAAAAGGAGCGGAAAGCCTAGTGACAGCCTGCCACAGCAGCAGAGTCAAAAGTCTGTCGAGAATTACACACATCGCAAATAAAATCAGCTACCTATTACACCATATAACATTCTGATACATCACCTGAAAATCAGCAGCAGATTAAATGGAAGGGAAAAAAACCCAACAATAAATCCAATACAAGCTGAGAAAGAAACACTATGTGGAAGCTGAGAACATTTAAATATCACTTGAAGGTTTTTAAGAACTAAACGTATGGCTATGACTATAACACACAGCCAGTAGTAAAAAACGGAAAACAAAACAAAAGGCACACCTTTCCACCATCAACAGTCACTCTAAAATGACTTGGCTCAACAGCACCAGAAATCAAAGAACACTGGAGGGTCACGAGTCATCTTTAATACTATTAAGAGCCTGAAGTTATAACAACAGCTATAAATCTAAATTACAGGTTTTATCTGGTAGGAAATCTTCAGAGGAGCCTATTACAAGAAGGGCACAAATCCTACACCCATTAGTCTTCAAAACCTTTGAGTAATCGAGTTTCATTGCGTTCAAGACATCTTCACTTAGATCACTCCACCCTCAAGGCACACAACCTAAAAGGGGAAGTCTCGTCCGAGAAACTGCTTCTTCAGCACCTTCTCCCCAGGAAAAGAGCAAATCCTCACTTCTTCCTTTAATTAACATAGTTCCTTATTTGCGCCGTAGTTAAAATAGCAGTCAACTTGACTGCTAGAACAGGGAAGTTTTCAAAGAATTCTCTAGACCACACTGCTAGTCTCGGGGGGGTGCGAAGGAAAGAGAGGGAAGGGCTGGAGACCGGAGATTGCAGAATACGTAAACATACTCTTTTATGCTAAGCCTGAAAGGCTCTGAAAACCCAAGAGAACCAACTGCAGCTCTACTTCAAAATGATCAAAAAAGACAAAGGTGATCTTTCACATCTGTGTATCAGTGTGAAATGCCACCTTAAAGAAATAAAAAAAAGAATGGCTAGCGCTACTATAATCAAATGGAAGACAAGGCACTAAAAGGAGATAATTTTGAAACGCATACGTCTAAATTTAGTCATTGCTGTCTACCGTACCCAAGAGCTATACAGGTTTCACAGATGAAAAAGGACTCAGCTGCAGCTGCCCAAAACAGCGCTGCGTCAAGCTTGTGAAACACCGCACCACAGGTCTGAATTCAACATGGGAAACTTCAGCTTCTGTGTTTTGTGGCCTGAGCATTTTGATGGATGCAACATCCAGCTTCTATAAAGGAACTGCGTTGGTAGGTTAAGGTTGCTATTTTGAACTACTATGCACTTGAAATTCTTACAAAGTCTCACTGCACAAGCTATGTGCAACGTTTTACAAGATAATGATTTTATGAAATTCCAGAAAAGCACAGCTGAGAGAGGATTGAAGTTTCTCTTTAAGAAAAGCATAAGTATGTATTCAGAGAATAAGTTTCACTGCGATCCTTTTAAGTTTCAGATGAGTTGCTCAGATAACAGAACAAACAGTTTTCCTGGAACAGATCTTTTCCTTTTACTCATAAAAGATAAAATTTGGTTGTTTAGTAAATACAGCCTCTAGAGCCTTCCCTATTTTCCTGCGGGTTTGAAAAAAAGCTTTAACTAGATAAAAATAGTCAATGACCTCTGTGAAAAGATTTCATAACCTAACTGTTCGCAGAAGGTACAGTTAAATTTCCATCTTGCATATGAATCATGGGAAGAAAAGAAAAAGAATCCTTCTGTTACAGAAGGAAAAGTCTGTCAAATTCTGCTGCAGCTCCCACTTTGCTAGTTATTAAATAAACATGTCAAGTTTCACAACCATGCCTGTTGCCTAAGTGACACACTCTTCGCTGTAGGTGCTGCAAAAAGTTACTTGGTGATGGCTGCTATAATATAAATGTTTTCAGTCAAGTTTGGAAAACGAAAATAAAAGTAAATGATCACAGCTTTCTGGGAAAAAAAAAAAGGCTTTATCCTGCACCACTGAGTTGGGGGACATTTATTGTAATCCCTAAAACATAAAACAATTAATTGAAAGTAAGTTGTACTTGAAATCTGATGTGTCTCATCTCCCAAAGAGAGATGAAGTGTTCCAGTGGTGCTGGTAAACACTTGGAGCTTGTAACACATCCGGGATGCAGCAGAAGCAGCATTACAAAATCCAAGTGCTAAACAAATCATTGCACCTCACTTAAATCAGTGGGATCACAATCCTGATATGCCTACTAGAATGAAACACCCAATGTATACTTCACAACCCATTCTCCCAATGAGTACAGGCCTTAAAATGGGCTACAGTTGAAGAGAAAAGGAGAAGGAAGAAACAAAGCAATCGAATAACGTTATCACATCAGCAACAAAAATCCTTAGGCAAAAAATAAATTAAAAAAAAACCCTATATGTTGTTAAAAGTAACTCTTTTGAATACTTCCAATGTCTTTCTTTTGCAGTCTGTACTGAAGAGGAAGACCAAGCATTATCTACCCAGAAGGTAGGGAATAGACTGTATTACAAAGAGGCACATCCTACGCTTGCATCTATATCACCCGCACAAGTTTCTCTACACAGATACATGAAATCTCCGCTGACTGTAACAGCTATTTGCTCTCTCTGGTCAGGTTGCCAGACTGGCTTTACACTTTTGAGAGGGCAAGAAAATTTTACTCTTGCAGGAGACAAAAAACTCCCACACATTTAAATATACCCAAACAGATAGTTATTAGCCTACTAACATTTGTCCCTCATTTTAAGGTCAAAATAGAGCAGATTGCCACTAGATAACATCGATTCTCAGAGAGCTAGCTGCAAAAAAAGGTAATTTCCAGTTTCAGGAAAGTATGCACTAAAGACTTGCAGCCTTAAATCTTTTTCAAAATTTACCAAACAACTGCTCTGGGTATACCTACTGCATCAGCTTTCTACCTTACATTTTACTATATACCCAGAGGTATTACTATCTTCTCTTCCCATCTCCTGAACAGAGAACCTGTCCTCTGCTCTCATTTCAACCATCCTGCATCTTCCAATTTAAGGGCATTTGTTAACATGACCTCACCTCTTGTTTTTGCTTTTCATGAACAAAAATACGTCCTGGACAGTTTCCAGCAGTTCATGTTTACATTCACGAACATACAGTTGTCCACTCTACTCTTCTAAGATTACTTTGGTGATGGGGTAGGAGAGAAATACTATGCTCTTTTCATCCCAGCTGAGATACCTTGGGCAGAAGCACTTGAACATGACTTAACATATTTTAGATAAAAATAAAATAAATCCTTAATGACAACAAAAATACTGAAATAATCATTACGTCAATTAGGGTCTTCACAGACACACTAGCGAGATGTGCAAAGGCCCTTAATTCCTATTCCAGGCCTCTGTGGCTTTCTGTAAAACATCAAAAAGTCCCTAAACGCACTACTGTTGAGAAGTTCAATTCACCTTGGTCTATAAAGTACTCAAATTCCATGCACATCACGTTTCATTATGTCCCTGCAGGCAGAACTGAATTTTAGACAGATGAAAAAAGACATCAGATCACGCGCAATCTTATTTGTAGAGCTACTGCATTTATTTCAGCTACATTAAAAAAGAAAACCCTAAAAACAACAGAAAAAAACCACCACATCAATGACTGCTTAGTAGCTATTTTTCTTCTAGTCACTTGGGAGGTTTTCAGAAGATGTAAAAGAGAATACTTGAAGCGATTTGCAATCACCTTCTGCTATCATTACAGTAAAAAACTGCAAGTCTTAGACAATTGAGAACGCAGGATGTTTTAAGGCAATAAATCATTTCTTTTCATACATCAAAATACATCTGATTTAAAAATGCATCCTACAGGAGTAAAGCCAAATGCATGTTAAGTATGCGAAGGGAAGAGTCTAAAAATCTGTTTTCTCCCCAAGCGTGACTTATCTCGTTCCACGAGAAAACAAAAGTTTTCACATTAAAATGTTACTAGAGCCTCAAAATAATTCTGACCAGATATAAAAGTCTGGCCAAATAAGTATGAAGAAAACTTGTTTTACATTTTGATGTTATACAATTCCTCCTCTTGGGGAGCAGCATGGCGTGGAGAAGCAGCAAGAAGAATGTATTGTCTTAAAGAAAAGAGTTGAAGGAAACATGAAACCATCTGTATACGCTTAAGATTCATTTACCGGAGTGCTGAAGCTACCTCAAAGGCCTAAAGGGAGATCTGGTACTTGTCTAACTCAGGGCAGGTTTCATGGTAATTGTAGCAATTTAGAAGGCAAAGGATAGCAGAAACAGTAGTCTCTGGTTGTAATCACCATTCCCACATGAAGCGGGCATCAATCACTTTCCAATTAGATACTGATTATATGATGCCTGATAAATACAAACTGATCAAAGTTTTGCTGCTAGTAAGCCAGAGTCAGTCAGTATTTTTTTCTAAACTAGTCAAGCAGCTGAGATTTCAATACCTGGCATGCTATCTGACTGAATAAAGCCAGCACGTTTTGACCTCAAAAAGGACAAGACGAAGATCTGCATTGGTCTCTGACATAAATGTTGTATCCAGAATTTACATATAGCCTGCCTTTCTAGAAAGCTGCATTCCCACAGAGAACGTCACATCGCAAGGTCCACCAATGCAACAGAGCCATCTGTACTAGTGCCCCAGTTTCTACAGAATGACATGGTACAGACTTATGCTGAAATAAAACACTACCATAAAACACTTCTATGGATATCTACCAAGGATAAATTATATGAGTTGATTTCCTTACTACAAACTTGATTGGAAATCTTGACCCTATCCCTTACAAGGTGAATTAGAGCTCTTAATTATTCCTGTTTTTTCTACTATTAATGAAATGGAATGGTGTCATTAGTGAAGCTTGTCAGCTACACTTATGTGCAAAGAAATGATTTGACACTGCTTTGGTAACCTAATTCTTCCAGGATAAGCAGTCTGAATGTCACTCAAGCACCGTCAATAAAAAATCTTGAAGACAAAGGGGACAGATGGCAACACGCCCAAGGAACATCATGTAAAATATTCATAGTATAGGAGGAGAGTACTGTTAACCCTGTGAATAATCAAGACGTTCAAGTCTCACAAGAAGAAACAAAATATTTTCTGTTCATGGGGCAAGGGGGAAAGGCGATCAGTAGAGACAGTGATTATTTCTTCTGAAGACTTGGTGTATTTAATTGATATGCATACTGTATTTTTATTTCTTGCTATCAGCATAGAGAAGCAGCAGGCATAAACGTGATCTACCATCACCTTCTCCATCAGATCAGCAAATTATCCTTTTGCACTGAATAGTCAAATCAACATGCAGTTGTCAGCACCCCCAATTATCATCCCACAGCAGTTACAGAGAAGCAAAAACATTTACCATGAGGTTATGAACTGGAGGACTTCACTGCTACTGCAACTACACAAGAACAGTCTTGTCCATCCCTTTTCTTCTCCTCCCATTTTCATTTTTAAAAAAATTGTTAAGATGTCAAGTACTATGCTTAATAGCTTCCTTTGATAAGAGTTAATTAGAAACAAATGTTACCATAGATGCATGAAGCTACATACTACTAAAGAAAAGACAACTACAGCAAGAGACAACAAACAGTGAGATGTACTGAAGACTTGAAATCAAAAGGAAACAAATCAAGATGATACACGTAACAAGGGGAAAATGCTATAGTACAAAAACTGTGCCTTCTGTCTCTTCAAAACAAGACAAGAGCTGCCATGAAGAGAATGTATAGTTACCTGCATCCATATCTGCAAAGAATGGAACAGCCAGTAAGGAAAAGAAGGAACCAGAAATTCAGTGTCTCAGAGATGGATTTAAAAGTTCATAAGGAGAATAAATAAAAAAAAAAAAAATCAAGAAAGTATTTAGTGTAAGATACACCTCAGTAAGGTTCTATGATTTTTTTTTTGATTTCAAGCTGTAAGTTTGGATTAATGTTAAACGCTGCAATATTTTCATGTATAAACTAATTTTTTGTGGCATAAAAACATTTTTTAACAGTTCAAGACCAAAGATATTGTAAATTAAACAAGAAACAATTGATATCTAGTTTAGGCTTCCAAAGTTTTTAGTTTTTTTTTTTTTTTTTTTTTTAAACTTTCCCAGCACCACAAAATGAGGGGCCCAACACTGCAGAAATCCAATACCAGATGCAATAACCGCAGCTTTTGGCGGCCAAATTAAAAGCAGTAGCACTACTCAGGATAGTAAACTTTTCTCAGTACATGACTAGGAAAGCTTCCCACGTGGACAAATAACGGATGGGAAAGCATTTAAGGATGCTAAACAGTTATGAAAAAGGTATGGTTATACTCATCGCCTGTACTTAGCTGCAGTCTGGAGACCGTTAAAGGAAAAGCACAGTTCTCTATTAAAAGTGAAAAAGCAAAACTGATTCTTCACTAATTCATTTCTGCATGATTTAGAACAAATAAGGGTGCAATCTATGAGAAAATTAGTGAAATCAGCATGCTAATAATAATTTCCATATCCACATACCTTCAGGCGACTCCTCCTGGACATATGTGCCAGTCAGATACCGGTGTACAAGTGCAGACTTGCCACTTGCTAGGTTACCCACAATCCCCTGGAAAAAAAAAGAAAGAAAAAGAAATTAAACTGCAGTTAATCCCCATAAAAAACAGCAGATTCAAAAACACACACACAC
This sequence comes from Struthio camelus, assembly GCF_040807025.1. Taxonomy (NCBI): domain Eukaryota; kingdom Metazoa; phylum Chordata; class Aves; order Struthioniformes; family Struthionidae; genus Struthio; species Struthio camelus. The sequence continues at coordinate 3,643,362 of NC_090947.1, read as the reverse complement.
ACACACACACACACAATCTTCTCTGCGCTTGAAGAAACCAAGACAGGAGAAAAACCTCAAAATATGCTAACAGACAAGAGTACCTGTCCAAAAATCTAAGGTTACAGCAGAGAATATACATGACAAAACTACTAAACCAAAATCAGTTTATGTTACCAGAATTCCTTTGTTCATCTCACTTTTAATGTTACTTGGGAACATTAGGCAATATATAGATTTCAAGGAAGAAAACCCAAGCTCAGAGCAGCCTTACCATCTCTTAACTGGAAAATACAATGATATAAACACATCACTAAATACTGCTATTAGAACCTCTCTCTGTACGGTATCCATCTTGTGATTCACACTGACTCTCTAAACACACATGTGATATATGTGGCTATACAAATACAGATTTTAGCATGTCCTTTACAGCTCATTAGTCTCTTACTTTACAAGCTGACTTTCCAACAAGCTTTCGACTCAAATTGTCTGCACTCCATGCCCAAACATCTGTCTCAGGGACATTTGTATAAACTGACAATCAGGTATAAGCAAACCGTCTTCAAGCATACATGATTTTTCTCTGTTGACCTGACTGCTAGTGTTTCTTTTAAAGGAGGTCAGAAGAGGTAGAATGTAGCTCAGCACCAGAAGAAGTCTCTTCCCAAAGGTGCTCAAATGCTAAAGACTTGAAGATTTGCTGATTTCATGTTTTGTGGGGCTGCTGCTTTCAAGGGGTGGGGGCTGATGTGCAAGTCTGGCTCATACTACATGAGGTTTCATCCTCTTTCTGTTCAGGTTAGCAGGGAAGAACTTGAACGGCCATGAAATAGTTTATAATGAAGGAAATCATACTAAGTAGAAGAAACCACTGTAAGCGCATCTGCAATCAACAAAGAACAGGCCCACATAAACAAGGAGGAAGTCACAGTCCAAGCAGTTGGACAACAGACATCTGTTTATTAGGCTTCTATGTAAGCTGACTTAGAAGAGCGTTTAAACAGCATCCTGGAAGCTTTTAATCTAATTTAAGAGGAATTACAGGCCATGCTAGTATATGCCGAGATGTCTACATCTAATAAAATAAGTAAGTGCAAGATACCAGAGAGGCAAATGCCAGCTCTCAGATGACCATCCTTGTCTTCTCAGACACCACTGACACCAGACACGCTCTCCAGAAATCCGTGAGAGTTTCATTTGGGCCAGGCCATGACAAAATCTAATCAACCAGATCTACTTTACCTTTCAAGGCTACTGAACAAGTAACTTATCCTAGGGCAGCTATAAATTATAAGCACAACTGCGACACTACAAACTTTCGCCACTGAAATTCCGAAATCATCCAAGATCTTTACTTCACGATAAGAATATCTGCCTGCTAAAAATTTAAGATATCATTGAGGTTCATAACTTGCAGGCTGGCTGAAATCCTGTGCTATATTTAGTTTCCAGCACATTTTGGTTCTAAGTATTTCATTTGGAGCACATAATATTAGAAGTGAAACTTCTGTTCCAAACACCTGCATTTTCATGATCTCTCTTCTCATAGGTACATTGGGAAATATCTTGTGTGTCACTGAAAAATTAAATGACAAGCTCTAAAGAAAAATCTATACAGAAATTCATTTCTGTATTCAGAAGATAATGTGAATTTTGGACAGTAAACGCGTACAAAGAAAAGCAAAAGCTAAGGCAATACTGCACAGCCATCCAACTCTTGTTATTTCCATTCTGAATGCCTGACTTAAGCGCAACTTCATTTTAGCTTTCTCCAATGTTTAGACATCAAGTGAAGGGTGAGCTATGGGAAAATAATACTGTCCCTAATGTATGTCCTTTAACCCCAAAACATCAAGCAGCCTCTTCAATGAGCTTCCCTCCCGTTACACACTGGTAAACCAGAATAAGTTCGTCTGCTCATACCTTTCTCTAAATATGTAAAACGTTCGATTAACACTCCATGGTTCCCAAGCCAACATGACCATGACACATGAAGTTCGATGAGTAAGAGCGAGGTCTTTTCACACCTTCCCTTCTCATCACAAAATGGATCCCCTCTCCCTGTCCACACAAGGCCTCACTACGGCAGGGTACTTGTCCCTTCTTGCCCTTCTGCAGCAGGGCCTATTTTTTACCCTTCAGGATTCACGAGCACCAGAACGGTAAGATTTAGCGTGCAATCACTCATTTAACATTTTTTTAATTGAACTGGCCAAGGCGCAAAGAGTACACCATAGGTATTGGGTTTACTTCTACACGATTTCCAATTTGCAAAAAGAGATCAACTTAATTGCTCGCTAGTTGCCTCGTTTTCTTCAGCGACAAGCCCAGCAGTACGCTATATTCCCTACAGCAGGCAGGTTCATCCCTCAGTAGGGGCTGAGCCCCATCTTTGCAGGCAAGCTTCCCCCATCAGCTCTATACTATGATAGCCTGGACCAAAAACAGCAAGGAAACCGAAAGTCTCATCTCTAAATCAGTAGATTAAACACACCACTTCAGTTGTCTCCCCTGCAGATAAATAGTCTGCGATCAGGCTAAGGCCCTTTGAGTAACGTAATTACTGAAGAATTAGAAAACAAGCCAACTTTGTATGGGTTTCACTAAGAAAATAACGGTAGGGAAGAGGACCTCGTATTTTCACTTTAGGAACAGTAGCTCTAGACCACTGGAAACAACATAGTGAAGCTGTGTTTCAGACCTGTTATGTCACCATCAGTGCAGAAACAACACAGCCATAGGGGCAAGGAGCGGTGGGGGCAGGGGGAAATCATTAAACCAGGAGATAAAACCACCCAGTTAGACAAACTCATTTATAGTAGATGGTTAAATGGTCACTTACAAATAACTGGAGTCCTGCACGTAGGATGTGCTGATGTAAAATGCTATTTTACATCATACCAGTGCCAAAAATGTAACCAGTCATAGGAGAAAACTGTCAGGAACAACAAAAAGCAACAACTCCAGCTCCAGAGGGAGCATACGCTACCTAGCCACAGGCAAAGGACGTAGCTACTGTATCTAATCAGAGGCTCCAAATATTTGAAAGACATTGTCTGAGAAATCATTTTTTCCCCTTGAGTATCCCAAAGACCACAGGAGCATTTGTTATTTTACAGCACTTAGGATTCTCCAGGATGTTGCTCCTTACAGACCTCCAGGACGACAGAGCTGCCTGACCAGGAGAGCTTGCCATTTCCACATAATGCTACAGACTGATGCCGAAAGCCATGAACAGGAGCAGCGAGATGTGGATCTCAATTAAGAAACCACTTCACTGACGCATGCAGTACAACTAGAGCTTTCTTCTTTCAGGAAACATGAAAGCCATTGCCATATATGACATGTACAGCCCTTAAAGAAAAGCAGTATGCTTCCTTCCCTTTTTCTCCTTTTACTCATTTTCACAAGTTGTCTCCAGGTTGAGAATCAAAAGTATTGGAGTTTTAAAGACCATGCAGGACTGAACAGGTGAGAATATTCACCTGTTCCTTAATAGCGAGGTTCCTAGATTTATTTTTTTAAATCACAGATTCGACCTATCCACTCAACTAACAACAGGACTTCAGAAGCTTAAAATAAGATAAAAATAAACATGAAAAAACATGAGCCTACTGTCAGTTTTGTGTTAGAGTATTAATGCTAACTTCTCACAAAAGACACAAATCCAAAGTAAATCTCCTCAAAATTGACCAGCTCAGTAGCATTGCTTCACTTTTTTGCTAGACAATGATTTCAGAAAGCTTTTACAAGACTTCTACCTCCTCTTCTCACGTGGTTAGGCAGAGGATTTCTTAAAAGGTCCTCAACTCAGTGCTGGCATCTGAAGAGACAAGCCAACCATCTCTTTTCTACCAGCATGACCAGCCTTCTTTCATCCAGTGATGATGTGGATGCAGTGTCACTGCTCAGAGGTAGACTGCTATTAAGCGCTGAAAACTAGGAGCGATAGACTTCCCACTGAAAAAAAAAAAAATCTGATTTCTAGTACCAAGAAGTGTGTCTATCAGGATTAATACTTGTTTTAAGGATGATTCCACACAGCATGGCAAGCACCCCAGTGTATTTTCAGATCAGCTGTATTCCTGCCTCCCATTTTTTATACAGAAACATTTTGAGCCATTTCTAATTTTATGGATAGCAAAAATTAACAGATGAAATGCACAAAGTTATTACAAGAGTGCTACGGACCAAAAATATCCCAAAACATCATTGTAAACCAGTTTAGAAGCTGGAAAATTCAGCTCACAAGGCTACAACACATGCCTTGGAATCATTTGTTCATGTGTGAGACATGCTTAAAAACCAAACCAAAACCCACAAATACTCTGCCCATATCCTGCTAAAGCCTTTTTATATAAGCACATAACGGCTTGATAAAATTGAAAGCTATCTAGCACACAGTCCTGACTGCGCATACTGTGCACATGTTTTGAAGAAATAAATTGAAAGTTTTTGGACAAAAAGACCTCCTGTTCATTCTGCCTAACATGGCCCTGGTATTTTTACATTGCTACAGTTGCAGAAAGACCCTATTTGATCAGTCCAGTCACTGTCAGCTCTGAAGCACCACGAAGCTCCCCAGGCCCAGACCCTGCAGAGGCATCAATCTCACCAAGCCTCCTGACCAGCGACAGCTGATGCACGCATCATGCAGGCCAGCCCACTGACACAAGCTCTCCTGTTGAGATTGTTTATTTTTATTTTTTTAAACAGGCCAGCAGCTGAAGTCGTCTGATAGCATTGAACAACATAGCCAGTTGCTCCAGGCAGATTGCTACTGCTTACAAAAAAAATGAAAAAAAAAAAACCCTAACATTATTTATTTTACATCTCAATAAAAGGAAGGCAGGAATATCACTGTGACCCAAGAAACTGCTCTCACCCACCTGGCCTAACATACTCTCGGCCATAGTAATAGAAGTCTCAGTAAGTAAAGCACTCTGCTATGGTAGTACTTAACTAGCGGAAAGGCATATGCTTCTGAAAGCCTGAAATAAATCAAGCCCAACATGTACTATGAAAAAAAGGGACAGAGGGAAAGGACTAGCATTCTTTTGAGAAAGTATGTTGGAAAATATATCCATCGGTTTTCTTATTGCAACCCTAAGTATTTTGTTTGTTCTCCCAAAGCTCATTTCAATTCCCTTTATACTTCTGTAGAGCATAAAGATATAGCAACAGCCACCACAAAAATAACACATTATCCTCAGTTTAAGGGCTGCCCAGATTCTACAGAGAAGACTCTCTCTCCCACTGAGCTACTAACCATCTTTTCCTGTAAAGCGCAGCCCGCTCAAGCGGCTAAAGCAAGTGCAGTTTCATAAATTTGCAACATTAAGTCTCCTTTCCCCATCTGTGTTACCGCACTTAACACAGGCAAGTGCTCCGTGCTCCCCATGCTTCCCCGACACACAGCCACAAGCTGAAGCAACGCACCCACAATTATCCTTAGTGGCGAATATGACGACACTGCTGTGGCACAAGAAACAGGTTTGGCTTTTAAATACGGCCCTTTACTTCCTCAGCCAGAGGTGAATGACACAGGCATGACTCCTCCACACGGGCACCGACTCCTCCTCAAGGACACACTGATAGCAAAGAAAGTAGATTTTTGGATGGACCTCCTAGTCTGCCCTTCCTGCTGGAGCACAAGTTCACCGCCACAGCTGGCACTATTAGTTTCAATAATTTGCAGTGGTATAATCAAATTATTCTATTTGCAATGGTAAGAGTTCTGCTTTTATCCAGGACTGTATAAATTGAAGCCTTGGACAGTAAGCTTGAGGCTGACCACTTAAAATCAATTCTTTACAGCAGCTGCTCAAAAGTTTATGTTCATACCACTGGTTCACACAACAGGAGGGGCAAGACACCCAAGACAAAAGTACTCACATCACGTAACCTTGGTATCACAAGAAACAACCATACCTCAAGATCATTTCTTGAAGTTTTACCTAACGCTCTGCACTGATTTGTGTTCTGTATTACAACATACAATAATTGCAGCTTTGCTCTCATCGACAAGCCTTAAATTTATTACTGGGTGCTGCGCTTGGTATGGCTAGGAAGGCGACAGGATGAAGAAGGGAACCCTGTGCAGATTCCCACCAACTTTAACTGTGACTGCAGTAGCCCATATGGAACCAATACCTTCCAGTCCTACACGCCTAGTATTTTCTTGTTTGACACACTTTCTGCAAACACCTCTTCCAAATTACACCTTTAGCTAAACTGAATCAGACCTATCTTGTATTATGTAGTTCTATCCTTTGACTACTCTATTTCTCTTCTACTAACCTTGTGCACTGCTGAAACCAAAACAGAAACACAACTCTAGTTATCAGGAAGCTGCCACAATTTAAATGCCATTCTGATAAGTGCCTGTCATGTTAAGTTTGACCCATGCTTTCTCTCATCTCCTTAAACACTATCATCAACTCAGATTTGGAAAAAGAAGTTTACCACATGAAAATTGGACTAATGAAGCATGGCCCCAGCTGTCCATTCTTAAATTGCTATGGTTTTGTCCAGTTCACTTTGCCACCCATCTGAGGAATGGATGTTTGAATCAGAGCAGCTCTTACAGTTACGTTAGGTCAACAGAAGCGATTTAAGGAAAAGGTGATCTGCAATCTTATGACCATCTGGAGCAGACACAGACTCCTTCCAAAGGTATTACCAAGTACTGTATCTTGGATACTATAGTTGTTCCACAGATTTTTATAAATTGACACTATTTAATTGAATGTGGACTTCCATATGGTGAACATCATAATGATCTGAGCTCAGTAACTTCGTGCTGCTGGCTCGACAAGCTGCCCATTTAATAACCACTAATAAGAGGTTTCAGACCATACTGCCAGCCTCTATGTTCATAACTTCTAAAACAGCAACTGCAGGAAATCCCCTCAACCCTATCTCTGTGATCCTTTTGCCTTTTCCTCTACTTACACATGAATAAACTTAGCCAAGGAAAAGCTAGTGTAAGCAACTGTTAAGCCACTGTTAATTCTTATACTCAAATGTAGTTTTTGACTGGCTAAACTAACCTTCCAAACATTCCATTTTTATTCAGTGTGACAAAAAAAATCCTGAGATATACAAACAAACAAAGTCCAAACAAATCCCCAGACAGAATGTTCACTTAAAATTCTTTAAAAAACTGGAGAAAAGGCATTTGGTCCTTGAAATAAAAATGAAAATTATTACAAGGAGAAAAAAAGAGCTTTAGATATTATATACAGCTGTAGAGATCACCTGCCAATTCTCCCCCCACCCCCATGTGTCAGATCTCTCTACTCGGAAGAGCGCACAAGGAAGCTGGCTCAACTAAGCAAACAAGTTGAAACAGAACAGTAGACTTTTAAAGCATGCTTAAGAAAAAAGAGATGCATAAACTTCATAAAGATAGTTTCGTTGGAGAAAACTTTTCACTGCAAAAAAATTACTATCTACGTTTTTCTCCCCAAAGTTTAACAAACCTTAGAAGGTTTTCACACTTGCACAGAACATTGAGAATGTTTTCAGAGATGAAAGTAAATATAAACTCACCACTTTGAGCTCCGGTACAGATCGGCTTAGTGTCCATTCCTGGCTATTTACAAAGGCATCTGTAAAAGTGGACAACATTCACAGAATCAGTACAATGGTATTTATCGGCCAGTTGCCCAAAACGTCATGTTAGGTACTTCAGATCAAAATTCACAAACTCGAGATTGATAGTTTAACATTAAACACACGGAGTCTGGCTAAATGGTATAAATTCAAGAATACTGGAAATGAACACACTATAGAATAGATATGCTCTCTACACTAAGTCTAAGTGTATCATCTCAACTGGCATTAACAAGACTAAAAGCTAATTATGATCCTTCTGTGTTACCGAAAAACCCCCTCTTTTCTAATCTGTACACAGAGGAATTGCTTCCCATCCACCACGATACAGTTTTTTCTCTACAAAACCAACCTTGGATTGCTCAACATACGGTCAACAACTGCAACTACTAGCATCAGTGGTAACTTCTCCACCCAGGTAAGCGAGAATATTGGTTCATTCTAGAAACACGCTGTTTTCTATCGCACTACCTACTAAACATCGGCACCTGCAATTACTAACATCTGTGGTAACCTCTCCACCCAAGTGAGGGTATCAGCTTATTCTAGAAACACGCTCTTTTTCAGTACTGTGACAATCACAGAGTTACTATGCATTAGTCAAAATATGTCAGCTTAAATTAGATGGAGCCGACTTCTGTCAAATGGGATTACAGAACAGGAAAAAACAAATCTAGATTTCCCAAAACCAGAAGAGCAAACAAAGAGCATGTCAGCAGGACAGAAATAATCCACGCAGATATTTACTGTAAAATTAAATAAAAACTGCTGGTGAAGTAAATACTACTGGAGGCAGAGGGGAATTAGTTTTTGAAAAAAAGGCAAGTCAAGTTCCCCTTCACTCCCCAATACAAAGAAAATTACCAGGGCTGTACTCAGGTCCAACCTTTCTCAAGGCCACACACTTAAACATGAGAAATAGGACTCAATTGTCCTACTTCTGAAAACATTCCTGATTTTGTTCCTTCTGTAAAGGTCTAGTCAGCTGAAAGCAAAGAGATACCATGTTTCCATTACAAATTCAAACAACATTACTGTAAATCATGATTTAACATTTTCCAGAACAATGCAAAACTGATTACAGATTATCACTAGGTTTCACACTCACAGCCTGCTCCTACCGAGCGCGTTACAACTTTACAGGGATCAAACAGCACTGATGATGTGCCAGTGTAACAGAGCCAATTACCAGTATTAGAGTAAATAACAGGTCAAAAGTTGCGCCCAACTACCTTGGTGAATCTATCTATAAGCAGCTGCTTTCAAAGCCTTTGTTTGCTTATGGACAATCTGGAAAGGCAGAAAGTTATTTCATTCTCTCTGTTTCTCTCACAATGCAGAATATAAAAACATGCAAGTGATTCACAACTCCAAAATGTACCCATAGCAACCGTCAGCTGTAAGCAAGCTTTCCCACTGCCTTCAGAAAAAAAGAAAAGCAAACTTATTTTGCAGTTTTTCCTCCCCCCCCCCCCATAAAGTATATGGTTTTTGTGTAACGTAATAAAGACATCTGAGCCGCTACTTTGGGAGCATTCTCCGTCTTTAGCTAACCCCTCTTTTTACGTTTCAGCTACAATCAGCAGCAGCTTGTGTATGTTAGTGAGACACACATTTACCCCAAAATACTTCAAAAGTCAAGTCTTTCCGTGTATTGCAGCCTTCAGCTCTCTGCAAATAACTCACAGGAGGAAAAGGAAAGCCAAAGGCTTTTATTAAGATGCCCTGAAAACTGCTGCTCTGCTGGGTCACATTGCTTCTGCTGTTTGATCCACTGCTATGCAACAGCAATATTCAGAAATTACAGAAAGTTGGAGAACTAACCCTATTTTGAAGATCAAATTTGGACTGGGATTACCTGAACCCAATATCGAGAAAAAGGTCCTATTTACTGAAGCTCAAAACAGGCAGCAAAAAAGTCTGGGTTAACTTTTTAGCATGCCAATTGTAAGAGAAGACATTACTGGCCTCAGGTTCATTTGAGGTAATCTAAAACGATAAAAACCTTAAGCCCCTGGTGCATATCTACGTTGAAAGGCACTGTAAAACCAGCTAAAAAACACAAGCCTCTTCTGCTGGAGTCAAGTCTGACCTGAAAGCACCAGAGAAATCATTTTCCTGCTACCTGCTGTTTGTAAACTGTAATTTATCTATTCACAGCTTAAGAAAGCAAACACAGCTTAAGTTTTTCTTTTTTGTTTTGATCCCATGACCGTAATCAGCATTCCTGACAATATATGTATTGTTTACAAGAGGAAAAGCCAAGGATTACTAAATACACTTTGGATAAGCAAGCTAAGCATTTTAAAAGCTTAAGCGCTACACGAAACAACTGTCAGGTAAAAAAAGTGTCTTGAAACACTGTGGCAGGGTGAAAACTGAACAGCTCTTTCCAGTTATCACCCTATCTTGCACTCAGAATAAGGTGTTTATGTTGACATAGCAGGCAAGCATTTGTCAAACATTATCATAGTCTCGGACCAGGCTCCAAGCCAAGAAAGGGAAAGATGAGGACAGAGAGGAGGGCAAAAAACGAGCAGTGTTATGAGAGCTGGGGCAGGGAGGGGAAAAAAATTGCATGCCTCCGTTGTCACAGTGCTCTTCTCCAAAAACATTCCTCATTTTTAAATAATTCAGTGCAGCTGGGATACACAGTAGTTTACTTCAGAGCTTAGAAAGACTGTATTAGCATATAAAAAGGTTGCAACAGGTCAGGCCAAAGATCCACTATCTTTTTTCTAGCAGAGTTCAGTGGCAGATACGTCATCAAGAGTAAAGATGCCCCATGACGAATAAGCTATATTTTTACTGCAGGTCACCAGCACTTCACAGTTCAATGACTTCCATTTAAATAGGCCAGTGCACAGTTAAAATTCACCCAGAGTGGAGATACCCGACCTGAGCAACAACTGTCCCATCTTCTTCCTTATGGCCAAACGGATATATCAAATAGCAGGAGACGGCAGCCTGGAAGCCAGCTGAGCAGGCTCAGATCACCGGATGCTTGTCCGTTTGTTTCCAGGAGCAGCAAAAAGGTAATCGAGAACTCGGCAACATATGAGAGCACTAGACTCAAGCCATAGGAGTCAGGGAGAGTCTTTCCATAGGACACCCAGCCCAAAACAAGCAGGAGAGGCAGACAAGGAAGCAGCGGTGTTTCCATCAGGAACCCAGCATAACAGACCTGCTCCAGAAGCCTCATGATCAAGGCATTTACAAGGGACCACAACTTATGGTCCCATAAAGCCAGCAGTTTTGCAGTCAGGAGAAACCTGTAGGAAGATCTTCCCTAGAGCACGTGGTGGAAGAGGTCAGATGATGACAGTGAGAACACAAGTGCCTCAACCATTTTGGCTGCAGCACCACCTGATTTGCAGGGCCTCAGTCTTCCAATTGCTCCCCTCCTGTCCGAGGAGAGGGGTTCAACATACAGCTCTGTCAAACACACTGCATACAGCAAACGTGATGGCCTTTCTCCAGGTCCCAAAGCTTCTGCAACAGCCCCTGGCAAGTCTGCACAAAGCACCAACACCGCAGAGGAATCAATCCCCTGCTCGAGATACCTGCCCTAGGAAGCTAGAAATAGGGGCATCTTTATCTATCTTTGCCCTGACAGTGAGTTGCCAGTTCTCATGGTTCTGCTTTGAACAGCTGTTGATTTGGGGAGTAGTGGGAAAGGAGAAAAAATTTCTCTCCAACTCAACCATGAAATGAAAGAACTGACCACACTGAAAAACTAACAAACCAAGCAGTTCTCTGCCACACAAACACCTATTTCTTTAGGGCATAAAGCACAGATTTCCAAACAGATACTTCTGCAATTTAATATACTTACTATCTATAGCTACAGGACAACAAAAGCCATTTGGCCAGTAGCTAAACAATCCTGAGAGTTCAGGGTTTCTTGCTCATTACTTGTGAAACATTCCAAGACTCAGTTACTCCAAATGCATGAGAACTTGCAAGCGATGATTTACACTATATCTTCATATACTTAATCATTACTCCATTCCCAGTAAAGATAAACTAGTACGCACTTGCAAATCTGTTGCTTTTGATTTTTCCAAAAAGCACATTAGTTTATAATTATACTAATAGCCTCCATATCACAACAAAACACTACAGCATAGCTAACAATTAAAAGCCACATCTTACCACGGAAAGATCTTAAAAGATCAGATCAAGAAAAACTTGTTAAGACTGAGTCCATGAAACAGTTTTTACCAGATTTTAATTATACACAACTGTGTGACAGATGTAAGTGACCCTGCATTCCTCCTCATAACCCAACACCAAGCTTCACTTATGCTTTACAGCACTGCCCCAAAACTTCCCCCTTCCTTTACACAATTACTTCCAGAACTGCACATTTGATTTATCATAGTAGTCTCAGAATACCGTAAGAGAATCACCTCCATGTTTTGGACACAGCGGGGCTGAATAAAAGTTAAGCTCAGACTCTCTCTTAAAAGACATCACACTGAAGGATTCAATTTTCAACTTGCTAAGGTAGAGTTTGACAGCTTGGACAAAGTTGAAGGATCTCTAAGCCAAGTTAAATTTAAATACATTAGAAGGTAACACAGCTTAATACATTAGACTTATGTACAAATTCCTGTTTTCTTATCTCTTGTGTTCAAGAGCTAAACTCCTCAGTAAAGCTTAAGACAAGGATAATAGGCCTGCTTCTCCTTTCCCCATATCGCTGTATGCACTACTACTTTCTCCATTTTTAGCTGCTAAAGACACATGGACAAAATTTAAGCCTGCCATTCTCTATGCAAGTCTCTGCAGCAAAGGTACAGGAAGAACTAGCCAAATCTGCACAAGACAAGGAGTTTCAGCTCTTCTCCAAATCCTCAGCTGTCATTCTGAAGAATGCTAAGCTGATCAAGAAAGCCTTCAAACTCAGGCAGGTATTATATCTAATTTTTTTTGGTGGGGGGGGGGAATAAGAGGAAAGAAAAGAGATTTTGAAAAAAAATGCACGTGAGAACTGTCTATTAATTTCAATAGGCTTCAGTAAAAAGAAGCATTGGATTTTACACCACATAAGACTAAACAAAAGGAGAGTAAGTAGAACAATACTACTGCTTCCAATTTTGAAAACTACAAAAATCTACTTAAGCCAAGCAGTAGCTCTGTGGAGGTAACAAGGACTTCAGAACCCCTGTGATGTTTTTTTTATAAATATTAAGCTTAAATTAATAAGGTCTTTGCATTTCAAAAATATAAAGCAGGTAGGAGAGGGAACAAGAGGTAAAATTCCAAAAACTCAAGAGACAGAGACAAAGCAGAAAGACAAGCGCTGGACAGAGAAATAACTTCTAGTCAACATGAATTAATTCATTCTGTAAATCTATTCGGTCCTTCATTCATTGAAATACATCATCAAGAAAAGTGCCATGTCCTTCCAAAACAGTCTCCGCTGCCAAGTACCTTTACAGAGATAAATATATGCATTTCAACTCTACTCAACCATATAATAAAGGAAGTCTAGCAAAACTAAGGTGACATGGTGTTGAACTACCTGACACATAACTACCTCCTCCTTGTTTTTCAAGTTTGAGGGATTGCACCTAGATGTTAAGTTCAATAAAAACTAAACAACGTTTTAGTAACAAGTGACACAGCACAGCCACACTGCTTTGGGTGTTGCTGTCGTCACCCCGTTGTTTGCTCGCTTGTTTTTCAAGTCATTAGCATGGCATGAAAAGAGCACTCAAGAGAAATACTTAGAAAACTTCCATCCCCAGACATGCAAAGGCTTTGCAAAAATATCAGCCCAAGAAAGGGCTTACAAGTGTACTGCACTAAGAAGGGATGGCTCAAGCACTGCCTCCTCTTAAGAGCTAATAGAGCCACTTTCCCAACAGAGGCATTTTCAGTCCAGCATCCCCTCTACTAAAAGAGGGTAATACTTATAGTGCAGAAGTGAAATCTAGAAGGCTAAGTTTATATTCTACTCTAAGCATGCCGTGTTTATAATTTCCTCTTCAAGGTGCAAGAATGTGCTCGCTTGGAAACGATTAGAACAAACCCAATTTCATTTAAATGGCTTCATTAGTCACCAAGAGCTCCATGATTAACATGATCCAGAAGTTCATTTACAAATGGATGTGCTGAAAACTTAACATTTAATGGAAAGGAAAAAGCCGAAATTAACATCTGATATGCAACCTATCCGGTATTATTAGAGGAAGGCCAAATTCAACAGACACAGTTTACCCGTTCCCTTCTGTCCCAACCACTCGAGCAACTACATTTGCCACAGATGTCTACCTGGGTAACTAACCGTGCCACCAATTTATGCTCGTCTAATATTTAACACCACTGTCCATTTTATTGAAAAAAGCTTCCTGTTTCAGAAAAGTTCAACTTCAGCCCAACTAACTGAAGTAAAGATTTCACAATGCTATTAGCTATCTTCAGTTTGCAATGAAATTACTGCAAGTCTTTCACTACCTCCCCTGCCCCTCCTGCCCCCTTTTTAACTTTTATTAGAAGATCTATGAGGTAATCTTCCCTCCTCAGTATAATTTACATTGGCACATTTACAAGGAATAATGAATTATTATTAAAACCAGAACAGAACATGTCATGAAGCAGCATCTGGTCTCTTTAGCAAAGAGCAGGAGATGAATGGAGCATCACTGGTGTGAATGCTGAAGTGCCTAGCTAACCAGTTTACTTCTAGCACATTCGCCTCAGAATGCAATGATTTATGTCAAGTTAATCCCCAAACCCATAGAAGTTAAGGTGAAAAGGTCAAATACTTGCAGATAAAACATGACAAACAAGCTTGGGGACTTGGGGTTTTGGGGTTTGGTTTTTGGTTTTGTTTTTTGTTTTTTAATAAAAACTTGACAACTAAAGCATGAGCGTGAACTATTGGACGCAAATTGCAGCATGCAAGGCACAAATTGGGTAGTCCGCAAACTTACTGTGCTAAAGAAACAAAAAACACACTACTGAGCATTGGTTTTAAACATATTGGAACAGATTTGCATAATAAATAGAACCACATGTATGAAGTTGGTCAACTGGAGACTCATTAGCATTACTTTCCAACTTTGGAATTCAAGTGAACTCAACCTTCACATCTAACTATAGACTATACATACAAAAGGAATGACTTTTGTCAATAATTAATCACAGTTGTATGTCCTGTTCATTTAACTTCTGCATCAATGATCAAAAGCTTCAAATATGTATGCTGTCAATCATCCATTTTTAAAATGAGCACTAAGACAATATTTTAAGTTGCATTTTCTTAATCAAACTTTTGACAAAACAGCTTTTTTTTTTTCATATTTCATTTTTTGTATTTTCCACCACTACATTTAGAGTTCCTCGGGTCCACTTGCACATCCTAATTCTGAAGTACCAGCTACAGTGAGACCCTTGGATTCTCCTAAAATCTCAGCTTCATAACTCAACTCCAGCCAAAGGAGTTGAGTTTCTTCATCAATTCCAATATTAATAATCAGGTATACATGCTACTTTTTAGCTCTCAATTAACACAATACCGTGATGAAATCTTGGACTTGATGGCCATCCTTGGCAAGATCTACATACTCCAGTGCATGGTATAACAGCAGATATCCCATCGGTGTATGATGGTTTCACCACTCTGTTGTATACAAAGTCTTGCTTAGAATAAATATTAGCAAAATAATTTTACTGAGAGGTTCAGATCAAGATCAGTTCAATCATCCAAGACTCAAAAAGAAAAAGGGGAGAAGGAAGTCATATATATGAAAAATGGAGAAGTTGAATAACAATTATATAAACAGCTACAGGAAAAGCCTCTTTAGTGTTCATCACTCCATTTCACTCCACATTTCAACTCTGAAGACCCCTCACTTCACAAGGAAGAATTTACAGACAAACCGTCCTTTGGTTAGGAGTGGTTTGATTCACTTGATGTTCCTATGGACTGAATGGTCAAAATTGGAAAACCTATAGAGAAGCTACGCATCTAGAGAATCAAGAGGGTTTTTGACCGCATTGTCATTAAGCTTCACATGCAAAGGAGCAGAATGATACAAGAATTAAATAATTCCTTAAATGCCACCACATAAAGCAGGCCTATATAGCAGAGAAGCCAACCATTGTTTAAGTAGAAATATATCCTAATGGCATTAAATGCTTAAATTAACTTTCCATAACACGACCAAGTTGCTTTTCTTTAGTTCAAAGCACTAGTAAACACCAAACATTAGTTTCTAAGAAAGATTGGGGGCTAGGAAAAGGAAGGGGAAAAAAAAAAAAAAAAAAGGAACCAGCAAGGCTCCTTGCAAAAACTCTTTTGGTCCTGGACAACTGCCCAGCTGTCACCTCCTTAGGCAGGCAGGTGCTCCCTGGCAGACAGCGAAGAACAGACCTAGCACCCTGCTACAAATGGTGTGACCAAACACACGGCAGTGAGTAGGCTCCAAAAGACATAGACGGGGGTGACAGCACATCTATTTCCTCAATAGCTATGGATGAAGACACAGTTGGGGAGAGGGGGACAGATGCCACATCTACCCGAACTATTTGAACTCCATCTCCCCCATCACAGCACTGGCAACAGTAGCAGAGCAGCCAGGCAGGCCACAGATTAAATAGTTATGACTGGGGTTGATTAAATTTATACCACCCTATTATCTTTCTGATCCCTGCCATTAAAAAAAAAAAAAAAAACACACACCACACACCCTGTTGATTAATACCTTTGGGCGTCCAAACTGCTCAAATATCACTGCAGCACCCTGCAGTCAACCATCAACCCAACCACCATCAACCAGTAACAGTAGTTTAGTCATCTGCCAGTAAAATAACCTCTACCTCATCCAATATATTGCACGGTCTGTTGTTCCAGTAACCTTGTTTTGTCCTTTATTATCACTGAAACTTCTCACCCTTGACTATTAATTTAAACCGAAGCCTAAGAAGCTCATAGATCATCTAATGGGGATCAAAACCTAATAGCAAACCTGTCTAAAAGGAGAGAAGAAAAAAAGAGCAGGCAGGTCTCTCTGCTGCAAGACTCAAAGTCTTAAATCTTCCATGATTCTTGGAAACTTCTTAAGAGCTTCCCTCAGGCTATCCCAAAGTCCCTTTCCTGTCCTTTTAAAGGAGGAAAAACGAGGGAGAGGGAGGGGAAAGGGGGGAGGGGGGAAGCGAAGCGATTTTTCTCACGGCAACTCTCTGAAAATGATCTTTTTCTTTTTGATAAGAACAGAAGCCCTCAAAAAATACGCGAATGAAGTTAAATTACCAACAACTGCATCACATCTTGATCCTCCTCCCCCCCCCAATAATTTCTGCATTACAAGCAATCTTTAGAAATATTTCCTACTTTAAGTAAAAACCTGGAACCAAACAGGTACAGAAAGCAGGCATACAAGTTACCACTTGCCCACAGAGATGTGCACAGAACCACATATCTTTTTGGAGTCTTATCAAAGGAGCCTTTTCAGAACTTATTTCCCAGAGCCTGTGAACTTATTCTCTAAAGAGGGAAATGCACCATTTTTGCTTTGAGACCTCTGATATTAATAACGTGCATTTTTCAGAATACAGGTAATCTCTCAACACACATTTTCTCCAATTCAGCCTGCAGTGTTTTAAGTCAAAGCGGTAATTCTTCAATTCCAGCACAGTAGAACAGAAAAATATTTTGACATTGCTATTTTTAAACCTTTGCATAAAATTTTATTTGGAAGAGTCCATCACATTCCAAAAGGTCCTTATAATATATCAACGTTTTTCATTTATATTACATCTATTTAAAAAACAGTCAGCTTTTGACATGGATCCTTTCTGCTTATATATTCAAATTTGTATAGAGGTGCAAGCAATAACTATGAAGCAATAAAGAATAGTATAAAAACATCCTAGATTATATAGGGAAAAAAATAGGTTTTTCCTTTCTACTCGCTTATTTTGGGACTGGAGCGTGACAGATTGTATTAACAGTGATGTTTTTGCAGACTTGCCTTTGCATCCCAATTAGAAATTACTGTTGCAACTATGTAACTCACAAAAGAAAGTTGTTGGGTTTTTTTGCAGTGCAATACTCCAAATGGTATCATTTTTCCTTCCCAAGTTGAAGTGCCATTACACAAGTCACGAAAACTAACTGCCGTGGCCTCAACACACCCAGAGGTCTGAAATCGAAACAAGAAGTTTTAAGCCCGTTAATTGAACGCAAACAGTCTACAGTCGTTATTGTACAAAATGAAGGCACCATAAAAAGGTTCAATTATGCATTCCAAAAAAATTTTTCTGTCCATTTCTGATCTTTTTGCTCTCTTACTTGAAAGTGGATAAATAGCTACAAACCAGTTGCAGTCCTAAAACCAAGGGAGATTTTTGTGAACTGTCAGTTCACACTCCCCCACTTCTCCCAGGACTGTCAGAAAGAATAAAATCCCAAGAGCTCTTCAGTCCCAATAAAAGAGTTTCATATTGGTCACGTTTATCACTAGCAATACCTAATTGCTAATCATAAAACAGGGGAACTACTTTAAGTCTAATTTCTTTAAGGCATCAGGCACCTCAGCTGAAACTCATTAGAGCGGTAAGTATATTCGACATGTGAAAAACTATGCCCTGCAACTGAGAACTGTATTAAATAGATATTTAGGTCAAAGTCAAAATCCATCTTCCAATAGCAGCAGGCAGCTGTGATAGCACTGCCTCCACACTGGCAAGGAAACAAAAGCAGAAAGCCCTGTGCAATATCTCCTAGTGGAGCACAAGTGAGCCTTTTCTGAAATAGGCTTTTGGGCTTGGAAATTTAAGCTCACTTCTCTGTCACTACAGCACATCAGTTACCTTTTCAATTTTTAAATTTAATTTAAAATTAAATTTAGAATGCGAGCGTTTTGTTGCTGCTACGATTCCAACTCCCTCCCTCATCCATCTTATATCTGTGGCCATACCCAGCCTTGGTGAACATTAGGCTTTGGGTTGACATCAAAGACCTGTTATCTGCTTAGCTTCCACAGCAGGAAACAGCCCCATGCTCGTGACACCAGGACTGAAACACTGAACATTATTTTCTCTAAGGTTATTCCTCAAAACAGTTTTACAGCTAAAATTTCAGTTACCACCACTGAAATAACTATTTTGCCATTAAATACAACACTGCTCCAGACAAGACCATTTCTACCAGGTATGTTAAAAAAACATAGAAGATATTTTCCCCTCAGAAACAGCTGACAGCCTAAATAAACAACATAATGAGGAAAAACTTCACATTCCCTGTATTTTCACAGTAGGTAGGATTCTGGAGCTAATGCACAATTAGTTTAAGACAAATTGAAATCCCACAGATAAAACTGATGTTTTCCCTGGAGGTAACCGTGCCAGAAAACGGAACACCACTTCAAAGAGGAAAATTTTGAGCAAAGATGTTCTGGATTGCAGTGAAACCCCAATAAAATCAAGTTCCTTGATACTTGACCACATCCCTCCGAAAAACGTGACACTGAAAAATAATGGTCACAGCAGATCCCTTTTAGGAACAGGATGATGACCACAACACACAAAATATAAAAGCAGACAACCGGAAACAGAAAATGAAAGTGGACTTGTAATAAAACCAATCCTTATCATAGTGAGACTGGAAAAGTAAGTGACCACTTTGCAACTAAGGACACATCTGCAACATCTTAAAAAGAAGGTCTTACTAAGGTTTCTTGTTTCCCCTGGACTTCCAAAGAGATGCTCATTAAGTGCAACAAAACCCATCTCTGCCAAAGGAGATTCGTTCAGATCAAACAATCTCATTAAATTGGAGATATTGCCTCTCTTACCTGCCTCCTTTTGCCTCTCCCCGGTAGTCTGAAGACAGACCCTTCAAGTTACTCTCCCATTTCGTACCAGGCGAAACCACGGTTCCCTCTGCATTGAGGCCACTTGCAGCGTTGACCATCCTTCTAGACAGTATTGACAGGTCAAGGCTAAGGATGTGTCGTACCTACAGATATCAAGGCCGTTAACTATCAGCTATTACTGCAAATATTTTATTAAGTGAGCTGCAAAGATTTATGGTCACCAGCATATACTGGTTTGCTTTTTAAATTGCTCAATTAAAGGACTGCTGTGGAACATGCATTACCAACATAAACGCTATGATAACAAAAAAGGCTAGGATTTGTTTGCATTATCTGATGACCCTGGAGAAAAACACAAGCAGAAACCCAAGGGAAATTGAGTTTTACCGCTTTTCAGGGCAGAAGGCTAGGCCCGCATTCACTGAAGAAAATGATGCACTGGAATGTTCCAAGACAACTGGTTTTTATAGTAATTTTTATTTTAGGTAATGTACTAGAAGAATTTTCTGGATGAGTAAGATGTCTTCTCGACTAGGGCTAGCTTCCTAACACAGCAAGGGAGGAGGGGGAACAGGGGGAAGATGCTGCTGCACTGACATTCAGAAGGGTTTTGGAAGATGCACTGAAACATTCACATCCTTAGTTTAGATTGCTTGTATAATTATGTCAGCTAGGGCAGCCACATCCATATACATGGCTAAAGTCTACCACATTATGTCATGCTCTTGCAACGCGTGAATAAGAAAACGGTATTCCTCACAGATTAGTACATGGCTGATGATGCCTCAAGTAAAATCTGCATTCATCCTGTGATGAAACTATGATATTTTTTCCATGCACTCTAAAAGATTTCTGTTAAGTATCAAAGCCTCATAGAACGCAGCTAAACAAGTCAACGTTGTACAACTCAACTCCAGGGCGAGGGGAAGAAGAAGAAAGAGCCACTAGAAATGAACTGTTCGGTAAACGTCTCCTTACTTTGTTGGACCTCACCAGAGAAGAGGTCAGTGCCAAGGGTCAGGTCTGTTTTATACACTCTTTGCTGTCCCAAGAGGAGGATGGAGCCAGCACAGAAGAGACTACCTCAAAACGTAACAAAGCAGAAGTCTGGTGAGAAGATTTTAAGCTGTAACAAACTACGCTCAAGTCATTGTAAAAAGTATCTCATTCTTTTGAATAGCTCCAACTGCTGAATATCAGTGTTGAAAATAGAAGACTAAATACATGTCTGAGCAAAGATGTCTAGAGCATCCAAAATGAGAAACTTAAAAAAACACACACAAAATAAAAAAAAACTACATAGCCTATGTTGCCTTTCCTGGCTATACACAAACACAGAATTAAATCTTCTTCTTCTTGAAAATTGACTATTTATGAAAGATTTTGCTATTACCTATAACAAAGGTGAAGAGAGACAGCTTATCCGGTAGGCAAAAGAAGAGCCAATGGCAAAACACAAATATAAGAAAAAGATGAAACAGAGGAAGTAAGAGAAGAACTGTATTTGGAAAATAAACGATTTTATTTAGCAAGGCAGAAAGAAGGTCCCAACAGAGGTGCAAAAGCGATTGAGACTTGCTGTTTGGCAGGCTGAAGAGAGTTTTAGCTTTTCAGCTAGTAAGAACAACTAACTTGGACACGAAGCAAAAAATGAACCAGCAGAACTCGGTCGCTATTTGGTAGAGGAGGAACTCATTTTTATAGGTAAGATAACAACAACAGTCAGTGAAAACTAAGTCTACAGTGACGAGACAGTCTAGCCAGAGAATCTCCATCGTTAGCATCCCACAGAAGAGATGATACTGAGGGAATATCAATACTGGGAGCACCACCAAAACCAAAGTCACAGTGATAAAGTACTACGAATGAGACATTAAACCTAAAAAACAAACAAAAAAAACACATAGCAGGAAAGAGACAAAGGGACCATCAAGGCATGCTTAAGAAACAGTGACAAGCACACACACTCATAAGAACATGGCAGACACCAAAACCCAGAGTAACAGTTCATCTGCTTTCATATACTGGCACAGGTCAGCAGCACACATCCAGAAAGGAGTGGGACAGGTCTATATCATATACCTTTCCCCTGCTCTCTTCCAGCTTGGGTCAACTAAGCTAGTCATACTCACATACTTCAGCTATTCAAAACTAAAAGTAGTCTCTTTATATCAAAAGAGCTCTTCACAGATTTTACCCATCAGCTGTCTGATGGCTGCACGTCTCTGCTAGCTATTGGCATTCATAAGGTCCAATAGAGACTCAAAGCTCAATTACTTTTTGGATTACAACATAAGAAAAACTTCTTTTGCTGGTTTTGAACTGCCTCTTACTAGTTTCACAAGAGGCCTCCTAGTTTGTGTGTAAGGAGGGATCACCAACAGTGATTCCCTCTTCTCCCTCTCTCTCTCACTCCCCTCATGATTTTGTAATCCCTCTTGCCTTCCCCTTTCCAGGCTGCAAAATTTTACTTAGTTTGACTGGTTCTTGCATGGATCAAACTTATTACCTTGCTATGTACCTCTTTGTTTTACTCTACTTCCTTCCAGATGGAAGGACCACAATCACTCCCCCAAAAGTCTCCAGAGATGAGCGCACCACTCCTTTTCAAGGGAAGCATGACAACGCGCTCTGCTTTCTGTCCTTAACACTGTGTGCTTTGAGCCCTGCAGAACATTTAATTCACATTTTCCACAAAGCTCTTACAGATGCCAAGATCCTTCCTAAGACATATAACTCATTCAGAGCCTGTGATGCATTCAAGTTAGGACTGCTCCCTCCCCACACCACACTCTGCATTCATCCACGCTGAGTTTAATCTGCCATTTTGTCAACCACTAGCCATCACAAGTATTTTGAATTTCAAAAGGGAAAAATCAACTATTTATTCCTCTCTGTGATTTCCTATGGTTTAAATTGCTATATGAACGAGAGGGCACTCCCTTTATCTGATAGCAGCTTAGCTCCAGTCTCCAGCAATGGAACTTGCTGAAATTCTTTTTTATCATCAAAATAAACTCTATTTAACTGTTTTCCCTTCTCCTTCCCTAAAGGACTCCAGTAAATTTGTGAGGCATGATTTCCCCTTATACAAGCCAAGTCTGCCCTTCCCCAATACATCATTTATCCATCTGTATAAAACTTATCCTGTAGAGTAATTTCTGCCAGCTTTATGGTTGTGATCTAGAAGTATGATTAATGTGCACAGAGGCAAATTCTGCCCCCAGTCACACCAAGCAGCCACGATGAAGTCAATGCGGTTAAAGGGGTGCAATCAAGAAATTCAGCTCACGAACCAAGATCCTTCCACTTGCCGCACTGCAGAAATGATCTTCCCTCTCAAGTCCCCTACAAGTAAGCAATACTAGACAAGACTGCAAGACGAGCAATGGTGTGAACTAGGGTGCTTTATTCCTCTGCAGGATTTCAACATTATCCTGCACCACCTGTTGAGCAGTCATAGCACCCAGGCATCAAAATCTGCAGTATCAAAGTTCAGTTAGATTGACTTATGTCCCAACTTCCTTGCTTATCAACCAAAAAATCTGTGCTCTAGCATCATCTGACTGCTCAGATTTACTTTTTCAAGTGTTTAAACTGTCGCTACAGAGAACGGGTCCAGCATGCTCATACATAAGTACATCTAGAAAAACATTCCCCCTTTCTACACGGGAAATTATGACTTGTTTATGCAACACATTTCTGAAAACATTTTTTAGAACTCAAGTCATGTCTCAGAGATTGCTATGCTGGTTGTCAAAACAGAGTTTTTCCCCCCTGACTACACCATATGTAATACTAAGGCCACTTTCCCTAACTTGATATCACCCATGCAAGATTTGGAGCCGATCAGTGGAAAATATACAAATGAGACACTGTTCTCCAGAGAACAGCACAGCAGAAATAATCTTACGTTCTTATATTTATTAGCCTGATGCACATCTAACTTGTTTAAACAAGGCTTTTGTCAAATGTCAAAGAAATGTTAATGCAATCCAAGGCATGCTCTCAAAAGGAATTAATGCTGAGCTGGAACCAATACGAAAGCCTTAGCTACAGCATCAAGGAAACAGTGAAAAGGGGCCCCTTTTTTAGTGCTATTGCTAATAGACCCAGCAAGATAAAATGGTTTACTTCCTCAGAGCTGAGACAGAGGACCTAAATCAGGAAATGGAAGTGGTGAGAGGGGAAAGGGATTCAAATCACCCATTTTTTTTTTGTCAGTTCAGAAGATTCAGTCTCCCTAATGCTCCTTCTGTAGTCACGGGATGAGAAGAGGGGCTTCCCTTGAAGGCAGCCCAGCGAGCAGAAAGGTACCCTTGATGTTCTCCATTGCTCTGTTTTCTCTCTAGCCATTACGCAGGGAAGCCAGAATCTCCGCTCCAGCAGCTTACCCGCGCGGTACAGATACCCTCCCTCAGGCACGCCTCCTGATGCAAGCAGCAGATGAACCCAGCAACGGGCAAATAACTATTTTAACAAGATTAATTTTTGTTTTTCTGTAATAAGGATAATGCCCACTAACTCTGTTTCCATAAAGTTTTGGCTAAGGCAGTAAAAAACACCAAAACACTAAACCCCCATGGGAACTATCAAAATCATTTAAAAAGTGTGTAATCATACTGTTCAGCTGAGTAGAAAGAAGCCAGAGTCCTAAAGCAGAGAGGAAGCAAAGCAAGGACTCAGCATACCATTTTCTTTTGCCTTAAAACTACTTCCAACATAAAGGTCAAAAAAGGTAATATGTGACTAACCACTCCATTAGAAAGGCAGCTTCCTTTCTCAGCTTCCTATTTAAAATGCACCTGTTATTACAAGACACTTCAGAAAACAGCAGACCCATACAAGCAGGAAATAATTATTTTAGACACAACGCATTTGCCACATGAACTTTAGTTGCAGATACTAAGTATAAACACTCTCAAAGAAATACCACCTACTGCTGTCTGCAGAGTACAAAGCCCCTTTCAACACCCATTCACAGATAAAACCAAACTGCAGGCTTGTAGGAGGCTTAATGACACTGGAAAACAAGTCATTTGTCCCAAATCTTTAGTTCTGCAACAACCAGCCTCATTTTCTCCTCTCAGTCAGTCCATCCCATCCAACCCCTGGATGGGTTCAGTACTCAGGAGCAGAAGCAAGGGAACCTGGCAGAGAGGATGCTCTTAGCAGCAAGTGCGCTCACATCAAATTAAACTCCCTTCAAATCTCTGTGCTCACTTGAGAAGCTTGAAAGGTCTGATATGTCACACTAAACCTGCGAGAGGAGAGGAAGAGAATGATCACTGCATTGATCATCATCATTACACAAGCTGGGCTCACAACCCATCTTCACACAGCGTATGAAAAATTAGTGCCGTAGCTTGAATCAAGGGGTTCTAAGTCAGAGCACCAGACAGGCCACTGAGGCTACTGTATTTTTTTTTTTAATGGGAATATAATAATAATAATCCAGGCTATATTCAAATATCAATTTACTAGTATTTTTCCATTTGAGATTTATGAACTGAATTTTAGTTTCTTTAGAAAGGAAATATTACTGTTTTTAGAGAACATTCACCCAGGAATAAAGTCATTCCTTGGCCTTCATAAAAATCTGGCCCTCAGGCTAAATTTTGATTTGTGTTTCCTGGGTGATGCCAAGAAACTCAAGTACATTTTCAGAGTTTCATCAAGTTCCCATCACCCCAGGCGTGTACCTTACACTCAAATTATGATACTAGAAATGATATTCTTAAAGAAGCCTACACAGAGTTCAGGAATGAGAAAACAATTCAGCTAAACCTAACAGATCTGCAGCTTACTTCACAGACCTGCTCTAAACATTCCATTCATTATTTTACAACATGCAAGTGAGTCTCAATAAAAGGATAATTTGTGAAGAGGATCTATTTTTGCAAAAGCCCTCATATGCTACATCACCATGCTGTTCTTCTGGCTTGACCTATGACACGAGCTAGCCAGCCAAGTTATAAACTGATTCCTTTCTAAATTACTGCATCCAAACACATAAATAACTGCGTCTTCCTATTCTGTTTCCTATTAAAGCCATAGCCTCTTACTGCCTTTTCATGAGCTGAAAAAAAGGAAAGCTGGAGACCAGTTGTCTCTTCATGCCTTTTATTCTTTTTCACCATTTTACTACTTATTAAGGTAAACTCAACTATACTAGCCACTGACATTCACTATGAGAAATATTTAGAAAAACCTGAAAGTCATCAAAAGCACAAAAGTTCTAAAATGTACTTCAAAGCTATCAAGGGTGTCAGTCTTGACTCTAGCACCAACGCTAGCATGCACTCTTAAAAAAAATTAACACAATCAATTGCAGCCTTAAACCCATAACTAAACATAGCAGTTTGGAAGTTGTACAAGGCAAAAATGGAAAAAAAAGTGGAGCTAGACTGATAGCTACAGCCTACGTCTCATAATAAAACAACCAGAAAAGCAGCAGCAGAGCAAGTTAGACTCAACTGCTTTTCACGCATCTTGAAAATGATCAGAAGGATCATCTCTAGTCCTGCATAAGGCTGTTACGTTAGAGGACTTGTGACGATTGCAGCGTTACTGAAGCGTCATCAACCCTTCACGCACTGCAGCTTCAACCAGAGGTAGTGCTCTTAGTTGTCTTCAGGACATGAAAATGGCAATTTCTTCATTTTCCAGTTTGGGGCCTTCCTGCCTCTGATTCTGCAGCCAAACAAGATTGCGACACGAAAGCCCTCTGGCTTTACTCACGTTCTTCATGGCAATATCCCCTTCTGCTAGGCTAGAACGTTACATTCAAGCAGTCCCAGGGAAAAGGGCATTAAAGGTCACAACACAGACTGACCAACCTCTCTGATAGCAAGTATTTCGCTCCAAGAGCAGGAGCGTCAATGATGAAACTAGGTTTGACATTTACCTGACTGATGCATGTTCATTTTTGAAGTAGCAACAAGTTTGACAACGGCAGTTCAATCTTCCACGGCTCTACAAGAATCTAATTTTTATGGAAAAGGCAAACTGGAAGTTCCTTATTATAGAATACATGGAGAAGAATAAGGTTATCACATCAAGTCAGCTACTGTTGCAGATCAAAACAATTTTTGGCTCCTCCTCCCCGTTAAAAAGGATTTGTTTTTCCCAGGCAAAGAAAGGCAACAAGACAACCACAGTGCACACTGCAGCTGCTGTTAACAGCTGTAGCTGGCCTTATCATTGTGGGTTTGTTTTTTTTTTTACATATATAACTATAGTGCATAAGAGTTCACATCCCAAAACCAACAACAAAGTAAATTCAAAAATAAACCTCACTGTTTTACTAATTAAAGGGATTCATTCCTTCAGGAAGGCCGACATAAACTACCGCTGCGGGGTTAAGAAAATATTTTTAGCGTGCAGTCCCTCCTACGTTTTTACAGAGACTGTGCTAGCAAGCCAGACCATGACCGTCCATGTAACATGACGAAAAACTCTAAGGAAGGAGGTTTTCACAGAAATTTATTTGAAATGCCACAGACCATGCACATAGCACACTAAACCTCAACAATATAGGAATTTCTTCTCCAGAGCCAAGGTTTTCATTCCTTGTACAGCAGCCAGCAAACGTTCACCACTGCCTTCAGCTGCGTGGCCCTTTGTTGGCCAGTCCGCGTTACTGCTGCTTTGTCACGCTGCGTCAAGCACTGACACCCCATGGCACAAGAGCCTAACGAGCACAACTGGATTTTACTGATACTCCAAAAATATTAGTCTTTTGCCTAGTCATTTTTCAACTGGAGATTTAGTACTCTGCTAATAAATTTAAACTGCAACATCTGAAAGACGCAGTGGCAGGATGCATCTGAAACACAAGTTACACAAACTCTAGCTTTATCCCTCAATGGCACACATATAACACATTGCTTGCTTTACTCAGAGTATCCCAAAAGTAATAATACTTCTTCCTTATCTTTTATAACTGAAATATTCTAGCCGATTTCAACTCATATTGTAATACAGATATACCTATTTTTCATTTGAGAGAGCTAACATATCAAAACCATCTATTTCAATTGTAATTGCTGACCTTTCTGCTTATTCGATAAAAGCAGTTTTTTCCCCATACTGCAGAATACATTACCAAATAATGATATTTATAAGATAACAAAGACTGATCTTGACAATAAAAGATTGAAGGTATGAGAGAAGGGAAGAGTTTGAAGAAATTGTCAGTTACTTTTTAAAAACAGAAGGAAAACTAGTATTTCCAAATTAACTGTCTTTACCTTGCCCTATGAAACTGTTAACGAAGAAACGGAGTATGAAAGTTTCATCATCTTAGTGTGAGCTATGTGCCAAAATATTAACTGGAAACCAACATACTGAGTAAGATTCAAAGTCATTGCCATCAATGCTAACCAGACAGGTGGACTTGGAGGAAGCCAGGCCAGGCTGCTTTATAAGGGACTCCCCTTACTTCAGGGCTGGATACACAACGCCAAGCAGATCTTGCAACGAACAAAGAAGGTCTAGTTGGAGAGGTGAAGGTTGGGGGCAGCCTTGGCTGCAGTGACCATGAGATGGTGGAGTTCAGGATCCTGCGAGGAGGGAGCAGGGCAATGAGTAGGATTGCAACGCTGGACTTCAGGAGAGCTGACTCTGGCCTCCTCAGGGACCTACTTAGGGGAATCTCCTGGGGTAGGGCCCTAGAAGGAAGAGGGGTCCAAGAAAGCTGGTTAATATTCAAGCGTCACTTCCTCCAGGCTCAGGATCAGTGCATCCCTCTGAGGAAGAAGTCCAGCAAAGCGGGCAGGAGACCTGCATGGATGAGCAAGGAACTCCTGGCCAAACTCCAGCAGAAGAAGGAAGTGTACAGAATGTGGAAAAGGGGACAGGCCACTTGGGAGGAATACAGGGACGTTGTCAGAGCGTGCAGGGATGCGACAAGGAAGGCTAAGGCCCACTTGGAATTAAATCTGGCAAGGGATCTCAAGGACAACTAGAAGGCCTTCTTCAAATACATCAATAGCAAAAGGAAGACTAGGGAAAACGTGGGCCCGCTGCTGAATGGGGCGGGTGCCCTGGTGACAAAGGATACAGAGAAGGCAGAGTTATTGAATGCCTTCTTTGCTTCCGTCTTCACTGCTAAGGCCAGTCCTGAGGAATTCCAGACCTTGGAGACAAGAGAGGAAGGCTGGAGAAAGGAAGACTCTCCCTTGGTTGAGGAGGATCAGGTTAGAGATCATTTATGCAAATTTGACATCCATAAACCCATGGGCCCCGATGGGATGCACCCACGAGTGCTGAGGGAGCTGGCGGATGTTATCGCTAGGCCACTCTCCATCATCTTGGAAAGGTCCTGGAGATCAGGAGAGGTGCCTGAGGACTGGAAGAAAGCCAATGTCACGCCAGTCTTCCAAAAGGGCAAGAAGGAGGAGCCAGGAAACTAGAGGCCTGTCAGCCTCACCTCCATCCCTGGAAAGGTGATGGAACAGCTCCTCCTGGAGGTCCTCACTAAGCATCTGGAGGACAAGAAGGTGATCAGGAGTAGTCAGCATGGATTCACCAAAGGGAAATCATGCTTGACCAAGCTGATAGCCTTCTCTGATGGAATGACTGGCTGGGTAGATGAGGGGAGAGCAGTGGATGCTGTCTACCTGGACTTCAGCAAGGCTTTTGACACTGTCTCCCATCACATCCTCCTAGGTAAGCTCAGGAAGTGTGGGCTAGATGAGTGGACGGTGAGGTGGACTGAGAACTGGCTGGATGGCCGAGCTCCGAGGGTTGTGGTCAGTGGCGCAGGGTCTAATTGGAGGCCTATAGCTAACGGTGTCCCCCAGGGGTCAGTCCTGGGCCCAGTCTTGTTCAACATATTCATCAATGACCTGGAGGAAGGCACAGAGTGCACCCTCAGCAAGTTTGCTGATGATACTAAACTGGGGGGAGTGGCTGACGCACCAGAAGGCTGTGCTGCCATTCAGAGGGACCTGGACAGGCTGGAGAGGTGGGCGGAGAGGAACCTCCTGAAGTTCAACAAAGGCAAGTGCAAGGTCCTGCACCTAGGCAGGAATAATCCCAGGCACCAGTACAGGCTGGGGGTTGACCTGCTGGAAAGCTGCTCTGCAGAGAAGGACCTGGGAGTGCTGGTGGACAACAAGTTAAACACGAGCCAGCAGTGTGCCCTTGTGGCCAAGAAGGCCAATGGTCTCCTGGGGTGCATTAGGCAGAGTGTTGCCAGCAGGTGGAGGGAGGTGATCCTGCCCCTCTCCTCAGCCCTGGGGAGGCCTCACCTCGAGTACTGTGTCCAGTTCTGGGCTCCCCAGTCCAAGAGAGACATGGCGCTACTGGAGAGAGTCCAGCAGAGGGCTACCAAGAGGATTAGAGGGCTGGAGCATCTCTCCTCTGAAGAAAGGCTGCAAGAGCTGGGCCTGTTCAGCCTGGAGAAGAGAAGACTGAGAGGGGATCTCATCAACGTGTACAAGTATCTGAAGGGGGAGTGTCAAGAGGATGAGGCCAGTCTCTTCTCCGTGGTGCCCAGCAACAGGACAAGAGGCAACGGGCAGAAACTGAAACACAGGAAGTTCCACCTGAACCTGAGAAAAAACTTCTTCACTGTGAGGGTGACAGAGCACTGGAACAGGTTGCCCAGAGAGGTGGTGGAGTCTCTTTCGCTGGAGATATTCAAAAGCCGTCTGGATGTGATCCTGGGCAACATGCTCTAGAGGACCCTGCTTGAACAGGGAGGTTGGACTAGATGATCTCCAGAGGTCCCTTCCAACCTAAACGATTCTGTGATACTTTGTGAATGCAAAGAATAGAAACCCACTTTGGCAGGCAGAAAACCTGACCAGAAAAACTCTAAAGTTTTATGACCAAACTGCATGGGAAAGAATTTACATTATTCATGCAATACAACTACCTCCAAGAAGTATCAAGTAACATTCCTGAAGAAAAAGCAAGCTGAATTATCCAGGCTTCTCTAGATCGGACCAGTATAGCAAAGTGAGATCCAGTCCAGGATTACATAAACTACTATTTTTTTCCTACATTCTCGGCAGAAGTTAGACCAACACGAAGGAACTTCCACTAGAGTGTGCAATCTTAATTCCACAGAAGTCAAGCTTTCAAAGGCCTGATAACATCCCAAGCACAATAATGCAAATATTATACTTTAAGGACATAACTGGTATCAGAATAGGTCAATAGGAACTTGTACTTTTAATAGGTAACCGTGAAACACCAGTTAGCCAGCACTGTTCTGCACTGAAGATTTCTACAGCTTAAAGTTATATGCCAGCACCCGCTGCTAAGTATAAACATACTCAACTTGAAAATCCTTCATAAGGCCTTTGAAGAAACTATTCTGCTAAAGCTTCCTATAATTCAATAATCTAAAAAAAAAAAAAAAAAGCAAAGCTGAATTTCAATTCTAGTACGTACAACACTTAAGGAAAAGGGTAATAACTGCCTTAGCCTGTGCACTGCAGAGACAGGCAGTCTCATATACCGTGACTATAATCTCAGGCATAGATCAGCTTTTCTAGCAAGGCAACAAGTTTCAGCTTGAAACTTGATCCCATATGATTCGTGTAACATTGTTCAAGCCACATTCCAAATTTCTTTCTCCTCAAGTGTTCATGTCGCCTAGTTCCAGGATAAGTAAAACAGTATCAAGCCTATTGAGTCAAGCCCCTCATGCTGAACAGGGCTGGAAGAACTATGTGCCTCTTACCACAGCATATTCTGTTTGGAGAAATCTATAGATAGGTTAATATGAAAGCCTCCAAAATAACCAGATATACTTGCTTGTGAACCATACATGCAGAATAATACAGTGCAGACCATTGTCTAAAAATGATGCATTCCCATTACTGAAACATCTCCATTCCACGTGACTGTTCAATGTTCTTCTATGTTTACAAATAAAACAAAACATTTTATACCTGGAAAAAAAAAAAACAGTAAGAACAAGTAAGGAAAACCCAAATGATTTTATAGCAGGTCCTTGCAGGTAATTAATTCAATACCTTTGAAATTCAGTTCTCCAGACCATTTAACATGGGGCAGAGGTAATGCAGTGTATATCAACTGCCTCCAATTAACACTTCACCTTTATCACTTGCAGAAGTATTTCCTTACAGGCTGAGAACCACCCATTATTCATGCTTCTGCTGATTCACAGTAATATTAATCACACTTGAAAGGGTGGTGTTCCATGTTATGCAAACTACTGCTAACTCATTGAGAAATAAAGACCACATTTAATATTAACAATTTGACATGATATGTTTTGGTTGCTTGCTGGAATGTCCACTACAGAATTAAGTCAAAATGAACAGCTCTAGGAGCTTACACTTACTTATGTTAAAATGCAGCGCTTCCAATTAGTAAAGTGCGCTATCTAATGGCAAAAGTGTATGATTATTTTCAGATAATCTATCTTGTTCACTGCAGTGTGCTCTCATTTTCTCTTCACGCCATAATTTTGTTGACCTTATATCTCAGTGCCAACCGCCGCTACACTAATATTTCCGTGCCATTTGGTATTAGTTACAGAACACTATATTCAATGACAGGCCATAGTTCTTAACTAGGTCTATAGATTTTTAGGTAACCTAATGGAATACAGTATATGCAACAGCACTACCCTTTCCTCTACTAGCAGCCGAAGAATCTAAATAAGGCTAAATAAGTCAACAAAAAGGCCAAGAGGCATGCAGGAATTTTATGCTGGATGAACTTTCTAGGTCACACTACAGAATTAAATGCTGAACACTAGCCTACTGGTTTTTTTTAAATAAATAGATATCATATGTTTGCAAACTTGGAATGTCACCTTTCTCTCAGGTCAAACTGTGCTCCCTTCTCAAGTGGTCACCTCAGTGCCACCCACAGGAAGAGGCTGGCAGCAGGTGCCTCCAGGCTCCATCAGTCCTGCGTCCGTGCTGGCCAGGAACTTTGTTGCACGGCTTCTCACAAGAGAATTTCAGTTTAACCTCCTCAGCATTACAGATGAAACGCATAGGCGGCACGGCCTGTCCTGTCCCATACTGGGACATGGCAGGGTTTTGGTAGCAGGGGGCTGCAGGGTGCCCTGTGAGGGAGGAGGCCATCAGCTGCCCTGTGATGCCTGGTCAGCTCTGTAACAGATGAAAACAGCCCCTCACCTGCCAAAACCACAACCTGTCCCAGGAGAACACAGCGCTGCTGCTCAAACTTATTTAAGAAAGGATGGGAGCTGCACGGGGCACAAGACAACGACATCTGAGAAGATGTGAGGACACGCTAAGGAAGACACAAAAGGAAAGATGTGACAAGGAGACACAAAAGGAGACCTGTGAAGAGAGGCACTTGCAGAATAAATCGGAGGAAGAACAAGGACAGGGATGTTGTTGGGGACACAGCTGGAGACTCACTCTTGGAAGGAAGTGCTCCATGCTCAGGGTACACCTCCAAAAGGGCTGCAGCCCATAGGCAACCCACCAGTAGGGCAGAGGAGCAGGCGAAGAAAGAGTAAGAAGCAAGGAGCAGCACAAGAACTACCACCTGCTGACCCCAACCTCCCATGCTGTCCATCACTTCAGCGAAGGGATTAGGAGCACAACAGTGAAAAAAATGTTGAGATAAGAAAAGGGGGAGGAGAGGCTCTGGACTGAAGCTAAGCCTGGGGAAGGGGGAGAAACGGTGTTTCCTCCAGGGTTTAATTGTTTATCTTCTTGTTTTTTCCTCAATACCCAAGTCAGTCACTACAAGTTTAATGTTAATAGGCAATACATTAAATTAAGTGAAATTCTGAGTCGAGACTGTTTTGCCTGCAACATTTGTATACACCAAGATAAATCTGTCATCTCTAACAGTCTAAAATGACTATGATTATTGCAAATTATGTCAAAGCTAAATTGGAAAATCACTAGAAAACTATCTGCTACCCATTAAATGGCTTTGGGCATTAACACACAAAAAGAGAGAAAAAAATTATCTAACAAAGAGTTAGATTAACAATATGCAGCCAGTGTTGCAGTGGAGATCAGCATGGTCTGAAAAATCATGCCACGCAGGCTGCCTTTCATATGAGAGAGGCAAGTATTTTTAGACATCTCATGTACTGCCTGCAGAAAATAAAACAGCAAATATAATCTAGTCCATCTGACAAATGAGTGGATGATCATGGGGGGGGCGGGAGGGGAAGTCTCATAACATCACTTTATGATCATCCCAATGTGTACCCATGCCAATCAATAGCACTTGTGCCTACTGGATGGGTTTACACAAGCCACTTCAGTGATTCAAATAGCTTCAACTTTTTCCCCATAAACAAGGGAGCAGACAGTCACATAGGGTCTCCAGAAGAACAATCGAATTATGACGTTTCTATCCAGACAAACGGAAGAGTCTTTGAGAGCACGCAAAACACAACCACACACAAGCACAAAAAAGAAGTTTGCATTTCATATGAAAGCTATTGCAAAGGGGAGAAGACAAGTACCACCACTCCTAGTGGACTTGTATAACACAGTTAACACCTTCACATTTTCTTTATCTGGCTCTCCAAGTATAAGATACTGCAGAAATCTCACCATTTATGAGGCTAACAGAAATACAGGAGTAAAGTATCACAAAATAAACCAAGAATAAAACGATGCAAAAAAGACCAATTCTGCTGCTTATCCAACTGGATAGTTATCAGAAGATAGTTGGAGATGCACCCCTAAGGAAGCAACAACAAAAAGCTGTCTCTAGAATGACAGAAGAACTAGACAACTGCAACCCAAGACTAGTGAATACAGTCAGACTAGGGGGCATTTTCATCTAGAGGAAAAGAAAGCTTATGAAAGTTGAAAGGTGAATAGCTACACACAGTTAAAAAGTCAGTCTGCAGAGTCTTCAGGCATTAAATAGAACACACTATCTTCAGGCATGAAATAGAAAAATCACTACAAGCCATACTGATCATTTTTACCAAACTAACAGCACTATTTCAAAAATACTGCTACACATTCCAGAGGATACTGCCATGAAACATATTTTTAAAAATGTAATAAAAAAGAAAATTCAAAGATTAGTCAGAGTAGGAATTCCAGGCTGTTCTGCATAAGCAAAAGAAAGTACAAGCAATATAACTTGACAAGGTTTGGATGCAGACATTGTGTTTGAAAGCTGGCATCTTAGCTTGTTGCTCAGTACAAACATACAGTAAGCATTAAGTACATTGAAGTTGACATGAAAACATTTGCCAATTAAGACTTCCAGAAAGTCAGTCATCTGTTCCAGTATACAAACAAGACATCCACTGGCATTCCCTACTGACATAAACATTCAAGATTAAATACATCATAACATTGCAGTAAGAGAATCCGAATACCCATGCCAAATTATCAAAGCCTAAGACCTTCAGGCTAAGTCAAAGGAGAAGCTTTCTCAAAAGAACAGCACCTAAACCTGTGCCTGAGCTACTCCTAAGCACGAAAATCCCCCGCCTTCCTCTAAACATAAAACTAACAATAAACATGAAATATGAGGCCAGTCTTCCAAAGCTCCTTCGCACAGGATGTTTTCTCTTTGCAATAATTTGAAGGCTGTTGAAGGTTTTTTCAAGAATTTCCAAATTACTTCAAGAAGCGATTTATAAGATGCCCAGGAACAAAAGCTACAAACAGCACAAGAATCTATTGAAGACTTGACCTTTATGTTTCATTTTCCACATAACACTGACCCAACATCAGCACTAGCACGTTCTGAATGCATTCATACAGCTCCAGTAGATGCCCGAGATCACTTAATGAAAATATTTCTTTTGCCCTGTCAAACTCCTGTAGGCTCAGAAATAATAAGAGTTCTCCAGAACTACAATACAATTGCCACAGCAACTCCCAAAAAATCTCACGCTTAAGTTATCTCTCACATTATATAAAGCTGAAGTCACCTTAGCTTCTGCCTCAAAAGTCTACTACAAAAATTAAATGATACTCAGCTCCTGAAGTTTCATACCTGAACAGAAGCTCACAGACCGAGAAAGCTACACTGTAATTCAAACTATATTTAGATGAACTATCTCAACTTTATGTACTAGTCACAGACCGTATCCAGAGACACTGCTCAAAAGTGCCCTGGACATCTCACAGAAGCCCTCAAACAAAAGCAGCTTGTGGTCCTAAGCTCAAGACATCTGTTGGGGAAAATATAGACATCAAAATGGAGGAAAAAAAAAAAGTAAGAGCTAAAAGATTGCTCATTTCAACACCTGTGGATCAGCTAATATTACTGGTTCCACAATCATATTTTCCTAAGATTATACTGTTGGGTGGATATTCTACTGAGCAAGCATGAGGAAGAAATGATGGTAGCTAAACTGACTCAAAATGATTTCATGGTCTGGAGTCAGACACATGTACTTTTATAGCTCAAAACTTCCTTGTATTCCAAGTTCAAAAAAAAAAAATAAAGAGCACAGTGATGAAAAGAAACACAGCAGCTTGCCTGGAATGCAGACACTGGAACCATACTACTTAAAAATTTTGAATTTATATGCATAAAGATATATTTGTGTATAAATATTATTTATAAAAGATCTATACAATGCATATATAGAGAGATTTATATACATATTATACATAAGGATAAAGATAGCTTTATATAGCTATATCTGTATCTAGCTACATACATATAAGTATCTATATAGATATCTAAAATCCCCAAATAATGCTAAACCATGAATGAAGTAGCAGTAGATTTTTTAAAAATTTCCTTAAATCAGCTGAAAAGGATACAAGTGCTGACACATCAGCCAAGTTCAAGCAGCTTGAACACAAGTGAGCATAGCCTTTGTGCATCAGGGAAGCCCTTCCTGGAAGTTACATACAGACCAAACTACGAGGCGGAACTAGGAAATTTTGTTCCATAGTGGATTCACAGTGTTAATACAAAGAGGGAAGCAGGTAATCATTTGAAACTAATCTAGATTCCATCAACTAAATAAGTAGGATTCCCGTGGCTAAAAAGACAGGCATCATTAAAAAAAAAATATTAAAGCACATTAGCAAAGTGTCATTTGAGCCTATGAAAGGGGGAGTGCATCTTGCACCCTGCAAATTCCCAGGCTGAAAGCAGCAGGGTTCTCCTGTATGCCAGCACCTCAAAATCACTACCATTTAAGACACTTGTGGTGGTTTGTAGCCAGCATCACTGGTTGACCACACTGGTCAACAAACTCGACACACCCATGGGATCAGCAGCAGACAGTCAAGTACTACTGTGGCACTATAAACTGAACTAGCAGAAGACAACTTGGCTCCAGTATCAAAACCACACAGAAGTTTATCCCAGCACTAAGGGGGCCACTTCAGAAGAGGTACGGCCACCCTTCTGCACCATCACAGCTAGCTGATTTCAGGAAAGAAATTGCCTGGTCCCACTGTGGTTGTGATAACCAGCAAACACCAAGCACACAAAGAGCCCAGAGCACCTCTACTGGCAGTCAGGGCCACTGATCAGCATAAAGCCTCCTTGCTGAAGGCCCCTTAAGAATACTGTTTTTATAAGTCCAAAAATAAGAAATTGCCTGGACAAGCTAAATGCACACTTATTTCATTAAGATGACACTTAAAACCTGCTCTTTCAGAGACATCTTCATTTTACCTTATTGCACACAGAACATCTAAGGTCAAACCCACTCATGAAACGCTAGTGCTAAAATCTCTATTCCTTTATAAGCAGTAGCACAATGATGGTTTCATAAGCAAGTATCTTATTAGAACAAAGAGTGGAAAAATCTTTCAGGACAGAAGCCGCTTCAGGTCTGAACGGAAGCTTTCTTGAAAGTACCAGATGCAGTCACAACAATAAAAAGAAAATGATTAAAGGACTAAAGTAAAGGGTACACTAAAAGGTTTTCTGTACGCTCTGAAATACCTATTAAAAGGTTGTAAGATTACAAGTTATTCTTTGAGGAACTGGAACCAACAAGCAGATAGGAGGAACATTGCCCATTCTGATATAACAAGCTTCTAAAATACCCAAAGCATCTGGAAACCTTTTAGAAGATGTAAGACCCCTGATCAAGACACTGATCATTCATCCGCTACACTCTGTCACTTCAAGTTCCTTGAGTTCACATTCACCACTTACAGCTGTTATTCAAGTATTTAATAAAGGTAAATCTGTGAATGACCAAAAGGATGCCCAGAATTCCATTTTTATTAACCATAATGAAAAAAACTATATATTTTTATTTACATATATATTTTTTTTCCTATTCTAGCTGTGATTTCTACCCAGTTTTTATTGCAAGACATGTCCACTGTCCTCCCCTAAAGACAGCTCATGTTACTAGAGCTGTCTGTCATACTGGTACAACCGTGGTAGACAAAGGACAGCACAAGTAAACAAAAAAAGCCCAGCACTATTTGTGATGACTACAATGACACATTCCCAGATTTTTTTTTTTTTTTTTTTTGGGGGGGGGGGGCAGGGGGGGACACCCACACAACTCTCAGCTTGGACCAAAAAGGATGAACTGTTACACTGAGTCTGAACCATGTAAAGCTGTGGTAATGAAGTGTGTACACTATACAAGAAAAGCATTACTAGCAATTTTATGCGGAGCAATTTGCACATCAGCTACCCTAAGCTATTATGTTAGAGGCCTTGCAAAGTTCACACAACTCTCACTGAAGTTTTCTTGCATACAACAGTATCTCCCCTGTAGAGTAAGGGAAGGAACAGTTAAATGCCTCTATTTTTCCCAACTGAAAAACCACTGTCCAAAGGGAGGATTTCCTGCGCCTGCCAGCTTGGGCTGCAGCTGGATCGTGCACATTTTTGTAAGTCGATAGTATGTAATAACCAACTCTATCTTCCACTACCAAATGCAACCAATCCCCCAGATAGCAACAGTTTGCAATCAACAGTACTTTAACATGAAAAAGATATTCTATCTTTTTCATACTTTATCCATGCTAGATAAAGGAAATGTAAGATTCATTATAGTCAAAGTCTCAAACTTGGGGCCCTAAAAATACAAACTAACATACATGCTTAAAACACTTTATTTCTTCTTTATTTGGGGATGGAAAGGGATTTGTTATCAGGCAATTCCTTATGTACTCTACAAGGGTAGAGGTTAAGACAAGCTGTGACAGGAACATACCTCAAAAGTATAAAGAGAAGCCTCATCCCAACACTTTTTAACAGAAAAGGAGGGATATGAAGATATTGCACAAAAAAATTGATGCATGTTGCCTACGCTTCTTGCTCCTCCTAGAAGTTATTCCTAGGAGTCCTAGGGTGCAGACCCACAAGCACATTAAGGAAGTACAGGGATTTCAAAGTTAAGTTTGGGTCATATAGCAGGCTCACATACAGTATACTGAACACAAAACTGAGCCTAGGTAATCTGCAACTGTAGCCTTTTTCATCAAAAGAGAGGTTCATAACCACAAGAAGCTAACATAATATCAGTTACTGAAAGTAAAACTGTACACAATACAGCAACTAAACTCCATTTCATTCTGGAGTCCCTTCATTTTAAACGCAGCTGCCTGTTTGCTCCCACAAACTAATTCCAGAAAATGTTTGTCCTGCTTCCCAGATGCTCCCATGTATCATCTTGAGTTCTTAAGACCGTGAATAACAAGTGCATTAGTTTTGTGCAATTTCTAGTGGTTGTGTGAAGCAGAGAGAAAGATGTCAGAAGATAGTTACAACACTTGGCTCCACAGTATCTTTTTCCTGCAAGAGGGATGAACAGCCAACAAGAATTGATGGAATTTTGCCGGGAACGAATTCCTATAGCAAGGAACTGGAAGAAAAGGACTAATGAAGAGGACTAACAAGCTTCCTGATCTCCAGGTAAAAATCACCACTGGTTTCTTGGTCCTTGTAGACCTTCAGACTATGTTCAGAGTTTGAAAAGGACAAAAAGGTCCCTCCAAATCAAGTCTTAGTATTTCACTGCTCTTTGCATCAACAACACTCAAATGCGTCAGACTAAAACTGCCCATAGACACCTTTGGTAAAATACATCACTAGAAAGTTTCTCTTCTTGAACAAAGCATCTAACATAAATAATAAAAATACTGATAGCTACTCTAGCTGAGAATGTTGTGCGGAATATTTGGAAAACGTCATGAATGGTACTAGAGTCCTGCTCATTTGCCCAGGAGGACCTGGATCAGTGCAAGTGCAAGAAGCCACTGTTCAAAAGACAACCAGTCCTGAAAGATACATCTGTACCTGAATGACACAAGCAGATCTATACTCTAATCCTTGAAGACAAGACATCACATTTCTGTTACTAAACTACAAGGATGGGTGGGCCATTTTGGGCTATTTAACCCTTCTCACATAAGCTTTAAAAAATAAATGAAAAATTTTCTTAATTCTCTCAAAGTTTGGGCTCTATTATAGTCCAAGCTCCTTAGAGTCCTTTTCAAAAACTGCTTTAGCTAGAAAACCACATCAGGGCTCTAGCTCTCCTTGGCAAGCCTGCCCTGCTGCTCCCGACCTTTGAACACAGGGCTCTCCTTCAAAGTGGGAAATAAAAGTGCATTCTTCAAAACTCCAGTCAACAGGAATAAAGCACATGCAGTGCCAGCTACACACCACACCCGCCTGCCTGGCTTTGGTGTTTGCTCCATCACCATAAAGTTGATCTGAACTTGCAAATAACCTAGGAGGGAGAGGAAATTCAGCACCAGGCAAGGTTTAATCACTAAAGTGCAACTTAGCAAACACAGTACAAGTATCTATCTTTTCTGCACAGATTCCTGAAGAGAGGGCCTTCAGATGAGTGCAATGCCCTATGATCAGCCTCTAGCACCTGAGGACTTCACATTAAAGCTCCTCCCTTCAGGTTAAAAATAGAGTCAATTCAGCTGGCTGGAGGTTAACTAAATTAGCAAGCAATTCACTCATACAGAGACCGAAACATCTTGAATAAGTAGCTGCTACTGCAGACCTTTCACCAACATGAAGCTGCCTGACTAAAGAGGTAGTGGCAACCATTGTAAGTTAAGAACCTCAAACACGTCCGACTCTGAACAGAAAATAAATCAACAACACGGTTTTGCTTTTGGAATTCCCACCCATTATGTTCACAAGACCAGAAGATAAGAAGGGGAAAGAGAGGTGAAGGGTTCCCACAACCAAGTTTTCAACATGTTTCAACATACTCCCAGTATTTTTATACTTACATCAGTCAGGTAAGAATCAAACCTACTTGCACATCTTTATATACAGTCAGCGGTCCAAACGCACCTCACTTATCTGATCTGAACCTACGCTGTTTTATAAGTCTTTCATTCTGAAATTTTTGGCTTGAAAACAACTTCAGACTAATTTTATCTTAAGTCACCCCAAATAGCTTTAGTTTGTTCCTATCAACAGGCTTGTTGTTAAAAATTTCTAATCTATGATCCCATAATCTCCCTCTTCTTGCCATAGTTTTCTTTCGTTGTTTTTGTACTCCAATGCAAGAAAACATGCCAGTTCTCCCCTTACACCTCTACACTGTATTAGGTAAACACTGAACACCACGTAATTGCTCTCATGCTTGGACTAGGGTTGAACCAAAGCAGAATGAGTGAGAAAGTGAAAAATAAATGAACTAGATATTAAGCATCCTAGAAGGACAGGAACATCTTCCACTCACACAACACCTTCGTCCATAGGTCAGGCAGAGCAAAGACGGGGGAAAAAAGGGCTCAAACACAGACATTCCATTAATATTGCCTCCTTAGTGGTCTTGAGGCAGATAACATTTCCATAAGAAGGCAACACCTTCCAAAAAAACAAACAAACAAAAAACCTCACACACCTTTACAAATTTCCTTACAAAGTGAAAGAATATACACAACTTTTATGTTAAACATAATATCTGAAATATAGGGCCTAAGCCCTTTTAATATTAAAGTGTACAGAACAGTGAAAATAAGATCTATTTCACAGTGTATAACTCACATTCATGCTATTTTGTCAAGACCCTGAAAGCTTTGCAGATTCTTAAACTGAAACTCAAAATAAATTCTGGATAACTTCACATCCTCTCCCAAACAGCATCCTCCCTATCAAACCCAAAACCTGAAGTTCCTTCTGTACTAGCTTCATTCTGGGCAAGATTACAAGCTCAAATATCGCCATCCGCACTAAGCCCAGACTTTTCAGCCAACTTAACAATATCCAAGTATTTCTTCAACACAAAATGTGCTTAAGATTTTTTTTAAACAACCAATTAAAAGTGAACAAGAAATAAAACTTAAATATAAATAAATAAATAATAAAACTTAAAAAAAACTTAAGTGGAACTGTGAACATTCAGTGGCATTTAGCTGAAACCTAATTCATTCCATGTCTCAAGAAGATCTAGAGGTTAGTCAGATTTAACTACCCCAGAGCCGTGCTTGGAACAAACAGGTAAGTTCCAAGGGTCAAGCACTAAAAAAAAAAAAAAAAAAAAAAAAGAAAAAAGCATAATCCTTTATGAAAAAACAGCTGATACACTGCATTGTTTTCCTTCATTAATATAGCCCAAATGAACAGCATGTAAACCTAACCACTTTTTATATGCCTAAGCTGCTTCTTTCTCAATGTTACTCAAGCATAGGCTGTTTGCACAGTATGTTAACAACAGCTTCTGGAATATAGGTGTGAAGAGCCAACACTGCCTCTGACAGCTGCCTGTCCCAGTTAAATCTGGGCAGAAACAACATTCTCAGTAACACCATTGTAAACATGGGTTGGAAGAGGCCATTA
Source organism: Struthio camelus (assembly GCF_040807025.1). Lineage (NCBI taxonomy): Eukaryota > Metazoa > Chordata > Aves > Struthioniformes > Struthionidae > Struthio > Struthio camelus. Next base: position 3,601,219 of record NC_090947.1, on the reverse strand, counting down.
ACTTCCATACACTTCTGAACACCGTACTGACGAAATGCCTTTTTTTCAGAATAAGAAGTTTATCGTCTTCGTTTGACAACCAGCAAACAATACTAACATATACAACTACACACGGAAATGAGAACTTCTCCAGCGCTGTGCCATTAGCATTAACTCTAATCAGCAGCCTGTGCAATATAATACACTGAAAACACACTTGACTGAGTTACTTCAGCAGGAAAAGGGGACTAATTTGGTATTAGATTCTCAAAAGGTGTTTCTCAAGCATTGGTGCAAGTGCATAACACCACAGCACCAGGCTGGATTCTCACTTGAAGAGGTGCCAAGAAACCATGAACTGACCCCATCAGCACTTACCCATAACACAACGGTACCAGGAGAACGTGCAGGAGCACTAGCCTACACACAGGACAGAAGCAGCGGGGCAAGGGACCGTGAAAGTATTTATGGCTGTGCTCTACCTGGAGATCAGAAGTAGGCAAACAGAAGCTCTCAAGTGCTTCTGACCCAATATTTCAAGCGACTAGTGAGCTCCTTTTAAATAAAACATAATCTGCCTTCATCTTCAGCAAATGAGTTTTCCACAGTAAAGAGAGCGAAAAAAAAGATTTATCAAGAACAAACACTTTTTTTGATTTCACAAGCCTTACGAATATAATGATGTAACCTCCATTTATAAAAAAGGGTAGACATTCAACAGCTAAGCTTCGCTTTTAAGGACATCTACAAGTCACTTGTAGTTACAAAACTGACAGGATTTTTTTTTTTTTTTTTGACAGAAAATGAGACAGTTAAGGACTAACAAAGCTGTATGAATAACTCAAGGAAGGTTTGGTTACAGAAGAAAACACACACGTTTTTACTCACTTGGCACCACTGACACCTGCTTACCACATGCCTTATGATGGACAACCAGCAGAAAACCACCAACCTATGAAGATGCGCAGATCTACCCATGCAAGGAAGTAGGAATGGGGGACCAAATTTCAACATATTTAAGAACAGCACCACAAGATAAATACTTTCCAAAGCAAGGTAGGCTTCCATTCCTCATTTACCAGTGTGTCTAAACAGATTCTGAAGAAGCTAACTAAAGCAGCAGTGCCAGATTCATACCTGTCCTGCAGAGTTGAAGTGAAGCAATTTAACATCTTTTAATTCTTGGAGAAATTGAGGAGGTAAACACCTTCAAAGTAGCCTGCAAGCATTTGCAGGGTAATTAAAATACTGAACTACAGCACCTGTTGCTGAATGAAACAGTGAGAAAAGGCATATGATATATACCTGATGGATTACTTTACAATACACAAAATTATACATACTTGAAAACAAATATAATTGCTTAATTTAGCTTAAAATCAACTCTACCCAAAGGTTACAGCAGAACACCTTTTCAACAGGGAAACTGTTCATATAGAGCTTTTCATTATCCAAAATCTAACAATCACAGAAGCCTAAAGCCAATTCCACACAGAGGAAGGATAAAATACTATTTGCTCACAGGGAAAGGGTTACAAGACAGACAAATGGATTTGTTTCTCACCTGGGCGTTGTCACTAGATAACCAGCCTGCACATCTTTGTTTCTTTTGGCTACTTAGTGAAAATGAACATCTTCAGCGTTGAGGAAAGATGAAAGAAGCTAGGAGTCAGCGTGCAAAATAAAGGATAGGTAGAAAAAAAGTCTCCCCCTACTTACACAACACTTGGGGCTCCACAAGTCAGGGACAATTGGCAACACAGTTACATACAGAAAGGACCAGGAAAAAAAAGAGGGGATTAGAAGTTAAAGAAGAAACAAACTACGACAGGAATTACAGCAAAATACTTTAACAGACACTTAGGGTGGCCAAAGAAGAGGGGGACAAGAGGAAACAAACTCAGCAACAGGGATACCAGAGGTAACCAGTAAAGATCTGTCCTACCATGGTGAAAAAGAGCAGCCTGAGCAAGGAAGTCAAAAATATTAGACTTTACACTGGAAAACAACAGGCAAAAATAGCTTTTCACTTAAGAGCATGGCTTTGTTCACCTCTTTTTAACTGCCAACTATCTGACAGCATAGGTGTTTTTCAACTCAAGTCACCCAGGCTAGAAAACATAAGATTTCTTTTTCCCATGTCCTGTGCACAATCCCCTGTAAGTTGCGAAGAGAATCACATATCCGATTTCAACAGCTTTAAGAATTAGAACTAGAACTACAGGCAAGTGAAACCTTGCGCCTTCCACAACCAAAACATAAGATTTTTTTCCCCTGCAGTATTTCAAGATTGAGATAGAAAAGCTGTTGCCTTGCCAACCTAAGTATTTCTGTATCTCCGAACAGAAGAGTTTGTGAATTAGGACACTGCATAAGGAACAGTCAGGTCAAGATCCCAGTTTCCCAGGCAGTCTATCCCTGATGGAAATGCAGTAACAGTTCTGGAAGAGTAGGGGACATTTCAGGCAGTATGCAATTCTGATGCTCAACCCAAAGGCAGCTTTGGTTTTCAGGAGCTGCAGGGAGAGCAACATCTTTGTAAGAACTCTCCATAATAGCAATGTTAGAGGTGCTGATGTGGCCACTGTTTATTTAGCTTTCAACTTTAAAAAAAAAAAAAAAAAAAAAAGAAAAAGAAAAAAAAGTGCCACTTCATAGTGGCAAATCTAAATTGCTAAAACTGGCACTTAAAACTTCCAACAAGGGAAGATCTGCTACAGGACTTTAGCTACAAAAAGGAAGTTCAGCTCATCGGCATTCAAGACTTAGTGTATTTTGGATGCTGTGAAGAACAAGAACCCTCCGCTAGCACTAGAAAATGAGCAACTTTACGAAAGCATTTGGATGCTTTCAGTTGCTTCATAAGCAGCTCCAAGGCTGAAATTCACTTGCAGTTCAGAAGCTGAAAGGAGACATTTATCAGTGCATCTAGAAAATAAAAGCTGTTTGAAGTAAGGAGAACTGACGTAGCTAAATTTTGATTTCAGAAGTTATTTAACACTGTTTAATGCCATCTTTCCATCGCCAAACTAATGGCAACAAAGTTACAGACAAAAGGGCCTCCTGTAATTTAGAAATAATGTCTCTGACATTTCTTAGAAATAACTTTGCATACCACCCAAATGAAACATTTGCAACCAGGAGATATAGAACGGAGAAAAGCTGAGGCCAATTACCACCTCTGACATTACGGCCAGATTTTATGAGAGGTCCTCAAGAAGACTTTTCTGTAATGTCTTAATCTAGTTACAGAAAGTGTCTCCATTATAACTTCAGACAAGTGACCTTTACATCTCTGTCTGTGCAACCTCAAAGAAACGAAGAAGTCAAAACATATGAAAACACGTAATCTCCATGAAGACATCAATTAGCTTAAAGAGAACACACACTCCACAAATCTTCCTTAAAAATCTTGACCAATATAATTTGAAAACTATTAATGCAGAAATTAACTCTCAAGGCAGATGCGTGGCCCATGAGTCCTTCACCATTCCAAAATGCTTACAGCTATCACAGAGGCTAAGCACCATCTCAGCCTCAGGTGCAAGCTAAGGTTCATTTACTTGCAAGTTTTACAGGTAAATCAGAGATTTTTGACAAGGGGTTTCCTTTTCATTTAAAACTCTTGCATGGATGAGTTCACACAGGTTACAGGCCTTGCTTCACAGGTCAAATACAGCTTGGTAAAGTGCAAAAAGCAGCTGGGTACACCATGGAAAGCCAGGTCTCTCAGACTAATCCATCAGCTAGCTCTTTTCCCCAAAGAAAACCTCAATAAATAAGACCTGCCATTCAAGGTTTATTAATATTTTCTGAGAGTAGTAGAAAAACTCTAGGAAGCTACCATGCATTGTGTGATTATCATCATTACGGTCTTTGTTGCTTATTTTGTTGTAAGAAAACATTTGGTACTATTTTGTCAATAAAGCAAAAGTATTTGTCAGACAGTGTGATTACGTACCAATCTGAAAGAGCAAAATCATCAAATGCTCTATTTTAAAATTCCATCAAGATAATAGCTTTATGTTGGATGCTTTTCATGAACAGAATAGATTACAGTTTCCCAAGTTCAATACACTGACGTTTCTTTTTCCTCACACATGAAAAAGCCCATTCTGTTTTTTTTTTTTTTTGGCAGAGAGCTCCCTTTACTGTGTGTTTACTGCAGTTGCCTAGGGGAAATCCTAACACTAATTATCAAAAGCAACACTATTACATTAATAGTCTGCATTAATGACTTTTTTAACCCCCTATGTGGCTCAAAATAAAGATGAATATGCACATACTTGAAATAAGTTTGCACACTCTGCTTTCCAAATACCTGTTTGTAAGATTATAACCATGCCAAAGAAAGCAATAGTCACTGCTATTTTAACTGTTGTATTTCACAAATTATTTGTTAACTGACATTTATACTTCAGTAATCACTGTTAAATAGAAGCTACTAACGGTCAGGAGACCAGTAGCATCAAAATAAGCTCTGATTTGCAGAAAAGAGCCAAACTGTTCATTCAGAAGACACCAGTCAAATTCTTCAGTGCTAAACATAGGAAACTACAGATCTGAATGTAACACACTGCTAATGAGCTTATGTTTTGTGCAGCAAGCAACATATTGCTTTGAAACTGTATTTTGTCAAATGTTTCAACTGAAAGTTCTCACTGCCTAACTGCTGAAGAGAAGAGTTCACCATCTGGTACAAGCGATTTTATTTTCTATTTACATCCGGTTAAGAACTGCTAACATTTAAACTAGCAAAGTTTTCAGTTCTTCTCTATATGCAGCACCTATGAGCAACTTAAACATTTCCTTTGGTCTTAGAAAGGAACTTGCACGCCGCTCCACATACTTACTTCGCTTCTGACAAACAAATGCTCCAACATTAAGTCTAGAACTGATTAACAATCCTAGTGGGTCTAGAGTAAACTTATCCTTGGCATCACACTGGAGTCTCCTCCAATTCAGGGCCAGTAATTGGGAGAAAAAGAACAAGATCATCACAGTTTTGAATATTTTTTCCTTCTGTAAATTGTATTCTCATCACGTACGTAAGATTCATTCAAACACAATGTGTGTACTTACACAGGTAACCAAGCAATTGGAGCAGATTTCAGGTAAAAAAAAAAAAATTGCTATTTTAACTCACAGGGATTTAATTGAGAGGGAACAGAGATGAATACGACTACAATACTTTTAGAAGTATTCAGTGACATATCACAATCAAAGTTCCGCACAGAAAGTTACCCATTACCGCTATTATGCATTAAACAGTCAAGTTAATATAGAGCAACATTAAGATTCTACACGTCTTTTGAATTTGAACAGATAAGCAGAGGCCATCACTGCTAGCATCTGGCATACATTTCAGTATTGTGCAAACATTAATCCACCTCACTCTAATTCAGCCAGTGACCTTAATACCAGTTCAGTTCTTAATCATCTGGCGGTGCAGCTGGCATTCATTTTGCTTGACAGAAGACCTATCCAATAAATAAAAAAAAAAAACCCTCTTATCCAACTCTTGACAATGCTTAAGATGATTACAATCCCTTTATCTGCTAGTTTTTATTTTCATAATAATGTCTGGACAACGTTCACAGTAAGTGAAACGGCTAGATAAATCCTAGAAGACAATCCATTAAAAAAAGGGATCATTCAAACAGTCTTGAAAATTAACCTGCTTGTATCAGCACATCACCAAAAGACATCAACTACAGCATGGGGAACTATGAGGAGCCAGTTCCAATACGTTTGCACCATATTCCCCAAATTTCAAGTGCCCAAAAACCTGCATACCCATAAGAGCACACAAAGTCTACCGGACTGGTGCTGAAAACGTCACCAGCACAGAAGAGTAGCAATCGTATCAGGTTAACAAGACACTGGTGACAAGGAGCTGCACTAAGAGGCAAAGTACAGGCAATTACCTCAAGTGAAGCTTTGCAGAAAGACTGGAGGCTTCCAATACAGACTGCTCTCCAGCTTCCTCCCATCTATTTTCTATGACTACAAATCGCAGATAGTTTGAGCTTAAAGCTAGCTCCTCTAAAGCCATGGGCAGTGGTGGGGATCAGAAGAGCAGTTTGCCATAACACAATCCTCAATACTCTGTGCTACTCTATCTTTCTGAGCCATAAGCCTGCTTAAACAAATCCTAAAGAGGTGTATTGAAATACAGTTATCCCTAAACATAAGCAGAAAATTAAAACCATTGGAAAAGAAATAGCTTTATAGCTTTAAGACCCCATTGCCCCATAATGATCCTCCTCCTTCAGAACAGCAATAGTTTTTTCTTAGATTATGGGAAAGAACAATGAAATAAGACTTCAAGGGGAAAATAGTTTAGATGAGGAACAAAACTTCCCTTGACAAGTTCTCTTAAAATAGTTTTAAGGCAAAAATAGCCTTTCTTGCTTCCTCAACTTGAGAAAGCTTGTGTAAGTTGGCAGGATGGAGGGGGAAACGTGGCAGAACTTTCCTTATTTCAAATAAATGAATTTGAGAGTTGAATATCATGACATACAGCTACAAAAATCAGTGGCAAGAGAACCTGACAATTATTTGATACCTAAATAGAAAAACACTCCATTTTTTGAAGATCACTACTTGCATAGAACTAGTTTACTGTATAATAATTATTTCAAAAGAGAGAGAAACACTGAAGTGCAAAAGAGCAAGTCCTACATCTCTATTATTACTACTTCACTGCAATTTTTAACACAAGGTTCCTAAAGAAAGGTTTAGATAAAGTACTCCAACGAACTCTTACTGTGCTACTGAAACAAAGTTAGCCAAAAGCTAGCAAGAAAAAGGCTTACTAACATTGCCTCCATGGTCTAAAAGTCATTATGTTAACACGTTGCAATGGCTGCAAAAATGGAGACTGAACAACACCCACAAGAAAGGCCTCCTCCTCACTCCCCCACTCTGCCTGGCAGACAGGTCACTGTTTCCTCCCCATCTGTGCTTTCAGCTTTTCTTTTAGAAGAAGTTAACTTTTAGGGAACATTTTGATCAACACTTACGTGACCTGAAACTGTAGTTCATCTTTGCTGGGAATCAGGTCTTTAAAAAATAAATAAATAAATAAAAGCCACTTTGTCATCTGACTTAACAATTCCCAAAACCCTAGTAAACATCCAATGCCCCAAGACAATTTACTGGTAGTACCAAAAAAAAAAAAACCCCACAAACCAAACAACAACAACAAAAACCCAAAACACCCTCAAAAAGAAAACAAATGAAAACTGAACAAAAGCTCATTCTTACCTACTTCATAGCAGGAGGCAAAGCTCAACAATAAAAAATAGGTACAGTTGAATATTCTTCATTCTTTTGCTTTAAAGAAAATCAGCTTGTTCTAATCTATTTTACCTGGCTATGACAACAATGAACAGATTTTCAACAAGCACCATACAATCAAGTTATTCAATATACACTGAGCAATTGTTTCAAGTTGATAATAGTAACAAATTTAAGTTTTTAAACCGTCACTTTCTATATAGACCTTAGGCAGTCCTTTTACAGAAAGTAGGAAGTCAAATAATTCATGTAGGGCACCAAACTCGCAGAATAACAATGCCACAAGGGAGGCAAGTTTTGAGTAATAGAATTTCTTTTTACAACCAGTTACACAGGAAAAAAAGAACATTAAGATCAAGATTCTACCTATGTCTCCATCATTCATCATTACTCTAAACTCCAGTCACAGGACTGTCAAGAGCATACTGATTTCACACTAGTAAAAGGAGTAATACAGTATTCACAGAAGTCTTGGCTGAATAGCATCTCCTTTTAATCTTAACATACTAGCATATTTGGCACACTAACTGTAATGTCTCATGCATGTTCTTTCCTCCTAAGAAAGAACAGGGGAAATTAAGAGTAAATTAACTTAAAATTTAGGCTTTCCAGAAGGACATCAACAAGTATCAGCCCAAACTGCGCACAGAGGTTTTGCATACAACTTCTCCTTGAATAATATGACTTTTCCTGATAGCAAAAGCCTTAGTCGCATTTTTTTTTTGGGGGGGAGGGGGGGGGAGGGGGGAGACAGTGGCATAGGATGCTGACAATAGGCCTGTTAACCTGTAACAAAAGCCTGCAACAGTTTCCAACATGTAACTGCATCTTCATGTCCAGGATACATGTTTTTCCATGCATAGGAAAACAGGACACAAGGCTTACCTTTAACAGATGGATTTGATACTGGTATAATAGAAAAAACCTTACTAGCACATCTCAAAGCTGCACATTATGGTTACTGATTAACTAAAGTCTTAAACCTATCCCAAGGTAAAAGGGCTGTTCTCCATGTCTGGGATTGTGCACTGTTAAATTAGAGTATAGAGAGGCATACTGGCAAAGGACAGGCGTAAACAGCTGTATGTAGCAACTCTCTGTTGTGGTTACCTCAAACTTTAACCAAGGTCAGACCACAGTTTCTGTCAAGTTTATTACAAACCCACATAAATGCCTCTACATCAATAAAATATTACACTCCTCAGTTACTAGCTCCAAATAGTTGGCTTTGCTCCTTGTGCCTCAAACACTGCACGTACTCCGGTTTTGGAGAACCTCTGGATCACTGGATCTACAGTAGCTTGGGAGTACTGAAAAGTATCTCCTGCTATAGCTTCCCTACAATAAACCATCCTGTCTGATTTCCGCAAAATCCTCTGTTGTACCTGCAGTTTAAGGAAAGTCTAGTCTTTCTAGTCGATAATTATTTTTAGAAAAATAGCAGCTTACAAATCATTTGATAAGCGCTTAGTGCTCAAAGGATAGTATGATTACTAGCGAAATGTTTGACCTCGGACACCTAATAACGATTAAAAAGGCATTGCAAGGAAGAAAGCAGTGTCTTACAGTGAAGCTCCGTAACCAGCATTTCTGGTTTAACATGTCTCAGTCAAGCATACCATGATCCTTGTAGATCCTTACAGAACCCTGCTAGCCAATTCGTGACTCCCATCCCACAGTGAGCTTACATTTTCAAGTTTTTCTTGTATCCTAAGGGTTTAGGAATCCCAGAATTCCCAATCTGATTTCCACCTAGCATTAGCAATGCTTGGCTAGTTCCAGATTTGATTGATACATAACCATGTAAAATAATTCACAGAGCATCATCCGAGTTTGTGGTGTTCTGTTGTTTTTTTTTTTTTTTTTTTTTTTTTTAAAGAATATGAACTCAAGCTTAAGCATTTTTGTAATCAAGATGATGGAAGAGGTTTACAGTTTTGAATGTGTTTCTAGCAATATTCACCTACTCCAATGCTAGCAAATATATTTCTGGCCATTGTAACCCCTCTTCGAGATTCAGAAAGTCTTTCCAAAAGGAGAAATCCCGAGCGCTGCAAAGCACTCAGCCACCCACTGACCTATATATATACACACACACACAGAGCAACACAGGAGTTCAGCTTCCACTACATAATTAAGCAAGCTACACTTGCCTCACTCAGCTCTACTAGCAGCCACAGTGAACCACCCTGAGTGTTTCTCCATTCAGGAGGCACACCACCTCATCTGCCTCCATCATAACCATCAGGCTGTGCACCTGAGAAGGAAACACTATCAAATATTTCAAGATATACAATATCCTCTACTGCATAAAACAAATACATCAGATCATGTAGGTGTACTCCCAGGGCAGCATCTCCATCTCCTCAATTAGAAAGGCCTTTTGGCACCACCATCCCTCAGCCCCGATTCAAACCCTTGCAGCAAACACACCTGCTTGCTTCCCCCTCTGTCAAGCCTCCCAGATCACAAAAAAAGAAAAAAAAGGGGGGGGGGTACCTTTGTGAGGGGACCCATTGATGCTCTCCGAGCTAGACTGCACATCCACAGTGGCTCTCCTGAGGCTGCTAAAATAAGCCCTGGACCGGGAGAAGCTACTCCGTGGGGACCGGCCGTGGGGGCTGCCAAAGGGGGTGGAGGTACCGTCCTTGCGGGCGAAGATGCCGCTGAAGAAGCGCAGCAGCCGGTGCTCATGGACGGTGGCGCCACTGCCAGCAGGGCCATCCCGCCCCAGGCGCTCAGAGAGCCGCTGCAGGTCACTGTTATCCAGGGTCCGGTTCTTGCTCTTGCTCCGCTCCCAGCGCTCCAGTTCAGAGAGCGGATCCGCCTTGCTCAGCACCTCACCCACATCCAGGGTGTTGCGTTTCTCGGGGACAGCGGTGGGCGGCTCGGGCGAGGCAGCGGGCAGCAAGTCCAGCGCTCCGGCCGCCTCGCTCGGCGTAGGGCCGGGCAGCACGGGAAGGCAGCCCGAGCTGCTGTGCCGCCGCACCCGGGTGAGCGCCCTGATCCGCGGCAGCTCCCCCCCTCTCCAGTGCCTGAAGCTGAAGCTCCGCCGCAGCTGGCCTGGCTGCCGCCAGGGACTATGTCCCTGCTCCCCCAGCTGCAGAGCCTCGCCTGAGCAGCCTGCAGGCAAGCAGCGGGCCCGGAGCCGAGCATCCTCCCCAGGGGAGGCAGCTGTAGTCACCGCCAGCTCCCCCGCAGCTCTGGCTTCAGCCCTGCCACAGGTGGCCACCACTGATGGAGGCTCCCCATCGCCCAGGCACGGGCCCTGACAAGGGGCAAGCGCAGCGGCAGGAGCGGCTTCCTCTGGCGAAGGGCTGCTCCTCGCCCCCTCCGCCGCAGCGCCTGGCTCCCGCGGCCACCTGAAGGTCAGCTGGGCAGGGAAAGGCTGCGCTGCTCTCCGTGCCACTTTGAGGCGACCCAGCTCCAGCTGCCCGGTGCTGAGGGTCCTGAAGTTGCGGAAGCCGCAGGGGCTGGGTACTCTGTCTTGCTCCTCACCCTCCTCGCCCTCCTCCTCCAGCAGCAGCAGCCCAGCTCTGGTGAGACTGGAGGAGCCCAGTGCTTGGCTCCCTCCCCGCTGCCCGTGCTGAGGCAGCTCCAGGCCAGGATGGCTGCCCTCTGGCCCTAGCAGCTCTTTCTTCACCATGGTCACAGAGATGCGGTAGACTGTTTTCCTCTGGGGGGTCCCCCGCTGCATCCTCTCCGGAGAGGCGGCAGCCGATGGCTCGCTGCTGTCCAGAAGGTACATGTCTCCCTCCCCTCTCCTCCCTTCAGGCGGCAACATTCAGCCCAGACATCATACCTTGCCTGCTGCCAGGGCTGGAGGTATGGGAGACGTGCGCTTCTGGAGCTGCAAATCAAAATGCAGAACCACAAACCACCGCAATACCAAAAAAAAAAAAAATCCTGTGTCACACCCCACTCGGGCCCCTCTTCCAGAGCAAAGTCACTCCGCTGCGCACCAAGATTGCGGAAAGGTTACACAGCTCCCAGTCTCCGGTTCAGCAGTGGCAGCTCCACTCCAGCTCTCCACACCGCTCCTGCATCTCTCCCCACAAACGTACAGCATCCATGTAAGTAATAACCAGTCCTCTTGGCCCCTTCCAAAAATACATCAAGGGATGATTTAAATCCATTCGGTAACTGCATGCATCTTCCTGCAGGTCCCAAAATGCATTGCTCAGGAGAAGCAAGGTCCAGTATTCAGGGGATTAGAGCAGCAGCAGCCTTCAATTTCATTGTTTACAGCAGGCTGCACGTTTGCATATTTTGTGTCCTTTTTTGCAGAGTAAATCTGATTAATATTTGTCCTCAGTATAAACGAGGACCAGACTACTCTAGCTCCGCAATCAGCTGCCCCGATTGGGCTGAAAGGGGGCTGTTTCAAAACGAAAATGCCCACCGTCCCCAACCGTAGAGGGTGCAGGAGTAATCCGAGCCTCAGACAAACACCCTCTCCGAGGGCAAGCAGAGCTCCACTGAGTCCCCCAACATCAGGAAACAGCAGATATTCCAGGAGTAGGAGAGCTCAGCCTCAAGCATCCGGAGCACACCTCAAGCGCTGGCCTGGATTACGCCCTTCTGCGGAACGGGGCGAGAACCAACGCTCCCCGCCGCACCGCTGCGATTACTGCGCAGGCACACACCAAGGATCTCAGACAGCGTTCAAGTCGCGCAGACGACAGGGGGGGAAAGGTTTGCTGTCACTAAGTGCATGGGGAAGGGGTGTATGTGTTGGGGGGAGGAGGGGTACCGTTTGCACCCTGGCTCCTCTTCCAAGTCTGCTTTCCAGAAATATACAACATAGCTAAGTTTCACGCTTCTCACCCAACAACCCAAGGATTTATCTAAGCCAAAGTAAGGGCAAGACAATGGGAAGTGCAACAGTTCTGATCAAGAGACTTCAACCTCACGTGAGGTTGAACAGCCAGCCGCACGCATCCTGAGGTCTAAGGTGCAGGACGAAGCAAGGCACTGCCTTTTTTTGGCACTGAAGAGTCAAATCACCCAGAAGTGATGTTTTTCCATCAGTAGCGACTGTGATTGCTCTGAATAAAATCGTTCACCGTAACACTTTGCATGAAACCATGTTGCTATGTGGTTAATCATGCAAAACTGTGACCTACCATATCCTTCACAATCACTGTTTGTTTCAACAAATCCCGGCTCCTCTAAAAAGCTGGAATGCAGAAGAGAGTTATGCACTCCTTTCACATTCAGGTTGCCAATTCTTCAAGAGCCCGGATCAGTGGCACTGAAGCCATTGACTACTGGCTGGTGCCCCCGTTAAAAAAAAAAAAAAGTGTCAATAGTCAGGCATAATGACAGACACCAGAAAGTAAACAATATTAGAAATAATAAGGTTTCCAATTCCTGTTTATGTTTTTAAAAGTCGAGCTTTAAAAACTAACTTCTGCTATGTACATCCCAAGTCTATAATCAACCAATGCTTGTAAAAGTTCAAAACCAGCAAACATTTTAAAAGAGTAAAAAGAAATCACTCCAACAGGAATGCAACTCCAAAGCTGTGAAGGCAAGTTAGTCCCAGTACAGCTTCAAAATCAGACAGGAGAGAGCAGAAAACAGAAAAGTTTCTCTCTGGGTGCACCCCAAACCAGTGCCCTGGGTCCAGACTAAAACACAGGTATGGCATGAGCTGGACTGGACATGCCTCCAGGACTATTTCTGTTTAGAGAATAAATTCTCATACTAGTTGCACCCAAGAGGCAAGGACACTGGGTTAGAGCCAGTATCTGCATTAGTTTCTGACTATGCCAGGATCCTACAACACATACTATGGATCCCTTACCAGTCAAAACACAACGAACTACTGCTTTAACTCACCATCTCAAGGTATGACACATGTTGCTGTTTCTAATTAACCTCGAAAAATTAGCATTTATTACTTATCACTGCTTTGAGGTCCATATCACTAAACAGATTTGTGCACATATCTTAAGCAGATACTTGACCAAAACCAACTGCAACTGTAGCCCTAGAGAAATAGTCACAACCCACTCGGAGCTCACGCTTGACCATTCCGAAAACAACATCTCCAGTTCTTAAGTGCTCAATCACCACTAAACATATAAATGTATAGAAGATCTCTCCCTTTCTCAAACATCCAAAAGACCATCTCTAATATGTGGTCCTAAATAAGCTGGGGGGGTGGGGTGGGGGGAGGGACAACGAAAAATGGTTCTAATTAGAAATACAAGAACTGTCTATTAAAAATAGGATACGTCACCCTAAGAAGTGTATGAGTATTGAAATCTGTCAATTAAATACTTAAAAATACTGTACTTCAGATATAATACAGTGTAGTAAACCGACACTAATAACATGCAAGAACTTGTTCACAATACCCTCCAAGGAAATCCATGCCACGTTTTCCCACATGCTGCTCTAGGAAAGTAGGCTTCTTATTAGGAGTGGAATAATCCATTTTTCATCTGCCTTAGATGACAGAACCCTTCAGAGGAGCCACTTTTAAGCACAGACAAATAGCCCGCACATTCCTGCGGCTCCCTCCAGAGCATTCGTCTTTTCGCCCTCCCTACCGCGGTTACATCCGTGGTTGGTTATGGACCCTGCTCTCAGTGCCTGCCCTCCTCCTGCCTGGGAATCGTGGTATGTTCTAATGCACCGAATGGGACATGTGAATGGCTCTTGTCTGCATAAACATTTACTTACACATCTCCTGAATCTGCCAGCAGGTTGGGAATTTTTTCATCTTAGCACCTCCCCTGTTTCTCCAAGAGGCTGTGCTATGGTTGGTGTACTATAATCACATCGATTGTGACAGTATTTGCATTAGTCATCAGTTCAAGATACTGTAATAACTCCTCTACACATAGTAGATCATATTCAAAGAGACTGCTCTGCCATTCAAGCTGACGACTCATCATAAATTATTCACCACCCAGCAACTGAAGACTTCTTTTAACACAACCAACTTTGCTGGCATTCAAGAGACTGTCATCTGCATGGCCTGTCATTTCTCTTCTCCATAAAATAGAGGCATTATCCAACCTTTAAGAAATCTGTCATTAGACTTCCCTACAACACTGAATATCTCATAGCAGCAGTGTATTTTACAGAATACTGGGTTTTACGTTTAATATTTTTGTAAGAGCTCTTAAATTACCATGGAGGCACAGAACCGGCATGTACTCTGCCATAATCCCAAAAGCCTATAAAATACCTTAACTCAAGGTTTTCTACTCATAGTCCACATGCAGTATCTGCCTCACAGTATTACTCCAGCTACAGGCCCCCGTCACAAAGGTCCCTCAGGAGCAAAATGAGGTCCAAGTTGTTCTAGCAGCAACAGTGCATTCCCTCCTGCCCTATTTGTCCCATCACATGATAAGGACAGATCCGGTCCCATAATAGGACAAGTCCCACAGGTCCTGAGACCAGAGCTGCCAGAAGTGGCTGCAGCCAACCCAAACAACAGATTTGGCTTACAGCCTACAGCTTGTGTCCTGAAGGGCCCACAGCAGCCAGCTCCTATTTACCTTTTATTCTGTGGGCAACTGCAAGTAAAGAGCATGAAGCACAAACAATAAACACGGGGCTTCTGGAAAGTATCAGGCCCACTGCACAGACACAGTAGGAACCGATGACAAAAAGTATATGTCCCTCTGTTATCCTACCTAACTCAAAAATTACATATTGCTGTACTACCTTCTGCCAAGAAGCCCCTCCCAAATCTTGTGCTTGGCCAAATCCTAGTCTCCCTCCAGGCATTCATATTGAAAAAGTAGTATTTTGTAAGCTCCCATTCAACTTAACTGCACGATGGTCATATTTGCCACTTTTCATCCTACTGCCAAGCTCAAGTATGTCTACATATACTTGTAAGATCCTCATCATTAACCAAAGCAAACCCCAATGCATCTTTAAAAGTCACACACTAGCTTTTTGAATATGGACATTATGATCTTTTGATCTTTCACATAGGAGGGCTGGCTAATTTTGCAATATCAGTAACAAACCACTGCAAAACCCAGGCTGATAACGTAAATGAAATGCATACAGTATGTTGCGCACAACAGAAATATTCTACTACGATTTAGAGTCTCATGATTTTCAGCAACAGAAACCAATAACTTGCTTTAATCCACACTCTGGAACACGAGGAATACTGGTGTCTCAAATATATTTTAAAAATGCTTCAAACACAAACTTCACACGGACTTCTGTCTTGAAAGGCCTGCCCTTCTTTAAAGCTGGAATGCAGCAATACCAGCTGCATCTGCAGTGAGACATTGTTCACCATCAAAAAAAACAAGCCACAAAAAGTAGATAGCAGGTGAAAACTAAGTCGAATGGAAAAAAGCGCACGAACGGTAGCACTCATTGCTAGTGCTAACTTTTCACCTGTTCTGAACCATATTCTTGAGTTTAGTTGCACAACATTGCTGACTGAGTCACTAGCACACAGCACTGACTGCTGAACATTAACAGCAGCAACAGACTACCAGACTGGGAGAAGGGTCATTACTGTTAAAGAGCTGTAAAGTAAGTTGACTCGAGAGCAACTAACGTTACTGATGCCGACTTTATAAAACGATAAAGAACAATTTAATCATTAAAAGTGACGTGAAATAGGCTTTAAGTTTACTCTTTTCCCAAGAAGTCTTAGCAAAAGTGTCTTGAAATTATTCTTTAATTCTTTACTCTTAATTCTATACAAGGTTTTCTCAGTACACCAGCAGATTCCCCACCATCACCATTCAAATATAAAAGCCCAGACAAGGAAGAATATATGCCATATATATATATACATACACATATGCATGTGAGTGTATAATATACATATTTATAAATATATGTATACACATGACACAGCATCTGATCACTACAATTTCAATCCTAAGGAGACTTAATAGGTTAGTCTGCTCTGTTGAAAGCTTTAAGGGTCCACAACTCTTGTAATGTAGGTTGTTCACATGCCTAAGTTTTGGTTTTTATTGAACAACTTCCAGTCATTCAAATCTTCACTGCTCTATCTCATTGTCTTTTTTAAATAAAAGTAGACCTAATTTTATGGGGTTTGCAAACTGCAAGTTAAAATCTAGACACACACCATCATTTCAAGTTGTTTCTTTTGACAAATTCTTTGTGGAAGAGAAAAACAGGTCACCTAAACAATCCTTACAATAATTCAGATTTGATTGCACCGTCCTCTTCCAGATAGAAACTGTTTTCCATCCGCTGTTTGTCATTATAGATCAGTGTACAATGAAGAAATATGAGAAGGCATCTGGACGAGAACAACATTGCACCGGAGGGTACCAGCGATGCACAGACCAAACTCGAGGCCTCTCTCAAGCCACAGGGTTTACATTAAACCACTGATCTGTGTTCTTTTGTCACTATGCACTTGTCCGTTAAAATAGGCCCAAACTCACTGTAGGCAATTTAAGGATGAAGAACAGCAACATCTCACAACAGTACAAAGAATAGGAGCTACCAGCAAGAAAGCATTTGCTATCAGTAATTATCTTATTGTTGGCACAGTGAAATTGCATTCCTGTCCTTAAAACACTGGATGCTGAGCGGGAAAAAGGAAAAGGGTAATGAGATATGCCGTAAAAATACAACTCAGTCATTAGTGTTGCTCTCACCAGAGGGGAAGGAGAGAGTTGCACGTCTGTATTTAAGGGGAAAAAGCGAGGCAGCAATAAACCATCCAGAGCTTACAAAAATTCCCTAAATAGGCCTCCATCCATTGCAGACATCTCCGAGGCAGGGCACAGGACAACCAGGTGAAGCTGAAGTTAGGTAACTGCTTCAAGTAAAACCAATACAAAACACACGGCAATATTACAGAAGTTCACATGCACATAAGCAGCACTCAACTTGGAAAGGTACAGCTGTTTAAGTAAAGGTATTGGCATCTAAACAGGAATTCTACAAACTGCAACAGCCGCTTCTCACGAAAGCTCGGAGTACTTTGAAACTTCAAAAGGTTGCCATCAGTAATTTAGCAAGGTGACATGTCCAGTTACAAGGTTATTATACCATACGGTGTAATACAGTTCACAATACTTTTGGTTTCTAAGTGTAGCTTTCAGTACTTCCTCTTACTTAAATCATACCTACTTATGCTTTCAATAGCCTAAAAGACTAATTTAATAGAATATACTGCTCCATAATATGAATACAATGGATGAAACTTTCAACTTGAATCCATTCATTAATGGTGAGTGAAATGGGAAAATGATTAAAGAGTTAAATCAGTTGTGATCTTTTTACCACCATACAGGCTAAAGCTAGTGTTTTAAAAAATCTGTTGTAATCACTCTGCTTCAAGCAAACTCCAAACTGCATATAATTCTGATGCCTGAATGTGGCACTTCAGTAATGAAGTTTACTGAACAGAAACAAAAATACTTATCAGAGGGGAAAAAGCACAAAAGTCTTCAGTTTTTTGCATGACTAACATTATCCTTTTGATTTCTGTCAAGCTGCTGGAGTCATTACAATTTATATATTTTGCCTATTCATCTGCTTCTCAGGGAAAAAAAGAAAAAAACACAGCTGGATCTCCACTGACTTAAATAGGAGAGCTCCAAGCTATCTTCTCACTGAACAAACAGGCACTGAAAGGACTATCTTCCCATTGTAAGTAAAGGGTGTTTTCAGAACATACCATTTCTTCTGACAGCAGAATTGTAGCCTTCTGCTGCTATAAAACAATCAAAGTAGCAGAGCAGACAAAAATAAAATGAAGCACAGAAACTATATTTAAGCCTATTAATACTCCAGGCCAAGATGCTGCAAGCATCAGTACCCCTGTGAGACACTAAAAGCCTGCCAAGGCCTTTGGTACGGAACGGCCCGTATTAAAGCTAGCCCCATTTTGTACGCTGCTAGCTCTGTCGGAGCATTCTGGTGCACAGGAGGTAAAAGTGCAGAAGAGACTTGTTAGCTAAAGCCAGTAAGAAGCTGTAGGTGAAACACAGACTACCTGTGCAAAAACAAATCAAATCACTATACCACTCCATACGCAAACTCTAAATGCTAAAACTGAGACCAGCTAGAAAGTCTCCCTGCCTCTGCAGCATACATGCTTAGTTATCCACAGTTCAATTTGCTCTTATGGGGAAGGAGCCAGAGTTGCCACTCCTTGCGGCCTTGCAGTCAATTCACCAGGTCATCCCCAAACTCGTCTTCCACTTTAATCCAAGTTCTTTTTAATCCAAGCTGCTGGCACATATCATCTCTCCATAAGGATAACTTTAGAAGTATGAATGCTATAGCTTTAATTTGCTTCTAAGTAGGCTGTCAACATAAACTACATGATCTTTGCGTGTTATTCCTTTCCTCTCCAAAGACAGAATACTATAACGCAATCAATGATATTTTTTCAGACATCTAAAAGCATCAGAAAGGCAACCTCTACTTTAAATAAACGTTCAGAAAAGGATCAGCTGGTATAACCTGGAAGGGCTGGATACACTCCGGTTGCCCTTTCAACTACTGGTAGCCAACGATTCCAAAGTTTCTGCGAGTAAATTAGATGACTCACCTTTCTATACACCCAGTGTGCCTCTACAGGGCTGTAACAATAATCAAGGGTCATACACAATGTCACTCCAGAATCTCATTTTGAACACAGGGTTATTAAGTCGAAAAGCCACACCTAGCTCAATAAGAAATGCTATATGCTTCAAAAAAGTCTTTTACCTCATTGAAGATATTATTCATTTTTCTAAAAATTAAGTGCTTTTCAACTTAGACTTTCATTCGTTTCCTTTAATCCCTCTCTCACGCACAGTTAAATATCCTGACAGGCAGCATCAACACTCAGTTGTAATCCCTCAAACTCAGGACTGCAACTTCTGCTTACCACATATAGTGTCAATATCGCATGAGGCGGGAAGATTTTCCGATAGCTGCCAGGTAACAAGTGTTGCTCATTTTTAGGCAGGTCACTTTTTCACCTCAAATCATTTACACACTCTAAAGTCCCATGACTGCACTGCAATGAAAAAAATTTCAAAACTCAAGAAATCCGGTTTTGGTTATATAAAAGTTCAGCCAAAAGTGAAGCACATGAATTTTTCATTAATGACACAATTAGTTGAATACTTAAAGCCATGTTACTATCTGTATGAAAGCTACACAGACTCCTAAAGAATCATGAATTCAGAGGCTTACGCTTTTATGAAAATGTACTACACTAAAAACATGAACTTAGAAACCTCCGTTTATAAGGACGGATATGCTGTGATGCCCATTATTGAGGCAGCCATCTATTAATTGAACTGGACGGCATAAGAATGCAGTGACTAGTGATGGGGTCAAAATCTTAAGTTTCATGTAGGTATGCAACATATCTCAGCAAAATTAAACGTTACTACATATAGCCCCTATTTGACTCCAGATTTATAAACTGTAAGCAAGAAAAATCTAGAAAGCAAAGAACACGAACACAATATGGGGGGGGCAGGTAGCCTGGTGTCATCTATAGGTAGCTACAGATAAATTCTCTTAGCTATAGTGCTGCTTCTGTTCAGAGGTTCTGTTCCGGAAACAGCTATTCCATATTCCCAAGCTGAATAGCTACAGGGAGAAAGAGAGGCTTGTGGTGCCTCTCTCACCATTTCAGAAAAGTGCTGGCTTTGACCCAAACTTTAGTCTATTCCAGAATAATTTTTTTTATACAAATATATTAGCTGCACCTGCATGCTTGTATTGGATCACACAAGCATGCCTTCTGATTCAGTACAAAAGCAGATGGATGGAAGTAGCTTAGACCTCTAGCCCTCCAGTTACTATATTTAATAAACTACCTATGTGCTACAGAAGACTCACATTACAAGTCTGCTTAATGTCATTTTGTAACCAAAGATAAATCATCAAGTCAGTACAAGCTTGTAACATTTGCCAAAATTGTTTAAAGTTTGTTTTAAAGAATGTGGTACAGTAGTAAAGGTGATAATGTAAAATGAACTTGTGTAATAGTGCTTTCCAGTCATGCTGAAAGCAAACAAGCCAAAAATGTTTTAGTAAATATCTACAACAGGGTAGATGCTAAAAACTACAGACTGACCCTGTGGGTCATTGAAGTACATAAAATAAAAGGGTAAGAACTAACTATGCAAATTAGCAAACCCCATCGAGTTGGGTTCATATGCAGCTTGCTGAAATATTTATTAATCCAGTACATGTACCCAAACACCTACCTCTATCTTTACAGCTCTGCCACTTCTGCAGCTCTAGCCTTCATATATTATTCTGAGCAAGTCTTCCTGTTGTCCACCACAGCTCCTCTTTTCTTTGGCTTCAGTGAATTACGCTATGTAGTACGAATATTCATGTGAATTGCAGAATTACTTACATTTCTGCATCTAGTGCATGTATCGCAGTGTATTCCAGGCACAGCTACTGAAAAGAACAAATTATCATCATGCATTCAGAAGAAGGAAAAGAGGGGGAGAAAGGAAAGAATTAGATGAGAAAATTCTTGCAAAAATCATGCAGTCTGTTACATGCTTTCTGTCACTTGCTCTACTTTTAAGGTACTCGGCCCCTCTATCCTGGTGTGCCTCAGCTGTAAGCACACAGTTCCCTGCGCTCCTTCATCACAGTTTTCTCAACAGTACAGCAAGGTCAGAGTTGAGAAACAAATCGAGTAATGAGCATCTGCTTAAGTGTGCAGTGTCCTGATCAGACTGCATATGGTACACCTCACCACAACAAGCAATCTGAGATGCATTTTTTCGTAACTGTTAAAGAGGTGGTGGGACTGATTCAGCAGGTCTAAAACCAACACACATCACAATATGGTGCATGGTTTTCAAACCCTCGTTAGATAGAAGGTGTGTAGATGCAAGAAAGCACTTCAGGAAGCTGATGTGTCTCAACTGTTTCTTTCCAGACTTGCAAGACTGAAACCAGACAAGTGGTAAAGGTCAGAGCGACACAGGCACTACTAGTGGAAAAAAAAAATCCTACAAGTGTCGATACACAAATTTACACCAGCTGGAAAATACTATTCAGTCCCAATACTCCAAGTAGTTTCAATATATTTCTACATATTCATTCTATCTGGACGTATGTAATAGACAAAGATACTGCTTATTTAAGACTAAAATCTGGAGAACCCTCTTTTCTAATGAAAGACACTTCCTACAGTAGCCTTTAAAATACACATTTCTCCATGTAATGTGCGCATACATTCTCCCTTACTGACATATAACGTTTCACATAGTCCTTTTTTTTTTTTTTTTTTTTACATCACATTGCCAGTAAGAAGCATTAAGATGGACAGTTTGGCTATTATCTGATGACCCACCAAATCATTTCAACATAAAAGATCAAATCTTTTATCACTTGAAAAGATCTGCCTGAAACAGAAGCATTATTAACCCAAAGATCATCAGGAAATGCAGCTCTTTCTATAAATACAGAAGAGAGTAGTTCAGAGGGAGTAAGATAATTCTTGAAGCTCACTCGTTTACTGTACATGACAAGACCATAGCAAGGGGTCGTTTTCTCCCTGCCCTCCACTTCCTCTAGTCTTGCCCCCCCACTTCAGTATTCAAATTGTTGCCATACCATTTCATTAACAGGATAAGAAAATTTAACGTAATTTTCTTACAAACACACAAAAAAAGAGAAAATAAAGAGACTGGAAATTTGACTTCCTTGCTTTTGCTGTTTTAGCTCCAAAGCTAAGCAACGCCAGCTGCTCAGGAAATACCATTCTAATGAACACATTATTGAACATGGAAGAATCGATCGAGATTTCTATCAAAAATTTCACATGCTGCAAACAGGCCAGAAATCAAATGGCTCTCATAAAACAATTCTCAACCATGTTTAACAACTTCACCTTTCAAATTTCAAGCACATGATTAAACTACTAAAAAAAAATTCACCACATGCACACAAGTAAAATCTGAAATTAGAGAAATTTTGATAGGGAGACATGAACTATTCAGCTAACACTTGACATAACGTTACTGCTTTCTGAATGTTGCACGCGCTCTGAAGAAATCATAGATGAAAGTTACTTCCTTTCAAATAGCACAGCAATTCATTTTGCTAGTAGTGTCATTTTATTTTTTTTTTCTTAGTGACACATTTGTTGATAACACTCAAAAAACGTTGTCTATTTTAATGGATCACTTCAGCCTATTTTGCTATAAGTGCTTTTCGTGTTTCTCTTATTCATCTTACAGTGCTGAAGAATTCTCAGTTATCAAAATTCCTGCAGATGCTAGGGACTATTCACTATAATTATGCTCAAGAAAGTTCTCAGCACAGCTATGCTTTTTTATCTGGACATTTTGTAACTCAATATAACGATGACATTCATTTGTCTTAAGAAGCGAAAGCTAAGAAGAGATCCTATAGGTATCTATGTCTATCTAATGGCAGGATATAAAGATGACAGACTAGGACTCCTCTTGGAGGTACACACTGAAAGGATAAGTTAGAGCAAGAAGTAAGCTGCAGAAAGGAAAATCCCAATTAGATCTTAGAAATAAAGATGTCACTATGACCATAGGCAAACCCAAGTTAGACTTGGGGAATTTTCTTTTACAGTATCTCGAGTTTTTTAATGCATTGTGTATCTGATACGTTATGTGGTTACTCAAATGCACCTAGCAAAGGCGACGCCTGCTAAGAAAACTGTATACCTCCACAGGAAAAAGCTAGTGCACCATGAGCAAAAATAAGATCAGCCAAGAGGATATAGTTGATTGAACACAAGAGTATTCTAAGCACCTACCATTTCTTTTCCCTTCAAGAGCATCAAGAAGATAGAAAGTTCCATTTAAAAGCAAAAGAATACCAGAGAGTCTTTTCCACGCTCTATTGCTCCATTGTCCCCCCCACCAAAAATTTGTTTGTGCAATGTCTTCCACAAACTACTATGCTAACTTCATACTAACAGAGTCATATCCAGCCCTTGAACTGCACTACGCATTAACTTCACATCCAGTCGCTCATGTTAAACTTAGAGGGTGAAATCAAAATTAACAGTTAGCGCTTTTTCTTTCACGGAGCAAGCATGTTTAAAAGCACGTATCCATTAACTAAACACAAAAACTTAATGCACTAACTGCTACTTTAGGAACTGCTTGTAAAAGAATGATTTCTAAAAAGCCCAAGGTGTTTGAATCTCTTTAAAGTATGCTGTAAAAGCTAAGCCTTTACTTCCACCACTGAAAAGCTTCAGAAGCAGTAAAGTATCAGACACGCCTAGACAAGGAAGTTAAATAAGCCTGTCAACATAGGCATTATTTAATTGTTCCACAGCTCGAGAAGCTGAGAAAATGTTGTCTTTTTCTGCTGTTACTAGTGCTTTGATGATTAGGAGTCAAACACAAATCCCAAGCGAGATCCAGAACACCACAATGATGTGAGGAACCCTACTGAAACACTGGCACACAGATCTTCTTCAACAAAATCTTACATACTCAACTGCTGTGAAGTCACAAAAAGACCCAGGAAAAGACGCGCACACATGCCAATAAGGCCTTAAGAAATGCTAGTTAAGCAAGAATTGTCACTATGACCAGACAGGATATGACAACTCAGAACCGATTGCATTTAAAGGTCTTCAAGTCCTCAGGTGGTGCGCATAATGCAGAAGCTGTTATTCAAAGAAACTCTCATCTACACTTCCGCGCAGATGCTGAGGCCATATCTAATACTGTGCAACAGAGCATCTGCATTCAGAGGAGGAAATCCTCACCTTCATCCACAGCTGTTTAATTTACCCAGTGTTACCACATGGAAGAACTAAGGTACGTACAGACTGATCATCATCTTGGGATTTTTCAGCATGAACTTTGTCAACTGTGTTTTCAGACTTTTATTCAGGACTATACAGTTCAAGATTTTTTGTTCTCAACTAATTTACATAACACACTATTACTAGGATAGTTCAGGATCTACTTTTGCCACATTCTGTTCTACAAGAATTCAGATACAGTAAGTAAAGTACATGGAGAAACAATGTCATGCCACTACTTAATTCTCTTGATGCAATCACAAGCTTTCAACCTCTTCCAGCAAGGTCAAGCATCCAGGAATGGTTGAAGTTGCACAACACATTCCTTGTCAGGTCAAGGAGAACACACCCCAACTCTTGGTCTTCTGCACAAACACAGAGTGCTACAGGCTCTAAAGTCAACTACTCACCTTGAGTTTTACCTCTATTCCAACATTTGCACTCTATCAAATGTCATCTAGTTAAGTTACTCTAGTCTACTCCATTTTCACACTAAGCTTTAGTAAAACAGCTTATTTTGATTACCCCAGGTATTCTTCCTCAAACAATTTCTCTGTAGAGGAAAAATCACTTTCAACACCATTTTTTTTCACGTTAGAAATATTTAACTCAATAATTCTATCAGAAATAATTAATGCTTAAATCAGTCTACAAAACTCCTAAATTCTGCCAAGTAAATTGAAACACACATGGAACAGTTTTTCCACTAGTGCCAGTATCTCCTCACACAGGCCAGAGAGAAGCTATAACTGATGATCAAAACCCTCCTGTTGGAAAACAGTGCCATCACCATGCTCTATCTTGTTGCCTTCAAAATATGGTCTTCAGGCTTACTTCCTTCCTCACACTATCTCATC
Source organism: Struthio camelus (assembly GCF_040807025.1). Lineage (NCBI taxonomy): Eukaryota > Metazoa > Chordata > Aves > Struthioniformes > Struthionidae > Struthio > Struthio camelus. The sequence goes on along the minus strand of NC_090947.1, from coordinate 3,576,316 downwards.
GGTTACACCTAGGTCCTACCTAAATGAATCTTCTCAAGGCATACGGAGATTCGCTTAAGCAAAAGGACTTGTCCTGAGACAGTTTACGGCTTTCAGCGCCATGATCAAAAGCAGATGGAAACTAATCTTACCCAAGAACTTCTTTCACAGACTGCTAGAGCATTTTTATCCTCAGTATATTTTCAAGTCATTGGTCTGAGAACTTTGCAGAAGCTTCATATATGGATCTAGCCAACAAGGTTAAAAATAGGGAGACAAAATTCAAGATGAACGGTCAACCTTATGCAGATACTTGTCTTCTCTTCACCTGTAAAAGGGAGCACTCTAGATCTAAGGTAGTTCTTCAGCTTCGTGTGAAAGAGGAGTAGACATCAACTGGATACGATGTCCCTTTTTCTTTATTACTAAATGTGCTACCAGGAGAGGCCCAATCTTAAAAGTCACCTAGCAAATTTTCCAGGTGTATTGGTCTCTTTCTTCCAATTTATCAAGCATGCAACTACTGAATGATGCCCCAGCTCCCATCAGTTCCCATGAACGCTGGTTCATTTTCTTGTCCTTCAGTTGCATAGATCCTCAAATTTCTGACCTTTAATTATTAATGAGAAATAATGTTAATGATTAGAGGTTTACAAATGCTTGCCTTTTCACTTGGAAAATTTTATCTTCTTTCCTACAATCAGTACAAGTTTAACAGATTTACCACAGGTACAGAAGGTAGAAACAGTGCTAATTCCATATCAAGGTTCTTTCAGACCAGCACCTTTATTAGTGATCCCACAGGTAATCTGAGCAGATTGACAACTTTGACATCTGCCATACGATACAGTGTAGCAAGTAAAAGGATGCTGCAACGCAAACGACAAAGAAACCATACTATATACTACAGCATCAACAAACCTAGAAGTGTAACAGGACACACCTCTGTATCTTACGTTCTGAGCTCTTCACAGACGGCTTAATCAACTGAAAGTAGATCCTAGGACTCAAAAGTAACACTCCTTAAAGGAATAAAGTTTAACTGCAGCTGAAAGTACTAAATGTAGCAAGAACAAGACTTCAGTGCTCAAGAACCTGTCAGAGGAGAGCCCTTTAGTTATCACTAGCATAAAATAAGCTTACTGCATATGCAGCAGCCAGATTTACAGGTTTCTTTAGCCACTCTGAAGTCAAGTCATTCCTAGCATTAGAAGCCTCCCTAATTTTGGCAGTAGGAAGTGCATCATTTTTGTCCAATTCCATAACCCGGGAGTCTTACCTTATATCAACCTAAGCTAACATTTATATTAAAAGTGACACTACTAAGCACTCTGAGCTCTACGAAAAAACTCCAGCCAACTGCTATTCATTAGCAACTTAAACTCCCACCAGCATCTGAAAACTGGTCAGACAATTTGTTTTACATGGATGAGGTTATTTGTGCATCCTTCCATTTAATTGACATTTACATCCCAGGCTAGAGTTTGAGTGAATTTCTTGTAAAAGCAAAGAAGTCTAGAAAACCTAAATATTTTCCTCCTACTACTTTCAACAGTTCTTTGAACTCATTAAGTCACATACAGCAATTTTTAGTGGTCCAATTTACTTTGCAGACCAAAAAAAAAAAAGAAAAGAAAAAAATACCTACTTTTGTCTTAAAGTCTCTGAAGTTATGACCTCAGTACGGAACAAGCTTTAGGAAGCAAAGTCCTGCAGATCCTGAGAAATATAAGGCATTAAACTGAACACAAGTTTTGAAGTCAAAGATTAAAAGCCTGCATTTTAAATTAGGATCAGTCATAACAGCTGAAAGCTTAAAAGATAACACATTTGCCTTCCTGAGCAGAGAGAATGTTACACATCAAATCTTTTTCATTAGAAAATTCAAGTCCTGCCCACCTTGAACAACTATGAAGGGCCACATTTTTCTTTCCCCTCTTATCAGGGAAGGATTTTCAAGTGCGCTCCTTCAACTTTTATTATGACTTTTACGTCTAATTTAAAGAGTTTGCTCTTGGTGTTTGTGAAACTAAATACCAACAGCTAATCTCTATAAGAAAGTTATTAATTGGATGCTTTACACCCTCTTCATTCTAAAGACAGTTTTACAGAAACATTAAATCAGACATGCTTGCTCCCATTGTAATTCCATTTCTCTATAATACTGCTAAAATTCCCAGAAATATACCTTTACAGTAATACACCTAGACAGACAAAAGTTTAGTACGTACCCATTAAACAATTATTTCACCAGCCAATACCATAAGACATACAGTCTCCATAAACATTCAGTATCTATTTCTGAATCAAGTATGCACCATGCTACTTTGTGTCTTACACAATCACGCTTATCAAAGCTGCACAGCTCATCTCCATTAAAATTTAATAGCCTACAGAGTTTTATTAATATACTTACTATATTAAGCAGTTCTATTTAGTAGATACTGTAAAACGTGTTACAAGCAATCACATTACAACAACTTGAGATACACACTTTGGTCAAGACTGCCTGTGAATCCAATGCAGCACAAACCAAAACAGATTAACATAAATCACCACAGGAGGTGAATAAAGCAAACCTGTACTACATTGCGTTGGACTTGATGGGGTGCATGCGTGCAGTCCTCTAAAGTAACCAAGCTGGGGACAGCAAACTTCTAATGCTTATTCAGTGCTGTATGATCATCTTGTCATATGAAACTCTTGAGAATTAGACAAGTAGTATGAAGTCCCAGATTCCAGGCAAACAGGTTGCATGCACAGCCTGAATAGGCAAGTACTGATAAAACTTCCTTGCTCCTAACTTTAAGCATCGAAGAGAAAAATTTTGCACTGAAATAGTTAGCATTCCAATTAACTCATCAAGTTATGAATTATGCAATCAGAACACTCTTTACTCACTTTTAATTAAGATCCAAATGCCATAACAGCAGTTACCAGATAGAGGTGTAATTAAAGCACACTTTTCTTCACAAAAAGCACTTGTATATTCAAATATTCAAATAGTCTTGAAATTCAGCGACTTTGGGGATTTAATAAGGTATTAGAAGAAACTGGCCTACCGAACTGTGACTTGCAGAACGTCCGCTGAACAATTAGTGACTTGCAGAATACATATAGTTTTCAGCTCGCCAGCATGAAATTTAGAAGAGCAAATTGTGAGAACGCCTTCACAAGTCTGATAATATTCTTTAGTCAGACGACAACAGGCATACAAGCAATTTTCACAACAGTCAAGGCAAAGCAAATATTACGTAAGCAAACTGAGCTTAGAGCTTAGTCTAGTTTGTCTGTTAACTCCACGGTAAACAGCCACCCTCCATTTGGAGACTCTCAGTCTAAGATACATGCACTAAAAGTAGAAAGGTGGAAGAGGATCATTTAATGTTGTCTTGTAGAAGGCAGCCAAAAAATCAAGGCGATTTTTATTGCCTTACTTGCACCCTTTTGTCTAGATAATATAAAGCAATATATTAAACATCTGAAAGGGCCACTGGAAATTAATGATCATATATGCCCAATCCAGTCTTACGGCAGCACACACAACCAATCCTGCCAGTGACTGTAAGCCTTTTTTTTTTTAATTATGCATTGGTAGAAAAGAAGAACTAATACAATTCTTCAGATTTCTGTATTTCTGCATAACTCAGTTCAGCTATAAAACTATACAGAATTGCAGAATCACACAGAATGGCCAAGGATGGAAGGGACCTCTGGAGATCATCTAAGTCCAAGCCCCCTGCTCAAGCAGGGTCACCTAGAGCACATTGCACAGGATCACGTCCGGGTGGGTTTTGAATATCTCCAGAGAAGGAGACTCCACAACCTCTCTGTGGGCAACCTGTTCCAGTGCTCAGTCACCCACATGATACAATGGCTGTTAAAAAGCACATTCTTGACTTGTAAAATATTTCTTTTTGATCATTCACTGGAATTGGGAAGCCAATAGCGTGAGGAATTTACTTAAGACAAAGACTGCAACTACTATAACACTAGACTAATATATCAAGGGGAAAGTTGTCAGTTGAAGAATTTCAACTGTTTTTAGAAATCTTTAAAAATTACAACAGTTTTGATTTCATGCATTCACCTTCAGCAATACAGTAGTAAGACAATTAGCTGAATTACATCATTTTGTCCAAAGAAGTTGGAGGAAGACAGTGTACCAACCACATCTTGTTGAGAAGCACTTAAGTGCAAAACTCACTCAGTCATGTTGCAGTTTCTCTGGTGGTTTCAGCTGCCACTGTGTACTTACATACATGTGAAAGAGCTGAAGTAAACCTACCTTTGCACTTAATATCAAAGAACAGCATTCCATAATCATAAAAAGGGAGAAAGCCAGGAGGAACTGATTTATCTATGATCTGGACTTTTTCCTCTGGTTAGCCACTGCCGTTCCTAGGCCTGTAGATCACCTGAACTGGAGAAATTGAACAAAAAAGGATAATCCTTCAGAATTCAGAAGGTACCAGTGAGGGTACCCAACTCAAACAATGAATTCGTCACCTTAAAATGAATTCGGTTGGAAGTAGAGGTAGAAATCATACTAAAGACAACTAACAATAGCAGGAGTCAAGAACTTCCAGCCTAGGAACATGGTCAGTTGGCTCAGCCACTTCTACAGCATCAGCAGAATCAAAGCAACTCCAGGATCCATAATGAGCTCAGCAATGGACACAGAGATTAATCTAAAAGGAAAAGGCCAGTGCATCAGATGAGCAACGATGGCCCTCAGAAACGAGAGACAGTAACAAGCCTACAGACCTTCAGCCCTGATCAAAACCATTAGGAAGTACTGGGAAACAGGCTAAAGCTTCTGGAAGATGTTCTATTGAATTTGGAAGGTCTCAGTTTCAATCAACCTACAGAGATGTATGGGATCATAATCACACATAGAGCATTAAAATTTTACAATCATTTTTCCTTTGTCACCTTTCACACTTGGCTGGCAACCATGGAGCTGTCTGGAGCAACTAGGAAGAACATACCTGATCACTGCCGCAGATACCACAGTGCAAATCCTGGGCAGGCTTTCCTTCCAGCCATGCTCATAGGAGATTAAGATCCCATTCAAAGAAAATCAGAAAAACAGCCAGAGACTGCTACCTTAGCAATCCTTTACTTTCAGACTCTACAGCTCAGACCGAGCCCCAGGCAACTTATGGAAAAGCACCACAGCTTACCTGGGCTATAAAGCCACTTAGCTGGATCTAGTATGGGTTTCATTCCTCTTCAAATATAATTTTTTATGTACATTCTTGTTTACACTGGAGAGGCAAAAGAAGGTTCCAAAAAAAAAACAAAAAAAAAACAAAAAACCCCACACCTGTACACCTACCACGCACACAAAAAACTTAAAGCCTGAAGAAATTTTGTGTTTTGCAGACCTGCAAAACACAAGGGCCAGGGTTACGAACAACTATAGTTCACAGAAAAACATTAACATATTGGACATGCTTCCACAAAATTTAAAATTGAACAAGACTAACACCTCCCCCCACCTCCCTAACAGTAGGTCACAAACAAGACATATGTTTTGGAGATGCTTTAGGAGACCCAGTCTGATCTCATTCAGAGCAGGAGTTTGGACTAGATGACCTTCAAAGTTCCCTTCCAAGCTGAATTTTCATATGATGCTGTGACATACATGAAGGTTTTAAGACTAGTCAAATATAGTCTTGGCATTTTAAGTTCCATTTCAAAAGAAAACACTCAAAAAACATTTAAAATATTTACATACTAAAAGGAAAATCTGAAAGCATATCTACCTTCTCCTTAATTCTCTGCATGGTATAACAAACAAATCCTCTACTGGAGGAAGAAATAGCAAGAAAACTATTCTCAGCCATTTAGTAGATGCTTTCAAAATACACGCACATCCAGAAAGCCCACTTCGCAAAACTCAAGAGTCCATTCTGCCCATATAGATTTGGTCATCTCCTAGAAAAGGGACTCTCTCATTGACTACTTTGACATTCACATTGCATAGAAGCAGAAATTTACCAGCAAACTCACTCATGATTTTATTTTCCCCGTTTCATCTACTTCCTAGCTGAAGACTAAATACATTTCACACCTTCCCCATTAGCTGGTCTCCAGAATAACATTCTTAACAAAAGACTCTGAACCCTCTTTTTAAATATTTTGGAAGCAAAAATAAACAACTGCTCAATACCATAACTAGAAAGGCTTTACATCAAAACAGTAGATATTACTGTGTGGAATTAGAGATCATTCAGTAATATGTTCACCATGTGAACAGCTACTAGGTTGAGTTCCCATTATTGCTGCCTAACCCAGTGAGCAAAATGCTGAGAAAGGAAGAACATACATATCCTTTGGAAGAGCAACACCCCACTTGCACCAAACCAGTGCTTCAGCTATAGGCAATGTTTTACCTTGAAACCTTTACAATTTGCATAGAGGTACTGTTCTCCTCCTTTCCCTGCCCCAAACCCAAAAGCCAGCTTTCCATCCGCCCCTTTGCAAGATTTTAAGTACATTTGTAACCAGGTCTCTCCATTTCTTCCCCCCAACAACAGAAGCATTAACTCAGCAGCTCTAGAGAAGGGCCACAAAACCCTTCTCTGATTGAAGGCATGACATTTGGTACCCTTTCATGCTTGAAAGGGGTCTATATCTTCTATAATCAAATAGAAAGTAAGAGCTAAAAGTTTACACTACTAGCAGCTACACTTCTCGGCAATAAAAACTAGAAACTATTGCTAAAAGATGGACACCCTCATAAGACGCACTAACTTGTGTAATCAATCATTACACTAAAATATCTATATAAGAGATTACCATACAAAAAACTGCTTCACATGCGGCGACACAAGTCTTGCTTCCATTGACAAAATCTGTAAGCGAGTCTATTGAACACCAATACTCTTAATTCTGGAAAAAAGTAGAAGCTCTAAATACAAAAACCAAGGTCTTTGGCACTCTAGGTAACATTAGAGATCGATGCAATATATTGTGCTCCTTTACCCAGTTTAACCATAATTATATCACAGAAATCATCATCTCCCAACAAGTACTAGTACTTTCAAGTCACTCCCCTTGTGCAGCATTATTTCGTAAATGTGCCTCAAGACCTTTCCAATTAAAGAAACAGATACATTCAAAGTTGTGACTTGCTAACATTCCTTTCAACCATAAACAAGATCCAATCAACTTCTAAAAGAAAATCACACTGTTCTTCCTACAAATTTAGCTGGGCAAGACCCTGTTGACCTAGCATTAGCATAAGACTCTGATCATTTAAGTGTGTGCATAGCTATGTTGGCAAAAAGTCAACTTCTTAATTCCAATTATAAGAATATGTTCAGAATTTTATTATTTTTAGGGAGAAGGAGGGTTCATGTACTGAGTCAAGTAAGAGTTAATTAACAACTGCTGCAGAAGAGTCATGGACACTTAAAATGCCTCAAGTCAGTATTTGCCCAGAAACTTTTTTTTTTTCTTTTTAAACAACTTATTTCAAAGCTGAAGACTGGGAGACAAGCCTTAAGATTTATTTCAGAATATTCTGAAATAAACACCAAGATATCAAAGAGTTCAAAGTCATGCTAAGAGTTGGCACTGCTCCCACCACTCAACACTGAGCATCATCTATTGGATATACCACAGCAATAACGCTTTTGGTTTAGGTTTTGTAGTTGTCGTTCTTTTGTTTTTTGCTAGTTCAGTGCAACTGGAACTTGCTACTTAACTTCTACAAACAGGTAGACATAATGATTAAGCACTCTAAAAGCAGAAATACATCTACAATTCTTGGTCAGAGCTCCACTTTCTGCTCTTTGTAGGATTTTTCCCTTCTCACCGTTAAAGGGAGGTTGAGCGTTCCCATGTTATGCTAGCTACTCAAAGTATTAAGATGACAAGGTAGAATCCATCTAGATCTAACTGGTTTAAGAACAAGCTCTGTAGATCTTGTGCCCTCTTCTCACCCCAGACATAAAATCACAGAAAAGCTGAGGTTGGACAGGACCTCTGAAGATGACCTAGTCTAATTCACTGCTCAAAGCAGGCCCAACTACAGCAGGTTGCCCTGGGCCACGTCCAGTAAAGTTTGAAATATCTCAAAGGATAAAGATTCCACAACTTCTCTGGGTAACTTGTTCTAATATTTGACCACCCTCATGGTGAGAAAGCTTTTCCTAATATCTAATCAAAATCTCCCATGTTCCAACTTGTCTGTTGCACCTTTGTTCTATTGCTATGCACCTTCAAGAAGAGTAAAACTGCTTCTCTACACCCTCCAAAAAAGTGGCAGACAGCAACAAGATCTCCTCCTCTTCTCTTTTCCAGGCTGAACAAACAGTTCTCTCTGCCTCTCCCCACGTCAAGCGCTTCAGCTCCTTTCCTTGGTGGCTCCTCACTGAAGCAGCTCCAACATGTCAGCTTATTTCATATACAGGGGACCACAATACTGGACACAGTGCCCAAATGTGGTCTCCCAAATAGTAAACAGAAGGGAAGGATCACTTCCCTCAACCATCTGGCTCCACTCCTGCTAATAAGCCCAGCATGCAGTTGGCCACCTTCTCCACAAGGGCACACTGCTGACACCTGTTCAACTTGCCCATGAGGACTCCCAGGTTCTTCTCTGTTAAAGCTGCTCCCTAGCATGTCAGCCCCTAGTCTGCTGCATGGGGTTATTCCATCCCAGTGCAGGACCTAGCATTTGCCTAGGTTAACTTCATGAGCTTCCCATGAGCCCATTTCTTCAGCCTTTCAAGCAGCTCTGCTCTTCAGCATAGGCATCAGTCCAAATTTGGCATCATGCACACACACACTCGTGCACACACACAATGTGTGCTTTCCCACCTATGGTCCGAGCTGTTAATGAAAACACTACACAGTACTATTCCCAGTATCAGTCCCCAAAGGATACTGCTAGCAAGTGCCCAGCAGCTGGACTTGCTACTACTGATCACCAACCTTTGAACCCAACGGTCCAAGCCCAGCGAGCCTTCCACTCGGCCTACTGTCTGCTTATCCAGCCCAGATCTCACCAAGTTGCTTATAATGATACTGTGGAGAATCATGTCAAATGCCTTTCTAAAATGAAGATATAGAAAATTTACTGCTCCTCTTTTGTCCAGAGTACCAACAATCAGACCATAGAAGACAACTGGGTCAGGCACGATTTTCCCTTGGTAAACCTAGCCCGGCTGTGCCTAGTTACCTTCTTGTCCTTCAGGTGCTTAGAAATGGCTTCCAGCAAGATTTGCTCCATAACCTTCTCAGGAATTGAAATCAGGCTTACCGTCCTATCATTCCCTGGATTCTCTTGCGCTTCTCCTGTCACCAGGAGCCTATCTTGATGCCAGGACCTTTAAAAGATGACAGAAAGTGGCCTTGCAATTACGTTGACCAACTCTCAGTATCTTCAGATTCATCCTATCAGACCAGATGTAGGCTAATTAAGAGCCTTCATAATAGTACTTAATTGAATTTTGCTATGCCAAGGTAAAGTAGTATTCATGTTTTTGGTAGTAAAATTTCAGGAACTGAAACTGCTCTCAAACTGGAGAGGCAGCTTACAGAACTAGAGGGGGAAAAAAGCACATGATCGATCTAAATATTTACATTCTTTCAGTCTTTTAACATATAGGATAGTTTTTTGTTCTCATGGGCCCCAAAATGCTGGATATGAGTATGAGTATCAGTGGGTCATTTTCTTGTGTTGAAGCATCTCAATTCATGACAGGTTTCTTGCAGGTGCTTAAAAATACCTAATGAAGTGTTCATTGTCCATTTCAGGAAGTCATGCCTTCTCCAACACATACCAGGCTATCTTAAAAAAACACACACACACACAGAAAACATACATTCCTATTTTACAAAAAATTATAATCTTGCTCATCTATTGCTTTAAGTATGTATATTCACAATGGAAAGAAAAAACAGCTCTAGCAGTTTCACACGTACTCATGATTTAACTGTTTGGCAACTATAATGCTAAAGGTTAACCCTGAGACAGGGAAACAGATGTTCAGTCAAAAGGAAATTTTTCTCAAGAGGAGATACCCCCGGAAGTTTGTCTTTCCAATCTGCTCCAGCCCACAAAATTTCCCACCACATTCATCCAAGTGGAAAAATTACACATAGTTAAATCGGAGGCGGGTTCATATAGCAGAGCTATCAACTGTGAGCACTGGCATTCATAACGTTACAAAACACTTACATAAGAAGCATATTAAGTATGTGCACTTACTATAACAATGCAATTCTATTTATAAGCTTCAAAATCAATCACTTGTCATTTGAACTTAAACAACTCAACTTTTAGTAGCTCAAAACCTAATCAGAGCACTGTGGCTTCCAAGCAGCCTAACATTTCACAGTAAGTTAGCAAGCTTATGCACTGGTATTTAAGTGTTGAAAATGGCCTTTACAATAGGACAGGGTGACATCTCTCTTAGCTAGCTGCATGTTCACAGCTAAGATATCTAAGTAAACAAAATCAGCCAGCAGCTTCAAAGTTATTTATAATTCACAGCAATCCTCTTTTCAACCTTTCCTTAGAAAAGGAATGAACTTCTGTCTTTTATTGCTTGCAACCATGGCAATCACTAGGAATAATTAATCTAAGGCTCAGGCTGGGTGCAAGACTACTGTACCATGGACTACTACTTACACGTTCCTTACATCTAGCAGAATACTTGTTTATACAGAATTTAAGTCTCTTGCACTTGCCAGGCCTCACTTCGTTTAGCACGAGAAATAAAATTAAGGTACATCCACACTGACACAATACTATGACACACGTTACTAGCTTGCAAACACTAGGAAATTCTTTGGTCCAAGTTTAGTGCTTTCCGGTTGCCAAAGTGAAACATGTACCAAGATACCGTGTTTAGCAAGTGTCCAACTGCAGCTCCAAGTAGCTGTTTTTATTTCAGTTACATGAGATACTGGAGGGATAGGTTTCTCAATGAGCATAATACATTTATCATTAAAAACAAGAGGATTAGATATTCATTTCAGGTTTCGTGGATCAAAGCCAGAGCCTACCGATGCTGGGACGCTGTACAAAAAGTCATTCTAAGTTCCTTTGTGGCTCTCAGGTGCCTTGTCTTTAACACGTTTTGCAACCTAGTAAAACAGAGAAAGCTCTTAAAGCTGCTGCGCTCACTGTCATCAGCAGTGCCTTTTCAGGTGCTTAAAAAGAGGATTTGGAGAGGGCAATAGACAAGTAGGAGAAAAAGCCTGTGCCTGGTTACGCAAAATCTACTCAAGTCCTGTTGCTCAGCTAGTCAGCATACAATTACACACAACTCCTTGCAAAAGAAAATTATTTGCAGAGTAATTTAAAAAGAAATAGGATCAATTAACTTTGAAGGTTCTTTTGTAGTTAATTCATATACTCCAAAAGAAAAAATGGAGAGCAGTCTATACGAGGGGAAAAAAGGCCCACATCCCTGAGTATTCAGCTATATGCACTAGAGGTCCCAGCTCTAACAAGGCAAACAAACCTTGACAGGAAAAGGAACTTGTGTTCTCTTCATGCCTCCAATGCTTGGCTCGTGCAATGGATTAGTCTCCCCACATAGAGAGAAAACATGAGGAATTTGAGGCTAATGCTACACCAGCATCTGAACAATAATCAAAGCCAGAGATATAAGAAACAATGGCCAACCTACCAATATTTACAGGTTAAGCCGTCATGCTGACATTTATAAGGGTGAAAATTAGATTACTGAAACTATCAAAAACTATTATTCAGTGCTATGAATATGAATACCATATACTGATGAGATTGAGAATCATTCGAAAGAAGATTGGAACTTAGGTTTTCCATGCTCTATACACAGTAAGAGAAAGTAAGCTGTTATTAAAAAAGAGTCTCTCACCATTTGTTAAAAATAGTAATAACTATGGATATTAAACAACTCATAATAAGGCCATAGTATAAAACAAAGAACGAGAAACCAAGACAACAGGAAAAAGCTAAGATCTCATAAGAAAATACAATCTTATTAGCTAAACATACAACCCCGGCCCACATTACTCCTACCAGAGTTTTATTTGGCCAAATCTTGCTTTCATCCTGATCTATTAAAGTTTTGGGGCAACCGAAAAAACAAAGTGAGCAATCTGTGTAAACTCAATTACATCTGTATCACTGACAGAAAGAACAGGCTGAGCTCAAAAGACTGTTATTGAAGTTTACAGTAGGAGAAGTAGTATTATTAACTAAAGAGGAATGTAACTGTTTAAGTAAGAGCATGACAGAAACAAACACTATCATAATTATTACTGAGGCTAGCTAACATCTGCAGCTTTGAGGTTTTAGGTGGCAAGGAGGGACTTTGTAGCACTGGAGAGTTTCCAGATACAACTTTTCTGCTAATGCACCACTTTAGCCTCTAGAAATACGCAAGCAGTGTTAGCGTTGTCAGGGAAGTTACTAGAAGATCTTCAATTTTATTTTGTTTTTCAAGATTCTTTTCAGTCATAAAGCATCACAGTTTCAAGTTATATAAACCCATCTCAGTGGCAGGACATGACTTGACCCAAACATTTAGAGAAACACCTAATTGATATGGTATTGGGATGGAACATTGTCAGAACAAGGAAAGATGACCTTACTCTCCCGGAAGACAATCATGTTTCAAGAGCCACACGTTTAGCTGAAGATTGTTGATAATGATAATACTATCAACTGTATTATTACTTCAGTTAACTGAAATTGAGTATTATTTTAAGAGTATCACAAGCACATGTCCTACATTTCTCTGAAAGATGCCAGATTAAGATTCAGTCCTTTAAGAGCTTTCTGCAAGGAATTCATACCACAGAAATTTTCAGTTTCCTCTTGCGTTCCAAACACAAGAAAAGCAAGAATGATATCTCTGTTGTAAGAATAGCAACAAACTGTGCTCAGTTACCATCAAACCTATTGAGGGAAATATTTGTTTACAGGACAGCAGGCAATACTCGATACATACAGAAAAGCCTCTTATCAAGTAGCAGCTTCAACAAAAGTCCATTATCTTCAAACTGGCAGTATATCTGTCAAAAAACTCCTCTTTTTTTATTTTCCAATTTTGGCATCAGAAACTCTATACAGCAAAATGACTGCTATTAGTTTGCTCTTCCAGCCACCAAACTAAGAGATATGATCACTTAGTTAAACCATAAAAGTCTTTCTTTTCAAGATGCTAATCTCCAAACTAGTTCATCTTGGCAACACCCAACACATAATATATTTTTACCATGTTCATCATGGTAGCACCCATTACGCTGTCTTCCCTAAGCTTGTTACAGCCAAATGTTGCCATCTGACCTTCATTTATTTTGTAATCTTACATGATATTACCTGGCATCCTAAATACTTTTTTCAAGTGCATACTTGATTGTACATATGGTTGGAATGTATTTCCAGTCATATGAGACTATTTTAAATAAGGGAGGAAAAATAGTTCAATTTCCTTCTGTATTATCACATCTGAAAAGTAGGTTTTACAATATCAGAACACGTAGGTAATTGAGATTCTCCTTCAGTTCAAACGTTGCTACAGGGAACACAAGGGAAAGATACACTGATGCTCATCTCAGAATAAGAAAAAGCAGTATGGCCTTCCTGTCTAATGCTATTTTGGGGCAGCTAGTAAGCTGTATTCTGAATCTGAGTATTCACAGCTATGACGTCCAGAAGAACATATTAACTACCTAAAATCGTTTTCTCAGTTCTGTTCGTTATTCAGACAGAAACCAATTCTTTGCTTGCTTATTCCTTTAAGTCCAGGAGTATTCATTTTATTCTCATCAAATTTACTCTTCTTCCCATCCTTCCTGCACATTCTCCCAGAAGCCTGTTCTTCTGCTGTGAATTTCTGAAGGGAACGTACATGCCCTCACCCAATTAAGTTACCTTAAATTATCTTACTGAAGCTTAGTAGAGCGGCTCCCCACCTTGTTCATAATACCAGGACAGAAGAAAATGATCCCCTAGCATGAAATTTTTTTTCCTTCTCTAGAACTCCAAGCTCCACTTCATCAAGCTTTCAGATATTTGCAGAGGAAGAATACAAAGACTACAAAAAGAGTGCCTTTTTCCATCCTTCTTTCTTAAAGACATATTGAAAAAATGTGCAAATATCAAGAAAGGCAAAAGATTTTTTAAATACACCTTGTTGCTACCTCAAACACAAAGGCTCTTTTTGCCAGTCACAGGGGACGTAAGTGACACTCGTTATCTACAGGAAAGACAATTCAAATTGATGTATGTTGATGAGAAACACTGAGCAAGCATACAAAGCTTGCCTTCCAGCAAGTACTTGGCTTTCTGCAAATCTGAAGATCTGTCAACTAAAATAAAGATGAACATGTGCTCATGGAGGCACACAGGTGCCCAGATCAGGTGCTGTACAATGGATAACAGTCCCATACATTCCAACATCAATTTGGAGGGAACAATTTCTTCATCACAAGGTAAAACTCCAGGATTTGGGATGTTCTGCAGAGCAAAGGTCACCTCTCAGTGCTAAAACTAAAAAGATAAAACGTCAGCCCAATAAATCCAACATACAGTTCTTTCTGCCAACATGAGATAGCTAAGTACTGTTAAAACAAAAACTTGGAAAATAAGATTTTCTTACTGTTTTCTATAGAAAAGTGCCACTATGGTAAGGAAAAACAGGAGGGAGCTATCTGCAGCAACTGCAAACCAGAGCAACACATAGCTCTGCTTCAAACATTTAATTATAAAAGTGTCAGTCTGGAAAAACAAGCACAAGACATGCCTGTTGAAAGACCTTGGGTCAGCCTGTACTGGAAGGGGAGGTGGGTGAGGAGGGAGGGGTGAGACGGGAAGGAAACAAAACAGTCCTCTGATAAGATCAGAATCCTGAGCTGAAGGATCTGAAGCAACTCCTGCTTTCAGCCTAATAAAGAACATCTTTAAGAGTGATACTTAAGATCTACGGATAGAGAACAAGAACTGAAGTTCAGCTCAGAGGTCACGCTGCAAAACCGGCCATACACTGTTCCTGAAGGGCAGCGAAGAATGTTGTTCTTCCTCTGCTTGCTGCTAAGCGGGAAGATATCTGATGAGGCTTCACTGACAGCATGGTAAGTTATGATTAGGATCCATTTTTCTGGAGCAATCCACGTGAGCAGTAAAGAGACCCATTCTGCCTTCCAAAACCCATGTAGGATACTAAGAAATACAGGAACAGATGGCTTCAAAAATCAAAAACATCATAGTAATTCAGTGAGCTTCCCTGTCCCCAACAAAATCATTTTTCTAGAGGTAAAAGATTATGATTCTTCATTGAAGACAGTGGCTTCTGCTCCTCTAACAGACTTGGAAAAGAACGTCCCAGATGTAGCTGCTCTCTCTCACTAGCATGCAGGCTCCCAGAGCAGGAGCATGACAAAGTCTGAGCAACACAGTAACGTCAGCACAAGCAGAGTAGTACTGGTTGCAGAAAAAATAAAATTGCCTTCACTCATTTAAGCACGTCAGAAGCTCTTCTGAGAGCTGTGAACAAAAGCAGCAATTCCACCGCCCTTTCAAGGTCAAGTTCTCCCATATTCAACAATTCAGAAAATCATCCCAACTAAAAAAAAAAAAAAAAAAAAAAGAGTCAGAAGACTTGCTCCAAATCTAGCATTTTCAGTAACAAAAGCAGGTCACTTTGCCCTGTCTTCTGTTTTAACTGTATTGTTTGAGGTTTACTCAGATGTTTTTACCTAGGGATTGCTGAAAAATAATGCCCCTCTTTAAAAAGCGTTCAGAGTAATTTTACAATTCTTGTAATGCCTCCGAGTACTACAGAACTTTTTCTATTGCCTTAGTCTATAATTAGCCTCCTAGTATGCTATAAATTTTTACCCACATCCACACTGTTTTGGACCGGACTCACTTAAAAATCAATATAAACTTCTCAAACTCAACTAATATCCAGTACGTTACACAGAAATGTTTTTTTTTTTGGGGGGGGGGGGGGAAGTGCTCACAATTTATTTATGTGCATAATATATCCCTGGGAACAGTCTATGTAAAGTCAAATAAAAATATCAAATGGCAAAAGATATCATCAATGATAGACTGATCATCTGCAGAAATCAAACCCAAAGTTCTACTAAGTAAGGAAGGTAGAACAGGATCTCACATTACTTCAGGCCAAAACTGTGCATTTTATGATAATTTTGCTAGATTTAAGTCATAAGCCTCTAACAACATTTGATTTCATGATAAAGTTATCCTCAGCTACCTAAGAAATAGATATTCACTTTTCCTAAATAGAAGCAGTAGTGACCTAAAATAGCAGAAAAGCAAGTCTTGCTATAGTAAGATTTTGCTTCTATTTATTCCTTGTGCTCAGGAAAATAATTCACAGTTTATGCAGTCTGCACATGAAACGTTATTATTCATATTACACTTGCTTCAGTGCTAAAAACATTTTAGGAAGTAGCATGACAACTGCATAGAGCATCAGCGTTTCAGTTGCATAATAATGAAAATTATACTTGTTTTTACTTTTGCATAAAATTAAAACTGAAAGTGGATTGCCTTTATGTGCAAGAGATCTAGGAATTTACAGGACCCGCAAAACAGCCAGAAGGCAAATGCTTCAAAGAAGTAGGTCACTCCTGCTGCTTCAAAATTATTTACAATCCCTAAACAACGCATTACAAACACAGCTAGCATTGATGTTGTAGGCCCTGCCTTATGGTCAAAACAAACATGTATACTTAATGACAGGAAATAAAGTGTCATATTTCAGAAGTCATTTAAAAATACATACTGACTTCATACTACTGCATTTCTTAAAACCACAGTCCATTAACATTGTTAACGTTTATGTTAATGCTACATGTAGGCAAGATGTAAGCCAAAAGAGGTACAATTATCAAAAGCGTATTACACAAAACACCCAGGTATCCACATCTAAGTGTGTTCCACAAGAATTTGCTTGCAAGTGCTTTGGAAAGTGTACATTTGTTCCTCTGAAAATGTTTTGTCTGAAGACTTCATTGACTTCTAGACATGAAAAAGCAAACTGCTTCCAGACTTCTGATTCACAGCATGCTAAACATTTTGCCAACCTCTCCATTAGCTTCAACTGATCTACATTAGCTCTTCTGCATTATCAAGAACAGCATCTGAAAGGCTGTGTTCATCACAACACACTGCTCTCATTCTTTTCTCCCAGCATTGTGAAAATCATTGCTAACAGACAATTACAATACACTGAAAATCTGACAAAAATTCATAAAAGCCAATCCTTAGTAAACTCTAGGCTATACTTGAACTCGCACCATGATGCAACATCAGCTTCACCTGGAGTCTAACTCCTCCATTCCCAGGCTTTACATAAAAGCATGCTTCATGTAAGTAAGCATATGTTCTCTAGGCAAACAAATTGAGGTTCTAGGCAAACAAGTTGAGGTCAACTTACAAAGGAAACATGACTTAAATATTTCATTCAGCTGGCAAACTAGAATGTTTCTGCAGCTGTAATAGGCTTTGGACCACTGTCAATATATATGCTTTCGCTTCCCAGCTAAAGACTTGTATCATCCTTCCAGGATACAGTACCACCAACAAGGAAAAAACATGTCACCAGTACCATTTATCCTACATAGAATGTGTATGTTGGCTTACCTAGAATGACCTTTCTTACTGCACTCAACTAGGCACCAGATGGGAATTAAATACAACATTTTCCCCATCCTAATACTACTTAAACATTTCCCGCTGCGATATAATAGATGAACTAATACCTGCTACAGAACAGAGGAAATAAAGGTTCAAACCAATTCCTTCCTGAAGTATATTTAAAACAAAACAAAAAAATCACAAACAAAAAAACACTCTTGTAGAAAACAACACACAATAGAGTCAGTCCAAAAAAACAGTTTAAACCGAAAACTTCCCTACTTCAACCAGCAATATTAAATGTAGAATTAAAATTTTATGGGCAACATTGACATGTTTTTCATTATACATGTACATTTTCCCAGAGGCATGGCAAGACATGAATAATTAGCAACTTTTCTAAACTTAGCGTGATCCAAATACTGGCTATAATTGAACGCAAAATAGTGAAGTCTTCCTGAGAGACTTCAGGATGTCTGTAGAATTTCTGTCCTATTTTTTCAGTTAAATAAAAATTACAACAAAACTTTAAAAGACTGAAAATATGGAGTGTAAGGAACTCCAAACCTATTGGCTACTGCTTTTACTACTTGCCACAGAGAAGTTAAAAGCTACCTTGTGGTTTTGAAGGTCAGCAAGGCAAACTACAGGCACCTCAGGAATAAAATATAAAACTTATCAGCATAGAAAGTTCGTTTGTTTGTTTTTTCTTATTGTTGTAAAGACCAATACATACAACCTTACCAAGAGGAAAAAGACATTCAAGGAGATCAAGATCAGCTAAACAACTCGCTTAGAAAATCTGGATCCTTTTATCGTAGAGGTTACTTCTATTGTAGAGGTTCCTTCTAATCCTAGAAATAAGGAAGTCGTGGAAGTGAGCTCTACCTTCAAGTAACCAAGGCCTTTACTAGTTCATTCAGGGTTCTCAACAAGAGGCCGCTGCTATGTTAATACAACAGTGGATAAAAGTTGTTTGGAACATCAACAGTTTTCTGGCAGAGGGAGAGAGTCTCAAAGCAACTCTTTCAGTGGAGAATTCTCTGGTAGCATCTCCCCGCTGCTCTGCCACATTGGCCTTTGAGCACTGAAGGGGTGGTGCTCTACCTAACTGAGAGCTTCAACTTATACATAAGAAAAAAAACATTTCTTAAAAGCACTAAAACCCCATGTCCTTTTGTATCCTCAATAACTTCCTCAAATAAACAATTGTTATATATGCTGGACTGCCACTGGAGTCAAAAGGACTGTCCCTACACACACTGAATGACTCTACCAGTTTAATAAGGAACATGCACCTCAACACAACTAAGGAAGTCCTTACTGACTTGGTGAGAAAGGCTTTTACAAGAAGTTAAGTATTGATACCTTCCTGGGGGAGGCAGGCCCCAGCCAAATAAGTCCAGAGCAGTTCTGCACAACATCGATGGACACATTCAAGTCACACGTCGCATATTTTCACTTTCCACCTTTGTCCATCCTGAGCCTATAAGCTGTATACGAGACAGTCAAACTACAAGGTGGAAATCGGTGTGCTGAACATCAAGAGACAGAAGCCAAACCATGTTATTGTAGCCACTAACATCCTCTGCACCTGAATGAGCAAATACACACATTCAGCTTCCTTGCATCCAAAGCTAGTCTGTCTTCATTTTCCACTAGCATTAGAAACTGTTCTAAAATCCTTTTTACCTTTGCTTCCCTTGAAAAGGGGCAGTTCTGTGACTAGTGGAGCTGTAATGGAAGCCATCTGCTCCCAAAGTAGATTTGACAAGGTCCCTGAAAAAAGGATGAGGCAGTGGACTGAGAGGCAAAATAACTGCATTATTCTATCTATGACATTTAGCACGTGTGTGTTCAGATAATTGAGCACAAGACCATCCATCCTCCAAGAGGACAAATAAATAAGATAAGGTCCACACTTGCAGGATGTACTTCAGTAGAAGAAAGAAAGAGGAAGGACTCTTGATCTTCAAGCAAGAGTCTTCATTCTCAAGATGAAGGAAGCCTTCAAAAGGTCAGAGACAATTAAACATAGCTTTTCTGTCATAAGTCTTGTAATCCAAGGAATTCTGTAACCCTTGCTATGAACACCTTAAAAAAAAAACTATCCAGATATGAATATTGTGCGATTTGTCAAAGTCATGGGACTTAACTCTGTAGAGCCACAGCTACAAAAGACCTAAACAATGGGTGAAAGAAAAAAGCCTACCTTAAAAGAAAGGACCTGGTATCATCAAGACTGCTTTTCACCCTAGCCCAGCAACAAGCAGGAGCCAATATTAGAAATGCACCAACTAGGCATGATCTTACAGGCTACCTACCCATAAACTGATTCAAACAAGAGGCATTAGTCATATTGTTTGCATATACCTTGGTGAAGTCACTGACTCAATTCAGAAGGTCCACGATGCTTGAACTTTCAAAATTAAATGCAAGTCTAGGTTATCTTCCAAAGAGAAAAGAAACCTACTCAAAGAAGTCTAAATGGAAAAAAAAAAAAAAAGAACACAAGACAACACACTATGTTGGAGAACCTACATTTGGAAGTGAATCAACCCACTGTAGCTTGGATTTAAAAACAGCCTGTTATTCCAGACAAATGTTATTTCTATTAGCAGACTACCTGCTGAAGTAGACAGCTTTTAAAGATAATATAAATGCATGTACTGCAGTCACTTCTTAATGTTTCTTTCATATCTAAAGAAATAGTACAAAGCACTCTGAAAGTTGCATTGAAACATTCAATAGTTATTTTACAAGTGAAGAATAATACAGTTTATCAGTACTGTTACATATTCTTTCCACATTACTACTTCTGCTCTCCATGTATTTATATGTTTTCTGAAGAAGCATCTATTTAAATAGCCCATAACATTGGAAGAGGAACGTTCTATCTAAAAGAATGTACTCGGTCAGTATTTCATATCTTCCATACATTCACTAATATCCAGCCTGACAATTCTGCTTCAAGTATTTTAGTAAGAGGTAATTTCAGCTGGAGTTCTGGCTAGGGAAGCAACAAGTCTGAGGCATCCATCACTTTGGTTCCATATAGGATGGACAGTAACCATTCAATTTCTTAGTTCATACCTAATCAGTCTTGTTCACAAGACCAAGGAGGTAGCAGAAAGGAAGGCTATTTATTTCACCTGCTGCACAGTGCATAAGTCAGAGCAAATGAGAAGGCAAAAATTATATTTTATAACAACAGCATAATTGATGGTGGAAGCTTGTACAGGGCAAGGAAGGTTAAAGAAACAACAAAGTGTTGCTAGCAGCACTAGCAATTCTGCTATTTCACTCAGGCTCAAATTACATCAAAAATTAGAATCTAGTTGTGTTCTAATAAAATTTACCTCTGAAATGCAATATGCTATTGTTATCATATTTCCCAAGAGAACATCACATTCCACTATGGTTTAAAGAACAAAGCAGAAGAGTTAATGTTTACTGTTAACCCTTCCACTCATTCAATGCAAGTAGTTTTAGGTAAGGGATGAGGAAACAAAGGGAGAAAGAGTAAAGTCTAGTTAGTACTGAAAATAATTATAAAGCTTAGTCACGTACTTCACCTCACTGAAAACATTACAGCAAAAACACCAAAGAGTAGCAGCACTCTGTTTGCTCATAACTAACACATTAAAAGCACTCTTTTACCTTTAACTCACCATATTACGGCAACACACATGCTACGTAACCACGTAAACCTTTGAGACAGTTCCAAAAGCAAAAGAAAATGGAGTGAAACAAGAATCAAGTAGATGTTCTTAAGCACATTATCATATATCCTTGATAATTTAATTGGCACTTTCCTTCTGAAGTGCTATTACCCCTCATCCCTTTCCAAACAACAATTTTCCATATGGGTAATAAATTTGTTCACAATGAATTTGGATGGCCAGAAATTGGAAACCTTGTGCTGGATTTTAAACTATTTGAACAAAATTCAAGCCAGAGTCTATCAGTCTTTACGTAACTTTGCTTAGGTTCACATAGCTTTATTCCAAGTTGAAACATACAGAATAGGCACCCTACGGTATAAGTACAACTATATGTTCCATCTAAAGAATACTAAGACCTTAAAATGCTTTTTAGCCTTAGCTGAAATATTAACCTATTCCATTCTCAATTATCTCTTTGGAATAAAATTTATTTTCATCCTTAACTGAACCAGAAATCAGCTCCTTAACATGTGTTCATCTATTTTTAAATTATAATTCTTCCAAGAGTGAGAGCATGAGCAGAAAGAGCTTTTATTTTTGTGGTGAAGGCACATTAAAATAGACATAAAAAGCTTGGCATATTTGAAAGCCAGGTGTCCATTTCTTCTCTTAATGGCTAGAGGCAAAAAAAGGAAAAATGGCTTTGACCCACTTCTGCAGAAACCCATATGACCATTACATGTTAAGCTCACATGGAAATGGAACACATGCCTACTTTGATAATTTGCTCTGCAAAAAACAGCTGAACCTAATGTTTTTTAATCCTCTCCACTTGCAATATATGCTCACAAAAAAAAAAAATACAAACAGCTAAGAGAAAGGATTTTAAATTAAATATAATTTGCAAACAAAAAGTACCATAGCACAGGTCTTATTGAAAAGCTTGAAAGAAGGAAGAAAAAAAAACCACAATTCTCTTTCAAGCAAGAAAGCACAACAGCTAAAATTCTCACTTCAACAACAGTATCCATATCATTCCCACCAGGGCCGCTGTGCTGCAAAAGCTACCTTTACAATGAATAATTATCAGTATACATATGGAATACTGATAACTGCTTTAGAAAATACTGAAGCTCATCAGGAGAACAGAATTGCAAGAAGAAAGGCAAGGTATTTACATATATTCAGCTATCTCTTCACATCTAGCTTTTATCTTTATTCTTTCAGAAAGCCATCCACCAGCATATTACTTTCTATTACTCTGACAAAGACAGAAAGCTACTGGCATACAAGCAACATATAACTCATAACATACTTCCATGCTGAAAAGCATTACGTCTCTTTTGCAACTCTAGTGAGGCTAACATACATCAAGCAATTATTCCATTTTTCTCTTTCAAATTGCAGGGGACAAGAGAAGCCCTCAGATATCTTGTGTTTATAGGAGAATCATGTCTCTTCTCTCCATCTTAAAATATTTGCTTAAAAACACGATCCTTTCTTTCCAAGTCAAAAAAAGGGAGTTGGTTTCCTCAAGCTGACGTGAAGCCACAGCAGTTGCAGACAACTGCTTAACAACTCCACAGCTGGTTCTAAAATGACCACCCAACAGCCTTCTTCCCTAGGTCAGCGTCCTCTATATGTCATCACCACCATACATATATTGCCTATGTACTTACAAACACCACTCGCTAGAAAGTCTACTGCCACGGACGAGCCTTTTTAGCAGATAGTAGAGCAAGGGAAAGGATGGTAGAAGCAATAGCAAGTCATCCCATCTCCCATTCCTTCCCCCCCTCCCCCCCCCCCCAAAAAAAAAGACACTGTAAGCATTGTAAGAGACCTGTGAGGAAGGGTTAACCTCAAGTGCACTCACGTCTACTGTCCCAAACAGATAGATGCATATGGCAGCACTAAACAAAAAGCTCAAAGATATGAATGTCAATGTAAGCACCAAAGAGAAGCACAAGATCACAAGAGTTCCTCGAAGTTCACTTTCAATCTTCTTTTTGCCCGTGAAGAAGCATACTAACATGTGGAAAGCAGGTGACTATTTCACAGGAATTCCCCAAATCTTTCTTACCCATTCATGTGGGGCATATTTTAAATGTTCTGAAAGGGGAAAACATGGACCCTGTCTTTAATATCCTAAACAGCTCCACACACAGAAGACTGACAGCCAAGTTTCATGCGCAGCAGATGGGATAAGATGCAGCACAAAGCACACAGTACAATCATATGCTAATTCGCTATTAATTACAGAAGCCTTCAGAACTACTGCAGTACTATGCACTAGGGAAGGGTATCAATTAAACACATTCACCAAGGAAAATTTTAGAATAATGGTTTTGGTAAAAATATGGAATTATTAATGACCAAAATAGTAGGGTGGAGCACCTACAGCAGTCAAATTTACAGTTATATGCATACATTGGAGTTATTTGCTTAGAACATGACATTCATAATTGGAGACAGACACACAAAGCATCCAGCACAAGTGCTAACCTCAGTCCTTATTTTGTTCTGAAGTAGAGCATTTACCATGACCTGCTTCCCAATAGTCTTCCTTGTATAAGCATTCTTTATGAAAGGTTTAGACTGCTGACTTGAAAGCTCATGAGCATCAACAGAAATTTAGTTACTTATTCCTTCTCTCCCACACATGCTAGTTAAAAAAAGGAGCCTGCCTTTGCAGTTTCTTACTTCAACATCCTATCAACTACGGAATATAACACAGGTTACCTA
This sequence comes from Struthio camelus, assembly GCF_040807025.1. Classification (NCBI taxonomy): domain Eukaryota; kingdom Metazoa; phylum Chordata; class Aves; order Struthioniformes; family Struthionidae; genus Struthio; species Struthio camelus. Next base: position 3,552,301 of record NC_090947.1, on the reverse strand, counting down.
ATTTCTTCTACCACAGTCCACCCAAAGACAGGACCACACTAAGCAAAGCTCAGCTTTCCTGAAACAAAGTTAACAGTCATGTAAATAGATGCAAGTTTTTCCATCAACATTTTCATGACCCTTCTGAAAGTACAGAAGGGCCAACGCCTCCTCACACATCTATCAACTTTCCTCCCCTTCACATAGAATTACTATACAGATTTTGTATGAAGCACGTTGTCAAAGAAAAGTACTATTAACAAATATATTCCTCGATCATCAGTTCCCGGAGGTTTCAGTCCAAAGGTGATAGTCAGCTTGCCCTACCAACCCTTAACAGCTGTTTAAAGCTGAGGCAGGTAGGGAAAACTGGCATCGAGAAACTACGGAAGCAACTAGAAAACTTAAGGAATTTTCTTTCCCTCAACACGCAAATCCCATTAGCTGTTAACTAAGTACTTGTCAGAGTGAATGACTAACAGCAAAGAATATTTCATATATCATCTGGAAAGAGCCAAGCCCTTGAGATCTCATTATCAGAACCAAGCGCCCCAGCTGACATGAATTATTTACTGCAAACCAGTGCTTTTGATTATGCACATGCATTACATGCTGAAGGTGCATCTGTGCCCCAGTTTTAACACAACCATGGGGAAACAAAGCCAGAAACTGAACTAAAATACAACATTCATCCCACAAAAAGATGATGCTCTTGGCTGATAAGCTGAAGTTTACCAATCACAGGTGATAATGTACGTTTTCAACGCATCCTGAAAGTAAATGATAATGGGCTGTAAAATACATGCATTTGTCTTCCTTTTCTTTTGACACATTGACAGAAAATAAAGTTCTTAGTCTTTACCATATGCACCCAAAGCGCCTGGTAATCCATTTCATTTATTTGAGTGACAGTATTCAGGGAGACACACAGACATTAAAATACTCTCATGCTCATATGTTTAGGCCTGTTTCTATCCTGTATAGTGTGATTTCAGGAAAAAAAAAACTAGTACCCATTTGAGACACACATTATTGACATCTTACAGATTGCAACATCCAAATTCCACAGTTTGGAAGTTCCAAGTTTTCCCCATATCTTTTCTTTCTCCTCTATCAGAGAGGAGCCAAGCAACTACCTGCCCCAATGGCAGTTTCTTTAAAACAAGCTCACCAAAAACTTACTTGTTGTTCTAGGACCATGCTACACATCCAGCTTTTTCATTTGTGGATTTAACATCACCTAAGTCAGATGTCTTCATGCAGTACCTTCATGCCAATAACACACCTGGCTTCCACAGACATCAAGCTGATTGCCAAACAGGAACTCAGCATCTTCCATTTTAGTATTAAAACCGTATCAGCTTATATAGAATCATTAATTCCAAGAAACAGAATTGAGAATGTTTGTAATGCTAGTCTGAAAAACTCTTCAAGTATTTATGAATACAATAGTTTTTCCTGAATGAAAAATGAAGCATGACTATCTCATCAATATTGGGGTTCTCATTCCTGTCATTTTGCTATGCTGATTTGTTAGGCACAAGTTAATTTTCACATATTTGAGATGACTGAAATAGTTTCTGAAGTTAAAGTGGCAAGTAAAAGAAGTGAGAGTCATTTTTTAAGCCACGGGATAATATTTCCTGCAAAGCCTAGTACTTAAAGACAAATACCGTTTTGGATAATTTGTTGAAAAAGTGAAGTAGACACTTTCAGATGTTGAACAACAAAATTTTCACTCCTATTCAGGAAACTCTTCTTCATCGTACTGCAAGTCATTATTCCATCATTTAGTAAACAAAGCACTGACTTTGACGAGAAAACATTTACATATATAATACACACAAAAAGCAGCTCAGCTCCTGTTACCTAACTTACAGGTGCCTCCACTCCCTAAAGACTTCACACACATTTAATTTTGTTCCCTTCATTCTTTACAGCAAAGACCTGGACTTCCTGCATAGCTGGGTTGGGGGGGGGGGGGGGGGGGGACCACAACCTTTCATCATCACACAATTTAACCAAACCAGGTGAATCAAAACAACATCTATTTACAGTAGCACTTCACAACTCCTTATCAAGTTTGAGGTATTTAGGATCATAACACCCTAAGGAGCAATTAGCAAGCCAACAAGGAATAGAAACATGTCCTTTAGGGATCTGTAAACATTTTACACTGCTAGTTTTAAACATCAAACTAGACATCTCACATGAGATCTTCTGAAAGCAATGGGATTTAACCTCTACAACTGCTTCTGAAAATCTAGTTATAGACTGAAAACATCAGCCAAAGACAATGAGGATACGACCAGAGTAACCCCTCAGGTTATCTTTTTTTATGCAATAAGCACAAGAGAATAAATAATAGCACCTGAAAACAAATCAATATTGACCTTTGCTTTTTCACTTTGTAGGTTACAGGGTTGGCATTTTTCCCCTAAATTACACAAAACTACATTTGTATGTCAAGTAGATGCAAAGTACATTAGTTTGTATGTACAAGTAATTTTTTCTTTTAAATAGCGCAAATGCAAAATATGGCTTTTTTTTTTTTAAAGAAGGAGTCTAGGTCTCTGCTCTGCTACTAAGTGCATCATAAGACAACATAAAATTTATTAGTGCATCTGAGGTAAAACATTGGTTACCCACTCTTCCCTATTTTGCTTTCCTTAAAGTCTGGCTTGTTCCATGTTCTAATTTCCATCATTCAAGCCCTCAAGCCCCTCCTGTAAAGACAAACTCTTCTCTAAAAGCTCTGTGCTGAAGACCTTCCTCTCTGTATTTATATATTACATCCTCTCCTGCAACAGTCACCAGTGGTCTTCTGTAAGCTTTCTTTCTCCCCAAACAAAGGAAAAAGCACGCTGCACATTCAGTTAACAATCATTTTGTACGCAAGTTGCGAAAATCTGCAGATTTGGAAGGTACATTGCCACAACTGTTATGCGATGCACTGCCTGTCGCTTTCCCAGTTATACTGGAAAGAGAAGGAAACTATTGAGCTCAGCTCTTGCATCTGTACATGGCTGTATTTTTAGTTAACTACCACCCTTGTTGAATTAGAGTATGTTTTTAAAATTCAAGTGATCATTTCAATGAGCTTCTCAGCATTACCTAGCAGTAATGAGAAATGTAACTCAGTTACCAACCTTAGCTGTCCTCAGACTAATGACTAACACACCTCGAACTGAGAATTTACAAATGCACTTAAATGTTATAAAAACAGAATTGGTATAGAAAGAAGTAATTTTTGTTCACAAAAGGCTCAAAAGGCTGGAACAGGCACAAGATGTAGAAGTTGAGGTTATTTTGACAACATCACACAACGTACAGCTGAAATATATTTAGGACAAGGCTACCCTTCTAGCTCCATGCAAGTCTTCCATTCAGCTGCACTGGCAGTCCCAGCCCAGAAACACGGAAGTCACCAAGCATGCACTCAGAAGTCAGTCACTGGAGTATCAGTTCAAATCTACACCAAATTTAAGGTGTCTCTTTGCCATAATTTGAGGGCAGGCCACTTCTTCTAGCTGCATCAAGCCGACTACCCTGAACTGACAAACCACAGGAAATCCTGACTTCATAAAAATCCATCTTTTTGAAATAATAATTTCTATTCAGTATTTTCTAGCATCATGCCTAATAAAAAGCATCAACTCCACTAGAGAGCAAGTTCTAAAGAATCAACATAGAATAATAACATAATGCAATTCGGCACTGAAGACATGAATTTGACATTCAGATAGAAACTTGATTTAATTCACACCAAGGGCTCACCGTGCTTGACACAGAACCCTCACAAGGAGTTCTGCTTGTTCTTTGCTTCATCATTTAATGCAATTTCAAATAGAAAACAGTGGCATTGCACCTGCTGGAGCTTAGCCCTCAAGGCTTTGATATGACCTGCCCTGATGGACAAGAGCCTCTATTTTTAAGATCAAACTACTGCATCCTGTAAAAGCAGCTAAACAAAACAAAACAGCCTGGAATCACAAAGTTCAAGACTCAAGATACAGGGGACAAGATAGAAATTTAAATTTACTCACCAGATATTAAGAATGTAGCCCCCATGTTTCTGGAAACTCAATTCGAACATACTACTGCTTCTGTATTTTAAGAGGGTAATCAACACCATACCTCACACGCTAACACTTCAAGTCTCAATTCAGCGATTTAGGAAATACCCATGGATTAAGCTACATTATTGTGTGCACAAGCCAACACAATGCTAAAGAGAAAAGGCTTGCCAAGACAGACTTGAACTGTGTAACATTTTTACGGCTACCGTATTTTATTTCTGTCATTTTGATTTATTTTATTTAGCTTCTGAAGTGCCAATCCACAGACCTCTAATGTGAAAAATTTCTTGGGACATCTAAGCAGCTCCCACATATCCATTCCTCAGCTGCCTCCTTCAGAAGCCCTTTTTTGCTATCCTTAGGTGTGAACCTGAGACATTTTAATATTACTTATCCCATTAACCAAACTGTAGGAAGCATTCTCAGCTGCAGATATGCTTACTTATTCTAGATAGTTTTGATACAGAGACCCAGGACAGCCAAGTAACATGGGAATTAATGACACCCTGACATACCGGGATCTGAGAGAAGCATCCCTAAATCAGAATTACCTCTCTTGCTGCTGGGTCAAGTTTATTTGCACGAAGGGGTCACTCCAGGTATTATTTCCTATATCAACAGCCACTCCTTTCAGAGCACTGATTTTTTCTATATGGCCTTGCACAAACAAAGTTCTAAAAAGCCTGCAGTTATTTTCACTGCTATGAAAGAGGAAGACAGGAGGAACGCAGGCACAAATCCACTTTCTCCCTACACATAAGTTGCTCATACTAAGGTTCATTTATTTTACAATCAGTACATAATTGCCTTAAGTTCATCTGAAGTGGTAACTCTCCACAAAGCCACATGGCAGTCAGTTTAAGGCAAGTTCTACTTGGGCATGCATTGCAAAAAGAGTTAATGCTGGCTCTTAGGAAATCCATGACAGTTCTAAGGAAATGATATTCCCTTTTCAGACTTTTCCTTTATGGAAAACCTCTAAACTCATGCTCAAATGCACCTCACTAATTAAAAAAGGCTCGGGTACGTTCAATTCCTTAAACATACTGCTCAGTTTGGTGTCTAAAATCTCTCTAAACTTTGTATTTTTTTTTAACCTTGGCCTCTACACAATGAATAAAGGTTACGCATTCCATAACTCTTCTCATGGCACCAGTTTTAAAAGTTAGAGAACAGACAGATAGAGAGTGTTAAATAACACTGCAAAACACTTAGTGAGCAAAAGGCTCAAGTCACACAAAAGGGACTCACTTAACACCATTACTTGTGATACCACTTGGCCATTTTCCAAATAAAATGGGTGGCTGAGAGATTCAGTGGCTCTGGTTTCAACCTGGGAAGTAACAAGGCGAGTGTGGAATAAGCTCGGAGTTTAAGTTGAAAGCCATCAGTGCAGCACATGAAAACACTATATGCATCAAGTTGTCTTAATGCTGCTGTTCAAATGCTATTTATCCACAGAACTATATAAGTTAAAAATGTTCATTTACAAAAATGACTACAATTATTTCCTTGTAACTGATATTTTAAATATTAATAAAGCAGCTATGGGGACTTGTAACATGCAAACATAACTTATAAAGTCATCCTCAGCACTGATTAAGACAGTCCTAATGCACTTTAAGAAAATGGCAGCAACATGCTGGCACTGCTGTCACCTGCTTGATTAAAATATCTAGCCACCAGAGAAAGTGGGTTGTAATTTGAAGGTTTTGAAGTCAACAAGAGGATTTCACGCCATAAACAAGTCACACAGTCTTATCCCATAAGACGGAGTTTCACACATTCAAACACAACATGCACCCTAAAAGCCTGAATTCAGATGAGCCAGTTTCCTTCCTGTTTCCTAACTTTAAAAAGCAAGATGAGATGTTATGGAGTAGTAAATCAAGAGGGCACACTAGAAAACTGTTGTGGGAGAATCAAGTATCATTCTGACTCATTCTATTAGAAGAGCTCCAGAACAGTCTTAAAGCATTCCAATTACTTGCATAAGCCCTGGGGGGGGGGGGGGGGGGGGGGGGCGGCGGCACAAAAGCAGAAAAACCTATGAAAATCCACATGATGCAAAAATATTTGCATATTGGCTTTTCAAGTTCAAGTCCTATCAAAAACAGGCCTTCTTAATTTCTTCTGTAAGTCACATGAAATGCAAAAACAAAATATCAATTTTCATTTCTGCTACGTACCACTTAACTTTATTCTATTCCCCAAGGACCAGAGATTCTAGTTTGACTTATATATCATTATCTCCACCTACTGGTAAGAGTTGCACTTGTTACAAAAACCCGTATTTCACATGTTTAAAAATTAAAAAATAATTGGTAAAATTTAGAAAAATTGATAGCAAAAGTAGTGAGAATAGAATACAAACAATCCAACTCAGAAAGCCTGAAGGCACAAACTAGTTAATACACACCTCACCAGTTTTCTGATTTCTAGAATTTATTTACTGCTACCAGTGTATTAAATTTACCTCTGGATTGAACGTGAGCAGGAGTCAGCCAGATACGTGTTCTCATTTGTTTCCAATCAAAGACCTAGTTTTGCACAGTTTAAGACAGACCGTGTGATTTAACATTAAGCTTCCCAACCTTTACTGGTAACACTCATGTTACACATGTTTCTTCCCATATAATATTACTATTATCTCAGTTTCTTTTCAACCAGGAAAGTATTCTTGGCATTCACAGTTATTAGAACTTGTTTGCCATAATAATCTACCTACAGTTTATGTTACCCAATTTATTCAGAAACTAATTGTTTTAATTCCAAATTCTACATTTCTTAAAATTCATGCCCATATACATCAAATGAAACAAAGCACGTGAACCTGCTAATACTTCTGTTGTATTTTATAAGAAATTACTAACCAAGGTAACTACTTGTCAACACTTACACTTGTCAATTCTGTTACCACTCAAAATGAGCGATTTTACAGCTGGGACAAAAGAATGAGTAACTGTACTTTTTTATTTATCGTAAAAGCCACAAGCTAGTATCATATTGTATTTGTTTATTCTGCGTAATTCAAAACCCAGGATTAGGTAGTAAACTGCTGCTCAGACGGGTTTAAGTTGAATCCTTCCGCTCGTTCCTAAGTTTGTGTTAATATAGAAAGCTAAGCAAAGCACTAGGATTTGAACAACAAGAAGCAATGAATATTCATATGCTTACTACCAACTGCTGTCTCCAAGGAGCAATAAGAGCTTCTGTTAAAAACAAACAAACAACAAACTTAGCATCTTTACTAGACCAGCACAAAGTAATATACATCCTTTTCAGGGGCCAAGCACAACTTGCAGCTGTACTGCAGCAGCCACAGTTCCTTCTTTTAGCAACATAGTCACAGGTATCCTTCAGTCCAGTTCTTTCAGAGTTAAAAACTAATAAGAAATTATAGTACATTACAAAGTAGTCAAAAAAAAAAGACTGAACTTAAGGAAAGTGTCCCGCCACAGAGAAAGATGAAATCTAAGAATTAAATATAGGGAAAGAAGAGTTTGGAGTCTACTGCATAATCTCCTTTAACACCTATCTAAAGAATAGTTTTGTTATCTTAAAATAAGCCAATGCCTTCTAATAAAAGTGCGTGCTTCTCCTTTTTTCAAATACTTGTATGTCAATTCTTCCCCAAGCCCAATTCACAGAGCTGTCAGTAACCAGAAGGGGGCAGCATTTTAAACAGTATATGAAAACTATCCCTCTTTTCTGTTATCAAGCTATTCAACATGTTTATTCTTACCAAAACAAGTCATCAGGTCATGAACTTGAAAATTTTCAAGTAAAACAATTTCTAGTTATATATACTTCATTCATTTCTTCCTTCCAGTTATCGAACCAAGAACTTTAGTGAATGAGCGATTTGATCCTAAAACTTTTTAAGAGGAAATTAAAAATTCTGCTTTTAAATTTCACCACTAATGCTCCAGTGCACTGCTATGATATTTCAGTCTAAGCACAGCAACTGTCCTACAGAAATACTTCTATGACTAGGAGGAAACTGCTACATGATTTTACACCCTAAATTTTAAGTTCAAACAAGGCTTTTTCTAAAGGATTTCATATTTTTCTTCCTTTATTTCACTTACTGGTTCTCAGATTAGACTAAAGTAGCACAGCTGCCTATCATAGTATGAGATATTTTTCATGTAACATGTTTAGCTTTCACACTCGATTCAAGATGACAATCCATTCAAGACAAGGGAAATTCAGAAACTTGTGGCAGAACCTTTTCATCTCATGGTAAACGGACCGAACTAGTTGCTCTCTGAAACAAAGCAAGCCAAACATGCTCTGATCGATTCACTTCACAAGGGATACTGTTCAGATCCACAAGTAGAGCCACAAATTCGCTAAGAAACTGTTGCTGTACTAATGCTTCTTAAAGAAGAAAGACCATCCAAAACCAACAAATGCTGCTAAGAATAATGGTAAAGAACTCCTGTTTTTTAACAGCCTATTTCAATTTGGTCATAATGAAGGGTAGAAGAGAAATTCTACTAACTCAGAATCTACAAAAGAACAAGAATTTGAACCCTGTCAAGTAAAGTTTAACTGAGGATTCACCAAAGATAGGAGAGCTTTAGTTTTCTAATACGGAAGCTAACGAGCAGTATTACTACGTGCGTGTGTCAAAAAGTAGGTTTGGGGTTTTGAAATAAACCCATTAGTGGGATTCACTCACTGAAATATTTCATCTCCAATTCCAGCAAACACGACCAATGGCATCTTGAAACTTGGTCATGGGCTATATTCACTAGACACATTTGAAGGACAAGGATACTGCTGTTAGAAGTCTGATTACTATTTGCAACTGCTTCCCAGCACCTGGCACCTCTTATATCTAAGAGTGAACTTGCACCTAGCAACGTTCAAAAGGTGCCTTGCTTGATCAAATCAGCTCTGCTTTTCAAAAACCCGCAACCCCCTCAAAAAAAAAAAAAGAAAAAAAGCATCCAGTTTCAGGATTCACACTAGCATGCCTGCACAGCACAATTCAATTTGGTGTTAGCTATGACAAAGTTCACAGCAAAGTAGCAGGATGACAAAACACACATTTCCTTACAGGAAATCTGTTACATCATCTGGAATTGGCACCTGCCCCAACCCAGTATCTGAATGTATTTAACATTATTAGTGCTTATCTGGTAGTATTGTTAGAAATATTTTAAACTTGAGTGGAGCTGAGTACACAGATATGAGGACAAGATGCTTGCAATTCTGACATCGTATGAGAATCTTGCAAGATGTTTATCTCTGTTTTCATGGGAACCAGGCACTCAGTATTGAAGTGAAGCACCTCTTCAAATTTTCCATAGTTTTGTGAAGGAAAAAGTGTGAAGGTGTGCTGTAACAAAAAGAAAACTTAACTTCATAATTAAAGATCCATTCAGAATAAAAGAAAGTTTCAGAACAGGAAAGCAGGTCATTTTTCTAGAGTCAGTTTTCTATTTACAGAATCACAGAATCGTTTAGGTTGGAAGGGACCTCTGGAGATCATCTAGTCCAACCTCCCTGCTCAAGCAGGGTCCTCTAGAGCATATTGCCCAGGATCACATCCAGACGGGTTTTGAATATCTCCAGCAAAGGAGACTCCACTACCTCCCTGGGCAACCTGTTCCAGGGCTCTGTCACCCTCACAGTGAAGAAGTTTTTTCTCAGGTTCAGATGGAACTTCCTGTGGTTCAGTTTCTGCCCGTTGCCTCTTGTCCTGTTGCTGGGCACCACGGAGAAGAGACTGGCCTCATCCTCTTGACACTCCCCCTTCAGATACTTGTACACGTTGATGAGATTGCCTCTCAGTCTTCTCTTCTCCAGGCTGAACAGGCCCAGCTCTTGCAGCCTTTCTTCAGAGGAGAGATGCTCCAGCCCTCTAATCCTCTTGGTAGCCCTCCGCTGGACTCTCTCCAGGAGCGCCATGTCTCTCTTGGACTGGGGAGCCCAGAACTGGACACAGTACTCCAGGTGAGGCCTCCCCAGGGCTGAGGAGAGGGGCAGGATCACCTCCCTCCACCTGCTGGCAACACTCTGCCTAATGCACCCCAGCATACCATGGGCCTTCTTGGCCACAAGGGCACACTGCTGGCTCGTGTTTAACTTGTTGTCCACCAGCACGCCCAGGTCCTTCTCGGCAGAGCTACTTTCCAGCAGGTCAGCCCCCAGCCTGTACTGGTGCCTGGGATTATTCCTGCCTAGGTGCAGGACCTTGCACTTACCTTTGTTGAACTTCAGGAGGTTCCTCTCCGCCCAGCTCTCCAGCCTGTCCAGGTCCCTCTGAATGGCAGCACAGCCTTCTGGTGCGTCAGCCGCTCCCCCCAGTTTAGTATCATCAGCAAACTTGCTGAGGGTGCACTCTGTGCCTTCCTGCAGGTCATTGATGAATATGTTGAACAAGACTGGACCCAGGACTGACCCCTGGGGGACACCGTTAGCTATAGGCCTCCAATTAGACCCTGCGCCACTGACCACAACCCTCAGAGCTCGGCCATCCAGCCAGTTCTCAGTCCACCTCACCGTCCACTCATCTAGCCCACACTTCCTGAGCTTACCTAGGAGGATGTGATGGGAGACAGTGTCAAAAGCCTTGCTGAAGTCCAGGTAGACAGCATCCACTGCTCTGCCCTCATCTACCCAGCCAGTCATTCCGTCATAGAAGGCTATCAGCTTGGTCAAGCATGATTTCCCTTTGGTGAATCCATGCTGACTACTCCTGATCACCTTCTTGTCCTCCAGATGCTTAGTGATGACCTTCAGGAGGAGTAGCATAAAAAATAATAAAAAGTAGCATAAAAAATAATAAAAAGAATGGAGCCAAAAATTAAGTCCCTGTTATGTAAAGCAGACAGGAGCTGAAGAGGGTAGGCTGCACTGCTCTAACACTGTTTTAGATGCTCTAGTCACAGTCTCTTCTCCCCTTTATTCCACTAAAGGGCTCTGAAGACAGCCTGTCATTTTATGTTCTGGCATTATGCCAACTTGTCACTACCAAGACTTGTGGACATTCACTGTTACCTTTTTTCCCCCTCCACTGTAATGGGGTAAACTATTTCCCCTTAAGGCTGATTAATTAGGTAGCTCTTTTAGGGAGTAAAATCCCATATCATGAACCCAAACCAAAACCAAACAGCTCTGTTCTGCATTTGTATGCTCCCCTCCAGATGTTTTGCCAGAATTACACTCCCTGTGCAAGAGTTGCTTTAAGCAAAGCATTCACACAGACTTGTAACTGCACAAGTAAGCTCCTATAAAAACAAAACAAAAATCTTTGAGTACCCTATCCTAAAAATTAAATATGTATTTATTTCTGTGGTCATATATTGGCTGTTGAACTGCAACCATTAATTTTTTAGTAAAAGCAGCGTCTCTCAGACACAGGCACAAGGTGTGTTTGCCTTACCTGAAACATTACTCAACAGCTTCCTTAATGAGTTGCATCACTCCCCCGCACATTAACGAAAACAGACGATATATCATCCTTACCTAGTTCTCCCTTCGGGCTTCTCCTGGAACTACCACATCTTTGATAATAAAATAAATAATTTTTTAAGTATACTATGTCAGATATCAATTTTTATGAACTGATGCTTTTACTAGTTGGAAAAACATTCATATATTCCTCATTGCTCTACCAGTATTATGTATTCTTCTTCATTTATTAAACTAAACTACAGATACTGCTATTTCCTTCTGGTATTTTTGGCCAAGGGACAGCCACCCTAAATTCAAAAAAGTCTACTAAAAGTTAGCAATAGTTTAGTTTTACAACTTGTAGAGATAATCGAATGCTAAGAAACAAATTTCTCTGATCAAGTTCACCATGAAAAAAAAAAAAGCCTTCATTAACACAACTCAGCATCTATTGTTATGATCACCTCTTCAACCAGCCACCCAAAGACTATCAAAGTTTGCACTCTGATATACAGTTAACGTTTGGTGGCCAAATCACTTTAGACTCAAGTCCTTAACACAGTCACATAAATAAACTCTTTCAGGTATGTTATAAAAAAATGTATCTGTTGCAGGCATGTGAACCAGCCTACTGGAAGTAAAATCCAGACAGTAACATTAGGATTTAAGTCAATTTCATGATTCACCTTTTTTCTAGCAGACTAAACTAAATAATTTATTCATTTTAAAAGGATAAAATAATTCCTCTTCTTCAGAAACTCACCAAAACACCTTAAGGCTCAATACTTTCATTTCATAACCAGATAGAGTCTTCTATTGGAGGATGAGAAGCAGATACTCTGTGGCACAAGGCCAACATCAATGATAATAAGTACAATACCATACTCACATGTTTTATAAGCTCCCAGCTGGGTCAACAAATGCATTACCTACTAGAGCATGACAAGGTCAACAGGAATTGCCTGTTTAAGCACCATTCCTTGAAGCTTTTGAATAAATCCGGACTTCACTACTAAAAAGTCTCAGAAAAACTATTATTTTTAGACTTGCTTAAGCAAGGACTTACTCGCAGATTCTTTAATGTCGACAGTTCCTATAGCAAATGCTTTCTCTCCCCAAAAAGCGTACTCTTGAATGCACTGTGATTTCAGGAGACAGATGAATTCTGCTTGTTATACATGGCACATACCTTATTTACCTCTTTGCCTCTTATGCAGTATAGTATATCTCCTCTTCTGGCTTGAAAACAAACTACATTTAATAGAGACTATTGCATTTTCCATTAAGCTGTGTTCTCACTTAGACCACGATGATGATACAGCAGGAAGAGACTTTAAGGCCTATAGTGAATATAAAGAGTTACAGGATTTTTCCCCACCACCACGGACCCCTATTAGAGTAGTATGTTCACCAGTACCTTGTTACTAGAAATGTTAACCTCCTCAAAAGGTAATTGCCAAAGTTGTCAAAAAAGCGTTTCACCACTGGGATACCACAGGAAACTCTTTCACCTGAATATTCTTTAACTTCCAAATGTCACCAGCATTACTGGTATTGTAGTTCCTCCTGTACACTCAGTCTAGTCTTTCTGCATTCACTAATATACCAACAATTACTGCCAATTAACTTGCTATAGCCCTACTTATAGCAGTTAATACTTCAGGACACCAGAACAGAAAGACAGACTCTGCAGAAACCAAGTGAAAATAGATGCATAAGCCCTTGTGTTCAATTCCTTAATCACATGATTAGTAGTTTCCACCATCACTATCAAAACATGAAATATTTATGTAAGGATTCTCAAATCAACATAATACTTCCCCATATAGGAGATGATTCACAAAAAGAATCAATATTTCCCCCTCAGAGGTCATGAGCAACAACATTATGTCTTGTTTTCTACACAAGTACAACCTGTTAATCAATAGTCACCTGCCTTCAGCACATCACTCATCTTGCATCTCTGTTCTACTAACAGACCTTACTCACATCAATATTGTCCAGTTAAACAAGAAAAGGAAAATCCAGCATGACCATCACTTGCCATTCTCCTCATGACAGGAACATTATAAATATTGCTGATCACAGTAGAAGCAATCTTGCTTCACTTTTAAGTGCCAAATTTCATAATTCATATATGCAATATAAGCTTTTACATTAGGCATGTTAACTAAAACTTTTCTAACTGGAGTGTTCTTCCTCTCATTGAGGAGTTCCCTCTTTTTCCTAGGTTTACTGCATAATTCCCAGCATGCAAGGACTTTCAATTAATCACAAAAGTTCCTGGTAGAAATTAAAAGGTTCCTATGTTCCTATGAATAGCCTAAATATTCAGAAGTTTCTCAGAATTTCTCCTGCATTTCCAAGAGAGACAGGATACTTTTAGCAGCTTAACAACATTAATTTTGATACAGTAAAGTTCATAAGAACTCTTGTTCATTAGTAACACAACAATATATATTTGAGATCAAACCTTATGGTTGTCACTGTTCAATCTTTCTGTAGCAGGCAACTATACCCTACATCAGAGAAACTGGAAAACCTGTAAAACTGATATATCAGTTCCCATCTCATCTAAACTTCCTTAAAAGCTGCTGCCATTTACCTCCTCAAATAACTGAGTTGTTGAACTACTTCACCATGGAGGTGGCTAAGTTACAGCACTTAAAAATGTTAACAGGGGCCAGCGCTCGAGGCCCATATTGAGAAGAAGCTAACGTCAACAAGATCTTTCAGTCTTTATCTCAGGGAGTTTTATCAAAAGTGACACTTGAAATAAAAATCAGATAAAACTGAATGCTGCTGGTAGCATCACAGCATGTGCTTATATTCCCTAAGATCCCAAGCACAGAACTGGCAAGAGCATTATAGCCTCTTATTAGGCTTTTGTTTTATTTTTGTTTCTTATGTTATTAGTCCTATAAAACTAAAATGGTGCTTTGACTGATACCAAGCACAGCTGAGTTAATATTGGGCAGAAATTAATAAGTGCTTACTGCCAATAGTACAAAAACGTAACCAGTAGGTAACATCAAGGTAAAAATAGTGTCTTTTCTGAAATAGAGTTTTAAGATTTTTTTTTAAAATAAATACCATACTTTTTCTTAGGAAAGGGCAAGCTTGAAGCAGAAGAATGGAATTGTACCATTTGTGAATTATCAGATCCTACAGCAGACAGTGAGCATTGTCCATGTTTACTACTCTAGCATTTACTTCCACCAGTTACTGCTGAGAAAACAACTGCTCACAAGGCTTACAATTCACCTCTGCTCTCCCCTCCCCCCCCAACAGAAAAGGAACTTAAGGTGGATACTCATTAAAGAAAAAAAGTAAAGTTACAGCCCTGGGAAGGAAAGGGCTTTTCTTTGTTAGATATACAGATGGCATTATTTATTAATGACAACCAACAAATTTATCATTGCTCACTAACTTAAATATGAAAAAAAGTCTTCAGAAGGCAAGTCTTAACTATTGCTACTGTATTTAGAAGTGCAGATATTTTACATATAAAAATTTCCTAAAAAGAAGCTCAGTCTTTAACATCACTCTGTGATTGCCTCTACTGCATTTAAAAAAAACAGCCAAGTAAAGCATGCCAACACAAAAGTTTGCCAACTCAAGTGTGTGGGTGTTCTTTAAACTACCTAATGACAAAGTATAAGGATATTAAGCTAACTCAGAGTTCTTTAGACCACATAAATAACATCATCTACTCAAATAACTCTTCATTATAAATACTAAGCCTCTGCTATTGACAAATATTTTACCTGCTAAATCTCATTTTTGAAAATACTTCTCTGTAACAATCACTGGAATATGCAGAACTCAGTATTTGGAGGCAAGGGGAAGAGAGGGGAGTGAAGAACAGCAAAAAAATGGATATTTTACTTTAAGTGCTTCAGAAAAAAAAATCCTCTAATATTAATGTACTTTTTTCCTAATACACTACCCTTAAAACCATGCAATTTTTAGCATGCCAAGTTAAAAATCAGACTGCAATTTAACCAAAACCAACAGTTTCAAGTTCTCCCTTTAGTCCGACAAGTGAACCACTTACCAGACTAAAAACACAAAATAAACGATGATTATTTTTTCTCCCAACAGATCAGAATTTGACTGCTCTGTTCCACTGAAAGCAGTCATTTATAATTTTAGCTCCAACAACTCCTGTCAAGTACTGACAGACTACTTGATAACACAAAAAGGTTCTTTCACCGATTGCGATGTGCACTGGCTGTTCATTTTAGCCCTCCTGGGGGAAGGGGTTGCCACCATTATAGCTATATCATGGATCAGAATAATTTGCTCAGGAGGATTGCATTACTTGAACCACCTCCATGCTTAATGCATCTAAAGCAGTTTGCTTTGTCCGACAGAATACCTTTACCTGACCTACTGCAATCACTCAGCTGACACTATCAAAACCTGGCCTGAACAAAAACACTTTCTTCACATCTCTCTATACCTGACTACAGATAACTGGTTATCAAAGCTATCCATGGAATGGAAAACTGACATCAGCTGCCACAGATTAAAGAAGATTTGGGGTAGTTTCAAGTTTGGAAATACAGCACCCTATACTTAACTAATACACATCACCGTCAGCTGAAGCACCAAAAAGCCACCCTCCCAGTAACCAACGTTCTGTTGCATCTTCTGGCTAGCACAAGATGCTCCTGAATAGCGTGCGAAGAACAAGTTTGTCAGGTTTGAGAAGTGGGAATTTTACCATATAAATTCAGTATTATTCTCACTAGCCCAGAAAAAAAATCCTGTGAACAAATGGCTCTTTGGAAGCACATCAACAGGCACTGTAATTTCTTGTTTTTCAAATAAAAGCAATTTTATTACAAAATAAGACTTCAGTATGCTTCTGTAGCTCTTCACTATCACAGAAATCCGCTGTTTTCAAAGCGGTCCATGTATTGTGATTAAGGAAAGTTTATTGAAAATAGACTTCTATTTGCTGCACAAGGGTAAGCATGACAAACAGGAAACTTAAGGGACCAACAAACTAAAAACAAGTTCATGTTTTCATGATTCTCACAAACTGAAAATATGTTCTGAAGCCTGTGAGAGATTTGGTATGCAACGTTTCTTGCACTGAAAGCCTCTTCTGTACATAGAAGCCATGGTGAGGTGGTTCTCTCAGATTTTAGCACTACATTTCCAAAAGCTTTAAAAGTAACTTCCACAGCAGTAAGAATCCAAACAGCATCAGGCAACGTATCAGTACCTTACCAATACATCTGTTCCAAACATGAGCAAAAAAAGCACCTCGGTAGAATACAATGCCGTTTCAGATCCCTAAAAACTATCTATTAGATAGCCACAGAGCTAACACACACAGGAAGGACACATTTTATAAGCAAATCTATCACAATCTCTCAATATCTATATTGTAATAGGAAAATAAGGAACCCATCTAACCTTTTTACTCATGCTCTCTCCAAATCAGATTCACAGAAATAGAGCAGGTCAATGAATTTCATCTGTAACGAGAACTGTACAAGTCCATCAAATATTAAAAAGCACTGCAGATGTCTGCAGTCATTTCTAAAAGCTTTTTCCAGACAAGCCAAGAGGATACACAAATTAACTGTTTTCAAGCATTCTACTTCTTGAAACTATTAATCTTTCTTCAGTTGCTTTTAACTGAAAATGAGTTTGTCTCTCTGGGGTTTTAGGTCCAGAGCTCCTTCATAACTACTAACAGTATATTTGCTTATCTGGCCCTTAACTTCTTAGAAACTTCTTGGTCTCTGCACAACCTAAAGCAATAGTTTTATCCCACTGAAGTTCTTCCTGAAAACCTTTGACCCCTGACAGCACATCAGCAACATCTTCAGGTTTTCACTTTCATAAGCAAAAATATAAATTTTAGTGCATTGCACAAAGAGCCTCTTAAAAGTATCAGTAATGCATGTGACATCACCTCCATTTCCTGAATTACTGCACCTACCCCACAGCACAGTTAATGGATTTTCTTCTAAGACTCAAACCCTCTCCACCAAACATTATCTACATTCATAGTGGCACTAGCCCAATAGTAACAGAGAGAGCTGACATTTATTCTAAATGAAACCTCTCTGAATAGTTCAGAAAAGATGAGCTTAATGTGGTCCAAGAAATCCCTTATTAGTGCATTGTTTTACAAACAGATATCTTAAGACTTGTATCTTATCCTATTTTTAATAGCAAATGCTGTTGAAGACATTTTTAGGACAGAAACGGTACTGCAAATCAGAAAATATCATACCTATGCTTGACGTCCTGTCTTCTTCAGATTCCTCTGCAATGGATAGCATCCTTCAAAAGGACAGCAAGGTGCAGAAATCAGCTGGTGCACTACCTATACACACATTTGTGGGTTCAAGCACATCATCTAGACTGTAAATGAACATGCTGGAGAAGTATGGAGCTATTTGAGGTTGCGACTTCAGCCATCCAAAGATATGCAGCTTCTTTTGCATTATACAAAGGAGTACGTTTCTTCTCTTGCACAAGAATAAGAATTCCAAATTATTGCAGTTTCCACCTATCTGTTCTTCTGCAGCCTTCCTGTGCACCCATGTTTGACTCTCTGCCAGCCTCTTAAGTCAGTTCATCTGATCAACACTTTCAGATCAAGGCTCAGACGTTTCTGAAAATAGAACACCAGCTGCTATTGGTATCCACGCTCTCAATATCCAGCACCACTGAAGTCGTCTCACATTTAAGACTTGCCATCTACTTAATAGCATGGTCAGCCAGATTTATATTTTGCTCAATATCTGCTGGTAGAGGTTGCCTAATATTTACGAGCAAGGATTTAGTTCTCAGTCTGACAAAGAAGGTAACAATTCTTACTAGCATAGCGTTGTATGTCAGTTGTCAATTCTGCAGACTTTAGAAGCGAGGGGGCTGTTTCAGGCTTCAAGAGCAGCCAAGGAAGAAAAGAAAAAAAAAAAACCACATGTAGACCTCACTCAAATTATGTGCACTAATCTGAAAGGCCACTGTCAGCACACAGTCCTTAAATTCACTATGGAAAATCAATATGTCACTGAAAACTGGCATCGAATCTTTTGTATCTAGTAACATGAATTTGCTAAGAATTTAAGAAGTCTTCAATTAATCAGATTACCACCAGACCTGCGAATATATATTGTTAGGGACCTTACTGTTGGACTGTGACCTACTGTTATCTTGCACTATCATAAAAATTTAATCTGTCAAACAATCCAGTACAAAGTCCAAGTAATTATACCTCCTTAAATACAAATCCACATTTGGCAATATGCCTTCAACGGCTACTTTTCTCAGATATTGGTCAAGTTTCATTCAAGTCATTACAGCTCTTCTCACTGCAAGAGCAACTGAAATTAGCAGTCTCAAACATCTAAAGTCCTAACACGCAAACCAAATCTGGTGTTTACAATTTTATTTCCAAACAAAATTGAACAGTTATGTAAAATCAGCATCACTAAGCCTGGTGAAGGATTAGCCAGTCTAAGTAATAGGAATGTTTCATCACCACTGGCCAGCTATGAAATGCAAATCAAGCTAGCTCATACTGTGAATTGCAAGTCTTTCCATTTGCACCACCTATACTTTGTCTTTCATAGGCAGGGAAAAGTCTATCACTATTCACATCATTCCAGTTTTAGTTCTGTCCTACGCATGCCTCAGAAGAGGCAAAGTGGAGCACAGAGGATCAGAAACAGTTGTAACTGAAACTGTTACCAAGGCACAATACAACCTAAAGTAGAAGCCATATTCAGATTATTTCTCATGAAAAATCCTTTATTTAGGTCTTAGCACAATTCTCATGCAAGTTTCAGTTCAATTTAAAAAAAAAAAAATTGCATCATACTCTAAGAATGAGTTCTTGAGTACATAGCATAAAAGTAAAATTTGACCTTGGTTATTATACTTTAAGTGCTATTACAAGTAATAAATTATTTACTTGTTTAAGTCCAAAAGGAATATGCAGCCCACACAAAATTTAGCCTTCCGTTTACTTGGAAGATTACAAGTGCCCCAACGATTCTTTTCCAATATGATCAGCACTAATGGTATACCTTTTCTGACTTTCAAACTCCATTTTCAACTTTCTTTTAAGCTATACTACCTAGAAATATATTCATGGATTCCAATCAATTTCTGAAGCTTAGTTTAAATACAGAACACCTATAATAGTTTTATATTCATTACATCAATTAGATGAGGCCGAGTAAACCGGCTTACCTAAGAAAATAAGCTCAGTACAGTTTCTCTAGTCCTTCTCTTACTCATTCAGTTTCTACTATCTAGAGGTAAGTGTTTAAATTCTATTTTTTAGCTTCTCTAGAGTCATTTCAGGAAGTTTTAGCTCAAAGCTAGTATTTATTTTCAGTTGAAGGCACATTCAAAATATTATGTTTCAATCCATTTTTAGGATTTTTCCAATTTACTCATATAAGCTATGCCCGTTTGGTTAATTTTCAACTTGTTTATAATCAGGATTACCCAACTGGTGTAATACTTGAGGTGTTCCAAGTGATCATTATGACAAACCACTTAAAATTTTAGCCAGTTTTATAATTAAAGGTCTCCAAATTCTAAACGTTTTCATCTACACATTGTTTTAGCAATCTAAATCAAAGATACTGATTTTCTTAGCTTTAGTTATCAGTTAATTCCTATTTGTTAGAATTGCTTTTATATCACAGTTTGTTACAGCATTACATTATTAGCCAATTTAATGGAATCAAGTCCTCATTGTTGCTTAAAAGGCTCTTCCTTTATTATAGTCTGATAATGTAATCCAACTATCACTCAGCATTGTACACTAACTGCTTTGGATATTTGCTGGCTTTTGTTGCTGGAGTGAGGTTTGGGGGCGGGGGGGTGGTTTTTGTTTGGTGAGGTTTTTTTGAGTTAATAGGAAAAACTGCAGGGCTAATCCTCTAACAACAGGTTCAGCTCTTTGACATATCCCCCAGCCCTTAGAGCAACACACACTTTTTTTCATTTGCATACATAAGATACAACAAACAAGTTTGAGCCAATTATTTCTGGTTTTAAATCACCTACTTTTCCACATCAATTGTGTTTCTGCTACTCAAATAGTACGTATCTCATAGCAGACAGACAGCTGCATATGGCTGTTTTAGGTCCAAACTAGCCCTGCATTGCCTGTGAGTTTTTGGCATTGCCAGCTGCCATCTCCTATCCCCGCTTCTCACAGATGTCTACAATTAAGGGAAACCACAAGATATACAGATAGGAACTGAGTAGCTCATCCTCAAAATACATCAGGTTTTCAGAATGACCTGAATCAACTATATTGGCAAAACCGAGCAGACTTCCAAACTCCCCTCTGTCAGTATTAAGTGTCCAAAGCCGATGCTTAGTACATTGTTTTCTGTATATTTATCTCAAGTTTCACTATCACTGTAGTCTAACCTTTTAAGAACCTCTGATACACTGCCTAACAGGGCTGGAGAGGGGATTAATACATGATTTCATTGTGTTTTACGCTACCCTACATGATTTTGCACTACATTTCTTCAAAAATAAGCATTCTTACTGAAGCAGGGAGAGCTCCCATTGTTATTAAGTATCCTCATATACAGGCTTCTGATGTTTGCAAACCAGCTATTGCCAGCATAATCAGTACTTACCAGAGAAAGCCTATGACAGTTACAAACAAGCTTTTTCTGCAGACTGTTCATCACCCTCCTGGCTTATGCTTCAAGTCAACATTTCAACGTGGTTTTCAACCACCTGCAACTGTTACGCTACAACATACGTGCTAACACAGCTCTATTTTTAAAGCTGCCTGCCAGAATATGCCTCAAAGCAGACCATCAAAGAAATTCACCCCCAAAATGAACTAAGATATGAGAGGAGTGGATGATGCCTTTTTGCTTTAACATGAGAACAAGCCTAGTTAAGCGAGCTAGATTATTTATAATCTAAAATACATACTGTTATTTCTAAGGCCCATTGAAAAAACATGGTTCAGGAACTTGCCACAGATGAGGTTTTGAAATTTATACAACAATAGTATCTGAAGAATTGACCCATATTGCAGTTGGCATACAAACTATAGCCACCACAACCCACGCCTCAAAAACCTTACCCCATTTGCATGCCAAATTCCACTTTAATGCAAGTTCATTTATGGAAGAGGCATTAGATTGCTTTCCTGGAGTGTTTACTTTGGATTGAAAAGCTCAACAAAAGCTAAAGACAGCAAGGACAAGGGAAAACATGAGAGCCTGAATTCAAACAGGCTGTTTGATCAAACCAGGTTGAGCTGTTGAATTTAATTCCCCCCCCCCGCATCCCCTAAGCCCATTCTTAACAGCAAGAACTTCTAGTAGTTTTAGATTTTGATTGCTGATTTTACTCTCCATCCACCAACTCATACAAATCAAACCCTTCACTGTCTTTTCCACTAGCAGAGACCTCCAGAAGGAGAATGCACTAAGAAGGTTCTGGGGCCCTCAAGAAAATCTCCCACACTAAGCTCCTGAGCCTCTGAGAACAGGGGCAGCAGATTGGTCTCACTTTTCTCAATTCATTAAAAAATAAAAATAAAAAAAATCAGAGTACCTCTCTGAACATATTTTTTAGCTTAGGCATCTGCCCCAGGTCTTACTTGTAGGAGGGGATTTAGGTTTCTGTATACCATCTGCTCTTCCATGGAAATGGCAAGCATTGATAAAAGCCTGAAACATCTCAAAGATCTTTTTAGAGAACTTCTGTCTGTCCATCTTACTCATGAACTATTAGTATAAAGGACGCTTGTTAAAAGGAAACTCAATATAACATTCTCCCAAGAGTTCCAGTTCCGAATTAAATACTTCCAGCAGAAAAAAAGTCCTGAGGTAACACTGCAGATTGACAGAAAAGCATTAAATCTATTAGTTTGCCAAATATTTCCAAGAAATATTTAATATAGCATTTTGCTCATTTGTCTGTGAAGATAATCACTTAGGTGCCTAATAAATCAAGTATTTGATCATACTTAAGCATTCAATACATGCTGCCTCAAATACTCTGTTTATGGCCAGGTGTTTATGATTGTCCATTCTCATAAGCACAGACAAATAAGCAAGATTCTGAACACCTGGTATTTTTTTCTTCTAGGAAACAGACAAAAGTCCCCCTTAAGTTATTTGACAAAAATAATTCAAGCTTAAAAAGTTACTTTAAGGTGAAGCCATTAGGTGAGGCCTACCTCAGGAGCACTTCCTGAGGTAGACTTGAATCTAGACATCATAGGTCACTGAAGACTGTAGAGCTCAGTCAGTGTGACAATATCCTGTCATATCTATCCTTTCTTCACACAACTTTAACTGTCACTTAGATCACCTTTAAGCCAGGAGAACTGTTTATGCTTCAGCTCATGTCATATGCATATTATCTGATTTCCAAGGCTTCCCAAAAGTAACCTGACTACACCATTTCTAGTCCCTACATAGGCAAAAAGTTCCTATTAAATAAGTAGGTCCTTCTCACCTGTCAGCTGAGAAAAACAAGATTGACATGATCATTTCCCCTGCTTCAAGGAAAATCAGTTTTAAAAAAAAAAAAAAAAACAGCTGAAGTAAAGACTTTAACATTTAGTCTACAGATGGAGGTGAGCACTTTTATTCATTATTCCCAGAGCAAAAAAGTGTGTCAGAAAAGCACACTACAGAGAGCCAAGTTAAGTTTCTTGGAACCTGAAGACAAGCACCCTTACCAGAACGATCACAATTCCAAAACCATTCACTGAGCAGTAATAGAGACAAACTGCGATTGCTTTAAGCATCAAGACCAATAAGGTTATGTAAGAAACTGTTACTATGGTATGTGTGGTGACTGCAGATATGAATCACTAGATGACTTCAAGCCAAGGCCTTAGAGGAGCCGAGTAGACTGGAAGGACTACTTTGTGCACCTGACTCTCAGAGCTTCCTATTACCAATGCTACTACACAGATACACGTGCCAAAGGCTACAGTCTCCTATTTTTGTATCACTGAACTGTTCTTGACCTCTGACAGCACAATCAAATCTTAAATGCACAGCTGTTCACCCACTATGGGATAGTGGTACACAGATTCTTTCTGTTAAGATCTCAAGCTAGTAGGTTTAGCATGACAAAAATCAGTCAAAAATCATTGCATCAACCTTTCACCTAATACCCTGGTTTTTTCCTCACCCTTTCAAATTATCTGATTGAATATCAATGGCTCTATTTTTTACATCATTCCTTACCAGCTTACTGTACTGCCACTCTAAAATGTATCTTTGTTCCAAAAATACAAAAACTAGAATGCTATACTCTAACTGCCAACAAAATTTACACTGCTGTTAAAACGCACAAACCACCTGCAACTCTGAAGCCATGTAACGCCAGTAATACAGGCAAGAGCTGTTCTAGCCAGCTTACACTGAAAGCTGAAGTACCATAACCTAAGCAGGAACTGCTTGAAATTATTTTCAAACATAAACCAGTAGCAACTCGCCATTGTACTTTTCCGTTGTTACTCTTGACAAATGATCTCCAAATTTGAGGGTAAACAGAGCTAGTTATCACAAAACTGAAATTAAGGATTCAGTAAGCTAGTTCAGCTTCCAGCACATATGTACTTGTATTAATTCCCACTACATTTTCAGCTGCATGCCAACACAAAATTTCACACTGAACATTTTGATGTTCTTTAATTCTGAACCCTTGTACCACAGGAATAGTACTAATATTTAATATACACACATATAGTACAAGGGATACTCAGTGTACCAGAGGTGGAAGCAGGGACTGGTGACCCACAAGAAATATTGACACAATATGCAGGGATGGGCTTAGGAGAGCTAAAGCCCATCCAGAATTGAAACGGGTGAGGGATGCAAAGGCCAACAAGAAAGGCTTCTAGCACTACTTAAGTAGCAAAAGGCAGGCTATGGAAAACGTGGGCCTACTGATAAATGGGACAGGGGCCCCGGTGACACAGGACACCGGAAGTGTTGAAGTACTCAATGCCTTCTTCACCTCAATCCTCGCTGTAAGAGTGGCCACCTCAGGAATCCTAAGTCCCAGAGATCAGAGGGAAAATCTGAAGCAAGGAAGACTTCCCCTTGGTGGAAGAGGATTGGGTATGGGAATACTTAAGCAAACAGTACATACAGAAGTCTAAGGGCCCTGATAGGATGTACCTGCAAATGCTTCGGAGGTAGCCAATACCACTGCAAAGCCACTCTCCATCATCTTGGAAAGGTCCTGGAGATCAGGAGAGGTGCCTGAGGACTGGAAGAAAGCCAGTGTCACCCCAGTCTTCAAAAAGGGCAAGAAAGAGGAGCCAGGAAACTCCACATAGATCAGTCCCACTTTGATCCCTGGGAAGGTGATGGAACAGCTCATCCTGGATACCATTTCCTCGCACATGAAGGACAAGAAGGTGATCAGGAGTAGTCAGCATGGATTCACCAAAGGGAAATCATGCTTGACCAAGCTGATAGCCTTCTCTGATGGAATAACTGGCTGGGTAGATGAGGGCAGAGCAGTGGATGCTGTCTACCTGGACTTCAGCAAGGCTTTTGACACTGTCTCCCATCACATCCTCCTAGGTAAGCTCAGGAAGTGTGGGCTAGATGAGTGGACGGTGAGGTGGACTGAGAACTGGCTGGATGGCCGAGCTCCGAGGGTTGTGGTCAGTGGCGCAGGGTCTAATTGGAGGCCTATAGCTAACGGTGTCCCCCAGGGGTCAGTCCTGGGTCCAGTCTTGTTCAACATATTCATCAATGACCTGCAGGAAGGCACAGAGTGCACCCTCAGCAAGTTTGCTGATGATACTAAACTGGGGGGAGTGGCTGACGCACCAGAAGGCTGTGCTGCCATTCAGAGGGACCTGGACAGGCTGGAGAGCTGGGCGGAGAGGAACCTCCTGAAGTTCAACAAAGGCAAGTGCAAGGTCCTGCACCTAGGCAGGAATAATCCCAGGCACCAGTACAGGCTGGGGGCTGACCTGCTGGAAAGCTGCTCTGCCGAGAAGGACCTGGGAGTGCTGGTGGACAACAAGTTAAACACGAGCCAGCAGTGTGCCCTTGTGGCCAAGGTGGCCCATGGGATCCTGGGGTGCATTAGGCAGAGTGTTGCCAGCAGGTGGAGGGAGGTGATCCTGCCCCTCTCCTCAGCCCTGGGGAGGCCTCACCTCGAGTACTGTGTCCAGTTCTGGGCTCCCCAGTACAAGAGAGACATGGCGCTACTGGAGAGAGTCCAGCGGAGGGCTACGAAGATGATGAGGGGACTGGAGCACCTCTCCTCTGAAGAAAGGCTGCAAGAGCTGGGCCTGTTCAGCCTGGAGAAGAGAAGACTGAGAGGGGATCTCATCAACGTGTACAAGTATCTGAAGGGGGAGTGTCAAGAGGATGAGGCCAGTCTCTTCTCCGTGGTGCCCAGCGACAGGACAAGAGGCAACGGGCACAAACTGAAACACAGGAAGTTCCACCTAAACCTGAGAAAAAACTTCTTCACTGTGAGGGTGACAGAGCCCTGGAACAGGTTGCCCAGAGAGGTGGTGGAGCCTCCTTTGCTGGAGATATTC
Organism: Struthio camelus; assembly: GCF_040807025.1. NCBI lineage: Eukaryota > Metazoa > Chordata > Aves > Struthioniformes > Struthionidae > Struthio > Struthio camelus. The sequence continues at coordinate 3,526,270 of NC_090947.1, read as the reverse complement.
AAAACCCGTCTGGATGTGATCCTGGGCAATATGCTCTAGAGGACCCTGCTTGAGCAGGGAGGTTGGACTAGATGATCTCCAGAGGTCCCTTCCAACCTAAACAATTCTGTGATTCTGTGGAGAAGAAAAGACTGAGGGGGAATCTTATCACTACAGATAAATATCTGAAGGGATGGTGTCAAGTAGATGGAGGCAGGCTCTTCTCCGTGGTGCCCAGTGACAGGCCGAGAAGCAATGAGCACAAACCGAAACACAGAAAGTTCTGTCTGAAACTAAGGAAAACCTTTTGGACTGTGAGGGTGACGTAGCCCTGGAACAGGTTGCCCAGAGAGGTTGTGGAGTTTCCATCCTTAGAGACATCCAAAATCTGACTTGATATGGTCCTGGGCAACCTGCTCTAGCTGATGCCCTGCTTGAGCAGAGGGGTTGGCCCAGCTGATCTGAAGAAAGAATCTCCCCTTCCAACCCCAACTATTCTGTGATGCACAGCTACATTTCTTGACGTTTGTACAACATGTATTGTTACTTGCACCCAGATTTCAGCTCAGTTTCAAGTCAACCAGGAACTCCTGAGCATCAGTCATGCCAGGATTAAACACAAGAACTTCTCCATGATACAATACTTTTTCACCCATCTTGCAGAGAAGTTCCTTTCTTTTCAATTTTAGTAAGTGTAGCTACTCCTGGAATTTCAAAACCACATGTTCTAAGATTAGCAGAAGCAGTTACTAAATAAAATGCATTTTTAAAACGCCAACACTTGCTAGACCCTAAGATGGGACATGTTTTAATTATGTCTCATCTAGAACTTAAGATCCAAGTCATATGGAAAATGCTTAAACAAGGAAGAGCATTCTTTATCCAACTGCTAGAGAGTGATATCAGCACTTAACAACGCTCATCAGTAAGGACATATGCAAACTGACAAAATTACTTCCTCAGTGAGATTGTTTTAATATTGTCATCGCAGCAGATGTTGTGTTCTACTCATATCTTTGAATTTATTTTTCCATCTCCGGAAGGTACAAAACACAATGCATTAGGCAAGACTAGAAAGTGTAATTTAACAACTTCTGCAAGTCTTCAGCCAGTCTTCAGTTTAAGATCAGGACAGCTGCATGGGTACCAAAAAAGTTACAAAAGTTAATTGACAGTTATTTGGGGGGAGAAAAAAAAAGTTACATTGCTAGATTTGTCTTAGATATTGGTTGCATTCCAAATGACACAAACAATGCAGTAAGAAAAAATTTCTCCTTCCGGCATTCTCTGAATATCTAATAGTAACATGTTAGTCAGGAAAAAAAAAAAAAAATCAAATTAAGTTTTATTTGGTAACACCCACAACTTTCCTCAAATTTTACAACTCTTTCACCATTCGAACTCTCCTGTACTGTGATGGTTTTAGAGTTTAAAGCTTTAGAATATTAACATAATATAACCCACAAGCTTTAGTAAGGCCACAGCCAGAAAAGCTAGATAGAAAAGACTTTTCAGAGAGAGGTAGCACAAAAATACAGCATTTGTAGCACACATGCCACAGATATGCGACAACACCATTTGCTATCTCTGCTGAGCAGTTTCACAAGAAAAGTCTCAAGACATGATCTGAACCCTAAATATTCAGAAAAGGCAGTATATCAAACTTGCAAGTATTCAGTTTAGTTTCTATCTCAAATAGAACAGCAAAGAAAACTCACTAATCTATCCTGCCATCCTACACTGTGCATTGTGCTCTCAAGCACTTGAAGTTGGTATGTTCCACATATTTCAGTGAAACAGCAGAATTCAGCATAAAGCCAGTTATTTTCATGTTCTGGGTGGTGGTGATCTTTTTCTTATTGCCTTAAGCCATAGTTACCTTCAAGCAATGCCTGATTTTAAAGAATCAACCGCTTTTACCAGCAAATTCACACTGAGTAGGATTGTTTCTCTCCAACATTTCTCTCTTAGCACATATAACGACTCGGCCAACTTTTTCAGGGCTGTTCCTTTGAGTACTGAATGTTTATATCCCCGGAAGTATCATTCCATTTATTTTCTTCCCTTTCAACAACTGATATTTTACAACAAATTTGAGATACTTACACAGCTTAGTTGGAACCTTTCTTTTATTAGCAAAGAACTCAAGCATAGTAACTTGTGATATAAACTTGTTAACGTTTACTGAAAACCTAAAAGGTACAGCTGTCATTCACTGAAGTAAGATCACATTTCTTAAAAGCTAAAGAGCTGTGTTTGGAACAGTCTAACTGCTCTAGCTAGAATATATCCAGTCTCCAATTACCATCCACTACACCATCACTGTCACATCTGAAGGCACTACGTGTCAGAGAGCACACAGTCTGACTGCTGCTGCCAACAAGAATAGTGGAATTCTTACACTGAGTGTACTTTACCTAATTATAACAGACGTTTTGTCTTTAAGGAGTTAGATTTGACAGAGGAAATCTAAATTGAGCTAAATTTTGGCAACTTACTTTATCAGAAAAACCAGTCAAAGGCAGATGGAACTGTCGTAACTGTTGATCAATACATCTGAAATGCCATTATTCAACAAGCTCAGCTGCTGGGTTAACTAAATACTGAAACATTTCAATATCAGGTCAACCAGAGAAAAGGACGTATTAAGACAACATCAGAAGGCTGATCTAAGCTAGCTTCTTAGCTTATTTTTTCATTCAGTAAAATTTCCTGATAAATATTTCCATGGAAAACACATGCTGGAAGAGTTCTCATCTCTACAACACTACACTAACTCACAGGGCAGCAGTTCCAAAGTAGTCTGATTTTCTAATAGACACAAATGAGAAGAAAAAGGACCAAGCGCAAGGAGACCAAGTTAAATGTACTTGGCACTCACGTACATGAGTCTCGGTGTACACTGAGATAATTTAAGCATTTTCCACAAAATTTCAGTTGTCTAACACACACAAAAGCTTAACGGAATATTTTTGATGATAATTGTTCCTGTAAGTGCTGCAATTATTTTAACATTAACAAGTCACCACATAGTCAGTGGTTACTTAAAAGATGATTTACATTATTCTATACAAAGTAGTCAGCACTGAGCAGCACTATTGCACAACAACAGTTCAGCTTCAGAACATGCTTCTCATTTCATTCAAGCCTAATAAATAGTATGTATTTACCAAGTTTTACTAATCCATTCTGCACTACAGTGCATGTCAAGAGTTTGCAACAACTGCCACTTGCACGCTCCCTCTTTTAAATGTGCCTATTCTCATTTCTCAATTCCTAACAGACAACTTGATCATCCTCCAAGACTTCATTTCTTTCCCATCTAGTGACATACAAATACTTACGACTACCCTAGATATTCAGTTAGCAGTAACTGCAGCTGTGCCTCATTTTAGCGCTCAGTGCAAAATCCTAGACATTCAGCCAGCATAAGTAGGCTTTATGTTGTATCACTTTTCAGCACTTTATTTGTACTATGCATTTCTTCTTACCAAAAGAAAAATTGTGAGCAAGTTCTGCAACTAAACACAATACAACTCCAATGCTATTCTGATTTGCACATAGCAAACGGAAGAGCAAGCATATGGGCAATACACAACACACTAGCCTTGTGACAAGGTAAAGTAAAACCTTAGGTTGTTGATTATAAAAGCAACTCAGGTTCAGCACATTTATAATCAGTTGCAAACAGAGGGGAAAATGTACACAGCTGCCAGAGAAACAGGTTAAAGTTTGTTAGAGCCTGGAAGTTATTTTACAGCCTACTGGTTATTTCAGTTGCAGTAGCTCCTGTGCAGCATTCAGCCTCCTTGCCCCTGTTGCTCAAGGAAAACAAGGTTTAGGTGTAGTCCAAAAATCCACTGAACAGATCCAACAGCCCCGTGACACCACAACAAGGTCCCAGACCTTGCAACGCAATCCCACACCCATTCCGTACCAGCTCTAGAGCTCATTTAAGTCTTTAGAGAGCTGATTCAGCTTGCTATCCTAGTAAAACAATTGTTCATTTTTAGGCTGAATTAGTCTATGAAGGGTTAAGAACCTGTGAAAGGGAGCTGGTGAGATAAAAGTATCATCCTCTTTTAGCAACAGCAAATCATTCACTGGAGACTTGACCACTCTTATGTTATACCCTTAGAAGACAGTAAAAATCTATACAGATTTTCAGCAAGTTATACTTTGTTGCTCAACTTTACTAAAAGCCTTTGGCATTCCTAGTACTATTTTCAGCTAAAACTGAACTGGGAGTCAAGTAGTATATATCACCACATTTTGAATTCAACTTTAATTGAAGCTGAAATAATACTAAGGCACAAAAGAGCATACCAACGTAATTCTCAAATTACAATCTTAACTTGCCTGACTAGTCCGAAGAGGCTGCCAACAGGGTCACATAATTTACCCTGCATTTTTCTTTAGATCATAAAAAGCCTAACTTTTAGAAGAGTCTAATAATATTGTGGTACCTTAAATTGTTATTAATCAGGCCCCATCTACTCCATACTTAATTCCCATAAGCTTAGCAGTTGGCCACATGTTATTACACGACTGCAAATACTGTATCCTTTTCCAAACACAAAGCTTTAACTTCTTAAAGACTAGCCACAGAGCATAAGTCAATATTTCTTTTTATTTAAGTCAGTTTAGCCATTGGTTACATACACCATGTTAAGCAGGCCAGAACCATGCACATGCTGAATCCACTCTCTCAGCTGGAAGACTGTCTTAAGCATTCTTCTCTACCCTTCTTGTCAGCACTGCATTTTCTAGACTTCTCCTGCTGTCACATGAAGCTTCACCATATGTAAATGTGGAGAAGCATGTAATAGCTGGCATTTTTACAGTGAAGCTGTATAGGGGGAAAAAAGGACAAAACCACAGGAAACCTTATTTCATTGTTTTGTGAACAGAACTAAAAAACTTGAAGGCACTACTTGACTCCTGTCGCTGAAGCCCCCCACTGTTTGGGGCTTTTTGTTACTTTTATTAAGTAGGATCAGGAGCCCACCTAATTTCTGCATGTCAGAATTATTTCTGCGCTACCTGAGGCCCCGCAGCAGTTAATGGCGGCAGGAAGCCACAGCGCTGCCTTCCCCACGCTCCACCACCGCCTCCTCCGTGAATTATTTCAGCTTATGTGAAAATTTGTTATTAGCGAGGTGTTTTGCATAACCCTCCTTACAAATATTCCCTTGTCATATGTCACTTAAGTACAACAAATTAAAACAACCTCATTTACTGCCACTGTTCTTAACAAATTATACACTTCACTTTTTTTATAAGCACTTGAAAATTAACTTGCATTCATGCACTTCCTAACAAGTAGATGACAAATGCAAATCAAACGAACACCCTCGAATTCTTCTGGTTCAAAATTTTTGCTTTCAGATCAGATGCTCACCATGACAGCACAGTATAGCAACATCTAAATATTGAAGTCAGTCTTAAATTTGACCTTGATACACACTTATGGAAGGCAAAAAAAGAACTAAGTCTAAGTCAAAGCCCTTCATTTCTTCAAAGCAAACTAACATGGTATTCAGAAGCCTCAGGAAATCTGTCCCCTCCATCACTTTACCTTGCACCTTGAAGTCTCAAGATTAGCCACTGGCCTTTTAGTAAAGGCTTTTGTTCTTTTTACTTCCAAAAACTGATGTCCTTGACCTAAAAATTAGGTTTTTGGCTATTATCCACACATATCTGAATATAATTAAAGAGTCAGTAGTCACTGTGCATTTGATAGATTTCATCCTTTCTGCTCTCATTGCATGCATCAGATCCATCTCTAGCTTTATACTGCAATACAAATTCCTATTTTGATTCACATGTTCACATCCCACCTTCCCCTTACCCTTAGTTTTTCCCCCGGTATACAAAGCCCTTTCCAGGCCTCCTCGTAAGTTGATCCTGTAAGCTATCTGCAATTGTCTAGAAGATGCTCTACACACTAAATATCATTTTCTTTTGCTATTAAGAGTGTCAGCTCACAGTCTTCCTCCCACTCGTAACCACACATTTCCACTTTTTTCAGCCAATTTTTTTTCCCAACCAGATCTGTCAAACACTGATGCCAAAACAGCATAAAGGGAAGAACAGAAGTAGAAGTGAGCAACTGTGGGAAGAAATTGCCTAAGCTGGCCTTAGCAACAGCCACAAAACTTTGCAATTATGCTCTGTTCATATACAAAGGCACTCTGCAATAAGCCAATCACTGCAGGACCTTTTAGAAGCACTCACAAATTTGTCCAAAAAAACCACAAACTGAGAAAGTCATACCACTGCTTCAACATATATCACTCACTACACAGGTGGCTCACGTGAAGTTCCCCAGAGGCATGCCAGGCTTGTCCAAAGGAACAAATTTGTGAAAGGACTATAACCTTCTCTATTTCTTTACATTAAATGCTCCTACCTGTGCCACTAGGCAGATAAACATAGCTTTACGCAACTATTTTTTTTTTTTTTTTTTTTTTACCAATTTTTTAAATGTACAGTGAACTCAAAGTCTCAGGCTTATTTCCATGAAAGAAAAATAGTCCTCAATATCCCCAAGTAAAGCATTTGGTTGAACAGCCACGTATGATTTTTTCCAAGTCCAATAACCAGTTCAACTGTTTGAACGTTTCATCACAATTTGCATATTATGTTGCTTCTGTATTTCTCTTAACAGTTCACTAGTAATCTACACTTTCACAAAAGGTGTTTATTCTCACTTCTAAAACCACATTCCACTGTAATCCTGCATTTCAGAATGCTGCTGAATTCACATGTTTAAAGAACAAACCATTCCCATAGGATGATATAACCCCTTCTAGTGTTGGGCACTGCAAAGAGCTGCTGACAATACTGGCCTGTCCAAGAATTGTACTGGCGTTTTTCACCCAACATATTTGACTTTATAACAGATATCTACACCACAGAGCTGCAAAATGAACGGGTAACAAAGCATTTCTTTTGCCTGCTGACATCACAGACAGGCCAGGCTAAAAACATTAGCACACTCTCAGTTCCAGAAAAGTTATGGCAACAAGCTGCCCGCTTTCAGTGATGAGATTTCTGCAGCTCTCCTGCAACCACCTGAAAAGTTTGCTAGAGTAAAGTCAACATTCACTGAAGCCACTATATTCCAGTGAACATCTACATTTCAATGGCCTGTTTGTCCTACCTTCAAGGCAAGTACTCTACAAAACAGCTGATTCATTCAAGTTAGGAAACCACTACTTAACCCAACTACATAGAGCTATCTGGAGCAACAAAATCAATTTTTACAGCTATACAGGAATTACTTACTGTCAAGCAGTTAGGGTAAAAAATTAAATCCTGCATTCTCTCTCCCACTCCAAGTTATTTTTCACATCTCACATTATTCATCAGCAACCAAGTTTCCAGTTGTCCTCCATTTTGAAGAGAACATTAAATTTAAGTATCAGTTTTCTCATACAGAATTCTTATGTATTCAAATTTCACGTGTTTTCCCTTAGTGTTTTGTGCTAAAGACAAAACAGCCTTAAATGAAACTGTTTTGTCAACTGACTCTAGTTCCAGGACTAGCAGCACCCAGAGAACTGGCTTTCAGATCATTCTTACATAACGTAAGAGTGCTTATGAAACAGCTTGGCCACAGTGTCCAATACACAAAATCCCCTTTTGATGCAAACAAATAGGCCACTACCACATATTCAACTTTATCAAGATGATTACCGGACTCAAATTTGATGCTCTGCTCAAAAGACCAGCCTGTAATTAGACAAAAGCAGGCTTTAACTATCATCACTTTTTACTTGAATCTGCATAGGATGGCATGACTTCAGTAGTTTGGCAATATAAAGTTTGAAGGACACTGCTTATAATCAATATTGTCATACTGCCATCCCTGCTGCCTGCTCAGAGCTTTACAGAAATTTAAATAGTATTGAACTCTGAACTCTTGACCTTAACTTTTTATACTTTAAGGTTTCAACAAGTGCCTGTGAAGCATACAGATAACGCAATTCGTCAGTTCAGACATGGTCCTCCTAGGAGACCCACTGAACACTTTTAAGAACGCAAACGTGACGACCAGGAGTCAACTTACTAGGCAAAAAAATCATGAAATATTGGGGAGGTTTTTTTGGTCTTTTTGGCATCTTGTAGTTTTTGCCATGCACTATCCCCAGTGAAACCTGTGTCTTAATCACTGCTCGTGGAATACGTTCCACTAAGTTCATTACAGTCCTTTTTTAGCCAGCATCTGGAAATACGAACTACCTTTTTCTACCGGATTAAGAAGTTAACCTAGGGAGATAAGAGACTGGTACTGAATGAATAAAGATGCGGTTCTTATTCATAATATTTACTGTCTTTCAAAATAAATTTTTTCCAGAATTTGCAAGGAAAAGTAAAAGAAAGAAAAAACACACAGTTCAAGTTTCACCACACTTAAAACTACAATACTTCTTCCAAACACTTTACTCAGCTTCAGTCTAGTTATCTTACACTGACAGCATGCAATATCAACACGGACTAACCATCTTCCTACTTAGACCCTAAAGGATCTCAATAACCTGCACTGAGGCCCATGCATTAACATTTGCATCCAAGCTAACCCGTTTTATGCCAGGTCCAATATTCACACAAACTATAATCACATTTACAATTATCATGCAAACAATCCGGAATAGAAGGCTTTTCAAGTCCATTCATTTCTCTAACACACTGCAAGACTGTCACCACATTTTAAAGTGACTTGTTGAGTAAGCTCGTTTGAGTAGCTCCAATTTATTATAGCAAGTAAAATAGCATCTGGAGCCATACACTGAATATAATTAAGTATACCTAAGTATGAATACACAAGTCAGAAAGAGCACTACATAGATTTATACAGCTATGTTCATACCTGTTTGTAGCAGTTTTTGCATTACCGCCTTCCTGATCCTGTTTAAAAGCTATAAACCCATTTGTGATTGAATCTATTCATCAGCATTTGACTTACATAATGTGTTATCTCAGGATAGCAGAGGAAGAATAGCATTTATCAAACACCTCATCACTTATCTAGTAAGCAATACCCCCATCTGCTGAGTAAAGTTATGAGAACTACACAAGAATAGTTGCAGAAGGTTAGATAATCCAGGAGAAATGTATCAAAACTGGATAGCAATACAAGTTCCTCTGATAGCATCGTCTACTAAGGCAGTCCTTAGTACCAGGCAGCTTTAAGATGCTTCCCTTCGGTATCACCCTCTTTCTCCAAGAAGAGACAGGTAGCTGGCTCTGCCTGAGTAAGCCATCTTATTTACAAAAGGTTACTCCACGCACACAAACTCCAAACTCAATTCTGAAACAACCCCAGTAGCTTGACTTGCTTTGGGTCCTTATAAACCTTGGCAAAATTGATTTTTCCTTCTCTTCTACAGTAAGTCTTAAAACAAACAAACAAACAAAAGCAAACACACAACAACAGCACACACGCTATTGGACTGGCCTAGTTAGCAAATCAAGGAATACATATTGGGGCTTTAACTGTAATAGCGTGTCATCCTCTAACATCAAGTAATCCCTAATGGGACATGCTTGTACTTTTTAGGTCACTGAGCTATTTTGCCTCTTGCCATTGGCAGCCCACATTCTAGTTGCAACTGGTCAAACACCAGTACTTACACACACCTTTTTTCAAATTCACTGATTTCGTTCAGCTGCCTAGAGTCTCATTTCAGTGTTCAGTGGCTTGGTCCCACAGCAAGTCTCCAGTTAGAAGACTACGTATTCATTAAAACATCCAAGTCACCTTGACTATTAAGTTCAGATGAGATTAAAGTATGTTTTTTCAAATACTCATCTGTCAGGAATTTTAATCTAACATGTCAAGATGTTTTGATTCCACCAGCAACACACGTTATCTGACAGAACTGCAATTACAGAAAAGAAAGACTCTGTCCACCTATCTCATTCACACAGAGAGCAGCCGCTACAACTCTTGAAAAGAAAACATCAGATGTTATTCAGGCCTCCTCAAACGGGTCTGTCCCAACTCAAGTGAAGATACAATCACCTCTTTAGACTCTTGTATCCCATAAAATCACATTAAGATTTCTCCTGTCAGCCCAGAAATATAAAAGCTTTCCAGTTTTACATCAGAGTTGGTAAGTTAGACCAATGAGTAAACACTTAATACATGATTCCTATTATCAGAATCACAGTCAACATAATCCCTTATTACCTCAATACCACTGGATGAATTATTCCCAATATTACTCTTGCTTTACCCACTGCAGTTGCTGCTGCACTGACTGGCACATACGTGCCAACACAATTTTAAAACGGTACATCATGTCTCTTGTTACCTGAAACTGTGTAATCTTAGGTAGTCTACTTTTACCGTAAGATAATGGCAATGCTCCACTGGGAGTTGGGGGGTAGTATGTTTGAGGAAAATATTTTCTAGAGGCTGTTTAAACACTTGAACTACTATGAGACTACATTAACCAACTTTTGAAAACAAGCCTCTTAGGTTTCCCTGAAACATTCCCATGACTAAAATGGACCAATACTTACATTAGGCACGTACAAGCAAAACAACATGAGCCACCATGCTTATGGTGGTATGCTGACCAGTTTTAAAAACCACGTAATACTCCATTTTAGAAGCTTTTGTAAGATAATTTGGAGAGGAATGGCAAGTGAGTAATTAGTACATGCAGTTCACATCAACTACCACATCAATTAGCATAATAAATCAAACCAGCAACCCTCTAACCCAATTCACTCTATTATGCAGCAGGAAGCAAGCTGTTGCAGTAAGCAAAATATTCCCTGAGAGGTACTGTCTTTTTCATACATGAAAAAGAATCACTGAAAAGGTCATGTGGATCTCTTGACTTCAGCTAGGATACTGGCTTCAAAATACATTAGCCAAGCAGCTAACGGCAGGTGTCCGCTGTAAATATTTGTGCATTTAACTTGGCTAGCACTGTTACCCGTCGGATTAACACACATCACTTACCTCCCCCCTCAAAGGTTATGCACTGTGCATTCAGTGAGTATCTTTTGCCTCAAGCAAGTTATGTCCTTTAGGTCAGCTCCACCCTGCTCAAATTTAATTTTTCAAGATGAGTCAACAGTAAGATCCTTCTATACGCAAGATAACGTATTGTTATACATCTGAATACTATTAACTGCCACAATCCCACAGCAATAAAGTATTTCTTAAGCTTAATTAACACAAGTTAAAATTAGAATCTTCTTTTGCATGAGAAGAGTAATAAAATGGGACTAAACAGATGAGTTGCCACAGGGTACAGGAATAGTTTTCCACAACTAGTTTCTAGTTCTGCCTGCTTTTGTTTATCCAACTCAAAGGGTGAACCTATAGGTTTCAGTTCACACAATAGCATTCCCATAGCAAAGTCCCACATACATTAAGACTGCAGCTGGAGATTTTCTTCATAGTCAGGGTAGCACTAGCACTGTTAAACATGACATCGCATGACCATTTCATGCAATACAGAGCAGCTACCTGTCATTTGTCACGATTCTGTGCAAAGGGGTCAGGAGCTTGCCCAAAGACGCTCAGAAGCCTTTCAACCTCACACAAGTGCTACAACAACAACAAACCCCAAAACTCAAAAATACATACACAAAACCCACACAGTGTTTTAAGATTTTAATGTGCACTGAAAAAGCTAACAAAATGTTGCTATAAATCCATTTTAAACTCTACCATATCATTGATTTCATGTTCGAAAAAGGAATTTCCTTCACTGTAATTCTTTACTAGTTTTAATAGTTGAAACATGTACCCTTAGCAATACAATCAGTAAAACCTTCTAGTCAGAAATAGAGACAGTACAATTAATAATAGAATGCTATAGATGGATTAGCAACTGCTTTATCAGAATTTTTGCCATCAAATGCTCATATCTATTGTTTTTCCAAGCTGTAATTCTACTTTTGGTTCTTTTTTTTTTTTCCATATATACCCGACATCTGCTAATTTCTTATTAAGACCAACCTGTCAGGTTCTTACAAGAGTATATCACCTTTGCCTGAGCATAAATACCTACCAGGTCTCCTTAATAAGATGATCATGAGTAGCATGAAGGCCGCAATAGTTTTCTGTGACCTAAGTATCAGCTATTATTTAATCTTTACCTATCATGAAGCATTTAGTCACTAAAGTCTAATTCACATCATTACATTAAGTTTACAACAGAAAAGACATTAAGATGCAAATCTAAGAGGAATGTCCAATGTCAGCTCAATGACTACTTCATACTTTTTCAGCATTACTAAAGGCTTTGTTTTCAAAAGACCTTTTTCCCATTTTTTTCCTCTGCACTACTGATTTCATATTCTTTCCAGTCTTACTGGTCTAAGAATGAAAAAACAGGAGCTTTGCTGTGTTATATTAACCGCCAAATTGGGTTAGCCTCATCTCCAGGGATAGGTGTTCATTACCTTTTTAGATCATTTTGTATCTTATTGAAAACATTAGGTCAACCATTAGAGCCATCTACCCTTCAAGTTAAGCACTGCAAAGAAGTGAATGTCTATCTTCTGTCCCAGGATAATCCCACGGCATTAAAAATAAGCTTTCCAGAAATCAAGCATTTTGAGAACAGGATCAAAATGCCTCTTTGTATCTAACTGACAAACTGAAAAACACAGTCTCAACATCCTCAATTATGCTGCTCAAAAGTAAAATTAATCATACTGGGTTACATACATACTCTAGGCTGTCAAAGCAGCTTCTAATGTCTAGCAACTGACCAACATCCCAACTGCTTCAGCACTCTCCCATGCTACACTTGACCTTTTCTTGCCTTCCCTGCCCATTTGCTATCTTAACGCTCTATTTCTCCATCATTTCTAGTTTTCTTAATTCTCGGTCCTTTCAAATACCTGCATACAAATCCTACCTCATCCTTCAAATAGGCTTCAAAAGATTTAAAAAAGACTTACACTTTTCCTTCTCAGATGCAAAGGAATAGGCTGAAGATGCTGAATGCTGTTTTTCTATTATGCTGCAACTCCCCTCATAGAGGGAGAGGAAAATAACAAAGCAACAAAGGTTTACGTTTCTTTAAGCTGAGGAGAAACACAAGTCCAATATCACGCATGCAATCCATACAACCCATAAATAACAATATAATTTTTGAATCCTGTGCAGTCATCCCAAAATTCCGAAAGGAATATAGGTAATTTTGTAGGCCAAGCCATGATGAGAAATGCTCTAGATTATTATTACTACAGTTGGCTTTTCTGTTTGTCTTCACTAAGCTACGGGGGGTTACAATAGCTGCCACAGGAAAGCTGATTAGATGATCATAGTCTTTGCAACACACTGAAATGATTAAAAAAGCTTCAAATCACTTAAGTAATTTTACTGAATGACTAATTCTGGCTACAACACTGTAGGAAGCAAGGGGGGGCAAAAGGGACCATTCCATCAATTTATACCTGCTAACCTAGCTGAAAGCAATAGATTTAAACTGCAAAGTCAGGAGCAGTCATTCCTATGCTTTGGGTAAACTTTTAGATCCTTTATTTGATGGAGTGAAGTAGCTCTAACATTTTCCCCTCTAACTATCTGGGGATGTACATTTTAGATATTCCATAGCAGTTAACATGGAAGTCCTGGAACCCTAGCCTGGAGACGTGGTTTCAATTTTGTGCTTTAACAATCCATATAGAGCCTTGGATATCTTAATGGCATTCCCCACTTGCCTAGCTAGGGTGAATTTTCCTGAGTTTGGCTGGTATTTTACAGGAAATTCACTGCTGGATGAAAAACTGGTTTTATCAAAACACTATCTAACCTTTTATGGCTGAGGCTACCCACCTGAGAGAAGCTATGTTCCACAGATACTTGGGTGGGGGGGCCCCACGGGGAGAGCAGAGAAAAAAGATGCTTTTTCTATGCACACAGAGACTTTTGAGACCAAAACCAGATCATTCTATCCAGACATGAAATTCCCATACACCATACTTCACCCTTCAGGCACACAGATACTACAGAAATGCAGGATAACTTCAGTTCATGACCTCTATCAACCCAGCCCAAAGGCAATGCAGTTTTGATTTGAGACATCTGCTAAGTATTCCAAGCCTTCAGGCTAGGACTCCACCTAAGAGCACATGGAGAGCAGCAGTCTCTGGTAGCATGGAATACAGTAGCACATTGATTATTTTATTCCTAAGCTACACTGCCATTTCAGTATCCTAAAATAACTAGATTAATTCTTACTAGATTGACAGGTGATTCTATATTCAAATAGAATTATTTTCACAGGACACTAACGGGAAATAAGAGCTGATATCCAGTGCCATGCTGCAGTTACTCTAAGTAGTATTATTGTGTGTACAAGCTATCTTTCAATAATGAAAAGCTTCATAAGAAATATCAAAACACGAAGCAAATACTATAACATTTATATAGATATGCTACTGAAGTGTAACATCTGGTTGCTACACTCATTTTCAATGTTGATATATATTCATATGCTAAACATCTTATTTAAGGTGCTAAGACCGCTTTTTCACGTTACTGACCAAGTGATACAAAAGCCTCACTTCTGGTTCATAATTAGTTAACTCAGATACACAAACATTTGGAAAGTTAAGTTGTGTGCATTTAAATGACTAATAGTCTGCTGCCTTAGCAGCCACCGAGTGTCATGCTTTTAACATATTTCCCCTAGAGAACTCAGTTGCTGTGATACCTAAAATGTAGGCTTTCTGGCTTTTATACTGAGCATGCTAAGTCACAGTAGTGGGGAAAAAAAAAACTTAAAAAAATAGTGTCTTGCACCACTGTATCTGTTTAACGGAGTAGCTAGAATAAAGTTACAGGATGCTACAAAATCCTGCAATTGTGACTTTCTTGCCATGTTCTCCTTCTGGATAGTTACCAAAAGAAGAGCTAGAAAACAAATATACTGTTATAAATTCACAGAAAATGTCCTAAGAGGAAGAACACCACTTGCAGCTTTAGTTTAACAGAAAATATAATCACTACCAACTTCAAGTAAAAATAGATTTTCCTCCAGGTTTCAAATTAAATTATGTTAAACATTGATTTGGTCTAGGCTACAAACAACCCTTCAATGTCTTCCAATCAATGCAACCTCCCTCTCAAAAATCTAAAAACAAAAAACACCCAATTTCAGTCTGAAGCTTCTCATAGGTAAGTATGAAGTACTGCAATATGGCTAAAGCAGTAGCTTAAATTATTGTAATCTTAAAAGTCACTTTGCTTGCCTGTATTTATTTTCTTAAGCATAGAAGGGGAAGTTAGCAAACAAAATAGCTGTCTAATCATTAGGATTATACTCATTAGCCTACCATGTAAGCAAATAAAGCTACTAAATAAGACACTAAAATTACACGTCTCACTATTGACCCTGTAGTTTTAGTATTTGCTTCCTTAAGTGGTTAACTGGAGGTTACTTAAGTAGCAAGAAAAAAAGTTGTTCACCGAGTTAGAAATGCACTATTATCTGAATACCCTTTCATTTGGAGCATTATGTAGGCTCCAAATATGATATTATTGGGAATACTAAAATAGAGTTACTGAGATTGAATTTGCATATACTGGTTAAGTGATGCATCTGCTTCCAACCACTTTTTAAAAGGGAGACATTAAATACTTCCAAACAACTTAAGAATTCAGTCAACTGCATTGCTACAGATAGCCTACTAACAAGAAAGTCTAAAAATGCCTCCATTTCCTCTTTGGAACTACAAATTTAAAAAAAAAAAATTCTAAAAAATCATGTTCTCTGCCAGCATGAACGTGCCAAAGAACCCACATTGCTACCTTCTTTCTAAGGGTACTCAGAGGATTCATGCAACACTTGCACTTCTGTTCCAATTCCTAAATATGATAAGGTTACAATTAACTGCAAACAACTTCGGATCAAAAGCTTGGTCCAGAAGACAGAGTTGAAAAGTCATTCCATACACACGGACAAAAATTGAAGAGTTCCTGATTTTAAGATGCTCTTAAAAGTCTAGCCTTATCACTCAAAAAGCTATTCATCTCTCTACCTATAAGCTGGAGAGTTTATGATGACAGTTCAACTGTACCTTCTCATTGCATTTAAAGTTTTCAGGACAGCAACAAGGCTCAATACTAATCACTTAAAATCTTTAAATTTATGAATATGAATGTTGCTAGTGAAGTGTGTTAAGTATAACTAACAAACTTAGCAATGAAATGCTTGATAACTAACAGAATAGCTAATCCTAAATAAGTTCTATATTTTTTGCTCCTTCAAAACTAAATGCTTAAACTTGGTCAGGCACCCTCCCTTGTATATCTGAAGATTTTTATACACAACTCTCCAAGAAAGAAGTTTAATACTAACCTGCACAAAGATTTTGACATATAACAAAACACCTTAGAGATTTTATTAGCAGATGCATTCTTCATGTATAAAATACTTGAAATAAAAAATTCCCATAAGCAATGAAAGCAAAATCTAATTAGATATAAAAACTGTGAAATTGTGCTATTATAAAGGTACTGAGAGAGAAAAAGAAAAATTCAAGTATTTCCTTTTAGGTTATTCCACCACCTCTCCCAAAGGTGGGCACCTACTTGTGCCCAGCTGGCACAAGTCAGCCTGGTCACTGAATGCACTAGCAATGTATTCTTTTTATTTCATAACTTAGTGTCTCAGTTCCACATGCAGATCTCTTTCCATATACAGGTGACATTCATAAAACTACATTTGAGCCGATGGAAGAAAATTCTCAGGAGCCTTCAAATCATGTGTGATCAGCATCCCACAGTTTGTGGCCAAGGTGTCTGGCACCGTCTTTGCTTGATTATCCCATGGTACAATGAGAAGTTAGAACCCAAAAAAAAGTTTAACCACAATCCTCCATCAATGGGGGTGCCACCAAGTACAAATAGACCTTAAAGAAGGTCAGGGACAAAAAAAATAATATTACAGAAGATAAACCTCTTATTCCCAAAGCAGTTAGGATTATCAAAACCACAATACCTTCTTGCTCAGAAGCAGGAGAATTTTATCCCCTGTAATTTAAATCGACTGCAAGCAATCATTTTAAATTTTTTCCACGCATATTGTAAAGTCATGTTTTGAAGGGCAGAAAGACTAACCTTAATATAAAAACTAAGGATTGCAAAAATTGATGTTTTAAATGCACTGTTAGCAGAAGGTCACAAGCTGAGATGCAAATAAGTTCTCAGTTTCAGCTGCTGAGATCTTTTGAGCTTACATTACCTAGTCTCTTCATTGACTTGCCAAAATTTTCAACTCTTGTCTTTTTGGCTTGCTTACTGGTAAGGGCAAAACCAATTCCCAGTTGTGATAAGACAGAGAATGGTGTATTCCTGAAGTTTGCAGAGAAGTTTCTTCATCTGCCTTGCAGTATTCCTAATCGACATCATGCTCCAAAAAACCAGTACTTTTTATTTTCATATGAGACTGTCGCACTACAGTATGTTTGTAAGTGCACCACTTAAAAATTTGCAATTAATGAAGTATATCCTATTTCTGCATCAAGAAAACATATGACCCAAGATTAAAACCATTTGCTTCATGTAGTAAAGCTAACAGACTAAGGCTATGCATACCTAAAGCACTGGATAATATACCCTATTAGAAAATAAACCCGGTGAAGTCGCTCAATTTGAGCGCCTCAGTCACCTTTAAGAAACTGCAGTTGCCAGTTTGGCCTTAGCAAAGTACACTGCAGAGGAACTGATGCTACAGTGTATTTTTTCTTTTCTGTAGAGCCCAAGATCAGCCAAACAGAATCAAAGCCTGAAACTGCTGCATTGCTGAGTGCCACCTCATCTTAGGAAGTACGACTTGTTTGCCAATTTAAATAGAAATAAAAATCATGATCTGTATACACAACAGCATGAACTCTTATTTCAGCATTATTGCATGCTGCTTTAACTAATCCCCCAAAGCAAATGGTGGGAGAAGTCCTGCACACTCCTTACAAAACCTACAGTGTCACAACACATTTGTTCTGACAACGTCAGTTGATCCACAGCATGTCTCTTTCTTTGCCTCAGGAGAAGAGAAAAAAAAAAGTTATCCTCAGAAGTTAATAGTTTAAGGTTTTGCTGTTGATTTGTCACTTTTATGCACTCACTCAGTAAGCACTGGATATTTAACCATGCAGCTTTTGCACAGAATAGCAATGAAAAAAATCAATATGTACTCATAATCCAGAAGACAGAGTCATTTTCACCTGGAATAAGACAGTCCAGTAATGTAAGACACCATTACAATTGAACGAAGCTTTCAGTTTACCATCCAAGTAAACTTAGGGACAAGTATTTGAATTTCCGTGGTTATTCAAATGCTGAAGCTTACCACCTTCCTCATGAAAAAGAAATGCTTTTCCATGTTGATACTAGACATTAATACTACGAAACATACTGCACTTAGCAGACTTGTCTGTACCAAAGTCTACAGACAGGAAGACAGAATCGCAGCAAGGAAATATTTCCTTTTAGCTAGATTAATACAGAACTCGGTACAGAAAGCTGTTCATGTATAGCCACTGCAGAAAAAGGCATTAAGATAACTGTTCCAAACATGTTACATGGGCTCATACATGTAATCAAGCAGTAATCATTGTCTAAGTGTAAGTCAATACTTATTATGCATGTGCATGCTCAGAATATATCCAAATGCACCTATGCATTAGATATGGAGAAAATACTTCACTGTTCAGATTCAGTGCATCTGAATGAATCTCATTAATCCTTCATGAACTTAATTCGGTGGGGGGGGGGGGGGGGGGGGGAAGCACACGCCCAGTGTGCTCTGTTGTCACAGCATAGATGGCCATGCTGTGAGATTGTTCCCTAAACACTGCCTCCAAAAAAAAGGTTAGTCCTGAACTGAATTTTACTTTAAGAGTAGAGACTCCATCACCAAAATTTCCACATCTTAAATTAATTACTTTGTAGACCTAAAAAGAAAAAACAAAGCTATATTTTTGTTTGGTTACAAGCTGCAATGCCACAGGCTGCCTCCCAGACATTTTTAAACCTTTTCAGATCCCAAACCCATCTTAATCAGAATATCTTTGTATGTTCGGAGATTGTTTTATCACCTCAAGTCATTCAGCTTGATCCACTGCACAACGATAACACAAGTTTAAATACGGTGAGCAATATCAAGGTTCCACAATTCAATTGCCTTACGTAACACTTGTTTTTTCAGCTTTGTTCATTTTTGCTTAAGTAGCTGAACTATACCATCATTCTTTTGATGTATTTAAATAATATAATATACTCCCAACCCCAACTCCCGAAGAGCTTGACTTAATTATCTGTTTGTATACTGGAGATACAAGTCTGTTTCAGCAAAACAGGTAAGTAGGAGTAACTGGCATTCAGTTTTCAGAATGACCATATTCCTTTTCAAGTCTTACACTACAGTCAGCTTTTGCTACTTCCCATGAACTATTTGCATGCCTGCAGGAAGGCTCACATTATGAGAAGGAGGCACTTTACAGCAGTGATCCACCTTCCTCTTACCATAGAGCTGCCAAATTCAAGAAAAGTCACGTTTTCAACTAAGTGTCGATCATTCCCAGAAAGTCCAAAAAAGGCTCATCTTTGATGTGCTTGTCATTTTTCCACCATAACAAATAGGAGAAAATAGGTAGGTAAAACAGAAAAACAAACAAACAAGAACACACAGTTGTAGTCTTATATTCAACAGCAGGAATCAATGCCTTTATAATTCACTTTTCAGTATGTTCATTTTTCATGGTGAACTCCTCTGCCTCATAGCTCAGTAGCAACATAGATTTAAAAGTATTACTGTTAACAACTCCAAAACTGAGTATACCGTCTCCTATAACATGTAGTTCCCCTATACTGTTGCCCCTCTACCATGCTTGGTATCAGCATTAAAGGAGTAGCAAAGTTAGAGGACTTCAAGAAAAGAACGGTCATGACAGCTAATAAGACCAACACGGAATCTCGTATCAGTTAATGACAGCCTCTTCTAGCGCATGTGCACTCCAATGGTGTTTCCAGCTCCACCCTACGTTTTTTCATTTTCAAGAAATAGTACTTTTTAAAATGACTCAAGAAAAAAGTAAAGCAAGGTTTATATCTTCTCTCATTTTCCCCCACCCTCTCCCACAATGCATCTGGATCTTTGCACTGCCTTGAGCAAGTCTTTTCCAAGCATACAGACCTTGTCTTTTCTCTAAGACTAATATTATTTCTCAAGTTCTGAGACTGAAGGAAATTCTTAAGAGTCATAATTCCACCTAAAACTCACATTCACAAGACATTATTTTTACATCTTTGTTTTCTCCAAAAGAAAAATTAGAACAGAAATCACAAGATGCTCTGGGTCACAGTCATTCATAACCGAATACTGTTTAGTAGTGCATCCATGAGATTTAAGGCGACAAACCTTTCTTAGGGAAAAAAAAAAAATCTTTCCTATACATTAAAGAAAAGCATAGGCCAGAAACCAGGAGGAAGGAAGGAGGGAAAGTCTTGTAACTACCTGCAGGTCACACAGAAGTCAGTATCTCAGGCCTGTTTTACTAGTAGAGGATTCAGGACATGTTGCTACGTTTTCACTGCCTCTTTCCAGTTGGAGAAACATGCTCAATACCTGCAGCAGTGCTAGCTGAAGCAAAATCTGTTTTGATGGGCTGACCACCATAAAAAAAAAAAAGCAAACTATTTCACACACATCACTACCTGTATTACGTGCCTGTTAATAATAAGTAAATTAGCAACAGTGTTTTTACAGACTAAGAGCTTAAGATGACATTGACACTGTTAGATTGATTTTAAATTCCTTTATGAAGAACTAGAAATTTTCATGTTGCTTCCCTTTTTTTCTTGGTTTTGCACCATACTTAAAAGTTTTACAACAATATAATTCTAGTCTAAGTTTGGGATGATAAAAAAGATACATTCAGCCATTTCTTACCCTTATATATTTGCATGTTTGTCCTAACATCACTGTATCTTCAAAATCCAAGATGTTTTCAGCAATTTCAAGACTACAGAACTCAACTCATGTTTTTTCTCCCCATTCCTGCGCGTACTACACACTTGAAGTATGAGTTGCTGAATACTGACCAAGTATCACTATACCTGTTGGTGAAACTAAGCTCATGAAAGACAGAACATGCACAGATAAGTTGTTTGTTTTTACAATAGTTAACATTGTAAATGACATTTAAATTTGCCTGGCTATTTTATGTGATTTAATGAAAATTGAATGGAAGTGTATGTTTTTAAATTGTTGACTTTAAGACTTTAACACACAGCAAAATGCAAGTAACCAATTTTTAAATTTTTATCCAGTGTTATTAGTTCATTAGCTTTCTCCCCCCCCGAACTGCTGCACCTGATAACACATCTAATTACAAATAATAGAAGGAAAGAAGTCTTCCTGCAAAGATATCAAGGTGTCACTTTAGGAACTAATTTAGGAACTATTGGCAGTTGCTCTCTTCAGATTATATCCAACTTGTGCTAGAATATACAGAATTGTTACTGCTGAAAGACCAGTTTATTTTCATATTATTTCAGTAACCATTGGTCCAGCAATTGTGTTAAGATGTTTACTACTATAGTAGAATTGAAAGCCTGTATAGAACCAGAGTTTACATCCACAATAAAGTCCAAACAGTGTTGGGAAGCCTTTTATTAAAAAAGTTTTAAGCTAATGACGCTCTTTACTGAAAAAGAAATTCTGAGAATAAGTTAATAGTGTCTTTACTTCATTGGCATAAGCTCAAATCACTTCAGATTCCACATGCATTCTCTTCCAGATCAGCATCCTGCTCAAAAGGGGCGTGACAATATTATTCTAACAACTCAAGGAGCAGGTATTGGTTGGACCTAAGGTTAAATTAACAAGACTCTATTCTTCTCCTTAAAATTTAGTTCTCTTTCTGCTTCAAGAAACTGTTTGAGCAAAAAGTTGCTTAACATTTTCTCATGTTAGCTGCATGCCACCTACACCCCAATTTCTCACCATGAAGGAAAAGGCTGAATACATTGAACTCAAAAGGCTTTGAGATATTTAGGGAGTATTGTTAGACTGCTAAATTCCTTGTAGCTCAGATAAAAAGACTTATAGGATTTCAACAGCAGCAAAACACTATTATAAGTTATGCTATATGAAGTTACTACATAGGTTCAAAAGCTGCTACCAGTGGGAAATAGTTAGATAAAGAAGCCTTGCAAAGAATACAACTTGTAGTTGTAATCCAGAGGAACTGGATTATTTTCCCTGCTAAAATATGCCATTTTTTGAATATTCAGAGTTATCTGAAGAGCCTTGAGAACAGCGAAGACTTAAAATAAATTGTTTTTCAGGCAAATCTTTGTCATGAATCAGATCTGCTGGCTTCATGACTCAGTGTCCAATGCAAGTTAGACAGCACATTTTCTACAAATATTTTACTCACCGTCTGAACTCTGCTTTTGAAGCACATTTGCCATCCACTATTTCAGTTTTAAAGCCTTTGTGATTGATAGGCGAACAGAACTACAGGTAGGCAACAAAGCATTAATAGATGAAAAGATTAACATAAGTCACATGCCATAAAAATAACTACATACATTGCTCCATATCCTCCTCTCCCTTCAACACAAACTCCGCTGAATCAGTATGCCCTCGGCATCTTATTCAAGAAATATCATATTTATACCATGTAAATATGCATTAACTACTAATACAAAAAAAATACATACATATATATGTTCTGCTGAAGGACATTTTCCATCCTGCAGAAGTCCAAACATCAGCAGTACATGAGAAGGGAAGAGCAGTGCCCATGCTGACTCCTTCCCACAACACAGATCAATAAGTTTCCATCTCTTCAGTGGAGAGGAAAGGAGAGGAAAGCACTCCCAGGAGGGGCTCAGAAGCTGACAACCACCCACTATAATTTGAAGGAAGCAGCAAGTACCACAGAGAATACACACAAAACTCTACAGCATACTTAGTCCCCAGCAAAGCCTCTGTATCAAACTATGCCCCTTAACACGTGACAGGTGCTGCCCGCCTCAACGACTTGCTACACAGGAAACCCGAGAGGGCTCCCCCTTCCCCAAATGTAAACGCTATTAAACACCATATCTGTCGATTTAGGCTGTATTTCTGAAGAGTAAGCTGAGTAATGCAGTCCTTCAAGTTACAATATCTCAGCAGCAGCTATTCCAGCTGGACTTCAAGACATATAATTTAAGAACAAGATAAGCCAACAGAACAAGGTGGTTTTAAACAGCCCTCTATTTCAGATGCTGTACATCACACTATGCTAGCTTGAACCCTCCCCAAAATAGCAGCAGACTACTTTAAATGCAAAGGCTTACAACACAAAGCTTTATAAGCTATTAGACCAAATAATTCAAAAAAAAAAATTCATCTTAATACATACGTTCTTGGCCAAAAGTGTTTGCTCCTTTTAACTCCAAAGACAGTGAAGAAAAATATCTACAGAGTTCCCAATAGCAACAATCTTTCCTTACTATGCACTTCCTAAGAGTCTATCCATAACACTCCTTCAGGGACAGACCCATATAAGTAAACCTGGAAGCCTGCTATCTCCACACTGACACTTCACACCTGTGCCTTTACACCACTGCATAGACTATGCTCTGTAAGCCAGCTGTACATCTTGTTTACCTACTTAATACCTCTAAACCGGAACCCATACTTTAAAGGGCTGCAAGAGAAAAGGAACAGAGCAGCAAGGAAAAATATCGCTTTTTGCGAACCCTTCTAAAGGCAAGCAAGCAAGCATCATCCTTTTACCTCAACCCAGTCCTAGCTTTGCCTGTAAAGCTAGCAAGTAGCAAAAACAACTTCTCTCTGCAGCGCTGAGAGCCCCTTTCCAGCAACGCTCCCGACAAATACCTCTTGCTTGGTTATGAAGGAAATGTGCACTGAGGACCACCTTGGGCATTCAGGGCAAAGGAACAGATGGGGACTGGGCCAATGGCCCCAAACAACCGTGCCAGGTGGGAAGAAGCAGGAAAGGGGTTGGGGGGGGGGGGGTGAGAAAGAGAGAGGAAGGAGATGGAGGAAGAGAAGGCAGCCAGGAGGGCACAACAGCTGCTTCCAATGCGCCAGCGAGTGCCCTGCAGGCCAGGCAAGAGCGGGGAAAGCAAGGAGCAGCCCTCGCTCTCTGCCCCCTCTCTCGACAAGCCTCCCGGTCGCGGTGCCGGCCGAGACGCGGCCACCGGCTCACCTTCGATAGCGATGACATGTTCGCGGATCTGATTCTGCAGCACGGGCTCCTCCACGCGCTCCAGCAGCTCGTAGATGGAGTAGATGTTGGGGTGCACGGACTCGAAGCGCTGGATCTCGGCTCGGATGGCTGCCGAGTTGGCCAGCTGCTGCTGGTAGTTCATGGTGCGGCCGCTCCCCTCCTCCTCCTCCTCCGCCGCCGCCGCCACCCGCTCCTGCCCGGCGCCTTCCCCCCTCTCCCACCCGCAACGAGCAGGCCAGCGGGGGGGCGGCGGAGGCGGCGGCAGCGGCGGCGGGGAGGCAGGGCGCGCAGAAGGCGAGCCTCACGCACACGGGACCCGCCGACCCGGGGGGCCGGCAGCGCCCTTCACCTCACAGCCCGCCAAGGGGCACCGCGGCCGCCTGCCCCCCTCCCCCGCCCGCTGTCACTTCATCGCGGCGGCGGGGCAGGGGTAACTACTCAGCAGCCCGCCGGCCCCATGGAGGCGGGAGCGGGGCAGCGCCGGCGACCTCCTAACCGTCCGCCGCCGCCTCAACTCCGGAGCAACGGCCGGCTCCCGCCGCCGCCAATGGCCTCCACAGCGTCGCACCCCCGGCCCAGCCTCGTTCTCGTGCTCGGCGCCCCCGCGCGCGACGGGGGAAGGCCGCTCCGCCGTTGGGGGCAGAGATAACGGCAGCACCAACGGCCGCGCACGCGCCTCCCCCTCCCGCTCTCTCAAGCGCGCGCGCGCGCTCGCTCGCTCCGGGACGACACCCCCACCCCCACCCCCACACACACACACACCCCGCGCGCTCGCTGCTCTACCCCTTTACGTCCTTCTCGCCCGCCCGCTTCACGCTCACGCAGGCCCCGCCCCGCTGACGTCACCGCGCAGCCCTCTGGCCGCCGCGCAGCACCTTGGGAGTTGTAGTCCGCGCCGGTCGGGCGGGCGGCCTCGCCGTCGCGCGCGCCGCAGCAGCGCCGGGGCCTGCCGAGAGCGGCTCCCTGCCGGCGGCGGGGCACCGGGGGGGGGGTGTCGCCCCTCGCCCGGGTGACCCCGCGTGGGGTGACCCTGAAGCGGGGCCGGCGTCTGCCGGCGGCGTGGGCCCAGCCCTCACGCCCTTCGTAGCTGCCAGTGTTTGCCCCTGGCTGGGAGCTGAGGGGCGACCCGTAACGCAGGTCCACATCCCCCGGGGCCCGCCCAGGCCGCACGTGCCTCTTTGTAGCCTGCCGGCCCGTGGCCTGGTGCCACCGCTGGCCCACGTGGTGCCCACGGCCCTTGCCTGGCCAAACTGCGGCCCGGCGGCCTGGTGCAACCGTCAGCATCCCGGAAAGCGCCAGAATTAGAAGTTTGCTGGTTGAAGTGCACTAGCTGACTTACTAATGACCGCATTCATTGCAGTGATTGTTTCAGGGCTAACAAGGCGCTCATCTGTGCAAGTCTCCCAAGTAATTATTAGCTGCAATCCCGGCTGTGGAGTAAAGCACGTAAAATACTGTGCTGCCCTGAAAGCTGGTGGTGACCCTCACGAGAGGAAAAGCAATGTTAAAAGCAGCAGTGTTCTCAGTCAAAAAGCCCTGAATGTAATTCCATCTTAGATGAACAAATTACAGCCTAATGAAAAGTTACTGTCATTAGCATAAACAGGTATTATTACCAATACCATCTGCAAACCAGCTCTGTGCACAGAGTTAGGAATTCACCCCAGTGAATCCATTTTTCCATTCAGTATTTTACGGGTTTAAACTTCCAAGCTGCAAACTGTGCAGCATACTGTAATATGAAAAAGAGTTGAGCCTAAGGACACCCTGCTAAAGGACAGTCTCAGAAAATTGTACATATGTATTCTGCTGACAAGTGCCCCAACAGTGGATGGGATAATTTCTGTAATTATTTATTTTTCCCAAAATATTTATACAAAATATTACCATTTGAATGTAAAGCTCTGGCCTGGCACAGATGAGAAGCTGTTAAGCTCTCACAAAGTTGTTTCCTTAATGTTACTTGTGACAACGCTTTTAAAGTATTTACCTTTTTGAATAATCTTTGTCTTGATTGTTTGGTATTTGGCCATGTTAGGTCTTAAGGACAGAGGAGGTAAAGGCTTATGAAAACTGAACACATTTATCAAATTCATTGATCTACATTAAAAAATGCAAACTGCTTTGTTTTTTTTTTCCTTAAAGACGTCTTGGAAATTAATAGTGGTGCATATCATGTGATCTCTGGGGTAGAAATGGTAGTTATGCTGATGTAACTGTACTCTTAACCTAAACAGCTTAAGAGGAAAAGGCTGGTTAGTATGTATAACCCAAACAAAGCCTAGTGAGCTTGCCTGGAAGAGCAAGAATATGCAGTATCATAAAAACCAATACTTAACGGTACTGTGACCATTAGTGCTTAGTGACATAGTAGACATCTGTTCGCTGCCTTGTCTATTCACATTCTTTTGCGGATCTTCCTAGAGAAACCCTTGGTGACTAGGTAGAGCTGAATGAAGGTGACAGGGAGATCCTCCAAGTAATGGCTGCAGTGCTGTTTCTATCAGTTGCCTCTAAGTGAATTCTATCACATAACATGTGCTATTATGCCTGAGATAAGCAGTTGCCACCAATTTGTGCCGTGCACAGAGCAACTAGTACCTTATTTGCAAATAGTCCCAGTAACTCTTGGCCATTGGTCTTCTTCATGTATGGGCTTACACCAAAAAACAAATTATATAACCAGCTACAGAGGTGAAGGAAAGAGCTGTGATATGAGGTAGAGTCTTTGAGTACTCGGGCTTGTGCTACTCTGAGAACAGACACCTAATTAACAGCAAATAGCCTTCATGTTCATATTAATATGAAATGAGCTCTCTTTATGTCAGCAACCAGTAAAAGTGAGCTGACTATTTTAGTTACCAAAGGGAACTTATTTTTCCCGAGACAATTGCTTATTGCACATTTTCCTGGTCTGATTCTCTCATAGGGAACCCTTTAAATCAAGCTAAGGAATGAAAGATTTCTCAGTGCTGGCTGCTGACTGCTGCAAGGGCTGTTTTTTCACTCGTTTGGACAGTTGAGGAGGAGAGGCTAAATATGGTTGTACATGTCTAGGTCTTCTTCCCTCTTTCTTCTCAACAGGAATTGTTATAATTTTTATCAGTGTTCTTATTTTCTAATCCTAGGAAGAAATTCTTGAGTGGATAACAAGACTTGCAGGAAGAAGATAATCCCTGCTTTGACTTGTGAGTACTCTTGAGGTTATTTAATGAAGATAATAACTTGTGAAACATAAGAAGATTTTTGCCTTCAGTTGCCTTAAATTGTTTGCATAAGTTAATGGGATGTGGAAAGCTAGTAAATGAAAGCTATAATACTCTGATTTTTCTTCCCTCTGTTCTGATTTCTACTGTTCTGGCGCAGAAGAATTACATCACAGAACTTGATCTTTTCACAAAATGCCTAAGTCAACAGCAGAACAAAGAGTTAAGCAATAGCCTCTGTTACATGTGGGGTTTCCACTGCTGCCTTATGCCTTATATTATTGCAGCTCTAAAAGTGGATTCATGGTAGGCTAAGATACGGAAAACATTGCCCAGTCAGAGTAGTCTCACCTGTAAGTGGATGCAACTGCTACACACAAATAACTGGAGCATTATATAAATATAAATAACCCCATGTTAATGCAAAGCCTTTCTCTAATGCTGTGACTCATAGACTTTCTGTGAAGCTTTTGCTATCCTGATTTTTTTGCTACATAATAGCTTCCATGTAAGCTTTGTAAAATTAAAGCAAAATATAAGCTACTATTGCAGCTTACTCAGCTCCTGTAAGCAAGCCATAACAATAAGTAACATTCTCTTCTGCTTGCGGCTGAGATTAGCCTGAGATGCTGCTTGTGATGCACAGAGCAATGCTGATCTCCTAGCTATTAGACTCTGTTACAGGGAGTCTGCACTTCAGAAGTGCCCCATCATCCTTTAATGTGAATTGGCAAAGGGAATGACTTTGGCAGCACTGCTGTGAGCCATTAAAGAATCTAGATTTGTTTTTATTTGGTCTGGGACATGGCTAGCTTGGGCGCTTTACAGCTTTTCTGGGCCTGTTTTATCAAAGGCTGGATGACCACTAAAGTTGGTGCTCATCTCTGAATCTCTGGAGGTCACAAAACCTGGACTATTTTTACGAGTGTAGAAGGGCTGATGTGCTTTGAAGTGAAGCGCACAGAGTAAGCACAACCCCAGTATAGGTTAGCTTTCTGTTGCTGGAAGCAGGGCAGCACTCGATTTTCCTTTCGGCAGCGAGCTTCCTGCTGCACCGCGCTCCCAGAGTGGATTCTGTGGTTGGTTGTGTACTAAGGTGCCATCTGTGCCAGCCTCCTACTCCTCCTCCCTATCTGACAAATCCATTCATTGCCGTGACTACAAAAAGCTAAATTGGATGATTTAATTATGATTTCAATATTGCTGTTCCTTGAAGGTATTCAGTAACTGGGAAGCAGCACTGAATCAACATCTCAAACAGCTCTAGCTCCCAGCAGATGACTATGCCCAACCAGTTCCTGCTTTTCCTGGGAAATAATCTACCCGCTATGACCTAAATATACAAAAAGTGTAGGAAAGAAATCTGAGGCTATGCAATTGGTGAACTTGAACTTTTGACATCTGGACAATTAAATTGTGTTTTTGGAACTGAGCCTCAACACATGGTGCTGAAAACTAGCAGCAGAGTTAGACCTTAATGGAAATGATTGTAGAAGACTTCCACAGAGGAGTTACAGATGAGGTTACAGATGAGGTTCACAATCCAAGCAGCTGATGTACAGATCTTGGAAATGGAGAACTCCCATGGAATTTCATTTAAACACTTACTGTTGCTTCCCTCTAATGCTTTGTTGCAACATGGTGAAACATGCTTTCCTGACTGCTGAAATGGGAATTAGGCAGGACTAGCTTTTAGTTACTAAATCAGTAGCTGAAATGTTATTTGAAATGATACTTCAAAAAAAAAAAAAAGAGTTGAAGCATCCTATCCTAATCAGTGACAGCATTTAATATAAGTACACTTAAATATCACAGATAGATAACTAGGCACAGAGGTTCACTTGCAGACCTAGTAGAAAAGAGATTAACTGAGAAAACTGAGAACCTAAGGATTCTGTGCTCCCGGATCATCCAAGGGAGGAAGAAGTAGCTGAGCACCATAAACAATATTTCACTTAACCTGGTCTGTCTCGCTGCTTGTTCATGATCTTGTACCCTAGCTGTTCACGTGACCACTGTTGGTATGAGCAGTGTTGTGTTTAATGTGCGGGGTGTGTCTGGAAAAATACAGGAAATAATGTTAGAGATGCATCTTCGTGCCTACAACCACTGACATCACCATGCAGACTGAAAACAAATCCATATGGAAACAACTATGGAAACATCAAGTTTTCCTGAATTACTTTTGTCATGTTCTGCACTGAAATGTCAGAATATAAACTTAAATAGGTTAAGCTCCCTGTGGTGATGAATTGGGATGAAATTCTCTTATATTACTGGGGAAGGATTTGGGTCAGTCAGTTACTATCACAGAGTGATTAGATTGCTCAAGAGGCTTTGAAACAAATGTAACTAATAAATTAACCTCATTCATGGAGTGTGAAATCTGTTCTCCCAGAAATGCGAGCTAGCTCAAACGGTATTAATTATGGGGTAGCAACAATAAGCAGTTGTTGAAGTTTTAGTTCATTCTTCAGTGTTCTTGTGATACCTGAGAAAATTATATTCTGTGCCAAATCTGCTTGAAAAAATGTGAGATGGCAAAAGCAACCAGAAATTCTGAAGGTGAGAGCACGAATCAAATTCCCTGCAATTTCAAACAACTCTACTTTAAGGGACTTCTGCTCAGAAATAAACCATATACTAGCATTCTGCTGCAGAGCAAAGAGTTAGCAGTAGCAGTATGCGTTCACCATGTGGGGAAAGGTGTCCTGGAGTCAACGCTTGATTCTAGACCCAGAAATTTAGATTTTCGCTAATCTGCAGTTTTCTGAAATGTTAAAAGGAGCCATCACTTCAACTGCTCAAGTTTTGGCTTCTTGTTAATTAAAGTCTCACTGTAAAACTATTTACAGTATTTACAGATCTACAGAACTATCATCTTCATTAAACCAAAGACATCGATCAAATCTGGAGTTGTACTAGAGCTGTAATTAGGCTGATAATTGTCTATTCTCTCGTCTTAAAACAGGGACTTAAAATGTTTGCCGAGAAAATAAATGTCATCTTCAGATAAAGAAAGAAAGAAGGCCTTAAGTCCTAAGTTCTGCCTGGGCTACCCAAAGCTTAAACAGCTTCGTTTTAGCACAGACTTAAAGTACATGCAGTAAAGACTTGTTCAATTGCAGTTTATGTGCCCAGTGGTGTTGGTACCCCTGAGTCAGGGCCCCGTTAACATCCTGAATTTTATACCAGGGTTGATCCAGTGACAGCCTCCTATCCCTACTCCTGGATACTCAGCACTTTATTGAGCTCTTATTGTAGCTAAATATGATTACATTGAAAGTGTCTCTGGGCTTATTGCTGTTGTCACTTTCCTGACAGAGAATCAATATTTGATTCATCACATAATTCCATGTTAAGCTCAGATCTGGGTTCAGCTGTGGTACGTTGACAGGGCTTTAAACGTTAGGGAAAAAAAGCACTGTTGTTACCTTTGAACTTTCAGACATGTGGTATTGATTTCATACAAAAAATCTACAGGAGAGGTCACTCTGTACTATAGTTCAAACTAATACATTAGAACAATTACCTCAGTTTAGAGTTACATTACCTGCATAATGCTGTAACATCCCATGACAAGGAATGAAGAAACAGGGTAAGAAGTGGATATAGAAAGTCAAAACAACTAGGTCAGGCAAACTGTGGCCAGGACCCTATGCTTCAAGGAGCCGTAGGTAACTATCAAGGAAAATCATGTTCCCAGGACTGTCCCAATGAGATGTACCTGTTGCTGAGGCACTAAGCTTGCTTTGTCATTGCACGTTTAAAGAGCAGTAGGGATCTTCCTGTTGTGAGAGGGGCAGTGGCCTACCCTTGCCCTTCCCTGTCCCCCTTCTGAAAGGAAGGTAGCAAAGGAGTTTTCACAGGTATTGTGCTGCCAGAAACGTTCCCTGCAGTCTGAAGGCAAGACAGAGATCAGAACTATGAAATCTCTTGCTGTTGAAGACCCTCTGAGACTTATTTTAAGAGCATGACATTATGCAAGTGGCTTACCTAGCATCCCCTAACATGGCACCAAGGTAGCAGATTGCATAGCACTTTGAAATATACAGCTGCAGAACACAGCTATGCATCACAACACTTGTCTGGTAAGAAACCAAAACCTTTCCTTTGGTATCACAGGGAGGGGAGTGAGCCACTATTAATCAGTGAAGGGATGCAAAGTAGCATGAAAGCAAAGCTGAGAACTGCAGTCGGGGTGGTCATGGTCCTTCCCTACATTTCAGACGAGAACTCTTGTTCTTCTTGCCCTAGACACGTGTGTGCTGTGGCAGGGAACGTGCTGCTTGTGAATACTAATATCAGAAAAGCAGGCTGCAGTAGACTGTAGCTTGGGAAGGGAATAGCAGGCACTTGGCTGTAGCTGTGCAACAGGCTTCATGGCCAAGAAGAGTGCTGTCAGGCAATGCCAAATTCCACAGGAAGACATGGCAGGTGAGCAGCGTTGCTCACTTCAGAACTTGTGCTCTCAGGATGGCTACAGACTTGCAGCGGTAACATCCGGAGTTCAGCCCTGCTGCTTGTTGCAAGCAGGTCTGGCCCTGTACCAAGGACAGTATTTCTAAGTATGGAGTTTATTCCTCCTGGATATGTATTTGACAAGAGCGTAACTTGAAATTGCTTTTCTTTGGAACTTTGTCCTTCAAAATCAGTAATATTTACTTGGTACCATAACTCCAGCCCTTTGGCTTTCCCAGGTGAGAAGTTTCTCCGTGGAATGACTTGCATGCCGTAGCAGCAAAGAATCCGCCCCTCGCCCCCAACAGGCAGTGTCCCTCACTGGTGCACTGTGCCAGAATGGGGGTCTCCAAAATGCCATCAGCTGTCATCTAGAACGTGGTCATCATGAACACTGATGGGATTTGCTGTGTGTCTGCCTTCTTTGATAACACCGACAACAACTCACCTTTTTGCAGTGAAGGGCTGTCATAGTATAGACAGGGCTCCTCTGGCCTGCTTCACTGCACAGTGGTCTGCAGAAAGAGCCAGGGAAGAATTCCCTGGAGAGGGTCACTGCTACTGTGTGTCACCTTATATGCCCCCTTCAGTAGCTGTAGCTTTTTCATAAATATGTAATGAAATCCCACAGGTTATTTATGTAGGACCAAGGAAGGGCTCTTGGCATATTTCCACCTTCACATTTTACTTATGGTTTGCCCAGGTTTGTCTGACCTAGTTCTGTGCATAAGCTGGGCTTAACAGTAGAGTCCTGGAAATGTTCCCAGCTGTTAAAGCCAAGCTATTCCTTCTGCAGTGATTATTGTAGTTCAAAAGCCCTTCACCAGCTATGTATCATAACATTAACATAAAAAACATGTTCTCTGTGATTCTAAGCTTCTTATGGTGGCAGGACTTATATTCAATGTCACATGGCACTATGGGACCTGCTCATCCGTTGCTTGCCACTAGGTACATACTGAACTGGAAAATGTCTTTCCTGTGTACCCATTACAGCACTGTTATCACAGGATAAAATGAAGTGCTGGATTGTTTTTGTAAAGCTGGGTGTGATTTTTCATTCCACTGCAACTTCCCATCATTTGCAAAAAAGAATTTGGGAACAAGTATAATAACTTGCAACTTGATACCCAATAGTAATTCGAACATCATGAGGCTCTTGGAGAGCGCTGAGCAATTATTACAGCCAGGGAGGATTATTAGCACTAAACATCTAGCCAAGAAGTAACCCTTATTTGAACTAGGGGTACCTAAATCATACTTATTATATCTGAAGCATGTAGATAACATAGTAAATAAATCTCCTGTTTTCTATGTACCGTTAGCTTCATCCAGAAATGCTTTGGAGTTGCCCAAATCTCATCAGCTTCCATGAGCCACTTAGCATGAATTTGCTGGGACAGGAAGTTAAAACTTCCCAAAGGGACATCAGGTCCTAAACTTTCAAAGAGAAAGTATCATTCTTAACTCCCAAGGAACTGATCATCCCTAGTGTTTCGTTTAAAATGCAGATTTCCATGATAACGCTTGCTGTTAGGAATATATAACCAGCAACTCAAAAATTTGGACTTGATCCCACTTAATAGTTGAACGCTGTCTCAGTATACCAGTTAGTACATGTATCCGTAGCAGAGCTAGATAAAGCATACATTGCAGTAGGAGACTACTGTAAAACCTATTGATTCTCCTGCTTTATAAATAGCCAGAGGTTTGCTACTAGAATTCCACTGTAACAAACACTCATGCGCTTAAATTAGTAACTGACATGTGAATTGTAGAGGAACCTCATTCTGGTATTGCAGTTCCTGAGATGGTTCCTCTGAGACTTCCTGGAATAGAAATGTGCCAGCTGTGCTTGCTCCCAGTTCGCCAGCGACCGTGGAGCGAACACCACACGAGCTGCTAAAGAGCTCAGACTGGGAGCTGCTGAGTACCTGCCCTGCTGAGGAAGGATTTACTGAAATGTTGCAGTTCTGGGAGGGTGGTTTGCTCCTGTGCAAGGTGCACAACCTGAGGTATATGCCTGATATCACTGAAGACCAACTCAATCAACATAGTCCTCCAGCAGAAGCCCAAAATCCTGGGTAAGGAATGCTTTTTCACGTGATTTGCTGGTCTCATGAACAGCTGTGCCTGCTCCTTCCCTCTTAGGGTGGAAGTGACTACTTTAGAAGTGATAATGAATCCTCCCTGGCATGGGTTATAACCTTTTCTTCAAAACAAACGACATATTTTCTTTTATGTCCTCATTTAGCCCCTCTGTGGCAGAACTGTCTACTTGCTGATCTTTAGCCCACATACAACCGCTGAAGCAAGCTGTAGGATGAGGTTTTAAAGGCTAACATTACAAATGATTAACTATGATACAGCTTTTTTGCTGAGAGGGTCTGAGTCCTGGCCCCGCTGCTTTCCATTGCAGAGTACCCAGGGGCACCAGAAATGGACTTTTCAGCAGAGATGCCCTGTGTAAAATGGAGTTGTCTTACTGTCTGGTAGTAGGAAGGCAAATAATACGGACAGTGTTGCGGGTGTGCTTAGGAGGGGAAGAAGATCTTGTGCCCAGGTCCTGTATGCATGTTAAAGGGAGACAAACTCACTGGAAGGAAAACCTTGAAGGGAAATGAAAGAGTTTGAAAAATAAGTAGGGTCAGGGCCTTAAGGAGCTCTTACTGTTCAGAAAAACTAGCATCAGCTCTACACTGAAACAGCTGAAGAAGGAAGCTTCCAAAAGCTGGACACTGCTCATATACACAGTTTCAGTAACTGTTTACAATAATCAGATGACAGCTCATGTCTGGACTAAAGTGAATGCAATAAAATCAGAATGTCTAACGTGAATGTCTGCTGGAGAACATTTCCTCTACATTGTAGAGGCTGCTTAGATCCTTTCCATTGCCCTTGAGTTATTTGCAAAGTTTGCCTCAGCTTTCCTGACACCTGGAGAGGAAAGGCCTCGTCCCCTTGGCCGCCATCTAAAGGTGGAGAGTGTGTTCAAAAGAGAGGTCAAGTGTGTTTTCAGTAGCTTCAGAAGAGGACTTGGGTATTTTATGCACAAGAATTGAGTTAAAGCCAAAAGACTGAAGTGTGATATCCCTCAAAGAAAGCTAAGTTGTTACTTTTAGAGCAGATTACATAGATCCTGTGGCTCTATCCTGTCCTTGAAGTGTTCTTAAGGCAGCAAACTACCACATGCCAGCAGTGTGGAACAAGTTGGTTTCAGACAGCATGGAAAGCTGAAAGACCTCAAAGCTTAGCCTGCGTCTTATCTTGTCCACAGGATTAACTTGTGTCACTACTTTGAAATGCAAGACCCTAGATAAAATGCAAACTTAGATCTCCTTGAACTCAGCTGGCTTGAGGTAGCTACAGACATGATGGACCTACATTTTGCAGGGAGGGGGGCTAGGATGCAGACATGTCTCTACCCTTTGTTCGAAGTTCAATATAGAGTGCAACAAGCTGCTGTTGACCCATGTCTTAAGCGCCAAAAACAGTGGAGTCTTGGCATTAGTTTCTGGAATAGTGGGCTGGATGAAATGAGATGAAAGCATGTCTTGGGTTGTTATTCGTTCCTTTTTCAGTTGTCTCAGTTGTTTCAGTGTGACTAAGTCATTAACCTTCGGCCCTCCATTGAGTTTGATGACCTGTGTGGGAAGTGTTTAAAGCTACCACTACATACTCCTTAGGGCTTGAGAAAGGGCTGCAAAGTCTTGGCTCAGAAGGGCTTATAGTCAAATCAGCTATCATAAAATTAGGTCATAAGAAAGCAAGTGAAAAATTTCTACTGTGGTCTCCAATAGCAGCACTTTAGGCATACTGTCTCGAGAACCATAAACACTTACTTGTGACTGTATCTATTCACTATTTGATTTGAAAAAAAAGTGTAGTAGTCTTTTAAACATTCACTGACCCATTTTTAGGGGTCTTGTAGTGTTAAACTATACATGCATAAGGGACCTGGGATAAAGTACTCTCAAAGCTGAGATAGCTATTATAACAGCGGCTCTGATTCTAAGACTGGAAAATGGGACAAAAAACTCAGTGCACAGACAGCTGACAAACACATGTGCGCATCTGCTGGAGCTATGCATGTGAAAATAGACCTGGAAATGCTATTGTCTTGCAGAACATGAAATCTGGGTGGCCAATGGTTATCTAACACGGAATACTTGGCAGAAGTCTCTAAAACTAACTTCAACGCTATGTTTCATTCTTTAAGGGTCATCAGTTTAATTGGGAGTTAATACTTTTGTTAAAAGTATCGTGCTCAAGAGGACAAAAATGTTACTGCTTCCTAGCAATAGCATAACTCTTACTGGTGCAACTCATGGTCTGTGGGAATAATCGAGGGTAACATCTCTATCAAGTGCTTCAGAATGCTGCTTATGAATGCGAACCTAAATTGTATATATCCAGAACTCAATGGCTCTCACAACTGAATAGTCTTCTGACTTCAGGCAAGAGTATATTCCAAGGGTACCAGTCCAGCTCTTAAATTTCATTTTCTAATGCCAGTCTGAATACTTTATGTGGATAGAAGCCATTAATTTCATGACCTGACACCCCATGTTTGGGAGACGGGTCAAATTTCTATCATTAGATTCAGTAGAAGTTTATCTAGCTGGGGTAGGTGCACAGTGAGGATCTATGGTCTCTTGGGTTATACAGCTTAGGGGCACACTGTTCTGCAGAAACTCATACTGGCTTTTGAGTTACTGATCTAGAAGTAATTTTAGTCACTGCTCCTGAGGAACGAAGGATCGCTAGGGGGTCTGGTAATGGATAGGAAGTGGATAAGAAAACTGTGACGAGTGCAGCTTCAGTAGAGATTATAATTGCGTGCTAGTCTGCACTGACTAAATTGGCTGTTTCTGGTAGAGTAAGAGCCTTACTCTTTCCCCTAGAAGCGGGGCTGAGATGAATCTACTTTTACAGTACTCATGGGAGCTTACTCTTTCTTGGGGGCCTAATCTCAAGGAGAAGGCATGATGCGGTAACTCAGGGCTAAATCTTGTTGTGACAACAATACCAAGAGGAAATGCGCCTCTAATTGAAAACAGGGAAATAGCCAGCAAGGACAAAGTAAACTGAAGCAACGTCATAAGCAAAATAGCACTGCAGCACTGCAAAGAAGTACAAGGAAGTGAGGAGTCACTCCCCAGAAGAGATTTCCCTCTGTAGCAGTCAGTGCATTTACTATGGCAAGAATGAGCAGTCTTCAAGTGATTTGGAGCTTCCTATGATAATAACCAAAACAATGATATCATGGAGCTGTTGGTTGCTCTCAACAGTCCGCTTAGAAACCTTTGCAAGGGATTTTGATGGTGTTGCAGCAGAGGCAATAGCCGCTGCCTCTGATGTTGAAAACAAAACCAGAGTCAACCTGGAAGTTCAGTATTTAGCGGGAGATGAGGCAGTTAAATACAAGAACTGATCCTATTTGTCTAATGGCTGTCCTTGTAACGGGACTGAGAAAAGGTACTCAGTAACGCTCTCTTCCTGCAGAAAGAGATTCCAGAGGCTGTGCATGACCACCTTCAGGCTAAGGCTCTGTACCTGCTTTAGTGAGACATTTTAAACTTGATGCCAAATTCCAGTTGAGTGTTTAGATATTAATTTGTGGGTAAAGTTGCTCTTCAGAGCAAAACAGACATGAAAACTTTCTAACTGATGGGTCAGTTCTGGGCCTGTAAGGGCAAAACTGAGAAGAACATGGCACAACACAAACTTACAGCATTCCAAAGGTTGTGGACCTTCGCCTGCAATGCACACTGTACGGATCACCTGGCACACAAATGCGCAGGGAAAGCAGCCTGACCTGTTGTGGCCACTTGCACAGGGCCCTGGGCTAGCATTTGGAAGGTGAGTTGACTTTTGTTGCTAGACCGCTGGGTGATGGTAAGCAGGTT
Organism: Struthio camelus; assembly: GCF_040807025.1. NCBI lineage: Eukaryota > Metazoa > Chordata > Aves > Struthioniformes > Struthionidae > Struthio > Struthio camelus. The sequence goes on along the minus strand of NC_090947.1, from coordinate 3,488,475 downwards.
GCAGGGTTTTTCTGTGCAAAAAGGCAGTACTGAAGCCACTTGTAAAGTATTTTAAAAATGTAATGAGAGCCAAGTCCCAGATGCCTACCAGGCAGAAGTGCTGAACTGTTTAGATTGCAGGGATAGTCAGGTTAGATTGGATTAATCGTATCTGAGCTGTATTGAAAAGTGTGACATGAATGTGGGCAATGTCAGGAATGAAACGAACTTCGGGTCTTTTGCAAGTGGAGGTTACCAACAGGCTCACTACACTACATACTTCCACTTTAGTTTTCTGAGACAGATTGTCTGGAAATGGTTAATCAAATGCATGCTTGGAGATGGACAAAGGGCTCAAAATTCAAATTGTATGGCACACGGATGTTATAAATCAGGATAACCTGAAAGAAGAAAAGGAACTGTAAACCTGCCAAAACTGGTCTCAGCTGCTCTCAACTGCTTCAAAGTGCCTGTGTCACAGCAGTAGAAACGGGGCATTGTTGCAAACAAAATCAGCTCAGCAATCACCAAATTCAACTTGGTAACAAGAACAATATAAAAGAAGAAGCCAGAGAGATGCAAGGTAGGGATCACTTCACTGTGCACATGATTGAACAGGACTTTTTTGACCCTACAAGGTTACTTCCCCAAGAAAAGCATCTGGCATCTGAGATTAACAGATCATGTGGTTTTTTTGTGACTAATGCTAGTGTTAAAGTAATGATCAACTTTTAGTCCTGTTTTTATCCACCCTGCAATGAGCTTTAATAAAATTATGAGTTTGCCAGAGATCTGAGACTTTATTAATCGTCTGGAAAATTGCAATAATTTGGTGTTACACATATAATGGAAGAGCAGCTTGTGTGTCTTTTCAGCCTCCTTCCATCACTTTAACTTGCTATTTGAAGGAATAAGACACTGAAGTTCATAGTGCCAGTTAACATGATCAGTCTTGGTACAAGCTTTATTGAGATGTCTGGTCAGCAGGTTGCCCTTCTGAAATGTCCTGATGGTAATACTCACTTCAGCATTTGTTTGATTGGAATAAACAGTAAAAAAGTGTTAAAAGTTGACTGGACGAGTCATGGACAAGATAATAATGAACTCTTGGCGAGAGAAATTTTATCTACCTGAATTAGACTTTGGACTTTTAACTCTCTCAATTGAAAAAAGGAAACAACCCAGTACTTTATATAAGCTCATGCTCTGGGACAGTTTCTTTTGTCTCATTTAAACTGCTTGCAGGTATTTAAGATACAATTTCCTTGCAAAGATCAAAAAGGAATTAAAATAACTGGAGAAGCTATTTAGGAGTCCCTCACAGTGGATGGTTTGCCTAAGCAAAAGCATCTAAATGCTTTTTTATGAGTAGAATTTCTTGCAAAAAGTCTGATGTGAAGACATGATTTTAAGCCTGAAACAATGGATTTGGAATATACTGAAACCTCACCAGTGAAGGCTTTCCTCTAAATGTGACCTAAACTTAGTCAAGAAAGGTTCTTACTGGTTTTAATTTCAGGCATTACATTATATCTTTTTCCCGTGTGCAGCTGTACTCCTACAGCCCAATTGTGTATCTCCTGCAAAGTCACTGGAGAAAACCCAGTATTCTGCAAGAAATCAATAGCTGCAATTGGTTCATGTCGGCATTAGTGAATTGGCTAGTGAAATATGAACCTAAGCTCTTTTCAATCAATCTATTTTCTATTCATCTTAGTAATGCCCAGGGTAGAGCTGTCAGGACCCTGAGCACACATATAGGCTTTAATTGCCCTGACCAGCCTCACCTGGGGCCAGTGGCCCAGAAGGCTGTGCCTGGGCTTGGTCATGGATGCTGCTGATTTGGGTCCTGTTCTATAAAGTGGTTTCCTGGCTTGACCTCAGACTTATCCTGTCACTGTGGACCTGCCTGGTTGTTACTGGGCTCTGTCTGACCCTGCTTATCCTCTCTGGAATAGGGCTGACCTGTAGGTTGACTTCCCAACTTGACCTTGGACCTGCCTCATTACTGCATACATGTCTGGTAATCTGGACTCCTGATCTAGGTTGAACCATCTCCAGGCCTGCTCTGCTTGCCTTGCTTAGGTACTGTAGGGTAGGTCCTGATGGGTGAGGCCCCTGCCCTGCTGGCTGTGGTATCGTACTTAGCTCCCTGTCCCTTCGGGAGGAGCTGGCCCTTGCTGCTCCCTGGTAAGAGCCTGGCAGGACAGCTCAAGCAAAAAGCTATTCCATTATAGAGATTATTCTGTCTTTCAGATCTTTCTTGATGTGCTTTCCTGTTAAAGCTTTCATGGCATCTCTAAACCAAGAAGCTAGTGGGGCTAATTTGAAGTGTTTTCAGAGAAGAGCTTAGTGATGTCAGTGAACTTTATCCTCTTACTTTTTGTCTTGTTCCACCTTGCTTATTCAAGGCTAGGAAAGTGAGAGCTGAGGCTGAGCAGCTGAAGCACTGGAGCTTCAGCCGTGCTGCCTGTATAGTAAAAGAGCAGAAGCAGTTCAGTGCATTCACCTTCTGGTTTTGCCCGCTCTTAATTTTCATGTGTAATGAGCTCTGTTCAGATGATTTAGCACTGTGAAATGAGTTTATAGTTAATTCTATGGAAGCGTGAGCTCAGTGGCAATCAAACACAAAAAGGGAATTGAACAGAACATTATGCTACTTTGCATAAGTCTGTAGTATGTGTGCATTTGAATATTGCATGTGGTATCTAAAGGCAGGAATAGAAAGAACTGAGAAGCATGAGTGAAGCTATAGATCTGCATTTATATGGACTATGTAGATTAGGGCTTCTGGTAGAGAAAGCTGAATTCTCAGCCAGTCCCAGAAAGATGGGACATCAACTGAGGCAACAAATAGCATCTTGAAAACGAGAGGAAGCTGGCTCACACAAAGATAACTATGCTACTCAGTTCCTTGTTGCCAAAAGCTCTGGCTGCTGAAGTATACATGAGTTCAAGAGGACACTGGTGATGTTAATGGAAGAGATTAAGTTACTAAGTATACAAAACCATATCTGGGCTCAAGGACTCATTATGTGATTCCTTTTATGTTCTTCCCTAGGCATCTGGTTTTGGCCATATGGAAACAGGATATTAGGCTGGACTAACCTTTCCTGTGATCTGGTAAGGTGGTCAGTGATGCAGTGAAATACTTACTGCTGAGCATTTCTGAATGACTATTTCTTGGTGCTAGTTTGGACCACTGACTACTTTGGGCTGGCCCAGAGAATGGACAAGTCATGCCATTTTAATACTTGGCACCATTCAGCTTGCTATCACTAGTTAGGAGGACATTCACTTTCTGAAAACAATCTGTTTTGGTGGGGAGGCAAGGAGGAGCATGTCACTCTAACCATATGCAAAGGAGAAGTATGAACTATACACAAAATACACACTTAGTCACTGAACTCTCTGATAAGTTATTTCTGGCTGGTTAGCCACAAAATGACATTTGACTGACCTTGTCAGCTGGAGAGGTAAATGGATAAAATAAATGAGTTTTCAGTCTCTGAAGTGAACATGTTTAATATGCTGGGTAGGAGGACAGTATGACTCATCCTTTCCATTTGCTAGATGGCCTGGTGTATATAGAGAAAAATCTGTCCTGCTGAATGCTTCAGGAGGTGTAGTGGGTTGAGGTGCCAAGAAGCATTACAAGTGCCTTTCCAAATTGATATCCAGTTTCTGTAAAACTCAGGGCTCTCTGAATCTAATTTAGTGTGAGTATTGCACTACAGCAGTGGATGTTGTCTACCTGGACTTCAGCAAGGCTTTTGACACTGTCTCCCATCACATCCTCCTAGGTAAGCTCAGGAAGTGTGGGCTAGATGAGTGGACGGTGAGGTGGACTGAGAACTGGCTGGATGGCCGAGCTCTGAGGGTTGTGGTCAGTGGCGCAGGGTCTAATTGGAGGCCTATAGCTAACGGTGTCCCCCAGGGGTCAGTCCTGGGTCCAGTCTTGTTCAACATATTCATCAATGACCTGGAGGAAGGCACAGAGTGCACCCTCAGCAAGTTTGCTGATGATACTAAACTGGGGGGAGCGGCTGACGCACCAGAAGGCTGTGCTGCCATTCAGAGGGACCTGGACAGGCTGGAGAGCTGGGCGGAGAGGAACCTCCTGAAGTTCAACAAAGGCAAGTGCAAGGTCCTGCACCTAGGCAGGAATAATCCCAGGCACCACTACAGGCTGGGGGCTGACCTGTTGGAAAGTAGCTCTGCCGAGAAGGACCTGGGAGTGCTGGTGGACAACAAGTTAAACACGAGCCAGCAGTGTGCCCTTGTGGCCAAGAAGGCCAATGGGATCCTGGGGTGCATTAGGCAGAGTGTTGCCAGCAGGTGGAGGGAGGTGATCCTGCCCCTCTCCTCAGCCCTGAGGAGGCCTCACCTCGAGTACTGTGTCCAGTTCTGGGCTCCCCAGTACAAGAGAGAGACTGGAGAGACTGGCGCTACTGGAGAGAGTCCAGCGGAGGGCTACCAAGAGGATTAGAGGGCTGGAGCACCTCTCCTCTGAAGAAAGGCTGCAAGAGCTGGGCCTGTTCAGCCTGGAGAAGAGAAGACTGAGAGGCGATTTCATCAACGTGTACAAGTATCTGAAGGGGGAGTGTCAAGAGGATGAGGCCAGTCTCTTCTCCGTGGTGCCCAGCGACAGGACAAGAGGCAACGGGCAGAAACTGAACCACAGGAAGTTCCACCTAAACCTGAGAAAAAACTTCTTCACTGTGAGGGTGACAGAGCCCTGGAAGAGGTTGCCCAGGGAGGTAGTGGAGTCTCCTTCACTGGAGATATTCAAAACCCGTCTGGATGTGATCCTGGGCAATATGCTCTAGAGGACCCTGCTTGAGCAGGAGTTGGACTAGATGATCTTGAGTTGGACTAGATGATCTCCAGAGGTCCCTTCCAACCTAAACGTTTCTGTGATTCTGTGATTGTTGTTAGGTCCTAAGGTCCTATCACCGCATCAGTAGCCAACTGCATGCCTTAACATGCCATGAGCTCCCACAACTTGAGAGGGTGCTTAACGGGCTTCTGCTAAGTTTATGGAGTAGTTGTCTCGAGGGTGCTATAACCTGTTCCTATCCAAATACCACTGCCCTGAATGTGGAAAGTGGCACATGGCTTTGACGCTTAAGCAACCACTGCATTTAATTTAATGAGACTACCTGTTACCGCACTTGAAGGCAGCAAATCAGCCCAGGTTTAATGCTGCCCAGGTAACAGAAAACTTTGCTAAGAAAGAGTAAGCAGCTTCTATTGCCTCACTAAGGGGATGCCTTGATTTAATAAACTGCTTTCAAAAAGTCCCTGAGGAAGCAGTGAGCTGTACATGAAGTTCTCTACAGGAGTGTAATTGGGTGATATCCTTTAGAGCAACATTTACTTTTTCTCAAGTCCCTTTAAGAACTGGGCCTCTAGTTCTTAATTGTCTTGTTCTTCCTGCCTGGGACAGCTAAATAGGTATGGTCTGAGCTGGGCGAATGAATGCAGCAAAGCAGCGTTCTTAAACGCAATCAGCCACCCACCGCTTTAATAAAGCGTGATACAGTAGTAGCACAGGTTTGCAAGAGATTGGCATGAAAGTAAGAGAATGCTGCAAAATGTTGGCAGAAGTTTGCCTAGCAATTAATCAAGTTAACTTTACCTTGTGAGATGATATAGGTGCTCCATGCTCCAGCTGAAGCTTCAAGTGATTTCTAAATGAGAATGATGTCAAGTGAGCAGAAACCTAATCAGTAATTGATGGATCTGGTTGCATGTTCCTGTCACCACACTATCTCGGAGAGGCAGACCAGACTGAGCCACTGAGTCCTTCAGTGAAGCTTCTAAGTAGCTTTAACTGTCTTACAGTGATGTTAAAGGACTCATTAGACTAGCAGTTATGAAAGTTGAACCTCCAAAGTGGAAAAGAAGTGCAAAAATAAAGTTAAATTTATCCACTACCCTGGCTATTATCAGCTGGCATAGGAAGGCGAAATGGGAAAAGGAGGCCCAGGATTACTATATGTAAATGACTGAGGGAGTTTTGTTCCAGCTGCCTAGACAGGTTAGTTTTTTCAAGAAACTGATTGCAAGATGTTTAACATTTCATCCTTTATTATGGGTGCAGTCTGCCCAGTTTGTCTTACACTTATTGGTCCAGTACCCAACACACCTCGTGGTTCTTCAAAGTGATGTCACTTGATAAAGTCAAAAATACATCCCTGTCCAAGATTATAGTGGGTTTGGTATGTTTTTAAGATGATGAAACGGATATCACAGCAACTGAAGTTGTGAAAGTAGTATAGGAGCAATGAAGCCCTTGAACATGTCGGTCTGAATGACTGAGAGCTGGAAGTGCAGATACTCCTCGTATTTAAATAAATGTTCTTGGACTTAAAACTCTTAGATGTGAAATAGAAGAGAGTTCAGAAAAACTGTTATACTCGTGATTAAAGAATACAGCATCCTGCGTTTGGAGTGACAGTATAGAGACACAGGGGTGTATACTCATAGCTGTGCAACTTGCAGTCTTGCCCTTCTCCATCCCAGTTCTGCTTTGGTATCAGTCTTCTCCAATCTGGTGTGTGAAGAAGTGTTTTAGGTGTGAGAGCAAACATCAGACTTCATCAGTATGTTTCTTTGCCTTGTGTCTTTTGCTATGATGCCCTGTTGTAGCTAGCTTCCTGGCTAAGGTACCAGTGCTGGTTTAGGTATTAGTTTCTGCCTCTGCTAGACTCCACCAAGCCCTGGCTGGAGTCTTTAGTATGAGCAGTTCCAAAAATGACTACTGGGAAAACCTTTCCAGAAAGGCTTTTCAGATAAGAATCCAGTGCAGTATACTGGACTGAGCAACGGCGTTTGCACACTGTATTATGGAGTACCACGCACCAGACAATGACACTGCGTTGCAAATGTCTCAGACCTAACAGGCTAGTGGCTTGGAGCGCTAGCTCACATCAGACCTGTGGAAATTCATATGGTGTATGAGTAACAATTGCTATCAAACAATCTTAGAAAGCAGTTTACAAAGGAGAAGAGAGCTTATCCTCTCACTTTCTTTGTTCATAAAGACCACCCTAGCAGAGATGGTGCAGATGAGAGCAATTCTTCAGCAATTCTTATGAAGCAATTTGCCATACTGAGAGAGCGCAACAAAGCCACAATGTAATCTGTAGTGTGGAGCACCACCTTCAACTTGGCAGATACCAACCTGAGTGTGATTTAGACTTCTTGCATCTTAAACCTTAGAGTTTTGATTGGCACCAGAAGGTGCAGTCTCCCTCTTCTGTAGGCAGTCTGTGTAGGGAAGCAGTAAAATGCGAAATTCTGCATAATTAGTATAGGGTGAATAATAACAGAGCTCGGGGTCAGTTTGCCTTGGTATGAGCTGAAGTATGAAGTATGGCTTGTAAAAGCATAAAATTGGAAGATGAAACTGGATATTGTGGTGGAAAAAATTAGGTGATTGTTTTCTTTATGGCATGCTAGAGGCCTATTTTCACTTTCAGGTGAAATTACTCCGTTACCCTTACACAAAAAGAAATCCAGTTCTTCAGTGCAGCAGAAGTATGTTTTGAATACCACTTTATTGGCACACTGCAGTACAAGCATAAGAACTTCAGTAGCATGACCTGACTGAAATGACGTGCTGAGCTGAAAAGCTTGTCATGAAATCCATTCTCCGGCCAATACTCATCAGCTCTCCAGCCTAGGCAACTGTTTCCGTTGGCGTTTTCTATCAGTTCCTTGCATAAGCTCAGCATTGTCTTTTATATGGAGATGCCAGTTAACTTCACTAGTGAATGATCACGTCTCTGCTGTTGGTATGTTCAGCCATACCTTCCTTCAGCCTCAGACCCTCTCACTTGCTTTCCTTCTCTTCAAACAGGCTGTGTGCCTCATTTGCTTTCTAACTTGAGTTTTGCTTGTTAATGTGTTCCTTGAACTGTCACTAACAGGTATATGTTGGGAAGGCTGACTCGTAGTGATGCTGTGCCTTTTCAGCAGGAGGGATTTTCTTCCTCAGTGGCCCCCCAGAAGGTCCAACTAACAGTTTTACTTGGAATATTCACTAGCGTGAACAAGAGCCAGGAATTTACCCATAATAAGTGAAGTAATGTTTATTCTAGGGAGTGCGTAAACAGCTTTATCTTCCTTAAAGATAGTAGCAAGAGGTAAGCAGGGAGACTGACCTACTGTGCAGGAATGCCATGGTAGTAGTGGACGTAGCTTAAAACTGGCTGGCAAGCCTGTTTTGCAACCATATGAGGTTTTTTCTTTCATTTTAAAGAGGGATTAGTAAAACTACTAAAGGTGTATTATAGCACTCAAAACTTTCTGAGGAATACCTCTGTTGAAAGAGCACATCTGTTGTCCACATTGGGGCATGCTGTCTAGCTCAAATTGGCTTTTTCTTCTGGATTTTGGCAACATACTCTTCTTACAAGCTTGTGACTAATGATGCTTGCAACGCACAAACCAGCTTCAGTCTAACTGTGTGCTGAAATAGCAATTCCTGGCAATCAGTTACTTGGTCAGAACTTCACTCAGACTGTCATGAAAGGATGCTTTTGAAATGAAATGGAGTGATAGTTTTGGTGGAATTAGGAATCGGAGCACAATATTTTCTCTTCGTGCAATTTTTCCCTGAAATCCTGAGTGTTGTCTTTTTAATTGTCTCAGAGTCGGTGACTCCTCTCCAAATGCAACCATCACAGCTCACAACCCTGCTTGTGAAATCTCTTCCCTGCTCTTCAAATACTTCTAATTCACTTCCCACACCCATATGGTTGTCATGAGGATTTAACCTCTATTCTCAGTGGGGCTTTCATTTCCACAGGCAATCGAGAAGCTTGCCTATACTATCCAGGCAACTGCAACCACCGCAGACTCATTACCTCATCAGAAGAGATGCAAGCTGCTTTCTGAGAAATAAAATGCCTAAAAATGCAAAAAATGTTTCAGGAGAAAACTTTCTTGCTGGAATTGAAATGATCTTCTGGCAAAAACATTAAGACTCTTGTCTTCAACCAAATAGTAAACAACCATAATAACAACCAAATAGTGTTGGTACTGATAGTTCAAATGTGAGAAGTCCTCTGGAGATACTAGTATTCAGTTTCTTATGGCTGCATCTCATTTTCAAAAGGCAGTATCATAATACTACTCAGAGGACAGTGGTAATACCTAAGCGTTAGCCCTTGTATCCAGAGCTTGAGGCAGAGATAATTCACTTAATATTTTTATCTTATCAGGCACGTTTGTTGTGACCCTCAGACTTGGGAGAACCCTTCTTACAAATTTGCAATACCCCACCTTGACTGATGAGTTTATAGCCAGTGTAGGGAAGGAGAATGCCGTTGTACCAAGGTGCAATTAGTTTTATAAATCAACCTATCCCATCTTTTCTTTTTCACGCTGTCTCCCCTTAATACTCAGCTTCATATGCTGCACTTCCAGTCAGGCTAAGACAAGCTATTGGTGCAAGTGCTGCATGTGCATGCAAGAAATATTCTTCACGTCTGTGGGTAGCTGTGGTGGCAGCACAAGATTTTCGAGAATATATTGCATAGTAGGGATGTTGTAACGTTGGTGTCTTCTCTGAGCTCTGTAAATAGTGAACTTATCTGGTACAGACTAAGCAATTCTCCTACAAAGCTAGTGTTGGTAAGGGAGAGACAACACTAATTTAGTTTGTATCTAATGACCATTTTTTCTACTTGAAGCCAATGAGCATTACAAAATCCTGGGCACGGTATTTTGCAGCTACTGCTAGCGATAGCTCCATTCAGCCCTGAGTTGTACAACTCTGGGGTTTAGGTTCAGGCAGAGGTAGGCTGGGTATAACATGCTAGTGTTGGTGTAATGTGTTAGTAGGTAGTGTGACATGGTTGTAGTTGCTGTATTTGTTCTGGATGATTAACACTGGCTGAACGCTGCTGGGAGGAGCGAGAGAGCAGTATGTGTGTGGAGACTGCCTTACTTTAGCTATCAACTGGGGTATTTACTCATCAGTTATTTACTGATAACAGAAGTTGTTCACTCATCATGCTCTGGCCTTGAGTTTGAGGAGAAGAGACTAGGCATAACGTCAGAAGTTAACAGCAAGAACAGTAGTTTAAACGTGTATATATACACCGGCTTCCTGCAATTTTAAATTTATTATAGTTGGAGATGATCAAGAGGTAGTGCTACATAGAGCTGTATGCAAGACAACGACCATGCAGAAGTTAGTTAATGAATAGGCCTAATTCTTTTTCCGTTTTCCTTTCCACAGCCATTTTGGAGCATCAGACTAAGCTAACGTTTGAGTGTGCCTCACAATCTTTTTCTTGTATTATAAATTACTTTCCCTCCTGGGAGTCATGTGTGCATATGTGTTTGTGTGCTTTTTGAGTGATGCGTAACTCTTGCAGGGTTCCTGCTGCTGCAGTCCTGGGGACCTAGTTCAAGTGGGCTCCTGTTGACTTTGTGCAGTGCCCAGGTACCTGCTGGAGAGCTGCTTGTTGGTACTTATGCTGTATAGCAGGATCTGCCACTTCCAGAGCAGAATGGTAAGTAAAATGCGTACTAGAAAGGTAAAATAGGAATGACTCTCATCTGCACCCTGTTTATTAAAAAGGTATATTTATTAAAGATCTGATGGAAGACTCAAGCATCTTTCTTAGGAAATATAGCAATGCAGCTTTCATAGGTCATTTTTCACATTGTTATTATCTCACACCAAGAAGTTCTTTGGCAATTATAACTTGAATTCAATGTTAGCTAATTAACATCAGTCTCAGCATTGCAAGACACTAATGAAGAGTAACACTCTTCCTTTCTGCCTCCTGCTTTGCAGTTTGCTCTTTGAATCACACCAGCTCCCCAGTGCTAATGTCAGTTGTAATCTCATCAGCTGGGAACTGAATCACAATTAGAATTCAAATACATAGGGAAAAATAATACAAGATGTAGTACTCAAACTCCAATTAAAAAATGACCAAACCACATAGATTAGACTAAAAATAGGAGTTCTCTCCAAAAGCACAATGCATTTTGTGTTGATTCCATTAAGAATTTTAAGACTTCAGATGTGTGTAAGCATAATGTTTTTACATGGAGGAAGAGCATGATGGATGACTTTTAAAAGTGAAATAGCAGTGCTGCTCATCTGCACTTGGAGTTGCTCATTAGCTTTTCTCTTGAGAATTACTTAAAAAGAATATATTGTCCGTCTTCATATAGATGTAATTGCATAATACAAACATCAATTTGCTGCTTTGATGTTAGTGACTGTTCAAAAATCAAATGTATTCAGGTGTCATACCTTTATTTAATGTAATTCAGATATAAATGACTGATTTTTCATAAATACTGCTGCTTTCTTATAACTTGTAAACCTCAGCCTTGTGGCCTTGGAAACTGCAGGAGGAACTGCCTCGGTTTATTGGTGCAGAAGGACAGCATACCTACAATGAGCTGTTCAGTGTGGTCCAGCAGTACATAAATTTCTCTGCCACTCCTTCCCGTTCTCTTTTTGGGGGAAGAGATCATCCTGTGAGCTCACGGGTTGTTGCTGTTAGGTTCTCATCATGGTGCTGAGCTTCTCAACCCCTCCACTGGGATGCTACTGGAATGATACAGCCATATACACATCCATCATGGCCCCAAGTAAAGTAATGAAGCAGAGGCTGAGGGGGCACTTTCCCCCCAAGGTCGAGATGTTGACGACTTTGCAGAAGGTGTTTGAGGAAGTGGGATGTGTGTCTGTGTGGTACTGACCTGTGCCACCCTGGTTCCCTTGATTCTTGGGGTTATCAGAGCGTTGAAGCGATAGCAGGATATAGCACGCTGTGTTTGCTTTCATCTGTAAAACCTGCGGCTCCAAGGGTGAAGCGCTAGTATGAGAGGTGTGGGAATATGTGCATTAACAGGGGAGCAACAAGCAGGAGTAGGCGAAGGGTAAAATATGGTTTAATATAGGGTAAGGCAGCCATACCAGAGCATGGTAGGATTGTGAAAGAGGGAGGCAGCTCATTGGTGGTACATCCACGCGCCGAATCAGCGCTGCCCCTGCAAGTACAGTGTGCTAATGGTGGTTACCTGGCGTTTCTGTAGGGGTCTTAGTTCAGGCTGTGATATGGGCAGGATACTTCTCTTTCGTTGTGTCCTGCTGTAGCTATGCAGATTTAAAACGTCTAATGACAATATCTGGGTCTGTACCAGTACTTTCAAATACTCCAGGAGTTTGGACCATATTTGGCCTTCTATCTATAAAGGTGAATAAACTGATAAGGATAGACTTGATAGCGCTGCAAAAGAAAAATGATGCTTTTTAAAATTTTTTAAACTCTGAAAGGTATTTGTAGTCCAAGTTATTTGCAGATTGGCTTCAGTACGAGGGCTGTATTTCTTTACCGCGTGCAGGCCTTTACTTGACTGCCAGAAAAACATAGGTTTCAGCATCTCTTCTGTAGTAATTCTTAAAAGTGTACCTGGTACATATGCATTAGTGAAGCATCAAAGACAGCCCAGTAACAAAATACAGTGATTAATAAGTACTTCTGTGCTGAAGAGGCAGCAAAAGTGCTCATTCTTACGTCTGTTATCGTATTTCTGCTAAGCTAGTATAAACAACTTAATTTCTAATTGTCTGCTATTTGGGATGGTCCTTCCTCTGAAAGCTTAATCTTAACTAAGTGACTGTTTCTGGAATAGATGCGTGTTTGTCCTGAATAGAGTTAAGGTAAGAGCAAGAGACGCTTGGTCTCATCAGACACACAATTATAAATTATATTATTATATTATAATTATATTATTATTATAATTATAAATAGTGGCTCACATGTTCACAACTAATCACATCCTTTTGACAAAATTGTAAGAAAATGCTATTTTGGTTGTGCTAGTACCTCTGTCAATGCCATACAGATCATACAGATGCTGAATAGCTAAACTTGCAGGAAGATCTGGGGAAAAACACATCTAATACACATAAGTCTTTAACAATGAATTTCCTATTTTGCCAGTCATGCATAATACATTTATTTTTATATCTTATGGTGTAATTACTTAAAAACAGACTTTTCAGATCCTCCCTTTCTTGAGGAAGCAAAGCCCCAAGTTAGCTCTTCTAACAGAAGACTTTTCTGCTGGTGTTATGGGAAATAGGACTCAATAGCCTCTAACCAAGTAAATGAAAGACTAATTCCCATAACAAGCCCGAGGGTGTTGCCAACATTTGGTAGAAAGTACTGGCATTTAGGACAGATGAGGGGTTTTTTTGCCACTGTAGTAAACAAGATTCAGAATATTTTGCGAATAAGAGGCACAGCCTCACAGCCTAGTAACTGCTAATAGGAGATTACCTTCCTTCTCTAAGCTCCAGGAGGGGATTCCCTCTCAAAGCTGTTGCAGCCAGATAATTTGTATATCTTCCAATCTACTGCTCATCCTTTGTTTAAGAAATTATTTAAAAGAAGATATGCTGTCTTTGTCCCAGTTTCCCCCCTGCTGCATTTTAAGAGCTACTAGCAGAGAGGGAAATAGTAAACTATTTATTTGAACTTCACATTACGATTTCAGGTCCATGGAGCAGAAGCAGGTTTGCCTTGGGAGCAGAATTAATGTTTCTCAGTCCAGAGCATTCACTAAAGGCTTCCCCTGTATTGCTGGCTGATTGTGACATTTCCAGTGGAACAGCATGATCAGATCTGCTTAAATCTATTCAGCTGCATCTCGTATAATTGCCAAATTGAATCTTGTGATGATTTAAGTGCTGAGTTTATTGTAGTCAGCCTGTGAGATTTCTAATAAAATTGCATAATGCTAGGCTGCTCTATAAAGCCTGGTATCTGTGATTACATGAGACCATCTCTTTTCATGTAGGAAAAGTGGTTGTAGTGACATTTGAAATGTGGCCTGAGGGAACCCTAATGGCTCAAAATGAGCAGCTGATTTTTCTGTTATTCTGGGATGCCAAGCATATGGTGTAGCACAAGGGCTGAACGAGTTTGTCCCTGTGCTTTGCCAACCTGTCCCTTAGTGTTCCCTGCAGTCTTCTGTTCCCCCTTGGGAAAGAGGCACGGAAAACCTTTTGCCTGCCAACTCATTAGCTGCAGTTGTATGACAGTGCCTTTCTTTATAAATCTGGCTTTATCAAACATGCTGGGAAATTATGGCCTGGTAGCCTCACAGGCAGTCTAATGCCTGTATTACAAGTGGGCAGAAGCCCTTCATTTCACTGTTTGCATCGCACTGGCTCAAACTCCTAACCCTATTTTTCACTATTTTATGGACTATAGTGTCCAAACTGTCTTCACAAAGTACTAACACTGGCCTCTGCTCCACTTTTTCTTTGCTATCAAAAGGCTCTTTGAGCTCAAAGATGAAGAAAACATTTGTTGTGAGATAAAATTAATTGGCTCTTAAAAAGCAAGGAGAACTGATCGAGGCCTTGAGTACAGAATTCCCCTTCAATGGAAATTCTTTGCTAAAGAAACCTTCATATTTCCTTGGCATTATGTGGAAGGCTGGATCTGTTTGACAATGAATTTTTATGTCGTTGCAGTTCTGTAAGAGTGAAGCATGAAACAAGCTCCTTGGACAAATGTTATGAGAGCAACAAGAACTCAGGAAAGCCTGAAGAATAGGAAATGCAGTAGCAGAGCAGTGGTTTGGTAATTCAGTTGATCAGATTTTCAGGCACTGAGTTAATATTTTGTGGTGGAGAGTTGCTACTTCCTGAGGAGAGATCAATCACCTAACCTTGTTTAGACGGATTGCCCTGATGCTGGGTACTCTGCACTCAATCTCAAATCTCCAGGCAAATGGGCACTTTTGGATGCTTGTCTCCACAACTGCAATTTCTTAAATCTCTAGTTGAAATGACTTGCTCACTTTTCTAATAGTTCAGCTCAAGCATACTAGTAATTTGGTTTCAGGACGGCATGGGTACTGCCCTTGCCCTTACAATTTCAGTACCGTGGATACTTTGGGAGACAAATTTTTTGCCACACTGGAAAATGAATCCAAATGCTTGCTTGTGCCAGAAGAATACAAGTCTGCTGTCCACATCCAGTTTTACATAAGCTGCGCAGATAAGAAGCAGCTCTCCCTAGAGTTTAGCTGGATGCCTACTGCATTAGCAGAGGAAGTTCGATATTGCAAGTGGCTTGTCACAAGCAAAGATGCTGTCAGCTCAGCCCTGAGGTTATGCAGCTCATGAAGGGTGTATCTAGCTGAAGGCTCTAAGCAATAAATTGTGCAGCTTCTTTGAGATCAGTGTGCTACCAATTCATTAAAAACAAACCCAAGAACAGATTGAGCCAGAAGGGGCTATCTGATAGTAATGGCATCACAGGTTCCACTGATTAGTCTAATTTTACTGAAATTTAAGTATGAGTCATGACTACTGCAATGGATTCGGGCAATAGCTTTCTATGACTTTCATGTTTTATCCTTTGAACTGCAATATACTGCACTGTGTATCTGAGTCTGTCAACATCCTATTAGAAATGCATTACAAGAAATTCATTTTCCAGCTTGTTACAGTGAGACTTAAGTTTGTTGCAGCCCAGTATTGCAAAATATAAGCTTTCTAATTCCTTAGTGAAGAGTGAATGTTTTAATGCCTGTAGGCTGCGTAAAAACACAGTTCCAGGAATAACGCCTCCCTTGTCTCACCTCGCGCCCCCTGGCACTCAGCTTTCGTCCTTGACATGACCAGCGAGGCACAGGTCTGTCATTTAACAGCTTCATCATGAACAAATGATTATGGGATCCTGATGCTATACAAATGGTAAGGAATCAACCTTTCTCAGCATGCTGTTGTCATGCAGAATGGAGATCAAATATTTCTCTCAGATGATTTTCTGCTGTTCCAACTGTGTAATTCTGGGCTCAGGAGGGTCTTAAAAATGTATCTAACCAAACAGCGTAACCCAGTTTCCCTCCTGTGTTTCAACAGGATAGTCTGACTTGTTTTCCGTAGTGGTTATGCTTCTTTGCTACTTTACTGAAATATAGTGCAGTTCAAGCTGCTGCCCTCTGTCACTGAATAATGTAATTGGGCACGTCTGTTCTGCAGGCTCTGCTGGGTCTGAGACCTTGTCAGACTGCATGGGACAGACTCCCTCACTAGCATAAAGTCACCTGTAATGTACCAGTTGAAGTTCTCAGTGGGAACGAGGTATAATTCTTTTCAGTAGCTCTGCCTTGTGCCTTGAACTTTATTTTCAGGGAGGTTAAATCTGAGAGAGACTTGGTGCCTCTTAAAATCAGAATGGGCTCCTCTGTAGACCTAAATGAGTCCATTTACAGAGCTTAGAAATGGCCTCTCGGGAACATTTGCCTGGAGCAGCCAGTTGAAAAGCCATGAAAAATAGGTTTTGTAGCTGTAAGCTGCTGCTTTGGAAAAGGTAACAGTAATGCCCAAAACAATGGGGCAGAAATTCTAGCAGCTGATTTGAGAGAGAAAGTGTGAGTTTGTGCTTAAATTCTGGTGGAGACAGACTCTGCTGTTACCTCAGAGCTGCTCTGTCTATAATGGGACTACTTAACTTTCGAGGTGAAAAATCATGCAGTGCTTTTAAAACATGGCATTTATTACCTAATACTTGTGATATCACCTATCTTGTAATGTGAGCCTTGAGAGAAATGCTTTTCTGTGCAAGATTTCCACTCGCTTGCCAGCCTAACTTGCACTGCCTCACTTGCAGCACAAATTTAGAGGCAAAAGCCTCCTATTTCAGTGATTCCTGCTGAACGTATTCTGAATAATTTGCTAGTATGTGCAGGACATGAATAGATTTCAGCATCAAAGCTTTTGATGTGATTACAAATCAACCTGATTCCATTAACCACAGCACATGGCATCTCTTTCCTGGGAGGAAACAGAGGTGCCTTACTAAAATAGTGTAATATCTTGGAAATTCCCATGGTTAAAAACATAGGAATGGATCAAGAGTCAGTCCAGCTCAGTATGACACTGGCCAACTGGAGATGATTCAAAGCCCGGAAAGGGTTTCTGAGAGAGGCTGAGAAATTTCCGTCCTTGGAGATACTCAGAACTTGGAGTAGATAAAGTCCTGAGCAACCTGGCCTGGTCTCAAGCAAGGGATGAGGGTGTTGGACCAGATGATCTCCAAAGGTCTTTTCCATGCCAAATTAACCTATGTTTATGTCATATTCCTTACCTCCATTAATCTGTAGCATGTGGGGCTTCCTGAACCAGATGTAGAGGTCTGTCTTTAATAACCCTTTGTGTTTTCATTTCCTTCTATGAATTTGTCCAAGGCCTTTTTGAACATCCATAAACTGCTGTTACCCACAGCATTTTGAAGGAAAGAGTTCTATAGCTTCTGTATATTGTAAGCTGAGTTTTCTCCATTTTTTTGAAACTGCTTATTTCTTTTACTGCCTTCTGCCTCTTGTATTGTAAGCTGTAATGTGTCACCTGTGATTTTATGGACCACTATCATGTGCCCTGTCCTTCCTCTACCTTTTCTAGAGCAGATTTTTGCATGGATCGTTCTTGTTGCCTTTCTCTATACCTGCTCTTGGTCTATATCCTTCCTGAAACGGGGGATTAGTATTTCAAGAAACTTCAATTTTTTGCAAGTGGCTTGTCTTTGACAGGAATCATGACTCCTAGCCTTTGCTACAAAGTAGTGCCAGGCACAATTGGACTAGGAAAAGGAATGGAAAGGTGTAATATTTTATCTGGACAGGGCAGAGGTGTTAATTTTTTTTCCAAATACAAAAAAAAGGAGGCCTGGAACACAGCAATCTTTGCTTTTTTTGGACTTCTCGAGCTGATGTTCTCCTAGTTCTTTCTAGGATTATGCAGCCTGAGAGTAACTTGGTGTTCTTGGCTATCTAAATGGCATGGCTTGTCCTTGCTTGTACTGAATGGTTTAAAATGTGCATGGATCATGATAGCTCTCTTCAGTTGGCCAGACCCTCAGGTAAAATGTCCAGAGCTTGTTTATCTTGTATCTTAATTATCCTGTGAGACATATTGTGCAGTTGTTTCCCTGGTTCTGGCTAGTCTTCTGAAGACTCTAATGTTGTGTGACAAAGGTTATGTCATTGACCAAATGTATTCCTTGGGCTGATGCCCAGGAAGCCAAGTCTGGCACATCTCACCCTTTATTTGTGTGGAAAAAATTGAGAAGCTAGTACAAGGAATTATTTTTTATGCAAGAGACACAGGAATATTCATCCAATATCCATAAACTAGAAGATAATGCAAAAATTCTGATTCATCTGTGTGTGTGAAAGGAGAAAAGTCAAAAGACAAAAGGATGGTTTGTGCTAGCTTTGTTTTCCTCATTAAGTCAGTGCTAGATCTGGGCATTGCATTAACAGATCTGTTAATAAAATATTCCATAACAGCTACAGCAGCTCATGCTTAGTGGAAAACCATGAAATGTTCCATTTGGAAACAACTGTCCTTTATGTAAGATGTATTTCTTTTCTCTCCCTTTTGTTTAAGGAATCTTATATGGAACAAAAAAACACTTGTCTCTTCAGACGTCCTCTGTTCATGCTGCTTACTCCCCAAACCGGAATCATAATCCCTTGTTTGGACGGCATAATCAGTTACACAAATATCAGTTGAGATAGCACAGACAGATTATAGCTTCCAGCAGGACACTGTAGGATGGATCAAGCTTTAAATACCTCTGCTTTTATGCAGATAAAGCAAGAGGAATATAAACAAGAATTCTTTAGGCAGATGGCCTTTAGTAACCTCTCTGTGAGGCATCAGCAGCTTGTAAATAATAAGTGGTCCAGAAAGTAAGGGCTTTACGAACCGGAGTGCAGAAAGCCTAAAGCCTTGTTGCACAACTGAGGAGGGAGATGAATTAAACTTACTGCTATCGGATAAAATTTTGGCAGATAATTGAACAGTAAAGAATGAAAACCAACACAAGATAAAATTTGTGCACAGATTTAAGCTGTAGCTGACAGCTGATTCTTGCAGCTCTTTAGCACAATGGTTGTTAATTTAGGAAGATGGATGCTTTTAGAAGCCATAAGCTGTAGGTTGCTATTTGATGCGACATGGAGCTATTCTGCCTTTGGCATAGATCATGCTTTTGTTTTCCAAAGGATGTTGCAAAACTTGTGAGGCAGAAAGTAAGTTTCTTCTGTTGTGATTTAAGTGTCAGGTACAACCTAAAGTGTGGCAAGCACCTATTTCTAATCCCGAGCATAAATGGATCCTTGAGAGCCCCTAAAAATCCAGCCTACTTTCCTGCTAAATTTCTCTCTAGATCTTTCTGCATGCTTAAAACTTTACACGATTAAGCTCCAAGTTTGACAGATGGAAATTCTTCCCTGATGTATATCTTCAAGAACTGTCATTTTCCAAAATAAATTAGGGGATGCTCAGTCTGTACAAATTAGTATCACTACTGCTGTGATGTAACAGGGTGAATAAAATCTCCAGAGATACCTTCAAAGATTTCTGCTAGGTTAGAACAGATACATGTCAAGCCTGGCTTGCCTCAGTTATTACCTGTTCATATAACAGTTGGCTGGTACCATAATCAGCTCAGCCATATAGTCTCCTTCCAGGGTCAGCAGTATAGTAGAGCTTTGGGGGGAAAAATACATGCAATGAAACAAAAGCTGGTGTTTTTTCTTCTTTAGAGCTACACTGTACCAAAACCAGACTGCTCTTCAGCAACTGATGTGAACTTCCTGGTGATTATCTCAGGATCTAATAATGGTGCAGCATTTTCTGTAGTTGAAATGGAAGCACGCTGGGCAGTCCTTTCTAGACCGTCCAATTGCTGTATTGAGCCTGGGTTGTTTTTTTTTTTTTTTTAAATTCAGTGTCCTTTAAAACACACTGGCTTACAGAGGCAGAATTGTGAGGTGACGGTAAATTGGGTGCTCGCTGCAATGGGTGGCTCAGTGCCTGACACCTCTTGGCAACCTGCTGTTGAGCTCTGCCTCCTCAGGAGCTCCAAGTGTTTTGATTTCCTATAGGCAGCAGATCTCTGCTCTTGAGGGGCATCACATATAGAGACTGTCAATAAAGTCTCCAGCGTTGACTTTGACAGCACAGCTTTTTAGTTTTCTACTGGGATCCAGGCTTCTGTAATTGCTGGAATTTAGGAAAGAATTAGTGGTTCAGTACGGATAAGACCCAAGTGTGCATATCCATTTTTTTGCTGAACAGAATACTGCCTGGCCACGTAGGTTCCCTTTCTGGTCCTGCTTCTTTAAACTTGCCCATGTAATTGTGACTTTGTCAGTTCAGGGCTGCAAGTGGCTCCCGTGCAGCCAGTCACCAGCTAGTTGTGAAGGTTCCTGTGAGTGGAAAAGGACAGAGAAGAGGACAAGAACAGGCACAAGTAGAGGAAAGAGATATAAAAAAGGAAGAAACAGGAAAGAAAAACTAGTGAAGGGCACAAAGGGCAGGTAGGCGAGGGATAGCAGGATTGAAGAACTGACCATTCCCTCTCCCTGTATAAAATACAGGAAAAGCATCAAAACAGGAGTAAAAACAGAAGCAGATGGGAGCTGAGCTTTCAATTTACTGTGAAATGACAGATAAAAGCTGGAATGGTAAGATAAAGTGAAGTTAGCCATCAGTACAAAGTGCTGAAACAGATATGACTGCTCAGGGATTTTTTTTAGATTGTAATCTTCAAAGGGGAAAACATGAGTTGGTAACACAACATGATCAGCTTTTTAGAGAATACTCGCCTTTATTTGCACTGGCTAGCATGTCCCATTGTTTGTCTTACAATGCTGTTTTGTGTTAATGAAATCACTATTCTCAATTCTGGGTAGCGGGATAAATGATGGGCTGGAGCTGTCTCCTAAATCAAGCAGCTATTGTTTTCTGGGGCTGCTCAGCAGGCTCCTGTAGATGTTTCAGACTGAATGAAGACTATCTGGATGAACTGAGTCCGCTCTCATGCCCTACCTATGCGAGGGACGAATGTTTGTCTCTAAAGCTACACACTAGCACTAGCTGTCATTTGCGTGAAGTCTGTTGTTGGCATTAGACCTGGGAGAAACTGTTGAAAATGTGGAAATGCATGAGCCAAAGCAGGTGTTCAAAGCTGCACAGCTAGATGGTCTCAGTTAGAAAAGGGTTGCTCAGTTCAAGAGAGTATTCTCAGAAAACCCCCCCACAGACCCAGGGGGCTTTTTTCTCCACGAATTGATGGTGCTAAACAGTTCTATACATAAAGCTCATGGCAGAGATCAGCACAGAGCTGCCTAATTTATAAGCTTTTTCTAATATTTATAAGGGAGTCTAAATGCCCAGCCTGGAGTGCCCAGGCTGGTACCAGCCTGGAGACTATATTTGTGTAGGGGGTTTAGAAAGGATTTTTTATAGGCTGTGAAGAGGCTGCAGGTCGAAGAGGCAATATATGGGTTTGGTTAAGATGAGTGTAATGCCTTTGCCACTAAATGAGTTAGTGTGGACAGAGTTCTGGAAATGCTTACTCAAAGTCAGCAGCGGGTGTGAATGCAAAGCAAAGGACTACCCATAACTTGCTGAAACGTCTGCTTTGGGTGGGATTGCCATGCATTAAAATTTCTTTACATCCTTCCTCAAGTACCTAGCTGGAAAAGGACTTTGACATTCAGGATTTCCGGATATGCTCACTTCTGTCTGGGTTATCTTGCAGTTGTTAAAGCCTGCAGTTTTGGTTACTTGTACAACAAGCAGTGCAGAGGAAATGAAATGTCATCCTTGCACCTTAGCACCTCCATCTCCTAAGCCTAGCAGAGTAGGCATTGCTGGATTATAGTCAGAGGCCAGAGATAAATAACATAGCTGCTAGATTTTACTATCAGATGTGTGTGCTATCAGATGACTATTTTTGCAGATGTTTGAGGGCCTTTACTGCATAGGATTTGGAGACACCTATTGCTCCTTTAATATTGGATCTGAGAGAACTGGATGCAGAGCCGTCTATCACAGCTAGCTAGCTCAGATACTTAAATTCAGTAGGAAAACTGCAGCTTAAGTAATCACTGCCCTATTGGAATGATTGTCACTGGAGGACAATTAAATGCATAAATGCATGCGGAATTAGCAGATGACCATTTTTACAAAATGTTTCCATACTTGATTGAAAAACTCTAATGGGTTAGATGATCATTTTTCCAGAAATACATAATTGGGGGGGGGGGGGGGGGAATATCCCTGTCTGACTGCATTATGTCTTTGAGGTGAAATTCCATGCTAGTCTTTACCTTTAGCATGCCATGATAAAAACTGGGCACTTGCCAGGGAAGAGATGATGAGAAATGGATTAGGAAACTTGTCTGGCAAAGCTTTTTTACCTTTTACCAACACACATGTAAATTGTGTAGGCTGCATGCCCAGAGTGGGTGTAAGGCTAAGCTATGATTCAGCTGAACGGAATGTAAATGAAATCCTCTATCATGAAATGAGTGGGAATGTTTTGGGCTTTCATTAACTTTATACTCTGAAAAGATAATTCCGTGAGCTGCTTCTAACTTCTGAGAGATAGTTTTCAAAAAACTGATTAGAGGCAGAGAGAATTGGAGCTTTTGTTAAACTTGCAACTTTGAAAACTGTTTGTAAAATACTCCTATCCCCTGGTGTCAGGTATCATTTGAGAAGTGAAATCTTGCACGTCTGAAAAGTGTAGACAAATTAAACTTAACATAGAAAGTATGCCCATAGCTGGAATGAGGCACTGTCTTTGAACTGAGGAGCTGTTGGAAGATAATTTTTAGTAAGATCCGTTTTCTAGTAATGTCACTTCTGTAATTTCTACCAAGGGCTGAAAAGATTAGAGAACAAAATAGCATGGTATAAGCTAAATATGAGTCAGCTGGGCTGCCTTGTGACCCTCATAGTTCTGAAGCAGTGAGTGGGATTTAGCCATGAGATTTACTCAGAGGCAATAGCAGGACATTTGTCAGATGTATACTTTGACATGGCTCTGAAAACAACTTGATGCTGCAGGTGGTCTTACAATTGCCCGTAACTGCACTTGAGATTCAAGAAAAAGCATCTTTAGAAGCTGAGACAATCAACTCTGTGCTTTCCCCTATGGTTTTTGAACAGCAATTTGAATGCAGAGCAGGTAGAACAATGCCAGCAAAACTGTACATCATGTGAGGAGTGACTCTAGAGTCCAAATAAAATTATAGCATCTCCAAACTTGCAGTATTTGTCCAAAATACATTTGCTGAGTTACTGGAAGACATCAGGTTAATCACTTGTCTTATTGCACCATTTGGTTGCTGGTGAGGAGAGGATATAAAATTAAAGTAATAACGATAGGTGATATGAATGGTCACATAAGCCTAGGGTAATCTGTAGAGGTGATTTAGAGAAGTAAGAAGTATTGGAAATGAGCTGGTCCTATAGAAAACTGCTTGCACAGACCTTGTTTTTCTTGGAGGGGGAAAAGCTGCTTATATTAAGGACGACAGGGCAGGTTAGAAGCTGGAGGACAAGCTCTGGCCAATTCTAGGAGTGTAGATGCCAAGGGACTCACCCCGCGTACAAATGCTACAAGTCTGAACAATTGCACGGGAGCACAAATCGCTGAAGAATGCATGGGTCTGACGAGCTGCCACATGGAAGCGCTGACTGCCGGGGAAGCAGCTTGCTCTGCCCCCACAGCGGGGCTTAACAGCTACCGCAGAAAAGCAACATACCACTTGGCAACCTCCTCCGGGCAAGCAGGAGAAATCATTATAGTGGCAGCAAGATACTTGGGAATGAAATGAGGAGATGGTCCTGCACAAAGTGTAGTGACAGCACTGGAAGAAACACTACCTTGCAAAGTCTCAGCTACCCTCATACACACAAAGATATGTGAATGTAGGCCGTACCCAATGCTGATAATCCTGAAATGATTTACAGATGCAAAAGGTAGATGTCTTATAGTAAACAGTCTGGTTGAAGCCTGCCGATGTAAAATAAGTCATGTTACACAGCTGTCCTGGATCTTTCCCTGGAGAACAAGTGAAGCACAAAGGTGGCTTTAGCTCGGTAATGTCTACCTTCCTAGGCTCCTCAGGAATAGATTCAGAATACTCCCTATTCTGTTTTATGCAGGCTAAATTCACCAGTGATCTCTATAGGTTGACCTGGTTCACCAGGATCTCTGAATTTGAAGAATCTGGCCTTTGCTACTAGAAAGCCTGAAAAAATAATTATGCATTCATCTCCTTGTTGGATAATAGCTCAATATAGCAGTAGCTTACAGCACACTACTAAGTCTCCTAGCTGTGATTTACTGTTCTGCTGCATTTCAGTATGCTTTTGGTTGTCAACCTTGGGACTGGCTAATGCATTTACACTTTGAGTTGCTCTGACTTAAAGCTCATGTTACGGCCTGTGTCATATTTCAATGGGAGTGGAGATGTCTGAGAACTAGCCTTGTTTCTGGAAGCCTGTGCTTAAGTTAGGTGATAAAGTTAAGACTTTGGGAGAGTGCTGTCTAATCAATTGAAGTGTTGGGTGATCAAGTGAAAATTCTGTGGCACTGGCATTTCTGAATTCAAATTTGAAAGTCACAAGTGGGAGCTGGCTGGAAAAAGCCCAAGTACCCAGAAACAGCCTGGAACAAAACAGAGCCAAGGTTGTTTGCTTGAGCAGAAAAAATGACCAGGCCACAACTGCTAGTCTTGTCTGGAGCAGACAGCTGCAGAAAACATTTTGCTATGCAGCAAAAGAGCAGTTATTAGGATGCCTTAAGACCCACTTGTAGTTTGGCTTGCATAGCTGAACTCTGTGTTCAGCTCTTGCCCTCCCCCTTGTGCAAGCATTGCTCTTAGAGGTGAAGCAAGAGCAGGATTTGCCCAGGTGGCAAGCAACCCTGAGGCTCCTAATTTTAAGCAGGGACTTCTGCAAAGACTTGGGTGAAGGAGGCAGGAGCAGTTCTGCTGTGTGGCAAGGAGCTTATTTTATTCAGCCTTCCCTCAAGAAAAAGGAGCAATATAGCAGAATGCTATTGTGCTGAGCAGTAGTGCTGGAATAGGTAACCAGCAACAACATAAATGATTTGGGTTAGTTTCTCTAAAGCTTGCTTTCCTCCCCTAAATGCTTATATTCAAGGATGACAGGGCAGGTTAGAAGCTGGAGGACAAGCTCTGACCAATTCTAGGAGTGTAGATGCCAAGGGACTCACTCCCCTCCAACCCTTAGACTGGAGCTCTGCTCTGGTGGTAACTGGGAGCATTAACAACGGTTTATTGATAAACACAAGGGAGGTGGGGGAAAGGGAGCTTCATTTTACAGTTGAATGATAAAATGCTCATTAATATTTTTATCATGGTCCCTGTGTGGGCGCTGTCACCTAACACTTATGGGGCAAGAGCAACAGGACTGTGTCTCAGTGCCAACCTGTGGTAAGTTAAGTGAATCCTGCAGGAGAAAAAAATATGAGCAAGAAATCCTGCTAGCTGTAGCTCTCTGGTGGGAAACATTACCTTGAACAGGGGTCAGATAGGTGGGAGGATAATAGCCTGCTCTGGTTTTGGCTTCTAACACAAGAAATAAGTCTCGGACTCTTGTGGGTTGTGCCTAGGAAACAAATAAACAGGACATAAACTGGACTAGGCATAAGCCAAGCTCTTGTTCAATGGAGCGTTGTCATGCGGTATGCAGATGCAGGGGAAGACCTTCAAGTTAGAGAAAGTTTTGATGCACATAACGCTATGCTTTGCAAGTGCTTTTTCCAAAATGAAACACTGATGTGCGGCTCTGATGCTGGGTAACCACACGGAAGCAAAAATATCTCGGCGTAGGAATTGCCACTGCAGTGATTTCCGTAGGCCAGTGTTTGTACGCTTTGGCAGAGCAGTGCTGGGAAACGGATCCGGGTGTGCAGGAGATACAGGGATTGAACAGGAATCCACAGCTCTTATTGCTTTAGTACTCGAAGAATAAAATCATAGGTGCTTAAAATGTTTTTCACAAAAACCAGTGGAAGATGAGCAAAACATTAAAGCTTCCAAAGAACATGAAACTTCAGACATTCTCATGACATGGTACGTGTTTCTTGTGGTGTTTTTCTGTCCTTTTTTTGGCACTAGAATAATAAGTCTCAATATTCAGAACTGCCTCAATGTTTTCTTCCTGTGGATTTCTGAGACCAGCCAGAGCTGGAGGTTAGACAATTGCAGCTTGTGAAAAGAGAATGGGTTGGGAGCAGCAGTGACATGATGCACAGCCGGAAAAGAATTTTTGCAACAAAAAGATCTGTTAATGAATTCTGGGTATTTATAGCTCTGGGAGCTTTCCTGCAGAGTTTCTCTCCATAGGAAGATATTAGCTCAAAAGTGAGCTTAGTCACAAGCTGCTTATAGGGAATATTTCTATTTATAATATTCTCATTTCAGTAGCTGGTGTTACTATGATGTGATTATTTACTAGCTGAGGTGACCAGTACTGTTCAGGTTCAGATTTATTCCTCTCTGCATAACTGTCTTAAAAATGGGGAAAGAGCCATGCAAACATGACAGGCAGAGGAACACAAGCTTTGTGAGAGATGGAAGCAGAGGGAAAGGCATATTAAAGCCCGATAGCTTGTCCAGTAACCCTGTATTTATGCCAAGCAGCAAACCAGGGATTTGGGAGCAAACCATGGCAAAGGAAGAGGAATAATGGGAAATGTATCAGGCTAATGTTGCACCTTATTTTTCATCCATTTACTGCTTTATCTGATCAGTGGTTTCTGGAGCAAATATGCCCTTTGCAGAGCAGGGTGAACGAGCGCAGTAGAATGGCTTGGAGCTTCAACTGATATTAAGGCCATTCATGCATGAGGTAATTTGTTTTATAATAGCAGCAGAAAGCCTGCTTATGCATCAGCGAGATGCAGCAGCCTGCTAGTCATCAGGGAAATAAAATGCGATTGTTGATTGTGTGTGCTAATAAATATGAACTTACGTGCAGATGCATTTGGTTGGGTTTATGGTCAGGCAGAGCCTCCTTGTTTGTTGCTGCTGTCACAGTGCTGGAACATGAATCTTTTGGCTGTTTTTGCTGTATCTTGCTGGGGAAAGGTTGGGTCTGAAGACCATATCCCGCTTCACGCGGGAGGAGACTCTTGGTGTGGATCTAGCAATAGCACTGCTGCTGGAACACACTTGTGCTAGCCTGGAAGTGGCAGCTATAGCTCAGTTGCTATGAGGGTTTATGCTATTCAGAGTCTGATAATGCCCTTCATGGGTCAGCGACCAGGGAGGAAGAAGACAAAGTGAGAAACGAGGGAAATTAAGGATTGAGGAAAATGATGAATATAGCATTAGTGCATAATCACAGAATCACAGAATCGTTTAGGTTGGAAGGGACCTCTGGAGATCATCTAGTCCAACTCAAGATCATCTAGTCCAACTCCTGCTCAAGCAGGGTCCTCTAGAGCATATTGCCCAGGATCACATCCAGACGGGTTTTGAATATCTCCAGTGAAGGAGACTCCACTACCTCCCTGGGCAACCTGTTCCAGTGCTCTGTCACCCTCACAGTGAAGAAGTTTTTTCTCAGGTTTAGGTGGAACTTCCTGTGTTTCAGTTTCTGCCCGTTGCCTCTTGTCCTGTCGCTGGGCACCACGGAGAAGAGACTGGCCTCATCCTCTTGACACTCCCCCTTCAGATACTTGTACACGTTGATGAAATCGCCTCTCAGTCTTCTCTTCTCCAGGCTGAACAGGCCCAGCTCTTGCAGCCTTTCTTCAGAGGAGAGGTGCTCCAGCCCTCTAATCCTCTTGGTAGCCCTCCGCTGGACTCTCTCCAGTAGCGCCAGTCTCTCCAGTCTCTCTCTTGTACTGGGGAGCCCAGAACTGGACACAGTACTCGAGGTGAGGCCTCCCCAGGGCTGAGGAGAGGGGCAGGATCACCTCCCTCCACCTGCTGGCAACACTCTGCCTAATGCACCCCAGGATCCCATGGGCCACCTTGGCCACAAGGGCACACTGCTGGCTCGTGTTTAACTTGTTGTCCACCAGCACTCCCAGGTCCTTCTCGGCAGAGCAGCTTTCCAGCAGGTCAGCCCCCAGCCTGTAGTGGTGCCTGGGATTATTCCTGCCTAGGTGCAGGACCTTGCACTTACCTTTGTTGAACTTCAGGAGGTTCCTCTCCGCCCAGCTCTCCAGCCTGTCCAGGTCCCTCTGAATGGCAGCACAGCCTTCTGGTGCGTCAGCCGCTCCCCCCAGTTTAGTATCATCAGCAAACTTGCTGAGGGTGCACTCTGTGCCTTCCTCCAGGTCATTGATGAATATGTTGAACAAGACTGGACCCAGGACTGACCCCTGGGGGACACCGTTAGCTACAGGCCTCCAACTTGACTCTGCGCCATTCACCACAACCCTCTGAGTTCGGCCATCCAGCCAGTTCTCAGTCCACCTCACCGTCCACTCATCTAGCCCACACTTCCTGAGCTTACCTAGGAGGATGTGATGGGAGACAGTGTCAAAAGCCTTGCTGAAGTCCAGGTAGATAGCATCCACTGCTCTTCCCCTCATCTACCCAGCCAGTTATTCCATCAGAGAAGGCTATCAGCTTGGTCAAGCACGATTTCCCTTTGGTGAATCCATGCTGACTACTCCTGATCACCTTCTTGTCCTTCATGTGCGAGGAAATGGTATCCAGGATGAGCTGTTCCATCACCTTCCCAGGGATCAAAGTGGGACTGATCTATGTGGAGTTTCCTGGCTCCTCTTTCTTGCCCTTTTTGAAGACTGGGGTGACACTGGCTTTCTTCCAGTCCTCAGGCACCTCTCCTGTTAGGCACCTCTCCTGATCTCCAGGACCTTTCCAAGATGATGGAGAGTGGCCTAGCAATAACATCTGCCAGCTCTCTCAGCACTCACAGATGCATCCCATCAGGGCCCATGGATTTATGGATGTCAAGTGTGGACAAAAGATCTCTAACCTAATCCTCCTTAAGCAAAACTTAATTCTTGTGTTAATTCTGCCCTGTGTGCACGTGCCTTCTGCACCTTTTTTTGCTTTCTCAGTAAGGTTTGAATTAGATGAAGATCCTTAGATCAAGCATTGCCATGCTGGCATGCTGCTCTTCTAGAGCATCTCTCAAACTGAAAGAGGATCAATGCCAGCGTTGATAAATGGCATAACAGGCTGAGCCACGAACATGAGACCGCCAGGCCCTGAGGATGTGCCTGATAGGCACGTTTTCACCTGCTACATAAGCTGCTGAGAAAACAGCAGTAGTCTGTGTCCCTAAAGTCATGTAAGGTTAAACGTTTGGTTACTTAGCCTCTGATTTACAGCAGTTTTAGAGCACTTTTTCTAGTATCTTCACTAAAGACACAATTAATAATCTATTAAATATCAGGCTTAATTTAAAGATTCCAGGAGTTCTGGTTGCAAGAGAAATGCCAAGCATTACCAGCCAGCAGTAGATGAGTAGCCTAGCAGTTCTAGGAAATTAAAGCAGATGAAAAATAGAGCATTGTTTGAAAAGCTATCTTATACATGGCTTTTGACTTGTTAACAAGGCCAGTGTGACTTGTAGCTGCTCAGCTCTGTGCGGGCAAGTGACCATTTCTATGCTGAGTAACAGAAATCAGATGTTGGCAGTAATACTCAGCTTTTAGAACAGCTGTATGTTATTCAGTACCTTGTACTGTGCTCCAAACAGTGCAGACTTCTTTGGGAGGATGTACTTGAGGATTTCAGTACCAGCACCTCAAGAGAGTTGAAGTTTTATTTGGAGCATCAGTGACAAACATTGGTGTTGTACTAAATTGAAGAAGTGAAGGGTTTTCCACAAGGTCCAATGATTTTTGACTTCCTAGCCATTGTAGGTCAGGCCCAGGAGGGTCTGAAAGTAGATCGATTCCAATTACAGCCAGTAGTACTTTTGCAGGTAGAAGGCTAAACGTGAACTTGAAATGCTGAAGCCCATTATTGAAAATGGGAAAGGTAGCTGTAGGTTTGTGTAGTGTTGCTGTGAGGTCAAACAATGTTGATGTGCAAGTGTGCCATCGATGGCAATGTGTTAGGGTTCCTGTGGCAGAAAACAGCCTGGGCTAAAGCCAAGGTTATGTCAGGGAGCAGTGGGAATAGGGTGAGCTGGGAGCCTGGGTGACTCTAGCAGAAGCAGTGCTGTTAACAGCCAGGCACAGTCCCCCAGAGCATCCCAATACAGTTGGGCAAAGCTGGGTGCAGGTAACAGGCTCCATCAGTCGTCTCAGAGAAGGTGAGGAGATGGACCAGGACCAGGATCCATCCAGGGGGTCCAGTCAGGAACAGCAGAAGATGGGGCTGGATACAGAACTGGAGACAAGTTGCTTGCATCCTAGAGACAGGCACACACACCCCATAGCTCAGGCCAGGACTATGTGCCCAGAGCTGAGTTTAAATGGATCCCCTGGGCCATGGTGGGTGAGCGGTGGCCCACAGGCAAAGATGCTCAGGGCAGTAAGGCTTATTGGTGTCTTAGGGCCCTGACAGATTATCAATAGAAACCATTCTACCTGTAGCTGAAGGCAAGAAGCACGCTTATCTTATGAAGTTTTAACTTTGTTGAATCAACCCTGAATTGTCAAAATAAGTGATTTACTTGGTGTCTTTTATCCTCTCATACATGAAGCTAAGAAGACTGACTCAGCTGTCCACAGTCAGAGTTTATCACTCGATGCTTAGCCTGCCTTAGCAATTGCAGAATCAGTGAACGTTGCAGTATCAGACTCCCCCCAAATCCAGCTTGTAGCAGCCTTTGACTGCTGTGGTTAAAGCCATTAGCTGAGCTCCTCTACAAAAACTCTATTATGCCACTCGTTTACTGTCACTGAGTGTCATTAGCTGTTCCTCAGGACCCCTGAGGGCATATTTTTCTTTTATTAAATATACTAAATGGCATTTCAGACAACCCTTCAGGAAGCTGAGGTTAACTTGAGTTCTTCCTTGGTGAGGCAGCATTGTGATTCATGTAACCACAGCAGTTCAGCCATAGCTTATCCTGCAGTGCCTGAGTTTTATGCCATCAAATCTCTTGAAAATTATGATTCATGGACCTGAGGTACTCAACTGCTATCATCTCTCATTTGCAATAAGTTTGACTGAAATGTTCAGCGGAGTCTGCAAACCTAGATACTAGGTTGCTGAGCTGTAAAGCATAGTTTTTGACAGATTTATTTTGCTTTTTTCACAAGTCTCCATCTCTCCTGGCAAACTTTCTGTAAAACAACTGGTTGAAAACATAGAGCATCTGAGCTGATATCTGGACAATCTGGTTTTAATGTGCTGAATGGTCTTAGGAATTTTCCAACTGGAGACCTGAAAATTTGAGTAACGTTTCTGGGAGAAGATTGGTTGCTGAGCTTGTTTGCAGCTTGCAGGTAAGAGAAGGACTCTTTTCAGGTGTTGGAGCCAGTTGTGGCAGAAGAGACAATCAAAAAGCCTTTGTTATCAAGTGGGAGAATGGGAGCTGCAGATGTCTTTACAGCTAAAAAGTCAGCACAGAACACAGACTGCCATTAATAAGCCTTGTCATAGTATCCAACTGCAAGTACCTGGCCTGCTGGAAAGGCCTTTGGAGAAGTGGAGGACTAAGAAGTCAGGGTATTTGTGGAAAATTCTGAATTCAAACATGAGGCCAAATTTTATTTCCCTTTGTAATGGTCATGTGGCTTCTTTTGGGAGGCGTAGGGACGAGAACCGTATCCATTTCCCTCTACAATTTAGGTAAAGGTAGAATAGGTTTTCAATTCGCTTCTCCTCTGAGGAGAGAAGATACCTGGTGATGAGTCTTTAATGACTGTACACACAAACTGTGCAAGAGTGGTGGCTACTGGCCAGGCTAGCTGTAGAAGCTGCATCTTCCAGAGATGTGGAAGCAAGTCTATTTTAGCGTCACTTCTGACTGTAGACATGG
The DNA here is from genome assembly GCF_040807025.1 of Struthio camelus. Lineage (NCBI taxonomy): Eukaryota > Metazoa > Chordata > Aves > Struthioniformes > Struthionidae > Struthio > Struthio camelus. Next base: position 3,456,668 of record NC_090947.1, on the reverse strand, counting down.
AGAGATAAAGATCAGGGTTTTTGTTATCTCTTCCCTCAATTTGCTGAGATGCTGTATTTGACCATTTTCAGCTACTTTTGAGAATACAGCAGATATGCAATTAGAACTTGCAACGTGAGTTTGCTCAGACCTTTTATGTGATGACTGTACTGATAGATCCCTGACTCCAGACAAAACTTGGTCTGTGAAGCCATTGCTCTAATGAGCAGCCTGAGGAAGTTAAAAAAAAAAAAAAAAAAAAAAAAACCCTTACCTTCATTTATCTACCTGCTGTTACTCCTGATGATGCTTTTTTCAAGATCAGAAGAAACTTGTTACTACACAAATGTATATTCTCAGACATCTCCATTCCCAGATCCCAAATGCAGAGATGTCTATCAGCCCATAAAAAGCATGCTAGGTCAACCCCAGTAATGAAAAGGCAACAGCTCCCAGCAAAACAAGGCAGTGACAAATTTGTAATGCTACTATAAACGACTTTGAAACGAAGCCTGTCAGCACCTTACGTGAAAAACTAAAATAATACAAATGGGACTGAGGACATGGCAGTATTTCACAGTTGATTAAACTTGTCCCATGTGGAACTGGCTTTAGTTATAGTTTCACATGCATGTTTTTACCCCTCAGTCTTGCTGGTTTCTCATGTTAACATCAGCAGGAGCCTTCATCAAATGCAGTTGTCTTTATATTGATACTTTTTATAGAATTGGGCTGCTTGCTACTCAAGGAAATTACAGTTTCAGAGAAGTTCAAGTGGTTCCTCAGTATAATTCATTCGCTGAGAAGATTAAGAAAAGCTTAAATCTGGCAGCATGAATACTTTGCCTCTAAGAAGCAATGCATACTTCTTAGCCTAACTGGCAGCAGAAAACAAAGACTCATTTCGATTTTAATGAAAAACAGAATGTCACTAAATATAAATCCAACCTTTAGCTGTCTTCTGCAAACAGAGGAGAAATATCTCTGTGTAAGCTTTAGCTAGCTACTGGATTTGCTCTGTTTAACCCTCAGCTTAAATGGAGTTGAACTGTATAAATATGCGGAAGAAATGCAGCAATCTTAATTTCCTCTCAAGAGGAAGCTATGAAACGTTCCCTTGCTGAATCACAGTTAAGATGTGTGCGGAGGAGCCTGGGGCAGGAAACATGAGACGATTCATATTTTTGTTTTCCTACAGAAATTTAAGCTCTAAGAGAAAGCGGATATACAGTAGCTTCCAAGGTCTGTCCAGCTAAAGCTTCCAGAGGCTGCTGACCCTTTAATTTGTGCTACTCACAAGCAGAAGCTAGGGCACGTATGTCAAGCGCTCTTCTCTTGCATGCTGTTACTTGTCAACACAGGAATAGAGATATGGCTAAAGGGCAACTACTTAGTTATCAGTCAATCTGAAGGAGCAGGCTTGTACTAACAGCTGATGTTTTGTAACTATTACCAAGTATGAACTGAAAAACTAGTTATAAATGCCAAAGAGCTTAAGCAATTTATTAGCTTTATGATACAGACTGGTTGACTTTACAAGCAGATGCCTCCAAAAACAGAAATTAGTATTGAATTTCTACTTGTGCAATGCTTTCATCAGATGCATTTAAAGGAAAGATTATTCTGTACTATTCTACACTGTTCTGTATTTTTGCTCCTTTTTTGGTTGGAATTCAAAATTTAATCTGAAGCTTGTCCCTTTCCCTTGCAGAAGTTGTTCAGCTTTTGAGTGTTATGGACAAAAATGGTGTCTGCTGCAACAGAGCACTGCCCAAGCCTTTCCCACATATTTTTAAGAAGCAAGGGAGCTGTTTACTTAGCTGACAGCTTGAGGAATTGAACTAGCATCTCAAAAGCCAAAGCAACACTTCAGGTGGTAATGGCAACCCCGTAAAATTGGATCTTAACTCTTTGGAGGCCGGAAGAAAACAGAAGTGGAAAGGGTATCGATGTCTAATAGAAGGATTGTGTTGGCATTTAAAAGTGAACCTTTCGTCTAAGCATGTACAGAAATGAAACTGGACAAAGGATATGAATAAAACTGTTCAGTGGATGCCAATGAAACCAGCGCTAACTAAAAACTACTTGCTGCTTCTAGCCAAATCCCATAACTGACTGTAGAGAAGAGACATCAAATAGAAAAGATTCTTTCTGTGCCTCTGTGGCAGAGGGCACTGGTTGAGGAGTTTGAGTTGTACCGTACTGGCTGTACTTTTGCTGGAACGCATGAGCTAGTATAATAAGCATATCCTACTTGGATTGAGCAGTATAAACCTTTAACATTGTTTTGTAGTGCTGGCTGTGCAGCTTTGCCCTATGTGGCTAGCACTTACAGCTGGGGTACTTGGAAAATGAGAGGCGTGAATGTAATGTGAACCCCTGGTGTGCAGGTGGGGTTCCTCAAGGGTTAACAGTCGGCTCTGTTGCAGTACTTTATTTGAATAGTTTTCTTGGCAGAAGTGACTACCAATACACCAGACTTGGAAGTATGCTTTTAACCACAGGACTGTTATCTTGACGATCTTAAAGACCTAGCCTTCTGTCTCAGGCTCTCTGATCCTCACATAAAGGCACGTTTTGCAGTGAGCCAGCTGTGAACTAAGCCTCAGGACTGCTTTGTAGAGGCACTTCCTTGCTCGGAGCGGGACTTGCTGTGTATTTGTGGGTGAGGATTTGAACTTGCTCTGTTCTAATTCTCCAAGGATCTCCAGTCAACTTCTCGACCCTTAGTTGAAGAAGAATCGCAGTCCAAGGGAAGGCTGGTGTGGCCAAAGCTTGTTCCTGAACGGGGAAGTTGACATGGAAATGTCACATTAATGAATAGAATGAAAAATTTAAAATGAGTAATTCTTAATTAGCAGTGAGAATCTTTGAAGTGCAAAACTAAATGACTAAAACTCTTATATTCCAAGGTCTTAAAATGATCTGCAGCTGGGAAAATGCATTGAGCAGACTTAAGCATATCAGTTTTCTCACAATCGTAGTTTATTGCCAGCAAGACAGTACCATACTCTGTCCTGTTTTGAGGACAGTCCGTTACCACTACCTCTTTGTGTGGCCTCGATTTGGCAGTATTATTCCTGATCAGCTTCCTTTTTTTTTGCCTGTAAAGACCTCTTTCTGCCCTGGTGTAGATGTGCTGCTGGTGCATAATGTTTAAACATCTGCACTTGGAGCCCGTGGAGCTCCAAACATCCTATCACAGAGCCAAATTCATGCCTGATCTGAGAGTCAAATAGCTCAGCTCTGGGAATCAGTTCAGCACAGAAGAACCAGGGCTTATTCAAGTCTTGATTGCATCACTGGTTTAAAAACAAAAAGTGCAATAAACTATACTGAAGGGTAACTGTAAACAGTTGAGCTGTTCAGCTGGAATGCTTAGTACAAAGCCCTACAAACTTCACACCTGACTCCTTTTCATAGTTCTTGTTTTCTCCCTTCCCTCTGCAGAGGTTAAACTGACCCCACTTTTCTCCTTTGGGCATTAAGATAAGGGAATCAAGCAGTTTGTAGACAGTGGAGGAAGAGAATAAATAATTTGGTTACTGTATTTTAAAGTACTCTGAGAGCTAGGAACTTCTAGAAACCTGGGAAGCGTACTTGCTGAGAGCTTATGCATACTTAACGTCTAAATTTGATCAAATCTGCATAGGCTTCTGCATTTGCACTAGCCCAAGTGATACCATATAGGACAAAGCTGGGGCAAATGTTAGGACAGTGTGGAATTTGACTGTTAACAGGTGTAAAAGGACTGGCTAGCTTCCAGTCTCACGAGCGCCAGTGGATTTGTCTGGTTTGATAATAAGCACGGTAAACAAAAATGTTTCTCCTGAGTTTGAGGTAGTTTGCGCTGTGGCCTGGGAAGAGGAAAGAGCCTTTACTGTCAGTTTGGATTGCATAAGAGAAGAACCTATAAAAGCTGACTGAAGTCAAAATAACAGGTCAAACCGTTGTGATCTGCATCGCGTGAAGGCACTTACTGAACACCCAGTACTGCACCCCTATCATAGAAAGGGATTTTTTGTTATAGCATAAGCTGTCTCGATGGGATTCAAAAAAGCTGCCCAGCCATGAACATTTCTGGTTAAGGTGACCCTAAAATGTGACAGAGTTACAGTTCATAGTCCTAGCATTTAACCTATTTTTATCTCTATCCATCTGTGCAAAGTCTGTAGCTTTCTATGCGTACTCGTGTAACGTGCTCTGGTGATGCAGTTTGTCGGCCAAGTATGTTAACTGTAGGAGTCCATGCAGCCTCCACTGGCTGGCACAGACAGCAGTGCCGAAGCTGTTCGTGTATTTGACCTGACTGGGAATGTTGCAGGTGGAAGGGTTATGTGCCTTTTGGCTGTTAAGTGATTCACTGCATTAATTGATAAATTGATGAAAATATAGATATTCTTGATAGTCACTCATAGCTTTTACTTAAAGAGGGAGTTAGCAAAAGCTGGTCTGCTTTCCTAAATATCTGCAGCAGGAATATAAGGTGTAAAGACAACCACTCTTCCATGTGCAGTTGTTCAAGGATTAACTGGGGGACCATATGACCAAGTCATACCCTAAGCAGCGGTGTTTTTGTCTCCAGTTCTTATGCTGAATGCTTTTACAGTTCAGCATCTGAAAGAGCAAGAAATGGCAAAATACCACTTCCTGATGCATGTTTACATCCTGGGACTGTATATAAAGGAATACCTTTATGGATTTACAGTGGAAATATATCTAGGGACTTTATCCATTCAAGCAAATCTTCTTAGTCAGCCGAGGAGTTGAAGTCCTGCAGTAGTGTATAATGGAAACAGCATGCAGAGAGGAAAGGGCTGGTTTTGCCAAGAATAAAGGAAGGAACATAAGGATAAGTAGAGCACAAATTAAGTGCTGTCCTTGCTATTAAGACAGGCTTGCCGGGACCTCAAATGTTTCCGTGTTAAGTATAAACCTGGTATGGCAGGTGCAAAAGTGAAGCTACCGTCCCACTAAAGTAGTGCACGGGATGGTATATGGAGGGAATACCCCAAAATGAGACTAAACTGGGTGTTCAGCTTGGACTATGATCTCATCAGCAAACTTTGCTTCTGCTCCTTCAGGAAGGACTTGAATCAGAAGGTCATAAAACAAAAGCTAGAAAGGGTACACTCTGCCTTTGGCACCTGGGGAGGGGGGATGGAAGAAAAGGCCATTATTAGTAAGATACTAAGGAAGGATATATAGCATTGTAGTGAGCAGATCAGGTTCAGAGGATAGACTCTCCTTTTTGAGCCACAACTGATTATTTTCTCTGCATATCAAATACTTATTGAAAAAGTAGAATCTGGTTTCAGTGAGGAGGGGCAAGAACACATTCCTGTCCTACTCATCCCAGGTGGCCTCGGTGCAGGTGAGCTGGTTGGCAAAAGCATACTAACAAATCATTTGAGTGGCAGAAGTATCCAGAAAAATAAGTGTAGGCTTGCATGGAAAAGATGTTGGAGGTATGGAAGGTAGCAGAAAGATGAGGTGTAGCTAGAGTAGAAGTGCAGGCAGAAAGTCATCTGTCTGAATGTAGACAGGACTTCTGAGTTTGGCAGACAGGACGCAAAGCAGCAGAGACGGATTCCCTGAAATGTGGGCTTCTGTTGCTATTTAATTTGTTAAATGCAAATTTATGTGCTTCATTGCCAAGAGACCCTGAGGCTTTTTGGACAGGACAACGTGATTGTAGAGCAGTTTGAGAGACAGCGGTTAGAAGGCAGGTCACACCAGGTCATGGGTAAAATCCGAAGAGAAATTGAGATGCAGCAGAGAAGAGTGGGAGAAGGAAGAATGACCAGCAGGAAATGAGGCTACAACAGTAAACTTTATCCTGAAAAATGCCAGATTGTTTTTCATTCCAGTAGGAATATCTATCTCCGTTCTCAGGGTAGGACTCCATTTGGTGGGATAGCAAAGAAAACAACTAGTTCACAGGGGAAATGTGCCGTGCCAGATGTCCAGACACTGGGTGAAGGGCTGTACTCTTCCTGCTCAAGTCAGATTTAGAATACTTGAAATGCAGATTTCTTGGAATAAAGGCCTGGGGTGACAAATGACTTTTGCAAATCAGACAAGGACTTTTGCTAATCAGACTGTCCTGTGACCAAGAAGTCGGATGGCCAGAACAGTCTCCTTTGCACCCACCACTTCTGCAGCTCTCTAGGCTCTGTCACAGTGTGCAATATTCTTTGTGGTCCAGCTTCTGAAACTTTCCCTACTGAACGAGACATGTGATGCAGAAAACAGAGAAACAGCTGGGGACTATCCCTATCTGCACTGAGATGGAAAATACTTGCTAGAGGAAAGGAGTTGTGCAAGTGAAGGGGAAAAGGGGGGAGCTTGCTGCAATTCCCAGTGCTCCCTGGAGACTGAGGTTTAGTTGCATCATCTCTTGATGTAGCAGGCCCTTCTCAGCCTATGAGCCTATGAGCTATGTTACTGGTGTAACATGCTTTTCTGGAGCATAATAGCTGTCTTAGCTTGTGTATGATAGCTATGGCTCACTGAATTTTAACAGCCTAATCAGCTGGAGCATGAAGCCCTTTAAACGCCACGTTCCCTTTGTAAAATCGTTGTTCAGAAATGACCCTGTCACCTCACAGAAAAAAATACAAGATTCAACAGCAATGATTTATAGCACAATAGTGGTGTTAGGTGCTGCGTGGCTTAGAGTACTAAATGTCTTTCACAAGAAGGTTCTAAAACAACAAATGTCTTATCATAGACAGCAATGGTGGCTATTGATGCTCTTTCCGTATGTTTTGAGGATTAGATTTTGATCCTTAATGTTGGATTAAGGACTAAGGATTGCATGGGAAGATGTTTCGGTGGATTTAATGATAATTAGGAGCAATAATATGTACTTACGTGTATGGTAGGAGATCTAACTTGCAGTTCTTATGAAAGAATGGGAGCAATTGTCCTCTTTTTCAAGGACAATTGGTCAAGAGTTAAAGGCCCTGAAAGTTAACTTTGATTTGAGAAGGTCATTGTAACTTCCTGGTAGGTGACAGTCTTTTTGCCTCAGAAAGACTGATTTGGAGGAGAAGGGAAGATAGAACATCCCACACGATGAGCAAAGCCCCCTTTGCCCATTTGATTGTTGTCAGCAATGTCAAACAAGGAAATCTGAGCTTCCAAACTGAGAAATGGTTTAACTATCTGGGCTTCAAAAGGAGGGCTGTTTTGCCAGCCATCCATATATTAGAAATATAAAACATCATATGTGATAGTACTTTTAAGGAAGTCATTGAGTCATTTTCCTTTACTTGTCAGTCATCTCTGGTGACTTTATAGCCTTTACAGTTAGAGTGCTATTGGGAGGATTAAGTCAAGATTTACAAATCTTTGACACAAACTAAAATAGATGCAAAGACATTTGGGCCTGAGACTTGAAGGACATGCCAGGGCATGCTGAAGAAGCTCTAGGAAGATGGAAATGCTTGTGGTTTTATGAAGAAATGTAAGGAATGTGGAGTATTTCACTTCAATAAATGTCAGTCTCTAGCTTCCAGCTCACTACTGCTGAAACAATTTCCTCTAACTTGAGGAGCAGTCTGGAGGGATAACAGCTAAGCTAGGAAACGTTGGCTATCAGCCTCTGTCACGAAATGGAAGGAAATGACATATTCGTGCCTTTTTTCTTTCCAGTAATTCCATCATCTTTGAGATAGCTGAAATAGGAATAGAAATCATACTAGTATAAAACAAAGGCCCCTCAACCTTTCATAGGCCAAAATTGCCCATGAATACCAAGGCAGCAGGTATCACCACAGTGTCCTTTCTGCACAAAAGGTCACTGTAAAAGGTGCATGAGAGGGCCAAAACACTGCAAATGGGATTCATAAGCGACTTCTGCAGAAAAGCTGGAGCCAAAGCAGCTGGAGGGGAGGGGGAAAGAAGGGAGGAGGAAAGGAGGGAAGCAAGAGAGGGACGGCACTGAAGTAGCAGGTAAGCTGTGATTCTTTCTGCATTAATATATGCAGCCGCTACGATGAGTACTGTCTGGAAATAAGCTGTGTCAACCAGATGGATATTTCCCCAGATCATCAGGATGTCCTTCCCCAGCCTATTTACTTGGAAATTTTCTTTATTTGCCTTCCATGTCCAGAATTAACTCCTGTCATTTGTTCTCACTGTTTAAGTATTTCTGTCTCTGTTGTCAGAACCAAATATCTACTGTATGCCTGCCTGGCTTGTGAATGGCAAAGGTGCCCTTGTAGTTGCCAATGCGTTGCAGAAGTAGCTGCCCAGCTCGAATGCTCGCCTTCTCGCAGGCAACTGGACGTTGCATTGCTGCGGTCAAACTGCACCCAAATGACGAAGGACAGTTTAATACCAAATCCACGAACGAATGAATTTACTGAAGTAAGCTACTTAGTGGGCCCATCTGGTAGTTGCTAATTTACAGACTGGGCCATCTGCCACTGTCGCAAGCTGGTAAGACTGGAAAAGTTACCCAACATAGCTGACAGTTTAGCTTTGTTTTCCTTTTTTCCTCAAGGCTGTGTTCTGTTTCACTGCTAACTTGTAGGAACAGCAGTGGCTTCTGTTCTGAAATCCAGACTTCTCGAACCCCAGATAATCTTGTGCGGTTGGAAGACATTGCTGCTACTGCTATGACTCAGCAGCCGGTGCTCGGCGTGTTTATGCAGCATTCAAGCTGCTGACAGCAGGATGGTTTGAGAAGCTGCTTTTTTACACAGTGTCCTGAGTACTTTAGCTTGCTGCGACAGGATATGCGGAAAACTTATTTTAAATCTGTGTTATTAAAGCCTTAGTCCTCTGAGTTGCAGAATGCCTTCTGTGCTAATGGAAACAAAAAATAAGGCTGCTCTCTATGATTTAGGTTATGCGATATAGACTGCAAATCTGTTAAGAGCTCCAGATGTGCACTCTCTGAGTTGCGTTTGAAAGTTTAAGAAGGGGTGACAGATGAAGGCAGATTGTGACTTCTTCAGTAAAGATTCGCTCTGAGGAGTGAGGTTTCTGCAGTCCTTGCAGAATGAGCTGTGTCAGGGTCAGTCTGCTGGCGCTCAAGAGGATGCAACACCCTCAGAGAAGAGCAGAGCATATCTGCAGTAGGGTTGTCTGTCCTGCCTCCACGGCACCCTGCTGCTGGTTTCCTTGGTGTGAGCAGTGCTTGATCTAACACTGTTTCAGTCTTTGTATGAGAATGCAAAGCAGCCGCCAGCTTCAGCTGTGCGCGTGCAAGCATTGCCCTGAAGTTGTGCCTGTGCAAGCTGAATGCTTAGCTAACCCCAGTTTAGTTTCTACTCTTACCATGTAGTGACCCTTTCCATGAATGACCATCTGCTCACAGTAGTGATCGGATGGTGGGTTTTTTTCAAGGTCTGCACAACTAGGTCTCATTCTCTGCTCCTGGCATATGCAAACTCTCACAGTGACTGGTTATAATAACTTGGATATAACTCTCCATGTGAGGATTATGTGGTGAAGCTGAACTGAATCTCTTACTATAGTAGAAAATTCTGACTAAGAGAAAATTTACGCTGAATACCATTTTCCTCTGAGGACATATTTACTTGCCCTTCAGAAAGGGCTGGAATTAATCCATGCCTTTTTTTTTTTTTGTGCTAATTGGATATGTTTTAGGCTCTGGCAACTTGAGCGTTATAAGTGGTGGCATAAAGGATTTACATATTCTTCAGCTGTTAGCTGTACAGATGGTGAAAATTGAATCAGTACAATAGGCCCAATGCTGATCTTCTGAAGGCTTGACCGCGGGAACACCTTTGGGCTTCCCTGGAGTTTCCATGTCATTGCTGGAATAAGATGACAGTCCATCCTGAGAGCGGGTGGCGGGGGGAGGGGGAGGAGACCCTTAACAACAACAGCGCCTTGCAAAACTAGCTTTTTTGTTGACAAAGCCAGGACCCAAAGTCTTTCCTTACTGCATGAAACTCATGGTAGTCTGCCCACCAGCATAAAGGCTTTCTCCTGGAAGTTTGGGGCAGCAATTTCTTTTTTTATCTGAGCATGCTTCTCCTCACTTACTGTGACCGAATGTGTTATCCTTAGGGGGGGACATTAATTGAATTCTTTATCAGCCTCTGCTTTAAGAACTGGAAGGGCCCAGAGGAAGGATTACCAATAGGGGTCCTATGGCTAATGTGATTAAAAATTATTTGGCTGCAGAAGAGAGAATGTTGTTGTTCTCCATTATATTTCTCTGCAATGAGATAATACTGATGCTGACTACGGAACAGACAGGTCATACGTGTTTAATTTGAGCAGCTATAAAAAGAAACTTGCAGTCGGGCTGCTCATTGGAGGTTTAATAAATAAAAGTTATTACCATAGCTCAGTATAATCCCAAAAATATCTCTTCATGTACTCTTCTTGGAAACCAAGCTATCAAAGAAATTAAGCTAGGGAGCTGTTTCATTAATAGATTAGATCTGAAAGGCAGAATTATCTTTTCTGGTTTTTTAATGGAATTTGGTCCCGATTTGTGAGGTTTGAGCACTGATCTTCGGTTATCCTCTCAAGGTTCGTATGTCAGTGCTGTTAGACTGTTTTACAGCTGGGAACTAGAGGCTCAGATGAAATAACCAGCCCAAGGTTACCCTAGGTGGTCTTGCAACAGTTGTGCCTGGTGCTATAATCATTAAGCACCCATTAGCCTTTGGTACTTCTCCGTTAGAGGAAAAACAGCACGACAGCCATTTGCACTACTGGAAAGCTCTTTCAGTTGCGGCTATGTGGGTAGGTAGCTGTGCTGCTTCTGGATCTGAAGGGCTGCTGGATGCTCTGCTAGAGCAGCACACTGACCTCACAGGAAACTGCTTGAATTCTTTTGATTTAGACCCAACTGTGAAGGCAAGAATGCAGGTAGACATCCTACTGTAAGCCTGAGCACTGCAAGCCTGCAACATGCCTTTCAGGGATTTAGTTTGTTTTATTTGTCTGATTTGGTTTTGGACTGCTCTGGGCAGGAATGCACTCCTGGGAGAGGCACTTCACCTCCTGCAGAGTTGAAATCTGAGGAAATCAGCTACTGTATCAGGAGTGTTTCCTCCTCCTGTGATTTTCCAGCTTTCCACCTTTTTGCTTGCGTTGAGTATACCATTGCTGAAAGACTAAAACACCCCCTGTGCTGTGGGTGCAAATAAGTCTCTGCTGCTAAATCAATGCACTAAGGCATTATGCAAGTAGGACATAGAAATTGCAGTGGACTTTCCACCTTTGAAGTTAAGTTGAACATTTATCCAGGGCTTACGTACCAGCACTTCTGCAATGAGCCTATAACATTGAGCTGTTGATCAGAGGGGCTGTAGCTGTCAGTTATGTGGGTTATACTTGCATGTAAATTGACCGTACTGTAATATCTTCACATTTCTTGCCCTGGAAGATGCTTAGCAGTCAAAGTGCCCTTGTCTTTAGGACAAGTTAATCATTGACTTATTTTTGCAGTTATTGCTTTTCTTATTGTAAACTTCTTTGCTCAGGAAAATTTGAATTCCTTCTCTAGCCTATGTTTTTCACCCATGGTCTCGAAGCCTTTTTTGCTTTTTATGGCAGGAGTTAAATCTTGTCTTGTGTAAAGCATTAGTGAAAAACAGCGTGGTGCCAGAAACTTCCAGAAAGGGAAAAATCTATTATAGTGTTGTCCTTAATACTTGATTTGCTGTATACTTCGGCTACTAGTAATAAAAGAAGACTAAACTGAGAAGATACTTTGTCTGAAATGTTCTGAGTAGAGATGCATGCAAGCAGTGCAAATGCAACTTTTGCTTCTGAACAGCAGGGAGTTTTCCATACTGAGGAGGAAGGATCTTTGCAAGAGGTGAAATGTACCTTTAAGATGTGCTTGTAAAAGCAAGTGATTTCCTCATGTTGCACCTAGGCCACTGTATTTGGATTTTGAGGATTATTGCTGCCTGTCTTTCATTACCCGCTGTGTTTCAGCCTGGAAAATAACCATGAAGAAACTCAAGGAATTTGCAGTGCAATCATGTGACGTGTTCTAAGAATACACACTTTTGTCTTTGAGTTGACCATCAATTTCTTGTTTTACTGGTTCCCAAGCAAACTGCCAGTTGGCAGTTCTTTGGTTCTAGGTATCCGGAATGTCCCTTCTGAGTTTTCCTTTTTCGTACCTTAGGAAATGAATTTAAATTAGCCTAATCCAGTATTCCTGGATACTTTTGAGGCCAAAAATTTGGTAGGACTTGGACATTGCTGGGAATAGAAATGGACTTCTCTGGGGAGAGAATATATTTGTTAGGTTATGGGTAACTTCTCCAGAAAATGAACGGATGGGATTTCTGAAGTCCTGGGCCCAGGTCCCAGTGAGAGGAGCTAGGTCTATTCAAAGGCTGGATTAGTGGTGAAATGCTGCGCTTCATTTAAAATGAAGCAAAGAGAATATTCAAGGATCAACTAGATATGAAAGACAAAGTTGATGTGAGACTTAGGGGTGGTATGTAAGAAGGGAACATCTGCAGCAGTTCTGCATCCTCTTCAATTTGCACCAGATTCAAATGCCAGCATGCAAGGTGAAGCCTTGACTCATTGGCAACTGCTCTCTTTCTCTGAATTAGGCACAGAGATATTTGGTGTGCTTTTCTAAAGGTCATAGTACTGTCATATTATATTGCTGCCTGTAGTGGAGGTGGGCAGCAGTGAGTGTTCTGGCGGGTAGAGCTCAGTTGAAGGCAGCTGGGTGGGGAAAGCTGTCATTGCCTTTGTCAGCTAATTTTTTTTTTTTTAGAAATGAAAGCAGCTATGATATGGCTTTTTCGAGACTCCTAAGCACAGCTACCTCTTGGGTGTGAGAAGTCTTTGTTTTTCAAGGGCTATGAGTAAATGAGCTCTTCAGTAACTTCAGTTTGGAGAATATTTCACCCAAGCTTTGTAGAAAAATGTCTACATAGCAAAATGACTGATTTGAGGATTTGTGTAGATCTTGAAATGGAAAAGCTCAACCTAATCAAGCAATGTACTGTTTTAATAAAACTGCCAAGAAAGAAATAAGAGTTATGTTTGTGTTTGTTATTGCATTGAATAAATCTTCAAAGCTCTTCACAGAACCAGGGAAAAAACAGCAGGCAAAATGACTCCTCTATTTCTGGACTCAACAAAGTATTGAGGCTTTAAGACTGGCTACTGCTTGCAGAGCAGAAAAAGGCAGTCTTTCCGTCCTTTTCTAGCAAAATAACATTATCATGCCACTAAGGGGACAGTTTAAGCTCTAGTGTATTCAAGCTCAACTTGTATGACTTTCAATGGGAGTCTACGTAAAGGTTTAGCTAGGTCCTTGCCTAATAATACGTCCTTGTAAGGAGCATTCATTTGCCACTTAACCCATTTGCTGTAAGGCAGTCCTCCTCCCTTCTCTTGCCTTGCTTTCTATGGAAGCTTTTTGCAAAGATGAAGCTTCTGGCTGGTGTCTCTCTTAAACTGCTAATCATCCACATGCCTGAAAAGGCATGCGTCTTTGGGTTCAAAGCTCTTGAAGATGTCATATGATACAGATGCTTATGGCCTATGCTTGTGACCTCTTGGGTAGGTGAAGGAGGTCGTGGCTGGTGGCGTACATCCATTTACACTGGCTGGCTTATTTCAGATGCCTTGTGGCAAGGCAGGTGTTTGTGCTGTGCATAATGTTATGTAACAAAAGGCAAATCCTTGCTCTAGAGATGAGCAATGGGGTGGAAAGGCTTGCCTTGACCAGAGGAGGAGGAGAAGAGCTGGCCCCAGAACAAGCTCTGGGAGTTGAGGAACGCTGCTTCAGAGCATCCTGGGAGCTTTGCGCAAAGGTGAAAGGACACCAGCCACTAACTTGCTTGGCTGGTTCCCAGGCCATCAGCTGATACAGGGTGCACAAGTCTTGGCAGCTGTGACCTGAATATCAACTTGCTACCTTGAGAGCTGGCTGGAGCAGCTGTCAGCTGTCAGCTAGGGTAGCACTGCAGAGGAGCCCCTGGAGTCTACAGCTGAGACTTAGGTTCAGCAGAGGAGCAGCTTGCCTCTTGGCTGGGGAAGTAGATGGGAGCTGATATCTAGACTTGCACCTGAACATCAGCAACTGCTGTCAGTACCACAGGATGGAGTTATGTTTGGGCTCAGTAAGATTAGGGTGAATTGCTTCAGGTATTTAGACCCTAAATTTTGTCTGTGGGGGGCTTTTCAGGCAACGTGAATGCATCTCTGTGGGTTCCTCTGCTGCTCCATGTGTTGATCCTGATCACATCAGTGTTAATTTCTCGATAAACTTAATATTTTATGTTTATGATGCTTATGTAAGCGTCATGGAGAGAAACCAAGTGTCTTGTTTTCGGCAGGTTGGTAATGTTATCAGGCCTGTGCCTTGGTCTTGCCTGAGGAAGGGAGGTATCTGGCAGTAGGGAAGAGGATCTTTTTCCTGTGTAATGAATGTGATTAATTCTTGATAGCTAAACTTTTGTTTAGCTTGGGATTTTCTGATATAATACCAGTCCTATTTTTCTAGTATCCTTACACTTTTCCTAGAGGACTAGGAAGGGTGGCTTAAAACCAAATCTTTTTTTTTTTTTTTTTTTTTAGCTCAACTATCAGTCAACCTTGTTGATTGGATAAGGAGTGCCTTTCATCTCAACTTCCAACAAAAAAATGATTTTTGTCTATGCGCTGCCTGTGCTCAGCTTTGAAGGAGGAGCTTGTTTAGCTCTACTAACTCAAGGTACATTCAGACTTGTGCAAGAATGTAGCAGTCTACTTGCCTAATTACAGTCAAGCAAAGCTAAGATTTATGAAATAAAACCAAAACCTCTGGAAGTACTGGATGATGCCCCTTGCATTAGGCAACTAGGAAAGTAGCAGTAAGACGGGTAGTGAGCATCCTTAGTTTGACCCCTGGAATAGATCCATTGTAGCTTAAATGAAGAATTGTAAACTGGTCACAGTCAGCATTTGGAAACAAATTGGAGTGAAAATGCAGCTATCCTTCAGACATGTAAAACCTCAGTTCTTTAAATGAGGATGCATTAGTGGCCAGGATCTCTTCTGAAACATAGCCATCTCATCAGATATTTTTTACAAGTTGAGCCAGCGGTCAAAATTGCCTCTGCTATTGCCCACACACAAGCGTCCAAAGCTGAACCAGACGCATTCAAGGCGAGCTGTCTTATCTGCTTCCCCCAGTTCTTAAGGGAGTGAAGTATTTGAGTTCTGAGAAATGCACATCAAAAGCTGCAGATAATCAGCGTTGCTGTTCAGTGAGGAGGAGAAGATAAACTGAATGTTATTGGCATTTTCAAGTCACAGAGAAGACCCTGGGTTAGGGTTTAAAGGAGATTGCCCAGCTGTTCCCCTGACGAGCGAATGAAGGAAGCGTGGGTTGCAGGAGTGTTTCATGGCTGTGGCATCTGGATGCTGCTGTGAACTGGGATCCAGCCCTGCCCCTGGCTCTGGCCCTCTGTGATAGCAGGCAGGGCTGTGTAACTATACGAGTTCTGCCTAACATCATGGGCAACCTCACTGAGGTCTCCCCTTTGCCTGAAAGGCCCAGCAGATACCCCCAGGAAGTCATCTGTTCCGTGATTCTTGCTTGCTTTTAATCACAAAGACAAATTTTTCCTTTGCAAGGGGAGCACCTCAGCTGCAGGCACTCTCCAAATTGCCTTGGGTCAATGCAGCTGGCTGATTTGTATGAACTGTTTGAATTTACTAGCTCTGGACATAGCTAAGAGATTCAGTTCAAAATTAAGGAGCTTACTCTGGCACTCTGTAATTCACCTGAAGGTACTAATAGGACTATATTTGAAGTAGGCCTTGCTTGATAAACCTTGAAACAGTGTATGAAGCATGGAAAAGAAAATAGTGAATACCCATTCATTCCAGAAGAGGACTTTAATACGAGAAACAGCAGAGTCCTTTGAATAGTCCTAATTAAGCTCCTTGTTTAAGGATTAAGGTCACAAAAGCAATCATTTTGTTTCATAGTAAATCTGATGTTTTTCTGTAACCTTCATGGGTATTGCCTTTCTATTCAGTAAACGTCTTAGCCACTGAGATAGGGAATGGGGAAAGGAAAACACAGATGCAAACAGCCTGCATCTAAGTAGTATTGAAAGCACATTGGAGTAATGCCCTCAATTCCATACGTAAGTTATGTTTTGAACATAAATACAAGTGCAAAGCCTCTGACAGCCAATAACTGAAAAAGGAATCTTTATAACTTTTCTATTACAATGCAAGAACTTATCTCAGATACAGCTTTCAATTTATTGAGATACATGCTGTATGCCATGAACTTCAGGCAACCTTGCTATAAAACATTCCGCAACCCTTGTCAGGTGCACAGCATGGCTCAGCTATGAGATCTGTCACCAAAGCAGTTGTAGGTACGGCTGCGTTTGTCTAATTTAGTTATAATTCACTGAGCCTCAAAAGACTTTGAATATAGGGCACAGGATCAGGCACTGGCAGTGTGTTTGATGTCACATTAATAACAGTAAACTGCCTCCGTTCTCCTTTGCTTAGGTGGGGATTTTTTTAGATTCTTGCTTGGAGGTAGGAACTGGTTGTTCTTGAGGGCAGTTCTCCTTGTTAGGCTGGGCTGGGGCTCTCGTGATGCACATCGTCAACTGTGTGATGCTCTAAAAATCCCCCTCGCCCCTTCAGGCTCAACCTGATGTATTCTTGTCTTTGTGCCACCTTCTCAGTTGTGCTGGTCAGCATGAGAACGGGAACAGCCAGTTGTGGGTTGGTACAGAGAGGGGAAGAGTTTTAAACGTTGCTGCCAAAGGTGGCCTGAGCTGCTACAATGGGCCGTAGTCTTCCTATAGCTGCACCTAGAAGCTGGAACCACAAATGTATTTAGGAAGATGCTTTCATGCTTTGAGTGAAGAACTCCATGTATGAATGCTCACTGAGCCCTGGCTGGATTTAACCCAGTTTATGCAGCTGAGGCTGTGTTCATACTGCTTAAGGCAGCACCGCTGCTAAAAGTTTGGCTACGCAACCCTACCCACAGCTGAAGGGTCATCCTTTCTGTAAGGCAGGTGGCTACTTACCCTTCCACGTGAAAAGACCCGACTGAGTGAGTAGGGCTTCATGACTCCTCAGACATAAGGGAATGGGTATGCTGGGGTGCAGACGCTGTTAAAAACTGAGCTTGAGACTATATATTAAAAGCCCAGCTGGTGAAGGAAGGTATATTCTCAGGTGAGCAAAACTTGTAAAAAAAAAATAAATAAAAAATAAAATATATATTATATATATGATGAAGAAAGAAAAAACAAGTAGAGAGGTAAACTAGCAGTAAACCATTCTGACAAAAGGTGTGGAAAGCTACAAAAAATAGCTAGTTGAATTCAGCGGCTGGCTGAAGGAAATAAAAATTCTGTAAAAAGCATTCTTTCAAATGCAACTTGGATAAAATTTTAAGATGTGTTGCATGCATAAATTTAATTCCCTGCATCAGAAGTGAAATATATGTAATGAAAGAGAGAGAGAACTGCTGAATATAGCTTTTGTGGCAGATAGTGATGTGCATTCCAGTGATGGGCTTTAGGGGGCAAAATACATTTGTTTTGCAAAAGAATAGCTAGGTAAGAGACAGCAGGCAAGACAAGCACTAGATAATAAATGGCCACAGGCAACTGTAAATTCAGAAAACGGGAAGGGTGAGATCTTGTTCTGGCTAAATAAATGGGCAGAAAGTACTATTTGTCCAAAAACTATAAACTCAGAAGTTGATATTCCTAGACTTACTATTCCTGTTTCTTCTCAGCGTGGGTAAGGTTCATTTGATTCCAGTGATTCTGGAGATGCATGTTGGTGAGGATTTACAGGACCTGGCACTTGATCTTTCTTTGCAGTACAGAGATGTGGTTTTATGGGATTAGTGCCCACTTCTTTATCAGTGCTTCATCACTAAGCATCTGGAGGACAAGAAGGTGATCAGGAGTAGTCAGCATGGATTCACCAAAGGGAAATCATGCTTGACCAATCTGATAGCCTTCTATGACGGGATGACTGGCTGGGTAGATGAGGGGAGAGCAGTGGATGCTGTCTACCTGGACTTCAGCAAGGCTTTTGACACTGTCTCCCATCACATCCTCCTAGGTAAGCTCAGGAAGTGTGGGCTAGATGAGTGGACGGTGAGGTGGACTGAGAACTGGCTGGATGGCCGAGCTCCG
Organism: Struthio camelus; assembly: GCF_040807025.1. Taxonomy (NCBI): domain Eukaryota; kingdom Metazoa; phylum Chordata; class Aves; order Struthioniformes; family Struthionidae; genus Struthio; species Struthio camelus. Next base: position 3,438,531 of record NC_090947.1, on the reverse strand, counting down.
AGGGTTGTGGTCAGTGGCGCAGAGTCAAGTTGGAGGCCTGTAGCTAGCGGTGTCCCCCAGGGGTCAGTCCTGGGTCCAGTCTTGTTCAACATATTCATCAATGACCTGGAGGAAGGCACAGAGTGCACCCTCAGCAAGTTTGCTGATGATACTAAACTGGGGGGAGCGGCTGACGCACCAGAAGGCTGTGCTGCCATTCCGAGGGACCTGGACAGGCTGGAGAGCTGGGCAGAGAGGAACCTCCTGAAGTTCAACAAAGGCAAGTGCAAGGTCCTGCACCTAGGCAGGAATAATCCCAGGCACCAGTACAGACTGGGGGCTGACCTGCTGGAAAGCTGCTCTGCAGAGAAGGACCTGGGAGTGCTGGTGGACAACAAGTTAAACACGAGCCAGCAGTGTGCCCTTGTGGCCAAGAAGGCCAATGGGATCCTGGGGTGCATTAGGCAGAGTGTTGCCAGCAGGTGGAGGGAGGTGATCCTGCCCCTCTCCTCAGCCCTGGGGAGGCCTCACCTCGAGTACTGTGTCCAGTTCTGGGCTCCCCAGTACAAGAGAGACATGGCACTCCTGGAGAGAGTCCAGCGGAGGGCTACCAAGAGGATTAGAGGGCTGGAGCACCTCTCCTCTGAAGAAAGGCTGCAAGAGCTGGGCCTGTTCAGCCTGGAGAAGAGAAGACTGAGAGGCGATCTCATCAACGTGTACAAGTATCTGAAGGGGGAGTGTCAAGAGGATGAGGCCAGCCTCTTCTCCGTGGTGCCCAGCGACAGGACAAGAGGCAACGGGCAGAAACTGAAACACAGGAAGTTCCACCTAAACCTGAGAAAAAACTTCTTCACTGTGAGGGTGACTGAGCCCTGGAACAGGTTGCCCAGAGAGGTAGTGGAGTCTCCTTCACTGGAGATATTCAAAACCCGTCTGGATGTGATCCTGGGCAATATGCTCTAGAGGACCCTGCTTGAGCAGGGAGGTTGGACTAGATGATCTCCAGAGGTCCCTTCCAACCTAAACGATTCTGTGATTCTTTAGGGGAAAAAAAAAGGACTTTGTCTGATAATTTGAGTGCCGCAATGTGGATGTGCACCCAAAATCCAGAATATAGCACCTGAGAGCTCACAAACCTGGGAAAAACAGATCAGGCTTTAGAAAGCTCTTGGAGTTCTGGATATTTTATTTTTTCTGCATCAAAATTGTATCTGCAATGGCACTCTCAAAACTGTTGTGGTATGAAAGTTCTTCTCCACCAGCTCTTGTCTTCGCTAACTCAGCCCTGTTGATATCCTGTGCTCCTGAGAGGTTATACTCTGAAAGCTTCTCTCAAGAGGTGGAGCACTAGCAGCTCTCACTGACTTTAAACGCACTTGGTAATGAATGTGGTAGTGCTCAGGAAGGTGTAGTTGCAAAGATAGGCCACGTTTCTGTAGCATAGAGCAAAACTCCTGAGTCTGCTGGTAAGTTGCCTTTGTGCGCAGTCTCTCAATAGAAGGGCTGTGCTGATTTTGTGGAGCAATCAGTTTACTCAGCACCTTTCCGTGCTCCACAGAGTGACTGAGAACAGGCAGGACCTTTATTGTGCTTCCACTATCCTTGCTTTTAAGTGCCCCTTGGGATACACCTTCCTAATATCTAAGCCTAGCCCAGCAAACTAGCCAACCTTCCCTGCTTATTCTATCTCCAGGTTCCCCAAACCAGGGGTGCGAAAATCACCCCAGCTGAGCTTGCTTTGAAGGTTGTTTGCAAATATGATATCCTACAGTAATCTATCAGTCTTTTGATTGCAATGACAATAACCATTTGGTTTTCTGCACGTGCCATTCATCCAACTTCCTGTCTTAGCAACTTTCTCACCAGTGCCTTGCAGATTTTCCTAAGGGAAAGTGTAATGCTTCCAAATAAACTATCAAGACCAGTGGATGCTCATCAACATTTTTTCTTTTTTTTTTTAGTCCTGGAAAGGAAACTTTGCTTGGCTGTTTACCAAGTTCTCCATTCCTGCCCCGTCCCCCATCAATTTAACCTGTGCTCTCTGGAGCATTGATGGAAATTAGCCTCCCTCAAGGATATCCCTCAATTTCCATTTAGCTAACATGTTGTGACATTGCTGTGCAGTGGTGAGTGTTGTGTTCTCCTGGGAAGTAACTGGCTTCTGATGAAAGCCTTCAAATCACAAACCATTCTGTCATTCTGACTTATAACTTCCCTGTTAGATCTCCCTTCATACCAAATGCCCCTAGAAAACAGAGGAAAAGCAAGATAAAACACTTAATGGCCTGCAGTCTCACTGAAAGAGAAGTACCAGAGAAGGGTGTTCATACAGTGCTGCCTCCATGACTCTTAACACATTTGTGCCCAGATTGAGCTGTCAATCATTAAAATCATATTGATCTGGCTAGTGCTGTACCAAACCTATTGGCGACTGATGTCGAATTCTCCAGAATACGGAATACGGTGTGAATCGCACTCAGCTCAAGCGTTGAATCTGAAATCGCACCTTATCAGCCTTCTAGCAGGCATATGTGCATTGCAAAACATTTAGCAGTTCAATTTAGCCATAGCTGTGGGAGTTAGAGCTTTAAGACTGTTTTTTGTGGCCGAAGCTGTCGATGTTCTCTCTGCCTCTATCCTTGCCGTAGACCTATGTACTCTCTCTAAAGGAGCAACCATGGTGAGAGACAGACAACAGAAGTGTGGGGTGGTAGGTCCAAGCTGGAACAGCTCGTGTAGGACCTGAAGAAGAGCAAGGGAATGGTCAGGTCCCGCAGGCTGATGACTATGGCCTGAAGTATTCTTGCTAATATATCCTATCAAGCACTTACTAGCCATCTCATGTAGAAGTTGGTGTGGCTTATGTATTTACAGCTTCTGATTACATTTCAAAGCGCTAGTATCCACTATCTCAAAACTGTGCTTTGAAACTGATGTTATGTTTAGCTGGATTTTTTTGTATTATTATTATTATTATTACTAGCAACTCCAGCAGTAGAACTTGGACCTTGGAGTTTCAAAGCAGCTGCTCTGTCAAGGAAGCGTTGCTGAATAAAAGCTCCCCTGCTCGGCTCCCCTCCTCCTGCTTTTTGACGCTGCCGGCTGTGTCAGCAAGGAAGCGAAGTTGGCCTTGAAGTGAATCTACAGAGGAAGGAGAGTGCGAAGAGGAGAGGTGGAGCTAGCCAGCTAAATGGGATAGCAGGCTGCAGCGTGGGAAGATGAGAAAGCAGGAGCAAAGGGACCGATGCTTGAATCTCTGTGTGGGTGAGCTCTGCCAAGCAAGGTCTGAATAGAGGGGAGGACCAAGGAGTTTAAAGACCGAACGTGCTCAGTGAAAAGGCGGGGATAATACTCCGTTTTTTTTTCTGGAATAACAATCAAAGGAAAAAGGGTAAGGGGGCCACGGAGGAAGTGAATGAAATCACAGATTACAGTTAAACTATGAACCTTTAACAGGGACTGTGAAACGGCAAGAAACTCTGAAATCTTTTCTGTGTAATGCAGGAAGCAAGAACAATAAACAGGCATATGAGACTGTTGTAGGCACAATATTCCTATATCATGACATCCCTTTTTCGGCTGTTTTGTAACTCTGCTGTAAGCTGTCACTGGCAATACTTGCTTTAATCTTTAGTGCAGCGTAAATATGTTCTTCCAGAGACCTGAAAATAACTGGCAAATACAACGCAAGGTATTTTCTTACTTTCTTAACCTTTTTGTGTCAGATGAGGTTAGCAGAAACCCAGCGACGACAGGTTGGCATCAGCTTCCTATAACAATAGGGAACAGGGTGGCTTTTAGCCAAGTCTAACACATTCAAGTTGAACTCCACGGATTTTAGGCAGCTTGAGGTAAATAAATCAGAACCACCTAATAAATGCACTGAGTAAAAGCAGTCAATCTCAGAAGGTCACTTTGAACTGCTGCAAGCTTTTTGGCTGGAAGACTCATATAGGGACAAAAAAGTTTGTACAGTAGTTGCCAAATTGGGGTAAATCTTGTTTATACTTTTTAGGGTAATGCTATAGCTAACTTGCAGTCCCATTTTGCCAGAAGGGCAGCTCCTGTACATGCAATTGGTCCCCTGCAATTGCTAACCCCTCTTACCTACACTTCAGTATGGGAACATTGGTCCCCCTTGGAAGCGGAAGAAAGCAGAGCAGAAAAGGAGCTTGCTCAGCTTTTCCATGGTAGTTGAAAGAGGTACTTAACGTGGGGTCCTGTGTCCCAGCCAGTATTTAACACAAAGACATGACTTTTATCTGTGATCTGCAAGGCTGGTAACGGGGCTGGAGCTGAGCAGCTGTTCCAAGCGGGTGGTCAGAGGGCCATGCCCATACTCCTGTCGTGCTGCAGAGCGGCCGCATGTGCAGCCCCTCTGTATCTAGCCATGGTTCCCAAAGCCACAACTGTTTTGGTAGTCATGAGTAACCACAGTACTCTGGTTACCCTTCCTTTCCTTTGGCAGCGGTAATGGACTGGTGACTCACTAGAAAAACACAAATCTATCTTCTAAGGATTTTCAGAATTTAATGTGCTGCTGCATTATTTTGTACTGCCAGCCAAGTACCACCAAGCTGTTAATAGAAATGGGCTAAACCTCACTGTCTATTCCCGTTTTGCTCGTTTTTTACAGAGGGGTGGAGAAAAACAAGGTTAGCGCTTAGAAGTCAAAGGCACCTGGCTCAGACTATGCAGTGTTTGTGAAGCTGTTGAGTATCACGCTCTTCTGGAAGAGGGGTAATGTCTGTACTGAATGACCCAGCAGGTCTGCACCAGACTAGAGAGCCCTGAGAAGGCAGCGAGTCCTGGGAGCCAGGCTCCAGAAGGGCAGAGCTGCGGTGTGGAGGATGGTCTCTGCAGCATAGGACTGCGACAAAGCCATTCCTCGGTCTTGCTTTAACGTTTTCCCTTGTTCATCAAGGGCTGTATTTTCAGAAGAACTTGATGTTTACCATGCTTGCTGCATAGGGGACAGGTGGTAAATGCAACAAGCCCACATATGCTATACTGTTCTTGCCTTTTGAAGCCTGTGTATAGTAGGTTTCTAGGAACATAGACACTAAGCTTTAAGAGCACCTTTCAACATACTGAAATTGTAGGCTTAATTTCAGTGTGGCTGGCTTAAAAACAGAATAGCTTTCTTTTTGCTTTATCTTCTGGCAGAATGCCAGGCTCTCACAGCTTCCTGCTGTGGTTGCGGTGTCTTTCTGAATGATAGAATAAATCTACTTTTTTCCTTCCTGGCTCTCCCTGGTGGAACTCACGCAAGCCCTGCTCTCTGAAAGGTATGTTTGAAGCCTTAAAATCTCCACAGAAGATTACCGAAGTGTGACGTGAGAGAATAATCTACATAATCAGATTTTTGGTTTTATCCGGGCTTTTTGTACAGAAAAGGCTGTGCAAGGCACGTTCTTAGCTGAAATCTGGACTGTGACCACCTATTTCACTCCCTTTTTCTGTTCATTTAGCATGCAACAAATGCCTCTTTTTGACCTGTTTTTGCATGCAAAAACTTTTGGAGGCCAGATGAGAACTCAAAAAGATTCTTCAAGTTGCAAGGGCCTGAAGTGAATGGGATTACTTGATTCCAAGGTAATAGAGTATCTTTCCTAGGAAGGATGTATCAAATGCAAAATAAGGAATGCATCAGCTTGACTGACAGGGATTCAAGTGTCACTGAATCAGAAAAGACTAGATTAAATGTTCTTGATGTCTCTTGTAGCTTTATATCACTATAGTGCCATAGACAGCAGACAAGAATAGACTGTGTGGAGAAGGCAGGTGGTGGTGGACATCAGCAGGCACGGCTGATTAAAAAGTATTAGCTTGTGATAGATATCACCCAAAGCTTTCTGGTAAGTGGACTGAGGCCATGAGTACAAACCTTATCTTCTCCAAAATGTTTTTTTGCAGCAGTCTTGCTAATGCTGGGCAAGGCAGAGTCAAGTGCTGGCTCTTCTAGAGGTATCAATGGCAAGGAGCTATGTTTCGTGCTGGAGGCTGTGAACTTTCAGGCAATCCAAAGAGCTGCAGACAAGACTAGGACTTGCATTTACTTGCCCACGAGGTCTCAAAACGCAGACGATGAGAAGTTGAATCTGGCTTTTGACGGAGGCAGGGGTTTTTTGCAACCTTTGAGACTAATGTCTTGAAATCCATTTGCAGTGTGAATGGGTGCAAAGTTTAAGATACGATAATCATGTTTTGTGCAATCTGTGACAAGTTAGGTGATACAGTGACAAGAACAACTGGCATTTGATTAGCTTATTGCCTCAGACAGCCTGGGAAATGCTAAATCATAAATCAACGGTCATACTTTTCTGTTTTGCCATAGCTTTTTTTAGGGAGGATCCTAGAAGTCATATCCTTTCAGAGGGAAAAAGGAATGAACGTAAAATACTTTTTGTAGTGCAACTTGTTTGTGAAAGTATGGCTTTTTCCAGGAACACATAAAATGGCAGGTACCTGTACCTTCCCCAAAGAGGTTAAAACACTTCTGTAATAAAAGTGATCTGAGAAACCAAGTTTGTTCAGCTGCAAAATCTGCAGCTACTCTTCAGCTCTCCTGAGCTGAATGTTTCTGCAGAACTGGGGAGCGAGCCCCACTTTTGACTCGTCTGTGTTACTCTATTGTAGAAATTAGGCAGCTGCCCAAAAAATGGCCCAGGGGCAAACCCCACTTCTTGCCATCGTGACTGTTAACAAATTAAATTGACAGATGAGTCCACAACAACCTGGGTCCCCAGAAAAACCAGTTACACTGTTGCTGAGCAGCAGGATTCACATAGACATCAACATCCTGAGCAAGTCCAGTTTCTTTTGAACTAGGCTGCCTTTTTGTAAGTGACCTACTTGAAAATACACCAAGTAATGTAATTAGCCTCAGGAAACAACTCACTTTCTATTGCTTAATTTTATTTTCCATGTATATTCAGTCCATTTCAAAGGAACTATGTCCAATGGCACACTGGGCTTCCCCTTAATTACTGTGTGGTAATTGCCATGTAATTACACTGTTATAAGTGTAATATACATATATTATTGTGGGCCAGTGATTTATGGAAAGTAAGTGTATTTTAAAAGTGTTCTAAATGTTTTTCATGCAGGATTGTTAAACCCTTTAATGATGGTATTTTTTCTGGGCAGCTATCCAGTGTCTTAATTTTCATGTGTTTAAGGTCTCCTGTAATAATATTATTTCATAATCTAGTCCATATTCTGGGAAGTATGCTGGCTGGTTCTAGTGTGTTATCTGATAATCGTCATCATGCTTGCAAAATAAAGAATTTGCTGGTGCAAAAATAAGTCCTGCATACCGATAAGCAGGTTGCAGGGTTTCTAGCAGGAGTATTGTGGTGATGATGTGTGCTTCAAGGTAGGTAGCATATGCTGATTTATAGGAAAAAAAGGAATTTTCAGTAATCCCATTGCTGAGAGGACATAGGTTCGATAGTACATATTAGTACTCCCCCTGTGAGCGCAGGAGTAGTGACGCTTTATGTAAGTTTTTCCTCCTGTTGGCTTACATGACAGCTTTGCCAGAGCACTTCTGAAAATTGAACTTACCCTCGGAAGATTAACTCTGTGTGAATTTTCATACATAGGTGGTGACACCAAGGGGGCAACAGAATAACTCTTGAACCCATTGCTGAAACCAATGCATGTGGCCTTGTGGCACCAGAAACTGTCACGTATAGCAAAGACACAGGTTAAAAGGCTAGCAAGGGTGGAGCGTGCTGAAGATCAAATTGACCTCTGCAGTGTAGCATCCAGTTGTTTGCCGGGGGGGGGGGAAATTTGGAACTATAATATTTACTCTTTGTGTGTCACTAACCTTGGTTCAAGATATAAGGGATAATTTTTTTAAAGCTTTTGGATGTTTACTCAAACCTACTATGCAACTCTCCTGCTGTTAACATATGTTGCACCTCTGCCCTATTTTAATGTTTTTTTTTTCTTGTGGCTGGATCACCTGTTTCCGCATGTGCTTTCTTTTTCAGCATCCCTTTGGCAGGATGTTACAGTCCTCATCGGTGCAGCCTGCGCAGCCAGGTGTGATCCTTACTTGTTTCAACTTATGCAGTTTTAGACTGCCATGTCCTGTTTGCTCAGTCAGCGCTCTCATACACTAATATGGTCCCATGCTGAAGTCCTGGGCTTTGTCGTCCTCCTGGGAGAAGAAGCTATACCGTCCAGCAGTGGCAGTACAACACCAGTAAAGCTGATCAAAGATCACATGGATTTTTGTTCAGTGCTGCACAAAAGGAAAGGTGTTCTGACCTATTACAGAAAATAAGAAAGACATTCGCTGGGAGGTCTATCACAGAGCTTGCAATTCTTTCTAAGGTGCTTTTAAAAGTGCTGGTACTGGGCCATTGCATTGTAGGGGCAGCTAAGAAAACTGTAGACCATGTCTAAATGCTAACCATCAAAAACAGAGTGCTTTGGTGCTTGCTGCCTTGGTGACTGCAAAGAAAAACACCATCCCAGAGATCCATGGCTGAGGAAATAAGTTGCAAAGAGGAGAGGCACCCAGTTTGCATGACCTTTTGCAGCAAGTGTTTTATGATAACTGACTGCAAGCTGTTTGGGAAAGGATTTTTGAGCAGGGCAGTTCCTGGAATTGAGAGCTGTACTATCTTCTGCTTGGCCTTCTGGATTTCTGTGGCGTGTCTTTTGCAAATGAAAGCTGGACCAGGAAAAATAAATCTCATTTCATGTTTGTGCTAATATGCAAAAGCTACTCTAGCTGTGTATCCCCAAATTCAGCAAAACTGAAAGTGTCTGGACAAAACTCAATTTCATCTGTCTGTGTTTCGGATAGAGCCAAATGCGATACAATTAAGTGTGACTAAACCACACAGGCAAATGCATTTCCATCCTGAATTAATGAATTTGTATGTGGGCTTTGGTTCACTGCTACACACAAAGGGTGAAACTGGCTGTGAAGAGGACAAAGAGCTCATCTCAAGCACGTGCAATTGCCTTGACATGCTGCACAGCGAGGGGAATGGCTTTGCTGAAACTTGGCCAGGCAGCTGCGTAACTTTTCTGCAAACATGTAGCTAATATCATTCTTTATACACCTTTGTGGAGTTGTACGGCTGCTTTTATAGCCTTTCAGGCATGGCTCAGGCACTGGGCAGATAACGACCTGCAAGTCTAATGCTCCTTGTTCTGGTGGCTGCACACAGCTGTGCACTTGTTTGGAGTGGGATGGACTATACCACAGGATCCTTGTCAATGTGGTCACCCTTTCCCTGCATCTTACTATTTTCATTTGCCCAGAGTCTGCCTTGGCCGCAATTAATTATGGCTGATTGCCATGGTGACTTTAAAACTATGTCTTTTTAACATGAAGAGTATGCTGAGCTCCTGCAGGCACAGAAACCTTGCACCTGCACTTGTATCTGAAAAGTGAGCCTCTCTTCTACAGCCATCTCTGTTTCTGTAGACTGGACATTTTGCCATTGGGAGGAGAGCTGTGGACTCTCTAATGACTATTTTCTGCGCTGCGATTATGTCAGTTTGTGTAGGAGTGGCAGCAAATGGCAGCTATTTAACATGAGACGATCCATTCAGCTGCAGTGTCAAGAAGTCTTAGTGGTGGGCTCGAGCTGATGAAAAGGGGGGTTTTCACCAAGAGATGAAACTGGTGGGAAGAGGGGGTAGATAGCATTTTCAAAATAATCATTTGTCTGTTCCCTCTAGAGACTGAGGACTCGGTTTAAATAGCATCCCTCCCCCAACATAGCTGCTGTAGTAAATACGATGCTATGAAACGTAATGCCTTCACAGATGATTGCTACTGCTAGTGTGATTGCAGGGAGTTGACTGTTCTGGTCAACTGTCCTTAAACATGACCCCAGCCTGTCCTGCTCTTCACTAGCAGGCTTAATCTTGTGTTTACAGTATGATCTCAGTCTTCTGTCATGGAAATGAAAATATAGATGAGAGGAGCAGGAAAGAAACAGCTGTTAGCTAAAATACCTTTGCCCTCTTGAGCTCATTTTGATCCTGCTGCATCCTGCTGTTCGTGTTTCAACCACCCCCTCCTTTTCAACACTAGTACCAAGCTTTCTCAGCTTCACTTATGCAGGTTATTTCAATTACCTTCCCACATAGTTTGCAAATATTTGTCACTGTTGGCATGAAATTATTAAGCTAGAGTTCTTTACTACTTCTCTAATTGCAAGTTGCAATTTCTGGTTCCTGTAGTTTTATATCAACATAATAGTACTCAAGGACAGGATTTAGGATCTCAGTAGTGCCTTTCTGACTTCTTGAAATTATTCTTAGGTATTGCCTTCCATATGGTAACTGATGCAGTTGTATCTCCACAGTAACAAGGTTGCCTGTCAGGCTTGGTTGCTTTCCTAGTACTTGAAAAATCCTGCAGTATCCTTTTAAGAAGATGCTGGTGGTCCAACAGCATCCCTGTCAGCGTGACTTAAATACCTCACCCTTGCAAACTGAGTGTGGTTGCCTCGATGTGAAATAATCACGTGGAGTAGCTTAGATAAAGCTCCCCGTGGAGTTTTACCAGCAGAGAGGAACAGAGGAGGCCTCATTCTCATGAGTGACTTTTAGACCTGCATTATCTGCTGTATTTGCAGTGGACATGTTGCTTCTACAAGTTGTTGCCCAGACAGATGTTGGCTGTGGTCTGGAATGACTCCTCCATGTTCATGTTCGTTCACAGTTACCCACTTGCAGGCTGAAGAGCACCTTTCAGATGCAGCCCTCGCTCGGTGTGTGTGTGGCTGCTTATTTCCATGCACTCTCTGAGATTGGCTAACAGATTTGTCTAGCCACATCTCCGCAGCAGGGAGGCTGCAGTTCAAAGCCTAACTTAACCCTCAGGTGGCTTCACTGCTTCAGCTGCTTCAGACTTGCCTTTGCTGGTACTTTGTGCTATGAGATATTTTCCTGCATGAGATTTTTCTGGCAAGTGCATCATGGACTGATGTGGCTCAGAGCTCTCCTTTGCCTGCTGGGGAGGGCTCTTGCATCAGCTCATCCTCTGGGAGATTCAGCCACGGAGAACGACCTGGCATCGTTACTCCTGCAATTACTGCTTTCACATGAGGTAAACAACTACATAAAAATCAGCTTTGTTTTGGCCAGCTGAAGAACCTCCCTATGTATTTGAGATAGAGGTGTCTTTATCAACTCTAACGCCACTGCCTTTCCAGTCCCAAATATTAAAATACAGGATGTCAAATAGGTCATGTGCAGCTGAATACGATTTTGGTAATCCTTCAATGTGAATTGAAGTCATACACTTTTGAAACAGTCAGCTAGGTTTTATATTGCTCTCCTCGCCCTCCTCTGGTCGTCTGCAAGCAGTATTATACCAGGCTGATCAGTGTGCAAGTGTTATTCAGAAATCATTGAAATTTGAAGAGGAACTGGGTGTCTATTTTGCCCTCCTTTCCCCCTTTTTTTTTTCTTTTCATGAGCTCAGAGCAGAAGCTGCTGATTGAGTGAATCTGAAAACTAGGTCTTGCCAAATTCACAGTGATTTTCTCCCTGGAGGTGAGTTGGTTTTGAAGTAGGATGTGTGTATTTGACACTGAAATATGGTAATTTTTTGTTTGTTTCTCCTTGCCTCAGAAGATAATTAATTTAAGCTTACTTGGGAAGCATTGACAATATAGTTCAACTGAGGAGTATTTTTTTTTCAGGCTAGCAGAGAACAAAAATCTTGGCACTGTCTCTTTGTTGATGACATGTACAGAAACGCCTGCAGAAAAATACTGATCTGAAGCAGTTCAGAATTTGAGGTTAATGCAGCTCAATTAGGCTTCTGGAACTATATTTTTTTCTTTTCCTGAGAATGAGAAAGACAAACTCGAAACAAATCCTTTAAGAAAAACCTTATCCTCAAGCCATATATCTAGACAAGTGGTTTATAAAAGCCATTAGCTCCTAAGTGCTGTAGATTTTTTAAGGTAGGGGTTGTCAGCAAATATAGTTGTGCTTTAACCAGGTTGTGCATCCAGTAGCCCCTGTACTTAAGGATTGGAACTGGTATTTGAGCCTTAAATGATAGCCAAGTAATAGTTTCTTAATACCTAACGTAATGTAGCTTAGCTGACAGCTAGTGTGATACCAGGCATATCAGTGAATTTGCTCAAACAAGCTGTTAGGATAAATTAGTGTGAGTGTTTTATTAAAATAAAAGTGGCACGTAGTGACTTAACCTCATACTGTCTGCTCAGTAGTCTCATTAGAATTGCATTGATTTAAGTGGATTTTAAATCAGTTTCATCAAGTCAACGGGAAAGGCCAAGTTCTCATAGTTTAGCAACACAAACAGTAGTAAACTATGATATCAGCTTTTCCTATTGGGATGCAATTAGTTGGGCTTGGGTTTTTTTAAATCCACTTCAAATTTATGCGAATTGTTCACTTGAACTCATGGTCACAGGTTCTTGAACTTTTACGGACTGTTGTGACTATATGGTCTTTGGGGACTTTGTTTTCTTGTAACAGGAAACTTAGCTTGGTGATCAACAGCTAAAATGAGAAACAGAAGTCCTAGTGCCTTGTGTTGAAGGAGGAAGCCAGCTCTGATGCGCTCAGCATGCATACACTGAGATGAGACTATTTAGAATTGGAGAACAGAATTATGTATTATAATGCAAAGAAAACGATTGGAGAGCTCAAGCCACAGGGTGGCAGAGGTGAGGGCCCTAACTAAGCGTGTCTGCCTAGCTCTTGCCTTCTGGTGCAGTGTTTTGTGGAGATTTAACCATGACTCTCATACCTGAATGGTTCTTGTTTTTAATGATGTCGGGCCAAGTATATCTCCAATATACTGTGGCCCAGTATATCTCCAATTCCTTCCTGGGTCAGCTTTTTGTCCCTGTACTGGACCTAGAGACTGACTCCTCCTAAGGTCCAACCGGCTTAGAAGGACTTTGCCACCACTGGCACAGCCCTTAGTTGAAGTTCAGCAGTAATATCTTGTGTCTGTGTCAAATGCTTTTGAGTTGGGCTTGGTAATACATCGCTTAATCTCTGTACCCGGGCAAGCATAAATCCTCTTCTCCATCTTTTATCAGACAGAATTGTGACAAATAACAGTGGCCAAGTTAAGCATTTTTCTTTTGTGTGCACTAGCAGGTAGCAAAGGAGGCTGAGAGGAGCAAGATCTGGGTAGCACTATGCCCAAGCCAGAGGGAAGGACTTTTAATTTGCTTTTAGATATGAAGAGCAGATGCTAAAGTTTCAGGACGCAGCTGTAGAAAACAGTTGCTCACCTTCTTTCCGTAGTATATTTGGACACTTGATCCTTCAGCCTGCAGCTAGGGAGTGGAGCATTCAGTGTGACTGTAATATATGTCTTAAAAATGTGCTCCATTTAACACTGCCTGCCAATCCTGTGCTCAGCACTGATCGTAACCAATGAAGTTTGTACTTAAGCACGGGCAACTGGTCAGTAGCTGGGACTGCTGTAGCCTCTGTCAATTAATTCACTTTCTGTGATCTAAGGTGGATTTTTTTTCCTGTAAATGTGAACGAGCTGTTTTCCTTCTGTATTTTTCCACAGGAGGAGTTTAACTCCACATTTCAGTCAAAGCACATTGGATATGACAACTATAGCAACCTTTTTAGTGGGTTTTGGCATGCTCCAAGAATTAAGGCTAAGCACAAATTACTGCTTTTGATATAACAAGCCTGCTGAGTAATTAATGTGCAAGCTGGACTCGCACTTGACAGGTTTCACGTCTTCCAGGCAAAGGTGACTAGGGGCATGGCTGTGAGGGAGAACAGCAATGGCAAAAACACAGATGAGATGTGCTGATCATCCCTGTCCCTGGCACTCCTGTAGTTTGTAAGATGGCAGTAAATTCCTTCTCTCATTAGCTTCCTATCCTTTTTTTGAGGTGGAAGGATAAGGAGGTCAGGGATATTTTCCTCCCAGTCTCTATACAAGTGTATGGTGTTCTAGGGGAGCTGGGGCATTGGGCTGCTATGTTGTCTTCCATCAGTTTCAGTTTTTAGTGACTTTACAGGAGGGTGGCAAAACATGACGACTTATCTCCATCACACTGGGTCCTCTGGAGCTCTAAGGAGTACGACTCTTATGGCTTATTATACACAAAGCTCTGGACTCTTTATTAGAGAAGTCCTCTCATCTAATGCCCCCATGAGTGCCTTTCTTGGAGTGTGTATCCTAAGCAGCTGGAAAGCTACACCCTCAAGAAATCACGGGATAATGAAACGTGGAGATTTCAGTCTGGGGAACTGTGCAAGAGGAGGCCCTGCTGCTGCCTAGATAAACTGAGCTGTTTGGCCAGGGTGGCATGCATCTGGTAAAACATCTGGCAATCAGGCTGAGCATGTCATGCAAGAGGCTAAAAAGAAGACGGAGGATTAGACAGCAAGCCAAGTGTTTTTTCTTTCAAGCTTGCTGTGGCTTTCTTGTTTGGTATTCCTGGAAAAAATTCCAAAGAGAAATATAAGTTTCATTTCCAAAGGAGGCAGAGGATAAGCAAAGGTAAGCAGAGGAAGACTGCCTAGGTTTAGACTGGAAGAGTGTAGAGGATATGTCACCTGGGATGTATTTCTGCACTGTGAGCTGAGGATGCAATGGCAGTCTCAGGAGTTACCAGGTAGTGAGCCCGCTGCTGGGATAAGCTACTCCAGTGTTGTATCCCAGGGGAAGACTGGAGGCAGGCTAAGTAGAGCTGCAAGGGGGTAAATCCTCTCTCAGAACACAATTCTAGTTAAGCAGCCTTGAGTCAGAGCTTGATATTTAAGTGTTGAGCATCTTTCTAGGTGGGGATTAGACTGTTCTGGACTAGATAACTTAGACTGATAGTCTCTCAGCAGACAGGAAAATATCATGAAAAAATAACTTTCTGAAGCTAATGACTTCTGGAAATGTTTCTTTGGCAGGTTCGTAATTCAAGCAGCAAGCACGTTGGCATAGGTGATGATTACTTGCTCCTTAAGGGAGAAACGTGATGCACAGTTTATCCAAAGCATTGAAATGACTGGCTAACATAGCAAGGAGTCAGTGAAGGAGGGCAAAGACAATGGAAAACTGTATGAAGTAAACAAGGAGAGAACAAGCACAGATTGATTTGCATGACGAGCTAGAACTTTCTTGGCAGCTGCCAACCACTGGAGTATGATGGTATGTGAGCAAACAGCTATCCAAAATGCACTGGGCTTTGTTACTCCCCCAGAGCTGACAGGCAGGCTCTGAAGACGCAACCAAATCTGCAAGGCTGAGAGACAGCATTGTCGAACAGCTCTGAGCCTAAAAATCCTCTTTTCTGGTCTGAAAGAGGATATTCTGCCAGGAACATCCTCTTTCTCCTGCCTTTGGTGCGGTAAACCATCTAGGATGCAAGGTCTTTTAGGCTGAGTCTAAGTCACCAAGCATGTGCAAAGGAGGATGTCTGTGACTTGCCACATAGTGGAAAACAAGGGTGGAGAACAAAGAAGAAAGAAGATCATTCACGCAACCCAACCGCATTGTCTTCTTCAATACATTGAGCCATGCTTTGTAGTGGAGCAGTGCAGGTAGCCCCAGGCTGCTCTCTGCCTGGAGTGGCAGTTTCCCTTAAGTTGCAATCCTCTTTTTATCTTTCTTCCATCTTCACGCAAGACTATCTGTAGTAAGTTGCTGTATTCTAGAGAAATAGCCTTGCTTCCTCCAGTCCTAAGTATGGTGAAGTGGATGACTCTGCTGACAGCAGTGTTGTCAGCTGGTTTGCAGCCTGGCTTTGTTAAACCAGGGCATTAATACCCTTTGATTCATCTGGCTGACTGTATGTGAAAGGCTTAAAACAGCAGGCTCCAAAGCTCTAACAAATCCCATTGGAATTGTTTGTAGATGTAGACACTTAATGATGAAAAAAGTATACCATCACTTTAAAGCCTGAAGAGGGATATCTAAACCTGTGCCCTCAGCACTTCCAAACTGTAATTAAGAGTTCAGGCATGTTTGGCTGAGAAAGCTTGTTAGCTTGGCAGGGGAAGGGAGCTGTTTTCCCTGTAAAGTAGAAGATTGAGTCCTAATTACCTAGCCTGAACATTTGGTGTCATGCATGCTGAGTGACTGAATGCAATGGCTGAAGATGTAATTTCCCTTTGGGGGACTGCAGTGTAATTGCTTGGCCAGTGAAGTACCTGATCTTGTTGCATTTTGCTCCAGAGAAACATTCCAGTCCTGGAGATCCTGATGTCTTTTCTGCAGCATGGGAAGGAAATGAAAAACAAAACTGATTGTTTCACACATTCCTGTGCTGTACTTGCTGCTGCAGTATCCCAGTGCCTTTCCAGTAATGTGTTAGGTGACATGAGTAACATCTGTCACATGCTGTTTGTTCTTTCATCCTTTTCCCGGGGTGAGTGTTGTGTTAGTAGTCTTGCTTCAGTATGTTTCTGTTAAATGTGCCCACCGTTATACACTTTTTAAAGACAGGCGAGTCACAGAAATTGCACGTTCATCCATAAACAAAGACATTTTTGGACCATGATGGATGTACTGAATGGTGATGCTGTTCACTGTGGGAGAATCGTGTGGCTACCTTCACTCTAACATGATTTAATCCTCTTTCGGTTCAGTTGGTGGTACTGGAAAGAATAGAGCCTATCACAAAGTGTGTGGGGGGGGTTGTATTGTCGTCTTTATATTAAAGAGCTCTTATAAAAACATTTGAGGGGAGAGGGGAGTGAAGAAATCAAATTTAAGTGGGCTCTGTAATTTAATCCAGTGGTGGAAAGTCCTTTTTTGGTATCTGCTGTCAAATGTATTACAAAAAGCCTTCTACTTAATCTGTGCCAGTCCAATTGTCGGAGCCAGACCTGGCCCCAGTGCCTATGGCTTCCAGTCATTACGTTAGCGGGATGGTAAGATGCTAAGGCTAGGCTGCTGGGCTGGTAAGTCACCTAACAGCTGACCCTAGCCTGAAGGAGCGCTGCCCTGGAGATTTAATTGGCTTGTTGCAACAGAGCGGTTGTCTTGGAAGATGGATCACACTGAGCTAAGAGTTCAGCAGTCCTTCCTAGATCATCACGTGAAGGCATGATAAGACAGCCTTGCTTTACTCTCTTGTCAGGAGCTAAAGCAGTTTCTGGGAAGAGTTCATCTAGAAGCAATCCTGAGCTTTTGGCCTGATCAATCGATGAACAAAATGTTTGGAGATGTTGACATCCAAGGTCAGGGTTTCTCAGGTGGGCACTTTCGTCCAAGCCTGGCTACTTTGCCTTTGCTCAGCAAGTAGAAAATTTAATTGAGGGATGTTCTGAAGCAGTTCCTCTAGACCTCAACCTTAAGAAACTCTGGAGTATGTTGAGGTTGAAAAGCTGCTGTGTCAGTGAGCAGAGAGTGGGGCTGCTGCACACGGGGGGATGAGCCAGGAGCCAAGGTTGACCCCAGTGCAGGTAGTGCCCTCATTAGCAGTCCTGCAGCATCAGAACGCAGTAGGCGGAGCAGGGTGCTCTGGTGCAGGTCCATCAGCAGCTCTAGATGAGATGAGGGGACGAACCAGGGGCAGCAGGAGATTGGACTGGAGACAAGGCTACAACGTGAGTGAAAGTAGTTCATCCAGGGGACGGGCTGGAGACAGGCACACTCCTTCCTTGTGCCTCAGGGCAGGTCTGGGTGCCCTGTCTGAGTGTAAATGGAGCTCCTGACCTATGGGCAGACAGTGTGTAAAGGGGGCCTAAGCAAGACTGCTTTGGGCAATCAAGGCCCTGACACTCTGAGCTGAAGGAGTATCCTTTTGAGGTTAATGAGCCTCCACCAAGGGATGGAGGGGGCTATTGCTGGTACTTCAGTGTTAATTCTTTAGGAACTTGCTCATTACAAATGGTTGGGCAAGAAGCAGCGACTCGCAGGGGAACCTCCATTGTAGCTGGAATGATCTTGAAGGTCAGTGCTAAAGAAATATAATATCTAGTTTTAAAAGGTCTAGTGACTTCTGGGCTGGGACTTCTTCAGGGCATTGTGATACTGCTTTGTTTAATCCCTCAGCTTTCCATAGGAACCGCAGTTAAGGGCAAGGCTAGACTGTCCTTTTATTTTAAAAAGATGTGTAAAGGATGAACAAAATCTTAGTGTGGAAGGACTATCCCAGTCCTACACTCTGTTCTGAATTGCAGTGGAGTTTTAGTTTAGAGGCAAGGTGGGTAATTAGAAGGGAATGATATCTGATTTGCAAAGTATCGTGAAGAAGGGTTTTAGTCTATGATTTTTTATTTATTTATTTATTTTATATTTTTAACTCCTGACCTTTTGGGAGGTCTGAACACAGTGCCTTTCTGGTCGTCATCTCCCTAACTTACCAATAAATAATTGCAGCAATTGCTCACTCCCGCTATAGATCTCGCCCTTTTGCTCCAGGGGCAGCTGAAAGCAAGGAGTAAAAACGGTGCTCCGGGCAGAGGGGAGGCCAGCCCGACGTGTCATGCTCCTGCAGGCAGTGAACAGTGCTGGGATGGGGAGCTTCAACCGGGGAGCTCAGGTCTTCCATCTAGGGCACAACCTGCTTGCCAGGCTGCTGTGCAAGGCCTCAAGAGCTGGCTTTTCCCAGAACAGCTTCTCTGTGCTAATTAGACTGAAAGCAGGTTTCTTCCATTTCTCAGGAGATCTGTTTCCTTGGTAAAGCAAATGAAGCTGGAAGCATTCAAGCTGTCATTTTCTTAATTTTTAGAGGTAAGGCTCACTTTTTCTAAGGAGTAAAAAGAAGCATTGCATCTAAATCCTAAATAGTTCTGCACTGGTAGCTTCATTTTAGAGAACAGCACAGAGCCAGTATTACCCTGCTGTACAACCCTTCAGATGGTTTCAGTTGTGCTAATGAACATTTCCTACCAGCCTGACCTTTAGATGCAAGCTAAATTCTTCCATGAAAATCAGTTTACTGTAAACAATGTGCTTTTTATCATTGAAGTTAAAAAGAGGCATGTTTCAGCCTGAAGGGAATGAACATTTGCCAAAAGACAAACACGCAGCAGTTGCTGCCTTCCACTCCTAGACTGAAGAGAAAACCTCAGTGCTGCATCAAAACATCAGATATATCAGCCAGCACACGTGGATTATTGGAGAAAGTGCGTACACAGGATTTATGTGCATGCTACTGAATTTATACTAGTGTCAGCATCCTGCTTTTAGATTGCTTAAGGTTCAGTTTGGTATGCTCGTGACTGCAGCCCAGAGCATCCAGCAGAGTTCACATTAGTTAAATGCAGCTGTGCTAGTAGAGTGTTTGCAGCTCTAGGTGAAAACTTTTTTTTTTTCCCTGTGACAATATAAAAAGAAAGGGAGGGTAGTGGGCTAAAGAAGTGGAAAAAGGTAGAGAGAAAGGCTTCACACAGAGGGGGGCGCTCATCAGAGGGTTTGAGCAAAGAAGAGAAAATGAAGAGGAGAGTGGGCCCCATGGGAGAATTTAGAAGGGGAGTGCAGGACTTGGGGGACCGTTGCTGGCAATTGAGATGCAGCAGCAGCCCCAGGACAGGAGTTTGAACCTATTTTTTTTCCCCTTTCACTTGGAGGGGCAGGAAGCGCCCCGATGGCTGGAACAGCAGGGCCACCGCGAGTGAATGGCAAAGGCATAGGACATCTGGCCATAGCTCACTTGGTTATAAATGATACCTCTCTGCTCACTGCAGGTTTCTTAGGGCACAATTATTGTATTTGCCCTGTCTCAAAACTGAAAGGCAGACCACACTCATGATCTGTTGGCATGGATGGGTGAATTCATCTTTCAATGCAAAGAAACCCCTTCATTTAAACTGTTTTCATATGATGTAGGGAGAAAATAGATTTTTGTGTATGTTTAGGGCCTGTTTCTGAACTTGATATGAGTTGGTTCTTGCTTCCTAGACTATTTTGATGGAGAGAAGGCTGTGTGTGTCAAAGCTTTGCACATTGCACCAGCTATTTGGTCTTTCCTTGATGCTGCGCTGGAAATGCGTAAGGCACAAAGTGTAATTTGAGTTTGAGTTCACAGAGGTACCACAGAGCTGAAGAATGAAGCAGTTTGCTAATAATTTGAGATCTTTGCCCAAAGCAGGATGTAAAGTTTGCTAGTAAAAGCAGTGCATGTGTTGTTCTGCCTCTTGGTTGCTAATATCTGATTATGTTTTTTTTCCTCACTTGCATGAAAAAGCAGCCTAGCAAGTTAAAAACACTTGGTAGGCATTTGGCTGCTCTTAATTACTTGGGACACTATTCACAACAGTAATAGCAAAACTACCAAAGCAACACAGCAGGCCATTAAATGCCAAATTAAGGTCTCAGCGCTTGAATGTAGGTAAATTTGCAAGTTGACAGTGTACAAGGAGTATTGCTGGGGGTTCACGCTTCACTCCATAGTCCCCTTAGCTTTACCCAGCGCAGGCAGTCCTAGCATGTAGACCATCTTTGCGAGTGGGCTCACAGATAAGCTGAGAAGTGAGGGACATGACTGGACTCTGCTTTGAGGTTTGGTGGCATGCTACTCCATCTGTGCTCCTGTCTCACCTCCTGGGGAGAAAGTGAATTGCTCCTGTTGTACCAGATCTGAGCAGAACTGGCTGAGCAAGCAGGACAGATGTACCCTGGAGCAGGTCTGGGCAGATGACCGCTTCAGGCTAGCTAGCATGGTGCAGATTTGTCCCAGTGGAATGAGAGCAGACAATGGTCATTCTCGTAGAAGGGGCTGAAAAGGCCAAGTGGGTGTTGTGCCGGATCAGTGATCTCTCCCATTACTTCTGACTAAGCATTTAAAAAGCTTTTAAATCAGATTTACTGTATTGTCAGGCCATAGTCTTGGGGCTACTGTATTCGGCATGCAAAAATACCTTCCCATTCATGTTCCATTTGCTGTTCTTAGGTGTGCACCTACAGTCCAAAATGACATGGCATTATTGGTTACTATGTGTCAGCAAGGCTTTTGACACTGTCTCCCATCACATCCTCCTAGGTAAGCTCAGGAAGTGTGGGCTAGATGAGTGGACGGTGAGGTGGACTGAGAACTGGCTGGATGGCCGAGCTCCGAGGGTTGTGGTCAGTGGCGCAGAGTCAAGTTGGAGGCCTGTAGCTAGCGGTGTCCCCCAGGGGTCAGTCCTGGGTCCAGTCTTGTTCAACATATTCATCAATGACCTGGAGGAAGGCACAGAGTGCACCCTCAGCAAGTTTGCTGATGATACTAAACTGGGGGGAGCGGCTGACGCACCAGAAGGCTGTGCTGCCATTCCGAGGGACCTGGACAGGCTGGAGAGCTGGGCAGAGAGGAACCTCCTGAAGTTCAACAAAGGCAAGTGCAGGGTCCTGCACCTAGGCAGGAATAATCCCAGGCACCAGTACAGGTTGGGGGCTGACCTGCTGGAAAGCTGCTCTGCCGAGAAGGACCTGGGAGTGCTGGTGGACAACAAGTTAAACACGAGCCAGCAGTGTGCCCTTGTGGCCAAGAAGGCCAATGGGATCCTGGGGTGCATTAGGCAGAGTGTTGCCAGCAGGTGGAGGGAGGTGATCCTGCCCCTCTCCTCAGCCCTGGGGAGGCCTCACCTCGAGTACTGTGTCCAGTTCTGGGCTCCCCAGTCCAAGAGAGACATGGCACTCCTGGAGAGAGTCCAGCGGAGGGCTACGAAGATGATGAGGGGACTGGAGCATCTCTCCTCTGAAGAAAGGCTGCAAGAGCTGGGCCTGTTCAGCCTGGAGAAGAGAAGACTGAGAAGCGATCTCATCAACGTGTACAAGTATCTGAAGGGGGAGTGTCAAGAGGATGAGGCCAGCCTCTTCTCCGTGGTGCCCAGCAACAGGACAAGAGGCAACGGGCAGAAACTGAAACACAGGAAGTTCCACCTAAACATGAGGAAAAGCTTCTTTCCTGTGAGGGTGACTGAGCCCTGGAAGAGGTTGCCCAGGGAGGTAGTGGAGTCTCCTTCACTGGAGATATTCAAAACCCGTCTGGATGTGATCCTGGGCAATATGCTCTAGAGGACCCTGCCTGAGCAGGGAGGTTGGACTAGATGGTCTCCAGAGGTCCCTTCCAACCTTGGCCATTCTGTGAAATAAAGAAAGTAAAAAGCAAAAAAGCCCTTACCCCTTGCAAGGGAAAAGCTTTGCAGGAATCCCTTTTGCCCTTCAGAAAGGAAAGTGGACTGGGAAGTCTCTAGTTTTAGATATAAAGGGAGAGCAGTGTTCAACAGAAAGACATCACTATTAAGCTTTTTTCTGTGCATTTCTTCCCTGCCGGTTACTGCTATTGCTGTTCTGCATGCATGGAATTTCTCCCCCTGTTCAGAAGATGCAGATTGGAGGCAGTTGTAAAAGTACTTTTTGTGCCTTGGAAAACCATCTCTACTGGGGTACTTGTTAGATGAGCTCAGAAAGGACTTTGTGTTTTCAGAGCTTTATATATGACCATATTAAGCCCCAGTTTTCAAGAAGCACTTCCTTGTGGGGTGACCTGGGAGAATTTAAAGGACTGAACGGTAGCTCCATATGGATGCAGAGCGTGTATTGCTCGAGCTGAAACTACCTCTTGGGGGGGGGGTTGGGACGGGGGTCAAAGCTATACCTTACTTCAGCCTGAATTTCCTACAGAGAAAGCCATGCTGTATATGACACCCTATGTCCCTTAGGTTTGCCTCTTTTCCCACTTGGGGGGGGTGTATTTGACATTGTTACTCCTTGTTTAGTGTCCAATCTTTTGGAGCAGTTCTTGAGGAAGTCCCTGTAGTGCTGAGGACTGTGAATCACCTGGCCCCTTGCAGGTGCTCAAGCACATGATACCTAGGAAGGGAAGCAACTTTTGAGCGTAGCGGAGTCACTTACAAAACGTAAGTGCTTTCCTTGTCTGACCTACTCGGCGGGCTTCCCAGAAAGTTTTTTAAGTAGCGTCTGAGCTGCAGGGAAGGACTCCTGATAGTTGCTGCAAGCTTCATTTTTTTCCCTATTGGATAACAGAACCAGGAAGGAAAAGACTGCTGAAGTTGTTGTAACAGCTTGCAGAGCTGCTGGGGGAGACCACGTGTGCTGTTTGCCCCTTACAGCAATGACACCCAATGCTATGATGGACATCTGAGCTTTCTGGACCAATATCTCCCGCGGTTTGCACCAAGCTCCTTCGGCATTGCTGCCGACTTCCTTGTTCCAGTGCAAATAAACGGCTCTGTGTTTAGCTCGTTTCCTTCTCTCTCATTTTGCTTACCCTCCGACAGCTTCCTTGGGAGTGCCGCTAGGCAGGGAGGCTGAGCACATCGCTCTGAAATGCGGGCATGCCCACTGTGCGAGGCATGGCATAACGCCTTGAAGGACTGTGCCTGCCCGGGACTGAGCGTCGGAGCTGTCATCTGGCAACACTCGCTTTCAGGGTTTTCTTAGCAAGCATTTCTTTTCCCCCCCGTGGCTCTTCAGCAGCTCGGAGGAAAAGGCTGGTTCTCTGCTGACATAATGTCTATGTGGTGTGGTGCTCATCAGCTGTTCGCACCACTGCTGGTTCCTATTTTTAAGTGTTTGTTTTGGTTTCTTAAATGCAAATGGAGCACTTGAGAGAGACTGTGTGGTACTGCCTAATGGATGTTCGCTGTAGTCGGTGTTACTGAAAACCCTGCTGCTTAACCGTCTTGCGGCTGACGAAATGCTTTCCTTTTTTCCACGGGGTTGAGACCTGCTAGCATTTCTCCTGGCGACCTGGATTAAAGCTGGTAACATCAACCAGTAATTGCCCCCGAACCGCAGGATCTTGCTTTCGCTGGTGACTTGTGTGAGTGCCAAAGTTTAAAGCAAATTCAAGCAAGTTCTGAGTTTCCTATTCCTGTGCTGAGCAGAGCAGTCCCAGTATAAGTGTGTGCTACCTCTGTATAGATAACCATGCATTAATTTTTTTTTCCTAATGCAAGCAATACAAAAAACATGCAACTTGTGGGGGAAGCCCTCTTTCTGTTTCAATCTAACTTACTGGATCTTTTCCTTATGTTAGGGCATTTTGTTGGAGAACATATTTTCAATAACTTGGAAAAGATTGACACTATTCTTCTAGGACTGGAAGCACCACAGCACAAAAATAGCTGCCATTAATATTGCAAATGCTTTTTTTTGCCAGAGGGTGGCAGAGCGGAAGGGTTTTGCATTTACTGTTATCCAAAGGAATGCCTTTTGTCTCAGCTGGGGAAGCAAAATGCCATCTGCTTCACAGATAAGATAGGACACGTCCCCAAATAGCTCAACCTTCAGCCAAGTCAGGTGTTGGCCAAATCAGAAAAATAAGATCTTGGGCTTATGGCTTAAATTGAATTAAGCTTAAGGACTGCCAAACTAGTGACCTTCCCTGGCACACAGTTCTATTTCTAAAGGTAAACTAATCTGCTGAAGAAATTATGATATTTTGCTATAATACAAAGGGAGCAGGACTAATTGTATATAAGGCCATCAAGCTTTTGGAGCTGTAACTAAAGCACTTGATTTAAATAACACTGTTCAAAAGAGTTCAGCTAGTAAATGTGTGGCACTGTTACTCTGCTAATTCAAAGTATTTTCCACCAGGTTGTGTTGGTACAATCTTTAGAATATTTATCAAAATATGCATCGCTTGCTTCTCAGTAAAGCTTGTGGAGTTGGCATATATGTAGGCCAGAGACTGAAATACACATTCAATCTGTTATTATTACCAAATATAGTGCTGTTATTCTGTCTGTGAGGAATTCATCTAGTACTTACATATATTATCATGTACAATGTAAATAAATTCAGCCAGATTTCTCATTATATTAAATAATGAGCTGTAATGCAGTACTGTGGAAGTGCTACAGCTGTTGGCCTGTTATGCCTGCCCAGTGCCATTATGGTGGCTCTTACTTGTGCCCAAGGGAAATTTGGATCAAGAGGCTGCTATAGGGTTGGTTTTGGCCCATGCCGGCTCATCTTGTTCCCTTCTCTTGCCCGGAGGGGTCTGAGTGTTAGGGGTGGCAGCAGTGCTCTCGCATGACCTGTGTCTGACATGCTTTTCTGAGTGCAAGTGCATTAGCTTCTGGATGTAACATACGGCTGGCTCTCAAGCAAGAAAATGTGCATATGTGGCAACATTAAACAGTCCCGTAAGAACAAGACCACTTTCAACGGCAGTGGTTGGTGACCTCTCTGCAGACTTGCAGAAGGGGTGTTTTGGTAATGCTGAGCAAACAGGTTTGCATGTCCGCAGGAGGCTGCAGTCCCCTGGGTTGGGTGCCTACAGCAGGCAGTTTTCAGAGCCACGAGAGCAGCACATGCTCCTGGCCAAACCCCAGTATGACTACTCTGGAGAGCAGTATTAGGAAGGGGAGGCAATGGGATATCAAAAGCTTTTATAGGGAACGTACAAGAAATCAGTGCTCAAGAGGCTTCTGTTAGTGGTGCTATGAAGCAAACCTCTCAATTCCTATGGGAATCTGACCTCCCTGCAGGTCAGCCTCTTCGAGTGCTGTGCCTATGGACTACAGCTGTGACACTACTGTGCAGTCAAGACATTTAACCTCCTAGATACAGTCACAAATGAGTCATGAAATCCAGCCACTAGGACATGCCTGAAATGCCTTAAATTGCCACCATATCCGAAACAAAGAGCCACAGCCTTTGGGACATTCTTGCTCATGGGTTTGCTCAAAGGTTCATAACACCATTCAGAAATATGCAACTCTAACGTAGGTGTAGAGAGAGGGTACTGAAGAGTGAGAACGAGAAAACAGTAAAAAGATGCAGTTGGGAAGTAGTATTGAGTGGAGAGTAGAGACACTGGAGTCTTTCTCAAAGAAACAACACGCAGCCTGTGAACAAAGTGAAATAGTATCTCTTTAGGGGTTTTAGCATTTAGAAACTCAACACACCTATATGTCTTGATGGAACTGGGTAGCTCATCACCACAAACCCTCATGGGGAGCCAGTGCTTGGATGGAAGAGCCTAGTTATCCTGCCAGTGCCATCTCAGGAGAAAAACGGAAATTTCCTGAGAGAGAGCTGGAAGCTGTTTGGGCATTCCTGTGGTCAGCTCAAGAAGAACTTTCAGGTTTTCTTTTTTCAGGCTGTTTATATAGTGCAGTGGAGTGAGAGGCCACACGTGTGACTGAGGAAGAGACCCAGAAGTCACTTTTAGATTCATGTTCATGCAGTGGACAATAAGGGAGGTATCTCATACACTGAAAGTTTCTAGCCTTGTGTGTAAGAGCCCTTGCTGCTTGGCTTTGCACCTGCTTTCACAGCCCTGTGTCCTGTCCCTATGCTCAAGTCTTCAGGATTACAGCTCAGCACCATTTTCCTCGCTAATTGGATACCTTCCCATCTTCTTTAGGTGGTTAGTGTCAGCGAGAATGGGGCTGCTCTACATGAGGGAATGAGCCAGGAGCGGAGGGAAGATGGTACCAATGGAATGTAGTCCCACAGGGCCTCAACACAGCAGCAGAGCAGGATGCAGGTGCCAAGGTCCATTGACAGCCCCAAATAAGGTGAGAGGATCAGTCAGGAGCAGAGGATATTGGGCTGGACACAGAACTGGAGATGAGGCTGCAACAGAGGTTGCTACCTGGAAAGTGCTGATTCTCCCCGCTCTATGAAAATGTGAGATGTTTTCTCACACTAATGAGGCAATCAAGTCCCTGTTTCTGACCTTCTACATTCAAGCAAGGTTCCCAGCATCACTCGGAAAAGCAAAGACAAGATATATCAGACAGCTTTTTCAGTTGCTTATGTAGATCGGGACCAGTCTGAACTCAAATTTAACAGAGTCTGTGATGGCTCTGAGCTAACCTGGTGTTTTGGCAGTAGACAGTTTTGATGGCAAAGCTCCTCATCAGAAGATGCTCTTGAGTTGTTTACTCACTATGGCTAGGACTGTCAGCGGAGGATAATTCTGTTACAGAAATAAATCCAGGTTTACCAAAAGACTTGTAATCTGATGTCTGTCATCCAAGACCTGGCCTAAAGCTGACCTCCTTGGTTGCCTTCTCAGGTAGTCCTTAGCTGGTTATTTCTCACAACTGGATCAAACAGCTGGAATACATTAAATATAGGCTTGAGACAAAATCCCAGTCTGACAATAAATTATGAAAGCCTCTTTTCAAATGTTGGGAGTTGGCTGTGTATCTTCTATCCTGGCCAAGTTTATTGCGCTAGGGACTTCTGACACTGTTTCCATGAGCTATACTGCACAGCTAAATCCCCTGGGATGAGACACTTACCTTACAAGCAATAGCATGCTTCCTCAGAACTCAGCTGGGCATTATGCTCATGAATAAAATATTTCCCTTCTCTATTTATGCATTTTATGCACAGAGAAATGAGTGGTGACAGAGACAAAACCATGAGACTGTTCTGTGAAACAAAAAAAGATTTTAGTCAAATGCTTGCTGTCCAAACTGAACTGAAATTATGCGCCCCCATATAGCAAAAAATGTCTGCTGCATGCTGGGCTGTGTGAGCAGTGGGATGTGATGTTGTGGCCATACCAACATCGGACGGGCTGAACAGTTCATGGCAGGCTTCACTGGTTTCTAGTCCTTTGTGGCCTGAGTTGGGGTTAAGCTTCCTGCTGTCACTTGGACTGTCTTTTCTGTCCTTTCTCTTGTGTTTGGTCCCTGGGGCATACAGCCAGCCAGGCAGGGCTGGAAAAGCTCCTTGCTTGGGCACTAGAAAGAAGACTGTACTTCACCCGCTGTTACTTGCTTGCATCCCCAGGGAGAAGCTGAAGCTAGGTGCAGGCTGGGGCCCTCTCACTGCCTTTCTGCTAATGCTTCCACAGTGAAGGATGTGCTACATGGAAAATAAAACCAACAGCTTCATGTCTCCTTGGGAAATGGAGGATTTGCTGTGAAGGCACTAAGCTCTTTTAGCAACCTGAGCACCCCAGTCCCTGGAGCAGGAATTTGCTGGCCCACCTCCTTCGTGCTGAGGATTTTGAAGCCGTGGCCCGAAGCAGATGGGGCTGAGGCCCTCTGCGGCAGTGGGGAGACGGACTGCCAGTGGGTACAGCAGTGGAAGCAGCAGGGTTAGAAATGCAGTTCAGGGTCATCCCTAGCCCAGGCTGCACCATTTCTGCCTGCTGGGTGCTTAAGGAAAGGGCTGATGCAATGATGGGGCCTTTGCTGAGAGTGCCATAGTGCTGATGACATTGCCACCGCGCAGTGGGTGATGCCCAGGGCCACCCCTAGGTCCTGGAACTCCCTAGCTGAGCTAGGTTGAGGGTGAGAGGGAGCTGTGCCGCTGGTTCTTCCGCAGGACAAATTCCTGGATGATGTTGAAGCCTGGGTCTCTCCCAGCTCGTTGCTACAGAAAGCAGAGAACTGGAAGGTGTGGAAGAGAGCGAGAAGCTTTTCTCTGCCTGGCCACGCAAGCCCAGCTGCAGCGTGGCTCCAGGGGTGCCGGGAGATGAAAGGGGCTGCTGCGAGCGCTGCTGTCTGGGTGCTTAGGGAGGAGGCTGCTGCAGGAGAGGGGAGCGCGATCCCAGGGTCTGTGTGGTGCAACGTCTATGGCGCAGGAAGCCTTGGCAGGACCCGAAGGGTCACGTGCCGCCTGCCAGGCCTTGTTGTGCCGCCAGGAGGCAGGCCTTGGTGTGGGCCTTGGAGGGGGAAGCGGAGACCTGCTGAGGGGCTGCGCTGAAATCTGCTGGGAGGAGAACCCACAGGTCCTGCTGCAGGTGTCCTTAGCGCAAGCTGGAGCAGTGCAGCGAGGCTTGAGTTGGTGGAGAAGAGGCCAACTGCAGCCAGGCAGGCCTGAGCCCCGGGCATGTCTCTTGCAGGAGCTCCTGGGACAGCCCGGGGCCTTGCCAGGCGTCGGCGCGGCCTCGGCCTCGCAGTGTCCGGTCAGACGCCCATGGGACAGGGCGAGAGCGCGGGGGCTGGCCGAGGAGCCCCCTGAGCGCAGCCAGGTCTTTCCCCGCCGCCCCCGGGCAGCCTCTGCCGCCTTGCCCACCATGGCGCAGAGACCCCCCCGCCGCCCCAGGCTGGCCTGGACGGAGGAGGAGGAGGAGGACGCGGCCCTTGCCGAGGGCAGCCACCAGCTGGAGCCCCACCAGGTCTGCACGCCCCAGGCGCCGCCCAGGCGGGCGTGCGGGGCCCCGCTGGCGGTGACCTCTCTAGCTCGGCTGCCCTCCTTTCTCCCCTAGATGTTGGGGACGTCCCGGCAGCCTGCTGAGAGGGCCCACAGCATCCTCCTAGCCATCGAGGCCATGAGCTCCCGCAGCATCGAGGAGGCGCACACAGATGCTCGCATGCTGGAGGCGCTTGTGGCGGACGCTGCCTGCCTTGTGGAGCATGTAAGTAGCCTGTGGGTGGCGTGGCCGGGGCTCGAGGCCTCCGGGGGCTTGTTCTTGCCCTGACTCCAGGCCTGCCAGGCCCGCCAGCCCCTCTCAGGCCAGCACAGAGTTGGGGGGGGCAAGGGCAGCCGTTCTCGGGGGCAGCTGGGCCAACGGCTGCCCTCTGGCAGCAGCCCCACTCTGAGCCGTGTGCCCTCCAGGTGCCCCCGGTGGTGAGGGGCATGTGGAGCAGCGTGCTGGCCGTCACAGAGGCGTCTGCGCGGTGCAGCCTGGAGTGGGCTCTTCTGCTGCTGACCTGCGCAGCCCCGGACGAGGTGGTCGCGAGCCTGTTGCGCTGCTCTCCCTCATGCGACAGGTAGGGGCCCACCTGCCTCTAGAGCTCGGGCTCCCGCAGCCTGGAGAGCTCAGGCCCTGTGCGCTGCAGGGCAGAAGGCTGCCCAGGCCTCGGCGCTGCGGCTGCAGCACCCGCTGAGCGAGCGCTGTGGGCCTGCAGCGCTGCCGTGGCCATGTGGAGGGTGCTGGGGTCAAAACGCGGAGCTGTGGAGACGGTGCTGCGGGAGCTGCTGGGTGTGCTGGTGGCCTGGCCAGCGCACGAGGCTTTGACTTCGCATGGGGACGACACGGCCGTCCTTTGCTTGGCCGTGCGTTTCAAGATGAAGCCTCGCTCTCCCCTAGGGCTGCCCTCACCCTGCCCTTGCCCATCTGCCGCCAAGCCCTGACCTCTCCCCCCACCCCACCCCGGGCACACACTCATCAGGGCTCCATGCCTCTGCTCTGGCCACACAGCCAGGGCAGGCACTCCTGCTTGTCCCAAAGCTCAGGGCAGTGTCTGAGCCTCAGCCCCCACCCTCCCCCCAAGACTGGGCCATGCAACGGGAACATCTCAGCAGCGAGAGCCTTCTCGGGGCTTTTTCTGCAGGCAACCAGAGTGCTCCCTGAGATCCTCCAGCAGCCCAGCTGCCTGCAGGTGCTGGAGACACTCTTCCCCCGCAGCTCTTCCTGGTGCTGCTCTTCCAGATGTCCTTCTGCGCAGAGCTGACGCCGCAGGAGGCTGCCATGTTCTGGAGGGAACGCCAAGGAGAAGAGTCTGCTCCCAGCAGCCCCGTGAGGTGCTCCATGCCAGCCCTGCTGTGTGTGCTGTGGAGCTGGCAGCAGGGCCGGGGTGCCAGGGTGCCTTGGGCTTTGCTCTGCACGCAGGTTCACAGTGCGGACCATGAAAGCACTGCTCTGCCGTGGTGGCTACGAGAGGCACGTGCTGGCCATGGCGAGGAAGGGTGGCTGGGCCATGCTCCTCAACACTGAGACCCACCACATGGGAGTAGGTTTGCTGGCCAGGTGAGAGCCCCCTTGTCCCCACTCCGGCCCAGCATGTCTCCCCTGCAGACAGGCTGCCCGGCAGAGCCGGCAGGGCTGCAGCTTTGGCCCTTGTGAGGGAGGGCTGGCCGAGGAGAGCAGCCAAGAGAGCTGCCGCTCCATCGCTGCGGGGCTCTGCGAGCAGCTGGGGGAGAGGTGGTGTTAGCAGGCCCAAGAGAGGGTGACGGCCAGAAGCAGTGCCCTGCCGTGGGGCCTGCAGTGCCCTCTCGTGGGGCCTGGGCTCGTGCCACCAAGAGCCCCGGGGCCGGGGGGTGGTCTGTGTGCAGGCAGCCCAGCAGGGAAGGGGCAGGATGCCCAGAGGAATCCTGGAAGAGCCCGGCGGGCCTGAATGCAGAGTGGGCAGCAAATGGGTACCATTAGCAGGGCTGACTTCATGGCAGGAAGGGTGTTTTTGCAGTCTGCCCCGCCCAAAAGAACCCAATGATGCTGGGCAGTGACTTTCTCATGGGGAGGTGTGCTGAGCAAAGAGCAGGCTTCCACGAGCAAACGCTGCGGGCTGCCGGAGCTGAACACCAACCTGGCCTTGCCCTGGCTGTTGTGGTGCCTGGGCGATTGGCTAGAGGGATGGGGAACGCGATCGCAGAACAGCTTGGCCTGGCTGCGCAGAACTGACAGTGCCTTCTTGCCTCTGCCAGAGAGATGAGGAAGAGCCCAAGACAGCTGCGTCTTTTCCTCTTCCAGTGGCTGACAGCGCTGCTCAAAGGCAGAGAGCCCTGCTGGGAGATGCCTGCCATGGCTTTCCTGGTGGAGGTGAGCCTGATGGCAGGCGGTGCCTCTCGCGGCTGGAGAGGAGCGAAGGAGCAGGCGAGGGAGGTGCGCGGTGCGGCCTGAGGCCCAGGGCAGGGAGCGGGGCTCCCAGGGCTCTCCGTGCTCACAGCTGCCTTTGGGCCGGGCCTGGTGCCCTGGCGCCGCCCTGTTCATCTGCCCTGCTGGTGGGATCCAGCTCTGGCGGAGGCAGGCAGTCCTGCCGTCTCTGCCACTTTCTCCCTGCTCTGTGTGTTTCAGCTGCTGGCTTGCGCGGACCTTTGCCAAGACCCTCACGATGTCCTGATCATCTCGGCGAGGCTTCTGCGGAGTGACTGCCGGGTGATGCGTGGGCTGGTGCTCAGAGGCCTCATGCTGCTGTGCAAGAGCCGGAGGGCAGTGAGCAGGGGGCAGCCGGGTGAGCGTGTGCAGGCAGCGTGGGGGTGCTGGGGAACAGGGTAGCTTGGACTGTGCTGGGCCTCAGGAGCTGCTGCCAGCTCTGGCGCCGCCGCCCTGTTCATCTGCCCTGAGTGTTTTGGGCCAGGCCCTTGGCTGTGCCGCAGGCAGGCTGAGGCGCAGGCTGCGCTCCCGCTGCCGCCTGTTGTGGCTGTGCCGGCTAGAGCTGCTGGCCGAGCACCAAGCAAGCCAGCTGTAGAGGGCTTGTGTGGTGGCAGTGCTGGCGGTTGTGTGGCCAGAGGGACTGTCCCGCCGAGAGGCGGAGGGCGAGCCTGAGCACAGGGCCAGGCTGATGCCGCAGGCAGCTTCTGGGCCGCGAGGCTGCAGCCCCCACCACGCAGGGGCCACCGCGGGCCGAGTGCCGCCTTGGGGTGCTGCGCTGCGCCGCAGCCTCTGTGCACAAGCCGGGGGTGTCGGCAGGGCCTTGGCAATGGGGCCGTGAGCCCTGCCGGGAAAGGCGCCTGCTAGGGCTGGCACGGCTCGTGGCCCGGGCAGCTTTGCAGGCAGTGTGGGTTACTAAGCCCGCTGCCCGTTGAAGAGTGACGGAGAAGAGGAGCCGGCGGTGCCCTCTCCTGCCTCGCTCTGCCCCAGCCCGTCCAGGCCCGTGGCTGTGCCGGTAAAGGCTGCCAGGCCGCAGGTTGCTGCAGTCATTGCCATGGCCGCTTGTGGAAAGGCAGGGGGGAAGCTGGTGTGTGAGCAGGTGAGCCTTTTTGCCAGGGCAGTGGGTTCTTTCTTCAGGCACCGAGGTTGTGTTTCCCCCAGGCCAGAAGAATGCAGTGCCTGTGGCCCCTGCTGGTGGGGCACCTGCAGGACGCGGACAGAGACATCAGCGCCAAGGCCCTGCTGGTGCTCAGCAATGTGGTCCACGTCATGGAGAAGCAGGTGGTGGCCCACCTTGCTCCGCTGCTGGCCGACAAGCTGCTGCCTCTCTTTGATGAGGTTAGGCTGGGGGCAGAGGCGGGGGCCCTGTTGGCGTGTCGGTGAGGCTGTGTGCGGGCTGCGGGCTGTGGTGTGTTGCCGTGTGGGTGTGCCTGCGGCGTGGGAATTTGTGCTTGCCAGCAGGGGCCCTGGGTGCTGCCAGGAACGTTTTTGCCCGGGGGCTCTTGGGGTCATTGCGCTGTGCTGCCCGTGGTGCGCTGGGCTGCAGGACTGCCTTGAAGCAGCCCCTTGTCTACCCTCAGCTGCGAGGTATTGTGCACAAAGCCCCTGCAGCGCTTTGCGAGGCGTGGGGCAGTGCTGAGCAAAGAAGCAGGAGCAGGCGTGGGCGCGAGGGAGAGGCCGTGCCCCGTGGCTGCCTTCTCCTGCGGGCCTCTTGAGCTGGCAGCACGGCTCGAGTGGCTGGGCGATGAAGACAGGCTCGCCAGGCGGGGCAAGCAGGCAGAGCTGAGGGAAGCCTGAAGTGCTGCTGCTGCCCGTGCCTGGAGATAGGCCCTCAGTAACACCAACGTCCCCGCAGCCCCTGGCAGCTCCCCCGGCTTCTGCCATCCCCAGGGGATCCAAGGCCTTGCCCTGGACATTGCGTGCCCACCGCAGCCCCTGGGCAGAGCATCTTAGGCCGAGGCTTGCTGCAGCTCCGCGACGGCCCTGCTTGGCACTGTGGCTGGGCAGGACCGCGAGCTCTCGCTGCTCGCCGGGGCAGGCGGGTGAGGCCTGGAGCGGGTGGGATGCAGCCAGGATCCGCTGTGGAGGACTATCCTGGGGCAGCTCTACTGGGCCTTGGCCAGGGGTGACGGGGGCAGTGTGGCCAAGGCGAGAGGAGCCCTTCCAGGCGCAGACTTCTCCGGCAGCTCCGCTCTCCCTGCCCGCAGCATGGTACAGAAGTGCGCTGCATTGCCCTGCCTGGGCCGGGGGCCCTTTTGCAGTGTGTGCAGAGGTGGCCCACAGCTCATGGGTGTGCAGGGAGGGTCAGAAACCTTCATCCCTGTGCTGACTGTGGGCTTGGAGCAGGCAGTGCTGAGGTGCCTCCTCTTGCTTCCCCCCAGGAGCCTGGCTGCGTGCGAGAGCTCTCCATCCGCCTCTTGCAAGATGTGATGGAGACTGCAGTGGGCTCCAAAAGCCAGGAGCTGAAGCAGCAAGTGCACAGGAGCCTGCTGCCGCTGCTCTTCCACTGGCATGACGAGATCCCCCGCGTGGCCCAGGTATGGCTGTGTAACAGGACGGCTCGTTGGAGGAGGGCGATGCGGACGCCCTGTGAGTGGGCGTGAGCATGAGGAGCAAGGGCTGCTGGCAGTGGGAGCCTTTGAAGGTGGGTGAGCTGGAGGCGCCAGGTGCTGAGGGTGCAGAGCCGCCCTTGCTGTTTGCACCACGCCCAGCAGCGCCTTGGACTTCTCGGGTGCCATGCCTCCACCTGCAGCACGATAACCTTGAGGTGGTGGTCAGCCCATGGCTCTGCGTGGGGGCATGGAAGCCCATGGCAGAGGCAGTTGCCAGCTGCTCCATCTTCCCGTCGTGGGCCAGGAAAGGCCCCGAGGCTTGCCAAGAGGAGGAGGCTAGCGCGTGTTGTGTGGTGGCAGCTGCTGGTCTCTGCAGGAAGCCCTGCTTGCCGCTGCCAAGTTCCTGAAGTGGGAGCAGCTCAGGCACCTGGCTGAGCCAGTGCAGACATGGAAGATCACCGAGGGCCTGGTAAGGACAGCTGCAAAGCCCTCAGAGCCAGCCTGGGTGAGGCCTGTGCCCCTGCACGGCCAGCATGTGGGGCAGGCAGCCATGTGCCTTGCCGCGGCTGGAGCAGCACTCCCGCTGCCCTTGTCCCGCACACTGCCCCAACGGGGGGGCTCTTCTGCAGGTTCCTGTGGCCTCGCTGAGCCCTGGGGTGCTAAAGCAGCCGCTGGGCCTTGCAGCAGGAGGGCTCCTCAGGACGCCTGGGCAGCAGCCTGCCCTCTACTTCCTCCCTCCAGCCGTCGGCACTGGCCAGCTTGAGCGTGGCAGCGCTGAGTGGGCTGGCAGGGGAAGGGCGGGGAGGCGAGTGGTGGGCGGAGGGAGTGGCTGGCTGGGTGGGGGAGGGTGTGCGCCAAGCCTGTGGCCTTGGGCTCTCCCCAGCTGGCGAGGGGCAGCAGCAGAGTGGAAGGGTACCGGCACCAGAGCCTGGCGTACTTGGAGAGCCCCCAGGAGCGCTTGCGAGAGATGGCTGTGCGGTTCCTTGGTGAGCTCCAAGCCCTGCGGCCCCTCTCTGCACTGGGGCAGCTTAGCGCTAGCCTTGGGGGAGGGGTTTTGTGCTGGCGGTGGTGTGGGGAGCAGGACTGGAGAGGGGCTGTGCGTGTGCCTAGGGCTCGTCGGGCAGAGCATGAGGGGCCAGAGCAAGAAGAAGGTGGAGGACATCTGCGAGGGTGAGTGAGGGCAGCAGGGTGTCATCGCCAGGAAGGGCTGCCTGGGCTCTGTGCAGATATGGGGGCTTGATCTCTGCTCTGGCTCTTTCTCTCAGCGCTTCAAGGCTTGGAGGAGGACGTCAGCCCGTCCATCTGTTCCCTGGCCACGCAAACCATCCTGCTGCTGAGAGCTCCAGGGAAGACGTCTGCGCCTGGAGGCGGCCACGAAGGCCTGTGCTGGCGGCTGAGGAGAGTGTGGCAGAGGTGGCCCTGGCCCCTGCGAGGTGGCTGCGTTTGCTGCGGGAGCTCGACCGCCTCCTGATGCCGGGCTGCTCTGCCCGCAGGGACCAGCGGAGTGCACGGGGAAATCGGGAGCGTTGCTAGCCTCTCTCCCTGCCTGTGGGACAGCTGCAGCCCTCAGGCCCAGCCCGTGCCAGGCTTGTGCTGCCAGCCCACCCTCTGCTGCCTTTTCCCCCAAGAAGCAGCCCTCTCTCTTCACCCCGTGCCAGTGTCTTTTCTTGGTGCCAACGAATGGGTGGAAAACCCAGGCCGTGAAGGAATCGGGGTCAACGTCGGGGTGGGAAGGGGTGGGGTAGGGCATGTACTCTCTCCAGCAGTCTGTGACAGCCACAACATCCCCCCCCCCACCCTCTTCCAGCCGTCAGAGAAGCACCCCCTTTTCCCTGACAAAAGGGTCAGGCCTGGATGGGAGAGCGCAGTGGTGGTGACAAGATTCTGCCTTGGGAGGCAATCAGCCCCTCCGCATGATTCAGGACACCGAGGTGGCCCCTCGCCGGCAAGTCTCCTGAGCCGGAAGGCAAGGCTGCAGCCATTGCTCTGCCCTGCAGCCTGCCCTCCCACCACCGGAGATGAGGAAGCGCTGGGCTCCCCTTTGCGCACCAAAGGCTGTGAGCGCCTGTGGCCAGCTGCCGGCACCACGGGATTTGCCCATGCCAGCAACAGGCCATCAGAGGCCAGAGCTCTGCCCAGGCACTGGGGGTTCCAGCCCCTCCACAACGGGAGCTCTTCAGGCACCGGCACTGCACAAGCCAGGTGGAGGAGCAGCTTCTCAATGGGCATGACTATGTGGAGGGAGGGTGTCCAGAGGCTGGAGGCACACTGTGCCCAGTGGTGCCCGGTGACAGGCTGCGAGGCAACGGGCAAAAAGGGAGGGAGGTCTTGTTGGAGGGATGGGGAACAAGGCGATTGGGGTATTAGTCAGTCTTTCACAGGCAGTTAACAAAACAAGGCCCTGAAGGAAGGAGCAAGACAACGCTCTAAGGCAACCAGCTAAGCAAGTACCCCCATAAAGCTGACGAGAACAAAACCAGGCGATAAACAGGAGAGAACTACTTGAACGAAGGGTGAACTATCCGAATGAGCATAAGAGAAAACCCAACTGCAAGCAGGGAAGCCCCCCTGCTGGTCAAAGCCCCTTCCCCCTAGAGCATGCGTAGTAGAAAAAGAGGCTACTGTGACTCGGAACGAAGAGGAGCCCTGACAGAACCAATGGGACCACGGATGCCTTAATGTAGTTGGAAGCGGGACTGAGAACTGTTGCTTAAACTGTACAGAGCGTAAGCTGTGTAGTAATCGGGTGTGCTAGCTTTGTGGCCTTACCACCTAGCACCCACGTGTGCGCAGAAATGAATGAAACAAACGTGGCGACTGCGTGTGTTTGTCGGCTCCTTGCACAGCAGGTGAAAGAACCCTTCTTTGGGGCAATATTTTTGAAATCCCTGTAGGACAGTTGTAATGCTTTTCCCAGATCATCTTGCTGTCCACAGTGGAGGAGAAACAGATGAGACAGGAGTCCTGAACGCACCAACTAATTGATCGGGGACGTGTTCAGGTCTCCTTCTGCGTTGGGGTGGTGAGCGGCTCAGCGGTGCAACGCTCACAGAGCGTTTTTTCAACAGTTGTTTTTTTCTGTGGAATAAGAAGTGTGTCTGCGCCTAGACGTGTTGCAGCAGGGGGCTTCCAGAACTTAGCTCACACAGGGTACACCCTTGTATAGAAAAAATTAGGTACAGGTACGGGTGTAAGGAAAATGATGGGGTCAAACCAATGCATATCTACTGCTCCCTGTAGTCCTTTGGGGTGTATTCTGAAAACTTCGGAAAAGTTTGGAGGCGATGCAATGACTAACAAAAGGATGAAAAACTACTGTAAGCAATGATGGCCAAATTAGAAACTGGGTGATGGTGAGGTCTGGCCAGAGAATGGATCGGTAAACTATAAATACTGTATTACGATTGATGTTATTTTGCCGTCGGACGGGAAAGTGGGATGAAGTGCCTTACGGTGATGCTTTTATGATTCTGTACAGAGAGCCTGATGTTAATCAGGAATATAAGCTAACAGCTGACTCGGTGATGTATGCGACTACTGGGAAAAAGGAAAGCAGTCATCATGGGGGATGTGGTGATAGAAAGGTTGCAAGAGAAGCATAACAGGAGGATGTACAGTTACTGGTCCCAACAGCCCCACCCCCATACAGAGATATCGAGGAGTCCCCAGCTGATTCTAGCTCACCATTGAGCAATGAAAATTTTAATCCTGTTTCCAGTCAGACTACAGGGCATGCACAACCAGCTTTCCAGGCTCCCTTTTGAGACAAGCAGTAGGGCCAGAGGGACAGCCGGTCTTTGTGCATGTTCTGTTTACTACCTCTGACCTATTGAATTGGAAACAATCTGTTGGATCATACAGAGAACACCCTGAAAAGGTGAACCAATTGTTAGAAACGATAAAGCTAACACATAATCCCCACTGGGGAGATGTACAAGCTTTGTTAAATACATTTTTCATGACAGAGGAAAAAAGAATGGTTGTTGAAAAAGCCAGAGAAGAGGGGGAGAGGAGGAATGATATGCAGGATGACTCTGAGACTTATCTACCTACAACAAGGGACCCGGAGTGGGATCCTAATGTAGGGAGAGAAAGAGCTCAGTTGAAGCAATTGGTACTGTATGGGGTTCGATATGGACTGCCTCAACCAAAGACTGTGTCTAAACTGTGTGAAGTGAGGCAGGGCTCGAAGAAAAATCCATCAGCCTTTTACAGAAGGTTATGTGACGTAGATAGGAAATGGACTGATTTGAATTCAGAAGATGAGACAAACCAGAGAATGGAGGTCTGGAGATCTTGCTGTGAAACTGTGTTGGTGGGAGAGGCATTTTAGCAGGGTGGCGTTTGCTGGAGGAAGCAGTGAGTAGGTCTGGCGTATGGGACCCACTTTGTCAGGGGAGGCAGCTGAAGAGGGGGGGGCCAATACTGTGGGGCCCAAGCAGGCAGGCAAAGGCCAGCTCGTAATGGCTGGAGGTCTTTGATGGGAGGCCTGGTTTGTGGGAGGACGGTTTCACTGTGGTGAGCGTGCAGGGCGTATGTTGTGCATAGAGCTGTTGAAGGTATTGGGAGGGAAGGAAGGTGAGTGTGCCCTGAACTAGCAATGGCACAGGCAGATTAGCTTGCCGGGACGTCTTTGCTTTGAGGCCGGATTGGTGGGAGAGGCATTTTAGCAGGGTGGCCTTTGCTGCAGTGAGTAGGCCTGGAGTAATAGTCATTGGGGAGGAAGTGGAGAGAGACCAATGCTGTGGGTCCGACCAAGGCAGGCAAAGGCCAGCTCGAAATGGCAGGAAGTCTTTGGTGTGCTCGCTGTGCCTCAAAGCTCGCTGTGCCTCAGCTCCTGTTTTTGACAAGGACTCATTTAGCCGGCCCTGGAGTGGTGCAGATGTCACCCTGGATGGGGAAGTCTGGGGGGTGTCTGGCATTATGTACCGTGCAGTCTACCTTTTTTCCATGAACCAGCCCTTTCAGCCTGCCTGAGCTGTGCACTGGTCCTGCCGTGGCCCATAACCATGGTCCCACCCCTAATCCTGGTTTGCAACCAGATGAGCAAGGCAGAGATGGAGGAGGACAGTGAGCTGCCTGAATAAGTTGTGTGTTTGCATAGCAGATGCCTAGCAGGCCTGGTTCTTGGCACAGCCATGCCACCTGTGGCCTGGTGGCGCTATGTCTTTGTGGCCCAGGCGAGTTTATGCTTTGTTTGCAGATGAGGGAGTGCAGAGGAGGCCCTGCCTCTTGCTCAAGAAAGGCAGTCGCATCCCTGACCATGAGCAAGACCTCGGTCAGAAACTCACAGCTAAGGAAAAGATGTCTGTGTTTTCCTTTTGTCAGAGTTGGATGTCTTTACAGCAATCACTCTTCCAGCATGCCAAGCAACTCTCGCAGCACCGTCTCTGCATCCCTGGGCTTGGAGATCATCACTCTCCACATGCCTGCAGCAGCACTGCACGCCCAGAATGTTCTGTCAGCAAGGTTTTGGCCCTGGCATCATAGCTAGGGTGAGTCTGGAGGGCGTAGGTGACTGCCAGCCCTTCTTGCCCTACTGTCCCCTTGCTAGGAGCACCCAGTGGACCCTGCCCTAGCAGGTAGCATAAAGCCAAGCTGAAATCCCTTGTGGGAAGAGAGGGAGCAAGGCAGCCAGGCTCTGATGCTGAAGGTGGATATACTTGGAGCACTACGGTTCCTGCAGCCCTTGTTGCTGAACCAGGGCTGGGACAATGGGGGCAGTGGAGGTCCCAGCCGCTCGTGCAGGGTCCTGAAAATTGCCCTTTATCTAGCAGCCCACTTGGGATGAGCACTAAAGTCTGATGCGTCACAAGCACTAAAGGTAGGCAGGCCCGTCCTACCTGTTGTATGATTGGGAACAGCGTAACAGGCTCACAACCACCTCATCTGGGTACACACCAGTCACGTGAGAAGAGCCCTGCCCAAGCCGAGCTGGGCACAGGTCTCGCTGATCTATAGCAGGCTTCTGCAGATGCACCTTATGCTCTTCAGCACCTCCAGGTACATGACTGAGAATGGGCCTGCTGCCATTGTGCAGCCATTTCCCCAGCTCCTACCAAGAACTAATTCTGTTGCCTCAGCTCTATGCTGGCCTAAAGGTGTCAGGCGCCCTTGAGATATGGCTGCAGGAGGAAAGCAATTCTCTGGAAGAGGCAGGCATAGCCTGTTATAAGCTCATCCAATATGTGAGCAGCTACCTGCCTGGCATGGGTGCTGCAAGCTGTCATGGTCTTGATGGCTGTGAGGATGATGACTGTCCTCTTGGAGGGCAGCAGGTATTTGCAAAACACCTACTGGAGAAAGGAGGGTCAGGGCAGATAGATCTGTTACACTGAGTGCCCCAATGGTGGTGCATTGCTGAGCAGCAAGTGGCTCTGGAGAGAGATGTGGGGCTGTGCTGGCCAGCACAGGGAGCAGGGACTGTGCTGGGCTGGGTGATGGCACAGGAGAGAAAATGGATTGTTGCGGGTCGTATTTCCTATGCACTGCTCCTGTGGGAGACCAGAGCTTGCGGGAGACCAGGAGGGAAGCCTTTGTTTAGTTCCTGCTCAGGGACCATGGGAACATCCAGTGAACAAAGGGACCCATCAGCCCCACTGATTAGGGATCCCTCTTTTCATCCAATCAATTCCTCATGTCCAGCAGTCTTAATGAGGGAGGTGCTCCTTACTGTGATGATTTCACTGGCACTGTTGAACTCTGAAGACCAGAAGCTGTCAGCAGATTCCCAGGCCTTCTGGAGCTGTAGAGGCTATGAGCCATTGGGCAACAGCTCCCTGCCTGAACAGGAGGGGAAACACAGAGCAGTCGGCAGGAGGGCTGGACAAGTCGGAGATGGCCTACTGAGGGCTTCAGGGAGATATCTCACTGACAATGAAAGTGGACATGCCAGGAAAGCCTGGAGAGCAGGATTCCCAGGGAAAGCCTGGGCTTGCTACAAGGGCAGAAAGGGGAAGTTGCTTTTAAGGATACAGAAGGGCAGACAAATCTGAGCTTTCTTTTCATTCTGAAGCAAGAGAGAAGACCTAGGAGTAGGTGCTGCCGAAGATTTTTCAGTCCCTCCATACCCAGGGAGGGGATGACCCCCCCCCCCCCCGGCATGCAATGTCCTTGCATAAAGTCTGAGATGCCTGCAGTTTCAGTACTGCATAAATGTCCCTTCCTCCCTCCCCAGTGTGTGTGTGGGGAGGAGGCAGATGTGCTGCCCCATACCTATGTTTGTGAGGTTTCTTGCTCTTTTCTCTCCTGCAAGAGAGTTGCCAAGGCAGTGTGGTGCCTTGCCTGGCTGTCTGTGTCTGGAATGACCCAGACAAATGCAGCCTCTCTTACTTCCTTGCTGCAGGATCAATCAGTGCAGGTGATGAAGAGCACCCACAGCTGGTCGTCTGATCACTGTAGGCGCAGCACAGGGTAAGGCACCCCACCAAGTTGGCCTAGAATTGGGAAAAGCTTCTTTCTGAGTTGGGCAGGGATGTCACTGATTCATTCCAAGTGGCAGCAGGTCTGGGGAGATGGGGGCAGCTCTAGCACCATGGCTGAGGGGTGTTGGTCGGAACCAGAGCCTGAAGCAATGGTTCATCCTGGGCTGGATGCTAGGTGAGCCAGAGCATTGGAGGGTCCTGCCAGCCCTGGTTCCCAATGCAGCTGGGCAGCAGCCCAAGGCAGGGAGGGCTGCCAGACTTGTTGGGCCCACAGCATACACCCAAAGCGGTCCTACTCTGCATGGGGCTGGGAGCACTGCTGGCTCCTGAAAGTGCAGGACCTGGAAAGGGAAGCCCAAGAGGTAGGGCCAAGATCTTTGCCTCATGGCAGGGGCTTGCTGTGTGCCCTAAACTGTCTCCGGGCTTCCTTTGGCAGGAGCATGGAGCCACAGGGGGCTCTGGGGCACCAGAAAGGGGTGATGAGGTAGCTGGAGGTTGCCTGGACCAGACACACCTTACCTGCAGCAATGAAGAGCTGAACAGATGTGTTCACATAGCCTGGCAATCCACACCACAGTCTTCTCACGCACAGCTGCTTGCTTGGACTTGGTGAAGGCCAGGAAAAGATGGAAGAGAAAAGTCTGGTCTGCTCTGTGTCCTGACGGCTGCTCCAAGAGTGGCAGCTCTGCTAAATGCTTGGCCAGGTTTACACTTTGGGTGGCTGAAGCAGGAGGAAAAACCTGTAACTGGGTGGTTGCCGCCCAACTCCTTCACAGCTGTGGGGCAAGT
This sequence comes from Struthio camelus, assembly GCF_040807025.1. NCBI lineage: Eukaryota > Metazoa > Chordata > Aves > Struthioniformes > Struthionidae > Struthio > Struthio camelus. The sequence goes on along the minus strand of NC_090947.1, from coordinate 3,396,375 downwards.
CCTCCAGACTGACCTGCTGTGGCTATGCAGACAGCCAAATCTCATTCCCGCTATAGCCTCTGCTTCTTCCCAAAATGGCCCTCTGTCCCCTCCCCAGGGCCAGAAGGCTTTGAGGTAAGCAGTTCCCAGGTGAAGGGCACTGTGAGCCACTAGGAAGACAGAGGAAGAAAGCTTCAGGAAGGGCAGGTACCAGTGGGTCAGTGCTGTGCTTGGATCTGAGAAGGAAAGCACAAGGGGTTAGGGGAAGGAGACTGGCAGTGCCAGCTGCCAGCTCTGTGCAGCCTAATAAAGACGATCCGATGCCTCCCACTTCTTCGGTAAAGGGCAAGGTTTCGGGGGAGCGTTGGCTTGGAGGTGAATGTGGGCAAGGCTTTCCCCTTACGCTGCAGGAGTGGGATGCAGAGAAAGAAAGGACTCTAACTGCAGCTGGGAGAGACTGGGCTCACAAAACAGCCCTGAGGGAGACCATCTTTCCTGCAGTAGGAGCTCTGTGCCTGGTTCTGGGCAAGAGCATCTACTTGACAAGGTCCCTTCCCTTTGGGGTAAGGAAGTGACCCTGTGAATCACAATCTTAGCAAATGCCACACCTGCAAGATGTTTTGCAGCTCCAGGAGACCAGAGATGGGAGAGCTGAGCACGTGCAGCATGCTGTCCACAGCAGCCAAGATCTGCAAGAAAGACCTGGTGTCACTTCTTCCCTTTGCCCACAGGAGAGGGACATAAGTTCCTCTTGCCTAAGGGAGCAGGGTCCTGTGGCCCTGCAGTGTCCGGGGAGAGGGTCAGTAGGGGAAAGCTGCTGCAAAGAGACCAGCCTGTGAGCGCTGCATGCAATGCTGTCCAGGATAAGGGGCGGGGGCGGGGGGGGGGGGGAGGAATGATGGTGGGAAAGCAAAAATGGGATCATGCCCTGGCTTGGACGTTCCACTTGTGTATAAGCACAAGATAGCCCAGGATTGGCCCAGAGGAATAAGCAGGCTCCCCATAGCTCACCCAGCACACACGCTGGGGACAGACAGCAGCATCCAGGCTCTGTGTGCCTTGTCTTGGAAGACAGGAGAAGACACTGCAGAAGCTGGCTGTTGTTCAGGTGATCCTCCAGAGTTAGCTTTGCTTTGCTGCAAGGATGGAGTGGTGCATGTCAGACCCTGGGGCTGAAAATGATTCCTTCAGGAGACCCCATGGTATTACCCAGGCAAGGTGGGGGAGCCCTTCAGGGAGGCACCACCTAATCTTGGCATGCTGGCCCAAGACAGAGGACAAGCCTATCAGCATGTGCCCAATGCCCTCTCCATCTCCTGCCCCCACCCTTTTGAGGAAAAGTCCAGGCAGGGGAAGCCCCAGGGCCTTATCTGCCCTCCATCTCCCCCACTATCAGGCCCAGGGCAGGGGAGAGCAGAGGTCCAGCAGACAGCACCCGCAGACTCCCCCAGCATGGAGGATGCCTTCCAGCTGCCATTGTGGCTTCACGGGGGGGAGGTCTTAGCCAAGCCCAGGACTGGGGCGCATATGTCATTGCAGTGACGGCAAGCACAGCTTGCTGCTGCATGACACAGCTCAGGTGGTCAGCATGCTCTTCCTGCAATATCACCTGGAGAGCACAGCCAAGCATGGGGCGTGGGAGCTGCTAGCACCCAGTAAGCAGCTGACAGGGCTGGCAGAGCCCAGGTGCCCCCATCTCAGCACTGGCACTCAGGGCGACGCCATTGTTGGTCCCCTTTTCCCAGCTTGCAGGTCTTCTAAGTGGCTCTTGCAGCCCCACAGTGGGAATGGCTGTGCCCATGAACAAGTGCCCCACACTTCTCCTGTTCAGCCACCTCAGTCCTGTCCTCAGTGCCAGTGCCATGCTAGACGTCTCCCTTCCCTCAGGTGTGCTGGGTGTCCCCTCCACCTTAAGTGTCTCTGCCGTATCCAGTCTCCAGAGGAAAAGCTGCTCCCACGCCAAAGCATTAGTGCTGGTGACTCTGCAGAGGCTGCAGATGGAGGCCAGAATGGGACAAACAGAGAGCATAAGAAGGCAGAGGCATGGACAGCAGTACTAGGGCATTGCAGAGCATGCAGTGATGATTTAGATACCTAGAAGGAGCAGCTCTGCACAGCCAGCAGCCCTGCAGGGAATGCTGACCATGGCACACACAAACATAGAGGGACCCACCAGCAGATGCAAGTACAGCCCAGACAGAAATGGCTGCAGGTACTTATTCTTGGGTTCTGTAAAAGGCATACTTGTATTACAGGGCTTCCATCTCCTCTCTTGGCAGAACCAGGCTGGAGCTGATAAAAAAGAGAGTTGATAGAGCTATAGGGGCTGACAGGAGAGACTAGAGGAAAGACATAAGCCTTCTGCCCAAGAGCACCCCTGCTTGTGCAGACACAGTAACCCCTGCCTCAGGGAAGTGGCGTGGGGCAGACCCATCTCCCATGTGCTCATCAGGACTGAGAGGTGCCCAGCAGACAGGGTGCAATGCTGGAGCATAGCATGTGGGGAAAAGTTCCAAGCACATCCAGGTTAGGAGCTTGCTTGCAGGCAGGCAGGAAAGGTCTCTGCCCACATCATTGCTGCCTTGTACCACCTGAGATGCCCCTCCCTGCCCATCCCACAGAGCAGCAGCTGAGTCCCCTCTGCCCCAGACGAGGAATGATATGCAGGATGACTCTGAGACTTATCTACCTACAACAAGGGACCCGGAGTGGGATCCTAATGTAGGGAGAGAAAGAGCTCAGTTGAAGCAATTGGTACTGTATGGGGTTCGATATGGACTGCCTCAACCAAAGACTGTGTCTAAACTGTGTGAAGTGAGGCAGGGCTCGAAGAAAAATCCATCAGCCTTTTACAGAAGGTTATGTGACGTAGATAGGAAATGGACTGATTTGAATTCAGAAGATGAGACAAACCAGAGAATGGAGGTCTGGAGATCTTGCTGTGAAACTGTGTTGGTGGGAGAGGCATTTTAGCAGGGTGGCGTTTGCTGGAGGAAGCAGTGAGTAGGTCTGGCGTATGGGACCCACTTTGTCAGGGGAGGCAGCTGAAGAGGGGGGGGCCAATACTGTGGGGCCCAAGCAGGCAGGCAAAGGCCAGCTCGTAATGGCTGGAGGTCTTTGATGGGAGGCCTGGTTTGTGGGAGGACGGTTTCACTGTGGTGAGCGTGCAGGGCGTATGTTGTGCATAGAGCTGTTGAAGGTATTGGGAGGGAAGGAAGGTGAGTGTGCCCTGAACTAGCGATGGCACAGGCAGATTAGCTTGCCGGGACGTCTTTGCTTTGAGGCCGGATTGGTGGGAGAGGCATTTTAGCAGGGTGGCCTTTGCTGCAGTGAGTAGGCCTGGAGTAATAGTCATTGGGGAGGAAGTGGAGAGAGACCAATGCTGTGGGTCCGACCAAGGCAGGCAAAGGCCAGCTCGAAATGGCAGGAAGTCTTTGGTGTGCTCGCTGTGCCTCAAAGCTCGCTGTGCCTCAGCTCCTGTTTTTGACAAGGACTCATTTAGCCGGCCCTGGAGTGGTGCAGATGTCACCCTGGATGGGGAAGTCTGGGGGGTGTCTGGCATTATGTACCGTGCAGTCTACCTTTTTTCCATGAACCAGCCCTTTCAGCCTGCCTGAGCTGTGCACTGGTCCTGCCGTGGCCCATAACCATGGTCCCACCCCTAATCCTGGTTTGCAACCAGATGAGCAAGGCAGAGATGGAGGAGGACAGTGAGCTGCCTGAATAAGTTGTGTGTTTGCATAGCAGATGCCTAGCAGGCCTGGTTCTTGGCACAGCCATGCCACCTGTGGCCTGGTGGCGCTATGTCTTTGTGGCCCAGGCGAGTTTATGCTTTGTTTGCAGATGAGGGAGTGCAGAGGAGGCCCTGCCTCTTGCTCAAGAAAGGCAGTCGCATCCCTGACCATGAGCAAGACCTCGGTCAGAAACTCACAGCTAAGGAAAAGATGTCTGTGTTTTCCTTTTGTCAGAGTTGGATGTCTTTACAGCAATCACTCTTCCAGCATGCCAAGCAACTCTCGCAGCACCGTCTCTGCATCCCTGGGCTTGGAGATCATCACTCTCCACATGCCTGCAGCAGCACTGCACGCCCAGAATGTTCTGTCAGCAAGGTTTTGGCCCTGGCATCATAGCTAGGGTGAGTCTGGAGGGCGTAGGTGACTGCCAGCCCTTCTTGCCCTACTGTCCCCTTGCTAGGAGCACCCAGTGGACCCTGCCCTAGCAGGTAGCATAAAGCCAAGCTGAAATCCCTTGTGGGAAGAGCGGGAGCAAGGCAGCCAGGCTCTGATGCTGAAGGTGGATATACTTGGAGCACTACGGTTCCTGCAGCCCTTGTTGCTGAACCAGGGCTGGGACAATGGGGGCAGTGGAGGTCCCAGCCGCTCGTGCAGGGTCCTGAAAATTGCCCTTTATCTAGCAGCCCACTTGGGATGAGCACTAAAGTCTGATGCGTCACAAGCACTAAAGGTAGGCAGGCCCGTCCTACCTGTTGTATGATTGGGAACAGCGTAACAGGCTCACAACCACCTCATCTGGGTACACACCAGTCACGTGAGAAGAGCCCTGCCCAAGCCGAGCTGGGCACAGGTCTCGCTGATCTATAGCAGGCTTCTGCAGATGCACCTTATGCTCTTCAGCACCTCCAGGTACATGACTGAGAATGGGCCTGCTGCCATTGTGCAGCCATTTCCCCAGCTCCTACCAAGAACTAATTCTGTTGCCTCAGCTCTATGCTGGCCTAAAGGTGTCAGGCGCCCTTGAGATATGGCTGCAGGAGGAAAGCAATTCTCTGGAAGAGGCAGGCATAGCCTGTTATAAGCTCATCCAATATGTGAGCAGCTACCTGCCTGGCATGGGTGCTGCAAGCTGTCATGGTCTTGATGGCTGTGAGGATGATGACTGTCCTCTTGGAGGGCAGCAGGTATTTGCAAAACACCTACTGGAGAAAGGAGGGTCAGGGCAGATAGATCTGTTACACTGAGTGCCCCAATGGTGGTGCATTGCTGAGCAGCAAGTGGCTCTGGAGAGAGATGTGGGGCTGTGCTGGCCAGCACAGGGAGCAGGGACTGTGCTGGGCTGGGTGATGGCACAGGAGAGAAAATGGATTGTTGCGGGTCGTATTTCCTATGCACTGCTCCTGTGGGAGACCAGAGCTTGCGGGAGACCAGGAGGGAAGCCTTTGTTTAGTTCCTGCTCAGGGACCATGGGAACATCCAGTGAACAAAGGGACCCATCAGCCCCACTGATTAGGGATCCCTCTTTTCATCCAATCAATTCCTCATGTCCAGCAGTCTTAATGAGGGAGGTGCTCCTTACTGTGATGATTTCACTGGCACTGTTGAACTCTGAAGACCAGAAGCTGTCAGCAGATTCCCAGGCCTTCTGGAGCTGTAGAGGCTATGAGCCATTGGGCAACAGCTCCCTGCCTGAACAGGAGGGGAAACACAGAGCAGTCGGCAGGAGGGCTGGACAAGTCGGAGATGGCCTACTGAGGGCTTCAGGGAGATATCTCACTGACAATGAAAGTGGACATGCCAGGAAAGCCTGGAGAGCAGGATTCCCAGGGAAAGCCTGGGCTTGCTACAAGGGCAGAAAGGGGAAGTTGCTTTTAAGGATACAGAAGGGCAGACAAATCTGAGCTTTCTTTTCATTCTGAAGCAAGAGAGAAGACCTAGGAGTAGGTGCTGCCGAAGATTTTTCAGTCCCTCCATACCCAGGGAGGGGATGACCCCCCCCCCCCCCGGCATGCAATGTCCTTGCATAAAGTCTGAGATGCCTGCAGTTTCAGTACTGCATAAATGTCCCTTCCTCCCTCCCCAGTGTGTGTGTGGGGAGGAGGCAGATGTGCTGCCCCATACCTATGTTTGTGAGGTTTCTTGCTCTTTTCTCTCCTGCAAGAGAGTTGCCAAGGCAGTGTGGTGCCTTGCCTGGCTGTCTGTGTCTGGAATGACCCAGACAAATGCAGCCTCTCTTACTTCCTTGCTGCAGGATCAATCAGTGCAGGTGATGAAGAGCACCCACAGCTGGTCGTCTGATCACTGTAGGCGCAGCACAGGGTAAGGCACCCCACCAAGTTGGCCTAGAATTGGGAAAAGCTTCTTTCTGAGTTGGGCAGGGATGTCACTGATTCATTCCAAGTGGCAGCAGGTCTGGGGAGATGGGGGCAGCTCTAGCACCATGGCTGAGGGGTGTTGGTCGGAACCAGAGCCTGAAGCAATGGTTCATCCTGGGCTGGATGCTAGGTGAGCCAGAGCATTGGAGGGTCCTGCCAGCCCTGGTTCCCAATGCAGCTGGGCAGCAGCCCAAGGCAGGGAGGGCTGCCAGACTTGTTGGGCCCACAGCATACACCCAAAGCGGTCCTACTCTGCATGGGTCTGGGAGCACTGCTGGCTCCTGAAAGTGCAGGACCTGGAAAGGGAAGCCCAAGAGGTAGGGCCAAGATCTTTGCCTCATGGCAGGGGCTTGCTGTGTGCCCTAAACTGTCTCCGGGCTTCCTTTGGCAGGAGCATGGAGCCACAGGGGGCTCTGGGGCACCAGAAAGGGGTGATGAGGTAGCTGGAGGTTGCCTGGACCAGACACACCTTACCTGCAGCAATGAAGAGCTGAACAGATGTGTTCACATAGCCTGGCAATCCACACCACAGTCTTCTCACGCACAGCTGCTTGCTTGGACTTGGTGAAGGCCAGGAAAAGATGGAAGAGAAAAGTCTGGTCTGCTCTGTGTCCTGACGGCTGCTCCAAGAGTGGCAGCTCTGCTAAATGCTTGGCCAGGTTTACACTTTGGGTGGCTGAAGCAGGAGGAAAAACCTGTAACTGGGTGGTTGCCGCCCAACTCCTTCACAGCTGTGGGGCAAGTCCTCCAGACTGACCTGCTGTGGCTATGCAGACAGCCAAATCTCATTCCCGCTATAGCCTCTGCTTCTTCCCAAAATGGCCCTCTGTCCCCTCCCCAGGGCCAGAAGGCTTTGAGGTAAGCAGTTCCCAGGTGAAGGGCACTGTGAGCCACTAGGAAGACAGAGGAAGAAAGCTTCAGGAAGGGCAGGTACCAGTGGGTCAGTGCTGTGCTTGGATCTGAGAAGGAAAGCACAAGGGGTTAGGGGAAGGAGACTGGCAGTGCCAGCTGCCAGCTCTGTGCAGCCTAATAAAGACGATCCGATGCCTCCCACTTCTTCGGTAAAGGGCAAGGTTTCGGGGGAGCGTTGGCTTGGAGGTGAATGTGGGCAAGGCTTTCCCCTTACGCTGCAGGAGTGGGATGCAGAGAAAGAAAGGACTCTAACTGCAGCTGGGAGAGACTGGGCTCACAAAACAGCCCTGAGGGAGACCATCTTTCCTGCAGTAGGAGCTCTGTGCCTGGTTCTGGGCAAGAGCATCTACTTGACAAGGTCCCTTCCCTTTGGGGTAAGGAAGTGACCCTGTGAATCACAATCTTAGCAAATGCCACACCTGCAAGATGTTTTGCAGCTCCAGGAGACCAGAGATGGGAGAGCTGAGCACGTGCAGCATGCTGTCCACAGCAGCCAAGATCTGCAAGAAAGACCTGGTGTCACTTCTTCCCTTTGCCCACAGGAGAGGGACATAAGTTCCTCTTGCCTAAGGGAGCAGGGTCCTGTGGCCCTGCAGTGTCCGGGGAGAGGGTCAGTAGGGGAAAGCTGCTGCAAAGAGACCAGCCTGTGAGCGCTGCATGCAATGCTGTCCAGGATAAGGGGCGGGGGCGGGGGGGGGGGAGGAATGATGGTGGGAAAGCAAAAATGGGATCATGCCCTGGCTTGGACGTTCCACTTGTGTATAAGCACAAGATAGCCCAGGACTGGCCCAGAGGAATAAGCAGGCTCCCCATAGCTCACCCAGCACACACGCTGGGGACAGACAGCAGCATCCAGGCTCTGTGTGCCTTGTCTTGGAAGACAGGAGAAGACACTGCAGAAGCTGGCTGTTGTTCAGGTGATCCTCCAGAGTTAGCTTTGCTTTGCTGCAAGGATGGAGTGGTGCATGTCAGACCCTGGGGCTGAAAATGATTCCTTCAGGAGACCCCATGGTATTACCCAGGCAAGGTGGGGGAGCCCTTCAGGGAGGCACCACCTAATCTTGGCATGCTGGCCCAAGACAGAGGACAAGCCTATCAGCATGTGCCCAATGCCCTCTCCATCTCCTGCCCCCACCCTTTTGAGGAAAAGTCCAGGCAGGGGAAGCCCCAGGGCCTTATCTGCCCTCCATCTCCCCCACTATCAGGCCCAGGGCAGGGGAGAGCAGAGGTCCAGCAGACAGCACCCGCAGACTCCCCCAGCATGGAGGATGCCTTCCAGCTGCCATTGTGGCTTCACGGGGGGGAGGTCTTAGCCAAGCCCAGGACTGGGGCGCATATGTCATTGCAGTGACGGCAAGCACAGCTTGCTGCTGCATGACACAGCTCAGGTGGTCAGCATGCTCTTCCTGCAATATCACCTGGAGAGCACAGCCAAGCATGGGGCGTGGGAGCTGCTAGCACCCAGTAAGCAGCTGACAGGGCTGGCAGAGCCCAGGTGCCCCCATCTCAGCACTGGCACTCAGGGCGACGCCATTGTTGGTCCCCTTTTCCCAGCTTGCAGGTCTTCTAAGTGGCTCTTGCAGCCCCACAGTGGGAATGGCTGTGCCCATGAACAAGTGCCCCACACTTCTCCTGTTCAGCCACCTCAGTCCTGTCCTCAGTGCCAGTGCCATGCTAGACGTCTCCCTTCCCTCAGGTGTGCTGGGTGTCCCCTCCACCTTAAGTGTCTCTGCCGTATCCAGTCTCCAGAGGAAAAGCTGCTCCCACGCCAAAGCATTAGTGCTGGTGACTCTGCAGAGGCTGCAGATGGAGGCCAGAACGGGACAAACAGAGAGCATAAGAAGGCAGAGGCATGGACAGCAGTACTAGGGCATTGCAGAGCATGCAGTGATGATTTAGATACCTAGAAGGAGCAGCTCTGCACAGCCAGCAGCCCTGCAGGGAATGCTGACCATGGCACACACAAACATAGAGGGACCCACCAGCAGATGCAAGTACAGCCCAGACAGAAATGGCTGCAGGTACTTATTCTTGGGTTCTGTAAAAGGCATACTTGTATTACAGGGCTTCCATCTCCTCTCTTGGCAGAACCAGGCTGGAGCTGATAAAAAAGAGAGTTGATAGAGCTATAGGGGCTGACAGGAGAGACTAGAGGAAAGACATAAGCCTTCTGCCCAAGAGCACCCCTGCTTGTGCAGACACAGTAACCCCTGCCTCAGGGAAGTGGCGTGGGGCAGACCCATCTCCCATGTGCTCATCAGGACTGAGAGGTGCCCAGCAGACAGGGTGCAATGCTGGAGCATAGCATGTGGGGAAAAGTTCCAAGCACATCCAGGTTAGGAGCTTGCTTGCAGGCAGGCAGGAAAGGTCTCTGCCCACATCATTGCTGCCTTGTACCACCTGAGATGCCCCTCCCTGCCCATCCCACAGAGCAGCAGCTGAGTCCCCTCTGCCCCAGACGAGGAATGATATGCAGGATGACTCTGAGACTTATCTACCTACAACAAGGGACCCGGAGTGGGATCCTAATGTAGGGAGAGAAAGAGCTCAGTTGAAGCAATTGGTACTGTATGGGGTTCGATATGGACTGCCTCAACCAAAGACTGTGTCTAAACTGTGTGAAGTGAGGCAGGGCTCGAAGAAAAATCCATCAGCCTTTTACAGAAGGTTATGTGACGTAGATAGGAAATGGACTGATTTGAATTCAGAAGATGAGACAAACCAGAGAATGGAGGTCTGGAGATCTTGCTGTGAAACTGTGTTGGTGGGAGAGGCATTTTAGCAGGGTGGCGTTTGCTGGAGGAAGCAGTGAGTAGGTCTGGCGTATGGGACCCACTTTGTCAGGGGAGGCAGCTGAAGAGGGGGGGGCCAATACTGTGGGGCCCAAGCAGGCAGGCAAAGGCCAGCTCGTAATGGCTGGAGGTCTTTGATGGGAGGCCTGGTTTGTGGGAGGACGGTTTCACTGTGGTGAGCGTGCAGGGCGTATGTTGTGCATAGAGCTGTTGAAGGTATTGGGAGGGAAGGAAGGTGAGTGTGCCCTGAACTAGCGATGGCACAGGCAGATTAGCTTGCCGGGACGTCTTTGCTTTGAGGCCGGATTGGTGGGAGAGGCATTTTAGCAGGGTGGCCTTTGCTGCAGTGAGTAGGCCTGGAGTAATAGTCATTGGGGAGGAAGTGGAGAGAGACCAATGCTGTGGGTCCGACCAAGGCAGGCAAAGGCCAGCTCGAAATGGCAGGAAGTCTTTGGTGTGCTCGCTGTGCCTCAAAGCTCGCTGTGCCTCAGCTCCTGTTTTTGACAAGGACTCATTTAGCCGGCCCTGGAGTGGTGCAGATGTCACCCTGGATGGGGAAGTCTGGGGGGTGTCTGGCATTATGTACCGTGCAGTCTACCTTTTTTCCATGAACCAGCCCTTTCAGCCTGCCTGAGCTGTGCACTGGTCCTGCCGTGGCCCATAACCATGGTCCCACCCCTAATCCTGGTTTGCAACCAGATGAGCAAGGCAGAGATGGAGGAGGACAGTGAGCTGCCTGAATAAGTTGTGTGTTTGCATAGCAGATGCCTAGCAGGCCTGGTTCTTGGCACAGCCATGCCACCTGTGGCCTGGTGGCGCTATGTCTTTGTGGCCCAGGCGAGTTTATGCTTTGTTTGCAGATGAGGGAGTGCAGAGGAGGCCCTGCCTCTTGCTCAAGAAAGGCAGTCGCATCCCTGACCATGAGCAAGACCTCGGTCAGAAACTCACAGCTAAGGAAAAGATGTCTGTGTTTTCCTTTTGTCAGAGTTGGATGTCTTTACAGCAATCACTCTTCCAGCATGCCAAGCAACTCTCGCAGCACCGTCTCTGCATCCCTGGGCTTGGAGATCATCACTCTCCACATGCCTGCAGCAGCACTGCACGCCCAGAATGTTCTGTCAGCAAGGTTTTGGCCCTGGCATCATAGCTAGGGTGAGTCTGGAGGGCGTAGGTGACTGCCAGCCCTTCTTGCCCTACTGTCCCCTTGCTAGGAGCACCCAGTGGACCCTGCCCTAGCAGGTAGCATAAAGCCAAGCTGAAATCCCTTGTGGGAAGAGCGGGAGCAAGGCAGCCAGGCTCTGATGCTGAAGGTGGATATACTTGGAGCACTACGGTTCCTGCAGCCCTTGTTGCTGAACCAGGGCTGGGACAATGGGGGCAGTGGAGGTCCCAGCCGCTCGTGCAGGGTCCTGAAAATTGCCCTTTATCTAGCAGCCCACTTGGGATGAGCACTAAAGTCTGATGCGTCACAAGCACTAAAGGTAGGCAGGCCCGTCCTACCTGTTGTATGATTGGGAACAGCGTAACAGGCTCACAACCACCTCATCTGGGTACACACCAGTCACGTGAGAAGAGCCCTGCCCAAGCCGAGCTGGGCACAGGTCTCGCTGATCTATAGCAGGCTTCTGCAGATGCACCTTATGCTCTTCAGCACCTCCAGGTACATGACTGAGAATGGGCCTGCTGCCATTGTGCAGCCATTTCCCCAGCTCCTACCAAGAACTAATTCTGTTGCCTCAGCTCTATGCTGGCCTAAAGGTGTCAGGCGCCCTTGAGATATGGCTGCAGGAGGAAAGCAATTCTCTGGAAGAGGCAGGCATAGCCTGTTATAAGCTCATCCAATATGTGAGCAGCTACCTGCCTGGCATGGGTGCTGCAAGCTGTCATGGTCTTGATGGCTGTTGAGGATGATGACTGTCCTCTTGGAGGGCAGCAGGTATTTGCAAAACACCTACTGGAGAAAGGAGGGTCAGGGCAGATAGATCTGTTACACTGAGTGCCCCAATGGTGGTGCATTGCTGAGCAGCAAGTGGCTCTGGAGAGAGATGTGGGGCTGTGCTGGCCAGCACAGGGAGCAGGGACTGTGCTGGGCTGGGTGATGGCACAGGAGAGAAAATGGATTGTTGCGGGTCGTATTTCCTATGCACTGCTCCTGTGGGAGACCAGAGCTTGCGGGAGACCAGGAGGGAAGCCTTTGTTTAGTTCCTGCTCAGGGACCATGGGAACATCCAGTGAACAAAGGGACCCATCAGCCCCACTGATTAGGGATCCCTCTTTTCATCCAATCAATTCCTCATGTCCAGCAGTCTTAATGAGGGAGGTGCTCCTTACTGTGATGATTTCACTGGCACTGTTGAACTCTGAAGACCAGAAGCTGTCAGCAGATTCCCAGGCCTTCTGGAGCTGTAGAGGCTATGAGCCATTGGGCAACAGCTCCCTGCCTGAACAGGAGGGGAAACACAGAGCAGTCGGCAGGAGGGCTGGACAAGTCGGAGATGGCCTACTGAGGGCTTCAGGGAGATATCTCACTGACAATGAAAGTGGACATGCCAGGAAAGCCTGGAGAGCAGGATTCCCAGGGAAAGCCTGGGCTTGCTACAAGGGCAGAAAGGGGAAGTTGCTTTTAAGGATACAGAAGGGCAGACAAATCTGAGCTTTCTTTTCATTCTGAAGCAAGAGAGAAGACCTAGGAGTAGGTGCTGCCGAAGATTTTTCAGTCCCTCCATACCCAGGGAGGGGATGACCCCCCCCCCCCCCGGCATGCAATGTCCTTGCATAAAGTCTGAGATGCCTGCAGTTTCAGTACTGCATAAATGTCCCTTCCTCCCTCCCCAGTGTGTGTGTGGGGAGGAGGCAGATGTGCTGCCCCATACCTATGTTTGTGAGGTTTCTTGCTCTTTTCTCTCCTGCAAGAGAGTTGCCAAGGCAGTGTGGTGCCTTGCCTGGCTGTCTGTGTCTGGAATGACCCAGACAAATGCAGCCTCTCTTACTTCCTTGCTGCAGGATCAATCAGTGCAGGTGATGAAGAGCACCCACAGCTGGTCGTCTGATCACTGTAGGCGCAGCACAGGGTAAGGCACCCCACCAAGTTGGCCTAGAATTGGGAAAAGCTTCTTTCTGAGTTGGGCAGGGATGTCACTGATTCATTCCAAGTGGCAGCAGGTCTGGGGAGATGGGGGCAGCTCTAGCACCATGGCTGAGGGGTGTTGGTCGGAACCAGAGCCTGAAGCAATGGTTCATCCTGGGCTGGATGCTAGGTGAGCCAGAGCATTGGAGGGTCCTGCCAGCCCTGGTTCCCAATGCAGCTGGGCAGCAGCCCAAGGCAGGGAGGGCTGCCAGACTTGTTGGGCCCACAGCATACACCCAAAGCGGTCCTACTCTGCATGGGTCTGGGAGCACTGCTGGCTCCTGAAAGTGCAGGACCTGGAAAGGGAAGCCCAAGAGGTAGGGCCAAGATCTTTGCCTCATGGCAGGGGCTTGCTGTGTGCCCTAAACTGTCTCCGGGCTTCCTTTGGCAGGAGCATGGAGCCACAGGGGGCTCTGGGGCACCAGAAAGGGGTGATGAGGTAGCTGGAGGTTGCCTGGACCAGACACACCTTACCTGCAGCAATGAAGAGCTGAACAGATGTGTTCACATAGCCTGGCAATCCACACCACAGTCTTCTCACGCACAGCTGCTTGCTTGGACTTGGTGAAGGCCAGGAAAAGATGGAAGAGAAAAGTCTGGTCTGCTCTGTGTCCTGACGGCTGCTCCAAGAGTGGCAGCTCTGCTAAATGCTTGGCCAGGTTTACACTTTGGGTGGCTGAAGCAGGAGGAAAAACCTGTAACTGGGTGGTTGCCGCCCAACTCCTTCACAGCTGTGGGGCAAGTCCTCCAGACTGACCTGCTGTGGCTATGCAGACAGCCAAATCTCATTCCCGCTATAGCCTCTGCTTCTTCCCAAAATGGCCCTCTGTCCCCTCCCCAGGGCCAGAAGGCTTTGAGGTAAGCAGTTCCCAGGTGAAGGGCACTGTGAGCCACTAGGAAGACAGAGGAAGAAAGCTTCAGGAAGGGCAGGTACCAGTGGGTCAGTGCTGTGCTTGGATCTGAGAAGGAAAGCACAAGGGGTTAGGGGAAGGAGACTGGCAGTGCCAGCTGCCAGCTCTGTGCAGCCTAATAAAGACGATCCGATGCCTCCCACTTCTTCGGTAAAGGGCAAGGTTTCGGGGGAGCGTTGGCTTGGAGGTGAATGTGGGCAAGGCTTTCCCCTTACGCTGCAGGAGTGGGATGCAGAGAAAGAAAGGACTCTAACTGCAGCTGGGAGAGACTGGGCTCACAAAACAGCCCTGAGGGAGACCATCTTTCCTGCAGTAGGAGCTCTGTGCCTGGTTCTGGGCAAGAGCATCTACTTGACAAGGTCCCTTCCCTTTGGGGTAAGGAAGTGACCCTGTGAATCACAATCTTAGCAAATGCCACACCTGCAAGATGTTTTGCAGCTCCAGGAGACCAGAGATGGGAGAGCTGAGCACGTGCAGCATGCTGTCCACAGCAGCCAAGATCTGCAAGAAAGACCTGGTGTCACTTCTTCCCTTTGCCCACAGGAGAGGGACATAAGTTCCTCTTGCCTAAGGGAGCAGGGTCCTGTGGCCCTGCAGTGTCCGGGGAGAGGGTCAGTAGGGGAAAGCTGCTGCAAAGAGACCAGCCTGTGAGCGCTGCATGCAATGCTGTCCAGGATAAGGGGCGGGGGCGGGGGGGGGGAGGAATGATGGTGGGAAAGCAAAAATGGGATCATGCCCTGGCTTGGACGTTCCACTTGTGTATAAGCACAAGATAGCCCAGGACTGGCCCAGAGGAATAAGCAGGCTCCCCATAGCTCACCCAGCACACACGCTGGGGACAGACAGCAGCATCCAGGCTCTGTGTGCCTTGTCTTGGAAGACAGGAGAAGACACTGCAGAAGCTGGCTGTTGTTCAGGTGATCCTCCAGAGTTAGCTTTGCTTTGCTGCAAGGATGGAGTGGTGCATGTCAGACCCTGGGGCTGAAAATGATTCCTTCAGGAGACCCCATGGTATTACCCAGGCAAGGTGGGGGAGCCCTTCAGGGAGGCACCACCTAATCTTGGCATGCTGGCCCAAGACAGAGGACAAGCCTATCAGCATGTGCCCAATGCCCTCTCCATCTCCTGCCCCCACCCTTTTGAGGAAAAGTCCAGGCAGGGGAAGCCCCAGGGCCTTATCTGCCCTCCATCTCCCCCACTATCAGGCCCAGGGCAGGGGAGAGCAGAGGTCCAGCAGACAGCACCCGCAGACTCCCCCAGCATGGAGGATGCCTTCCAGCTGCCATTGTGGCTTCACGGGGGGGAGGTCTTAGCCAAGCCCAGGACTGGGGCGCATATGTCATTGCAGTGACGGCAAGCACAGCTTGCTGCTGCATGACACAGCTCAGGTGGTCAGCATGCTCTTCCTGCAATATCACCTGGAGAGCACAGCCAAGCATGGGGCGTGGGAGCTGCTAGCACCCAGTAAGCAGCTGACAGGGCTGGCAGAGCCCAGGTGCCCCCATCTCAGCACTGGCACTCAGGGCGACGCCATTGTTGGTCCCCTTTTCCCAGCTTGCAGGTCTTCTAAGTGGCTCTTGCAGCCCCACAGTGGGAATGGCTGTGCCCATGAACAAGTGCCCCACACTTCTCCTGTTCAGCCACCTCAGTCCTGTCCTCAGTGCCAGTGCCATGCTAGACGTCTCCCTTCCCTCAGGTGTGCTGGGTGTCCCCTCCACCTTAAGTGTCTCTGCCGTATCCAGTCTCCAGAGGAAAAGCTGCTCCCACGCCAAAGCATTAGTGCTGGTGACTCTGCAGAGGCTGCAGATGGAGGCCAGAACGGGACAAACAGAGAGCATAAGAAGGCAGAGGCATGGACAGCAGTACTAGGGCATTGCAGAGCATGCAGTGATGATTTAGATACCTAGAAGGAGCAGCTCTGCACAGCCAGCAGCCCTGCAGGGAATGCTGACCATGGCACACACAAACATAGAGGGACCCACCAGCAGATGCAAGTACAGCCCAGACAGAAATGGCTGCAGGTACTTATTCTTGGGTTCTGTAAAAGGCATACTTGTATTACAGGGCTTCCATCTCCTCTCTTGGCAGAACCAGGCTGGAGCTGATAAAAAAGAGAGTTGATAGAGCTATAGGGGCTGACAGGAGAGACTAGAGGAAAGACATAAGCCTTCTGCCCAAGAGCACCCCTGCTTGTGCAGACACAGTAACCCCTGCCTCAGGGAAGTGGCGTGGGGCAGACCCATCTCCCATGTGCTCATCAGGACTGAGAGGTGCCCAGCAGACAGGGTGCAATGCTGGAGCATAGCATGTGGGGAAAAGTTCCAAGCACATCCAGGTTAGGAGCTTGCTTGCAGGCAGGCAGGAAAGGTCTCTGCCCACATCATTGCTGCCTTGTACCACCTGAGATGCCCCTCCCTGCCCATCCCACAGAGCAGCAGCTGAGTCCCCTCTGCCCCAGACGAGGAATGATATGCAGGATGACTCTGAGACTTATCTACCTACAACAAGGGACCCGGAGTGGGATCCTAATGTAGGGAGAGAAAGAGCTCAGTTGAAGCAATTGGTACTGTGTGGGGTTCGATATGGACTGCCTCAACCAAAGACTGTGTCTAAACTGTGTGAAGTGAGGCAGGGCTCGAAGAAAAATCCATCAGCCTTTTACAGAAGGTTATGTGACGTAGATAGGAAATGGACTGATTTGAATTCAGAAGATGAGACAAACCAGAGAATGGAGGTCTGGAGATCTTGCTGTGAAACTGTGTTGGTGGGAGAGGCATTTTAGCAGGGTGGCGTTTGCTGGAGGAAGCAGTGAGTAGGTCTGGCGTATGGGACCCACTTTGTCAGGGGAGGCAGCTGAAGAGGGGGGGGCCAATACTGTGGGGCCCAAGCAGGCAGGCAAAGGCCAGCTCGTAATGGCTGGAGGTCTTTGATGGGAGGCCTGGTTTGTGGGAGGACGGTTTCACTGTGGTGAGCGTGCAGGGCGTATGTTGTGCATAGAGCTGTTGAAGGTATTGGGAGGGAAGGAAGGTGAGTGTGCCCTGAACTAGCGATGGCACAGGCAGATTAGCTTGCCGGGACGTCTTTGCTTTGAGGCCGGATTGGTGGGAGAGGCATTTTAGCAGGGTGGCCTTTGCTGCAGTGAGTAGGCCTGGAGTAATAGTCATTGGGGAGGAAGTGGAGAGAGACCAATGCTGTGGGTCCGACCAAGGCAGGCAAAGGCCAGCTCGAAATGGCAGGAAGTCTTTGGTGTGCTCGCTGTGCCTCAAAGCTCGCTGTGCCTCAGCTCCTGTTTTTGACAAGGACTCATTTAGCCGGCCCTGGAGTGGTGCAGATGTCACCCTGGATGGGGAAGTCTGGGGGGTGTCTGGCATTATGTACCGTGCAGTCTACCTTTTTTCCATGAACCAGCCCTTTCAGCCTGCCTGAGCTGTGCACTGGTCCTGCCGTGGCCCATAACCATGGTCCCACCCCTAATCCTGGTTTGCAACCAGATGAGCAAGGCAGAGATGGAGGAGGACAGTGAGCTGCCTGAATAAGTTGTGTGTTTGCATAGCAGATGCCTAGCAGGCCTGGTTCTTGGCACAGCCATGCCACCTGTGGCCTGGTGGCGCTATGTCTTTGTGGCCCAGGCGAGTTTATGCTTTGTTTGCAGATGAGGGAGTGCAGAGGAGGCCCTGCCTCTTGCTCAAGAAAGGCAGTCGCATCCCTGACCATGAGCAAGACCTCGGTCAGAAACTCACAGCTAAGGAAAAGATGTCTGTGTTTTCCTTTTGTCAGAGTTGGATGTCTTTACAGCAATCACTCTTCCAGCATGCCAAGCAACTCTCGCAGCACCGTCTCTGCATCCCTGGGCTTGGAGATCATCACTCTCCACATGCCTGCAGCAGCACTGCACGCCCAGAATGTTCTGTCAGCAAGGTTTTGGCCCTGGCATCATAGCTAGGGTGAGTCTGGAGGGCGTAGGTGACTGCCAGCCCTTCTTGCCCTACTGTCCCCTTGCTAGGAGCACCCAGTGGACCCTGCCCTAGCAGGTAGCATAAAGCCAAGCTGAAATCCCTTGTGGGAAGAGCGGGAGCAAGGCAGCCAGGCTCTGATGCTGAAGGTGGATATACTTGGAGCACTACGGTTCCTGCAGCCCTTGTTGCTGAACCAGGGCTGGGACAATGGGGGCAGTGGAGGTCCCAGCCGCTCGTGCAGGGTCCTGAAAATTGCCCTTTATCTAGCAGCCCACTTGGGATGAGCACTAAAGTCTGATGCGTCACAAGCACTAAAGGTAGGCAGGCCCGTCCTACCTGTTGTATGATTGGGAACAGCGTAACAGGCTCACAACCACCTCATCTGGGTACACACCAGTCACGTGAGAAGAGCCCTGCCCAAGCCGAGCTGGGCACAGGTCTCGCTGATCTATAGCAGGCTTCTGCAGATGCACCTTATGCTCTTCAGCACCTCCAGGTACATGACTGAGAATGGGCCTGCTGCCATTGTGCAGCCATTTCCCCAGCTCCTACCAAGAACTAATTCTGTTGCCTCAGCTCTATGCTGGCCTAAAGGTGTCAGGCGCCCTTGAGATATGGCTGCAGGAGGAAAGCAATTCTCTGGAAGAGGCAGGCATAGCCTGTTATAAGCTCATCCAATATGTGAGCAGCTACCTGCCTGGCATGGGTGCTGCAAGCTGTCATGGTCTTGATGGCTGTTGAGGATGATGACTGTCCTCTTGGAGGGCAGCAGGTATTTGCAAAACACCTACTGGAGAAAGGAGGGTCAGGGCAGATAGATCTGTTACACTGAGTGCCCCAATGGTGGTGCATTGCTGAGCAGCAAGTGGCTCTGGAGAGAGATGTGGGGCTGTGCTGGCCAGCACAGGGAGCAGGGACTGTGCTGGGCTGGGTGATGGCACAGGAGAGAAAATGGATTGTTGCGGGTCGTATTTCCTATGCACTGCTCCTGTGGGAGACCAGAGCTTGCGGGAGACCAGGAGGGAAGCCTTTGTTTAGTTCCTGCTCAGGGACCATGGGAACATCCAGTGAACAAAGGGACCCATCAGCCCCACTGATTAGGGATCCCTCTTTTCATCCAATCAATTCCTCATGTCCAGCAGTCTTAATGAGGGAGGTGCTCCTTACTGTGATGATTTCACTGGCACTGTTGAACTCTGAAGACCAGAAGCTGTCAGCAGATTCCCAGGCCTTCTGGAGCTGTAGAGGCTATGAGCCATTGGGCAACAGCTCCCTGCCTGAACAGGAGGGGAAACACAGAGCAGTCGGCAGGAGGGCTGGACAAGTCGGAGATGGCCTACTGAGGGCTTCAGGGAGATATCTCACTGACAATGAAAGTGGACATGCCAGGAAAGCCTGGAGAGCAGGATTCCCAGGGAAAGCCTGGGCTTGCTACAAGGGCAGAAAGGGGAAGTTGCTTTTAAGGATACAGAAGGGCAGACAAATCTGAGCTTTCTTTTCATTCTGAAGCAAGAGAGAAGACCTAGGAGTAGGTGCTGCCGAAGATTTTTCAGTCCCTCCATACCCAGGGAGGGGATGACCCCCCCCCCCCCCCGGCATGCAATGTCCTTGCATAAAGTCTGAGATGCCTGCAGTTTCAGTACTGCATAAATGTCCCTTCCTCCCTCCCCAGTGTGTGTGTGGGGAGGAGGCAGATGTGCTGCCCCATACCTATGTTTGTGAGGTTTCTTGCTCTTTTCTCTCCTGCAAGAGAGTTGCCAAGGCAGTGTGGTGCCTTGCCTGGCTGTCTGTGTCTGGAATGACCCAGACAAATGCAGCCTCTCTTACTTCCTTGCTGCAGGATCAATCAGTGCAGGTGATGAAGAGCACCCACAGCTGGTCGTCTGATCACTGTAGGCGCAGCACAGGGTAAGGCACCCCACCAAGTTGGCCTAGAATTGGGAAAAGCTTCTTTCTGAGTTGGGCAGGGATGTCACTGATTCATTCCAAGTGGCAGCAGGTCTGGGGAGATGGGGGCAGCTCTAGCACCATGGCTGAGGGGTGTTGGTCGGAACCAGAGCCTGAAGCAATGGTTCATCCTGGGCTGGATGCTAGGTGAGCCAGAGCATTGGAGGGTCCTGCCAGCCCTGGTTCCCAATGCAGCTGGGCAGCAGCCCAAGGCAGGGAGGGCTGCCAGACTTGTTGGGCCCACAGCATACACCCAAAGCGGTCCTACTCTGCATGGGTCTGGGAGCACTGCTGGCTCCTGAAAGTGCAGGACCTGGAAAGGGAAGCCCAAGAGGTAGGGCCAAGATCTTTGCCTCATGGCAGGGGCTTGCTGTGTGCCCTAAACTGTCTCCGGGCTTCCTTTGGCAGGAGCATGGAGCCACAGGGGGCTCTGGGGCACCAGAAAGGGGTGATGAGGTAGCTGGAGGTTGCCTGGACCAGACACACCTTACCTGCAGCAATGAAGAGCTGAACAGATGTGTTCACATAGCCTGGCAATCCACACCACAGTCTTCTCACGCACAGCTGCTTGCTTGGACTTGGTGAAGGCCAGGAAAAGATGGAAGAGAAAAGTCTGGTCTGCTCTGTGTCCTGACGGCTGCTCCAAGAGTGGCAGCTCTGCTAAATGCTTGGCCAGGTTTACACTTTGGGTGGCTGAAGCAGGAGGAAAAACCTGTAACTGGGTGGTTGCCGCCCAACTCCTTCACAGCTGTGGGGCAAGTCCTCCAGACTGACCTGCTGTGGCTATGCAGACAGCCAAATCTCATTCCCGCTATAGCCTCTGCTTCTTCCCAAAATGGCCCTCTGTCCCCTCCCCAGGGCCAGAAGGCTTTGAGGTAAGCAGTTCCCAGGTGAAGGGCACTGTGAGCCACTAGGAAGACAGAGGAAGAAAGCTTCAGGAAGGGCAGGTACCAGTGGGTCAGTGCTGTGCTTGGATCTGAGAAGGAAAGCACAAGGGGTTAGGGGAAGGAGACTGGCAGTGCCAGCTGCCAGCTCTGTGCAGCCTAATAAAGACGATCCGATGCCTCCCACTTCTTCGGTAAAGGGCAAGGTTTCGGGGGAGCGTTGGCTTGGAGGTGAATGTGGGCAAGGCTTTCCCCTTACGCTGCAGGAGTGGGATGCAGAGAAAGAAAGGACTCTAACTGCAGCTGGGAGAGACTGGGCTCACAAAACAGCCCTGAGGGAGACCATCTTTCCTGCAGTAGGAGCTCTGTGCCTGGTTCTGGGCAAGAGCATCTACTTGACAAGGTCCCTTCCCTTTGGGGTAAGGAAGTGACCCTGTGAATCACAATCTTAGCAAATGCCACACCTGCAAGATGTTTTGCAGCTCCAGGAGACCAGAGATGGGAGAGCTGAGCACGTGCAGCATGCTGTCCACAGCAGCCAAGATCTGCAAGAAAGACCTGGTGTCACTTCTTCCCTTTGCCCACAGGAGAGGGACATAAGTTCCTCTTGCCTAAGGGAGCAGGGTCCTGTGGCCCTGCAGTGTCCGGGGAGAGGGTCAGTAGGGGAAAGCTGCTGCAAAGAGACCAGCCTGTGAGCGCTGCATGCAATGCTGTCCAGGATAAGGGGCGGGGGCGGGGGGGGGGAGGAATGATGGTGGGAAAGCAAAAATGGGATCATGCCCTGGCTTGGACGTTCCACTTGTGTATAAGCACAAGATAGCCCAGGACTGGCCCAGAGGAATAAGCAGGCTCCCCATAGCTCACCCAGCACACACGCTGGGGACAGACAGCAGCATCCAGGCTCTGTGTGCCTTGTCTTGGAAGACAGGAGAAGACACTGCAGAAGCTGGCTGTTGTTCAGGTGATCCTCCAGAGTTAGCTTTGCTTTGCTGCAAGGATGGAGTGGTGCATGTCAGACCCTGGGGCTGAAAATGATTCCTTCAGGAGACCCCATGGTATTACCCAGGCAAGGTGGGGGAGCCCTTCAGGGAGGCACCACCTAATCTTGGCATGCTGGCCCAAGACAGAGGACAAGCCTATCAGCATGTGCCCAATGCCCTCTCCATCTCCTGCCCCCACCCTTTTGAGGAAAAGTCCAGGCAGGGGAAGCCCCAGGGCCTTATCTGCCCTCCATCTCCCCCACTATCAGGCCCAGGGCAGGGGAGAGCAGAGGTCCAGCAGACAGCACCCGCAGACTCCCCCAGCATGGAGGATGCCTTCCAGCTGCCATTGTGGCTTCACGGGGGGGAGGTCTTAGCCAAGCCCAGGACTGGGGCGCATATGTCATTGCAGTGACGGCAAGCACAGCTTGCTGCTGCATGACACAGCTCAGGTGGTCAGCATGCTCTTCCTGCAATATCACCTGGAGAGCACAGCCAAGCATGGGGCGTGGGAGCTGCTAGCACCCAGTAAGCAGCTGACAGGGCTGGCAGAGCCCAGGTGCCCCCATCTCAGCACTGGCACTCAGGGCGACGCCATTGTTGGTCCCCTTTTCCCAGCTTGCAGGTCTTCTAAGTGGCTCTTGCAGCCCCACAGTGGGAATGGCTGTGCCCATGAACAAGTGCCCCACACTTCTCCTGTTCAGCCACCTCAGTCCTGTCCTCAGTGCCAGTGCCATGCTAGACGTCTCCCTTCCCTCAGGTGTGCTGGGTGTCCCCTCCACCTTAAGTGTCTCTGCCGTATCCAGTCTCCAGAGGAAAAGCTGCTCCCACGCCAAAGCATTAGTGCTGGTGACTCTGCAGAGGCTGCAGATGGAGGCCAGAACGGGACAAACAGAGAGCATAAGAAGGCAGAGGCATGGACAGCAGTACTAGGGCATTGCAGAGCATGCAGTGATGATTTAGATACCTAGAAGGAGCAGCTCTGCACAGCCAGCAGCCCTGCAGGGAATGCTGACCATGGCACACACAAACATAGAGGGACCCACCAGCAGATGCAAGTACAGCCCAGACAGAAATGGCTGCAGGTACTTATTCTTGGGTTCTGTAAAAGGCATACTTGTATTACAGGGCTTCCATCTCCTCTCTTGGCAGAACCAGGCTGGAGCTGATAAAAAAGAGAGTTGATAGAGCTATAGGGGCTGACAGGAGAGACTAGAGGAAAGACATAAGCCTTCTGCCCAAGAGCACCCCTGCTTGTGCAGACACAGTAACCCCTGCCTCAGGGAAGTGGCGTGGGGCAGACCCATCTCCCATGTGCTCATCAGGACTGAGAGGTGCCCAGCAGACAGGGTGCAATGCTGGAGCATAGCATGTGGGGAAAAGTTCCAAGCACATCCAGGTTAGGAGCTTGCTTGCAGGCAGGCAGGAAAGGTCTCTGCCCACATCATTGCTGCCTTGTACCACCTGAGATGCCCCTCCCTGCCCATCCCACAGAGCAGCAGCTGAGTCCCCTCTGCCCCAGACGAGGAATGATATGCAGGATGACTCTGAGACTTATCTACCTACAACAAGGGACCCGGAGTGGGATCCTAATGTAGGGAGAGAAAGAGCTCAGTTGAAGCAATTGGTACTGTGTGGGGTTCGATATGGACTGCCTCAACCAAAGACTGTGTCTAAACTGTGTGAAGTGAGGCAGGGCTCGAAGAAAAATCCATCAGCCTTTTACAGAAGGTTATGTGACGTAGATAGGAAATGGACTGATTTGAATTCAGAAGATGAGACAAACCAGAGAATGGAGGTCTGGAGATCTTGCTGTGAAACTGTGTTGGTGGGAGAGGCATTTTAGCAGGGTGGCGTTTGCTGGAGGAAGCAGTGAGTAGGTCTGGCGTATGGGACCCACTTTGTCAGGGGAGGCAGCTGAAGAGGGGGGGGCCAATACTGTGGGGCCCAAGCAGGCAGGCAAAGGCCAGCTCGTAATGGCTGGAGGTCTTTGATGGGAGGCCTGGTTTGTGGGAGGACGGTTTCACTGTGGTGAGCGTGCAGGGCGTATGTTGTGCATAGAGCTGTTGAAGGTATTGGGAGGGAAGGAAGGTGAGTGTGCCCTGAACTAGCGATGGCACAGGCAGATTAGCTTGCCGGGACGTCTTTGCTTTGAGGCCGGATTGGTGGGAGAGGCATTTTAGCAGGGTGGCCTTTGCTGCAGTGAGTAGGCCTGGAGTAATAGTCATTGGGGAGGAAGTGGAGAGAGACCAATGCTGTGGGTCCGACCAAGGCAGGCAAAGGCCAGCTCGAAATGGCAGGAAGTCTTTGGTGTGCTCGCTGTGCCTCAAAGCTCGCTGTGCCTCAGCTCCTGTTTTTGACAAGGACTCATTTAGCCGGCCCTGGAGTGGTGCAGATGTCACCCTGGATGGGGAAGTCTGGGGGGTGTCTGGCATTATGTACCGTGCAGTCTACCTTTTTTCCATGAACCAGCCCTTTCAGCCTGCCTGAGCTGTGCACTGGTCCTGCCGTGGCCCATAACCATGGTCCCACCCCTAATCCTGGTTTGCAACCAGATGAGCAAGGCAGAGATGGAGGAGGACAGTGAGCTGCCTGAATAAGTTGTGTGTTTGCATAGCAGATGCCTAGCAGGCCTGGTTCTTGGCACAGCCATGCCACCTGTGGCCTGGTGGCGCTATGTCTTTGTGGCCCAGGCGAGTTTATGCTTTGTTTGCAGATGAGGGAGTGCAGAGGAGGCCCTGCCTCTTGCTCAAGAAAGGCAGTCGCATCCCTGACCATGAGCAAGACCTCGGTCAGAAACTCACAGCTAAGGAAAAGATGTCTGTGTTTTCCTTTTGTCAGAGTTGGATGTCTTTACAGCAATCACTCTTCCAGCATGCCAAGCAACTCTCGCAGCACCGTCTCTGCATCCCTGGGCTTGGAGATCATCACTCTCCACATGCCTGCAGCAGCACTGCACGCCCAGAATGTTCTGTCAGCAAGGTTTTGGCCCTGGCATCATAGCTAGGGTGAGTCTGGAGGGCGTAGGTGACTGCCAGCCCTTCTTGCCCTACTGTCCCCTTGCTAGGAGCACCCAGTGGACCCTGCCCTAGCAGGTAGCATAAAGCCAAGCTGAAATCCCTTGTGGGAAGAGCGGGAGCAAGGCAGCCAGGCTCTGATGCTGAAGGTGGATATACTTGGAGCACTACGGTTCCTGCAGCCCTTGTTGCTGAACCAGGGCTGGGACAATGGGGGCAGTGGAGGTCCCAGCCGCTCGTGCAGGGTCCTGAAAATTGCCCTTTATCTAGCAGCCCACTTGGGATGAGCACTAAAGTCTGATGCGTCACAAGCACTAAAGGTAGGCAGGCCCGTCCTACCTGTTGTATGATTGGGAACAGCGTAACAGGCTCACAACCACCTCATCTGGGTACACACCAGTCACGTGAGAAGAGCCCTGCCCAAGCCGAGCTGGGCACAGGTCTCGCTGATCTATAGCAGGCTTCTGCAGATGCACCTTATGCTCTTCAGCACCTCCAGGTACATGACTGAGAATGGGCCTGCTGCCATTGTGCAGCCATTTCCCCAGCTCCTACCAAGAACTAATTCTGTTGCCTCAGCTCTATGCTGGCCTAAAGGTGTCAGGCGCCCTTGAGATATGGCTGCAGGAGGAAAGCAATTCTCTGGAAGAGGCAGGCATAGCCTGTTATAAGCTCATCCAATATGTGAGCAGCTACCTGCCTGGCATGGGTGCTGCAAGCTGTCATGGTCTTGATGGCTGTTGAGGATGATGACTGTCCTCTTGGAGGGCAGCAGGTATTTGCAAAACACCTACTGGAGAAAGGAGGGTCAGGGCAGATAGATCTGTTACACTGAGTGCCCCAATGGTGGTGCATTGCTGAGCAGCAAGTGGCTCTGGAGAGAGATGTGGGGCTGTGCTGGCCAGCACAGGGAGCAGGGACTGTGCTGGGCTGGGTGATGGCACAGGAGAGAAAATGGATTGTTGCGGGTCGTATTTCCTATGCACTGCTCCTGTGGGAGACCAGAGCTTGCGGGAGACCAGGAGGGAAGCCTTTGTTTAGTTCCTGCTCAGGGACCATGGGAACATCCAGTGAACAAAGGGACCCATCAGCCCCACTGATTAGGGATCCCTCTTTTCATCCAATCAATTCCTCATGTCCAGCAGTCTTAATGAGGGAGGTGCTCCTTACTGTGATGATTTCACTGGCACTGTTGAACTCTGAAGACCAGAAGCTGTCAGCAGATTCCCAGGCCTTCTGGAGCTGTAGAGGCTATGAGCCATTGGGCAACAGCTCCCTGCCTGAACAGGAGGGGAAACACAGAGCAGTCGGCAGGAGGGCTGGACAAGTCGGAGATGGCCTACTGAGGGCTTCAGGGAGATATCTCACTGACAATGAAAGTGGACATGCCAGGAAAGCCTGGAGAGCAGGATTCCCAGGGAAAGCCTGGGCTTGCTACAAGGGCAGAAAGGGGAAGTTGCTTTTAAGGATACAGAAGGGCAGACAAATCTGAGCTTTCTTTTCATTCTGAAGCAAGAGAGAAGACCTAGGAGTAGGTGCTGCCGAAGATTTTTCAGTCCCTCCATACCCAGGGAGGGGATGACCCCCCCCCCCCCCCCCGGCATGCAATGTCCTTGCATAAAGTCTGAGATGCCTGCAGTTTCAGTACTGCATAAATGTCCCTTCCTCCCTCCCCAGTGTGTGTGTGGGGAGGAGGCAGATGTGCTGCCCCATACCTATGTTTGTGAGGTTTCTTGCTCTTTTCTCTCCTGCAAGAGAGTTGCCAAGGCAGTGTGGTGCCTTGCCTGGCTGTCTGTGTCTGGAATGACCCAGACAAATGCAGCCTCTCTTACTTCCTTGCTGCAGGATCAATCAGTGCAGGTGATGAAGAGCACCCACAGCTGGTCGTCTGATCACTGTAGGCGCAGCACAGGGTAAGGCACCCCACCAAGTTGGCCTAGAATTGGGAAAAGCTTCTTTCTGAGTTGGGCAGGGATGTCACTGATTCATTCCAAGTGGCAGCAGGTCTGGGGAGATGGGGGCAGCTCTAGCACCATGGCTGAGGGGTGTTGGTCGGAACCAGAGCCTGAAGCAATGGTTCATCCTGGGCTGGATGCTAGGTGAGCCAGAGCATTGGAGGGTCCTGCCAGCCCTGGTTCCCAATGCAGCTGGGCAGCAGCCCAAGGCAGGGAGGGCTGCCAGACTTGTTGGGCCCACAGCATACACCCAAAGCGGTCCTACTCTGCATGGGTCTGGGAGCACTGCTGGCTCCTGAAAGTGCAGGACCTGGAAAGGGAAGCCCAAGAGGTAGGGCCAAGATCTTTGCCTCATGGCAGGGGCTTGCTGTGTGCCCTAAACTGTCTCCGGGCTTCCTTTGGCAGGAGCATGGAGCCACAGGGGGCTCTGGGGCACCAGAAAGGGGTGATGAGGTAGCTGGAGGTTGCCTGGACCAGACACACCTTACCTGCAGCAATGAAGAGCTGAACAGATGTGTTCACATAGCCTGGCAATCCACACCACAGTCTTCTCACGCACAGCTGCTTGCTTGGACTTGGTGAAGGCCAGGAAAAGATGGAAGAGAAAAGTCTGGTCTGCTCTGTGTCCTGACGGCTGCTCCAAGAGTGGCAGCTCTGCTAAATGCTTGGCCAGGTTTACACTTTGGGTGGCTGAAGCAGGAGGAAAAACCTGTAACTGGGTGGTTGCCGCCCAACTCCTTCACAGCTGTGGGGCAAGTCCTCCAGACTGACCTGCTGTGGCTATGCAGACAGCCAAATCTCATTCCCGCTATAGCCTCTGCTTCTTCCCAAAATGGCCCTCTGTCCCCTCCCCAGGGCCAGAAGGCTTTGAGGTAAGCAGTTCCCAGGTGAAGGGCACTGTGAGCCACTAGGAAGACAGAGGAAGAAAGCTTCAGGAAGGGCAGGTACCAGTGGGTCAGTGCTGTGCTTGGATCTGAGAAGGAAAGCACAAGGGGTTAGGGGAAGGAGACTGGCAGTGCCAGCTGCCAGCTCTGTGCAGCCTAATAAAGACGATCCGATGCCTCCCACTTCTTCGGTAAAGGGCAAGGTTTCGGGGGAGCGTTGGCTTGGAGGTGAATGTGGGCAAGGCTTTCCCCTTACGCTGCAGGAGTGGGATGCAGAGAAAGAAAGGACTCTAACTGCAGCTGGGAGAGACTGGGCTCACAAAACAGCCCTGAGGGAGACCATCTTTCCTGCAGTAGGAGCTCTGTGCCTGGTTCTGGGCAAGAGCATCTACTTGACAAGGTCCCTTCCCTTTGGGGTAAGGAAGTGACCCTGTGAATCACAATCTTAGCAAATGCCACACCTGCAAGATGTTTTGCAGCTCCAGGAGACCAGAGATGGGAGAGCTGAGCACGTGCAGCATGCTGTCCACAGCAGCCAAGATCTGCAAGAAAGACCTGGTGTCACTTCTTCCCTTTGCCCACAGGAGAGGGACATAAGTTCCTCTTGCCTAAGGGAGCAGGGTCCTGTGGCCCTGCAGTGTCCGGGGAGAGGGTCAGTAGGGGAAAGCTGCTGCAAAGAGACCAGCCTGTGAGCGCTGCATGCAATGCTGTCCAGGATAAGGGGCGGGGGCGGGGGGGGGGAGGAATGATGGTGGGAAAGCAAAAATGGGATCATGCCCTGGCTTGGACGTTCCACTTGTGTATAAGCACAAGATAGCCCAGGACTGGCCCAGAGGAATAAGCAGGCTCCCCATAGCTCACCCAGCACACACGCTGGGGACAGACAGCAGCATCCAGGCTCTGTGTGCCTTGTCTTGGAAGACAGGAGAAGACACTGCAGAAGCTGGCTGTTGTTCAGGTGATCCTCCAGAGTTAGCTTTGCTTTGCTGCAAGGATGGAGTGGTGCATGTCAGACCCTGGGGCTGAAAATGATTCCTTCAGGAGACCCCATGGTATTACCCAGGCAAGGTGGGGGAGCCCTTCAGGGAGGCACCACCTAATCTTGGCATGCTGGCCCAAGACAGAGGACAAGCCTATCAGCATGTGCCCAATGCCCTCTCCATCTCCTGCCCCCACCCTTTTGAGGAAAAGTCCAGGCAGGGGAAGCCCCAGGGCCTTATCTGCCCTCCATCTCCCCCACTATCAGGCCCAGGGCAGGGGAGAGCAGAGGTCCAGCAGACAGCACCCGCAGACTCCCCCAGCATGGAGGATGCCTTCCAGCTGCCATTGTGGCTTCACGGGGGGGAGGTCTTAGCCAAGCCCAGGACTGGGGCGCATATGTCATTGCAGTGACGGCAAGCACAGCTTGCTGCTGCATGACACAGCTCAGGTGGTCAGCATGCTCTTCCTGCAATATCACCTGGAGAGCACAGCCAAGCATGGGGCGTGGGAGCTGCTAGCACCCAGTAAGCAGCTGACAGGGCTGGCAGAGCCCAGGTGCCCCCATCTCAGCACTGGCACTCAGGGCGACGCCATTGTTGGTCCCCTTTTCCCAGCTTGCAGGTCTTCTAAGTGGCTCTTGCAGCCCCACAGTGGGAATGGCTGTGCCCATGAACAAGTGCCCCACACTTCTCCTGTTCAGCCACCTCAGTCCTGTCCTCAGTGCCAGTGCCATGCTAGACGTCTCCCTTCCCTCAGGTGTGCTGGGTGTCCCCTCCACCTTAAGTGTCTCTGCCGTATCCAGTCTCCAGAGGAAAAGCTGCTCCCACGCCAAAGCATTAGTGCTGGTGACTCTGCAGAGGCTGCAGATGGAGGCCAGAACGGGACAAACAGAGAGCATAAGAAGGCAGAGGCATGGACAGCAGTACTAGGGCATTGCAGAGCATGCAGTGATGATTTAGATACCTAGAAGGAGCAGCTCTGCACAGCCAGCAGCCCTGCAGGGAATGCTGACCATGGCACACACAAACATAGAGGGACCCACCAGCAGATGCAAGTACAGCCCAGACAGAAATGGCTGCAGGTACTTATTCTTGGGTTCTGTAAAAGGCATACTTGTATTACAGGGCTTCCATCTCCTCTCTTGGCAGAACCAGGCTGGAGCTGATAAAAAAGAGAGTTGATAGAGCTATAGGGGCTGACAGGAGAGACTAGAGGAAAGACATAAGCCTTCTGCCCAAGAGCACCCCTGCTTGTGCAGACACAGTAACCCCTGCCTCAGGGAAGTGGCGTGGGGCAGACCCATCTCCCATGTGCTCATCAGGACTGAGAGGTGCCCAGCAGACAGGGTGCAATGCTGGAGCATAGCATGTGGGGAAAAGTTCCAAGCACATCCAGGTTAGGAGCTTGCTTGCAGGCAGGCAGGAAAGGTCTCTGCCCACATCATTGCTGCCTTGTACCACCTGAGATGCCCCTCCCTGCCCATCCCACAGAGCAGCAGCTGAGTCCCCTCTGCCCCAGACGAGGAATGATATGCAGGATGACTCTGAGACTTATCTACCTACAACAAGGGACCCGGAGTGGGATCCTAATGTAGGGAGAGAAAGAGCTCAGTTGAAGCAATTGGTACTGTATGGGGTTCGATATGGACTGCCTCAACCAAAGACTGTGTCTAAACTGTGTGAAGTGAGGCAGGGCTCGAAGAAAAATCCATCAGCCTTTTACAGAAGGTTATGTGACGTAGATAGGAAATGGACTGATTTGAATTCAGAAGATGAGACAAACCAGAGAATGGAGGTCTGGAGATCTTGCTGTGAAACTGTGTTGGTGGGAGAGGCATTTTAGCAGGGTGGCGTTTGCTGGAGGAAGCAGTGAGTAGGTCTGGCGTATGGGACCCACTTTGTCAGGGGAGGCAGCTGAAGAGGGGGGGGCCAATACTGTGGGGCCCAAGCAGGCAGGCAAAGGCCAGCTCGTAATGGCTGGAGGTCTTTGATGGGAGGCCTGGTTTGTGGGAGGACGGTTTCACTGTGGTGAGCGTGCAGGGCGTATGTTGTGCATAGAGCTGTTGAAGGTATTGGGAGGGAAGGAAGGTGAGTGTGCCCTGAACTAGCGATGGCACAGGCAGATTAGCTTGCCGGGACGTCTTTGCTTTGAGGCCGGATTGGTGGGAGAGGCATTTTAGCAGGGTGGCCTTTGCTGCAGTGAGTAGGCCTGGAGTAATAGTCATTGGGGAGGAAGTGGAGAGAGACCAATGCTGTGGGTCCGACCAAGGCAGGCAAAGGCCAGCTCGAAATGGCAGGAAGTCTTTGGTGTGCTCGCTGTGCCTCAAAGCTCGCTGTGCCTCAGCTCCTGTTTTTGACAAGGACTCATTTAGCCGGCCCTGGAGTGGTGCAGATGTCACCCTGGATGGGGAAGTCTGGGGGGTGTCTGGCATTATGTACCGTGCAGTCTACCTTTTTTCCATGAACCAGCCCTTTCAGCCTGCCTGAGCTGTGCACTGGTCCTGCCGTGGCCCATAACCATGGTCCCACCCCTAATCCTGGTTTGCAACCAGATGAGCAAGGCAGAGATGGAGGAGGACAGTGAGCTGCCTGAATAAGTTGTGTGTTTGCATAGCAGATGCCTAGCAGGCCTGGTTCTTGGCACAGCCATGCCACCTGTGGCCTGGTGGCGCTATGTCTTTGTGGCCCAGGCGAGTTTATGCTTTGTTTGCAGATGAGGGAGTGCAGAGGAGGCCCTGCCTCTTGCTCAAGAAAGGCAGTCGCATCCCTGACCATGAGCAAGACCTCGGTCAGAAACTCACAGCTAAGGAAAAGATGTCTGTGTTTTCCTTTTGTCAGAGTTGGATGTCTTTACAGCAATCACTCTTCCAGCATGCCAAGCAACTCTCGCAGCACCGTCTCTGCATCCCTGGGCTTGGAGATCATCACTCTCCACATGCCTGCAGCAGCACTGCACGCCCAGAATGTTCTGTCAGCAAGGTTTTGGCCCTGGCATCATAGCTAGGGTGAGTCTGGAGGGCGTAGGTGACTGCCAGCCCTTCTTGCCCTACTGTCCCCTTGCTAGGAGCACCCAGTGGACCCTGCCCTAGCAGGTAGCATAAAGCCAAGCTGAAATCCCTTGTGGGAAGAGCGGGAGCAAGGCAGCCAGGCTCTGATGCTGAAGGTGGATATACTTGGAGCACTACGGTTCCTGCAGCCCTTGTTGCTGAACCAGGGCTGGGACAATGGGGGCAGTGGAGGTCCCAGCCGCTCGTGCAGGGTCCTGAAAATTGCCCTTTATCTAGCAGCCCACTTGGGATGAGCACTAAAGTCTGATGCGTCACAAGCACTAAAGGTAGGCAGGCCCGTCCTACCTGTTGTATGATTGGGAACAGCGTAACAGGCTCACAACCACCTCATCTGGGTACACACCAGTCACGTGAGAAGAGCCCTGCCCAAGCCGAGCTGGGCACAGGTCTCGCTGATCTATAGCAGGCTTCTGCAGATGCACCTTATGCTCTTCAGCACCTCCAGGTACATGACTGAGAATGGGCCTGCTGCCATTGTGCAGCCATTTCCCCAGCTCCTACCAAGAACTAATTCTGTTGCCTCAGCTCTATGCTGGCCTAAAGGTGTCAGGCGCCCTTGAGATATGGCTGCAGGAGGAAAGCAATTCTCTGGAAGAGGCAGGCATAGCCTGTTATAAGCTCATCCAATATGTGAGCAGCTACCTGCCTGGCATGGGTGCTGCAAGCTGTCATGGTCTTGATGGCTGTTGAGGATGATGACTGTCCTCTTGGAGGGCAGCAGGTATTTGCAAAACACCTACTGGAGAAAGGAGGGTCAGGGCAGATAGATCTGTTACACTGAGTGCCCCAATGGTGGTGCATTGCTGAGCAGCAAGTGGCTCTGGAGAGAGATGTGGGGCTGTGCTGGCCAGCACAGGGAGCAGGGACTGTGCTGGGCTGGGTGATGGCACAGGAGAGAAAATGGATTGTTGCGGGTCGTATTTCCTATGCACTGCTCCTGTGGGAGACCAGAGCTTGCGGGAGACCAGGAGGGAAGCCTTTGTTTAGTTCCTGCTCAGGGACCATGGGAACATCCAGTGAACAAAGGGACCCATCAGCCCCACTGATTAGGGATCCCTCTTTTCATCCAATCAATTCCTCATGTCCAGCAGTCTTAATGAGGGAGGTGCTCCTTACTGTGATGATTTCACTGGCACTGTTGAACTCTGAAGACCAGAAGCTGTCAGCAGATTCCCAGGCCTTCTGGAGCTGTAGAGGCTATGAGCCATTGGGCAACAGCTCCCTGCCTGAACAGGAGGGGAAACACAGAGCAGTCGGCAGGAGGGCTGGACAAGTCGGAGATGGCCTACTGAGGGCTTCAGGGAGATATCTCACTGACAATGAAAGTGGACATGCCAGGAAAGCCTGGAGAGCAGGATTCCCAGGGAAAGCCTGGGCTTGCTACAAGGGCAGAAAGGGGAAGTTGCTTTTAAGGATACAGAAGGGCAGACAAATCTGAGCTTTCTTTTCATTCTGAAGCAAGAGAGAAGACCTAGGAGTAGGTGCTGCCGAAGATTTTTCAGTCCCTCCATACCCAGGGAGGGGATGACCCCCCCCCCCCCCCGGCATGCAATGTCCTTGCATAAAGTCTGAGATGCCTGCAGTTTCAGTACTGCATAAATGTCCCTTCCTCCCTCCCCAGTGTGTGTGTGGGGAGGAGGCAGATGTGCTGCCCCATACCTATGTTTGTGAGGTTTCTTGCTCTTTTCTCTCCTGCAAGAGAGTTGCCAAGGCAGTGTGGTGCCTTGCCTGGCTGTCTGTGTCTGGAATGACCCAGACAAATGCAGCCTCTCTTACTTCCTTGCTGCAGGATCAATCAGTGCAGGTGATGAAGAGCACCCACAGCTGGTCGTCTGATCACTGTAGGCGCAGCACAGGGTAAGGCACCCCACCAAGTTGGCCTAGAATTGGGAAAAGCTTCTTTCTGAGTTGGGCAGGGATGTCACTGATTCATTCCAAGTGGCAGCAGGTCTGGGGAGATGGGGGCAGCTCTAGCACCATGGCTGAGGGGTGTTGGTCGGAACCAGAGCCTGAAGCAATGGTTCATCCTGGGCTGGATGCTAGGTGAGCCAGAGCATTGGAGGGTCCTGCCAGCCCTGGTTCCCAATGCAGCTGGGCAGCAGCCCAAGGCAGGGAGGGCTGCCAGACTTGTTGGGCCCACAGCATACACCCAAAGCGGTCCTACTCTGCATGGGGCTGGGAGCACTGCTGGCTCCTGAAAGTGCAGGACCTGGAAAGGGAAGCCCAAGAGGTAGGGCCAAGATCTTTGCCTCATGGCAGGGGCTTGCTGTGTGCCCTAAACTGTCTCCGGGCTTCCTTTGGCAGGAGCATGGAGCCACAGGGGGCTCTGGGGCACCAGAAAGGGGTGATGAGGTAGCTGGAGGTTGCCTGGACCAGACACACCTTACCTGCAGCAATGAAGAGCTGAACAGATGTGTTCACATAGCCTGGCAATCCACACCACAGTCTTCTCACGCACAGCTGCTTGCTTGGACTTGGTGAAGGCCAGGAAAAGATGGAAGAGAAAAGTCTGGTCTGCTCTGTGTCCTGACGGCTGCTCCAAGAGTGGCAGCTCTGCTAAATGCTTGGCCAGGTTTACACTTTGGGTGGCTGAAGCAGGAGGAAAAACCTGTAACTGGGTGGTTGCCGCCCAACTCCTTCACAGCTGTGGGGCAAGTCCTCCAGACTGACCTGCTGTGGCTATGCAGACAGCCAAATCTCATTCCCGCTATAGCCTCTGCTTCTTCCCAAAATGGCCCTCTGTCCCCTCCCCAGGGCCAGAAGGCTTTGAGGTAAGCAGTTCCCAGGTGAAGGGCACTGTGAGCCACTAGGAAGACAGAGGAAGAAAGCTTCAGGAAGGGCAGGTACCAGTGGGTCAGTGCTGTGCTTGGATCTGAGAAGGAAAGCACAAGGGGTTAGGGGAAGGAGACTGGCAGTGCCAGCTGCCAGCTCTGTGCAGCCTAATAAAGACGATCCGATGCCTCCCACTTCTTCGGTAAAGGGCAAGGTTTCGGGGGAGCGTTGGCTTGGAGGTGAATGTGGGCAAGGCTTTCCCCTTACGCTGCAGGAGTGGGA
Organism: Struthio camelus; assembly: GCF_040807025.1. NCBI lineage: Eukaryota > Metazoa > Chordata > Aves > Struthioniformes > Struthionidae > Struthio > Struthio camelus. The sequence goes on along the minus strand of NC_090947.1, from coordinate 3,361,820 downwards.
TGCAGAGAAAGAAAGGACTCTAACTGCAGCTGGGAGAGACTGGGCTCACAAAACAGCCCTGAGGGAGACCATCTTTCCTGCAGTAGGAGCTCTGTGCCTGGTTCTGGGCAAGAGCATCTACTTGACAAGGTCCCTTCCCTTTGGGGTAAGGAAGTGACCCTGTGAATCACAATCTTAGCAAATGCCACACCTGCAAGATGTTTTGCAGCTCCAGGAGACCAGAGATGGGAGAGCTGAGCACGTGCAGCATGCTGTCCACAGCAGCCAAGATCTGCAAGAAAGACCTGGTGTCACTTCTTCCCTTTGCCCACAGGAGAGGGACATAAGTTCCTCTTGCCTAAGGGAGCAGGGTCCTGTGGCCCTGCAGTGTCCGGGGAGAGGGTCAGTAGGGGAAAGCTGCTGCAAAGAGACCAGCCTGTGAGCGCTGCATGCAATGCTGTCCAGGATAAGGGGCGGGGGCGGGGGGGGGGAGGAATGATGGTGGGAAAGCAAAAATGGGATCATGCCCTGGCTTGGACGTTCCACTTGTGTATAAGCACAAGATAGCCCAGGACTGGCCCAGAGGAATAAGCAGGCTCCCCATAGCTCACCCAGCACACACGCTGGGGACAGACAGCAGCATCCAGGCTCTGTGTGCCTTGTCTTGGAAGACAGGAGAAGACACTGCAGAAGCTGGCTGTTGTTCAGGTGATCCTCCAGAGTTAGCTTTGCTTTGCTGCAAGGATGGAGTGGTGCATGTCAGACCCTGGGGCTGAAAATGATTCCTTCAGGAGACCCCATGGTATTACCCAGGCAAGGTGGGGGAGCCCTTCAGGGAGGCACCACCTAATCTTGGCATGCTGGCCCAAGACAGAGGACAAGCCTATCAGCATGTGCCCAATGCCCTCTCCATCTCCTGCCCCCACCCTTTTGAGGAAAAGTCCAGGCAGGGGAAGCCCCAGGGCCTTATCTGCCCTCCATCTCCCCCACTATCAGGCCCAGGGCAGGGGAGAGCAGAGGTCCAGCAGACAGCACCCGCAGACTCCCCCAGCATGGAGGATGCCTTCCAGCTGCCATTGTGGCTTCACGGGGGGGAGGTCTTAGCCAAGCCCAGGACTGGGGCGCATATGTCATTGCAGTGACGGCAAGCACAGCTTGCTGCTGCATGACACAGCTCAGGTGGTCAGCATGCTCTTCCTGCAATATCACCTGGAGAGCACAGCCAAGCATGGGGCGTGGGAGCTGCTAGCACCCAGTAAGCAGCTGACAGGGCTGGCAGAGCCCAGGTGCCCCCATCTCAGCACTGGCACTCAGGGCGACGCCATTGTTGGTCCCCTTTTCCCAGCTTGCAGGTCTTCTAAGTGGCTCTTGCAGCCCCACAGTGGGAATGGCTGTGCCCATGAACAAGTGCCCCACACTTCTCCTGTTCAGCCACCTCAGTCCTGTCCTCAGTGCCAGTGCCATGCTAGACGTCTCCCTTCCCTCAGGTGTGCTGGGTGTCCCCTCCACCTTAAGTGTCTCTGCCGTATCCAGTCTCCAGAGGAAAAGCTGCTCCCACGCCAAAGCATTAGTGCTGGTGACTCTGCAGAGGCTGCAGATGGAGGCCAGAACGGGACAAACAGAGAGCATAAGAAGGCAGAGGCATGGACAGCAGTACTAGGGCATTGCAGAGCATGCAGTGATGATTTAGATACCTAGAAGGAGCAGCTCTGCACAGCCAGCAGCCCTGCAGGGAATGCTGACCATGGCACACACAAACATAGAGGGACCCACCAGCAGATGCAAGTACAGCCCAGACAGAAATGGCTGCAGGTACTTATTCTTGGGTTCTGTAAAAGGCATACTTGTATTACAGGGCTTCCATCTCCTCTCTTGGCAGAACCAGGCTGGAGCTGATAAAAAAGAGAGTTGATAGAGCTATAGGGGCTGACAGGAGAGACTAGAGGAAAGACATAAGCCTTCTGCCCAAGAGCACCCCTGCTTGTGCAGACACAGTAACCCCTGCCTCAGGGAAGTGGCGTGGGGCAGACCCATCTCCCATGTGCTCATCAGGACTGAGAGGTGCCCAGCAGACAGGGTGCAATGCTGGAGCATAGCATGTGGGGAAAAGTTCCAAGCACATCCAGGTTAGGAGCTTGCTTGCAGGCAGGCAGGAAAGGTCTCTGCCCACATCATTGCTGCCTTGTACCACCTGAGATGCCCCTCCCTGCCCATCCCACAGAGCAGCAGCTGAGTCCCCTCTGCCCCAGACGAGGAATGATATGCAGGATGACTCTGAGACTTATCTACCTACAACAAGGGACCCGGAGTGGGATCCTAATGTAGGGAGAGAAAGAGCTCAGTTGAAGCAATTGGTACTGTATGGGGTTCGATATGGACTGCCTCAACCAAAGACTGTGTCTAAACTGTGTGAAGTGAGGCAGGGCTCGAAGAAAAATCCATCAGCCTTTTACAGAAGGTTATGTGACGTAGATAGGAAATGGACTGATTTGAATTCAGAAGATGAGACAAACCAGAGAATGGAGGTCTGGAGATCTTGCTGTGAAACTGTGTTGGTGGGAGAGGCATTTTAGCAGGGTGGCGTTTGCTGGAGGAAGCAGTGAGTAGGTCTGGCGTATGGGACCCACTTTGTCAGGGGAGGCAGCTGAAGAGGGGGGGGCCAATACTGTGGGGCCCAAGCAGGCAGGCAAAGGCCAGCTCGTAATGGCTGGAGGTCTTTGATGGGAGGCCTGGTTTGTGGGAGGACGGTTTCACTGTGGTGAGCGTGCAGGGCGTATGTTGTGCATAGAGCTGTTGAAGGTATTGGGAGGGAAGGAAGGTGAGTGTGCCCTGAACTAGCGATGGCACAGGCAGATTAGCTTGCCGGGACGTCTTTGCTTTGAGGCCGGATTGGTGGGAGAGGCATTTTAGCAGGGTGGCCTTTGCTGCAGTGAGTAGGCCTGGAGTAATAGTCATTGGGGAGGAAGTGGAGAGAGACCAATGCTGTGGGTCCGACCAAGGCAGGCAAAGGCCAGCTCGAAATGGCAGGAAGTCTTTGGTGTGCTCGCTGTGCCTCAAAGCTCGCTGTGCCTCAGCTCCTGTTTTTGACAAGGACTCATTTAGCCGGCCCTGGAGTGGTGCAGATGTCACCCTGGATGGGGAAGTCTGGGGGGTGTCTGGCATTATGTACCGTGCAGTCTACCTTTTTTCCATGAACCAGCCCTTTCAGCCTGCCTGAGCTGTGCACTGGTCCTGCCGTGGCCCATAACCATGGTCCCACCCCTAATCCTGGTTTGCAACCAGATGAGCAAGGCAGAGATGGAGGAGGACAGTGAGCTGCCTGAATAAGTTGTGTGTTTGCATAGCAGATGCCTAGCAGGCCTGGTTCTTGGCACAGCCATGCCACCTGTGGCCTGGTGGCGCTATGTCTTTGTGGCCCAGGCGAGTTTATGCTTTGTTTGCAGATGAGGGAGTGCAGAGGAGGCCCTGCCTCTTGCTCAAGAAAGGCAGTCGCATCCCTGACCATGAGCAAGACCTCGGTCAGAAACTCACAGCTAAGGAAAAGATGTCTGTGTTTTCCTTTTGTCAGAGTTGGATGTCTTTACAGCAATCACTCTTCCAGCATGCCAAGCAACTCTCGCAGCACCGTCTCTGCATCCCTGGGCTTGGAGATCATCACTCTCCACATGCCTGCAGCAGCACTGCACGCCCAGAATGTTCTGTCAGCAAGGTTTTGGCCCTGGCATCATAGCTAGGGTGAGTCTGGAGGGCGTAGGTGACTGCCAGCCCTTCTTGCCCTACTGTCCCCTTGCTAGGAGCACCCAGTGGACCCTGCCCTAGCAGGTAGCATAAAGCCAAGCTGAAATCCCTTGTGGGAAGAGAGGGAGCAAGGCAGCCAGGCTCTGATGCTGAAGGTGGATATACTTGGAGCACTACGGTTCCTGCAGCCCTTGTTGCTGAACCAGGGCTGGGACAATGGGGGCAGTGGAGGTCCCAGCCGCTCGTGCAGGGTCCTGAAAATTGCCCTTTATCTAGCAGCCCACTTGGGATGAGCACTAAAGTCTGATGCGTCACAAGCACTAAAGGTAGGCAGGCCCGTCCTACCTGTTGTATGATTGGGAACAGCGTAACAGGCTCACAACCACCTCATCTGGGTACACACCAGTCACGTGAGAAGAGCCCTGCCCAAGCCGAGCTGGGCACAGGTCTCGCTGATCTATAGCAGGCTTCTGCAGATGCACCTTATGCTCTTCAGCACCTCCAGGTACATGACTGAGAATGGGCCTGCTGCCATTGTGCAGCCATTTCCCCAGCTCCTACCAAGAACTAATTCTGTTGCCTCAGCTCTATGCTGGCCTAAAGGTGTCAGGCGCCCTTGAGATATGGCTGCAGGAGGAAAGCAATTCTCTGGAAGAGGCAGGCATAGCCTGTTATAAGCTCATCCAATATGTGAGCAGCTACCTGCCTGGCATGGGTGCTGCAAGCTGTCATGGTCTTGATGGCTGTGAGGATGATGACTGTCCTCTTGGAGGGCAGCAGGTATTTGCAAAACACCTACTGGAGAAAGGAGGGTCAGGGCAGATAGATCTGTTACACTGAGTGCCCCAATGGTGGTGCATTGCTGAGCAGCAAGTGGCTCTGGAGAGAGATGTGGGGCTGTGCTGGCCAGCACAGGGAGCAGGGACTGTGCTGGGCTGGGTGATGGCACAGGAGAGAAAATGGATTGTTGCGGGTCGTATTTCCTATGCACTGCTCCTGTGGGAGACCAGAGCTTGCGGGAGACCAGGAGGGAAGCCTTTGTTTAGTTCCTGCTCAGGGACCATGGGAACATCCAGTGAACAAAGGGACCCATCAGCCCCACTGATTAGGGATCCCTCTTTTCATCCAATCAATTCCTCATGTCCAGCAGTCTTAATGAGGGAGGTGCTCCTTACTGTGATGATTTCACTGGCACTGTTGAACTCTGAAGACCAGAAGCTGTCAGCAGATTCCCAGGCCTTCTGGAGCTGTAGAGGCTATGAGCCATTGGGCAACAGCTCCCTGCCTGAACAGGAGGGGAAACACAGAGCAGTCGGCAGGAGGGCTGGACAAGTCGGAGATGGCCTACTGAGGGCTTCAGGGAGATATCTCACTGACAATGAAAGTGGACATGCCAGGAAAGCCTGGAGAGCAGGATTCCCAGGGAAAGCCTGGGCTTGCTACAAGGGCAGAAAGGGGAAGTTGCTTTTAAGGATACAGAAGGGCAGACAAATCTGAGCTTTCTTTTCATTCTGAAGCAAGAGAGAAGACCTAGGAGTAGGTGCTGCCGAAGATTTTTCAGTCCCTCCATACCCAGGGAGGGGATGACCCCCCCCCCCCCCCGGCATGCAATGTCCTTGCATAAAGTCTGAGATGCCTGCAGTTTCAGTACTGCATAAATGTCCCTTCCTCCCTCCCCAGTGTGTGTGTGGGGAGGAGGCAGATGTGCTGCCCCATACCTATGTTTGTGAGGTTTCTTGCTCTTTTCTCTCCTGCAAGAGAGTTGCCAAGGCAGTGTGGTGCCTTGCCTGGCTGTCTGTGTCTGGAATGACCCAGACAAATGCAGCCTCTCTTACTTCCTTGCTGCAGGATCAATCAGTGCAGGTGATGAAGAGCACCCACAGCTGGTCGTCTGATCACTGTAGGCGCAGCACAGGGTAAGGCACCCCACCAAGTTGGCCTAGAATTGGGAAAAGCTTCTTTCTGAGTTGGGCAGGGATGTCACTGATTCATTCCAAGTGGCAGCAGGTCTGGGGAGATGGGGGCAGCTCTAGCACCATGGCTGAGGGGTGTTGGTCGGAACCAGAGCCTGAAGCAATGGTTCATCCTGGGCTGGATGCTAGGTGAGCCAGAGCGTTGGAGGGTCCTGCCAGCCCTGGTTCCCAATGCAGCTGGGCAGCAGCCCAAGGCAGGGAGGGCTGCCAGACTTGTTGGGCCCACAGCATACACCCGAAGCGGTCCTACTCTGCATGGGGCTGGGAGCACTGCTGGCTCCTGAAAGTGCAGGACCTGGAAAGGGAAGCCCAAGAGGTAGGGCCAAGATCTTTGCCTCATGGCAGGGGCTTGCTGTGTGCCCTAAACTGTCTCCGGGCTTCCTTTGGCAGGAGCATGGAGCCACAGGGGGCTCTGGGGCACCAGAAAGGGGTGATGAGGTAGCTGGAGGTTGCCTGGACCAGACACACCTTACCTGCAGCAATGAAGAGCTGAACAGATGTGTTCACATAGCCTGGCAATCCACACCACAGTCTTCTCACGCACAGCTGCTTGCTTGGACTTGGTGAAGGCCAGGAAAAGATGGAAGAGAAAAGTCTGGTCTGCTCTGTGTCCTGACGGCTGCTCCAAGAGTGGCAGCTCTGCTAAATGCTTGGCCAGGTTTACACTTTGGGTGGCTGAAGCAGGAGGAAAAACCTGTAACTGGGTGGTTGCCGCCCAACTCCTTCACAGCTGTGGGGCAAGTCCTCCAGACTGACCTGCTGTGGCTATGCAGACAGCCAAATCTCATTCCCGCTATAGCCTCTGCTTCTTCCCAAAATGGCCCTCTGTCCCCTCCCCAGGGCCAGAAGGCTTTGAGGTAAGCAGTTCCCAGGTGAAGGGCACTGTGAGCCACTAGGAAGACAGAGGAAGAAAGCTTCAGGAAGGGCAGGTACCAGTGGGTCAGTGCTGTGCTTGGATCTGAGAAGGAAAGCACAAGGGGTTAGGGGAAGGAGACTGGCAGTGCCAGCTGCCAGCTCTGTGCAGCCTAATAAAGACGATCCGATGCCTCCCACTTCTTCGGTAAAGGGCAAGGTTTCGGGGGAGCGTTGGCTTGGAGGTGAATGTGGGCAAGGCTTTCCCCTTACGCTGCAGGAGTGGGATGCAGAGAAAGAAAGGACTCTAACTGCAGCTGGGAGAGACTGGGCTCACAAAACAGCCCTGAGGGAGACCATCTTTCCTGCAGTAGGAGCTCTGTGCCTGGTTCTGGGCAAGAGCATCTACTTGACAAGGTCCCTTCCCTTTGGGGTAAGGAAGTGACCCTGTGAATCACAATCTTAGCAAATGCCACACCTGCAAGATGTTTTGCAGCTCCAGGAGACCAGAGATGGGAGAGCTGAGCACGTGCAGCATGCTGTCCACAGCAGCCAAGATCTGCAAGAAAGACCTGGTGTCACTTCTTCCCTTTGCCCACAGGAGAGGGACATAAGTTCCTCTTGCCTAAGGGAGCAGGGTCCTGTGGCCCTGCAGTGTCCGGGGAGAGGGTCAGTAGGGGAAAGCTGCTGCAAAGAGACCAGCCTGTGAGCGCTGCATGCAATGCTGTCCAGGATAAGGGGCGGGGGCGGGGGGGGGGAGGAATGATGGTGGGAAAGCAAAAATGGGATCATGCCCTGGCTTGGACGTTCCACTTGTGTATAAGCACAAGATAGCCCAGGACTGGCCCAGAGGAATAAGCAGGCTCCCCATAGCTCACCCAGCACACACGCTGGGGACAGACAGCAGCATCCAGGCTCTGTGTGCCTTGTCTTGGAAGACAGGAGAAGACACTGCAGAAGCTGGCTGTTGTTCAGGTGATCCTCCAGAGTTAGCTTTGCTTTGCTGCAAGGATGGAGTGGTGCATGTCAGACCCTGGGGCTGAAAATGATTCCTTCAGGAGACCCCATGGTATTACCCAGGCAAGGTGGGGGAGCCCTTCAGGGAGGCACCACCTAATCTTGGCATGCTGGCCCAAGACAGAGGACAAGCCTATCAGCATGTGCCCAATGCCCTCTCCATCTCCTGCCCCCACCCTTTTGAGGAAAAGTCCAGGCAGGGGAAGCCCCAGGGCCTTATCTGCCCTCCATCTCCCCCACTATCAGGCCCAGGGCAGGGGAGAGCAGAGGTCCAGCAGACAGCACCCGCAGACTCCCCCAGCATGGAGGATGCCTTCCAGCTGCCATTGTGGCTTCACGGGGGGGAGGTCTTAGCCAAGCCCAGGACTGGGGCGCATATGTCATTGCAGTGACGGCAAGCACAGCTTGCTGCTGCATGACACAGCTCAGGTGGTCAGCATGCTCTTCCTGCAATATCACCTGGAGAGCACAGCCAAGCATGGGGCGTGGGAGCTGCTAGCACCCAGTAAGCAGCTGACAGGGCTGGCAGAGCCCAGGTGCCCCCATCTCAGCACTGGCACTCAGGGCGACGCCATTGTTGGTCCCCTTTTCCCAGCTTGCAGGTCTTCTAAGTGGCTCTTGCAGCCCCACAGTGGGAATGGCTGTGCCCATGAACAAGTGCCCCACACTTCTCCTGTTCAGCCACCTCAGTCCTGTCCTCAGTGCCAGTGCCATGCTAGACGTCTCCCTTCCCTCAGGTGTGCTGGGTGTCCCCTCCACCTTAAGTGTCTCTGCCGTATCCAGTCTCCAGAGGAAAAGCTGCTCCCACGCCAAAGCATTAGTGCTGGTGACTCTGCAGAGGCTGCAGATGGAGGCCAGAACGGGACAAACAGAGAGCATAAGAAGGCAGAGGCATGGACAGCAGTACTAGGGCATTGCAGAGCATGCAGTGATGATTTAGATACCTAGAAGGAGCAGCTCTGCACAGCCAGCAGCCCTGCAGGGAATGCTGACCATGGCACACACAAACATAGAGGGACCCACCAGCAGATGCAAGTACAGCCCAGACAGAAATGGCTGCAGGTACTTATTCTTGGGTTCTGTAAAAGGCATACTTGTATTACAGGGCTTCCATCTCCTCTCTTGGCAGAACCAGGCTGGAGCTGATAAAAAAGAGAGTTGATAGAGCTATAGGGGCTGACAGGAGAGACTAGAGGAAAGACATAAGCCTTCTGCCCAAGAGCACCCCTGCTTGTGCAGACACAGTAACCCCTGCCTCAGGGAAGTGGCGTGGGGCAGACCCATCTCCCATGTGCTCATCAGGACTGAGAGGTGCCCAGCAGACAGGGTGCAATGCTGGAGCATAGCATGTGGGGAAAAGTTCCAAGCACATCCAGGTTAGGAGCTTGCTTGCAGGCAGGCAGGAAAGGTCTCTGCCCACATCATTGCTGCCTTGTACCACCTGAGATGCCCCTCCCTGCCCATCCCACAGAGCAGCAGCTGAGTCCCCTCTGCCCCAGACGAGGAATGATATGCAGGATGACTCTGAGACTTATCTACCTACAACAAGGGACCCGGAGTGGGATCCTAATGTAGGGAGAGAAAGAGCTCAGTTGAAGCAATTGGTACTGTGTGGGGTTCGATATGGACTGCCTCAACCAAAGACTGTGTCTAAACTGTGTGAAGTGAGGCAGGGCTCGAAGAAAAATCCATCAGCCTTTTACAGAAGGTTATGTGACGTAGATAGGAAATGGACTGATTTGAATTCAGAAGATGAGACAAACCAGAGAATGGAGGTCTGGAGATCTTGCTGTGAAACTGTGTTGGTGGGAGAGGCATTTTAGCAGGGTGGCGTTTGCTGGAGGAAGCAGTGAGTAGGTCTGGCGTATGGGACCCACTTTGTCAGGGGAGGCAGCTGAAGAGGGGGGGGGGCCAATACTGTGGGGCCCAAGCAGGCAGGCAAAGGCCAGCTCGTAATGGCTGGAGGTCTTTGATGGGAGGCCTGGTTTGTGGGAGGACGGTTTCACTGTGGTGAGCGTGCAGGGCGTATGTTGTGCATAGAGCTGTTGAAGGTATTGGGAGGGAAGGAAGGTGAGTGTGCCCTGAACTAGCGATGGCACAGGCAGATTAGCTTGCCGGGACGTCTTTGCTTTGAGGCCGGATTGGTGGGAGAGGCATTTTAGCAGGGTGGCCTTTGCTGCAGTGAGTAGGCCTGGAGTAATAGTCATTGGGGAGGAAGTGGAGAGAGACCAATGCTGTGGGTCCGACCAAGGCAGGCAAAGGCCAGCTCGAAATGGCAGGAAGTCTTTGGTGTGCTCGCTGTGCCTCAAAGCTCGCTGTGCCTCAGCTCCTGTTTTTGACAAGGACTCATTTAGCCGGCCCTGGAGTGGTGCAGATGTCACCCTGGATGGGGAAGTCTGGGGGGTGTCTGGCATTATGTACCGTGCAGTCTACCTTTTTTCCATGAACCAGCCCTTTCAGCCTGCCTGAGCTGTGCACTGGTCCTGCCGTGGCCCATAACCATGGTCCCACCCCTAATCCTGGTTTGCAACCAGATGAGCAAGGCAGAGATGGAGGAGGACAGTGAGCTGCCTGAATAAGTTGTGTGTTTGCATAGCAGATGCCTAGCAGGCCTGGTTCTTGGCACAGCCATGCCACCTGTGGCCTGGTGGCGCTATGTCTTTGTGGCCCAGGCGAGTTTATGCTTTGTTTGCAGATGAGGGAGTGCAGAGGAGGCCCTGCCTCTTGCTCAAGAAAGGCAGTCGCATCCCTGACCATGAGCAAGACCTCGGTCAGAAACTCACAGCTAAGGAAAAGATGTCTGTGTTTTCCTTTTGTCAGAGTTGGATGTCTTTACAGCAATCACTCTTCCAGCATGCCAAGCAACTCTCGCAGCACCGTCTCTGCATCCCTGGGCTTGGAGATCATCACTCTCCACATGCCTGCAGCAGCACTGCACGCCCAGAATGTTCTGTCAGCAAGGTTTTGGCCCTGGCATCATAGCTAGGGTGAGTCTGGAGGGCGTAGGTGACTGCCAGCCCTTCTTGCCCTACTGTCCCCTTGCTAGGAGCACCCAGTGGACCCTGCCCTAGCAGGTAGCATAAAGCCAAGCTGAAATCCCTTGTGGGAAGAGCGGGAGCAAGGCAGCCAGGCTCTGATGCTGAAGGTGGATATACTTGGAGCACTACGGTTCCTGCAGCCCTTGTTGCTGAACCAGGGCTGGGACAATGGGGGCAGTGGAGGTCCCAGCCGCTCGTGCAGGGTCCTGAAAATTGCCCTTTATCTAGCAGCCCACTTGGGATGAGCACTAAAGTCTGATGCGTCACAAGCACTAAAGGTAGGCAGGCCCGTCCTACCTGTTGTATGATTGGGAACAGCGTAACAGGCTCACAACCACCTCATCTGGGTACACACCAGTCACGTGAGAAGAGCCCTGCCCAAGCCGAGCTGGGCACAGGTCTCGCTGATCTATAGCAGGCTTCTGCAGATGCACCTTATGCTCTTCAGCACCTCCAGGTACATGACTGAGAATGGGCCTGCTGCCATTGTGCAGCCATTTCCCCAGCTCCTACCAAGAACTAATTCTGTTGCCTCAGCTCTATGCTGGCCTAAAGGTGTCAGGCGCCCTTGAGATATGGCTGCAGGAGGAAAGCAATTCTCTGGAAGAGGCAGGCATAGCCTGTTATAAGCTCATCCAATATGTGAGCAGCTACCTGCCTGGCATGGGTGCTGCAAGCTGTCATGGTCTTGATGGCTGTGAGGATGATGACTGTCCTCTTGGAGGGCAGCAGGTATTTGCAAAACACCTACTGGAGAAAGGAGGGTCAGGGCAGATAGATCTGTTACACTGAGTGCCCCAATGGTGGTGCATTGCTGAGCAGCAAGTGGCTCTGGAGAGAGATGTGGGGCTGTGCTGGCCAGCACAGGGAGCAGGGACTGTGCTGGGCTGGGTGATGGCACAGGAGAGAAAATGGATTGTTGCGGGTCGTATTTCCTATGCACTGCTCCTGTGGGAGACCAGAGCTTGCGGGAGACCAGGAGGGAAGCCTTTGTTTAGTTCCTGCTCAGGGACCATGGGAACATCCAGTGAACAAAGGGACCCATCAGCCCCACTGATTAGGGATCCCTCTTTTCATCCAATCAATTCCTCATGTCCAGCAGTCTTAATGAGGGAGGTGCTCCTTACTGTGATGATTTCACTGGCACTGTTGAACTCTGAAGACCAGAAGCTGTCAGCAGATTCCCAGGCCTTCTGGAGCTGTAGAGGCTATGAGCCATTGGGCAACAGCTCCCTGCCTGAACAGGAGGGGAAACACAGAGCAGTCGGCAGGAGGGCTGGACAAGTCGGAGATGGCCTACTGAGGGCTTCAGGGAGATATCTCACTGACAATGAAAGTGGACATGCCAGGAAAGCCTGGAGAGCAGGATTCCCAGGGAAAGCCTGGGCTTGCTACAAGGGCAGAAAGGGGAAGTTGCTTTTAAGGATACAGAAGGGCAGACAAATCTGAGCTTTCTTTTCATTCTGAAGCAAGAGAGAAGACCTAGGAGTAGGTGCTGCCGAAGATTTTTCAGTCCCTCCATACCCAGGGAGGGGATGACCCCCCCCCCCCCCCGGCATGCAATGTCCTTGCATAAAGTCTGAGATGCCTGCAGTTTCAGTACTGCATAAATGTCCCTTCCTCCCTCCCCAGTGTGTGTGTGGGGAGGAGGCAGATGTGCTGCCCCATACCTATGTTTGTGAGGTTTCTTGCTCTTTTCTCTCCTGCAAGAGAGTTGCCAAGGCAGTGTGGTGCCTTGCCTGGCTGTCTGTGTCTGGAATGACCCAGACAAATGCAGCCTCTCTTACTTCCTTGCTGCAGGATCAATCAGTGCAGGTGATGAAGAGCACCCACAGCTGGTCGTCTGATCACTGTAGGCGCAGCACAGGGTAAGGCACCCCACCAAGTTGGCCTAGAATTGGGAAAAGCTTCTTTCTGAGTTGGGCAGGGATGTCACTGATTCATTCCAAGTGGCAGCAGGTCTGGGGAGATGGGGGCAGCTCTAGCACCATGGCTGAGGGGTGTTGGTCGGAACCAGAGCCTGAAGCAATGGTTCATCCTGGGCTGGATGCTAGGTGAGCCAGAGCGTTGGAGGGTCCTGCCAGCCCTGGTTCCCAATGCAGCTGGGCAGCAGCCCAAGGCAGGGAGGGCTGCCAGACTTGTTGGGCCCACAGCATACACCCAAAGCGGTCCTACTCTGCATGGGGCTGGGAGCACTGCTGGCTCCTGAAAGTGCAGGACCTGGAAAGGGAAGCCCAAGAGGTAGGGCCAAGATCTTTGCCTCATGGCAGGGGCTTGCTGTGTGCCCTAAACTGTCTCCGGGCTTCCTTTGGCAGGAGCATGGAGCCACAGGGGGCTCTGGGGCACCAGAAAGGGGTGATGAGGTAGCTGGAGGTTGCCTGGACCAGACACACCTTACCTGCAGCAATGAAGAGCTGAACAGATGTGTTCACATAGCCTGGCAATCCACACCACAGTCTTCTCACGCACAGCTGCTTGCTTGGACTTGGTGAAGGCCAGGAAAAGATGGAAGAGAAAAGTCTGGTCTGCTCTGTGTCCTGACGGCTGCTCCAAGAGTGGCAGCTCTGCTAAATGCTTGGCCAGGTTTACACTTTGGGTGGCTGAAGCAGGAGGAAAAACCTGTAACTGGGTGGTTGCCGCCCAACTCCTTCACAGCTGTGGGGCAAGTCCTCCAGACTGACCTGCTGTGGCTATGCAGACAGCCAAATCTCATTCCCGCTATAGCCTCTGCTTCTTCCCAAAATGGCCCTCTGTCCCCTCCCCAGGGCCAGAAGGCTTTGAGGTAAGCAGTTCCCAGGTGAAGGGCACTGTGAGCCACTAGGAAGACAGAGGAAGAAAGCTTCAGGAAGGGCAGGTACCAGTGGGTCAGTGCTGTGCTTGGATCTGAGAAGGAAAGCACAAGGGGTTAGGGGAAGGAGACTGGCAGTGCCAGCTGCCAGCTCTGTGCAGCCTAATAAAGACGATCCGATGCCTCCCACTTCTTCGGTAAAGGGCAAGGTTTCGGGGGAGCGTTGGCTTGGAGGTGAATGTGGGCAAGGCTTTCCCCTTACGCTGCAGGAGTGGGATGCAGAGAAAGAAAGGACTCTAACTGCAGCTGGGAGAGACTGGGCTCACAAAACAGCCCTGAGGGAGACCATCTTTCCTGCAGTAGGAGCTCTGTGCCTGGTTCTGGGCAAGAGCATCTACTTGACAAGGTCCCTTCCCTTTGGGGTAAGGAAGTGACCCTGTGAATCACAATCTTAGCAAATGCCACACCTGCAAGATGTTTTGCAGCTCCAGGAGACCAGAGATGGGAGAGCTGAGCACGTGCAGCATGCTGTCCACAGCAGCCAAGATCTGCAAGAAAGACCTGGTGTCACTTCTTCCCTTTGCCCACAGGAGAGGGACATAAGTTCCTCTTGCCTAAGGGAGCAGGGTCCTGTGGCCCTGCAGTGTCCGGGGAGAGGGTCAGTAGGGGAAAGCTGCTGCAAAGAGACCAGCCTGTGAGCGCTGCATGCAATGCTGTCCAGGATAAGGGGCGGGGGCGGGGGGGGGGGAGGAATGATGGTGGGAAAGCAAAAATGGGATCATGCCCTGGCTTGGACGTTCCACTTGTGTATAAGCACAAGATAGCCCAGGACTGGCCCAGAGGAATAAGCAGGCTCCCCATAGCTCACCCAGCACACACGCTGGGGACAGACAGCAGCATCCAGGCTCTGTGTGCCTTGTCTTGGAAGACAGGAGAAGACACTGCAGAAGCTGGCTGTTGTTCAGGTGATCCTCCAGAGTTAGCTTTGCTTTGCTGCAAGGATGGAGTGGTGCATGTCAGACCCTGGGGCTGAAAATGATTCCTTCAGGAGACCCCATGGTATTACCCAGGCAAGGTGGGGGAGCCCTTCAGGGAGGCACCACCTAATCTTGGCATGCTGGCCCAAGACAGAGGACAAGCCTATCAGCATGTGCCCAATGCCCTCTCCATCTCCTGCCCCCACCCTTTTGAGGAAAAGTCCAGGCAGGGGAAGCCCCAGGGCCTTATCTGCCCTCCATCTCCCCCACTATCAGGCCCAGGGCAGGGGAGAGCAGAGGTCCAGCAGACAGCACCCGCAGACTCCCCCAGCATGGAGGATGCCTTCCAGCTGCCATTGTGGCTTCACGGGGGGGAGGTCTTAGCCAAGCCCAGGACTGGGGCGCATATGTCATTGCAGTGACGGCAAGCACAGCTTGCTGCTGCATGACACAGCTCAGGTGGTCAGCATGCTCTTCCTGCAATATCACCTGGAGAGCACAGCCAAGCATGGGGCGTGGGAGCTGCTAGCACCCAGTAAGCAGCTGACAGGGCTGGCAGAGCCCAGGTGCCCCCATCTCAGCACTGGCACTCAGGGCGACGCCATTGTTGGTCCCCTTTTCCCAGCTTGCAGGTCTTCTAAGTGGCTCTTGCAGCCCCACAGTGGGAATGGCTGTGCCCATGAACAAGTGCCCCACACTTCTCCTGTTCAGCCACCTCAGTCCTGTCCTCAGTGCCAGTGCCATGCTAGACGTCTCCCTTCCCTCAGGTGTGCTGGGTGTCCCCTCCACCTTAAGTGTCTCTGCCGTATCCAGTCTCCAGAGGAAAAGCTGCTCCCACGCCAAAGCATTAGTGCTGGTGACTCTGCAGAGGCTGCAGATGGAGGCCAGAACGGGACAAACAGAGAGCATAAGAAGGCAGAGGCATGGACAGCAGTACTAGGGCATTGCAGAGCATGCAGTGATGATTTAGATACCTAGAAGGAGCAGCTCTGCACAGCCAGCAGCCCTGCAGGGAATGCTGACCATGGCACACACAAACATAGAGGGACCCACCAGCAGATGCAAGTACAGCCCAGACAGAAATGGCTGCAGGTACTTATTCTTGGGTTCTGTAAAAGGCATACTTGTATTACAGGGCTTCCATCTCCTCTCTTGGCAGAACCAGGCTGGAGCTGATAAAAAAGAGAGTTGATAGAGCTATAGGGGCTGACAGGAGAGACTAGAGGAAAGACATAAGCCTTCTGCCCAAGAGCACCCCTGCTTGTGCAGACACAGTAACCCCTGCCTCAGGGAAGTGGCGTGGGGCAGACCCATCTCCCATGTGCTCATCAGGACTGAGAGGTGCCCAGCAGACAGGGTGCAATGCTGGAGCATAGCATGTGGGGAAAAGTTCCAAGCACATCCAGGTTAGGAGCTTGCTTGCAGGCAGGCAGGAAAGGTCTCTGCCCACATCATTGCTGCCTTGTACCACCTGAGATGCCCCTCCCTGCCCATCCCACAGAGCAGCAGCTGAGTCCCCTCTGCCCCAGACGAGGAATGATATGCAGGATGACTCTGAGACTTATCTACCTACAACAAGGGACCCGGAGTGGGATCCTAATGTAGGGAGAGAAAGAGCTCAGTTGAAGCAATTGGTACTGTGTGGGGTTCGATATGGACTGCCTCAACCAAAGACTGTGTCTAAACTGTGTGAAGTGAGGCAGGGCTCGAAGAAAAATCCATCAGCCTTTTACAGAAGGTTATGTGACGTAGATAGGAAATGGACTGATTTGAATTCAGAAGATGAGACAAACCAGAGAATGGAGGTCTGGAGATCTTGCTGTGAAACTGTGTTGGTGGGAGAGGCATTTTAGCAGGGTGGCGTTTGCTGGAGGAAGCAGTGAGTAGGTCTGGCGTATGGGACCCACTTTGTCAGGGGAGGCAGCTGAAGAGGGGGGGGGGCCAATACTGTGGGGCCCAAGCAGGCAGGCAAAGGCCAGCTCGTAATGGCTGGAGGTCTTTGATGGGAGGCCTGGTTTGTGGGAGGACGGTTTCACTGTGGTGAGCGTGCAGGGCGTATGTTGTGCATAGAGCTGTTGAAGGTATTGGGAGGGAAGGAAGGTGAGTGTGCCCTGAACTAGCGATGGCACAGGCAGATTAGCTTGCCGGGACGTCTTTGCTTTGAGGCCGGATTGGTGGGAGAGGCATTTTAGCAGGGTGGCCTTTGCTGCAGTGAGTAGGCCTGGAGTAATAGTCATTGGGGAGGAAGTGGAGAGAGACCAATGCTGTGGGTCCGACCAAGGCAGGCAAAGGCCAGCTCGAAATGGCAGGAAGTCTTTGGTGTGCTCGCTGTGCCTCAAAGCTCGCTGTGCCTCAGCTCCTGTTTTTGACAAGGACTCATTTAGCCGGCCCTGGAGTGGTGCAGATGTCACCCTGGATGGGGAAGTCTGGGGGGTGTCTGGCATTATGTACCGTGCAGTCTACCTTTTTTCCATGAACCAGCCCTTTCAGCCTGCCTGAGCTGTGCACTGGTCCTGCCGTGGCCCATAACCATGGTCCCACCCCTAATCCTGGTTTGCAACCAGATGAGCAAGGCAGAGATGGAGGAGGACAGTGAGCTGCCTGAATAAGTTGTGTGTTTGCATAGCAGATGCCTAGCAGGCCTGGTTCTTGGCACAGCCATGCCACCTGTGGCCTGGTGGCGCTATGTCTTTGTGGCCCAGGCGAGTTTATGCTTTGTTTGCAGATGAGGGAGTGCAGAGGAGGCCCTGCCTCTTGCTCAAGAAAGGCAGTCGCATCCCTGACCATGAGCAAGACCTCGGTCAGAAACTCACAGCTAAGGAAAAGATGTCTGTGTTTTCCTTTTGTCAGAGTTGGATGTCTTTACAGCAATCACTCTTCCAGCATGCCAAGCAACTCTCGCAGCACCGTCTCTGCATCCCTGGGCTTGGAGATCATCACTCTCCACATGCCTGCAGCAGCACTGCACGCCCAGAATGTTCTGTCAGCAAGGTTTTGGCCCTGGCATCATAGCTAGGGTGAGTCTGGAGGGCGTAGGTGACTGCCAGCCCTTCTTGCCCTACTGTCCCCTTGCTAGGAGCACCCAGTGGACCCTGCCCTAGCAGGTAGCATAAAGCCAAGCTGAAATCCCTTGTGGGAAGAGCGGGAGCAAGGCAGCCAGGCTCTGATGCTGAAGGTGGATATACTTGGAGCACTACGGTTCCTGCAGCCCTTGTTGCTGAACCAGGGCTGGGACAATGGGGGCAGTGGAGGTCCCAGCCGCTCGTGCAGGGTCCTGAAAATTGCCCTTTATCTAGCAGCCCACTTGGGATGAGCACTAAAGTCTGATGCGTCACAAGCACTAAAGGTAGGCAGGCCCGTCCTACCTGTTGTATGATTGGGAACAGCGTAACAGGCTCACAACCACCTCATCTGGGTACACACCAGTCACGTGAGAAGAGCCCTGCCCAAGCCGAGCTGGGCACAGGTCTCGCTGATCTATAGCAGGCTTCTGCAGATGCACCTTATGCTCTTCAGCACCTCCAGGTACATGACTGAGAATGGGCCTGCTGCCATTGTGCAGCCATTTCCCCAGCTCCTACCAAGAACTAATTCTGTTGCCTCAGCTCTATGCTGGCCTAAAGGTGTCAGGCGCCCTTGAGATATGGCTGCAGGAGGAAAGCAATTCTCTGGAAGAGGCAGGCATAGCCTGTTATAAGCTCATCCAATATGTGAGCAGCTACCTGCCTGGCATGGGTGCTGCAAGCTGTCATGGTCTTGATGGCTGTGAGGATGATGACTGTCCTCTTGGAGGGCAGCAGGTATTTGCAAAACACCTACTGGAGAAAGGAGGGTCAGGGCAGATAGATCTGTTACACTGAGTGCCCCAATGGTGGTGCATTGCTGAGCAGCAAGTGGCTCTGGAGAGAGATGTGGGGCTGTGCTGGCCAGCACAGGGAGCAGGGACTGTGCTGGGCTGGGTGATGGCACAGGAGAGAAAATGGATTGTTGCGGGTCGTATTTCCTATGCACTGCTCCTGTGGGAGACCAGAGCTTGCGGGAGACCAGGAGGGAAGCCTTTGTTTAGTTCCTGCTCAGGGACCATGGGAACATCCAGTGAACAAAGGGACCCATCAGCCCCACTGATTAGGGATCCCTCTTTTCATCCAATCAATTCCTCATGTCCAGCAGTCTTAATGAGGGAGGTGCTCCTTACTGTGATGATTTCACTGGCACTGTTGAACTCTGAAGACCAGAAGCTGTCAGCAGATTCCCAGGCCTTCTGGAGCTGTAGAGGCTATGAGCCATTGGGCAACAGCTCCCTGCCTGAACAGGAGGGGAAACACAGAGCAGTCGGCAGGAGGGCTGGACAAGTCGGAGATGGCCTACTGAGGGCTTCAGGGAGATATCTCACTGACAATGAAAGTGGACATGCCAGGAAAGCCTGGAGAGCAGGATTCCCAGGGAAAGCCTGGGCTTGCTACAAGGGCAGAAAGGGGAAGTTGCTTTTAAGGATACAGAAGGGCAGACAAATCTGAGCTTTCTTTTCATTCTGAAGCAAGAGAGAAGACCTAGGAGTAGGTGCTGCCGAAGATTTTTCAGTCCCTCCATACCCAGGGAGGGGATGACCCCCCCCCCCCCCGGCATGCAATGTCCTTGCATAAAGTCTGAGATGCCTGCAGTTTCAGTACTGCATAAATGTCCCTTCCTCCCTCCCCAGTGTGTGTGTGGGGAGGAGGCAGATGTGCTGCCCCATACCTATGTTTGTGAGGTTTCTTGCTCTTTTCTCTCCTGCAAGAGAGTTGCCAAGGCAGTGTGGTGCCTTGCCTGGCTGTCTGTGTCTGGAATGACCCAGACAAATGCAGCCTCTCTTACTTCCTTGCTGCAGGATCAATCAGTGCAGGTGATGAAGAGCACCCACAGCTGGTCGTCTGATCACTGTAGGCGCAGCACAGGGTAAGGCACCCCACCAAGTTGGCCTAGAATTGGGAAAAGCTTCTTTCTGAGTTGGGCAGGGATGTCACTGATTCATTCCAAGTGGCAGCAGGTCTGGGGAGATGGGGGCAGCTCTAGCACCATGGCTGAGGGGTGTTGGTCGGAACCAGAGCCTGAAGCAATGGTTCATCCTGGGCTGGATGCTAGGTGAGCCAGAGCGTTGGAGGGTCCTGCCAGCCCTGGTTCCCAATGCAGCTGGGCAGCAGCCCAAGGCAGGGAGGGCTGCCAGACTTGTTGGGCCCACAGCATACACCCGAAGCGGTCCTACTCTGCATGGGGCTGGGAGCACTGCTGGCTCCTGAAAGTGCAGGACCTGGAAAGGGAAGCCCAAGAGGTAGGGCCAAGATCTTTGCCTCATGGCAGGGGCTTGCTGTGTGCCCTAAACTGTCTCCGGGCTTCCTTTGGCAGGAGCATGGAGCCACAGGGGGCTCTGGGGCACCAGAAAGGGGTGATGAGGTAGCTGGAGGTTGCCTGGACCAGACACACCTTACCTGCAGCAATGAAGAGCTGAACAGATGTGTTCACATAGCCTGGCAATCCACACCACAGTCTTCTCACGCACAGCTGCTTGCTTGGACTTGGTGAAGGCCAGGAAAAGATGGAAGAGAAAAGTCTGGTCTGCTCTGTGTCCTGACGGCTGCTCCAAGAGTGGCAGCTCTGCTAAATGCTTGGCCAGGTTTACACTTTGGGTGGCTGAAGCAGGAGGAAAAACCTGTAACTGGGTGGTTGCCGCCCAACTCCTTCACAGCTGTGGGGCAAGTCCTCCAGACTGACCTGCTGTGGCTATGCAGACAGCCAAATCTCATTCCCGCTATAGCCTCTGCTTCTTCCCAAAATGGCCCTCTGTCCCCTCCCCAGGGCCAGAAGGCTTTGAGGTAAGCAGTTCCCAGGTGAAGGGCACTGTGAGCCACTAGGAAGACAGAGGAAGAAAGCTTCAGGAAGGGCAGGTACCAGTGGGTCAGTGCTGTGCTTGGATCTGAGAAGGAAAGCACAAGGGGTTAGGGGAAGGAGACTGGCAGTGCCAGCTGCCAGCTCTGTGCAGCCTAATAAAGACGATCCGATGCCTCCCACTTCTTCGGTAAAGGGCAAGGTTTCGGGGGAGCGTTGGCTTGGAGGTGAATGTGGGCAAGGCTTTCCCCTTACGCTGCAGGAGTGGGATGCAGAGAAAGAAAGGACTCTAACTGCAGCTGGGAGAGACTGGGCTCACAAAACAGCCCTGAGGGAGACCATCTTTCCTGCAGTAGGAGCTCTGTGCCTGGTTCTGGGCAAGAGCATCTACTTGACAAGGTCCCTTCCCTTTGGGGTAAGGAAGTGACCCTGTGAATCACAATCTTAGCAAATGCCACACCTGCAAGATGTTTTGCAGCTCCAGGAGACCAGAGATGGGAGAGCTGAGCACGTGCAGCATGCTGTCCACAGCAGCCAAGATCTGCAAGAAAGACCTGGTGTCACTTCTTCCCTTTGCCCACAGGAGAGGGACATAAGTTCCTCTTGCCTAAGGGAGCAGGGTCCTGTGGCCCTGCAGTGTCCGGGGAGAGGGTCAGTAGGGGAAAGCTGCTGCAAAGAGACCAGCCTGTGAGCGCTGCATGCAATGCTGTCCAGGATAAGGGGCGGGGGTGGGGGGGGGGGAGGAATGATGGTGGGAAAGCAAAAATGGGATCATGCCCTGGCTTGGACGTTCCACTTGTGTATAAGCACAAGATAGCCCAGGACTGGCCCAGAGGAATAAGCAGGCTCCCCATAGCTCACCCAGCACACACGCTGGGGACAGACAGCAGCATCCAGGCTCTGTGTGCCTTGTCTTGGAAGACAGGAGAAGACACTGCAGAAGCTGGCTGTTGTTCAGGTGATCCTCCAGAGTTAGCTTTGCTTTGCTGCAAGGATGGAGTGGTGCATGTCAGACCCTGGGGCTGAAAATGATTCCTTCAGGAGACCCCATGGTATTACCCAGGCAAGGTGGGGGAGCCCTTCAGGGAGGCACCACCTAATCTTGGCATGCTGGCCCAAGACAGAGGACAAGCCTATCAGCATGTGCCCAATGCCCTCTCCATCTCCTGCCCCCACCCTTTTGAGGAAAAGTCCAGGCAGGGGAAGCCCCAGGGCCTTATCTGCCCTCCATCTCCCCCACTATCAGGCCCAGGGCAGGGGAGAGCAGAGGTCCAGCAGACAGCA
The DNA here is from genome assembly GCF_040807025.1 of Struthio camelus. NCBI lineage: Eukaryota > Metazoa > Chordata > Aves > Struthioniformes > Struthionidae > Struthio > Struthio camelus. Next base: position 3,340,312 of record NC_090947.1, on the reverse strand, counting down.
CCCGCAGACTCCCCCAGCATGGAGGATGCCTTCCAGCTGCCATTGTGGCTTCACGGGGGGGAGGTCTTAGCCAAGCCCAGGACTGGGGCGCATATGTCATTGCAGTGACGGCAAGCACAGCTTGCTGCTGCATGACACAGCTCAGGTGGTCAGCATGCTCTTCCTGCAATATCACCTGGAGAGCACAGCCAAGCATGGGGCGTGGGAGCTGCTAGCACCCAGTAAGCAGCTGACAGGGCTGGCAGAGCCCAGGTGCCCCCATCTCAGCACTGGCACTCAGGGCGACGCCATTGTTGGTCCCCTTTTCCCAGCTTGCAGGTCTTCTAAGTGGCTCTTGCAGCCCCACAGTGGGAATGGCTGTGCCCATGAACAAGTGCCCCACACTTCTCCTGTTCAGCCACCTCAGTCCTGTCCTCAGTGCCAGTGCCATGCTAGACGTCTCCCTTCCCTCAGGTGTGCTGGGTGTCCCCTCCACCTTAAGTGTCTCTGCCGTATCCAGTCTCCAGAGGAAAAGCTGCTCCCACGCCAAAGCATTAGTGCTGGTGACTCTGCAGAGGCTGCAGATGGAGGCCAGAACGGGACAAACAGAGAGCATAAGAAGGCAGAGGCATGGACAGCAGTACTAGGGCATTGCAGAGCATGCAGTGATGATTTAGATACCTAGAAGGAGCAGCTCTGCACAGCCAGCAGCCCTGCAGGGAATGCTGACCATGGCACACACAAACATAGAGGGACCCACCAGCAGATGCAAGTACAGCCCAGACAGAAATGGCTGCAGGTACTTATTCTTGGGTTCTGTAAAAGGCATACTTGTATTACAGGGCTTCCATCTCCTCTCTTGGCAGAACCAGGCTGGAGCTGATAAAAAAGAGAGTTGATAGAGCTATAGGGGCTGACAGGAGAGACTAGAGGAAAGACATAAGCCTTCTGCCCAAGAGCACCCCTGCTTGTGCAGACACAGTAACCCCTGCCTCAGGGAAGTGGCGTGGGGCAGACCCATCTCCCATGTGCTCATCAGGACTGAGAGGTGCCCAGCAGACAGGGTGCAATGCTGGAGCATAGCATGTGGGGAAAAGTTCCAAGCACATCCAGGTTAGGAGCTTGCTTGCAGGCAGGCAGGAAAGGTCTCTGCCCACATCATTGCTGCCTTGTACCACCTGAGATGCCCCTCCCTGCCCATCCCACAGAGCAGCAGCTGAGTCCCCTCTGCCCCAGACGAGGAATGATATGCAGGATGACTCTGAGACTTATCTACCTACAACAAGGGACCCGGAGTGGGATCCTAATGTAGGGAGAGAAAGAGCTCAGTTGAAGCAATTGGTACTGTGTGGGGTTCGATATGGACTGCCTCAACCAAAGACTGTGTCTAAACTGTGTGAAGTGAGGCAGGGCTCGAAGAAAAATCCATCAGCCTTTTACAGAAGGTTATGTGACGTAGATAGGAAATGGACTGATTTGAATTCAGAAGATGAGACAAACCAGAGAATGGAGGTCTGGAGATCTTGCTGTGAAACTGTGTTGGTGGGAGAGGCATTTTAGCAGGGTGGCGTTTGCTGGAGGAAGCAGTGAGTAGGTCTGGCGTATGGGACCCACTTTGTCAGGGGAGGCAGCTGAAGAGGGGGGGGGGCCAATACTGTGGGGCCCAAGCAGGCAGGCAAAGGCCAGCTCGTAATGGCTGGAGGTCTTTGATGGGAGGCCTGGTTTGTGGGAGGACGGTTTCACTGTGGTGAGCGTGCAGGGCGTATGTTGTGCATAGAGCTGTTGAAGGTATTGGGAGGGAAGGAAGGTGAGTGTGCCCTGAACTAGCGATGGCACAGGCAGATTAGCTTGCCGGGACGTCTTTGCTTTGAGGCCGGATTGGTGGGAGAGGCATTTTAGCAGGGTGGCCTTTGCTGCAGTGAGTAGGCCTGGAGTAATAGTCATTGGGGAGGAAGTGGAGAGAGACCAATGCTGTGGGTCCGACCAAGGCAGGCAAAGGCCAGCTCGAAATGGCAGGAAGTCTTTGGTGTGCTCGCTGTGCCTCAAAGCTCGCTGTGCCTCAGCTCCTGTTTTTGACAAGGACTCATTTAGCCGGCCCTGGAGTGGTGCAGATGTCACCCTGGATGGGGAAGTCTGGGGGGTGTCTGGCATTATGTACCGTGCAGTCTACCTTTTTTCCATGAACCAGCCCTTTCAGCCTGCCTGAGCTGTGCACTGGTCCTGCCGTGGCCCATAACCATGGTCCCACCCCTAATCCTGGTTTGCAACCAGATGAGCAAGGCAGAGATGGAGGAGGACAGTGAGCTGCCTGAATAAGTTGTGTGTTTGCATAGCAGATGCCTAGCAGGCCTGGTTCTTGGCACAGCCATGCCACCTGTGGCCTGGTGGCGCTATGTCTTTGTGGCCCAGGCGAGTTTATGCTTTGTTTGCAGATGAGGGAGTGCAGAGGAGGCCCTGCCTCTTGCTCAAGAAAGGCAGTCGCATCCCTGACCATGAGCAAGACCTCGGTCAGAAACTCACAGCTAAGGAAAAGATGTCTGTGTTTTCCTTTTGTCAGAGTTGGATGTCTTTACAGCAATCACTCTTCCAGCATGCCAAGCAACTCTCGCAGCACCGTCTCTGCATCCCTGGGCTTGGAGATCATCACTCTCCACATGCCTGCAGCAGCACTGCACGCCCAGAATGTTCTGTCAGCAAGGTTTTGGCCCTGGCATCATAGCTAGGGTGAGTCTGGAGGGCGTAGGTGACTGCCAGCCCTTCTTGCCCTACTGTCCCCTTGCTAGGAGCACCCAGTGGACCCTGCCCTAGCAGGTAGCATAAAGCCAAGCTGAAATCCCTTGTGGGAAGAGCGGGAGCAAGGCAGCCAGGCTCTGATGCTGAAGGTGGATATACTTGGAGCACTACGGTTCCTGCAGCCCTTGTTGCTGAACCAGGGCTGGGACAATGGGGGCAGTGGAGGTCCCAGCCGCTCGTGCAGGGTCCTGAAAATTGCCCTTTATCTAGCAGCCCACTTGGGATGAGCACTAAAGTCTGATGCGTCACAAGCACTAAAGGTAGGCAGGCCCGTCCTACCTGTTGTATGATTGGGAACAGCGTAACAGGCTCACAACCACCTCATCTGGGTACACACCAGTCACGTGAGAAGAGCCCTGCCCAAGCCGAGCTGGGCACAGGTCTCGCTGATCTATAGCAGGCTTCTGCAGATGCACCTTATGCTCTTCAGCACCTCCAGGTACATGACTGAGAATGGGCCTGCTGCCATTGTGCAGCCATTTCCCCAGCTCCTACCAAGAACTAATTCTGTTGCCTCAGCTCTATGCTGGCCTAAAGGTGTCAGGCGCCCTTGAGATATGGCTGCAGGAGGAAAGCAATTCTCTGGAAGAGGCAGGCATAGCCTGTTATAAGCTCATCCAATATGTGAGCAGCTACCTGCCTGGCATGGGTGCTGCAAGCTGTCATGGTCTTGATGGCTGTGAGGATGATGACTGTCCTCTTGGAGGGCAGCAGGTATTTGCAAAACACCTACTGGAGAAAGGAGGGTCAGGGCAGATAGATCTGTTACACTGAGTGCCCCAATGGTGGTGCATTGCTGAGCAGCAAGTGGCTCTGGAGAGAGATGTGGGGCTGTGCTGGCCAGCACAGGGAGCAGGGACTGTGCTGGGCTGGGTGATGGCACAGGAGAGAAAATGGATTGTTGCGGGTCGTATTTCCTATGCACTGCTCCTGTGGGAGACCAGAGCTTGCGGGAGACCAGGAGGGAAGCCTTTGTTTAGTTCCTGCTCAGGGACCATGGGAACATCCAGTGAACAAAGGGACCCATCAGCCCCACTGATTAGGGATCCCTCTTTTCATCCAATCAATTCCTCATGTCCAGCAGTCTTAATGAGGGAGGTGCTCCTTACTGTGATGATTTCACTGGCACTGTTGAACTCTGAAGACCAGAAGCTGTCAGCAGATTCCCAGGCCTTCTGGAGCTGTAGAGGCTATGAGCCATTGGGCAACAGCTCCCTGCCTGAACAGGAGGGGAAACACAGAGCAGTCGGCAGGAGGGCTGGACAAGTCGGAGATGGCCTACTGAGGGCTTCAGGGAGATATCTCACTGACAATGAAAGTGGACATGCCAGGAAAGCCTGGAGAGCAGGATTCCCAGGGAAAGCCTGGGCTTGCTACAAGGGCAGAAAGGGGAAGTTGCTTTTAAGGATACAGAAGGGCAGACAAATCTGAGCTTTCTTTTCATTCTGAAGCAAGAGAGAAGACCTAGGAGTAGGTGCTGCCGAAGATTTTTCAGTCTCTCCATACCCAGGGAGGGGATGACCCCCCCCCCCCCGGCATGCAATGTCCTTGCATAAAGTCTGAGATGCCTGCAGTTTCAGTACTGCATAAATGTCCCTTCCTCCCTCCCCAGTGTGTGTGTGGGGAGGAGGCAGATGTGCTGCCCCATACCTATGTTTGTGAGGTTTCTTGCTCTTTTCTCTCCTGCAAGAGAGTTGCCAAGGCAGTGTGGTGCCTTGCCTGGCTGTCTGTGTCTGGAATGACCCAGACAAATGCAGCCTCTCTTACTTCCTTGCTGCAGGATCAATCAGTGCAGGTGATGAAGAGCACCCACAGCTGGTCGTCTGATCACTGTAGGCGCAGCACAGGGTAAGGCACCCCACCAAGTTGGCCTAGAATTGGGAAAAGCTTCTTTCTGAGTTGGGCAGGGATGTCACTGATTCATTCCAAGTGGCAGCAGGTCTGGGGAGATGGGGGCAGCTCTAGCACCATGGCTGAGGGGTGTTGGTCGGAACCAGAGCCTGAAGCAATGGTTCATCCTGGGCTGGATGCTAGGTGAGCCAGAGCGTTGGAGGGTCCTGCCAGCCCTGGTTCCCAATGCAGCTGGGCAGCAGCCCAAGGCAGGGAGGGCTGCCAGACTTGTTGGGCCCACAGCATACACCCGAAGCGGTCCTACTCTGCATGGGGCTGGGAGCACTGCTGGCTCCTGAAAGTGCAGGACCTGGAAAGGGAAGCCCAAGAGGTAGGGCCAAGATCTTTGCCTCATGGCAGGGGCTTGCTGTGTGCCCTAAACTGTCTCCGGGCTTCCTTTGGCAGGAGCATGGAGCCACAGGGGGCTCTGGGGCACCAGAAAGGGGTGATGAGGTAGCTGGAGGTTGCCTGGACCAGACACACCTTACCTGCAGCAATGAAGAGCTGAACAGATGTGTTCACATAGCCTGGCAATCCACACCACAGTCTTCTCACGCACAGCTGCTTGCTTGGACTTGGTGAAGGCCAGGAAAAGATGGAAGAGAAAAGTCTGGTCTGCTCTGTGTCCTGACGGCTGCTCCAAGAGTGGCAGCTCTGCTAAATGCTTGGCCAGGTTTACACTTTGGGTGGCTGAAGCAGGAGGAAAAACCTGTAACTGGGTGGTTGCCGCCCAACTCCTTCACAGCTGTGGGGCAAGTCCTCCAGACTGACCTGCTGTGGCTATGCAGACAGCCAAATCTCATTCCCGCTATAGCCTCTGCTTCTTCCCAAAATGGCCCTCTGTCCCCTCCCCAGGGCCAGAAGGCTTTGAGGTAAGCAGTTCCCAGGTGAAGGGCACTGTGAGCCACTAGGAAGACAGAGGAAGAAAGCTTCAGGAAGGGCAGGTACCAGTGGGTCAGTGCTGTGCTTGGATCTGAGAAGGAAAGCACAAGGGGTTAGGGGAAGGAGACTGGCAGTGCCAGCTGCCAGCTCTGTGCAGCCTAATAAAGACGATCCGATGCCTCCCACTTCTTCGGTAAAGGGCAAGGTTTCGGGGGAGCGTTGGCTTGGAGGTGAATGTGGGCAAGGCTTTCCCCTTACGCTGCAGGAGTGGGATGCAGAGAAAGAAAGGACTCTAACTGCAGCTGGGAGAGACTGGGCTCACAAAACAGCCCTGAGGGAGACCATCTTTCCTGCAGTAGGAGCTCTGTGCCTGGTTCTGGGCAAGAGCATCTACTTGACAAGGTCCCTTCCCTTTGGGGTAAGGAAGTGACCCTGTGAATCACAATCTTAGCAAATGCCACACCTGCAAGATGTTTTGCAGCTCCAGGAGACCAGAGATGGGAGAGCTGAGCACGTGCAGCATGCTGTCCACAGCAGCCAAGATCTGCAAGAAAGACCTGGTGTCACTTCTTCCCTTTGCCCACAGGAGAGGGACATAAGTTCCTCTTGCCTAAGGGAGCAGGGTCCTGTGGCCCTGCAGTGTCCGGGGAGAGGGTCAGTAGGGGAAAGCTGCTGCAAAGAGACCAGCCTGTGAGCGCTGCATGCAATGCTGTCCAGGATAAGGGGCGGGGGCGGGGGGGGGGGAGGAATGATGGTGGGAAAGCAAAAATGGGATCATGCCCTGGCTTGGACGTTCCACTTGTGTATAAGCACAAGATAGCCCAGGACTGGCCCAGAGGAATAAGCAGGCTCCCCATAGCTCACCCAGCACACACGCTGGGGACAGACAGCAGCATCCAGGCTCTGTGTGCCTTGTCTTGGAAGACAGGAGAAGACACTGCAGAAGCTGGCTGTTGTTCAGGTGATCCTCCAGAGTTAGCTTTGCTTTGCTGCAAGGATGGAGTGGTGCATGTCAGACCCTGGGGCTGAAAATGATTCCTTCAGGAGACCCCATGGTATTACCCAGGCAAGGTGGGGGAGCCCTTCAGGGAGGCACCACCTAATCTTGGCATGCTGGCCCAAGACAGAGGACAAGCCTATCAGCATGTGCCCAATGCCCTCTCCATCTCCTGCCCCCACCCTTTTGAGGAAAAGTCCAGGCAGGGGAAGCCCCAGGGCCTTATCTGCCCTCCATCTCCCCCACTATCAGGCCCAGGGCAGGGGAGAGCAGAGGTCCAGCAGACAGCACCCGCAGACTCCCCCAGCATGGAGGATGCCTTCCAGCTGCCATTGTGGCTTCACGGGGGGGAGGTCTTAGCCAAGCCCAGGACTGGGGCGCATATGTCATTGCAGTGACGGCAAGCACAGCTTGCTGCTGCATGACACAGCTCAGGTGGTCAGCATGCTCTTCCTGCAATATCACCTGGAGAGCACAGCCAAGCATGGGGCGTGGGAGCTGCTAGCACCCAGTAAGCAGCTGACAGGGCTGGCAGAGCCCAGGTGCCCCCATCTCAGCACTGGCACTCAGGGCGACGCCATTGTTGGTCCCCTTTTCCCAGCTTGCAGGTCTTCTAAGTGGCTCTTGCAGCCCCACAGTGGGAATGGCTGTGCCCATGAACAAGTGCCCCACACTTCTCCTGTTCAGCCACCTCAGTCCTGTCCTCAGTGCCAGTGCCATGCTAGACGTCTCCCTTCCCTCAGGTGTGCTGGGTGTCCCCTCCACCTTAAGTGTCTCTGCCGTATCCAGTCTCCAGAGGAAAAGCTGCTCCCACGCCAAAGCATTAGTGCTGGTGACTCTGCAGAGGCTGCAGATGGAGGCCAGAACGGGACAAACAGAGAGCATAAGAAGGCAGAGGCATGGACAGCAGTACTAGGGCATTGCAGAGCATGCAGTGATGATTTAGATACCTAGAAGGAGCAGCTCTGCACAGCCAGCAGCCCTGCAGGGAATGCTGACCATGGCACACACAAACATAGAGGGACCCACCAGCAGATGCAAGTACAGCCCAGACAGAAATGGCTGCAGGTACTTATTCTTGGGTTCTGTAAAAGGCATACTTGTATTACAGGGCTTCCATCTCCTCTCTTGGCAGAACCAGGCTGGAGCTGATAAAAAAGAGAGTTGATAGAGCTATAGGGGCTGACAGGAGAGACTAGAGGAAAGACATAAGCCTTCTGCCCAAGAGCACCCCTGCTTGTGCAGACACAGTAACCCCTGCCTCAGGGAAGTGGCGTGGGGCAGACCCATCTCCCATGTGCTCATCAGGACTGAGAGGTGCCCAGCAGACAGGGTGCAATGCTGGAGCATAGCATGTGGGGAAAAGTTCCAAGCACATCCAGGTTAGGAGCTTGCTTGCAGGCAGGCAGGAAAGGTCTCTGCCCACATCATTGCTGCCTTGTACCACCTGAGATGCCCCTCCCTGCCCATCCCACAGAGCAGCAGCTGAGTCCCCTCTGCCCCAGACGAGGAATGATATGCAGGATGACTCTGAGACTTATCTACCTACAACAAGGGACCCGGAGTGGGATCCTAATGTAGGGAGAGAAAGAGCTCAGTTGAAGCAATTGGTACTGTGTGGGGTTCGATATGGACTGCCTCAACCAAAGACTGTGTCTAAACTGTGTGAAGTGAGGCAGGGCTCGAAGAAAAATCCATCAGCCTTTTACAGAAGGTTATGTGACGTAGATAGGAAATGGACTGATTTGAATTCAGAAGATGAGACAAACCAGAGAATGGAGGTCTGGAGATCTTGCTGTGAAACTGTGTTGGTGGGAGAGGCATTTTAGCAGGGTGGCGTTTGCTGGAGGAAGCAGTGAGTAGGTCTGGCGTATGGGACCCACTTTGTCAGGGGAGGCAGCTGAAGAGGGGGGGGGCCAATACTGTGGGGCCCAAGCAGGCAGGCAAAGGCCAGCTCGTAATGGCTGGAGGTCTTTGATGGGAGGCCTGGTTTGTGGGAGGACGGTTTCACTGTGGTGAGCGTGCAGGGCGTATGTTGTGCATAGAGCTGTTGAAGGTATTGGGAGGGAAGGAAGGTGAGTGTGCCCTGAACTAGCGATGGCACAGGCAGATTAGCTTGCCGGGACGTCTTTGCTTTGAGGCCGGATTGGTGGGAGAGGCATTTTAGCAGGGTGGCCTTTGCTGCAGTGAGTAGGCCTGGAGTAATAGTCATTGGGGAGGAAGTGGAGAGAGACCAATGCTGTGGGTCCGACCAAGGCAGGCAAAGGCCAGCTCGAAATGGCAGGAAGTCTTTGGTGTGCTCGCTGTGCCTCAAAGCTCGCTGTGCCTCAGCTCCTGTTTTTGACAAGGACTCATTTAGCCGGCCCTGGAGTGGTGCAGATGTCACCCTGGATGGGGAAGTCTGGGGGGTGTCTGGCATTATGTACCGTGCAGTCTACCTTTTTTCCATGAACCAGCCCTTTCAGCCTGCCTGAGCTGTGCACTGGTCCTGCCGTGGCCCATAACCATGGTCCCACCCCTAATCCTGGTTTGCAACCAGATGAGCAAGGCAGAGATGGAGGAGGACAGTGAGCTGCCTGAATAAGTTGTGTGTTTGCATAGCAGATGCCTAGCAGGCCTGGTTCTTGGCACAGCCATGCCACCTGTGGCCTGGTGGCGCTATGTCTTTGTGGCCCAGGCGAGTTTATGCTTTGTTTGCAGATGAGGGAGTGCAGAGGAGGCCCTGCCTCTTGCTCAAGAAAGGCAGTCGCATCCCTGACCATGAGCAAGACCTCGGTCAGAAACTCACAGCTAAGGAAAAGATGTCTGTGTTTTCCTTTTGTCAGAGTTGGATGTCTTTACAGCAATCACTCTTCCAGCATGCCAAGCAACTCTCGCAGCACCGTCTCTGCATCCCTGGGCTTGGAGATCATCACTCTCCACATGCCTGCAGCAGCACTGCACGCCCAGAATGTTCTGTCAGCAAGGTTTTGGCCCTGGCATCATAGCTAGGGTGAGTCTGGAGGGCGTAGGTGACTGCCAGCCCTTCTTGCCCTACTGTCCCCTTGCTAGGAGCACCCAGTGGACCCTGCCCTAGCAGGTAGCATAAAGCCAAGCTGAAATCCCTTGTGGGAAGAGCGGGAGCAAGGCAGCCAGGCTCTGATGCTGAAGGTGGATATACTTGGAGCACTACGGTTCCTGCAGCCCTTGTTGCTGAACCAGGGCTGGGACAATGGGGGCAGTGGAGGTCCCAGCCGCTCGTGCAGGGTCCTGAAAATTGCCCTTTATCTAGCAGCCCACTTGGGATGAGCACTAAAGTCTGATGCGTCACAAGCACTAAAGGTAGGCAGGCCCGTCCTACCTGTTGTATGATTGGGAACAGCGTAACAGGCTCACAACCACCTCATCTGGGTACACACCAGTCACGTGAGAAGAGCCCTGCCCAAGCCGAGCTGGGCACAGGTCTCGCTGATCTATAGCAGGCTTCTGCAGATGCACCTTATGCTCTTCAGCACCTCCAGGTACATGACTGAGAATGGGCCTGCTGCCATTGTGCAGCCATTTCCCCAGCTCCTACCAAGAACTAATTCTGTTGCCTCAGCTCTATGCTGGCCTAAAGGTGTCAGGCGCCCTTGAGATATGGCTGCAGGAGGAAAGCAATTCTCTGGAAGAGGCAGGCATAGCCTGTTATAAGCTCATCCAATATGTGAGCAGCTACCTGCCTGGCATGGGTGCTGCAAGCTGTCATGGTCTTGATGGCTGTGAGGATGATGACTGTCCTCTTGGAGGGCAGCAGGTATTTGCAAAACACCTACTGGAGAAAGGAGGGTCAGGGCAGATAGATCTGTTACACTGAGTGCCCCAATGGTGGTGCATTGCTGAGCAGCAAGTGGCTCTGGAGAGAGATGTGGGGCTGTGCTGGCCAGCACAGGGAGCAGGGACTGTGCTGGGCTGGGTGATGGCACAGGAGAGAAAATGGATTGTTGCGGGTCGTATTTCCTATGCACTGCTCCTGTGGGAGACCAGAGCTTGCGGGAGACCAGGAGGGAAGCCTTTGTTTAGTTCCTGCTCAGGGACCATGGGAACATCCAGTGAACAAAGGGACCCATCAGCCCCACTGATTAGGGATCCCTCTTTTCATCCAATCAATTCCTCATGTCCAGCAGTCTTAATGAGGGAGGTGCTCCTCACTGTGATGATTTCACTGGCACTGTTGAACTCTGAAGACCAGAAGCTGTCAGCAGATTCCCAGGCCTTCTGGAGCTGTAGAGGCTATGAGCCATTGGGCAACAGCTCCCTGCCTGAACAGGAGGGGAAACACAGAGCAGTCGGCAGGAGGGCTGGACAAGTCGGAGATGGCCTACTGAGGGCTTCAGGGAGATATCTCACTGACAATGAAAGTGGACATGCCAGGAAAGCCTGGAGAGCAGGATTCCCAGGGAAAGCCTGGGCTTGCTACAAGGGCAGAAAGGGGAAGTTGCTTTTAAGGATACAGAAGGGCAGACAAATCTGAGCTTTCTTTTCATTCTGAAGCAAGAGAGAAGACCTAGGAGTAGGTGCTGCCGAAGATTTTTCAGTCCCTCCATACCCAGGGAGGGGATGACCCCCCCCCCCCCGGCATGCAATGTCCTTGCATAAAGTCTGAGATGCCTGCAGTTTCAGTACTGCATAAATGTCCCTTCCTCCCTCCCCAGTGTGTGTGTGGGGAGGAGGCAGATGTGCTGCCCCATACCTATGTTTGTGAGGTTTCTTGCTCTTTTCTCTCCTGCAAGAGAGTTGCCAAGGCAGTGTGGTGCCTTGCCTGGCTGTCTGTGTCTGGAATGACCCAGACAAATGCAGCCTCTCTTACTTCCTTGCTGCAGGATCAATCAGTGCAGGTGATGAAGAGCACCCACAGCTGGTCGTCTGATCACTGTAGGCGCAGCACAGGGTAAGGCACCCCACCAAGTTGGCCTAGAATTGGGAAAAGCTTCTTTCTGAGTTGGGCAGGGATGTCACTGATTCATTCCAAGTGGCAGCAGGTCTGGGGAGATGGGGGCAGCTCTAGCACCATGGCTGAGGGGTGTTGGTCGGAACCAGAGCCTGAAGCAATGGTTCATCCTGGGCTGGATGCTAGGTGAGCCAGAGCGTTGGAGGGTCCTGCCAGCCCTGGTTCCCAATGCAGCTGGGCAGCAGCCCAAGGCAGGGAGGGCTGCCAGACTTGTTGGGCCCACAGCATACACCCGAAGCGGTCCTACTCTGCATGGGGCTGGGAGCACTGCTGGCTCCTGAAAGTGCAGGACCTGGAAAGGGAAGCCCAAGAGGTAGGGCCAAGATCTTTGCCTCATGGCAGGGGCTTGCTGTGTGCCCTAAACTGTCTCCGGGCTTCCTTTGGCAGGAGCATGGAGCCACAGGGGGCTCTGGGGCACCAGAAAGGGGTGATGAGGTAGCTGGAGGTTGCCTGGACCAGACACACCTTACCTGCAGCAATGAAGAGCTGAACAGATGTGTTCACATAGCCTGGCAATCCACACCACAGTCTTCTCACGCACAGCTGCTTGCTTGGACTTGGTGAAGGCCAGGAAAAGATGGAAGAGAAAAGTCTGGTCTGCTCTGTGTCCTGACGGCTGCTCCAAGAGTGGCAGCTCTGCTAAATGCTTGGCCAGGTTTACACTTTGGGTGGCTGAAGCAGGAGGAAAAACCTGTAACTGGGTGGTTGCCGCCCAACTCCTTCACAGCTGTGGGGCAAGTCCTCCAGACTGACCTGCTGTGGCTATGCAGACAGCCAAATCTCATTCCCGCTATAGCCTCTGCTTCTTCCCAAAATGGCCCTCTGTCCCCTCCCCAGGGCCAGAAGGCTTTGAGGTAAGCAGTTCCCAGGTGAAGGGCACTGTGAGCCACTAGGAAGACAGAGGAAGAAAGCTTCAGGAAGGGCAGGTACCAGTGGGTCAGTGCTGTGCTTGGATCTGAGAAGGAAAGCACAAGGGGTTAGGGGAAGGAGACTGGCAGTGCCAGCTGCCAGCTCTGTGCAGCCTAATAAAGACGATCCGATGCCTCCCACTTCTTCGGTAAAGGGCAAGGTTTCGGGGGAGCGTTGGCTTGGAGGTGAATGTGGGCAAGGCTTTCCCCTTACGCTGCAGGAGTGGGATGCAGAGAAAGAAAGGACTCTAACTGCAGCTGGGAGAGACTGGGCTCACAAAACAGCCCTGAGGGAGACCATCTTTCCTGCAGTAGGAGCTCTGTGCCTGGTTCTGGGCAAGAGCATCTACTTGACAAGGTCCCTTCCCTTTGGGGTAAGGAAGTGACCCTGTGAATCACAATCTTAGCAAATGCCACACCTGCAAGATGTTTTGCAGCTCCAGGAGACCAGAGATGGGAGAGCTGAGCACGTGCAGCATGCTGTCCACAGCAGCCAAGATCTGCAAGAAAGACCTGGTGTCACTTCTTCCCTTTGCCCACAGGAGAGGGACATAAGTTCCTCTTGCCTAAGGGAGCAGGGTCCTGTGGCCCTGCAGTGTCCGGGGAGAGGGTCAGTAGGGGAAAGCTGCTGCAAAGAGACCAGCCTGTGAGCGCTGCATGCAATGCTGTCCAGGATAAGGGGCGGGGGCGGGGGGGGGGGGAGGAATGATGGTGGGAAAGCAAAAATGGGATCATGCCCTGGCTTGGACGTTCCACTTGTGTATAAGCACAAGATAGCCCAGGACTGGCCCAGAGGAATAAGCAGGCTCCCCATAGCTCACCCAGCACACACGCTGGGGACAGACAGCAGCATCCAGGCTCTGTGTGCCTTGTCTTGGAAGACAGGAGAAGACACTGCAGAAGCTGGCTGTTGTTCAGGTGATCCTCCAGAGTTAGCTTTGCTTTGCTGCAAGGATGGAGTGGTGCATGTCAGACCCTGGGGCTGAAAATGATTCCTTCAGGAGACCCCATGGTATTACCCAGGCAAGGTGGGGGAGCCCTTCAGGGAGGCACCACCTAATCTTGGCATGCTGGCCCAAGACAGAGGACAAGCCTATCAGCATGTGCCCAATGCCCTCTCCATCTCCTGCCCCCACCCTTTTGAGGAAAAGTCCAGGCAGGGGAAGCCCCAGGGCCTTATCTGCCCTCCATCTCCCCCACTATCAGGCCCAGGGCAGGGGAGAGCAGAGGTCCAGCAGACAGCACCCGCAGACTCCCCCAGCATGGAGGATGCCTTCCAGCTGCCATTGTGGCTTCACGGGGGGGAGGTCTTAGCCAAGCCCAGGACTGGGGCGCATATGTCATTGCAGTGACGGCAAGCACAGCTTGCTGCTGCATGACACAGCTCAGGTGGTCAGCATGCTCTTCCTGCAATATCACCTGGAGAGCACAGCCAAGCATGGGGCGTGGGAGCTGCTAGCACCCAGTAAGCAGCTGACAGGGCTGGCAGAGCCCAGGTGCCCCCATCTCAGCACTGGCACTCAGGGCGACGCCATTGTTGGTCCCCTTTTCCCAGCTTGCAGGTCTTCTAAGTGGCTCTTGCAGCCCCACAGTGGGAATGGCTGTGCCCATGAACAAGTGCCCCACACTTCTCCTGTTCAGCCACCTCAGTCCTGTCCTCAGTGCCAGTGCCATGCTAGACGTCTCCCTTCCCTCAGGTGTGCTGGGTGTCCCCTCCACCTTAAGTGTCTCTGCCGTATCCAGTCTCCAGAGGAAAAGCTGCTCCCACGCCAAAGCATTAGTGCTGGTGACTCTGCAGAGGCTGCAGATGGAGGCCAGAACGGGACAAACAGAGAGCATAAGAAGGCAGAGGCATGGACAGCAGTACTAGGGCATTGCAGAGCATGCAGTGATGATTTAGATACCTAGAAGGAGCAGCTCTGCACAGCCAGCAGCCCTGCAGGGAATGCTGACCATGGCACACACAAACATAGAGGGACCCACCAGCAGATGCAAGTACAGCCCAGACAGAAATGGCTGCAGGTACTTATTCTTGGGTTCTGTAAAAGGCATACTTGTATTACAGGGCTTCCATCTCCTCTCTTGGCAGAACCAGGCTGGAGCTGATAAAAAAGAGAGTTGATAGAGCTATAGGGGCTGACAGGAGAGACTAGAGGAAAGACATAAGCCTTCTGCCCAAGAGCACCCCTGCTTGTGCAGACACAGTAACCCCTGCCTCAGGGAAGTGGCGTGGGGCAGACCCATCTCCCATGTGCTCATCAGGACTGAGAGGTGCCCAGCAGACAGGGTGCAATGCTGGAGCATAGCATGTGGGGAAAAGTTCCAAGCACATCCAGGTTAGGAGCTTGCTTGCAGGCAGGCAGGAAAGGTCTCTGCCCACATCATTGCTGCCTTGTACCACCTGAGATGCCCCTCCCTGCCCATCCCACAGAGCAGCAGCTGAGTCCCCTCTGCCCCAGACGAGGAATGATATGCAGGATGACTCTGAGACTTATCTACCTACAACAAGGGACCCGGAGTGGGATCCTAATGTAGGGAGAGAAAGAGCTCAGTTGAAGCAATTGGTACTGTGTGGGGTTCGATATGGACTGCCTCAACCAAAGACTGTGTCTAAACTGTGTGAAGTGAGGCAGGGCTCGAAGAAAAATCCATCAGCCTTTTACAGAAGGTTATGTGACGTAGATAGGAAATGGACTGATTTGAATTCAGAAGATGAGACAAACCAGAGAATGGAGGTCTGGAGATCTTGCTGTGAAACTGTGTTGGTGGGAGAGGCATTTTAGCAGGGTGGCGTTTGCTGGAGGAAGCAGTGAGTAGGTCTGGCGTATGGGACCCACTTTGTCAGGGGAGGCAGCTGAAGAGGGGGGGGGGCCAATACTGTGGGGCCCAAGCAGGCAGGCAAAGGCCAGCTCGTAATGGCTGGAGGTCTTTGATGGGAGGCCTGGTTTGTGGGAGGACGGTTTCACTGTGGTGAGCGTGCAGGGCGTATGTTGTGCATAGAGCTGTTGAAGGTATTGGGAGGGAAGGAAGGTGAGTGTGCCCTGAACTAGCGATGGCACAGGCAGATTAGCTTGCCGGGACGTCTTTGCTTTGAGGCCGGATTGGTGGGAGAGGCATTTTAGCAGGGTGGCCTTTGCTGCAGTGAGTAGGCCTGGAGTAATAGTCATTGGGGAGGAAGTGGAGAGAGACCAATGCTGTGGGTCCGACCAAGGCAGGCAAAGGCCAGCTCGAAATGGCAGGAAGTCTTTGGTGTGCTCGCTGTGCCTCAAAGCTCGCTGTGCCTCAGCTCCTGTTTTTGACAAGGACTCATTTAGCCGGCCCTGGAGTGGTGCAGATGTCACCCTGGATGGGGAAGTCTGGGGGGTGTCTGGCATTATGTACCGTGCAGTCTACCTTTTTTCCATGAACCAGCCCTTTCAGCCTGCCTGAGCTGTGCACTGGTCCTGCCGTGGCCCATAACCATGGTCCCACCCCTAATCCTGGTTTGCAACCAGATGAGCAAGGCAGAGATGGAGGAGGACAGTGAGCTGCCTGAATAAGTTGTGTGTTTGCATAGCAGATGCCTAGCAGGCCTGGTTCTTGGCACAGCCATGCCACCTGTGGCCTGGTGGCGCTATGTCTTTGTGGCCCAGGCGAGTTTATGCTTTGTTTGCAGATGAGGGAGTGCAGAGGAGGCCCTGCCTCTTGCTCAAGAAAGGCAGTCGCATCCCTGACCATGAGCAAGACCTCGGTCAGAAACTCACAGCTAAGGAAAAGATGTCTGTGTTTTCCTTTTGTCAGAGTTGGATGTCTTTACAGCAATCACTCTTCCAGCATGCCAAGCAACTCTCGCAGCACCGTCTCTGCATCCCTGGGCTTGGAGATCATCACTCTCCACATGCCTGCAGCAGCACTGCACGCCCAGAATGTTCTGTCAGCAAGGTTTTGGCCCTGGCATCATAGCTAGGGTGAGTCTGGAGGGCGTAGGTGACTGCCAGCCCTTCTTGCCCTACTGTCCCCTTGCTAGGAGCACCCAGTGGACCCTGCCCTAGCAGGTAGCATAAAGCCAAGCTGAAATCCCTTGTGGGAAGAGCGGGAGCAAGGCAGCCAGGCTCTGATGCTGAAGGTGGATATACTTGGAGCACTACGGTTCCTGCAGCCCTTGTTGCTGAACCAGGGCTGGGACAATGGGGGCAGTGGAGGTCCCAGCCGCTCGTGCAGGGTCCTGAAAATTGCCCTTTATCTAGCAGCCCACTTGGGATGAGCACTAAAGTCTGATGCGTCACAAGCACTAAAGGTAGGCAGGCCCGTCCTACCTGTTGTATGATTGGGAACAGCGTAACAGGCTCACAACCACCTCATCTGGGTACACACCAGTCACGTGAGAAGAGCCCTGCCCAAGCCGAGCTGGGCACAGGTCTCGCTGATCTATAGCAGGCTTCTGCAGATGCACCTTATGCTCTTCAGCACCTCCAGGTACATGACTGAGAATGGGCCTGCTGCCATTGTGCAGCCATTTCCCCAGCTCCTACCAAGAACTAATTCTGTTGCCTCAGCTCTATGCTGGCCTAAAGGTGTCAGGCGCCCTTGAGATATGGCTGCAGGAGGAAAGCAATTCTCTGGAAGAGGCAGGCATAGCCTGTTATAAGCTCATCCAATATGTGAGCAGCTACCTGCCTGGCATGGGTGCTGCAAGCTGTCATGGTCTTGATGGCTGTGAGGATGATGACTGTCCTCTTGGAGGGCAGCAGGTATTTGCAAAACACCTACTGGAGAAAGGAGGGTCAGGGCAGATAGATCTGTTACACTGAGTGCCCCAATGGTGGTGCATTGCTGAGCAGCAAGTGGCTCTGGAGAGAGATGTGGGGCTGTGCTGGCCAGCACAGGGAGCAGGGACTGTGCTGGGCTGGGTGATGGCACAGGAGAGAAAATGGATTGTTGCGGGTCGTATTTCCTATGCACTGCTCCTGTGGGAGACCAGAGCTTGCGGGAGACCAGGAGGGAAGCCTTTGTTTAGTTCCTGCTCAGGGACCATGGGAACATCCAGTGAACAAAGGGACCCATCAGCCCCACTGATTAGGGATCCCTCTTTTCATCCAATCAATTCCTCATGTCCAGCAGTCTTAATGAGGGAGGTGCTCCTTACTGTGATGATTTCACTGGCACTGTTGAACTCTGAAGACCAGAAGCTGTCAGCAGATTCCCAGGCCTTCTGGAGCTGTAG
The DNA here is from genome assembly GCF_040807025.1 of Struthio camelus. Classification (NCBI taxonomy): domain Eukaryota; kingdom Metazoa; phylum Chordata; class Aves; order Struthioniformes; family Struthionidae; genus Struthio; species Struthio camelus. The sequence continues at coordinate 3,322,691 of NC_090947.1, read as the reverse complement.
AGGCTATGAGCCATTGGGCAACAGCTCCCTGCCTGAACAGGAGGGGAAACACAGAGCAGTCGGCAGGAGGGCTGGACAAGTCGGAGATGGCCTACTGAGGGCTTCAGGGAGATATCTCACTGACAATGAAAGTGGACATGCCAGGAAAGCCTGGAGAGCAGGATTCCCAGGGAAAGCCTGGGCTTGCTACAAGGGCAGAAAGGGGAAGTTGCTTTTAAGGATACAGAAGGGCAGACAAATCTGAGCTTTCTTTTCATTCTGAAGCAAGAGAGAAGACCTAGGAGTAGGTGCTGCCGAAGATTTTTCAGTCTCTCCATACCCAGGGAGGGGATGACCCCCCCCCCCCCGGCATGCAATGTCCTTGCATAAAGTCTGAGATGCCTGCAGTTTCAGTACTGCATAAATGTCCCTTCCTCCCTCCCCAGTGTGTGTGTGGGGAGGAGGCAGATGTGCTGCCCCATACCTATGTTTGTGAGGTTTCTTGCTCTTTTCTCTCCTGCAAGAGAGTTGCCAAGGCAGTGTGGTGCCTTGCCTGGCTGTCTGTGTCTGGAATGACCCAGACAAATGCAGCCTCTCTTACTTCCTTGCTGCAGGATCAATCAGTGCAGGTGATGAAGAGCACCCACAGCTGGTCGTCTGATCACTGTAGGCGCAGCACAGGGTAAGGCACCCCACCAAGTTGGCCTAGAATTGGGAAAAGCTTCTTTCTGAGTTGGGCAGGGATGTCACTGATTCATTCCAAGTGGCAGCAGGTCTGGGGAGATGGGGGCAGCTCTAGCACCATGGCTGAGGGGTGTTGGTCGGAACCAGAGCCTGAAGCAATGGTTCATCCTGGGCTGGATGCTAGGTGAGCCAGAGCGTTGGAGGGTCCTGCCAGCCCTGGTTCCCAATGCAGCTGGGCAGCAGCCCAAGGCAGGGAGGGCTGCCAGACTTGTTGGGCCCACAGCATACACCCGAAGCGGTCCTACTCTGCATGGGGCTGGGAGCACTGCTGGCTCCTGAAAGTGCAGGACCTGGAAAGGGAAGCCCAAGAGGTAGGGCCAAGATCTTTGCCTCATGGCAGGGGCTTGCTGTGTGCCCTAAACTGTCTCCGGGCTTCCTTTGGCAGGAGCATGGAGCCACAGGGGGCTCTGGGGCACCAGAAAGGGGTGATGAGGTAGCTGGAGGTTGCCTGGACCAGACACACCTTACCTGCAGCAATGAAGAGCTGAACAGATGTGTTCACATAGCCTGGCAATCCACACCACAGTCTTCTCACGCACAGCTGCTTGCTTGGACTTGGTGAAGGCCAGGAAAAGATGGAAGAGAAAAGTCTGGTCTGCTCTGTGTCCTGACGGCTGCTCCAAGAGTGGCAGCTCTGCTAAATGCTTGGCCAGGTTTACACTTTGGGTGGCTGAAGCAGGAGGAAAAACCTGTAACTGGGTGGTTGCCGCCCAACTCCTTCACAGCTGTGGGGCAAGTCCTCCAGACTGACCTGCTGTGGCTATGCAGACAGCCAAATCTCATTCCCGCTATAGCCTCTGCTTCTTCCCAAAATGGCCCTCTGTCCCCTCCCCAGGGCCAGAAGGCTTTGAGGTAAGCAGTTCCCAGGTGAAGGGCACTGTGAGCCACTAGGAAGACAGAGGAAGAAAGCTTCAGGAAGGGCAGGTACCAGTGGGTCAGTGCTGTGCTTGGATCTGAGAAGGAAAGCACAAGGGGTTAGGGGAAGGAGACTGGCAGTGCCAGCTGCCAGCTCTGTGCAGCCTAATAAAGACGATCCGATGCCTCCCACTTCTTCGGTAAAGGGCAAGGTTTCGGGGGAGCGTTGGCTTGGAGGTGAATGTGGGCAAGGCTTTCCCCTTACGCTGCAGGAGTGGGATGCAGAGAAAGAAAGGACTCTAACTGCAGCTGGGAGAGACTGGGCTCACAAAACAGCCCTGAGGGAGACCATCTTTCCTGCAGTAGGAGCTCTGTGCCTGGTTCTGGGCAAGAGCATCTACTTGACAAGGTCCCTTCCCTTTGGGGTAAGGAAGTGACCCTGTGAATCACAATCTTAGCAAATGCCACACCTGCAAGATGTTTTGCAGCTCCAGGAGACCAGAGATGGGAGAGCTGAGCACGTGCAGCATGCTGTCCACAGCAGCCAAGATCTGCAAGAAAGACCTGGTGTCACTTCTTCCCTTTGCCCACAGGAGAGGGACATAAGTTCCTCTTGCCTAAGGGAGCAGGGTCCTGTGGCCCTGCAGTGTCCGGGGAGAGGGTCAGTAGGGGAAAGCTGCTGCAAAGAGACCAGCCTGTGAGCGCTGCATGCAATGCTGTCCAGGATAAGGGGCGGGGGCGGGGGGGGGGGAGGAATGATGGTGGGAAAGCAAAAATGGGATCATGCCCTGGCTTGGACGTTCCACTTGTGTATAAGCACAAGATAGCCCAGGACTGGCCCAGAGGAATAAGCAGGCTCCCCATAGCTCACCCAGCACACACGCTGGGGACAGACAGCAGCATCCAGGCTCTGTGTGCCTTGTCTTGGAAGACAGGAGAAGACACTGCAGAAGCTGGCTGTTGTTCAGGTGATCCTCCAGAGTTAGCTTTGCTTTGCTGCAAGGATGGAGTGGTGCATGTCAGACCCTGGGGCTGAAAATGATTCCTTCAGGAGACCCCATGGTATTACCCAGGCAAGGTGGGGGAGCCCTTCAGGGAGGCACCACCTAATCTTGGCATGCTGGCCCAAGACAGAGGACAAGCCTATCAGCATGTGCCCAATGCCCTCTCCATCTCCTGCCCCCACCCTTTTGAGGAAAAGTCCAGGCAGGGGAAGCCCCAGGGCCTTATCTGCCCTCCATCTCCCCCACTATCAGGCCCAGGGCAGGGGAGAGCAGAGGTCCAGCAGACAGCACCCGCAGACTCCCCCAGCATGGAGGATGCCTTCCAGCTGCCATTGTGGCTTCACGGGGGGGAGGTCTTAGCCAAGCCCAGGACTGGGGCGCATATGTCATTGCAGTGACGGCAAGCACAGCTTGCTGCTGCATGACACAGCTCAGGTGGTCAGCATGCTCTTCCTGCAATATCACCTGGAGAGCACAGCCAAGCATGGGGCGTGGGAGCTGCTAGCACCCAGTAAGCAGCTGACAGGGCTGGCAGAGCCCAGGTGCCCCCATCTCAGCACTGGCACTCAGGGCGACGCCATTGTTGGTCCCCTTTTCCCAGCTTGCAGGTCTTCTAAGTGGCTCTTGCAGCCCCACAGTGGGAATGGCTGTGCCCATGAACAAGTGCCCCACACTTCTCCTGTTCAGCCACCTCAGTCCTGTCCTCAGTGCCAGTGCCATGCTAGACGTCTCCCTTCCCTCAGGTGTGCTGGGTGTCCCCTCCACCTTAAGTGTCTCTGCCGTATCCAGTCTCCAGAGGAAAAGCTGCTCCCACGCCAAAGCATTAGTGCTGGTGACTCTGCAGAGGCTGCAGATGGAGGCCAGAACGGGACAAACAGAGAGCATAAGAAGGCAGAGGCATGGACAGCAGTACTAGGGCATTGCAGAGCATGCAGTGATGATTTAGATACCTAGAAGGAGCAGCTCTGCACAGCCAGCAGCCCTGCAGGGAATGCTGACCATGGCACACACAAACATAGAGGGACCCACCAGCAGATGCAAGTACAGCCCAGACAGAAATGGCTGCAGGTACTTATTCTTGGGTTCTGTAAAAGGCATACTTGTATTACAGGGCTTCCATCTCCTCTCTTGGCAGAACCAGGCTGGAGCTGATAAAAAAGAGAGTTGATAGAGCTATAGGGGCTGACAGGAGAGACTAGAGGAAAGACATAAGCCTTCTGCCCAAGAGCACCCCTGCTTGTGCAGACACAGTAACCCCTGCCTCAGGGAAGTGGCGTGGGGCAGACCCATCTCCCATGTGCTCATCAGGACTGAGAGGTGCCCAGCAGACAGGGTGCAATGCTGGAGCATAGCATGTGGGGAAAAGTTCCAAGCACATCCAGGTTAGGAGCTTGCTTGCAGGCAGGCAGGAAAGGTCTCTGCCCACATCATTGCTGCCTTGTACCACCTGAGATGCCCCTCCCTGCCCATCCCACAGAGCAGCAGCTGAGTCCCCTCTGCCCCAGACGAGGAATGATATGCAGGATGACTCTGAGACTTATCTACCTACAACAAGGGACCCGGAGTGGGATCCTAATGTAGGGAGAGAAAGAGCTCAGTTGAAGCAATTGGTACTGTGTGGGGTTCGATATGGACTGCCTCAACCAAAGACTGTGTCTAAACTGTGTGAAGTGAGGCAGGGCTCGAAGAAAAATCCATCAGCCTTTTACAGAAGGTTATGTGACGTAGATAGGAAATGGACTGATTTGAATTCAGAAGATGAGACAAACCAGAGAATGGAGGTCTGGAGATCTTGCTGTGAAACTGTGTTGGTGGGAGAGGCATTTTAGCAGGGTGGCGTTTGCTGGAGGAAGCAGTGAGTAGGTCTGGCGTATGGGACCCACTTTGTCAGGGGAGGCAGCTGAAGAGGGGGGGGGGCCAATACTGTGGGGCCCAAGCAGGCAGGCAAAGGCCAGCTCGTAATGGCTGGAGGTCTTTGATGGGAGGCCTGGTTTGTGGGAGGACGGTTTCACTGTGGTGAGCGTGCAGGGCGTATGTTGTGCATAGAGCTGTTGAAGGTATTGGGAGGGAAGGAAGGTGAGTGTGCCCTGAACTAGCGATGGCACAGGCAGATTAGCTTGCCGGGACGTCTTTGCTTTGAGGCCGGATTGGTGGGAGAGGCATTTTAGCAGGGTGGCCTTTGCTGCAGTGAGTAGGCCTGGAGTAATAGTCATTGGGGAGGAAGTGGAGAGAGACCAATGCTGTGGGTCCGACCAAGGCAGGCAAAGGCCAGCTCGAAATGGCAGGAAGTCTTTGGTGTGCTCGCTGTGCCTCAAAGCTCGCTGTGCCTCAGCTCCTGTTTTTGACAAGGACTCATTTAGCCGGCCCTGGAGTGGTGCAGATGTCACCCTGGATGGGGAAGTCTGGGGGGTGTCTGGCATTATGTACCGTGCAGTCTACCTTTTTTCCATGAACCAGCCCTTTCAGCCTGCCTGAGCTGTGCACTGGTCCTGCCGTGGCCCATAACCATGGTCCCACCCCTAATCCTGGTTTGCAACCAGATGAGCAAGGCAGAGATGGAGGAGGACAGTGAGCTGCCTGAATAAGTTGTGTGTTTGCATAGCAGATGCCTAGCAGGCCTGGTTCTTGGCACAGCCATGCCACCTGTGGCCTGGTGGCGCTATGTCTTTGTGGCCCAGGCGAGTTTATGCTTTGTTTGCAGATGAGGGAGTGCAGAGGAGGCCCTGCCTCTTGCTCAAGAAAGGCAGTCGCATCCCTGACCATGAGCAAGACCTCGGTCAGAAACTCACAGCTAAGGAAAAGATGTCTGTGTTTTCCTTTTGTCAGAGTTGGATGTCTTTACAGCAATCACTCTTCCAGCATGCCAAGCAACTCTCGCAGCACCGTCTCTGCATCCCTGGGCTTGGAGATCATCACTCTCCACATGCCTGCAGCAGCACTGCACGCCCAGAATGTTCTGTCAGCAAGGTTTTGGCCCTGGCATCATAGCTAGGGTGAGTCTGGAGGGCGTAGGTGACTGCCAGCCCTTCTTGCCCTACTGTCCCCTTGCTAGGAGCACCCAGTGGACCCTGCCCTAGCAGGTAGCATAAAGCCAAGCTGAAATCCCTTGTGGGAAGAGCGGGAGCAAGGCAGCCAGGCTCTGATGCTGAAGGTGGATATACTTGGAGCACTACGGTTCCTGCAGCCCTTGTTGCTGAACCAGGGCTGGGACAATGGGGGCAGTGGAGGTCCCAGCCGCTCGTGCAGGGTCCTGAAAATTGCCCTTTATCTAGCAGCCCACTTGGGATGAGCACTAAAGTCTGATGCGTCACAAGCACTAAAGGTAGGCAGGCCCGTCCTACCTGTTGTATGATTGGGAACAGCGTAACAGGCTCACAACCACCTCATCTGGGTACACACCAGTCACGTGAGAAGAGCCCTGCCCAAGCCGAGCTGGGCACAGGTCTCGCTGATCTATAGCAGGCTTCTGCAGATGCACCTTATGCTCTTCAGCACCTCCAGGTACATGACTGAGAATGGGCCTGCTGCCATTGTGCAGCCATTTCCCCAGCTCCTACCAAGAACTAATTCTGTTGCCTCAGCTCTATGCTGGCCTAAAGGTGTCAGGCGCCCTTGAGATATGGCTGCAGGAGGAAAGCAATTCTCTGGAAGAGGCAGGCATAGCCTGTTATAAGCTCATCCAATATGTGAGCAGCTACCTGCCTGGCATGGGTGCTGCAAGCTGTCATGGTCTTGATGGCTGTGAGGATGATGACTGTCCTCTTGGAGGGCAGCAGGTATTTGCAAAACACCTACTGGAGAAAGGAGGGTCAGGGCAGATAGATCTGTTACACTGAGTGCCCCAATGGTGGTGCATTGCTGAGCAGCAAGTGGCTCTGGAGAGAGATGTGGGGCTGTGCTGGCCAGCACAGGGAGCAGGGACTGTGCTGGGCTGGGTGATGGCACAGGAGAGAAAATGGATTGTTGCGGGTCGTATTTCCTATGCACTGCTCCTGTGGGAGACCAGAGCTTGCGGGAGACCAGGAGGGAAGCCTTTGTTTAGTTCCTGCTCAGGGACCATGGGAACATCCAGTGAACAAAGGGACCCATCAGCCCCACTGATTAGGGATCCCTCTTTTCATCCAATCAATTCCTCATGTCCAGCAGTCTTAATGAGGGAGGTGCTCCTCACTGTGATGATTTCACTGGCACTGTTGAACTCTGAAGACCAGAAGCTGTCAGCAGATTCCCAGGCCTTCTGGAGCTGTAGAGGCTATGAGCCATTGGGCAACAGCTCCCTGCCTGAACAGGAGGGGAAACACAGAGCAGTCGGCAGGAGGGCTGGACAAGTCGGAGATGGCCTACTGAGGGCTTCAGGGAGATATCTCACTGACAATGAAAGTGGACATGCCAGGAAAGCCTGGAGAGCAGGATTCCCAGGGAAAGCCTGGGCTTGCTACAAGGGCAGAAAGGGGAAGTTGCTTTTAAGGATACAGAAGGGCAGACAAATCTGAGCTTTCTTTTCATTCTGAAGCAAGAGAGAAGACCTAGGAGTAGGTGCTGCCGAAGATTTTTCAGTCCCTCCATACCCAGGGAGGGGATGACCCCCCCCCCCCGGCATGCAATGTCCTTGCATAAAGTCTGAGATGCCTGCAGTTTCAGTACTGCATAAATGTCCCTTCCTCCCTCCCCAGTGTGTGTGTGGGGAGGAGGCAGATGTGCTGCCCCATACCTATGTTTGTGAGGTTTCTTGCTCTTTTCTCTCCTGCAAGAGAGTTGCCAAGGCAGTGTGGTGCCTTGCCTGGCTGTCTGTGTCTGGAATGACCCAGACAAATGCAGCCTCTCTTACTTCCTTGCTGCAGGATCAATCAGTGCAGGTGATGAAGAGCACCCACAGCTGGTCGTCTGATCACTGTAGGCGCAGCACAGGGTAAGGCACCCCACCAAGTTGGCCTAGAATTGGGAAAAGCTTCTTTCTGAGTTGGGCAGGGATGTCACTGATTCATTCCAAGTGGCAGCAGGTCTGGGGAGATGGGGGCAGCTCTAGCACCATGGCTGAGGGGTGTTGGTCGGAACCAGAGCCTGAAGCAATGGTTCATCCTGGGCTGGATGCTAGGTGAGCCAGAGCGTTGGAGGGTCCTGCCAGCCCTGGTTCCCAATGCAGCTGGGCAGCAGCCCAAGGCAGGGAGGGCTGCCAGACTTGTTGGGCCCACAGCATACACCCGAAGCGGTCCTACTCTGCATGGGGCTGGGAGCACTGCTGGCTCCTGAAAGTGCAGGACCTGGAAAGGGAAGCCCAAGAGGTAGGGCCAAGATCTTTGCCTCATGGCAGGGGCTTGCTGTGTGCCCTAAACTGTCTCCGGGCTTCCTTTGGCAGGAGCATGGAGCCACAGGGGGCTCTGGGGCACCAGAAAGGGGTGATGAGGTAGCTGGAGGTTGCCTGGACCAGACACACCTTACCTGCAGCAATGAAGAGCTGAACAGATGTGTTCACATAGCCTGGCAATCCACACCACAGTCTTCTCACGCACAGCTGCTTGCTTGGACTTGGTGAAGGCCAGGAAAAGATGGAAGAGAAAAGTCTGGTCTGCTCTGTGTCCTGACGGCTGCTCCAAGAGTGGCAGCTCTGCTAAATGCTTGGCCAGGTTTACACTTTGGGTGGCTGAAGCAGGAGGAAAAACCTGTAACTGGGTGGTTGCCGCCCAACTCCTTCACAGCTGTGGGGCAAGTCCTCCAGACTGACCTGCTGTGGCTATGCAGACAGCCAAATCTCATTCCCGCTATAGCCTCTGCTTCTTCCCAAAATGGCCCTCTGTCCCCTCCCCAGGGCCAGAAGGCTTTGAGGTAAGCAGTTCCCAGGTGAAGGGCACTGTGAGCCACTAGGAAGACAGAGGAAGAAAGCTTCAGGAAGGGCAGGTACCAGTGGGTCAGTGCTGTGCTTGGATCTGAGAAGGAAAGCACAAGGGGTTAGGGGAAGGAGACTGGCAGTGCCAGCTGCCAGCTCTGTGCAGCCTAATAAAGACGATCCGATGCCTCCCACTTCTTCGGTAAAGGGCAAGGTTTCGGGGGAGCGTTGGCTTGGAGGTGAATGTGGGCAAGGCTTTCCCCTTACGCTGCAGGAGTGGGATGCAGAGAAAGAAAGGACTCTAACTGCAGCTGGGAGAGACTGGGCTCACAAAACAGCCCTGAGGGAGACCATCTTTCCTGCAGTAGGAGCTCTGTGCCTGGTTCTGGGCAAGAGCATCTACTTGACAAGGTCCCTTCCCTTTGGGGTAAGGAAGTGACCCTGTGAATCACAATCTTAGCAAATGCCACACCTGCAAGATGTTTTGCAGCTCCAGGAGACCAGAGATGGGAGAGCTGAGCACGTGCAGCATGCTGTCCACAGCAGCCAAGATCTGCAAGAAAGACCTGGTGTCACTTCTTCCCTTTGCCCACAGGAGAGGGACATAAGTTCCTCTTGCCTAAGGGAGCAGGGTCCTGTGGCCCTGCAGTGTCCGGGGAGAGGGTCAGTAGGGGAAAGCTGCTGCAAAGAGACCAGCCTGTGAGCGCTGCATGCAATGCTGTCCAGGATAAGGGGCGGGGGCGGGGGGGGGGGGAGGAATGATGGTGGGAAAGCAAAAATGGGATCATGCCCTGGCTTGGACGTTCCACTTGTGTATAAGCACAAGATAGCCCAGGACTGGCCCAGAGGAATAAGCAGGCTCCCCATAGCTCACCCAGCACACACGCTGGGGACAGACAGCAGCATCCAGGCTCTGTGTGCCTTGTCTTGGAAGACAGGAGAAGACACTGCAGAAGCTGGCTGTTGTTCAGGTGATCCTCCAGAGTTAGCTTTGCTTTGCTGCAAGGATGGAGTGGTGCATGTCAGACCCTGGGGCTGAAAATGATTCCTTCAGGAGACCCCATGGTATTACCCAGGCAAGGTGGGGGAGCCCTTCAGGGAGGCACCACCTAATCTTGGCATGCTGGCCCAAGACAGAGGACAAGCCTATCAGCATGTGCCCAATGCCCTCTCCATCTCCTGCCCCCACCCTTTTGAGGAAAAGTCCAGGCAGGGGAAGCCCCAGGGCCTTATCTGCCCTCCATCTCCCCCACTATCAGGCCCAGGGCAGGGGAGAGCAGAGGTCCAGCAGACAGCACCCGCAGACTCCCCCAGCATGGAGGATGCCTTCCAGCTGCCATTGTGGCTTCACGGGGGGGAGGTCTTAGCCAAGCCCAGGACTGGGGCGCATATGTCATTGCAGTGACGGCAAGCACAGCTTGCTGCTGCATGACACAGCTCAGGTGGTCAGCATGCTCTTCCTGCAATATCACCTGGAGAGCACAGCCAAGCATGGGGCGTGGGAGCTGCTAGCACCCAGTAAGCAGCTGACAGGGCTGGCAGAGCCCAGGTGCCCCCATCTCAGCACTGGCACTCAGGGCGACGCCATTGTTGGTCCCCTTTTCCCAGCTTGCAGGTCTTCTAAGTGGCTCTTGCAGCCCCACAGTGGGAATGGCTGTGCCCATGAACAAGTGCCCCACACTTCTCCTGTTCAGCCACCTCAGTCCTGTCCTCAGTGCCAGTGCCATGCTAGACGTCTCCCTTCCCTCAGGTGTGCTGGGTGTCCCCTCCACCTTAAGTGTCTCTGCCGTATCCAGTCTCCAGAGGAAAAGCTGCTCCCACGCCAAAGCATTAGTGCTGGTGACTCTGCAGAGGCTGCAGATGGAGGCCAGAACGGGACAAACAGAGAGCATAAGAAGGCAGAGGCATGGACAGCAGTACTAGGGCATTGCAGAGCATGCAGTGATGATTTAGATACCTAGAAGGAGCAGCTCTGCACAGCCAGCAGCCCTGCAGGGAATGCTGACCATGGCACACACAAACATAGAGGGACCCACCAGCAGATGCAAGTACAGCCCAGACAGAAATGGCTGCAGGTACTTATTCTTGGGTTCTGTAAAAGGCATACTTGTATTACAGGGCTTCCATCTCCTCTCTTGGCAGAACCAGGCTGGAGCTGATAAAAAAGAGAGTTGATAGAGCTATAGGGGCTGACAGGAGAGACTAGAGGAAAGACATAAGCCTTCTGCCCAAGAGCACCCCTGCTTGTGCAGACACAGTAACCCCTGCCTCAGGGAAGTGGCGTGGGGCAGACCCATCTCCCATGTGCTCATCAGGACTGAGAGGTGCCCAGCAGACAGGGTGCAATGCTGGAGCATAGCATGTGGGGAAAAGTTCCAAGCACATCCAGGTTAGGAGCTTTCTTGCAGGCAGGCAGGAAAGGTCTCTGCCCACATCATTGCTGCCTTGTACCACCTGAGATGCCCCTCCCTGCCCATCCCACAGAGCAGCAGCTGAGTCCCCTCTGCCCCAGACGAGGAATGATATGCAGGATGACTCTGAGACTTATCTACCTACAACAAGGGACCCGGAGTGGGATCCTAATGTAGGGAGAGAAAGAGCTCAGTTGAAGCAATTGGTACTGTGTGGGGTTCGATATGGACTGCCTCAACCAAAGACTGTGTCTAAACTGTGTGAAGTGAGGCAGGGCTCGAAGAAAAATCCATCAGCCTTTTACAGAAGGTTATGTGACGTAGATAGGAAATGGACTGATTTGAATTCAGAAGATGAGACAAACCAGAGAATGGAGGTCTGGAGATCTTGCTGTGAAACTGTGTTGGTGGGAGAGGCATTTTAGCAGGGTGGCGTTTGCTGGAGGAAGCAGTGAGTAGGTCTGGCGTATGGGACCCACTTTGTCAGGGGAGGCAGCTGAAGAGGGGGGGGGGCCAATACTGTGGGGCCCAAGCAGGCAGGCAAAGGCCAGCTCGTAATGGCTGGAGGTCTTTGATGGGAGGCCTGGTTTGTGGGAGGACGGTTTCACTGTGGTGAGCGTGCAGGGCGTATGTTGTGCATAGAGCTGTTGAAGGTATTGGGAGGGAAGGAAGGTGAGTGTGCCCTGAACTAGCGATGGCACAGGCAGATTAGCTTGCCGGGACGTCTTTGCTTTGAGGCCGGATTGGTGGGAGAGGCATTTTAGCAGGGTGGCCTTTGCTGCAGTGAGTAGGCCTGGAGTAATAGTCATTGGGGAGGAAGTGGAGAGAGACCAATGCTGTGGGTCCGACCAAGGCAGGCAAAGGCCAGCTCGAAATGGCAGGAAGTCTTTGGTGTGCTCGCTGTGCCTCAAAGCTCGCTGTGCCTCAGCTCCTGTTTTTGACAAGGACTCATTTAGCCGGCCCTGGAGTGGTGCAGATGTCACCCTGGATGGGGAAGTCTGGGGGGTGTCTGGCATTATGTACCGTGCAGTCTACCTTTTTTCCATGAACCAGCCCTTTCAGCCTGCCTGAGCTGTGCACTGGTCCTGCCGTGGCCCATAACCATGGTCCCACCCCTAATCCTGGTTTGCAACCAGATGAGCAAGGCAGAGATGGAGGAGGACAGTGAGCTGCCTGAATAAGTTGTGTGTTTGCATAGCAGATGCCTAGCAGGCCTGGTTCTTGGCACAGCCATGCCACCTGTGGCCTGGTGGCGCTATGTCTTTGTGGCCCAGGCGAGTTTATGCTTTGTTTGCAGATGAGGGAGTGCAGAGGAGGCCCTGCCTCTTGCTCAAGAAAGGCAGTCGCATCCCTGACCATGAGCAAGACCTCGGTCAGAAACTCACAGCTAAGGAAAAGATGTCTGTGTTTTCCTTTTGTCAGAGTTGGATGTCTTTACAGCAATCACTCTTCCAGCATGCCAAGCAACTCTCGCAGCACCGTCTCTGCATCCCTGGGCTTGGAGATCATCACTCTCCACATGCCTGCAGCAGCACTGCACGCCCAGAATGTTCTGTCAGCAAGGTTTTGGCCCTGGCATCATAGCTAGGGTGAGTCTGGAGGGCGTAGGTGACTGCCAGCCCTTCTTGCCCTACTGTCCCCTTGCTAGGAGCACCCAGTGGACCCTGCCCTAGCAGGTAGCATAAAGCCAAGCTGAAATCCCTTGTGGGAAGAGCGGGAGCAAGGCAGCCAGGCTCTGATGCTGAAGGTGGATATACTTGGAGCACTACGGTTCCTGCAGCCCTTGTTGCTGAACCAGGGCTGGGACAATGGGGGCAGTGGAGGTCCCAGCCGCTCGTGCAGGGTCCTGAAAATTGCCCTTTATCTAGCAGCCCACTTGGGATGAGCACTAAAGTCTGATGCGTCACAAGCACTAAAGGTAGGCAGGCCCGTCCTACCTGTTGTATGATTGGGAACAGCGTAACAGGCTCACAACCACCTCATCTGGGTACACACCAGTCACGTGAGAAGAGCCCTGCCCAAGCCGAGCTGGGCACAGGTCTCGCTGATCTATAGCAGGCTTCTGCAGATGCACCTTATGCTCTTCAGCACCTCCAGGTACATGACTGAGAATGGGCCTGCTGCCATTGTGCAGCCATTTCCCCAGCTCCTACCAAGAACTAATTCTGTTGCCTCAGCTCTATGCTGGCCTAAAGGTGTCAGGCGCCCTTGAGATATGGCTGCAGGAGGAAAGCAATTCTCTGGAAGAGGCAGGCATAGCCTGTTATAAGCTCATCCAATATGTGAGCAGCTACCTGCCTGGCATGGGTGCTGCAAGCTGTCATGGTCTTGATGGCTGTGAGGATGATGACTGTCCTCTTGGAGGGCAGCAGGTATTTGCAAAACACCTACTGGAGAAAGGAGGGTCAGGGCAGATAGATCTGTTACACTGAGTGCCCCAATGGTGGTGCATTGCTGAGCAGCAAGTGGCTCTGGAGAGAGATGTGGGGCTGTGCTGGCCAGCACAGGGAGCAGGGACTGTGCTGGGCTGGGTGATGGCACAGGAGAGAAAATGGATTGTTGCGGGTCGTATTTCCTATGCACTGCTCCTGTGGGAGACCAGAGCTTGCGGGAGACCAGGAGGGAAGCCTTTGTTTAGTTCCTGCTCAGGGACCATGGGAACATCCAGTGAACAAAGGGACCCATCAGCCCCACTGATTAGGGATCCCTCTTTTCATCCAATCAATTCCTCATGTCCAGCAGTCTTAATGAGGGAGGTGCTCCTCACTGTGATGATTTCACTGGCACTGTTGAACTCTGAAGACCAGAAGCTGTCAGCAGATTCCCAGGCCTTCTGGAGCTGTAGAGGCTATGAGCCATTGGGCAACAGCTCCCTGCCTGAACAGGAGGGGAAACACAGAGCAGTCGGCAGGAGGGCTGGACAAGTCGGAGATGGCCTACTGAGGGCTTCAGGGAGATATCTCACTGACAATGAAAGTGGACATGCCAGGAAAGCCTGGAGAGCAGGATTCCCAGGGAAAGCCTGGGCTTGCTACAAGGGCAGAAAGGGGAAGTTGCTTTTAAGGATACAGAAGGGCAGACAAATCTGAGCTTTCTTTTCATTCTGAAGCAAGAGAGAAGACCTAGGAGTAGGTGCTGCCGAAGATTTTTCAGTCCCTCCATACCCAGGGAGGGGATGACCCCCCCCCCCCCGGCATGCAATGTCCTTGCATAAAGTCTGAGATGCCTGCAGTTTCAGTACTGCATAAATGTCCCTTCCTCCCTCCCCAGTGTGTGTGTGGGGAGGAGGCAGATGTGCTGCCCCATACCTATGTTTGTGAGGTTTCTTGCTCTTTTCTCTCCTGCAAGAGAGTTGCCAAGGCAGTGTGGTGCCTTGCCTGGCTGTCTGTGTCTGGAATGACCCAGACAAATGCAGCCTCTCTTACTTCCTTGCTGCAGGATCAATCAGTGCAGGTGATGAAGAGCACCCACAGCTGGTCGTCTGATCACTGTAGGCGCAGCACAGGGTAAGGCACCCCACCAAGTTGGCCTAGAATTGGGAAAAGCTTCTTTCTGAGTTGGGCAGGGATGTCACTGATTCATTCCAAGTGGCAGCAGGTCTGGGGAGATGGGGGCAGCTCTAGCACCATGGCTGAGGGGTGTTGGTCGGAACCAGAGCCTGAAGCAATGGTTCATCCTGGGCTGGATGCTAGGTGAGCCAGAGCGTTGGAGGGTCCTGCCAGCCCTGGTTCCCAATGCAGCTGGGCAGCAGCCCAAGGCAGGGAGGGCTGCCAGACTTGTTGGGCCCACAGCATACACCCGAAGCGGTCCTACTCTGCATGGGGCTGGGAGCACTGCTGGCTCCTGAAAGTGCAGGACCTGGAAAGGGAAGCCCAAGAGGTAGGGCCAAGATCTTTGCCTCATGGCAGGGGCTTGCTGTGTGCCCTAAACTGTCTCCGGGCTTCCTTTGGCAGGAGCATGGAGCCACAGGGGGCTCTGGGGCACCAGAAAGGGGTGATGAGGTAGCTGGAGGTTGCCTGGACCAGACACACCTTACCTGCAGCAATGAAGAGCTGAACAGATGTGTTCACATAGCCTGGCAATCCACACCACAGTCTTCTCACGCACAGCTGCTTGCTTGGACTTGGTGAAGGCCAGGAAAAGATGGAAGAGAAAAGTCTGGTCTGCTCTGTGTCCTGACGGCTGCTCCAAGAGTGGCAGCTCTGCTAAATGCTTGGCCAGGTTTACACTTTGGGTGGCTGAAGCAGGAGGAAAAACCTGTAACTGGGTGGTTGCCGCCCAACTCCTTCACAGCTGTGGGGCAAGTCCTCCAGACTGACCTGCTGTGGCTATGCAGACAGCCAAATCTCATTCCCGCTATAGCCTCTGCTTCTTCCCAAAATGGCCCTCTGTCCCCTCCCCAGGGCCAGAAGGCTTTGAGGTAAGCAGTTCCCAGGTGAAGGGCACTGTGAGCCACTAGGAAGACAGAGGAAGAAAGCTTCAGGAAGGGCAGGTACCAGTGGGTCAGTGCTGTGCTTGGATCTGAGAAGGAAAGCACAAGGGGTTAGGGGAAGGAGACTGGCAGTGCCAGCTGCCAGCTCTGTGCAGCCTAATAAAGACGATCCGATGCCTCCCACTTCTTCGGTAAAGGGCAAGGTTTCGGGGGAGCGTTGGCTTGGAGGTGAATGTGGGCAAGGCTTTCCCCTTACGCTGCAGGAGTGGGATGCAGAGAAAGAAAGGACTCTAACTGCAGCTGGGAGAGACTGGGCTCACAAAACAGCCCTGAGGGAGACCATCTTTCCTGCAGTAGGAGCTCTGTGCCTGGTTCTGGGCAAGAGCATCTACTTGACAAGGTCCCTTCCCTTTGGGGTAAGGAAGTGACCCTGTGAATCACAATCTTAGCAAATGCCACACCTGCAAGATGTTTTGCAGCTCCAGGAGACCAGAGATGGGAGAGCTGAGCACGTGCAGCATGCTGTCCACAGCAGCCAAGATCTGCAAGAAAGACCTGGTGTCACTTCTTCCCTTTGCCCACAGGAGAGGGACATAAGTTCCTCTTGCCTAAGGGAGCAGGGTCCTGTGGCCCTGCAGTGTCCGGGGAGAGGGTCAGTAGGGGAAAGCTGCTGCAAAGAGACCAGCCTGTGAGCGCTGCATGCAATGCTGTCCAGGATAAGGGGCGGGGGCGGGGGGGGGGGGAGGAATGATGGTGGGAAAGCAAAAATGGGATCATGCCCTGGCTTGGACGTTCCACTTGTGTATAAGCACAAGATAGCCCAGGACTGGCCCAGAGGAATAAGCAGGCTCCCCATAGCTCACCCAGCACACACGCTGGGGACAGACAGCAGCATCCAGGCTCTGTGTGCCTTGTCTTGGAAGACAGGAGAAGACACTGCAGAAGCTGGCTGTTGTTCAGGTGATCCTCCAGAGTTAGCTTTGCTTTGCTGCAAGGATGGAGTGGTGCATGTCAGACCCTGGGGCTGAAAATGATTCCTTCAGGAGACCCCATGGTATTACCCAGGCAAGGTGGGGGAGCCCTTCAGGGAGGCACCACCTAATCTTGGCATGCTGGCCCAAGACAGAGGACAAGCCTATCAGCATGTGCCCAATGCCCTCTCCATCTCCTGCCCCCACCCTTTTGAGGAAAAGTCCAGGCAGGGGAAGCCCCAGGGCCTTATCTGCCCTCCATCTCCCCCACTATCAGGCCCAGGGCAGGGGAGAGCAGAGGTCCAGCAGACAGCACCCGCAGACTCCCCCAGCATGGAGGATGCCTTCCAGCTGCCATTGTGGCTTCACGGGGGGGAGGTCTTAGCCAAGCCCAGGACTGGGGCGCATATGTCATTGCAGTGACGGCAAGCACAGCTTGCTGCTGCATGACACAGCTCAGGTGGTCAGCATGCTCTTCCTGCAATATCACCTGGAGAGCACAGCCAAGCATGGGGCGTGGGAGCTGCTAGCACCCAGTAAGCAGCTGACAGGGCTGGCAGAGCCCAGGTGCCCCCATCTCAGCACTGGCACTCAGGGCGACGCCATTGTTGGTCCCCTTTTCCCAGCTTGCAGGTCTTCTAAGTGGCTCTTGCAGCCCCACAGTGGGAATGGCTGTGCCCATGAACAAGTGCCCCACACTTCTCCTGTTCAGCCACCTCAGTCCTGTCCTCAGTGCCAGTGCCATGCTAGACGTCTCCCTTCCCTCAGGTGTGCTGGGTGTCCCCTCCACCTTAAGTGTCTCTGCCGTATCCAGTCTCCAGAGGAAAAGCTGCTCCCACGCCAAAGCATTAGTGCTGGTGACTCTGCAGAGGCTGCAGATGGAGGCCAGAACGGGACAAACAGAGAGCATAAGAAGGCAGAGGCATGGACAGCAGTACTAGGGCATTGCAGAGCATGCAGTGATGATTTAGATACCTAGAAGGAGCAGCTCTGCACAGCCAGCAGCCCTGCAGGGAATGCTGACCATGGCACACACAAACATAGAGGGACCCACCAGCAGATGCAAGTACAGCCCAGACAGAAATGGCTGCAGGTACTTATTCTTGGGTTCTGTAAAAGGCATACTTGTATTACAGGGCTTCCATCTCCTCTCTTGGCAGAACCAGGCTGGAGCTGATAAAAAAGAGAGTTGATAGAGCTATAGGGGCTGACAGGAGAGACTAGAGGAAAGACATAAGCCTTCTGCCCAAGAGCACCCCTGCTTGTGCAGACACAGTAACCCCTGCCTCAGGGAAGTGGCGTGGGGCAGACCCATCTCCCATGTGCTCATCAGGACTGAGAGGTGCCCAGCAGACAGGGTGCAATGCTGGAGCATAGCATGTGGGGAAAAGTTCCAAGCACATCCAGGTTAGGAGCTTGCTTGCAGGCAGGCAGGAAAGGTCTCTGCCCACATCATTGCTGCCTTGTACCACCTGAGATGCCCCTCCCTGCCCATCCCACAGAGCAGCAGCTGAGTCCCCTCTGCCCCAGACGAGGAATGATATGCAGGATGACTCTGAGACTTATCTACCTACAACAAGGGACCCGGAGTGGGATCCTAATGTAGGGAGAGAAAGAGCTCAGTTGAAGCAATTGGTACTGTGTGGGGTTCGATATGGACTGCCTCAACCAAAGACTGTGTCTAAACTGTGTGAAGTGAGGCAGGGCTCGAAGAAAAATCCATCAGCCTTTTACAGAAGGTTATGTGACGTAGATAGGAAATGGACTGATTTGAATTCAGAAGATGAGACAAACCAGAGAATGGAGGTCTGGAGATCTTGCTGTGAAACTGTGTTGGTGGGAGAGGCATTTTAGCAGGGTGGCGTTTGCTGGAGGAAGCAGTGAGTAGGTCTGGCGTATGGGACCCACTTTGTCAGGGGAGGCAGCTGAAGAGGGGGGGGGGCCAATACTGTGGGGCCCAAGCAGGCAGGCAAAGGCCAGCTCGTAATGGCTGGAGGTCTTTGATGGGAGGCCTGGTTTGTGGGAGGACGGTTTCACTGTGGTGAGCGTGCAGGGCGTATGTTGTGCATAGAGCTGTTGAAGGTATTGGGAGGGAAGGAAGGTGAGTGTGCCCTGAACTAGCGATGGCACAGGCAGATTAGCTTGCCGGGACGTCTTTGCTTTGAGGCCGGATTGGTGGGAGAGGCATTTTAGCAGGGTGGCCTTTGCTGCAGTGAGTAGGCCTGGAGTAATAGTCATTGGGGAGGAAGTGGAGAGAGACCAATGCTGTGGGTCCGACCAAGGCAGGCAAAGGCCAGCTCGAAATGGCAGGAAGTCTTTGGTGTGCTCGCTGTGCCTCAAAGCTCGCTGTGCCTCAGCTCCTGTTTTTGACAAGGACTCATTTAGCCGGCCCTGGAGTGGTGCAGATGTCACCCTGGATGGGGAAGTCTGGGGGGTGTCTGGCATTATGTACCGTGCAGTCTACCTTTTTTCCATGAACCAGCCCTTTCAGCCTGCCTGAGCTGTGCACTGGTCCTGCCGTGGCCCATAACCATGGTCCCACCCCTAATCCTGGTTTGCAACCAGATGAGCAAGGCAGAGATGGAGGAGGACAGTGAGCTGCCTGAATAAGTTGTGTGTTTGCATAGCAGATGCCTAGCAGGCCTGGTTCTTGGCACAGCCATGCCACCTGTGGCCTGGTGGCGCTATGTCTTTGTGGCCCAGGCGAGTTTATGCTTTGTTTGCAGATGAGGGAGTGCAGAGGAGGCCCTGCCTCTTGCTCAAGAAAGGCAGTCGCATCCCTGACCATGAGCAAGACCTCGGTCAGAAACTCACAGCTAAGGAAAAGATGTCTGTGTTTTCCTTTTGTCAGAGTTGGATGTCTTTACAGCAATCACTCTTCCAGCATGCCAAGCAACTCTCGCAGCACCGTCTCTGCATCCCTGGGCTTGGAGATCATCACTCTCCACATGCCTGCAGCAGCACTGCACGCCCAGAATGTTCTGTCAGCAAGGTTTTGGCCCTGGCATCATAGCTAGGGTGAGTCTGGAGGGCGTAGGTGACTGCCAGCCCTTCTTGCCCTACTGTCCCCTTGCTAGGAGCACCCAGTGGACCCTGCCCTAGCAGGTAGCATAAAGCCAAGCTGAAATCCCTTGTGGGAAGAGCGGGAGCAAGGCAGCCAGGCTCTGATGCTGAAGGTGGATATACTTGGAGCACTACGGTTCCTGCAGCCCTTGTTGCTGAACCAGGGCTGGGACAATGGGGGCAGTGGAGGTCCCAGCCGCTCGTGCAGGGTCCTGAAAATTGCCCTTTATCTAGCAGCCCACTTGGGATGAGCACTAAAGTCTGATGCGTCACAAGCACTAAAGGTAGGCAGGCCCGTCCTACCTGTTGTATGATTGGGAACAGCGTAACAGGCTCACAACCACCTCATCTGGGTACACACCAGTCACGTGAGAAGAGCCCTGCCCAAGCCGAGCTGGGCACAGGTCTCGCTGATCTATAGCAGGCTTCTGCAGATGCACCTTATGCTCTTCAGCACCTCCAGGTACATGACTGAGAATGGGCCTGCTGCCATTGTGCAGCCATTTCCCCAGCTCCTACCAAGAACTAATTCTGTTGCCTCAGCTCTATGCTGGCCTAAAGGTGTCAGGCGCCCTTGAGATATGGCTGCAGGAGGAAAGCAATTCTCTGGAAGAGGCAGGCATAGCCTGTTATAAGCTCATCCAATATGTGAGCAGCTACCTGCCTGGCATGGGTGCTGCAAGCTGTCATGGTCTTGATGGCTGTTGAGGATGATGACTGTCCTCTTGGAGGGCAGCAGGTATTTGCAAAACACCTACTGGAGAAAGGAGGGTCAGGGCAGATAGATCTGTTACACTGAGTGCCCCAATGGTGGTGCATTGCTGAGCAGCAAGTGGCTCTGGAGAGAGATGTGGGGCTGTGCTGGCCAGCACAGGGAGCAGGGACTGTGCTGGGCTGGGTGATGGCACAGGAGAGAAAATGGATTGTTGCGGGTCGTATTTCCTATGCACTGCTCCTGTGGGAGACCAGAGCTTGCGGGAGACCAGGAGGGAAGCCTTTGTTTAGTTCCTGCTCAGGGACCATGGGAACATCCAGTGAACAAAGGGACCCATCAGCCCCACTGATTAGGGATCCCTCTTTTCATCCAATCAATTCCTCATGTCCAGCAGTCTTAATGAGGGAGGTGCTCCTTACTGTGATGATTTCACTGGCACTGTTGAACTCTGAAGACCAGAAGCTGTCAGCAGATTCCCAGGCCTTCTGGAGCTGTAGAGGCTATGAGCCATTGGGCAACAGCTCCCTGCCTGAACAGGAGGGGAAACACAGAGCAGTCGGCAGGAGGGCTGGACAAGTCGGAGATGGCCTACTGAGGGCTTCAGGGAGATATCTCACTGACAATGAAAGTGGACATGCCAGGAAAGCCTGGAGAGCAGGATTCCCAGGGAAAGCCTGGGCTTGCTACAAGGGCAGAAAGGGGAAGTTGCTTTTAAGGATACAGAAGGGCAGACAAATCTGAGCTTTCTTTTCATTCTGAAGCAAGAGAGAAGACCTAGGAGTAGGTGCTGCCGAAGATTTTTCAGTCCCTCCATACCCAGGGAGGGGATGACCCCCCCCCCCCCGGCATGCAATGTCCTTGCATAAAGTCTGAGATGCCTGCAGTTTCAGTACTGCATAAATGTCCCTTCCTCCCTCCCCAGTGTGTGTGTGGGGAGGAGGCAGATGTGCTGCCCCATACCTATGTTTGTGAGGTTTCTTGCTCTTTTCTCTCCTGCAAGAGAGTTGCCAAGGCAGTGTGGTGCCTTGCCTGGCTGTCTGTGTCTGGAATGACCCAGACAAATGCAGCCTCTCTTACTTCCTTGCTGCAGGATCAATCAGTGCAGGTGATGAAGAGCACCCACAGCTGGTCGTCTGATCACTGTAGGCGCAGCACAGGGTAAGGCACCCCACCAAGTTGGCCTAGAATTGGGAAAAGCTTCTTTCTGAGTTGGGCAGGGATGTCACTGATTCATTCCAAGTGGCAGCAGGTCTGGGGAGATGGGGGCAGCTCTAGCACCATGGCTGAGGGGTGTTGGTCGGAACCAGAGCCTGAAGCAATGGTTCATCCTGGGCTGGATGCTAGGTGAGCCAGAGCGTTGGAGGGTCCTGCCAGCCCTGGTTCCCAATGCAGCTGGGCAGCAGCCCAAGGCAGGGAGGGCTGCCAGACTTGTTGGGCCCACAGCATACACCCGAAGCGGTCCTACTCTGCATGGGGCTGGGAGCACTGCTGGCTCCTGAAAGTGCAGGACCTGGAAAGGGAAGCCCAAGAGGTAGGGCCAAGATCTTTGCCTCATGGCAGGGGCTTGCTGTGTGCCCTAAACTGTCTCCGGGCTTCCTTTGGCAGGAGCATGGAGCCACAGGGGGCTCTGGGGCACCAGAAAGGGGTGATGAGGTAGCTGGAGGTTGCCTGGACCAGACACACCTTACCTGCAGCAATGAAGAGCTGAACAGATGTGTTCACATAGCCTGGCAATCCACACCACAGTCTTCTCACGCACAGCTGCTTGCTTGGACTTGGTGAAGGCCAGGAAAAGATGGAAGAGAAAAGTCTGGTCTGCTCTGTGTCCTGACGGCTGCTCCAAGAGTGGCAGCTCTGCTAAATGCTTGGCCAGGTTTACACTTTGGGTGGCTGAAGCAGGAGGAAAAACCTGTAACTGGGTGGTTGCCGCCCAACTCCTTCACAGCTGTGGGGCAAGTCCTCCAGACTGACCTGCTGTGGCTATGCAGACAGCCAAATCTCATTCCCGCTATAGCCTCTGCTTCTTCCCAAAATGGCCCTCTGTCCCCTCCCCAGGGCCAGAAGGCTTTGAGGTAAGCAGTTCCCAGGTGAAGGGCACTGTGAGCCACTAGGAAGACAGAGGAAGAAAGCTTCAGGAAGGGCAGGTACCAGTGGGTCAGTGCTGTGCTTGGATCTGAGAAGGAAAGCACAAGGGGTTAGGGGAAGGAGACTGGCAGTGCCAGCTGCCAGCTCTGTGCAGCCTAATAAAGACGATCCGATGCCTCCCACTTCTTCGGTAAAGGGCAAGGTTTCGGGGGAGCGTTGGCTTGGAGGTGAATGTGGGCAAGGCTTTCCCCTTACGCTGCAGGAGTGGGATGCAGAGAAAGAAAGGACTCTAACTGCAGCTGGGAGAGACTGGGCTCACAAAACAGCCCTGAGGGAGACCATCTTTCCTGCAGTAGGAGCTCTGTGCCTGGTTCTGGGCAAGAGCATCTACTTGACAAGGTCCCTTCCCTTTGGGGTAAGGAAGTGACCCTGTGAATCACAATCTTAGCAAATGCCACACCTGCAAGATGTTTTGCAGCTCCAGGAGACCAGAGATGGGAGAGCTGAGCACGTGCAGCATGCTGTCCACAGCAGCCAAGATCTGCAAGAAAGACCTGGTGTCACTTCTTCCCTTTGCCCACAGGAGAGGGACATAAGTTCCTCTTGCCTAAGGGAGCAGGGTCCTGTGGCCCTGCAGTGTCCGGGGAGAGGGTCAGTAGGGGAAAGCTGCTGCAAAGAGACCAGCCTGTGAGCGCTGCATGCAATGCTGTCCAGGATAAGGGGCGGGGGCGGGGGGGGGGGAGGAATGATGGTGGGAAAGCAAAAATGGGATCATGCCCTGGCTTGGACGTTCCACTTGTGTATAAGCACAAGATAGCCCAGGACTGGCCCAGAGGAATAAGCAGGCTCCCCATAGCTCACCCAGCACACACGCTGGGGACAGACAGCAGCATCCAGGCTCTGTGTGCCTTGTCTTGGAAGACAGGAGAAGACACTGCAGAAGCTGGCTGTTGTTCAGGTGATCCTCCAGAGTTAGCTTTGCTTTGCTGCAAGGATGGAGTGGTGCATGTCAGACCCTGGGGCTGAAAATGATTCCTTCAGGAGACCCCATGGTATTACCCAGGCAAGGTGGGGGAGCCCTTCAGGGAGGCACCACCTAATCTTGGCATGCTGGCCCAAGACAGAGGACAAGCCTATCAGCATGTGCCCAATGCCCTCTCCATCTCCTGCCCCCACCCTTTTGAGGAAAAGTCCAGGCAGGGGAAGCCCCAGGGCCTTATCTGCCCTCCATCTCCCCCACTATCAGGCCCAGGGCAGGGGAGAGCAGAGGTCCAGCAGACAGCACCCGCAGACTCCCCCAGCATGGAGGATGCCTTCCAGCTGCCATTGTGGCTTCACGGGGGGGAGGTCTTAGCCAAGCCCAGGACTGGGGCGCATATGTCATTGCAGTGACGGCAAGCACAGCTTGCTGCTGCATGACACAGCTCAGGTGGTCAGCATGCTCTTCCTGCAATATCACCTGGAGAGCACAGCCAAGCATGGGGCGTGGGAGCTGCTAGCACCCAGTAAGCAGCTGACAGGGCTGGCAGAGCCCAGGTGCCCCCATCTCAGCACTGGCACTCAGGGCGACGCCATTGTTGGTCCCCTTTTCCCAGCTTGCAGGTCTTCTAAGTGGCTCTTGCAGCCCCACAGTGGGAATGGCTGTGCCCATGAACAAGTGCCCCACACTTCTCCTGTTCAGCCACCTCAGTCCTGTCCTCAGTGCCAGTGCCATGCTAGACGTCTCCCTTCCCTCAGGTGTGCTGGGTGTCCCCTCCACCTTAAGTGTCTCTGCCGTATCCAGTCTCCAGAGGAAAAGCTGCTCCCACGCCAAAGCATTAGTGCTGGTGACTCTGCAGAGGCTGCAGATGGAGGCCAGAACGGGACAAACAGAGAGCATAAGAAGGCAGAGGCATGGACAGCAGTACTAGGGCATTGCAGAGCATGCAGTGATGATTTAGATACCTAGAAGGAGCAGCTCTGCACAGCCAGCAGCCCTGCAGGGAATGCTGACCATGGCACACACAAACATAGAGGGACCCACCAGCAGATGCAAGTACAGCCCAGACAGAAATGGCTGCAGGTACTTATTCTTGGGTTCTGTAAAAGGCATACTTGTATTACAGGGCTTCCATCTCCTCTCTTGGCAGAACCAGGCTGGAGCTGATAAAAAAGAGAGTTGATAGAGCTATAGGGGCTGACAGGAGAGACTAGAGGAAAGACATAAGCCTTCTGCCCAAGAGCACCCCTGCTTGTGCAGACACAGTAACCCCTGCCTCAGGGAAGTGGCGTGGGGCAGACCCATCTCCCATGTGCTCATCAGGACTGAGAGGTGCCCAGCAGACAGGGTGCAATGCTGGAGCATAGCATGTGGGGAAAAGTTCCAAGCACATCCAGGTTAGGAGCTTGCTTGCAGGCAGGCAGGAAAGGTCTCTGCCCACATCATTGCTGCCTTGTACCACCTGAGATGCCCCTCCCTGCCCATCCCACAGAGCAGCAGCTGAGTCCCCTCTGCCCCAGACGAGGAATGATATGCAGGATGACTCTGAGACTTATCTACCTACAACAAGGGACCCGGAGTGGGATCCTAATGTAGGGAGAGAAAGAGCTCAGTTGAAGCAATTGGTACTGTGTGGGGTTCGATATGGACTGCCTCAACCAAAGACTGTGTCTAAACTGTGTGAAGTGAGGCAGGGCTCGAAGAAAAATCCATCAGCCTTTTACAGAAGGTTATGTGACGTAGATAGGAAATGGACTGATTTGAATTCAGAAGATGAGACAAACCAGAGAATGGAGGTCTGGAGATCTTGCTGTGAAACTGTGTTGGTGGGAGAGGCATTTTAGCAGGGTGGCGTTTGCTGGAGGAAGCAGTGAGTAGGTCTGGCGTATGGGACCCACTTTGTCAGGGGAGGCAGCTGAAGAGGGGGGGGGGCCAATACTGTGGGGCCCAAGCAGGCAGGCAAAGGCCAGCTCGTAATGGCTGGAGGTCTTTGATGGGAGGCCTGGTTTGTGGGAGGACGGTTTCACTGTGGTGAGCGTGCAGGGCGTATGTTGTGCATAGAGCTGTTGAAGGTATTGGGAGGGAAGGAAGGTGAGTGTGCCCTGAACTAGCGATGGCACAGGCAGATTAGCTTGCCGGGACGTCTTTGCTTTGAGGCCGGATTGGTGGGAGAGGCATTTTAGCAGGGTGGCCTTTGCTGCAGTGAGTAGGCCTGGAGTAATAGTCATTGGGGAGGAAGTGGAGAGAGACCAATGCTGTGGGTCCGACCAAGGCAGGCAAAGGCCAGCTCGAAATGGCAGGAAGTCTTTGGTGTGCTCGCTGTGCCTCAAAGCTCGCTGTGCCTCAGCTCCTGTTTTTGACAAGGACTCATTTAGCCGGCCCTGGAGTGGTGCAGATGTCACCCTGGATGGGGAAGTCTGGGGGGTGTCTGGCATTATGTACCGTGCAGTCTACCTTTTTTCCATGAACCAGCCCTTTCAGCCTGCCTGAGCTGTGCACTGGTCCTGCCGTGGCCCATAACCATGGTCCCACCCCTAATCCTGGTTTGCAACCAGATGAGCAAGGCAGAGATGGAGGAGGACAGTGAGCTGCCTGAATAAGTTGTGTGTTTGCATAGCAGATGCCTAGCAGGCCTGGTTCTTGGCACAGCCATGCCACCTGTGGCCTGGTGGCGCTATGTCTTTGTGGCCCAGGCGAGTTTATGCTTTGTTTGCAGATGAGGGAGTGCAGAGGAGGCCCTGCCTCTTGCTCAAGAAAGGCAGTCGCATCCCTGACCATGAGCAAGACCTCGGTCAGAAACTCACAGCTAAGGAAAAGATGTCTGTGTTTTCCTTTTGTCAGAGTTGGATGTCTTTACAGCAATCACTCTTCCAGCATGCCAAGCAACTCTCGCAGCACCGTCTCTGCATCCCTGGGCTTGGAGATCATCACTCTCCACATGCCTGCAGCAGCACTGCACGCCCAGAATGTTCTGTCAGCAAGGTTTTGGCCCTGGCATCATAGCTAGGGTGAGTCTGGAGGGCGTAGGTGACTGCCAGCCCTTCTTGCCCTACTGTCCCCTTGCTAGGAGCACCCAGTGGACCCTGCCCTAGCAGGTAGCATAAAGCCAAGCTGAAATCCCTTGTGGGAAGAGCGGGAGCAAGGCAGCCAGGCTCTGATGCTGAAGGTGGATATACTTGGAGCACTACGGTTCCTGCAGCCCTTGTTGCTGAACCAGGGCTGGGACAATGGGGGCAGTGGAGGTCCCAGCCGCTCGTGCAGGGTCCTGAAAATTGCCCTTTATCTAGCAGCCCACTTGGGATGAGCACTAAAGTCTGATGCGTCACAAGCACTAAAGGTAGGCAGGCCCGTCCTACCTGTTGTATGATTGGGAACAGCGTAACAGGCTCACAACCACCTCATCTGGGTACACACCAGTCACGTGAGAAGAGCCCTGCCCAAGCCGAGCTGGGCACAGGTCTCGCTGATCTATAGCAGGCTTCTGCAGATGCACCTTATGCTCTTCAGCACCTCCAGGTACATGACTGAGAATGGGCCTGCTGCCATTGTGCAGCCATTTCCCCAGCTCCTACCAAGAACTAATTCTGTTGCCTCAGCTCTATGCTGGCCTAAAGGTGTCAGGCGCCCTTGAGATATGGCTGCAGGAGGAAAGCAATTCTCTGGAAGAGGCAGGCATAGCCTGTTATAAGCTCATCCAATATGTGAGCAGCTACCTGCCTGGCATGGGTGCTGCAAGCTGTCATGGTCTTGATGGCTGTGAGGATGATGACTGTCCTCTTGGAGGGCAGCAGGTATTTGCAAAACACCTACTGGAGAAAGGAGGGTCAGGGCAGATAGATCTGTTACACTGAGTGCCCCAATGGTGGTGCATTGCTGAGCAGCAAGTGGCTCTGGAGAGAGATGTGGGGCTGTGCTGGCCAGCACAGGGAGCAGGGACTGTGCTGGGCTGGGTGATGGCACAGGAGAGAAAATGGATTGTTGCGGGTCGTATTTCCTATGCACTGCTCCTGTGGGAGACCAGAGCTTGCGGGAGACCAGGAGGGAAGCCTTTGTTTAGTTCCTGCTCAGGGACCATGGGAACATCCAGTGAACAAAGGGACCCATCAGCCCCACTGATTAGGGATCCCTCTTTTCATCCAATCAATTCCTCATGTCCAGCAGTCTTAATGAGGGAGGTGCTCCTTACTGTGATGATTTCACTGGCACTGTTGAACTCTGAAGACCAGAAGCTGTCAGCAGATTCCCAGGCCTTCTGGAGCTGTAGAGGCTATGAGCCATTGGGCAACAGCTCCCTGCCTGAACAGGAGGGGAAACACAGAGCAGTCGGCAGGAGGGCTGGACAAGTCGGAGATGGCCTACTGAGGGCTTCAGGGAGATATCTCACTGACAATGAAAGTGGACATGCCAGGAAAGCCTGGAGAGCAGGATTCCCAGGGAAAGCCTGGGCTTGCTACAAGGGCAGAAAGGGGAAGTTGCTTTTAAGGATACAGAAGGGCAGACAAATCTGAGCTTTCTTTTCATTCTGAAGCAAGAGAGAAGACCTAGGAGTAGGTGCTGCCGAAGATTTTTCAGTCCCTCCATACCCAGGGAGGGGATGACCCCCCCCCCCCCCGGCATGCAATGTCCTTGCATAAAGTCTGAGATGCCTGCAGTTTCAGTACTGCATAAATGTCCCTTCCTCCCTCCCCAGTGTGTGTGTGGGGAGGAGGCAGATGTGCTGCCCCATACCTATGTTTGTGAGGTTTCTTGCTCTTTTCTCTCCTGCAAGAGAGTTGCCAAGGCAGTGTGGTGCCTTGCCTGGCTGTCTGTGTCTGGAATGACCCAGACAAATGCAGCCTCTCTTACTTCCTTGCTGCAGGATCAATCAGTGCAGGTGATGAAGAGCACCCACAGCTGGTCGTCTGATCACTGTAGGCGCAGCACAGGGTAAGGCACCCCACCAAGTTGGCCTAGAATTGGGAAAAGCTTCTTTCTGAGTTGGGCAGGGATGTCACTGATTCATTCCAAGTGGCAGCAGGTCTGGGGAGATGGGGGCAGCTCTAGCACCATGGCTGAGGGGTGTTGGTCGGAACCAGAGCCTGAAGCAATGGTTCATCCTGGGCTGGATGCTAGGTGAGCCAGAGCGTTGGAGGGTCCTGCCAGCCCTGGTTCCCAATGCAGCTGGGCAGCAGCCCAAGGCAGGGAGGGCTGCCAGACTTGTTGGGCCCACAGCATACACCCGAAGCGGTCCTACTCTGCATGGGGCTGGGAGCACTGCTGGCTCCTGAAAGTGCAGGACCTGGAAAGGGAAGCCCAAGAGGTAGGGCCAAGATCTTTGCCTCATGGCAGGGGCTTGCTGTGTGCCCTAAACTGTCTCCGGGCTTCCTTTGGCAGGAGCATGGAGCCACAGGGGGCTCTGGGGCACCAGAAAGGGGTGATGAGGTAGCTGGAGGTTGCCTGGACCAGACACACCTTACCTGCAGCAATGAAGAGCTGAACAGATGTGTTCACATAGCCTGGCAATCCACACCACAGTCTTCTCACGCACAGCTGCTTGCTTGGACTTGGTGAAGGCCAGGAAAAGATGGAAGAGAAAAGTCTGGTCTGCTCTGTGTCCTGACGGCTGCTCCAAGAGTGGCAGCTCTGCTAAATGCTTGGCCAGGTTTACACTTTGGGTGGCTGAAGCAGGAGGAAAAACCTGTAACTGGGTGGTTGCCGCCCAACTCCTTCACAGCTGTGGGGCAAGTCCTCCAGACTGACCTGCTGTGGCTATGCAGACAGCCAAATCTCATTCCCGCTATAGCCTCTGCTTCTTCCCAAAATGGCCCTCTGTCCCCTCCCCAGGGCCAGAAGGCTTTGAGGTAAGCAGTTCCCAGGTGAAGGGCACTGTGAGCCACTAGGAAGACAGAGGAAGAAAGCTTCAGGAAGGGCAGGTACCAGTGGGTCAGTGCTGTGCTTGGATCTGAGAAGGAAAGCACAAGGGGTTAGGGGAAGGAGACTGGCAGTGCCAGCTGCCAGCTCTGTGCAGCCTAATAAAGACGATCCGATGCCTCCCACTTCTTCGGTAAAGGGCAAGGTTTCGGGGGAGCGTTGGCTTGGAGGTGAATGTGGGCAAGGCTTTCCCCTTACGCTGCAGGAGTGGGATGCAGAGAAAGAAAGGACTCTAACTGCAGCTGGGAGAGACTGGGCTCACAAAACAGCCCTGAGGGAGACCATCTTTCCTGCAGTAGGAGCTCTGTGCCTGGTTCTGGGCAAGAGCATCTACTTGACAAGGTCCCTTCCCTTTGGGGTAAGGAAGTGACCCTGTGAATCACAATCTTAGCAAATGCCACACCTGCAAGATGTTTTGCAGCTCCAGGAGACCAGAGATGGGAGAGCTGAGCACGTGCAGCATGCTGTCCACAGCAGCCAAGATCTGCAAGAAAGACCTGGTGTCACTTCTTCCCTTTGCCCACAGGAGAGGGACATAAGTTCCTCTTGCCTAAGGGAGCAGGGTCCTGTGGCCCTGCAGTGTCCGGGGAGAGGGTCAGTAGGGGAAAGCTGCTGCAAAGAGACCAGCCTGTGAGCGCTGCATGCAATGCTGTCCAGGATAAGGGGCGGGGGCGGGGGGGGGGGAGGAATGATGGTGGGAAAGCAAAAATGGGATCATGCCCTGGCTTGGACGTTCCACTTGTGTATAAGCACAAGATAGCCCAGGACTGGCCCAGAGGAATAAGCAGGCTCCCCATAGCTCACCCAGCACACACGCTGGGGACAGACAGCAGCATCCAGGCTCTGTGTGCCTTGTCTTGGAAGACAGGAGAAGACACTGCAGAAGCTGGCTGTTGTTCAGGTGATCCTCCAGAGTTAGCTTTGCTTTGCTGCAAGGATGGAGTGGTGCATGTCAGACCCTGGGGCTGAAAATGATTCCTTCAGGAGACCCCATGGTATTACCCAGGCAAGGTGGGGGAGCCCTTCAGGGAGGCACCACCTAATCTTGGCATGCTGGCCCAAGACAGAGGACAAGCCTATCAGCATGTGCCCAATGCCCTCTCCATCTCCTGCCCCCACCCTTTTGAGGAAAAGTCCAGGCAGGGGAAGCCCCAGGGCCTTATCTGCCCTCCATCTCCCCCACTATCAGGCCCAGGGCAGGGGAGAGCAGAGGTCCAGCAGACAGCACCCGCAGACTCCCCCAGCATGGAGGATGCCTTCCAGCTGCCATTGTGGCTTCACGGGGGGGAGGTCTTAGCCAAGCCCAGGACTGGGGCGCATATGTCATTGCAGTGACGGCAAGCACAGCTTGCTGCTGCATGACACAGCTCAGGTGGTCAGCATGCTCTTCCTGCAATATCACCTGGAGAGCACAGCCAAGCATGGGGCGTGGGAGCTGCTAGCACCCAGTAAGCAGCTGACAGGGCTGGCAGAGCCCAGGTGCCCCCATCTCAGCACTGGCACTCAGGGCGACGCCATTGTTGGTCCCCTTTTCCCAGCTTGCAGGTCTTCTAAGTGGCTCTTGCAGCCCCACAGTGGGAATGGCTGTGCCCATGAACAAGTGCCCCACACTTCTCCTGTTCAGCCACCTCAGTCCTGTCCTCAGTGCCAGTGCCATGCTAGACGTCTCCCTTCCCTCAGGTGTGCTGGGTGTCCCCTCCACCTTAAGTGTCTCTGCCGTATCCAGTCTCCAGAGGAAAAGCTGCTCCCACGCCAAAGCATTAGTGCTGGTGACTCTGCAGAGGCTGCAGATGGAGGCCAGAACGGGACAAACAGAGAGCATAAGAAGGCAGAGGCATGGACAGCAGTACTAGGGCATTGCAGAGCATGCAGTGATGATTTAGATACCTAGAAGGAGCAGCTCTGCACAGCCAGCAGCCCTGCAGGGAATGCTGACCATGGCACACACAAACATAGAGGGACCCACCAGCAGATGCAAGTACAGCCCAGACAGAAATGGCTGCAGGTACTTATTCTTGGGTTCTGTAAAAGGCATACTTGTATTACAGGGCTTCCATCTCCTCTCTTGGCAGAACCAGGCTGGAGCTGATAAAAAAGAGAGTTGATAGAGCTATAGGGGCTGACAGGAGAGACTAGAGGAAAGACATAAGCCTTCTGCCCAAGAGCACCCCTGCTTGTGCAGACACAGTAACCCCTGCCTCAGGGAAGTGGCGTGGGGCAGACCCATCTCCCATGTGCTCATCAGGACTGAGAGGTGCCCAGCAGACAGGGTGCAATGCTGGAGCATAGCATGTGGGGAAAAGTTCCAAGCACATCCAGGTTAGGAGCTTGCTTGCAGGCAGGCAGGAAAGGTCTCTGCCCACATCATTGCTGCCTTGTACCACCTGAGATGCCCCTCCCTGCCCATCCCACAGAGCAGCAGCTGAGTCCCCTCTGCCCCAGACGAGGAATGATATGCAGGATGACTCTGAGACTTATCTACCTACAACAAGGGACCCGGAGTGGGATCCTAATGTAGGGAGAGAAAGAGCTCAGTTGAAGCAATTGGTACTGTGTGGGGTTCGATATGGACTGCCTCAACCAAAGACTGTGTCTAAACTGTGTGAAGTGAGGCAGGGCTCGAAGAAAAATCCATCAGCCTTTTACAGAAGGTTATGTGACGTAGATAGGAAATGGACTGATTTGAATTCAGAAGATGAGACAAACCAGAGAATGGAGGTCTGGAGATCTTGCTGTGAAACTGTGTTGGTGGGAGAGGCATTTTAGCAGGGTGGCGTTTGCTGGAGGAAGCAGTGAGTAGGTCTGGCGTATGGGACCCACTTTGTCAGGGGAGGCAGCTGAAGAGGGGGGGGGGCCAATACTGTGGGGCCCAAGCAGGCAGGCAAAGGCCAGCTCGTAATGGCTGGAGGTCTTTGATGGGAGGCCTGGTTTGTGGGAGGACGGTTTCACTGTGGTGAGCGTGCAGGGCGTATGTTGTGCATAGAGCTGTTGAAGGTATTGGGAGGGAAGGAAGGTGAGTGTGCCCTGAACTAGCGATGGCACAGGCAGATTAGCTTGCCGGGACGTCTTTGCTTTGAGGCCGGATTGGTGGGAGAGGCATTTTAGCAGGGTGGCCTTTGCTGCAGTGAGTAGGCCTGGAGTAATAGTCATTGGGGAGGAAGTGGAGAGAGACCAATGCTGTGGGTCCGACCAAGGCAGGCAAAGGCCAGCTCGAAATGGCAGGAAGTCTTTGGTGTGCTCGCTGTGCCTCAAAGCTCGCTGTGCCTCAGCTCCTGTTTTTGACAAGGACTCATTTAGCCGGCCCTGGAGTGGTGCAGATGTCACCCTGGATGGGGAAGTCTGGGGGGTGTCTGGCATTATGTACCGTGCAGTCTACCTTTTTTCCATGAACCAGCCCTTTCAGCCTGCCTGAGCTGTGCACTGGTCCTGCCGTGGCCCATAACCATGGTCCCACCCCTAATCCTGGTTTGCAACCAGATGAGCAAGGCAGAGATGGAGGAGGACAGTGAGCTGCCTGAATAAGTTGTGTGTTTGCATAGCAGATGCCTAGCAGGCCTGGTTCTTGGCACAGCCATGCCACCTGTGGCCTGGTGGCGCTATGTCTTTGTGGCCCAGGCGAGTTTATGCTTTGTTTGCAGATGAGGGAGTGCAGAGGAGGCCCTGCCTCTTGCTCAAGAAAGGCAGTCGCATCCCTGACCATGAGCAAGACCTCGGTCAGAAACTCACAGCTAAGGAAAAGATGTCTGTGTTTTCCTTTTGTCAGAGTTGGATGTCTTTACAGCAATCACTCTTCCAGCATGCCAAGCAACTCTCGCAGCACCGTCTCTGCATCCCTGGGCTTGGAGATCATCACTCTCCACATGCCTGCAGCAGCACTGCACGCCCAGAATGTTCTGTCAGCAAGGTTTTGGCCCTGGCATCATAGCTAGGGTGAGTCTGGAGGGCGTAGGTGACTGCCAGCCCTTCTTGCCCTACTGTCCCCTTGCTAGGAGCACCCAGTGGACCCTGCCCTAGCAGGTAGCATAAAGCCAAGCTGAAATCCCTTGTGGGAAGAGAGGGAGCAAGGCAGCCAGGCTCTGATGCTGAAGGTGGATATACTTGGAGCACTACGGTTCCTGCAGCCCTTGTTGCTGAACCAGGGCTGGGACAATGGGGGCAGTGGAGGTCCCAGCCGCTCGTGCAGGGTCCTGAAAATTGCCCTTTATCTAGCAGCCCACTTGGGATGAGCACTAAAGTCTGATGCGTCACAAGCACTAAAGGTAGGCAGGCCCGTCCTACCTGTTGTATGATTGGGAACAGCGTAACAGGCTCACAACCACCTCATCTGGGTACACACCAGTCACGTGAGAAGAGCCCTGCCCAAGCCGAGCTGGGCACAGGTCTCGCTGATCTATAGCAGGCTTCTGCAGATGCACCTTATGCTCTTCAGCACCTCCAGGTACATGACTGAGAATGGGCCTGCTGCCATTGTGCAGCCATTTCCCCAGCTCCTACCAAGAACTAATTCTGTTGCCTCAGCTCTATGCTGGCCTAAAGGTGTCAGGCGCCCTTGAGATATGGCTGCAGGAGGAAAGCAATTCTCTGGAAGAGGCAGGCATAGCCTGTTATAAGCTCATCCAATATGTGAGCAGCTACCTGCCTGGCATGGGTGCTGCAAGCTGTCATGGTCTTGATGGCTGTGAGGATGATGACTGTCCTCTTGGAGGGCAGCAGGTATTTGCAAAACACCTACTGGAGAAAGGAGGGTCAGGGCAGATAGATCTGTTACACTGAGTGCCCCAATGGTGGTGCATTGCTGAGCAGCAAGTGGCTCTGGAGAGAGATGTGGGGCTGTGCTGGCCAGCACAGGGAGCAGGGACTGTGCTGGGCTGGGTGATGGCACAGGAGAGAAAATGGATTGTTGCGGGTCGTATTTCCTATGCACTGCTCCTGTGGGAGACCAGAGCTTGCGGGAGACCAGGAGGGAAGCCTTTGTTTAGTTCCTGCTCAGGGACCATGGGAACATCCAGTGAACAAAGGGACCCATCAGCCCCACTGATTAGGGATCCCTCTTTTCATCCAATCAATTCCTCATGTCCAGCAGTCTTAATGAGGGAGGTGCTCCTCACTGTGATGATTTCACTGGCACTGTTGAACTCTGAAGACCAGAAGCTGTCAGCAGATTCCCAGGCCTTCTGGAGCTGTAGAGGCTATGAGCCATTGGGCAACAGCTCCCTGCCTGAACAGGAGGGGAAACACAGAGCAGTCGGCAGGAGGGCTGGACAAGTCGGAGATGGCCTACTGAGGGCTTCAGGGAGATATCTCACTGACAATGAAAGTGGACATGCCAGGAAAGCCTGGAGAGCAGGATTCCCAGGGAAAGCCTGGGCTTGCTACAAGGGCAGAAAGGGGAAGTTGCTTTTAAGGATACAGAAGGGCAGACAAATCTGAGCTTTCTTTTCATTCTGAAGCAAGAGAGAAGACCTAGGAGTAGGTGCTGCCGAAGATTTTTCAGTCCCTCCATACCCAGGGAGGGGATGACCCCCCCCCCCCGGCATGCAATGTCCTTGCATAAAGTCTGAGATGCCTGCAGTTTCAGTACTGCATAAATGTCCCTTCCTCCCTCCCCAGTGTGTGTGTGGGGAGGAGGCAGATGTGCTGCCCCATACCTATGTTTGTGAGGTTTCTTGCTCTTTTCTCTCCTGCAAGAGAGTTGCCAAGGCAGTGTGGTGCCTTGCCTGGCTGTCTGTGTCTGGAATGACCCAGACAAATGCAGCCTCTCTTACTTCCTTGCTGCAGGATCAATCAGTGCAGGTGATGAAGAGCACCCACAGCTGGTCGTCTGATCACTGTAGGCGCAGCACAGGGTAAGGCACCCCACCAAGTTGGCCTAGAATTGGGAAAAGCTTCTTTCTGAGTTGGGCAGGGATGTCACTGATTCATTCCAAGTGGCAGCAGGTCTGGGGAGATGGGGGCAGCTCTAGCACCATGGCTGAGGGGTGTTGGTCGGAACCAGAGCCTGAAGCAATGGTTCATCCTGGGCTGGATGCTAGGTGAGCCAGAGCATTGGAGGGTCCTGCCAGCCCTGGTTCCCAATGCAGCTGGGCAGCAGCCCAAGGCAGGGAGGGCTGCCAGACTTGTTGGGCCCACAGCATACACCCAAAGCGGTCCTACTCTGCATGGGGCTGGGAGCACTGCTGGCTCCTGAAAGTGCAGGACCTGGAAAGGGAAGCCCAAGAGGTAGGGCCAAGATCTTTGCCTCATGGCAGGGGCTTGCTGTGTGCCCTAAACTGTCTCCGGGCTTCCTTTGGCAGGAGCATGGAGCCACAGGGGGCTCTGGGGCACCAGAAAGGGGTGATGAGGTAGCTGGAGGTTGCCTGGACCAGACACACCTTACCTGCAGCAATGAAGAGCTGAACAGATGTGTTCACATAGCCTGGCAATCCACACCACAGTCTTCTCACGCACAGCTGCTTGCTTGGACTTGGTGAAGGCCAGGAAAAGATGGAAGAGAAAAGTCTGGTCTGCTCTGTGTCCTGACGGCTGCTCCAAGAGTGGCAGCTCTGCTAAATGCTTGGCCAGGTTTACACTTTGGGTGGCTGAAGCAGGAGGAAAAACCTGTAACTGGGTGGTTGCCGCCCAACTCCTTCACAGCTGTGGGGCAAGTCCTCCAGACTGACCTGCTGTGGCTATGCAGACAGCCAAATCTCATTCCCGCTATAGCCTCTGCTTCTTCCCAAAATGGCCCTCTGTCCCCTCCCCAGGGCCAGAAGGCTTTGAGGTAAGCAGTTCCCAGGTGAAGGGCACTGTGAGCCACTAGGAAGACAGAGGAAGAAAGCTTCAGGAAGGGCAGGTACCAGTGGGTCAGTGCTGTGCTTGGATCTGAGAAGGAAAGCACAAGGGGTTAGGGGAAGGAGACTGGCAGTGCCAGCTGCCAGCTCTGTGCAGCCTAATAAAGACGATCCGATGCCTCCCACTTCTTCGGTAAAGGGCAAGGTTTCGGGGGAGCGTTGGCTTGGAGGTGAATGTGGGCAAGGCTTTCCCCTTACGCTGCAGGAGTGGGATGCAGAGAAAGAAAGGACTCTAACTGCAGCTGGGAGAGACTGGGCTCACAAAACAGCCCTGAGGGAGACCATCTTTCCTGCAGTAGGAGCTCTGTGCCTGGTTCTGGGCAAGAGCATCTACTTGACAAGGTCCCTTCCCTTTGGGGTAAGGAAGTGACCCTGTGAATCACAATCTTAGCAAATGCCACACCTGCAAGATGTTTTGCAGCTCCAGGAGACCAGAGATGGGAGAGCTGAGCACGTGCAGCATGCTGTCCACAGCAGCCAAGATCTGCAAGAAAGACCTGGTGTCACTTCTTCCCTTTGCCCACAGGAGAGGGACATAAGTTCCTCTTGCCTAAGGGAGCAGGGTCCTGTGGCCCTGCAGTGTCCGGGGAGAGGGTCAGTAGGGGAAAGCTGCTGCAAAGAGACCAGCCTGTGAGCGCTGCATGCAATGCTGTCCAGGATAAGGGGCGGGGGCGGGGGGGGGGGAGGAATGATGGTGGGAAAGCAAAAATGGGATCATGCCCTGGCTTGGACGTTCCACTTG
Organism: Struthio camelus; assembly: GCF_040807025.1. Taxonomy (NCBI): domain Eukaryota; kingdom Metazoa; phylum Chordata; class Aves; order Struthioniformes; family Struthionidae; genus Struthio; species Struthio camelus. The sequence goes on along the minus strand of NC_090947.1, from coordinate 3,286,147 downwards.
TGTATAAGCACAAGATAGCCCAGGACTGGCCCAGAGGAATAAGCAGGCTCCCCATAGCTCACCCAGCACACACGCTGGGGACAGACAGCAGCATCCAGGCTCTGTGTGCCTTGTCTTGGAAGACAGGAGAAGACACTGCAGAAGCTGGCTGTTGTTCAGGTGATCCTCCAGAGTTAGCTTTGCTTTGCTGCAAGGATGGAGTGGTGCATGTCAGACCCTGGGGCTGAAAATGATTCCTTCAGGAGACCCCATGGTATTACCCAGGCAAGGTGGGGGAGCCCTTCAGGGAGGCACCACCTAATCTTGGCATGCTGGCCCAAGACAGAGGACAAGCCTATCAGCATGTGCCCAATGCCCTCTCCATCTCCTGCCCCCACCCTTTTGAGGAAAAGTCCAGGCAGGGGAAGCCCCAGGGCCTTATCTGCCCTCCATCTCCCCCACTATCAGGCCCAGGGCAGGGGAGAGCAGAGGTCCAGCAGACAGCACCCGCAGACTCCCCCAGCATGGAGGATGCCTTCCAGCTGCCATTGTGGCTTCACGGGGGGGAGGTCTTAGCCAAGCCCAGGACTGGGGCGCATATGTCATTGCAGTGACGGCAAGCACAGCTTGCTGCTGCATGACACAGCTCAGGTGGTCAGCATGCTCTTCCTGCAATATCACCTGGAGAGCACAGCCAAGCATGGGGCGTGGGAGCTGCTAGCACCCAGTAAGCAGCTGACAGGGCTGGCAGAGCCCAGGTGCCCCCATCTCAGCACTGGCACTCAGGGCGACGCCATTGTTGGTCCCCTTTTCCCAGCTTGCAGGTCTTCTAAGTGGCTCTTGCAGCCCCACAGTGGGAATGGCTGTGCCCATGAACAAGTGCCCCACACTTCTCCTGTTCAGCCACCTCAGTCCTGTCCTCAGTGCCAGTGCCATGCTAGACGTCTCCCTTCCCTCAGGTGTGCTGGGTGTCCCCTCCACCTTAAGTGTCTCTGCCGTATCCAGTCTCCAGAGGAAAAGCTGCTCCCACGCCAAAGCATTAGTGCTGGTGACTCTGCAGAGGCTGCAGATGGAGGCCAGAACGGGACAAACAGAGAGCATAAGAAGGCAGAGGCATGGACAGCAGTACTAGGGCATTGCAGAGCATGCAGTGATGATTTAGATACCTAGAAGGAGCAGCTCTGCACAGCCAGCAGCCCTGCAGGGAATGCTGACCATGGCACACACAAACATAGAGGGACCCACCAGCAGATGCAAGTACAGCCCAGACAGAAATGGCTGCAGGTACTTATTCTTGGGTTCTGTAAAAGGCATACTTGTATTACAGGGCTTCCATCTCCTCTCTTGGCAGAACCAGGCTGGAGCTGATAAAAAAGAGAGTTGATAGAGCTATAGGGGCTGACAGGAGAGACTAGAGGAAAGACATAAGCCTTCTGCCCAAGAGCACCCCTGCTTGTGCAGACACAGTAACCCCTGCCTCAGGGAAGTGGCGTGGGGCAGACCCATCTCCCATGTGCTCATCAGGACTGAGAGGTGCCCAGCAGACAGGGTGCAATGCTGGAGCATAGCATGTGGGGAAAAGTTCCAAGCACATCCAGGTTAGGAGCTTGCTTGCAGGCAGGCAGGAAAGGTCTCTGCCCACATCATTGCTGCCTTGTACCACCTGAGATGCCCCTCCCTGCCCATCCCACAGAGCAGCAGCTGAGTCCCCTCTGCCCCAGACGAGGAATGATATGCAGGATGACTCTGAGACTTATCTACCTACAACAAGGGACCCGGAGTGGGATCCTAATGTAGGGAGAGAAAGAGCTCAGTTGAAGCAATTGGTACTGTGTGGGGTTCGATATGGACTGCCTCAACCAAAGACTGTGTCTAAACTGTGTGAAGTGAGGCAGGGCTCGAAGAAAAATCCATCAGCCTTTTACAGAAGGTTATGTGACGTAGATAGGAAATGGACTGATTTGAATTCAGAAGATGAGACAAACCAGAGAATGGAGGTCTGGAGATCTTGCTGTGAAACTGTGTTGGTGGGAGAGGCATTTTAGCAGGGTGGCGTTTGCTGGAGGAAGCAGTGAGTAGGTCTGGCGTATGGGACCCACTTTGTCAGGGGAGGCAGCTGAAGAGGGGGGGGGGCCAATACTGTGGGGCCCAAGCAGGCAGGCAAAGGCCAGCTCGTAATGGCTGGAGGTCTTTGATGGGAGGCCTGGTTTGTGGGAGGACGGTTTCACTGTGGTGAGCGTGCAGGGCGTATGTTGTGCATAGAGCTGTTGAAGGTATTGGGAGGGAAGGAAGGTGAGTGTGCCCTGAACTAGCGATGGCACAGGCAGATTAGCTTGCCGGGACGTCTTTGCTTTGAGGCCGGATTGGTGGGAGAGGCATTTTAGCAGGGTGGCCTTTGCTGCAGTGAGTAGGCCTGGAGTAATAGTCATTGGGGAGGAAGTGGAGAGAGACCAATGCTGTGGGTCCGACCAAGGCAGGCAAAGGCCAGCTCGAAATGGCAGGAAGTCTTTGGTGTGCTCGCTGTGCCTCAAAGCTCGCTGTGCCTCAGCTCCTGTTTTTGACAAGGACTCATTTAGCCGGCCCTGGAGTGGTGCAGATGTCACCCTGGATGGGGAAGTCTGGGGGGTGTCTGGCATTATGTACCGTGCAGTCTACCTTTTTTCCATGAACCAGCCCTTTCAGCCTGCCTGAGCTGTGCACTGGTCCTGCCGTGGCCCATAACCATGGTCCCACCCCTAATCCTGGTTTGCAACCAGATGAGCAAGGCAGAGATGGAGGAGGACAGTGAGCTGCCTGAATAAGTTGTGTGTTTGCATAGCAGATGCCTAGCAGGCCTGGTTCTTGGCACAGCCATGCCACCTGTGGCCTGGTGGCGCTATGTCTTTGTGGCCCAGGCGAGTTTATGCTTTGTTTGCAGATGAGGGAGTGCAGAGGAGGCCCTGCCTCTTGCTCAAGAAAGGCAGTCGCATCCCTGACCATGAGCAAGACCTCGGTCAGAAACTCACAGCTAAGGAAAAGATGTCTGTGTTTTCCTTTTGTCAGAGTTGGATGTCTTTACAGCAATCACTCTTCCAGCATGCCAAGCAACTCTCGCAGCACCGTCTCTGCATCCCTGGGCTTGGAGATCATCACTCTCCACATGCCTGCAGCAGCACTGCACGCCCAGAATGTTCTGTCAGCAAGGTTTTGGCCCTGGCATCATAGCTAGGGTGAGTCTGGAGGGCGTAGGTGACTGCCAGCCCTTCTTGCCCTACTGTCCCCTTGCTAGGAGCACCCAGTGGACCCTGCCCTAGCAGGTAGCATAAAGCCAAGCTGAAATCCCTTGTGGGAAGAGAGGGAGCAAGGCAGCCAGGCTCTGATGCTGAAGGTGGATATACTTGGAGCACTACGGTTCCTGCAGCCCTTGTTGCTGAACCAGGGCTGGGACAATGGGGGCAGTGGAGGTCCCAGCCGCTCGTGCAGGGTCCTGAAAATTGCCCTTTATCTAGCAGCCCACTTGGGATGAGCACTAAAGTCTGATGCGTCACAAGCACTAAAGGTAGGCAGGCCCGTCCTACCTGTTGTATGATTGGGAACAGCGTAACAGGCTCACAACCACCTCATCTGGGTACACACCAGTCACGTGAGAAGAGCCCTGCCCAAGCCGAGCTGGGCACAGGTCTCGCTGATCTATAGCAGGCTTCTGCAGATGCACCTTATGCTCTTCAGCACCTCCAGGTACATGACTGAGAATGGGCCTGCTGCCATTGTGCAGCCATTTCCCCAGCTCCTACCAAGAACTAATTCTGTTGCCTCAGCTCTATGCTGGCCTAAAGGTGTCAGGCGCCCTTGAGATATGGCTGCAGGAGGAAAGCAATTCTCTGGAAGAGGCAGGCATAGCCTGTTATAAGCTCATCCAATATGTGAGCAGCTACCTGCCTGGCATGGGTGCTGCAAGCTGTCATGGTCTTGATGGCTGTGAGGATGATGACTGTCCTCTTGGAGGGCAGCAGGTATTTGCAAAACACCTACTGGAGAAAGGAGGGTCAGGGCAGATAGATCTGTTACACTGAGTGCCCCAATGGTGGTGCATTGCTGAGCAGCAAGTGGCTCTGGAGAGAGATGTGGGGCTGTGCTGGCCAGCACAGGGAGCAGGGACTGTGCTGGGCTGGGTGATGGCACAGGAGAGAAAATGGATTGTTGCGGGTCGTATTTCCTATGCACTGCTCCTGTGGGAGACCAGAGCTTGCGGGAGACCAGGAGGGAAGCCTTTGTTTAGTTCCTGCTCAGGGACCATGGGAACATCCAGTGAACAAAGGGACCCATCAGCCCCACTGATTAGGGATCCCTCTTTTCATCCAATCAATTCCTCATGTCCAGCAGTCTTAATGAGGGAGGTGCTCCTCACTGTGATGATTTCACTGGCACTGTTGAACTCTGAAGACCAGAAGCTGTCAGCAGATTCCCAGGCCTTCTGGAGCTGTAGAGGCTATGAGCCATTGGGCAACAGCTCCCTGCCTGAACAGGAGGGGAAACACAGAGCAGTCGGCAGGAGGGCTGGACAAGTCGGAGATGGCCTACTGAGGGCTTCAGGGAGATATCTCACTGACAATGAAAGTGGACATGCCAGGAAAGCCTGGAGAGCAGGATTCCCAGGGAAAGCCTGGGCTTGCTACAAGGGCAGAAAGGGGAAGTTGCTTTTAAGGATACAGAAGGGCAGACAAATCTGAGCTTTCTTTTCATTCTGAAGCAAGAGAGAAGACCTAGGAGTAGGTGCTGCCGAAGATTTTTCAGTCCCTCCATACCCAGGGAGGGGATGACCCCCCCCCCCCCGGCATGCAATGTCCTTGCATAAAGTCTGAGATGCCTGCAGTTTCAGTACTGCATAAATGTCCCTTCCTCCCTCCCCAGTGTGTGTGTGGGGAGGAGGCAGATGTGCTGCCCCATACCTATGTTTGTGAGGTTTCTTGCTCTTTTCTCTCCTGCAAGAGAGTTGCCAAGGCAGTGTGGTGCCTTGCCTGGCTGTCTGTGTCTGGAATGACCCAGACAAATGCAGCCTCTCTTACTTCCTTGCTGCAGGATCAATCAGTGCAGGTGATGAAGAGCACCCACAGCTGGTCGTCTGATCACTGTAGGCGCAGCACAGGGTAAGGCACCCCACCAAGTTGGCCTAGAATTGGGAAAAGCTTCTTTCTGAGTTGGGCAGGGATGTCACTGATTCATTCCAAGTGGCAGCAGGTCTGGGGAGATGGGGGCAGCTCTAGCACCATGGCTGAGGGGTGTTGGTCGGAACCAGAGCCTGAAGCAATGGTTCATCCTGGGCTGGATGCTAGGTGAGCCAGAGCGTTGGAGGGTCCTGCCAGCCCTGGTTCCCAATGCAGCTGGGCAGCAGCCCAAGGCAGGGAGGGCTGCCAGACTTGTTGGGCCCACAGCATACACCCAAAGCGGTCCTACTCTGCATGGGGCTGGGAGCACTGCTGGCTCCTGAAAGTGCAGGACCTGGAAAGGGAAGCCCAAGAGGTAGGGCCAAGATCTTTGCCTCATGGCAGGGGCTTGCTGTGTGCCCTAAACTGTCTCCGGGCTTCCTTTGGCAGGAGCATGGAGCCACAGGGGGCTCTGGGGCACCAGAAAGGGGTGATGAGGTAGCTGGAGGTTGCCTGGACCAGACACACCTTACCTGCAGCAATGAAGAGCTGAACAGATGTGTTCACATAGCCTGGCAATCCACACCACAGTCTTCTCACGCACAGCTGCTTGCTTGGACTTGGTGAAGGCCAGGAAAAGATGGAAGAGAAAAGTCTGGTCTGCTCTGTGTCCTGACGGCTGCTCCAAGAGTGGCAGCTCTGCTAAATGCTTGGCCAGGTTTACACTTTGGGTGGCTGAAGCAGGAGGAAAAACCTGTAACTGGGTGGTTGCCGCCCAACTCCTTCACAGCTGTGGGGCAAGTCCTCCAGACTGACCTGCTGTGGCTATGCAGACAGCCAAATCTCATTCCCGCTATAGCCTCTGCTTCTTCCCAAAATGGCCCTCTGTCCCCTCCCCAGGGCCAGAAGGCTTTGAGGTAAGCAGTTCCCAGGTGAAGGGCACTGTGAGCCACTAGGAAGACAGAGGAAGAAAGCTTCAGGAAGGGCAGGTACCAGTGGGTCAGTGCTGTGCTTGGATCTGAGAAGGAAAGCACAAGGGGTTAGGGGAAGGAGACTGGCAGTGCCAGCTGCCAGCTCTGTGCAGCCTAATAAAGACGATCCGATGCCTCCCACTTCTTCGGTAAAGGGCAAGGTTTCGGGGGAGCGTTGGCTTGGAGGTGAATGTGGGCAAGGCTTTCCCCTTACGCTGCAGGAGTGGGATGCAGAGAAAGAAAGGACTCTAACTGCAGCTGGGAGAGACTGGGCTCACAAAACAGCCCTGAGGGAGACCATCTTTCCTGCAGTAGGAGCTCTGTGCCTGGTTCTGGGCAAGAGCATCTACTTGACAAGGTCCCTTCCCTTTGGGGTAAGGAAGTGACCCTGTGAATCACAATCTTAGCAAATGCCACACCTGCAAGATGTTTTGCAGCTCCAGGAGACCAGAGATGGGAGAGCTGAGCACGTGCAGCATGCTGTCCACAGCAGCCAAGATCTGCAAGAAAGACCTGGTGTCACTTCTTCCCTTTGCCCACAGGAGAGGGACATAAGTTCCTCTTGCCTAAGGGAGCAGGGTCCTGTGGCCCTGCAGTGTCCGGGGAGAGGGTCAGTAGGGGAAAGCTGCTGCAAAGAGACCAGCCTGTGAGCGCTGCATGCAATGCTGTCCAGGATAAGGGGCGGGGGCGGGGGGGGGGGAGGAATGATGGTGGGAAAGCAAAAATGGGATCATGCCCTGGCTTGGACGTTCCACTTGTGTATAAGCACAAGATAGCCCAGGACTGGCCCAGAGGAATAAGCAGGCTCCCCATAGCTCACCCAGCACACACGCTGGGGACAGACAGCAGCATCCAGGCTCTGTGTGCCTTGTCTTGGAAGACAGGAGAAGACACTGCAGAAGCTGGCTGTTGTTCAGGTGATCCTCCAGAGTTAGCTTTGCTTTGCTGCAAGGATGGAGTGGTGCATGTCAGACCCTGGGGCTGAAAATGATTCCTTCAGGAGACCCCATGGTATTACCCAGGCAAGGTGGGGGAGCCCTTCAGGGAGGCACCACCTAATCTTGGCATGCTGGCCCAAGACAGAGGACAAGCCTATCAGCATGTGCCCAATGCCCTCTCCATCTCCTGCCCCCACCCTTTTGAGGAAAAGTCCAGGCAGGGGAAGCCCCAGGGCCTTATCTGCCCTCCATCTCCCCCACTATCAGGCCCAGGGCAGGGGAGAGCAGAGGTCCAGCAGACAGCACCCGCAGACTCCCCCAGCATGGAGGATGCCTTCCAGCTGCCATTGTGGCTTCACGGGGGGGAGGTCTTAGCCAAGCCCAGGACTGGGGCGCATATGTCATTGCAGTGACGGCAAGCACAGCTTGCTGCTGCATGACACAGCTCAGGTGGTCAGCATGCTCTTCCTGCAATATCACCTGGAGAGCACAGCCAAGCATGGGGCGTGGGAGCTGCTAGCACCCAGTAAGCAGCTGACAGGGCTGGCAGAGCCCAGGTGCCCCCATCTCAGCACTGGCACTCAGGGCGACGCCATTGTTGGTCCCCTTTTCCCAGCTTGCAGGTCTTCTAAGTGGCTCTTGCAGCCCCACAGTGGGAATGGCTGTGCCCATGAACAAGTGCCCCACACTTCTCCTGTTCAGCCACCTCAGTCCTGTCCTCAGTGCCAGTGCCATGCTAGACGTCTCCCTTCCCTCAGGTGTGCTGGGTGTCCCCTCCACCTTAAGTGTCTCTGCCGTATCCAGTCTCCAGAGGAAAAGCTGCTCCCACGCCAAAGCATTAGTGCTGGTGACTCTGCAGAGGCTGCAGATGGAGGCCAGAACGGGACAAACAGAGAGCATAAGAAGGCAGAGGCATGGACAGCAGTACTAGGGCATTGCAGAGCATGCAGTGATGATTTAGATACCTAGAAGGAGCAGCTCTGCACAGCCAGCAGCCCTGCAGGGAATGCTGACCATGGCACACACAAACATAGAGGGACCCACCAGCAGATGCAAGTACAGCCCAGACAGAAATGGCTGCAGGTACTTATTCTTGGGTTCTGTAAAAGGCATACTTGTATTACAGGGCTTCCATCTCCTCTCTTGGCAGAACCAGGCTGGAGCTGATAAAAAAGAGAGTTGATAGAGCTATAGGGGCTGACAGGAGAGACTAGAGGAAAGACATAAGCCTTCTGCCCAAGAGCACCCCTGCTTGTGCAGACACAGTAACCCCTGCCTCAGGGAAGTGGCGTGGGGCAGACCCATCTCCCATGTGCTCATCAGGACTGAGAGGTGCCCAGCAGACAGGGTGCAATGCTGGAGCATAGCATGTGGGGAAAAGTTCCAAGCACATCCAGGTTAGGAGCTTGCTTGCAGGCAGGCAGGAAAGGTCTCTGCCCACATCATTGCTGCCTTGTACCACCTGAGATGCCCCTCCCTGCCCATCCCACAGAGCAGCAGCTGAGTCCCCTCTGCCCCAGACGAGGAATGATATGCAGGATGACTCTGAGACTTATCTACCTACAACAAGGGACCCGGAGTGGGATCCTAATGTAGGGAGAGAAAGAGCTCAGTTGAAGCAATTGGTACTGTGTGGGGTTCGATATGGACTGCCTCAACCAAAGACTGTGTCTAAACTGTGTGAAGTGAGGCAGGGCTCGAAGAAAAATCCATCAGCCTTTTACAGAAGGTTATGTGACGTAGATAGGAAATGGACTGATTTGAATTCAGAAGATGAGACAAACCAGAGAATGGAGGTCTGGAGATCTTGCTGTGAAACTGTGTTGGTGGGAGAGGCATTTTAGCAGGGTGGCGTTTGCTGGAGGAAGCAGTGAGTAGGTCTGGCGTATGGGACCCACTTTGTCAGGGGAGGCAGCTGAAGAGGGGGGGGGGCCAATACTGTGGGGCCCAAGCAGGCAGGCAAAGGCCAGCTCGTAATGGCTGGAGGTCTTTGATGGGAGGCCTGGTTTGTGGGAGGACGGTTTCACTGTGGTGAGCGTGCAGGGCGTATGTTGTGCATAGAGCTGTTGAAGGTATTGGGAGGGAAGGAAGGTGAGTGTGCCCTGAACTAGCGATGGCACAGGCAGATTAGCTTGCCGGGACGTCTTTGCTTTGAGGCCGGATTGGTGGGAGAGGCATTTTAGCAGGGTGGCCTTTGCTGCAGTGAGTAGGCCTGGAGTAATAGTCATTGGGGAGGAAGTGGAGAGAGACCAATGCTGTGGGTCCGACCAAGGCAGGCAAAGGCCAGCTCGAAATGGCAGGAAGTCTTTGGTGTGCTCGCTGTGCCTCAAAGCTCGCTGTGCCTCAGCTCCTGTTTTTGACAAGGACTCATTTAGCCGGCCCTGGAGTGGTGCAGATGTCACCCTGGATGGGGAAGTCTGGGGGGTGTCTGGCATTATGTACCGTGCAGTCTACCTTTTTTCCATGAACCAGCCCTTTCAGCCTGCCTGAGCTGTGCACTGGTCCTGCCGTGGCCCATAACCATGGTCCCACCCCTAATCCTGGTTTGCAACCAGATGAGCAAGGCAGAGATGGAGGAGGACAGTGAGCTGCCTGAATAAGTTGTGTGTTTGCATAGCAGATGCCTAGCAGGCCTGGTTCTTGGCACAGCCATGCCACCTGTGGCCTGGTGGCGCTATGTCTTTGTGGCCCAGGCGAGTTTATGCTTTGTTTGCAGATGAGGGAGTGCAGAGGAGGCCCTGCCTCTTGCTCAAGAAAGGCAGTCGCATCCCTGACCATGAGCAAGACCTCGGTCAGAAACTCACAGCTAAGGAAAAGATGTCTGTGTTTTCCTTTTGTCAGAGTTGGATGTCTTTACAGCAATCACTCTTCCAGCATGCCAAGCAACTCTCGCAGCACCGTCTCTGCATCCCTGGGCTTGGAGATCATCACTCTCCACATGCCTGCAGCAGCACTGCACGCCCAGAATGTTCTGTCAGCAAGGTTTTGGCCCTGGCATCATAGCTAGGGTGAGTCTGGAGGGCGTAGGTGACTGCCAGCCCTTCTTGCCCTACTGTCCCCTTGCTAGGAGCACCCAGTGGACCCTGCCCTAGCAGGTAGCATAAAGCCAAGCTGAAATCCCTTGTGGGAAGAGAGGGAGCAAGGCAGCCAGGCTCTGATGCTGAAGGTGGATATACTTGGAGCACTACGGTTCCTGCAGCCCTTGTTGCTGAACCAGGGCTGGGACAATGGGGGCAGTGGAGGTCCCAGCCGCTCGTGCAGGGTCCTGAAAATTGCCCTTTATCTAGCAGCCCACTTGGGATGAGCACTAAAGTCTGATGCGTCACAAGCACTAAAGGTAGGCAGGCCCGTCCTACCTGTTGTATGATTGGGAACAGCGTAACAGGCTCACAACCACCTCATCTGGGTACACACCAGTCACGTGAGAAGAGCCCTGCCCAAGCCGAGCTGGGCACAGGTCTCGCTGATCTATAGCAGGCTTCTGCAGATGCACCTTATGCTCTTCAGCACCTCCAGGTACATGACTGAGAATGGGCCTGCTGCCATTGTGCAGCCATTTCCCCAGCTCCTACCAAGAACTAATTCTGTTGCCTCAGCTCTATGCTGGCCTAAAGGTGTCAGGCGCCCTTGAGATATGGCTGCAGGAGGAAAGCAATTCTCTGGAAGAGGCAGGCATAGCCTGTTATAAGCTCATCCAATATGTGAGCAGCTACCTGCCTGGCATGGGTGCTGCAAGCTGTCATGGTCTTGATGGCTGTGAGGATGATGACTGTCCTCTTGGAGGGCAGCAGGTATTTGCAAAACACCTACTGGAGAAAGGAGGGTCAGGGCAGATAGATCTGTTACACTGAGTGCCCCAATGGTGGTGCATTGCTGAGCAGCAAGTGGCTCTGGAGAGAGATGTGGGGCTGTGCTGGCCAGCACAGGGAGCAGGGACTGTGCTGGGCTGGGTGATGGCACAGGAGAGAAAATGGATTGTTGCGGGTCGTATTTCCTATGCACTGCTCCTGTGGGAGACCAGAGCTTGCGGGAGACCAGGAGGGAAGCCTTTGTTTAGTTCCTGCTCAGGGACCATGGGAACATCCAGTGAACAAAGGGACCCATCAGCCCCACTGATTAGGGATCCCTCTTTTCATCCAATCAATTCCTCATGTCCAGCAGTCTTAATGAGGGAGGTGCTCCTTACTGTGATGATTTCACTGGCACTGTTGAACTCTGAAGACCAGAAGCTGTCAGCAGATTCCCAGGCCTTCTGGAGCTGTAGAGGCTATGAGCCATTGGGCAACAGCTCCCTGCCTGAACAGGAGGGGAAACACAGAGCAGTCGGCAGGAGGGCTGGACAAGTCGGAGATGGCCTACTGAGGGCTTCAGGGAGATATCTCACTGACAATGAAAGTGGACATGCCAGGAAAGCCTGGAGAGCAGGATTCCCAGGGAAAGCCTGGGCTTGCTACAAGGGCAGAAAGGGGAAGTTGCTTTTAAGGATACAGAAGGGCAGACAAATCTGAGCTTTCTTTTCATTCTGAAGCAAGAGAGAAGACCTAGGAGTAGGTGCTGCCGAAGATTTTTCAGTCCCTCCATACCCAGGGAGGGGATGACCCCCCCCCCGGCATGCAATGTCCTTGCATAAAGTCTGAGATGCCTGCAGTTTCAGTACTGCATAAATGTCCCTTCCTCCCTCCCCAGTGTGTGTGTGGGGAGGAGGCAGATGTGCTGCCCCATACCTATGTTTGTGAGGTTTCTTGCTCTTTTCTCTCCTGCAAGAGAGTTGCCAAGGCAGTGTGGTGCCTTGCCTGGCTGTCTGTGTCTGGAATGACCCAGACAAATGCAGCCTCTCTTACTTCCTTGCTGCAGGATCAATCAGTGCAGGTGATGAAGAGCACCCACAGCTGGTCGTCTGATCACTGTAGGCGCAGCACAGGGTAAGGCACCCCACCAAGTTGGCCTAGAATTGGGAAAAGCTTCTTTCTGAGTTGGGCAGGGATGTCACTGATTCATTCCAAGTGGCAGCAGGTCTGGGGAGATGGGGGCAGCTCTAGCACCATGGCTGAGGGGTGTTGGTCGGAACCAGAGCCTGAAGCAATGGTTCATCCTGGGCTGGATGCTAGGTGAGCCAGAGCGTTGGAGGGTCCTGCCAGCCCTGGGTCCCAATGCAGCTGGGCAGCAGCCCAAGGCAGGGAGGGCTGCCAGACTTGTTGGGCCCACAGCATACACCCAAAGCGGTCCTACTCTGCATGGGGCTGGGAGCACTGCTGGCTCCTGAAAGTGCAGGACCTGGAAAGGGAAGCCCAAGAGGTAGGGCCAAGATCTTTGCCTCATGGCAGGGGCTTGCTGTGTGCCCTAAACTGTCTCCGGGCTTCCTTTGGCAGGAGCATGGAGCCACAGGGGGCTCTGGGGCACCAGAAAGGGGTGATGAGGTAGCTGGAGGTTGCCTGGACCAGACACACCTTACCTGCAGCAATGAAGAGCTGAACAGATGTGTTCACATAGCCTGGCAATCCACACCACAGTCTTCTCACGCACAGCTGCTTGCTTGGACTTGGTGAAGGCCAGGAAAAGATGGAAGAGAAAAGTCTGGTCTGCTCTGTGTCCTGACGGCTGCTCCAAGAGTGGCAGCTCTGCTAAATGCTTGGCCAGGTTTACACTTTGGGTGGCTGAAGCAGGAGGAAAAACCTGTAACTGGGTGGTTGCCGCCCAACTCCTTCACAGCTGTGGGGCAAGTCCTCCAGACTGACCTGCTGTGGCTATGCAGACAGCCAAATCTCATTCCCGCTATAGCCTCTGCTTCTTCCCAAAATGGCCCTCTGTCCCCTCCCCAGGGCCAGAAGGCTTTGAGGTAAGCAGTTCCCAGGTGAAGGGCACTGTGAGCCACTAGGAAGACAGAGGAAGAAAGCTTCAGGAAGGGCAGGTACCAGTGGGTCAGTGCTGTGCTTGGATCTGAGAAGGAAAGCACAAGGGGTTAGGGGAAGGAGACTGGCAGTGCCAGCTGCCAGCTCTGTGCAGCCTAATAAAGACGATCCGATGCCTCCCACTTCTTCGGTAAAGGGCAAGGTTTCGGGGGAGCGTTGGCTTGGAGGTGAATGTGGGCAAGGCTTTCCCCTTACGCTGCAGGAGTGGGATGCAGAGAAAGAAAGGACTCTAACTGCAGCTGGGAGAGACTGGGCTCACAAAACAGCCCTGAGGGAGACCATCTTTCCTGCAGTAGGAGCTCTGTGCCTGGTTCTGGGCAAGAGCATCTACTTGACAAGGTCCCTTCCCTTTGGGGTAAGGAAGTGACCCTGTGAATCACAATCTTAGCAAATGCCACACCTGCAAGATGTTTTGCAGCTCCAGGAGACCAGAGATGGGAGAGCTGAGCACGTGCAGCATGCTGTCCACAGCAGCCAAGATCTGCAAGAAAGACCTGGTGTCACTTCTTCCCTTTGCCCACAGGAGAGGGACATAAGTTCCTCTTGCCTAAGGGAGCAGGGTCCTGTGGCCCTGCAGTGTCCGGGGAGAGGGTCAGTAGGGGAAAGCTGCTGCAAAGAGACCAGCCTGTGAGCGCTGCATGCAATGCTGTCCAGGATAAGGGGCGGGGGCGGGGGGGGGGGGAGGAATGATGGTGGGAAAGCAAAAATGGGATCATGCCCTGGCTTGGACGTTCCACTTGTGTATAAGCACAAGATAGCCCAGGACTGGCCCAGAGGAATAAGCAGGCTCCCCATAGCTCACCCAGCACACACGCTGGGGACAGACAGCAGCATCCAGGCTCTGTGTGCCTTGTCTTGGAAGACAGGAGAAGACACTGCAGAAGCTGGCTGTTGTTCAGGTGATCCTCCAGAGTTAGCTTTGCTTTGCTGCAAGGATGGAGTGGTGCATGTCAGACCCTGGGGCTGAAAATGATTCCTTCAGGAGACCCCATGGTATTACCCAGGCAAGGTGGGGGAGCCCTTCAGGGAGGCACCACCTAATCTTGGCATGCTGGCCCAAGACAGAGGACAAGCCTATCAGCATGTGCCCAATGCCCTCTCCATCTCCTGCCCCCACCCTTTTGAGGAAAAGTCCAGGCAGGGGAAGCCCCAGGGCCTTATCTGCCCTCCATCTCCCCCACTATCAGGCCCAGGGCAGGGGAGAGCAGAGGTCCAGCAGACAGCACCCGCAGACTCCCCCAGCATGGAGGATGCCTTCCAGCTGCCATTGTGGCTTCACGGGGGGGAGGTCTTAGCCAAGCCCAGGACTGGGGCGCATATGTCATTGCAGTGACGGCAAGCACAGCTTGCTGCTGCATGACACAGCTCAGGTGGTCAGCATGCTCTTCCTGCAATATCACCTGGAGAGCACAGCCAAGCATGGGGCGTGGGAGCTGCTAGCACCCAGTAAGCAGCTGACAGGGCTGGCAGAGCCCAGGTGCCCCCATCTCAGCACTGGCACTCAGGGCGACGCCATTGTTGGTCCCCTTTTCCCAGCTTGCAGGTCTTCTAAGTGGCTCTTGCAGCCCCACAGTGGGAATGGCTGTGCCCATGAACAAGTGCCCCACACTTCTCCTGTTCAGCCACCTCAGTCCTGTCCTCAGTGCCAGTGCCATGCTAGACGTCTCCCTTCCCTCAGGTGTGCTGGGTGTCCCCTCCACCTTAAGTGTCTCTGCCGTATCCAGTCTCCAGAGGAAAAGCTGCTCCCACGCCAAAGCATTAGTGCTGGTGACTCTGCAGAGGCTGCAGATGGAGGCCAGAACGGGACAAACAGAGAGCATAAGAAGGCAGAGGCATGGACAGCAGTACTAGGGCATTGCAGAGCATGCAGTGATGATTTAGATACCTAGAAGGAGCAGCTCTGCACAGCCAGCAGCCCTGCAGGGAATGCTGACCATGGCACACACAAACATAGAGGGACCCACCAGCAGATGCAAGTACAGCCCAGACAGAAATGGCTGCAGGTACTTATTCTTGGGTTCTGTAAAAGGCATACTTGTATTACAGGGCTTCCATCTCCTCTCTTGGCAGAACCAGGCTGGAGCTGATAAAAAAGAGAGTTGATAGAGCTATAGGGGCTGACAGGAGAGACTAGAGGAAAGACATAAGCCTTCTGCCCAAGAGCACCCCTGCTTGTGCAGACACAGTAACCCCTGCCTCAGGGAAGTGGCGTGGGGCAGACCCATCTCCCATGTGCTCATCAGGACTGAGAGGTGCCCAGCAGACAGGGTGCAATGCTGGAGCATAGCATGTGGGGAAAAGTTCCAAGCACATCCAGGTTAGGAGCTTGCTTGCAGGCAGGCAGGAAAGGTCTCTGCCCACATCATTGCTGCCTTGTACCACCTGAGATGCCCCTCCCTGCCCATCCCACAGAGCAGCAGCTGAGTCCCCTCTGCCCCAGACGAGGAATGATATGCAGGATGACTCTGAGACTTATCTACCTACAACAAGGGACCCGGAGTGGGATCCTAATGTAGGGAGAGAAAGAGCTCAGTTGAAGCAATTGGTACTGTGTGGGGTTCGATATGGACTGCCTCAACCAAAGACTGTGTCTAAACTGTGTGAAGTGAGGCAGGGCTCGAAGAAAAATCCATCAGCCTTTTACAGAAGGTTATGTGACGTAGATAGGAAATGGACTGATTTGAATTCAGAAGATGAGACAAACCAGAGAATGGAGGTCTGGAGATCTTGCTGTGAAACTGTGTTGGTGGGAGAGGCATTTTAGCAGGGTGGCGTTTGCTGGAGGAAGCAGTGAGTAGGTCTGGCGTATGGGACCCACTTTGTCAGGGGAGGCAGCTGAAGAGGGGGGGGGGCCAATACTGTGGGGCCCAAGCAGGCAGGCAAAGGCCAGCTCGTAATGGCTGGAGGTCTTTGATGGGAGGCCTGGTTTGTGGGAGGACGGTTTCACTGTGGTGAGCGTGCAGGGCGTATGTTGTGCATAGAGCTGTTGAAGGTATTGGGAGGGAAGGAAGGTGAGTGTGCCCTGAACTAGCGATGGCACAGGCAGATTAGCTTGCCGGGACGTCTTTGCTTTGAGGCCGGATTGGTGGGAGAGGCATTTTAGCAGGGTGGCCTTTGCTGCAGTGAGTAGGCCTGGAGTAATAGTCATTGGGGAGGAAGTGGAGAGAGACCAATGCTGTGGGTCCGACCAAGGCAGGCAAAGGCCAGCTCGAAATGGCAGGAAGTCTTTGGTGTGCTCGCTGTGCCTCAAAGCTCGCTGTGCCTCAGCTCCTGTTTTTGACAAGGACTCATTTAGCCGGCCCTGGAGTGGTGCAGATGTCACCCTGGATGGGGAAGTCTGGGGGGTGTCTGGCATTATGTACCGTGCAGTCTACCTTTTTTCCATGAACCAGCCCTTTCAGCCTGCCTGAGCTGTGCACTGGTCCTGCCGTGGCCCATAACCATGGTCCCACCCCTAATCCTGGTTTGCAACCAGATGAGCAAGGCAGAGATGGAGGAGGACAGTGAGCTGCCTGAATAAGTTGTGTGTTTGCATAGCAGATGCCTAGCAGGCCTGGTTCTTGGCACAGCCATGCCACCTGTGGCCTGGTGGCGCTATGTCTTTGTGGCCCAGGCGAGTTTATGCTTTGTTTGCAGATGAGGGAGTGCAGAGGAGGCCCTGCCTCTTGCTCAAGAAAGGCAGTCGCATCCCTGACCATGAGCAAGACCTCGGTCAGAAACTCACAGCTAAGGAAAAGATGTCTGTGTTTTCCTTTTGTCAGAGTTGGATGTCTTTACAGCAATCACTCTTCCAGCATGCCAAGCAACTCTCGCAGCACCGTCTCTGCATCCCTGGGCTTGGAGATCATCACTCTCCACATGCCTGCAGCAGCACTGCACGCCCAGAATGTTCTGTCAGCAAGGTTTTGGCCCTGGCATCATAGCTAGGGTGAGTCTGGAGGGCGTAGGTGACTGCCAGCCCTTCTTGCCCTACTGTCCCCTTGCTAGGAGCACCCAGTGGACCCTGCCCTAGCAGGTAGCATAAAGCCAAGCTGAAATCCCTTGTGGGAAGAGAGGGAGCAAGGCAGCCAGGCTCTGATGCTGAAGGTGGATATACTTGGAGCACTACGGTTCCTGCAGCCCTTGTTGCTGAACCAGGGCTGGGACAATGGGGGCAGTGGAGGTCCCAGCCGCTCGTGCAGGGTCCTGAAAATTGCCCTTTATCTAGCAGCCCACTTGGGATGAGCACTAAAGTCTGATGCGTCACAAGCACTAAAGGTAGGCAGGCCCGTCCTACCTGTTGTATGATTGGGAACAGCGTAACAGGCTCACAACCACCTCATCTGGGTACACACCAGTCACGTGAGAAGA
This sequence comes from Struthio camelus, assembly GCF_040807025.1. Classification (NCBI taxonomy): domain Eukaryota; kingdom Metazoa; phylum Chordata; class Aves; order Struthioniformes; family Struthionidae; genus Struthio; species Struthio camelus. Next base: position 3,268,877 of record NC_090947.1, on the reverse strand, counting down.
GCCCTGCCCAAGCCGAGCTGGGCACAGGTCTCGCTGATCTATAGCAGGCTTCTGCAGATGCACCTTATGCTCTTCAGCACCTCCAGGTACATGACTGAGAATGGGCCTGCTGCCATTGTGCAGCCATTTCCCCAGCTCCTACCAAGAACTAATTCTGTTGCCTCAGCTCTATGCTGGCCTAAAGGTGTCAGGCGCCCTTGAGATATGGCTGCAGGAGGAAAGCAATTCTCTGGAAGAGGCAGGCATAGCCTGTTATAAGCTCATCCAATATGTGAGCAGCTACCTGCCTGGCATGGGTGCTGCAAGCTGTCATGGTCTTGATGGCTGTGAGGATGATGACTGTCCTCTTGGAGGGCAGCAGGTATTTGCAAAACACCTACTGGAGAAAGGAGGGTCAGGGCAGATAGATCTGTTACACTGAGTGCCCCAATGGTGGTGCATTGCTGAGCAGCAAGTGGCTCTGGAGAGAGATGTGGGGCTGTGCTGGCCAGCACAGGGAGCAGGGACTGTGCTGGGCTGGGTGATGGCACAGGAGAGAAAATGGATTGTTGCGGGTCGTATTTCCTATGCACTGCTCCTGTGGGAGACCAGAGCTTGCGGGAGACCAGGAGGGAAGCCTTTGTTTAGTTCCTGCTCAGGGACCATGGGAACATCCAGTGAACAAAGGGACCCATCAGCCCCACTGATTAGGGATCCCTCTTTTCATCCAATCAATTCCTCATGTCCAGCAGTCTTAATGAGGGAGGTGCTCCTTACTGTGATGATTTCACTGGCACTGTTGAACTCTGAAGACCAGAAGCTGTCAGCAGATTCCCAGGCCTTCTGGAGCTGTAGAGGCTATGAGCCATTGGGCAACAGCTCCCTGCCTGAACAGGAGGGGAAACACAGAGCAGTCGGCAGGAGGGCTGGACAAGTCGGAGATGGCCTACTGAGGGCTTCAGGGAGATATCTCACTGACAATGAAAGTGGACATGCCAGGAAAGCCTGGAGAGCAGGATTCCCAGGGAAAGCCTGGGCTTGCTACAAGGGCAGAAAGGGGAAGTTGCTTTTAAGGATACAGAAGGGCAGACAAATCTGAGCTTTCTTTTCATTCTGAAGCAAGAGAGAAGACCTAGGAGTAGGTGCTGCCGAAGATTTTTCAGTCCCTCCATACCCAGGGAGGGGATGACCCCCCCCCCCGGCATGCAATGTCCTTGCATAAAGTCTGAGATGCCTGCAGTTTCAGTACTGCATAAATGTCCCTTCCTCCCTCCCCAGTGTGTGTGTGGGGAGGAGGCAGATGTGCTGCCCCATACCTATGTTTGTGAGGTTTCTTGCTCTTTTCTCTCCTGCAAGAGAGTTGCCAAGGCAGTGTGGTGCCTTGCCTGGCTGTCTGTGTCTGGAATGACCCAGACAAATGCAGCCTCTCTTACTTCCTTGCTGCAGGATCAATCAGTGCAGGTGATGAAGAGCACCCACAGCTGGTCGTCTGATCACTGTAGGCGCAGCACAGGGTAAGGCACCCCACCAAGTTGGCCTAGAATTGGGAAAAGCTTCTTTCTGAGTTGGGCAGGGATGTCACTGATTCATTCCAAGTGGCAGCAGGTCTGGGGAGATGGGGGCAGCTCTAGCACCATGGCTGAGGGGTGTTGGTCGGAACCAGAGCCTGAAGCAATGGTTCATCCTGGGCTGGATGCTAGGTGAGCCAGAGCGTTGGAGGGTCCTGCCAGCCCTGGGTCCCAATGCAGCTGGGCAGCAGCCCAAGGCAGGGAGGGCTGCCAGACTTGTTGGGCCCACAGCATACACCCAAAGCGGTCCTACTCTGCATGGGGCTGGGAGCACTGCTGGCTCCTGAAAGTGCAGGACCTGGAAAGGGAAGCCCAAGAGGTAGGGCCAAGATCTTTGCCTCATGGCAGGGGCTTGCTGTGTGCCCTAAACTGTCTCCGGGCTTCCTTTGGCAGGAGCATGGAGCCACAGGGGGCTCTGGGGCACCAGAAAGGGGTGATGAGGTAGCTGGAGGTTGCCTGGACCAGACACACCTTACCTGCAGCAATGAAGAGCTGAACAGATGTGTTCACATAGCCTGGCAATCCACACCACAGTCTTCTCACGCACAGCTGCTTGCTTGGACTTGGTGAAGGCCAGGAAAAGATGGAAGAGAAAAGTCTGGTCTGCTCTGTGTCCTGACGGCTGCTCCAAGAGTGGCAGCTCTGCTAAATGCTTGGCCAGGTTTACACTTTGGGTGGCTGAAGCAGGAGGAAAAACCTGTAACTGGGTGGTTGCCGCCCAACTCCTTCACAGCTGTGGGGCAAGTCCTCCAGACTGACCTGCTGTGGCTATGCAGACAGCCAAATCTCATTCCCGCTATAGCCTCTGCTTCTTCCCAAAATGGCCCTCTGTCCCCTCCCCAGGGCCAGAAGGCTTTGAGGTAAGCAGTTCCCAGGTGAAGGGCACTGTGAGCCACTAGGAAGACAGAGGAAGAAAGCTTCAGGAAGGGCAGGTACCAGTGGGTCAGTGCTGTGCTTGGATCTGAGAAGGAAAGCACAAGGGGTTAGGGGAAGGAGACTGGCAGTGCCAGCTGCCAGCTCTGTGCAGCCTAATAAAGACGATCCGATGCCTCCCACTTCTTCGGTAAAGGGCAAGGTTTCGGGGGAGCGTTGGCTTGGAGGTGAATGTGGGCAAGGCTTTCCCCTTACGCTGCAGGAGTGGGATGCAGAGAAAGAAAGGACTCTAACTGCAGCTGGGAGAGACTGGGCTCACAAAACAGCCCTGAGGGAGACCATCTTTCCTGCAGTAGGAGCTCTGTGCCTGGTTCTGGGCAAGAGCATCTACTTGACAAGGTCCCTTCCCTTTGGGGTAAGGAAGTGACCCTGTGAATCACAATCTTAGCAAATGCCACACCTGCAAGATGTTTTGCAGCTCCAGGAGACCAGAGATGGGAGAGCTGAGCACGTGCAGCATGCTGTCCACAGCAGCCAAGATCTGCAAGAAAGACCTGGTGTCACTTCTTCCCTTTGCCCACAGGAGAGGGACATAAGTTCCTCTTGCCTAAGGGAGCAGGGTCCTGTGGCCCTGCAGTGTCCGGGGAGAGGGTCAGTAGGGGAAAGCTGCTGCAAAGAGACCAGCCTGTGAGCGCTGCATGCAATGCTGTCCAGGATAAGGGGCGGGGGTGGGGGGGGGGGGAGGAATGATGGTGGGAAAGCAAAAATGGGATCATGCCCTGGCTTGGACGTTCCACTTGTGTATAAGCACAAGATAGCCCAGGACTGGCCCAGAGGAATAAGCAGGCTCCCCATAGCTCACCCAGCACACACGCTGGGGACAGACAGCAGCATCCAGGCTCTGTGTGCCTTGTCTTGGAAGACAGGAGAAGACACTGCAGAAGCTGGCTGTTGTTCAGGTGATCCTCCAGAGTTAGCTTTGCTTTGCTGCAAGGATGGAGTGGTGCATGTCAGACCCTGGGGCTGAAAATGATTCCTTCAGGAGACCCCATGGTATTACCCAGGCAAGGTGGGGGAGCCCTTCAGGGAGGCACCACCTAATCTTGGCATGCTGGCCCAAGACAGAGGACAAGCCTATCAGCATGTGCCCAATGCCCTCTCCATCTCCTGCCCCCACCCTTTTGAGGAAAAGTCCAGGCAGGGGAAGCCCCAGGGCCTTATCTGCCCTCCATCTCCCCCACTATCAGGCCCAGGGCAGGGGAGAGCAGAGGTCCAGCAGACAGCACCCGCAGACTCCCCCAGCATGGAGGATGCCTTCCAGCTGCCATTGTGGCTTCACGGGGGGGAGGTCTTAGCCAAGCCCAGGACTGGGGCGCATATGTCATTGCAGTGACGGCAAGCACAGCTTGCTGCTGCATGACACAGCTCAGGTGGTCAGCATGCTCTTCCTGCAATATCACCTGGAGAGCACAGCCAAGCATGGGGCGTGGGAGCTGCTAGCACCCAGTAAGCAGCTGACAGGGCTGGCAGAGCCCAGGTGCCCCCATCTCAGCACTGGCACTCAGGGCGACGCCATTGTTGGTCCCCTTTTCCCAGCTTGCAGGTCTTCTAAGTGGCTCTTGCAGCCCCACAGTGGGAATGGCTGTGCCCATGAACAAGTGCCCCACACTTCTCCTGTTCAGCCACCTCAGTCCTGTCCTCAGTGCCAGTGCCATGCTAGACGTCTCCCTTCCCTCAGGTGTGCTGGGTGTCCCCTCCACCTTAAGTGTCTCTGCCGTATCCAGTCTCCAGAGGAAAAGCTGCTCCCACGCCAAAGCATTAGTGCTGGTGACTCTGCAGAGGCTGCAGATGGAGGCCAGAACGGGACAAACAGAGAGCATAAGAAGGCAGAGGCATGGACAGCAGTACTAGGGCATTGCAGAGCATGCAGTGATGATTTAGATACCTAGAAGGAGCAGCTCTGCACAGCCAGCAGCCCTGCAGGGAATGCTGACCATGGCACACACAAACATAGAGGGACCCACCAGCAGATGCAAGTACAGCCCAGACAGAAATGGCTGCAGGTACTTATTCTTGGGTTCTGTAAAAGGCATACTTGTATTACAGGGCTTCCATCTCCTCTCTTGGCAGAACTAGGCTGGAGCTGATAAAAAAGAGAGTTGATAGAGCTATAGGGGCTGACAGGAGAGACTAGAGGAAAGACATAAGCCTTCTGCCCAAGAGCACCCCTGCTTGTGCAGACACAGTAACCCCTGCCTCAGGGAAGTGGCGTGGGGCAGACCCATCTCCCATGTGCTCATCAGGACTGAGAGGTGCCCAGCAGACAGGGTGCAATGCTGGAGCATAGCATGTGGGGAAAAGTTCCAAGCACATCCAGGTTAGGAGCTTGCTTGCAGGCAGGCAGGAAAGGTCTCTGCCCACATCATTGCTGCCTTGTACCACCTGAGATGCCCCTCCCTGCCCATCCCACAGAGCAGCAGCTGAGTCCCCTCTGCCCCAGACGAGGAATGATATGCAGGATGACTCTGAGACTTATCTACCTACAACAAGGGACCCGGAGTGGGATCCTAATGTAGGGAGAGAAAGAGCTCAGTTGAAGCAATTGGTACTGTGTGGGGTTCGATATGGACTGCCTCAACCAAAGACTGTGTCTAAACTGTGTGAAGTGAGGCAGGGCTCGAAGAAAAATCCATCAGCCTTTTACAGAAGGTTATGTGACGTAGATAGGAAATGGACTGATTTGAATTCAGAAGATGAGACAAACCAGAGAATGGAGGTCTGGAGATCTTGCTGTGAAACTGTGTTGGTGGGAGAGGCATTTTAGCAGGGTGGCGTTTGCTGGAGGAAGCAGTGAGTAGGTCTGGCGTATGGGACCCACTTTGTCAGGGGAGGCAGCTGAAGAGGGGGGGGGGCCAATACTGTGGGGCCCAAGCAGGCAGGCAAAGGCCAGCTCGTAATGGCTGGAGGTCTTTGATGGGAGGCCTGGTTTGTGGGAGGACGGTTTCACTGTGGTGAGCGTGCAGGGCGTATGTTGTGCATAGAGCTGTTGAAGGTATTGGGAGGGAAGGAAGGTGAGTGTGCCCTGAACTAGCGATGGCACAGGCAGATTAGCTTGCCGGGACGTCTTTGCTTTGAGGCCGGATTGGTGGGAGAGGCATTTTAGCAGGGTGGCCTTTGCTGCAGTGAGTAGGCCTGGAGTAATAGTCATTGGGGAGGAAGTGGAGAGAGACCAATGCTGTGGGTCCGACCAAGGCAGGCAAAGGCCAGCTCGAAATGGCAGGAAGTCTTTGGTGTGCTCGCTGTGCCTCAAAGCTCGCTGTGCCTCAGCTCCTGTTTTTGACAAGGACTCATTTAGCCGGCCCTGGAGTGGTGCAGATGTCACCCTGGATGGGGAAGTCTGGGGGGTGTCTGGCATTATGTACCGTGCAGTCTACCTTTTTTCCATGAACCAGCCCTTTCAGCCTGCCTGAGCTGTGCACTGGTCCTGCCGTGGCCCATAACCATGGTCCCACCCCTAATCCTGGTTTGCAACCAGATGAGCAAGGCAGAGATGGAGGAGGACAGTGAGCTGCCTGAATAAGTTGTGTGTTTGCATAGCAGATGCCTAGCAGGCCTGGTTCTTGGCACAGCCATGCCACCTGTGGCCTGGTGGCGCTATGTCTTTGTGGCCCAGGCGAGTTTATGCTTTGTTTGCAGATGAGGGAGTGCAGAGGAGGCCCTGCCTCTTGCTCAAGAAAGGCAGTCGCATCCCTGACCATGAGCAAGACCTCGGTCAGAAACTCACAGCTAAGGAAAAGATGTCTGTGTTTTCCTTTTGTCAGAGTTGGATGTCTTTACAGCAATCACTCTTCCAGCATGCCAAGCAACTCTCGCAGCACCGTCTCTGCATCCCTGGGCTTGGAGATCATCACTCTCCACATGCCTGCAGCAGCACTGCACGCCCAGAATGTTCTGTCAGCAAGGTTTTGGCCCTGGCATCATAGCTAGGGTGAGTCTGGAGGGCGTAGGTGACTGCCAGCCCTTCTTGCCCTACTGTCCCCTTGCTAGGAGCACCCAGTGGACCCTGCCCTAGCAGGTAGCATAAAGCCAAGCTGAAATCCCTTGTGGGAAGAGAGGGAGCAAGGCAGCCAGGCTCTGATGCTGAAGGTGGATATACTTGGAGCACTACGGTTCCTGCAGCCCTTGTTGCTGAACCAGGGCTGGGACAATGGGGGCAGTGGAGGTCCCAGCCGCTCGTGCAGGGTCCTGAAAATTGCCCTTTATCTAGCAGCCCACTTGGGATGAGCACTAAAGTCTGATGCGTCACAAGCACTAAAGGTAGGCAGGCCCGTCCTACCTGTTGTATGATTGGGAACAGCGTAACAGGCTCACAACCACCTCATCTGGGTACACACCAGTCACGTGAGAAGAGCCCTGCCCAAGCCGAGCTGGGCACAGGTCTCGCTGATCTATAGCAGGCTTCTGCAGATGCACCTTATGCTCTTCAGCACCTCCAGGTACATGACTGAGAATGGGCCTGCTGCCATTGTGCAGCCATTTCCCCAGCTCCTACCAAGAACTAATTCTGTTGCCTCAGCTCTATGCTGGCCTAAAGGTGTCAGGCGCCCTTGAGATATGGCTGCAGGAGGAAAGCAATTCTCTGGAAGAGGCAGGCATAGCCTGTTATAAGCTCATCCAATATGTGAGCAGCTACCTGCCTGGCATGGGTGCTGCAAGCTGTCATGGTCTTGATGGCTGTGAGGATGATGACTGTCCTCTTGGAGGGCAGCAGGTATTTGCAAAACACCTACTGGAGAAAGGAGGGTCAGGGCAGATAGATCTGTTACACTGAGTGCCCCAATGGTGGTGCATTGCTGAGCAGCAAGTGGCTCTGGAGAGAGATGTGGGGCTGTGCTGGCCAGCACAGGGAGCAGGGACTGTGCTGGGCTGGGTGATGGCACAGGAGAGAAAATGGATTGTTGCGGGTCGTATTTCCTATGCACTGCTCCTGTGGGAGACCAGAGCTTGCGGGAGACCAGGAGGGAAGCCTTTGTTTAGTTCCTGCTCAGGGACCATGGGAACATCCAGTGAACAAAGGGACCCATCAGCCCCACTGATTAGGGATCCCTCTTTTCATCCAATCAATTCCTCATGTCCAGCAGTCTTAATGAGGGAGGTGCTCCTCACTGTGATGATTTCACTGGCACTGTTGAACTCTGAAGACCAGAAGCTGTCAGCAGATTCCCAGGCCTTCTGGAGCTGTAGAGGCTATGAGCCATTGGGCAACAGCTCCCTGCCTGAACAGGAGGGGAAACACAGAGCAGTCGGCAGGAGGGCTGGACAAGTCGGAGATGGCCTACTGAGGGCTTCAGGGAGATATCTCACTGACAATGAAAGTGGACATGCCAGGAAAGCCTGGAGAGCAGGATTCCCAGGGAAAGCCTGGGCTTGCTACAAGGGCAGAAAGGGGAAGTTGCTTTTAAGGATACAGAAGGGCAGACAAATCTGAGCTTTCTTTTCATTCTGAAGCAAGAGAGAAGACCTAGGAGTAGGTGCTGCCGAAGATTTTTCAGTCCCTCCATACCCAGGGAGGGGATGACCCCCCCCCCCCCCGGCATGCAATGTCCTTGCATAAAGTCTGAGATGCCTGCAGTTTCAGTACTGCATAAATGTCCCTTCCTCCCTCCCCAGTGTGTGTGTGGGGAGGAGGCAGATGTGCTGCCCCATACCTATGTTTGTGAGGTTTCTTGCTCTTTTCTCTCCTGCAAGAGAGTTGCCAAGGCAGTGTGGTGCCTTGCCTGGCTGTCTGTGTCTGGAATGACCCAGACAAATGCAGCCTCTCTTACTTCCTTGCTGCAGGATCAATCAGTGCAGGTGATGAAGAGCACCCACAGCTGGTCGTCTGATCACTGTAGGCGCAGCACAGGGTAAGGCACCCCACCAAGTTGGCCTAGAATTGGGAAAAGCTTCTTTCTGAGTTGGGCAGGGATGTCACTGATTCATTCCAAGTGGCAGCAGGTCTGGGGAGATGGGGGCAGCTCTAGCACCATGGCTGAGGGGTGTTGGTCGGAACCAGAGCCTGAAGCAATGGTTCATCCTGGGCTGGATGCTAGGTGAGCCAGAGCATTGGAGGGTCCTGCCAGCCCTGGTTCCCAATGCAGCTGGGCAGCAGCCCAAGGCAGGGAGGGCTGCCAGACTTGTTGGGCCCACAGCATACACCCAAAGCGGTCCTACTCTGCATGGGGCTGGGAGCACTGCTGGCTCCTGAAAGTGCAGGACCTGGAAAGGGAAGCCCAAGAGGTAGGGCCAAGATCTTTGCCTCATGGCAGGGGCTTGCTGTGTGCCCTAAACTGTCTCCGGGCTTCCTTTGGCAGGAGCATGGAGCCACAGGGGGCTCTGGGGCACCAGAAAGGGGTGATGAGGTAGCTGGAGGTTGCCTGGACCAGACACACCTTACCTGCAGCAATGAAGAGCTGAACAGATGTGTTCACATAGCCTGGCAATCCACACCACAGTCTTCTCACGCACAGCTGCTTGCTTGGACTTGGTGAAGGCCAGGAAAAGATGGAAGAGAAAAGTCTGGTCTGCTCTGTGTCCTGACGGCTGCTCCAAGAGTGGCAGCTCTGCTAAATGCTTGGCCAGGTTTACACTTTGGGTGGCTGAAGCAGGAGGAAAAACCTGTAACTGGGTGGTTGCCGCCCAACTCCTTCACAGCTGTGGGGCAAGTCCTCCAGACTGACCTGCTGTGGCTATGCAGACAGCCAAATCTCATTCCCGCTATAGCCTCTGCTTCTTCCCAAAATGGCCCTCTGTCCCCTCCCCAGGGCCAGAAGGCTTTGAGGTAAGCAGTTCCCAGGTGAAGGGCACTGTGAGCCACTAGGAAGACAGAGGAAGAAAGCTTCAGGAAGGGCAGGTACCAGTGGGTCAGTGCTGTGCTTGGATCTGAGAAGGAAAGCACAAGGGGTTAGGGGAAGGAGACTGGCAGTGCCAGCTGCCAGCTCTGTGCAGCCTAATAAAGACGATCCGATGCCTCCCACTTCTTCGGTAAAGGGCAAGGTTTCGGGGGAGCGTTGGCTTGGAGGTGAATGTGGGCAAGGCTTTCCCCTTACGCTGCAGGAGTGGGATGCAGAGAAAGAAAGGACTCTAACTGCAGCTGGGAGAGACTGGGCTCACAAAACAGCCCTGAGGGAGACCATCTTTCCTGCAGTAGGAGCTCTGTGCCTGGTTCTGGGCAAGAGCATCTACTTGACAAGGTCCCTTCCCTTTGGGGTAAGGAAGTGACCCTGTGAATCACAATCTTAGCAAATGCCACACCTGCAAGATGTTTTGCAGCTCCAGGAGACCAGAGATGGGAGAGCTGAGCACGTGCAGCATGCTGTCCACAGCAGCCAAGATCTGCAAGAAAGACCTGGTGTCACTTCTTCCCTTTGCCCACAGGAGAGGGACATAAGTTCCTCTTGCCTAAGGGAGCAGGGTCCTGTGGCCCTGCAGTGTCCGGGGAGAGGGTCAGTAGGGGAAAGCTGCTGCAAAGAGACCAGCCTGTGAGCGCTGCATGCAATGCTGTCCAGGATAAGGGGCGGGGGCGGGGGGGGGGGGAGGAATGATGGTGGGAAAGCAAAAATGGGATCATGCCCTGGCTTGGACGTTCCACTTGTGTATAAGCACAAGATAGCCCAGGACTGGCCCAGAGGAATAAGCAGGCTCCCCATAGCTCACCCAGCACACACGCTGGGGACAGACAGCAGCATCCAGGCTCTGTGTGCCTTGTCTTGGAAGACAGGAGAAGACACTGCAGAAGCTGGCTGTTGTTCAGGTGATCCTCCAGAGTTAGCTTTGCTTTGCTGCAAGGATGGAGTGGTGCATGTCAGACCCTGGGGCTGAAAATGATTCCTTCAGGAGACCCCATGGTATTACCCAGGCAAGGTGGGGGAGCCCTTCAGGGAGGCACCACCTAATCTTGGCATGCTGGCCCAAGACAGAGGACAAGCCTATCAGCATGTGCCCAATGCCCTCTCCATCTCCTGCCCCCACCCTTTTGAGGAAAAGTCCAGGCAGGGGAAGCCCCAGGGCCTTATCTGCCCTCCATCTCCCCCACTATCAGGCCCAGGGCAGGGGAGAGCAGAGGTCCAGCAGACAGCACCCGCAGACTCCCCCAGCATGGAGGATGCCTTCCAGCTGCCATTGTGGCTTCACGGGGGGGAGGTCTTAGCCAAGCCCAGGACTGGGGCGCATATGTCATTGCAGTGACGGCAAGCACAGCTTGCTGCTGCATGACACAGCTCAGGTGGTCAGCATGCTCTTCCTGCAATATCACCTGGAGAGCACAGCCAAGCATGGGGCGTGGGAGCTGCTAGCACCCAGTAAGCAGCTGACAGGGCTGGCAGAGCCCAGGTGCCCCCATCTCAGCACTGGCACTCAGGGCGACGCCATTGTTGGTCCCCTTTTCCCAGCTTGCAGGTCTTCTAAGTGGCTCTTGCAGCCCCACAGTGGGAATGGCTGTGCCCATGAACAAGTGCCCCACACTTCTCCTGTTCAGCCACCTCAGTCCTGTCCTCAGTGCCAGTGCCATGCTAGACGTCTCCCTTCCCTCAGGTGTGCTGGGTGTCCCCTCCACCTTAAGTGTCTCTGCCGTATCCAGTCTCCAGAGGAAAAGCTGCTCCCACGCCAAAGCATTAGTGCTGGTGACTCTGCAGAGGCTGCAGATGGAGGCCAGAACGGGACAAACAGAGAGCATAAGAAGGCAGAGGCATGGACAGCAGTACTAGGGCATTGCAGAGCATGCAGTGATGATTTAGATACCTAGAAGGAGCAGCTCTGCACAGCCAGCAGCCCTGCAGGGAATGCTGACCATGGCACACACAAACATAGAGGGACCCACCAGCAGATGCAAGTACAGCCCAGACAGAAATGGCTGCAGGTACTTATTCTTGGGTTCTGTAAAAGGCATACTTGTATTACAGGGCTTCCATCTCCTCTCTTGGCAGAACCAGGCTGGAGCTGATAAAAAAGAGAGTTGATAGAGCTATAGGGGCTGACAGGAGAGACTAGAGGAAAGACATAAGCCTTCTGCCCAAGAGCACCCCTGCTTGTGCAGACACAGTAACCCCTGCCTCAGGGAAGTGGCGTGGGGCAGACCCATCTCCCATGTGCTCATCAGGACTGAGAGGTGCCCAGCAGACAGGGTGCAATGCTGGAGCATAGCATGTGGGGAAAAGTTCCAAGCACATCCAGGTTAGGAGCTTGCTTGCAGGCAGGCAGGAAAGGTCTCTGCCCACATCATTGCTGCCTTGTACCACCTGAGATGCCCCTCCCTGCCCATCCCACAGAGCAGCAGCTGAGTCCCCTCTGCCCCAGACGAGGAATGATATGCAGGATGACTCTGAGACTTATCTACCTACAACAAGGGACCCGGAGTGGGATCCTAATGTAGGGAGAGAAAGAGCTCAGTTGAAGCAATTGGTACTGTGTGGGGTTCGATATGGACTGCCTCAACCAAAGACTGTGTCTAAACTGTGTGAAGTGAGGCAGGGCTCGAAGAAAAATCCATCAGCCTTTTACAGAAGGTTATGTGACGTAGATAGGAAATGGACTGATTTGAATTCAGAAGATGAGACAAACCAGAGAATGGAGGTCTGGAGATCTTGCTGTGAAACTGTGTTGGTGGGAGAGGCATTTTAGCAGGGTGGCGTTTGCTGGAGGAAGCAGTGAGTAGGTCTGGCGTATGGGACCCACTTTGTCAGGGGAGGCAGCTGAAGAGGGGGGGGGGCCAATACTGTGGGGCCCAAGCAGGCAGGCAAAGGCCAGCTCGTAATGGCTGGAGGTCTTTGATGGGAGGCCTGGTTTGTGGGAGGACGGTTTCACTGTGGTGAGCGTGCAGGGCGTATGTTGTGCATAGAGCTGTTGAAGGTATTGGGAGGGAAGGAAGGTGAGTGTGCCCTGAACTAGCGATGGCACAGGCAGATTAGCTTGCCGGGACGTCTTTGCTTTGAGGCCGGATTGGTGGGAGAGGCATTTTAGCAGGGTGGCCTTTGCTGCAGTGAGTAGGCCTGGAGTAATAGTCATTGGGGAGGAAGTGGAGAGAGACCAATGCTGTGGGTCCGACCAAGGCAGGCAAAGGCCAGCTCGAAATGGCAGGAAGTCTTTGGTGTGCTCGCTGTGCCTCAAAGCTCGCTGTGCCTCAGCTCCTGTTTTTGACAAGGACTCATTTAGCCGGCCCTGGAGTGGTGCAGATGTCACCCTGGATGGGGAAGTCTGGGGGGTGTCTGGCATTATGTACCGTGCAGTCTACCTTTTTTCCATGAACCAGCCCTTTCAGCCTGCCTGAGCTGTGCACTGGTCCTGCCGTGGCCCATAACCATGGTCCCACCCCTAATCCTGGTTTGCAACCAGATGAGCAAGGCAGAGATGGAGGAGGACAGTGAGCTGCCTGAATAAGTTGTGTGTTTGCATAGCAGATGCCTAGCAGGCCTGGTTCTTGGCACAGCCATGCCACCTGTGGCCTGGTGGCGCTATGTCTTTGTGGCCCAGGCGAGTTTATGCTTTGTTTGCAGATGAGGGAGTGCAGAGGAGGCCCTGCCTCTTGCTCAAGAAAGGCAGTCGCATCCCTGACCATGAGCAAGACCTCGGTCAGAAACTCACAGCTAAGGAAAAGATGTCTGTGTTTTCCTTTTGTCAGAGTTGGATGTCTTTACAGCAATCACTCTTCCAGCATGCCAAGCAACTCTCGCAGCACCGTCTCTGCATCCCTGGGCTTGGAGATCATCACTCTCCACATGCCTGCAGCAGCACTGCACGCCCAGAATGTTCTGTCAGCAAGGTTTTGGCCCTGGCATCATAGCTAGGGTGAGTCTGGAGGGCGTAGGTGACTGCCAGCCCTTCTTGCCCTACTGTCCCCTTGCTAGGAGCACCCAGTGGACCCTGCCCTAGCAGGTAGCATAAAGCCAAGCTGAAATCCCTTGTGGGAAGAGAGGGAGCAAGGCAGCCAGGCTCTGATGCTGAAGGTGGATATACTTGGAGCACTACGGTTCCTGCAGCCCTTGTTGCTGAACCAGGGCTGGGACAATGGGGGCAGTGGAGGTCCCAGCCGCTCGTGCAGGGTCCTGAAAATTGCCCTTTATCTAGCAGCCCACTTGGGATGAGCACTAAAGTCTGATGCGTCACAAGCACTAAAGGTAGGCAGGCCCGTCCTACCTGTTGTATGATTGGGAACAGCGTAACAGGCTCACAACCACCTCATCTGGGTACACACCAGTCACGTGAGAAGAGCCCTGCCCAAGCCGAGCTGGGCACAGGTCTCGCTGATCTATAGCAGGCTTCTGCAGATGCACCTTATGCTCTTCAGCACCTCCAGGTACATGACTGAGAATGGGCCTGCTGCCATTGTGCAGCCATTTCCCCAGCTCCTACCAAGAACTAATTCTGTTGCCTCAGCTCTATGCTGGCCTAAAGGTGTCAGGCGCCCTTGAGATATGGCTGCAGGAGGAAAGCAATTCTCTGGAAGAGGCAGGCATAGCCTGTTATAAGCTCATCCAATATGTGAGCAGCTACCTGCCTGGCATGGGTGCTGCAAGCTGTCATGGTCTTGATGGCTGTGAGGATGATGACTGTCCTCTTGGAGGGCAGCAGGTATTTGCAAAACACCTACTGGAGAAAGGAGGGTCAGGGCAGATAGATCTGTTACACTGAGTGCCCCAATGGTGGTGCATTGCTGAGCAGCAAGTGGCTCTGGAGAGAGATGTGGGGCTGTGCTGGCCAGCACAGGGAGCAGGGACTGTGCTGGGCTGGGTGATGGCACAGGAGAGAAAATGGATTGTTGCGGGTCGTATTTCCTATGCACTGCTCCTGTGGGAGACCAGAGCTTGCGGGAGACCAGGAGGGAAGCCTTTGTTTAGTTCCTGCTCAGGGACCATGGGAACATCCAGTGAACAAAGGGACCCATCAGCCCCACTGATTAGGGATCCCTCTTTTCATCCAATCAATTCCTCATGTCCAGCAGTCTTAATGAGGGAGGTGCTCCTCACTGTGATGATTTCACTGGCACTGTTGAACTCTGAAGACCAGAAGCTGTCAGCAGATTCCCAGGCCTTCTGGAGCTGTAGAGGCTATGAGCCATTGGGCAACAGCTCCCTGCCTGAACAGGAGGGGAAACACAGAGCAGTCGGCAGGAGGGCTGGACAAGTCGGAGATGGCCTACTGAGGGCTTCAGGGAGATATCTCACTGACAATGAAAGTGGACATGCCAGGAAAGCCTGGAGAGCAGGATTCCCAGGGAAAGCCTGGGCTTGCTACAAGGGCAGAAAGGGGAAGTTGCTTTTAAGGATACAGAAGGGCAGACAAATCTGAGCTTTCTTTTCATTCTGAAGCAAGAGAGAAGACCTAGGAGTAGGTGCTGCCGAAGATTTTTCAGTCCCTCCATACCCAGGGAGGGGATGACCCCCCCCCCCCGGCATGCAATGTCCTTGCATAAAGTCTGAGATGCCTGCAGTTTCAGTACTGCATAAATGTCCCTTCCTCCCTCCCCAGTGTGTGTGTGGGGAGGAGGCAGATGTGCTGCCCCATACCTATGTTTGTGAGGTTTCTTGCTCTTTTCTCTCCTGCAAGAGAGTTGCCAAGGCAGTGTGGTGCCTTGCCTGGCTGTCTGTGTCTGGAATGACCCAGACAAATGCAGCCTCTCTTACTTCCTTGCTGCAGGATCAATCAGTGCAGGTGATGAAGAGCACCCACAGCTGGTCGTCTGATCACTGTAGGCGCAGCACAGGGTAAGGCACCCCACCAAGTTGGCCTAGAATTGGGAAAAGCTTCTTTCTGAGTTGGGCAGGGATGTCACTGATTCATTCCAAGTGGCAGCAGGTCTGGGGAGATGGGGGCAGCTCTAGCACCATGGCTGAGGGGTGTTGGTCGGAACCAGAGCCTGAAGCAATGGTTCATCCTGGGCTGGATGCTAGGTGAGCCAGAGCATTGGAGGGTCCTGCCAGCCCTGGTTCCCAATGCAGCTGGGCAGCAGCCCAAGGCAGGGAGGGCTGCCAGACTTGTTGGGCCCACAGCATACACCCAAAGCGGTCCTACTCTGCATGGGGCTGGGAGCACTGCTGGCTCCTGAAAGTGCAGGACCTGGAAAGGGAAGCCCAAGAGGTAGGGCCAAGATCTTTGCCTCATGGCAGGGGCTTGCTGTGTGCCCTAAACTGTCTCCGGGCTTCCTTTGGCAGGAGCATGGAGCCACAGGGGGCTCTGGGGCACCAGAAAGGGGTGATGAGGTAGCTGGAGGTTGCCTGGACCAGACACACCTTACCTGCAGCAATGAAGAGCTGAACAGATGTGTTCACATAGCCTGGCAATCCACACCACAGTCTTCTCACGCACAGCTGCTTGCTTGGACTTGGTGAAGGCCAGGAAAAGATGGAAGAGAAAAGTCTGGTCTGCTCTGTGTCCTGACGGCTGCTCCAAGAGTGGCAGCTCTGCTAAATGCTTGGCCAGGTTTACACTTTGGGTGGCTGAAGCAGGAGGAAAAACCTGTAACTGGGTGGTTGCCGCCCAACTCCTTCACAGCTGTGGGGCAAGTCCTCCAGACTGACCTGCTGTGGCTATGCAGACAGCCAAATCTCATTCCCGCTATAGCCTCTGCTTCTTCCCAAAATGGCCCTCTGTCCCCTCCCCAGGGCCAGAAGGCTTTGAGGTAAGCAGTTCCCAGGTGAAGGGCACTGTGAGCCACTAGGAAGACAGAGGAAGAAAGCTTCAGGAAGGGCAGGTACCAGTGGGTCAGTGCTGTGCTTGGATCTGAGAAGGAAAGCACAAGGGGTTAGGGGAAGGAGACTGGCAGTGCCAGCTGCCAGCTCTGTGCAGCCTAATAAAGACGATCCGATGCCTCCCACTTCTTCGGTAAAGGGCAAGGTTTCGGGGGAGCGTTGGCTTGGAGGTGAATGTGGGCAAGGCTTTCCCCTTACGCTGCAGGAGTGGGATGCAGAGAAAGAAAGGACTCTAACTGCAGCTGGGAGAGACTGGGCTCACAAAACAGCCCTGAGGGAGACCATCTTTCCTGCAGTAGGAGCTCTGTGCCTGGTTCTGGGCAAGAGCATCTACTTGACAAGGTCCCTTCCCTTTGGGGTAAGGAAGTGACCCTGTGAATCACAATCTTAGCAAATGCCACACCTGCAAGATGTTTTGCAGCTCCAGGAGACCAGAGATGGGAGAGCTGAGCACGTGCAGCATGCTGTCCACAGCAGCCAAGATCTGCAAGAAAGACCTGGTGTCACTTCTTCCCTTTGCCCACAGGAGAGGGACATAAGTTCCTCTTGCCTAAGGGAGCAGGGTCCTGTGGCCCTGCAGTGTCCGGGGAGAGGGTCAGTAGGGGAAAGCTGCTGCAAAGAGACCAGCCTGTGAGCGCTGCATGCAATGCTGTCCAGGATAAGGGGCGGGGGCGGGGGGGGGGGAGGAATGATGGTGGGAAAGCAAAAATGGGATCATGCCCTGGCTTGGACGTTCCACTTGTGTATAAGCACAAGATAGCCCAGGACTGGCCCAGAGGAATAAGCAGGCTCCCCATAGCTCACCCAGCACACACGCTGGGGACAGACAGCAGCATCCAGGCTCTGTGTGCCTTGTCTTGGAAGACAGGAGAAGACACTGCAGAAGCTGGCTGTTGTTCAGGTGATCCTCCAGAGTTAGCTTTGCTTTGCTGCAAGGATGGAGTGGTGCATGTCAGACCCTGGGGCTGAAAATGATTCCTTCAGGAGACCCCATGGTATTACCCAGGCAAGGTGGGGGAGCCCTTCAGGGAGGCACCACCTAATCTTGGCATGCTGGCCCAAGACAGAGGACAAGCCTATCAGCATGTGCCCAATGCCCTCTCCATCTCCTGCCCCCACCCTTTTGAGGAAAAGTCCAGGCAGGGGAAGCCCCAGGGCCTTATCTGCCCTCCATCTCCCCCACTATCAGGCCCAGGGCAGGGGAGAGCAGAGGTCCAGCAGACAGCACCCGCAGACTCCCCCAGCATGGAGGATGCCTTCCAGCTGCCATTGTGGCTTCACGGGGGGGAGGTCTTAGCCAAGCCCAGGACTGGGGCGCATATGTCATTGCAGTGACGGCAAGCACAGCTTGCTGCTGCATGACACAGCTCAGGTGGTCAGCATGCTCTTCCTGCAATATCACCTGGAGAGCACAGCCAAGCATGGGGCGTGGGAGCTGCTAGCACCCAGTAAGCAGCTGACAGGGCTGGCAGAGCCCAGGTGCCCCCATCTCAGCACTGGCACTCAGGGCGACGCCATTGTTGGTCCCCTTTTCCCAGCTTGCAGGTCTTCTAAGTGGCTCTTGCAGCCCCACAGTGGGAATGGCTGTGCCCATGAACAAGTGCCCCACACTTCTCCTGTTCAGCCACCTCAGTCCTGTCCTCAGTGCCAGTGCCATGCTAGACGTCTCCCTTCCCTCAGGTGTGCTGGGTGTCCCCTCCACCTTAAGTGTCTCTGCCGTATCCAGTCTCCAGAGGAAAAGCTGCTCCCACGCCAAAGCATTAGTGCTGGTGACTCTGCAGAGGCTGCAGATGGAGGCCAGAACGGGACAAACAGAGAGCATAAGAAGGCAGAGGCATGGACAGCAGTACTAGGGCATTGCAGAGCATGCAGTGATGATTTAGATACCTAGAAGGAGCAGCTCTGCACAGCCAGCAGCCCTGCAGGGAATGCTGACCATGGCACACACAAACATAGAGGGACCCACCAGCAGATGCAAGTACAGCCCAGACAGAAATGGCTGCAGGTACTTATTCTTGGGTTCTGTAAAAGGCATACTTGTATTACAGGGCTTCCATCTCCTCTCTTGGCAGAACCAGGCTGGAGCTGATAAAAAAGAGAGTTGATAGAGCTATAGGGGCTGACAGGAGAGACTAGAGGAAAGACATAAGCCTTCTGCCCAAGAGCACCCCTGCTTGTGCAGACACAGTAACCCCTGCCTCAGGGAAGTGGCGTGGGGCAGACCCATCTCCCATGTGCTCATCAGGACTGAGAGGTGCCCAGCAGACAGGGTGCAATGCTGGAGCATAGCATGTGGGGAAAAGTTCCAAGCACATCCAGGTTAGGAGCTTGCTTGCAGGCAGGCAGGAAAGGTCTCTGCCCACATCATTGCTGCCTTGTACCACCTGAGATGCCCCTCCCTGCCCATCCCACAGAGCAGCAGCTGAGTCCCCTCTGCCCCAGACGAGGAATGATATGCAGGATGACTCTGAGACTTATCTACCTACAACAAGGGACCCGGAGTGGGATCCTAATGTAGGGAGAGAAAGAGCTCAGTTGAAGCAATTGGTACTGTGTGGGGTTCGATATGGACTGCCTCAACCAAAGACTGTGTCTAAACTGTGTGAAGTGAGGCAGGGCTCGAAGAAAAATCCATCAGCCTTTTACAGAAGGTTATGTGACGTAGATAGGAAATGGACTGATTTGAATTCAGAAGATGAGACAAACCAGAGAATGGAGGTCTGGAGATCTTGCTGTGAAACTGTGTTGGTGGGAGAGGCATTTTAGCAGGGTGGCGTTTGCTGGAGGAAGCAGTGAGTAGGTCTGGCGTATGGGACCCACTTTGTCAGGGGAGGCAGCTGAAGAGGGGGGGGGGCCAATACTGTGGGGCCCAAGCAGGCAGGCAAAGGCCAGCTCGTAATGGCTGGAGGTCTTTGATGGGAGGCCTGGTTTGTGGGAGGACGGTTTCACTGTGGTGAGCGTGCAGGGCGTATGTTGTGCATAGAGCTGTTGAAGGTATTGGGAGGGAAGGAAGGTGAGTGTGCCCTGAACTAGCGATGGCACAGGCAGATTAGCTTGCCGGGACGTCTTTGCTTTGAGGCCGGATTGGTGGGAGAGGCATTTTAGCAGGGTGGCCTTTGCTGCAGTGAGTAGGCCTGGAGTAATAGTCATTGGGGAGGAAGTGGAGAGAGACCAATGCTGTGGGTCCGACCAAGGCAGGCAAAGGCCAGCTCGAAATGGCAGGAAGTCTTTGGTGTGCTCGCTGTGCCTCAAAGCTCGCTGTGCCTCAGCTCCTGTTTTTGACAAGGACTCATTTAGCCGGCCCTGGAGTGGTGCAGATGTCACCCTGGATGGGGAAGTCTGGGGGGTGTCTGGCATTATGTACCGTGCAGTCTACCTTTTTTCCATGAACCAGCCCTTTCAGCCTGCCTGAGCTGTGCACTGGTCCTGCCGTGGCCCATAACCATGGTCCCACCCCTAATCCTGGTTTGCAACCAGATGAGCAAGGCAGAGATGGAGGAGGACAGTGAGCTGCCTGAATAAGTTGTGTGTTTGCATAGCAGATGCCTAGCAGGCCTGGTTCTTGGCACAGCCATGCCACCTGTGGCCTGGTGGCGCTATGTCTTTGTGGCCCAGGCGAGTTTATGCTTTGTTTGCAGATGAGGGAGTGCAGAGGAGGCCCTGCCTCTTGCTCAAGAAAGGCAGTCGCATCCCTGACCATGAGCAAGACCTCGGTCAGAAACTCACAGCTAAGGAAAAGATGTCTGTGTTTTCCTTTTGTCAGAGTTGGATGTCTTTACAGCAATCACTCTTCCAGCATGCCAAGCAACTCTCGCAGCACCGTCTCTGCATCCCTGGGCTTGGAGATCATCACTCTCCACATGCCTGCAGCAGCACTGCACGCCCAGAATGTTCTGTCAGCAAGGTTTTGGCCCTGGCATCATAGCTAGGGTGAGTCTGGAGGGCGTAGGTGACTGCCAGCCCTTCTTGCCCTACTGTCCCCTTGCTAGGAGCACCCAGTGGACCCTGCCCTAGCAGGTAGCATAAAGCCAAGCTGAAATCCCTTGTGGGAAGAGCGGGAGCAAGGCAGCCAGGCTCTGATGCTGAAGGTGGATATACTTGGAGCACTACGGTTCCTGCAGCCCTTGTTGCTGAACCAGGGCTGGGACAATGGGGGCAGTGGAGGTCCCAGCCGCTCGTGCAGGGTCCTGAAAATTGCCCTTTATCTAGCAGCCCACTTGGGATGAGCACTAAAGTCTGATGCGTCACAAGCACTAAAGGTAGGCAGGCCCGTCCTACCTGTTGTATGATTGGGAACAGCGTAACAGGCTCACAACCACCTCATCTGGGTACACACCAGTCACGTGAGAAGAGCCCTGCCCAAGCCGAGCTGGGCACAGGTCTCGCTGATCTATAGCAGGCTTCTGCAGATGCACCTTATGCTCTTCAGCACCTCCAGGTACATGACTGAGAATGGGCCTGCTGCCATTGTGCAGCCATTTCCCCAGCTCCTACCAAGAACTAATTCTGTTGCCTCAGCTCTATGCTGGCCTAAAGGTGTCAGGCGCCCTTGAGATATGGCTGCAGGAGGAAAGCAATTCTCTGGAAGAGGCAGGCATAGCCTGTTATAAGCTCATCCAATATGTGAGCAGCTACCTGCCTGGCATGGGTGCTGCAAGCTGTCATGGTCTTGATGGCTGTGAGGATGATGACTGTCCTCTTGGAGGGCAGCAGGTATTTGCAAAACACCTACTGGAGAAAGGAGGGTCAGGGCAGATAGATCTGTTACACTGAGTGCCCCAATGGTGGTGCATTGCTGAGCAGCAAGTGGCTCTGGAGAGAGATGTGGGGCTGTGCTGGCCAGCACAGGGAGCAGGGACTGTGCTGGGCTGGGTGATGGCACAGGAGAGAAAATGGATTGTTGCGGGTCGTATTTCCTATGCACTGCTCCTGTGGGAGACCAGAGCTTGCGGGAGACCAGGAGGGAAGCCTTTGTTTAGTTCCTGCTCAGGGACCATGGGAACATCCAGTGAACAAAGGGACCCATCAGCCCCACTGATTAGGGATCCCTCTTTTCATCCAATCAATTCCTCATGTCCAGCAGTCTTAATGAGGGAGGTGCTCCTTACTGTGATGATTTCACTGGCACTGTTGAACTCTGAAGACCAGAAGCTGTCAGCAGATTCCCAGGCCTTCTGGAGCTGTAGAGGCTATGAGCCATTGGGCAACAGCTCCCTGCCTGAACAGGAGGGGAAACACAGAGCAGTCGGCAGGAGGGCTGGACAAGTCGGAGATGGCCTACTGAGGGCTTCAGGGAGATATCTCACTGACAATGAAAGTGGACATGCCAGGAAAGCCTGGAGAGCAGGATTCCCAGGGAAAGCCTGGGCTTGCTACAAGGGCAGAAAGGGGAAGTTGCTTTTAAGGATACAGAAGGGCAGACAAATCTGAGCTTTCTTTTCATTCTGAAGCAAGAGAGAAGACCTAGGAGTAGGTGCTGCCGAAGATTTTTCAGTCCCTCCATACCCAGGGAGGGGATGACCCCCCCCCCCGGCATGCAATGTCCTTGCATAAAGTCTGAGATGCCTGCAGTTTCAGTACTGCATAAATGTCCCTTCCTCCCTCCCCAGTGTGTGTGTGGGGAGGAGGCAGATGTGCTGCCCCATACCTATGTTTGTGAGGTTTCTTGCTCTTTTCTCTCCTGCAAGAGAGTTGCCAAGGCAGTGTGGTGCCTTGCCTGGCTGTCTGTGTCTGGAATGACCCAGACAAATGCAGCCTCTCTTACTTCCTTGCTGCAGGATCAATCAGTGCAGGTGATGAAGAGCACCCACAGCTGGTCGTCTGATCACTGTAGGCGCAGCACAGGGTAAGGCACCCCACCAAGTTGGCCTAGAATTGGGAAAAGCTTCTTTCTGAGTTGGGCAGGGATGTCACTGATTCATTCCAAGTGGCAGCAGGTCTGGGGAGATGGGGGCAGCTCTAGCACCATGGCTGAGGGGTGTTGGTCGGAACCAGAGCCTGAAGCAATGGTTCATCCTGGGCTGGATGCTAGGTGAGCCAGAGCGTTGGAGGGTCCTGCCAGCCCTGGTTCCCAATGCAGCTGGGCAGCAGCCCAAGGCAGGGAGGGCTGCCAGACTTGTTGGGCCCACAGCATACACCCAAAGCGGTCCTACTCTGCATGGGGCTGGGAGCACTGCTGGCTCCTGAAAGTGCAGGACCTGGAAAGGGAAGCCCAAGAGGTAGGGCCAAGATCTTTGCCTCATGGCAGGGGCTTGCTGTGTGCCCTAAACTGTCTCCGGGCTTCCTTTGGCAGGAGCATGGAGCCACAGGGGGCTCTGGGGCACCAGAAAGGGGTGATGAGGTAGCTGGAGGTTGCCTGGACCAGACACACCTTACCTGCAGCAATGAAGAGCTGAACAGATGTGTTCACATAGCCTGGCAATCCACACCACAGTCTTCTCACGCACAGCTGCTTGCTTGGACTTGGTGAAGGCCAGGAAAAGATGGAAGAGAAAAGTCTGGTCTGCTCTGTGTCCTGACGGCTGCTCCAAGAGTGGCAGCTCTGCTAAATGCTTGGCCAGGTTTACACTTTGGGTGGCTGAAGCAGGAGGAAAAACCTGTAACTGGGTGGTTGCCGCCCAACTCCTTCACAGCTGTGGGGCAAGTCCTCCAGACTGACCTGCTGTGGCTATGCAGACAGCCAAATCTCATTCCCGCTATAGCCTCTGCTTCTTCCCAAAATGGCCCTCTGTCCCCTCCCCAGGGCCAGAAGGCTTTGAGGTAAGCAGTTCCCAGGTGAAGGGCACTGTGAGCCACTAGGAAGACAGAGGAAGAAAGCTTCAGGAAGGGCAGGTACCAGTGGGTCAGTGCTGTGCTTGGATCTGAGAAGGAAAGCACAAGGGGTTAGGGGAAGGAGACTGGCAGTGCCAGCTGCCAGCTCTGTGCAGCCTAATAAAGACGATCCGATGCCTCCCACTTCTTCGGTAAAGGGCAAGGTTTCGGGGGAGCGTTGGCTTGGAGGTGAATGTGGGCAAGGCTTTCCCCTTACGCTGCAGGAGTGGGATGCAGAGAAAGAAAGGACTCTAACTGCAGCTGGGAGAGACTGGGCTCACAAAACAGCCCTGAGGGAGACCATCTTTCCTGCAGTAGGAGCTCTGTGCCTGGTTCTGGGCAAGAGCATCTACTTGACAAGGTCCCTTCCCTTTGGGGTAAGGAAGTGACCCTGTGAATCACAATCTTAGCAAATGCCACACCTGCAAGATGTTTTGCAGCTCCAGGAGACCAGAGATGGGAGAGCTGAGCACGTGCAGCATGCTGTCCACAGCAGCCAAGATCTGCAAGAAAGACCTGGTGTCACTTCTTCCCTTTGCCCACAGGAGAGGGACATAAGTTCCTCTTGCCTAAGGGAGCAGGGTCCTGTGGCCCTGCAGTGTCCGGGGAGAGGGTCAGTAGGGGAAAGCTGCTGCAAAGAGACCAGCCTGTGAGCGCTGCATGCAATGCTGTCCAGGATAAGGGGCGGGGGCGGGGGGGGGGGGAGGAATGATGGTGGGAAAGCAAAAATGGGATCATGCCCTGGCTTGGACGTTCCACTTGTGTATAAGCACAAGATAGCCCAGGACTGGCCCAGAGGAATAAGCAGGCTCCCCATAGCTCACCCAGCACACACGCTGGGGACAGACAGCAGCATCCAGGCTCTGTGTGCCTTGTCTTGGAAGACAGGAGAAGACACTGCAGAAGCTGGCTGTTGTTCAGGTGATCCTCCAGAGTTAGCTTTGCTTTGCTGCAAGGATGGAGTGGTGCATGTCAGACCCTGGGGCTGAAAATGATTCCTTCAGGAGACCCCATGGTATTACCCAGGCAAGGTGGGGGAGCCCTTCAGGGAGGCACCACCTAATCTTGGCATGCTGGCCCAAGACAGAGGACAAGCCTATCAGCATGTGCCCAATGCCCTCTCCATCTCCTGCCCCCACCCTTTTGAGGAAAAGTCCAGGCAGGGGAAGCCCCAGGGCCTTATCTGCCCTCCATCTCCCCCACTATCAGGCCCAGGGCAGGGGAGAGCAGAGGTCCAGCAGACAGCACCCGCAGACTCCCCCAGCATGGAGGATGCCTTCCAGCTGCCATTGTGGCTTCACGGGGGGGAGGTCTTAGCCAAGCCCAGGACTGGGGCGCATATGTCATTGCAGTGACGGCAAGCACAGCTTGCTGCTGCATGACACAGCTCAGGTGGTCAGCATGCTCTTCCTGCAATATCACCTGGAGAGCACAGCCAAGCATGGGGCGTGGGAGCTGCTAGCACCCAGTAAGCAGCTGACAGGGCTGGCAGAGCCCAGGTGCCCCCATCTCAGCACTGGCACTCAGGGCGACGCCATTGTTGGTCCCCTTTTCCCAGCTTGCAGGTCTTCTAAGTGGCTCTTGCAGCCCCACAGTGGGAATGGCTGTGCCCATGAACAAGTGCCCCACACTTCTCCTGTTCAGCCACCTCAGTCCTGTCCTCAGTGCCAGTGCCATGCTAGACGTCTCCCTTCCCTCAGGTGTGCTGGGTGTCCCCTCCACCTTAAGTGTCTCTGCCGTATCCAGTCTCCAGAGGAAAAGCTGCTCCCACGCCAAAGCATTAGTGCTGGTGACTCTGCAGAGGCTGCAGATGGAGGCCAGAACGGGACAAACAGAGAGCATAAGAAGGCAGAGGCATGGACAGCAGTACTAGGGCATTGCAGAGCATGCAGTGATGATTTAGATACCTAGAAGGAGCAGCTCTGCACAGCCAGCAGCCCTGCAGGGAATGCTGACCATGGCACACACAAACATAGAGGGACCCACCAGCAGATGCAAGTACAGCCCAGACAGAAATGGCTGCAGGTACTTATTCTTGGGTTCTGTAAAAGGCATACTTGTATTACAGGGCTTCCATCTCCTCTCTTGGCAGAACCAGGCTGGAGCTGATAAAAAAGAGAGTTGATAGAGCTATAGGGGCTGACAGGAGAGACTAGAGGAAAGACATAAGCCTTCTGCCCAAGAGCACCCCTGCTTGTGCAGACACAGTAACCCCTGCCTCAGGGAAGTGGCGTGGGGCAGACCCATCTCCCATGTGCTCATCAGGACTGAGAGGTGCCCAGCAGACAGGGTGCAATGCTGGAGCATAGCATGTGGGGAAAAGTTCCAAGCACATCCAGGTTAGGAGCTTGCTTGCAGGCAGGCAGGAAAGGTCTCTGCCCACATCATTGCTGCCTTGTACCACCTGAGATGCCCCTCCCTGCCCATCCCACAGAGCAGCAGCTGAGTCCCCTCTGCCCCAGACGAGGAATGATATGCAGGATGACTCTGAGACTTATCTACCTACAACAAGGGACCCGGAGTGGGATCCTAATGTAGGGAGAGAAAGAGCTCAGTTGAAGCAATTGGTACTGTGTGGGGTTCGATATGGACTGCCTCAACCAAAGACTGTGTCTAAACTGTGTGAAGTGAGGCAGGGCTCGAAGAAAAATCCATCAGCCTTTTACAGAAGGTTATGTGACGTAGATAGGAAATGGACTGATTTGAATTCAGAAGATGAGACAAACCAGAGAATGGAGGTCTGGAGATCTTGCTGTGAAACTGTGTTGGTGGGAGAGGCATTTTAGCAGGGTGGCGTTTGCTGGAGGAAGCAGTGAGTAGGTCTGGCGTATGGGACCCACTTTGTCAGGGGAGGCAGCTGAAGAGGGGGGGGGGCCAATACTGTGGGGCCCAAGCAGGCAGGCAAAGGCCAGCTCGTAATGGCTGGAGGTCTTTGATGGGAGGCCTGGTTTGTGGGAGGACGGTTTCACTGTGGTGAGCGTGCAGGGCGTATGTTGTGCATAGAGCTGTTGAAGGTATTGGGAGGGAAGGAAGGTGAGTGTGCCCTGAACTAGCGATGGCACAGGCAGATTAGCTTGCCGGGACGTCTTTGCTTTGAGGCCGGATTGGTGGGAGAGGCATTTTAGCAGGGTGGCCTTTGCTGCAGTGAGTAGGCCTGGAGTAATAGTCATTGGGGAGGAAGTGGAGAGAGACCAATGCTGTGGGTCCGACCAAGGCAGGCAAAGGCCAGCTCGAAATGGCAGGAAGTCTTTGGTGTGCTCGCTGTGCCTCAAAGCTCGCTGTGCCTCAGCTCCTGTTTTTGACAAGGACTCATTTAGCCGGCCCTGGAGTGGTGCAGATGTCACCCTGGATGGGGAAGTCTGGGGGGTGTCTGGCATTATGTACCGTGCAGTCTACCTTTTTTCCATGAACCAGCCCTTTCAGCCTGCCTGAGCTGTGCACTGGTCCTGCCGTGGCCCATAACCATGGTCCCACCCCTAATCCTGGTTTGCAACCAGATGAGCAAGGCAGAGATGGAGGAGGACAGTGAGCTGCCTGAATAAGTTGTGTGTTTGCATAGCAGATGCCTAGCAGGCCTGGTTCTTGGCACAGCCATGCCACCTGTGGCCTGGTGGCGCTATGTCTTTGTGGCCCAGGCGAGTTTATGCTTTGTTTGCAGATGAGGGAGTGCAGAGGAGGCCCTGCCTCTTGCTCAAGAAAGGCAGTCGCATCCCTGACCATGAGCAAGACCTCGGTCAGAAACTCACAGCTAAGGAAAAGATGTCTGTGTTTTCCTTTTGTCAGAGTTGGATGTCTTTACAGCAATCACTCTTCCAGCATGCCAAGCAACTCTCGCAGCACCGTCTCTGCATCCCTGGGCTTGGAGATCATCACTCTCCACATGCCTGCAGCAGCACTGCACGCCCAGAATGTTCTGTCAGCAAGGTTTTGGCCCTGGCATCATAGCTAGGGTGAGTCTGGAGGGCGTAGGTGACTGCCAGCCCTTCTTGCCCTACTGTCCCCTTGCTAGGAGCACCCAGTGGACCCTGCCCTAGCAGGTAGCATAAAGCCAAGCTGAAATCCCTTGTGGGAAGAGAGGGAGCAAGGCAGCCAGGCTCTGATGCTGAAGGTGGATATACTTGGAGCACTACGGTTCCTGCAGCCCTTGTTGCTGAACCAGGGCTGGGACAATGGGGGCAGTGGAGGTCCCAGCCGCTCGTGCAGGGTCCTGAAAATTGCCCTTTATCTAGCAGCCCACTTGGGATGAGCACTAAAGTCTGATGCGTCACAAGCACTAAAGGTAGGCAGGCCCGTCCTACCTGTTGTATGATTGGGAACAGCGTAACAGGCTCACAACCACCTCATCTGGGTACACACCAGTCACGTGAGAAGAGCCCTGCCCAAGCCGAGCTGGGCACAGGTCTCGCTGATCTATAGCAGGCTTCTGCAGATGCACCTTATGCTCTTCAGCACCTCCAGGTACATGACTGAGAATGGGCCTGCTGCCATTGTGCAGCCATTTCCCCAGCTCCTACCAAGAACTAATTCTGTTGCCTCAGCTCTATGCTGGCCTAAAGGTGTCAGGCGCCCTTGAGATATGGCTGCAGGAGGAAAGCAATTCTCTGGAAGAGGCAGGCATAGCCTGTTATAAGCTCATCCAATATGTGAGCAGCTACCTGCCTGGCATGGGTGCTGCAAGCTGTCATGGTCTTGATGGCTGTGAGGATGATGACTGTCCTCTTGGAGGGCAGCAGGTATTTGCAAAACACCTACTGGAGAAAGGAGGGTCAGGGCAGATAGATCTGTTACACTGAGTGCCCCAATGGTGGTGCATTGCTGAGCAGCAAGTGGCTCTGGAGAGAGATGTGGGGCTGTGCTGGCCAGCACAGGGAGCAGGGACTGTGCTGGGCTGGGTGATGGCACAGGAGAGAAAATGGATTGTTGCGGGTCGTATTTCCTATGCACTGCTCCTGTGGGAGACCAGAGCTTGCGGGAGACCAGGAGGGAAGCCTTTGTTTAGTTCCTGCTCAGGGACCATGGGAACATCCAGTGAACAAAGGGACCCATCAGCCCCACTGATTAGGGATCCCTCTTTTCATCCAATCAATTCCTCATGTCCAGCAGTCTTAATGAGGGAGGTGCTCCTTACTGTGATGATTTCACTGGCACTGTTGAACTCTGAAGACCAGAAGCTGTCAGCAGATTCCCAGGCCTTCTGGAGCTGTAGAGGCTATGAGCCATTGGGCAACAGCTCCCTGCCTGAACAGGAGGGGAAACACAGAGCAGTCGGCAGGAGGGCTGGACAAGTCGGAGATGGCCTACTGAGGGCTTCAGGGAGATATCTCACTGACAATGAAAGTGGACATGCCAGGAAAGCCTGGAGAGCAGGATTCCCAGGGAAAGCCTGGGCTTGCTACAAGGGCAGAAAGGGGAAGTTGCTTTTAAGGATACAGAAGGGCAGACAAATCTGAGCTTTCTTTTCATTCTGAAGCAAGAGAGAAGACCTAGGAGTAGGTGCTGCCGAAGATTTTTCAGTCCCTCGATACCCAGGGAGGGGATGACCCCCCCCCCCCCCGGCATGCAATGTCCTTGCATAAAGTCTGAGATGCCTGCAGTTTCAGTACTGCATAAATGTCCCTTCCTCCCTCCCCAGTGTGTGTGTGGGGAGGAGGCAGATGTGCTGCCCCATACCTATGTTTGTGAGGTTTCTTGCTCTTTTCTCTCCTGCAAGAGAGTTGCCAAGGCAGTGTGGTGCCTTGCCTGGCTGTCTGTGTCTGGAATGACCCAGACAAATGCAGCCTCTCTTACTTCCTTGCTGCAGGATCAATCAGTGCAGGTGATGAAGAGCACCCACAGCTGGTCGTCTGATCACTGTAGGCGCAGCACAGGGTAAGGCACCCCACCAAGTTGGCCTAGAATTGGGAAAAGCTTCTTTCTGAGTTGGGCAGGGATGTCACTGATTCATTCCAAGTGGCAGCAGGTCTGGGGAGATGGGGGCAGCTCTAGCACCATGGCTGAGGGGTGTTGGTCGGAACCAGAGCCTGAAGCAATGGTTCATCCTGGGCTGGATGCTAGGTGAGCCAGAGCGTTGGAGGGTCCTGCCAGCCCTGGGTCCCAATGCAGCTGGGCAGCAGCCCAAGGCAGGGAGGGCTGCCAGACTTGTTGGGCCCACAGCATACACCCAAAGCGGTCCTACTCTGCATGGGGCTGGGAGCACTGCTGGCTCCTGAAAGTGCAGGACCTGGAAAGGGAAGCCCAAGAGGTAGGGCCAAGATCTTTGCCTCATGGCAGGGGCTTGCTGTGTGCCCTAAACTGTCTCCGGGCTTCCTTTGGCAGGAGCATGGAGCCACAGGGGGCTCTGGGGCACCAGAAAGGGGTGATGAGGTAGCTGGAGGTTGCCTGGACCAGACACACCTTACCTGCAGCAATGAAGAGCTGAACAGATGTGTTCACATAGCCTGGCAATCCACACCACAGTCTTCTCACGCACAGCTGCTTGCTTGGACTTGGTGAAGGCCAGGAAAAGATGGAAGAGAAAAGTCTGGTCTGCTCTGTGTCCTGACGGCTGCTCCAAGAGTGGCAGCTCTGCTAAATGCTTGGCCAGGTTTACACTTTGGGTGGCTGAAGCAGGAGGAAAAACCTGTAACTGGGTGGTTGCCGCCCAACTCCTTCACAGCTGTGGGGCAAGTCCTCCAGACTGACCTGCTGTGGCTATGCAGACAGCCAAATCTCATTCCCGCTATAGCCTCTGCTTCTTCCCAAAATGGCCCTCTGTCCCCTCCCCAGGGCCAGAAGGCTTTGAGGTAAGCAGTTCCCAGGTGAAGGGCACTGTGAGCCACTAGGAAGACAGAGGAAGAAAGCTTCAGGAAGGGCAGGTACCAGTGGGTCAGTGCTGTGCTTGGATCTGAGAAGGAAAGCACAAGGGGTTAGGGGAAGGAGACTGGCAGTGCCAGCTGCCAGCTCTGTGCAGCCTAATAAAGACGATCCGATGCCTCCCACTTCTTCGGTAAAGGGCAAGGTTTCGGGGGAGCGTTGGCTTGGAGGTGAATGTGGGCAAGGCTTTCCCCTTACGCTGCAGGAGTGGGATGCAGAGAAAGAAAGGACTCTAACTGCAGCTGGGAGAGACTGGGCTCACAAAACAGCCCTGAGGGAGACCATCTTTCCTGCAGTAGGAGCTCTGTGCCTGGTTCTGGGCAAGAGCATCTACTTGACAAGGTCCCTTCCCTTTGGGGTAAGGAAGTGACCCTGTGAATCACAATCTTAGCAAATGCCACACCTGCAAGATGTTTTGCAGCTCCAGGAGACCAGAGATGGGAGAGCTGAGCACGTGCAGCATGCTGTCCACAGCAGCCAAGATCTGCAAGAAAGACCTGGTGTCACTTCTTCCCTTTGCCCACAGGAGAGGGACATAAGTTCCTCTTGCCTAAGGGAGCAGGGTCCTGTGGCCCTGCAGTGTCCGGGGAGAGGGTCAGTAGGGGAAAGCTGCTGCAAAGAGACCAGCCTGTGAGCGCTGCATGCAATGCTGTCCAGGATAAGGGGCGGGGGCGGGGGGGGGGAGGAATGATGGTGGGAAAGCAAAAATGGGATCATGCCCTGGCTTGGACGTTCCACTTGTGTATAAGCACAAGATAGCCCAGGACTGGCCCAGAGGAATAAGCAGGCTCCCCATAGCTCACCCAGCACACACGCTGGGGACAGACAGCAGCATCCAGGCTCTGTGTGCCTTGTCTTGGAAGACAGGAGAAGACACTGCAGAAGCTGGCTGTTGTTCAGGTGATCCTCCAGAGTTAGCTTTGCTTTGCTGCAAGGATGGAGTGGTGCATGTCAGACCCTGGGGCTGAAAATGATTCCTTCAGGAGACCCCATGGTATTACCCAGGCAAGGTGGGGGAGCCCTTCAGGGAGGCACCACCTAATCTTGGCATGCTGGCCCAAGACAGAGGACAAGCCTATCAGCATGTGCCCAATGCCCTCTCCATCTCCTGCCCCCACCCTTTTGAGGAAAAGTCCAGGCAGGGGAAGCCCCAGGGCCTTATCTGCCCTCCATCTCCCCCACTATCAGGCCCAGGGCAGGGGAGAGCAGAGGTCCAGCAGACAGCACCCGCAGACTCCCCCAGCATGGAGGATGCCTTCCAGCTGCCATTGTGGCTTCACGGGGGGGAGGTCTTAGCCAAGCCCAGGACTGGGGCGCATATGTCATTGCAGTGACGGCAAGCACAGCTTGCTGCTGCATGACACAGCTCAGGTGGTCAGCATGCTCTTCCTGCAATATCACCTGGAGAGCACAGCCAAGCATGGGGCGTGGGAGCTGCTAGCACCCAGTAAGCAGCTGACAGGGCTGGCAGAGCCCAGGTGCCCCCATCTCAGCACTGGCACTCAGGGCGACGCCATTGTTGGTCCCCTTTTCCCAGCTTGCAGGTCTTCTAAGTGGCTCTTGCAGCCCCACAGTGGGAATGGCTGTGCCCATGAACAAGTGCCCCACACTTCTCCTGTTCAGCCACCTCAGTCCTGTCCTCAGTGCCAGTGCCATGCTAGACGTCTCCCTTCCCTCAGGTGTGCTGGGTGTCCCCTCCACCTTAAGTGTCTCTGCCGTATCCAGTCTCCAGAGGAAAAGCTGCTCCCACGCCAAAGCATTAGTGCTGGTGACTCTGCAGAGGCTGCAGATGGAGGCCAGAACGGGACAAACAGAGAGCATAAGAAGGCAGAGGCATGGACAGCAGTACTAGGGCATTGCAGAGCATGCAGTGATGATTTAGATACCTAGAAGGAGCAGCTCTGCACAGCCAGCAGCCCTGCAGGGAATGCTGACCATGGCACACACAAACATAGAGGGACCCACCAGCAGATGCAAGTACAGCCCAGACAGAAATGGCTGCAGGTACTTATTCTTGGGTTCTGTAAAAGGCATACTTGTATTACAGGGCTTCCATCTCCTCTCTTGGCAGAACCAGGCTGGAGCTGATAAAAAAGAGAGTTGATAGAGCTATAGGGGCTGACAGGAGAGACTAGAGGAAAGACATAAGCCTTCTGCCCAAGAGCACCCCTGCTTGTGCAGACACAGTAACCCCTGCCTCAGGGAAGTGGCGTGGGGCAGACCCATCTCCCATGTGCTCATCAGGACTGAGAGGTGCCCAGCAGACAGGGTGCAATGCTGGAGCATAGCATGTGGGGAAAAGTTCCAAGCACATCCAGGTTAGGAGCTTGCTTGCAGGCAGGCAGGAAAGGTCTCTGCCCACATCATTGCTGCCTTGTACCACCTGAGATGCCCCTCCCTGCCCATCCCACAGAGCAGCAGCTGAGTCCCCTCTGCCCCAGACGAGGAATGATATGCAGGATGACTCTGAGACTTATCTACCTACAACAAGGGACCCGGAGTGGGATCCTAATGTAGGGAGAGAAAGAGCTCAGTTGAAGCAATTGGTACTGTGTGGGGTTCGATATGGACTGCCTCAACCAAAGACTGTGTCTAAACTGTGTGAAGTGAGGCAGGGCTCGAAGAAAAATCCATCAGCCTTTTACAGAAGGTTATGTGACGTAGATAGGAAATGGACTGATTTGAATTCAGAAGATGAGACAAACCAGAGAATGGAGGTCTGGAGATCTTGCTGTGAAACTGTGTTGGTGGGAGAGGCATTTTAGCAGGGTGGCGTTTGCTGGAGGAAGCAGTGAGTAGGTCTGGCGTATGGGACCCACTTTGTCAGGGGAGGCAGCTGAAGAGGGGGGGGGCCAATACTGTGGGGCCCAAGCAGGCAGGCAAAGGCCAGCTCGTAATGGCTGGAGGTCTTTGATGGGAGGCCTGGTTTGTGGGAGGACGGTTTCACTGTGGTGAGCGTGCAGGGCGTATGTTGTGCATAGAGCTGTTGAAGGTATTGGGAGGGAAGGAAGGTGAGTGTGCCCTGAACTAGCGATGGCACAGGCAGATTAGCTTGCCGGGACGTCTTTGCTTTGAGGCCGGATTGGTGGGAGAGGCATTTTAGCAGGGTGGCCTTTGCTGCAGTGAGTAGGCCTGGAGTAATAGTCATTGGGGAGGAAGTGGAGAGAGACCAATGCTGTGGGTCCGACCAAGGCAGGCAAAGGCCAGCTCGAAATGGCAGGAAGTCTTTGGTGTGCTCGCTGTGCCTCAAAGCTCGCTGTGCCTCAGCTCCTGTTTTTGACAAGGACTCATTTAGCCGGCCCTGGAGTGGTGCAGATGTCACCCTGGATGGGGAAGTCTGGGGGGTGTCTGGCATTATGTACCGTGCAGTCTACCTTTTTTCCATGAACCAGCCCTTTCAGCCTGCCTGAGCTGTGCACTGGTCCTGCCGTGGCCCATAACCATGGTCCCACCCCTAATCCTGGT
Source organism: Struthio camelus (assembly GCF_040807025.1). NCBI lineage: Eukaryota > Metazoa > Chordata > Aves > Struthioniformes > Struthionidae > Struthio > Struthio camelus. The sequence continues at coordinate 3,235,609 of NC_090947.1, read as the reverse complement.
TTGCAACCAGATGAGCAAGGCAGAGATGGAGGAGGACAGTGAGCTGCCTGAATAAGTTGTGTGTTTGCATAGCAGATGCCTAGCAGGCCTGGTTCTTGGCACAGCCATGCCACCTGTGGCCTGGTGGCGCTATGTCTTTGTGGCCCAGGCGAGTTTATGCTTTGTTTGCAGATGAGGGAGTGCAGAGGAGGCCCTGCCTCTTGCTCAAGAAAGGCAGTCGCATCCCTGACCATGAGCAAGACCTCGGTCAGAAACTCACAGCTAAGGAAAAGATGTCTGTGTTTTCCTTTTGTCAGAGTTGGATGTCTTTACAGCAATCACTCTTCCAGCATGCCAAGCAACTCTCGCAGCACCGTCTCTGCATCCCTGGGCTTGGAGATCATCACTCTCCACATGCCTGCAGCAGCACTGCACGCCCAGAATGTTCTGTCAGCAAGGTTTTGGCCCTGGCATCATAGCTAGGGTGAGTCTGGAGGGCGTAGGTGACTGCCAGCCCTTCTTGCCCTACTGTCCCCTTGCTAGGAGCACCCAGTGGACCCTGCCCTAGCAGGTAGCATAAAGCCAAGCTGAAATCCCTTGTGGGAAGAGAGGGAGCAAGGCAGCCAGGCTCTGATGCTGAAGGTGGATATACTTGGAGCACTACGGTTCCTGCAGCCCTTGTTGCTGAACCAGGGCTGGGACAATGGGGGCAGTGGAGGTCCCAGCCGCTCGTGCAGGGTCCTGAAAATTGCCCTTTATCTAGCAGCCCACTTGGGATGAGCACTAAAGTCTGATGCGTCACAAGCACTAAAGGTAGGCAGGCCCGTCCTACCTGTTGTATGATTGGGAACAGCGTAACAGGCTCACAACCACCTCATCTGGGTACACACCAGTCACGTGAGAAGAGCCCTGCCCAAGCCGAGCTGGGCACAGGTCTCGCTGATCTATAGCAGGCTTCTGCAGATGCACCTTATGCTCTTCAGCACCTCCAGGTACATGACTGAGAATGGGCCTGCTGCCATTGTGCAGCCATTTCCCCAGCTCCTACCAAGAACTAATTCTGTTGCCTCAGCTCTATGCTGGCCTAAAGGTGTCAGGCGCCCTTGAGATATGGCTGCAGGAGGAAAGCAATTCTCTGGAAGAGGCAGGCATAGCCTGTTATAAGCTCATCCAATATGTGAGCAGCTACCTGCCTGGCATGGGTGCTGCAAGCTGTCATGGTCTTGATGGCTGTGAGGATGATGACTGTCCTCTTGGAGGGCAGCAGGTATTTGCAAAACACCTACTGGAGAAAGGAGGGTCAGGGCAGATAGATCTGTTACACTGAGTGCCCCAATGGTGGTGCATTGCTGAGCAGCAAGTGGCTCTGGAGAGAGATGTGGGGCTGTGCTGGCCAGCACAGGGAGCAGGGACTGTGCTGGGCTGGGTGATGGCACAGGAGAGAAAATGGATTGTTGCGGGTCGTATTTCCTATGCACTGCTCCTGTGGGAGACCAGAGCTTGCGGGAGACCAGGAGGGAAGCCTTTGTTTAGTTCCTGCTCAGGGACCATGGGAACATCCAGTGAACAAAGGGACCCATCAGCCCCACTGATTAGGGATCCCTCTTTTCATCCAATCAATTCCTCATGTCCAGCAGTCTTAATGAGGGAGGTGCTCCTTACTGTGATGATTTCACTGGCACTGTTGAACTCTGAAGACCAGAAGCTGTCAGCAGATTCCCAGGCCTTCTGGAGCTGTAGAGGCTATGAGCCATTGGGCAACAGCTCCCTGCCTGAACAGGAGGGGAAACACAGAGCAGTCGGCAGGAGGGCTGGACAAGTCGGAGATGGCCTACTGAGGGCTTCAGGGAGATATCTCACTGACAATGAAAGTGGACATGCCAGGAAAGCCTGGAGAGCAGGATTCCCAGGGAAAGCCTGGGCTTGCTACAAGGGCAGAAAGGGGAAGTTGCTTTTAAGGATACAGAAGGGCAGACAAATCTGAGCTTTCTTTTCATTCTGAAGCAAGAGAGAAGACCTAGGAGTAGGTGCTGCCGAAGATTTTTCAGTCCCTCCATACCCAGGGAGGGGATGACCCCCCCCCCCGGCATGCAATGTCCTTGCATAAAGTCTGAGATGCCTGCAGTTTCAGTACTGCATAAATGTCCCTTCCTCCCTCCCCAGTGTGTGTGTGGGGAGGAGGCAGATGTGCTGCCCCATACCTATGTTTGTGAGGTTTCTTGCTCTTTTCTCTCCTGCAAGAGAGTTGCCAAGGCAGTGTGGTGCCTTGCCTGGCTGTCTGTGTCTGGAATGACCCAGACAAATGCAGCCTCTCTTACTTCCTTGCTGCAGGATCAATCAGTGCAGGTGATGAAGAGCACCCACAGCTGGTCGTCTGATCACTGTAGGCGCAGCACAGGGTAAGGCACCCCACCAAGTTGGCCTAGAATTGGGAAAAGCTTCTTTCTGAGTTGGGCAGGGATGTCACTGATTCATTCCAAGTGGCAGCAGGTCTGGGGAGATGGGGGCAGCTCTAGCACCATGGCTGAGGGGTGTTGGTCGGAACCAGAGCCTGAAGCAATGGTTCATCCTGGGCTGGATGCTAGGTGAGCCAGAGCGTTGGAGGGTCCTGCCAGCCCTGGGTCCCAATGCAGCTGGGCAGCAGCCCAAGGCAGGGAGGGCTGCCAGACTTGTTGGGCCCACAGCATACACCCAAAGCGGTCCTACTCTGCATGGGGCTGGGAGCACTGCTGGCTCCTGAAAGTGCAGGACCTGGAAAGGGAAGCCCAAGAGGTAGGGCCAAGATCTTTGCCTCATGGCAGGGGCTTGCTGTGTGCCCTAAACTGTCTCCGGGCTTCCTTTGGCAGGAGCATGGAGCCACAGGGGGCTCTGGGGCACCAGAAAGGGGTGATGAGGTAGCTGGAGGTTGCCTGGACCAGACACACCTTACCTGCAGCAATGAAGAGCTGAACAGATGTGTTCACATAGCCTGGCAATCCACACCACAGTCTTCTCACGCACAGCTGCTTGCTTGGACTTGGTGAAGGCCAGGAAAAGATGGAAGAGAAAAGTCTGGTCTGCTCTGTGTCCTGACGGCTGCTCCAAGAGTGGCAGCTCTGCTAAATGCTTGGCCAGGTTTACACTTTGGGTGGCTGAAGCAGGAGGAAAAACCTGTAACTGGGTGGTTGCCGCCCAACTCCTTCACAGCTGTGGGGCAAGTCCTCCAGACTGACCTGCTGTGGCTATGCAGACAGCCAAATCTCATTCCCGCTATAGCCTCTGCTTCTTCCCAAAATGGCCCTCTGTCCCCTCCCCAGGGCCAGAAGGCTTTGAGGTAAGCAGTTCCCAGGTGAAGGGCACTGTGAGCCACTAGGAAGACAGAGGAAGAAAGCTTCAGGAAGGGCAGGTACCAGTGGGTCAGTGCTGTGCTTGGATCTGAGAAGGAAAGCACAAGGGGTTAGGGGAAGGAGACTGGCAGTGCCAGCTGCCAGCTCTGTGCAGCCTAATAAAGACGATCCGATGCCTCCCACTTCTTCGGTAAAGGGCAAGGTTTCGGGGGAGCGTTGGCTTGGAGGTGAATGTGGGCAAGGCTTTCCCCTTACGCTGCAGGAGTGGGATGCAGAGAAAGAAAGGACTCTAACTGCAGCTGGGAGAGACTGGGCTCACAAAACAGCCCTGAGGGAGACCATCTTTCCTGCAGTAGGAGCTCTGTGCCTGGTTCTGGGCAAGAGCATCTACTTGACAAGGTCCCTTCCCTTTGGGGTAAGGAAGTGACCCTGTGAATCACAATCTTAGCAAATGCCACACCTGCAAGATGTTTTGCAGCTCCAGGAGACCAGAGATGGGAGAGCTGAGCACGTGCAGCATGCTGTCCACAGCAGCCAAGATCTGCAAGAAAGACCTGGTGTCACTTCTTCCCTTTGCCCACAGGAGAGGGACATAAGTTCCTCTTGCCTAAGGGAGCAGGGTCCTGTGGCCCTGCAGTGTCCGGGGAGAGGGTCAGTAGGGGAAAGCTGCTGCAAAGAGACCAGCCTGTGAGCGCTGCATGCAATGCTGTCCAGGATAAGGGGCGGGGGCGGGGGGGGGGAGGAATGATGGTGGGAAAGCAAAAATGGGATCATGCCCTGGCTTGGACGTTCCACTTGTGTATAAGCACAAGATAGCCCAGGACTGGCCCAGAGGAATAAGCAGGCTCCCCATAGCTCACCCAGCACACACGCTGGGGACAGACAGCAGCATCCAGGCTCTGTGTGCCTTGTCTTGGAAGACAGGAGAAGACACTGCAGAAGCTGGCTGTTGTTCAGGTGATCCTCCAGAGTTAGCTTTGCTTTGCTGCAAGGATGGAGTGGTGCATGTCAGACCCTGGGGCTGAAAATGATTCCTTCAGGAGACCCCATGGTATTACCCAGGCAAGGTGGGGGAGCCCTTCAGGGAGGCACCACCTAATCTTGGCATGCTGGCCCAAGACAGAGGACAAGCCTATCAGCATGTGCCCAATGCCCTCTCCATCTCCTGCCCCCACCCTTTTGAGGAAAAGTCCAGGCAGGGGAAGCCCCAGGGCCTTATCTGCCCTCCATCTCCCCCACTATCAGGCCCAGGGCAGGGGAGAGCAGAGGTCCAGCAGACAGCACCCGCAGACTCCCCCAGCATGGAGGATGCCTTCCAGCTGCCATTGTGGCTTCACGGGGGGGAGGTCTTAGCCAAGCCCAGGACTGGGGCGCATATGTCATTGCAGTGACGGCAAGCACAGCTTGCTGCTGCATGACACAGCTCAGGTGGTCAGCATGCTCTTCCTGCAATATCACCTGGAGAGCACAGCCAAGCATGGGGCGTGGGAGCTGCTAGCACCCAGTAAGCAGCTGACAGGGCTGGCAGAGCCCAGGTGCCCCCATCTCAGCACTGGCACTCAGGGCGACGCCATTGTTGGTCCCCTTTTCCCAGCTTGCAGGTCTTCTAAGTGGCTCTTGCAGCCCCACAGTGGGAATGGCTGTGCCCATGAACAAGTGCCCCACACTTCTCCTGTTCAGCCACCTCAGTCCTGTCCTCAGTGCCAGTGCCATGCTAGACGTCTCCCTTCCCTCAGGTGTGCTGGGTGTCCCCTCCACCTTAAGTGTCTCTGCCGTATCCAGTCTCCAGAGGAAAAGCTGCTCCCACGCCAAAGCATTAGTGCTGGTGACTCTGCAGAGGCTGCAGATGGAGGCCAGAACGGGACAAACAGAGAGCATAAGAAGGCAGAGGCATGGACAGCAGTACTAGGGCATTGCAGAGCATGCAGTGATGATTTAGATACCTAGAAGGAGCAGCTCTGCACAGCCAGCAGCCCTGCAGGGAATGCTGACCATGGCACACACAAACATAGAGGGACCCACCAGCAGATGCAAGTACAGCCCAGACAGAAATGGCTGCAGGTACTTATTCTTGGGTTCTGTAAAAGGCATACTTGTATTACAGGGCTTCCATCTCCTCTCTTGGCAGAACCAGGCTGGAGCTGATAAAAAAGAGAGTTGATAGAGCTATAGGGGCTGACAGGAGAGACTAGAGGAAAGACATAAGCCTTCTGCCCAAGAGCACCCCTGCTTGTGCAGACACAGTAACCCCTGCCTCAGGGAAGTGGCGTGGGGCAGACCCATCTCCCATGTGCTCATCAGGACTGAGAGGTGCCCAGCAGACAGGGTGCAATGCTGGAGCATAGCATGTGGGGAAAAGTTCCAAGCACATCCAGGTTAGGAGCTTGCTTGCAGGCAGGCAGGAAAGGTCTCTGCCCACATCATTGCTGCCTTGTACCACCTGAGATGCCCCTCCCTGCCCATCCCACAGAGCAGCAGCTGAGTCCCCTCTGCCCCAGACGAGGAATGATATGCAGGATGACTCTGAGACTTATCTACCTACAACAAGGGACCCGGAGTGGGATCCTAATGTAGGGAGAGAAAGAGCTCAGTTGAAGCAATTGGTACTGTGTGGGGTTCGATATGGACTGCCTCAACCAAAGACTGTGTCTAAACTGTGTGAAGTGAGGCAGGGCTCGAAGAAAAATCCATCAGCCTTTTACAGAAGGTTATGTGACGTAGATAGGAAATGGACTGATTTGAATTCAGAAGATGAGACAAACCAGAGAATGGAGGTCTGGAGATCTTGCTGTGAAACTGTGTTGGTGGGAGAGGCATTTTAGCAGGGTGGCGTTTGCTGGAGGAAGCAGTGAGTAGGTCTGGCGTATGGGACCCACTTTGTCAGGGGAGGCAGCTGAAGAGGGGGGGGGGCCAATACTGTGGGGCCCAAGCAGGCAGGCAAAGGCCAGCTCGTAATGGCTGGAGGTCTTTGATGGGAGGCCTGGTTTGTGGGAGGACGGTTTCACTGTGGTGAGCGTGCAGGGCGTATGTTGTGCATAGAGCTGTTGAAGGTATTGGGAGGGAAGGAAGGTGAGTGTGCCCTGAACTAGCGATGGCACAGGCAGATTAGCTTGCCGGGACGTCTTTGCTTTGAGGCCGGATTGGTGGGAGAGGCATTTTAGCAGGGTGGCCTTTGCTGCAGTGAGTAGGCCTGGAGTAATAGTCATTGGGGAGGAAGTGGAGAGAGACCAATGCTGTGGGTCCGACCAAGGCAGGCAAAGGCCAGCTCGAAATGGCAGGAAGTCTTTGGTGTGCTCGCTGTGCCTCAAAGCTCGCTGTGCCTCAGCTCCTGTTTTTGACAAGGACTCATTTAGCCGGCCCTGGAGTGGTGCAGATGTCACCCTGGATGGGGAAGTCTGGGGGGTGTCTGGCATTATGTACCGTGCAGTCTACCTTTTTTCCATGAACCAGCCCTTTCAGCCTGCCTGAGCTGTGCACTGGTCCTGCCGTGGCCCATAACCATGGTCCCACCCCTAATCCTGGTTTGCAACCAGATGAGCAAGGCAGAGATGGAGGAGGACAGTGAGCTGCCTGAATAAGTTGTGTGTTTGCATAGCAGATGCCTAGCAGGCCTGGTTCTTGGCACAGCCATGCCACCTGTGGCCTGGTGGCGCTATGTCTTTGTGGCCCAGGCGAGTTTATGCTTTGTTTGCAGATGAGGGAGTGCAGAGGAGGCCCTGCCTCTTGCTCAAGAAAGGCAGTCGCATCCCTGACCATGAGCAAGACCTCGGTCAGAAACTCACAGCTAAGGAAAAGATGTCTGTGTTTTCCTTTTGTCAGAGTTGGATGTCTTTACAGCAATCACTCTTCCAGCATGCCAAGCAACTCTCGCAGCACCGTCTCTGCATCCCTGGGCTTGGAGATCATCACTCTCCACATGCCTGCAGCAGCACTGCACGCCCAGAATGTTCTGTCAGCAAGGTTTTGGCCCTGGCATCATAGCTAGGGTGAGTCTGGAGGGCGTAGGTGACTGCCAGCCCTTCTTGCCCTACTGTCCCCTTGCTAGGAGCACCCAGTGGACCCTGCCCTAGCAGGTAGCATAAAGCCAAGCTGAAATCCCTTGTGGGAAGAGAGGGAGCAAGGCAGCCAGGCTCTGATGCTGAAGGTGGATATACTTGGAGCACTACGGTTCCTGCAGCCCTTGTTGCTGAACCAGGGCTGGGACAATGGGGGCAGTGGAGGTCCCAGCCGCTCGTGCAGGGTCCTGAAAATTGCCCTTTATCTAGCAGCCCACTTGGGATGAGCACTAAAGTCTGATGCGTCACAAGCACTAAAGGTAGGCAGGCCCGTCCTACCTGTTGTATGATTGGGAACAGCGTAACAGGCTCACAACCACCTCATCTGGGTACACACCAGTCACGTGAGAAGAGCCCTGCCCAAGCCGAGCTGGGCACAGGTCTCGCTGATCTATAGCAGGCTTCTGCAGATGCACCTTATGCTCTTCAGCACCTCCAGGTACATGACTGAGAATGGGCCTGCTGCCATTGTGCAGCCATTTCCCCAGCTCCTACCAAGAACTAATTCTGTTGCCTCAGCTCTATGCTGGCCTAAAGGTGTCAGGCGCCCTTGAGATATGGCTGCAGGAGGAAAGCAATTCTCTGGAAGAGGCAGGCATAGCCTGTTATAAGCTCATCCAATATGTGAGCAGCTACCTGCCTGGCATGGGTGCTGCAAGCTGTCATGGTCTTGATGGCTGTGAGGATGATGACTGTCCTCTTGGAGGGCAGCAGGTATTTGCAAAACACCTACTGGAGAAAGGAGGGTCAGGGCAGATAGATCTGTTACACTGAGTGCCCCAATGGTGGTGCATTGCTGAGCAGCAAGTGGCTCTGGAGAGAGATGTGGGGCTGTGCTGGCCAGCACAGGGAGCAGGGACTGTGCTGGGCTGGGTGATGGCACAGGAGAGAAAATGGATTGTTGCGGGTCGTATTTCCTATGCACTGCTCCTGTGGGAGACCAGAGCTTGCGGGAGACCAGGAGGGAAGCCTTTGTTTAGTTCCTGCTCAGGGACCATGGGAACATCCAGTGAACAAAGGGACCCATCAGCCCCACTGATTAGGGATCCCTCTTTTCATCCAATCAATTCCTCATGTCCAGCAGTCTTAATGAGGGAGGTGCTCCTCACTGTGATGATTTCACTGGCACTGTTGAACTCTGAAGACCAGAAGCTGTCAGCAGATTCCCAGGCCTTCTGGAGCTGTAGAGGCTATGAGCCATTGGGCAACAGCTCCCTGCCTGAACAGGAGGGGAAACACAGAGCAGTCGGCAGGAGGGCTGGACAAGTCGGAGATGGCCTACTGAGGGCTTCAGGGAGATATCTCACTGACAATGAAAGTGGACATGCCAGGAAAGCCTGGAGAGCAGGATTCCCAGGGAAAGCCTGGGCTTGCTACAAGGGCAGAAAGGGGAAGTTGCTTTTAAGGATACAGAAGGGCAGACAAATCTGAGCTTTCTTTTCATTCTGAAGCAAGAGAGAAGACCTAGGAGTAGGTGCTGCCGAAGATTTTTCAGTCCCTCCATACCCAGGGAGGGGATGACCCCCCCCCCCCCGGCATGCAATGTCCTTGCATAAAGTCTGAGATGCCTGCAGTTTCAGTACTGCATAAATGTCCCTTCCTCCCTCCCCAGTGTGTGTGTGGGGAGGAGGCAGATGTGCTGCCCCATACCTATGTTTGTGAGGTTTCTTGCTCTTTTCTCTCCTGCAAGAGAGTTGCCAAGGCAGTGTGGTGCCTTGCCTGGCTGTCTGTGTCTGGAATGACCCAGACAAATGCAGCCTCTCTTACTTCCTTGCTGCAGGATCAATCAGTGCAGGTGATGAAGAGCACCCACAGCTGGTCGTCTGATCACTGTAGGCGCAGCACAGGGTAAGGCACCCCACCAAGTTGGCCTAGAATTGGGAAAAGCTTCTTTCTGAGTTGGGCAGGGATGTCACTGATTCATTCCAAGTGGCAGCAGGTCTGGGGAGATGGGGGCAGCTCTAGCACCATGGCTGAGGGGTGTTGGTCGGAACCAGAGCCTGAAGCAATGGTTCATCCTGGGCTGGATGCTAGGTGAGCCAGAGCGTTGGAGGGTCCTGCCAGCCCTGGGTCCCAATGCAGCTGGGCAGCAGCCCAAGGCAGGGAGGGCTGCCAGACTTGTTGGGCCCACAGCATACACCCGAAGCGGTCCTACTCTGCATGGGGCTGGGAGCACTGCTGGCTCCTGAAAGTGCAGGACCTGGAAAGGGAAGCCCAAGAGGTAGGGCCAAGATCTTTGCCTCATGGCAGGGGCTTGCTGTGTGCCCTAAACTGTCTCCGGGCTTCCTTTGGCAGGAGCATGGAGCCACAGGGGGCTCTGGGGCACCAGAAAGGGGTGATGAGGTAGCTGGAGGTTGCCTGGACCAGACACACCTTACCTGCAGCAATGAAGAGCTGAACAGATGTGTTCACATAGCCTGGCAATCCACACCACAGTCTTCTCACGCACAGCTGCTTGCTTGGACTTGGTGAAGGCCAGGAAAAGATGGAAGAGAAAAGTCTGGTCTGCTCTGTGTCCTGACGGCTGCTCCAAGAGTGGCAGCTCTGCTAAATGCTTGGCCAGGTTTACACTTTGGGTGGCTGAAGCAGGAGGAAAAACCTGTAACTGGGTGGTTGCCGCCCAACTCCTTCACAGCTGTGGGGCAAGTCCTCCAGACTGACCTGCTGTGGCTATGCAGACAGCCAAATCTCATTCCCGCTATAGCCTCTGCTTCTTCCCAAAATGGCCCTCTGTCCCCTCCCCAGGGCCAGAAGGCTTTGAGGTAAGCAGTTCCCAGGTGAAGGGCACTGTGAGCCACTAGGAAGACAGAGGAAGAAAGCTTCAGGAAGGGCAGGTACCAGTGGGTCAGTGCTGTGCTTGGATCTGAGAAGGAAAGCACAAGGGGTTAGGGGAAGGAGACTGGCAGTGCCAGCTGCCAGCTCTGTGCAGCCTAATAAAGACGATCCGATGCCTCCCACTTCTTCGGTAAAGGGCAAGGTTTCGGGGGAGCGTTGGCTTGGAGGTGAATGTGGGCAAGGCTTTCCCCTTACGCTGCAGGAGTGGGATGCAGAGAAAGAAAGGACTCTAACTGCAGCTGGGAGAGACTGGGCTCACAAAACAGCCCTGAGGGAGACCATCTTTCCTGCAGTAGGAGCTCTGTGCCTGGTTCTGGGCAAGAGCATCTACTTGACAAGGTCCCTTCCCTTTGGGGTAAGGAAGTGACCCTGTGAATCACAATCTTAGCAAATGCCACACCTGCAAGATGTTTTGCAGCTCCAGGAGACCAGAGATGGGAGAGCTGAGCACGTGCAGCATGCTGTCCACAGCAGCCAAGATCTGCAAGAAAGACCTGGTGTCACTTCTTCCCTTTGCCCACAGGAGAGGGACATAAGTTCCTCTTGCCTAAGGGAGCAGGGTCCTGTGGCCCTGCAGTGTCCGGGGAGAGGGTCAGTAGGGGAAAGCTGCTGCAAAGAGACCAGCCTGTGAGCGCTGCATGCAATGCTGTCCAGGATAAGGGGCGGGGGCGGGGGGGGGAGGAATGATGGTGGGAAAGCAAAAATGGGATCATGCCCTGGCTTGGACGTTCCACTTGTGTATAAGCACAAGATAGCCCAGGACTGGCCCAGAGGAATAAGCAGGCTCCCCATAGCTCACCCAGCACACACGCTGGGGACAGACAGCAGCATCCAGGCTCTGTGTGCCTTGTCTTGGAAGACAGGAGAAGACACTGCAGAAGCTGGCTGTTGTTCAGGTGATCCTCCAGAGTTAGCTTTGCTTTGCTGCAAGGATGGAGTGGTGCATGTCAGACCCTGGGGCTGAAAATGATTCCTTCAGGAGACCCCATGGTATTACCCAGGCAAGGTGGGGGAGCCCTTCAGGGAGGCACCACCTAATCTTGGCATGCTGGCCCAAGACAGAGGACAAGCCTATCAGCATGTGCCCAATGCCCTCTCCATCTCCTGCCCCCACCCTTTTGAGGAAAAGTCCAGGCAGGGGAAGCCCCAGGGCCTTATCTGCCCTCCATCTCCCCCACTATCAGGCCCAGGGCAGGGGAGAGCAGAGGTCCAGCAGACAGCACCCGCAGACTCCCCCAGCATGGAGGATGCCTTCCAGCTGCCATTGTGGCTTCACGGGGGGGAGGTCTTAGCCAAGCCCAGGACTGGGGCGCATATGTCATTGCAGTGACGGCAAGCACAGCTTGCTGCTGCATGACACAGCTCAGGTGGTCAGCATGCTCTTCCTGCAATATCACCTGGAGAGCACAGCCAAGCATGGGGCGTGGGAGCTGCTAGCACCCAGTAAGCAGCTGACAGGGCTGGCAGAGCCCAGGTGCCCCCATCTCAGCACTGGCACTCAGGGCGACGCCATTGTTGGTCCCCTTTTCCCAGCTTGCAGGTCTTCTAAGTGGCTCTTGCAGCCCCACAGTGGGAATGGCTGTGCCCATGAACAAGTGCCCCACACTTCTCCTGTTCAGCCACCTCAGTCCTGTCCTCAGTGCCAGTGCCATGCTAGACGTCTCCCTTCCCTCAGGTGTGCTGGGTGTCCCCTCCACCTTAAGTGTCTCTGCCGTATCCAGTCTCCAGAGGAAAAGCTGCTCCCACGCCAAAGCATTAGTGCTGGTGACTCTGCAGAGGCTGCAGATGGAGGCCAGAACGGGACAAACAGAGAGCATAAGAAGGCAGAGGCATGGACAGCAGTACTAGGGCATTGCAGAGCATGCAGTGATGATTTAGATACCTAGAAGGAGCAGCTCTGCACAGCCAGCAGCCCTGCAGGGAATGCTGACCATGGCACACACAAACATAGAGGGACCCACCAGCAGATGCAAGTACAGCCCAGACAGAAATGGCTGCAGGTACTTATTCTTGGGTTCTGTAAAAGGCATACTTGTATTACAGGGCTTCCATCTCCTCTCTTGGCAGAACCAGGCTGGAGCTGATAAAAAAGAGAGTTGATAGAGCTATAGGGGCTGACAGGAGAGACTAGAGGAAAGACATAAGCCTTCTGCCCAAGAGCACCCCTGCTTGTGCAGACACAGTAACCCCTGCCTCAGGGAAGTGGCGTGGGGCAGACCCATCTCCCATGTGCTCATCAGGACTGAGAGGTGCCCAGCAGACAGGGTGCAATGCTGGAGCATAGCATGTGGGGAAAAGTTCCAAGCACATCCAGGTTAGGAGCTTGCTTGCAGGCAGGCAGGAAAGGTCTCTGCCCACATCATTGCTGCCTTGTACCACCTGAGATGCCCCTCCCTGCCCATCCCACAGAGCAGCAGCTGAGTCCCCTCTGCCCCAGACGAGGAATGATATGCAGGATGACTCTGAGACTTATCTACCTACAACAAGGGACCCGGAGTGGGATCCTAATGTAGGGAGAGAAAGAGCTCAGTTGAAGCAATTGGTACTGTGTGGGGTTCGATATGGACTGCCTCAACCAAAGACTGTGTCTAAACTGTGTGAAGTGAGGCAGGGCTCGAAGAAAAATCCATCAGCCTTTTACAGAAGGTTATGTGACGTAGATAGGAAATGGACTGATTTGAATTCAGAAGATGAGACAAACCAGAGAATGGAGGTCTGGAGATCTTGCTGTGAAACTGTGTTGGTGGGAGAGGCATTTTAGCAGGGTGGCGTTTGCTGGAGGAAGCAGTGAGTAGGTCTGGCGTATGGGACCCACTTTGTCAGGGGAGGCAGCTGAAGAGGGGGGGGGGCCAATACTGTGGGGCCCAAGCAGGCAGGCAAAGGCCAGCTCGTAATGGCTGGAGGTCTTTGATGGGAGGCCTGGTTTGTGGGAGGACGGTTTCACTGTGGTGAGCGTGCAGGGCGTATGTTGTGCATAGAGCTGTTGAAGGTATTGGGAGGGAAGGAAGGTGAGTGTGCCCTGAACTAGCGATGGCACAGGCAGATTAGCTTGCCGGGACGTCTTTGCTTTGAGGCCGGATTGGTGGGAGAGGCATTTTAGCAGGGTGGCCTTTGCTGCAGTGAGTAGGCCTGGAGTAATAGTCATTGGGGAGGAAGTGGAGAGAGACCAATGCTGTGGGTCCGACCAAGGCAGGCAAAGGCCAGCTCGAAATGGCAGGAAGTCTTTGGTGTGCTCGCTGTGCCTCAAAGCTCGCTGTGCCTCAGCTCCTGTTTTTGACAAGGACTCATTTAGCCGGCCCTGGAGTGGTGCAGATGTCACCCTGGATGGGGAAGTCTGGGGGGTGTCTGGCATTATGTACCGTGCAGTCTACCTTTTTTCCATGAACCAGCCCTTTCAGCCTGCCTGAGCTGTGCACTGGTCCTGCCGTGGCCCATAACCATGGTCCCACCCCTAATCCTGGTTTGCAACCAGATGAGCAAGGCAGAGATGGAGGAGGACAGTGAGCTGCCTGAATAAGTTGTGTGTTTGCATAGCAGATGCCTAGCAGGCCTGGTTCTTGGCACAGCCATGCCACCTGTGGCCTGGTGGCGCTATGTCTTTGTGGCCCAGGCGAGTTTATGCTTTGTTTGCAGATGAGGGAGTGCAGAGGAGGCCCTGCCTCTTGCTCAAGAAAGGCAGTCGCATCCCTGACCATGAGCAAGACCTCGGTCAGAAACTCACAGCTAAGGAAAAGATGTCTGTGTTTTCCTTTTGTCAGAGTTGGATGTCTTTACAGCAATCACTCTTCCAGCATGCCAAGCAACTCTCGCAGCACCGTCTCTGCATCCCTGGGCTTGGAGATCATCACTCTCCACATGCCTGCAGCAGCACTGCACGCCCAGAATGTTCTGTCAGCAAGGTTTTGGCCCTGGCATCATAGCTAGGGTGAGTCTGGAGGGCGTAGGTGACTGCCAGCCCTTCTTGCCCTACTGTCCCCTTGCTAGGAGCACCCAGTGGACCCTGCCCTAGCAGGTAGCATAAAGCCAAGCTGAAATCCCTTGTGGGAAGAGAGGGAGCAAGGCAGCCAGGCTCTGATGCTGAAGGTGGATATACTTGGAGCACTACGGTTCCTGCAGCCCTTGTTGCTGAACCAGGGCTGGGACAATGGGGGCAGTGGAGGTCCCAGCCGCTCGTGCAGGGTCCTGAAAATTGCCCTTTATCTAGCAGCCCACTTGGGATGAGCACTAAAGTCTGATGCGTCACAAGCACTAAAGGTAGGCAGGCCCGTCCTACCTGTTGTATGATTGGGAACAGCGTAACAGGCTCACAACCACCTCATCTGGGTACACACCAGTCACGTGAGAAGAGCCCTGCCCAAGCCGAGCTGGGCACAGGTCTCGCTGATCTATAGCAGGCTTCTGCAGATGCACCTTATGCTCTTCAGCACCTCCAGGTACATGACTGAGAATGGGCCTGCTGCCATTGTGCAGCCATTTCCCCAGCTCCTACCAAGAACTAATTCTGTTGCCTCAGCTCTATGCTGGCCTAAAGGTGTCAGGCGCCCTTGAGATATGGCTGCAGGAGGAAAGCAATTCTCTGGAAGAGGCAGGCATAGCCTGTTATAAGCTCATCCAATATGTGAGCAGCTACCTGCCTGGCATGGGTGCTGCAAGCTGTCATGGTCTTGATGGCTGTGAGGATGATGACTGTCCTCTTGGAGGGCAGCAGGTATTTGCAAAACACCTACTGGAGAAAGGAGGGTCAGGGCAGATAGATCTGTTACACTGAGTGCCCCAATGGTGGTGCATTGCTGAGCAGCAAGTGGCTCTGGAGAGAGATGTGGGGCTGTGCTGGCCAGCACAGGGAGCAGGGACTGTGCTGGGCTGGGTGATGGCACAGGAGAGAAAATGGATTGTTGCGGGTCGTATTTCCTATGCACTGCTCCTGTGGGAGACCAGAGCTTGCGGGAGACCAGGAGGGAAGCCTTTGTTTAGTTCCTGCTCAGGGACCATGGGAACATCCAGTGAACAAAGGGACCCATCAGCCCCACTGATTAGGGATCCCTCTTTTCATCCAATCAATTCCTCATGTCCAGCAGTCTTAATGAGGGAGGTGCTCCTTACTGTGATGATTTCACTGGCACTGTTGAACTCTGAAGACCAGAAGCTGTCAGCAGATTCCCAGGCCTTCTGGAGCTGTAGAGGCTATGAGCCATTGGGCAACAGCTCCCTGCCTGAACAGGAGGGGAAACACAGAGCAGTCGGCAGGAGGGCTGGACAAGTCGGAGATGGCCTACTGAGGGCTTCAGGGAGATATCTCACTGACAATGAAAGTGGACATGCCAGGAAAGCCTGGAGAGCAGGATTCCCAGGGAAAGCCTGGGCTTGCTACAAGGGCAGAAAGGGGAAGTTGCTTTTAAGGATACAGAAGGGCAGACAAATCTGAGCTTTCTTTTCATTCTGAAGCAAGAGAGAAGACCTAGGAGTAGGTGCTGCCGAAGATTTTTCAGTCCCTCCATACCCAGGGAGGGGATGACCCCCCCCCCCGGCATGCAATGTCCTTGCATAAAGTCTGAGATGCCTGCAGTTTCAGTACTGCATAAATGTCCCTTCCTCCCTCCCCAGTGTGTGTGTGGGGAGGAGGCAGATGTGCTGCCCCATACCTATGTTTGTGAGGTTTCTTGCTCTTTTCTCTCCTGCAAGAGAGTTGCCAAGGCAGTGTGGTGCCTTGCCTGGCTGTCTGTGTCTGGAATGACCCAGACAAATGCAGCCTCTCTTACTTCCTTGCTGCAGGATCAATCAGTGCAGGTGATGAAGAGCACCCACAGCTGGTCGTCTGATCACTGTAGGCGCAGCACAGGGTAAGGCACCCCACCAAGTTGGCCTAGAATTGGGAAAAGCTTCTTTCTGAGTTGGGCAGGGATGTCACTGATTCATTCCAAGTGGCAGCAGGTCTGGGGAGATGGGGGCAGCTCTAGCACCATGGCTGAGGGGTGTTGGTCGGAACCAGAGCCTGAAGCAATGGTTCATCCTGGGCTGGATGCTAGGTGAGCCAGAGCGTTGGAGGGTCCTGCCAGCCCTGGGTCCCAATGCAGCTGGGCAGCAGCCCAAGGCAGGGAGGGCTGCCAGACTTGTTGGGCCCACAGCATACACCCAAAGCGGTCCTACTCTGCATGGGGCTGGGAGCACTGCTGGCTCCTGAAAGTGCAGGACCTGGAAAGGGAAGCCCAAGAGGTAGGGCCAAGATCTTTGCCTCATGGCAGGGGCTTGCTGTGTGCCCTAAACTGTCTCCGGGCTTCCTTTGGCAGGAGCATGGAGCCACAGGGGGCTCTGGGGCACCAGAAAGGGGTGATGAGGTAGCTGGAGGTTGCCTGGACCAGACACACCTTACCTGCAGCAATGAAGAGCTGAACAGATGTGTTCACATAGCCTGGCAATCCACACCACAGTCTTCTCACGCACAGCTGCTTGCTTGGACTTGGTGAAGGCCAGGAAAAGATGGAAGAGAAAAGTCTGGTCTGCTCTGTGTCCTGACGGCTGCTCCAAGAGTGGCAGCTCTGCTAAATGCTTGGCCAGGTTTACACTTTGGGTGGCTGAAGCAGGAGGAAAAACCTGTAACTGGGTGGTTGCCGCCCAACTCCTTCACAGCTGTGGGGCAAGTCCTCCAGACTGACCTGCTGTGGCTATGCAGACAGCCAAATCTCATTCCCGCTATAGCCTCTGCTTCTTCCCAAAATGGCCCTCTGTCCCCTCCCCAGGGCCAGAAGGCTTTGAGGTAAGCAGTTCCCAGGTGAAGGGCACTGTGAGCCACTAGGAAGACAGAGGAAGAAAGCTTCAGGAAGGGCAGGTACCAGTGGGTCAGTGCTGTGCTTGGATCTGAGAAGGAAAGCACAAGGGGTTAGGGGAAGGAGACTGGCAGTGCCAGCTGCCAGCTCTGTGCAGCCTAATAAAGACGATCCGATGCCTCCCACTTCTTCGGTAAAGGGCAAGGTTTCGGGGGAGCGTTGGCTTGGAGGTGAATGTGGGCAAGGCTTTCCCCTTACGCTGCAGGAGTGGGATGCAGAGAAAGAAAGGACTCTAACTGCAGCTGGGAGAGACTGGGCTCACAAAACAGCCCTGAGGGAGACCATCTTTCCTGCAGTAGGAGCTCTGTGCCTGGTTCTGGGCAAGAGCATCTACTTGACAAGGTCCCTTCCCTTTGGGGTAAGGAAGTGACCCTGTGAATCACAATCTTAGCAAATGCCACACCTGCAAGATGTTTTGCAGCTCCAGGAGACCAGAGATGGGAGAGCTGAGCACGTGCAGCATGCTGTCCACAGCAGCCAAGATCTGCAAGAAAGACCTGGTGTCACTTCTTCCCTTTGCCCACAGGAGAGGGACATAAGTTCCTCTTGCCTAAGGGAGCAGGGTCCTGTGGCCCTGCAGTGTCCGGGGAGAGGGTCAGTAGGGGAAAGCTGCTGCAAAGAGACCAGCCTGTGAGCGCTGCATGCAATGCTGTCCAGGATAAGGGGCGGGGGCGGGGGGGGGGGGAGGAATGATGGTGGGAAAGCAAAAATGGGATCATGCCCTGGCTTGGACGTTCCACTTGTGTATAAGCACAAGATAGCCCAGGACTGGCCCAGAGGAATAAGCAGGCTCCCCATAGCTCACCCAGCACACACGCTGGGGACAGACAGCAGCATCCAGGCTCTGTGTGCCTTGTCTTGGAAGACAGGAGAAGACACTGCAGAAGCTGGCTGTTGTTCAGGTGATCCTCCAGAGTTAGCTTTGCTTTGCTGCAAGGATGGAGTGGTGCATGTCAGACCCTGGGGCTGAAAATGATTCCTTCAGGAGACCCCATGGTATTACCCAGGCAAGGTGGGGGAGCCCTTCAGGGAGGCACCACCTAATCTTGGCATGCTGGCCCAAGACAGAGGACAAGCCTATCAGCATGTGCCCAATGCCCTCTCCATCTCCTGCCCCCACCCTTTTGAGGAAAAGTCCAGGCAGGGGAAGCCCCAGGGCCTTATCTGCCCTCCATCTCCCCCACTATCAGGCCCAGGGCAGGGGAGAGCAGAGGTCCAGCAGACAGCACCCGCAGACTCCCCCAGCATGGAGGATGCCTTCCAGCTGCCATTGTGGCTTCACGGGGGGGAGGTCTTAGCCAAGCCCAGGACTGGGGCGCATATGTCATTGCAGTGACGGCAAGCACAGCTTGCTGCTGCATGACACAGCTCAGGTGGTCAGCATGCTCTTCCTGCAATATCACCTGGAGAGCACAGCCAAGCATGGGGCGTGGGAGCTGCTAGCACCCAGTAAGCAGCTGACAGGGCTGGCAGAGCCCAGGTGCCCCCATCTCAGCACTGGCACTCAGGGCGACGCCATTGTTGGTCCCCTTTTCCCAGCTTGCAGGTCTTCTAAGTGGCTCTTGCAGCCCCACAGTGGGAATGGCTGTGCCCATGAACAAGTGCCCCACACTTCTCCTGTTCAGCCACCTCAGTCCTGTCCTCAGTGCCAGTGCCATGCTAGACGTCTCCCTTCCCTCAGGTGTGCTGGGTGTCCCCTCCACCTTAAGTGTCTCTGCCGTATCCAGTCTCCAGAGGAAAAGCTGCTCCCACGCCAAAGCATTAGTGCTGGTGACTCTGCAGAGGCTGCAGATGGAGGCCAGAACGGGACAAACAGAGAGCATAAGAAGGCAGAGGCATGGACAGCAGTACTAGGGCATTGCAGAGCATGCAGTGATGATTTAGATACCTAGAAGGAGCAGCTCTGCACAGCCAGCAGCCCTGCAGGGAATGCTGACCATGGCACACACAAACATAGAGGGACCCACCAGCAGATGCAAGTACAGCCCAGACAGAAATGGCTGCAGGTACTTATTCTTGGGTTCTGTAAAAGGCATACTTGTATTACAGGGCTTCCATCTCCTCTCTTGGCAGAACCAGGCTGGAGCTGATAAAAAAGAGAGTTGATAGAGCTATAGGGGCTGACAGGAGAGACTAGAGGAAAGACATAAGCCTTCTGCCCAAGAGCACCCCTGCTTGTGCAGACACAGTAACCCCTGCCTCAGGGAAGTGGCGTGGGGCAGACCCATCTCCCATGTGCTCATCAGGACTGAGAGGTGCCCAGCAGACAGGGTGCAATGCTGGAGCATAGCATGTGGGGAAAAGTTCCAAGCACATCCAGGTTAGGAGCTTGCTTGCAGGCAGGCAGGAAAGGTCTCTGCCCACATCATTGCTGCCTTGTACCACCTGAGATGCCCCTCCCTGCCCATCCCACAGAGCAGCAGCTGAGTCCCCTCTGCCCCAGACGAGGAATGATATGCAGGATGACTCTGAGACTTATCTACCTACAACAAGGGACCCGGAGTGGGATCCTAATGTAGGGAGAGAAAGAGCTCAGTTGAAGCAATTGGTACTGTGTGGGGTTCGATATGGACTGCCTCAACCAAAGACTGTGTCTAAACTGTGTGAAGTGAGGCAGGGCTCGAAGAAAAATCCATCAGCCTTTTACAGAAGGTTATGTGACGTAGATAGGAAATGGACTGATTTGAATTCAGAAGATGAGACAAACCAGAGAATGGAGGTCTGGAGATCTTGCTGTGAAACTGTGTTGGTGGGAGAGGCATTTTAGCAGGGTGGCGTTTGCTGGAGGAAGCAGTGAGTAGGTCTGGCGTATGGGACCCACTTTGTCAGGGGAGGCAGCTGAAGAGGGGGGGGGGGCCAATACTGTGGGGCCCAAGCAGGCAGGCAAAGGCCAGCTCGTAATGGCTGGAGGTCTTTGATGGGAGGCCTGGTTTGTGGGAGGACGGTTTCACTGTGGTGAGCGTGCAGGGCGTATGTTGTGCATAGAGCTGTTGAAGGTATTGGGAGGGAAGGAAGGTGAGTGTGCCCTGAACTAGCGATGGCACAGGCAGATTAGCTTGCCGGGACGTCTTTGCTTTGAGGCCGGATTGGTGGGAGAGGCATTTTAGCAGGGTGGCCTTTGCTGCAGTGAGTAGGCCTGGAGTAATAGTCATTGGGGAGGAAGTGGAGAGAGACCAATGCTGTGGGTCCGACCAAGGCAGGCAAAGGCCAGCTCGAAATGGCAGGAAGTCTTTGGTGTGCTCGCTGTGCCTCAAAGCTCGCTGTGCCTCAGCTCCTGTTTTTGACAAGGACTCATTTAGCCGGCCCTGGAGTGGTGCAGATGTCACCCTGGATGGGGAAGTCTGGGGGGTGTCTGGCATTATGTACCGTGCAGTCTACCTTTTTTCCATGAACCAGCCCTTTCAGCCTGCCTGAGCTGTGCACTGGTCCTGCCGTGGCCCATAACCATGGTCCCACCCCTAATCCTGGTTTGCAACCAGATGAGCAAGGCAGAGATGGAGGAGGACAGTGAGCTGCCTGAATAAGTTGTGTGTTTGCATAGCAGATGCCTAGCAGGCCTGGTTCTTGGCACAGCCATGCCACCTGTGGCCTGGTGGCGCTATGTCTTTGTGGCCCAGGCGAGTTTATGCTTTGTTTGCAGATGAGGGAGTGCAGAGGAGGCCCTGCCTCTTGCTCAAGAAAGGCAGTCGCATCCCTGACCATGAGCAAGACCTCGGTCAGAAACTCACAGCTAAGGAAAAGATGTCTGTGTTTTCCTTTTGTCAGAGTTGGATGTCTTTACAGCAATCACTCTTCCAGCATGCCAAGCAACTCTCGCAGCACCGTCTCTGCATCCCTGGGCTTGGAGATCATCACTCTCCACATGCCTGCAGCAGCACTGCACGCCCAGAATGTTCTGTCAGCAAGGTTTTGGCCCTGGCATCATAGCTAGGGTGAGTCTGGAGGGCGTAGGTGACTGCCAGCCCTTCTTGCCCTACTGTCCCCTTGCTAGGAGCACCCAGTGGACCCTGCCCTAGCAGGTAGCATAAAGCCAAGCTGAAATCCCTTGTGGGAAGAGAGGGAGCAAGGCAGCCAGGCTCTGATGCTGAAGGTGGATATACTTGGAGCACTACGGTTCCTGCAGCCCTTGTTGCTGAACCAGGGCTGGGACAATGGGGGCAGTGGAGGTCCCAGCCGCTCGTGCAGGGTCCTGAAAATTGCCCTTTATCTAGCAGCCCACTTGGGATGAGCACTAAAGTCTGATGCGTCACAAGCACTAAAGGTAGGCAGGCCCGTCCTACCTGTTGTATGATTGGGAACAGCGTAACAGGCTCACAACCACCTCATCTGGGTACACACCAGTCACGTGAGAAGAGCCCTGCCCAAGCCGAGCTGGGCACAGGTCTCGCTGATCTATAGCAGGCTTCTGCAGATGCACCTTATGCTCTTCAGCACCTCCAGGTACATGACTGAGAATGGGCCTGCTGCCATTGTGCAGCCATTTCCCCAGCTCCTACCAAGAACTAATTCTGTTGCCTCAGCTCTATGCTGGCCTAAAGGTGTCAGGCGCCCTTGAGATATGGCTGCAGGAGGAAAGCAATTCTCTGGAAGAGGCAGGCATAGCCTGTTATAAGCTCATCCAATATGTGAGCAGCTACCTGCCTGGCATGGGTGCTGCAAGCTGTCATGGTCTTGATGGCTGTGAGGATGATGACTGTCCTCTTGGAGGGCAGCAGGTATTTGCAAAACACCTACTGGAGAAAGGAGGGTCAGG
Source organism: Struthio camelus (assembly GCF_040807025.1). Lineage (NCBI taxonomy): Eukaryota > Metazoa > Chordata > Aves > Struthioniformes > Struthionidae > Struthio > Struthio camelus. The sequence goes on along the minus strand of NC_090947.1, from coordinate 3,213,837 downwards.
GCAGATAGATCTGTTACACTGAGTGCCCCAATGGTGGTGCATTGCTGAGCAGCAAGTGGCTCTGGAGAGAGATGTGGGGCTGTGCTGGCCAGCACAGGGAGCAGGGACTGTGCTGGGCTGGGTGATGGCACAGGAGAGAAAATGGATTGTTGCGGGTCGTATTTCCTATGCACTGCTCCTGTGGGAGACCAGAGCTTGCGGGAGACCAGGAGGGAAGCCTTTGTTTAGTTCCTGCTCAGGGACCATGGGAACATCCAGTGAACAAAGGGACCCATCAGCCCCACTGATTAGGGATCCCTCTTTTCATCCAATCAATTCCTCATGTCCAGCAGTCTTAATGAGGGAGGTGCTCCTTACTGTGATGATTTCACTGGCACTGTTGAACTCTGAAGACCAGAAGCTGTCAGCAGATTCCCAGGCCTTCTGGAGCTGTAGAGGCTATGAGCCATTGGGCAACAGCTCCCTGCCTGAACAGGAGGGGAAACACAGAGCAGTCGGCAGGAGGGCTGGACAAGTCGGAGATGGCCTACTGAGGGCTTCAGGGAGATATCTCACTGACAATGAAAGTGGACATGCCAGGAAAGCCTGGAGAGCAGGATTCCCAGGGAAAGCCTGGGCTTGCTACAAGGGCAGAAAGGGGAAGTTGCTTTTAAGGATACAGAAGGGCAGACAAATCTGAGCTTTCTTTTCATTCTGAAGCAAGAGAGAAGACCTAGGAGTAGGTGCTGCCGAAGATTTTTCAGTCCCTCCATACCCAGGGAGGGGATGACCCCCCCCCCCCCGGCATGCAATGTCCTTGCATAAAGTCTGAGATGCCTGCAGTTTCAGTACTGCATAAATGTCCCTTCCTCCCTCCCCAGTGTGTGTGTGGGGAGGAGGCAGATGTGCTGCCCCATACCTATGTTTGTGAGGTTTCTTGCTCTTTTCTCTCCTGCAAGAGAGTTGCCAAGGCAGTGTGGTGCCTTGCCTGGCTGTCTGTGTCTGGAATGACCCAGACAAATGCAGCCTCTCTTACTTCCTTGCTGCAGGATCAATCAGTGCAGGTGATGAAGAGCACCCACAGCTGGTCGTCTGATCACTGTAGGCGCAGCACAGGGTAAGGCACCCCACCAAGTTGGCCTAGAATTGGGAAAAGCTTCTTTCTGAGTTGGGCAGGGATGTCACTGATTCATTCCAAGTGGCAGCAGGTCTGGGGAGATGGGGGCAGCTCTAGCACCATGGCTGAGGGGTGTTGGTCGGAACCAGAGCCTGAAGCAATGGTTCATCCTGGGCTGGATGCTAGGTGAGCCAGAGCGTTGGAGGGTCCTGCCAGCCCTGGGTCCCAATGCAGCTGGGCAGCAGCCCAAGGCAGGGAGGGCTGCCAGACTTGTTGGGCCCACAGCATACACCCGAAGCGGTCCTACTCTGCATGGGGCTGGGAGCACTGCTGGCTCCTGAAAGTGCAGGACCTGGAAAGGGAAGCCCAAGAGGTAGGGCCAAGATCTTTGCCTCATGGCAGGGGCTTGCTGTGTGCCCTAAACTGTCTCCGGGCTTCCTTTGGCAGGAGCATGGAGCCACAGGGGGCTCTGGGGCACCAGAAAGGGGTGATGAGGTAGCTGGAGGTTGCCTGGACCAGACACACCTTACCTGCAGCAATGAAGAGCTGAACAGATGTGTTCACATAGCCTGGCAATCCACACCACAGTCTTCTCACGCACAGCTGCTTGCTTGGACTTGGTGAAGGCCAGGAAAAGATGGAAGAGAAAAGTCTGGTCTGCTCTGTGTCCTGACGGCTGCTCCAAGAGTGGCAGCTCTGCTAAATGCTTGGCCAGGTTTACACTTTGGGTGGCTGAAGCAGGAGGAAAAACCTGTAACTGGGTGGTTGCCGCCCAACTCCTTCACAGCTGTGGGGCAAGTCCTCCAGACTGACCTGCTGTGGCTATGCAGACAGCCAAATCTCATTCCCGCTATAGCCTCTGCTTCTTCCCAAAATGGCCCTCTGTCCCCTCCCCAGGGCCAGAAGGCTTTGAGGTAAGCAGTTCCCAGGTGAAGGGCACTGTGAGCCACTAGGAAGACAGAGGAAGAAAGCTTCAGGAAGGGCAGGTACCAGTGGGTCAGTGCTGTGCTTGGATCTGAGAAGGAAAGCACAAGGGGTTAGGGGAAGGAGACTGGCAGTGCCAGCTGCCAGCTCTGTGCAGCCTAATAAAGACGATCCGATGCCTCCCACTTCTTCGGTAAAGGGCAAGGTTTCGGGGGAGCGTTGGCTTGGAGGTGAATGTGGGCAAGGCTTTCCCCTTACGCTGCAGGAGTGGGATGCAGAGAAAGAAAGGACTCTAACTGCAGCTGGGAGAGACTGGGCTCACAAAACAGCCCTGAGGGAGACCATCTTTCCTGCAGTAGGAGCTCTGTGCCTGGTTCTGGGCAAGAGCATCTACTTGACAAGGTCCCTTCCCTTTGGGGTAAGGAAGTGACCCTGTGAATCACAATCTTAGCAAATGCCACACCTGCAAGATGTTTTGCAGCTCCAGGAGACCAGAGATGGGAGAGCTGAGCACGTGCAGCATGCTGTCCACAGCAGCCAAGATCTGCAAGAAAGACCTGGTGTCACTTCTTCCCTTTGCCCACAGGAGAGGGACATAAGTTCCTCTTGCCTAAGGGAGCAGGGTCCTGTGGCCCTGCAGTGTCCGGGGAGAGGGTCAGTAGGGGAAAGCTGCTGCAAAGAGACCAGCCTGTGAGCGCTGCATGCAATGCTGTCCAGGATAAGGGGCGGGGGCGGGGGGGGGAGGAATGATGGTGGGAAAGCAAAAATGGGATCATGCCCTGGCTTGGACGTTCCACTTGTGTATAAGCACAAGATAGCCCAGGACTGGCCCAGAGGAATAAGCAGGCTCCCCATAGCTCACCCAGCACACACGCTGGGGACAGACAGCAGCATCCAGGCTCTGTGTGCCTTGTCTTGGAAGACAGGAGAAGACACTGCAGAAGCTGGCTGTTGTTCAGGTGATCCTCCAGAGTTAGCTTTGCTTTGCTGCAAGGATGGAGTGGTGCATGTCAGACCCTGGGGCTGAAAATGATTCCTTCAGGAGACCCCATGGTATTACCCAGGCAAGGTGGGGGAGCCCTTCAGGGAGGCACCACCTAATCTTGGCATGCTGGCCCAAGACAGAGGACAAGCCTATCAGCATGTGCCCAATGCCCTCTCCATCTCCTGCCCCCACCCTTTTGAGGAAAAGTCCAGGCAGGGGAAGCCCCAGGGCCTTATCTGCCCTCCATCTCCCCCACTATCAGGCCCAGGGCAGGGGAGAGCAGAGGTCCAGCAGACAGCACCCGCAGACTCCCCCAGCATGGAGGATGCCTTCCAGCTGCCATTGTGGCTTCACGGGGGGGAGGTCTTAGCCAAGCCCAGGACTGGGGCGCATATGTCATTGCAGTGACGGCAAGCACAGCTTGCTGCTGCATGACACAGCTCAGGTGGTCAGCATGCTCTTCCTGCAATATCACCTGGAGAGCACAGCCAAGCATGGGGCGTGGGAGCTGCTAGCACCCAGTAAGCAGCTGACAGGGCTGGCAGAGCCCAGGTGCCCCCATCTCAGCACTGGCACTCAGGGCGACGCCATTGTTGGTCCCCTTTTCCCAGCTTGCAGGTCTTCTAAGTGGCTCTTGCAGCCCCACAGTGGGAATGGCTGTGCCCATGAACAAGTGCCCCACACTTCTCCTGTTCAGCCACCTCAGTCCTGTCCTCAGTGCCAGTGCCATGCTAGACGTCTCCCTTCCCTCAGGTGTGCTGGGTGTCCCCTCCACCTTAAGTGTCTCTGCCGTATCCAGTCTCCAGAGGAAAAGCTGCTCCCACGCCAAAGCATTAGTGCTGGTGACTCTGCAGAGGCTGCAGATGGAGGCCAGAACGGGACAAACAGAGAGCATAAGAAGGCAGAGGCATGGACAGCAGTACTAGGGCATTGCAGAGCATGCAGTGATGATTTAGATACCTAGAAGGAGCAGCTCTGCACAGCCAGCAGCCCTGCAGGGAATGCTGACCATGGCACACACAAACATAGAGGGACCCACCAGCAGATGCAAGTACAGCCCAGACAGAAATGGCTGCAGGTACTTATTCTTGGGTTCTGTAAAAGGCATACTTGTATTACAGGGCTTCCATCTCCTCTCTTGGCAGAACCAGGCTGGAGCTGATAAAAAAGAGAGTTGATAGAGCTATAGGGGCTGACAGGAGAGACTAGAGGAAAGACATAAGCCTTCTGCCCAAGAGCACCCCTGCTTGTGCAGACACAGTAACCCCTGCCTCAGGGAAGTGGCGTGGGGCAGACCCATCTCCCATGTGCTCATCAGGACTGAGAGGTGCCCAGCAGACAGGGTGCAATGCTGGAGCATAGCATGTGGGGAAAAGTTCCAAGCACATCCAGGTTAGGAGCTTGCTTGCAGGCAGGCAGGAAAGGTCTCTGCCCACATCATTGCTGCCTTGTACCACCTGAGATGCCCCTCCCTGCCCATCCCACAGAGCAGCAGCTGAGTCCCCTCTGCCCCAGACGAGGAATGATATGCAGGATGACTCTGAGACTTATCTACCTACAACAAGGGACCCGGAGTGGGATCCTAATGTAGGGAGAGAAAGAGCTCAGTTGAAGCAATTGGTACTGTGTGGGGTTCGATATGGACTGCCTCAACCAAAGACTGTGTCTAAACTGTGTGAAGTGAGGCAGGGCTCGAAGAAAAATCCATCAGCCTTTTACAGAAGGTTATGTGACGTAGATAGGAAATGGACTGATTTGAATTCAGAAGATGAGACAAACCAGAGAATGGAGGTCTGGAGATCTTGCTGTGAAACTGTGTTGGTGGGAGAGGCATTTTAGCAGGGTGGCGTTTGCTGGAGGAAGCAGTGAGTAGGTCTGGCGTATGGGACCCACTTTGTCAGGGGAGGCAGCTGAAGAGGGGGGGGGGCCAATACTGTGGGGCCCAAGCAGGCAGGCAAAGGCCAGCTCGTAATGGCTGGAGGTCTTTGATGGGAGGCCTGGTTTGTGGGAGGACGGTTTCACTGTGGTGAGCGTGCAGGGCGTATGTTGTGCATAGAGCTGTTGAAGGTATTGGGAGGGAAGGAAGGTGAGTGTGCCCTGAACTAGCGATGGCACAGGCAGATTAGCTTGCCGGGACGTCTTTGCTTTGAGGCCGGATTGGTGGGAGAGGCATTTTAGCAGGGTGGCCTTTGCTGCAGTGAGTAGGCCTGGAGTAATAGTCATTGGGGAGGAAGTGGAGAGAGACCAATGCTGTGGGTCCGACCAAGGCAGGCAAAGGCCAGCTCGAAATGGCAGGAAGTCTTTGGTGTGCTCGCTGTGCCTCAAAGCTCGCTGTGCCTCAGCTCCTGTTTTTGACAAGGACTCATTTAGCCGGCCCTGGAGTGGTGCAGATGTCACCCTGGATGGGGAAGTCTGGGGGGTGTCTGGCATTATGTACCGTGCAGTCTACCTTTTTTCCATGAACCAGCCCTTTCAGCCTGCCTGAGCTGTGCACTGGTCCTGCCGTGGCCCATAACCATGGTCCCACCCCTAATCCTGGTTTGCAACCAGATGAGCAAGGCAGAGATGGAGGAGGACAGTGAGCTGCCTGAATAAGTTGTGTGTTTGCATAGCAGATGCCTAGCAGGCCTGGTTCTTGGCACAGCCATGCCACCTGTGGCCTGGTGGCGCTATGTCTTTGTGGCCCAGGCGAGTTTATGCTTTGTTTGCAGATGAGGGAGTGCAGAGGAGGCCCTGCCTCTTGCTCAAGAAAGGCAGTCGCATCCCTGACCATGAGCAAGACCTCGGTCAGAAACTCACAGCTAAGGAAAAGATGTCTGTGTTTTCCTTTTGTCAGAGTTGGATGTCTTTACAGCAATCACTCTTCCAGCATGCCAAGCAACTCTCGCAGCACCGTCTCTGCATCCCTGGGCTTGGAGATCATCACTCTCCACATGCCTGCAGCAGCACTGCACGCCCAGAATGTTCTGTCAGCAAGGTTTTGGCCCTGGCATCATAGCTAGGGTGAGTCTGGAGGGCGTAGGTGACTGCCAGCCCTTCTTGCCCTACTGTCCCCTTGCTAGGAGCACCCAGTGGACCCTGCCCTAGCAGGTAGCATAAAGCCAAGCTGAAATCCCTTGTGGGAAGAGAGGGAGCAAGGCAGCCAGGCTCTGATGCTGAAGGTGGATATACTTGGAGCACTACGGTTCCTGCAGCCCTTGTTGCTGAACCAGGGCTGGGACAACGGGGGCAGTGGAGGTCCCAGCCGCTCGTGCAGGGTCCTGAAAATTGCCCTTTATCTAGCAGCCCACTTGGGATGAGCACTAAAGTCTGATGCGTCACAAGCACTAAAGGTAGGCAGGCCCGTCCTACCTGTTGTATGATTGGGAACAGCGTAACAGGCTCACAACCACCTCATCTGGGTACACACCAGTCACGTGAGAAGAGCCCTGCCCAAGCCGAGCTGGGCACAGGTCTCGCTGATCTATAGCAGGCTTCTGCAGATGCACCTTATGCTCTTCAGCACCTCCAGGTACATGACTGAGAATGGGCCTGCTGCCATTGTGCAGCCATTTCCCCAGCTCCTACCAAGAACTAATTCTGTTGCCTCAGCTCTATGCTGGCCTAAAGGTGTCAGGCGCCCTTGAGATATGGCTGCAGGAGGAAAGCAATTCTCTGGAAGAGGCAGGCATAGCCTGTTATAAGCTCATCCAATATGTGAGCAGCTACCTGCCTGGCATGGGTGCTGCAAGCTGTCATGGTCTTGATGGCTGTGAGGATGATGACTGTCCTCTTGGAGGGCAGCAGGTATTTGCAAAACACCTACTGGAGAAAGGAGGGTCAGGGCAGATAGATCTGTTACACTGAGTGCCCCAATGGTGGTGCATTGCTGAGCAGCAAGTGGCTCTGGAGAGAGATGTGGGGCTGTGCTGGCCAGCACAGGGAGCAGGGACTGTGCTGGGCTGGGTGATGGCACAGGAGAGAAAATGGATTGTTGCGGGTCGTATTTCCTATGCACTGCTCCTGTGGGAGACCAGAGCTTGCGGGAGACCAGGAGGGAAGCCTTTGTTTAGTTCCTGCTCAGGGACCATGGGAACATCCAGTGAACAAAGGGACCCATCAGCCCCACTGATTAGGGATCCCTCTTTTCATCCAATCAATTCCTCATGTCCAGCAGTCTTAATGAGGGAGGTGCTCCTTACTGTGATGATTTCACTGGCACTGTTGAACTCTGAAGACCAGAAGCTGTCAGCAGATTCCCAGGCCTTCTGGAGCTGTAGAGGCTATGAGCCATTGGGCAACAGCTCCCTGCCTGAACAGGAGGGGAAACACAGAGCAGTCGGCAGGAGGGCTGGACAAGTCGGAGATGGCCTACTGAGGGCTTCAGGGAGATATCTCACTGACAATGAAAGTGGACATGCCAGGAAAGCCTGGAGAGCAGGATTCCCAGGGAAAGCCTGGGCTTGCTACAAGGGCAGAAAGGGGAAGTTGCTTTTAAGGATACAGAAGGGCAGACAAATCTGAGCTTTCTTTTCATTCTGAAGCAAGAGAGAAGACCTAGGAGTAGGTGCTGCCGAAGATTTTTCAGTCCCTCCATACCCAGGGAGGGGATGACCCCCCCCCCGGCATGCAATGTCCTTGCATAAAGTCTGAGATGCCTGCAGTTTCAGTACTGCATAAATGTCCCTTCCTCCCTCCCCAGTGTGTGTGTGGGGAGGAGGCAGATGTGCTGCCCCATACCTATGTTTGTGAGGTTTCTTGCTCTTTTCTCTCCTGCAAGAGAGTTGCCAAGGCAGTGTGGTGCCTTGCCTGGCTGTCTGTGTCTGGAATGACCCAGACAAATGCAGCCTCTCTTACTTCCTTGCTGCAGGATCAATCAGTGCAGGTGATGAAGAGCACCCACAGCTGGTCGTCTGATCACTGTAGGCGCAGCACAGGGTAAGGCACCCCACCAAGTTGGCCTAGAATTGGGAAAAGCTTCTTTCTGAGTTGGGCAGGGATGTCACTGATTCATTCCAAGTGGCAGCAGGTCTGGGGAGATGGGGGCAGCTCTAGCACCATGGCTGAGGGGTGTTGGTCGGAACCAGAGCCTGAAGCAATGGTTCATCCTGGGCTGGATGCTAGGTGAGCCAGAGCGTTGGAGGGTCCTGCCAGCCCTGGGTCCCAATGCAGCTGGGCAGCAGCCCAAGGCAGGGAGGGCTGCCAGACTTGTTGGGCCCACAGCATACACCCAAAGCGGTCCTACTCTGCATGGGGCTGGGAGCACTGCTGGCTCCTGAAAGTGCAGGACCTGGAAAGGGAAGCCCAAGAGGTAGGGCCAAGATCTTTGCCTCATGGCAGGGGCTTGCTGTGTGCCCTAAACTGTCTCCGGGCTTCCTTTGGCAGGAGCATGGAGCCACAGGGGGCTCTGGGGCACCAGAAAGGGGTGATGAGGTAGCTGGAGGTTGCCTGGACCAGACACACCTTACCTGCAGCAATGAAGAGCTGAACAGATGTGTTCACATAGCCTGGCAATCCACACCACAGTCTTCTCACGCACAGCTGCTTGCTTGGACTTGGTGAAGGCCAGGAAAAGATGGAAGAGAAAAGTCTGGTCTGCTCTGTGTCCTGACGGCTGCTCCAAGAGTGGCAGCTCTGCTAAATGCTTGGCCAGGTTTACACTTTGGGTGGCTGAAGCAGGAGGAAAAACCTGTAACTGGGTGGTTGCCGCCCAACTCCTTCACAGCTGTGGGGCAAGTCCTCCAGACTGACCTGCTGTGGCTATGCAGACAGCCAAATCTCATTCCCGCTATAGCCTCTGCTTCTTCCCAAAATGGCCCTCTGTCCCCTCCCCAGGGCCAGAAGGCTTTGAGGTAAGCAGTTCCCAGGTGAAGGGCACTGTGAGCCACTAGGAAGACAGAGGAAGAAAGCTTCAGGAAGGGCAGGTACCAGTGGGTCAGTGCTGTGCTTGGATCTGAGAAGGAAAGCACAAGGGGTTAGGGGAAGGAGACTGGCAGTGCCAGCTGCCAGCTCTGTGCAGCCTAATAAAGACGATCCGATGCCTCCCACTTCTTCGGTAAAGGGCAAGGTTTCGGGGGAGCGTTGGCTTGGAGGTGAATGTGGGCAAGGCTTTCCCCTTACGCTGCAGGAGTGGGATGCAGAGAAAGAAAGGACTCTAACTGCAGCTGGGAGAGACTGGGCTCACAAAACAGCCCTGAGGGAGACCATCTTTCCTGCAGTAGGAGCTCTGTGCCTGGTTCTGGGCAAGAGCATCTACTTGACAAGGTCCCTTCCCTTTGGGGTAAGGAAGTGACCCTGTGAATCACAATCTTAGCAAATGCCACACCTGCAAGATGTTTTGCAGCTCCAGGAGACCAGAGATGGGAGAGCTGAGCACGTGCAGCATGCTGTCCACAGCAGCCAAGATCTGCAAGAAAGACCTGGTGTCACTTCTTCCCTTTGCCCACAGGAGAGGGACATAAGTTCCTCTTGCCTAAGGGAGCAGGGTCCTGTGGCCCTGCAGTGTCCGGGGAGAGGGTCAGTAGGGGAAAGCTGCTGCAAAGAGACCAGCCTGTGAGCGCTGCATGCAATGCTGTCCAGGATAAGGGGCGGGGGCGGGGGGGGGGAGGAATGATGGTGGGAAAGCAAAAATGGGATCATGCCCTGGCTTGGACGTTCCACTTGTGTATAAGCACAAGATAGCCCAGGACTGGCCCAGAGGAATAAGCAGGCTCCCCATAGCTCACCCAGCACACACGCTGGGGACAGACAGCAGCATCCAGGCTCTGTGTGCCTTGTCTTGGAAGACAGGAGAAGACACTGCAGAAGCTGGCTGTTGTTCAGGTGATCCTCCAGAGTTAGCTTTGCTTTGCTGCAAGGATGGAGTGGTGCATGTCAGACCCTGGGGCTGAAAATGATTCCTTCAGGAGACCCCATGGTATTACCCAGGCAAGGTGGGGGAGCCCTTCAGGGAGGCACCACCTAATCTTGGCATGCTGGCCCAAGACAGAGGACAAGCCTATCAGCATGTGCCCAATGCCCTCTCCATCTCCTGCCCCCACCCTTTTGAGGAAAAGTCCAGGCAGGGGAAGCCCCAGGGCCTTATCTGCCCTCCATCTCCCCCACTATCAGGCCCAGGGCAGGGGAGAGCAGAGGTCCAGCAGACAGCACCCGCAGACTCCCCCAGCATGGAGGATGCCTTCCAGCTGCCATTGTGGCTTCACGGGGGGGAGGTCTTAGCCAAGCCCAGGACTGGGGCGCATATGTCATTGCAGTGACGGCAAGCACAGCTTGCTGCTGCATGACACAGCTCAGGTGGTCAGCATGCTCTTCCTGCAATATCACCTGGAGAGCACAGCCAAGCATGGGGCGTGGGAGCTGCTAGCACCCAGTAAGCAGCTGACAGGGCTGGCAGAGCCCAGGTGCCCCCATCTCAGCACTGGCACTCAGGGCGACGCCATTGTTGGTCCCCTTTTCCCAGCTTGCAGGTCTTCTAAGTGGCTCTTGCAGCCCCACAGTGGGAATGGCTGTGCCCATGAACAAGTGCCCCACACTTCTCCTGTTCAGCCACCTCAGTCCTGTCCTCAGTGCCAGTGCCATGCTAGACGTCTCCCTTCCCTCAGGTGTGCTGGGTGTCCCCTCCACCTTAAGTGTCTCTGCCGTATCCAGTCTCCAGAGGAAAAGCTGCTCCCACGCCAAAGCATTAGTGCTGGTGACTCTGCAGAGGCTGCAGATGGAGGCCAGAACGGGACAAACAGAGAGCATAAGAAGGCAGAGGCATGGACAGCAGTACTAGGGCATTGCAGAGCATGCAGTGATGATTTAGATACCTAGAAGGAGCAGCTCTGCACAGCCAGCAGCCCTGCAGGGAATGCTGACCATGGCACACACAAACATAGAGGGACCCACCAGCAGATGCAAGTACAGCCCAGACAGAAATGGCTGCAGGTACTTATTCTTGGGTTCTGTAAAAGGCATACTTGTATTACAGGGCTTCCATCTCCTCTCTTGGCAGAACCAGGCTGGAGCTGATAAAAAAGAGAGTTGATAGAGCTATAGGGGCTGACAGGAGAGACTAGAGGAAAGACATAAGCCTTCTGCCCAAGAGCACCCCTGCTTGTGCAGACACAGTAACCCCTGCCTCAGGGAAGTGGCGTGGGGCAGACCCATCTCCCATGTGCTCATCAGGACTGAGAGGTGCCCAGCAGACAGGGTGCAATGCTGGAGCATAGCATGTGGGGAAAAGTTCCAAGCACATCCAGGTTAGGAGCTTGCTTGCAGGCAGGCAGGAAAGGTCTCTGCCCACATCATTGCTGCCTTGTACCACCTGAGATGCCCCTCCCTGCCCATCCCACAGAGCAGCAGCTGAGTCCCCTCTGCCCCAGACGAGGAATGATATGCAGGATGACTCTGAGACTTATCTACCTACAACAAGGGACCCGGAGTGGGATCCTAATGTAGGGAGAGAAAGAGCTCAGTTGAAGCAATTGGTACTGTGTGGGGTTCGATATGGACTGCCTCAACCAAAGACTGTGTCTAAACTGTGTGAAGTGAGGCAGGGCTCGAAGAAAAATCCATCAGCCTTTTACAGAAGGTTATGTGACGTAGATAGGAAATGGACTGATTTGAATTCAGAAGATGAGACAAACCAGAGAATGGAGGTCTGGAGATCTTGCTGTGAAACTGTGTTGGTGGGAGAGGCATTTTAGCAGGGTGGCGTTTGCTGGAGGAAGCAGTGAGTAGGTCTGGCGTATGGGACCCACTTTGTCAGGGGAGGCAGCTGAAGAGGGGGGGGGGCCAATACTGTGGGGCCCAAGCAGGCAGGCAAAGGCCAGCTCGTAATGGCTGGAGGTCTTTGATGGGAGGCCTGGTTTGTGGGAGGACGGTTTCACTGTGGTGAGCGTGCAGGGCGTATGTTGTGCATAGAGCTGTTGAAGGTATTGGGAGGGAAGGAAGGTGAGTGTGCCCTGAACTAGCGATGGCACAGGCAGATTAGCTTGCCGGGACGTCTTTGCTTTGAGGCCGGATTGGTGGGAGAGGCATTTTAGCAGGGTGGCCTTTGCTGCAGTGAGTAGGCCTGGAGTAATAGTCATTGGGGAGGAAGTGGAGAGAGAGACCAATGCTGTGGGTCCGACCAAGGCAGGCAAAGGCCAGCTCGAAATGGCAGGAAGTCTTTGGTGTGCTCGCTGTGCCTCAAAGCTCGCTGTGCCTCAGCTCCTGTTTTTGACAAGGACTCATTTAGCCGGCCCTGGAGTGGTGCAGATGTCACCCTGGATGGGGAAGTCTGGGGGGTGTCTGGCATTATGTACCGTGCAGTCTACCTTTTTTCCATGAACCAGCCCTTTCAGCCTGCCTGAGCTGTGCACTGGTCCTGCCGTGGCCCATAACCATGGTCCCACCCCTAATCCTGGTTTGCAACCAGATGAGCAAGGCAGAGATGGAGGAGGACAGTGAGCTGCCTGAATAAGTTGTGTGTTTGCATAGCAGATGCCTAGCAGGCCTGGTTCTTGGCACAGCCATGCCACCTGTGGCCTGGTGGCGCTATGTCTTTGTGGCCCAGGCGAGTTTATGCTTTGTTTGCAGATGAGGGAGTGCAGAGGAGGCCCTGCCTCTTGCTCAAGAAAGGCAGTCGCATCCCTGACCATGAGCAAGACCTCGGTCAGAAACTCACAGCTAAGGAAAAGATGTCTGTGTTTTCCTTTTGTCAGAGTTGGATGTCTTTACAGCAATCACTCTTCCAGCATGCCAAGCAACTCTCGCAGCACCGTCTCTGCATCCCTGGGCTTGGAGATCATCACTCTCCACATGCCTGCAGCAGCACTGCACGCCCAGAATGTTCTGTCAGCAAGGTTTTGGCCCTGGCATCATAGCTAGGGTGAGTCTGGAGGGCGTAGGTGACTGCCAGCCCTTCTTGCCCTACTGTCCCCTTGCTAGGAGCACCCAGTGGACCCTGCCCTAGCAGGTAGCATAAAGCCAAGCTGAAATCCCTTGTGGGAAGAGAGGGAGCAAGGCAGCCAGGCTCTGATGCTGAAGGTGGATATACTTGGAGCACTACGGTTCCTGCAGCCCTTGTTGCTGAACCAGGGCTGGGACAACGGGGGCAGTGGAGGTCCCAGCCGCTCGTGCAGGGTCCTGAAAATTGCCCTTTATCTAGCAGCCCACTTGGGATGAGCACTAAAGTCTGATGCGTCACAAGCACTAAAGGTAGGCAGGCCCGTCCTACCTGTTGTATGATTGGGAACAGCGTAACAGGCTCACAACCACCTCATCTGGGTACACACCAGTCACGTGAGAAGAGCCCTGCCCAAGCCGAGCTGGGCACAGGTCTCGCTGATCTATAGCAGGCTTCTGCAGATGCACCTTATGCTCTTCAGCACCTCCAGGTACATGACTGAGAATGGGCCTGCTGCCATTGTGCAGCCATTTCCCCAGCTCCTACCAAGAACTAATTCTGTTGCCTCAGCTCTATGCTGGCCTAAAGGTGTCAGGCGCCCTTGAGATATGGCTGCAGGAGGAAAGCAATTCTCTGGAAGAGGCAGGCATAGCCTGTTATAAGCTCATCCAATATGTGAGCAGCTACCTGCCTGGCATGGGTGCTGCAAGCTGTCATGGTCTTGATGGCTGTGAGGATGATGACTGTCCTCTTGGAGGGCAGCAGGTATTTGCAAAACACCTACTGGAGAAAGGAGGGTCAGGGCAGATAGATCTGTTACACTGAGTGCCCCAATGGTGGTGCATTGCTGAGCAGCAAGTGGCTCTGGAGAGAGATGTGGGGCTGTGCTGGCCAGCACAGGGAGCAGGGACTGTGCTGGGCTGGGTGATGGCACAGGAGAGAAAATGGATTGTTGCGGGTCGTATTTCCTATGCACTGCTCCTGTGGGAGACCAGAGCTTGCGGGAGACCAGGAGGGAAGCCTTTGTTTAGTTCCTGCTCAGGGACCATGGGAACATCCAGTGAACAAAGGGACCCATCAGCCCCACTGATTAGGGATCCCTCTTTTCATCCAATCAATTCCTCATGTCCAGCAGTCTTAATGAGGGAGGTGCTCCTTACTGTGATGATTTCACTGGCACTGTTGAACTCTGAAGACCAGAAGCTGTCAGCAGATTCCCAGGCCTTCTGGAGCTGTAGAGGCTATGAGCCATTGGGCAACAGCTCCCTGCCTGAACAGGAGGGGAAACACAGAGCAGTCGGCAGGAGGGCTGGACAAGTCGGAGATGGCCTACTGAGGGCTTCAGGGAGATATCTCACTGACAATGAAAGTGGACATGCCAGGAAAGCCTGGAGAGCAGGATTCCCAGGGAAAGCCTGGGCTTGCTACAAGGGCAGAAAGGGGAAGTTGCTTTTAAGGATACAGAAGGGCAGACAAATCTGAGCTTTCTTTTCATTCTGAAGCAAGAGAGAAGACCTAGGAGTAGGTGCTGCCGAAGATTTTTCAGTCCCTCCATACCCAGGGAGGGGATGACCCCCCCCCCGGCATGCAATGTCCTTGCATAAAGTCTGAGATGCCTGCAGTTTCAGTACTGCATAAATGTCCCTTCCTCCCTCCCCAGTGTGTGTGTGGGGAGGAGGCAGATGTGCTGCCCCATACCTATGTTTGTGAGGTTTCTTGCTCTTTTCTCTCCTGCAAGAGAGTTGCCAAGGCAGTGTGGTGCCTTGCCTGGCTGTCTGTGTCTGGAATGACCCAGACAAATGCAGCCTCTCTTACTTCCTTGCTGCAGGATCAATCAGTGCAGGTGATGAAGAGCACCCACAGCTGGTCGTCTGATCACTGTAGGCGCAGCACAGGGTAAGGCACCCCACCAAGTTGGCCTAGAATTGGGAAAAGCTTCTTTCTGAGTTGGGCAGGGATGTCACTGATTCATTCCAAGTGGCAGCAGGTCTGGGGAGATGGGGGCAGCTCTAGCACCATGGCTGAGGGGTGTTGGTCGGAACCAGAGCCTGAAGCAATGGTTCATCCTGGGCTGGATGCTAGGTGAGCCAGAGCGTTGGAGGGTCCTGCCAGCCCTGGTTCCCAATGCAGCTGGGCAGCAGCCCAAGGCAGGGAGGGCTGCCAGACTTGTTGGGCCCACAGCATACACCCGAAGCGGTCCTACTCTGCATGGGGCTGGGAGCACTGCTGGCTCCTGAAAGTGCAGGACCTGGAAAGGGAAGCCCAAGAGGTAGGGCCAAGATCTTTGCCTCATGGCAGGGGCTTGCTGTGTGCCCTAAACTGTCTCCGGGCTTCCTTTGGCAGGAGCATGGAGCCACAGGGGGCTCTGGGGCACCAGAAAGGGGTGATGAGGTAGCTGGAGGTTGCCTGGACCAGACACACCTTACCTGCAGCAATGAAGAGCTGAACAGATGTGTTCACATAGCCTGGCAATCCACACCACAGTCTTCTCACGCACAGCTGCTTGCTTGGACTTGGTGAAGGCCAGGAAAAGATGGAAGAGAAAAGTCTGGTCTGCTCTGTGTCCTGACGGCTGCTCCAAGAGTGGCAGCTCTGCTAAATGCTTGGCCAGGTTTACACTTTGGGTGGCTGAAGCAGGAGGAAAAACCTGTAACTGGGTGGTTGCCGCCCAACTCCTTCACAGCTGTGGGGCAAGTCCTCCAGACTGACCTGCTGTGGCTATGCAGACAGCCAAATCTCATTCCCGCTATAGCCTCTGCTTCTTCCCAAAATGGCCCTCTGTCCCCTCCCCAGGGCCAGAAGGCTTTGAGGTAAGCAGTTCCCAGGTGAAGGGCACTGTGAGCCACTAGGAAGACAGAGGAAGAAAGCTTCAGGAAGGGCAGGTACCAGTGGGTCAGTGCTGTGCTTGGATCTGAGAAGGAAAGCACAAGGGGTTAGGGGAAGGAGACTGGCAGTGCCAGCTGCCAGCTCTGTGCAGCCTAATAAAGACGATCCGATGCCTCCCACTTCTTCGGTAAAGGGCAAGGTTTCGGGGGAGCGTTGGCTTGGAGGTGAATGTGGGCAAGGCTTTCCCCTTACGCTGCAGGAGTGGGATGCAGAGAAAGAAAGGACTCTAACTGCAGCTGGGAGAGACTGGGCTCACAAAACAGCCCTGAGGGAGACCATCTTTCCTGCAGTAGGAGCTCTGTGCCTGGTTCTGGGCAAGAGCATCTACTTGACAAGGTCCCTTCCCTTTGGGGTAAGGAAGTGACCCTGTGAATCACAATCTTAGCAAATGCCACACCTGCAAGATGTTTTGCAGCTCCAGGAGACCAGAGATGGGAGAGCTGAGCACGTGCAGCATGCTGTCCACAGCAGCCAAGATCTGCAAGAAAGACCTGGTGTCACTTCTTCCCTTTGCCCACAGGAGAGGGACATAAGTTCCTCTTGCCTAAGGGAGCAGGGTCCTGTGGCCCTGCAGTGTCCGGGGAGAGGGTCAGTAGGGGAAAGCTGCTGCAAAGAGACCAGCCTGTGAGCGCTGCATGCAATGCTGTCCAGGATAAGGGGCGGGGGCGGGGGGGGGGGAGGAATGATGGTGGGAAAGCAAAAATGGGATCATGCCCTGGCTTGGACGTTCCACTTGTGTATAAGCACAAGATAGCCCAGGACTGGCCCAGAGGAATAAGCAGGCTCCCCATAGCTCACCCAGCACACACGCTGGGGACAGACAGCAGCATCCAGGCTCTGTGTGCCTTGTCTTGGAAGACAGGAGAAGACACTGCAGAAGCTGGCTGTTGTTCAGGTGATCCTCCAGAGTTAGCTTTGCTTTGCTGCAAGGATGGAGTGGTGCATGTCAGACCCTGGGGCTGAAAATGATTCCTTCAGGAGACCCCATGGTATTACCCAGGCAAGGTGGGGGAGCCCTTCAGGGAGGCACCACCTAATCTTGGCATGCTGGCCCAAGACAGAGGACAAGCCTATCAGCATGTGCCCAATGCCCTCTCCATCTCCTGCCCCCACCCTTTTGAGGAAAAGTCCAGGCAGGGGAAGCCCCAGGGCCTTATCTGCCCTCCATCTCCCCCACTATCAGGCCCAGGGCAGGGGAGAGCAGAGGTCCAGCAGACAGCACCCGCAGACTCCCCCAGCATGGAGGATGCCTTCCAGCTGCCATTGTGGCTTCACGGGGGGGAGGTCTTAGCCAAGCCCAGGACTGGGGCGCATATGTCATTGCAGTGACGGCAAGCACAGCTTGCTGCTGCATGACACAGCTCAGGTGGTCAGCATGCTCTTCCTGCAATATCACCTGGAGAGCACAGCCAAGCATGGGGCGTGGGAGCTGCTAGCACCCAGTAAGCAGCTGACAGGGCTGGCAGAGCCCAGGTGCCCCCATCTCAGCACTGGCACTCAGGGCGACGCCATTGTTGGTCCCCTTTTCCCAGCTTGCAGGTCTTCTAAGTGGCTCTTGCAGCCCCACAGTGGGAATGGCTGTGCCCATGAACAAGTGCCCCACACTTCTCCTGTTCAGCCACCTCAGTCCTGTCCTCAGTGCCAGTGCCATGCTAGACGTCTCCCTTCCCTCAGGTGTGCTGGGTGTCCCCTCCACCTTAAGTGTCTCTGCCGTATCCAGTCTCCAGAGGAAAAGCTGCTCCCACGCCAAAGCATTAGTGCTGGTGACTCTGCAGAGGCTGCAGATGGAGGCCAGAACGGGACAAACAGAGAGCATAAGAAGGCAGAGGCATGGACAGCAGTACTAGGGCATTGCAGAGCATGCAGTGATGATTTAGATACCTAGAAGGAGCAGCTCTGCACAGCCAGCAGCCCTGCAGGGAATGCTGACCATGGCACACACAAACATAGAGGGACCCACCAGCAGATGCAAGTACAGCCCAGACAGAAATGGCTGCAGGTACTTATTCTTGGGTTCTGTAAAAGGCATACTTGTATTACAGGGCTTCCATCTCCTCTCTTGGCAGAACCAGGCTGGAGCTGATAAAAAAGAGAGTTGATAGAGCTATAGGGGCTGACAGGAGAGACTAGAGGAAAGACATAAGCCTTCTGCCCAAGAGCACCCCTGCTTGTGCAGACACAGTAACCCCTGCCTCAGGGAAGTGGCGTGGGGCAGACCCATCTCCCATGTGCTCATCAGGACTGAGAGGTGCCCAGCAGACAGGGTGCAATGCTGGAGCATAGCATGTGGGGAAAAGTTCCAAGCACATCCAGGTTAGGAGCTTGCTTGCAGGCAGGCAGGAAAGGTCTCTGCCCACATCATTGCTGCCTTGTACCACCTGAGATGCCCCTCCCTGCCCATCCCACAGAGCAGCAGCTGAGTCCCCTCTGCCCCAGACGAGGAATGATATGCAGGATGACTCTGAGACTTATCTACCTACAACAAGGGACCCGGAGTGGGATCCTAATGTAGGGAGAGAAAGAGCTCAGTTGAAGCAATTGGTACTGTGTGGGGTTCGATATGGACTGCCTCAACCAAAGACTGTGTCTAAACTGTGTGAAGTGAGGCAGGGCTCGAAGAAAAATCCATCAGCCTTTTACAGAAGGTTATGTGACGTAGATAGGAAATGGACTGATTTGAATTCAGAAGATGAGACAAACCAGAGAATGGAGGTCTGGAGATCTTGCTGTGAAACTGTGTTGGTGGGAGAGGCATTTTAGCAGGGTGGCGTTTGCTGGAGGAAGCAGTGAGTAGGTCTGGCGTATGGGACCCACTTTGTCAGGGGAGGCAGCTGAAGAGGGGGGGGCCAATACTGTGGGGCCCAAGCAGGCAGGCAAAGGCCAGCTCGTAATGGCTGGAGGTCTTTGATGGGAGGCCTGGTTTGTGGGAGGACGGTTTCACTGTGGTGAGCGTGCAGGGCGTATGTTGTGCATAGAGCTGTTGAAGGTATTGGGAGGGAAGGAAGGTGAGTGTGCCCTGAACTAGCGATGGCACAGGCAGATTAGCTTGCCGGGACGTCTTTGCTTTGAGGCCGGATTGGTGGGAGAGGCATTTTAGCAGGGTGGCCTTTGCTGCAGTGAGTAGGCCTGGAGTAATAGTCATTGGGGAGGAAGTGGAGAGAGACCAATGCTGTGGGTCCGACCAAGGCAGGCAAAGGCCAGCTCGAAATGGCAGGAAGTCTTTGGTGTGCTCGCTGTGCCTCAAAGCTCGCTGTGCCTCAGCTCCTGTTTTTGACAAGGACTCATTTAGCCGGCCCTGGAGTGGTGCAGATGTCACCCTGGATGGGGAAGTCTGGGGGGTGTCTGGCATTATGTACCGTGCAGTCTACCTTTTTTCCATGAACCAGCCCTTTCAGCCTGCCTGAGCTGTGCACTGGTCCTGCCGTGGCCCATAACCATGGTCCCACCCCTAATCCTGGTTTGCAACCAGATGAGCAAGGCAGAGATGGAGGAGGACAGTGAGCTGCCTGAATAAGTTGTGTGTTTGCATAGCAGATGCCTAGCAGGCCTGGTTCTTGGCACAGCCATGCCACCTGTGGCCTGGTGGCGCTATGTCTTTGTGGCCCAGGCGAGTTTATGCTTTGTTTGCAGATGAGGGAGTGCAGAGGAGGCCCTGCCTCTTGCTCAAGAAAGGCAGTCGCATCCCTGACCATGAGCAAGACCTCGGTCAGAAACTCACAGCTAAGGAAAAGATGTCTGTGTTTTCCTTTTGTCAGAGTTGGATGTCTTTACAGCAATCACTCTTCCAGCATGCCAAGCAACTCTCGCAGCACCGTCTCTGCATCCCTGGGCTTGGAGATCATCACTCTCCACATGCCTGCAGCAGCACTGCACGCCCAGAATGTTCTGTCAGCAAGGTTTTGGCCCTGGCATCATAGCTAGGGTGAGTCTGGAGGGCGTAGGTGACTGCCAGCCCTTCTTGCCCTACTGTCCCCTTGCTAGGAGCACCCAGTGGACCCTGCCCTAGCAGGTAGCATAAAGCCAAGCTGAAATCCCTTGTGGGAAGAGAGGGAGCAAGGCAGCCAGGCTCTGATGCTGAAGGTGGATATACTTGGAGCACTACGGTTCCTGCAGCCCTTGTTGCTGAACCAGGGCTGGGACAATGGGGGCAGTGGAGGTCCCAGCCGCTCGTGCAGGGTCCTGAAAATTGCCCTTTATCTAGCAGCCCACTTGGGATGAGCACTAAAGTCTGATGCGTCACAAGCACTAAAGGTAGGCAGGCCCGTCCTACCTGTTGTATGATTGGGAACAGCGTAACAGGCTCACAACCACCTCATCTGGGTACACACCAGTCACGTGAGAAGAGCCCTGCCCAAGCCGAGCTGGGCACAGGTCTCGCTGATCTATAGCAGGCTTCTGCAGATGCACCTTATGCTCTTCAGCACCTCCAGGTACATGACTGAGAATGGGCCTGCTGCCATTGTGCAGCCATTTCCCCAGCTCCTACCAAGAACTAATTCTGTTGCCTCAGCTCTATGCTGGCCTAAAGGTGTCAGGCGCCCTTGAGATATGGCTGCAGGAGGAAAGCAATTCTCTGGAAGAGGCAGGCATAGCCTGTTATAAGCTCATCCAATATGTGAGCAGCTACCTGCCTGGCATGGGTGCTGCAAGCTGTCATGGTCTTGATGGCTGTGAGGATGATGACTGTCCTCTTGGAGGGCAGCAGGTATTTGCAAAACACCTACTGGAGAAAGGAGGGTCAGGGCAGATAGATCTGTTACACTGAGTGCCCCAATGGTGGTGCATTGCTGAGCAGCAAGTGGCTCTGGAGAGAGATGTGGGGCTGTGCTGGCCAGCACAGGGAGCAGGGACTGTGCTGGGCTGGGTGATGGCACAGGAGAGAAAATGGATTGTTGCGGGTCGTATTTCCTATGCACTGCTCCTG
Organism: Struthio camelus; assembly: GCF_040807025.1. Taxonomy (NCBI): domain Eukaryota; kingdom Metazoa; phylum Chordata; class Aves; order Struthioniformes; family Struthionidae; genus Struthio; species Struthio camelus. The sequence goes on along the minus strand of NC_090947.1, from coordinate 3,193,172 downwards.
TGGGAGACCAGAGCTTGCGGGAGACCAGGAGGGAAGCCTTTGTTTAGTTCCTGCTCAGGGACCATGGGAACATCCAGTGAACAAAGGGACCCATCAGCCCCACTGATTAGGGATCCCTCTTTTCATCCAATCAATTCCTCATGTCCAGCAGTCTTAATGAGGGAGGTGCTCCTTACTGTGATGATTTCACTGGCACTGTTGAACTCTGAAGACCAGAAGCTGTCAGCAGATTCCCAGGCCTTCTGGAGCTGTAGAGGCTATGAGCCATTGGGCAACAGCTCCCTGCCTGAACAGGAGGGGAAACACAGAGCAGTCGGCAGGAGGGCTGGACAAGTCGGAGATGGCCTACTGAGGGCTTCAGGGAGATATCTCACTGACAATGAAAGTGGACATGCCAGGAAAGCCTGGAGAGCAGGATTCCCAGGGAAAGCCTGGGCTTGCTACAAGGGCAGAAAGGGGAAGTTGCTTTTAAGGATACAGAAGGGCAGACAAATCTGAGCTTTCTTTTCATTCTGAAGCAAGAGAGAAGACCTAGGAGTAGGTGCTGCCGAAGATTTTTCAGTCCCTCCATACCCAGGGAGGGGATGACCCCCCCCCCCCCCCGGCATGCAATGTCCTTGCATAAAGTCTGAGATGCCTGCAGTTTCAGTACTGCATAAATGTCCCTTCCTCCCTCCCCAGTGTGTGTGTGGGGAGGAGGCAGATGTGCTGCCCCATACCTATGTTTGTGAGGTTTCTTGCTCTTTTCTCTCCTGCAAGAGAGTTGCCAAGGCAGTGTGGTGCCTTGCCTGGCTGTCTGTGTCTGGAATGACCCAGACAAATGCAGCCTCTCTTACTTCCTTGCTGCAGGATCAATCAGTGCAGGTGATGAAGAGCACCCACAGCTGGTCGTCTGATCACTGTAGGCGCAGCACAGGGTAAGGCACCCCACCAAGTTGGCCTAGAATTGGGAAAAGCTTCTTTCTGAGTTGGGCAGGGATGTCACTGATTCATTCCAAGTGGCAGCAGGTCTGGGGAGATGGGGGCAGCTCTAGCACCATGGCTGAGGGGTGTTGGTCGGAACCAGAGCCTGAAGCAATGGTTCATCCTGGGCTGGATGCTAGGTGAGCCAGAGCGTTGGAGGGTCCTGCCAGCCCTGGTTCCCAATGCAGCTGGGCAGCAGCCCAAGGCAGGGAGGGCTGCCAGACTTGTTGGGCCCACAGCATACACCCGAAGCGGTCCTACTCTGCATGGGGCTGGGAGCACTGCTGGCTCCTGAAAGTGCAGGACCTGGAAAGGGAAGCCCAAGAGGTAGGGCCAAGATCTTTGCCTCATGGCAGGGGCTTGCTGTGTGCCCTAAACTGTCTCCGGGCTTCCTTTGGCAGGAGCATGGAGCCACAGGGGGCTCTGGGGCACCAGAAAGGGGTGATGAGGTAGCTGGAGGTTGCCTGGACCAGACACACCTTACCTGCAGCAATGAAGAGCTGAACAGATGTGTTCACATAGCCTGGCAATCCACACCACAGTCTTCTCACGCACAGCTGCTTGCTTGGACTTGGTGAAGGCCAGGAAAAGATGGAAGAGAAAAGTCTGGTCTGCTCTGTGTCCTGACGGCTGCTCCAAGAGTGGCAGCTCTGCTAAATGCTTGGCCAGGTTTACACTTTGGGTGGCTGAAGCAGGAGGAAAAACCTGTAACTGGGTGGTTGCCGCCCAACTCCTTCACAGCTGTGGGGCAAGTCCTCCAGACTGACCTGCTGTGGCTATGCAGACAGCCAAATCTCATTCCCGCTATAGCCTCTGCTTCTTCCCAAAATGGCCCTCTGTCCCCTCCCCAGGGCCAGAAGGCTTTGAGGTAAGCAGTTCCCAGGTGAAGGGCACTGTGAGCCACTAGGAAGACAGAGGAAGAAAGCTTCAGGAAGGGCAGGTACCAGTGGGTCAGTGCTGTGCTTGGATCTGAGAAGGAAAGCACAAGGGGTTAGGGGAAGGAGACTGGCAGTGCCAGCTGCCAGCTCTGTGCAGCCTAATAAAGACGATCCGATGCCTCCCACTTCTTCGGTAAAGGGCAAGGTTTCGGGGGAGCGTTGGCTTGGAGGTGAATGTGGGCAAGGCTTTCCCCTTACGCTGCAGGAGTGGGATGCAGAGAAAGAAAGGACTCTAACTGCAGCTGGGAGAGACTGGGCTCACAAAACAGCCCTGAGGGAGACCATCTTTCCTGCAGTAGGAGCTCTGTGCCTGGTTCTGGGCAAGAGCATCTACTTGACAAGGTCCCTTCCCTTTGGGGTAAGGAAGTGACCCTGTGAATCACAATCTTAGCAAATGCCACACCTGCAAGATGTTTTGCAGCTCCAGGAGACCAGAGATGGGAGAGCTGAGCACGTGCAGCATGCTGTCCACAGCAGCCAAGATCTGCAAGAAAGACCTGGTGTCACTTCTTCCCTTTGCCCACAGGAGAGGGACATAAGTTCCTCTTGCCTAAGGGAGCAGGGTCCTGTGGCCCTGCAGTGTCCGGGGAGAGGGTCAGTAGGGGAAAGCTGCTGCAAAGAGACCAGCCTGTGAGCGCTGCATGCAATGCTGTCCAGGATAAGGGGCGGGGGCGGGGGGGGGGAGGAATGATGGTGGGAAAGCAAAAATGGGATCATGCCCTGGCTTGGACGTTCCACTTGTGTATAAGCACAAGATAGCCCAGGACTGGCCCAGAGGAATAAGCAGGCTCCCCATAGCTCACCCAGCACACACGCTGGGGACAGACAGCAGCATCCAGGCTCTGTGTGCCTTGTCTTGGAAGACAGGAGAAGACACTGCAGAAGCTGGCTGTTGTTCAGGTGATCCTCCAGAGTTAGCTTTGCTTTGCTGCAAGGATGGAGTGGTGCATGTCAGACCCTGGGGCTGAAAATGATTCCTTCAGGAGACCCCATGGTATTACCCAGGCAAGGTGGGGGAGCCCTTCAGGGAGGCACCACCTAATCTTGGCATGCTGGCCCAAGACAGAGGACAAGCCTATCAGCATGTGCCCAATGCCCTCTCCATCTCCTGCCCCCACCCTTTTGAGGAAAAGTCCAGGCAGGGGAAGCCCCAGGGCCTTATCTGCCCTCCATCTCCCCCACTATCAGGCCCAGGGCAGGGGAGAGCAGAGGTCCAGCAGACAGCACCCGCAGACTCCCCCAGCATGGAGGATGCCTTCCAGCTGCCATTGTGGCTTCACGGGGGGGAGGTCTTAGCCAAGCCCAGGACTGGGGCGCATATGTCATTGCAGTGACGGCAAGCACAGCTTGCTGCTGCATGACACAGCTCAGGTGGTCAGCATGCTCTTCCTGCAATATCACCTGGAGAGCACAGCCAAGCATGGGGCGTGGGAGCTGCTAGCACCCAGTAAGCAGCTGACAGGGCTGGCAGAGCCCAGGTGCCCCCATCTCAGCACTGGCACTCAGGGCGACGCCATTGTTGGTCCCCTTTTCCCAGCTTGCAGGTCTTCTAAGTGGCTCTTGCAGCCCCACAGTGGGAATGGCTGTGCCCATGAACAAGTGCCCCACACTTCTCCTGTTCAGCCACCTCAGTCCTGTCCTCAGTGCCAGTGCCATGCTAGACGTCTCCCTTCCCTCAGGTGTGCTGGGTGTCCCCTCCACCTTAAGTGTCTCTGCCGTATCCAGTCTCCAGAGGAAAAGCTGCTCCCACGCCAAAGCATTAGTGCTGGTGACTCTGCAGAGGCTGCAGATGGAGGCCAGAACGGGACAAACAGAGAGCATAAGAAGGCAGAGGCATGGACAGCAGTACTAGGGCATTGCAGAGCATGCAGTGATGATTTAGATACCTAGAAGGAGCAGCTCTGCACAGCCAGCAGCCCTGCAGGGAATGCTGACCATGGCACACACAAACATAGAGGGACCCACCAGCAGATGCAAGTACAGCCCAGACAGAAATGGCTGCAGGTACTTATTCTTGGGTTCTGTAAAAGGCATACTTGTATTACAGGGCTTCCATCTCCTCTCTTGGCAGAACCAGGCTGGAGCTGATAAAAAAGAGAGTTGATAGAGCTATAGGGGCTGACAGGAGAGACTAGAGGAAAGACATAAGCCTTCTGCCCAAGAGCACCCCTGCTTGTGCAGACACAGTAACCCCTGCCTCAGGGAAGTGGCGTGGGGCAGACCCATCTCCCATGTGCTCATCAGGACTGAGAGGTGCCCAGCAGACAGGGTGCAATGCTGGAGCATAGCATGTGGGGAAAAGTTCCAAGCACATCCAGGTTAGGAGCTTGCTTGCAGGCAGGCAGGAAAGGTCTCTGCCCACATCATTGCTGCCTTGTACCACCTGAGATGCCCCTCCCTGCCCATCCCACAGAGCAGCAGCTGAGTCCCCTCTGCCCCAGACGAGGAATGATATGCAGGATGACTCTGAGACTTATCTACCTACAACAAGGGACCCGGAGTGGGATCCTAATGTAGGGAGAGAAAGAGCTCAGTTGAAGCAATTGGTACTGTGTGGGGTTCGATATGGACTGCCTCAACCAAAGACTGTGTCTAAACTGTGTGAAGTGAGGCAGGGCTCGAAGAAAAATCCATCAGCCTTTTACAGAAGGTTATGTGACGTAGATAGGAAATGGACTGATTTGAATTCAGAAGATGAGACAAACCAGAGAATGGAGGTCTGGAGATCTTGCTGTGAAACTGTGTTGGTGGGAGAGGCATTTTAGCAGGGTGGCGTTTGCTGGAGGAAGCAGTGAGTAGGTCTGGCGTATGGGACCCACTTTGTCAGGGGAGGCAGCTGAAGAGGGGGGGGGGCCAATACTGTGGGGCCCAAGCAGGCAGGCAAAGGCCAGCTCGTAATGGCTGGAGGTCTTTGATGGGAGGCCTGGTTTGTGGGAGGACGGTTTCACTGTGGTGAGCGTGCAGGGCGTATGTTGTGCATAGAGCTGTTGAAGGTATTGGGAGGGAAGGAAGGTGAGTGTGCCCTGAACTAGCGATGGCACAGGCAGATTAGCTTGCCGGGACGTCTTTGCTTTGAGGCCGGATTGGTGGGAGAGGCATTTTAGCAGGGTGGCCTTTGCTGCAGTGAGTAGGCCTGGAGTAATAGTCATTGGGGAGGAAGTGGAGAGAGACCAATGCTGTGGGTCCGACCAAGGCAGGCAAAGGCCAGCTCGAAATGGCAGGAAGTCTTTGGTGTGCTCGCTGTGCCTCAAAGCTCGCTGTGCCTCAGCTCCTGTTTTTGACAAGGACTCATTTAGCCGGCCCTGGAGTGGTGCAGATGTCACCCTGGATGGGGAAGTCAGGGGGGTGTCTGGCATTATGTACCGTGCAGTCTACCTTTTTTCCATGAACCAGCCCTTTCAGCCTGCCTGAGCTGTGCACTGGTCCTGCCGTGGCCCATAACCATGGTCCCACCCCTAATCCTGGTTTGCAACCAGATGAGCAAGGCAGAGATGGAGGAGGACAGTGAGCTGCCTGAATAAGTTGTGTGTTTGCATAGCAGATGCCTAGCAGGCCTGGTTCTTGGCACAGCCATGCCACCTGTGGCCTGGTGGCGCTATGTCTTTGTGGCCCAGGCGAGTTTATGCTTTGTTTGCAGATGAGGGAGTGCAGAGGAGGCCCTGCCTCTTGCTCAAGAAAGGCAGTCGCATCCCTGACCATGAGCAAGACCTCGGTCAGAAACTCACAGCTAAGGAAAAGATGTCTGTGTTTTCCTTTTGTCAGAGTTGGATGTCTTTACAGCAATCACTCTTCCAGCATGCCAAGCAACTCTCGCAGCACCGTCTCTGCATCCCTGGGCTTGGAGATCATCACTCTCCACATGCCTGCAGCAGCACTGCACGCCCAGAATGTTCTGTCAGCAAGGTTTTGGCCCTGGCATCATAGCTAGGGTGAGTCTGGAGGGCGTAGGTGACTGCCAGCCCTTCTTGCCCTACTGTCCCCTTGCTAGGAGCACCCAGTGGACCCTGCCCTAGCAGGTAGCATAAAGCCAAGCTGAAATCCCTTGTGGGAAGAGAGGGAGCAAGGCAGCCAGGCTCTGATGCTGAAGGTGGATATACTTGGAGCACTACGGTTCCTGCAGCCCTTGTTGCTGAACCAGGGCTGGGACAATGGGGGCAGTGGAGGTCCCAGCCGCTCGTGCAGGGTCCTGAAAATTGCCCTTTATCTAGCAGCCCACTTGGGATGAGCACTAAAGTCTGATGCGTCACAAGCACTAAAGGTAGGCAGGCCCGTCCTACCTGTTGTATGATTGGGAACAGCGTAACAGGCTCACAACCACCTCATCTGGGTACACACCAGTCACGTGAGAAGAGCCCTGCCCAAGCCGAGCTGGGCACAGGTCTCGCTGATCTATAGCAGGCTTCTGCAGATGCACCTTATGCTCTTCAGCACCTCCAGGTACATGACTGAGAATGGGCCTGCTGCCATTGTGCAGCCATTTCCCCAGCTCCTACCAAGAACTAATTCTGTTGCCTCAGCTCTATGCTGGCCTAAAGGTGTCAGGCGCCCTTGAGATATGGCTGCAGGAGGAAAGCAATTCTCTGGAAGAGGCAGGCATAGCCTGTTATAAGCTCATCCAATATGTGAGCAGCTACCTGCCTGGCATGGGTGCTGCAAGCTGTCATGGTCTTGATGGCTGTGAGGATGATGACTGTCCTCTTGGAGGGCAGCAGGTATTTGCAAAACACCTACTGGAGAAAGGAGGGTCAGGGCAGATAGATCTGTTACACTGAGTGCCCCAATGGTGGTGCATTGCTGAGCAGCAAGTGGCTCTGGAGAGAGATGTGGGGCTGTGCTGGCCAGCACAGGGAGCAGGGACTGTGCTGGGCTGGGTGATGGCACAGGAGAGAAAATGGATTGTTGCGGGTCGTATTTCCTATGCACTGCTCCTGTGGGAGACCAGAGCTTGCGGGAGACCAGGAGGGAAGCCTTTGTTTAGTTCCTGCTCAGGGACCATGGGAACATCCAGTGAACAAAGGGACCCATCAGCCCCACTGATTAGGGATCCCTCTTTTCATCCAATCAATTCCTCATGTCCAGCAGTCTTAATGAGGGAGGTGCTCCTTACTGTGATGATTTCACTGGCACTGTTGAACTCTGAAGACCAGAAGCTGTCAGCAGATTCCCAGGCCTTCTGGAGCTGTAGAGGCTATGAGCCATTGGGCAACAGCTCCCTGCCTGAACAGGAGGGGAAACACAGAGCAGTCGGCAGGAGGGCTGGACAAGTCGGAGATGGCCTACTGAGGGCTTCAGGGAGATATCTCACTGACAATGAAAGTGGACATGCCAGGAAAGCCTGGAGAGCAGGATTCCCAGGGAAAGCCTGGGCTTGCTACAAGGGCAGAAAGGGGAAGTTGCTTTTAAGGATACAGAAGGGCAGACAAATCTGAGCTTTCTTTTCATTCTGAAGCAAGAGAGAAGACCTAGGAGTAGGTGCTGCCGAAGATTTTTCAGTCCCTCCATACCCAGGGAGGGGATGACCCCCCCCCCCCCGGCATGCAATGTCCTTGCATAAAGTCTGAGATGCCTGCAGTTTCAGTACTGCATAAATGTCCCTTCCTCCCTCCCCAGTGTGTGTGTGGGGAGGAGGCAGATGTGCTGCCCCATACCTATGTTTGTGAGGTTTCTTGCTCTTTTCTCTCCTGCAAGAGAGTTGCCAAGGCAGTGTGGTGCCTTGCCTGGCTGTCTGTGTCTGGAATGACCCAGACAAATGCAGCCTCTCTTACTTCCTTGCTGCAGGATCAATCAGTGCAGGTGATGAAGAGCACCCACAGCTGGTCGTCTGATCACTGTAGGCGCAGCACAGGGTAAGGCACCCCACCAAGTTGGCCTAGAATTGGGAAAAGCTTCTTTCTGAGTTGGGCAGGGATGTCACTGATTCATTCCAAGTGGCAGCAGGTCTGGGGAGATGGGGGCAGCTCTAGCACCATGGCTGAGGGGTGTTGGTCGGAACCAGAGCCTGAAGCAATGGTTCATCCTGGGCTGGATGCTAGGTGAGCCAGAGCGTTGGAGGGTCCTGCCAGCCCTGGTTCCCAATGCAGCTGGGCAGCAGCCCAAGGCAGGGAGGGCTGCCAGACTTGTTGGGCCCACAGCATACACCCGAAGCGGTCCTACTCTGCATGGGGCTGGGAGCACTGCTGGCTCCTGAAAGTGCAGGACCTGGAAAGGGAAGCCCAAGAGGTAGGGCCAAGATCTTTGCCTCATGGCAGGGGCTTGCTGTGTGCCCTAAACTGTCTCCGGGCTTCCTTTGGCAGGAGCATGGAGCCACAGGGGGCTCTGGGGCACCAGAAAGGGGTGATGAGGTAGCTGGAGGTTGCCTGGACCAGACACACCTTACCTGCAGCAATGAAGAGCTGAACAGATGTGTTCACATAGCCTGGCAATCCACACCACAGTCTTCTCACGCACAGCTGCTTGCTTGGACTTGGTGAAGGCCAGGAAAAGATGGAAGAGAAAAGTCTGGTCTGCTCTGTGTCCTGACGGCTGCTCCAAGAGTGGCAGCTCTGCTAAATGCTTGGCCAGGTTTACACTTTGGGTGGCTGAAGCAGGAGGAAAAACCTGTAACTGGGTGGTTGCCGCCCAACTCCTTCACAGCTGTGGGGCAAGTCCTCCAGACTGACCTGCTGTGGCTATGCAGACAGCCAAATCTCATTCCCGCTATAGCCTCTGCTTCTTCCCAAAATGGCCCTCTGTCCCCTCCCCAGGGCCAGAAGGCTTTGAGGTAAGCAGTTCCCAGGTGAAGGGCACTGTGAGCCACTAGGAAGACAGAGGAAGAAAGCTTCAGGAAGGGCAGGTACCAGTGGGTCAGTGCTGTGCTTGGATCTGAGAAGGAAAGCACAAGGGGTTAGGGGAAGGAGACTGGCAGTGCCAGCTGCCAGCTCTGTGCAGCCTAATAAAGACGATCCGATGCCTCCCACTTCTTCGGTAAAGGGCAAGGTTTCGGGGGAGCGTTGGCTTGGAGGTGAATGTGGGCAAGGCTTTCCCCTTACGCTGCAGGAGTGGGATGCAGAGAAAGAAAGGACTCTAACTGCAGCTGGGAGAGACTGGGCTCACAAAACAGCCCTGAGGGAGACCATCTTTCCTGCAGTAGGAGCTCTGTGCCTGGTTCTGGGCAAGAGCATCTACTTGACAAGGTCCCTTCCCTTTGGGGTAAGGAAGTGACCCTGTGAATCACAATCTTAGCAAATGCCACACCTGCAAGATGTTTTGCAGCTCCAGGAGACCAGAGATGGGAGAGCTGAGCACGTGCAGCATGCTGTCCACAGCAGCCAAGATCTGCAAGAAAGACCTGGTGTCACTTCTTCCCTTTGCCCACAGGAGAGGGACATAAGTTCCTCTTGCCTAAGGGAGCAGGGTCCTGTGGCCCTGCAGTGTCCGGGGAGAGGGTCAGTAGGGGAAAGCTGCTGCAAAGAGACCAGCCTGTGAGCGCTGCATGCAATGCTGTCCAGGATAAGGGGCGGGGGCGGGGGGGGGAGGAATGATGGTGGGAAAGCAAAAATGGGATCATGCCCTGGCTTGGACGTTCCACTTGTGTATAAGCACAAGATAGCCCAGGACTGGCCCAGAGGAATAAGCAGGCTCCCCATAGCTCACCCAGCACACACGCTGGGGACAGACAGCAGCATCCAGGCTCTGTGTGCCTTGTCTTGGAAGACAGGAGAAGACACTGCAGAAGCTGGCTGTTGTTCAGGTGATCCTCCAGAGTTAGCTTTGCTTTGCTGCAAGGATGGAGTGGTGCATGTCAGACCCTGGGGCTGAAAATGATTCCTTCAGGAGACCCCATGGTATTACCCAGGCAAGGTGGGGGAGCCCTTCAGGGAGGCACCACCTAATCTTGGCATGCTGGCCCAAGACAGAGGACAAGCCTATCAGCATGTGCCCAATGCCCTCTCCATCTCCTGCCCCCACCCTTTTGAGGAAAAGTCCAGGCAGGGGAAGCCCCAGGGCCTTATCTGCCCTCCATCTCCCCCACTATCAGGCCCAGGGCAGGGGAGAGCAGAGGTCCAGCAGACAGCACCCGCAGACTCCCCCAGCATGGAGGATGCCTTCCAGCTGCCATTGTGGCTTCACGGGGGGGAGGTCTTAGCCAAGCCCAGGACTGGGGCGCATATGTCATTGCAGTGACGGCAAGCACAGCTTGCTGCTGCATGACACAGCTCAGGTGGTCAGCATGCTCTTCCTGCAATATCACCTGGAGAGCACAGCCAAGCATGGGGCGTGGGAGCTGCTAGCACCCAGTAAGCAGCTGACAGGGCTGGCAGAGCCCAGGTGCCCCCATCTCAGCACTGGCACTCAGGGCGACGCCATTGTTGGTCCCCTTTTCCCAGCTTGCAGGTCTTCTAAGTGGCTCTTGCAGCCCCACAGTGGGAATGGCTGTGCCCATGAACAAGTGCCCCACACTTCTCCTGTTCAGCCACCTCAGTCCTGTCCTCAGTGCCAGTGCCATGCTAGACGTCTCCCTTCCCTCAGGTGTGCTGGGTGTCCCCTCCACCTTAAGTGTCTCTGCCGTATCCAGTCTCCAGAGGAAAAGCTGCTCCCACGCCAAAGCATTAGTGCTGGTGACTCTGCAGAGGCTGCAGATGGAGGCCAGAACGGGACAAACAGAGAGCATAAGAAGGCAGAGGCATGGACAGCAGTACTAGGGCATTGCAGAGCATGCAGTGATGATTTAGATACCTAGAAGGAGCAGCTCTGCACAGCCAGCAGCCCTGCAGGGAATGCTGACCATGGCACACACAAACATAGAGGGACCCACCAGCAGATGCAAGTACAGCCCAGACAGAAATGGCTGCAGGTACTTATTCTTGGGTTCTGTAAAAGGCATACTTGTATTACAGGGCTTCCATCTCCTCTCTTGGCAGAACCAGGCTGGAGCTGATAAAAAAGAGAGTTGATAGAGCTATAGGGGCTGACAGGAGAGACTAGAGGAAAGACATAAGCCTTCTGCCCAAGAGCACCCCTGCTTGTGCAGACACAGTAACCCCTGCCTCAGGGAAGTGGCGTGGGGCAGACCCATCTCCCATGTGCTCATCAGGACTGAGAGGTGCCCAGCAGACAGGGTGCAATGCTGGAGCATAGCATGTGGGGAAAAGTTCCAAGCACATCCAGGTTAGGAGCTTGCTTGCAGGCAGGCAGGAAAGGTCTCTGCCCACATCATTGCTGCCTTGTACCACCTGAGATGCCCCTCCCTGCCCATCCCACAGAGCAGCAGCTGAGTCCCCTCTGCCCCAGACGAGGAATGATATGCAGGATGACTCTGAGACTTATCTACCTACAACAAGGGACCCGGAGTGGGATCCTAATGTAGGGAGAGAAAGAGCTCAGTTGAAGCAATTGGTACTGTGTGGGGTTCGATATGGACTGCCTCAACCAAAGACTGTGTCTAAACTGTGTGAAGTGAGGCAGGGCTCGAAGAAAAATCCATCAGCCTTTTACAGAAGGTTATGTGACGTAGATAGGAAATGGACTGATTTGAATTCAGAAGATGAGACAAACCAGAGAATGGAGGTCTGGAGATCTTGCTGTGAAACTGTGTTGGTGGGAGAGGCATTTTAGCAGGGTGGCGTTTGCTGGAGGAAGCAGTGAGTAGGTCTGGCGTATGGGACCCACTTTGTCAGGGGAGGCAGCTGAAGAGGGGGGGGGCCAATACTGTGGGGCCCAAGCAGGCAGGCAAAGGCCAGCTCGTAATGGCTGGAGGTCTTTGATGGGAGGCCTGGTTTGTGGGAGGACGGTTTCACTGTGGTGAGCGTGCAGGGCGTATGTTGTGCATAGAGCTGTTGAAGGTATTGGGAGGGAAGGAAGGTGAGTGTGCCCTGAACTAGCGATGGCACAGGCAGATTAGCTTGCCGGGACGTCTTTGCTTTGAGGCCGGATTGGTGGGAGAGGCATTTTAGCAGGGTGGCCTTTGCTGCAGTGAGTAGGCCTGGAGTAATAGTCATTGGGGAGGAAGTGGAGAGAGACCAATGCTGTGGGTCCGACCAAGGCAGGCAAAGGCCAGCTCGAAATGGCAGGAAGTCTTTGGTGTGCTCGCTGTGCCTCAAAGCTCGCTGTGCCTCAGCTCCTGTTTTTGACAAGGACTCATTTAGCCGGCCCTGGAGTGGTGCAGATGTCACCCTGGATGGGGAAGTCTGGGGGGTGTCTGGCATTATGTACCGTGCAGTCTACCTTTTTTCCATGAACCAGCCCTTTCAGCCTGCCTGAGCTGTGCACTGGTCCTGCCGTGGCCCATAACCATGGTCCCACCCCTAATCCTGGTTTGCAACCAGATGAGCAAGGCAGAGATGGAGGAGGACAGTGAGCTGCCTGAATAAGTTGTGTGTTTGCATAGCAGATGCCTAGCAGGCCTGGTTCTTGGCACAGCCATGCCACCTGTGGCCTGGTGGCGCTATGTCTTTGTGGCCCAGGCGAGTTTATGCTTTGTTTGCAGATGAGGGAGTGCAGAGGAGGCCCTGCCTCTTGCTCAAGAAAGGCAGTCGCATCCCTGACCATGAGCAAGACCTCGGTCAGAAACTCACAGCTAAGGAAAAGATGTCTGTGTTTTCCTTTTGTCAGAGTTGGATGTCTTTACAGCAATCACTCTTCCAGCATGCCAAGCAACTCTCGCAGCACCGTCTCTGCATCCCTGGGCTTGGAGATCATCACTCTCCACATGCCTGCAGCAGCACTGCACGCCCAGAATGTTCTGTCAGCAAGGTTTTGGCCCTGGCATCATAGCTAGGGTGAGTCTGGAGGGCGTAGGTGACTGCCAGCCCTTCTTGCCCTACTGTCCCCTTGCTAGGAGCACCCAGTGGACCCTGCCCTAGCAGGTAGCATAAAGCCAAGCTGAAATCCCTTGTGGGAAGAGAGGGAGCAAGGCAGCCAGGCTCTGATGCTGAAGGTGGATATACTTGGAGCACTACGGTTCCTGCAGCCCTTGTTGCTGAACCAGGGCTGGGACAATGGGGGCAGTGGAGGTCCCAGCCGCTCGTGCAGGGTCCTGAAAATTGCCCTTTATCTAGCAGCCCACTTGGGATGAGCACTAAAGTCTGATGCGTCACAAGCACTAAAGGTAGGCAGGCCCGTCCTACCTGTTGTATGATTGGGAACAGCGTAACAGGCTCACAACCACCTCATCTGGGTACACACCAGTCACGTGAGAAGAGCCCTGCCCAAGCCGAGCTGGGCACAGGTCTCGCTGATCTATAGCAGGCTTCTGCAGATGCACCTTATGCTCTTCAGCACCTCCAGGTACATGACTGAGAATGGGCCTGCTGCCATTGTGCAGCCATTTCCCCAGCTCCTACCAAGAACTAATTCTGTTGCCTCAGCTCTATGCTGGCCTAAAGGTGTCAGGCGCCCTTGAGATATGGCTGCAGGAGGAAAGCAATTCTCTGGAAGAGGCAGGCATAGCCTGTTATAAGCTCATCCAATATGTGAGCAGCTACCTGCCTGGCATGGGTGCTGCAAGCTGTCATGGTCTTGATGGCTGTGAGGATGATGACTGTCCTCTTGGAGGGCAGCAGGTATTTGCAAAACACCTACTGGAGAAAGGAGGGTCAGGGCAGATAGATCTGTTACACTGAGTGCCCCAATGGTGGTGCATTGCTGAGCAGCAAGTGGCTCTGGAGAGAGATGTGGGGCTGTGCTGGCCAGCACAGGGAGCAGGGACTGTGCTGGGCTGGGTGATGGCACAGGAGAGAAAATGGATTGTTGCGGGTCGTATTTCCTATGCACTGCTCCTGTGGGAGACCAGAGCTTGCGGGAGACCAGGAGGGAAGCCTTTGTTTAGTTCCTGCTCAGGGACCATGGGAACATCCAGTGAACAAAGGGACCCATCAGCCCCACTGATTAGGGATCCCTCTTTTCATCCAATCAATTCCTCATGTCCAGCAGTCTTAATGAGGGAGGTGCTCCTTACTGTGATGATTTCACTGGCACTGTTGAACTCTGAAGACCAGAAGCTGTCAGCAGATTCCCAGGCCTTCTGGAGCTGTAGAGGCTATGAGCCATTGGGCAACAGCTCCCTGCCTGAACAGGAGGGGAAACACAGAGCAGTCGGCAGGAGGGCTGGACAAGTCGGAGATGGCCTACTGAGGGCTTCAGGGAGATATCTCACTGACAATGAAAGTGGACATGCCAGGAAAGCCTGGAGAGCAGGATTCCCAGGGAAAGCCTGGGCTTGCTACAAGGGCAGAAAGGGGAAGTTGCTTTTAAGGATACAGAAGGGCAGACAAATCTGAGCTTTCTTTTCATTCTGAAGCAAGAGAGAAGACCTAGGAGTAGGTGCTGCCGAAGATTTTTCAGTCCCTCCATACCCAGGGAGGGGATGACCCCCCCCCCCCGGCATGCAATGTCCTTGCATAAAGTCTGAGATGCCTGCAGTTTCAGTACTGCATAAATGTCCCTTCCTCCCTCCCCAGTGTGTGTGTGGGGAGGAGGCAGATGTGCTGCCCCATACCTATGTTTGTGAGGTTTCTTGCTCTTTTCTCTCCTGCAAGAGAGTTGCCAAGGCAGTGTGGTGCCTTGCCTGGCTGTCTGTGTCTGGAATGACCCAGACAAATGCAGCCTCTCTTACTTCCTTGCTGCAGGATCAATCAGTGCAGGTGATGAAGAGCACCCACAGCTGGTCGTCTGATCACTGTAGGCGCAGCACAGGGTAAGGCACCCCACCAAGTTGGCCTAGAATTGGGAAAAGCTTCTTTCTGAGTTGGGCAGGGATGTCACTGATTCATTCCAAGTGGCAGCAGGTCTGGGGAGATGGGGGCAGCTCTAGCACCATGGCTGAGGGGTGTTGGTCGGAACCAGAGCCTGAAGCAATGGTTCATCCTGGGCTGGATGCTAGGTGAGCCAGAGCGTTGGAGGGTCCTGCCAGCCCTGGTTCCCAATGCAGCTGGGCAGCAGCCCAAGGCAGGGAGGGCTGCCAGACTTGTTGGGCCCACAGCATACACCCGAAGCGGTCCTACTCTGCATGGGGCTGGGAGCACTGCTGGCTCCTGAAAGTGCAGGACCTGGAAAGGGAAGCCCAAGAGGTAGGGCCAAGATCTTTGCCTCATGGCAGGGGCTTGCTGTGTGCCCTAAACTGTCTCCGGGCTTCCTTTGGCAGGAGCATGGAGCCACAGGGGGCTCTGGGGCACCAGAAAGGGGTGATGAGGTAGCTGGAGGTTGCCTGGACCAGACACACCTTACCTGCAGCAATGAAGAGCTGAACAGATGTGTTCACATAGCCTGGCAATCCACACCACAGTCTTCTCACGCACAGCTGCTTGCTTGGACTTGGTGAAGGCCAGGAAAAGATGGAAGAGAAAAGTCTGGTCTGCTCTGTGTCCTGACGGCTGCTCCAAGAGTGGCAGCTCTGCTAAATGCTTGGCCAGGTTTACACTTTGGGTGGCTGAAGCAGGAGGAAAAACCTGTAACTGGGTGGTTGCCGCCCAACTCCTTCACAGCTGTGGGGCAAGTCCTCCAGACTGACCTGCTGTGGCTATGCAGACAGCCAAATCTCATTCCCGCTATAGCCTCTGCTTCTTCCCAAAATGGCCCTCTGTCCCCTCCCCAGGGCCAGAAGGCTTTGAGGTAAGCAGTTCCCAGGTGAAGGGCACTGTGAGCCACTAGGAAGACAGAGGAAGAAAGCTTCAGGAAGGGCAGGTACCAGTGGGTCAGTGCTGTGCTTGGATCTGAGAAGGAAAGCACAAGGGGTTAGGGGAAGGAGACTGGCAGTGCCAGCTGCCAGCTCTGTGCAGCCTAATAAAGACGATCCGATGCCTCCCACTTCTTCGGTAAAGGGCAAGGTTTCGGGGGAGCGTTGGCTTGGAGGTGAATGTGGGCAAGGCTTTCCCCTTACGCTGCAGGAGTGGGATGCAGAGAAAGAAAGGACTCTAACTGCAGCTGGGAGAGACTGGGCTCACAAAACAGCCCTGAGGGAGACCATCTTTCCTGCAGTAGGAGCTCTGTGCCTGGTTCTGGGCAAGAGCATCTACTTGACAAGGTCCCTTCCCTTTGGGGTAAGGAAGTGACCCTGTGAATCACAATCTTAGCAAATGCCACACCTGCAAGATGTTTTGCAGCTCCAGGAGACCAGAGATGGGAGAGCTGAGCACGTGCAGCATGCTGTCCACAGCAGCCAAGATCTGCAAGAAAGACCTGGTGTCACTTCTTCCCTTTGCCCACAGGAGAGGGACATAAGTTCCTCTTGCCTAAGGGAGCAGGGTCCTGTGGCCCTGCAGTGTCCGGGGAGAGGGTCAGTAGGGGAAAGCTGCTGCAAAGAGACCAGCCTGTGAGCGCTGCATGCAATGCTGTCCAGGATAAGGGGCGGGGGCGGGGGGGGGGAGGAATGATGGTGGGAAAGCAAAAATGGGATCATGCCCTGGCTTGGACGTTCCACTTGTGTATAAGCACAAGATAGCCCAGGACTGGCCCAGAGGAATAAGCAGGCTCCCCATAGCTCACCCAGCACACACGCTGGGGACAGACAGCAGCATCCAGGCTCTGTGTGCCTTGTCTTGGAAGACAGGAGAAGACACTGCAGAAGCTGGCTGTTGTTCAGGTGATCCTCCAGAGTTAGCTTTGCTTTGCTGCAAGGATGGAGTGGTGCATGTCAGACCCTGGGGCTGAAAATGATTCCTTCAGGAGACCCCATGGTATTACCCAGGCAAGGTGGGGGAGCCCTTCAGGGAGGCACCACCTAATCTTGGCATGCTGGCCCAAGACAGAGGACAAGCCTATCAGCATGTGCCCAATGCCCTCTCCATCTCCTGCCCCCACCCTTTTGAGGAAAAGTCCAGGCAGGGGAAGCCCCAGGGCCTTATCTGCCCTCCATCTCCCCCACTATCAGGCCCAGGGCAGGGGAGAGCAGAGGTCCAGCAGACAGCACCCGCAGACTCCCCCAGCATGGAGGATGCCTTCCAGCTGCCATTGTGGCTTCACGGGGGGGAGGTCTTAGCCAAGCCCAGGACTGGGGCGCATATGTCATTGCAGTGACGGCAAGCACAGCTTGCTGCTGCATGACACAGCTCAGGTGGTCAGCATGCTCTTCCTGCAATATCACCTGGAGAGCACAGCCAAGCATGGGGCGTGGGAGCTGCTAGCACCCAGTAAGCAGCTGACAGGGCTGGCAGAGCCCAGGTGCCCCCATCTCAGCACTGGCACTCAGGGCGACGCCATTGTTGGTCCCCTTTTCCCAGCTTGCAGGTCTTCTAAGTGGCTCTTGCAGCCCCACAGTGGGAATGGCTGTGCCCATGAACAAGTGCCCCACACTTCTCCTGTTCAGCCACCTCAGTCCTGTCCTCAGTGCCAGTGCCATGCTAGACGTCTCCCTTCCCTCAGGTGTGCTGGGTGTCCCCTCCACCTTAAGTGTCTCTGCCGTATCCAGTCTCCAGAGGAAAAGCTGCTCCCACGCCAAAGCATTAGTGCTGGTGACTCTGCAGAGGCTGCAGATGGAGGCCAGAACGGGACAAACAGAGAGCATAAGAAGGCAGAGGCATGGACAGCAGTACTAGGGCATTGCAGAGCATGCAGTGATGATTTAGATACCTAGAAGGAGCAGCTCTGCACAGCCAGCAGCCCTGCAGGGAATGCTGACCATGGCACACACAAACATAGAGGGACCCACCAGCAGATGCAAGTACAGCCCAGACAGAAATGGCTGCAGGTACTTATTCTTGGGTTCTGTAAAAGGCATACTTGTATTACAGGGCTTCCATCTCCTCTCTTGGCAGAACCAGGCTGGAGCTGATAAAAAAGAGAGTTGATAGAGCTATAGGGGCTGACAGGAGAGACTAGAGGAAAGACATAAGCCTTCTGCCCAAGAGCACCCCTGCTTGTGCAGACACAGTAACCCCTGCCTCAGGGAAGTGGCGTGGGGCAGACCCATCTCCCATGTGCTCATCAGGACTGAGAGGTGCCCAGCAGACAGGGTGCAATGCTGGAGCATAGCATGTGGGGAAAAGTTCCAAGCACATCCAGGTTAGGAGCTTGCTTGCAGGCAGGCAGGAAAGGTCTCTGCCCACATCATTGCTGCCTTGTACCACCTGAGATGCCCCTCCCTGCCCATCCCACAGAGCAGCAGCTGAGTCCCCTCTGCCCCAGACGAGGAATGATATGCAGGATGACTCTGAGACTTATCTACCTACAACAAGGGACCCGGAGTGGGATCCTAATGTAGGGAGAGAAAGAGCTCAGTTGAAGCAATTGGTACTGTGTGGGGTTCGATATGGACTGCCTCAACCAAAGACTGTGTCTAAACTGTGTGAAGTGAGGCAGGGCTCGAAGAAAAATCCATCAGCCTTTTACAGAAGGTTATGTGACGTAGATAGGAAATGGACTGATTTGAATTCAGAAGATGAGACAAACCAGAGAATGGAGGTCTGGAGATCTTGCTGTGAAACTGTGTTGGTGGGAGAGGCATTTTAGCAGGGTGGCGTTTGCTGGAGGAAGCAGTGAGTAGGTCTGGCGTATGGGACCCACTTTGTCAGGGGAGGCAGCTGAAGAGGGGGGGGCCAATACTGTGGGGCCCAAGCAGGCAGGCAAAGGCCAGCTCGTAATGGCTGGAGGTCTTTGATGGGAGGCCTGGTTTGTGGGAGGACGGTTTCACTGTGGTGAGCGTGCAGGGCGTATGTTGTGCATAGAGCTGTTGAAGGTATTGGGAGGGAAGGAAGGTGAGTGTGCCCTGAACTAGCGATGGCACAGGCAGATTAGCTTGCCGGGACGTCTTTGCTTTGAGGCCGGATTGGTGGGAGAGGCATTTTAGCAGGGTGGCCTTTGCTGCAGTGAGTAGGCCTGGAGTAATAGTCATTGGGGAGGAAGTGGAGAGAGACCAATGCTGTGGGTCCGACCAAGGCAGGCAAAGGCCAGCTCGAAATGGCAGGAAGTCTTTGGTGTGCTCGCTGTGCCTCAAAGCTCGCTGTGCCTCAGCTCCTGTTTTTGACAAGGACTCATTTAGCCGGCCCTGGAGTGGTGCAGATGTCACCCTGGATGGGGAAGTCTGGGGGGTGTCTGGCATTATGTACCGTGCAGTCTACCTTTTTTCCATGAACCAGCCCTTTCAGCCTGCCTGAGCTGTGCACTGGTCCTGCCGTGGCCCATAACCATGGTCCCACCCCTAATCCTGGTTTGCAACCAGATGAGCAAGGCAGAGATGGAGGAGGACAGTGAGCTGCCTGAATAAGTTGTGTGTTTGCATAGCAGATGCCTAGCAGGCCTGGTTCTTGGCACAGCCATGCCACCTGTGGCCTGGTGGCGCTATGTCTTTGTGGCCCAGGCGAGTTTATGCTTTGTTTGCAGATGAGGGAGTGCAGAGGAGGCCCTGCCTCTTGCTCAAGAAAGGCAGTCGCATCCCTGACCATGAGCAAGACCTCGGTCAGAAACTCACAGCTAAGGAAAAGATGTCTGTGTTTTCCTTTTGTCAGAGTTGGATGTCTTTACAGCAATCACTCTTCCAGCATGCCAAGCAACTCTCGCAGCACCGTCTCTGCATCCCTGGGCTTGGAGATCATCACTCTCCACATGCCTGCAGCAGCACTGCACGCCCAGAATGTTCTGTCAGCAAGGTTTTGGCCCTGGCATCATAGCTAGGGTGAGTCTGGAGGGCGTAGGTGACTGCCAGCCCTTCTTGCCCTACTGTCCCCTTGCTAGGAGCACCCAGTGGACCCTGCCCTAGCAGGTAGCATAAAGCCAAGCTGAAATCCCTTGTGGGAAGAGAGGGAGCAAGGCAGCCAGGCTCTGATGCTGAAGGTGGATATACTTGGAGCACTACGGTTCCTGCAGCCCTTGTTGCTGAACCAGGGCTGGGACAATGGGGGCAGTGGAGGTCCCAGCCGCTCGTGCAGGGTCCTGAAAATTGCCCTTTATCTAGCAGCCCACTTGGGATGAGCACTAAAGTCTGATGCGTCACAAGCACTAAAGGTAGGCAGGCCCGTCCTACCTGTTGTATGATTGGGAACAGCGTAACAGGCTCACAACCACCTCATCTGGGTACACACCAGTCACGTGAGAAGAGCCCTGCCCAAGCCGAGCTGGGCACAGGTCTCGCTGATCTATAGCAGGCTTCTGCAGATGCACCTTATGCTCTTCAGCACCTCCAGGTACATGACTGAGAATGGGCCTGCTGCCATTGTGCAGCCATTTCCCCAGCTCCTACCAAGAACTAATTCTGTTGCCTCAGCTCTATGCTGGCCTAAAGGTGTCAGGCGCCCTTGAGATATGGCTGCAGGAGGAAAGCAATTCTCTGGAAGAGGCAGGCATAGCCTGTTATAAGCTCATCCAATATGTGAGCAGCTACCTGCCTGGCATGGGTGCTGCAAGCTGTCATGGTCTTGATGGCTGTGAGGATGATGACTGTCCTCTTGGAGGGCAGCAGGTATTTGCAAAACACCTACTGGAGAAAGGAGGGTCAGGGCAGATAGATCTGTTACACTGAGTGCCCCAATGGTGGTGCATTGCTGAGCAGCAAGTGGCTCTGGAGAGAGATGTGGGGCTGTGCTGGCCAGCACAGGGAGCAGGGACTGTGCTGGGCTGGGTGATGGCACAGGAGAGAAAATGGATTGTTGCGGGTCGTATTTCCTATGCACTGCTCCTGTGGGAGACCAGAGCTTGCGGGAGACCAGGAGGGAAGCCTTTGTTTAGTTCCTGCTCAGGGACCATGGGAACATCCAGTGAACAAAGGGACCCATCAGCCCCACTGATTAGGGATCCCTCTTTTCATCCAATCAATTCCTCATGTCCAGCAGTCTTAATGAGGGAGGTGCTCCTTACTGTGATGATTTCACTGGCACTGTTGAACTCTGAAGACCAGAAGCTGTCAGCAGATTCCCAGGCCTTCTGGAGCTGTAGAGGCTATGAGCCATTGGGCAACAGCTCCCTGCCTGAACAGGAGGGGAAACACAGAGCAGTCGGCAGGAGGGCTGGACAAGTCGGAGATGGCCTACTGAGGGCTTCAGGGAGATATCTCACTGACAATGAAAGTGGACATGCCAGGAAAGCCTGGAGAGCAGGATTCCCAGGGAAAGCCTGGGCTTGCTACAAGGGCAGAAAGGGGAAGTTGCTTTTAAGGATACAGAAGGGCAGACAAATCTGAGCTTTCTTTTCATTCTGAAGCAAGAGAGAAGACCTAGGAGTAGGTGCTGCCGAAGATTTTTCAGTCCCTCCATACCCAGGGAGGGGATGACCCCCCCCCCCCGGCATGCAATGTCCTTGCATAAAGTCTGAGATGCCTGCAGTTTCAGTACTGCATAAATGTCCCTTCCTCCCTCCCCAGTGTGTGTGTGGGGAGGAGGCAGATGTGCTGCCCCATACCTATGTTTGTGAGGTTTCTTGCTCTTTTCTCTCCTGCAAGAGAGTTGCCAAGGCAGTGTGGTGCCTTGCCTGGCTGTCTGTGTCTGGAATGACCCAGACAAATGCAGCCTCTCTTACTTCCTTGCTGCAGGATCAATCAGTGCAGGTGATGAAGAGCACCCACAGCTGGTCGTCTGATCACTGTAGGCGCAGCACAGGGTAAGGCACCCCACCAAGTTGGCCTAGAATTGGGAAAAGCTTCTTTCTGAGTTGGGCAGGGATGTCACTGATTCATTCCAAGTGGCAGCAGGTCTGGGGAGATGGGGGCAGCTCTAGCACCATGGCTGAGGGGTGTTGGTCGGAACCAGAGCCTGAAGCAATGGTTCATCCTGGGCTGGATGCTAGGTGAGCCAGAGCGTTGGAGGGTCCTGCCAGCCCTGGTTCCCAATGCAGCTGGGCAGCAGCCCAAGGCAGGGAGGGCTGCCAGACTTGTTGGGCCCACAGCATACACCCGAAGCGGTCCTACTCTGCATGGGGCTGGGAGCACTGCTGGCTCCTGAAAGTGCAGGACCTGGAAAGGGAAGCCCAAGAGGTAGGGCCAAGATCTTTGCCTCATGGCAGGGGCTTGCTGTGTGCCCTAAACTGTCTCCGGGCTTCCTTTGGCAGGAGCATGGAGCCACAGGGGGCTCTGGGGCACCAGAAAGGGGTGATGAGGTAGCTGGAGGTTGCCTGGACCAGACACACCTTACCTGCAGCAATGAAGAGCTGAACAGATGTGTTCACATAGCCTGGCAATCCACACCACAGTCTTCTCACGCACAGCTGCTTGCTTGGACTTGGTGAAGGCCAGGAAAAGATGGAAGAGAAAAGTCTGGTCTGCTCTGTGTCCTGACGGCTGCTCCAAGAGTGGCAGCTCTGCTAAATGCTTGGCCAGGTTTACACTTTGGGTGGCTGAAGCAGGAGGAAAAACCTGTAACTGGGTGGTTGCCGCCCAACTCCTTCACAGCTGTGGGGCAAGTCCTCCAGACTGACCTGCTGTGGCTATGCAGACAGCCAAATCTCATTCCCGCTATAGCCTCTGCTTCTTCCCAAAATGGCCCTCTGTCCCCTCCCCAGGGCCAGAAGGCTTTGAGGTAAGCAGTTCCCAGGTGAAGGGCACTGTGAGCCACTAGGAAGACAGAGGAAGAAAGCTTCAGGAAGGGCAGGTACCAGTGGGTCAGTGCTGTGCTTGGATCTGAGAAGGAAAGCACAAGGGGTTAGGGGAAGGAGACTGGCAGTGCCAGCTGCCAGCTCTGTGCAGCCTAATAAAGACGATCCGATGCCTCCCACTTCTTCGGTAAAGGGCAAGGTTTCGGGGGAGCGTTGGCTTGGAGGTGAATGTGGGCAAGGCTTTCCCCTTACGCTGCAGGAGTGGGATGCAGAGAAAGAAAGGACTCTAACTGCAGCTGGGAGAGACTGGGCTCACAAAACAGCCCTGAGGGAGACCATCTTTCCTGCAGTAGGAGCTCTGTGCCTGGTTCTGGGCAAGAGCATCTACTTGACAAGGTCCCTTCCCTTTGGGGTAAGGAAGTGACCCTGTGAATCACAATCTTAGCAAATGCCACACCTGCAAGATGTTTTGCAGCTCCAGGAGACCAGAGATGGGAGAGCTGAGCACGTGCAGCATGCTGTCCACAGCAGCCAAGATCTGCAAGAAAGACCTGGTGTCACTTCTTCCCTTTGCCCACAGGAGAGGGACATAAGTTCCTCTTGCCTAAGGGAGCAGGGTCCTGTGGCCCTGCAGTGTCCGGGGAGAGGGTCAGTAGGGGAAAGCTGCTGCAAAGAGACCAGCCTGTGAGCGCTGCATGCAATGCTGTCCAGGATAAGGGGCGGGGGCGGGGGGGGGGAGGAATGATGGTGGGAAAGCAAAAATGGGATCATGCCCTGGCTTGGACGTTCCACTTGTGTATAAGCACAAGATAGCCCAGGACTGGCCCAGAGGAATAAGCAGGCTCCCCATAGCTCACCCAGCACACACGCTGGGGACAGACAGCAGCATCCAGGCTCTGTGTGCCTTGTCTTGGAAGACAGGAGAAGACACTGCAGAAGCTGGCTGTTGTTCAGGTGATCCTCCAGAGTTAGCTTTGCTTTGCTGCAAGGATGGAGTGGTGCATGTCAGACCCTGGGGCTGAAAATGATTCCTTCAGGAGACCCCATGGTATTACCCAGGCAAGGTGGGGGAGCCCTTCAGGGAGGCACCACCTAATCTTGGCATGCTGGCCCAAGACAGAGGACAAGCCTATCAGCATGTGCCCAATGCCCTCTCCATCTCCTGCCCCCACCCTTTTGAGGAAAAGTCCAGGCAGGGGAAGCCCCAGGGCCTTATCTGCCCTCCATCTCCCCCACTATCAGGCCCAGGGCAGGGGAGAGCAGAGGTCCAGCAGACAGCACCCGCAGACTCCCCCAGCATGGAGGATGCCTTCCAGCTGCCATTGTGGCTTCACGGGGGGGAGGTCTTAGCCAAGCCCAGGACTGGGGCGCATATGTCATTGCAGTGACGGCAAGCACAGCTTGCTGCTGCATGACACAGCTCAGGTGGTCAGCATGCTCTTCCTGCAATATCACCTGGAGAGCACAGCCAAGCATGGGGCGTGGGAGCTGCTAGCACCCAGTAAGCAGCTGACAGGGCTGGCAGAGCCCAGGTGCCCCCATCTCAGCACTGGCACTCAGGGCGACGCCATTGTTGGTCCCCTTTTCCCAGCTTGCAGGTCTTCTAAGTGGCTCTTGCAGCCCCACAGTGGGAATGGCTGTGCCCATGAACAAGTGCCCCACACTTCTCCTGTTCAGCCACCTCAGTCCTGTCCTCAGTGCCAGTGCCATGCTAGACGTCTCCCTTCCCTCAGGTGTGCTGGGTGTCCCCTCCACCTTAAGTGTCTCTGCCGTATCCAGTCTCCAGAGGAAAAGCTGCTCCCACGCCAAAGCATTAGTGCTGGTGACTCTGCAGAGGCTGCAGATGGAGGCCAGAACGGGACAAACAGAGAGCATAAGAAGGCAGAGGCATGGACAGCAGTACTAGGGCATTGCAGAGCATGCAGTGATGATTTAGATACCTAGAAGGAGCAGCTCTGCACAGCCAGCAGCCCTGCAGGGAATGCTGACCATGGCACACACAAACATAGAGGGACCCACCAGCAGATGCAAGTACAGCCCAGACAGAAATGGCTGCAGGTACTTATTCTTGGGTTCTGTAAAAGGCATACTTGTATTACAGGGCTTCCATCTCCTCTCTTGGCAGAACCAGGCTGGAGCTGATAAAAAAGAGAGTTGATAGAGCTATAGGGGCTGACAGGAGAGACTAGAGGAAAGACATAAGCCTTCTGCCCAAGAGCACCCCTGCTTGTGCAGACACAGTAACCCCTGCCTCAGGGAAGTGGCGTGGGGCAGACCCATCTCCCATGTGCTCATCAGGACTGAGAGGTGCCCAGCAGACAGGGTGCAATGCTGGAGCATAGCATGTGGGGAAAAGTTCCAAGCACATCCAGGTTAGGAGCTTGCTTGCAGGCAGGCAGGAAAGGTCTCTGCCCACATCATTGCTGCCTTGTACCACCTGAGATGCCCCTCCCTGCCCATCCCACAGAGCAGCAGCTGAGTCCCCTCTGCCCCAGACGAGGAATGATATGCAGGATGACTCTGAGACTTATCTACCTACAACAAGGGACCCGGAGTGGGATCCTAATGTAGGGAGAGAAAGAGCTCAGTTGAAGCAATTGGTACTGTGTGGGGTTCGATATGGACTGCCTCAACCAAAGACTGTGTCTAAACTGTGTGAAGTGAGGCAGGGCTCGAAGAAAAATCCATCAGCCTTTTACAGAAGGTTATGTGACGTAGATAGGAAATGGACTGATTTGAATTCAGAAGATGAGACAAACCAGAGAATGGAGGTCTGGAGATCTTGCTGTGAAACTGTGTTGGTGGGAGAGGCATTTTAGCAGGGTGGCGTTTGCTGGAGGAAGCAGTGAGTAGGTCTGGCGTATGGGACCCACTTTGTCAGGGGAGGCAGCTGAAGGGGGGGGGCCAATACTGTGGGGCCCAAGCAGGCAGGCAAAGGCCAGCTCGTAATGGCTGGAGGTCTTTGATGGGAGGCCTGGTTTGTGGGAGGACGGTTTCACTGTGGTGAGCGTGCAGGGCGTATGTTGTGCATAGAGCTGTTGAAGGTATTGGGAGGGAAGGAAGGTGAGTGTGCCCTGAACTAGCGATGGCACAGGCAGATTAGCTTGCCGGGACGTCTTTGCTTTGAGGCCGGATTGGTGGGAGAGGCATTTTAGCAGGGTGGCCTTTGCTGCAGTGAGTAGGCCTGGAGTAATAGTCATTGGGGAGGAAGTGGAGAGAGACCAATGCTGTGGGTCCGACCAAGGCAGGCAAAGGCCAGCTCGAAATGGCAGGAAGTCTTTGGTGTGCTCGCTGTGCCTCAAAGCTCGCTGTGCCTCAGCTCCTGTTTTTGACAAGGACTCATTTAGCCGGCCCTGGAGTGGTGCAGATGTCACCCTGGATGGGGAAGTCTGGGGGGTGTCTGGCATTATGTACCGTGCAGTCTACCTTTTTTCCATGAACCAGCCCTTTCAGCCTGCCTGAGCTGTGCACTGGTCCTGCCGTGGCCCATAACCATGGTCCCACCCCTAATCCTGGTTTGCAACCAGATGAGCAAGGCAGAGATGGAGGAGGACAGTGAGCTGCCTGAATAAGTTGTGTGTTTGCATAGCAGATGCCTAGCAGGCCTGGTTCTTGGCACAGCCATGCCACCTGTGGCCTGGTGGCGCTATGTCTTTGTGGCCCAGGCGAGTTTATGCTTTGTTTGCAGATGAGGGAGTGCAGAGGAGGCCCTGCCTCTTGCTCAAGAAAGGCAGTCGCATCCCTGACCATGAGCAAGACCTCAGTCAGAAACTCACAGCTAAGGAAAAGATGTCTGTGTTTTCCTTTTGTCAGAGTTGGATGTCTTTACAGCAATCACTCTTCCAGCATGCCAAGCAACTCTCGCAGCACCGTCTCTGCATCCCTGGGCTTGGAGATCATCACTCTCCACATGCCTGCAGCAGCACTGCACGCCCAGAATGTTCTGTCAGCAAGGTTTTGGCCCTGGCATCATAGCTAGGGTGAGTCTGGAGGGCGTAGGTGACTGCCAGCCCTTCTTGCCCTACTGTCCCCTTGCTAGGAGCACCCAGTGGACCCTGCCCTAGCAGGTAGCATAAAGCCAAGCTGAAATCCCTTGTGGGAAGAGAGGGAGCAAGGCAGCCAGGCTCTGATGCTGAAGGTGGATATACTTGGAGCACTACGGTTCCTGCAGCCCTTGTTGCTGAACCAGGGCTGGGACAATGGGGGCAGTGGAGGTCCCAGCCGCTCGTGCAGGGTCCTGAAAATTGCCCTTTATCTAGCAGCCCACTTGGGATGAGCACTAAAGTCTGATGCGTCACAAGCACTAAAGGTAGGCAGGCCCGTCCTACCTGTTGTATGATTGGGAACAGCGTAACAGGCTCACAACCACCTCATCTGGGTACACACCAGTCACGTGAGAAGAGCCCTGCCCAAGCCGAGCTGGGCACAGGTCTCGCTGATCTATAGCAGGCTTCTGCAGATGCACCTTATGCTCTTCAGCACCTCCAGGTACATGACTGAGAATGGGCCTGCTGCCATTGTGCAGCCATTTCCCCAGCTCCTACCAAGAACTAATTCTGTTGCCTCAGCTCTATGCTGGCCTAAAGGTGTCAGGCGCCCTTGAGATATGGCTGCAGGAGGAAAGCAATTCTCTGGAAGAGGCAGGCATAGCCTGTTATAAGCTCATCCAATATGTGAGCAGCTACCTGCCTGGCATGGGTGCTGCAAGCTGTCATGGTCTTGATGGCTGTGAGGATGATGACTGTCCTCTTGGAGGGCAGCAGGTATTTGCAAAACACCTACTGGAGAAAGGAGGGTCAGGGCAGATAGATCTGTTACACTGAGTGCCCCAATGGTGGTGCATTGCTGAGCAGCAAGTGGCTCTGGAGAGAGATGTGGGGCTGTGCTGGCCAGCACAGGGAGCAGGGACTGTGCTGGGCTGGGTGATGGCACAGGAGAGAAAATGGATTGTTGCGGGTCGTATTTCCTATGCACTGCTCCTGTGGGAGACCAGAGCTTGCGGGAGACCAGGAGGGAAGCCTTTGTTTAGTTCCTGCTCAGGGACCATGGGAACATCCAGTGAACAAAGGGACCCATCAGCCCCACTGATTAGGGATCCCTCTTTTCATCCAATCAATTCCTCATGTCCAGCAGTCTTAATGAGGGAGGTGCTCCTTACTGTGATGATTTCACTGGCACTGTTGAACTCTGAAGACCAGAAGCTGTCAGCAGATTCCCAGGCCTTCTGGAGCTGTAGAGGCTATGAGCCATTGGGCAACAGCTCCCTGCCTGAACAGGAGGGGAAACACAGAGCAGTCGGCAGGAGGGCTGGACAAGTCGGAGATGGCCTACTGAGGGCTTCAGGGAGATATCTCACTGACAATGAAAGTGGACATGCCAGGAAAGCCTGGAGAGCAGGATTCCCAGGGAAAGCCTGGGCTTGCTACAAGGGCAGAAAGGGGAAGTTGCTTTTAAGGATACAGAAGGGCAGACAAATCTGAGCTTTCTTTTCATTCTGAAGCAAGAGAGAAGACCTAGGAGTAGGTGCTGCCGAAGATTTTTCAGTCCCTCGATACCCAGGGAGGGGATGACCCCCCCCCCCCCGGCATGCAATGTCCTTGCATAAAGTCTGAGATGCCTGCAGTTTCAGTACTGCATAAATGTCCCTTCCTCCCTCCCCAGTGTGTGTGTGGGGAGGAGGCAGATGTGCTGCCCCATACCTATGTTTGTGAGGTTTCTTGCTCTTTTCTCTCCTGCAAGAGAGTTGCCAAGGCAGTGTGGTGCCTTGCCTGGCTGTCTGTGTCTGGAATGACCCAGACAAATGCAGCCTCTCTTACTTCCTTGCTGCAGGATCAATCAGTGCAGGTGATGAAGAGCACCCACAGCTGGTCGTCTGATCACTGTAGGCGCAGCACAGGGTAAGGCACCCCACCAAGTTGGCCTAGAATTGGGAAAAGCTTCTTTCTGAGTTGGGCAGGGATGTCACTGATTCATTCCAAGTGGCAGCAGGTCTGGGGAGATGGGGGCAGCTCTAGCACCATGGCTGAGGGGTGTTGGTCGGAACCAGAGCCTGAAGCAATGGTTCATCCTGGGCTGGATGCTAGGTGAGCCAGAGCATTGGAGGGTCCTGCCAGCCCTGGTTCCCAATGCAGCTGGGCAGCAGCCCAAGGCAGGGAGGGCTGCCAGACTTGTTGGGCCCACAGCATACACCCAAAGCGGTCCTACTCTGCATGGGTCTGGGAGCACTGCTGGCTCCTGAAAGTGCAGGACCTGGAAAGGGAAGCCCAAGAGGTAGGGCCAAGATCTTTGCCTCATGGCAGGGGCTTGCTGTGTGCCCTAAACTGTCTCCGGGCTTCCTTTGGCAGGAGCATGGAGCCACAGGGGGCTCTGGGGCACCAGAAAGGGGTGATGAGGTAGCTGGAGGTTGCCTGGACCAGACACACCTTACCTGCAGCAATGAAGAGCTGAACAGATGTGTTCACATAGCCTGGCAATCCACACCACAGTCTTCTCACGCACAGCTGCTTGCTTGGACTTGGTGAAGGCCAGGAAAAGATGGAAGAGAAAAGTCTGGTCTGCTCTGTGTCCTGACGGCTGCTCCAAGAGTGGCAGCTCTGCTAAATGCTTGGCCAGGTTTACACTTTGGGTGGCTGAAGCAGGAGGAAAAACCTGTAACTGGGTGGTTGCCGCCCAACTCCTTCACAGCTGTGGGGCAAGTCCTCCAGACTGACCTGCTGTGGCTATGCAGACAGCCAAATCTCATTCCCGCTATAGCCTCTGCTTCTTCCCAAAATGGCCCTCTGTCCCCTCCCCAGGGCCAGAAGGCTTTGAGGTAAGCAGTTCCCAGGTGAAGGGCACTGTGAGCCACTAGGAAGACAGAGGAAGAAAGCTTCAGGAAGGGCAGGTACCAGTGGGTCAGTGCTGTGCTTGGATCTGAGAAGGAAAGCACAAGGGGTTAGGGGAAGGAGACTGGCAGTGCCAGCTGCCAGCTCTGTGCAGCCTAATAAAGACGATCCGATGCCTCCCACTTCTTCGGTAAAGGGCAAGGTTTCGGGGGAGCGTTGGCTTGGAGGTGAATGTGGGCAAGGCTTTCCCCTTACGCTGCAGGAGTGGGATGCAGAGAAAGAAAGGACTCTAACTGCAGCTGGGAGAGACTGGGCTCACAAAACAGCCCTGAGGGAGACCATCTTTCCTGCAGTAGGAGCTCTGTGCCTGGTTCTGGGCAAGAGCATCTACTTGACAAGGTCCCTTCCCTTTGGGGTAAGGAAGTGACCCTGTGAATCACAATCTTAGCAAATGCCACACCTGCAAGATGTTTTGCAGCTCCAGGAGACCAGAGATGGGAGAGCTGAGCACGTGCAGCATGCTGTCCACAGCAGCCAAGATCTGCAAGAAAGACCTGGTGTCACTTCTTCCCTTTGCCCACAGGAGAGGGACATAAGTTCCTCTTGCCTAAGGGAGCAGGGTCCTGTGGCCCTGCAGTGTCCGGGGAGAGGGTCAGTAGGGGAAAGCTGCTGCAAAGAGACCAGCCTGTGAGCGCTGCATGCAATGCTGTCCAGGATAAGGGGCGGGGGCGGGGGGGGGGAGGAATGATGGTGGGAAAGCAAAAATGGGATCATGCCCTGGCTTGGACGTTCCACTTGTGTATAAGCACAAGATAGCCCAGGACTGGCCCAGAGGAATAAGCAGGCTCCCCATAGCTCACCCAGCACACACGCTGGGGACAGACAGCAGCATCCAGGCTCTGTGTGCCTTGTCTTGGAAGACAGGAGAAGACACTGCAGAAGCTGGCTGTTGTTCAGGTGATCCTCCAGAGTTAGCTTTGCTTTGCTGCAAGGATGGAGTGGTGCATGTCAGACCCTGGGGCTGAAAATGATTCCTTCAGGAGACCCCATGGTATTACCCAGGCAAGGTGGGGGAGCCCTTCAGGGAGGCACCACCTAATCTTGGCATGCTGGCCCAAGACAGAGGACAAGCCTATCAGCATGTGCCCAATGCCCTCTCCATCTCCTGCCCCCACCCTTTTGAGGAAAAGTCCAGGCAGGGGAAGCCCCAGGGCCTTATCTGCCCTCCATCTCCCCCACTATCAGGCCCAGGGCAGGGGAGAGCAGAGGTCCAGCAGACAGCACCCGCAGACTCCCCCAGCATGGAGGATGCCTTCCAGCTGCCATTGTGGCTTCACGGGGGGGAGGTCTTAGCCAAGCCCAGGACTGGGGCGCATATGTCATTGCAGTGACGGCAAGCACAGCTTGCTGCTGCATGACACAGCTCAGGTGGTCAGCATGCTCTTCCTGCAATATCACCTGGAGAGCACAGCCAAGCATGGGGCGTGGGAGCTGCTAGCACCCAGTAAGCAGCTGACAGGGCTGGCAGAGCCCAGGTGCCCCCATCTCAGCACTGGCACTCAGGGCGACGCCATTGTTGGTCCCCTTTTCCCAGCTTGCAGGTCTTCTAAGTGGCTCTTGCAGCCCCACAGTGGGAATGGCTGTGCCCATGAACAAGTGCCCCACACTTCTCCTGTTCAGCCACCTCAGTCCTGTCCTCAGTGCCAGTGCCATGCTAGACGTCTCCCTTCCCTCAGGTGTGCTGGGTGTCCCCTCCACCTTAAGTGTCTCTGCCGTATCCAGTCTCCAGAGGAAAAGCTGCTCCCACGCCAAAGCATTAGTGCTGGTGACTCTGCAGAGGCTGCAGATGGAGGCCAGAACGGGACAAACAGAGAGCATAAGAAGGCAGAGGCATGGACAGCAGTACTAGGGCATTGCAGAGCATGCAGTGATGATTTAGATACCTAGAAGGAGCAGCTCTGCACAGCCAGCAGCCCTGCAGGGAATGCTGACCATGGCACACACAAACATAGAGGGACCCACCAGCAGATGCAAGTACAGCCCAGACAGAAATGGCTGCAGGTACTTATTCTTGGGTTCTGTAAAAGGCATACTTGTATTACAGGGCTTCCATCTCCTCTCTTGGCAGAACCAGGCTGGAGCTGATAAAAAAGAGAGTTGATAGAGCTATAGGGGCTGACAGGAGAGACTAGAGGAAAGACATAAGCCTTCTGCCCAAGAGCACCCCTGCTTGTGCAGACACAGTAACCCCTGCCTCAGGGAAGTGGCGTGGGGCAGACCCATCTCCCATGTGCTCATCAGGACTGAGAGGTGCCCAGCAGACAGGGTGCAATGCTGGAGCATAGCATGTGGGGAAAAGTTCCAAGCACATCCAGGTTAGGAGCTTGCTTGCAGGCAGGCAGGAAAGGTCTCTGCCCACATCATTGCTGCCTTGTACCACCTGAGATGCCCCTCCCTGCCCATCCCACAGAGCAGCAGCTGAGTCCCCTCTGCCCCAGACGAGGAATGATATGCAGGATGACTCTGAGACTTATCTACCTACAACAAGGGACCCGGAGTGGGATCCTAATGTAGGGAGAGAAAGAGCTCAGTTGAAGCAATTGGTACTGTGTGGGGTTCGATATGGACTGCCTCAACCAAAGACTGTGTCTAAACTGTGTGAAGTGAGGCAGGGCTCGAAGAAAAATCCATCAGCCTTTTACAGAAGGTTATGTGACGTAGATAGGAAATGGACTGATTTGAATTCAGAAGATGAGACAAACCAGAGAATGGAGGTCTGGAGATCTTGCTGTGAAACTGTGTTGGTGGGAGAGGCATTTTAGCAGGGTGGTGTTTGCTGGAGGAAGCAGTGAGTAGGTCTGGCGTATGGGACCCACTTTGTCAGGGGAGGCAGCTGAAGAGGGGGGGGGGCCAATACTGTGGGGCCCAAGCAGGCAGGCAAAGGCCAGCTCGTAATGGCTGGAGGTCTTTGATGGGAGGCCTGGTTTGTGGGAGGACGGTTTCACTGTGGTGAGCGTGCAGGGCGTATGTTGTGCATAGAGCTGTTGAAGGTATTGGGAGGGAAGGAAGGTGAGTGTGCCCTGAACTAGCAATGGCACAGGCAGATTAGCTTGCCGGGACGTCTTTGCTTTGAGGCCGGATTGGTGGGAGAGGCATTTTAGCAGGGTGGCCTTTGCTGCAGTGAGTAGGCCTGGAGTAATAGTCATTGGGGAGGAAGTGGAGAGAGACCAATGCTGTGGGTCCGACCAAGGCAGGCAAAGGCCAGCTCGAAATGGCAGGAAGTCTTTGGTGTGCTCGCTGTGCCTCAAAGCTCGCTGTGCCTCAGCTCCTGTTTTTGACAAGGACTCATTTAGCCGGCCCTGGAGTGGTGCAGATGTCACCCTGGATGGGGAAGTCAGGGGGGTGTCTGGCATTATGTACCGTGCAGTCTACCTTTTTTCCATGAACCAGCCCTTTCAGCCTGCCTGAGCTGTGCACTGGTCCTGCCGTGGCCCATAACCATGGTCCCACCCCTAATCCTGGTTTGCAACCAGATGAGCAAGGCAGAGATGGAGGAGGACAGTGAGCTGCCTGAATAAGTTGTGTGTTTGCATAGCAGATGCCTAGCAGGCCTGGTTCTTGGCACAGCCATGCCACCTGTGGCCTGGTGGCGCTATGTCTTTGTGGCCCAGGCGAGTTTATGCTTTGTTTGCAGATGAGGGAGTGCAGAGGAGGCCCTGCCTCTTGCTCAAGAAAGGCAGTCGCATCCCTGACCATGAGCAAGACCTCGGTCAGAAACTCACAGCTAAGGAAAAGATGTCTGTGTTTTCCTTTTGTCAGAGTTGGATGTCTTTACAGCAATCACTCTTCCAGCATGCCAAGCAACTCTCGCAGCACCGTCTCTGCATCCCTGGGCTTGGAGATCATCACTCTCCACATGCCTGCAGCAGCACTGCACGCCCAGAATGTTCTGTCAGCAAGGTTTTGGCCCTGGCATCATAGCTAGGGTGAGTCTGGAGGGCGTAGGTGACTGCCAGCCCTTCTTGCCCTACTGTCCCCTTGCTAGGAGCACCCAGTGGACCCTGCCCTAGCAGGTAGCATAAAGCCAAGCTGAAATCCCTTGTGGGAAGAGAGGGAGCAAGGCAGCCAGGCTCTGATGCTGAAGGTGGATATACTTGGAGCACTACGGTTCCTGCAGCCCTTGTTGCTGAACCAGGGCTGGGACAATGGGGGCAGTGGAGGTCCCAGCCGCTCGTGCAGGGTCCTGAAAATTGCCCTTTATCTAGCAGCCCACTTGGGATGAGCACTAAAGTCTGATGCGTCACAAGCACTAAAGGTAGGCAGGCCCGTCCTACCTGTTGTATGATTGGGAACAGCGTAACAGGCTCACAACCACCTCATCTGGGTACACACCAGTCACGTGAGAAGAGCCCTGCCCAAGCCGAGCTGGGCACAGGTCTCGCTGATCTATAGCAGGCTTCTGCAGATGCACCTTATGCTCTTCAGCACCTCCAGGTACATGACTGAGAATGGGCCTGCTGCCATTGTGCAGCCATTTCCCCAGCTCCTACCAAGAACTAATTCTGTTGCCTCAGCTCTATGCTGGCCTAAAGGTGTCAGGCGCCCTTGAGATATGGCTGCAGGAGGAAAGCAATTCTCTGGAAGAGGCAGGCATAGCCTGTTATAAGCTCATCCAATATGTGAGCAGCTACCTGCCTGGCATGGGTGCTGCAAGCTGTCATGGTCTTGATGGCTGTGAGGATGATGACTGTCCTCTTGGAGGGCAGCAGGTATTTGCAAAACACCTACTGGAGAAAGGAGGGTCAGGGCAGATAGATCTGTTACACTGAGTGCCCCAATGGTGGTGCATTGCTGAGCAGCAAGTGGCTCTGGAGAGAGATGTGGGGCTGTGCTGGCCAGCACAGGGAGCAGGGACTGTGCTGGGCTGGGTGATGGCACAGGAGAGAAAATGGATTGTTGCGGGTCGTATTTCCTATGCACTGCTCCTGTGGGAGACCAGAGCTTGCGGGAGACCAGGAGGGAAGCCTTTGTTTAGTTCCTGCTCAGGGACCATGGGAACATCCAGTGAACAAAGGGACCCATCAGCCCCACTGATTAGGGATCCCTCTTTTCATCCAATCAATTCCTCATGTCCAGCAGTCTTAATGAGGGAGGTGCTCCTTACTGTGATGATTTCACTGGCACTGTTGAACTCTGAAGACCAGAAGCTGTCAGCAGATTCCCAGGCCTTCTGGAGCTGTAGAGGCTATGAGCCATTGGGCAACAGCTCCCTGCCTGAACAGGAGGGGAAACACAGAGCAGTCGGCAGGAGGGCTGGACAAGTCGGAGATGGCCTACTGAGGGCTTCAGGGAGATATCTCACTGACAATGAAAGTGGACATGCCAGGAAAGCCTGGAGAGCAGGATTCCCAGGGAAAGCCTGGGCTTGCTACAAGGGCAGAAAGGGGAAGTTGCTTTTAAGGATACAGAAGGGCAGACAAATCTGAGCTTTCTTTTCATTCTGAAGCAAGAGAGAAGACCTAGGAGTAGGTGCTGCCGAAGATTTTTCAGTCCCTCCATACCCAGGGAGGGGATGACCCCCCCCCCCCCGGCATGCAATGTCCTTGCATAAAGTCTGAGATGCCTGCAGTTTCAGTACTGCATAAATGTCCCTTCCTCCCTCCCCAGTGTGTGTGTGGGGAGGAGGCAGATGTGCTGCCCCATACCTATGTTTGTGAGGTTTCTTGCTCTTTTCTCTCCTGCAAGAGAGTTGCCAAGGCAGTGTGGTGCCTTGCCTGGCTGTCTGTGTCTGGAATGACCCAGACAAATGCAGCCTCTCTTACTTCCTTGCTGCAGGATCAATCAGTGCAGGTGATGAAGAGCACCCACAGCTGGTCGTCTGATCACTGTAGGCGCAGCACAGGGTAAGGCACCCCACCAAGTTGGCCTAGAATTGGGAAAAGCTTCTTTCTGAGTTGGGCAGGGATGTCACTGATTCATTCCAAGTGGCAGCAGGTCTGGGGAGATGGGGGCAGCTCTAGCACCATGGCTGAGGGGTGTTGGTCGGAACCAGAGCCTGAAGCAATGGTTCATCCTGGGCTGGATGCTAGGTGAGCCAGAGCATTGGAGGGTCCTGCCAGCCCTGGTTCCCAATGCAGCTGGGCAGCAGCCCAAGGCAGGGAGGGCTGCCAGACTTGTTGGGCCCACAGCATACACCCAAAGCGGTCCTACTCTGCATGGGGCTGGGAGCACTGCTGGCTCCTGAAAGTGCAGGACCTGGAAAGGGAAGCCCAAGAGGTAGGGCCAAGATCTTTGCCTCATGGCAGGGGCTTGCTGTGTGCCCTAAACTGTCTCCGGGCTTCCTTTGGCAGGAGCATGGAGCCACAGGGGGCTCTGGGGCACCAGAAAGGGGTGATGAGGTAGCTGGAGGTTGCCTGGACCAGACACACCTTACCTGCAGCAATGAAGAGCTGAACAGATGTGTTCACATAGCCTGGCAATCCACACCACAGTCTTCTCACGCACAGCTGCTTGCTTGGACTTGGTGAAGGCCAGGAAAAGATGGAAGAGAAAAGTCTGGTCTGCTCTGTGTCCTGACGGCTGCTCCAAGAGTGGCAGCTCTGCTAAATGCTTGGCCAGGTTTACACTTTGGGTGGCTGAAGCAGGAGGAAAAACCTGTAACTGGGTGGTTGCCGCCCAACTCCTTCACAGCTGTGGGGCAAGTCCTCCAGACTGACCTGCTGTGGCTATGCAGACAGCCAAATCTCATTCCCGCTATAGCCTCTGCTTCTTCCCAAAATGGCCCTCTGTCCCCTCCCCAGGGCCAGAAGGCTTTGAGGTAAGCAGTTCCCAGGTGAAGGGCACTGTGAGCCACTAGGAAGACAGAGGAAGAAAGCTTCAGGAAGGGCAGGTACCAGTGGGTCAGTGCTGTGCTTGGATCTGAGAAGGAAAGCACAAGGGGTTAGGGGAAGGAGACTGGCAGTGCCAGCTGCCAGCTCTGTGCAGCCTAATAAAGACGATCCGATGCCTCCCACTTCTTCGGTAAAGGGCAAGGTTTCGGGGGAGCGTTGGCTTGGAGGTGAATGTGGGCAAGGCTTTCCCCTTACGCTGCAGGAGTGGGATGCAGAGAAAGAAAGGACTCTAACTGCAGCTGGGAGAGACTGGGCTCACAAAACAGCCCTGAGGGAGACCATCTTTCCTGCAGTAGGAGCTCTGTGCCTGGTTCTGGGCAAGAGCATCTACTTGACAAGGTCCCTTCCCTTTGGGGTAAGGAAGTGACCCTGTGAATCACAATCTTAGCAAATGCCACACCTGCAAGATGTTTTGCAGCTCCAGGAGACCAGAGATGGGAGAGCTGAGCACGTGCAGCATGCTGTCCACAGCAGCCAAGATCTGCAAGAAAGACCTGGTGTCACTTCTTCCCTTTGCCCACAGGAGAGGGACATAAGTTCCTCTTGCCTAAGGGAGCAGGGTCCTGTGGCCCTGCAGTGTCCGGGGAGAGGGTCAGTAGGGGAAAGCTGCTGCAAAGAGACCAGCCTGTGAGCGCTGCATGCAATGCTGTCCAGGATAAGGGGCGGGGGCGGGGGGGGGGAGGAATGATGGTGGGAAAGCAAAAATGGGATCATGCCCTGGCTTGGACGTTCCACTTGTGTATAAGCACAAGATAGCCCAGGACTGGCCCAGAGGAATAAGCAGGCTCCCCATAGCTCACCCAGCACACACGCTGGGGACAGACAGCAGCATCCAGGCTCTGTGTGCCTTGTCTTGGAAGACAGGAGAAGACACTGCAGAAGCTGGCTGTTGTTCAGGTGATCCTCCAGAGTTAGCTTTGCTTTGCTGCAAGGATGGAGTGGTGCATGTCAGACCCTGGGGCTGAAAATGATTCCTTCAGGAGACCCCATGGTATTACCCAGGCAAGGTGGGGGAGCCCTTCAGGGAGGCACCACCTAATCTTGGCATGCTGGCCCAAGACAGAGGACAAGCCTATCAGCATGTGCCCAATGCCCTCTCCATCTCCTGCCCCCACCCTTTTGAGGAAAAGTCCAGGCAGGGGAAGCCCCAGGGCCTTATCTGCCCTCCATCTCCCCCACTATCAGGCCCAGGGCAGGGGAGAGCAGAGGTCCAGCAGACAGCACCCGCAGACTCCCCCAGCATGGAGGATGCCTTCCAGCTGCCATTGTGGCTTCACGGGGGGGAGGTCTTAGCCAAGCCCAGGACTGGGGCGCATATGTCATTGCAGTGACGGCAAGCACAGCTTGCTGCTGCATGACACAGCTCAGGTGGTCAGCATGCTCTTCCTGCAATATCACCTGGAGAGCACAGCCAAGCATGGGGCGTGGGAGCTGCTAGCACCCAGTAAGCAGCTGACAGGGCTGGCAGAGCCCAGGTGCCCCCATCTCAGCACTGGCACTCAGGGCGACGCCATTGTTGGTCCCCTTTTCCCAGCTTGCAGGTCTTCTAA
Organism: Struthio camelus; assembly: GCF_040807025.1. NCBI lineage: Eukaryota > Metazoa > Chordata > Aves > Struthioniformes > Struthionidae > Struthio > Struthio camelus. The sequence goes on along the minus strand of NC_090947.1, from coordinate 3,155,577 downwards.
GTGGCTCTTGCAGCCCCACAGTGGGAATGGCTGTGCCCATGAACAAGTGCCCCACACTTCTCCTGTTCAGCCACCTCAGTCCTGTCCTCAGTGCCAGTGCCATGCTAGACGTCTCCCTTCCCTCAGGTGTGCTGGGTGTCCCCTCCACCTTAAGTGTCTCTGCCGTATCCAGTCTCCAGAGGAAAAGCTGCTCCCACGCCAAAGCATTAGTGCTGGTGACTCTGCAGAGGCTGCAGATGGAGGCCAGAACGGGACAAACAGAGAGCATAAGAAGGCAGAGGCATGGACAGCAGTACTAGGGCATTGCAGAGCATGCAGTGATGATTTAGATACCTAGAAGGAGCAGCTCTGCACAGCCAGCAGCCCTGCAGGGAATGCTGACCATGGCACACACAAACATAGAGGGACCCACCAGCAGATGCAAGTACAGCCCAGACAGAAATGGCTGCAGGTACTTATTCTTGGGTTCTGTAAAAGGCATACTTGTATTACAGGGCTTCCATCTCCTCTCTTGGCAGAACCAGGCTGGAGCTGATAAAAAAGAGAGTTGATAGAGCTATAGGGGCTGACAGGAGAGACTAGAGGAAAGACATAAGCCTTCTGCCCAAGAGCACCCCTGCTTGTGCAGACACAGTAACCCCTGCCTCAGGGAAGTGGCGTGGGGCAGACCCATCTCCCATGTGCTCATCAGGACTGAGAGGTGCCCAGCAGACAGGGTGCAATGCTGGAGCATAGCATGTGGGGAAAAGTTCCAAGCACATCCAGGTTAGGAGCTTGCTTGCAGGCAGGCAGGAAAGGTCTCTGCCCACATCATTGCTGCCTTGTACCACCTGAGATGCCCCTCCCTGCCCATCCCACAGAGCAGCAGCTGAGTCCCCTCTGCCCCAGACGAGGAATGATATGCAGGATGACTCTGAGACTTATCTACCTACAACAAGGGACCCGGAGTGGGATCCTAATGTAGGGAGAGAAAGAGCTCAGTTGAAGCAATTGGTACTGTGTGGGGTTCGATATGGACTGCCTCAACCAAAGACTGTGTCTAAACTGTGTGAAGTGAGGCAGGGCTCGAAGAAAAATCCATCAGCCTTTTACAGAAGGTTATGTGACGTAGATAGGAAATGGACTGATTTGAATTCAGAAGATGAGACAAACCAGAGAATGGAGGTCTGGAGATCTTGCTGTGAAACTGTGTTGGTGGGAGAGGCATTTTAGCAGGGTGGCGTTTGCTGGAGGAAGCAGTGAGTAGGTCTGGCGTATGGGACCCACTTTGTCAGGGGAGGCAGCTGAAGGGGGGGGGCCAATACTGTGGGGCCCAAGCAGGCAGGCAAAGGCCAGCTCGTAATGGCTGGAGGTCTTTGATGGGAGGCCTGGTTTGTGGGAGGACGGTTTCACTGTGGTGAGCGTGCAGGGCGTATGTTGTGCATAGAGCTGTTGAAGGTATTGGGAGGGAAGGAAGGTGAGTGTGCCCTGAACTAGCGATGGCACAGGCAGATTAGCTTGCCGGGACGTCTTTGCTTTGAGGCCGGATTGGTGGGAGAGGCATTTTAGCAGGGTGGCCTTTGCTGCAGTGAGTAGGCCTGGAGTAATAGTCATTGGGGAGGAAGTGGAGAGAGACCAATGCTGTGGGTCCGACCAAGGCAGGCAAAGGCCAGCTCGAAATGGCAGGAAGTCTTTGGTGTGCTCGCTGTGCCTCAAAGCTCGCTGTGCCTCAGCTCCTGTTTTTGACAAGGACTCATTTAGCCGGCCCTGGAGTGGTGCAGATGTCACCCTGGATGGGGAAGTCTGGGGGGTGTCTGGCATTATGTACCGTGCAGTCTACCTTTTTTCCATGAACCAGCCCTTTCAGCCTGCCTGAGCTGTGCACTGGTCCTGCCGTGGCCCATAACCATGGTCCCACCCCTAATCCTGGTTTGCAACCAGATGAGCAAGGCAGAGATGGAGGAGGACAGTGAGCTGCCTGAATAAGTTGTGTGTTTGCATAGCAGATGCCTAGCAGGCCTGGTTCTTGGCACAGCCATGCCACCTGTGGCCTGGTGGCGCTATGTCTTTGTGGCCCAGGCGAGTTTATGCTTTGTTTGCAGATGAGGGAGTGCAGAGGAGGCCCTGCCTCTTGCTCAAGAAAGGCAGTCGCATCCCTGACCATGAGCAAGACCTCAGTCAGAAACTCACAGCTAAGGAAAAGATGTCTGTGTTTTCCTTTTGTCAGAGTTGGATGTCTTTACAGCAATCACTCTTCCAGCATGCCAAGCAACTCTCGCAGCACCGTCTCTGCATCCCTGGGCTTGGAGATCATCACTCTCCACATGCCTGCAGCAGCACTGCACGCCCAGAATGTTCTGTCAGCAAGGTTTTGGCCCTGGCATCATAGCTAGGGTGAGTCTGGAGGGCGTAGGTGACTGCCAGCCCTTCTTGCCCTACTGTCCCCTTGCTAGGAGCACCCAGTGGACCCTGCCCTAGCAGGTAGCATAAAGCCAAGCTGAAATCCCTTGTGGGAAGAGAGGGAGCAAGGCAGCCAGGCTCTGATGCTGAAGGTGGATATACTTGGAGCACTACGGTTCCTGCAGCCCTTGTTGCTGAACCAGGGCTGGGACAATGGGGGCAGTGGAGGTCCCAGCCGCTCGTGCAGGGTCCTGAAAATTGCCCTTTATCTAGCAGCCCACTTGGGATGAGCACTAAAGTCTGATGCGTCACAAGCACTAAAGGTAGGCAGGCCCGTCCTACCTGTTGTATGATTGGGAACAGCGTAACAGGCTCACAACCACCTCATCTGGGTACACACCAGTCACGTGAGAAGAGCCCTGCCCAAGCCGAGCTGGGCACAGGTCTCGCTGATCTATAGCAGGCTTCTGCAGATGCACCTTATGCTCTTCAGCACCTCCAGGTACATGACTGAGAATGGGCCTGCTGCCATTGTGCAGCCATTTCCCCAGCTCCTACCAAGAACTAATTCTGTTGCCTCAGCTCTATGCTGGCCTAAAGGTGTCAGGCGCCCTTGAGATATGGCTGCAGGAGGAAAGCAATTCTCTGGAAGAGGCAGGCATAGCCTGTTATAAGCTCATCCAATATGTGAGCAGCTACCTGCCTGGCATGGGTGCTGCAAGCTGTCATGGTCTTGATGGCTGTGAGGATGATGACTGTCCTCTTGGAGGGCAGCAGGTATTTGCAAAACACCTACTGGAGAAAGGAGGGTCAGGGCAGATAGATCTGTTACACTGAGTGCCCCAATGGTGGTGCATTGCTGAGCAGCAAGTGGCTCTGGAGAGAGATGTGGGGCTGTGCTGGCCAGCACAGGGAGCAGGGACTGTGCTGGGCTGGGTGATGGCACAGGAGAGAAAATGGATTGTTGCGGGTCGTATTTCCTATGCACTGCTCCTGTGGGAGACCAGAGCTTGCGGGAGACCAGGAGGGAAGCCTTTGTTTAGTTCCTGCTCAGGGACCATGGGAACATCCAGTGAACAAAGGGACCCATCAGCCCCACTGATTAGGGATCCCTCTTTTCATCCAATCAATTCCTCATGTCCAGCAGTCTTAATGAGGGAGGTGCTCCTTACTGTGATGATTTCACTGGCACTGTTGAACTCTGAAGACCAGAAGCTGTCAGCAGATTCCCAGGCCTTCTGGAGCTGTAGAGGCTATGAGCCATTGGGCAACAGCTCCCTGCCTGAACAGGAGGGGAAACACAGAGCAGTCGGCAGGAGGGCTGGACAAGTCGGAGATGGCCTACTGAGGGCTTCAGGGAGATATCTCACTGACAATGAAAGTGGACATGCCAGGAAAGCCTGGAGAGCAGGATTCCCAGGGAAAGCCTGGGCTTGCTACAAGGGCAGAAAGGGGAAGTTGCTTTTAAGGATACAGAAGGGCAGACAAATCTGAGCTTTCTTTTCATTCTGAAGCAAGAGAGAAGACCTAGGAGTAGGTGCTGCCGAAGATTTTTCAGTCCCTCGATACCCAGGGAGGGGATGACCCCCCCCCCCCCGGCATGCAATGTCCTTGCATAAAGTCTGAGATGCCTGCAGTTTCAGTACTGCATAAATGTCCCTTCCTCCCTCCCCAGTGTGTGTGTGGGGAGGAGGCAGATGTGCTGCCCCATACCTATGTTTGTGAGGTTTCTTGCTCTTTTCTCTCCTGCAAGAGAGTTGCCAAGGCAGTGTGGTGCCTTGCCTGGCTGTCTGTGTCTGGAATGACCCAGACAAATGCAGCCTCTCTTACTTCCTTGCTGCAGGATCAATCAGTGCAGGTGATGAAGAGCACCCACAGCTGGTCGTCTGATCACTGTAGGCGCAGCACAGGGTAAGGCACCCCACCAAGTTGGCCTAGAATTGGGAAAAGCTTCTTTCTGAGTTGGGCAGGGATGTCACTGATTCATTCCAAGTGGCAGCAGGTCTGGGGAGATGGGGGCAGCTCTAGCACCATGGCTGAGGGGTGTTGGTCGGAACCAGAGCCTGAAGCAATGGTTCATCCTGGGCTGGATGCTAGGTGAGCCAGAGCATTGGAGGGTCCTGCCAGCCCTGGTTCCCAATGCAGCTGGGCAGCAGCCCAAGGCAGGGAGGGCTGCCAGACTTGTTGGGCCCACAGCATACACCCAAAGCGGTCCTACTCTGCATGGGGCTGGGAGCACTGCTGGCTCCTGAAAGTGCAGGACCTGGAAAGGGAAGCCCAAGAGGTAGGGCCAAGATCTTTGCCTCATGGCAGGGGCTTGCTGTGTGCCCTAAACTGTCTCCGGGCTTCCTTTGGCAGGAGCATGGAGCCACAGGGGGCTCTGGGGCACCAGAAAGGGGTGATGAGGTAGCTGGAGGTTGCCTGGACCAGACACACCTTACCTGCAGCAATGAAGAGCTGAACAGATGTGTTCACATAGCCTGGCAATCCACACCACAGTCTTCTCACGCACAGCTGCTTGCTTGGACTTGGTGAAGGCCAGGAAAAGATGGAAGAGAAAAGTCTGGTCTGCTCTGTGTCCTGACGGCTGCTCCAAGAGTGGCAGCTCTGCTAAATGCTTGGCCAGGTTTACACTTTGGGTGGCTGAAGCAGGAGGAAAAACCTGTAACTGGGTGGTTGCCGCCCAACTCCTTCACAGCTGTGGGGCAAGTCCTCCAGACTGACCTGCTGTGGCTATGCAGACAGCCAAATCTCATTCCCGCTATAGCCTCTGCTTCTTCCCAAAATGGCCCTCTGTCCCCTCCCCAGGGCCAGAAGGCTTTGAGGTAAGCAGTTCCCAGGTGAAGGGCACTGTGAGCCACTAGGAAGACAGAGGAAGAAAGCTTCAGGAAGGGCAGGTACCAGTGGGTCAGTGCTGTGCTTGGATCTGAGAAGGAAAGCACAAGGGGTTAGGGGAAGGAGACTGGCAGTGCCAGCTGCCAGCTCTGTGCAGCCTAATAAAGACGATCCGATGCCTCCCACTTCTTCGGTAAAGGGCAAGGTTTCGGGGGAGCGTTGGCTTGGAGGTGAATGTGGGCAAGGCTTTCCCCTTACGCTGCAGGAGTGGGATGCAGAGAAAGAAAGGACTCTAACTGCAGCTGGGAGAGACTGGGCTCACAAAACAGCCCTGAGGGAGACCATCTTTCCTGCAGTAGGAGCTCTGTGCCTGGTTCTGGGCAAGAGCATCTACTTGACAAGGTCCCTTCCCTTTGGGGTAAGGAAGTGACCCTGTGAATCACAATCTTAGCAAATGCCACACCTGCAAGATGTTTTGCAGCTCCAGGAGACCAGAGATGGGAGAGCTGAGCACGTGCAGCATGCTGTCCACAGCAGCCAAGATCTGCAAGAAAGACCTGGTGTCACTTCTTCCCTTTGCCCACAGGAGAGGGACATAAGTTCCTCTTGCCTAAGGGAGCAGGGTCCTGTGGCCCTGCAGTGTCCGGGGAGAGGGTCAGTAGGGGAAAGCTGCTGCAAAGAGACCAGCCTGTGAGCGCTGCATGCAATGCTGTCCAGGATAAGGGGCGGGGGCGGGGGGGGGGAGGAATGATGGTGGGAAAGCAAAAATGGGATCATGCCCTGGCTTGGACGTTCCACTTGTGTATAAGCACAAGATAGCCCAGGACTGGCCCAGAGGAATAAGCAGGCTCCCCATAGCTCACCCAGCACACACGCTGGGGACAGACAGCAGCATCCAGGCTCTGTGTGCCTTGTCTTGGAAGACAGGAGAAGACACTGCAGAAGCTGGCTGTTGTTCAGGTGATCCTCCAGAGTTAGCTTTGCTTTGCTGCAAGGATGGAGTGGTGCATGTCAGACCCTGGGGCTGAAAATGATTCCTTCAGGAGACCCCATGGTATTACCCAGGCAAGGTGGGGGAGCCCTTCAGGGAGGCACCACCTAATCTTGGCATGCTGGCCCAAGACAGAGGACAAGCCTATCAGCATGTGCCCAATGCCCTCTCCATCTCCTGCCCCCACCCTTTTGAGGAAAAGTCCAGGCAGGGGAAGCCCCAGGGCCTTATCTGCCCTCCATCTCCCCCACTATCAGGCCCAGGGCAGGGGAGAGCAGAGGTCCAGCAGACAGCACCCGCAGACTCCCCCAGCATGGAGGATGCCTTCCAGCTGCCATTGTGGCTTCACGGGGGGGAGGTCTTAGCCAAGCCCAGGACTGGGGCGCATATGTCATTGCAGTGACGGCAAGCACAGCTTGCTGCTGCATGACACAGCTCAGGTGGTCAGCATGCTCTTCCTGCAATATCACCTGGAGAGCACAGCCAAGCATGGGGCGTGGGAGCTGCTAGCACCCAGTAAGCAGCTGACAGGGCTGGCAGAGCCCAGGTGCCCCCATCTCAGCACTGGCACTCAGGGCGACGCCATTGTTGGTCCCCTTTTCCCAGCTTGCAGGTCTTCTAAGTGGCTCTTGCAGCCCCACAGTGGGAATGGCTGTGCCCATGAACAAGTGCCCCACACTTCTCCTGTTCAGCCACCTCAGTCCTGTCCTCAGTGCCAGTGCCATGCTAGACGTCTCCCTTCCCTCAGGTGTGCTGGGTGTCCCCTCCACCTTAAGTGTCTCTGCCGTATCCAGTCTCCAGAGGAAAAGCTGCTCCCACGCCAAAGCATTAGTGCTGGTGACTCTGCAGAGGCTGCAGATGGAGGCCAGAACGGGACAAACAGAGAGCATAAGAAGGCAGAGGCATGGACAGCAGTACTAGGGCATTGCAGAGCATGCAGTGATGATTTAGATACCTAGAAGGAGCAGCTCTGCACAGCCAGCAGCCCTGCAGGGAATGCTGACCATGGCACACACAAACATAGAGGGACCCACCAGCAGATGCAAGTACAGCCCAGACAGAAATGGCTGCAGGTACTTATTCTTGGGTTCTGTAAAAGGCATACTTGTATTACAGGGCTTCCATCTCCTCTCTTGGCAGAACCAGGCTGGAGCTGATAAAAAAGAGAGTTGATAGAGCTATAGGGGCTGACAGGAGAGACTAGAGGAAAGACATAAGCCTTCTGCCCAAGAGCACCCCTGCTTGTGCAGACACAGTAACCCCTGCCTCAGGGAAGTGGCGTGGGGCAGACCCATCTCCCATGTGCTCATCAGGACTGAGAGGTGCCCAGCAGACAGGGTGCAATGCTGGAGCATAGCATGTGGGGAAAAGTTCCAAGCACATCCAGGTTAGGAGCTTGCTTGCAGGCAGGCAGGAAAGGTCTCTGCCCACATCATTGCTGCCTTGTACCACCTGAGATGCCCCTCCCTGCCCATCCCACAGAGCAGCAGCTGAGTCCCCTCTGCCCCAGACGAGGAATGATATGCAGGATGACTCTGAGACTTATCTACCTACAACAAGGGACCCGGAGTGGGATCCTAATGTAGGGAGAGAAAGAGCTCAGTTGAAGCAATTGGTACTGTGTGGGGTTCGATATGGACTGCCTCAACCAAAGACTGTGTCTAAACTGTGTGAAGTGAGGCAGGGCTCGAAGAAAAATCCATCAGCCTTTTACAGAAGGTTATGTGACGTAGATAGGAAATGGACTGATTTGAATTCAGAAGATGAGACAAACCAGAGAATGGAGGTCTGGAGATCTTGCTGTGAAACTGTGTTGGTGGGAGAGGCATTTTAGCAGGGTGGTGTTTGCTGGAGGAAGCAGTGAGTAGGTCTGGCGTATGGGACCCACTTTGTCAGGGGAGGCAGCTGAAGAGGGGGGGGGGCCAATACTGTGGGGCCCAAGCAGGCAGGCAAAGGCCAGCTCGTAATGGCTGGAGGTCTTTGATGGGAGGCCTGGTTTGTGGGAGGACGGTTTCACTGTGGTGAGCGTGCAGGGCGTATGTTGTGCATAGAGCTGTTGAAGGTATTGGGAGGGAAGGAAGGTGAGTGTGCCCTGAACTAGCAATGGCACAGGCAGATTAGCTTGCCGGGACGTCTTTGCTTTGAGGCCGGATTGGTGGGAGAGGCATTTTAGCAGGGTGGCCTTTGCTGCAGTGAGTAGGCCTGGAGTAATAGTCATTGGGGAGGAAGTGGAGAGAGACCAATGCTGTGGGTCCGACCAAGGCAGGCAAAGGCCAGCTCGAAATGGCAGGAAGTCTTTGGTGTGCTCGCTGTGCCTCAAAGCTCGCTGTGCCTCAGCTCCTGTTTTTGACAAGGACTCATTTAGCCGGCCCTGGAGTGGTGCAGATGTCACCCTGGATGGGGAAGTCAGGGGGGTGTCTGGCATTATGTACCGTGCAGTCTACCTTTTTTCCATGAACCAGCCCTTTCAGCCTGCCTGAGCTGTGCACTGGTCCTGCCGTGGCCCATAACCATGGTCCCACCCCTAATCCTGGTTTGCAACCAGATGAGCAAGGCAGAGATGGAGGAGGACAGTGAGCTGCCTGAATAAGTTGTGTGTTTGCATAGCAGATGCCTAGCAGGCCTGGTTCTTGGCACAGCCATGCCACCTGTGGCCTGGTGGCGCTATGTCTTTGTGGCCCAGGCGAGTTTATGCTTTGTTTGCAGATGAGGGAGTGCAGAGGAGGCCCTGCCTCTTGCTCAAGAAAGGCAGTCGCATCCCTGACCATGAGCAAGACCTCGGTCAGAAACTCACAGCTAAGGAAAAGATGTCTGTGTTTTCCTTTTGTCAGAGTTGGATGTCTTTACAGCAATCACTCTTCCAGCATGCCAAGCAACTCTCGCAGCACCGTCTCTGCATCCCTGGGCTTGGAGATCATCACTCTCCACATGCCTGCAGCAGCACTGCACGCCCAGAATGTTCTGTCAGCAAGGTTTTGGCCCTGGCATCATAGCTAGGGTGAGTCTGGAGGGCGTAGGTGACTGCCAGCCCTTCTTGCCCTACTGTCCCCTTGCTAGGAGCACCCAGTGGACCCTGCCCTAGCAGGTAGCATAAAGCCAAGCTGAAATCCCTTGTGGGAAGAGAGGGAGCAAGGCAGCCAGGCTCTGATGCTGAAGGTGGATATACTTGGAGCACTACGGTTCCTGCAGCCCTTGTTGCTGAACCAGGGCTGGGACAATGGGGGCAGTGGAGGTCCCAGCCGCTCGTGCAGGGTCCTGAAAATTGCCCTTTATCTAGCAGCCCACTTGGGATGAGCACTAAAGTCTGATGCGTCACAAGCACTAAAGGTAGGCAGGCCCGTCCTACCTGTTGTATGATTGGGAACAGCGTAACAGGCTCACAACCACCTCATCTGGGTACACACCAGTCACGTGAGAAGAGCCCTGCCCAAGCCGAGCTGGGCACAGGTCTCGCTGATCTATAGCAGGCTTCTGCAGATGCACCTTATGCTCTTCAGCACCTCCAGGTACATGACTGAGAATGGGCCTGCTGCCATTGTGCAGCCATTTCCCCAGCTCCTACCAAGAACTAATTCTGTTGCCTCAGCTCTATGCTGGCCTAAAGGTGTCAGGCGCCCTTGAGATATGGCTGCAGGAGGAAAGCAATTCTCTGGAAGAGGCAGGCATAGCCTGTTATAAGCTCATCCAATATGTGAGCAGCTACCTGCCTGGCATGGGTGCTGCAAGCTGTCATGGTCTTGATGGCTGTGAGGATGATGACTGTCCTCTTGGAGGGCAGCAGGTATTTGCAAAACACCTACTGGAGAAAGGAGGGTCAGGGCAGATAGATCTGTTACACTGAGTGCCCCAATGGTGGTGCATTGCTGAGCAGCAAGTGGCTCTGGAGAGAGATGTGGGGCTGTGCTGGCCAGCACAGGGAGCAGGGACTGTGCTGGGCTGGGTGATGGCACAGGAGAGAAAATGGATTGTTGCGGGTCGTATTTCCTATGCACTGCTCCTGTGGGAGACCAGAGCTTGCGGGAGACCAGGAGGGAAGCCTTTGTTTAGTTCCTGCTCAGGGACCATGGGAACATCCAGTGAACAAAGGGACCCATCAGCCCCACTGATTAGGGATCCCTCTTTTCATCCAATCAATTCCTCATGTCCAGCAGTCTTAATGAGGGAGGTGCTCCTTACTGTGATGATTTCACTGGCACTGTTGAACTCTGAAGACCAGAAGCTGTCAGCAGATTCCCAGGCCTTCTGGAGCTGTAGAGGCTATGAGCCATTGGGCAACAGCTCCCTGCCTGAACAGGAGGGGAAACACAGAGCAGTCGGCAGGAGGGCTGGACAAGTCGGAGATGGCCTACTGAGGGCTTCAGGGAGATATCTCACTGACAATGAAAGTGGACATGCCAGGAAAGCCTGGAGAGCAGGATTCCCAGGGAAAGCCTGGGCTTGCTACAAGGGCAGAAAGGGGAAGTTGCTTTTAAGGATACAGAAGGGCAGACAAATCTGAGCTTTCTTTTCATTCTGAAGCAAGAGAGAAGACCTAGGAGTAGGTGCTGCCGAAGATTTTTCAGTCCCTCCATACCCAGGGAGGGGATGACCCCCCCCCCGGCATGCAATGTCCTTGCATAAAGTCTGAGATGCCTGCAGTTTCAGTACTGCATAAATGTCCCTTCCTCCCTCCCCAGTGTGTGTGTGGGGAGGAGGCAGATGTGCTGCCCCATACCTATGTTTGTGAGGTTTCTTGCTCTTTTCTCTCCTGCAAGAGAGTTGCCAAGGCAGTGTGGTGCCTTGCCTGGCTGTCTGTGTCTGGAATGACCCAGACAAATGCAGCCTCTCTTACTTCCTTGCTGCAGGATCAATCAGTGCAGGTGATGAAGAGCACCCACAGCTGGTCGTCTGATCACTGTAGGCGCAGCACAGGGTAAGGCACCCCACCAAGTTGGCCTAGAATTGGGAAAAGCTTCTTTCTGAGTTGGGCAGGGATGTCACTGATTCATTCCAAGTGGCAGCAGGTCTGGGGAGATGGGGGCAGCTCTAGCACCATGGCTGAGGGGTGTTGGTCGGAACCAGAGCCTGAAGCAATGGTTCATCCTGGGCTGGATGCTAGGTGAGCCAGAGCGTTGGAGGGTCCTGCCAGCCCTGGTTCCCAATGCAGCTGGGCAGCAGCCCAAGGCAGGGAGGGCTGCCAGACTTGTTGGGCCCACAGCATACACCCGAAGCGGTCCTACTCTGCATGGGGCTGGGAGCACTGCTGGCTCCTGAAAGTGCAGGACCTGGAAAGGGAAGCCCAAGAGGTAGGGCCAAGATCTTTGCCTCATGGCAGGGGCTTGCTGTGTGCCCTAAACTGTCTCCGGGCTTCCTTTGGCAGGAGCATGGAGCCACAGGGGGCTCTGGGGCACCAGAAAGGGGTGATGAGGTAGCTGGAGGTTGCCTGGACCAGACACACCTTACCTGCAGCAATGAAGAGCTGAACAGATGTGTTCACATAGCCTGGCAATCCACACCACAGTCTTCTCACGCACAGCTGCTTGCTTGGACTTGGTGAAGGCCAGGAAAAGATGGAAGAGAAAAGTCTGGTCTGCTCTGTGTCCTGACGGCTGCTCCAAGAGTGGCAGCTCTGCTAAATGCTTGGCCAGGTTTACACTTTGGGTGGCTGAAGCAGGAGGAAAAACCTGTAACTGGGTGGTTGCCGCCCAACTCCTTCACAGCTGTGGGGCAAGTCCTCCAGACTGACCTGCTGTGGCTATGCAGACAGCCAAATCTCATTCCCGCTATAGCCTCTGCTTCTTCCCAAAATGGCCCTCTGTCCCCTCCCCAGGGCCAGAAGGCTTTGAGGTAAGCAGTTCCCAGGTGAAGGGCACTGTGAGCCACTAGGAAGACAGAGGAAGAAAGCTTCAGGAAGGGCAGGTACCAGTGGGTCAGTGCTGTGCTTGGATCTGAGAAGGAAAGCACAAGGGGTTAGGGGAAGGAGACTGGCAGTGCCAGCTGCCAGCTCTGTGCAGCCTAATAAAGACGATCCGATGCCTCCCACTTCTTCGGTAAAGGGCAAGGTTTCGGGGGAGCGTTGGCTTGGAGGTGAATGTGGGCAAGGCTTTCCCCTTACGCTGCAGGAGTGGGATGCAGAGAAAGAAAGGACTCTAACTGCAGCTGGGAGAGACTGGGCTCACAAAACAGCCCTGAGGGAGACCATCTTTCCTGCAGTAGGAGCTCTGTGCCTGGTTCTGGGCAAGAGCATCTACTTGACAAGGTCCCTTCCCTTTGGGGTAAGGAAGTGACCCTGTGAATCACAATCTTAGCAAATGCCACACCTGCAAGATGTTTTGCAGCTCCAGGAGACCAGAGATGGGAGAGCTGAGCACGTGCAGCATGCTGTCCACAGCAGCCAAGATCTGCAAGAAAGACCTGGTGTCACTTCTTCCCTTTGCCCACAGGAGAGGGACATAAGTTCCTCTTGCCTAAGGGAGCAGGGTCCTGTGGCCCTGCAGTGTCCGGGGAGAGGGTCAGTAGGGGAAAGCTGCTGCAAAGAGACCAGCCTGTGAGCGCTGCATGCAATGCTGTCCAGGATAAGGGGCGGGGGCGGGGGGGGGGGAGGAATGATGGTGGGAAAGCAAAAATGGGATCATGCCCTGGCTTGGACGTTCCACTTGTGTATAAGCACAAGATAGCCCAGGACTGGCCCAGAGGAATAAGCAGGCTCCCCATAGCTCACCCAGCACACACGCTGGGGACAGACAGCAGCATCCAGGCTCTGTGTGCCTTGTCTTGGAAGACAGGAGAAGACACTGCAGAAGCTGGCTGTTGTTCAGGTGATCCTCCAGAGTTAGCTTTGCTTTGCTGCAAGGATGGAGTGGTGCATGTCAGACCCTGGGGCTGAAAATGATTCCTTCAGGAGACCCCATGGTATTACCCAGGCAAGGTGGGGGAGCCCTTCAGGGAGGCACCACCTAATCTTGGCATGCTGGCCCAAGACAGAGGACAAGCCTATCAGCATGTGCCCAATGCCCTCTCCATCTCCTGCCCCCACCCTTTTGAGGAAAAGTCCAGGCAGGGGAAGCCCCAGGGCCTTATCTGCCCTCCATCTCCCCCACTATCAGGCCCAGGGCAGGGGAGAGCAGAGGTCCAGCAGACAGCACCCGCAGACTCCCCCAGCATGGAGGATGCCTTCCAGCTGCCATTGTGGCTTCACGGGGGGGAGGTCTTAGCCAAGCCCAGGACTGGGGCGCATATGTCATTGCAGTGACGGCAAGCACAGCTTGCTGCTGCATGACACAGCTCAGGTGGTCAGCATGCTCTTCCTGCAATATCACCTGGAGAGCACAGCCAAGCATGGGGCGTGGGAGCTGCTAGCACCCAGTAAGCAGCTGACAGGGCTGGCAGAGCCCAGGTGCCCCCATCTCAGCACTGGCACTCAGGGCGACGCCATTGTTGGTCCCCTTTTCCCAGCTTGCAGGTCTTCTAAGTGGCTCTTGCAGCCCCACAGTGGGAATGGCTGTGCCCATGAACAAGTGCCCCACACTTCTCCTGTTCAGCCACCTCAGTCCTGTCCTCAGTGCCAGTGCCATGCTAGACGTCTCCCTTCCCTCAGGTGTGCTGGGTGTCCCCTCCACCTTAAGTGTCTCTGCCGTATCCAGTCTCCAGAGGAAAAGCTGCTCCCACGCCAAAGCATTAGTGCTGGTGACTCTGCAGAGGCTGCAGATGGAGGCCAGAACGGGACAAACAGAGAGCATAAGAAGGCAGAGGCATGGACAGCAGTACTAGGGCATTGCAGAGCATGCAGTGATGATTTAGATACCTAGAAGGAGCAGCTCTGCACAGCCAGCAGCCCTGCAGGGAATGCTGACCATGGCACACACAAACATAGAGGGACCCACCAGCAGATGCAAGTACAGCCCAGACAGAAATGGCTGCAGGTACTTATTCTTGGGTTCTGTAAAAGGCATACTTGTATTACAGGGCTTCCATCTCCTCTCTTGGCAGAACCAGGCTGGAGCTGATAAAAAAGAGAGTTGATAGAGCTATAGGGGCTGACAGGAGAGACTAGAGGAAAGACATAAGCCTTCTGCCCAAGAGCACCCCTGCTTGTGCAGACACAGTAACCCCTGCCTCAGGGAAGTGGCGTGGGGCAGACCCATCTCCCATGTGCTCATCAGGACTGAGAGGTGCCCAGCAGACAGGGTGCAATGCTGGAGCATAGCATGTGGGGAAAAGTTCCAAGCACATCCAGGTTAGGAGCTTGCTTGCAGGCAGGCAGGAAAGGTCTCTGCCCACATCATTGCTGCCTTGTACCACCTGAGATGCCCCTCCCTGCCCATCCCACAGAGCAGCAGCTGAGTCCCCTCTGCCCCAGAGATGCTATATTGGGGCTGGCTCCCAAGCCTAGAGCCTGCCCTGGCATTCAGGCATGTGCGCCCTGGCAGCCCCGAGAGCAGCCTACTGGGCAGGCAGTTTGCAGCCCCACCCCTGCCCAAGACAGCCATGTCTACTCACTTACCCATTGGCAATGACTGGAACATGCACACCTTGTCGGGCTCCAGCTGGGAGCTGCTCTCCAGGGAGGCTCCATCCTCTGCCTGCTCCCAGTCCAACCTGAGGTGGCCAGGGCAGCTGTCTTCCTCCTCCTGCTCCCACACAAGCTGGAGTGGCTCGGGAGTCCATCCTCCTCTTCTTCTCAGGCCATATTGGAGTGGTTTGGGGGCGGGTCCAGCCTCCTCCTCCTGCTCCTCCCAGGCTACCCTAGGGTGGCTGGATTGCAGGGGGGGGGTCTCTCCATCATCCTGCAGGAGGGAGGAAAGGCCTGATGGTGGGTGGAGGGGGGGCAGCCTGCAGCCCAGCCTGACCACATTCTGCATTGCCATTGCAGGGGGCAGAGGGAGCCTGCACATAGACACGGGGGGACATGTGTGGACAGCGGTTTCCCGAGAGCAGAAAAGCCCCTAAAACAGCACTGGTGGGGCAGCCCAGAAACATTCACAAGACCTGGTCGGCTTGGCGGAGGGATGTGATGGAGTGAGTCAGCTCCATTCACCCCAAATACCCACAGAACAGCCTGCTGCAAACCCAGGAGCTGCTTCAGCATGCTCAGTACCCTCACAGACAGATCACCATCCCAACCACACACTGCCGATGTCTGCTGCACTCTCCCTTTCTCCTTTCCCATCTTCCCCATTTACTACTTCTCCCTCCTTCACCACCTAGTGGAGATGCCTAGATAACAGGCAGAGCCCTGCATCTATCTAAGCCAGAACCACATCCTTAAGTCATCCGTTCTTGCTGCACAAACTGGTATTTGACCTCCCCTGAGTAAAGTGGACCAGGCAACCAGGAGTCAGATGACCTGGGCTGTGAGCCAGCATCCATCTGCCTCGCGGGAGACCCTTCTGGGCACAAAGAGGGCTTGGAGACAACTGTACGCCTCCTTGTCTGTGAGAAAGACTGTGAGAGCATGGGAAATACACACCTAAGGATCAAAATCTGTGCCATCCTTTCTCCTGTTCTGAACTCAGAGATGGTATATGATGCCCACACTGTGTCATCAGCATCGATTTAGCCATACATCTTCACTATGCCCCCAAAACCATGAGCTTGGTTAATGAAGATAAGCTACATTTTTAGCTGCTGACTGCTCTTCCAGAAATCACATTTCATCCCCTCAAAGCTTGGCACGTGGTCCCAAGTACAAAACCTCATGGAAGGTTTTTTCTGATTGAGGGAGGTCGTGAATATCCCCATGATCACGTGACCGCCAAGGACTGAAGCTTTATGGAACAGCCCAGTAGCAGGAGAGACCTGTGCCCACACTGGCAGAGCTAGGCAGCTAGGATGAACTGCTACCAATTTGAGCAGAGCCAGCAGCTGTGATGGGGATGGGAGAGGAAGTATGCGGCCACCTTCCTTGTCTCACAAGTGTGGGGAGGTGGTGGGCAGCTCCAGCCCTGTAGGTACGAAAAGAATATCAGCTAGAGATGCTATGACAGATGAAATGCTTGTTGTTAACAAAAAAGCGAGTCACTAAGAGCAAATTGTGATCATTCCTCTTTCCCAGGTGGGGGCAGCAGCAGACTGAAGAAGTGAACCTTGGCAGCACCCTCCTTCTAGCATCCCCAGCCCTACAGCCAGGGGCAGTGGGGCCAGAGGTGCAGGACAACTCTCACCACAGGAGAAAAGAACCCTTTGTCCCCACCATAAATACAGTAGTAGCTGCAGAGACAAGGAGAATTTTCAGGGGCAAATCTGCCTTTCTGCTTCTGACAGCCAAGCTCAAGCTCTGGGGGGATGCAGGCAAACATGCGTAGAAAGAGCCTCCAAATGGTGTCTCTTGCCTTCTGTTGCAGGCAAACTGAACTGCCACCATCAGGCATGCTACTATTGGATTCAAATGCATTGACACGGACAGGCAGGAACTTTTCCACTGCAAAGTCTGGATTAGATGTGAATCATCAGCGTGACCACTACAAGGAAGGAAAAGAAAGCCCTTCCTCTGCTGCCTGTACCTGGGAAATTCACGTGGTGCAGAGACCACCTTGAGGAACAAAGAGACTTTGTAGCTCTTAGGGCAGATGCCAGAAAGGATTAGTCTGTCATAACTTTCCTGCCACTGGTTCCTGAGCTACCAGGATTATGTGAGAGCTAGTCTGCAGGATTTGTCCTCCCTGCCGGCCCCCCCATCCTCGAGCCATGTGGGGGGAAGTGATCGATTTTCTTCTGGAATAGGCAGAGCAAGCTCCTGTCCTTGAAGAGCCCTTGTAGGTGGTGCCATGCAGTGATCCAGGCCTTCACAGAGAAGAGGCAAAGCTAACAGGCATCCCATCTGTCAGCATGATCCCAAGACCTGGAAACACCAGGCTTGGATTGACTTTGGCCTGGCGTTTTCTCTTCTCAGGAGGAAGGGTACATCCTAGCACAGGAAAGTGGACATGCTCAGCAAAACTCGATATGCCACCATGCTCTCTTGCCCTTTATCTGGTAGAATGAGACATGGCTCTGTTTTTCTCAGCAAGTTTCCAAGCTCCCAAAGACAGCGTTAGGGTTTTCCTTCCTTGCTCAATGTTCAAAAAGGTGCTATGGGAAAAAAACTTCCAGCCTGGTAAACCTGCCATGCAGCCCACCACTGAAGGAGCTCAGTAAGAGTAGGTTGGAGGGGTACCTTGGACAGATGGACACTGCCATCAGCAATGTGCAGGAAGGAAAAAACATGCAGTTTCTAGCTTGGGGAGTACTTATGGCCACTGAAGAGCGTGTTAGGGTCTTCCGTGCTGTTCAGACTGACAGTAGACCAGGACTGTGTTTTCTTTCCAAGATATAAACTGTCACTGACACAAGAGCTACCTTGAGGAAAGTTACTTTTCACAGCAATCAAGATAATGATGGCCAATAGGCACTGCTGCCATTTCTGCTATACCTTACTTTATAAGCTACGTATCTACCTGAGTTTTCCCTCTCCATTTTCAATAACAGCTACCCTTTCCCTATTGCAGTGTGCTCCTCCAGCCCTTCACCTGTCTGGACACATGGTGTCCTGGTGAACACTTAGTCCTGCAGTGCTCCCAGCCTGGAATTGTGGTCTTTGTTTCTCCACCTGCCTGGGCAAGCAACACCAACCACCCCAGGCAAAGTGGGAAGTGTGACTGTCCTGTGCCCAAAGCACCATTCACTGGTGACACACAGCTCCATTAAAAGCACAGAAGCAGGTGCTGTGGAGGGAGGCACAAGCCTGACTCACCTGAACACAGTAAGGACTGTAGAGAGCAACGTGGACTCCCACCATCCCTAGATGAGTGCAAAACCCTATGCCCTGACCATGGAGAGAGCACAGATCAAAGCTGTAGGGGTATGTAAAGTGGGATATGGGAAAAAGTTGCTGTGGAGCCACCGTTAACTACCTTTTTTTAGTGGAAGAATGCATTTAGAGAGGGTGAGGAGGCACAGGCATGACAGCACAGTTCAAGCAACATCTAAATGCAAAAGCAACAGTGCAAACTCAACTAGTGACTTCTTCCACCTGCACAACTGAACCAAGATTCCTGCTGCTGGGAGCTGACCAAAATAAAGCAAAACAAAACAAACCCAAATCAGAATGTTATGTACTTCCTTTGGATGATTCACTCCAGCCTGTACAGCAGCTAATACTGGCTCATAGGATGCCTGCAAAAGAATGACCAAAGCAACAGTGCCTGTTTAGACCCCAGTACTCACAAGAGAGAGGCTACAGCTTGCCAAAGGAGTAGGGGAATAAGCATCACCTCCAGGTAGCATGCCATTTCTCTGAGCAAGCCTGGCCATGGGCAGCCTTTCATGTGGAGAGTCTGCAGAGCATGGTTTACTGGATTCAAATGTGCTGGAATGTTTTAGCCAGCCCCTCCAGGGAGGGAGGAAAACACGCCCCTGGCAGCTCTGCTACAAGTGCTTGCAGAGAAGTGTTCTTGGACCCTCCCCACTCTTGCCTTGGCGTGCTTAGTCCAGCTCAACAGCTGCCCCTCTGAGCTTCCTCCTTCCCAAACTGACACCGTGCCTTCTGGCAGAGTCACAGCTCAAATGTGATTCTGGAGAAGTAGTTCAGACACCAACAAGTGCTTGCAGCTGCAGAACCACTGAATCTCATAACGACTGACTCTCCTGTCATGGTCATCCACTTCAGCTCAACCCTAGGGACAATTGATACCCCTCCCCCCCCACCTCTACCCTTGCCCATGTACTGCAGAGAGGCACCCAAGCTTGGCTATGGTCTTAGGATTTCCTTATGGTTCCATTGAATCCAGGAGGCAAGAGAAGTATGTACCTCAGTGCTGTGCTCCCATTCTGCTCTCCATTGCAAGCCACTTATGCCTGCCCTGGAATCTGTTTTCTAAGAGGATTTACCAAGCTTTGAAGGTAAATGTGCTGTAAAGCAAACAGGCCATGGTTTCTGTGCAGAAGCTTTCTAATCCCACACCTAATGGGACTCAAGGGGAGGCTTTTTGCCACAATGCAGTCATTGTGCAGGGCTGGGGGGCTGGGAGTGAATTCGCCAGTTGCAGAGGAAACCCCTAGGGCTTGGGCAAGTGGTAACTGGGAAGCCAGGAATGGGGGCACAATCATGCATACAGGGCAGTGCTGAGTCCACTGGCAAGCACTACACAGTAGGAAAAAGCTGCTAAGGTGGAGAGAGAGGGTGGAGAATGCAGATACTCCCCCAGCAGAGCTAAAAAAAAATAATAGTGCTCCTGTGTACTGTGAACAGTTAGGGAACATTGCATTTCCAGGCAGCAGGAGGAATGGGACTCTTCTGTGTGGGTGCTGTTGTGTTGTGATCACCTGCCAGGACCAAAATAACCTCCATAGAAGAGCAGCTATGCTGGGAGGAAAAAAGTCATGATGCTAGGGGACCATTCAGCTGTGAAGGAGAGTACCTGACCCACTGGCTCAGTGTACCACCTCTGTCCACAGCTATGACCTACAAAACAGAGGTAATGCTGCCTCCTTCCCTCTTCCATCCTCCCATGTCCCCATCCCCAAGGACTCTTGCAAGCCCTTGGAAGATGCAGCCAAGTAACAGTTGCTGAACACAAGCTTGCAAACAGGAGGGTGCAAATACATGCCAGAGCTATTTTTTTTTCCTGGTCCTGCACAATGGTACCAGTTCTGAAAAATGGACCCTCTTTCTCCTCTCCTCCAAGGCCTTGTGGACACTAGGGACCAAAGCAAGACCCACTTGTTGCAGAAAGATAGGCAGAAGATAGCTCTGTAGGACTGGGACCATTATGTGCTGCCTGGCCACCACTGGAGGATGACTGGGTCCTCCACTGGGAGAGCATAGGTGGTATAGGCCTAAGGCCAGAAAGGACCATGACCTGCTGCAAATAAAGCCTCCTGAACAACCCAGAAATTGTTCACTTCCTTGTTTTATTTTTTTTCCTGGGGTTCATTCTGAATCTGTACAGACTGTTAGTGGCAACAGCTGTTAAGCTTAGCTCTCTCTGTGAAGCATGAAGTTATGCAGAGCTAGTAGCCATTAATTTCTCTCTCTCTTTCATGCTTCTGTGTCTCTGTGTTCAATAATATGGATTTTATATTTCCAACAGAAAGGGATCCTGAAGAAACAATACCTTGCTAAGTGCTCTCCTGGCCTCTGTGCTTGGAAGTTCATTTAAGTTCCCAGTCTGCCAGTATTGACCTTGCTGTTTATTTGTAAACCTCCCTGCAGTGACTATGATTTACAGTACATAGTAAGTATAAATGGGAATGTAAAAGTGTGGGAGAGAGAGCAGGAGAAGGGGAGATCAGTAATGATAATTCAGCAGCAACCCTAGCAAAAGCAACTGGGCTACATGGCATCAACTTCACATACTAGGCTGCAAATTGCAATGAACCTTACTGAGGCTGGCAATTTACTGTAATGGCCATAATGTGACTGATGTAAATGTTAATTCATCAGAAAAATCTAGTGATAGGCGCCACACAGGCAAGCGTGGGACTCAGGATGGTGCAGCCCGTAGAAGAGGGGTTTGCTCTGGGGTGCTCCCCAAGAGTTTAGGAACCCCGGGTGCACCACGGCCAGAGCCACCACACTGTGGGGTTGCCGTAGCCTCATGAGTGCAGAGCATGAGTGCAGGGCAAACCTAGTCAGCAAAGGAGAAGTGACACCGCAGACTCACACTGTAAGCATCTGGATACCTTGGAATTGCGTACTGATAGCTGTTGAATGTGCGTACTGATAGCTGCTGACTGTGCGCACTGATAGCTGTTAAACGTGCAACTGTTAAACATGCGCACTGATAGCTGCTGAATGTACTGATAAGCATCCTGTTGACCATCCTGTCGGCATCCATACTGTTATCACCTAAGACCATCTGTTCCATTGTCCAGCTATGGTCTCACACTGATTAATGAACTAAGCCCGGGAAGGATAAAAGGAAGTAAGCCACATACCTCTGTGTGGTCTCGGACTCACCGTCAGCTGGCCTGCGGACCCGACAACCCACCCATCAGCGGGGACGCCCCTGATGCCAACTGCCAGAGAGAACCCGAATCCTCTTGGCGCAGCTCGAGCGTGGTGAGAACAATCCAGGGAAAACTATACCGGAGGGGTGGCCCATAAGGACAAGGAAAGGGCAAGAGCGGTCATTATACCGTGCATCCGAGAGCAGTCATTGTACTGTGCTTCCGTGGCTTAACCATAGAGCTCTGATATGTGTGTGTTTTTAATTCTTTACTATGCTTCTTAGCTTTGTTATACTTATAGATTGTCTGCTGTTAATGGTTTAGTATTGTCCAGTGTCCGTCATATGTGTAGAACCGCTTAGATCTAATAAATTCTTACATCTGACAAAGAATGATCTCTCGAGTTCAGTGCAACTAATCCCTGAATACGAAAGAATCCCGGACGCCCCTCTAGTGGCGCGTCACAATCTAGTCACATGCTCAGATGCTGTAACATTGCCTTGTTCTTGGCTTGCAGTGAAGCAACTCTTATATAATTTCACAGACGTGCTAGTGTGAATGTCGTTCTACAGATCTCCCATCCAGCCTTGCTCTCATAGCAGGGCTACCCCCCAACACCAGATCAGGATGTCTCTGGCTTTGTCTAGCTGAGGCTTGGAAACCCTCAAGGACGGACATCTCCCTCCCTCCTCTCTGGGGTGGGGGTGGGGCTATATCTCCCTGTGCCATGTGCTACCAAGACCTGCCATCAAATTGAGCCTGGAATGAAAGTAAGGTCACATGTCACTCCCATTGAACCAGCACAGGAGGGGGGTCATGCTAACTTATCGATCACCTAACCAGTTCTCCTTATTAATTTTCCCCCAATGGCTGGCCGAGTTTGCACAAGGTGGTGGTGGGGGGTCAGCATTGAACTGTGTACAGAGGACAGAGACATCAGTGGGCAGCTGACTTGTGTGAAAGCAAAGCCAATCCATACAATAGAAGTTTGCTTCGGAGATGCTCCCAACCTGTGATTAAATTAATAGAAGGTTGTCCACAGGCTGATACAAGCTCTCTCTGAAGAGTCTTTACTGATCATTCTGAGGCCAGAACTGAAGCAACAGACCAAGAAGTTGCAAATGCCTACTCTTTTGGGGTCAGCTGAAATAAATTGATTTAGTTGCTTTTAACATCACTGACCACAAGTTCATTTTTTATAAGAACTCCCTGGACTCGTGATACTAGCAGCTTCTTCCCTCAGTGCAAACATGATCAAATGACCTAAATCCCATAGGCTTTTACTCCAAAAATCAAAATTGCATGAATCTTTCATTTCTGTAGCTCAGTTACCCAGCGTCTGAGGTAAAGTGGCTCAGCTAATCTGACAAATATTACAAGTGCTCTGTTGACACCTCCTTCTTTGGTTGATATTCTGCAAACAGGAAGAGTTATAAAAGGTAATAATGAGAACCTGTTGGTAAGGTTGGAGAATTTCTACTGTCTGCTCAGTCCCAGAGTCCTGTACACAAACCACCCAGAAGATGAGACTTTATTTTATTCTGTCTTTACTTTCTGTAGATCGAGAGACTCAGGAAGACTTTTTATCTCCATATCAGGAAGACTTTTTATCTCCATATATTAAAAACAGGCAAAACTAAAAACTTTTCAGGATCTTACATTTTGTCTTCATATAATATTAAATCTTACAGCTAGCAAAGGTTGTTGTTAATTTTAACAAGAGGTAAAAGTTAGGCCTATTCCTTGAGAGGAGACTGTTAGGAACATGTATTTGTCAATGAACAGATCACGTTGATACAGAAAATGTCTGAATTGCAGAAGTGCTTTGGATGGAGGGTTTCTCCAGACACAATCTTTACCTGGTTTCTCTGTTCCATAATTTCTCAGCCCTCCATTTCTCTGTGTTCAAGCAGCTGTGTGTCTCTCCTCTGCCATGGCGGGGGGTGGGGGGGGGTGTCTGGCTATAATCTCCCTGCACACCTCATCCTATAGCCCACAGAGGAAAGGAGACAAGTACAACAGGTCAAATTGACCTAATTTGTGGCACAATAAAAACATAATCCAGAGGGCCTATACCTCCTCAGTAACACATTAGCCCTCTAAAGACTAATAGAAAAAATGGGGACATAAGGCCTTTATATCAGCTTCACGGTCCCCATGGCAACAGTCAACAGCCTCAGGTGCATCCTGTCATCTCAGCTGCCTTTGACAATGGTGTTTGAGGTCAGACTCATGTCCCACAGCCAAGTACCTCAAGTCAGCTGCATCTGTGCCTTTGTTAGAGGCTGTGATGG
The DNA here is from genome assembly GCF_040807025.1 of Struthio camelus. Lineage (NCBI taxonomy): Eukaryota > Metazoa > Chordata > Aves > Struthioniformes > Struthionidae > Struthio > Struthio camelus. The sequence continues at coordinate 3,132,171 of NC_090947.1, read as the reverse complement.
GACCACACCCTTGACGTGGATCTGCTACACTTCTTCATGCAACCACATGTGAATGAGCCTCTAAACTCTAAATCCAAGGTTTACTAGGAACAAATCATAACAGTGCTGTTTTTAGAGAAACTCTTCATTCATAACCATGCAGCCTCTGCTAGCATTTCTTGATGATGACCCTTCTCAGAGGACCCTTCATCTCTCTCCAAGCTCCAGAGAGTGATTAGATAAGGTTGGGCCACATTACCCTTCTGAATGGTGAGAACATTCCTCAGGAACTGGAATGCAGCTTCCTTTCCTGAAAAAAGGAAGGCCAACTCTATAACGGTGCTAAACCCACAAAGCGCTGTGGTCTGTGGCATCACCCAACACAAGCTACAAAACAGATTGGGAAAGCAGAATACACCTGAGAGGAGCAGGTGCCTTCCACTCTGACAACTGAGATTTAAACTTTTCTAAAGTCTGAGGCATACAAAAGCAAATCCCTCAGGACCCTGAAACCAGCCTCTGGCTCCACACACTTTAATTGCATTAATATGTTGAGCAGCTGCCACGTCAGATATTCTTAAGGCAGAGGAGGTGATGAAAGGTCTTCAGAGACATATTGTTTACTTCAATCAGTGGACATCCCCTTGCTTTATGGATTTCTCATTATCCCTTTTCCAGCACATCTGCAAAACCCGCCCTGTGAAGGTAAACAGAAGTGATAGAGTAGAGCAGAGCATGGTCTGGCCCTCTCCCTTTCCTGACTAGGAATAAGGAGGCCAATCTATGGAGGGGCTATCAGGCTTCACAGCCTCCATGTCAGTAAGAGAGAATGAATCCTCTGTGTAACCCTTGTGTGCATGATGCCAGATCCCCAAAGTGTCACAAACAGGCCCAGAGGCATGAACCCCAGTCCTGACAAGTACAGATACCCTTGTGAGATGATCCCAGAGGACTCTCCACATGGGAGGCAGGGCAGGCATTCCATTTTTCCTAGTGTGCAGTTGTACATCTCAGTGGTCAGCGTTCTCTCCTGCACTGGCACCAAGCCTGCCTCCCCCTTCTCTGCACATCTGCACTGCAGGTTTGGGACACTCATGGTCCCCTCCAGCCCAACTGCAGCGAAGCCCGAAACACATTTTAACATGCCCGCCAAGCATATGGCTCAGCCAGGAGATTTGGGGTGGAGGTGGTGATAGAGAAAGGCCAGGGCCCTTTAAGGCACAAGGAGGTGGCACTGGGACTTTTCCAGCATTCCAGGCTTAGTCATAAATCATGCCAATAGCTTCTCACAGTATCCTCTCTGGCAGACAGAAGAGCAACCAACAGAAGAGTGTGTGCTCCTGCCAGCCATGGCAGTGCCAAAAAGTGGCCATGTTACTCCAGCCTTGGTCCTCTTTACTCCGTGTGGCATGGGTCACGAGTCAGTCCTGCCTCTAGCAACAAGACCAGAAAAGTCACAACTTATTCATGGCATAGCACAGTGCTGAGCATCTTGAAAACCCAAGTCCAGTTGCTCTTCCAAGGAGGCTTGTTCTCAGGTCATCACTCCGAGCATCACTCTTATTTTAGGCTCCAGATGAATCCATATGTTAACGGTGTGTCAGTCTGTAAGCAGACTGAGTGATAGCAGAGGTGTCCCTGCAGGCAGCGAGCACTACTGTGATGATTATCTGCAATGGAAGTCATAATGGATTGGGCTGAAATTTGCAGGAGTTTGGGCTGAGGGCAGAGATGTCAATCAAAGTAGAGCAAGAAGCTATCTAAACATTCAAGCAGCCTATGCAAGTAAAAGTCTTTTGCGGGGGAAGAAACAGTTTGGAAAAGTCTGGAACAACTGAAAACAAAATATTCCATCTTTAAATTCTTCTGACCTCCAATGTGAGAGTGAATTTCTAAGTGCAGTAGTTCTTAAAAGTTTCTAAATGCAATTGTCAGCTGCAACTCTCCGCATGACCTGCTTACATTTCTTCAGAATATCTTTCAGGTTCAGTTTGGTTTTGACTAACAGAATTTCCCAAAACTTAACATGAATTCACAAGCTCTTCTGGTTTGGCCAAATTAACTTTATTTTTTCAGTGAAAAAATAAAAATTTCAGTAACACCTCTGTGTTCACTTCTCTTACCATATAGTCAAGATTCAAGGGAAGGCCTCCACCACAGCTTGTTCATTTTCAGTCTCTTGATTTGTTCTAGGAACGAGGGGAAATACTTGCTCTCACCTCCTAGAAGAAATCTCTGTCATTTCCTACTTGAACGGGCCACAAGAGTTTTGCACATCCTTTTACCAGTATCTTTTACCAGTCTTGCAGCAGAATGTAACACTTTGCTTAATTTGCCAAAAATGTGTGGCACATTCTTAAATGTCCTTCCAGCTGTGAGCATCTTTTAGCACACAAGGTTTTACAACCAGAATCACATACAAAGAGTAATTTGGAGACAGGCTAGGTGTACATGCAAATCTTGAAAGGGGCAAGAAGATGCACATGATGAAGGAGGAAACATGTCTTGAGTAACTCTCTAAATCACTTCCCTGCAGTCGAAGCCACCAATCATGTCAAGATAACAGTGCATTCTAATGGGGCAGCCTAGATCAACTTTGCCTTTCAGATAGTTGCCTCCAGTTCTCATAATAGATAACATTTCCCTCTGGCTCTGGGTAACTAGTGGGAAATGTAAGTTCAGTGTGTGAGGGAGAAGGGAATCAATCCTGGCTTTCCAGCACTGCTGGACGACTCTTACATTGCTTTAACCAGTACAGTTAAGGGGAGCTTCTACACCCAAAGCCTCAAGAGAAACATGCCTGCGTGCAGAAACAGTTCAAGGATAAGGAAGAAAGTATTAGCATTTTGTGTGTATGTGGTGAATTTAATACCTGCTGAAAAATTACCTGGCCAGGTTAGGCTGCTGGAGTGTCCTAAAGTCATCTTGCTGGAAGTCATGCCCTGTCTATGCATGGCCATCCATCATGCCTTGACCAAGCTTTCTGGACCCCTGGGAACACATCTGCCCAGGGTCCATCAGGCAAAAGAAGTTGAAGAAGATATTTACTTCGGGAGCTTCTGCTGGCTGTTCTTTTGGGGTAGTAGGGTCATAGCAAGAGACACAAGCTGTAGTCCCAAACCTATCCCCATCCTCCACACTTTCCCGAGTGTCTTCCTTGCTCTTCAGCTGGGACCCTCCCTCTTCAGTGTGTACATTTTTTTGCACAGCAGGCATCCAGTTTTCTTTGGATATCAACTGCTGGCAGCAGCTAAATACACAGCAACTGCTGTGATACAGTCCATAGACTGGGCTTCTTTTTTCTACTACTCAAGAAAAAAAGCCAAAAGAATGCAGTAGAACCTGAAAGCATTCCTATACAACTCAAATTAACTTGTGAAATTCATTAGTTCATGATATTGCTGCGTTACAAATAATCACTTCCATGAAAAGGTCATTTCAGGAAGGAATAAAAACATCTGCATTCAGATAGGCACCAACTACCATCATTGGCACCTCCTCACAAAAGCCATTTTTGAGGGCCCAGACCATCAATGGGTTTTAAATGAGGGACAGGAAGGATCCCTTGCCCACAACATACCCACACACAAAATAATGCTTTTAAACTCACGGTCACCCACTTACAGGGAAATAACTCAGAGGGACAGGTCTTTAGGGTAGAAGGTAGTCAGCATGATTCACAAGAATCACTGGCATAGCAGATCTCCTTTTGTGCGGACACATTCTCCAATGCATCTGCTGATTTCAGTACACCCAAGGCAACAGATGCCAGATGACCGCTCAGACACTTGTCCATTTGGACATACATTCCTCACCCACATTACAAAGAGCACATATAAGATTACTGCAAGCTAATCTTTCAAGGGTGCCATGACAGTTTCTGTTGAGGGTCCTGTAACTTCCCTGCTGAGGGCTGCTCAAGCAGCCATGGGTGCTCATCCCACTAAAAAGACACAGAAGAGGCACCTGTCAGAGAGGCAGATATTTACTTACTTATTAAGCTGCTACTAGGAATAATTTCTAGCTCCCTCAGCTGGTTTTGAGAACAGATCCTTCTCCCAGACACGATGCTGCCAGTGAACTGCAGCTGTGTCTTGGCTGTAGCTGGAGGGGACAGGTCGGGGGAGATGAAAGCAGACATTTTGCCTATAATTGGCTTCCTGAGACAGTCTTTAGAGCACTTTGCTGTTGCATCAAATCAGAGGAAGATGCAATGAACTGCTAGAATCATTCCCCTCTTTCTGAGAGGGAAATGTGCTGTCTTCTTGCATGTTCAATTCTTAAGGTGCTCCTCAGCTATGGCTGAGGACACTGGAGCTGTAGAAAAGATTCCCATGCTTTTAAGTCATCCTTAAACAAGACATAGAAGGTCTCTCTGCATCTTGGAGCCTTTCTTCTCCTCTTTGCCTTGATATAATCAGGCTCTTTCTTTTTTTTTTTCAATAATTAATAGCAACAGTAATAAGAGCAATGCAAGAAATAACAAAGCAGCATATTGGTCTATGTATTTAGAGCAGTACAAGGGGAAATCTTTTACTGCATTTACTATTCGATGTGACTCACAGCCCTATTCTAGCCATGACCTGCACATAGCCAGGCGAATACAGCTTTTCAAGGCACTACGGTGGCAGTTTTCCAAAGCAACTAACGGTTTTGGTTGGCTCTGTTTTTGGCTACCCAACTCAGGAAGCTTTAAAAGATCCAGTTTTGGAAAAACAGAAACAACCTCCCAGTAAAGTGCTTTGCATTGAACATCCAAAAACAGCTAAGCCCTTCCTGGCCCACCAACAACAAATTACCCTACATCTCCTCTCACACTCATAATCCTCTCTCCTCACCTGAAGTTATCAGAGTCAAGAGACAACTAACCCTGAAACTACTAGTGAGGAATAAAATGCCTGGAGTCACTGTCAGGGCTCTGAGGGCAGTAATAGGCCTTAATGGCCCTGATCTGCCTCACCTGGGGCCTCCACCCACATCCCATGGTCCCAGAAGCTCCATTTTGGCTCAGCCCTGGGCCTTCAGGCCCTGTCTGACCTATGTTAGTAGTAGGAGTACTGAACTCCAGCTATGCCACAGCCATGCCTGGCCATGGACCCCACTGATCGGGACCCTGACCTTTGGATTGAGTTTCCATCTGACCTTGGACCTGCCCCATCACTATGCACCTGTCAGCCATCTCTGAGCTGTGTATGACCCTGGTTACCCTCACTGGGACTGACCCTAACATGCAGGCTGATTTCCTCGTGCGACCTCAGATCTACCCTGTAACTGTGAATTTGTTCGATGATCTGGACTCTCAGCTGCCATCCCTAGGCCTGACCTGCTTGCTTTGCTTGGGTACTCTGGGATGGAGCCCTGGCTGGTGAGGCCTCTTCCCTGTTGGCCATGTTATCATGCTCGGCTCCCTGTCCCTTACAGAGCAGCCGGCTCTCACCACTTCCTCACAATAATCCCTGCTTTTGTACTTGTTCACAAATGACCTGTTTCACAGGTGACTTGTAGAAATGCTTGTGTACTCTCACTATTTCAGTGTGTACTCTGTTGCCCAGAAATTTTCTCAGCTATTGCCAGGTCCAGGAGAGACTGATGCACTGGAGGAAATCTGCTGTCTCCACAGGGATCTGAAGGAACATGGCTAGAGTTATATGGCTAGACTTTAATTTTTTTCCCTATTAGGGCTGTTTACCCTCTCCAAAGTGTTGCTCTGGGGCCCAGCATAGGAAGAGCCTTTGTCCTCTCCTTGTGCCTGCCTTCTTCTCCTCCACTGGCTCTAAGGTTCAGTTGTGCCTGTATTTTGGTGGTGGTCTGCCTTGCCTCTGCCTTTGTGGGGGACCATTGCTGCTGGGAGAAGCAATTGAAGAATTGCTCCTATGCTTCATGGAGCACCATGTTTTATTCATAAATTTTCTTAGTGAATCAAGACTCCTCTAACTCAAGACTCCTCAAGACTCCTGAGGAAGGTTTCAAATGCATGTACAGAGATGGGGGAGGTCCTACTGGAGAGCAATTAACGACCTCTCACAGTAAAGGTTATGCCTTCGGTGAGATTTTCAGGCCAACCCATATGTCAGGCATGTAACCCTGGAGATTTGACTACAATCCCAGACAGGCTGAAGAGCTGGGCAGAGAGGAACCTCCTGAAGTTCAACAAAGGTAAGTGCAGGCTCCTGCACCTAGGCAGGAAGAACCCCATTCACCAGTACAGGCTGGGGGTTGACCTGCTGGAAAGCAGCTCTGCAGAGAAGGATCTGAGGGTCCTAGTGGACAATCAGTTAACCATGAGGCAGCAATGTGTCCTTGTGGCCAAGAAGGCCAATGGGATCCTGGGGTGCATTAGGCAGAGTGTTGCCAGCAGGTGGAGGGAGGTGATCCTGCCCCTCTCCTCAGCCCTGGTGAGGCCTCACCTCGAGTACTGTGTCCACTTCTGGGCTCCCCAGTACAAGAGAGACATGGCACTCCTGGGGAGAGTCCAGCGGAGGGCTACCAAGATGATTAGAGGGCTGGAGCATCTCTCCTAGGAAGAAAGACTGCAAGAGCTGGGTCTGTTCAGCCTGGAGAAGAGAAGACTGAGAGGCGATCTCATCAACGTGTACAAGTATCTGAAGGGAGGATGTCAAGAGGATGGGGCCAGACTCTTCTCCGTGGTGCCCAGCGACAGGACAAGAGGCAATGGGCACAAACTGAACCACAGGAAGTTCCATCTGAACAGGAGGAAAAGCTTCTTGACTGAGAGGGTGACAGAACACTGGAACAGGTTGCCCAGAGAGGTTCTGGAGTCTCCTTCCCTGGAGATAGTCAAAACCCTCCTGGACGCGATCCTGGGTAATGTGCTCTAGATGACCCTGCTTGAGCAGGGGGGTTGGACTGGATGATCTCCAGAGGTCCCTTCCAACCTCAACCGTTCTGTGATCTAAATGGATCAGGATATGTGACCCATACTTTCCCTAACTGCTCCCAGGTGAGACTGCAGGAATTTGGCCAGCAGTTTTATGTGACTTAGAGTCTTTCAAAAGTCCTGCCCTTGACAAAACAGCTGCGCTCAGTGACATGTCACAGACATGTCAGTGGGAATGCAGTTAGAGACCTCCCATTCAGCCTCCCCATCTTGGCAGGTCTATCCCCAACACCAAAACAGGACATCCCTGGCTTTCTTTAGCTGAGGATGAAGATTTCCCCCTCTCTGGGAACCTGTCCCAGTGCTGCACCAACCTCCTGGGGAAAGAGATGTTCCTACTGTCCAACCTGAGCCCCTCAAGCTCCAACCTGGACCACTGCCCCTTGTTATATCACCTGCCATGACCAAGACAAGTTTGTCTCCAACATCTGTGCCCCTGCCCTGAGAGGAGCTGCCAGCTGTGGTTAGACCCCCTCAGCTCCTCTTTCCCAAACTAACCTATCTTGACTCCCCACCTCTTTTATAGGCCATATTCCCTAGGCTTTTGATCATATACTTTGTTTGCTAGAGTTGAACAGAACGCAGTGTAGTCCCCCATCTATCAGCACCTTTCTGCTAGGATAGACAAGAGTGTAGAGAAGGCACCACATCTCCCCAGTGATCTGCCACTTCTCCCTGTTAAAGCAGGTCTGCTCTTTTCCCATAACCTTGGTTCATCACTTCTCTTCCTTTCACTTGCAGTGAGCAGTGCTTTGTATCATCAGCAGATGTCTGCCAAATGCTGGCTCTCAGGTAGACTGTAGTAAGCAAGAGTGACATACCTCCCACACATACACTCTGGGGCCAGAACATGCTTCCATCAGATGTAGGACCATCCCAAAGATTGTTTGCTCCATACGCAAATGCAAAGTATGTTCCAATTCCAATACTACTTCTAATTAAAAGAAAAATCTGATATGGCAACAAAATTCCTTCTCTTGGGAGGTCTGGGAAATTCCCCTGAAGTTCAGTGCACGCAGATTATTTCAGGAGCTATTTGAACACAAAAGGACAGATAATTAGGATTACATTCACAGCATGTGTTGGCAACAGTGGGTCAGTCTGGAGCATGCTGCGGTAGACAAGCATATGTTGGCTTCTCCTGACTACTATCACATACTGAATACTTTCTGCAATGATAGCATTGGTTCTGAGGGGCTGTCTAGAGTCCCTCATTTGGATTAGAGCTCTAGAGATGCCAGTGCTACCTAAAAAACACAGCTCAAAGATGATCCCGCCAAGATCCACCTCTACCTAGAAGCCTGACAAATCTTGAAACTGGTTACATCCACTCCAAGTGAGCTGAGTTTTCTGCTCAGAAGTACCATTTTGGAAAGTTCACTCTTTACAAGTATGCAGAGGGAGGTGTGTCCACAGCCCAAAATTAAAACATAGCAGGCCTTGTGTGCCTTAGGACAAAAAGAGAATAATGCTGCTGCTGCTGTGCCACAATGCTGCTGCTGTGCCACCATGTTTAACTGTCACCGCTCGATCTGGGACCAAGCATTACGTGGGGCAAAAGTGCAGAGCAGGACCAGGCCAGCATGCTCAGAGTGGCACAGAGCAGGGTACCAGCAGGATATATGCCGTAGTAGTCCCAGAGTCTCTTTGTTTGGGTTGTACTGTGGGTCTTCAAAGCTGCAATCCTCCCCAGGACAGCATGCACATGATACTCACCTGGCATTCACTGCAGTTGCACATGCATGCACAAGAGACCTTAACTGTTTGTGTGTGAAAAATAAAGAGAGAGAGACAGAGAGAGAATGTATGCATATTGCTGAGTCAAATTTCAGGCCAAATCCAACCTTCAAATAAAAATCACAGACGCAAATTGTGCATTGCACTTGTAACATAAGAGAAAGGAGCCTTTCTGACATGCTGGAAAGTTAAGGCCCACAATTCTCACAAGCACAGTCAGATGTGGGGGGTGACATCAGGCAGAGCAGTATGTAAGCAGTGTGGCTAAATTATCCAGGCAAGCTAGCGGTATGGATGAAGCAGGTTTGCAGTAGCGCACTTCCCAGCTGCATTGATGGTACAAGACAAAAATAAACCTGGATGATAAAAGAACACAGAATCACAGAATCACAGAATCGTTTAGGTTGGAAGGGACCTCTGGAGATCATCTAGTCCAACCTCCCTGTTCAAGCAGGGTCACCTAGAGCATATTGCCCAGGATCACATCCAGACGGGTTTTGAATATCTCCAGCCAAGGAGACTCCACCACCTCTCTGGGCAACCTGTTCCAATGCTCTGTCAGGTTTAGGTGGAACTTCCTGTGGTTCAGTTTGTGCCCATTGCCTCTTGTCCTGTCGCTGGGCACCACGGAGAAGAGTCTGGCCCCATCCTCTTGACATCCTCCCTTCAGATACTTGTACACGTTGATGAGATCGCCTCTCAGTCTTCTCTTCTCCAGGCTGAACAGACCCAGCTCTTGCAGTCTTTCTTCCTAGGAGAGATGCTCCAGCCCTCTAATCATCTTGGTAGCCCTCCGCTGGACTCTCCCCAGGAGTGCCATGTCTCTCTTGTACTGGGGAGCCCAGAAGTGGACACAGTACTCGAGGTGAGGCCTCACCAGGGCTGAGGAGAGGGGCAGGATCACCTCCCTCCACCTGCTGGCAACACTCTGCCTAATGCACCCCAGGATCCCATTGGCCTTCTTGGCCACAAGGACACATTGCTGCCTCATGGTTAACTGATTGTCCACTAGGACCCTCAGATCCTTCTCTGCAGAGCTGCTTTCCAGCAGGTCAACCCCCAGCCTGTGCTGGTGCATGGGGTTCTTCCTGCCTAGGTGCAGGAGCCTGCACTTGCCTTTGTTGAACTTCAGGAGGTTCCTCTCCGCCCACCTCTCCAGCCTGTCCAGGTCCCTCGGAATGGCAGCACAGCCTTCTGGGGTGTTAGCCTCTCCCCCCCAGTTTAGTATCATCAGCAAACTTGCTGAGGGTGCACTCTGTCCCTTCCTCCAGGTCATTGATGAATATATTGAACAAGACTGGGCCCAGGACTGACCCCTGGGGGACACCACTAGCCACAGGCCTCCAACTTGACTCTGCGCCATTCACCACAACCCTCGGAGCTCGGCCATCCAGCCAGTTCTCAAGCCACCTCACTGTCCACAGCCTAAAAGCTTGCTTGCCACTCTCTACTGAGAGGTCTGGTTTAGCGGCTTGAATATTTTTCAGGGCCCTATCCTGCAAGAGAAGGATTTGTAAGTAATGGATTTGGATCACAAGTACTGTCTAAAAATAGACCTATACTGAGTACCCAGGCCATTCCTAAGCTATCAGGCCAGAGGAGACATCAGTTGAAATCTGCAGTGCTGCAGAGTCAGAGAGGGAAGATGACGTTCTGTCCTCTGTTTTGAGGCTTGCAATCAAAGCACATCCTGCTTCTGAAAATAAGATCTAACTTCCCCAGGGTGGAGGAAGGGAAGGCTCCTTGCTTCTCCTGGAAACAAGTTCATATCCCTTCCTCATTAAAAACCTCCATGTCACTCACCTGGAAACAACCAGCATGCCAGAAAATCAGGCTATCTGGCTCACGGGCTCCTGAGCCCAGCTGGAAAACACTCGCACCCTACCAAGACAGGAGATCCTGGGCAAGAGGCTGTTTTCATACAAACAGATTTCCCCTACGAGAGTTTTTCTGACCTTGTGTTTTCAGCAAAAGCATTCAAGGAACACCAAACAGGGCTAAAGGTGTCCAGCTCTTTGCTGCAGACATCTCAGACTGGCCTCCAGTCTGGTGTCTTCTGGCTTTGTCTCTCTATAAATAACCCTGCGCAGCCCTTTGGGTTACTAAAGCAGCAGAACTGTCACAGCAAATCTGGCCGACGGAGCGGAGACCAGCCAGAGAGCTGATAATGGCATCCTCCACACTGCGGCTCTACTCTGGCCCATCCTGCCCTAACATCATTCCGTGCTATCCAGGAAAAGAAATCTAGTAACAGGGAAAAATTATTACTTGGAGAAAGGTGGCCTTTCAAATCAGACACTTGCCTCCATGCAAGCTACATTCAGCAGGGAGATGGGATGCTGTCTTCACCCTTACTAGTAAGTGCTGCATCACCTGGGACAGACATTTACAGGAGGAAAGAACAGAAGTGGCTTGTCCTGCGGAAATGAGTTCCCTCCCTTAGTTAGTATGATGCTCTCACCAGCGGTACTTTTCCTGCTGGCAGATGGTGAAGGAGGGAAGTAAGGATGGGAAAGATAGTCATGTGAAAGCAGCAAGGTTTGCACATTTTCCCTTCTACTACTTCAAAGAAAAAAAACAGCTTCTGCCAGCACCTGGAGGCTATTTTGCCACAAAAAGCCTTTTAGGAGAGAGGGAAAAAAAATCTCTCTTTATATAGTCTCTGTCTCCAAGGAGAGAACTCCCTGCACACATCTCTCTTTCTCAACAGGAAGATAATGTTGCTCCCTGCACCGCATAAAGGACCATTTCCCAAGATTTTGGGACTCAGCAAAGCATTTTATTTTAAATATCTCACAGCACACAGGGACTCACTATGCTACACCCAACTGGGCAAATAACATACTGTTGTGCTCAAGGGTCTTCGGGGGGGCTGGGGGGGGGGGAACAAAAGAAAAGTGCAGGAGGAGTTTCAAACCCTATAATGTGTTATAGGATTAGGACACTGCTTTGTGTAATTTTTTGTGCCTTGCAGAAGGATCCCAAAAGCTGGAGCCACAGCAGCAAGAGCAAGGGCATACCCAGCCTCCTACTTTTGGTGAGAGGTTGCAAAGGGTGAGTTTTGCTTCCTACAGTGGAAAAGAAGAAAGGATGTGCTGCCAGAGTTCTGAGAAAAGTGGCAGTTTGGAAGAGTTCCGTCTCCTAACCCCCCACCCCAGTCAGAATATGTAACTATTTGCGGGGGAAAAAATTTCCTCTCACCATAAGAACAGTTTTAGCTGATAAATTTAGACCAGTTCTAGGTAGAAGGCAGTGTGAAGTCTGTAGCAACTCACTCATAGTGCAAGAATGGGTGTGATACCTTCCCTGCTGATGCAGTTTAAGGTTGCCCATATCAGATATCACCTACTTCCCTTGTCCCCTTGCTTGGCAAGGTCTCCATATTCTAGCAAGGGAATGCATTGCCTGCCACCTTCCCAGGTAGCACTGCTGCAGGGATCCTCCAGGACCTGGACTTGCTACCTTCTGCCACATAATTCAACGCGTGAAAGCATGTATGTTACCAGTCCTGCCTCAAGTTGAGGCTATTTCCCTTTGGCACAACATGCTTATCGCAGCTTTCAAACAGAGGCATTTAGGTTAGCATAGTCAATACATTCTCTCGACAGAACTTCACTTTCATCAGCTAAGAGCTGCCCTGTCTGGCCCTGAGACAACCCCAACGATGCCATTTCCTCAGCGCAGGCACTGGTTGGAAACTCACTGCTGGAAACACTGTAGAGTATATGGGAACAGTTTGCAATATGCTGCCATTATCTCACTGCACAGGCAAGCATATTGAAAACCACTCATTTTTTTTTCTCTCTGCTGTCCCTACTGTTCAGCCCTCAAAACCCAAAGTACATTTCCAGCTTCCTTGCAGCTCCTGGGTACTCCTGAATTACAGATATTAAGGGGGCAAAATTAGGCCCAAACTTCTCCATGGTTAATGTGCAAAAACCAATGAAAAGTTAAAATTGTTATTGTGAAGTCAGGCAAAGCACTGTTACCTGGCTCTCTAATTTCTTTGATGACACCTAAATTCAGTGCACCAAATACATCACAGAAGTGTTATGCTCATAATCCACATGTTTTACAGCAAGCCTCCAAGTATCAAGTATTTTGAGAAGTGAAGAACAGGAATATGCACTTAGTAAGTGGCATCCTATTCTAGGATTTGGTTTGGGTGTTTGTTTGTTTCGTTGGGCATGAACTGAGCTCTTCAAAGGCAATGCAATATTATTCCACTTTGTCATCCAAGGAAGCCAAGTGGCTTAGAGGATGTAAGTAGCAGCTCCTCAGATGTGAAGTGTTTAAAATGCATCAGAAGGAAAGCATATCAAGGAAACTGCAGAAGAATTAGGTAGAGATTTGCTGAAACTGGGCAGTAGAGCCATCCTTCCTCTGGCTGGCTGAAATATATCCATTTCTCACCACTAAACTGTACAGGATCCATCCTGTAGCACCTGGCAAATACTTCCTGAAGACAATAACAATTAATTTCCATTTGCTTATTCATAATAGATACTATGGTTTTACTCACTGTTTCATAATACCTGCCACAGCTCCCTCTTAACATAAATTTCGTTAAATAGATTAATTATTTATGCCTGGTCTGAATGGTACAGGGACATGAAGTTCTGTGAACATACCTGGTGAATAAAGAATGTCCTGTTAAAAGACCTAATTGCACTTTTAAAAGCAAGGATGCTTTGACTGCGCCTTACTTTGTGTGTCACTGAACAGACTTAGATCTCCAAGTGAAAAGCATGTGCCGAGGTTTAAACCCATCCTGAGTTTACAGGAGACCTGTACAGGCTTTCTCTTCCTTTTGCAGCATCTATGGGAGCTCCTGGTCCCATTACCTGTCTCCCAAGAGCTTTGGATTTGCACTGTCCCAACCTGAGACCTGAACCTGAAGTTTCTTACCAAGTCTGCTCCCTTGCTTGTGTTTGAAGGGACTAGGAGCCTTGAGTGACCCCCAATGTAGAGGCATTTCTAGCCAACACAGCAGACAGCTACCAAGTGTCTGGTTTAAACACCATGGGTCTCATCTTTCTACAAAGTTATTTTCATAAGGCCCAGGGAAAAGTATTTGGCAAGGAAAGCAAACAGCAGGAAAATTGCCTATCTAGAGAGTCATGAAACTTGTGTGCTGTGCTGAATCACAGCCACACTGGTCAAGAATGGCTAAGGCCAGTGAACCTCCTGTCCTCCTAAAATCAGCAGGAGATGCAGAGGGCTCTCATTCCTTCCCCAATAGCCCCACTTCCTCTGCTCTGCGATACAGCATTTCTTCAGCAACTGCCAAATGCTCTGGTGGCAGAAGTCCATCTCAAACCCTCCCCTTCAGGGGCCACTGTGGGGGTCAGTATGGCTGGATGAGACCTCTGTGCAAATGGAGTCAGAGATTAGGCATCAAAATAAGCAATACAAAAAGGAGCAGAGCACCTGGGGTAAACAGCACATTCACATATAAACACTGAGAGAGATGGACATATGAGCACCGATCTGCTCCCGGAGAGCTCATTTTCTTCTAGAGGAGCTAGTTCCTCCAAGGCCAGCTCAATCTGAAGCTGAACCTGCTGCCAGCTGAAACCCACACCTAGCATGGCACTTTGAATCCTGAGCTTCTCTCATCGGCACTACATACACAGTGAAGATCACATCTCATTACCGAGGTCTTAACACAATTAAGAAATCAGTGTAGTCATAGGACTGTGCTTTATTCTCTTAAACAATCCTCTAGGTTTTAACGTAACAGCTATCTGCAGTACGCAGCTGAACAGCTTATAAATTGAGAGAGCAGAGGAAGCGAACTAATAAGCACCTATGAGTAAGACAGCATTAGTATTCACAAAACAAAAGTGCATAGTGATTATTAATAAATGCACATCTTGACCACATATTCTTACCCTTAAGAAGGGATTTCAGAGGCACAGTTCAAGTCTGTTTATTATAACTGGCACAGAAAGCATTTTTCCAGTTTGACTATGGCTGGTTAACTTATCTCAGTACCACAGGGAAGAAGAGATTTTTTAGTTCTGGTTCCCAACACAAAACATTACAAAAGCTTCTTATATCTTGAATTGCTTCTGAGAGCACCAATGGTCTGTAAGTTGGATGTGCCTTAAGTCTGTTTAACAACTAATCCGCATCTGTTTCATTTTCATGGCAGGCATAGAGGAGCCTTACCTTATGCCCACCTGCAGAGGAGGTTTGGTTTTGTTTCAGCAGGGAAGCAGGAGGAGTTTTAGGCTCTTCACAGATCATTACAGCTCTCTAAGAATAATCGTATTTGGACCAGAGTTTTAAGGGATTAGGCCCAACCATGAGCCTGCATACCAGTCCTAGAGAAGCCATCTGAGATTTAAAGAATACTCTAAGAAAAACCTCAAACCTCAACACCCTCAGGAATGTTATTTAAAAAAAAAAAAGAGAGAAATACAAACTGCTTGGCTTTATGTCTTTTGGATAAAATACACTATCATCCCATACAAACATACCATGTGGCTCAAACCCATACACAGTCCAAACCCACTCATCTGTGATGACAGACTACGCAGCTGATATCCATCTTGAGCCAGATATTTCTAGCACCACAATACATGCCAGGAGATTTTTCTCAGCTGCCAGTATTGCATTTCAACAGCCCAGAAGACATACATTTGCGCTGCTGCCATGTCCAGCTCCCTGAGTAGAATACCCAGCCTGGACAAACATCTGAAAGGCAGCAGGCAAAGACTGCACATGAGCAGAGGTGTATTTCCGTTGCCAAGGAGCCTCATTTTAAAGCCGAGTTATCCCATTGTTAGCTTATGGCACGGCTCAACATTGGCATTCAGAAATGTAGCTCTTGGCACCATGTGCCAAGCTTTTCTTACTGATGTTCCTATGATATATAAACCCAGGACTCAGTTGGGATGCCTCAAGAGAAATTACTTGAGGGGAGGGTTACAGGATGATAGCTGATCATTGGCACAACAGCAATCAAGACCACTTCAGTGGCATTTGAGTTTAGCTGTCTGATGAGGCAGACTATTGCGTACCTGGCAGTTTGTCATCCAGTGGTGCTGCCTCCTCCAGTGCTTTAGGTTTGGGAACAGCTATAAAAGCTGTGTGCTGGTGTTTGAAGGACTATGAAGTTTGCTGTATGGTAGCATTTTGAAATGGCATGGACCCATCAGCTATTTGGAAAGCAAAGTGGGATCAATTCAGGTGATGTGAATCCTGGCAAAACACTAGTACAGCAGGCACCTGGGAACAAAGCCAGCAGGGCACAGATTTGTGACAGGCACAGGACTCCCTGGGGTTACAGAGCTGGCCAAAGGGCAAACAAGTACTCTGTGGTAGGGCTAGCTCTGGCATCCCAGAGTGGCAGGGCTCACCCTAGAAGGAGGCACTGCAAAAAAGCATGGCTCAGGCGAGCTTCCCAGCATACTACAGAAATATGCTTACAGGAGCAAACCACATGAGATTTCTCTGATCTAAGCCCTAGAGTACTTTGAGAGCTATCAGGTAACTTGCTCACCAGGCATTAAAGTGGGCCAAGCAACACATGTATCCTACAACCAAATCACAAGATGCCTTTGAGTCATTTCTTTCATTAGCAATACTTTAGTGATACCTACTCACAGAGGGCAAAACACAGCAACAAATGCAGCCCAGATGCCTTCCTTAAAAGCTGCAACTAGTGCACTTTCTTTTTGCTCTCTCCTCCTTTTCGGAGAAACAGTGACCCTTCTGTAAACAAGCAGAGTTTACCAAGCTTGCTGCGTCAGAGGCATTTAGTGTCAAGTGAAAGAGTGGGAAAGGATTAGAGGGGACCAGCCTGCCAGGCACAGTCAGACTAATCTGTCAGTGCTCATTTGGAATTATGCATCATGCAGACCCCAACAGATTGGCACTGGGCAGCCCAACAAGACATACATTATTAAAGAGGGAAGGGAGGACAGCAGAAATGAGACTCCCTAATTACTTGGCTTCACTGTACCATGCTGAGGACAATCTTCAAGGAAGAGGGAACGATAATGGAGGCTCCATGGGCTTGTCACCTGCCAGGAGCTCGTGGCACTCTAGCCAAAGAGGTCACAGGCAAGGCTGCTGTCTAGCTCTCCTCATTGAAATTCATACCTGCCAAATGTAACATCATCACTAAAGTCCTTTCAGCCAAAAGACCACACAGCAAAAGCCAGCTCCTTGCACCAAACCCCAAATCTATGGCCAAGTACTGCAGAATCTAACCATAGGGCAACCATTTCCCTCTCTGCTGAGGTGCAAATACAGGTTGAGTTTAGAGGAGAGTTGGCTGTTGGCCATGACTGGACATGGACCACTGCATCTTGCTCCTCAGGTTGGGAAGCAGCAGTCCTGTTATCTAGAGCACACTTTCACCTTCCAGGGAGAAGTGGGTATGAAACAACATACTCTGGAAGAGGTTCATGCAGAGCAGAGAGAAAGGTTAAAACAGTGAGTTAGAATCTTAAAATGTTTGCTTCACCAGGCATGGTGGGGTGCAGAGGAAAGAAGGAGGAATGACATTTGGAGGATTGCTTCCTCAACAAGTAAAGCCAGATGAAAAGGGTCCTGAATAGCAAAAGAGCAGAAAAGAGCCTTAAAATCAATTTGCACTGATGTTTGCATATAATCCTGGATTTGGGAACCAACCTCAGATCCTTCCGGTCCTCCTTTTCCAGGGCAGCATGTCAGTGCTGCTTTATCTACCAGAAGACTGCAGGAGGAAGCAGAGCTAGGCCAGACTGTTGGCCTAATGAATGTACCTCCCTAACAAAATCTCTCTTAACTTTTCAATCCCTCTCATGCCACTGCTCCCTCACCTAAGTTTACCTCTGTCTTAAGCAGTTTTCCTGCAGGCAGAAAGCATTGTATTTAAACAGTTCTGCTTGCAGAGCCCAACAACAGGTAAGAGTAAGGTGTATAGGCATCTTGCAGAGGACAATGCTGTTCCTTCACAAGAGAAGCCCATTACATCTCACTGCAGATCAGATCTGGACCACAACTGGTGCCTAGCACTCTTAAGGTAAGAAAGGCAATGGGTAGGCAGTCTCTTGCAAAGGGTGCAGAATGACAGAACAGCCAAACATAGCTATTTGCACTCTGGCCCCTACCAGAGAAGGCCAAAATCTAGCCAAAATTAGCACAACTATTGTTGCAAAGGAAGGGGAAGGAAAAAAGAGGCGAGGAGAGCTAGGTGGGAAGAGTGGGAAGGCCCAGCTCAGAGCAGAGACGAAGATAGTTCAGGCATTCCCTCACTCATCTGCAACATGCAAAAGACACTCAAGGACAACAGAAGGTTGCAGTGGGAGCATGTCTATTTCTCTTCAGCGATTCACAGAGCTGCCAGCCAGGGCACAGGTTAAACCAAGCTACTGGAGCACCCTGATCTCTGCAGAATCATTTGGGGTTTGCTCTGGTAGTTCTGGGTCTTCACCATTGCATGTAATCTCAGGGCAGAGGGTTACAACTCCCTGGTTAGTGACTCCTCTAGTCCTGCTCAGAAGAGATGCCCAATGTGGATATCAAGAAACATCACGTGTTCCTCCTCAGCACACTTAGGTGCACGTGCAATTTGCTGTAGAGGTTTCCAGCTCACTCAGCAAGGAACACAAAAGAGAAGACAGAGCCACACTCCTCCCAACGGTGCAAGATGGCAGGACAAATGGTCACAGGCACAAGTAGGAAATTGGGAAATTCCAGTTAGATATTAAGAAAACTTCTATTACCATTAGGTTAGTTGAACAGTGGGGCAGGGGCCCAGACAAGTTTTAGGATCTTGATCCTTGGAGATATTCAACACTTAACTAGGTGAAGCCCTGGGCAACGTGCTGTAGTTGGCCCTGCTTTGAGCAGGGGGTTGCATCAAAGACCTCCAGAAATCCTTTGCAAATCATGAGTCTATGATTTGCTCTTGCTCTGCTGCTCACCCTGTTCTGCCACATCTAGCTTCTCCTTGGGAGTCCGTGTTGCATTTTCAAGCAGGCAGTTGTGCTCCCATGAAATTTATCCAACTCCATCATTTATTTTTCCTCTGGCAAATGCAGTGCTCTTAACTGAACTACATCAAACAGGGAGCAGACCGCTGCTGTCTCACATATTCAAGAACCTTCCAGATACTCACACAGCAGCTTATTTCATGCCAATAGGAAATCTGCACTATTTCAATCAAACATTCTTCCACTGGTTTCTCAGCTGGAAATCCCTCCTTGATCTTATCTGCTAAGTAAGGAAGTTTCAGTCATTTTGCAAACAAACACAGTCCCTTTTGTAGTACAGTTCACACTGCCGGTGGATTTTGTTCCAGTGATGCAAGACACTCCTATTAGTTTGTAAGGTTTTTTTTTTCCAAAAACATAAATATTCTCCTAGCAACCCTAAGATCTTAACGTCCCTTCTCTTTCAAGCTTTATATTCCTTCAAAAGACTTTAGATAGACTGAGGAATTTAAAGCTAGGAAAAAAGTGCCAGCTTGTGAGAAAAATATGACAACATAGGCCTAAAATACAAAAATATTAGTAGTAACATTTAAAATATCGATGTGCCAAGTCAGGATCCCATACTGTTAGCATATTTTCTTCAATATCCATGTCTTTGTCCAACATCCATCCTGTATCTGAGTTCTCAGGGCTGAAAACACTGACTGACACACTGACACACAAGGGCTGCTAATGAAAAAATAAATCACTGTCTCTCTGCAGAATGGCCCATGTCTAAGCTAAAGTCTATTCTTGGTCTTACATGAACAAATCCAGAGCAACCATCCTGAAGACGGAGTAGCCCCAGTCCAGAGTAAAGGCAGAATACACTTGTGCCTTCTGAAATGGCTGAAGGCCATCTGTCACAGAGCAACACCGGTCTTAAGGGAAAGGAGTCACTAGGATAGCAGGGGACAGTGGGTATCTCAGTGCTTTGCTCAGACTAAATAGACTTTGCAGACAGCTACTCAACATGCCTGCTAGTTCTCACTGATGAATGCCTGGCAGCCATTGTGCATTCACTGAACACCAGTCACATCCCTCTCCACAGAGCAATTCATTCATCTCCTTACAAGTTTTTCCAGAGCGCCTGGCCATGTTCTTCACAACTTCCTTTTTGTGAGAAAGGGCTCTCCTCATGTCTCTTCTGCAGACAGGGAAGAGTTAGTCATGCAGATAAAAGCCCCAAGCATCAAGACTTGGGATAGCTGAGCTAAAGTGCTATCACCAGCACACCATTAGGCAGACTTCAAATTTGATTTTGGTGATGCATCCAACATCAGAGGAGCTCTGCAGTGCAGCAGCATTTGGCCCCTTTCACAATGAGGCCATAGTTTGTCCCTTCCCCCCCTCCCCAGCTTTGGGGCTGCCCCGCTGTCCTCCATTCACTGCTGGGGATTCCACTCCTAGACACTTCTTTCTGCTCGATGATTAATGTGTGAGCTCACAGAAAGTCCCTCACACAGTCAGGCAACACTAGGCAGCCAATGCTGGTGGAGGAGATAAGAGTAGGGGAAGGATTTTGTGGAGGGAGGGAGAAGTGGAAATATGATGGATTTCTGAAGGTGTAGGATTATTATTATTTTAAGCAACATCACTCACCATCCTTACGTTACTCTTAGCCTTCCTCATGGTACTTGACATCCAAGCAAACTCCCTCCCAACAACCCATGCTTCCAAGACTGGAGGGTGGGGCTTGGGGAATGGAGTTCCCCCACATCAAGAAAAACCTGTCTTCTCCTCTTTCCCCACAAACACTTTCACTATGTAGTTTCCTTCAGATAGTCAGAATCAGATAGGACCTCCTGTCTGACATCAGGACTTGAGTGCTGCTCTGGAAGCTTGCAGCTGTGTGTTTACTCTCCTATGGGCTTTATTTATTCATTCTTACAGCAAGGTACTGAGGCCAGAGAGGACACTGTCAGGACCAGCACCACACACTTTCCTGCCCACAAGCCTGAGAGGCACTAGGCAATGTCTCCACCCCAACTGCAGCAGAGGTTTTAACCCACTCAAGAGACTTACAACAAGCACCCCGTGGAGCGACTAGGCAACAGTAACACCATCAGTCCTGCCCATGTTCAGAAAAAGATAGCCACTGTCACTGGTGCATGATACCCATTCTGTGCTGCTCTGTATATGTTAAAATCTATCCATACCACTAGGTCATAACTGTGGCATTTTGGATCAGAAACACACATCTGTTGTTACAGGAAACAAAAGCCTGAACTCAAGGTGGTGCAGACAGCAGAGGAGGAAAACCTAGCTTAAACTAGCAAACGTGAAGATTTTTCCAGAGGTGTTCCTGCTAGGAGAAAACATAAGATCGTGTCCTCCGAAAGACAGAAGAGTCATCGGAAGTTGAAAATCTCTAACTCCCAAAAGAGGAGCCCATTTTTGCTGAATCTACAGGGTAGGCAGGAAGAAAAGAGAAGGGAGGGAAGGTCATCTCTGACCCCAAACTCAAGGTTAAAAAGGAGCCCAAGTTCAGCTCGTGACAAGGAAAAGAAGCAGAACCAAAAATCAATGTCTCACTAGACAGAAACTTAAACCTACAAATGCATGTGTGTGCTCACATACACATATGGAGCATTGCATACAGTTAGCACAAGTCATGGAGCATGCAGAAACCACCATCCTCTTGCAAAGGCTACACTCAAGCCCACTTTATTCAGTCCCAGTGTTTTGTACACCAAAGCTAGCTCCATGTCCACAGAATTCCCTCACAAATGGTCTTCTTCCCAAGACTACCTGAAATGCACTTCATTTCCAGTGTATAGGCCTCTCTGGAAATATCATATACATGTCAGAAAGCCCCTGGGCATAGTTCTTTGCAACAGGCCACAAAGCCAAACAAACATAGGATGATGCCAGCTATGATGGTCACTACATATATTACAATGACACTGAAAAGATGACCAGGTCTAGATACCCCGTTTCTCCAGGTAGAGAAGAGACTGTCCAACAACAGAAATCTTTGACTGCCACACAGAAACACAAGGCAGTAGATCTTCCCATTATATTACCACTTATTCAGAAGGAAAAAAGTTTTCTAACCTCTTCTCCAGATAGAAACAGTTTCATTTGAGATTATACAAAGAAAAACATATATTCTAAAAAAAAAAGTCAGAAGTCCTAGCAGTACTTCCCTGCCATGTTAATACTAGAAGCCACAGACTCACTGTAGGAACAGGCTAAAGCATATCTGATGCAACCCAAGAACACCTCTACCAAGTACAGCAACATAATCCTTGCCTACTAAAACCCTACAAAAAGAATAGCTTCCACAGCAATCCAAAGTAAATTCTGTCAACCCATCTAACCTAATCAGATCAGCTGCTGCAATGTTAACACAGCTACACTTTTTATGAAATCGTATTAGGGAATACTGAGGTCTGCTCAGCATTTTGAAGAATTTATCGGAGGACCAAGAGAAAATTTGGAGATAGAAACAAAATAAAAGAAGTTCCTAAAGATTCTACCAGTGAATAAGAATTGAAATCAATCTCTCTTTTTTTTAATCACAGAAATCCTATATTCCTCTTGATAACATTTTCTAAAAGCCTATACAAATTGCCCTATGCACCACCTACTCACAAGTTAAGATACTTACTTAAATAAATTTTCAAAGAGGTTGGGAGAATCAACAGTTAGGAGAAAGAGGCATTTCTGATATACAATGGGGAGGCTAGAGAAATGGCAGCTGGCATAAACCTGCTGGGTTTCAATGATCTTCACGCTGGGTTTCAATGATCTTCACAAACCCTGAGACCTGGTCAAGAACACATTTTGGAAAGATGTTACTCCTCATAGTGGCACAGAAGCATACTTCAGTCTCTGCCATCTCCCTTGCTTTTCCTAGGTCTTCTCTGAATAAGTGACCAAGCAGGTGAAACACTTCTAGCTAGCTAACAATGGAAGGGCCAAAAGACTCATTCTCCTTGAATAAATTAAGTAATTTACATAGTTTGTTTCTGAGCCCACATAATGTTCCCTGACTTGTGACAGCATTGATGATAATTTCTGGACCCAGGTGGTGGAGACGCCAACGAGGAGAGGTGCAATGCTAGACCTTGTACTAACGAACAAAGAAGGTCTAGTTGGAGATGTGAAGGTTGGAGGCAGCCTTGGCTGCAGTGACCATGAGATGGTGGAGTTCAGGATCCTGCGAGGAGGGAGCAGGGCAATGAGTAGGATTGCAACCCTGGACTTCAGGAGAGCTGACTTTGGCCTCTTCAGGGACCTACTTAGGGGAATCTCCTGGGGTAGGGCCCTAGAAGGAAGAGGGGTCCAAGAAAGCTGGTTAATATTCAAGCATCACTTCCTCCAGGCTCAGGATCAGTGCATCCCTCTGAGGAAGAAGTCCAGCAAAGCGGGCAGGAGACCTGCATGGATGAGCAAGGAACTCCTGGCAAAACTCCAGCAGAAGAAGGAAGTGTACAGAATGTGGAAAAGGGGACAGGCCACTTGGGAGGAATACAGGGACGTTGTCAGAGCGTGCAGGGATGCGACAAGGAAGGCTAAGGCCCACTTGGAATTAAATCTGGCAAGGGATCTCAAGGACAACAAGAAGGGCTTCTTCAAATACATCAATAGCAAAAGGAAGACTAGGGAAAACGTGGGCCCGCTGCTGAATGGGGCAGGTGCCCTGGTGACAAAGGATACAGAGAAGGCAGAGTTATTGAATGCCTTCTTTGCTTCCGTCTTCACTGCTAAGGCCAGTCCTGAGGAATTCCAGACCTTGGAGACAAGAGAGGAAGGCTGGAGAAAGGAAGACTCTCCCTTGGTTGAGGAGGATCAGGTTAGAGATCTTTTGTCCAAACTTGACATCCATAAATCCATGGGCCCCGATGGGATGCACCCACGAGTGCTGAGGGAGCTGGCGGATGTTATCGCTAGGCCACTCTCCATCATCTTTGGAAGGTCCTGGAGATCAGGAGAGGTGCCTGAGGACTGGAAGAAAGCCAATGTCACGCCAGTCTTCAAAAAGGGCAAGAAGGAGGAGCCAGGAAACTACAGGCCTGTCAGCCTCACCTCCATCCCTGGAAAGGTGATGGAACAGCTCCTCTTGAAGGTCATCACTAAGCATCTGGAGGACAAGAAGGTGATCAGAAGTAGTCAGCATGGATTCACCCAAGGGAAATCATGCTTGACCAATCTGATAGCCTTCTATGACGGAATGACTGGCTGGGTAGATGAGGGCAGAGCAGTGGATGTTGTCTACCTGGACTTCAGCAAGGCTTTTGACACTGTCTCCCATCACATCCTCCTAGGTAAGCTCAGGAAGTGTGGGCTAGATGAGTGGACGGTGAGGTGGCTTGAGAACTGGCTGGATGGCCGAGCTCAGAGGGTTGTGGTGAATGGCGCAGAGTCAAGTTGGAGGCCTGTGGCTAGTGGTGTCCCCCAGGGGTCAGTCCTGGGCCCAGTCTTGTTCAATATATTCATCAATGACCTGGAGGAAGGGACAGAGTGCACCCTCAGCAAGTTTGCTGATGATACTAAACTGGGGGGAGAGGCTAACACCCCAGAAGACTGTGCTGCCATTCCGAGGGACCTGGACAGGCTGGAGAGGTGGGCAGAGAGGAACCTCCTGAAGTTCAACAAAGGCAAGTGCAGGCTCCTGCACCTAGGCAGGAAGAACCCCATGCACCAGCACAGGCTGGGGGTTGACCTGTTGGAAAGTAGCTCTGCCGAGAAGGACCTGGGAGTGCTGGTGGACAACAAGTTAAACATGAGCCAGCAGTGTGCCCTTGTGGCCAAGAAGGCCAATGGGATCCTGGGGTGCATTAGGCAGAGTGTTGCCAGCAGGTGGAGGGAGGTGATCCTGCCCCTCTCCTCAGCCCTGGGGAGGCCTCACCTCGAGTACTGTGTCCACTTCTGGGCTCCCCAGTCCAAGAGAGACATGGCACTCCTGGGGAGAGTCCAGCGGAGGGCTACCAAGATGATTAGAGGGCTGGAGCACCTCTCCTAGGAAGAAAGACTGCAAGAGCTGGGCCTGTTCAGCCTGGAGAAGAGAAGATTGAGAGGGGATCTGATCAACGTGTACAAGTATCTGAAGGGGGAGTGTCAAGAGGATGAGGCCAGCCTCTTCTCCATGGTGCCCAGCAACAGGACAAGAGGCAATGGGCAGAAACTGAACCATAGGAAGTTCCAACTGAACCTGAGAAAAAACTTCTTGACTGAGAGGGTGACAGAGCATTGGAACAGGTTGCCCAGAGAGGTGGTGGAGTCTCCTTGGCTGGAGATATTCAAAACCCGTCTGGATGTGATCCTGGGCAATATGCTCTAGGTGACCCTGCTTGAACAGGGAGGTTGGACTAGATGATCTCCAGAGGTCCCTTCCAACCTAAACGATTCTGTGATTCTGTGATTCTGTATTGTAACTTGTGTGATGCTTTGTGGAAAAACTAGCCATTTTAAAACTGTCATTTAAGGAATTGCTACCAGCCCTCCATTTGATAAGCCGAGAGTTTTAAATTATTAATGTTTCAGGAGAAGCCAAAGCCTGCATTGCACCACAGACATCCATCCCGCACCAGCCTCAGCTCCCAGTCAGAACAAATATGCTTTTGCCAGGCGAAAGCCTTCAGAAACACCAACACAATCATGCCTCGCTTTTGTACTTCAAAGCATCTTAACAGATGTGACAAACTACCAGGACTCAACTCCTTCCTGCAGGGCGCTGCTCAAAGGATTTCAGGCAGTATATTCAGCATTGCAAAGGCTGAAACATCAGAGCTATTTACCAGGGCAAAAAAAGTTTGGAAAATAAGGCAGATAGATATAGTCAAAAAAAATTTGACCTGACAAGACAAACAATAGGTCTCTAAGGACATTAGTTTTTCATTTCACCTGCCTGTTAATTCTATAAACACTCCCACAGGGTGCAGGGAAGGACATTCAATGATTTGGAGTTAAAAAATCAGTGTTTCTTAGCTCACATGTAACATTTTCAAGCCACTGCTATTTCCCACTAGGGAAATCCAAGGCTGTCTAACTACCCCTGCTATGGGCTCACACGAATTACAACAACTACATTTCAGTAGAATGTAGAAATTTCTTTAACTTAATGTATTTTAAAAGGTTCCCAAATAAACTGTAACCACATCATGTTTATTCATTATCATAAAATTTAATAAGAGTATTTCTCCATCCTATTGCAACAAAAAAGGTCACTTTCATTGTGAAACTTTGCTACATAATATGTTGCTATCCTCACACCTGTGTCTGCTAAAGCCTCAGCCTAAGATCACATGAAAGCCCTCTAGCCTAAATTTCAATTTTATACTTCAGTGGAACCACAAACAAAAGCAACTTTATCTTTAAAGATCCCTCTAATTCCAAACAACCATGAATTTTGCTTTTGTGAAAACAAAATACATTCACAGGTCTTCGTGTGAAGCACTGCAACTTCATTTTGCGGCTTGCAGTCACAGAACAAGAAAATCAGCCATTAAAAAAAACCCAGGAGGATAAAATAAATAAAGAGGCAAAAATGCATATATTGTACACATTGCTATTCATTTGAGTTAACATCACTGCCTAGTTACTCCTAGTTCTCGATAAATTAGTGAGTGCTATACATCTACTTTCTCAAGTAAAAAGAAAGATGAGCAGACAAGAATGAAGTGATTATCACAGATGAGACAAGTCACCAAGCAGCATCCAATAAACATGCCAACAAGCAAGCATAGGAAAATCAGAACAAATTTTGATAACATACCAACACAGTAAGGAAAGATCAGCAGCGCCTGCCAGGCTAGAATCATTCAAAGCAAAATGCCCAGCTGTTGATGAGCTTTGCTGGCTGCTCTGGATCTAACCCTATACTTCTAAATGGAAGCTTGCTCAAGTCCCAAGAGCTGTTCTGCTAAACAACGGTGAAGCAATGTGGCAGGGTAGAAAGGGGAGGAGCCCAGCCAAGCAATGGTGGGGCTGCAGGGGAGCCTGCAGCTCGCTTCAACTTCAGCATTGCTGCCGGATGCCATTGCGCTTCAGAAGAACTATCAGCACTGTGCTCAGGAACAGGGAGAGCTTAAGCAGATATGAACTAGACATTGAAACTACAAATATCTGCTCCTGGACAGCACTGCTGTTAGCACTCAGTTCAGAGATGGAAGGAAACGCAAAGGTCTCCCAGCCTTTTCCTGCAGGGAGAGGCATCAGTGCCTCAGCACAGAAAGGACGCCCCCCCCCCCCCCAACCCAATGTTTCCATCTCAGGGACTTTCACGTGCATGCAAGGGAACTCATGCAAGTCTAAGTAGCTCCAACAAACCAAGCGGTCTCTGTAGGAACACAACAAGCAAGAGGCTTTGCAAAAGAGCTGGAACCCCCTTCTCACTGCAACCGTTCTCTAAGGCAGCACTGCCATCCCGCTCCATGGCTCCCGGGACGTGGTCAGGGATGGAGACAGCCACTCCACTTGCACCGACACCTCCTCTTACCACTGAAGAAGCTCTTGGCCCTGAGGTAGCTGACACCGAGGCGCAGTATGGACAGCTTATCCAGGCTGGTGAGGACCTCCTCGAGGGAAGGGCAGCAAGCTGGCCAGCCGTGCCAGCTCCGAGTTCAGCCGCTCCCGGTGCTGCTTGGAGGGGTTGGACTTCACGCCTTCGGCCGGCCCAGGTTTAGCCCTGCCGGGGGAGAGCCAACACATGCCCACATCACCCATCGGCACCACCACCAGGCTAGCCCAACTGGGCATATAACATTTGCCTCCCAGGGGTACAGGGGCCCGGCACCTCGCGAAGGGCCAGCACCCAGCACCGCCCCCCCCACACAGCCCGAGCCAGCCCCTGCTGGGGAGCTGCCTGCGCCATGAGCCTGCGAACCCCCACACACTCACGCTCGGGGCACCGGCTTCCTCCGCTTGTGCCCTGCATACATGGCAGGCTGGGACTGGGGCCAGGTCGGTCAGCACAGGGCCCCGCAGGGCCGCATCCTGCTCGGCCATGGCCGCCAAGAGCGGAGCGGAGCAGAAAAAGGCGCTGCCGACTGGGGCTGCCTTAGCTGCAGCACAACCTGAAGCGACCTGCGGCTGGCCAATGGGAGCGGCCAAGGAGGCCGGGCCCTGCCCACTGCCCCGGAGGTGGGCGTGATGGGGAGGGGGTGGGAGAGGTGATGGGTGCATTTGGGGGAAGGGGCATATGTAGGGGGGTGAGGGCGTGGGAGGGGCGTGGGAGGAGTGTGAGGATGGAATTGGCTAGGGGATGTTTGAGGGGTGAGGGAGATGGTGGGGAATGAGGGCTGTATATGACAGGTGTGGAGAGGGCGCAAGGAAGGGGAGAGAGGGGGAGTGAGGCAGTGCGGGGGGCCGTGTATGTGGGGTGTGAGGAGGTTGTGTGAGAAGGGTGAGGGTGGTGTGTGTGTGTGTGTGTGTGTGTGTGTGTGTGTGTGTGTGTGTGTGTGTGTGTGTGTGTGTGTGTGCGCTGCTCTTCAAAGATGGCAGGAAGGAGGATCCTGGGAACTCCAGGCTGGTCAGCCTCACCTCGGTCCCTGGGAAGGTGATGGAGCAGCTAATCCTGCATAACATTTCCAGGCCCAGGAAGGACAAGAAGGTGCTCAGGAGTAGTCAGCATGGATTCACAAAGGGGAAATCATGCTTGGCCAACCTGCAAGCCTTCACGCATGGAATGATCGGCTGGGGAGATGAGGGGAGGGCCGTGGATGTTGTCTACCATGTTGTTGTTAGCAAGGCTTTTGATACTACAACATCCTCACAGGCAAAAGCTGATGAAGACGGGGCCAGGTGAGCAGGCAGGGAGGTGCATTGAAAACTGGCTGAACGGCAGAGCTCAGAAGGTTGCAATGAGTGGTGCAAAGCCTAATTGGAGGCCAGGAAGTAGCAGTGTGCTCCAGGGGTCACTACGCGGTCCAAGCCTGTTCAACGGCTCCATCAGTGACCTGGATGATGGGACAGAGTATACCCTGAGCAAGTTTGGGCTAACACAAACTGGGCAGAGTGGCTGATACAGCAGGTGGCTGTGCTGCTGTTCAGAGGCACCTTGACAGGCTGGAGAAATGGGCAGAGAGGAACCTCATGAAGTTCCAGAAAGGCAAGGGTGGGGTCCTGCCCCTCGGGAGCAATGCCTCCATGCATGACTACATGCTGGGGGGTGACGTGCTGCAAATCAGCTCTACAGAGAAGGACTTGGGGTGGGGGTGGGGGGTCCTAGTGGACAGCAAATTAACTAGGAGCCAGCAATGTGCCCTGGTGGCAATAGTATTGTGGGCTGCTTTAGGAAGAGTGCTGCCAGCAGCTCAAGGAAGCCACGCTTCCCCTCTTCTCAGCACTGATGAGGCCACACCTGGAGTACTGTGTCCAGTTGTAGGCTCTGCAGGAGCCTACAACATGAGAGACATGGAGGTGCTGGAGCAAGTCCAGCGAAGGGCTCCTATGAGGGCTAAGGGACAAGAGCATCTCTCAGAGGAGGAGAGGCAGAGCAAGCTGGGCTTATTTAGCCTGAAGAAGAGAAGGCTGAGGGGGAATCTTATCCATGCCTCAAAATATCTAACAGGAGATGGTCAAGAAGATGGAGCCAGACTCTTTTCAGCGCTACCTACAGACAGGGCAAGAGGCACTGGGCACAAGCTGAAACACAGGACATTCCGTCCCACTCTGTGGAAAGGCTCTTTTACTGTGAGGGTGACTGAGCACTGGAACAGGTTACCCAGAGAAGTTGTGGAGTCCCCCTCCTTGGAGAGATTCAGAAGCCATCTGGACATGGTCCTGGGCAGTCTACTCTAGGTGACCAGGCAGGAGAGTTGGACTAGATGATCTCTGAAGGGCCCTTCCAACCTTAGCAATTCTGTGATTCTGTGGCTGTGCACACACATGGTGTCCGAGGGGAGAATGAGTGTGTCACACACCCACAGTGCGCTATGAACACACTACTGCACACTCACATGGAGGCAGGTGGGGACAGTGCGTTACACACACTCCCGCCTGTGCATAAGGTGGTGAACGGAATGGGGTAGCTATGTCAGCACACATGCACTTACACATGTACACACTGATGCACACTCACACAGTGGCAGGTGGGACCAGTGTGTCATGCACACTGCTGCACATGTGATAGCTTGCCGAGTGTGCAAGAGTGTGTCAGACATGCATATTGCTGCACATATGATGGGGTGTGGGCAATCACATCAGTCACCTTGTGTATCTGCACTTGTGCACAGGCCATGACAGGGTTAGCTGTGAGTGTCAGACATGCACCCTCACTTCTGCAGACACACACACCTTGGGGAGACTCACATACCCATGCATAATGGGCATCCTCCCACCATCCCTAACCCAGCTGCATGGCAAGAGGAGCTCAGCTGAACGCCCTAAACAGAAATCAGCAGGGCTGCAGAAGTGACTCAGATTTGTTTTTCACCTTGCAGATTTAAGCCGTTCAAGATTTCCAGGAGCTTCGCCCAGCCTGGGAAACTGGAGGAGGAAATGCTCATCTGTGCACACCATCAGCACCAAGGGAATGGTAGTGGTTCCCCTCCTGACAGAAAGTGCCCTTGGAAGGATCCTGCACGAGGGTCCCCTAATGTCACTGGGGAAGGTCCCTGCAGGTGGCTCCCTGCCCCAGCCATGCTCCGCCTAGATCTCTGCATGGCAAGAGAGGTTGATCTTTACGAGATGCTCCACAAAAGTGCAGCAACACCACCAGACACTGAGCAAGGTAAAAGCATAGATCTACAGAGAAGAGCAGGCACCTGTATTTCCCACTCTCTGTAACCTCTGAGGCTGCATTCCTCCTCAAAAAATCACCTTAGATGATGCAAAATGTAGCCTTTTCCCACAGCACAGAGCTTCTCCTTGTGCACTCCCAGCCCCGTGTATTGTGATCACCAGATAGACTCCAGAAAGTGGCTATAGGAGGAAGCGTCTGAGCCAGAATTGTGCTTTTCCTACGAAGCCCAGAGAAATTTGAGGTGAAGCTGAAAGGAGGCTTTTAAAAATACTTGTTCAGTCAAGAAAGAAACGGAAAAGACACTGTCTGAGGTCTAACAAAACACTACTTTGATATAAAGCAACTTGCCTTTTAATACATACAAAGCAGGTGAGTTTCAGTGCATCTTTTTTCTTCCTCAACATCATTTGTCTGCAAACAGCACGTAAAGAAACCATGAAATGTAAAAGTAAGCACTGGTCATAAAAATATACCTTATATGCACATACATAACATTTAGGGAGTTAAGATATGAGTAACAAAGAATACATTGGAGACACAGAGGATCTGTCTTGGCCCTGGTCAAGGAAGCCAGATAGGGAGCTGCCTTCTCAGGGTGCCATGGGAGGAAGAACAGATCCTGCAGTAAAAACACCTGCATTAATAATTCCCACAGGACATGGAGCCCCCAGGTCCTCCCAGGCTTGGGTTGCACACCCTTTCATACCACGTTACATGTGTCAGAACAATAAAGGCTGGCGAGAGGTGTCCACCCTACTACTTTTTTTTTTTTTTTAATCCAAGTGGCTTTTCTCTTAAAATTCGTAGCGTTTGACTCCATGAAGTGCAAGGCTCTGTCTCACAGCTGATCAAGTCCTTGTCCTGTCCTAGATAGTCCTCCAGACCTCCTCTTCAGACAGGTCAGGCACTTTTCTAGCATCGCTCTCCTCCTGGCCAGTTTATCTGGTGCTTGTACTAAGCAGCTCATCTTTTCCCTAGCATTTGCTCTCTGGGCAATGCCATGAGCCAGTGGCTCTGGGAACCCCAGGATGGCAAGGTATGCAAGGTGAAAGCTGGGAATGAAGGAAAAGAACCAGGGAGACAAGGCTATTCCACTGCAGTTTTCCTTTTATGTCCACTGCAGCATCTCTAGATAAGGAGAGCACCAATTCAGACAGAACCAGGACACATGCAGGTTTGTTGTTGGGATAGTGCTGGGATCACCACCTGATTTTGCTTGCTTGAGGATTGTTTCAGTATATTTTTCCACCAAGTTCCACGGCAAACAGACATTTAGTGCTGAAAAACTGTGTTTTGCCAAAACACATTTTTCCACTGAAGACCACCTTTTACTGAAACATTTATAACATGCCTGGATGTACAGAATATTTAGCAGCTTTTCCTGCATTCCCATTAGAGTAATGGGAAGTGGAACTGTTGCAGATTGCAATGGGTCTGACAGAGAAAAGCTCTGGTATGTTCTGCTAAACCAGGATGGAGGTCAGTGTCTGCATGAGGCCAGCTTCTGTGGTATGTCCACAGCACGCTGTGACTTTCTGAGCACCTGCAAAAGTTCCCTCTAGCCCCCCGAGAAGCACGCTAGAGAACTATCCACACCTAATACTTTGTTTTCTGGAGTACCACCGGAAATCAGACAGAGGGATGAGAACCACCACAAGAGAAGAGGCTGACTTATCTCTATTCTGTGTGATATCCTTGCACTACAGTCCCTGACTTCATGGCTAAAAGAGTACACAAGGAAGTGCAATGTTACCTTGGAACATTGGTGAAAATGCTGGCAAGGGGAAGGAGCACATCTGGAACAGCCGAGAGCTCAAAGACCAAATCTGAATCCCGGAATTCATGGCTGAGCCCCGGAGTCTGCTGGTTAAGTGCAAATGGAAGCCCAGAGGGTCAAACTACCGTTTGAGTACAGCATCTGATGTAGCTTTTCCTCTGAGTGTCTGGGTCCAAGCTAAAGCCACAAAGCTAACCGCTTAGAAGCGTATGGGGAAAATACCAAAGAAGCACACTGGTACACGAAAGGACTATTGTCAGGCTATGGCACGTTGCTCCATTGGTAACTATGTCACACAATAAGAAAAAGCTGTACCCACTTGATACTGGTGCAAGAAGCACAGGGGACAGGCCTGGGGAGTGAAGCTCAGCATAATGGCCATAAGCTGGGAGACCTGGAGGTCCCCAGCCACTCTGACATCTCTGACTGACCTGGCTTGCTACATCTGGCCTCAAACCAAATTCCTCATCATTCTTTTTTTCTGTGGACTTTCCCTGCCAGAGCTGGGAGAATTTGGCCCATGGTGGTGGCGGTGGGGGAATTACTCCTTTGGTAGAAATACAATACAAGGAAATTTAAAGAAGTGGTTGTGGTCTCCCAGGACAACAGTTTTAAGGCCACAAAGTCAGTCCAAAGTGAAAATGCAGAAGATGATAGTCACTGGCTCCCTTACTTCCTTTCTTTATCAGGACTTTGGGAAGAGCATGCCATCCTTAGCAACTACAGGGGTACACTCCATCGCAGGGGGTTCCTCCATCTGGTTGCACTGCTGAGCACAGGAAAGGAAGGCAAGGCAAAGACAAGTCAGTCTTCACCCTGCAAATCCAGGGTGAGCAGAATGGAGATCAGCTGGACATTCTCCACTCGGCTGAAAGGAGAAGGTCATGGACTGGTTGGTCCTCCTCCAAGATTCCCCAGAAAAGGCAGCTGAGGAGATCAAAACCATAATATGCCTCTGCTCTAGCCAACTCCACCTCCCAGTGAGACCCTTCAGAGGCTGCTGAGCTTCTCAAAATGCTTTATAATATCCCCTTTTTTAAGGAAGTAGGGTCACCTTGGGGTTGGGCTATGTCCTGATCACAAGGGAAGGAGAAGAAGGGATGGAGACAGGGAGCAAGGAGCAGAGAGGAGGTGTTCAGTCAGTCTGGGATGACGTGAGGGACTGGACGGCAACCTAACAAGCCAACAGCAAGGGGATCCACACACATGGATGATGGTGAGACTGTGCTGCTTTTAGAAAGAGCAGTTTAATGGTGTGTACCTGCAAAGCCAGGCTGGCTGGCCAGTCTGCAAGAGCCTCCTAGGAGCACATTGGCCAGCAAGTAGGGAAGGAGGTCTTATACCATGATGAAAAGGGAAGGAAGATTTCACCGCAAACTCCAGCTGGATCTCTGCATTTGATACTCATGCCAATACATAAATATTGCCCCTGGGCTGGGAGGACAGGCTCTCCCAGAGCCCCTCTTTCAGATTCTTTTGCCTGCTGGTGGCTCACGTCCATCACCGCATGTGAGAGATGTACCCTTGATTCCTCCTTCCTTGGACCCCAAGAGAGAGACAAGCTTCCCTTCCTAGATGGCAGCCCTTCCCTGAATAACTTCTCATGGAAAAGCTGCAAAACACTTCATACTATGCCATCTAAAAGCTCTGCTGTGGAACCTTGTTTCAGGCACTGGAAGAGAAAATCCTGACTGATCAGGAAGTGTGGGACATCACCTAAGGGGGTGCCTGGCCAAGGACAGAAAAGCCCATTATTGCTAGATAGTTTTCAAAATATGACTCCCAAACCGCAGACACTAGTTCATAGTGAGGCTTGAAAATAGACTTTTCCTATCAAGTTTTAAAGAGCTGGCTGGGAGAAGGGTCAGGAAAATACTCTAAAATTATTACATCAAAGAAATGGGCTTGTTGCTTAGAGCCATCCTTGTGATCTGAAGCATTTCTGTGCATTTTTCTTGCCCAGGAGCCTGTAAGCCACATGAGTCCATCACACAAAGGGTGCACAGACAGCTACAACTGCCAGCAAACAACACCCCATCTGTCACCATGTACCCCTGCTCACCACCTCTCGCTCCATGTGTGCAAATAGGCACCTCAGATCCCACAGCCTTCACACCTTACCTTTAACTGAACACTGCAAGCACAGAGTGGCTGCCCACCTGTCTGTCTGTCGGTGAAGGACACCGAAGGGAAGCAAGGGCCTAGCTCAGAGGAGGCTGCTTTTGCACCTACCTCCACATAGAGAGTTGTTGAGCAACCCAACATGGGTCCTGATGAGTAATGTGATGCTCCAGGATGGCTCTCACTGGGGCAAGACAAAGTGCTTGGGTGCTGGGGAAGGCATATTTTAGGGACATCCTTAAGAAAGGTGTTTTGAGGTTTAAAAATGCTATTGCTATACTCCCACTGAGGCAACACAATGTGGTCTGTCTGCAGGAGTCTGTTGTGTTGCAACGGAGTTAGCTCACTGCATCCCTGTGGATGTGTTCCAGCCTGCAGGAGCTGTGGCTGGTGCTGCATTAACCTCTTGCCTTCTTGGAGCCTCACCCACTCCCCTTCCCAGGAAAAGCTGGACACTGTGGAGGGAGCATGAGGCTGTTTGGGGAAGTTCCCATTTTCTGGCTGCTGGCCAGCTTTTAATGGTTTCAATTCTCATACAGGGAGAGCTGCTGCTGCATTACGGAGGTCCCCAAGTGCAGAGAACCGGACTGTGCAAGAGTTGCACAAGCCCTGTTCAGCACAAGGCGCGGGCTGCAAGGGCAACAACCACATCCCAGTCCCCAGGGAGCCTGGGCTAGATGAGTGGACAGTGAGGTGGATTGAGAACTGGCTGGATGGCCGAGCTCCGAGGGTTGTGGTCAGTGGCGCAGGGTCTAGTTGGAGGCCTGTGGCTAGTGGTGTCCCCCAAGGGTCAGTCCTGGGTCCAGTCTTGTTCAATATATTCATCAAGGACCTGGAGGAAGGGACAGAGTGCACCCTCTAAACTGGGGATGATACTAAACTGGGGGGAGAGGCTAACACCCCAGAAGGCTGTGCTGCCATTCCGAGGGACCTGGACAGGCTGGAGAAATGGGCGGAGAGGAACCTCCTGAAGTTCAACAAAGGCAAGTGCAGGCTCCTGCACCTAGGCAGGAATAATCCCATGCACCAGCACAGGCTGGGGGTTGACCTGCTGGAAAGCAGCTCTGCAGAGAAGGACCTAGGAGTGCTGGTAGACAACAAGTTAAACATGAGCCAGCAGTGTGCCCTTGTGGCCAAGGTGGCCCATGGGAGCCTGGGGTGCATTAGGCAGAGTGTTGCCAGCAGGTCGAGGGAGGTGATCCTGCCCCTCTCCTCAGCCCTGGGGAGGCCTCACCTCGAGTACTGTGTCCACTTCTGGGCTCCCCAGTCCAAGAGAGACATGGCACTCCTGGGGAGAGTCCAGCGGAGGGCTACCAAGATGATTAGAGGGCTGGAGCAACCTCTCCTATGAAGAAAGACTGCAAGAGCTGGGCCTGTTCAGCCTGGAGAAGAGAAGATTGAGAGGGGATCTCATCAATGTGTACAAGTATCTGAAGGGGGAGTGTCAAGAGGATGGGGCCAGCCTCTTCTCCGTGGTGCCCAGCAACAGGACAAGAGGCAATGGGCAGAAACTGAACCACAGGAAGTTTCACCTAAACCTGACAGAGCATTGGAACAGGTTGCCCAGAGAGGTGGTGGAGTCTCCTTGGCTGGAGATATTCAAAACCCGTCTGGATGTGATCCTGGGCAATATGCTCTAGGTGACCCTGCTTGAACAGGGAGGTTGGACTAGATGATCTCCAGAGGTCCCTTCCAACCTAAACGATTCTGTGATTCTGTGATTCTGTGAGCCAAGCATGCTCTGTTGGCTACTGGCCTGAGCAGTTTGCTGTGACTCCATCTGCATTTCTGATGCTCCCAGCTTTTGGAGCCGCAGTCACCCAAGCTTCTGATGGGCAATCTCCTGGAGCAATGCTCTGCCTCAAAGCATTGGCTGGGTTTGCCAGGACTGGAGTATTGTGCCATTGAGTCACTAGTGCATTTGAATCCAATGGAAGTGGACAGCCTGAGCCCATCAGCTCGTACCCTGTCTGGCTTTGATTTTTAGGAACAATGCTGTTTGCAGGAAGGGAGCTGGTACCTTCTCGCTGAAACAACTGTCCTGAGTTTGCCAGCTGACCTGTTAAAGAGGGCTTGCTGCAGGAGCCTGAGGTATCTGGGGTGGTTCCTCCCCTGAGCCCAGCTGGGTTAAACGGGACCTGCTGTTTGGGTTGAGCAGAGCTGCCCTCGGACATAATGGAGACAAGAGAGACCACAGTATCTTGGTCTTGTGCATCAGGTGCCTGACGCTGCAGTGGTGTTTGAAACCCCAGGGGTGCAGGAGCTGCTGAATTAATTGCCCAGAGAGCTGCAGGACTGCTTTCCTCACTGCAGTGCAGGAAGTCCGTGCTCTTCCCAGTGTCCTTCCTGAACAGCATCTGTTCCATGCAGGAGTTCACCCCACTGTCCAGCCTCTCACTAATGTTCTGAGATGTCGGCTCCTCTGCACCCAAGCCAAACAGAGTCTCCTCCCACTGCTGCAGCTCCATGTTGTCCACATCGAGGTTCTGGAGGGTCTGGCAGATGTTCCCATCCACCTCACTTTTCTCAAAGAGGGTTTCAATGATGACCAGGAGGGAGTCGCTGCCATCCTTGGCATCACTGGCTTTCTCGTCCTGGCCTGGCCCATCAAGTTCATTGATGAGACCTGCCAAGGGGAACTACGGCACGTTATCAGCTTGAGAGACGTACATAGATGCATCCTGCTTCTTCATGGCCTCAAGAAGAGAGCTGGGGTCTACTGAACACTCCTGCATGTGGGAGTCTTTATTTGTCTGCAACTCCTTAGTCTGGAAGGAATCCAGTAAATCAGGAAGGTCATTCCCATATAAAACTGCTTCCCCTGTAGCAAAACTAAAAGGCAGCTGCAGGTTCCGCTTCTGCAGATGTTCCTCCCCTTCTTCATTTCTTCAAGGCAGAGGAAAAAGAGAGAGAAACAGCCTGATTATTTTCTCTGGGCAAGGCAAAACCAGTCTCCAAACAGCAACATGGGAGCTCACAGATGTGGCTTTTCTAAAAAGATGGTGCTGGATCGGGCCGCTTATGTTACTACTGGTGGAGGATCGGGGCTGTGGAGAGCACACAGGGAGGTCTTTGTATTGTTTGGGGAGGGGCTGCATGCACAAAGCTTACCCTAGGAAGAAACAAGTATGTCTGTAATAACCTTCCTATAGCTGTTTTACTGACAGAATTTTTAATCCTGGGCTCCAGCAGACCCATGTTCCTCCTCCTACAGGAGGGTGTGCACAGGAAGATGCTAGCCACGCAGCCCAGCCTCACTTTCCTCCAACTGCAATGCCTCCTTGTGCCATGAACAATTCTATCATCATCCATACCTCTGGCATCCAAGGTGCAAGGAGGAGGTGAAAACAGTCCCAAATCCAGCGATACTCACGAGAGGGCTCGCTGTCTGGCTATGATGCAGTCAGGATGGCCTCCTTTGTACACCAGCCTGGCCTTGGCCTGGATCCAGACCCAGCCAGCCTTCTTGGTCAGTAGCCTGAAAACTATCACGCTGCTCTCCCCTGTCTTCATCACTGGGGCAGAGAGAAAACACAGTTGGCACAGACACGATTAGTCTGTAACTCCATGGGTGTAGACAAATTGCATGTGCAAGAGGTCATGATCTGGAGGATCACCTCACACCCATGCTATGGAGGCAGGACAAAACATGTGATGCTGTATTTCATGGCCATGCTGTGTCTTTCTGCACAGAAAGGCACTCTGCAGTAATAACTTCATGTGCAGGCACCACCCAGAACAGGAAATCCTTTATCATGGTCACTTCCGATCCTAGACAAGATTGCCCATCCAAGAAGCAACAGTAACAGCATAGTGAGAGCTTCACTGGTACTGTGGTGCCATGATGGCGCCAAGTCCCCCATGACTTATGCCCCCATGAATGTGCACACTGCAGCTATGATGCCCCTACGCTGGGTCAGGGGCCCACTGCTCCCCTCCACACTCACGTCTCACGTGGTTCTCTGCACAGTACATCACGTCAGCTGCATGCACGAGCTGGTATCCAGATCCCTTCATACACAGCTCTGTTTCTGTCTATCCCAGCACAACCTTTGCCCTGAAAACAGAGTACAAAGTACATCCTCTTCCCAATATCTGACAGTTAGCAGCTGTCAGAGATTCTAATTTTGGGTGGCACGGCTGCTCTAGCCAGGGTAAACTGTATCCCATTTTACAGGAAACCCAGGCTGGGTTTGCTGGGCTAAAACATGGGAGTGAAGAAGTCCTGGGACCCAGTTAATCTGCTTTTTTTGGTACTGAGGAGGGCCAAGAAATCTGGGCTGTAGAAATGCCTGGCAGTGGACCAGGCAGATTTCCAAAGGGATCAAACACCTCCTGGGTTTTCCATGGGAGCTTGGTCAGAAGTGCCCTGCTCCTAAAGGTTTTCCAGCATCTGTGGATTTTGCTACAGCAGAAGGAGACACCATACCTGGAATCACAGGCAGTCAGAGTGAAGTCTAGCTTGTGCTTTGTCTGGAAGATGAAGGTCTTGGTCTGAAGCTCCAGGATCGAAAGTGGCTGGAGGGAAGTTGCAATGGCAAAGAGAGTCAGGTGGGGAAGCACCAGGGACCTACTGGATGTCCTGTTCTGCTGCCCATGAAGCAATTTCAAGTGTCCGCAGAAATTCAAGGCCTTAGAAGGGGTTAGAAAATGAGGATATGAGGCAAAGAGGGTGAGGAAATGGGAATTAGCCATGCCAGACTGCCCTAACTCACATCAGCATGAGACATGAGTGGCCTGTAGTGAACGTACATGCACAGTGTATGTGAAGGGGTCTGTCCTGACAGTGCTGTGTGCAGGGGTGCTATCAACCCTGTTACAAGTGGGAGATGTCTCTAGAATGCATTCAGAGGGGCCTGATCCAAAGGGTTTGCACTGGACTGGGCTGTACAGCTCAGAAACACAGCTGGCTGTGTCAGGGTTGGCAATCTGAATCTATAATGGCATCATCAGCCCTTTGGAGATGCTAGTCTCCACTGCAATTTTTCATCCCCGGGGTGCTTCCCAATTCAGTGGCCCCTCAGTCTGGATGTGCCTAAATCCTGCAGGGACCTTTCTTCGTGATCTGATCACCCCTTATGCACACAGATGTGTGCACATAGCCTGTGGGTACTGGCTCTGAAACCTCTGGAAAGTGACACTCCGGGCTTTGAAAAAGCCAGGCCTGAGAGGGATGCTCAGTGCCCTGGAACCTTGCTGGGTCCTGCCACAGAAGTGTGAGCAGAGGAATATGGCTTTCGGCTGAGATGTGCCAGGTTTGCTCCATCGTCAAGCAAGAACCCATCCCTCCCTGGAAAGCCATCTGGTGGTGATGCTGAGGGAAGAGGGGTATGCTGGCAAAGGACCGGGTTACCAGAAATCCCGAGGACTTATCCAGCAAGCAGCGGAAACAACAGATGAAACTCCTCTCCAAGAAGGAGGTGTTCTCAGGGGGGAGGTGCTGGGGGCTATACATGGCACTGTATCCGTCTGGCCGAGTCTGGCCCATAGGCATGGCTGTGAAACCAAAGGGAAGTGAAAGAGTCCAGATCGAGAGAGAGTACGTTCACATAGATCACAGACACTGCTCTCCACGTAGCCTAAGGCAGGCTAGGCTCTCAGAGCAAGAGTTGAGATTAAGTAGGGTGGAGGATGCTTGGGGTCTGCCACAGAGCTTGTCAGCGTTTCAGCCCAGGACAGAGTTTGATGGGGTTTCCCTTAAAGTAGCCACTCAAAATAAAGCTGTGCCCTTTCCAAGCTGCACACCTGTAACTCATGAGTGTATATTTGCATGGAAACTTCCCCTTGAAGACCCCCATCCGCTGAGACCATCCTACACTGCCAAACTCTCCAGTGCTGTTACTTCATACCAGATGGGGACTATAATCATGAGAAACAGGAGAAGAGGAAAAAGTATGGCCTCCTTCTCATGGCTCTCACTTGGCCTTGCAGATTTGCTCCTGATTAAGAGTTTGCTGCTCAAGTGAACGCATGATCTTCAAAAAATGAATATAATGTTGCCATGGGAAATCAGCAGCTCATAATGGTTTCTGATCACTTTTCTTTCCTTCATTATTAATAAACATACAGGATAAAAGTTAGTCCTAGAGTGAATACAGAAGAGTTATGAAGAAAGCTCAGCTTGCATCCCAGGCAGAAGCAAGGCAATAAACTGCCTGCACTGAAATAAATAGTATTTCAAATGCTGAAATGCAGAAAGGCTTGTGAGAACTGTCCCCATTCATCCAGCACAATGAAAGAAAACATATCATTGCTATTGTTTGCTCCTTTTGGCGATGGGAGGGAGGGGATGGCTATGCCAACACTCAGGACTGATGCCCCAGTGCTTGGCTGCCACGGGGAATGAAAGTACCAAGGGGAAGCCATGTGATGCTGCAGGGCAGTGGGAAACCACCAAGCTTTTAGACATCAGCCCACAAACATTCCCAAGCTGGGGACTCCCACAGATTGCAGGCACTAATGTGGCTTTCAGACTTCTGCCTGAGGGCCTGTCCACAAAGTGGGGCTTAGCTGCACGAAATGGCTTTGAAGGCCATGAGCGCACACACACACACACAGGCCCCAGTGATGCACAGCATTCCTGTGAAAGCTCTTTGCTGCTTCTACTGCAATCTGCAAAGCAAAAGGAGCAGGATATGTATGTCCACCCATGAATAATGTCTGCTTTTTGCAATACTGCACTGAAAGCAGCTACACACAGACTTTGTGGTCTGGCATCTCACACAAGCACAGGGGTATGCTTGGCTGTTACAAATGCTGCTAGGAGGGTTTTCCAGGATGGGACACCTACACTGAGCTGACAGGTGGCTGGTCTCTGGCAAGCACCTTTGTGGACTCATTCTGGGGCACAGGCAAGGCCAAGACAGGCCTGGATGTTCCTGTCCCCAGTACTCACCATCGGCAGTGTACTTGGCCCAGCTGGTTGCAGGAGGGTTCAAGACCCAGTGGAGCTGGTGGCAGAAGGTGGCTCTGTCGTCTGTGTGGATCAGGTCATACACACTCTGGTAGATGAGGTCTGACTGGAATGAAAAAATGGGAGAGCAGAGCTTGGGACAGCAGGTAGTGCCCGGCTGGAAAATGGCAGAGGCCACAAGAAAGTCAGAAGAAGTTTAGAAAATGCAGGCTTTGGAGAAACAACTGAAGGAACTGAGCCCAGAGGGAGGATCTCTGTCTCTGGGGGTTTGCAAGTCATGGTTAGGCAAAGCCAGAGATAAGCTGATTAGCTGTTGGAGACAGTCGTGCTTTGAGGTGCAGGTTGGACGGAGCTCTCCAAAGACCCCTTCCAGGTAGCACTTAAATATCCATGCAGTATAGCAAAGACATGATGGAGGAGGAAGTGGTAAGAGTCTTTCCTTCATTTATACTAAAAGTGCAGTGATTAAGAGTAAAGAAACAAAAAATTCGACTTTGTATGCAGTGTGGAGAGCAAGGGCAGGTACTGGGAATTGGCTGCTTTTGGGGAGGGTGGCTCAGAGGTGAGGAAAAGGGAACATAGAATGGAACTGTCTGGGACACCATGGAAACATCTTCAGAGGAAGTTTCTAGAAGCAGTAGAAACAGCCATGTCTGCGTAACCCTGGCCCCCAAACCTTAGCAAATTGCTGCTCTGAACTATCATACTGCCCAGTCCCCTGATGCCCTCCAGCCACTGTCAAGGAGCACTTCTAGGGTAGCTGATTTCTCAAAGAAGTGAGGATAAAATTCTCCTAATGTCACCAAGCCCTTCTTCCAAGGATGTTTCATAGTGGATCTGACTTGTGATTATTAATCAGTCCATCAGAAATGCTGAAACTTCAGTTCCTTTTCCTGCCATTGGAGCCCTTGTTCTTCAGGAAGATCTCCTTTCACTCTGAGGGCGGAATACCGTAGCTGGACCATTCACTTGGATATCTTGAGGTCTAGACACTGTCATATCTTCTCAGGACCAAATTTGGACAAAGTGTCAAAAAGGCTATGGATTATGCCAGAGGGAAGTAAGTTTGTGCGGTAAGAATTTCTGGCAGTGTGCAATGGCAATGGCATACCAGCTCTCTCTTGAACTATTATTCCTACTCATCTGCAACTAAGGGTTTATTTTGTTCCTTCTACAGATCAATGTTAAAAATCATTTCAGATTTATCAAAATATTTTGGCCAAACCAAATCAATTTTTTTTTTTTATTTCAGACTCAAGTGCTTTTTTCTGTTGTTTGGAAAAAGGCTTTAATAGTTTTTTTCACGCTGGTCTTCTAAGGCAACAAGACTTCTGTCTTCTGTGCTTTTCAACACAGTAATTAAAGAAAGATGTGGAAAAGAGTGTGAATCACTCGGTGAGGCCGACTGTGGGCCATGCTGAGTTATTCAAGGCTGAGAACTGCAGAAGGACTTTACAAGACATCAGGTGCCTAGAAGAAGAGGTAGCAGAGGAAATTCTGGGTAAAGTGAAGCACACAAACAGCCCTAGCAACATGTAAACTGGTAGAATCGGACCTGATGTTTTCCATTAGAGGAAGTGAGATCAGAGGAAGCTCCATGAAAATGCCAGCAGAGTGCCAAGAGAGGTTAAAGAAAAAAAAATATTGAGAACTATTAGAAAAGGAATAAAAAGCAACAGTTCCCTTTATGTCACCCTTTAGATCGTGCTGCACCTGGCCCTTGAACGCTTTGTGCAGTTGTAACCCTTCTTATGAAGGAATGATGGGAACAGGAAAGGTTCACCAAAAGGCAGGAAGGCTGACCAATGGACTGGAACAGGTCTGTGCGAGGACAGACAGAGTATGCTGGGACTCATCAGCCTGGAGAAGAAATAACCAGTCAGGAGATGGTGAGAGAAGAGACGGAGAAATGGAGAGGATGGACATACGTTAGCCAGTTCACCATGTCTTCACGTGTATTGGCAGCAAATAAAACCAGCAGGAGGCAAGTCTGGACGAATAGAAGTCTAACTAACTCCTTCATGTAGGAGGTTGTTACCTATCCTTCCCCATCTCAAGGCCTGGATTTGGGCTTCAAAAAAGATGCAGGCCCAGTGGAGAGAGTCCAGCACAGGATGACCGAAGTTCTAGAAGCCACAGCACGCAGGGAGACAGTCTGGGTCTCCAGGGCAAGAGAGGGCTGATAGCAGGTGGCACATGAACTGTCTTTGCATGAGTAAAGTCCTGTCAGAAAGAGCAAGGCCATATACAACCTCCAGGTTGGCTGTAGCAAAGACACACTAGACATAAGCTTAAAACGCAGAAAGGAAAATTTGGACTGGGCAGCAGGAAAAGCTCTCTGGCAATAAGGGTGGCAAAGAGAAGAGATCCTTCAGTTATGAGCAGACTCTCCATTCCTAGAAAAAATCCACAGATGAACCTCCATTAGGAATGACAGGGATCAAGTGGGCCTTGCCTTGGGATGGGGAAAAAACCCATGTACTTTTCATCCTACTCTGTATGCAAAAGAAAATCTTGTAATGATGCTGTGGTTTTCCACTGGATATGGCACCAGAAGGAGGTTTAGTTTAGGGAACAACAGAAAAAAGGTTATGTCTGGAAGATACTTTCATAAATAGAGCGCTGCAAGAAGAAAAACACATCTAGAAGCATCCATGCAGATAAAATATGGAGTGATCCCACCAAAAAACATCCTTGAGACGTTACAGGAGCACTAAAACGTTATGTAAAGAAGCACTGAGAGGCTACATTGCCTTGCACAAACTGTAACCTCACGTTGTTGACAACTCCCCTTATTGCTCTGCAGTAATCACGACCCAGCAGGCCTGAAAAACTGCCTGAGGTGATACTCATGTCAGAACGTGCCACAGGCACAGATGGTGTCACAGAAAAACTTAAGTCAGCGCACATGGCTGTGTGATTTGATGTCCTAGGTGCTAGTACAACTAATGGATATTTGATGGAAGTTTGTTGGGAGAAAGTTTGAAAAGTGAGAATGTACTACCAGCTGCAGCCCTAACCACAAGAGAAAGTGTCACCATGAGAACAGCATGGAAATTTCTGTGATGCTTTATAGCACTCTCTATGAACACAGATTTCACAAAGGGATTTAATAAGACTGACGAACCAGAGCACACTGTGATGTAATGGGTTTAGGAGCTGCTGCTGGAATTGTTCCTGATCAGGCCATGTAGGAGGTAGGATGCAAGTCACTGTAAAAGAGATATCCTAAAACACCAAGAAAACCAAGAAAAATCCCCCTAGACGGTATCTACCAGTCTCACATGCACCTCAGTTGCAACATGGAGGCTGTTGGGTTTTGCTGCTTCTCTTTTCCATATCATGTTACAATTGTGGGTTGACTTGTTAACCAAAATTTACAATAACCTATTACCTAGGGCTGGTAAAACAGCCAGTTGCAGCTCATGATAATCTGTCTCCTGTAGGATGTTGTCTAGAGGTCAGGCACCTTCAGATGACTGCATGTTAAATCTCAACAGATCAATGAGTCTGAGCCAAGGCCAGGCTGGGGTGTGTCCTGGAAGTGCCTTCCCTTCCCATACTCGCGACATCTCTCTCAAATACTGTACCACGCAGTCCTGGCCCCACGGAGCATAACAAGGTGCACAAACCTCCACCCCCTGCCTTGAAT
Organism: Struthio camelus; assembly: GCF_040807025.1. NCBI lineage: Eukaryota > Metazoa > Chordata > Aves > Struthioniformes > Struthionidae > Struthio > Struthio camelus. Next base: position 3,087,431 of record NC_090947.1, on the reverse strand, counting down.
GGGGATTGCTATTAGACTCAACGCCTGTGGGAAATGGCATCCCAGTGCAAAATGTCTTCCTTCTGCGTGCTACCAGTACAGCCAGACATGCTGATGCTGGTCTGTAAGGTCGGCCACACTGCAGAAACACCAGAAAAAACTTCACACCTCCTGTCTCCCAAAGCAGACCCCTTCTTCTTGGGATGGTGCCTTGGACCAACCTTTGCCACCCTGGTCCCACACACTCTATGCTGTGCCACCGAGTCTCCTTCGCTGGAGATATTCAAAACCCACCCGGACGCGATCCTGTGCAATGCGCTCTGGATGACGCTGCTTGAGCAGGTGGCTGGACTAGAGGATCTCCAGAGGTCCCTTCCAACCTTGGCCATTCTGTGACTCTGTGATTCTGCGATTCTGTCATGGTAAGTGTGGCACTGCTGAACCCATGATCTGCTTGAGTCATAAACTACCATGTCCGTGCACTGGGAGAAGGGCCATAGCAAAGCAACCTGCTTTATTACACATACAACTACTTTGAGAAAACCATTCCCTGCTTCTAACAGCTGTTTCATCTCAGGGCATCTGGTGCCTGTGAGGATTCGCCTACGGTAAGGTGAGAAAGCAGGCAAAGAGAAGGCAAAGAGATAGGAAAACACGGTGGTGTCTGCAAGCTGCATCAGAACCAATGCTGCTCTCTCCATGGCTTTGGCCACAACAAAATTAATTTGGCAGTTTCATGGCACTCCTGTTGACTTGGTCCTTTGACCCCATGGGCTGAACTCTGGAGGAAAATGAGGTAATGGGACAGATGGAGTCACTGGCAAGACAGTGGGGAGAGCCCCACTTCTCCTCGGCATCCCATGTAATCTGCAGTACTTCAGGGCACCGACATGATTCACTAGTGTGTGCTCTTCCTCCCTCGCCCCGCCCCGCCCCGCTGTAAGTGAAAGTATATGCGCCTAGCAGCACAGTTTAAACTATATCACGAAAAAGCTCACACCCCTCTTACACACAAAGACAAGAGGATACAGAGCCTGCCATTGCTTAGTGTGCATCTGTTACTAATAAAATCATGAGTGTGTTTCTTGACTTTAATTACCCCCAAAGAACAAGAATCATTTGAAAATGTACATCAAGAATGACCAAAGGGAGTTGGAAGGGAAGTGAAGAGCCCTGATGCTGACTATTAGCACCTCCTGCCCAGGCTTGGATTGCCCCCATTTATTTACACCCAGAAAAAAAATGGTACCCACCTGATGAAACCCCAGGAAGTCCTGCACTGTAGGGGAGACATAGAAGATGTAGCCATCTCCAGTCACAGTGATGACAAAGCCATTAAATGCCTGAAAAGGAAAATTCAGCCCAGAGTTACTCTTGCTAGCTTTAATCCAGCTGCACAAGAAGACCTTTTCTAGGAGTTTCTCAGGTGTCCATGGGACAGGAAGGGATCTTCTTCATCAGTAGGAAACCCACAACAAAGGAAAGCAGCTTGAGACTACATCAGGCTTTGAACCCCAGATAGCTGGAGAGTGAGGGGGGATGGATTTCTCACTGTTAACACAAGTAGTGATCACAATCAATTTTTCTAGAGCCATCGTCCAAGCCTTCTCACCAGAGGGCAGCTCCAGCATCAGAAGGGATCAGCTAAGGACAGGTTTCTGGAGTGCCTGGAATAAGTTACCTTCTCTGTATCTATACTAGCAAAACCCAGATCTGTTCTGCTGGTAGATCTGATTTTCTTTAAGGAACCAGCAATGAAACCTTCCAGAGAAGCACAGGAAGACTTGACAAACGCAGACTGGAGGGAGAAAGGACTGCAAGGAAAGAGCCCTGAGCCATGCAAGAGCCCAGTGGCTCCAGGAGTCTAGCACTGGTTCAGGCATAGTGAAGCTTTTAGAGATGGTAACTAAACTGCAGTCAACCACTGCTTTGACATATTTACCCACTTTTCATTTTAAGGATGACCTCCAAAGGCACCCTGGGGCCTGCTCTTCACCTCAATTTTCCAAAACAGAGAGTTATACAACCTTACTTCTGCATTGCTTATGTAGGTCTTCTCCCCACAATTTCTCTGAGCACCCCTGAAAACCTGCCTTTTAATTCTTAGCACCTCAGGACTATAAGCACATCACTACCCCATGGACTCCTGCTCTCAGCTCCAAAGGTGCATGAACACCCGCACAGCTCATGCAGGCTGGGGAGCAGCCAGAACAGAAGTGGTTGAGTGTGCATCTGTGCGCTTGCATGTGTCAAAACCATGTGAAAACACGCTTCCTCTTTGTATAGGTCCCTGCATTTTGCAAGTAGTGGGATTATAACTCATTGTAGACACAGCTCCAAGGGGATACATTGCATGCATAAGAGCCCCTTCCCATGACTTCCACCTCCACTTGCCTGGCTGTCCTCTTCTTTTTGTCCCAGAACTGGACGAACTTGTCAACTGCAATTGGCTTGCCAGGATGCAAAGTAAGACCGCATTCAGCCACTGCTACCTTTGAAAGATGGGAATGTAGCTAAGAACAACGCCCATTTTGGAAGTAAAGAGTTGGAAAAATCTGGAAACTCAGATGTGGAATTTGTGAGGCCCTGAACTCATCTGTGACACCTGAAGTGGCTTCCTTTCTCTCCTCATAAACGCACAGACTGTTTGATACATCTTCAAGGAGGTAAGAGCATCCAGATCTCATCCGTCTCCGATTACATGGGACCATAGTCGTTTCCCATCTGATTTTATTCTTGCTCCTCGCAGATGTCCAAGTGGCTCCATGTTTGTAAAGGCCCTCAAACATTTTTTTGTAGTTGCTGCTATCAGACACCAAGCTGGGAAAACTACTCCATGTCATGGATGATAGAGAATAAAGCTTTAAACACAAAAACATTACCTCTACAAAAAATCATCCTAGTGGTCACGCTATCTGCCAACTTCACTTCTCATAGTGCACTTTCCAATCAATATACACAGCCTGCAGTTAAATATATACCCAACTGGTGGCTTCTTGCTGGAAAAAAAGTCTCTCCACTAACACACTGAGTTATTAGAAAGTGATAAATGCACTTTTGTGACTATTCATATTGTGTTCCTGGCCACTGGCAGAATGAATTGTAAAACCACTTACATTTGCTAAATAGCTATGGAAAATGCCAAGTCTCACAGGCATTTTTTCCGAACCCTGCAGTCCTAATGTGCATGCAATCCTTGAGAAGTTAGCAGGCTCCTTGTGTCTCTGGGCAACCCTCTCTGGTCCCATTTTTGCAAAAGGAAGGTACAATCTGGTCAAAAAATAAAGTAATATAAAATATAGTATAGTCTTCCCTATAAACAATGTGTTTTTAGCTCCTCTAGTTCAGTACATAAACCTTCACACTTTGCAAGGGTGCCAAGACAAATCAACCCTCTTGAGTCAAACTGATTCCGTGTTGGCTTCCAATTTTGCAGCTCATATTACTGGGTGCTCAGAAACTGCCTTCACTTGTCCTATGAGTCGTTCTCAGTGCAGCAATACTCCTGTAGCCATGAACAAACATTTCAGGGGCTTGTGGAAACATTTTAGGGGACTAAGTTTTTATTTTAAACTTTTTCATCCAGGCCACAAGCCACTTTGTGTCCTTCTGAGCCACTCTAGCAAATGCTGGTGCTGTCAGGTCTTGTCCTGTTTTGCAACAGGCCATCTCAGGTGCCATCCCCTGTGGATAATTTTCAACGGGTCCGTTTTCTTGTAGCAACAGAACAAATATCTTAATTTCTTTCTTCCAAGCACTTCTTCCAAGAAGTGTTATTTTATCCTGTGATCCAATTCCTTAGTCAAACCATAACGGCTCTCCTTGCTGCAGGTCACAGGTTTGTACAGGGAAGATGGAAAGCCTTTGGTCTGAGAGACCTGAAATGTATTTAAACTGTACAAATCAATCACCAGCAATAAGCAGGATGGCAAATTCAAACTGCAGTGCATTCAGAGCAACTTTAAACTACTGCCATAGCAGTAGCAGAGCTGGCCAAAGGTTGGCAAACCAGAAGCTAGCATGGAAGGGTGACTCCTGATCCTTCCTCCATCCTGCAGACACACTTTTCTAGGCATGCTGAGATGCATGCGGTGCCCAAGAGCAAGAGAACCAATGGGTCACTGAAATAAAAGCAGAAAATCAAAAGGAAATTTTTAAAAAGAGCGGAAGAGGCTAGAGTATGAAAGCAATCCAGCAGTAGTAAACTGTCAACTTCAGTGTAATAAATGGGAAAATAGACTGCATTACAGGGGCCATTCAGAAGAGTAGTGGCTCATACATCACTCATATGGGATGCCCATGAGAGCCTGTGCATCTGCATTGTGCTGCAGCTGGACTCTGCCCTCATTGGCTGCCTTGGCCATGCTTAGCTTCTCCTGCTGCTGAAGAGGGATCATGGGGACTTGCTGTTTGCTTGAGACAAGGTAGGGGAGAAGGGTCTGCAATAGGTTCAGCTACCCAGCTGCACACGCTACTCATGATGCGGGCTGGCAGAAAGCCTTCATCTTTGTTCACCCTCTTCCCCTGCACAAACAGGAGGCAAAAGCAACTGGCTGAAATACCCCTTATATTTGCCTATTAACAGGTACACTTTGGGGTTTTTTTTTGGGGGGGTGGGTTTTTTTAAAGTAATTTAGATTATTTGAAAGGTTTCTGATTTGAACATATGGATTAATTCTGTACAGAACCAGCTCACAGCAGAACCAGTCCCTTCCCGTTGTGCTCTGCAGCCCCTCAAGGGGTACTGCATTAGTTTTCTGCAAATTACAGTGCCTAATTAAAATGCTCTTTGGGGCAGAACAGGCAGCTCAGCTTCAGGATTTCTGTCACATTAGCACTCCGCATGTTTCCAGATGCCTTCAATCACCTAAGACTGCTGATGCTCTGGTGGCTCTACAAATTGACATCATATAGCCTGGTTCAAAGCCCCAGAGAGAGCTTGGGCTTAGCTCTGCAATTAGACTGAGGCAATCACTAGCTCTCTTTGGTCCTTTGCTATAACCAGCTGGCTCCCTGCAAACCTCCAAGCCTGCTCTCACCCCAGACTGACTGTTGCAGCAGGAACCCAGGACACACCAGACTTGCTGTAAGATACTCCTGCATGCCCCGCCCCCCCCCAGTTGGGATACATGAGTTTGTGTACGTTGGGTCAATGAGTCCCAAGGAAATATGTCTGGTCTGGGCACAGCAACAGCCAACACTTGCAAACTGCAGGCACAGATAGCACCTGGCCTTCGCAAAAAGGCCATAATCCATCGCCCCACGTCCTAGGATTGGGAGCAAGAGATCCCTAAACACCTTTAGGGTGAATCCATTGCTATAGGCCTCAGAGATGGCACCTAAGCTTGCATTTAACTTGCTTTATGTGCTTTCCTCACCCTGAAGCTGGTACTGCTGAGCATGTAGCTGCCTCCAGGACGGGGAACTTGGGGTGCAGCCTCCTGTGGGTCATGAGGTGAACAGACTCACTGAAATGAGCTGTGTTAAAACAACCCCCTCTCACAATTCTGTTCATGGATGCAGTTTATGGCATGGCCCGTATAACCCATAGCCACAACATAATCAAAGTAGTAGCCAACTGTGGTGCAGGGTGAGAAGGAGCCCTTCCAGACAGGGACCTGCCCCAACCAAGCACTGTCACTGGTCCCTGTCCTGAGGTGCTCAGCACCTGGTCAGGGGGTGCAGAAAAGGGCAGCAGTTCCCAGTGAGGCAGTCTTCTCTCATTCTGCAAATGGGACCACACGTTCCATAGCACCTGGTGCTGGTCCAGCAGCAACACCGGGGGACCTGGAGTTGTGCCCAGCAGATGGCAGGAACTCAGGAAAGGCACCAGACAATTGAGCTATGGCACAATACCTGGAGCAGAAGGTCCCCTTCTGGAAACGATGCCCTGTTGGCTTGCAGATATGTCCATCCATTCCCTTCTAGTGCCTTGGGCTGATCCAGCATGTGGCTGCCAATGTCCGTCCCAGTGGCTGTGAGCAAGAGGGCAAGAAATCAGTGTGGAAGGGGCAAACTGGGAGGCTCTCTCTCCTCCTCTTCTCAGCGTTGCTCTTGGACGGCTGCACCATGCTACTCAGTGCTTATGCTTCTGGCTCAGAAAGAAGATGAAACCTGGGGGAGCTGGAACACAGACCCGCAGCACATAACCCCTTTATAAAGCCATCCCCACTTGATCAACACTGCCTCTAAGATATAATCTCTCCCACTTGGTCTCATTTCTGAGAAGCCTCTCCTCTGTCAGCATCCAAGGCAGAAACATACAGGGGTCGGGGGGGAGGCTAGTATTTCTGGGTCTTCCAGACTAGGAAACATCATCCAACACAGCAAGAGACCTTCAGGCTGAGGCTTGCTGAGAGTTGGCATTCACTGCCACAGGCCAAGTGCTGCTCCATGGCTGGCTTCAAACTGCCACAGTACTGCAAGGTTTGCAGTCAGGAAAAGCCTTCCTGTCCTTTTGGGCTAACAAAAGAGAGGGTCAAACTTTCCTCCATCTGAGGTGCCATCAAAGCATCCAAGTGACATGTTTTTCTGCCACTGTTTCTCCCTCTCCCATTTGATGACTTAAAAGCCATTCAGAGTGTCAGTGGCCTCAGCTTTCTCCATTCAGCCTTCTGAGCAGCTCTCTAGCTACCAGGACTCATAGCCTTGTGGCTCCCTGGGCTGACTCATTTACCACCTGTCACCCTACCTCACTGTGTGCCTTCTGGGCAACATCCCTGGGTGCAGTTGATATGAAACCTCCTGCTTTCATCCCAGGGACCTCGTGCACAGGAGGATATGTAGAAAATGGGTTGTTCAGGGAATAGGAACGAAGCCTGTAGCGGCCCCTGAGGCTGCTTGGGGGCATCCTCAAGTGAGATACTTCCTCTCCTGGGGAACTACTTTTGAAAAACTATTTGGCAGCATAAGCCCAAACTCAGCTTCCAACCTAAGGACAATTTTGAGGGAAGGTTTTGTGTTAGCTTGATCAAAAACCCACTGCCACGGAGAACAATATGTGTTCATCTGCACTGCAAGAAAGCCTTGAAGAAGCCCCAATGTTTCTTTTGCTTTGCGTGTCAGCAGACCTAGGCCCAAAGGATAGCCCAGGGATCAGCCCTGCACCCTGGCACCTGCCATGCAGGCCAGCTGTCCCAAGGGGATTACATGCTCACTCGTGTATGGGGTTTCACTCCAAGTAGGGATGCTGGCACAGTGGAGCTTAACTCTTGCAGAGAAGGGCCAGGCTGAGTCACACTGCCTGTGTTCAGTGATGGAAAAGTGAAAGGAAAAGCAGAGTTTGAACACTGAGTATAAATCCAAGCCTGCAGAAAGATAGATTTAGGGATCATAACATTGTCAGGCCAGAGCATAGTCTCTCAAAGCACCACCATTCCAGTTGCATGACACTACAAAACCCACCTCCAGTTCAGTGATCTTGCACCTATCATTCCCTGTTTGCTTTGTCCAGCATAACAAGCAATCTTACAGAAGTTACCGTGTAAACTTTTGCACAAAATCTACAAATCAGAACCAAATCCTACATGTAAAACTGAGCTGGGCATGTTCCTTCAAATGAAAGCCATCATCAGTCCTGGATACAAACTGGTGGAAACATCGGGAAATGGTGATTTTTTTTCCCCATGAACTGTGGTCAACCTCGGAAACAGCACAAGACCAGTCTTCTCCTACAGAAAAGCTGCTGGGCTTGGCAGAAAATATTAACTATCCCCTGTGAGCATTGAGTTCATCCTGTAGCAGTTAATACCATTTTTATCCAGGTTAGAAGAGGTTTTATAAAACATTTCTAAAACAGATCCTTCTCCATCAATTGCTGTTTATTTATGGCGTTTTGCATGACAGATGATTTATATCAAATTGGAATATTTAAGACTTGTATCAGTGTTGCAGGAATCATGCCTTTTTATGAATTTTCTGGTAACTGTACTTCTGCCTGCATGACTCAGAGAGATGATTCTAGGAAAGCTTGAAGTTCCTAGAAAGTTAACAACAAAACTTCCATCTACGGATGGATCTACAAAGACCTCTGAATCTGTTCAAGGAAGCATAAATGTTAGGGTTTTTTTGTACTTCAGGTGGTGAGGCAGCATGTTTTACTGGTTCAAGAGACCAAAATGGGATAAAATGGACCAAGGGTTGCCATTAGACATGCTCAGTTCATGAACTACAGTGGGACAGAGACTAGAGTCACTTTTACACCACATACTACAGCTGCCAGAGACTGCAAACTCAAAGCCACTGGTGTCCTTGGGTTGGACACACAAACCTGGCACCGCCAAAGGGAGTTTCTGGACACAAATACACAAACTGGATCCCAGAGACAGGGACTCTGCTTTAAAAAGGCTGGTCAGTTCAACAAAAGCCAAATGGTAATAAAAATTCCCTGGTAAATTAAGCAGGTAATGCAAGTTCTGCAAGCCAGTTCAGCCTTGTACCACTGGAGAGTGAGGTATGTGGATACCTCCATCACCACCCCCAAAAAGAAATCAGCTAAAGGCCTATCACCTCTGCAGGGTCTCCTTGAGAAAGTTTCCAAAACAGTACAAGCTATTTTAGGGGTGGCTGGATGAAATACAGTCAATATGTACATGCTGCAGAGGACCAAGGAATTGCTCAAAAGCAGCAGCATCAATCTCTCTCCAAACATTTGAACCGAAGCTAAAAAAGGTAAAAACAACAACAAAAACCCAAACCCAGTTTGCTTTCACTCCATTCCCAGGAGCTCTGCCATGCTTAAGGGCTGGGATCCTGGACACTGCAAGACTGCATTTTCAATAGACATCTGTTTACTGCGGTCTTGAATGACGAAAGAGCAGGCTGTATACAAGACTAGACAAAAATGGGGAGGGAAAGATAGCAGAGAAAGACATCTAATTTCTCTCTTCTAGTCATACCTGCTTTCAGAAGCAATAGGTGTATCTGCTGCCACAAAGATTTGACTATTTACTCCAAAGACAGGAAGCCAAGAGGAGTCTCAGCCTTGGGTGACCTTTTTGTACAAACTATTTTTCTTGCAAGAACCACCTCAAACAGTACATGGGATTTTACTTTTAACCTATGACACAGCCTGTGCAGGCAATGTCCAGGGTCATCCATAGACATCTGACTCCCTGTTGAATTGGTTATAACCCTGTACTTTGGCTCTGTGTAGGGTATTAACCCTTTTGCCTGGGAGAAAGGGAAATTGCCTTCACTCTCTAGAAATGCTTAGAAAGAAGAGCTCTTTTTCAATATGGTACCAATTAAAGTTGCCTGGAGACAAAGCAATGAGCTTGGGTTGCTGAAGGAAAGGGAGGCTGAGGCACAAGCGACGGGGGAGCTTGCCAGAGGAAGCTACACTCTCCATCTGCTGCTAGTGGAAAGGAGATAGTAGCAAAACTGAACTCAAAATAATGACACAAAGGCTTTTGCAATCTCTGTGAAGTGCCTGATGTGATATACTATAAGCAGGGTGCTGCAGTTTGCCGATGACACAACATTTCACCAGGCAGCGCCAGAATCCAGTTCGACCTTGATAAATTGGTAGAATGATCTGAAGTCAAACAAAATAAATTTCAGGGCAGACATGGACAAAGTGACGAAGGGAAGAAAATCAAAAGCACAGTGCCCAAATGGGTGTAACTGGCCTATTAGAACGGGTCTTCAAGACAAGGATGGGTCTCCAACTGAATGCAAATCCATGCAGCAGTGATTTCTTTTCCAAAGCAAGTATCATGCTTGGAAGGTGCGTGCTGAACATGTCAGTGGAATGCTCTTGCTCAGAGGTGAAGAGGCCCCAGCTGGAGTGCAGTGCTCAGCACTGGGGTCTCCTTTTGGGGAAGAGACATCCACTGGCTGGACAGGGCACCTGGAGAGCCTGGAGGGACAGGTCTACAAACCTGCCATGGGGTAAAATCCAAAGGAAATGAGTTTATTTAATCTGGAGGAGAGAAAACATGATAAGAGCCTTCAAGTACACAGGGATGCTGTCAGCTTTCTGCCCACCCCATGCTCTGCCTGCATCTCCCCACAAGCAGCTTAACCAGGGTCCAATGGCCCGCTCTGTTGAGCACAAGACTCTGGAGACCACAAAACATTTCTGTCCTTGCCCCATATTTCCTGACCTGCATCCCATGCCATGCACACACAACAGGCTACCCCTCTCCTAGCTGCAGAAGTCTCCCTTATCCACAGTTACTGCTCTGCAGTGTTTAAGTAACTGCTTTTGTAGCCAGATTATGAAAATAATACCTGGCAGCCTTTCGGGCTTTATTTACACTGCAGCCTGAAGTTCACATGCTGCAGGCTGGTAGTAGAGCATGATGAATCATCGGTGCATGGTGACTACCCCCAACCAGGCAGAACTGCTATCTGCTCTGCATGGCTTTTTTCCCCATCTTATCTCGTGCATAATCCCAGATATGTGCTGGGTGCTATAAAGTCCTGTCATATTAATAAGGGTTAATTGGTGCATTTTCTTTGAACCTCAACAGAGAAAGCAGTGAAGGTTAATGTGGTGCCAGCACTATTTTGGAGAAGGACAGAAGGAGCTGTTGCATCCCAAACCTACCAAAAACATTGCATCCTTTCTTCATGACATTAGGCTGCCTGTCAGCAAGGACCCTTCCATGCTTCCCTGCATTTCACTGAGGAGCAGGGAATGAATCCTAATTCCCAGGTCTGTTCCTCAGAAAGCAGACAACAGAGGAAAAGGCATTTGGAAATGGTTGTTCTTAGTTTCACTTTGCCTCTGAAGAGCCCAGCAATGTCCAAGCACGTACAATGCTATGCACAGAGCAATTACTTATGTCATGCGAAGACAGTCAGCTCAGCACGTTTTCCCTCCACTGCAAAGCAACTGTTTGCCAACACAGCAGCTTCTGGCTGTGTAATTACTGCAGGCACTATGAAGATTTAGCTCAGGTCCAATATCAGAGATGCTCAGCCCCGCGAAAGCTCACCTTCAGGGGGCCAGACCTCTTTCTTTAACTTCAGAGGTCTCTGATAATGCTGATTCCTCTGCCTCCTAAAAACGGTTTACAGAAATAGTGAATCCACAGGAAAGTAGAGGGGGGAACGCTGGGTAGCCAGTGAGGCTGGTACCAAAGGGATTCCCTGCGGTCTCTTAAAACCTAGACAGTGACACAGCTCAGCTCATGTTCACAGCAGCAAAAGCCTTCAACACCTGAGGCAGGGGCTGCAAGAAATATGGGGAAACTGTATTCACGGCACAAATTTCATCTTGGTTTCCTGCAGAGAAGAGAGCAAGGAGTCATTGTGTCCCCTTTGCTTTCTTCAGGGTTCTGCTCCAAGGAAGGACCTCCCGGGTCACAGCCTTTCGAACTCAGCCACGGTCACCAGGTACTGGTACAGACTCAAGGTAATGTTGTAGCCTGCAAGAAATTCTGAGAGCCAGCAGAAGTTGTTAACACTTAGGAAGATCTGCCAGAAGTGCTCAGGGAACAGCTAAAACCATGGCCAGCACCCATGACTGAGCAGCAATCATCTTCAGGACAAGGACGAGGATGAGGATCTACCCTCCACACAGCTGTACTGCATGGTATACTACTAGCACCCCAAAGCCCTCTCAGGTCTTTTGCAGAGGCAACGCACTGCTCTGATGCTGCAAGACTGTACCATTGCATAAGAAAAGCAGTCTGAGAACCAGGAGTGAGATAGTGAGTGTTTGCACTAACGCACTCTAGTGATGAAGGCTGCAGGGTTTTAAAATGGTAAGAGAAGAGAGATCACTGCACTAGTCCTTCCAGTCTGCTCTCCTTCAGGACCCAACCCATTGTAAAAGTGGTTTCCCTGAACTTCTGTAATCCAGCAGTTTGGGTCAGTGACACTGAGGGTGGGCCAGCACTGGACTACGCACCCCAGGGGCTAGCAGCCATATCCGTTGGCCTTGCACTTCCCAAACTATAGAGCTGTCCCTCTGCTGCAGAGCTGTGCAGAGAAGGGGGGAGTCGGGCCCCAGCCAAGTACTTTACAGCCACGCTTCCCTTCTCTCGCCCTATCCCCGCAACAGCTCTCCAGGGCCAGCCCTTCAGGACCGCTCCGCTCCCTCTGAGCGCATGATACATGCGACATGAAAGGAGACACCCAAATCTAGGTCCACATGTCCTTTACTCTCCAGTCTCTCCAGGAAGGGATTATTTCGGAGCTGTTATCTCACCTCCTGCTTTTCACGGGGCCAGTCCTTCCCCTTTGCTTTGTCTTGCAGAGCGCAGATCAATCTGCAGTCTCTGCACACTTTAGGGTGGATGCTTCTCTGGTTCCTTGTCAGAACCCCATCTGGCAAAGACATGCAGGGCTGTGAGGCTGTCCCACAGCTTTATGGCTGCTTTCCATGACAGCATACAAGAGAGTAAACTTAAAGAGCTAGGGTTAAAGTCTAAACTCATTATTTTTTTCCACCCTCATACAAATGACCGACTTGGTTACCTAACTTAGCCTGGAAAAAATACCCACCCTCCACTGGCCTACAGGCTCTGGGCACATGCTCTGGTTCTCACCTGAAAAACCAGCTCTGCTGGACAGATTCCACAATTAAAGACCCAAAACTGAGCTACAGCTTCAGGACTATGAGCTGATCCATCAGCCTGGAAAAGGCTCCTTAATGGTGTATAGTGTGAACCCATTAGCACAAACATTTCTTGTGCTATGGCTGGGATGGGAGGATGACCAGGAGGTCTGTGCACCCAGGACAGCTTTGCACATAGTGCAGATCTCTTCTTTGCACGTATTTGTCTTGCTCATAAAAGCACTGCTGCATCAGCTGATGAGCAGTGTGTGCAAGGGGTCCCTTCTCCCTAAGGTTGGGTTAATTCAGACCAACGTCAAGGACTGCAGAAAGACAAGAAGCCTTCAGCATAAATGTTTTTGTCAGATAAATTATAAATAAATCTGATGTATATCAGATACATCAATTGCTGCTGAATGTCCAGTCTGCCTTCATTCCTGTGAGGTAGTCACACAGAACCTGTGGGTAGAAGGAAGGGGGCTGCATTCACATGTGTGAAAAATGCACCAAAAAACCCCCCCGTTTCGAGGGCAGAACTGAAAAAGCAGTGACGTCTGGCCACAGTCTTTGGCCAAAATCACATCATGAAGAGTTTGGTTTCCCAGACACATCAGCTTAACCTTTCATCCTGTAAAAATGAACTGGGGTCTCTGCATACTCCAAGCATTGCATTCACTCTCATAAAAATACTCATTAGAGAAATTCAACAAATCCATCACAGCTCAACCCAGCAGATAAAAGCCCAGGGAGATAAAAGCAGCAGCAAACTACCAAGTAAGAGACTCTGAGGAAGAAAGGGGAGAGAAGTGAGCTAAATAAATGACATACTGAACAAATGCCTTTAGAGTAGTCTTATTTAACCTGCCATCTGCAAGGCATCGGAGGGTGACATACAGAACAGCCCTATGTCACTATCCCTGCCCCTAATTACCCAAGATAGAGACACCAGTCCATGGATCCCAGGGATTTTGATTTTATTTCATTATTAAAAAACACAATTCCAGTTAGACGAGGGAAATGTTACTGTTCAGTAAAAAATACACCTCATATGATCTCCTGCTTCCCTCTTTACCAAGTACTAGTGAGAGCAGGATACAGGAAAGTTTTGGGGAAAAAAAGGAGGACTGGCATATCTGTTACAAAAATAGACTAAGAAAGTATGTAGGATGTCTCAACTGCTAAACAGGCACCTAAGCTGTTCACCTCCATTCATGGTGCCATTTCTCTGCTGGACTACATGGCAACAGGGCTCTCAACTCCCTGCTCTGCTCCTGACTCCCTGTGCAACCCCTGGCAAATCACTTCATCTTCCCGCTTTCCACCCTCTGCAGCTCACAGTTGCCCCTCATGAAAGCTGCATACACCCCAACTTCTCAGCCACACCATTTTCTACAATGCAAGGCTTGCACAGCTGGGGACACCCTGTGCTAAACCCACACTTCCAACGAGGTGAAATGCAGCAATCAACTCTTTAACTGAGTTTTGCTGGACAATCCCATGTGTTCTGTTCCTCTTTCAACCCAAATCACAAATCTCAGTGAGAACGCAGGAAACATTGCTGGATTAACACAGACTGTCAGCATGGGCCAGGAGAAATGCATTAATTTCCCAAGGCCCTGTATACCAGGAACCACTGCTTAAAACCCAAAACCAGGTAGGCAGCACTCAGCAAAAATAACTGATGGCATTTCCTGCAACTTGGTTGCCAATAATTTAAAACAGGCAAGAGCAAGGTGCATTTCCTTTTCTTCTTGTGGTATTTTGGAAAAGAACGGGGAAGGGAGCAGTTTAAAGAATTTTTAGAAAAAATTTTCCACACAGAGAACTCCCCTTTTGCCTTCCGTTTCCCAAGTAGTCTCCTGCAACATCCATCCTGAGACCCAAGCGACCCAAGAGCCAACCATATAGGTTGTGCCCACCTCACCCAGGCTCCAGAAAGGCCCTGCCCAGGCCTCCTTTCCCAATGGTAAGGGTGAGATATCAACCAACCTCCATTTGCAAACGCAATACCCAGATGAAATCACTGGGACCACATCAGGGCCATGGTTCAGTCCCAGGCACTGCCATGCCAACCAGCTCATTGAAATTTCTGCCTTTTGGAAGATAGCAAGGGAATGAAACCTGCCCCTGGACACACTAGCTCCTGGGGCCTTAGAAAGGAGATAAATGCTAAGAAAGACATTTCAAGTGAAGAAAGAAAACAGAGGCAGGAATCCTAACCCCTTCTCTGAGTTGGACTTGAGGTGTCAAACAGCTACAGCTGGCCAGACCACCTTCCCCAGTAGCAAAGAAAGAAAAGTCATTCAGGTCACCATCAATAGGGCCTTCCCCTCCCAGCAAACAAAGTTAGATATATCATTTCAGGTTGAGCTGAAATGTCTTATCTGACCTAAAATGAAATGTTTCATTTTCCTCTTTCTTTCAGAAATGTTTGTTTCATATATAAATGTGAAACAATGATTCTTCAACAAGAAAAGAAATGTTCGATTTTTAAAAAGAAGGTCAAAACTAAGCACTGACATCTCCAATCTCATTCTGAAACTGTGTGAACCATTTCAGAGAAAATGATGGCCCTCCCTACCATCATTCCCAGGGCTAAACCTATTCCCAAATCCCATCAGAATGCAGAACTAAGCTTAGCTCAGCTGCATTTTTCAGCAAATTGTTTTTAAAACCCTGCTTGACTTTCCAAAGGATGTTGCTTTTCAGAGACATCAGGCACCCATAACTGACTGAAGAGAATTAAAGCTGGATGTGCAGAACCTAAAAATGAAGGTGATCCCTTCCAGATGGGACACGGGTACAAAATGGATCATAGCAGCAGTCTAGGAGGTAGATGTCCTATGATCACAGCACCTCCCAATAAGCTTTGCCAATCCCTCCACACAACCACATCCCGGACACATGGCACTTTCCTTCCCAAAGCCCTGAGAGGCTTTCAGGTCACTTCCGCAGCTAAAATACATTTCTGGCCTAAAGATGCAACACTGATGCATTAACACACAAGGGTCTGGCATCACAACTCATCACCTTGTCTTTGGAGGCTACAACCCTCCATCCCATGGCAAATGTTGCTCAGGGTTGGATGTGAGTAGCACAAGGGGGACTGAGTCCCTGAAGCTTTTCCAAGCACTGTGGAGCCAGCAATATCTCCCTGTCTCAGCAGGGCCAACCCTTGCAACGCCAGCCCAGACACTTACCCATGAAGTAGCTCTTCACCTTCAGGTATCCCACAGCCAGTCGGAGGATGGAGAGTTTATCGAGCCTGGTGCGTACATCTTCAGGCAAGGGCAGCAAGTCAGTCAGCCTGTTCAGCTCCTGGTTGAGCCGGTCTCGATGCCGTTTGGAGGGATTAGACTTCATACCCTCAAGGGGGGGTGCTTTAGGGCTGGAAAAGGCCAAGGAGAGTGTAATCAAACGGGCTTGTCCAATGGGCCATTTCCAAACCCAGCACGGCCCTTACCACAGTAGCAATGACACTAAAACATCAGGCAGCCAAAGTAACACTACGCAGCAGCAAGGGCAAGCTCCAGAAAGTCTGCCAAACGATGGCTGAGGGAGATGTAGCCACCCAAATAGCCACCTTGTGCAGCCCCAGGCACAATGTCCTCCAACCGGAGCAAGGGGTGACCCTCAGATGGGTAACTTAACGTGCAGCCTGCTTGAGACAGCTCAGCTGGACACGACAGCCTCACTCCCATTTCTGCTCCCACTGCTGAGTCTTGACAGGGAAAGGGATACTGAGGGCAGAGACCTACAAGCCATTAGAGTACCTCCTGGAGGTCTGGTTAGACTTCCTCCACCCATGCCCTGCTCTGCCTGCCTTTACTCCTCTTTCTCTCAGCCTATACTCTGCCTAGTCAGCTGGTCCCTCCCTGGCCAAACTCCACATGCTCACATCAGGTCCTCACAATGGTAAGCGTTAACCTGAACTTTTCACAGGATTCACATTAGCCACTGCATTTGCCCAGGGTCTGACCGACCTTTTCCAGGCCTTGGCAATAAGCATGCTGGCAAATAGCAGCAATGGAGAGAGGGAAGGTTCAGAAAGATTTTTATCTGAATTTCTTTCAATTAGTTTCCTCTAAGTCTCCTCCCTGCAACCACATTTATTATCATAGGTAGAAGGAAGCTCCATACCTGGAGCTTAGCAACCAGGCAATAAAAATTAACCCTCTTTTCCTTATTCAGAAATCAATGTCTGACTGCTCAGAGCCTGACTCCGTTGCTTTATTCATTAACTAATGCTACAACGAGGAATATATGTGAAAGTCAATGGCAGCACTTGGAAAAAGAGATACTACAGGCACAGCACTTAGAAAATAACCTATTTTTTATTGTAGAATTTTATCATTTTCTTCCAACTTTCTGATTTCTGACCCTTTCATATGGGCATTTCCAACCTAAAACAACATTTGATGCCAAACTTGGGCTCTGGGACCAACCCTCAATCTGCAGAATTAGTTCATGAGAACAGCTCTTTTCTGTTTTAAGCTGAGATAGGGACCTGTGTCCATCAGCTGCTGTTATTTCACACAGTAGAACTGAAGTCCCAGTCATAAATGACTTTAATGAATCTGGGATTTGACCTTGTTGTCTTGGTTTTTTATGCTGACATGAATTTCCCTGCTTAAAGAAAAATCCTTTAGACTTCATGAGAGACTACTCCTCTGTATTTGGTTAGATTGTGTTCCATAACATGCAATACTGCTTTGATGTAATTTATCTAACCACAAATTTTCTCTCTGCAGGCACCCCTGCTTCATAAGGCAGCTTCAGATAACAGGATCTGACAGTCTTTAGAAAGCTCTCCCCTCTAAAAGTTCTCTCAAATCTCATCTGGTAGGATTGTTTGCATGTGTAGCAAGAGAAAAAATGAGTATTAAATGAAATACAGTGACGTGTCTGTTGAATTTTCATTCCAGAGATGTACCAAGGGGACTTTTAATCATGGATGGATAATTATACCATTTCTTCTGAAAAATTCAGTCGTGCTGTTTTGCAACATGATTGTTGGGAGGGATATACCCTGCTTCTCAGAGAGGCTAAGTACAAGTCATCACTGAATGCACAAGTCAGGGAAAAAATCAGTGTTTTTATGCGCTCCATTAGCCAGCAGCTTAACGAACCCTTTTGAAATCACAATCACTCATCAGGAAGGAAAAAAGTGAAATAGCTATGGAACCTCACCATCAGAAACGGAGATGAGGTCAAGAAAAAGAGAAGAAAAAAGAAAATTTTTGACTTCCCAGATGCACTTTCAAGAACAGTCCTCTGCTCACTCACTATCCAAATACAGTGTACAAACATCCAGAAAGATAAGGGAAAGGAAACCAGAGACAGGCAAGAAGCACTGCTCTTTATGATGAGGGTACAAATTGCCATCTTGCCTCTGGACAAGACACCCTAGCAGCCCAGCATGGGGGCTCCTCTACCTGTTGGCTAGAGGCTGGTACCAAGACCACCGGGTTCCTCATCTCTGTGGGAGGAAGGCACCTGTTGAGTTCAAATCCACACCACTTTCCCCTTTCCTTCAGACACTGCTTTTTAGCTATTGCATAGCTCCTTAGAAAGGGAAAAACAGACGGATGATGCCTCTTGGAAGGGATGGTCAGGAAATAAAAGAAATAAGAAATGAAAAGTATGGGAACTTCTTCTGTGTATTAAAAAGCTATCAGAGATCTGCACGCCACAGGGAGGAGTAAACACAGAGTAAGGTGGCACACAGGGTGAGCAGAGCAGAGGCATAACAAGGTCTCTTGGATCATCTGGCCAAACTCTGAAAATGCTCTGGCTGAGACATATGGTGTAACACAGCCAGCAGTGAAGCTCAGGAGAGGAAAAGCAGAAGGGGCTAGAGGACACCACAACAGCTCTGTCCCCCATGTGCACCCAACCACAGCACATAACATCCTTCATGAAGGGAGGGATGATGCAGAGGAGAAATCTCAAGGCACTGCTGAGGCTGCACTGCTCCTTCAGCAGCCCACTTATGCAGGGAAGCACTGCACCCAAGGCAACCCCCTGAAGGCAGTGGCTTTGCAGAGCATTCTGCCCTCACGCACAAAGAATGCCCCTAATCTCTGCAGGGAGGGTAGCTCTGTCCCATTTGACGGCCTGCCCAGAACTTCCATGCAAAGGGAAACACTGGAAACACATTCCTCACAGAAGCAACGTGGAGCAGCCATCACAAGGCACTGTTCAGCGCACTGCTTCCCAGTGCTGCATTTGGCCCAACCCACTGTCATGCATATCTCATTGCCTAAATTCCTCCCGCTGGCCCAAACTTGGCCATGCAGATGCACAGTGGCATTTAGCGCTGAGTGAATGGCCTTGGATGGAGACGTACAAACCTGCTCAAGCTCATTCCTCTCTGATGCATCGCCCAGGCGCCCCTTTGGCAGTCATCACTCCTTTCAGTGATGACAGCCCACCTCTCATCCCAGCTGAAGCATGTTTCCAGGAGACCATACTCCTTCAGTCTGCTTCAATCTATAACTAAGCTGGACGGGGGCATCAAATGCGGCTGCTTCTTATGTAACAGCATGTGAAACCCCTCAGAGTCAGGGCTAATGGCCTGCAGCAAGAATAGGACATGAGGACTGCAATCAGGCCCTTTGTGTGACAGTCACATGTAGAGCTCTCCATCTGAAAGACATCTGTACTTTTCCCTAATAACTGCCTAAGATGGGCTGACACAACTTCAAACATCCTTTTCTAAACCACAGCCCTTTTCAGCCTGAAGGACTGAAATTCAGTCCTAGCTACTGTCACAAAATCTTGGCCAGAAGTGGGGTTATAAGCTATGCAGCAACGCTCTGTGGCTTATGGAGGAGCACCCACACTGTAGCAAGACTGTCAGTGAGACAGGTATAGCTGATCTCTCCTATCCAGCAGAATGCTAAGTGAAAATCAAAAAGCAAGTATTGCCTTTCAAACTATACTGTATCCTGTAGCACCTTTGCCAGCCCGTCACTCTTGCTATTTTCCTGCAGATTCAGAAGGAAACCATGCAATTATCAACATAAATACCTTTGTTCCCAGCAGGAAATCCAGTAAGTCCTACCCATCCCAGCAAAACTATATAGCCCTCCTCTCCTCCTTAAAGGTGGCTAAACAGAGTTCCAACCAGAGACTCAAGTCCTATAGATTTCACTTCTCCAGGGCAAACACAACTCATCTATTCCCCTAACCTTGCTTTCAAAGGAAACAGGCCAATGTAATAGCATCACCTGATGCCACTGCTAAACAGCTTATGCTGGCCCATCTCTAATAGATTTCTTTGCATTCTGCTGGGAGCGTATGAAATTCCTACGAGCTCTGCACAAGCCAGCAGTCAGGTCCAGGAAAAACCCAGGAAAAACCGTGGCCCCCCATTACATGGATCTACTGAGGGAAAGGCATTGGCATGAGCATAATCATGTTATTAGCTACCAGAGAATCCATACAGGTGAGAGCTGCAGGAGACCACGTTTCCCCTGTTCTTGGGAAAAGCGATGTTTGATCTAGATGGGGCTTTGTGTCCTGCCAAATCTATTTAAATTCTCTGCCTTTAGGACCATCTCCATCCATACTGCCCAGCCACCTTTTCTTCGTGGACCAAGGCATCAGCAATCCCTGCCTTGCCCCAGGTGAGAATGTCCCAGGGAGCATCGTTCTCCGAGCATGACGTGCTGAATTCTGACAGCCAACGGGACACCCTGATGCCTGTGCAAGAAGCAAGGAAAAGGCATTTTAAAGAGGCTCAAGCAACTATCCTATTTGTAGCAGCTGTAACACGGCACAGCATTATTCAGTGGGTACAGTACAAAGCACAGCGCAACCATGCTGCAGAGTTCATGATGAAGCTACTGAGAGAGAGTCAATGACCCCTGTGTAAATCAGCAGGAGCAGAGTTGCAAGGAAAGCTCTGCTCTAAATGGGGCACAGGCTGTGACGCTTGCTGCAGCAGTTTGTCACCAGCTGCACTTTGAACAGACAACACAGAAGGAAGTTTACCACTTTTGCAAACTGGCAAATGTCCAGGGACATTAACTAAAAAAATCCCATCAGCTGGGGGTTGCCCGTGCTGAAATATTGCCTATTTTTTCCCCTTTTCTTAAAAAAATAAAAAAGTATCAAGCAAACTGCAAAGGGACCAAACAGCTCACTAACCTCATCTTCCCTTCCCGCCTAGCTGTCCACACATCTTGCCTCTCACATCCTTGTCTGTCTGGCCCTCTCAGCAGGGATGCTGCGCTTTAAGATCTGCCCAATTACAGAAGCAAGAAAATAATCTCCTCTGATTCCCAAGTATGGCTCCCTAGTACCAGTGATCCAGCTCCCTGTCCCCCCCTGCTCCAAAGCATGCCTTCCATGGTAAAATACACCTTATCCTGCACCCTAAGCCAAAGCAAGTCCAATCTAAATCCTTAGCTTGACCACATCAGCCTCATTACAGGGCAGGAATTGCCACTCCAAGGTGAGCAGGAGAAAGATTTGAGACAGAGCAACCCTTCCTATCTTTACATGTCTTTAAAACTCCCTAATAATCACACCAAAAAGGTTGTGGCTCACATTCTTGCCATGTACTTAGAAGGTGTGACACTCCTGTTTTTGTCCCAGGCTTAGGCTCAGCACTTCCCTCTCCCCCCCAGCTCCCAGAAATACATACCTAATAATCTGAGGTCAAGACACTGATATGATTTTGGAGCAGTTGGGGGAAGGGTTAGGGGTCCCATAGCCACGAACTCCAGCCAGGCATGGGGGGTCAGTATGTACTGACTACTGAGCAATATATTGATTAGTTACTGAACATTAGGGTTCTTTACTTAAATATTGATTGCTGTACATTTGATTTACACAAGTGCCCCCCAGCACTGTAATCTAAGCAAGCCTGCAACTCAAACCAGAGCATATCTGAGAATCTCAAACTCACAAACGAGCAATGCCTTCGGTTTGCAGAGGGGAGGAGGACACCGGCCCCAGGCGATTTTCCCACCCCAAAGCACCCCCCGGGGACAGGGCGGGGGCTCCTCAGACATCCCCCTCCCGCCTCTACCCCCCTCACCTCTTCGGCACCGGCTTCTTTCTTTTCCTCCCGGCGTACATCCTGGCGGCGGCCGCCGCAGCACCCGCCGCTCGCACCGACAGCGCCGAGCACCGGGTGCGCGGGCTGGCGGGCGGGCGGGCGGCGCAGGGCACAGCCGGACCGGGCGGGCCGCTCCCGGGGGAGGGCTTTAAGGAGTATCGCGACGGGGCGGGCTCGCCGCTGGCCAGCCCCCAGCACTGCCCCAGCGCGGGGACCAGCGGCCCTAGGCGCCGAGCCACAGGGCTTGGGAGCCACCATGGGACCCTCTTCTCCAAGGAGCCGTTGTGTCTCAGAGCCACCGTGCTCTAGGAGCCACCATGGGTCAATATGCCCACTGGGCCACCATCCCATCTGTGATCCCTAGAGCCACTGTGCCCAGGGAGTCACTGTGAAGCCACCGTGCCTTGGAGGCCACCCTGCCACCATGCCAGGAAGCCACCATGGAGCCAACATGCCCAGAGCACCATCATATCCTGGGAGCCATTGTGTGCAAAGGCCACCACGCTCACAGGCCATCATGCCTATGTGCCACCGGTTAGAGCAGCTGCTTGAAAGAGCTTTCTGCTGGGCATCCTACTAACTGGCCATGTCACTGAAATGACAAGCTTTGCGGGCTGGGGTGGCAGAGGCAGAAGAACACTTGAGGGCTGGGCAAGCTGAGAGAGCATGGGCACTCTTGCACATCTGGCAGCCACTTGAATGATGTGCAAGACAGCAGGGGGATGACTTTTACAGAAGAGCTGAAAGGAACCAGGCAAGGCTCACCAGTGGCCCACTGCCTCATCTTCTGGCCACCATGTTGGCAACCTCACTGGCCTTCTTTCCACCCCTGGCCTGTCCAGTCGAGGTGGAAAGGCAAAGCCGAGATATTGCAACAGTGATACAAAAACAGGAACTTCCTCTGTTCCACACCAGCCAATTCCTCATGCTCCACCCTTATTGATCTCTTCCCTATCACTTGGCTTGAGCAAAGAAACAGGTCTCCCTCCAACCAGCAACCATGCCATGTAATTTGGAAAGACTTCTATCAGCAAAGTCTCCCCCTCCAGAAATTTTTTCATTCGATATATATAAATTTGCAGCATGATTCCTCTTTTTTTCCTCAAAAACTGACCACTTAAGAGCAGTTTCTGTGCACCTGTCCTACTGCAATGACTGCAAGATGTTGTTCGCCAGCAACCTTGTGTTGCTATTCTCCACATGCTGTGCTTGCCGGCTGCATTGTTCCTCCCATAATGAACCCACAACCTCCAGTCCCTTCCGGAGGAGACAGGCTGGTGCAGCCTGGGAGATGTAGTCCTGCTTCACAGCCTCAGCTGGAGAAACAACACGGAATTGGAAGCCTCTGAATTACAGTCCTTGTGCTGGGAACACTTCAACCTCAAGATGTTTTGACATGCAAACACTGATGAAAGATGAAAAACTTGAATCGGAAGTTGAGGTGAAATTCTTCATTGTCCCACTGCATGGAATAAAATTCCTCTTTTTTTCTAGCCCTGCAGGTACACTTAGTTGCCATGACTCCGGGGCTTTGCAAGGAACCCCTCCCCATCTCCCTGAGCCTGATCTCCCTGCTAGCCACACTCCAAGGACAGCCAGCCTGTTGCCTTTTGCTTTGCATTTTTTTTGTTAATGCTGCCCAAAGTTCGTGCTCTTCCACCTAAGAGCCACCTTCAGCTGCTGTTGTGAAAACAGGAAAGAAAGAGGCAACCAACCCACTGTAAATATAGTGAAACAAAAGAACAGTGCACACAAAGGAGAGACTGTTAAAAAAGACACAGAGACACTATATCTAACCATGGGTATTTTTTTTAAACAAACCAGTGTTTTACTACTACCATTTGTTTAAAAAATCAAGTCTGATAATGTTTTAGTGGCCTTGGCTTGCCTGGGAAGAGAGCATGGTGGACAATCCACATGCTTTCATGACTTTGTCCATGGTACAGACAGCTATCTGTCATGGTAATGATTAGCTGTGTGGTGGGAGGTGAGTTTGTGTCGCCAGACAACCTTTTAAAAAAAGTTTCAGCAGTTAAGGATTACATGCTGAGGCAGCGGCTATGGCTAGGTTTCCTAGTCAGTTATAATAGAAATTTAGCACAATTTAAGGGTTAGACCAAGGAGCCATCTTCCTCAGTATCCTGTACTCAGTAGTGGCCACAGCAGATGCCCCAGGAAGAGTAAGAACAGGACAAGCAGATGTGTTACTTCCCCAGAGTACTTTCCCAATCTCCAACTACATTCAGCCTAGGGGATTTCCTCAGTCAGACATGGTTTCTATCTAGTAACACTCTTCCAGGCTCCCCTTGAACCCACATAAACCCACATAAAAGCACCCCAATATCCTTTGGTATTGAATTCCCCAACTGTTTCTGCACAAAAAAAAAAAAAAATCTCCTTTGATCTGTTTTTGGATCCTAGCTTCCACTAGCTTCCACTAGCTAGTCCCTGTCCTGGAAAAGAGTGAAGAACCAATCCCTGCCTAGTCTTTCCAAGACGCTCAAACCTCAAACCCAGGCCTCTATAGCATCTCCCCTAAGTTTCCCTTTTCCTAGTTGGAAAGTCCCAGCTCACTTAGCCATTTCGTACTCAGATCTTTGATCATCCTTGCTTGCCCTTCTCTGAACCTTTTCTTGTTCTATCATATCATTCTTGAGATGGGGAGGACTGTGAGAAAACTGGATTTATACAGGTGCCAAATGATATTGTTTTCCTCTCTTTTCTTTTCCTCACAGTTTTTCCTTTCTAGATCCTTGCTGAGTTAACAAATTCATGGAGATCTCTGTCATAAGCCTAAGACCTCACTCCTGAGATGGTAAAGCTCAGCTCAGAACCCTTTATTTTATATACACAGTTAGGATTGTACTTTCCCACTTGCATTGCTTTACAGTTACCTACACTGAATGGCACCTGCTATTTTATTGCCAAGGCACTTGGTCCTATAAGATCCCTTTGAATTCTTCATAGCTTCCTGTCATCCTCACCACGACAAGTAACTTCTATCACCAGCAAAGCCAGCAGCCTCACAACTTGCTCTCTTTTTGGGGCATCTACACTGAACAGCACAGGTCTCAGCCTCAATCCCTGCAGAGCCTGACCTCCTTGCACTGTGAGAACAGTTCTTTTATTCCTACAGCCAAAAGCCTGGCTGTTCTGGCATCTCCTTCTGCTTGATATGCACGTTCCTAGGCGAGACAATAGGGCCTGGTTAGGTTTCTGAACAGGCAACTCGTCTCTTTGAGTTACCTGCAGAGATTTACGGAGGGGGGTCTCCCCAAAGGGTTTTTCCAGGCAAGCACCTCTCTCTGAGCAAACCTCTCCTTCCTGGGTGATGGAGGGCATAGTGATACCAGGCACGGAAGGGTCCATCTTATGTGGATCTAAAGCTGCACATGTACAGAAGAGCACAGAATCACAGTCCTCGAGAAACTCTGTGTCCCCTGTACTGAAGACCCTTTCAGCATTCTGACAGTCTGAAAACTTCTATTGCCAGGGCTTTCACAGCCTCTGTAGGGTTGTTCCCAGCATTTCACTACCCTCTCACTGGAGAGATTTGCCTGACATGCCAATGTATTAGAGACAGAGCTGTTAAGGATAAAAAGCCAGACCCACATAGATTGTGTGTGAGTTCTTCTAGGCAGTTTGCAAATTCCAGGGATAAATTCTTCAGATGAAATGTGATCACTTCTTGCCAAGGGACAAGGCAGAAGTAGCAAACGGTATCAGAAGGATCACAGCAAAAGCATCCGATGTCAGCAGAGCTGATGTCAGAGTCTGATAGGTAGTGTGTTAGTACACTTGTTCATGACCTTCTAAACTGTACACAGGGATCTGGTAATTTAGCCAGAGCATAAGCTTTTTAATAAGGTAGGCAAAGATTCAGCTCAACCGTGGAAATTGCACTTCAGTATCACTATCGAGCGGGGAAGGGAAACCATGAGAGGAAGTTGGCACTGCCACCAGCATCTCTGGCTGCCCAGCTACTCAGGTGTCTCAGAGTGCCAAGCAAGGCTACGGGAAGATAGTTTTCAGAGGCCAAGAGATAGCCCCAGAATTCAGAACCCCTGATGCAGTCTCTTGCTCAGCCAAGTCCCTCCACCCCCTTCTTGCCCCTGATGCTCTCCTCTCAGACTTCTCCCCAGCTCCTACAAACCCCAGAGCCTTTCCAAAGTTGCTCTGCATTGATGTCCTCCACCTATTTCCAGTTTTTCTCAAAGAAAAAAAAATTTTTCCTCTTTAAAGCTCCAGGGGATAGAATTTGTGTCAAAGATGGAACAGTACTTAGAGCACCTTTAAGCAAACAAACTTGGTAACGCATTTCCTAACAAAGTCAAGCAGAGGGCACTACACATTTTTCAGTCCTGCAAAGCAGGAACAAAAAGCCCAAAGAGAATTGCAAATGTTACCTGTGGCTCTTAGTGAACTCTAGAGCTGCTGATTCTTTCTTTTTACCTTGGATGGGGTGGGGGATTCCAATCCAGAAACGAGAGAGTGTGATTTCCCTAATGGTGTTTGCCCAGCTGTATAGGGTGGGACCAGAAAATGGCAAAGTAGTCTCTATTAAAGCATGTCTGCCTGGCTGTCCTATAATAGCCTCTTTCATAGCCCAGCCCAAATTACCCTTTGTGAGGTATTGGGAGTTAATTTCTTCCCCGTCTTTCATTCCTTTGCCAATACTGAGAGCTTATTTTGTTTAGGGGTTTTGCTATTGTTGTATGACCTTTTCAAAACCAGGCAACAGACATCAAACTAAACCACAGCAGCAAAGGGAGAACACTGACTGGACTTCCTTATTCAGAATAATAAGGAAGTCTGTGTATTGCCACTTCTGACAACCCCATCAGCAATGCCCAGCCATACAGTGGTGTCTCTCGCACCTACTGAATGCAGAAGGGAGGGGGGCTTTACAGCAGGGCCTGAGCGTCCTGGATGTTGCACACACCTATCATGGACCTTGGGCATCTAGGATTTGGCAACTTTAGTAAAAGCATGGCATGACTGTGCACCCACATAGTCCTGGACAGTACTTCAAGGCAATCTTGGGATCTTCCAAAACCATATGGTCTATAACTCTGCCAGGAATATTTGAACAGAGCAGGTCCTCTAAACCCTGCCTAAATAGCTCTTCCAGGCAGAAGGAAAAACTATTGACAGGGTAGCCTTATCATGCCTCATAAGTCAGCTGCCACCAAGTCAGACTAACCAGAGAGAATTTGCCCATATATCAAAAAAGGCAGCCTGCAATGATACCCACCTTGTGGCACTCAGATGTGATCTGCCTTTCAGTCTGTCATTTAGGCATGGATTTGCTCATGGGAGCAATCCCGCATTACCTTACTAGGCAAGATTAATGCAGAACACATCTCTTAATGGGGTGGCTCCTTCTTGCTCCTGCTGTATCAGAGCTGCATCCAGCCTTGGTAACCAAGAACATACTACCATAGCAGTTTTCTCCTAGGTCAGTTTATGTCTCATTTTCCTCCCTAAAATACTGTTCTTTGGACTGCTCATCACCCGCTGAACCCACAATCACAGATATGCTGGTAGGAAGAAACCTCTTAAGGTCTCTAGGCCTAACCCCAACTTGGAGCAGGACTATTGCCAGCACTAGGTCCAGGCTAACTAAGACCCAATATTTGCTGAGACATGTGGCTATCCCTGAGAAAATTTACTCGCATCAGATGTTTGTCAGGAGCACAGAGTTTGTAAGTCTGCCTCCATTAAGCATTTTCAGCTTCTGAGAAGCTCCCAAAGCAAATATTTTTACCAGTCTGGAAAATATGCTCATGGATCAAAACAGAGGGGCTCCTGGAAGCCTGCACATGTCACCCTTGCTGATGGGAAACAAGAATTCTTTATGATAATATGATATTAAACCCTCACACCAGAAAGGTGTGAGGCATCAAAGCAGGTCAGGGGGGTTATTCGAAGGACAAGATTCTGTAGGTGAACAACACAGGACGTCACCAGAGCTGTCCCTGCTCTGTTCACATGGGGCTGAGCTCACACCCAGGCAGGGAAGCTTTGAGATGCTGGCCAAGCACTCAGCAAGCAAGGGCACAAAGGGAACTCAGACAACTGAGTGAACAGATGTAGAAAGAGATATCAGTCCAGGCAAAAGAAATTAATCTTCCTGCTGCAACCTGGCCCACTTGGACAAGTTGGTCTACGTAGAGGTCTGCTGTCTGCTCTGCAGGCATGGGCAAATTTGCTGTGGAGTAGGGCCAGAATTTAACTAACGATCAACTGTGAAACTCAGCCATCTGGCTACATTGAAGCAAAAAGCAGAAATGAGTATGTGAGGGGGATTTATCCTAGCTTACCTGTATCCATTTGTCATGCAAACATGGGGCTGGGAGTAACATTTGTCATGTAAATATGGGGCTGGGACTAGGCAATGTGTGAAAGGACAGGTGTTGACTATTGTGCTCCAAGAAAAAAGTGTCTAAACCTAAACAGAGCAGCATAGGATCAAATCTTCACCTGGCATAAACTGATAAAGCTGCATTGTCTCTGGTGCCAACATGCTCACAATCTTGGGCAGAAAGACTCCCCACAGCCCCTTCTACGCTACCTCACAGGCTGGCAGGGTCAAAATCTGTTACCAGATTTCAGCAACGCAATGGTTTTCAGTCATTCAGTGACAGAGTATCCCTAGAGGTAGGTCTGATCATAATGACCCTGTGTCGTCTGAACTCAGGAACAGCAAAAGGGAGGGGATGACCCCCCCTCCCTCTCCAGGAGGGCACAGTCTCATAGCACTTGAGCAAGCCAGCATTGATTACAGTGACAAGGCTCCATTGACAGCCTCAGACAAGGCAAACTAAGGGGTAAGGTCCAGGAATCCATGCAGCCTGGGGAGAGCTCTGGAGCAGCAGGAGCTGGAGCTAGGACAAGAGACAAGGTCTAAGGTCCCTCTGGGAGATAGTACTGGAGACAAGACTACCTAAAACGTAAGTCCAGGGTCCATCCAGGGAGCTCAGTAAGGACAGAAGGGACAGAGATAGGCACAAGTACAGCTACAGCCTAGCTAAGACCAAGTCTGGGTGCCCAGAGCTCATCTCAAATGGAGCACCTGGCCCCATAGGCATAGAGCTGGGGGATCCAGGTGAGGCTGGTCAGGGCCCATGGATGCCCTCAGGGACCTGACAGGCACCCCCTCCCATCAAGGAATGCCCTGATACCTTACAGACAACTGGATTCCGGCATGCTCTGGGTGCTTCAGGTCATCATGGAGCTATTTCAGGGGGACACGGAGCCAGGGCAAGGATATAGCATGGGGCACAAGATGAGGCCCTGGAGGCTGGGTGGAGAGAGGAGGTGGGGAGTCATTGCTGAAGAGCCCTGCAGCCAAGGGGCTAGTTATGGAGCCCTGGGGCAGACAGGGGCTGAGGGAGTGGAGGGGGGCAAGATGCATGCACTCAGCTCCAGAGGAAGCCATGGGAGCAAGGCCCTGCACAGATCGAGGGCCAGACTTCCTGGTGCTTGGCTCACGGCTGGAGATGAGCTTTCAGCAAGCAGCAAGAGTGGGGCTGCCCCACATAGTGGGACAAGCTGGGAGCCAAGAGGGAACTCCCACGCAGGCAGGGTGTGCACCAACAGGACACAGTCCCATAGCATCTGCATACGGTGGTGCAGAGCAGGGTGCTGGTAACAGGGTCCATCAACAGCCCCAGGCAATCCGAGGGGATGGATCAGGGCCAGGGTCCAGCCAGGGCATCCAGTCAGGAGCAGCAGCAGATGGGGCCAGGGGCTGAACTGGAAAAAAGGTTATTTCCCTGGCAGCACAGGCAGGGAACTGTCCTGCTCACGCACAGACGCTGCCAGTCCATTACAAGACAATAGGCTAGGAATTATTTGACAACTGAAAGCAGGAATTAAATAGATGATGAAATCTGATTATGGAGGAAAAAATCTAGGAGAGAACAGTCAGAGGTTCTAGTCTGTACCAGGATAAACTGGCACCCTGCCACTTCTGCAGAGTGTTGATGGGCCTGTTGTTGAGGCTCATTCAGAGCAAAGAAATGCTGCCCTCTCCTGCTGTGACAGTGGGGGGGGGGGGGGAGAAGGGGCAGAAACTAACCCTGAAGATAAAAGCAATACTTTTCTGCCTACTTGGCTCTCTAAACTGGCCAGAGGTGGCTGTGAATATGTTCTGCAGGCAGCACAAGGCAGTGCTAATCCTCTACCCGTTCCTTTCTGGAAGAGTTTCTCTTCCAGCAGATAAAAGAAACCTCAGTTCTGGGATTAAAGAGACATTCACTAGTTAATCCTTAAGCAAACCACCGCTCCATCAGTTTCTGTGATGCCTATGATCAGGACAGTGTGCCACAGGCTATGTTCATGTAAGCCAGGCTGCCCTGGATGAATGCATTCCCAGGGAGCATGGTCCTAGGCACATAGGGAATACTTGGTGTGGGAGGACAGCAGTTCTTTCCCATCCTCAGGTCTCTAATTTCTTCTTCTTCCTACACATTTGTTTCAATGAGGCACTTCCAAGATTTCCAAGCTCAGCCAAGAGCTGAAGATTTGAAAACCAGATTCCTTATTTCATTCAGAGGTTTCTCTGCAGTTTTCTGCTTCTTTACCAATACTGAAGGTCATGCTGGCTGGGCAACCCGCCTTTCTAAATGTGAAGCTGTAGAAGGAGAGATGAGACCAGCCACAAATTCTCTCTCCTGCAGAAATTGGCATTCACAGAATCACAGAATCACAGAATGGCTGAGGTTGGAAGGGACCTCTGGAGATCATCTAGTCCAACCCCCAACAGGAAAGAAGTTTTCCCTCCTGTTCAGATGGAACTTCCTGTGGTTCAGTTTGTGCCCATTGCCTCTAGTCCTGTCACTGGGCACCACGGAGAAGAGATTGGCCTCATCCTCTTGACACCCTCCCTTCAGATACTTGTACACATTGATGAGATCGCCTCTCAGTCTTCTCTTCTCCAGGCTGAACAGGCCCAGCTCTCTGCAGCCTTTCTTCAGAGGAGAGATGCTCCAGTCCCCTCATCATCCTTGTAGCCCTCTGCTGGACTCTCCCCAGGAGTGCCATGTCTCTCTTGTACTGGGAGGGTGGGGGACTCCTGGAGCTGCACAGTCTCCGAAAATACCCTGTCAATCTCCTGCTCATCTTCTCGGATGCTACGTAGCCTACTGACTTCCTCCCGTAACTCCTTTATCTGGCGATACAGCTGATCAACGCCAGCACACCTTCTGCAGGAGAGCTGACTGTCAGCCCAGGCCTCACAGAGAGGCCCCAGCCACTCCCTGCAGCCTGACACCTGTAGAGCTGCATCTGCTGTCAGAGGGTCTGTCTGGGTTGAAGCTTCAGACACAGGTGATGCAGCAACTGCAACAGCCCCTGGGGAAATGTGATCTGTGGCATGTCATGACCATGCCTGGGGATGGACACACCACTATGGAAAATGAAGGTGCCTTCTTTGCCTTCTGCATGAACTGCTGCATGAACTGCTGCATCTCTTCACTGCCTCTGTTTGCTGCACTCTAGGAGCTGTGCTCTAGGCCTGGCTCTTATATAGGCCTCTGCCTAGCAGTGACTCACAAGGGTGCTTGACCCACCCAATCAGGAGTCACCTGAATCAAAAGCCCCAACTCCCTCGGATCAGGGGCAACCCAGAGAGCTTCTCTTCTCCAGGCTGAATAGGCCCAGTTCTCGCAGCCTTTCTTCAGAGGAGAGGTGCTCCAGTCCCCTCATCATCCTTGTAGCCCTCCGCTGGACTCTCCCCAGGAGTGCCATGTCTCTCTTGTACTGGGGAGCCCAGAAGTGGACACAGTACTCGAGGTGAGGCCTCACCAGGGCTGAGGAGAGGGGCAGGATCACCTCCCTCCACCTGCTGGCAACGCTCTGCCTAATGCACCCCAGGCTCCCATGGGCCACCTTGGCCACAAGGACACATTGCTGCCTCATGCTTAACTGATTGTCCACCAGGACACCCAGGTCCTTCTCTGCAGAGCTGCTTTCCAGCAGGTCAACCCCCAGCCTGTGCTGGTGCATGGGGTTCTTCCTGCCTAGGTGCAGGACCCTGCACTTGCCTTTGTTGAACTTCAGGAGGTTCCTCTCCGCCCAGCTCTCCAGCCTGTCCAGGTCCCTCGGAATGGCAGCACAGTCCTCTGGTGTATCAGCCACTCCTCCCAGTTTAGTATCATCAGCACGCTTGCTGAGGGTGCACTCTGTGCCTTCATCCAGGTCCTTGATGAATAAGTTGAACAAGACTGGACCCAGGACTGGCCCCTGCAGAACACCGCTAGCTACAAGCCTCCAACTAGACTGCGTGGCTGACCACAACCCTCTGAGCTCTGCCATCCAGTCAGTTCTCAATCCACCTCACTGTCCACTCATCCAGGCAACACTTCCTGAGCTTGCCTATGAGGATGTGAGGGAAGACGGTGTCAAAAGCCTTGCAGAAGTCCAGGGAGACAACATCCACCGCTCTGCCCTCCTCCACCCAGCCAGGCATCCCATCAGAGAAGGCTATCAGATTGGTCAAGCATGATTTCCCTTTGTGAATCCGTGCTGACTACTCCTGATCACCTTCTTGTCCTCCACATGCTTAGTCATGACCTCCAGGATGAGCTGTTGCCTCACCTGTCCAGGGATGGGGGTGAGGCTGACAGGCCTGGAGTTTCCTGGCTCCTCCTCCTTGCCCTTTTGGAAGACTGAGGTGACATTGGCTTTCTTCCAGTCCTCGGGCACCTCTCCTGTTCTCCAGGACCTTTCCAAGGTGATGGAGAGCGGCCTAGCAATAACATCCGCCAGCTCTCTCAGCACTCGCAGATGCATCCCGTCAGGGCCCATGGATTTACGGGTGTCACGTTTGCACAAATGATCTCTAACCCCATCCTCCTCGACCAAGGGAGAGTCTTCCTTTCTCCAGACTTTCTGTCTTGTCCCCAGGGTCTGGAATTCCTGAGGGCTGGCCTTAGCAGTAA
Source organism: Struthio camelus (assembly GCF_040807025.1). NCBI lineage: Eukaryota > Metazoa > Chordata > Aves > Struthioniformes > Struthionidae > Struthio > Struthio camelus. The sequence continues at coordinate 3,054,928 of NC_090947.1, read as the reverse complement.
AGACTGAAGCAAAGAAGGCATTTGGTATCTCTGCCTCCTCTGTGTTCTTCATCACCAGGGCCCGTGCCCGATTCAGCAGCGGGTCCATTTTTTCCCTAGTCTTCCTTTTGCTATTGATGCATTTGAAGAAGCCCTTCTTGTTGTCCTTGACATCCCTTGCCAGATTTAATTCCAAGTGGGCCTTAGCCTTCCTTGCCGCATCCCTGCATACTCTGACAATGTCCCTGTATTCCTCCCAAGTGGCCTGTCCCCTTTTCCACCTTCTGTACACTTCCTTCTTCTGTCAGAGTTTTGCCAGGAGTTCCTTGCTCATCCATGCAGGTCTCCTGCCCACTTTGCCAGACTTCTTATTCAGAGGGATGCACTGCTTTTGAGGCTGGAGGAGGTGATTCTTGAATATTAACCAGCTTTCTTGGACCCCTCTCCCTTCTAGGGCCCTACCCCAGGAGATTCCTCCAAGTAGGTCCCTGAGGAGGCCAGAGTTAGCTCTCCTGAAGTCCAGGGTTGCAATCCTACTCATTGCCCTGCTCCCTCCTTGTAGGATCCTGAACCCTGTCATCTCATGGTCACTGCAGCCAAGGCTGCCCCCAACCTTCGCGTCTCCAACCAGACCTTCTTTGTTATAGAAGCTTTGTCTTGGAGGTATTGCAAGTCTTTGTGCCTCTGAGCTCCACAGAGTCTTGGCAAAATGCTGCATTACCGGGTGCCCTTGTCCTACTGTTCTCATCCCACAGCCACTGGGGTGGGGTGTTTTCTAGTGGAATTTTCCCACTAGTGGGAGTGAAACAGCTTCTTCATTCCCATGAAATCAACTCCCTGGTGCAGGAACAAGATAAACTTGGCAGTGGGGAGGTGTAAGTTGCCCAGCGAATTGGACCGTCGGGGCCAGAGGTGTGAGCAGGCTAGTGCAGGGAGCCTGGCTGGCTTTGTGAGCTGTCACCTGGGGACATGGCTGAGCCAATGCTGCCAGTGTGCTGCTGGCCCTTCCCCAGAGCCTCCAGCAAGCCCAGGGTTCCACAGTATGGGTGACAGCTAGAAAGGAGCAACATATACATTGTTTAGAGAAGAACATCTCAGACCGAGTCAAGATCTTGTTTGCCCTCTGTGCTCATTTCATGGCACCACCATGCATGCGTGGCAGGAGTATAAGAGGCCATGACGGCCGGTAGGGAAAAAGCGTCTTTCCTTGAGCATTACACAGCCCCATCTTGTGGCAAGGACTAGCAAACTTCCAAGAACAGCAGTGACATATGCCACCACCATGTCTGCCTGCTGATGCGTGGGCATCAAGATGGTTTTCCTGAAGCACTATGTGTGGGCATCAAGATGGTTTTCCTGAAGCACCGGGCAAGGAGGTTTTCAGGATGTGTTTGTCCTGCCCTAGGTATCTGGTTATGGTGTCCCCCCTCCTCCAGACACCCTGTTCCAGCCATGGGCACTCTATGGCTGTTCTTCTCTCCATGTCTCAAATGCTCAGAGGGATTGAGGCTGGGACACAGCATGAGCTGCCTGATGTCCCTCAGCAGGGGAAGTTTCTTAGGGCCAGGCCCACTGCAGGGCTTGATGATGCTTCATTGCAGCATGTGAAAGTGATGCTGGGTGGGAGTTTGGGGGCTGCATTGGTGCCTACATCCCTGTACATGGAGCAGGGGAGAGATAGGTGCCAAAGCTGTGAAGTCCGTCACTGCTAGAGTAGTGGGTCTGGATTTAGTAAATACCTGTATCAGAAATCATGGCTCCTCACAATAGGCTTGTTTTTCCCAGGCACCCTTGGTGGAGTCCTTAGCGGCAGTCAGTGCTCCTTTGCACCGGATCCGGGTTCCTGCCAGATCCTGGCTCCTGCCAATGCTCAGGGTCTGCCACAGAGAGTTCAGGGCAGATACTATGAACCATTTTCCTCCCACCCACCACTGTTTTCACAGGTTTGTTACACATTTGCACCACCAAGCCCAGATCCCTGCAGCACCTCTCCCTGGCACACTGAGCGCCTGCGCTTTTGAGGGTCAGACAGTTCTTACCTTGAAAACAGGAACAACTGCAGACTCCATTGACTCTAGGCTTCATGAGCTATCTCAGACTGTGATCCAGCTAGAGCCCAGCCTTTTAGGGGGCATGTTCTTATAAGTGCTTTCACATCTTCTGCTGCATAGTAAGATGCTGATTTTTCTGGGAAGCCTCTTTTTCTAGCAATCCTGATGCACATTGCTGCAGGAAAATGGTATTTATTTGTTGGGTGATGGTTAGACCTTGTCAGGGCTCAGACAGCAGTGCCCTATCTCACCACAACATTCAGATTCATGCTCTGCACTGTTGGCATGTGTTAGGTGCGCTAGGACAACAACAAAGGGTTGCACATCCTCAGCAGAGGCTGGAGATGGGTGCTGAGAAGGGTGGCAGCTTGAGCACACACAAAAGCAGGGTACCAGATACATGCAGAGAGTTTGGGGGCTTTCAACACACGCAGGTCCTAGCACATCCTAGCCCTGTTAAGTAAGATGACAGAGGATGACACCTAAATTTCACCTAAATTCCATTGTGCAGCTGGGGTCCATGATTCCTTTGGTGCTCTCTGCTGTCAGTGGCAGGTGGGGAGTGGGCTCTGATGGCTTCACAGATGGCTTTTGGCTGGGAAGCACATTTTTCACATATGAAGAAGCTTTTTTCAAAGCTCCTCCTTTCACCCTGTTAAGAAGCTGTACTACTGATCATCCGGAACCCTAATAGTTCACCTTTGAACGGTTCAGATGCTCAGAATTTCACTCATATCAAGGGCCTGTGACTGTCTCCAGTGGCCACTGGCTCCTGATACACACTTTGTCTTTCCTGGGTGGCATTCTTAGGGAGTTACAGTTATCTTGACAGATTTTGATCATGCATTTTCCCACTGCCCATCAGTTTGGATCTCTGCTTTGCTCACCTCCCCACCACTATACAGAGCTGAGCATCCTCACTGACTCCTCACTTACTTCCAGGGGAAGTTAAAACTGTTGCTACTCTCTCCTCATCCCCATCACATCTCAAGGTCAGGGTTACAGCAAGGAAGATCCTGGAACTGAAGGGTTAAAATTGTCCTTGAAGTCTGACCCCAAGCCTGTGGATTGAGCCACAGATAATCTGTGTGTTGGAGCAACAGGCTTGGCCCAAGCTTCAAGCAGTCAGCTCAGGTCTCTGTGTGCCAGGACACGAGTGCACAAGGAGTCTGTCTTCTGCATGGGGCCTCACTCCATGGGCCTATCCTGGCTGCTGTCAGCCACTGAGCCTTGGATCTGATGCACAGTTTGTGCAAGCTGGCTGGGCAAGTCTTGTTTGCAGAAAGACACAATCTCTAGGCCACTGGCAAGCTACCCTGCATCTCCTCTCTTTGCCACTTCATTGTGGCCTCCAGTCGCAGTCTATCTTCCATTTTCGGAGGCCATCAAGGAAGATCACCCCCTTCCCCACTGAACGAGGCCCACAAGCCTTGTTTTCCCACAAGCAGAGAGCGATGCTGAGGAACACCAGGTAGATTCCCTTCTCTCCTCATGCTCTGTGGCTGGAGGGTGTGGGCTGAGAGAACAATGGGGAACCTTTCTATAGGGGCTGAGCAAACCCACGTCTGCAGTAGCTAATGGGATCATGAAGAGTGACAAACGCATGTAGGGGTAGGTGGAAGTACACTGCCCCCTTGTCAGTGTCAAAACAGCAAGACACATGAGAATCTGAATGGGGATGGTATCACTCAAAGGTGCCAGTACAGAAGAGGCCATGCTGCCCCTAGCTAGCAATTCCTAGGAAGTACCACATAAATCAAAGGCTAAAGCAAACAGTAGAAAGTGTTTTAGATGAGGAACTAGAGAGAGTCCCAGATCACCGGCTCCAATACAGATGTATTTTTACAAGTGGAAAATGAGATAGATTGCAATTTCCATCTGTTTGCTTTGGCAAATCTTGAATGATGTCAATAGAGGGACACCAGTGTCTTTGTTGTAACAGTCTGTCTATGATGGATATCGATCCAGCTTAGAAACAGAAGTGGTGTTCTTGCCTACCCTGTTCCCAGGTAACAGGGCCCTTTGCAGCTTTGACATTGGGGCTTTCTTTGATCTCTCCAGTTCCTGTTGTGGGGAAACAGAGGCAGCACACCGACTGCATCTTTCACATCTGAAGTGACATAATAAAAAATACCATTTATGTTAGGTTGCATTATATCACAGAAGAAAAGACAGGAACAAGCAGTAAATTTACAGTGAATCGCAGCTCATTTTCCAAAAACTCAGGAATCCAAAGCACTCATCCAGACACCAGACATCATGCTCCTCCCTGACCCACAGATCATGTGGGCAGTGGGTGCTTGAAAGGCTTTTGCATGAGACCACCTCTACATTTCCTCTGATAGCTCAACGCACACCGAGTCCCAGGAACCAGAGACATTTGCGTAGCTGTAACTTGTCTCAATGCAGGTTCTCTTCCTAGCGCTCTGTGATTTGCCAAGGGAGCAAAATTTGCTAAGTTGTTTTCTAAGTGCGAGGAAGCAACACATTGCAATTAGAGTATGGGAGAAGCCTACATGTTCTTGCTGGGCATGCTAACACTGCTAACCTTTTCACAGAATCACAGAATGATTTAGGTTGGAAGGGACCTCCGGAGATCATCTAGTCCAACCCCCCTGCTCCAGCAGGGTCCTCTAGAGCACATTGCCCAGGATCGCGTCCAGGCAGGTTTTGACTATCTCCAGGGAAGGAGACTCCAGAACCTCTCTGGGCAACCTGTTCCAGTGCTCTCCCACCCCCACAGTAAAGAAGTTTTTTCTCAGGTTTAAATGGAAGACAAAGTCTTTTACCAAGACTTTTATCTTGTCAGACTGCTAAGGCACTGGAAAAGGTCTGGAGCTCTTCCTTCAGTCTCTACTCTCCAGATCCTCACAGTAGGTCTGTATATTACCTGCTTGGACCATGTGAAAGTGTACTAAACCATGTGTGAGAGTATGAAGAGAGGGAGGCATGAGGTCAGGCTGGTGGAAGGGACAGGGGTTTTCACGGACATCACATCACACATCTCACTCCTTATACCGCCTGGCCTCCTAAGTGACAAACCCTGCTAGACCCCAACACTATCTCCATCTATACTTAGACTTCCAAAGGCAAACTTGGTACCAGGAAAAGAGCAAGACTCCCTCTTGTCCTTGGAGCTCCCATCCCATAGCATGCTCATCTGTGTTGTCTGAAGTCTCCAGCCTTTTCCCACTGTCCTTTTGAAGAAGCATTCCCTAGGGATCCCTTCCTTTCGCCTGCCCCTAGCTGGATTATCCCAGGGCTGACAGCACAAACACATGTGGTGCTACCTTTGCTTTCTCTTGCCTCTACAGTCAGGAGGCACAAATGGTGCCTCCTTCTCTTGTAACACCCATGAAGTGCTAGAGGGGACAGAATCACAGAGCGGTTTAGGTTGGAAGGGACCTCTGGAGATCAGCTCATCATAAAAACTGTTTCAGGGCAAAAACTGAGGCCAGCTTTCTGCACTTTTTCTGCTGAGCAATTGCGCTTGAAAGAGAGCAGCCCAGGGAGTGATTGCGGTCTGTAAACCTCCTCACTACAGCATGTCCTCTCTACCCATGATCAGAGCCCAAGCAGGAGGTGCGCGCCGCAGCTTTACTGCGGGCGAAGCAGCCATGTGGCACCCCAGCTCGCCGTTCCCATCAGGCACCCTGCAGGCGCCTCCCTCACCCAGGGATCGTGACGTCATCTCTCTGCGCGGCCCAGCGCCAGGCCCCCGCCGTGGCCCTTCCGTCGCCGTGGGGTCAGCGCCGTCTCTTCGGCGGTCGCGGCGATGTCCTTGTGGCTGGCCAAGCTCGGTTCCGCCGCGGCTGCGGCTGCGCGGGGTCGCCTGGGGAGCGCCGTCCTGCCGGCGGTGAGCGGGACCCTACTCCCCCCCCCGGGGTGGGGGAGCCGTGCGCCACGCCAGGAGTGCCCCTGGCCGGCCCTCCGCGCCGATGCGCAGCGCGCCCCCACCGTGGCCGTTGCCATGGTTACACCCCCCCCCCCGCTGAGTGCCCAGCGCCCCAGCGCTGGGAGGAGTGTCGCGGCCCCGCACCCGTTGAAGTCCCTCTTTTCCGTACCGCGGTTTCCCTTTGAGGGGGGGTGGCGGTGGGGGGGGGTGCCTTGTCGTCTGGGTGTGCATGTAGTTGCAGCTCTCAAAAAGTTCATTATCTAATGAATAGATAATGGTCCCCGCTGAGCGGGGACCCTGGGATCTCTTCTTCTAGCAGCGCTCAGCTGCTGAGTATGAAGGGGGAGATATCCGTGGGAAGTGCTAGGGGCAAGTGCAGATATGGCATGGAAAATCCTAGGTTGGGCTGCCCCATAGAAAGGAAAATGTCGAGTGGGCAAAGGCGAGGATGAGATGAGATTTAAGGTGGAAATACAGCTAAATGTGTGAGCCCTGAGTGTGGTGACCCAGTGACCTTAGCAGATGAATGTAAGCTTTGAAGGGGTAAACGGCGGGATGACAAATAAAAATGAAGAGCTTATGTAAGTGAGATCACTACATTGCTCCAAATAAGGTTTACTCAATTTTTAGCAGTCCCTCGGCAGACTGGCTTTTGGCTGAACTGAGCTTAGACATGTACCGCCTTCAGCTTTACAGGCTGGGTGGGTATTACTTTCCACCTTCATGTGCAGGAACTGTGTTGTGCAGCAGTGAAGCTGTAACTCGCCAGAGAGACTAGGAGAGGGTTTAAGTCAGTCTCCACCCAAAAACAAAACAACCAACCAGAAACCTACTATAGGATCTCCCTTAGGAATGCAGGGCACCTTGTGTGTTTGTAGTTCTTGAAAGTTCTGGCAGAATAGTCCTTCTTCAGATTTTAAACACTGAAAACTGATCCACCATTTCTGGCTTCTCAATCTTGCATCTCATAAGTAACTTCTCAGCCTAATGGCTGTTTCGATTGCTGAGCTGAAATGACAGTGTTAACTTTACTGCATTAAAATTCCATGTATCTGCACAAAATGTCTGAAAAAGCTACTCTTTGAGCACGTTTAGTTCAGTTAAGAGTGCTAAAATCTGTTAATCTTAATGCTATGTTTTCTTCCAGGCAAGAATTCATATGAGCCCTAAGCAGAATTTGCAATATGGTTGGCTGGCTTATATGTTGGGAGACAGAGCTACTAAAAAGTTCAAAGAATACAGCAAAATTTTTACAGTGGAGGGCAACTTATCTTCTGGGAAGGGCAAGCTTGCACAACAACTAGCAGAAAAATTAGGTACATCTTTTTTTTTTGTATATATTTCTGTAGTATTTGATACAATTTCATAGTGTAATTATCATTCTTGTATAAAGAAAATTGGTTCACCAAACCAGCAATTCTTGACTAGCAAAGTACTAGTTAGGCAATGCCACTGTTAATGTGGACCGTTTATAGATAAGGGGAGACTAAAATCTTGGTGAGGTTTGTGCTCTTGTCAGATCTGCGGGATACATGTGTCGGTATTATTTGTTGTGGATAAAATTTTAGTTCTAATGAGCTCAGTTTTCTCACTGAGCTCCTACCTAAAAAGAGATTTTTAGGTAGGGTTTTCCTTATTGGTGTTGTCATAGCATGAAGGGAGGAGTACAGAATTAATGGCAAAAAGGTTCTGCTTAGAACAGTAGCTTAGCTCTCATTGTAAAGGTGGAAGGTAGTACTTTTAATTAGGTTTTGTCCACCTTGTGACTTGGTTGACCAAAGGATTGTATATGCTGTTTTCAAGTGTTGTTTAGATTAGAGCTATTTATTTAAATAAACTGAATAGGCAATATTTATAGTAAACAAACAAAACTTACTCTCTTAACAGGTGTTCTGTTTTGGGGGGGGGGTCTTCTTTTCTGTCAGGAATGAAATATTTCCCAGAAGCAGATATTCATTATCTAGACAGAATCACAGGAGATGGAACACTGCTGGATGAGAAATTTAATGGCTTTTGTAGCCTAGAGAAATTTTACAATGATCCAAAATGTCCTGATGGAAATTCGTATCGACTGCAGGCTTGGCTGTTTGGTAACCGTGTTTTACAGTATGCTGATGCGTTGGAGCATCTGCTGAGCACAGGTTAGATTTCACGGTAAAAAAAATTCATTTCTAAATTGCTTGGGAATGTGAGTTCTATCTCTGAAATACTTAAGCTGGTCTGAAGTGTTTTGCTAGTACCCAGATTTTGAAATGAAATGCTACTATGTTAAGTTTTTTAGAGTTTTTTTTCCCTTCCTAAGGGAGTATAGATTAGCAGTCCTATTAGAACAGTATCTTGTATTTTTTCTGTTAGAACAGTATCTTACGTCATCCTCAGCTAAAGAAATACATAGTAGTTAAAAATTTCATTAGTTTTAATTGGGCAATCTCTGATGATTGTATACAAAAGGCTATCTTAAATATATTGAGGCATAGCTTTCCTTTAAAGCTTTTTATGCTGAGCTAGTCTAACTCAGCCCTTCATGTGAAAGAACTGAAATCCAGGTGAACATAACCCACTGCTTTTGTCTTGAAAAGAGGCTGTGCAAATAAGACTAGAGAAGCTCTCTGATCTCCTTCAGATTCAAAACCCGTGTAGAGTTAGATAAACATGTAATGTCCAGTCATGCAAACTTGAATAAATATGTGATCTGAAAGTTGAATCAAATCTTTTCTGGTTCGCATAAATCACCAAAAATACAGGTATCGTACCGATGTATAAAGCAAAACAAAAGAAACACAATATAATGAGCTTCTCCTTTACTGAAAGGTAAAAATGAATATCTTGGAAGAGCCTCAGTTTGCTTAAGCTATCAGTTCTACAGCCTTATAAAACTCTCCCTAGGCTTTGTTCCTGACAGCATCTTTTTTTAGTCATTTTGACTTCATTGAACACTGTTCCTTGATGGTATTGTTATAATTTCTCAGTATCTTAATTATGGTGAGAGAAGCTTTTATGCATCAGCATGGATTTCCCTGTTGCTAGTGCTTTAATCACTGTTTTCCAAAAAAGGTGTGAATACCAGAAAATGTTTTAAACAAAAATGTAAATGAACTGCTTAAATGCAGTAATACTTAGCTACTGTAAGGATACGCACAATAAGAGAATATATGGATTAGGCAGGCATGTTCTGCTTAAAAATCACTATATTTGTGCAAGCAGAAAGCATTTATTTTCTTGTCTTAGTTAAAATTTCTTAGAAAAGCATTTGGAAAATTGACCATAAGAGCGTTACTGTCTTTGATTTTAATGTTGTCACAAACAATCTTTTTGGGCCTTTCTTGACTGGAACCTACTTTCAATTGCAGGACAAGGTGTGGTGATGGAGCGCTCTCCCTACAGTGATTTTGTGTTTTTGGATGCAATGTTTAAACAAGGCTACATCCACAAACGATGTGAGTTATCTGAATGTGAAAGTTATTTTGCCACAATCTCAGGCTGCAGCGTGGTAGTTTAGTATTTAAAGGAGAAACGTAAAAAGCCTGCTGGGAAGACTTATTTAAATATTCAGAGTTGTTCATAAGGAGCTTAGCATCCTAATGTTTCGTGCATCTAGGACCAGTTTCAAGCCATGGGACTTCTCACTTTTTCTTGAAGGCTTCAGTTCTTCTTATATGTTAAAGAGGATATGTTCTGCATATTGGTTATTTGTGTCCTGCCAGCCAGGAATTCCTGCAGTTCTCTATAAATGAGGGTGAACATGCTTATGAAGATCAGATGTTCTTCAGGCAGACCTTTATCTTGCAGCATTAGGTGAGAGGTAGATCGTGGGTTTGGCCTGTTTCCCTTAAACAACCAGCTCCCTTTTGAATCTCAAAGGTCTTAACAAACAAACCGTATCTTAAAAAAAAAAAAAAGACTGTTCCCCTGCCCCTCCTAAGGTGCAACATTCCTTGTAATTTCTTTTCATTTTACATAGTTTTTTTGAAAAAAATTGACTTGGTTCAGCGATACTGCTAGGTTGTTTTGGGTTTTTTTGTTCGTTAAACTGTTTTTACAGAGCTGAGAGAGGTGAGTGCTGAGGAACACCTAATAAGAGTAGGTCTTATTAGAAGAACTAGCAGACCTAATGGTCAATAAGCAAGCAGAAGCTGCAATTTTGTAGAACTGGGAATAAACCATAGAGGTTATCTGAAAAGGAATTAAAAGACACTGTCCAAGCACACAGGGATAGGGTTAGGAAGACCGAAGCCCACCTGGAGTTGAATCTGGCAAGGGATGTGAAGGGCAACAAGAAGTGCTTCTGCAAGTATATCAGCAGCAAAAGGAAGAGTAGGGAAAATGTGTCTGCTACTGAATGTGGAAGGGGATGTAGTTATGGGACACACAAAAAAGGCCAAGGTATTAAATGCCTTCTTCACCTTATTTTTTTACTGGTAAGATTTGCCTTCAGGAATCCCAGGCTCTGAAACCAGTGGGAAAGTCTGGAACAGTGAAAACTTACCCTCAGTACAAGATGTGCAAGTCAGAGAACTTTAAACAGAGCAAATGTACACAGGTCTGGGGCACCTGATGAGATGCATCAAGAGATACAGGAGTGCAGAGAGGTGTCATTGCAAGGCCACTGCTTATCTTTGAAAGGTCATGGTGGTCATGGGAGGTTCCTGAGGGCTGGAAGAATGCGAATGTGACTCAGTTTTCAAGAAGGACAAGGAAGAGGATCCAGGGGAACTACAGGCTGGTCAGCCTCACCTCAATCCCTAGGAAGGGGGTAGAGCAAAACCTCCTGGAATCCATTGCCAAACAGGAAGGACAAGAAGGTGATTGAGAATAGTTGTCACAGATTTATGATGGAGAAATCATACTTAACCAATCTGATAGTCATCATATCATAGAAGGCTAGTTTGGTGGATGAGGGGAGAGTGGTGGATGTTGTTTATCTTGACTTTAGCAAGCCTTTACAAGTGTCTCTTGTAACATTCTTAACAAGCTCATAAAGTATGGACTAGATAACTGGAGGGTGATGTGAACTGGCTGAACTGCTGGGCTCAAAGGGTGCACAGTGGTGCATAGTCCAACTGGAGGCCGATCACTTAGTGGTTTACCCCAGGGGAGGATACTGGGGCCGATACTGTTTGTTATCTTCATTTACGACCTGGATAATGGGACAGAATGCACCTTCAGTAAGTTTGCTGATGATACAAAACTGGGAGGAGTGGCTGATATACCAGATGGTTGTGCTGCCTTTCAAAGATACCTCGACAGGCTGAAGAAATGGGCAGAGAGGAACCTCACGAAGTTCAACAAAGAGAAGTGCAAGGCCCTGCACTGAGGGAGAAGTAACCCCATGCATCAGCACAGGCTGGAAAGCAGCTTTGTGGAGAAGGACCTGGGAATATTAGACAAGTTGAAAATGAGCTGGTAGTGTGACCTTGCAGCAAAGACCAACAGCCTCCTATGCTGCATGAAGAGTGTTACCAGCAGATTGAGGGAGGTGATCCTTCCTCTGTGCCCAGCACCTGTGAGGTGACATCTGGAATGTTGAGTCCAGTTCTGAGCTCCCCTGTGCAAGGAGAAAATGTGGACTGACTGGAGCAAGTCCAGCATTGGGCTGTGAGGGTCATTAAGGAACTGGAATATCTCTCACATGAGGAGAGTCTGAGAGAGCTGGGATTATTTAGGGTTAAGCAGAGAAGGCTCAGGAGGGATTTTATCAATACTTATAAATTCCTGATAGGAGGGAGTAAAGAAGATGCAACCAGACTTCTCGGTGGTGCCCAGTGAGAAGGATGAGAGGCAAAGGGCACAAAGGGAAATACAGGAAATTCCACTGAAACATAGGGGAAAAAAAAATTACTGTGAAGGTAGTCAAACACCACCACAGTTTGCTTGGAGAGACTGTGGAATATCCATCCTTGAAGACTTTCCGAAAGGGAGCAGACACAGTAACAGAATCACAGAATCACAGAATGGTTGAGGTTGGAAGGGACCTCTGGAGATCATCTAGTCATCATCTGTGGTTCAGTTTCTGCCCGTTGCCTCTCGTCCTGTCACTGGGCACCATGGAGAAGAGTCTGGCCCCATCCTCTCGACATCCTCCCTTCAGATTTCTTGGACCTCTCTTCCTTCTAGGGCCCTACCCCATGAGTTTCCTCCAAGTAGGTCCCTGAGGAGGCCAGAGTTAGCTCTCCTGAAGTCCAGGGTTGCAATCCTACTTATTGCCCTGCTTCCTTCTCGCAGGATCCTGAAATCTGTCGTCTCATGGTCACTGCAGCCAAGGCTGCCCCCAACCTTCACCTCTCCAACTAGACCTTCTTTGCTTGTTAGTGCAAGGTCCAGCAGCGCACCTCTCCTTGTTGGTGTCTCCACCACCTGGGACAAAAAATTATCCTCAGTGCTCTGCAGGAACCTCCTCGACTGTTTGTGCCTAGCTGTGCTCTCTTCCCAGCAGATATCAGGGTGGTTGAAGTCTCCCATGAGAACCAGGGCCTGTGATCGTGAGGCTACTTCCAGCTGTCTGTAGAAGGCCTCATCGACGACTTCCTCCTGGTCAGGTGGCCTGTAGTAAACCCCCACAACCGTGTCACCCATGCTAGCCTGCCCTTTAATCCTTACCCATAGGCTCTCAGCTTGCTCTTCATCCACCCCGAGGCAGAGCTCCACACATTCTAGTTGCTCCCTCACATAAAGGGCAACTCCACCACCTCGCCTTCCTGGCCTGTCTTTCCTAAAAAGCACGTAGCCATCCATGACAGCACTCCAGCCATGTGAGCTATCCCACCATGTCTCTGTAACTGCAATGAGATCATGGCCCTGCAGCCGCACCCAGATCTCTAACTCTTCCTGCTTATTCCCCATGCTGCGTGCATTGGTGTACAGGCATTTCCGAGAGCCAATGGAGCATGCAGGCTTCTCAGGAGAGGTGCAAGAGGACCCTCCCTCGCCATGTCCCATGCTGTCTCCCCTGGCTGCATGCTCCAGGATGCTGGAGGCATCCTGACTTGAGCAGTGTTTTACTGACTACCGTGTCACTGTACCACTCCCCTTCCCCCATCTTGCCTAGTTTAAAGCCCTCCTTACCAGATACATGTGCCCCGCTTGGTGAGGTGGATCCCATCTCTCTCCATCAGCTGTCGATCTTCAAACAGGGTCCCATGGTCACAGAAACCAAAGCCCTGCTGCCAACACCAGCGGCGCAGCCAGCTGTTAACTTGGAAAACTCGTCTTCTCCTCCTCCTCCGGTCCTTCCCCTTCACAGGCAGGATCGAGGAGAAAACGACCTGGGCTCCCAGACCCTTGACCACCATCCCCAGAGCTCTGAAGTCCTGTTTGATGGTATCCAGTTTGCCCTTTGTGTCGTTAGCGCCCACATGGAAGAGCAGCAGAGGGTAGTAGTCTGATGCATGGACAAGCCTTGGCAGCCTTTCCATGACATGTCTTATTCGAGCCCCTGGCAGGCAGCAAACCTCTCTGGACAAGAGGTCAGGTCGGCAGAGAGGTGCCTCTGTCCCCTGCAGCAGGGAGTCAACCCACAACAATCACTCGCTGCTTCTTCCAGGTGTTCCTGTATGGCACAGTGTCTGTCAGGCCAGTTGCTTCCCTTGAAGCTATCTATGCCCAGCTCCTCCTCAGCTTGGAGGGTGCTAAACTTGTTCTTCAGAGGCAAATCTTGAGGAGGAGCAAGAGCCTTTGAGGCTCTTGCCTCAAGAGGTGACCAGTTTCCAGCCTTCTTCAACAAGTGTTATGATGTACCATTACATACGGTACAGAGCCCTCCAGCAACTCCACTGCAGTCCTGAGCAATATGCTCTAATTGGTCCTGCTCTGAGCAAGGCAATTGAACTAGACAATTTCCAGAAATTCCTTCCTGCTTTAGCAGTTCTGAGATTCTGATTTGTGGACTGTGAAATTCTTGAGTAGTGCAGTGTTTCTGTGTTGATGTGTCTTGGGCAGACTCACTTGAGTCACTGTCACTTGGCTGGAAATGGGGTAATTATATGAGGTAAGTAGGAGACCAGCTGCAGCCAACCCTTAAAAACTTCAAGCTGTGTAAAAGTTTGAAAGTCTGTAGAAGTAGCTGTAAAACCAAGTCTTCAACTGTCCCCAAAGTTAAGTTCTTACTGAAATTGTTGTTTCTGCCTGTTCCTGGCAAATCTGGGGTTTTGGCTACTCCTGAGGTGAACGTTTCTCTAACTAACTTCTGTTTCCGGTGTCTCGTTTGATTTGGTTTAGATTTAGGCAGTTTATATTTGTTTTTTTAACACTAGCTATAAGTAGCAACTTCCTTACTGAATGAGTTTATTTTTAGAGCTAGTTATAATGAGCTGTGTCTCACTGACCTGTGCTGGCGAGGCAAACAAAGCCCAGCAACCTATGATTCTACAGTGGGGAGAATCATTTGTGTACATTTATTCTTTAATATAAAATGCAGTTAACAACTTAACAATTGCACTGGAATCCTAAAACAGCAAACACCTTGATGAAGAGATGGCTGAACACTTCTTATTGTGGTGCCAAGTTCAGTAGGTTTTAACTTTTTCACAGACTATTTAAATTTGGAAGCCTAGCACTACATTTTTAGCTCAGCCAATGAGCCTTATTGAGGAATGTTTGCATTTGAGCTGGGTGAAAAGGAACCCATGCTATTCATAAATGTTGAAAAGATGCTTCCACTGAGTCAGGGTGGGTTCTAAACTATCAAAGTATTAATCAAAGGATGCTTTAAGTTAACTGATGTGATAAAAGAATCCAGTAGTGGAGTCCTCTGGTTACTGTATTCTTAGAGAGAAGGTCTGCTGTTCCTAGCTATTTCTAGCAGTAGAGCACAAAGCTACTGAGAAACAGTAGTATAGAGTGTGCCTCCAAGACATGTGTGGAGGGAAGCAGCATACTGGGATGCTGACCTGTTCTATAATATTTGCTTTCCTCCAGGATGATTTTGTGTTTGCATCAGGGGACAAGGCAAATGCATGCCTTACCCTTGGATTTTCCCCCCATGGTGGGAAATAAAAGAGTACTTCTTGCAAAGCATCTTATTCCTGTATTAATCCTCCTGAAACGTGTGATTTTTTTTCCAGCACACTCTTTGCCGCACTCTGACCTTCACTGTGCTAGTACTAATATATATGTATATATATATAAAATGTGAGGCTTTGCCTAACAGAAGGCAGCAGCAGCCATTAATCACCTCAGGTAATCTAAGTGTTGCAGCTATCTGACTGTTTTATCAGAAGCTGTCTGTACAGGATGAGGAAAACCTATGTTTCTCCAAAGTTAAGTCAGAAATAAATTTCCATTTGGTGTAACTAGTTTGTTAAATATCCTTACATTTTAGTGGTCATAGCATTTAATTGGTTAATTATATTGGTTTTTACTTTCTATTTCTGGAACATTGTTTAACCTGAAAACTTGCTGAATCTGACTTGAAGAAAAGCCTACCCTGCACTTGATCTATCAGCAAAGAAGAGATTAAAATACTTTGGTGGGGGAAATGATCTATCTGGGAGTAAAGTATGCTTAGTAAATGCAGGAAGAACACTCAGGAAGTGGTTATAGATTGGTTACCTGATAGTTTATAATTTTAATGCTATTATCATTACTTTTATTCCTTATTTGGAATATGGGTATGTGTTCAGCTGTGCTGCTCTTAGGTCTGTAATGTGTGTGTTTGTTTGTTTGTTTTAATCCAGGCCTTGATCACTACAAGGAGATCAAAGAGATCAGTATTTGTGAATTTCTACCACCTCACTTGGTCATTTATGTAGATGTACCTGTCTCAGAGGTACAGAAGAGGATTCAAGAGAAAGGAGAGGTAATTTTATCCCTTACCACTTTTACTGTCCACTAACATTTGTCATAATCAGGCCCTTATGCATGAATACCATAAGATTTGCTGCAGAATTCTGTTTCTGGAAAGCTTTTAGTCCTCTTCAGGTATTAGAACTGTGTGTCAGTGATGACTGTGTGGCTATTCTGGTACGTTATAATTTAAGAAAATCAACACTTTGACCACTTCAGCATGCTTTCACTTCTGCCATGAGAAACTCTGTAAAACTCATCTGTTCTTAAAAATCACAGAATGGTTGAGGTTGGAAGGGACCTCTGGAGATCATCTAGTCCAACCCCCCTGCTCCAGCAGGGTCCTCTACAGCACATTGCCCAGGATCGCGTCCAGGCAGGTTTTGACTATCTCCAGGGAAGGAGACTCCAGAATCTCTCTGAGCAACCTGTTCCAGTGCTCTGTCACCCTCACAGGAAAGACGTTTTCCCTCCTGTTCAGATGGAACTTCCTGTGGTTCAGTTTGTGCCCGTTGCCTCTTGTCCTGTCATCCTCCCTTCAGATACTTGTACACATTGATGAGATCGCCTCTCAGTCTTCTCTTCTCCAGGCTGAACAGGCCCAGCTCTCTGCAGCCTTTCTTCAGAGGAGAGGTGCTCCAGTCCCCTCATCATCCTTGTAGCCCTCCGCTGGACTCTCCCCAGGAGTGCCATGTCTCTCTTGTACTGGGAGGGTGGGGGACTCCTGGAGCTGCACAGTCTCCGAAAATACCCTGTCAATCTCCTGCTCATCTTCTCGGATGCTACGTAGCCTACTGACTTCCTCCCGTAACTCCTTTATCTGGCGATACAGCTGATCAACGCCAGCACACCTTCTGCAGGAGAGCTGACTGTCAGCCCAGGCCTCACAGAGAGGCCCCAGCCACTCCCTGCAGCCTGACACCTGTAGAGCTGCATCTGCTGTCAGAGGGTCTGTCTGGGTTGAAGCTTCAGACACAGGTGATGCAGCAGCTGCAACAGCCCCTGGGGAAATGTGATCTGTGGCATGTCATGACCATGCCTGGGGGTGGACACACCACTATGGAAAATGAAGGTGCCTTCTTTGCCTTCTGCATGAACTGCTGCATCTCTTCACTGCCTCTGTTTGCTGCACTCTAGGAGCTGTGCTCTAGGCCTGGCTCTTATATAGGCCTCTGCCTAGCAGTGACTCACAAGGGTGCTTGACCCACCCAATCAGGAGTCACCTGAATCAAAAGCCCCAACTCCCTCGGATCAGGGGCAACCCAGAGAGCTCGTTAGCAGCAGCCACACCTAGCTGGAACTTCCCAGAAGTTAAGTCAAGGCCCCCTGCAGTAGTCCTTGCCTAGCTCTCTCTTCCTGCCAGCAGTAAGCCCTGTCTAGTTCCTCGGGGGTCCCCAGAAAGTCTCCAGAACTTCCAACAAGGCCCACAAAAGGCCCATGTAGAGCCCATACACTGCTGTGCAAACTGCTGCGTCTGTTTGCTGCCCTGTGCTATAAATCAGCCTTTGTAGCTTTCATGCCAGGAATCACATCCAGACAACGTGCTTCTTTCAACATACTCTATGATTACCTGTGCTTTCTGAGTGCGATCAGCTGCAGTTGGCTGCCCCCTTCTCCAGGTTCACTGCTTGATTGCTTTTTCAGAACTGTTGAACTGTTGACGTTAATGTGTGGGTCACTGTGGGAATGGATGACCAGCAGGTTCAGTTGGTTTTGTGAAAAGAAGAAATTTACTGCTTGGTGCTTTTGTGTTAGCTCAGTAAAACTGTCAATTTTAAACATAAAAGCTAATTTTTTTATAGGTCTTCCATCAGATATAAAATCTAGGGAGCTTTTGGCTATCTGGTATAAAGTTAATAAGAAATACAGTTTACTAATTTGTCACTAGTACAAATTCAATCTTATCTAAGGTCGTAGTATATGAATTTAGCTATTGCTGATCTTTGACAATTGCAGGACATTCTTGCTTTTTATTTCAAAATCCTTTGAGACTGACATAATTTCTCTCTTCAAGCTGTCTTTTTTTAAGACATGGTATTGGATGGAGAACACTATTCAGAGAAAATTAACTTCAGTTCTGTGTCATTATGACTTAAAATTACCTCTCGCATTATTTCTGCATGCTGGATTACTGGATTGGTTTTGGATCAGAAAAGCTGTAGGGTGTTTTTGTATAATAACTTATCTAAATAATAGTTGAAGTTTGGAGTTTTTTCTTCCTCCTCTTGAGATATTTAGATGTGTGCTGGTAACTGTTCTCAGATGGGCTGTGAGAATCACATGATATTTACTTTGTACCTTGTTCAAAGGGAATGGAAGTTGTAGTCAAGTGAAAAATTTAACGGTGGAAAGCCTAATGTATTGAATGAAAGCTTTGATTTATTAGAAAAAAATTCTCAGATGCCTTAAATGGTTGGCCACATCTGCTTCTTAAAGCATGTATGTATATGTTAATATGCTGAGGTGAAGCTGGTAGTTTTGAAGTTTCGTGTTCGTTTATGAGTGAAGTGGATTGTTGCCAAAGGGAAGTGACTTCAAAGCAGCGAATGGAGGGCTGCCCTTGCTGCTTCAGGATCTCTGTGGCCTAAGTTGCTTTGTCTGCTGTTCAGATGACTCTACCCTTCTACCCTTGAGCTGTTTAGGCCATGACTGAATACTCCTCTACCTTTTAAAGAACAAGATATTTTTGTATGGGAAAACTATAGTTTTTTTTGTTTAAGCAACCTGAGTTACAGAATTAGAACTTTCTTAATGTATTTTGGGAAAGCATGAGTTCTTTGCCCTCATGGGCATAAAGTTAGTTGCGTTTCTGAGACCTTCTCTTCTGGCAGAAATTGCTAGTGTAGCGGAACTTCTTGGGGCAGGGGTGCTGCTGAATATTGTAGTACTTGTTTGGGGATGGTGTTTTGGGGAATTCAGTATTCTCAAGTGGGTGGAGGGTTTGTGACTGATATTCAGTGTGCAGTTATCACAGTGCACTGGAAAGAGAAAAGCCCCCTAATGGGCCCAGCTAGCTGAGAAATAGATCCTTCCAACATAATGGGCATCTCAGATGGGCATTCACAGCCAGCTGATGGGGAAGGTAGAGCGTTCGTCTTCAGGGCAGCAGAGAATATAATGTAATGTTAGGATTGGACTGAGGGAAGATAAAGCCCATGTTCCATGGTAGATGAAATTCCAGGCATTTTGCGTATGTGTCCTTTAGGATACACCGAATGATAGGTGCAGCTTGTGGTGAGCTGTTTAACAGTGCGTATGGTATCCATTTACCTCTCAAAGAAGGGCTTTGAAGTTGTTAGAGTAGATGGTTGTCAATGCACTTGTGTAGAACTGGAGATATGGATGCAAGGCGGGAGCCTCAAACAATCCTTTCCCTTTTTATGAATGATTTTACATAATTTCCTTGAATGTGCAGGTGTCTAGGATTAATCAGTCCGTGGAAAGTTAATTTTTTTGAGGGCTATTTTAGGATGGTGCTTTTAGTTTACAGAGACTCAGGGAAAATGAGGTTATTCCCGTAACAGACTGAAATAAATAGGAAGAAAGTTTTTTTTGCTTTGCTTTCACATTCTTCTATTGAACCTGCCTTTCCCTTTCTTTCTAGATTCACTAGCATATTAGAAGAATCTATTCAAATGGGTATTTATTAAAGGCTGGGAGCTGATTGTTGTGGGATAAAACAGTGATTTCAGGAGGCTGTGATTCATTGTGTGGGGTCCTCTAGATGTTTAGTGCCGCATAAGAAATTCTAAGCACTCAAAACGTCTTAATTCTTTACACTTTCATTAATTCATTTGTGGTTCAGTGGATGTTTGGCTGTTAGTATGAGAGTGAGCTCTTAAGAGGTGGTGTAGTAGCAGCTTCTGCTTAAACACTCTAAAATCTGCATTGGTGGGAAAAGAAAGAAAGCAAACTTTACAACGTTGTTCTTCTATTTTTTGTTTATTTTTAGCCATATGAAAAAAAGGTGTCTACTGCTTATCTCCAGAACATTGAAGATGCTTACAAGAAAACTTTCATACCACAGATCAGGTTAGCAAACTAAACTGTGTGGTCCAATGAATCTTTGATTAAAAACGTGTGCAAACCTTAACGTGTGTAGTTATCTTTTGCATCTGAGAAGCCCAGTGCCACCGTTACAATATTAGAAGGTCAAAAATGAAATCTTTGTAAGTATGATCTTTCTAGAGTGCTGTTTTGTGACTCTCTTGAGATTCAAAGCAGGGGAGGAATTGTAGAATGGTAAATGCATTCGGTTTCATTAATTGATTCATCTAATGTATTGCAAAGCTAATGAGCCATGGCCTGCAGTACTTTTCTTCATCCTGCTGTCTCATGGCATTACAACTTTATTGTCATGGAGTCAGATACAGCGTAGCATTAATTTGTTCCTCGTCAAAAGGACACATCAGCAGCAAAGCCAGGAGGAATGAGGTCCCTTACAGCTATCCTCTGTGCTCTGCAGAAACAAGTGCTGTCTTTGTCTCCCTCTTATGACAGCACACTGTATGTGGTTGGCATTAGCCTGTTTGCTGCTTTCTGTTAGCTAGAAACTGGATGGAGCGCTTTCTTGGGACTATGTACAGAATGCCATAGCTGTAGTTGTGTATTTGCATTCATGTGACCTGAGGAGAGTGTGATGCAATGCAAGGCTTTTTCAGGCTTTTTTTGAGAATCTGAACACTTGCAATTTTTCTCTTTTAGAAATTCCTTTCAATTGTCATAGCTTTGGTTAGCCTCCTGATAGGGAGGGGGCGGAGAAAGAGATTTTGAGATAGGGCATTTTGTTCCCTTTTGTAGTTCTGTTTCTCTGCCTCATGAGGCAAACACCTTCTTACAGCCTTCCACGTTTGACAAAGATTTGATGGAATTATCAGGGCTGTTAAATAAAGACTACACTGCTGCCTGCTTTGAGAGACTAAGGGTGCTCTTTTCTAGGCTCTTCTGGCTTTCTCTAGCTAGGAAGCAAGAATGTGGGAACTGTAAACTTGAGACGTGGAGACTCTTCTAGATTGTCAGCTATCCCAATTCTTAGCTCTACCGAAAATCAAATTGTCTTGCAATCCAAAAGCACGTGAGCATAAGCAATCTTGGTCTCTCCTAAACAGATGACTCTCTGGAAGGGCAACTCTTAAAAGTCACAGACCCAAGCCTACTTTACATCAAAATCTCTAATTGCATAAAGTTTGGTTTGTGTGTGTAGCCTGCTTGTGTGCGCTTGTTTTCTTGCTCCAGCTCCCAAGATAAATCAGTGTAATTGTCAGCAACTGAACTGAATAACTTCATACTGAGGCTGTCAGTCACAGAGGGCGAAAGTTGTTAGTGTGGTGTATGGTCAGCTGCCTCTGAATGTATCCCCCAGAGATGAGCAGCTAGCACACAGCTGTCAAAGGGAAATGGGAGCTAAGAACTTGGAGGGAGGGTGGGAAACCTCAGGACTGTCATCCCCCCTGAGCACAGAACTGTCTTGAATTTGCTAGTGAGGAGAAAATTGCTGCTTATTCTTTGGATCAAATCGAGCCCTGGAAATATACTGTGTTGTTTAGTGAGGCTAGAGCCTAGACTCCTAGGTCGTGCTGTGATTTCCCCTTTGGCTGTACATGGTCAGTACGCTTGTTAAGCAAACACCCTCTGGTTGGCATCCTTATCAGTGTATGGGTTTACAATAGCTTGTCAGATCAATCTTTGTGCTGAAGTCTGGAGGAGGACTTCTTTGTCCCCTTAATATGGAAAAGTTCTAAATGTGTGAAACTTCAGCTTTGCACATCTTTGGATCTCACTGATAGCTTGTAGATTGGATGAATATCCAGAAGCTCCAGTTGCCTTTAACTCTCTGTTTGCTGGATTGCAGAGTGATGCAGTGAATTCTTTCATGTCTTGTTAATCTCTGGACAGACAAGGAATCTCTGTCACAAGGAAGTATTTGATTCCTTAGCTCTTTCAGACAACCAAAATCAAGTCCAGATAGAACAAATTTTATTTAGACTTTTGAACAAATTCCTGGCCTGTACATTCTCCATGTTTAAGCTTGTGTTTGCTTGTCCTCTCTTGCTTTTCTTGGAAAAGTCTTGAAACGCAGTAGGAAAATTATGTAGTTTGTTACTTAGTAGCATTCCTCTTCTCTAGTTCCATTTAACTGAAGCAACTTGGCACTGCCCTAAGTGGAGTGTCCTGTATAATGTGGTTAGCTCTTTTAAAATTGCTGCTTCCTTTCTAGTCTGACATGTTTGTGAATGTCTTTTAATGCCTCTTTGGATAGTGATTTGTGAGGCTGGTGCTGTGGCAGATGCTACTTAGTGATTTTGAACAGATAGCTTTGTCTTTCATTGGGTTTTCTTTTCTGGGCCCGAAGCCTAAGATTGTTAGGCTTGAAATTGATTGAAATGCTATCTTTCATATCTGATGTTGCTTCTACTGAGCAGCTGTTTTCTCTTAATGATACGCTGCAGATTATTAGGGCTTTCAAGTGACTTGATGTGCACTGTTAATGCAATTGCCAGTATAAAGCTCTGCATTTGGTTAAGTCTGGCTTCTCGTTCTGATTAACGACAGTTGAAATTGTAGATGCAAGTATGCATGTTATGCTGTCACAACAGCTCCCTTGAAAAGGATGCCATTTATTTTCTTCTGTTCTGTGACCGTAAAGAGTTGCATGAGTCTTTCTGCCTTTCTTTTTTGTCCACAAGTGAAGAACAAACTCTTTAAATAGTTCTGCCATTATGAGCACTAGTTTAAATTGCAGCATTGCAGAATCTCAGACCAGCTGCTTGTCACTGACTCTGTAAGAGCTTGGGGGTTCACAGAAATAGAAGGCACTCTATAAATGAGCTTTTTTACCAGAGCTGTTCTGACTGACCTCCATTAATGCAGATCAGGAACTAGTCTGGACTGCTGCAGTTATATATTATTTTGGTAATGTGATTGCTTCCAGCAATACTGTTTAGATTGCCTGCCTTAATTCTGATTAACCACTTGGAAGTGGTTATGCTAAGAAAAAAGTCTGCAGATACTCTTCCAGATTCTTTAGCAGTTCTTTGCATGGCTGGATGTACCTTGTTTCCATTTCATTTTTCCTTTAAGTTTTTGTTAGCTAAAGGAACAGCGTGTGTCTTGCACCCAAGCTGCAGTAGATTTGGGAGCAACTATTGCTGAGTAGCATGTGTATACAGTAGTGGAAAATGCTCATATAGGAGCTGTGATCATGGCCCTGCTCCTCAAGTGACTTTTCTATGAAGGCTGCTGTACAAATAGGAAAACAGTCTTTTAACTGGGAAGTTGTTACATGTTGTAAATATTTTTCTACTTACAGATCCCACAGCCTGTGTTGTATTGCTTCAGTTTTAGCTCAGGCCTAGTAAATAATAATGAATCTATTATTTTCCTAAAAATAACCCATAAAAGTGCTATAACATTGAAAGTCTACTGAAGTTTTGGTTTTGACTTGTTAAAGATTTCACTGGGCTTCAGAGAGATTGGAAAATGGTAATTGTGGCAGGTATACAAAAGTGAAATGGAAACAAAATCATAGGTGGGAATTTTTTTGAACTGAAACTGTGTAGGTACCACAGACCATTTGTTCTTTAAAAATAATCTTGTACCAGGAAAGAAACAACTTGTAGATCTAATAGAAATTCTTTTGCAAGAACTCCATATGTATTTTAAATAAATATTTAAAATTTTTGAGTGCTCTTATTATTGTGTCTTTGAACTTCATTTCTACTTCATTTTGGAGCAGGGGAGAGAGGATAGGCATAGCATTTGCATCTTGTGAATTAAGAATTTCTTCTCTTTGCAGTGAGTCCAGTGAAGTTTTGCAGTATACTGCAAGTGAGGCAGAGGATGTGGAGAAGGTAAGAGTTTGCAGCATGCATTGGTTGTAAAACTGCCTTTACACGTGAAAAGATTTTTTGTCTTTCCTGGTTTGTTCTTGTCATCTTTTCTGGATAATCAGTGTGGCAAATGTCAAAGTCATTGTATTGAAATTTGTATTGAAAAGATGGCAAAATTGACTCAACTTTTATTAAAGTTCCAAGAGCAAAAGGTAAACCGAACACTGATCTCTCTTGTTGTCCTGCTAGATAACTTACTTAATGCATCTACTGTTTTACTGTTATGGCAATGATGTGGCCTGGATCTACGCTAGAAAATGTTGACGAGTGACTGTAGTTTTGTTACTCAGCAGAGTGGAAATCTCCCTCTTCCCCATCCTGTTCCCTTTGCTAAATTATCTGGGTATCTGAGTAAGCAAAGCCTACTACAGACCACATGATCATCACTAGTAAAAGAAGTGGTTTACTACTTCTTTTGGGCTGATGTAACTTATGTCAGGTGTTTCCAAATTTGGTTTGTTTTTCCAAGCAAATAGGGTGAGAGAAATGAAAACAGTGTCTCCTGAGTCTTTGCTGGGCTGTGCAGTGTTTGGCTGTTCAGTCAGCTTCCCTGTTTGAAGTGGTTGGTGGGATGGGCATGGCTCTGCGTAGCTCAGTTTGGGAACTAATGGCATAAACCAAGAGGTAAGTCACCCCCACCATTCAGCTGAGACTCTTTCTACCAGTGTAATGTCTGTCTCTGTTGGCTTTCCCCAGTGTGCACCTTTCTGTGATCTAGATTAGTGAACAAGTTCCTGTGCAGTAAAATAACTGTTATCTTCTAAAAGCTGATCATTATTTGGTTATTGTGAACAGCTTGGTAACCAAAGTTGCTGTCAGCTTTTTAACCCTGGGTTATTCATCTATAATAGCGTGTGGTAGCTGAACTGCAATTTTTTTTCTCCAAACAGTTTGATCAGACAAGCTAGTACCAGATAATAAATTGCCATCCCATTGCCAAAAATAAACCATCTCTTAGTATGTAACAGGATTAGCCTGAGATGGCTGCTTCCTCCTACTCCAGACTGTTATTTCCAGAGTAGGTGTAGCATATTTGCCTTATTTCAGCAGACAGTCTTGCTTGTGGAAGGTTACTAGTGGGATGATTGAAGCCTTTTGCTTCCTGATAGTTAATGCTCTCTGTCTGTTAGAGAGGAAAAGAAATAAGAGGCTGGTTATATTGCTTTCTGTTTGAGGAAATAGGCCCAGACCTTTACATATCAGTAGATGACTCATTCCTAAATAAGCTGGAAAGAGAGACGTGTCAGGGTGGTAGCTTCATTTGGGATGGAAAACTTACTATTTTGGGGAAGGGGAGAAAGAGGAAGCATAATAGGCTGGTTTGCATTAATAGGATATGTTTTAAATATTCTTATTTTAGCATGTAGTAAGTACTTGGTATTTAGGGACCCATATGTGTAATGGTATTTTTACCAAATTCAATGCAGTGTTTAGGCTGCTTCTTCTAAGCTTACTTTTTTTTTTTTTCACTCTATTTGTACTGATGGGAGGATGACAATTGATTTCTTTTAACAGCACCCCCCCTCCCCACCCCAGCTTATTTAGCAGATCATCCTTGCTCCCTTTGGAAAGAACGTGATCCTTACAGAAGTAAATAAATATATTAAGATGGCAGTCCAGCACTGATAACAGGGTGCTTGCTGAAGCCCCATGCAAATGGCATTACTGTGGTTCTTTTTAAAATTTTGGCAGTGTTCTGCTTCATACGTAGGCACAATCTTGTTTCAAGAGTGAAGTATGTTTTGTTTTGAAGCAGAACTTGAAATGTGCAAGTACACTTGGCAAAGGCTGCAGAGTTAGAGCACCTAGTTATCCTCCATAGCTCATTCCTTCCTTTTTTTCCTTCTTCTCTATGTTACTTGGTTTGCTGGCTCTCAGGCTTTCCAGACGGAAAACCTCAAGCCAGTTGCTTCCAATTACTACCAGTTACTCCAACAGCAAAGAAAGGAATGTCAAGAATCAGATGCAAAAGGGAAACAACCTTCCTTTTTCAGTATGTATATTGCACCTATTCATCCACTTAAACCATGTATGACATTCCTTCAACAGATAGCAGGCCACCTGTTGCTGTACACCTAGGTTCGTGATGGCACTTCCTTCTTGCTGTGGGGCATATCTGAGAGCCTTTCTTTGCTAAACCTCCAGGTCGATTCTTAATTAAAAGATTTTTAAGCCTAACGTTGGCATTGATAACAAGGGAGGTTTCTGGCTGCTTATTACTGTGGTAGAGTTCTTGTATATTAAATATATCTGAATATTTTCTAAGTGTTGTAGGCAGGTAGCCTATCACTGCTATATCTCTCACTCAGGAAGTTTTACCAGAGTAGCAGTGAGCCTTGGAGATGCTGAAATATTATTTTCAGACTTTTAGAAAGAACTACTCGTGATCGAGGTTGATAGTTCCCATTGGGCAACAAGAACACTGTGTCATTGTGGTCAGGGTACTGTTGCAAAATTAAGAGTAGTGAGATGTTTTTGTTAGATCCTTACAAGAACAGTTTGAAGTTGAGTTTGTCTTCTGTCAAGGAGGCTAGAAGAGAATAATGAAAAATTCACTGTTGTCCCTGTCTACAGTTGATAGAGCTCGGGCTTTTGTGCCCTTGTGCTAGAGCATATTCGGTGGTAGCATTACTTTTTCAGAAAGAAGCATAACGTTATTGTCACTGACTTGCATTCAGGTTGCTTGAGCAAGATGGCAAAGCTTAATGCAAGGGGCTGGAAAATCTCCTGGATTTTTAAGTTCAGTTCCTGCTATTGCGGTCAATGATGAATTTGTTTCAGCTGAGTTCAGTCTGTGATAAACTTCCCATCTAGTTGAATCTAGTTGGCATGTCCCATTACAGTAGCCTGTACCTAATATGCTCATGTTCTTGTGCAAAAGCTTTATGTAAAGCAGGAAATGTTGGTAAGGACTTTCTTGATAGTAAAGTTTTAAACCCCATTAACTACATTACTGTGCATTTCTGTGCATTTTAGTTCCTTTTATGAAAAAAATGGTTGGGCTTTATGTTTTGGGTCTTACCCTGTTGTGACTGGGTTTCCATTACATTTGATAATAGAGGTTATCAAATAATGGTTATCAAACAGTAGACTTGTGAAGCAGTTTGAGTGCATACTCAGTGAGAAGCATCCTCTGTGAAGAGGAAGGATTAACATCCTAGGAATAAAGTGTTCTCTACCTTGTTTTTAGATTTTTTTTGAGGGACGAAAAAAAGGAAGCAGCTGAAATGAACAACAGCAACAGAAAGTGGTTGAGGTGTGGATGGGATTACTGAGTAATTCTAGTTAGCTCTTCAGGACATCATGAAAGAAAGGATAGTAAGATTTGAGAGCCATGGTGTTTCAAGTGGGTAACCACACATTGTGTGGAGGAAACAAAAGAGAGTTGGGGTGGGTGGTTATTTGTCTGTTTGTTTTCTCCCCCTCTTTCTCTCTGTGCCCATCTGAAGTAGCTAGAATAAGGCCATTTGTTTCCTCCCTGGATTCTGTAGTAAAATGCATTGCTGGGGATTTTATTTTAATACTGTAAATTAGTCTTTAAAGTCAATCTAAAGCTCTTATTGTTCAAGTAGAGAGTCCACCAAGCTCAGCAATCTTGCATCGTCGCTGAACATAAGCAGAATACATACTGATGACCCTCTTAAGTTGTTTGGACAAATCTGGACTAGAGGAAGGATTTATTACTTTGCAAGATGATACCATATTTTCAGTACTGATGTTAGCTACAAAAACTAGTACTGATTCCATTTGAAAGAATGAAGTTTTTTGTCCTCCCTGTTAAGGTTTGGTTTATTTTTGAAATTAAATAATTGAAATTTGGGAATAACGGTTAGTAGGAGGGAATTATTTTTGGCTTGTGGTGTGTCTGTATACACAGATATATGTTGTTAATAGATGTTGATTTTTAACTGTTAAGTAGCTTTGATGTACAGATTCTTTGCTTTGCAATTTGAGAACTTAATTTTTTATGAATTTAGAGTTCAGTGGCTTTGCAGTTGCTTGTAGTGGACATGCACAACTTACAGAAATGACTTTAAGTTTCTTAGGTGTGTTTAAACAGCTCAGTTGGTGTTTCATATTGTCTTTTAACACTGGTTGTAAGGCTAAAGGAGTTGTAAGGCTAAAATAGAGTTTGTTTATTTAGGATGTTTCAGACTGCTTTAACATGAGGATGAAACTGGAAATGAAAAGGTGCCCAATTAAAAAAAAAAACAGTATATTGGAAAGGAGGGAAGAAAGGGAATAGTTTGCAAGCTGCACAGGAAATATTTCATTTCCTCTGTGCGTGTGAATACAGTATTTTGCATTATGTGTCAATGTTATTCAATGTAATGAGTTTGCACAAATCAGAGATGATGCTGAAGATGGGAGGCCATAGAGAAGCTTTATGCCACGTCCCTTGTCAGTGCAGAGGTGAAAGGCTTCAGAAGTATCCCATGTATATTGTTCTGTTGCAGATGCTATATATGGGTTAAGCTCCTTCCTGCAAGTTGTAGTCTGAATTCTGTAGGGTTATATCCCGAGTTGCTCCCTGTATCTGTCTCTGGCTTAAAGAAGAAACCTGTGAGGAGGAAGTTGGAGAAAATTCAGCTCTCTAGAGTACACCCCCCTCAGGTACAGTGTCCTTCTCCCCGTATATTATGTGAACAAAAACAGTGTTGTTATGCCCTGTTCCCACCTTCCCACCCATAGTTCTTCCAACAGCAGAACTCGCCAGTTCCCCACAAAATAAGCTTAGGTTTTGAACATCATTTGTATTGGCTTATGACAATGTATTGGCTTAGCTGCAAAGATTATAGAAGGGGTCTAATTATTGAAAATTATTTTTTTCCAAATCCTAGCGTACTCTCCAGTATATTTAAAATCTGATCTCTCCTGGACGTTAGTGCATGTTGTGCTACTTGGTTAGGTTTAAATCATTCATTTGCTGCCAATTCCCAGGGGATGCCAGGGCATTCCTTGGGAATTAAGAAGCTGCTCTTCTAGCCTGGTAGGGGGCTGAAACCATTGTTGAAAAGCTGCTGGAAAAGACACCTTCTGATATGGTAATACGAGTGTGCAAAACTAATTTAGATACTGATTTTTTTCCCCCTCAACATCTTCTGAGCCCTCCTGTTAGAAGATCTGTTGTTATTCCTGTCATCAGCCATGGTGTGGAGTTTCCAAAGATTTGCTGTGGCATATAGAAGGGGTTTTGTTTTTGTTTTTGCATATCTAATAGGAAGCTGAATGTTTGGCATTTAAATTAAGAATAAGAGATATTTGAAATGACTTACCATACATTTTTCTTCCTTTTTACATCCTTGAATGAATTTAGTGATATTCTGTGATGTTCAAATGCAGTTAATGCAAGTTTAGATCTGAGCTAGTTTATTAAATATGACATGATTTGTGAATGGGACCTGTCATATAAGCTCAAGAACACTTCCCCCTTCAAAAAAAACAGTATCCCAACTGCAGCAAACGCAAATGTTGTCTGACTATCTGGCTATTGTTGAGCTCTTACTGTGCTTAGGAGTATCTGAGTCACATCATTCTCCAGTACGTAGGGATCCTAAAATCTGAGTGCAAACTGGAAAATGGTATATACCTCTGAGCCTCTTCTGGTTGAAAGGATTTCTGGAAGGGATTGGAACAGTATCTCTTTGCAGTCTAGAAATTTCTTGTTGCTATTAAGTCTTGTGTGTGTGTATACATACATACATACATACATACATACACACACACACACACACACACACACACGTACACACAATAGCATTATATATGTAATATACTTTATAACATATACATATACAGTATATATACATATAAATATATTATTTCTTTATGTGAAAGGTGTAACCAAGAATACATTCCTGTGTTCTTGGTTACAGTATCTGACTTGCCAACTTTGCTTATTTGTAAGAGATCAAAAATGGTTAAATGGGAACTTTCCTGAAGTTTGAAATATACTTAATGTCACGTTTCAGCTATGTGTTTGAAGTCTTTGTCAGCAAATTTAGCCCTTAAAAAATACAAATGCCTCAAGTAAAATGATTGTTCAGTTCGTTGTTTCTCTAAGCTACCTCTTCTTACCATAAAATGTCATACTCATAATAGAACAGACCATTGTAGTTGAGACTCTTTTGTAATAACACCTTTTTTTTTTTTTTTTTTAAATTGCCCTTTCAGTTTATGTGGTAATAAATGGGGTTTAGCGTTCTCTGAGATTGCAAGGAATATATTACTGTGGATTTAGTATATGGCAAATAATACAAGCTTCCTGACCTCAAAAGGGTTTTTTGTGTGTGTGTGTGTGTGAAATAGTGTTTAGAGCTGTATTGATCCATTCCTTCCCAGGTTGTTTCAAGATATTATCCCCACTTCAAGGATTTATAAAATAGCTTCAGTGCATCCTCCTGACACTAGTTCCGATATTCTTCAGATCAAGTCAGTCATATGTAATTACATCAGGCTTGTGTTAAGTGATTATCTAGTGTGCCGGCAAAGATGTGTTTTCTGATGGAGCCAGTCTGTAAATGAAGCTGAAATATGGCATTGATAACCTTGGAGATGCTAGAGGAGTGATTTGCTGAGACAGTGTTACTTGTTTGAGTGATCCTTGGTACAGTGTTGTGAGTTTTGCCTTTACTTTCTGCTCAGGTTGTGCGCATACATGGGTAGTTTTTAATGATCAGTCAAACTGGGAGCCTTTAGACTTTTGTTACTATGGCTGCTTTAAATATATTTGGGTATTGGAGCCTGAAGTATTCATCAGTTTCCAATGTGTGAACCCTGCACAACAGCACCAAGACACCATCCTCACAATGTGGAGTAGCTGGTTGCTATGTAGTATTGCTCCTCAACCTTTACTTAATTATTAGATTACGGAGCCTTTTGAAAAAAAACAGACTTCCTATGTAGCATGGAGTGTGGCTTTTGTTTGCAATGACAAAGGGCTAAACTTAGGCTATTATTTTCATTTCCTTCTCATTGTACTTTTGAGGTAGGGTTGCGCTTTTTTTTTTTTTTTTTTGCTTCCTTCTAGCCTTCATGGCAGGTTGAGGAAAAGTACTTGCACCTCCCTGCCTGTTTATTCCCTGCCATCCTCTGCTCAGTAGGATTCAGAGCACCAGGAGCTTTAGAAATGACCCCCATGTGTCTGTCCAATGCTTATGGCAGGATAAGGACCTCTAGCAATATGGTTTTGGATCATGAGAACCCAAATATCTGCATTGTTGCTGTATCTGTGAAATTTTCCTGCTGGGTGACTTGTTTAATCATATATGTTGAGTATTTCATTGATTTGGGTGGGGGGGAGTTGTTGAAAATCAGTCATTCTGGTCAGACCACCTTTTAGTGTAATTTTATCCTCTGATTCCAGGTGATTGAAGACATCGAGTACCTGAAGTTTGACAAGGGGCCTTGGCTGGAACAGGATGATGTTTCTTTGCATCATTTAAGACTTTAGTAAGTGTGGTGTCTTTGAGTAACATAATGCTATTTAGCATCAGAGCTCTGGGAAAACTGTTATTGCTTTGACTTTTTTAAAGTATATTTATATTTGCGCTGAGACTTGCTTCTTTGTCAGAAATCAGCATTGATAGCAGGCTTTTGTAATATGAGTGCTTGCCATTTTAATACGAGTGTGGTGTTTTGCTGCTGCTACTTGATAATTGATTAGACCAGAGACTCCAGATGAGTAGTTCTTATTCTATTAAAGAATCCGAAGACCTTTATCGTCATTTCTTAAGTGCTATGACCTATGGTGCTTTTTGGGGGGAATGTATTTTTTGTGAGTACTCCTGTTCCGGAATGCAGAATGTGTGTGTAATTTTAAAACAAAAAGGTATGTAATTGTAGTGTAGTGCTGTTTAGATCGGATATGTTCAAAGAGCTTTTTTTCTAAAACTAGTCCATTTTCTTATATGCAGCACTTCTTTCTGCCTTTAAGTATCTTTCCAGCAACCAGGAAGCTGGCTGAAGAGACCGTAGAGGAAAACGGAAACAGATAAACTTTGATAAACTCAAAAAGTGCTTTTTTCCTCCTTTCCCTCAGCCCTCAGCATGTAAGGGGGTTATGAAAGCTTTAATCCTAATTTGCAGGATGAAGTTTTGCAGTTTTGTCATTCGTTTTCAATAATAGCAAAGAGGATTGTAAAGTACACCCGTTTCAGGTTGTTCTTTTGTTAAAGATCCTTATCGGCCTTATTGGTTCTGAAGAGATAAAACTCAGATAGTAGAGAACGCCTTGCTGGAATAGAGTCAAATTTGATTTTATTAGCATAGTCCATCACAGACCTACACTTTCACACATGTACTACAGATGAAATGTAAGAATGCCACTCTGAAGTCATCTTGATGAACAAGACATACCCCATATTTAAAAAAACCTACACTTGTAAAAGTATAAATAGGGATAACCTTTCACTGAAGTGCAAACTACCCATTAGACTAAGGCCTCATCGTCTTTATAGTAAATATACAAGAAACAAGATCAATATAGTTGCTACCATTTTAAAACAAAGTTTAAGGATAATATTTTTGTGGTATTAATTTTGGGTAATCTTACAGGTTAATGGAAAGATAGGGATTTTTTTTTTAATTGAAGATTTGCTTGTGAATTTCAGTCTTTTATTCTGGTGCCTTCTATCAAAATAATTCTGTCACAAAATAAGTTATATTGTTTTCTCAAGGACTTACAGTCTTTAGATATTCTTTGCCTTTTACTTTTCTGTGCTGTTACTTAAAATGCCTCCTAAAATTAAAGACAACATTGTCCCTTTTTTGTGAATCTCCTTTCAAGAGATGAAGACAGGTTGCAGAAGAGCAGTGTTGGATTGGATGGCATGTAAGAGAAGAGTCATGACTTGAATGCCCTTTAACTATCTAATAAGAGATTTCTTTATGTAGTAATTAAAAGTATAGAGTCTGGCAGCTTAGATCCTGCAAAACTATCAATATCAGATTTTCTTTTTGAAAGAGAAAATGAAGGGTTTTTTTTTTTCTATAACTTCATACCTGTACAGCATTAAGAAAGGATTCTTGTTAATTGCACAGTGTAGGAGAGAGTTAAAGGAAAGCGTACAATTAAAGAGCAGTGTATAAAGATATCATATGGAAACTGTACAGTTGTAGAAAGGGATAAATTCTATTGCTAAGGACTTAATTTTTCACTGAACTTGGGGGAGGAGGGTTTTCTTTACACGCCTCTTGTCATTGCAGAAAATACAAAATTATTTCTTTTTTTAGCAATGTTGCTAAGTTATTAAGTTCTTATAATGCAACAAACTGCTCATTTGAATATTCATACAGTTTGAATTTTACTACTCCTACTTGCTTTCAGAAGACTATTGTCAAGATAGTGTTTATATTCAGACATCTGATGAATGTGCTCAGTGTTTCAAACATCATGGTGCTTTGAACCTTCATTTGATGCTGGGGTATTAGAACATCTGTCAAACACATGACTAAAATCCTGTGCTGTTGTTGTGCCCACACCTTGTTCAACTGGAAACAGGGGACAATCTGAGTAGGGAATAACATCTTACAACTTTTTGTAAAAACATGTATATTCCAGGCATATTCCTTTTTCATGTTAGCTCTAGAAGTGTAGGACAGGTGTGAGTTTCCTGTCTCCACTTGCAGAGCCTTCACACTTGACAACAGTTCCAGTGTCAGATGGAGGGCAAATGTATAAGGACTGAACGAATACTGCAGAGAGTCTGCTTCATGTCTTCACTGTTGGAATTGCATCCCAGAGCATCAAATGCCAAATTCAGGTGCTAGTTCAGGAATGTTAAAGCTGACACTTCCCCTGGACCATCTCTTTTTTGTCTTTTAACTGCTTAAATCATTTAAATGTTGGGAATGACGGAGTCTGCACACATTACATTTTACGTTAAAAACATTACATTTTTTAGCTTTCGGTTATAGGAACTCAGCTGTGCTTAGTTTGAGTATTCTTTCAATCACAGTAAGCGAGGGCATCACTCTATGCACAAATTGCTCTGTATTCCATATTTTAGCCCATCCTTTGCATCTCCACTTGCCGAAGTAGTTAGTGCTTCCTCTTTTTGTCCTTATTATTCCAATGCTCAAGTGAAAAAGAGCTTGTGGTGCCCGGGCCTTCATGGACTTTCAAATGCCCCAGACCTGTATTAATTTTGATGTTGAAAGGATTTTTTTTTAGTGTGCTGCGAGCTGATGGGCTGCCCTGTTCCATATGTTGGCATGTGCTGCCCTCTTGTGGGTGGTGGTTTGATGATGAATTCTGCGACTGAGGTGATGCTGAAACAGAAAGCATGATCAGAAAGCATTTGGCTATTTTTCTAGTCGTCGTTGCTTGCGTTACCATCTCCCAGTGTTTTACACAGCCCACTCATTTTGATTTTGACTGTATCAGGTCTGATGCTACTTGCAAATGCAGAGAGACAGTGTGTTCTGACCAGGGCACTGCAGTGGGAGGCAGTGCATTCTTATTCCAGTTCCAGTACTGGTTTGTTGCTTGGCTGTGGGCAGTTGGTTTTTTTATCCTTTCCACCTTCGACTCCTAGCAGCATCCTTTTTGGGGGAAGGGGAATGAAGGGCAGATGAGGATGGCTTTTATCATTGCTTGTATACAGGTTCTAAAATATGGAAACCCTAGCAGTGCCTCAAAGTACTTTGGTGATGCAAATGACAAGCCAGCTAGTCAAGCAAGTGAGCCACATCCATATAAAATCAGTTGCACAACAGCGTTTTTCATCTCCCCACCTTGTCCTCTAGTCCTCTCTCCCTTGCCCTAATAGAGGGTAGCGAGGTTATGGGATTGAGGCTTTTCTTGGTAAAAGCTTAAAAACATATATGCATGCATATATGTAATGTGAAGGCCTCTCCTGGAGAATGCTCTCCACATACTCCTCTCACCTCTGAAAAACCTGAGTCCAATAGAAATCATTCTACTGGCTTTGGCTGCGTTTGAAACGTCTCAAGGATTCCCGTGTTGCTGCTAAAGTCTCAAGCATGTTTTTATCCATGCCCTTCCCAGTAAAATCATGTGCCATTGTATACACGCATTGCAAAGGAAATAATGTTTTGGAACAAAGAACTTCAGATTTCGTAATGT
Organism: Struthio camelus; assembly: GCF_040807025.1. Classification (NCBI taxonomy): domain Eukaryota; kingdom Metazoa; phylum Chordata; class Aves; order Struthioniformes; family Struthionidae; genus Struthio; species Struthio camelus. The sequence continues at coordinate 3,020,245 of NC_090947.1, read as the reverse complement.
CACCAGTGCTATGTTTACTAGCAGCAGGTGGGGAAAACCTTGAAAATGGTGCATTTCAGGACCATTACTTAATGCATTTGCATTTCAGGCCCCATTGCTTACTACGTTTGACTTTTTTCAGTAGAGAAGTTCATGGTGAAATCTGTTGCATCTCTGCACCTTTTTAAGAATTTACTGTAGCCGAACATGCTTTCTATGGGCAAATCTTCTGTTTTTTCCAGCCACCGCTGTTTTCGGGAAGAAAAAAGGATGGGTATCAACATTTATTTTGTCTTAATGAAAAGGGATTTATTTCTACTTGGAATAAAACTGGCAGTGAAATAGTATGCCACTCGTTATCTGTTCAGTTTTGTTCATTAATATGCATTAGTATGCCATATACTCTACTTAGTAAATCCTGCAATGTTGTCCTTGGTAGGAGGTCAGAAATACATTTTGAAGTTCTTACTGAAGGATCTTGTATGAGGAGCAACTGTTAGGATAATTTCTAAGTTGGTTTAACATCTGTTTCAGATTCTGAGAACTATCAGCTGCCCCAGATGCTTTGCTTTTACTTCTTTTTTTTGTTCATTTTGCTCTCATTAAGTGAAACCTTGCAAGGAGGAAGCAGTAGAGTGAATGAGGGAAATTAACTCTTTAAGTCCTGTTTCACAGTTTAATTGAACACACTTAGCAAAGGGAAGAAACATCCAGGTTCACATAGCAGGACTAGAGGTCATTGTAAGAGGGGTATCAGGCTTGTTTTAAAAACTTTTTGTCTTGGAGACTCATTTGAAATCTCATAGACCATCCATTGGAAAACTTTTGGCATGGTTAAAAACCTCTTCCCAAGCGTCCATCTTGTCTTTTGCTTCAATTTAAACATTTACTCTTTGTCATTTCCTCTTTGGAGGTTTGAAGAGTTGTTATTTCATCTCCTTGGCTTTTTCTTGCAGACCTGATTTTTCTTCGAATGCCCTTTTTTTCTATTTCTCAAGTTGCTTTTATGAATGAACGTAGAATTTAATATGGGATGATTTTGTGTTGCTAGCTCTAAGTCTTTTATATCAATGAATGCTTTTAGGTACAAGTGCGGTTTTCTATTATTGTATATTGTTTCATTTAAATTTTTGTGATAATGCCAACATCAATTGTTGAGAAATCGTGGTTCAGGCTATGCAAACTGTTGTTTTTTTTCTGTTTTGTTTGTTTGTTTGTTTTCCAAGCAGTCTACATCCCATATCCTTCCCACCATGCACCTTTAGCAGTTACATTCGTAAGACTTTCTAACTTAATTGTGGTAGGCAGTCCTAGGGTGGTTTTCTCCTCTATAGAAAAGCTGACGTTCTAGGAACACTAATTTTAGAAAGAATGCCTAGCTCTTGTGAGAACTGCAGTAACTTCAGGACAGCTTACAATACTTGTATGTCATCAGGTTTTTGCGGGTTCCCTGAAAACACTGTGTATTCTTATCGTAAACTGCCTTTAAAAGAAACAGACTTCCTGTTCTGGAAAAGAAGCAAGCATGTGTCAGTCCTGAGTCTTCCTTACCTGCTCACACAGCTTGCATCAAACTGTGTCGTAGATGCTTTTGGAAAAGAGACAAGAGCTACCCATCACTTGTAACATAATTGCAAGTCTAACTCCTTGTTCTGTGTAACAGTGGAAAGATCTCAGCTAATTGGGTTGTGGACTGTTTTAATGATGGTAAACTAAAATCTAATTTTCCTACATTTTTAGGACCATGTAGTCACGTCCATGTTCTCAGTATATTTGAAATTTCACATAATGTTATGGATAGATAGAACATACTCTGGGTAGTTATGTTACTGCGTAAGTGCAGTGAGCTGCTTCTGGAAAGTACAGGAAAATACCAGAAAATAATGAATGGTGGTACTTTTATACGGGGAAAGAGAGAGAAAACTAAGGAAACTTATTAGGTTTCCTTAACGTAACTTTAAATGCTTCCTGCTGATCAGTGAATTAGTTCTGGCAAGCAGATTTGGTTTTGTTGTTGAAGACGTTGTGGCAGGTGTCTTTGGCGCATTTACTTCATCTTCCAAGTGATTTGTTAACGTAAAAAGTAGAGCAGAACCTGGAGAAGGTATCTTTGGTAGCATTAGGTTGTTTGGGTTTTTTGTTACACAACATTTTCTTTGGGGGCAATGGTTTTGTGAAGGAAGTTATAAGAGCAGCAGGTTTTCTGTCTCAGTCACTAACTGTGATAAGTTGTGCCTGGGAATTGTCCTTTAGAATTGCCATTTAGCATTTGGCTGAGATGCCTGAAAGCATAGATTGGCTGCAGATTGGTTGACAACTGGACTCAGTTTGTGTGTGAACGTATGCCCATATAGGTTATATCTGTGTTCTCCTGCATGTGTCTGTGTATATCTTTGTATCTCCTACAGACTTGAAAGGTCCGGAACACCTGCTACTCTTTGGCAGATAGCTGACTCTCCCATTACTATGGGACACTGATGTGGGAAGAAGGGACAGAGGTATTTATTAACTGATAAATTAGTGGGTATTCCATAGCCTGTGATGGTAAGGGTGAGCTCCACAAGGTCCTTGAAGAGTGCCTGCAAGTATTCCTTTGTTAATCAATATTCTTAGCTTGTTGTCTTTCAAAAGGCTTTTCTCAGCTCTCTGCACAATGAGAATACAGATGAAAGCTCCTTGCTTCAGTACTTACTTCAAGTTGTGTTTAGAGATGGATTGGGGTTAAGGAATGAAGAGTTGATACCTGGATGTCTGCTTTCTGGAGGGGATCAGTTTATTTTAGTTCCGTTTTAATTAGCAGTGGGAGTTAGAGCTGATTCTGTCTCAGCAGAGCACTAACAGAGGAGAGCTACCAGGTGCAAAGGTGTTGTTCACAAAGTATGCTGGGATTCAGAAGAAAAAACATGCTCAGCGTCAGACCACTATCTTGGACAGGCTTTCCCATCCCAGTTATTCCCCAGTTCTCCTCATGTGGGAAGTTTGGGAGAGGCACATGGGAGTCCCGGTGTTAATGTGTCCCGAAAATGGCTTTTGCCATTGCACTGGGGAGGGAGCTAAAGAGGGCACATTTTCCTGGCTTCCCGCATGTGAATGATGTGGGTTTTGGCAGCTTGGTTTTCTTGTTCAGCTCATAGTTCCTGTGTCTTTTTGTTTGTTTCTTTGTTTTTGCAAACTCTTTCTGGAGGTATTGTTCCAAAGGTGCCCTGTATAAAGGGACTGGATAGGGCCCTAGAAGGAAGAGGGGATGAAGAGAGTTGGTTGATATTCAAGAATCACCTCCTCCAGGATCAAGAATGGGGCATCCCTATATGCAAGAAGTTGAGTAAAGGGGGCAAGAGACCTGCACGGGTGAACAAGGAACTCCTGGCAAAACTCTGACAGAAGAAGGAAGTGTACAGAAGGTGGAAAAGGGGACAGGCCACTTGGGAGGAATACAGGGACATTGTCAGAGTATGCAGGGATGCGGCAAGGAAGGCTAAGGCCCACTTGGAATTAAATCTGGCAAGGGATGTCAAGGACAACAAGAAGGGCTTCTTCAAATGCATCAATAGCAAAAGGAAGACTAGGGAAAAAATGGACCCGCTGCTGAATCGGGCACGGGCCCTGGTGATGAAGAACACAGAGGAGGCAGAGATACCAAATGCCTTCTTTGCTTCAGTCTTTACTGCTAAGGCCAGCCCTCAGGAATTCCAGACCCTGGGGACAAGACAGAAAGTCTGGAGAAAGGAAGACTCTCCCTTGGTCGAGGAGGATGGGGTTAGAGATCATTTGTGCAAACGTGACACCCGTAAATCCATGGGCCCTGACGGGATGCATCTGCGAGTGCTGAGAGAGCTGGCGGATGTTATTGCTAGGCCGCTCTCCATCACCTTGGAAAGGTCCTGGAGAACAGGAGAGGTGCCCGAGGACTGGAAGAAAGCCAACGTCACCTCAGTCTTCCAAAAGGGCAAGGAGGAGGAGCCAGGAAACTCCAGGCCTGTCAGCCTCACCCCCATCCCTGGACAGGTGAGGCAACAGCTCATCCTGGAGGTCATGACTAAGCATGTGGAGGACAAGAAGGTGATCAGGAGTAGTCAGCACGGATTCACAAAGGGAAATCATGCTTGACCAATCTGATAGCCTTCTCTGATGGGATGCCTGGCTGGGTGGAGGAGGGCAGAGCGGTGGATGTTGTCTCCCTGGACTTCTGCAAGGCTTTTGACACCGTCTTCCCTCACATCCTCATAGGCAAGCTCAGGAAGTGTTGCCTGGATGAGTGGACAGTGAGGTGGATTGAGAACTGACTGGATGGCAGAGCTCAGAGGGTTGTGGTCAGCCACGCAGTCTAGTTGGAGGCTTGTAGCTAGCGGTGTTCTGCAGGGGCCAGTCCTGGGTCCAGTCTTGTTCAACTTATTCATCAAGGACCTGGATGAAGGCACAGAGTGCACCCTCAGCAAGCGTGCTGATGATACTAAACTGGGAGGAGTGGCTGATACACCAGAGGACTGTGCTGCCATTCCGAGGGACCTGGACAGGCTGGAGAGCTGGGCGGAGAGGAACCTCCTGAAGTTCAACAAAGGCAAGTGCAGGGTCCTGCACCTAGGCAGGAAGAACCCCATGCACCAGCACAGGCTGGGGGTTGACCTGCTGGAAAGCAGCTCTGCAGAGAAGGACCTGGGTGTCCTGGTGGACAATCAGTTAAGCATGAGGCAGCAATGTGTCCTTGTGGCCAAGGTGGCCCATGGGAGCCTGGGGTGCATTAGGCAGAGCGTTGCCAGCAGGTGGAGGGAGGTGATCCTGCCCCTCTCCTCAGCCCTGGTGAGGCCTCACCTCGAGTACTGTGTCCACTTCTGGGCTCCCCAGTACAAGAGAGACATGGCACTCCTGGGGAGAGTCCAGCGGAGGGCTACAAGGATGATGAGGGGACTGGAGCATCTCTCCTCTGAAGAAAGGCTGCGAGAACTGGGCCTGTTCAGCCTGGAGAAGAGAAGACTGAGAGGCGATCTCATCAACGTGTACAAGTATCTGAAGGGAGGATGTCAAGAGGATGGGGCCAGACTCTTCTCCGTGGTGCCCAGCGACAGGACAGGAGGCAACGGGCACAAACTGAACCACAGGAAGTTCCATCTGAACAGGAGGAAAAGCTTCTTGACTGGGAGGGTGACAGAACACTGGAAGAGGTTGCCCAGAGAGGTGGTGGAGTCTCCTTCCCTGGAGATAGTCAAAACCCTCCTGGACGCGATCCTGGGCAATGTGCTCTAGAGGACCCTGCTGGAGCAGGGGGGTTGGACTAGATGATCTCCAGAGGTCCCTTCCAACCTAAACCGTTCTATGATTTTGTGATACTTAGTTGCTAAATGAACCTTGCTGGATTTGCCTTTTGGCATTTTACCTGTTACGGAGTAGAGCCCCAGAGATCCTAAGAATACTTACGGAAATAGTATGTCATTCCACAGGTTTCTAGAGCATTAAATAAATTTGTGATAGTTTCCCAAATGATTAAAAAATACTTGACTTAATACATATGAAGATAGATAATGTTAAAGTTTGTAGGTAACATCTTCAGTGTTCATCCTGGTCTTGTAAATAGGCACTTATTCTTATCTTTTCCCCCCTCACCTTTTTTTATTACTGATTTGACTATATTAGGATAATTTGCAGTGTGCATGTCAGTATATATTAATAAAGTGGTTTACCCATTGAAACTGCAGTGCTGTGAAGTAATATGCCAAGCTCTGTGACTTGGGGAAAAATGTTAACTGCTGAAAGACAATTAACTCTGCCTTGCTCAGTGCATCTGTTTGTTTCATGCATGTGTAAGTATTTGTAAAGAAATGCAGTTCACTGAAAACTTATAACGCAATTGTTTGCAGAGTTCTCAAGTATCGAATTTAAAATTCAGTCATTGTCCACTGCAAATTGATAGCCGATGTATTTTTCCCCACATACATATAGGTGGCACAGTTGAGCTGTGTGTAGTGTCTGTACCCAAAAGGTGGCTTTCTAGCAGTTTCTCAGACATTTGAAATTTGGGATATTTGAAAGTGCTGTTTCCATGCAGCATGGATTTTTGATTGGTCCTGGTGTCTGTACTCATCATAGCCAGCCTGTCATAATAGGTACCACAGCAAACTGCCTCTAAATAGTCCCAGATAGGATGCTGGAAGCACTGACTTCTTCTGAATCATTTGATTTGCCTCAGTGGCAAGGTACCTAGTAAGAGTTGATACATTTAGGATGGGAATTTGGGGAAGAAGAGCATTACCCTACTTTAATCCTTGTGGGGGTCTATGTGTGAAAATAGATTGTCAGGAAGTAATTAAATGAAGTTGATTTAGAAGATGGAATATGGAACTCGCTGAAAGCATTGACTTTATCTTGCTTATATAGGAAAGCAACAAGCTAGAGCTGCCTTACAAAGAAGGTTATACATTCCCAGCAATGACAGAGTAACTTCAGTGAGGTAAAACCTTGTGGGAGAACCCTAACACACTACAGTGTGAGGAAAAGGACTTTCTATTTGTCATAATCAGAAGAGAGCCAGAATCTGTGGAAAAATTGTTTAACAGAAGAGCTGTTCTTCCATATTGGGCAAACTCAGGCTTAAGGTTGCTCTCTTTTGGGCAGGATGTGGACTAACTATTCCTTTATTAATTAATTTCATTTCTTTTCTTTTCTTTTTTTCTTTCCCCTCAGTGTTCAGGACAAGGATGGAGTACTAGACCCTGCAGCCATCCCTCGTTTCATTCCAGAAATAACAATTGGAGGCACTGAGTATGATAAAATTTATTATGAATATCGATCGGTAAGTAATTCTGGAAGAGGAGCAGTTGGACAATAGCTGTACGATTATGCCGGCGAAGGTGTGAGCATATTCATACCTGTCCTGTGCACAGCTTGGGTGTTAACTTCATGCACATAGATGCACATTTCTAAGAGTAAGTTCTGAATTTTGCCTAGATCCCCACCTTTTTTGAAGTCTAGCTTCCACATAAGAGGCATAGTGAAGCAAATTGTTTGTTTCGTAAGCTGATTTTCTTTTTTGATCTTTAGATGTGGACTAAAGGAGAAGTGATTTTCATTTGTTTTTGTTTCTCCTGCCCTGATTAATCTCTGACCTCTGAAATCTAAAATAATCCTCTGAGTCAAACAAGAAAATTGGGAACTCATGGAGGCTTCTGAAAAGAAGACTACTTATAAAACACTTCAGGAAGGGGTGTTTTTCTAAAGTAGGCTGAGGAGATATGAGCATTACATTGGTTCTGAAAAGTGTTGTTGCTTTAAATAGTGTATTTCTGTGAGCAGGCACACATCCAAAGCCTGTTGTGGCCCAGCACTTTCTTACACCTCATGCAGGCTCCCACACAATGTTTTAATTAGCTGCTTGCCTTTCTGGTTCTGGAGACAATGGCTTCAAATTGACTTAGCGCTTAGTCCTGTCAGTTGTTTGGCTGGCATGGGATCCTGTTACACCATGTAGTGTTTTTCTAAGGCACAGGTACTGTAAATTCTCATTAGAGAAATTGTGGAACTGACGCCAATTATTATTGTTTGGACAAACTGAAATTGCAAGTGATAGTATATTTTTCAAGTTTTGTAGAAATTTTCTCTGCTATTTTTTCAAGCAATCACTGAAGACCAAGGAATATATGTGGAAATTGTTATAAACCATGATTCGCATAGTGAAAACACTGTCGTTTTTCTGATCCTGTTAACGTATGGTCTGTTACTAGAATTAAAATGTAAGGTATGTTTCAACTTATTTGGAAACTAGCAAATGCTTTCTTGAATAGTCAGTTCAGAATTTCCTCCAAATATTCGACATAAGTTATTCCTCTTCAGCTAGCTGTGCAGTGGAGAGACTCTCCAAGTTCATGCTGTTCTGCCTCATTTGAGTTGTGTATGAGAGTATTCTTTCCGCTTTGTGTAAAAGGAGCTAAAATTAAGGGTTAAAGCAGCAGAAAGCTTGTCAGTATTCCTTGAGTTTGTCTAATGGTTTTGAAAATTCCCTGGTTCATCTACCAGGGAAATTGCTACCAGAATTTAGCTTTTCTTGGTATCACAGTTTAAATCTGAAATGTCAAGCTCAGACTAAGAATTTTTTGAGTTCTTCACTGCAAAAGACGTCTTTGTGTGTGCAGCACGTATTTCAGAATGATCGGCTGCATGACTCGTCACCAGCATGCAACATCCAGCTGTACTGACTGTGCCTGTCTTCCTGAAGATGACAGGCCTTTTTGGTTGAAATGTCACTTTGCAGTGGAGCAGGGAATTATTGAGGCTGCCTGACACACAGCTAGATGTGACCTCAGTGCTGTGTGCTGGGAACCAGGGGTACTAGTTCTGAAAGCCTTTTTTTTTCTGACTATACAACAGCACATTCCTCTTTGTGATGGCAAGAAACTGAGAATGCCCTGGCTGATAAGAAAACTGGCTTCCAAAAAAGATTGTGACTTGCCTTGCAGACATAGTAGAGGGTTGCTTAGCCATAGAAATCTGAATACCTGGGAAGGGAAATGGTGATCTTGGGTTATTCGGTTTGGTGCCGGTTAGTTGACAGCAGAAACTGAGTATTATCAGTGCCAAAAAACTGCTTTGCCAAAATATAATCTCGTTTCTGCAGGCATGTTTTTAGGCCCTCATTCAGGAAAATACTATGCAAAGTGCTAATGTCTTTTGGAGTAAGAAGGGATCATGTGCATTTCATAGAGGGTTCTGTTAAATTGAGACAATGCTGGCTACTCTGTTTTTTCTCTCTTCTGAATGCTTAAACACTTGTGGTAATCCCTCAGGTGTCTGATGGAGCCGCTATTCAGAAGGCGTCTTTCCCAGTAGATCTGCCGAATCTCTTTTCTCATCTCCCTGTGAATGCAGTGACCTAGCAATTCTGTCTTTTCTCATTTCTTTTTTTTTTTTTTTTAGTTGAAAGCAATATGTTACTAAATAGCTTATTTTCAGCCTTTCCCTGCTTCTTGGAGTTGAGTGCCAGAGAGCCATCTCCTGAAGGAACAAATGACTAGCTTTACTATGAAACAGTGCTGTGGGAGAGGTAGTTGTCATGGGATAGGTAAGAGATTCTCTGCTCATGAGAGAGATGCATGGCCCTATGCATCTCTGCTGGTGGTCTTTGCTGTTCGTATAAAATTCCACAGGGATGGGTCATGGCCTAAAAGTAAAATGAATTTTCTTTCTTTAGCCTTAGTGCTCAGGGTTTGCCCACAGCCCACTGGAGATGTTCAGAAGATTTAATTGTACTGAGACACTGAGCAGCTTGTGATGCCTTTCTTATTCAGTCCTAGCCTCAGGGAGGATTGTCTCAACTCAGTGTCAGTGAGTCTGTGCATGGCTGTGCACAATGCAAAAGATGCTGAATTTTCCTACCTCTCATAAGCTACCAGAGAAAAGCTACTCAAAAGAATGGGCAGCCCCATTCACCTTTTTATGTTCTAAGAATTAAATTCTTCTAAGAATTAAATTCTTTGTGTTAAGATCTTAATTTTTCCCCCAATTTTGTTTTGCAAATGACAATGTGATGGCTTATATTCAGAAGTAATATAGCATAAGACCAACTAGTACAAGCAGAAAAAGTAGATGATCTTTTAGACACGCAGGCTTTGACTGTGAAGTTGCTTAGTCTGATGAGGGAGGATTTCAGCCCGTAAAACCTTGCCTTGTCGATGTCTTATGTACAGGCAGTTACAACTATGCTTTTGCTCTTGCATTTGAAGGCAGATAAAGATTTTAGCCTCACATGACTTGTAATTAAAGACTTAATTATGGTATAATTACAGAACTTTAGCATTTCCATGTGGAAAATACGTGCTTTTAAAGTTAGTATAATAAATGTTTACCAAATAAATTCAATGGTTTATGTAGGGGATTTTTTTTTACTCGGCAATCTTATAACTAGTCATAAATCCTTGATCAAAGAGATATGCAGCTAACTCCTGTGCTTTTCAGTGTTGCATGCAAACAATTCATGCTGCCTAATGCTGCTGTTGCCCTTGTAGTTTTCAGAGGTTCTCAAATCCCAGGCAGAAGCTATTTTTTATTCAAAATATTCATTAGTCACAAGTAGCTGGGGAGGAGGAGGAAACACTTTTCAGAGAACAAAATTTTAGGTACGTTCATCTTTCTTTAAAATCATGAGGTAGCTACATAGAGCTTTGAGTTCTGTAAAATTGCTTTTTTTGTGTGCATCCCCTAAACTACTTCTGTAGATATTTTCTTCACTTGTGAGGAGGTGGCTTTTTGACTCCTTCTCTCACCATAAAGTCATCTGGCTGGGTTCAGCAGTTTGTTCAAGCATTCATAAACTTCTAAAGATGCTTTTCTGGCAAGGGAGAGGTAACCTTTGAGTCAGGTTCTGTAGATCACTGAAAGATAAGCATGTTCATTCTTAAATGAAGCAACATTATTTTAGGAACTGTCAGACTAGTAAAGACTTGACTACTACTCTTTTTTTTTTTTTTTTCTTTTTAAACAACTGCTATATCTCTTTGCTTTCTTCCAGCCACACGCAATCCCAGCAGATAATGCTCCAAATTCTCTGTGCTCCCTGTGAAGCTGGAGCACTTAGACAGATGTGTTTGCAGAGAAAAAGAAAACGAATGGTTCTGTTTAATGGAATCAGTGTACTTAAATAATGTACTTATGCACTTCACACTCCCAAATGGTGTTGGCAAGTTCTGCCTGAATCTCCTAGGGAGGGTGAAATAAGAATTCTTTTACGTACATACTCTTTTCTGCATACATAAAAATGCAGCTGTCTTAAGATTCTCATTCAAACCATCACCTATCTCTTTACCTCTGAAAACTGAGATGGAGATCTTTAAAATAGACTTTAGCACCTCTCCCTTCACTGCAGATAAAAAGGAAATGATCAAAAAACACAAACAAAAGGTAAATTAGTGGGCTGCTTATTACAAAGTCTGCTGGAGTCTGAAGTCTAGTGCTTGTTGGTGTTCACTTGGGCATTAGAACAGAGAATCTTTTTAGGTGCGTTAGTCACTTGGGATTTCTCTGAAGTACATCTCTAAGCTAAAACTATGCAGCTCAGCCATGCTCAGGTCCCTGATTGCTCCAAGAAACACTGTCACTCTGGCAGATGGAAGCAAAACCTTTAAAACTAAGTTACCTTTTTCATGTTACCAGCTCTAGCAGAAAGCATGTGTGTTACGCTGCTCACTGAGATCCTGGTTTGTGTAATTCATTTCCACTGTTTCTCCTGTGGCTAGCCTCAAAATCTTTAAACAGAAGTCCAAGAGATCTTATAGTAGGAGAGAGCTGTTTTTATGTTAAGTTAAATATTGTGGCCTGCTTCTCATGCTCTAGGGTTTGTTTTTTGTTTCCCCCCCATCCTTTCTCCTGAGGCTAAGAGCAAGCAGTTGGAGTATTCTCTTTTTAGTCTGGTGGGATTCTTTAAGCATATGTGCTGGTGTGTGCATTGAAGAAAGCGAGCAAATGTTTGGGCGCACAGATCCATCTTCAGACAAGAAAGGCCTATGTGCCTAGAAGTTTCTGTTGTACCAGAGCAAAGCCTGTATCAAAATATTGTATCTTTTGTTAGCCCAATTTATACAGTCAGAAAAAAGAAAGTCGAGGATGTGTACCTTACCCTTGAAGCAGAAAGTTTGTGAGGAATTCTTTGAAGAATGTATTCCGTGCTCTTGAACTACCTTCAAGGAAGCTTTCTGTTGCAGTGAGTTCCAGCTCCAGTGGGTGCATTTGCCTGTGTGTAAAGTTTCCTTAGATCAGTTTTAATTGACATCTTTCATTCTTAAGTGTTGTTTTGCTCTTATATTGAGATGATGAACCACCTGCTTCTCTTTCTTTCTCTACCCACTTAGTATTTTTCCCACCATCATGCATTGACTCTTTGCTAATCGTTGGACACTGGCTGTCAATCCTTTCGACTTCCATCCCTGGATTCCTTTCTAAGCCCTTGATCATTCTCATTGTCCTCCTCTAAAACATCTAATTGTGCAGTGTCCCTTTCTAAAGTAAGATATATTTCGCACGCGTGCATATTCACCATGTGAGCAAATCAGAGGCTTCTTTGGCAGTAACACTGGTTCTGTGTCCTCCATCCCCATCCCTTACACATCTAAACGTTATATTTGTATATTGTCAGTATAGCTGCACATTAAGCAGAGGTTTATGTTTTTCTGCCGAATATTTATTTAACTCATCAAAAATGCAAATAAATATGCCACTGAATGGTAGAGAGAGCTCTCATTTTCCTTTTTGCACTCTCCTCCCCTGATGGGAGCTTCTTCTTGGAATACGGATGATGATAATGAGGCAAAGAAAGCTTAAACCATAAGACCTTGCTACCCCTAAGAGAAGCGGTCCGGCTCCCTTCCTTGTGCTGGCTCTTATAACTGTGTGCCTCTGGCAAGTCCATTCAGCTTGCTAACCTTAGAGCAATTGATTTTTTTCTTCACGGACTAGGCTTATGCCAAACTGAATGGGCTTGCTGAGGGGTTAGATGAATGCTGGAGCTGCAGAAGGGAAGTAGCAGGAATATGTAGCCAGGAGTGGGATTGCTGCCTTTCGGCAGCAGCTGCACCAGCTCAGCTGCCTGGTCAAGCTGCATCTTCATATCCCTCTTCTCATCTTTCTTCTCCCTTTTGGCCCAGTGATCTGGAAGAGTGTGGTTGGCAGTTTACCCTAGAGTCTTGCTTGTAACAGCAAATGGAGAAGAGGTAACAGGTTGGAGGGGAGAAGAGTTCCAAATTTTTTCCCCTAGGATCTTTATTTCCACTTTTTTCCATAGCCAATTAAGGATGCAACCTGAAGGGGAAATTCTTGGGGCTGGAATATCTCAAGTTAGTTATATAAATAGTTACAGGAAAACAGTTGTACCACAGTGAGCTGTTGAATGACAGGAAGGTAAAACACCTCAGGAAACAGCTGTGGGTCTATGACATTTGTCAACTGTCAACCTTAAAACACCCCAAATAAGAGTATTCTAATAACATGTGTTTATACTGTGAAGGTTTATAACTAGTCCAAAAAGGAGGACATTAAGAGAAGATTTTCTCCAGATTTGACATGACCTGAGATGTCTTAGCAGGTCTGATTGCAAAGGGGCTGACGATAGCTTCCATGGTAAGTGAGGGTTTAGGAAGGCCTTTAGCCTTCTCATCTCTTTTACGAATATAGAGCGTTCTTGGCTTACATGCAAATCCCCCATTTAAAATCTCCTGAACTACAAAGGAAATACTTTAGTTTCTGGGAAATCAGAGTCTGGGTGAGCAACAGGGAGTGTTTGTGTCAAAATAATGCATTGAGTTTTAACATGGTAATAACTGTATTGTGGGGTAGTAAACGTTTTAGCCTTTGGCTCATTGCAGCTGTTGCTTGTGTGTGTGTGTGTGTATACATACACTCACACGTATGTATATATAAACACACATACAGGCACGTGTACACACATGTATATATGTGTGTATGTATATGTATGTATACATCACATATATGTATGTGTAATCGCATACAAGAATCTACATACAAGTAGAACTTGGTCAAATGGTTTTTTAGAAGCTGTAAGGTTTTCTTACAGTTTAATTGAATCATGAATCATCTTCAATGGGACTCTTGCCTTTTCCGAAGTAAGGAGATTAAACACTCCTAGGATATCTCTTTTTCTCCCTGTTTGTGATTGTGCCAAAGATGGCTGCTATGGTAACAAGATCTTCTGTTTCTCTCTTCTTGTCCTGCCATTTTTTCTTATTCTGCTGAAGTTTTCATTTTTGAGAATCAAGGTCTCCCGTTCTGTTTCTTATTTTGATGGAGATGTTTGACAGCTCTAATGCACGGCCCTGTCTGCTTTTGAATCCAGGAAGGAATGAAAACAGACCACAATAAATTAAGAAAGTCTCAATTTATTTTATCAATTTATTTTATCTCTTCAGAAATATTTTTAGCATTTTCTAAGCTAACAGTATGATATTGCCATCACATTTCATAATTGACTAGTACATACAAACATGTAAAGATAGCTAAATGTGTGCAAGACTAAAAGAAACTGAAGAATAACTAGAAATTAGTAACGATGAAGTTTTTCCTCAAAGTTACCTGGAAAGGGGTGGAAATGGGTATGTAATCTACTTCTCTCCACTTCTTCACTGTCCTTCTTTACTCCTGCCATTCTTCTATGTACACTAGGTGCCCACGTAAAGCAAAAGGACAATAAAATCCCACTGGCATTAAAATAATCCATTTCTGCTGAGCCCTATGAAAGAAAAAACTTTTTTGTGGGAGCACATCCTCCCTCTCCAAAACCCTTATCAATTCTGTGCCCACATGGGAATGTGATCACCAGGGTAAAAGTCTATTAAATTCAAAAACTGAAAAATAGCTAGGAAGAAAGACCTTTTGTTAATGATTAAACGAGCCAGAGAAAGAAGTCACAGACGAACTGCTCCCTCTCCACTGTTCTGCGTGTCCCAGGAGACTTTTAACAAAAACAGAGAAGACAATTTGATGTTGGTATCTCATGTTGAAAATCATGCTCTAGAGCAGGAAAAGGTTTTATCAAATCTGCAAGGAGGATACTGGGATCTGTTTCTCACTCTCCCTCCTGTCGCTGCTTTGTACTAGCTCTTACGGGTAACATTTGCATGGGTAACCAGGAGTGACCATGAAATAGTGACAGTTTTAAGTGCTGGACTGTGCAGGTATGGTAGGACAGTTTCAGTTATAGCTGTTAGGGATGAACTGGCGTTTCTAAAACCTGCTGTTACTTTGGGTAATGTAACATAAAGAATACTGTTGTAAGAAGCTTTTTACATTTTACCTGTTCAGTTAGAAAAGTGAGTCTACAATTATTATAACACTTTATCCAGCATAGATGTTGTTCCTTGTCTTTTTCCTGCGGCAGGTATATGCACAGTAGTGGCTAATTGGTGCTTTTAACATTCTCTTTCCAAAGAAAACCAATGTATATTTTATTCTATCAGTATGTGGAATGGTCACTAGGACAAGCTGACATTGTGGAGAAAAGCTGCAACAAAATATTTAGTTGAACAGTATTGCTTATTCCTGGCTGTCTTGCAAAAGCAGGAGTAGAGGTAGGCTTTAGATTGTTTATGGTGCTTGTAGTTGTTCAAATTACAATTCACAAATTCATTTCTTCAAATGTGATTCCTGCTTAAACTCAATTTAGAGTAGGACAACATTCATTGAACAATTTCAGTGAATTGTAATTGTTTTAGTACTCAAAAGCTTTACTGAATTGAGGTTGTAGTATCAATTTTGTGCTTGTTGCCTGGACTATAATGGATGTCATTAAGAATTTTGTTTGAGTAAAGAATGGCAGGAATAGAGCTGTAAATGAACATCCATCTATGCAACTCCTTTGAAAACCAAACCATATACACCTTGAATGTGTATGTCTGGAAGGAGATATCACCTCCCTCCTGCCTTTGTTTTTTTTTCCCCTCCTGTTGCTCTGGAACATAATAACCAAACATTTCCAGAATATAACTAATATATGAAGTTACCAGTTGTTAGATTCTCTTAATTTTTTTAGCTATGTGCCAACAACTAACATTGACAATAAACTTCTGGAAATCAGGCTTTCTGCAGGAAATAGCAGTAATATTCACTAATAGTGTTATTATACCTACTATAAACGGTCAGTAAAAGAAAGGATTTGTATATTGATGAATGAACCCATGCTTTGCAGAGTCATGTCTCTGTTTTTAAGTGCTCTTTGATCATCACTGCTCGAAATACGCTATTTATAGATCTACATTAGCTGTTAAGCACAGCCATTAGTGGAAAGTAACACGGGAATGGAAGGAAAAAGAATGGTGACTCTTTTTGCTCCAGAATTGTTGGAAAACAAGACAGACTCTAAACTCTGATAGATGTACACCTTTTCAGATGGTTAAAACTCTCCAAAGCTCTACCTGTGCATGTCTGATCTGAAATTATTTTGATGAGCTATGAAATGCAGCTACAGTATATAGCAAACAGGTGACTAAAGCTATTTGTGGCTACCCTGCAGCATATACCATTTTACAGGGCTTTTTATCATGTTTATTGTTCTGACAGACATTTCTGTGGCAGAGTTCTTAAATTAACTGATGGGACAATCTTGTTTTCATCTTTTTACTGATGTTCTCTTAAAGTTGAGCAGTTCTGCCTTTGCTGGATGAAACTCATTTTATTAGTGTCATTCATTGTGAAGTGGTTTTCAGAGCATACTTCCTGAGTTAGTCCTCACTGCCACCTATAAGTTCTGTACAGCGTAACACGGCAGACTGAGATTCGATTCTCAGTCTCATCTGTTTCCATGGAGTAGGAAAATCTGTTACTCAACAGTGACTCTGCAGTAGCTCTAATTTACCTCCTGCTGCAGGGATAAGGGTGACCTGTTGGGTCTGTTTAATTGAATCTCTGTTTCTGTTTGCTTGACCAGTTCTGCTTCAATTGTAAGCTTCTATGGGCAGAGACTTAATTCTACCTTGCAAAGCATGTGTCTTTTAGGTAGCTGCTGTGATAACGTGACTTTTCTTTCTTTTCGTGGGAAAGATGGTTCAGCTTTTGTGTAAACGTCAACTGCGTTAACTGTTACTTGATATTGGAGAAGCCTGTTGGTATGCTCCTTAGGTCTGTTTTGGCCAATGTCAGTGAAAGACCTAAGAGGGTTTGAAGGGATTTATTTGAGCCAAGGTTTGACCCTCTATGCTTATTCCCTTTACCCCCCTGTGGAAAGATGTGTTATGGTTAATAATTATTCATGCATCATAAGATGCTTTAATACTGGTACTAACACGGTCATTAAGCTGTAGTTTTTCTTTGGTCTTACTCAAGTCTGATTTAAAGGTAACAAGCATGGAGCAGTCCTGTGAATGGGCAAACCACTTGCAAAAGATGTGGCCTTGATGACTTTCATTACAATTCTGACTGTGAAACTTGCTCAAATGCAGAAGTCGCACGGGAAATGCAAGTTTCTTCAGAGTACTTGCCCAGTCTCCCCTTGAGGCCCTCTAAACTTTTAGTGTCAGCAGTATCCTTCAGCAAGGTATTTCTTAAGCCGTTATCCGTGACCTGAAGAACAAGCTCTTCTTGTGTGTTTCTATCTTGCCCCTTTTGGCTTCATTTGATGGCACCTAGATCTTGTAGTGGAAGAGACAGTAAACATTTAGTCCCTCTCTGTGTTCTCCCAGCTACTTCAAACTTATGTAGACCTTTGTGCTGTCTTCCTTCAGTCATCTCTTTTCTGGGCTGAACAGTTTACCTCTTCTGACTGCAGTACTGACAGTCTCAATGCTAGTCACTTGTTCCTATCCCTTTCCTTGTGGTGGCTTAGCAGCCATGGGAAAAACAGGGTGGGTACTTAAGCTGGGTCAAAAGCAAGGGTGAAGTTTGGGGTGCCGATTTAATCATTTGTTGCCACCATCTTGCCATCCGCCCTGCCTCCCTGAATCTTCCCTTGCGCTCCCACCACTTTTTTTGAAGCTGTCTGGTGTATGCTTGGCTGACTGAGTTCACTGAGTCACTGAAAACTGTCCCAGCCAAAAGGAGCGAATAGCTTCTCCCTGGGCAAGGGAGTTGATTAAGCTTATGGAACAATTCAGAAAGCTACAGAGCTGATTTGGACTGCACAGCTGGTAGATGAGAGGATTGGTACTGTAGGACCTTGCCTTTTTGTTGGCATCAAGCTGTTTAGTCCATTCAGCCACATCATGCACCATCACTGTAATGCTTTTTATCTGGCTGTTTTAATCCAAATTGGTCCTCCAGTCAGGCTCTTCATGCAGCTGAGCAAATGCTTGTTCTGGCAGAAGGTGGGTTAGTGAGGAAGTGGAAGGCAGGCAGAGGACCACAAGAACAGGAATGACACTTCTTTGGTCAGAAAATCACCTGTCCGAGTAGGTAGAAGCAGGTGACCTGTCTGAAAACAGGACAGAAACAGAATCTGTAGGCTTTTTCCTTTGGGGCCCAGATTCTGAGAATCATAAAAAAAATCATAAAATCATAAAATGAGTTGTGAAGTACTACAGCTGTTTAAACCCTTCTTACTCTCCTCTAGAAGAAATATCCTTGTAAGCATTCTTTTGGGGGAACATAGAGTGAGCACAGATTTAGGCATGTGGCACCCTTTTATTTTAGGGTGGGAGGGGGGATGGACCTAGGTGAAGTTTGGGTTTTGGGTTTTGCATGTTACATTTTTCAGTGTTTTTCCAAATGCTCCATATGCGCTAACAGAACAGCTTCTTCCTCTCTGGAATACATACATTCACCTTGTTCCAAGTTGTGCATCTTTTATGGACAGTTTAGCAAGTGTGAGCTTTGAAGGGCCCTTTCTCAGGAAGTCACGTCTGTTACTTGTGCCTAATCTAGCTGGTGCAGAGAACATAAATTTACATGGTTCTGCTTGCTAGGTAGTATGGGATTTGCTTACAGTGTGTTCCTTTTTGAATTTTTTGGCTATTTTGAAAGCTTGCCCATAACATATCCCGCAATTCAAGTGCTTATGCCAAGGCCTGCTGTGAATGATTGAGTATGGATGAATATTTATTATAAAAATTGCTTTGATGTACTGCATGTCTCTAACCAAAGACACATGGGGAATTTGTTCTGGACAATGAATTTGGATTCTGTTGGGATTGATATTGTGTCTTTTCAAGAGGGGAGATTTACCGAGAAATGAAACTGTAAACTCCTGCATTTTCTCAGAGGGCTCCTGTTGCTTTAATAATCTAGTTATCTCAGAGTCTCCTGAAGTATCAAAGGGACAATTACATGCTTCCTGGAGAAGATCAGGGAAAGCTGTTTTTGTCCTAGAATTGATAGATACAGGCTGGTCACAGCAGGTTCGATGTCTTCCCTAGCCCACTGCTGTAAATTTAGATGGCAGAGATAACGTAATCGTTTATTTTTGTCTCACATCAACTCTTTCTCAGCAGGAGTAATTCTTAACAGGACTGCATGATTTCTTCTGATATTTAGATGAGACATTAAAGACAACTTTAAATGAAAAACCTTAGAAAAGTTGATCAAGAATGACTTGTAATGGCTTCTGACAAGGTGGGATGGTACATGGGTTATGAAAGAGGTAGAAGTCTTTTGTTGGCTCGATATTTTATGGAAAGAAATGTCTTATTTTCTGATCTTAATTTAAAAAAATAAACAAAAACACACACAGACTTCATCCTGGAGTAAATAGCTATTTCTGTGGCCTGTGTATAGATTACATCAAGACTTAGTCATGCTTCTTTCCACAGGGACAGCTCTCTTAAACAGGATGTTTCACAGTTTTTTGAAAAGACAAGTTTGGGGTCCTGTGTGGGGCAAGCGTTTGTCTCTTTGGAGATGCATAGATGATCTGAGTTTAATTCTTTGTAATAACTTTAATTATTTGTAATAATTTTTCAGCTGATGGCATATTTTTAAAAGAGGAGTTTTGTAATAGCATCTTTGCTTGCCTCAGACTTTCTCACAAAGTTCATTTACTTTTTGATGGTGCTTTGCTTTTTGATGCCAGGGTTATATCTCAAAGGTAGATGTTGTCTTTATGTCTCATTTACTTATAGGGATAAGAACCAAGATGTTTCTTGAGATAGAACCTTAAACGTTTCTGGCATTTTAGGTCATTGCTCAGTACTTTCTGAAGAGCACTGCTTTAACATCTGAGACCTAAAGGTTGAAATGCATCTACGTCTGTTTCCTCCTTAAGATCGCTCAGTTTAGAATAATTGTCAAAGTATCTATTTTATGTCCTGATCCTGTAGCTTGGAGGTTTTGTTCTCATGGCTTTGTTATCCAGTGGATGCAGCGCCATGGTTTATGTTTATTCAGACTGAAACTGCATTGAAAATATGTGCTGCTTTTGTAAAACAAGTTGGTAAGATGATTTTGATGACAGTATTTTTGGCAAACTTGTGGTGAGATGGTCTTCTGTCATGTAGGAGTGCTTTTGCTGACCTGATATAGCCTGTTTCTCCTGGAGGAACACTGTCTTAGTGTGCAGGGAGAGCTTGTAAGCCGTGTAAGGAGCATTTGCTATTTTAACCATCCTGACAGGCTTTTTCTTGTAGTCCTCCATGCTGTGTCTATAATCCTTTAAAGTGGCTGCTACTTAATCAGCCTCTTTCTCTGGATTTTAAAGGTAGACCAGCTTTGCAATGGAATGTTTGTGTCTATCATGCAACCTGGAGTGCTTTTTGTGGTGTTGCTGCGCACAGCAGCAGGCCAAGAGGGCCAGGCTTGACTTTCTGTTCCTATGCATCATCTGCCAGGATATGCACATCCCTTTCCTTCTGAACTCTCCTGCAGAGCTTTGACTGAGAGATATCTGTGAAGCTAGCTGCCTAGATGAACTACCAAGAAAGGCATCACATGTTTCCGTCTCTTTTTGCTTTCCCTGTCTGGTGAGCGTGCAGACCCTTCAGCTTTTGTAATGTAGCTGCTATCCTTCTGTGCCAGTCCATCCCTCCTTTCCCTCTGCAGTCTGTTCCTTGGTTTCCTAGATTTGAACTGTTCCTTGCACGGTCCTCTTGTGTCTCCAGAGAGACATGTCTGTTTATACCAGCCCTAACTCTGAGACCCTGTCAGAAGGTTCTTGCTGGAAAGGCCTACTTGCAGGGGTTCCTAGTCCTGGGCTGTCCTGTGTGTGGCAATACTTAACAAACTGCCAAACTGCATCATAAGAATTGGAATTTCCTGTAGCATTGCTGTTTCCCTGAGTCATGGTTTGGGGACCACTGATCCAAAAAGGTCAGTCAGGCTAGCCACCATGTCTGTGAGCTGCTTCGGTAGAGGTTAACTCACTGGAGCATTAAGGGTCTGTGTAGAAGAAGTATTGCTTCAGTGAGGTTCAGAGGTAACAAGTGAAGGCTGCTGCTTCTCTCGGTGTAACTATGAAATTTGGGTAGAGGGTTGCGAAATTTTGTTTTTTGCAGCAAATAGTGGTTTCTGGCTTTGCTTATGAAGACAGGCAGATACTGCTTTCTGCTTTAATGAAGTTAAGTTCAGCTCTGAAAGCTAAATAAGCAATTTCATTTGAATAGTTTAATTTAATGTAATAATTGACTCAATATTTCATGCATTTAATAATGTGTGCCTATTTTGGCATGAGATTCTACTGGCTGATTCCGTTCCTCTACTGCATGCTATGGTTAAATCTCTCAGGGGGTATCTCTTACCAAACGGAGGAACAAGGGAATATAAGAGAAGAACTGGATGAATCCAGATGTAATATGCTATTGTGTTAGTGAGATATTGGCCTAGTATTTAAATAGTGTAGTATATTTTGCAGGTTTTTCCACCAGCTGTGCAGTTCAAGTTTTTTTTCAAAGGGGGATGAATTTCCTAAAAGTGCTAATCTTTATTCTGAAAAAAATAGAATGTTTCAGACTGGGCTCTTGCAGATAGCACTAGCTACTTTATAGAGAATCTAAAAGTTCAGTAAACAGTGAGAAGAAAAATGTTTCTGACTGAAATTTCTGCTTTCTCTAGCTTCCTGGTCGCAATTTTAGGAAAGGCTACAATGCTGATGTTGGTGACAAGTGGATCTGGCTGAAATGAAATCTGCCTCGCTTTGAAGCCCTAACAGTGATCGACCAGAGAACTTGAGTGAAGAAGAAGCTGAGTGCAGCATGCCTGCTCTGCATCAATTCTGTGTAGGACGGAAAAAATGCTGGGTAATTCATTTTCCAGCTACAGAATAAAAGAATAGACTCAAAGAAAGCAAATTGCTTTATTCTGGTTTATTCCTCACTGATGAATTCAGGATGCTCTTTCTTTGAATGTTATGTAGTATATGTATAAAAGATTATCTGATGTTACAGGGAAGACTTAAAATCAATTATGAGCTTTCTCTTCATCAAGACTGTGACATATAGTATTATACATATCGTTGCTGTTGTGTTAAATCAAGAGAAATTAAATCTATATCCTCCTAGCTCTCGCAGAGTTAATTTCTTGCTCTGTGATGCACGATATTTTCTTAGTTTTGTTGGAAGAGCGCACATGCTTTAAAAAAAAAATGTATTCACTTGTTCTCAAAATCTCTTAGTGGACATCGGCATCAAAGCAAGAAAGCATAAAGACAAGTTTATAGAGGGAAGGAAATAAGTGTGAGCTCAATTTAAAGAGCAAATTATCTGTGCTTTAAAGTAAAAATTTCCTAATAATTACCAGCAGTTGTACTCATAATTCCTTCCTCTGAAAGGAAGCCATAGATCAAAATGTTTGTTGGGTATAAAAGACAAAGTAAAAGTAGTTATTATTTTTGCAAGTCCCTGAAAATCCAAGCTTTTTAAAGAAATGATTCATTTGGTATTAGTTAGTCACACAAATGAAGCACCTTGGCACTGGTTTAAGCAATGCTGTCCAGATTTAGCCTGCAGTAATTCTGCATTTCCAGCAAGGGGCTAAATACTTCAGTCACTGAATAAAAGTGCTGCCAGGCATTTCAGTATTCAGGGCAACGCTTTTGAATTAAGCCAATGGCTAGCCAATGCTCCTTCCTATATCGAAACTATTATAAAAAGACTCCTTTAAGAAGAATCTTGGAGGCCCTGTTAAATACCAAGATAAATGAACAGGAAAAAAAAATATGTGGCTCTCCTCACTGATCTCTTAGCTCTTTGTTTCCATGTTTTATGGCTTTAGAGTTTCTTTAGTCACAAAAGCACTGTTCACTCTGCTTTGGTGCTGTCCTGTGCTAACACAGCTGGGGCATTCATGGTAACAAGCAAGTGTCTGAATACGAGGCCAGCACTATTCCTTGGACATGTGAGAAACTCGGCAGAATTGGTATAGTCAGTCCTGTGAAGTTTTCTGGCCTTAGGGCCTAATGAGAAAAAAGAACTCCTCAGCCATGGTCCTCCCACCACCTTGGCAATGTGCGTGTGCTGTTGCGCACTCCTCTCCCATCTCCTGCTTGTCACAAGACAGTTCATAATGCATTTTGCCTTTCTAGGTACCTTGTCAGTCTTGGTGTTAGTCCTAAACCTTGTCTTGGAGCAGTGCCTCCTATGAGGCCGGTCTCTATGCAGGATGTATGGTTATTTACACAAAAAGCACACTGGCTGCAAGTCTTGCAACTGGGTCAATGGGACTTCCTTCTAGTGTAGCAGGTCCTGTTCAGCTGCACAGAGGTGACCGCTCCTCTTGACCTACAGAAATGTTTGGGGTACGTGTTGTGCACTTCTATTGAAACATTGCAAGATCTCTGAATTTTCAGCTTCCAGAGGCTGGTTGTCTAGGCAGTGTACCCGAGGATGTTGCAACACAGCCATGTGGTTCCTTATCCCATGACTTTTCCAGGTAGTCCTCTTTTCAGCATCAGTCAGTTCTGCAGACACCTATGGACCTGCCAGTCTGAGCCGCTGTTGCCTTCTTATATGCAAGGAGATCTTGGAGCAATTAGTGTGTTAGCTTTTCTTTCCATGCTTGGAGTGCCATCTTGCAGCAATCAGCAATGAGTGTGGAGATGAAAAATACATCTGCAATGGTTTTAAGCTTTCTTTGAGTGGTCCAGCTCTGTTTTTACAGGTGTCCTGCGTTTGGGTATTGCTCTGTTTTCCAGGTGTTGTAATTCACTTGGCTCTGTGCATACGACCTTGTGTCAGATCTCCTAGAAAGGCATTTTGTGCTGTGTGTAATGTTAGGAAAGGTGCTCTGTTTAATTTTGGGGCACAGTGTGGTGCAGAGTATTCAGAATAGTCTTCCTTGGCTTTTCCAGCTGGACTGTTCAACAAAGTGTGTGTGAGCTGAGCTGTGCTTTGGATGGAAAGGAGCTTAATTCTGGTCAGAAAAAAACAGCTTTTACTTATATGGCAAGCAGTGCAGTATGACTGAGTATGTTAGGCATACTTTTTTTTTTAATCCACATTTAACTCTGCTTTAAAGCTACTTATAACTAAATATGAAGGAAATGTCTTTTTCTTCTCTTGCTGTAGGAAGGAGCTTTTGCTGTGTTTTTTCTCTTCCCTCTTCCCTGCTCCAGCACCGCAAGAAAGCATCTCTTAGCTAGCCAGCTCTTAAAGTCTTTGGCTTTTTAAGTCTGTGCTGTGCTAGTTGGATGAGTCTGTCTCCAATTCTTTATTATATAGGAAAAGGTGAAATGGCTGAAGTCCTCTCCACAGCTTTCTTTTGACTTTTGTGCCGTACCTGGTGTGTGTTTGATATTATCTGCAGTCTGCCCTGCTATCCTGACTTCTCATTGCTTATATTCATGGATGGCGAAGTTTGCCTTCTGCTTATCACGTTCCATGCATGAATCTGCCTGTTTTACAAAGGCAAGTTCACTAGGAAAGGTGTTCTGTTTAATTTATAGCTATATCAGCCCTATTTTATAGAAAGAGCCACTGACTTCCCTGACATCCCGCAGTAGGTTAGTAGTCCAGTATTCCAGTGACACCCCATTGGGTTCCCTGTGCAGTTGCACAAGTGGAGTGAAAGAAGAGGAAGAGGAGGTGGGAATGGGTCCTGCCTCCAAAGGGAATGTTTGTCATGATACAGCCTTGGATGAGATTGTCATGATTGTCTGTTAGCCTCAAGAACTTGTGATTTCATGCCAACATCTGTCCCACTTCAAAAAATTTGGCTTACTGCATTTCAGATTTGCTCTTTTAACCCTCCCCCTCTGGCCTTTGCTGCTGTTGACTGGTGAATTTTTGTGCTTTCCCAACATGTCCGTTAATTCTTTGTCAGCAGGAGGACAGCTGAAACCTTGCAGGGTTTCAGGTCAACCTGAAAGGTCAGCCTCTCTGCAGAAGTTATCTGCACACATCTGAGCCCCCTCAGGCTTTGCATTTTAGCTTAAGGTGTTGATTCCTCACCTTTCATAAAAATGTTCATTCCTTCCCCTCATCCCACCTTTTCAGCAATGACATTTGGTGCAGAGTTACAATTAAGGGATCCAATAGTTTCTTCCTCCCCTTCCTCCTTCAATGATACTTTCATATTTTAATAGCAGTGAGGTTTAGATGTTAGCCATACTACCTAAATTCTGTTTTATTTCAGCAGCAGATTTTCTTTCATTTCATAGATGTGCATTGCTCTGTCCCCACCACAGACAAAAAACGAAATGAATCCCTTCTGTGGAATAGCTTGATGAGCAAGTGTAATCTAGATGCACAACAAATTCCAGCTGGCTTCAAATTCTGTTTACAAAAGCCTGGGCAAAATGAATCACTTGTGTGAAAGTTAATGGAAGCAACCAGAGCAAGAAGAGGTGAGATGGCACACCATAACTTGACAGTCTGCTCTCAAGAAATGAATGCCCTCAGGTTTAGTGCACACTGAGCCTTTATGGAGAATCTCAAAAGCCATCTTAAAGGAAGCCTTTGAGAAAAAAGAAGGTTCAAGGCTTGATAAAAGGGCTTGGGTCTGCTTCATATGCTCCTGGCCTTTTGGCTTGTGCATGGTCTCAGGCAAGATGGAGGTGCTTGGCACTGGGAGCTCCCATCTGTGTCAGTCAAAACTGAGCACAGTGAAGTGAGTGTTTTATAAAACACTGGTTGAAAGATGATATGGGCATTCAAAACTGCATGAAATAGGAATGGCGTTTATCCTTGGTATCTGTTGCTGGCCTGTGACTTTGGTAAGAAAAATGTTCAAGCGACGCAAGGGTGAGTTGTGACAGCCTTCTGCTGTGAGGCTGCTGCCTGGCTCTAAACTCCTCTATTTCTAAGGTTCCCCGTTGCTCCTGCTCATACCCTTGTGGTAGGGTCAGCTTCCTCCACATTAGAAAATAGAAAGGCTGATGCCGGGCTACGTGCTATGTTCACGCTTATGTCAGCTGCTGGTATTGGACATGTATTTGCAACAGAATAACGTTGGAGTAGCATTGTTCTCATTGCACCTATTCCACAAGGTGCCCAGTTCCCCAGAGCAGCAGCACAGAGATTTCCTAAAGGCCTCTGAGCCCTGCAGATCAAGCTCAGCTGAGACCCTGAGCTTTGGCACCACTTCTGAACAGCTTTAACAAAGAAGCAGCCACAAGCTGTTGGCTCTGTTGGCCTTGTTCTGCCAGCAAGGACTGAGGCTGGGAGAAGAGTTCTGGTGGGAGTCATGTGGAGCCTGAGATTACCGAGGGGCTAATTTAGCAAACTTTGAGTGAGATGTACGCAGCCCTGCTCTTGAATACCTTGCCCTGTAAAGTAACATAATCAGTCAGTTACATAATCAAACCTTGTTTTCAGCAGTGGTCAACAGCAAATGGTAAAAGAAGAGCATAAAAGTAATTGAGCAACTCAAAAAAAAAAAAAAAAAAAACCTTTTCTTTATGTGCTCTACTTTCTTCTAACAATTGGGTTTTAGTATGAGGATGAGGTGTATGCAGATTATGGGTGCACTGAGAAAAGCATGACCTTGGGAAAGGCAGTCAATCCCCTCTCTCACACACTGTGTACCCAGAGTCCATTGTGAGATCGGAACTGGGAAATCAGCGCTGCAGTGATGCTATGCAGACATGAATAGGGTGCCCAGGGTGCAAGAGATCACTGAAGCGTCATAAAGCACTGGGTTTGCCATGCTTTGCAGGTGCTATTGTTTGAAGTCTGTCTTTGCCTGTCCTTGTTTCCCAGCGGAGAGAGTTAAATCAGTGTGTGCCTTAGAGGGTAAATAACATGAGGCCACTGAGCACAGGGTGTAAGGCCTCAACACATATGGAGAATGACTTGGGGTGACCCTGCATTTCTGTGAAGGCTGTGTTCAGGTAAAAGCAATCTAGAGCAACACTGTTGGCAGCTCTTTCTGGACAGGGGGTGTATTCTGACCTACTCCTTCCTTCCCTGATGCTTTCCTCAAGGCTGAAGAGAGTTAGGTTCCAAGTTTTTTCTGACAGCTAGATGCTGTTTTGCAGTCCCAGCTTGTATTTTTGGTGAACTGGTGAGAAGGTACTGTCTCCCTCTTGCTGCAATGATGAGCAAACCTTTCTTGAATTCTGGCTGCCCAGCACAGTGCTTTGCTTCAGTTTTGGTGTCGTGAGTTGGAAATATGTATTGGGCTAGAGGAACAAGCTCAGGCGCCATGTTAGAGAGCTTTTCTGAGAAAGAAAAAACTATTTCCCCTTGCAGTAATTCAATGAGAACGACTTCATTTAATCTGAACCTTTTAAACTTGATAAGAGGGCAGCATTCTTCACATAGCTGCTAATCAGATAGCGTCCTCCTGTTAGCGCTAGAGGCAGCAGGATGGCATGAAATGTGCAGTTCTGCTGCAGTTCCCAGGTCTAAATTTTGTTTGCCAAATAGGTATTCATAGCAAGATCAAAACAAGAGCCTTGTCTGCTGGTGCTGTGTAATTCCTCTGCAGCTGTTGGAATCCAACCTAGCCTTTTCTATCTGATGGGACCACTCCTAACTATTTGATTTCTGCTGTTGTTCTCCACCCTCCCAAACAAAACCTCCGGGTACAAATGATACCCAGACCTTGTGTGCCTGAGAAAACTTTATCTCAATTAGCATAATGCGTACTGAGCATGTTCACAGATAACTGGGCATTTAAACCTATGACACTTGCTCTGGTTTTCTCTGGGAGAGACAGACACACCTCATTCCTCCACCTGCTTGTGTATCAACAGTTTACACAGCATGGCCTGGAGACAGAATCCCAGACAGTGGTGCTATACAGGGAATAAGGGCTGCATCCACTGTTTGATTTGTAGGCTGCTGCACCTATGGGAGAGTGTGTTCCCAGGCTTGAATTGTATGCCTGCACAGAAGTCTAAGAAGGAGAAATGTAAGTTTGTAGCCATGGAGCATTGCTGGATGGGGTCACAGGCATGCCAAATAAGATTGTGCTTCTTCCAGCTGTGTGCTAAAAATTGTAGCAAAAGAAGGCTGAAGAATAGGGTCTCTCTGTGTTTTTTATCTCACTGCTGGAGGCACCTTCCTTTCAGCTCTTGTGCAGCTCCGGCAGAAAGTGGGATACCAGCACTCTGGGGGAACTGGATTGTGCTGTGTTATAGTGCCAGAATAGCAGAGCAATGCCACTCTGGATTTCCTGAAATGAGATATAAGTGTGATTCATCAAGCCACTGATTTACAGATTTGCTTCTTTCTGGTTCCCCACGTTGCTTAATTTGGGAATCAAAATCCTGCATTTAAAATTCATCCCAGAGTTTCTATTGTGCAAGGGAGCTGATACTTGTAAAAAAAATTGAACAAACTAATGCTAAGATAAAGTAGGCATGACATGTTCAGCCTTGACATGATTGGCCCCCAGCGTGTGCCCATTTGCTGGTACCTGCTATCTTTTCTGGATGTCTTGGGAGACGAAATTGATTTTTATCATCCTATAAGGGGTAGAGGTGTTCAGAAACTGGTGGAATCCACACCTGAGCAGGATGGAATTTACCATTAAGAAAGAGACTCCATTTGATCCTTTCAGGTTCTGGTTTGTGTCTGGTTACAGGGGAGTTCTGAGCATTTGAAGAAGGAAGAAAGGAGGAACTTGTCAAAATCCTTTGCCGCTTTTTGTCTTTGCTGAATGCTGGTGAAACTCATTCCTCTGTACCCAAGGCTGGAATGTGAGATCTGTTTGTCCTGGCTTTGACTTCTAAGAAGCCTGGCTGCTGCAGAAGTTGTAAATCCTGCTCCAGGAATAGCGTCCTGGTTGCAATGCTTGCAAGCAGTAGTTATTCAATTGATCTCTTTTCCTTTGAGAATTAACACTGATATACAGACATGGTTTTCATTTTTCTGCCATTCCAAACTAGAACTGCCTGCTGCTGGGGGCATTGCTGGGAACTGGGAGGGAGAGATATCTCTGAAGATTATCACCTGTTACACCTGACACATTTTTCTGGGGTTGGCTGACATGGCCTCATTTACCCCAGAGTTAGGACAGGGTAGAAGGTAAGCATGCAGTTAAAGTCTGTGTTAGTTGGGTTTTGAAATTCTGGCATGGTGTGTGTGGTAGGACCATGGACGTGCTCTGACATGGCTGTAATCTTGGATCTAGCCCTGATTCACTCAGCCTGCTCCCTCCATTGTGCAATGCTTTCTGGGTGGTAAAATAGAAGAGGCAGCCTTGTCCTGCCAGATGAAATGGTCCTGGAAGTCAGGCTGGTGTGGACAGGGGTTGTACCTTCAAAGAGAATGAGAAATAGTAGCCATTGCAGGCCCTCAAAAGTCTCACAAGTCCTTGCCAACTTCTCCCTAGGGTGCGTGTTGGGATTAATCGTGAGGAGAGACTGTAGCTTTTCAAAAACAATGGAGAAAGAAATGAGGAACTAAACTGGACTATGGCATGAGAGTTGCCTCTGTGTGTCTTATTGTTGCTTCCTATCAGGATCTGCTTTCTGCTAGGGGAAAAGTTGGCAATAACAGATCAAGCTAAGTTTGTAGTCTTAGTCCCGAAGCAAGACCTGGGAGGTGAGCAAACCCTTCTGGCAGGACGTGCAGCTCAACCATTGCTTCCAGGCAACTCTGGCCAGTATATTAATTCTGGTGAGGCAGAGATGGCATCCTTGCTACTTGCAACAATTCCTTGTACAGCACTGTGAAAGATCCTTGCAGTTCTGGGGCAGATCTGTGCAGTGTTGCTCTCCAGGCAGTGGTGGACAACAGCAGAGTGGAACATGGTGTGTTTAATTTTGTGGGTATAGTTTCCTTACATGCAGCAGCATGTGTGACAGCTATCTGTTGACCTGCACTTACCAGTACATGTCTTTCAGAAGTGTAGTCCCCAATCCTGTTGGTAACTTCAGTTATTGCTGCCAGCCCTTTGGATAGCCGCCGAGTTTGTCCCTTGCAAGGCAAAGCCCATGACCGCCAGGATGGCGAGTCCTAGGGCTGCTCCCATGTGACTTTCTGGTTTCCCTTGGGCTGGTGAGATCAAGTGAAGTGAAGCCCTACCATTTCCACTGCAGCTCCCCTTAGGAGTGGGAGGCAAAGAGGGCAGGCTGTGGTGAGGAGGAGGCTAAGCAAGGATGGGAGGCTCTGTACATGCAGTCTCCCTTTTACAGTGCACTCATGCAGTAAGACTGCTGAAGACAAGTCGGGTGCGCTCTTCCCAGGAAATATTTCTGTGGCTCTTTGCTTTATGAGATGAGGCTGGCTTGCTGCATTTCCCAGGTAGGAGCTTAACAGGAGAGCTGTTTCCCAGCCTACAGGGCTGGTTTTATTGGGCATGGAGAGATGGAGACAGAGACAGATGAAATGACTTGTCTGGAGCCACAGAACAAATCTGGGGTGGCAGTAGATATGGAGTATCAGTCTCCACCTAACTGGTCCCATGTGGCACAAAACCCCTCTTCGCCTAGCCATGCTATTCGCCGCCCTGTGGGCTAAACATCCATTGCTGGAGTTTCTGCGGGTCTGGTTTCCTCTTGCTGTCCACGTGCATGAAGCTTTTTGGCAAGGAGGCATGTTTAATTGGACAATGTATCCGCTCCCTCAAACAGCTTAATATTAAACATGTTCTGCTGGCAGCTTTTATGAGAAAGGGAGGCAGTGAAGGAAAACGACTTTGATACCCAATAAACCTTTTCCCTGTGTGCTCAGATTGGGGTTGTGATACCACTGGGTCACAAGTGGTTACCTCATGCTGGTGTTTCCTGGCGTAACTGTAGGTACACAGACACCCGCTCGCATCTCCCCATCCTCTTTGATTTGTGCCCCCTGCACTGTATTATATTACAATGCAGGGGACGTCCTGATAAGTAACTACTAAATGAAGATCTCAGCCAGCGCAGGGGAGCTGGCTAAACATCTCCGCCTCTTGCTCAGTGCCTCCAATATATACCCCTGTCTTGCTGGTTTCCAGTAGGACACACACAGGGCTTTCCTAGCACATCCCATTAAGTGGCAACATCCTCCACACGACACTGGATGATGAAGGCAGCTGACATGGGACCCTCAGCCTGCCTGGGGTAATTTGAGCTTCAGGCTGAGGTCTACAGACTGCTGTGGGATAGGCTAGCGCAGCCAAGTCTCTGAGCATGTGGGAAGGCCACTTTAACTCTTGTGCGTGCTGTGACTTTTGCTGTTGACACTAGGAACAACTCTGGGATTTCTCACCCTCGTGCCTTTGAGGTGCTTTAAATCATCTGGTGGCTATGGTGATCCTAGGGCCAGGCCTATCCCCTTGCTTGAGGTACATAGGTTCTCTTTCAGAGTGCCAGCACTGCTTTTCCAGCTTTTGGAGCTTGGACTTGCTCTTCATTTCTGTTGTTCAGAAGGGGCATATCCTTATTGCTGTGCTGTCATCCTTCAAACTACTTTGCCTTCTCTAGGCATGACTCAGAGGAAGGAGCACAAGGGTTTTGTGGGGATGCTGACTCCTAGATGTCACCCTTTTCCGCTCAGGGGCATCACCTGTGGGCTACCAAGCCCAAGAACACAGCAAGGAAAGTTGCCTCTGTGCCTCCAGCTCCCTGTGGACTTAGCCACTGTGTCCACAAGCCTGGCGTTTTCTGTCGCCGCCTTCTGTGTGATCTCTACGCAGGGCAACAGGAGAGAATGCCCAACTGTGTGGGATTGGGACAAATAGGGGCACAGAGCAAGCAGGGCTTCCCTTGTTCATCTAGCCACCAGCCTGCAGTCATTGGCATTCCTCGCAGATTCTGTCCCAGCTTGAGCTTCAAACTGGACAAAGCTTCTGTTCTTTCTGCCCTTCTCAGATGTCTTTCCCAGGCCTGCAGAGGATGGAGGGAGACACCTGCAATGCCATTGGATAGGTTGTTCAAGCTCTTGCTCAAAAATCTGGTGAATGAAGAATTCATTTGGCCAAGTGCTTACAGGCGTGCCTGCCGCTGCAGCCAGGGGACTTCCAGGGACAATTACTGGGCCAGATAGCAGCATTACTCACAGACCATGCAGAACATCACTGTGCTAAGTGACCTGTGCACTGATGGCAAAGAAATGTCTGAATTTCCAGTGCGTTGGGAACCCTTCCCCTTTCATATTAGGAAAAGCTTTCAAACAAGACTTTTAAGTCAAAGCACAGGGCAAAAGGCTACGGGTGACCCCATGCACAAAAGTATGAGGGCCTGACAGATCTCTCATAGGCTGGTGACGCACTGAATGCCCCAGCCACTATCCAGCTCAAAGACTGACCCTCTGGTTGTGCATGGCTGGTGTCCCCACATGCAGCCAGACGTCGAGCTGGCCCCATGCTCCATTGTCTCCTTCTCCTGGGCTTTTGGCTCGTTGTGCATCCCATTACCCTGCCTCTCCCTTGTTTAACTAGGACGTTATCTACAGATCAGAAAGCTCTTGGGTCCGGATCTCAAACACAGCAGCATTTCATGGCAGCCCAGCCAAGGGGAGTTAAGTAATATTAAAGTGTAATATTTCATTGCTGCGTAATTAACTTCAGCTGCTTTCTAGCTGAAACAAATTACCCTCAAAGAACGTTTTTGTGCTGGGGGAACTTTGAACTGCGTTACCAACCCTTTTGTTGTCTGGGAGGGGAGCAGCCAAGCTGAGAGCAGAACCGCTGCTCCTCCTGTCTGTGGCTTGAGCTCTGTGTGTGGTTTTAGACAAGATAGCGCGGTCCAAACTAGACCCCTTTCCCATTAACTGTGGGTGTGCCAGCTGCGGGTGCCCAGCCTCCAGTGTAAATAAAGACAGAGGTTGTTAGCTGTAACTGTAATTAACCCCTGAAAGGGAGAGCCTGAGGCTTGGGAAACTACCGCTGACTCCCAGAGGAGCCTTCAGTTCCAATATGGGTGTCTTTTCCACTGTGATGCATCCTGATGCACCCCTGAGATGCTGGGCTTGAGGGAGGGGAAGACTCATTATTTCATCTGTTGCAGCCAGATGGGGAGTGTTCCCGGCTCTGCTTTGGGCGTTGCTGACTGCTGTGATGCCTTCAGGCCCAAACACCCTATGACCTACTCAGCATGCAGCTCTTAGCGCCCCCTGCCATGAGGTGAATAGCCTCCTTTTAGGCTTCAGGCACATGCTACTGTCCCCACCTCCTACCAAATTACTGTGCACGAGTTAATCCAAAGCCATGAAACTTCACCTAGCCTGTTGGGAGAGAAAGTTCAGCTGAGTTGCCTTATCTTGCCATAAGGCTGGTCGGGATTGGGATTTGGCAAAGATCTGGTGATTTGATAGTGTGCTGGAGTCACCCATGTCCTTTTGAGGCAGAGAGAAAGAATGCCTCAAAACATTACTCCGCGTTTCCTAGCAGGACACCTTCCTGCTGCAAATCCTCAAATGCCTTGCAGAATACTCTTTACTTTGCATCTCTTTAATCACTTGTCTTATGGTCACAGTGCAAAGAACAGCAAACGCCTTGTGATCTGAATGGTCTCCCCTGCCCCTGAGATTCAAAGCCAGCAGTGACCACAGTGATGATGCAGCCTGACATTCTGTGCAGCCCAGGCCAGAGAATGTGACACAGACTCCTGCAATGCATCCAGTGGCTTGTGGTCAAACCACAGCCTGGTTTCCAGGAAAAGTCCATCTGGGCTAATGGTGCCTAGCCCTGCATGAAAGAGCCCTCCCCAACCTAGAGATGCTGCTCTGGAAGAGCAGGAGAATTCCAGTGGCTTATCTTGGATACTTCAATCACTGATGGCTTAATTGTCTCTGATACAAATTCATGAAATCATAGTAGAAAATGAAGATGGAAAGGATTCATGCTAAACCCTCATTGCCAATGGGATGCAAGACAGACACACTCTGAATTGGCATGAGCTGATTAGGTTCAACACCCACAGGAACTGTGGAGGCTAGTATGGCCCTACCTTGGCCAAAAGAATGCAATAAAAAGATGCTAAGATCAAGCTTCCTAGCTCTGTAGCCTTATCTGGAGCTGTGTTATACCGTTCCACAGTCTGCCACGGAAGCATAGGGCAGGAAGGGTGCAATGTGACTCCCATGCTCAGCTGCCCTGCCAGTGTGCCACATGATGTTGGCATGAACCTTCCGACAGGCTTGTAGCTTGGTTCCATGCCTGTCCCCCGGGGGACAGAGTCACCCTGATCAAAGGTGTGTGGTGTGCTTTAGTATCATCGAGGAAAGGGCTGCCATATCAGTCAGGGTACTGTCAGAAGAGAGAGAGAGAATGAAGTATCACCTCTGTAGCTGGTCTGATCCTCACTAATGTGCCTTTCAGCCATTCAGGAGCTGGTCAGAGGCAATTTTAAGAGCTGCTCTGTGACTTTGGAGAAAGAGGGTGTGAGTCCCTGATTTGGGTACATTAAAGTGGGAAAGGCAGAATTTCTGCCTCAGTTGCCAGGGAGAAGGCTATGAGCTCAGACCTCACTGCAGGACCCTGCTAATAGTTGGACGTCTGGCCTTCTTTTTTCCATGAAGCAACAAGAGATTGCAGTGCTTGGGGTACCAGGATGAGGTTAGTCATGGACCCTGTGTCCCAGGCCTTTGACAAGTGTGGGTCACCAGGAACTCTCTTTATACTCGTGGGTACCAGCTGCTGGGCATTCAAATGCCTGGGCTGTGGCACAGCAGGGATCAGAAGGAGCTTCATCTACGGAGCTGGAAGGAGAAAATAGGATCCACAAGCCGGGAGAATTCAGGTATCACAACACTAGCTGTTGGAAATACAATGCCATGTCTTTTAGGGCTACTCTTCCAGCTGCAGAGGAGCTCTGGGAAGCACAGAAACCTTTGTGCAACTAATGACCTGAGCCATGGGCCTATGAATCCTAGCTGTCTTTGGTAGCATAACTGTATGGTCCTTAGTTAAAAAAAAAAAAAAAAGAGGGCATTTCTTCAGCAGCCAGTTGTGAACACAGGATTACTGGGCTGTCTTTGGGAAAGTGCTGAATAACAAGGTCTATCTAATGGGGCTGACCTAATGCGTTGCGCTTTACCAAAAATCGGCTCTTATTTTAAAATCTCGGCAACAGTGATCTGCTCAGCCTGACTAATACCTCTCAGCATGACACCGTGTGGAGCTTCCGCTTCGTTGGTCCTGTGTGATACATTAGTTTGGATAATTTTTGCCTTCTCTTGGCATTAGAGTTAAGGCACATCTTCTTGAGGAGCAGCTGGCCAAGTCAGGGCAGAGGTGCCTAACAGTGCAGCTGCAGCACAGCAGACAGGCAAGGGCAAGTAACTGGTAACAGCCAGGCATGGATCAAGACTTCAGCAGGGCTGGTAGTAGCAATGGGCCATGATGGCCCACTGAAGTCAAAGGAAGGAGCCTGTGTGGTTATTGAATGGCACCTGAGCGGTAAATTCACAGTGCTGTGTCCTAGAGATATAGCAAGAGCTCAGTTAACGAGCATCTCAGTGGAAAGAAGACATTGTTCTGTGCCATTTCCTCTGTGAACCTCCCCCAGCAGAGTCCATCGCAAAGCTCTTCCCTTCCCAGCAGGTTGTGTTAGAGCTCTCTGGGTCGGGGTTGTCTTGGAAGCTGTAGGAGTCTTGCTGGTTGGAGAGCTGCAGTGAGGTTAAGAGCATGTCTGGGCAGTTTCTGCACCACACTCCATATGCAGGTGTTTTCATAAGCTGTGCTAGAAGCAGGACATGCCCAGAGCTGGTGGCAGTGATCCTGTCCTGCAGTCATAGGTCCCCTGGAATGAGCCACTCGAAATTACACCAGTTTTTACCCCCTTGAGGCCCCCTTGGTGCTGCTGGTCTATGGGACCTGGGGACATGCTCCCACAGGCTTGCTTCAGCTTAGCTTAAATCAACTCCTTGCACCGTCTCTAGGGGAGAAATTCTCACTCATTTAGCTTAGAAAATAATTTTTAAAAGGCTACTCAGACAGGAGGGTGTGGGTGCTTTCTGCTGTAGTGTGGAGGGATCAATGGAAAATTAAACAAAAATAAGCCCCTCTGAGTTGCCGGTCAGGCCCAGCTGCCTGTGGCTCCTGCTATGTGACTGGGAGGGAATAAAAGGTTTCACCTCTGTTTTCAGACATGCTCTCAGAGTTAAGGGAGGGGTATGGAAGCCAAGAGACTGTCCAGCTGTGCTCCGGATGCCTTAGAAGAGGCCTATGTCCATCTACATCAGGGAGGCAGAAGGAGGTGGCATGAAATGGCAGCATTTGCCTCATGTGCAGGGACTGTCTGCACAGCTTGTCACCTCATGTAGCAGGTTGGTGCAGGTGTTCCTGAGTTCACCCCAGGAGGGCAAGCTGTAACATGTGGCTAAGCCACTGAGTGTACGAGTATGCCCTAGTTACCCAAAAACATCTCCCTTGGTGAGAACTGAGGGTGGATGCGGCCCGCCAGGACAAGGAAACAGGGAAGGCATTGCTTCATTTGCCCGAGACTTTTCAACTCTGCTGTCAGGAGAGGCCATATCAGGCCCATTAGCTCACAGTGCTGGGTAGCAGATTTGCTGTTCACCGTGCTGAGATGTTCGCTGTTGCAAATGAGGCACCATCACGGTAAAGCTGTTCTTCCTTGGTGGAAGGCAGGGTGCTCAGCTGGGGCAGCTGCAGAGCCAGGCTTATAACCCTCAAATCAGCCAAGTGTAGTAAGTTAATGATTAGATTTATCATAAAGCAATCTAATGAGAAGCAATATAGCCAAGCACTTTCCATTCAGTGACGCACATCCAAATCTTAATAGAAGCTGACAGCCTGACCCTGTTACCGTGTTCTGGCCAAATAAAATCATCCTGATAGTTCCCTGGAGAAAGCAGCCACAGCTTTAGTATGTCTTTTCAAAGCATCTATCTGACCAGCTAAAAAAAAAAACTTTAGTGATTCAGAGTCGGTTTACATGACCTCCCATAGCTCTTACTTTCCGAGGTCCTCTGCAGTGCAGAGGAGCCAAGGTAATACAGCTTGAAATACCATCATCAGCCTGTTGTCCTGGGATCATTGCAGCATCACTAGCTGCAGGACAAATCGATGTATTGAAGAAAGTGCTGGCAGCATCCTTCAGTCCTACGTAGGCTGTGTTCTCAGGCACAAAGAATTTGTAGCTTTGGCACCTAAGAGAAGTGTTGTTATAAAGCAAATATCAATAGGAAAACTGCAATAATTCAGAGTGTTTGGGGACTTCCATCGGCATATGATTTTTTGCAGGTAATGTTTTATTATGCTAATTCTTCCATGGCTAGGCCTCTGATCTAGACCTGTCACTGTGGTCTCCCCCTGAAGTTTAAATGGCAAACAGTATGTTTGGTATTACAAATTCCTAATGCAAGCTGCTGTCCTTCTCACTGATCATACTTTTATTAAAAAATCTGGGTATGTCTTAGGATCTCAGAAATCATTGCATCTTTCAGGAAAAGGTTCAACCCTTTATGTAAAATGGGGTTGTGAAGAGGAAGGGTTGATCTTTCCAAACCTGCATTTTATCTTGACCATCACTGAGTTTTCACATTTTCACATGCTTTCACACCTTCTCCAATTTTGTTACTTTTAATCAACCTCTTTATAGTGCTGCAGTAAAGGGAAGGACCAAAACACATCAGGTCTTCCAGCCGCACCTGATGGTAGCAACCAAAGACACAGTGAGGCTGGAGAAGGGCGGGGTCTACTTGTATCTCAGCCCAGGGCTTGGATCTAACACTAGCTACAGCTCCTTGCAGGACAGGTCCAGAAAGAACAGAGCCACACTCTCCCTGGTTGTGGGAGACGGTATAACAAGGGACAACAACCATGGGATGAGGATTTGAGGGTTCAGGCTGGAC
This sequence comes from Struthio camelus, assembly GCF_040807025.1. Lineage (NCBI taxonomy): Eukaryota > Metazoa > Chordata > Aves > Struthioniformes > Struthionidae > Struthio > Struthio camelus. The sequence goes on along the minus strand of NC_090947.1, from coordinate 2,982,737 downwards.
GCCAGGAAAATCTTCAAGTGGCTGGAAAGGAGTGAATAGTGGCTCCCATCCTTGTGATGGGAGTGCCAGTGACCACTGCCACTAGTAAAGGAGTTTTTGGACTTGGCCGGGCTGGCATTGGTTAGTACCAGAAACCTCAGTGGAAGCTACAGAAAATCCTGCAGCCTGCTTCCATCCTATTCCCAGAAATGATGATCTAACCTTGTGGAAGTCTTCTCCAGTGTGGTACTTCACAGGCAAAACAGATAGATAGAGTGATTTTGGTGCTTGCATGTTGTTCACTTGGCAGTCTTTCCCTGTTTCCCCATTTATTTTTTTGTATGATTAACAGAAATATGCAGGGTCAGCACAGCAGTTGTCTGATCCCACAAGTTCCTGTCCCAGCCACATCACGTGATGTTGAGTTCCCCAAGGCAAATTGTGTGAAAAGATGCCTTTTTTAACCACTTCTGAATTTACTGTCTCTTCATTTTTGCTGAATGCCCTGTTGTTTGCAGTGTGTGAATACAAGCTCTGTCCATGGAATCAGGATGGCCCCAAATGCTGGGCACCAGAGGACCTCAAAGACTCCTTTTCTTAAATGCACTGATTTTCAGAAGAGCACTCCAAGGCAGGGCAATTACTCTGGCTTTGTGCAACAACCTCGATCCAGGAGATGGGCTGAGAGGAAGATGGAGACAGAGGCACAGAGGGATGCACTTGTGTGGGAGGGACCACTCAGCTCTGGCAGGAAGTAGCTCTGAACCCCTCTCTGTGTTGCTGAGCTTACGTAGCAGTGACCGCGTCCTTCACCCTCCCTAGCATGCTATCAAGTTCTGTGAAAGCAGCCCTGAGTGCCTGGAAACTAGTGGCAAAGCAGGGGCTGGACATAAAATTGCCCATATTAAGCTCACTCCCTCCCCAGTCCTTTCTTCCTCTGCAGCCCCCACTGCCTATCTCATTTGCTTTTTATGATGCTTATGCCTTTTATCATGCTTTCACCGTCTTGGAGACCTGAGAGCTCACTGCTTAGACTCCTGTATCTTGCTGTGTTAGTGACCAGGTGGCTTATCCCAGGACTGTGAGTTAGCATGGCTGTGCTGCCTCGGTATGCCAACGCATCAGCCCATGTGCACCCCAGCAAGACTTACCCATATGTAATACTGCAGTGTGGATGTTCCCTGGGGCCCACAGCCTGCTGCAAACAGCCCACAGAAACATGAGCATCTTTTCCTTGAAAAGGTAGGCAAAGAGGGGTGCACAGATTTAGAGCAGAATTTGTCTTTTGGGAGGGTGGGGGAAGTTTTCTCTCCTGTTTCTCTCTGTTCCTTGACAGCTGGAGTTTTCACAGAACAAAAGCTCCTTGAAAGAAACCAGTTTGCTCACTGTATGTCAGAGCTGGTGTCTTTTACCCGCTCCTTGCCTCACCCTATTTGTGGCCTGTGGTCTTCTTTCCTTTTGGTGCATCCTTAGGACTGTGGAGCCCCTTCAACTGGCCTCTGCTGGGGAGTTGCCTCATCCTTCTCCAGTGAGGCTCTTGCTAATACCTGCTTCCTTTGACTTGAAACAAGATGTCCTCTGACCCCTTTCCCAGATGTTTAGCAAAGATTATGTCATGCAGAGGCTGATGATTCCCAGGGAGCCATGCTGAGCACCTGTGTTCCTCTCCCAGGGACACTTGCAAGCTCTACACAGGTCAGAAGGAGCTGGCAGAAGGAACGAGGGTGTTCAGCAGAGAGTTTCCAAGGCAGTCAGACAGCTTGTCAGTAGGAAATGCTTTCAAGAGACTTTGCTAACTCTCCCGAGCAGAAACGAAACCTGCCTTGTGGTAAAATAGTAAATGAGCAGGGAAAATCACAGGTTTGCTTTCTCTTCTACATTTCCCTGTCATCTTCTACCGGTGCCTCCTGCATGCTGAACTCCCCTATCCCATTTTGGGCATGGTTAGTGAGGGAAGAGCATACTTTTAGTGTCCTCCATCTGACCAGTCAATGTGCCCCTCTCCATGCACACACAGAGCATCTGGTAGAGGTGTTATAGAAAGATAGGTCTGACCACTGCTTTTGTGGTCTCTGGGGAAGGGCTGGAATCAGGATCTCACCCTAATCCCAGAGCCCTACTAGGGACATCCTTCAGATGGACCAGACTCAAACCTCCATGCGGGTTTCCTGGATTTGGGAGCACAGGAAAAAAGGAGCTTAATCAAAAGAACAATGGATCACTGACCAATTTTCCATCTCTTGGAATTTAATGGGTGCCTGGGGATCAGGAAGAGAAAAAGGTCCAGCTAAGGTGTGAGGGACGGGTTGGCAGCAGGATGCCTGGATGAGGCTGGGGTTAGGAGGCTATAGAGATGCAGGTAAGGGGCATGTGTGGCTCCCACCTTGTCTAGGGACAGAAGGACAAGCCAGGCCACCATGAGGGGGTGCAAAAGGAGCAGAGGGTGAAGCCCATTCGCCCCTCTGTGGCCTGGCGGCAATACCCAGGGAGCAGGGTTTAAAGATGCCCTCCTCCCCCCACCCTCCAATGCAGCTGGGTCATGCTCCACAAGGACAGCATCCTTCATGGCCTGCAAGCTTCCATGGTGATCTGGGGCCACATCTGCACAGCTATCAGCTAGCTGCAGGGGCTTCAAAGTGTTCCCCAAGTGTCACTAGAGGTCACTGCTGCACTGGCTGGGCTCTGGAGCCTGCTCCTCACCTGGAGACTCTGCCCAGGTCAACAAGGAGAAACGGCAGACAGCCATCAAGGAGCTGGTGCTGCTGCCCTCGGAGCAGCCCTCCTAGGGAGCTGGACAGAGCTGAGGTTACACTGCATATCCCGACCACAGCAGAAGAAGATGCTCATAGGGAAGCTTAGTGTGGGAGAGAACTCCTGCAGCTGGAGATGCTGAACAAATAGGCAATGCTGCTGGACACCTAGGTTGCCTTTTGGGGCAGGACTGGGCCTGGAGGATCCTTCTGTCCCAACCTTGCTCTCCTTTTGCTGCACCCCTTTGGAAGAACAAAACCATTTCAAGGAGGGTAAGCACCACCCTCAAATGGCTGCCCAGGCCCTGCATGCATGTGTTTGCAGGGTGGTTGATTTTGTGGAAATCAATGGCACCTGAAACAGCTGTAATTCTGAGCTGACTCTGTGTGTGGAGCGGCACAAAGAGCAGGGGGAGGGTGATATGTTGCCCTTACTGCAGCAATGTTCCTCATTCAGTGTAAGAAGAAACCATCTTGTGGCTGTTGTGTGGCTGCCCTTCCCTTATAGAAGTAGCTGGGACAAAGCAACAGCTAAGTACCTTTGTAAGAAAGTGACATTGCAAAGAAGGCAGGTTTTATTTCTTCTTTATGGGTAAACCCTGAGAGATGCCATTGTGTTGCAAGCCTTGGGAGTCTGTGCTGATCTCAATTTGCTTGGAAGGAAGGATTCTTTTGTGTGCGTTTATGCAATTATTTGGTTGTAAAGTTTTCAATTTTTTTCATTTTTAATCTTTGAAGCAGCCAGGTAAAACTCTTCAAAATTTTTAATCTTTTTGGATTTGTTTTATATTTGATTTTTCTTTTTCATCTTGGCGTTCCCTGATACTTTTGTAATCTTAGTAGGAATCGCATCTTCTTCTTGTTGCAGCTGTAGAAGAAAGTTGAAAGTAATCTGTTCCTCCTTAGTCTGCGTTGATCCCACAAGGCTCCTGCCAAAACAGCTCTGACCAACAGGCTTCAGAGACCAAATCTGTGTTTGAGTTGATTCCAGCCACTCCACAAACTTTCCAAACCAGCCCCCTATTCCCACATTGGATAGATCGAAACAAACACCCACCAGGCACATACATTTGTGTCTTAGTGAGAACTGGTCAGCCCCTATGGCAAAAGCACCTGAATGGGGAAGGGCCTGGGGATGACATAGCAAGGGTTTTATTTCAGATCTATCATCAGTCTTCAGGCACTAAACTGCCTTAGTCTGGGAGGGGAAAAGATAGGGCAGGCATATTTTTTAAGACACAGCTGTAGCAAAACCTACCTCCACTAGCAAGTGCCTGCCCCCTTTACCAATTTCATGGGACTTTTACTCGATTCATGTCCTCCTGGAGCTGAACCCAGCTCCTCCCAGGCACCAAACAGCCTCTTCCCTCCCTGAGGCACAGCCTGAAACCTGGGTTCAGGGGAGCTGCCATCTCCAACGGGGGCTGGTCCTCATCCTAAACTGACCTGGTGCTGCCACATGGGACTGGTCAGGATGAAATCCCAACCCTGGATCCTAGTTTTGCACCTGGCCCTTTGGTACAAAACAAAGCTTTGGGAAGCTCAGTCCCTGCCAGCTCAGGGAAGCTGTGTTCATAGGCACAGTCGGTGATGAGCTGACTGAAATCTTTATGATCAGCCACCTCCAGTCACAATGATCCAGGCAGGGTCTTGGTCAAGGGACAGCCTTGAAATGAAAGAAATGAGTGAGGCAGGACCTCATGTGTGGAGTGTGGTCCGACCCACATGAGGAGTCATTTACACAGTGGAGCCATGGACAGAGCAGCTGCTGTTCTCCTCCCAAGTGTCCCATCCCCCAGATTCTGCTTGCCATGAGCAGGTTCTCTGAAGAACAGAAATCACTCTGAGGACTGCCAGGTTTGGAGGTGTTTCTCACCCACATGAAAACAAACACAGCTGATTTGTTTCTTAATTGCTTGTCCATGGGTGCTAGTAGCCTTGGTCTGAATGGAGTAGGAGTTGTGAGTTTTCCTCTGTTTGACTGTGTGCCCTGGTATCCTAGCTTCAAAAATCTCTTTGGTTTTCCGCTCTTTTGAAGTTTTTGAAGTTTTCCACTCTCTTTTATGTCCCATTTTTTGAAGTTTGTGCATGAAGGCACAAACTCAAGACAGCTGAAGGGTTAGGAATGCAACTACTTTGCAGAGTGTTTTGATAAATTACCTGCTTGTTTCCTTACTAGACAGCGCTTACTTTTCAACTGGCCTACATCTGTGCAGCTTCCAGTGTGTCCTGGGCCTTTAGACTTTCTAATGTCAATTTGGGAGGGCAGAGCTGGGAGCATTTAGCTCTGATTACAGCATCAGACCTAGATAGGACAACTCCTACAGGAGCAGGTTTTGCAACTCTGTGCGGATTTTTGCCCTATATAACAATGATCTGAAAATTCATCTCAGTTTGAAATTTCCACGGTTTGGATTTTGCAATGTAAAAAGAAACAGTTCTTTCCAGTGAGTTGTCCCTGTGAAATGAAAAGGCAAAATACCAGTGCCCAGAGCTGCTGCTGGAGAAGGAAGGTTGGTACAAGCATCCACGCTTTTTTTTTTTTAATAGTCTTTTATTTATTAAGCCACTTTGGAGTCTGATTCACTTGCTTTGCTCAGTATTTATTAGTACTTCATCTGCCTTGAACTGGGAGCTGCATGCACTTTGATAAATGGATTGCCTTTCCTGGAATAACGTCCCAACATCAGCTAATCAGTATCTTCTAGCTCTTCAGTGTATTTGCCAAAGTACTACTCTTGTAAATCGAGAAGGGGAAAAAGAAAAACCCAAATGCCAGCAATGCAGGGCTTGCTTGGAGACAGCACAGGGATCCAAGCACAGGTCTCCCCACCTCCATGGGGTTAATTGTTTGGAATAATGGATCACTCCACCTGTCTGAGCTCTACATTTAATTCAGGGCCGTCTAATTTGTAATTTCACACAGTACTGCTCTCCCAGCTGGCTTAGGCCAGATTTTGTTACTTTATTCATACTGAGCAGTAAGGTTGCCTTTCTGTGTGAATCTGAGTCCTGGCAGAGGAGTCTGGGACTTTGCTTCATGCAACTTGTTTACTTATACTGTGCCCGCTGCTTCTTGACCAGATGTGGCTTTAACATCTCACAGACAAATGGTTCTTGTCAGAATTTCAGCCAAAAATGTCAGGATCTTAAGGAACGCAAAATCTCAGACAGACAGCAAATGCTGTTTGCAATAGCTCCTCCCAGAGACTCAGCCACATGACAACAACAGGCCAGAATGTCTTCGGAGACAGCATTCTGCAAATGAGCATTGCATGTAAGTTGTATCTGTGCAGCAGCACCCTGTTTCACAGGGCTGCCAGGACTCCTCCATTCATGGGCACAGAGCAGTCTCTTAGAGATGCCCAAAAGGTGGGAATAAAAGCACAGAGGTTTGGTTTCCTCTTTGGAATAAATAAATAAATAAAGATTTGGCAAGCCTGCATCTGGTCATTGCAGAAAAAGTGACTCCTTGTCTTCCATAATAGATAAAGTGCAGTTAAGCAGTGAAAATCCTTGTTGCAGGATGTCATGGGTGACAAACATCTGCACAACTCCAAAAAATGATTAGGTGGATTTGTGGTAGGAAAATACTTCAGGGGCTGAGGGATATGATACTGAAGCACAAGCTCTGGTCTGAGAAGTCCCTGGGTTCCAGTAATTTTCAGTGCCAGGAGTGCAAGCTGGGCCCAACTGCAAAGTGGAGCGCAGGAAAAGCTCATTATGTGTGTGTGTTGGGTGGGGGGAGGGGGATCAGAGATGTTTCTCTTTGTGCTGCCACTGAGTAGTTCTGGGGCTTCTGAAAGAGGGTTTGAGGTGGTCCATGTATCAGCACTCTGCCCAGGCGCCCACTGAGCCGGTTTTCATGTGAGTTATCTTCAGCCTGTTCCAACCACCCCCTTGTGGGCCTTTCTGTGGTCCAGCAGCGGCTCCATGCCCACATGTGGACACACCACACAGCAAGCGCAACCATTCCCCGCTCTGTTTCCATTCCAACGCCTGTTCATACTCGCTGCAGAAAGGTCTCTGGCCTCTGTCTTATCACACCCCAGTTTTAAAACACTGAGCTGTGCAAGGATCGAGTACCAATATCTTTATATTTATAGGAAAGAGCCTGGAAACACCAATTAAAGGTGACCTACTATCATTCCATGAGCAGTAGAATAGACAGGGCTGGGGTTAAGGAGATTTGTGACATTTGGCCAGATGCCCAGTGAGTCTGAGCACGGCTTTTCCCGTAACACCTTGCTTTGGGGGGGTCCAACAGTGTTTTATAATGATTCAGCCTTTCTCAGTAGAGGGATCAACCATGTCCCTCCCTTCACCCCAGCCATCTGTTTTTCACAAAACTTGCAGGAAAAGGGAGCTGTACGCTTCTGTCGAATGCGCTGGAGAACTGTCAGTGGGGATGTACTGGGGCGTCACAAGGAAGTGTGAACTGCATAGTGGCATACTGTGCTTTTTTAAAATAAATGCCCAGAGTCAAATAGAGAAGGTGAATAAAGAGTCTCAATATCTTTCTTTAGAAGTTACAGGACAATGTGGGGGGCTGTGAATCTGGGATATGCAGAACAGCAAATACTGTATCCTCTCTTTCATGCAGTGTCTAGCCACGCTCCATTAACATCTCACTGAGCTGCACAGTGGCTGCAGTCTGCTTGTATGGCTCTTAGTTTTCTGGCCTCATATTTTCTCTACTGACTGGCAGTGGGAAACAGGTGCCAAGCTGTCCTTGGCCCTCTTTTCCCAGCTGTTGTCCTCCTCTCCTTGCAGTGCATTTTCCCTCTTCCCCTCTACAAACATTAACTGATTAATGATCCCCATGGAGGTATTTGAACAGCATCCTCCGTGCTGCAGCCCAGCAAGTGTTCAGGCTGTGACAGTCATTCCAGTGCACTTGCTGAAGAGGCAATCTCATCTCTTTTCCAAAGACAGCAAGGCAGGTACCACCACCTGCCAGGACTTGCCACCTGACAGCCCCTCATCTCTGAGGGTCACTATCTCAGCAGAGAATGGGTCATGTGCAGGCCCAGCTCCTGCTCTGAAAATGATGTGTCCATACAGCCCAGCAAGGCTATGACAGTGGGCTTCTCTCATGGTCAGAGCCACTGCTTTCTTTCCATATGGTAGGTAGAAATTTGCACACATCTGAGTCTTGCACAAGAGCTACTTGAACCCAGCCCTCTCTCTCACCATCATGGGTTATTTTGAAGATGAGAACCCCCTTGAATGCACTTGGACCCCATAAATTGATCCCAGAGGCTTTCAGCAACTGGTGATTGATGCAAATGGCAAGTTTTTTGGTGCTCTGTTGGAGCAGAGAGGAGGAGAAAGCCCCCCATTCTGCTTGTCATTGTGAAAGCCACCAGCTCTTGAGGCAAGTGGTTCCATCAACAACTGTTGGGGTTATGCTATTCTAATTTTCCATGTGTACCCTATTTTCAGGACCCATCTATCATCACTCATCTAGATGCTCTCAGGCACAAACCACCATGATGCTGTTGGTGTGAGTGACAGGAGTTTATGGAGGGAAAGATACAGTGGCACAGACTGAGAGAGCAGGCGAGGTTTGGCTCCATTGAAGGAACTAAGACTAGAGCAGAAGGGAAGAGCTGGAGCTCAGTGTGCCTCAGTGGAGGAGAAATATGGCATGCTGGAGCAGGAAGCATCTGGATCCTGACCCTTCCTCCACATCTTGAATCCATTTCCACTGCAATGAGGTGACAAGCCTCCTAAGCAGGGCAGCTTCTCACCTTGCAAGTGTCTCTCAACCTATTCTGGAAGTATTTGTGTGCCAGTTCATGTAGCACAGCCTGGGTCCCAGAGCCCTGAGCCTTGCCTTAAGCAACCTCTTTCATTGGGTTCTCTGGCACTATCTGGGTGTCCCAGGGAGCAGAAGTTGTTCCTATAAATCTGAAGACATAGGTTAATCTCTTTCAGCAGTGAGAAAAAATAATTTAGCAGCTCATCAGCTGGCTAACAGCTTGGGATGCAGACCATGTGAGATCATTCCCAATTAGTTGTTTTTTTGTGGGGGGAGGAGGAGGAGGAGTAAGGGAGAAATGCAATATTCCCTCAAAATGCCTGTCTGTGCACATGTCCTGGTGACAGCATTCAGTGTCAGGGATAAAACAGCTCACCCCTGGAAGGGTCTCTGCCAGTGATATCTGTGATAGAAGCAAGTGGATGAAGAGAGGAGAAGGCCTGAGGTGTCAATTGAGGTGACATTCCTTCTGGAGGGAGAGCAAAAGGCACTGTCTCATCCCTAATGTAGGTGAAATCAGAGCTCATGATGTTCCTGCCATGTCAATTCTCAGAGCTGGTCCCAACTGACTGGGAGAGGTGGTATTTTAGCAGAGGCAGGTTGGAGGTGCACCTATATTTAAAGTCTGGATGTTGCTATGGAGAAGCATGGAGACCACAATGAATAGCACCTAGGTGAAAAGGGACTGTGGCCCCAGTGGGACGTTTCTGCAGGGCTTCCCACTTGACCAGGCAGTTTGTGCTGGATGCCAGGAGTGGGTCAGGTATCAGCTGATCCCTGAGGCACAGCCATACAGACAGAGCCAGCCACGGGAAAGAAGTGGGTGAGAGTTACCTGTCCTGCCAGCCCTCTGGAGAGGAGTTTGTGGTTCAGGCACTGAGAGGCTGAGAGGAAAGGCAAACAGAGGAACTGCTGATGGATCTGAACATGGCGGCAGCACCAGCACAGGGTGCACTGTGGTTTGGGATGCCCTAAGAGTAGTGTATCTGCTCACAATGCACATAATGTGCATTTCCTTCTAGGAAAACAGTGTCAAAGATGAACGCATGGAATTACATCCTCCCCATTGAAAAGGAGAGATGGAGAGCACCCATAGCAAGAATAACAGCACTAACAAGGAGCTGTACTCACAACTCTCTCCTTCTCACAGTGGGTTTTTTTTTTTAAAAGAAAAATTCTCTCTTCTCTCACTTGACAAAAATGTTTCAGGCCTTTTGTTTTTTTCCCTGTGATTAAGTCTAATGAGAAGAGACAGTGGAAGATTTATTAATATCTGCTGGCTGATTTCAGCTTTACCTCTGTTGTGACAGAAGATCTAATGCTGTTATTCCTAAGTAAGAACTTCATGCAATGTGACCACAGACCTCATGGCAGAGGAGCCTTCCAGCCAGGCATCCTAACACTTTCACGGTTGCCTCATGAAGCAGGCTATGTGCCAATATGTCCAATAAACACCGAAAGCAAAAAATAAAGAAGCAGCAGAAATCAGAATGGAGGAAAACGTTATCTGAACCTTGACAGCATTGCCATGGTAACAAGGGACCTGCAAGCGACTGCTGCAGGCTGGCACTGCGAGCAGCATGGCAAGCTATTGTATAGGCTGCATGGGGTTGCAGGGATGGAGAGGCCATGGTTTCCTCCTGGGAAACACAGAGGAGTCCTGCTGCCTGGCTAAAGCCTGCAGAAGATGCTCAGGGAGGCAACAGCACAGTGAAAGCCAGCTCTGGGGAATGATAGTCTCTTGGACAGAATCTGGCCTCCTCTACCTTGCCTGCCACCCATCTCCATCTTGCTTCATATCTGCATCATTGTGCTTGCACTGAGCTAAAGCCTCAACTACAATCTCAGCACCTCTTCCAGGCCAGCTTCACAGCACGGCTGTGTTTCTACCAAACTGCTGCTCAACCGCAAAGGCCACAGTTAGTGAAGTTAGTCATGTCAGTGGGAAGCAACAATTCCCCTTTGTGAAAAAGGCCAAGGCTTGGGGATATGTTTTAATTTGCATGAGGAGTGAAACCTAGACCTTCACACATTGCTCATCAAAACTAGAAAAATCCACCACCCCACCACATCCTCTAACCAAGCACGCAGGGCATTCACCTGGGCTTTCACATCCCAGGCTGAAGCAGGCCGCTCAACATTCTGATTCCCCCTTCCTCAGCCTCAGCTATGGCCATGCAGAGCCATGTGTCAGCTCCAAATCCAGCTCTGGGGGCTTTTGGCTCTCTTCAGTGCCCTTCTGCTTTCCTGGGGCCAAATTGCTGTGCAGTGTGAGATAATGACTTTGAGACAGAAAGCAATCACACTCTCACCTCTGCACGAATGCTAGTCAGCTCTTCCTTCCTGGTCCATTGGGGCAGCACCGTTAAGACAGGAGAACGTTTCACTGGAAGTATATCCAACCATCTGTCCTGCCACCACTGTGTGTTGGGCCTGGTGTGTACAGTGATGTTGGTTAGGAATAGCTTTCCTTCCCTTGGAGCAGCAGCACCCCGCAGGTCAAGGATAAAGGCCCTATATCTCACTGCACACAGCAATTGATTTAACAGTGCGGTGCTGTGATTACTGAGAGAGTGTTCTCTTCACACCCACACCGTGCTCTAGAGGGAGAAAGCGCCCTTCCAACCTCTCTGAATACCTGTCTTTGGTCTCTTGAATGTTTCTGGGGAGGAGATGCTCTCTTTAAAGCCGTGTGAGAGGCGACATAGGAAAGACTGTTTAAAAATAAACCAGGGTAAAAATAGCCCCACACGTGCCTGTTTTCTATTGGAAATAGGGGGAATTTTGATGTGAAGCAAGAGAACAGAATGGAATTTACTATTCTCGCTCACCCTGTGAAGGCTGGAGCCTATCTCTGGTGGGGGAGGAAGTCATTCGAGCTGGTACATCCGAGCAGAGCCCTTGAAAGATGGATAAAGGTAGAAAACGTAAACTGAAGCAAGAGACTCTGTTTGCATGTGGGGAGCTGCCCCACTTGCACACATGCACTCTGGACAGCTTGTGTTTGCTGATGTTCACAGCACAGAGCTAGGCTGACCAGCTAGCTCCACAGCTGCTAAATGCCTGTCTTTAGAGGACATCCAGCTGCCTGGTGGAGGAAAAGGGTCTACAGCTGGAGTTCCACAGCTGGAGCAGTAGCTGTCAGGCCTCTGCATTGACCTCATCACTAGTAAATGCTTCGATTTAAGAGGCAAAGAAAGATGCGTCAGTGAAAGCAGATAGATGAGAGCTGCATCAAGCATTTTCTGAGTAGTGCTTACTGGGCAAGTGGCACACAGCAAACCCCCTTCTTGGATGGGAATGGCTCAGCCTAAAGGACTGACTTGCTCTCTGGAGTATGGCTGGCCAGACCCGTGGTATGGCACAAGGTTGAGCTGAGATCCTGCCCATACACTCCCAGCTTGCCTTCTGCTGGCACACCTGCAGCACATCCCCACCTCTGTAGACAGTGTTGCAGAGTGATTGTCACATATGGGTTGGTAAGGGACTGTTCCAGGTGTGAAAGGCAGTTCACAGGCCCAGCCTTAAGTTCAATTTGTTCTAGTCCTGCTGCAGCTCCAGATAGCTGCAGATTGAGCTTTGAAGTTTGGCAAATGCTAATGCTCTATCCTGAATAGACATGGAGTTATTGCTTGTCCAAATGGGCTAAGGTGAAAAACTGCTATTAAGTTTAAAGCTGGGATGGTTTCTTGAGAGTTTCACATAGGAAGATGCCCAGTCTAGGTCAAAGAAGTCACATGTTAGGGATTCCATCTCAGCCCTTGCTAATTCATAAAACATGTTCAAGTACTTCTGCATTCTGCAGTGCTTCCCTCTTTTGCAATTTTTCTTAACTGCTGTAACCTTCCTTTCCACACAGCTAAGTTGCCGTGTGTTTGACCAATCTTCTGGACGGACATAACTTTTTTGAACACAAAATGAAACTTAAGAATTCATCTTGAATTGCACCAATGGGAAAAATAAAAAACGTTAATGGCATTTTAATGAAAATGCAACCCCACCTAGATCTGTTCACACCCCTGCTGCACTGGGAGGCCCAGGCTTCAGAGGCCGATCTGTGTGACCCTTCACCCAGGCTATAGGAGCCAACAGCTGGGGCTCTGACCAGTGTGCAAGGCTCAAGGTCTACATACAGACACCAATAAGGGATTATGATATTCAGGCATAGTTCCCATCTGAGATCCATGCAGGCCAGTTATGCCAGGGCCGCTGGTTTGTGTTTTGCTTGTCCATGCATCATTACCTAGATATTATGCTGCAATCCTTATAGCCCCAGATAGGCTGAACAGTGAATTGTGGGGATAGCCTGAGTGTCCTAAACCAGCGATTTTCCCAAGACAAACTGTGGAGGGACTTCCCTTGTACTGTATATGATGCAGAGTGCCATCTTCTTCACGTGCCCTTGATTCCCATTGCAAGCAGGTTTGGTAGAAATTTATCCGTTGTACTGAGGCTAGGGGAGCAGGATGGCTCCCAAAATGCTGTGCAGTTTAGTGATGTGTTAATGGTACAGCAACCAGCTACTCACTGGAGAACTGGTATTTTATCCCTACATGCCCTAGGACTGCAAGTCTGGGGGATAATGCAAGTCTCCTAGGTACTGGCATGAGGAAATGCCATGGAAGGGGGTTCACTGGAAAGGGCATATTTGGCTAATTCAGTTGCAGTGGGAACGGGTCCATAAACAGATCTGCAGCAGCTGTGCCTTGTCCTGGTTCTTATCACATGCTGTGTGCCTGTCCATATAAGATGGAGTCTCATGTATGGCACTGACTTTGGTTGTCTCCGGAGAGGAATCATTCTCCTGTTTCCTCTGCTGAGCAGCTGTCGATTAGACCTTTGGTGTGTGGTGAGAGTGGGAACAGCCCCTTGGTGCTAGCATCCGTGGAAGGAAACGTAAAAACTGAGCATGCCTCTGCAACAAATGAACTCCCCCAGGTGCCCAGGAAACCCTTTCCTCTCCTTCCTACAAAATCCTAGAGCCCGGAGTGAGGGCCAGTTTGTCATGGTGCTCAAGTTTAACAGGGGATCCTCAGGCTGAGATTTTTAAGAGCCTTTTTAGATGCTCACTCACAAAGGACCAGATGCCATGGTGCTAGCTGGCTCTAGGGCAGAACAACCCTTGGACCTTGGTGTGCTTTTATATGGGCTTGGGGAATCAACTCGTGCCTACTATGGAGTGTGCCACACACCCATGGTGACCTCTGTGAGGGCATACGTGTGCAAAGGCAGTACTCCTGTTAATCAGCGGTGGGAAGGAGTGTTAACCAGGAGCAAGTGAGTACAGAGGATGCTACTGGCTTTGTTCTTGGGCAAAGCCTACTCTTTAGGACTCCTGGGAAGGGGGCCAGTCTCTTTTTGATGTCCGAGTATCAAAAAAAATGGACTTTTCTTTGTCATTTTCCTGCTCTGCGGGTGAAAGCAGTTGCCACTTAAATTTGCAAATTTGCAGCTCCCCTGGAAAATTCTCCAGGGTCTGTCACACAAAAAAAAAGGGGGTTAAAAGATTGACTGAGGCTTGTCCATCCATTTAATTCTTACTCTGTCAGAAGCTTGACTTACAGCTGGTTGTGTTTGTATTTAACCCTGTAGGGCTGGAGGGGCAAGACTGAACGTGGGTCATGGCTACAGTCGGGTATTGGCCCCAATGTGTTCTTGGAAAGGCCAGTTTTGGCCTGTTGCTATAGTAATACTGTCTCACCTTGTGATGTTACAGCAGGAGTGTGGGGATTAAGGCTCAGTGGTGTGGATGGTCATGTTGCTGTATGGCTCTGTCAGATCCACTGGGAGATACTGGGTCTTTCAGTAGCCAGGTATTTGCCACTGTGCCCTTTAAAAAATGAGTCTCCCTGTAATAAGCATAAGGAACAGAGAACTGCCTGGGATTTGCCACAAAAGCTGGAGCAGATGAACAGTAGAAACATTGTATGAGGAAGCTATTGAAGCAGACCTTTCAGTAGAAACAGAAGCAGCAATGGAAAGACCAAGATACAGGCTGTTTACATGCCTTATCTTATCCTCCCAAATTCTCTTCCTTTCCTGCATCTAGAGAGAAAGGAAAGAAAAGCAGGGAGAACAAGGTAGCAGTGCACAACAACAAAGCAACCCTTTCTGATGGCTTCCAAGGACTGAGTAGGTCAGAGCAAACTTTACTTTTCCAGTTATGGCCTTTGTCCCAGGTGAATGCTAGACATATTAGTAGGTGTGAAAGCCAAAAGGAACCATGATGAAATCTGTTTCTTTTGTGTGCCACAGTCTGGAGTATCTCATCCTGTTATGGGCCATCTTGAGCTGGCCTGTGCTGAGCTCTGTGGATCTCATTAGTGAACCCAGGCCACAGCGTCCCTTTTCATTTCTCATCTCAGTACACTTTAGTCCAACCTAGCAGCTCCAGCCAAGGCTCCACTGAGCTACACCCTGTACAGATCTGAGATTCAATGGTTCGACCAGACAGCTGAGCAGGTATAGCTGTCTGCACCTGAAGTGTTGGAGACACTGCTCACCGATGAACCACTCATCTGTGTTACATTTGTCACCCACTTTAGGAAGAGAGGAAGCTGGAAGTTCCTATTTCTCTCCTGCAAGAGAGCTCAGGTGACCAGGGTGGCTGTATGCAAGATGAACTTGGTTGTCAGGCTCTATGTGGAAGAGAGCCGAAGCATGTGAATGAGAAAAGGAAAGACATATCCCTCAGTCTGCTCAGCAGGTACAAAGAAAAAGGACTGATGCCAACAGGACTGTAGGTCTCTGCCTCCATGACAGCTCTTCGTCACGCTCCTCTTTTGTCTCTGGATCAAAATGACCTGTCCTTGGCCTTTACGCTGATCAAGCTAGGTAGTCACAGGAGACCTTGGAGTGTAAATGTTAGTACTTGCCTCACTGCCAACCTTCTTTTCCACACCCCTGGCTTGCCAAAAAATGCTACAGAGCATATGAATAGTGATGTTTTCTAGGACACACTGAACAGGAGCATTTGGTCAGTACGGGGATGTCATGATGGGACCAGCAATATCCTGGGCTTCCTTCCCCATTTCTAGCTTTGTATTCTTCTAAAGTGCCTTTTAGTCCCCTGACTAGCAATCAGCATGGCCTATAAAAAGCAGTTACACCAGCCAGGCTTCGCATGAAGCACAGAAATAAACAGAATACACAGAAATAACTGGCTGCCTGGTGATAAGCAATGAAGCAAGACTGAAGTCATGGCAGCGCTTGGTGCAGCCCACCTGTCTGGGACCTAATGGAAGTCTAGTGAACCCTACTGGAGTCTGATTCAAGCTTTTCTCTCCAATGTACTTTATGGGCTTGATGGCATTTTAGGAGCTCGATAAAAACAGTCCTTTAAACTGAAACAGGACAAAAACAGTCTTTACAGCACATTCTTTTCCCGGCTGGCACACATTAGAAATGTTCTTAATAGCACAGTGAGAAGAAAAATGAAAGGGAAATAGGAAATGTTAGCGCTAGATCCTGGACAGATGTAGAGGAGGAGCCCCATGAAGGAAGATGTCCACAAAGTCTCTTAGACCACACAGCCTCCGAATTATTCCCAGGAGAGGACCTTGGAGTCAAGCCCTGCCTATATCAGCCCCCTGCTGATCCAAAATGTAGCAGGATGGGACACTTTGGTGGCAGTGGCTTGTGAATTTTGGATGAGGAGGGACATGAGTAGACAGATTTGATTTAAATGAGGAAGCTGTGCAATTCTCCTGGGGAATCTGCCAAGCTTGCCTGCCTACTGAAATGGATGTTTTAGTTTCTGACTGAAAATATCACCTTGACTGGGTGAAATGGGATTTTGTGATAGGAGAATAGACAAATCACAGTATCTGGGGAGGCTCAGTACCTGCACTAGGAAATGCTTGGCCAGATTTTGTGAGATCCTGAGGTTGTGCTTGCTTAAAAGGAGCTTTCAGGTCAGGCTGGCTAGAGACAAGGTCTGCTGAAGATGATGCCAGCCAGCCACAGCTAAACTGCCGAGGCCAGTTGAGTTCACCCAGAACCAGTCAACATGATGTCTCGCCACACACTGACCTCTCTGTGCTGCTGTAAGAGACTGTTCAAGGTCACGTACAAGGCCATGTACCAGGACAACCTGGGTTTCTAGGCTGAAAAAGTGCTCCCAATCTCTGCTTTGTCTGACATGTGCAAATGAAGGAGAAGAAATCGGGAGAAGAACCCTTTGACACTTTCTCATTCTTGGACTTTAATTAGCACAAACTTCCTTCTCAGTGCAAAATATTGTTTTTTATGTGCTGTCCTTGTTTTGTTTGCTTGGAGCGAGCACTGGCACACACTCCAGGAAATTAGCTCTTAACTAAAAGCATTTATGTAATCGGGGATGGAGGGGGAGGTGTGCGTGCACTGACTTTGGAGAAATTCAGTCTACAAAAACAAACCTCACTAACTACACTTGGTTCTGATTAAGGAAGATAAATCTGTCAGTGAGAGGCTAAATTTACGGAGAGCGTAACTTCCCATCCCTCGCTCCACCAGCGATGGTCAGGCTGCATTTATTTCTATTGGGCAAGCTCCAGAAAACATCAGGAGGTGGAAAACAATCCCCAGAAATGTGAAAAATGTGGAATGAAGTGGGGGGGTGGTGGGAGGGAGAGTTGGGGGGAGAAGATTATGCGACCAATAGCAACATGACGGGTACAATTTCAGCCCCTTTGCTACTTGCATGACTGGAATAGGAAAGCTCAAGACACATGTGCGCTTTGAAAATGTGGCAAAGGGACTCCCAGCTCCCCAAGTCCTCATGAGAATTGCTAAGGGGAGATCTGTGCAATTACCAGCAGAGCCGAAAGAGCTTCACTGAAGCTAAAACGTCCATTTCACTAAAGCCACCTTTATCCCAATCTCTAAGGCTGAGCTATAGCTAGACCTGTGTAGCGGGCTGCTGTGAAGCCAGAGCTGACCTTAGCATGCCCATAGGATTTTTCTGCAGCTGGGAATTATGTTGAGCATGCATATTGTGTTAGGACGAGGAGTAGGGGCATGCAAGGTAGTGGCTGAGTTAGGCTGGTCAGAGGAAGTGAGGAGCTCTGGAGGGACCGGGCAGCAGCAAATCTGAAGACGCAGGGTTGGTCTTGCACTTAGCTGAGCAAGGGCCTGGGTCCCTGGTTACATCATGGTGAGGAGACATGATTTTGCAGTGAAAGCCATGACAACTGCTAGAGAAGGGTATCTTCAGGGCTGTTTACCTCCATCAGTGTCATCTGTAAGAACCTTTCCTACAGTGACATAAGAGCTCATCACATGCAGCTGCACAGAGCAAGCCTCATTCAGATGCGTTGTTAGCCTGCTCATGCGACCAGATGGTCCTAGCTGTGTGTGGCTCAAGAAATATGCCAAATGCATCTGATTTACTGCTGACTTAGTGGCTTCTTTTTGCTTTCTCTATGGTTTTCTCTCTTTCAGGCTATATTTGCATCCTGTAGGGAGCTGCTGGGTCACAGCTTTATTCAGATAATTCTTCTGATTTGGTCAGACTTGGTGTTTCCTTCTTCATTTTAGGAGGGGGATGTGTTTGGCCCTGCCAGGGAAGAGGTTTGTGAGCAGCGATCCTCAGATATCTGCAAGTATGCCTACCACAACATGGCCTTGGCACCTTGCCCCCAAAGCTGTGCAGCATGATGTTTCCAGCTCACATGCATGCTGCTCACATGGATGGCTGCTCCTGCAGCCACCTTCCCATGGGCTCAAAAGGTGCCTGCCAATCTATCTCTGCTACCATGACAGTTGTCTCTTTGGGTAACTCACCAGGAAGTAAGATGGCAACCTCCTGGGTGAAAGTACTTAAGAGTCAAATTTTATAACAGACCAATGAGGGATGGAGTGGAATCCATAGCAAAAAATTGCTATCCCTATGAGAGCCACCACCTTGACTTCCTCACCAGTGACAGACCTGGTGAGGATAATATCACAGATGTCTACAGGAATCCACTCTGTTGTGTGTTGGCCCTGGGAAGCACACTGTGCATCCAGAGCAGTCTCTCCCTAGCATGCAAGAAACATGATAGTGGTTGAGATTTGGTGAATGACCCAAATCTATCATTGTTTGCTGATTAATCAATAAATCACTGACTCCCAGTGGCTGTGCACCAGCAAATAGGCCTAGCGGGTTCAGTTTTTTCAGCCCTCTGTAGCAGTGCTTCTTGTGGAAGAAATGCTGGGGGCAGGGGGAACCTTCCTCAAATGGTCATTTGCAAACAGAGACCTCCCACCTCTGAGCTTGCTCTTGAAGACATCTGAACTACCTGATCCCCTTCTGAGTTTCAGGGATTTGAAAGCTGACAAAGCCATACTGATGCCAAGATGAAGGCTTAGCTCCTGAAGAGCCTGTTTCTACTTGCTAAACTTGTACAGAGCCTGGCTGAGTTTGACAATAATTGCATAGCACTGTGGATTCCCCTTGCATCCAAAAACCACCATTTTGTAGATTAAACATGAGAAGCTCAAAGGAGATGTCAGAAAAGCAAACAACAAGCAGACCAAGCAGCAGATCAGGGCCAAATGCTCAGCTGGTGTAAAGCAGTGCAGCGCTGTTGAATTTGTTGGAGCAGGGTGGATATCTGCCAGGTGAGGATCTGGCTCTGCTGTCAGCTCTCAGAGCACCCTTGTGCTGCCTTGTTCTAGTAGCTTTGGCTGTCTCCAGTGGAATAGGCAATCTATACAACAAGGACATGTTTTTTTAATGTGCTTTGCAGCTGCCAAAACAAACCCTCTCTGAGATACAGACAAAAAAGGCATTAAAAATATTGGCATGTGATCTGGCTGCTGCATTTCCTCTGACTATCCCTCGCTAGACCTTGATAAGCGTGATTTCTTTGTCCCTTAACTCTACCTCCTCCTTAATGAGATTTCCACTGAAATGAGCCAGGCTGGGTTCCCGGCTGGTGGAGAACAGGGCAGCCGTGTGGAAGTCAGTGAAACCTCCCCAGTTTCCTTAGATCCTTAGATAGGATAGATCCTTAGATCCTAACATCCTTACATAAGTTAGCCCATGGAAAGCCACTCCTTTCCTGGGCAGGAGACAGGCAATTTTAGACCTTGCTTGAAAAGGAAGTCTTCCTGGGTCTGTGCTCAGGAGCCTGCAGGACCACAGGCTGCTCCAACTGACTCAGTCTGCAAGGGCAAGGAAGAGGTAATATTCCTTCTGGGCAGCAAATCCAATGAGCGAGGTTTGTGGTAACCTTCTGACATATCATCAACTCCCAAGGACCAAAATCTTTCCTCCGACAGGGCTTGAGCCAGAGCTGGGGCTGGTCAGCTCATTTCTAACACTCACCAGTGGCCGCTGTCTAGCCCTTGTCAGAAGGGGAAGGGTAGCATGTTTCTAACTCTAAGGATTATCATTTATCACGGCTCAGTGTGTGAGGATTCACCTGTGATTGCTTTCCATCTGAAATTTTCCGTTTCACAGTTTCCTTTCTTCTTTTTATGTCTACTGTCAAACTCTCAAAATACGTAAGTTGCACAGCTCTTACCATCAATCTTTAAATGAACTCACCTGGATTCCTTGTTATTGTTTCTCGCACCAAACATCCTGTGTACAATTGCTTTGATTTAGCTACTGGAGCTTTTAAAATGCAGCTGGGATAGATGCAGTAAATTCAGATGCTGCTCCAGAAAATGCCATGCATGCAATGCCATCCTCACTCATCTCTTTCCAGATGGGGCATCAGCAATAGATAACCTAGTAGGGACATTCCTAAGCTCCATTTTAGAGGAATTTGGTGTTTGTTTTCTCTTTGGCAGTACTTCCTTTGCTGGCACATAAGAAATGTTTTAGAGTTGGGCTGTGATGGGAAGAGGGGTGAAGGACTGCACATCTTTTTTGCAGTTTTGAATGCATGAATCAATAGAGGATAAACACAGAACTAGGAGATATTCCTCTCCTCAGGAAATAGCCTCTGCAGTGTGATGAAATTTGGAAGTAGTTTTGAACTGGGTTGCAAAATGACCAGATAAGGATTAGCATTCAGGGGAGTCTGTCATGGTTATGAGAGGAAGGCCTCATTTAAAGTCACTAGGAGGATATGCTGTACCTATTATGTATTTTTACATGGAGGATCTAATCTGGGTTATAGGTCTCAGTTTAATGTAGCACTTAAGTGTGAGTTTTAAATGCTGCAGGAAGTAACGCTGGGTCTGCTGGCAAAAGAGCCTACTGTCAAGGGGGACCTACATGCACAGCATCATGCCCTTTCAGCGGCCCTGTCGGGACACTCCAGCAGCAGGAAAGGGTGAAGACCTCTCTCAGGGTTTGCTGAGACACAGGGATGGCGTTGTGCTCACAGGGATGGCGTTGTGCTCATTTGCTTATGTACGTTTAGGGGAAGGTTTTTATTTAAGTGAAAAAAGTGAAAAAGAGTAGAGACAATGTACATGTACTTCCTTATTGCTCCAGCCTCTCCAGCAAAAACAGTTGCATTAACATGTGTGAAAATAGTGTACAGCTTGGCCCTTACCCTCACTTCTCCTTTTCCAGACAAGGCAAAGGGGCATGAGGGGGAATATAATTAGCCCCTCCACCCCACAGAATTACCCTTTTATGGGTGAAGGCCACTTGATTCATTGCAGGGAAAAAATACAGTGAGTTTTTAAAGCAGCTCCAAAGCTATTTACCAAGGAGACAGGAAAAAGGATCTTTGCGGGCTGCTGCCGAGGTCATGGCCCCAGCTTCTATTGCGGGTTCAGTGAGTTGATTTGTCAGCGAGGGGATGGGAGAGTGCTTACTAAGAGATTGCCTTACTTGCACATGGTTACGTAATGTAACATCAGCCCTACTCCACCTCCCTCGGGGACATCAACATGAAAACCATCTAAGCCAAGCTTCAGGGAAAAATCAATATGAGGACTAAAGTTCTTCCTTTTGCTCTCGAAGGGTGAGACTTGCAGCTCTCAATGTTTTATTCACGAGGAGGTAACTGGTAGAGGCAGATGCAAGGAAGTCCCTTTCCCCGTTTCTGCTTTTTGGTTTCCCTCAGAGGAAGCAGGGTGGTGGTTATTAATCAGAGCTGTCAAGGTCATGGCCTTATCCACAGAAATACAGCCTAAAAACTGTTGGGCTTTGGTTTTGGTGCCCAGCAGGATGGTAGAAGGAAACCCTGGAGTCCAAGGCCGTTCGGTATCAAAGGAGATATGCTGGTTGAGCTTCGGTTGTGGATTATGTTTTGCTGGCAGGCCATGGGAGGCTGAGAAACTGCTTTTTGCCTCACCAGCCTTTGCGCGGAGCAGTGAAAGCTGCTAACGCCAGAGCCATCATCACCTTTGCAGGTTTTAGTCCAGCTCCCTCCATTAAAAGGCTTTATGCAGCCTTGCACGCTGGGGACTGTGATTTGGGAAGGGACATGCACCCCGGAGCCTGCCCCCCTGGGCCAGTGGCCTTCCCTAACTTAAAATGGCCATCACCTCCTCATAGCTTCCAGCTGGGTCAAAGCTGGCATGCTGGTTGTCATTTCCTGGCAGGCAGGCTGCCCCCAAGGTGGGTTGCTGCCCCTGCTTAACTCCATGGAAGCCTCCAGACAAGGTGACCGCTGCTCTGTGCGCTGAGGGGAGCAGAGTGGGGTCAGTCCATTTAGTGGGCTGGGGCAGCTGGGCCATGTCGGGAGCTGCCAGGCACAGGGGCAGGGGATGTGGTGTCCCCCTTGGCCAGGCCTAACTGCCTTGCTCACAGCAACCATTGCTCTGCACAGCCCCACCACTGCAGGGTCAGGGAAGGCAGGACCCGTCAGGGCAGCAGGTGCAGAGAACTGGGAAAGTGTTGTTGGGATCTGGGCTGAAAGGAAAATCCCCCAGGTAGGCGGGCGGGAGGGCTTCAAAGACAGAGTGACTATGGATACCTCCTGTTTATTATTTTTTTGTTTTACTTTCTCAAGGTTGGCACGACTGAGTGTGTAGTAAAATAGGCTGTCCTCATTCATTAAAAAAATGATGCCAGGGCTCTTAATGTGGTCTGAGGACTCCTCAGGGCCAGCCTGTGGGGGATTTTGCTCACTGCCCTATTTCTGTAATGTGTGCGTGCCCCTCTCAGCTGTGGCCTTCGGCTGCCTGGTCCCTTTGGCCCTGCTGATAGTTCAGCATAACCCTTAAGCAGAAATTAATCCAGGAATTTAGAGTGTAGAAGGAAAGGAAGAAATGAGCCTAGTGGGAATAAAATATTGGCGTTGGCTAAACTTATGTGGGGTGCCCTACTGCTGAGAGGTAAAGGACTTTGCACATGCCTCCTTGGTCAGGGGAAAGGAGCCATCAGCCCTGTGCAGGAGGCAACTTGTGTTTAAGCCTCACAGGGCAACCCGGAGCCCAGGGGTGTGCGGGCAGTTTCTGGGAGCAGGGAAAGGTAATTTCGGTCAAAGCACACTGTGAGGGAGTTTGATAGAGAACAGAATCTATTCTGAAGCAGCAAGTGCCCTTGAAGGCTTCCCATGGGCAGGCCCTGGAGGGGATAAGTTGGCTCCCACGTTTTGCATCAGGGCAGGAAGAAAACGCTATTGCTTGACCTGTCACCTTCTGCAGATTGTAGGGTGGCCTGTGTGATCTTCCTCCTACTTGATCCTGTCCTTCCCACTGCCCTTGCACCTATCTCTTGTTTTCCATCCAGGGCACCCATTTTAGCTTTTCCAGGATGGAAATGTTTGGCTGAATGTAAAATCTCTAGGTTTGTCAACCTGGTGTATTCGGGATATTACAGCCTCGTTTAGTGTTGTTTCCATCAAGTGGGTGTTGTGATAGTGCTTGGTAAGTCATCTCTGAATGGAGGGCTGCTGGGAGCACCGCTGTTATCCATCTTTCCCACCACCTTTGCTCACTGATGCATTTCCCTGATAAATGAGCTGCTGTGTTGGGGAGCAGAGTAGGGGAGATAAACTATTTCACAATTCGCACACGACAGTGAGCCTGACATGGGTGCCCCGAGACTGAGGCGCTCACTCTTTGTGGGAGAGAAGATCTCACTTGGTAGGGGATCTGCAGTCTCCTCCCCTAGTCCTCAAATTCTCCAGTGTGCTGGAAGAGTGGGTGCTCCCCTGCAGAGCTCAGCTCTGTGATCTGCTCTGGGTCTCTACACTAAGTTGGCTCTGAGACTTGGCCCTGGGCTACTCTGGTTTTGCTGTCACCTGAGTAGCTTTGCTCCAAGCAAAAGAGTGTAAGGGACACCTTAGCTTCCCATGACTCATGTATTAACCTTACCAATGGCAAGCATCTGCTGAGAGTAACAGGTAGGTGTTTTTCCATGACCATCTTGGACTGCATATGGATAAAATTAGGGAAGGCTGGAAGAGAAACAAGACTTTCTGCAGGAACAAATGAGTGTATTGAAAGGGAAGGGGAGGGAGGAGAAACCCAGTCCTTTTCTGAGCTCCCTTGCAGATTGAATGAAATGTCCAGTCCCCCAAGTACCAAATGGTCTCAATTTTCTCAATTTGCTCCTGCGTCAAATGGAGCTGGTTCTCAGCTGGCTGGGGCCTTAGCAAGGCCATGAGGATGTGTTTCGTAACAGCAGCTCTTGTCAAGAACAACAACAGCAGCATCAAAAACCTGTTGAAATTGTGCTATGCTCAGAACATAAAACACATGCAACAAGGAAAAACTCTCTCCATGAAAAAGCCAATGTAATTAGTCCTGACAAGCTCCGCAAACCGGAGGCAGCCAAATGGTGGAAGAGGAGGGAAGAAATGACCCAATTTCCTTTTGCAGAAAAAAGTAAATGGGTCATTAGCTGTCTCTGAACAAAATGTTCCTTGGTAGGGGAAGCAAGGGGACAGGCCTGGCAGTAGGAAATATTGCAGAAAACCTGGCAGAGTTTCCTGTGAAACGAACTTTCTTGAGATGCTGGAGGAAGAGATTATTCTGCTTTTCTTCTGTCATGAGGAGAGCTCCTGGGATTTTTGTCTCCGGTTGCGAGCTGGGAGGCTTCAAGGTGGGGTTAGGGTGGCAGAGTACAGGCACTTTCAGTTCCTGCCTGAATGTCAAGGTGAAGGGTAACTGCTCTCAGTGGTACCTGAAGTCAGCTCTGAGCCTTTCTGCCTGGTCTTCCTCATCAGTAGATGTGCTGACCTGCTCTAGGGACTCTCTTCTGAATGGTGTCTTCTGTAAACATGAATAAGTGCAAGTTGAAGGCCATCCTGCTTAGGACTCTGCTGAGCTAGGTGCTGTGCAGTTGGCAAGGAAAATGTACATATATACTCCCCATCTCTGATTTTAGAGGTCAGCTGGAGAGAGGGAGTGGTGAAGCGGGAGCACTGGTAACAGGAAGAGGGAGGTATGCAGGCCCAATGTGTGCTTACCTGGACTCTGAATAGAAAAAAACCTCCTAAATCAATAGTATCTGCTCCTGTCCAGCTGCCCCTGCCACCCATGTTTGCTGAGTTCAGCTCTACCACTCTCCAGTAGAGGCTGAACAGGACTACCATAGCTTCCAGTTGTTGTTTCTGCTACCTGGCATAGAAGAACCTTTCCATTTATTTATTTTTATTTTTATTTTTATTTTTATTTTTATTTTTATTTTTATTTTTATTTTTATTTTTATTTTTATTTTTATTTTTATTTTTATTTTATTTTTATTTTTATTTTTATTTTTATTTTTAATTTAAATGGTCAAAATTCAATCCCTGCTGCTTATGGTTTCAGTAGAGAGACTGGCATTACCTTTCCACGTTGTTAACAAATATACCATAGGAAGTGTCACCCTGATGAAGTTTACTTTCCTATATGTTATGTTCCTCCCAGTCTTGCTCTATAATAAAGGCACGTTCAGAAATGTTTCAAAAGGGGGAACAAACTGAGGAGGTGGACTTGGTTGCTACAGAGACAGCCAGGCTGCTTGATACAAAACTGTCCTGTGCGGTCAGATCGAAGCTGCTTAAGCCAGCTTCTGAAGACCTATGTCCTAGGAAAAGATGCCTACCTAAGACCACTGCATCCCTGAGTTACCTTCTCAGCTTCCAGCATTTTGGGGTATGTCCTGGTCTGGAATTTCCCATCAGATCATTGTATTTAATAGCCATTGTTAGACCTACTGTTTTCAAGTGAATCTAAATCTCTTTGAGCCCTCTTATACTCTCAATTCCCGCAAAGTCCTGTGGCAGTGAGTTCTGCTATTTAACTGTGTGCTGAGAGGAAAATACGTTTCCTTTTCTGGTGTTTAACCCACTGCCCGCTGCCCGATCATGTTGCTGTGTGGTGCTTAGGCCTTGGACTGCACGTAAAAATGACTGGCTGTTCCCTCTCCTTGTGGAAGGTGGGCCACACCTCTGGCTGCTCTTCTCTGTTCTTTTCCTAGAATATCCCTTTGACTAAGACTGCATGTAGAAGTCTGAACGTGGGCATCTGTTGGAGTTATAAAATCACATATGTTTTTATGTTTTATGTTCATGTTGTCTCTGGGTTTTGTTCTCCAGTCTGTCCTTAATCTGTTTGCTTTATTGATCCCTGATGAGTGCTGGGCTGGTGTCTTCAAAGAACATCCATGTTCCAAAACCTTTCCTGAGCAGCAGCAGTGAATGCAGAGTCTATTGCTGTTGGTGCATAGTTTGGATAACTTTTCCTTGTGTGTATTACTTTACTTTTATTGATACGGATTTTGTTTGCCATAATTTTCCCCAGACTCTGTATCACATGACCTTTTTGTACCCCTTCACAGTTGTCTTTGGATGAGACTGTCCTGTACAGTTTCTGTCTTTTTCCCCTTGCTGTTCATGCCTTCCTGTGCATGTTGAAGCAGCATCCTGACTGATAATCTCCCTCCATTGCAAAGACCACTTATTTTTTCCACACTTTGTTTATTGTTGTCTCTTCCATTTTGTGAGGACCTTCTCTTTGATATTTTAAGAGCCTTTGAGGGACCCTCTTGAAAGTTATTTTTGAAAATACAGTGCAATAAATTGCACTTCTCCATGCATCTTCCTTTCTGCTCTCTTCCAGTTCCTACTGTCTGCCTTGCTGTAAACTTCTTGTAGCTCCCAGGTTTTCTCCTGGAGCTCTCTTTAGATGTTGCATTTGCAGCCTTAGATTTTTATTTTTTTTTTGGTCCAACACTTCAGATTTTGACAGATTTTTTGGCAGCACATCAGCTTTTCATACCTGGGTTGTCAGCACTCTTAGATGGACACAGCCTGGTCCTGGCAGCTGAATTCATGGTTTCAGACAGGTCAGGTCTCTCCCCCTCATGTCTTTACAGTGAACATAGATTGCAACCAAATAGTTCAGCTTCTCTGTGCTGGCCTTTTCCTGGATGTCTTTAACAATCGAGTGTATTACGTGCAAGTAAGTGCTATGAAGCATGGTTAGCCAAAGCAGTATTTTTGCTCAGCAGTGAGTCCTCACATTTGGACTGTTTGTTCCTGGTCTCCCTGCTGAAGATCTGCAAGGTTCAGTTTACTTTTCCCGAGAAGAAGGGTGGTAATAACTGGATTCAGAGCACTGGTACCTGCTGCTTGCTTGCTTTCTCTCAATAAATTTTTAATTGACCTGTAATACCCTATGTCTTACTCTGCAGTAGTGTCAACAGCGTGTTTCCAAACAGCTGGCAACATTGCATGTTCTGAGAGAACTCACAAGATGGGAGGAGGGGGGATCTTCCATTTGTCATTGTGCAAGAATGTTGATGGATGGTTTTATTCTTGTTATTAATTTACAATACTTCCACTTGTCTGTTACAAGTAACAGATTGGTTGCAGATACCAGGCATGCATTTCTCAGTTTGACAGTGTCTTGAACCAAGACAAACACCCTTCTCATCCCAACATTGAAAGTACAGAACAAGAGAGCTGAAAGTATCCTTTGTTCTTGCATTAGCATCTCTTTTGCTGTAGTCAGTGATGCACCTGGATGCTCCCTTGTATCCGCTTCATCTGAAACTTTCTGGGAGACCTCCTGTACTCTCCACTGTATCGGACTTCCACAGACAGATGTTTGCAAACTTGTCTGGCCTAAAGTCTCTGCTGGTATTTTGCAGGAACACGTCAATGAATAGGACTTGGTCCAGTTTGCACCTGAATTTACAATAGCTAGACAATGAAATCCTTTTGTCAAGGGAAAGAAAAAAAAAAAAAAGGAACGAGCAAGAACTTCATTCCCAAATTTGTAGATTTTTTAATATTGCTATTGAGAAAACTGATAAACAGGCCCTATGAGGTCTTGAGCTGATACTGCCATTGAGAGCGGTGGGAACTGAATGGCAACACTGACACTGCTGAAGTTGTCCAGGGTACATGCAGTCCGTGCCCTACCTTGACTGGCTCTTGGAGTTCAGCTCTTTGGAGGCCTTGTGAGGTTGGGGAGCATTACACTTAAGGGAAGGTTCCTAACTTGAGTACTGCCTGCTGGGGTATGCAATGTGTTCAGGAAAATCTTTGTGTGCAGGTATCACGGTGATAGAGAGATCCTCCTGCTAATCTTGCAGTCATTATTTCTAAGGCTAGGTGTTTCTGGGTGTTTGTGGGAATCAGTTACTCAGATCCTATCGTGGTTGAGAGCTATTTGGTGCATAATTCAGTTTAAAAATCTCCTGGGAATGCCAACGAAACTTCTCCTTCATGTGTCTTCAGCAGAAAGGAGCGTATCTAGTATGCACAGGTGCCCAGAGATGCAAGAAGCTGGAGAAGAAGTGTTTCTCCAGCTATCTGCAGTCATTGAAACATTCCTTCACTCACTTTTCTATCCATGTTCTTCATGCTCAGAAGTCTAATTTTAAATACAGCATTTTAGTCCCACTTCAGATCTCTCTCTGTTTCTGGTTTTTTCCTGATTGTGGGTTCCATTGGATAGTGCACTGGGCTTTTTGTTCTTCCTGGTTGTGTATCTTGATGAAGAATCGATTTGAAGATACTGCTTCATAGGCTTCTGCAACTGCTAAACTCAATTAGAGAAAATTTTCATGGTGTCTTCTATCATGGGCCAACTAAAAGTCCAGGTGACTAGAAGGAATAGCCTGTACTTGCAGTGATGAATGTCAGCTGAGGCTTCTTTTTCCAAAGCAAGCCCCTATAAAATGGGATCCTCAGAGCCATCTCCAGGGCAGGGCAAACCCCTTTAATTCTTGTGGAGTTGTGAGCTGGCTGCAAACAGCTGCACTGAGCTTCTTTTACCCAGTTTGATACATCCACGAACTGTGCTGCTAAATCAAGAGCACTGTGGGTTGATCTCTATAGCATCTGTTCTCAGTTCCAACTCCTCCTTTCCATCCCAGTTCTTCAGCCTGCAATGTGGGTTGCTTCATGGCTTATCAACTGTTTTTCCCATAGTCATCCACCAACAACCAGCACATCCTGAAAAAAAAGCAACGAAGCATGAATGTTGCTGCAAGGCTCCTCTGTAGGCAGGGAGCATGTCAGATCTCTATGTAGCCCAGCAGCATGACCACAAGCCCTTCAGTGTCCCTGGCGTGCAGTTTCCAGTTGTTCCAGAAACACAACACTTTCATCAGGGATTGTTTATTAGTCCCTCCATCTGGAATGGAAGCCGTTTTCTCTGGAGAAGAAGCCAGCAATGTTTGTGCTCACTATGCAAGACAAACACGTTCAGAAGGCCATATCCTCTCCTGCTTTCCTAGAGAAGCTCTTGTGCAGTTTGTAGGGACTGCAGTTCAGTGGCAGGGGTTTGCCTCCCTTCAGGCAAAACTTGTGGAGTAGTGAATGGTCATGACAGCCCTGGTTGAAGTGATAGGTGGTTTGGTTTCTTGAAAGCAAACAATATAAACTGTACAGACGTATTTATAGAGATGAGCTGCTGCTAGTAAGTGGTCTCTGTTTATCTTGCATTTCCTTCTTATTCCTTTGTTCCTTCTTTCTGGAGACTTTAACACCTGCAAACAAGTCACAGTTGTTTTAATGCTCTGCTGTGTACCATGGTGCACTTACTGGACTCTTCTAATATTTTCCCCCATGTTCTGCCTTCTCATAGATCTCTGAAGGAATCTGTCTCTTCCTATGAAGCCAGTGAAATGCTGAACCTTTTTTTAGCCCATGCAGAATGAGGTGGGAAGTTGGGGAAGTTCAGTGAAACAGCTATGGATTGGTGTTCAGAATTGTCTGCTGCTGTGGCAGTATGGAATAAGTTCAGGATTTGTGAACATCAGGCCCTGATACAGCCAGATGTTTGTAATGGGCTAGTGAGTCCATTTGCCAGCTTCTGAATGCTTGTTTTTGCTACCCAATCACTTTCCTTATCTGGAGTTGAGGGTATGGGCAGGGTTTTTATATCATACTAGCTGCTTCCTATTGACTTCACCTTGTTTTGAAGACCACTAAGAAACAAGAGAAGAACAAGAACAAGAAAATTAAAAGCATAATGGTGACGTTCTGCTCCAAGAGCCTGCCCATTCCGATCTGAGGAATTAGTCTGCTGATATTTTGCTCTAGCAGGACAGATTTACATAATGTTATCCAGCTGAACCTGCTCATACTGAGAAATTGGCACATTGCTCTTTAGGCTATGAACTTCCAGGAATTTGTAGGTGGAAATCTGACTTGCTTGCATTATCAGAGGCTGGTGATGGTAGTGGTGAATACAGAATAGGCTGCTCAAGCGGTGCTCTGCTAGTATGGGAACCTCAAATTTAATAACAGCTTTGGAGTCAACTGGAGAGCAGCTATTGTTCTCACGGCTTTTTCATGCATTTATTACTTCAAGATTTTCCTCTCCTTTCAGCTTAAGCATTTAGGGATGGAGGAATGAGGGAAGCGAGCTGCCAGTGCCTAATGCGTATTTCTTGGAGCAAATGTATTGGTTTATTTTGTTTTAAACAGCTTATTGCAAATGTGGAGCAGCTGCGGATTTTAATATGATTTTTTTTCTTTTTTGGAAATATGAGATCATCTTCCTATGATTTCATAGCATGGTTGCTTTAGAAAAAAGCCGCTAACGTTGAGGAATTTCAAGGTAGTTAGACTCACTAGTTTTTTCGAACTCCCTGATCTATTAGCGTCTATTCAGTAAGCAATCTGATGAGGAGGAATCTGAGATCTTGTCAGTACTCCCTCTTGCCCTTCCCTCTGAGACAGAAATGGAGACAACCCACAGTTCTACTCATTAGATCCACGAAAGGATTTAGGTGTCCAACTCAAGCTGTAAACATAGTCTCCCAGCCCAGCTCCAGAGACATCTCACAGTGTCTGCCTCCATCTGAGTTTCCTACATACCTGCACTTCTGGTCCTAGAGGTGTACATACATACCAGTATCCAAAGCGTGCTGTACAAGAAGTAGCTATACTTTAGTGCTTCCGGGACTTCTGAACTGCATGTCCCTGTGTATCTCTCTGGCCAGAGAGGAGTTTTCAGAGCACGCCTCCCAGGCAGTGTCTCAAAAGAGCATTGCATGAAACAGAACTCCACCTTTCAGGCCAGGGGTTATGTTGCTCCCTTGGATGCTGGAGACCCAGTTTCCAATCCAGGCATTCCTGGAGTGCTTTGGGTCTGGCACTTTCTGCAGAGTACCTTGCTATTTGATATACCTGGCAAAGTAGAACTGCTTCAGCAAAATGCCAGACTGTACCCCCAAATGTCCAATAAGACACTGATGAAAACACCTGGAGACATGGGAGTCTAGTGTGTTGTTCTTTTTTACAACTAGAGGTGGGGATTTTGAACCTGGATCTCTGAATATGAAAGCTAATAGGCTACAGGGAAGAATGGAGAGCGTTGTTCCAGCTCAGTCATTACCTCCAGGAAGGGCTGAGAATCCCAAGCAGATATAAATCCTTCTTGCGCTTCTTGGAGATGATGGCCATCTGCCAGAGAGAGGCCCGCTTTATGCCTTGACCATCTCATGGTGGCTGGGTGGCCTGTCACTTGGTTTACAGACTTTGGCGGAACAGAGTTGGGAACCTCTTTGTCCTGGTGTTCAGTGAAGGTCCCCCAGACCTCAGGGATGTGAAAACTTGGCCAAGTAGGCCACTCTGCCTCTTCAGACTTGTTCTGTATGAGGGAGTTACACAGTCATGCTGTGATGCAGGTATATGCACCTTTCTCCCTAGCATGAGCAAGATTGTTCTTTTTTGGACTATAACACCATAAACCAATGTGCTGTACTGCTTTGATATAAGGGCAAGGAGAAAGAAGAACTCAAGCTGTAATGGGAAGTAGGTAAAGCCCCAATTCTTTGAAGGATGGTTGGCAGCAAGGACAGCTTTCTTGTATCACCAGCTCACGGACTGTTTGAGCAGATTGTCCTCTAGGTCCCAGGCAGCTTGTTTTTTGGCCTTTGGAAAATGGTGCAAACTTTTAACCGAGTCTTTGCAGGGGTCTGGACTACAGAAGGAAGAAAATGTAGTTTTGCTCTGTTTTTTTATTTGTTTGACATGTAGGAGGTATTATTACTGCTTGGGATGGGTGGTAGTGAACATTTATTTTAATAGCACATAGTTTGCAAACTGACTGCTGATGTCCTCTGAGACTGAAGATTGCCTGGTAATTTGTTTAAATGTGTTATGTCAATTAGTCCTGCAAAAAGTGGAGTACTGATTGCTTACAGATTCTGGACAAAAACTTTTGGAATATGGTAACTTCTGGTGATAGGTGACATCCTCATTGTGTAAGAAGGAAAGAAAAAATTCTAGTTGTGTATTCTGAAGAGCTGTCCCTTGCTGAGGGTTAAAACCCTTCAGTGGAACTCTCTATTGCTGGGAGAGAGGTAGAGTTCCCTGTGTCTGTGTGTGCTGGCATCCCCACGAGGACCTGATTTTGAACACAGATCCGTTGTGTGGTGGCTACAGACACTCTATAACAATAGAGCTTGATAACAAAGCAGCAGAACCCAAGTGTTTTGAGGGATGAACAGAGTAAATCAATCTGATAGAGCACTTTCATTAGCCTGGCAAGTCAGCTCTGACAATGTAAACAAGGTCTTCAGGGTGAAATGTTGCTTGTTAGCTTCAGAAATTTGCTGGACAAGCTCTTTGTCAAAAAGTGTGGCATGAATTAAGTGCCCTATTTTTTCTTGATCTCCTTTTCCATTCCCTTTCTACCAAAGGGAGTTTTTTGCTAGCCTTGCAGGGTTGGCCTGTGGTGGTTGGGCCCAGGAACCTCATGGCAAGTATGTTCCACAAGCAACCTGATTTGCCCTGAGCACAGGACGCATGGGAACCCTTCCAAAGTCACGCAGTGACTTCCCAAAGGTGTTTCCCTAAAGGAGCTTGAATGGGAGTTGAAGCCATGGCTGCTGCTATAGCAGCTAAGCCCAAACAGAACCTAGAACTCATCCTTGGCAAGGGTCCTCCAGGGACTTGTACGGGATCTGGTGGGGGAGAACAGGGAAATTTGCTTCCTTAGGTGAATGTCAACCTTTATGAATCATCTGCCACGCCAGCTCTGCTGTACGCTTCCAGACTTTCAGCTCTGAAATTTGGGAATGACGGCCTCTAACTTTTGTTTTCCCACACAATTCTAATTCCAAGAAACAATGCCCTAAACCTGCTTATAATGACAACTTGCAGAGTCTTACAGCATGGCTTGTTAAAAGATCTGAATCTACTAATAGGAATTGGCCTGATAAAAGTGTCTTTTTTGCCTCCCCACTTAGCAGCTATAGGCAGCCCAGGGAATCTAGAAATTAAATTGGCTTTTTTTCCAAGCCTCTTCTGTGCAACAGAACTGGATCCCCTGCAGTGCAGTGCAGTGTTTCCAATTATATTTTGGGGCATGTTGCTAATTTTTGGCAGACAGAGAGAAAAAGGCCAGGCAAATGGCAGGTGGCAGGCTGTTTTCATATTTTACCAGGATCATGGGGGAGGGGAGAAGGGAGAAAGCTGTGCTCTCTGCCAAGAAATGTGACCTCGCACTAGTGTGAGCCGAACAGTTTTGGCACGTGCCTGAGGATGGAGGGGTAGGCAGGAATGGCTGGGCCCATTTACATCCCCTCCTGCTGGGTACATGCGTGCATGCAAGCAGAGCTGAAATAAACATGCTTGGGTAACGGCAGCCTCCAGGTCTGTACTTGGGCACCTCTTGTTCCTGCATAGCTCCATCAAGATTAACTAAAGTCACGAGGCACACCCGGGAATCCAGTGTCATCTGTGGAGTTGTGCTCCTCCTCCCTGCTGTTACACGTATCTCTCTCCTCTGCCTTCTCCGCATAGTCAGATGAAAATTGGCTTTTGTTCATTCATTTATTCATAACATAGTTAATAGATTCAAGATGGTACTGTCTCCAGAGGGCCTGGATGATTTTTCAGAGCTATTACACAATCTGCATCTATGTGCATGCATATGTGAAGTGAGAGTATTAATAACCAGAAGCTAATAATCAGGATCCACACATATTTCAGTATATCCTCCCCTCTTCAAGACAGTGATCTGGTGACATGAATGTTAGGAGTCAGAAATGCTGCTGTGCTTGAGAAGAGCAGTCAGAATTCATCTGAGGTCACATGGGCTAGGAGCAGAGGGATCACCTCACCCGAGTGATGTGCCAAACCTGGGGGATTCTGGAGAAATCCATCAAGATATAGCACAGAGGTTTCAAAGTTATTCATTTACAAAACAAACCCAAAAAACAATTTGTGAGAGCCATGAAAGAAGGTCCTGAAATATCTTATTGCAGGCCAATGTGAAGCTTTTGCCAGCATGCAAATGCAAAGTTCTTGGGCTAGCTTTAGACTGAAATTTTGGGGTTCTGAATTTTGTTATAATCATTGAAGTTTATTATAAAGCAATTATTTCACTTGGGAGAAACAGAAGTCTTTCCCTCTGAAAAGACTGAAACAAGAGACTAGAGATGGGAGAAGTTTTCCTTTGAAGAAATAACACTGATGAACTGGATGTGATGTTGCCAAGCATGCTATTTTGGTGAAATTGCATCTTCTGTCGCGGACTCGATATGCTGAAGATTTATTTCAAACCAGCTCTGCTGCTTAGACCTAGTGTCAGTAGACTTCAGTTGCTGCAGCAATGGGGTGTCCTGGTGACAAAAAGCATTAGCTCTGGCCTTCCCAAATAGATAAAGAAACCTGCTAGAGTGGTACAGGATGAGTGTGATTGGCCTTGTTTTCCTTTAGGCAGCAGGAAAAACACTTTACAGCTCTTTCTCTGGGACCTTTCTGAACTGCCCTTGGAGGACTATAGGAACTTGTGAAACAGTGTTTTCCAAGGGTTCATTTGCCTTTGTTCTGCTGTTGAGGCACATCCCCTCCTAGCAAAGGAGATACCCCAAAATGCAAGATCCCAACAGCTCAGCTGCAACCTTCATTCTGCCAATTCAGACATTGACATTTTATCCTTGGTCTCCTTCTCCTGCTGCTGCTTTGCTGCATGGACAAGCCCAGATATTTTTGGCACCGATGCTAATGTTCTTGAAATTTTTTTCAGTTGATAGCAAGCCAGCTAGTTAGGGATTTGCAGGATCCTCAGTGACCTTATTTCAGAAGCAAATTGTCAGGGTTTCAGCTTGTTAATTTGCTTTCTTGCAACCTGCCTGAAGGGCCTAGAAATCGTGGCCCTGGTCAGCTTAAATCTTGGCAGCATCCTTTCAGGAGGAGTTGCTGCCTGGGGATGGAGGGGTATTAGTAATAGATTATTCCACTGCTAATGGGAGTGCAGTTAATATACTGCAACTCTTATGTTAAATGTTTCTGATCACATCACTGAAATTAGATGACAGGTGATTAGCCATTAGACCTTCTGTACAATGATGGGCTAAATCTAGCTCTTCATTTCCTTGCAGGTTCAGAAATGCCCTATAGATTCCACCTGAAGGAAGCTGGAGGTGAAGGTTGACTTGATTCCTTTTGATCTACCCCCAGAGAGCTGAAAACATTGAGAAAACCCATGTCCTGTCTGCTCTGGCTTTGAACAGACAGAACTGGCATTTTAACCCACTCCATGCTGGGGCAAAACCTCCCTGTGACAGGAGGAAGGGGCAAATCTCATTCATCATGAGGCTTTTCACCTGCTATTGCAACACTGCATGAGGCATGCACGCACAACGCTCAACAGTCATTGACACAGTGATTGTCATAGGTGTCCTGGACAAGTATCTAGTCTCTTCTGCTGCCCCGGTCAGGACCAGTTCTAATTAAGTAATGGGTCTTTCTGGGGACTCTGTGCTCTTCTCAGGCATCATATCCCAGCGCTTTGTTAACCTTAGCCTGAATTTTCTTTGCTGTCATTGTGCAAAGACACACTGTCTCCCAAGACAAGGTGCATTTCACTTGGAAGTAAGGCTTGATAAATGTGGCAAAATTCCAAGCAGTCTGGAAAAGGACTTCCAGATCTGTTGAATCTGGTGTATGGAATAGTTCCTTAGGCACAGGGTAATCTAATAAAACCCTCTCTTGATGCACTGCTTTGGAGTTTGGGGCAATTGTTGCTTGCTCTCTTTAGCCTGCTGGCATCAGAATGGTTCTCGTTGCGTTCGGATTTGTTCTCTCTAGTCTCCCCTCTGCAGTAATGGAGAATTTAATATTATCGATCATTATTAACATACATGAAAAGTACGGAAGCATTGACAAGCCTGATCCATCACCGGTAGTCCTTGCAATCTACTAGATCCATTTGTGTTTGAGTCTGATTGCTAACCACATATTTACTTTGATCTGATTCCAAATATGGTGACCACTTATTTATAAAGGCTGTTTGATCCTGAGGCAAGGCTGACTACCACATGCCACTGAAGGCCTTCCCTTATTTTATTGTTCTGTATTGCTATTGTTGGGAGACCAGTTCTGTCTCATCAATGAGGCCTGTTGCACATCTGGCTGGACAGTATGGAGATTACTGGGCAGGATCAGGTTACCAGTCTGCCCAGTCCAATTTCCTGCCTCTGACAGTGACCAGGATTAGACATTTTAAGAACATCTGTCCCAAGAAAGCCAGCTCCTTATTCCTGTTATAGGGTCACCTGAAGCAAGAGATGAAAAAGTGAAGTTCAGTGAACATTTAAATGTGGAGGACGTTGTTAATCCTATGAATGACCAGCCCAACTTCAAATGTTTCTGTCTTGGGCTGAGACACATCCTTTGTTTTTCTGCTTCACTTTGTCTTGCAAAACTTTGCCCAAGATAGAGACCTTTTTCTATTCTACAAGTTGTCCCAGTCAGATCTGTGCTCTTGAGGCCACTGGAATTCACTTGGCACTCTCAGGCATACTTGATCTCCAGAAATGTCCGGAGTCATTAGCTTGGCTGCCAAAGACCACGATGCTACATGCAGTTCCTGCCTCCCTGCATCTTAATCCACCCCTTGCTTACTCCTGGAGTGAGCACGCCCAAACAGTGACGTGTTTACCCCAGTGCCTGTGATATGACCTGAAGTCTTATCGCACAGTGGAGATTGTGTACCACTTTGCTCAGGGGGATGCTTGTGATGGTGATATAACATGCAGGTAAGGTGCTTCGAAATTCTTTGGGAGAAGTGGTATATGTTCCTAATTCCTCCATCTAATGAAAATCTTTGTAGCCCTTTTAGGGTAGAAAAGATAGCATCCCTCCTCCTCTCCCCCCATGACTTGCAAATCTTTAACAATGCTGCAAAATAAAATGGAAAGCGAATAACTCCCTGCACACAGCTTTTTTTTTTTCCCAAACTGTGATTAAAAATCTGAAAGCTTTAGATCTGCAGTCTGTAAATTGTGTGCCTGTGTTTGTGTTGGCTCTTGAACTAGAATTGAGTTGTCTTGATTATGAACTCAAACAAGGTTGGGGGGGTGGAATATATCCTTGGAGTGATAATAGCTAAGCACTTGCACGCTAATAAATTTAGGTGTTAATGTCTTGTTTTTGTGCTGTTTGGTTGCCATAGAGATGGGCTGCACAAACTAATGGATTTGTTGTGAGAAGTTCAATACACATTTACCAAATGTTCTGTTTCTCTAGTTACCTCTTCTGCTTTTTCCCATGCCATCAAGCAGAATTAGTTTGAAACCAAAGCCTTTCCGGTTTTCATGCAGTGAGAACAAGGGGAGTTTGGGAGAAAAGATTTCAGAAAACAGGGTTTACTACAGGTTATGAAGAGCTACTAAAATAGATGCAGGAAACATCAGGGAGCAGCACTGTTTATAGTGTAACTGTGTGAGGCTATTTTGAAAATCAGTGTATATATTTATAGCATATATTCCACAAAAGACCCAGAATCAATGTTAGTATAAACAGAACAAGAAAGGAGGAGTGCTTGCCTTCTGATGAAAGAAGAGGTACAGACCAAGAAGAGGCTGACTCTGCCTCCTCCACGAGCTGTCAAACGGAAGGGGAGACTGGTGGGGGAGAGGTGCAGAACCAAGCACAGAGAGGCTGCCCTGAGTACAGAGCAGTGGCAAGGCAGGATCTCACATCTGTTTTAGACTCAAGGGAAAATATACCCTGCTTCCCTGCCAACTGTCCTTATCTGTGTGGGGGAATGGATTGTTTTGGGTGAATCAATCCTCCAGGTGACATCTTGGGGGGGCTGCTAAACTGGAGACATGGAAGTGTTCCATATCCATAGGGCCTTCTCCTCCCACTCCATAATGACCTGTGAAAAAGACCCTCCCAATGCCAGGATCCATAGATCCACCAGGAAGAAGGTATGTCAGGGTAGGTCTGCCTCACTTACTGAATAAATTTGGTACACCTCTGATTCTGTTGCTTGTTTGTTCCTCCTGTGTGCAGCTCGTCCAGGGCTAAAACTAGACCTCTGTGACATGGGTCCTATCCCGTGGTGATGCTTGTGGTGAGCTGATGCTTCTGAGTTGGCCGTTTCCCTGTGAATGATGTCTGAGGTTTAGCAGCAGGCCACTTGGAGAGCCCTCTCGATTCTGGGAGTTAATTTATCTAATTCTTTGACAGAGTACAAGTCTCAGGACAGATCATAACTTTCTGGATCTCCTTTTAAAGGAAAGGCCCGAAGAGATCATTATACTGTTACATATATATTGCAGGCCAAAGAATACCAGCAGGAGTGACTCCAAGATGTATGCAGAGGGCATCTGGTTTCTCAGACCTTCACTTTTGCTGGAGGAGGCAAATATACCCATTTCATCCCTGCACAGAGAGTTTCCATTGTTTGTCTTAACTGACGTACAGAATGTCTTATTAGGAAGGCATGTTTGTGCACAGAACATTCACAATGAATGTGATTTTTTTTTGATATACTGAAAAATAAAATAAAGAGGTGATTAGTGTTTGGAACAACTACTTCCCTGTCCCTGTTTTGCCATAAATCTCATCTCAGCTTTGTTTACAAAGTAATATTTTTACTTTAAAGTTGGAGTTTATCTCTGTCAAATAATCCAGCTGTAAGAAGCCAAAAGTGGCCCCGCCTCATTCATCTCTGTTGCAAAGGCAACACTGTTCCACGAAGTTGTGGAGCATTGCAAGAAAAGCATGCACTAGGGCTAGCGGTGTGGAAGTGGCATTTTCACTAGCTCTTTTAAAGAGACAGAAATACAACAAAGCATAACTGATAGCCCTGGAGGAAAGACCTGATGAAGCTGATGGGCCTAGGCTCACCAGAGCGTCTTAAATCACAACTCTTGAGGTGTCTGTTAGACCAAGAGAAATAGTGAACAAAAAAGAATCACTCCTTGTAATGCCAGTTCTAAATAAAACTGTACATAAAGCGCTTGCTGTAGTTATAAGCATGGTTATGACATGTAATGTAGAAAAGAAAGAGATGCATTTTATTTATACATTTGATATAAATATATAAACAAATTTATGTAAAATAAAACTACCAGTTGTGCTAAGACATTAGCTAACTCTTTGAAAAGCCTTTGACTTACTTTTGACAGTAGATGAACACCTAATAAACTTAATTAAAGTTTAATTAGCGTAAGTAGGCTAAATGTGGTAGGTCAGCAGGCACAGCATAAACTAAAACACTGCTGGCAATACTCAACTTTAAAAAAAAGAGTGAAAATTCCCTTCTTAAAAATAAATCCTGCTAAGGGACTAGTTCAGACTAGCTGCTTCTTCCCTTGTTGCTGGTTTTTTTCTTTCCCCAAGTAATACTGACCAGTTAAGTGCAAAGTCTGTTTCCTTAGCCCAGAGAAAAAAATAAGATCCTATCCTTCTCATTTCTACTGTGCTATGCTCTGGAATTTCCCCCAAAACAGTTTTCTTAAGTCTTGGCATAAAACACAGGGAATTACGTCTCAGTATTTTCTGCTATTCTTTTTTTTCCTGCTAAAGTGCTTGATGATGAAAACTGTGACTAGACAGCCCGACTGAGTTTATTAAAGATCTGCTAATCATTTAATGTTTAGATGGCTTAAGTGAAATTATGCAGAGTGTCACCAGTCTTGCTGGCCATCTTTGTTTAGGATGTCCTTCACAGCTAATGATGACGTTTCCTTGGCTTTGAATTGAAATTTGAATTTGATCTGGGTATTTTGGCATGACGATGACTATGTTGACCCATGGGGGTCTGTTCTTTTTGTCCCAAAACTGACTATGCTGCTCACTGGGTGCTGGTGAGCAACACAGCTGGTCTGTTGATGCATCCTTGGTCTGGTGAACTGCTTCTACATGGAGGTGTGCTCTTGCTGTCCAGGAAAGCTTATGGACAGCAAGGGAATGAAGGAAGGCTTTTCTGTGTGAAAGCTTGTTGGTCCAGTGGAGGGTATTGTCTCTCCTGCTGGGAAAGGACTGCATTGTTGAGTAATTGTGACTGAACCCAACAGGACTGACCAAGACTAAGCACGCCTTCCTTGGAGTGCTTTTTTGGCCTGGAGTATGGGACTATTCTAATCTATTGTATTAGACCAGCTCAGGCCTTATGCATTGGCACGCACACCACCTGGCCACTGCTCTGCAGTTCACCCTCAGATACAGAGTTGTTATGCTGCAGGGCTCCACCACCTATCAGATTGCTGTGGCACTGGACGTGGTGGTCTCCCTCTGACGTGGGATTTCTCTAAATGGTAAACAGGAGATAGCTGACTCCCAGGAAGTAAGATACCAGTGAGAGGGTCTAATCTGATAGCATGGGCTGCAGGCAACCACGTTCAATGCCCTGCTCTGAATCAGATCTGTTAGGGATACCTTTTCCTCTTTCTTGGACCAGGAATTCCATCCTGGCCACAAGACCAAGGGCTAGTAAGTCATAACATTTTGCAGTGAGCTCTAGCAAAGATTCAGCTTGTTTCTTGTTTTATCTGTCTTGGTTTGATCATCCCTAAAAATAATCTGCAAAGTGCTGAATTCCCCAGCTGACAGAGTGGAACATGTTGAGAGGGTTTCTTGCATCAAAGTCCTAGGAGACGAGCCAAAAGCAAAAGTCAGGCTAAAGTTCAGGAGTATCCTTCAGATATAGAAAGTAACCACACACAAAAAGTCATTGTTCCCATGAGACGTTATTAGGCATTGAAAGAAGCAATGCAAATTTCAGACTCTACTGCAGTTAAGTTGGAGGGAATGTGAAATGCCCTTTGGGATCTTATAATATCTGGGAAAATTGAGCAGAGTAGGAAATATTTAGGGCAATGGTCTCAGACACAACAAATGAAATCTTCTGTCCTCAGTAGCCATGCCTCAGACACAGTCTAAAAAACCCAGTGACCAAGGTGCGCTATTGTAACATGCCAAAGTTTTCTTTTCGAGTCATTATCAGTAAGCATAGGCAACAGCCAGGAGGCTTGCAAAATCTTGCCATCAGGGCTGATTTGTTTCTACTTCCTACAAACATCAGCTGAAGGGGACTTTTCAAATGTTGCCCGTGTCTCCAGTATCTGACAAATGCACTTATGCAGTTAACATCCCATGTGCCTACCACCAGTCTCTTCTCTCAAGAAATGTCATTAGTGCCAACCAACTCTATCACAGAGGGAGTTTGTTTTGTCATCCTAATTACGATGTGCATAACCTTGGATCTGTCATCTTTTACTTTGTGAGTAGGGCTAGTGAAGACAGCAAGACTGCTCAGTGAAAATTATATGTCATTTGATGTGAATCAGGCCTGAAAAACAGGCTTGTCGCTACCTTCTGGATCGGGTCTGTTGTGACTGTCCAGTACAGGTCTCCCAGCTGTATTAAAATTGGATTTGCTCCTAAATGCTAGGTCTCTGAGTGCCTAGTAGGAATCACAGCTCAGCTGAGCATAGACTTTACAGTGGGAGAAGAGCAAAAAACGGAAAATGATTTTCCCAAAACTAGAAGGCTGGAAGGACCTTCAGTGGTCTAGATTGGGACACTTGCCTCCGTTTCCCACCCAAACATGTCCCTCTCTTTCTGTTTGGCCAAAAGAATATTTAAGTTTCATGCAAAATAGAGCAACTCTGACAACAGGAACTAAATACAGCCCTGTTGGCAGTGCATCCAGCACATGGCCAACATGAGAAATTTGTTGTGAACACAGGCTCATGTTCGTTATTGTTATCTGCCCTGAACTCAGACATGTGAGCGCTTTCATAAATAAGCTATGCAGTCCTCTGGTTCTGCAAACCCTTCTTCTGCCCATCATGAAGTCTCGTTTGCTAACAGAGTTATAATCCAAAAATGGCCTTTGGAGAGAGGTTCACGGGATTCAGACGGACTGAGAACAACCTTGTGAAAAAGGAAAAGAAAATCATTGATTTTTGCTTTTGTGCACTGTCATCAACATGGGCTGTGCTAGGGGTGCAATTATTGCTGGTGATGGCAGGGTGAGGCCTCTTCTCTCTTGGAGCCTCAAAGCTGCTAGCAAGAGCGAATCACATCAAGTGTCAATTGAAATTTCCACTACCAGCCCTGGAGAGCACACAGACAGCTGTGAAATGATGTATCCTACTTGCTTTCCTAGCTGTGCTGAACCTCAATCTAGAAACATGTTTTTAGTCAAGCTAAGCAGGTGTGAGTGAGGTTTTAAAAGGGAAGAGATACTCTGAGTGAAAAGCTTCCCTTCTGGAGTGCTTGCTTGGAAATAGTATGTTGCCCTACAGGACATGGCAGGATGCAAAACCTGGTTTTGAAGATGTCTAAGTGATATGCAGGGGTCTTTTGCATGTCCTATATGCAGTCAAGGCATGAATGTAAGCGTAGCCTGCACTTGCACTTTGCATTTTGAGCTGCGCTTGGTTTCAAAACTTCTCTTTGCATCTTTAACTCAGCTCTTTTCAGTCATGGCAACTGGGATGCCATGCAAAGGAAGACAAAGCAATTCAGATACACAGCTCAGTTAAAAGGAGAAATAAGAGCTGGGGGGGCAGGTTGTGTTCTTTGTCTTTTCTGGATGGCAGTGTGAAGCATCTCTGTGGTTTAAATGTGGTTCTCCTTATATATTTTGCTTTCTGCTGATTTGATATTGGCTTTGTGTATTGCCAAAAATAAAGACACTTGAATGGTATAACAGAGTTATTTAGGTTTATAAAGTACTCAGTGCCCTATGCAGAGTGGTTACTTTCCATACCTGTCCCACCTAATTTTTAATGACTCGATTAAAGGTTAACAGTAGTCTTGCACTTTTTTAT
This sequence comes from Struthio camelus, assembly GCF_040807025.1. Classification (NCBI taxonomy): domain Eukaryota; kingdom Metazoa; phylum Chordata; class Aves; order Struthioniformes; family Struthionidae; genus Struthio; species Struthio camelus. Next base: position 2,939,890 of record NC_090947.1, on the reverse strand, counting down.
GAGGCAATAATCTGACTCCTAGTTGGATAAACCTGAGAAGCAAGGGAAAACACAGTGCAATTGATATTATTGTTCATAAATGAGGTTAAAAGCAGTTGTTTTACAACTGAAGGACATTGGTATAAAGAAAAATGGCTGTTTCTGCCCAGGCCCTGGCAGGTCTTAAAATACAGAAACCCACTCTGTTGTTAAAGGCAGACATCTGATTGAGTAGATACTATGCTTTCTGAAATGGCTTAATTGGAAAGTTGGGTCCTTTCACAGAATCACAGAATGGTCGAGGTTGGAAGGGACCTCTGGAGATCATCTAGTCCAACCCCTCCTCGCTCCAGCAGGGTCCTCTACAGCATATTTCCCAGGATCGTGTCCAGATGGCTTTTAAATATCTCCAGAGAAGGGGATTTCACAACCTCTCTGGGCAACCTCTTCCAGTGCTCTGTCACCCTCTCAGTCAAGAAGCTTTCCCTCCTGTTCAGATGGAACTTCCTGTGGTTCAGTTTGTGCCCGTTGCCTCTTGTCCTGTCGCTGGGCACCACGGAGAAGAGTCTGGCCCCATCCTCTCGACACCCTCCCTTCAGACACTTGTAGACATTGATGAGATCCCCTCTCAGTCTTCTCTTCTCCAGGCTGAACAGGCCCAGCCCTCTCAGCCATTCTTTAGAGGAGAGATGCTCCAGTCCCCTCATCATCTTTGTAGCCCTCTGCTGGACTCTCCCCAGGAGTGCCATGTCTCTGTTGTACTGGGGAGCCCAGAAGTGGACACTGTACTCCAGGACACTGTCCTCCAGGAGAGGAGCCCTCTCCAGCAATCCTGGGTGGTGGAGGGGGCAATCTTAGACTTTAGTGCTAGGGAATCATCTGGAACCTCTTGATGTGGGAGAAATACTGAAGACTAAGCCCAGACGTGGTTTCAGCCAACCATTGAATCTAAGAGCAGACCCGTTCCTGGGAGGACTAGGGCATCCGAACACATCTTACGGAAAGTAAACCAAATGAAGCAGATGGGCCCCAGCAAAAGGAATCAGTACACTGTCATTGGTCCCCGTGCCAGGGGACTCATGATCTTCTCAGTGAGAGAGGACTTTTGGGAGGAGGGATGGTCTTTACTCTGGTATGCCCAGGCAAGGCTTGATCCTGCAGAGAGGGTAGCTGTTGGACTAAGGATGGAGCAGCCTCCACCCTGAGCTATATTTTTGACTGGAGGAGGCAGCCAAAGGCAGAAATCCCCACCTCACGCTGCAGCATGGATCTCTCTCTTCCAGTTCTGGCCCTCTCATTACACAAAGAGAAGCATGAACACGCTGGACTATGTGCTGTGACTTTTGTTGGCTAGACTTACTATGCCAGGGTGTTCATATTCTGCCTGCTTACGTGATTACTTAAAAAAAAAAAAAAAGCAAGCGGATTACAAGAGGTTGTAAAAAAATCCAGATTTTAAACTATTGTTTGATTTCGAAATTGGCACATTTCCTCAATGCATCCAAGAAACTAAAAGCAAAAGATGTTGGGTCCAATTACATATTTCAGGTCAACAGACGTTTTTGTTTTTAAAGTCTGGATAGACAATATTAACTTTCATTTTACTATTAGCCTAAAAAAAAATCTGTTTTTTTCCCCTTCCTGTTTATAGAATTGAAAGGAAAAAAAAAACAATCCTTTTTTTGTGACTTTGTAGGTGTGAGTGGCAGGCTGCAGATCTCTAAGCTGAGGCTCCGTGCTGCTCTGAATTCAGCAGGACTTGACAGGGCTCAGCTGGGATGGAGGGGTGAAATCCTTACAGTCATATGACCCTCCCAGGCCACCCTGTCTCTGAGGTAGTGGGAGATCCCGTGCCCTCTGCTATGTTAGACGTGGGACGTGTGGGGTGTTGGAGATCCACAGCTCTGTGTGAGTCAACCAGATTTGCAGGGAGAAAGGAGGCGCTGAGAACCTTCACCAGTTTCTTCATTGCAGGCTCTGTCCTACACCTAGTGTAACTCATGCTTGCATCCAGGCTTCCCACTTGTTTGTTATTCAGTGAGCTTGTTCAGTGTTTTTTCATAACCTGAACATGAGTCTCAGTCAGTCTTCTCATGAAGGGGCACTTGGTCTTGCTGTGGGAGCAGTTCAGAGCTTTTCTGACTCTGCCCGCATCCCAGATATGCTCTGCCACAGAGCCCCCAGCCTGTGCCAAAGGCTGTGGGAAGTAATGGATTATAGTCCTACATGTTTATATGTCTTGAAAGAACTGTGTGAAAATGTACCACAGTGCTCAGATCATTTCTCTGCTACCTCTGGAGGCTGACTTGCAGTAAGACGCTGTCATGAGCTCCTTGTCTATAGTTGCAGTCTGTTACTCTTGTTTGGCTGGCTTGAGCACACGGCAGGATTGGATGCTACAAGGTAAACTGCATGAGCTGAGTTTAAATCTGGCTTGGGACATGACCGAGACAACACACAGAACAGGAACAGCAGGAACAGCATTGCCTTCGCAGTGCTCTATAGACTTCCCTGGTGCATCTGCACTGCATGAGCCTGATTTGAGGATCACTAACCTGGGGCACCCAGACAAGGCTACCTGATGTGTTGTAAATATTATGGGTCACAAAAGCTATACGACAGCACATTCAGTGTAGTCAAGCTTGCTACTGGTTGTATCCCATTTCCAATGTCATACCCAGCTTGACCAGTGCTGGCTCAGGGAGATCTCTGCAGCAAACTCCACTGCACGGTACAAATGATTTAGAGGAAGGAATGAGCCTAACATTGTCCCTGCACCCCTTGGCTCTGCAGGTTTCAATCTCTGCTCCATAACTCTTCCCAGAAGCTGTGTAGTTTGACCTGCCTATACATCTTTGATTAGAGCGGTGTCATACATCCCCTGCCCTGCCATGTGTGTGCACAGGAACCTTTTGAAGCCATCACATTTAGAAGGGCTGGATTTGCTGACCTAATGCATTTTTTTTTCCCAGATGGCATTTTATGGAGGGTTGTAGCCTTGAGACAAGCTTTACTGCACTATGGCTAAATAGTTAAATTCAGCCTGTTTTCCTGACTGCCAACACTGGAATGTGTCTGTCAGTCTGGTTACTCCCAGAGGAAGGGACATGAGTACCTGTTTGGTTGCTATATGCCGGCCATTGTATTCAATGACCCACACTCCAAATCTGTGTTTGGAGCCTCCATCTGTTTCTGTTCCTGTGATCAGTGATGACCTCCACAAACAACTCAGCATCCCGCTCTCTCTCAGACTCTGTTTATTGACCTGTGTTCTGTTCCCTCTCCTTGTCCAGGCATATGCAAGCTAAGGGATCCTGCTTTTAACAGCCAGTATACGGTTCTGCCAACCATTAGCTGTCATGGTCTTTATCTTTCTTTGAGATACCCTGATCCACCTTCTCTGCAGATAGACGAGCCTAGCTTTCTCTTCTGTGCACATCTGTTTCTTGCCATCTACCCAGTGCAGGATCCACCTTGAGTATTATTTTTATTAGCTTCATTCCCTGCATGCTCTTTGTACAACTGCTAGCTGCACTTCTCTATGATCACATTGCCTTCAGCTAATGTTCGTATGCTGTCTTTTGCTAAAGCTCTACCCTATTAAAATTGTCCCCTTTGATATGTCGTCAGTTAACAGAGGCACAAGGATCTGACAAATGTTGTCTAAATTTACTAAGTACTTAATGACATCCTTTTTTCTTCTTTAAAGACATCCTTTAAACTGAATCCATGTGGGATTCAGTTTGTTTTTATTTTATTTTTTTATTTATTTGAATCTCCCTTCTCATGAGGAGCAAGGTGCAGCAGAAGGAAACAGTAAATTTACAGGGATCTCGGGGGGAATGTAGAGGAGGAAACGAGAACAGTCCCAGAAACCAAAGGAGAATAAGCTTGGGGCAGAGTGTGAAAGAGAATATTCAGGAAGGAGGGAATAAAAAAACAGAGAGGAGGGAAAGCTGACCGGGACTAGCTAGCTGTATGTGCCATCGCAGTCACCTAGAGAGCTCAGGTGCTGTCCAGCAGCCTTCCAAATCCTGCTGCAGACAGCTGGCAGTCCCTATGAGACATGGGGCTGCAGAGCTGGCAGGACACTTCCCCCCCGGGGCCAGGACCTCGGCTTCTGACTTGCTGCACTGGAGTGAGCTTAACTTTCATTTCAGAGAAAGAGGGAGTTCTGACAGGAAGGCGGAACTTGAACTTGTGAAGACATGAAATTGTTCCCTGCACCCAAGGGATGATGTTTACTTCCAAGAGCCATGCAAAACCTGTGGGCCTACATTGCACTGATCACTTTCTCCCTTCCTGGCCATTGAGGCAAAATGGGGAGGCCAGGCTGTCCCTGGGCAGATGTGTGGGGCCATTTGAGCAATGAACAGGGAAGGTGCCAGTAGATGGCACTCCAGAATATGCAACTGTTTCTGGTCGTGCTGGACAGATGCAGCCCTTTCCAGGTGCTGCAGATAGGTTTATCTCCACAACTCTTTCCATGCAGAGGTCTGCAGGGAAAGTGTGCTACTCAGGGCCTTTGTCAGCCTCTCCTTGCCCTAGGGTGCAGGATTCAGTCTGACTGCACAGAATGCACTACCTTCAATGAAAAACCTTTTTGGATGAGGTAGCTTTTTGCATTGCCAATTAAATCTCTGTTGTAGCAGGATCTTGCACTCTCCCAGCTTGGCCTACTTTCCTAAGCCCCTTCCTACTTCACTCTCAGGGAGGCTCAGTGTTTCCTGCCTCCTGCAATAGGTGCCCAGCATCAGGGACTAATCTGCCGTTCTCTTCTCAGCTTGAAAGCCTTGGCTCACCCATCTCCAGCTGTAGCCCAGCACATTTGCTGGATGTGAGTTGAGCTGAACAGTTGCAGCAGAGTCGGTGCCTTTTCAGCGAGAGTAACATAGGTGGCCTGGAGGACCAGTGCACTCTGGAGTCAGTTGCACCCTGCGAGGCCCTTCAGAAACATACTTGATTGCAGGATAGAGCCAGAGGGAAAGAGCAAGGCTGGGTTTCTCAGCATTTCATTCCAGTTTGGGAACAATGTCTTTCAGTGAGCCAAAGGCCTGAATAAGAATAGTATTGGCTAGAAGAAAATGGAAACAACAACAAAAAATTAGTCTTTCATTTGGAAAATGTCAAAGTTAGCTGCTTTGAATGCTTTGGCTTGGGAAAAGTTTATTAGTTTATTTGTTTGTTTTTCCTCATAAATGAAAAGTTTAAATTGTGCTTGCCTTATTTTAGTTTTGCTCCATTTTAACCATAAAAAGTGTGTTAGAAAGCACTTCTTTGTAGCAAGCCACCCCACCTTCCACACGTGTTTATCCTGAATCTGCTACCTGTTCTTATGTGCCACTTAGTCATAATGAGCTCAAGAGGGAGCATGCTATATATCCCGTACAGAGGATATTGCTGCAGGAACCACTGCTCTCAGATGTTGCTGGGCACTCAGGACGAGCTCAAGACAGCTTTGTACAAAGTGCAGAACATACATCCAGGAATGCCCATTCCTACCCTAAGCCCTGGTAGTCTCTGAAATGTGCACCCTATAAATATAGACTAATGAATTTGGGTACTTCTCTTGTGCAGCACAGAGAGAGCTGCTGTGGCAACTTTGAGGCTTTTAATGTCTTTAGTGTTTCTCCTTTTTTCTCCTGTTTTTCTTCTCAACAAATATTTCACTTCTGTATGAGTGTCTCTCTCTCGCTATAGATTTATATGTATGTGTATATATATATATGTGTATTTCTATATGCATTTTTAATAATCCAAAGAAAGAAAGGAAAAGCTTAGAGTGCTGTTCGTGTGGTGAAATATTTTGCTTGATCCACTGACATGGCTAAAAACCAGCTGTACTTCATCCCTGCTTCCCAGGAATACAAGAATAGGAGGAGGAAGTATGAGGATCTGGGGTCACCAAGCCCAGACTGGAGGAGGAACTTCACCACTTCTGGCCATGGGATCAGTGAGATAAGGATGCTCAATGAGATAAACCAACTCCAGCCCTAGCAACAATCACACTTAGATTTTCCTCTAGCATGTAAAGAAGTGATGGACAAGCTGCCTCATGAGTGGCAGAGGATGGATTAAGGCGTCACCTGAGGAACCTCAACCTAAAACTTGTTTTGGAAGCATGTTTTGGAGACCTTCTCATGAAACACACACAAAATCTGGTTTGGCTGCTGTAGACGAGCTCAGAGGAAGCCTTTCAACACAGGACCTGCACCAGCCTGTTAAGGACACCAGAAATCAGGTACCAGGGTTAGGCATGGAGATCTACATAGTGGGACTTGCTATCCAGAGCCCTAAGTCACCCCTGCACAGTTTCCATCAGAATCTGTCCAGCAGCATTCACCCTACAATGCATGGAGCAGAGGCAGAAAAAAAACCCACACAGGAGTGCTCATACATTTGCCAGCATTGCTACAGCCAAAATGCATTCTGGAAACTATGGTGCACGCCTGTAATTCATTGAACACAGCCTTGGGCTAAGAAGAAAACAGGAACTGCCCTTCTGAAACCCTCTAACTGGCCTTCTCCTCCAGGCTCCTGTCACTGATAAAGCCCAACTTCATAAGCCACAGGAGAGGTCATAAAACTGGTGTCACGATCCCAGTGCTTGAGCCAAAGGCAGTTGAAAGTCAATGGAGAGGCTTTCATTGACTCAAATGTGCTGTGAGGTTAGAGCGTGTGTCATTAAATCTCTGTGGAGAAAGATGAGGGGAGGGAGACTTGGAGTAGAACTGTAAGTCCTTACTAAAACTGCTTGTTCCCCTATTTTTAATCTCCAGCATCACCAGACACAGTCCCTTTGGAGGTGCTGGCAGAGCACTGAACACCTCCATCTCTGCACACGCAGGCACCTTCTTGCTGGAGCAAAGCAGATAATCTTTTTCTTCCCCATGCCAAAATCTATTTAATATCAAGTTCACCGTGTTTTGTTGGTTTTAGTCCCACAGACGCCTCCTGGGCAGGTCAGTACACCTCCCAAGCTACTGCTTTGTTTTGCCTTTTGGAGCTTGCAGAGCCCAAGGAGTTTGACCTCCATCATTCAGTTTGAATGTCACTTCCATGTTGCAACTCAAATGGCAGGAGGGTTAGAGAATATTATTGATAAACAATAGATGTCTGGTGGAGACACTGATTATTTTCCTGGTACAAAAGGCTGCTGCATCCCATGTGATAATTCCCCTTTCTTTTCCTCCTTGTTGGCTTTGTGTTTTTGTGATTTATTTGCTGGCTGGCAAGCATCCATGCCTCTGCAGGAAATGGATGTCTGCTATTGTGTTTGTGGGGCTATATAAACGTGTAATTTTCCCACTACATTAATTATAGACATTTCTCACTTGCTGGAGCAGCTCCATGTTTTTTCTGCCCTTTTAGTTGGAGACAGTGTTCTCCTCACACCCCCAGCCTAAACCATGGGTACTTATAGGAACCCCAGTTCTGACATTGTGTATAGAGCTGAGGGGAAGTTAAAGAGCAGGTCATTCCTTTAGCACTGTTTGCCAGCTTTGGTCTAGTCACAAATACCACAGAGGGGAAATTCACTGGGTTAGCTACCTGAAGATAACAACTCCTGAATAGCTGCATAGCCTAGTTTTCTCTGGTTATTCCCCCTTATGACACTTTCCTCAAGAAGAAAAATGGTTTGACCCTAGAAAAACAACTGTCTTGTTATGAAAAAGCAATTGCAGAGCCGTTTACTTTGGAATATCTATTCCTGCCTCCTGAAGACAGACCCTGCTAAACTTGAGTGAAGAAATGAAACTCAGTGCAAAATTCAGGGTGATTATATCAGGCTTTTTTTCAAGAAAAGGTTGAGGGAGAAGTCACCTGATGCGAGCAGTCCCAGCTCTATGTTTGGCTTACTCAGTTGACCAGGTTTAGTCGTACAGGCTTCAAGCTGAATGGACAGGAAAACTGTGCTTTTTTTGTTTCTCTCTTACAAAAATGTGGCTAAACTAAGGAATTTCTCAGTGGAAATTCTGAAATACAAAATACCCTGCTCTTGGAAAGGTATTTACAAGGGGATTTTGCCAAAATCTCTAACTGTTTAGCTGAAGGGCAGGTTTTGTATTCTGCAAGGCCACTGCAGTGCTTTGTTGGACTTGTAACTTGTTTGTTTCATCCCACCTGTCCCCTCTTCAGCTTCCCATGCAGGATGCTTTCTCCCATAATGCACCATGCTTTGCTTTTGGGACAATAGTGGAGAAGCATGGCAGTTATGTGACTGCAGATCAATATGGGAAAGAATCTGGTGAGGAAGCCCATGCACACAGGAGAATGGGGATATGAGGAAACCAGTTTCACAGGTCCTGCCCTGCAGCCTGCCAGGCTCCATAACTTCACTTTCAATATTGATTTTCTTTTTTTTTCTTAATTTATGGAAAAAAAACCCATCAATCTTTTCCAACCTTTTTCCACTTGCAATCTAGTTTAATGACATTAAAAGCCCAAACAGTCTTGGAAAAAAATTGCCCAGCCATATTCTGAAGTTCTGTGTTTTGTCCTTGTAGCTGAACTGGTGCATGGCTGCTGTTCATCTCCTGCAGAACACTGAAGCACCAATGCCAATTGTATGGGATGAGCTCTGATCTGAATTTGCCACGTTTTGTGGGGAGAATTTATTGGAGGCCATCATTGTTTCAAGAGTTTATTGTTCTCATGTAGCACATAAAAGGTTCTCATGTTACTTATGTGCTAGAGATCTGCACTGAGATGCTCATGAAGCACCCAGCATAGTGAATTTTGGTTCATGTGGTGTCCTTTGCTTACTTCTGATCCCAGGAGTATTAACGTCTCCTAAAGAAAGGCCATCTTAGAAATACAAACACAATGCAAACTGGGACAAGGAGAAGCAGATATTTGCTGTCAATTTAGAGGGCTTTCCTGTCAATGAGAAGACTTGGTAATGAAACATGTTCTTTCTTTCTTGAGCTCTAATTCCTGGAAATAAAAAAAAAACTGATGGTATTTGTGTCAGGAGGTGCTACCTCTATGAGTGGACCCTCCTTTAATAGTGTGGCTCTGTTGAGTGTCCTGGGGATCTCTGTGTCGCTGAAGCTGTCAGATCATTTCCAGCAGGCTGGATGTATCAGAGTTTCCTTTGGCTCATAACATGGGTTCCCAACAGATTCCTAATCAAAAACAAGTCCTGCTATAATTTTTCTTGCAGGTATGCCTGCAAGCACTGAGCAGGTCACATTTATTACAAGCACACAGACGGTGCTGCCTGTGACCTGTTCCTGGGTCCCCTACAAACACTTTGTAGAGCTGGTGTGTGTGGGAGGTGGGGGCATGCTCAGGGTTTCTGCAAGCTGGAGTCTAAGGGCCAAAAGAAACATAGCTGGGGGACGCCAAAGTGATGGGGGATGGCTCTGATTAGGTATCTGCTGTCCTCCTTGGAAACACAAGCTGCACAGCCCCCAGGAGGGCAATGAAATTTTGTGTCTTGCCTCCTCTCCTGCTTGTGCGCAGAGCCGTGTCAGAGAGAATATAGCAAGCCTAGGTCTAGAGGATATGCCAGGCAGAGAGATCCTGCTCTCTGGTAGGTAGCAGCAGAATGAGGGAGCTGTGGCAGCTCTGGCGACGCTGCACAGCCTGCTGGCAAACAGATGCTGGTGGTTCAAACAATTCATTGGTCTGCAGGACATCCCTGACCAAAGCTTTGCTGTTGTCTCAGTCCCTGGCCATGGGACTAAGAACAGAGAGGACTTTGCACACTGCAGCCAGCCCACAGGAACAGAGGGATATGTGCTGTAAGATCAGGGACGTCTGTGAGGACAGGGCATGAACCTGAGCCAGCTGATGGTATGAGATCAAGAGGAAGGTGAAGATTCATGATGAGTGATTGTCCTGGGATGCAGTTTTATAGGTGTGAGCTGCATCCACCTTCCAGCTGAAAACATTTCCTGGAAGTCCTGGTGCACCGGCCCTGCTGTGACACATCTCCCTGTTTTTTCGAGGGTTGGGATTGTGCTGCCACCCGGATTTCTTCCAGGAGTCCCAGCTGAGCCCAGGGACCCATCTGACCAAAGCCACATCAAAATTAACTAGCTCACTGTGTTTATTTTGCCTTATCCCTGCAAATCTTCTTGAGCATTTTCATGATCTTTCTTGTATTCGACCCTCCGAGCACAACTGCTGCACAGTCCATATGTTGGCCATGTGCTTCTTCAGTTTGTGCAGATGAAAACTGTGGGCTCATGCATGATAGTTACTAGATGCCTGTGGTTGACACCAGCAGGGTGAGTTCATCTCTTTAGAGAAAGACACCAGGAGGGAAAGGTCCTAGAAGTGGGCTGCTGCAGCGGACCCAGAGCTTTTCTCTTTAGCATAGGAGAGCCTAGGAATTTCCTCCTACATCTAATGGGACCATGTGGCTTGTCTGTGCACTGGCTACTGATGAAGTGGGACAATGAAGGACCTTAAGCAACTAAACCTTGTCTATGATACTTCTGCAGCTGCTGCCTCTCAGGGTACCATGTGCACTCAGGGCTGAGAACCGATGGTAACCAGCTGTTTGGGGTGGGCTGCCAGAGGAGGTTGCTGGAGTGGGGATGAAGAGCTGGGTATTGAGCTGAAGTCCCTTTAAGGACTTCCATTTCCATCCATCAGGCCTCCCAGCACTGCTGCTCGTTCCCCTTTGCCACAAGGTCAGTGAGATTTTGGCAAGGACATCTTCGTCCAGAGCAGGTGGGACCATTCCATGATCACTCAGCCTTATCAGAGATGCTGGAGATCAGCCTCCTTTTCATGTCAAAGAGCTGAAAGGTAGGAGCATGAGAGGCAAATTGCAGCTCTAGTGGCAAGCACTTCTTGACCTGCCCTGTACATCCAAACACAAAGCAAGTTTGCATCTGAATATCAAAAGCTAAACAGCAGGTGAGACTGGGTTAACAGCCTGGGCTTGGCAGTTTCTAAAGCAATGTCTGGGGAGCTCGAAATACAAACACCATTAGCAATAACAGGATCTGTGCACTTAACTCCCTGCCCTACTTTAAAAGCATCAGTCCCCAGCAGCAAGCTTCTTCCACTTTGTCCAGTTCACTGCTTAGCAGTCATGCCCAGCCAAGGAGCTGGGCCACCTGCTGTCACTCTGGAATTTAGTTTAAATTTCATCTATGCCCCTTCCATTTTGGAGAATATTCAAAATTAAACCATTTCCTTTCAAGCATCATAAAGGCAGGGATTTACTTTTGCACTGCAAGTGCCAGGGAATTTACTGCCCTTGTCAGTAACAAGGATGTGTCGCTGTGATGCTGATACAGCCATTGGCATGTGCCCTTCAGTATCTATCAGCCTGTAAACTAAAGCAACACCATCCATCCGAATGCTGGGCTTTTTGTCAGGCATGGCAGGGGCAGGGATGCGGGATCCAGGTAATACAAGCCAGACCTGAGGTAAAATACAGGAAGGCTGGAGAAAGATGCAGAACAGAAATTGTAGCAGGACAGAACAGGTGATAGAGGGTGTCAAAGAAATGTCCATTATTTATATATACTCTGCAGATAGCTCACAGAGTTGGGATTGGTCAGGAACTGGGTCAGGATGAAGTGGGATGAGGTAAAGAAAACTTGAAGTCCTTGAGGAAGCTCCCCCTCACCGAGGCTGTGCCGATGTTCTTGCAATCTTTCCTGCCGCAACACCGTCCAGCCAAGTTATCTGCAGCCACCAGCGCTGTGCCAGAGTTAATCTCTGCAAGTTAGGTACAGTTGCAACTCCAACTCTGTGAGCTTATATGGGAAGAGTGACATTTATTACACAATAACGTGCTCTGGGTGCATGTCAGTTTATACACTCATGTAAATGTTTTCATCCTGTCCAGTTTGGGCCAGCAGAAGTGATTAATCATGTCATGCTGGTGTATTTAGCAAACACAGAGGTAGCGACAGAGCTGATAAATGGGAGAGGTATTCCCTCACCATGACCCAAAAGAGAGGCAATGTTGATGTGTCCATCAGGGATGGGAGATGCTATGAGTCAAATGAGAGCTCCTGTTGCCTGCCAGCCTCCCCTCTGTCTGTCTCCTTACATGACCAGCAGGGATGTTGGATTCATGCGCTTGGCAAGGATTGGTGCTCAAGTGTGGAGTGAGAAAGGTTTTAGTTTTATATGGTGAGTTAGTTGGTAAGGCCAGAGAACTGGAAGGGCAGAGAGACCTGTAGACTTGGCGTGACATTGGCAAGCTGCCACTTCAAGGCAAGTGACACTTCTGATGAGTGTTTCATCACTCTGTATTTTCTCAGGAAAGCAATGGTCTCATCTTCAACTGCAAGGACTGGAGGGAAGGAGCGGAAGGTCTCGAAGTGCATCAGTAATGTCTATTGGGTCTTAGCAAGAGTTATCCGGCCTTAGGGTTCAGCTTTGGGCTTCATCAGGGCACGTAACATGGTCTAGTCACTTAAACTTTGTGCTGTCGTGTGACAAGCTATCCTTGCAGAAACAATAGCCACATCTACATCTGTGCTAGACACCATGAGCTACCTGAAGTATCAGCAACTAGCTGCTAATGGTTTAGGCTATTGAGTAACCCAGGTCTGAAGCCAAGAGGCATCATCTTCAGTGCTATTTCAACCTGCACTAAGATTTCATCATTATTTATTAGTTTCAGCACAAATAAATCCTATAGTGCCTGGCAGCCAGTTTCTCTCTGAAGTACGGGAGCACGAAAAAAATCCCTGAAGAGAAGCTAGTAGAATATACCAGCGTTTATAGACCAGCACAACTGAGAATGTTAAGTATTTAGCAAGAATTCACAGTGGTGCCATCTGCAAAATGGTGCTACTTCCTTCCCTTTTGCAAAATTGCATAACAAGGGACTGTTATTTATGGCTTGTCCAGGGACTATGCATCTCTTGGAGTAATATTATTCACAAAACTGGTCAAAATGAGCCGATGCAAGCCCCTCCTTAACTGGCTAAATTCTGGTTTGCAGTAGCTCAGTCTACCCCCAGAGCTTGCCCACGCTGTGTTTGGGTTAATGTCAGAATATACTGTCTTTGAATGATGCTATTTTTAGGCCAGTTCTGGTGCCAACCTCTAGCTCTGATTTTCAGAGCTGCTACATAAAGCCATCCCCCTCAGACATCCTCAGACATTGAAATCACAAGGTACCCCAACGCCCTTTTTCTATATAGACCAGTAAATTTGGCTCTTATATGTCAAGATCCTGCACTGAAAGGTACCAGGAAAACTTCAAACATCACAGTCAAAGGGAAGAACCTGCAAAGCGCAAAAGCAGCAGCACACTGAGGGAGACCGTGCATTAAGTGTTGCAGAAGTGCTGGTACTGTGACAAACTGCTGCAGGTAATCCTGCAAAAACCTACCACAGGATTTCTGGTTTTCCTCCAAGACTGCTGATATCAGCCATGAAATAGGGAGGTTATCACCCTGAATTGACTAAGGTTGTCATCAAGTCTACCAATCTGTTTTTTCTTAAGGGGGGGAAAAAATGAACACTCATTTCCACTGCTACAACAACATGAAGTGTTTTCTTCTTAAAGAGCCCTTTCTTGCTAACCAATGCCTTCCTTTTAAAGAACAATGCATAAGTCAAGAAGAGCTGTTTATCATCCAGAAAACACACAGGCACTCAACCAATATGCTCAAGGTTTCCTAGAAGCTAGTGCTGCACTGGGGAGGGCTAAAACAGGGAACTTTGCAGCAAGCGTATGGCTGATCCTCCTGTATGGGGGAGCAGGAGCTGAAAACACCATCGGAGGGTTGCAAGCTGGCAATGCTCCTTCCACCTGGAGCAAGAAATGTCAAAGAGAATTAGTGAGATGGCTGGAGACTGACTGGAATTGGAAGCAACTGCTATTCATAAGCAGGCTGTGACTATTCAGCCTTGCTAACCAGGTTTCAGAAGATGCTCAGCTGGCTTATACTACAGGATGCTTGTTACATGTTTTGGTAATAATGCTGTGCTTATGGGGTCTGTATTCCAGAGAGGAATGGGGAGGGTCCCAATGGGAGAGTCTGTTTTAATGCCCAGAGACCTGATTTTGTTGATGTAAATGGGAGAAGGCCGTTTGGAAACCTGTACATCTCAGGCATGGCTCTGATACCCACTCTTTAGGACATTTTAAGCAAGCAAGGCAAGAGCATCATCTGTGAGCGCTGAGATTACCAAATCTCAGTTCACTCGAACAGACCTGCCGGTTGGAGGTGACCCGACAGCTTGCCGAACTCCCTGCGCAGCTGGTACCTGCCCTCATGTAGCTCCACTCTGCAAGATGCCAGAACGACAGTAGCTTGCTCTCTCTGAGGCCCGGCATTTCAGTGCAGAGAGGAAGAACAAGGAAATCCAGGCCTCGTACCCCAACGTCATAACTACTCTGCTGGTCCAACTTGCCCCCAAAATCACAATGGACACTTTTGAACAGAGGCACTAGAGATCATGGGGTGATGTCTGAGCCAAGGGAAATGGGGATCTTCTTCACTGGATTGAGATTTTAATTAATAAATGATTGTGAGTCCCCTCCTTGATTTGCTTGATACCAATTCCTGGGAGGAGTAAAAAACTACTTCCATTTCCCAGCACTCTATTAAAGCAGCTCCCGTCAGCTCTGCCTGTGCTGTCGACTGTTCTGTATATGGCATTTCTATTTTTAGAAACCAGGATTGCCATGACAACCCAGTGCACTTTTTGATAAATATAGCAGCTGTTGGAGGGAACTCTTGTCCTTCTGGATATAAAGGCTGTGTTTTTGCCCTCTGACCAGAGTTCAGGGTATTAAATGCAGATGAGAAAGGATGATTAAATAAATGGAAGCCCAGAAGAAAGTAAGGATCTGTAATTACACAAAGGCATTTTGAAGGAAGCCTGTGTGTGCTGCTGCTTCGGAAACATCCCCTCTATATTAGAGATGGTGAGGGACAGGAACATGGGATGTTTCAGCGGAAGCTGTGGCCCCTGTGAGACCACCCATCCCCTCTCTTCAATCAGGATATTGCCAGCCAGCCTTCCTTTTGCCCATATTCACCTCTGCACCCTCCAGGCCAAATTCCTTGACTGTCCACACAGGCTGGTCCTGGCTGTACTTGCCAGGACTGGTCACTCCTGAGACAAAGTGTGGTCGTAACAAATAGGTCTCCCCATCACAGCACCCCTGAAGGGAGGGAAGGAGCCTGTTTTTGGCAAGGGGAGTTTTAGCTCCTACCCACGCTTAAAGAGAAGTAAGAGCTTGAAGAACAAGGATGTTCTACAGGGTTGGGGTCTTGAGCTGCATCTCCTTGTGGATCATGTAAACCTAGCTGGAAGAAGTGCCAGCATACAGAAACAGGCATAGTTCCCATCTGCAGGGCTGGCTCAGGGGTGCAGTATAAGAGCCACAGAGAGCCATATCGCACTCCAAAGCAGTAACATGGTCAAGCTTAGGTGTTTGGTGCAATATGAACTGTTTTTGTTTGTTTGTTTGTTTGTTTGTTTGCCTGTTGGTTCTAGAGGAAAACAGTAGTGAAAGGTTTCATTTCCACAGGCCTAAGTTTCATTTCAGCTTTGTCCCTCCGCCTTTCTTTACTGGACCGCTGTAAGGTCCTTTAAAGGGCTTTTTTTCTTCTCTTGGGAAGAAGTAAGAAGAGGGAACTCTTGTTCTGCCTGGTTTATTTTATGGTTCGTGCTTTGCCTTTCCATTTCAATAGAAACTAGAAGACTAATGCAGAGCTATGGAAGTTTCCAAATTCAGCTAGGTCTGAGGGCTGTTTGCAAGTTTCTCTATCAGCACAGCCTCTGCTTTGCATTTATATTTCAGTTTGTGTTCCACTCACATGGCCGAAGCAATAGCACTGAACATAGTGTGGGGAGTGCTATTGCTTGAACCAAGGGCAATGTGTCATTTTGGAGATGGAATTCTTTTTTAATTAACTGGTCTTTGCCTCATTACATGAAAAAGAAGCCTAGTGAACACTAGGTACACAGCAGGGCTTAGGATCTATGAAAGTTTCTTTAAAAAGACGATATAACAACAAACAAATAAAGAACCGGAGTTAAAACAGCTTGATTTTAGAATATCTATGGAGGTCACTGTGACCAAAGCTTTAGCAGGAATAACACATCTCCTGGATTCTTATCCTTTCCCTGGGCTATCATGAGTGGGATCTATTGCTGGGGATGTTATTGCTTTTCTGAATTTAATAGCATAAATGATAAAAGCAGAGCCCTGCAGGGGGAGGGATAATCTCTCACACCTTTCTGAGCTGGCTCTGCAGATGTTGGGGCTCGGGTTCATCCTGCTGCCTGCTGCCTATTTGTAACACCTGGGCACTTCACCCCACACGTGGCCTGGCCATTTAACCAGATGTACAAGGGGATTTTGAGGAGTTGTGAATTTTGAAGAGTGATGGATTCTGGAGGAAGTAGGATGTTGTCAGATATGGGCTCTACTACTGAGGGCCATTCTCACCTCAGGAACTGACTGCTAAAGTCTCTGCAGAGCTGGAGCCTGATTTCCCATGTAATAGAGCATCTTTCTTTAGTGGAGGGCATAAATATAGGGTCATTCAACTGGGGAAGCATTGCCTGTAATGAATTACAGAATCACAGAATGGCTGAGGTTGGAAGGGACCTCTGGAGATCATCTAGTCCAACCCCCCTGCTCCAGCAGGGTCCTCTACAGCATATTTCCCAGGATCGCGCCCAGGCGGGTTTTGAATATCTCCAGCGAAGGAGACTCCACCACCTCTCTGGGCAACCTCTTCCAGTGCTCTGTCACCCTCTCAGTCAAGAAGCTTTCCCTCCTGTTCAGATGGAACTTCCTGTGGTTCAGTTTGTGCCCGTTGCCTCTTGTCCTGTTGCTGGGCACCACAGAGAAGAGTCTGGCCCCATCCTCTCGACACCCTCCCTTCAGACACTTGTAGACATTGATGAGATCCCCTCTCAGTCTTCTCTTCTCCAGGCTGAACAGGCCCAGCTCTCTCAGCCTTTCTTCAGAGGAGAGATGCTCCAGTCCCTCATCATCTTTGCAGCCCTCTGCTGGACTCAAATGGTCCACACTTTCCCTAGTCTTCCTTTTGCTATTGATGCATTTGAAGAAGCCCTTCTTGTTGTCCTTGACATCCCTTGCCAGATTTAATTCCAACTGGGCCTTAGCCTTCCTTGTCGCATCCCTGCACACTCTGACAATGTCCCTGTATTCCTCCCAAGTGGCCTGTCCCCTTTTCCCCATTCTGTAGACTTCCTTCTTCTGTCGGAGTTTGGCCAGGAGTTCCCTGCTCATCCTTGCAGGTCTCCTGCCTGCTTTGCCAGACTTCTCACTCAGCGGAATGCACTGCTCCTGAGCCTAGAGGAGGTGATGCTTGAATATTAACCAGCTCTCCTGTACCAACCCTTCCTTCTAGGGCCCTATCCCATGAGATTCCTCCAAGTAGGGCCCTGAGGAGGCCAGAGTTAGCTCTCCTGTAGTCCAGGGCTGTGATCCTACTTATTGCCCTGCTTCCTTCTCACAGGATCCTGAACTCTGTCGTCTCATGGTCACTGCAGCCAAGGCTGCCCCCAACCTTCACCTCTCCAACTAGACCGTCTTTGCGTGTTAGTGCAAGGTCCAGCAGCGCACCTCTCCTTGTTGGTGCCTCCACCACCTGGGACAAAAAATTATCCTCAGTGCTCTGCAGGAACCTCCTCGACTGTTTGTGCCTAGCTGTGCTCTCTTCCCAGCAGATGTCAGGGTGGTTGAAGTCTCCCATGAGAACCAGGGCCTGTGATCGTGAGGCTACTTCCAGCTGTCTGTAGAAGGCCTCATCGACGACTTCTTCCTGGTCAGGTGGCCTGTAGTAAGCCCCCACAACCGTGTCACCCATGCTAGCCTGCCCTTTAATCCTTACCCATAGGCTCTCAGCTTGCTCTTCATCCACCCCGAGGCAGAGCTCCACACATTCTAGTTGCTCCCTCACATAAAGAGCAAAGGAAGGAAAGGCCAGCCACATCAAGTTTGAAGACTTCCTCACATCCTTCAGGGAACGTGTTGTCAGACATTTCTGGCCCAGGAAAAATAGCATGCAGATGGGAGAACGGTTTGAAATAACCATCTGAGATGCTGCTTTAGTTTTAATCCAGTGCAAGGTGATGGAAGGACTGTGGGGTTGGGGCACAGGTACAAAAAGAGGTGATCATGCATGTGCTTGGAGTGGCACCTCTGTGTCTTTAGTCTTCCCCAGCTGAGATACTCACTCTGCAGCCTCGCTTCCTTAGCAGTTGTGGCTTGTGGGACCCGGGTGCATTTGATCTCCCCTGTCCCTGCTCTGGCTCTGTTTAGCTGTTCCCATATGTGTACACACCTTTAAAGGTGGTGTCCAGCCCTGAAAAACACAGGGCAGCTTTCATGAACCTGTTCCTGAGTAGTTGTACCTAAAGCACTTCAAGAACAAATTATGTCCCTCAGGGTCCCCTTTGGAGTGGCTTTCTCTGATAGCCATACCAAAGGCTACCCAAAGGTCAAGGACAAAGCTGTTTAGTGGCCATTCACCACATTTCCCCTAAGGTCAGTGCCCCAGGATACATCTTCCCATTGTTACACTTTTATAGTCTCCTTCTAGGAGCTGCACTTTGTTTGTGACTTTTCCCTGGTCTGGTAGGGGTGATGTCTCCCATTTCTCACATGAAGAATTGGCGCCAGTGGAATAAAAGAAGAGTAGCTGCCCAGGTGTAGGACAAATCCCTGTTTTAGGAAAGAGTGGGTGCATGTGGTGCATGGGTGCATAACGTAGCAGGCAGTACAACAGAGTCCCACCAGCCCAAGAAACCTGGCCAAGGCATCCCGCAAGCAATGCAGAGTGCCTCTGGGATGTTTTGTCCCTGGAGCCCATTACCCTGCCATGATACACCCTACAGAATTAAATATCCAGCTGCATGTGAGTAGCTAATCCTGCTCAGGAGCCCAGAAGTGGATAGGAGCAGGAAGCATGGGCAAGGTACCCCCTCCCTACCCCAGCATTATATGGTGCCCTGGTATCCTACACCAGCCACACCTACTGCTGGATAGGGTTTATGGACCAGGAGGGTGATGGGGAGAGGCAGATGGCATGCTATGCACACCCCTTATTTCTCTGCAATGGATGCACACATCCAGCTGGTCCTTTCCATTATTGTGCAAATGGTCTGACTGGCTCTGCTCTGTGGATAACCCTTTGCTGATGCCAGAGACTGAGTTTCCCCAGAAATATGTTTTATTAAAACTTCTATCTCTGCTTATATGTCCACTTCCTTGTGTATTCAGAGACCGTCTTGATGTTTATGCTTCCTGCTTTCCCCTCATTGATTTATGGGCTTATTGTAATCTCTCCATTGTGTCACTTCCCTCCTCCAGGCAGCATGGAGCACGCAACAGTCCCGGGAAGGGTTTTTTTTTTTTTTTTTTGCCCTGTGGGTTTACTGGTTCATCCCTCAGCCATTTGTAGCAATCTGTGTGAGGAAGTGCCATAAAAGTGGCATTCTTCAGTTGCAGACCATCACCCGTCTCATCTTATATTGATAAAGGTGGGTTTTTTCCCAGCAGGAAGCTCTTGATGGCAGTGAAGTTTCTCCAGCAGTGTTGGAGATAACTGTGAATTATGAAATGCACCGTATTCAGCAACCTAAGTCCACAGTGGGCTGTGAGGGTCATTTCTGCAAGTGAAGAGGGGAGCTTTGAGTACCCAGAGTACTGAAGAGGCACATGAGCGCTTTCTTTGAGGGGGGATAAGAAGGAGAAGGTTCTGGGAGCTACTGACTCATCATTACAAATGTCATCAGCGAGGTAAGGGGAGACAGGCATTTAACACCTCTAAAAACTTGGTCCAAAGTCCCTATCATCAGATCAGTGCCTAATCTAGAAGGACCCTTCTGAACAGGCAGGAAGGTCGCCAAAGAGCGGTGGGATGTAGGAAGCAGGTGAGTCATGCTCAGCCTGTGTCTCCATCCATCTGCAGCACTGCACTGCCAGAGCTGTTCGATGCTGTCAGCATCCCTGCATGAAAAGACAGACTCTCCCTCAGCTGCACCTTAGATGTTTGCAAGTTCATGGGAGAACAGCCCTTCAATCAGCTGCTGGAATGGGAGCAGGGACGTACCATAGCAGTGATGCACAAGCCATGACTGGAAACATGCAGGTGGTACCGTCCAAGGGATCAGGCTGAGTTGCAGTTCCTGGGGTGCAGCAGTGTGTGGATCAGCATGGGTGCTGGTGTGCGGTATTCGTGCTGCATGAACAAACCCTTATGATACTCCCACTTGCCATCCTTGCCAGGAGACAGGACTCTGCTGATCTGGAAAGGCAATACAGCTCTGTGGGTCCTTTTCTCACTGTCCCATTGCCTAGGAAAGCTGTCTTGGCTTATACAAGGACGAGTATCTTTTCCTGGAAAAGAGCCATCAAAAGAGCAGAGATGTGCTGGAAGTGTGGGGGTTGGGCTTTTTCCACATCAAGTTTTTTCTGGGGAACATGTTAATATCAGAGAGATTTTCATTTGTTTGTTTGTTTTTGAAAACACTCTATACACCATTCTACTCTCTTCTCTCTGAGCATAGCACTACATCAGCGTTCAGTGTTCAGTGTATCTTCCAGGCCTGCCTCATCAGTCTCTCTAGCAGAAGAATATTTTTGTGCCATTTGGGGAAATTCTCTGAGATAGGAATCTCAATGACAGTGTTGATTTAAGGAAAAAATCAATAGCTTTTGGATAAACAGGAGTTTCTCAGTATCGAGTAGACAGGGAGCAAGTCTGCAGAATGAGGGCACAAAAAGGAAAAGAAAAAAAATTGTTTAACTTCTTGTTTCTGTTTCTAAAATGGTTCCTAGCGTCCTCCCCTTTCACAAATGCTCCCTACTTATCATTTCTCCCCGGGCCTACTCCGTACTGATTTCTCTCATGGCTCATCATTCACTGCTGTGCGTGGTGCAGACTAGAGGTGAGAATGGGAGACCAGGTTGCAACAAGATGCTATAGGCTTCCTCACAGACTTGTTCTGTGTCTGCATAGGCTGAATACCTACAGCGACTTGCACTACCTGGAGAGGTGACTGAGGATGGAAGAGGTCCCAGGGATGTTAACCCAGCCTAAAACCTGGTCACTTATGGAGACACTGCTATTAGTCATGCCGGGTACCTCCAGCTTATTTAGATTTTTTTTTTAAATTATTTTAACTAGAAAAAAACCCCTTAGTTCAGTCTCTTCTAAGAGGAAATTCAGGAAAACTGTTTCACTCTGTTTCTGTGATCTCTCTGTGCCTCAGAGGGTTGAAACCCTGGCAGCAGCAGGGTATCTGTCCCTCTTGCAAGAAGTGGGAGGCCAGAAAAGTTGAGGGAAAAGCAAATATCCTCCGGTGAGCCTGTGGCCACAGTCTGCATGGCACGAAAAACGCTGGTTGAGCTTCATTCCCTTTAATATATTCTTGGACGTGCAGCATGTGGATTTTCACCTTCTTGAATTTCCTCCTGTCTTTGACCAGAGAGGAAATCCAGCCCTGAAATCCAGACATGACCACGCAAGACAGCCAAACTTTATCTTGCTCATGTTACAGGTCTACTCAGTAACAAGGCCACCATATCAGAAAGCATGGGGCACCAGGAAGACAGAAGCCAAAAACCCTTCTGTGATATTTGTGCTTCCGATTCTGTGACACTTGAAGGCGGCTGCATCCTTAGTGAAGAAGTAGAAGCAGTTGGGACACAGAAAGGGCCAAATGAGGTGATGCTGTTAAGATTATTTCATCTCCACATTGAACAAGAACCAAGAGTGGTGCCACCATCTGTGGAAATCCTCCTTTGTGAGGCTAGTACACCATCACAGGGCAGGGACCACAAATGTATGTAAGTCGTGGAGAGCTTCACACTCTGGAAAGGAATATGTGTCCCAGAGAAATGGCCACACAGGTTTTTCAACTCTTTAGTTATCTGTTACGGGGCTCACTAGAGGTGGCTACTCTGAAGGTGGGTAATGAAACCAGGATTCATTGGACATTAATAAAAAAATCAGAAAAGGGTAAATTGTACCCCCAGATAACCTCTTGGGAAGATTGGCCAAATAGTGTCTTACCCGAATAACAGCATCCCCCTTCCCCATGGAAAAGCTTTTCCTTTTCCAACCCAAAATCTACTGTTTTGTTGCTTTTAAAATGAACCATTTTGATTTACTTCCCAAATTGAAACAAATGGCTTTTTTTCAGAACTGGTTTCTTTTTCTCATCCCTCTCCTTACCCTCTCGCTGAAGGAACGAGGAACAGAAGAACAGGCAGGCCCACAGCTGTACCTGCTCTGCTTAGGCAACTTTGTTTTATTGGTAGAAGGAGATTTTCCTCTTTTTGATAGCCATGGTGTGGGTCTCCCTCTCCAGGCACGGGTTTTGGCACAGATGTGATAAAAGAGTGTCTCTCTGTTTTTCCTAGGTTCATGCTTTCTGAATCCTACATCTAGTGTTCTTTGCATCTTTGCTGGCCTTGTGTGTGGCATGTAAGTGTCTAAAGGGCTTGGAAGAGGAAATTATTAATGGTAATAAGAACAATTGTGGAGATGGACCTTATCTGGGCTGCATTATCAAGATACTCTGAAACAACTCACTGCTGCAAAATAATCTCTTTGCTTGCTCTGCTTTGTCTTTACTCCTTCTGTGTGCCAATTACTAGATTCATCCCACTTCACATTTTTCTTTCCAGTCTCTGGAATTCAGGTCAAGTGCCCCTTTCTGTGGTCATGATATTCCTCCACCATATCTTCCTCCTACCTTGTTATGTGCAAATAAAAAGGTGTGTGTGTGTGGCAGGGAGGTAATAATTCTTTTAATCCCTTGTGCCACTCACTGTGTCCAGTGATCCAAAGTTCAGCTAAAGTGGTAGCACAGATGCATAACTCAGCACCGACTGATGTAATTATTCGTTAAATACTCTTGATGAGATATACATGGTGAGGCAAAAGACACCCACCTTTTCTCCCAGGGCGCAGGAAGCTTCCCAGCTTCCTTGGCAAAGCCTCCCCTTTATGAGGTTTTGGCGTGTGGTGCTAACAGCTCTGCTGATCCCAGGAGGAACTGGAGATCAGGGGTCCTTATCATGGTCCCTCTTCTCCCCCACCATGCAAAGGGTGGTTTGTAGTGTTTTCTACTTCATTCTGCCAATGTCTTCTCAGCAGACTTTCACTCTGAGCCCCTTGCAACAATCCTGCTATCACTGGCCTGCAGTGGTGTCCTGCTAAGTGTCCTGGGCACAGTTGTCCTTAGCATCCCCAGCTCAACCCACGTGCAGCAGAAAGCCCTCTACAAAAGCCAAGACATCTAGGTTAAACATCTCTGTTTAAACAGCAGGCTGTGTCCTGACTGGTACATCTATTGAATGTGGTTCTTCCACAGAAAGGTGCCATGAACATGTCTTTAGAAATTTCACCTTGAATACCGAGGATGTAACTTTGTATGTTCCCCAAGTACCACATGGACAACCTCTGTTGCATCCCACATTCAAAAGTCACTTTCACAAAAACTAGCGAGTTTCTGTCAGCCTTTAAAGCGGGTGACATTTAAGTGCTACAACAAGCAGCACTTCCCAAACTTCCCATATATCTACAGAGATGACATTTTAAAAGTTTGTCCTGCTGTCATGTCTACAAGCCTCGTCCATGTTGGGCAGCACGGAATGTTCAACAAATGCAATGCTTTGTAGTATGTAGCAATCCCTGTACCCGGACAGTTTACAGACTAGAAAGTTCATGCTCATCAAATGTGGGATCTAAAGTAGTATAGGATCCATTTTATTACTGGCAGCAGTGGGTGAAAAGAGAACCTCTAAAACCTATAAATCAGCTGTCTCTCAGATTGTATGAGATTAAGGAAAAGGTGTAGAATAGAAATAATTTCCATGGGGAAAAGTATATCATTTCATTTGCTCAGGAAAGTAATACACATTTTTTGTGGGCATCTTCCAGAGATTTAAAAAAAAAAATTAAATGAGAGGTCAGAAGATGCAATTACTAGCGTTGTTTCTCTGGGGGCAAAGGAGGCAGAAGAAATTCCCTTCCTCCCCCATGTCCCAAAGGTTCATACTTGCCCTAATGCTGCAGTTCACTGCTTCAGTCATGTTGATAACTCCTTAACCTTCCCCCAACCCAAAACACACATGCAAAATGAAACATTGGAGTAAGCCAGATATCAATATCTGGCAGGGAGCAGTTTATTATTAACTTTTTAATGCAGATCCCACTCAACATGGGATGCTATCCAGGGTGGGCAGAAATTCTCAGTCTAGCTTTGCAATCCAAAAATGTTCACACACCCCAAATCTAGCTTCAATTTGAATTGGCAGTGGTTGGCAGCAGGCCTGTGGCAACAGCTTTAGAGAAGAAAAGAAGCCGAACCCAGCATCCTCCATACCGAGGAACAGCTCTGCAATGTCCACCCTGACTTTTCCTTCATGACCCTTGTGCCTTAAGCATCTCATGGAACCCAATGCCTGCCAGAAGGCCATGCTGTGTGCAACATCCAAGCCCACTCCTGCTGGCTGGAAGGACTTCCACACAGCATGGCCATGGTGAGCATGGGAGGCCCAGATCCACCCTCTCTGTACCACTGAGCTGGAAAAAGGAGGAATGGGAAGGCCAGATAGGCAAGGCTCCTCAAGAGCCTTTGATGTGCTCTCATTAGCTGGTGGGCCATCTACAGCATTGCTACAGCATCAGATCTCACTATGCTAATTTAAGACAGAAAATAGAACTTTTTTCCTTGTCCTCTCTAGATATGAAGCAAAAATTAACAGCAGGCCTTCCCCTGTCATCTGTGATCTCATCAGCATCCCAACATACTCATGACCGTGAGCACTGAGGTCGTTATAGTCAGGAGAGCTGAAGGTGAGGGAAGGAGGAGAATGAAAAAAAATTTGGGCTCGAATAAGAGATGTTATGGAAAGGCTGCCAAGGCTTGTCCATGCATCAGACTACTACCCTCTGCTGCTCTTCCATGTGGGCGCTAACGACACAAAGGGCAAACTGGATACCATCAAACAGGACTTCAGAGCTCTGGAGATGGTGGTCAAGGGTCTGGGAGCCCAGGTCGTTTTCTTTTCGATCCTGCCTGTGAAGGGGAAGGACCGGAGGAAGAGGAGAAGATGGGTTTTCCAAGTTAACAGCTGGCTGCACTGCTGGTGTTGGCAGCAGGGCTTTGGTTTCTGTGACCATGGGACCCTGTTTGAAGATCGACAGCTGATGGAGAGAGATGGGATCCACCTCACCAAGCAGGGCACGCCTGTCTTTGCCAACAGGTTGGCCAGCCTGGTAGGGAGGGCTTTAAACTAGGCAAGATGGGGGAAGGGGAGTGGTACAGTGACACGGTAGTCAGTAAAACACTGCTCAAGTCAGGATGCCTCCAGCATCCTGGAGCATGCAGCCAGGGGAGACAGCATGGGACATGGCGAGGGAGGGTCCTCTTGCACCTCTCCTGAGAAGCCTGCATGCTCCATTGGCTCTCGGAAATGCCTGTACACCAATGCACGCAGCATGGGGAATAAGCAGGAAGAGTTAGAGATCTGGGTGCGGCTGCAGGGCCATGATCTCATTGCAGTTACAGAGACATGGTGGGATAGCTCACATGGCTGGAGTGCTGTCATGGATGGCTACGTGCTTTTTAGGAAAGACAGGCCAGGAAGGCGAGGTGGTGGAGTTGCCCTTTATGTGAGGGAGCAACTAGAATGTGTGGAGCTCTGCCTCGGGGTGGATGAAGAGCAAGCTGAGAGCCTATGGGTAAGGATTAAAGGGCAGGCTAGCATGGGTGACACGGTTGTGGGGGCTTACTACAGGCCACCTGACCAGGAAGAAGTCGTCGATGAGGCCTTCTACAGACAGCTGGAAGTAGCCTCACGATCACAGGCCCTGGTTCTCATGGGAGACTTCAACCACCCTGACATCTGCTGGGAAGAGAGCACAGCTAGGCACAAACAGTCGAGGAGGTTCCTGCAGAGCACTGAGGATAATTTTTTGTCCCAGGTGGTGGAGGCACCAACAAGGAGAGGTGCGCTGCTGGACCTTGCACTAACACGCAAAGACGGTCTAGTTGGAGAGGTGAAGGTTGGGGGCAGCCTTGGCTGCAGTGACCATGAGACGACAGAGTTCAGGATCCTGTGAGAAGGAAGCAGGGCAATAAGTAGGATCACAGCCCTGGACTACAGGAGAGCTAACTCTGGCCTCCTCAGGGCCCTACTTGGAGGAATCTCATGGGATAGGGCCCTAGAAGGAAGGGTTGGTACAGGAGAGCTGGTTAATATTCAAGCATCACCTCCTCTAGGCTCAGGAGCAGTGCATTCCGCTGAGTGAGAAGTCTGGCAAAGCAGGCAGGAGACCTGCAAGGATGAGCAGGGAACTCCTGGCCAAACTCCGACAGAAGAAGGAAGTCTACAGAATGGGGAAAAGGGGACAGGCCACTTGGGAGGAATACAGGGACATTGTCAGAGTGTGCAGGGATGCGACAAGGAAGGCTAAGGCCCAGTTGGAATTAAATCTGGCAAGGGATGTCAAGGACAACAAGAAGGGCTTCTTCAAATGCATCAATAGCAAAAGGAAGACTAGGGAAAGTGTGGGCCCACTGCTGAATGGGGCAGGTGCTTTGGTAATGAAGGATACAGAGAAAGCAGAGCTGCTGAATGCCTTCTTTGCTTCAGTCTTTATTGCTAAGGCCAGCCCTCAGGAATTCCAGACCCTGGGGACAAGACAGAAAGTCTGGAGAAAGGAAGACTCTCCCTTGGTCGAGGAGGATCAGGTTAGAGATCATTTATGCAAATTTGACATCCACAAATCCATGGGCCTCAATGAGATGCACCCACAAGTGTGGAGGGAGCTGGCAGATGTTATTGCCGGGCCACTCTCCATCATCTTGGAAAGGTCCTGGAGATCAGGAGAGGTGCCTGAGGACTGGAAGAAAGCCAACGTCACTCCAGTCTTCCAAAAGGGCAAGAAGGAGGAGCCAGGAAACTACAGGCCTGTCAGCCTCACCTCCATCCCTGGACAGGTGATGCAACAGCTCATCCTGGAGGTCATGACTAAGCATGTGGAGGACAAGAAGGTGATCAGGAGTAGTCAGCACGGATTTCCCCAAAGGGAAATCATGCTTGACCGATCTGATTAATGATTCCTTCTCTGATGGGATGCCTGGCTGGGTGGAGGAGGGCAGAGCGGTGGATGTTGTCTCCCTGGACTTCTCTGCCTGGCTTTTGACACTGTCTCCCAACATATTCTCCTAGTTAAACTCAGGAAGTGTTGCCTGGATGAGTGGAGAGTGAGGTGGATGGAGAACTGGCTGGATGGCAGAGCTCAGAGGGTTGTGGTCAGCCACGCAGTCTAGTTGGAGGCTTGTAGCTAGCGGTGTTCTGCAGGGGCCAGTCCTGGGTCCAGTCTTGTTCAACTTATTCATCAAGGACCTGGAGGAAGGCACAGAGCGCACCCTCAGCAAGCGTGCTGATGCCACACAACTGGGAGGAGTGGCTGACACACCAGCGGACTGTGCTGCCATTCAGAGGGATCTCTATAGGCTGGAGAGATGGTCAGAGAGGAACCTCCTGAAGTTCCAGAAAGGGAAGAGCAGGGCACGTAGGGCAGAATAACCCCATGCAGCAGTACAGGCTGGGGGTTGACCTGCTGGAAAGCAGCTCTGCAGAGAAGGGCCTGGGTGTCCTGGTGGACAACCAGTTAACCATGAGTCAGCAATGTGTCCTTGTGGCCAAGAAGGCCCATGGGAGCCTGGGGTGCATTAGGCAGAGTGTTGCCAGCAGGTGGAGGGAGGTGATCCTGCCCCTCTCCTCAGCCCTGGGGAGGCCTCACCTCGAGTACTGTGTCCACTTCTGGGCTCCCCAGTACAAGAGCGACATGGCACTCCTGGGGAGAGTCCAGCAGAGGGCTACAAGGATGGTGAGGGGACTGGAGCATCTCTCCTGTGAGGAAAGGCTGCGAGAGCTGGGCCTGTTCAGCCTGGAGAAGAGAAGACTGAGAGGCGATCTTATCAGGGTGTTTAAATATCTGAAGGGAGGGTGTCGAGAGGATGGGGCCAGACTCTTCTCTGTGGTGCCCAGCAACAGGACAAGAGGCAATGGGCAGAAACTGAACCACAGGAAGTTCCATCTGAACAGGAGGGAAAGCTTCTTGACTGAGAGGGTGACAGAGCACTGGAAGAGGTTGCCCAGAGAGGTGGTGGAGTCTCCTTCGCTGGAGATATTCAAAACCCGCCTGGGCGCGATCCTGGGAAGTATGCTGTAGAGGGCCCTGCTGGAGCGGGGAGGGGTTGGACTAGATGATCTCCAGAGGTCCCTTCCAACCTCTACCATTCTTTGTGATTCTGTGAAAAAAAAAAAAGGAAGAAAGCAGGAAAACAGTGGGGATAGAGAACTGAGTTTCTTTGCTTTGCTGGGCTGCTTTATGCCATGAGCATCACCAAGATAATCTCTTTAAAACTTTTGTTTATCTTCTTGGAGGTATTTGCTGGCTTAGGTTGGGCAGTCATTATCAGGGACTTGCTGGTGATAAGGCCTGTCTGATGGCAGCTTAGAATGCCTAGGGAGATGGGATGGGGAAGAGGCTGGCAAGAGAAGATTTCTGGACACGTCAGGGCATAAGGATGGTCAGGGATAAGAGGCCAAAGCAGCTCTCTTATGGATCTCTGCTTTGGACATAATAATAATTCAAGATGCTTTTCATTTGTGCAACCTGTGCTCATTTGTGCTACTGTCCTCTACTCTGCTGTCCCACATACTGTTATGAAAGAAAAAACAACGGCTTTTATGGGTTCATGCCCCAGGCTTCTGAGTTCAGAACATGCTGCTCTGACTTTTATTTAGGAGACCCTGAACACCCTGTGCAAGGGTCTGCCTGCCCAGAGTGAGACAGCTACTGTCCACAAAAGGACCTGAAATCCCTAGAAAGCATCCACAAAGAGTCATCAGTCAATGGCATTTTTGTCCCATTGACTTATGAGTTAAGGCGAGATCTCAGGGCAACTGGGAGTGCTATCCTAAAAATCCCAGTGCTCGGAGCAAATCTACACCTGGGTCCCCCCGACTGTCCCAATAGTATGGGGAAAGGAGACACCAGCAAGGATCACTGTCAAAGACCTTGTGTGGAAGAGGAGAGAAGATGGATAGGTGCCACTTTACAGTCTGCGTGCATCGAGGCAACTAATAAAAGCGGCAGGCCTTGGCAGCATTTGTTTTATTTTAAAGAGACCATCTGCTCCCACCAACCAACAGATAAGCTATTCTGGCAAAGTATAGCCAGCCTTAAAATGGGAGCTGGCAGGGTCTGCCCCGAGGGGACGCTGGGCTGGGGAATGGGTGGAGAGCGAACCTGGACCTCCCAGTTCTGTCCCATGGCATAATCACTCCCACATGTGCCATGCAGACCCTGAAAACACTACACAGCAAGGAAGCTGCAACCAGTGCTATGACTGCAGTGCTACACTGCCCCTGAAGGTATCTTTTATTTATTGAACAAACCCAAAGTGATTTGTTGTGAATTTCTCCAGTGCCTTCACTCAATTGTCATATGAAAATTGGGTCTATTAAGCAGCTTTGGGCTGCAGCCAGTGTACTATCCATTACTGCAAACTTTCATCCAATTATTATTATTATATCTCCCACTTCTGTCATAAATAAGATAAGAGGTTTTTTCTGGGCCTCTTGTTGGAACAGGGCGGATGTGAATCACTGCCCAGAATTACACATGCTATCCTGGCATCACTGTGAACCTCTTCTACTTGCTCATAGGGACCCGATGAACATGATACTGTAATAGTAATAGATCAAGGGTGATTCATGGCTAAAGGTTAAGGCTATGGTAGAAGCAGAGTCCCTGAGCAGCTATTTGAACAAGGAGAGATACTGTTTCTTGAACTGGGCTTGCTCTGCACTTTACCAACTGATGTGGCAAAATCTCAGCTAGTGGTACTGAGCAAAAAAAGGGGTCTGAGCCCTTCTCCTCACAACACGTCCCCTTCTTGGGCCACAGGTCTTCTCTCACCTTCTTTTGCTTTGAAATAGGAAATGTCTGCCTTTCAGCACAATCAATTGAATTGGTTTGATTTTTTTTAAATTGGATTATCTCAAAACTTAAATCAAAATGAGGCATAACGACTGCCCTGACTCTCTGAGGATCTTCTGTCTCTGTTGCTCATGAGGAGGAGGCTCCGTGTGTGGTTTTGGAAGCTGGTAGTTAGTGGACATTCCTCATCCCCAAAACCAAACCCTACAGACCTGCCACATGCAGACGTGGGCAAAAGGTTCTCTGCCTGCTCTGTGAAGCTTGCAGGCAGCAATGCTGCTTCTTCCCCTTGAGGTTTTCTACCTTCTCTCTCCTTTCACATCCCACAGTCCCCCCACTTTCTTCCTGTCGTTGGTGCAGAAAACAGCCAACCATTCAAATGGCAGCAATAATTCAAGGACAACAAATGGCAGGTGTATTCCCAACTGCAAGCAGGAGCTGGCCAACTCCACTCACACTCTTAGGTGGGCCTGGTCCCTTCCCAAGGAGATCTTCAGCTGAATAGTAAGAAACACCCCCCCAGCATCTTTAGAATGGGCTCTGTAGTGTCCTGATGCTCCATGCTCCCTGCAAATGATGTCTCTGCACATGCCTTCCTTTGCCATATGTCATAGGCATTTTCTCTGGATGCAATGGCCCTGTCTCCAATGGCATAGTTGCTCCAGCACTGTTAACCCCAACAAATTTTCCTGAAAGCGGCCAAAACTCTTTCAGGAAAAATTGAAGAGCTGGGGGAAAGCCCAACCATCCGGTAGATACTGCAGTCAGACAGTGCTAAATTGAGCTCTAATTGTTCATTTAAACTAATTAAATTACCAACGCCAGGAATTTTGAAAGGATTGTTAGACTGCTGTCCTTCCACTCCTGAGCATGGGCGCAGAGGGGCAGCTAGACCTATAAGCTCCTGTCACAGGCTTTCTTACACTCTCCTCTGGAGTAGCTGTAGCTTTCACATCAGTAGCAGAAGATGAAAGGCCGGTCTAATCCACTATGGCAATTCCTGCATCTCTAAGCATCTTTTTCTCCCTTCTACAAAACAAGCATGTTTAGTGTCATCTTAGCTGCCTGATAGCTTTAAAAAGGAGTAAACATTCATCCTGCTGACACGGCAATAAAACCGGTGCATCTGGAAGAAAGGAGTCAGCAGCAGATGTGCCCCTGCAAACTGCTCTCTGTGATGAATGCTCTTCCCAGATATTGCTAATTCCTTTTTTCTTGCTCCTAGGCATCCTTAATTGTGCTCCCTGTGTTTAAATAACTCTTAGAAGACGTTACTAGAAGTTATTTCTTCCACACAGAAATGTTACTTGCCAGGTTCATAGCCTTTGGCTCTGGCTGTAAGGAGCTCATTTTGCAAGGAAGCTGGGAAAACCAGTGTCCAGGATGCTCTTGTGACCTCAGATTACTTCAGGGAAAAGCCTCCACCAAGGCCAAGGACACCCAGGGCTGGACAGAGAGGCTTGTGATCTCAGCAGCAGTGTGTCCAGATGCCTTGTGTGAATGCAGAGATGATGAGTTTCTACACTGCTGCTGCTTTCCCAGGCAGGTGCTTCCCCTCCCATCTGATCCAAAGGGAATTAAAGGGATTGAGCAGAGCGCCTGCTACAGCTCAGACTCGTACAGCTCCCTCCAGATAAACTGGTTTTGGGAGATGAAGGACGTCAGCACATCCTTCCCAGCAGATGGAGGTCCGGAGAGAAGGGAGACTCTGTGCTGTAGCTGGCACAGTATTGAGCTGCTGGAGCCTGTGGACATACACAACTGGGACATTGTATTAAGTAGAGTCATCTTCACATGGATGAAGAAGAGAGCAGTGAGGGGGCTTGGAGCTGGTTACCTGCCTCTGCTAGCTTCCCTCGTGGGCATGGTACCAAAAGCCTGAGTGCAGCTCAACATTTTTTGAAGGATGCTGAAGACTTGGCCCAGGAGAGGGACATAAAATGAGCCAAGGCTATAAGAGTGTCTGAGGGATTTTATCAAAATAAATATCAAGAGGTGACTTATTTTATGGGTGCCTTCGCACAGGAAAACTGCCAGATACCAGCAGACTCTATGTGATGAGCCGTAACGGGGTGCTCCACCTTCTGATGCCTCCTGTCAAGTGCTGAAAGCTTCTCTGAGCGCCCTCTGCTAGTCAAACACAAGTTGCTGGGTGTACTCCTGAATGCACCCTGCTCCCCCTCTGGAAAGGATCCTGGCCCCCATGGTAACCAAGCCTGTGCCCATCCCCACTGCCCATTCACATGGCACTGGATTTTGGCACCCAATTTCCATGAGGCGGAGTAGGCAAGTCCCTGCAGATAGAGGCAAGTGATCGCCTGAATATTCATGCACTAGCAGGCAAGCTACAGCAGGCCCTTGTTACAAACTGCTACCCAAACTGCTTACATCCATAAATGAGAGAAATAAATAAACAGATGCTTGTTAATTGACTTAATTACCCACTAGCAAACAGGAGACCGGGAGCACATCAATAAAAATGTTTTTAAAAGGGACTCATAGTAATTCTTTTCCATATGGAAACCACGCCGGTCTCTTCTGTCTACAATAGACTCCCCAAAGACAAGAAATGGATTTTCATTACACAGGAAGGAGAGATAAAAGTATGAAAATTAGTGTTGTGGCCTAAAATGAAGCACAAATTTGTGCCTTCCCCCTAAAATCTGGGCTCCTTGAAGGCCAGGTTGGGCCAGCATTTATCATTTTGTCATGTCATCAGTTATTACAAACCCTCCTCAAGCAAGAGAAATCCAGGAGCTGAGGTAATCCTTTCTGTTTTCCAGTGAGGACCAGACACAGAAGCAAAGGAGGCAGGGCCAAGGGAATGCTTAACATCTTTTATTTAAATTGATTTTTTTCAGAAGATTCTTAAGAAAAAAGGAAATGGAAAAATAAATGACCTGTTTCCATCATTGCAATGCAACTATATCCAACCTGAAAGCAGGTTGCTCTGATTTATTCCTGACAGGGGCTGATGCTTGGTGTAAATATCCACGGCTGAATGCTGAGCCAGAAGACCAGGATGAAAAAATAAGAACTACCACTCAAGCTGGAGGCTTATGGACAGACCCAGGGCAGACATAGAGGGTGCTGTGCAGACAGCTTCCTCTGGAGCTGCCCTGCTGGGCCTAAGAGCAGAGGGTTTGCCACACAGCATTGGAGGGAGAGCCCCATCTTCATCCTCAGGCTTGGTGCATGCCTCTTCCTAGCTGTCCCTGAGTCCATAGCATCTTGTGGGGAATTTTTATTGGGGTTTATTCAAACACACTGTGACATGGTCTGGTGACCAGAGTCAAAGAAGCTGTAATCTCTCCTTACCTTGCTTGATCATGATATGACACACAAAAAAAATGTGAAAGCAGACATGCCAGGCTTCAAAGTTGGCAACAACCTGAGTTTTAAACTGTGTTTTTTACACTTGATAGAAGTGGCTACCCCTGTATGGGTGCTGCCTGTATTAGCATGTGCTATGCCTAACAATTCAGCAATGCATGTAAAATTGACTGCTACAAACTGTCTTGTGCATGCACCTCAAGCCCTCTCAGCCAATACAGGTACCTGCCCTTTTCCAGCCTTGTTTCTCAGCATGTTTTCTCTGTTCCTGGTCTGGCAGGGAGGTTGTGAGGAAAAACCAGTGTAGGATTCCCAGGGAGTGCTTGCAATCAGTTTCTAACGCCGTTACCTGTATCACACAGCCCAAACATTTAACAAGTGTCCCTAGGGCAGGCAAGTTGTGAAAGAAAACCCATTAGCATGCCCCTTGCTGCCTCACTGATGTCAATATGATGTGGTGTAATCAGGGGAAAACGCAGAGCAGGATATGAAACACTGGAGAGCTAGGTTTTTTGGATGCAAAGGGGAGAAAAAAGGAATAAATTAAGGGGTGGAGAAGGAAGACTGTCTTATCACACAGATCTAGCAGTTAGAATGAATTTCCTCTCCATAGTGCAGACTCTGCAGGCATGGGTGGTGCTCTCTCATTGCTGAAGTCCTGGAGATCCAGGCTTATCCATGGCCATGTTGGCAGGCACTGGTCCACCTGCACCAGAGCAGGCTGCAGAAGACATAGGGTGAGGCACGGGATGGTGTGGACATGGCACAGCAGCTCTCAGGCTCACCTTGTTCAGAACGGATGGCGCATGGATTTTGAACCCTGCAAGGACAACGTTAAGCTAGGACACTCAGATTCTTTAACCTTGTACCTAGATTTTGAACAGACTTCAACAAAATAGGTTGGGCAACAACTTCAGCAAAGAGCCAGAGCATCTACATCAAGATGAAGCTGTTCATATGGCTCCATCTGTCCCATTAACTTAGGGAAAGAAATCAGATCAACTTAATTTCTCCAACAGCAACCGAGCAGCACCACACTACAGATTGTTCTGTTTGGCAGTGCCCGTCAGCACTGGTATGGAGCAGAAAAGCATTAGCCTTGGTAAAAAAAGCAATAATCACAGTGCTGAGAAAACAAGACTGGCACCAACCCAGCACAGACATCAAGATGAAAAATTAGTGTGAATGTAGAGGATATTTTTGTTAGGGATTTTCATGCCTATCCTGGAAGCAATTTTTTTTGTCATCTGGGGGCATGGATGCTGGGAAATGGGTAGGTACTAGACAAATCATGCTTTGAATAAGACTGCAGGCTATCTCCCCTGAGACAGCCATTGAGCAGGTCTGGAGATGTGATGTTACATCTGCTGCCGAAATCAGGCTTATGCCTGAAGATGCAGGGGAAGAGGGAGGCAGGTAGCAACATCCCTGGTTGCAAAGAGCTTGAAGTACAGCTGGCTAAGAACTTCCTGCAGCTACACAGCCTACAGCTTATCCTAACTTTGGATGCACAGCAGAACATTATCTTTTCCTATATGCTTGTTTCCTTCCCATCCTCCCTTTATTTCTTCCACATGGTAGCTCCACAGATACTGATGTCATTCAGTGATGTTCCCGACCCCTCCAGAGCTAGCCTGTAACCTCCGGAGTGTGTTGTGTATGTCATGTTGCACAATATTCCATTTTCATCCTAAGCTTTGCATTATTTGCTGAGGCACCCTCCATCAGTATTTCTATTTTTATTAAAAAAAAAAAAAAAGAGTAAGCAAGAGCACTTCTAGTCCTTGTGATTGCAGAGAAGACCCTGAAAGTCTTCAGCAGATAGCTATTTATTTCAAAATCCAAATGAACCCAAGTCTTACTCCTGAATCCTGTAGTGTTTAACACACCCTCCTGATATATTTGTTCCTGGAGCTCGTAGTGATGGTTGAATGTGGGTGACACTGGAAACATGGGCTAGAAGTGATACTTTTGCTGTGCCGAGCCACTTGGCCTTGACAGGGCATTGCCAGCACTCAGCTGGCTGACTGTAAGTCCCAAGAATCACAGCCACAAGCCAGATCACAACACCCAGTGAGAACCAGGTGGTGGAGATGGAGAGAACTCAGCAGCCCAGTATCACTGCTAAGCCAGTGAGAGGAGGGGGAGGGGGAGAAAGTGGAAGAAGAAGGCAGCTTCTCAAGCATAAAGCAGCTGAGATGCTCCCATTGCTCCTGTTTGGGAATATTGGGCCCATGCGTCTGAAAAGAATCTTAGTAACAGAATCTGGCACCTTTCTCCATCTATCCCTAGGTCTCCCACTGAGCCTTTTGTCATGGGATAACAACAATGATCTGCTGGTTCTTCTTTAAAGCTGAAGACACATTGGTTCCCCAGACCTTGCATTGCTCTACAGCTTCCATGTCTCGTGAGAAAGATGCAGTTGCAAACATAGGACCCTCTGTCCGTGTATTTTTAAGCCTTGAGCCCAAGGAAGATAAGCAGTTCAAGCCCAGCCAGGTACCAGTCAACTCTGCCATCTGGCACTATTTCTGTTTCAGTGCCTGGGAAGCAGAAAATAGGCTCAGCTACAGGGATGAGACCGCTGCACATCCCTTCATCTTGGAAGCGCTGCAGAGACCCATCAGATGATGGTGGGAATAGCATGCTGAGGTGGTTGTGGTGGGAACCACGGGGGACAGGGTCATGGTGCTTGGGTGATCTGTCCTTGTTCTGGGGAAAAAAGCATGTTTCAGGCTCACTGAAGGAGCTGGGCATTCGGGCAGGCTCCTTGGCAGCCTGCTCACTGCCCTACTAGCCTCACACGACCACTTTCCAAGAGCGGCATGTCTTTCAGCAAGATGTGCAGTTTCACCACCTGTTCATTCAGGCCTCTGGCTGGCTTATTACTTACTTGGCATGCTTATCTGGTTTTCTGAAATGTGCCTGTCCGACTCCTCTGGCTTCCAACATGCTGCTGCCTGCCTCATACGTTGTTCAAATTTGGGTTCCTCTTTGGAAAGCATCCACATCATCAGCTATTTTTGGAATTGAGGCATCTACTGTCTTGCGCTGTTCCCAGGTGGTTTAAGCTCACAGCTCCCTATGGTCCCCTTCCCCCAGTACCCTCTTTCTTCCTATTGCATTATTTCTGCAAGTCCCACAGCCTCTCCAGTATATTGTGCTGCTGGAATGCCATGAGGTAGGGCAGATCCCTGCCACCATTTATGGAGGTCCCAAGCCTCTGTTTGCACCATGAATCAGCAGGAGGTCTGGCAGTAGGGTAGAGTGTGAGGTGCGAGGTGGATACCTCTGGTGGTGGGCTCTTGGACTTGTCTTGCGTGGTAAGTGACATGAGGTCCTGCCAAGAAGACAGCAAGTCAACCTGCTTGATGTCACAGGCAGCAGCACAGGTCCCCCGCCTCTTTGGGCTGAAACCAGGGGTGGACTTGAGTGGCAGGAGCTCCAAACAGGATGGGTGGGAGCTGGATTTAGGGGCAAGTCCCTGCCTGGCACTAGGCGACACTGAGAGAGACCGAGGGACACGCTGGAAGCTTGTGGCAGGAAGAGTGTTGGATGCTACCACTGCGGTTGGTGGGCCATCCTTCTCCCTTGTTCCAACCTTTGGAGCTGGACTGAGTTTTGCAGCCATGGTCCCCCTAGTGAGAAAGCTTGGCTGCTGCTTCCCAAGCTCAGGACCTCTGAGCTGCCTTTAAACAAAAGTTACCCCTCTTTGATTTCCTCACTGGTGTTGAGTTCCCTTTGCCTGCCAGTTTTCTCATATCTCTTCCAGAAGGCTAGTCAGCAATTTTCAGCTGTGTTGGTTTTCAGAATGTTGGAAGCCGGGGGAAGAGGAGACAGGATGGAGCTATTTTTGTCTAAGTCCATCTGCTTTGATAATTCTTCATCCAGCCTTGGCCATTACTGGAATACTTGAGCAGGACAGAGTTTGCCGAATCGCCTGGCCAAGCTACCTTGCATGCTCTGCAAGCCCTTCAGTGTGCCCTTGCCCATGCATCTCTGCTTGCAGTGCACTGGATCAGCACATCCTGTACTGCAAATGCAGACATTGCTCTACAGCAAGGGGAACAAACAGAACCAGTAGCCTGTTCCCCACCACACATTCCTCTCGCTGAAATCAGACCTACAGCTGAAACAAGTGATTTCTGCACTGATGGCCCCTCAGCACATTAGAAAAGTTTCAAGCAATCTGTTTACTTTTGGACATATGTTGTGTTCATGCAGCCTGGAGTCTTGCCGCCTCTAACAACTTCGGGTGTAATTTTCTCCAGTTCAGTGCCTAGAGCACTGATTGACACCTGTGGAAATAGGCCTCCAAGGAGGTGCAAAATGCCCTTGTTCCTCTGGGATAACGCCTTTACTGCTGCTGTAAAAGATGGCACATGTTGTTTCTGAGGCACAGATCCTTAAAGGAAAATTAGAGGAGAGAGATGGGACCATGCTGCACTTCATCACCTCAGGAAGCTTGAGGAAGGCTGAGATATCTGTAGCTGTGTGTATCTGCATGTATACATATGCATGTATAATGATATATACATATATATATATATACACACACACATGTATATATATCTCACAGAGAGTAGATACTACTGCCAAGGATGAAATAGCTAAACTTCAGAGATGCTGAGGTCTCTCTGACTGTGTCTGTTTTACATCTGGAAGTTGCCTGGGTCAATGGGAGATATGTATTTAATGTCTTACAAAATAAGAGCACAACATTCTGGTTTGATTTTCTTCACTTTCTTCACTTTCTGAATACTGTTCTAGAATAACACCCTGCGGTGAGTACACTCAGTCCCATGGCCGTGGTATACTGCTGTCCCCAGCTCACCCAGCTTTGCTATAACACAATTTGCATCACGAAAGACAATTAAAAACAACCAAAAAAGTATTGTTTAGGTGCTATGACAATCAAATTTTTTCCAGCATGATTGAAGCCAAAAGGATAGAGCTCTCCCAGTCCCTGTTTCTGATTTTGGATGAGGAGTTTGAGTTGTTATATACTGTAGGAGCCAGGTAAAGTTGCTTTTAATAAAACTGGGGTTTCAATGTACATATTAGAAGTATATTTGCAATGTAAATTAATAAGTGCCATCTGCTTACCTCTGATGTTGTGAGAATGTTGTCTTGTGACTGGCTACAAACAAGACAACATTGAAGAGGTAACACCTGCTGGTACATA
The DNA here is from genome assembly GCF_040807025.1 of Struthio camelus. Classification (NCBI taxonomy): domain Eukaryota; kingdom Metazoa; phylum Chordata; class Aves; order Struthioniformes; family Struthionidae; genus Struthio; species Struthio camelus. The sequence goes on along the minus strand of NC_090947.1, from coordinate 2,901,430 downwards.
TTACTGCAATTTATTTTCAAACATTAGAAGATTATTTTGGATGGGAGAAATAGGTACAATCTCCTTTTGCTGTGTGTTAAGTGCTAATGAGAGACACTTGTGTGGATTGCTAGATGATATTTTAGAGGAAGAAGCGGTGCAGATAGAGTAAACTGCATCCAAAGGGCAGAGGGGTCTTCAAGAAGCATGCTGACTACGTGCAACTTGTCTGGAGCTCTGCACCCAACTGATAAGGATTTAAGGGGATGTTTAACTAATGAAGAGTTGTGATCTGTCAAATGTAAAGCTCGTTGTGGAAGTGTATAAACATATACTTTCTTTTCAGGCAAAAGGACCTTTTAGGAAAAAAAAAAGATCTGTGAAAACATCCCACTTGAGCCTTTTGGGGATGGTCTGGTCTGAATTTTCATTTCAAAATCATGGTCTGCTTTGGAAATGGATTTTGCATCACTATTATTAATTTTATAATAAATTGAAGTAAATACTTTTAACGTTGAGACAGAGATGAAGTCTGTCCGTTTTACCAAAACAAAATGTTTCATTTGACCCCTTTTCTTTTTTTGTACAAGTTTTCAGAATAGGAATAAAATCTGAAAGGAAGAAATGGATAATAAATAAAACCTGGAATTCTTGCTGACCACCAGTTCTCATTTCCATCTGGATGTTCCTGAAATGATATTCAGTAGCCCATGATACCTCTTTATTTTTGTCATCTCCTTATTTTTCTGTAGATTGGCAGCACCATAAGGCAAGCACTCAAAGGCTTGAGGTTTGCTATCTGATAACACGCAGCTTATGAACTCCAGTGTGGCTATGTATGTGTTTATGTACGTAACTGTTTTGATGGTGGCCGGCTGCCTTTATTTTGTGCTGCCTGAAGCATCCTCAGGTAAACAGGCAGGAGAGTGGTACCAATGTGTCCATTCAGGAATAGCTTAGTTGTGAAAGGTATCACAGCTGAATTGCTCTTACCAGGGAAGAGTGAACCCAGCTGTGATCTAGGCAATGATGATTTTCTTCAGCCTGCAAAGAGTTGGGCATTGCAGGACAGGATTTTTCCCCAAAGCAGAGCAAAGAGACTGGGGGTTAAGCCTCCTGCAAAAAAACAAACGCACAGAGATGGAGGGGCTCCTAGTGAGCTTGGGCAGGGCAGAAGAATAGCCAGATACAATTTTGCAGTGGATTTTTCTTTTTTAACTGAGGGACAAGGTGAGAAAAGGGGAAACTGTCTTGAAAAGGTGTGACCCTGCTCTCTCTCCCATACGAACACAGGCGACTCACTGGAGAACATGCTTTGGGCTGCCAGAGCAGTAAGAAAACTGGTGCCTGGAAATGTGGTGACAGTAATATTTTATCTATAATGCTAGCTAAAGCAAAGAATGAATGAGTTTGGGGTTGCTCTGCAAAGCTTTGTCTTCTGCAAAGAGGTCAAGGCAAGGATAAATGTGTTATTCTTAAGAATAAGAGCTTTGATGTGGCTCCAAAGAAATAATATGAGGAGGCCATCTGCCCAAAGGTAGGGATATCCATGAGGGGCCAACTCCAGTGTCGTCCCAGGGACTTCTCACTTAGCAAGAGTTAGAGGTTACTAGTCTGCAGCTATTCAGGCTGTTGGCTTCTCCCTTTGCTCTCAGGGACATGTTACGTGGGCTTTGTGCAGCAACGATATCATCTGAGTCCTGCCAGAAACCCATGCCCTGCCATCAGGAAAGCTCTGTGGAGAAGTCACTGTCTATTAGGAGGTGGGTTTTGGGGCCTGAAGCAAAATCCAGGAGCACACACAGGGATGGAAAAGGGCTGAGGTATCAGGCAGTGCATTTGAAATATGTGGAAGCACATTTTTGCACTGTGCCAAATTAAAATGCAGAGCTCCCAGCTGCGTGGTGGTGCAGGGCTCTGATCCCTGGATAAGACCTCCCATGGAAGAATATTGCCCGAGTGATTTAAGTTTGAGGAGGCAGAAATAGTCTCCAGCACAGGAGAATTTACCCAAGAAAGAATCACTGCGTATTTGCCTTGTCCTCTTAGTCTTTCCCAAATGTTCCCTCTCTTACAGACCATAACTGTAAGAGATGCTGTTAGACAAGCGTCTGGGCTAAGTAGACCTAAGTAAAAAATTGCTTATTGTCACTGGTGGGCAATTTTTTTAATGTTTATTTTTACTTTTGAAAATGATTTCACAATGAAAAGGCATTAATGGAAAATTTCCCTGTCTGGCTGACTTCTGTGTCATTTTAAGCACAGGGGCAGTTGTGGCTGGCATGGGAATCCCTTATATTTATCACCTTCAATACAAGTGGGTATTGTTATTTTCAGGACAAAACAAAGACGGTCAAGTGCTGGAATGTTGCTAGGCTGGATGCCCGCACCTTCAGCTGAGCAGCTGCAGCAAGTCCCTTGCAATAAGAAAGGGTTGCTACCCAAAGTTGCTGCCCAGCAGAGACTGCAGTACTGCACATCCTCACCAACCCTCCATGGTGACACCTGCTCACAGGTCAAAGTGCAGAAGCTAGGTTGGATGGCAGCCCTGCCTTGCCAGGGTGCTGCTGGCTCCCCAGGCCAGCCTGGTACTAGAGGGATACGTTTTCTATCTTGGGTCATGCTAGAAACATCCTCCCTACAACCTTCCCTTCAACTCATCTTCATGCATCTCACCGACCCTTGCTGGAGGGAGCTGGGGGCCATATCGGTCAGATAAAGCCTCTACCACATGATAAGCCTCTGCCACTTTCTGTCTCTCCAGTTTAAAACTCCCAGTCTTTTAACTTGTTCTGCTCATGTTCAGTTACCTCTCTGCCCCTTGGCCTCTTTCCATCTCTCCCTCTTCCTTCCCCCAAATCCTAGGTGATGCAGTCAAGCCTTAATGAAACATTGCCGGTGACTCAGGCCTGCTGGCTGTTATGAGTGGCACATGGCCCAGTGCAGAAATGCCATTGTGGGTGTTTGCACTAGAAATTGCTGGCATGGGAGGGAGGGGGGTGGCAATGACAGCCACAGGGTACTGTTGCCTTGCCACTGGCAGGGAGGTGAGCAACAGGACATTTTGCAACGGTTGCTGATTTGTGAGATGCTGCTAGCAGGGAGGGGATATGTGCTAGCGCCCCTTGCGCGGAGACTGGCATGGCTTGTGGTGGGTGGAGACTCCTGGGGAGCAGTGGTTATCTGTGCTCTTCATCCCTGGAGATGGGCAGCTGCTAGAAGGTGCCAACCCCAGCTGGATTTCCTGGTGCAAGTAACTCCATGGCAGAAAGTTTCATGGGAGGGAGGGTAAAGAGCACCAGGGGTCTAACTCCCTCCCATCAGCCACATCAGAGCCCTGTTTGGCAAACATCATCCTGGGCCAGCGTGAATTAGTGGAGGCTGGGGATGAGGGGGGGAAATATCATAGTCTGATACTGGTAAAACTCAGAGGAGGCCAGCTTGTTGGGCTGAAAGATAAATAAATACTGGGCTAAAATGATTCACAGTGGACCTCTGGTCTGTTGCTCACCAATTGCTTAGTCTGTTTAACAGCAGCAAAAATGGTCAAAGGAGAAATAAATGAAGAAGCAATGAGCATGCATTTCCTGAGGGGAGTGGAGGGAGAAAGACTTTGCCCCAGGGCAGTGCTGATGCTTGATATTATAGTATTTCTTTTGTTTTCCTTCTGTGCCCCAAACATCCCACAGGATGGAGTTTGTCTATCTGTGTGGCGTTACTGTGTTCCAGTTTGATTCACCAGGGCATGGTGGGAGCCTCTGCCAAGACTTGAGCCCCACTCGTGCAGTACAGGACACCCCAGCAACGCTTCCACCATCTGGCATTTCCTGGGTCATGCCAGCAGTTGATTCCTTCACCCTGCCAAAGCTTGTTCGCAGGGCACAGCTGGGAGGAGCAGCCAGTAATTTTCCACTATCCCTGGCTTTAGGAGGCACAGAGCAAGCACTGAAAACCTGGCGAGGCTCCATTATGGGTTCACACCTATTGCTTTCGCAAGACTGTGATGATAAAACCCTGAAAGGCAAAGAAAGGACATTACTCTGATTCACTTAGCATGCTGCAAGCTGTCTTGTTTTGTTCCCTTTCCCTTCCCCCCCCCACGCCCTTTTGGGAGGAGAGGGGGCTGTTTCATGTTCCCAGGCTATTTCAAGCAGTTGTAATGTCAATGTCTCAGGTAGCCCAACCTAGCCACCCTGCTTTTGTCCTCATGCTTGCAGTGAGCCTGGGTGCTGCATATTGGCTGTGACACTTTGTAATTGCTCAAGATGGATCACTTGAGAAAAAGCCTTCCATATGGTCCACAGGATTTAATTTTTTCATACTTTTTCCCCTGCTTCTACAACTGTTACAGGAAAAGATATTTTTCTCTCTGTTTGACATATATATAATCTTCTTCTGATACACAAATGCCAGATGGCACTGAAAAAAGATAATAAATGTGTCTGCAGCCTTCCACAGTTAAGTCTGTGAACTTTGAAAATGGCTACAGAGGAGCTAGGAGTGGCTGGCTGGTTTTTGAAGGGGGGGAAGGGTGAGGTTGAAAGTGGACTACTTCATCAAAGGAGGCTAGGTGAACCTGGAAATGCTTTATATCAGCCCCACACCTGAGCCATGGTGGGGACGCAGCTGCCAGACTGCTGCCGTTGGTTGAGTCTGCGTGAGCAGCGAGCAGATGGGGGTGTTTGGCAGGGCCAAGGCTGGTGATAACCCCTGCCTGCTGGCCAATTTTTTGCAGAACACCCAGGCCCACCCTCCCACAGAGAGTTTCCCAGGAAATATTTGTGTGAGGCAAAGTTTGGCTGGTGCATAACCCATTTCAGGCTGGCACCCAGCAGTGCCATCTGCCCTGTGTGGAGGACAGCATGTGGCTCCAGCACCTCCGACAGCAGAGAGAACGTGGAGGTCCAGAGGTCCTGCACGCCTCTGTGACCTGGGAAGTGATAAATCACAGTTGGGCTCAGCGCTGGTGCAGCTGGAGGGGCCGGAGCCAAGGCTGCCCACCAACTTGCAGCTCCTGCCATTCTTGCGGCTCACAGGGGCGAGCACAGCTGCACCCCTCTTGTGTACGCACGCTTCTCCTATGGCCAAAACTCAGCATGCCTGCATGTAGGGAGGGATCAAGATTTATTTCTTTTCCCCTTTCCCACCTCAGGTGACAATCTCGCCTTTTGCCTGTGTCTAGTGCTGCGGCTTTGACTGTACGTTTGTTCTAGTCACCTCTGCCAGTGGCAGGGCAAGGGGAAGTGGCAAGCTCCCAGCAATGAAAGGCAGCAGGGTATATTTTTTCAGCCTATATAAGGCTGTCTTTTAATGTACTGGAAAATACAAACCCTTTCATAAAACCATGCCAAATTCTTTAGGCTTTTTTAGGCAAGGTTTCCTGCCCCACTTGTTCTGAGCGCACTGGTTGTGGTTGTGGTTGAAACATAACACAAACCCTTTGAGTGAGCCTTGTCCTACCCAGTCTGGGATTTACACTGTGCCGTTTCAGCAGCGAGCAAACAAAACCTACCTCACCTCTCCTGGGGCGGGCCAGGCCATGCCATGCCCAGTCCTCGTGTTGGCTAGAAGAAGGAAATTTGAACTGCAGAGGGATATTGTTCTTAATACTACCTCTTGGAAGAGGCCCCAGCAACAAGGGGCAACGATAAGCAACGATGAGCAATGAGGAAAAAAAATCCAGAAACCTGATAAAACAAAGCTCATTGCAGTCAATGGGTATCTTACCATTAATTTTTGGCATATTTTGGGTCAGGTAGTTAAATACCCTGACAAGAACAGTGCTATGAAAATAGTCCTGCCTGCTGCAAGGGTGGATAGACAAGATGGCTTTTAATTTGGTTAGGAGCACCATCCCATAACCATATTACTCTACGTAAATGTTGCTTAATGTTAATCTGCTAATACAATTTCTCTAATCATGGGGATGAAAAATGACTGTATCCTTACTTTGTGCTCTGGGATAACCTTGGAAATGAGATATTTCATTGCAGCAAGGAATTTACTCCTGAAACTTTTGTTTACTAGACAAGTACAAAAGCAAACAGGTTGGAGAGCACTTTCCTGGAAAATGGCAGATTATTTTTTTGCTGAAGTTGGAGTGGAGGGTGTCTGTCTTCACATGTTGAACTTCCTTTCACATGCTGAACTGCTCCCACTTGGCACTGTGATTCATTCCCATTGCTGAACACCGGATGTGCTTTTCTCAGCGGCAGCTTCTCCTCAGTAATTCAAATCTTGCTTCCAGCTCGCGAAATCACAGTGATGCTTTCACTAGCAGACACCTCTAATTCCTTGGCTTGCTCCCTAATGGCTTTTGTCTCTTCTCCATGATAGACCACATTGTACATGGTGGAGATAGGGAGGTATCAGATGCATCCACCACACATGCACTCTGTTACTCTTCTTCCTACTGAAATCCGTCACCATTCATTCATTTATCTTTAGAAGCACCTTTCATACCTACTTGCCTCTATCAGCCCTTGGCAGGGCTGATATACTGTAACTGATGATTTCCACAAACTCACTCTGCTTTTAGAAAACCGAAGGATTTCCAGCCTTCACTCAGAAATGACAGCACAAGTTATCATTTACATGACACTCACCCTGAGGCAGAACACACCTATGATGAACTTGATCCAGCTTTCCGTTACCTGCTTTGAGCAGAGGTTGCATGAGAAAGCTCCATAGGTCCTTTCCAATCAAAAGCATTCTGATTCTGCCCAGAAAAAATCCATTGCAGAGAGGCGCTTGGGGTGAACTGCAGGGCTGGTAGATATCAGCAGATATACAGCCCAACACTGCTGTATTCACTCCTCAGCTCTATCAAGGGATTTTCTGTAGCCTTCGAACACATTATCAATCACACTATCCACAAGATAGGATTATGCAAGTTTTGAAAAGCTTTACTATACAAGGCAAGCTATATAGGAGACCAAAGGGCAGGTAAATCTGCTTCTGCATGAAGAAATTTAACTGCTATTACTTTTGTTATGCATAGCGCAGAATAATTTTCTACATGGAAATGCTTACTCTGGAGCAAGAGTTTAGCTTAGTGCACTTGATGTGATCTCTCTGATAGGGAGCTGTCAAACAGAGAGGCATAAGATGTGTCCTGGGCTCTGGGCTGCAGCCTTTCCCACATGGATAAACTCAGAGGAGGACTTACCACATAGCTGCATGTGCTAGGAGGTTTGCTCTTTAGTCTCTGCTGTCAGCTGAAACTACCTTGGAAATCATGCAGCTTTCCTGCGGGCTGGAGTGAGTCTGGACATCACTGTAAGTTTGTGGATGCTGTTCTTATTTTGCACAAGGCATCTTTGCCACACATCTGTATCTGGTAGAGGGTTATCATTATCTCTCCAGCTTCCCATCCCAATAAAATTTAAAATTTTATTTTTAACTGAAAAGGTGGGAGATTGCCACAAATAGCACTCTTCTTGCCTCTGGGCACAGAAGCCAGAGAGGAAATACTTGCTGGCTGAATCTCTGACTTGCAGCCTGCAACGTCTGGGCTTTTCCAGAGGCAGCTGACAAAGGTTTTGCCAAGGAGACCTTGGGTAGATGTGCTGATGATTCAGGAAATGTCCAGCTGTGGTTTTTTTACGGGTGCTGCCGAATGTTTATGAATTCCAACACTACTCAGCAGCTGAGGTGAATTCAGGCCTTTGCAGGTGCGTTTGTGGGGTCTTGGACAGGACAGAGGTGTAGCACATTTCCTGGCTTTTCCCTGCTGTGGTGGGTGGTTGATAGAGGCCATCCTGCAGTGGGGCTAGCACTAGTAGGGAGCTGTGCTTGGCAGGCAGCACAATTCACCCCTCCACTGCTGAGCTGCTTGGGAAGGCTGCAACATTTTGGAGCCAGAAAGCCAAGTCCAGAGCTGTGGACACCTCTCCAAGGGAAGCAGTAACCTCACAAAAGGAGAGCCACTAAGCACAATCACACACAGAAACCTTTATCAGTAAGAAAAGGCTTTTCCAGGAGGATCTGGCTTCTTGTCTTCTTTCTGGCTACCCAGCCAAGATGCCCGAGACAGGCAGCACTCCCCTCTCTGGAGCACTTCATGTCGTGTGCTGCCTTTGCCAGGTGCACGGTCTTTGAAGATCAGTTGATCTCCAATGGAAACAGAAGAGATTTATTGTTGCTGTTGCCTCAAGTCTGCTTCAGATCCCGCTCCACACTCACACTCCTGTTTTTAGCATTCTTTCATGCTGGCACACATCCTCTTCTGTTACAGGCATATACCTATACCTGGCTGCCAGAGAAGAGCATAGGGAGGCTTTTGAAAGTCTCAGTTTGAGGACAGATTCTGCCTGCATTGTCCCAGCAGGTGAATGTGTGACATTCAGGGCCCTAGTGGCTTGGAAAAGACACTCAAAGAGGATTAGCAGCTAATGAATGACATGTATGACAGCTCTGTCCAGGGAGCACTAGGGCTCTACTGTTACAGATCTTGTGGTTTCATAGGGTTAAATAGAAGTGAAAATATTAAGAAAATGTTAATGTCACTTGCATCAGCTAAAGATCTGTTGCAACTGGCAAAGTAGTTATTAGGTTCATCCCTAACATTTATTAACTCTGTGTTTCTGAGATGTTAATGCTGCACCTCTGCATATCTTTGATATGTCACGAAAGCTGCTCCAGGGGGTTTCCAATTATCCTGTCACCTTGCAGGTAAGACGGTCTTAAATGGTGTTTTTAATTTCTTGAGGAAAAAAAAAAGAAAAAGAAGCAGCTCAGTAATTCCATATTTTAAATGACCTTCAAACAGCAAACGTAAATCAGTTTTTTTGCAGGAAGCCAGAGGAGACCACACACACGCACATGCGTGCATGTGCACACACATGCATGCATACAAATACTGCCCTGGTCAGATAACACTCCACCATGTCCTTCTGCTCTTTTCATCTTTGACATTTCTTCTGGGACTGTGTAGAGAGTTTTGCAGACAAAGAAGAAACAGACAAATTTGGGACACTTCCAGGATTCAATTTTTTTCTTTCCTGCAGTGTTTCCATCACTGGTAAATGCTAGAATGCGGTGCCACTGTCTGGAGAAGTTCCCCCCAAAACACCTATGCAGTGTGGCCATGGGATGCAATAAGAGGACAGTAACGTTTCATCTGTGCCACATGCAGAAATGAAGATGGGAAGTTTTATGCAGCTCTGTTTTTATTGACCTGTATCTTCGGTGACCTGGGGATTCCAGCTTGGATAAGGAGTTAGAAGTACCTGGGGCTAGATTTCAAAAGGTATTTCATTTCTAATATGCAACTGATTTTGGTGTTTAACTTTCAGGAGATCTACCTAATCAGCTTAAGTGCTTTTGCAGTTCTTGCTGGGTGTCTATCCATATCCTTTGGTGCTGAAATTTTGGGGAAAATACGGCTTTTAATAGCTTGTGAGTCACAGAAAAGCATGTTTTCATGGCAGGCGAACAGCTGTGGCTGTTGCATAGTGTAGACAGACCCAGGTGACTGTTAAATGCTCCCATACCACGAGCTGTCTAGCCAGGACAAGACAGAGCTCAGTCCAGGCTAATGTGCCCTACTTTCAAGGTATCAGAAGCAATTCATAATCCAAAGTCTGTATGGTTTTACGAGACCAGCCTCAGGCTATTAAAAAATGATTGGTTTACCAGTGCTATCTTTGGTTTGTCCTCTTAGCTAATACACATTCCCACTGAAAGCTGCGGGCTGTCCTCGAAGGAAGTATAGCATTACGAGGCTGGGAGGAGAGAATCTGGAGCTTGCTGGGAGATACAAACAGCCAGGAAGCACTATTAAAATCTGCAACACAAATATTCAATTGACCAAATAAGACAAGAGTTAGCAGGTTTAAATTACAGCAGGAAAGATTTTGGTCAGATATCAGGAAACACTTTCTATTGGTAGAAAAAGTGAAGCACCAGCTACGGAAAATAGCTTTGAGTATATTATAGAAACCAGTAGACTGAAAGAAAAATTGAGATGTGTCTGGGGGGGTAGTGGGCTTAGTCATAACAGCAGGTTAATAAATGAAGAGATTGATGGGCTGGATGAGCGGAGAGTGAGGTGGATGGAGAACTGGCTGGATGGCAGAGCTCAGAGGGTTGTGGTGAATGGCACAAAGTCTAGCTGGAGGCCTGTAGCTAGCGGTGTCCCCCAGGGGTCAGTCCTGGGTCCAGTCTTGTTCAACTTATTCATCAAGGACCTGGAGGAAGGCACAGAGCGCACCCTCAGCAAGCGTGCTGATGCCACACAACTGGGAGGAGTGGCTGACACACCAGCGGACTGTGCTGCCATTCAGAGGGATCTCTATAGGCTGGAGAGATGGTCAGAGAGGAACCTCCTGAAGTTCCAGAAAGGGAAGAGCAGGGCACGTAGGGCAGAATAACCCCATGCAGCAGTACAGGCTGGGGGTTGACCTGCTGGAAAGCAGCTCTGCAGAGAAGGGCCTGGGTGTCCTGGTGGACAACCAGTTAAGCATGAGTCAGCAATGTGTCCTTGTGGCCAAGAAGGCCCATGGGAGCCTGGGGTGCATTAGGCAGAGTGTTGCCAGCAGGTGGAGGGAGGTGATCCTGCCCCTCTCCTCAGCCCTGGTGAGGCCTCACCTCGAGTACTGTGTCCACTTCTGGGCTCCCCAGTACAAGAGCGACATGGCACTCCTGGGGAGAGTCCAGCAGAGGGCTACAAAGATGATGAGAGGACTGGAGCATCTCTCCTGTGAGGAAAGGCTGCGAGAGCTGGGCCTGTTCAGCCTGGAGAAGAGAAGACTGAGAGGCGATCTTATCAGGGTGTTTAAATATCTGAAGGGAGGGTGTCGAGAGGATGGGGCCAGACTCTTCTCTGTGGTGCCCAGCGACAGGACAAGAGGCAACGGGCAGAAACTGAACCACAGGAAGTTCCATCTGAACAGGAGGGAAAGCTTCTTGACTGAGAGGGTGACAGAACACTGGAAGAGGTTGCCCAGAGATGTTGTGGAGTCCTTGGAGATATTCAAAAGCCATTTGGATAGGATCTTTGGATAGGCAACATGCTCTAGGTAACCTTGCTTGAGCAAGGGGGTTGGACTAATTGATCTCCAGAAGTCCCTTCTAACTTCAACCATTCTATGACTCTATGATTCTGTGATCAATGTTCAGCTGTGGTTTAGCTCACCAGTAGAGACGGGCTCTAAAGCACTTTTGTGCACATCCTAAAATCAGTGTTATTCATCCACATGAGGCTGAACATCTAGAGCCCAGATGAACCATTTCATGTAGAAAAGAAACAGAAAGTGGCCTGGATAGGTTTGGGGAGGGGGATGGGACAGGAAAACATGACCGTAGGTCTTGGGGGATTGCAGTTCAATTCCCAGCTCTGCTGCACTTCCAACATGACATGAGCAAATCCCTTAGCCTTGCTGCATGTCCTTTGCCCATCTCTGCATTGATGTTGCAAGCACTGCCCTCCCTTGCAAGGGTATTGTCAAATGAGCTGTTTAAAGCCTATAGCAAACAAGGCTTACAGAGATATTTGCAGTTCTTGTTGATTGTGTGGACTCCAAGGTGACCAAGTGTTATTTTTCCCTGTGATCAAAATGTTAGTGGTTATCATAGAGGATATTGTAGGGTTTCAGGCAGATACAGATTCCTGTGTTTTAACAGTATTTGTTTCTGAAGAACCTTCGTCTTTCCTCTCCCTCATGACAGCTGGTTTTTGAGTCATGATTTGGTTGCAATTACATTGCCTCTGTAATTCCATCTTCCCTGTACTCTTCCTGGCTTCAGAGACACTGGAGGATGGTCACCTGTGTAGAGACACGCATGAAAATTGGATCCCAGCTGCAGGCAAGGGTAGGAGGAAATGAACATGGAATATTTCAATTTGAAGTGTGTTTATTGTGCATTCTGTCACTGGTTTGATGTAAAAAAATTTGCATGCAAATGACAGCAGATTTGCATTTCTCCTTTCATTGACGGCAGATGTTGAAAAAAATATTTGAGGATTCTTTTTTAAAGCTTTCAAAACATCTTAGAGGAGATCTTGGCGGCTGTCCTGTTAATGCCTCTATGTAAATATGCTGACCTCTCCTGAAAATGGTAGGTTGATGCCAGGGCATTTACATGGAGATATTTGCTGCAGCACTCTGTTGTTTTTGCTGTTTTAAGATTTTCTGCATCATTTTGGAGAGATGTAGTGCTGACAACTTTGGATATGGAACTGTATCTCATAAAAATGTTCTTTTACATGGAAATGTGGAAGATTTTCCTTGGTTTCTGGGGAAGATGCTTGTTGTTTTTTATAACGTTGAGGGAGGAAGAAAAGGTTGAGCAACCAGAAAGCATCCAGAGGGTGTTGGAAGCGTCTTTATCTGTTGTCAATACAGGGCACCACAATCTGGCAGTCTTGGGCAACAACAGATGGCTATCGCTCCCCTTTCCCTTGAACTGAGTTGCCACAGCAGGTGGCTAAGTCCCTCTTTGGCATGGCAGAAACACTCATAAGATGGCCTGGGTCCTTCCTGCAGGGAGGCTGGCTCTGCAGGCAAAACGGGCTCCATCATGCAGAGCTCACCTTCGCCCTCGCAGCCCAACTAGTGGGGGAAGAGCCCATCAGAGTAAGGCTACCTTGTGAGACAAGTCACTGCAGTCTGTTGATTTTATGCAGAACGGGTATGAACGTCCTTTCTTTGTCTACTGGGCAGCCCTCATCTGTGGAAAGGCTGGGCATGCTTATCAGAGGATTGGTACATATTTACATGTACCAGGGTACACAGAATTATCCGGTGTGGAGTGCTCTGCTTTGCCTATGCTATATAAATTTGCAGCCCCAGTAGGACTGATAAACACGGCACAAAATGGGTTCTGAAAGCCATTCAAGCAAAAACTAGTTTCCTCTCATAATCTCCTGAGCGATTAGTTGAAAGTTTAGCCGCTTGCTCAGCTTGATTTATTTATTCCGTTCACCTGTGCTTCAACTGTTGTGTGGGAATCAAAGACTTTCTTTTTCCACAGTCAAGGTATTTTTTGACCAGAAAAGACAGAAAAATGCCTGAAGGAAAAAAAAAACCCAAACATAAATAGTAACAAGACTGCTAATGAACCAGGCTTTACTGAGGTTGCTGTGACTCCAAAAAATTGGCAAAAACTTCCCCTTTTTAAGCTGCCAGGTTTAAGTAAGATGCTATCTGTGTAGAGATTTTTTTTAACATTAGCTCTGCATCTGTCTTCAGATGAGAGATATAAATAGATTCATACCTTTCACTCTATGTATATGATTTTATATAGAGGTGTGAGAGTACATTAGATGTATGCACATGTATGTGTATATAAAATATGCACACTATCTAGATAGAGCCATCCATCTGTCAAGTTATTGGCCTATCTTGTGCTCATTCTAGAAAGAGTTTAAAAGGGATTGCCTAAATACATAATACATGTTAGGGTTTTTTTTAAGGGATGAGTCAAGTCAAATTCTACGATATAAATTTTTAATATCCCTTTGACCTGATTTTTTGCCTCTTGTGCAAGGAAGTTAACAATATGAAATGTCTTTCTGTTGTCTCTAATCATGGGCTGATTTGATAAGCTGTAATTATTATTCATATTTGAGATCTGCAGCTAGGGAGATGCAGGAGGTGCGGGGACCATTGGGATGTTTAGGTTTATTATTATTTATTACTGCTATGAATAAAAGAATAATGATTTCAGAGGTACTGCCAAGTAGTTTAGGCTGAAAATTTAACCCATTTAAAATCTCTTGCAATCCAGTTGCATCTGATGGATTCTAGAAATGTCTTTAATCATATTTTTTCATTCCTTACTCTCTTGCAGGGGCTGTAAAACTGGAAGAAATAAAGGGTGTTATTTTTGTAGGCCCTATAAAAATGCATTGTGTGTGTTGACTGACCTTGGGCATTGTGTTTCATTTAGAAACACTAGAAAAAGACTGTGTAAGAAGTAGTAATGTCATAGCTGCTGTTATGCTTATTACATTCATCTCCTTATTAGATGCGACATTCAAAGAGGTAGCTGAGCAGAGAAATAGTTGTGATCATCAGAGAAATAGTTATTATCACTATCAAAGGCTTTGCAGGCGTCTTGGCAGAGGTGACGGGGTTTGGTATGTGGACAGTAGTGAACGGTATCTTGACTTAAAAAACAATGTATGTTTGTGTTGATTTCAGCACTGATTCTCTCCTCCAACCTCATAAATCTTAGTCTGTCCTGACAAGTGTCAGTGTCCTTGCAAAAGTTCCGGGGACTGCACCAAGCTGGACCGAATGTCTGTGCCTCATGGAGACAGAAAGGGAAGGTGAACACAGATGGAAGGTTATTTTTAAGCTCCGAAGAAGTCTACATGAAAGAGAAAGCATTTAAAACAGGTGCCTAGCAAGGCAGTAAGGGAGGCTGGGGAATGCGGTCAGTTAGTTGTGATTAAAGGAAAGGAAAAGGCATGCTGTAGAAGATGGACCCTGTCTCACGGTGGCGGCTTTGCTGTAAATAAAGACTCCCTTTTGCAGATGTTGGCCCAAAGCCCTCAGGCCTCTTCAAGGAGGTCAGCTCCTCTTGTCATCCTGCTCACCTTGACTCAGCACTTCTGAAATCCCCGCTCATAAATACAGATCTGAGAGTTTTTGCTTTAACCATGCTGACCTGAAACATTGGCTCTTGAGCCCAGTTGTCACCTGAGTCAGTGTAAAAGTCCTGGTAAAAGGAGGTGGTCTATTAACCAAATGGATAGTCTTTAGAGACCCTGCCAGTACGTCATCTTGTGTGCAAGTATATCTGGCCATCAGGAATCTGGACCTCCATCAAGTCCTCTGCGTGGATTCACTGGAGGAGTTTTGGCATGTCTCAAAACCTTGTCTTTTGTACTCAGGGGTCTAAATATGATTCTGAGGGTTTAGCGTTAGACAATGGTTTGAACATGAGAGGCTGGGGTTTAGTTCCCCTAAACATCCTCCACAGGCAAAATATCCGTTTTAACTCGAAAAGAGGAAGGAAAGAGCAGTGACTGCAAAGCCTTTTATTGCACACTCTCTTGGTCTCAGGTCATGTGCTACAGAGATTTTCTAGATCTGAAGCCAACGTGGTACCATCCAGGGAAAAAAAGGAAGGCACTTTTAGGCTACGGATTCATTTTTCACAGTGATAGCAGTGCTTTGGGCTGCTCCACTTAAAATCATCGACATTTGTGGGTGTGTGGGGGCAAATATATAGCTTATTTGTTCCTCTTATCCTTCCGGAGTCAGAGCCAGAATTACTTTCAGTCATTACTCTTGCCTGTCTCCATAAGTACAGACTGTCCTTGAAAGAAAAACGAACATATCTAAGTAACATCCCATCTGAAAAATGTGAGTGTAGATTCCAGGAAAATTTCTCCCATAAAACTCCTAGCTGTAAGACACTTAGCCACATGATGGCCAGAAACACCAGAAGAACAGCTCTATAGCCAGGGGACATGATTTGAAAAATAGCTTTCAGGCCTCAAATCACACTCTGCGAAAAGAAGAAGATTGGTGTGATGTTCATGGAGAGCAACCTGGTGCAGCTGCTCACAGCTTGCAGTGCAAATCAGCTTCCAAGAGTATGACGTAGGCAGCAGCAGAGAGTGAGCACTAACTCTTGTGACACAAGAGCATGACTGGAATGGGTCCTCTAGACTTACCCCATCTTCTTTGCCTTGCTTTCCTGGTGCAAAGGAGACAGCCAGAGATCTGGAGCTAATACGTGGCAGTTGCTCCACTGCTTAGTTTCTTGAAATAAGACTGAATGTCTTCCCAAAAGACATGCTCTTTTCAGCAGCAGAGGGTGGGTTTGCTGCTGGAGTTGTGGTAAGTGCTGTCTCTGTGTAGGATGCTGGTGTAGAGGAATAGAAAGGTCTCCAGAAACATGCATGTCATGCTGAGAGACCAGCATACTTGGATACATATTTTCATCAGAAACATTTCTAGCAGGTGTAGGGACCGCAAAGGGACAAACTGTCGATTCATTGACTGATGCCTTAGTAGACATTTGGAAACTCTGGTACCCAATTTCTACCCAAAGGTCTGTTGTTGGTGGAAATGTTGAAGACAATAATAAGGGGTTAGGAGAGCCAGTGAGACTTTTGGAAGCAATGTTTCAGAGGGTTATGAAAAACTATGTCACTTTGGTGCCAATTTCCTTATTCTCAGTTTCCTGAAGCTGGATCTTCTGTGTAGTGTACTCAGAGGGAATGAACTCATTTCCAGACATAAAATAGACAGATCTCCTCCAAAAAGCCGCATTTTAACGACATTAGAATCCCCGTATGTTGCCACTTTACGTTTCTCCATTTTCAAGTGTTTTATACATTAAAGGAGAAATTGAATTGAAGGTTATCCGTGTTAACATGTTGAACAAATTGTGTGTCCTGAATCCCTCTTTTCAATGAAGCCTATGCCACCTTTTTATGCCACAATCACAACATCTATTCCTTCTTTCTTTTACCAGTGCAGAAGTTCAAGGCATAAGCCGCAGCATATTCGACAGTCCCTTTCTAAAGATGAACAAAGTACACTTTTATGCTTAAAATGTGCTGCTTTTTCTCCGATTAAATGTTTTCTAGCTGCATAGGCCAACCATCTGTTTCTGCCTCTCTCTTCCATCATTCGGTTCTTTGTACGTTACTCAAATTAATTATCAATTAAGAACCAGAAATACAGGATAATCAAATTACAGACTGGTAGGATGGTCAAAGTAATACAGCACCTTATTAAAAGCCTCCAGATATTTCATAAGACAATAAATTCTTGATCTTTTATTTGAAAAATGAACCTTCAGCCCAATAAATGAAAACAGTGACATGTATCTCTTCTTGGTAATATATTTACGAACATAGGGAATGATATTGACTAACCCCCTTTCCATTTCAGATTTCACATTGTAATCCACTCCTCTCAGATGTTAGACTAGCCTAGCGCAGATAATAACACAGATCGAGTTCCAAGACATTCCCCAGATAGATAAGAAATTTCTTTGCCATTTTTTGTGCTAAAGCGAACTTGTTTTATAAAGCATGAACATCAACAGTCCTTTAGCTCTATGGTTATCCTGAAAAAGAGGATGGGATCTATTTCTGGGGTGAGGGCAGGACAGTCATCCTGGCTGCTGTGCCCTTGGGCAGCTGTAGGAACATACAGTTGGACTGTCTTTCACTATCCCTCCATCAAACAGTGCTCAAAGAGGGAAATTTATGAGGCTTGGCTACATAGTTGGCACACAGGGAGTGCCTAGAGTAGATGAGGATGGAGGAGAGTTGATTGTGCCCTGTGTGATATCTGAGAGATTCTGGGTTTGACCATCTGTACAGTCTGATGTATCTAAATCTTTCCTGCAATAATCCCACTGGTTTCTTGGCCTCTTTTTTTTTAGATATAACCACATTACATACCTGCAAAGGTGCCGTTCATCCTCAACTGTGAAAACGAGGATTAACCAAAATTTAGAGCTAGAAAAGGTGAGGAGAAATGAGGTTGCTCAGTCCCAAGCCCCAGGGGATCAAGTCCACAAACCTGGTGATCAGGCTGTTACCTGAAATAATTTGGTAGCTTGCAGTCACCAGTTTTAGTGACTGTATTTGAGGTCAGCTTTGTGACTACGTTGAGACCCCAAACCCCCTGTAAGTCCCCTTTACTCTGGGGGAGTGGCTTTAGTGGCTTGCAGTTTCAGTTATGCCCCTTGAGTCTGCACTAGCCAAGAATAAAGTTGTGGAATTAATACAAATGAATGTCACCATTTCAGGCAGTTCCTGACCACAACCCAGTCCTCACTACGAGCTTGCTATGTTCTTAAATAAATGTTATTCCTATTCTTTGTTGTCCCCCCCTCCAAAGCCTCTTCCATCACTCCCACCAAAACCAAATTCATCAGAGCTTTCTGGGCATCACAGCCTGCAAAGCATCCTCTTCACATTCTCCTAACGTGCTTGCACATAATTAAGTGGTACATTTACATGTCAGACTAAACCCACTGTCCAACTGCTAGTTCTGCCTTGTGCAGCACTGTGCCAGGCATCCTCCAGAAAGGATGCAAATCACGGCACAGAAAACATATTATGAGTGGCATGCAAGATCTGTGCCCACTTTGCCCATTGTGTCAAGAAAACAGAAATGCTTGTCAAAATACCAGCTCGAGTAGGAGCTTGTGGCTTCTGGAGGAATAAAAGAACTATATTGGCAAGCACAGGACTAGACAGGCAGATGTCCTCCTCTCCACCCACTAGAATTTTATTGGCAATTGAGTTAACAACCTCTTTGCATATGAAAGTAACGGAGAGGCACTGCTGTGGCCTTGCTGGCAAGAGACTTGGCTGCAAAACCAGTGAGACATTTGACAAGGAAGCAATATGTTAACAACATCTCTTCATCCATGTTATCAGGGCCAAATTGCCACAGCACTTGCAGCCATGTGAAGGCATTAAATGCAAAGTGTTAGACACCCTGCCACTCTTTGTTGTCATTTTTCCTTTTTCTTCTCTTATCCTTTTTTCAGGGCAGTGTGGTCCTGGGCAGCTCTGGAGCCAATCTTCCTTGTGCTGCTGTATATCCTTACAAAATAGTCTGCCAGGTGCTGAATATCCACATTTTGAAATAATCCTTCATGATATAAATAAGTTCTATTTTTGTTTTATTTTGTTTTGTTTTGTTTTGTTTTGTTTTCCTGGAGAAACAATTGCATTTTCAAGTTTTCCCTTAAGAGGTCACATTTCTGATCTGACAAATGGGAGAAATACAGACTGGCAAAGCCTTTCCATCCATTGAACCCTTTCAACAGGATTCGCATCCTATATCAGTGGTCTGCAACTCTTTAGATTTTCATACTCCCTGAATATTTAAAGTGGAAATGTGGACTTGGCTGTTGCAGACTGACAATAGCCTTGCTATTCAGAGCTGTATTTCATGGATCTCTTGAAAAGTGGTATATCCAAACATACCTGTGGACCCCTCCGATAGAAAGGTATTATAGAGAAATCCAGAACAATCTGGATGAACAAAGGATTGTAATCAGGTTGGTAGCCTCTGGATAAGCTTGGGAGACCCTGTAGAGCTGAAGTCTTCAGTAGAAGATCTGCCTTTCTGTTTACCAGGGAGAGAGGGAGGGATGGAGAATATCGTAGAAAACCAGCCTCATCTCTCATGCAGCCATGGAGCACTCCCCAACAAACGACCCAACCATGCAGCAAGACTTTGCACCAGAATTGAAGAATGAAATCTATGGCAGGAAAACTGGAGGCATTCTGATACCTCTGTAGAGGTTCTCTCCAGCTTCACACATGGATAGCACAATCTACACGAGACCTAGTTGTGTGCAGGGGGAAGTAGTGTGTAGAGGCAATCTATGACATGGTTCCTTGCGAAGATTTTGGCCTTTCTGTAGTGCTCGTTTCTGGCAACAAACTGGCCTCTGTATGCACAGGCCCTCCATTTGCTGCATGAATAAAGCTACAGGACTGGTAGGGCACCAAGAAAGAAAACAGATCCCTCCCTTATAAAAAAAGGTAAAGTAGTGATAAAAAGGAATAGATGGAGGTGACTGTGTGGATTCAATTTAATGTAGTGAATAGCTTCCCACGGATGAAATCTGAGTCCGTGCAAGAGAGGCCACCCATGTCCATCTGAAGCTCTGGGTGACCAGATTTGCCCAAAACTTTTCTGCAGGGCCCCAGTGACTAGCCACAAGCTCAGGTAGTTGGTGTCCATGTAGACCTTTTAATTGCACGCTGTCCCTGGGGACAGTCTGAGCTCTTTGAGGGCTAGCAGTGTATGTTGTCACCTTTTCCTTCTTGCCCTCCCCTACCCCTTCCTCCCGGGCACTGTTCTTTGAAAAGCAGGGGGAACATTGCCAGTGCTAGTGTGCTTTCTCCTAAGACATACTGAATCACGTGATCCTTTCCTGGCTTCCAATATGAGGGAGTCCTCCTGGGGAAAGACAGATAGGTTTCTTTCTTCTTGGTGTAGATTCTGGGGCTCTGTATCAAAGTGCAAAGTGGCACCTCACTCTGTCTCCTTGTGCTGCTATTAGCTTCTTCCCCTTCTCCATGCCACGCTAACTTCTCTTGGCTGTCCCTGCCACTTATGGGGCATCCCAGTCTGGGTAGGACACATTAATCAGGCATATCCCTGCTACAGCCTAGCCCATGCTATCAGTGCCTGGGGGGCGGGCCGGTCCCTGGGGCACTAATTTACTTTTGATGTGGTGGTTAAACTCTGGGTTTGTAGCAGATGCCAGACTTTCAGCTGCCTGAAAATGGGGCTATCCTCTGAGGCATGGTCTCACAGTGTGCAGAAGGGTGGAAGCTGGACCAGAAATCTAGACAATTCCTGAGCCAGAAGGTCAGTTCATACTTCAACGCTCTTGTCCTGACAGCCATGTCATGAATTGGAGGTAGCTGCATGTGATGTGTCTCTGTCGCACAGGTCCCCGGGAGCTAAGAGTATTCCAAGGAGGATCAGCTATCTGACATTGGGGTTTCAAGCACCTCCATCTGTCTTGGCTTTTGGAGTAAGGAACGCTGTGCCTTAAGTTACTTTTTCCGTGAACTTGTGTGGGTATATAGAATTAAGCGTAAGCTGAAGACATGCTCATTGTCTTAGGTTCCTACAGGCTGCTGTCATTGCCAGTTTTCCCAGCTTGCTTGCCAACTCCATGTGGGACAGCATCTCCTTCTCTGCCTGTCCCCTGCTCCCCTGCCCCTCTCTGACTTGCTAAATCGTTGCTCCAGCCCTCAGGGGACAAAAGCTCTGCAGAGTTCCAAATTACCTAAGAGAAGTAGCAGCAAATTATCAGTAGTAGCATGCTTCCCCCAGATATGCAGGAGACAATGAGAAATACTACTTTCCTGATTGTTGGAGCAAGGTCCCATAAAGTTCTTCCCACACCTTCTCTGAAGTCTGCATGTCTTGGTATCTCTAGCTTCTCTCTCTTGGTTTTACCGTCACGGTCTGAAAAGCCAGCCCTGCCTTTCCCTTTGGGGTCTGACTGCAGCTGGTTGCAGTTTATCTGAAACGGAGTCTGCTGTCCATCTTCTAGTGGCAGCTCTCAGATCAGCCCAAGGTAAATCTCCATCACAGTTCTTGCTACCTTTCAGCAAGGCAAAGCTTTAGGGGAAATGCAAGAGGAGCAGGCCAGGTGCATGGACCTGGAGATTTATTTTCTGGGAAAAAGTGCTAGCTAAGAATACCTGAGGTGGTTTCTACCTAACCCTGCTTGAGGCTTATATGAGGATGTTGGTCAGATTGTCATTACTTCCGGATCACAAGACTCATTTTACAAGGACAACAAAGCAAGGTTTTTTCAATGCTTCAGGTGCCTGAGATGAGTTTAAATATCAGCTTTGATGTGCTGCTGGCAAGTTGGCCACTGGAGAGGTCATCTCTGCAGTGTCTTCTCCCTGAAGTCCCATGGAGTTAGTTTTGCCATCCAGAAATTCAGGTGAAAATCCCACCTGGTAATTTCCATCTGCCTCCTACCGTGACTCATGTTCTACTCCAGACAACGCTCATCTTCTGTCCTGAGCAGAGGTATGGACTGGTCATTCTTTGTCACTGTGTTCCCAAACCAGGCATTGCTGCCTCAGTGCAATATCTGAAGTTCTTCAATGTTGTATCTTGTGTAGATGTTTAAGTTAGTATTTCACTCTGCTTCCTGAGCCACAATGAATTTAGATATCCGCTGTTCATTGCACACTGTCTTGTTTGCTTACAAAACACACAGCTTTGCTGGTGTCCCTTTTGCAAGGTCATTGCTGCAGTCTTGGGTAAGAGGCCCCTTGGTTCCCCCTTAGAGGGAGGAAAGACACACTGAATGCCCTGGTGTGGCACTGCGTTCAGCAGGCAACCTTGGATGATGCTGTAGCAGGTCAGACCTAGACCTGGAATCTGGAGATCATTGGACTGCAGGAGCCGATCCAGCTGTGTTCCAATAGAGTTTACAGCAGGTTCATGGCTTTTTTGGAGAGCATTTCCAAACAGAACCATAAATTCCTGGTCACACTGTCTAGATTCTGCCAAGAGAAAAGAAACCAAGGATGCCCTTCAAGTCATGATGGGGGGTAAGAAGCGAAGTCCTGGCAAGGATCCCACCTTTCTGATGGTGATTGAGAATGACTTTCCAATCACTTCCACTTGATCCAGCTCCTATGGATGGCAGAATAGCTTCCGCAAGTGTCCAACCAGCATTCCCAGGTGAGCCATTCCTTGCTGCCTGCCTGCTTTCTTCAGTGTTAATTGGACAGCGTTTCTCACATCCTGTGTAACAGGTTACCTTGCACAGTTAAACGGCTGTTGAATTTTATAAACAGAGAGTTTGTGGCCCTTGTGTTGCTAATGAAGCATAGCCCTTTATTACTATCACTGTAACATACACCCTGAAATTTTTTCCAGAGTGAAAGGTGCTACCACAGTTTCACGTTTTCATTTTTTCTCCCTGTTCTGTGCAGCACTCAACAGAGTACATGTATGTTTTATTGTTGTGCTCATGGTTCTTTTGTGTCATCATGGACATTTTCAGTCTGGGATCCAGGATCAGAGGACCTGACATGCGCAGCAGGATTCTCCTTCTTTTTTAGCTGTATAAATTGCAGTCATGATCTGAATACTGTGTCATCCCTTAGCAAGGGGACACAGAGTTGCGCACCTGTAGTTTACTCCGTTCTCCACACAAGACTGGAAAGGAGCCATCAGATATGTTCCTGATGCTCTGAATGTTAATGTCTTTTTTCCTGTGACTGGAAAGGAAATAACCTTTTTCACATCTCCAGTCTAATATAGAGCAATAAGGCTGGATTTGGTGACAGTAGCTGTATCTGTGCTGCCAGGTAACACAGGGCAGTGGAGGAGCTTGAGGCTTGCCGTGGTGGTGAATATTAGTTATTTCATGCTCAGCTTGACCTTGTGAATGATCTGGGCACAAGGTAGGGGTGGTGAGGGCCAAGGACTGGTCCCAGTTGGCTCACTCCACCCAGTACTATCCCCATCATTCTGCCCTTTCAGGCATCCAGATATGACCTCAAAGTGTACATGCATGTTTATGCTCTAGAAACACAGCTCTAGTGTGCTTTATTTCAGAAACTTCAAGCCACAGAAAGCACACATGCAGTAATAGTGCCTGGGAGATGAGGGGGCACCTCAGCGGACCCAGAGGAGACTCAGAGCCAAATTCTATGTAAAGCAAACACTGTGGCCTGTGCTGTTTGACTTTGAGGCCAGGGAGGAATCCTTGGTCCTGTTTTATTAAACTACATCCATCTGTACAACAGCCAGCGAGGAAGAGACCTCTGTGTCCCGCAGTCCAAAGCAAGCCCGAGTTTGTAGAAGTGCAAGTGAGGAATTTATGGCTTTCTCTAGTCTCTTTGACAAAGTATAGTTCTCTCCTACAGCTGAGACCTGGCTCGGAGTATATCTAAGGAGAGCACTGTAGGAGGAGGAGGACAATGAATGTATAAGGGATATTATGTCATTTGAGATTATAACAGGGACAAAATCACTTTCAGTTGCTGAGGGTTTTTGTGCTGAAGACTAATGAGGGAGAACATTTGCTCCTCATATTTTCCCCCACAGATGAGAGCTAAAACAAATGATCCTTTGGGAGTGATTCTCTGCTTTCTCTCAACTGCTCTTAGCAAGTGAAACATCTGTTTGCCTCTGTTCATGCTTGCTTGTGGTGCCAGGGTGTGGAAAAGCTGTAGTATGGAGTTGTCCACCAAAAATTCAGCTCCTGTTACATTTCTCTTAAGATGAATCCTCATGGCTGTGTGGATAAACCCGTACACACGAATCAACAGCAACAAACACACCAGAGTCAGCCCATATCTGCAGAAAGCCCAAAATATTAGCATTGAGAGCTTTGAACTTCCCCCTGGATGTGAGGATGGAGAGCTGAGACTTCTTTGCTCTGGCCCTCCTCTCCATGCAGTTATCTGCTGAGTGCTGTGGGATCTGTGGGAGAAAATGCTGGTAGGAAGAAAGATAAGACCGCTTACAGCTCACCATGGTGCTTACAGTGAGATCAACACAATAACGCTGAGCCTTATCTCTGGAGGACCTGGCCCCTGGTATTGTATCATCAGTTGTCCCAATATGATGAGTAAGCCAGGCTTAGGCTCCAAAGTCACTTCGGTGGTTTCAGAGATGGCATCTTTCCTATATCCTAGTGGTTTGGAGAGGCTGTGACCATAGCGGGGCACATGGTCACTCCACCAAAGTGCCTAAAGGCTGAACAGACAAATGCTGGGAAGGAAACCAAGAACCCTGAAAAGTCTCTTCGAGTAATTCTACCCCAGGAAATAGGGTGTCCATCTCTGGTCTTTCCAGCTATTGCCTTAATTCTCTGCTGTGCTGCTTTTTACAGTATAGATGCCATCACTGAACGTGAAGCACAAGAGTGCTTGGAAGTTTGCAGTTGACTTCCTATGGTTGGCCAGACCCCCAGAAAGTAAGGGAACCTAAACTTCCACTCCCCAACCCAAAAACCTCAACTATACATCACAAAACACCTCCTAATGGCCTCTATTCAATCAAAGCCTCTTACCAGCTCCTGTAGGAAACCAACTAAGTTAAGAGTGTTGCTGTGTTTAATCATAGCATCAGAAAAGTGCATAAAGTACTGAAAGCAAACTGCAAGGTCCTCACTGTTGTCTGAAGAGAAAGGCTTCTGTCCTGGAAAGCCATGCTCTCTACTGGGATTGCTGTATTCCTTTTTGTACTTGGCAATTTATTCTAAGTGCCAAAGCCTCAAGTCTCTCCTGATAATTTCTTCTGGTCAGTGAATAAGCATCTGCTCTCTCTGATTGTGGGTCACTTCTCTCATGCAAAGCTTGATTGGGACATTCATGTAGAGGTCAGAAATGAGGATGAATTTGTATTGTTCATCTGAAAAAAAAAGCAAGCAGAAAAAGAGATAATAACAGGTCTTTGAAAGGGACATGGGTAATGTGCCTTTTGTCATGAATAACTATGATGTAAAGAGGAGTCATCTTTAGAGTTCTGATGGATTAATTGCTCATTAGGCATTAGATGTGTACAGCGGTGCTGGAAAGGGATGGAGATCTTTTGGATGGAAAGTTGCCCATCTGAAAGGGTAGGAATATTAATGGGTTGGAGAGAGGAGGGTGAATACTCTGTGTTTTGAGCATAAAAATAGAGCATCTCAACCACAATAAAGTTCCTAATTATCAACCAGGCCCTGAGCAGATTGTGGGTCATGAACAGCTTTGCACAAACATCGGTAATTACACACAGTGCAGAAGGGTTCATCTGGCAACAAGACGATGTGGCCTCATATGCAACATATGGGTCCAGGAGCCAGAATGCTGGATTTCAACCCATGGCTCAAATGCTGATGTGTTCTGTCTCCTCTAGGAAGTCATCTCACCCTCACTTTGCCTCAGTTTCCTCCACTCGTGAAGGGTTGTTGTCGTATTTGCCTTTTTTAAGACATTAGAATGGCTCACTGCCTTCAAAATGCTTAGAGATTCAATGGCTGCAAAGTGTCTTGGCCTCTGGGGCTATAAAAAACAGGAGTCTGTCAGTTTACTCATCTGCTGCCTGCATGACCATAACAACTTGTGCAGCCCATAAAGAATCACTACTGTCCTTTCATCACCTACCTTGCAAAATTTCTGATCCTGATGCGTTTGCTGGGATGGACCCTTTCTTTCCTGCTTGCAGGGTTTCACCTCTTCAGGCTGTTTCAAAGTAATTTCCAAGGACAAGTGCCCCTCTGAAAAAGCACACACTGGGCTTTCCATGTCGAATCAACAGTAAAGCTCTCAAGGAAATAATTTCCTCTGTGACATTTGTAAAGGGAAATACTATCTGGAAGTTAGTATTGGCAAGGTGAGTTCCTGCACGACGCCAAATGTGTTGGGGTCATTGCATGAGTCATTTAAATTGCTCAGTACAGTGGGCAGGACCATGATAGCCATACTAGAGGTGGAAAAGACATTTCTGAAATGTTTATCTTTTTTTGAAATCACTTTTCTTTTTCTCCCACAAAGCAATGTCTCTGATGGACTCCAAACAGAGCGTGGGCTGAACTCCATCCTCCTTCACCTAGATCTTGCAGGCATTCTCACCCCTGCTCCCTACACCTCCACACCTGATGTCCTTGCCAAGCGCATAAGGAAGAAGCTCCAACTTGGAACACAACAGCATTCACCCTGAAGCTAGCTGGAGAGGCTACAGATGAGCTGCCTAAGTGTTTCCCTTTTGTTCATGCCCAAGATTTGAGACTGGATCTCCATGTTCCAGCCAAGCAGAAGTTCAAGAAATAAATAGAAGAGGATCTCAGCTGATCTCTTCCATGCTGGTGAAGAGCTCTTCCAGCAGGTTGTGGGGCTGGTCCTTGTTCATATCCTGAAATGAGAGTGTCTGTAATGGCACAATGACCAAGCCACAGCCTGCATATCTGAAAGATCCAGCAGAAATAACGTGCCCTGTGGGAATAAATTGCCTCACTCCAAGGTCTGATCTCATGTCTTCTGCTATTACCCCAATACCAGGTCCAATAGCAATGAGTTGAGACTTGATTTAGTTAAAATGTTACAAGCAAGCATCTCTAGCATCCCTGAGAGCCCGCTGGTATTATATTACACTTTGTGGTCTTCATCAGTGTCAAACTAAAATCTTCTGTAACATGTGTTCTCTATACAATCCAGTTTATTACCTAACGATGTAACAGAGAAAGCACTGCCAAGGGAATTTAAAGCACGCAAAGTCCTGAGGCTTTCCTGAGCCGAATGTACGTACCTTATCCTTGGAACAACTACAGAAGGAAACTCCCAGTATTTAGACATGAGATGCGGCAGATCATAGGCCTACCTGGTAGGGATAATTTACTGTGTTCTGGCAGAGCAGAGACCTTGCCTTGCAAAGCCATCAGACTGCCTCCATCAAACTGTAAAGGAGAACTGTGATGCTGCAGGTGGCTTTTAGTGAAACCAAGCAACAGAAACCATGGGAAGGTAGAATGTGTGTTCCTTGAGAAGATCTGCATTTTGTCAGCTAGTGACTGAGCTTTGATACTTTTTCTCTTAAATAAATATTCAATCCTTTGATGCTTTTCAGGGAGTTGTCCCAGAACTGAGTGATGCAAGTGGTGGCTTGGGGCGGTCAGTTTTCCGTGTGAGAAAGGTAGATCTAGTCAGGCGGCCTCTTGCATGTCCTTTAAACACATTTCTTGCACTGGCCAACAGTGATTTCTGGGACAAGTGGCATGCTGAAAAGACGTGGGCTCTAGTGGTTATTGGGGGGCACCATGTTCTGGCTGCTGCTGCTGGGATGCTGCGGAGGTGACAAAGGAAAACAACTCCTTATCAAATTGTGTCATTTCAGCTGTGGGGTAGCGTCCAGCTGAAGATACAGGTAATATACTCATTCCAGTCAAACAGCCTGCACAAATAAAATATTAAATATATGACTGGGGGGACCTCAGCCACAGTTGATACCGTGCATTTTTAATCAAAAAAACCTATGTTGATGCACAGCATGAACGTGCATGCTGCTGGGGAGATGCTGCTCACTGAGCATTGTCCATTGAAGTCGTAGGAGCCATTCCAAGAAGTAGAGGGGACCCTGGAGCATTGCCAGGTTGCAGGAGCTGCTACTGATGTTTATTCCCAGGGGTCATATCTTCTGCTTCTTTGATCTCCTTCTGACCTTTGCTATTACAGCAGGGAAAGCCGATCCTATTGATTTTTTTGTGGATTATGATTTCCTGGAGATTGTTCAGAAACCTGCTAATTGTGCACACAGCTATTTATAGTGCCTCAAGGCACAAATCAGAAATTCTTGAGCGCGAGAGAGGTTATCTGCCTGTATGTTCATGGCGCTGAAGGTGCCATTCTGATAAATGGGAGCTGCTTTGTAATGCTCCTCTATTTTGTCTTAAATGGCTGTAGGAGACATTGAAAAGTGGAAATTTTGGGTCTGATTTGAAAGGTCTCTGAAATGTTCTACTCTCTTTCAGCAGAAAGAGTTTCATTTTTTGCTGACCTTATGAAATTTCTTACTGGGAAAAGGTGTAGGGAGGAGCTGATCAATAATAGCTATTTGGGGTCAGATCCATGCCAGGGCCAGGTGCAAGAAACCCCATGTCCAGTCTCTCCTCTCATCACAAGCAGTTAGAGAGAAGTGTCAAGTCTCAAAGAGGAGATTTAGCTGCTGTCCCAGAACGCAGCATCACATTCAGCCGTGTGTAAAGCCGTGTACTTTACCCTCCTAAGCAGCATCTGATTCTCCATCCTCCCATGTCCCCATCCCAGCTTCTTTAAGTCTGTGCCTGCAGCAGGCTTAGAGGGTGAAGTGATGCAATTCAATGGTTACAGCACTGAAGACAGTAAGGGTACTGCAGTCTTGGTTAGTTTGGTTGTACAGTGCTTAACACCACGTGACAAGCCATCTCTGCTGGCTCCCATCAGCTTTGTTGAAATTTAGGTATTAAACCAAGCAGCTAAAGTCTATCTTGTGCTAAAAAATGTGTTTGTGCCTCTACATTTGTTCCTTGTTTGTGTTTCATGTCTTCTTCTCTTCCTTGAGGGAAGAACTCAAAATAATTTTAGTTACATTTAATAATTGAAAGCTTGGCCAAAGAATAATTAATGTTCACTAAAACTATTGCTACAATGATTCTGCCTCTTCCCACTCTGGCCCTGGATGCCTCTGAGCTGTTCCTTGCTTGTCAGGCAACAGTGAAGATCATTCTAGCAATAGACATGCCTTTTCCTTTCCTTTAGCCTTTTTTTTTTTTTTCAATCTTTTTCCTGGCACCCTTTCTGACTTCTCTCCTGGTGAAATTAAAAAGGAGTATCATTTAACTGATTTATTCTAGCCTTGAACTCTGTGGTGCCAATAAATATTGTTTCAGCAGCGTCAATCTGTTGTACTGAGCCTACCCGAAACCTAGCCCAAACTCCTGCTCCAAACTATTGCTGCTACTGCTTTGCAGTCCTCTGCAAAATAAGATACTGCTTCATCTCAGATGCAGCCCATTGACTTCTTCAGTGAAAAAAGAAATGTATTCTTTCCGTGGATTGGTTGAAGTTTTTGCTTGTGACAGTCTAGAGCAGCCGTTCAGAATATTTTAACAATGTCCACCACGCTGTCTGAAATACCAGGCAGTGCACAGAGACCTAAAGTGGGGGTCAGCGTGAGACTTTAGCATTATTTTATACTGCCAAGTAAAATGACTCTGAATGTGACAGCGAGTCAGATCCTTGCCGTAGGATGTGCTGAGTCCTTTGGTATTTAGCCCCTATCATCCAGGTGCCACAATGCAGCCCTTCAGCAAACACCAAGCTGACCTAGAAATCATGAGACAGAAGAAGATAATCAAGGTCTTTGGCAGTTGGGAGCTTTGAAATTGTGTAAGGGCGTGGTTTTTGTCCTCAGGCAGTGATGCTAGAAGATGGGGCTTTATGGGGAAACCTCCTTTCGGTATCATAGGACTTCCCATGACCTTCAAAGGCTAGTAGGTGCAGGTCCTGTCTATGCTGCTCTGGTGGCTGCAACAGTTGTTAGTTGTACACATTTCACAATATAAATCATAGTGAATGGTGTATAGTCACCTGGGATCTTTCTGATTCCTGGAAGATAGGTCCCAGAGCTCTGGATCTCTTTTATAACTGGCTGAAGTTCTGCCCTGTTATATTTATTAGGCTATGCTACCTTTGAACAGCATGCAGACTGAGCTGTAATTAAATGAGCATCTCATCCCCAGCCTCTTTAACTAGATGTGTTTTCTGGCAGGAAGCAGGAGATAGGGTACGATTGGAGGTAGTAGTGAGACATTCAGTTTTTGTTTAATTAACCTTATTGGCTCAGTAAAGCAGAGTTCTCTGGTTGGAGGTAGGAAATACAGCTTCATAGGCAACCCAAGCCATCCCCAGAAAGTTGACATAGGCTGTTGGGGGCTCAGCAGCTCTGGAAATTGGGCTGGTTATTTGGAGGCTGAAAGTCTCGGTGGGTTTTATGTTTGGTGGAACTGAGGCCTTGGAGCAGGGTTCTGCAACGCTCCTTCTTTCCCTGGTGGGGTAGCCAGGCACGATCCAGACGTGGACATCATGGGGCATATTGCTTGAGCCTGTCTGTGACCACAGATACCTGGTCAGGCAAGTCTCCCTGTCCTCAGCAAGAGTAAGCAGTACCCAGGGAGCAGTCCCTCCCACAGAGTCCAGGACGGAAGCAGCCCAACCTCACCCCGGCTTTTTGCTGTGGCCCTGTTGTGGCTCTCATCCAGTGAGGCAGTCAGCTCCCTATGCCTCCCCATGAGCCCTTTCCCTGTGTGACAGGAAAATAGCCATGGCTCACAGTGCAGGCCCTGCAGCCAGAGAGTGGCATTTGCTACTGCACATGGATGTTTGTGGTAAGTGATGTTCTCTATAAACAGCAATGTGCAGCAGCCCCAGGGGGAGCAGAGTATGAGGATGCTGCACAAGGATACATCAAGCACAGAAGTCTCTAAAGCCGAAATACAAACACTGTTGACTATAACAGGCTGGATTCCCATTCAAGAATGTAAACATGGATAGTTTTCTATATCTATATATGAACTTCTGTAGCTTTAGGTACTGCTTCTTGCAGTCTAGCTAGATTTGTTGTGAAGATTTTGGTGCCCTCCTCCTATTTCTGAGCAGATATGTTTGGCCACCTGGTCAATTCCTCTGGGTGGTATCTCTGAATGGCTGGGAGAAGGGTTAGCGCTGAAAAGGCTTGTGAGGAAGGATGTGTGTAGACAAAGCTGAAGGTGGGTTTAGCTCTGGAGCGGCCCATGCCAGCCAGCTTATACCTTCTCTATGAGATGCAAGCTGACACTCACAAGAGATCAGAAGTGAATTTGTTCCTCTCCAGTCACTTCTCCCAAAATGTGGGGGCTGATGCCATGAACGTTGCAGCTGGCACCTCCAAGTAACAGAGCTGGGCGCTTCACACTTGCTGAAAAACATGCAGTGCAGATCTGATTTAGGGTGCAAGGGTCCTGCACCCCCTGCTGACCTCTATAGCCAAAAATTCATGGGCATCATCACCCTTTTCTCAAGTCCAGGGCCCAAAGGAGAGCCAGGACAGTGCCTCAGGATGTCTCTGGATACAGCAGAGAAAAATGGCTTGACACTGATGCTAGGCTGGGGATGTTTGGCTATTCACTGAGAAACACAGTTCTGTGTGCACTGGCAGAGAACTAATGGAAATGACAGCACTGACTGCAGGTAACGGTGTGGGAGACTGGTGCTGGCCAGGTCATCATGTCCTCCCGTACCTGCCCTTACCTCCTCAGTTTCCGTCTGACCTGCCAGGTTAGGCTGTGAAGTCTCAGGAAGTCCAAGAGCCCAAGGGAATCATATCCACAGACACTAATGCAATTAGTTCAATTAAAGAGTACAGTGATTGTAATAACGATGAGGAATATTTAAGTAAGCATGCAAGCTATTGATGGAGGTGTTTCCTTTGAAGGATAACTCCTCTAAAACAAACCTTTCTATAAGGCACTTTGTTTTGCCTGGCTGTTAAAAGTGAATTTCTCATCTAGGACTCCTTTTGTCTTACGATATTTTTTCTTCTTTTAAGGATAATTGTTATGTGACTTAAGGGGGGAAAAAGTGGAAATAATCCAGATGTTATTTCTGTAGTGTGAAAGGAAACTACTTGACCCTATAGCTTAATAAAATTACTTTTACTTTCATACAGGCAGGCAATGAGTGGTGTTGCTGATCAGAATGTATACGGCAGCATTTAGATTTCCTCTGAGCTTCAAACTCTCCTGAAAGCAGGTCATGAATTATTAAGGTAGGCAATTACCTTAACTGGAATCTATGAGGCTGTTTCATCAGTGAAGTTGAGGATCGCAAAATCACAGCATCACAGAATGGCCAAGGTTGGAAGGGACCTCTGGAGATCATCTAGTCCAACCACCTCCTCAAGTAGTGTCATCCAGAGCACATTGCACAGGATCACATCCAGGTGGGTTTTGAATATCTCCAGGGAAGGAGACTCCACAGCCTCTCTGGGCAACCTATTCCAGTTCAAGTAGTGGACAGGTTTCCCATGGAGGGTTAGAAAACTGGAATTATAAGCTCCTAGTTGCTTTCCCTGCCTCTTAGCTTACAGAAACTTCTGCTCCAGACCACTCTGTTGTGCTGTAAAGTACATGTGAAATCTTTAGGACAAGTTGCATGATTTCATTTTTGTTTTTCAGAAACTCTCTCTCAAGGCTCTTCTTAACACTATTTTTTTTTTTTTTTTGGCTGGACATACACTTTCTTTACCTTTCATTTCTAATAAAATCTATTAGGGTCTGCATTGAGCAACATATCCCTGTAGAAGCTTATGTCCTTTGAGTGCCAGATTTCTGTCACAGGGTCTCAATTTCCATGAGCCGACATGGGATATGAGGTGCTCAGAGCTCCTCCTGCCTTTGGGCTGCCCAGCACCCAGAGCATGCCTCCCTCTGGGTGATTTGGAGTTCTCTTAGCCCTAGCACTGGCATGCTCTGTCAGGGAGAGCATTTTTCCAGCATTACCAGCATTTTTCCCTGCTTTCCTTGAATAACTAGTTGCTTGTTAGAGCAAGGCGTTGATCCTTCTCAACTCCTAGATGGATGCTTTCATCAGAGGTTGCTGGAATTAAAGGAGTTGAGGGAGAGCAGGGATGCTATAACATCGCCATGGCTTTCCTGTGAGAGAGCCAAAGTCGGGGGTCAGGGCCGCAAAACCCTGAGCAGAGCCCAAACCCCATCTGAGTCACCCAGAAAGGCAGTACCTTCTCTCTATTGGGGCAGGAGTCTCTTCAGCTCTTCCAGTGGGCACATGCAAGGGCTCCATGCCCAGGTGGATGGCTAGCAAAGTTCCTTTTCCAGCACCTAATATTCTTTTGCAGCCACTATAATGGAGCTGGAGTCCTCTTTGTTGAGCTAGCCATCTGGTCTCCCATCTGTGGCAGCGTGAAGAATCACGAAGGGCAAAGAAATGGCTTCAGAAATGCTGTAATCAACGTTTAGTGCATCATGTAAAAAATAATCTGGTTGCATTGACAAACCTTTAACATTAGGTTCTTTGGATACCTTGTTTCTTCTTTACCCTTAGATGTGACTCTCAAATTCTACCTGTGGCGGGGATCCAAGCAGGAGGTACTTGTCACAGATGGCAGAACCCCAAGGTTTGTACTTTAACCACACAGCTCCTGTGGCTTGCACTGACTTAGGCCCAGGTCTTAAAAAGGTCTTTTGTAGCCAAGTTCCTGCTGCCAATGCATCTTTGGAGAGCTGGGTTTAAGTCCTTGCTCTGAAGCAGTGAACCAGTTAAGAAGGGGTCTGAGCCCAACAGCCTGCTCTCCATCAGCCTCCAGCTACTGACCTGCTGTTCTCCAAAATGTCTTGCTACTCCTCACTAACCTCCTGAAGTCTGGATGGTCTTTTAGTACTGCTATAAAAATAAGACATTGAAGCAGAAGTTGGCAGTACCAAAGCCCCTGTGTGCTCATATTTAAGCACTTGTATCTCTCTGCTGTGAACTCCCCAGATCACCTTCTGAATTCATAACCGAGAGAAACATCCTACTCTGCATTAAGTCAAAACTGTCCCTTGGGTCCCACAGGTGGTGATAGGAAAATCTCAGTTTCTGGGTTTATAGTCTAATAAATCTTGAAGGAGAAGGTGATTTTTCCATTTTTTTTTCTCTCTCCCTGCTTTAATTACCAGCTACAGGCATTATGTTGATCAAAAACACTGCACAGGAATTATTCTCCTTTCTGTGGCCAAAGCATGAATTCTCCCTTGCAAGTCGAGTCCAAGCAAAGCTGTAAAAACGGGCATCCTCAGAGAATGACGGAAATCTCAGTCCCTGTAAAGGTTTCCAAGGACTCTGATTATAATCTGCAAGATGACATTGCTCTCTGGTAAGAGTTAAGATGACTTCTGATGAATCTGGGCAAATTTGGGAGTAGAGCTGTTGATACAGCCTTGCTTTCTTTGGCTTTTGGGGCTGCTTTTTTTCCTGATGACTGTGTTTATAATGTTTGCTCACCAAAGCTATTTCACAAAAAGTAAAGTAACTTTTTATTTTACAATAAGTAAAGTAGCTTAAAGTACTTTAGAGAAAGTAAAGTAAAGCTTTACAAAAGTAAAGGTGGAGGAATATAGAGCATTCCCTTGACTTCCCTCCTCTGCTCTCCAGAATCGTGGCACAGCAGCAGCTACTGCCTGAACTTCAGTGTGCACACGTATCTCTTCTAGGAATGCAGGCTGGTCTCCTAAACTCAGGTGAGGGATCACCACAGTTAAGGGGCAATGAATTATTGAGAGGCACTCTATATTGCTTTTTCTCCACCTCATGTGGATCAATTTAGAGAGGGATACATTTGATTGCAGACCCATTTGGAGTTTGTTTTCTTGGTTTTATGTTCTTCCTCTGCATTTAAAGGGTTACAATGCTAGAGTAAACCATGAAAACCTAAAACCACCCATAAGAAAATATACATTAAACAAAACAAAACAAAAATACCTAGACCTGTGACTCAGATGAATTAAGTACTCAAAAATGAAACACAGTATAAAACAATAGAAACTGTTATAAATCACACTGAACTAACAGAATCAACATACCAGTATCTGCTCCACCAGCACATACTTATTTAGATAAAAATAAAGTGTTCTTGGAATGAACCCTTGCTTTGATTTATATCTCACAGTCCAAGTACACACAAGGAGGATGTAAAATCTGCTAATATAAATACTGCTGGGCTCAGGCTTTTATCAGATGTTTTGTATCAGGAAAGAAAAGGCCCTTTTTTATGCTCAGGTAATTATTGTGTTCCTATGAGCCAAACTCCTGTGTTTCCTCCTTTTTCAAAACCATAATACTGGGCGTGGGCCCCACACAAAATTACCCTGGAGCTCCTCGCCAGAGAACATCTCTGAGCCACGAGTCTGACCAGACTCAAAGAAAGGATGTCCATTTCTAGGGCAAGCATGATGATAACTAACAGCACAAACCAGCCACAATAGCAAGGAACCTCAAAAATTGGGCTAGATGCCTCCTTGCAAGTTGCTGAGTCTCTGTCAGGGCTGTATTTGGTGTGGTGTGGGTGAGGACGACAGGCTTTTCCAAGAGGTGCACTTTTGCAGTGACTGTGCGAGCGAGGCTGGAGGCTGGACGCTTCTTGGTTCACGTTGGAAGTACAGCGATTGCTAGCCCAGGAAGGGCAGAATATCCTTGAGCTGTAGGTACTGATGTTTGCACCCCCTTCTTTTCATAATACAGTTGAAATGCTGACAGGCTGCTGGCTTTTTGACTGCTCACTTCTTTCTCAGTTGATCCTGGACAAACAATCTGTGATTAATAATTTATTCTGAAAATTTTGCCTGTATGGCTGAAATCTAATTATCCCTGCTGTAGACTAGCCAGGCTTTGGAAACAGCACGTGGAATGAGAGATTTTTTTTTCTGGAATTCCCATTTACCCTTTTTCAGTTTTGTTCTCCTCGGATAGGCAGTTTGGATGATGGGGCTTTTACCTACACCTGCATTTTACTGAGCTGTACTCACGCTTCAATACTCTTGACATTTCCACAGTTCAGTTGTTTGCCAAGGAACCTCTAGGATTAATTTTTGTCTGCCAGTCTTTAATGGCTAATTCATAGCAAAAATTCAGGATGCAGAAATTGGAAGCTGAAAAAAGCTGATCAGATGCACATGTCAGAGTGTGTCCTCTGCTGTGCGACAGGAGAGGCATGCGTGAGAATTGCAGTCCAGCACATATTTACTATTTGCACATTTTCCTTCTTCAATACTTGTGGTGCTGGCAAATGTAACTCTGCCACTGCAGAGTTCAGAGGCTTCAAACTCTTTTTTTTCATTCATTTGTGAGTTGGGGGTTATTTTAGTTATTTCCTTTGAGACATCCCTCCAGAGGCTGGAATGAGGTCACTTAGGGAGGGAAATCTTCTCACTTGTCTTGAGAGGTCTTCACTTCTCATTTGTTCATGTCATGCCATGTCTCTTTATAGGTGCATGCTGGAGACAGACCTGTTGCTGGTTGCGTGTTTCCCTAGGCAAGATCTGTACAGGCTGTCTTGGTCTCTGGTGCATGTACAGGGACCCCTGATCTATCAGTGTGGCTGGCCTTACTTAACAGAGATGATCATCTGGGTTTACCCTTAATCATACATCAGCAGTTCGGTGGTAGCCCTTCCTAAATCTGTCTTTGGCTCAAAGGATGGCTGCAAATACCATTGGGAAGCCAGTGGAGTTTGAAGCTGAGCCTGGCTTTGCCTGCTTTGATGTTTAGGTGATCAGATCATCTATTTAATAGCCAGGCAGCACTGCGATGCTGCAGATAACATCCACTGTCTCAGCACAGTGCCAAACGCCAAATAAAACTATAGCTGACACTTCACCGAAGTCCAGGATGGTTTCTGGCTCTGAAGGATGGGCATGAGGGAAGACAGCACAGCTGTAAAAGGCATGGAGGATGGAGGGAAGAGGGACTGCACAAAGACAAGGCAGGAGATATGAGATGGTATTGGCTCAATGGCCCTCACCTTCCAGGTGCAAAGAACGTAGTCGATAAAACCAAGGCAGCCAGGTACTACCAGGCATATTGTGGTGGCCAGTATCTGCAGGTACTGCTACTCTTGCTTGCAACGTTAAACATCCACCTTAAGAGAAAGAGCCCAAACATAGCTATCCAAATGTAACTGCTCTGGTTTGCTGCCGGATGGGAGCAGTTTTCCACTGGGAGCATCTGTAAAGCTAACCCAGAGCAGGGTGGACACATGGGTTCTCAAGTTTCCCAGAGAACGTGCAGGCACACTGGTATTGCCCCTTGTCCCCAGTATCTTTGTCACTAGGATCCAAAAAGAGGATTTTTTTGTGATTTGGTGAAGATGCAAATGTAGCTGGGAGCTGTGCTGTTTATCATACATTGAGGCAGCTCAAGAACAGGATACAGAGGGCAGAGGGAGGTGGAGAGCCTGTGCATTCCTCCAGACCATGTCCCTTCCTCCTCTTGGCTCTGCACACTGCACTTTTACCCTGCATTATCCTCCCTGCCTGCTGACCTTTGTCCTGCCCCGTTCTCTGTCTTTTGCATAGAGGCACAGATGCTGCCATTTGATGAGGAGGGTGCTTCAAGAGTATTCAGACACAAAGGAGATGGCATTGCACCTACCTGCAAGGCCACCGCTTTGCAAAGTGACTCTCACTAGCTCCTCAGAAAGTACCTGGGGCCCTAGGAATGCAAGGTCAGCATTTTGAAGAGCCCCAGGCCACATTTCCAAGTGTTTGGCACCCAGAGATGACAGAGAGCTTTCCCCCAATGCTCAGTGCTTCAGTATCCCCATTATGGACTCCCTAGTGGTCATGGGACTCTTTTGAGGATGCTCTGTTTCTCACAGCCACTGTGCTTGCTTGTGCTCACCCTCTCAGACACAGCCATGTGCGCAGGCAATCATGCACATGCCAAGGGTGGAGTAAAGCTGCCAGGCCAGCTCTGGACCCACTGTGCTAACATGCAATAGGTAGGATGTCCTCGTGCAACAGACAATGCAGACGAGGCTTGTCTCACTAGACAAATCAATGCTTTCCACCTCCTACTGGGATTTCCTGAGGCTGTGATGGCATTGCTAGAGAAAGAACTGCAAGCAATGACTATCTGGTGCAAGTGACTTCCCTGACAGAAGATACAGCCCTGGGCCACAGGCTAGGTGCAGGGACCTACGATGACCTCTGACTAGTGAGGATAGCTCAAGCATGTCTGTCAATCAGACATTCAATTGTGTATCTGGGAAATAGTGTACATGCAATGCATTAGAGACCTTTTCAGTGCAGCTGCACAGAAATGTGGAAATGTTTGCATTGATCACTCTGAAAAATATGGGTTGCACTTCATTTAAATATTGCATTGCTCAGTAATGAAAAAACATTTCTGGCTGCCCAGGCTTGAAAACTACAGCCCAAATATTGTAGGATCAGATAAACAGATATAACTTTGCCTCCCTCTGTCTGTTTTTCCCTTTGAAGTTTGTACTTCAAGGCCATTTGACTGACACACACAAATCCTCTGGGCTAAGGCGGGCAGCCTTCACTTGTGGACAGGTACAAGAGGTTGCATTGTAAGAATTGTTTTAGTCTGCAAGGACATGAAAGGTATGTTTGGCTGGCCAAAGCTATTTAAATAATATGAGATCAGCCCATCTAATTACTAATGAAGCATTTGTGTGTCCCCTGCACCACTGTATTTGAGCTTTTCTGATATGCCTAAAACCTTTCTCATGGAATTGCTTTTCACTAAAAAATAAAAATCTTAATTTTATTGTTTTCTACTGAATATATGCATTTTTCTGTTTATTTTCTTTGTGTGCCCGAAAACTGAAGTATGCAACTCGAAGTATATGGACAGGACTGGTTTCCCTTTTGCACATTCTCACCTTACCCCATGGCTTACCATTGCTGTTGTTTTTTTCTAGATAATTCTTCCTTGGGTTTTTGCCCATGAACCAGTTTTGAGTGAGTGGCCTGATGTGTCTCACTGGCAGCCATGAGAAAGTGCCTCTAAAAGTTGAATCGTGCCCAAGTGTGTGCTTTGTATTGCATTTCTGGACAAAGCAAGGTCAGCTCCTGCTCCCCCACAGAGGAGAGCTTTTTCATTTCATGCCTGAGTGCACTCACCACCTTGGAAACTGAGAAAGGTTGCTCTTCATGCTGTCCTCAGTTCCCTTCCTGGAGCTACTTGTTTTGTTTCTTTGCTTTTTATTCCTTTGTGTTCCAGGTCCCTAATTCCTGGAGACTGATATGCAGGATTAGTAAAAGAAGTACACTTACTTTGTGCACAGCCCCTTTGTGCTGGCATGGGGATGCAGGCAGACATTTTTCAGGACACTGCTCTGTCGTGCACAATGGTTTGCACCATCAAAGCCAGTTCCGCACCTTCTTTGGATGGCACATTATCTAGGATATTATCCTTTTTTAGAACATACAGCAGTGGTTGGAGAACTTCTGTTTCTTTTTTCCAGAATGGCCCTGATCTGGATCCCCATCTCCCTGACTGACAGCCACAGACTGAACTTGGCCTTGTAGACCTCCAAGCAGCATGGATCTGTAAACACCTTCCCCTGGAGAACTGCAGTGCTGGACAATATCACTGTGGCTTGTTTGCTAAATTAGACACAAATCTGTCTTCTAGCAACAAGCGTGGGTGGGGAGGGACCTACAATAAAGCAGATATATTTGCTGCAGCTATTCTTTTGCCTTAACAAGCAGAATGGCTGCGTTAGCTCCGTGGTTTGGTACTGAAAGTCTTGTGAGCGATTCATAACTGTTGACTTTGGAAGCACAGTGTACACGTAAGTTTATATGGCCGTGTGATTTTTGGAACAATAACGTCTACACTGGTTTGAATGATCAGCTGCATCCAGTCCTGTAATGAAGGGCTGGGCAAACCTCAGCAGCACTGTTCCCTTCCTGCACTGCAGGACCTAAAGGAGAAGCAAAGTGTGCAGCATTTGCCATCAGCAGGTCCACCAGGCTCTTTGGTAGTGGGAGGAAATGGATTATGAGGGCAGGTCTGCTGTGACTCCTTGCAAGAATGCCTGGAATCTGCTAGTCTGATGTGGCGGTACCTCTGCTGCATGACTGTCTCTTCTCTGAGGGCAAGCTGGCTGCATATTACAGCTGTGGTCTGGAGTCACTATGAAGTCCTATCCTACGTCTCAGAGATGTTTCTGTGGCTAGGAGATTAGGGATTTCCTAAACTGAAATACAAATGACATATTTAATTGGAAGAAAAGGGTGACAAATCAAGTTCTGGGACTGTTTTCTGGACAAGGGGAAGGATGCCTTGTTTGGGTCAGGTTATACTGACATTACCAAGGCAGAAATTGTATTCTGTGGCTTCTCTTATTTACTGCCAGACAGAACAGCTCAGCGATGCCAAGGCAGCCTGTTTAATGAAATGAAAATATGCAGATCTCCCTTTGCAAGATTTTAATCACCAGACAATACACAGACAAACACACCACTTCTGACAGATCCTGTCCCAGTAGTAACACCGACAGACTGTGACATTGATACTTTTTGGTGACTTCCCCTTTTAATATTTATTTTGGAGGCTTGTATTTTTCTGTAGAAAGCAAAAGTCTGAAGGCAATTCAGGCCGTCTCTCCTCTACTGGTGCTAAGATGCAGGTCTCTTGGGTTTGCCAGGATGAGAGGAGAAACATGCAGAAGTATAAAACACCGTGGATCCATGTCTAAAATAAAAAGATCGGTCATACAATACACCCAAATCCTAGTCTGAATCTAAACTTCCTGCCACTGTAAAGCTATCGAGAGCCCCTTGACTATTTTGAATCCTGTCCTGATTAGTAATGGTGTTTTTAATTGAAATTTCAAGGTTCGTTACTGAATGCAGATTAATTAAATTGCAAGAAAAGATAATGAGAAATGTTCCCTCGGACCCATAAAGGAACACACATGTTCTAGTGGGAGTCTCACATCCAGACCTGCTGCCAATTTCCCCAAAGAGCATCTTTTAAAAAGCAAGCCTGATCCGTCTGTCACATTGCTAATGCCGCAGAGGCTGAGTGGGTGGATCCTCTCCTGGCAGTACCAGGCTTGATTTTAGAGGTGCTGAGCCCCAGGGGTGGGACGTATGCTAGGTGCCATGGAAAATCAAGGCAGTATTGTCTGTAAATCAAGCACGTCAGGTTTTACTTGATCCCTGCTCAGGGAAAAGTTTGTCTGAAATCTGTGGGTTTCCCTGCAGGAAAGATTAATTGAAAAACCAAGTTAAGATCTTGCGATTTATTGAGCTGGGGAAATGCTGGTCTGGTATTTGGGAACTCAGAAACACAGTTCAATTGCTGGCTGCAGGGCCTTTTAGGGATGTATCCCAGCCCCATTGCTCTAGTCCAGCGTGAACACACATCCCGCTCCACATCCACAGCAGGGCAGAGAGGGATGTGCTCAGCAGCAAGTGTCCCACCTCCACTCTAGTCCTCGTGCATGTCATCCACTCAGCAATCTCATGGAGTAATCTACATAAGCCTAGTAGGCCTAGTAAGCTCCTGGCTAAAAGTAAGGCAGATTCAGAGCTCTTTTTTACCTGCCCTTCTCCTTGCAGTGTGCACTCAGAGGCAAAAACTTGCTCTCAGGTGTTTCTGCAGAAAGCAAAGTGGAGAGCATATACAGTATGCTTTAGCATTGGTTAACTTCCTTTTTCCTCCAACACTTGCTTCCCACGGTCAGCAGACCATGTGTTCCTCGAGAAAGGCTGGCTTTGCAGTTGGAAAATGCTGTTGGAAAGTAGCTGATTGCAAAAAATTTTCAAGCATTTGTCTTGGAAAAGATGCACTGCCTGTTTGTCTCATTCAGAAATTTCAGATAGGATGGGATGGAAGATATTTCAATAAAAGCCACGGGAAACTGTGGATTCTGTGGCATGGAGTCACAGGTCCCTTAGTTACCAGGGAGGTGACTCTGTCCCTGCTTCCATGCATAGAGTTGCCTTTTGATGTTCTTTCTGCTTTCTCTGTGAAAAAAATGCATATTGAATAACTCTGGGTAGGTCTAGATGGGCTTTAGAGAGCCCCAGGTTGTAAAATCAAGATGTCTCGGTATCCATCAAAAAGCCAGAAATGTGTGTGTAGCTTTTTTGTTTATTTGTTTGTTTGTTTTAAGATCTAATCTATTCTAATCTAATTTATTATCTGGTGGCAATGTGGGGTCTAGTGGCACTGACTAGTGTCTAGTGGCACAAACAATTTCTCCATCTGCCCATGATTACTGAGTTTGTTACTTACAGCACAGTGCTCTACAGGTTTTATTTATAGAAAGAGAACTTTTTTGAGGAAAGGAGGTAAACCTGCTTAGGTATACATGTGGTTTTCGGAGAGGGCATCCAGACAGCGACTCTGGTGTATTCCCATGAGGTCTTGGTGCTAGCAAGACTTTGCACCCTTTGTGACACTCTTCCCCCAGATATTGTGGCACTCTACCCCCAGGCAGTATGAGGGAGGAAGACAGGAAACATAG
The DNA here is from genome assembly GCF_040807025.1 of Struthio camelus. NCBI lineage: Eukaryota > Metazoa > Chordata > Aves > Struthioniformes > Struthionidae > Struthio > Struthio camelus. Next base: position 2,859,449 of record NC_090947.1, on the reverse strand, counting down.
ACATTAAATGGCTTGTCCAAGGTCAGTGGCAAGGGCAGGGGTTGACCCAGGCCCAAGCCTTTGAGTGCTACGTGATGAGATCTCACCATCCCAGGGTAACACATGGAAAGACTAGAGAGCTGAGCATCTCTGTTGTTCTTACTTTTTAATGCATGCTGAAATGGTTAGTTTTTACTGAAGCTTTCATTCCCAGTGCTGAGAAGTCCCTTGGCATCTGCACCAAGATGTCCCCATTTCTGCTTTTGTAACCCATGCACATGGGGCTTGTGTCCTGTCCCTCAGCTGAGTTGTATAGGAGCCTGTGCAAGCTCGCACCTAGGGACCCATTCCAGAAGATGGGAAAAATGGAGGCTCAGGCTTTTTAATCTGCAAATTCCAACCAAACTGGGTCAATTCTACAGGCCCTTTCATAGAATACTTGCCAGCTCCAGCGTGGTTGGTTGAACTTTTCTAACAAACTACAAATGGCAAAACTACATGGCAAGTTCTTGCAAAGACACAGTTATCTAATGTTCTCTGCCTCCAATGGCCACCTTTGTGCATATTAGGACAAAGCGTGACCTGACTTAAGCTATACAATGTGACATAATAAAGCACATCCAGACTTGTCAGAGTCCTGGAAGGAAGCAGAGGTAGAAGGAGAGAACCTATTTGCTGCTCCAGATCAGCAAGGAGGAACAGATTAAACAGACTGCAGAAAGTATGAAGAGCAATGCAGTCTCCATTAGGTCTTCACAACCTTCATTTGTGATATATTTTTGGAGAGGTCTGGGAAAATTGGGAAGAGAGGGCTTTAATTGGGCTCATATGGACACTGGTAACATCGCTTCTAACTGCAGTATGATGAAGCAGATAAAACAGCAATCAAGATATTATTTGCTGGAAGCTTTTCCATTTCTGTCAGCTCTCATTTGCTCTCTCTCCCTCCCTGGAGGATGAGCTCTGCTTTCATACACTAGTGGGTTTTTATTTTGGCAAAAAAGTGTGGGTTTTGGCAGAAAAAAGAGACAGTACATCAATGAAGAGGGGAAACCTTTTTTTTTTCCCCCAAATGCTTCAAAGCTACCAGTTAAGGGTTTCCAAAAAGCTTTGGAGTACAGACCAAGTGGATGCTAAAGAGATGGGAATTGGCTCACGTCCTGAATGTCTTTCATTGCTGCTTGAAAAAGCAACTGAGTTTTGTTATTGTATTTGTGTAGACCACTGTGCTGGAGACTCCCCACTGAGGGACAGGATTATTTTGTCCAGATATTGCACATAATACCAAGAAACACTGACGTGAATAAACCTTATTAGAGAACAGGCGCACACATCAAGCCTAGAAATGCCGAAGAGATTGCCCAGACCCTGCCCTAGTTGAAAGGCTCTTTCACGGGATTAATGGGCTAAAAGTGTGAGTGCAATTGTTACAGATGGCTTTGTGTATCCTGGCTTCTGTATCTCCTCCTCCTGCAAGCCCTCAGCTGTGGTGTGCAGGCTGAATGGCATGAGATCCCCCCTGAATCACAAGCACTGTCTGCAGAGCAACCCCAAGCCAGTGCACAAGGTATTCAAGGAAGGGGCAATGTCATTCCAAGAGAGAAGCATGGGGCACAGAGGCACCCAGGGCATCCTGGCCCACTAACACAGACCCCAGCCATTGCTGGCTCTGCCATGGGGGCATTCTCACCAAGATGAATTGCTCTAATTAGCCACCAACTAGTTGTCAGCTTGGCAGTGAGCATATTTCTATGGCCAACCCTCTCCTTTGCAGAAAGAGTTCTTCTCCCTGATGTTTTATCTCCTCCTGCCATGCAGCATCCCTGTCTCCTCTCATCCCTTGCTTTCTTAGCAAAACACTTAGGGCTTCCTGTCCCTTTAGTGGGTGCAGCCTGCCCAGACTGCAGAGGAGAAGTTATGATCAGCTCCAGCTTCTGTGGTTTTGGGCAGCCCTGGTCAGGACTCAAGAGGAGAAAGGTCTGGACTTCAGTGGCTCTTTAAGACTCATTTGTTCCTGTCTGAGCAGGTTTTCTGGGGGAATGGGCAGAAACATGGGTGTTTCTGGGCAGGTGAAAATCCTGTAGTGAGACCTGCAGGCACTGGCTGTGGGTTAGCTGCACTGGGTTCGAAATGACCTGGCAGATCAAAGCCAGGAATTGTCACCCTTGTCATGGAAAGCCCTGGTCCCCTGCTCATCTTCGGCCCAAGAGGTATCCAGATAACTGTATGAAGGAAGGGAACAGGCACTGGCTGGTTCAGTCACTCTGCAAGAGGAAGCAGGGCAAAGATGGAGAAAGACTACTGGCCTCTTTCAGTGGTCACACCTCTTCATGTCCTCTCCGCATATAAGATTGTTGGTGCTTCCTGCCTGTTGCTGGCACACTGGAGCAAGCCACTGGCTCAAGCCTCGACTGATGCCATCTAGGCACGGAGTGCAGCTGACAGAGGCAGTGAACAGATGCAGCAGTTTGCACAGCAGCGTCTGGGCTCTGCTTGGACCTTTTGAGGACCTTGCTGGAAGTTTTGGAGGCTTTCTGGGGACCCCTGAGGAACTAGACAGCACTTGCTGCTAGCAGAAAAGGGGAGTTAGGCAAGGACAATTGCAGGAGGCCATCACTTCTGGGAAGCTCTGGCTAGGTGTAGCTGCTGTTAACAAGCTCTCTTGATTGCACCTGATAAGAGGGAGTTGGGGCCTCTGATCCAGGTGGTCCTTGATGAGGGTAGGTCAAGCACCCTGTGAGTCACAGCTAGGCAGAGGCCTATATAAGAGCAAGGCCTAGTGTGCAGCTCCTAGAGGCAATGAACAGATGCAGCAGTTTGTGCAGGAGGGTGCTAGAAGGCACCTTCATTTCTTGTAGTAGTGCATGCTTCCCCAGGTATGGTCATGACACACCGCAGAGCACATTCCCCAGGGGCTGTTGCAGTTGCTGCATCACCTGTGTCTGAAGCTTCAACTCACACAGACCCTCTGACAGCAGATGCAGCTCTACAGGTGTCAGGCTGCAGGGAGTGCCTGGGGCCTCTCTCTGAGGCCTGGGCTGACAGTCAGCTCTCCTGCAGAAGGTGTGCTGGCGTTGATCAGCTGTATCGCCAGGTAAAGGAGTTACAGGAGGAAGTCAGTAGGCTGTGTAGCGTCTGAGAAGATGAGCAGGAGATTGACAGGATATTCTCAGAGACCGTGCAGCTCCAGGAGTCCCCCACCCCACCACTGCAGTGGAGTTGCCGGAGGGCTCTGTGCCCTGTGAAATGGTACACTGTAACACTGTGGGAAAAGGCTGGAAATTGGTCCTTCTCATAGAAGAAGAAAGGCTCTTGCTCCTCCTCAAAATTGGCCTTGGAGGAACAAGATTAGGGTCCTCCAAGCTGAGGAGGAGCTGGGCATAGCTTCAAGGGAAGCAACTGGCCTGACAGACACCGTGGCATGCGGGAACATCCAGAAGAAGCGGTGAGTGATTGTTGTGGGTGACTCCCTGCTGCAGGGCACAGAGGCGCCTCTCTGCTGACCTGACCTCTTGTCCGGAGAGGTTTGCTGCCTGCCAGGGGCTCGAATAAGACATGTCATGGAAAGGCTGCCAAGACTTGCCCATGCATCAGACTACTACCCTCTGCTGCTCTTCCATGTGGGCGCTAACGACACAAAGGGCAAACTGGATACCATCAAACAGGACTTCAGAGCTCTGGGGATGGTGGTTAAGGGTCTGGGAGCCCAGGTCGTTTTCTTTTCGATCCTGCCTGTGAAGGGGAAGGACCGGAGGAGGAGGAGAAGATGGGTTTTCCAAGTTAACAGCTGGCTGCACTGCTGGTGTTGGCAGCAGGGCTTTGGTTTCTGTGACCATGGGACCCTGTTTGAAGATCGACAGCTGATGGAGAGAGATGGGATCCACCTCACCAAGCAGGGCACGCCTGTCTTTGCCAACAGGTTGGCCAGCCTGGTAGGGAGGGCTTTAAACTAGGCAAGATGGGGGAAGGGGAGTGGTACAGTGACACGGTAGTCAGTAAAACACTGCTCAAGTCAGGATGCCTCCAGCATCCTGGAGCATGCAGCCAGGGGAGACAGCATGGGACATGGCGAGGGAGGGTCCTCTTGCACCTCTCCTGAGAAGCCTGCATGCTCCATTGGCTCTCGGAAATGCCTGTACACCAATGCACGCAGCATGGGGAATAAGCAGGAAGAGTTAGAGATCTGGGTGCGGCTGCAGGGCCATGATCTCATTGCAGTTACAGAGACATGGTGGGATAGCTCACATGGCTGGAGTGCTGTCATGGATGGCTACGTGCTTTTTAGGAAAGACAGGCCAGGAAGGCGAGGTGGTGGAGTTGCCCTTTATGTGAGGGAGCAACTAGAATGTGTGGAGCTCTGCCTCGGGGTGGATGAAGAGCAAGCTGAGAGCCTATGGGTAAGGATTAAAGGGCAGGCTAGCATGGGTGACACGGTTGTGGGGGTTTACTACAGGCCACCTGACCAGGAAGAAGTCGTCGATGAGGCCTTCTACAGACAGCTGGAAGTAGCCTCACGATCACAGGCCCTGGTTCTCATGGGAGACTTCAACCACCCTGACATCTGCTGGGAAGAGAGCACAGCTAGGCACAAACAGTCGAGGAGGTTCCTGCAGAGCACTGAGGATAATTTTTTGTCCCAGGTGGTGGAGGCACCAACAAGGAGAGGTGCGCTGCTGGACCTTGCACTAACAAGCAAAGACGGTCTAGTTGGGGATGTGAAGGTTGGGGGCAGCCTTGGCTGCAGTGACCATGAGACGACAGAGTTCAGGATCCTGCGAGAAGGAAGCAGGGCAATAAGTAGGATCACAGCCCTGGACTACAGGAGAGCTAACTCTGGCCTCCTCAGGGCCCTACTTGGAGGAATCTCATGGGTAGGGCCCTAGAAGGAAGGGTTGGTACAGGAGAGCTGGTTAATATTCAAGCATCACTTCCTCCAGGCTCAGGAGCAGTGCATCCCTCTGAGTTAGAAGTCCGGCAAAGCAGGCAGGAGACCTGCAAGGATGAGCAGGGAACTCCTGGCCAAACTCCGACAGAAGAAGGAAGTCTACAGAATGGGGAAAAGGGGACAGGCCACTTGGGAGGAATACAGGGACATTGTCAGAGTGTGCAGGGATGCGACAAGGAAGGCTAAGGCCCAGTTGGAATTAAATCTGGCAAGGGATGTCAAGGACAACAAGAAGGGCTTCTTCAAATGCATCAATAGCAAAAGGAAGACTAGGGAAAGTGTGGGCCCACTGCTGAATGGGGCAGGTGCTTTGGTAATGAAGGATACAGAGAAGGCAGAGCTGCTGAATGCCTTCTTTGCTTCAGTCTTTATTGCTAAGGCCAGCCCTCAGGAATTCCAGGCCCTGGGGACAAGACAGAAAGTCTGGAGAAAGGAAGACTCTCCCTTGGTCGAGGAGGATCAGGTTAGAGATCATTTATGCAAATTTGACATCCACAAATCCATGGGCCTCGATGAGATGCACCCACAAGTGTGGAGGGAGCTGGCAGATGTTATTGCCGGGCCACTCTCCATCATCTTGGAAAGGTCCTGGAGATCAGGAGAGGTGCCTGAGGACTGGAAGAAAGCAGAATAACCCCATGCACCAGCACAGGCTGGGGGCTGACCTGCTGGAAAGCAGCTCTGCAGAGAAGGACCTGGGAGTGCTGGTGGACAACCAGTTAAGCATGAGTCAGCAATGTGTCCTTGTGGCCAAGAAGGCCCATGGGAGCCTGCATTGGGCAGAGTGTTGCCAGCAGGTGGAGGGAGGTGATCCTGCCCCTCTCCTCAGCCCTGGGGAGGCCTCACCTCGAGTACTGTGTCCACTTCTGGGCTCCCCAGTACAAGAGCGACATGGCACTCCTGGGGAGAGTCCAGCAGAGGGCTACAAGGATGGTGAGGGGACTGGAGCATCTCTCCTGTGAGGAAAGGCTGCGAGAGCTGGGCCTGTTCAGCCTGGAGAAGAGAAAGCTGAGAGGGGATCTTATCAGGGTGTTTAAATATCTGAAGGGAGGGTGTCGAGAGGATGGGGCCAGACTCTTCTCTGTGGTGCCCAGCGACAGGACAAGAGGCAACGGGCAGAAACTGAACCACAGGAAGTTCCATCTGAACAGGAGGGAAAGCTTCTTGACTGAGAGGGTGACAGAGCACTGGAAGAGGTTGCCCAGAGAGGTGGTGGAGTCTCCTTCGCTGGAGATATTCAAAACCCGCCTGGGCGCGATCCTGGGAAGTATGCTGTAGAGGGCCCTGCTGGAGCAGGGAGGTTGGACTAGATGATCTCCAGAGGTCCCTTCCAACCTCAACCATTCTGTGTGATTCTGTGACTTGGGCCACATGGCACAGTATCCTTCTATGTGGCATTTGGGGCATATAGCCAGCAAAAGCTGAGATGTAGGCCAGAATACTGTTTTCCCTGAGCCTCAGTGCTATTTAAAAAGAATCTACCATGACCACTCAATATAGGTTGAGGGAGATGCAGAAGGAGTTAGGAGCTGGGAGCCATGTACTTGCATTAAGGATACAGACTCCAAGCTTTCTCAGCTGCTAATACCCCTTTGTAGGGTGGCTGTTCAAAATGTAAAAGGCCACACACTGCTCTCAGGCAAAACCCATTAAGCGTAATAAATCCATGCTGACACTCAATGGGGCTGTAGAAATACTGCTCAGCTCTCACAATATTAAAGGAACATAAATTGTCAGCAGTTTGTCCTCTTAATTGCTAATATGTTGTTGTGCATCACCGAATGGTTGAGGTTAGAAGGGACCTCTGGAGGTCATCTAGTCCAAACCCCCTGCTCCAGCAGGGTCAAGGTGGGTCGGTGTGACAGCTCTTCAGCAGCACCAATAAATAGCCAACTGCCAGAGACTTGTGTGCTGGCCTAGGACTTGGAGATGGTTTTCCAGCAAACAGCTGCTGCTAACCCACTCTCAGAACAATGTATTATCAGTAATACCGTCTGAAAGTAAGGAAACATGGAAAAGGCACCACCGGCTCTGCAGCCACTGCTGAGCACTGCTAGGGAGCTCAACTTCTGCCTCCCTGAGGGGCTGCAGACACAGTGGGGAGGCCTGTGAGCTTGAATATGCAAATAGGCCGTGCCTCTGAATTGTTCCTTACTGGACCCAAGTGCTGTTTTATGTCACCTTAAAGTAATGCTTGAAATTTTGACAAGGGGTCTGTACTTCTGTGGTCTGCAAAGTGCAAGTCCAAGGTGTCTCTGCCTGCACAGAGCAGATGAGCATTTAGGAGTATCAGCTCCAGTATGACCATGGCTCTGACAAGAGGGACCATCTTGCAGAATCTTTTCTTCCTAGCCCGTTCTGGGGGAGTCCAGGGCACACCGAGAGGTGCTGGCTTGGGCCAAGGGGTGCTTGTGGCTTCCAGTCCCTGCTGAGCATGCCTTTCCAATAGGGCATGCTAATGAATGCAGCTTGCACAGTGCAGGTCCCTTCAGACCAATCACTTTCTGTAAAAGATGTTTTTGAACCTGAACATTTCTCATGAAGTCTTTTGGGGGAGGGTTTTTTTTTTTTAGGACTTTTAGAATTAAAATTCTTGCACTTCTTTTGCCCATATAAGAGACATCAGAATATTTCAACCAACTCTATTTTTATATTAATTATGTGCATGAAAAGAGATTGCAGCCTGCCCTGATCAAATTTCCAGAGGCCTTTTATTAGCAAGGGGATAATAACACACCACTGTGTCACTAAGCTGTAAGGTCTTTTGGTGAAAAGTGCTATGTGAGAACAAATTATTGTTATTACAAATGCTTTTTCTGTCACAAATCTTGCGTATTTTCCAGTCAAAGAGACTGCCCTCCTGATTTATATATATGTATCTACATTTTTTTTTTTTTTCTGTTGACTGATTGAGCCTTAGATACCACACTGATCAACTCACGTGTCAGTGTCTGGCCAGACAAAGCAGGAGTAAGAAGAACAGCCAGGCAGTGTGGTGGTCTGTATTTTTGAGGTAGCCTGGGAATGTTAGGCCTACTGCTCCAGTGAACACCTAGGAGAGTTTCTAAGCACCAGATCTGCCTCTATACTTAAGAAAAACACAAATCCAAATGACTTAATTGTTAAAGCGTGTCTCTAGGAGGTAGGAGAACAGTTGTCTTTTCTTAGCCATTCCAAATTGCATTTCTTATCTCAAAATGGTTGCACAGGTCATTAATAAAAATGCCAATGGAAAGGGAATTGAGCAATGTTGAGGTTCTCCAGGCCTCTGCACCCAGGAGAAGACTGTTGTCTGGCTGTTGTGGGAAGTTTTGGTAATGACCCTGATTTTAGAGGTCGCATATCACAGGCAGCTCACTGAAAAGGTGATCCTGGAATATCATTAATGTGTTAATTATCATTATTAATTATCATTCATTATTATAGCATCCATCTTATTTTCCAGAAGGAAATAGTCATCTTTCTTTGTCTGGATAAAATCAGGAAATCTCTGCAATTTCACATATTGAATATTGATTTGCAATAAATAACTTCACAATTATCAGTACCCAAATTAGGGCCTACTTCCATTGGGGGCGAAAGCAGAATTCCTGGAAAGCAAGATATAAATGTTTTTTTGCTCCATATTGACTGTAAGTCAGTGGCACCATTCAATGCTCAGCATCAGTTATCAAACACAGGGTGACAAAGTGCAAACAGTGTTGTCAGCTTTCAACTGCTGGCACTCAGTAATTACATTTTATTCCAATCTTGGAGTCTGTAGCTGCAGTAACCTTCCAAGCCAGGGAGGTCTGAGGGCTGGAATAACCTTCTCCATGCCTAGGATAAAATGTTTTGGAATGGGAATCCACCCTCTGTATATTAGGGCCTGGATAAGTGGATAAGGAACAGCCTTTCCCAGTGGCCTTGTTTTGTCTGACTGTACCATGCAAGCACTTCTGGGCCAAAGCATGGTGTCCAGAGGGGAGCTCTGATCTTTATCCATCAATCCCAGTTGCCTCTATTGAATATTTATTGGCCAAACAGTCTTGCTATTTCAATAGATGGAAACCCTGCTTTCCTCCCCTGCGCCAAACATGTGGGATGTTGCGTGCGTCAGCACATTGTGCTCGCATTCAGATGGATGGGTCTTGCTAAGCTTCCCCCCACAGCTCCAGGTCTGGTACAGATGCTGCCCCTACCAGGCTCAGGGCAGAAGCTGTAGTGTGGGGCAATGTCAGACCCGGAGCAGAAGATGAGCTGTTGATATTAGGATATTGTTGCAGGAGCACAAATTGTGTCTGTATTTGCAAACAGCTCGTTAAGGGGCTAGCACTAGGATATAATGCTTAGGCTAAGTGGAGACTAAAGAGGCTGATGTGCTTATTTGCATTAGGAGAGGTCTTGAATGTATTTTAGAAGCCCATTTCCAGAAGAAACGATGTGCTAAGCTGTTGCCTCATTAAGCCTTGTGCAGTGCGCATTTTTACCCCCAAGTTCGCTTTGTTTCCAGTAGACCTTTTAATTACAGCTAATTAAAAGACAGAATGGCAGCGAGGAGTGGGTAAAATTGTCAACAACTGTGCATGATGTAAGCTGCAAGCTCCCTGTGACTGAGTGAGTTGTTTCAGAGACTGTATTTACATTTAAATAAAGACAGAGATAAACTCGAAAGAGGGCGAAACTAATTTAGTTCATTTGTATATAATCAGCCCCAAACTTTTTCAGCTAAATCTCTTCCCCTTGAAAGATGCTGTTTAGTGAAAATATAGCCTTTTCATGAAGAAGCATTAACTGAGCAAAATTTTGCTTTGAGAAAAATATATGTGGAACATGCCATTTTTATCAGAACAAAATGGTGCAATTTTTCATTTCAAGTGAGCTTGAGTTTTTGCTTTCTTAAAAAAACCCTTAAACTAAAAGATAATTATAAAAGACTGAGAATTGGCTGAAATAAAAAAGAAATGTTTTTGTTTATCCCAGTACAGAACATTTTGTGGGGATCTTTGAAATATTTTATTTTCCTCCTGAATGCAATGAAAACACATGTGAAAATGCCAGAATCTTGAGTGAAACAAAAAAATGAAGTTTTGACTTGCTCTGTGTTGACATCTGGAATACGAAAGGCCATAAGTAAACATTTTTTTTTTTTTAATTTAGGCCAAATCCCTCTTGAATCAATCCAGAACTTTTTAGTATCACTGAAAGGTAGACTTGGGTTCAAGAGCTCCTTTGCTTCTTCCAAAGCAAGGGTCCAAATGTGTTTGCACGGTCTTCAGCAGAAGCACCTCACCAAAGGCTCCTGGTGTGAAAGAGCCATCATCCTTCCTCAGACAGCTTTTTCAATGCATGAAAAAAATTTGACTTCTGGGATAGAGACCATGCTGCTGAAGAGGCAGAAGTGAGGTGCCTAAATCCCTAAAAGGTTTCTTCATTTTTAGTCCACTTGTTACCAGTTGCACCCAAGATGGAGAAGAGGGACCACGCTAATGGCACTGCTCCCTGTGCCCCACTGGCATTGCTCATTTATACCTAAGGATTGGGGACTTGAGTCTGAGCTGCTGGCAAGCCTAATGAGAGCTGTCATCATTATAATTTAATTAGGCAGATATGCCAGCTGGGATTCTTGGTAGTGCTTGGTTTTGAAATGCTTCTGCTCTTGGTGCCAGTGGAAGAGGATGAATTTCAAAATCCTGCCCTACTGCGTTGAGAGAAATCAGTTGAGCTGGTTGGGAATTTGCCTTCAAAACTTTCTTTTGGCAGATAAATAACTGCTCAAGAAATATGGTGAACAAAACTGGCAGCTTTTTGCAGAAAATTGCAGATTTCTCTCTCCCTGTCAAAACCAAAACATCTTCCCTGGGGAACAGATAATTTCCTAGTGAATTTTTACAAGTCACTTTGAGTGCAGCCCACTGCCGCGAGTCTCTCAGCTGGCAAAAAGACTTTGTGCCTCCCTGAAATTTTGCCCTATGTGACAAAGGATGGACTGATTTATTAGCTTTTGCTTTCGAATCCATCTTTAGAGTTGAGCATGTGCCACCTCTTTGGTTTCGTACATCAAATTCAAAAGTCAGTTTGGAGAGATGCTGGCCGGTCAGTACGTTGCTGGTAGCAGATCAGTTGATCAGAGTAGCAGCAAGGCATTTAAGCACCTTGGAAGAACCGAGCCCAAGAGTGCACACAATTTACTAATGGGGTTTATTAAGGTTCTGGTGGCAGAGCTGTGAGCTGCCTGCTGAGGCCTAAAATCATCCTTCCAGGCTCTACTAGTGCTACAGACCTTCCTGCACTAATTCAGCTCCCATTTTAGTTTTTATCTCCCCATTTTAGCATAGAAGAATGGTCTTTGGCAAGGGTGGGAGCAAATTAGAGTTGCCTACCGCCTGATCCCTCTTTCCCAGCTCATGTCCTGTCACACTCCCTTGAAAAGCACCTTAAATAATCACCCTTTGAGATGCAGCATGGTGAAGAGACTTCTCCTTCATAGCCCCACATCATGATCATAAGCCCATCATGTTAGGTGCCCCATAGGCACGTGCCATTTCCAAGACATCTGGGAGGGTACCCGTGTGATCAGCCTTCTGTTTAACTACCTGGCAGGAGAGAGACGTAACCCCCACAGAGCTTGTTTTGTGCCAATGGCTCAGAAACATGTTAGGAATGAAGACTCTTTTCAAAGCAAGTTGAAGATACAGTCTGCCTGCCTGCTCCTTTGAGCAATAAAGCCGAGCATCAGAGGTCAGATTATGTCAACTGCTGTGATTGCAGAGAGGATTACCATGACAGTAAAAGTTGCTCAGTGACTCCACTGCTTATTCATGGACTGTTCTGTCCTTAGCATCCTCCAAAGTACGGAAACACTTTTCTGCCAACTTGGGAAAGAAATATATGCCATTCATTCTTCTGAGCATCAGGCTTCAGAACCTGATGATAGTTTGGGGTCAGAAAAGCTGACCAGAAAAGGGCATTTTTATTTTTGTTTTGCTATTTTGCTTTGTTTTGTTTCAAATTATGATTTAAGCCTGGGCTGCCTCCCATTGAAAAAGAAAAGTCTGTCTGAGCTGTTTGCCTGCTGTCAGTGCTCTAATGGCACTGATTAAAGATGGGAGTCGTCATCTGCTGTCTTCATAGCACATTGAGGCACGGAGCTGGACATCAACAGTGGGGTTGTAAGGTCACAACCCACTTTGCCAGTCTCACCAAGAGTCAACAGAGGCTAAGGCAGGGATACCCATTAGTAGCTCAGCACCTCTGCTCGCTGCCTGTGAAAATGAGAGCCATGCATTTTGCATACGGGTGCCCTGAGCATGGAGGACTAGGAGGTAACCTGGCACTGCCTGATCTGAGCAAAACATCACCTCCTGAAGCTCTCTTGCTGGCTAGGATTGACTGAGTCTGGATTTAACCTCAGGGTTCAGCAGTGAACAGCTCCATCCTCTTCCCACTCTGAACTGTATTCCCTCCCAGCGTGCTCCAAAGACATCTCAGAATTCAGATCTCAGCTGAGCATTTTGAAGGAGCCCATAAGAGCTCGGTGCTGGGATGAAGTGAAGTCAGAGGAGTAATTTGGAAAGGCTTTTTGGTGGACGCAATCCCTTGTTGCAGCTGGGTTTGAGGCTGTGACAGTTATAGGAGGCCAATTAGTGAATTCTAGAAAGGACGATCTGTGGGCATTCGTTTCTCACTAGCACTCTTGCACTGGGTCTTTCAGCAGGGCAAACTACAGCAGTCAGCATATGGCAGCTTATAGGAGCTCCCAGAGGTTTCTCGTGCAGAATCAGAGTGCACTGTGCTTCTTATTTCCTTGGGAAAGACCATCTCCCTCCTAACTGGGACTTTTCAGCAAATGTAGTGAAATGCAGGCTGTTTCCTCCTAGGCACCTTGAGGATTTTCAGATGCGGACTCCTGGTGTCTCGGTTTACCTGGACACTTTGGGACTTTATCACTGATCTCTCGCTTGTTTCCCTCATTGTCTTACTGCCTGGCTCACAGGCACAGAGGACCCAAGGGAAGGGGACCTGTCCTTCACCCATAGGAAGCTTCTCTGGCAGACGGAGACTCAGCTTGGGATAAAGGGTTTCACGGACCTTCTGGTGCGTGAGTATTTACAATGAGAGGAGCTGGGCATGGGGTTGGCTTTTTAAAGGCTGGTGAACAGACTGGGGACACAACAGAGTGGTCCTTACATGCGTCCTCTAAACAAGGTCACTAATGCACTGAGCTTAGCTCCTAAGGCATCATCTCCTGCCTTTCTCGTTGGCCCAGTAGACTGTGTGCTAGTCATGGTACACAGTCAGGATTAGGGCACTGTGGGACTGACAGGGAGATGCAATCCAGAACTGAGAACAATAGGAAAGATGTGCCAGGGCCCTGCCATTTTGTTTTCTGCTAAGCTTCCCAGCCTTTGCAGGCCGTGCCTTCTTAATTAAAGCTGGTTTATGATAAACAGAATATACCGGAATGGCAGTTTGAAGACTCAAGTCTTTGCAGAGTAGCTATGAACATAAAAATAAATAAATAAATAAATAAATAAATGTAAGAGAAGCCAGACAGGAGAAAAGGTTATTGGTGTCGATGAAAATCATGCACATAGGTAGGGTTTGGAGCTTAGATGCTCCATCTGCCTTTGCTTTCTTTCCTTATCTGGGTATTCCTTATCCACGGCACAACAGCAAATCCCTAACGCTGCAAATGCACCTAGGAAAGGGTTTTAGACACACCATGGAATGATCGGCCTCTTTCCACTGTGTCCTTCCGAGCACTAACAAATAATGATGTTTTGATGTGATTTAGAAGCCTACTTGCCATTAACTGGGCTTAGAGACCAGTGTGTGTCACACAGAGCTGGCTAAGTGGGAGATGAGGGTGGCAAGAGTTGGCTGGAAGAACTTCAGCGAAGTAGTATTTTGGCTTAGAGCAAGCAGCTCTATTGATGGCAGGACAAATCTGCTGGAGGTCAGTTTGGGAAGGGACATCTCAATGATTTCCTGCCTGAAATGTAACAATTCTCCCTTGGAAAAAGACTTTTGTTCCAAGTTTTGGCAGTGCTGCTTGTGCAGCAACAAAAATGTTAATCATAATGCAAATAGTTAGCAGTGTGGGTTCTGTAGGGATTAAATTGGGCCTGTGACAGCAACAGCCAGCAGTTTCCCAATTGTTGGCTCATTCCTGGGCATTTGGAAAATATTTTCTGAAATCACGGCTGGTTGGACCAAGCGGCAGCACTTCCAGAGGGCTGTCCAGCAGCAGTGAGGGAAGTGGGTCCCAAAAGCATTTATCTGGGGAAAATCATGTGAATATCCATTGCGACATGGAGCCCAGCAATCGGGGGCTCTTTTTCAGTTTGTAAAACTTGCAAGTCTAGGGGTTTTAGTGTTCTTATTTCTCTTTCAATGTGTATCCACACAAAACCTCAGCTATACTTTTAGTCTTGGCATTGCCTGGGAAGTTGCATAGTATTTCTTTTGGTTCCCCACTGGATGAGAACAGCCCCTTTGGGCATGTATTTGAATGTGAATGACTGTTTAAAACTCATTTCCTGCCCATCCCTTTGCAGGTGATGCGGATGCTTCTTCTCTGCGAACATTTGTGGCAGCAAAGTCACTTGCTGCAAATATTCAGAAAACCTGAATGTTGAAAGGGCACAAGCAAGGTCACAGCAACAGTTCACATTGAGCATTCTACTTTTCACCCCAAAGTTCCCTTGTGTGGTGGCATGTCTTTGCAGTTGCACTGTTTGCAGTATTGCTCTTCTGCCATTAGATGTCTCTGCATGCTATACAGAGCTCAGACAGGAGGTCATTCCTGGTAAACAAAGGTAACCAAGATGGAGCCTGAGCAATGCAGAGGCCCAATTTTTTGTCTCTGTAGATTTTTCTGGTTTCTTTAATTATGTGTTTTCAGTAAGACAGTGACTCGATATTGTGTGACTCCATGATATCAAACTAGTATGCTGATGAGCATCTCCACACCTGGAGTACTGTGTCCACTTCTGGGCTCCCCAGTACGAGAAGAGACATGGCACTCCTGGGGAGAGTCCAGCAGAGGGCTACAAAGATGATGAGGGGACTGGAGCATCTCTCCTGTGAGGAAAGGCTGCGAGAGCTGGGCCTGTTCAGCCTGGAGAAGAGAAAGCTGAGAGGGGATCTTATCAGGGTGTTTAAATATCTGAAGGGAGGGTGTCGAGAGGATGGGGCCAGACTCTTCTCTGTGGTGCCCAGCGACAGGACAAGAGGCAACGGGCAGAAACTGAACCACAGGAAGTTCCATCTGAACAGGAGGGAAAGCTTCTTGACTGAGAGGGTGACAGAGCACTGGAAGAGGTTGCCCAGAGAGGTGGTGGAGTCTCCTTCGCTGGAGATATTCAAAACCCGCCTGGGCGCGATCCTGGGAAGTATGCTGTAGAGGGCCCTGCTGGAGCAGGGGGGTTGGACTAGATGATCTCCAGAGGTCCCTTCCAACCTCAGCCATTCTGTGATTCTGTGATTCTGTGTGATATTAGATGATGGTTATGTCTACATGTGGCTTTGCAGCTCAGAAGGTTGTCTTGCGTATTAAAGCAAGAACTCCAGGTTGTCACATAGGCAGCTGAAGGTGGAAACCCATGGACACATTTGGGCTGTAAACTACAGAATGTGATTGTTCAGTAAAAGATTGTCCTGTTTTAATGCATCAAGCAACACATTGGTATTTCTAGTACCTCCTCATCATAACCTAACAACAGTCAGGAAGTGGAGAGATGCATGAAAATATTATTTTGAAGCTATCTATATTTTTTCAAACACACTATTTGTGATCTGGTTTGGTTAGTATTTTTGGCAATGATCTGCTTTTGCTGGAAAGAGCTCATCCCTGTGTATTTGCAATGTGCTGAATTACAAATGAAGCCTGTACCTCACGACTGCTTTTGCAGCCATAAGCTGAACTGCATTCATTGCAGATACAGCCTCATCTGTAGCAGCAAGTACGATGCATATTATGAACGGCACGTCCTGCCAACACTCAGAGAAAGGGCTGTGCTTTAACAGCTCTCCAGGGGACACTGGAAACAGCACACGCCTGTCTGTAGCTGTGCATGATTTTTTCCACATTTGTAATTGCAGCCTTTTTCCCCTTTTGGTGGTTATTAATGTTGTTCATTTCCTCAAAAATTACAGCTGTTTAGATGTTAATTGAGTTAATTGTTACCATTCAGCAGCTGGAGCAGCAATTTAGCACCTGCTAATAAAGATGCTCAGTTTGAAGTTCTGTGAAAATGACCATATTATACAAGTGCTGTTATATTGTATTGCAGAAAGTGAAAATGGCAAAGTTGGCATGTTGTAATGGATGGAGAGATGTGCTGGAGGGTGGTTTCTTTGAACACAGTGTTAAATTTCAGAGTCAGAGATCAGTAAACAAGCTGAACGATCATGATACAGAGCCACGTAGCCAGGAAAAAAATATATAGAAAATACAGGTACAGAGTCAACAATAAATACTATCTATCTTTCAGAAGCAGAAACACAGCTTATCTGTGACAGGCTAATTGAGTAGGATCAGAGGAAAGAAATATAAAAAAAGAAGGATGGATGGCACATATGAAGAGACCTTTTACTAAGCAGTTTCATGCCCAATTACGTGAATACTTTTCTATAAAGAAAATGCAGGAGATTCATAGGGAGCGAAGAGGACAGTGCTAGAGCATAATAGCTCTGGGACTAGTTTAATAACAACCGTGGTGAGAAAGGTTGCCATTTCACTTTTGTGACACTTTGCATTTGTGATGAGGTTGTGTCTAGCCCCATTTGCATGCTGATCTCACTTACTTTTCTCTCGCTGAGTTATATGAATTACACATTTTTGCCCTGTCCCTTAAAATGCTCTCCAGCCATAGTCATCCTAATCAAAAATAACGATTAGTACTCTTAAGAAACTTGAATTCATTCTCCATACCCATGTAGCTACAGTTCCAGGAATACAAGTTATTTATGAGTTAACCTTTGAAATGCAGACCACATCTGAAATTGTATTGCACACAATACCATTGAGAGTGTGGAGGCAGGAGAACAGGCAGCTGCCCAGTGCTTTGTAGCACCCACCCTTCACTGTGTGGTTGACCATGCACAGTTTTGCTTTACCCTGCATCAGGTAGGATGCCTGGCTGCAAAGGCATATATGCCTGTGTCTGACTGCATGCAATAAAGGTGGAGAGCCAGAGAGCAGACAGACTTAGGAAACCCTTGTGCCCAGGGACCTCCCTTCACATAAGCATCACGTCTATTAACCCTTTGAGCTGCAGCATATCCATATGCTCTGTCCTCATTCAAAACTTCGAGTGTGATGGAGACTCTGCATCCTCAGATCACGTGCTGGTCCCTTTCGCTGTTAAAAATGTGCGTCTTATTTCCTATCTCCACACACAGGGCTTGTTGCTTGTAGCTTTTGCTCCATATTGGTATCTCTGTGATTTTATTAACACCAGTATTGGTCCAGTGGGTAAGGAATGTTCTCTTTTTTACCCCTCTCACCCGTCTGGACACCAGCTTTCCTGCAGTCTGCTGGAACTGTGACAGCTTATGAGAAGTCAAAATGAATGTCTTTTATAGGCAGTATTCTCAGTTCTGATGAGTTCAAATTTTGCGGTACTGTTGTTTCAAAAGTGTTCAACTTTGATAGAAGTGTTCAACTTTGATGATGCTGTCTAGCATCCTCCTGAGGATCAGGTACTTTCTTAATGCAGAAGCCATGAATTCATCATGACTCCTTGCAGGATCCAATGCAAAACCACGTATTGGATACTTCTGCCTATTCTGCATCAGGATTGGTATAAAGACCAGCGTGCAATTATCCAGGCTTTCTGTAAAGCTAAGTTGGAGGGCATATGTGACTGTACAGAATAGTGCATTTCCTTTGGTTGTGGTGAGGTCCCCGGCAAGGACACAAGTGCTTACATTTTCTTAATGTCATGTTGATTTTTCATTGCTCTCATTTTATAGAGTGCATGTAATTCATTGAGGCTCTGCAAAGAAAAGGAGAAATGCCCTGGAAATACTTAAGCCTTGTCCAGCTGGATCACCATGACCTTGGCCATGTCACTAAAAGCATTTGGAGGGAGGTGGTGTTTTGGGGAGAAAATCCCAGACATTATAAAAGCACTGCCCAGCTCAGCAGCCTCGGCTCAGTGCATAGGAGGGGACTGTTACCGAAACGGGAGCTGTGGCTCCTTGCAGCTCTGCCTTCATCGTCACCTCGGAAAACCTCCATGTGCTCAGACATAGCAGAGGGAAGGGAAATCGGAGTCCCCACCCTGAGCTTCACCACGGGCTGTTGCCTTTCCTGCAGCCTAGCACCATGATGGGATGCCTAGGAAATCCGTAGGGGTGATCATGACCTCATCAGTTCAAAGTCAAAGACATTGCTGACTAACTGAACGGCTCTTCAGCATGCTGAAATGAGGTAATTCTGCCTCTTGAGACTGAAGAACTGACATAATGTAGCTTGTCAGAGGGACACCTGGGAAAGTACATTTTTGAACTTATAAATAGCACCATGTTCTCCCTTGGCTGCCTTCTCCACCTCCTCTCTTTTTTCTTTACACTGTAAAATTATGCCGCACCATGGGGCATATGGGCTTTTACCTGCCTGCAGTATGGCCAGAAAGATGCTGCAGGTTTAGGGGGAGAAGATGGCACTTCAAAGCCCTCTTCACTTTAAAGAGCAGAGGAAAAAGTATATTCCTCTGGAGGAGAGGGTATTTCAGAGCAGTGGGTGAGTCATAGCCAGCCTCCCTCCCACACAGCTTTATTATTTTGGCTCCCAGGCACGTGTGCACACACACACACACACACACTCACACACTCACACGGGTGCACGCTTGTGCTGTCTTCCCTGCCTCCCCCTCCATCTCCAGCCAGTACACACAGGAGACGAGAGCATGTTTTGGGGAGCTGCACGCAGCACCCCCCACCAGCACCACTGTGGCCCCAGGACTGTGTTGTGCCCATTCACAGTGCTGCAGCGCAAAGAACAATTTATGTTTGTGGGCTCCACACATACGTGCTTGCTGTTCTGCTCACGGGGTGGTGAGCAGCATACTCCTAGTTTGGGGGGGGTGGTGGGGCAGAGCACACTCTGGTATTAGTCCCCAGCTCCTGGCAGGCCACAGTATTTGGCCTAGCATGCTGAGGTGCAGATGGAGCAAGCATGGGTCACAGCAAGATCTGGGACCCATCCGTTTGTACTACAAGGCCCTTCAGCTATCAAAGCACTTTTCCATCCCTCAGCAAGACAACTTTTGGTATCAGCAGAGATGGATTTAAGGGAGAGTAGGAAAGCCCCTCTCATACTTTGCAGAAAAGTGGATGAATCCCACCCTGTTGCTGCCTGGAATGGGTTAATGAGGAACCTCAGTACCTTCCCAGGCTGTAGTCAAGCACCCAGTTAGTAACTGTTGAAGAACAGCAGGCAAAGAGAAAGGAGTTTTCTGCAGTGGTGGGTAGAAGAGCAGGGGGGTATAGACCAGCAAAGGTCATAGGAATGCTGTGGTTTAACAGGGATTGTTAATGCTCCCAGAGGTTGCAGGAGCTATGTAAACAAGCTTTGGGGAAGAGGTAAAAAGTCCTTTGCGGGTTTTACCACAGTAGGAGGGGAAACGGGTCCCTGGGAAAGACGGAGTCAGTTGCGGAAAAAAGTGGATGCAAGCTGTGATATAGGTTTGCTGGAAGGGTGGGAGAGCCTAGGAGAGAGTGTGCATTGGAGCTCTGGCTGTAGGGGAGCATTTGCTGCCCAAATTTTTTATTTTTTATTTTTATTTTTGTTTTTAAATGGTGATGGAGCAAGAGGCTGTTTTGTGTACCCCTTTTGTGTGGTTAGGGAATGAATGTGAAGTCCCTGGAGCTCCAGCACAAATGGGTTTCCCTGTGGGCCTTCACTCTGCAAACAGGCTGATGCACTTCCAAGCATTTCTGTGTAATGTGGGGTACCTGACATAAGAACTTCAACCTGAAAAGGCAAAGCAAAGCTCTGTGAGCAACTGAAAAAATGGCTGTGTAACTAGTGTCCCACTGCATACTGGTTCTGCTTACAGCAAAGCAGCAGCACGTCCTAGCTCAGAAGGTGCATAACCATGTGCTTGCCTGGCTCGTGGGTGTTCACATTAGGGTTAAACACATAAATAATGAAAAAAAACCCCACATAAATACTTTCTCTTTAGCCTGTATTATGTTTCCCCCTTCTACCCCAGCTGTTGTTTTAGATAGCTGTCTCAGAGCAATACCAAAAGTCTGGCACAACAGCTCTGGAGAGATGGTGGGGTCACCAAGGAAAGCTTGATAGGAGCATCAGTGTTGGAGTGTGGCTGTGCACTGGGAAGTGCAAGGCACTGCTGCAACCTGACTCCCATTAGCTTTCAGGCTCTGAACACATCCTCAGATGATAGAAATATTCCTTTTGGGTTGGCTTGGAGTGGGTGCACTTCAGCCCATTGTTATGGTGCCCTTCTGGACTGGCAGACGGTTGAATGGCCTGAGCTTTTAAACTCAAAGACCCTTGTTAGTGTGCCTCAGCTCCCTGCTTCCCTGTGTCACTGCCCAGGAGACCTGCTTATGTCCCATGGTCTCTAGCCAGGCAAACAGCGACTAGGCAGCAGGCATTGCCAAAGCCTCCTTTGCATCAGTACCAAATTGGCAGCAGATCTAAAAGATAACAGGAGTTATCCACATTTTCACACGTAGGCTGTGGCCTTAGATAATAATCCCACGTTGCTGGGTCTTTGTGCTACTTAACTGTCCCCGTCACACTGTGCCCTGTCCCACCCTTCTGACGCAGGTGGAACTGGCTCAGTCAGCTCTCAGGCTGGTGCTGGCTGCAGGACCTCTGTGTGGGAAAGCTGCAGGCTTATACTGCTGTGGGTCACCTGGAGGATTTTGGCTTGCTGGCAGTTAAGTGCATGCATGCTCTGGCAGTAGTGGCTTATCTCTGCCTTTGTTCTGCTGCACTAGGGCTGTGTGTTTCCATGCATCTTCCTTGCAGAGCTGAAGGGGTCAAGCTCAGCAACATCTCTTGTATCAATTTGCTACCACAGCCCTTAAAACTGGGGAAATTCCAGTGAACTTCCTTTTTTGTGTTCCCATTAACTCATTCACCAGGGAACCTGGCTCCAAATCACTGTGCTATTGCCTGTGGTGTTGCTGAAATTTGGCTTTCTTGAGACTTCCAGGAAAAGGCTGCAGGCCAAGGAGGGAGAAAATGTGAGTTCAGCCCTTGGACACTATGGCATAACCTTGTAGCCAGAGGTGTTTCTCTGGCATGAAAAAGGTGACCCTACAGTGCAATATGATCAACTGAATTACAGAGGAAATCTGGATTTAGAAGCTCTGATTCCTGCTTGTAGACTCTCTGTCTTCTAGACAGCCATCAGGATAGCATGATGTGAGACTATTTTTTACCCAAGCAAAGCCTCTGCTTACTGTCAAGGTTGGGGTTGGGGGGGATCCAGTCTGTACAGATGCAAGACTGGGCTTGCTGTCCTGGATGGAGAGGATGAGCATTTGATTTCTAATAGTGGAAAGCTTCTTCAGTCCTCGAACATGGGAGGACAGATCTGGCTGGGTCTTGAGTGCTTGAGGCAGGATCTATAAGGGGAATAGGAGAAGTCTGTGGTGTCAGCATCGCGGCAGGGATATGACATGAGGAATACAAGGAGCAAAACAATTGACTGGTGTTTGGATGATGTCCTGGGACAGAGGGATCCTGCAGCTGAACTGATGGAGGAATTGCAAAAATCAGAACCTACGAACATGACCTCCTGGAAAGAGTAACTAGCTGGGGGAGGCGAGCCAGTGGGCATGATGTGGCACAATATGTGGAACAGGGAGGAGGAGACAATAACAGATGCATATTATGGAGAGGACAGGAGTCAGTGCAATGGGCTTGTCTATCCTGCTGCATCTTCTCTCACTTCACCACCCTCTGGTACCTGCTCGCCTCTCCTCCTGGCTGGGCCTTCAGCTGCTTTCAGCAGTGACTGATTGTTTGAACTTTTTGTTACTGCCTTATTTGTTTAACTGATACTGAGATTCTTGAGGAGATCTTTCAATTTGGGAGAGGGCTGATGTTTTAGAAGATGGATAAAGACCTTAGTGATAAAATTGCAATTGTTGTCTGTGGCCGGGATGTACAATATTCTTGTAATATTAGAGAAGTGTGCTGCCGGCTCTCTTCCTCTCTCCTGCTAAGAGGACCATGAGATACTCTGCAAAGAAACAACCTGCTCTGCTGTTCCCTAAAACACCTTTCCTAAAGCATGGCAGAAGAGAGCCTGCTGCCTTGTGAGGAAGGAGCTCTGATCCTCCTTTGAGCAGGACAAATTCTGGCGTCTGTCTGGCTGTCAACATTCAAAAGTACCTAAACGCTTTTCCAAGTTGGTCTCTTTAAAGGTGCCTTTTAGGCATTGGAGGTACTGTGTTATTTGCTGTGACAATTGAATAAGGCGATTCTTGCTTTCCTCAAGTAGCTGAACTCATGATGTTAACATCTGCAGCAGCAAAAGGATCCTCTGTATCTTCCCCACTTCTTCTTCAAGAGTTGGATGGCATTGGCTTGTGATGCCTGGATTTTCCCACTCGGTGGAAGGTACAGAGCTTGAGCTCTATGCTGGAAGAGCATTTGCTCCTCCAGCGCTTGGCATTCACTGCTCTATTTCTGTATGGCAGGGTGTTAGGACTTAGCATGCTAAAGATAAAGCAGTGGAATTGAATACTCTTGAGTTGCTAGCATTCCAAAACCCAGTATGAAATCCCTGCTTATGTTTGAATAATCTGTATGTTTGAGTAAAGGATTATGAGCCAGCAGAGGAGGCAGTACATTTTTCATTTCTCAGAGGGAAGTACAGAAGGAAGTCCTTGGGAAAGTCAGCTTGCCGAAGAACAGAAGGGGCAACCCAGGGACATTTCCAGCAAACTCCAAATGAGAGTGAGAGCCAGGAGACAGCTGCTCACAGAGGCAAGAGAAGCAATAAATAGTGAGAGATAACATTTAATTACTTCTCACTCCTACTGGTCTGAGAAAGATGATCTCTGATGCTTTCTTCTAATGCCTTATACCTAGGGACCCATTTGGTTGGTAATCATCACTTGAGTGAAGAGTAAGTTTGAGTTACAAGGATCACTGCCTCGTGCCAGACTGCTGCAAACCCCTGTTAAAGCTTAGATGAGACTGTAGCATGGCAGCTGTGACAGATCTGCTTGGAAATTGTTGCCTGGGGCAGCTCACTAATAGCAAAGATGTGGCAAGTGAAAGCTTGGGGCACACCAGGTAAAAACTATGCAACAGCTTGATAATTACAGGCTGTAATAAGTAACTGCACAGTCACAATTGGTAGATCCAGAAGGAATTACCACATGGCCTGCATCATGAGTAGGAAGAGTAGAAGTATTCACTTGGAAAGAAGTGGTATTTATCATGTAATTACCTTGCTGCTACATGATAATTACTATGTAATTAAATGGTCAGTAGGCACTGTCTAAACAAAGAGGACTTAAGACATTTCTGTCTTGAGGCTTAAAATATAACAGTGTGGAAAGGAAGGAATATAAATCATAAAGAGTTGATGAACTTGTGATGGATATGACAAGTGGGGAGCCTCTGAGTTAGAGGGAAGTAACCAGGAAGTAAGAAGTAGCATCTGACTTCCGGGTGCAAACTTTGGAAACCAGGAAGTAGTGTTGCCCTGTTAGCAAAACAAGAGACTGGGACTCTGCAGACCTGTTGTTAGCTCATGGAGGACCTTTATGCTGACCATGCTTTCTTTCATGCCTTTATTTCTCCTATTGGAAAATTGACATTATAAATTCAGCTGCAAATCCACATGCTAGATCCACATATGACTCCCCTTTCCATGCTCCCTTTTTCCCTGTTACAGATATGCATGATAGCATGCAAGCCTGGAGGTGTCCTCCCTTAGCTACCAGGCATCCATCATCCTTGGGGAAGGGGTGCCCCCAATTTAGCACCAGGATGCAATCAACCCTAGATACCTTCTCACATTCCCTCTGGCAGGTCAGTGACCACTCAGTGTCTGTAGTGTTGTACTGCCTGGCCCTATTCTTCCGGGTTGTGAACAGGCCATCTAAAAACCAGATAGCAGTTCCTTCTCCACACCGTTCTACTTCTGCTGTCATATTCCCTGTGCTGTAAGTGCTGACTTGTCCTCACCTAACTCCTGTTACAACTAATTAGCACCTTGACATTTACAGAGTAAGTGAGGCAGCCTTGATGTTTGCAAAAGAACAGAAGGCACATCTGTCTATATGATCCATTTGAAGAGGAGGAATATGGCTACATGGTGTTTATAGCAGGCAGTAGGGGGAGGAATTAATTTACAAAATTTTTGAATGAAAACAATTCCAATAAGTTAAGTGCCCTCTCCCTCCCACATGAACTGTTTACAAACTGTTGAGTCGAATCTGTCTCGCATGTCCTTTGAACCTACCAGTAACAGAGGAAAAATTGAAATGCATCATGAAACACTAATTTTGAAGAAGAAAAAAAATCCTACCCACGGAGTTCAAATAACTTGTCTTACTTTAGCTTATACTAATCTTTATGTACTTAGACAAATGTCATCAGAACCAGACTTAATTGACTCTTTTTTGCTCTTTATCCTCATTAAATAAGTATGTAGCAGTTCCTCACTGTTCGATGTGTTTTTCCCTCTCTACGCCCTCCCTGGAAATGTGCTTTGTTAAGGCAATGATAAACTTTATTTGCCTGGCAGCGGAGCCAAGAAGTTTGAACACTTCCAATTGTCATGGTGATGAAGCTGGGATTTCTCTCCCTTCCCAACCCCACTGCAGCCCTGCCATACTTGCTGTTTTCTTTCTCTGAAGGGAGGCTATGCCTTGTGATATGGAGCATAGAGACTTTCAAGGTCTTAAAAGTGCTTATCTAGCTTTGCCTGGGGAGTGGAGGGAGGGGGAAAGCCCTTAAACTATATAATTATCTTAGCTCCCCTCATCAGGCACCCATCAGTTAGCTGTTAATGAATCACACAGATGGGCACACTGTTTCTTTCTTGTGACTTCTTAATGGCACTACTTAAAGCATAAATACAATGCATGGAAGAATGCAACAGCAGTTGTCAGGTGAAGCCCACAAAGTGCCAGTGTTACTGCAGGTAAGAGTCCTGCTTGCCTGCATCTGAAACTCAGTCTGCCATAAACCAGCAATTTTCTTAGATTTGCTTCTAATTTCTGATGAATTGTTTCAAGTTCCTGGTTCTAAAAGGAGGGGGCTAATTGAAGGGAAAGGGTTGCAATTAAAATGATCCATGTCAGTTTTTTCTTAAGGAAATCTCAGGTTCATTAGCATTATGTAACTATCTCTTATGAGACATTCCTTGAAGCGTTCCAGAATCAAAGTTAAACTCTGCCCTCTGATATTTAATGATCTGTTGTAGCCAAGCCAGATGGTGAAGTAGAGGGGAAAATAATTGAGTTCCCCACTCTTCCTGCATAGAGGTGATAAAGGAAAGACAAACTACTGTCCTAGGACAAAAATAAGCAGAGCAAAGTGGTGGGCTTCTGTCTTTGCAGGGAGCTAACAGCTGTGACTTGGACTTCCCAGCTTGCAGGTGATGAGTACAGTCCACTCAGTTCAAACTGAGTGGACTGTATTCCAGCTATGAATTATCGGGGGTTGAATGTCAGGGTGCTGAGCCCAGCATGGTCACTATGTATCTATCTTGGCAGCCAAGTCATAACTGTCAAGGGTGGAAGGACCCCAAAGGGACTGTAATGTTGCTTTAGCAGCCAGAAGAGTGAGCAAGAGTGCAAGAAATGACATGCTGAAACAGCCTTGGGCCTACCCTGCTGCTCTCATCACACCTCTTGCGGTCTTGTGGCATTAGAGCACCATGGGCCTTGGGGAGGAGAACTTCAGAGGACCCTTTGGTCTGCAGCTTCGGCCGTGGTCATCAGGCATGTTGTGGTCCACAAAGGCTCGCAGGATGACAGCTATCCTCATTAAACTAGAAAGGAAACCATCTATATTGCTCTCAAAAAGAGGCTACCTTTCTGTGTTGAACCAGCCCTCACTCATTCATTTGCATTGCTGGGGCACAGAATCACAGAATCACACAGAACGGCCAAGGTTGGAAGGGACCTCTGGAGATCATCTAGTCCAACCCCCCTGCTCCAGCAGGGCCCTCTACAGCACATTGCCCAGGATCGCGCCCAGGCGGGTTTTGAATTCCACCACCTCTCTGGGCAACCTCTTCCAGTGCTCTGTCACCCTCTCAGTCAAGAAGCTTTCCCTCCTGTTCAGATGGAACTTCCTGTGGTTCAGTTTGTGCCCATTGCCTCCTGTCCTGTCGCTGGGCACCACAGAGAAGAGTCTGGCCCCATCCTCTCGACACCCTCCCTTCAGATATTTAAACACCCTGATAAGATCCCCTCTCAGCTTTCTCTTCTCCAGGCTGAACAGGCCCAGCTCTCGCAGCCTTTCCTCACAGGAGAGATGCTCCAGTCCTCTCATCATCTTTGTAGCCCTCTGCTGGACTCTCCCCAGGAGTGCCATGTCTCTCTTGGACTGGGGAGCCCAGAAGTGGACACAGTACTCGAGGTGAGGCCTCCCCAGGGCTGAGGAGAGGGGCAGGATCACCTCCCTCCACCTGCTGGCAACACTCTGCCTAATGCACCCCAGGCTCCCATGGGCCTTCTTGGCCACAAGGACACATTGCTGACTCATGGTTAACTGGTTGTCCACCAGGACACCCAGGCCCTTCTCTGCAGAGCTGCTTTCCAGCAGGTCAACCCCCAGCCTGTACTGCTGCATGGGGTTATTCCTCCCTAGGTGCAAGACTCTGCTCTTCCCTTTCTGGAACTTCAGGAGGTTCCTCTCTGACCATCTCTCCAGCCTATAGAGATCCCTCTGAATGGCAGCACAGTCCGCTGGTGTGTCAGCCACTCCTCCCAGTTTAGTATCATCAGCATGCTTGCTGAGGGTGCACTCTGTGCCTTCATCCAGGTCCTTGATGAATAAGTTGAACAAGACTGGACCCAGGACTGACCCCTGCGGGACACCGCTAGCTACAGGCCTCCAGCTAGACTTTGTGCCATTCACCACAACCCTCTGAGCTCTGCCATCCAGCCAGTTCTCCATCCACCTCACTCTCCACTCATCCAGGCAAGACTTCCTGAGTTTACCTAGGAGGACGTGGTGGGAGGCAGTGTCCAAGGCCTTGCAGAAGTCCAGGGAGACAACATCCACTGCTCTCTTTGCCTCTGTTCAGCCAGTTGTCCCATCATAGAAGGCAATCAGGTTGGCCTTGAAAAGGCTTTGAGGTAGAACATGCAAATTTCTTGGGACCTGCTTTCCTGCTGTTGTCTTATGGGGTGGACAGGACTCTGACAGCTACCCTAGCTCCTTGGATTTGTGATGGAGAAGCCTGCTTGCAGAAGCACGGGACTTAAAGGGATCCTAATATGGTGGCTGTTCTCTTAACGCATAGGAAAATCATTGATCGTTGTAGCCATAAATAGCAAAATATCAGTCACAGAATCACAGAATCACAGAATCGTTTAGGTTGGAAGGGACCTCTGGAGATCATCTCATCCAAGCCCCCTGCTCCGGCAGGGCCCTCTAGAGCATATTGCCCAGGATCACATCCAGATGGGTTTTGAATGTCTCCAGGGAAGGAGGCTCCACTGCCTCTCTGGGCAACCTCTTCCAGTGCTCTGTCACCCTCACAGGAAAGATGTTTTTCCTCCTGTTCAGATGGAACTTCCTGTGGTTCAGTTTGTGCCCATTGCCTCTTGTCCTGTTGCTGGGCACCACGGAGAAGAGACTGGCCTCATTCTCTTGACACCCTCCCTTCAGATACTTATACACGTTGATGAGATCGCCTCTCAGTCTTCTCTTCTCCAGGCTGAACAGGCCCAGCTCTCGCAGTCTTTCTTCATAGGAGAGATGCTCCAGTCCCCTGAACATCTTTGTAGCCCTATCACATGCATGAGTCACTGCATGAGAGCTTGAATTGTGACGGTGGAGGGGAGCACAGTATCCCATAGTGTCCAACTACAGAGACCCCTATGCTGGCTGCCCAAGCATCTGGAACAAGCTGTTGCTGGTGACCAGGGGATGGCAGACCTCGTAGTTGGCTCTGTGGGGAAACACATGTGACAACGTTTGTTCAGGCTGTGCACCTGGTGCTCAGGCAGCAGGGCTGGTTGTGGGAGCTGGAGTAAAAGGTGAGCTGTTGGAAATGCTGCCACAGCTGAGCTTGATATGGGGAAGGAAAGAAGGGGCAAAGCAAAGCCCTGATCTTCTTTCTCTGCCTCCTGTTGTTGGCAGTGGTTACCTTGCTTAAATCCTGGAGTGAGGCTGTAGGGCTCCCCAGGAGTCAGGAAGATCAGAGGTGAGAACGCCCTGCTCTGCTTGGCTGTCCTTGATGCTATGAGTCCTTGTGTCTTCCTTGAGATACAAAATTAGTGTTCTCTCATTCCACCCTCAAGCCTGTTTGCTGAAAAAGTTTTCATGATAGTGCTGTATTGAGACTAGCCCTACCTGTAGAATAAGTGAGGCTGAAGGTCCACAGCATCTTCCTTCCTGATTCTCCTGATCAGAAGGATGACAAAAACTACCCTTTTATCAGTGGGGCTGCAATCCACCATCACTCTTCCACCTCTATTCTTGTTCAGATGCTGGTTATCATGTTGCAAGGCACTGGCATTGCCGCACAAATGGTGCAGGACTTAAGCATCTTCTTTCAGCTGGTGGTGAGAAGACAGCAGCTCTTTGGGCACTCATCTCTTTTGCTGATTGTCCAGCTTAGAGATAAAGTAGCAACACGGGCCCCCTGATCCTATAATAAATAATGGTGATTTTGTTCCGACCAGGAGTGGGTATTAGAAGGCTGATACAGATTGAGTTACTAGCGCCATTTCCTTCTAGTACAGAAAGAACAGGACAACAGTGTGAAGCCAACAGGTTGTATGCAAGACCACTCCATCTGATGGGTTTCTGCCTTTTGCTGTAGGCAAGGGAAACAAGACATGCACAAGTGCCCGCATCATGGGGAAAATAGCCTGATAATGACTGAAATGCTAGTGCTCTTCCTCCTGGAAGGCTCTGCAATGTCTCCTCTGTTAACCCAAACACACAGTACATACAGGGCTTCAGCATGGCAGAGGGCATGAACAATGTCAAAAAGGGTGCTTAGAATAAGGATTTCTTTTTAGCTGCTGCTCCTTCTCCCCCACCCCCCACCCTGTCCGTTGTTAAATATGTGTTTAAACACATGAATTAACACATCTGCCAAAAGTCCTTTGAATAAGAATATAACTTTATTCAGTGGTGAAAGGTAACTTGAAATGTGCAAAAGGAGGGGGAATGAGGGGAGAAACACATGCAGCATAATAAGTAGCTGAATTTTGAAGGCTCTGGGATGGCGCCTCTTTATTCCCTCTCTTATTCTCTGCTCCTAGGCAGCAGTGCCCATAGCAACATTGCCTGGTACAAGTAAGACTGCAATGATCCCACAGGCGTCCCTTCTGTGAGCGAGAGAATTGAATTAAGTCTCCACCAGCTCAGCAGTGCGGTCTGCTGCCACTTCCCTCCAAACAAGCCTAAGCAATGCTTGTGCTAAGCATCCAGTTGGGAGGAGGTGAGAGATCTTTCATCCATCAGGGTAGCTGAATGAAAGCTACACCTTGCCTGGCTGTGAATGCATCAGATCTACAAACCTTTCCGTTTTTTATTAGCAACTTTCCCCATGTAACCATGTCCCTGTGGGCTGGGGCTGAATGAAGAGAAGCTCCTGCTTTAATTTTTGCTGTCAGGAGTAACGGGTAAGTGTAGGAGGAAGAATATTAATCATACCCAGCAGGCATTCTTCAAACTTAGAAACAGCATAAGGAAGGAGCCCAAATGGTTTAAACATTCTGGGGACCATTTGTATGGGAGTCTCATGCTTGAAAACGTGCAGAACACTCTTTTTTCTTTTTTCCCCTCAATTTAGTTTGAAGGGCAATTAGTTGTTCTCCCATCTTCTCTCTGCCATAGGAACCAGTGTCGACAGCCCTGATATGCTGATAGCATCTGTGCTCCCAGGATACATGGGAGGACCTGTGCTTTTTAGGAAAGGGGTGTAGGGAACATTGTCTCTTTAACATTTTCTTTTTGGGTGCAAAAGAAAAGGTGAAGGATATCATGCTTTGTAATCCCAAGCTTTTGTAATAATATGCATAGCGGGCACAACCTGCTACAGGAAAACAAAACTTTTTACCTCTTTTGAGTGGCATGAGAGACTCTGCAGGGCACAGGATGGGAAGAGAAGCTGGCCAGTGTCTGACTCTGTGGGCATGTTCACCAGCTCGCTGAAGAGAAGATTGTTTTAATCTCATCTCACTCTTGTGCATTCAGTGCTTCTCACTGTGCTTTTCAGAATCGGTGGGTAGAAATGAGATAGAGCCCCATTTTGATGGGTATGTAGTGAGACCTTTTGTTCTCCTTGCTGTCCTATATTTTCTAACAGACCTGGAAGTCTTTGCATCATCCATATAATGTGTGTGGAGCCAGCTGACCTCCTCTGTTGACAGCTGATGCCCATGTTGACTCGGGACTGGCAGTCAGCAAGAACAAAATACCATTATCCCGTGTTAGCCAGGCTACAGTGGGTCTGCCTTAGGCTAATGTATAAGGCAGTAGGCCCTCCTCCCACCTTCTCTGTTCTCTGTTTTGTTAATATATCACAAAAGCCATTCTCAGATCTGCAGGAGGCTACAAGGAACATCTCGGCACTGCTGTGCGAAATTACTATTCTCTTGTGTCTCACCGCTGCTGCAATTGGTTTAGAGCAGCTGACTGGGAACCAGATTTCCTTTCCATGATCTCCTTACACACATAAAAAAAAAAAAGACTGTTTGACAAATCTTACGCTGCCTTCAACATGGGCAGAAAAAGATATCAGTTCTTCGCAGAGCTGAAATCCTATAGTGAATTTTCTGAAACAAAACACAGTGGTCCTGGTGCTGAGCCAGTTTGTCTGGCTGGGCTCCCCAGAAGGGCAGAACCCAGATAGGATGCTGAAGAGCTAGGATTTCCCAGCAAGTTCATTTCCTCCTTTTGTCAGAGGAGCATCAGAACAGATGCATTAGTGAAGCATTTTGAGTTTTGAGACAAATCTTCACTCTCCCAGCTTAATCTATTTCCTTGCAAAATTCCCAGCCGCTTCTGGTAAGGAATTCTAAATATTACATTTGCTGGAGGATGCAGCATTCCTTGCTTGCAGAAGTTTGAGGTCTGATTCCATATGTGCAAAATGAGCTTACGCTTCTAAATCAGTATATGTTCTTTCTCAGCCGCATAGAGTGTGTATGAGCAGGGAAATATGTCCACTGAGTATGCCAGAGTCGAAAACAGTAGAGGAAGGGGAGGGAAAAACCTTTCTGAAATTTAGGTCAGGAATGGAGTAGGCCTTGCATCAGGAACTGAAGTAATTGCGCTATTGAGAGTTCACAAAATTCTAGAAACCTGTTGTTTTGCTCTGAACCTATTTCTAAGAGGCTATTGATTCCCTCCACTCTAAGTCTCAGCCCCCTGACAAAAGCATTCAGTGTAGCAGTATAAAGAGCAGCAAGCTATAATTTGCCAACAGGGCTGCATCCCTCAATGAAAGCTTCCTACGTGTCTATTGGAAGATTATCCTATCAAATCTCATGCTGTTCTGAAAGGTAAGCATTTAAAACATGACTAACACTGATAGATGCTATTATTCTATTTTATTCTCCAGCGTATGAGTAATGTCTCAATTATAAATGAGGACACATTCAGAAAGACATCATCTGCCTGCTGGGACGTGGGTTCCTCTGCACGGAAAGCTAATGGCAGAAGAGTCACCGCGGGGCGGCAGGTGGCTGTGTTGAATTAGGCAGCCATCCTGGGAGCAAGTTGTTCTCCAGTGCCAACTTCAAGCTCCAGCTGCTGCTGAGGCCAGTTTGTAGCTCTGTTGTTTCAGAGTGGGCTGGATGGCCCTCAGCACTGGAGTGCTGGAGTGCTATGGGGATGGCAATCTACTTGTGTGCCCAAAGTCCTGCAGTCAGGCTGCGGAGGTGGTGGTGGGGGAGAAATGAGGGGAACTGGCACAGTTGTGCATATCATCACCGGCAGAGCCAGCAGGCAAATGTGGACTCTTGCTATGAAGTTCTTTCAGGAACCTCCTTAAGCATGTGCAACCCTGCTAAATGTCATATCCTCTCAAAGCACCAGAGTTTCTTACGGCTGAATGCCACGAGACTCTGGGCTCTGAGTTCACGATAGTGGGAAATGAATGGGCTCCTGGCCACCTATCCTGCCTCCCCAGCCAGGGATACAGGTTTAACTTGGCTACATTGCTCTTTTTAATGCCAGTCAGGTGCAAAAACTCTGTACAGCGTACCTCCTTGTCTAGAAATTGTCCTTGATACCCTGCTATAAAGGATTCCTTGCCCTACCAGGTTCTTCTCCATCATGTGAAAGACAGAATCTGCCATCATCTACCCTCTGTCTTCCTCCTCCCATAACACTAAGCATTTGCATCTTTTGGGTTTTCAATACAAGCCAAAAGCTTTGCCTCAGGAAAGGCAACCAGTTGATCTTGCTGTTGCAGTTTTTTGCGGAAAGGCTGCAGGTTTTGCAAGCCCCCTGGTATGGATAGCTGGGCCTCCCTGGCAGCTAGTGTAGCCCATCAGGTCCGTGAACTGTAACAAATCTGCAGAGGCCACTTTCAATTACTGAGCAAATAAAATGCCTCCTCTCTAATAAAAGCTTAGATACTTGTCTGCCTGATCAGCATGCCTAGGCTATTGTGTCAGCTCTTCAGGGGATAAAAATATCAGAGAGCTAGCATGCAGCAGTCTGAAAACAAGTAGCTGAAAGTCTGCCTTCCGGAGGTTGAGGGGGCCAGTGTAATGTAGGGAATGGGCCCTATTCCTTGTGCCATTTGGGAACGCTGCAACGGGACTTTCTCAGCGTCGCATTTCTGTTCCCATACAGCATTAGAAGAAAAGGGTGACCACGCTGAACCTGCTCTGGCCACATGGCCTTGCCATTTAGGGGCTAGCATGGAGGATAAGTGAGACATAGAGGTTGGAGGTGCTTACGGGAGCTACCATTCATGGTGACTTTCAGGACTGAGGAGTTTGTTTTGCAGAGGTCTAAAATATGTCTAGTTCCAGGGGGCTGCAGGTAGTGAAATTGTCTCATTGCCTAATTCAGAACTGGCTGGAAAAAAATATATAGTTTCTGGATTCAGAATCTCCAGATAGTCCATACTAAGCCTCCAAATCTTCCTGCTAAAAAGAGATCCTGAAATACACATGTGCCCGTGGAAATGGTCAGTTTTGACAAAGTGTCCCATTTACATTTTTAAGAGCTGTCTTGCCCAGTTTTCTGGCTTTCCATGGCTCACGCTCAGGCTGCATGTAACCCAGGCCAGAGAGCCGCTGCTCAGAAAGGCGTCGCACTGCTCAGCCAGAACCTGCTGACCTTTCCTGAGGATGGTGCAACAGGGTGGCCTTGTCCTGTTCTGCTTAGCATCACTCGTTCCAGGTCCTTACAATCCTCTGTCTGTCCTTGACATTTAACTCTACTCTCTTCTGCCTTATGCAAAAGAAAATGAGATTTTTTTTTTTTTCCCCAAGTGGTGTTTTTTCCGTCATCTACCGTGGAGTGTTTTTTCGTTTATATTGTTGGAACATTTATTTCTCCTCCTGTTTTTATTTTGAAAAGAGAAAGAGAGTTTGCAACCCCCTTTTGTGTTATTAAGCTGAAAGGCCAATGATTTGACTGTGAGGCACGCTTGCACCTCCCACACTCGTGCAGTTGGTGACGCATACTGCAATCAATGGAGAGGGGATGAATAAACCCAGCATTTGCTGCTCGCCTGCTATCCCCAGAAAGAAGGAGGTGGAGGAGAGAGGGAGGGAAAACTCTGCTCCAGGCATGC
This sequence comes from Struthio camelus, assembly GCF_040807025.1. Taxonomy (NCBI): domain Eukaryota; kingdom Metazoa; phylum Chordata; class Aves; order Struthioniformes; family Struthionidae; genus Struthio; species Struthio camelus. The sequence continues at coordinate 2,825,579 of NC_090947.1, read as the reverse complement.
CGTTTTAAGAACTGTTTTCAATATTGTTGAGGGGCGTTTGCCAAAATATCTCCAACACACGACAGGCCCTATTAGCCCTATGGGGTTAGGGTTGCATTGATATGAAACTTAAAGTAGTGCTGCAAGCCTGGCTTCAGCGCCCCTCACCTCACTGGGGTCTATTAGAGGCAGCATACTTTAAAATATATTGGATTGGGTTGCATGGTCTACAGCTCTGCTCCACCCTGTGCTTCTTACTGGCTCTGCCTGCACTTGTAAATGATGAGGTGAGGTCCCTCCATCTGTCTATGTACGACACCTAGCACATTGTGCATTGGTCCCAGTAAGGCTCCCAGTGATACAAGTTTGAGATGGTGAGTTTAATAATCTACCTTTTTGCCATAGTGATTTGTGTCTGGTTGTTCAACAGTATATCCCAGGCAAAGGAATTCCTGCTTTCCCTTCTGGGGTGTGAGTACACAGGGGCCCTTGAGGAATGGGAATACATGGTTCTGCTTGCAAAAATGGGAGTGTGTCTATGATGATGGGCAGTGGAAGTGCTAGTAAGTTGCCCAGGAAGACATGAGGTGGCAAAGGCTGAACTGCAAGATTTCTGCAGCTCATGTCTCCATGAAAACAACCCCAAAAACAAAGCAGCAAACCTGCTGCTGAGTACCTGGGATGTCCTGCAGTGAACCGATTGCTTGACATGGCTGAACGGAGGTGAGTCTGTGGCTCTGAGGACTTCCTATAGCACGGAAAGCATCAAGTCCTCCTCTTCCTTGGAACATGTGTTCTAGCACCAGGGAGTCTCCTTTCCTAGCAGGGTGGTTAGCTGAGACTCTGAATATATTGATGCTGTCACTTGATTTCTTTTCTCAGCACAGGTCTTGCCTTCCTGCCTGAGCAGCATTTCCCTGTGTGACAATGAGCTGTCTCCAAGCGTGGTAGGTGCTGGGAGCTGATGTGTTACCAGGAGAGCTAGGGGCAACAGTCCATAGTGGGGTGAGAGGACATGGGGTCCTTTGCTCCTGCTCCTGTCTGTGCACTTCATGTTTCCGTGAGACAGCGCTTCCCTTTGAAAGACATCAGCCCTTTTTTGCAACTCTTGTCAAGTGTCACATCTTTAGTCCACCTTGGAAAGCTCTGCCTGTAACATGGATCCTAGCAGCTTCTCACTTGACACTGAATGCTTTGCTTATGTGTCCGCTCCCCTTTCTGGAAGGGAGATGAGGGAGTAGGGTGCAGCAAAACAGAAGGAATGACAGGGTAGCAAAGGGATAGTCTTGCAGGATGTGGGCACTGGGAAACTTCTGGCCACCCTTGCAGTGTCAAGTGGGACTAGTTTCCAGAGAGCACCTCTCCAGCAGATCTATGCCTTTGCCTTAGCCAGGGAAAGAAAATGGTGTTTCAGCGGCTGGCGTAGCTCATATATGCAGTTAGTGCCAGCCTTCAGAGCTGCCACGTTAAGGATGCGTCTTGAATGTAGCTATATTATAGCTGCATGCACATCACTCCTGGGCAAGTGTTTTAGGCCCCATATTTCATGCCTCAGACTATTTTTAATAATTAACACTTCACAATAGAGGAAATGGACAGCAGGCCATCATTTACACACTACATCAATAATAAATGGAGCAATGCCAAAACACATCAATAACAAGGTTGTTTGTTCTCGTCTCATATTCACAGTGATCCAGTCCCAGGGAGCCCAGGGAGGCTGAGCACGGGCATGTGAGCAGACTAAGCTACCATTAGAGAAAGTGATCTGCAGAACAAAAGGTGAGGGGAAGTAGTCTAGCACAAGACTACCCTTCAAAGAAGTTTCCAGTTGTACAAAGCCCTATGTACTATGCAAAAGCTTCATGTGTGCTATTTTCCTCAAGAAGCCATTTTTTTCTGCTTAATACTGCATCCCCTTTTTTTTTTTTCCTGGAAACTCACTTGAGCAAATGGCTTCTGACCTGGACTATAACAGACCAATTTATTACAATCCCAAATAAGGTTCTTTTCCCCAGACCCCTTCTGATCCTTTTGATGCTGGAGCCATCCTACTAACAAGCACAGCAGGTGCTGAAATGGCTGTGCTAACTGTGCCTCTGTAGGCTCCCATGTAGTGCAGGCCTGGCATGCAGGCAAAGCTCACTTGGCGTCTGCCTGCAGAAGACCACATTGACTATGAGTGTATTTACAATAATGTTTTCTGTCAGATCAGGAGTGTTCTGCTGAAGAAAATCTCCTGATCATACACACTTACCATGCTTTGGTTCACAGAGCAGTCTCAGAGCACATGAACAGTCTTGGAGCATATCCATTTCTTATGGACAAAACTAAGCTAGAACATGCACTGCAGGAGCACACATAATGCATGACCACAATTAATGGACATTCAGATCACAAGATCTGACTAGAACTAGTCCAAAGTAAAACCCTAAAATGTGTATAGCATGGATGTAGAGAAACTGTTTTGTTCTACAGACCCGCTGTTCTGGCACTGCACTACTGATTTATGGAGACATAGACAGTATCTGCCTGAAATCTCTTTGGTCAGTCCTTCAGCTGAGGAGAAACAGGTGGCTTGGAGCATGGGAAATGATTGCCTTAGCTCATATACCTGTTAGCTCTCATAGCTTCTCATTTCTTGTGGTCTTTGAACCAGTTTCCCACTTGTCTGTGTGTGGCTGCAGTAAGTGAAGCTTGTGGGTCTGTGCAATGCTCTGTTATTCTTCACTGTGCACGTAACTTGTGTCTTTCTTCTGTCCTGCATCAAACTGCACACACTTTCTGAGCTCCTCTGGTTCTAACTTTGGCCTCAATCAAACATGCTGGCAGTGTACCTGGCATTGATTTTCTTCTGCAGTTTATGTATATAAAATGTCTTCAGATCTACCTGAGCTATGCTGCAGATGTGTTTTCCAGAATTCTCAATGCTGAAAGCATTTTATTCACTTTAGCTGGGCTGTTTTGGTCCTTTCACATCAGTCACTCTGTAGCTCAAACTTCATTACTCGTACTGCACCATTGTTTGCCATTTAACTTGTTCCCCTGGATAATTGTCCTATTCTTGCTGTTTGGAGGCATACCTCTAAAATTAGACCTCTTGATGTCCAGAGATTTCTCCATTTACAGGAATCCTGCCCCAAAAGCCATCATCTCCAAAGGAGCTGTTGAAGATTCAGAGTTAAATGTGGATGTTTCAGCTTCATACCTCTAATTCTTTTCTAACTCAACATCAAGTAAAACCCAATATCCTTGCAGTTTGGCTACCACTATAGTTGTTGTCCTGTAGTTGGCTGCTTCACGTGCAATCCTAGCAATAGCATCCCTTCCCACTCTGTTCTCTTTGCAGGACCTAGCAAGTATTGTGTTTCTTTCCCATATCTCCACTGCTTGTGGCTGGTTTGTACATCAGGCTCTCTGTGCTGATTCTTATTTTGCTCAAGAAGAAAGTTTCTGTAGAATATAGAGATGGCACAACTGGGCCTTCTCCTGGCGCCTGCCAAGACAACCTCTTTTGTGTTACTTGCTCCTTACAACTCAGAACAAACATTAGAAAATCTCCAGGCAACTGGCTAATTCTGATAGGAAAAAAAACCCTCTTGTGCTGAAATTTTTCATTGGCTCAATTTGATTTCTACTGTAGGGGGATCCACAAAGATTTCCATTGGATGCTTATCTATTTTCTTGCTGTTTTTCTTCTTCTAGCTGCCTGCTGAGGAGAAGACAAGACTGCCCTAGGACTTGTTTCCAAAGTCCTCTGCTGCTACAAAAGGCACTTCTCCTTCTAGACTTGACTGGCAGAGTGGTTCTGGAGCTTGGCTGCATCCTCTTCCACAGAGAAGGTTATAAAAAGAAAGCCCAAACTTCAAACCAACCAAAAAAACCCCTTGAAACTAAACTCGATTTCTGACTCCCCTTTGAAACGGAAGTAATTTTCTTTCCATGTAGCTCTACCAATCGTCCTCTTTGCTGTCTGTTACATTAAACTATGCTACTCCGATGTCTTCTCGAGTCCTTGCAGTACACTTTTAAGTAGCTTCATGTGTATTTTAAGGCTCTCTGCCATTCCATTGCCAAGGATATTTTTAAATAGCCATTATTTTTATATGAAAAGCCAAGTTCTTTCTATTGCTGGCTGTGTAAATACTGTTCCTTAGGCTGTGCTGAAATGGCTGATGCCAGGATGCAGACAACGGTGTTTTTGGCACTGTTAGGAGGTGAAATTGTTCTTGGCAGGAGTAGCCCAGCTGTTTATTTCATCTCTACTCACAGAGAGGGGCAATAGGGGGAGGGAGGGATTAACAGTTGCTACATGGGAGAGAACAAAAGGAGAAAAATTAAGTTTGAGTGTTTTGGAGGAATTATAAACAGTGAAAAAACTTTGTCACTGCCTTTTCAATATATGGTTTATCTTACACTTAGCTTTGTCTTTTCTAAGGACTTGAACCTTCCTATACTTTGAATGAGTGTAAAATTGCTTGCTATTTGTGGAGCAGCCTGCTTTCCTCACTGTGGAATAGTATGAATGTTTAAGGAGGTTATTAGAACTGGTAAAGACTACCCAGACAGTCAGAAGAGGAAAATTTAAATTAGCCTTATAGCAACTTGCCCTCAGATATGACAGATTTACTAGGGATACTGCAAGAAAGGTATAATTACAGTTCATATAACAGTTCATGTAACTGTTCATATACAGCTCATATAACAAAATCAGAAGTAGTATGTGATCTGAATGGTCATAAAGATACAGTTCATACTGTCTGTTTATAAAAAGCATCATGGCCTGTTGCATGGCACTCTGGCTTGCAGTGATTTGATCAATTGAATGAATTGAACTTGTTTTAAAGTAGCATAGCTTGTCTAACCATAAAAGGTGTTCCAAGTTACATCCTGAAAGGTTAGCATAATTGATGGCAGCTTTCATTCTCATGATTTCTTCATATCAACTTTCTGGATGTATTACATTTTCAAGTAGCTTCAGATAACAATGGAAGTGTGCTGCTGACAGTAAAATGTCAACACAGTCAATTCTCAGCAGATATCTGGTAATAATAAAAGGTACAAATACTAATGTGTTCAAGAATCTGTGGGTTAAGATTTACTGCTGCTTTGGCAACTTAGAAATAGCAAATACTAAAATTGGCAGTGCCTTAAAATTCAGGGTGTGAAAGGGGGACAACCTTTCATCTGACCTGGAGAGCCTTCCACTCTTGCAACTTCCAAGTTGCAAAGGTGCACATTTAGGAGTTGCTTCCTTTCAAATCCTTCTGTCTGATTTATGCCCAAGCAGTGTGCCCCCTCAGGTGCATCTTCTGGTTTAGCTTCATTGAAAAGATTTGTTTGGTCCAACTTATGCACTCCAAATTCAAATTCAAGCATGTTAAGTAGTGGATGACAAGGCTTTGAAAGTGCCCTCCTGATCCAGATTGAAATGTTAATGTAGATGCAGCACTGTTTGTGTCTTTAATGCTTCCCCAAGAATAAGGGAACCTGACTCTGTAAAGCTTGAAAGGCCATGACTCTGTGCAGTGGTTTGTTGGGGGAGGACAGGGGAGAATGACAAAGTAGCATAGACCTGATCAAATAGCAACAGTAGTTACCAAGCTCAGGACAGCTCCGTCCAGATCAGTACAGCCATCTCCTCTCCCTAACCTTCCCATTACTCATCTCAGCCCCCACTCAAACTACTATCCCCACGTTCATCTTTCTGGCTTCCTGTGCCAATCAGGTTAGACCCCTGTGGGTTTGTCCAACCTTCCAGCTCACTGAACTGAAATATTTTGCTTTTCTAAAATTGTTCCCATCCTGTCTGGGAGTGCTGCTTAGAGAAATTCTATTTAAATCATTCAGCTGCTAACCATATACTTTTGAGTAAAGCTGTTTGGGCAAAATTTGGAGATCATTATGGATCTTATCCCATGCAGACCACGTACCCATAGTGTTTTCAGGCATTCCAAGCTCGATCTTTCCAGAGGGCTGAGTCAGGAGTGTTTGTTTAAGTGATGGCATGTAAAACTAGTAGGAAGTGAAGACCATGTAAGAGTTAACTGGCATAGGCACTGATATTCAAGATCACAAGTGTTTCCTGCCACAGTGCCTGAAAAGAAATAGTAAGAGTTAGTGGTTACCAGCTTAATAGCTCAGCTGAGCTGTGAGGACAACATTCCCATAATTTATCTCACTTTTATTCCTGTCCATTGCCAAAACAAGGCTGACTGCACAAGGGAGTCCTGTGACCAAGCTTCTTGTGTAGGTTGCCTGAGGAAGGAGTTAAGTAGACAACAGCTTTCTCCTATAATTAACTTGCAAAGGAAAGGCTATTTTTCAGAAGTGCCAGCTGGGACAAGTGAAGGAGACCATTTTCCTACTGAAAGCACAGTACTGTCAGGGAATAACTGATCACAAGAGAATCCATCTGAAAAAGTTGGAAATTAACTGGGAGGGCAGTGAAAATGCTGTTCTGCACCTTGCAGCTGCTAAAGAGGCTTCTTTGCCTCACATCACAAGACCTAGTTCCTGTAACAAATGCAATTCCTGCAGCTATTGTGCATAGAGGGACTATCTTTTGGACATAGGACCAGAATTAGATTAGACCCTGCCCTACAAGAGTGTTAACACAGGTGGGGTCAGCATACTCACCATGTGCTGCAGGATAGAGGGAGCTTTTGATGGGGCAAAGCTATAGACGTGGTCCCAGACACAGCCTTCTGATCCATACGTTGTTACCATTTGAAGCAGGCCTCTCTGCTCCAGGGTAATGTTTAGGGGATGGTTTCAGCACGTTTTTATTCTTTTGTCCCCAAAATCTGCATTTCATCCAAGACTTACCGCTCCTTGTTCTTTGTCTCAGTCACTAACAAGATGTTTCCTTCCCACCAAATTTTCAACCCTTTCCTCAAGATTGTTTTACAGTTCTTAACTTTTGTCTTAGTAGATCCTATTTTGCCAGCTGTGTCAATTAGCCAGGTAGTGTGTCTCCATTTCTGTCATGGATCAAGTGCCTCCATTTCAGAGCGAAGGAGATTCAGGAGTGAAATCTCCTCCTTCAAAACAAAGATTCTCTTTTACCTCTGACATGATGCTTTGAAGCCTGCCTTTACCAAGACATGTTTCATTCCTCTTTCGCATAGTTTTCTGTGTGACCACAAACACCATTGCGGCCGCTGTTTCAGATGATGCCTCTTGTCCAGGCTAGTACCTTGTACTACTGCTCTAGCTGCTGTCTTGTTCGAGAGGAAGGAGCTGTTCTCTAAAGGGTGGATTGTCTTTTTTTGTTATATCTTGGATCCCGTGTTTCACACAGTAGTGTCTCATGTAGGGTAGGGATCATAGGGTCTGCTGATAACAGCAATCACAGTCCATCATACAGAAGAAGATGCTGAGTTATAGTTTTGGTTCTAGTGTAATGGTACCAATTTCCATTGCGGGGAAATATATTAATATGATGCTTAACATGAACTTCTTGTTAGCAATAACTGAGGTGAGTATAAACAAATCTATATAATACTCCACAAGTTAGCTGTATAAAATATAGCAGATATTATCATAATACCATCTAATAGCTTTACATAGAATTAAAATGATCTTTTTGGACATTCGGTCATCTTCAGCTCTTCAAGGAAGTATTCCCCTAAATGAAATAAATTCAACTGTCTGATAACTTTGAATGAAGCAATTAGATTGCCTAGTAATACATGAAAAGAAAATAATATAGTCACTTTGGGAATCTTATGCTGAAAATCTACAGGTAGGAGATCTGATTTTGCTCAGAAAGCAGGTGTTGCTGTAATCTTTAAAAAGAGTATGTGTTCTCTAACAACAGCTATGCTGGGTGCCCCCCTCAGACCCAAATTTTTAGGGAAACATCTTTTCTGGACTACAGACTTGTCTGAGAGTGACTGGGGAGAACTCTGCTGCACAGCTAAGTTCTTTCAATTACTCTTGCTGTTAACACACAAACACTTTTTTGGTCCAGAGGCTGAATGCTACTGTGCTCAGACTGTGGCTCCCTTGACCTTCTTTCTGTTAAATTTGAGACCTGTTTTACTAGAAATCTTTCATCCTGCTCTTCCAGTATAGGCCATTATGGACTAATCAGATCATCTCTCCAGTCTACCTAAGAGGAGATGAGTTTTTTTCAGTCTTGGACTTTAGGGTAGATTTTCCAGGCTTCAGCTAAGCCCTGTGACTCTTTCCTGACCAGCCGCTTTCCAGATCTGCATCCTGCACTGTTCCAGGCATGGTCTTGCCAAAGTGCTTTGCTGATTTTCTGCTGTACGTTTATCCAAGTACTGAAGTGATCTTTCCTTCTCCCTTCCTGCAAGTTCCTGTTTAGTTGATTATTTGCCAGAGACTCTTCTTTCAGTCCCTGGTGAACGTAGCTCCTTCTCCTCAAAATGCAGCATATGCTCTCATTCCCTCATGCAGCAACTTGCATTTGGTTGTATTGAAGAATACACATTGTTCTGTGGAGCCCAGCTTCCCATGCTTTCCAGATTGCTCTGCATCATTTCTTTCTGTCAGGCTTCTTATATCACACACAATCAGTATGACATCTGAGCCTCTCTTGCTGGCGAATGGAAATCATAGTAAATATTTAGTAGTCTGTGCAAAATGAGTTGGCGGTCTCAATTCAGCTCCTTTTAGGCAGGTGTCTGCACATATTCCTTAAGACCACTCTTACATTTGGCACCTCTTACTGTGCTCCCTGGAGGGCCCAGCAGCAGGATTCAGGGCTCTATCCTTCACCCGCAAAAACCCATGGCAAGGCTTCCAACAATTTCAACAACATCACCTCTATCCCTCGGAGAAACCCAAACCCCCATGGGCTCTCTCTCCCTTCTAATCAGGACAAAGCTGAGAGTGCAGTACTAAGGCAGGATCAGGTCGCTTGGGACGCTTGCTGCCCATTTGCTGGCTATGTTGGGAATTACACTGAGGACTTGAAGCACCATCAAGTAGCCAAGTGATTAACTTTGTGACTGGATCTAAAGGTATTTTGTAGATTCCCTTGAGATCTGTTCCAATATCTATTAACATAAACAGGATGCTTTTGACCTCAGTGAGCACTGAATATGTTTCAATACATGTGTATTTTTTTCCAGGTTTGTTTCCACAAGAACGAGGCAAAACACATTCCAAGTTTGTCTCTACAAGAACGAGGCAATGATAATGGACTCAAGAGTGTGTTCAGTGTAGTTAGGTAGTCCAGCAGAGGGCTACAAAGATGACGAGGGGACTGGAGCACCTCTCCTGTGAGGAAAGGCTGAGAGAGCTTGGCCTGTTGGGGATCTCATCAACATCTACAAGTATCTGAAGCGGGGGGGGGGTGTCGAGAGGATGAGGCCAGACTCTTCTCCATGGTACGGGCACAAACTGAAACACAGGAAGTTCCATCTGAACAGGAGGGAAAACGTCTTTCCTGTGAGGGTGACAGAGCACTGGAACAGGTTGCCCAGAGAGGTTCTGGAGTCTCCTTCCCTGGAGATATTCAAAACCCACTTGGACACGATCCTGGGCAATGTGCTCTAGAGGACCCTGCTGGAGCAGGGGGGTTGGACGAGATGGTCTCCAGAGGTCCCTTCCAACCTCAACCATGCTGTGATTCTGTGAGTCTGTGATTTTCTGTAAATAAATGCAGTGTCCTCTTCCCTGAACAAGTTTTGCAGAACTCGAGCCTGCTTTTCCATGCAGCCCTGTACCCCAAGAAATACTACCTTTTCTTTCTCTCTGTTGCGCTCTCAGCAGCACCTTAAGCCTTCTGCCCTCCAGGCAGGCTTAAGGACCCACCTCCACCAAAACCAGCATCCCAGATCTTCTAATCAGTGCAATTAAACCAAGCAGGTTCATCCACTAGCCTCAACATTGCCTGCAACGCCTGGCAAAAAAAAAATGTACAGAAGACTGTGACTTGATTTGTCTCCTGCTTCAAAACCGCTCTGACTGTCTGAAGATCTTTCTAATAAAATCTACCATCTGCGCAGTAAGATTGTTTTAATAAGGTTTGTGGAGATTCCCAGAACCTCTGCTATGCAGCACAGCAGCCACTGAAGTATTGCTTTGATTTGACAACAAATCAAAGTACTACAGAAAAAGCAAATGAGCTGAAAACCAAAGCAAAGATTTTATTCCTTGAAAAGAAGGATGAGGAAGAGCTTCAGTGAAATCAACAGAAGACTCTACTGCTGCTGCAATGGAAGATACTCTGCCATTCTGGTGGTGGGCAGCAGTGAAATGGGAGCTATGCTGCTCTGTATCTGCAAAAGCAGAAGTGAATACATACTGAAATATCCTGCTTAATTCTGGATTGTCAACTTGAGCTAATATTAGCTTCTCTTGATACCTTCTGCTTCCTGTTCTCTCACTTGCTTTTTATTGCTTTTAATCTGTGCAACGACCTTCCCTCTTATCCTAAGGCATCTCAGAGTGCTTCATGAAGGAGAATACTGGAAACCTTTGGGAAATCCAAGTAGATTATAGCAGCTGTGTCCCTCATCCATATGCTTGCTGACTCCTTCACAGAATCATAACAGTTTGGTAAGGCAGGACTTTCCCTTACAGAAATCATGCTGCCTCGCCATGAATATATCCTTGTTCATCCATATGTCCTCCTTTTTTAAATTTAAGATTAAATGATAGTTTCTGCTAACTTGCCTCATGCAGATATCAGGCTTAATAGTCTGCAGTTCCTTGGATCTCCAGATTTAAAAAGAGGGTCACATGAGCCATATCCAGTTCTTTGGTACTAAGGCAGTTTAGAATGACAGGTTACAAGCTTGGTTGGTGGTTCACTTATTTCCTCCTTGATTTCCTCTAGAAGGCATAAATTACTTTGCTGATCAGAAGTCATTGATTCTCGTGACTTGATTATTGTTTGTTTTATCTGTTTAGCATCTTCTCCAGATGCTTCACAAGAAGGTTATTGCAGGAAAAATTCCCTTTGCTCCAAATCTTTTTCCTATCTCAGTAGCATACTTTAGAATTTACTTCCATGCCTAAATCCTATTGACTTCAATGTTTTTTTGAAACTATATTTAGATGAACGCCTTTGAAAGCATTGGTTCAATTAGGAACGCATACAACACATTCTCTCCAGGACTTTTTTCAATGTTTTCCTTCTGTACCAATTATGTCTGGACCCAAAGTTAATCTGTGAAGCACAAGAACAGCTGTACTAATACAGGCCAAAGGCTCAGCTAGCTTTGCATGCTGTCTCTGACATTGGCTGATAGTGGACACTTAACAGAAGGCTTATAAAAGCAGGACTTATACTGACGCCATTAAAGCCTCCCCTTATGTTTTTGGCCTCCACAGCCATCCATGGTAGTAAGGTCCACAATGTACAGGGAAAAGTACTTCCTTTTGGTTTTAGATCTGCTGCCTGATAAGAGTGTGCATCAAACAATGCTCCTGTAGTGTTAGATGGAGCACAATACATTTACTTTCACCAGGCATCTCCTGATTTGATGAAGAATCTCACGTAGATCCAGAAGTCACCTCTTTTTCAGGCAGAAAGGCAATTGGCTACACTTAACCTCTAGCTTAAGGGGAGGGATTTCTCAAGCCCTTTCCTAGTAGTTCCTTACAGTCTGCTCATCTCTTTTCTCACTGTTAAGGAATGACCTGATGTTTTTGTTGCCTTGGAGTATCTCTTTCCTGAAATGGCAATACCTAGTGGAGAGACAATCACTGTGAAGTCAGGTTTGTTTTTTTTTCCTCTCAGCATATGTTGCTTTTTATTTATCAGCATCTGATATTCTGTTTTATTACTATGTCCTTCAATGCCTCTGCTACTTTAAGTATGTTTTTTCCTTTATCTTCACCAAATTGTTACCATATCCCTTTTCCAATGCATTTAGGCTCTGTGAACAACCCATGTCCCTGCACAAATTGCTGTGGAATTCTACCGGAATTCCCTCCACTGTGAAAAATAATCATTTATTCCTACCTGTCACTTCCTATTTTCTAACCAATTTTTAATTCACATGAGAACCTTTCTTCTAATCCCAGGAGAGATTAGTTTCCTAGGAACCCCTGGTGAGGGAGCTTTTGAGAAATTTGAGTACTCTGTATGAGTTGAACTGCTCGTGCTTACATATGCATTGACACCCACGAAGAATTCCACAGGAGGCATGATTTCCTCTACAAAACGCATATTTTTTCATCCTACTTCTCTAATTATCCACTTTTTTCTTGTAGCCTCTACTGCTTCGCTCAATGTTGAAGTTAGACTCACTGATAATGTAGCTCACTGAATTCCCCCTTGGGGGTCTTTTTTTTTTTTTTTTAAACTGGTCACTTCTTTTCTTCAGAGGCTCAGAGCCCCAGAGTTGATGTCTTCTTATTCCTGGGTTATCCTTCATCTGCAACAGTATGCACTGGTGATGAGAAAAGGGAACATCTGGTTGTGAATCCCTAAGCTTCCTACAACACTTGGAGAATATTTGATGTTCCACAAACACTTATGGCATCAGCTGTGGTTTATATGAGCCATGCAAAACAAGTGCTTGGGACACATCACAGTCTTTTTCTTCCTTCTGTTATTTTGGAATTAAGTACTAAGGATTAGCACCATGCCCATAGCCACTTAGTGTGTCTGATACTGCCAAATCATTTTTGATTTCTAGGGCTACCAACTGGTTTGCTGGAACAGGTAAAGACAGAGTTGCAGTGTTAGTCCTTCCCTTTTCCAGAAATGCAATCAAATTTACTCTACTGCAATCAAGCATGTCTTTCCATACAGAGGTAGCCTCAGAAGCTAGTCTGCTGGAGAAAGATGTTGTCTCCAGGTTCTTTTGGATCCTGTAACTCAGGTGCTTTTTCCTTTCACATCAATAATTGATTTACATCAAGATACTTTGTGGCCTTATTTTGCCAATAAAAAGGGTGAAAAAGATGCTGGCTTTGTTTAAAGGTGATCATTTTTTTTCTGACCCATTTTAGGGGGTCTGTTAAGATCGACAAGCTAGCTCAGTTCCAGAGAAGCATAGTTCTCCCTGAGTCTGCAAAGGGCAGGCTGGGAGGCATTTTTGCTAGCAGTATTTACAGTATCACTTTGAAGCCACATGTTTTCGTGTTTTTCTGCCCCTTCTTTCTGCTTATTGTCGCTTTTTTTTTCCCGTGGAGGATGCCTCATGTTTTCAGGAGAGATACCACCAAGAGCTGGCCCAGCATGGAGCTTCTGCATCCTGCACCGCTCTGTTAGTTTTCCCAGGACTGGATTCAATTGAAAAGAGGCTCTGTAGCCAACCCCCTTGGACTGCACATGTGTTTATTTAAATGTCAGTGGCCCACACAAGCTGAATACCTACTAGCTAGAGCATGCATAAAATCCAAAGCACAGCTACAGTTCATATCCATTGTTCAAAGTACAGATTCCGTTATTGTTGTCATTTCAGTACCCTTGTATTTATGGTATTATTCAGTCAGCTCTGAGAACTTAACTAGCACTTTGCAGTGTTTCTTTTCTGCAAGGGTATAATATCCATCTATAATAAATATGTAGGTAAAGAATTTAAAAAACAAAACAAAACAGCAATAACATATTGCATGTGAAAACTTCAGTAAGCAAATAAAACATTCCTTGCTAGAGTTGAAGAAAAAAACCAGCAAGCTGTTATTATCTGAAGTCAGTTAATGAGCAGTAGATGTGTACTTCCACTCTGTTTTTTAACTCTGTCTTTTGTCATTCTCCAGGATTACTCTACATCATGTTTTTCAAAGAACACAGCTCCCATGTAGGCCTGGAAATAAACTGATAATGGCTGTAGCAAGGTTTTTCAGTAAGGGCTGCTGGGAGCTGAGGACTTCAAGAAATCAGAGCTGCTTATGAGCGCTACTTGTCTGGTATTTGGACTCTCTATGCATGAATGACTCTAGAAATGTCACAATCTGTACAGCTGTGTTAGCAAGCCTTCTCAGCAGCGATATGACAGAATTGTTTTTGCCAGCATAGCTTGTAGTGGTCCTGGGAATGAAGTGAGCAGTTGTGGCAAATGGGTATGTTTTCTTCTAAGACTTAGACCAAGCTTAGACAAATGCGGATGTTGTATCTTTTCTGAAGGCAGGAGGGAAGCAGAGAGAAAATGTCTTTTGCATTTGGTAGCCTAGAAACCTGCCCTATTTCAGTTCTAACAGTTGGCTTGATGAGGTAACATCCATTAAAAGAAGATACTTTTTACTCAAAGTAAAGCTATTTCAAGTTGATTTTAAATTCCATTGGCAACATTCACCTGTGCTCATTCTTAGCTTGGAGTAATGATAATGCTTACATTTGACCTGATAGAAAACAGTTTAATTAGAGGAAAAAAGTCAGAACTTTATATTTGGCTGGTATTGTCCTGCTGACACGAATCTGAGTTACTCCAAGAGGAATTTTGGGCTCCAGTCCAGAAAAGAAAAAATGCTTCTTTAAAAATGACTCTAAGACTGCTATTCTATAATAGCGAGCTGTCCTGCTAGCTCGTTAAAATCTACAGATGATGGGATATATCAGGACCTCGGTAACAGTGTAGGGATCATTTTTGCTTGAGGTTGGTGGTTTGAATCCTGTCCAGATTAGTAGTGACTGAAAGCTGCAAACCTCCAGGGGTTATTCAGTGACCAATGTGAAATAAGTTGGTGGTCTCATTCCAGTTCCTAGTGGTCAGGTGTGTACATCACAGAAACCACCACTTCGCTTGGCATCCTTGCTGAAAGCCTGAACAGACAGACCAGCAATTGAGCAAGCGGAGAAGGGCACTGAACTGTCCTACACTTTTAGGATTAAGCCTTCCAAAGTTGCTGTGGAGAAGGGCTGGCAAGACAGTCTGAGGGAGCCTGCATTGCCCTCTATGGGGCTGCTGCTCATACAAAAGGAAATTGAACACCAAAGTCTGTCAGTTTTGCATCTTTCATGAGCAATGCATTCACTATTTTAAAATTTAATTTTGATGGGTAAGTTACTTGCCTTGTAAAAACATGTATGGTACATAAGCTTTAAGTACATATTCTGCCAAAGGTGTGCAACTGTAACTTGCACACTGTGCAGTAGCAAGTTAAAAGCTAAAATGCTCATGCTTTTAAAGTGTTTTTCAGCTCTAACTGTATGATTTCTGAGAAGAAACTTGAGACCAGATTTTTGGACTGCAACTTCAGAGAGTGTTTGTAGGCAGTTAGGCTCTTAATGTTTTGAACAGAGCTGATGATACTTGAGGCACCCAAAACTGATGAATGCTCCTGGAAAATTCAGCTTTGAAATGTCTAAGAGATCTTCGGAGATCTTCTTTCAAGGTGACACAACCACTCACCTTCCAAAATCTTCAGTTCTGTGGCAAGATCTGTATGACCATGCATGGGAGAAACAAGGGTTTGCAGTAACATAGTCACCTCTGAAATTGGTACAAATTTGCGGATTCAAACCAGCATTAACAGATGTGCCCAGGCCTACGCACGCAGCAGAAAGGAGTGCTGAAGTATATTCATATGCTCGCATAGGACACAGCTCCATCCTCTAACTTGGTAACTGTGACTCCTTCACTTATGTGACCTTTGAAATTCTTCTTTTGCCTTTGTCATGTTTAAGATATCCATTTCATTTCTGGCTGACTGTAAAGCACCAGTAGCTAGGCCAAAACTCAGTGTTAAATCTGTAACAGTCTACATCAGGAAAAGCATAATGATTATTCCTAGGAGTTTTATCAGCCACAGTTGCTACATTGTTTGCTGGAAAAACTATTCCTTGAAGTATAGGACCAAAATAAACACTGTCGTATCTGTACTATTATGGACTATTAGTGCAGCTAACAGAGGCAGCAAACAGACGCAGCAGTTGGCGCAGCAGTTTGTGCAGAAGGACGTGCAGGCAAAGAGGGCACCTTCATTTCTTGTAGTAGTGCATGCTTCCCCAGGTATGGTCATGACACACCGCAGAGCACATTCCCCAGGGGCTGTTGCAGTTGCTGCATCACCTGTGTCTGAAGCTTCAACTCACACAGACCCTCTGACAGCAGATGCAGCTCTACAGGTGTCAGGCTGCAGGGAGTGCCTGGGGCCTCTCTCTGAGGCCTGGGCTGACAGTCAGCTCTCCTGCAGAAGGTGTGCTGGCGTTGATCAGCTGTATCGCCAGGTAAAGGAGTTACAGGAGGAAGTCAGTAGGCTGTGTAGCGTCTGAGAAGATGAGCAAGAGATTGACAGGATATTCTCAGAGACCGTGCAGCTCCAGGAGTCCCCCACCCCACCACTGCAGTGGAGTTGCCTGAGGGCTCTGTGCCCTGTGAAATGGTACACTGTAACACTGTGGGAAAAGGCTGGAAATTGGTCCTTCTCATAGAAGAAGAAAGGCTCTTGCTCCTCCTCAAAATTGGCCTTGGAGGAACAAGATTAGGGTCCTCCAAGCTGAGGAGGAGCTGGGCATAGCTTCAAGGGAAGCAACTGGCCTGACAGGACACCGTGGCATGCGGGAACATCCAGAAGAAGCGGTGAGTGATTGTTGTGGGTGACTCCCTGCTGCAGGGCACAGAGGCGCCTCTCTGCTGACCTGACCTCTTGTCCGGAGAGGTTTGTTGCCTGCCAGGGGCTCGAATAAGACATGTCATGGAAAGGCTGCCAAGACTTGCCCATGCATCAGACTACTACCCTCTGCTGCTCTTCCATGTGGGCGCTAACGACACAAAGGGCAAACTGGATACCATCAAACAGGACTTCAGAGCTCTGGGGATGGTGGTTAAGGGTCTGGGAGCCCAGGTCGTTTTCTTTTCGATCCTGCCTGTGAAGGGGAAGGACCGGAGGAGGAGGAGAAGATGGGTTTTCCAAGTTAACAGCTGGCTGCACCGCTGGTGTTGGCAGCAGGGCTTTGGTTTCTGTGACCATGGGACCCTGTTTGAAGATCGACAGCTGATGGAGAGAGATGGGATCCACCTCACCAAGCAGGGCACGCCTGTCTTTGCCAACAGGTTGGCCAGCCTGGTAGGGAGGGCTTTAAACTAGGCAAGATGGGGGAAGGGGAGTGGTACAGTGACACGGTAGTCAGTAAAACACTGCTCAAGTCAGGATGCCTCCAGCATCCTGGAGCATGCAGCCAGGGGAGACAGCATGGGACATGGCGAGGGAGGGTCCTCTTGCACCTCTCCTGAGAAGCCTGCATGCTCCATTGGCTCTCGGAAATGCCTGTACACCAATGCACGCAGCATGGGGAATAAGCAGGAAGAGTTAGAGATCTGGGTGCGGCTGCAGGGCCATGATCTCATTGCAGTTACAGAGACATGGTGGGATAGCTCACATGGCTGGAGTGCTGTCATGGATGGCTACGTGCTTTTTAGGAAAGACAGGCCAGGAAGGCGAGGTGGTGGAGTTGCCCTTTATGTGAGGGAGCAACTAGAATGTGTGGAGCTCTGCCTCGGGGTGGATGAAGAGCAAGCTGAGAGCCTATGGGTAAGGATTAAAGGGCAGGCTAGCATGGGTGACACGGTTGTGGGGGTTTACTACAGGCCACCTGACCAGGAAGAAGTCGTCGATGAGGCCTTCTACAGACAGCTGGAAGTAGCCTCACGATCACAGGCCCTGGTTCTCATGGGAGACTTCAACCACCCTGACATCTGCTGGGAAGAGAGCACAGCTAGGCACAAACAGTCGAGGAGGTTCCTGCAGAGCACTGAGGATAATTTTTTGTCCCAGGTGGTGGAGACACCAACAAGGAGAGGTGCGCTGCTGGACCTTGCACTAACACGCAAAGACGGTCTAGTTGGGGAGGTGAAGGTTGGGGGCAGCCTTGGCTGCAGTGACCATGAGACAACAGAGTTCAGGATCCTGCGAGAAGGAAGCAGGGCAATAAGTAGGATCACAGCCCTTGACTTCAGGAGAGCTAACTCTGGCCTCCTCAGGGCCCTACTTGGAGGAATCTCATGGGGTAGGGCCCTAGAAGGAAGGGTTGGTACAGGAGAGCTGTATGGTGAGCAAGGAATTCCTGACAAAACTCCGACAGAAGAAGGAAGTTTACAGAATGGGGAAAAGGGGACAGGCCACTTGGGAGGAACAGAGAAATCTTTACTTCAGTCTTTACTGCTAAGGCCAGCCCTCAGGAATTCCAGGCCCTGGGGACAAGACAGAAAGTCTGGAGAAAGGAAGACTCTCCCTTGGTCGAGGAGGATTGGGTTGGAGATCATTTGTCCAAACTGGACATCCACAAATCCATGGGCCCTGACGGGATGCACCCACAAGTGTGGAGGGAGCTGGTGGACATCATTGCTGGGCCACTCTCCGTCATCTTGGAAAGCTCCTGGAGAACAGGAGAGGTGCCCGAGGACTGGAAGAAAGCCAACGTCACTCCAGTCTTCCACAAGGGCAAGAAGGAGGAGCCAGGAAACCCCAGGCCTGTCAGCCTCACCTCCATCCCTGGACAGGTGAGGCAACAGCTCATCCTGGAGATCATGACTAAGCATGTGGAGGACAAGAAGGTCATCAGGAGTAGTCAGCACGGATTTCCCCAAAGGGAAATCATGCTTGACCGATCTGATTAATGATTCCTTCTCTGATGGGATGCCTGGCTGAACAGAGGCAAAGAGAGCAGCGGATGTTGTCTCCCTGGACTTCTGCAAGGCCTTGGACACTGCCTCCCACCACGTCCTCCTAGGTAAACTCAGGAAGTCTTGCCTGGATGAGTGGAGAGTGAGGTGGATGGAGAACTGGCTGGATGGCAGAGCTCAGAGGGTTGTGGTGAATGGCACAAAGTCTAGCTGGAGGCCTGTAGCTAGCGGTGTCCCCCAGGGGTCAGTCCTGGGTCCAGTCTTGTTCAACTTATTCATCAAGGACCTGGATGAAGGCACAGAGCGCACCCTCAGCAAGCATGCTGATGATACTAAACTGGGAGGAGTGGCTGACACACCAGCGGACTGTGCTGCCATTCAGAGGGATCTCTATAGGCTGGAGAGATGGTCAGAGAGGAACCTCCTGAAGTTCCAGAAAGGCAAGTGCAGGGACCTGCACCTAGGGAGGAATAACCCCATGCAGCAGTACAGGCTGGGGGTTGACCTGCTGGAAAGCAGCTCTGCAGAGAAGGGCCTGGGAGTCCTGGTGGACAACCAGTTAAGCATGAGTCAGCAATGTGTCCTTGTGGCCAAGAAGGCCCATGGGAGCCTGGGGTGCATTAGGCAGAGTGTTGCCAGCAGGTGGAGGGAGGTGATCCTGCCCCTCTCCTCAGCCCTGGGGAGGCCTCACCTCGAGTACTGTGTCCACTTCTGGGCTCCCCAGTCCAAGAGAGACATGGCACTCCTGGGGAGAGTCCAGCAGAGGGCTACAAAGATGATGAGGGGACTGGAGCACCTCTCCTGTGAGGAAAGGCTGCGAGAGCTGGGCCTGTTCAGCCTGGAGAAGAGAAGACTGAGAGGGGATCTTATCAGGGTGTTTAAATATCTGAAGGGAGGGTGTCGAGAGGATGGGGCCAGACTCTTCTCTGTGGTGCCCAGCGACAGGACAAGAGGCAACGGGCACAAACTGAACCACAGGAAGTTCCATCTGAACAGGAGGAAAAGCTTCTTGACTGAGAGGGTGACAGAGCACTGGAAGAGGTTGCCCAGAGAGGTGGTGGAGTCTCCTTCCCTGCACATATTCAAAACCCGCCTGGGCGCGATCCTGGGCAATGTGCTGTAGAGGGCCCTGCTGGAGCAGGGGGGTTGGACGAGATGATCTCCAGAGGTCCCTTCCAACCTCAACCATGCTTTGATTCTGTTACAAGTAATCTCTTCTGAAACAGTGGTCCAGATTTACCAAAGTCAAGGCGTCAAAAAGTTTTCTTGTGCTTTGGTGTTGGAGATAAGTGGTTAGGGTTAGCAGAGTTCAGAAGAAAGTGTAAAATTAAATAACTCAGTGGAATCTGGAGATGAAAAGTTAATGCTACACAATGCCTAACATCTGTCACTGGCCCAAATTATAGCCATCTGAAAAGGAACATATGGCAGAATAAAGCTCTTCATAGAACTTTCCCCAGCTTTCAGGGGTTCCTCTTGTGCTTAGAAGAAGCCATAGGGCCTGATCCCAAGCCAGGAAATGCCTGATATGTCCCTAGAAGTTGCTGAGAGCCCCATCTTGATGTTTTCCCACCCCTTGCATTCTAATATAACCATTTGTTGGGCCCCGTTTCCTACACGTAATGCATACTTTTTCTGAATGAGATGAAATGGGCCTGCCACTGGTCCGTAACGTTGACAAATGAAACTAGCACCTTTTCAGAGATGACCACTATTCATGCATCTCTTTCCAAGCTAGAGCAAGGCTCTCCAGTAGCCTTAGGCTACTCCATTTTGAATCACACGACCCACTGACTGGCTAGCCTAGCCTTTGCATACTCCACTGCTGTTACACCAATCACTGTAATGTTAAGATCAGAGTTTATTTTGCAGTTTGAGATACACATATAAGAAGATTCTGGCCAGTTAAAGAATGACTTCCAAGTTAAAATAATGGAAGGTAACTTAAAGAAAGCAACAAGATACTCAAGTACTCTGACAGTTCCTTTTATGACAGTTAGAGAGACTAACATGCCTCATCCAGCATTCAGTGTGCCCTCCACTGCCATATTCTAGTAACTCTTTTATGCCTACTTGCCTTATCCAGTACAAGTTGCAAACCAAACACTTGTGAACTATCAGGCCAATTATGAGAAAAAGAAAAGTGCTAATGCTTTACCGTTTGTCCTTGCTTATATAGATGCATAGCCTAATTTTGGTCCATTACACTTCCTATCATGTGATCATAGCATCTTGCATCTTACTCTGTATATATGAGCCAGAACACATCCTGTCACTTGTCCCAGTACAAGAGAGAAGGCTCTGTTCATCATACTTATGTTTTCCAGACAGCAGAGTAGTTTTACTCATAATCATTCAGATTAGCCTGGTAATGTATGATGTTTGAAAAGTTTCCCTCAGTGTTCATAACGAAGATGAGTCTTTAATATGCAATTAGTAACTTGCTAACAAGATAGAAAGCTCCTGATAGGGGTGAATCAAGATCTGTGTGTCTTGTCTCTTTGGATGCTAGTATATCTCAGTGTGAACAACCCAAACCAGTTCTTCTGGAAAGACACAGAAGCACCATGTTGCAACATCATCTCTAGAGGTACCTATTATAAATTTTTCCTTCTGCAAAAATAAAAATATATAGTATTTATTATGTAATGTAGATATCATTGATCTACATCTTGATAATTTACAGTCCATTTCTGGATTGGTCTCCATTGCCTACCAGATTTTTGAAACAACTCTTATTTTCCACACTATCCCATTCGGTCCTTGCCTTGAAGCTACTGTCTAACCATAGGGTTTCTGCTATTTGCTCTTTTTCAGCATATGAAGTGTTACTTCTTTGTTCATTTTTGTGGAAGAAAGCTAGAGGGACCTCCCTTTCTTCTACAGGCCTGATCTTGCCTAGTGATCCTAAAACAGAGGAGTAACTCCCTTTTGTGCTCATGAGACACATATGCAGACATCTGTAGGGCTGTGGAGATTTTGAATCATCTGACCTCTTAGCATAATACAGTCTTAAGTTTTATTTTTAACATTAACATTAATTTTAACATTCATTAACATGAATACTCAGTTCTTAAATTTCTATTAAACAACATACTTGCAAATGAGAGTCCCAGATTCAAAAGTAGTATCACCCAATTATTTAAGAGTGCCAAACAGGGTCTGAATATAGCTCTTCAGATTTTTTAGGCACTTTTTTCATTATTTTGACACCATTTCCCAAAAGCCCATTTCCCTGTCACTATTTTGGACACTTCTACTTCTGATGACATGTAATAATCTAATGTGGTGCTTTCTAAGAAGTCAGAGAAGGTGCTCATAACTAACATGAGTTTTTTAAGATATAATGAGTCAGGTACAAGCATTAGCAAAAATCTTAAAAGGGAGATCAGAATCTGAGTGTTTTGCCTCTTTAGATGCCTGTGTGTCTCTGTGCAGAGGAGCTGAACCAGTGCTATAAGAATGATCCATAGATGTGATGTTTCAGCACAAGACCTATACATACCTATATAGCCCCCCAGTGTGAGCTCAATAATGTAACTTTAAGAAATCTTTTTGGATCGTTTATGTGAATAGTTTCCAGTATATTCAGCAAGAACAGATCTTGCTCCCTGCTATGTTTTATTCAAATGCTCTATGCTGTTTTCTGAGCGCAGTCATCCTTGTTGTGCCCTCATTTTTGCCCTTTGGACATCCAATAGGAAGTTTTGATCTGAAAACCCGATATAGTAAATACCCAATATATACATACCTAAAGTGGATAGAGAAAAATTGAGCTCTTTCAGTACTTCCTTTTAAGCACAAATCCAGAACTAGCTGTGGTTTTGGTTTTGTCACAGGAAAGGGAAAACAAGATGACTGAGGTTTGGCCGAGTACAAACAACAGCTACCTTTTAATGGATGCGTATGTTTGGGAAATGCATTGACTCAAAATAAGAAAGCCATGACCCATGTGCAATGAAATAAAACAATCCTTCAAAAACAAAACAGAGGAGGAAGAAACTGGGAATTTGAAAGGCCTGTGCAGTTTTGCCCACACATGCCATCTATCAGTGCTCCTTTTGATCTGGAGTGGTTGAAAGTGAAATTTTCTTCTCTTTGGAACCTTGGTCAGACAATGCCATGTCTGACAAAACATGATTTATTCCTGAGCAGCACACAACTTCTGTCACTGGGCACTGTTGATGAATTTGGATCTAAATTGATCTCGACTTCTGTGTGCATAAGCCTGATGTCTACTGAGGCTTTGTCTGAAGAGTGTTCATCAGCGTTGATGTCAAGTGACAAATTCCAATCAGTGGACACAGAAGACAACACAGTCTGTTTGCTAATCTTGTACAGCCATGACAGATATTCTGGGTTGCTTTTAATGGAATAGAGCTACACGAGATAGAAATTGTCAGCAAGATATTAGTTTGCCACAGCCTGAAGTTTTATTTTTCCCATGCAATGATGAAAGTGCCTGGTGACTTGTTTTGTTTTGTTTTGTTTTGTTTTGTTTTTTTGGTGCTATACTGCCTTAATTGTATCTTCAGGTCTCCCAGTAATGGGTAAAAGAAATCACTGTGCATGTAGCCTCATCCCATTCTTAGAGAGGGAAACAGTAATACACCTCCTTCAGGGAGGTGGAATGGAAGCTGCCTGTAGGAATTTTCCCAGGCAGAAGAGAGAAGTGAACTTGGATCCCCATTTTGTTGGTGAGTTCTCTGAACACTTGGAAATGTAAACTCTAAGCATGTTTAAAAACAGTAAAGCGACTCTACTTCAGTTTTTGAATTGAGAGGCTGTGAGCTGTGGATCCCAGATAGATGGCAGAACCTCCCTGCAGCCTCAGTGACAAGAGATATATTTAAGGCTTGTTCCTGTGCTCACCATTTCCTGCAGACCAGCTGCTGGCAGCTGCAACTAGAGCATGTTGAATTCAGGCCACACAATGTGCTGGCCATCATGGATCCCATTCTGCTACATGCTTTGCCAGTGAATTAAATAACTATGTGCATACTCTCTCATACAGTCCTGGGTCTAAGAGCCCAGGGTTCCCTTCCTGGGTCTGAAAGTGCTGACTTGCCTTTTGATTATAGCTTTGTTCCAAAGATATGGGGTAGCAAAGTAGATTGGATCTGCTGAAGGAAAGGGTTCCCATATGAGGTCTGCCAGTTCTTACTTCTCTGTAGAATATGTAAGTTGTTTCTCCTTAAGGCAGGGATATATGAAGTCAGGCATGAGAAAGTTGTAATTGACTGTAAGGTAGTCTATGGTCTTATTTTTAAAAAAAGGCATAAAAATAAGTTTCACTGTGTTCTTGCTTTGCCCCTATTTAGCAGCTATCCTTTCTCTTTTATGTGCCACACATTTTTTGAGAGCTGGTTGACACTTATTCAGATTGGCACAAACTAAATATTATCAAGGGAGTTTGAAAGAGCATATGCTGGGTCATAGCTTCAAGAGCAGCTGAAAAAAGCATGCTGTCTTTCATTACAGAGCAAGCAGGTTATAGGCAAAATACAGCTATTCTGAGACTACTCAATGAAACATATACAACCTGAACACAAAGTATTCCATTCAACCTGTGAATACTTGTGAAATGTATTTTTTGCCAGCTTTTACAGTCCACAGCCTTCTCATTCAATCTTGAATAATAGCTTTGAATTGAGCTGTAAAAGCTTCCGAAGTTTGAAGTCTTTTGACAAGTTAATTTAGCTGTATGGTAAAAAGTTTTTCCCCCAGATAGAATAAAGCCATCATATCATGAATGTAGTAGTCATCCAAGGGAAAGAAAACACCATTAGGATTAGAAATGATGGGCTTTATGGAGATAGTTTGTGGTTTAGCGTAATCTGCTATCAATATTTCAGTAGAAAAATATTCTACTCGTCATTCAGCTGGTAGTCAATATCGTCACTTAAAACCAACACCCAGGGGCCAGACTGCACATGTTCTTTATTGAAAAGTAACTTGTTGCTTTTTTGCCAATTTTCCTTTTTTTAAAACATTTATTCCTATTTTAATTGTCTTTTACCCTGTATCATGCAGGCTGTGTCTTTTTTTTCTGGTTAAAAGAGATAGGACAGAAAAATGAATCAATTCACACACACACACACAAATGCAAACACACTTTTCTCAACAGCTGCCATGACTGAAAATTGAAGAAATTAAACATTTTAGACTGTCTTCTTATAAATATATTTTTTCTTTTAACATGTTAAGAATCAGAAAACCGTTATTGATAAAATAAGTGTACACAACAATTATTATGGCCCCAACTTCACAAAGTTTCCATGTTAATTTTAGGCTTATTTCTTGCTTACTTCTAAATTGAAGTTGTATCTTAGCACATTACTAAAATAGACTGAATTGAAAAGACTTTGGGGGGGGGGGGGGGAAATTCTGTTGTCCTCTTAAATAACTTGTCAGTTTAATCAAGAGGGATGACAACATCATAAGATCTTTGGGACAGCAGTTTATAATGGCTACAGAACATTTCCCCTCTCCTCTCTTATATAATCTAGTTGAGAATTTAGATGTTATTGCTAAATAAATTCATAAAATCCAGAATGATGTGTTCAAATAAAGTTTTAGCAAGGAAACATTTTGTAAGTGTATTGTACTTCAGAAAAAATGACTGCTATGATAATCACAGAATAGCAGAATCACGGAATACTTGAAGGTCCCTTGGAAGGGACCTCTGTAGATCATTTGGTCCAACCTCCCCTGCTCAAGCAAGGTCACCTACAGCAGGTTGACCAGGACCATGCCCAGTCAAGTTTTGAACGTCTCTAAAGATGGAGACTCCAAAACCTCTCTGGGCAACCTGTTCCAGTGCTCTGTCACCGTCACGGTTAAGTGTTTTCTTGCGTTCAAGTAGAATTCCCTCAGTTTCAGTTTGTGCTCACTGCCTCTTTTCCTGTCACTGGGCACCACTGAGAAAAGTCTGGCCCCGTCCTCTTTATACCTTCTCTTCAGATATATATAAACATCGATAAGGTCCTCTCTTGCCTTCTCTTCTCCAGGCTAAACAGTCCCACTCTCTCCTCAAATGACAGATGCTCCAGCCCCTTCATCACCTTTGTGGTCCTTCACTGGAATCACTCCAGTAGCTCCATGTCTCTCTTGCTTTGGGGAGCCCAGAACTGGACACAGTACTCCAGAGGTGGCCTCATCAGTACTGAGAAGAGGAGAAGGACCGCTTCCCTCCACCTGCTGGCAACTCTAGTCCTAATGTAGCCCAGAATACCATTGGCCTTCTTGGCCACAAGGGCACATTGCTGGCTTGTGGTCAACTTGTTGTCCACCAGGACTCCCAGGTCCTTTTCTGCAAAGCTGCTCTCCAGCTAGTCAGCTCCCAACCTGTAGTGGTACCTAGGGTTATTCTTCCCTAGGTGGAGAACTTTGCACTTCCTTCTGTTGAACTTTATGAGGTTCCTCTCTGCCCAACTCTCCAACATGTCAAGGTCCCTCTGAATGGCAACAAAACCATCTGGTGTATCAGACACTCCTCCTGGTTTTGTGTCATCTGTGAACTTGCTGAGGGTGCATGCGGTCCCATCATCCAGGTCAGTAATGAAGATGTTAGAACAGTTTTGGCCCCAGTATTGACCCGTGGGGCTCATTAATGAGTGGTCTCCAGCTGGGCTTTGTGTGGCTGACTACAGCCCTCTGAGCCTAGCAGTTCAGCCAGTTTTCAGTTCACCTCACTGACCACTTAAACTAGCCCATACTGCATCAGCTTGTTTATAAGGATGTTATGGAAGACAGTGTCAAAAGCCTTACTAAAGTCAAGATAAACAGCATCCACTGCTCTCCCCTCATCTACCAGCCAGTCATGCCATCATAGAAGGCTGTCAGGTTGGTTAAGATTAGTTGCTCTATCACTTTCCTAGGGATTGAGGTAAGGCTAAGTTGCCTGTAGTTTCCCAGATCCTCCTTACCGTTCTTGAAGACAGATGATATTTGCTCTCTTCCAGTCCCCAGGAACCTCTCCCAGTCACCATGACTTTTCAAAGATAACCAAGAATGGCTCTGCCATGACACTGGCCAGCTCTCTCAGCACTCGTGGATGCATCCTGTTAGGACCCATGCGCTTGTGTATGTCCAGTTTGTTTAAGTGTTCCCTAACCCGATTCTCTTCCACCAAGGGAAAGTTTTCATTGCCCTAGACTTCCTCTCAGGTCTCAAGGACTTGGGATTCCTGAGGGCCAATCTTACCAGTAAAGACTGAGGCAAAGGCGGCATTCAGTACCTCTGCCTTTTCGGTGTCCTTTGTCACCAAGGCCCATGCCCTATATAGTAGTGGGCCCACATTTTTCTTTGCCTTCCTTTTGCTGCATATGTACTTAGGGCAGCCTTTCACGTTGCCTTTCAAGTCCCTTGCTAGATTCAAATCTAGATGGGCTTTAGCTCTCCTAATCCCATCCTTACAGGCTTGGATAGTGCCTCTATATTCCTCCGGGGTCAGCTGTCCTTGCTTCTACCTCTTGTCCAATCCAATGTACCTTCTTTAACAGTTTTTATAGTTATATGTTATGTCTTCTTTACAGTTTCTTTTCAAATGGCAGCAACATTATTTTTCCTTATTATTTTATTATATTTATTCTATTATTATTATAAATAATTATACATTGTTTTATTATATATATTTTTTTCCTTATTATTTTCCTTTTTTCCTTAATTCAAAGAATAAAGCAGTTGATTCTGCTATCCAGACTGTACACTGCTGCACATAGCAGCTGTTTTCAGGTGTACTTCAGGGATGGAACATGCTTAAACTAAGTTCCCTGACGTCTTCCCAGTAAACATACCATAGTGAGTTTTCAGTTGTTTCACATTGAACCTACACTTAACCTATGGTATGCGATGTAAGTACTGACTGTTGTGTGGCTATAAGTCCCCAAAGTACTGACTGTTGTGTGGTTGCCCTAAACTATTGTTGATTCTTGCATTCAGTGATGTAGCATTACAAAGCTGTCTATTTCTGCATGTGAAATTACTAAAATAATCCGTATAATTTGAGAAACAGGACATATGACAGATGATTTTTTTAAACATAAACATGCAAAGGAGAGAGAATTTTACATTTTGACCTGAACTTTGACTTTTTGTCCATTTGTTGTTGTTTTTTGAAGTGGCAGATAGGGACGAGAGTTTGTCCAAGACAACAGCAATAACTCGTTTCTTAGAGACTGGCTCTAATGCTTCAGAATTTAAGCTTTTTAGTCCTTGAGTGATAAAGACTTGATGAAGTGTTGGGTCTGCAGACAAGCTGGAAAAATAGCTTCTGGAGCCAAATACAGGCTTCTTCAGCCTCAACAGGCACTCCCTTAAGTGGAGGAGAACCACCTTGTTCCTCTTTATAGCTCACATTACACCAGGCAGAATTGCTCTGCATAGAAGACAGATTTCACAGCCTAGCAAAAAAGAAAAATCTCTCTACTGCCTGAGGCGTTGTACAAAGATACAGGAAGGAGTCACAGCTGAAGCAAAATTCACCAGGATAAAACAAAAAAAGGTATGTCCAAAGGAAAACACAAGAACAGGGCAATGAGAAATTAATATTCTCTGTTCAATTAAAGATGTGTTTTAAAGCTGTTGTTTCTGATGGCAGAAAGGAGTAAATAAGTATGATCTAGGAAGGATGCAGAACAAAGGGAAGTGAGAGATAAGGCAAAGAAGGGTGGCTGGAGGGAGAGAAACATCAAGAGAGAGCAATGATGGCAACTATGATCAGAAGGAAAAAGAGAAAACAATCAACATGAACAAATTGGTGTTTAGGCTTGACCCTGTGTAAAAAAACAACTGGCACTACTGCTTCGAGTAGGTATTGCTCTTCAATGGCTAGGCTCTAGGGGAAGTTCCCACTGGGTTCCTCCCTAACTTGCTGCTCTTTTTTCCAGCCAGGGAGGTGGTGGAAGAGGGAGAATTAGAGTGGAAAAATGAGGTAACTTTTTTTTTACTTTCACCAGGTCCATGTGACTGGGGAGGGAAACTAGCTGGAATGTTGTGATGGCTGTTTCCTGCTTAAGAACATCAAAAAAAGGAACAATTTTTGACAAACAAGAAGTAGAGTTCTGCTAAAGATGAGGTGGAGGTGGGCGAGAAGTTCTGTCATTGCATTTTATTTAAGTCTTTATGAATTAGCTCTGCCAATTTTTTTTTTTTTTTTACTTCAGATGGCTTTTGAGTAACCTTTTAGCTGTAATTACAGTAAAAACAGACTACACTATATACAGTTGGGTTTAACATATAGAAAGAATTCTTTTTCATGTTAATGTTTGAGTTCTAATTTATATGAACAATGACAAGGTTTAATTTTCTGCCATTATGCACAGGTTAGCCTAGACTGGATATTAATAGATACACATATTCACACCTACAACCACCAGTACTGCATCAATCAAATTTTGAAGATAAAACTTACACTCCATGGCAACTTTTAGGATATAATTTTCTTAATTTTCTTTTCTCCTTTCATCTTTTTAAACCACTTGAGCAATGCAGAAATCAATAGAGGCAACAGCCACAGCCAGGCAGTAGCCTCCTCAATTTGGAGGCAACAGAATGGGTCTACAGTACAGCATTTGACTCTTAACATAAAGGATATGCAGAAAGGAGACATGGGGAGAGTACCTCTGGGCTCCACTATGTTTAGATGCTGAAATGATCACTTAGGCAACGTGTTTGTTTTAACTTATGTTGGTGACCAAACCATCTCCCAGCTGTACCAGAAATGGGGAGGTGCCAGAGAGGGCGAACAGCCACCTGGCTGCCCACATATTGCTCCTACACTGACCACTGATCATTAGACCTACAGAGGAACTTGTAGCATAATATGACCTTGTCAATTGCACAGTCCCTTAAACTTCTAGTCCTAAAGCACTTATACCCAT
The DNA here is from genome assembly GCF_040807025.1 of Struthio camelus. Lineage (NCBI taxonomy): Eukaryota > Metazoa > Chordata > Aves > Struthioniformes > Struthionidae > Struthio > Struthio camelus. Next base: position 2,796,217 of record NC_090947.1, on the reverse strand, counting down.
ATGTCTATCGACACTTAAAAAGTAGTTTAGAAGTGTATTTACACATGCATAGGTACATACATGTGAGCATGCAAACTGGCCCAGAATAAAGATAGCAGAACAACCATACAAGGAAACCTAAAACCTCATCAACCAAAGAACAACAAACAAACAAGCCCACAAGCCAATATACGCTAAAAATGAAACAAAAAGTGCTTCAGCTTAATGTAGAAGCAGTGCTCTACATGCCAGTGGTGTTCTTAGGGGTATATTAAAGGGAGATTATTCCAATATTTCAGACTTTCTACAAGACAGGCTATGTTGCCCACACTGTCAAGCTTAGGATTATCGAAAGTTAATGTGCATTGTAAGTTGACTCTAATAAAGTAATATCTTAATAATAAAGTAATACTGGAAAACTTAAGTTAATGGGACCCTTTTGTTGATGGAACTGTCAGACTAATCCTGACCTCTGCCAAGACATGAGCATGTTGTTCCCAGCATGGGGGAAAAAAAAGCAACTGCAGGGGTCAAATCAATCTGGCAAGGATTTTAAGATGGGCGGCCCCTTAGCATGGAACTGTAGTTACTAAACATCTCAAAAGAAAGTTGTGTTTATATGTTACAATATCTAGGTATATTTTCAGGGAGGGACAAAGTTGTTAGCAATTCCTTTCAGGTCCCCGATTTTATGTAAATCCAGATGGCTGAACTACAGGAGTTCGCTTTTTGTAATGGAAAATCTGGAAGTTTTTAAACAATTTAGCCAATTAATCAAAACTACAAGTGTGCTGGGATGGCTGTCTATGGAAAGTTGTATTTTCTATTGTCTCAGGCAATGATTTTAAGAAACTCCTTGAAAGCTAATTAGGAAGTCCCTTGCATTTAATGGGCAATGAGTATGGCACAGTGACTGCATTCTAAGACTTTGTCTGCTATAAGATGTGTGAAAGCATATCATTGTGCCCATGCTTGTACCATTAACTCCTTTAACTCTGTGCAGTTCAAGGGCTCACCTATGTGAAGTACAAGATTTCACTGGACGCTGTGCTCGCATGCCAGAGGAGAGTCTGAATGCTATGCAGATGGCCTTCAACTCAGACGGAATGGAACTGAATTAAAAAGTCTTTTCCTTTCTTTCTAGGAACACCATGGTGGCTTAACTTCCAAAAAAAAAAAAAAGTTAACAGCCATCAAGAAAAAAGGGAATTATAAGATGTGATGTCACAGCATTAGAGACTTAGGTTTTACTTGGTCACTGGTGATCCCTTCAGTAAAGACTAATTTGCCTCTCTATTCGTAATATATCTCAAAGAAGCAGCTCCAATCAGAGCATGCCTCAAGGGTGTCAATCAGCTGAGCTCTGAGGCATCAGATAATAGGTGCTGATATTTTTCGCTTCCATTGATATGCAATGTTTGTAGTGTGTCTTTTCAGTTTCAGGCATTGGGCTAATCAAAAGTAAAACAACAAAACAGAGGTGAAATGAGAGTTGTGCCAGCCAGGGGCTTGGCCAATGAAGAAACTGAAGCTAGAGAAGATTTGACAATTCACTGGGGTAATTCTTTAGAAAATAGAAAAATCAATTAAATGTTGAATGGTTGCTAGGAAAGTATGAGAGAGGTAAGTAAGTGGAGCACAAAACAGTTCCTGTTTGTTACTCTTGGTAATTCAGGCAAAGATTTTCTCTTTGAACTATGCTCTCTCCTTTTTATTTTTTATATCTTGATATCATGTTTCAGCTGTTTGGTACCAAAAATGGTGTACTTATAGCCATTTTCCATGGCTGGAAAAAGAAGAGTAAGCAGTTCAGGAGTGGGATCTTGGCTGAAGAGAATGGACAAAAAAGTTTCATATTCTATTAAAATACTATATATTTGCCATGCATTTTTATGGTATTACCAATTAATCCGTCTCTGTTAGTATCCTGAGAATCAAAAATCCATAGTTTCAGATATGTCAAACTTCCTAAGGAAAGAATACAAAAGATGGCATAACTTGTCTTGTTAGAAGTGAGATGAAGAATTAACTTTAAAAGAATATATTAACTGCAGTAGTTTCTCTACTAGATCTGCCCTCAATCTCATGTTTCTCATAGCCAAATCAATCTGGATTCATTTTTTTCCTTCTGTCGTGTTTCCATCTCTTAGCAGAGGATAAAAGCTCAAGTTACTATTCTGTGGTCAGGATCAGAGCAGAAGTGAAATATTCACAACATTTGCTCAATAGCACTTGACTTGAATAGATGCAGATGAAACTCTGCTCTATATGTTTGGCATTTTGCAGTATTGACACCATGTACAAACGTGAAGTATTTGTTTCATGAAAGGGATGACAGGTATTTTATGTTAAAGTCCAGGCTAGCATGGAAAAGGCTTTGCTCTAGAATTTCTCCTCTTTTTTTTAGCTGCACCTGCTTTGCTCTAATATGTCTTGCCTTCAGGAAAGCTAGTGATAAAACTGGGGCAAGGGGGAATTAATAGATGCAAATTCCAAGTGCTGAGGAAGGAGCTACATGCAGCAGGGAGTCATGGGAGACAGGAGAAAAGAAGAGTTGCCACACTTGCATGACTTTCTAGAAGCAGCTGCCTAGTACTATGTAGAGGTCTCTTCACTCCATTTCATACTTGTCTTTAATACGCAGAGTTGTTCTCGCCATGCAGAACTGGGGTGAGGACAAAGTTGCCCGATGGGAGGGGATGGCCATAAGCAACATACCGTCACTGTCCCAGCTCTGGTCCAACTGTTTGTACAGACAGCAGCACAATTGTGCTTCTGTCCAGAAGCAAGATTCTGATGCTGCACTGAAGCTTGAAAATTCAGAATAGGTACTGAGTACTAAGTTCAAACACAGGCTGTGAATGCACGTGGAATCCATGCAGACACACACCTGCTGCTATACTATATGCTATGATTTAGGCTGCTTTGTCTCTGTCTATGCTGACTTAGTGCAACGTGGCTCAACTCTGCACCAACTGGAAAAGCCAACAACATGCCTACATCTTGCTTTGCAGTCTTGCTCATCTGCACTCATCTGTAGTTCCTCTGCTTTCATTTGCGCATCGCCCTTTGTTCATCCTCTTCCAGTATAAACTTGGTTTCTTCCCATTGCTACCTCCCTTTTTATCCTGTGTGTGCATCCCTTTCCTTACACTAGAGGTAAAGGAGAGTTGGCTGACACATGTCTTGCTGTCCCTGGAGAAGGGGTACCATGTCTTACTGTTGCCCAGGAGAAAGATGGGCAGAAGAGCCTTTGCACTGGGTGGATAAGCTTAGTGCCCAGCAGTGACAAATTTCCTTCATCACTCAGGAAAACCTGTATCCCCCCCAGACCAGGTTTCCCTGTACTGCTGGAGGAAAACAAAGAGATTATTCAGTGGCTCCGCTACCCTGAGAAGGGCTGAGGTCTGGTGGTGGAAGGCTGAAGGCACCGAGGGAGTCCTGCCCGTGCAGGGGGAGCCAGCCCCAGAGCAAGCCTGCTGGGGCATCCCACCTCCGAGGCCAGCTTCCCCCACACGGATAGCGCTTCTCCGTCACCCCCTGAGGGGATGCGAGCCCCCTGCGGCCCCCAGAGCGGCGGAGGGGCCGCGGCCTCGACGCTGTCGCGTTGTGGTGGACACCAGGGGGGTCAGGCGCAGGCAGCCCGCGGGAGCTCACGGGCCTCGCGCCGCTCCGTCGCCTAGGCGACAGGCCCCGTGCCACGAGAAAGGGGGCGGGGGGGAAGGGTTAAGGCGTGGCCTGATTGGCTCCCCCCATCCGTGCACGCGCGCCTTCGCACCTCCCCCTCCCCCCCCCCCAGGTTCCCCCGACCGTTGGGACGGGAGAAGGCGCGGGGGGGGGGGGGGAGAAGAGAAGGAGATGCTGCTATAAATAAACTGCGCTTCCTGATTGGCCGGGGGAAGAAAAATGGTTGTACCACGTGATTCTCCATCTAAAAATTCCAAGATGGCGGATCCGCTCACAGGCTGAGTTCGCTGGTGGCGCGCGCGCCGCTGTGTCCGCGCCGGGCCCTCGCCGCACAGCTCTCTGCCTTGCCCGTTGCCACCCAGGTCAGTATGCGGCTCCCCATCGCCTCCTCTCGCCGGGCCGGCCCGTCCTTGCAGCTGCACCGTGGTGGCCGCTGCGTGGCCCCTTTAAAGCTGTGAGTTTTTTTTCTGCCTGCCGGCTTTTAATTCTGCCGAGGCTGCTGCCGGCCGCCGCGTTCTTAAAGGGATCGGCGGTGCGCGGCTATTTTCCGCTGTGTTCCGAACATGAAACGCGGAGGGTTCCGGAAAGGGAGGAGATGGGCAGCTGCCGGCACCAATGGGAATGGCTCGTGCTGCAATGGCGGGTGCATTTGAGCCATTCGACGGCTCACACCGCGTGCTGATTGGGCGGCCCGCTTGCCGGGGGTGGGGTTTCCGCGCGCCATCACTCAGCATGGGCGTAGCGGCGCGGTGGGCGGGCCGGGGGGGGTGTGTGACGGGCAGTGCTCCCGCCCATTCAGCGTGTCGGGGCTCCCCGCCGCTCGCGTTTTTTGTGAATGAGGCAGGTGGGGCCAGCGCCGCCGCCAGTTCCGCCCCCTTGGCGGATACCTCTCGCCCCGCCCCTCCCCTCCCGGGTGGCTGCGGCTCCTCCCCCCGCGGGTGAGCAGCGCCGCCGCCTCGGTGCTGCGCGGGGCTCGGCGGGGAGCGATGCGGGCAGCGGTGAGTGCCGCGGGCGGGGCGGCGCCGCCGCCCGGGGTGGGGGCCGCTCGGCGCAGGCCCGCGGGGCGGGGGAGGAGGCCCGGTGGGCCCTGGCGCGGCCGCAGGTGGAGGGCCGGGCGGCGGCGGGGCCCGGTGCCCGCCCGGCGGCGGGCGCGGCCCGGCTGCCGCCGGGGGAAGCGCCGGCGGCCGAGCCCTGCAGCGCCCGGCCTGGTCGTGCGGGCCGCGGCCCGGCGGCCGGGGGCTCCTTGCCGCCCGAGGGTAACGTGTGAGTCGGGAAAGTTTCCGACCGGGCGGCGGCCCCGCTCCGGCGGGCGGGCGGGACGGCCGCAGCGTGTGCCGCCGCGGGTTTCGGCCGAAAAGGCGCTTTTCGCTGTGGGGAGTAATTCCTGGTGCGGTGCTTCACTCGTGCTGAAGAGACTCCTAAGTCGGCCTGCGAGACAGCTGCGTATCCGAATGAATTAAACCCCGAGTTTTGATCGATACCTCCTCTGTCCCCCCCCCCCCAAAAAAAAAAGCTATATTTGTTTTTGTTTTTTTAATAAATGTAATGAGAAAGCTAAGACTCTCCCCTTCAAAATCACCACGGTGTTTGGAAGACTTGCAGTGCTGTTAGGCTGCAACAGAAAATGACAGATCTAAACCAAGCTTAATGTAGGACTCTGTCCTTAACTGTAAGCTGCTCTTTCTCACCAGATTTTTGTTTTGTTTTTTTTTTTTGAAACTGCTATGTGCATTTTCCTCCAAAATATGAAGTGTTGGCTTATGCAACAATTTTCGTGTTGTGGTTTTCTGTTTTTTCTTTTTTTTCTTAAAAAGAAGTATTTGGAAGTATTTGGAGCAGCAAGAAGGGAGGTGTTGCTGAGCAGTTGTGTGTGTGTGGGTTTTGCTGCAGGAATTTATCAGGAAAGATGCTGTGCAATCCTTGAGCTGCTTGAATGTTATCTTTTAAATGCTTGTGGCGTGGCAAACACAACATGACATCTGAAGCAAGCAAAGCTATTTATATAACAATTCTTTGATATTGTAGCAAGGTGCCTTGTACCATTTAGAGGGAGGTAAACCTGCCCGGTTTTCAAAAACCCTTGTGTAATTGGTTAGTGCGCGCATTTCATGATAGCAGAAGCTTTTCATTTGTCTATTTGCTTGTCAATAGCTTACTTCTGAAGATTTGCATAAATTAGGCTTGTCACTGAAAAATGTTTGCTTTCTGACTATAATAGTGGATGCAACGTTACAGGCTTGCTTAGTGTTCTAGGATGGGTTATAGGTCTACAAATCTTCCTAAAAAAGTGGGATCCACATTGGAAAGGTGTGGATGGATTAAGGATGTGAAAATCGTTTATAAATCTGGAATGGGATGTGTAGTGCAGAGTGGTGGGGTGGAATATAGGTGCCATCCACAAAAGGTGATGGAGGGTTCTTGATTTACTCTCAACATGGGCGTCCAGGCAGATTTATCTTGTACTTGTGTTACCACGCAGCTGTGTTCTGTTGTCTTCATAATCTTAACTTGAGATTTAAGAGGTAGTGCAAATATTATTTCGGACCTCTGTGCTATAGCAAATTTCACCATTGAGTGAATAATACTTTTGCCAAAGCATTTTGATTTACTTGTATTATGTGCTGTCAATAAAGGAGACTTATGTTATATTCAGTACTGTTGAAGTGCTTTCAGTTATTGCCAAAAGCTACCTGAAGTTAATTATCTGATTTTTTTTTTTTTTTTTTTTAATAGTGACACTTTTAAAAGCTAAGGAGCTCTATATAATAGTCTGGTTCTTGGCAGGATTTTTTGTATAATATGATCTGTTGCTGCACTGTATTTTAATGATTTCTGATGTTTCTATCACTACTGTATAGAATTTTCAGCCTAAAAGCTGCAGTTTTTGCTCTACAGTCTTCTGAAAGAGTTAAGAGGCCATTGAATTAAGAAACCTCAGCTGCTTGTATACAAATATACAGCAATTACAAGGCAACAAAGTTATTGCAGAATCCTACTGTAACCATGGCAACATGTTCACTCAATTACATTTGGAAATGTAAAATGCCACCCAGTTAGAAAGAGTTTTTGCAAATGTAGATTTTCGTATAAACCAAAATGTGTAAGACACAACTTTCCAGATTATATGCTTTTTTCTTATTTGGGTGAGATGTTCTAGCATGTGCATCTCACAGATTTCCTTAGCTAATATTAAGCTGTCCCCTCAGTTGTCTGAATTTTTTAAATTCATCCTTTGGGATTTAATTTTGCTTCAAGACCTGGCTTTAGAAAAAAGACAGATTAGAACAACATGAAATGCGTTTTGAAAGTTACCTCAGAATACTAGGAGAACCTATTTGTTTAATGGAATAGAGGCATGAAAGAAAAGCATACATTTGGAGTGAAAGCTTTTATTCTTTTGGGGAAAAATGTTTACTTGGAAGCCTGTGTTCGTGGAGTGTGATCTTTAACAGGCTATCGTAAAGCAGAAGAAACCTGGTGGGTCTGAGCTATAGAACTCAGGATCAGCACCAAGAAAAAGCAGTGAAAGTCCTTGAGAAGCTTAAAGAGCATCTGACAGTCCAAGACTAGGAGATAGCAGGTTCTGTACATAAAGGTCTTCATATGTGATGCATTTGAACTTATCAGTGGAAATAAATTGCATTTATCGTTTGCCTTTTAGTGGTGACTTACAAGAAGGTAGTGTTTCCATTTTATTCTTTTTGCTAGTAAAGGTCAGTCTTTGTATTGGTCAAGATGCAGTTTTCTGCTTTGCTGTCCTCATATTTCATTGTGGGTGACTTTCCTTAACAGAGAAAAAGGAAAAACTAGAGCTGTCCATTGTTCTTTTTCCTATTATTCTTGACAACAGGAAAGGTATGTCTGCAGACACCCATGGAATGATGAACTTCTGAGAAAAGTTACCTGATAACAAGAGCTAATTGGAGATGTCCAGATCTTCAATTGCTTGAACTTCAGGCTCCCTTCAAAACATTCTGAGTATTTGCATAGGAATAAGTTTGCAGGTTTCCTGGACCTGTGTTATATTACAGATGATTTTGGAAGGCATTTTTACTCAACCTGTCAGGTCTTGTTATCCTCACCGTGAGCGAATTGTTTTGTGTTTCATGTTGCTTGAACACTTATGAAAAGCAGCAGCTTGAGCAGATCTGACTTTCTGCTCCCATGGTGTCTAGTGGTGAGCGTGCTTATTCTCCTCTGTTTCACCCTGATGATATCAAGGGCAGAGGTGGAAGTACTGGAGTTGTCTCTTTATAGACTGCTGAAAGGGTGGAACTGATCCTCGATCATCAGCATTAGTTCACATCTTGAACTGTAAGAGTGAGGAGTAGGAATTGTTGAAAATGAAAGTCAAAATTCATCAGGAGTCCATGGTTTTAGATTATATTGCCCTCTTAATCACTTTTTGAAACAGCTTTGTGCTCTCTTGGGAGTAGACTTTTTTAAAAGCCATCTTAATGTATATCTGTGTTTCACAGACTTGGTGAAATACTTGGAATAATCCCTCTAGGATCATTTGTTGGTTCGAAGTCTGAGGAAGCTACAGACTTTCTAGTACGTGAACATACCCAAACACTAAGTGCTAAGTGTTTAGCCTCGAACTTTTCACCACGTACATAGTACTTGATAGGGTCAAATACTCTAGGTCAAATTCCTGTCACCTTCCAGAGATGAGTAAGCTGAGAATAGGCAGGAGCTTTTAAAAATGGCTTATTCACGCATGTGCTTGCCTAGTAATTTACGTTAAAAAGTTAGTACATTTAGCGTCTCTTATGAGTTGTTGCATAGCCCTTTCCCTCAAGGAGGGCAAATTGATTATTTGGTGAGGGATGCTTATGTTCCTGATCTGCTGAATATTGGGCATGCTCCACTGAAAGACTATTGTCTTCATTTTTGGCAGTTTGGCATGCTCGAAGCATTGCTTGAATGCTTATATGCCATGCTGTACCCTGGTAAGTTGCAATAAGTAGTTGTCCTAGTATTTTCTCAAGTGCAACGTGCAGCTCGTGAGGTTTAAGTGGCATAAGTGTGTTCTTAAAGTGGTGCTCTCTTTCAGGTTTGAAAACCTGAATGTTCACTAGCCAGCCTTGCCAACTTGATCTTGGGGTTGAAACGTTCCTTTGGCGTTGTGTCCTCTTCCAGTTAAAGAAGTGATTATATTATGCTCTTTGGCAATATGTGTACTTGTATTTGCTGGAAACATATATAAAGGAAAAAAAAACAACAAAAAACCCTTGACTTTGTATTTTTACTTGTCTTGTGTCTAGGGTTAAGTACATATGGTAATGTTACCAGAGTGATTCTGTTTGCTGAATAGTATTTGTTGCTAGCTTGTTCCAAACTGTAAAGCCAGTCACAAACCACAAGGAATATTAATTGAATGTGTTATTTGGACAGTGGTAATAGCGTTCATTAAATGTTTGCCAGATGTTCTTGACCCTTGCTGCTGGCTGCTTTGGTGTCATCTTCCACTACATTCCTCTTCCATGTTACTTTCAGCCTGTTTCCAGTTATCCTTTAGCTTTTCTGTAACCTTCTTTTGCAATGCTGCTGCCCAGTGTGCAAGGCCAGATGTTTTTAAATTTTATCAGACTCCTGCTGGACTCCTTTGAACTTGCACTATTGTAAAAGTGTGTACTATTGGACAGAGAAGCCGATAGTATGTGCCTGTCACGTAATTCAAAATTACTGTTAAGTTTTGAGCCTGCTTCCCTAAAAGATGGCCTGTTTTTTATTTACCTTTTCTTCTAGTTTCCCAAAGTCCAATGTTCCGTACCAATGTTCCTTAGCAATGAAAGGAGCCTGGTTCTTCTCAGCTTGCTTGCTGCTCCCAGAGATCGAGGGGTTGAGGGGGGAAGAAAACTGAAAATATGTGGGTTTGCCTCAAACAGTGTAAGCTGAGAACTAGCAGAAACCCTAGACCTGTCTGCTTCAATAATTAGGAATATGGCAATTACCTCTTTATTCAGCTTTATTATGCTTAAATGTGGCTGCCTAGAATAAGGGATGGATAGTCTTCCAAAAAAATCACAGTAAAAACTCTAAAATGTTTTTTTTAAAAAAAGTAAAAACTCACCATTTCAGTGGTGAGGAAAAAAAACAATTAGGGAAAGATTGTAGAATCTCTTGGAAAGCTTTTATGGTTCTTTACTTTGCAAGGAATTACAGCTTGGCCTGCCTCTATTAAAAACAACAACAAAAAAGAAAAAACAAAAAAAGCCAAGCTTTTATTATGACATTCACTACTGGACACATTTTGATCAACTTCATTTTTTTTTTTTTCCCCCCTCTTTGTATTTTTCCAGTTGGATATTATCTCTGAAAAGTTTTGATTTTAAAAACTGATTCAAACTGTGCTCTACTAGACCACAAGTCAATACACTCCTCTGCACATCGGCACGCATAGCTATCTGCCTTAATCAAATGAGTGAATCTCTGTTCCAAATGAAATAAATATTTTTGAAGAAAACATAAATTGTTTTTGAAAATCAGATCTTAGGCTAATAAGAACCCTCTTGCCAGCCTTGTCAAGATTAGAGTTAGTTCTTTTTTCTATCCTAAAGATGCCCCAAGACAGCCATTTAGGCCAAGGACCAGCTAGTAGCCAGGAAGCAGTTGGGGTGAGCTGGAGACTGAAGGTGACAGTATGCAGCCAGTATAGCTTATCAGAGGTCTGACGTACGAACAGCTTCCGTTTTGGGGGCAGAGTTCATCATTATAGCTCAGAGATTAATCCATAGTATCTGACACAATAATTTAGCAGAGTATGCTGTCCACAAGATGATGATGTCTATGAAAACATTCAGTGTATTTTTCAGCTCTCTGTACTGCAATTGGAGAAATCGCCTCTTGAAGACACTGTGTTGGATATACTGTGGTTTGTTGTTGTTTTGGATCTCTTATTTTCTTTCAAGTTGGATCTCATGTAGACCTTTTCTGTATGTGTGTATCTGTGTGTTTAATAACAAGTCAGTAAATCATTGAATGAATAATTGGATTGTAAGAGTCTTGTTTTAAATCACGTAGGATAAATTAACCTATAGATTAAAATCTTGGTTTGGGTGTCTGGACTGCGGATATACTGATAGTATTAATGTGTTGTTTTAAATGATCTTTAAGGGGCTTGCTCCTTTGTGCTGAAACACTGACATCTGAAAAAAGACAAATGGAATTAAGTTTAATGAGTAGTGAAGAATCGTGATAATTCACACACATAAAATAACTATTAATTTTTTTTCCTGAAGAAATCATGCTTTAGTGAGGTCTCTGTCACTAAGATTGAATTACTCTCAAAATCCTGTGAACACTTGTGTACTAGGACTTGTATGTAAAATCAAATTTCACTTGTCAAATGCACAAGGTAACATTAGTTTACTGGTATAATTTGCATTAACTTAGTTTTGAGAAATAGCAGTTATTCATAACAGGCTTGTTACTAATATTGATAAGAGATTTGACAGGATATTGTAATTTTCTGGATGAGTGCTATGTTGTCCTCTCTGTGATTGTGCATTGAGGCACTAATCTCTAGCATCACTACTGCATCCCTACTAGTATCCTTGAGTGTTTCACATTGAATGTGCAGCTATTTGAGTTTGCATATAGCATCATAGAATCTTTCCTAAGGTATCTTTTTTGTGTGTGTTCTTTCCCCTCTTCCGAATGAAGATTAGTACGTTACTTTGTGATGTTTCTTTTTCCTCAGGTTTTTTTAAGTTGTCTTCGCCTATTGGATGAGTTTTTATTTTACTTTAATAAAGGGTTAAGCCTGCAGCTCTTACAAAGTTATCTGTGACAGTTAACATACTTTTAGTGTGATATGTTTTCATGATGCACTAAAATAGTTTACAGAAAAACATTACAGTTGCTCTGTAGAAAAATGATCAAATTAGGACTTTCTGGTGTTACGTTTATAAAGCTCTTAGTTTTGTACACATCAGTCCAAGAAAAGCATCCAAAATGTGAGCCTGAAACAATGAGTTAGTTCTATTGTGTGCTATTCTGAACAAGTATTCAAAAAGGGAGCGTTCAGAGTATTAGGAAAGTTATGTTTTTCCCCTTGGGAGCTACGATCACCTAGTTTCTGTTAGTGTTTATTCCTCATTCTGTTAAAATCCTGAATACAAGTGGTTCTCATGGTGATCAAAAAACCAGCCAGGCTTCTTGCTGTAGGTTCTTATAAAATATATAACTGTAAGATATGTCATTCTGCTCAAATAATACTGTACAAATACTATTAATTGCATAATCCTTTTAAAATGCAGATGATTTTTGAAAAATGGAATTATTGATGAATTTGAACTTTGAGAGAGCTTGGCAATTTGGGGAAGTGCAAGAGTGTGGTGGAAAGAAAGGGAAAGTTTCACGCCTGAAAGCACAGAGCTCCTAAGGCAGGTATTCTTTGTGGATGTTGGCTAGCTTGGAAGGAGGAGGGATGAGATGAAAGATGGAATATCAGCCTTAACTTTGAATTTCATAGCTCAAACTGAAACCAAGGACATAAAGGTTATCTCATTCCCAAGAACCAACGGGAAGGGAACACCCACAGTGCAGACTGTCAGACAAGGAAGGTCGTAGAAGGAGAATTCATAGGTAAAACTGAAGTTTCCAAAGGGCTGGGTTATGTTTTACAGAGCACTTCACACCAAAAGAGTTACTTCTCTAGTCAGCACAGTGTGTTGTTGTTGTGTGGTTTTTTTTTTTTTTGTTGCTATACCTGTTGCTTCAGTTGAGTCTGTAGGCGACTTTTCTGAAACGGAGGTTGGCCCCTTGCTAAACAGGATAAACACCCTGCCAAGGAGCCTAGCATGTGGGAGGAACTGTAGGCATCTCTCTGGAATAGCTCTGGAAAGGTATTAAGGCATGTTTCTCGTGGTGATCTTGTTGGCAGTGGTGAATGATGGCACCTCTTATACAACTGGAGAGGGCAAGAAAACAGTAAGGTACAATTTCCTTCTGCATTGTGCTGCCTTCCTGAGCAGAGCATGTGGTTTCTGCGAGTGCCATTTGTGATGCATTTTGATGGACAGTGAAAGAAACAGCTCTACAGCTCCAACAGCATCTTCATTGGGTTAGTGCTAAACACAGCCCTTCTTTGCTCCATGTACACAGCAGAAACTCTGGCCTGTTGCTGTTTCCGTTTTCTACTGCAAGTCAGCAACAACAAAAAAGTCTGGATTTTATAAACCTCAGCTCTGTTGTAGGTGGTAATTAGTATCGCAAACTCGAGTTCTGCAACTTTAGTTTTAGTGCTGTCACTACTCGCTAGCAAGCTTGAGTCATTGTAGTATTGGCTTGAGTGATGTGGGAAGAACCAGAGATGTTATGAGTATGATCCAAACTTGATCTTTGTATCTTTTCAGTGTTTCTGTCTGTGATGGTTAGGAAGGGCAAGCAGAATGAAAAAGGTCACTTGCCATCAGACGCATTTAAATCTAGTGTTGGATTTCTTGCTGAGTAATTGATCCTTCCAGTGAGTTGGTACAGAAATTGGCTGCCATGATCTGCGTTTGGCTTCATGTTTTCCTCATCCGCTTGATGCAGAAGGGCCTCTTAAAATAGATTATTTTCCCTGTAGACTCCTTGTTCATTTCTTCCCTTCTCCCTTGCTAATTTTCTGTTTGAATCTGATGACAATACTTTGGTTGGCGGGGGAAGAAGGACGTTAAATATTTCTCCAACTCTTATCTGCTACCAGAACTTACGGGAGGCTGAAAGATGCTATCGAATGAATGCTGCTTCTCGCACAATTTTTGGCTTGGAAGCATGATCAAAGGAAGAGGGAGAGAACTTGACGTGAACAGCAGGGAGCTTTTTTCTGATTGCGCATGGTAGGTGCTGAATACTTCAGTGAAGGCTGCGCTCATCTATCTTTCTATCTGGCTTTCTTCTTTATCCTGGTTTAGAGGTCTGTTATGCACTGTACTGAAGGAAGGCTGTTGCCTCATCTGCTCTGTGCCTTGAGAACGAAGCATTTGATGATGGGCTTTATCATAATTGTGAATGAAATCTTAGCCTTAGAGAAAGTAATTTTTTGCCTGAAGCCCTGCAAAAAGTAGGAAGTGATGCATGGGAACTTGTGACAGTGAAAGGCAATCTGAGGTTTTGTTATACTTTATCGAACCTAGCGTAATGTAGAAGTGCTAGATGCTTCTGGACCCCTAGAGAAAAGGCTTATGAAAAAGTACATATTGATGTGGTGATACAGGGTAAAAGTGTAGCATTTTTATTGGCTACAGTACAGCTTGAAAGGTCGGTGGCTTCGTTGTAAGCCGAAATCTTGCTCGTGAGCATGTATTGTGAGTTGTTGAAAATAGAAAAGACTTATAATATGCAATTTTTATGAGCAATTCGTAGTGTTTTTTTGGGTGGTTTTACACAGATTACATGATCTTGTTCCACACTGGCTGAATGTGGATTTCCTTTGCTGATGTTCCCTGTATTAGATCATGCCTCCTAAACAGAAATAGGTGGTGGTATCTGATGAATCTAATGCTTGTGTATGGTCCATGGCACTGCAAGTGTAAAGATAGCTGGTTTTTTCCCTTGCAGGAGGAGGGAACCAAATTCTCCTCGATACAGAAACCCTATATGCTCGTTAAATAACAAAACATAATCCACTCTCTTGACAAAGATGTTAATGGTGTAAATCTCTTTTAGGCAATATTGGGCTGACTTTTGAACTGACTGGTAAACTGGGCGATGTTGGAAGTGGTGGGGTGCGTGAAGAAAAAGCTGCAGAGAACGTCGGGGTAGACAGGTCATCTAGGATGGCAGACGTTTAGCTAGTACTCACTTTCTGAGACCATCGGACTAAGCTGACATTACATCTGTTATTGATGGTAGTAATAATCTTAGCTGTATCCAGTTCAGAAGTAAATGCATGCTGCTTCTGCTTTCTGCTATGAAAAATGCTAATTTAAAAATAACCTGATGTACAGGGGCACTGAAAGGGAGCAAATGAAAAGCTTGTGCATAGCACAGAACATGAAGCAGAGTGTTTGACTGAGGAAATGGTATCACTGAGTAATACTGACCATGATGTGACTAAGGTCAGGAAAGTTTTTTGCTAAAGGTAATTCCATTTTAAGAGGAGAAGAAAGTAAGGAAACAGAGACGCTTAGGCTAGGCATAAGTCTTCTATAAGTCTGCCAGCAGCTTGACTGTTCCACTAGAAAGGAAGTGGGCTGAAAGAAGACTGAAGAGCAATTGGGTGAGGAATATAGCACTGCAGACGTGAAATCCTGTAGTATAGCAGTTAAACTATTGAGTGTCCCACTAGGGTGGATTCTATTTGAATTCAAGTTAGAATTGTGTAGATGCTATGAAAGCATTGTGTGCATGTTTAATTGGATATTTATCTAATTTAAGATTGTGTAAAAGCAAGCAGGTTGAGATGTGGCCATCTAAGGCTAGAAATGAGAGCATCTTCTTTACATGGGGTTTATCACACTTCCTAGTGTGAAGGATATCCAGTTATTGTATACTTTCAATTCCTAGATCTTCTCAAGGGCCCTTATGAATGACATTCCTCGCATTCCTTCCTTTGCTGGAAGGAACTGATCAAGCTGGGGAGATGGGAAGCAAGCTGCAAACCCTATCAAACTGAAGCCTGAGCTTGCTTTTCCTCCTGCTGCCCCCGTGGTATTCCCAATCCAATGAGTTTGATATGAACATCTGATCCCTCCCCCTTGCCTTTTTGCCACAGTAAGAAAACTCTCCACTGTTTGCCTTCCCTAGAGCAACTTTAAAGAGGAGCAAGTTAGACTATTCATGACAATAATTAAAGGCCTATTCATGACAATAATTTGGACTTTGGCTGTAAACCATCTACGTGCCTTGGGGGACGAGGTCTCCTTTTGTGAAAATCTGTTCCAGATAAAGCATGCTTGACAACTTTGTGTCATAACTACCTTTGATTTTTCATTTTGGTACTGTAAATGAGCAGACTTCTAATGTATGTGCTTCCAGGTACTCAGATTGCTTTATAAAAAACACCCCCCCCCCCACCAGAAAAACTGTCTTTTAAATATACTGAGAACTGATGAGTCTTGCATTCCTAGTATTGCAACACAAGGTGTTCTCTGTTCTAGACTGTAAATATTTATCTCTTGTTGAAGCAGAGCAGTTACTATTGGGAACTGATCTGGCATGCTTAAACGTTTTCCTTAAGGAATTTGTTTCCTTTTATTTACAGTGTTATCATATATTTAAATTCCAGGGCCTCAGAGTATAGCTCTGAGGCTTGTTCTTAACACTGGCAACGAAAAATCTAAATTATCACAGCCTCTGAGTGCAGATAACTGAATTCTGAGCATATGTTGTAACCAACTAACAAGTGTGGGTGTGAAATCCTAGCAAACATAAGAAAAGGTACTAATGTTTTACTGCAGCTGCAAGAGGACTACTAAACGAGAAGGCCTGCAAGCCCTATCACTGAGTGCTTTCTTGGCACTGTCGTGTTGGAACATAAATGTTTCACACTCTAGCATTTTGCAATTGCTTGCCTCTTCATTCCTCCATGTGTGGATTTCCTCTTCCTGAATGGACCCTCTCATCAACCATTGTTGCATCTCCATGTAGCCTCCCTGCCAGCAGACATACTTTGTCATAACCCTTTTTTCCTCTGTCTTCAGTGCTAAGAATTTTACTGAGTGATCTCTTATTAAGTTGTTATATGTCATATTTACTGCAGAGCTGGAGAGATCTATAGATGTTTTCCTGCAAGTGGTAATGTCTGAATCCTCACTACTGGCTAAAGGTCCTGCTCTTGAAGAGTTATAGGTTGCTTTAATCTCTGTGCAGTGGCTTACACTTCTGGGTAATGTTGTTTCTGGTGTTTTGTGTTGTATGCAGGAGACTTATTCAGCCTGGAAAGAAGGTCTGATTTTCCTTTTTTAATCTTCATAGCTTTTGTACAAACTCGTATTTTTTGTCACTGACACTTACTGAAGTTGCTGTGTTCCCTGTGCTTGTTAGATAGCTGACTTTCCAGGTGGACTTTGCCTCTAAAGAGAGGCCAAGGGCTGTTGAGCAGATGTCCCAGTTGGAATACCCTTTTGTCTATTAGGAAATGATCAGTTATTGAATTTGAGTTCAGTCTCTGCTTAAAGAAAACTGCATCCAGTGACCAAAACTGTCTTGTTTACAAATAGACAAGATATATGTCTCAGGAAAGGTCCAAAACTGGCTTTTGAGCTTGTCTTTCTGGTTCAGAGGTGGTAGGCAGATAAATGAAATGAAAATAAAAAGAAATAACTGCTTTGGCTTCAGTTTTTTCTTCCCTCTTTGACTGATGTTTCTTCTTAAAACTTCAAGGATGACAAATGGATGTCCAAATATTGCCTTTTTGAGATGATACTTAGTAGATGACAACCTGAGAAGTTATCAAGCTACGTGAACCTTAGCTCTAGCTCTACAAAGTTTGACTTCAGGGATGCATGGTCAATATGGCCTTTATTTTCTTCTCTCTGAAATCTTGTGTGTAATTTACTTTTATTGGCTTCATTGGCAAGAAGATCTTTCCTCATTTGTGGAAATGTTTCTAACTGCCAATTGATGCAACTTTTGGAGGATGTTTTACAGCTTTGTATGTGTGGTTGTTCTTGTTGCGTGCAAGTTTTCCATTGCCCTGCAATGTGAGGGCTGTATTTTGCGGGTGGGGGAACCTCCCAATCCTCTGGCCTATATGTCCTCTTTCTTATGTGTAAACGATTGTTAAGGAAGAGGAAAAAAAGTAAATAAATAGGGCAATGACCCAAAGGTATTTATGTTTACATGAATGCAAGTGCTCTTACTTAGTTCTGGTCAACATTTCTTGTATTTTTATTGTGCTGAAGTGATGCTGTAGCAGTTTGGTTCTCTTCAGCCATAGCAAAGAAGAGTCCACATCTGTTTCATCTGTTCCTTGTTTTGAATCCTTCAAACCGTGAATTGACTCTTTCCTTCCTGTTTGCTTTCTCCCCTTGTTACGATGGGAGTCACCAGGCAGTACTGTTTGTGTGGTCCTTCAGACTCACCCTTAGTGCACCAGGAGAGGACAGGAAGGAAGTACTGTATCTTGTTAATGGGAATTTTTTGCCAACCTCACATTGCAGGTCAGCTTCCTGCTTGGAAAAAGAAGGGGGGGGGTTGTGGAAGAAAAGTTGGGGGAGGGAAAATCAAGACCTCAGGAAGCAGTTTTTTGTAGGTACGTGGGGATGATACGTTCTTCTCTGTATATAATCAAAAATATTATTCCCCTATGCACTAGGCTAAGGAGTCACTTGGTTTCTGGCAGTGAAAACAGCTGTTTCGTAAAGCTGCTGGTTTTATGGGACCTGAAGTACCTGTGTGACTCCAGCAGTGTGGTAAATACCTTCTAGGCTTTCTTCCTCTGGGGTGCAGATATGTGTTTTTTCCACCCACAGTTATGCCACAAAATAAAAACTGTAGGTATATGGACTAATTTCCTCTAATCAGTTGGTAAGTGTTTTCACCTGGGCTGTAGAAAACCCAAGGAGCAGTATTCGTGGTCTTTATCTGGATGTGTATTTTCCTTTGACTTCAGTCAGTCTGTGATGTAAGCCGATATTGAGGAATGATAGTGTACAGTCAGAACTGGATATTTGAGTAAGTTCTTGCTGCGGGTCTTAATGCTATTGGATTACCCTGAATTTAAGAACACAATGGGATTATTGTTTTGCCCTGTAAACATGTATTAAACTGATACAGATTATAGCACTTCCAAATCAGAGTTGGAAGAGTTAATGTTCAAAGTGATTCATAAATACTGTGATAGTCAGAGGTGAGACACTGTCATAGTAGAAAACTACTTGTTCATTATTTCCTTGAATGAGAAGTAAACTTGTCTTGGTCAAAGTGAACTGTTCTGTATAATTCCATGTTGGAGTTATGCAGCTTCTTTAATACAATGTATTTTAGCAGTCTTGAAGTTATTTTACTGGCTTCTTGCACTCCTGGTGGAAATGAGCGTCTCTTTACATATTTACAGATTTTTGTGCACTTGGCTATAAGTTTCTCTGCTCCTTTTCACTTGATCTTATCTCCTCGTTCTATTTCAGGGAAAAACTTAATTTTCTCAAGAATCAACTTCCCCCTCTCAATCTTGGAGCATTCTTTGCATACAGAGCATTTTGAGGTAACAGGGGCATGTTTGCTTTGCAGGCCCTGCATAATAAGGTTGCTAGAATTTAAAACTGTTGCTGAAACATAAATTTTCAGAGCATACTAAAATCTAAAGGAATTTTGTCCTTTGTAGGGTATCAGCAGTAGCTTCTGCATGTTCACCGACTGCCTACAGAAAGGAACTGCAATGTTAGCAGTGGTTATTAACATCCATTTTCAAGCCCCTTTTTCCTTTGGCATAATGTTAATTACTAATCATTATGTTCACAGTGATACAAGATGTGTCCAGATTATCATTAAAAACGATAAAACCCAAGATTTTTAAATTACATTGTATTCCTTCCTGTCCACTTACTTCAGCATATTGCACGTAGCAGCTCATAGAGCAAAGGACTTTTGTGTTATAGCTTCCTGGAAATTCAATATAGCGTAGTTTTGGTAGTTCGTGGCTGTTAATCTTGGAATCGGAGCAACTGCTTCTGGTGTATTACCTGAAACTGTTGTGTGAAGATTTAGGATAATAAGTAGATTAAGACACTAAATGAACAGCTTAAGATTAAATTGTTAAAGTTATTTAATACCTTCGGATATTAAAAGACATTTAGGGTTTTTTAATGAAAAACATTCAGAAGAGTGTAAAAAGACTAACGTTTGGGCAAGCATGTTATTTTGATAATTGAGACAGCTGAAAAGGGACAAAGCAAGGTTTAAATTGTTTTGCTTAATTCCAACAGTCAGAGTGTTTTCTAGGGAGGAATGTTGTGTACATGTTGTTAAATAGTGCACAAAGCCAGAACAGCAGTATACACTTCAATCTACAGCTCCTTTGGTGATACGGAGTAGATCATAGAAACTTAACAGAAGGTGAATTCCTTCATATCTAAGCTAAGGGTTTAAGCCTTCCTTGAAGATAGTGGATTGAAGTCTGTTTTTTTTCAACTGGCAGTTGACAATGTTGTAAAATCTATTTTAAAAACACAGCAGATACTCTCTGTCTTTGAAATATGTCCCAGTTTTTGTGGCTTTACAATCCAGGCTTATTTCAAGAAACAATTTCAATTTGTCTTGCTGTGTCCAAGCTGTGCAAACAGACAAAATGGGCTATATAAAGTGTGGTCTAAATCATAAAGTAAACGAGGATCTTCCTTCACTCTGAGTTAAATAGTAATCCTAATGTTAGAAGTAAACTCTTGATTCTGTGATTCTGTGAAAGCTTGATGGAATCCCTCTCTATAGGTAACCTGCCAATGTCACTTTAAGGAGGTGTCTTGTGCTTCTTTGCTTCAATGGTATTTACTCACTTTTTTTTTTTTGTAATGTGAGTTGTTTCTTCCTTGCTTTTGTTAGTGTTTTTTGGGTGCCAACTTGAAATTTTTAACTGAAGGTTCAAATGTTAAAGAGATGTTGGTTGTTGAAATGAACTAAGTAGGATTACATTTTTAACACATGAATTAGCATTTCTCCTTTCTAGTAACTGAGTTCACTTTCTGTTCTGGTCATGTTTGTGGTTTGAGAGTGTGACCTCTAATTTAAAAAATGAAGAAGATGGGAAAGCCTGAAACTTTCATGCAAATAAAGGCATAAACTTGTTTTGTCTTCCTCTGGTGACTGTTTGGTTGCTAGCAGGCTTACATAGTTGACGTGCTCGGTGTCTCGGCAGCTTTGACAAATAAGCCATAACTTGAGCAGTGTGTGTAGGGCTAGTCTATGTTCCTAGAGGTAATCTAATGTGCTTCAGGCATGACCCAGGAGGTAACGTAGTCTGTGGGAAGCTACCAATGCTATGAGGTAGGTATTCTCTGTGTAATAAGCTTCAGGCTAAATAGCAGCATGTGGTAGAAAAAAATGATTCTCTGGATTCTTCCAAAGGAGAAGAATGACTGCTAACTAATACTTTATACACACACACACACACACACACACACACACAAAATAAATCCAATTCTAGCCACAGTTTAAACTTCCTTTCATGGCAAGGGTAACAGTCAGCTGATGTTTTAGTGCTGACAGTTATCTGATTTTTCCGTGTTTGACTCACAGCTCTGCTGTGCTCTTTCAGGTATATGTTGACATCACTTTTCATATGCTGATGAGGGGAGGACAAAAGGTTTTCATAGTAATAAAAAAAAAAATAAATGCAATATTGCAGTTTAAAGGCAAATGTATAGTTTTTGTTCAGCACGGTGTTCTTTAGTTATATGTAAATTTTGAGATTAGGTGAGGCATCTTAGAAAATCTTTTGAGTAAAACGATAAGCAAGTATATAATGTGCTGCAGCTGTACATCATAACATCTTTTGATAGGCTGTAGGAAAAACAGAGGTACATTAAAAGCAGAAATGGAAAAGTAATACCAAAAGTTAGTTAGGACTGGGGTCTTCATGTGGAAGATGGAGAATGTGAGAGGGATGGTTCCTATACAGAAGAGTTCGACCTTATTATCCACCCTTCTTATTATGGTGGTGAAGTCCCAATGCAATAAGAATGGAACAAGAGCTGGGACTGGGGAAAACAAGGCAATTGGCTGAGTGGTGCCCCCACCCCTACAGAAGAGGGGGGAATATATGCTTCTTTCTCTCATGTAATCAGAATTCTGATCTCTGGTTATATCCCAGATTTAGAAGCTCCTAGGTTTTTGCTTTGCTGTGGGAAGTGCTTGTGTTTTGGTAACAGTATTAACTTTAGAAGAAGAAATGTGCTTCAGTGTAAGGAAGAAGTAATAAAAGTATATGAAAATGTAAACTCTGGATCTCATGATCCTAGCTTCTGTGGATGAGCTACTGCTGTTGTCAAATGCGTTGGGCAATAGCCAGAGTTGAGGGTGCTTACATGAGATCTGCTTTCTTTCCTCCAGTATGTGTTAGCAAATGCAGTCCTATTTCTGTGGTGATCTTATGGGAAATAGAGCTTAGGAGCGTGTGTATGAATGTGGAACAAGTCAGGGTTCTAAGTCATCCTCTTTGGTGACTAGAGCCAAATTTAGTTATCTCAGCATTGCTGAACTTACCCGTATGTATCAGTGCATTGCTGACCAGTTCTGGTCTACAACCTTTTGTCTGCACCTGAGTTCTATCATCTTGTGCCAATGCAGCATTAGTCCCACTGATGTGGCAGTGGTGGGAGTAATGGTTATGTACATGCAGGGACAGCTGGCAAATCGGTCCCTGTCAGTGATGTGAGGGCTGTAACAGCAGGCGTGTTTGCATGGTATGTCACCTACATTTAGAAAATGCAATTGATGTTGTCCTCAAACAAAATAACTTTGAAATGTTGCAATAGCTCAATAAGTTTTCAAAATGTTAATTAAGGAATAGAAAAAACTTCCTTGAACTGAGCTAAGTGGTGTGCCCCCTTCTTCCCGAATTGTTGATAGCTGGATGAAGCTCAGTCAGTAGGCACAGATGCTTGAAGGAACCCTTCTGTCTGGGATGGAGAGGTCAGCTTGCTTGCTGGAGAAGGGGAGATAGAGGTAGTGCAGTAGTGCTGAGATGGCCCAGCCTCAGAAGCAGTAGGAGGGTAAAAGTGGAAATTTGCCTCATGCTATATGAATTTTGACTGATTTTTAGTCTGTGTTGTTAGCATGGTGTGTATGGGTTGTAGGATCTTTCTTTGTGTTACTATTTTGCAGTGAGCAGCGGGGGCTAAATGCTCATTTGAAGATGATGCGGCTTGTTTTGAGATATGTTTCTTTCCAAGAGCAAGTCAAAGGTCAGAACTTAAGAGCATGATGAAAAATATGTGGGAATGGCTATGCAGTTAAAATCATGCAGTGAGCATGGAGTACTTAAGAATATGCATAATTGAGTTTCTGGTTAAACATAATGCTGGTTAAAACTAGCATTGCAATGTAATCACTTTCAAAAGAAACTCATTGAAATGTTTTACTGGACAAAAGAACTGCGCAAGTTATGTGACAGGATTGCTTGAGTGTACAGATTGTAAATTTTCTCTTGGTAAGCAGATAGCATTCAATAAAAAACCTCTAACCTTAAACAGTGTTTATTCTTTAAGAAAAAAATCAATATTCCTTTTCCAAGTTAATGAAGTAATTAACAGTGATTGATGACACATTTAATGTACTCAGCTATTTTATGTTGGTAGACCAGATGGGTTAGGCACAGTCAGTGACCAGTAATTTTGATTCTTCATCAGAAAGAACAAGAAGTTCAGATGTGGGCTGTAACAGCTGAAGTACATGAATTAAAAAAGGTAGCTGTTTTTCTCTGTCTTCCTCTACCTATATATATGGATTTTAGAAAAAGAATTGTGGATTGTTCATTTTTAGCAGGTGAGAAAGCTAACCTGTACTAGCCTTAATTGGTGAAAATATGATTGGAAACCTGAAGTTGTTTCCCAGAACTAATTATATAAGTGTCAGTATCTCTTTTTTTTTTTTTTTTTCTTATACTCTGATGCTTTGAAAAAGAAAGGAAATGTATGCAGAAGAAGTCAAAGAAACTTTGAGGGTTTTGCAGGTTGAAGGCTGCATTATTGAAGCAGTCTATTTTAAAAATGGTGGTTGGGTGCAGGAAATTTCTAGCTCTATCCTGTTTCCCCAGTGCTGCCTCCTATGCTAGCAACATGTAAGAAGAAGACTTAGAAAATTTCTCCAGTGCATACATCATATGCTTTATGGTAATGGGTGTCAGCAGAGTAGAGAGGTCTCAGTGCTGCTGAAATGTTTGAATGCGACTTCAGTCCTGTAACATACAGACTGTACCAAATCTACAGCATGGGAAGTATTTAAATGTTAGGATGCATTGAAAGTTGCTGAAACTTTAATTTGCATGAACTCGGGGGATCTTAGAAGAATATCACAGTTGCTGAAGCATTGTTTTGATCACATGTATCAGTCAGAAGCCTCAGATGTTCTGGAGTTTGGAGTAGAATATTTCAGTCAGAGATGTGATTGCTGTCTCCTGAGGAAACTCTTCCTGGCATTGAGAATGCTATTAGGGAAACTTTTATGAGAAGGAAAAAAAAATATATTTGTATTTTTTTTTGTCACTTCTCAATTATGTCTTTCCAAAGAGTTCTGATTTCTGTGCTTCTAACTTAAGTTTGTTTTAGGATGCCCAATAAAAAAAGAACGAAGGAGATGGGTGTTGTCTACAACCCCACAGTACTTATGTGCCTTTTGTCAAGCACTATTCTCAATGTTTTGATTTGAACTCTTCTCAAATCCTAAAGTGCCAAGATGAAGGAAGAACAAGGGATAGGGTAAGAGGACTTCAGGAAAATGCCAAGACAAGGAGTAGCTCTTTACGGGTAACTCTTTTCTTTACAACTTATACCAATTCCTCCAAGGCTTCAGTAGCAGCTGGAACAGCCTCCTGAGGCAGACTTTTATCCTTCCTTTCTCCCTCCCACGCGGTTCCATCTGTGAGGCTGCTTGTTCTTGCTGCTCTTGCTGAGAAACTGGATCAAGCTCAGAAGCGTCCTGCTCTTTCAGACCCTCTGCCAGAGTCTTGCTACTCAGGGAGGGTTCTGTAATCCTGCAAATCTACATATTCCCAGGTTTTACAGTCGGCTGCGTTTTTGAAACTGCGACTCTTCTGTGAGCTATGTTCCTGCTTGAATCTAAAACTTTTCCAAGCTGTTGGCCACTTTAAATAGGAGTTTCCACAGACTGAACGTGAGGTGGTATTTCCAGATTTCTCAGGGCTCTTAAAGTATAATACTGTTTTCAGAATCTCAGACTATGCATCAGATGATTGAGGTCCACTTGTCTGCGCGTGGTTGTTTCCAAAGCCTTGGCTTTTTGCCTGTACGGAAATTTGAGATACCTTATGGAGTACTGCTTCTATAGAAACACTTAGTAAGGTCCAAAAATAGAGGAGATGCCCGTAGGTACCTCATCTTCAGATTTCCAGTAGTATTGCTATTGGTGTTTGGTACAGCATATTTTATCAGAGTAGTTTTTATAAAATCTTTGAAGGTTGAGTTAACGCTGATACTCTTCTTCAGTGCTAGCAGTACACAAGAGCCACAAAAATGTTTTGGGTTTCATGGTGTCCACTAAACAATCCATGGCTTTTCATTTTAAGATGTGAAGGAGACACCTTCAGTTTTCAAAGCTGGTGTAATTGTTGGTTAAGGCAGTGATTTGCTGAAGTGCCTGCATGTTACCACAAGGGATTTTGGGCAAAATAGAATACACTTTGTGCATAAGTAATTGTTGATGTAAAGCTTCATGAGGAAAGTGCATTTAACTTACTTACAGACTTCTCTTAAGGCCCAGCTCTGACAGCTGCAGATATGCGCTAATCTAGCTCTGAAATGGGGGAAGTGGTCTTCACATCTGCCACTGAAATATCACTTTTCCCTACGCTTTCAGTTTGGGCTGGTGTTTTAGCTTTTGGACTCTTATAACTGAAGTGCAAGGGCTGCCATACCAGAGATCAGGCAGTTTTAGCAGCTTATTTCACTTCAGAAGACAACGGAAAAGAGTCTTGGAAAGTGGACCTTTATTTAAGGAACTTGCCATGGGCATTAGTAGTAGAGAATTTTGTCTCATGGCGTCAGAAGCAAAGAGATACAAAACTGCAGGCATTAATTTTTCTTGACTTGTTTATTGATGTTTTGTTAGAAATAATCTCATTATGTGTATATGTTTGCTACTCTTGAATAGCATAGGATTAGTTCAGTGTTCATGAAATAGCTCACAGTTAACTAATAATATCTTGTCATTTGTGGTCACCGTTCATTTTGTTTTCTTTTAATGTTGGATGGCGACTTCAGTGCATGTATAGTACCACTTATGTTGCAAAGACTTGCTTAGCAAGCTTTTGCCTAAAATAATAGAAGAATTGCTCCCAAAGCAACTACCAGAGGTTATCTAGCAATGTATCACAGCCTTCTCCGAAGGAATCGCATAAGTACAAAGTAGGTTCAGTTATTCTTGAAGTCTTGATATGCAAATGCTGTTATTTAACAGTTAGGACAAATACAGTTTGAGAAGTAATCTCTTTCTTAGCATTACACCACACAAAACCTGTCACAAAGTTACAATATAAAGTGTGAGCATATAAGCAGTAAATCTTCACAGCGTATATTTGAAAGTGGGAATTTAAGGGAGAGGAGGAAACGCAGTATTTGTTCTGCTCTAGGCTGTCATGTGAGAACAGCACTTATGACTGGCATTGAAATGTCAGCATTTGCTAAACAAATACACTGTAGTTTAATTCCTTGAAGTACTGGGTAATGCTTTGTATTTCATAGAGTTTAGTCCGTTTGAATCATTGGGTTGAGCTTTTGATCTTAAAAGGGTATGTGCCTCTGGCTTTACTACTGCCAGATAAGAGTGTAGAAATAAGTCTAGCAAAGATGTGATGCTGTAGTAATAAGGGCTAGGCAAGCCAGTTTGGATCTGTACTGTGAAATGCATGTGCATATTATACTAGTGGTAAGAAACTGTAACATCTGTATTAGGTTGTGTGTGTGTGCTTTATTTGTTTTTGTTTTTTGCCATTATACAGTTCTAACTGTAATGAAGGCTTCAGGCACTAAAGCTGATTTTACTTTCTGTTAATCCATGTGAATACTGGAGTACCATGAATATGTTTGAGTGTAATAGCAAGTGGAAGTATTTTCTTTGACTAAAATGAATGCGCATGTATTGACTGTGGAAATTAATGAAGGGTTTTATATTGGACTGAAGTCAGATACCAGTTATAAGAAGGAAACTCAACATTTTGCAAGATGGAACTCTGTCATGTCAGCGTAGGACAAAGAAGATTTGAGCACTCTGTGTGTGTGTGTGTGGCGGGGTGTAGGGGGGGGAACAGTGAAAGAACTGAGTATTTCTAAAGTCCTGGGAGGGGAAAAAAGGATGCTTGGATCTGTTTCCCTCCCCACCCTTTCCCCTGGGGAACTAATCTAAAACCATTGAAATCTGATGACCATCAACCTCAGTGGGCCTTTGCTGTTCATCCTTAATGCCTTTGCTAAAATTTTAACAAACCTGTTTACAATGGCCCTTATTGTGAGGGCAACCTTGTAGTGGATTAAGGCTTGAGACTTCCTCCTTCTAAAGCCCACTGGATGACTCGAGTATATTACCAGTGAATTAGTTGTTAATGTGGAAAACCAAATTTTTTCTCTCTTTCTTTGCTAGTGCTATTTGCATGGGTTGGTGGTAGGCTTTTGTCTTTAAAGATACTTGATGTGCAGTCTCCAGCAGCATGGAAGGGGATGTAAGTAGGGAGTAACGCAAGAACAGGCCATGCACGCACGTAGTGCTGTTTCTCTGAAACATTCTCCCAGTGAGCCAGTGACTTGTCTCATGGATTTCCTGGCCTTATGGAAAAACTCTTGATGTTTGTTCTTTTTGCCTGCAGCATCCTGAGTCAGAGGTTCTCAGTGCAACTACGTATTGCTGGAAGGAGTAAGTAATACTCCAGCTTTTTGGTTGTTTTAACATGCTGCACAATTCCCCCCCCCCCCCCCCCCCCCCCCCAATCCCCCACCTTCAGTGCTTCTGTCTCCCCCAAGCTTTCTCCTGGAAAAAGTACGGAAGAACTTCTTGTGGTGAAAGAAACAGATGGAAAATGGTGATTGGTGAATTGTGTTAGCATGATTCTGCAGACCATCACTGTAATAACCTCCAGTCATTTCTGTTCCAGCCTGAAAACTTGTAATCTTAGTCTGCGTAGGAAAGTTGTGCCACATCTCTGATCACTTTTTCTTGCCCTTCTTTGAAAATCTTCCAGTTATGCTGTGTACTTGGAAACAGGGCAGGAGTTCAGATTTGCACAAAATCTTATGATTTTGAAGGAACTGGATTAATACAGCAGCCAATTGATATTCTATTTCCTATTAATGTCATTATATTCTGGTTGCTTATCTGTCCACGACTGAGTGTTAAGCTGATGGTATGTTTTTATAGAGCGCTCTGTTTATAGCAACATCTTATTCCTGCATACCGTGTTTAAAGAAAGAAACACGACTTAAAGCTACTTGAGAGGACATCTGACAGTGTTTGAGGCCTGCGAGTATGTTCTCTGGGTGAGCTCTGTATTGATATTGTTGAAACTGTAAGACAGCTAGCACTTCAGGAATGGACAAATGTTTGTGAAACTCTTAGGATAGATTCATGAAAGCTGCATAGCTGTCTTCTGTTTGAAAAGTAAGAGGTGAAATGGTGTTATCGAAGAGCTGGGTGGGTCCTCTGAACTACCACTGTTATTTTTGTCAGCTTGCAAAGTGGCAGCTCTGGAGACTTGGCTCCTACAGAGAATAGTCACCCTGGATGACTGTTTACACTGCCTATGCTATAAATAAAGACACAGTAAATCATTTTGTGGTCACAGTATATTATTATTATTTTCAAACAACTATATGTCTCCTCTCTATTCCTTGTCTCCACCTCCTGTCACATTACAGATTCTATATTGGCAGTCTTTTAAAACCAACTCCTGAAAAGCAAGATTTTTTCCCCCCTCCCTTCCATCCCCTGGGTTCTGGACCTGTTGTCGGATGAGAGATTTGATCAGAAAGCTTCAGCAGAGGAATTGATTTGAACCGTGTCTGTGGAACTGTACGAAGCATGTGCATGCTGCAGAGCTAATTCTTTTGCAGACTGCATGTTATGAGCAGAAATCCAAGCAAACATCATGTTGTGGCTGTCGTCATACTAAATACAGAGTGTGGGACTGCTAAACTTGGCCTGTTAACCCAGCAATTAAAGGATTCAGGAATCACAAATACTACATGATAGGTTTTAAATCTTTTGTTATCTGTACTTATATCTGTAATGTCAGGCAGATGTCAGCAGAACTTACCTATCTTCCAAAGAGCATTAATGTGTTTCCATGCTTTTTGGAGGCCGAAACCCATAGTATTGGAATGCTGCTAGGCACTGAAGAAATGCCAGGATCAACGAGGCATTTGTCAAAGACCACTTTGGTTGTTATGTATGGTTTATGCCCTATTTTAATGCATTGAGTAAGCAGGCAGCTAAGTTTATGCTTAACTTAGCTAACAAAATCACTTGAAAAACCTCTGGAGTATATATCTTGCTGTATGGGGGTGTTGATGGTATGTGCCTGACAAGGTCTGCAGATGAAGCAGTCATTGATCTGGGTATCCAGAAGCAACTTATTTGGCTTAAAGCAATCCTGAAACTCTGCCCTTAGGCCAAGATTTTTATCTTGAATGAAGTACCATATTAGTTTAGGTTCTGAGAAGTAGAGATTTGTAAATAAAGTGCTATCAACTCTTTAACTACTGGTTACTGCCCATCTGTAGCAATCACAGAATGGTTGAGGTTAGAAGGCACCTCTGGAGATCAAGTACAAAACCCCTGCTCCAGCAGGGTCACCTACAGCATGCTGCCCAGGATCGTGTCCAGGTGGGTTTTGAGTATCTGCAGGGAAGGAGGCTCCACAGCCTCTCTGGGCAACCTGTTCCAGTGCTTGGTCACCCTCACAGGAAAGAAGTTTTTTCTCCTGTTCAAACAGAACTTGCTGTGTTTCAGTTTGTACCCACTTCTGAGTACCACGGAGAAGTCTGGCCCTATCCTCTTGACACCCTCCCTTCAGATACTTGTAGACATTGATGAGATCCCCTCTCAGCCTTCTCTTCTCCAGGCTGAACAGGCCCAGCTGTCTGAACAGGCCCTGCCTTTCTTCAGAGGAGAGATGCTCCAGTCTCCTGATCACTTTTGTAGGCCTTCCCTGGACTAGCTCCAAGAGCTCCATACCTCTCTTGTACTGGGGAGCCCAGAAGTGGACGCAAGAGGCACAAACTGAAACACAAACTGAACTTCCATCTGAACATGAGGAAAAAAACTTCTTTACTATGAGGGTGACAGAGTACAGAAACGGGTTCCACAGGGAGGTGGTGGAATCTCTTTCCCTGGAGCTAGTCAAAACCTGCCTGGATGTGATCCTGGCCCACGTGCTGCAGGTGACCCTGCTTGAGCAGGGGGGCTGGACTAGATGATCTTCCAACGTCCTTTTCAACCTTGGCAATTCTGTGCTATTCCAGATGAGGCCTCCCCAGGGCTGAGGAGAGGGGCAGGATCACCTCCCTCCACCTGCTGGCAACACTCTGCCTAATGTACCCCAGGCTCCCATGGGCCTTCTTGGCCACAAGGGCACATTGCTGACTCATGCTTAACTGGTTGTCCACCAGCACTCCCAGGTCCTTCTCTGCAGAGCTGCTTTCCAGCAGGTCAACCCCCAGCCTGTAGTGGTGCATGGGGTTATTCCTGCCTAGGTGCAGGAGCCTGCACTTGCCTTTGTTGAACTTCAGGAGGTTCCTCTCTGACCATCTCTCCAGCCTATAGAGATCCCTCTGAATGGCAGCACAGTCCGCTGGTGTGTCAGCCACTCCTCCCAGTTTAGTATCATGAGCACGCTTGCTGAGGGTGCACTCTGTGCCTTCATCCAGGTCCTTGATGAATAAGTTGAACAAGACTGGACCCAGGACTGACCCCTGGGGGGCACCGCTAGCTACAGGCCTCCAACTAGACTTTGTGCCACTGACCACAACCCTCTGAGCTCTGCCATCCAGCCAGTTCTCCATCCACCTCACTCTCCACTCATCCAGGCAAGACTTCCTGAGTTTACCTAGGAGGTGGGAGGCAGTGTCCAAGGCCTTGCAGAAGTCCAGGGAGACAACATCCATTGCAATAACTAGTACACATCTGGAATTGGGTGAGAAGAGGAAGGTAAACAGTCATATGGCAAAGCAGTAGGATTCCTATTTAAAAAGAAAAATAACCCACCTATTTCTGTAGCTGAGATACAAATGCAAACAGACTTGGAAGGCTATTAGATTACTTAGGTTGCCTAGTTCACATGTGTTTCTATATCTTTTAGTTGTTGTATAGGTGCCCAGTAGAGAAAAAGTGGTCTTGGAAAGTATGTAGAATACTCTAAACTGAATTGTGGGGCTCTGTTTGTGTGTGTGTGGCTTTTTTGGTTTTTGTGTTGTGTGTGTGTGTGTGTATGCACACGCAAACCTGGACATGCAGTGGGGGAGGGGGAAGATGAGAGAACTGCTGAAGGTTAGAAATGCAGTTTCTTTTAGAGAACTGCTAAACAGCTCTTTTTTATGATCATATTCTTAGTCCATCTTTCTGTCTTCTCCCTTGGCTATCTAACATACAACTTACTCTGTGTATAGGTGGCTTAACTGCATGTATGATGACCCAGCCTGTTGGTAAATCTGTTGTTATTGTCTCTGCAGCTTCTGGAAGAAGTAGATGAAGCTTGATGAAGATGTTCTAAGCAGTTTGTTTCTTTCCTTGGTCCAAATGATGACAAAAGGTCTGCTTGCTGTACTGCAAAGGACAGAGCATACTGTGATCTCTCTGATAGGAAAAGAATGAGATGGAAGCTAAACTGACCAACTGTGCCTTAATCTAGGGAAAGCGTGTAGTAAGGGATGGTGGTTTGCTGAGTCAACAGAATAACAAAAAAGAAGGGATTTTGCTGAGGCTGCACCCCTCCGGTCTGTCTCTTACCATATGGTGACCACAGGTATGGAGGCTCGTTGTCAGCTTGCAAGTGAGGTTACAGCACATTTGAGCAACAGTTACCTTCTGAACTAAGGGATGTGAGAACTACCGGTTCATCAGCCTGTGTGGTTTTAGGGGACGTGTGCTCTTGGGGGAACCTTGCTAGAAGTGTATTGGAATGAATAGCATTGATTTATCAGTAGTTCTCCTATTTCCAAAGCTTGTGTGTTTGCTTTTGGGTTTTTTGTTTGTTTTTTGGAGCCACAAGGGACCAAACTTTGAACTATACTTCTGCAAGGTAGAAAGCCTGATCTTGCTGTCATCTTGGTTAAACCTGATTGAACAAGACTGTGTTTTACACACCTGCTTATTTTAGTATGCTGCCTGCAATACTGCTTAATCTGTCTGCCCTGTTCTTTGGGACTTGTTAGTGTACTGTCTCGCGTGTGGATGATCTCTAGCTGTGTTTCTTTCTATGCCTAGTGAAGGACTCCCTATTGAAGTTCTTGGAAGTGCCAAAGCAGGCATGGTCAGCATGTGACTGCTTGTTGTCTGTCAAGGGAATTCATTTAGCCAGCAGACAGTCCTGAGGCTAGCTCACAGGTAGGCAGGTTAAGCAGAGTGTCCTGGCAGCAATGGTAATCCATCTCTCGCAGGCTTTTTCTTTGTGCTGGAACAGCCCCGTTGGTCTCACACAGCACTGGATTGAGTGTGTGTGCAACAGCAGTGCTGTCTATGCACAGTGGGGTGAAAGCTCAGGAAGCCTGCTGTGCACATGGGCCTCCCCTCCCAGAAGAAGGAAGGTGAGTGGCCCATCTGGCCAAAGTAGTTGTTATAAAATTTCTCAGGAGAGGATCATACTGCTATAAACAAATACACCCCTATCGCATATGGGGTTTAGTTCTTCTAGGCCGTGACCCACTCCTTGCCTATGCCTGAAGAGTTGTGTGAAGAGCACCTTGGGAAGATGCATGTCTCAAGATGGATTTGTTGTTCTTAAGATTGGAATATGCAGGCCGGAGGTGATCACCCCTATTCTGGAAAAGTAAAAGTGGAGTAAAAGTAAAACAAGCTTTTTTTTTTTTTTTTTTTTTGGTCCTAGGCATAGGAGGAGACAGCATCTTGCTTCCACTCCTAATCTGAGAAATGTTTTGTGAGAGAGTGGCAAAACCACACATTTGCATAAGCACTGTTGCCAGTAGGGGCCTCAAGACAGTTTCCAACTACTTTAGAAATGTCTCACAGGCCTGTACTCAGTTTAGCACAAGTGGTAATTGAAAAATAACATAGCAAGTTTGTTGATGAGGTAAGTTAGGAAGTGACTGCTGCTCGTATCCTGGGAAGGTCTGTTGCGCTTATACTTTACTTACTCTTCTAGAACAGATGGAGGAAATCTGTCCTTTCAAAAGAAAACGTTGCTTACATAGGTGAACCTCTTCTGTAGCTTTTCCATCTGAGTGTGATTATTTTGTGGTCTCTCTGCTCAGGCACTAGTAATCCCAAAACATGCAGAAGCTTAATATTGTAGATCTCTCGCATGCCTGACTGAAATTTAGCTAGAAATTAGTGGGAAGAGATGGGAACAGGGGAACCAGTGCTGCTGCTAAATGCATTTGCTGCTATTGTTTCAGTCCATTTTCTTCAGGAAATAAACGTACATCTTCTCATTGTTCATCTTCTATACTTCATTCTCGGATGGTGAAAATAGGCAGATAAATCTGTTAACTCTATTCTGAATCCTTTAAGTCTACACCTGTGATTGCTAATGCTATAACGTTATTTCAGATAAAAATTGCAAGTAAATCATGTTAATATTTGCTGATGCCTGGTCTAAGTTGACCTGACTCTTTTCAACAGAATGTGCATATTAATGGAACTGGAAGATCTTGAACACTTGGGATAGCAGAGACCCATAGGGATTAGAAATGACACTTAAGTAAATTTCTCTGAATTTAATGCATAGCATGAAAGAGCATTCCAGGTCTCTAAAAATGCAAGACGGCAGAGTAACTTGGAGAGCATTAATGCTGAGATACTTGGGGTTGAGGGAAACAGCCAATTAAGAGAGGACTTTTTATTGTAATACAGCAAGTAAGCCTCTCTGCTAAGCAGTGTATGCTTAGGCATTATATTGCAAACCAGGGAGGTACTGTCATAAAGCAGTGCTCATAAGTGACTGTGGTGGCATGTAACATAGTCTTAATACCTGTTTTTTTGCAGCCTTACCAGAAAGGAATGCAAATATCTAATGATAGGAGGGAGACTGAAGTTTAGCATGATAAGAACTCTTCCAATAGTAGATTGGACTACTTGAACTGTAATGGCATAGATAAATCATGGACAGATGCTTATTGTGCAAGCAGTAGCAGTAGTTTAAGCTATAATCATCCTCTGCCCGAGTAATATCGCTATCTCTTTGCTGGAGGTTACCACACCCACAGATCTGATGGTGGAGGGGTTCGGGGTGAGTGCTCCGTACTCTCCTTTGAGCAGAGCCAGCTGGATTAATATAGATGAGTTAACTAGTTGGCTTCTGCCAGCAGGCTGATTTCTGTCTGAAGTGGGTTAGGGAGTGTTGGTATGAACTGTTTTGCTAGCAAAGCTGTGGGGGCAGAAACATCTTGTTGGGCCAGCAAGGAGCACCTCTGAATACTAGTTATCTTTAACTTGCTTTTGTCAGAATCCAGAAGAGGTTACCATGTTAGCAGGCTCTACGTGCTGATGAAGTTTTCAATATAGAGGGAGAGAAATAAGCTGCAATTATGTGTAATTCTTCATATGAAGCAAATAACTGGCTGAATCTGTGTTAGCAGCTGTAACAGCACGTATCAGTGGTGGATCTAACTCTGTGAATGTTACAAACAGTGCAAGTTGATGGTGAGATGTCCTACCTGTAAAACGCGGTTGTTTAGAAATGCTGGATGCTGCTTTTTATACTACCAAAAAACTGCAGAACGTGAACTTTAAGACACATGACAGCAAGTTCTTTTGGTGTGAATATTTCTGATTCCATCAGAAGCACCAACTGTGAGGGCCTTTTTTGGGGTGGTGGGGGTGGAAGGAGAGGATGGGGTACAGTAAGTGAATTGACTCAGTGTTTGGTTTTGTTTCTGTTCTTCCTACCTCTAATATACAGCCTAAAAATAATTGGAGATGGTGGATTTTCCCTCAAGGCAATATGATTTATTTATTTCTTATTTTATTTTATTTTATTTTTGCAATCTGATTGAGGTTTGGGCAGGATAGGAGTGGAATTGATGGTGTGGGGTTCTTTCCCCTCCTGCTGCAAGACCACTTCTTGGCATTTGGGAATCTTTCTTTAAACTTCTTGGAGAACAGATGCATGAAGTACACATAGCACTCATACATATGGCTTTTAAAATATGGAAGCTGTTGAAGTGGCTTCATATGATACTGTTGAAGGATCAGAATTAATATGCAAGTTTAGGTCTTTAAGACTTGTATGTGTAGTTGAAATGTTTTATTGTTTGGCTGCTTTTCTTTTAAAGTGTTAAGTGTTAGTTTGCATTCTTTTATGGTTATTAACTAAAATTACATCCATAGTAAATTATTCTTTCTTATTCATAGTAAAATTATTCTTTCTGGAACCTTTAATGCCTGAAATGGTATCCTAGTTTAATCTTTTCTTCTGGAAAAAATGTGCAATGTAATGTACAAGTTAAACAGCTGTAAATCTTAGTTCTCTAATATAGCCATCTTTTTCTTTACAGGTTCCCATTCTGAAAACCATTAGAAGATATTCTGCCACCCTGTTGGATTACTTTGTATACAGCTCAGCATGTCATTTTGCCCTGGATTTTATACGGTGGCCATGATTTAATTTCCACTTCCTATTTCTATGTATTAGTGAAGCATTGGAGCTCTTAAGAGCGGCTTTTACTTGCCTGGAAACTGATCTATCTTGAATCCATTCTCAAAAGGACTAGACGTTACTAGCAATGAGCTCCCAAAGCCATCCAGGTAAGGACAAAATCCCTTTAAATCAAGTGACAACAGCAAAGCCACCATTGGACTTGGCCAAAAAAGTGCTGTATCTGAACTGCAGAATGAAAGGACTTTCTGCTGAATGAGCAGACTTTTTACTATGTTGAAATGATCATTCACTCCCTCTCCCAGTACTACTTTTTTTCCTACTTTGTTCTAAGCCTCAGGTTTAAAGTTGGGTTGCCTTTATCAGTTATGAGAAATTCCTGCCTATTTAGGTTTCTAATTGTTGTATTACATATCACTGAAACAGCTAGGTATTTTCTGAGATGTTAACTAAATGTTAATTTGTTAAATCTATGCTGATGTGTCTTAATGGTATATCATGTTCCTCTAAGGGAGTGGTCATGATTCTGCTGATGCGTCTTTATCAATTATTTAAGAAGAAAGCCCTTTCACTTTTAAAGTACTTTTTTAGTAAGAAAGAATAGTTTTGCTGGATCAAGAGTGAATTGATCCATCTCAGTGTTGATTGGGAATTATCAGTAATGTGTAATTTGTAATGTGTAACATGTAATTTAAGACAAATTCTTAGCAAATTCATTGCTACAATACTACATGTTTCTGTTTGACAGCAGGTTCTGCAGATGCTCAGGATTATGTGCTTTCTAGCTTAAGGTTGTATCAAGTATTTGTATCCAGCGAGTTTCAGGTAGCTTTATGTTAGGCAGACATTTCTTAGTTTGTGCCTTAGGTGGGAAATTTTGATTGTACTTCTTGCTTACCTTGACTATTTCAGTTTATGATAGGGAATAACGACTACTGGGAAGCAAGTCATCTGACAACACCAAAACCTGTCAAAGTACTTGTTTAACTATGGCTTTGACAACTTATTTTTGAGACTTCATTTTAATCAGTTGAGGGCTAACGGTCAAATAAAACTGAAATTAACAACCAAAGAACTCCAACCGCAACTATACAGTTCCTTAAATCTTAGAATATTTTTACTTTTGCTTCAGAATTATTTCTAGCAGTCCATTAGTTGTTTCTGAGGTTGGGAACAAGAAGTGCTGCAGTAAGTATGGGATGCTGGAGGTTACAAGCAGCAGTGTTAAAAATCTGACCCTTGCACAAGAAGCTAAATGATGTTATACATCTCTACAGTTATTAGTCTTTTGAAAAAGGGAAAAAAAAAAAAAAAAAAACTAGGCCTTTACATCTGTAATGTAGGAATCTCATAGATTTTGAAACTTGTTTCTGGTACTGTGAGAGTTGGGAAACAGGGCATATACACATGGGTAGATTGTTCTGCCCTTGGCTTGTGATGCGATTTGTTTTGCAGTGTTACATTTTTTTCAAGAGATCTGTCCTTCAAATAAGTTGGTAGTGCTTCTTTGCATGCATTTCTGCCTCGAATAAGAGGGTATTCCTAATGGCGTTCTGCTTTTTTTTCTCACAGTAGTGGGATATATACAACAAACAAACCTGATTTGGTATTCCTTTACCTCTTAAGGAGCAGCTTTCCAGATATTCATAGCATAGGTGGAAAGCCTGTGAATTAGGAAGGAGCGATATCATTGTGAGTTTGACTGTTCTGTTGGTGCAGGAATAATGGAGCCCCACTATCGATTAATTTCATTGTGTAGAAATACAGCTCAGACTCCATATTGACAGAAACTCTTGAAATGAAGATGTGATAGAAACTCAAAACATCTTCCAAGTGTTGCACTGGAGATTGTTTAAAGGGTACCGGAATCTTTATCGTGGAACATGGTCTTGTGGTGTATTTTTTCATGTATAGAATGGTGTTCTGCCTGTACACTTTGTATAAAAATATTTACAGACAGTATTTCACTTCCGTAACAATTTAGGTCTAATTTCCCTGCTGTCTAGAAATTGTATGTGTTTGTGCCATTCTTAGACTTGAGTATATTCTGATTGTGTTTCCAAATGTTGAGGTTGGATAATGTATCAAGATGGCTTTTTACCTCCAGTTTACACTGTGGAATCCTTACTGCTCATTTCTTTTATAGAGTCAATTTTGTAATAGGTAGTAGAAATATTTTCCAAACCTTGCTAAAGATGGTGTCTGGACTTCTTACATCAGATGCAATGGCTGTTTTCATTATACTGCTTCAGGTTGTTATTACTAATGATGTGCACTGTCTGGCTTTAACTCAGGAGCCTATTAAATCTTGCTTCAGTGGATGCAAGCTTTCTTCTCTAATATTCTCCAACCCTATCACTAATGGGATGTTTTAGAAACAGCACCATAAAATTGTTGCAATGTAGAAGAATGAAAAAGGTGCTGTCACTCCCCTCCGTCGAGGAAGCTCACTTGTGAGAAATGGTGCATACCGAAGACTTCTCACTGAATGAGGCTGAAAAAGATGGGGGGAACATTAACAAGTATAAGAAAAATATGACTTAGTTTCTTCCACCATCACTGCTATTTCTTCTGTTGTATTTTGGAGTAACTTATTTGAGACGACAAGAAATGAATTTGGAGAACTAGGAATGCCCGTGCTGGTAGAAGTGAATCCTTAGGAAGTTCCAGGAGGTAAATCTATCTGCTTTGAACTCTAAACGTAGAGTGAAGACCTTGACTTTTAGCTTACCGTTGGGCCAAAAACTCTCTGCAGTCTCTTACGTGAGCTTTAGGTTGAGGTAAGCAGCTCTTGTGAACTTACTTGCATGGGAATTTGAGACAAAAATGCATGTGGGTCCAGTACATTGAAGAATGTGACTCTTGTGCATTAGGAGCAAGAGGAGCAGGCAGTTGGCTGTCTGTCATGCCCCAAGTGTCACGTGTTCCCATCAGCTACGCAGTGCCAGCTCGTCTGGAAGGAGGTCCCCTTCGTTGCAGGTATTTGTAGGTTTTCTGGCAGGAATCTGCATCAGTTTGGGTGGACCTGCTTGGCGGGAGCTGTGGAGAAAGAGTCCCTGAAGCTGGAGGCGTGTGTGGCAGGGTGACAGGCTTTCCCTTGGACAGGAGGAAGGATGTTGCGTAGATCTAGTCAGGACAAAGCTTGGAGACGTCGCATGCCGTTTGGCTTTTGGCGCTGGAGCTGCTACTTTTTTCCAGCGTTGAAATGAAGCTGAAATAATGCTGAGATAATGCTATAATAGATCAACTTGTTGCAAAGTATCATTGAGAAAATTAGGTTAATTAAGATAATGTTTAGGATTATGACAAAGCTTGGGGTGGGAGGAGGCATGTTTAATTTCACTTTTCAGTAATGTGTTATGTTGCCCACAATTTAAACTGTCTTCTGTAATTTGTAACGCTGATGCCACTCATCCTGGTTGGCCTCAGTGCATATGTTTTTTTTCTTTATCAATGACCTTAGATAACTTCTTGCTGCCTCCTTCTGCCTCCCCCACCTTAAATTTTCAAGGGCCTAAGTTTCTCTGTCGTTTAGTTCTTTAATCAGTAAAGATTGTCCTACTGATACCAGTTGTACATAAAGATTAGTTTAAAAAAAAAAAACTTCAAGTTAATCACTCAACTGATTTGTATTTGTTTAAAGTTCACTTTCCTTTGTACAAAAAAACCCCCAAAACCTGACTATCTCCATGTTCAATGAAGCATTTTGTTTATGAAGTGTTATCTTACAGGAATTAGCCAGTCTGAATGCAAATGCTATATTCTTTCTTCAGAGCTACTCTTACGGAAATGCAAATTTTATTTACATTTTGAAATGCTGAATGTTTGATAATTAAGAATATTGAAGTTTAAGAATGAGCTGCCTATCTGAGATGGAAAAATCTGCAGCAGAATCATTAAAACTGAGAGGAGAAAGTGAGCAGAGAGCTTCATGATCACAGAACATTGGGAAAACGAGTTAGCAAGTCATGTGCTGTGATTTGCTAGATTAATAAATACTTTTGTATGGCCTTTTCTCTGCTGACTGTAAGAAGCTACTCTCCTTTCATAGTCCATGGCTCAGTGAGGCAGTATACATAAGAGCTTTCCTTGTTATTCTCTCAAATATTTTGCACTATAAAATAAATATTTTGTATGTTCTCTTTGTAAAGATTAAGAAGTTTCTGTGGAGATGTATTTCAAACGGTCTTTAAATGACACTGACCTAATTTCTGGCAGCAATGAGTCTTTTTCTAGAAGTTACCTGGAGGCAAAAGCATTCTTTCAATAAACTGTAAAGACTTCAGGAATAAACTCTGTCTGTCTTTAGCACTGTTAGTATGTTTAATACTTCCTCCTTAGTGGCTGCCGTCTGGAAGAACGTTCCCAATCTGACACAGTGTCCCTTTGCCCTGTACTCATCTGGTGGTCTAGGGCATTACAACTAGGTGTTACGTGTAGGGCTTTGGCAGGTGAATGGGAGCCACGGGCATACTCGGAGAATGAAAAAATGAAACTGATTTGAGGAAATTAGTTAAAACAGTGCCTAGGGTTGAGGGTAGCAGGCGTGCAGGCTAAGGTCCTTATTCGCAATGAGACTTGTGCACAGCTCCCAGTGTTCATAATACAGAGCCGTGTTTCACAGAAATGAAGTACAGGGAGGTACATCCGTACATACCTTGTCACACGGTTCCTTAAAAATAGTTGCTAGTGGTAAAGGTTTTCTGCTACTAACAAAACCTTATTATCTTTACTCAATCCTTTTTTAAATTTAGCAACTCTCAACTTTAATCATATAGCTGTATCTCCATGAACTCCTCTGACAAAGAGGGTCTCCCAGAATCTGGAAGCTTATCCAGTTACAGTTTAAAGAAACGTGCAGCAAGACTTTAGACTGACTAAAGAAAGAAGTCTCTAAGAGTGTTAGGAAAGAGACAGAAAGTGTGAGAGAGTGTGTATGAGAGCGAGTGAGCTTCACTTTCTCATATGAGTAAAGTGAGGACAAACCTGTCCTTAAGTTTTGTGTTGAGTGGTGTCAAGGTCCCTGGCGTCATGTCTGGACCTGCTTGCTTTCCTTCCTTTCTTCTTTTATTCTACTTCTCTCTCTCCTGCTTCGCCACTCCCCTCTTCCTCTCCCATCCCCTCCCCCTCCATTTTGCTACGCAGACACCATATTTATATGAAAAACTTCTTATGGAAGAAACATAAGTGGGATGGACCAGCTTATATTGTGGACAAGGTTAGTGCACAATAAACTTCTTTTTAGATGTAGATGTGTTAGCTTTTGAGCTAAGAGCCTCTTTTTGTTGTGTTGAGTGGCTTCCAGGGGATCTGGTCAGCAGAAGAACTATGAGCAACAACCAATTGGCGTCTCAAGAGGTACAAGCTTTTGTTTGGTTCAGCAAGCCAGCCAAAACATTGCAAGAAGAGAACATTTCAATATTTGAAATATTAAAGTTGATATGGGATAGAACATGACTGAGAACATCTGGTTTGTCAAGGATGACGACCTGAGCAGTCTTCCACCACTCATGATGGACTGCCCTGCCTCTCTTAGCAGGGATGCTAGAAATTTGTTTGTCATGAGAAACTTCCAAGAGTGCTGTTTCTCCCACCTGCTTTAACTGATCTAACTCTTGGTGTAAGCTGGGGTGATGGAATAAAGCTTTTAGGGAATTGAGACCTATCCCTAATGAAATAGGGACTAAAGACTGGTAAAGTTGAGGGTACAACTTAATATGCTGTACTGTCGAAATCAGGGTATAAAATTGGAATCGTATGCATACGTCACTGAGATATTACAAAAACACCTATCGAGATAAGGAACCATTGACTGAATTTCCCTAAAATTAACAAGAGCATAAGTACAGGCAGTTCTGACACAAACAATATTTACTGACATTATAGGCAGAGCTATTCTCCTTAGCTAAATGAAATGTACAGGAGGAAGAATTAGTGGGATGTGGTAACAAACAGGTATTATGAATCTATAAGCTTTAATCTTCACAAATAAAACTAGGACTCTCATATTCATGGCAACCTTCAACGTTTGCAGTTTTAAAGCTATTTCCTTCTGGAGGCACATAGTAGTTCATTTCTCTAGAATACGTAAGTAACTAAATCCTCCTTTGCTTGCAAACCCAGGTGGATCCAAGAATAGACTTTCAATATGTTAGCAGCTGAAATTAAGATTATAAATAATTGTAGTTGATTTTTACCTGGATGATAAGTAGCATTTACCAATTTGTTCCATTCAGTTAGTGATATGTCAGTCAGGGTTAGTTGGAGTTTGATCGATGATACTACCTCTATAGGAATTTGACCCATCTCTAGCTTATCTAATCATGGCAATGATAATAGCCTGTAATAGATTCTGAGCTTGCGTAGAAGCTATAGCCATAGATATATTATCTTCCAAAGACTGAATACTTGAAAGCATAACCAATTCATCATGTTCTATAATGTTTTCCCATGTTAAAAGAAACTGGTGTATGGTGGGTAGCATAAGAAAGCTTATTGGCCATGACTTCTATATTTGCTGCCTCGGTAGCAGGCATACCTGCTCCAAAAGGACCCATCCGGTTCTTCTAATTTCAAATCTCGATTTAGGTGTTTCTGAATGTTCTGGGTTGGCCCATCTCATCCATCCCTCTTAGCTTATTTTCAAATAGGGAACACCCTGGGGTTTGGTTTGGAAATGCTCAATCCATCTAATTGTACCTGGGCTTCTTTAAGAGAAGTTCTTGGATTTCTGAGGATTTTAGTAGGTTGATCTAATTTAAGTACAAGGGGACCGATTGTGCAATATTTATAGTCATAGAGGGATGTTTCATTAGTGATGAAAGGCTCAAACGCATACATTGATTCTTTCTTTCCAATACCAATGTATAATTCCATCTCAGAACTTCCCTAACATTAAATGACGCTTTCCCAAAGTTTTTAAAACAGATAACTGATACAGTTTTGCTGCATGTGATTCCGGTCAGTGGGATGAGCCAGCCTGGGGGCCCTTTCTGATTCAAATCTCTACCTTTTATGGCCCAACTGTAGGGAGTCCATTCTGCAATGACTCTCATGGTCATAAGATCAGTAGGGTTGATCAAACCAAGGGTACGGTTCATCACCTGGCTCTTTTAAGACTTTAGTCTCTATTACAATAGAAAGACTAAAAGTAGATTTTTAGAGCCCAGGTGATAGCTGACTACAATGACACCTTACAAAGTCTCAGTGTTAACATCACAGGTGATGCTGGCATCTGGGCTTTTCCTTGTGTAATTCTGCAATGCTTTACAAGCCACATTAATTCCCTTTTGATCCCCTGCCAAAGGATGTGCGCTATAGCAGAAGCGTAGCAAATCTCCAGAGGCATGCTGGACACATTCAGCCCAATCTTTTGGGACGCAGCTTATTCCTTCTCTGAGAGTGTGGAAAGCATAGGAGTGTTGGTAGACTTCACTCTTGTGGCTGACACACCAACATGGAGAAGTGCTTTGCATAGCAGCTGCAAATAAACAGAGGCATAGGCGTCTCAGTTGCTCGTGAATGGGTTAGATGGTCTTGATTTTTAAATCATCAGTCTTGTTGCATGTATGAAGCAGATGCAGAAATGATGACTGCATTTTTCCTGTGAAGAACAGAACTAGAAAAGGATGGGATGTTATGGCCATTGCCGCCACCCCCCCCCCCCCCCCGCCCCGGGGATGAATTTGTAACTGAAGTATTTGGAACTATTTCCATTCTAACCCCTGTTTCCACGCTGTGCAAGGATGAACTTTATGTCACTTAAGGCAGTTCTGGGAGTTCCCAGGTGGAGGCTTATCTGTGGGGGCTGGAGATTCACTTTTCCATTTCTTCACTTGAGAAGCATGGAAATATTTCCTCTGTAGCCTGCCATGATTACCCTGTGAAATTTCATCCTGATAAACAGTAGGACTAACCTTGTCCACAATATAAGCTGGTCCATCCCACTTATGTTTCAGGGAATACTGATCCACAGAGAATTTCCTATGTGTTACTGGAAGGCCCATGGCCCATGTAACTGGTTTTCTAACACATCCTAACCTTTTGTTCGTATCCCTTTGGGCTTTTCTAAATGTTCTTGCTACCTGTTGGTGAACCTTGGCTGCTACTTCTACTAATGTTTCTATCTACTCATCTGTGACTACCTTGTGTTCCCCAGGGCTGGATAACTCTGCCCTAAACCACCAGGACTCAGGCATTCTTATCTGCTGCCCTGTCATAGCTTGGAAGGGGTATAACCATGAATTGCTTTAAATCCTCGTAATGGGGAGTTTCTCATCCCAATTCTTGCCATTAGCTTTATAGTATTTCTTTCCCTGAATTCATTTATGATTTTTGTTGAGTAACCAGTATAGAGGCTTGGATTTTTCTGCAAAGCCCTCAATAAAAGTCTTGGGAAAAAAATAAACCTAAAAATGACTATAATGAGTGAATATTGGTTGGAGTTGGAATCTTGCAACGTGTTTCCAGTCTCCGATCATCTGGGGATCAACCATTTTAACCCAATGGCACCCCTAATTATTTGATGTCTTTTTGAACTAATTGAGCCTTTTTCCTGCTGGCTTTAAATCTTGTTTTGATTCTGATAGCCAGTACTTCTTCAGTGAGTTCTTTTGTTCTCTCTTTGGTGGGTGAATGGATTAAAATGTCATCCACATGTGAGATCATATGCTTTCCAGATTCTGGTTGCAGCTTTTCCCACATAGGTGTCATGTGTGTGTGACAAATACTGGGGGAAGAGTGGAAACCTTGGGGGGTGCGAGTGAATGCAAATTAGGTTCCCGGAAGAGAAGCAGCAAATTTGTACTAGCAAGCTTGATTCAAGGGGATATAGAAAAAAAAGCATTGGTCAGATCTATTACACTGTGCCAGCGAGACCCTGCTGCAATTGCTGCTACAAATTCCTTGTATTTGGCAACTACAGGAGCTTCCGGGGGCATCCAAGCATTAAAAGCTCTGTAGGCTGCTGTAAGCCTCCAAGTCCCATCTGCTTTGCGCACAGGCTGTAGGGGACCATTACAGATAGACAGCATCTCTATGAGAGCACCTTGATTTACAGGATCTTCTATTAACTACCTTAATTCCCACTTCCAGCCTCTGCTGAGTACTTATATTGTTTTTGTGGGT
Organism: Struthio camelus; assembly: GCF_040807025.1. Classification (NCBI taxonomy): domain Eukaryota; kingdom Metazoa; phylum Chordata; class Aves; order Struthioniformes; family Struthionidae; genus Struthio; species Struthio camelus. Next base: position 2,752,002 of record NC_090947.1, on the reverse strand, counting down.
GAGAATCGGGTCCTTCAGACTGACTGATCTAAGTCAGTCCTACCACACAGTGTTGTTCTGTGTCTAAGCTTTCATGAATTTTCCTGCCCAAGCATCATCAGTCTTGATAGCAGTGGGTTTGTGGTACCTAGAGTACAGCACAGCAGAAATGACTGCGGGCGCTTCCTCAAAATGCCACAAAAGACCATTTGCTAAATTCACTATAAGATAGTTTTCCTTTAGAAATGGCACAGCTAAAATTCCTCCTTCTAGGCTCTTATTAACTGCTCTATGCATTACTCCCTTTAGTATCCCTGATTGGAAGAGGATATATTCCCAAACTGGCACAAGCTGATAGGCTCCACTATAGCTATTTAAAGTGATCTGCTCTTGAGTTTTTTTGCCAAAGTTTGCCATAGGTGTCTTGAGAATGTTCATGGGTGCTCCTATGTTTACTAATAATTGAACCAATTTTCCTGAGTTCCCAATGGCCATTTCAGTTGTAGGTTGTCCCCAAGAAACCACTGCAAGAGTGCCAGCATCCATGGTGCGAGCCCCCAGGAACCTGTGCCTCCTTAGCAAAACCTATGGACCTTGTCTAGGACTCGCTTATCCAGACTGAGTTTACAGGCTGTGATATGGATTCATCTGAGGGACAGGGAAGTTGCTGTAGTCTCTGCTTCCATATTTTCAGCTCTACCGAAACCTCCATTAAAGTGTCATCAAATTGCTTATGATAGATTCTCATATCTTCTCCGAGGTTACTGAGTTCCTTACAGAGGTGGTCTTTGAATGAATCTTGTCTGATTTAGGAAGTTTTGGACGGGAATTCTGAGTAGGGAGCGAGTTGAATTATGCCTTTGATGGCCTCATTTTTTGGGGGGGCCAAGTGGTTTTGAGTAAAGATTTGTCTCCTCTGACTAAAGGTCAGACTGTTCCTTGAAGAGGTATTGATGTTTGGATTTTGTGTGGTTTTCTACCCTGTCACTGAATTTGAGTGAGGGCTACAATTAGAATAAATTACAGTTTCAGTGGGCTTACAGGAGTTTTTCCCTTGCCACTCAGTGGGTCTCCTGATGGTCCCAGTGTCCTGCAAAAATGCAGCCACTCTGCGCAAACTCATGAAAAATTCTTCCCATGTGGTCTGTGTGCGGTCAAAAAGTCCTAGGCTTAATTTGATTGAGGAAGTCAGTCCTTCATAGATGAAGGCCATAACTTCATTCCTGTCGTAATTAGGGCTCCCAGCATGGACAGGAACTTTACCAGAGAGGATGTGTAAAAGCTTCTGGCTGTGTAAGGCTCAGGATTTTTGTTTGGCGTCAGATTTTCTAAAACAGAGAGAATGTAAAGATTCTTCCCTGGGAAAAACAGGATTAAAGCCTCTTGCATCCACCTGTTAACAGTTCATGTCTGGATTGGCTAAAATTTTTAAAACTTCCCCAAACATACATGCATCTGTACTAGACCGACTTGCATGAGCCAACTGTGTTTCTATCCAAGCCTGGGTGTATGTTCTGTATTCAAGTGCCCCAATCGGTTACAGTATTTCTGTTTAAAGGACCTAATTGGTCTGCAATGGACTTAGCCTCGTGGGGCTTCTGTCAGACCGTTTCTCTTGCTTCTTCCTGGACACTCATCTCTTTCTTTCCTGACCTTTCAACCTTTCAGGTTAGTATAGGGTTAATGGAGTGGAGTCCCTCCAGTTCAGGGCTGAAAAGAACTTCTGGCATTATATTCCTTAATTATTAAGTTCTTAGGGAAGAAGGTTCAGGGTTTAGGGAAAACTTGGGAACTACTTGTGCTTTCAAATCAGCTTCTAACCTTTCATGCAAAGCAGATTTTTCTCTTAGATCTGCATTGGTTGCGTTGCACTGATCATGACTTATCTTAGTGACTTTAGGTTGCTCTGCTGGAAAATGAGCTGCTGTTCTAGCTTTCTTTAGTTTATTTTCTAAAACTTTTGTTTCTATATCTTGTGCTTTTCCAGCTTCTAGCTCCAGCTCTTTAGTTCGTAAACAGCGGCTATGTCTGTGTGCTCTAAGATCTTCCTCTCTTTTGATTAAGGTAGTTTTTCTTCCCCTCCCCCAACCCGTTACTTGGGGATTTTTTCCCTCCTTTAATTTCTAGATTTCTTTTTGTAAGTTCTTTACCTCCTCATCCTCTTTTCTTAAGAGATCCTGTAAATCACATAGAGCATACTGCTGGTTGAAATGGCACAAGCTTCCTTTCTACTGCCTTTTAATTTTGCTGGTTTGCAATGACTGACGTATGCTTCACAGGCTGTAGAGATGGGATCTGCTACTTTAAAACAGCCGACCCTCCAAAGGCATTTCCCTTGTTTAATCCCCCACTCGTGGAGTTTAGTAACATCCTTTTCCTCCTTAACATATTTATTAGTGCAAGCAGCGTGGTCTATTTCATCTTGTGCACGTCCCATTTTTACACAAACACCGTCAAGAAGTTTATTGCTCCAAAGAGCTAACATAGAAGAAGTTTTAAAAATGTTTTCTGTAATAACCAATCCCAGATTTACTTTCTTTCAGAGTTCAGTTGCTTATGAGCATCCAGAGAGCCAGATGAAAAGATGCACTTCTGGTAATTCCAAGCCTTCACAAGCCTTTTGGTTTTCCTGGAGGTCTTGTCTGTCTTGTCTCTCACTGTGATGTCCACAGAATAAAATCGGGATGTGGCTGTTCCTTAAGACGGGGGAAACTTTGAGATTGGTTGAGAAGTAAACTCAGCGGCAAGATCTGGCAGTAAGAATACGAGATATTGGCTGCTTCTTCTGTAAGCTGGATTGAATATAGTGTCTAGGGTTGTGGCCATGAGGGTGCTGACTTACTTAGTAGGGGAAACTTTGTGATCTGAGAACATCACCTTGAAGACATCACCACTTCAGACTTGTAACATTTTTTTCCCCTGCATTTGTTTCAGGAGAGGCGTTGATCAATCATGGACAAGACCAGCATGGTGAATCCTCTACCGCTCAATGATTGTCAGCTTTTTCTCTCTGAAAGCTTTATTGATAGAGTTCATGTTAAGAAAATCTATTGCTTGGGTTGAGTGTCTTAGGTTGTTCTTAGGAATGGACTAAGCACTCTGGCTACCCTATTGATATTTTAATTGCCCAAAGAAAGGCTTTGGTATCTATCTTAAACAACAATGTATGGGGAAGTTGCATGAAGGCTGCATACTATTTTGACAGTGTTGAGGTAGCAGAAGTTCTGCAAACTCTCCTGCTACAGAAGAGTTGTCAACTCTGGAACCAAACTTGAAATTTGTAGCAGTGAAAGATTAGACTTCTCAATATGTGGGAAACAGCTGTTTGATGAAACTCATTAGAATGCATCTCTCTGGCTTTGGTTGTCACTCACGTGAAAAGCAGCAGTATTTACATTGTCATATAGGGTGTGACTTGGAGAAAAATCCTTGTTTCATTTAATTGTGAAGCGGGAAGTTCTGTTGATCATTTAGTTATCATCAGACCTGTTGTATGGTGGGAGCTCATGGAGGTAGCTATACAGAGTGTATTAAAGCTAATGAGGAGTCCTGTGATTCTGAACAACACGTGCTTGATCCACAGATACTATTCATTTCAGCAGAGATGATGCCAAGCCTGCATTAAGGAGCTTTGGTTGGGGGAGCTGAAAACCTTTGCAGACTGCAGTTGGGCATGACTCCACTTACCTATTTCATTCTTCAAACCGTAACAGAATAGACACTCCACCTGTATTCTGATTCTTACGTATATGCAAACTGAGCATGTCCTGGATTTCCTTTAAAAGGAACAGTAGTATCCTTTCAAGGAGCTTGAAACTTTTAAGACTGTTACTTTGGAATCTGTGAAGTTTTTACTTTTTGGTTCATCAAATAGTTGAGACATTCTTGCACAGGTTTTTACTGCATCCTCAAAAAAAAAAGAATTATTTTGTGCTCCAACTTGGAGTTCAAGTTAAAGTTCCTTCTAGGTCAGTGTCCCTGCTAAGGGTCATTAGTACATTCCTCCTATTTCTATATTTTTAAATGCAATTCTTGCACTTTGGAATTCCTTCAAAGCTTGTCTCTAAAGTAGGGATTTTTTAGCCTGTGATGTATCCTTCAGCGGAAGGATGAGCAGCAGGTACTGATGATGAGAGGTAGAGAACTCTTAATTGTTTTGAATGAGGTATAGGGTAGGAAAGGGGTAGAAAAAAGATTGCACTTGAGGTTGTTGAAAGGCTGTCAGAGGATAATGTTTAAGATAGTCCTTAGGACCTTGTGTTTCACTCTGAATGTGAAGAAACTTTTTCCATTACCTTGCCTGTTTTGTTACTCGCTTTGGTCAGTCTCAGTTTGACCTTTTATTTTATCTCAATGGTGTGCTTTCCCCAAATTAAATTTGTTACTGGACTGTAATAGGGAGCATATTCTCAGTATTTGTTCTAAATTAATCAGCTTGTCACCTGGGGGCCAGGTCTCTTACAGTGATGAAACTTGTTTGCATGCTTTTGATGTGGTCAGATCAATTAGGACAGAACTGAACTTTAAGCAACACTTGAATAAATTTCAGAATCAGTGGGATGACTGAAGAACAAGGTTGGAAAATCTAGTTATTCTCAGATGGATGTCAGCCATACATGCTTTTTTTTTTAAAATCTTTTAACTCTAGAAATTCTGTCATCTGACTATCTGCGCTTTGATATGTACTGATTACTCTTATTTCAAAATAAAATGTTACCCTGTTCTTTAAAGGTGTTTGGACAAAGGTTTTGCAGTCTTTTTTTATGAAGTTTTTCATGTTGTTGGAGGGTGGAGAGGAAGAAGGGGTGAAGAAGCAATTGAAACAAGATATTTCTGTTGTTGTAGTTGTAGTACTTCTGTACTAATGAGAAATGGGGTGTACAGATCATTCCTGCCATAAGAAAATTAAAAATAGTGGTAGTTTTTAAAAATTTTTTAAAATTTTTATTTTTATTTTTTTAAATACTAATGTTTCACCAGTTAATGGGAAAATCAGGTACTTTACCAGCAGTGCCCTTATTTGCTTTGAAATACTCAACAGCAGCAGATTTTAAAATTACTGGGGGCCTATGATGACTGTATGATTTAACAGACATCAACAGAACTAGTGTCTTGAGATGTTTTTAGCAATTTTTTAAAAAGAGATAAAGCTAATATTAAACTTATTGGTATCTGAATTATATGCAGACAAGTATTCTTTTTTTTTTTGAGAATTTACTATGTTACTATCTCCTAGTAATCTCTTTCAAACTGAACTGGATCAACAGTACTTTGCATCTTTTAAAGGAGAAGAAATGTGTGCTGACTCTAACTATTTAGGGATTTGTCTGGAATTTGAAGCATAAGTCAAGCTTAATATTTTGTAATACGTAAAAGTCTGTAAAAGCCCTTCAGAATTAGACTGGATTCAACAATATCCTGAACAACAGCTCTCACTGTTTCTAAACTATGACCTTACACCACAGTCATGGAAGCTATGTTCACCTAGCTCCATAGGTTACAGATCCGCTGGCTTCCTACCCAGACGTCTGTCAGCCCAAGATGAAAATCCATGGATCAATACATGCAATGGGGAATATTTATGAATTAATACTGCTGTATTACAAGTTCTACAGCTAAGTCTGTTTATAAAGTGCTACTGAGCTACTTCTATATCCCAAGGAAATGCCTAGTTCCAGAGGGAAAGGAGGCCAACTCTGGTTGTCACTGAATTCTCTTACTGGGTGGTGGAACATTAATGTCTGGAGAGCTCCCTTTTGAATGTAAAGGTCTTTTCCTTATCTGCCTGTCAGCTGACTTCTCCAGACATATAGTAAATAAACTTGAAGGCAGCGTCACTAGTGGCACCAATTTTTTCAGTGCTGTCAAAACGTAGTGTGCACATCACGTGTGTGTTCTTTAGGGCTCATGGTAAATGTGATGTCGATAATCCTCCTTTGAACATAGCAGCGGTCTTTGAAAGGGAATCCACAAAGCAGACATCATCTTCCCAGTGTTTCCATCTGGTCTTCTTAACTTTGTAGTTACATCAGAATTATCTCAAAGGCCTGAATTTTGAAGTCTGGGTGCATTCTGCAAGAATGGCTGAGTAAGGTCAGCCTGAAGGTTCAGGTTGAGGATGCCTAGGAAAGAGTGCAAGACTAGGCAAGCCTGTGGCAAGAGTCTCAACCTCCAGTTACATGCACTTCTGAGATTGGAGCAGAGGCTGCAAATGATAACTTTGAATTTCATAGCCCTTTTCGGGTTTCTAGAATCTGTACGTTTGCTTTTGGAACTTAAGTTTAAGTTTTGGCATTTGCAAAGAATCCCACCGTTTAGCCTCGTTCTGCTCAGGAAGTTGCGTTGTCTCCCTTCACGCGTAGGCCGCGGCTCAGATCTTGCGTGGCATGAACTGCAGTCTTGAGGAGGTCTCTTTCTTTCTGTTTGAATGAAGAGGAGGCTGTGGTATTAGAGCAATCAACGTTAAGCAGTTAAGTTGGGTGGTGGTATACTGATGGAGCTAACTCTTAAATCAAGGCAAGTTGTACAAAATTGTTCTATCATTTCTGTTTTTTACCGTTGCTGCTAGGGACTGAATAATCCCAGCACTAAGAAATTCTTCATCTGTGTACTGATACCTGCTGTTTACTCGAATATGAGCAAGCAGGATTTTGCCAGTGCCACCAATGATTCCCCTTTAGTAGGTACTCCTAAATATGGGTAAAGTACAGTTGCTTGCAGTGCGGAGGACTTGTGGAAAATCTTACTGGGCTGTGGCTACGCTCTGTGGTAGGGCTGGGATCAGGATGTTGGAGCAATGACAGATGGATTCAAAGAAATCATTAAAAAAATCAATCCTGACCCTTTCACTATTCAAGAATCTATGTACTCATTTTGTTTGTAGCTGTTATGTTGCCAAACCACATAAATAGCTTTACAGGGAAAATCGTAATAGGAATGAGGTCTAGTTTGTGAGCTTTGAACTTCTAGCCTTGGCTTTAGGTGACCCTTTTGTCCTCAAAGGCTGCTGCTGTTGTCATGTAACCCTGTCAAATTTTATAGAGAAGGAAGAAATATTATTTTGTTTTTGGTGTGTGGAGGAGGGGGGAAGAATTTGATACCTCTCCTGGCATTGCGCTTGTTGCATTGTGTATTTTGATTCTTAGATGTGACCATCCGTGAACTACTGTGTAATGACTCTCTGCTGTCAGGTTTCACCTTTTAATCAATAGGACAGGATCAATGCAGTTATTTGTACATGCGGTCACTTTAGGCATAAATCTAGTAAAGTTGGTGCTATGGGGAGATGGGTAATCCCCCTTCTCCCCTTAGTGGACTTTTTGGAGAGAGATCAGAGGGCAGGTTTTTTACCTGTGTAAAGTTGGCTCCAGTATTTTTGATCAATTGTGCATTTTTCAGGCAGAGAAGCCTTTAAACCCATTGGTTTTAAGATATACTTCAGCTAAAAAAATCATAAAGGTGACCCATTAAAAATGGATTTTTTTTCCCTGTTCTTCTTCTGTGTTCAAGACTTGCACTTTCTAGCTAAAGGAAAAAAAAAACTTTCAGCTTCCTTTTTATAGCCAGCACAAAACCAAACAACTTGAGAACTTTTTTTCCCACATCTTCTAATGTGTTCCTGTTGCATAATACATGCTGCTCTTGTTGAAAAAGTCAAGTCTGGACTAGACCAAGCTTTTACCCCTTGTCTCTGCTGGTCAAAAAGTAACCCAAAACAAACAGATGCCCAGAACCCGTAAGCCTAACTCTGATAGTCTATCCAAGTATTGAATCTTTGATATCTGTCACTTTAGGAGAAAGACTGCAACTTCTAAATACTTACTTTATTCTAAGTGGTCTTATGCAACCTTTGCCAGGAGAAGGCATGTGATCCTTAAGCAAACCAAAAAGGAGGACTGGGACATCTGTTCCCTGCTGAGGCAAGTATCTGATTGGCATTAGATTTTTTTTTTTTTCCAGCAGGTGGAAGGCCTGTTTTGCAGGCTTGTAACTCTGACAGGTTTTATCATGATGGCTTTTTGGCAGGTAGGGGTGCTATTCATTCAGTATGCCTTAAAAATTCTTGCTTGTCTTTAAATGTGGGCTCATGCAGTAGCTGCTTCAAGTAGATCATCAGTCTTTCTCTCGATCGCTTTGCTGCTTTGCATCTAGGATTGCAGCAGGTAGCACTTGCGGCTGACGGCCTTTTCGCCGAGGCAAAACGACCCCCTTGCTGGGGTGGTGTACCGGAATTGTCGGCTGTGCCTCCCCCAAAGTCTGTCTGAGACGGTGATCTGAACAGACATAGTACCAGCTTATATTGGCAAAGGATAAGGAACGCTCCAAATTCATCTTGGCATTTTTTTCTTTTTCATGAGAAAATGGTAGTTCTGGTAGTTCTGTCCAGTCATTGGCTTCCTGCAGCTTTCAGGGACTTTCTGACGGAGCCGCTGTGTTACGTGCTTTTAATCTGTGAATTGCTGCTTGTCATGTAAGACCGCAGCTCATGTTTTTTAGCAGTTTAACAAATCAGTTTCTGACTGGGTGCATAAAGAGAATTCTTCCTCCTCCACTGATTAAATTCTGGCATGAAGCATGAAATGGCTCTTGCGTCAATAAATCGTCATAACCTTTGCTTGTCTCTGTCAGCGTAAATACAGTTGGACTCTAACATGCCTGAAAGTAGGCCAGAGGTTGCTAATTTTGCAGCTGCAGAATGGTCAAGTCCGAGGGAGTGCTGTGGGATGTGCGTGTTTGGGGGGGTAGCAAAGCTATTGCTTTTCAGGCTACAGGTTGAGCTGCCCTCCCCCCCCGCCCCCAACCTTTTTTTAGCTTCTGCAATTGTATTTTATATAAAAAGATATTGTATTACAACTGTCTTAAGAGGAGAGCGTGGGTTTTTTGTTGTTTCCTTTTGCTAGATGCATTTGTGCATGTGAACAAATGTGTGCATTTTTATAGCTGTGACCAAACCAAATGCCTTTCTAATCATTCTTCGGTTTGCTTGGGTTATGTTTGTCTTAGTTATGAAATGCGCATCTCCAGCCTGCATGACCCTGGTCCTCAAGGTTTTGCTGATTTCTTCAGTGATCTCCAGTGCTCCTCACACCTACTTATCTCTTGGCATCTTACTATATATATCAGTTGTTTCACAGATTGATGATGGTTGCAGTTCTCTGCTCTACAACTACCTGCAAAATGTCACTTTGGAGATGCAGCTGCGTTCAGAATAGTGTCTGAAACGGCTTATAACAGTGCGTGTTTCGTGCTCTTCACCTGTGTGTGGACTACAGAGTGGGTTTGAGAGCTCGCTTCACTGCTCTGCTTTGGTTCACTTGGGAAGACGTGCTTTTGAGCTGGTTGCTAAGGCCTTCTTTTTCCCTCTAACAGAACTAATATTTCCTTTTGTCAAGGCGAGTATGGGTTGCATTCCACAAAGGAATGGGATGTTTTGTGGATAATTGCCCAGAGTAACAGGACAACAGTTACTTGAAATCTTTAGAGTATTCTAGCAATTAGGTGAAACAAATTTTCTGCAAAGCCATTTGCTTGAAAAACTGTCACTGTGCAAACCAGCTACTGAATGCTTCAAGAAATGGATGGTAAGAAACCTGATAAATAACTTAGCAGCTTTTTAAAGACAGAGTAGAGCTAAATTTTCAGGGAATGTAGTGTCTGTTCTCATTTATTTACTAGTTAAAGGGAAGAAAACTGGGGTTTAATTGTAAAGATGATGGTACATTTCAAGTCCTCCAGCCCATCTTGGTTAAAAGATCCAGTTGCAAATCTGGTCTCATTAAGAAAAAAAAAGTGAATGGTACAGCTGAATGGTAAAGCAAAAGTATGGCATCAAGCTTTTCCTTCTTTTCAAGTTGCTTTGTTTCCATTGGAAATAGCAGTGCAAGGTTTTTTCTAAAAGAAATAAAATCTTTCTCTGCAGCAACTTTAAAATTGGTAGCAAGAAGGTTATGGTGCAGGTAATACATATGTTGCTAGTCAACCTATGCCGAGGTATTGAACTGGCAGACTGAAGTAGTCTACTGAAGTAGTCTGCCACTTGCGTCTGTAAGGTGCTGTGCAATCCCGCAGCTTTGCCTGTAGTATATGGCAATGGCTGATCAAGAGTTGTCTCTTTCCTCAAGTAACTCTCTTGTTAAAACCAACACAAAAATCTTAGTAGTTTAATAATAGTGCTCCTTCCAACTCCCAGTAAAGCAGAAAAGGAGGAAAACAAAGTGGCGAGACAGTTGAAAATGTAGAGCAGCAATGACTTGAGTGTTGTGAAATGCAGTCCTGCTGAACAGGACACATTAAAGAAATGTTTATAAGTGATGGACTTAATTTAGATTATTTTTTTCCTATCCCAGCGTAGTTGCAGTCTGACACGTCAGGCCTGGGCTTCTTTCTGCGTTTTGATTCTTGGAGAGAAGACACGAGAGAGCTGCTAAAGACTCTGAAATAATACATGTACAACTGCTTGTTGGTGTAAATCAGAGGTTAGAAGAAAAGTTGCGAGTTTGCTGAGGCTCCAGCAATTTCTTCTTAAAGAACGCATTAATAAAAAGTCGGTTCAGTCTTTCAGGATGCGTCTTTCTCTTCCCTTTGGATCGCTGTACAGAATCACAGAATCGTTTAGGTTGGAAGGGACCTCTGGAGATCATCTCGTCCAACCTCCCTGCTCAAGCAGGGTGCTCTAGAGCATATTGCCCAGGATCACATCCAGACGGGTTTTGAATGTCTCCAGGGAAGGAGGCTCCACCACCTCTCTGGGCAACCTGTTCCAATGCTCTGTCACCCTCACAGTGAAGAATTTTTTTCTCAGGTTCAGATGGAACTTCCTGTGGTTCAGTTTGTGCCCATTGCCTCTTGTCCTGTTGCTGGGCACCACGGAGAAGAGGCTGGCCTCATCCTCTTGACACTCCCCCTTCAGATACTTGTACACGTTGATGAGATCGCCTCTCAGTCTTCTCTTCTCCAGGCTGAACAGGCCCAGCTCTCGCAGTCTTTCTTCAGAGGAGAGATGCTCCAGTCCTCTGATCATCTTTGTAGCCCTTTGTACCCTATGCCCCCTGAAGCTCCCCTATCAGTAAATGCTGCTCTAAGGATATCTTAGTAGTTGATCAGGGCTGATGGAACAATGGCAGAGAAATGTTAAGAGTATTTTTTTGAGTTTAAATTTATTTCCTTCTTTCTTTCTCTTAATCCATATCTAACTAAAAATTGCTGGTAGAGGGTGGGAGTAAATCCCTAAAAGACCACTAGACGATGAAAGCTTTTGAAATTATTTTACCTGTTTTGAGAAACTGGCTGAAATTGCTGTCAAAGCATGCAGTCTCATAATTAACTCTTCCAGATATTGCTTCTGTCCTGTTTAAAAATCTGTCGATCCTTAATGCCTGCGTCAGCCTACTACAAGCATGGGTAAGCCTGAATGCTGCAGGCCTTTGTGTGATTTGTGTCTGCAAATAATTTGTTTCAGTTATATAATCTGTGCCCGTTTGATGAGAAAACTGTCCTCTTAAGTGACTTCCCTTGCCAGAAAGGAAAGCGTGGCATGTTCTCAGCCCAAGGTATGGATTTGACAAGCTCGGTATTTTTGAGTAGAGGATCCTTCATCTTGTGCCAAGTTTTGGAGTTACAGCGTGGATGGCTCTCCGTTCCCTCTTCCCTCCAGTCTTTAGTTGTTAAGTTGGTAGTCAAAAAGATATTTGACATATTTTGGTCAAGTTTAAGGCATTAATGTGTGCAGAGAGGAATTATTTTTTCCTTTTTTTCTATTAGAGCTTGAGGTTTGAGAGTGAAAACATATATATTTTTAAATATTTCAGGGTGCAGTTTGTTTATTCCTACGTGTGGGATGTGCCCCCTGGTGCCAGGGAAACCACAGAATGATGATCACCGCAGGAGAAGGCTGTGGCAGTTAGAAGATGTTGGTGTGTGTAGATCATGTACGTGCTCTTCTTTCTTTAATGGTAAAGACAGCTGACTTTCTTTGTGCTTTTTTGCCATTCCTACAGTGAGTGTCTGTTCCTAGGCTGAATTTGAGGATCTTGGCAGAAAGTGGCTGTTCAGGAGTATGTGACTGTCAGAAGGCTCCAAGTATTGTTTTGAGTCAGTGGCAGTTTGTTGTTTGGAGACTGTGGGCTTGTATATATTTTATTTTCTCTCTCTCTCTCTCTCTCTCTCTCTCTCTCTCTCTCTCTCCTCCCTCTTTGTTTATCATCTCTTTAGTTTGTCAAGGAATTTTTATTGTAGTTGAGTATGGGTTATTTTTTCGTTCAAATATCAAGTCTGCCAAGTTGGGTTCCTGGTTTGCTAGCACGCCTGGCATTGCTATATTGCCACTTGTATATCTGTACAGGCACGTTTGCCTGTCTGAACTGGTGAAAGTTATTCTCTCGGTCTGTTTTGGTTTGGGCTGTGCTATTTTTCTGGCCGTGTACTGAGGAAGGCCTAGGGAACCTGAAATTGGATCTGTTTTTTCCCTGTTACTGATACAAAACTGGCATACCTTAAAATGAATTGAGTGTCAATGTGCTATAGTATAGAAGGTAAGTGATTTGGGGCAGTTCAGAATAGTGGGAGTGCAAATTTCCTTATTGCTAAGTCTATATTGAATCAAGGTTTGCTTTGCTTTTCCTCTTCCCTGGGAATTGGTCGTTAAAGAGTTGAGAGGTTAAATATGCATGGTAATCAGATTTGAAGAAAGAAATGCTTGTTTCCTTCCACCGAGAAGACTGAGAAGGAAGTTGAGCCCATTGTCCAGCAGAAATCTGGAAAAAGGGCACAGTCCTAAGTTATGTCAGTGTTGCTGTCTTGTGCCGTTCTCCAACTTCTTTGATACTCCTGTGGAGATTCGTATTCAGTCTCCAGCGCTGCAGCGCTTGTGAGTGAGTGGAGTGGTCATTCTGGAAGCTTTCTTCGCTGCTGTTACAAAACAAACTTGAGGAGCGTTCATTCGTGGAGCATTGAGCATGCTGATCCTGCCTACCGTTGCGTCACAGCCTGCACAAAGGACAATAAAATGAGTCTAGCAGCATTTTGTGGATTTTTGTTTTTTTCCGGCTAGACGCTATCTAGACCAACATCGGTCTTGATAAGGCTAAGACTGGATAGGCCAGTTGAAACTAGTTGAGTAGGCAAAGATTGCCCCGTGTGTTTGACAACTTAGTAATGCAATTACCCGTGTGCATTGGTCTCAAAGTCAGGGTATGTGGCACTGCTGCTGAGTAAATGCTTTCAGCCTTATTTGTCTTGCAGTTGTTGCCTTAAGGCTAAGATACCCTTCATACACTTAACAGCACCTAATTAGTACTGAAGTGTAATGAGGGCAGAATGCTACAGCCCACATGCTAATTGGGAATTTTAGCAGGAGCGGAGGGGACCTTGTTATCATAGAACTATATCAGTTTTCTCGTTTCTGGAAGGAAGTTTAAAGTGGTTTCACGTGGACTCTAAAATGTCTTGATTCCTGCTTGTTTTGATTGTATTTTACTTGTTTTCTGTAGAGTTGGCTTTCTTCATGAGAAGCTGATGGGAGAATATTCTTTCAGAACCTGTCAGTCTTAAGAACTGGATTTTCTTAGCTGTCAGAGGTAGGCTGAATCTGCTGACCTGTAGTGCTGTAGGACGAGCCCTCCCTCTTGCAAAAGGCAAGCTGAAGAGCAGAGTTGCCATAGGTGAGCGTGGCTGTGATGGTTTTTTGAATTCTTGAAGCCCACAGACTTCTGCAGAAGAGAGCTTGCTTTTGTATTCAAACAATCATGCCTGCAATCAATTTAGACAAATATGCATAAGTGGTTTTAGCAAATAAAAGCATCAGATATAGTCTTACTGAAAGATATCTTTCACCGTGCTAGAAACTTTTTTCTCTTAAAAGAATCAAATGAAATGAGAGAGAAGTTCCTGAACTGAACTGGCCTTTTCCCAGATATCTTAAACTAGAAATATTTTACACTCAAAAGGTATAAATCGTGTTCAGAAACTATTGTCAGCTAGACAGTTACTAGCTCTTATTTTGAAAGAGGTATAATGTTTGGTATTCACTATCTTAATATAGTGCTTCTTGCTGTTTTCCTGCAAGACTACATTTTCATCATGTCTGTTAGCTTGACTGTTTTTCTCACATTTGTAAGTTGTTAATAACATTGTGGTTTGTTAACATATTCTTTGTATTGCTACATTTTAGGTGATTTATCAGTTTAGATCTCCTTTAGTTACCATACTGTCACTTCCAAGTTATTAACTTTATTGGCTAACCGTTTTGGAAGATATCTTTGTGCACAGCAGTACACAGAGAAGATGCAGTGAATTTGCAGGGAAGAAATCTCGGACTAGAGTGTGGTTTTTGTTTTTTTTTTTTTGGTTTGTTTTCCTGCTATGCTTGAAATTAAGTGGAGTCTGCTGGACACTTTTCGTGTTTTCCTCTTGCTGCCTTCTGATTCCCCTCCTTTAATTAGAAAATTTCTGATTTGGAGCATCCACAGTTTGTGCTTTAGACACGTGCAGAAGTATTTGAGCTGTAAGACTCTTAAGATACATGACTAAAACACACAGCCCTCCCTTATGCTCATGGATTCTGTGCTGCATGCGCTATTATTGATTTTCAAACTTCTGGTTTCAAATAGCCCTTCTTTATAAGGCAAGAAAATAAATTCCACTGTGTGTGGGTGGTTTTTTTTTTTTTTTTTTTTTTTTTTTTACCTATTCTTGGACTTGTGAAATGTCACTGTGGAACTCTTTCCAGGATAACAAACACTGAAACATCTAATTATGGATCAGCCTTTCATTCCAAGCATCACATGTTTATAAGACTTTCTGATATGTTACACAGATTTTTCAAACCACTGACCTTTCCAGAGTGCCCTTGGCTGTGCCAGTAGAGAGCATGTTGGCAGCTTAAAGATGTTTTGTCTGGCATTTGAGCAGAAGCGAAAACTTATTGCTGGTGGAAACAGATGAGAGGGCAAAAAATGTGATGTGTGCTGAGGCCTTAGATGTCTAGCATTGTCTGATGGTGAATAGTTGTGGCAGTTTGTTCTTCTGTGCTGAAAGGTGGCATTGATGTTGAAAGCTCCGGGAGTTAAAACACAAATTGGGCAGTAGTTTCCACAGCTGCATTGTCAGGCATGGTTTGCAGGCCACGTGTAACCCTTTATGCATTGAACTGTCCTATGCGTATGCAGTTGAACACAGTCTTACACACCTAACTCTTTGCAAAGCTGCTGCAGCATGGCAAGTTCTGACATTCAGCTGCTGCAATGCCAATTGCTCCTACCGGGTGAAGTTCCCAGGAGGAGAACACCTACAGCTTCGAAGAGCACAATAGCTGAGAGGAGAGAGCTGGGGATGATGTGTATATAAAGGATATGTGATTTGTGATACTCGAGGCTTGGAGGCAAAAATAGTGTCATTTATAATAGTAAAAATGAAGCCTTCTGCACTATGCCTTTGTATGCTGCCAGTCTGTAATGAATGGAGGAAATAGTTTTCTAACAGATGACAAGCAGGAGTGAATAAGTGCTTAAAATTTTAGTGCCGAAGGAACAGCTTTTTCATTTTGGCCTCCAAGAAAGTCAGACACGCGTAGCCCCTTTTCTCACGTTGTCACATGCTGCTCTAAATAAAAATGTTGCAAAGCATAAAATTAAAGTCCGTCTCCTCTTTACCCTTCACTCTCCCTGCAGAGTTCACTGCTCTGCTCTTGGCGCTGCTCTAGGAGTTGTTATGACTAGGGCTCTAGGCTTATTTTTTTGAGAGGAGCCCTTAGCTGTCTGTCCCCTCCCCCATTATTCAAGCTGTTTTAATGTCAGCAGCAGGAGGAGATAGTCAAAGAACAACCTGCTGCTTTGAACTTCTTCACGAGCTATAAATGTCTCCCTGGTAAACACGAGGTGATTGTGTAGGCATGGTTTCTTGCGCAAAGTAAGGAAGATCGTGTGCAACCAGGAGCCCAACTGGAGGGCAACTGAAATGAGTGAAATGAGTTTCATTCACGCTAAAAGGTGTAGCTTTTTCTTTCTTTCTTTTTTTTTTTTTTGGCTCGCAGGCGATGACACTCTTGCCAATTTGACAGTGTCTGTCTTTACTGTGAATATGTCATAGAAATGAGATCTGGATCTGGATCGTGAGTTTTTAAAATCGGAACAGCGGCTAGCATGAGTGTAACCTGCTTTGTTGACACAAGTGTGTTAAGAACTGGTTGGTACTCTTTCCTGCTCCGGTAAGAGGTTATTCTCCCAATTAAAAATTGTGCCTTGCTAAACTACTGAAAAGACAAACTTTGAGTAGCCCTTCCAACTGCTGTGACTTACTACATTTGTAAAAAAAAAAAAAAAAAAAAAAAAGCTATTGCAGCAAAATGATTTTAGGCATGTACTGCAACACTCTGACGTGTTTTAATATGTGGACTTCGAAAGATCTTTTGAAGATGTAACGCAAGAGTCGGTGTATTAATTCTGGTGCCTTAAGAACCTTAGCAAGCCAGAGTAGTCCAGGGGTAGGTATAGGCTATTTGCCTTGCAATCTTGTCTGGATAGCTACTCTGTTGGTGCTCCTTGGTGTTTTCCTCTGGGCTGATTTAATCAGCACACTTGTTTTCTTGGAACTTCCTTAGGACACCTTAAAGATCTTAGTATTTTGGTTGATAAGGTTTTATAGTAGGAGGTGGCATCACTTTCCCCCACCCCTTAAGCTGCTGCTTCAACAAGTAATTCTTCTTGGGCTTGCTAGGAAAGTAGTCCAGAGGGGAAAAGTTCAAAGGAAAAAGCTCCTCATGGTAAGAAGTTGAACACATTTAAGTACTGCCACTTTGTTCTAAGATTAATACTATTAATTGCTTGCTCAGTGCTTAATGCATAATGATAAGCCTGTTCAGACAAAGCCAGAAGTGACCCTATTTCACCAAAATATCCTTTTTGCTTTTGTGCTTCCCAGACCAAATACCTGTAATACCTGAAGGCTAGACTTCGTGAAAATTATAGTCTTTATTAGTGTTTTTCCACCAGTCTGTCTGTGACTAATGCTAGGCCAGACTCTAGTATTTCTGACATCATCTGCACGCCATGTAACATGAATGCGTGCAGATTTATGTAAGAGTAAGGAGGGGAAGAGATGCCAATAATTAACCTTTGAAAACTGGAGAGTATTAAGTTGATATCTGTGAATGCTATTATTTTTTTCATATTTGGCTCTAACTTAAATGTCACTAACCTCCTACACAGAGAGGTCCCATCAGCAGGGAGTCTTGGCAACACATTTATCCGACAGAGCCTGGAGATCTGATTCGGACTCTCATTTGATCAGTTCAGATGTCTGATATACCCGTAGTCCACCAGGGCCTTTTGATAATGGAAGCTATTCTGGTAGAGACAGAGAACAGAAAATCCTTTCTTAAAAAGTTTCTCTGACAGTTTTATTCCATAAAATGAAGTTTATTTTTTTCTGTTTCCACTAAAACTATATTTAAAATATCATTCTTTCACTTGACTGAATTGTTAGATGCACGCAAGTCTGTTAAGTGTAGATAACAAATGCCTGAAGGAATTAGTCACTGCATTTGCTTGAACTCCTTTTATTTGGTTGTGTGAAAGAGTAATTGCCTGCAACGTTATTCACTCAGTAAATCTTTAAATATCGAAGGGACGCTCATCCTGCAAAATTTCCTGCCAGTCGGCTTCTCTTAAGAAAAATATAATGAATTCTTAAGTGTTTGCTGCATGTTAAATATCTAAAGGATACAGAATATGGATAGATGTATGGATTAATGTGTAACAGTTGCTGTGCACTGGGCTTCCTTTTCTCTTTTAGGACCAGTTGGTCCCAAACCAATAAGAAACAAAACTTATACCTGCAAACTGTAGTGGTTGTTACTATTGCCTCTTCTTCTTCTCATGTGCAGCAGATCCCATGTTTGCTTCTCTTAATGATAAGGCGGTTGTTGGTCAAAACTGAAAAGTCACTTTTGAAACTGGCCTTTACTTAAGCTATAAATCCGATCATGAAGATTGCTGTACGTGAGCAGCCTGAAGGTGTACCTAGTCCAGTACCCTGCCTGATAGCGAGCAGCAGCAGACGTTTAGGGCAGTTTAGAAACAAAACAGAGGACACAAGATGTAGAATAATTCTTCCTCCTTGTTTCGGCACCCAAGAACCTGGGCTGTTTTTGGTGGCCCATATATTCTGTCTGCATCTCGCAGGATGTGAACATACGCAAAAGGTGCAGCTGAAGAAGGCCAAACCGTCAAATGTGCAGAGGAAAGCTTGGCGATGACATGCAGTTCGAGGTCACTTGCTGCACGTTGTGACGGGGAAAATACTTTGTGGATATGCTTTTCTGTTAGCGCGAGATTTGTGAATAGTGCAGAAAGGCTACAGATAAACACCTGAGTGTCCGGCAGGGAAGCATAGGGCTGTAAATCTGTATGGACCATTGCAAACCTTTTCCAGCTTTTGGGGTGTATGTTCCTGGGTTTGCTGTGTTAATCTGAGGGTTTTATTCTAATTCGTAACTATGAGGGAGGGGGAATTAAATTGCATTGTTGAGCACAGGATTTAGAAACTGCAGAGGCAATATTATACATAACTCCATAATTGCATTATGATGTCCCTTTTCTGAACTGAAGTATACTTAAATGCAAGTATTTTGTTGCATCTTTCAATGCTGAAGAAGGAGACTTATGCAGACGCATGCTGGAAAGGAATCTGTAATCCATTCTGATGTGGTACGCTGCAGATCTTGCACGGTGAAGGAAGACTGAAACCTCACTGGCACATGAAGAATACCTGTATTCAGCTGAATTAGCTTTATAATCAACTGCATGACTTCCTGAATTGCTGCAAAGGAAGGATGTGTTGTTGACTCAGAAGAAAGTTTATAGTATGTGTGTAGGGACAAGGTCAGCAAAGTAGAGGTCTGATTTTGAAAGTTATATATTTACCATATGCTGCTAGATTCTGGCAGTCAAGACACCCTGAATCACCACGACAGCGGAAGTTGACTTAAATGTACCTTGATTTGAAAGAATCATCATACCGACCAGGATTAGGAGACCAGGCTGTGTGTGTATCCATGATAGGGAATGCTGCGTTTTTTTTGTGTAGCAGTAACATAATTCCTTATATGACAGGGCAGAGTGGAATTTGGTTTTGCATCATTGAATTGGGTCCTTGCTTACATAACTGATTCACCTGCGTGTAAACTTGTGTGCTCTGCGTGATTTATTCATAGAAACTGCTGGCACCGCTGTAAAGGCTGTGATATGCAGATTCAATTTCTGAACGAAATGGTGAAATGGAATGTTTTTGACAAGGATCTGTTAAAAAAAACACAAACAAAACCCTGCCTGCCCAAATCTTAGTCTGACTTCCCCCCCCCCCCCCTTTGAAAACTGATCATTTGTCTTTGGTGCTTTTGTCTGCTTCAGACATGTCTGTATGTGTGGCATAGCTAGAATTTTTATGGACAAGAATGTAAACACCAAATCCACACAAGACTCGCAGAAGGACTCCGTAAATCTAGTGCATCATCTGTTTGTTATGTAATCTGATATAATGGAAGCGAAATAGAAACCAGATGTCAAGGCAGAGCAATTATAATTTTTCATCTATGAGTATTACAGTAAATGTACTATGTATTCCTCCCCCCTCCCTGGATATGGAGTTTTATTTGTTTTGGGGTTGGGAAATGGCTGCAGGGGATTTCAGCGCTCTCAGGATAATTCTTGCCTAAAGACTTTGTTGTTTTATACTTGTGTTCCTTCATATAATTAAGGTTCGTATGCCACTCCAGATATAATAGTGTATTTGCAGTTTAAGAAAAAAAATGGACAGAACCATTCTGTGTGTGTGTGTGTCTCTCTGTCTGTCTCTGTGTCTCTCTGTCTGTCTGTCTCTCTCTGTGTATCTCTGTCTGTCTGTCTGTCTCTCTGTTGCTCTGTCTGTGTCTCTCTATCACTTTCTCTGGCTTTCTCTGTCACGCTCTCTCTGTCTGTCCAGCTCTCTCCCTCTGTCTGCTGCTCTCTCGCTCTGTCTCTCAGTGTGTCTCATTTCTTACTCTCCTGTTATTTATTGCTGAAGATTTGTTTTCTTCCCTTCTGTATTGCTCAGTTTGGCCTTACGCTCGGGAAGGCAGTCCTGCTTTGCTTGTGCCAGGCCACGGGGGCTGGAAATGAAGTGTTTTCGTGAAAATGGAGATTCTGGTGAGCAGCAGTGCTCCGTGCGCCTCGCAACGTGTTACCCGTCCCAGCTGCGTTCTGCCGGCTGCGTTTGACGCTGCTGAATTACGGTGCCTCTCAGTGCGCTCTTCCACTGGCAGCTGTGGAGTATGTTATGGATGAAGCTTTCATACCCTACCAAATAAAAATCTTTCTGTTCTGCACTGGCAGCTTTTTCCTGGGTGGCTGCTGCTGCTTTGTGTTGCAGAGATGCTAAGCAGGCCTTCATTTGGTGTGTTTCTGCAAGGAATAGCGCGACAGGAATCTTTCATGAAGCCGATATCTTTCTTTATCTGTTAAACACACATAACTTGCAGAAACTCTTAAATCTGTTGTATGTTCCAGCCAAAGGAAGTGCTGGCAACAAATTTTAAGACTCTTGCTACTTTTAAACAGCAAGTTTCTTCTACTTAAAACACGTAGAAGAATCAGGATAAGAGATCAATGCAAACACTTGTGGCCAACCTCTACAAATACGCTCCAGTCCTTACCGCTTCTTTCGAGGAAAACCTGAGAAGTGGACATCAGTGTTTGTTACGTGTGGTTACCGCTGAGCTCTGTGCTATTGCTGAGCGATGACTTCTGCAGGTTCTCATAACTCCCATGTGCGAGGAAGTTCCTCATGTGTATGAACAAGCCAGCCTGACAAAGCAAAACAGTGGCTTTTTCCGTTCCTGCAGCACCAGAAGATGGGCTTGCTTTGTGGCCATAAGGCTTTCTTAGCTAGCGCTCTGCCTGCTGCTGGAGTATTGTCAAGCAATCTTCTGCAAATGAGGCTGCTGCCATGTTAAGTGGTGATTAGCCTTGATAATGAATACTTTGTCTGGATTGCTAGAGAGAATGATAGAGGACTTCACGGCCTGATGTCCTTTCAGTTCAGTTCCAAGTACTGTATAGAAAAGCATACTCCAACTTTATCTTGTACTGAATCCCTGCTGAGAGTGTCTTGTATGGAGTGTAGTGAACATCAAGGGAGAACTGAAGGAGTGAAAATGGGAAAAATTGTCTGTTCCTTATGCTCTTTTTAAACAAACCTGAATCTGTTTATAAAAACCTGTTTATTACATGTTTATTAAAACAACCTGCCGTTGTCTCAGGTAAGGAATCCCTGACAGAGGCTTCATTTTAAAGTACATGCCCCTAAACTGGAGATTTCGCTACTGAAGACACTGAATTTTTTTCATGTAGAGCAATCATGAAAACTTTACAAAACATAGGGAACTAGCGAGGCCTCTTGCGCCTCTTGCAATACTGCAAAAGTTGAATTGGGCATTTGGCATTCTCTGTCTGAATCTCTTCCTCTCTAAATGGAGAACATAAGAGTATAGCCTGCAAGTCGTCAGGGTCATAGCAAAGAGCAGACTGTGAGATCAATTAGTGTGGACATTCAGCCAGTTCAGTTATGATGTTACCTTTCTGCAAGTAACGTTGCTGTTCTCCCTTGGCCGGTCCTCTGCAAGGCCAGAAAGTCCAAGCAAACACCTTTTCTTGCCCTTTGCTGCCTCTTGCACTATAGAAGCTGGACCCTATGGTAATAGGGCCTTAAACCCATAGAAATGGATAACGACCACATTAGTCATACAGTGCTGGTAGAGAAAAATGATATTATTTTTTATTAGTCAGTAAAGGATTAATTCTAGAAAGGAAAATAAATCAAGTAGCTGGTGGACTTGATTTCTGTGCTGTGACTTTGTAATATTGTTTGTGACCTTAATTCTCAGTCAAGAGAACCTAATTGCGTAGCATGTTTTTTGGGGAGAAAAATGCTAGCAATAGCTAGTCATATATAGACAGGAGCTTTTACTATAAAAACAGCAGTTCTGTTGAAAGCGACCTTCAGAATGGCTGTGAACATTCGCAGTGTTATTTTTAACCTGTTTGGGTAAATTTCCAGTATAAATGTGTAAGTGCCAACCTATGTGTACACTTTCCCAAATCCTTATCTTCTGCTTTCGAGTTGCAGTGACACGTCAGATGGAACAGTTAGTTTCAGGACTCGATATAGCTTCATTTTCATGAAGCTTCATGTCTCCAGTAACACAGAGAAATAAATACTTCAGCTCTGTTTTATTTTTATATGTATATAATTTTTAAAGGAATTTAAAAAGATTTTGTTGTTGTTGTTTCAGAGAAAAATAAAGTTTAAAAATAGATGAAGGTTGTACTTTGATTAGGTTACCGTGGCAGTGACGTCAGCACGTGACATTTATCTTGTGTACGGATTTGTCATGCTGTTGACTAAGGTTGTATTTACACAATTGGGGATATTTCTGTCCACTCTGAGAGAAATCAAGAACTTCTTTGCCTGAGTCGCGTCCTTGTCTTTAATAAACTTGTGAAAAAATTTCACTTTCTCTATTACTGCTTGATTTCTGTGTTAGGGTGGCAGCAGAAATTTGTTGTACATTGGAGGACAGAGATTTAAGTTTTGATATTGTTGTGAGCGCCCGGGGAACAGGACACTGATTCTGTAGAGAAGCGCACTGCTAGAGCAATGTTGAACTTGCTGGGCTTAGTTCTTTGCTGCTGGCACCTTTCTTGCGTTGGAGAGGTATAACATAAAATGCAGCACTGTATCAGTCATCACTTCCTTGATAAATTATTATGATAACAAAAAATAAGCTTCAGTAATAAATGGGGAATAGATATTCTGTAAATGATGAAATACACAAAATCCTGTATATTGCAAATGTGAAATACACATTAAAAGCAGGGAACAGTTTCAGGTCGGCACAGTTTTGAGTGCGAAATCTGTACTTGTCTGCCACTGATTGCTTCAGTTTGTATTCAGAACAGTTTCTGCAATTCACACTAATTTTGACTTTCATTATTGCAAAGTTAAAAAGTGCTTTGTATAGTGAGATCCAAGCTAAAGCAGTTGGTCTGGCAGACATCGATTCAATGTTCACCTGCTGGAACTTCTCAGATGTTCTGCCCCTCTTCTCCAAGCAACATTTACAGTTTTCCCTGACCCCAATCCCCACTGTTGTGACAGCAGCAGAAGTACCTAAATAGTATTCTATAAGCACTCTATCTAAAATCTGATTTTTGGAATATTGGGCTTCCCAAAAGTAACTTTTGGGAGCTTTTGTTTCAAAGGGCTGAAATAAAGAGCCAGAGAAGAGGTTGCTCCTCTCCCTTTCCTTTAAGTTGTTCTGTTAGTACTGCTGCGTATTGCTATTGCAACTGTTTTGTGTCTGTGTAAAATCTGGATTTTACTTTCCTGTGCTGCTACTTAATGGAGTTAAGTGAAACATCAGTGAGGCAGGATGTCATTGCTCAGCAGCTTGTGTTTTTTGCAGAAAACTTGATCTACGGTGGAGGGGTTGTGACTCCTGAGTAGAGATGACTGATCTTGAGACGCTTGAGGTTAGCGTTCCAGCTGCGTGCCCCAGTTCTGCTCCGTGTGCACCTGAGTGCTCTCTGAGGAGGTTCCCAAGCAGTTGCACTTCAATCAGACCTTCTACAGCAAATGACAATTGGTGCCTGTTTGCATTGTTCAAATGCTGGACTATAAACAGCAGTGGTATAGAAGGTGCATTTGGAACAAGAAAGATGTCTGTGGCATGAGGTGGTGTGGTGGCTTGGAGGTGATACCCTTTTGGGTATCTTTGTTTGAAGGTGATACCCTTTTGAGTATCAAAGATCTTTGCTCTTTAGGTATCTTTGAATTGAGGTAAAGCCCCAGTACCTTTTCCAGTACCATCAAAATTATCAGAAAAAGTGCTGCTGTGATAGGTCAGGCCTCCTCTCATGCGAGGAAGTTCAGGTCAAATAAATGAGTGATCTCAGAATAACCCTACGTCAGGTAGGGGCAGACTTGGGTGCGCTTAGGATTAAATGGACAATATTGTCTTAATGCAACTGTCTTTTTTATTTCAATTCTCTACTTTCTCTCCCTTTGATTTGAAAGGCAGCATATTGGTATTGCGATCACTTCTGGAATAATCTTGACCTGGGGATGGGGGAAGAACAAAGAAGAGAGAGAGAGAGACTCTTGAGCTCATGAAAAAATGTAGGTAGGATGCCCATTTGGATGGCATAGTTGTTTTTTCCTCTGTGTAGACCAGAAGAATTTGAATGATAATAAAAAGTCTTTTTAGCTGAGAATACCATTATGTTGAAAGAATCTCTGCTCACTTTTACAACTATAGCTGTGAAACATCTCCAAGAGAATCTGAATATTTTTCCCCTGATGTCACTTTGGAAGTACTTGGGCATATTTTGAATCTAAAACCTTAGGAAAGATTTAATTTTGTCTATGGGAATTCTTCAGATTATTTTCCTTTTGAAACAAGAGCAGTGCAACTCAGTTCCTGGTTTTGTTCACATTTACTATTTTTTGGGGGGATGAGTGGGTTGCATGCTTTTAGGTGGAAACAGGAATAGCTCATGGAGAAGAGGGGTTGAAACTTCTGTAAAAATGCTGCTGCTTCATAAAATCAGACTAACTGTACTCAAAGCCCATAAATGCTTTACCTTGTCAATGAAACATTAAAGCTGCAACCCATCATACTATGCATGGCCTGAAAGATACTTGAAATGTTATGTTTTTGAGCAAATCATAAAATGAGAATGAGCCAACTGGCTTGGGGTGGGGAGAGAACCTACCCCACAGTGCTGACCTGGATATGCGCTATGGCTGATAGAGAGACTGCTGCTCAGCAAAGACATTTTATGATTTCTTAATAATAGCACGCGCAGAGCAACCAGAGCATCGACATGAGTTAAACAAAATGCTAGATAGCTCAGTCTACGGAGAGGTTGATGTGCTGGAGGAGTTTAAAATATGTTGAGACTATGTCGATGAATGAACTCACGGACTGCTGAGAGACAGGAATCCTGAGATTGATCTTTTCTTTTTCTTTTTCTTTTTCTTTTTCTTTTTCTTTTTCTTTTTCTTTTTCTTTTTCTTTTTCTTTTTCTTTTTCTTTTCTAACCAGTTAATCTTGGAAATATCAGTGGCTTCCATGGGCCACTTGCAGATGTATGCATAAAGTTTTATAACTTGAAATAACGAACGTCCCTCCCCCATTGTGTTTTTTAAGCACATTTTAAGGGACTTGCACAGAACATGCTGTAAAGGCCGATCTTGGAATTTGTAAATGATTGAACCTCATGCTGGCCTTATACTTAGGTCAGCTTTTATGGAGAAGTTTAAATTAAGTTTAAGCTAAAGCTTCTTGTATCTTGAGATTTCATTAAGAAAAAAACCGTAAATAAAGTCCCTAAAACCTCATTAACACCAGGGGATTAAATTGCTAATGTTAAAAGAGATTCTGCTCTCCTTGTGCTTAGATTAGCCCATTACCACATACTTAACCTGAAAGTTTTAAGTGGAGAACCACTGGATGTCTAACTTGGGCTTTGTGTGTTTGGCAGAACTGCTGCTTCAGTTGTTTTCTGACACCCCCTGGTACAGAGCTAGGCCAGGTCTCCAAAGGAGGTAACTTCGATTGACATAGTGGTGCCCACGAAGGACAAGGGAGATTACCAATACCGAACATGGTCTGGTGGCCATGCTGACATATTAACGTGGTGTCATATGCTAGGTTGCGTTCCTGTGCTTAGTCTCTGTCTGGGTGGAGGGAGCTGCAGGTTGGCCATGCTTGCCCTCGTCTGCATAAGATGCTCGTCTGTGGCACTTCCTTCCAATCTGAAGGGCTAGGTCAGAGCACAGTTACATGTATGAGGTCAGTGGTTACTGCAAGAGACCTGTATCCTTGGGCAGATGGAGGAAAAAGCTGCCCCAGTTCCAGCAGACCTTCAATCTTAAAGGAGAGTGCAATAAGCTTTAGTATAGAGGTCTTGATCTTAATGCATAGCCTGTTTACCTGCTGTGGCAAATTTGTAGTTAAGAGCTGTTGCAAACTGAACGTAATATCTTTAGACCCCCTGAGGCTGTCGTCTTCTTGAAATGAAGGTAGAAAATAGAGAGGCAGTATCAATACCTTCCTTGTTTCCTGTTCGCAAGCAAAAGCTAGAGTACTCTAGAATACTCTAGAGGCTAGCGTAGGAGAACAGAAGCTGTGCTTGGAAATAAATTAGTGAAAGTTTGGTAGGGAGTGGTTAGTTGATGCTGAAAAGAAATGGGAGTTCAGAGTCACAGAATCACAAAGAATGGTTGAGATTGGAAGGGACCTCTGGAGATCATCTAGACCAACCCCCCTGCTCCAGCAGGGACCTCTACAGCATATTTCCCAGGATCGCGCCCAGGCGGGTTTTGAATATGTGCAGGGAAGGAGACTCCAGAACCTCTCTGGGCAACCTCTTCCAGTGCTCTGTCACCCTCTCAGTCAAGAAGCTTTTCCTCCTGTTCAGATGGAACTTCCTGTGGTTCAGTTTGTGCCCGTTGCCTCTTGTCCTGTCGCTGGGCACCACAGAGAAGAATCTGGCCCCATCCTCTCGACACCCTCCCTTCAGACACTTGTACACATTGATGAGATCGCCTCTCAGTCTTCTCTTCTCCAGGCTGAACAGGCCCAGCTCTCGCAGCCTTTCCTCACAGGAGAGGTGCTCCAGTCCCCTCATCATCTTTGTAGCCCTCTGCTGGACTCTCCCCAGGAGTGCCATGTCTCTCTTGTACTGGGGAGCCCAGAAGTGGACACAGTACTCGAGGTGAGGCCTCCCCAGGGCTGAGGAGAGGGGCAGGATCACCTCCCTCCACCTGCTGGCAGCAATCTGCCTAATGTACCCCAGGCTCCCATGGGCCTTCTTGGCCACAAGGACACACTGCTGACTCATGCTTAACTGGTTGTCCACCAGCACTCCCAGGTCCTTCTCTGCAGAGCTGCTTTCCAGCAGGTCAACCCCCAGCCTGTAGTGGTGCATGGGGTTATTCCTGCCTAGGTGCAGGAGCCTGCACTTGCCTTTGTTGAACTTCAGGAGGTTCCTCTCTGACCATCTCTCCAGCCTATAGAGATCCCTCTGAATGGCAGCACAGTCCGCTGGTGTGTCAGCCACTCCTCCCAGTTTAGTATCATGAGCACGCTTGCTGAGGGTGCACTCTGTGCCTTCATCCAGGTCCTTGATGAATAAGTTGAACAAGACTGGACCCAGGACTGACCCCTGGGGGGCACCGCTAGCTACAGGCCTCCAACTAGACTTTGTGCCACTGACCACAACCCTCTGAGCTCTGCCATCCAGCCAGTTCTCCATCCACCTCACTCTCCACTCATCCAGGCAACACTTCCTGAGTTTAACTAGGAGAATATGTTGGGAGACAGTGTCAAAAGCCAGGCAGAGAAGTCCAGGTAGACAACATCCACTGCTCTGCCCTCAGGTACCCAGCCAGTCATTCCATCTGAGAAGGCTATCAGATTGGTCAAGCATGATTTCCCTTTGGGGAAATCCGTGCTGACTACTCCTGATCACCTTCTTGTCCTCCACATGCTTAGTGATGACGTCCAGGATGAGCTGTTGCCTCACCTGTCCAGGGATGGAGGTGAGGCTGACAGGCCTGTAGTTTCCTGGCTCCTCCTTCTGGCCCTTGAGTCTCCAGGCATTTGGTGTTTCAGCTAGATTAGGCTGCAGCTCAGAGCTGGAGTTGTCATGCAGGTTAACCTGAAACGTGCAGGGCTCATAAGTCAGGCTCCAGAAAGTTAATAACCAGTGTCGTCCTTCGGTATAAGTATTTTTGTTACATTGTGGTTTTGGGTTTTGATCTCTGGTGGTATGAAGGCAGAATTCAGAAGAAATAAATGTTACCTCCTTTCCCATGTTTGTCGAGGTCGCATAGTTTTGATCTCACTGCTAGTGTTTTTAGTGGTTGTGATACAGCTTCTTCCGGTGCCCTAGACTTCATATTTTTAGAACTTGTGCTCCCTCTTCTCTCTTCCCCCCAGCCCATATTTGTTCAGTTCATCAAGTAACTAAGCAGCCCCCCGTCAGCTTTGTTTATCAGATTCATATCTACTGATCCTGCACAACACCAACACCTTTTTCACTGTGTCTGACTGGTATAATGCTAATCCCCAGAAGGAGCAAGTCTAAAAAGGATTCCTGGCTCCTGGTGCGTGGGAGCTGGGAAAAGAGGGTCGTGTCACCACCTTGTATTGCATAGTTTCTCTGAACTTGGGAGTCATTTGGCCCTAGCAGATAGGGTGGCTGGGGGGTAAGTGTGTTAGTGAAGGCAGAAGGAAAACCCCTCTCACTTTTCACAACTTCCCAAAACCTGGCTGATTATTTCTAACCAGAAGTATTGATTTCATAGTGTATTAACATTCATAGTGTTTTAACATATCTTTGCTGACTGTATGGTGGAAGATTGAATGCACTTCCCATTGCTAATCCATGCAGGGTGAGTTCTCAGAGCTGTACTGTCATCCAGAGTGAATGTTCCCCATCCCAAGATAGCCAAGACCTACTATGTGCTTTGCACATGAGAACTTATGACCTCCAGTGTAAACAGGGAAGAAAGTCGAATTTGCTGAAAGTCTAATGTTTTTGAGGGATGCATTTAATCCAATATATATGTAGGTGTTTCCATCCTTTTTGTTTATCTCATAACTCTATTCAATTTTATCATATGAAAACTAAACTTTTGTGAAATAAAGGGAGGCTTAAAACATAAAAATGTGTTTGTACTATATAAAAAAATAATGAGGAGTTTTTTAAAAAGGAGTGAAAAGTTTAAAAGATTCTTTAGTGTCACATCAGCTCATATAATAATGAAGACATATTTGTTATGTGCTTTTATGAGCCTTAGTCTTCAAGGGTAGATTGTAACTGGACTAAAAAAAAGAAAAAAACAGGTTGAGGCAGGGAAATTGCTTTGAGGATAGCTATTGAAGGGAGCTGTTAACTCCAGCTGCTGATCTGAGTGAGGCAATTTTTTAAAGCTCCTTCCTCTTGTAGAGGGTACTTAAGAGCTGTCAGGTTCTGCCTACTCAGGCTTAGAGGAGAGCATTAATTTTTGCAGCAGCCAGTCTCTAGCTCTGGCTAGTGGTCTCTTACCCTCTTCTGTATAGCCTTAGCAGAAAGCCTAAGTCAATAGGCAGCAGCTAAAAGGTATCCTGTAGATAGGTGAAGCTTTCTTATATGCATAATTGAACGGTGATGACATTATTTGGACTTGCATATGTGTCCTTTGCTTACTTATTTATGAGCTGTGGTATGGAAACACATCAACGTTAGTGGTGGTGAATCTCAGAAAGATATTCGTTAATTTTTTTTTTTTTTGGGTGCTCTTAGCATCTTTGTAGCAACTTTTGATTTGATCTTGGCAGAGAAACAGTAAGAAACCAAAAACCACTGGAAACTGGCTTCGTTTAAGGCTGATACAAATGAAATTGGCTTGCAGACTTTGTTAGTTTATTATACTGTGACCGGGTTGCCCTTGCCTGTTTTCAAATGAAATGTGAGTTTAAATCTGCAAGCCTTTTCAGCTCCGTAAAGGAGGGTGTGGCTGATGTCTCCTTGCTTCAGGAAGAAATGAAATTTGCTGCTGTCTTTTGACGTTGTGAAATTAACTGTTTAGCTCCCACTCATTCACTGAAGCACAGACTTAGGGAATTAATCACACTAACTCGTGCATAGCTTCTGCCTGGCCCTTGTCCTTTGGCAGGAGGCACAAAGGATACTAAATGTCTTTGTAAACAAAGTCTACTGGTAGAGGAGTAAACTTCGCTGGTGCTGGTTTCAAACAGTGTGTAGTGTGCTTGCAATGAAACCTCAAATTTCACAGCAGATGAAGCCTGCTGAGTAAAATACATGCATCTCCCCTGCTGCTTATATATCTGATTTTTTATAGTAATTCTTTTAAAATTTTTATTTATTTATTTTAAATAGTAACGCTTATTTTCCAGCTTGCTGCCACTGCTAGAAAAGGTGTGCTTTATCTGTGACCTTAAGCGTGGCATAGAGTCAAGAGGATCTGTTTCACATCTCATTCTGGGGCAGCTTCTGTTTTCTAAATCGTTGGGGTCTTTCCCTGGAAAGAAGAGATAGCTGAAAGAATCCACTGGCCTGTTAGACTGATACATAAATCTTTTTTGGCATGCTTACATTTCCCCATCACTTTCCCCCAAAATCCAGCATTTCCAGTGTTTCACCCGGTCTTTGAAGGTAAGTCAACTGTTGCAAGGTTTTGGGGAATGCTAGGGAAATTATCATTGCAGGACATTTTGTCTCAGTGAAGAAGGAATTGGGGCCAGCTTTATGTTCTAGATAGCTATTCAGGATATGTAGCTTCACCTGCTATAGGTCTTCTACTTAAAGATCTTGTTGCCTTATAGTTAGTTGCTCCACACTGGATAAGAAGGACCTGCATGAAATGGGGCTGTAGTCTGTTTTGCATATCCGTGGAACACTTGGAATATGATGATTTTTGGACTGTGTGTCTGATGTATGTTGGAAGAATGTACTGGAGAGAGATGAGTTTAGATGTTGTAAGGAGAGAGTAGCTGGGGATGTTCTACTGTGAATATTAGAAGATGAGGTAGTTTGATCTCTGACCAATGCTAGTTTAGGCTTTTATACTGTCTTGCATCTAATGTTTTTTCCTTACAGATATGATGCATTGCCTGTGTGCACAATCCTTGCATTTATAAATTTCTTACTCTGAGTATTCATGGAGTGCAGATGTTCATAAAACAGACATTCATGTCTTGAAAAATCCTCTAGCCTGTGGTGAATGGGAAGCTTTCCCAGGTAAGCTAGAGAACCAGTTTCTGAATAAATGAACCTTTCATCATTTAAGGAGGAAAAAAAAAATGCTCTGATTGATGCACAGAGTGCCTTCCAAACGTGAACACAGGGTAGACGAATGCAGGGCTGTCTCCTCTGCAGCCGAGCTCTCCTGCTTAAGCAATTGGAAGCTTCCTGCAGGAACTCATTGGAGCGGTGCAGGAAAAAAGGCATGGGATGTAATGATTTGTTGGTGTATGTGCAAACTGTTTGTCCAGTGAATACAAGGATCTGTTCAACCTGAAGCAGTATCAGTGCCTAATAGAGTTTTCACGATATAATGGGAGTTACTACTACTGCTAAATGTTTACGGATATGCATATGCAAATATCTGTATGTATCTCCTGTGCAGAACAAAGCATCTTGTCTCTGTGCCCCGTTTGTCAGAGCGGAGGTGAAGGATTGAAGTGATGTTGGCGAGGACAACACTGGTTAATCAGAATGGCTCCTGTGCACGAAAATATTTTGCTTATTATAAGACAGAGCGATAGATTGAATTGAAGTTACTCTTCTGAAACGTAAAATGAAAAAATGCCTCACAGCAACTCAGTGTTAAGAGTTGGGCTATGAAGTGGCAAATAACTTCTCACAAACTGTGGAGGTTGCAGCAATACATCTGTAGAGCCTGTATTAACTTGGGAGATGTAGAAGTGGAAGAGCTTTCTGCACACATGAATAAGGTGGTGGCTTTCAGGTGTAGAGGGTGTAATACTGGATCTGCAGATACTTCTGTTCAGGTAGGCAAGCTGCTTTAATACTGACTTGTCAGTTGGGACACTCTAGGTTTTAAAACAAAAGTTTGGATGAAATCTTTTGAACTGCAAAAGATGTCAGGGATGTGAACATATTTTCCTGAAAAATATAATGCCCTTAGTTTCAGTTACTGTATTTAAAATCGATGAAATTTGTGTTGGATTTGTGGATATTTGAGTGATCAATCTCTGCAATACAGCATTCTTAGCTTTTCTGTTCAAAGAAACTTTGGTTTAAATCTGATGTTCTTGAAGGTGGGCTTAGGTGTTAAAACTCTGATCTGCGTTCTGTTCCATGGAGCATGGCCTTGGAATTTAACCATGCTTTCTACAGCTCATTTTGGAGTAAACTCATATTTCAAGGTGTTTATATTTGAATTCATTGCAAGAGAGCTTCCAAAAATAATTTTGTGTTAGGTGAATGTATTGTGCTACTGCCTCCACTTCAAGTGATGAGGCTTCTCTAACAATGCTCAGTATTAACTTTTCCGTTTGCTTGTTTACTGCTGCTTTTATGTGAATTCCTTAAAAGGCTCTTGAAATGTATCTCTGGTTGTTCTTTTGGAGTTTGGGAAATCACAAGTGCTTTAGTAGAATGCTGAGATTTAATTAAACTCTGTAGGATGGCCTTCCAGCCTTAGCCAATTTCACTTCCTTTCTCTGGAACGACTCTTTCCTGCAATGTGGTTGCTAGGCTGCAATGTTCATGTTTTTTTCATCTCTTTTTCTCTGAGGAACCCTGTAGCCAGGAAAGCTGAGCTGCGCAAAGACCCAGCAACTTGTTACAGGGGACAGTCGTCCATGTCCATGCTTAACTGCAGGTGTTCACTTTGTGATAAAGACCACAAAGCTAACCTGCTATGTAGACAAATGAATTGTTACAACCAGTGTTGAAAACCTGCTATCCAGTGGTTGCATTTATTGCAGTCTGCTCCGCTCTGCAGTATGTACCTTGTATGCTTCTCTTCTGAGGTCTTGAAAAGCAGAATTGAGTTATCTTGGCTGTGGAAATAAAGTGAGCAGGAGGGAACTTCGAAAGAGACGGGATAGTCCTCTGACTGCATCAACTGGTTCTCTCTGCTTCAGTTGCAACAGATCTATATTCCATATTGCTCAACAGGCAGTGTTTAGGTAAGCATGGATTTTGCAATGCACAGCCAGCAAAATTAAACTGCAAATCACTAATGGGAAAACAAAGTGTATGGGTGTCATTGCCCCTTTGCGTGCCTGCTGCCCCCCTCCCCCTGCCTCCGGCTTCTAATTGTGGATGAAAAGTGAGTTTCAGGGCCCCAAGCTCTGAATATCTGCTAACTAAACTCCAGCCTCAGTTCTCTTCTTTAAGTTGTAATTAAATTTTAAAGTGGAGAAATGATAAGTAATCTTAGTGTAGTGGACACTCCTTATACTGTAGAATTATATTGGAGCTGCTGGGTCCTGCTCCAGTGAAGCTCTGAAAATCTAATTGATTTAAAACCTATGAGGAGTGTACTGGCTGATGCCAGCTAAACACACATATAAGTGTCTCATTTTAACAGCTTGACAGATTCATTTCTACCTGTTTATAGCAGGTTCCCAGACTTTGTTTGCTCAGATACCATAGTCAGGGTGATGTGGTGTAGCGGGTGGCAGTGGCCGTTGCAGGATGTCAGGCTGCCTGTGTATGCAGGAGATGTGTTTCCTGCCCTGTTCCTGGTATGGAGGTGGCAGTGGTGGTAGAGGCAGCTCCCTGCTCCTCAGTGAGCCTCAAGTGACAAATAAGTGCAGAAGGATTTTTTTTCTCTCTTCTGAAGACAGTTGCCTACATTTCATTTGTGTGCTAGACAGTTGCCTGCATTTCATTTGTGTGCTGTGCCTCAGTGATCGGTGATAAAATCATGAAGGTGAGTTTTGCCCCGAACGAGGCATACTTCTGACGGCACCGCATATGAAATAGTGCTGTACAACGCATGTGGTTTGCCATGGACCTTTGACCACCTCACCCCTTGATCTCTTCCCGGTAGTCAGCCTGTATTTCTGGTGCTCCCGACCTGAGCAGTGATCGCTGCAAGAACGTTCGGTCTCAAGCGGGGCTCCAGCTTCCAACTGCAAGCATGAATTTTCCACCGTCTCAAAAAGCAAAATGCTTCTTCTGACATTCACGGATTGGTCCGGTACTAGACTGTTTGAGGCCGATCTGTTTGCCACCCTTCAAAGCGATATGTTAGAATCCTACAGTGTTGAAAAGAGAGCGGTGGTTAATTTTGGGCACGCTGCATTTGCTTCCATGGCACAACATAGTTGTATCTTCTCTGCAGGGATGCAGAAAGGTAAGGATACGTTTTCGGGAAATAATAACCCAATGAAGTAGAAGTAATACATTTACAGGAAGTGGACTGTCCTTTTTGCAAACTTGGTATGCAGATTCTGTTTTCAGTAAGAAAATTCAAAAAGACTAGTGCAGATATGCTTAAGCCGGGATTTATAGTTAGTGAAATTGAGAAAAGTGGCTTTATGTTCTTTAAACTGCAGAAGAATAGCATGGAAACAGATTAGCATGCTGTTCTTCTGGCTGTATACAGCTGCATGCAAAAGCTTCAGCAGCTGTATTTTCTGAACATCTTTACAAAACTCACCTAGAGTTTCAAGTTAAAGACCTTGCAGCTGCTAGCATTTTTGCTGTTTGATAGCAGCTGCTGTATTGACAAGTACATTTTTATCATGGGAGATGCTAATGGAGTGGGAATGAGCAAGGAACAACTGTTTATATAATCCCGTGCTGTATAGATCAATTACCATGAAAACAAGCCGTTCAGTTGTCTGCAACAACATGCACCTTGAACTGTTTCATGCTATAAATAGTGGTAATGCTGAACAGCATTGTCTTCCAAGAAGTGTAAACCGAATTGCCTTTGTGTTCTTTTGGTGTAAGCACGGAAACGTGAAGCTGCTCGGTTAAGTCAAAGCAGTTCCCATAGCAGTGAAAAGAAAGTGTCATGATAATCTCTCTGCCCCTGTTCATTGCTACTACTACTACTAATTTCATGTATAAAATCATAACACCTCCCCTCTCCTTTCTTCCCCTAACTGCCAAATTAGTATTCAAGCACTATGAATGAGTTACCAGGCAGCAGTCTTCTAGATGTCTTGTAGAGACTAAAACGTTTTGTGCTTGTAGAAAATGCTTATCAGATTTATGCGAAACATTCCGAGTTAGTGATTGTTTCAGTTCTGATTAAAGCTGCATGTGTAAGAAACACGCTTGGAGTCAGCTCTAAAGATGCATATTGGCATGGCAGTCACAATACTTGCTATGTTTAAGCGGCTCGCTTTTCTTTACCAAAGGCAAGACTGTTGACGGTCGTGCAAAAAAACCCAAACAAACCGGTGCTAAGTTTCAGCTACACAAAGTACAGAAGAGTTGAGGTGTTGCAGCCTTGAACCACAGTATGTGTAGTGATACCTGTTTTTTCAGTTGCTTTGTCCTATTTTTCCTCTTAGTCTAGTGACTCATTTTACAGGCAATAAAGCTTTCTTTTTTTTTCCCGGGTCATACTGTGAGCTCTACTTTCATGATAACCTTTTTACAGCCAGGTAAAGATATTGATGACCATGTCAAGGACTCTAAAATAGATGTGCCTTTGCTTCCTTCCAGTAAATTGGACCATTTTCTTTACACCGCAGCTGGGATTTGGGAAGGTCTTACAGGAGCGTTCTCACTGGAGATGTTGGACAGGGGAGTCCTAGGTTGGTGTTTGCTGTGCTGTGGGATCATCTGTTCTGACAACTTCCCTCCCCAATGGCAAGTTAGCACAAACAACTTTTCTTCTCCTAATCATCATTTCTTACTCCTTCCTGTATTTCTTTTTCATGTTTGAAGTGTTTCTAAAGCAGAGGTTCCCTAAGGTCGGAGAGAAGAGCTCAAGCAAAATCTGTTAGGGGTTTTGATTTCAAACACCATTGTTGCTTTAAATTACAAAAAAAAAAAAAAATCCATACCTCTGATTTGATAATCCTAAATTATCCGTTTGGAACTCATGCAGAGGTGTGAGCATGGCTCCTTGTACTGGTATCTCTCTCATCTGTCATTTTGTTTGTTACTATTAGATATCGCACTTGGCAATAAATTATGTAGTTCTGTCCTTGCTGCTTAACAAGTTCTTGCCAATTCTTAGTGTTAGTTAAGGGGTAAAAAAAAAAGAAAAGAAAAAGAAAAAAGAAAAAACCCACCTCCCTTTTGAATATACTTTACGTATTTATGTCACATAAATGTTTTATTGACTTTCGTCTTTAAAAGTCTGCATTATTCACAAGTGGTAAAGCTGTAAGAGCTATCCTGGTCATTGCAAACAAGTGTCAATAAAACCTCCAACCACATTAGTTTGTGTGTGCTGTACTTTGCTGTACTTTCTTTCTTTCTTTTTCTTCTTTCCCCATAAATTTGAGCCCTTTCCAAAGAAGACAGGTACTTGGGAGAGGGGCAGGTAGCTATCACTGTGCAGGATTTAAAAAGAAGCGAATCTCAGCTAGAAAGGAGAACCTTTCTAAATGAACAAGACAGCTTTTTTTTCCCTACTTGTCATTAGAACCGTTTGTTTCTAAACAAGCCCGTTCCCACCGCCTTCATGCCAGGAAAACAAAACGAAACACTCAAAAACCAGATCCCCCAAACCTTGAGTTGTTCTGTGGCATGCATGTAAAGCCTGTAAACTTCTCTTGTTGCCAGTACCTAAATATTGCGAGTAAGCTCTTGGGCTGCCTTTTGGTTTGGAAAGGTGCTTTTAGACTTTTTTTTTTTTAATGTACAAAGAAACTATGTGTATGTGTAGCAGGATGCCAGTCTCATCTGGAAAACTGTGTTGAGGGAACTGAGAAGCACGGTTCAGATAGGCTCTGTTTAAGAGAACTATTTTTAAAGTGTATTCTTCAACTGTGTTAAACTTTTTTTTTTTGTTCAAGCCTTCATTTATATCCTGGAAAGAGCACTAATTCAAAATAAATACCAGAAAATACATCTCGGATGACATTATATCTTTTCTCTGCTAAAAAATGGCCAGTGTAAACATTTGAAAAAGTAAAACAGTTTTAGGCCACTCTGCCTGCACTAGTATGTTTTGTGATACCCAGTTCCCTTTCCACCAGTTTTACAGGGGACAGCTGCAAATAGCAAACATTTTAGCTTGACATGCATCCCTTAAACAAACTTGTCTTGCTTTTTAAAATCTCTGCACAAACAGCATTCCCCAAGCCATGCTTTGTACCCGTGTAGGAACCCAGTGGAAAAACAAGTGGGGTAGGAGGGGGGCTCTTCAGTGAGGTCTCCCCCATAGCTCTTCAAAGATACTTGACTGCTACTTACGGTTTAGATGTGTCCTGCCGGAAGGTGCTGAGCTGCGCGATGCTGGGGATCCCAAATTGCCTCCAGCTTCTCTGTGGGAGTCCGTGGTCGCTCAGGGTGTCAGAAGGCCGTTCAAAAGGGTCATGAGCATAGGAGCAAGGAAAAAAGTGAAATAGTGAAGCTCTTGCTTGGTAGGGAATGGCGGGTGAAATCATGAGGGTGATGCTACACAAACTCCATTTCAGATAGGGAGCGGAGCAGGATTTTAAAGTGGTAAAATATTCTATTGATTATTATTAATATTATTTGTGGTTCTTTCTCCTCCCCGCCCCCGCTAGGCATGAGCTTAAACAGTAGAGTGTTTAAATCAAAACTGATTTCCCACCCTGTAAAACTCTTGAATCTGTTCAGACACTTCCTCTAATACTAGCAATTGGATTATATTAAACTCTAAAAATTTTGAGTAAACTTGGAATCTAAACCATCCAGTTGTATCCCTTTTGAGTATGCACTCTTACAGTTTTTCCAAGTTAGAAGTCATAATTTTATTTATGACATACCAATGCTTATTGTCTTTTATGACACAGTCATTTTCCACAGCAGTTAATTTTAATTATGCAAACTCTGTGGTCCTGGGTATACAAAATGTAATACAACACTTCTAATGTAAAATATTAGGAAAAGCTGAAATAAAAAAAGGTAATGGATTTGCTTTGAAATATGTTTTCTTCAGTCTCTTTTCACCAGATGTCAAAGGATGCTTGAGCATTCTTTACAATGGGAAAAATATTTTATTTTTAATTTTAGCACTGCTAATAAAGTCTTGTCATGTATGTCAATGAAGCAGAAAGATAATTACTGCAGCGCTAACTGTAGGTTGTCATTAAAGCTGATTTCCTGCATTAAGCCAAAAACAACGCAAAATTTGGTTTCTAGACTTCTTGAATATGTTATTCACACTGTTTCTTTAAAATGCGAACCTGAAGAGCTATAGAGATTTACCATATGGACCATATTTGAAAGTACATATTCACTCGTCTGTCACCTTGTCGTGATCTTCACATGTTGATGTTCTGCTTCTCTCTCCTCTATTTTAAGAGAACATGTTTCAGCTTCCAGCTGTTGACTCTTGCAGACAGCTGCTTGTAGTGTCCTGCCTGAAAATCCCTTCGTCTCTTCCTTTGGCCAAAAAATAAGAAGTGATCTGTTGTTTGCTGGTGGAGAGCACAGCTGAAGATGTATCTTGCCAGATTCTTGGGCAGCAGTGTAACGGGGAGCAGGGGGTGGGGATCCTGCCGTAACTGCATGGGTGCTTACTGGTTTGCTAATACCAATTGAGAACTCAACACTAGCTAAAAAACAAAACGAAGCAAAACAGCAGGCTCTCAAACAGAATATTTACTAAAAACAGAGAAATGGGAGTTTCCTGGGAGCTCAAATGGGAGGCCCTAAATATAAAAATATCAATTCTTAATTTTTTGGAAGCTCAGATTTTTCAGCGATTTGTTCTACTGCTGTTTCTGCTGGAGAAACTTATTGTCTGCAGTCTTACTTGCATTTTTACCTACTCTCTTAAGTATAAACTGCCAGAAGGTTTTTTGAGCATAGTTTATTTTAGTGGCTTGTAATACCTGTCTGTCTAAAGCGTATTCAGCTATAGTGGGTTGAGTATTTGAGACAGTTCTTAAACATCACGGGACTGAATCTGCTTATACTCAGAAATATTGAGTCAAATTGGCTTTTCTGTTTCCTTCCCAGCAAATAGTCTTCAGCACTTCATCAGCTAATTTCATAAGGGTTATGTGCTTTTTGAACTGTGTTTTTTAAGATGAGTAAACCAGAAACTGAGGAGGAGTGTCCACTCTAGTGATGCAGCATTAAGCTTGCTGTAATTCACTCTTTCACGATATTGTCTTTCTGACAAATTTTCTTCCTGCTTTTCTGCTCCCTGAATTATTTTCATCCTGGTGGGTTAGATGCGAGATCCTTGCATTGGTTGGAATGACTTCTCCTTAGACTAGCCACAACTGTAAAGAAACGATGACACTGTACTGATCTGTAAGATGTTAAGGCATGCTTGCACTGTTCATTTTAAGATGGAGTAGCTTAACAAGGAAGTTTTTCAATGTCAAAGTGAAAGAGTTTTTAACCATGTGAATTTGTGTAATTGCCTTAAAGCAATGGAGAGACGTCAAATTTTAGTGCCTCAAGCATATTTTACATTTACTCTTTCTGAGCCAGCTAGAAGGGTTCTGGTTATGTTATCCTGAAAGCTCTTTCAGTTTTTATCATCAGATTAAAATATTTTCTTGGCAGTGGAGCAATGCTGTTTATATGCTATCTCCTTTCTGTTACTCATTTCTTTTTGTTATTCTTTTGGCTGCAGTTCGTACTGTCAAAAAGCTGCTATGCAAAAGTCAGTGCACCTCTGAAATGCCACTTCTTAATGAAGCCATCCTTTGGAAGAGGGTTGGAGAAGTGGTTCAACTACTCGAGAAAGGCTTGTGGAGATAGCTGGGGAATGGTGGTATCCTGGGGAAGAGGGTGCTGCGAGAAGGGAACATAGCAATGGGTTAAGTGGCTAAGGCAGGCCAGCGATGAAGTGGCTGTGGAAGGGTGCTAGGTGGGCAGCCCAATACAGATGCAGAGTGATACGGGGGCTTTGTATTTTATTCCCCTCTTTCTCCTCCCCCTTTTCACCCTTAGTTAATCCAGATTTACAAAGTCTTGGGGCACCTGTTTTTCCAACCAGTTAGGGCAAATATGAGTAAGAGTTCCCTTCACTTAATGTAACACTCATCAAAGGAGGAAGATGGGTCTTCTCAGGCATGGGGATGCATTCAGTTATCTTTCTGTCTTTGTCTTGCCACCAATGTTTCTTGTCTACCAGCATCTCGAAGAAAAAGATACTTTGAGCAGATAGTGGGAGGGTGTGAACATGGAATGGTGGGCATTTCCATCACTTAGCCTTTTCTTTGTGCGGTCCTGAGCAGAGCTGGGGAAGGGCTGTAGTGGCTGCATTTTTCTTTAAGTGAGTTGCTTTCCTGGGGTTATTGCAAGGTAGCTTGGTCCAAATTCCAGTGTGAGGTAGAGGTGTGAAGCTGGGGAACCTGGGTGGTGATGGGAGAGACCTGAAAACATCAGAAGCTGGAGGGCTGTGGATACATGGAACAACAAGTCCTTATTGAGAGCTACAGTGCAGAATTTAGTTAAAGCAGGTTTGCTGCAGCAAAGCCAGCTCAAGACCCAAAGACTTTAGGATGGCAGATTGTAGATTGTCACACTATCACAGCTGGAGGTTGGGGAGCATAGTTTTGATGCAGGCCATGGGGCGGACTGACACCTTTTCCAACAGGAGGGTTCCAGCTCCTCAAAGGGAAAGACAGTGTCTTGTTTAGGCAAACTGTTGGAAAAGAGATGCAGAGTGATGTAAACCCTTTGAGAACCTAAGCGCTACTGAAATGCAACTCAGATTTAATGCCAAATCCAGACTTCATGCTTGTTTGAATCATCTTACCTACAGCTGCATTTAGGTCTTAAAATGGTTTATGAAAAGATTAGCATGAAACAATATCTTCAGCTTATTTTGTGTCATTGACATAATTTTTGGATATTTTCTTTTGTTTCCTAGTTGTTTACAGGAACATAATGATGTCATTTTCATGAGTTATTATGGCAGAAAGTTGTATGTTGTCTCCGTGTGTGGTAGTGAGTGTTACAGCAATAGCCTTCTGTTGGTGATAGGGCATCCTTCTGTGCACCCACCCTCCTCTAATTAGGAGATGAATGGAACTCTTTCATGTTCTGTACTATTTCTCCCAAATTTGTAAATACAAAGAGAGTAGTGTGGTCTGTCCTTCCTTTTTTTGGTGATTCTGACTTTCTTGATTGCTTTTGTAAGCCCTGTGGATATGGTGACAGGATTCCTGTCTCTAATTTTGGGGCCAGAAGTGGCTTCATGTAGGTAGGAGGCATCCTTTTAACTCTACCGTCATCCTGTGGGAGGCTGCCAGCTCCTCCAGGAGACAGCTGGAATTATCTCATGGCATGGATTTAGACGAAAGACCAATTGGACTGCTCTGAGGGTGAAGGTGTGGAGTCAGTGAGGCCACATGTGCAATTCTGTGTCTCTTCTAGCTACATTGGAGTGTGACAAACATGCAGAGTATAGAAAGATTGGTTTTATCTCTGTTTTTATTTACCTCTCTAAACGTCCTGTGCAGAGCCAGCATGAAGTGCAAGAAAAGTAGAAAGAGTCCTCTTTGTTGGACCAGTTCCGGGTAAGGCAAGAACAGCTGTAGCTTGGAGTTGGGTCAGAGGCTGCTTTTGGCTCTTTCCTGAAGGCACACATATGGATGGGGACTCAATGTTTCTGTCCCCAGCCGCTGATGCTTCTGGCCCTGCTCTTCCTCATGCTTCCATGAAGCTTATGGGAAAGGAACGGAGCGGGAAGGACAAATGTCTTTACCATGGAGGAAGGGGGAATGGACTTAATTTGGGTATTGAAAGGTCAAAATAAACAGTGGACGCTGAGGCAGTCCTACTATCAAACTGCAGAAAATGAGCAGTTGTAGTTATGGGTTATCCCTTAACTTCATTTGACATACTAATCTTCCCTTTCAAGGACTAAGGGAAATACAGCAAAATGCTTATTACACAGTTGTACCTGAAGATTTATTACAACACTCTCTGTTACCAAGGAAAATTCAAATTACTTTTTTTCCAGACAGCATGAAAGGGCCTTATCCTAAGTGAGTGGTCTAAGTTCAACTCTGATGCCTTTCACGATGTGTGCTGAGCGTTTGAATGCATCAGCAAGTTTGTCCACATGCTGTTTTTATGCAAGTGTTACGGTCTGACAACTATGAATCACCCGCTCAGCTCTTGATTTGCGTCAATCAAACCACATTTAAGAGAGGCTTTGTTCACAGTTTGGAACACAAGACCTAGGCAAGGATGCAAATGGCAGTTTCAAGCAGATTCTCTAGAAACTGTTTTCAATGGTCCAGAGTTAAACTCAAGGGAAAGAGCATGCTGTTAAACTGGGAGATATAAGGTTCTCATTTTCTCCTCCCTGTCCCGCTAGACCATTCCTGACGGTATTGAAGTGTTTGAAACTATCAATTTGGGCTTCTATCTGAAAGCAAAGGGTTTTTTCCCAGGGTTGTTGTGATGAGTATTTTATCTAAAGGGATGCAGATTTGTCTTCACATTTCATTACCTGATTTTTTTTTTAAGATGGACTTTTATCGAATCAAGCTCATTATAGAATCATCTGTACATATCTCCAAACACGGGAGTCCTTCCTTCCCGAGTTATCTGTGCTTTTAGGCGACAAAGTCAGTGCTTCCTGACCTCAGAAACGTGGCTGCGACAGGGCTTGTGAGCCACACAATGGCAGTACAGAAACGGAGCTCCAACCTTCAAGTGGATTGCAAGCCTAGGAGTAACTCTGTTCAGGAACCTCGGCCTGCGGCGGGGGGACAACTTCATACTGCTGATATGCAGCTAGAGATCTGTGAAATAGTAATTGAGCTGTTTCTGGAAATACATTCAGGGTTTTGTTTGTTACCTTCACCAAGAGGGCTTCAAAAGGGATGTCTAGCAGTTAGGCAAGCCTCCTGCTCTCCTGGAGTATGCAGGATCCAGTGTAAATCCTCCTCCTTTACTTATCCTGTTAGTATGCTCCTTTTCACTTGCAGGTGAGCTCCTCCCTGCCTGCAAGCTCCATATCTCCTATCCCTTGCTGCTTGCTAGCTCTGTTCCTATAGCAGCATGTTCTGTTTTCCTTTGTCCTAAACCCACCCTGGAATTAGTTCATCCTCCAACCACTTCCCTGTGTCTTCCTCTCTCCCTGCTTGCAGCTCATTGAAGTCTTCTGCTCCTTCCCGTCCCCCTCTGGCACCAGTCCTTTGCGCTCATCAAAACATTGATCTCATAGGCTGTAGCCTTGCCAGCATAATAAGGCCACTGCTCTTCCAAACACTTTTTTTCCTCTTAAAAACATTTTTTTTCTTAATTGGACTCGTTCTCACTAGTTTTAAGGATAAAATTAGAGAATTAATTCCTGCTTTCCTGCTAGCAATCATGGAAATGAGCTAATTTGCAAGTGTCAGGATGCTGATCCTTATCTCCTTCAGTTCCCAAAGAAAGTAATAAAAAAACTATAATAAAAAATTGCTGTAGCAGATGCAGCACATGGGCATATGGCAGTCTATTAATTACTCATGTTCTACCAAACTTTTCATAAATCAATAAGTGTTGATAAAACACTAAGGCACTTTTGTAGGTTTTGTTTCCCTCCCCTCCCCTCCCCTCCCCCCCCCATTTTTCTCCTCTGGACACACTGATTGTAACTTTACTTGGTTTTAACTGTCCCATTTTTGGCTGCTGTAAATTTCTCCCTGCAGGGAATGAATGAGCACTAACAGACCTACTTGCCTCTTTCCCCCAGGCCTATGGATATCATTATATCATTGCTAGCTGAATTTTTTTTTCCTTTAATCCTTTGGAATGGACTAGCAAAGATGTAACTGAAGCCTGAAGATGGCTGGCTGCAGAGGAAGGGAAGAGG
Source organism: Struthio camelus (assembly GCF_040807025.1). NCBI lineage: Eukaryota > Metazoa > Chordata > Aves > Struthioniformes > Struthionidae > Struthio > Struthio camelus. The sequence continues at coordinate 2,708,505 of NC_090947.1, read as the reverse complement.
GCTGACATACTGACAAGATAACTTAACAGTAAACGCTTGGAACCAAAAAGCAGTGTCAGTTTTTGGTTTATTAAAAAAAAAAAAAGGAAAGAAAACAGCTTTTAAACCTATCTAGTCCTTTCAAACCTGTACTTATCAGTCCATTACCTCATACATATGCAACATGATTGTTCTTAGCAAATCTCTGCTGTTGATTTGTCACAACAGTCCTCCTGATGCTCTTCCGAGTATCATGACACTGATCAACTTGGTGGACTTTCCTTACCCATGTTGAGTGCGATGGCAGAGGTGTGTTCTATGTATTTGAGTAATAGTTATAGATTATTTGATTGAGAAATCTGTATTTCTTCATATACTATTTATAAAATAAGTAACTTGTTTGAAGGGTCTGGTCATACTATCTTTCTGCCTGTCCTTCTGGTCTAAAGATATCGGAGCTATGAAATGGACGGTATTGGTGGTTACCACAGTGTTGCCATCTAGATGCTTGTTTTTCACTGCAGATTTTCTGTTAGTCAAACTCAGTTCTTTTATACAGAAGAGATGAATGTAAAATAGGCTTCTCCTTTGAAAGTAGGAAGATGGGTCCTACCCAATACTCTTCTGAAATCTTGTATTGATTCCTTCTGTTTGATTAAGGATGCTTCAAAGAAAGTGGTCAGGGGGGCAGGGGGAGGATTGTATTTTTTTTTCTTAAAGTTCTTCCTAAGTGAAAACTTTCTGTTTTAATATGCTTTAAGAGAAAAACTTTATAAAAGGAACTTATTTTATCACTATGTCTGTATAGACAGACACACACAAGCCTACTTTTGTATATAAAAAAATGAAATTATCTGCAAATTGCAACATTAGTTTCACTCGGCTGTTGTAGAAGCATTTTGGGAAGACACCATTAGGCAATCTGGTGGCAGCTGTAGATGTGTGGGGTGGGAGACATGACAAAAGTATAAATTGAAGTTAGGCCATTCCCTAGAGCAAAAATTCCTCTCTGACTTATGGGATATTTACGAAATTCCAGTTGCTTAATGGAGTTCACATGTGGATTCTCTTATTCTTCTTTTGGTTGGACATTGGAAATGTCCTTTCCTTCAAACTTGCCTAAGACTGGAGTTTTCTGACTATCACACCAGTCCTTGTCTTGCATGTCTTCATCAGCTGAACGCTCAGCTGACAAGTGGCTGCTCAGTACTTTTGCTGATATTTTGCCACCTGATCTTGCTAACACTCATGTGCTAATAATAACTTGCCTATCAACAAAGAATATTTGTAAATGCCTAGATTGATGCTGTCATTAGAAAGATATTTCCACGCTAAGAAGTCACTAAAGTTGTAAAGATCAGCGGTCGCCAGCTGCTGTGACTGAATTGTTTTTAAGCACTTTTTGAACTTTAATTTATGAACAACTACATTTTGAAATTAGCAAATGGCTGCACTTAAGGCTAATGAGTGAGCAAAAGGGCAGCAATGCTACAGAAGGTTTTGAAGGAACCGAGACTCTTCTACTTAAAAAAGGGAGGACTTAAAAAAGCAGCATAAAATTCTTTAAGCCTTTGCTTGCATGTGACCTGTTTAAGGCTCTATCTCCAAACTTCTTATATACCCACACAAGCTTTGAAATGTTTAGGAAGGTAGATCTTCATCCAACAGCTGCTTTTTACTGAAATGTCTTTCTGCTTTGGCAAACAATAGGTGCAGTGGGATGTTGCTGCCCTTTAGGGCATGTTTTGGTAGCTCCTTGACCTGAGGAGCTTTGCATGGCAAGGGAAGATGTGCATCCGGTGCACGCTGGAGAAGTGAATTGGGCTCGTTGGTCCCAAGTGCACACGTGAAGCATCTGGGGAAGGTCTGCCAGCCAAATGAGGGCCTTGGTGACGCGGGTGTGATTTTGATCCTCTGGGGAATTTGCCCAGGTGCAAACAGGCTTCAACTCTGTAAACAGGCGTAGCTTCTACCCTGTTCCCACCACCGGTGGCTGCATTAATAACACTTGTGCCTCCAAAAAGAATCCAGATGGCTATTTAAGAGAGCAGGCCCTATTACCGCTCTTTCTGGAGCAGAGCAGATACAAATATTTATGTTCAAGGAAAACCTAGAGTCAGAAAGAGAAGAGGTATTTCATACAAGATTTTGCCCAATTTGTTTGAAAGTACGCAGTCAAAATAAGTCATGTTGCAGATTTTCATTGTTTTTTGTGTGAGCGTGTGGCCCAGCAGATGGGAGAAGCAGAAAGCTTGTGCTGAGAAAGAAATTAGCCTCTCTGAGAAGAGCCAAACACAAGGGGAAAGCTGTAATCAGTCAAACCATCCTTAATTTTGGCACTTCTTCATGCTTCATCTTCTTTCCTAACTGAATCCCAAGCAAACTGAAAAAGTAGGAGGGGAAATATTTTTTCCTTTCTAAACTAAAGGAAAGGTTTTGGTTGTAATTCAGTGGAAATGTATGTTAAATCTTTCTGTTAGCTTGACTTAAATGGAAATTGTTAAATACCCCAATACGTTTTCATTCTGTAACCTGAGATTGCAGTTTGAAATTTTCAGGCTGTTTCAATTCTTCTTCCCTAGCTTTCCAAATCCTGGGATGTTTCTGAGATTCTCTACAGTAGTCTGAACCGTATTCCTGTTAGTTTTTTTAACTCTTTAAGCAGAAGGACGGAGTATTAAGTAGAACTCCTGGACTAGAAACTGTCAGTACTAAGTTTCTTCAAAATCCATGGGCCAGTGCTTCCTTTTTTATGACACTTCACTGAGTGAAGTTAGATTTTAGCAGATAACTGCACATACATATGCTTCTAAAACCTTTTGACACTTCAGCAGTATAGTAGCAGAATCGCTTTCAGGCTTTGTCGTTGAGCCTGATTCTTTGATCCAGGGATTATGTAGACAAATACTGGTGGAAAAGTGTATGCCTGTGGTTAGTGTGAAGTTGGGAAGTCCTAAGTTCCTACCTGGGATCTAGACTTGAGGTGAAAGTTTGTTTTTTTGATTTGTTGGTTTGTTTTGGTTTTTGATGAATTCTTCAGAGGCTTGGTCCTGTGGAAATCTCAACTTACCCTTGGTCAACTTTTGCTTGACTTCCCCTCTTCTTTTTTATGGTAGTCATCCTCCGAGGAAGCACTAGCAGATAGAGAAGAAAAAGCTTCTGCTCTCTTCCATGCCTGTCATTGTTCTAAAAACCATGAGTACGCTTAGAAATTTGCCTGCTGGGTTTTCACAGCTCTGCTCTGCTATTTTTTAAGGGCAGGTCTTTGCCTCTACAGAAAACGTGAATGCCTAGCTGTGAATTGTCAGTTATATTGTGTCTGAATAACATTGCATTTTTTAAATTAGTCTTAAATATTTCCATCCTGTAATGCACACCTGTGGATATACCTGTCCACATTACATGGAGCAGTGCATTATTTTGTGTGGAGGAGCTGCTACCAGGAAATCCCTGGCTATGTGTACTTAAAAAGTCAGCCGTATTATAATAGTATCAGATTAGTACAATACATCCTTAAAAGGGAAAATTCCTAAACTGCAGGATAAACAAGAACTCCATTGATCCATGTGCTTCCAAACTGCATATTCAAAGTCCTTTGACTTTTATAGCTACTCTCTACTTTCGAGGACTGATAATAATTTTATGTGCATAATAAAAGCACCATATTGTAAGAGACCGCTTGCATTTCCAATGGTATCCACAATAGTAAAAATAGATTTGTCTTACGTGGTTTCATTATTCATCTGATGTGTGTTTAGGGAAGCTGGCACAATATGCTGCCAATACAGCAATAGCAGATTGACTGCTCTTCCCCGAAGCAAGTGGTTGCCAAGTTACCTAAACTCTGACAGCAGCCTGCCTTCTAGCAAGCTAAGCATACAGTTAAGCGAGGAGAAGAGAGAGATGAGAAGGAACGGTGGAGTTGTTCCACTAACCACAGAAGATATGCATGAAGAAAGGTTTTTTCCAAGTAGCTTTTTCTTATGTGCTACTAAAGTAAGTGGAAAAAAAGCAAAGTCTGCAGTATTTACCCCTTCCCCCATTTATTTGTGTGTCCATGCTAACTGTAGAACAAGAAACTGGTCATGATAGACCCATGATAGAGCCATACTTGAAATTTTTGGGGTTTTTGAAGAGTACTGTTCTGTGAAGACCGCATGTCATGCATTTTTATTCTTGGATTTCCTTGCTTCATTGTTCCGCTGTTAGTTCAGTAAAAATGCTTCTCTTTAAAAGTAAGTAGTACTAGACTAAGTAATCTGCTTTCCAGCGTAGATAGGTGAGATGATTGCCTCAGTATCTGCGAATAGCATCGAAAATGATATAACTGTATGTATTTTTGGCCTGCTTTAGTGACTAACATAGCATAATTATGGGTATTCTCTTAAAGACTGATGGTAAATACATCAATATTGAGCTATGGTGCAACTTTTAAACTTTTCTTACCTTTCAGCTGTTTGTACGAGTTTACTTTCTATTCTGTACAAGCTGTGAATTTAATCTTCCCATGTCCACAGCAGTTAGCCATGTGCATTATAACTTTCAATGGAAAGCTACATTTGCATTTTCAAACTATTCCTCACTTATAAAAGCCAACACTAAAGAATATATTATATATCACAATGAAGAGCTGAACAAGCTTTCTTTATTAAGAGCTGTTTGAAATGGTGAGTTTGATATCTTATATATTGCTGTATAACGGGTGCTCTGGCATTAAAGCTGACAGTACAGCTTTAAAAGGCTTACAGTAAACCTGGCCTGTTAGAATTGCAACAGCATTGAAATATCATGCTTCCAGGTCTACCTAATAGCTTGTTACTTCAAGTGTTGTTTAATTCCTTGGGTGTGGATATGTCAATGTGGTCACACTTGTATAGACAGTTACAGAAGAGAAAACCACAAGTTTTTCTACCTTTATTTACTACTCTCTAGTTACTCTTTAGTTACTGCTGAAGGATTTTAATTGCAGTAGTTCAGCTCTTGATCATGCTGAAGCTTTTAAAGATTCCAGGCTTCAGGTCTTCTGCTGTGACTGTTCATCTGCTGGTATGGACTCAAAATTTAAGAAACTGAAGTAGGAGTTAATCCTGTGAAATTACTCTTACTTTAGAAATGGTTGTGATTTGTTTCAATTAAAACTGAAGTAAACAAACTAAGGAGAGACTAGACTTCTAAACAAGAGAAGTCACGGAGGGATTGAACAGACTTTGTTAAAGACTTAGCTACAGAAGGAGACTTATGGGCCCTTTCTGAGGATAGTAAGTTCCTAGAGAACTTGCTCAATCATCTGCTAATGATGCTTAATAATGATCTGAACTACATTTTGTTAACTCTACTTTTATTTTTTTTCTGCCTGTGAAGGGGACACAGAACTAATTTACTCCAAATTCATTTGTAATTGCAAATATATTTGCATTTCTATCATATATGTATTCTGCAAGTCCCAGCCTGATATCTGACAGCACAAGCAATTTTGTTTTTGTCTTAGAGTGCTTTCACATTAAAGTATTTATATCATCTCTTTTGGGTGAAATTTGAGTTTGTGTGATGTGAACGTTCTTTGTACTTATGTTTTGCCTTTCACCACGTTTCCAACAGGTAGGACTTAAATAAAAAACATATCACTTCTAAAGTTTGTTCAAAGAGTTTGGGTGACTCATTCAAATGGCTAGAACTATTTGCTTCTCATCTATATAACTTAAATGTCTATCGAGATACAGAGCTCTTTGTGACTTTGTTTATCTAAGTACTTAGCAAAAAATGGGCAATTAACTTTTGATGTTCCTAATTCTCTTTGTAACTTGTTTTGCCCCGAGTCTCTCTGGGATGAGTGTTCTCCCAAGGTGTTATGAATACTATATGATTTAAACACCCTGTGCAAATGTCATGATTCTGAAGAAAACTTATAGCCCTGCATGTGGAAAGCTTAAACCATCAGACTGACCTTTCTGCTTTGTATAAAGTTGTTTTTGGTGTGTTCTAAAAGCCTGTGCCTAAGAGTCAGCTTGTTACAAAGTCAGATACATCTTCAGTCTGAAAAAAGAACATGTTTTATGGGTTGTTGTTGACTCTACCGAATACGGCTTCTGTGGTTTTTACGTCCAGAGTCACCTGGGCTGAGTGTCCTTTCCTGAGATGTACCAGAATGGATTTCCCTTGCTCGCTGAGAGCATCTTGTTTTTCAAAACTTGGCCCTTTTTGCAAGGCTGACTGTGGATCACCATGAGGTATGCTTTTGCTCTGCAGAGCTGAACACGTCACTTCCCCTGACATGATGCTTGGCCAGGCAGCGTGGAAGAATCTGATTTGGGTCTTTTGTTTAGTGATTCATGAGAGTAATCTGCAAATACTAACTTCTTCCTACTCTTGTCTTCCTGGAATTGAGAACTCAGGTAATCCTAACTGGGCTAATATTAATTCTACAGTTAACCTCTGCACAAATTTTACATGTAATTTTGTCTCAGTGCGTTTCCCAAGTGTAAAATGATTCCATTTGTTCCTGTTACCAGAGACTATTGAATATGGGATTTGTGATGGTAATTACGATTTAAGAATTAGAGTGAAGTAACTCTGTATCCCATTGACAGTTTGTTCTTGATGTGCTAAAATTTTCTCCCCCTCCTTGCTTTTTTTTTGTTGGTAGGGTGGAGGGAATCAACTATCCCTTCAAGATGTAAAGATGCTTCTGCTATTTCTTCAGAAATTTTTTCAGGCCATGCCATTCAGATTGTGGGAACTGTGCATACAGTATGACTCAAACTGCTAGAAAACCAGCCATACTCAGTCTTGCTATTTGATTTTGGAGGGCAGGTATTGTAGTACCAGCATGTATCTCGGCCATCACCTCTTCAGTGCAGTAAAGCTCTGCTCTCAGTTGTTTAGCTCATGTGCTCAAAAATTTACGGAAATTTGTACCCATTCCTTTCCTTCTCCATCTCCCAGGTAGACTTTCAGAGAAATTCTAAAAGCAAGCTGGCTTTTAGTCCCAAGGACTATTTCTCAGGGCTGTTGAGGTCTGTTTTTGACTGATTGTGTCCCATTTTCCAAATTCTTTGCACCTTTCTTGGAGTCCTGTGTTCTCCCGTGCTTCCTGTTTCCCTTTGCACAATACTTTCCTCTAGTCTCCATCTCTGGGAGGGAAATGAGTTTTGTTCCTTCTGCAATCAACTCTCAGTTTATTAACCTGTCTAACTTTCCGCTGGACGTTTGTGGTTCTCACTGATCATAATTTTCCAGAGTTGTTAGTGGGAGGGCAAGATGGATAAATTGTGCATTGGAGTAATGTAGAAGAAATTACGAACAACTGAGGGAAAAGTTTCTGATTTATACTAAAATATCATATATTTATCATTCCTGTTTGTGCAGTGTACAATGGTGGAAGTATCTCCAAGTTTTGTATAAAAGATAAAATATTTTAAATCTCACCAATTCATTATACATTGCAGCTGAATTTTTTGAGGGAAAGTAATTTTATGAGACTGAATATTTTACATGAATATTTTATCTCTGTCTGCAAAATTGAAACCTATACATATTTGCTGTGATACAAAGTCGTGTTAAAGGGGAGATGACAGGTCCTGATGGAGTCTGCAGAGGAGGCTACTGTTCCTTAAACTTTTTCCTCCTATTTGTCCTTAATGCTCTTTGTTTCAATGACCAGAACGCTAAAAACTAAAGTGTGTAAGAAGTGTTAAATTGCAATTAGTAGAGTTACTGACTGAGAGGTGTTTTTTTTTCTTTCCCCTGAAAAGGAAACTCTTTTGTACCATAGCTTAATATTTGTACTGGTGATGTCTTCTATTGTGTTTTCTTTGGAAGTACTTCCAGATGTTGGTGCTTTATAGTAATGAAGAACAGTTAGGATTGAGGAGGCCCAATTTTGTTATTTCTTTGCTGAATAGACCAACCAAAATACCTTGCATATGAAAGAAGGTTCATCTCCTGTGAGAACTGAGCAGAAAATCTGGTTCTGACTTCGCATGTGACTGTACAGGTATCGTCAGATAGTTGTAGTGCTGGTAATTCATTGGTTTGGGTGAAAGTATATATTACAGGTGATCAGTGTTTTAGAAAAAGCATGGATGTCTTCTACTTGGGGGTAGTGGTAGAGAAAAGTGCCTGTTCTAGTTGGGGAGTAGTGAGGGGGACACAAAGCTCACAGTGGAGAACACATTGGAGGAAGTACTGAAGCAGCTGGATGGAAGGTATCTATATAAATTAAATGTGCTATAAAAAGAAATATGGCATCTGCAAAATAAGAAAAGAGGCTTGATACATGGTAGAGCAATTTTGGTAGTAAGTGCCTAACCTTTTTTCATTTGGCAATACACTTGGTGGTCTGCATTTTTTTGTTACATTTTTAATTTGGAGCACTACTGTTTGAATATTAACTGCTAAATTTTCTTTCCTTTACACTGGTAGACTTAGAAGTCTGCTTTCCATCTTTCAGAAGATTCCAGCTAGTTAAGTTGCTTTTGTCATTCAATTTTCCCTTGTTTGCCACAGTATTAGTAAATTCGAATACAAGCAAGTATGTGTTTTGCCTTAGGAAACATCAGTACTCCAGTCACCATTCCAGAAATTCCTCTCAGTTCATTCTTCTCTGTAATGGGACTTAACAGAGCTCACAAAGACTTTGAATGTTGTAAATGTAAATCTGAAAAGGTCAAACCTCATGTTTGCTGGAGATGGGAATACATGCTGACAACAATGCTGTGGCACAGATGAATTTTTAAATGTAGATAGAGAACAATATCTGTTCAGAGAAAACTATTAAAGTGCACGCTTTGGGTAGTGAGAAGAAATTTGAAGTAAAGTGGTGCGAACTTCTCTTGTGTTGCTTGGTGACTTCCTAACATATAGCGGAGGGTAGTCAAAACACAGGATGTATAGCTAGGAACAGATAAGGGTTATTTTTTTTGGTACTGGTGGCTTCACCTATCGGATAATGTGGCAGACTAGTACATGGGTAAGCGGCAAATCAAATTTTTTGTTGTTTTTTTATTTTTCCCATTTGTCAGGGTTGCATTAAATGGGTATGAGTTCAGGTATCGGTGGAGACATAACAGCGAGGGATTTCTCGGTTCTGCAGGTCTGTTCTGTAGGTCTGTTCTGTGAGAGCTTCAGCTGGCCCGTTCTGTGTTAAAAGCCTATCCAAAGGCTGCAATCTGGCTCCAGTCCTCCTTGTGTAGTACTTAAAATATGGTGTGACTGGCTTTACCTTCGTGATTTTTCAATTCAAGAAGTGGAAAGAAGCCATACAGAGCAGGAGGTATCATATATGGAGTAATGGAAGTAGCAGTTGTTAAATATTTTCAGCTGCTGCTTTGCGTGTGGTGTACAAAGGATGAGAAACTGTTGCTAGCTGGGTGTTCTGTGTATTGAACTGTGGGCCAAATCTGATTTTTTTTCAGGGATGTCATTCATTGGCATTTTTAGTTTGACTAGGTTGTCTCTGAATGCTGTTGCACCCGCGAAAGCTAGGCATGATAACGTTAGAGAGAGCAGCAGAGTGGCTGTTCCCTGCCAGTGTCTGGAGAAGAGAAATACTAGAATATCTGTCTAATCTTTCAGGATATGTGAAACATGGACAGGTACAGCCAAAAGTGATTGAGGCATCTATTTATCATTTAGCAAAGCATGAAATCTTTATTTTTATTTTACTTATTTATTTATTTGTTGATTAATGTACATCTGAGACACTAGTTCTGGGAAATGAGAAACTGAGACTGTGAACATCATTGTTAGTAACGAATGTCATGAACGGTGGCAAATGTCAGATGTCAGGCAACTCCTCTTCACCTAGCCTTGGCACTAGCCTTGCTTAATTGGTGTCAGCTTAGTCATCCTGAGATCTGATATAGTCATTTAGTATCTTAAAATGACTTGGCACAAGAACAAAATCTCATACTTCTATTTCACAGAATCAAAGAATCGTTTAGGTTGGAAGGGACCTCTGGAGATCATCTCGTCCAACCCCCCTGCTCCAGCAGGGTCCTCTACAGCATACTTCCCAGGACCGTGCCCAGGCGGGTTTTGAATATGTGCAGGGAAGGAGACTCCACCACCTCTCTGGGCAACCTCTTCCAGTGCTCTGTCACCCTCTCAGTCAAGAAGCTTTCCCTCCTGTTCAGATGGAACTTCCTGTGGTTCAGTTTGTGCCCATTGCCTCTTGTCCTGTCGCTGGGCACCACAGAGAAGAGTCTGGCCCCATCCTCTCGACACCCTCCCTTCAGATATTTAAACACCCTGATAAGATCGCCTCTCAGTCTTCTCTTCTCCAGGCTGAACAGGCCCAGCTCTCGCAGCCTTTCTTCAGAGGAGAGGTGCTCCAGTCCCCTCATCATCTTTGTAGCCCTCTGCTGGACTCTTCCCCAGTAGTGCCATGTCTCTCTTGTACTGGGGAGCCCAGAAGTGGACACAGTACTCCAGGTGAGGCCTCCCCAGGGCTGAGGAGAGGGGCAGGATCACCTCCCTCCACCTGCTGGCAACACTCTGCCTAATGCACCCCAGGCTCCCATGGGCCTTCTTGGCCACAAGGGCACATTGCTGACTCATGGTTAACTGGTTGTCCACCAGGACTCCCAGGTCCTTCTCTGCAGAGCTGCTTTGCAGCAGGTCAACCCCCAGCCTGTACTGGTGCATGGGGTTATTCCTCCCTAGGTGCAAGACTCTGCTCTTCCCTTTCTGGAACTTCAGGAGGTTCCTCTCTGACCATCTCTCCAGCCTATAGAGATCCCTCTGAATGGCAGCACAGTCTGCTGGTGTGTCAGCCACTCCCCCCAGTTTAGTATCATGAGCACGCTTGCTGAGGGTGCACTCTGTGCCTTCATCCAGGTCCTTGATGAATAAGTTGAACAAGACTGGACCCAGGACTGACCCCTGGGGGGCACCGCTAGCTACAGGCCTCCAACTAGACTTTGTGCCACTGACCACAACCCTCTGAGCTCTGCCATCCAGCCAGTTCTCCATCCACCTCACTCTCCACTCATCCAGGCAACACTTCCTGAGTTTACCTAGGAGAATATGTTGGGAGGCAGTGTCCAAGGCCTTGCAGAAGTCCAGGTAGACAACATCCACTGCTCTCCCCTCAGGTACCCAGCCAGTCATTCCATCCGAGAAGGCAATCAGATTGGTCAAGCATGATTTCCCTTTGGTGAATCCATGCTGACTACTCCTGATGACCTTCTTGTCCTCCACATGCTTAGTGATGACGTCCAGGATGAGCTGTTGCCTCACCTGTCCAGGGATGGAGGTGAGGCTGACAAGCCTGTAGTTTCCTGGCTCCTCCTTCTTGCCCTTTTGGAAGACTGGGGTGACGTTGGCTTTCTTCCAGTCCTCGGGCACCTCTCCTGTTCTCCAGGAGCTTTCCAAGATGATGGAGAGTGGCCCGGCAATAACATCTGCCAGCTCCCTCCACACTTGTGGGTGCATCTCATCGAGGCCCATGGATTTGTGGATGTCAAATTTGCATAAATGATCTCTAACCTGATCCTCCTCGACCAAGGGAGAGTCTTCCTTTCTCCAGACTTCCTCTCTTGTCCCCAGGGCCTGGAATTCCTGAGGACTGGCCTTAGCAATAAAGACTGAAGCAAAGAAGGCATTCAGCAGCTCTGCCTTCTCTGTATCCTTCATTACCAAAGCACCTGCCCCATTCAGCAGCGGGCCCACACTTTCCCTAGTCTTCCTTTTGCTATTGATGTATTTGAAGAAGCCCTTCTTGTTGTCCTTGACATCCCTTGCCAGATTTAATTCCAACTGGGCCTTAGCCTTCCTTGTCGCATCCCTGCACACACCCCAAGTGGCCTGTCCCCTTTTCCCCATTCTGTAGACTTCCTTCTTCTGTCGGAGTTTGGCCAGGAGTTCCCTGCTCATCCTTGCAGGTCTCCTGCCTGCTTTGCCGGACTTCTCACTCAGCGGAATGCACTGCTCCTGAGCCTAGAGGAGGTGATGCTTGAATATTAACCAGCTCTCCTGTACCAACCCTCCCTTCTAGGGCCCTATCCCATGAGATTCCTCCAAGTAGGGCCCTGAGGAGGCCAGAGTTAGCTCTCCTGTAGTCCAGGGCTGTGATCCTACTTATTGCCCTGCTTCCTTCTCGCAGGATCCTGAAATCCGTCGTCTCATGGTCACTGCAGCCAAGGCTGCCCCCAACCTTCACCTCTCCAACTAGACCGTCTTTGCTTGTTAGTGCAAGGTCCAGCAGCGCACCTCTCCTTGTTGGTGCCTCCACCACCTGGGACAAAAAATTATCCTCAGTGCTCTGCAGGAACCTCCTCGACTGTTTGTGCCTAGCTGTGCTCTCTTCCCAGCAGATGTCAGGGTGGTTGAAGTCTCCCATGAGAACCAGGGCCTGTGATCGTGAGGCTACTTCCAGCTGTCTGTAGAAGGCCTCATCGACAACTTCTTCCTGGTCAGGTGGCCTGTAGTAAACCCCCACAACCGTGTCACCCATGCTAGCCTGCCCTTTAATCCTTACCCATAGGCTCTCAGCTTGCTCTTCATCCACCCCGAGGCAGAGCTCCACACATTCTAGTTGCTCCCTCACATAAAGGGCAACTCCACCACCTCGCCTTCCTGGCCTGTCTTTCCTAAAAAGCACGTAGCCATCCATGACAGCACTCCAGCCATGTGAGCTATCCCACCATGTCTCTGTAACTGCAATGAGATCATGGCCCTGCAGCCGCACCCAGATCTCTAACTCTTCCTGCTTATTCCCCATGCTGCGTGCATTGGTGTACAGGCATTTCCGAGAGCCAATGGAGCATGCAGGCTTCTCAGGAGAGGTGCAAGAGGACCCTCCCTCGCCATGTCCCATGCTGTCTCCCCTGGCTGCATGCTCCAGGATGCTGGAGGCATCCTGACTTGAGCAGTGTTTTACTGACTACCGTGTCACTGTACCACTCCCCTTCCCCCATCTTGCCTAGTTTAAAGCCCTCCCTACCAGGCTGGCCAACCTGTTGGCAAAGACAGGCGTGCCCTGCTTGGTGAGGTGGATCCCATCTCTCTCCATCAGCTGTCGATCTTCAAACAGGGTCCCATGGTCACAGAAACCAAAGCCCTGCTGCCAACACCAGCGGCGCAGCCAGTTGTTAACTTGGAAAACCCATCTTCTCCTCCTCCGGTCCTTCCCCTTCACAGGCAGGATCGAGGAGAAAACGACCTGGGCTCCCAGACCCTTAACCACCATCCCCAGAGCTCTGAAGTCCCACTTGATGGTTTCCAATTTGCCTTTTGTGTCGTTAGCGCCCACATGGAAGAGCAGCAGAGGGTAGTAGTCTGATGCATGGGCAAGTCTTGGCAGCCTTTCCATGACATGTCTTATTCGAGCCCCTGGCAGGCAGCAAACCTCTCCGGACTAGAGGTCAGGTCGGCAGAGAGGCGCCTCTGTGCCCTGCAGCAGGGAGTCACCCACAACAATCACTCACCGCTTCTTCTGGATGTTCCCGCATGCCACGGTGTCTGTCAGGCCAGTTGCTTCCCTTGAAGCCATGGCCAGCCTCTCCTCAGCTTAGAGGGCGCTAAACTTGTTCTTCAAGGGTAAGTCTTGAGGAGGAGTAAGAGCCTTTCTTCTTCTACAAGAGGTCAGCAGCTTCCAGCCCTCTTCAACAGCGTTATGATGCACCTTTACACACGGTGCTGAGCCCTCTGAGAACTCCGCTGCAGTGGGGGCGGGGGACTCCTGGAGCTGCACGGTCTCTGAGAATATCCTGTCAATCTCCTGCTCATCCTCTCGGATGCTACGCAGCCTACTAACCTCCTCCCGTAACTCCTTGTTCTGGTGACGCAACTGGTCAACCCCAGCACACCTTCTGCAGGAGAGCTGACTGTCAGCCCAGGCCTTAGAGAGAGGCCCCAGGCACTCCCTGCAGCCTGACATCTGCAGGGCTGCATCTGCTGTCAGAGGGTCTGTCTGGGTTGAAGCCTCAGATACAGCCGATGCAGCACCTCCAGCAGCCACTGGGGAATGTGCTCTGCGGCGTGTCACGACCATGCCCTGGGGAAGGACACACCACTGTGCAAAATGGAGAGATGCCTTCTGGCTCCCTTCTGCACAAACTGCTGCATCTGTTCACTGCACTCCAGGAGCTGTGCTCTAGGCCTGGCTCTTATATAGGCCTCTGCCTAGCAGTGACTCACAAGGGTGCTTGACCCACCCAATCAGGAGCCACCTGAAACAAAAGCCCCAACTCCCTCTGACCAGGGCAGCCCAGAGAGCTCGTTAGCAGCAGCCCCACCTAGCTAGAACTTCCCAGGAGAAGTTAAGTCAAGGCCCCCTGCAGTAGTCCTTGCCTAGCTCTCTCTTCCTGCTAGCAGCAAGCACCGTCTAGTTCCTCGGGGGTCCCCAGAAAGTCTCCACAACTTCCAACAAGGCCCACAAAAGGCCCAGGGAGAGCCCAGACACTGCTGTGCAAACTGCTGCATCTGTTCGCTGCCTCTGTTGGCTGCACTTTTTAGCGCAAATTTAGGACTGTTTAAATCCACTTAAGGAATGACTTGATTGAGAAATGCATAGTTAAAGGTGTTTTGGGCAGGGTCATGCTGTGGGAATGCTTTCTGTAACTGAATGTTGTGCCTAACGATAGGCCTGGCTTGTGCCTTGTCGTCCCTCATAAGAGGAAGCATGTCACGTGTAAATTTATGGCTATTCCTGGTAGTTTCCACACTGCATGCCAGTCAAAGGAGATGTGGTGCCTGTGCCATAATACACGGCTGTAGTGAGACAACTTGCCTCTTCTACTCTTTCTCGTTTCAGCTTCATTTTCCAGATGGTCTGTTTTGTGATTTTTCACTTGTATTTTCTGCATACCCTGAACTTCTTTTTAGTGGGCTATGCCATGCACGAAATTAATGTGCTGTTATAATACAGGCAATTCTTGTATGTTTTGTCACCATTGAACAGGTAAGGCACTTGCAGTAGGAACCCAGGAAGCCACCATGTAAAGAAACCGCCAATTTGCAATTGCTCTTTGCCATGTTAAAGAGGGGAGGATAAAGCTTGCACAAAGATGTTTCAAAGTCGAAGATATCCAAATAAATGTGTCCTCTTTATACTACTTTTAAGTCTTCTCACGGTTTTTTGGATCTATGATTTGATTTACTGAATGTGCTGTTACTTGATGTTCATGTAAACTAATGGCATATGTTATTATATTAGAATACTCATATATATACATTTACATAGTCATATATATATATACATACACATATATATATATTTATAAATGTATTAACTTGGTAACATTATCTTCTTTTATATAATAAACTTTCTGTTTGGTGATGTTCCAGATACCCAGCATACTTGTTTTCTGGTGATGCGCTATTCATTTCATATAGAGCACATCTGAACAGCAGTGATAGGTAAATGGACTTGTTGTTGCTGTAGTCCATAGTGAAACAAATGTAAAAGAAAAGGTGTTACTTTTAAGTTTACTTACATCTTCTGAGAAAAAGGATGTTCAAGGCCAGTTCTGCATTAAATGAAAATAATCTTTAAAACTATTAGATCGTAACTCCGTGCAGCATACATCTTCTCTGTAAAGAGTCTTGAGAAAGCAACATCACCTGGGAGGAGGGAAAGCATAACCGACTTAAAAAGGACTGGGCTATTTTATCCAATCTTACCCTAGTTCAGAGAGCCTTTTCATCTTTGTGGCTGTTCAGCAGAGACAGAGGCATAACCAAGAGACTCGTATCTGACTCGGTTTTTTTTTGGCAGAGAAATCTTGTTGTTAGACATGAAGGTGGGCTTCCAACAGCATGGGAGATGGATTACTGCTAGGAAGCGGCATGGATGCTTGTAGTTGTACCAGCATGGTACTTTTGGATGCTCTTTGTAGCAGCTCCAGATTAATAGTCTTCTGATTTCAAGCTGCCATCTTCCCTGCACACTTTACATGCTTTACTAAGTACTCGTGCCTCCCACCCTGAGAATCCTTCAATCTGTTTTATGGCCTTCCTAGGTGTCTCTGTAAAATAGATCTCTTTGGCTCTTTGACTGTTTTCTGTGTAGCTCTTGAGTAGCGTTTGTGAAGCCCATCAGTGTTGTGGAAGTGGTTGTTCTACCCACTGTCCGGCAAAGGCACTGGGCTTCTGCAGCTTTAGGAATACGTTATTACCTGTTCACGTTCACCTCTCCCTTGCAAGATTTGTTTCATGGCGATATGAAAAACCAATCTCGATTTTTTTTCCCCTTTTTTTTCCCCTTATTCTTTGCATTTGCTAATGATGACTTTTTCAATTTGTTTTCCTCTTCTCTCCCGGAATGAGCTAAAATTGGCTTGTCTACCTTCTGTGAGATGCTGCTTGTATTTGGTTTGGGGCAGAGAGCAAGCTGCTGCAAGCTTGGCTTTAAAATGATAAATGGGCCATAAATATCTTCAGATAATAAAAAAAAAAAAAAGAAAAAAAGCCAGACACTGAAATCCTATGTTAGCCTATTTTTTTCTTCCGATTAATACTGACCAAGCGGTGCCACAAGGAAATAACCAGTATCTTAATTTACACTTTTCTGCTTGCAATCACCAAATAAGAAATGAGCGATTTACCAAAAAAAAAAAAAAATAAAAATCCTCCAAGCATTGATTTTTAGATAATTTTTGATTACTAAGAATGATGGCAATTCTTGTCACTGCTGTCATTGCTGTTTTTGTAAGTTGGCTCATTGCATTGCTTGCAACTCTCAGTCTTTGTTTTATTTAGCTGTGGTTTTTAATTTCCTGCTTGTGGTGGGGTACGTGTTTGTTAAACTCTCTATAGCTATGATACTGTGGCTTGCCTTTCCGGTAGCAGTTATCAGGTTTCTACTGTTTTTACTTAACAAACATTTCAGTGTGCAAGCTGACAGTACTCGACTATGTTCAGTATAAATTGCAGCACCTTTTCTCAGCTCGTGTGTGACTTGGAGCCTGGTATCTTCAGTGTTTATAAATCAGTGTTTTGTTTTACAAAAACTTGGAATAAGCTTTTAAATCAAAAATGTGATGTTCTTAATGTTTTATCCTAATCAGGTTCATTCAGTTTTGAAGCCAACATATTCATTTGCTTTTTGGAATATGATTTCTTTTTTTTTCCTTCCCATCCATCCCTCCCTGACCTCCTGTATGCTGCCTTTAAAAAAAAAAGAACTTAGAGCTACATAAGTAGTCTCTGATGATATGCTTACAGCTGGACAAGTGTAACTGCTCTTTTAGACTTTACTAAACTGAGACTTCTCCTGTTCTAATACTTTTTTGGTTGTGTGATATTTAGGTGGTTCACAGCCCTCCGTTCCTCTGCATAGTTCACCTGCTTATGAAGGTCAAACCTGGCAACTATCTTGTAGCAAACCATAGTACTTGTGGTTGAGAAGAGGATCAAATATTAAGGCACCCAGCAAACTTTCTTCCTCGTGGTGACCTGTACGGACTATTTCTTGGAACAATTCCTTTTGTAACACAAGAAAAATATTTCATCATGCGGTTGCTTGATGTTACTTTAAAAGAAATCCTCATGGATTTCACACCTCACCCAGATGTTAAAAATCTACCGAGATTTCTTATTATGTCATTATAACTGTCTCTGGACAGGCCTTATGCACTGTGTATATGCAGGAGGTTCTGGTGTTTACGCAAATGCAGTCTGTGGGGTTGATTGGCTCTTCGTTCTCCTTTCTTTTAAGTACCATGTGAGACTATACGTTGCAAAGAAAAACTTCCATGCTCTGAAGGAACGGACAAGTGATACTTGTTAATACACTATTTCATTCTTTTTGTCCTCTCAGTCAGGGAAACTTCTGCACAGAATTATGGTTTGTGTGAATTTCTTTTCTTTTTTTTTTTTTGAGGTTAGCATGGCTTTTCATTGATAGAAGGCATTCAGTACCGTGAATTACAGAATCGCAGAATGGTTGAGGTTGGAAGGGACCTCTGGAGATCATCTCGTCCAACCCCCCTGCTCCAGCAGGGTCCTCTACAGCATACTTCCCAGGATCGTGCCCAGGCGGGTTTTGAATATGTGCAGGGAAGGAGACTCCACCACCTCTCTGGGCAACCTCTTCCAGTGCTCTGTCACCCTCTCAGTCAAGAAGCTTTCCCTCCTGTTCAGATGGAACTTCCTGTGGTTCAGTTTGTGCCCGTTGCCTCTTGTCCTGTTGCACCACGGAGAAGAGTCTGGCCCCATCCTCTTAACCCCCTCCCCCGCCCTTCAGACACCTGTAGACATTGATGAGATCCCCTCTCAGCTTTCTCTTCTCCAGGCTAAGCAGGCCTATAGTCCCCAGTAGTGCCATGTCTCTCTTGTACTGGGGAGCCCAGAAGTGGACACAGTACTCGAGGTGAGGCCTCCCCAGGGCTGAGGAGAGGGGCAGGATCACCTCCCTCCACCTGCTGGCAACACTGCCTAATGCACCCCAGGCTCCCATGGGCCTTCTTGGCCACAAGGGCACATTGCTGCCTCATGCTTAACTTGCCCACCAGGACTCCCAGGTCCCACCAGGACTCTTTTCTGCAGAGCTGCTTTGCAGCAGGTCAACCCTCAGCCTGTGCTGGTGCATGGGGTTCTTCCTCCCTAGGTGCAGGACCCTGCTCTCCCCTTTCTGGAACTTCAGGAGGTTCTTCTCCACCCATCTCTCCAGCCTGGCCGGGTCCCTCTGAACAGCAGCACAGTCTTCTCATGTATCAGTTAGGTGAGTGCTGGTGAATTAGGTGAGTGCTAAACACTTTTGACAAGCATCAAACTTTTTAAGGTGGAAGGAGACTATCCCTATTTGTATAAGGAACAGGCTCTTGCTTAATTTCGATAAAGCTACGTGGCACTGCAATGGTTGCACATATTCCCTGCCTAATGCTTTTCCTTTTTGAGGGGAGGAGGAGGAGAGAAGGCAACTGGACAATTAATTCTAAAATAGCAGTAAAAATCTTTTTCATGTATATTCCCTGTGCTTTCCTATAATTTCTTTAAAATATTTACAGTGTTCTCTCCTAATTTGTTTATTATTGGTCTTTAAAGTGAAATTAGGTTGCCCACGAGAAAAACCTTTCTGTAGAATTTCATCTTGGGTTGCAGCTGATTGCCAGTGGGAGACATCTGCAGTTTGCTATTTGTTGGAGACAGTGACATCTACTGGGAAAAAGCTTGCCGGACCATGATACCTCATTACAGATCTTGCCTTAAAGTTACTTAACATGCTGAGCTTGAGCAGTTGCTGAGACACTGGTGTGTAAAGACAATTTTCTCTTTGGGAATCATCGAGTTTGCTTCCCTGATACATTTTAAATCCATTTTGCATTTATTCAGATCAGTTCGGTGAAGAAGGGATGTTGTCTCACTTGAGTTTGTGTGATACAAAAGAATAATCCAGAGCTACCAAGAAGTTGTTCTGGAAATAAATATGTGATGCCCACTGTAGGTGGCTTCCGTGGTCCTTGCTGATCAATCAGCCAGTGGGTGGGCAGTAAGTGTTTTGGCTGTGTGCAGCCAGAGGAACTCGAAAAAGTAAAGGGGAGGGAGGGTAGTTGATAATACTCTTGCATCCCAAGTACAGAGGGCCTGAGATTAGGCTTTGCATGTCATCAAAACAGTGTTTTGGGTTAACCTTATGATAACATGGGCTTGCTTCTCTTGACTTGGAAACTGGAATTGCTTCTGAACAAGCAAGAGGCTAGAAAATTCTGTTTCAAACCTTGCTTTCCTCATGTTACTATATCTAATTCAACTTATTTTTAATTTTTTTTTTTTTTTTACCATAGCAGATTATGCATCTTGTTTAACCTTTGGAAGAAAGATCTGTTGTGGCAAAGCAAGAAGGGGAATAAAAAAAAGCCATATGTCACATGAGCATTTCAGCTTGTGTTAATTCCCTCTTTGCAACAGAGCAGAACTCAGAGTTTTTGGCTAGCTTTTTTAGGGCGGAAGAGAGAATTTTGTAAATTCTAACTACTGCTTAAGGATGGCTAGATTCCCTTTTGTCTTCTGATTGTCAGGGTGAATCAAAGCAGGCACTGAGGAATTGTCTTCTGGATGAGTCATGGGGGCTCTCCCTTAACTATAGGCTTAAATCATCTACTTTTAATATGTCAGTAGTCCCTTTTGCTGATGAGTGTAAAATATTCTGGGTATCTCCTAGACGAACCAAGGCATCCAGCAGCGTCTCTCAGCAGCTAGTCTGTGAGAGAAGGGCGAACAATTCAGAGGTTGGGGAAGGGGAAGCAGGCTGTGAGATGAGGATGAGAATTTTGCACGTTTTAAATTATGCATGACATCCAAATACAGATTTGGGTTCGAGTATCCTAGGCCCTACAGATGCAAATGTACTGGAACGTACAATCTGAGATGAAAGGGAGGGAGGAGCCTTTTTTGCAAAGAATGTGAAGAACGGAAGGAGCTATTGCAATGAAGAGTCTACATACATTGACCAAAAAATTAGAGCCGAAAGTATGCAGAATTGAGCCAATGGTAATCTCATGGATAAAAGTCAGAGCTACTTAGAATAAAATGCGGAACAATTGATGTGCTTGTTGTTGCATGTTACAAAATATCTCTTTGTACCTTTGAGATCTTGTGCCTTTTCAGCTGGCTATCAGTTCAGCTCTGCTCTCTTCCTGTTGAGGTTTCTTTCTTTAAGTAATTCACAGAATCACAGAATGGTTGAGGTTTGAAGGGACCTCTGGAAATTATCTAGTCCAACCCCTCTGCTCAAGAGGGTCACCTAGAGCACATTGCCCAGGATTCTCTGCAGGGGTCTAGGACCCTCTCCAACATGTGTTTGTACCTCCAGTAGTTACAACTACATCTTATGAAAAGCAAATGTACGAGCAAGAACAAGTGTCAGGAATGAGTGTAGCCTATTTTTGGGGCTGTTGAGCTGCTATTGGAGCAAATTGGATTTGCAGCGTGAACCACGTTGGGGTGTTTGGGAGCTTTCTCAGAAGCCTTCAGTGGCTTTGAGGCAATACAGGTACCATTCTTTCCCCATTTGCAAGTATTGTTTCTAGAGAGCGCTTGAGTGATGATACTTGTATTCCTCACCTGCTATATGACCTCGCTGTGAGTTACTGGCATAAGGTTGAAAATCGTTGCCAAATTCATATGCTTGTAATTAATGCAATAAAAGGAAATATCAAATGCTTTCTTGGAACAGAAGATCTGTGTTTTGAAATCGGCCTGAAAAATGAAATCAAAAACCAAAACAATACCCTCCACAGTCCTGACCACAGGAAAGATCTGCTGTGGCTCTGGGGAATGGTATGGATGTGCGCTGGAGAGAGACAGCTGGGAACAGCCACCTTATGAACGGTAGTAATGAACTGATACTAAAATTCAATATTGAGCGCTTCCTGTTCAAAAAGTGCGTTAATGCCTTTGACGGGATTTCTGCCTTTTTGACAATAAGCAAAAGGCCTGTTCTCCTTTTCATTGTTGTGGTGACAGCAGATGGCAGTATAAAAAGTTCCTTTGCAATCCTCCTCTCACCTGGGCGCAGACACTTCCTTACATATCTAATGGGCTTTCATGGTCTTCAGCCACTGCTCTTCTCTATGAATTGTTTGACTTGAATTGTTTACCTTCATAAGGGCTCGAATTTAAAGAGAATAATTTGCACAAAAATAGCTCAGTTTTAGCGTTTTAAGGTAGGAATGTGTCTTTCGATGAACGGTTCCGGTTTTCACCTTCTTGCCTTCTGGTAAACATAGGCTTTCTTCTGCAATGCTAAAATGTTGGGTTTTTTTGGTTGTTGCTTTGTTTTGTTTTAAAGGAGACTGAAGAGCCAGTGGTGTGGAAGCTCTGGTTTTGAAGTTAGGAATAACAGTCCTTCTGGGCACAGCTGTTTTGAATTTAGTGTGTTTTGTTTCACCTGCCGTTCATTTGGGTACCTCTAGGATAGTTTCAGAGTTTTTCTGGTTATTTAAGCAGTTGCCCTTCAGCGGGCACTGTGTCTGTTGTTTTGTCTTACGTACCTTAAGTCAGTGAGTTTGGAAGGAATTTTCACCTCTGTTGTCCAATATCTGTAACTTTTGGTGTGCTGTACAGCAGCTTTACCCCGAGCACCATCTAAAATTGGATATGTAGTTTGCAAAAATAACCAGGTTCCCCTTTACTTGAAGTGCTTGTGTATTGAAGGCCCATTGGGATTTGTTTCAGAAAATCTCAGTCACTGATATGTTCTGCTTCCCATTTCTTAAACCTGGAGCAATACAGAATGGCAGCTGAATGCCTCTTTTCTTGTGCCGGCATTCAGTTTCGCTCTTAGTAGCAGTGAAAAACCTGGAGATTAGAATTTGTTCCTTTCGAGCGTGGTGGAAAAACATGGACTATTACTTCTTATGCTGATGATACCGCAACCTTTCTCAGTGGAGTATTTCTGATAGACTTCTGTCTCGATGTCTATTATATGACTGAGCATAAACAGCTGTCTGAACTTTGTATACATATTTCTTAAATTTTTAATGTGCATCTATTCAAAATATGGGCAAAGTAAGTAAATGAAAATTATTTTTTTTTTCTTTTTGAGAGAAGGGATTGCATTTTGAATTTGCAATCACTGTGTTGTCTTTGCTTTTATCTTCAGTCTGCTTAGGGTGAATTACAGTTGAGGCTGCTAGCAAACATGGGCAGCTTGTCTCTGGTCCTGAAAATATGTGACCAAAGGGATTTTTCCCTGGTGAGTGCCAGATCTCATTCTGGTACAGCAGGAAACTTGAATGTGGAGAAAATATCACATGCAAAGATAGATTTCTTGGAAAGATAGAGTTGTAAGAGCCCGTGCCTGTACTTCTTTGAAGATGTGTGAAGAAGCAGACTGTTCAACAGTTTTGTCTCAACTTTTAGCTCTTACCACAATACAGTAGTACAAGCTGAAATGAGTCCCTATTTGCTGTTGTTTAAATACATATTGAAATAGACATTCTTTTGGTGAAATATTCGATTTAATAGATCTAACAGAGAACTGGCAGAAGCAAGCATGCATTGGTTGTAGTTTGAGATAGCCTCATGAACTAGCCATGATGCTGGGTAGGGAGGAAGTAGGTTTTTCTTGGCCTGGATGGGTAATTCTGAATTCTGGAAGGATGATGGATATACATGAAAGCTGAGGGAGCTGAGTTTAAACAAATGATACTGTCTTACATCACACATGCATGGGGGAAAGGGAAGCTGCAGCTCCTGTGATGTACAGAGGGTGAAGATCTGAGGCGCGCAGATCCAGAGAGCCGTTGTTCCCAAGTGTGCTGTCTTGATGCACATTTAATAAAACTGGAGTGATACCAGAAGGATGCGAATAGCCCTTTCAGGTTCATCTCTCAAATTTTTGAAGAGTTCAGTCTGCGACAGGCTGTCTGGTAAAGTGGATGTGTCCAGTCCACCCACCTTGACACTAGTGTTTGTTTTTGCCTTTGATTGGAAGTGTTCTCAGATCTCAGAAGGAATTTTTTTTTTTTTTTTACCTTTTTTTCCCCCCTGTACTTTAGTTCTTGTTTGGTGGGAAGAGAGACTTGATGGAACATTTTGAAAGGTTGAAACTTGAAGACTTGTACTTGATTCCCAGGCACTCTAACAGCCACCTGGGGCCGAGCAGCTCTATCAAACAAAAGTCCTCTTCTATTTGCTGACGGTCCTGTTTCCATGCCAGCGTGCTTATTTTCCTCAGTGAAAAATTCTCCCTTTTTTTTCCTCTGCTCTCTCCAATTTTGCCGCACAGTCAAGAAGCTGCAACTTGCAAGGCAAGAAAGCATCTGATGAGGAGCAGATGGTTTCCATTGCCAGCAGCGTTCAGGGAGGGGCCCGAGCGTCACTTCTCAACTGCCCTCCGCTTCATCCAAGAATTTTTCCTGGGCTGGTCTGCTCTCTAAAAGCATTAGTGTAATGGGTTGCTGTGTGATTGTTCTTACTTCCCTTTTCTGCTGTGGAAGCTATCAGAGCCCTTAGACACAGATTGTGTCGGAAATAGTTTCATGGGCTTAAATACCACGAGTGCTAACACAGTGTGGGGCTGCTGTGGGGATGGAGACCAATGCCATCTGCTGTAAATAAAATACAGTTCTTTCCCTCTTTAAAGAGGTATCTCACTAGCTTGAATATAATGAAGTCAGGACCAATATGAATAAATAGTAATATTCTGTGAATGTGTGGGTAGGAGCAGGAATCCCTGCAGAGGACCCAGGCTATCTCTCAGCTGGATTTCTTCTTGACAGTTTATTCAACTGGAGAGAAGGGAAAATTAAGCAGGTTATTCAGCCTTCTCTCCTGCCTTTAAAATGTACTTCATGTCTCTCCTGCTGCTGACAAATGGAGATAATTTCAAGATTTTTTTCCCCTCACTTCACTTTTTGTATTACCAATCAGTTTTTTTAAAACCTGTTTAAATATTAGTTTTCATAAAGCGGCATTATATCTGTGAATTTGTAGCTTTTGAAAGTGAATTCTTATATTCTGAATAGTTCATGATTGTGAAATGGCTGGATGCCAGCAGCACCTCTCATACTGAATTTGAAGTCCTGTGGATTTTGGTCTTTTTGGTACACTAAAGTTTATGTGATCTATCTCAGTAGACTGAGCTTCTTGCGTTAATAGTACTGATTTTGTGTAGAAATATTTCTCTGTGATTATGGAATATGAGTATTTACCTTATACATGTATTTATGTATATGTGTATATATAACCATGCCGTTAACAGGAAAAGGGAATATTTTGCAGAGTGGCTCTTGAAAAAGACTGGGGTTGGTTGAATGTAATATTTCATAGTTAAGTTTAACACTTGGACTATGTTAGTTTCTTAAGGATAGTCACCTTTTCAGATGGATAGCACCCTGCAGATGGTGGCAGATTGTATCCTCCTCCACTCTTGCCAGTAGTGTGTACTCACTTACAGAAGAAAAGCAGTGGGGATGTTGCTATCTACAGGAGTTGATGAATCTCTTACCTTTAAAATTGAAGTGCTTCATGCCAGGGAAAATATGTATGAATGTATTTATAGTAATAAACAGCATAATCCCTGAGCAGGTACTGTTATGAGCAGGGGGAAATGGTGTCCCACTAGGTCTGTGAAAGTGGTATCTACTTTCAGATACTTTAAAATTGTGCTCTTTCTTCTCCAGGATTTACAAATATCCAAAATCCAAATGTTGGAAAGCTATACATTAATCAACATTAAGATATTATATACAAAATATCTAAAACTGATAGGTAATGGAATGGCCAATATATTTAAGGAACGGTAGATTATCTCAACTTTTCTGATGCCTGGAGCTGACAGTAGTTGGCATCCTATCAGATAGGGCTGGGATAATACTGCAGTGTTCTGCAAAGGTGCTAGATTGATGCTGCATGCAGCATCTGGTCTTTGTTGGATTTAACGCCTGCAGAGCTCCCTGAGTCTCTTCAGTACTCTGGAGAGACACGAGCACAGTGGTGGTGGGAGCTGCTGATTTATTCTCTGTACTGTGCCATGCGTGCTTATAAACTGAAGTACTGGCGCTGGCATGTGCCTACACACTGCATTGGACAAGTCTGTATGTCTGATGAAGCTGTTCCTGAGCCAGATGTGGAAGCAGCGATCTGGTCAGCGATCTGGTCTTGCAGCATACTGATTTAGCCCAGCCACAGCAGAGCAACGTGTGCACAGAGCCCATTCCAGGTGCCTGCACTGGGTATCTAGTTTTCTGTTAATACAAAGCACTTAATCACAAAAGTGACTAAGTTTCATTCTTCTGGATATAGTCTGGAATTCAGAAAAGGCTTCGGATTCTGGGATTTAATACAATTGCTTGTGCACTAGCATCATCTATGTAGTTTATAATTTGAGTTGAACAGTGCATCTGTAAAATTTCATGAAGCCTGATAAATGATAGTTCAACATGTTTGTTCATGCTGTTTGTTAGTAATAAGACCTTTAGCCAATTTAGTTGCTTCTGAAATTTAACATCTACAGTAAAAAGAACCTGGAAACATGGAACTATAGCTGAAATATTAGTATTTCATGCTGAAATTTCTGTGATTTTGTCATTTCCGTCACTCCCTGGGCCAGGTATTCACATAGTTATCTTAATCACCCACATTTGCACGATTTTAAGATTTGCTGTTTACCTGTGAAGTATGTTAAAAGCAGTGCCAAAAGCTTTGAGGAATAACGTTAATGCAGTAAGAGGAGCAAATATCACTTTATCCTGTTTGGTGGTTTTTGATAGGTGTACAGTTGTGCGAAAAGGACTTCAAGATGTCTCCCACTATTTAGAGCTGTGTTTAACCCTCCTCTGCTCTTCTTGTTTCCAGCAACCAGACCTTACCTCCTTGCTTTGTTTTTGATTCTTGAAGAAATTATGAGAGTAGATCCTAAATTCAGAATTGTCTCTAGGAGAAAAAAATTTGGGAGAAAAAATTGCACCTGTAAAAATCTCCTGTGCTGAGTTTATGCTATGGCCATGGATAAAATCAGTACAAACATTAAATGTCTTCTAAAGAAAAAAAGGGATGGGAAACATGCTTCCCCGAACTGGAGTAAAAGTCTATCCTTCGGGAGCACAGTATGGATATGCCAATTTTGGCTGGCAGGCCACTGTCATGGGCTAGATGTTGGCTTTGTTTAAAGGTGTTTCTCTTGGAGTTTTGCTGCAAGCTTGTGCTGCACACTAAAGAGTTTGTAATGGAAATGCTGAGATCCTGTCCTGCTAGAGATCAAAGATAGTGCTAGACAGGAGAAGGTACTGGATGTGGTGCTCCAAATATGTTCTGATGTTGGCTGCCGAAGAGATACCTTACCCAGCAATTTCATGCAGGAAGCCTAAAATAGCCTGTAATCTCTATTATAGTGCTTTTCTGGTATTGCATGCTTAGGATTGACCCTGTATATGCCAAAGAAGATAGTGATCTTTTATGTGTGACTGAAGAGCTAAAACCAGCGTGTTCAGAGCGACGGGCAGCTGCATGCAGGAGGTGATCATGCACGCAAAATGTTGAAACTCTTGAATGGAGGTGAAGGCAGCTCCTGTCTTAGGAATCCGAAGTGCATTTGTGAGCAAACTGGGACATTGGGATTGGCTACAACTTTGTGTAGTAGTTTACATTTACTAGGTAAACCCTCTGGGTAGCAGGTGAATTTCTTTTACTGGGTTTCTGTCTTGCCTTGCAACCTGGGAGGCTGGGAATGCTTACTCAAACTACCCGTGTGTGAGAAGGGATCAGACTGTTGGTCACCTGTTTTGCTTCTAGTGCGAATGCAGGCAAATTTTTTTCCAAAGTAGAAAAAACTTGGTGACTAATCGCTGTGTCCCAAGTGAGTTAATTTTGAGACTTGTTACAGATGGAAGAAATGAAAAATAACTTTAAATATTTAAATATGGATATTTTGGTGCTTATAGTACGGTTGTGATTTGTATTTCTTTTACGTAGGGATTCTTTCCTTTGCGTCCCCCACCCCCACCCCCGCAAGGTAGGGAAAAAGGCCTACTTAAAATGGCTAAATGTACTTTTTGGATGTAATTATACTGTACCATTTTAGGTGTGCTTTATCTTTTTGACCTAGTTGACAGGTTAATATGTGACCCTAGATTGCTGCATTTATATGTAAAGAATTATTTTATTACAGTGGATTCTCAAAACTACATTTATTTTAAATTTTGTGCAGATCAAGTCATCTGAATCTACTGAAGTGACTGAAGATTGTCATGTTTAGAAGAAGTTGCGTTATCCTCCCACTACAAAGAATTAAAGAAAATAATGGCGTAGGAAGTAGAACATACTGCTTTTGCAATTTGGCATTTTCGAAGTATTGTATTGTCATTTGGTTATTAATCTGTAAACACCTTGAGGACCACAGCATTAGCTGTTTCATCATGTCTTAAGCATTTGACCTCGAGGATAACTTCCTAGAAATGTGTTAAGAAGAGTTGCTTTTTGTATTAACTATTGCTGAGTGTTACTTTTGCCTTGATGTTAACTGAAATAAGGACTGGATTTCTTTTTGCTAGCTTCTCTGCAGCAGTGCAAAGCTGTTGTAGACATTATGCTTGAGTGTCTTCTGGTTCTGGTGAAATATTTGTGCGTATTATAATGCAAAATAAAGCTAAAATAACGATCCTTATTCTTACTTGTGAGGCGTTGAGTGGCTGAGGGGCTTCAGTGGAGTGTTGTGCGTGCTCCATGTGACATTTAGACATATTAATGTCCCCTGAGTAATCAGTATTGTCAAGGACATGAAGGAAATCTAAGGCTTCATATATGTTAACCTTTTCTGCACTGAGATGGGCATCAGCCTGAGCTAGTTTTTATTACCTCAAAAGCAAGATGACTGTTATAGCAAATTAAATATGCACAAGGCCGTGCTGATGCTGCTTATGCCTTGTGTCAGTCCCTGGCAGTGAGAGGACTCTAACTTGGGTATTAGATGTAAAAAACAACCAAAACCCCAAACAACCAAAAAGCCCAGTCAAATAGTATTAGATTAGCTTTCATCTGTGTGAGTGTTTTCTTGATTGTACTTGAAGGACAAAAACTCACGTATTTAGAGCACAACTCTAATATATCTTTCTTTTGCCATCTCCTTTACTTCAGTCCCCCATTCTTACAGTGGTATCTGCAGCATTTTATTTTTACCATCAACCTTTAAAGTATGAGTAAATAGTGCTTAAATACTATATCTGTTTTTATTGAATTCTATAGAGTGTTGAGAGGCACGGGATTTTTATAGTAGTTGCAGTCAATTCCAATTGAATACATAATTGGTATCTCTACTTGATAGCTGCAGTAAATCTCAAAGAAGGGAAGAGAAGGATGCTCTCATTTTGTTAGGCTGCTTCTCTTTTGGATGCATAGTGCATCTTCCAGCTCTCTGGGCTAATTAAAATGCCATTACAGTACATGTGGTGCTACAATACAGTCTAGGGAGAGTTCCAAAAATAGATTCTTGAGTGCAGACAAATTAGAGAGGAAATATGCACTGAGCATTTTCTCATAGGTTTAAAGAGAAATAATCCATTTGCTGCCTTAATTGCTTTCTTGTAAATGTTGAAGCCTTTTTTTCTCTGTAAATTTCAAATGAGTAGACAAATAAATAATACATCCATGATAATTACTATTCTCATTACTAATATTTTAACTTGTTGTTATACATACATCATAGACATTAACGCGTAAGTCAAGATAATTTAGTGGACTGTGCTTAATTGTCAGGGACAAAGAGACTTTTCTTCTTCCGATCTCCTATTTTAGTTACCTGGTATCCTCAGACTGTGAGATTAGTGCATGGTTTCTGCTTACAAAGACAGTAATACAGCTGACCAAACCACCCCCTTATTTCCCCACCCCAGCCCCAACCCTGCTGGTAAGTGATGTGGATGAATACTGTTTGCACATTATATTCGGCAAAACAATCTCCTAACCTGTGTATAAAATGCAAAAAAAGTTTGTTTTTTTTTTTAAATAATGTTACTATGGTGCATGCATACTGATAGCAGGAAAAGAATTGGATGTTCTTAGACCTGGCCATGTCCATGAAATAGCTGTGGGCTTACATATGTAACTGAGACAGTACATAATTCCGTGAGCAATGCCAGTAGATTGAGGAGCTCTCACTTTTCCAGGGTGTACCTCATCTTAAACTGTTGACAACAGCTTGATTACAATGGATAAGGTTTGTTGACCAGTAGTCAGACTTAATCAGAGGGAAGGAGCTGGGGAAAGTGCAAGGCAAGAGAAAGAATCACACCCTGTAACTATGATAGCAAATACTATGGATAGGATAAGATCTGTAGAGGGTAACAGATGATGCCAAAGAGGTACCATGCAGGCTGTATGTGTTTTGAGGTTTGCTTTAGGACTAAACCTAGTCCAGCTCCCCCCCAGAAGGAATTCCCAGGGGAGCATGTTAGGTGGACCACAGTGCACTTTTGGATGTGTTATATCCCAAAAGGCTCTAGTCTGTGTGCTCAGACTGCTCTAAGATGCAAGCCAAAGTACGGGACATGGGGCAGTCAGGAGTGTGCTTCACAAATCCTCTCCTGATGCAAACTGAAATGCTAATGTAGGCTTATCCTGTCAACACTCTTTCTGTTTTTAAAGGCGTTAAATGTAATCCTGGTCGAGCGCGTACTAGCCGATCTCTTGGGTTGCAATGACTGTGCGGCTGATCATCTGTCTGCTAGCTTTTTCTGTGGGGCACAGTATTGTCTGAATTGTGGGCAAGTGTCTTTCAGCCATGCCTTGAAGCAGACAGGAAGGTGGACAGATAGTTATTTTGGCCTTGGGGAATCAGATGCAGGGAAAAGGATTTTTTTTTTCTTCTTTCCTTTGTGGGACCAGTCACAGTTGTTTTACTAGAAAGCAGTAGGGAGTACAAGACAATCGTGCTTCCTTGGTGACAAATAAAAATGCAGGAGTCACGGATCCAGAAACATCCTCTTCCTCTATAGCACCCTTAACAAAAGCCTTATTTGAAACGTGGATGCACACTTTCAAAATGGAAGCAGTCGGGATATTCTCTTAGATGCTAACCAGTGGCTGTTTCTCCTGGGTTTGCTTTCAGCCATCTGATTTTGCTTGAGGCTTTTTATTAGGCACTGAGTAATTAGAGTGTCTTTCCTTTTTGACTTGGAAGGCGTGGGGGCAGGCTTTTGAGCTGCATCCTTGTAGAGAAGATAGCCAAAATAATCAGATAATTGCCTTGTGAATGGTTTAGTGCAAAGACCCAATGTTGAATTCACCACTCTGGGGATGTCTTATTGCTCAGCAGTTTTCCTCTGCTCTCCTTTTCTCAAGGAACTGGGGTTAAACAAAGCTCCAGTTCCTACTGTAGTAGTGAGAAGTGTAAGTTAATGAGACTTTTTGCAATTTGTGTGCCCAGCCCACCTCCAAAGTCAGTTTGGGAAGGAACTTGAAGCTTTGAATTGCAAGTGGCAGTAGCTACCTCATTATCCCTTCTGAATAGCCAAGGGCATATGGAGGATAAAGGTTGGGAGTTGAACAGCAAGATTTTAGGTTTTATGACTTGCCCTTTGCAGAAGGTTTGTTTCCCTACTTTCCCAGAAATATCAAATTACTGCTATTTAGTTAAGTGTTTTCCAGTAAGCGCTCCTCTGCTTAGCATCCAAAAAAGTGTATGACTAAGGAAGACCTGAAAGGTATTTAGTCTAGAGGTCTCAGACTCCTGGTATGAACAGATGATTCTTAGCCCTCAGAAGGTCTCACCACGTAGCCGTTTCCTCAACTGAAAATGGACGAACACGGGAAAAATGACTAAGTTCTGCAGACTGCATATCTCACTTTTTTTTTAAACCAAGCTATCTTTTCTTAGAGGTTTAGAAAATACGGCATCTTTCTTCTTGATCCTCTGCAATTCATTTTCTAATGCTGTATCTAAAACGGAGGAGAGCGCCTTGGCCAAGGAGGCTGTCACATCACTGAGTAATTACCTCCTGTGTCTTACATATGTGCCTGTTAATACGTCCTGGAAGGAGCTTGTGTCTTTTGCATCATTGCCAAACTGTGGATTCGCTCAGTTTTGTGACGTGCTTTGGCTTTGGTTCTTTTTTGTTGTATAGCTCTTTGCCGGGTATTTCTCATCTTGCAATTGTACATTTGACCATTACTTTTTTTTTTCTTTAGACGTAGGGATTTATTCATTTATCATTGAATTTTCCCATCCATTATCCAACTTGTCATGGAATTCCCATCCAGGGCTCCCAAAGTATGTCCTCTCAGTGTGATGTCATGCCTTAATTTTAAATATATCTTTACTACTCTGTCAGAAAAGTAAGGACTCTTACAGTGTACTAGATGTATATCCAAAAGCTGATGATGACTCAGAGTGATTTTCTTTTTAAGCAGGTGTGCATGTGGTTTAGGGAGTTTCATGTAGACCTGATTTTCTTACTAATTTGCTTCATGTTGTCTTCCTCTGTGTGTGTATGTGTGTGCGTGTGTGTGTTTTTTCAATAAAACTTGGGTAAAATCAATTTTTTTTTGCCAGTTTGCTAGACATGCTGACAAAGAAACAAACTGAGTTGCTTTCATGCAACTTCATCTTGATCAGCTTTAATATTTTCTGATTTTTATTCTGCTGATTAACAAATTATTCCTTCTTTCCAGAAATCAATTACTGGTCAATAATTCCTATTTTCCATCCATCTTCACCCTTCCTGACTTCCTCCTTCCCTTTCTTGAAGATTTCCTTTCTACTGCTTTTTGGGACTTTTCCAATCCTCCGTGGGTCCATAAGGATAATCACTGGTTGTTCATCAGTTTACTCAGTGAGTTCAAGTAGAGTAGGGTGATTTGCATCAGCTCTAACGATCTGAATATATGAAACAGTATTTAAATAACATCATCTTTCCCAGTTTCTGGGCTGCATTCTTAAACTAACAGGAATTAATTACAGTAAGCGTGTTTATAGTTTTCTCCTGGAAATAAGCAAAAACCTCACTGAATACTCCAGCCTTCTCTTGTCCCTCATTATTTGTTCTTTCTTGCAGTAATAAAGCTACGTTTACCTATTTTACTTTGCCTTGGAGCGTCTTTTGATTTGTTTCGCTTCTTAGTCTTTTCTATTTTTATCCCTATGTATTTGTATTATGTTATTCTGTAGCTTACTATAGCCACCTAGCTTTGTTTTCCTGTTTTCAATGCATTTAAATCCTACAAAATCAGTTATTTTCATAAAGTGTCCCAGAAATGTAGTTTAACTCTTTGGAACGGTTCTGTATTGACAAAGATAAAAATAAAACATCCAAATTCCCCTCTACGAATAATGACTTCATCTTATTAATTAATGAGTAGAAATACCCATTTGAAAATTAAGCTATACTAAATATTTTGTCAATCAAGTTATAAATTAAACTCACTGCTGGCTGTTGTTCACAGCTGAGTGGAAGTAGCAGTTTTTCTTTTGCCTCCCATGGATTTTGGACTGGACAATTTGGGGGCATTATTTCTATTGCGCATTGACTGTAGTCAGCCATGGAATTAATTTGCACCATTCAGTCTCCATAATCCAATTGGGACAACTCACCCCTGCTGTTTTCTGATTTTTATGGTGAAGTTATTAGATTATTCACATACATAACCAACTCAAGAGTGCATTTGTTCTTGACAACAATTTTTAGTAGCTTAGGGAAAACTTGGCTAGTAGAGAGAACTTGAAATTATTTTGTAGATAATCTGGTTTGTCTCAGTTATTCAAAACCAGGGCTTGTGGCTTGTAAAAGAGTCAAATGGTGATTGCATGGTTTGACCTTTCTACACTTCCTTTGCTGCCTGTCCGCAGCAGTAGGACAAGCTGCATCCATCAGCGTCCAGCTTTCTGTGGAGTACAGAACTACCACTGCCATCCCTTCTGGGCAAGAAGAAGGGTAAAAGTATTGAGCTGGATGTGACCCAGATATTTTTAGTATTTTCTGTTTTTCAGTTCTATAATTCTCTCAGCTTCCTCTATAAATATACGATGAAGCTCTGAGAGGGGTGGAGGTGAATACTTTGGAAAGGCAGGAGGCGGGGGTAAAATATTCTTTCATAACAGAAACTGATTGTATTCACTTTGGCATTTGCAAACCCAGAATCCTCTTTTATCTTACTTCTTGCTTATAAGTGTTGGCATAAAACATCATGCATTTCTCTTGCAGCTCGGAGCTCAATTACACAGCAATTGATTTAGGAGACAGTGTCTCCAGTAACTATGGGAAGAAGAAAACACAGTATGGCAGTAGCTAAAAAAGCATTTTCTTGGGACTTGGGGCTTAGATTCCTTCAGGTGGTTTAGGTGATCTTTAATGTGATGGTGCAACATGCTCTTTGAACCAGTGTGGCTGAAGTGAGGATTGTGGTCAGTGGCGCAGAGTCTAGTTGGAGGCCTGTAGCTAGTGGTGTCCCGCAGGGGTCAGTCCTGGGTCCAGTCTTGTTCAACTTATTCATCAAGGACCTGGAGGAAGGCACAGAGTACACTCTCAGCAAGTTTGCTGATGATACTAAACTGGGGGGAGTGGCTGACACACCAGCGGACTGTGCTGCCATTCAGAGGGATCTCTATAGGCTGGAGAGACGGTCAGAGAGGAACCTCCTGAAGTTCCAGAAAGGGAAGAGCAGGGTCCTGCACCTAGGGAGGAATAACCCCATGCAGCAGCACAGGCTGGGGGTTGACCTGCTGCAAAGCAGCTCTGCAGAGAAGGACCTGGGAGTGCTGGTGGACAACCAGTTAACCATGAGTCAGCAATGTGTCCTTGCAGCCAAGAAGGCCCATGGGAGCCTGGGGTGCGTTCGGCAGAGTGTTGCCAGTAGGTGGAGGGAGGTGATCCTGCCCCTCTCCTCAGCCCTGGGGAGGCCTCACCTGGAGTACTGTGTCCACTTCTGGGCTCCCCAGTCCAAGAGAGACATGGCACTCCTGGGGAGAGTCCAGCAGAGGGCTACAAGGATGATGAGGGGACTGGAGCATCTCTCCTGTGAGGAAAGGCTGAGAGAGCTGGGCCTGTTCAGCCTGGAGAAGAGAAGACTGAGAGGCGATCTTATCAGGGTGTTTAAATATCTGAAGGGAGGGTGTCGAGAGGATGGGGCCAGACTCTTCTCCGTGGTGCCCAGCGACAGGACAAGAGGCAACGGGCACAAACTGAACCACAGGAAGTTCCATCTGAACAGGAGGGAAAGCTTCTTGACTGAGAGGGTGACAGAGCACTGGAAGAGGTTGCCCAGAGAGGTTCTGGAGTCTCCTTCCCTGGAGATATTCAAAACCCGTCTGGACACGATCCTGGGCAATATGCTGTAGAGGGCCCTGCTGGAGCAGGGGGGTTGGACTGGATGATCTCCAGAGGTCCCTTCCAACCTCAACCATTCTGTGATTCTGTGTGATTCTGTGAATGCTTAAATGTACAGATTTTTTTCCCCTCTTTTAAAGTTATATAGAGCACATACTCACAGCCTAGGGCTGTAAAACGTATGTCTTTCAATGGCCCTTTCTCAGGGCTTTTTATAATAGGTAGTTCTTTACAAATTTGAGACTAATTAGCTCATCTATTTGAGAGAAGGAAGGAATTCAAATAAGCAAGAGCTTTTTGGGGCAGCAGTATCACTGAGCAAGGAGCAGAGTTATACCTGTTTGAAGAAAATTTTTAAGATCATAAGTGACTTTTCCCCCTTTTTTTGAAGGCTTAAGAGGTTTTTTTTTTGGCCAGTATTCTATTAGCAATAGATATGATGCTTCATTAAATGCAACAGTATTTTAACTTTGCTAACAAACTGATCACCTAGTTTCTTGAAATGAAGTGGTTTCTTTGCCGTTTTGAAATGTTTTTAGCTAGTTACGGGAAAGTGAGGAAACAACCGTAATGTTTAACTGCTTTAGATGGTGAAGTTTGAATTCTAGGTGTTTTGTTTTGGTTTTGGGCTGTGGTATGGATAGTCAGCTGTAGACCAAGCTAACTTTGCGTGTACTGCAGAAGCACATTTTGTGTCTGAGATGCTCATTTTTGTTCTGTTGTTGTTCACTGATGGTGTGAAACACTGCAGCTTTAATTTGGTAATAATGATACTATTAAAATATCACCATCCAGAGCAAAAGAGTATTTTGCATCTAAAATAGGTGACCAGATATAGGATTTCCTGCTGATTTGGGGGAATTTCCTACAGTGCCCTGATAGCAAGTGCTATCTGATACTGGATAGAGCCTTTGGTTACATTTGTGCAAATGGTTGGGAGTGACGATTTTGGCTTTGGTCTGTGAATGTTGGAATGCTTCTGGGAAAAAGACAAAAATTGAATTCCAGTTTGTAGATTGGAAAGTCTTGTGCAAAACATAGGCTTGTTTTAAAAGGTGAGTTTGAAATAGCTCTAAGATGCTGATTTTTTTCACTACTGTTCATGTTTTGTAGTAAAAGAGAAAGTATGTTTGTGTGTGTGTGAGAATAATAGAACAAATGTTGTCATTTGCAGTGATTGCAATTAAAAAAACAAAAAAGCTCCTCTAGATGCTAGAAAGCCAGTAAACTGAAATATCTTGGACATTGCTTCATTTTTCAGCGTTTTATTAACTGTTGAGATGCAAGATATTCTTACTCTCCCTGCTGTTGCTGCTGGGCTAGTGCCTAGAGCTGGAGCTTGGGTGCCCAGGTGATGTAGGCCTTGCAACTGGCTAGTTTGGAGGCTTTCATCAAGAGACTGGAAATTTGTTCATGGATGCTGGTGCCCAGGTCACATCATGGGCATATAGTGAGTCATCTAATGTGGCTTAAATCAGGTTACGAGGGGCCTGTTGATACATGCAAATGTATCTTTGATGACCTGATGTGACATACCATGTGGTTGGCACCTTTCTGCCAGTTGCATGAGAGAAGGTTATCGAGAACTGGGAATGAAGGTGGTAAGTTCTAGGTTGTCAGCAGGGTGAAATAATTACTGCCTGGATATACCTTACTCCAAGGGTTAAAATAGCTACCGCAGGGCAACCAACTTCTGCTGAAAGTGTGTTGTGTTTGCCCGTATATGCGCTCTTAGTGTGTTCGGGATGCGAGGTCACTTACCCTTCAAGTGGAGGCAAGTGATGTGCCGTCTTGCATGCAGGCAAGTTCATATAGCTTGTGTTTTGCCCCCGCTGCCGCTCTCCAAGCAGAGGAGCATGTTGAAACGGCCGATGATGCAGACTCGCTGCTGCTAAAGCTGGAGGACTCTCATGCATAGTTCTCTGCCAGCAGCTTTATCTTGCTGGAGCTCTGGTATTAATATGTCAGTTGGGCTAAACTGCTGGTGTTAGTATGGGAAAGGACCCCTTTGCTCCCACTGCCTATCCGCAGGCAGATTTTAGTGGAAACTGGCCTCCTGGGGCCTGCTGACAGAGCACGGGGGCTGCTGGTGGAAGGCTCTGTTTTGTAAGTGGATCCTTCTCTTCTGAAGGCGCGTCTTCGTCAGAGGGAGGACTAACGCCTCCACGGAGAAAAAGGAAAACTCTGCTCCCGATGGAAAAGCAGTCAGGCAAGCAGCAGCTGACCTGCCGCTGGCTTCCTGGGGCTGTTCCCACTGCGCAGCTGTGTCCTGGGCGCCTGCTGCGTGCTTGCTTTTTTTTGGAGGGCGGCGGGGGGTGGGGGGAGGATCTGCTTGCTGGCCAAGCCGTGCCGCGTGTAATTGCTGGTATACGTGTGCTGCCCATCTGGGCAGCTGCCGCGTCGTTGCTAAAAGAGGCCAGCTGACTCTTTTGAAGCTGCTGGCAGGCTGGATAGATGAGTCGGGGAGTTGCTTGTGGTGCCGGGGTGCCGCTAGCCCTTTCCGCGTCGAAACAGAGCAAGTGCTTCAGAATCGAGCGTTGTTGCTGTTGGCCCGTGAATTCAGAAAGTACTAGGGAAAGACTGAGGTAGCAAGGGCCTGCCTTATATAAGAAATGAGGATGTAAACCGCCACATTTGTAATTGGGGAGATCATGTTTTCTGCTATCCGCTTGCACTCTTTGCTCTGTAATGACTGCTGGGCGGTGTGTTTGATGGGGAGGTTGACGGCAAAGAGCTTTGAAATGTGAATAGTCAGTTTGATCTGCAGGACAAGAATTACTTCTCTGAGAAGGAAAACTTCTCATGGTTATAGTTTATTGACACGATGCCTGCGGCTGCACCGATCCTTGGGTAATATCAGTGGAGACAAATCTGTGCACGTGATGGAGAAGACCCAACTATGCTTTCTCTCCAGAAACTTTGCAATGGAGGACGGAGGGAGAAGAAAACAATGTGTAGTGGCTTTTTTTTTCTTTCTTTTTTTTTTTAATAGTCCGTTGACATCTTAATATTTTTATGAGTCTAAACTGTCCTTCACTTTGACTGAGAGATGGGGTGGTTTCTTTCATGCCTCCAGGCATGGTCTGGCTTGATCGTATCTGTGCGTTGCAGCGTAAAATACAGAAATATGCTAGAGGAGAACAAATGAGGCATAACTGGCAAAGGTAGAGGTATTTACGGTGGAACGAATGGATTTGAGTTGAAATTTTCTGCATTCAAGCATAGCTTAAGTTTTATAAACATACTGTAGTGAGACATCCCTAACATGCCCCTGAATTGAGCATTTTTTGCTTCAACTTTTATGGGGGGGGCAGATGGGAGGGGAATGGATGTCTAGAAAATCTGGTCTGGCAGTCTACAGTACTTCACGGTGTCATGTTTTTCTGTTTTAACTCTACTTGAACGCAAGATACAATCTTTGAAATATTTTAAATAGAAAACTGCTTCAGCAAGAAGGATTTCTGCATATCATTTACAAAGTATGTTTTTAATGCCTTTCTGAAATCCAAACTTATGCAAAATGGGACTTATTATGCATGTCTATGCATTTTAATCTCCTCTAGTGATTTGTCAGTTCTCTTTAACATCTCCACAGCATATTACAGCCATTCCTCAACTTCACTTCCTAGGGATGAGCTTCTGTTTTAACTCCACTCTCATCTCTAAATAAAAAATGAATTGTCATTAAGGTATTGTGTGATAAGCTTTATAAGCTGACATGCCTAGTTTCCTTGGATTGGGATCAGTGCAAGTTGGATTTAAAGACCAGGAAAACCTGAGCACGATCCGGGCTACAGTGTCTTATATTTTCTGCTTTAGTGTAAGCAGTTGTTATGCAGCTGTCTTGTTAGCATTCTTGTTCCTAGTGCTTTGTGCTATTTGTGTGTTTCTGTTTTGCATTGATAATTGGATAGTCTTTTTTTTTTTCTTTTTGGAATGTCTAAAATAGTTTAGCTAACCAAAGAGTTGATGATGTGATTTTTTTTCCCCTCACCCTCTTTCCAGATGGGCTTTCTGGCAGAGACCAGCCAGTAGAGCTGTTGAATCCACCTAGAGTGAACCACATGCCTAGCTCTGGTAAGAAGAAACTTTTTTTTTTTTATTAAATGTTATTCCTATTCTGGGAATGCAGTATAATATTCTACAGATCTATCTTGTAAGTTCGATAGCAGAATGCAAATGTAAAGCAGTGGTATGAAGTGTGTTAGAACTTGCAGAAATCTACTTTCCCAGGCTGAACGAGTGGGATTTGGGAGTTGAGGGAGAACGGAACAAAACAGTTTTGGGAGTCTTAAATAACCAGCCCCCACCCTTGGCAAGGGCTAGGGAGAGACTGATCTAGTTGGAGCTTCTTGATTTTTCTTAGAAAGGAGAGGACAGCAGAACAAAGCAGCACCTTTTACTGGTCTTTTCACAGCCTATAAGGGACACTGAGGAAAAGTAAGTTTTTTGAGCTGCTGCTCCTGATAAGGAAAGATTTCCTTATGTTGAAATGAGCAAAAAGTCAAAGTTAAATTTAGATTGATCAAAGCATATCATGCTTGGCTCTTGAGTTTTCTTTTTTCTTACCTCCTCTAATGATATTCCTATAGCATGTCTTGGGTGTTGTCTTTCTGGTATGAAGAAAACAAAGCAACTACAGTGTTCATCTTGGAGACTGACTGCTTCTCATGCAGCTGAGGAGAGATATCCTGTGGCTCTCAGTTGCAGCACTTCAAGCTAAGGAAAGATTTGACCAAGATTTTGGTCAAAATACAGGCAATGCTATGGAAAGTAGTCGGCTGCTTTCTTCAAATGTCCCCCTTCTCTCTCCAAAAGGAGTGTTTTGTTTCCAGCTGCCAGCAGCCCTCAGTGTAGCTTTCAGTGTAGTTGTGAACTTCTTTATCCAACGTGGGCTTAATAGTTTGGAAGCCCCTTCATATAGATCCTCAAAGCCTTTGAGCTCAAATTCAGTAACACATGGCTCTGAGGCCAGTGGCTGTTGGTAAGAGCTTATTAACTGCTGAGAGGTTTTTGGGGCTTTAAAAAGATGAGATGTTACAAGAGAGGTCGAAAAGGCTGTCCTTCCATCTCCCCATCCTTCTGTACAATGGATGGAAACGGGTCTGTGTAAAAAAGCTGGCTTGTGCAGGGTCTTGATGGCGCCCCCCCCCCCCCCCCAAACAAACAAACAAAAAAAACCCCAGACACCTGACCACAGATTGTGGATTTGTTTTGTTGTCCCAGCACTAGAAGTTAACTCTACCTTGGGATTATCAACAGCATGTGTCCTGGGATTTACATTTTGGAGGCAAATATGGATATTTGTAATATTGGTGATTTGTTACATGAAGCATTGTCTGCTTTCCTGGTGGGAGTTTGAGTTTTCTGAAAACCTGGCTTTCTCTTCTTCATTGCCTTCCAAAATGCCTTTAGGCCCTTTTATATTAAGGAAGAGATCTTGCAGGACATGTAAGTGCTTCTGGTAAGGCAAGCTGAAAAAATGTAAATGAAGCTTATTCAGAATATTTTAGTAGGTTAGGGGAAAAAAGGGCTGTGACCTAACCTAGATTTTGCACTTATACCTAAATGCATAGCTGGGGAAGGAAATCGTTAAGCAGGTGAGCTTTTGAGTACAAAACAAGGAAGAGATGGTCATTTACCAAGTGCTAATAGTCGGCTGCAGATTCTAAGAAGTCCCTCTTTACTCTGTGTACTTTAAAACTTGTTCTGGAGGTAAGGGAAGTTATATTTTCCTAACCATGAAAAACATTCTCAGTTTAAGACTACTGGAGTAACTCAGGTCGACTTGAAGGTTTTCTTCTCCGTTTGCCAGCCATCTGCTAGATTCAATTTTGTGGGTCTGTCTAGGTGTAAAAGAGGATTTGCATTCCTTTTTTTTAGTGTCAGTGGACCAGCAAACCGCTGTTAATGCATGTGATTTTCTTAGAATTTTACTTTTTCTTGGAATTGACTTTATCTTGTTCTCTTTCGTGTTTCCTTTAGGGATATTTCAGGAGGGAGGCTTATGCTGGTTAACAGCTTGGGTCTTCTGATGTTAAGAGTTCAGTGTTCTCTCACTCT
This sequence comes from Struthio camelus, assembly GCF_040807025.1. Lineage (NCBI taxonomy): Eukaryota > Metazoa > Chordata > Aves > Struthioniformes > Struthionidae > Struthio > Struthio camelus. The sequence goes on along the minus strand of NC_090947.1, from coordinate 2,667,760 downwards.
GTTTTCTCCAAATGCCTGGAGGCGCATTCAGGGCGTTACGGACTTTTATGTGTTTTATGTAATTTTTTCCTTTTGGGTTGAATTTCAGATGTTTTTAATTGCTTGACTTAACTGCATTTCTACTGGGGGGGGGGGGCATCTAGCCGTTAGTGGAGAGCTGTATTCGTGTTAAGTGGGTGCAGCGTGAGAGAGGCAGTGGCATCTTTGTCTTACTCAAGTGACTTTTGTCAGTGTTTGAGCTGTGGGAATTCTTGTCTCGTGCTAGAAAGGTCAGGCTGTTTGTGCTGATGGTGGGCGAAAGGGTAAGACTGACTTATTTAGGGAGAAGGAAAACATGGCCTCACGGAAGCAGCGACATTGGCTTTGGGCAGTGGTCAGCCAGGTACTTTTTCTCCCAAGGTCTTAAGCATCTTCGGCTTCTGCTAAATTTTGGGTAACTATTTTCAGCCTTGCAATGTATGTACAGGGTGGAGGGTGGGGGGAATTTGTTTTTTATATTGGCAGAATGGTAATTAAAACCTGGAAGCACGCATCTTGGCAAAAGGCAAAGGGGTAAACTCTTGGCTGTGTGGCAGCAGACAATGAGTATCTTTTCTCTCCAGAATTACTTTTTAAGTTGAGATAAAATGATCTGGGTGTATTTGTGGAAAACCAGAAACTTTTCTGACGGACTTAGTCACTAATGAAGAGAAGGAAAGTGCCTTGGAAAAGTTTGATCCTTGTCAGTTGTGTTTTTTTTTATATAAGAGGGTGACGAGGGGATGTAAAACGCCCAAGTCCTAAACATGCTCTGTCATGTCGAAGTGTGTTTCAACTATGGAATTTAAATGTTTAGAGCATTTTCCATTAAACTCCTAACTCAAGTTAGGAGTGAATTAGCTTGAATAAAATGTATTTCAGTTATTGGCAAGGTGCTTCTGAACTTCTTAATTGCTTGTAAAAGTGAAACAAAAACAAAACCCCCACAACTCATATCTCACCCAGAAATATTGTAGTCTATTTGATAAAACTTGTTAATGCCACTTTCTCTTTTTACAGCCTCAGAATATTAGTGCATCTTTGGCCTGGGTAGGAAGGGTGATGAAATGTTGAGATTATTGTGAAATGCTGCTTTTCCTGGGCTATTATTTACTGAATTCAGAGAAGATCGTCAAAGTGAGGAGCACGTAGCTTATTTTGACATACTGTTACTTGGAAAATCTATGGTGGTTAAGAGGGTGTACTTAGCAGGAGAGAAAGCTTTTTGCATATTTTATGTAGCCCACAGGTCTCAACTCTTTGCTTTTGTTCAATAGTATAGATTCACTTGCAAAAGGGGAAAGGAATTGGCCCACTATTGGTTTTAAGAATTTTGTGTATTTTTTTCTTTCTTTTTTTGGTGGTCTACTTAACCCCAGTCTGCTAAGGGGACCAAATCATATGGAGAGGAGAACTCCATTGTCCTCTTGCTTTATTCTTCTTGTGCTTTTAAAATGAAAGCTGCTGTGAGATTTTCATAGTGCAGACCGAGGGAGCCACTGTTAAAGACCTCACTTGTATAAATCTCTAGATATGTTGTAGATAATCCTCTTAAACATCATTTATGTATACTGTTGATACTGGCCCCTAGATTAGATCAAATAGATTTGCATTAAGTGTACTTTGTGCATTAGAATGAGTATGCTTTCTTTAAAAAGCTTTGATTATGGCACCTTAGATAAGCTGGAAAGACTTAGTGAAGTAGTTTTCTTGTCAGTATAAACTTTATTGTTGTTCACTTTGTTACAATTGAACACAATCATAAGCAATTTCTTTAGTATTAGAAATGTGAAAACAGCTTGATATGTATGATTTGTAAGGAAAATGCTAGAATGGAGTATGATGGAAACTATTCCTCTTTAAACCTAAAAGCTTTACGTTAATAAAACTGCAAATTGGGACTCAGCTTATCAGTTGTTTTTTCTCCATTGTGCTAGTCATGACATAATATGAAATTTTGAGGATATCTGGCTGTGTGCTTAAAGCATTTATCAGCCCAATTACTGAATTTGGAAAGAAATTCACCTTTATCCATAGCATTGCCATGGCTTTCAAGGATGTGTTCCCAAGTTCTGATAAAAGTAATAGTGATGATTATAGCACTTAAACCAGTGGTTATGTACAGCTGACAAATGATTTATATTGGGAGATACTCATTGCAAAGTAGAAAAGTTGCAAGGAGAGGCTGAGGAAAGCAGTGGTGCTTGTCACTCCGTGGGTGAAGTCTACTCCATAGGAGTTCTTGCTGATCAGACAGGAATCTTCTGCACGGTGTCCTGGGGTCGTCCGCAAAGTGTGATCTGCAGAAGGTCTGTGAGGCCACCGGGCATGCTGGAGTTTGAGAGTTGAGCAGTAGTGGTATTTTAATGACTTCTTGAGGGTTGATAGAAATCTGCTGCCAGACGTTAGGAATTGATGATGGTGGCTGCAGTAGGACCTGAGCAGTTCCTATAAGAGCAACACTGGCTTGACTGTAGAAGGCCTAATGGTGATGGTGAACATACTGCCATTTACATGTGTGGTTGCCTAAAACTCTTACACATGTGTTTGCACTGCTTCTTTCCTCCCACGGCGTTCCGGCTGGACGTACTGGTCTCCCATTGCTGCATTTGCACAATTACTAATATGCTGATCTGTATCTGTTCCCAATCTGCTGCTCGGCCAGCTGATCCCTCAGGATAACTCTTCCAGTGTGTTGCTGAGGCTCTTCTGGACCCTGACACTGGCTAGAAAAAGAGCAGTCTGGCAGGGGCAGTGCTAGGATTATGTATGAGATTTCAGCTCCTTGAGTTTTCTCCTCCCAGGGTCTAATTTATCCAGTCTCACTTTCACAGTCATTTGAAAAAAAATGCTGATGTATGTATGAATAAATGGTCTGCGAGAGCCTCTAGGCTAATATTGTTACATCACTTTAAAGGCTTTTTAAACTGCCAATTAATCTCAGCTTCTCAGAGAAAGGAGTGGAAGTCCAGTTAGTTTAACACAGAACAGAATGCTATGTCTTTATTATTTTATCTCTTCAAAGGAAAGGAAGGCTCTTTTACTGCTTCAGATTCTCAGATGCCTTCTTGGTTTCTCTAGTATGTCTTCTGCAAAAGCTCCTGCAGAAGGTTACCACATCAGCTTAGTGCAGTGCTGCTCTGAAGCAGCTTGGCTGGTCAGCTGGGATTCAGGGCTCCCAACGGGCTGTCGCCTTTGCAGACCTGAGCCTCTTCGCCCTTGTTCACACCGGGAAGCGTTAGGACGGGGATGTTACATGGTTTCATCATACTCCAAAGCTGTAGCTGCAGAAAGCCCAGTCTTTTAATTTTAGGTATCGATTCTCCATGATGTTTGAAAAAAATGATGATAAATTATCATTAAAAGTGAGTTCCTGAGAAATCATACATGTTCTTGTGAATGTCAAAACCATACACGAAGCTGATTAAACAGTTCTTTATGTTAATTAGCCTTGTTAGCCCATGCCACTATTGTTGCCTTATTTAAATACTGCAGCTATTTTTGTCAGTGTATTTATTTTGCCACCGTTTAGATACTTTGCCATGAGATAGTGGAGAAACTATGTTAATGTTACCTGGAGCTTTGATAGTTTCTCTGTAAAATCAAGCTAATACTTGTTGGAGTAAATAGAGGACTATTTCCTATCTTAGGCTAAAAGTACTAAATACAGCCCATTCAATGACAATAAAACCAGTATTGTAACAACTGAAAAGTAGTAATAAAGTTCACCTTTGTAAGCCATAGTTCAGCAAGGAAAGCGTTATGTAACACTTCAGCTGGCTCTCAGATTTCCATACATGATTTGCTATGTCGTTGCCTTAAAAAAAAACAAACAAAAATAACTTTGCCGCGTACGTAGATTGTGGTCAACAAATGTTGGGTTATTAATGGAGGACAGAGGAGTGAATTGCCACATCTAGAGACTCTAGGCAGTTCTCTTGCAAATAGCAGGAAAGTTGAGGCTTTAGGATCTCTGGCTCCACCCCTGTTGTACCAAAACTCGTATTTTGTCAGGGTGACTCTTTAACTCTTTGTAAGCACATGCCCTATGCAGAATTGTGTGCCTGTATGTGGGGAGGTATGCCAGAGAGACACCATCTGTGATGTGGACTTTAGCATTAGTGTGCCTGAGAGCCTAAGAAATTAAACCCTTTTTATTGCCTCTTTGCATTTGCTGGAGTCAGAACCACTCTGACGTCTGCCCAGATCGTGGTCCACAGACGTCCTGATCCTGCGGGTTGTCAAGAGCAGGAATCTGAAGCTCCTAAACTCTTATTTTGTTGTGTTTTTATCTTGGAGAAATCATTTCTCCGTCACCTTGTTCCTTGCACACAAGGAAATAGTTATTAAATAGAGGAGGTAGGATGAATTATTAATGACTTGTTTCTCTTTTAAAAACTGGGAGCAGCACTTAAATCTTAAGCACGTGAGTATGGATGTGTTTTCTTAGGTAAAGGTAACTGGCAGGAAAGTTTTCTTTCCTGCAAGACCCAACTTGCTGTTTTTTCTTTATTCTCTCTCCCCTTTACTCAGTTTATTAATTCACACTGATCAACTGCAGATTTCACAGAATTTGTTTAATCCTGCGTGTTCACAAAGTGATATTTTCAAAATAATTCATCTCCCTGCTTCCTCACGAAAGGCAACATTGTGTCGTGCATTTGTTTTCATGTGGAGGCAGGTGAGGGAGAGAAGAAAGAGCCTTTGAATGTGTGACATTATTTATATATTGAGCTTTTAGACTTCTTAGCTGGGGGAAGGAGATGGCAAGATAGGAACCGACATTTAAAGGCTCACTTGAATTGTTAATCAGGAATCTGTTCTCATTGCCTCTGGCTTTTCTAAAAATAGCAGTACTATGCAATGAATGAAAAATGATAAATATTTCATGGAAAGTTGATCATGGATTGAGGCATTTTTCAGTGGGAAAATTCTGCATTTTTCAGATGCGATCTATTAGTCACTTTGTCGTGTTCTATTTTTAACATGTCTAATCTATTTGTTTTGCCTGGATCTGCAACCCTAGAGAGGTTTGGAAATCAAGAGGAAGCCTTTTTTTTTTTTTTTTATTTTTCTCCCCTCACCTGTTCAAAATAATACCATTGCCCTACAGCTTGTAAGAAACATTTCTTTCTTCTAGATAGAAGACAAACGTTTGTTCGCCTTCAAAGGTTGTTACGCGTTTTTGGAGCGTCCCATCTCATACTGTGATAAAAAACCTTGTTTTTTGTCAGCTTCTCCTGATGTCTACTAATTTTAGTGAGAGTGGAGGAGAAGCTGAAGACTCCTTGATTAGCAGTATATTTGCTTTGATCCAAGTTCTTTTTTTTTTTTAATGGCCTGTTTTGTGTTACAGAGCTCCCCAGAGTGCTTTACACCAAGATTAACTCTAGGTAGCTTATTGCTAAGAGTGAAATAGATGCGAGCTGATCAGCGCCCAGCAATCAATCACATGCTTTCACAGGATTTTAGGAATTCCTTTTTCTGACGCAAGTTGCATTTATCACAATCCTAGAGGTTGTTCCCTAGTGTATATTGATTTTCAGGGCTATATTCAGCTGCACTTTGTTTATGGACGGCAGCAGGCATATCAGTGGCATGACTTGTCTGCTGGTGCTTCAGATAACATAGCAGTCTCCAGATGCTGATCTGGAGAATTGCTGTTCATTGATTAAATGGACCTTTCCTCTCCCTTTCTATGACTTTTTCTCCTCCTCCTCCCACCAGAAAACACCACACACACACACACAAAGTAAAAAGAAAAACCAAAAGCGGATAGGGCTAAGATGTAAGTCGTCAGGTGCACAAATAAAAATTGTAACCAAGTTGCTCCAAAATGAGAAACTCTGGCAACCCTGACAGGGAAAGTAAATGCAAGAATGCTGCCAATTTTTTATAGTTTAACTTTCTTTTGACTTTTTAAGTGCTTAGACCTTGAAAGATGGGATATAGTCTTCAAAAAATAGGATCATCTGAGATCTAAATTGCCATGTAAACACTTCAGCTTGCCAGCATGTTTTCCAGCTTTGTGTCCCTGCTTTTCCGTTGGATGGCCATAAGAGTGGGATTGCTAAAAAGAGTAGGAAAAGTAATAGTCTTGCTTCGGGCAAGGGTCCTGAGCTCAAAACGCCTTTGACCAAACACTCGTCCAGTCAAGACAGAATGCCCCTGGAAATCAGAATTTTCTGTGCATTAGATAAAGTAGTAAGTTCATTCTTGCTAAAACCATCTCACTGAACTTTATAGTTGATGGAGGCTCTACATTTGGCAGTTAAAAGGTTTGGTTGGAGGTCTACCTTAAGCCAGTGTCTCCTTTAACTTTACTTGAAGCAAGCTCTTGTGATAAATATCTGCTCCTTTGGCTTAGCTAATATCTTTTGATTTAAACAACTCAATTGTTACTACTTTTCCATCTGTTTTTCATTCAAGAAGTGATGTCCTATTGGATGATTCATTCATATTTGATTAGAGATGTCATTATAAGCTGATCTTAAATTTTTATGGTTTAATAAAAGGCTTTAGAATCACTGACTTGGAACTGTAATTGTAATATCCAGAAAAAATGTACTGCACGTTTTAGTGATATCTTAATAGAAATTTTCTTAAGCTGTTAATGATCTTACTAGTGACTTTCATTAGATGAATTTGTTTTAAAGTTTCTAATGAAAATCAGTAACGGACCTTTCCCACTGGAAAGAGGAATTTTTCATAAGTGATCGTAGCGGTTCTCCAGGCCGTGCTCAAGGGCAAACAATGGGTGAAATTTAGGTCAAAAATTCCCCTTCCTTTTCTTAATGTGTTTGAAGTCATGTTCATAAAGATAGTCATGGTGCAATGATATCGTGAGGGTCTTTAATATCCAGAGTTGTCAGGGCAGAGTGCTGGTTAAATGACATATATATATATTTTTTTTTCAATAGTAAGAGTGAATTTGCCACCTGTATGTGAATAGTTTCTCAGATAAAATAAATGAATACAAAACATTTTTTTTTCTATTTGTTCTGAAACTTAATTTGGCTGTTACAATACGGTATTTAAAATAAATAAGTATAAAAGTATATGGGAAGATGACCCTGGTGCTTTATTTTTTGCTCTTCCAAAACTCTCTGAAGCTGTTAAATATTTTACTATTGTATTCAATGACAATTTATTCCTACGCTTTACATATTTTGGCAAATTGTTTTATTAGAAAAATATTAGACAAACTTCCTTCTTGCTTTACTCTTCCTAAGTTTGATCTGTATTGGGGAATGGAGTGTTTGGTTTAGGCGCAGTTTTTTTTTCTGAAAAGGGTCATGTACAGGATACAAGGCAGCAAATTTATTGTGATTCAGAGATCACAAAAAAGGCAATCCCTGAAAGGTTTAGAAGGAACATACAAATAAATGCCTGTATAATATATCAAAAAGGAATATAGAATGTGAAAGTCATTAAAGCAAGCCTATTTGATTATGTATCTCTGAAGGAAGAGATGTTCTATTTGAATGATTTCTGTTAAATTTTAACTGAGGCTGAATTCCTGCAATTAGTAAAGGAAAAAATCTACCATGATACTAGACTGTTTGGTTTCTTTAACTTTTGATTTCCCCCCTGAAATGTAAATGATTTCGGGGTTTCTATTGCTAATGTTTATGGGTGTTTTTCTGCAAATGGAAAAACATTTTTTCTGACTTCCAGCAAACCGAAAAGCAGTTCAGTCTCACAATTCCTTTCATGTTTGCTTCCCTTGTGCACTGAAGGAAGAGTTGCAGTATTGGGTTTAAAGAGGCTTGCTTGCAAGTGTGATGGAGTTGGTGCTGCTTTTCAGTCAATTATTCAAAAGGAGCAGTGAGAAAATGGTTGCAACTCATCACAGGGTCATTCTTGGTAAGCCATGTCTTTTCCTAAATGTAGAGAAAAGCTTGCAGCCAAATCCTGTCCTGGAAGGACTCAGATATTTTAACTCTTTTTTAGGATGAATAGACAAGCACCCTGCCTGGTGCGGATGCTTTTGTGCAATTCTCGGAGCCAAGTTGTGGCTTGGTAGCAAATGTGTCATTGGGATCCTGCGACAGAATTAGAAGGAACAAATCGAACAGAGCAGGGATCTAACGTGGGTGCAGCTGTTTTGGTCATGAAGTTAAATGAACGTCATTAAGAGAAATGGGATTGTGTGTATCTGACACAGCTTCTTATTTGGGAGAGGGGAAATGACATGCCGAAGAAAACTCTTCTCGCCCATCTAGCTTGCGACCCATTAGGCTAGGCGTGCCAGTGATTTCGGAGAAGACCGGAGGGATTTCCAGATGATGTACAGAAGGTAAGATGTCTTCTATACTAGATCTTCTTTTACCACATATATAGAAGCTAGTGTGGTTTGTACAAGGAAAGGTGAGCTTGGAGGTTTAAGCCCATAAATTGTAATGCTGGAGGGTTCTCTGCAATCATCTGTTGCAATGATTTTCAACTATTTTTTAGTAAAAGGTGACTTTAAAACCACAGTCCAACTTATATTCTCACCAGACTTTGCAATGAAAATAAATGCACAGGTGATTAAGCTTGGAGGACCACCAGGTATCATGTTCTTGTAAACAGTGCTTTGGAAATCAGGCGATTTAGTGAGACTCCCTTGCATAATGGCAGCCTTGACACTTACCCTGTAATCTGCATCAGAGCTATGCTTGCTTGAACGGGGCTTTTTTGGCATGTGCTTTAGAAAGGTATCCAAGTCTTTTTTTTAAAGGATTATGGTAGTTTCTCACCTGACTCAGTAAATACCTGTGATTCATTCTGGTGGTTCATTACTCTGGAGTGAGGAGGCTGTGCATTTGGTGCCAGGTTACTCGGTGACCTTTGGCAAATCATCTGACTTTCCTTCTCTACCATCCCCTAAAATTGGATAATAGTTTTATTTGCCCGTCTTCATAGCGATTTGTGGTAGTTGTCATCTGTACACTGCCTGCAGTAGAGAACAGGTAATCACAATTAATTTGGTAGAAATCAGGTCCTGCTCATATCCAGGTGACCTCCTGATCACTTGATATCCCCAACTAGAGAGGAGGTATTAGCAGATGTTAGCCTTGCTATCTTTCTGTGAAAATTCAGTATCCTGATTAGAAGTGGCAAGCTTGAATTGTTGGTTGTCTGCTCAGGTGCTGTGCCTAAGAAAATTAGTTATTCTGCATTAAGCCTTCATATTAGCATGAAGGTTTATGTGCAATAAATGTAAGTGTATTTCCTTGCTTTTTTGCAGGCTTTTGCTTCCATATAAAGTCAGGTAAACTTAAATATTGAGTAATTTGTTCTATAGTTACATTTTTAAGCACATTCATTTTATGTTCCTATTGAGCAAATAACATATTGCGAGAGTGAATCAGCTGAATGGAAGGAAAAAAAGAATTTACAGGAAACAATCTGGGTTTCTAAAATATTGAAAATATATGAAAGTGGGAGAATGACAAGAAGTGAAAAAATTTTGAATGAGAATGAAACCCATAACAATATCGAGATCATCTATTTAGAATATTCTCAATGTTAAGTCAGCACCTTGGGAAGTTTATATTGGGAGAAGTTGGAATAACGGAGACAGAAGAACACTTCAGAGAAGTGGCCGTAGTTTCCTGAGTGTCCATGTTATTAGTTTTTTTTTTATTTTAATACTATCTGTATTCTTTGTTCTTGTACTATCTTTGAACTTGGAACATTTTGGCTGGACTTCTCCTGGGCTTCTCCTGATAGCCCAGGAGAAGTCCAGCCAATTGACGTAACAGTAACCTTGCTGCTATTTAAATGGAGGCCTTTGGAGACCTGAGCAAAACATTGTGCTCATTCCTTTTTTTTTGGCAACTTAATAAGAGGTTAAAGCTTTGCATTTCATAACTGATTAATCATAACTAAATACCATTGGGGCAAACTAAATTTTATTCTAGTACCCTGATTCAAGCAGCAGGAACTAACATTTCTTGTTGGATTTCCGATAAGTTGTCCTATTTATAGCTTTTCCCAATTAGACTGCAGTGTAACTTAGGTAAAGATAGAGCGTCAGCACCGGAGAAGTGTTACTGCGTCCACCCTCAGTGTTGGGGAGACTGCAGCCAGCCTTAGAAAACAGACACTGGACTTGCTTCCTGTTAATGGCAAAATGCAATTTTACCTCCTTAAATTCTAAAGCTTCTTTAGCCATATATGGATGCTACTCGTTGGGAAAGGGAAGGATGTGAGCTGGAAGAACCACATGGTGAGCTTCATGGACCTGTGTTAACACTGAAAATGGTCCAAGCAAATGTTGCCTTGACTTGTACCATTGACTCCAGGGCACTTAAAAACTTACCTCCTTCTTGGCAGAACCCAAGAGTTCTACTTTTTGCAGTGCCTTTTCCTGTTCTTTTTCTCCCCGTTTGAAATTGGGTTAGCAGTGTACAGATTTTTTTTTTTCCCCCCTCCAGAAAACATTTCCCACATCAAAAAAAAAACAAACCCTCTCTGCACATGTTGCAGAGGAGGAGTTCCCAAAATGTTGTTCTCATGAGCGGTTTCCCTCCTAATCAGTTGATTGGGACTGGCTGAACAGGACGATTCTACCTAATATCCAAGTGGACTTGGACGCTCTGGATCAGGGAACATTTGGATCACACAGATACTGAAGGGTACATCAGGGAGCGCTGTACAGCAAGAAGGGTCCACTGTGACTTAGCAGCTCTGCGCCCAGTGTGTCTCAGCCTTTTGTGAACCGACTTCTGCAGACCTATTCCTCAGTGCTGCCTGTGCTAAGGAGCACCCAGGGACAGCCTGCTTTGGACTGACGCTGAGAATGGAGCCTGGACTGAGACATGGCTCCACGGCCAAGGACTGCTGACCCTGATGAAGTGGCTCAAATCGTGCACCTGGCTGCAGGAGCCCTGTTCTGGCTCCACCTGCCTCGGTGCGCCTTTGTGTTGTGCTCATTGCCTGTGTTGCCTTGAAGAAAACTCAAGTTCTCTTGAGGTTGGTTTTCACCTTGAGCCCACAGCCCTGATGCTTCTGCATTGAGCTTGGGTGTGTGACATTCCTGGGGGCCAGGGAACTCTTGGGCATGCTTAGGCAATCCCTTGGTCACCTCATGTGCAGACTCTGTCTGCTCAATCCTCAAGAGCTTAGTCTTGGGCATTGGGTGTTAGTGGAGTGGACATCCCTTATATGTGCTACTCTTTGCTGTAGATGAGGTTTTTCAGAGAAATGTGGAAACTAAGTGTCACAGTCTTTTTGAGTTAAAAACAATCAGTCCTAACTGTTTCATTGTGCCTTTGGTCTCTGTATTGATGACAAATATTTGTAATATAGAGTTTTTATTTTTTATTTTGGTGTGCAACTGCAAGAAAAAGGGGCATTCCTTAATACTCATTGCCTGTTGTCGAATACTTGCCATGAATGATGTATTCTTATTTTCTCTCAACTGTCTAAGCCACAGACACAGAAATTGAAGGCACTGAGTTTTATTCCATTTTTTGTGTTACTGTCATGATTTTTAAAGCTCTGGTTGGTCTGTGTAAACTCATTTTAGTAATCATAATGCTTTCCCCACGCTCCTAGAGGAATACAGAGAAGAACGACTGAATTTTACCAGGCACCCTCTGAAATTTAAATTCAAAATGGGTAACACAGATGTAATTGTGGGCCTCATTTGATTTGCAAGTTGTTTTTTTTTTTTGTTTGTTTGTTTTTAATGGTGGTGAAGAGGACGAGGGGAGAGCAGAACCCTTTAAAATGTCATGTTTGTATTGCAGGGTTTCCGGGAAGGGGGAGCATGGAAGCCAAGGGTAGACCTTTAGTCTTGTTCAGAGCAGAGATGCCCTTTTAGGAGATAGTATATTGTAATCACATAACACAGCTTTGCTTTTCTGTGTCCTGTATCAAAGTGAACAAATTATTGCTTCTCTTAACCCCTAAATGGCATGCAGAATGGGAGGCATTTGCCCAGAAGGTATTGGGAGTAATGTGTAAAATGTAGAGCTATCAAGCCAGCTGGTGGAGTTTTGTTCTTCCATTTTTAAAATTGTGCTGTAATGATAAGATTTTTTTTTTTTTTTAAGATGCTTTGTGGTAGTGAAAGGCAGTGATTTGAGGCCTCAGCATCAGAAAGAGATCTGTGAAGGCAAGGTGTTCGTGACCAACGGAGAGGAAGAAACAAGTAAAATTTTGACTAATTCTTGCTCTTTTGCCAGTAGGCCAAGGAGCTGATATGCTTTTTATTTAAATTCGGAGTTTCTTAAGATGGTATTAGACCTGTCCCATCTGCCCCAGCACAGTCTAGATAACTAAGGATTTTGCTTAACGCAGCAGTAAAGATATGCTTGAAAAACTGAGAGCTCAGCGTGGCCGTTAATTCCCTTTCCCAAGTAATGTTGCTGCAGCTCTCAAGTGTGTTATGTTCTCAGCTCTATCACACCTAGTCCCTGGGGTCTGGTAGTATTTGATTTGATACCTGCTACTATTCAAAAAAAGGCACGCTTAAACAAGTGGCAGATATCAAAAAGTATCCATGAAACATCCCTTCTTAACTGGATTATATTGGCTAGACACTTGCATGCTTGTGTACCTACACTAAAATTCAGCTGGCACTGGAAGCGCTTCCTGCCTCCAAAAATCCTGAAATATGGCTAATTGAGGTAGGCAAGAATAAAAAAGCGGCTTCAGAAATCCATCTACTACTCATATGAATTTAGTTAAAATATATACCTATATATTTGAGACAGACTTTATGTGCTTAGGTGAGAGGTATCATTGTAAAAGCTGAGCAGACAACGGAGAGTGGTAGTGCAGAGTTGAACGCGAAACTCGGGGCTCGGCTCGCTGAAACTTCAACAGTGTATGCAGTTCAGATTTCTGTTCCTTTTGAAGCATGTATGTGGGATGATGTTAACCTCATGACTTACATTTCGAATTTTAAAGCCAGGAGAATCGCTCCTGTGCCTTTCCTGCCTTAATAGTATATAAGCTCTTGAAAGCAGCCAGTTTTCCCTGGTGGAAAGCATATTATGCTGGCAGATTACGAGTGGAGCGATAACAAGGCTAGGTGTGTTTTTCAAGAACAAAAAAATACATGTTTTTGCATGTTTTATGTAAATCCCTGTAACAGGGAATATATGATACTCTGAAGCAGCACTAAATAAGATCTAGACCTCTGTTCTATATTTGTAGTTATCTTTTTTCAGGGTCAGGACTGTAAGGCTGTGGGAACTGTGGGGTCGCAAGATAAAGCTGTGAAGAAGCCAGAAGGAAGGACTGGAAAGGAAGACGGGTGAATTTGGGTTGGATCAGAAGAATCTCGATTCAAGCACAAACCGAGAGACGCTGAGGAATCCTCTGTCTTGTCCGAAGCGGATAACCTACAATAAAGATAATTTTCCACATTGGCCCAAGCTACTGAAGTGGGAGGGGACAGAGAGATCTCCCAAGCTGATTATAGGTGATATTACAGAAAGAGTAGAGTGGGTAAGAGAGGTATTAATTTTAATCGAATGTGAATAAATGTGACTGTAACCTTGCATTACAGGGCCCTGCATTGGAAAATGAAGGCAGCATTGTGTAGAAAAAACTCATTGCCAGATACTTGCTACATGTCTTGCATAAGTGAAAAAAAATTCTTTAGCTTGCAGCTGCTCTGTTGTGATGGGATACAGAAGGTGGACAATTTCCACCTGCAGCTGATCTGAAAAGTGAATAGTAATGATTGGAGCTAGAACGCTTTGTTTCTCTTCAGGTGCTATGATGTAATTGCATTTAAATTAAGAATAACCCACACTCATGTTACTAATAGATTTTTGTTTCAAGTGCACTCTTGCAGACATTGTGTGAACCAGAAGAGGACTTGCCTGATAGCTTGTGCACCTTGAATTCTTATGATCACTCAGTCACTGGAGTTTTGCTAGGACTTCCATAGGGAATTTTAATTTTGGCAGTAGTGTACCAGTGTCCCTGTGTGATCTTAGAAATTTTTAATTACTTATAGACTTAATCATTATGGGATTAGTACTTAAGGACTTATTCGTTATGTGATCAGTAACAGTGCCTATGTATTTGAAGTTGAATGGAGAACTTACGGTTTAGTACTTTAACTTTCTTTTAAGCCATACCTAAAAACAAAAAAAGTGTAGAATGTAACTATGGTTAATGGTGCTTTTGGAGGAAAAAACAAGTTTTTTGCAAAAGAATTCAATTCCCAAATTATCCCTTCCTTATAGCTCTTCTGATGTGTTGTCTATACTCTTGGGCACACTGTAAAAGAAAATCAGGTCTCTTGGACAGATGTTTATCTCCGCGATGTGGTTATAGTTTGTAATCAGTTTTATGGGGATATGCATCTGTTAAAATCATTTTCAACTAACAGAAAAACCTTTGTTAGTTGTATTAAGGAGATTGCCCTGCCGTACCACATAACGGGAATGGTGGATGGTGAAATCTTTATAAATATGCTGGAATTTAGGAGGAAGTTTCTTCTTGGGTAGGGTGGGGGGTAACTTGGATTTCTCAGGTCACCTCTTCTCCTAATCTTGTGCACTTAACTACTTTTATACTACCACCCAGTTTTTCCCTCTGGAGAAACTCAACTCAGTTCTCAGAAGTTCAGCTTGCTCAATTTAGTTGAGTATGAGGAACTATAGACCATCTCAGAGAGTTATACCAGGTCTCTCTGAACTGGGAAGTTTGTTGATCCAATTTTAATCTTTTGCTATGAGTAGCCCTAAGGGAATGTTGCATTTTACATACAACAACCCAACCTGTGCGAGAGCGTCCTATAAAATAAATAATTGACAATACTAATATGCAGCATATTGGATCAGATCACAACATTTCAGCTGGAAACAGCATCATACCGTCTTTTCTTCTCCTGGTTTTGGGCACCTTTTAACTGTTTGGACAGAGAATTTATTTATTAAAAATAAAAAAACCCCCACACTCTTGTGGCCTTGAGGACATAATGTGGCATGTATTGTATATGGGTGAAGGGAATCTTCTCCCGATCTGTTCTAGGAATAATGGTCTGTGAGCAGCAACTCGTTTGTATTGTCACAATATATTTAAAAGCTATCAATGAAAGATGGTGGTAATCGGCGTGTCTCCAGTGTTGGCACTTTTAAACTGCTGTGTGAATGTATCTTTTATTGAGCTGCTTTGTCTTTTTACAGGTGAACCATGTTATGAACTACACAATGTAATTACAGTTAATAGGAGAAAAAGGCACCCCAAATAACTTTACGGTGCTGTTTTCTGCTTTTGTGTGCTTTAATGGCCCAATTAATAGTATTTCTCATGAGTGCTTCAAAAATGAAATACTACTCAACCAAACTACCAACTACCCAACCAGAACTCCATTCTGATAAGGATCTTGGGACAATATTGTGTGTTCTTGGTGGGAGCACTTTCTATCAATGTACAGGGCAGTATGTGTCTTTAGATAAGACTGTATATCCTGTTCAGTATTTAATTCTTCAGTATCTTTATTGGGGGCAGAAATGGTAAATGCTTCTTCAGTCTCAAATGTATTTCACAGAATCACAGAATCACAGTATGGTTGAGGTTGGAAGGGACCTCTGGAGATCATCTCGTCCAACCTCCCTGCTCCAGCAGGGACCTCTACAGCACATTGCCCAGGATCGTGTCCAGGCAAGTTTTGAATATCTCCAGGGAAGGAGACTCCAGAACCTCTCTGGGCAACCTCTTCCAGTGCTCTGTCACCCTCTCAGTCAAGAAGCTTTCCCTCCTGTTCAGATGGAACTTCCTGTGGTTCAGTTTGTGCCCGTTGCCTCTTGTCCTGTCGCTGGGCACCACAGAGAAGAGTCTGGCCCCATCCTCTTGACACTCCCCCTTCAGACACTTGTAGACATTGATGAGATTGCCTCTCAGCTTTCTCTTCTCCAGGCTGAACAGGCCCAGCTCTCTCAGCCTTTCTTCAGAGGAGAGGTGCTCCAGTCCCCTCATCATCCTTGTAGCCCTCTGCTGGACTCTCCCCAGGAGTGCCATGTCGCTCTTGTACTGGGGAGCCCAGAAGTGGACACAGTACTCGAGGTGAGGCCTCCCCAGGGCTGAGGAGAGGGGCAGGATCACCTCCCTCCACCTGCTGGCAACACTCTGCCCAATGCAGGCTCCCATGGGCCTTCTTGGCCACAAGGACACATTGCTGACTCATGCTTAACTGGTTGTCCACCAGCACTCCCAGGTCCTTCTCTGCAGAGCTGCTTTGCAGCAGGTCAACCCCCAGCCTGTACTGGTGCATGGGGTTATTCCTCCCTAGGTGCAGGACCCTGCTCTTCCCTTTCTGGAACTTCAGGAGGTTCCTCTCTGACCATCTCTCCAGCCTATAGAGATCCCTCTGAATGGCAGCACAGTCCGCTGGTGTGTCAGCCACTCCTCCCAGTTTAGTATCATCAGCACGCTTGCTGAGGGTGCACTCTGTGCCTTCATCCAGGTCCTTGATGAATAAGTTGAACAAGACTGGACCCAGGACTGACCCCTGGGGGACACCGCTAGCTACAGGCCTCCAACTAGACTTTGTGCCACTGACCACAGCCCTCTGAGCTCTGCCATCCAGCCAGTTCTCTATCCACCTCACTCTCCACTCGTCTAGCCCACACTTCCTGAGTTTACCTAGGAGGATGTGATGGGAGGCAGTGTCAAGCACCTTGCTGGTTTCATTGCAGACGTTAATTTGAAATTCTGCTAAGTATATTCTTTGTGAAAAGAGTTACTGTTTTTAACAACACTAGATGAATGTTTTAGAATTCATGTAGGAAACATTCAGTTGTACAGAATTATAGTTGCACCAGAAAGCTTGCCCTGTAAGAGAAGCATAAGGATATATCAACTTTAAGCTTTTTATATCTAATAAATTAGAACTGCAAATTAAAAAAAAAAAGAACAACCTACTTACAACCTACTTCCTTCTATTAAAAAAAAATAGTAAAAAAGGAGTAATGAGGTAATCCTTAAAACTGTAGAGATCTAGCACAGAAAGCATAGAAGAAGGGTTTAACTTCAGTTTAGACTATTGCTTTACATTAACCTTGATATATAATATGGCAATATACAGATGCTGGTAAGAGATGGGAATAAAAATAGCAGGAGGTGCATTGACTATGTTGACACAAGTATCAAGTATCCTGAATAAGCAGCCCAGAAAGATCATATAGTTTTACATGAAGGCAAAAGTTTACGTTATCTATAATTAGTTATTCTTCCATTTTGAAGCATAATGGGAGATGTGGAATAATTTCCTCTCATTTCAGTGTAACAGCTAGGGAATTTGTGGAATTTTCTCAAAAAATGGAAATTTATCTTGTTTTGTGAACATATGGATTCATCTACCCTGCTTTTGACTATTCACTCCTGATGTTAGTTAGTGGTGAACCCATCGTTAAGTGCAAAAAAAGGGAAATAATGATGCGCTTAACTATCAAAATGAGAACAATACTTTCAGCAGAATCCCAAAATGAAAAAAAAATCAAATTACCCTTTTGCATAGGATACATAATTATATGTTCACAATAATGATATACAGGATATATAATTTGTGTTCAGAAGCAGGTTGGGTTTGTATTTGGAGCCCTGACAGCAGAAGAGCATTCTCGTTAGATCTTAGGAAAAGACTTCTCTAGTCAGATCTTTGTACTGTGAATCCAAGGGCACTCTTCTGTCTTCCTGGTGCCTTCCTGGTGAATATTGGCTTGGAGGGCACACCTCTGCTTAGCCTTTCTCATGGCGTTGTGATTAGCACCTTGCAGGATGCATGGAATTTGCATGGGTTGGGTGCCTGATGGGTTCCTGTTTCTGGTTTTCATTGGTGCTCCTTGTATTTGTATCCTTTCCTTATTTATTTATTTATTTATTTATTTATTTATTTATCTTAAGAGTTAGTAGCAGCAGTGCTTTGGGTTGTTTTTGTTGCTTTGAAAGCAGTGCCAGGCCTTTGAGGGCAGCTGCCTGAGCTGCTTCCTAGCCAGAGCTGCTCCTGTGCATGGTAGCTCAGCAGCCAAGTGGTGAAATATTTGTGTGCTGCTGCCTTTACCCCCTTCCTCTCTTTCAAGTGGAGGCACTGAGGTACCAGTCTGAGCTTTGGCCTCTGCAAGGTGGAAGAGGTTGAGTTTGGGAGCTGTCCCAGCAGTATGTAGGGCCATGACTGTTTCTGCGTCTTCCATAAAAAGAGGGAAGTTGAACTGAGTTTTAATGCTCCAAGTGCTGACTTCATCTCCTCCTGAAAAGCATTCACTTACTGATGCCAGCTGTATATTTTCAGGGTCAAAAAGGTGGATTGCTCATACGCAAGGGTAACAGTTTGTTGGTAAAATTCTGCTAGCAAATTGGATCCTTGTAAAAATTGTGCTCTTTTGCACAGAGGGAGGAGATTTGAAGTTTTGATGCTGTTGGCTAAACGTAAAGAGGCTTGGTGCAGTGCCACACCAAAAAAGAAGCAGAAAATGCAGTTACTTGGCAACTCGTCTCTGTACGTCACTGAACCATACAAAATTCTTAAAGCTTGTAAAGACTCATATACTTCTGCAAAGCAATAGCACTATTTCTTACATGCTTACCAATATATATTTTCCCTTTTCTTTCTTTCTTTCTTTTTTTTCCTCCACGAAATTAGCCTCATATCTCAATTTAGAGATATGGCTATATGCGTATACCTTAAGAAAATCGTTGGTGCTGGTCAGGATAGGGTGCTTGAAGAACACAGTTCTCATGCAGGCAAATTTACTTTTGAGTGAAATGCATGAAGGAATGAACATAAGAATTGTATGCAGTATAAAATCATTCATCATAATATTAAGAAAAATTCCAGCCCTTAAAATTTTTTTTTTTTCCCCAAATAGACCTAGACTATGTTAAAAATAGAGTAGTGGGTATAGAGTTTAAAATCCATTTTCCAGTTGATCTCAAAAATAGGATCTTGCATATGACAAAAAATAGCTAGCTACTTTGAAGCTCAAGTATAATGCATGGTGTTATTTTACACCCTCTAATTAACAGTGTTAGCTGCTATTTTATATCCAAGTGCTTCTTTTATATCTGAAAGACCAAGCCATGCATCATTTGGTGAATATAGCTCTCTATGAGTATTGAGGATGCTTCTAACTACAGCTAATGGATTCAGCGATGCTTCATGTGGTCACAGTTTTAGGTTCCCTGACTCGTTACCTACTACCACTGACCCTGTTGAGCAGGGAGAGCTGTAATGTCAAGACTATCGCGTTTTCTGTATTCCTCATTGAAAAGCTTTGGTCAGAAAGCTATTTGCCTCCCACAAATGAGATAAAATAAGTTATTGTTAAAGCAAATTCAAAACCTCGGCGTTTATGTGTTAAGAATATGCCCAAATATAGCACTACTACTTTTCATTATCTTCCCTTTTTTTTTTTAGGTGTAAACAGATTTAGACTTTCTTGGTAAACCAGTTTGGAGGAGCGAAGAAGTTTAAATTAACCAAACTTTTCGTGTAGTTTAAGCTATTAGAAACCAGTTTTTAACACGTATGCTAATTTTGAAATGCATTTGTCTTCAAAAGCAGCAGATACTCAGAGTCTGACACATGCCAGATGGGTTGGTGGGTTTGTTGCTTGCATCATGTGTGAGATTATGGTCAAAAGAAACATGAGTCTAGTATAAAATCCCAGGACCTTACTAAAGAATTGTGGTTTTCCCCTCCAAGCAATCAGACAGTTGTAGCACTGGCTTATTTTTGTTATTGTCAATAAGGTTGGAAAAGCTTCTTCATGCCTCCAGGATGAATTTGCAAGGAGAGGAAAAATCCTGAAGTTCAGGAACACTCCTGACACAGGTTTAGTTTCCTATCAGGTAACAGCACACAAGTCTCTTAGGGATGGGCTACGCAGAATTTTTGTTGTGATATCCATGTCTTGATTAGTAAACTATCTTAAAGCAATAAACGTATGCAAGTGCCTAATGGTGACTCATTTATACAAATAAACGAGTAAAGGTAGATTCAGCTTAGGGATTTGGGGGAAGCATACCAATGTAACTGGAAGGGAATAAGCAGTGTCTGTAGTGCGAGGCTTTACCTTTTAAAAAAATATCAGTTTAGAAGGTTGCTTAAATATCGTATAGACCTCGTCCAGATTTACTTCAGTTGCCTTTCTGGAAGAAGAGGATGGTGTAGTCAAGGGCAGGCATGTCTGTAAAACAACAGCATGCAGAACTGCAGTTACTTTGAATGAAAGGTGAGCAGCATTGGCTTCCATTTTTACTTGTAACCCAGGGTGTTTCCACGATGCCGTTGTGCTAAGCTTAAAAGCTGTCTTTATTGAAGTTTGGACACTATTCACGAACACCGGTGCAGGATATTCCCTTTGGAGGGTTGAATGTGTGCAAAGCATGGAAACTAGTGACAATTTGCTTCTGTTCCCGCTCTTAAGGCTCTTTAGGGATGCCTTACTGTGAGGGTGACAGAGCACTGGAAGAGGTTGCCCAGAGAGGTGGTGGAGCCTCCTTCCCTGGAGATATTCAAAACCCGCCTGGACATGATCCTGTGCAGTGTGCTCTAGAGCACCCTGCTGGAGCAGGGGGGTTGGACGAGATGATCTCCAGAGGTCCCTTGCAACCTCAACCATTCTGTGATTCTTGGCTATCATACGTGGGTAGTTACCATTCTGCCGGAGGTGGTGGTGGGCAGGCATTTCCCCAGAGATGTCCCCCATGGAGCAGGGCGATGGACCGTGCCGAGTGCTAAGCCCTGCCATTCAGGCCATCACACCCTGCACCTTCAGGGGGATATAGCAAGGTTGGGCTGAGGGGCAAGAAGGACCAAAATCACTTAATGGGGAAGCCCTTTTGCAAGATGTTGACAGTATCTTTTTCCATCAACCATGAATATTTACATAGAGATGATGCAAAGCCTAAGTGCTTCTGGTTATGATACCTGCACCGATTTTGGCGTGGTACGATCATGTACGCGCTAGGGATTTAACAAGGAACATGCTTCTGAAGCAGAAATCAAGGCAGATGGTAGAAGAGTGACCTGAAGGATATATAACAAGCTTGCTAACCAGAGGATTCCAGGATAACATTTCTGACAAAGTGATGATTACAGTCATTGTACTTCCTTGTACACAAGGAAGTCAAAGTTTGAATAAGGCCAAAAAATGAATTTTGTTTCTTCTAAATGCATACTGAGGATAAAATTGCTGTAAGATATTGCAGCCTAATGTTTCTTCCTGCCTGCTACTTTTTCTTTGATCAGATTTATCCAGTTCTGTCTTATCTGTAAATACTGTTCTTACTGCAAAACTTTTAAAACCACCTGTATCAGTCTTAAAGCTTCAACATCTTATGGGGGAAAAACCACTTTTGCTCTGTTTGGATTATTTTCCTCTGAAAATAATAGAGGCCCAACAACTTCCTTTCTAAATAATGGACTACTCTTCTGACCAGCAAACAGTGTTTCTGTTTGAAAGTTTGTTTCTCTTTAAAAGTTCCTTCCTACATGCTGCTTACAGCATAGCTGGCCTGTTGATAGTCATGGTCCAAACAGTTTGGAATTGGTAATGATCAGCCTAAAAGATTTCCCAAAATTTGTCACTGTAGCTGCAATTAGATATTGGAAGTGAATGAAGAGGTGCTTATTTACAAAAGAAAAGTATTGTTAGTGTATGGAAAAAAGGATAGAGGACTGGAAAGATTTAAAAAAAAATCCTACTCTTGTGCCATTGTCCTTGCTACGATTTTTGCATATGTTCCCCCTTTGCCTACTTATTTTGCCTCCTCTATAGTCCTTCTGTACCTGTAAGACCTCCTATCAGCCTGCTTCTTGCTAAACAAGTGACTTTTTTAGTCTTCTCTTGCAGCACAGGTTGCATTACTCTGATGCTGCTAGTAACCTCTCCCTGTGATTGCTGGAGAGGGAGAGGTGGTACTTAACCTAGGTAATTTCTCCGTCCTGCTCAAAATCTAGTGCCAGTTATCCCAGCAGAAAGGTGGCACTTGCAGTGGGGCATCCTCAAACCAGCATTTGTCATCAAGGAAAAAGGGAAACTGCCTCTTCTGCTTAATTACTCTCCCATTTTCAGGGGTCACTTCTGGACTCCCAAGTGCTTTTTTCCCCACAACCTGTAAGGTCTTTAGGTAATCTTGCAGCTTGTTTGCAGCTGCAGGGATCAGTACAAAGGGTTTGAAATTGTCACATAATATCTGCCAAAGCAGGGCTCTGCATTTAAAACCTGTTATGTTGCAGCTAAGCAAACTTGAGGCAAATCAGCTGTAAGGTGGAAGCATGCAAATTGAAGCACGCTAAATCATGGGAGGATTAAACTGTAGTGGTTTAAGGCTGCTTTACTTCAGTGTGGAAACCCGTGCACAGGTTTTAACATGCTTTAAGTTCTGCACCTTGCCTTTGTAGTTAAGATGAGTGGTCTGACACAGACAAACGTGAAAAAAAAAAATCACATTTGTTTCTGGAGTGTTTCTAGAGTGGCTAAGTACTATTCTGAGATGAGAGGTCATGTTTTATTTATTGACAGTGTGGAGAAGCACCAGAAAGCAACCAGAGAACATTTAGTAAATTCTAGGCGTGGTGTTTTTTCGTTTTGCTGAAGGTCTGTTCTGCATTCCCACTCGGTGGTCCCTTTTGCTAATTAGTTGAGGAGAGGAGAGGGGGTTTCGTAGCCTTTGTGTCATCTGGGGTGTGAAAGTTTTGTGCTGCAAGGTACATTAGAGTGGCCTGTTGAGTGCTGTTCTCCAGCATGTTAGGAAATTAGTGAAATTAGTGTTGTGGGATTGCTCTTGCCCCTGTGAATATCTTCAAGCAGTCTATTACACAAGGTGTCATTAGACCACGTGGTCTGACTTTCTGGTGTATTTTAGCTTTAATTTTACCCAGAAATAGGCCAGTACTTTGTTTTGCAGAAGCTTATCATCTAGCAGGATGTAGAGTTGTGACCTGAAGACTTTGAGAGGGGGAAAATCTACCACTTCTCAGGGTAGTTTTGTGGGCTTTCATCATCTTGACAACTAGTTTTGTCCCATTTGAACTTCTGTCAGACTTTCAGCTCTTGGAAGTAAGAGGCCTTTTACTGCAGCCTTAGAGCCCATGAGCATCTGACATTTTCTTCCTGGTTGGTACTCACACGTTGTAATTCAGTTGCTTTGTAGCTCTTTAGTTTGATCCATCTCACATCCTTGAGAGTCCTTCATTGCAGTGTATTACAGTCATTTTTGTGGTCTTTTTTTCTGCAGTAGTTCAAATTCTTCAACACACCTCTCAGAAAACAGTTGCTGGAACTGTAAGATTTACAGTTGCTCTTTATAAGCAAGGATTGCTTTTCAAATGTTGGTGATCTAAAAAGAGAGCTAAATAAACCCTTTTCACACATGCTCTTAGGTTTTCTGAATTTTTCGAATGGCCTAGTTTTCTTTGCAAGGATCACTTGTGATTCTGTAATCTTTTGGGCACGCATTGTGTTTGATAACTTAAGTTCAGAATTTCTTTAAATGACTCAGCACGTTGGAACAACTACACATTAAGCAGGAGTAATTTTATAAAATATTTACTCTAAGCCAGAGAAGAAATTCCTGACTCAAAAGTTAATATTGCTTATAACTTGATATGCTTCAGAAACAAACAAAAAATACTGGCTGCTTTAATACAGAATGGTGCTACAAAGGCAAGAAATATAATGGCAAATGAATCCAGAGCTAAACAGTTTCATGCATCTTACACAGGTGCCGTTTGCTTTTTCAGAAGCAGCTTTTTGGGGGCAGCTTTTGTATTGTACAAAATCTTGAATAACATCAATTAAGAATGAATTCATAGTCTGGAGGGATGATGCCTTTGAATGTACAGTGCTTGAAGTGGCTTAAAAATAAAACATGCTTTAAAACATGATTTGCTTGATAAAGAAGGAATTGTTCATATATTGATATCAAATAAGAATTATATCAAAATAAATATTTGGTTTTGGTGTAGTGATTCTTTGTTTAGCTTTGGATATCTTCTTTGAAACAGATTTTTATGTGCAAATATTGAAATGGATAGAGGAACTGAATGTCCTATTTTTGTCACACTTTTCAATTATTGTAGTGCTCTATTCAAAGAGATGCTGTATCTGAAGGCAGAGTCTGAGGACCTGCCTCATCCCTATGGTGCTTTGTGCTTTCCCTAATTTGAAGAGAGATGGACATTCAAATCACCTTTCTCAAAGAAAAGCAAGGAGGCTATCTGGAAAGTCTAGTAAACACGTGGTGCAGTTTTCAGTGTTTTAGACTCTGAAGATCAGTAATAGACACCAAAATACATTTTTCAGGCCAGATAGCTGACTTTGCACTTGATTCCTGGGGAGTCCTTCCTCATTCTCAACATCTATGAGCAAACCAAGAATACTGATGTGCAGGCAAGAAATGCATGCCTCCATGCCTATGGACCCTATGCAGTACTGCTTATTATACCTGAGTATAACTGAGACATGGCCATCAACAGCAGCTCTGCCCCAGAAGGGAGACTTGAGGACAGTTCTCAGCTGCAGGCAAATAGTGTTTTCACCTCTAGTGGGTTCTGTCATCTTCGTGGGTAAGAGAGAGTTAGAAGACAAGGGGAGAGAAGGATAGATAGTATTTTCCTACCTTAATGTGTACTGTTAGGGAAACTAGGCCGTTGAGTTTTGAGTTTTTTTCTTTTGTTTTGTTTTGTAAGAAGGGTGGATGAATGCAGACAAATACTCAAATGAGATCTTGCTTCCCCTCAGATTGCCTTCTTCAGACTTTCTCCTCCTTCTATGTGACACCCATCACTCAAAAACTTGGCAGTGTGTATGGGAAAGTAGGAAAGTGCAAAGGGAGGGATAGCTGAGTACAGAAGTTAAAGCCTCACCTTTATATTGACCCCTAGTATTAAAGACCACCTGTTGAGTAGCATCTAAGATGAAGATATGTAATTCACAGCGGGATAAGGTTTGTGGTTATATTTATGTCACACCTGCGCTCCTGGCAACCAGAGCAAGAGGGTGGCAAGTCTTCACTCACCACTCTGGTGAATAAGGCAATTCCATTTTATGTTGCTTCAAAATGCAAACCTATTCCTGAGTATCAAACTTCAGCTAATTGCACTTGGTGCAAATATGGCATTTTTAGTAAAAGAAACATGTCCTGGATATAATTAACTAGAAACATCTTCATAGGTAAATTTTGATTCTGTCAAAACTGCCATGGAATCTGAATATTTTGAAGTTATCAAAATTTCTCTAGAGTTACTTGGTTTTTAGCAGTCTCTTAAAATAGCAGAATTTGTTCCCGCCCTTCCTGTTCATTTTAAATGGATAAAAAATAATATCCTGTGTCTTAATACAGCTGAAGTATGTAAGAGTATATGTTACTTGAAAGCAAAAGCCTTGAGAGTGAGCTACAGAAAGCTATGGGCTACTTGCCTATTTGAACGTAGGTTTGTCTTGTTGGATTAGGATCTTATTTTCTAATAAACTACTGAAAACACTGCAGCTCTTGAGCAATCAATGGGATTTTTTGAGACTTGCTGAACTCTTTCCTCTTACAGTTTGAAATTTAGCTGCTGTTTTTGCTGCTTTTACTTTTATTGTGACTGAGGAGATTGCATTGTGTGTTTTGGGGCTTATCATACAGCTGGGAGTCACTTGAACTGTGACAGAAATGATTTGACCAGTCTGTTAATTACAACCATTCATTCACTTGCTATTTAAAATAAACTGAATGTGCCTTTTAAATAAAATTATAGTATATATCAGGAGATGGGTAATTCCTAAGAATCTTGTTTTACCTTTTCTTTTGATCTTGGAGATTTAACATGCCATTGCTTAGTTTCCAAATAAATTAATTTGTTTAGATCTTCAAGTGTTTTTTAAAGCGTTTGTTCTCATGCAGTGACCAGCTGCTGTTGCAGAGACTGCTGGGTTGCCTCCTGTATTGCTGTGCAGTTTTCTTCGGTGGTGCCTAGACCTGCCTTCAGCAACATTTGTGCTACTGCTTTTTCTCCTTGTAATGATAATGATTCTTTTTCTTGCCTCTCAAACTCGTAGGATCCATCAGGTGCGGGAAAGCAGTGGTTGGCTGCATGTTCTCTGTGTGGTTTTGGCAACGGACCAGCATTCCTTCTCAGCAGCAGATAGGTGACTTTGATCTCCTAGTTTCCCTGAATGTCTTCAGGAAGCTGACAGCATTCTCCTGTAGCAATGACTGCTTTTATCACACAGCTCTTCAGAACGGCCTGGCTCTTTACCAGCTGGCACCACCTCCACTTGCAAGCTAAACCTTCACTTTGGTTCTCACCACATCATCTTGCCCACTCAGCCCCCGGATCCCCTCAATCTACGTGAATGGCACCACTGTGCTTGGACAGGGTTTATAGTGGGAAAATCAGTCCTTCCTTGATACATCAGAGCAAGTAGGAGATGTGATGTCTGCCTGCCTCCTGAAGGTCATTTCCCTTATGAATGTCCACTGTTTACCTCCTGGCATTTGAGCTCTCCTGCTTCGTAGGTCTGATCTGCTATTTCTTATTCTTAGTGATATAGAGGTCACCTCTATGCAGTCTCTAAAGAGAACCCCATTGGATGATCTAGGCATGTGTGCAACGTCAGCTTTGCTGTGTTCCTCCAGCTCATCCATCTGTATTTGGCTGGCTGGAATTTTTCCTCATGAGGAGGTTCTTTCATATGTATTCTTATCAGACTCAGTCCTTTTCCAGGCTCCATCTCCTTTGTCTTTAATTCTATTTTCTAAAGTATCATTTTCCCTTGAAGGAAGTTCAGGATGAGATTAGACAGAAGCATATGAGAAATCTGTGTGGGTTTGTTTCTTCAGAAGTATATCAGATCTTCCTTTAACCTTTGTTTTTGTCTTGGGGTATCTAGTAAGGTGAGGATTTTCTTGTACCAGCAACTAGACAGATGGATCAAAGAGGTTCAGTTGTTGGATAACGCTTGAAATGAGGAGGTAGGCAAAACTAAGTTCCCAGAAGGGTTTTTTAAGAAGTTTTTTTTGTTTTGTTTTGTTTTGTTTTTGACTTAGATATATTTTCCCATGGAATCTCGGGTGGGTTTCAGTTGGCAAGCCCCCAGCCCGCAAGAAAAGCACCAGGAGAGCGTACAAGGAAAGACTTGCCACAATTGTATGAAGTCTGAAGTGAGAAATATTTCAAACTTACTCTTTCGATTCCGTTATCTTTAATTTTGGCAAAAGGCTTAGCATCATCCAAGATACTCATTTTTCAAATGTGTCATTGATTAAAACAGCAACAAGTAGGAGTGGGATAATGACTGAAAAGGAAGCGGTGGAACATCGGTATCTCCCTTTGGAGCTTCTTTATCCTGCATAGGCTCATCCGTCAAAGACATCTGTGTAACCAGGGTTTTTAGTCTTGGCCTTCTCTCAGACACTGTGATGTGAACTCTTCAGATTCTTGTTAAGGACTTATTTATTACTGTGCTTGTTCTGCAGTACTCTTGTTTTATTTGTGATGTGTTCCACTTTTCTGCTGCGGTAAGACATAACGCTGACTGAAGGTGATCTGGAGATCAGCATACTTCATCCTCTATTCAAGAATGTTGAATTTCTTTGCAACACTTTAGACTGGGCCATCAAATGTACAGCTGGCATATAAGGGATAGATATTTAGCCAAGAAAGTTGTACTTTTCCAAACTCTGATACACTGCTTTGAGGCTGTATTTGGATCCCAAGAGGGAATTTTAATAATCCTACTTTTAGACAGAATTAGGTTGATTAATGTTGACATTTACATTGTGCATTTCTAGTTCACGTGGAGGTCTATAAATAAGCAAGAAAACATATAAAAATGTGAGGGTTTTTTTAGAACTGTTTTTCCTGTCTATTATTGATGTAACTGGGTAATGTTTTTTTTTTTTTTTCCTGAGTGTTATAAAAGGAGCCATTTTCTAATGTTTTAAGCCTGAGATGGAAAGAGTAGGATAAATGTTCTCATCTTTACGTTTTAATTTCCTTACTGTGGTGAATGAAACTTGTGTGTAGATCTCTCATAAAGCACTTGAATAAACAACAACCAGACATCTTTTTAGTGAAGGTGTCATGATCAAAAAAGTTGCTTATAGAGATTCCAAAGCACTGTACCCTTATTATATCTTCAGGTCTCATTAGTAATCAGAAAAGAGACAAATTTCTTTGCAGTGAATGAGTGAGTGACATTTAAAATTCCATCTGTTGCCTACAGTGTGGTGCCTCACTTGATGCATTTCAATGGGTGATAGGATGATTAATTTTGGTTCCCATTCATACTGCACGAAATATTCTCATATCCTCGAATTATTCCAGCCCTTGCTGAATTGCAGCATGTGTGTTGGGTGTAGGAAATCTCAGCTGCTGTTTACTAGGAGCTTGAGTGCCGAGAAAGGCTCGAGGCTGCGTTTGCATTTGTCGGCACAGCTCTATAGCAAGCGCTGCAAAAAGAATGGCAACTGTGCTGTGCTAAACTGGCTGCTTTTGAGGGATGGCTCGCGGCGTCCTAACTTCTTCCAGCCATCTGTAGCACCTATGCAACGCACCTAGCGTGCTGCGGCAGAAGTCAGGGTCTTGGCCTCCTTTGGGCTGTCTGCCCTATCTATAGCCTCCCCCGCCCCGACGTCCTGCTTGCTTTGATTACTTGCATGGGCTCCTGGATGTGTTTCTTACACATCTCTTATATCTTATCTCACATTCTCTTATAGTACAGTATGCTAAAGTGATGTGTAGAGCATAGTCTGAACATATGAGGTAAAGGGATTTTTTTCTTCACCTCAGATATTATTTTCTTGGGAAGCCCCGCTTATATTTGGGCCGCCCTATGGGAAATAGCATATCACGGACAAAAACCTCCCAAGTATCTTTCAGTCTTTCTAGCAGCCGCGCTCCATGCTTTCGGCTGCTTCGTTATGGTTTACACAAAACTACATTTCTTTTATCTTGGCACTGCAGTCAGATACTGCAGTAGCTTGTTTCTATTAATAGCTCTGATCTCACTGTCTCTTAGTGTTTCAGTGAGTTTTGACATTTTCTGAAGTGTAGACAGTGGAAAGAGTGCCTTGCATGCACAATGAAGTCCCTCGAACAGCCCCAGGTTGCAGAGGGGAGCATTTGATGGGCTCTCTTCCCCTCGACGCTTCCAAGCACGGCGCAGGGCAGACCAGGCAATTTCCAAGTAATGGGAGCTTAGCGAGCCCATTGCTCTCTTAAACATAATATCGCACTAGTCAAATAACGCAAGTTTCCTTCCAGAAGAAGCCACTGCACGTTTTCTCTCTGCCGTGGTATGCTTTAACTGAGCAGTTCCTTCTTGTCTCGTTTCCGAGATGATTTGAAGCAAATGAAGGCAGTGGTTTCAGAAACAGCATGGCATGGCTTTGCAGAAGCCCTGCTGTGCACGGTGCCTGTACTGTAAGTGACGTATTTTGGACACGGAGTGCTCATTTTGGTCAACAGTGCCCTTTATTTGAAGGCTTTGCAAAATAGGAAATCTCAAGTGAAGCAGGTCAGCCTCCAGGAAATAAAGAAAACACCTTGACCCGCACCGTGTTCGTTGCTGCCTGGCAATGAAAGCAGCTGAAAATAGCACTGTGGGGAGGTTTGTACACGTGTTTACTCATTCAGCTGCGTCTGGAATAGCTGTCGTTCTTTATTCGGTGAATCATGCTGCGCGCGGATCTTGATGGTTCAGCTGAGTGGGATGGATTTTTTTTGTTGGTCTCCGATGGCAATAACTGAAACGCTGCAGATGCTAAGCCTGGTTTCTTGATTGCGTTTTTCACTGAAGGGCTGACGTTCTGCTCTTGGCAGAATCTGTCCGGAGGGCAACACTAGCATGCTAGTAATTAGAAAGCAAACTCATTAGTTAAAAAATAAAGCTGACGTCCAGAGAGGATGGGAGATGAAGGGGGAGGGGGAGCAGAAGCTGATTCAATGGTTTCTGGAAAGCACTGGACTTGTAAGTGCAAACGCAGTGGTGCAGAGGAGTGTTCCCCTCCCTGATGTGCGGTTATCTGGAAATGCACTGGGCGCTATAGACTTACTGTATGAGCTGAAACGCTCTTTTTTATTGGGTTTTTGGGCACTCCGGCTCGCTTTGTCACAGGTATATCCATACTTTGCATAATATTGTGGTTGGGGGTTTCTTCTGTTCTTCCTCCACCCTTGAACAGAAACTCACCTGCCATGATTTAAAGGAGCTTCGCAGAGGCTGACAGCCTTTCTCCTTTAAAGCGGAAGGGAATTGCCGAAGGAAGTGTCTTTCTGGCAACAGCTTTCAATTTAAAACTAAATTTTGGAATATTTTTAAGGTACAACTTAAGCAAAGGTTGTACTGGAATGAGATTTGAATCTAGGTCTCTGTTTCAAGTATCTTGTGTCCATCTTATACTGAAGTTTTATTTTAACATACATTTCAATGTATCTTTTCAGGACTAAATACTTCTATATTTTAGTCTGTTGAGGACTTACGTGAAAATGATGCATCAGAAAAGGGGAAGAAAGTAATTATTGCTTCTTTTTTATTTAGTAATAAGTTAACATAGTTGAATAATAACACCCTTCTCTAATCTCTTCCAAGATGCTTATTACTTGTTGAGAAGATATTTTTCAGTTTAGGGCATTGAAGAAGATCAGTGTGTGACTATCTGATCATGTATTTCTCTGAAAACTTAATGCGAAATGACCTTAATGTAAAACAGTTTGTAAGAAATACACCCTTGCTTTTGTGTCTATCAGTTTATTATGACAATTGTATTTAGCCAGTAGATAAATTCCTCTTGGTGATATTATGGACAAACTATGATATGTCAAATTTACAATTTCAGCCCTGAGGCCACTATATGCCTGCAGTCAATAATGCTAGAATGACTAGAATGCTTTAGGTTTTAATTAAGAAACAACACAGTTTTAAATGCATATCTGCGTTTTATTTGTTTTGAAAAGGAAAAACATCAGAGTATTTTTAAGTTGGTATTAAAGTAGCAGGAACTTGACCGTGAAAAAAATCCTTACATGCCTAGTTAAAAAAAAAAAAAAAAAACTCCTATTTTTTCCTTTAGTTCCTACAATGAAGCAAAAGACAGGGAGAACATAGGATAGTTTATTATTCATAATTGAGATCTTGTCTTCTAATTCATGGGTTTGGCATTTCTCATTAAAACTCTGAATATAGCCTTTGTGCTTTTGCTCACGTCATGAATGTGATTGTATTAATATGTTCTCAAGGCAGAACCTATAAAAGCAATTTTCTCGTCTACCATAAAATATTCATAAGAATACAGGCTTTTTTGTTTTGATGATGTGTTCATTAAGTAGAGAAGGTTTCATTGTTTTCGGGAGGGCTCTGTAGGTCAGAAGCACTCGCTGCTTCTGTTGGGAGCTCATGGCATTTCGAATAGTTTTTTTGAGCCTGAAATAGGAAGAGTCGTGGATGACGCAGCCCTCCGTGAATACGATGAATGGGAATTGTGGCTCTGATTGCTGCAGCTGGCGCTCCGTGCTGGCGCGTCGGCCCCTTCCAGGGGATCAGTTACTTTACTGCCTACAGCTCGATACAGGAAACGCGAGGTTTCTCACGTTTTTCTCAGGAATATTAGCTGGCTTTCTTTCTTCCACACGGTGCAAGTTAAGGCTGCTATTACAGAGTAAAACGGGAGTCGTTTGTCCCGAGGCAGGACTCGAGATGGCGGTTCCCGCACCCCTCCTACAGGGGTATAGTCATGTATGCTTTCTGCTCTAAATTGAATTCCTGTTGCTATGTTTTACTGTCTGCTTTTAGGAAGTGTGATTTTCCTACACGTGTAGGAAAATACATGCGTACTTCAAACAAATTGCATTTAACCTAAATAGCGTTGACTACAGATGTACTGTGTACTTAAAATAAACGCACGGAGAACCGATCAGCCTGAGTGAACAGCTACAACCTTTACGTTAGAACTGGTTTGGGTTCGGTGCAATGAGGGGGCGTGCGGCTAAGCTGAACTGTATAAATCTGTTCAGGCTTCTTTTTAATACGGATGTAATTCTTGCTGATGCGGGCTGAGAAACTGCGCTGAAGCCAACGGAGTTCACGTGGATTTACCACGAGATAAAATTGCTGCTACTTTGGGGAAAGTTGCTGTGGCGCTTTTGTAACATATAGCAATTACATAAATAATATGTGGATTATGATGGTTGGAATAGCATGGATATGAACATCTTATGAATATCTAGTCCTTAATGTTTAGATGAAAATGGTTAATTTGTTTTTTTGATAGTCCCAGTGCATGGCATGACATTTTTGAAGACTTGATTTTGTTTTTTTTTTTTTTTTGAGCAGGTACCTGTTAATTTGGATTAGGATTTTTCTTTTTTCTGCCTCAAATGTGCCTATAGCTCCAACAAATATATTAACAGGTCTTTTGCTAGCATGGAAACCTGTAGCTGTACTACTGTTTCAGGATGCGGCCCATTTCTCTCCGTACTCCAGACGTCTGACACTGTCGGATTGCAATCTCTTGCCTTACTTGCAGTACCGGAGGAATCCAAAATGCTTTTCGGTTACCTTTTTAAGTACTTGAGACATGAAATGCTTGCAGGCCTGTCTCTAGTTGAAAGCGTCACATATGTGACTTTCAGTTAGATGAGAAGTTTCCGAACCGATAGTCCATGAAACGAGATAGTCTTTGCAATGACAGTTTCAGATCCCACTCTCCGATAGGGACAATGAATGAACTATTTTTCTGAGCAAGCAGTTGCCATAGGGATGATTTGTGGGCAGGAATGGGGAGGGGGTTGACCACAGTACCATCCATGCATGAAAGCATCAGCCGTTCTGGAGAGGGACTAGAGAACTCATTGGGTTTGAATGTATTTTTATGTATATATATGTATGTGTGTGCACGTGCATATACATATATCTGTATATGTTCACATATAAAAAATATATGCATGTATATGCTCATATGTGTATGTACGAACATTGTGTTTTCAATAAAATCCCTGGCTCTGATTCAGAAACCTGCTATGCCTCAGCAGTGGCTTCTCTGCAGAAAAATCCCAGCCTTTCATCCTGTGTTTTAAGAAGAGTGAGCGGGGGAAGAGAAAAGAGTACGGGAAAAGGACACAGGAAGGAAAACAATAGGGAAGTGGAGGGAATAACTTGTGGGTTGAAAAATAGCAACTCTTCCAGAAATTTGACCTTTTGCAGAAAATGTTTCCAGTCCAGAAAAGCCAGCCCCTCCTCTCTGCCTTTCCCCAGGCGAGGCAGTTCAGCGCAGCGCTTGCTCCTTGCGAGAAGCCCGGATCATATGTTGCATACGTATCGCGCACGTTCATTAGTCTCCTGCTCAAAAAATGAGCAGCAGAGCAGGAAGCAGTATGCTGCTGGGGGTTTTACCAAGCCCTGTGCAAGGGGGTCGCCTCTGCTTGCTGTTCCTCTGGGCCTATAACTGGCTTCCTTTTAGCGTTTTGAGCTGTAATTTTGCATCAGGAGCTGTGTTACTCACCCACTGCTCTGCACTCCCTTTTTGGAGTCTTCGTTGTGTAGGATGGAGTTTCCCCATCATTATGTTTCTCAAATACTGGGCAAGGGAGGGGGGGAATAGCATGGAAAGAAAACCCCATTAGGACACCCCCCCCCCCCAGGACAGAATACTTTTTGTTACATTAAGGGCCTGGTGCTATTTTGTAATATTATAAATGGACTTTTGCAGTGTATCACTTCAGCACTCCCCTGGGCATGGTACAGGAGGATGATGTTAATGAGACTGGTATGACGTGACCATTGCTGCATGAAATATTCAGCGCAGATTCTTGATTTATTCCTTTAATGTTACAATGAGATTCAGCTGACCTATAAGAGCATAGTAGTTTAAAGAAGAGGCAATTTGTTCTGTACCTGTATCTCATTTCCACGAGGAGGACACTAAAATAACAGCCAGGGCTGAATGGTCAGTCTGGAGCTGAAGTATTAGTTTAATTTTGTATAAAACAAAAGTTCCTCTGAAATACTACGCATGGTAGTCAAAGCTGGTAGTCCGTCTTAGCAAAACTTTGTCTTAACCTTTTGCCATTCCTAAAGATTTTTCCGTTTCCTCTGAGCTTGAGCTAACTGAGCTGGATCTATAGTTCGTCTGTTGGCAGGGAGAAATTAGTTCTTCTTTGGTAAAATTGACCTAGCAGTGACTTCATGCCCTTTTCTTTATTTGTATTTGATAAAGGTCTCTCTCCTGCTGGTGTTGATCTCAGCAAAGCTGATCCTGCGGTGGCTCGTTTCCTGTTTTGAGGTGTGCTTGTAGTAACGCTGGTGTCTCCTGCAGAGTGTAGGATTTGGCTGCGAGTGTTATTCCAGCATCTGTGCACCTTGGATGATCTTAGCATTTTTTGTTTTGCCTTTCTATTGGTGACACGTTTCACGGTCTCCCGTCTTTAAAACAGTTGCAACACTTACTGTACCATATTGTTCATGTGGCTAAGATGACTCTTACTT
The DNA here is from genome assembly GCF_040807025.1 of Struthio camelus. Lineage (NCBI taxonomy): Eukaryota > Metazoa > Chordata > Aves > Struthioniformes > Struthionidae > Struthio > Struthio camelus. The sequence goes on along the minus strand of NC_090947.1, from coordinate 2,633,309 downwards.
ATTTGGATGATGGATTTACTGTTATTTTAACTTTCCTGCAGGTTGTGTTCTTCTATCCTGTGTTTATTTACATAGTGGGGGGATGCTCCCTCTTCCTAGAAGTAGTCTTGTTTCATTTAAAAAAAAGAACTTTAGGGAGGGAAAAAAAATAGACCCACTGGCCATCTGGGCTGTTGTCTTAAGTTGTCCTGTTGTTCAGGACAGATGTTTAGCAACCAAAATCTTTCTCAGATTGCTGTAATGGCAGGTAAAGAATGCTTCGTCCCGGAGGCTTTATATCCCAGTAACACTAACAGCCAGATTAGGGTTTTGTTGGTTGGTTGGTTGGTTGGTTGGTTGGTTTGCTTTTCCCAGGTGATATTCACTGCAGTGTATCGGAAGAATTAATTGCTGGGTTGATTGCCCTGCAGAGCAAGGCCTTAAATGTATCAAACGTACAGAGCACATATCAAACATAGAATTGCCATTGACTTGAAATTTTGAAATGTTTAGTCATTCCTGGGATGGTAGTAATTTTTTTTAGTAGGAACAAGCTGAGATCAAGTTATTGCAAAGGTATTTTTGTAGACAGCTGCCACCACCGTTTTTATGACAAGTTCCTTGTCTTCAGGGAGATGCTCTTTGTGTAAGCAAAGAACCCATTTTTACTACCAAAAAAACCCCACCAGTGTTATTTTTTTCCTTTCTTATATTTTCTTCTTTTAGCATGCATTTCTTATGGTCACGCTAAATTAGGGGTCGTCTTGGTGCATGCTACTGTTCTGTACCTTAGTCTTGGATGTGTTGGTTTGTTGCACTTGGGATTTGGAATGACTGAGGCAATTGGCAAATTTGACATTTGTGAACTTTCCTCCTTGCTTCCTGTCCCTGTCTGTTCTGCAGGGTCCCGTGTGCTGTCTGTGAGATATGTTTGCACCTTCCTGGTTGTTGCAGGCAGAAAGTCTAGTCTGTCACAGGAGCACTTAGGAATGTTTCCCACATGCTTCATTACTAGCTTTCTTTTAGCTAAGCTGCGTCTCTGAGAGAGGGTTGTTTAAAGAAGACTTTTCCCCAAAATGATCATGAGATGCAGCACATAGTGTTTTTCTGCATGAATTTTTGAAAAGAAAGCTTGATGCAGCTGACCATAGGAGTCCATCAGAACGATCCTTTCTTGTGAAGTCTTGTGAATCTTTATCCTTCTTATTTCCAGTGATGCTAGAAGAATGGAATGACAATGTATGTTTTGAATTTCTTCTCTCCTGTTGTCTTTTGACGTTGTAGTTGATGTGACCACAGCACTGCCCTTGCAAGTTGCGCCAGCTTCAGTCCCGATGGATCTCCGCTTGGACCACCAGTTTTCCATGCCCGTGACGGAACCAACGCTCCGAGAGCAGCAGCTCCAGCAGGAGCTTCTGGCCCTTAAGCAGAAGCAGCAAATCCAGAGACAAATTCTCATAGCCGAGTTTCAGAGGCAACACGAGCAGCTCTCCCGGCAGCATGAGGCCCAGCTGCATGAACACATCAAAGTAAGTGATGGGCAGCCCTGCTTTGGGTGGCATGCAAAAGCACCGTATCACCAAGAGGAGGCAGAAAAATAAATGGATTTGTTTTGGAATGGAGATATGGTGGACTGGGTAATCCCTGGATAGAGAACTGTCTTTAGAAAAGGCAGTCGAGGACCAAGTTTTAAAAAGGGGGATGGGATGGAGGAGGGGAAGCGAGGTAAACCCATGCTATTTCAGCCTTATCCACATATCTGCATGTATTCAGAAGTCCTGCCACCACTGCCAGCAGTTGACTTGCAGGACCTAGGTTTGGATTTGGGAAATTTGTGTAGCTTCATTTCAGCAGCCTTTAACCCAGCAGGAGAGGTGTTAGGCTACCTGTAACTAAAATCATGTATTTGGGATTAGAATGGCATAGAAGTTCCTCATTTTACAAATGCCCGCTCTTCAAGATGTGAAACGTGGACCCTAGTGCCTTCTGCTGGAAAAATGCATGTTGAGAGTGGGAGCAGAGGGTGTAGATAGGTTTGCGTGCAGTTTAGAGTTACAAGGTACAAGTTACCCACCGGCCAGTTACTTTACGCTGCTCTGTCGCACAGGCTGGAAGATAGCATAGTGCATGGAATAATCAGGAAGTACAGCTTAGAAGATGGCTGTTGCATAGTGAAAACATTAGACATTATATAAATATTACACAGTGATAGGCTATTACTATGGTAACATCAGCTTTCAGAATTGCTAATACGCTCCTTTTTCAAAGGAGGATTAGCACGGCACATGGTAAATAGCGTTAATGTAATATTAAAAAGCAACCTCGATTCAACCTCACAGAACTTTCATTTTAATGTGAAATGTATGTCAGAGTGGAGGAGATAGGATTAAAAGTTAATGTTGTATTATTTACAGACTTTTCAAACATAGATTCTCACTGTTTCAAGACTGATAAACAGCAAATGTCCTATGTCCCTAATGGGTGCTCTAATGCGCTCTCTTTAAGACAAAAGTGCTTGTACAAATATAAGCATATATGCGTATACATGCGCACACACAATTTATGCATATACCTATATACACATATATGTATGCATTCACAGTTGCAGAGCCCAAAAGCAGTTAATAACATTTGTGGTTCCCAAGAATACATGCAAGAATTAAAAATGTTAAATAACTTTGACAAAAAAATATTTCCATTGGTAACTTATAATTGCAAATGTCTGAATATTTGCCCATTAAAACTAAGAAAGGGTCATTCCAATTTAATGGACAAGTTCAAAGTACTGGTAGTAGGTGCATTGTTGCTCTTATTTATGTTAAAGCTATGACTGATGCTTGTAAAAATCTGCATTATAGAGAAGCAAATTGAGATCTAATTTTGAAAAGCCAGGTAGCTCAGTGCATATAGACCATTAGGTAATGAAGTTCTGCTGCTGCTGTGGAAAACTGGCTAGATGAAAAACCCAAAACAGAAATAATGTAATCCTGTGCACAAGAGGATGACCTGCAAGGCGATCTCCAAAAATAAGTGTGTTGTCTTGTCCAATATTTCCTTAAAAACAAAATGGCACGTTATTGAAATAGAGACCATGAGACTTTGCAAATAGTGGTTCAAATAAAATAAAATGGAAACTATACCAACGTGTAATTATGGTGCTCTTTTTTTTTTTGTGAAAATACACTTTTTGTGTTTGCATTCGTAAGTCAGCCTGCATTTAGCTGACTGTTAGATTATGTGGTTCTTTGATTACCTGAATTTCAGAAACTGGCAACTGCATTAATTGCAGTGACTGTAAGTCCAAGGAAGCTGCTGTTTTGTCCAGAGAATTTATACATGTATGATCTCATATTTGGACTGCAAACTTTGAGCTGTTCAGCTGTTTTATGACTCATGAAAAACAGGGAGTTAGGGGCAAGAGAGCATTAAAGCAAGTAAATAAGAACCTTACTTCCTATGGAAGTGAAGCACTAGGGGGCTGAATTTTAAAATTTGGTATAGATAAAGCCCAGAATGAAGGTGAACGAAGATGCAATGCTCTTTTCAAAGGAACTTAGGTGTTTTTTTTTTTAAATCAGCTGCTCAGGATGTGCCACACGCTTCCCATTCCTAATGTGTGCATGCATGCATGCACACACTACTCCAAGCATATACTTGCTCTACACGTACATTGGATCAAGGAAATGCTTCCCATTGCTTCTGTCCTCATCTTTACTTTTAGTGCTGTAGGCTGTGAGGGCGTAACCTTCAAATTTACGTGTCCTGTGAAAGGTCTAAGCAGAGATGCTGGGGATATTTCTGTTTCGGGGAAGGGCAGGAGTATGCAGGGAAGACTGCTCATATGTAGACAGCTGCTAAGAGGTACGGGAGATGGATGTGTTCCTGTTCAGGAGAATGGCAAGATAATGCTGGAGAAAGGTAATGCGTGACATGTGCAACTTACTGAAAGTGAGCAATGTTTTTAGGGGGAAAAAAATAAGATAAAGGCAATTTTTTTTTGAGCTTTGTTTATAAAGTAGTCTACAAACCAATCCTAGGAAATGTCAGAAAGAAGTAATAGCAAGTGAATATGGAGACTGCAGATTTAATGAATTGCTGCATAGCAGTCAGAATATGCTGGAATCATTCTGAACCATTACATTTTTCACGGAGACAAAAGACAGGGGATGCAGTTTATGATCTTTTCTATTTATTCGAACAGTGCATCTTTAGATTAAGAATGTGAAAGAAATATCAACCTCTTGACTTCCCCTTTGGGAGCTGAGAATAAATGAGCTTTATTTGAGGACTGGTTTATGGTGTCACTGAAGGGATTCAGGATTTCATTAGTCTCTTGTCTCCAAAGTAAATTGTTCAATATGCAGAAGTAGTTGAGACCAAACAACCTAGTGCTAAGATTCTTCGACTGCAAGTATTTGTTTCGAAACTTGACTGTGCAGTATTGTAGCACAGGTACCATTACTGCCTGTTACAAACCTGTATTTCCAGGTTGTTCATAGAGAGGAGATTTCGCTTTGGATAAGAAATGCCTTGGGAATCTAGCCCTGTCCGGACTTCTGTTGGTTAAGGTTATACTTAATGACAGGATGAACTAATACTGGAGTGACCTTTCCACCCATCTTGCTGCCGCAGCACTTTTTGGTTCAGGCTTGAACCTCTTTAGAGGCAATTTGTAGCTGGACATGGCTCAGTAACACGTTACTGTAGGGTAGCACAGAGACCTGACATTTTCAGTGGTTTGAAATGGAAATAAGACATGTGAAAAGTCTGAGCTTTGGACTACATGTTTTGTAGTTTGTCCTCAGTCTGGATCAAAGAGTAGGTGTGGTGTGGCCTAACGTCGCAGATGAAAGCAGATGAAGGCAGAAATGCTTGGCCTTTCTTGATATGCTTTTAATGCTGCTACTGGAAATGAGAACAAGTGTTTTTTTTTTCTCCCCACGTTGTCTCATAGTCGTACTCAACAACCTCTTTTCCTAACGTTGATTTTCTTGATTCAGAAAGCAAATTTTTATCAGCTGCTGCAAGATGGCTGCGCACCTAGGATGCTTGCATACTTTTTAGAAATTCTGGGCTCCTGCAGTTTCATGAGAATATTCAATCCTGAAGCAATCTCGGAGTACAACAAAACAAAACCATATTTACAAGGTGAACATCAAAGCTCTTAACTTAGTCTGAGGTCAGACAAAATGGCAGTTCTCTTTGATATTGGTTCCCTTGGAAATGATCAGGGCCTCACTTATACTATTATATTACAAGATTGCTTTGTAAACTGTTTATAAGGGGAGAATTTCTGCATCTTACAGCGTTTCACATATTTGGGTGTAACTATCTGGAGTCAATTAATTTGGCTCTTTTTCATTACAGTCTAGTATCCAGCTTTTTAAACAACAGTTACAAAACATTTATGTGTTCATCTCTTTATGTACTTGAGCAGTAATTTCCCTGCTTTACCCTTTCTTTAGCCTGTTTCTAAAATTTTTTTGCCCTGAAGATTACAATTCCTAGATTGTAAGTATATTTTGGATATAGCAGAAGAGGGTCTGGCTACAGTTACATGTACAGAGCAAATACTGCATTGGATCCTGGTTTTGACAAGACATGAGATTTAAAGAGCTTTGCACTCTTCTGCTTAGAGATGGTGAAGAGTTTTGTCAGAACGAATTCAGTGGCTAGGCATCTGCCGCTAAAAGAATCGTGCAAGAGTATACAGGTATAGCTGATGATAAAAATAGATTTTGATGCATTTCTTAGGCAACTCGTGCATCCAAAGGAGGGAAAAAATCTGTATTTTATGCAGAAATACATTCAGCCATAACTAAATTACAGCAGCCAGTGCTATGAAGATTTTAAAGAGGTTAACTCGTTTTGAAGAAGTTAATGCTCATACAACAGTAATTGTGTTTTGTCGTTTTTTTTCCTTTATTACTACGTTGTTTACTTGAACACAGAAACTGTTCTTTCTCAAGTGGGAAAGCGGTGAATAGTCTGAATACAAAATATAAGGAATATAAAGGATGAACACAGATGAGGGAAATGTCTTCCCCCCTGAACAAGACAGTATTATAGGGAGCATCCTAAATTCTTTTTGAGTAAATGAAATTTGACTTTAAAAGTGCTGGGCATGTCTTTCTGTTTTTCTTTTCAAGTAGATTTTTTTCTTCTATTGAAATCTGAAGTTTTTGTATTTTCCAGAACTTGGTTTTATCTCAGCAGCAGAATTTTAATCAGCTGATCTAGTGAAGGAGGAGAAGAGAGGGTTGGCCCAGTCCTCCTGGCTGCATATATGTTCCCTTTTCTTGTCCCTCCCTCCAGTTAGTCCTTGCTTTAATAGAAAATCAACAGCTGCCTCTATTTGTTGAATCTTGTTGCGTCTCTCTTTTGGAAGAAATGGTCTGCATGTAAAGGCAGCAAATTCCTGAAGATCATAGGGAACCAAGCTAAGAGTGAAATAATATTTATGGAGGGAAAATATAATGGATGTAGTTAGAGCTCTGCTCACTGGGGGAGTAAGATCATTGCATGCAGAGAGTAATGAGAAAACTTTGACATATTTAGGGAAAATAAGCTAAGCCTTAGGAAGACTTCGCGCCATATGGAAATACCGAAAACTGTCTTTCGCAACTACAGCGAAGCTTTGCAAATTGCTGAGACTTGACATCTGAAAGCAGTTCAAGAAAGGAAGTCAATGCTGTTGTAAATGGAGGGCTCCAGAGGCTGCTGCGGACTAGCTGGAGAGAGACACAAAAGCTTGTCTTTAACGGAGATGCTTACCTTCAGGGAAATGGATTTTCCACTGAGGCGTGCTTTGCCAGATGTGTGACAGTATTTATAGCCTTCGAATCTGCCTCCCTCAATGCAACCAAGGATGGAATAGGGAGCCTGGCGCCCAGGCGGGTTGCCTGTGAGATTGTGGAAAGCTTCTCTGCAGGTCCCAGGCTGAGCTTTGCTCGACGTTTCATTGTGAAGGAATCGGTATCGAATTTTTTCCTTGCAAGTCATGGTTTCCCGCCCAAGATCATCTGGAAGTTACCAAAAGCTTTTCCATTTGCCTGCTGGTCAAGGGCCTGAATGAAATGATTGAAGAGGGGTAGGATATGCACTTTGATGGTGTTAAAGCTACCTCAGGCAGTGTGAGCTCAGCAGAGAAGCAAATGACTTGGGGGGTAATGCAGTTCATCTCTTCTTTCTCTGCATTTCCCAAATTCAGAGCAGGGCTCTTAGGAGCTCTGACCGTCCTCTAGCTAAAGCCAGAAACTTGCTTTAGGAAGCTGACGCATATGAGCATTAGCACATGAACAGCAGATACCAAAAAAGTATTGTCTTGTTAGTGATATTCCCCATCACCGACAAGAAGCTAAACATCCCACAGTTCCTCATGGAAGTGAAAACTTACTCCGGGGTGCATGTAAAGATGTTAATTCTATCATCCGATGCTATTTCTGTCATCCGAGAAATGCGTATTTGTATGCACCAGTATCACAAGGAATCTTATACTGTATGTGCAACGTATGCAGGATGATCAGAGAAGTCAGGGGTTTGCATATAAACAACGTGGACTTTTGTGCATAGGAGGCAGCTCTGATCTGCAGCGGTGTTTACCTGAGTAGTGATTCGGAAACGGTTTTTGCTTTATTAACATAGAAATTTCCTACATTTAACAGCATACTATGCTGCCTGATGGCTTTATGCCAATAAATAAAAAAATAAGTGGAATGTTTTCAGACATTGACTTTTTGTATAGCAACATTCAGAATGAGAAGATGGTTTGTATAGTTTCCGCAGTTTTCAGATGACATGTTTTTCATTAATGTAGCTTCTGAGCCCTATGTGGCAGTGTTTCCAGGGTATTAGTTCCAATGCCAGTTGTTTTGAAACATTTGATGAAGCTCTCTGACCATCTCAACCCCCCCCCCCAACCCCCCTTATTCTTGTTTCTGAAGGTAAAAAGCCTTTCAGGGAGTCCTCTGGACAGATTTGGGTATGCTGTAAATGTTATTTCTTTGCAACTAATGCAGAAGGCTTCCCTTCCTCCTGGAGACAGCACCCTTTTCCTTACAGTTTCCATCATTTTCAAGAGAAGTTTAAAAATCCAGGTGATACCAGGTGTCTGCCTTTCTGACACAATAGGATTATTAATCTTGGAGAACTGCGTTTGAGGTACAGACAATTGCAAAAACAGATTGAACACTTTGTGCCCTGTGAACACTTGGTTTCATTGTAAAATGCTCTTTTGTTATTTCTACATGGCTTCCTGTTCTTTTTTCAGTGACCTCTCCTCGTTTTTCTGGTACAGGTAGCTGACTCCATGGCCTAAAAGACTTAGCTATAGATCCTGCAGAATTTAACTTCTGACAGAAGCAAGCCCCAGGAAAAGCTTTTGCAAGATCAGAGTGCTTGCTGTCTTTGAAGGGGGGGGGTGACTTTCCTCATGCTCAAAGTCAAGATCTTTTCCAAAACACCAAGGGCATACCTACACACATAAGTGTGGATAATGTCACCAAATTATATAGCAACATTCGCATTAGTAAGCCCCATCTCTTAATTAAACGCAGAGCCTTTCAGCAGGGTACCTTAATTTGAGCTTCTTGCTAACTAGTGTTGGTGGTTTCTAGACTGAAGCTGACTTGTTCTGCGTTGCTCAGCCGGGAAGATTGTCCACACTGGTCCTTATAGACGTACATTAAAATTGGTAAAAGGAACATACTTCCTTTTTGGCTTCTTCTGAGATGGGCTACTGCTTGCTGGGTGGAAGGAGCAGAAAGAGAGAACTCAAACTTTTCCAGCTTTGTTATGCAGGCAAACGTTTTGATCCAAAGTTAAATCGCAGATCTTGCTACAGTCAGTGGACTTAGTGGCTTTCATGTTGTGAAACCTTGTAACAGAGTCCTTGGAATAGGCTGCTTCAGCTAGCCTTGGCCTCCCTGCACCTTTACTTGCTATCCTTGATTTGGGGGGTTCACAGCTTTCCAACTGAATGTAGAATCTTTCAGACTCGTCAGACAGGGGAGATGAAAAGTCTGTTGCCACCCAAACTTGGCTGCATTGAGTTACTTAGGTGAAGCCCTCTTGCCCAGAACAGACTTTTACCCAGCGCATTTTCTTTTCGATTTGCTGTCCTAACGTTGGACTTAAATTGGGCAGGCTTTTCATTTTAGATGTTCTGAAGGCTGACCGTTTGAGGTAAGTGGCAGAAATGGTACCATTCACTGCCTGACAAGTAAATATAGGCAGTATCACTGAGAAATTAGCGTTCATAGCGCTGTGATTCCTGTTGCTGTATATGGTCTCTTAACATAACAAGGTTTATGAGAGAATGAAGCTGCATTTAAGTGTAAGACATATTGGGAATAACCTCAGTTGTTTACACACAATATAAATATTGTTGGATTAATCTTCCTATTTTAGTTTCGTGTTTGACTGGTGGTGGTTTGTAAAAATGAACAGACGGTTGGTATGTAGTTTGGTGGCAGGTTACCTCTAAACGTGGTACCTCTGCTGTGCTTGCATGAACATCAAGTGACGTTGAACATCATTTTTTAGCCTGTTGCATTCCTTCAGACATGGTGGATGCTTGGCCTATCACTCTGCCTCATTTCAGAGGGCAGCAAAGAACAGTACTTCATAGTCTGCTTCACCACCTTGTCCACTGGTGCATAAACTGCGTCAGACGGAGCTGAACCAGAAATTGTGCACTGAAATGGTTGCTAAAGCCACATGTCAGCAGTTATGTTGCCCAACGTGGGGACTAGAGGAGTGAAGCAGCATGTCATGGAACTTATGGGTTAGCTTTTCCACCCCCCCTTCTTTGGAGGATATGTTACTCGAACATATCACAGTCAGGTCTTGATCCTCTCTGCCTCTTCTCCCTTTTCTGGATAATTGTATGGTTCTTTAACTTAGAAGGATTCCCTCTTGCAGTCCTAACTTTTTCTGTAGATATCTTCTTGCAGTGAGCATCATCATCATAACCAATGGGTTTAGTGCAACCAAGGCAGGCACATACAACTTTCAGTCCTGTGACACAGTAATCTGCTTCTGAACAGAGGATAGCCTCTCTGGACTCTCCCTTTGCTCCATCCTTCAATATTCCCATGCTTGTTAAATGCACCTTTGCAACGAATGAGATTGGAAGAACTACCTTCCAGAGAACTAGACAAAAAACAATGTCACAGTATAGCCCAAAGAAAAAGGCAATGTACTTTTTTACCGAATTCTTACTTAAATATCTCCTTCGTTCAGTCAGACTTTGTGTGTCGCTGTGATCTACCACAGACGCATCAGTGTTGGGAGTGGGGGATTATCTGGTGGAGGTGGCTTACTTCTCGAGGCAATAGGGATATCTTTGGGAGGGTGAACATTTGTTTCCCTAAAGAAGAGCTGTCTTGGGATTGCTCACAGGCTGTGAAATAAACTCCTCTCAATAGCTGCAGGAGCATGGTCAGACTTCTGCATTTCCTACTCTGGCTGCAAGGTATACAGATTTGTCCTCATCTTCAATTTAGGATCATATGAAGTACAGCAGAATTGGAGGTAAAAGAGTTATTTCCTGAGCCACATGTGCACATTTAGAGGAGGATAATGGGAGAAAGAATTGCATATCAGAGGCTGCAAATGTAGCTCATGGCTTTCTAGCAGGGTTTGCAAAGAATATGATTCTGAAGGAAGTGCAAAAACTAGACTGGAGTTGCAATCAGGGAGTAGAAGGCACGTGCAAATACATTCTCAATAGTATAGCTTCACAACCATGCAAGGGTTAGAGGATGAAGCTGCTACTTCGTTAATGAAACACAAACCTTCATGCTTTTAGGAGAGGTGAGTGGTAATGGGATGGGGAGAAGATGAGGATACAGAATTATATATCTGTATAGAAACTACCAAACTGTTAATGTGGACTCTTTTAGCCTGTAGTTGGTGATCAGGAAAGTTAACCATCATTCCCTTTTCCAAAGATATTTGAGCCTCGTAAACCTAAGCACCAGACATTCTCAGTAGGATATGTCTAACCGAGATTAGTCTCCTGCCCGGGTAGCTGTCAGCTGAGAAAGATTGTTTTCCTGCTGCAGTGAAGGAAGGCTGGCTGCAGGGAATTCTGGCACGAGACTACTTGCTGTCTGTCTCTCCAGTAGCTGGAAAGGGGTATGCTGAATATATGTTCAGTTGGTGATACGTCCAAGAAAAGAGATGATAGACATTTGTTCTCCTGTGCAGTATTTTCAGATTTTTGTGTCTAGGAACGTTTACTGCTTGGCTCCTGCTGAAAACCACAACTGCTTTTTTCCCCCCTCCCTTTACAACCAATTACTTCTAACTAGCCTCCGGTGTTCCAGCATCTATCTTCTGTATAACCCTTATAGCTTTACCCTTGGAATTAAAACACCCAGTGACACAGCCAAGAGAGAGAAAATCCTGAAACTGGACAAATAGCCTGAAAATCCAGTAAACAGGATGGGAAGAACATGAAGTAGAGGATCCAGCCAAAAGAAAAAGCAGCATTGAAGTTGCTCTAAAATAACCAAATAAAATAGAGATTGTCCAAGATTTCAGTGAAAAACTATGCCTTTCTGCCCACCCCTATGCTAAGATTTTTGTGGAGGTGATTTGATGTGTATATGTTTGGGTTAGTTCTTTCCTGACTATCATCTGCATCTTTTCTTTATTTTTGCAGATTCTGAGCTCCAGATGCTTTTGAATATCTGAATTAACCCTTCACAACTGTAGAATTTTGCCAAAACAGGTTGCAGACAGTTTGCATAAAAAAACAAACAAACAAAAAAACCACTCTTTGCACCAAAACCCCAGCTTTACTGCCTTCTAGATGAGAGGACAATTATGTCAAACTTTCATAAGCATTTATTAGGACATGCCTTAATTCAACCTTTAAGATTATAAGTTTGGGGGTGCTGTTGTTTACCAAGCGTTGGACTAAAATATTTGCATGTGTGATCAGCTTCAGCTGCATGAATAAGGAGGAGCTGTTTGGATACAGATAGTTTTCCACTGCCCTCCACTAAGTAAAGTATTTAAAATATGTATTTTAAAGACCTAGGAGTTGTGGTCTATTAGCCTTTAAAACTTTTCATGCTTTGCAGATTTTAATCAGTTTACCACGTTGTGTGCACTAAATGACTGAAGCATCTTTAAAATGGCTGTTTTAGGGGAAGGAAAAGCCTGAGGAATGTGGGTAGAGGGAACTGTGTCTAGCTTTGGGGAAAGATTAAGGTAGTATTTGCAAGATACTGGGGTGCAGGAAGGTTCCACATCTTTGGAATTCATCTAGCAAATCTCAGGGTTGGTTATGCAAGTCTTAATAACATATCTTAATGAAATACATCCTCCTTCTTTTTAGTAAATGGAATCTTTGCTGTCCTTAACACTCACTTTCCAGGAGGGCACTGGGTTTCTTTTGGATGGATACATTTGGAATATTTCAGAGCGCTACTTTTCCATTTTTGATGCAATGGCTAAAGGGAACTGTTTTACTTCCACTTAAAAAAAAAGTTTATTTGTGCAGTGGAAGTTTCGAGTGTGCTTACTGAAAAGGTGCTGGTTGGTTCCCTTCATGTTGTAGACAGATACGCTTGAGAACTTAACTGAAGAGAATTAAGGAATGCGATAGGCAAAATCCACTGCACTGTCACAGAATCACAGAATGGTTGAGGTTGGAAGGGACCTCTGGAGATCATCTCGTCCAACCCCCCTGCTCCAGCAGGGCCCTCTACAGCATATTGCCCAGGATCGTGTCCAGACGGCTTTTGAATATCTCCAGAGAAGGGGATTTCACAACCTCTCTGGGCAACCTCTTCCAGTGCTCTGTCACCCTCTCAGTCAAGAAGCTTTTCCTCCTGTTCAGATGGAACTTCCTGTGGTTCAGTTTGTGCCCGTTGCCTCTTGTCCTGTCGCTGGGCACCACGGAGAAGAGTCTGGCCCCATCCTCTCGACACCCTCCCTTCAGATATTTAAACACCCTGATAAGATCCCCTCTCAGCTTTCTCTTCTCCAGGCTGAACAGGCCCAGCTCTCGCAGCCTTTCCTCACAGGAGAGATGCTCCAGTCCCCTCATCATCTTTGTAGCCCTCTGCTGGACTCTCCCCAGGAGTGCCATGTCTCTCTTGGACTGGGGAGCCCAGAAGTGGACACAGTACTCGAGGTGAGGCCTCCCCAGGGCTGAGGAGAGGGGCAGGATCACCTCCCTCCACCTGCTGCTAAAACTCTTCCAAATGCACCCCAGGCTCCCATGGGCCTTCTTGGCCACAAGGGCACATTGCTGACTCATGCTTAACTGGTTGTCCACCAGGACTCCCAGGCCCTTCTCTGCAGAGCTGCTTTCCAGCAGGTCAACCCCCAGCCTGTACTGCTGCATGGGGTTCTTCCTGCCTAGGTGCAGGAGCCTGCACTTGCCTTTGTTGAACTTCAGGAGGTTCCTCTCTGACCATCTCTCCAGCCTATAGAGATCCCTCTGAATGGCAGCACAGTCCGCTGGTGTGTCAGCCACTCCTCCCAGTTTAGTATCATCAGCATGCTTGCTGAGGGTGCACTCTGTGCCTTCCTCCAGGTCCTTGATGAATAAGTTGAACAAGACTGGACCCAGGACTGACCCCTGGGGGGCACCGCTAGCTACAGGCCTCCAACTAGACTTTGTGCCACTGACCACAACCCTCTGAGCTCGGCCATCCAGCCAGTTCTCCATCCACCTCACTCTCCACTCATCCAGGCAACACTTCCTGAGTTTAACTAGGAGAATATGTTGGGAGACAGTGTCAAAAGCCAGGCAGAGAAGTCCAGGGAGACAACATCCACTGCTCTCTGCCCTCCTCCACCCAGCCAGTCATCCCATCAGAGAAGGAATCATTAATCAGATTGGTCAAGCATGATTTCCCTTTGGGGAAATCCGTGCTGACTACTCCTGATGACCTTCTTGTCCTCCACATGCTTAGTGATGACGTCCAGGATGAGCTGTTGCATCACCTGTCCAGGGATGGAGGTGAGGCTGACAGGCCTGTAGTTTCCTGGCTCCTCCTTCTTGCCCTTTTGGAAGACTGGAGTGACGTTGGCTTTCTTCCAGTCCTCAGGCACCTCTCCTGATCTCCAGGACCTTTCCAAGATGATGGAGAGTGGCCTAGCAATAACATCCGCCAGCTCTCTCAGCACTCGCAGATGCATCCTGTCAGGGCCCATGGATTTGTGGATGTCCAGTTTGGACAAATGATCTCTAACCCGATCCTCCTCGACCAAGGGAGAGTCTTCCTTTCTCCAGACTTTCTGTCTTGTCCCCAGGGTCTGGAATTCCTGAGGGCTGGCCTTAACAGTAAAGACTGAAGCAAAGAAGGCATTCAATAACTCTGCCTTCTCTGTATCCTTTGTTACCAGGGCACCCGCCCCATTCAGCAGCGGGCCCACACTTTCCCTAGTCTTCCTTTTGCTATTGATGCATTTGAAGAAGCCCTTCTTGTTGTCCTTGAGATCCCTTGCCAGATTTAATTCCAACTGGGCCTTAGCCTTCCTTGTCGCATCCCTGCACACTCTGACAATGTCCCTGTATTCCTCCCAAGTGGCCTGTCCCCTTTTCCCCATTCTGTAGACTTCCTTCTTCTGTCGGAGTTTGGCCAGGAGTTCCCTGCTCATCCTTGCAGGTCTCCTGCCTGCTTTGCCAGACTTCTCACTCAGCGGAATGCACTGCTCCTGAGCCTAGAGGAGGTGATGCTTGAATATTAACCAGCTCTCCTGTACCAACCCTTCCTTCTAGGGCCCTACCCCATGAGATTCCTCCAAGTAGGGCCCTGAGGAGGCCAGAGTTAGCTCTCCTGTAGTCCAGGGCTGTGATCCCACTTATTGCCCTGCTTCCTTCTCTCAGGATCCTGAACTCTGTCGTCTCATGGTCACTGCAGCCAAGGCTACCCCCAACCTTCACATCCCCAACTAGACCTTCTTTGCGTGTTAGTGCAAGGTCCAGCAGCGCACCTCTCCTCGTTGGCGTCTCCACCACCTGGGACAAAAAATTATCCTCAGTGCTCTGCAGGAACCTCCTCGACTGTTTGTGCCTAGCTGTGCTCTCTTCCCAGCAGATGTCAGGGTGGTTGAAGTCTCCCATGAGAACCAGGGCCTGTGATCGTGAGGCTACTTCCAGCTGTCTGTAGAAGGCCTCATCGACGACTTCTTCCTGGTCAGGTGGCCTGTAGTAAACCCCCACAACCGTGTCACCCATGCTAGCCTGCCCTTTAATCCTTACCCATAGGCTCTCCGCTTGCTCTTCATCCACCCCGAGGCAGAGCTCCACACATTCTAGTTGCTCCCTCACATAAAGGGCAACTCCACCACCTCGCCTTCCTGGCCTGTCTTTCCTAAAAAGCACGTAGCCATCCATGACAGCACTCCAGCCATGTGAGCTATCCCACCATGTCTCTGTAACTGCAATGAGATCATGGCCCTGCAGCCGCACCCAGATCTCTAACTCTTCCTGCTTATTCCCCATGCTGCGTGCATTGGTGTACAGGCATTTCCGAGAGCCAATGGAGCATGCAGGCTTCTCAGGAGAGGTGCAAGAGGACCCTCCCTCGCCATGTCCCATGCTGTCTCCCCTGGCTGCATGCTCCAGGATGCTGGAGGCATCCTGACTTGAGCAGTGTTTTACTGACTACCGTGTCACTGTACCACTCCCCTTCCCCCATCTTGCCTAGTTTAAAGCCCTCCCTACCAGGCTGGCCAACCTGTTGGCAAAGACAGGCGTGCCCTGCTTGGTGAGGTGGATCCCATCTCTCTCCATCAGCTGTCGATCTTCAAACAGGGTCCCATGGTCACAGAAACCAAAGCCCTGCTGCCAACACCAGCGGCGCAGCCAGTTGTTAACTTGGAAAACTCGTCTACTCCTCCTCCGGTCCTTCCCCTTCACAGGCAGGATCGAGGAGAAAACGACCTGGGCTCCCAGACCCTTAACCACCATCCCCAGAGCTCTGAAGTCCCACTTGATGGTTTCCAATTTGCCTTTTGTGTCGTTAGCGCCCACATGGAAGAGCAGCAGAGGGTAGTAGTCTGATGCATGGACAAGTCTTGGCAGCCTTTCCATGACATGTCTTATTCGAGCCCCTGGCAGGCAACAAACCTCTCCGGACAAGAGGTCAGGTCGGCAGAGAGGCGCCTCTGTGCCCTGCAGCAGGGAGTCACCCACAACAATCACTCACCGCTTCTTCTGGATGTTCCCGCATGCCACGGTGTCTGTCAGGCCAGTTGCTTCCCTTGAAGCTATGCCCAGCTCCTCCTCAGCTTGGAGGACCCTAATCTTGTTCCTCCAAGGCCAATTTTGAGGAGGAGCAAGAGCCTTTCTTCTTCTATGAGAAGGACCAATTTCCAGCCTTTTCCCACAGTGTTACAGTGTACCATTTCACAGGGCACAGAGCCCTCCGGCAACTCCACTGCAGTGGTGGGGTGGGGGACTCCTGGAGCTGCACGGTCTCTGAGAATATCCTGTCAATCTCCTGCTCATCTTCTCAGACGCTACACAGCCTACTGACTTCCTCCTGTAACTCCTTTACCTGGCGATACAGCTGATCAACGCCAGCACACCTTCTGCAGGAGAGCTGACTGTCAGCCCAGGCCTCAGAGAGAGGCCCCAGGCACTCCCTGCAGCCTGACACCTGTAGAGCTGCATCTGCTGTCAGAGGGTCTGTGTGAGTTGAAGCTTCAGACACAGGTGATGCAGCAACTGCAACAGCCCCTGGGGAATGTGCTCTGCGGTGTGTCATGACCATACCTGGGGAAGCATGCACTACTACAAGAAATGAAGGTGCCCTCTTTGCCTGCACGTCCTTCTGCACAAACTGCTGCGCCAACTGCTGCGTCTGTTTTCTACCTCTGTTCACTGTGCTGTTGAGTCCTTATAGCTGAAAATTGATAAATACCTTAGCATTTAGTACATTCTCCTTCTTGCATTTATTACTATTAATATATGCTAAAGGAGCCCCAGAAGCTTGAACTACAGGTACAGTTGAACATTTGTGCAGTTTTCATAAATAGTGGAAGTAGTGACATTCAACATATGCAGGAATCCCTATAGTTACAAATATTTACAAATATTTATTTTGGCAGGAGCACCTTGCTCAGATGTTCCTTGCTACATTCACTAATACAGAGTGCGTATTTGTGACACAGCATACTCCTCAAATTGATATTGGAATTAGTCTGAATGCAAGGGATTTCCCTTGGCGTATCGCTTCGTATTTCACAAACGTTTAAATTTCATTACGGTTAAGAAAAACATACCACTTCAGCTCTGGGCAATTAACATGCAGGCATTGCAGAATTGGCACTGATACATTTGCCAGCAAGAGGGACTGGTAGCAGCATCTTCTAATGTGTTATGTGGCATGTGAACAAGATCTTAGCTCAGTAATTAATAATCCTTATCAGAGCCACCTAAGCCTCTCTTGGTATGCCTTGAAGTGAAGTTCAAGAGATACTTCTAAATTCCTAACTCCAGCAATTTTTCTAAAAGACCCATGTGATGGAGGTTTGTGTCCCATTGAAATGTGCTTCTGAAATACTTTGCTTTTAGATATCAGTAGCCTTTTTTTTCCACTGAGGCAGTCAAGTGAAGGTTTAATGTCAGAACAAAGCTAAAGTATGTGGGTATTATCTTGTCAGAAGAAGTTCAGCGTGTGAAGCGGGAGAGGGAATACAACTGTGCGGCAGTTAACCACACACTTTTTTGTATGTTTGCTGCCTCTTAAAATTTGCATAGATTACTTTAACTGAAACAGAAAAACTAACATTTTTCTGGAGTTTCAGTTTATTTTGTACATAGGAAAGCTTTTTATATGTTATCAGATTTCCTGTTTCTCTTGTTTAGTCAGTCTTTAGTGGGTTCTCTTGCTTTTTATGAGTCTTTTTTTACAGAACGTCAGCCGAAAGGCACATTTGAAAATGAGAAAATTAAATTGTAATCCCCCTTGCCCCTCTAAAATTTTGAAAGAGAAATTGGGGCACAATCTAGTGTGAAGAGAGTTCTTAAAGCTTGTGTTTTTAAAGGTAGGACAGGGCTTTCTGCACAGAGAAATTGTGTAACTTTAATGCAGATGATAGATAGATAGATCTGTTCCCTCTGACTGTAGTATAACTAACTGACACAGATAGTGATAGCAGCAAGGATGAGCAATGCAAGCCTCAGCTCGGGTTAGCAGCCCAAATCCTTGCCCAAGCTCATCAGAGCGATGGGGAAATCTGCATGCAATCTGTGCCGCAGGATCCTCACTGCAGTCTCCTGAGCTGACTAGGTTGAAGCTAGCAGGCGTCTAGCTGCGTTGCTATCATGCCTTCAGTTTGCTGAGTGTGCACGCCATATATTTCCTGTCAATAGTGTCTATGTCGTTTGTTCTCATGACTAAGTGCAGAAAAATATTTATGCGCTAAGAAGACGTCAGAGTTCAGGCAGAGTACTAAAATGAGTTGTTTAGTCGCTTTCTGAGGCTACAGCAGACAACAAAAAAGTGAATTCAGAGATAAGATTAGAGAGGTTGCTTCACTTCTTAAACTTGAAAAGGTTTGTAGCTATATTAAGAATGCTCTTTATGGAAACCAGGGTCAAAATTCAGCAGAAACAAAGCATCTTTAATGCAACTTCTGTAAGCCATCCAGACACAAGCTATCTTTTCATTTACATTTCACTACAGATGTCAATGAAAGCACAATTCCTTCTAAAGCGTCTTAATGTATGTAAAACATTACAGGAAGCAAGCTTAAGAGACTGCAGATGGAAAGAAAAGGCTCCTTATTTCATAAAAAATAACAAAACCTGTTTTAACATATTGTACATTAAATATTGTTCATTTGCATACTTTCTATGGGTACGTTATAAAAGCCCACCATGTGGTGGACTTGTTGGAAGTCTGAAATGATGCTCTATCCCCAAATGGAGATGTGTTAGTGGAAGCTGCTGCTTCATTATACAACAAAAAACTCTGGTTTCCTCTGTGGGCTTTCTGTTTTTACTTTTGTAGGTGGTTAGAATCTGAATTACTTTTTATTGTTTACGTAAAATTTAATAGAATTAAGAGGAGACACAGGTAGAATCACTGGTAACTAGTGTTTGGTATTTTACAGCAATCTGCAGACTTTGAGTCAACAGTAGCAGGGACTACTCAACCACGTGTTTTCCAGCAGACAAGCGGGCAGATTGCAGAATGCCAGTTAAACTATTTTTCACACGTTTTTATAGAATCGCAATTTTAATTTGCCCTCAGCTAAAACACTTCATGGTACGAATGTAGAATACCAGAAATTAAACAAAGAAATTCCTATCGAAAGCATAAATAAAAAAAACATGGAAAAGGAAGAAGAAAATCAGTATACATAAGGTGGAAGTCTTGCATGCCCGTGCATATATGGTGTTAAGTTTTGGAGAAGAGTGGAGTGAGACACGTTCCCCATCTTACTAACCATGCCAGAGCTGGCCCAGGCTCTTTCCAGGATTTTGTGAACCTCAAGCAGTGGGTGGTATCTGAGCACAGATACCCATTAAGTCAAGGCTCGGAGAAGTCTCATCTATCTCCAGAGCCTACATAGCATTAAGGGTTTTGAAAGGTAACATTGCCAGCTTAAAATCAATCTGCCAGTTTATAAGCTGCCAATGTAAAGATTGCAGGGCGGGTGTAATATGATCATGGGCACCCGCTCCGGAGAGCAAAAGTGCTCCAGCATTTTGAGTGATTTGCAAGGGTAATGAGAGCAGCCTGAGTAGTTTGATTAAAAATGTACCTTGCCAGACAGGGGGCAGACGAAACTGGGAAGCAGCAGAGGAGTACCTGCGGCTTGTCTTAGGATAAGGTGGTGGCATCTTAAGTCTTAGTTTGAGCTTTTTCTTAAGAAAACAGCAGCATGTCTTTTTTTTCGATGACATTTGACATTTTTCAAGGGAGAAGCCCAGTGCTGGGGACGTGCCTCGTGCAAGCCCCATGGAAATCCATTCGCACCTAGAGAAGCTACAAGCTGTTGCAACTTGTCATTTGTCATCTGTTTCTACTCAGCACGTCTCCCTCCTGGCCTGTTGTCAAAACGCAAGGCGCTCTCTAAACACTGACAGGTACCTCTCCATGGCCTGGAGGATCCCAACTGCTCCTGCGAGGAAAGCACTCCTGGGCCCACAAAGGATATGCTGGTCTGGGACTTCCTGGGAGGTGGTCCGCCCCGAATTTCATGGGAGGTTGGTGCGCACACGTAGCTTCTCAGTGCCCGAATTTGACACCTGGGACTTGGGGAAGTGATGAGCACTACCACGATGAGCTGTCAGGGCTCAGCTCCTTTGGCGATGAAGCCTGAAGGGCTAAAACTTGGAAGATGCTATGCTAATTCTGGTTTTGCTAGTGCCCCACTGTGTGGTTATGTGGGAGTGACTTAGGCTTGCTTCTGCTTCCCCATCTGTAAAAGACAATGGTAATGGTACTGTAGCGCTAGACTGTACAATTACCAGTGTTTTATCTGAAGACAGCTGCAGCCTTGGCTGATTTCAATGTCTAGCACTACTCTTTTAGCCTAAATCCAAAACCCACCATTGGGCAGGAACTGGAATCGGTGGGAAAGCCCTAGGTCACCTCACAAAACTCCTAACAAAGTTATCCTAGAAAACCCAGGCCTGGAAACTCCACATGTGGTTTCACGATCTGTTGAAAGGGTCTTTTCCCTCGTCATCACTCATGTGTGGCTGTGCTGTGAGTTTGGGCTGCTTGCTAGGCCAAGGCAACCAAGCAATGAAAAAGAAGGGGGGGAAAGAAAAAAAAAATGACGTTACTGTTCAGCCCCACAAAAATCGGGGGAGACCCAAGGTGGACGGAAGTTGTGACCATCTGTCTCAGTGGCAGGCTGAAGCCCATCATTGGATTGGAGGGTCGACTGGCAAATTCGGGGAAGGAAACCAGTACCTCTTCCCAAAACTGTGCTTGTAATTTTCTCTTGTTGGCGTTCCCAACCCACCAAGTGCTGTATCCTTCACTATTTTTATGAAAAGGTGGATGCCAGAACCTGACTTTTTAAAATGAATTTCCAACTTAGTGAAAGAAAGCGATCCAGCAAGTGCCAAGTACCACTTAGCCATTTTGTTGTCTGCTTGCTGCATGAGGCCTTGTAAAAATTAGGTAGTCTCTGCGCAGGGCTTTGTAAAGTACCATTACACATGAAACGCTGTGTTGAAGGAGCCTTTGATGCTTTAAATCTTGAACATCCCATTTTATGAAAGCTTGTCAAATCTTGACCTTAATCGGGTAGCCTGTCTCTTGGTTCTTTCTATGGATGTATGTGGTGGTGGAGTGAATCCTTCCTTGAGTGATTATTGAAAGATACTTTTATTAATTAAGCTCGGGATCTGGAGATGATCGTGCTAACGAGCCCACAGAAAGCTGTAGTCCTGTTGCAGTTAGCTTCAGGTTTGAGGGCTGTGCAGTGGACAAGGAAATTGACCAGCTTGGATGAAGATAGGAAGATACCCTCTGGCTACTCTTCTGTACACACAGAGAGAGACCAAGGACTTCTGGAGAAACCAATGTGCAGTCATATAATTAAAGGCTTATTCAAAAAAGCGTATGTACAAGGGAGCTGAACTGGTCTTGCAAAGACCGGCATTGATTATGGCATATTTTGGTGCACGTATCTGACCTGGTAAGCTCAATAGTATTTCTTCAGTGTAGGATTTTCATGTGATGAGCATATGAGTATTCATAATTAGTATGTCATAAGTCTCTGTGGAATTTTAGTTAAAATTCATATTGGAGAGAAAAGAGAAGACCAGCTGAAATAACAGGAAAAATGACACCAGTTTAATTCCTCTACTGTCTTCTTACCCTTCTTTCCCCATTGCCTTTCCAGGTTGTGTGTTTGCACCACACGCCTGAAAGCAATCCGGTGCCGTCGAACCATTCAGCTGACCAGCCTGGCAGAAAACACACCCAGTAAGCTTGTGAAAAGGTTTCTGCCGGGTTGGTGAGGTGAAATGTCTCTCTGCAGGATCCAGCAAGTACCAGAGCTGTTTAGCGTAGGGGCTGTCCTGGATTACGAATGGGGTTACATGAAGTGCCTGCGAGTCATAGTGAGGGAACCCCTTGACAAAGGAAATGCTCTTTTTCTGTTTCTCTGAATTAAAACAGCATTATTATCAGTTGATAGTAACTTCTATTTTAGCACTGGGAAATCTGACTGTGTTAATTTGCTCTTTTTTCTCTTCCCTTCTCCACAGCAGCAGCAGGAGATGCTAGCAATGAAGCATCAGCAGGAACTCTTGGAGCACCAGAGGAAGTTAGAGCAACACCGGCAGGAGCAAGAGCTGGAGAAACAGCATCGAGAGCAGAAACTTCAGCAGCTAAAAAACAAAGAGAAAGGAAAAGAGAGTAAGTAGCAAAAGCTAACTTGTTTCAGTGATGACAGGCAGAGTAGATGAGTGGAAACCATAAAACTTCCACTCTGAGAGCTTTATAAAGCTAGTGAAACCTTCATGTTGCCTCTCTACAGAGCTTGACTGCACAGGGAGCTTATATAAACTCTGAGGAGGTATTGAGGGTAGAAGAAAAGTGTAGTTCCATGGTTTATCTTCATTTTTGTCTTACTAAATCCCATTTTAGCATATTTCGAAAGGAAGCATATTGTCTCTTTATTTGATTTAACATTTTTTAAAGTGTTTTTGGCAGCATTCCTAATGGAGACAGAATATTAAAACCATAAAATATGCTAGATGCACACTGCATCCCCCCCCCCTTTAATTTCACTCTTTTAAGATGTATCTAAGTTCTCAATTTTTAGCTTTAACGTTTTTTCATTCAGAAAGTAGTTCTTTTATGAGGTACAGATTGTGGTTGGCTCTTGCATACTTTTCCATGATTATTAAGTACTTCACAAGATTCAGTGAAATGATTACGACCTGACAGATCCCTTATCGAAGACACTTGGTTGCTTGTTCTGTTTTCTTCTGAAGAGAATTGGAGGAAAAACACTTTGTGAAGTTGTACAACCAACACATTAGTTTTTCATTTCACATGAAATAAAGAAATATGCAGTGGAAGAAGCTGAGAGGGCTAGAGGGCAACAGGAGATAAGACACTGACTGGGGACCAGCAATGAGACAAGGCTTCAAGAAGGACTTTTCTGGTAGAAGAGTACTAAGGACCAGGGCAAAATGAACTGAAGTTTGAATTCTACACTCCCTGCTTATATATTTTGCAGGGATAGACTTCAAGCTGCATTCAGAATAAAAGAAAGTATGAGTCGACCGCAAAATCTTAGCAAAGCAGCTCGTAGGAATTCAGTCTTTTTTTTTTTTTTCCTAATGGAGAGAGGCCAACGGATCAGAATTTACTCACTCCTGAATGTTAAACTCCTTTTTTTCTAAGTAAAGGTGATGCTAATGCAGGTTGGCTACTGTGATGTCCAGCTGGCTGCCTTGTGAGATGCTTTCCTTTATCCTTTGGCTACGTTCTGTTATTTTCCTAAGTAAAGGCAGTGAGTTTGAACTGGATGAAAACTATAAGTTCTCATCAACTGCTGATATTGTATCAATGTTTTGTTGGTCATCTCTGCAAAATTTATCTCTTGTTTTTCATTAAAATAATTTAAAAATTATAAAAACGCCCAAACCTCTGTAAAATAAAAAAAGCATGAAGCACCTTTTGGAAGAAAAATATGGGGGTAAAGGAAAGAATAGAACTTGGGGTTGTTAAGTCGAAGATCCTGTTCCCATGGCTACAGTTTTATTTTTAAAATACTTTTATTTAAGAAATGCTATGGGGTATAATCACTAGAGCAGCTAAGCTCTCAAGAATACTTAAGTCATTTTTCTCACATCAGAAAATTTTGTTAAGCGTAACACAGCTAAAATTGTCCTAATCTGAAATGTGAAGAGCATGTAATAGATAGAGAATATAGTTTGTTCTCCTTCCTTCCACTGTCACTGTAAGCCAAAATGCATTGTTTTGTACCTTTTAGAAGGTAAATCACAAATAGATGTACATTAACATAATATCAGTGCCTTGATTTCTCATCTCAGGAGTCTTAACCTGTCCCTTGCGAACCAAAATCTGCTCTCATAATGCTTTTCATCAAAAGCATGACTTCCAAAAGAAGGAGAAAAATATATATCAAGCTGAAGTAATAAGCAATAGTTGGTCTTTCCACTGTTACCGCTGAACCTAGAGCAAGATCTGTGCATAGGTTTCCAGACATGCATCATCTGTCTCTGTCTCAGTCCTTCTGGATGTTAAATCTGTGCTTGCTCAGGCAGCCTTTGACTATGGCTCGCTTTGGACTTTCTCCTACAAGCTGACTGGTTATGACTAGCCCACACTATCATTAAATGCTTCCTCCCATGAATTTCCATTTGTTCTGTTCCTCTCTACTTGCACTGTGCAACGTCTTCTTTGCACAGGAGTTTGGTCCTGCTTCTTACCACTTGTACTCTGGTCCTCTTCCCCCTACCCTTACCTTATCCTAGATTCGGTTGCAATATGATCTTGGGATAATATATGTTTTATTTTTCTCTCTGCAGTAGTAATCTGGCTCAGCCTGTTCTCTCTGTAGTACTTTGCTCACTGCAGCTCTCTTTCACAGCTGACATGCTTTTTGCTCCCTGCCCTTCTTAGACACGCAGTCCCTCCGAAATGAACGTGCCATCTTTCATACTCTGCAGCTTGTTTTTTCCCCCTCCATGCACATTTTCTCCCCAACAGCCTGGGCTATTATATTGAGCTCTTGCTCTCCAGCTCCTTTGCTCTTGTCTCTCCTTTTACTCTGCCATGTCTTTCACTTCTCTTAGGGTTGAAGGTCTTGCTTCCCACCAGTGGACTTGCACCTCTTTTTGAGGTCTGACGTCTGCGGTTGTACTCTTTGCTTATACACCTTCATGACATATGCTGTCAGGTGCACAGAAGGTTGAGGTTGTGCCTTTCTGCCTTTGGCTTCTTTCTTAACATCCATGCTGGAAGCTATGCAGTGCTTCTGCCTATATGTAACAGTAGGACTTAATCTAAAATAATTCATGTAAATTTATGTAAAATAACATGTAAAAAGTGAATTAGACTTTTTTTTTTTTTGATCTTTCAACTGAAGAGTCAAGGGCTAAGTAAGGGTCAGAACATGTCACATGACAGCTTTGTCTATGGCTCCAGCATGGCTCAGTTTTTATCTTGTTCTGCATATGTGAGGGTGTTTCAGCTTCTACGTAAAGCAGAAGAGGTGCCAGTGGAGCTTTTGTTAACCTCAGGATCTAAAAACGTTTGGCTTGAAGCCTCCTAAAGAATGTCAGATTTATCCAAACCCCATATAACACAGGCATATTTGGTTATTTTAAAGTTGTGAATAATTTAAAGGTGAGACTTTCTGGAGAGATAAGGCCTTTATTCATGGATTGCTGCACTTGTCTCCCATTCTGGTCTAGTCATGTGCTTTGCTATGCTTGTTTGATTTCATGTATAGCTCCTATGTTGTTCCTGCTGGAGTACTTTCCAAACCCACATTTTGTAGAACTAGTAAGATACACGGTTCTCCAAAGGAGCAAATTTTCAGCTTTTCAACTCTGTCTAAATAGTTGTGCAAACTTGAGGCAGCGCTTTATAGAAATATTTCAGTTTTCTTCTTTTGTGGAGATGCAAAAAGAATTGTTTCACTGATCTATTAAATGGCACCATGTTGCAGAACGGAGTGCAGGAGACAAAGGATCACCCTGCCATATTTGGAATTTTTTACTCCCAGTAGAGCAGACCATTTTCCTGGCCTTTTGATATTTTTGTGGCCCACATCTTTTCCTTGGGAATTTTTAGTTCACGCTGTGGTATAGATGAACTGTCCTTTTCCACATGTTCTGCTTGCCAAACTTTCTATGCATTACCCCATCAGAAGCTCTGCTGTGAATCCATTCTGTCAACTGAATGATAATTTTAATCCATCATCACAGTAAAACAGACTGGTCTCTATTGTGGAACAAAAAATGATTAGAAATTACACAGTTGACATTTTAACTCTACACTTCCAAATTACTGACTTTTTTTTTTACTGTTAGATTTTCTATTTGAAGAAATAGATTGCACACTTGTAAATGAATTGGAATATTATGTTGGTCTTATTGTGCACAGATACTTTTGAACAAAGAGGTCCCTATTTACAAGATTTTTCAAGACAAAATCTACATATGAGACATTTGTCTCATTCTCCTTCTGCTTGCAGATGTGACATTTAAAACTTGAGTGTACACAAGACCCTTTTTCTTAAATACCTTTGATTAAAAGAAAGCTGGAATACCTAATACAAGTGCTTTATTCTAAGTGTACTTTTATGCAAGTGTAAAAATCCTCTTCAGCAATCTTTTATAGCTAAATGATAAATCTCTGATTAAATCTCCATTTTTAAACATAGATTGTGATTATATGGAAAGCTAAAGGAAAAGAAAAGGAGAGCTCCTTCCTGGAGGCACTTTGTTCTTCTCCTTTTGAAAGAAAAGTTCTTTATTGGTTTGAGAATCAAAGATTTAATTCTGAAAGTTTTTTGGAAATTTTAATTTTGAAGGCATGTGAGTTTGTATTCATTTCTGCTTTTAGGCAAAGGGCATTGGTTAAATAACCTTTTTTATTATTATTATTGACATTTCAGGTGCAGTGGCAAGCACAGAAGTAAAGATGAAGTTGCAAGAATTCGTCTTAAATAAAAAGAAAGCTTTGGCACACCGAAATCTCAACCATTGTATATCCAGTGATCCTCGCTTCTGGTATGGGTAAGTGGTACTGGGCTTATCTTAATGATTCAGCCGGTGCCACCTTTTTCACAATTGCTGGAGATGTGGGGAATAGAGCTAATGTGTTTACTTGATGAACTAATATAATAATAGAGTTAGGGTTTGACTTTAATTTTACAAAATAACCAAAATGTTTTTTTTAATGGACTTCCATGGGAGTGTTTATCATATCGTCTGTGAGCATTATTTCTGTGAGCAGAGGTCTTTGTTCTCTTCTCTGGTCCATGATTATTCAGATTAGCATGTTCAATTAGCATGCTCAAGGCCAGAAGTTTTAACCTGGCTTCTCTCTTTAAACTGTGGAAAATATGAAGTGCATCCTATCTGTAGTTCGAATCACGATTGCCCCAGCCTCTACATTTTCTACTGAAAATTGTCAACTGTGGGTGTCCTATAAAACCCAAATGTCATGTGGAGTGAGATAGTAAAAGCTGACGTCATAGTGACAAGGGACATGCCAATGTAAGTGATGCTGTGAGTGGCATTATAAACGAGGCACAAATTCAGTTCCAGATGTTGACTTCTTTGTAGTGTAAAGTAAAATTAGAAAACCTGAGGTGTTTTGAAAATAAATATGTATTCAGGGGTGATGGGGTCATAGCCAGAAGATGTTTCCAAACTCAAGAAAATAAGTTGAAATTATACTTGAAATGTATCCCAGCTATGAGGCAGTCCAGAAGTGTTGAAGTGTATTTATATTTGAAGTGTATCTGTAAGAATTTTCGGAAAAATTCTAGCGTTATTTCACAAGGGTGAAATTGTGCAATTTTAATATGCCTGTGAAAACAGCTTTATCTGATTTGAAACTTGGAAACTATATGGCTATGGCACTGGTTAAAGTACTGAAATGTTGATAACTTAGGCAAAGATAATATTTAAGACCCACTAGGTCAGTAGAAGAAGAAATAGGAGAAACTGAATTTCAATCAAGAGGAAATAATTATTGTTTTAGATGACTGATTTTCTACTATTCTTCTTAATTGAAAGTCACCAAGAAATGTGTGCATTTTATTAAAAGCAGCTAAAGACTCTGTGAGCTGCTATGTTCTCCATTTTTACCAGTCAGTTAAATGCCTAGTTTTTAAGGAAAAAGTCATATTAAATTAAAAACATAGAATTAAGAATAAGGGAAAGTTTTCTTCCAAAATCTTTGATCCTTTGACCCTGGGGAAACCTGACATGTAATTGTGATTATATATGAATTTCATCTATTAGAAAAGAGAAAAGAAAATTTGAAAGTGGTTTGAATTCCTTATGTTTTGTAGTTTTGAGTTAGCTGCTTTTTCATATAGATTACAGCATTCAGAGCCGAGCTGAAGAGCAGCGGTCTTAAATACCATATATGTTTAAAGGCCAGATATGATACAGGAAATTATTTAGCCTAGTTCTGCTTAAGGTTTCAGTGTGCTCCCTGCCTCGTTTTTAGCTAATGCTGAATGCAGGTATGTTGTTAAGATTTCTTGTGATGTTCATAAATCTGAAGACCTCTTTCCTCCTCTCTGCTGATACAGGGATGCCAGCAGCTAGGGCCAATATGCAAGCTGTTGCACAAGGGGGGCCATTACGTGTCTCATGCGTTTAACAGGCTCGCCCTTTCCTGCTCTTCACTGCATCTGTTTTGCAGTGGGGAGAGCATCAGCATTTTGATTTGTAAGGTCAGAACTGAAAGAGCCTTGGAGGCCTCACAAATCTTTGTAAGAGTATGTTTAAGTGATAAGTTGCAGCCAGACATGAGCTCTTTCTGCTCAGGCTTTAAGGAAGACAGATGGAAGTCAAGCTGTGTAGTTGTAGTATCTCATCTCCCAGTGGAGACTTTTTAAAGGCAGTCCCTTACGTGTTAAGGCACAGATTGAGGGTTTTTAGTTTCCATTCTGTTATTTTAAAGGACCTTTAAATTGATTGCGTATTAGTATTTATTTGTATAGCATCTCATAGGTTACCAATTCAGTGACAGAGATATTTCAGTACGCACATACTTCTGACATGATTTAATTGGGTGGTGTTCGAATTTAACACACACAAGCCACGCTTGCAAAAGATAGACTTGATGCTCCTACTGTGAGCAGGCAAACCAATTAAATAGTAACAGATGCTGAAATAGTCTCCTAAATGACACACCTGCTTTTAAGCACTTCCTTTGGTCTCATTAAGGTTTATGAATTCCTTAAAAAAATATATTGAAAGCACTCCTTGAAAAACCAGCTCTCTTAAGGGTATTGAACAACACAACAGTAGTTTTGTATCAACATTTTTTTTTCCATTCCCATGTGAAATAGCTGTCATTCCCCTTGCCTTTTGGGCCTAGTTTCAGTTGTCCAGTGAGATGTGCAGATGTTTTAACTTTGCTCAGCAGTGCAGGGCCACTGAGTGTAAAAAGCGATGAGTGTTAAACTGATGCCAAGTGTAAAAGGCTGTGGTTGCACACACGTGTGCAGATCAGCCCTCAAACTGAGAAGGGACCAGTTGCAGAGGGTTTTCAGATGTAGTCATAGCCAAAAGGATCACTGAAGGACAGAAGGAAACTTTTTGTTCCTATGTATGATGCTCACTAATATTTCTTGGAGGCTTTTATGGAGGTCTTGCTCAGTCTTCAGCTCTGTGGCATTCAAGCCGCTTTGTAAACTCTGTTTATTATGTACTGTTCTAGTCTATATGTAATTGTTTAAAAGAGCTTTGTGGACTGTAATTTTCAGATTATGTTAGTGCTAGGCAGCAATACAAGAGGTCCTTTTCAATTGTATTGTCAGACTGTCCCTCCTGTGGATTCTGTACCTCTTGGACGCCCTGCTCCCAGTAGGATTACTCTTGAAGATACTTAACATAAATAAGAGTGGCTTAACAGGAGCCTAGCGCACCTCAGGTTTAGTAGCAGGGCTATTATTTCCCGAGGAAGTTCTCATGTGTATGTTTGGGAAGTAGCCATTCGGTGCAGTAACAGTCATAAAATGGATTTTAGCAGTTGTGTGTTAAGAGCTCAAGAGAGAGATAATTACATGTTAGGTTATTCCAGTGAGCATAGGTGTCTGCATTCTCTGTACACAAAGCATTCTAGCAGAGATACATATGTGTGAAAATATATTCAATTTACATTAAGTGAATAGGTTTGGAATACCATGCGTGCTTTATTGGGTGCATGGGTTTTGAAGGACCTCTCAGTTCAAAGAACAGGCTACCTGTTACGTGAAGGTAATGTGCTTTCAAAAACGCCTGCAAACAAATTTTATCTGTTTCAGGACCTTTGAAATTCTTGAAAGGGCATGCAGACCAATGCATTTTGCTTAAAGCAGCGTAGGGTGCTGGATGGCAGTCCTTCAGCAATACAATGTATTCATGTTTGTGGTGTTGAAAACCTGTCATTCAGCAAATCGAAAGCACATCTAAACAGGCTCTTTGAGTTTGTGTGCGTTCCCCAACAAAGTGATGAAAATAACTTCACTGTACAGATCGTGTAGCTTAAGCCATGATTAAAAAAAAAAAAAAAAAGGCAAAACTATTGCTTGTATAGGCAAGAGCAAAAAAATGTCATTGTGCGACATGGTGGGTTTGAGGGCTCTTGGCTTTCAGCATCTAGACTTCCTGTTTTTGAAACATCTCTCTGTGCAGCCTTCTTAAAGCATGAGCAGATCTGGGTAGAGAAAGCCACTTCTGTTTTCTTGAAGGATTCAAATATTTTTCAGTTTGGTTCTGTTTTGATTTCAGGTGATGATTAAACTATGCGTGCATGTGGGTATTTATTGGTGTGAATATGAAAAAGTACATGATGTGTGCATATGCTAATGCACCACTGTGTAAGAGCCTGAATAATTATTTTGCCTGTATGTACAGAGAAGTTTTGGAATATGAAAGGAGAGAGGATTAGAAACCAACAGTGAATCATATCGTTTGGTAAGAACTGTTGAGTAACTGTTGGTAAGAAAATTTTAATGTAGATATTTGGAAAAAAACTTTTCAGAAATTTTGTACGAAAATCACATAGAAAAATTGATGCATTTTCCTACGATTTCATTAGTCTCTTATTTTTTGAAGCATGTAACTTGTAGTAGAATTGATACTAGGTATTTCATCAAACAGCCTGATTCTGATTTGAGCCTTCAAAATGTGATGCTCAAGGAATTGAACAGATTAGTGTAACTGTGAAGTTGGAAGGCCTCTTTGATTCCTTAAAAACTTCTGTGGCAGAATATTTCAATCAAAGTTCCCAAGACTGTCCAATTATTAAAGCATGTAAAATTTGAAATCCTCATTTTATTTGGTAAAATGCTTGTTTTACGGTGTCATTAATGGTTTAATATTAAAAAAAACAAAACAAGGTGTAAGTTCTGTTTATTTTAACTTAAAACATAAAATTGTTTGATAGCTATATGCTTGTCATCTGTATTGCTAAATAGATTATTTATTTTGTTGGTGTAACTATTACCATGAGAAATCTGGAGACTTGCACAGGTCTAGACTGAGTGGGGTTCACGGAGATCTTCAAGAGCAAAATGGCAAAACTGGGCTCGGGTCATTAAGTAGGAAAGATATGGCCAACAAACTGGTAGGAGGCTTTGAAAACTCATTCATTATTTAATATCCTCAGCAAACGGAGTGTAATTTGCTCCCAGCAGCTTACTTGAACAAAGCTATAAATTATCAGCTTCAAGAAGTGAATCTGGAAAGGTGCTGAGTACTTTGGCCCTGTCTCTGCTAAGTACTTGGGTCAGGATACAGCAAAGCAAAAGGCAGAAGACCACCTAGGCAGCATGGCTGCTGCTAGGAGATTTAAACGTGTGGCACCTAATGTGATCATCCCTCAGTTTTGTTTCATCTGTAGACTTGCTGTCTCCCATGTCTGGGTTTTACTCAATGAAGGAAAATTACTCTTCTGTGCTATGATTGAGCAAAGTAATGGCACTCCTGCTTAGCTTCAAGGACGTGATTTATCTTATCAGAACCTAACCCAAGTTAAAATTATGCTCACGGTTAAATACCTTCATAAGTTGAGCCTTGCTCAGCAGGGTTATTCCTGTACTGAAAATTAAGCATATGTTTAGCTGCCTCCCTGGATACCAGACTTTAAATGATCCTTTAGTTTATTTTTTGCATGAGTGCCTAGAAGGAGAAAACTAGTACAAAGTTATTTTCCTTGATATTGCTAACTGATAAGTAATATAGGAGAGAAGATGAAGCTACACTGTTCCCTTTGTGTTTCACTTCTGTAAAGCTTCTTCCTTCTCTTTTCTTTCTTTCTGTGCAGGAAGACACAACACAGTTCTCTGGACCAGAGTTCCCCACCCCAAAGCGGAGTATCCGGCACCTACAACCACCCTGTCCTGGGCATGTACGATTCCAAAGATGACTTCCCGCTCAGAAAAACGGGTAAAGCTCACATCGATCTTCTGTATTCCCCACTGTCTTTGCTGTGACACTTGGTCCTTTTATTAAGAAAAAAGAGAGAGGGAATGTTACCAAAAAGAGCAGTATTTCATGTGATTTATTTAACAAGCGTTCACTCCATCCTGCTCCCCCTCTGCCCCTTCATCCCAGCACTGAATGAGCAGTGTTAGAGTGAGACTGGAACTACTTTGAGCATGCAGACTTGCAGAGCTGAATGCAGAAGACAGCGTAGTTGTGTCAAATTGTGCGAGCTGGTTGTTTTTGCAAAGTCAAAACTAATACATAGATTTGCGTGTCTGCAGTCACTGTGTTTTGCTGAGTGAAAAAAGTACCAAGAAAAGTTCACTTCTTCTGAGATTTGTATGTTATATACAAGTTTAAACTTAAAATAAATAATAATGTTTCTGCCAGTCAAAGTGTAGGGACTTCCTGGAAGGGTTTTGGTTCACACCTAGACAGTTATTTCTCAGTTAGGTTTTTCCCTGCACTGTAGCTAAGCAGGTCAGTTATTTCTCAGCTATATATTATGTAAACCAGTTTGTTTTGGTTGGCTGTGGTCCTCTGCTCTCTATCACAAGCCTACAGCCAACACAACCTCAGCTTCTAGCCTTGCTAGCTTGTGATCCACTGCTGCTTCCTTTGGGGGAAAGCTAAGCTTTGACATGCTCACCCCAGTTTGGGGAGCAGTGCTGCTCGAGTGCATGTTGCTGACAGAGCTGTGTGTTGTAAATAGCTTTAAAACAGAAAAAAAAAAATGAAAGGATGGAATAGAGGTAGGAGGAAAAGCAGAGGTGTGACTGGAGAAAAAATCTGAGCTTCATACCTTCTGCAGATAGGTTTTGACATCTACCAGCTGCGTAGTTATTTCTCATATATGCTCTGTGGGTCTTCAGATGTGGAGGGAGGAGTGCTGGTAATCAAAAAGGGTGTCATCACTATGAGAATGAGTGGTAGTGGTGTGTTAACCAGATCTCCCTATGAGATTACAAGTCTTTGCTCGAACTGGCTGCCTTACTCCAGTTCCCAACAGCTGACAGCCACTCCGTTTCCTTCTAGAAGGGTTGTAGGTATTCTCATGCCATTTTTTCTCCTAATAGTGGAGCAGCTCTTACAGGTAGTGAATCTTTTAATGCTATTCCAGTTACTTTTTGAAACTTATTGCAAAGATGGGTATTTTTCTCCTTTAGGCATCTGACAGGGAAAAAAAAAAAGCACTTCTGCAATCCATCCCTGTGCCTCCTACCTTTCAGTTCTTTGCAGCGTAGTACCTGTCCTGCTATCCAAAGTCACAGTCGGTGGCATAAGCCTCTCAGGCTGTGCTGCTGACACTTCCAAGGTGGAGAAGCTTTCTAACCCAAGCCTGCTTTTAACAGCTTCCCCCTTAACACTGCAGTTGAGTTGAGGGATTTCCAGGCAGATGGCTCAGCCTCTGTGATTTCTAGGAGGAAAAAGCAGAAGAATCCATGGATGAATTTCTGGACAACTTGCAGCAGGTTACTCCTTAGAGAGAGTTGCACATCACCAGTCCCGTGTACGTCAGTGGCTGAATGGCAGATGCCAAGCGCTTCTGCTTCAGCTACATAAAAAATCAATCAAAAGTTGGCAAGCCTTTTCCAGGATGTGGGCTTTTCCTGTGCATGCCCTGTGCCTCTGTTTGTGGTCATTTTAACTACTGACAAGAAGGCGAAATCTTTTTGGAGGGTTCCAAAAGTTTAAAAAATGGATTTACTGAAGGGTAGGGCTTCCTTTCATCTCTGGTTCTGGATAATGAAAGACCAAGTGCCCCATGAGCTGCAGTAGATGCTACTGCATCATTAGTGCCCATGACAGCCAAAGTGACACTGTCTGGACTTCAGGCCTTTGCTTTTCCTAGGGAAGGTGAGCACCAGTGGAGGACTGCCCTCAGAGATTTTCTTTCAGTTCTGAAACAGTCAAAACACAAAAAGGTGTGATGTGCCCACCTGCCTGGAAGAGGAAGCTCAGTCCCTGGGCTGTTAGCAACGGTTGCTGCAGTTTTCTTCTGCTCTGCTTGTGGCTTTCAGTCTCCTGCAGGAAACCTCAGTATTTCCACAGGAGGAAGTATCCCTTGGCAGCGTACCTGTCATCTTGCTACTTAGCTGTCCAGGTACCTTTGGACAACCTGATTCCAAGAGATTTTTAGATTACTTTCTTATACTTTTAGAAACCGGAAGATCCATTTCTGTTAAGCATGCGTTAGCATCACCACAGCATAAATGCTCCAAACACTCCTTTCCTCCTCAGTTTAGGGGACCTTTCTTGGGAGATCAGTTTGAGGCTAGGTCTCCCTTCTTGCTCTAGATGTTATAGGAGTGGGTTTCAGCAGAAGAGCATCAGCACATCTTGAACTTTCCTTCACTTAGAGCTGGGTTAGGTACTGTCATTTTACTTCCTGGACCTAGTTCTCAATGCTGTAAGCCAGTGATTTTCGTCATGGCCTTGCCACCTTCTCAAGAAAACATCTTAGTGTTAGGTACAGAGTGCTTCTCTTGGCAGTTCTGTGTTCATCCCTTTTCTGTTTCCCAAACTGAGTTCTGAATAAGAATGTGACTGAATAAGAGCCCTGTAAGACAAAGTGAATTGAGGATGATAAATGTATGTAATAGCATCATTAAAAATGG
The DNA here is from genome assembly GCF_040807025.1 of Struthio camelus. NCBI lineage: Eukaryota > Metazoa > Chordata > Aves > Struthioniformes > Struthionidae > Struthio > Struthio camelus. Next base: position 2,598,566 of record NC_090947.1, on the reverse strand, counting down.
AAGTAACTAAAATCATTGTTATTTTAAAACAATAGCATATTTAACTGATTTTGTTTTTCCAAAACACTGACGTTTGTTCTTTTTGTGCACGATTATTAATCTTTTGAGGAATAGTTTGTGATGCATATATGTTCCGTTGCAAGGTTCAGGGGAGGTTTTTTTGTTTTATTTTGCTTTCAACACAGCAGCACTTCAGTTTTTGGCACAATGATATCCTGAAAAAATCCCATTGCCAAGAATGTTAAGTTGCTTGGAGAAGAAATGATCCTGATCAGGCTGGTGTAAACAAAAGGAAGGGAAGGCTGGAGCCCATCCTAAATAAAGTTCTTTATTGCAAGTGAGCTTTTCAGATTTTTGGCACCAAGCAAAACCCTGACTTTATTTGAGTTTGTAATTTAAAACTGCCGTGTCATGTAGTCCAGTTTTATTAAATTTAATTAAATGTTTGCAGTTCAAGTATAAAATCCATCACAAAACAGTTCTGATTACCAGGACTGGAATCCAACCAAATCATTGTTATGAAGAGGCTGACTTAGGGGGCTGAGAGAAGGCAACTTGAAAGATCATTTCTTCCAGGTTGCATTTTCGGAATTGGCAGTATGACCTACATGTTAAGAAATTGTTCAGAAAGAGTAAATATGTAATTGTACTGGGCTTTAATAATACTGCCTTTCTTCACTCTCTTTGATTTTTTTACGACACCATGACATTGTGCTAACAGATTATACCTATCCCTCTGTACACACTTGAGAAATTTTGCTAGTCTAAAACTCAAGTATGAATGTCATATAATAGACATAATCAGCTGGGCATATTTGCTTTGGTAGAAGAAGAAATGTGCATGAATAATGTCTTGAAAGAGTGCTTGAAAGCATACAGCCTGTGAAACAGTAAACACTTGCAGCATGCCCCTGATACATCCTCTCCCCTGAAATTCTATACTTGTGCGATTTGTTTTACTAAATTATGTTCATGTTTCTTGGCCATTTGGTTTCTGCATGAAATTGTTTTGCTGTTAGGCTGCTGAATAGGCCAGTTATTAAATGGTTGAATCCTGTTCTCAGTCTGGCTGCTGGAGGCATTGCACTTAATTCCCCCTGTCTAAACACTTTGGGGCTCTCCCTCTTTTTTTTCAGTTGAAATGGTAACTGGTCGGTGCCATTCATGCTTTTGTCCTTTCATTGTTAAATAACTTGCCCGATGCAAGGATATTTTCCCCGTCCATTTAGTTTCCTTTATTATATATATACCCTTCCTTTAGTTATATGTGTTTTGTCTGCAGATGTTGAGAGGGGAAAATATAAGCGACCTTTTCTTGTCCCCAAATCAAGACCGATGTCTTCCAAATGTAGTGTAGATTCATTGAGTAGTGTACTGAGGCCCTCAAAATAAATATCTGGAAAACCCTCTCATAGTGATTGTAGAATCTGGGTTTGGGCAGATTTTTGTAGCCTCTTTTGATGACCCTAAAAATTATTTGTCAACAGTTGTCTAGGAGTTGCTGTAGTTATTTTTAATGTAGCTTTCCAGTTTTGCATGTCTAAGCATATGGTATCCTGCTTGCTAGAGTTATTTTCTCCCCAGTAACAGGGTTTTTACACTATGCTGTTCCCTGCTTTTTGGAATTTGAGCAGTGGAGGTATTAAAAAAGGCTCTTAATTAGATATCTCAATTGGTCACCGTTACAGCGATTTGTAAGAGGCTGAAGAGAACTTTTTAACGTAGTTTTCATCCTGCTTGTGTTTTTGTTAATTTGTTGGGGGGAAAGATTGGGGTTTTTTGTGTTTTTTGGTTATTTGTTTCATTTCGTTTTGTTTTTACATCCTATGAGGACTGGATAGACACTAGCTTTCCCACTTACTCCTGCAAAGAGATAGGGTAAGGATTCCTGACATCTATTGGGACTTGACAGCTAATTGGGATTTCTAATGAAAGCCACATCATTTCAACTGGTCATTGTCCAGTGTTGTTGAAATCCATAGAAGTTTGCAAAACTTGGCACCTGCTAAAATTGCTTGGGCAATGCACATTCAACTCCTGGGGATGTATGAACTGGAAAAATTTCCCTGTCTGTGTATCCATACTTAAACTGGACCACAAAGTAAGAAATGTAAGTCGTTTCTTTTGAAGTTCTCATACGAGATGTTCTCCACAGTTGTCAGTGTAAAAATGCCTACGTCTGTATGAATCATCGCTACAGGTTGTGAAGCACACTGACATCTCTTCACGGTTGTGTTCCTGCTGTTGAATAAAGCAAACCTTTCCTGAGACAACTGTTTTCCTTTGACCTTCTTTTGACCTTCTTTGTCTCCATAAGTGAAAGAACTGTGCCTTCCACTTAGCTTTTTTGCCCTGACCTGGCAGCTGGTCTTTGAACCTGTCTTCTCACACACTTAATAATTTAGTTCAGGATTTTTGATAAAAAAAAAACTGATGTTTTTGTTTTGTCCTGTTTTTTTTTTCACCTACCAACACTCTGGCGTTTGCCAAATCACTGTGGTTTGTTGTCCACATGAAGACCTCATGCCCTGCATCAGAAGCGATAACAGCTATATGTGCATTTGAGCAATGTTAGCATTTGGAAATCAGCACTCTTGGTACTTGGGTTTTTGGCTTTAATTCCAAGGGCTGATTGGCTTACAGTTCCTGGAGCCACTGTCACCGTTTTGTGAAGCATCACTGGGACTCTGAGTCCAGCCATCTTTTTACTTTCTGTATCACAACTCTTTGCAGTGCATTGCTGACGATCAGGAGGAGGTTGGTGGGCAAAAATATTTTAAGGAGCCAAAGAATTCCTTTGCTTCCAAGTATGTTTTCCCTTTGGACCTGAAGGATAGCGACTCAGGGAGAGAATTTCTACAGCTAGTCTGAATTTAATGCCAGACTAGGAACTTACAAGGACATCTTTGTCAAGGATCTGTCTCTGAATTTCCTGTGTAGATAGTAAAAGGGTATATACATGCATGTGGTATGTATTTGGGAAGAAATGACAAATGGAAAGTGTTGCATACCCCTTTGTCAGCTACATTTTTCTGGAGACCAGGAAAGAAGTGTCCTACCCCAAAACCTCCCATCCCAGCAATGTGTCTTGCCTTCTGCACAAGCGGTTAGGCAGTCACGACAGAAGAAGTAGAATTCGTTAATAGCTTAAATAGCGCATCTTAGAGCTTGTGGTAAAAACAATCTGTCCTTAACCTTTACAACCTACTCAGTTAAGAGCAGACAAGAAAGTGCCAAGGAGAAATTTTTAGCTCAGCGTCATTAGACAGTGGCTTGTGTACTCTTTTGCAGTAGTGACTTCCTTCAAGGAGTGAAGGAAAACAACAAAAAAACTTGAGTATTCCCTCTTATGTGGTGCAAAAGGGCAGTCTCCAGCACACATGCCACTTGGAAGGCTAGTTGTTTTCCTGAATTTAACCAGTGTTTTGGGACCTACTGCAGATGGAGGCTGTCAATTGCCTTCCCCATGCTGACAATCCCAGCAAATACATCAATGTCTAGCCCATCAGCCTCCTAATGGAAAAAGAAGAGGTCTATGTTATTCTTCTGGCTCGAATCAAGAATGAGCAAATTGAGAACAACCACTCTTCTGAGCCACCACTCCACTTAGATGGGGCCCCCAGTGATCATAAGATGTACCTAGGTGGCAGGTTCATGACCATTCACTGCAGCTCCAAGGGTGTCCTTGAAGTGAGCAGCGCTGTCCTCCCCATCTGCACCTGCCTGCTGGCTGCCACGTGTCCGCACAGGCATCCATGTGTTGGGCTGACTCAGGACAAGAAGCCCATAGACTGGAACTGAAACTGTCTCCTTTTTGCTAAAACTCTTCTGCTTCCATGCAAAAGGGAGTAGCCTAAGGGAGGAGAGTGTCCAGCATCCTGTGATTTTGTTGGTTTCTTTGCGCTGTTGCAGAAGCACATGTTGCTTGAGTTGTATTTGCAGCTAAGCAGATGAGATTGTTTGGAACAATTCTGATTTAAAAGAAAGAAAAAGTTAAAAGAAAGGATGTGTTAATTAAAATATTGCATTTATCAAGAAAGGCATAATACTTCTCTGAGTTGATTCTGATTATTGGAATGTTTCAAGTGGTTTGTTTTATGACAAAGATTGTTTAGAGGAAAATAAAGTAGGCTGAAATCCTGATGTAGCGTGGGAGTATAACTGAGAGAAAATCTTTGAGCTTTGTACAACATGGAGTGTCACTCAAGTTTGAGAAAATCTTTGTTTTTCCACCCACATTGTCCTTCCTGCTGCTGACATGGTCGGAGGTCTGGCTTTCCTGTACTGCTTGAACACAGTCCCACAGTCCCATGCACTATTTCAGGGCATTGAAATGCCCTGAAATACTTGAGCAGAGGCATTGACCTGCATGAGAAATCTATATTGCTATAAGCATCCTTTCCTGCTCCAAGTGGAGAAAGTCTGTCTCTTTAAACCAAAAATAACTTTAAAAAAAATCACTTGTTACTCTAATATTACAGAACAGCTCTTCAGATCAGACCATTGAAAATTTTAAAGAGCAGAGCAAACTGAAGTGTACCTGGAGAACCAGCAAATGTTTTCTTTATTCCTTACGTCACTTCTGACAATCATCTCTAAATCCGTGGCAGGGAATTTTTAATTCCTTTCTTTTCCTTTGGTACAAGCCGTAGCTCCAGATGCAACCAGAGGTTGTAAACCATGTCACATAAGGGCCTCCTTTCCCAGCGCTGAGGTTGGACTAGAAGTGAAAAAGAAGGGCAGTTTGGTTTCCTTACTTGGGAGCTCTACTGGAGCAGCTCGGGTATTTTTTTTAGCATAATTGCTGGGGACCCTGAGGAATTCCTACTGAGGCACTTCTGGAGGAGTAGGATATGTGAAAGGAGAAGCATCCTCTGGTAGAAGAACAAAGAAATAAGTCCTCCAATTTCGTGTCAGCTCTGGGGGAAGGTGATTCTGGGGAGCAGAGGCTCTGGGAGGCCCATGACCTATTGCTTGCTCTTTTTGGTCCTCTCACTCCCGCTGTGCTTCACGAGTATTACCAGGAGTGTGGCCCATTTTTAACTATATGTGTGTTTGCCCAGGTTTGTTCTGGTCAGAGTTGAGTCACTTGGCCTTTGGGCCACTGAGTGTAACCCAATCTAAGGGAAGATGTGCCGAACAGATTGCAACTCAGAAAGCTAGGGGACCAAGACCCTCGGAGAGAGAACGTGATTGCATCAACAAAGGGTGGAGGGGGCAGCTCTCCGTTCATATTTTGTCTCCCCTTGAATTTTTATAAATCAACACATTACAAGTGCTTTAGATTAGAAAGGCTTTAGAGTTCCTTGGGAAGCACATTTTGAACTCTTATAGTGGAGCACCAATACTGCTATTTTGCATATTAGTGCAGTCAGGCAAGCAAATGAGGGTGAGGCTGTAAAAAGCATGAATGTTGTGTGTTCAGTTTAATGGGTGTTAAAGCCTTCTTTTTACTGCTTAGATGCTGAAACTATTCAACTTCAGGATGAAAAATGATAACAGTTAGCCATTAATAAGTTTTTGTTTTAAGGACACAATCTTCCATAAATATACAAAATAGCCTAGAGCACTTAAATGCCAACGCTCTGTGTTCATGCCAACACAGAGAGTGAGGAGAAGAGAAAGAAAACACAATCTAAATTTTCATTAGGCCTTTCTAATGTTCTATCTAGATTCCAAGAGGTATTACTTCAAGTGATGCCATCTAAACATGGCACCGAATGTATAACAAAAATTTCTTTCTGCAGAGCCTTCTTCTCTTTTTCCTTTCTTCTTTGGGAATTTTCTGCTGCCACTTTTGCCCTGCGTTACCTGTCAGAACACTTGTCAGGGACCATATACTGCTTGCCCTCCTTTATGCTGATGCCTACAACTACTGAAAAGCAAGGATAGTAGGTAGTGGAACGCCTCTTGGAGTTTAGAGAGATAATGATGAAACAATTTTGTAGCTACTAAATCTTTTTGGTTGGCGTTAGATGACCTCCTCCTTTCTTTCCTGTGACATGCTTTGCTGAGATCTGCTGTAGAGTCATGAGTGTCTTTGCAGAGAAAAGAGACCACGACATACACAAGTAGGAGGAGGAATGAAGGTCTGGGACAGAGCCAGGCAGATGGGAAAGAAGCCCTGGAGGGGAGGAGCAAATGCTAAATTGTAGAACCTGTGGTCCCCTCTGCTTAAGTAAAAGATAATTTATCTTTGTTGAAATTTTGGTTGTGCAAAATGCCAGATTCAGACAGCTGTCCTATAGCAAGATGCGGCATTGGAGCACAGTTGCCCTTCACGCTTCGCTAGCAATCTCTCTTCTTCTATTTACTGTGGAGTAACCTAGACATTAGAAGAGTGACCAGGTAATAATGTTGGCTTTTGCCAGGCTGGTGAGTGATAGTATGTAGCTTAAAAAAAGTAAAAGAATAATAGCCTTCTTCAGTGCCCAGCCTCCAGAATTAAGATATACAAGAACTGGAACTGACTTACTCGTGCTGCATTGTTTATTTTTTTCATAAATGTGGATGGATAATGGGAACAATGCAAACTCTGCCCAGAATTTTGTGTTTTTGACTTGCACAGTCTTAATGTCAGATTAGTTCAGCAGCTTAGTGGATGCAATTCCAGGAAGAAAACAATGAGAATGACATAAATGTTGAAGAATTGGATTACACTGGGTTCCTGCCGTAATAAATAAAGTATAAAAGGGGTAACTTGGATTTGAGTCTGTGAAAACTAGGGAAGCTTTTGGCTTATGTTTTATGTGAGCTATTAATTTACTCACTTGGAGAAAAACAAAATATTCTTTGAATAAATAGTTACTATAGGCCAAATGAAGTATGTCACTGTTTAAGAAATCCCACTGACTTCATTTAAGCTGACTCAGACTTGGGCATGTGCTTCATTTCTTTGCTAAACAGGAGTCAAGCTTTTTGGTAGCTTCATACTATTTGATTAAAAGACTTCACCTTAAGATGCAGAAGACTAGTGAATTTTGTAATTTAGCCTCACATTGTTAAAACTACCCTAGTTAGCCACGCTTTGTTTTGGACACGTGGCCTGACAGGATGAATTTCAAGAGATTTTTCGGTGAAATTGGTGTTCCTGAGAGAAAATTGAACTCGTGTCCTGAATGTCGAGTAGTTATATGTTATATAGTAGTTATATAGTTGTTTGTCAGTACAGTTAAATGTTGTTTGAATTCATAGTTTATACTTTTGCAGGACAGCTCTCTTCAGTTGAAATCTTTTTTTTTTATTATATAGCTATATAAGCTTAAATTCTTCTGTTGAAGTTTGGAAATTCCTTTATTGAAAACTAAACCTTTTATATAAGATATGCTTTATATAAATTGAATTTTAGATTGTTATGTGCTGCTGGAACTGAATTTTAATTCACCTACTTTGCGTTATATAACACCCCATTAAATGCATGCAGAGATTATGTTCTTTGAGGTCTTGATGACATGTTAGATTTCGGATTATATTTTGAGGGGAAAAACTCTCACTTCTATTACGGAACAAAGGCAAAACGTGTCTCTAAACAGATGTGGTTGTTTAAATGATGTTTTGGTGTTTCAAACTTGATCCTCCAGCTGAGGAAGTGAAGGGGGAATTTACAGAATACGTTAGGCTGAAAATACTTTTGTCTGAGAAATTCGAATATGCCGCTTTCTGTAGGGGGCCATGACTTCTTGATATGTTTTCTCTTTGAAGGCTATAATTCTCCATGTTCAAATGCTTTCTGTTACACAGAAATATTTTTTACTGGGGCATTATGTTTGTGCTATATTTTGTAATAATAGCTAACCTGTGACCCCCAAATCTGTCCTTCTGTTGTCTCTCTGCAATTTTTAAGGTGTTTTTAACCAGTTCAGAGCCATACAATGACTTGTCTGTTCCCAACAGAAAACATGCTTCAAAAGAACACTGCGGAGGAAATAAATGGCATGTGAATAAAATTCTCGCTGAAGTACGATTTATATTGTCATGTTTTTCTTTGCCAGAAGACAGATCCTTTCAACAACAGTGGAATAGGTTTATATTTCATTTGTTTGTTGGCAGTCCAAATGTATCTGAAATGTATGTACCAACATCTAGCTGTGACGCATTCTCATTTATTCTTTAAAGTTTTGACTCGAGCATCTAGATAGTTACTAACACTTAATATTTGCAGCAAATTAAAATTGTGATTGAAGTATGTAGCATGAGGTATTGAATGTCATCGTGTCCAAAGACTACTTTTCAACTTAATAAATCAATTTCTGAGGGGGAGAATTTCGTGAACTAGCCAGTCAGAATATATACTTATATTTTAACTAGTCTATTCTTCTGATTTTGTCCTCCAAGCAAATGACAGATTTGCATTCAGTGCCCTGCCATTTTATATGCAAATGTTCTATAAGATGATTTTCCCCCTTTGCTAAAGCACTTCATGCTGCAATTTAAGCATCATCTTGATGAATCTGACACTTTCTCTTTAGTGGTTCCTTTATCTCTTGCTGGCGTTTTTCTGTCCAAAACATTCATGAAAAGCTTTTTCTTTTTTTCCTTCCGAAAGTTTCATCAAAGAACTGTTTTGATGGCTTTACTTCAAGCATTTGATCTTGAATTCATCAGCTTTTGATTTTTGAGCCCTGCAATTAACATGGTCGGTCTTGATCTTTTACATGATCTTGTGGTCAAAGACAACTGTAGGGAAGTATATCTGTAGCCAGACTTAGTTAATTCAAAGCAGTCTGTCAGCCCCATTTTGTCTCCTGAAGAAGTTTAGGTTATTGGCCCTTGAGTGCAGAGAGCCAAGTGTACTGGCATTTAATGGTGAGAGCACAGGATTTGCCGGTTCAGAGGGATTAAGCCACAGAGTTGTTGAGAGACTAGAGGAAGGGAAAATGTTGGGCCAGTTCACGAATTCATGGTGTTTCATGTATACTCAAAGCAGGTATTTCATGTACACTCAAGAGGTAGCAAAGTTCACAGAGAAAAATCGTCTTGCAGGAGGAATCTTTACTTAAGACTTCATTACCTTTATAAAAAGCTGATAAAATGTGCGGTACTAATGTGTTGAGTGTTGCCCGCTGTCATTAACCTAGAGGTATTAAGGGATCCCAGGAGTTCTGCTTTGACTTTTGAAGAAATGAAATCTCAGGATTTGGGTACAGCAGAAACTTTTCTTTAAGAGGATATTTAAAATGTATGCTGTACCCAAAGGAAGCTAAACTGTGATCCCCAAAAGTGTATGCACACCTACCCTTGGCACGCCTGAATTTTCAAAGTACTTGATGTGTTTTTACATATAGGTTTACCTTGGGGCTGTGATGATGTAACTAAGTTGCTCCCCAAATAAGCAAACCTTCTGCTCACTGACTTTGGCTTTGGCCTTGGCCTTGGCCTCACTCTCTTGCTGTTTTTCCTGGACTGACTCAAGATGAGGTGCTTCAGGGAGCTAAACCAGCAGAAGAACATTCATCTTTTTTGTTGTGGGGTTTGGATTGTTTTTTTGTTTGTTTGTTTGTTTGCTTTGTTCTCTTCTGCTGGCCTTACCTGCCTAAGCCAGCTCCTCCTGGGCTCAGAAGATTCCCAGGGTGTGGAGCTGCCCATTTCGGCAACGAATCACAGGTAGTGTCTTGGCCATACGCAGCAACATCTCAACTGGGTGGGACTTGCTCATCTCAGCTGTCACACTGATTCATGTAGTAATTTTTAGATCACTCAAGTTCTGTTTTACCATTAACTTGGAAGCATATTGGGCCAGAGGCAAGCACAAGGGAAGTGCAGTTCTCTGCACTAGTCTGGATAGATTTCACAGCATGTTATAAGTCTATGTCTTCCCTTCAGAGAAGACATTGCATGATGATTGTTATGTTTTTAATTAAAATGCTATTGACTCTCATTACCAGTGCATTCAGCTATCACAGAAGCTGGAACGTGCTCACTATATTATGACGTCTTTATTCCAAATGTACAGTATCAAATGACTAATTTCCTTTACAGTTCTGCAAATGCTTCACTGTAATTCAGCCTTTGTATTCAGTAGAAAATGAATAAAATAATATTAACTAAAGCACTGTTTGCTTGCAGTGATGATTTTTCCTTTTTCTGTTTAGCTTCTGAACCCAATCTGAAATTGCGATCCAGACTAAAGCAAAAAGTGGCTGAAAGACGGAGCAGCCCCCTTTTACGCCGAAAAGATGGTCCAGTGGTTACCGCTCTTAAGAAGCGTCCATTGGATGTCACAGGTATGTTGGGTAGGAAACCAAACGTTATGCTGCCTGCCGCACGCTGTATGAGGTGTCCTTTTTTAAAAGCAGTTCTTGCATCTAATTAATGCTTTAGTCCGATTCTGTTGTGTGCCTTTTAATGATCTAGAAACATGGATGATGTGAGCTATGTTCGACAGGGGTTGATGTAGATGTGAGTCAGCAGTGTGATTCTTTGGGTATGCAGCTATTGAGTCAGCATCACCAGGTAAATAAACTTATTCTTAATACCTAGCTTTAAGACTTCTATAGATAAATGCAGATATGTCACCACTGTATTATTTTTCTCTGAGAATTTCTGTGATCTTCAGCAACAGGTTGTTGAGAAATAGTAATATCCATGGAGGAGGCCGTAATTCAGGACTATCTTCCTCCAGCAGTAAATGCTTTGCAAACCATGTTTATTTTAGGCTTTGGGCAGACTGCCATAGTTCCTTGTTAAGTAATTATGCTGAAGTTTTAAAACATATAAGACTTTTTTACATACATATATGCGTATGCGTGTGTATGTGTGTATGTATGCATACATACATATATATATATGATATTTTTGACTACTTATTTCACAGTTTCTTGTTGAAAAATAGTATTCTTTTAGGGGTGAATTTTTGAAGGAGGGATCACAGTAAACTAGATTATGTAGCTTACCATAAAGTTAATTCTTAGCACCATCTAGGGATGCCTCTGTGTAAGTACCACTGAGTGACTGCTTTTTCAGGCTTTTTGTGTCGCTTTAAGGCATGCTATCATGGTTCAGACAACTTAAAAGTGAGCTCACTTTAGACAGCATAGCAGTTTCAGGAGGTTGTAGGGTAGCTTTGCTCTACTTTATATCAGAGCCTCTCTGTTTGCAAAGGAAATAGATGATTTGAACAGCCGTGCATAATTTATATCTCATTTGAAAATTGAATTTACTCCAACTCTCATATATTGCTATGTGTCATAGGGCTTTTTAGGATAAATCAGGCCCTAATGTCTGTATGCTAGCTCTGTGTCCCAGTAGTGCTTTTAGAAATGGCAGTGAACCTTCCTACTTTTCAAATGACCTGTGTCAAGAAGCCAGCCTAGAGTTTACTTAGAAAAATATCTGAAAGAAGGTGAGCAGGAGTTGAATTCACCTCATGCTTGTAGCCATCCAGGCTCCTGGTGCTTGGGAAGGAATGAAGAGAGTTTGAAGGTCTATTAGAGTTGTTACAATAAGAGGGGACTTCTGAGTTGAAAATAACATTGAAGAGTCGTTCTTCAGGGATGAGAAATTACTTCTAATCCCTGAAGAATACATATTAGTAGAATATTAGTGCCGGGTGCTTTTCCTATGCTTAGACAGCATACATGAGATCTAATATGGTGTAATTAATGATATGATATGCAAAATAAAACACACATTTTCCATGCAGTCAGAATATTTTTTCCAAAATGTCTGGACCCTCCACAGTTGCTTTCCGTAGAGAAGTTCAGTGTTGGGTGCCGAGCTGGGTGTTAGTCAGTGCTGATAGCAAGATGCCTCCCCACATGCAGAGACAAGAAAAGGCAAGAAAGCCTTTTTTCTTTTCTTTAAATGTATTTTGACGTAAGGAAGCCTGCTTTATACAGTCACGGTGGGTCCCACCACTGCTTTCCCAAACACAAAATATGATGTTATTTGGGAGAGAGAAGTCTGCACTAGTTATGATGTTAGGGGAGGACAGGCAACTTGTTTACAGGCTGGGAGTTGACCTGCTGGAAAGCAGCTCTGCAGAGAAGGACCTAGGAGCCCTGGTGGACAAGTTAAGCATGAGTCAGCAATGTGTCCTTGTGGCCAAGAAGGCCCATGGGAGCCTGGGGTGCGTTAGGCAGAGTGCTGCCAGCGGGTGGAGGGAGGTGATCCTGCCCCTCTCCTCAGCCCTGGGGAGGCCTCACCTGGAGTACTGTGTCCACTTCTGGGCTCCCCAGTCCAAGAGAGACATGGCACTCCTGGGGAGAGTCCAGCGGAGGGCTACAAAGATGATGAGGGGACTGGAGCATCTCTCCTGTGAGGAAAGGCTGCGAGAGCTGGGCCTGTTCAGCCTGGAGAAGAGAAGACTGAGAGGGGATCTCATCAATGTCTACAAGTATCTGAAGGGAGGGTGTCGAGAGGATGGGGCCAGACTCTTTTCCGTGGTGCCCTGCAACAGGACAAGAGGCAACGGGCACAAACGGAACCACAGGAAGTTCCATCTGAACAGGAGGGAAAGCTTCTTGACTGAGAGGGTGACAGAGCACTGGAAGAGGTTGCCCAGAGAGGTGGTGGAGTCTCCTTCTCTGGAGATATTCAAAACCCTCCTGGATGTGATCCTGGGCAATGTGCTGTAGAGGTCCCTGCTGGAGCAGGGAGGTTGGACTAGATGATCTCCAGAGGTCCCTTCCAACCTAACCGTTCCGTGATTCTGTGGTTCTGTTTGATCAACTCTGAAAAGAAAACATCTTCAGTTACTTTCTGTTTATGCTTGTGCAGAAGCTTGCAAAGTGACTGTTCCCAAGTTACGAATGCAACCACAGAATGTGCTCTCTCTTCATATGGTTCTTTTGTTCATATCTCTGTGATAGAAGAGAGTATTTATTCTCACAGGATAATTTTATATAGGAAAGAATGGTAGTGAAAATAGAAATTGTATCTTGTAATGTCTGAAATCAGTATTTAAGGGAGATGTGTACCATGGCCTCTCAAGCAGGCCTCTTATCTTATAGCAGTGGTATTGGGACTGTGTTCTGCACAGTGTCTTGTATGTTCTGATTTGAGAATTTAGCATATGTTAATCTAGAGAAGAGCAGCTTCAGTGAGTCCTTAATATCACAGGGAGAATGTATGGCAGACTTTTTTCTGGCCTCTTTGGTACCACAGTGGAACCTGCAGAGCCTTCTGGAGCGTGTGTGTGGTACTTGCATTGGTCAAAATAGCATAATAATGTTTACAGAATAATGCCACAAAAGAAATGATTAAAAAAATCCCTGAAATTTTAACAATTGGTTTTATTTCTGCTTGGACATCCTAGAGCAATTATAGAACTACTGCAGCATGAACCATGGCAGTTGCTAGGAGTTTCTTCTGGTGTTAGTCAAATCCTGTGTTTAGGAGGGGGAGCGTTCGGAAAAGCAGTTTTGATTTATTTACCTTCCAAGACAAAAAGGGAAACACTGGAAACTGTTCCATACACCAGGTGAAACACCTTCTGGGAGAAATTTCCTGCCTATTGCAATTTCTTACACTGAATTTGTTACTGTTTCTGTATCATTAGTGGGGAGGCTTTAATTTCAAGTTGAACATCTCAGTGGTTCTGGTTAGTGAGTTCACAGGGAAAGTGTTGATAAAATATACAAAGGCAGGAGGATTTTCTGAGCTTTCAGATGATAACAGATATTATTGGGGATATACTCTGCACCAGGTCTTTCCAATAAGAGAGAATTTACTCCCCAAGTGGAGAAGACTGGCTGATAAAAGGCAGTCTTGAAACAAACTTGGTCTCTCTTGATCTTTAAAGTTTTACCTGATTTTTATAAAATGTGCTCAGTCCATGGCTTTGGCTAGTTGTCTGCCTAGTCATATATAACTCAGGCAGTATTCAGAACTTTTGTAGTGATTTAATTTGTCATCCTGACAACATTTCAAGATCAGCTATGGATTTAACCACCCGCCAGCCAGGGACTGAAGAGAAAGGGACCAAAAATGCATATCCCTTTCAAAGCAGCCTTTCTTCCAGCAAAGGAGTTGAGGTGTGTCGACTAAAGGGAATTGTTCCCACTGCTCTGAGTCAGCTTCCCATCAGTGTACACTGGGAGTGAAAGGGAACATGTTCTTCAGGGCCCGAGGGGCTGTTACATTATTTAATTTGATGTGTGTGATGCAGAGCATGAAGGGCAAATGCCTGCTTCAGGGCACTCACCACTCAGGGAGCCATATAAAATAAAAGTAAAATAAAAGTTTCCTCCAGTTGCATCCAGATATCCGTATTAATCCTTTCACTAGTGCTAGCTTAAAACCTGCGGTTGGAGGCGTGAACTATAAATCGCAGCGCCTTTTTATAAAAATATGTCAGCTCTCATGCCAGGTAAGCATGAAGGCTCTGTGGCGGCAGTGTATTTCCAGTAAATCCAGATATATCAGAAGGTGACACGGGAGAATGTCAACATTGTGAAGGTTCCCTTGCCATTCACGGGTGAAGTCTGATGTGGTACGCGTTGAGAGGGCAGTGTTAGGATTAAAGGCTGAAGAGGGTTGGAGAAGGCACTTCAGGAAAATGAAATAGGACAGTTTGACCTGCTGCAGTTTGGCCTCTTTGGGCTTTCCACGTCTTTTATTATCTTCCAATCATATTTAAAGTTATGAAGACACTATAAAAGAAATGCCTATGTGGAAAAGACATAAATAAGGTAAGCAGGGACTTGGACGGATGATTTCAAAGTATATTTGTTGGTATTTTAAAAGTCCTGTTAAGATTTAAAGGGGAGATGGGGCGGAGGGGTGTTTTCCTCCAAAACAAAACTTGAGGGGTTGTTATCTGTCTAAATACCATTGCAGAGATTGTTTGTAATGCTTCTAAAAGTTGGTTTTGAATGTGTTTTAGACTCTGCGTGCAACAGTGCTCCTGGATCTGGTCCCAGCTCTCCAAACAACAGCTCCAATAACATAAGTGCTGAGAATGGAATTACAGGATCAGTCACGAGTATTCAAGCAGAGGTACAGAGCTGTTCTTCAGTCTGATTTTAACACTTGAGGTTCTACTCTGTTTTTGCAGAGTCTTAAGAATTTAGGTGTGCAAACTGATGGGAATCATGCTGAAAACCCTAGATCATGACTTGGAGCAGACTTTGGGACTTAACCTCCTAATCTGGGGTGACCGGATGCATTAGCTGTGTATTAAATCAAGTTTGAGCTAGCTCACAAACTGCTCGTGGTAACTTGTGGTTTTATTATGAGTAGATAGTAAAAAATAAAATGATTTGGGGAGGAAAAACATGAAAAGCATTTCCTGCTCCAATACAAGTATTTTAAAATTTTGAGCATCTCTTCCCATACATTGCAGTAGAGGGCGAGTCTGTTATGTGCAGTAGATTAATGTAAATGCAACCAGACTGGAACTGGATAAGAGGAAACAGGTTTAACCTTTTATTCTTCACATAGGATTTGAAAGCTTGGTGCCTGATACTAGTTTCATAATCCCATAAGCTTTCACTGTCACCTGAAACATCTGCTACGGTTATCTAGGGCAGGGTACCGGGCTAGGTAAACTTGAGTGTAATTCAGCATAGCAGCTCCATTGTTCAGTTACTGAAGCCCACCTTTTTCTGAAGGTTGATGGAGATGTGTTTCAGCTCTACATGTAGAAAAGCAGTGGGGTTGTGTCCTGACATGGGTATGTTTCTTTTTTTCCAGCTTGCCATTAACTGTTCTCCCCTTGAATATAATATCTGTCTTATCATCAGGACTGTAAAAACAAGCTTGGGCTTCTGCAGGAAAGCACACTAACCTGCTGTGATCTCCCCAAATTGTCCCTGCGAGTTTGAAAATGACTTTTTCATAGTATAAATGTAGGCCTTTTTCACTTTCTGGGTTTGTGCAGCTTTTCACTTTATCTTTATTTCCAGCGTGGTGTAATGTCCTTTAGTATAGGGAATATGCCTTCTATTCCACCCATTGCAGCAACACTCTCCTTTGCCAAATTATTCAACACATATCTATGCCCACTATAGTCCATTGCAGTTTTTATAAAGATTAAGACAGTATAATGTAGAGTCTTCGCTTGACACTGTGCACCATAGCTGTTTTAAAGAGGTGCAGCTTTTAGGCTGCACGCTGTCCATTTAGTAGTTTGGAGCAGATCTGGGAAATGCTGTCTTACACACACAACCGCATTTTTATGCAACCCTGTAACTAAGGACTGGCTCTGCTGAGGGCACATTGGAGGTACTTCTCTGTTAGCCCCAGCTAGGCTAGCCCTTAGTTACCAGTTTTGCTGAATCAGGAGACATAGTTGTTGTCTATGTTTAGCAAACTGCAAATCCCGAAGTGCTAATGGTGGGAGAAAAGTAGCAGATTTGACAGTTTCTTGCGATAGAGGTGGAACAGGCTGCTTCCCACATGTCAGCTTATGTCACTTATGTCCCACATGTCAGTGTTAGCTTATAAAGGTGAATATGAAGATGTAGTACTCACCATTTTATTTTCAAGTAAATAAATAAATTGTGCCTAGGCTCCCAATACCTAATAAAATGGGGACAGACACGGACTATGAGAAAACTCTTTTCGTTGACTCCTTGTAAAGCAGCAATTTTGTAAATTAGTCTGAGGCATGAGTGGCACAAACCGTACAAAAAAAACCAAACCCATGCACTGCCAAAACATTTCTCTGGGAGGAATCACCAAAAATGTAGAAGACAAATCACCTTTCACTTACCTCTTCTGCAGTTTTACTGATTTGTGGTTTTGCTGTTGTATGTGAGAAAGGAACCATGTTGATCTAGAATTTTTAATAGAGCAGTATCTCCACCTCCAAACAAACTTACACAAAAAGAAAGAGAAAAAAATTTAGTTGTCACTTCTCTGGAAGTGTTGCCCAGAAGTTTTTCACCTTGTTATAATTTTTTGAAAATAACAAAAATGTAACATATGAATGATTGTGGTAATTTTAGAACCGCCCAGGAGCGCATGCAGTGTTTTGGATTGCTGCCGTCACAGTACAGAAGAAACCGTAAATCACTATATGATGGCAAAAAGAACATTGATAACCTATTGCCCAAATTGTTCTCCTGCCAGTATTTTTGAGATATGTGAATTGCTTGGCTAAATGTTCTAGTTCTTTGCATTAGTTTTTGTGGGAAAATGGCTTTGGTCTTTCCCTTGTTCCAGCGTTCCATGTTGCATGTAACCAGCTGACCCATTTGCCTATATATATTTTAATTTTCTAGGTTAATTTGAGGTAAAAGCTGAGTAAAGTAGAGTTTTTGCTTCCTTTGAATCTTGTTCTGTAGTGTAAGTAGTATTATATGGTAGCCCAGATGTTTAAGATTTCTGTGATACCAGTTGATCAGACTTTTATCGTGTTTCCACTTTTGCATACAAAAGATTAACGTTGGCGACTTTGTGTCTCCTGCTTACCTTCATGTTTTATTTTATTTTATGCCTCTTTTCTTGTCAGTTTATTAGAAGGCCACCTCTTGAAGCATTTTACATATGCTGGAACATGGTCTCTGAGTTCATTGTTTAAGTTTAAATGCTTACCTTGAGTATAGAAAGACCACGCTACTAAAGCCTATTTTTTAAATCTTAAGATTTTATCCATCTTGCAAAGGCACATGCTATTCATTGCCACTGTAGTTGATGTGACTATAAAAGTACCGCATTACAGACGAAAATTGTACATGCTGAAATTGTGCTCTTCTGTGCAATTCTATGGATGTTTCTATACAATTCACAGATGGGATCTGTATATTTAAAGTGATGATAATGCTGGTAAACATCATTTGCTGTTAGTCTCAAGCTGCTGCGTTTTTCTCTTCGTTGTTGTTAAAATAAATTCCCATGAGATTGTTTGAGGCACAACTACATGGTATTGATTGTTCGAGAAGTTAATGGACATAGTTTTGTTTCATTTGTGGTATCAGTAAAATATTTCATTACTTTACTGACAACAACTATCTTATTCTCCATGTGGCATGCTAATGTTCTGTGTTATTTAAATTAGAGCAAAATTGCCAGTAGCGTTCAAAATTACTTGCAAAAAGTGTGTGGGCATGCACAATCACATGGCCTTACCAGGTACCATTCAACAGCAGGATGTGTTGCTCTTTTCAGATTTTCCTCCTTTGTGGCAGCAAAAATATTAAGCGCTCTATATATAAATTCACAGCTCTGTAATTGTGAGCCGAGATCTTAAAAACATGTTTACTCCTGCTAAGGGAGAACTGATCTGTGATACATTTGCAGCCAGTTTGACTGACGTTAATGAAAGCACAGGGAGACGAAAAGAGAAGAATTTTACTCTGCGGATGAACTTTTGTGTAGTGTCATATGAAAAACTAGGCAAGCTTCCTGGATGTACGGGATGCAGAAAGCAGTTGGATGTTAAGAGAAAAAATAGGAAATTAGCAGCACATCAAAGTGTGCATTTGAAAACGTACACCAGGGTCTAACAGAGATTAGGAGTGAGATTAGGACTGTGAGATTAGGACTGAAATATATAAAACTGTTACTCAGAGCTCTCCGTTACGCTGATAGAGGTTGTTCCGTAGTATAATGTTGGATGAATCATAATCTGCCTGAGTTAAAACAGCAGAAATTCTGTAGAAAATATTTTTGAAATCTGAACTCTTTTTAATCTTATTTCAACTGGAGAATTACCCAGTGGAGAATTCAGTGTGATCAGAGCATTTATTGCCTAACACGGATATCAGGCAGCTTAAAGCAATGTAATTTTTTCAATGGGTTTGCTAGCACGTATTTCAAACAAATTTTTCTTGAAATTAATAGAATTTTTACATAAGCGTTCTTTCTTTAAATGGCCATAAGATAATACACTACATCTCACATTCCATCCGAAAAATCAGGAAACAGCTGCATCAACACAATCTTCAGGCTTTTTGAGGAGATTTCGAAGTCTGATTTAAACTAAAACCCACAAGTAAATAGCATGAACTCTGTGATTTGCTAAAGAGGACAAGAATGCATCGCAATATCTTTTTTTTTTTTTAAGGTAATCTGTTTTAGCTTTAAACAAACACAAACTTTACTTTTAGAGGGTCTTTCCTTTCTAGAGGGGCTGTTACATCTTTCTCGAGAAAAGCTTTTTGCAGTGGCACCGGCTGAAGCCTGGGAGGAAGCAGGGCTCTGGGGAGGTGCGTGGGTGATCTTTAGGCTCCTCGTAAGACCAAACACACTGTAAAAGGTCTCTCTGTAGGAGAGCGGAGCAGAAGCAGCCCTATGTGGCCTTTCCTGGTCTCCCCACCACTGCTGGGAGCACCAGCAGGGTTCAGCACCGCTCTGCGCAGGACCCTGCCCTGTGCCTGTTTCAACTGGGTTGGAGGCACAGCATAGCTCCCTGCTTTGGTATTTCCAGTGTCAGAAGTGAAGTCACATGCTGCGTACATTTCTCTCTCGTTTTCTGGTGTTTTCATCAGGGAGTGCGCTGCGTCCTCAGTCCCGTCCCTGGAAGCTGTCTCATAGGGACAATGCTCTTGCTTTTGTTTTTCCAGACGAGCCTGGCTCACAGACTGGTGAATCGTGAAGGCTCGGTAACACAGCTTCCACTCTACACCTCTCCGTCGTTGCCCAACATCACGCTAGGACTGCCTGCAACTGGCCCTTCCAGCGTAAGTGATGTAGGATGCAGATTTTGCTTGTTGCTTGCGACTGACACCTTAACCCACCAGTCATCGCTTGTGCGTTTCCAGGGAGGATCAGCACAGCAGGATGCCGAGAGACTTGCTATCCCGACCTTACAACAGCGGATCTCTCTATTTCCTGGTACCCACCTCACTCCCTACTTGAGCACTACAACGCTGGAAAGAGATGGGGGAACTGCACATAACCCCCTTCTGCAACACATGGTCTTACTGGAACAGCCAACGGCACAAACTCCCTTAGTCACAGGTGAGAACACCATAGATGATGTACAAAAACTGCGATACGCAAGCCCAGCGAGGGGAAAAGAGGATATGATATCTGTTTTTGTGTGTGTGTTTGTTCTTTTTTTTGGAACGTCTGTTTCACAAAGGGGATATCATGTCATTTGTGCATTTTATAGTTATAGCAGATAACCCTGTAGCGTGTGTTCATTGGTTCGTGGATAGTTGCAACATTTGCAAAATCTGAGATTGCCCACATCTTTCAGAGGTAGGAGAAGCTGCCTTGTCACCTTGGCAAAATGGGTATAAATAGCATTTATTTCCATAAAGAAAGCCTAAGTTTTTAGGTAACAATTTAAATCTACTTTATGGTTAAAATTCTAATGAGTTCAGATTAAAGTGACAATAAAACCGTTGTTTCTTATTTCAATGATCACCATCCCTATTTATCACTGATGTTTTCTATTCCATATATAACAGAACACACATTTGCAAAAGCGTAGATTAAAATACTGGCTTTTCATCATTATAATAAATGACAAAAAACATGGCAAAATCTATTGCTTTCAAACAGATTGTATTTGTTTATGTATGTTACAGTTTCAGTATGTTAATTGCTTTGAATTGCTCCCTGTGTTACACTCTCAGAATTAAGTACCTATGGGAAGGCATATTTCTATAAATAGGGTTGAATCAAAGCTATAATCCCTGGTAGGATGCATTTCTGTTTGCAGTATGTAATGTCAAAGTAAACACACGGACAAAGGATATTCTGCATATGTTAAAGAATTGTTGATGTTTATGTTCTTTCATTCCACTTATAATGGGAATTCCTTAGAGATGTTAATCACTAGAACATCACAGCACTGCTCTCTGGTTTGGCTCCTGGCTGGTTTTACGTTCAATCCCAGGAATATACATTTAAAAAGGTGTACCTACCAGGAGGCTGAAGCACGAAAGTGTGGTGTTTAAATAGCACTCTCAGAGCCTTGAGAGTGGTTTGTATAGATTTCTTGGACCTTTACATAATTTTCTATTACCTTTTTTGTCATGGTCGCTGCGGCAAAATGAGGTGATGACATGTCTCACTTGCCCTTTGCCCAAGGGCTGTTGATTAAGAGCCAAAACTTTCCCCCTGGTTTGCGCTGACATTTGCTTTAAAGCACGTGTGGGAAGTGGACTTTTTCCGTCTACCTCCCGCAAAGCTTCCTTGAGTTTGCAGCGTATTGTATTGATTTCCAAGTGCATTCCTTCCAGTCCACCAGCTGCACGTGGTGTCTTCAGGGCAGGTACAACCTGTTGCAAACCAGCACTTATGAGAATATGCACTATATAGCAGACCAGCAACAAGAAATACATGTTCCAGATACAACAACTGAAACAGAGCAAGCTAACACGATCTCAAAAGCCCTAAATGGACTAGCTGCCCGATCATAGTTAGTACTTCTAAATTCTTTGGAAGCAAAGGGGAGTTTATTAGTGTTCTGTAGGTAGCCTCCAAGACCTCTGCAAAAGGAGCCAGTGCAGACAGCACACTCCTCTTTCTGTGCAGGAGGTTAGGCATGGAGGTTGTGGGAAACAGAGAGTCACTACTGGACAGAGGTTTGCTGCTTTTGTGAGTTGGGAACAAGTTTTGCTAGGCTGGTTTCTAGATCTTAGCTGGGGTTTAATGAACACTTTACCCTGAGTAGAAAGTGATGATAAAATTTAAGCATCATGACTGTGTCCCCCACTAGAGCAGACTACCTTAGATTTGCTGTTGCTCTTCTGACAGGGTACTCTGGATAATATCCTTCACATTAACATGCATGTCCTGAGTAGGAACAAGGTATCTCCTTGAAAACACTTCACAAGGGACCTTGGTCATTCTCTTGGAGGAGAGTAGTCTTCCAAGATACTGTATGCAAACTGTAAAGGAGCCTTTCCTGTGCTCTGTAATTTCAACTTTTGGTAAGAGGAGCTGCACTATAAGGGAAACAGACCATATCCTTCTAAATTAATCGTATATTTAAAAAGAGAAAAGAAAACCGTGCCCATTTACTTTACTCTTTTTAGAAAAGCACAGGCTGAGAGAAATGCAGACAATCTTCCCACAAGAAGAGAGACTTCAAAATGAATCTAATTCCTCCAAGTGGGGCAGTTCTGTGAAATCAGTGGGAACAGGAGGTAGTGTCCTGGGACAGATGTTTCAAGGTGTTTTCTAAGTCGCTGTGTTCAGCAGACTGCAGACTTCTTTACAGCTTCTCTGTATGTTCCCAATGAAAGAAGAGCAAGTGAAAGAGTGAAGAAACAACTTCTTCAATCCTAGAACTATCTCATATCTGAATATTACTGACCACTAGAGCAGTCTTTACTTTGTTTTATGCAGTGAAATAAAACAAAATGATATATTTTTTGCTAAAAATGCGTGCAGCCTTATCCCCGTTAGACACACAGCAGTTCACAGCGTTGATAACTTTCTTTCCCGAGGCATTAACTGACAACGGTGCAGGCTTTTTCTCAGCTGCTTGGCTCCTGGGTTTTATTTTGTGTTAGGCTTTTCTTCCTTGTCCCAGGTTTCTAAAAAGTACATAAAGGTATGTCTTCCAGGGAGCAGAACAAGAACTGGTTTGCTATCCGAACAGCTAAGAAGAGAGGACACTTCCTAAACAAATGCCCTTACCAGAGATGAAAGAGAAATTTCACAGGACAGTCATCCAAGAGACCCCATTTGTCTAGGCCATGAGTCATCCATGTCCTCCCAAAAGGGCCCTTACATGTTTAGTAAGTTACTAGCATGAATATATGCAACAATGATGGAAACAATTCTATTTTTGTGATCTTGTCCCTTAACTTACCTTCATTCTAAATATATAGTGGAGCCTTACTGCTCTCCTATTCTTGAAATATTCCAGTAGAAAGTCTTTTTCCAAGGCATGTCAGTCTGAGGTTTATCAGGTGGAAGTTCTCATTCCTAGTCATTTCTACAGGGCAGGTATAGTGCAGCCTATCGCAACCATCCTTCTCTGTGTGATTTAGAGGGAGAGGCAGCTTCATCATCATATAATCTTTCAGCATTTCTAAGTCCATTGTAAGGTGTAATAGCTGAATACTGAGAGTGACAGGTTGGATTGATGCTTTCCTATGAATGAACCTGAGATTACTCCTGTTGCAAGGCAAGCTGTAAGTTTTTAACACCTCCTAGAAACAATCAGTGGGATGTTAATTCATGTCATCTGCTGGGAAATGGAAGGATCCATAAGATATTGCTGATTTTCAGAAGTGAAGCATTCCCTAGGGTCTCTGAGCAAACAAGCAAACAAAGAATTCAAAAGAAAACAAAGTATCATTCCATCCAATAGTAATTAATTGTTTTCTATTCTCTTTTAAGGATACTTCAGCTGTAAATGGCGAGGTGGCTGGTTTTAACAGTATATTTCATTGTCACCATCAGTGTTACTCAACAACCGTTTTTCCCCTTCCTTTCTTCCTTTTTTTCCTTCTCTGCTGTTTTTTCCTCCATATTATCTTCAGACTGGTATCTTTCAGGACTGCCCCTCCATGCACAGTCTCTGGTTGGTGGAGAACGGGTCTCCCCTTCAATACACAAACTCCGGCAGCATCGCCCGCTGGGGCGCACGCAGTCTGCTCCCCTTCCTCAGAACGCCCAGGCCCTCCAGCAGTTAGTGATCCAGCAGCAGCATCAACAGTTTTTGGAGAAACATAAACAGCAATTCCAGCAACAGCAACTGCACATCAACAAGGTAGGCACGATGCTTCTCAAGTATGTCTTACTCATACAGCATCAGCGCTGTCTTTAGCCACCGCTGTTTGCTTCTTGTGCTGTAATGTGTGTGGCCTCTACCTCCATCGTCAATTAGCCTTGATCCTTAAACCTCTTTTTCATGATTTTGAGAGATATACCAGTGAGGATGTGGAGATGCATCGCCAAGGTGAGGATCAATACCTCTGTTGCAGGTAGCAGAAAGCTAAGTACAGTTCAAACCTATAGCTTTCCGGTGATATTTTTTGAAGTTGTCATTGCCGCCATTCATCCACATCAGCATCTTTGCCTGTTCTGTAGTAAAGAATGTGAAATGTTGTCAAGGTATATGGGGAAAATATGTATTGGGGAAAATATGTATTGGGCATAAATTCAGCTCTCAGGGAGAAGGAGCAGTAGTATGAATCCGAGGGAGAAAAAAGGGAGAAATTTCAGAGATGACAACACTAGAAAATAATTGAAAGTGAAGTTTTTCAGATTTACTAAAGCATTTTTCACTGGGATTACCTTTTAAAACTAGAGTAGCTGTTCTCATATCCAGCCTAAATTCTCTGTAACTATGGCCCTATGTAAAGCAATGTAGTTTTCTGTCCATTTTATCTCCTGAAAATAGGGACAGTATTGCTGTGCATCCTGCAGGGGTTGTTTTGAAAATTAATTAGATGTGATTCAAAGATTACTTTGAAGGAAGAAAACACCACATTTATTATCTTGCTCTCTGTAAATCACTTAGAGAACATCAGGTGAACGTTGCAGAGTGCCATTCATCAGTGCACAAGTTTTGCAGTTGCTGTGCAGCCAAAATCATCTGTCTGGGCATCCCAGTGTTATGCCTGAAGTGAAAACAAAGCTGCTTTGAGATGACTGCATAGGTATAGGGTTAAAAAAGACAAAAATCTATCCTGTTTTTTTTAGTCCATCAGAAAGTAAAAATCAGCTTTTAAGTGCAAGAGATCTGATCACAAGTGGTATGAATGGAGCTATGACAGTTTATACTGGCTGTGATTTTGTCCCAGGCCTTCCGCAGATAAAGTCTTGGAGTATAAAAAGGCTGTTGGAGGAAAGGGAAAGGCTGCTGGAAATCAGTCATAAGCAGCCTGTTATTTTTCTGACCTTTTGTGATCTCCACGGTTATGTTTAGACTTTCTAAAGATTTTATTCAAGAAGTTCCAGACATGGTTTTCTTTAAGGATCAAAGAAATCCGGTAGTGGGCTTCAGACTGAAGGACAAACGAGATGGCAGGCTTGCTTTTCAGAGTACCGTGGTTCCATTTTTGGTGGCAATTTCTCCAAATATTTTCACTGTTCCTGTCATCTGAGTAAATAGAACTACTGGGAGATGGATTGACTTGATTATGTGGTGTCCCATGAAAAAAAAAAAATGTATACTTTCCAGTAAGGAGAAAGAGACAATTTAAAGAAAGAAACCCCAACCCCCCCAAAAAACGTTGTTTATGGAAGGCAGCTAAGGCAGGATGATTACACAAGTTGCTGACGTCAATCATGTACTTCTGGATATTTGCCACCATGTACCGTGTGTGCCAGCCCTGGACTTCATTCAGCCTCACACACTGGCGTGGTGTGGAGCTGCTGTTGCCATAGAAATTTAGCTTACCCCGCTCCAAACATGCTTTGCGTAACAAACGTTAAAATGGGGATTGTCAGGCTCTAGGCGTTAGGTATGGCTTCTTTGTTAGGAAAGAAATTGCATTTCAGCGGCTTGTTTGTTCCAGGTTTTGAGACTTTCTGTTGCCAACCCTTGCAAGCGTCCAAAGGCTTCGCTGTGACGTACCTACCAAACTCGCTCAGGCTTTCGTTTGGACCTCCCAGGAGTTTGAGCCTATGCGTGATTTGAGTGGGTTGATTTATTTCCTTCAGGAGTTGGAAATTCGGCTTTGTTACAGTTGTGATGCATCACAGCTATGGGAGAAGCGTGTGTGGCGGGGGGAAGCATAATTAAACTAAATGCAGAAGGACAATTTCCCTGTGTTTAATGTATTTCAGTAATGAGTTAAAATCATTTAGTAACTAACTCTGTATGTGTGTGGTGAATTTATCCCTTGGGATAGCATCCAGTTGCTGACATGGAAAAAGACTTTTCCCAGACGCACAGATATTTTAAGACCCTTATGTGTAGGAGAGTGAGGGCACGACTAAAAATAATATAATAGATTGCTGCCTTTTAATTATTAGCAGAACTGACAGCACTGTCTGTTGTTACGGTTATGTTTTATTTCCTGTAAATAATATGAGAGTGTTTTCAATAGCTTGTAATTTTTTCTAACTTTAAGTCTTTGGCTTTAAGCTTTCCCCGTTAGGTGTCTACATCAGATTAAATTTTTGAGAAAACTGCAGCCAAAACAAATCTTGCTGTTTCCAAGAAGGTGGCTAAGGAAAATATGTTGTTTTGCTTATGATTATAAATAAGAAGAATGACAATCTAGGGAATTTTTCAGCAGAGCCCTGGTGCCTGAGGCTTTGGAGCAGTAACCTGAGATTTGTCAAACGGGGAAAACGTGAGGAGTGAGAGGATGATTGGGTAGGGAAGGAGAGCGCGAGGTGAGGGGTTAGAGAGAGATGGGACTGAAGGAGTCATGGAGCTCCTTGAGGGTGCTCCCTGGCATACGTTCCCTCTGGATAGCAGAACGGAGTCCAAAGCCCCCTGTCTCGTGCTGTCGGCAGCACAGTAGGGATTGCTTGAGCGTAGCGAAGCTTGTGGTTCATCGTGGTCTGCAGCTTGCTGCCAGAGAGCGTGTCAACTTGATGCCGCTGTGAGTGACTCCTCGAGTTGAGTGGTAAGGCTCCATGGGAAAAGGGGAGTCCCAGCCCAGCCGACCTGGTTGTTGTCACCTGATGGACTCCATTTGCATTTGCTTTGAGGAGGGAGAAAAAGTAGAAACGGAGATGTGAGAGCCATGCACGTAAAATGGCGTGAAAAGAATATTACTGAAACTGCAAACCTGTGCACTCAAGCTAGGAAATGGGAGTAGCTAAGTTTCCCATGCAAGTCTGTCTTGCTTCCTTTTTTTTTTTTTTTGCATGCTTTTTGATATGATTTTTAGTCATCACATGCTATTTCTTTTACAAGACTTCAAACTTGGTACAGGGGAGAAGTGAAAACGAGGCTGCTCTTTGCTGGAGCACTCCCTCATTTGTTGCAGAAGTTGGAGGACACATAAGGAGGAGGAAGAGGAGGAAAAGGAGCCTTAGGGCTAAGGCTGTTTCATGTTGTCCCAGGGAACTGGCTTTTACTTTCCTGTCCCAGAGCTGCTGAGCTGTTCCATTAAGCCAGTGTGCAACTGCAAGGTTACGGTATCGCTCGTTTTCTGAATGCCTTTTTTGGGCTATCTGGTCCACATTGTACAGAAGCGGGGCTCCTTGCTCTAAAGGTGTACTTGAGCGTCCAAAATGTAAGGCATTAAAATCAACATATCAGATTGGAACACCAAATGTGGCACCTGCTTTGACCATAAGCTCTGCTCCGGCTCCTTATTTGAGGAAATGGA
This sequence comes from Struthio camelus, assembly GCF_040807025.1. Classification (NCBI taxonomy): domain Eukaryota; kingdom Metazoa; phylum Chordata; class Aves; order Struthioniformes; family Struthionidae; genus Struthio; species Struthio camelus. Next base: position 2,571,477 of record NC_090947.1, on the reverse strand, counting down.
AGCAGTAGCTCCCCTCCTGCTGTTGACTCCTTGTGAAGACAGATATGTTAATATTTGCAAAGCACTTGTGTACTCCAGTGATGAACACACTACCAAAACACATGTAGAAATCAACAGCTCTTTCTCCTGAACCACTGTGTTTGGTACACTGAAAAAGACTCTGGATAAGATACCGAACGACTGCTTGTTAATTGAGCTCTGCGCAACCTTTGATCTGCGTGAGACGTGTGTCCTAAAAGAATAACTACCAACCAGTCTTGCAGCCTTGAAAAGAAAAGCTGTCTGTTAACACAGACGCAGAATAAAACTGATCTGAAATGTCACAAATAAGATGCTTATACTTCTTACTTTTTTCAGTGTTTAACATTCAAACCTCGCGAATGTTCTTTTACCATAGTTGGAGAGGATTTGATAGGGGTGGGGAGGGGAACGGGACTGTTATTTTACTGTAAGATAAGTATATGCAGCAATCCCAGCATCCTTTCGTCTTCAGCAATTATGATTTCCGTGCAGACTTCAGTCTCTTTTAAGATGCAAATCTTAGTCTTTTATGTGTGAGAGATGAACAGTGATTTGCTCGTGGTTCTCTGCGGTGCTCTGAGTTAGCATTCGGAAGGGTATTTCTGTCTTGAGAGTGTTCTGGCAACCTTTTGGAATCAGATAAAATAACTCCACGTGACAGTGATATCTTAGTGGACTTCAGTTATTTCTGAGTTAAAAGGACGAGCTTTTCAATTGAAGTAGCGATTCCCTCTCTAAACAGAATTATGCAAGTGAATTTCTGTAAATCCTGTGCCAGAATAATACTCAGCTTTTTACCTTTCTATAGGGAAGATGAGTGTTCTGGCTTTAATCCACTGAATGTATAATGCAAGGAAACTTAATAGGACAGTTAATCTTTCTTTTAGTCCTGAGTTGTACTTTTAAGCAGATTAACACTGGAGCTGCTGTGGTCAAATTATGGTTGTTCTGAGTAAAAGCCATTTTTAGCACTCTCTGGAAAGAGAGGTGTTTCTTCTGCAGCGGCAACATATATATGCCAGACTACAGTGCCTTGACTTGTCTGTGGTGCAGCAGTGTTGGGTGGATATGTTTTATTAACACTAGAATATAACCTTGCTATTTCCTGATTTTTTTTCCCCTTTTTGGAACACATTAACTGTTTAGCCTTAAATGAGTCCTGAAGTAGCATTTAATATATAACATTTAATTTGCAATATTGGAAAAATACGGTATTTTAGATTGTATTGCCCAACACTTAGATAGAGCTATTACACTTTGAACGGTTTAAGGGAAGCCTGTTGTGGCATAATCTTTTCTCATTTATTAGTCACAACACCTTCCTTTCTTTTTTTCATCCTTTGCTTTGTCTGATAAAGTAGGAGAATTCTTTCATCTTCTGCAAAAATGCCAGAGTTCTTAGGTGGCTTGCGGAGCCCAAACATAATATTGGGTGTAATAAGTATTGAAAAGATCTCCTGAAAAACTCATTCATTATTCCCATACGTCTCTCGCTCGGCGGAATATGAAATGCACTTCAGCAGAATGCGAGAAGGTTGGACTTCCTGTGTGTGTATTTCTTTGCCCCAGTGATTGCATAAATGATATTGAGTAGTTTTGCCAGAAGCTGTGCTTCCATGGGATGTTTATTGCTGGAGATCTGGCAGTATGTCAATATGTACCTGATATAATCAGGTCCATAATTCCACTTATTTGGGAGAGAGGAGAAAGGAAACAGCTTCTGATGATTGCTGGGTGTTGTCTTCTCGCTTCCCCTCCTTTCCCCCTCCGGGCAGTCGGCGTTCTTTGATTCACTGCAGTTCAGTTGTTCCCTCTCATCACGGCCCAGAGGCGAGCACTTCCTTGGCCCTTCCAGCAGGTAGTCTGCTTCAGATGGTTATTTTTTTTCCTGCTGTCTAATCACTTCAGGAATAAAAAGAGATTTTTCTAGGCTTCATCTCCTGCACAATGTGCTGCCAACTCACTATGTGGCATATGCCCAGCTCTGCCTCTCTCCGTCATTCCTTACCGTCTCTTGTTTCTCTTTGGCCTATAAAAGTTAAAAATTACAAATTCCCACTCTGTATGGGGTACCTCACGTGGCAAGAACCATACTGTTTAGCCAGGAGAGCGGGGCTTGCATTACCATTTCTGAGTGATTACTTCAAGCCCTCAGCAATATGTTTTCTTCTTCAAAGGCTTGTCCACATACCTACTCCCCTGTGGACGTAGTCTGCCTTATGTCTTCCAGCTCATAGTTTCCTTTCCCTTGAGCAACCCAGATAACATACCTGCTCGACAGTACATTCCTCCTGCTTGTCAATTGCTAGCCACTTCCTTAACTCAGGACAGGCATTTTGTTGGCTGGCTGTCTCAGGATGCTTTTGAGCTAAGCCTTTATCTTCTCTTTATCCCCTATGTTTTCTCGTTTTCACCAGAGCTGTCTCCCCAGCTGTCCAAAGTTCCTGTCCTCTTTCCTCCCTATGTTTCACCTCTTTCTTCCCTGAGTTTATCCTTCCTGATCTCCAGAGGAAGGAAAGTGAGGTTTCCACTTGATTCTACACAGTGGGGCACAGTCATGACTGTGCAAAACTCAGCTTTTCTCCCTTGCCCCCTGGCTTTTCTCCTCCTCAGGTGAGTGGGCTGTTCTATGCCAGCTCTTGTGTCTCCCACAGTGCTGTTCAAGGGGGAAGAGGAGACTGCATGGCTGACCTTAGCAGCATAAGGAAGGCGGATGCTGGCTGGGTCCAAGCTGGTGTGTTCTTCTCTTTCACCCTGTTCACCCAAAACAAAGGGAAGTTACTCCACCTAGCAAGGCTTGCTCTACATTTCCCCTGATGGTTCTCAACAATAGTGCTATCTTTTCCACCTTCCAGCACACTTATCTGCACGAGGTTTTGACCAGATGTACTTATCTGGCCAAGTGGAATGGGCTTTTGGCATGTTATCAAGCAGGATTTCTTTGAGCTTCCACTACCTGTAGGTAACTCTTGGGTGAATTGTATAGAAGCATGATGATCTATCCATCGGTTTGAAGGTGAGTGTGGCTGTGATTTCGGCCTCCTGTCTCTGTCCTTTGTATAGTCAGTCAGTCCAGCCATCCTGAAGTTTCTGAAGGGCATGATTGAGGTATTCCTTCCAGCAGAGGTGCCCTTTCTCAGAAGACTTTTACTGATGTTGTATTTGAAAGCAGTCCACTCAGAGATTCGAACCTGTAGCAGCTTTTTCCCTGGTTTGGGTAACCATTTATATGATGATCAGTGCTACAGAAATGGCACAGCCCTGTGTTGGACTCGTACAATGGAAGAGATCTTGAGAGTCGTTCTAACTCAAGTTTTACCCAAAGCCATGACCAAATTTCATCTCTGTCAGTCGTAGACAGCTGAGATGTTCTATCGTATTTATTGTTGAAGGATCCTTGTCCTTTAATTATACAGGACCAGAAATTTCCTCTATAACTGCTTTTTTTCTTCAGGGAAGGGTTCAAAAGTGCACAATTTCCTCAGAGTTGGTCTGTCCAGATAAGAAGCTTTGCTATATGTTCTTATGGAAGTTCTTAAGCTCTTCATCTGCTTCCAGAGGAGCTCTTCAGCTGCTGTTTAGGACCAGGCAGGTCTCTGTGAAACTTGCTTTCCAAAGAAAAAAAAATGCATTCGTTGTGTCCTTGTGGGAACTTCTCAAGCGTTTTTCCATTGGAGACTTGTGATTACTCTGTGATTACGTTATGAGAGGTGGTAGAAAGTCAGCCTTGTACTGCCCTGTGAGGGTTTCTCTGTTCATTTCAGGGCAGCTAGTTGTTTAAAAAAAGCTATGCAAAGCAGTTTCAAAAAAGGTAAGATATTAAGAGCGCTCTCCCACGTTTGTAGCCTGTTTAGCAGTATCTGTGGACTTCCCAGTGTCCTAAGAATATATCACTACAGAGAAGGTATCAGTAGACAGAATATGGTCCCTTTCAGATTTCAAATGAGCTGGAATTTTAGTAGCAAAGAAATACAACAATTAATTCTTTGGATTTCTTTTATTGGGACCTGATGTTGCCATGATTTTTTTCCCCATTCTTTGTATTCAGAGGAGGTAGATAAGGTATCTGGCCTGGTGATACCCAGTCTTTTAATAATGCTTGTAAATCGAGATGTATAGTTTCTTTTACACTGAAACAGCTGTCCAAGGCTTGAGAGGCAGTGTTCTTAACAATGTTTTATGGTGGCAGTATGTGATGGCTAGAGGAGACTGTATGTGAAAATAGAGGAATAACCTCATTGCAAAGGATGCTAGAGAGTTAATTCAGGTAAGGATAAGTTGTTTATGGTGCATTGAATAACTGTTTATTATTTCAGATATATTTTTAAGCATTTTAAATGCTATCTTAACTTTATAGCCAGTCCCTTCCATTTACATTACTTTTTTTTTTCTTAAACTATTAGCTTCGTTTTAACACAAGTACATAAAATGCCAAAAACAAGCTTTTCAGAGAGCGTTAATGGATCTGGGATGCACATGCTTATGTAGTATATGGAGTATGTTCATAACAAATACATACTTTGCAAAATTTTACTTCAAGGAGAATAGACTGCAGCAGCTAGGACAAATGGCATGCCAAGAGATTCAGTTCACATTGGGAGAGCAACCTAAATGGTTGAAATGTCCTTGTCATTGGTCACTTGATCTTTCAGCCTTCGTTGTAGCATTTTACACGTTTTTCATTTAATTCCTTACATTTTTATGGAGTTGGAATAATTTACATCTTACAGGTAATTGCATTGCTTCTCATTTCCATTAGATTTGAGAATGACATTGTAAGTTATTTTCCAAGCAATTATTCATCTTGTGTAGTTCATAAGCTCAAAAAGTATCAAGTTCAAAGCTTGAGACCTGCAATCTAAGCAGAAAAAAAAAATAGAAGGTGTTTTTTGTTGATTTAATTATCTTTAAAACACATTTTATTCACCAAGCCTGAGTGCTTTAGGTTAAAGTAGCTTGATTATCCAGTGTGTATTACAAGCAATGAAATGGGGGTAGGCAGGAAAGGGAACCTCACAAAGGTCCTTGAGAAGCTTTGATGAGCATTAAGGGACAAAACTGTTGGCTGTTGTCACTAAGAGGGGTGGGCTGTACTGGGGGGGTCACGTGAACCCCACAGGGTTTTTTTCTTGAGCTTCTAGGCTAGATTTTGCCCTTCCTTGCATACTGCTTCTCTTAGCTAAGAGTCCAGACATCCAAAACTTGATAATGCACAAAGTGCTGGAAAGATGTTGCGCAGCTTTCTGGTTCTCATGATGTTTGGATATTAAAAGAGACTTTGAACCCCATTTATCAGAGATTGTCTGCTCCAGTTATGAGCAATCCCTTGCTGTCCTTGGTGCATTACTTGGAGGAATTAATACTTAATATGGCCTTTGCATTGCATAGCTTTACTTAAGTTATATCACAGAGCCTTTCTTCCTAAGTGTAGGGGAAAAGTGTTAGTTTCAAGTTTAAGCCACTCTTCTTCAGGGAGCAAGTTACTTATGCGTAGTCGCTCCTTCTGCATATGTTCAATGAATGTGTTTTGATTTAGCTTTATTAGATTTAAAATCAATGCTGCTTTCATACCAATAACCTAATCCGTATTAAAGCCTTACCCTGACAACTTTCAAAGTTCAGCAGTTTTCTTTATAAGCCTGTGAAACGAGCTTTCCTCTTTTAAGGAGAGGAGAACTGATTTATTTACCTGCGATGGATTTAAAAACAGTTCACAGATTTCTTTGCCCCAAATAAAAATCACTAGCAGGCTGAGACTTAAGAACTGTGAATTTTATCTTGCTGCTGAAGTTTCAAAAGTTTGAGCCTGTGTGAATTACAGTGAAAATTATATTGTTCCCTTCATTTTAGCAGCTGCTTTCAAATAAATTGATTTCCAGAGGAGTTCACTCCCTCTAGTTCAGAAAGTCTGGTTAGAATGACTCTCTTACTTCTTGTTGTTTGTTTTTGTACAGGTGCTGTAAGTTTAATGTCCTCAATTTCCTCTGAACTAAACTATTAAGAGTACAAACGGCAAAGGTGTCTTTACCTTTGTCTCATTGATGTCTCATTTTATAAGATATAATTTACTGAGTAATTCAAAAAGAAGTTGGGCAAACAAGAAAGCATAAACCCCTTAGAGGGTTGGTGTGTCATTTTCTGTTTCTGGATTTTAATTGCCAAATGTAGTGATCGATCTTATGCTTCTCCTTTGTGGATTTGTGAATGGAGTAGCATCCGTAGGTGTGTAGGCGTAAAAGATTCTACTTTCTTTAGGGGCAAATCAAGTGCATCATTACTTGGGACGCAGATTTTCTATGATAGTCCTGATAGGATGTCAGTCTATGATAGGATGTCAAGGTTGACCTGCTCTTTCTCTTGCGCTGTTGTTTTAGATGTGGTTTGTAAGATATGAGCTATATATCACAAGTTTTGCGTTCATGAAGCTGACTCTTTGAGGGGAACACAGTCAACTTTAACTCTAATGGGTTACACTTTTTCAGTTAACCTGTTGGTTGTTTTCAGATGATAGCAAAACCCAATGAGCCAGCTCGCCAGCATGAAAGCCACCCTGAGGAGACAGAAGAAGAGTTACGGGAACACCAAGCCCTTCTGGAGGAGCCATACAGCGACAGAGCCACAAGCCAGAAGGAGGCCTCAGGGCTGGCCAACATGGTGCAAGTGAAGCAGGAACCCATTGAGAGTGATGAAGAGGAAGCAGAGCCACAGCAGGAGCTGGAGCCTGGGCAGAGGCAGGCCGAACAGGAGCTGCTCTTCCGTCAGGTGAGCTCTCAAAACATAGGCAGAGCAGGCTGGCGCTGTGCTCACCCAGGGGGGCTGCTGACACTCTCTCTGCTCTCCCATGACAAAGATTAAGGATATTGCCGTGGGCACAACAATACCGGCGAACTGGGAAAACTGCAGTGGCTAGAAGTGTACCGTGTGCCCCAGGGATGAAGTTGAGGAGTGTAGCAGGATACTGAGTGATGGGATGCAGTCTAAGTACTGCTATGGTGAATTAAAATCAAGAAGATGGGTGTCTGTGAGGTGAGAGAGCGTTTGAGCTGCTAGGAGTAACCTCTGCAATCCCCGTTAGGTAGCTGTACAAAAATATGGCTGCAACTGACCCAAATATTTAAGTCTAGTAAGTTCAAAATAGTTCAAGATTTTCACAGACTTTGAATGGTAGATTGTAATCATCATGTAGGACTGAGCCATCCATGTATAGGTAGAAAGTGGGACACTTAGCACTAAACTAATTTCATGCATGCACTCATGCTTGCACCCATGTAACTAAGGATAGTAGCATGTGGTCTGTGCAGATGACTAGACTTGATATTTGTAAATGTGCTATTAACGCGCTCTGACGCAGGGTGAGGGGCAACAAAGCTTTGTGCCGCTGGTTTACAGAGTAAATCCCTGCATTATCAGAGTGACTGTTTGGGACTTGGTTCTCTGTCATTGCCTAATACCACTCGAACAGTGAGAAGCTAGGGGAGCCAGCTCTTGAGGGTTTGCTACATAAAGAAATCTTCAGCAAACGTCAGTGCTGTCCTCCCATGGAGTCACCTCCTCACTCCAAAGTCACAGGGAGGGGAATCTGGATCACCTATGCAAAACGTAGTCTATGTGTTTGTAGTCACAGAACCACTTTCTGTTTGTTTCTTTAGGAAGCCAAAATATGTCCTTGACCACTAAGGTTACCCTTAGCTGAGAATTTTATTTTAGTCTGATTTTTGTTGAAACCAATTAACTGCTCCAAAGAACAGCTGGGTGGCAAGTTTTGTTGAAAGGAGATTCTCCCTTCAGAACTGCAGATCCCAGAGGTCTCAGGTATGCTGGCCTTTGTGGGTTAAAAAAAAAAAAAAAAAAAAAAAAGCAGAGGCAGGTACATCACAAGTAATAAATCCAATACAGGGGTAGTGTTGCGTGATCTCCCTAGTTACGTGTCTGTCTCCCAAAAGCAGTCTGTCATTGTAGCAGTCATGCAAGAGAGAAGGTATCAATTCCCTTAAGGTATCACTGCTCTGCTCATATTTGCAGTCCTTAAAACTGAGCCTCTGGCTATCTAGAGCCTTGTATAACCCCTGGATGGGATATACAGCTAGGAACAGGTAGCTGTGTCAATGCCAGCATGTACCTCTCTGAGCAAATGCACAGCCCTTGGCTAGGGAAAGCAGACTTGTGCCAAATTTGCAGTTGCAATGTCTGCGAATTAGGCGTAAAGTGGTTGCCCTGTGTGACAATTTGCGTCTAGCTGCTCCCTGGCACCTCCCTGGCACTGCAGAGTCGACTCGCGTGTCCCACATGAACATCGCGGGCTACTGCTCAGAGAATATATTTTCAGTTCCTAGGTCTTAGTGTTATCTTCATAACAGTGCTGCCTCAGAAGATCAAGGCCGTTGCCAGTGATGCTTAAGCAAGGCATTATTTCTTTGATTTATAAAATCACATCTGGGCACTGTAGCCTTATTTAAAAAAAAATAGAAAGAAACAAAACTTAGCATGCTGCTGCTGATGGACGGCAGTGAAATCATTCTTCCGAATAGGCAGCCTCCCTCCCTAGTCCTGAACGCGCAGCCCTACCTGAGCAGTCTTTAAAAGAAGTATTTCCTTTAGCAATTACTTTGTCTCAGAGAGGAGAGTGATTAAATAGAAGGAATGGGAACCGTGTCAGGGTGTAGTTTGAATGTGGTAAACTGGACCAGCCGTGCCTTCTGATGAGGAGCCTGCCCAGCTGATGCCATGGCTATGCAGAGAACCAGCTCAGCTGAAAAGGCTCTCCTTCCTGGTCCAGTTCAGCAGGACCAATTCCCTAACCTGGTGCATTGCACTGCTAAATACATCAGTGCGGTGGTAGGGGTGGCACAGGAGTAGAAATCAGTGGCCAGAGCAGGGGGAAGACGAGACTGCTTCTTCTAATGACATAGTCTAGTCGTCATATACTAGCCTCAGGGTTGAGGTTTGACCATGCTGTCATGCTACTTTCCTAACTTCAGTCTAGGAATGCACACATCTGTGCTGCATATGTATGCTTGTGCTTGCGTGTCAGATAAATGAGTCAAAGCCAGGAAACGTAATGTTTAAAAATCCTTTAAAAACATTTTATGAAGGCACCATATAGGCTTTCAGCAGCTACCCCCTTCTCTTCCCCACAGCAAGCCCTTCTGTTGGAGCAGCAACGCATTCACCAGCTGAGAAACTACCAGGCGTCGCTGGAGGCAGCTGGCATGCCGGTCTCTTTTGGAGGGCATCGACCTCTGTCCCGTGCACAGTCCTCGCCTGCCTCGGCCACCTTCCCTATGTCCGTACAGGACCCACCCACTAAGCCAAGGTTCACAACAGGTAACGTTTTAGGCCACTGGACACTGAATTGATGGGGCTTTGGTGACTGCTTTGCCTTATCCTTTTTTTTTTACTTTCAGAAAGCAGGCAGTGACTGTACAGAAGTGGCATTAGAGAGATCACTCTCCTCTTTTAGGTGGAAAGGTGTACTCTGGTGGGAAAGCTTACTTTTCAGCCCTGCTCTAGCCCTGTGTCCATACAAGGCCATCTGTTTGGAGTCTGAATCTCAGCTACGGTTGTAGGCTCCATAACGTCCTGTGGTCTCTCAGGATAAGATTCGATCATTTTATATGCTGTTGCCCTTCTTTTCCTTTCCCCAGAGGGTCGAACACCCTTTAGCCTAGCCAGAAAAGTGTCTGCAAAATCAATAGAGATGTAGCGTAGTACTTAAGTATGTTCCTCCAGAAAAATAGAAGGCGAGTCATATGCTATGACAAGGCTGATTTGGAGGCGAGGAGAGCAGAGGAGCAGAGCCCAGTGTTATTGAAAAAGGACACCATGCCAAATGGTCCTGGGACACCTAATGCTACCAGGACCTGCAGTATCTATTGACTGTGTTTTCCACGTCTTCTGTGGTCCCTGCGCAATTTCATAACATAAGTTATCGGTTTGGACTCTGTGCCAGATCACTCCTTTCCGTAACACAGCGTCCACTAAGGAAAGTCCGTTTCTGCAGCTTACCAAAAAATAAAAAAAGAGAGAGAGAGAAAGAAGGCTAGTATCCCTGGCATAGTGTAATGCATCAGAAAGGTGAGATGAATTGATGATTTCAAGTTGTCAGTGTGCAGAAACAGAGTGAAGAGTGTTTTCTTAGCTGTTCTGTCTTCATCTCAAATTTGTGACTACAATTCTGCATTCGTCTAGTGCAATGCACAAGTGGAAGGAAGGTGTTAATCTCCTCACAAAGTTAAAGGCGAAGAATAATTGTTCTTCTCAAACCAATGAAGGCTTGTGAGCAACTTTTTTCTTCCCAAAAATCCTTTCTGTCTGTTCAGTAGCTTTTGTAACAGGTAAAAGTTAATTGCTTGCAATTTTTCAAGTCCTATGTTAGGGCATTAAGCAGACTTTTTTTAGCGTTCACTGCTGTTCTAGTCCTTTCTTCCTCACATGTCAAACTCTATTTTATGAATGAACATTTTGCCATATGGTGTGCACCCTGGGGAGAGGAGAAGGAAAAAAAAAAGAAGAAAAAATAGTTACCTTAAATAAGGGCAGTTCATGATTTTGTTTTCCTTTGATTTATCCATTTAATCTTACTTCAACCCATACTTTTTGCATCATAAAATGAGCACTGTGGGTTGGGTTTGTTCACAGACTTTGATGGTATGGTAGGAATGATATGTTACCTATGACTTTTTTCTTCAGCTGTTGGGTCCAGAGTGGGAAGCACATGCAAGCAGCTTTCTAAAAGCCCAAGTGGTGTCTTATTTTTTGAAATTTAGCCCTTCATGTTTGTATTTGTTGCTAATAGTTAAATCTAGAATTTTGGTTGACCTGAATTTCTAATATGACCAGTTGCAGCACTGGAAGTAACAAGGTTATTCTAGAGTTTGGCTTTTGCCAAGGATACAGAGAAGGGTACAGAGCCCCTGACTCACAATCAAACCAGATGAAACTTGAGCATATGATACACTTAGCCCCAAATCTTGATGCTTTGAAAACAAGTAAGGAAGCCTGGCCCTACTTTAAGAGATTATTCATTCCTTTTCTTTCTTCCCTTCTCCTCCTCTGGTATTTAAGTTGTCTTGTCAATCTTGCGCAAGACTTTGGACATACAATAGTATTTCCTACCAGAGAGTATATGTTTTAGTCAAATATGTGCCTCTGAATTTCATTAAAAATTATATAAGAATACAGTAGTAAGATTTTGAAAAGTGTACTGCTTTGAAAAGACACTTAAAAATTTATGATTTATTTTCTTTGGCAGTAGGGTAAAAAAAGTGACTTAAAATAAAAAGCAGAAAATCACATTGCTTTTATACAGTACTGGACATTTACTTAATCCATGTCAGTGTTATGAAGAATGCTTAGTGTCTTTCACCTGTTAAATATCCTTTTCACAGCATTTACCCATGTTAAGTCTCAAAGGCTTGATTTTCCATTGATTTTCCATTGTGCAGTCCTTTGCATTTATGCTACGTGAATGGAGAAGGAAAGAGGCAATAAAATTCTGTCAAGGGAGGAAGTGTTGTTTGGCATTCACTAACTCTGGTACAAACTCAGGGCATGAAGTGAGACACCAGTTGCCAGATTCATGGAAACTGGATGCAAGAAAATTTTCAGGAAAGATGATTATTTTCCCTTTGTTTTTCTTTATGCTTGAACAAATAGTCCATTTAAATCCCTCTCCACACTCAAGCCATGAAACCTCTGTGTTTGCTTCCCTTTTCCCTTCTCCGAGAGAAGTCATTCAGACAAGCTTAGTTGCTGTATTTCCCACATGCGTTCCTACCAGGGGGAAGGAAGGAGTACTTTAATCAGCTGACACCATTTCCTTGTGGTAGACAGAAAAAAAGGGCCTAACATGGTTGGCCCTCAAGCATAGGAAGGAAAGCCAGGCGTTTCAGATGGGGAGCATGTGTGCACGGGTTAGATTGATTCCGTTTTCTTGAATTTGTCTACTGTGTATCAAAGATACTGTGTTTTTGGAGGTGGATGCTAAGCCTTAATCACTGGGACTGAACTATTCTTTGACAGACAGGAAATTAAAGTCCTCGTTATTTTTCAAAGCAAGCAGTGCTGAAGTGTGTTAGGCTTCTTTTTCACTAGGAAAATCAGTCCGTCTGAGAAGTGTCTGCCTTTGAGACTGATTCTACCATAATTATGTGCTCTGGATTTCATAGACATTAAGATTTGAATTGCCATGATCTTTTTGTAAGAGGATTGGAGAAAGAACCCCGTTCAGTGGCCCTAATGAAGCAAACAAAGATGACTCTAGACACAAGTATGGCTCCTCTAAGATCAGTTATTGTCCAATAGACAGAGGAATTCTTCATCTTTTTTTTTGTTTAGAATGTTGTACAGAAAATCCCATTGTTTTCTCTGAATGGAGTTAGGACCAGACGGCTTGAAATCCTGTTGTTTTATGTATAATTTATTCTCCCGTCTCTGCCAGTGACCAGTACTTGCGACTTCAAAGGTATATGAAAAGAACACCATAAGACACCTCTCAAACATAATGTGCATTAGCACACATGAAAGTGAAAACAAAGTGTCCTTCCTGACTTCTTCAAGGCAATCAGTTTTATGTCCTGAAGCATGACACCTAATTTTCCTTCATACTAGCATATAAAAGGAAGCTAGTCCTTGAACTTGCCCTCGGTAGCGAAGTAGCCCTCTTTGACTTTAATGAATACTTCTGCATGTACTGTTCCACACACTTGAATAAGACTTCTCAGGTTAGGCCATTAATTTGCATAGCTCCAATTATCTAGTCTCTGATCTCCTGTAAAAATGGTTCCACAAATTATTCTGATGTTCTGCATTAAAGTATTTTTCATTTATGATGAAGGCATTTATTCTCTGCTGTGTAGAGCAATATAATTATCTGAACCTCAAATCATATGTTTGTTCTGCCAAGAAAAGCGAGTCGGTTTTGCTTTAGTGCTGACCTTCAAAAATGATTTTTCTCATGTCTTAAGGAGTATTGCTTCCAGCACCACTTAATTTAACTCGTAATGGCCAATGCAGTTTAGTATTTTAAGCTTAAATTGTCAAGCTTTACTTTGTGTGTGTCTTAACATTTGAGTGTCCCCAACTGCAGGAAGGAACTTGGAACAGTTCCATTCTTTCCAGTGGTTTAATTTAAAAAAGAAAAAAAAGGAGTGATACGTGATTACAATGCAGAAAAACTTCATTGGGCCACTGCTGTTATCACTGAATCATTGGGAAAGGACAAAGCTTATATATAACTCAACCAAATTACTTAATCCCCGTTGTACTCCCCATTAACATAGCCAAGAGGGATGTGTAGGCATCCTACCACCACTTTTTCTGAAATTTTTTTTTAACCCCTTAGGGCCCTCTCTGCCCCCAAGTGTGTGACCATGAGTCACAACACCAGAGTGTTGTAAGGATGTAAATTGTACAAGTTTCGGATGGGAACGCGTCAGTCTAAGCAAATGTCATGGAAGTCTGTACACCAGACATTACTGTCAGATAACCACTTCGTACCACCTTTTATACAAATCTTTTAGGGAGATTTTCTGTGTTCTGTGTTTCATGGCTCTTCTGGCTCATTTAGCGTCTTTCTACCTAACTGGAACAGTCTTGGAATGAGGTTCAAATATCAAAATAAAAATGCCCTTAAAAGTGCAGCTCTCTTAGCAGGTCATCTTACCTGACACGAGCTAAATTATCTCAACTGCCTAGTTCTGAGCTGAAACCGAAAGCCCTCCAGAAAACCTGGGAGATAACTGGCAAATCTGGTGCACCATAGGATGACAAGGGAACAACTGAAGAATGAAAAGTCAATAAAAAAGGCTAGTTTTTAATTTGCACTTACCTTTGGTTGATTTGTGTTGACTTCTACCCTACCACCTCTAGTGTTGCCCAGATACAAAATAGGGAACAAGATAAAGGTTTTAAACAAGGTAGGCGTGACTTTACCTCTGTATATAAGGTTACATCATGGTAGTTACTATTTAAAGCTGAAGACTTGGGGAAAACACCTTTTGAGAAGAAACTTACAACAAGGATTCAGATCTGACTATTTTAATGAGCTGAGACCCCTTCCAGCTTTGCAATGGGATCAGTATAATTTACTGTTAAGTTGTGTCCAGCTTCCAGGTATCAAAAACAATTGTCAGAGCAACAGGATTAAGCATCATCTGGGAATATGGGAGGCAAGCAAGAAAAGACTGTTTAAAAAGCACTTATTAAGTGCCTGAGAAATACTTGATTTTTGCTCAGACTCATGAAGGCATGATATGAGCTAGCCTACTCTTTATCTCCAGGTTTGTACGTCATTTGCAAATAAGGTGCAGGTTCTTGTTGCTGTCTCCCCTATATTATATCTAGCTTTTCCTATCTCCATTAGTTGTGAATTCTCCGATGCACTTTGTCCGTCCTCTCATATGGCATGCTCTTCCATTGCCATTTTCTTTGGCCATCACCAGAATGCCTCGCATCTTTTTAAGTCTTTGGTCGCAGGCTTCTTTGTATGCTGTGCTGACTGCTAGAATGACTTGCTTTCTTTTTTTTTTTTCCGGTTGCTCTTTAGTGAGATGTGTGACCAGTTTTAGCAAGAATGTCTCCAATTAAAGATTTCACAGTAGGGCTCTCGTTTTGTTGTTCACCTTTAAAAAAGCTGAGTAATGATAAGCATAATGTGTTAATTCACACTGTGCTGCAGGACAAGCTCTCTGCCAAGTCGGTGAATGTGTGAATCCTCACTGCCCTTCAAGGGTGCAGTCCTCAAGGGTGCGCTGAAGCCAGTAACAGAAAGAGCCAAGATTGCACCCAGACTGGTCAGCAGCTGCCTAATAACTGACTTATCTCTTGTACTTGTTTTTGTTTAGAATTGAGAGTTAGTGTTGAGTGTGAGTATATACATTTTAAAATAGAGTATATATACACATGCACCTTTTTGCATTAATCCTGTAGCATGTAGTTGTAGTCCCCATAGAAGTCTGGAAGCTGGAGAAGATGGAATCACTTTCCTCTGTTTAGGCACCGCAATTTAGCTGACCTAGTACCTAGTGCAGTCGCACATGATCTAGAAAATAATCTACATGGGGACTTTGGGGTACTTCGGGACTTTTGTCAAACCAAGAAAATGCATGAAGTCCCCTCTAGAACGGTTTCCTTAAACAAATAAATTAACCTTGGAGGGAAAACGTGCATAAGCAAAGAAAATCACAGACTTTGCACTCATTTAAAAGCACTTGAACTTAAAAGAGCATTGACAGAAAATCTAGGGGAGTTTTCATGGGCAGCTCTCCTTACCATTGGGCTACAGCTTCTTCTCAGATGGCACTTATAGTGCTTGATTCAGCCCAGCAGCTTCTCATAAAGTTTGCTGTGAATCAAACATGGGGGTCCTTTACAGAGCTTTATAATACAGTCTTATATAACTGAACTTTGGCTAACCCAGACCAATTAACCAAGACTCTGTTCTCTTCCTAGAACTCAGCATGTTTTTTTTTCTTCCTTTGCACTCACCTACAGCAAAATGAGGAGCTGCCAGACACCTTCCCTAAGGGCTGACTAGCTGAAAGTGTCAGTGCAGGAGTTTGCTGCACAAGAGAAAGCCAAGTTTTTCAGTGGGAGAGCATGCCTACACTCAGGCAAAAGGTGTGATTCCAGTTTAAGTCAAACTAGCTAGCTTGGGTGCATGCAGCAGCACAGAGCTCAGCTCCAGGCTGCCTGCCATGTATCTTCTCAGAGTCTTTTTTTTTTTAAAGGGGCCTCTTTGAACTCCATGCAGTTGCAAATTGTGCTATTTACCAGTGCTTGAACTGCTTGCATGAAAGCCAGCTCAGGTAAGCTGTGCAAGCTCTATTCACACCTTCAGCTGCAGCATAGGTATGCTCTGGGGGAGCAGAGAGCAACAGTATCAGTTAATGTAGACCCTTTAAAGCTGGGATCTGGGAAAACCTTCTGCATTCACTACAAATTCAAAAGCTTTGGGTTCTCTTCAAGACCTTTGATTGGTGACTTTATATTGTGTTTTCAGACAGACATTTCTCGCAAGAAACCTTTTTCCTGGAACTCCTCATTTGCCCTTTTCTCTGGAGCTTTTGACTGAAGGGAAGGGTAAATTAAAGCGTTTTACTGCATCTCTTTTGCTCAGGTCTTTTGTCGCTAAGACTGCATAGCTGTGGAGAAACTGCTGTTTGCATTCAGTGGAATATTGGCTATGAAATCCCAGCTCCTATTCCAAAAATGTACCCGGGCAACTCTGGAACATGAATCAAAGTCTCCTACGCTGTTGTCATGCCATAAATACTTGGTAACACAGGAGGATTTAGCTGCCTGACTCCCACGTTAAAGTCAAACCACACTGCTAAATACCTACATATAGTGCTAAATAATTATACTCAAGTGTGTGCTAATAGACTTAATTAGTACGTTGTCAAATAATGCTGATGCGAAGACTTCAGCACCAACTATTTTATGAAACACAGTGCCTTCTAACGACTTATTCCTTCTGGGTTTTAATCCCAAACCCTAGAGCCACTTTAGCAGCATTTATAAAAGTACTCAGTGGAAAAGTTGTAACAGTCAATCCCTTTTTAGATCACTTTCTTACACTTGCATGTCTCTACTCATACTCACGCTTTCATTTGTCACCTCCTGTTGTCAACCTTATAACTACACCCTGCAGCGATGTTGGTGACTAATTTCTTTTCCATATCCGTTGAGAATTTCTAACGGAAGGAATCATCGCAGGTTTGGTTCCGTTTCAGAGAAGCTACCTGCATCGTTTCCAGGATTTTTATTTCTTAGAGGTCTATGGCTACTGGTAAAATCATGCTACCTTTGTCTGCAAGTGTTCTGTTGAATATAAAGCGCTGTAGTCAAAAACGAGAGGGTTTTTTTTTTTCTTTTCCCACCCCATGTATCTGGCAAAATAGTTTCTTTCCCTGAGAGCAATTTTGTACCCTCTGCTGCAGGCCTTGTGTACGACACCTTGATGCTGAAACATCAGTGTACCTGTGGAAACACAAACAGCCACCCAGAACATGCAGGGAGAATCCAGAGCATCTGGTCCCGGCTCCAGGAGACAGGTCTCCGCAGCAAGTGTGAGGTAATAAAAATACTGGCAAAGAGGGGAGATGAGCTGGTTGGTCTGAAAGAAAGAGAATAAAGCGACTTTGTCAGGCTGATCCTTCTGCCAGATTGTATGTAGCGCGTTTCTCGAGAGCCTGATCCCTGGTTTGGAAGCTAGCATGTCTACCAAACCTGCTGCTTGGATGGCTCATTGCTACCTGGATGGGCAAACTTTACGCTGTGTTCCAGTTTTAGATTTTTACAGCTCCAGCTGCAGGCAGCATTTTGCCATATGTGACTTCAATTTAATCCATGACTATATGACTATTTCTGCCTGTGTGTTTTTTTCTGCCAGGAAGACTTTTCTGGCGATCCGATTTCATTGCATCGTGATGACTGTTACAAACACAAATTTCGTAAAATTCTGGAAAGTGTTCTTGTCTGGTGTGGATTTCACTGTTTGCAATGAAGTTGCTCATGTAATTTTTCAGTCCTATTGCCAGTCAATTGAAAGTCCTTACCAAGGGCTGATTTTTGGAACAACAAAAGATAAGAGCAGAATATGGAATAAAACAGGTTATTTCATTTCTCTTCAACCGTAACAAGAGATGCGGCCAATCAATAAGTTTGTATTTCTGTTATTTAATAACAGCAGAATTTTTAATTTTTTTTTTTTTAATACTCTTTTAAAAGTAACTGAAATGAACCTATTGTAAAAAGAATGAGGATGGGAGGGTGTAACTAAACACTATTCCATCAAAACAGATTAAATTAATTTTGTTGGGCATGTATGTTTTAGGAGCAAGGCAAGCTAAGAGGAAAGTTTAGATACTAAAACAAACATTAACGATTGATAATAAACTTTAATAGTGATAGTTATTAATAACTAATAGTAGTATTAATGATGGTAATGATTAATTGATAGTCTTTGTTTCTCAGTCCTCTGAGCGTCTAAGAAGACTGAATCATACTATATGTGTGAGTTATGTCAGAATCTGGCTAGATATTTTCTGAGCAATCGGAAAATCTATCCACGTGGTGGCAGCATTGCCATTAGCTAAAGTTCTCCTGTCATATCCTTATTTATCGCTGAAGAGAGCAAGGAAGAATTTTAGACCTATTTGTGTCTGCAAAGACCCATTTAATTGAGTTCTGGGGTTATTCTGACCAAAAAAAAAAAAAAATTGCTATTATCTAGCTCCTCCAGAAGCAGTAATTAAATCATAGAACGCTAATTGCTTCCTCAGTCTCCTAAATTTCTGTTACAGATGTTCTTCTCCAATGTGTGAAGTTCTTCGTTGTTTGAGTCCAAGCAATTGTTGTTCTGTTGCAAAAGTAATTGTTTCCTTAATTGGATGTTTTACATTTCTCTCACATCAATTCTTGGAGTTGTTCTTGACATTCACCTGATTTCCACCATGTTTCCCTTCTGAACACTGGTGAAATTCAACCGTATCTTGATCCTATTTCTGAAAACCATAAATACGCAATGGTAGCTTCCTGCCTCAACTCCTGCGTTTCCTTTTCTGGTGCCTTTCTTAAATGTGTGACCCGCCGTTTCAGGATAACCAGGCACTCTCATGACGCTTGCTTCCTTACTCTGGTCAGCTTTTCTGTTCCTTTATCTCTACTTTTCCCTCTCATGTCCAAATCTGTGTTAAAGTTTTCTTCTTTATTGTAAGCCCCTTCTCCTGGGCTTGCTGGGCACAACCTTTCCCTCTTTCTCCATCTCCCTTCCAACTCCTCATGTCACTCCTTTGTGCTCGACAAGCTTTTTTTCCTGGCTCCACTGACATTTGTTCCCTTTCTGGTGTACTGCACCTGTGTGATTTAATGCATGTTTTAAAGTCGATTTTTTTCACGTTCTTTCTGAGGATCCCACGATCCCGCTGCTGGAACCTGTCTCTCACTGAGCAGAAAGGAGAGCAAGATGCAACACAGGTTTCCTTTGGCAAAGCCTCACTTTGCGTCAGGTGCCCCTGCGTGGCAAAGGGGATGAATTTTAGATGTGAGCGATCCGTGACCCTAGCTTGGAGTGTGTGCGTGAGCTGTTGGAAGCGCTCGGGAAGATGGACGTTTTTGCATTACCACAAGGATAGGAATGCTGCAGATTTCACAAGCAGAAAGCTTCATTCAGTGGGACGTATTCTATGATACAATTGATCTCAAAGGAATTTTGGAACCTGGCCTAATAATTATTACTACTTTTTTTTTTTTGTTAAATCCCTGGTGCCTATGCAGAAAGGCCTGTTAAGCACAGAACGTACCATTCCCTCCGCTCCCCCTGCTCCTCCCCCCCCAATTTACTCTTTGCACGTGTGACGTGTAAAGCTTTACAAGAGCTGTTTACATGATAATGGCAACACTTAATACTGATGCAGCTGGTTCTCTGTGTACATTTTTTCATGAATTATAGCTGCTCAATCTGCATAGCAGCACTCTGAAAGAGGTGGATATTTGAAGAATTAATAGTAGGTCTGCTATGTCTGCAGCAAGTTAGACCTGCATGACAGCAATCAGAACTTTTGCTAGTTTGCATGTTTTATTTTTTGCTGAGCTCCTGCTTTATCCTAGGTTATTTTTTTAGCTGGCATTGCTGACTGATGCATTTGGGCACGCTCTTTTTTATCTTCACCATTGCAGATGTATTGCCCTATGCCTCAGACAGTGCGCAAGCTCTGGGATCTGATGTGAAAATTGTTTGTCGTTATGTAGTTAATCCATTTATTACAACTCGTATTTGTAAAAGGAGAGTTTAAACTTTGATATTTCCTTATCCTCATGTTTCACTTTGCTTCCTTAACAGTCCTTTGCTGTGGTCTGTGTGGGTAGGTTAATTCTGTCGTTTATAAGTATTTGCTAGACACTGATAAAAACACAGTGCCCTGCTCAGTACATAGTCACGTACGTGCTGTGCGGGATAGACAAGACTCAGTTGGACCCCTGAGCTCTTCCAGAAAGAGCAGAACCGCTCTTTCTGCTGTTAGGCAGCAGAAATGCAACCATCGCGGGTTAGAGTTAAATTGCAACTCTGCTTTCAATGCAAGCACAAACAGTCCTAAGAGTGTCTGTGAACTGGCAGTTTTCACTTGGGGTTTGTGTTGCATGAATGCCCCAAGCCAGAAACAGGCTGGCAGATAAATATTTTATCATGCGCGCAAAAAAATACTTGCTTTGAAATTTCGGAAATTAACCCAGTAAAAAGCCATTTTCGTCAGGCAACCGAGAGGCTCCTGCACAGCCTGCCAAGTGCTCTGTTCCTACTGCTTCCCTTGGAGGCAATAGAACTGATCTAGAAGGGGCGCGAGTATTTTTAGAACAGAAAAAACACATCGCTTCACCCCTCCCCTGCCCTGTTTTTCAGCCGTGAAACAGATATATGTATTTGCTGAAGTCATCCAAAACTGTTTAACATCCAGCTGAGGGGGAAACGTGTGCCAGATTTGCCATGTGATGGGTAAGAGTTTGACAGAGTTACCCAAGTTTAAAGATGACCCGCTAGAGTCAAAGCAGTTGGCCAAACTTAATGACAGCTGTGCTTTAGAGCGTTGCTTGTTTAATTAAGTGGGCTGTATAAAGCATGGCGGTCTGGTGTATACTCAGAACTTAAAAGCAACAATTATACTAGCTGAGGCAACCTCAATACAAGACTCTTTCCCCTAAACAAAAACCTGGCAATCACCGTACAGAATAATCCTCGCAGCCTGCAGCCGGCGCGTGGGGAAATTGATAGTTTTTGCTATGTGTTGAAAAGGGAGTCGAATCCTGGGACTGCTAGGGCAGGTTTGGGAAGAGTAAGCTCCTGAACCAGGGTTCGTCTCCAAGCGTGTCTTGGCAGCAGCGCTGTGTCGTTTTGAAGTACGAGGACCGTGAGCGCACGCCCCGGGGGTTCGTTGCAGCCGTGGAGGAACGACGTGAAGAGCAGGCGCGGGACCGGGCCGTCCCCAGCGGGGAAGGTGTGCACAGGTTCCCTCACGGGTCGTTTTGTGCAGGGCTGATTGATTGGCGTGCAGAATCAGTCCCTGCTCCAGCTTGGTAGGGCCACTGTGCAGTGGTTGGCACTGCAGCCAGGAGGTCTCCAGAGAGCAGCTCCGTACCGAAGATCTTTGGCGGACAAGCACTGAGATGCTTCTCCCGCCAGTGGCTGTGGTGACGGTGAGGCCTGGGAAACTGGAGTCTCGGGAAAGAAGCTCTGTAACGATTTCTGTGACTTTTTGTGGCTTGGGGCAGGGCCACAGCTGGGACGAGGCCTTGCTCACCGTCTCTCAAGATTCATAGCCTCTCCTGTTAGAACATCACAGGGAGAAAAGGGTGCGTAAAATGCAAACTGAGAGTAGTGTTTTTTGTTGTGGTGCAAAATGAAGAAGAAAAGCTACAAGAAAGTAGCTGAAGCATACAGAAGGAAGTAAGTGTATAAAGCAGCGGGAGAGGAGAGGTGGTGCGCTGTTGGGAAGGTCAGGTTTCGTGCAGGAGACACGAAGGAAACGGGAGAAGGAGCCAATTAGTTCATCAGGGGTTGAGAAGCCAACTCCTTCGTTGAAACGCCTGAGGTTTGAGAAGCCAACTCCTTCGTTGAAACGCCTGAGGTTAGCTGCCAGGAAGTAGGCTGCAATAAAGAGGAGGATAATAGGGAGCGAGCAAGGTCGATAGGGAATGCTGGCTGTCAAAGATAACAGAAAATAATGACTTAGACGGTTAGGAGCTCTTCCAGTGACAAACTGCTCAGATGGTGAGCGTGGAGGGCAGACGGAGCTGTAGACTGAGTTGCAGTGGCGAGGTTTCTGGAAAGAGGGACAAGGAATATGTTTTGTTCTCCAATTTTATTTGCCTGGGGGAGGATTGAGATCAGTTTCTTGGCCTGAGCTGAGGATGCAGCTTTTGGCAGGAAAACTGTGAAATGAGAAAGGTGCAAAACCATATCTAGCATAATTCTTTTGAATCAAGCAGTGCTTTCTGTGAAGTTCATAAGAGACCCATTCTTCAGACTTCTTCTGAACGTTCTTCACCAACTTCTAGCTTTCTTCAGTTAAGGCTGTTGTGTAGAAGGACGGACGGTGTTTATACCCTCCTAATGAGCATGCAACTTGAATGTGTTTGTAGGGCTGCCTGCTTTAAATCGGAGCAGCTCTTCTGAGGCCAGGAGAGCTGAAGTTGTTTACGAGCATGGAGGACCTGGCATATTATTGGAAAGGGCTGCCATTCTCTTTGTACACTCACGTAATGCCAAGAAATACAAAATGCTATTTCTGTATGTAAAAAGCCTGAAAGAGGTAACTGAGACGGGCTTGCCGTGAACAAAAAAGAAAGACAGGAGAAAAGTTGAAGGGGGATTTCCCAAATATTTCCGGCCCTTCTGGGTCTAGCATTTTTGTGATTATTGCATCTTTAACGGGCTGGTGCGTTTTTGCCTTGTCATTAACCTCAGGAAGTGTTAGGTGGTGGAACAGAGCATGCAGAAAATAAAAGAGGAGCCGGAGTATAGAAATGCGAAAATTATGAGCAACAGAGCGCCTGAGCACTCTGCGGTGCTTTGATTTCTGCTGGTTTACAGCTCAGATGATTTTAACAAAGTGATTTCCAGGGCACCTTTAAACACGCGACAGAGGCTTGTGTTGATATTTTGACACCGAATGCCCCGTGGTTTGTTCTGGGGACTCTACTTTGGATGTGCAAGTGCTGGGGGCCGGCGGGGGCTGCCTGCATGTGGTGCCGGCGGGGGCCCTGTGTGCTCCACCCTCACCTAGCCTCAGCGTGCCAGGATTTAACAGTGCAGTCAGGGACGTCTAAAACAGTGCTAAAGCGGGCTCTGTTTTGCTATAAGTGCCAACGCCTTTGAACAAGCACAGCCTATCCTTGAAGCTTCTCTTCTTCCTAGCACTCCCATGTAAAGTGGTACGTGGCAATTCTTTGAAAGTCTATTCTTTATTTTTTTTTCCTTTTTTGAAAGCCATCCATATTTTGGTTCTTGTTAGAAGCTCTGCTTTCACAGGAATGTGGATTTTTTTTTTTTTTTAAAGAAACTGGCACTATTTAGGCTAAGCTACAGTGAAGTATGTACAGGAGAGTGTATGTGTTGCTCCATGGTGCGTGCAGGGTGAATCACGTGGCAAGGTAAATGTCGGCCTTGGGTCGTATCAGTGCATTCATGTTTGTTGCTGAGGCTTGCATGTTAGATGACCCCAGCATCTTCACAAGATGCTTTCAGAGCTTTCCGATGTTTTACTGTTAATGCATTACAGAGAGGAGCAATGATGTCATGTCCTTCTTTAGGAAATAACCCCCCCCCCCCAAAAAAAAATGACAGCTTCTTAGAGCGTTTTAGACAAAATCACAACAAAAAGTCATGAAGTGATTCTAAGCTATGTAAAACACACTGGGTGGGGTGGAGGATGCATGCACGTATCTAAAGCAAAGCGATCTTTATTTCTAAATAACTCCTTCCCCCCTCTCGAATGGCCACCTCTCTGCTCACCCGAGCTGAGCATCTTCTTGGCTCACTGCATCTTTCCCATGCCAGAATTTCAGAGGTGTTTACAAACTCCCAATTCAAAAGGTGAGGTAGATTTTCTGTGGTCGGGAGTCAGCTTCTTTCTCTGGACTACCAGAGGCCATTTTCATGTTGGAGAGTGCTTGCGCCTATGCAAGAGGCCAGGTTGCAGTCCTTGTAATGACCAAGGATAAGCATCTCCGAATGGCACTTGGTTCATGCAAACACATTTTTCTGGCCTTTTCTGGAGGATTGAAATCAGGCCTTGCAAATAGATGGTGGCAGCGCAAACCCCAGAACTGAGCTAGGCATGGGGCGAATTTTTGAAGTTAGCTGAATTATCACTGTGGGAAAATGTGTGGGGGTTTGGATGGCTGCATTTTCATCAGTGAATCATTTAGGCACTTTATAATGGTTTACAACTGAAATCCTAAATACTCAAAAGTCAAATAGTCCTTGTGTAGTGTAGCAAATGCTCTGAGGTAACTATGTTTAAAACAAACATTAAAAAGTCCAAAGATGACTTTATATGTCAAGCTAATATTTTGAATAGGAGATTAAACCAAAATTTCTCTGTCTCAAGATGAATTTTTCACAACAGAACACATTTTAGTTCTTTTGCTCACTGTCTTTTTGATTTGTTAAGGGAAAAAGAAAAGCTCTGTAATGTGAGTTAAGCAGACCTTTATTGCATATACCTAAAGTGGGATTTCTTTTTTGCCACAGGGAAAATAGGACTGTGCTTGGTGATCAGTGATTTCATTGCTGCTTTTCTTTCCTCTTTCAGTGTATTCGTGGAAGAAAAGCGACTCTAGAAGAACTGCAGACAGTTCACTCGGAAGCCCATACGCTGCTGTATGGCACAAACCCTCTGAACAGACAGAAACTGGACAGCAAGAAGCTTCTAGGTATAGTTCAGTGTGGGGAGGGGTCACCTTCCAGATATTTGACGTTCCCACTACCAGCCACAGCACTGACTTGCGGTCACTTAGTGTTAGCTGTCTGAAAGGTGGACACGCAAGGCTCCCTCTGTCCTCAGCTGTAGACAGGTCTCAAAAAGATTCATCCCACCTGCTTTAAATGGCTACCTGAGAATGGTACAGGATGTATGTCCCGTTCTTAAGGTAGATCCTTGAATCTTGGATAGGGGACAGAGGCACCTCTCTGCCGACCTGACCTCTTGTCCAGAGAGGTTTGTTGCCTGCCAGGGGCTCGAATAAGACATGTCATGGAAAGGCTGCCAAGACTTGTCCATGCATCAGACTACTACCCTCTGCTGCTCTTCCATGTGGGCGCTAACGACACAAAAGGCAAATTGGAAACCATCAAGTGGGACTTCAGAGCTCTGGGGATGGTGGTTAAGGGTCTGGGAGCCCAGGTCGTTTTCTCCTCGATCCTGCCTGTGAAGGGGAAGGACCGGAGGAGGAGGAGAAGATGGGTTTTCCAAGTTAACAGCTGGCTGCACTGCTGGTGTTGGCAGCAGGGCTTTGGTTTCTGTGACCATGGGACCCTGTTTGAAGATCGACAGCTGATGGAGAGAGATGGGATCCACCTCACCAAGCAGGGCACGCCTGTCTTTGCCAACAGGTTGGCCAGCCTGGTAGGGAGGGCTTTAAACTAGGCAAGATGGGGGAAGGGGAGTGGTACAGTGACACGGTAGTCAGTAAAACACTGCTCAAGTCAGGATGCCTCCAGCATCCTGGAGCATGCAGCCAGGGGAGACAGCATGGGACATGGCGAGGGAGGGTCCTCTTGCACCTCTCCTGAGAAGCCTGCATGCTCCATTGGCTCTCGGAAATGCCTGTACACCAATGCACGCAGCATGGGGAATAAGCAGGAAGAGTTAGAGATCTGGGTGCGGCTGCAGGGCCATGATCTCATTGCAGTTACAGAGACATGGTGGGATAGCTCACATGGCTGGAGTGCTGTCATGGATGGCTACGTGCTTTTTAGGAAAGACAGGCCAGGAAGGCGAGGTGGTGGAGTTGCCCTTTATGTGAGGGAGCAACTAGAATGTGTGGAGCTCTGCCTCGGGGTGGATGAAGAGCAAGCTGAGAGCCTATGGGTAAGGATTAAAGGGCAGGCTAGCATGGGTGACACGGTTGTGGGGGTTTACTACAGGCCACCTGACCAGGAAGAAGTCGTCGATGAGGCCTTCTACAGACAGCTGGAAGTAGCCTCACGATCACAGGCCCTGGTTCTCATGGGAGACTTCAACCACCCTGACATCTGCTGGGAAGAGAGCACAGCTAGGCACAAACAGTCGAGGAGGTTCCTGCAGAGCACTGAGGATAATTTTTTGTCCCAGGTGGTGGAGGCACCAACAAGGAGAGGTGCGCTGCTGGACCTTGCACTAACAAGCAAAGACGGTCTAGTTGGGGATGTGAAGGTTGGGGGCAGCCTTGGCTGCAGTGACCATGAGACGACAGAGTTCAGGATCCTGCGAGAAGGAAGCAGGGCAATAAGTAGGATCAGAGCCCTGGACTACAGGAGAGCTAACTCTGGCCTCCTCAGGGCCCTACTTGGAGGAATCTCATGGGGTAGGGCCCTAGAAGGGAGGGTTGGTACAGGAGAGCTGGTTAATATTCAAGCATCACCTCCTCTAGGCTCAGGAGCAGTGCATTCCGCTGAGTGAGAAGTCTGGCAAAGCAGGCAGGAGACCTGCAAGGATGAGCAGGGAACTCCTGGCCAAACTCCGACAGAAGAAGGAAGTCTACAGAATGGGGAAAAGGGGACAGGCCACTTGGGAGGAATACAGGGACATTGTCAGAGTGTGCAGGGATGCGACAAGGAAGGCTAAGGCCCAGTTGGAATTAAATCTGGCAAGGGATGTCAAGGACAACAAGAAGGGCTTCTTCAAATACATCAATAGCAAAAGGAAGACTAGGGAAAGTGTGGGCCCGCTGCTGAATGGGGCGGGTGCCCTGGTAACAAAGGATACAGAGAAGGCAGAGTTATTGAATGCCTTCTTTGCTTCAGTCTTTATTGCTAAGGCCAGCCCTCAGGAATTCCAGGCCCTGGGGACAAGAGAGGAAGTCTGGAGAAAGGAAGATTCTCCCTTGGTCGAGGAGAATCGGGTTAGAGATCATTTGTCCAAACTGGACATCCACAAATCCATGGGCCTCAATGAGATGCACCCACAAGTGTGGAGGGAGCTGGTGGACATCATTGCTGGGCCACTCTCCATCATCTTGGAAAGCTCCTGGAGAACAGGAGAGGTGCCCGAGGACTGGAAGAAAGCCAACGTCACTCCAGTCTTCCACAAGGGCAAGAAGGAGGAGCCAGGAAACTCCAGGCCTGTCAGCCTCACCTCCATCCCTGGACAGGTGAGGCAACAGCTCATCCTGGAGGTCATGACTAAGCATGTGGAGGACAAGAAGGTCATCAGGAGTAGTCAGCACGGATTCCCCAAAGGGAAATCATGCTTGACCAATCTGATTAATGATTCCTTCTCTGAT
The DNA here is from genome assembly GCF_040807025.1 of Struthio camelus. Taxonomy (NCBI): domain Eukaryota; kingdom Metazoa; phylum Chordata; class Aves; order Struthioniformes; family Struthionidae; genus Struthio; species Struthio camelus. The sequence continues at coordinate 2,544,474 of NC_090947.1, read as the reverse complement.
GGGATGACTGGCTGAACAGAGGCAAAGAGAGCAGTGGATGTTGTCTCCCTGGACTTCTGCCTGGCTTTTGACACTGTCTCCCAACATATTCTCCTAGTTAAACTCAGGAAGTCTTGCCTGGATGAGTGGAGAGTGAGGTGGATGGAGAACTGGCTGGATGGCCGAGCTCAGAGGGTTGTGGTCAGTGGCACAAAGTCTAGTTGGAAGCATGTAGCTAGCGGTGTCCCGCAGGGGTCAGTCCTGGGTCCAGTCTTGTTCAACTTATTCATCAAGGACCTGGATGAAGGCACAGAGCGCACCCTCAGCAAGCGTGCTGATGCCACACAACTGGGAGGAGTGGCTGACACACCAGCGGACTGTGCTGCCATTCAGAGGGATCTCTATAGGCTGGAGAGATGGTCAGAGAGGAACCTCCTGAAGTTCCAGAAAGGGAAGAGCAGGGTCTTGCACCTAGGGCGGAATAACCCCATGCAGCAGTACAGGCTGGGGGTTGACCTGCTGGAAAGCAGCTCTGCAGAGAAGGGCCTGGGAGTCCTGGTGGACAACCAGTTAAGCATGAGTGGACAACCAGTTAAGCATGGTGGACAACCAGTTAAGCATGAGTCAGCAATGAGTTAAGCATGAGTCAGCAACTTCATAGACATCAACAAATAGCTGTCAGGTCTGTATGGATAATCTGCAAGTAAGATGCATGGGTCTGTTAGGCAATCCTATTAGTTGAATTTCAAAGTGAATTTGCTTATTCCTTTCAGTGGGGCCTCGATTCACCTGAAACAAGTCTGCATCTGCCCTAAAATTTTCCTTGCAAACGATCTAGGGGAAAGTTATTCAGAAAACCAACTCCTCCCATAGCAATCAAATTGCATGAATTTTAGCAGCTTACCTGAAATGAATTCATGGAGACACCTTCTTTTTTTTTTTTGCTGTTTAGCAGCAGTAGGTGATAGGTTGGAGGGGCGGTTTTGAAAGTTCTCATGTGGAGATCAGGAATAAGACAGTTCTGGAATCTAGAAGTTGAGAAAGTTTATGCTGAGATTAACTTCACTTTACATGATATAAAAAGAGGATTAACTTGATGGTCTGCATGTTGCAGTAGTCACAGCAAAAGAGCTGGAAAGAATTTGCAACACGTTCAGTATGTACATTAGATCCCCAAAGAGGAAAGCTATTAGCCAGTTGTTTAAACATGTAATTAGCACTGTATTTATAGCTAAGTTACCACGTCTTTAAAACCCAGAGAAATGAGAAGTAGACACCTTTGGCTGAATGAATCACAATTAATATGTACAGTTTAAATAACTTATGACATCAGGTCCTGGTAGTGTAAAGCTCTTGCCTTGCGTAAGACATATCTGGCAGTCCAACAAATGGCGTGTAAATTTTCCCCCCGCTGATCTGAGAAGTCTCTGGCTCATTTGCCAGTGCACCACCTCCATACTGATTGATTTCACTGCAAATTTCTGGGACTAATTAACTAGCACTGAAGATGAGGATGTTTGTCTTGACCATCCTCTGTGGATTGGATTCCCTGTGTTGTGATCTGGGCTGTGCTCTAGCAATTTTGATTCATTGGCTTTACCAGCCTAGATCAGACACGGTCAGCACCCTGCCTCTGGCAGTGGTCATCACCAGCACGGGATGAACAGTGTTTTGTCCTAATCCTTCTCATTATGGAGTAGTCTAACATCAGACGTTTGATACTCTACACTACAGACAGTTTCAGGGTAGACTGTGATAATACTGAATGTTTCCTACGCATTCAGATGTCAGATCCTCTTGCAATGCTAGTCCATTCCTTTTTTGCCTCTTGGTATAATCTATATCAATAGTTCCAGAGTTATATTTGGGGAAACAAACATTTTATTTAATTCATTTTGGATTTGGGGTTCCCTGGTTTCAGTGAACCATTCCTGATGTTTTATACAGAGAAACAGAGGTAAGAGAAGCTCTTGCTCTACCTTTCATGACTTCTCTAGTTTTATTGTGTTCTCACATACCTTTGAATAACTCATTTTAAAATGTCTGTAGGGATTAAGTTTATTCCTCTAGTGAAGAGAAATAATTCTAATACATGAGGGTATTCCACTCAAAAAGTTACCTGTTCAGGTGTAATTTATAAAGAAGGTGAAGTTGTCGAGGAACAATATTACTGACAAATCAGTCTGAAGATTAGCATATTTCTGGATGTTAGAGTAGATCTAGGCTGAGACTACACCCATGGCTCTAGCAATGGCCCAAAATGCTGTCAAGCAGCTATTTTTTTAACATTTGCTGTTCCAGGCTGTAGCCGCAGGCAAGAGGTAGAGTCCCCAGGATCTCCAGTGGGAATCGTTTTCCAGTAGCTCTTAACTGAGCTTAGAGCTCGTTTCCTCAACTCAGTTGGCACCTTTTAGGCTTGAGCTGCTAACAGAGGGAGACTCGCTTCCGACTTGCATGACCATCTTTGCCCTGACAGCAGCCGACCACCTCTTCCCACTGCCCAGTTGTCCTCCCATTGTACAGGGCTATTGCTGCTTCTGTGGTGCTGTCACGCTCTGCGTAGGCCACAAGCTGCCGTTGATGTTCACGGCGAGGAACCGAATTAGCAGAAGAGCAAATAGCTTCGCCGTTTGGCATGGCTGCCCGTCATGCTGTCCAGCGAGAGAAAATAGTTGATAAGTCAACAGACAGGGATCTAGAGGGGCAGCGCAGCCTTCCAAATGCGAGCTGAAATGCCGAGATGCGTGAGCTCATCTGGGGTGTTTGTGCAGCATGCAAGTAGAAGGTTAGTTTTGGGAAGCAGTGCACGAAGGGATGTTGTGTCTAAAAACAGCATGCTTTCTTAACTTGATGATTTCCATGGTGCTGGACCTTAGTGAGGATAGCTGCTGCTGATGTGCTAGGAAAATCTCCTTGAAAAAAACTGGGCTTGAGTGTGTATAGGTGAGTGAGCCTATAAGCAGCCCCTTCTTCAGCCGTCCTCCCTCATTGTGAGGGTTTACAAAGTTTTTAAATGTGTAAAACAGCTTTGTGGGGTTCTTTTAAATACGTAGACTGATTCTGTGGAAGGCTTGAAGTCCAAGGCCAAAGCTTGGTCTGAGGTTCACCTATGCAAACGTATGTTTGTTAGACCTGAGTGTCTTGGTATTCGTCCGATCAAAATGTGGTAACTGACTCTGTGTAAACTCTTCTCGTTCAATAGATCTAGGAGCAAGAAAAAGCGCAAGAAATCTCAGCCTAAAAGGAAGAATTTGTAAAACAAGGTTTTTTTTTTTTTAAGCTTCTGTAAGTGATAATAGGGATGTCCTTTCATCTGGCAGCTCTTGAAGGGGAAGTGGGAAGGAAGTAAATAGTTTAGATATCTTAGAATCATAAGCAGGTGTCAATTCATTCAGCTACTGTGGCTCTGCTGAATACTTAGACTTCTGAAGTATATATTATTCAGAAGTATATATTATATATTCCCTCTGGTCCTGTAGATTGTTACTTTTGCGTCTAAGTCTTCTTGCAAAGAGTTCTTTACTGATGTGGGAGAAGTCGCTTGCTGCCACAGAAGTCCACTGTTGATATTGAAGTTGCCTTTCCCAGAGGAGCCCAAGCATTACAAAGATCTGCTTTCATATATTTTTATCAGATGGGTTTGAAGGTGGCAGCTTTCAATGCAGGTTGCATAACTCTCCTCCTTGAAGTGCTGCTAAAGCCCTTGAAAGTCTCGTGGTGAAAAATAAAAATCCATCTCTTGTTTGACAGCATAAAGCTTTGGAACCTGTCGAACAAGTTTAAACTTAGGCAAATAAGGCTGCTTTTAATTTGTGTATAGCAAACATAAATTGTTGTCAGAAAGATAAATATTTAAATAATAGGTGGATTAGGAGTGAAAGATGTGACAGGAGGTCTAAGTCAGGATGATCTAAGAACTTTCATGTGGATCCAATCAAAGAGTGAATCTAGCTGTGCACTCAGATTAATACTACAGATGCATTAACTCTGCTTTCAGTTGAAAGGATAACGTATGTGTCTGTGATGCATCTGACACCACCGTGGTTCTTGGTCAGTAACGTGTGTTTGCCGTCGTGGTTAATTCACACTTTACAAAGCCAGTTGTTAACATTTAAGGGGAAACTTCCTCAGATTCGTTATTTCAGTATAGGCATTACCAGAAAAGGAACTCACTGTGAAAAAATTTCAGCACAATTAATTTCCCTGCTAGCTTTCATTCGCTTGAAATAGGTCTCAGGCAAATGAATCTGAGGCAGTGTACTCCAGATCTTTTAACAGTGCCTGCATATGCACGTTTCCTTCTCTCCATTTGCTCGTTGTGCACTGACATACATGCAAGTTGTGTGCATAAACATCTGTGCAAGTCATGCACAGACAATAGTGGTAAATACAGGAGAATGCTTTTTTTCAGTGTACAGTTTACAGTCCTGTGGAATTTTGAACGGATGATAATATTGCTGATAAAAAGGCAGAGAAAGTGATGTTACTGTTCTTACCTGCTATTAAATTAGCCCTATAGACATTTTTCTACACTTTTCTCAAATGCTTAATGTTGATTTTGCTCTTTCAGTCAAAACACATTCTGTTTGCTCACCACTGGTTTATTTTTTTAACATTTTCCTCTTTTATGAAACTGATGTGCTACAAAATCCTCTAGTAAATCTGTAGATGACTGATAATTAAGGTTTTTTTTTAAAATGATTTACCATTCTCCTTCACCTGAAGGTAGTTAAAATGTTAATCTCAGAAGACATGCTTAGCAGTTATTGATAGCATCTCAATCATCTAGAGTCAACATGGTTGCCTGAAACGCAGAACAGCACACAAACCTTTCAAAATATGTGATTTATAGAAGGCTTTTGCACTGCAAAAGGCTTTTGAGGAAGTACAAGTGTATGTTTTATGTATTATTTGAAATATAACTCTATTTGTGAGTTTTTTGAAAATTGTAATAAAACCAAAGTCCATAACTGTGTTGAGAAAGACTTCAGTATTGCCATAAAACTAGACCCATATCTGGTGAACTTTGACTTGTTGAGGACTTACTGGCTTCATTCTTTTTTCCTGCAGGTTCTCTAACATCAATGTTTGTCAGGCTTCCTTGTGGCGGTGTTGGGGTGAGTACTTTCTTTAATGTGTAAATAATGTCCTGTTTGTTCTCCCAAGTCCCATTGGTAACAAAAATTGTTGCTTTGCATTCCATCAAGCAGGTAATTGCAACCAGATGTTACCCATAAACATGGTCTGTCTGGGGTGTGGGGTGGCAGTAAGAGTCTCACGTGCATTTCTTCAAAAGCAGCGCAAAGATTTTAAACTATTTTGGAGTACTGAAATATGTGTGACATTCATTGGAGTGTTTTGTTTCTGGCTTTTGGGATGCAAAAACTCATTTCCCAGGCAGCGATGTTTAATGGCTTGGAGATTACTACGTTTTAAAGCAACTGTTGAGGACAAATATGCACTGCAACTACATAGAAAGCAAGATATGCTTTTCATGTTGCTCTGCTGTGTAGGTGTTTCATCTTCAGTATTTGTACTTCAGAGCTGCCTGCGTAGTAGTGCAGGTGGAAAATGTATTAATAAAATCATGATATTGAAGGATAAAATTTGGGAAGTTCCTGTAAATAGCAAGTTATTGTATTTGTGTCTGAGCTATAGTATTGTCCTAGAATAAAATGTCTCGCAGGTTACCCAGCACAAGGGAATTGCAGTCTTCAGTATTTGGCATCTTTCATTTTTGGGGCTCTAGGCAATTGCACATGAATTCTGAAAGAGGTGACTAAAATATCTATCTGTCTGTCATGTAAAAGCTGAACATCTGTCAAGATTCCCTGGTAACAAAAAGAAGACTTTTCTTATTTGTTTGTTCCCCGAAGATTGAAAAAAATACCATTCCAATACCTTGTGTTGAAAGTTTTGGGTTTTTTTTGAAGCCTGAAAACTTGAAAGTTTTCCTTTCAAGTCAGACTTTCTGCTCTAAAGTTTGTGTGTAGGGTGGCACTACAGAAAATCTAGGAGAACAGGAAGAGAAAAGAATGAGAAGAGACAATAAAAGGCATTGTGTTTGAAAATTCACAGTGGTAGTTCTTATGCATAATTGTAGCTCGTGAGGTTGAATTTAGAGGTCTGGATTCTGTTATGGAAATGAAACAAAATTGTTTTCTTCCTGAGTCTTTGCAAAATCGCTGCTTTGAAAATTATCCCATCAAAAAAAGAATACTGGGCATTTATTCATCCCGCCACCACTGAGCACTCGTAGAGATATTTTATTTTGTATTGTAAATATACTGCAGTCTCCTAATTCATGGCAAATTTTTGGCTGGAGTTTAAAAGGTTTGAATTTACTCTGCCCTGCAGTCAGGCATGCCATTCAAAGCAAAAATTATCATTTGCAAATGAAGACTGAATGGTAACAAGTAGAGACAGTGCTGGAGCCTAACGCAGTCCCAGAAGTCTTGCATTAAATCTTAAATCAAGGCAGGAAACGCACAGTGCTGGTATTATTGATATGCTGGTAATATTCTGAAGATAATATTTGCAGTTAACTTTATGGTCAGTTGTCTCCATGTATCCTTAAATGTTAAATAAAACATTTGCTAACTTTTCTACAGTGTTTTAGTAGTTCCAGTGGATATTTCCTTGTTGTAGCAGAAAAGCTTTTTAAAACCAGCAGTTGGCTAGTAAGCAACAACATGATAGTCAAATTTTTTCATAAACATGAATTTGGATTTTTTTGTTTTGTTTTGCTTTCCCAGTTCCGTTGGAATACAATGCCTGTTATTTGTGTAGTTCTGCTCTTTCTTATCTGATAGAGAAAAATACGTTCCTCTTCATTGTGTTTGGGGTGCTGTTCTTCTTATTATATACACAGCAGCTGTGTATTTGTAGGGAAAATGAGTGCATAGTAGAGAGTGCATGGTTGGCTATAGCATATTAAGCAGGGATTGTTTTGCGCTTGTATGTAGCATGGATGGGCTTAAGTACAGGCCATTTCCTTTGGAGTAGACAGTACATGCAGTCGTCTTACAAGGTCCTTTCCAGCCTGTTTTCTACTGTCTTTGGGAGTGCAAGATTTTCTCAAGTAATTTGGCTTTGCAGTGCTGTATTTTTGTTGAATAAATACAAGGAAGACTGTAGTCTTTGTTGGCATGCTAGTTCTATGAAAATGGTTGTCCTTAATTTGATTTCTACTATGGGAAATCGTTGCAAGGCACCTCAAAGTGGTGTTTTAGCTGGGGCCACAGAGCCTGCCTTTCAGTAGCAGATGGAAAAAAAAAAACTATTTTCTGTACCAAAGAGGATGGCAAGACACTTTTACGATGAGTGTGACATTATTAGAAGAAAAGATTTAAAAAAATCAGAGGCCAGGTTAAAATATCAACTATGAAGACTTTTAGCAAGGAGTAATTTGAAAGCGTGATACAATTCTGAAAAGTTTCATATTGTGAAGACTGCTAGTTTATTGAATGCTGTTTTTTATGGTATAAATTAATTGTTTTAAATTGTTCTAGCAAGAGGGATTAGAGGCAGTTTTACTGGATTTATTTTTCTGCTGTTGCTTATCAGACTGTTATGCAGGTAGCTATATGGCATTTCTGACTGATGAGGAGCACTGGAGTTGTATCTGGACTCTCTGTTGCTCAAGATCACCAAATAAGCAGAACATTACTCATCTCTGAGTTGGCAGGACTTTTAAGGTTCTAGCAATCAGGCTTTGTTGCAACATTTTCTTACAAGTTGAGGAGGTTGTGATAGCTTGAGAAGTTTTGTGTGCACTGAAGTTGCTTTGTACTAGTTCCATTGGTGTTTTTCTGGTGATGAAGGAAGATCAGGTGTACGTGATGAGGAGAGGGCATACTGGACAACTGTTTACTTACCTAAGTCCAGCTGTTTGTAGCGTGCTGTCTTGTGTCTTTCCTCCTGAATGTGAGGGACAGACCACTAAGAATAATTTAGCTACACAGCCCTTAGTGTGCTGATGAGATCAAGCTCTGCTCCCATTTTGTATGTCGTCTTTGGGATGGTAGAGCACCTGGTTGAGTGACTAACTGCCTATGTAAGATAGAGATAGTCAGTCGAACACCTGTAACGATTCATTACCTGGAGAAGCAGGCTAGATCCCTGCCTGGGTGTCCATGTCCAGTTTTGGAGAGGAATTTCAGCATGGAATATTTCCACATGGTTCTCTACCTTTGTCACCTCAAGCTAAGGGCACTGTAGTGGATGTCTTATGGGTCTTTACATTCAGCTCACCAAGAGGCTAGACAGTTTTCCAGCTGGCTGATTGCTTCGTAAGGAGTGTTCTACCCAGAGAACTTGAGTCAACCCGCTGTAGGGTGAGGGGGGAACCAGTCTTCCTTTGGGCGCCTTACTGGTTAGAAGATAGGACGCAATGGTCAGAGTTATAGTCCCACCGAAATCTGTATTTTCTACTGAAATGCTGCAGAGCGGGGGATAGATGGTAAGCAAATGTACTCTGTTGATGGTATTACATTTATTTGGGGTCATCAAAATGAAAGCTGACTGTGGAGAAATACAGATGGTCTCTTGATAATAAAAAATTGAGCAGTAAAGTAGCTTATGAAATTCAGTGTTGATAGATGCAAAATAACACATGTAGGCAGGAGGAGGGGAAAGGCCTGGAGTAGGTAAAAGCCAAGTAATTACTCTTTCTTATAATTCAAGAGCTGAAGGCATCGAGTGAAATTATGGGATAGCAAGTTTAAAACCAAGTTCTTTTTCTGCAGACAGTTAAACAAGGGAACTCTCTTCCACAGGGGATGTTACGGAGAATGAAATAATAAATGGATTTAAAAGGCAGTTTAGATGTATTCATGGAGGGTTGGGAGGGGGGAGGCCCATGAAAAGCTGTTGAAAACAAGGATGAAGATGCGTTCTCTATCATCTCAGGACACCTCTATGGTGGGTATTGCTAGAAGCTGAACGAATGAGCCGTCAATGTATGGCTATTTGTTTGCCCTGCTCTTATGCTTTCCCTAGGCATCTGCTGCTGGCTAGTGTCAAAGCCAGAATATGGGCTCTATTGCAAGGAGGCAATCAAACGATGGAGGACTGTCTCCTCTGGAGTTACTCCTCAGACCAAAAACTTAGCTCTGAAAGGAGGAGTTAGGGCATGGTCTGTTCACTGGAGATGGAAGTCAGAAACTTCCCTCCCATGGTCTGTAAAGCTCAGGGGTACTTACTTTCAATTAATGCTTTATAGTTTACATATTTTCTTAGTGTAGAAAATATATTAAAGGAAGAGTAATTGGGTCAGCGAATTGTATTTCCTTGGAGAAAAAATAATACACCAGTGGACTGTCTCCTAAATATATGTCCTAACATCTATCACTTGTTCTGAACCTCAGGCTCATAGATTAAAAAGGGGGTTGTAGCACATCTTGGCTGTTAGTTGTATTCTTTGTGATTTTCCAAGTCTAGCTAATGAAATAGATATTATGTTACACTATGCCAGGTTGACATCAGTGCCATCTTCAGCAATATCAGTAAGCTTCAGAGAGGCAAGAGGTAGTCTTTACTGCTTCTTTCTATTCCATTTTGTTCCTGATTATTTGAATCTTGTTTTTCCCATGTACTGGAGGTCTCAAATCTTTGAAAGCCACAAATCTATCTCCTGACATTACTAGCTGCTTTCATATCTTTGAGCCAGCACCTTGGATAATAGTACCATTAGAGGCAGGAGAATATGATGAGCAGGTTCCTGAGGATAAGTCTGGATGCCTGGGAGTTTGTAGTTATTCCTAGGAGGTGGGAATGAGTTTTCTCCTATCCCAAGAGATGTGGCTACCAGCTAAGATTTTTCTCCTTTTCTATTTTCTTCTCTGTAACTTTGTCATATCTCATCATCTACCTGGCTGTCCCCTTGTGACATGACAGAGCGTGGCTTTTCCTCTTCACTTTCCTGTTAGGTTTGTGGTTTATTCACCAGCTCTCAGTCACCTTGCTTAGCAGCATTGCCTTCTCAGCTGCCCTCAAAGGAAACAGGGCAGCGTATCAATAATGCTCCCATTTTGTTTGAAATGTTTGGGGGAATATATGAATTTCCATGAATTCTTCTTGTCAGAGAATGTGACAAAGGAGGTAAAAGAGAAGGAGGTAAAAGAAACAGGAAAAAGTTAAATGCAGAACAGTTTGTTGCATAAAGCCTTTCAATCCTTCTCTTTAAAAACCAGGTCACGGTGTCTCAGAATCAATGGGATAAGGGTAAATTGGCTCCCCAGTGCCTGGAAACTCTTGTCAGTTTTCCCTCATTCATTTTTTTATAAGAGGAAGACTTGTAACCAGCACTAACAAACCTTTTCCCATCTGCAAACATTCTGATCTTAGCAGAAAAGAAAAAAAGCACAGAAGCACTTACATCAACAGATGTGAGCTCTGATTTAAACAATAGTAATTTATTCCTGCTGATCTTTACTCTAACAACATCTGCAAGTGCACTGTGCAGTATTTTTGTTTAGAGATATTGCCTTTGCTTCTCTATAATACACGCTCTTTTCTTAATATATTACTTACATGCTCCAGAGCGTAGGGGATAATTAGAAGTAGATTTTGGAGAAAAGATTTGGAGCTTTGAGAATCTGCAAGATAGTTCAAGCATACTTGCATCTTAATAGTTCAAAAAGTTCAAAGACCTGATATTATAATATTTAATACTTTCTAACATTTTTACTTTCTTTCATGTATATTTTCTTTTATCTATGCACATTCAGCAGCTCTAGGTCTTTAAAATTTGTCCTTGATGTTTTACTTTTCAGGAATAAGTTGTTCTTTTTTCCATTGTAGGGTCTTGAGTAGATAAAGGATTTTTACCTGTGCGGGTGTGCAGCATGCAACACAGAGGAAAGACAACAATAAGGACTGCCATGGAATGCAAATGAGTAGAAACCAATTAGAAAGTCTTAGAAGAACAAAATGTGGTTATTTAATCAGTGCTTAACAACTTTAGGAGATGCACTTAAACAGGGATAATTCATCGGCAGCACAGATGGTATGTGCTGCTAACTCTAAGTGCGGTGAAGAGAGAAAAGCAGAATTCCTTTGTTCTGCTTTGCTTTGTAGAGTCTGGAACTGCTATGTAGCATGTCTCTACTGATCCCTATTTTTAAATGCCTATCTGGATAGCTTTTCAGCTAAAGAAAAAGTTAGGGTAAGGAAACCTTTTATAAGATCCTCTTCACTCCAATTTGAAATAGTTATGCGTTAGTATATAGTACAGTATGCAGTGCTAATAGGAAGAACCTCATCGTGTGTATTAATAAAGACTTCAAGGTTATAAGGAGAGAAAAACTCTTACATGTCTCACCCTAAAACATCTTAGACATTCTTCCTAGAAAAGAGCCTGTGTCAAAGAGCCTTCTGTGTACCTTCATCATTTTGTAATGATTGTATACGTTGTGAAGGTTGAGACTATGCAGCGGATCACAAGCATTGAATTCCCTCTCCACCCTTCTGGAGTTCCTCAGCCTTCCTAAAAGCTCATGTAACAGAAACGGCAACTCCTTTATTGGAATGAACAAGTCACTAATATTATTCTCAAGAAGATAAGTGTGCTGACCAGGACAGCTACTCCTTACCCAACAGATGTGGAAGACTCAGTATCTCTGACACAGTTGTATCGTCCACTTCGAGAGAGAAAAAGAGAAATATACACTGTTGGTTCAACAAAAGGCAAGAAATATGCTTCCTCTGTAATAAAGTCCTTCCAGATGGTAAGGCTGATGTGCTGTCCCAGCAACTCCTCTCATGATGGCAGCTACATCAAAGAAATCATAGGCAGGGAGAGCCAAATAATGTCTCCCCTGTAATGAACCTCAGAATCCAAGAATGATGGAGAGGTCAACAGCAGCCTGTGCACCAAACAGCAGCAGCTTTGGAGTCAGAGAGCAGTCCAGCTCAGGGCCACATTAATAACATTTTCCACCATGGCAGAGTCTACGCCTCTACACTGCAAAGCACTGATGACTTCAGTGGGACTGTTCAAACACTTACAGTGAAACAGATGATGAAGTGCTGCCTTGGATTAGGGCCCAGTGGTCTCCAGACATCCGTTCTGGGGAAGGTGGCTGGGTGTTAAATCCTTATCTTGGAGATGTTTGTGTGCAGGGTGGAGCCGTGGAGAACTTGTGGATGGGAACAGAGATCTGTTGACCAAATCCTCCTCTTGTTGGATGGCTGAATGCGGGGGCATGGCCGAGTCCTTGAAATTGTCTCCCAAACTACAGGTGGAATTCTTTTTCTAGGTACTTAATTTCTTTCTGCAGAAATAATAACTCTTCAAAACAACTCTGTCTTGCCCTCCTCATTCTTGAAATGCTGCCAATCTGAGCCTGGCTTTTTCAGGCATCAAAGGGCCTGAACTTAACAGTGTTTGGCTAAGACGCTTGGTGACTTTTGCATGCCTTATGGGAAAAGCTAGCAGAAACAAAAGTCTAAGGAGGTCTTCGGGACCTACCTCGTCTTTAATAAAGACATAACATCTGAATTTCTCTTTTTTTTTTGTATTTCTGTTTCTCTGATGATTTATGGTGAGTAAAGGTGGTCCTCTACAGTTTTACAAGGGCCTGATGCTTGCTATGGTAGGATAAGGAGAGAGAGGGAATCGCTTGGCTACAGGTGTCCTGAAGCATTTTCATTCAAGGCCAAGAAAGACTCTTTGAATAAACTTACTCAGTCCAGATCACATGGTATAGCTGTATCTCACGTCAGTGAAGCTGTGGGTAACAGAAATGTGAACCACCTTTGTGTGGCCCTCACTCTGTGGAAGTGAGGCAGCAGATAGTCCTGCAAACCCTGTGAATTTCATCCTTTTCTGGCATGGCGAGAGCTGGATTGAATCCTACAGAAAGTGAGGCTGTCAGCTCCTTAGCAAAAAGGAGTTGTTAAAAATGTATGTGTCTCGCACTCTCAAACACTGTGATGAAGAGGATCTGAGAATGAAGACCGATGCGTCTCCCAAGGGACCATAGCAGTGTCATAACACCTGAGCTGCAAAGTAACGTGACCATCTCTTAAGAGCTATCATGGTACTTCTGTTCCTATGTTACTGCCCAAATTGACAGGGATCTAGGGCAGCCGTTCTACCAAGAATAGTTAGTGTAGGCTTTTTCACCAATAAAGTGACTTTCCCCAGAGCCTAAGACAGTGAATGTATTGGCAGTATTGCATTGACAGTATAGAAGTGCCTTCTTTGGCATTCTCATGAAGGTTTTTTGGTTTTCTGTGAATTAAAAAGCATCCTCATGGCAGATGTTGCCAGAAATTGTCTGTGATAACAGGCCTGGAATTATCTCCGCTGGCTTTAGTGCAACAATGAAGGAGATATATCAGTCTCATGTTGAGCTGCTCCCTACAGCTCAGCAAGCAAACCAGATGCCAGGTGAGACAAACAACCTGTTTCTTTCATTCCTCCTTTGTTGTAAGTACCTCAACATGGAGTACTACATGAAAAACAGCTGGTGATCCTTCACACTGAGCTATATTACACTTACCCTGTGATGTTCCTGGGCAGCCAAACTGTCCTGACATGGGACAGTTCCAGTAGTCTGGATTTTGCAAAGGCTGTGATTGACAAGGAGAAAATAAACTTTTCTTTCATGACGGCATGCAAACAAATCAGAATGCTTTAAAGGAGATCGAAAGCAGCTTTCCCAGCAGCAAGTCAGCCTATAAACAATCCCCCAGGAATCTCCCTCCTCCCCCTTTCTTTTGCAGGTTCCAACACAGTTGTAGTAAAAATTGAACAAGCATTTCATCATGTGTCTGCAAACTGATCTTGCCTTTGTACAGTTGTTGGGATTAATGTGGCAAAAGCCAACAGTTCTCGCTTTTTGTTTAAATTAGAACATGATCTCGTATAATAATGAAGTAAAGATTGTCTCAAGAATGCCTTTCCTTTTCTTGCCTTTTGTCTATTTGCACGTTTTCTAAGGGAAATTGATCCTGGTCCTGTCAAATATTTGACATTTAAGTAAATGTCTGTAGTTAGCACCTAGATGTTGAAGGTCTGTTGTTAGCTTTAATGAGGCAGAATTTATCTTATGATTCTCTAGGGAAGTTACTGTCAACATAAATCTGGCAGGAGTAAGTTGGGCATGCATTTTTTAAATGTCCATTGTTAAACATTGTTCTTCATTGTTTCCTCTTTTTTCATAAGGTTGCTTTAATTTTTTTTTAAATCTTTTTATTTCATCTTGGATCGATTTACTCCAGCAATTAAAGGGCAATACTGACACTGTGCTCTTAGAAGAATAGTGGTAGGAGACAATTTGCAGTGCCTGAGATACTGGATTTGCATCTCTATTACAGCTTTGGCCTTTCAGCACCACAGAGCTAATGAAAATTGTCATCTCTGTAGTGCCGTTTGTTTGGCCAGCTACTCAGTAGCTCTGCCATTACAGTCATCGCTATTGCGATTACCAGCTACCTTTGTGCGTGGAGGCAAAGCCCTGTTGCGCACTGCTGCGCTGTTGCATACTCACCCTTCAGATGGTAGTGGCTCCCGAGCCTGGCATTGTTCCTATCGGTTGTGTGAATGTGTGCATTTTACATGTTTGAATGATCTCTTTGTAAACCAGGAGTCTCCGTCTCCTGGTTAACCTTATTGTTCCTGAAAGTAGTTTCTGTGTGTCTCAATTAGGTTGACAGTGACACAATTTGGAACGAAGTTCACTCATCTGGTGCTGCTCGCCTGGCCGTGGGCTGTGTCATTGAACTTGTTTTTAAAGTAGCCACAGGAGAATTGAAGGTTGGTATGATAACAACACTTAACTTTGATACTGGCTCTGCAGAAGAATCAGCAGAACTCAGTTCATGGCTGTGTTTTGCAGGAGCTCTAGTTAGCTTTATTTTAATGGCACCATCTGGCTCTAGTCATAAAATTCTTTGAGGATATCAGCAAGTGAACAGCAGACTCCTGGTGAATGTTCTTACGCACTGATTAAAAAGAAGAAAGAAACCAGAGCAGCAAGTGAAATCGTTATTCCAGTGATATCTGAGGGCCTTGCTGTTGCCTTCAGCTGGGCCAGCTAATTTGCCGTTTAAGTGACCTCCTTCGGAAGGTTTTTTTCCTGAATGGAAGGAAATACTATACCAACCAGTTACCATAAAATTCATGGAGATTTTTTTCCCCTCCTCCAAAAGAGAGCATCATACACTGCTATGGTCTTATGAGAAAAACTATCAAGGACAACTAAATAATTCCAAAACAGAACTAGGAATTCTGGCTGCAAATCTGCATCCGTCTCTGTGAGATAACTGTTCCTGTCTGTCTCATTTCTGCCTTCTCTTATTTTTGTGTAGAATGGCTTTGCTGTTGTTCGACCTCCAGGTCACCATGCAGAAGAAAGCACGCCCATGTAAGTATGCATGTGTGCTTTGATTAACTTGCTTCAATGTCTGTCTATTATGTGATCTACAGCTATAAACTAGAAAAGGAGTTTGTTAATTTATTATTGCACATATTCTTATTATAGTTTCTTGCTGATTGTTTTGCAGTCAAGTATTAGATTCAAAGCTCCTAGCAATCCTCTAGAAGCAGGCAAGATCCTGCTTTGTGTTTTGGGGTAGGTATTTATTTTAGTAAGAGCTGCATTACAGTCATGCTTTCAAAAAGCCCTGATGCTTTTATTTACCCTTGTGAATTATCTTAAGTTAAATATTGATGTTTCTTCTACAGTGAGGAAAGCAAGGATCTGCAACTGATACTAGTATATCAAACATAACTTTGTGTCGTGGGATTAAAACATTGAATTAGGAAGGTGTTGGAGTGTGAGGGCTTCATGAAACAAAAGCTGAAGTCAGGCACGGTACACGGGTTTAGTAGAGCAGGGTTTATATGAGAGTTTTGGCCATTGGGCTGTTTTCACATCAGGCCTCCCACACAAATCATATTGGGCTTCTATATGTGACTTATTGGGTGTTGAAGTTTCATGTCATTGGCTTTGTGACTGATTCGTGGAGCCTTTGGTGCTTTGGTCCCAGATCCGAGTGCTTTCTGCAGGATTCCCCTCAGCGCAGCATTTCGAGACCTCTCAGCCGGACCGCTCCATTTCCGATGATGCACGTGGCAACATACCACTTCAGCTATTGATCCTTTCCCTTCTTTTTCCTTTTCTGCATTCTTCCCCCATTACCCCTGTTCCCTTAGCCCCCCATACGAGCACTGGGGGGGCTGCTAAGCACCCACTGGGCAGTTTGCATTGAGCAGCATCGTGGAGGGGTTTGCAAAGCGTAAAACGGTCCCCGTTTCCTGAGAGATTGCAAGACACCTGCTGCTGTATGGCTGTTTTGTGTTTCTAATTGAACACACATGCATCTTACAGAGGGGGAAAGACGAGTGAAAGCAGTGGAAATTTCTTCCTACTGTGTTATGTCTTGGATGATAGATGTACTGGGACTAAGGCAAACCTATAATTAACACTTCTTTTTTTCTCTCTGTCTTTTTCTCCTCCCTCTCATCACCTCCAGGGGTTTCTGCTATTTTAACTCTGTGGCAATTGCAGCCAAGCTGCTCCAGCAAAGACTGAACGTTAGCAAAATTCTTATAGTGGACTGGGTGAGTAAACTTTGATTCTTACCTATGAAGAGATCAGATAGATAGAAGTTTTTCTTTATTTTTTGAGTTTGCTTGCAAAGCCGGTCCAGGCTTTGTAAGTCAGTGAAAAAAATGTTGTCTGTGGTCTGTAAGCCAAAATTCCTTTCTGTTTTATTTTTTAATAAGAGATTTCTTAAGGGGTGCATAGGTTTCAGAACAGAAATAGAATTTTTATTGTACTCTTACTCCCCTCCCCAGTTCTATGCAATTCTGAATAACTAGCTACCTTCTACAGCAAGACCATAACACAGTTGCGAGGATGGATAATTCTGTCAACTGCGGTGGTATTTTCTCCAAAAAAAAAAAAAAGAAAGAAATGGCTGTGAAGGCATTTGAGCACTTGGGTCACCTAAGAGTTTTGATTAGATTGCCACAACTCTTCCATGGACCAGACTCACAAGTTAAAATGGAAGTATTTTTCTTTTTGATGTAGTAGATGGGCATCATTTTCCTCACTTCCCACTGACTGTTTTTCATGTCAGAAAGGAGGGGCATTTTGAATAACCGTCCCCTGTGATGTATTTGTGCACTGAGCAGCAATGCAGTAGAGGATCTGAGCAGTGAGTTTGTGTTGTTTAACCCAGATGGGCCCAACCTGAGAAATTTCCTGGGACTTGCTTCAGTGTTCACCCTACAGACAGACTGATTAAAAACACAAAATTGGGGTAACTGACATAGCCCTTCCTTCCCCTTGTCCTACAAGATTGTTTATCAATCCAGTTCTCTCCAAGAAAATGAATCTTGTCATCAGTTTTGATATATGCTTGAGATTGTGTTTACTCCTATTTATTCTGTTTTGTTAAACGGAAAGTATAACACAAAGCCAGCTGTGCAATGCAGATTACTCTCATTTGCAATAAACTGCTTCAGTGAGATCAGAGAAGCCCAAGAAACCATAACAGAACAAAGCAAAACCCTCCAAATCCCAAGCTGATGGCTTTAATCTGTGTTGTTACTAAGGTATTAACCTTCCTCATATAATACAATCTCTGTCCCTGAAGGATGTACACCACGGAAATGGTACTCAACAAGCTTTCTACAATGATCCTAATGTTCTTTATATTTCACTACATCGCTATGATGATGGGAACTTCTTCCCGGGCAGTGGTGCTCCTGATGAGGTAAGAACATGGATCAACATAGCATCTACGTTTGCAACATGTTGCTGTGTCTGACTGGAACTGCTCGTGGTTGTGATGGAGGTGGCCTCTGCTGGGCAAAGCTGCAGAGGAGTTTGTGCCACCATACCGAAGGTTGTGCTTGTTAGCACCTCTCCCAGAACCTGATGTCCGGTTTTGTGTTTTTCTGTGTGTTCCTGTCCAAGTCCTAACAGCTGTGTGCGTTGTGTCCTGCTGCTGCAGGCTGTCAGGAAAGGGAAATCTCTTGGCAAACAATCAAAAACTTAATTCATGTAGTTAGACGCTCAAGCCCTTATGGGACAACCTGTTCCAAAGGACCTCTTTGCCAGCTGTCACAGACAGCGTTTTCTTCCCTGAAGAACAGGACTTTGTGTACTTTTCAGGCCTTCCCCAAAGCGAGGCATAAGCGTTTTGTTAGATGGGAGAGGAACAGGTTGTCCACGGCTGTGCCACCAGCACTGCACTGTAGTGCTTGGGTTTCCTGGCACGATCTTGGAACTCGTCACCTCCTCCCTTGTCCCCGCTAGACTGTTGCTCACAGTGAGCGTGCTGCATTCAGCTTTAGCAGTCTGGATATTGGAATTTTAGCTTGAGTCAGTCATGTCGTGGGACAAAACCCAACAGTTACTGGTGGTTTCCCCGCTACAGAAAGAAAGGCTGTGCAAATTACAATAGAAGCATTTTTTCTCCTGGGCCCTTCAGACGGACTCTTGTGCTTTAGTCACATCCTTTCTTTCATTCTAGGTTGGCAGCCAATATGCTGTCGTTGAAGAATGAGCTTAGCGCTGTCGTTTGAAAGTATACCTGTGCATATTTCTCCTTTTCTGTGATGGAGAGCCTTTGTTCAGACTGTTATGAAGGAAATCCCTTCTGGCTTGTGGGTTGTTTACTAAAAAAACATAATCAGCCTGGACAGCGTGCTCTGTTGTAAACTAGCTGCCGCACTAATTTGCCCTACTTATAATAAAGAGACTTGAAATCATTCTTTACCCAGGACCCTATAGGCACTCATTTCCAGCCGTGCTGTGAGTGGAACTCGTTAAAACAGTGCTATTTGGTGTATTATAGTGGCCTCACAGAAGACATTTGCTGCTAACTCAGAGAGCGTGGGGACCTTTCCTTCAGTTTTCTCTCATGGCATTTATCATTCCTCCCTCACAGAAGTTGGTGAATGAGTTCTGCCAGGCAAGTGAGGTGGGGAAAAATAATGCAGGAAACTGCAAGTAGAGAGCATAGAAACGATCAGTATTTGAATGATATAATCAGAAAAATCTTCCATGATGTATAGGGCTTTCATTTCAGCTGTAGTTTTGGCTTAAATTTGAATTAAAAGTGTTTCCTTCCTAATAGATATCCAGTTGTCATCCTTCATATGTGGCTTATCAGCGGGAAATTATGAAATGCTGCATTTTATTTACCCTGAAATGCTCTAGATTAAATCTGAAAAGTCTTAGAATTCTTGCCCTATCAATTTTGCATTTTCCCATTCAGCAAACATTGATGTTTCCATTTAGATTTCTAAAGAAACTTTAATGTAATGTAATACGTCTTTGTTACCCTATTTGTGCACTACTGTTGTAATGAATGGACTGCAGCTCTTGGCAGTGGGCTTAACTTCTGCTTTAGACTATACAAAGGACGTGAGGTCTTAGACTTCTCTGAGACCCGCTTTTTCGCTAACCCTTGAAATTAATAACGGGCTTACAAAATTTCTAGTATTGTAAGGAAATACTGGACTAAATTATCCACTCCATATATACCATTTATAGTAATTTTTAGAGGGTATGTGCTATTCTAGACTGAATAAAACAAAGACTACCAAATAAATTAAATTCAAGCCACAGATGACTAAATAACCCAGTGCAGAGGGATAAAAGCACTGTGGTTTTCCACCAGTGATATTTACTGCAATAGAGAAAAAAGGATCTGAAACAGAAGCGCTGCAGCTTTATCTAGCCTGGATTATCTGGCTGTGTATCGTATAACACAATTAGAGTTTTTCAAAAATTTTTTTTTCATACACAGACGCCTACCAAAAAAAAATATTCTGGAAGAGTGCAGATCCCTGTCCCAGAGATACAAGCAGGCCCACTGGCAGCAGGCAGTCCTTAGTTATCCCTCAGATACTGCTGCCACACAGCAGACAAGACCCTGGTTGACAAAGGCACTGAATACAGGCATTTGGGGTTGACCGTGAACGAGCAAAGGATGGCCTTGTGCGTTGGCACAGGAGTTGCTGTAACCCCTCCACTCCTCATCCCCCCCCCCCCCCCCCCCCCGGTTTCTTCCTCTCTGCCACCTTCCTCTGCTATCATGCTAAGATGGGATGGTTTTACATACGCCACCCGCCATGTCCCTTTGGTCAGCAAAAATCTGTTCTTTGTGAATGATACTTTTCCCCAGCAGAGGGGGTACTCACTCTGATTAAAATTGTAGGATTCCCCCCCCACCACCACCACCACCAGGAAATAGAATGCATATGAAATACCCTTCAGAATAAAACTGGAAAGGAATTAATTCCATGAGGTATCACGTGAAATGCCCTCTTGTGCAAAAGAGGAAAAGGACCTGTATTAATGATGTTTTTTTTTTTTTTTTTCTCGGGCAACTAGCAAATGCTGGCTGTCCACAGCTCCCATCGAGATCAGAGCACGCAGGAGCATATAGGAGCTTTAATTTTACTCTTGCTTTGGGAACTGAAGTACTCTAGAGGGAAAAATTACCACACCAAGTTATTGAATCAAAATCCATATTTAGCTGAATGAATAGAAAGATATCAAAGATGTGTTGCCAGAATTAGCAGTTTCCATATGTGTAGTTAAAAGTATTGTTTCCCTTTTCCAGGTTGGCACAGGAGCAGGAGTTGGTTTCAATGTTAACATGGCCTTTACTGGTGGCCTTGATCCACCGATGGGAGATACAGAATACTTAACTGCTTTCAGGTAATATTGAAGACTTCTTCTAACATCTTTTCCACTGAAACTGAATTTCTTGTGCGATCTTTCTGAATCTTGAGTTTCTCCCTTACTAAATTAAGGAATAAGATTTTCGTAGAGCTGCAGTTATTTTTTGAGCGCCATGTGGAATAAAGCAGAATTATTAAACAGAATTTTTCTGGCTGGAAGAAATGGGTGGCATTAGGGTATTCAGTGACTGACATATACTTACTGCTCAGCACTGATCGATGCAAAAATTCAAAGTCTACTGATATGAATAAGCTCTTCTGTTGTTGGCAAAAAATCGTTCTGGCTCATTGTGGTGAATATTTCTATGCATGAGGAAATGGACAGGGGGGTGGACCCAGAAAAACTTGTCAACAGGTTGTTATAAGTTAGAGTTTCGGAGTGCGGCTAGCCCAAGGCCTGAGACATCCTTATGGCGATACACAAAGTGATATTAGACATCTGAGTGATCATGAGTTTGTCATTGCTCATGACTCCTCCCCGCTTCACTCAGGCAGAGTTCCGAAGTGAGGCTGGCAGAGGCACTTGGGCTTGTTTTGATAAGCTTTATTTTTTATTATTATTCACCCAAAATATCAGATGTGATCATTCTAAGCAACTGGAAAAAAATTATTGACTTTTGTGTTTTTTGGTTTTTTTCTTTTTTACTGGATTCTGGTTTCTCCTCAGAAGCAGCATGTTGCATGTTATGAATGCAAATGTAATCCTATATTAAACAAATGTTACTCATCACTCTCTGTTAAGAGTGTGAGTGAAGGTAGGCAAAGCTGTAGAGTTTAATTAATATATTTGGGGGATATCTTCCTTGATTAGCAGTAACAGTACCATCAGATGTAAACCACTGCGCTTGGTTGTTTTATGAGCGTATTTAAGCGTGCTCTGGAGAGTCGGTTGTTCACTGAGTCTCTGCACGAAGTAGGAGGTGAAGCCGCTTGTCAGGACATGCCATATGCATGTCCCACTGACCCCATCATAGTGGTCCAGCTCATGCAGGCACAGGAAACCTCAGGATGGTAGAGAATAATTAATTGCCTGAGCTGATCCTTGCTTTCCTCCACCTATCAACGTGATTGAAAGAGGTGTGGGAATCAAAATGCAGTTTTTTTCTGTTAGCTGACCCACAGCCATGTGCCTAACAGTCCTGGCCATCCTGACCAGCGTCCCTACAGGAGCATTGCAAGAGTATGGGTGGTGCGTTTTCTCACTGCTCTGAGCATCTAATGGGCAAAATAATTACATTAACGGAGATCCAGTGATAAATGCCTCCATAGTAGTGTTGATCTTCTGAACCTGTGGAAATGATTCTTCTACCTTAACACTCCTTGTCTTTAAAATAGTCTCTCCTTTTTCCTTGCCATCATTATTTTTGCTCTTCTCTGGCAGCTTAAAAAAAAAAAGCTTGAAACTGCCTAAATTGGGCCTGGCAGAAAATAGCTGAGGCCATTGTCTCGCAGCTAGAGGTGCGCAACACTGCATTTTTTTCCTGCAGCAAAGAGAGTTCTTGTCCAGCAGCAAGTTTCTGGGACTATCACAAAGATTTGATGCACTGCTGAACAGCAAGGGAATAGCTCAAATAAGGTGACTGTACATGACTGGTGGTTTTGGAACTTATTGGAAGCCTAGAGTAATGCATTTGCCTCCCAGACCTGCCAAGAACAGGAAAAGGATGGTATTAAAAGTTACTGTGGAAGCAGCATAACAGAAAAGTGAAATGAATGCAAACCTTTCTGGGTTAGAGGAGAAATTTTAAGTAATATAGTAGTGACTAGAGGCCTATGTGAGACCGCCCTTTCCTCTCTCTGTTCTTTCCAAGGAGAACAAAAATATAATTCCCTGATTTTCTATCTTCAAATGAATTTAGTGCGCTTCTGGCGAACGCTCTGCATAAATTTAGGGAGACATACACTTGCCAAAACATTGGATGCAAATTTCTGCGAATACCCAGGTGGAGTTTTGACTTCTTGA
This sequence comes from Struthio camelus, assembly GCF_040807025.1. Lineage (NCBI taxonomy): Eukaryota > Metazoa > Chordata > Aves > Struthioniformes > Struthionidae > Struthio > Struthio camelus. Next base: position 2,521,816 of record NC_090947.1, on the reverse strand, counting down.
AATAGCATTGCATGCATTAAATCTAGGAGAAGAGCGTTATTTTTTGGTCTTCACTCTGTGTATGCTTTTTATTGTAACGTTATACTGAGCAAAAAGAGCTTTTACTTTTCAGTATGCCATTACAGTGCCTTCAAACAATGTATACAATTTAAAATAATATATAGTCAAATAACTGTCATTTATCTTGATGTTTTATTGCTGTTATGGGAAAGCAAGTACTTTAGTCCAAAGTGGAAGTCTGTTTATCCCAGCAGCCAACAAGACTGATCTCTCCATTGGAGAAAGAAATGCGCGACTCTCAACTGAGTGACATACTTGCTATTAAATGTTAATTTAGTTTCTAGGCTCCTGGAAAATTGTTCAGCGCAGCCTACAAATGTAATAAGAACTTTGCCAGCCACTCCTTAATAGATGTTGGTGTCTTTTTGCCCAGGGATAACAGCTCTTCGAGGACCGTGTGTTGTAGCTAGTCGTAGCTCTTATTTTGCCAGGGTTATGAGAAGCGAGTTACTTGTGACCCATCCTTATAGGTAGCACCTCCCGTTCTCTCCCCATTGTGCACACCTTCAGTCAGTAAGTTAAATTGGAAGCTTTTTTAATCTCATGCCAAGTTTGTTCATGATAATACATTATCAAGTGACCTTTTTAAATCTTAACCAGATTCTTTGAAAAACATTTTTCCTGAATCTTTTTATTGATTTTAATGTAAAATAATGCTTTGAAGTTTACAATTTATAGTCCCCCGAGAGTTAGAAAGTGAAGGGAATGGGTCGTATATCCTTTTTTAACTCTTTTCTTGTGCTAGCCCCATGAGACAATGCATGCCTTCAAGGCAGCACCTTGTTATTCCACCCCATCGAATGCCACGTTGCATTTGCTGGGGATCAAACCTAAGATGAAGAAAAGATAAGAAAATTGGTCATAATGAACTCCAGAAGCAGGAGGCATTTTCACCATGAACTTGGAAACTCACAGTGGAGAACTGAGCTTTAATTCAAACCAGTCCAAATGCCAAACTGTGAGGCTTTGAAGTCTGTAGAGGAATCAGTGGAAATCCTTTGAGCTAGGCAAAGATACTGATATACTTTTTTTTTTAAGCCTTAACTCTTAGCGTGCTTGTCTGCTTTTAGGGAAGAAAGCCGTCCCTCTGTGTAAAATACATAAGATACTGGAAGAAAAAATATGCAGCATGCTTTTCATTTTTTATTCTCTTTCAGGGTGAACTACTATATGGATTTGATAAAAGCATGTGCTCTAATGAAATAACAGCTGAGATAATTGGCCTCATAAATTGGTCTGCTGATGAGTGAATAAATGAATCCAAATGAAATTTATCTTCCCCGTATTGAGAACCTGTTTCAAACAGTGCCGTTTTTTTCTCTTCCCAAAGAAAGAACAATAACTTATGTCGAAGATTTCCTCCTGAGAATTTCTTCTAAGATTGTTAGCATACCCATATTTACACTAAAATGTTGCATTGGATGTCCATTAATAACGCTGAGCCTTTTCAAAAGTGCGACCGAGAGTTAAAAATGCTCAGTGGAGCAGCCTTGCCTTGCGCTTCGCCGCTTATTGTCATCGTAAGTGAGAACTGAAATCACCAGGCTGCAGAAAAAGCGTATTTTGGCCTGTTTGGAAACTGGGGTGATATCACTATCGGTATCTTTGGGGGGAAGCAGGGTGGAGTCACCCCAATCGCTAATAGATGTTCAGCCTGACAGAACCGCTTGGGGATCTTGCTGAGAGCTTGGCGCTCCTCCATGGTAGGATAACTGCAGCTATGCCTGCCCTAGATGGCAGCACGTTATGATTTTGCTGACCGTTCTGCTGATTGAATGTTCCACGGCTGAAGTCACCACCAAAGTATGTGGGCAATACAGATTTCACAGATTGTGTGGCAATGCATTAAGCACGAGTGCGTGACATAGAATTTAGGAGGTCCCTAAATCACCAAACCTTCGTTGGCATTCATTGCTGTTATTCTGTAGTTATAGAAACAAGCAATTGTAAAATTTAGTTGTTACCAGAGCCTGCTGTTTCCTAGCTTGTTGCACAAGAAGAAGTAATGTCGGCTTCTATAAATTCTCGTGACGTTTTTCAAGCATTATGTAAGAGTGTGCTATGCGAACCTGGCTAGGAGACCTGCAGAAAAATGTGAAGACTGAGGTTAGTTCCTTATTACAAGAGAACAGCAATTACATAGTGAAATTACATTGCATTACGCACATGAGTTTTCCTCTGATTTTACTGTACGAAAGTATACCTGATGATTCTAGAAGTTGCATTATTTCATCTGATTTTTTTCCTACCCCTGTCTCTTGCACAGTTTTAATCTCTCATACAGCTTGATTTCATGTTAGTTGTACTTTTATCTGAACCTCCTAAAATAGAAGGGAAACCAGGACTGTAGATTGAAAGCTCCCTCCTCCTCCTGAATTTCTCAGACAGTGTCGAAAGTGTTAAATGAGTTTGGAAGCCAAGTTTCAGGGAGGGAGGTTGTTTTTTTCCTTCCATCCATAAAACATTTCAGAAGTAAGGAAGGGTGAGGGGGAGCTGACCATGTTTTGCCTGGAGTCGTTGTCTCTGTATTTCAGATTTCACGCTCTCCGATGCTCATTTTGTGCCCAAGTTCCTAATCCGTTTTGACATAGGAAATGACCGTGGAGATGACTGTTTCTAGAAACAGGGAGTAGAGTCTTCAGGAGACCGATTAGCCTTAGGAGCAGCGGGTAATGTTTTGTTATATATGGGAAACAGTGGGGAAAGGGTTTTTAAAGTGCTCAGCCTTTTAAATTTCATTTTGACTTACTCACTGGAACTGAACATTCAACAGAAAAAAAAAAAAACCTTCTGTAGAACTATTTCATCGACTTTGCATTTATTAAGCATTTTAGTTGGTGAATTGGCTATTAAAAGACTAAAAGATACTCAATCTTCTAGCAAATACGTATAAAACTGTATTTTCCCCCAACTAATTGCACAACATGGTCAGTAGTTTTTACTTTTTGTAGCTGTCGGTATTAACTAATGTGTAGCTGTTCAGCCTAGCTGTATTTTAAGTTAACTGAAAGGATGTGATTTATTTTAAGAAAACAAAACAACAGCCCCACCCAGCTGAAATCCTAGGAATTTTAAAGGTGTAACTAACCCCTGTTTTTTAATAAGTCAGCATGGCTGGAAATAATATTCAGTGTTGTATAACTTTTAATTCTTCAGTCAGGAACTTTGTAGTTACTCTAGCCATTAGTTGAAGGACCCATTTCCATAGAAACCAGGTCACCTTCTTGACAGTAATTTCAGTTAGTGGCTTTTTTGTAGTATGATCATCAGGGCAAAGTCATAGGATCCTTTGCAATGTAATTGTTTTCTCTCAGGGATTCAACTTTATTGTGGCAGATTTGAGTGAGAAGAATGTTTTTTTTCCATGCTTGAGAAAAAGTAAAATCTGAAAGACTTAGATGTGTCTGAAATTCTACCCACAGATGAAATCTCAGAAATACCTCATTCAAAACCAGTTCATTTGGACTTTCAGCTGCCTGAGGCTGAAAATTTCACATGGGACTTTCACTTTTTTTCACAATTAGAAAAAAGGTTGAGGAAGTTATAAGATCTCAAAAGACTATCGTATGTTGCTGACTTCAAAAAACGCAGCGTGGTTCCTGCAGTCCAAGCGAGGCTGCGTGAAGCAGCTTCCTGGGCCCAGTGCTCCTATCGGATCACATAAACGAAGCCTCACACTCCTGAGATGCCCTGCTGGACTTGATGCGGATGTGGGGCTCACTGCAGCATTCCATCCATGCGCTCCATATCACCGTTGATTCAGACCTAAAGTTTTAAGACCAAAGACATAGATGCTTATGTGTTTGGCAAGTATCAAATACATTTGGGATTGTGGCTTTTGGGTCCTGGCCTAATACTAGAAATAGGAGAAACTCAAAAGAAGGAGCAGACTTTGAGAGTCACAAAAGAAGGAAAGGGTTCAAGTCCGGATTTGACTCTGTGAGAAGGATTTCTGATAGCGTACCAGAAAGCATCGTTAGCCTGTTAGTTCTGACAATGAGATCTTAACGCTTTTCCCTCCGAGTTTCAGCTGCCTGCTGACTCCTGGGTCCTCCAGACTCAAAGGTGAAGGTTGAGAAGCCTCTGTCTAGGATTTTGCATGCAGTGCCCCCATCCCATGGGGACAGATGCTGTCCATCCTGTGACTGGCCCTTTGGGGACAGGAGAACCAGGGGACCTCATGTATCTTAAATTAGTGAGGGGGATCAGATAATCATTCTGAAATTTACTCTGGCTACTGAGCACTGTTAATAATCGCTTGGAAATGAAGACAGATACAGGAGTACAGGAGTAGCCACTTGGTGGGGTGCTGTACAGTCACCCTTTCTGTTCTGGAGAAAACCTCAAAACAGCTTGCTCCAGCTCTTGTCAAATACCCATTGATTTCCTTTTAACGAGCAGCCGCTGCTTTTTCTCCCTTAAAATTTATAAGGACAAGTTTCACCTTGAATTGTTGAGGTTGCCTGTGTATTCTCTGTGCCACTAGAGGGTATCTTCTAGCTGTTGTCATTCATACAGGCAGCGTCTGCAAACCATCACTGCACCCTGTCAGTCGTTCACATTGCTCACCTGCTGTGCACTGCTGTTTCATATGCTTCGGGTGTGTTAGCGTTTGGGTGTCAGCCAGATGAGCTATTCCATGGAAAATATACATATGTAGAGAGAGATACACAGATTGATTAGTAGTTGCATTGGTTGTTCGACTCTGATAGCTAGTGCACACAACGCCAGGATGTTGATTTTGGTTTGCTCTGCGACGTGGATTAGGGTGATACCACACAGCAGTTGAGGTGCTAGCCACTCCCATGGTATCATAACCTCGTCTGGAAAAAAAATCTGATGATTTTAGCAGTTTTACTTTGGTTAGAAATGAAATAGCTCAGCAGTACTTCAAAGTGCAGAAAAAACCCTTTGCCACATGCACTTGCTTCAGAACTGCTGCTTAAGTCCTCTGTGAATGAGGTGGTTTCTACTTAAATGTGTGTAAGTTTTACTAAACAGAATTCTGAAAAAGAAAATAAGATTGTTCCTTTCATATGTTTACATGCCTGTGTGTACTGCAGAGTGGCCAGCAGGAAGAAGGCAGGAGGCTGTTAGATTAGCTGTTAGATTAGCATGGCAATCTGTTGCCAAAAAATTTAAGTTAGAATTATTTTTCAGTGCCTCAACCAGAGCTCCGTTTGAGCTGATGTGCCTTGGCATCCCCACCTGCTTAGACTAGAGAATAGGAACTGTGTTCAGCTGTACTTTTAGAAACTGTTTGACGGATTTGATGCTACTCGAATTCATGCTTTGGAAAGTTATCCTTGCCAGTAACTGTTCCTAAGATAGGGAACAAGAGAATGCTACTTTTCAGTACCAGAAAGGGGATGATGATGTTCAGTTTTCCCTAATCTTACAGCAGCTATTTAGGTTTGGAGAGATGTTTCTATAAATCAGTCGGTACATTTATAAGAGAAGAAGTTCATTTGGAAAACATTACTTTATATAAAGGGGCTTGAGTTGGAGACTTTTAACTTAATACATCTCCTTGCTTTTCCACCATTTCCTGCTGTTATCATTGCCTCATCATAACAACTCAAAGCAATTTTCAGCCCCCTGAATGCGTGTACCCCTGGTATAAACTGCATTCAAAAGAAGGTATTCATCCAAAAATGCTTGCTATAGGCTTTCTTAATCAGAAGGGATTGTGTGCATCTGTATCATGTTTATTAAGAAACTCTGTTCCTTTGAAATTTTGTATTGCTGTAATTTCAGTTCCACTGTGTTTGCTCTAGATGAAGAAGCAATTACTCTGCTGAACTTTTCATTTTTGCTTAGCTGGCATCTTGACTTTGGAAATGGGATGTTTGCAACCTTATGTAGACTTTTGAAAAGAAACTGAGTAGACTGAAGAGAGAAATCGTTGTGAAAATGCCTTTTGCTGAGAAACCACAAAGATAGACCTCTTATTTCATTTGAATGCCAGCCTTGTCGGCATGGATTCCCCAAAGGGAAATCATGCTTGACCAATCTGATAGCCTTCTCGGATGGGGTGACTGGCTGGGTAGATGAGGGGAGAGCAGTGGATGTTGTCTACCTGGACTTCAGCAAGGTTTTTGACACTGTCTCCCATCACATCCTCCTAGGTAAACTCAGGAAGTGTGGGCTAGACGAGTGGAGAGTGAGGTGGATGGAGAACTGGCTGGATGGCCGAGCTCCGAGGGTTGTGGTGAATGGCGCAGAGTCAAGTTGGAGGCCTGTGGCTAGTGGTGTCCCCCAGGGGTCATTTCTGGGTCCAGTCTTGTTCAACTTATTCATCAAGGACCTGGAGGAAGGGACAGAGTGCACCCTCAGCAAGTTTGCTGATGATACTAAACTGGGGGGAATGGCTGACACACGAGAAGGCTGTGCTGCCATTCAGAGGGATCTCTGTAGGCTGGAGAGGTGGGCGGAGAGGAACCTCCTGAAGTTCCAGAAAGGGAAGAGCAGAGTCTTGCACCTAGGGAGGAATAACCCCATGCAGCAGTACAGGCTGGGGGTTGACCTGCTGGAAAGCAGCTCTGCAGAGAAGGGCCTGGGAGTCCTGGTGGACAACCAGTTAAGCATGAGTCAGCAATGTGTCCTTGTGGCCAAGAAGGCCCATGGGAGCCTGGGGTGCATTAGGCAGAGTGTTGCCAGCAGGTGGAGGGAGGTGATCCTGCCCCTCTCCTCAGCCCTGGGGAGGCCTCACCTCTGGAGTACTGTGTCCACTTCTGGGCTCCCCAGTCCAAGAGAGACATGGCACTCCTGGGGAGAGTCCAGCAGAGGGCTACAAAGATGATGAGGGGACTGGAGCATCTCTCCTGTGAGGAAAGGCTGCGAGAGCTGGGCCTGTTCAGCCTGGAGAAGAGAAAGCTGAGAGGCAATCTCATCAATGTCTACAAGTGTCTGAAGGGGGAGTGTCAAGAGGATGGGGCCAGACTCTTCTCTGTGGTGCCCTGCAACAGGACAAGAGGCAACGGGCACAAACTGAACCACAGGAAGTTCCATCTGAACAGGAGGAAAGACTTCTTGACTGAGAGGGTGACAGAGCACTGGAAGAGGTTGCCCAGAGAGGTGGTGGAGTCTCCTTTGCTGGAGATATTCAAAACCACTTGGATGGGCAATGTGCTGGAGCAGGGAGGTTGGACGAGATGATCTCCAGAGGTCTCTTCCAACCTCAACCATTCTGTGATTCTTAACAGACATTAGTTTACAGATGCTAAGGAATTCGACCTGTTTTTCAGAGGACACCAAAAGCAAGAGGGACAGGAAATAGAATTCTGTAAGGTGTATTTGGGTGGGGTATTTGCATATTAAAGTTTCCTTTTGCCTGAGCAGATAATTTACTGAGTGTGATAACCATATGATCCTGCCCGCTCTCAGTGTTTTTGGGCCAACTCAGTGGGAGACCGCTCAGTCTGGTGGAGACCAGGCCTTGCACTGCGATGTTGCCTGCCCTCACCAGCCACACACAGCCATACACCAGGGAGTGCTTGTGCACACTGTGACCTCTCCAGCCTTTAATTATGGTTAATGAAAAGTGCAGTGTGGAAAAAATAAGTGCCTTTGCAGATATTTAGAAGGAGCACAGTGCTGCTGCTGGAAGACAAGTTCCCCCCACTGAGGTATTTAGATGACAGGTTTTCCAGGTGGCTTTGCAGTCTGTGCCAGCTGCCCTGCACCTTTCTGCTTGTGCCTTCTTTGCTCTGGTTGACCATGTCTGAGAAGCAAGACATGACCACAAACAGAAACCGTCATGTATGGCAGGTTATTTCCCTGGTTCCAATGTCAGGCTGTTAATGGTGGAAATAATGGGCCACACCCAAAAAATGACGTGATAGCTGGGCAGCCAAGTTCTCATCTTCTAAGGAACGAGGAAATGGGTTTTGCTCCTGTGGAATAAAAATACTGGGTTTTGTAAGAGTTTGCCCAAGATTCAGGCTTAAAGGCTTAGGTTTGCGCAAGGTTTAAGTGTTCCTTTTTTCATTGAAGAGCCAAAGTAATGTATCTGCTGCTGATAATTTTTTGTTGCAGAACGGTAGTAATGCCCATTGCCAACGAATTTGCCCCAGATGTTGTGCTGGTATCGTCTGGTTTTGATGCAGTGGAGGGCCATCCTACACCTCTCGGAGGATATAATCTATCAGCGAAATGTAAGTTGTGGCTTTACAACCAGCAAGGATTCCAAATTGGTGTAAATTGCTGTCCCAGGGGCTTCAGTAGACTATTTCCAGTTTTTAACCTCTTTGGTATCTACCTTCAAGCCTTTGATTTCAATGACAGTTTTCAGAATTTTTCTGCGTGTTTCCACGTGTTTTGGCACTGCACTTTGACTTGGCTGAAGTCTTTCTTGTCTTGGAGCAGTGTGTTTTTCACTTCAAAAGAAAGTAAATTCTGAAGTCTTCTGCAGTGGAATCTCTGCGGAAGATAGCCGCTAAATAAGAAAAAGTGCATGTTTGTTCGAATGCAAAATTGAAGAAAGAGGAAATGCCAGATTTAAACAGCATATCCTAGTCTGAATATTCGTAGATGTCTGTTTCTTTCTCCAGGATGTTTTACTAAAATTGGAGCTGAACATTTTCTTCCCCAACTTTGAAACAATCATATGGGCTCACAAGAACATCCTTTTCGCTTCGGATCAATGATATTTTACCCTGCCCAGGGGATGAACTGAAGCTTTTTTTTTTTTTCCACCCCTCCTTGGTTACACTGGGTTTATCTGGCATTGTTTCATTCAGGTCATTTGAGAAGACCTTTTTTTTCCCTTGCAAAAGCAAAAGGATTTATTTTTTTTCAGTTTGTTCTCAGTCAGGAAACATTCTCTGCAGTGGACTTCAGAACCTCATAAGGTACCCGAACCCATAAATTTTATAAAAGAATAAAGTGGAATAGATTTACAAGAGACAAGTTATTTAAGACATCCAGAAACACTTTGTAATGAGAATCACTTGTTTACCTGTGTGTTGAATTTCCCATGCTTTGTTACGCTCACAAAACGAGAGGTTGTGTATTGTGTTACGGGCGCAGTCATGAATCTTTTATCTGGCTGTTAATTTACCAATTTGCAAAGGTGCTTGTGGGAGTTATGAGACTCAGCACAAAACAAAACCGGGGGAATTTGGAAGAGGGGCGTAAGTGCACTCTATTATCTTTTGTTTGGTTTTTTTTTTTTTTGGTGGAGGGGGAGGGTTGGCTTGAGGACATGTTTTTTAAATCCTCACAGCTTGGTTCTGTTTTGTTTAAAGGGTAGAAATGTATTGTGTGTCATATGATCAAAGTCCCGGGTGCCCCAGGAATTTTTATAGCATATTATATACTGGAAGAAACGTCTGTTAAGAACTAGATGTCAAATATCTCTGGGGCGCTGTGATGCTGCTATCACAACTAAAAGCACCGGCAGCAATGTTACTTATTTCCCCTTAACCTCCTCCCCTCTCCTGTTTTCCTCCCTCGCCCCGCCATGCCTCCTGCATGACTTCTGCAACAGCCTTTGCTTCCCACGCCTTAGAAATAAGGGCAAAAAGCAGCCTCCTTCCATCCTCTTTCCTTCCTTCTGAAGCTGATATTTGCCGCTGTGTTTAATTCCAAGCAACAAAGGGTAATAGAAAGGATTCTGATGGCTCTTACGGAGGAAAAAGCTGTGGCGGTGCCCTCCAGATGGCTGACGGCAGAGCGGAGAGAAGGATCTGCCCCGCAGTGCACGTGTTGGAGCAGATCCGAAGGGGAACTGGAGCTGGAATCCTGACACGAACGTCTTAAAATCAAACCTGGCTTATATTACGCATTTAGTCCCTTCAGATCCCTTGTGGTTTTTTAATGTGATGTAATTCCTTTTTATGCTGCTTTGATCCTGTGCCAGGAGTCTGATCCTCGTGATCACCTTTGACCTTTTTCTTGTGTTTCCTGTCCCCCGATGCAGGCTTTGGGTACCTGACGAAGCAGCTGATGGGCCTGGCCGGAGGTCGCATCATTCTGGCCCTCGAAGGAGGGCACGACCTGACTGCCATTTGCGACGCCTCGGAAGCATGTGTTTCTGCTTTGCTGGGAAACGAGGTACAAAGAAAGCTGAAAATGCTATGGATGGCCTTTTCTTGAGAAGCTCAGGGCACTGCAACCTCCGCACCTTCTTGCAGAGTTTCAAGTGGTGTGAATTTGCATTGTTAATTCTCCAAAACACTGAATTTCCTAAATTTCTAGCTTTTTTTTTTTTTTTGTAGCAAAAGAGTTAAAGGCTGTCTATTTAAATTTTTTTGATCACCTTTGCTCAGCAGTTCATGCTACAAGGATTGAAATGCCTAAGAACTGAATTTATCCAAATAGTTTGCTTTGTGCACCTTTTATTCATTTCTGAAGTCGCTGTCGAAGCCTTGCCTTCTCTTTGCTGTTGCTCTCTAGCAGTACAGTGTATCTGCTCTGTCATGCAACTGGCTTGACATTGTTTTCCATTTTATTTTTTTGGTTACCTTATGTTTTCTACCTTCTACACACTGCTGTGTTGTAAAAGCCTAATTATGTTACAGAAGATAACAGGAGAGGCCAGAGTATTTGACTGCAGGATAAGGGCAAGCCAGAGAATTGCACGAAGGAAATCTGGTTCATGGTGTCTAGGGGAGATCTGGGTGTTTTTCTGCAGACGTAGATACTTTAGCTTTTGTCTCTGTTCTTAATGTCAGTGGGATAAAAGAAGAAATTATTCAGATTCCTCTTTCCTGCCATCTTTGATGCAGCCGTGAGTATTAGCATCTGCTGAAACTGGTAAAAAGTGAGCAATTTAGGGATACATTTCTTCCAAAATGATTGGTATTTTAAAAATTCACAGTGGTGGCATTTGACGTGTCTTCGGGCTCTGGGAGTTCAGGGTCATGTACTGCAAACTAGTGCAGTAAGGAGATATAAAAGCCAGTTATTGGCAGCAAAAGCCCAGATTAAGGCTCTTGTGAATCTTCCATATCCGTACCTATGTGTATACTTCAGTTCAAGAAGCATTTTTCTGTATAGTTTGTAGGCTTGTGCATTTGAGCAACTGGTCTGTTTCGGTCAGTCCTCCTTCCTTTCTCTGATTTATTCCTCTTTTTTGGACACCTGTTCTCCACGTGGAGGTTTCAGAGGATAACTGCAGTCCAAATGGCAGAGTCTTAGACAGACTCAGTAGACAAAGTACATTGAACTAATTTCCCATCTAGAAAAATTGCGCCTCATACAGAGGAGCATCCATGGTCAGATTGGAGCCGCAGGTGCTATCCCTGCTTGTTATTTGCCAAGGGCGCCCTTGCGTAGCAGCAACTCTGAGGACCTGTTCAAAACAGTTGTTGAAGATTTATGAGACAAATCAAAACAGGAGGGTAGTGCAGTTACTTAGATACCAAAGAGCTAAAAATGTCAGCATTGTGAGGAAGCCACCACACTGATTTCAAGGTGGGCGTGACTGTGAAACCTAGAGCAACGTTAATAGGCTGGCTAGTGCCTCTGAAGTTTTTTAAGGCTATCTTTTTAATTGAGGGATTGCGCTCAGTACCTTATGCACATGAGCAAATTTTGAAAGGCCATGGCATGAGTAAAAGGGCACGAGGAGGCTGCCAAGATGACCTTGTGGAGTATGATAGAGCAGACCTCTGAAGGCAGTGGTCTCTTCCACAGAAGACAAGAACCTGGCTGCTGGTGACCTGGCGAAAGGAGGAGGTTCTTTCTAAAGCTTTCACCTGTCTCGGAGAACACAACCAGGTTGTCTCATTGCTGCCCTTTGTTGAAAGTCCTATGCAGGAGCTGAGGGAAGCCACATGGTCAACGTCTGAAGGTGCAGCACTGCAGAAAGGAGAAGCCAAGTAATATTTTGGGTCTAGGTCTGCCTCCAGGACTGACTTCTAGGGATGTTCCTGAGCTGTAAGCAAACTGCGACCACCAGTTTTTCTGAGCTCTAGGAAGTAGAAGTAGAAGTTGGATCCGTATGGAGGTGCAGATCAACCCTATTTGCTGGCTCTTCCACCCTTACAGAGAAGTGCTCTGTCTTACCGTATCCACATGCTACACAAAGGACAACGACCCCTGAGAAAAACCTCACTAACCAATCCAATAGATTGGTGGTAAAGTAGCTGGAATTCGTCAAAAGCATCTGTTTCAGCCGTCCAGAAATCCCATCTTCCAAGCGTCCAGAGAGTACTAGCTCCTTGTGCTTGGCTAGGCAATTCTGATGAGGCTTTCAGCATGAATAACAGGTCCAGCTTGTGCTCAGTCCTTGGGACTCCTGAAAACTTGAGAGTCCACTGCTTCATCAGCCTCCAAGCAATAATTTTTTTATTTCAGCACCCATTTCTCTTAAGCTGGCAGCTGATGGCACCGTTGTCAGTAAGGCAATTTCTTTAGCTCCAACCAAACCTTGGATGCAGCCAGCTTCAGCAGCAGGATACGCACCGAAGGGGAGACTGAGGAAATAACATGTGAAAGATCTCCTTCCTCTCACTTAATATGCTGCTACAGTGCAGTCAGGTGACTAAAATGCTGTATGAGAATCTGTATGCAATAAATAAGCACTCGATCAGAGCCACAAACATGTTGGAACTGTGCAACTTTTGGAGATTTTAGTACTCATGATAACTTGGACGATGTCCTCTGGCTGAGTGTTTTCATTTAGCAAGTGAATGTTGACCCTTAAAGGCAGAAAAACATCATAAAGGGCATTTACCATTCTTTAGATTTTTTGTCACTGAATCAGGACAGCTCTAAGGAACTTTAAAATATTTAAAGATGGACCTGTTCTCGCTTTTCCTAAGTGGGCTATAAGAGTGCACAGATATCATGATAATGTTCTCTAACCCACACATCAAAAAGCAGGAAGCACTAGTTTTATCAAGGTCTTTTATAAAATCTTTTTAATACGAGGAAGTTGGAGTGAACTGCTGTTGCTTTGTCTTGGCGGCCCTTTGATGAAGTTTGATATACAGTGTGTTAGACAATTTTGCATGCATGCACATGGACAGCCAGCTGCAGACAGCCACGGGCTGCAGGGAAATTTGCTAACTGCAGAGATCTGACTGAGGTATATAGTGAAATGGTAGGAAATGAGGGGAACAATGCCAGTCCCCTAAGTGTCTGCATTTACCAACAGAGATCAAAACCCCAGTTTTGGAAAAGCCTTGTGTGCACGGTTCCAAAGGCAAGAGCCAGGATTATTCCCAACAGTCCAGGAAATTAAAACAGGGCTGTAGCTTTGCACCAGATTATTTCACTGTAAAATGAGTTAGTGGCGTGAGAGGTTGTTTGAAAATACATATGTTTCTTTAATTACAATTGTATTTGTTCAATACTAACATGAGTTCAGTTGAAAAATCAAAGGCAGGTGTGATGCAGAGAAGAGCCACTTACTTAATGATAATTTAGAGCAATTGGACACTGTTGCTATTTTATTATGCAAAGTGGCTCCTAAAAACAGCATGGGAGAGCAGGGGAAGCAGCAGCCATGCAGAGCTGCTGATCCTTTTCCAGGCATCACCAACCGTTCCCCTTAAAACCAGGTTCTGTCTTATGAGACATACCCAGCCAAAACATCTGGGCGTCTGGGCATTTGCTCCCCAAGGCTAAAAGCCGTGCCAGTACCGTGCCTAGAGCGAGCTGTGAAGTGCTTGTACCATGAGAGCTGATAACTTTGTGGAGGGAGAAAGTAGGCATGTCCTGGGAGATGTGACCTTGGAGCTAAGCAGCAGCCAGAAGAACAACAGTATTTCATGCGGTTGCTGGAATTATGTTGTCTTCCAGATTTTTGATGCAGAAGTTGCCGAGGTGCGTCCAGCATCAAACTCCTGGACATCCCAAACAAGAAAGAAGTTGATAGTAAACAGCTGCTTAAAACCTTTGCCTAATGCCCAGAGGTATTTCCTTCCCTTTCTAGTGGAACGATGGGCAAGTCTGTTGTTTGTGACTATTATTTCAGGAAAAATAGCACACAATTGGAACGATTCATCTGTGAAATAACACACAGCTAAGCTGTCTGATGTTGAGTGTGCTTTATGTCAATATAAACCAAAAGGCATTAATAAAATTCTCAATTCAGAGATTTATCCAGGAATTGGTTTGCCTTCACGAATTGGTTTGCCTTCACTTAATGTCATACAAAAACCAGTCTCAGCAAGAATTATTCTTAGAGAGCAGATTTTTTTTTTTAATACAATCTGTAGTTATTAAATCTAGAACTGAGCAATTTCTAGTCCTTGTGAAGTGCCTATCACGTGGCAGCCATGTAGTCATGTAAGCAAATCTCTTAGCTGTAGCTTCTGTTGGCTTTCAGTGAAAGTTGCAAAACTTTTGCCATAGATTTATTAATTATTAAACTGTGGCTGCTTCCATTGCTGGGGAGCATCCTCGTACGAGCCTTGACCAGTATTTTCAGACCCATGTAGCGGCTGTAGATGTTTCTGGCTTTAGATACCCAACCTTTGAGGTCTATTAAGAACTCGCATTTTTTGGAGAACTGGGTGGAGTGGTGGGCTTGGAGAGCTGAAAGCTTTTTCTTGAGTATGTAGTTGCTTATGAGACCCCTTGAACTCATGTGAATTAAATCCAAACAGTTGACTGTGTATATGCCCTAAGCAGAGCTGTTCTGCTGGGGCACCATTACCTACCAAGCAGATGTCTCTGCTGTCCCAGAAGAAATCATTGCTCTCCAGAATGTCAGTTGTTAAAAACAAATAAACCAAGCTCCTTTCCTTTGTGATGCACAACAGGTTTAACCTCTCTTCCTGAGGAGAGTTGCTAGTCCCCCAGTGTGATGCAGCCCTAATTCCTGCCTCCCTTTGGCAGTGCCACGACTGTGCAATATTAAAATCCTTGTTCTGTTTTCAAAGGAAGGCAGGAGCGAAATGGATGTATCTTAGGGTCTTCACCAGCTCTTCAGGAAAAAAAAAAAGGCTAATAAGAATTGTGGGATGTTTTGATTTGAACCCAAGTTTCTTCCCCAGTGGGAATCAAAGCAAGAGTCAAAGCTACAACAATAAGAGGCTTAATAACTTCATAAAGGGCAAAGGGGACAGTTTAACTTTTCAGAGAATAGTCATCTTGGGATGAGAGAAGTAACCCAGTAGAAAAAGGCATTTTCTCCTTCTTGTGCTTATTTTAAAAAGAAAATAAGTAAAAATTAAACCAAACCTCAGGCAATACTGTCTGGGGCCTTCTTCTGGAAGACAATGCTTGTGCCTAATGGCTGCATCTCTCATGTCCTGCTTGGACGCTGTAGGTACAGAGCCACTTTACCAGGGATGCTTCCCTTCACGATCTCCGCATGCTGCATAAGAGGGTGTTTGAGGCTGTTTTTCTTTTTTATGTTCAATTACTAAAAGAAGCTCAGCTTGCTCCTCTGTGACGTCCACCTTTCAAATTAACAGTGTAACAACAGCAGGAAAAAGGCTATAATGTTCCAGATGTGAGCTTATTTTTCTTTTTCTGTATTGACTGAAGGCTGCGTGGTAAGGATGGGTACGGGCAGAGCTCTTATCACACTGGTTATGAAGCCGCGGCGGGATCAGAGGCCCTTTGCTGCAGCGTGCAGTAGGTTGTGGAGGCAGCTGTCCGGCAAGCAGGCCAATCCCTCCTCCAAATGTAATTAATTAACATGAGATTTTTTGGATGTAGTGTCAGCTGGTCACAGTAAGTGCATATGTCCATGCTAGCACTAAGGTGACCTGGATCCCCTTGTGGTTTTGTAACCTCCTGACTGCAAACTGAAAGGACAACTCTTTCCTCTATGGTAGGAGAGTTTACATCAGAGAAAAAGAAGTATGTGTGTGGACCTATTTTGGATGTTACTGTTTTCTAGTACAGCAAGTCTCAAGCCTACAGCATCTTTTTCCTGTTGCGCGCTATCACGTTAGGTGCGAGTTTATTCATTTAAAATAGCTGTGCTTGTCAGAGCCCTTGCATGGGCAGCATGGTATTGGTGCAGTTGTGCTTGTGCGAGCTAGGTCTGCATAAAAGCAGCAAAGCTTGTTCTATGCATTTAAATTGAATTTTTTTGTAAGGCTTGTGTCATCTTTGGGCTTACAGTCTCAATACCAGCAGCATAGTTTTACTATCACCTTCTTATATAAAGAACAAAGGAAAGCAACCAGCATCAGAAAGACTGTATTTCAGTACCTAATACTATCCTTCCCAGCAACTTCAGAGCCAATTGCATAAAGATTAACATATGGGTCTAATGCTATGCCCTGGCAAAACTAACTCAACAGTTAGTAAGAGACATCAGCAGTGACTTTGTAGTTACAGTTGTGCTGAGTGTAGATATAAAGCAGGATTTTGCTTCCTTTGTGCTGCATGAAAAAATATGTTTTTACTAGAATTAGCCTATTTACTCTTAGGGTAAAGACTGTTTCAAACAGTTAAAAGTTGATGTATTTACTGGATCAGGTGTTTAGAAGAATTAAAAAGCTACCCCTTTTTTTTTTCCTTTGGAAGAAACAAGGGAGTGTGGCTGCTCTAATATTTTTAAGTTCCTTTAGTTTTCACGTGATTTTGTTTTAATGCTCAGAACCTTGCAAAAAAGGTGGATCCATGGAACAGTTCAGACAGAGGTATTGTAAAAACAGCCAACATCATGTACCTTATTTTTCTGTTTCTGTAATAGTACCTCTTCATACAGGTAGTTGCCTACACACAGCGGATCCACCAAGTTCTTTGAAAATAGACCTGCTGTGCTGCATGTTTGAGCTCTGTGGACCTTCAGAGTCTTTCAGATATTTGCTATTCTCATACGGATCGAGTCAGTGATTTGAAGGACTTGTGGAGCAGTAGAGAAGCATCCTGACAAAAAATATATATGATGATTTAAACTAAGAATGCAGCCAGTATTGTGCTATGAGAGTGCTGTTAAAGCTTCCTGGTGCACAACAGTGTAATGCCTTAGTTTCCTGGTTTAGTTTTCATCATGAAACGTATGTGTGTCCCTCTCTCTAAAGGCTTGTCCACATTGCAAAATAATCCATAATACCTACTGCAGAAATTCTGTTAGAGAACAGCTGTCCATGCTTACAGATATAGCTATGACAGTGTAAATTCACACCTACGGTTATTCTACAAGTGAGCAAGCCCTACAGTATTTTGTGTGTGTAGAGGAGTGTCAGGTTTGAGGAAGCTGGAGAGTGTGTGCAGTTCGAAACTCAGGGTACTGTCGAGTCTTATAAGAGCATTTAGAAAATATGTATATTTTGGATATTTAGCTAGAATGAGATAATAGGAATCAGAAGAGTGGAGTGGAGGTTTGAAGCCATTTGCTAAATCATGCTTAGTGCCTATTCTCTAATTTGAGGTAACATTTCTGTGGTATTCTTCTCTCTCTCCAGCTTGATCCTCTTCCAGAAAAGGTTTTCCAGCAGAGAGCAAATGCTAATGCAGTCCATTCCATGGAGAAAGTAATTGAGATACACAGTGAGTATATCCACGTTCACCCAGCTGATTCTCTGTTAATCTGCCCTATGGACACCAGCTTGACTTTTCCATCATCTTGGCAATCGCACGTTCGAAGTCAGGCCACTGCATTCACTCATCCAATTTGCAGATGGTCACTGCGCAGTGAACTGGATTTGTGCAGCCACAAGGTGGTCTTGCATGCAATAGTGAATTGAGCAATGCACAGAGATCAGTCAATTCAGAGAAATGGTATGGCTCATGAAATTGAACTATATAAGTGCCTCTGAGCTTACAGCTGCCTAGCTGAATGCAGGTTGGAGCACAAAGGGTTGTCTGTGTGGATCGGGGTGAAGCAAGCGGTGAGGCACTGCAGTCATATAGCAAGGTGTTCTGATCTCGGTGGAGGAATTAATATTAAATTCAGTGCAGGAATATGTTTGTGATCCCTATAAAGGGCAGGTTCTCCTGTACTTGGAGTGTGTGGGTATCTCTTCAAAAGCCATTCAAGTACCTGCAGTTAACAGAAGTCTAGTTAGTTATTGTTGCATTCACTAATTAAGAACAGATAGGAGTGAAAGTTAAACAGCGTATTACATAAAGCCGCTAATATTGCAGCTTTGTTTAGCTGTGAAGAGGAGGTTTACAATCTTGGTGGTTGAAGGTGTCCTGGGGATGTTCATGGGGAATGTAGTGAGGTCCCCTGAGTAATGTGGGGATCACACTGTGCTATGTCCTAACATCTGCCTGCTTCAAACAGGTTGTGGTCTAGAACTGCAGTAGAACTGAAGGAGGGGTAATCTCCATTTTTGAGGGAGAAAATGGCTTTTTTTTTTTCCTGAAAAGGCCAGTGGCTTTAGAAATTTAAATTCCATTTCCAGAAGCTGCTCTGCAGCGACAGCATTCAGCAGTGATGTGATACCTTAGCAGTACCTTGAGTCAGCCACAGTGATTTTTTTTCCTCGGGTAGAGCAAATTAGAAAAGGGCTTTGAGCGAGACACTCAGGTATGCTGCAGAACACAATAGAAATGAAGAGATTTGAAAACAAGATCCTTCTTCCTGTCTGCATGGCCCCACTGTGCAGGTTCTTTCTTTCGACCTTCGGTGTGGCTTCTTGGGTAAGCAAATTCTTACCCAAGGGTGGGTCTTGGCAAATTCTGTGTGGTCCTGGCTGGGAACCAAGGGAAGACCTCTTAACTCTGAAGCCTTCACTGTGCTCTTCTCAGGAGCCTGTAATTGTGCTGCAGGTGCTTGTGCCCTTTGCTTTCTTATCCAGCCACACTCCTTTGACTGAAAAAGGGTGTCGATCAATGGTAAATTGAAGACAAAGAAAATAAATGGCAACTTAGACTTCCTTAGCTGTAGATGACTTCCCATGGAAGCGTAGCAAGACTAGCTGGCCATAACTTAATGCAGATGTCCAGTCCAAACCTGGGCTACATCCTTCCTTCTCATATATTTTTCCTTTGGTCTAAAATTTCAGAAGATTTTGAGGTGAAAAGGGAATTGCCTTTATTTTTTGAACACCCAGTCAATTGCACCTTTTCTTCAAAGCAGACGTGTGCTGTACAGCTAGAAATCCTAACCTCCATTGCTCTTTGCATATTTATTCCATCAATGTTCCGGTTTCAGCCTCCTACCTTTCTTTCCTAACCAAGAGGGAAGAGCATCTTTGATTAAAAGACCGTGATTGGACATCCTTGATTTCCTTGCAGGATGCACAGGTGCATTTTTAACCATGCTCTCAATACCTTTTGGATTGAAATTTTGCTTCTTCATGCCTAAATTCGAATGCAACATCTCCCAGTCCTGGGGAGCTATTGGATCCCAGTGCTCCTGGTGTGATTCTCGCTGTAGAGATCTAATATTTCAGCCTCTCTCCTCCATTTTTAGTACTTCTGTAGGGACAAGAGTTTTACCCTTTATTGCCAAGAAACAGCTTGATTAGAGATTGCTCCACTGCACTGTTTCCCAGTGAAACATGTACTGCTAATTGCATGTTTGTTTACACAACCAAACAAGATAAACGCTTTCTTAAAGCCTAGTTCAGACAGCACCATTCCAACACCGTCTACTAATAAAGCAGCGTGGCATAAAGTGCCAAATTTTCTGTTACCAGCTGTGTTGCTGCTGGGGAGTTAGCAGGGCACTTTGGCAGTTCTCATGAGTCATTTTTGCTATCGTATAGAAAATAAATTGCCTTTTCTGCATAGGGACCAAAGCAGCCTCTCTCACAGCAGCCTCCTTCGCCAAGGATGGCCGTTAAGGGCCAGTGTCGTTATTTGTCAAACATCTTCTCAAACCAAGCAGTTGCCTGCCAGCGTTCTCTTTTAACTCTCATTACTATGCCTTGAGGATATTAAACCTCTCACCGAAGAGCTGAGAGCTGCTGCTGCCTGTGCAGAGCATCTTTGGAAAAGTATTGAAAGGAGCTGCCCTGCTGTTTCTCCAAGCCCACGCTCGAGAGAAGGCCCCAGCTCTGGGTAGCTTTCTATCCTCGCCTCACAAGCCAAGGCTCCCTTAGCACACATTCCCATGAACTTGCTTCCGTCTACAGTTTTTCTCCACAGCCCTGAGACCTTGAGAAAATCATTAAAGTAACAGTGAGTGTGGGTCAAGGTTGCATTTTGCACAGGGCTTGGAAGAGGTCTGATGAGCCTTCCTCAGTCAGTTCTCAGCCTTCTGCTGGACCTGGGAAAGCAGGAACCTGGTGTTTGACCTGTTACGGTGCAGATGCCCTAACTGCCTCTTCTCTCATCTCTGCTGCAGGCAAGTATTGGCATTCACTCCAGCGTTATGCCTCCACGGTGGGGTACTCTGTGGTTGAGGCTCAAAAGTGTGAGAACGAAGAAGCAGAGACTGTAACAGCCATGGCATCTTTGTCGGTAGGCGTGAAGCCAGCTGAGAAGAGGTGAGTTGCTTTCCTTCCTTTTTATCATCACAGCCCAGAAAGTAGGTAGTAGTAACAGGGAACAGTCTGCTTGCCCAGGAGGAGCCGTAATGAGCAGTCTTCAGGGTTAATCTTCTTTTAACAATTGCAAGTGCATTCCCTGTATCTTCTGCCCTTTATGGGTTCTCCAGAGACCTTGTGGACTGAAAGAGAATATACAGCAGTGCAACGCACCTCATGTGTACCCTTGGTGCAGCGCACCAAGGATCACAAGAGGAAACTGCTTTCACTGGAAAAAAATTTTTCAACGTTGTACGAGTGAAAATGCAGTTGCTGAAAACCCTTCTTGGAGGCAAGTTTTATTTCCAGGTGAACTGGCTGAGCAAAACTGCCCTAGGTGGGAAGGTGATGGGAACAGAAGGTGTAAGACTTGTGTGCACAGAGCATCACAAATTGTCTGACTCTGTCGTGCTCAGCCTTCTTTTCTCTCTCCCCCACCCTGTCTTGCCTGTCTGTTGAAATCGCTTCCAGACCTGATGATGAACCCATGGAAGAGGAACCTCCCCTGTAGCATTCACCTATGAGCTGGAGTTCTCCTGTTTGTTCGTCTTTGTCTTGAAGCTCTGCCAAGAAGCTTTCTCTTGTTACTCCTGCGTCCTGTCGTGGTTTTTTCCAGAATACAGAAGGACAACCAGGTGTAAAACAAAGCAACCGAAAAATCTCTCCATATCTCTATGCGTCTACAGTATGTATTTGCTGAAAAAGAAAAATGCTGGTGAAGAGCAGTAAAGGACTGAGATACTGGGCACTCTTCCTCTGATCCTCACTTGGAGCTGAAAGGGGAATGACGCCCATGAAGTCTTTGGCAGAGTTGCCAAAAAGTAGAAATCAAAGATTCAACAACACATATGAAAATGAAACAAACAAACCTTAATTTAAAACTGGTGCTTACAATTTGATTACCCACAATTCAGCAATCTCCGCTTGAACCACTCGACCCATCTTGTAGTTTCATTTCTTGGATTTTTTAAATGGCTCTTGCCTGCCTGTGAGTCAAAGACATTCTTGTCAAAACCAGAACAATGTGAGATGGTGTATTTTTAATGGGGAAGGATAGGGAAAGAGGACTAGTCATATCTAAAGGAAAGGGAAAGAGAAGGGGGGGGGGAAACACAAAAGAGGAAATGGTAGCCCAGATGGAGTCGGCTTTACTATCTCCAAAGCCATCTGAAGATGAGTTTGTGCCTTTTTTTTTAAATGATGGATTTGGTGCAGCTGGATTTTCTGAAGTTTGAGGAACAATGCCTTAAGTAAAAAATAAAAACAAAACAAAAAACAAAAAAAACCACAGCAGTTCGTGAATATTTTTCCTCTGTTTGGGAAAGCCAAGAACTGCCATCAGGAAGGAAGACTTTTTGGCTTGTGCTGGCATGATTGTGGGAAGCAGGCATCAGCTGAATAGAGCGTCTCCAAAAACTGTCTACAAGTTTGGATTTGTTTTGTTTTCTTTCATTGCTGTTTCAAAAAAAAAAAAAAAATTAAGGTAGTTGCCAAGAAAGTGGCAAATACTGTTGGGTCTTTGAAATTTAACCATTTTTTAAATCGAATTTTCAAATGTTTTCTCTCTTCTACATTATCTAGCAATTGAATTTATCAATTTGGTTGTTGAAGCATGTATTAGACACAATTGCAGGTTTAAGACTGGAATGCTTTTTATAAAAAGCAACTCGCATGAGATATTGCTTAAATTGTTAGGTATAAATATATATATGTGTATAATGTATATTCCAAATGTATTCCAAGCTTAGAAACCGGATTCTTATGAATTATTGATAAAATATTTATAATGCATTTATAGAAAAATATATATAATAAATGCATACTATAATAGTAGCCATTGAAAGCTCCCTAGGGAAAGATTTGTGAATTGGAATGTAAAGGTGCTTTTGGAAAAGGATCCAGTTTGAAACTTGAGTACTTTCAAACTATAGTTTGGAAAGTTTTCAGAACGCCAACACGTTAGCCACCGGGCAACTACCCTAAACATTTGTATTTTAAGTTAAGGTTTTTAGTTGTGATCCTTTTCTAACAAAAATAAGTTTTTTATAGCAAAGATTATGAATTTGCTGTTAATTTTTATATCAATATTTCACAAAACCCTACAGAAGCCTTGTTTGTGTGAATCTGACGTTTATTTTCCATTTGGCAGTTGTTTTTATTTTTTATTTTTCTGAACGGCAACGGTGTCTAAACCTTTTTCCTTCCTTATTTCTTTCTTGTACATTATTTTCCTTTTTTTTAAAAAAAAAAAAGTCTTTTGTACAGTGAGCAGCTTTCTGCAGGCGTAAGGAATTGTTGCAGATCGTCAGAGTTTATTTTTGGAAAGCGTGCATTTAATGAAGAGGAGGGAATGCAATGGGCTCTTTTGTATAATGATACCAACGACTGTATATTTCCTCAGTTCTGTTATAGTAGCTATGTAAAGAAAATAAGGAGTTTTCTTACCTTACACATAGTAGTATTACAATGGGTGATGTATTTATCCTCCATGTGGATTGTAGTGAGGATTACATACGGCTTTAGTAGCTACCATATGGAAGGCTTGTCAGACACTCTTGGGACAACTGGCATTTTCTCTCTCGCGCACACAAATACGCACTCACACTCACACTCGCACTCACACACACACACACACACACACGCACTGCCTCTCTCCTCTTCTTTCCGAATGACCGTGACTGGGAGAATTGCAACGTTAGCTATTTGAAGAACTTTTTCCTAAATTATTTTTCAGAGGAAGGTGTTGCTGGTCGAGCAAGTTTAAGCTTCAGCCTTGGCTGGATTTCCCTGTCGCCTTTTACAAATGGCCCGGTGGAGAAGCAGCTAGTTCCTGGGTTGAAGAGTTAAACAGCTTAAAGGAGACCAAATTGACACCTGTTACCTTCTCAAAGCAGTGTAGGGTAGCGCAGATCCCTCATCCGAACAACCAAGGGTATATTATTATGACAACTGACAGGGTCGTTTTATAGTAACTTATTTTCCAGTTCTTGAAGTGGCTATTTTCATTCCATTGAGAACCTACTCGTGGAAAGAATTTGAGGCATACCATCCATGTGAGCAAATGCAAGAGGGTTTTGTTTTGTTTTCAGGTTTGTAATGCAATTTGAAAAACAGACACTACTGTATTTGAGTTTTGCTAACCCAAGTACATTTTAAAATTATGAAGAGCTTTGGTCATTGGAGCCGTCTTCAGTGTATTCTAAAAACAGTGCTCACGTGTGAAAGCACAGCATACCTGCAGATGTTCTTTCTTAAAATGACCACTTTGCTGCTGTGATCTCCAATTAATCTGCGGAATTTGGTGACTTGATGTTCAGAATGGTCACTTAGCCTTTTATAAGGTGTCGGCGGTAAACCACGTTTACATGATCGCTTCTGTTGTCAGACCTTCCTAGCAGTTTTCTACTTTTAGTATCAGTTGTGGAAAGATCTTTTTTTTTTCTTTTCTCGTGTTCCTGAGAATTGCTGACTGACTGTGCTGACTTGGTTTCTTTTAAGGTTAGGTGACTGTCGCAAGCCTCAGCTGCTCAGTAGCTTTCCGGCTTGTTGCTTCAGGATGCCCCGTTCATTTCTTGAAATCGGTTCGCTAAGCTTTTTGCTGGAGGTAGAAAGATTTCCCAAGACACGAAAGCTTGTCTCCTCCCGAGTCCAGATCATGTGAATTTGTTCCTCAGATACGCCCGCTCCGTGGCTCAGGTCTGGATGATCTAGGAGCCCGTGCAGACAGAAAGCAAAACGGGCCTCTCGTTTTTGGGGATTGCCAGGGTTTGTACGTTTTGGGTTTTGGGGTTTTTTTTTTGCGTTTCCTCTTTTTTTTAATTTTTCTCCCCCACCTTTTGAGCCATGAACTTCTCCCTTCAGCCAGAGGGCCGGGGTGAGGGTGACGTGGGCTGGGGGGACGTTTTTCCCCTGCTTGGAAGGGAACGAACAGCTTGAAATCGTCTGATTGATAAGGAAGCGAGTCCCAGTTTGCAGTGTGCGATTAATCATTTGTGGGTTTTTTTTGGGGGGGAGGCGGGTTGATTTTTTTTTGGTTTGTTTTTTTTTTTACTTTTCGATACAAAACATTCCTTTTTTATTAGTCGCAGTCATGTATTCATTCCATTCTTCCTTTTGTAAACTTTTTGGGCCCACGTCTTTTATGGGCATTGATATATATAAATATATATATAAATATATATGAATATATTTTTTTAAGTTTCCTACACCTTGAGGTTGCATGGTCTGTAAGGTTGGCATGTCTTTATATTGTATACAGATTTTGCACGCCAAACTTGGCAGCTTTGAAAAAGAAAAAAAAAAACACAATTTTTTTTTTTTTTTTCCTCTCGTGGCATTTGCGGAGACAAAGGTTGGGACATTTTTCGGTCACAAACACACACACTCACACAAATACACACAAAGGAAGAAGAGCGGGAAATTTTTTTGCGTCTTACTGAACTTAATAAGAAATTGTGCTTTTTATTGTAAAAAAAAAAGAATAAATAAAAAGGACTACTTAAACATTTCTCATTTTAAGAAGAAAGAGACGTTTATCTAGCACTTGTGACTTACCAATAATAGAGTTTATTGTATTTATGTGGAAACAGTGTTTTTAAGGAAACTACGCAGAACACACAAAGTAAACTGCCTGTGTCTTTCTTTTTCTTTTTTTTTAATTTGGTTGGGTATTTTAATTTCTTCACAGGGTGGGGAGGTTGGACACAACCCTTTGTCAACACACGTGGTCATTAATTCTGAGAAGATGACTGACGACGACTTTAAAGAGTTAACTCTTCAGCACAGCTGTGTTAACTTTTTTAAAATTACTTTTACATGATGTATTGGTAGGTTTCACTTTAAACAGTCCTGTACTGTGCAACACTGTGGTTTAAAACAAGACTTTACATCAAAAGGAAAACATGTTTCTTCATTGTCATGAAGTTGAGCTCGTTCTCAGCTCATCTTCACTTTGTCTTTGATATTGATGAAAAAGTATCCTATTGAAAGAAAATAAATTAACACTTTTCTGTGCTCCATAGTGGAGGCGCTATTTTCCAATTTATGAGGATGACAAACTTATATATATAATATATATATAAAAGTGGGGGGAGGGGTTGAAACATTATTCACCCAAGAGCTTATTACAGATATGTAGTATCAAAAAGTTGTAACTATATTATATTCTACTTTATACCTATACATGCTCAGTATGACATCACCATTGGTAGCAGCTACCGGTTTACGATGTAATTTAGACACAGTTTCACTCTTATTGTATGGACCCTACTTTAAGTGATGGTAGCATTCTTTGTGCTAAATTTTCTGATGGTCCTTTCTTTTACTTGGTGGAGTTGGAATTTTTTTTCATTCTTGTTTTTTGTTTGTTTTTGTTTTGTTTTTTCTTTTTCCCTTTTTTTTGTTTTTTGTTTTTTTAACTGGCCAATGGTGTCTTTTCTCTGACAGTACCGACTTCAATTTCAACTTTATTAGGAGTCCAGTATTTTGTACCACATTATGACAACTTGTTATTCTTGTGGTGTAAATAAAAAGAAAAAGTTAATTATAGTACCATCTTTGTTTCTGTCACTGATCTTTCTATCTGATGCCTCTGGTTTAATTGCTCAGAGCTTGCTTGCCCAGACAGCACTGTCAGTGTAACACTTCATGTGCTTTAAACAAGAGTTTCTTAACGTAGTTGATGAGAGACTCATTATTGGACCAGCTTCTTGGCCAAAAGATACCCATGCATATGCCATGATATTCCTGGTAGGAAAATTGCTAGACCTTCTGCGCAATTTCCCTGCCAGTTCTAAGGTGTTCGTGGACAGGCGCTTGCGTGTAGAGAACGTAGAAAAAAGCAGTGCTCTCTCTCTGAAGCTGAATTTCCGATAGGAAGTCCATGAGAGCTGGTCTTTGCTGAATTTCCCCCCAGAAACAGGACTGGGGAAATCAACACAGAGAAAAAGCTGACATTTTGTAGCTCCCTCCATTCCTCCCGTATTTTGCAGTTGTTGTTCCTTCACTTTGCAATAGCCTGAATTTCTTTGGAAGAGTATTTTGAAGAGAGCTGGGTAGACAATTACCTGCCCTCAAAACTATTCTGTAGGGGGTAAGATCTGAATCCCAGAGATCCTTATTCCCATTTTAGATTGCAATTACATCCACAGAGTAGTGGAGCTGTGGCATGTCTGCCCTTCTGCAGAGCTTATTCACCTCCCAGGTACGTAATTTGCTATTTCCATTCATGAAGGTCAGGTTCTGCTTTGCCCAGTTGTGCAAGACTGGGTTGGGTGGAAGACTGTGCTGCAAATGCACAAATCATGTGTGTACCTGGTCTGAGCAAATTCTGCACACTTAGCTGAATTGTCCGTACCTCAGGAAAGGGCTGTGATTGCCAGAATCAAATGACATGAGCTGCAACGCATTATAGCCCCACAGCACTTCTGCTGGGAGAAATAATGGGTGAGCAAGATGGAGCTTGGAAGCCAGCGTTGAGAGTATTTATTTGCCTGAAGTCCATGCAGCTCAAATCCTTCCTCAGAGCAACGTATTTCTGTTAGGAAATATGGATCTTCCTATCTTAGGAAGATCCTGGTGGGCTGAGCACTATTCCTGGCACATGGGAGAGCTGGCACTGAACTATTCCCAATAAGGCAGTGTGTCCCCCCCACCTTCCCAAGCATGGGTCATTGCCCCGGCTGCTGTGAATGAGGCCAGGAGTGCCAGGAATAGTCTTGTTGTGCTTTGGGGGAAAGGAGGTGCTGAGACATAGGTGGCTCTGGGAGGGCTGCTGGCTCCAATCACAAAAGGATCGTGGCTTGGAGGAGCTGGACTCCTCCCTGGGTTCCTCTAGGACCAGGGCTGAGGATCTATCTGAGGTTCTCAGCGTCATTCTCAAGTGTTTTAAGTTCACATCAGTTAAGCAGATTTATTATCAAATCATTGTACGAATCATTCTGCTTGTGCATGGAGCTTGCTGAACCATCTGAGGTCCACCTTCTCCATACGTTTCAATATTAGGCTTTTTTGCAAGGCAACAAGCTAAGCCTCAGCTCTGGTATCCTGGGTTTTAAAAGTCTCCTTCCTGGATGGAGAAGGCAAGTCCTTGAGCCTCCCATTTAAACTAAGGCTCATGTCATTCTGCAGAGTGGATTTAAAAAGGAAAGACTTGCCCATTGTATGGGAACTACTGTAGAGCAACCCTGGCATAAAATGTAACAAGTACTATGTTTTCTGTCTTTTTATGCTGAAGAGTAGCCTTCAGCATAACATCACCGTGTGTGAGACACTTATGAAGAGCAGTGCAGAGTAGGACAAGGAAGAGTAGTCAGTCACCATCTTGTAGAGTGACCCCCATCGTGACTTTGGTGCCTATTTGTTATACCATTGGTGAACCTAAGCAATTAGCCAAGGGAAAAATTGCCATTCCTTCTTCAAGTCTGGATCATCACTTCTTAAGTGGGAATGAGCCTGCCATGGCCTAGGATCATCTTCATTGGTACTGTATGTAGTTCAGCATGGCAGTGCAAGACGCTGTGGGGTTTGTTAGTCTTTATGGAGGGAAGAGAGGAAAAGCCCAAAACGAGACGTAGTAGATGAAGCTTTAAGGTGTCTAAAGGGAATTGACCTTGTGGAAGGTCTGGAGGAGAGCAGATAGCAAAAAACTAACAACAAAACAAACAAAAAGCCCACTATCAGCTAGCTAGAAGCCAAGACTGCGGTTCCAAAGCACCTCTTGGGCACTTACCCACCTCTTTACTTACAATTAATTACAAAATCACTGTGTTGGCTTCACAGTGGAGTTGCTGGCATTTGCAGTCTCCTCACACTTCTCTGTGACCTCCTTTGGCATATGTGGTCTTGGGGGCATTGCAGATCTCATGTCAGCAAGCATCACTTTCTCATCCTGTGTACTAGGTTCAGCCCTTCTGAACATGCAGGGATCAGCTTCTCCGAAGGTGCTCTGAGAAAAAGAGGCCCAAAACCCAGGGTAAGACGACCAGAGTGGGGGGAATACAAACACATGACGAATCTGCCACGCATGGTGACAAAGGTGTCGGGCTGCACATGCCTCTTGTCTCAGGAGGGTGGGGAAGGCACAGGTAAAGTTGCTTATGGTCTAAACCCACCTAGGCCTTTGCCCTTTGAGATGACGAAAGGATTAGAGAAGTCAGCCTGTGCAATGCCCTGTTTGTGTACCAGGGCAACACGTGATCCTGTCGCATCCCTGCTCATGGCAGAAATGGCAGCTCTCTCCTGTGAGCTGTCCTGCATGGGTAGCGAGCGTTTGCATGTTGCTTGCTTGAGCTGTGGTATACCAGCACCCAAACCTGGACCCCCCCCCCCCCACCGGAGCTCAGCGCAAGCCCGAGGGCGAGCACCTGCCTGGTACCTAGGCAGCACCGTATCATGCTTGCTTCAGCAATGTGCAAGAATCATGAGGGCACTTGCCAGCTGTGACAACCCCTGTGCAATTAATTAGAGAGCGTTGGTAAAGACATTGGAGGGGAAAGGGTGCAAGGCTGCAGCTCCTTCAGGAAGAGGCACCTGGGGCCTTTTTGGGCTGGAGTTTAAGAACGATCTTACAGGAACAGGGAGAGAGCATCAGCTGGTGTGAAATCCTCCAGCAGGCCAACCAAGCCCAGCTCTTAAAGCCTCTAGAAAGAGGGTTTGTTTGGAGAGGGTTTCAAATACGAGTTCCGTTTCCCATGCAGTACTTTGGCCATAAGTTGTTAATCTTTAAGAAGTCCCAGATCTTGCTCTGCAAAGCTACGTGGGATCTGACAAACACTCATGGCTAAGCAATGCTTTCAAGACTCTATGAATTCGGATGATAGAGGGGAGACTGTTCAAAAGGTGCTGGGCTAGATGTTTTGGAGGGTAGCCTGTGACAGGGTAACCTGGGCTTCCCCTCGGAGACCCTAGGACAAACAGTGTCTCTGTATCTGCATCTGCAACAATACTTTTTGCGTATCCAAACCCACCCATTAAAACCTGCTGGTCCAGCCCCATGTGTGCAGCTTGCTGGGGAGCGGGCCATGACCCTTGAGTGTTGACATGTTGGGCCTATGAATTCATCGGCAATCCAAAGGCTGCCTAATCTAGCCTGAAATGTTCTGGGCTTGCTGCTCTGCTTGAATATGTGGCTGTAAGCCTGATGCAATGCAATGGGGAATTCGGTTCGCTGCCTCCTGGAGGGTTAAACTAAAGAGCGTGGCACCTATGGTGGGGGGGGGGGTCTCTGTATTAAATAATATATTTCAATAAGTGCTGCTTTAGCCATGGAAATTTTTATAGCTAGGTATCCATTAATCCTAAAGAAAATAACCTTGCACCAAAATTAATGTGCCCAAAACCTTTACAGTAGTTCCCAGGGTGCCTGCTATCTCCCGTTGCTTGAATGCCTGCAGCTGAGAGCAAAGGGCAGCCGCCGAGCCAGGTATTTTTTCACAGCCGTCTGGAGGATGGGTGCTGGCTCTGTGGGGAGGGAAGTCATTTCCTTGGGCTTTTCTGGGTTTAGTGGGATTTGATTTTTTTTTTTTTTTAAAGAAGAACGAGGCTGTTTCTCAATCTGGGCAACAAGTCAAGGCTTCGTGCTTTAAATGAATGTCTCTCTAGGACTGGAAACACTGCAGGGGAAAGAATAAGGTCCAGTATTAAATATATAGCCTGTGTGCACAGGGGGTGAGAGCTCAGCCAGTGCCAGCAATACGTCCTTGTCCTGTGATGGGATTTGGCGCTCTGCTGAGTGGAAACTTTCTCCTAGGGCTGGTGCATGTTTGAGCCTCTTACGGGTTGCTCTAAAGCCCATTTAGGGAGCTGGAACTTTATTTGTTCCCCCTGCCTGGATGTTATGCACAAAATGTGAATGTAATCTGCAAAGTTGCCCTGCAGTGTCACTTGCTTTCTTCCCTGGGTGATGGGAACAATTTTGCTGATAGCAGGAAGGCGGGCAGCCACAAATAAGGCAGATGATAGTCTCTTGTGATAAACTAAGCACAAGCCTGTGTGTGCCTGTCGCCACCCTCTTTGGGCTTCCTGGCTCTAGGCAGAGGTCGCAGCAGGCAAGCTCCAGCGTTTGTCCCAGGACAGGGACCCACACCCCCTCGTCCCATCCATTCTCTTTCCTGGTGTGCTGTCCTATCATGCTGCAAAATGTCTGCTGGGCAGATATCCCCCAGGGAAGGCAAGTCAAACACTGGTCTTCCTCACCCAGAGGAATGAGATGCTGCTGGCGTCATCCTGCCTAGAGCTTGCTTTCCTTCTGTCTGTTTCCCGTCTTGCTGCACCTGGATCTCTGCCATAGTCAAGAGTGGCGTTGGAGCATGTCCTTCACAGTGTTCAAAAGCAAGACTCTTGTGTCCAAAATAGGATCTGACCTCAAATCCTCTTCCACCACATATACCCCTGAGGGGCAGCATTGAGGCTAAAGGGCTGTGAGTGGGATGGGAGGGATGAACAGGCTGACAGAAATATATGGAGGAGAGGGAAATGCTGGACCAGTATTGGAAGGAAGAACTAATGTGATCTGCAGGGAGGAGCAGACACAGATTGGAGCAGAAATCTTGCGGGAGGAGCTTGGGGAGAGGGTGGGCTGGGAAAGGTGCAGGCAGGAGTCATCACCGGCCAGGGCACAGCTGGAAGCTGGCATGATAGGCCACCAGGAAGGCTCAGGAGTGAGCTGAGAGCCATCCTCTGAGAAGAAAACCTGCAAGTCTCGCTTTTTCTACTGCGAAGCTGCTAATGCAAAAAAGAATCCCTCTTCTTGCAGTCTAAGATGTTGGATGCCAGGCCTCCAAGGGGAAGAAGTAATGGGCCTGGGTTGAAAAGCTGTTTTGTCTCATTGCTTGCAGTCCTTCCTTTTCCGGGAATCCTAGTCCCTGGGGAAAACGCAGGGCCACCTTGTGTCTGGGAAAGCAGCCTCACTCAGGTGGGCTGGGTCAGACACGTGGCGGTCACAGGTCCTGCAAAATCCTGGATTCTGCTGCATCAGTGTCTGTTAAAAAAGGACATTTCCAGGAATGCCTGGGCTACATTTGTGAGCAGCATTGCTCAGCCGTTCCCAGGGCTGGGGAAATAATTCACCCATCAGACAAAGCCTGCATTTGGGGTAGTCATACCTTCAGTGCAAGTCTGGACCAAAATCAGTGAGTTTGAATTGTCTCAAGTGCTGAGTTGCTCTCACAGTGATGGGGATTTACATGACAGATATACATACTTTAAAAAGACTCTGTTTTTGCACTTGATTAAAATAACCAGACCCAGATATTCTTTTCCAGGTAAAACTCA
Organism: Struthio camelus; assembly: GCF_040807025.1. Lineage (NCBI taxonomy): Eukaryota > Metazoa > Chordata > Aves > Struthioniformes > Struthionidae > Struthio > Struthio camelus. Next base: position 2,490,146 of record NC_090947.1, on the reverse strand, counting down.
GCTTAGTGCTTTCCTCTGTAAAAATAACCGTTGCTAAGCAAGGAGGAATTATTGGCGAAATTCAGTAAGTGGGAATTGAAATGTACTTGCCATAAAGTAGTAACAGCTACAGGGAAAAAATAGATTTGGCGATAATGGTGGAAAAATACAACAGCTGAGTGTGCGTGCTAAAAGCCAGATGCTCTGGGATAGTTCTCTCCCCACAGCAGACGGGACAGCAGGCTGACCACGCATCCCCGGTGGGGGAGAGAGGGCCAGGAGATGTTGCACGCTGTTTCCTCAGGAGCAAAATGTGATACCTAATTACCCCTGAAAAGTCACAAGATCATAGTTGTGTCCAGGAGTTTAAGAGGTCCCTGCTTGAGCACAGGAAGAAAAGCTACAGCTTGGGCAAGGTGGCAGGAACCTGCTCCTATAGGTGGGGCCACTGTGATTTGCTTAACCTTAGGAAAAAGTAACAGTCCAACATCCTATGTTGGCATAATCTCAGTAATAAATGTGTGTGGTGGCTGAATTGTAGTGTTCAAGAGTCCTATCCCAAAACAGGTAGGTGATATTTTAGCAAGGGTATGTTCTATAAGGCCACCCAGAGAAACCATGAGAGGGAAGCAGGGGTGGATCTAAAAAAAATAAAAAACAAGCCCAAGAAGGGATCAGCCATTGTGCAGAAAATCAAGTACACAAAAGCAGGAGGCCCTTTGCTGAGAAATGGCCTGCATACAGGGACACAATTAAGGCTTGCAGAGAGTAAAAATAAGTGTACGTGTGTGAGTGTGTGTGTGTGTGTGTGTGTGTGTGTGTGTGTGTGTGTGTGTGCATACGCATCCTTTATGAGACATGTGGAAGAAGCATGCCTGATGCAGAGGATGAAATTTTATACTTCCCAAAGATGGCACAGGGCAAAAGAGCTTAAATAGCAATAGGCTTCAGCTGGCTTCCCATGCCAAGGCACCAGCCTTAGTCACAGCAGAGCCTGCCTGAGGTCAGACAGTCATGGAGGGCTGCAGGAAAAAGGTAATACACAATGATGTCCAGAAAACAATATCACACGTGTTACTAGCAGAGCAAGGTCTGTTACAGGCAGACTATTCACTGGAAGTACTGAGGCAGAAACACCAGACAACACAGAAGCCACTAAATAGCGTGAATCTGGGTGCTCCCTGATACTAGACCAGGGGCAAATAACTCATACAACAGGCATGCAAGCAAAACAAACCAAGGGAAACAAACAAAAAAAAAAAACGAGCAGAGCAAGAAGGCAATTGGGTGAGGTAGTCGTGATTACAGAAGTCACCAAATCCTGGAAAAGTCCTGAGAGCCCATGTAGAGATCCAAGCCATTTGGACCAAACCTTGCAAAACTTTTGCTATTGAAACAATCAGTATCTCTGAAGGCATAGACTCTCTTAGACTTTGCTAAGAAAACAAGGATGTCGCCAACAGCAGAGAGATTGCAACTGTGTTTTGGGTGCTGATGAATATGTATTAGTGGGTGAGGGTGCTGTCTGGGGGTCAAAGATGTCATGGGAGGGTATTGGTGCTAGCAGGAAGGTTGCTGTGGCAGGAGTCCTGGGGATCTGCAGTACGTGGACACAGGAACAGCACAGCATGAACAGTGCTGAGAACACCCAAAACTGAATAAATAAAAACAGGGGAGGTGCGTTGAACTGCAGTAAAATCCCATCAGACCTGGCTGACTGTCCGAGGTCAAACGTGAAAGTGATACAAGAGATATCGTCTCCTAAAGACAGTAAGTCAGTTCAGTGACTATGGGAAGGTTTCAGATACCTAGCGAAGTCTTTTCAAAGCCTGCTATCTGGGCTGGTGTTGGCCAGATGATTATGCAGCATGTGGTGGAGCCATCATGTGTATGCAGTAGTCAGGGATTGCGCTCAAAGACAATGAAGATGCTTATTGCCAGGAGAGTAAAGGTAGGTTCAAAGTAAAAAGAAATACTTTACAGACTATGCCTGCATGCAAGATTCAGTCAAGTTGTCCAAGGACAGGAACTAGCTGAACTCGAGAGAGATAGTAAGCAGCACTGAACATTTCCAAGGAAGCCCTGAAATGTTGATGGCATCTGCTGCTAAAACTGGAACAACAGCAACTGCTCTGGAGGAGTAAGACAAATGTTCCTTCTTTAGAAAAACACAGACTTATTCAAATCCAGCCATCTCAGAGATGTGGAGATGTTGTGATGAAGTTTCTCCATGTTGCATGCTTCAGCCAGGCCCACAGGACAGCCTGATGGCTGCAAGTTTTAATGAAGATGTGAAAAACTTCATGCAAATCCTAGACCTACCTGGCTAGGGCAAGTTAGGCTCGTCAACCTTTAGGCAGTGCAGCCAGTCTCTCTTTCAAGGGCTTATAGAAGTTATAGAAGAGGAAGATAGTTGCGTGCAGCAAGAGAGATTTGTGAAAGAGAGAGAAATTGTTTTATAGTAGGTGTCTAAGGTTCTTGCAGCAGAAGTATGAGATTCATTTTGAAGCCCCTGCTGCATATGCATGCTTTTCTATATGGAGTAGAGAGGTCTTGCTGACCAAGCCTTGACCTTTCTGGCCTGGGCATGGTCCTGTTTTGGCATGGAAGGGTTTAGTTCATTTTGAAAACTACTTTGAAAAGCTCAAACCTGTCTACAAAATGTCTTTCTGGTTTTCCAACCAGTGATGAAATTTAACTGAGAAGTACTTTTTGTATAGGAAGAGACTTGGATGTTACATTAATGACTTCTTACCCAGAACAACATTATGACATGAAAATATTGGAACCTGAGAATAAAAATAGGGTCTTCAGCTCAACAGAATCACCAGAACTAGGAGAGACATAGAAAATGTCGACCAAGTTAGTTCTGCGGCAGTTTCAAGGAAAGAATTGGGATGAACCTGAGAACAAATTGTGCAAGATGAAGAATTACAAGCAGGCTAAATCTGTTGGTCTGTGAAGACTGTCAGAATCTGAAGGAACAGTCCCACCTGCCTCTCAAGAGTGCCTGGACTACCAAGATGAGACCAAAGCGTCTAAGCTAATGTCATATGTAGCGGCGGTCAGATCACAATACCGTGTTTGCAGAGAACATAAATTCTCTCAGGCATACCTCAGAGCTGCTCTGGAACAGCACAAAGCCAGAGACACTTTACTGGCCAGATATATCTAGTGTCCTCCTGGACCCAGTGTACCATTGTAGGGAAATGCAGATCAAGACCTAAATAAATAAATAAATAAATAAAAGGATAAAGAAAATATAGAGTGTTCCCTCCAGCCTGGAGTGGAAGGCAGGGAGAGAGACCTTTTCACCACAAACCATACAAATTACTTCATGATTTCAGACTGCTATTCAGGCTTCTGGGAAGTGAACAGATCATCAGATCCCTCCTTTCGGCAAACAGGCAGCCGTGAAGCCATCCGAGCTGGTGCAGCATCTCCTGGCGCTTTGTTTGGGATGGCCCACACTGGCTCGCTTGCTGTGAATTTAGGACAGCTTGCTCAAGACTTCTTATCACTGAGGGGACAGCCCTCAGATAGGTAGAAGTGCAAAGGCTCGACTAATGAGTGTTGCAAGACAAAATTAGAAAGAAGGAAAAGCAAAGGAAATGGGTGGCAAGCCATCCTTGAAAGGAAATCTGTTCCCACAGGAGGCTCGATGGCAATCTAACACAGGGCTCGATGCCAAGGCACAGATGTATTATAATAGCACGGTTGCTCCTGGCAGTGAAAGGAGTAGTAGACAAAAAGGGGGAGAGGAATGTGAGGCCCTAAGTCTACTAAAACTCACAAGCTACAGACCCAGGCCACGCTGGGAAAATTCTTCTATTTCCTTGGGGCAAACCATAGATGGCAAAGCAAAACCCAGTCATCAAACGCATCAGTCTTTAGTCATTTTACGCAGCTGTGGCTGGACATCTGATTCCCAGAAAGCCAAAATGCATTCAGCCCCTCTGGGCACAGGGCTGCAAGAGAAATCCAGCTGATGATGAAACATGCGTTCTGTGGAGCTGCAGTCAGCAAGGCACTCGTAGGTTGCTACGGCAGGGAGTTGGCGCTCCGAAATGAGCTGTCTGGCACACAGGTGGGCTCTTTTGCAGCAGAAGAAAAGCTAGTTCTGGTCACAGCCTCTAGCAACCAGCATGGCACTCTTAAGGCTGTATTAAGCACAAACAAGCAAGCTCAGGGGAAAACAGCAATTTAGGAGTTGGTTGATTTTTTAAAAAAGAAAGGGTGCCCTAGCAGTCCTATGAAGCATAGGGAAATGCATCTTGAGGTCAGACTCCTTCACTCTTAGTAGCTTCAAGGTCCTTTTGGCTCCTGAGCAAATGTACTGTATGGTTATCTGTTTGAGCTGTTTGGGGAATAACAGAGAATCTGTTCTGGAGATTCACAGAAAACAGGGCTCCTTGGTAGGTCTGTGCTATGCTGTTTAGTTCTGGGATAACATAGAATATATTTTAATAGTTGTGAAAGAGCTAAAAAACCTTTGTGGGCTGTGGGGAAGTTACTGTGCAGAGTTTCAACAAGACCACCTAGCTGCTCTGATCCAGGAAAGGCATTTCAGAGCAGACTGAGAGAGTCAAGTGAGCAGAAGAAGACTCCAGCCAACTCTTCACGTGTGATCTTCCTCTCCTCCACAGCACAAGCTTAGGGTTAGGGTCAGCCGAACCCAAAGCAGGGGCAGCTGTGTGCTGGAAACTGCTTGTTTCTGGAGTGCTGCCTCTGTGTGGGCCTAGGGAAGCATTCAGGGCAACGTTTTCACTAGTGATCTCAGGTTCTTTTGGTTTTCAGTGGGAGCAGAATTGCGATGTCAAGAATAGGTGCTCATAGTCTTGAAAACTAAGCTTTTTACAAAGCAAATTGTACTCCCATATCTCGGGGCACCCAGTTTGAGCTGCATGGTCACCACCACTGGACCACCACAGTGGTTTGGACCACTTTCTCTCTGGGGCTGCCCAGCTCTGTCTGCTATTCAAAGGAAAAATGTGTCCAGGCTATCACACACTTCCCTTATGGCAGGGCTGAAGTTTGGCAGTTTTGCAAAACAGGAGGCCTGAACTACCTGATGCTCTCCCAAATTTAAATACTACAGTTGCTGGTAAACATACACACACAACACACCTTCCTCCCCTGACTGTGGTCAAGGGCTTTAACAGCAACTCTCACTCTCCCTTCCCTTCCCATGGCCAAATTTGTTTGCTTTTATCCGTAGAGTTTGGCCTGGATTTCGTGGAAGATGTAGAGGCGGAGGGGTGCATGCATTTCAGATCACAGTCAGTCTTTTAATAACAGCATAACTCAATACCAACAGTTCCTGCCGAGGGTTCAGAATATATTCATATTCCATGGCTGTACAAATAAAGTGTTATGTATCACAGGCTGCACTAATGAAAGGCTTCAGCAGGGAAGAAGTAAACTTAGAAGAACTAATTACAGGCTCTCTGAGCAAAAGGGATCGTCTCCGTGTTTACTGAGGGGCTTATCATTTTCGACCACGGGGTTTCTATGAAATTATAAGGATGTGGAAATACGGGAAGCCACCTGGGAGGTGATCACACAGGGCTTGGGCCCTGTGGAAGACTATCATGGTTTCTCCAATGCCTCTGCAGGAGAGCAGCTCTGGAGGGCATGTTTTCCCATCAGTTTGTACCAGCATCTGCACCAGGGATGGATGGCTTTTGCTCTGGGACCCTTTCTACTCTGTGATACCTTTTAGGGACTGTCCTTTCTAGGCTATTGCTCTTGATCTCATTGAACTGAGGAGCTGCTCTGGTGGCATTACTTGAATTTTCTCCCACATCACTCTGCACCCTCTGTCTCCTCTCGTTCCCTACAGACTCGAGGCCACACACCAACACTTCTTCTGGCCAAGGCTGAGCACCCTTAGCCTACATCCAGGCAGCCTCTTTTGGGTGTGGCTGTGGTTGTCTGTGAGCATCTGCCAGCCTTTTCCTTAGGCAGGGGGGGAGAGATGGCCCTTTCCAAACACTCTGCAACACCAATGCCTGCTGCTGCAGAAGGGGCCTTTATTATTTAAGCTCTCTGACTTCTTGTATCAGCCCATGGAAGAGCCAGGGTTTGTGTCAATCTCTAACACAAGAAAGGTCCTCTGCTGAGCTTTCCCCCACCTTGCTTTACCCCAGCACAAGTCCTTTCAGTAGCCTTTTGCTGCTGTAAACTGCTTCTCTCCCAGGGCTGCAAATGGTGGCACCTAGTCATATTTCTCTCCAGAGCATTGCATTTAGTTTTTGTAATAAGAAAATCATTGCCCTTCCTCCATGCCCTCCCACTCCCCAATTTCCGCTCCGTATTGTCTCTGTTGTGCAACACTTCTACCATTTAATAATAATTTCCTCTTCATTTTACTTGTGTTCTTACAAGGCATGTAATGCACATCTCAGTATCAATCTGAAACAGATTCCTCCCTCCTGGGATCTCCAAAGACATACGTAGGGCCTTGTAGATTGTTTGAAGTGCTCTGTGCTTCAGTCCTTGTGCCTTCTCTGCCCTGTGGCAATAAAAATGCCAGGTTCTGAGTCTGAGTTGCTTCTGTCTGAAGGGCTGTGCAGTCTTCATCCTTGGAGGTTTTCAAGACCAGACTCAATAGAGCCACAAACAACCTGGTCACTGCTAACGCTTCCTTGAGCAAGAGGTTAGGCTAGAGACCTCCCAAGGTCCCTTCTAGTCTAAATTGTCCTATGATTTCTATGGAAACCTATGAAGAAACAGTAATATGGGAAGTTATTTCCTCATGTCTTGCCATATTGGGATACTTTTCTCTCCTTGCAGTCTAGCTACAACTGAGACCTCCAGCTTTCCTTTGTGTCATGTGCACAGCCAAGTCCTTGTCTGCAAAGAGGCTTGTTGCTAGACTTCAGTGTCCTCCTTCCTACGCTACCCAAACTTGAGACAGCCCAGAGAGACTGGGACCTGGTGCAGAGGTGACCAGAGGTTGGCCAGGAGACTCTCGCAAACCTCCACAGCTGCAGACTGCAGATTTAGGAGCTGGTTCAGATTTGGAATCAGCTTGGGGGTTGGGTACATGGTTATCTCCATTTCCATGGGCATGTTGGTGGTCAGGAGCATGCACTTGACTTTGTGTCGTCAGCTCCAGCAAGGTAAGGCCTGTGTTGCTGTGGCTGGCACCAGGAGGCTCTCTGGGATATGCAGGAGCACTGCTAGCATGAGTGATGAGGAACCTAGCTCCTACCATACTGAGTGCTGCTGTAAGACTGGCAGAGCAGTGACCTGGAGGGCTCTTCTAGGTTGCGTGGGGAGGTGGAAAGAGCCAGCAAAGCCTGCTCTCCTCAGCATGGAGAACTCTGGGGAGTCAATCGGGTATTTGTGTTTCAAATTCAAACATCATATAAATTCACAGGCTGGCTATAATTCAGCCTCAAGGGTGTCTGCAGTTTGCCTGAGCTCTTCAGTTGGACACACCTGCGGATGTTTCAAGAGTCCTGCTACTCACATGCATGTGTGCAGTCTTTTTTTTTTCCTAGGAAGTTGTTGGCAGGGACGAGTTGCCTGCAAAAGCAATACAGGGAATAATGGTTTGCAGCCAGCTCGGCCCTGTTAAAAATATCCTGACCAGAGCTGCTACAGCAGTGGGTCAGGAGGAAGCAGGAGGTGTGGGCTGCCAGTTGGTAGGCCTGGCATGGTCCTGCAAGTCTCCTAATGTTGGGCAGTGGCACTGTGCTGTCTGGAGGTTTGTAAAAGAGACCATAGCCCTCTCTGGCAGAGATGTGGGGTTTTGTTCAGGCACCAGCAGGGCCCGCAGGGGAGCGGGGCTGCAGGGAATGGCAGGGTGTCTGTGCTCCATCAGCACCACCTGTGTGGGGAAGAGAGCCGGTCCCCCGAGCATCCTGCCTCCCTGGCCCTGCGGCAGCCGCTGAGCAGAGTGAGCCGAGCACAGCCGGCGACCACAGCTGCAACCACCCACAGCTCCAGCCTTTCCCAGTTCTGGAGGAGTGGGCTGCAGGCAGCACGGAGCACATACTTTCAGCTTAAAATAGATTTTATCTGTGAAAGGAAAACAGATGGGACTGGAGATGAAATGGGGCCGGGAGGCTGAGCACAGGAAGGAACAGAGGGCTGCCCTGTTACTCCTCACGCCCTGGAGCCACGTGGGCTCCCACTTCAATGATGATGCTGGCTCTGGAGGAGTGGGGCTATGAATCGTCAGATGGAGGAGAGGAGGGCGAGTGGAACCCAGCTCTGTCCTGCAGCTCCCACCTTGTCGCCCGTGCTGGAGGAGCATGCAGAGTCCCAAGCTGCTGGGGTGCAAGGCTGGGAACAGCCATTGGAGGCCTTAGCCTGAAAAAGCAGAAAGAGCACCCAGCTCTCCCTGCACACCCCAGGAGGGAAGAAGACTCATACTGTCTATCTTGCAGAGAGCAGGATGCATGCAGCTATCAAAATACTTCAGCGTCTGGGCCTGGCAGGGACTGACTTGCAGCTGGGACAAGGCCATGATCTCTACTGGGACTTGGGCCGTGCCAATGGCATTGACTCGAGTCTGCTTTCCTGGCTAAGTCACTGTGTGTGTTTTTCTATTCACCTTTCAGCCTGGCTTGGTGCTGCAAGAAGCACCCCTGCTATTCAGGCTTGGGAACACTGTAACGATGAGACAAGCATCTTCTGGATCTTCCCTAGGCAATTGGAAACCTGCCCCCAGCTCCCCAAAATTCAACATGTACTAAATCGTTCAGTAGCAATAATAAGATGCAATGGGCCATACCCTGACAAAATGTTACGGCAAATGCTGCTCCTCTGCTGCAGCACCTCATTGTTGCAACACAGCTGGTACTCTGATGGGAGTTCACAAATGTTTAGACAAAACCACCCCCAAAAGCCCACCCCTGCATTGCATGCACACTGGCTGTAGGGAAAAGACTTGTCCCAATACAGTTCTGATTGATTGCACAGGCAGAGCACGAGCATGCGCCAACCATATAGACTAAAAAAAAAAATTTTTTTTACTGTATTTGGGAGTAGCTGGGGATGCATTTACCAACAGCATAGTGCATTTATGTCTATGATATAGCAAGGCACAATTATCATATTGTCAACAGTTTTTACATTTCCACAGGGGCCTGTCAGAACAAGGGACATGTTTCCCATTAAATTAGAAAGGGAATGGGGTGCAATTCCTGAGTGTTTCGAAGGGGATTAAACACCCAGAGTCCTTGAGACAGCTTTCAAAATTTCATTCTTCAATTATGCGTTTTATTTTGAAAGAAAAGTAGAAAAAAAACCCAAACCCTTCTTTGCTGCTACATGGAGCTATTTCTGAAATCCTCGCCCATCCCCATGAATAATACAGCCAGCATAAGCTTAAAAACTGCATTTTAGTCAGCTTGGTTCATTCAACGGTGAGTAACAGGAATTTCTGGGTGGCTCTGCAGCTTATTTTTACAGGAGGTAGGTCCTGGCAATGAAGATCCCAGCCTGGCCTCCAAGCCTAGCCATGGTAGGTCTGTGTGGTAAGGCTCCAAGAAGTCCTCTGGTCTCAACTTGTTTTCTACTGCACACCGGGACAACAAAGATTGCAACCCAAGGGGATAAATGCATCTTCAGGAAAGCCGGAGAGAACATTTTTTGCAAAAGGGAGGAAAGTTAAAGTGGAGGTCACAGAAAAGCTCCACTGGGAGTCCCAGGCATGTTCCAAGTTCATCAATAATTCTGCCAAGTCTAGGGAGTGCTGGGCAAATGCTGCAGCAGATAAGAGGAGAGGGTCTGTGCAAGAGCCTTGCAAATCCCCCAACTCTTTTCAACTAATTTGCCTTGAGAATGTCTTCAGGCTTGGATAGCCAGGACCTGAACCCCCACCTCCAAGAGATGCAATTTGGGAGGAGATGTGCACAAGGTTGCTGAATATCTGCAAGCTCAAAGCTCAGAGTGGCTTCCCATAGCTCTAGCTGGAACCTAATCAGGGCTGTTTGATTTCCTCTATGCTGATTGATGATGGTTTCTAATATGTTAATATACTTTTCCTATTTTATGCGATGGTTGATGCTTAGCATGTGGTTGGTTAAATGGCTCTGTGTTCAGCGGTATAACAAATTGTCTTGGCCAGGTTTATCTGTTGGGCTTCATTAGGGACCTCTGTTGTGCCAGATTCTGGGGGTGCTGAAAATGAGACTTGAATTGAGTTATTCCTTGTGGGTTGCAGGCTAATTCTTCTTTCATCTAAAGCCTTTTCATATTTGACCTCTCTCCCCCTTATCTGTGACGGGTAATTTGATTTGCACTGTTATTTCAAAACAATTCCTTTTGGTTCCCTTTATGAGTCGAGAAAGGCAGGACTTAAGCATTTAAGTATCACAGGCTGCTTCCAAGCATTGTGCTGAAGGGGCTTTAGGCAGGGGGGGGAACGGTTTTTGCGGGGGGAGGTGGAAGAGCAATCCAACCAAAGCAGTAAAGTATCTGCAGATTTCATTAGGATTCCTCTTAAGTGCATCTCGGATTCACTCTAAGAGAACTGGCACAGAGATGCTATGGATCACGCTACGGTCTGTCAGAGCCCTTGTTCCTAAGGATCCCGGCTCAGAGTGCTGGTGCTGCTGGTCTGTTTAGCAATTTATTCCTGGTGCAGTGCCATAAAACTCCTCTAGTTAAACTGTACTGGCATTTGTTTCTGGAGGGAGGAAAATAACACACAAACATGCAGCTTCACGGCTCCCAGCCTCCCATTAGTTTAAAAACATGGAGACTTGATTTTTGTCTTGGGGTCCAGGGTAGCAAGTTTCCTGAGTTCATTAGTAGGGCAGCCAGCAGGTAGCCTGCACAGCCCTCTGAAAAGGAGCTAGCCTTGCTGGCCAGGCTATCAAATGGATCTTGGCATGTGTTGAGTAGCCTGAGAAAAGATCAAAAAAAAAAAAAAATCCCATACTGAAGAAAGGCCCAACCCATTGGGGTGGAGGTGCTGGAAAGTAGTCCCACAAGAGCAAATGACTGACCTCCCAGTAACAGGCAGGTCTCCTGCCTAAAAAAATCTCCAATTTACAGTAATTGCAAAAAAATTGCAAGCTGTGAGTCACCTGCGGAAGGAGAGGTGAAGATCGAAATTATTTTTCCCGCAGTGCTGAGCTTTGTCTATGAGAGCAGAGTCAAGCTGCCTCTAGGCTTGGGCAAACTGCAGAAGTGTCAGATGGGACTGTCCTTGAAGGAACTGTGACACCTCTGGAGATGCTCAGGAGAGGGAGAGTATTTTTACTCTTCTCCAAGACGACTCCTTCTTCCTTGTCCAGCTGCAGGACACGTTTCCACTTTTCCCTTTCCTTGGCTGAAAGGCAGTTAGGTTTTGCCTGCCTCTCTCTTAGCTTTGGGACCTTGGGGAACTGGAGTTTTGTGGCAGAACAGCTCAAACAAATGCCAAATGGAGGAAATTAAAAATCCCTGCAAAAATGTTCTGAAAAATGCATTGGCTTAAAATCTACAATAGTTGTTCTGAAGGCAAAAAGAGAAAAAAAAAAAAAAGCTTCTTGAGAAACTTTAAAACGATCTCCCAGTTTCTTTCCTGGGTGAAATGAAAAATATTAGCCCAAATGAACACTTTGTATTTGTTTGTTTGCTGGAAAAGTCACTCATTAGTGGCATGGGAAAAGATATAGACATTGTCACTAAAAATATCCATTGGTTTGAGCAGCCTTGCACTTGCCCTGCTGGGTAATTTGTGAGAGCCAGCTTTGAGTTCACGTGCTTTTTGAATTTTTAGTTAATTTTTTTTTCCAGACAACTTGAATTTCACTTGGAACCTGTCTGGCAGGATTTGGCTTCTGGCCTGTTTGGAACCTGGACATGTGGAGATTAATGACATGGAAAATGAGGAACACTGACCGTAAAACTCCTCTGAAACTGTGGTAAAAGGCAGCTTAGAGCCAGCCCTTGGCGAGGAGGTGTGTGGCTTGCTCTGGGATGGTGTTCGGAGGCAAAGACTCCTCCAGCTCTTTAGGGGGAACAGCTTCATATTTAACAAGAGCGTCTTTAAAAGCCCCTCTCTCTCTCTCAAAGGAGTTGGAGTACAACAAGTCCTTTCCTTCCTCTCCTTAGTGATGTGATCCAGGTTTCTGCACTACACCAGGGAATCAGTCATAAACTTTGATGTCCTCTCTTATTTTGGACAGGGCATGTCCCTGCCCCCCTGCCTCAGTTTCCCTGCCTGCAAAATGGCAACCTTCCCCACATATTGAGCGGAGCTGTGATAGCAGCTATAGAGAATGTGCCAGTGCTGAGAAGGGGATGCCACGAGCAGCCCTTTATCACTGCCTGAGAGTTTTCCATTGGTTGAAGCACAACACTGACTGTTAGGATTGATCTCCAGAGCCTGAGACTGCACATGTGCTGCATCTCTTTGGGGCACTGAAAAATCTTTCAGGCTCCAGTCTGGCATCTCTTGCTCATGCATTCAAGATTGAACTGGTTTGTGATGAAGGTCCCCCTCCAAGTTCAAACTTGACAGGGGGAGCTGGGTCGTTTGGGCTCTCCAACAGAGGGAGGGAGCACGGCATAGACATGGTCCAGACACACCTTCTCAGCCGGGGACCAGGGATGTTGGTAGCGGACGTTCCTCCCACGTGAAGGGCTCTCTCTTGACTGGTTCCATCAGGTCGCCTGGCCGTGTGAGCTGGCAAGGCGGAGGCAGTACTTCCCCCCTGGGTGATTTCTAGGCAGTTTCTGGGCCCCCTCTGCTCCTCTGGCTCCTGATTTGGGTTGTCAGTAGGGCCATCACGCTAGTTAGAGTCTCTCAGCAGCAAACAAAAATATGCAAGTAAAGCGAGCTGTGTCCCTGTCACAGGAAACAGCACAAAATCACTGGAGTTGTTCCTCTTATTTAACTGTGATAGGAAAGAATTAGCAGGTAAGGTTGGAAAACACCAACCGGTAAGGATTTCTGTAACACTGGTCATGGGAAACCATTGCCTTAAGAAGCCAGGACCGCTGGCAGTAGTGCCAGCTTTGCTTTTCCTTCAGAGTTAAACGGGGAACACCACTGAACTTCAGGTTCAAAAATCTGTTTGTGTTCAGAAAATAGGCTCTTAAATGAGAAAGAGCTCTGCATGAAGCGTGCATCCCTCCACCAGGCAGAGCTGGGTAATATGGAAGCTATTTGCTCTGCATGTTGACAATAACTTCATTAGGACTAAAAACTTCAAAGCAGACTTGTGTCTAATTTCCCAGTAAACAGCACACTCTCTATTACACATCTGTGTGCAAATGGCTATAACTCTGCTACGCTCAAGACCTATTAGCATCATGCAGGCATTTTTATTTCCTAATTTTGAGAAATGTCCTGGGGGATAGGGCACGCTTACTAGCCTTGCTGTCCCAAACCTGCCATCATTTGTTATTAAGCAGGAGAGAGGGGTGTGAGCAAGGAAATACATGTTGCTTTCAGCTGCTATTTTTGCTGCTATAAAGCATGGGAAGGAGATATAGTTAATTCTGAGCTAATGAGTTAATTTTGAGGTGGGAGAAGAAACCCAGTAAGAATAATTGAAGTTTTCCCTGAGTTCCCAAACCGTATGAAATAGAATTGGAGGGGGCTGTGTAGGGTCACCTGGACCACCTCTGCACGACAGAGCAGAGCGGGTGCTGCGCTGGACTCACGGCCTCGCGTTTCTCCCTGTGCATGCCAGGGCTTCACCTTCTCCCAGGTATCAACTGCCTTCCTTGATGAATGATAACTTCCAGTTATAAAATAGGGTGACCTATCAAAAGGACAGAGGAGACCCCTAGCCAGTGAGGTGGCAAGTTCCTGGCTGTGCCCTAAATTAGCATCCTAAAGCCTGTAGCCAGGAGGAGTAGTGTTCTCGGCCTCCAAAAAATTGCAATATCTAGAGAAATGTGTTTGTAGAAGAAGCAGGATTAAGGTAGATACAGCAAAGCTACGAGGACAATGCATGGTGTAGGCTGAGGGGAAGGGGTGATTTTCACCTGTTTGGTTTTGCCCTCCTCCTACAAGATGATTTAAACAAGACTGCAGAGCAAGTCATCTGAGACAGGGCTCAGGGTGTGCCTGTGCCATGGCTCTGCCCCTGCCTTTGCAGAGGTTGCACAACACTCAGCTTCTCAAAGACATTTTTGTCATTCTGCTCTCAAGGGTTTCAGGGCTCGTTGTCTGCCTGGGTGGAGGCTGCATGCCTCTGCGGCCTCACTCTCCCTGTGTTTCAGTCCTGTAACCCAAAGAAGAGGTAAGAAATTCATTTATCTCCTCTCTCTTCCTAGAGGCACATACAGCTCCTAGTATGAGCAGCGGTGGCAGCAGCAGGGAGTAATTCCAGAGCTGATGCAGAACAAATAATTTTTAGTCTTTCTATGGCAGTTTCATTTCTCCAGGGTTTCTCTCCCTCTTGACACCTGGAGTAGAGGCTTTTTGCCATCCTTTCTATGGTATTAACGGGGCAACTTTTCCCTGGGAGGAGAGACAGGTATGTGATGACAGGTATCCTTGTACACTTCCAGTCTATGTTTTTCCACAACCTGTCTCAAGCTGGGATGGTGGAAGCAAGCATTAGGTCAATCAGCACAGTAGAGGCTCAGAAACCAGTGACTTAAGAGGTCAGGGCATATCTCTTTCTGATCATGACCCCGTAAAAGCAGGCCACGTTTGTGGTTGGGAAGGACGGAGAGGAGCTTTTGAAGCCCAAATCAGCCATCTCTCATTTTCAAGCCTTTAGGCCAGGGCTGAACTTGACTGAATTAGCATTCCCCAGCTTTACACAGCGGGGTTGGATAAGGCTGCAGTATGGCTTGGTGGGACTGCAGGTGGCACTTGGCTGGGCCACGCTCCTGGATGCAGCTGGGGAGGTGCGCACCTCTTTGGCCGCGGCCATCCGTGCGACAGCATGGAGGCGATCTCTAGCGCAAAACGGAGGCTGTCTGCAGAAAGCAGCAGCGCGGAGCATCCCTACCCTACCCAGACAACCCCAAATGGGGCGGCGTCGGGCTTTGCTCCTTAGATTATTTTCTTGAACCTAATTCAAATAAACAGTAAAGAAATGAGTGAGAAGGGAAGATAAGGATGAATGAATACTTAGATGGGAAAAAGTGGAAATCACCTGGAAAGAAGAAAGAAAAAGAAGCATGTGTGTGTGTGTGAGTGTGTGTGTACATTTCTATATAAAAATATGTACAAAAATCTGACCCAGTCCTGAACTTTTCTGGCAGGGAAGTGAAATTCATGAGGAAATAAAGCACAGCCTGCAATTCCTCATTGTATCAGTGGGAGCAACGTTACTGGGGCCAGTAAATCTGCCAGATGGCAAGGCAGGGATTAGGTGGGAAGGTGGGACCTGCAGGAGGGTGCTGTGTCTCCCCTCCTCCAACTCCTGCTCCACTCCCACCTTCTTCGTTGAGGAATATTAATCATCCCAGCTCTCAAAGTGCTCAAGGATGTTTGTTTATAATAAAATCTTTACAGCGTTGAGAGGGTTTTTTTGGTTTACTCTCTGCCTTGCAAGGCGGTTGCATGCAGGGCTTGGGAGGGATGGGAGCTTAAATCGCATAGACATTCCTAGGGTCTCACCAACCTCAGGAGACTTGGTGTCAACCTCTCAGTTCTGCCACAGACCCCTAGCATGATCGGGGGAATAAAATTTGTGCCGTCATCAGGCCGTGATGCTCCATTCATTAATATTGGACGCGTGTGTTACAGTGTGAGTGCATTTGGGGTCAGAGGAATGCGGGAAACATTGCTTGACATTGCTTTGAGCTTCTTGCAGACCACAGGAAGTCGAGCAGAGCTCTGGTTCTAGTTTGCTCATCCAGCAACTTTTGCCTGCTTCAAAGAGGCCATGAGACTGAGGCAGTCTCACTGGGGACACATTTGTGTCCTGGAAGCTGGCATTGCTTGGGGTCTCTGGTGGGATAAGGTGTGAACCTTCCTGAGGACTTCCCCTGGCTGGGGTAGCCATAGGCTCTTGTGGATTCTTTGGTGTCTAATACGTATTGGGTTCAAGCTGTAGCCAGCCCCCTTCTATGTGTGCTGAGACAGCCCACCTACCTACTCGACTATTTTTCAAGAAATTTACGGAAGTTTAATCTTTCCGAGATCCCTGCCCTCCATTATGGTTTTCAGTAAACAAGGAACGGGCTCAGAAGTTATCTGGAGGGCAGGGGGAAGGGAACAACCCGACAGATACATGCCTTGTAATCCCATAAGCCTCATTTGCTGAAGCAACAAGACCAAGACTGTTAGGTTAAGTTTGGTCCCAGCTGGGTGTTGGCTGCCCTGTGCTTTGCAATACTGACACATCAAGGAAAAGCATTTTCATCAAACGCATCAATAAACAGAAAATAAAGGATTAAAAATCAACTGACTGGCAAAGAACCCAGCTGGCTCCTTTATCCCTGGGTTTGTTTATTTTCCATAGTTATTGAAGCTGTCCTCGCTGCTCTGTCATTCCAGGAAAAAAATTCAGCACGGAGTCCTCCTTCCCAGCTTTCTTGCTGGTTTCTCTTCAGCCTCCGTTTTCCTAGTCTCGCTCCCTAGGTCTGCGTCACTGTGCGAGTGGTGCAGGATGAACAGTTTCTGTGGAGTGCAGGGAGGAGAGAAGGAAAAAGTGCTTCCCCAAGGATTCGCTGTGATTTCTTGCAAGTGTTTGCAGGATTAATACTGGCAAAAATCAAACACATGAGCGCTGTGCCAAGATATGACATCACAGGGCTAACAGACTCCAGAGCTACTTGGACAGATCTGGAAGAGATAAAAGGGGTAACTGTCTGATTAGACCAGAGTCCTAGCCAGTCACCTCGAGAAGATATATAGAGTATTTGGGGGAGTGGGGGTAAATAAATACTGGATTCTGTAAAGACGCTGCTTTGAGCTGTTACAATCAAGCAGAATGGCTGGCACTCTTCAGAGCTGTTGAAATTCGGTATAGGACAGATGCTCTGGTGACCCAAGGGACACGGACACACATACACACACACACACATGTGAAATATCAGCCTATTTGCCGGAGATAAAGTCAAGCACCCTATGGCCGAGCTGAGCCTGTAGAGCTCTTTGCTTTCTGGCATGACTGTTGACATGGAGCAACTTTCCTCCACAGGAAAAAAAAGCTAATGCATGAAATACTGCTTTCCTTGCGGCTGGCTTTCTCAGGGGGGCTGCCAGTGGTTCCTCAAAGCTTTCATTAGGAAGAAGAGTTTGTTGGGGGAAAGAAACAGGGACAGGGATATGCAAGCACAGCACTTTCTGGTAAGCGGTATCCTGAAGCAAAGCTTGTTTCTTGCAAAAAATACCCTGAACCAAGGAGTTTCACAGGTTCACTGCACTGCCTTTGCCTCCAGCTAGTGTGTTGTCTTTGCTTCTGCTGTGTTGGTGGTGCTAGCACATTGCTCCTACGAGAACCGCCCCCACATTTCGCAGTGCCACAAAGATACTGTATTAATTGGATAGCTCCCTTTCCTAATTCATTTTTTGCAGCTGAGCTATTTAACTTGTTCTTTATCTTAATAGCACAGCGCATTAATGATTACTTTATTATGGGCTGGGGATTCTCAGACATATCAGGTCAGGAAAGCATAACTTCCCACCAAGAGCAACAGAAATATTGTTTATGTCACTGAACTGGCACTGAGTAAATTGCCTATATATATTACAGATCTTTTGTGCTGATCTTCACTGCCCCAGGCATTTCCAAGTGATTTGTGCTTTGCAATCCAAGAAGGAATGCTTGGACTGACTTGGACACACTGAAGCATATATTAAATTCTTTTGGAAAAAAAGTATGCAGAAGTAATTTAAATAAAATGTATATTACAATCAATGTATCCTTCTGGGAAATGTTTAGTCCAGTCATCCATGATACATTTGCAGCACTGATTTTCAGAGCCCATAATTACTGAATAAGGTACATTCCAGCATGAGTTTCATCATCTGGCTTTGTTTACCAGTGTCCTGACTGAGAAAGACACAGTCCCTCAAAGATAACTCCAGAGCACTGCTGCTTGTCCATGGAAGGCCTACAATGTGCAACAGTTATACTTGCTGGCCTTGCAGGTTAGGTTTGAATTTTTTTATTGCCAGTGAAGATTTATTTATTACAATAGCACCTCAGCTGGGAGCACAACCCCACTGTGCTTGGTCCAGAGCAGGAACATGGAAGGAGATAATTCCTTCTCCAAAGGGTTTGTCATCTAAGGAGGAAGGACAGGAGAAACACACAGGAACATAAACCTTGTCCTCCTCATTTTTCAGGCAGGGAGCATGGTGCAAAGCTAAACTGAGCTGTGTTACGTTGTGACTATAGGATGATATAGCTTATAGAGACCAGACTGGGGCTCAGCAACACTGCATGATAAATATCAAAATGTTGGCAACTTCAGATGGTTTTAATCTTTTGTCACCTGTGTGATGACTTATATGATGTAGCACATACCTGCCTATATAACTACAGGCAGTATATTGCATATATGTATATTGCATAGGTAAAACGTGCATCCCTACATGCAAAGAGAGTGTTAGAAGAGAGTGTGTCAGGTGATACAGGTTGCTGGCACAGCATAATCATTGGTGGCTTTCATCACATTTTTCCAGTATCAGCAGCATTAAGTGTTGCAAGAGATTTCCAATAGCCTAAGGAAGCACACTGACTTACGTGTATTTGGTGTCAGCAAGGGTGTGGTCGGATGAGAAGGCTGGAACTCAGACACCCTGCTGAAACTGTGGGCTCCTACATCCCATAACACTACAAAAGTGCAACCTTTGCAGAGGTTGTTAGGTGATTCGAATGCAAAAGACGTGCTGTACAAAGCAAGACATTACCTTCCAGTTCAGAGCATGAGAATGTGCTACCTTTGTACAATTCAGTACCTCATACATACCAGTGTCACCTTCTTTCCTAGCATGCTTGTGGTTAGGAGTCTAACCTGACTCAACAACCACCCAAGAAAACATTGCTGTACATTCTCTGGTAACCCAAACCAATTACCGGGAAATGACTGTCTGGAGTTGGACCTAATACTGTCTCATCAGCACTCTGTCCCACAGCTGCAATAGCAAGGGGGAAAACCAGGAGGGGGCAGGAAAAGGGAAAGCAGAGCACAAGCACATCTCTGAAATCATGGAGGGGTTCTCTTTGCCTGACCCTTTGCTGTCACAGCATCCCTGCTGAAAGGACATCTTGCAGTGTGTGTGTGACTGTGCCCTGAGAGGAAGGAGTCAACAGCTTTTCATCCCAGCTCCACCATGCTGCCCACTGTCTCAGCACAGTCCCACAGTTTCTCTTAGCAGTCATGGTCTAGGAGTACATTTGACTAACAGGCATGTGAGAGGGGAGAGGCCACATCTCTGGTGTGGGGAAGAGCTGCACAGAGTCAGCCTACTTCTCTTGGTGTTACTGAGAACTGCTAGTGAGACAGCAGTTGGGCTGACAGGACATATGATCATAGGGGACAGCCTCTGACCCACGAGTGTCTGCGCTGTGTGGATGTCGTTGAATGGCGCTGGATGAGGGTGAGCTAATGGACTGGGGGAGGTGTACATGGCCTCCCATAGCAGCTAGAGTAACCCTTTCTCTGATGTGGAATTGGGAAGGCTCAAATGGGACTTCTGCAGAGGTGGTACTTTTTTGCAGAGGAACATCCTGAAGGGTTTTGCAGGTGGTTTGGTCACAGGGAGAACCCCTTTACAGACATCTTTATCAGAATTTACAAGTGATCTGCTTTCTGCTCATTTGCATTCATGAATTGCTGAGACGATATGGACTGTGCAGATCTGAGCGGCCAGATTTAGCCATGCTGCCATGCTGGGGTCAGCATCAGCTTCTGCCTCTGCCCAAGTGGCTGGCTTGCCTCAGGAAACCTCTTATTCCTCAGTGCCCCAGACAAACCTCATCTCCTCAGTGGCAAAGCAGGAGAGAGACTGCAGGGATACCTAGGTGTATGTCCTGGAACAGGAGGTGCTCTCATGTGACCTGACTCAGAAAACAAGAAGGGAACCCAGCATAACAACTCCCATGATTTTTTCCAATGGAAAACTCTGCCAAATGGATGGTATCTCCTCATGTGGAAAATTCTGATTTTGGTAAAACTCTGATTTTGGTAAAACTCCATTTTCTGGTAGGAAAATGGTTTGTTTCACCCTTAAAAGATTTCCTTTATTTTAGCAGGTCTTTCCAGTCTTTCACAGGTCACCAGGCAAAATCATTTGTATATTCTTGCTCAAAAGGAGAATAGGCAAAGGGAAGCCAAATGAGAACCAAGGTTTCATCCTTTTCCAGCATTGTGGCCTGGTTCCTCTTGCCCAAAGGAGCATTTCCTCCCATCTGGCCATTTCTCTACCTCTGTGGCCTCTCAGAAAACATGAGTCCTGCCCAAAGAACTTGATTATCTTCACAAAATGCCTACCACAGTCTCGCAGTACAGGAACATCTGCTTGCATGTAACTGGTGTTTTGCAACCTCTCAAGAGCAGGGTTGAGCCATGGCAATCAATCACATACATTTTGAATTAGGAAGCCTTTAACTCCTTCTCACACCATCTGTGCTATCCTGTCTTTGCATTTTCTAGCTGTTTCCACAACTCTCCAGCCTGTGATTTGGTTAATCTTCTCTTTTCAAGGGGTGATCCCCAAAGGTTTTCCCAAGCACAACCTACATTGCTGTCATGTTCAAGATAGAAAACCGGCATTATGAGACCCCTTTCTGAAGACTAAGCTTGACAGCCCATGAAGCTCCTCCATATTGAAGGCTGCTTCAGCATCACGCTGGTGCTAAATCTCCTCATCCGGATGCTGCAAACTGTCAGCATGGTGGATGAGCATATTGTGCTCCACAGTTAGCTTGAGCTTAGCCTATCAGGAGGAGTATCCTGAAAACCGTCCAACACACAGCTCCCCAAACCACTGGTGTCCACATTTCCCAGGGGGACACGACGGAGGAAATCAGCTCCACAACTAGTTACCTTCCACCCCCCTCTAGTGGTTATGGAGCCAGTTGGGTCTTTGCCAGTGTCAGGGAGGCAGAGAATCGCACAACATTGCAGTGAAATGTCTTGTTAATGCCTTGTTTCACCTTTAATGTTATGTGAATGCCACAAGCTGGGTTTCTGCTCAGGCCTGAGGGGAAAGCATACACATGCAGTGCCTCCACAGCATTGCCAAGCTGCAGTTTGATTTGTGACCTAGCATGAGGGAGACATGCAGTCACACCCTGAAGTTTCCTTTCTTGCTTCACTAAAACCAAAACCAAAACCAAAACACTTAATTAATCCTTTTCCCCCAAAAAAGAAGCTAAAGAAATGCAATTGCAATTAGCTACTAGGCCTAAAACTCGTCCCCTCCCTCCCATCTCTGTCTCTGTCTCAAGCCTGCAAGATTATGAGGTTTTGGTTTTATCTGAGGGCTGAACCAATTCAAACATGTCCGAAAGACTGGAGAAGAAAGGTGTTGTTAATTCGATGTTCTAGCTTCAGTTTCTGACACTGTCAGCTTTTCAGAAAGTTAAAAATGAGTAGATGAGAATGGAGTCTTCCATGCTGGAACAGGATACAAAAGATCAGGCAAGTACCCTCCCTTAGTCTCTCCCCTGTTGCCCTCAGAGATGTTCTAGAGTTGGCGGTAATCACTGGTAGGCAAAAATCTGTGCATGTGTGTGTCTCCTTCTTGCTAAACATTGCCTGAAGATAGGGAGAGAGCTCTTCATAATGAAGGAGCAGAGTGGGCTGTCTGAGGCTTAACACGGGGTGTGTGACTTTGTTTTTCCACCAGTGACTCTGCCAGAATCCTTCAGATCTGGCCTTCATGCAACATTTTCTGCTAGTCCAGCCTGAGGTGACTCTCTTTACATTGCGTACTTCAGTGGGGGTTTAAACCTCTGCCGAGGAGGTATAGGGCTCATTTAATTTCTCTGTGAGAGAGGAGGGAGTGAGAAACAAGGCTCAGTGACTCGCTGTTCCTCACTCTCCCTCCAGCCACTGGGACCTCAGTGTCCTGGGGAACTGGACGCCTGACCAGAGAATTCATAGCGCAGTACTAAGCAGTGGTGGGATCAAGCTGAAGGAGCCCTGTCTGTATGCTGCACAGATGCCTGCATGTTTCAGCTGCTGAGATACATTTTCTAAAGTTCCTCTACTCTTTCCTTTATGTAGGCAGCCTGGTTAATGAGAGGTCTGTAGCAAGCAATTAATGCTGACACCACTTGCATGACTCTCCAGGCAAAGCTTTTTCTATTTCAGTCTTCAGAGACCTCCCCTTCCTATGAGCTCCGGCATTTCAGCCAGGATAGGCTTTGAAAGCTAAGCAGGACCCTGGCCCAGTGACATGGTGGTGGTAGAGGCTGAAAATGAATGTGATGTTTTATTACACGGTTATTGAGAAATGGCTGGGCTGCAGGGTTCAAACCTGAGGCCACTTCCCTTTGGGAAGTTTTGGAAATAAGAAGTTGAACCTTATCCACCAGCCATGGCCCTATCACTGTAACACACAGGGGAAGCGGGGCTCTCTTGTGCTGTTCTGCTTTCATTCTACTCCCTACGTTGCACAGTTGTACCAGGGCTGCAGGGGCAAGTAGCAGTCTCCCTGCTCCTTCTTGCTTGTATTTCTTCCCCCACCATCTGGTAGAAGGTTTTTTTTTTTTAACCTGTGTCCTTCCTTAAGGTATGAAATGGCATCAGGGCTTGTTGTGGGGGGTGACCTGGAGGATAGTGGGGAGGTGGGATGATGGGAGAAGATGACCAACTTGTAGCGCATCTCCCTTGAGATGTTTTGGGCAGCCTCTTCCCCCACTAGCACAGAAATACCATGGCCTCTCTCTGCTTGGGTCTGAGCGGCAGAAAGGGCCTTTGAGCTCTGCTGCATAGGTTGCATGACACATGCCTGACTGTGACTGAGCATGCAGCAGAGTCTGGGACAGTGAGCCTGGCTCTGAATGTGTCCACTTCACTGCAGTTCCTTCCTCCCTGAATCTCTGTGGATGAGGCAGGAGAGAGATGCTTGCAATGGCACCGAGGATGTAACCTTACTGTGGTGTCAAGGAGCAGAAATGTCCTCCCCAGGGCCTGGTGCAGAGCCTATTGAAGTCATCCCATGCTGGTATGGGAGCATTCCTGCATTGAGATTACTGGGGTGAGAAAGGGAAAATAGCTGCTTTGCCCACATGGGCCAGGTAAAAGGTAGGGCTTAGGGGAGTCAACTCAGAAGCCTAAATCCAGGGCAACTGTGTCTGTCTGGAAGCCCCTTCTTGCTGGTGCCCTGCATCCCCATGTAGTCCCCATCTGTGCATCCAGCCCCAGATTTCCTGCAGTCCATTTTTCACATGAGAGAGAAAAGAACTACAAAGGGTAAGCGAATCAAGCCCAGGAGAGTCAACTGCACAGCCGGACACCTCGACCTCCCCCTGCTGCCCCCTCATTGTTGTCCTGCACTTCCTGCGGGTGGTTCCTGTGCCAGTCCTCCTTGGGAACCGCTCGCCCGAGCAGCCTCCCTCCCCATGGCTGTGCATGTCCTGACCTTTCTCCCAGCACTGCGCACTGATCTGCGGATGATCTTGGTTGCCTGAGCACTGAGATTCCTCCTTTTTTTCTTTGCAAATTGGGCAGCTTCCAATATGAGTCACTGTCCGCCTCTTCTCCGTAATTAGCACATTGGGAGTTGTGAGTATGACTTTGGTGTAGTCTACTAAAATTAATCAAAGTATATCTTACACATTTAAGTGCAGTAAAACCATCATCCGGCCAAATCCCTCCTGACTGGCACAGCCCTACCCCTAGTCCTTTCTCCCTCTGCTCTTTCCTCCTCTTTTTTTTTTTTTTTTCTTTTTCATCCTTCCCTTTTAGCATGGTTTCCCACAAATGCTTGTAACCTCTTTTCCCCTTAAATTTGGCAGAGTCCTTCTGAGACGGGAGGTTTATTTTTTTGTGTGAGTTTTGCAGCCCATTTCCTTGTGTCCATGTCTCACTGTGGTCGGGTGTTGGGAAGTTGGTACTTTTAGGGTTTGTTTGTTTGCTTCACAGGCTTTTGACATCTTAAATAGGAGAATTATGTTACCATTTGACAATAGGAATAAAAACAATTGACCCACCCACTGCTTCTTTCAACTCCTCATAAAAAAAAAAATCTTCAGTTTTAATTGATTTCAGGAGTGACCAAACTTTTTAAGAACCAAAAAAATGTTCTAATTTGGGCATTCTTTCCCCATCTCTTAGCCTTCTTGTTGTATAATAGCAATATGGTGGAAGAGCTCAGCAGCTTTGCTGATGTAACATCCATGCATGGTCAAGACTATCTCTAAAGTGCTGCCTTGGAATGTACGTTGGCAGAGAAGCCACCCTCCAGCCTGCTCTTACAGGGCTCGGATGTGGGGTGCCAGTAGACCTGATGCTGACAGCTTTTAGAGCAGTCTTGAAGCAGCGTGCTGGGACCTGTCTCAGAGGCAGGCAGATCTGGTGATGGAGCCCATAACGTTAATTTTCCCAGCCTCCTTCCTCTCCATTCTGTGCCACCTAGTCATTTCTGAGATTTGCTTTGGTTCTAATGCACGCAAAGTCAGTGTGCGGCTCTGGACATCAGCAGAGCCCAGCACTGTCTTTGCTCTGCCTGAGGACAATGCTTATCTGAGGGGATGGCACCAGAGCTGCAGATGATGGCTCTTGCTCCACTTAGCATCACCATCCCTCTGCGTCATTAAAAACACCAGACCGGTAATTTCACAAATCTGAGGGGTTCTAAAATGGCAATTTTGGCTTAGTGAGGTGGATCAGTAGATAAAAATAAGCCAAGAGCACAAGAGGCTGGGAATGAGGAAGGAGAAGAGGTGAACAGGAATACTGGGTGGTACATGCCTCCCAGCATAGGAAAACATGGGTGCATCCATGTTGCATCTGTATAGCCGGACAGGCTAGGCAACATCTGCTTGCTATGGTTGTCTGCTGTGTTGGACTGGAGAGCTCATCTCGTAATGGCAGAGGGCTGTTTGCAAGAGGGAAGCTGCAGTCACCCACTTCCCATCTCAGAGATCTGGTTTGATAATTGCACTCCGTGATTTAATGAAGTCACTATGTTAGAAATGTGTTGAAATAGAAGATGAGTTTTCTTTCATGCAGAGGGCTGTGCTGCTAGGATAGGAAGTGTGTTGCACAAGAAGTTTGAGACTGGGGTTTAGAACTGCAGGTAGGAATGCTGAAACTTCAGAGGGGGCTGGTCCCTACTCAATAATTTTCTTTGAAAACATGAAATGTTTCTTTCCTGGAAGCTGAGAGAAGATTCCCTTGCATTTTGATACCCACAGTTTCTGCCATTGCTTGAATTCTTCCCAGATGACTTGCAAGTTCTCAAAGACAAACTCAAAACCTCCCTTTGCCAGAAGAGTTGGACTCTTGCATTCCTTCTTCATTTTTCTAATTCTGTTTTCAGTTCTGTCCTGAGGACATGTGTGAGAAAGAAAGGGTTAGAGATGGAAGTTTTCCAAAGATTAAAGATACAAATTTTAAGGAGACTTCTATTTTTTATGAGACCCAACTTTGAGATATTAATCTCAGGATCTATAAGAAACTGACTTTTCTGTTCAGGAAAATTTCAAAAAGTTTAAATATTGATTTGGGATAAATGAAAAATGAAATTTTGGGAATTAATGGCAAATCAAAAAGAAAAAAATAAGCACATTCTTCAGTTAAGTAAAATATTTCAGTTAACCCAAAATTAAATATTTTATTTGGACCCTGAATATTTTATATTGTAAAATTTTAAAAAAGGAAAACTTCAGCTAAAGTTTTTTCAGCATTTTAATTTAAAGAGTCTTGAAATATGTCCTTCTGATTTTCTCTGAGATGTTGTTGTTGTTAAAACAAACTTGGTGAACTTAGTGAAACTGCTGCAAATTGATTTAAAAAAAAAATCCATTTGAAAAGCATCACCCAGCTCTACTTAATATGTTTTTTTATGGTTTCTCTTAGCTCAGGCCAACAATTCCCAAATAATTAGCTTCTATCTGCAGTATGGGACCTCAATATTTGCAAGCCAAATTTCACCTGTAGGTTACAGTCAATAAAGCTGAGAACAGAATTTGAGAATCTAGGAGTTAATGAATGGGAGGATGTTTTTGGCACCAACTTGGGAAAACCTCTCAGTTCAGCACAGGCCTGTAGCATGTGCTTAGATATAAGTCTGTGCGTAAGTTCTACTTGGCACGTGTTTGAAGTGCTTTCCTGAGTCAAGGACTTCAGTTTCAGCCTCCTAAAAAGTTCTGGCAAACCATGAAATGTGCTTAAAGACCAGAAATGAAAACACGTCGTAGTTGGCAATAGCTTTTCAGTTTTGAGGGATGTTCATTTTATAGGTCAAAGACATATGGGAAAAATTCATGCATTTCCCAAATAACAATGCATAGCATTGGGAACAATTTAATCTGAAACAGCAACGTGGGGTTGGGTCATTAATGAACCTCGGATGCAGTTCTCTCCATGCTGCGAAACCCAGCTCAAAGAGAGCGCCAGCTAACTAAGCACGGATGTGCCCTGGTGCGCAGTGTGACTGACTCACCAAATATGCTCCCACCTGCACCTATAGGCTAGTGGCCCGATCCATAACAACTAGCATGGCACAAGCGTGAGTTGTCTGGGTGCTCAGGGCTGTGTGCTGGCCACCTGTGTGTCCCTCGCACCTCATCCAATCAGGTTCCCAGTGGCCTGCTCTTCCTAAGCCGAGATCCAAAGCTCCTCCAGAGTCTTCCTGGCAGAGACCAAGTGCCTCTGAGTGGGAATTCACTGTGCTCCAATGCTATGAATGTTTTGCAAAGCCAGGACAAAAGACCTTGGCAGTATGAACCTAGGAGAAGCCAAAAACATGACAAAGGTGGACAGGCGCAGAGTGTGTGTGGGAGGTGCGGAGGTCGGCACAGAGATATGACTGCTTCCTCTGAAAAGAGGGAGGCTGAGCAGTGCTTGGCTGAAGTCTTTACAGCCCTCCTCCCCTTCTTGTGAGAACCAGACTCATCTCCCCCACCTTGTCTTGTAAGGTGTGAAATGCTGAGTCAGGGCAGGTTGCTCTTCATTGCTGTGGACGGGGTTTTGGTTGGAGTCCATCGAAGTTCAATGCTCTGTTCTGACAGATAATGGGAGAATCTCAGCCAGCAGGACTTGGCTTGGGATTCTGACTGTATGAAGGAAACCCCATTCTCATGATTCTTTATCCCCCTGCTCTTCATTTGGCTCTGTTTCAGATTCAGCTTGAAAAAGGCGGTGGAAAGATTACATGAAGGAGCTTGATTGCACGTTCACTATGCTGGTTGACCTCAGAGTGGCAGGGCCCCATGGACCCTTTATTTTTATCCTGGGCTCAGATTGCTTTTCAGTTTTGCAAGCGAGTGGGAGGTTGGGGACTGTATGTGCTTTCCTTCCAGTGCAACATGTGAGCCTGGAGCGAAGAGCCCACCCTGTGCCACTAGCCAAAATTCGCTGCCTAGTTTTCCTTCAGGTTCCTTGGTAAAACTTTTGCAAGAGTGTGCTTGTGCCATTAGGGCAGGCCGTCCTGAAAATCCTGGAGGAGATGACATGTTCTTTTGTGCTTTCCAACCTCATTTTGCAAACCTGAAGGCTTGGGTCAAATAGAAGCATGACATCCTTCAGTTTAGCTTCTGAGCCTTTTGAGCGTAGTGGAGAACTTAATGTCAACTGTTGTTGCTTTCATTAGATAATCATATGGGAAAACTCCCTCTAAAGGTCTTCTGTCAGTAGTCGGAGCTGTTATAGTGTAGATGAGGTGTAGGTGATCCTTGCCTTCTTTGTTATTATATTAATTCAACTTTCTGGAGGAAGTAACATGGTCCCACTTAAGCCCATCGCTATCGCAATGAGGGAACCAGGCTCAGCCCCTGGATGACCCTAATTCTGTCCTTTTTTCCAGTGTTCTTCCCCTCTCCCTCCACTCTCATCCCCCCAGCTTCCTTGCAGCTGTACCCACACAATGGCCCTAACCCACAGCCACCATTCTTCCTGCAGAGCAGGGCGGGGAGGTGAAGAAGGTATGGTCAGGAGAAACTAGCCTTAACAGCCCTGAGCAGGGATGAAGGTAGAACGCCTTGGAAGAGCAGAGCTAACTGAAGCTGCTTGCAAATGTTGCATCAGGCAGTAGCTGCATGCATTTATTTCTGGATCTGGGAGACTTATAAGTGGATGCTATTAGCAAATTCACCGCTAGTTGTGGTGGGCAGCTGTTCATGTTGGCTATGTCTCACTGGGGCATAAATACAAATACTGGGCTATTTAGGAATTGCAGTTAGTGGTGAGCAGTCATCCACAACAATTTGTCTCCTGGCCAGGCTAGTGCAGGTGAATGTGTACCCTTAGCTTGAAGTTTTCATGAGACTTTAGATGAATTAAACACCCTTTAGCTCAGAAATCTTCACTCTGGTTCTTCTTTCTAGTATTGAATTGACCTGTTTTGGTGCGGCTGATTGGAGCTGGAACGGGAAGCACTCTGGGCAGCATTGCCTTCTTGGCCTGAAGCATCTCTTTGGTCACCCTGGCAGTACCAGCAATAGGCAGTGCAACTCCATATCCTGGGTTGTCCTGGAAGGGACTGTGCCATGGGATGACCTTCACACCAGACTCAACTGAAAACAGCAAATGTATTTTTGACCACGATCCCAGTGGGATGTAAACCTGGAACCCCAGGGCAGAAAGTGCATTTAACTACTCGAAGGGTCAGGCTGTCACAGAGGGCTTTTCACAAGCAGCTGAAGGGATTTAACTTTCAGAAGGATTTGAGCACCCAAATCCCTTAACCCTGTTGGAAACTGCCTGTCTAAAACACCTCCTCCTTATAGGCAGGAGCTCAATTCTTTTCCCATGTCAACTGACCTTTGAAACTTCCCTGGAAACAGGAGGATGATGTTAGAAGAGTAAGTACCAAGAACCACTACTGCTGGGGTGCTTGAAAAAGTGCAATAAGAGAATCCAGGATTTACAAAGCAATAGAAAGTCAGAAATTTTGGGACATTTAGAGACATCTGTGCCTGAGGAGGGGAGAGAAGTTAAGCAGCAAGAGCCATTCCTGTTCCGGACTTGCTGTTTTCCAATGAGAAACACAGATGCTTTGGTCTTTGGCGGGTGGGGTTTGGTTTTCTCTTTGCCGTTGAGCTTTAGCTGGACTGTAGGATGTGAATGAGTGAAAGTATCAAAACCTAGCTACTAGCAAAACCTGAAACTGGCTGCATTTTCTGCTTTTTCCCAAAGTTTCACCTCAAAGCCAAGCAAGTACGTGCATTTTTGACAGTTTTAGGTCTTGCTGAATTTGGTCTTGCTCTTTTGCAGCTCTTGGCATGTCAAACAGGGCTCTGTTGCTGTGGGAACATTGATGGCAGAGATATTAAAACTGGGCAGTGGGATTGTTGCTCTGGTGAAAGACGGCCGAGAGGTTACAAGGCTGGCTTGGGGCCAAATTTCAAATCTCTGCCACCTTTATTTTTCTAGCAATCCTTATAGGCACTTTGTAAATTGAGTACTAGGCAGGATAGCTGACTAGCACTTTGCAAGCTGTAGTACTGGGCAGGATAGTGGCAAAAGCTTCCCAAACAGTGTGGGACTCATAATAATAAGGAAATGCCCTTTGGTTTGGGGGAATGAAATATCCCTTTTGTTAAAATGAATGTGAAAAAAACCCCACCAGCTCAGTGGTACTAAATGAAAATTTATGAGCCAAGCTCTGCAAGGAGGAAGGTAGAGAGAGGTGATGGCTTTGTTTAGAAGCAAAATCATCAGCTTTGAGCCTGACCTTTGGCTTCTCCTGACCCCAGTACTAATGAAGGGGAAAGGGCCTGGTCATATAAACATGTCACAGCATGAGGTTCAGTAAGGTAAGATCTGATTACAGCCCAGCAGAGCAGTACTAGGAGTAACAGTTCCTGGCCAAAGCTATGCAGTCATGTTGGGATCAGATTCTCCAAAACTTTCCTCCTAACAGGGCCAGGGGAGCCTGGGGATGGGGAGCTCTTTGTTGCAATGGCCTCCTCTGAGAGAACTTTTTCCTTTACGTCTCTTCCCAGCTGTTTCTCACCTAACGCTCTAACATCGTCTCTCAGGAGGGGTGCGGATGGAGGACAGCCTGTGCACTGCTTTACACAGGATAGGAGCTCCCTTGAGGTGGACTCAAGGATGGGGCGGGAACGCATTCACCGAGGGTCCTTGTCCTAGTAGTACCAGACAGTTGTGGAGGTGTGAGGAGGGGGAGCTCTGCAGCTCTGATGTATGTTTTGGGGAATTTCTCCCATTAGCAGATGACTGACAGGAAAGAGCAGTTTTTAATAATATATCATCCGACTCTTTTGGTGGGAACGCACTGCTCCTGAAGTGTTCACATTAAAAATACTGGAGTATGAATTTTTTTTCCTCTGAATGAACCAAGATTTAATTCTATTTTAATGAGGTGTTAAAAGGTATGGGCTTAAAAAGGCAGTGCTGAAGTACCAATTTAGCAAAGGAGAGAGTTTAGTTTGATGAAATTATAACCTGAAAACAATACCTTATGTATGGGTCTGAAGAGAAGTCTGAATGACCCAGCCATCTACACACGGAAGTATTTATGTACAGTCCATAAGAATAGGCAGGTCTTTGTTTATCCTCCTCTCTGCACTGCATATTAAACCTCTTACCCTCACAGCTGATAAGACAGACCCATCACTGCCAAATGCGGTGGCCATGGAGGCCTCCTAATGAGAGGCTTCACTGGGGCTCATCATGGGAAGCGTCAGGGCTGCTTTGGCTTGGCTAGGCCTGCCAGCATGGAGAGCCAGGTGATAACTCATTATAAACATTTCTACAGCCAACTCCTCTACTTCGTTTATCTCTATAAAAAAAGAAAATCAATAAGAAGGAAATTTACCACCCTTCACGGCCAAGATGTTAAAAATTGAGTGCAGGCACTTACACTGTCCTGTAAACCAGATCCATCCCTTTCCTGACCTGTAACTGTGAGAGAACAGACCAAGACAGCCTCCCCAGAAGGAAAGGATGGTAAATGGGGCAGGATGAGTCCTTGAAGTGTTTTTCAGGGTGAGAGGCAGCAGGCATCCATCCGTGTGTAATTATTTTATAGCTTCCCGGTTCTTCACCCCTGTGGCAGGAAGAGCTTTGGGAGCCAGTTGTGCTTGCTCACTCCCTCCCCTTTCTCTGGTTGCCAAAATGCTTGGCAGGAAACAGCATTCCAGCTCTCTTCTTTTCCGTCTCCTGTCAGCACGTCTCCCCAGCATCCCGGCTGGTGCGCTTGTGTTGTCTGGAGGACTACAAGGCCACCAAGAACGGTGACACATTGGTTCACATGATCCCTGCCAAATCCCAAGGAACTTTCTGGACGTCCTCATGCTCCTCAGGAGCATCAGTCCCCACCTGGGTATTTCGGCTTTGTGTTACATGTTCATCTAATGGAAAGGAGTTTGGTAGCAGAGCAAGGTAGTGGCAGGATGGTCAGATGGGTGTCATGAGCAATGAGGCACAGGTCATGAATGTCGATGAAACTCTTCTTGTGTGCAGGAAGGGCTGAGGAAAATGTGATCTGGTAAAGACCATCAGAGAGGGATAGAGGTGTCTAAGGGAAAACTATGGAGAAAAGAATAGACCAAATATGGAGATCAGAGGCCTCATCTTGGATACATGTAATGGCTAAAGAGCCACCCTGGCAGGCTGCGCATGAAGCTCACACCTGAGTAAGCAGGATCTGTGAATGAACCAGCGGCAGGGATCTGCCAGCTTTGGTTTGAGTCATGTCAGTGGGGGAGGAGAAGGTTGTGTCCATGCAAACATCGTAGTGTCTGCTGTCCGTTGGGTCACTGGCTACCTGAGGTCGTGCCAGAAGTTGCAGTGGGCAGAGCCTTCAGTCTTTCTGCCCTTCAGAGGCAGAAAATCAGGATTTTTCTGTGCTGGAAATTATCACCACCCTTCTGCCCTTGCACAAGCTGCTCTCCCCATCATCGAAGGATCTGCCCCTTCCAGCATTTCTCCACTTTTTAGCTCGTCTTCATCTGAAAGCACAACCTTCTTTGCCTGTGGAAGAGCAGCAGCAGACGGTGGATGCTTGATGCAATAGTGACAGCATCCTGATCTGAGTGTGAAGATCTTCCTTCTTAGACAGCTGTCAGGGTTGAACCAGCTCATACTGGTTGAACCAGCTCCCTGATATTTTGGGATGACCATCCAGTCAGGACTTCTCCTGTCAGGTGGTGGAGGTAGAGCCCTCTTTTGTACCCAGGCCCCCTGCACCCATGCTCCCACCATCTGCTTGCTGATCACTCAGAGGGGTGAGTGAAGAAGAGAAGAAGATCTTTTTTTCCCCTCTGCTTTAAGCAGCTAGTTCCTTATGCCCATTAGACCAATACATGCAAATCACAGAGCTTTCAGAAGGAGAGGGATCACGGTCAGAAATCGATAGTGCAGGTGCCAAAACTGAGACCTGGCATGAGATCCAGGAGGGCTGGGAGATAGCAGAATGAGTTCCCACCTCCCAGAGTGTTCTGCGAGCCATTATCTTGCACATCGTCAGGATCGCGCCAGTTGGTTCATTGCCCAGTTCCTGCTGAGTTTCCACCAGATCACTAATTTGGGAAAGATAGCTACAGTCTGGCAGGCCGCTCTTGAAAGAGGTTTCTGAAATAGGGGATGTTAGGAAATTTCATTATGTATCTTCTAGCCATGTGCTAAGCAGGAACGGTTTTTCAAGTAACTACCTGGACAACTGAAAGACATGATGAACTGCAAATGACCCACAGAGCCCGTTGTTTCCAGTAGCTGGAGAAAAAGCCGTAGTGACTGAGGCAGAGATGTCAGGCCTTGTTTTAAAACAACATTGCTTGGAGTGGTGGCATAAAGCAGGGGGAGAGCCCACATCAGCACTCTGATTTGGTGCCACAATTTGTGGGGGGAACTAACAATAAAGAAAAATCCAGAGCAAACTGCAAAAATCTCCAGCCTCAAACTAGCTTTGTGTAAGAGCAAACCTACACTTGTG
Source organism: Struthio camelus (assembly GCF_040807025.1). Classification (NCBI taxonomy): domain Eukaryota; kingdom Metazoa; phylum Chordata; class Aves; order Struthioniformes; family Struthionidae; genus Struthio; species Struthio camelus. The sequence goes on along the minus strand of NC_090947.1, from coordinate 2,457,220 downwards.
TGCCATGCCTTTGAATGCAGAGCAAACATGCCAACAGTGTACAGATTCAACTGGAAGCACTTGCTTCAGCCTTATTCATCATCAGGGCTGAAATACGGATAAGGGAGGCTAGCCCTTTTATAGTATTGGCCATAGGAAATACTACTTATCTTAAAGAAATGAATCATGTTTCAGCAAATGTTTCCTGCAGAAATATTTTTCTCACAGCCTTTGTTTTGGGTTTTGGCAGATCTCAAGTTGCTGGCGTGAGCAAAAGCAGTCGTTCCCGCCCACTGTTCCTGGGGCTTGAATAGGAAATAAGAAATAAAGGCAGAGGGTATGTGGAAGGCTAAATCCATCACCACTTATCCTCCGTACTGGAACAGGATATGAAGCTTAAAGGCAAATTTCAAAGGAGCTTACTAGACTGAGTCAAACATAGCTCTGTGCCTGGCTATGTCTGCAAACATACCTATGTTGGGCATTTAGCTTGCAAATCTGTACTTTATGGTCTTGTACAAGTTCTTTACAAAAGCTGTGAAGTTCTCTGGCCAGTTCCTGGTTCTCGCTGCTTCCAAAAAACTACTGTTGCCCTGGAGGGATCAGGGTAGGCTGAGTGGTGGGGTTGCATAGGAAGAGTTGTTGGGTGCAGAGGTTTTTTGTACGCCAGTACCCACTTCCTTCTTTCTTTCTTGAAATCTAGCATTTGGGAGTTGGGGGGGGGGGGTATATCCTGCTTAGGTTTCAGAAAATTTGTGGTCCATTCCAGAAAAAAGAAATTATTAAAGAAGCAGCTACGTTCTGACTTGCAAATCAATCACTATCTCCTTGTCTCCTCCTGTGAAGGCTTTGCCAATGATGTTCCTGTCTGTCTGTAGGGAGAGAGCACCATTTACAAATGTCATCTGGGAACATAGTTAGGGAGGAGAAGGAGGAAGTTAGGGAGGAGAAGGAGGAAAAAGTCCATCTTGATTCTTTTTTTTTCCCCCCCCACTGGTAGAGAATTTTTCACGGGAAGGCAATTTCATTCCTTTGCCTGGTAGCCTCACCAATCATTTTAAAGCAGAGCCCCAGGGGAATAAAGCCTTTAAAAGCTCCATTTGCTCCCAGTCATTTTACACAGTAACTCAAGCTGAAGTGAAAGATCTTTATTTAAATATGAATTAAGCTCCAACCTTATTCTTTACTGCATTATTTTCCTTTGAGGTTTACTTTGATATTATTTCAAAGTCTTGAAGCTAACAAAATGCTGGCCAATATTTAAAGTGACAGGAGAGTTCTGGAAAAAGATTTAGGAGGCAACTAAAGTCTTTCAGTGCAAGACTCTGAAACAAGACAGGAAATCATAAAAAGGCTGAGTGCACTTTACCATACTCAAAACAAATTCTGAGACTACAAAGGCAAGTGGAATGGCATCAAAACCACAAAAAGCATCAAGCTACAGCTGAAAAACCTACATCAGATTGAATTATTGCATTCAAACATGGGTGAAATTCTGGTAGTGTATGGTATTTACTTCTCAATGAAGTTTAGGACACCGACTTATGGTTACTGATTTCCTCCTAGAAGTGGGAAAAATGGTTAAAGGTGAGGCAATATAAACCTGTGACTTTTAATGCGCTGTGAATATGCGTGAGCAATGAAGGAATCGGTCATAGAAGAGGGTCTTCTGCTGTGCTCACCCTTTCCTTTTGCCTTGCGTGCCTTCCAGCAGACCAATTCCTGCTGAGACAGCTGCTGGAAGAGATTCTGTCTGGCTGGAAAAGATGGAGGATGTCCCCAAGGGAAGGGTCTGCTTCTCCAATACTGCCATGTGTGTGTTGGCCAGCTAGGCAGGGCCCAGTTTGATGTCCCAGGGAACCACTGATGAGGGCTTCCTGGGGTGATGAATATGGCTTTTGATGACCATAATTGTAGTCTCTGCTCTCGCGGAGTGCTTTAAAAAGTGGTCTCCAAAGTCCAAGCATTCAGAAGTCTACTCTGGTTTTCAAGATCCATGTTTTGCTGAATTCAGCAAAGAATAGTGCCCTTATTCAAAATACCTGGGGACATTTTTGGTCAAGGCTGTGAGTAAAGCTAGACAGATCAGACACAGGCGACTTCTATACTGGACTATAGGTTGTGCTTTGCAAGGATTAACCACTTGCCCATGCTTTACTCCTGAAGCCTGGACGTGCTGCTGTTTTAGTGATGCTGTTCTCCAGTGTTGACTCTCAGATTGCTCCATTAACCACATGCAAGGTAGATGCTGCATTTCCTGCGTGGTTGGTGTACTGCCCAGAGGACAACAGGCTCCTTGTGCTGCCCATTTCCTCTGCAGCTGGAGGATCTCATTTGAAGTTTAGATATTTGGACTCTGGCGATGAGCTGGGCAAGTAATCTGCTAAGAGTTTGCATTGCACAGAGGAAAATGAGGCTCTTGAAGACAACTTCAATTTTTCTCTTAATCACTTATCACATAGCTGCACTATGACTACTCAGAGAGTTAGAAGTGAGCTACAATGCTTTCTGCCTGCTAAATCCTGAGGGAAGGTTAGCACATTTCTCCTCAGCAGCACACAAGCTTCAGCAAAGATCTCAGGGACTCTCAGCGCTCTCCACATTGCTTAGGATTTCAGGGTAAGACTTTATGTTCAACCCTGATAAAGGTCGCTGTGTCACTGTGCTTCAGAATAGCCCTTTCTTTCTCATGCTAAAGTCAACTGAAGATTTATCCCAATCCCAACTATATTGCCGACTTCATACAGATGCATGTTGAAATCTCATGGTCTCCTTCCTCTCTCAGTTTTGGGTGGGATGCCTGCTGCTCTAGCCAAGGTCTCAGTGCTGAGATAGTGTGACAAAAGTACAGCTAATCATTTGCTTGGAAATGCAGATCGACCACCTCTCTTTATGGTCACCCTTTGAAGAGGATTGAATTCTCAGGCCCAGAAATGGTGCTTGGGTGGTCCCAGCCAACCTAGGACCCCAAGTTTACAAGCATCTCTGAAAAAAATTGTCAGTGCTTCCCCCTCCCTCATCCCTCCTTGCTGTCCGTGTTACCCAGCTGTGTGAAAACAGAGTGGCCTTGGGGGAGGCCAGGGAGAAATGAGATCCCAGGTGGAGGGACTGGTGGTTTGGATCCTTTTTGCTGTTGTTGTTGTCATCATTCATTCAGTCTGTTTTAAGGAATCTGGCTGAGAATGTGAGTGGCAGCTGAAAGCTTTTTCCCTCTTGAAAGTGAGGGGTTTGTTAGTGCTTGGCTGAGCTAGGACTGAGTAAAAAATCAGTACACTTTATATCATGACCTCAGGACTTGGCTTCTTTCCAACAAGTACTTTAGTTGGTTGTTAGATGGACTCTCCACACATGATAGCATGTACTGGATGTTTTCTGTAGCCTTTCATGTATGCAGAGACCAAACAGTTCGGGAATGATATTTAGCTAGGTCCTGCACATGTGGGTGTGATGCCGTGGAGGAGCAAACACTTATGGTTAAGGGATCCAGAGATCTCCAAGTAAGGGATTTGGGTTTGATTCTGTTGTGCACATTGGAGACTGTCCCTGTCCTTGGGTACATCTCTTAATCTCTCATGGGGCTCAGGGTTTCATGCACAGATGGTCTTGCTAAAGATAAGTTCGGCTGCGTCGGGAATTAGTGATTGGTGTTGCGATAAGCGCTATTGAAAAAATTCATATGTATTAAAAAATAAAAAATAAATATGTCCATGTCATGTATCGTGCATGGCAACACAGTTATAGTTTTAGGATCTGCATTTTACCTTCAGTTTGGCTTCTTCCTAACTGACTCACATTGCTAGTTACGGGTTGCAACTCATTCGAGAGGAAAAAGGAGAAAAGCCGTTCCATGAATTGATGGAAAAACATATGTCGTTTTATCCATCAATTCAAATGTATTTTCTATTAAAATGTGTTATTCAGACAATTTTCAGCTCTCAAATTGTCAGTACTTCTTATAGTCTTTGATAATTGCCCAACCATTGCAGAGGCAATTAAACACATCTGCTCTGTAGCTTGGGTAGGTCTGACCATCTCCTCCTATTTCTGGTTATGTCCTGGGAAAGAGCAGAGTAGCACAACGGGCTCTTCTGAAAAGCCATTACTGCAGTCGGAGCTGGATTTAGGTACCTGTGTTTGGAAAACTTCATTCCTTGTGGTGAAGCCAGTTTGGCAGAATCTGGAGCTTTGTTAAAGATTCACAAGAACGCAGAAACTATGCATCCCTTAACCCTGCCCCCCCCAACCCAAAGACAAGAATTGTATTCACTGCAGTTCGGCATGACACATGTAAAATTCACCTCCCCAAATGGTATTTTTGGCTCTGCTGATACCAAAAGCCCAGACTGAGATGTCATTTACTTTTTTAGAAAATAAGAGCTTCTAATGGATTTGATCTAATTTACTCTTTGCAAATGTGCTTATTTTAAAATAAACATTTGGCATTAGAGTTCTGAATTCTGTCACACAATTAATGCATTTAATATGCACATGTATGTTCTTGATTTGGCATGCTAACATATTTTTCTCTGAAGCTGGTTTAGATGGAATGATATAATTTATTTTCTAATGGCTTTAGACACCACAGCATTGCTTTTTTTTCCATTCTTGATTACCCTTCACCATCTACCCCCCCACCCATACATCATTCTTTGCCAGTTTCTGAGCAGATCTTTCTCACAAAGATCTGTTTTGTCTCTGGCTTTGCAAAGTTGAATCGATAATTCCAGCAATGGATGCTGAGGCTCCCAAACTGCCTTCGCTAGGGGCCAGCTGTTTAATCAATCTCAGTCTCTGTCACCTCAGTGTTTCAGTCCAGATGCTCTCAAGTTAACTGGGATTGTTGTTAATCCAGCAGGGAAAGGGTGTGAGAACAAAAGGTCATTCGGGATAATTTATCCCCATGTTTCCAGATCCACTGTGATTGTTCTTTAAAGGAATTTTTTCGGAATGATTTCTTTTTAAGCATGTTATTTATGATCTGGAAATTGAAACCTGGCTTCAGCATGTGTATTACCAACAGTTTGAAGAGTCTCTGCAATGCAGTGGAGGAAGGTTAGTGAACACTAGAAGAGCCCATGGTGTTTGTTAGCAGGGTGGAAGGTAAGTAGAAAGGAGGAGCAGACTAGCAATGCTGGTGGGTGTCCGTTTCCACAGTGCAGCTCATGCTCTTTGCCTGGATTGTGCACTTATTCTGGAAACAATGTGCAAAGGCCCACAAACCAGTAGTGATTCCAAGGCTGAGTAGTTCAGTTAAACTCCCTCTGTGTGCAATTTGTTCTTAAGTGATTGCCAAGAGGTCTTGGTGAGGCTGGACACTTTCCTTGAAAATGTGGGGAAGGGGAACCAAAGCAATGGAGGTCTCTTTCCGAGTTATTACTCAGGGTGCGTTCGTACAGTGCCCAGCAGAGCAGCGTGCAGCCCTTCTTTGAGAAACGGTTGCCCTCAGTGTTTCCAGCAGCGAGCGCGGTGGAGAACGACACGCTGCTATTCCAGCTGAACGCAAGCGTACAGAACTGCGGCCCTGTTGGATGTGGATCGGTGCGTGCTGAGGACCATTGCGTTTTGTTTAATAAAAACCTCTGCTTTTAGCAGAAGTCCTGCAAGCTGTATGTGTGAGGCAACAGGGCTGCAGAAGTGCCAGCCCCCTCCACAGCACTGCCAGACCCAGTAAGTCTCGTTAGCACTGATGCAAGTTAAGAAACCGATTACTCCCGCCTCACCCCAGGCAGTGGGTAGGGACAGGCTGAGGTCTGTCCGCATAAAGTGATGTTGATCTAATATCTTTTGCACCATGGGCTGCAGGACTGCAAGCAGCATTCCTTGTTCCCATCGCTTGCTACCTGGCAAACTGATTTTAGTCAAATCGGTGAGTGTTTAAACATTGACAAGGCGCAAGGAAGTCACTTAGCTCCTCGGCTTCTGCTCTGAACTTTGCAGTCAGAATGTAAATCAAATACCAGCAGTAGCTGCACGACATCTTTATTTTTATTGGCAAGAGAAGCAGTATACACAGCGACATTGCAGTCTCTTAGCTCGTTAAAAATATCTCAATAAATAAAACAAATAAGCAACATATACAGTGGAACAGAAAATGAAAAAAAAAAAGTAGGGGGAGTTAGCAGGAGCAAATCATGGAGCAATAAGGAAGAGGAAGAGTGTGGAGGGCAGTCTGTAATCCAGGCTTTACTTGAAACAAATCATGCAGGGAGCTGGGGACACTGTGAGTTTTTCCTTTGTTTTCTCTGAGAGCCTTGGTCCAGTTTTGACATTACTGTACAAGAAATCAGGTTTTGAATTTAAAAAAAATAGACAAAAAAAAAAAAAGAATACAGCTAAGGAAAAGTAAAATCTGAACCCAAAGATTTCTCATAAATGTATTCCTGAATTAAGATTTTTCAGAAAAAAAAAAAGAAATAAAACCAAGCACACAGATAAAAACACACGCAAAACCCAACAACAACGAACAACCAGGAATGTTGCTTCTCTTTTCTCTTTGGTCAGTCACTTGGGGAGAGATGTTGCAAAGTTTCAGACCGTTAGCTTCGGTGCTATTTTGCTGCTCAGTCTAAGTGCTCTGCAGGACGTCAGAGCTAGGGAGGTCAAGAGGGGTCTTTTGGACCAGTTTACTTGAGGTTGTTAAGGTTTCAGACGCTACAAACTTGGATACATCCCAATTCCACTTCAGTCTCAGACACTGGACAGTCTAGAGGAAAAAAAAAAGGAAAAGAAAAGTAAATACACTGAATACGGGACATCTCTCTGAGTTGCTTTTTCTCATAAGCTCTTTTCCTGTAAAAATTAAGGCCATGGTTCATGAAAGCCCATGACTGTCTGTTAAAACCTGCCCCCGGTTGCAGCAATGTGTAGGCACATGGTCAAATCACATCTCCTCACTCAATGAACACACAAAACCATAATTACTCTGTCTCCCACTGTAAATGCCAGACCTCCGTGTGTACCTACTCTGCCACTTCAAAAGGAAGGCCTTTTGGTGCCAATACCATGCCTTTCGGCATTGTCTCGGTGTGGAGCTGAAGGCCCAGGGCTTATCAGAACTTGGAAAAAAGTGGATTTTACATTGCTGCCAAAGGTGTTTTGGATTGGGCCATTCTGCTCTGTTTGCAAGGAGCACATCCTCTTTGTGCTGACCTCATTCCTCAACAGCTGGGTAAGCTCCAAAGCACCAGAAGTAGCCCATGCGGCCTCTTAATCAATAGGAAGATCGGATGTTCAGTCCTAGCAGTGCTGCCAATTTTGTGTTGCACTTAGCACAGGACTCCCACTAACTCCCATGGAGCAGAACAAGGCATCTGAGATGAAATTTAGAAAATCCCACCCACAGTGACTCTCGGCTCTTCCTGTAAAGTCAGGCAAACCCCACGGGAAATGAATATGTTTTCTTTCCATCCTGGGGTAACACATTTATGCAATTGCTAAGCACATCCAAAAAAAAAAAAAAAAGTCAATCTAAAGCTTTGTTTGTATAGCTTAACTTCAGAGGCTGGTAATGTCACAGTCTTTTTTGCATTTTACTGTAAAAGGGTTAAATCTACAGGCAGAAGCAAGGCATCTGTCAAAAAGTCTATATGCTTCCAGCAGCTTCTTTGATCCCAAGAGATGTTCTGCTAAACTCCTGTTTTCCATGCAGCTCCTTGTGACCCAATCCCTTCCAACCCTCTTCTGCTCCGCTCATTGGAATGCGACAAGATTCAGGTGACACAACCGGGAGCCTTTACATCTGTGGGATTTGCTCTGATCAGCTGCAACAACCTGCTGCTGCTCATTTGTGGACTGGTGGGACAAACTCTGCAACCCAGCAGTGCCCATGGGATGTTCAGTCTAGTTTGGGGGAGGGATGGCTTTTCATGCAAGATGCTGTTTCTGCCTTCAGAAAGCTAGCTCAGCTCATATATCAAAAAGGAGATATAATTATTTCCTCCCACTAAGGAAAGCTTCCATTTAGCTTATTTCCTTTCCTTTCCTTCTCAAAGTTATTAATTATCTAATTACAACCACATTCTGCAGACAAGTTCAGGACTTGACAGTCTGCCCAGGACCACTTAGGAAAGCTTAAATACTTGGTGTGTGCGAACGGCAGTGGTCTGCGTGTGCGCACGTCTGATGACAGACTGGCCCTTTCTTAATGCTCACGTTGCCGCAGCTCTAGCACAGGGACTCAGGAAAAAAAAAAAATAATAAAAGGAGAAGGAAGATATCATGGAAAGATTTTTTTTGCTTGAGACTGGGGCAACCCTTAAGGGCAGCACTCTTTTTTCAAATGATTCTCTCCAGCAAGTAGAAGAAGGGGCAGAGGGTGCTCACCATCAACTACACCACTAACTCCTGTCCCCTGCTCTTTTCTGAATCCAGATGCCATATCAAACAAGCTGAAATTGGACAGAAAATGTCCTAATAGTTAGCTGACCTATTTCCCCCAATTTTTTAAGTCCCATCCAAGACTGGACAGGTTGAGACAAGGCTGCTCTTCGAGCAAAGCTGGCAATTTGCAAGTTGCAGTCTTTAACCTCAGGTAGGGCACCTCAGTCTGGTCTGCTGCTGCAATGCTGCGATCTTGTTTTTACTGCTCCTTCTTGGTTTTCAGCAGCTCTTTTGACTCTGGCCAACTGGAAAAATGGGAATTTCACAGCAGCTCAGAGCTAACAGGGAATTTTGGCTTCCCCATTACAGTGAGATGAATGAGTGTGGTCTACGTGGCAAAGAGCATCACTGCTGTGCCCTAGGGCACTGGCTTGGCTTTTCTAGGTCATCTTCCGTATTCCAAGTTTTTAATCCAGCCCTTCCAAGCTCATGAAGAAGTGAATGTGTGGGTGGATGTGGCTGTTATTCAGTTACTGCTTAGATAATGGCTATCATCAGCCCTTGCTGTTGCCTTCCTGCTTTTTTCATGATGGGCCATGGGACCTTGTCTCATGCCAAGATGGTGCTGCTTGCCTGCTAGTCCATACTTTGCTGCTACAGCAGTGCAAGTCATCACAAATTTGAGCCAGTGCTAAACTTTGCCAGAAGTGAAGGCTGTTCAGCTCTCTTGAGACAAACTGCCAAGAGGCTCCTGACTTTTAGAATCGAAACGACCTCTGGTGAGCATGACCTTGCATTTTCATGAAACTTATCAGCGCACTCAGTGTCGTTATGGGTGAAACCGTAGGGAAAGAAACACTGTTTGGAGAAACAGTAAAAAGACATAGTAATGATAAAAAGCCATTTCTCCAGCTCCACTGAAAGGCCTTTCCATGCTCACAGTAAATAGTTGGAGGAACTGTTGTCCCCAGGAATACCCGGTCTGCATTGACTATAATTCAAAGAGGTATGATACAATCATACGCTCTTGTGGAGTAAAGGTCAAAAGAGTCCCCAGGCAACATGCGTTGTGGGAAAGACTCTTACCCATGCTTTTTTTGAAAAATATTTTCGTGATTTACAGTTAACAAATTAGACCAAGCAACAGGTAACCTGTTATCTTCTGCTAGAATCACTGGAAGTCTGTGGGAATGGGTTAAACAGTCCAATAGCCCCTGTTTTTGGTGTAGCCAATCTACACGGCATCTGATGCAGCAGTGCTAAGATGGCATTCACCTATAAACACATAAAAATTAGGTCAAATGTTGAACGTTCCTTTATCACTTTTGCTCTCCCCCATCTTCTCTTCTGTGTGAATGCATGATTTGGATTTGGGATTTTGTGTGTATGCTTGTGTTTCACTTTCTGAAGTCTTACATCTTGCTAATGATTTACGAAGTGCAGGATGGGAAACAAAGGAGCAGGTGATAAGGGAAGCTATTTCCACTCCTATTTGTTATGATTATCCATTGCACATTAAAGCATCATCTGAGCTGATGGAGCAATCCTGTGGCAAGATATAAAGGTCACCCAAAGGAAGCAGGTATACCTGCCCATGAAAAGATATAACTACTCTCCCCATCTTGAGACATATTCGTGTGTGGGTTCGTACTGTGTAACATTTTGCTAGTTGATCTGACCATATATTCTAACTATGATCCACAGCAAAGAATAAAAAACATTCATTCACAGGCAGGCCTGATCTGTCAGCTTAAAAGAGGGAAAGAAGTGCACAACATGAGAACAGCAATGTACTACCTGTATTTCTTCTCATATTGGCCTTAGGAACATTGGACCCTGACCTCTTTTGAGAATCTGGCTCTAAGCAGCAATTTTGAAAACATACAAATGATTAATAGAAGTAGATGGGCATCTCCTTGTTGCATGAGGAACACACTTTGGTGTCAGGATGTGTGGATAATGATGGCAGGCAGAGAAATGGTGGAGAAACGGTGAGATGAGCGGTGTTTGCATCCATCTCTCCCCAGCTTGTTTGTCCTCAGTTACACCCTTCAGGTGTAAAGAGAGGAGTACTGTGCTAAAAAGCCTCTGGTATCCCACATGGTGCTTAATAAGGTGCAAGGACTTCACTGGCTTCTCAGTTTGCTTCTTGTAGGGGGAGGATTAGCTCTGATATGAGGAAGAGGGATGCCACCCTGAGAATCTGGTCTTTGCTCCTGCCTAGTGCCAGCACTACCATTGCAATCACATTCTTCCCAGTTGCTGCTTCCTCCTGCCGCTTATTTCCGGAGAGCCCAACATAAAGCGGAGGAGCTGGGCACTTGCACCTACAGCAATGGGGACCATGTCCAAGAGTAAGGAGCAGAGCAAAATTTGAAGCATCCCAATGAACCTAGTGCCTTGCACCCAGAACAGCTGGCTCTAATCTCCCAATTCACTGTGCAGCAAGGGGACCTGCCTTGTTGCCTTCAGGAGGTATAAAAAGGAGTCAACAGGGTCCTTCTAGCTCCATACGCTGCTAAATTGTAGAGAGCTTTTCCATAGTCTTTTCATGCTTTAGTGGACCCTCCCAAGGTCATGCTTCAAGTTTATGATCCTTTAATCCCAGAGGGACTCAACAAGGCACTCTTCAAAGCCTGCTAATATATTCAGCTGGCAGCTACTCCTAAGGCACTTTTCAGCTCTGCTCCTGTGAGCTGAACCCAAAGAAGTTTCCTAACAAAATCCTGCAGCCCTGGCTCAGCTGTGGCTCTGCTGTGGGTTTTCTATGACAGCTGAATGACTAGGTATGGATTTATGGCCCTCTTTCTCCAAAAAACACAGCACAACCCAGAGCAGTTTTCATAGTGGGGGCTAGAGTTGGGGGACACTTGCTTGCACGGCACTAAGTCTGCCTGAATTGAGGGATGCAGGATGGCTCTGCAAGTTTGAAAATGCACAACTGTGTATGACTGCTGTGTTCTCCAAGTGGGTATGACTGCCATATTCTCCAAATGATAATATTCTTTGATATCCTGAGCAATAAACCCCCATAGATGGAGAGGCTTTTGTCCTCACTCCCTTCCTCTTCCAAGTTGGCATAGTGGGACAGAGCTCAGTTTTAATCCTAGCTCATTCACAAGTTTTGTATGTAATTGCTGTCTGTGTACATGCCTCAGTTTCCCTGGCCTGGCATGTGGGTTGTAATTAACTATTGCCCATAAAGCACTTTGCAATTCTCCAAGGTATAGTTGAAGGGCATAATACTACACAATAACAAAGCATGATTATAGTGTGTGGACTGAGAGATGGTATACTGTGAAGTTCTCTGCTAAATATGGTTTCTAAGCATTTCTCTTATGCTGTAGCTTGTAACATGGAATATAACTCTTATACAGTTATGATTCTTGCTCCACTGCAGCCACCATGCAGTTTCCTGTGATGACACAGACCTATGCACAGTGAATTGAGGGTCTGCTACCCTTTTTTTTTGCTTTAGTCTTCAGATCTAGAGAACAGCAAGGAAACCATGGCAGCTGAGAGCAGGAGACTTGATGTAAAGTGGCAGCAACAGCAGAGACCTGATCACAGGAAATTTTGCAACAGGCCCCTGAGGTCCTCGCTTACACAGGATTAGGTTTGGGTTTGGTTACCGAGGGGTTGAAATCATTTCCATAACATGGTCAAGAGTGCAAAAGGAATAAGAAAGCTGGCCAAAACTTTCTGAGATTTTTTTCTTTAAGAAAAGGATGCTTTTTGAATTTGAGGATGTCAAAAATGGTTCCTTATTTCTGGGAGAAAAGCCTGTTGTGCCTGATTTGTTACGCACAGCTTTTTTCAGGCTGATTGCTGCCAGTGGTGGGTTGCGGGCAGGGTATAGGGAGAATCTAGCTGTCTGAAATGTCATTTAAGCAGAGTTGAGGTGGCAAAGGCCAAATTTATGAATTGCTACAGTCCCCATCTAGCAGCTGCCTCCCTGGAGCGGTGCCCAAACTCCAGCAGTACCTCAGCATCTGCCAAGCCCTGGCTCGTCCCTGGATGGCTCCTAGCAGACAGTGTGCAGGCCCACAGGACTTCCTGGAGGAACAAGGTGGCCGGCAGATAACCCCACCTCAGATCCTCCTGCATGTCCCTGGAGGCTGCAAGAGGGCTGGGCAAAGAGCCACAAGAACAGGGTGCACATGGCGTGAAGGGCCTGGCCTCTCTTGACCCACATGGGCTTTGACTAGCCAAAACTGCTGCCAGAAAGGTCCCAATCCACCTCAGGGGTTGTGGACTGCCTGGCCCTATTGCCTTTTGTTTGGGGCTGGCTCTGGAGATGGGGTGGGCAGTGAGCGGGGAAGGCAAGGAAAGTGGGCTGGACAGCCCAGAGCAGCATACGCCAGCTGCCTGCCACTGCACCAGCTGTTACTGATTTCAGCAGTCGCTGAGAAGTTTATAGACTGTTTCCTCCCCCTTCTCCTTAACCTTAGAGAAGTATAATACAGTATGAGTCAAAGCTGAGACCCCGGCCCCTTTCCATCAACACACTGGTGAGGGGTGTGCCAGCTGTTCCTGTGGGCTGACGATGCTACCTTGATAGCCTCCTGCGAGGATGCAGTTTCTGACCAAATATTCTTCATTGCCAAATGGAGTTTAAATTAAAGTAATAATGAATTCCTTATAACTGGCATCAGCAAGCATGCTCCTGACTGACCCTGTGTGCTGTTGTCCCTGTGATGCTGGCTAACAGAAATGGGGAGGTTACAGTTCTCCCACCATTCCAGGTTGGTCCTGGTGACTTTGCTGTATTCAGTACAGCCTCTGCTGCTACATTTTCTCTCCTTTGAAGTCTTCCTCCCCAGAACGCGCCTGCTCTTTAAGTGTCCCCGCACCATTCCTTTTAGTGGGATGTTAACTTCAAAGGCTGCTTTTTTACAGACTCTGGGGGCTTGTAGGGAGCAGGAATTCCATGGGCCAGGCTGGCGAGCGATGGGGATGCCTAGTGCAGTTAGGTAGGTTGCAAGAAGAATAGGAAGTGCTGTTGGGCACAGACAGGAGAAGAACTCTGTGATCTTCCTCCCCAGGAAATAAACATGCACCAAAGAAACACGTGTTAAACCAGATCAAGAGAAGGCCCCAAAGAAACTCACCCTGCGTTCCTCATCACCATTGCCTTGAAGGTCATCCTTCAAAACTGAGACTAACCAGAAGAGACAAATGCAGGAAAACATAGGACAAAAGACTACTCAGACTGTCACTAGTCCTGGCCCATGCTGATGATCAAGGCTTTACTCCATTAGCTGCTGCACAAGAGCTGGAAGGGGGATTTTCCCCTCCCAGAAGAGAAGTAGCATAGGACCTGAATTCCCTGCCCAAGGAGAAGCTGTAGGACCCTCTGCTCCCAGTGAGCAATACAGGGCTGTCCGTATTGCCCCTGCTAGTGACTGGAGTGCAACTATACAGATGGGGATGCAGGTTACACTTTTCGCCTGAGAGGAGTCTTCTGTCTCACGCTCCTGAGACTTGGAGCTCGGAGATAACACCTTAGTGAGAAGGAGCAGGCAGTCTTGCCTTCTCAGAGCAAGAGTATGAGGCTCTCTGTAATGTAAGGCAGTGATTTCTCTAGCTGTTTTTACCCAGGTCCATATTTTCAGGGCTGGAGACTCTCTATATATTTATAAAGAGGAGGCAGAAGGTGATCTAGCCAAGTTATTTCGGAATAGTTCAGCCACTGGGTTGAACCCCCACTAGATTACAAAACAAAAGGGGATGCTCTGCTCTAGAAAATCAACAAAACATTTCAGCCAGTGCTAAGTAGCAGCTGCCCTTAATAATTTTGAAAATAAATAAATGTAGCTAGTTCAGCTATTGCATTATGTTATACCCCCAGTATACCCAACCTTCATGCCAGTGCTGCATGTCCCTTAGGCATGCCATGCTTGGGGACAGGGAAAACATCAGCGAACAATATGAAACGTGACAGGAGACACACGTGTTTGCATCCATGCCTTCAGAGAGAAAAGGTCAGCATGGGCTGATGTGAATTTTTGAAATGCCAAAGCAAACAGCTCCAGAAAATGGGTTGTTCTTTTTTAGATTAGGAAATGGCAAGCTGGAGGGGGAAACAAATCTCAATGTCTTGACTCTCAGGCCAGAAGGTCTGAGTTGGGACTAGCTCTAGCCACAAGAACCTCCTCTCACCTGGTTACCAGGGGCTGTGGGTTGGTTGCAGCTGACGACTGGTGAGCTGGACTCATGAGAGCAAGCTGTAAGAGGCTGTGCTCTCTCACTAGGGCCTGTGATTCAACTTAACTCCAGATTTGCCAAGCAAGAGGACTGCCGTTAAGGCCTAATTGGCAACTTGAATGGCACAGGTCTGACCCACCCAGCATGAACTTGCTGGTTGCATAGAAATCACCTAACGTGGGGTTATCATCACAGTCATGGTCCCTAGATGTGATTTTTCAGCTTATGTGCGTACTTCCAAACACCCCCAGTACAGCTCTTAAGCTCAATCCTGAGTTTGGTAGGAGGGGGACCATTCCTTCCAGCTGTCTTGGAGGTGGCTGCTTTAAAAAAGCATATTGCAAGTACCAATCATAATATCAAGGGTCAGGTTTGTAAGCTTTGCCTTCCAGCTTCCTGTGTTTTTTTTTTTTTTTTGTCTGCTCATAACCTTCTGAAACTTGTGCTCTTTGAGCTGAAAATTTTCCATGCCTGAAGGTGATTCCTCTTTCTTGTTGTTTTCATTTTCTGGAGTCTAGGCAAAAACGGCCCAGCTGTTTTGGAGCAAGAAGTGGAAAACAGCCGCTCTCCAAAATGATAAAAACTTCCCTTTGACCGCACGTTGGAGGCTGCCATGGCCGCGGGTTGAAAGCTGAAAGGCAGATTGCAAATTGCCTGGTTTGAAAAGCAGCATCCCACCTGGACCTGGAGGAAATTAAGTTTATTTTGACCTAGTTCTGAGACTCCCAAAATTGCCTTCCAATCGTGCACATGGTGAGCACTTCTGTGAGCCATATGAAGTAGACCTATGGCAGGAAGCATAAGGAATTATTTTGGCTTGAATTTTATCATAGTGCCATTATGTTCAGTTAAACTTGCAGCCACTGTGAAACAGAAAGGATATGCTAGGACAGATGCAAGGTGCGTGGTGGCTTCTGCGGAGAGGAGCTAGACTCATGATCGGCATGCTGGGATGTACACCGGTAAACCAGGCATTTGCTAATCTCCATCCTTGGGGATTAGGAGTAGCATGTAATTCCATGGTGCTATTGCCCCTGTAGATCACAAAAGCTAGAAAGGAACAAAGGTGAGTTGCAGTAGAGATTTGTAGAGGAAAACCTTGCTCTGATTTCCTGTTGCATAGGGTAACAGCACAGGAGAAAAGAGACTTGTCAGCAGTCAGCCAAATTTCTCAGAGCCAATACTTGCTTTCAAAGGACAGGCCCCATCCTGGCTTCCCCGGCTGTGGAGCTCCAGTCTGCAGGGGGAGCGAGTCTCCTTTCTGAAAGTCCTTCATGACCCAGGACAGGTGGAAGTGAAACTGCCTTTTGGTTGTGAGTGTTTCCCTTGACACTGGGGAACACGTAGGCGCCCAGAGCACGGTAGAAGCCTGTGTTCCCAGAAAAGTGTCTGGTCAACTTTAGCAAAACAGCACAGCTCCGTAACTCTTTTGCCTCCCGCCCGCCTGAAGAAACACATGATGTCACAGAGTACGCTGAAGTCAAGGTATGACCAAGAGAAGGCTGTGCATGCAGCTTTGCATCTCTACCACCATGCCCACAACCCTCTGAGTCCTCCTAGGAAGGGTGCTGTTTGCAGAATACTGTCCTCCCCTGCTCCTTCCTCTGCCCCTTTAGCATCAAAACAAGTGCAAATGCTCCATAGCTGGTAGCTGAAGGCAGTCCTGTCAGCATCCAGCATGGCCTGGCCCTCTCCATCCCTCCCGGGCCACCCCATGAAGCATTATAAACCCAAGATCAGTGCTTGAGCATCACAGAAGTGAGTATTTTCCCTACATCCCCTTTTTATCACAGCCATTTCTGAGTGGAATGGTGGACCCCCAAGGCTGAGATCACTTTTATCTCTCTTTGGTATTAAAGTGCAGAGGCCCACAACAGGCCTCTGTGCTTGGGCTGGGAAAAGAGAGCAGAGGTTTTAGTTTCTTTCCCTACTTGGGTAAACATTGGTGGCATCCCTTCCTGTGAGATGCCTGTGCTCGGTGCAGGACCACTGAGACAGACTGATGGACGCTTAAACAAGGTAAAACACTGAATCGACAGGAGGGCTGCCTTTTCCTGAAGCTTTCCTGAAAACCTACGCTTCTGGAAAAAGAGCTCAATTAATTTTTTTAAGAGCTCCAAGGATGAGGAGTCTACCAGCTCAGAAGACAGGTTTAACAGCCAATGCTACTTCACTAGCTTCCAGCTGCAACAAATATGGTCTGCAGGAGATATATCTCCTACCAGGAGATTTTGACCACAACAATGGTCAAAATTGGCTTGGTTCAGATTTGATTCGCTTCTTGCTTCTAGGTAGGCAAACATACCCCCACCAACAGTTTTCTAGAGAAACTGTTGCTATGTCAATCAAAACTGGTTGTCAGAAAGGGAGGTGGAGGGTTTGGCGTGATATCAGAAGAATTTTCAAAGGCTTTTCAATTCTGCAATTCTCATGCTGAAATTTTTACATATAAATGCAACTTGTACTAAAAAGGCTAAAACCAAATTGAAACACTCGGAAAACTTCAACTGCATTCATCAAATCTTTAGGTGTGTTTACGAAAACTTCAGTCTGTTCTGCTTAACGATGGGAAAACTCTGTATATGCACATATGTTCTGTTTGTGTGTGTTTATGCATAGTTTATATAGGCTCAAATATTTTTATAGCAAAGTCAAAGGAAGAAAGGATCTGCTAGTATGCATATAGTGTACACAGAGCTATACACGCTGCAGGCTTTGTTTGGATCCGTACCTTGCAGAGGGATATTCTCAAATTATCTTAAGGGTTTGTCACCTGTCCCCAGAGTCAAGGTAGACAGTAGTGTATCTTTGAGATTTAAAATATTTTTGTATTTGGCTGGTCCCAAAATGCAACTTTTTGAGGAAAAGGACCACAGCTCTTAGCAGCAGCAGGACCTTTGTTAGCAGGTAGCTGCATGCACACTCATGAGGGAAAACCCAGTGTGTGACAAACCAAGAGAAGGATCTAGAAGAGTATTTCAGAGAGCCATTTCTACCCAGCATCTGGAGTATTTCAGAAAAGTCTCCTTTCCACTTGACAACACTGCAACAAGTTGGTTTGATGGGGAAAATAAGGTGACAGTGGTATGAGATGGAAAAAACAGTGCTTCAGCTGTGTCCTTGAGCGCAGCTACCTTGCTGACTACGTATCTGTCTGGCAAATCAGCCCTTAGGTCCTTGTGCAATTCTCCCTGTGGATCCCTAGCTGAAATGCAGAGGGTTGAGGAATTCTTTCTGAACACACCCAGAAGCAAGTGGCAGAGGTGAGACACAAAAGGGAAACTGAGGCACAAATGAATGGCTCTGAGGCACAAATGAATGGCTCAAGGGAGCAGTTAGGTGGCCAGAATAGCAGTAATCTTGGGATTTCTAGGGCATTTCCCACCACAAAAGACTGAGAAGATGGGGATGGGGTATAAATTACCATCATCCTGGCTGCTTTCAGCCCTTCCATGAGCACCAGTTTTTGTGGCTGCGGCACAGATACCTACTTGGGCAAAAGGTGACCCTGAAAGGAGAGGGCCCCTGTTGGCAGCTGATCCTAGAGCAATGCGTGACTGCTGTTCTTGCGTAAAAGGCAAAAGCGTCTGTCTGCAAGACTTCAGAAGGGAGGAAACAGTGGAGAAAGGAATTCAGATAATTGTGTACACGGAGTGGGGGGAGAAGGCCAAAATCAGATCTAATGCTGTGGGTAAGGACAGACTGAAACCAGATACCCTGGCTTGTGTTTTTCTGCCTTTGCAGAACCCTTATCAACCATCCACTCTTGAAGTCTCCCAGATGAAGGAAAGCCACAATTATGTGCATCTTACAGCTGGGAAACCATTTAAAAACTTATTCCTTAGTTGTTCATTCCTGAGCCTGTAGCCCTCCCCGCTATTGCCAAATGCACCCCCTGCTTCAAGTGCTCTTCACTGGCCAGAGGAAAGCCTCTAATCTAATTTACGCCAGGCTTTTCAGACCTTGAAGGATTTTCTGCCCATTGCCGATCCAAGGCAAAATATCCTCCCTGTATCCCAAAGCTTTCTGGTTTGTAATCCAGCACCATTAATGTGAGTGTAACTAACTGTTTGAAGGGGATGCGGAATAAGAAGAAGTATGGCCCATCTAGAAGGAGATTTAATCCTTCCAATTCTCTTCCCTCCAAGCCTGTTTATGTCTCCCCAGCCTGGCCTGGCAACTGTCAAGAAAAGCTGATGGCTTGCTCAAACCTCACTGTCCTGGAAAAATAGTGGTGATAAATGACAGTCCAGAAAAAAACAACAGAACAGAAACCAACAGGAGACTTCATGACCCTGGTCCCTCCTGCCCATCTCTTGTCTTAGCCAACGGAGCAGGAGGGAGCACTTCTGCAAGCCTTGGGACCAGCATGGCTGCCAGAAACGGTACCTGGCCCACAGTTGAAATAAACCTGAAGCACTTATGTCTGCTCCTCCAAAATAACTGTCCAAAGAAAAAGAGAGTATTCACGTTAAAAAAAAAAAAAAAAGTAAGTCTCAAGTCAGCCAGCAACCAATATTGATTGAAATAACTCATCAATCTGTCTTTAAATATATACTTTTTCTCATCCTTCTCCTTCAGAAAGGCTCACTGGTACCTGTTGCCTTGCATAGACTGTTTCTATGGAATATATGTCAAGGCTGGCTGCTTAGGAAGATCTGCCAGCCCTATAAGGTGTTCAAGTTCAGTTTTATAAGGCTGAAAAGTATTTGTCACTGTTTATTTTTGTGCATCCATTTTATCAGATATTTTTGAATTAAAAAAAAAGAATTTAACAAAATGCAGAAAATCGACATTTTAGAAGTGTACTAGATACATACATGTGTACGGATCCAGTGCAGTTGATGCTGTTCTGTTTGAAAGAATGGCCTGCATTTAGAACTCATTTATTAAACTATAATCTATAGATTTATCTACTATATTAGTAGATATTAATAGTAGATATTAATCAGTAGTTATATTAATCAGTAGTTATTTGACTGTTTTTTGATTTCCCCAGCCTTTACTATTTTGGAGTCTATACAGCTCATTTTCTTGCACCCGCTTCTTACTTGAACTTATTAATGAACTTTCCAACTTCAGGTGTGCTGCCTGCAAAGCTAAACTATCTGGGGATAAAAGAATTGTCTCCTGTACTTGAGGAGGCTAAGACTGTCACAACAAATTTAGCACTCCACGGACTCTGGTTTTGAAGTTTGCTTGGCTCCTGATAACGGAGCCGTTCAACTTCCTTACAGGTTCAGTTCTTTTTCACTTTAAGTTGCTTCATTTAATTGTGTTGTAACATACGAGTCATTTGTGCTTGGAAAGGAATATGGGTTGTGATTATTTCACGTTACATTTCAAAGAGGTGTGTTTTAAAAAATGTAGTATTTTCTTGAAGTGGGAGACAGCAGTCCACTGACTTATCCAGATGATTTTTTTTTGGGAAAATGTCCAGAAACTTAACACCTTGGAAGCCTCTAGCCAACTGATTGACACCAACTAACCAGTTACAGAAGTTGAAGAGAGATCGTAGGTGAAGGGTTTGTGCAGTTTGCGCTTAAAGTCACAAAATGCCTGGAAGCTTCAAGGAAAACCAGCTCTGCCTCTGATGTAAATCAGCATAATCAGCTGCTTCTCAGGTACACATGCCTCTGCAGGATCTGGACGTGAAAGCTGAGATTGCCTCTGTCATATACACAGAAACTGGTGGGGTCAGTGCCTTTCACCAGAGGATCTTGTCCTTTCAGGTCCTGAAACACTTAGAGAAAGCCACTTCTTTTGCATTTTGGCTTGTGACTGATTATTCTAGTCCAGATAAAACAAGTTGCATGGGGTTAGCCTTGCAGGAGGGAGGACAAGAGAGAGCTCTGCGAAGGAGTATTTTGCTGCTAGGACTCTTAGTGTTTCTGTGTTACGTCCTGTCTCTCTGCAGCAACCTACAGGCAGTTAGTATGTTTGCTCCAAGGTGCTGTGTCCCTCCCCTGCCAGAAAAAAAGTTTTAAACAGGAAAGAAACCCCCAAAGGAATGGTTCCTCCAGCCCTCCACTCCTCCACAGTCCAAGCGTTGGCCTCTCTGGGCCAGTGGGGTTCATTGCAGCCGGAGGAGGAGGTAGATTTGTGGGAGCCCCTTGTTAAAATCTTGGCAGTACATCACTGAAAGCACGGCTAGAAATTGCCAAAAGCCGGAAGCTGTTAATGAGCAGTTGGAGCACGAAAAAGCAGGGTTGTTTCAACATTTAAAAGGACCATCTAAGCTCTGTCCTCAGCTGTACCCAGCCGCCTCGTGGGTGGCTCTGAAGAATAAGTACTTGGGGACATCACCAGCATCTCCTGACGAAAGAAACAGCTCACAGCGCAAGAGGCTGGGGAAAGCAAGTGGGCAAAAGCCCCCAGCACACATGGAAAAAAGAGGGATGGGATGGAGCTGGCAAACACCAGCCCTCCCAGCTAATGAAGCAGTACAGAAAGCTGGATCCCACTTCTGCGAGAGGTTTCCTTCTGTTCGTCTCTCCTACCCTCTAGGAAGCAGGGGTGCTGTTTTTTAAATGAAAACATGACCTCAGCTTTGCAAGAAAGGTATGGAATAAAGGAGGAAAGAGGGAGCGGAAGAAAGGGAATGAGATTTTCATCTTGTGCACCTCAGACAAAACATATGCAGGACGAAAGAGGAGAGGTAGCACACCTACATACATAGCCTGAAACTGTGGCACTGATACTAACAAGGCACGCGCCAAAGGTGAGTGCAGTAATTTTGCTCATGTTAAATACATTCCTTCTCATATTTCTCGGTTTCATGAGTCCCAGACCTTCTAGCTTTTGAGCTTCTCACTCAAATATGGGCTTCAGTTGCTCTACCATAAGCAGTTTTGGTTACAGCAGGCACTCAATCCACCCTGCCTGAAATGCAGAGCCACTAAGCTTATGAGCCAAAGCAGTGCCATTTTGTGGAAATATATTATGTAGAAGCCAGATAAGGAGGGAAGAGTTGTCATGCAAGGGCAATACACTTCTACTGAGGTGCCCACAACAAAAGCCACGTACAACTATTACCCTGCACAAACACAGCTTGCATACTCAGGCTTAGTTTACTTTCTTTAGGATATGGCTGCATGACCTGTTTGCTTAACGACTTATGCCATCACCCAGCCTGGGATGATTAACCATGTATACACTCTAAGCTGGCCCTGTTTAGAAAGCCAAATATCTTGGTGCATGAGAGATCCGTGTTCTTGTAGGCTGGTTAAGAATATCTGGGAGAAAAATGTCAATAGGAACGTGGTTCTCCTTCCTCTTGAAAATATGTGAAGATGGTGACTTTGGGCAGCTGGCACTACCTTTTGGGTCAAGCATGCCGCACTACCCAAAATGCATCTCTGTAGCCAAATTCACAGCCAGCTAGGTTAACTGTGTACCCTGGAGAATGCAGATATCACATTGGCTGTGAATTGGGCCAATATACATCTGTTGTATTCGCATCAGAGTAGGGGAAAGAGGAGCGGAGAGAGGGGAGAGCTGTTATACACTTTCCTATGTATCAGCAAGCAAAATATCCTGGTCAGCCATGGAGCTGCCTGCCAGATGCAGCAAGGCTTAATTTCTACTTGTGGGCAGCACTTACCAGGAGGGACGCAAAGTGAGCCGAAAGTTAGAGACTCCTGCTCCCTTCAGGTCCTGTTTGCAAAGCCTGCAGGCTGTGCACACTGTGTGGGGCAGCTTGTGAGTGACTGCAGGTTCCCAAACAATTTCTTCCTTTCTTTCCCTGAGTTTCCCTCGTAGCCTCTCTCAGAGGCAGAGGCTAAGATCACTTGTAAGAGGAATACTCTTCCCTGTTCATTCTGTTCCCAAGCCATAGGATGCCCTGACAGAGTTGACGTTCAATGGGAAATGTGTCTCTCGTCCCTGTCTGTCTCTATAGGGATGAGCAAAACTGAGCTATGAGATGGTCTATAAAAAAGCCCTTACGCCTCCAGTCCCTTTCTTATACATGTCTTATCAACGTATGTAAGTACCTGAAGGGAGGGGGTAAAGAGCATGAGGCCAGACTCTTTCCAGTGGTGCCCAGCAATAGGATAAGAGGTAACAGGCACAAACTGAAACACAGGAAGTTCCATCTGAACACGAGGAAAAATTTTTGTACTGTAAGGGTAAAAACTTTTTTACTGTAAGCACTGGAACAAATTGCCCAGAGGGATTGTGGAGTCTCCGTCCTTGGAGATGTTCAAAAGCTGTCTGGACACGATCCTGTGCCACATGCTCCAGGTGGCTCTGCTTGAACAGGGGAGTTGGACTAGATGATCGCCAGATCATCTTCCAGCCTCGACCACTCTGTGATTCTGTGAATAGTACAGAATATTAGATAAAGGGAAACCCTTTCTCCTCCCCTTCAGTCCCTGTCAAAATAATGGAAATTCTAGGAAAAACACCTTCTCCAAAAATAAATATATACATCTCTAGCTTTATTCTTTTTCCAAGGGAACTCTTTCAATCTGGCCTACTCAACCAACAGTTTCCCTGCTCTGCTTATTTTTTCCTGTATGCAGCATGTATTCAATTGCGGTCTGTAAACATGAATGGCAGTGTCCCTGTATGAAGAAAGAAATATTTACTATCTCAGGCACTGAAATTGGGCACTAGCAAATTGGACCTTGGAAAGGTCCTTTCTTACCGGTTTCCCCACTCCTCTTGTCTCTGCCCTGTTTAGATTGAGTCCTTTGGGGCTGGGAACAAGTCTTGCTGTGTCTGTACATAGCTGAGCACAAAGAGGACCAGCATCAACCTTTTTTCATCAGTGCAGCACAGACACTTTGTAATAACATCGATGCCTAAGAGTAAATCAGCAAATGGATGATACCAGCTACCATTATGCCTGACTCCACTGCAGAGATTAATGCCAGCAGAATTAAAACAACAGCAACAAAACCCCTTCTCAGAGAACATCTCTGGTTTAAATTCCACACTAAAAAAAAAAAAAATGAAATGGGGCCACACATTAAAAAGCAGACACAGTTTGCATAAAATGAATGGCATTTCATGGGCTCCTGTGAACAATCTGTGGGTCATGTATGATTTCCTTATGAACTCAGGGTGCTTTTTAATGTTTGATACAGTTACTGACAGATAGCAGCTGAAACACCTGTATGCCAGATGTGCACAGCTGTATGTGTGCTGCTGATGATCAATCTTCAGATTACATCACATTCCAGTTGCTTGACTTCAGAAAGGCTTGGAAGAGAGATCTGGAGTGAGTGAATTGTGAGGTTAAGCATTTCTTTTTTCTTGACAGTGATGCTGTGCCGCCTCTGCACGCAACGCCAAGCTCTTTTTTGTCACCTTATCCTGTGCAATGGTACCCTCAAAGACAAAGAGGAGCAACTCCAGCCAGTCATTTGAGGAGAGACATTGGAATCCCATACTCGTGAATAATGTCTTTGCATCACTAATGTGTGGGGGAGATGGGCTACATCCCACCCACCCTGCGTTTCTACCACCTGAGACCAAAAAACCATCAACATCCACCTTTGAAGTTTATTCTGGTGTTTCTCCGCATTACAACAAAAAGGACTGCTTAAACCTCTCTCTACAGGCATACGTGTATGTGTGTTTGTGCGCGCATGTAAAGGAACAGTTGTGAAAGTGAGGTGCTTTTAACTTCAAATGGATTCATTCTCCTCTGGAAGGACTGGCACTTGCTCCTGTAACTCTGGGAAGTGAAGCTTTGCCTAACTCGAGAAAGACTTGGAGGTATTTGCTGCAAAAATACCCCATTTTTTGGATTTAGAGTGGGGAAGAAAGTTTTCCCTTTGCTGCATGAAGCTGTGTTTCCTTTCCAAAAGTGGTAAAGTGATGCCAGGACTGATTGCCCAGAGCTCTGGGGATTTTACTCCCCATTTTTACATTTAGGTCCTTTATAGAGTGTCACAGCAAGCCCTTAATATGAAGGAGAATGATTCCCCTCCGTTTGCTTGCCCAGCATGCTGCATGTCACCATTTCTGTTTTTTGGCAGAGCTGGGAACTTGCATCCTGAATCACATTCACAAACATTTGCAGAGAAAAGTGTGATACTTTGGCATCTCTCCTCCTGACATGAGGCAGTGTTTGAAGAATGTGCCCTCGCTCACCACACCCTGGTCCCTGAAGTCGGCAATCTCAATTGTTTGGCCCAAGTCAAGTGGCGTTTTACACCCCAGCAGGTGCAGGTTTTTGATAACCACCCAGAGTCTGAGTAACTGCAGTGATTCAGTGTATGTTACTAATCTCCCAGGACTTTTGCAGGCGATTGTACCAGGCCAGGTCTCCATATGGGATTAATCAACACAGATTCATTGAAGTCAAGGGGCCAAATTCTCACTTGGAATAAACCTGCTTAACTCCACTGAACTCAATAAAGCTTCTCTGATTTTTTTTTTATGACAAAAATAACCCAGCTCTTTAAAAAACATAGGTTATAGAGCATTGCCCTTATGCAGAGGGAGTTACATTCTTACATGCCAAACAACCCACCGAGGTAAGAAGTACCTGGCACTGAGTAAGGGTACTCTGATGTCTAGTGGTGATATATAGTAGCCTAGGGAACATCTTCCTGGCCCTCCTGTGCCCTGATGCTCCCTTAGCCCTGGGCTCTGCCCCTGTGAACCCGCCTCTGCAGGCAGCGAAGGGTGGTAGGATGCAGCAGGTCGGGAGCCCTGGCGCCAGCGTGTTAACCACCACTTCCCATTCAGAGGAAACGATCGGCTGTGGTGCAAAGTTGGGGTGAGTGCAGATGCTTACAACCAGCCCTCTAGCCCTCTCCTTCATGACTGGCTTGCTGCTGCCTAGGATACTCATATTGCTTTGCATCAGAGGACCTTTCCAGGACAAGTGGCAGGAGGTAAGGCAACTTGCAGAGCCTGCAGGGTTTTTGTTTGAATACGCTATGCTTCAACACAGAGTTGCTCACTTTGCTTTAAACCTCTTGGTCTCTGTTGGCTTTGGTCCCACAAATGCTTAAACGTCTGTGTTGTTCTTTGGCCCTGTTAGTGCACCTCAGGCTATGCTGGTTACTAGAGAGAACCTTTATTAAGGCAATGGCAGGGCTTTCTGGAGGACAGGGCAGTAACAAAGCGGCTGCAGTGAATAATGTGGCAATTATTCTCTCTCAGGGACTGGTCACGGGTGAAATATTTTTTCTTTTTTTTTGTGGTTTCTGACGTCACCATCCTACCCAAGGAGAATGGTTTCCTGAAGAG
The DNA here is from genome assembly GCF_040807025.1 of Struthio camelus. Taxonomy (NCBI): domain Eukaryota; kingdom Metazoa; phylum Chordata; class Aves; order Struthioniformes; family Struthionidae; genus Struthio; species Struthio camelus. Next base: position 2,431,504 of record NC_090947.1, on the reverse strand, counting down.
ATAATAATATCCCACCAGTCACTGTCAATGCACTGAGTAACTGTGAATCACTGTTTTTCCAAGACTTGTAAGACAAGCATCATTGCTTGTGATTTGGGTTGGCTGACTGCTTTACAGGCTTTCCTAAAGCTGTTAACAGGGTGACACAGGACAGGCAAGTAATGGGAAGCAGGAAAGGGAAAAATCTTACTCAGAACCTCTCCTGGAGACGTGTTGCCAGTTCAGATGGTGCTGTGAGCCTTGGCTGGCCAGCTCAGGCCCCAGGCACTGCACCCCTGGGGTGAAGGTTCCCCATCCTACCCAAACTTGCTGCTCTGCTCCAAAAGGCTGCACTGCTATAAGCTAATCCCACTCTCGCTGCAGTGCTAAGGGCTTTAATTTCCTCTGCACTGAGGACCTGGTGATATTTCATGGGCATCAGTGGACTGGAAATGAACACGAAAGGTATTATATTCTGATTGCTGTCTAGTAGCTTTACATGTTGATGTTTCGTGTTTCTTTTGTATAAATAAGCTATCCTGAGGACATTTTAGAGTTCTCATTTCAGTTTTCACAACATTTCTAGAGTTTATAGCTTCATGAGAAGTAAGACATGAAGTTGATCATTCCCTTGCTACTATTTTTCAGTAGAGAACAAACGCATTCTCACTGTAGCAATGAAATATCTTCATTAAAGAGGCAAGTCAGTGAAGAACGCCAGTGGGTCCCTAGTTTGTCTCCATTTAGCAAAGTACTTAACCACATGCTTAACTTTTAAATGTGTGTCTTAAGCCCCATTGACTTCAGTGGGATTTAATGTTGCATTAAGATGTCCTGTGTGCTTTGCTGAATCAGAATAGACTAACACATGATTACTGAGAAGTTGAATTTGATGCAACGTACACACAGAAGCCTATAAAAAACCCCTGGAAAATTGGTTTCCATGGTCTTTTCCAGCCTGTCATTCTGTAAAGGGCAGATGTACATTTTCCTGACTCCAGCTGTCAGATTTCTTTTATTGTATTTGGGTGCTTAAATGAATGAGTTAAATCAACACTTTCAACCAAATTACTGTGTGGATGACTCAGCTCGACACCAGCTGGCTGCTCTTATTTAGGTTTGCCAGATGCAAGCTGGACTTGTTTGAACCTTTGAATTTGAACCCTGCTAGGTTCTCACTGAGCTAATAATCCATATTGCTATATTGCTGTGGTATTGGCACAGTTTTTTTTCTTGGTAGGGAAGGGAGAGAGGAGCTTTCTTTATCTACTAAAAACAAAGACTTTGTGTTTTGATTTTGGCAATGTTCTTCCTCTCTGAATTTCGAAAACTGCCCTTGGATTTGCAGACTGTGTATTTGGCCTAAGCTCATGCTCCTGCGAATCAGGGACTCTCTCTGAAGTAGCTGCTGGTGTGCTTCTCATCACTCTGACTGCCTGGATTTGTGACCAACGCTGAATAGCTTTCCTGTTGTACACAGCTGCATTTTACATGCAGCTTATTCTTGCAGTACTGCAGAAATTTAAAGCTTTTCCTAAAATTTCTTCTCCCCCAAGTTAAAGTTGCATATATCTGTTTGTGAAGAGTGAGGGAGGCTGGACATCATGTCCAGTGATTGAAATTGAAGTTTTCAAGGCTCAATAAGAAATCTAGTTGCAGGTAGGGTATAGGGAAAACATTAGTTTATATGTCTGTTTAGGGAAGTAAGCGTTTGTGTGCGTACATGCCTATAAATACACTACCTAAATATGATATCACAGATGATATATCTATAGCTCTAAATGCACTATAGATATGGAGGATATGTCTATAGTGATTTAACTTAGTTTTCTTTCATTCCTCTGCCTTTTTCATCAGGTAAGAAAGACACTTTCTTTTATCTCTTGCTAAACTCCAATTATTCTGGACACCGTTCTCGTGATGACAGACACACTTACATCTCTGCCTGAATATCTATATACACACTGCACACCTCCCCTGTGCCTGCATACGCCCATACTATAGCACTTGCTTGTGTATATGCATATTTGTTGGGGTATGTGTGGATATATATTTATATGTTTTTGTATATATGCATATGCATGTAGTTCATGAAGCTGGTGTTCAGCTCGTAGACAGCACATTGGTAGGGATAACATTGACGTCTGTGTATTCGGTAAGGCTCTTGGTGTAAGCTGTAAATAGTTATATTTCTTGTTCTTTGTGCTTGACTAGAAGCAACATGCACACAGGGATCCTACTGCCTGTAATCACTTTAAAGAGGAAGTTTTCAACCTCCCAGCAAGGAGGAAACTCTGCTTTCTTCAAATGTGACATCTACCTTGAATTTGCAGATGCTTCAGGGAACACCTCTCTGCTAATCTTCCGCAGATGTCAGCCCATCTTGTCCTCCTGGATGTCTGCAGTGCCAATAAAATGGGAACAAAGTTTGGTGGAGAGCTTTGCTTTGCTCTTCTGACAAATGCCCATCTCACCTCTGGGAGAGACAGCGAGCAGGCAGGGGTCAGGTACTTGGGGCAATTTTGGCCCAGCTTAGAGCTGCAGCCTGGGACCATGCTCACACCACGGGCTGAGAAAGCTGAGAGCTCTTGGTGCCCTTTGCTTGGAGTACCAGGGCAGAGTAAGGGAAGGCTATTCACTTGCTATCTCATCACATTGTCTGTTGAAACACATTTCCCCCCTTTAACTAAATTCTTGCCAAACTCTTCTTATCAAAAAAAGAGAGCTCTTGAGGTTTTAACTTTTTTTGGATAACCACAATGATTCTAATTTTAGACACCAAATCTTGCAGAGAGAACCTTTTTCTCCACTTGATCCTCCATTATTAGCAAATGTGATTAGCTGCATTTCTCATTATTTCCTCATTTGAAAGGTGATTAAGTAGATTTCCAAGGATCAGCTGTTCCTCAACTTAAAGACTCCCCAAAGACAGCAGTTATTTAAATTTGCATCAACACACGAGTGAGTCCTATCTGCTCAGGAAGACTGGCTGGTTCATGGGCACACAGGTTTTTTTCTCAGAGGAGGAAAGAATAAGAGAAATGCAAATAGAAAGAAATTTAGCCAGAGTTTCCTCTACCCAAATAGTTCAGCTAGGAAGGATGAAGACCCTTAACCAGAGTAGTACGCTCGGCTGGAAGTTAGTCTCTGCAACGTATTTGAAGTTGCAACCCATTTGAACTGAAGCTGGAAATCCTGCTGCGATGCAACATGTCCCTGTGGGACCGGCAGGAAGTGCTTGGAAGTCAAGCACTCCACAGAAATGCAAATGATAGTTCCTTCTCTTGTGCCATGCTCAGTGTCTGGAGTGTTGCTCGCTGAGACTGGTGGAGTTTTCTGGCTACGTTTGTGTCCTGGAAGTACGTACACGCACCCTACAGGAAATTTAACCTGACATCCCACGCGATTTGGCCGAACAAAGCGATCTCTGCCCTTTCCAGGGGAACAGATTACTTATTTATATTTTTTTAGTTGACTGCATAATCTGAACCTCTAGAAAGTCCCTTTAGGAGGTCACACAGCTGAAATAATAGCTAATGAATTTTAAAAAATGATTTGGGAGTTATTAAATACTTTCTTCTTCCTTTCCTTCCCTCCCTCACTCCCTCTTTGGCAAACACTCCTGGGTTATTCCACAAGATTGCTTCCTCTTCCAGAGCAGGGTATGTTGGAAAAGCATCCTGATGTGTATGAGTAGGGTGGTGTAAGAAAGCTAGTTGAAATAAGAATATCACAGTAGCTCCAGACAATAAATGGATTACTGACTTTGCTTTTCCTTCCAGAGATGTCCCTCCTCTCTGTTCCCATCGCCTCATTATTTCATTTCTGGTTACGGGAGTCTCTTAAATCCAGGTGTTGGTGCTCCCAGGTTGCTCTAGTATAAACCACCTTGGTTCCACCTATACTCCATTAACTAAAGGAGGAGCTTTGTTTGTTGCCTTCAGTGGAGCTATGCCAGGTTACACAAGCTAAAAATCTGGCAGCGGGAATCAGTGGCTTGTATCTGCCCCGGGGGGATCTGCTCCCTTTTTCCATGTGTGTGAAGACTCCTTCCTTGCTCCTGCATACATGAGCTATGGATGGGATGGTTTGCTTTCCAGGGGCTCCCTGACTGGCCAAGGGAGCATAGTCCCACTTCTAGGAGACTAGACTGGGTCTGAGAACCAGCCAAGTGATCCTGTTGCGTGAGGATCGCTCCTAGGCACCAGGGAGCCAAGGGGAATGCCCATGGGCTGCCCTGCTGGGAAGGAAGCTGTGATTTTGCCCAGGAATAAAATGATTGCCTGCTGACAGCAATAAGAGTGATAGCTGAGGGGGTTATGCTCTGAAGTGAGACACGTTTGGAGTTGTGTAGAGTCTCCAAGCTGTGCCTTGTGTTGCTCAGCAAGCAGCCTCTGGAGGTGTAAGGACTTCCCATGCTCTGCTGTGGGAATGGGTCTCACCTCTGCCTCCCTGTGCTGTGAAATGGGGCATCCCAGCCTTCCTAGGAACAGCTGGAGAAGGGTAAAAAGGAGTTAGGTGGCTGCTTCTGGGCTACAGAGTCCATGTGCCCAGCCTTTCTCTCTAGGCCAGGGATGATAACACTGCCCTTGCTCCTGGGCGCGTGGTGAGGGTTTGTGTACAAAGCAAAGCATTCCAGCATTACTGAGAGTTATGCTGATATATCAAAAAGACTCTTTGTTTACAGGTGCAGGACAGCAGTGGCTGTCTGTGGAGATGGCCTGGGCTACTGCAGTAGCAGGAATCCTAGGGAGTACTCTGAACCAGCTTGTGTCTTCTCCTGGACTTCCAACAGTACATTTAAAACCTGAAAACGTTGCTTAACCCCTACTCTTGTTGGGGGCTTGAATCGTTTGGAAAAGCTTCTTTAAGCCCTAGCATGCAACTACATAAAGACTCTCAGATATGAATGGAGGCTGACATTTTCAGAGGGATCGAGGAAATTTAGTGCCCTTCAAAAAATCCCAGCTCTGGTGGGGCCCTAAGTCTTTTCAGCCCTACCCCTCAGTTCTAGTCTGTGCATTAGACCCTGTGGCCACCCTAAAACCAGATCAGAAGAAAGCAATCTCAGCTGTTTGAAGGCTGAGTTCGGTGCTTCATTCTTGGAGGGGAACGGACATGGACACACACACACACATACACACACACACATTTAGTGAGAAGGAAATAGTTTTATCATGCTTCAGCCTAGCGGTGTTGGACTGTGTCGGCTCTTTCTTTTGATGGCCTCCAAAACAGCTTGACTGCCTGCCAGGTGGGGAGCTGCAAAAATATCAGGGTGAAGTTTGAACTTTCTTAAGTTTGGTAACAGATAAGGTCTGGGGACCCCCTAGACTGCAGGTGGGGAGCTGGGCATCATGCTGGTCTTGTGGGAGAATTGGTAGAGGCTTCAGCTTATCTTTGAGCTAAGTTTGGGACTCAGGTGGGAAAGAAAGCAGGAAAACCTTCTCCGTGTCCTACAGCCTGATCCTGAACACCATTTACATCTTTCTTCCTCCCCTGCTCTTTGCACCTCTGAAACACACAGGAAGTATGACAGCAGTGAGTTTAGCCCTGTCCCCATCCCAGCTGTGCTGCAGGGCTCCTGGGCCTTTCTGTATCCAGCACGTTGGTGCTCCCTCCCTTGACCCTTGTGCTGGTGGCAGGCCTGGCTGCTGCAACTCTTTTAGATCTGTTACCATGCTCAAAATATATCTACGTGATGCAATGCCTCCATGGAGAGGTCTCAGACAGCCATGGTCTGCACAGGCAGCAGAGATCTCTGCTGGAAGCAGGCTACTCACGTTAGCGTGGTGCCTGGTTAGTCTCTGTCTCCCTTCATGACAAATCCCAGTCCGAGTTACTCTTTCCGTCTGCTGTCTCTCTGCCTTGCCCAGCCTTCAATGCCTTTCACTTCCCCCACTGTCTGTCTCCTGGGCTCCTTCTCCTGTTCTCGTCCTGCTTTGTCCCCCTTGACTCCCTTCAGTCCCTCTGTGCTTCCTCCATCACTTGCCTCAGTGAAGAGGGGAGTGCAGGAGATGAATCCAGCTCTTCATTCAGGTTCCACCAGCTCTGCTTTACTCTGTGCCTTCTCCTGGTTTTGGACTCCTTGCCGCCTGTCAGGCTTAACTAAATACCAGCTTACAGACAGGGATATTTGTGTGTGTGCACACACGCACCAGCAAGCCATCTGTAACCTCACTCATTACGTTTCCTAAAGCTTCCCCTCACGCAAGGCTTCAAAAGCAGCAATGTTTGCTGGGGAAATTCTCCTCCTAGGTAATCAGTACAGGTTTATCTTGCCCAAGAAGAACCTGGTGTTTAAATCCCATTTACTTCCCAGCGGTTCTCTGGCACCTAATTCTCCAGGAATGATTCCCTCCCACCACCACCATCTGTTACAGCTGCACTGCAAAAAGGCCCATCTTTCCCAAGACCCTGCCACACTTGGGCGGTGGCTGCAGCACTGAGCAAAAAGACGACTGCCGTTTCATGGCTGCTCTTTGCAGTGTGAAAATACCACTCTGTTAGGAGATGTACAGAAAAGAAGAAAACCCTGAACAAATCAAAGAGGGAGATGGAGGTACAGAAACACATATCCGAAAGTGCTGGCACACTGCTGGCACAATTGTATCTTTAATGTGAAAATCTTGATGCTGCCTGCTGTCCTTTCTGTACTATGTCCCACCAAAAACTCTCTTGCTGGGTTAGGGTTGCAATGTCAGGCTTTGGCCCTACTTATTTGGCATTTTCAAAATCACTTGATTCTAGAAAAAAAATGGAGCTTTAACAGAATATTTAATGGTTTATTTAATCAATTCATTTAATAGATTGATTGTAGCCTTTCTTAAGAAGGTGTGTTTCTAATCTTCAGATTTTAGGTGGAAAAGCTTGAACACATGATCTCTGAAAAGTTCAATCCCAAAACCAGCAAAAACCTTCCAAAGTTCTTCTCTAATATCTTGTCTTAGTTTGCAACTGACCCTTGAAGCTGGCAATTGCATGTGGTTGTGAAGGAGCCAAAAGCACAGGCTGTTAAAAGCAGAAGAAACACAAGAGGGCTTTTGTAGCAAGGTAGGGCTCAACTGCTCCATGTATCAGCATGACTTTAACATAAAGAAATTTGGTCTTGCATTCAATAGCCATTATCACTTTTGCAAAAATGCAGGTTTTCACATCCCTAATCTAGGCAGTCAAATGAGAAATGTAGCCAAAGAGGTGCTTCAGACTCAACTGTTATGCAGCAGCACTGCACAGACAGTTCCGTCTCTGTCCTCGGCGTCACATCTGTGCACCGATCACCATAGCGCGTTTTTAAGTGCATCCCTAATTCCACACAATCTCTGGAAAGCCTGTGAGTGTGAGCAGGCCTTTTTGTGCCAGTGCCTTATAATCCCTGGAGTGGACCTGAACAAAAAGGTCAAGATTTGGGGGAAGCCCTCTACTGTCATGCACCAGGACCCCACCCAACCCTACTAGCCCTTGACCACACTCCCATATCCCGAGAACAGATGCCAGCACGCAGCTCGGAGACCAGCTGCAGCTGGTAGGTGTCTGGCATGGTAAGGGCTGGTGTGCAGGTTGCCCAGGTATGCCTCTGCTCCTCACAGAGTCAGGAAGTGCCGATGCCATGCGCTACTCTGAACTGGTTTGTGAACTGCAGCTTAAGATCCTCTGATTTAAAGTGTGCCCAAATATTTGAAAAAAGCCTAAGATTCGTGCTCTGAAGGCTTGTTATTGAGGGTTCCTCTTAACTGGTCAAACCTATTCGCTACCCTATGTTTTACCTAGTGAAAGCGCAGAGGGTATGGGGACAGTTCTTAGGGAGCCAGATGTTCCTAACACCCTGGTGTGAATACTGATGAACAGTAAAACTGTTGGGACTCTAAAGGCCCCTTGGCTCCTCCAGTCACTTTGCAGGGCTTTTTAGTGAAATTCTGCTTTAACAGAAGACCTCAGGATGGCTCTGGCCCAAGTGAACTCCTCAAGATCCTTGTGCAGTATTCTCTTGGTGGTACCCTGAGATCAGCAGATGCTGGCCTTTCTCTAAACTCCCACTCAGCGTCTCAAATCCCAGGGAAAGCTCTCCTTCCGTTGCTACACCCTGCACTTTGAAGACGGAAATAGAGAGACTGAACAAGATCTTGGGGTTTGTATGTTTCAGCTGTCTTCAAAACTTCCAAGGGCTTAAAAAGCCAGGATAAGGACATTTCAAATACTCTGCTCTATGTCTTTAGTGTCAGCCCTCTGCAGAGTTTCCTCAACACCAATGCACATATACCCCGTGTGCATAATAAGTCTTGCCTGTCCACATGCTGTAAAGCTAATTCTCTAGTGCATGTTGCTGTCTACCTGTACGGTATGCCTGTTTGCAATTATGCAGGGAGCTTTTCCTGAGTTACGCAGCTGAGACACGTTTTGCCTTCAGCCTAGCACTTCTAGCCCACAAAAAGCTGCAGCTGAAACGTCTGAGCAAATAATTTGGGACTGTATTGGACATTTTGAGTTGAGTCTGTGCAGCTCCGGGGAAAGCCTTGGGGCAGGCAACAAGCTCCCTTGCATGAAGTGGGTGCCAGTGCTTTTTGAATGGAAGTTGTACTATTGACTTCAGCAGGAGCAGGATTTGGGGCCATATTTTCGTTTTTCATTATGCCGTAAATTACAAACGCTTGGCTGTGCAGTCTCTCTCCACTTGTTTGGAAAGTCATCGCTCATACTGTTTGCTGTGTTGTGCTGGCTGGACCACTTCCCAGAGATCAGCATAGCCTGCACTCCGCGTTTGCTTCATTATCTGCTCTGCTAATGTGTGCGCCTGTCCTTTTGCCTTTCATGTCTGCTGTTTTCTTTTTTTCCCCCTTCTTCTTTAGGTCACTCATTTCAGGTCACTCTCTCTTTGGTACTAACCTCACTGGAGTGTTTTCCAGATTGTTGCTTTTCTGACTCTGGAGGGGTTTCTTATTTGTTTTACTGGCCAGAATACAAAAGGTTAAACAGTTTGGAGAACTTTATTCTGTATTTACTGCTGAGGTAGGTTTCTAAATCAACAGTAACTTGCGTATTGGAGTGACTCACAGAGCCATTTAACCTTTTTACTTCCTTTTTGTCTCCCTCCAAATCTGAAGTGCACATCTGTAATTTAGATTTCTGAAATGAGAAGCTGTGAAATGCATATAAATTGCTGGAGATAGGCTACTCAGAGACTGGCTCCGATACAAAGCAGTTTTCCATTTGGCAGGAATCAAACCCTATTGGGGTGCAAAAAGCACCTAGAAATACACGGAAAGGGATGCGTGTTCTTGTCCATGGGAGGACAACCAGCAGGAAGGACTGTCTGCTGGGTGAGGCATAGGACTGAGCCAGGAAAACTGGGCTCAGGACTCAGATCTGATAAAACCGGAGTTTGACTGCAGGTAGGTCTCTTTTCGGTATTTCTATCGCATGAAGGAAGGTCTTGTCTCAGGGAGAGATTACCAGCTGGACAGGCAACAAAAGCACTTAAAGGAAAAGCGTTAGCATTTCCCTTTCACAGGCAGGGAAACTGAGGCACCAAACCTTGCCCGAAGTTGTGCGGACAAGTTTGGTCTGAACCAAGCAGCAGGTTCATTTTGTTTCCTTCATCCAGGGCATGGTAGAGGAGAGCATCCCTGCGATCAGCTATGGGCGTGAGGAGGAAGAGAGTACCTGCTGGAAAGCATCTTTGCATGGTGGCCACCTCGCATCAAACTGCGGATGGTGACAAGGGAAAAGAGGCTCTGCTATAAACAGCTATCCCAACAACTGCCTGTAGCTGGCCAGGCCCAAAGCCACCTGCAAATCCCTGCGGCACCCAGGGGATCCTGAAACACACAGCCCACATCAAACCAGGTCGAAGTGGCACAGGAAAGACAGGAAGGCATGTGCTGCGGCTCCTTTACCAACTACCATTTTTGCAGAGTCTCCCTAATTTCCCCCTCCTGTGCAACACCCCATTTCCTAGCAGCTAAGGCTATGGTTACAGACACTCCCCTTCCTCTTCAGCAACAAAACTGGGCGAAGACAACTCCATGCCCAGACTGCAACTGAAAACAAAATTCACCTACTTAGAAGGTCTTGGTGACTCTCTTCTAAGAAAATCTTGAATTAGCCTATTTTGGTTTTGGCCCTCCATTCTCCCTAACCCACTATGTTGATTTTGGTCCCGAAAGGTCCTCCCACAGATGCCATTTTTAGGCCCCTCAGCCTAAAACGCAGTTTTTGAGCAGAGTTTTCTGGGCGCACCAGCTCTTCCAGGTGCACCTAGCCTGTCTTCCAGGACACAGCTAGGTCTGCCCTTGCGCTGAGCTGCTGCAGTGCATCAGCTGGGTAGAGACCCCCTTTGGGGCTCAGTTTGGTAGCATTCATCCCAGTCTTCTCATTTTAAAGGGGTTCAGTTCCTCAGTGGAGGCCAGACATTTTCTGACAGATGATTTTGTTTAGTTTTTGCCCTCCACTTTCTGTCCCTGCTAGATGGGGAAGGGAACGGATTCGGCTCATCCCATGAAACGGATGAAGGCGACGCAAACCCAGCCAATTGCAAAACTGTTTTCCTGGTGTTTTGAAGCAGCCACCACCCTCCTAGCCAAGAGCAGAGACAGAAGCCGGCGCGCTCAGACATCCTCTGTCTGAGCCGAAGAGCCAGCTCCCCAGCTGAGCCCTGCTGACGGACTCGCATCCTTCACAAACGCCAGCGACCGGGGGAGACGTGCATCACATACTTGTGCCTGGATTGCGTTTACCAAGCGGAGGCACATCCCAGCGGAGGCTGCTCAGACAAGCAGTCCTCGGGACAGACGGCGACGTCTCGCCAAGGACGGCTGGTGTGGCTGGGCAGCCACACTGGCCTAACCCACTGCTCGTACTCTTCTGGTCCGTTCAGTTGTCAGCGCACGTCACAAGCTGAGGAGTCAACGACTGGCACAGGGGTGGGACCTGCCTCTCCTGTTGTGCTCTGCTAGCCCAACAAATTTGCTGCGGTCGTGCACATTACAGCCTCCACGCTGCACAGCGGCATGACGAGATTGCGAGATCGGGGCCTGGCTACAAGGGGCCCTGGAAGTCTCAAGAGGCTTTTTCCTTGTGTTCGAACCAGAGGATTACCTTTCACCTCAAGTCTGCCAAGTCCTGTGAGGTTTTTGTTAACGGCAGCATCGCACACTGGGACCTACTCTGACCGATCTTTCACGACGCTGGCAAATACCGATTCCTTATCAGAAGCGTCTGCCACTAAAGGCATGGAGTATATCCGTACTTGTTCTGTCTGGAGCTGCTCTAAAATCTCCTCTTAAGAAAAGAGCACAGTAGAGGTTTAATCAGAGAGAGAGAGAGAGAGAGAGAGAGAGAGAAACAAGCCAGAGGTACAGAAAGTAATGAAATACTTAAGAAGAAGAAACAAAACAAAACAAAAGAACTCCCCCAACAGTCGGACAGACAGACAGACACACACACATACACCCCATTCCTCAAAACACCCGGACGTGTTCTCCGGAAGAGCATGCTGACAACTGCCCTGAAGCTTGGCTGGTCTATGTGCATGAAAACTGTCATTTCTGAGAGCCTGAGCCACAGGGTTCGCGGTGCAGTTCTGCGCCGCCTGCCTGGATCCACCACACAGCCCAGTCCTTTACCCACCTTGACCTACGCAGCTGGGAAAGCAGCACACAGCTGTGACTGCAGCGTGTTGGAAATGTCTCCTGCGCCACGTGGTATCCTGGCCCTAAAGTAAGAAACACAGGAGACGCTCGTCCGGATGAGGGCATGCTGGGTGCAAAATTCAGGTTTGCTTTGCTCTGTGCAGCCAGACAGCTCCTGACCTGCGTACGCTACTGGCAGAGAGAGTTAGGCACCTTCTCCTATGAGGCTTGCAAGAGAGATGCCCTTTGGATGCTATCTCTGACCCACATTAGTCGTTAATACAGTGTATCCTGCCCTCTAGTGCCAGCAGATGCTGAGTCAGCAAGAGCCCAGGCGCAAAATGTGTTTGTGCTCATGTGACTCTTTTATTAAACAGACTATTGCTGGGCTATGTGAGCCTGGGGAACCGCTGCATACTGAGCTGCTAGGAAATTGAGAGCAGCTAAATATGTTTGTGCATCATTGGGATGTTTGTGTATCCATTTGTGCATTGTGCACCTAAAACGGCCTTAAAGAGGCAGCAGTGAAACCAGATCCGACATCTCAGACCCTGCTCCCAGCAAAACTGTGCGCACAGGACGCGAGAATAAGCATAGCTCTTCCATAAGTTTTTACAGGAGAGGTTTTCAAGGAAAATGGGCTTTACAAGGGGAGCAAAAATACGCACGGCAGGTTCTTGTTAAGTTTTTGGAGTTCAGAAGGTTGCTTTCCTGAAAGTGAGTTAAAAATCTTGGAACTCAGAGAGCGCTTGGCTGTCATGTAAGGAATGGATAAAGAAGGGAGAATACCTAGCAATATGCTGTTTTTAAATAAGTGAGACCAATTTGCTATGTCAATCTAAAAAAATAATATTCCGAGAACGTTCCATTCTGTTACAAGTTCTGCTAGGAAGGGAGTGAAGGTTTCTACCAGCCATTGTCTGGGACTCGCAAGAATGCTCTAGGTTTATTTCTGCTTCAAGTGGGCATAGTCCATCAATGCTCCTCAAAGCTCCTCCATCCTCAAGAGAGCTCTTGCTCCCCCTTAAGCGTCCCTTGCTTTCTGCTATTTTTAAGACCCCCCATTAAAAGAGCGCTTCAAGATTTGCAATGCAACAAATGAATGGGCTACAACTGCTGGGGCAGACCGGTCCCAAATCCCGAGCTGTGCATGCTTCTAGCAGCAAGGAATTGAACCCTCTGGCGCTTTTGCACAATTTCCTGGGTTATTTTGAGATGGCAGGAAGGTCTCATAACAGGAGCCGTGCTGCAGCCATGAATGGGAGGGGCGCATGGTGCTTTTGTGCGTGAGCGGAACGCAAGCAAGGCTGCACTAGATGGAAAAAGTTTGTATAAACTACTCTCCTCCCCTGTCCCCTCTTCTTGGATCAGAAACCAGCCCTCAAATGCTGGAGATTTGGAGGGGGGAAAAAAAAAAGCGTCTAAGAGGTCACCCATAGTTTTCCTCTGATCGCATTGTAAAGTATGAGCGCTCGCATAGCTGTTAGGGTGGGTTTGTTTCTTTAAGGTGTCTCCCAGTGGGAGGATCAGCAAAATGCAATGTGGCAGCTATGGTAACTCCTATTGGCTTCTAGCACAGCCTTCGGCTGATCGCACAACTTGCTAGTGAAGAAGGTACAGCTGTCCAGGCCTTGGCAGGGATCCCCACCCTCTGCTTACTGCCAAATATCATTTTTCTTTCTTGCTCCTTTTTTTTTTTTTTTTCTCTCAGTTTCCTAAGAAAATTAAGCTTGGAGGAATGGCCTTGTCTGCCTGTTGGCCCCCTTCTAATAACTTCTGAACCTGCTGGGATAAAAGTCTCGTGGCGTCGTATCCCTAGGCAGCACTGGCACATTGACAGCCAAGGGAGAGGAGGACCCAAAGTTGGGAGCGCTCCCGCTGTGTTACGAGACGCCAAGGCGGGTGGCAAGACAGGATGAGGTCCTGCCGCTCACCTGTTGGCTCACTGCCCTTCGGAGGTGGAGGAGAGGCGTTCATGCCTCCCGAGCTGATCCTGTCTCCGCACCGAACCTGCACCGGCCGGCGTGGTAGCCAGGCTCGGGGAAAGCTCAGTTCGTTAGCGGCGGTCGGCAGAGGCACGGCCAACGCCGAGCGCCGCTTCGCTTCCGTAACGAAGCTGAGCGTTGTCACGCCGGTTCTCCTCCCGGGGGAGCTGGGCGTGCAGCTCCCATAGGTGCCTTTGAAGACCTCAGCACTTTGGATGGGTTTAGGCTCAGTGCTTGTTTTCCCGTCCGTACCGCGGGCTTCCCCCGTGGTGCGCTGCAGGCGCAGGTGGTTAGGACAACACGTGCAAAGCGTTAGCTAGCTGGAAAAGGCGAGCGTGCTTGGGGCAAAAAAAAAAAAAAAAAAAAAAAAAAAAAAAAGCACCTCCCTCCACCACGCACCCCTGTGGGCCAGCAACTTTATTGAATTAACTCCCTGATTGCGTTAAGCGCTGTGAAGTATTAGCAGGCTGCAGCAGGACAGGTGATCCATCAGGCAGCGCCCGGGAGGAGCTCCTGCATCAAGGACTGCGCTCGCCTTTGCAGGGCGATCAACACCGCTGGAGCCTGGCTGCGTCTCAGCGCCGGCTCCGTGTTTGCTGCCCCGAGGAAGCCGCTCGTCGGACTGAGAGCTCCCGCCAGCTGCCAGGCACGCGTCACCCGCGCCAACAACGTGGGCAAGCCATCAGTGCACGGGTATAGCTGGCGTGGGGGACAATGTAGACTTGAGGTCCTCTTCTGAATAAAAGGCGCTGTGAGATGTGGTTGCGCTGGGGCTCCTTGACATGTGCCGTTTTACAGTTCACGCAGGCAAACTTCCCAAGCTGCGTGTTTCAGTAAGTACAGCAGGGAAATTCAGGCAGGGTTTCTCCCCCTTGAACTTTTCCATGATCGTCTGTCAAACCAAATGCCCTAGCATGGCATGGCAGAAACGACCCAAAAGCCAATCATTTTGAAATGTTTTGGCTGTATATGCCATTTTAAGGAGGTGCCTGAAATAAGTAAGAGCTCAAGAACGGTGAACAGTGCAGTGGCAGCGCAAGGGTAATTCGGGGGGGGGGGGGTCTACTGATGTCCTATCTAGAAAGAGATTTTGCATTTAAAAAAAATGCAAGTGTTGCTAAAGGTCCGTCACACAGAAAACTCACGTAATAGGCTTTTAAATGTAAGATGAAGAAAAAAAACTGCACTGGGGAACAGAAGTATAACACAACCAATTTGTACAGCTGGGGAAATTACGGTATTTGGAAACAGCACAGAACATGTGCTATAAACAGGAGGTTTATTTTCTGAAGGAGCAGGGATGAATGAGCAGGTCTTATAAATATACTCAAAACTTACAAACATACTTTCTGATGCATTATGTGGGGTGCATGAAAAGTGCTTCTAACAGTCAAGTCCAGTGATGACTTATTTGAGAACGGTAACAATACCAAAACATAGAGATACCTCTGAAGACTGTCACTTTTTAAGCCAGGCATTTTTTTTTTAATTCTGACATAATTTATTGCTAAGAATAAAGGGCTACAATTTTCAAAAGCAATGAAGGTATTTTTGAGAGTGTTTCCCTTTAGTCAACTGAGTCACCTTAAAATATTTACTTTTTGCCACCCACTGGGAGTGAAAGTATTGCTTGATTTTTAAAAAAACAAAACCCAAAACACTTAAGCTTTCAAATTAACTCAGTCCCATTGCAAATAAGCACATTTTAAGCTCCCGATTCACTTCTGAAAATGCGATCCCACCTTTCCAATTCTCTGTGCGCACCTTAGCTGAATGATATTTGCTGGCCGGAGCGGCCACCTGTAATACATTTTTGGGGCAGGAGCGTCTTTTTGTGGTGCTCTTGTGCAGTCCTTTCCCCGGAGAGGGTGCATAAAATGGTGAAGAGGTACTACCTCACATACATCAGGTCATCGCAACAGTTTTGATCTCTAGGCTGCGTGCTTAAAATTTCCAAGGGCAGGGCTGATCACTGGAAGGAGATGCCCTGAGCTCGTGTTCGCTTAGGATGTAAACTGCGGCTTGAACAGTTCAAGACCTGATGTTCTGAGTCACCTCTCCGCACCAAAATGCAAAGGCAGTTTTGTTTCTTCTCTGCAGGGAAGGTGGTCAGAAAGCAGACGCTCAGCTGCGCTCCAGCTCCACTCAAGCAATGACTGTTTCAGACACATATAGTATAAAAGAGAGGTTATTTTCTGTTGGTAATAATAGGAATCTATTAAACAGCCCTTCTCATGGCAAAGGATGAAAAACCTCTTGTAAAATATCTGGTCGTTCAGTGCATAAAACCCCATTGAGCTGGAAGAGAGCTTTGAACACACAGAGATTGCGGCGCCATGCCTGAAGCATTGCCCTAACAATTAGAGCAAAATGGACTGGGCTATGTTAGAAATTTCCTGAGCTCCTCAGACAAAATAATAAATTGTTTTAGCAGATGCAGAATTTTACACACTTAAAATGCATAGCAATATACATTAGTGTGTTTTATAATTATATATATATTTTTAAAGACAATATATCTCATGATCTGCTTTTATCACGTAGTTTTATGTCTCAGTAACTTCTTGTGAGATTTTCATGCTGCAGCCTGCAACACCTCTTTTGGTTCCCTATAACTATTCTTAAATGGGTTTGATTTCTCTCGCTTCTCAGTGGAAGATGGTAGCCCACCGATTGACTGCGTGCCATAGCTATAGCCCGCTGGGCTAGTGCTGGTGTGCATTCAGAGAAGAAAAAGATGTAACGGCTTGCAAGAATTTGCAGAAGGTGCTCTTTAGATGTGAACCCGTGCACTGATGTACGTGGACATTGATCTAAATGCATCAAGATGGCTCCGGTTGTCAGGGTAGGAAGTGTGCAAGGCAGGGAGAGACAAAGAACGGGGAGCTGAGGTTTGGCATACTGAAAAACCGTTTTTCCCTTGTCCTAATTATTTTGAATAACTGTTTGATTGTGCCCCAAGCTATTCTTCTCCCAGGAACCCTGCTGGGTCTGCAGCTATGCCGATATGTGAATATACCGTTTACCGTGGCAAATGGCACCCTGGCCTGCCCCCCGTGCACAGGGTGGGGGGCATCTCTGAGCACATCGGTAATATTAGCTGCTTCTAGACCTTGAGTCTACGCTGGCAAGATGGAAACGGGCCGATTTGTTTCGCGTTGGCACCTGGTATCTCGTATGGACATTGTCCCCTATGGCAGGGTTTTGCCTTGAAAGGGCGAGACCGCTGCCAGCCCTCCCGATGCAATCCCACCACGAATGGGCGTGCGGTTCCCTGGGAGCGGGCTATGGCTAGTCTTAAACGACCCCTGCAAAAAGCCGGCCAAGTGCGGGCGTTGGGGCTTTGCTCAACAAACCCGCTCTTGCTGGGCCGACCCGCTTACTCAAGTCAGCCTGCGGGCACCCTTTTCCCTCTGGGATCTTTGCCGGGCAAATGCCTGAACTGGAGTTTACAGCTTTTTCTTAAATCAGTGCGTCAGGCTCCCTGCATGCCTGGACGTGGCATGCTGCATCAGAGGCCCTCGGCTACGATAGCTACGTTTGCAATAGTGACATAAATAATTAAAAATGTCCCCGTTCAGAATAATGCTTAGCTTTAAACATCCCTCCCCCCCCCCCCCCCCCCCCCGGAGTGGGGATGCCATCCTAAGCCGGCGCGAGTTGGGAATGCAGGATCAGGCCATCAAAAGCAAAGCAAAAACGTACAGAGAATCGGCGGCGAAACACTTCAGCTGCTCGTAATTCCTATCAAAAGCAGCTGCCTTCGGTTTCACTATCCCGCGAGCGGTCAACGCTGTGCTCTCCGCGCCGCGTCCCCCGTGTTCCCGGGCAGCCGCCAGCGCAGAGGCGGCACACGACCTGCACGGCTCGGCTGCCGTGAGCACCCCGCTGCAGACGGACGGGACGGGACAGGGACAGCCAGCGAGGTCAGCAGCCCTTCGGTGGCACATGCTCCACGGAAGGATTAAGCAACTTTTTTTGTCTTCCACTAAAGATAAATCACCCTGTTAGCGGTGGCAGTTACAGCGTTAGCGTGCCAGTCCTTTCTTCCTTTCTAACATCCCTACGATATTTTCTTAAGGTCTCCTCCTGACCAGGGATTTCTTCTTATGAGCCATATCTTGCTGCTAGATGTCTTCATGGTACACATAAAATGTGGTACTAGGGTCAGTCCTAAATGGGTTCGCTTGTGCGAGTGTGAAACTTTCTCTCTTTTGGTAAGCCCTCAGTCAGATTAATACTCAGGAGCTCGTACATGCAACGTCCTCGACTGTTTTTGAATTCCTTTACCAGGCAGAGAAGAAGCGTCTATTGGCCAAGAGGCCCCAGTCCCTCAAGCCGGGTTGGCAGGGGCTTTACTGAGCCCACCTTGGGGTTACCTCGAATTGCCGTTGCCTGGGTCCGGGCTGTCCAGCACACGCTGGAAACATCAATGCGTCAGCCCTTGGTGAGCGTGTGAGAAGATGGTGTCAGGCAAGCTGGATGCGGATCGGCCAGGGAATTCCCCCGAGCAGTGCAAAATGCCGCTTTCCGCTTCGCTACATGAAATCTGCTCCCTTGTTCCATCCAACCCCCCAGACTTTTCCGAGCTCCATCAGCTGCTTTTTAACAGGAGTCCTAGTGAAGCTGTGATCTTGCCATCTCTCCTAGCTGGAGCAATTAGGTTTATTTAGATTTAAGCACAAACGTGATTTTTCAAGGGGGCCCGAACCCCTTAAAAAGCAAGCATAATCACATGAAATACTACATGAGGATTTTTGGTGGCCAAAATCATCAGAAACCTAATTCATATATTTTAGAGCGTGTGTTTGGCAGGTCTCATATCTCTTAAGGAAATGCTAAAGCTTCTTCTCGGGGGTGGCAGTTAACAAGGCAAACTATCTTATTAAGAATTCAATTAAAGCTAGTACAGGCTCACTGGACCGCTTCCAATAAATATATATCAAGCTGAACTAGTAGACCTTTTTTTTTTCTTTTTCTTTCCAAGCTGTGGTTAAAAGATGGAGAGGAGAAGAACATGGGAGGAGAAGGGAAGGGGAGGGAGAGGAGGGACTATTGCTCATTTCCAGCTCAGTGTATAGTGCAGGGCAAAAGGGTTATTTTCTTTTTGATGTCTGACCACTTTTGCAAGCTATGCACAACGGGGCCTGCCTAGTTGCTGCCTTCTTGAGCAGACTGCAAGGGAAATTTCAAGGTGCTGCTTATGCTACGGCTTGCTGCGATGAGACTCTTTTAGCAAAGACAGACGCTGCAGAAGCGAAAAAATAATTCCAAATTACTGTAACGCTTACAAAAGATGTCCCTCGGAGAAGCATGGTGACGCTTGCATCTGAGAGTGGCAGGGTTGCGCTCCCAGCTACCTGCTTACGTCCCTCTTTCTCACCCAGACCCTTTTCAGGGAGAGCCCCTGTCCCGGGTAAAACTGCACGCTTCCCTGTAGGTGGGCAGGATGAGAGCACCGCACACGGAAAGCATCGCTTACATTGAAAAACACCCACTGGCTGCTGGTTTGGAAAAGTCATTGTGCAAGGCACAGCCCTGCCTTTTGCCTGGGTGAGCTTTGGATGATTAGGTTGAAATATCTTTTCCTCCCAGAAAGGCTCAGACTTCTGAGATGACCGTCTGTAGAGATCAGCCATCTAATGGCCATACACCTCTGTGCAAAACTCCAGCTGCCTATTTTAGCGATACTTAACCGTTGTTGTTATTTATTTAATATTTGTATAGGAGTTATGCCAAAAACCTCCCTATCAGGAATTGGAGTCCCACTGTGGTGGAACTGCCGTGTGCGCTGCACTGCCGTGTGAACCCTTCCGCAGCAGCGGCTGGTCCTGTTGTCCTCAGGTTTCCTTCCAACTAACCTTGTTTCCTCTGATGTGACAACTGATTTTCAGGGGTGAAAAGCAGATTTGCCTTGCATAAGTGAAAATGCTCCTTTCTTCTGATGGACAAAAGTCTGGAGGAGTTGAACTCTACGAGTGAGAGACTGAGCAAAAAATTAAAAGGGAGGTCCTCTATTTTACCAGTCAAGCTCCCCCCGCCCCTCCCCCCCCCCCCCGCCAAGTCCTGCTGTAATATAGGAGGAGAGGCATATCCGGAAGAGCTAGCATAGCCCTGTTCCCTCCTTACATGCCTGTACACATGCATGCAGAGAAAATACAAGCACCAGCAGTACCAGGGAGGTTGAGAAGAGCGTAACGAAAAGCGCAATCTGATGGGATGTTTGCTGGAGAGCAGCGTATTTGCTGCTTAACTAGCTCAGTTTAATAGGATTCTGCCCTGCAATCTTTACTCCAGCAAAACTCCCCACCAAAGTGCAATCCAGAAGGCCAGACTGATTGCACCCTTGCAATGCGCTCAGTAAGCCCTGAAAAGGGGACAAGTGTGTTGCAAAAGCTGGCCTTGATCGGACCGGTCTGACCACACAGGGAGTCTTCTGTGAACAGAGGAGCCCTGCTGTAGGACCAAGGCTAGAATGGTGACAAAACACAATAATCCTTAATTAGAGTGGGAGCCGATGTTTTAGTCGCCCAATGCAATGAAAAGCTATCATGTTGCAGCTGAACCTGAACACTGGCTTGGTTGGTCTGCTGCAATTGTCAGGGTCTGGCTGGGGGCCTGGAGGTCCCTGGAGTGGAAATGGTTAAAGAGCTGGGTATGAGGGTAAAGGCTGTTGTGGTTTGATTTTTTGGCTGGCGGAGTTAATTTGTTATTTGTATAAGATCAGCTGTTGATGCTGAGGGGGTCATCTTCTACAACTACAAATCTAATTAAATCCTGCGGTGCCTACAGGTGTTGCTTTTTTTTTTCTTTTTAGGCTAATATTTTTTACTGTTTTAATTCTCGAGACCTAATCGTTAATTAGCATGATGCTGTTAGTTTCCAGCTGGAGGACTTGTTGTTTTTCCTCACTTCCAAATTTGCCTGAGAAGTAAATCCTAAGTGTTGGTGTACAGCACTCTCCAAGTCACTTAGAGCAACCCACTGAGATGTCTGATGGGACTGTCAGCTAGCGAGCATCAGCAAGGTTGTCCTGAGCCAAGAGACAATCTGGCCCAGTCTATTTTCCATGGCAGAGCATTTTTTAAATCATTTTTCCCCCCTAATCTTCTGTGAAACCTGGATAGGGGAAAAAAGCTACCAAAAATGTATGCTTTCCCCAAAGGCAGCTGTAATTCCCTGATTACATGTAGAGCTTGCTTTGTGCTCTGAGTTGTGGTGGCATTCCCTTACATGTTCATGGCCTCATCAAACTATTCCTATGACTTGCAGCAAGACATAAATTCTGTAGATTTCAGGCTCAGAAGTTTCAAAGTCTTGCTGAACCACATGGAAATGATTCTGAGAACTACGGCTATAAAAATAATTATATTGCCAGGAGGAAAGAGTGACAAGAAATGTCCCCAAAAGAGATTTCAGCTGTGGTTACAAGGATCTGTCCTTGCTCTGTAAAAAGCTGTAGTGATCTTCAAGGCTAATTTATTGCCACTACCTATCCCTATATAAAAAATGCTCAACAAATGCTGAAGAAGAAATGCAAAGGGCAGTACTCAGAAAGAGTTGCAATCTTCCCCTTTATTTTAATTATGAAGCTTGCATGCTCTTAAAACTGGAGCTACTCCGCACAGACGACCAATGCGGAGATAACTAATTTGAGACAAATTAGGTCTACGTTGCTAAAGCGTATGCATTTACTGTTCCCTTAATGACCCTTAATGCACATCTGTCATGATAGGACTTTTACCACAGCCTTGGTTCCAGGAGATTAAGTAATAACATGCTTTTGCTGCTCTTCTAAACGGTCCTTTAGTTCTGATTCAGTGTTTCTATCCAATACACGTGTCTCTGGCTCTGTATGATCAGTAATTAGCTTATGTGCATATAGTCCATAGCAGATTTGTCTTTTGCATTTGTGTTTCTGGAGAATTTCCCTTGCACCCTCTCTTTCAAGGGTCTCTTAGTTTGAGCTTTTGCTGGCTGAGTGCTATGTATTTGGTGTACGCTGTAACAGATTTATTCTTTCCCAGGAAAAGACAGACATGTAAACAGAAGATCCAAAATGCATTTTGCTGGGCTTTTAAATGCACTGAGATGAAAAAACTCCGCTATAAACCTATTAATGTAAATACCAAACTTTACAATCCTTCCTGCAAGGAAACATATTTACATTTTCTAAGGATGCATATAAAAAAATAGGGCTTTGGGGACAAAAAGGGCTTAGTTCCAGTGTCACAACACCCCCAGTAAACTGAAGCTCTCTCATAAACTATAGAATTAGGTTGTTCCCAGGGCCAGCAAAGATAACATCTGCTTGCTTCTTTAAGGACTAAATGAAATAGGATGCTAATATTTTATTCTGGAAGCAGCCCTACAGCTCTTAAGGAACAGTTGGAAGAATGCTGCATCACACATGCTTGCACTATACTTGTCTCACAAAACGCAAAAAGATAGCAAAGGCATTATTAATAGAAGTACCAGCCCAGGGAACGCAAACAGCTCATCACAAAGTTCACTGATGACAGCACAAACGGAAAACGGGTTTTGCTGGCGGACTTGTCGTATTGCTCTGGGGTTTCATGCTATATCATCGTTCACACTTTGCTGATGCTTTAGCGGTTTTATTCTTTTCGTGCCAGCTTTTATTCCTGCTGTCCCTGACATGCTGCTTAGATCCCGCTTTTCCTACCAAGTGGAATAATGGGAAATACATATTTTCTGTTCTCCTGATATTTGTGCAGTTTCCAGTATCTTGAATTTTCCAGAGGAAAATAAAAAAGACGGTTGCAAGGTAAGGGGCACAGGTGCTGGTGGTGAGGAGGCAGAGACGAGGGGAAGGAAGGCTCCAGGAGACCTGCCTTTCAGAAATCTGCTGAAACGTCCTACCGCCTGGTACGCTAATCCAAATGAAAAGTTGTGCCTGTTTCTCTTGAAAAGACAGGAGTAAGTTGTCTGTTACACAGAGCAGAACAGGGAAAGCGCTCCCTGCCAGAGAAGCGAGCAGCAGTCACCTACTGGCATTCGCAGAGGCCAGGTGGCATTTTACCAGTTCCCAGGGCTCTGATTTACTAATCAAAAAGTTGCTCTGATTTTTCGGCTGAACAGGAATGACCGCCCCTTCGAAGAGAAATCCTTCCTTGCCTATGTCTTTCCGACCCCAAGGAAAAGGTAGGACCTTCACGACAACACAGTCCGAACGGGACTCACCCCACTGCTTTGCGCGCGCCCCAAGGTTGGGGCGCTTGCTGACTCCTTAGAAATGCAGGATGCTATCCCGAATTCAGAGAGCCGTTTCCCAAGGTTTCTTTGCTGTCCGAACCGCGGTCAGATCCCTGTTGTGTGCCAAAAAGCTCCTTGGGAAGGGACAGAGGCACGCAGGATCCCCTGCCACACCAGCTGACTCTCTTTGCCCATTTCAGCGCACTTCGTGGCATTTTTTGCTGGCAGGCGCAATTTTTGCTGCCAGAAGCGACAGCATTTGACACCGCGCCGCAGCACGCCAGGCCCGTTTGTCAGCGACGTTTTCAGCAGCTCAACCGCACGCGTGTGCTCGCGCGCACGGACACAAAGAGCGGAGGGCGCGCAGGGAACGCCTGGGGGCTTGGGGCTGCGACGCAAGGGGACGGCTGCGCTCCCTAACCGCGGGCGGGCGCGGAGGCCAAGCAAAAAGCTGACCTCTAGCCGGTCGGCTGGCAGCGGAGTTTTGGAAAAGGTACCGGCTACCGATTCACCGTGAAGCAAACCGAAAACACATCTAGGCTGGGATCTATTCCGTAGCTTTCCATGCACGCCGAAGCGTCGCTCTCCGTTTCTCTTACGGAGGAGCAATCTCTGAGGATCCACATATTACCTCCACCTTGTCAGAACAGCATTAGTAATAAGTCCAGTGACAGTGCATTGGAAATGTGGTTTAAAAAGCAGTTTTTGCCCCTAAAGTGCTGTGTGAAACAGAGGAACAGATATATGTGAGATAATAGATTTAAAAAAAAAAATCATTGGCTAATGGCAGCGTATCATTTAGGAAACAACAGAATAAATGCATTGTTCCATCCCAGCACTTTAGTGTTCAGCCAATCTAAACTGCTGAAGAAATATGTGTGCGGGATATTTTACATCTGTTTTTGACAAGAAGCCTAGGTTTTGTGTGTGTTTTTTTAATCTATTTGCTGCAACTTTTTTAGCCAGATTAGCATGGGAAAAGGCACTAGCTTTTCTAAACGGAGAGTTTATCTTTTGAAAAAATGACTCGACTTTGGCTTTTTACAGTTGAAATTAGGGCACAGCACACAAAAAAATAGTAACACTAGTAACCCCCATAAAAACCACGGCAGCAGAGTCACCTATTTAAACAAAACAAAGTAACAGACAGTTTTAATTTCCTGAAAGCATGCAATGGGTAGAGCAATTAATTTTTTTAGAAAACTAGCCTTTTTGGGGCTTCCTAGAAGAACGCACAGAAACTTTTATTGCAGCACTAAAAATGCAGAACGTTTCAAGATGCAAGCGAAACGTTTGTTTAAAGTGGCTTCTAAAATGATTTTTAAGTCTGCATTTTACACCGGTAGTAATTCCTTTCTGAACATTTCTTGGCATTTTCAAGTAACAGACGGCAACTGTGTCAAGGCTTTTAACCGGGCCATTTAGTGGTGGTAAAACAAAGATGGATTTGCCTCTTTTGAAAAAAAGCTGGCCAATGGGCTAGGATGGACTTGCTTTTCCCTTGCTTTAAGAAGCAAGCTTAACTTGCTTTAAGGAACTGATTCTCTGCATGATGAAATTATTTCATTTTACATCATGCACTGCGTTACAGGAGGCAAATTTCCCTTTTGAGGTAATTCCGTCCTGCAGCTGTAAACAGCATTTCTTGTATGAAGTCGGTTCCCGAGGTCTGCTTTATGTACTGAAACCAAGAAAACAACTGGATGTGTGCAACCTCTGGGTGATATAATGCAGAGCTGGTCTGCTTAATTAGCTTGAGGTGAGGGTGCTATTAAAGGCCTTTTCTTTTCTTTTATAGTTTATTTTTTCCCCAGCGCGTTAAAAAGGAAACATAAGAGGAAGTAGCTTTCTGGTAATGGAAAATGATGGGGAAGAGTTTAGCGCTCGGAGTAAATCAGAAACTGCGCTCCAGTCTAGAAAAATCTAACACCAGCCTTAAATGTACCGGCACTTTGGGGAAGGGAAACTGAACGCTATGAAAATCGGACACGAGTTTCTTCTATCTTTGTTTGCCTTTTACTGCGTTAGGGGGAAGGGGAGAGAGGCAGGCACGGCCCAGGCGCGCGGGCAGCCGACATCTGCGGGCTGTTTCTTTTAGCGGAAACGGAGCTGGGATTGCAGCAGAGAGGGTTTGTCAGCGAACCCCGCTCGGGTCCTCCGGACCCGCTGCATCCCCCCCAGCCCTCCCCGGGCAAGCGGAGGATGCAGGGGCGCTGGGCGTTCAGGGCACGGCCGCTCTCCAAGCCGCGCGGCAGCTGGTTCCGATCCCCCTTGTCAGGCTGTTTTTACTGATTGCCTTTTCCTCTCTCTCTCTCTCTTTTTTTTTTTTTTTTTAAAAATCCTTCCCCAAAGAAACGCTTTCTGGCCAATTTCACGCAGTGATGGTCCCCCCCCCCACCCTCCCGCCGCCACCACCCTTGACTTGTCAGCCGATTTTCAACACGGAGCCCCTCTCTGCCCCCCCATCCCAGCAGAGTGGAAGCACGCTGATATTTTTAAAAACGGCAAATCTGACTTTTGTCTCCCTAGGAGTTTCTCGTCCTGAGTTTTAGCTGGTGCGGCGGAAAGGCAGGGGGCCCGACACGTTCGCTTTCGCTATTTAATCTCCAGGTGCGTGGCCTGCTCTCACGCCCCCAACCCCATCGCCCGGCAGCATCCCCTTACCCGGCCAAGCTATCCCACCTCACCTGGGCGCCGCTGCTGTGCCGTAAGCAGCCAACACGTTTCAGCGACCCTGCTCTGCCCCCCCCGCCGCCCCGTCCCATCGTGAGCCGGACCAAGCCCCACATCTGAACAAGGCCAGCAAGAAAACTTTGCTCACCGCAGCCCTCACCCGAGGACGCCTGGAGCACCTCGATGCGGGCTGCAGCAAGCTGGGAAAAGAAAAGAGGTACCTACCCCTTCGGCAGATGCATTTGCTTTGCCCTGGCGGTGGCTAGTGTGAGGCCGACATGGACCACGCTCCTTCCATCCTCCACACTGAAAAGGCATAACTCAGCCTCTCATGAGCCACATAACTGCAGCTAGTCATCTTACTGTCCATCTCGTCGCTCTGTAGGACCTGGTAGAGGAAGTCTATATACCTAGCCGCAAGCTTGAGGGTCTGGATTTTACTGAGTTTGTCAGAGGGCAAAGTGGGGATGATTTTCCTCAGGGCTGCAAAAGCTTCATTGAGCGACTGAGTCCTCTGCCTCTCTCTGACATTGGCCAGGATCCTCTGGCTCTGGAGTTCTTCATAAGATTGGGAGCTGGGACTAGACTTTTTCCCCCTCTTCCCTGGGTTGGGGCTGCCATCTTCGCTGGATTTCTTACTGTATCTTCTCTTCCTGCCAAATCTCTTTGGCTGCCTTTCCAGCTCCTCTTCACTGGTCCCCAAGCTATCCACAGGGGAAACAGGAGAACTGGAACTTTCTTCCATGCTTTCTGCAAGAAGGGGAGGGGAAGAGACTTTCCCCCCCTCCTTATGTTATGTGAGTGTGTGTGTCTTAAATATGCTTTAAATTCCTGAGACAGATCCTTTGGAAAAACAGGAGGGTTTTTTTTTTTTTTGCTGACCAAACGTTTTCCAGGTTGCTTGAAGGGCTCTTATTTCAAGGACGGGGTTGTGCAAAAATTGAGGTCTTGGAGAGAGGAAGTTATTCTAACTTTTTGGAAACTTTAGCTGAGCTCAGTTGCTAAATAGTTGTCAGAAGTGAGGGAGGTGTGGGGCTCCCTTCTGATTGGCTGGCCAGGTCAGTGGGAGGAAAGCTTTTCCCCTGCTAAACTTTCACAGTTTTATGTTACACTTAACTAAAATCTTGGGAATGCACCTCGAATAAAAGATAGCTTGCAACCATCCCTCCCCCTTCCCCCAGCCCCTCGTCTCTCCCTTCCCCATAGATTCAAGTTTGCCACTGGGGAAGGGATCCCTCCAGAGCAACCCCCTGCCTGGGCTTTCGGGGTGCTGGTTTGTTGGTGGAGCGCTTACGGGCTTTGCGAAGCGCCTCCCAGCCCTTCTGCACGGCTCCAGGAGCGGGGTCCCATCCGGCCAAGGGGTAACTCCCAGCTCCGTTGCTGCGCTGCAGAGGTACCTAGCCTGAATCAGGCTGCCAAGTACAGTGCATGCTACAGCTCGGCTTTTCCCTGGGCTCTTGCATGCGCCCGGAGCGAGGAGAAGGCATCAGCTTTTGCTTTTGCCCTGCTGCAGCGCTGGGGTTCCTGGGCTGGAGGCGTTGTAAACTGCCCGTGGCAGGCTGCCCTTTTCAAACTGCCCTTTGCAAAGTGCTCTTGCTCGTCGCTTCCCCTTGCAACACCCTGCTCACCCAGCTACGACCTCCCCCGTGCCGCCCTGGAGGTGCCATCCGGAGACGGGGTGGCGATCTGCCCCCTGCCAGGTATGGTGAGGTGACCTTGGACTGGCAGGAGAT
Organism: Struthio camelus; assembly: GCF_040807025.1. Classification (NCBI taxonomy): domain Eukaryota; kingdom Metazoa; phylum Chordata; class Aves; order Struthioniformes; family Struthionidae; genus Struthio; species Struthio camelus. Next base: position 2,404,291 of record NC_090947.1, on the reverse strand, counting down.
CCCCGGGGCGCAAGGCGCTGTGGGGAAGGTGGAGGTTTGGGGGCAGCAGGCAATGTTTCCACTGGCAGGGGACAAAGGGACGTGGAAGGACCCTCCCAGGCAAACCCAGTAGAACCCGAAATATGAATCATCCTGAAAGCAGCGAATAGTTTCTATAAAACCCTGGCGAATGTGCCCCAGGAAGCAGTGCTGGCCACATAGCCCATCCACCTGCCATTTTTCTTCCCACGTTTTTCCCCCTTACACACTAATAGTGCTTTTTGGGGAGCAAGACCCGAGATGGGTAGGAGGTCACCTCTTCCTCTGATCTATACCATTGAAATTGTGGTATTCTGGGGCATGAAGATTGTGGTGGTAGTTCCGAGGTTTCTGATGTATCAAACAGAAGATGAGGGATCTATTTTTTCCTCGCTATCACACCAGGGAAAATGTGGGAAAACTCTGCTTGCTTCCGTGGACTTAATGCAAAGTAAAATCAGATTTGGTCCTCTGATTTCATTTAAAGCCCAAATTGCAGGAACAGACGCATTCCTGAGCAGCAAAGATCAGGTTTTCGATAAGGTTCAGAAAAATAAAATATAGCTAAAAAAAGACAAAAGACAAAAGAAACCCTACGAAATGTAGATATTGAATCAGAAGAATTAGTTTGGAGTAGATTTCATTGCAAAGTTTTCCAGTAGGCATCAACACTCATTAATGGAAAAAATAATGTCTGGTTTGATTGGAAAGTGTTCTTTGGTAAGAGAAGGAATTTTGGCTTGCCTGGGGCTGACTCTACTACTGGTAGGTAATGTTTATAGTGGAAAGACTTCCCCAGGCAGCCCCTGGGGAGAGCCTGTGTTTGCTTTCAAAAGGAAAGGTTTTCAGGTGCAGCACAGAAGTCGGAAGGCAAAGCAGTTCTGCAAATAGATTTTTAATCCAATTTAAGACCCCGCCGAGTCGGACGGGACGGGTGCCTCGCACTCGCGCTTGGACCTCAAAGCCAGGTTTCCGAGAGAGTTAGGCTTCCAGGAGGGCCGGGGGCTCACAGCTGGGGCGAGGGGTTGGCAGTAACTTTGTGTCTGCAGGAGCATGCAGAAATCTGGGGGTCCGCAAGTGCAGGGTGCTGTGGCGGCTCCACGGACCCGATGGGAGAATATCGTCCTCAGGTTAGTTAAGGCAAACGGAATTTACACTGGGAAATTAGAAAGCGTTTTCTCATGCTGCAGTGGTTGTCCAGATTTAATTTGGGGCTGATCTGATGCTGAAGTGACTCCACTGAAATAATTTTGAACGTTATGCTAGTGTGGCTTAGGTGATTGCTAGGCTCCGGAAAGGCAAGGCAGGGTGAGAAAAGAAGTCTAAATGATGATAATGGCTCTTGTCCCATCCTGGAAGCAAAATAAACTGCTGTCAATTTAGTGATGCCAATGTAAAACTGCACCCCGGAGGGCAAAACAGCCTTCATAAGTTGTATTCAGTTTTGTGCTCGAAGTTTTTAGAAGTCTCCTATTCTTAGCACTTGGGATCATTTCCAAGATTAAGAGAAACCATTGCACAATGAGCCAGGGAAACCAGCACTGAAGATCTGAGGGAAGTCTCTGCTTTCCAACCGCAAAGAGCATGATTTTCTGAGCAAACAGGTTAGCTATTAGTGGGACTGGGTCCTCTGCTTGCTTGCACCAGATTTACGGCAGCAAACTGCAATGGATTTGCACAGAATTGTTGTGCAAGAGAGGATATTTGGGCTGCTAAAATCCACTGTGCTGGGTTGAGCGCTGCGGTCGATTCCAGTGCATAGTGCGTATTACCCAAAGACACTAAGGACTCCTGTAAAAGGCTTTCTGGAGAAGGCCTTTTGCTTTGCAGTGGCCACCGTTTCTTGGTGGGGTATGGGAGTCAGGTGCTTCCATGGGGCAGTACTGGGTCCTTTCAGTGGTGGTGCATAGAAGAGTCTTGGGGGCAGACCGTGTGGATCTGTCTCAAAATGCCCAACTCTCAGCTGGGACAAGCTGTTTTGCCACGGGGCTCATACTGTTTGTGGCCGTCCCCAGGCCCATCTCATACGTATATGGCCACAGACAGGTGCAGTAGGAGATGTGCAGCTTCTGGTTATCTTACTGAAGCGGTGCTGCTGAAAGGCAGCCACCTGCCCAGCATAGTCCTGTGGGGAGGGCCCAGTCGCAGGCTCTCAGATGGGCTGGAGATAACTGGTTTCATAAACTGACCGTGCTGTGCCGTCCTGGGCAAGCATCCAAGCTATTATTGCTCCTCGCGCTCTTTGACGTGCCTCCTCCAATTCTGCAGTGTGTGAAGGAGGAGTGGGCACTCACAGCAGAGGGAGTGCTGTGCCTCTCTGGTGAAGTTGGGCCACGTTCTCCTCCTGGTCCTGTGCATGCTAGGGCTGTATTAAATAAATGAATGAGTAGCCCCAGCCCTCTGCCTGGCTTCTGCGAACAGCCTGAAGGACTGTTTGCATGACAAAGCACGGCAGAATTTCTCCCTAAGGGGACTGTTGCTGTGCATAAACTCTAAATGCGCAAAGCTTTTTAGTTTCAGGCAGACTTCATTAGAGGAAATTTATAGTGAAACTAGTCTGTGTCATAATTATAAAGTCTATAACCCAAGCTCCAACTAGAATTGCTCCAGGGCTGCTGTGTATCTGTGTACACTTTACGGCCGTGGAGTCCCCTAGCAGTACTTAGTGCCAGAGCTAAGTACAGTGTTGACAATACTGCAAATATCTTCCCTTGGAGCAGATCAAAGGCTCAGTCTACTTGTGCGCAGACCCTGGTGAAATGTGATCTGGTTCTCCTGAAGGAAGAGGGAGCTTGAAAGGTCTGTGGTGGGGACACGTGGTACAAAGGTACCTTGTTCCCTAGCTCCTCTGAGCTGCTTGCACAGGAGGACGATGAGTGCATCCCTACTATTACACAGCAGGGCAGGAAAGAAGTTATGAAATAACAACTGTGATAAAAAAAATAGACTGTTTTGGTGGAAGTTTAATGCCACTTTTAAAAATGTCTTATGACATTAATTATGATGTGGCTACTGTTCCATTACCATTATCATGCTCCTAAAAATTAGAAGAATACAATAGAACATCATAGACTGGACTTTGGGGGAAGGGATTGTTCTCAGTTTGAAGTCTGTGGTCCAGTTGTCCCACTGGAAGGGACATCTGCACTAGCAGAGAACTATAGAGGAGACCATCTGGGTGTCTGCCTCCTGCTGCCCTTCCCCTTAGTCTCCAGTATGAGGTAGGGAAAGGTTTGGTGCCCTGGCAGTAAGGGGGATGATATTTCAAAGCACTGGGGATCCCAACACTGACTGCTCTTCCAACTCCCCTTTGTTCGGGGATGTTAATCTTTAGAGCAAGCTGAAAGATGTGCTTTCTGCCTTCCTTGTCCTCACTACCTATTGGTATAGAGAAAAGCATCATTTCTGCCTTCAGAATAACCCTAGCTGCAAAGTGCATCCAGCATTGAATGGCCTCTACTATCCAGCACTGAATGGCCTCTACTATGGCTGGGTCTAGTTATATTGACTTTTTTCCTTGCCTTCTATGTGATCTAGGAAAAGGGCCTCCTGGGATAATTCCTCATTGATTGTGTAGCAGCCACCAGTTCTGATCTGGTGTGGGCATCTTTCACATGCTGTCTTTGCAAAAGTAGCCATGTCTAGTGCTGAACATCCTCTCTGTGGACTTTATTTCTTTATCCTTTGTGTTGCACTGCAGCAACAGCCAGACATGGTGGATGGACATTTCCCTAAGCACAGACCATGCATGACAAGTTCATAATCAAAAGCAAAGAAGCAGCAAGTGAGGAGCAGGAGGTAAGGAGAACAAGGCTTTGGGGATAAGATATTTGGAGCAGAGCACAGTTTCAAAGTAATGGGATATGCTAATGTCGGAGTTTTGTGCAGGAATGTACATCTGTTTCTAAACTGTTACCAGCTGATGTGCCCGCTCTTCTTTTCTGCTTTTTCAGTTATAAACCCTTGAAGCAGCATATCAGCGTACACAAGCAAAGGAGAGGCTGAAATGGGGACAGTGCACCCTATTACTTGCTTATCCTGACAACAAATGCAGTCAAGGTCAAGGTGCGCTTTTCATTTGAAAAGGTCTTGCTTGGGCAGCTGAGCGTGCAGATGCCAGTCCCATAGGGAGAAAGGTAGCAGCTCTCTGCTGGTACCTAGGGTTGATACTTGGTTTGATTGCTCCATTTGGCCTCCTCACTTTGTGCATGAGGATGCTGTAAGTTAGGACTTTTTAAGGGAAGACATTGTAAGAGAATGAGAGAAAACAGGGAAGGGAAAGACTTGGAGATTGTCCTGGTGGACATCTCTTTCTTCATGGAAAAAAACCCTGGAGGCCCTTTGTTCATCTCCTTTACCAAGCCAGAAGCTCCATCCAAGCTTTGACATAGCATATGACTTGCAAAGGCTGTTTTTTTCTTTTTCTGCTTCTAGAATGAGGCTTTCAAAATCATAATTTGGCCCTCCCATTCCTCCTGCAATACAAAAGAATGACCAAAAACGAAATGTTGGGAGATGCATGTTACACACAGATGCTCAGTCCCCTTGTCTCCCAAACACTTGCCTTTTCTGTTTCCTTCTCTCAGAATGTACGTTATTCAGTGCTTGCTTTATTTGCTATGTACAATGCTAGGTCAGACTGTCAGCAGTGTAATAGTGACCAATATAAATTATAAATAACTTTCAAAATATACTGTGGTGAGTTAGATTGTTAATATGTTGTGTAATTCATGGCTTTTCTAACCTACGCTGAGACTCTGCAAAGCATTTAAGCATGCATTGCAAGTGAGATGTGCACTTGATTCACATTGACTTCCTTGGGACATAGGCAGGTGTTTAAGTTTAAGCATATGCTAAATCCAGGCCTAAATTTCTGATCGAAATCCTGCCGAAATAAGAAGCGAGATCTTCAGTGACTTCATCAGGTTTTGGATCAGGCACTCGGACATTAATCTGTCAGACGGAGGACCAGTTCACAGCTCTCAGTAGTCCAAGCTCCGTCATCAATAGAATGAAGATAATTTAGACCAGATACAGTTCTGCCTTGAATGCCTAGTGCAGTGTTTCAAGTCTAGTGTTGATTGTTGGCAAGATTAGAAATCCATGTAATTTCCCATGTCAGTAGCGTTGGAAAGATAGTGCGTGTCTGCCGTAGGAAGAAACCAAAATGCAGTGGCATTGCAATTGTGGATTCTATTTTTAATGATCATGGAAAGCAAAAAGTAGAACCAGTTTTGGGGGGAGTAAAATGTAGTAGCTATCATGATTCCAGAAATAACATTTCTATTTTAGATCATTTACCCAAGGCCACCACTAATTGCAGATCGAAGCAGAATGTCTCCCTGGGAATCCACAGGGAAGACAGATTTTTTCCTCTTTTTGGAAAGTGAAATATTAATTGCGGCTACAGAACTAGTAACTGTAGCTTAAAACCTGGGCTATGAAAAATGAAAATATTATTTCATGAACTGGAAAATCAAAACATGCAAAGTATTCTGTTATCCTTGACTTTTCTCCCCCCTCTTCAACCTCATTAAGTTGTGTAGGAAGCACTTCTCACCAACATCAAGGAGAATCCAAAACCAACCACAGGTGTTCAGGCACTGTTGGTCAGGCTCCTGTCCATTTTTTGGATTACAGCACCCAGTTCAAGTCAAGTATATTCAGAAGAACCTCGAGTCTGGCTTCCAGTTTTTAGTGCTGGTTGATAGCTTGTTCTTCAGAAGATGGAGAAATACTTCTGCTGAGGAGCCAGGACTTGCTCCTGAGAACAAACTTTGGTTGACTTTAGCTGTGCAGGTGCAGACTGTTGCCTGAGAAGGATTCAGCAAGGCTATTGCCAGTGTAAACTGACTTTTCTCATCTCACTGTACAGTCCATGAAGAGAGAGTCTGTCCTCTCCGGATACAGTGGATCCTCTCTCTGGGATTACAAAAAAGGTCTGCAGAGGCTGACTTCCTCAGGCCAGCGCTACTCTGTTTTTTTAATCTGTGAAGCCCTAGAACCTCTGATGTAATGAAAGCACTGATCCTGTAGAGCGGATTTAAGGCCCCGGCGCACTTGTTTTAGCTGCCTTCCATAGCCCCCGCAAGGGTGTCGGCAGAGTCCTAGGATGAGAACTATTGCTGCTAGTCAGACGTAGCCTTTGCAAAACACCCTGCCCCTTTGTCTGCCTCTTGGTTTGGATCTAGCTATGGGTTTGGTCATGTTTTCTTGAGCACAGCGCACATTGCACACAGTGTGTGCAATTACTCTTTTTACACTTCTTGAAACCCACAATTACTGTGAATTCACATGACTGGAAAGCCCGCCACGAAAAAGTCCAAAGTACTGTTGCTGTTGTTTCTGAATTTTAGCATTTTTGAGGATTTACCAGGACTCCTGAGAGCAAAATCAGCTTGTAGTAAACTGTTTGGTGAGGTAAAATGATAGCAACAATGTACTGAAAAGCAGTGCCCTGTTGTAATTGTATTGGCATTGAAATAAATGATTTTCTTCATAGGCCCAGCAGTATTATGTAAGAATCCTTCTCAAAGCATGTTAAAAATTACCTTTCTCCATTTACTTTGGCAGTTAAACCACTTGGAAGGCTGTGTCAGGGGGATGCCTGGCTTCAGTGGCATGTCTCCTTGCTGCTGTCCAGAGGGTCTTGAGAAAAGTCTCATAACTGAAGAGAAGAAATCAAAAAAATTGCACAACATGCAGAAAGGCAGGTCTAGAGCCAACTTTGCCTGGGTTTATCACCTGATGGATGTGCATGTAGCAAGAGGGATTCATCGTCCCTAACATCAGCCAACTAAAATGTAATCATTGGGGCTCCTTGTAAAATTTAATCATCAAGGTACACTATCTAGCAGTTTGGAAGGTGGGATGTTGGGAAGCCTAAATGATGAACTTGAACTTAGATGGCTATTTGATAGCTCTGCCTGGAGGAGGTGAACCGCTCCCAGGAGCTGGGTGTGTTTGCAGATGGCCCCAGTACAGCCGCGGGAAAAGCTGCACAGGAGCCTATGAGGGTTTCTGGAACCGTCAGAATTTGGAAAATCCCAATTTCAAATGTTAGGGCAAAACAAAGAGAAACTTGTTAGGGTTTCTGAAGTAAGGAAGCCTGAATTTTCAAGGAGAAAAGGGTGGGAGCAGTTGAAACCTAGGATTTCACGGCTCCCTGAGCTACTCATAGCTTGCAAACCCCAAATCTTCTTTTGTCCAGATAAAAACAGGCAATGTCTGTCTTCACTCCTTGTCCCACCAAACCGTAATTCTCCAGTCATTTCTTCCAGCCTTCAAGTCATATTTGTGGCCATGTATCATGTTGCATGTGTCTTCCGGTTAAGGGAGACTGGACAGATCATTAGCGGCACTTGTTGATGAGCCAGATGAGTCACTGCTGAGTGACAGGTCATTCATCATGGTTCCTGGTTATGGAAAGTCCTGCCATCGAAATATGCCCACTCTCTATCAACCTGGTAGTGGCATCCTAGGGACAGGACTTTGGTTTCTGGTACCAAAGGGAAGGGCTCTACTTCCTGGGTCGTTGCCAGTGCTGGGCCAGCTCTAGATGCTGGACTAAACCTCCCTTAATATTCACCCACATAAAAGACAGACTCACACCTTCTGCCTAAAACTTCAAAAGCTACAGGGCTGGTTATGAGCCAAATCACAGCTGTTCTCCTGTGCTTTGATGGAAAAAAACAAATGCTAATCATTTGTCTTCCCTTTCCTGGAAACAATTCTCAAAAATTATACCCACTCTTCATATCTTATTCATCTTTTTTAACCACATTTTAGTTGTTTTTAAGTTCTTTGCCACTGGCATTTCTCTGTGCTCCCTATGCACCTTTGGGTATTAGGGACATTTCCACAGCAGGAAGACAAAATATACCAGCCCAGCCCCCAGCCTGCTTATTGCTTTTTGTTTGAAAAACATGGGCCTAGCCAAAGCCCCAGGAGAGCAGTGGCTGACACTCTGTGGAGGTCAGCGATGCTGTGTCATGTCTTTAATGGCTTAGCGTCTTAGCAGAGGGGTGTGATCTGCTGAAGATTCCTTGGGTTATCAAATGCCAAATAAAGTGAGGTGGAAGAGATCCTTCATTTCCTGCTCTTACATATTTAAATGGTGTAGAAGAAGGAAAGGGTATCACCATAGAGAACCCCCTGGATGCCTGGTGACCTTCTCACCAAGTAAATAAATAAAAACCTGCCAGAATTAATTCTTGAGAGAAAACGGATTTTTTTTCGTAATAGAATGTTTCATGAAACATGTCAACGTTCCTAGGAAAATGTAATTTCTTTTGGAAAACCAAGCACCCTAACTCTGAGCCCTTTCCCTACTCGTATTTCGGTTTAGGTTTACTTGTGACTCCAGGTACTGTAGCTACCTTCTGCCCCTGTTTCCCTCTATGGACATCCCTTACACACCTTGACAGCTGAGCAGGAGGGGTTTTGCTGTGTCTGGGGTTTTCTGTCCACAATTGGAGTAGACACAGAAAGCCACAGTGCCTTCCCTTTGAATTCTGCTCCAGCAATGGGCTGGCACCTCCAGATCAAATTGCTTAATTATCAGCTGATTTTTTTAAATTTTGTTATTTAATTTGATGCCGAAAAGTTGAATTCTTTAGGGGTGCAGGGGGAGATCACTGACTAGCTACACTTACAGCATCAGAGGAGACATTCAACCAAAGAGGCTGAGCTGAGAGGGAAATTATTTTTCCTAGCCTAATTAAAACTTCTGCCTTTTCTTTGTCTTGACTAACACCTGTTTAACTCAAGCACCTGAATAAACTTTGAGGAGAAAAGATAGTTTTGTTAAAGACTCAGCTGGACTTTAAAAGCTCAGGTTCCACTTCTGGGACCGTCAGCAAGTCCAGGGGAAACTAGGCTTGACATTCCTATTAAGATCTGGGGAGAAAAAGTAGGAAAGCCCCATCATTTCTTTGAAAAGCAATTGGGTGAAAAAGGCCCAACCCAAACAAGCAATCTCTCAAAACTTAAGGTTTGTAGAATTTGAAAAAAAAAGCAACCAAAGAAAGTCATAAAACATTAACATTAGTTTTGGACTGTTGCTACGAAACGGAGCAACGAAGTGGTTGTTTTCTCAAGAGTAATGATCTCTGTTTGTGTAGACCATATAGTCTTTTAGGGTATCTCGAAGCACCTCTCAAACCCTCTTGACCTAGGTCTGGTTGTAAACACGCTACTGTATAGACATGAAAGCTGTTGTAAGGAACATGTAGTAGCTGAAGCCTGCTGAAGCATTGGAAACGAAATTATCAGGGAAACAGCTGTACCCCTCAAAGGCACAATAAGAGCATTCCTGCAAAGCATTAGGGAGTGTCTATGGGTTTGTATTTGTAGTGTCAGGGAAGACACATGTTTTGGTGAGGTAGCAAATATATTACCTCTTGCCCCCCAAGGCCTGCTGCCTCCAGGAGGCAGATATTCTTTCTGTTTCATAGCTCCCACTGATGCCTTGCTCCATTGTGTCTCTGGAATCCTCCACTGTGCAGGGTCAACTTGCTCAGGATGATCTTGAGCCTGGCTGTGTTTGGACTGGATGGTGGGAAATGATTCTCCAGCTGAACTCCAAGAAACTGGGCTCTCGTTTTCCATCCTAGATGCCCACGTCCTAACTTCAGCACCTCAGATGAGAAATGCGTACGTGAATTGTTCCTTTCGGTGAAGCTGTAAGATGCATTGCAAGGCTGGGTGCACCAGTACACTCTGCCATGCTGGGGCACATCTTGGCCTCTGCAGGAGAGAATGACATCCTCTATGGTCAACCTCGAAACATGAAAGTCATTGTGTTGAAGTTAAGGGGATGATGCACGTGCTCAAATCCTTTCCAGGAGCAGCCCCAATTCAGGAAGTGATCTGGGCAGCAGCTGTGCTCTAACTTCCATGTTATTCAGTCCTTAAATTAAAACTGTATCAGTGTAGGGTTGTGCTCTCTGCTTCAGTGCTGAGAAAAAACACTTGTAGGGTTTGCCATGAGGAAGGGCACCACAGCAAAGTGGACTGCAAGGATTTGTGTGTGTGTGTGTGTGTGTATTTTTGCTCAGAGTTCTTTTAACTTGCATTTAATTGCTGAAAGAGGAGAGATAAAAAGTGTAACTGTCCTCAGCCTGCACCTCCCCCAGCTTTGTCATTATCTATTGAGCTTTGTTATTTTTTTTTTTTTTTTGGCATCAATACTACTATGATGTTTCATTTCCTTCTCTTTTGCTCTTTTGACTAAGATGAAGTTTACTGTTGGTTCCACTGCATTCTCTATTGAGTGACCTGTAGTCTAATCCAGAACTTGCAAAGTCAGCAGAAATCTTTATGTTGCTCTCAGCAGGCTTTGCAGCAACTTTTAATAATTCTGCCCTCACAAGAGGGCTAACGTACGAGTCCAGTAGGCATTTGTCATGTCTCAGTCTCCTAAAGGGCCAATAATTTCTTGCAATATTTTTGTAGGCCTTTGATCCATCACTGTTGTTTGATTATCCTTTGAAGACTTAATAGTGCCCCATATCCTGAGTTTATTAAATTCGAATTCTCCGGTTGCATTTCCCTGGAAGATACATAAAAACAACACATGGAGGAAATATAACTGGAAAACCCTTTGTATAAACTGACTTACCTTTTGTGTATGGGCAAGACATTGAAACCATTGCTTTTGCAGTTGTGACAGAACCATCGGTATAATTTTGATGTAGCAGAGGATACCTGAAAAAGTAATAAATGTTCAGGGGAGCTGCTTGCAGACCTCAGAGCTTCAATTTTCAATATTCCATTAGGCAGTCTTTCATTTAGAAAGAATTAACATTAGAAGGACTTAGCTGTAGGAGCTGCTGCTGGCTCTGACAATAGATGTGCCTGGTGGGAATTTAGTGTGGCTCTTCTGTAGTTTTATCACCAGTAGGAAATTCTTATTTTAGGATTGGGAGAAGAAAACCATTGGAGGATCCCAGAATTGTTCAGCTGATTGAAAGGGAAGGATAAAGCAGTGTGATAAGCTGTTTTCTGCAGGATGGTAGAGAACAGAGCAGGAGATACAATTGGCTTTCAGCGGGACTACTCTCACATCCAAGCATGAAGACTGTTGGTCCATTGACTGCTGGGAAGACTGGAGAGGAAGGAAACAGGAGTCTCCTGGGGGATCCCCAGTTTATTAGATCCCTTTACCATCTTGTTCACGTAAAAGACCTTCTGCTCCTGAGTGACAGCCTGTGCTGTTTCATTCAGCGATGGCTGGCTGAAATTCCTTAATGAGTCTCTGGGCACATGAGCCTGCGTGAGTTCCCACATGGTGACTGTGAGTCTGCTCTTATCTTGCTCTGATTGCTGCTGTGAATTATCTCTTGGGAAGGATGGGTGAACTGATCCTGAGGCAGACAGTGGGTACATCCATGGGATATGGACTGCACCGCAGCAGTCTTGCTAGCTGGGAAACCCTCACAGATGGCTGTGAGCCACGTCTCTTGCTCCCATTCATGACCTGGACTGGCCATGACTGCCTGCTCCCTGTCCCAGACACTCAGCACTTTGCAGACCCTGATTTCCTCATTTCTGGTTGCACTGGTGTGTCACTTCTATGGGTCACTGCTCACAGCCTCCCAAGATCTCAGACTGTCAGCCTAATCCTTGGTTATGCCACTCAAAGTGGAATCTGCCTTCATAGCTCTGAGTCTTGGCCTTGCAGGCTGCCTTTGAAATGCAAAGACTGAGGAGGGATGAAATCACCTTTCCTGATTGCTTACATGACTTCCTGGAGTGCTTGAATTTGCTTAAGGATTCTGTGAGGGTTTATCTTCCTAGCCAGTCACTCTACAACACCTCATTGTTTCTCCACATCTGCTTGGTTGTCTTCTATTTTCCTTCTGCAGTGAGGGTAGCACAGATCCACAGTCCCTGCAATGAAACTAGAGGAATACTTTTAGACGCGCTTTATTCTCTGGCATCACACCAAGAGGCAGGTCAAACATTTCTGACCTAGATTAAATTCCAATAAAGCCCCTTGATTTCTATGCAAAATGCCCTTCAAGAACCAAGTGACATGCATTTACTGAGCTGTAAAAAAAATCCAAAAGAACCTCCAAAAAAACAGGTTCATCATTAAAAAACTCTTCCCTCCGACTGTTCAGTGAAAGAAGCCTGAAGAGAGCTTGCCTGCACAAAAAGTAGAACAGGAGAAGAGCAACCTTGGAAAAAGTAATAGAAACACTTCATTGACTCGGTTTGTACTGGTTCAGCCTCATCTTGGGAACCGAGACTTGCTTGGCTAACGAAGAACCAAGTTCTGCAGTGCGACACTACAAAAAGCACAAATGGCACTTTCTGAACCTTTGACAGGGTTGGTGGGACATACACCTTCTAGCTTCTGAGGCAAAGCCTAAACTAAAAACTAGGAACCTCAGTGTCTCACTGAATGTTTTGCAACAAGATCTCAGTGGTATTTTGTAACTAGAGTTGCTCCATGTTTTTTTCAGAGGGATCTAATTTTTGATGGAAGCACATTTCATTGTTTTGTCAAAAACCTGATTTGGAAAACAGACAGAAGGACAGTGTATTGAAAATAAACAATTTATTTTTCAAGAAACTGAGAACTTCCTAAAGGGAGTTTTCGGGAGGCATGACAAGTTTTATTTAGGGGATATAGGCAGCATCGTTTACCTCAAGTGTAACAAAAGATGAGTCTGTCGTCTGATCTCACTTGAATAATTTTGAAAAACTCAAAGTGTGACTGCTCTTTTAATATTGTCTTTTTTCTCTATGCAAAAATACTTATGTGGACAGGAATGGAGGGAGATTTTAATGTGAAACCTCTGCAAGCCGGGTGTTGCCTAGCAAAGGTGCATAGAAACATAGCTGGTGATCAAGATTTCCGCGGAGGTATAGGGGAAGTCAGTGAAAGCACCTTTGGTGTGCTTCCTTGTGGTGGTGTGATTCTGCTAACAGCAGCAGTGTGTTGTTTTAGTGGCACTTTTTGGTCAACAAGTCAGATGTGCTCAGTCTGTGGATGATGAAGGGCCACCCACCTATTAGTCGCAAGGTCCCCAGACCCTTTCTTCCAGCCCTCAAGCCTCCAAGATGTGGGCTTGATGCAGGAACTTACTGAGGGATGTTGATGCCGGAGGGGTAAACTTCTTAGCTTGCATGACATGAGGGTCAGCCCAGAGCCATCAGAGTGCTTTCTGCTCATGGATCTCTCTGTATTGGCACATTTATTTTGCCCTCTGGCAGAAGACCATGAAAATGTAGGAAACGACATAGGAAGGTTTTTTTCCTACTGTATGTTCCCAAGCATGTTGTTTCCCACTACCACTGTATTGGTTCACCTAGCTGAAGTGGGAAGGAGGCAGGAATAGGTGGACTGCTTTGCTCCTGATACAGATGGGGTAAAATTCCTCGCAAATGCAGTGGGAGCAAAGGGAAGCCAATACAGATTGATTTAGAAATTTGCAAGCAAACATCTGTCAGGCATGCAGCATTGGCGAATAACAAAATCAGACTGGAGCAGACATGTGACGAAATCCTTCCATGTGGAGGGAAGGGAAAGGGGGAGCGGATGGCAATACAATGTGTAGTAATATTTTCATTATAACGCAAGGCCGATCGGTAACAGGCACACACAAAGCTATGGAAATGCGTGGTATATATTGTTATGCCATGTGTTTTAAATATCATTAAGTAGGCCAGTTTTGTCTTATATTTGATATTCTGGCTGTTGTCACTAGGAATGGACCAACCAATTCGTATGGAATATGAATTGTCCTTAAACTTACTCTAATCACTGACCCTAACAGAGTTTGCAAAATGTATTTCTAACCTGAGAAATGACAGGCTAAATCTTGTGCTGTAGAAAGAGGCCTATTGGTCATACATTTGACCCAGATACAAATCTCTTGGGTTAAAAATAAGAGACTGTTGGAGAGAGAAGACCAAAACATGTCACTGATAAGATTTGTATTGCTTTGTTTTGTTTTGCTGGAAAATACAACTTAGACAAAAATGATGATAATTTTTTGGAAATTACAGTTTCCAATATTTTCCCTTCAATGTTTCAAAATGAGGAGGAAGTAATGAATTGTTGATATATCTACATTTTTAATTTGTAAATGAATGTATAACTCCCACTTTCTTTCAGGTTCCTCACATATTTTGCAGGGAGCAATTCAATTTGAAATGAAAGAGAATTCTTACTTCCTCTATTTCTGTTTCTTGTCTCTCAAAAAGAGGGTACCCCTCCCAATCCTGAAGCTTTTAGATATCCTCACGTTTGTAATAATTACGTAAAACTCTCCTAGGTTTAGTAGAAAATGAGGGAAATATTACTAGGGACAAGTTTTTTCACTCGTTTACTTCACGGCTATTTGTTGCTCATTTAGAAGGGGAAAGTAAAAAAAAAAAATCAAGGAACGGAGAATAACTTTTTCTTTAGTATTTCTTCACCCTGTTCCTGACTCTTTCACACTTTTCCTTTTTTTCCATTGAGAACAAGAGGGACAAAGGAATCAGTGAGGCAGGCAGTGGGGAGCACCCCACACATGACAAATCCTTTCTCCTTTTTCCCCCACCTCTTGGCAATGAAAATGAGAGGGAATTTTCCATTCATAACAACTCTTTCATGAAGAATTTCAAATGAAAGCACCGTTCCAGAAGGTTTTTTTGGGGGGGAGGTGGGGGGAGGGAATGGAATCTATTCCCTTCTCTGGGCAGCCCTACTTTTTCTTTGCAGAAGGTGACCTGAATATCTAGTAGCATTCCTTCTTGTTCTTACATCTTTGCCAGTAATCGGATTCTGCAAGGAGGATTTTAGTTAACATGTCCTGTGAAGACAGGAGCCAGAGGGGGATGTAGTTCCCTCTCTCAGAGCTATTCTGAATCTGCTGTTCCAACAGGAATAAACCGAGTTTTGTTGCTGAGATTGACAGATATGTCTGTAAATGTGCATGGGGAACACAGCGGATGACTCATAAGGTGATGTTTTTACAAACACTTTGCTGACCGCAAAGTCACTGTAAGAGTTCAGTTTTACCCTGTGAAACTCGTATGTAAAAAAACGTTGCCTTTCCCCAAAAGAAAGCTGCTTGCTTGCATTCAAAATAGTATTCTTTTACTTTCAGATTTGCTCTTCCTTGGTCCCATTAGTAAATGCAGAGTTAACTCATCATCTAAGTCTAACATTTTCAAAAAAGTAGAAGGAGTGAGCTGGCACGGCCCACTCCAGAGTTCATGACTAGCTCCTGCATATTTTCTTTTCCCATCAGCTGCAGTTTAGGGAAAACAGTGCAATATAGTGGATATAATGGAACTGTGGAGCAGCAATTAGCATAATTCAGCTTGCAAATTTTGTATTGCTCGTGATGAGGCACAAAATGGAAAAGAAAGACATCATCTTGATTTTCAGGCTCCAGATTGAGCAGGTGGGCTGGCCAGTAGTAAATTTCTCTTCCCATCCACTTTGCTCTGCCTGTTTGCATTTCATTTGCATTTCAGGTTAGGGTCTGGTGCAGAAATTAACCAGGAGGCAGAAATTGTCAGTCGTTTTTTGTACAATGGCACTTTTTTGAGCAAAACTGATCTTTAAAGTTTGGGATGCACCAAATCTTTCTGATTTAGTGAAAATTCAGGCAGTCCTTCTGGGAACCATTAGTGCTCTTCACTGATTTAATGAAGTGTCCAAGAAGTTTAATGTCAAAAGGTGCTGTCTGATCACCTAATCTGACCTCATGTTTATGGTAAGCTGGAGAACTTTGTCCAGTTACACCTGTTTTGAGCCCACTGACTTGTTTGCTTAAAAATTTTCACTCCCTGTCCCTCTCCTTCTTTCCTTTTAAGCTTTTCACATTTTTCTTGTGTTAATTTTCCTTTTAATCCCTATTAATCCCTATCCTCTACTTGTCCAGTAAAAAGAAAGCAGAATAAAAAGTAAAACCACTGTCACTGAATTAATCTCTTCTTATCGCCTTTGCAGCAGGAAGAGATGAGAAAATATGAGAGACGTTGCTGGTCTGAGGCTCGAGATGTCAAGAGACACAGAGTCTGCCACTTCTTTTAGTAGTCTGGTGCTAGTTCCTCACCCTTAAAAATGTATGCCTTATTCCCAGTTCACACATAGGAGGCCTACAGGATGCTTTCATCCTGTAAAGTTACTTCACATATCTTCTTGGTTGTTCAAGAGCAGCCAGGTTTTGCCTATTACCTGCATGAATCTCATGCGACCACCGTGTTGGCTGTGCCAAGATGGCCAGGAGAGATGGGTGATTGGGGCAACCGTGCCACAAGACAGCACTTGTGATGGAGAGGTCAACCAGGCTGTTACTATAACATGATTTCAGTCTGGAAATCATTCATGGAGGCTGCTTCTGTTTCATAAGGTAGTTTCAGTTTGATGAATCTTTCTGTCACCAGCGAAGATTTGGTTATGTTTAAGTAACCCTGCAAGGTCTCTAGCAAATGATGGCATTTCTGTTGCAATGGAGATGTTTCATCCTGCCCCATTTTGAGTCATTGCACGGTCCATGATTGCATTTCAGTCCACTTACCAAATGTGACAAAAGCAATTCTGGCTCCTTTTCTGCAGTGACTCATAAGGACTAGTTATTAAGATATTAAGCCCCAGGACTGGAGCCAGGAGAGTTTAGACACTGGCTGCATCACAGTTGCTGTCTCTGTCCTTCTTAGCGGTGTGTTTACATGTCAGCTGGAAATTTCCTAAATAAGCTGATTCTAACCATCAACAAATATAGTTCAGATAATGCACATTTTGTGGTAGTTTCCAGTATTCTGCCTACAGGAGGATATAAAAACTTCTTTTGTTATAATATAGCCTCCTTGGCAGCTTGTAACTCAGTGGGAAAGATCCTAGATTCTTGGAGGAGCACACTGTGTCAGCAGTTTTGGATATTTCAGGGAGTGTGAGGCCTCACTAGGGAAAAAGGAAAGCCCGTGAAAAACTCTCCTCTCCTTTAAGATGAATCAGTAATCAAATTAGGTTGAAAATCAAAATGTGCTAGTAAAGACTGTGAAAAGACGTTTTCTCTCTGCAGATATGGTGGGCTTTTAAAGGAAATGGGAGCTCTGCCAAATAGCTACTAAATATGTCTGCGTCATATTTCATTTCAAAATAAAAATTTAAAGGGCTGGAAGCTTCCATACATGCGTCTCATAGTACTCCTGTTAGCTTATCAAGGCTGCAGCAGAGATAACTTCCCTCCCTAGACATGCACACCCCACAGGTGAATGCCGAGTCACATAAAGCATATCGGTTGTGCGGACAGTTTTGCTCCCAATTGGCACAGGCATGCTATGATCTGCCTTCTCTCTGAGACAGGCAAAAAGTTGTCCAAAGCATGAATTTCTTCCATCCTGAGGGTTTTCCATTCTCCATTTTGATGAAGACCCTTTGTAATTTCAAAGGGAAATTGTTCTGAGCACAGGGGATCTGGGTGAAAGATTCGAGTGGATTAAAGTTTTCCAGTGAAACTGTTCTCTCCCCGTCGCTGATCCTCTCCCCCCACTCTACTCAAATCTGGCTTTTTGTGCTAATGAAAGTTTTTGTGTAACAGGTCTGCTTTCCTTAGAAAGTTGAGCTCACCTTTAAAAATATCTTCAAAGAGGGGAGGAAAAATCATTGTGAAAAGGGTTTCCATTTTCAAATGGAAACCATTGCAATCCTGTAATTTTCACTGAAAATGTAACCCTCAATATATTCCTGGTCTCGGGTAGAAAATTTCAACAAGGGCAGTATGGGCCTTTTTTTTTTTTCCTTAATAATTTTAAATCCACATTTTCCACAGAGCCTTGCTCATTGCTTTATGTCCTCCGACCACCTTCTTAAGAAATGTAGAGAGTGCATATACCCTGTTATGAAATGCATCACATCATTTTTTCTAATGATTGTTCAACAGAATGAATTAAATTTTAATAGCTCATTGAAAAAGAATAAAAACTGTGATAACCTTTCCATTTTACCCTTTCCCCTCCAATACATTGCTCTGCTTAGAAAAGATGTCTTTTCAGACCAAGACTGGAAGGCTACCGAATTGTTGAACAACTGCCATATGCGCTCACCAATGAAAACTTCACCAGTGTGGCAAACCTTTTGATAAAAGTTTAAAATTGTAAGTTTTTTTTTGTTTGTTTGTTTGTTTATTTTTTACCTCTTATACTTCTTCTTGAACCTGCATCTTGTAGGATAGGTGCATCTCAGATGCTGTGCTCTTTATGCTCACAGATATGTAGTCCTTTCATGTGATGTTTGTAAGGGAGAAAAGGTCATGTGATCTGTTCTCTGAACATCAAATGCCAAGTAAAGCAACAGTAGTCAGGACGAGTGGATGTTTTTTTTATTAAGGGAGCTGGGATCAGGAAAAAACGTTAGGGATAGCTTGGAAAAGCAGCTTGAGATGGTTTGAGTTTGGGCAGATGAGCTGAAGTTAGAAGGCAGCGTTAGCTCCCACCATCCTTCGCACCCGTTTCTCTGAGAGGTACTGCAGAAACTAAAGTCTTTGAGGAAAAGCATTTGCAAGTTGCTGTTGTTTAACTTTTAAACATTTAAAAAAAAATCTGAAAATATTTCTTTTCAATGGAGGGCCTTCTTTTAACAATGAAAAGACAATTCAAAGGAATATTTCAAGCAGCTGTTTTTAATTAACTCACGTGATCTGCTGATGGAAGAATTGTATTAGTGTTGCTTGATTTCATTATGGGTCCGTTTTGTCCAAAGACCAACAAAGGTAAGATGCAAAACCTCCATGCAGTTGCCTGATCCAGAGTATGCTGGAGGCTTGAAGAGGTTCCCTCTGACTCCTGGGGTCTTTCCACCGAACTCATCATTAATTTAACACCTATCTCTCAGTTTATCAGCTCAATGCCTTTAACTGAGTATATTTTACATGAATCTATTTTGAATTGTGTGCTGTGGTGCAACGGCTGTTTGGTGAAGAGACTGTAGATCCAACGTGTGCACTTTTTTGGGAAGATAATTGCACGAGTTCAAAGTCTCATCAGCCAATCAGATTTTGGTATTCTTGCAAGCTGTTTCATAATGCTATTTTGAACCCTGTTGGTGGCATAATTAAGATTTAATTAAATACAGGAATAGAAACATGTTGTTCATTCGACCATCTGTGAGTCAATGACTACAGTGGTTTTCTAAGTTTCTATGCTGCATGCTGTTAGTGAGTGTTTCATATTATTTTCCATCTCCTCAACCATACTCGCACATTTTCAGAGCCACTGAAGAGCCAAAACAGATATTATAATCTTGTGTTGACAATCATCTCTTTCTGCTGTTCTCAGCTATTGACAGAATTAAGCAAAGTTAAAACTTTAAAGTCTAGTATGAGCTGCTAAAGACAACAGGGAAGCTGAATACTAGAAATAAATGAATAGTATAATCCAAAGAAGAGAAGAATCGAGGGAATGCCTTTTGCTTCCTCCGTTTTTTTGATGGTTGAATACCACCCTGTACAAACCTGAGATACCCAAGCTTCCATAATGATAATGATGATAATAATACAGATGCAATTATTTTTCTCAGAGCGTTCCTGCAGCACCTAGCATAATGCAGCCTTGTTCTTAGCTGCAGTGCAGATAGGACAGCGATGTTCAAATTGTGGTAGCAGTCAAGTACCCAACTGCACATCAGGGCTCCAGAGTACCTGCTTATACACAAACCAGAGCTTGGTAAACATTTACTTGATGTGCCAAAAAATGCATTTTTGGGTGGACAAAAACTAATTGTGAGCTGATGTTGAATGTAAGTTAGATTCAGCTCAAAAGGGTGGGTTTTTTCCTAATTAAAACTGTTTTTCGCTGAAATTTTAGAAGGGAAATGTTTTGATTTCAACAAGATATTATGAGGCTAAATTTAGTTAAATGTTTTGTTACTAAATTGTGAAAAATTTACTCCAATCCAAAACTGAAACATACTGCTTCAGATACAAAGAAACATATTGTTTGATCTGAAAAACTTTTCCCCTACTGTTTTCTGGTTTAGAGGACAAAAAGGTAACATGTTTGAGTTAAACAATATTTATTTTTCTGCTATATTTGGGAGGAGATGGGGGGAGGGGAAGAGGTGGGGTCAGTCACCTCCACCCAAAATAAATGAGTTAAAAAGCTCTTGCTGAAGCACCTAAAAAATAGGTAGAAGAGGGATTTGCCTTTGTTCCTGTGGATTTCTCATTCTACTAAAATAGGCCATACCTATTCTTTTGTCAGAATACAGTTTTTACATTTAGAATTTTCACAAACCCATTTGATTAGCTCCTTTTTTTCGATAATTAAACACTTTTTTTATTCCTTGTTTTCACTTTCTCTTTTTGTTTCTGTCTTTGGAGCACAGCTGATGGTGATCAGCCAGGTTAGCAACAGTGCAAGGACACTTTCAAAATTTTTACAAAACCTTTCAAAAAGTGAACATTTTCCAGAAGGAGCAAAAATAATGTGGAAAGTGTTAGTGGTTAATTTCAGTCTCAGCAGAATGGATCCATGTGTTTTCACAGTCATCGTCTTGATAGACAGAAGAGTTTGAGTCAATACTTTACTGTGATGTACTTGTTAACGATGTTCTCTCATGAGCATGTGAAGTACATGTCCATACCGTCTCTTCTAACCCTTGATTTACTGCAGTTTCCATGAATTTGCAGAGCTCCAGAAATGCACTATTAGTTATTATATTCTTCCACCTGATTCCAGCTACTTGCTGAGAAGATCAAAGGCAGGAGTGATCCCAGTGCTTCAAGGTTCACCCACGGGCATTTCAGTTCCCACTGTTGTCAAGTTGTGACAACAGCCCTGTGACCCGTGTTTCTGAACTAACCCTGCTTTCCTCTTGCCGACGCCATGGTAATATGCCCCAACCATCTCTGGCTCTGCAGTTATACTTCATGTTTTTATCATTGTCCATGTCGCGTGTTGGAGAGCTCATGACTCCCAGCGCAACCACATCTTTTGGCAATGTATAGACGGGCGCTTCAGAAAGCGGCAGGAAGGGTGCTATTAGCACTTTCCTGCTCTTGAGATTCAAGGATGTTGCTGTAATAAGGGTCTTATGTGACAAGGAGCTGCTTTAGATCTTATACCCACCACCTATTTTAACGATGTTTGAAAGTCACTGCTGGTTTCAGACCCACTCGATGGAAAGCCTTGGGATTTTGCAGGTGTCAGGGCAGCAGGATTTTTAAAAGCTTTGCACGGGGCTCTCCCTGCCTCTGCTGAAATCACTGGTCAAAATCTTGCTGACATCGCCAAGCTCAACATCGAGTTCTTCTGAAAATCCCATCTCTGTTTTGACAAACGTTGGTTGTGTTAAAAATGAGCAGAAAGGCTCCACTCTGCAGCTGTGCCCTTGCTGAAAAGTGTTGTGCGTTTGCTTCACAGCTGATGAGCAGATGGTGGGTCACTTGCCTTCAGCGTAACCGCTCTGATTTCCCCTTGAAGAGGATCTGGCTAGCAGGCAAAAACATGCAATGATGGCGCTCGCTCCATCCTGAGACGCGCCGCAGGGATCAGCGCAAGTCAGTGAGCCCCGATTCTCAGCGTCTGGAGGTGCTTCCTCCTTTCCAAAGTGCTCTGATAGCCTTGCTCTCTGAGACAGGGTGTCAGCCGATGCTCTGGGATGTGCCCTGGTGCAGGATGTGTATACCGCAGGATGATCCCAGCAAAAACTTATCTTATGTGCAACGAGAACTTATTTCCAGCAAGAAATGGGGCATGTTTCAGATAATCGTTACATGATAATAGATCACCAGAAATGAGCAAAACTATGTGGAATACAAAATAAGCTTGTAAACACCTGTAGTCGTTTTCAAAGGGCAAGTATACAAACTGAGGTCACAGTCAGATTTATAACTTATTTCCAGTGACCAGCCAACAAAAAAAACCCTTTTCATTTAAAAAAGTAGCATGAATGTTTCCTGTTCTCCTGTTATTTGACAGAAGTTTCTTTATGTTTTCCTGGCTATATGCATTTACAACGAAAGATATACACAGCATGTATGGCTGCGACTGTGAAACAGAATTTTCTCTGGTAGAATTTGCATCTGGCCAGATGTTATGAAGTCTCATTTATGTTTGCCGGAGTAGATGGGCTCTTGCAGCCTTTGACTTCTTTAGGCAATACAACAAATGACAAGAGATGCAGAACTGAGACATGTGTTTGTGCATTATTAAATTTTGTATTGTCTCCAAGTTGCTGTTAGAAATGATTGATACATTTTTAAAGAATTTCTTTTAAACAAAATAAAATTTTCCATGTGAAAAGGATTTTTTTTTTTCTGTGTTTTGCGCCCAAGTTAGGAACAGAAGATCAGAAAACACTGTCTGTTAAAAACAAAAGAAAAAAAAAATCTCAGTTTTTATTAGATGCTTCTAGTTTGCTATAAAATCAAGATTTGATTCCTGGAAATGCAGATATTTTTGAGAGAAACCCTGGATTTATATTTTGGGCAGGTAGGTTCAATTCCCGCTTTTTGTGAACTACCTCACACCAGAAATTAAAATATGAAACGTGATTAAAGTTTGCTTTGCAAAAGCTGCATTTTCCAACCAGCCGGGCTAACTTACTCCGTCGTTGATTCATCTTTGACTTAGTGGAGATAGGTGTTGAGGTCTGTCTTTATTTAGGGGACCACCTAATCCCGTGCTGAACGTTAGACGTGCTAAGACCCTGGGACTTGCATTATTAAGGGCTGCAGAGATCTTGTCAAGATTTATATCGGAGAGCAGCAGCGCACTGCAAGGAGTTTCCCAGAGCTCAGAGGAGCTACTCAGAGTGAATAAAATGGAGCACATGAATAAGTCGCTGCAGGATCAGGCTCGCTGTGCGTAAAGCACTGTCGTAAGCAGTAATGCTTTCCAGATTCGTGGCCTCAGTGAGCTGCTATTCTCCATCAAGCATCTTTTTAACCTGTTTTAACTCCTGCAGTATTTACAGTGTTGCTTCTAAAACACAGGCTGTTGAGAGCAATATTTTCCTTTAACATTTGTCTCCTTCTTGCAGTTTTTAAGTGGAAAGGACAGATGTTTATTTGCAAAGTGGCGAAGAATACCGTGGAATTTTGCTTTTTTTTCCCCATTGATTTTTTGGCACAGCTATGAAGTAATTAAAGAAAAAAAAGTTGAAAATGCTTAAAATTCTGCTGGTGTTGTGGTTCCCAGAGGGTCCTCTCCAAATTGCAGCCCCCATGTGCTGTTACCATGGCAATCTCCCATTTTCCTTTAAACTCCAGCATGCCGCATTCCATAAAATTTGCCCCAAAAGTGTCTTTATTATAAGCAAAGGCTTGTCAGTCAGGTACTTAAAATCCTGTATCAATAAACATGTTAGTAGAGCTCACTTTCCTTCTCAGGGAGAGCTGGAGTTTTTTGTTTTTTTTTTTTTTTTTGTTTAGTACATCTATAGAAGATCCCAAGGGCTGTTTTACAATGGAGGTAGGAAAAGGGGGAAAGTGTATGTAAGAGCAAGGGGGAAGGCAGTGTATAAGCTGGTTTTCTCTGCAGTGAGGTACAGAATATGCACCTACCTAAACAAATTTATATCCACAGGCCTGTATTTATCTGGGCTTGCTACTGTGAATGTGAAACTTGGGGATCACGGCAGTCCGTAATGGTTGTATTAATACATTGCGCCTCGATCTCTGCTGCTAAGATCATTTCCTCTGTTTATGTGGGGTTTAAACTGAGCTTTCTATGTGAGGTGAATGGCTATTGCTGAAGGTTATGGCTCCTGTATCACGATAAAGGGCATTCGCAAAATATCCCATCCCATGTCCAAATAATAGGCCTAAAATTCAGTTCCAGATTTGGCCGTTTTCTCTGGCCCCGAACAAGCAGGTCCAGCTACAGGGATTGCAGCAATATACTGTCGCAAGCACTTGGGGACGTTGAATCTGGTATCAAAATCTGTACTTAGGTCTAACATCACTTTGGATGTGTTATCAGAGTGGCAGGTGTGTTACTCAAAGGCAATCTTTCGTTTCCCATATGATGAAAGGCTTTTAAGTGCCTGTATGTCTTCTGGTGAAAGACGCTGTAAAAGTGCAAAACGTTGTTATATTTAATGTGAAATAAAATTCAATTGAGTAAATTTAACTTCCTACTTATGAGAGGCAGAGAGAGAAGAGGTCTTCTCTAAGGCAAATATTTTTGTATTGAAAGTAATTTGCAATGCAGACAGAAAATGATGCTCTGTAGCAGTGCAACAACAACAAAAAAATTCCTTTGCACCTTGCCCAATAGAATATATACATGTTTAAATTTAGTGGAGTTAATCCTTGTTTGTTTACCTTCTTGATTACATTAACCAGCAAGGTAGTAATTAAAGGAAGGAGTGTAGCCCATGCTAATTATATTTAAACCCTTCAACCTGTTTTTTTTTTTTTAGTGGGAGATGATTGTAATGAGTACACCTGTCCTATTTTACAAGCAGGCTTGGCCCTGGCTGAGGGTACTGTGCTGTTGGGGAAAACCAAGGGCTTAACCTTGCTTGTGAGTGTGGATGTGTTCACGTGAAGTGTTTTTTCTTCTGAAATCTAGTAGCTGCTGAGTGCAAGTGCTCTGGCATGCTGCAGAGGTGAGGATGCTGGCTGCCTGAGGAGGGAAGCCCTGAAGTGGCTTAGGACTGAGTGGCCTGTTGGGTCACTGAGCTGCTTTGCTGCAGCGGGAAGGTAAGCCAAGAGCTTTTACTGTGGTGCAAAATCCAGGGAAGTCAGGGGGGCTGTTGTGTGAGCCTCTGCTTGTCTGGGCTGTGCCTGCTGAGTGGGGGGCTCCTCTCTACTGCTCAGAGGGCTCTGACCTTGAGGCAAAAAATCTTAGTGACTGAAAATCTGGAAAAATGGATTAAACCCTACAGTTAATTTCCCTGTATTCCTTGGTGTGAAAACTGAAGGCTAAGCGTGGGTAAAACAGCTTCTTAACAAGTGGTGTGTATGTTTACTTTAGCATATAAACTGGATGAGGCAAGTCAATGTGAACTGAATGAAAAGGACTGATTTTGGTGTTAGTCTGAACTAATGCAAACCAATGGCCATGCCAGGTGATATCCACTCAGAAACTGCTGTCTTGATATTTTTGAGTATATGAAAAATTTCATAAAAACTATCTTCTCTCTATGTGTTATATTTGGATTGATATGCACTGAATTTCAGAAATACAAGCAAAAGTCAGTTCACTGCTGTGGAAAGGTTTGGGGAGATAACATCTTATATTCCTGCTGTTTAATTAAAGCCAGGTTTTATTTGCTATACCTTTTAATTAAAGAGGAACAAGATCTTTACCCTTCTAAGGCATCTGGTTGAGTTTATGAAACCTGTTTTAGGCTTTTTCTTTTTTTTTGGGGGGGGGGGTTGTTTTTCTTTTCAATTTGAGACTCAAATGTACTGATCTGCTGCAGCACAGCTTTTATCAAAGGGAGGCTGGAAAGTTTGCTTCTTGACTCTGGAGACAGCCACAAGCATGAAATTCCCTCCCTGGATCCAAGCTGATCCACTCACAAAGTGGGGGAAAAGCCTTCCCTGCAGCTGGGAACTTGAGCTAGCAAGGTAACAGGAATCACGAAGAAGAAGAGGGAGAGGGGGAAAAAAAAAAATCAGAGTAAGCTTAAAAATCGCTTCCATCACTATTTATTCAGGGTCTTAAATTTATTCGAGTAGTCAGAGTAGTTTAAAAAGTACTTTTTCTGCATACGTGTGCTAGTGAAGTGGAAAAAAAGTTCCCTGAGTATTTTGTCTTCTAACTACTTCTTATTGTTTTGAAAAGATCAGTATTTATATTGGTTAGGATTTTGGTCTCACTCCTTCATATTTGTGTTAAATGCCTTCAGAAGAAGACTCTACTTTTCCTTAAATAACCTCTTATTTTATGAACTTGCTCTCAAAAGATAAGGACCACGCTTTTTAACTACAAAATAACCAAGGTTAAGATTATTAACGTTCATTCAGGAGCTTCCCAAGAGCAAATTATTTTGATAGAGTACAATTCTTTGCTGAATTACATTTTCCTCTACGATATTTAGGATACCTCTAAAGTTGGTAATTTCAAATATTTTTTTGTTAATGAAAATGTAAAGGCGCTGCCAACTTCCTTCACTGATTTGATTTCCCAGTTTTATAGGATTATGTAGTTACTAGTGATTTTAACATTGTTAATTCAATTCACCAGGAAGGATGCGTATTACTTTCAATTTGTTCAGTTTTAGTGTTAGCTCAGTGTTGTGTGTTTGCTGATGTTTTACCCTGCCGAGACTAGCTTGGCTGTTAAAGAGCTGTTCTGGGATCAGCCCATAAGAAGATGTAAGAGTTAATAGAAAGACCATAATACGGAAAAGGAAAGCAAAGTTATTGAAAGACTTTTTTCTGCTTTGGTTTGAGGGTTCCCTCCCGCCCCAGAGGCAGATTTGTCATTCTGCTAATGCAGTACAATATTTCCTAAGCTTGAAGTTACCGTATGGTCATTTGGCTGCAGAAATCCTAGCCTGTGGTGGCAGAAGGAGAGCTAGATAGTCACTATTGGAACTTAGCGACAGTATCACGCTACGCTCCTGGAAAAGGTTAATTTAAGAGTGCAGCATGTATTTCAATAGCAGAAAGGAAAATAGATAAGCAATCCAAAATGCAACAGTTTATCCTTTGTGAGAGCAAACCAGGTGGCCGAAATGCGTGCAAAGACTTACACTTTCTGGGAAAGTCTGCCCCACATCATTTAACTTTCTATTGCAAACTTGAGTGACACCCAGAGTCACCCCAAAGTCATTAATAGGGTAGCGACATTGGGTTGGTTAGTTTGCACCTCCATGGGAGAAGAAAAATATGCCACCCCTCAGAAGGACCCACTGTAATTTAGACAGCGCAAGGAGAGAGCAGCTCGCAGGAAAGAGTTTGCATTGAGCAACACACACGTTGAAAGCCTTGGAAATCATGGATGTGAAATGCAGGTATCCGAGCAACAGGAGAATTTGATGTTTGTTGAAAACCAGGTCTCAGGTTAGCTCACTGGCTAGGTTGACTGCTATAACATCCAATAATTATTGCTACAGTTCACATAGCTTTATTGCCCTCCAGAGTGCTGTGTAAATGTTAGCTTGGGAAATCTCTCTTCTGCACTTGAACAAGATGTGTGTGTGTCTGCATGCATGCCCCCAATTCAATGGGGGGGGGGAGGGGGGATATCAGGGGTCAGATTCCCCTCTAAGGATCTTTGTTGCGATTTAGCAAAAGTCCTTCTTTTGGAAGTCCCAGCTGAAATCTCACTCCATGACCTAGGAAATGGGTTTTTGTTAAGCCTGGTCTTTGAGCGGTACTTGTTGCCAGAGCACCAGGCAAGAGGGAAGCCTGCCAGGCACTGAAACACTTTGAAAACATCTGCCACAAGGAAGGGCCCACCAAGCTGGTGCTTTTGGGATCTTCATGTTCAGAGGTCAGCAATTCTTATTTATCATGAAGTTTTACTATTCCCTCTTGTCCCATCTCACCTTTGCAAGAGAAAGGCGCATGTACACCTGCACTTGTGTCCACTCCAGATAGTTTAACCTGTGACTGAGCTTCTCATTATTTTACTCCATTTTCATTTGTGTACACTAGTGCCTAATACGAACTGCTTGGGCTAAAGTTTTCCATGCTCAGTGCCTGCCTCAACCTGATTATTTTTGGAAAGTATTTTGGAGGAGATGGCTTAGGCATTTGTGAGACTGTGATGAGAGAAAGAGGCATCTCACTGAAGCACGGGTAGTCTCTAGGACTAGAGCAGTGTGCACTGGGAATGACACGCTGCTTCCTGTGGATGTTCTGTGGATGTAGTCTTTGTGCACCAGCTCAGGCAATCTCAGCTCTCCAGGAAGCTTTGCAAGTAGTGCACTGATGTTTCTGAGCACTCAGATGTAGAGAGGAGTGTTAGAAAGCTGAATAACACTTCAGGCTCTTCTTATGTGCAAGGTGTACAAACAAGGACTCGGAGAGAAGGGAGATAAATGCATAAAAACAGCTTACATCAGAAAGATAAAACACCTGGGGTTTAATTGTACTGAAGGGGCATAAAACATATTCTGAATGCATAGATAGATAACTATGCATACATTTGTTTATTTGTGTCTGTTTTAATAGCCATTTCTGTATGTTGTGTTCTCCAAGGTGAGCCCCTGGATGGGGTTCTGTTGGAGTAGCAATGCTTATACTAGCCATCCTGTGCTTCTCCTGGAAGGGCGAGATTTTCATCATGTACCACGAGAGGGCAGTGCCTGCAGCTGGATTTTCATCCGCACAAACACCCTCACTCTCCACAGGCTTTGGTTGCTAGCACAAAACATGGTCCAGTTCTCCTCCCCACCCCCCACTTCCCCTCCCCTGGTAAGAGATCATCTTCGAGATTGGAATCATGTTGGCTCTAGTGTTTCCCTGTTCAAATGCATTCAGGCTTCAGCAAACAGACTGGATGGGAGTGGGAGTCAGCTAAAATTAGATGCAGTGATTGTAATTGCGCTTTGTTCCCACAGAAGGAGCTGATGTGGCTTGGGAGGCTCTTCCCAAAGGTCAGGGTATGCTTGCAACCCCTACAGCTGTATCCTGGGTTCCTAGTCCTGAATTTTTTTGAGGGTACCCATTTGGGAAGGAGGATAATATCTTGGACTGTCATAAGGGGACTTCCACAGGGCTTTCAGGATACTGGCTATTTATATCTAACTTCCTCTCAAACAGACTGCCTCTTTGCCTCCTTTCCTACTTGTAGAAACCCTAGGACTGACTGCCTGGCTTCAAGGCATTCCTGCAGGCAGAGTCCTGCTGTAAACGTGGGTCCTACTTTGATCAAGGAGTGGACCCCCACCAGGCTGCCCTATGGCCATGCAAAGGGAACAGGCTCTTACAAAGTCAAATGTAAGAGTGAAATATCTTCCAAAGCATATCCAGGCACCGCAGGACCACAGTACCTGTAAGAAATTCTCAGGTTATTGTAATCTGCTCCTGCTTTGCCTTATTCAGGC
Source organism: Struthio camelus (assembly GCF_040807025.1). Taxonomy (NCBI): domain Eukaryota; kingdom Metazoa; phylum Chordata; class Aves; order Struthioniformes; family Struthionidae; genus Struthio; species Struthio camelus. Next base: position 2,375,310 of record NC_090947.1, on the reverse strand, counting down.
AGTCTTGAAGGGCCATATCCCATGCCTTTACACTGTATGCTTAGCACAGCGAAAGCGTGGCCTAAAGCCCAGGAAGTCCTGAGCAATATGAACTCTTCATGATGAAGAACCAGTCATGTGAATAACATAAAGGCTGGGACGAGAATGTGGCCAGTGGGGCCAGAGAGGAAATAGGAATTGCAAGCAGTTCTGGCTGTCCAGGGGAAAGGAATAAAATTCTTTGCACTTGAGCCGGCTTCAGCTGTCACCCTACATGTACGTAGGTTCCAGGGCAGACCATGGTGGTAGTACTCTCAGAGCTATGGGGTTTTAGCATGAGAGGTACAGAGATGCTTTATTCTTCCTTGTGGCAATGAAGAAAAGACTACTTGGGAGCTCCTGTGTTGACCGCCGTTGTCCTGAGGGAACAAATGTTCCCATTAGTAATTTAGAGGGAAAACAGTGTTTTCCTGACCAGCCAATGCTAAGCATCCAGAAAGAAATTTGTGTGAAGACATAACGTGTGTTGTTTGGCTCAGGGTGGATTTTTAACACATCCAGTCCTTGCAGTTAGGCCTCTTCCTCCTCCTAAACAGATTTAGCAGTGTAAGTATTGTGTATGGTTGTGTGTGTGGAGACAACTGCAGCCTGAGGTGATCTGTCATTGTGATGACAGCCATTGAGCAGTGTACTGACTTCAAAGATTGTTGTCCGTATGCAAAATGGAACCAGCCACCATGGCAGGTCTTTGCAAATCTTACACCAGCAATGCGAGATAGCCATGAAGTCCAGTAGGATTATGTGCAGGACTATGTACAAAGCCAGTGTAAGGCCATTTCCTCTCATCCATCAGGAATGAGGTTTTGATAGGGGCCCTATTTTCCAGATGTGCAGCTAAAACCAGGGCATCTCTTCTGCATGAAACCATGGCTACCTATTGAAATGAGATAAATGTCGTTGTGCAGTTCAGCAGCCTCTTCATTCTAAGAGATTTCTATCTCTTATAACAAAGTCTGTCTTCGTAACAAAATCTTGCCTTGCTCTCAGCTGTTGCCTCTACGTCGCTTTGCTGTTTGGGTCTAGCCTCCTTTCTGCAGTCCCCGTTCTGATAAATTTCATCTCATTCAACTACAGAATCAAAGAGCACCATGGTAAGTGTCCAAATTCTTTACAGGCAATATGGGAGTGGCCCTAACAGGGTCCCCCTCCAAACCAGGGTCTTGGGTTTCTAGAAGGCTGGCCTACCTCTCTTCAATACTGAAGTCTTGAATACCACAAGTTGAGCAGCTTGTGAATCATGAGGCCTTCCGTGGCCAAGCTCCGGCAACAAAAAAGCAGCAATATTGCCCATTTCTTTGGCCAGTCTTGTTTCAGGTGAAACACGGAAGTCCTTTTTCCATGTTGCCATAGTAGGAATCCTGGAACGGAAGCCTGCTGCTGTGGGTCTGTAGCAAAAAGGATTAAAAAAAAAAGAAGTGCCTTTGGCCTTGGTTTTGTCCTTTAAAGAAACTACCAATGTATTCTCAGAAGAACTTCTTCCTTTATAATAGGGATGTGATTTCTTTTGTTCCAGACCTTCCAGGTTGGTGAAGGAGACCCATGGTATACTGTTTCAGAGAGGGTCAGTAGTTTAATTCTGGGGGAAGGAAGGTGTAACAAATCATTCCTGTTTTTCTTGGCAAGGACCCAGGTGAGCTGGAAGCAAGGAGTGTGTTTCAAGTGAACGATTCTTGTGTTGTTGATGGGCCTCTGACCTGGTCCTCAGATGCAATAGGAGGGGACGATTTTTCTACCCCTCCTGGCTGCCTTCCATAAGAAGTTTGGCCATTGAATTTCTGGTGAGAGGATCCCTGTGCTTCACAGAGGACAAGGAAAGGCCAGAGCTTATCTGTACTGCCCTTCCCAACACTGGGAAGGGGGAGCCTGAATCTAATCCCAGGGAGGTTAAAGAGCTGCTTTGAAAGTTGATGTGGGTACCTACGGGTGGACTAAGGTGCCTCCTATAGGACTTCATCTTCTTAAAATCTTGATCTGTGCTGGGGTGTGCTCTACTCTGTATGGGCAGCTGTACAATTAGGTTCCATCTGTGTATAATAGGATGTATATAGGTTATGGGAAGTCTATAATTGCTGTTCTTAGTGTAAAATTTCAAAGTCCTGGAGGAGAGATGAAGAAATGGAACTACTTCTGATATTCACTTTATTTTTCCCTGACAGAGCATTGCCAGCCCTGCCAGTCAGGGGAACAGCCCATTGACTGGAGACCTGAAAACGGGGCAAACTTCTATCAAGCACGACACAGGGGATGCGCCAGAACTGGCAGGAAGGGAGATGGGTGGACATGGAGCATGTCTGCACACAGCAATTTTTCTCTGTTAAGCTGGTATGAAAATGTAAAGCACGGAAATAATTGCTCCTCATGTAGCTTCCTGCCTTATAAAGCCCTTTCAGGGGCAGAAATTCGTACAGAAAAAGGAGGTTTCTTTCAGAATAAATGTGCCTGGGGCTATTCAGGAAGGGCTGTCCAGGGAAAAATTCCCTGAAGAGCCAAGGCTTTAGAGGAATTTGCTCAGTAGGAAGAAGGCCCTAGCACTGGCTTGGCTTCCTTCAGACAAGAGTGCTGATACCCTCTCCATTTCCTTTTATTCATCGCAAATGAATGGAGTCATCAGTGAGGCTGAAAAGGTGACACATTACAAGTTGGTTTGATTGTATTATGCATTCACCAGTTAAGCTGGTTTGGTGAAAGTAGCAGTCAGTTGCACCCAAATGGTTTATCAAGACACCTTCCAAACATGGTTTAGCCTGTTTAGGCTAATATGTCGGCTCTAACACCCTGACAGACTCCAGGTAGCTCAGGAAGGACGGAGAGAGACAAGCTGTCCCCGCTAGCCAGAGTAAATGAAATGTGGCTCTACTGAAGGCAATGGAACGATACTGGTGTCAAAATAGAGTGAGCATGAGGAGAAACAGCTTCATCAGTTTTAATGGTGGCAATAAATTTATTGAATCCTACTTACTGGCTCAAGAGCCCAGGATTAGAGTTTTAACTCCCGAAAGGAATATTTTTATTTCTGGTTTTGACTCCATCCCAAACCCCAATCCCTGCATATCCTGCTGCAGGATTTATTGGCTACAGTTTTCCTGAGCTTAGAGTCATCATCAAATTCCAGCAGCCTGTTCTTCAAAGTCATGCTTTGTGCAATAATTCTTTGACAGCAGCAGTGATAGGTAGGAGTGCCTTTTATAGCAGGGTGTTTCTCAGAGCTGACCAGCATACAGACCACAGGCCTTTCAGGAGCTCGATGGTGGAGTCAATCAAACTAGGCTGCAGAAAGCTCAGCAGGTTTTTCTGCCCTTCCTAACATTACTGTTGCAGCATGGAGCATCAGCAATGTGAGTCTGCATCTCAAAGGAAGACTTCAGCTCTGAAATCAGTTTAGCCAACACCTAGAGCTAGTCTCAGCTGGAGTTCCCACACTGAGGAAAATCTTTGTTCCAGGACACTTCTTCTTGCTTTTATTGCTAGGACACCTTTGGTGCTTATGCACTCCCCAGATTAGTTGTCCATCCACAGCCAAGTAGTTCCTGAACCTGAGAGACTGCCTGACCTTTATATGAGCATGCTTTCCTGATGCTACTTCACACACCCAGTTTGCTTCAGAGGAACTATTTGTCAGGGTTTTTGGACTGAAGCAAAGAGATTTCTGCTCCCATCCAGGTGCCTGCAGCAAATGTTTGTTTCATAACAGGGCATTATTATCTTGTATCCACCCTGGACCTCTGAGTGCCATACTGAAAAGAAAAGCAATACATAGTCTGGTGGGATACTATTGCATTGGGAGAAATCTGGAGCCAGGGATTTGGGGCACCTAAAATTATTCAGTGTGAAGGACCTTGCAGGGCAGATGTGCTCCCAAGTAGGGTTTATTCCACCACCAGGTATGACAACACCCAGAGAGGTTGTTATGAGTGCCTACTGACTATGGTGTGCAACCAGTGGGATCTGCTACAGTCCTCTCTGAAAGCCTTCTGGAGGGAGGAGTCACCTGTCCCTGTTGCCATCAGTAAGGACCTTAGAATAATGTTACCTCCGATGGAGAAATATACATCCAGATGAGAACTCAAACACAGTCCTGTTGGATCTACTCTGATGCTTTCTAAATAGCAGGCTTAGTTCTGCCCTCCTCTTCCAGATGGTGCCATTTTCACAGATGCAGGGTAGTAAAGCCAGCCTGGGAGAAGGCGACATGCAGGCTTTCGCATGTTCCCTTGATGCAGACCTTCAGGCTGGCAACTAGAATGAGGAGATGAGTGGATATCAGGGCTTGGGCTGCTGAAACCTCTTCCTTTGGATAAGGGCACTGGGGGCTGTGGCACCCAGGCTGCCTGTTATCTTTGCCCTGCCATTGAAGGGTTTGTCTGGCTTTGGAAAAAGGACATGTGGCTATTCCTGCTTTTCCACATTGCAGTGAGAACATGGGTCCTGCAGTCACTAAGCATGTACCTGAGCCTGTGACAGGGGTTTCTAAGCCCTTGGAGGATGGCTGTGGTCCCAGTGATCAGCTTGCTTGAGAGATAGAGCTTGCCTTAACCCCGCAAGGGAGAGAGCAATACAACAGCAGATCCTATGTGTGCTAGAGGGCCAAGAGGAGGGACGCTTAGGCAAGGGGCTGGGTGATTTCATTTCCTTTAGGTGCCATGCAAATGGTTTGGCTCCCTGGACTCAAAGATCAAGCCATCCTGGACCACCCATCGCTGCCAACCTGTGTGTTCAGTAATGCTCATATGCCCAGAGGACCACTGTTGCCAGAGCAGGTGGGAAGGATGGAGAGTGCTGGAGGGGCTTGCTCTTAGGTGTGTGCTATGCTCCTTTACACAGGGTGCTGGGGCCGGGCAGTCCCTCTGGAAAGTGTGACTTTTCACTGAACTCCTGCTCAAGCTTTAGGCTTAGCACACAGCTTATGCTAAGACCTGATGCATCCTGGGAGGAGCGCTCTTAGACTAAAACAAGAGCAACACGTACAGCAGATACTAAAGACCAAAAAAGAATGAGATCTGCTCCCCTTGCAGTTTTATAAATAACACCTGACAATAACACTTCTTAACATCTGATAAGACCAAAACTCGTTAGAATTAAGTAAATTCTTACCCAGTAACTGGAACAACGAATAGGGATGGTATAGACCAAACTTCCTAGCTAGAAAGTACAAATGCATCAGCTCACCCAAATAGCTTTTAAAGTGGATCCGCCAGCAGCTGGACTGCGAGGCTCTTGTGCTCCCCTGTGCAGTTCAGGGGATGCCTGCATCATGATGGAGGAGGAAGGATGAGCACTTTCACTGTTGATTAGGTAACTATTTTGCTCATAAGCACATGAATTAGTAATTATCAAATTAGCAAATCAGTGAGTAACTGGAGAATTAACAGTTTAGGCTAGTCTATAGAGAAGGTACTAGCCTCTTATTTATTTTTATGAGCTCATTGGGTAAAAAAGCAAAGTTTGTTTCACAAGTGTGCTGTCCTGTAAATTTGAAAGATTGCAACGAGCTATGACAGGAAGAGATGGAGATAGGCTCTTTTTATTTTCCTCCTATTTAAGGTTGAGAGGTTGAGTTTGCAGTCTTATAAAAGCATACTTCCTGAGGTAAAGATCTAGGCCAGTCTCTATCAGAGCGATGGCCTGCTCTGGTTCTCACAGTGTGCGCTCTCCTAGGAAAAGCTGTCTCCTGGCTCAATTTCACTGACAGGCCAGCTTGGATTGTATTGTTTTTCTGGTTGTTTAGCATGAGCGCAGAGGACATTCCTCAGTAGCTGTAGGCCAGGAGGAGGACAATGTGGAGATCAAACACCCTCCCAAAGCCCTCTCCTGGCAGAGAAGTTCACTGGGGTCCCACATTACTGCCAGTTATGTTGCTGTAGCATGTACTTGCTGTCTGTTTCCCAGAGAGAGTGTTGAGTGGATGATATTAAGTTTCACAGAGGATTTATCCTCTGGTTTTGTCACCCCATGCCTGTCACTTATTCTCCTGGTCTTGTGTAGGGCCTCTCAATGTATGTGGGCTGGTCAATCACCTCATGTAGCTTTCATGTGAAAGGGTAGCTGAGTCACTAGCGCTCTAATGTGCCTCTGACCTTCTTCATGGCTGAGTCCTTGCAAGCTCAGACTGCCAGGTGAGTTGAAGTAAGGTAATCACATAGACCTAAGTCTTGCCGGGACACAACGGGGATGGCCTCACATCCAAAAGGTCAAGCAAAGCACCAGAAGTGCTGCACTGATACAATACACAGATTGTGCAGCCTCACCCAGAGCGCTTTACCACTGCAGGTAAAATACAGGTAGCTTAAACGTTATTAGCACTTCAGTCCAGCTGGAGGTCCCCAGTGGGTCCTAGTGTGCTAGGCATTGCCCAACCACACAATAAGGCATTCGTTGGTTGGAGAAAGTGTTAGGCAAACAAAGGAGCAACAGGAGAGCGGATCAGTATATCAGTGAAGTGCTCCAAGTCATGCAGATATGATAGAAACGGGAACCTTGCTCATGTGCCCTGATCTCCCAGCTAACTCTGTGCTTGCAGGACAAGGCTGACCTTCCAGCAAAAGGGAGGGACATATTTGGAAGCATTATTGATCTCATATTTTAAAAGAGAAATAGAGATTCTTGTTGGTTGAAATGTTTCGCGTATTCAAGTAAAATTAAAAAAAACTTAAGCCAAGACAAATGGAGAAGTAGGTAAAAGTAAAATTCTGCATTTTCAGATATTTTTATTGCTGTTAGAATTTTCACTTTTTCAGGCACTGTTTCCTGTAGAAATTTGTCCAAATGTCTTAAGTGAGTGGAAAAGCAGAGAGGGTGAAAAGTTTGCAATGAAATGTTTTATTCTAAGTTAATTGAAATATAATGTTGCGTTCCCCCTTTTATTCTGGCAGGAAAACTGAAAAGAAAAAGTTCCTTCCAACTTCCCCTCAAATGCCTGTGTACATCCTTGATCCTCCAAAAACTATCAGAGTTGTGCCAGAGCCAAACCCCAGTTGCTGATATGATTTTCCTAGTAGAGATCAAAATTATTAGGAGAACTAATCAGTACATTAAAAATAAATACATTTTCTTTTATCTAGCAGTAACATTTTACCTGTTAAGAAATACTGTGATAAAGTACATCAAGGCAGAACAGTTTCAGATCTCAAAGTATGCTAGCAGGGCATTGTAGAAATGCGTGAGGTGTATGATGGTGCTCCTTTACACCCCAAATTGATTTAAAGCCTTTGCAATATGGGACTGAAAGGGTGGGGAAATGCAGGTAACAGATAAATGTAATGTTAGCTTTAGTGCATGCTCAGGTAAGGTATGGGAGAGCTATCATGCAAAATCAAGAAACAGCTCTAGGCTTTTCTTTGTGATTTTATTTTTGGTAATATGAAAATCCTTAATACCCTGGGCTGCAGAATAGGATAGTTATGCTTTGGAAACCACTATCTGGTAAACATTTACCAAATGCGAGCATATAGCCTTGCCTGTCTGTTTTGAGGGGAATGCGTGGGGCATTTTGTGTTGTACAGTTTTAGCAAAGCCTTCCTGACTGTTGCTGGAGCAACATCGCGTCACTGGCTCTTCCTCAAACTCTCAAACCAGAAGGGAGCAACATTATTGTAAAAACGTCAAAAGCAAGCTACTATCTTTGCATGAAAATTTAGGCTGAGGTATGAAAGGAGCTTCAAGGAGATGGTACCCAGGTACTAGCAGTAATTGGCCTTTTGATGCTTGTAGCCCAAACACTTTGGACTCGGATCTTGAAAAGGCTGTCCTACTGGGAGCTCGGCCTGAGAAACTTTGGAGGGAGACAGACAGAAAGACCTGTGTCTCACCTTGTGAAAATCAGACCTTTCATGGTCTGTGTTCTAAATCACTGGTGACTTTTACAGTTATTGCCTTGGAAGTCTTAAGCCAAGCAATTAGTGTGACAGCGCTTAGTTTTTTTCTTGTGATCATGCATAAGTTTTTTTTTTGCTGCATCGGAAACAAGCTTTGGACGCTCTATTCTCATTCATCTCAGTGGATCAGGACGCTCAAAACTTGTTGCTCAAAAAGTTGTTGTTACAATTGTAATGGCGTTTATTTTTAATCTGGTTATTGATTTTCATGCAAGAGCAGGCTATGAATGTGTGAGATACTAGGAAAAAGAGAGAAGCAGAAGGCCCTAATCAGCAATGAATTAATGAAAGAGGCTGGGTGTGCAGAGAGTAAGTGAGCAGTGCCAGTAAATGAAGTTTTAAGTGCCATGTTTTTGCTTGCAGTACTGAGAATTTAACAGCCGGTACCCAGCAGTTTTGTCATCAGGTTTCACAATATGCTGCCTTTAAATATCTCTCTTCTTTCTTTTGGGTACCTCTTAATCCCACTTTACCCAGGACAGGCGGGCTGTCAGATCTGCACAGAACAGAAGGCAGAAAGGAAAACAAAATAAAGACATATTACACTAATTTAAATACATTTAAATTAGAGTTTAACGTATCAACTATTCAGCCTCTCCAGAAAAGCACCCTCATTCATTTAGTTCTTTCTAAGTGGAACTCTTCAGAAATATTAGTCAACTTGAAACCTGAAAAGAGGTGATACCTATGAGAGCCATTTCTGTTGTTCTAAAACTTGGTTATTCATTAAAGGTGGAGACAGCTGAAAAGTAAAATACAATTGTTCTCTGTACGCAAGAGAGGTGTGATCAGTGGTAGAGCAGGACTCATTTTCCCAGTTGTGTAGCTGATGGAAAAAAATAGGAAAGGAGAAAAAGACTTAATTAACTTTTCCTTTAAAGTAAACTGATTGTTTTTTCCCTGCAGACTCTGTCCCTTTGACAATGTTCTGCAAAATGAAAGGGGAATTTTCTTTTGCAGTGACTTTTCTCTACTTATGCTTCACTGATAGACTTCCAAAACTGATAAAATCCAAAGGAACGTAAACTGCAAAAGGGCAGATTTAGAAAAGGTTTTAAGTACCTAACAGTGCAAAGAAGTGCCAGGGGACTACTGACAATCCCGCTCTGCTCCTCCCTGCACTGCTAAGTGGTGCACAAGCCTTTTAAAGATCTGCCATTTTCTATCTGAAACTTGAGGTCCCGTGTTACTTGGGCACTTGGGAAATTTCCCATCTTCACTATATATTGGACTGATGCAGAGACTTAGTCTGCTGGAAAGAAACCCAAAGTTCAAACCTACATAAATCAGAATTATTTACAAGTGAAACAGAAAACAGAATTAACAATCCTCCACTTTAAAATATAACTAATAATATAAAAATGTAAATTGCAAATACACATTTGCTCTCGTATACTTTGAAATAAATCTGAAATTTGAATGCAATAGCTTCTGTAGCCTGATTCTCAATGCTGAACTGTAACATCTCTGAGCAACATGTTCAACACGTGCCCACATTTAAGAAATTGGATTATGTTTGTGCTAAAAGCTAGGAATTTTCTCAGTCAGGTACATGCTAAAACTAAAGAAAATCTCTAGAGGCTTCATCAGCTGGCATTATAAAACAACTACTTTGCACAGAATTAGAAAAACCTCTGAAAACACATCCTGAGAATAAACAAAATCTTTAGTCTTGTTTCAAAAAAGGAATCATTCCTACGACCACAAAAAGTTCATTTGTTAAGTAAATTAGACGTTAAAATTTTAAATGAAAAGTTTGCATTTTTTTCATTGAAGCATTCACTCAGCCACACTCTTTTGCCATGTGTGAATGTGATAGCTGAATGTCCGAAAGCAGTTTGGCTGATCCACTCCTATTGGCAATGCAAAACATTGCTGTGATTCCCAAAAATAAAACCCCTCAAGCACTCACCACTTGTGTTCCAGATTGCCTGGAGGTGGCCTTGAGAGCCATCCTTGAGGCACTGCTCCACGTAGGATTTGGGATCGTGTCCGGAGAGGAGGATCTCACTGAGCAGAGCTATGTACGCGATGGCCAGCCGGAGCGTATCAATTTTGGAGAGGCCCTTTTCATAGGGGAAAGTTGGTACATGGCACCTGAGCTCATCAAAGGCAGAGTTGATGTTGAGCATCCTCTTCCTCTCCCTGATGTTTGCAGCGTGCCTTTGGACCTTGTAAGGGTGAGGTGGGATGTGCCGGGGATGTCTCGCTGGTGGCGTGCTGGGCCCTGGCTGGGATGGGGAGCTGTCCAGTTCAGCACTCTGCTCCAGCCAGAGCTCTCCTTTGGTGAGGTCTAGGAGGGAGAGCGGGTCATCAGGCACCAGGGGCTGGCAAGTAAAGGACGACCAAGGGGAGGACTGGTTTGCCAGGGAGGTGCAGTCCAATAGGAAGTTATCCAACTGCGTTTGGAGCTCAGTATTAGGATCTGCCTGGTCCCAGAAGGGAAATTCAGAAATGGAGTCTTCCTGCTCAAAGCTGTAACAAGGTTCCTTCATCTTCTGCCCCACCAGTCTGAAGCAAGTTAATGGAAATATTTACAACTTCAGACTAACTTGGTCTTCAGGAACAGTACATTCTAATTTTAGAAGGTTCTTATTAAGGCCCAGCTCCCTTCCCCTGTCCCTGCCCCTGCCCCAGAAAAAGAAGAAAAATCAGGAGCAGAGAGTCTGGGTTGTGTCCTTGAGGAAGACTATTGCAAAAGTTTCCCCAATTGCAAATCCAAGGGGTCTCATGATATAAATACTTCTGGGCTCTTCAGCAGGGGGATTGACACTATTCTTCTCCACTCAAAACTAATTAGCATAAGTGCTTCTCTTTTTATTAGCTCTTGACTACAAAAGAATATGAATGAATGTATCAAGAAAGAACCAATTTTCTATTGACTTTCTCCTTGAAAATCCACCAAAGTAATTATTGAGTTCTTCCACAAGTTCATTCTCTCTACCTACTATTTAAAGTAGGGTTCACACAGAGACTTTATTGTGATTGCTGTTGTTTTGGTAGGGAGAGGTTGGAGGAAGACAACATAATACAGTCCTTTATCTTTTTGGTAAAGTGTTAATAGCTGCACGCTCTGCTGTGGCTGGACAAACAAAACACTATTATAAAGCTGTCAGAAACATATGATTCTGCCCTCTCTGATAGCAGAAGCCAGTTGCATCTTCTGATCTTCTACTGGGAGAATGGTTGAGATAGAGATGTATGATGAACTGCAGTGTTTAAATGGGAATACTATGGTATCATATATTAAAGAAGCTAGTGTCACTTCATTCGGTTAAAGTGTTTTCTGACACACACTTGAATTATACAGGTTGTGGATGATGCAAATATTCAGTGCTCTATCTCAGACCATACTAAGCACTGTAAAATAGAAGCAGTGAAAGTAACCACAATAGGTGCAGTTCTAAAATAGCTGGCAACCTTTTTGAGTTAAAACTTGTTGTCACTGAAGGGCCACATAGAAATACCGGAAATCAGGAGAGTGGCAGGTGTCCAAATCCTTCTGACACCAAACATCTTCCACCCCATTTGTGCAGTGAATTGGAAGACTGAGCTTCATTTCCATCTGTTATTAGTTTTCTTAAATGGAATCGATGCCATCTGCACTGATATTTGCCCACTGTATTAATCCATATCCCCAAAACATCAGACTCTATTCAGATAAACTTTGGAAGAAGAAAGAAGGGCCATAGAGTCACTGAGGGGCTTCTCCACCATCTCAGAGCAGGCTGACAAGATAACCTCCCCTATTAATCTTCTTCGAGCAGGCATGATTTTAATCAGAGATGTTGATAATCAGCTAAGCGGGGATGAGTCTCCTGATAATGGTCAGGATTATCTGTCATGCCCTCCAAAGAGGTATTGCTGTTATGATAATGTGTATTGTGCAAGTGGGACTTTTGCTCTGAAGTCACTTCATCCCAGGGTCTCAGAGTCTCTATTCCCATTGATTTAGTAGTGTCAAAGGTCTAGGCCATAGACTGTTTTAGAAAACTTATGCTGCAGAAATGAATACCTAAAATATCGTATTTGTTTTCAAAGATAGGTATCTCATCATTGCATTGAGATGAAAGTGCTGCATATGCCACTCATGGCTTTTCTACATCCTCTTTGTGGTTATTACATTCTAATTCAAAATATTTGGGTTTGTTAAAAGCACAAATTCAGCAGAACATTTAAGCAAATTCTTAATTTAAGTGGGTGCTTCAGTCTCTTTGATTTCACTGGTGCTTAAGCTGTTTATGTTCATTCAGAAAGTAGTTTAAGTGATATTTTAAGGAGCTCAGCCAATGGAATAGAAGAATGTTTTAAGTTAGGAAAAGCCAGAATGTTTTCTCTGAGGCAGGGCATTAAGAACTTTTATGAAGACACACTGCTGGTAATAATACTTGACTCTGTGCACAGACTTATGTCCTGTTGCTGAGTGAAGGCTCAAGAGATGCCTACTGTGAAGTTTACAAGCCGCAGAAAGCTATCTGACTGGGACAGCTGAAAGCACAAATCTCTATAGCTTGAGAAAAAGAGCCATTAACCAGAATATGACTCACATTCTCCATGGGTCCAAAAGGGTGATCAGGTCCCCCATCTCTTAGCGGTAGCTTAAAATACAGAGAGGAGTATGATAGCTTTGTCCTGTAAATAGAGAGATTTATTTTAAAAGAGGGCCTAGGCTGTTAATGACTCATTTTACTAGTGTGGGTTTTCCAATGCTTCACCTTGTGATAATCCTGGCTGCTTCGGGAAGATTGAAACAATAGACAACAGACTGCAGAAGAGATTTTGCAAAGTGTGGAGGTGAGAAAGTTGCAAAGTATAAAACATCAAGGCCGCCTTCTCTCCCAAGCAAATTGAACAAAGAATCCATTATCTGGAAATCTGCCGGACAAAAGGAAATGCGAAGCGTGAATATCTGACAGGGGTGATCATGGCTACATGGCAAGTGTGGGTCTTTCTCTCTCTGGTCTACTCTGAGGGCTTAGTCAGGGTACAAAGTTTGTACTAGTTTTGGAAAAAATAATTTGCTACTAACATACCCTAAGAGTAAAATATTGATATTATGAAACCTCATCGTAACAGACAGTCTTTGCTCCAGAAGAATCTCAACCTAAATAGACAAGGTGCTCCAGGACAGGAGGAGACTTAAGTCTGGTGAAAGGAGTGGTCACAGTCATAGGTGGCAGAGCTGAAACTAGAACTTAGGCCAGTTGATGCAGGGTTCGTTCTGCAATGGTTTCCTTTAAACCATGTCACTGTATTTCTCAGGGTCATGTACAAGCAATGCCCTCAAAAGGAACAACTTCCTACAGTCTCTACACTTAGCAGTTGGATTTCATGACTGATTCCAGCAATCTCTTCTATACTCTTTGGACTCTTTGGAGATTTGAACTCAGCTGTACCTAAAATGGGCAGTGGAAGCCTTCTGGCCTCAGCTTCCCACCTCTGTCCGCTGCACCACTTCTACCCAAAACACCTCTGCAGCACTGCTTCTGCATTGTTGGCCTCCCATGGGCCCTTTGCATTTCCCAGGTTTCAGCCTTTTGAACGTTCTTGTGGCTTCCTGGTCACTGTTTAACTGAACACTTAGTAGCATTTGGCCACCTGAGGCACTAAGTCACCTGAAAGTAAGTGAGAACAGCAAGTTTTCTTCTGACCAAGTCTGTGGAGATGGTGGTTGTCCACTGGGAACAATGGACAGAGGCAAGGAGGCTCAATAAATAACATGGGTAGTTTTATATGCTAGGTTCCTCTTTCTCAGCAGATGCTTCTTCAGTGCTTCACGTTCCCTTCCAGTTCCATCACTGCTAATAGTGTTGCCTGGGGATATGTCTGGCTCCACAGATGGAGAGCAGATGCTCCAACAAGCCTTCTTTTAGCATGTTCAAGGGAATTTGGCTCTCTTAGATTCTGGACAAAGCAGGAGGGGGGAAGGGGAAGAAAGAGAGGAAAAAAAAGAGAAAAGATCTCCCCTGAGACAAGCCAGCTCTGAAAGACGTCGTGTCTCGGGGGAGAAGCTGAGGTTTTCATCTCTCGTACAAGCAAACTCTTACCACAGGTTTAGACCTGTTGCGCTCCCAACTCTGGGGAAGCTCCTGGAGGTAACAGCAAAAATATTTCTGCCACTGTGTGCATCAGAAGAGGAGGTAATGTACAACTAGTTGAGTGAATTTTGCACTTGTCTGAAAGATGTGGGTGAAGGATTCTCAAATGGTGAACAAGGTGGCACCAGCACTGTGCATTGGGGCACTGTTGATTGTGACACTTTGGTAAAATTTTGAGGTCCACTCAACAGCCATTTCCCCCCAGAACCTCTTCAGGCCTAATCCGGAAATAACATTTGGCTACTGGCCATTTTTAATCAATAAGGCCTAATGAAAGGAAGTTCTTGAGTAAGAGACTTTGCTCTGGGTTTATGTCTTAGTTAGCATATGAAGTCATGGGGCCTCGGATTTCAAGGCTGTAAGAAGGTCTGGGTATCTGACTCCCTGTATAATTTTCCGTATTCATGCTGGGAGGTCTTTTCCTCAGTCCTATCTGCTTTGCCTCTCTTATCTGAACAAATCCACCCATGTTAAACACTAGGATTTTGCCAGTTTCATGGAATTTCCAGTATAAACCTATTTTCAAGGAATATTTCCACCTCAGTTGGTATTTTTTGTCCACAATGCCTTAGCAGTTGAAAGCCATTGCTTGTACCTCTATCTAAAGGATAAGAGTGTGTCCTTGAGATTATTTTGGACGTAGATCTCTCTCTCCTCTTCTCCTTGTCCCATTGGCCATATTTCAGATTCATCTTGGGGAATCTTCCCAGTGACATTTTTAGTGGAGCCTACAAAACCTTCTAGTTTTGGCAAAATTGCATTTCTTTTGTAGGAATTTAGTTTGAGCATGTTTCCGTCATCTCTAATTGCGTAATAAAGGGAGTCAGTCCTTTAGTATGGACAAAGAACAGATGTAGAAAAGACTAGATGCTTTGTTTTCAAATTAGATGACTTCAAAGTACAACAAGTCCATCACTGTGGCTAATCCAAAGTTAAGCCATGTAGCTCTGCAGCCATGTTCGTTGGCAGAGCTGGGAACCGAGTCCCAGGTTAACAGAAAAGACCACATACAAGATACTGAAAGTTTTGGGGAATGCTTTATCTAGGAAGGACAGTACAGTTCTTGGTTATTTGGCTCAACACAAACTGCAGTTACACAGAGGGATGTCTGGGACCTGAACTAGCTTGGTAGTAGGATGGTTGAGCTCCCTACTGCTAAGTGGTAGATAGTCGAGCTCCTATACCTTTTTTTGATCTGTATGTCATGCCTGGGGTGCCTGAGCTACTGGGCATATTGTTTGTGAAGTGCTAGGGACAAAAAAAGTGCAAATGTTATCATTTGGCACTAGAATGTGCTTCCTTTTAACCTAAAACAATAGCAAATGTAACTATGTAATGAAAAGCAGAACAAAGATGTCCAGGGCAAGAGCATTTCAAAGGGATAATGGCTATTTCTGAGATGTTCAAATAATTTTGAAATGAAGCATTCACAGCATACTCAGGGTGTTGATTTTAAGTGAGAAAGGTGAAAGGTCCTTTCATTATTCACAGGGTAGCAATATTAGATGCCAATGTCTAGGGGGGAGGGCACTGGTGTATGATTGTTGGTATAACTTTGATTTACTTTTTTTATTCAAATGGGCTAGTCAAGAGAATCAATGATTTTAAAATATTTGACGTTTAAAATTGTACACAATCACTTAAACCTTTCTGCAGGGTGCTTGCAGTGTTACAGAAAATTAATCCCATTCTCCTTAGGAGAAGGAAGACATTTTCTCTAACAGAAACATTTACTCATGGTTTCTTCTTTTTCATGGAGCCTTTTATGAATTAGAGGGGAACAACCTTTGGACTGATGCTGACAAAGAGCTTGTCATCCAAGTCACTGCACTGCACTGGAGTCCTTTGCTGCTTATCTGAGTGAGCGGTCACATTTGGGAGACGAAGTGTCCATGGACATATGCTTAACTGAGGTGCTTACGGGAATTTCTAGAGGAGGGCTATATTCCTTGTGTGATGGCCTTAGGAAGGCTGCATTTCACTGTGTCTGTCTCACCCCCCTAAAACATACCTCAGGAAGGTTAATATAATGCAGCATCCAGGGTTTAGGATTACAGATAGCACCTGTGAATAGCCCCATCACTGAAAGTGATGACAAGTATCTGCAGGGAGAGGGAAAAATGCCATTCATGAGATATTTAGTGCTGTTATTAATCACTTTATTTGGATACCTCAGGGTAATGACTTTAGGCACTCCTCTCCCATTTCTAGGTAAGTGTCTTAAAATCCAAGTATCATCAGAGCAGTGAGTTCAGTCAGTACTCAGCCAGCCAGGAGCTAAGAAAAACCTTCTGCCACTTTGTTGTTGAGAAAAACCAATCTCAGTCCCTTTGCAAAACCACTGTAGAAAAGATGTCTTCTGCAAGGTGCATGAACAGTTTTTAGGGAAGGGGATTATCCAGTTCTGGAGGTCAGTCATCATTTTTCTTACCTACAAGCTATACTGGATATTTGCGTTGTTTGTGATCTTCATTTAGTGAGGAAAAAAAATGCATGAATATTCTACATCCCTTGTGCAAAAGCTAATTTCTTCATTAGCCCTTCTGCTTTCGCAGGGAAGGGAACTGATGAGGAGATATATCTGGGCCCAGACAAAAGGATGGGACAGAGAAAAGAGATCTGTACAACCTCAGCTTACATCCCAGGTCAGAAGTCTTGTGATTTTTCACATTGATGTACAATGTCTGTGTGATTCTGGAGCCTAATGCCCTCATTGTGCACCAGCACAAAGCAGAGCTTGAAGTAGAGGTGGTGTATATTGCACCATGGCCCTGGCAGGGCTGGAAACCTGCTCCCCATCTCCCCGGCTCAGCTCCCTCCCACTTGCTGCACCTGCACCATGGGCCTCTGGACTAGTTAATCACACAGACAGCACCTCATAAACCTGCCGGGAGACCCTGGGTTTGAAAACAGTCGGTTGGGCCGATTTACAGAGTGATGTTTGTTTGAGTGACAGCTGTTGCTGTTTTATGGGACGCCAGCACGTTTGCACGATAAAACAGGAACGATAGCTTCGCAAAATCTCTGTGTTTTCAGCTCTGCTCTCAGGCCAGGAGGCAGCTCTTCTTGCTGTTACCAACCACCTTCAAATGGTTAGGACCTGATTTAGCCCCTTGTAGCCTTGTTTTACTCCATCTAAAGCTAAGGAAGTCTCAAAGTGTGGCAGCACTGTTGTTCCGTTGCTGAAGGTGCATTCATTACCGATTAGACAGTGGATAAAAATGATCCTGTTAAAAATTGGAGCTTTATAGTTTTATCCTCTGAAAAATCACTCTGGATGTACAGCTGCTGCCACAGGACACTGCCAATGGGACATGGTGGCAGGACTGAGAACATGCAACACCTATTTTCAGTGGAGATATCATAACACTGCAGTATGGGGGAAAAGAACCCCCTTTTTTGCTGATTTTTGTGTGTATGTGGCAAAAAAGTTTTAAAGACATCGGAAGAGGGACCTCTGGCAACAAGATTAGATGCCAGTAACATGGTCATGCCAACAAACTAGTCTGGATGAGAAAACTCTCTCTCGAATCTGTGTCGGGACAAAGACAAGAGCAGCCAGGGGCAATCAAAGGGCTGAGTGGAGCCCACTGTGTTACACAAAATGTGCACTCATGCAGCTAGGTCCTGACCCTCCAGCTACTGCCAAAGGGGCATGAACCAAGTTCTGCTGGGATGAAGTGGAAGACACCTACTTCATTGCTGAGCTTTCCTCAGCTCCATGGAAGATGCAGAAATTAAGCCTTAAAAAGCAATTTTGGGACCATGTGACTGGGTAGTTTGCAAACCGGTGAGGCCCCCTACAAGTTAGCCCTTGTGCCTCCATCATGAAGAGTCAGAAGGGACTGCTACTGAGCTCTTTGCTGCCTGATTGGTGAGGGCAAGCTCTGCAGTTGGATTCCACACTAGCACGCCCTGCTTGAGAGGTTTGGGCAGACTGGTATCCAGGTCCTCTTTCAGGGATGCTCAGCCAATGGTGATCTCACTGTATTTTTCAGTGCTTCCTCCTTTTTCCTGTCTGCAAGGCATTGCTGGGTCAAAGACAGGAGCCAACAGTCTCTTTGAAAGACGAGTATCTCATAGCAATACAGATGGAGCCAGAGTTCTGGAGGAGATCTGGATCAGATGAATCACTCTATGTCAAAAACAAATTTCCTTTTGCCGTCTCCTGTCCTTTCCTCCTTGTGTTGAACCAGTAACGACTAGCAGTGACACCATTTTCTAGGGCAGCTCTGCGGACCAGCAAGGTTATGATTCCCTGACCAAGTGAGAGAAAGAGGCAGCGGCAAACAAACCAGCATTAGAGTAAAAGATCTGAAAGTTGTTCCTAGCAGCATAAATGCAGTCTCCAACCACAGAAGCGGTGTTTAGATGTGACTGTCAGTGACTGCCAGTTTTCTTGGGTAAGATCCCAAATGTGAATTCTTGCTCTGTGAATTCAGCATTAACAAGAAGTGAGTTTTCATAGGGTTTAAATCCAGGCGGGAATAATTATGATCCTCTACTCTGATGCCTGTGATAACATACACTTTATGTTGTTACCCAGCAACTTCTGCCCCAAGCCCAGTGGGATTTTCTTATTGCAGAAGGATATTTTTTAAAAGGATACATCCAATCTTGACTCAGAGTCTCCAAGTGATAGACCACCAAAGCACGTACAAAAGTTGGCTGGCCGTTATTGTCCTTGCTGAAGGTTTGTATCTGATTTCCTTGCTGAAGGCCTTACCGTTGCCTGTATTCACTGCAAACTGTCCCAGTCTCGAAGCCCAGATTTGAAACATGACTCAGCACTGAGAGACTAACTAAGCCTCTACTGTAGCAGATAAAGAGCCTTTCATGGGGGCAGAGGGCACCCTCCCCAACAGAAAAAACAGGGCTCCCAGGCAGCTGGGAAGATCCAGACCTGCAGGCAGCACCTTTGCCAGCTGCATATATGGGCAGCACAGATGGCTGCTGTAGCCATAGGGGAAGGCAAAGAGAGATGGACTGGGGAAGCATGGACCAGTGGTAGTTCAGAAGTGAGGTACTTAATTCCACTCTCTGTGGGCTAGGGACCTGCCTGCCTTTGGAAAGCTGGTTCACAAAGTTGTCTTACCTGACTTTAGCTGCCTACAAAGGAAATGTTGACACCCGAACTGGTTGAATGGCCTCCCTTTTCCAATGCTGGCAGAAAATCAGAAGCTGACGATGGAGTGGGATGAATTGCTTTCCCAGACGGCTCATTTTTCTTTTACAAATACAAAGGAAAGGTGAAGGTCTCTACCTTGCAGACATTTCGGCTTACAGGAGTTTAATGTCACCTATAGTGACCACACCTCTCTTGGCAGTGTCAAAGCCGGTCCAGGGCCAGGGTCTGTTTTGTTACTTGAGTTCTTTTTTCAGCAAGCCCACAAGCAAAGTCCATATATCGAAGCGTTGTGCAAGATAGTGTTCGTAAATGCAAGGCTCTTTCTATATGCCTCTCCCCAAAGAGATGTTTCCTACGCTGTCTAGGTTAACATTGCCTGATGTCATTCAGGCTGTGTCTCAAACCCATGAAGAATGAAGCCTCAACTTCTGAAACAGTTGCAACCTCAGCATGAACCAACTCAGGAAGTCCCTTAATCACTGACAGTTGGAACCTGGAAGAAGATGCCAAGGAAATTATCAGCATGACCAGATTCCTGTGCTCTTTCCATTCATGTCCAGTACTGGCTGCATCAGAGTTGGGAGAGCTTGGAGCTCAGGCCACGCCAGGTATGGCTGCTCCTGTGAAATCCATAGACAACAATGGGTTTTGGAAAACCAAATATCTATTACTACCTAACAGAACCAGTGAATTACATCATCATATTAACTTAAAAAGCCTTCCTCTCTTTTGCATAGGAATGTATTTGGGAGAAGTTATTTGCCTTTACTTTGCTTTACTTGCCTGTAGGGGTTATGTATCCTATTTTTCCCACGGGGCTTAGAAATGCTATTAAAAAAAAAAGGAACCTGAGCTTTTCAAGAAGTCCTCTGTTTCCAAAACTTGACACTTGGAGAAGACTATCAACCACTATTAGCCTTGCACTGAAATTTCAGTCACTGTTAGCCTCAAGGAATTTTTCTGAAGTCGGTAGCCATTGTGAATTGTAAGGAACGCTTAAATGGGAAGACTCTTGAGAAACCTATATTCTCTGGGGAGCTCTGCTACTTCACAGTTCTGGTTAGGCCAGCAATTTTTGATGAGAGTAGTTTTTTGTAAACTCTGCCCCTGCTGTCAGCTGGAACTCTGTCAGCTTGCGCAAGCTACTGACATGAATAATAATGCATGGGAAGAAGTTGTACAATATTTTCAGACTTCAAAGGCTCTGCAGTTCATGCCATTCATGGGCAAAGGTTGGGTCCGTTTCATATTTTAGCTGAAGAAACGTGTTTCGCTGTGGCTATTGCATGAAGGCAAAATCCTGCAGCTGGAGTGTTTCTGAGAGTTAGACTGTAGCATGGTATAGCCATTGCTCGTGTGGCTGCCACAGTTTCCAGAGGGTCAACTGGCAATATGCAGGTCCCTCAGTGAGAGTATCTGCATGCTGTGTTGGCTGTATAAAATTCAGCTGTTAGGTAGTACTTATGAAAGGGAGAACAGTATTATAAAGCTGCTGCATGAAAGCCTCATTTTCCAGATAGATAGGTAAACTGAGTCATACAGTGGGTAAAAGTTCAGTAGGTCGAAAAGCCGGCCAAATGGAGGGACTAAATCTTGTAGGCATGTCCCTGTGCTCACTCCGCTGCGAAACGCTGTTGTCCCAGCTCCAGCAGTTGAGCTGTTTGTGGGTACCCAGAGGGTACTGGTTGGTTTGTATCTTTGTCCTTGTGCTCTCTGTGTAATATTTCCTTTCAGGAAAACGCCATTCGTTTAAAAAAGAAAAGCCCCTTTTTAAAGCATGTTTTGTATTTTGAGTGCGGGTCAAATAGCAGACACTTTTGATTAATACAACACTGAGATATTGCAAAAAAAAAAAAAAAAAAAAAAAAAGAGGGGGGGAAGAAAATAACATGCCTCACTGGGAAAAGGTATAAAGGACAAACATTCAGTGCTGTTCAACGTTTCTGGGAGGTGGGGAATGAGCAGGAATGATCATACCTAAATAGAAAGCCAAAGCCAGTGCGCATTGCCAAGGCATCAGCGTAAAGGAAAACACAACTCTGATCGCAGTAAATTCACGTATGAGTCATGATAGGCCAAGAACAAGTTTGCTTTCTTTTTCCCCTCATTGAACAGATGATGATTAAAAGATAAATCACGCTTGGAGTCAAATCAAGTGATTGGATTAAAGTTTAGCTGAGTATTTAAAGACTGTTTGGGACACAATGGAAAGCTAATTGAAAACTTACATCTGTGAGACCCTTGAACTCTCCAGCTCTTAATAAAATACTACTGCAAAGTACACAAGAGTCCCCGGTGGGAGAGATTCCTCTCCACAAGTGCTTTTATTCCTCAGGTATGTGGAAAAATGGTATTCATTTTCTCCACAAGTTCACCAAAGAAAACTGTATTCATGATCATAATTCAACTATTGCTCACGATGCAGTAACTTAATCTATTCAGATCACTGAAAATCAGCGAAGCAAGACACAGAAAAGGTCACTTTAAAAAATGAAATTTTAAACACTTCATTCTTTTAACTAGTCTTTGCTGTTCTGAGCAGCTGGGCTTCCAGCGTGACTGGCTGCCTGCATTGGGCCAGAGTGACTCTAGAGTCTTCAAAATTATGTAAAAATTCTTTCTAGATGTGCTGTAGTAGGAAATGTCATGCTGTATTTGTATTAATAATATAATTGCATTTTGGAATCACCCCCAGTTCTTAAGGAATATACCCAGCCTCCAGCTTCAAAGCACAGTCCTTTTTGGTGGAAATACCAGTGAAACCCACAATGAAAGAGAATGAACTTCCCCATGACCATACACACACACGCACATACACATGTGAAGCCAGGGCTGGTTCTTCAGCTGGCCTCTGTGTAGCCAAGCATAACGCTTTCTTGCTAATACTTAGCATCAAAGTGGCGCTGCAAAAACTCTGTAGTCAGGTTCATCTGGTCCCTTACACTTTCTGGCTCTTATAGATTCTTTCTTTGGCTTTTGACTGCCCTAGGGGTGTGGAGATCTTAGGCGGCAACAAAGCATTTTAATGAGTCAGAGCCTGCATGCTACAGAGCGTTATAAGACAGCAGTCTGCCTTTGTTGAAAGCAAGCCTAATCCAAGCTCCTACCAGTAGAATTAGCAAGGAGGGTTATTCACCGACCCCCCATATGTCCAGGTCAGCCTTGAACCCACACCATGCAGGATTGTTTCTAGGAGGAAGAATATTGCTGCACTAAATCTGCATGACTGCAGGAACTGGACGGGCTGTTGGGATTCGTGGCCCAGCAGTCCAAAGACAGGCAATGAATGAGTCCTGAGAGGAGCATGGTAGAGTTGTCTTCTCCATATGCAAGAGTATTTATTTATTTCTTCTACTAGCTGAACTTTTTCTCCAGGTTTTCTGCTGAAGGGTGCGTGAGCAGAAACCATAGGTAAAAAGCTTAACTTTAGAAGGCTTTGGGAGGGAAAGGGAATGAGTAATGCTTATGTCAGATGATGAATATAAACTGCTTCTCAGCTAAACTTTTAAGATAGACTCAGATAAATCTAAAGTAAGCCCGGCCAGGTGAATTAGTAGGTGTGACCTCAGCGTGGTCAACACGATGCTTTAGAAAACAATCCCTGCACCTGTCCAGCTACAATGTAAATGAAAAAAACCACTGTTCTTACCTATGGCTGCCTTACTGAATTCCAGCTACCAGAGATTAAGTTTTAGCAACCATAGTCTAAAATAAACATAACTGAAACCAGTTTTGTGTCAACGTTCTTTTGCTGGAGTAATACAGTGATGAACATAGGATTTAGCATTTGTTATAGTCCTATAGTACAGCCAAAAGCAGTACAGTAACACTGGGGAATCAGGTATGTTGCAAAAAACCCCAAACACCCCGCTCCCTCACCGCCAGCCCCGCTCCATAACTGCAGAAATAAAACATTTGCTTTGGCTGGCTTGCTGATGAACAATGGCTGCACAGGGCTTTGGAAAGCCATGTAACCCCTCTTCTTCCCCTCAGGTTTATTCAACAGCACCTTCCCCGTCCTAAGAGACGTGTCTCACCTGTCCTTAGAGGCCAACAGTGATTGCAGCCTGTCTTAGCGCTTTCCAGTAGAAGATGTTTCCTCAGGTTGAATGTGACTTCCCTTGTCACCACTGATATCTGTGACTCCACGGCCTGTTCACCATGTCCTAGTTCCTTTTTCTTTGCTGTAGCCTTTTTACTTAGTATGGCTCCCTTTCACTTTTCCATACAGGTCATGTGTTCTAGGCCTCCTGCCATTCCCATTCCCATACCATGACCAATGTTGTAGTCATGTAGTCACAGATGAGCCATCCGGCACCAAGAACAGTCTAACTGCAAAAACTCCAGGCTCTACAGCAGCTAACTTGCCTTTAGCAAGGTGAGCACAGGTATCTCTACACTACGCCTGCAGCATAGGTCTATCTGCTTTAGGGAATGGAGGCTGACAGGGAGGTGAAACAAGGCATGTAGGGGTTAATGTTTTGGGACTAACTAAAGATACCAACCTGGATTAAAAATCTAGTCCACTGAGGAGTTCACTTCATTGCCTAGCGATTGCCTCCTGTTGGTTTCAATGGTGCTTTTGTTGAGTACATTGCTTTTTAGCATTAGTGTCCCATGCATCGGATAAAATGAAAGTATTAAATAAGCCATGAAGCTAACCTACCGTTTGTGCTAATTAATGTCAATTGCATGCTTCAAAATAGGAAGTTCACTTTAGTAGCACTGTTATATGAAATGCCCACAAACACTAGTCTAGTGTTTGCTTTTTCGTAACAGTTATAGTTTGTTCTTCATTAGAAAGCTTTATTATGTCTTGAAATGATTAATATGTTCTGGGATGACTGGGTAGTACGCTCACAGTCACAGGCTATAGGACACCCCTTTGACAGATTAGAGGAAGACAGATCAGAAAGATGAATGTGTTTTTATTCATTGTTGCAGATTCTGAGATGTTTTGTCTCAGCACTGACGAATGCGCAGTGGGTGCAGCACCAGAGGCAACACTAGGTATTGCTCTAGGTCAGTTGCATATGCATGACTTCTCTGTGTGGGGCTGCCAAAGACACTAGAGTCTGTCACATCAGAGTGTCATTAGAGTTTTGAAGATGGAGAAACTCAGCTGCTTCGGGGGTGATGATACTTGCAGACCGCCGGGGAGAAGTGGAAAGGCTACATTTCGTGTCTAAGGTGACATCTATATGAATGAACATTGTCTCATTTGTGGAACCTCTAGTTTATACTAATTTCTTGTCTAACGTATGATGGGAAGGTGCAATGCAAATATTTATGTCATTATCTCAGCTTGCATGTGGCTGTACTAGTACTAGTGCTTTGTACTCATGCTGATGTGAAGGCTTAGTTAAACTTTGGAATACAGTAACAGTCTGATAAATGCTGTATCTTTCTTACAGTATCACAGGTTATTGTTTTGCTGTGCCTGCTTCAGCCATAAGCAGATGTTCACTCTGCCTGCTCTGACTCTTCTTGTCTTGCTGCCAAAGATCTCCTCTCTCTGGCTCTGCCAGCAGAAGGCTTGAGTCACTGTTCCCAAACCTTCCTCTCTGCAAAATCAGACAGCTGGGAACAAACCACAGTGGGTTTTGCTGTGCAACTTCTAGCTTTATGCTTTCATTTCAGCAGCCATATATTTTTTTAATGGAACAGATACCCCAGCAAAGAAATATAGTCACACTCGGAGTGGAATATTTGGACTAACTAAACTCGTGGTGTCAAAGTGGTGCCTTGCATGGGAAATTAGCCCTTGCTGTGGGGAATGAAGAGGTTTTTATTTTTGGATCTGATATTGAACAAAAAGGAAACTTCCCCACTTTCTGAAGAATGGGCACCATTTTCTGAGTTTGGAGAGCACCTTTGGCTGCTCTGAAGTAGCAAGCTGAACATGGAGTTCCAACAACTCCACATAACAGCCATAGCAGGCCTGGGAGTAGCTCGCCTGTGTCTCAGGGCATGATAGCTCATAATGTGGCATTTTATCAAGTATCTTGTAGGTCTCTTTTCACTACTACTGCTGGATTTCATGAGATAGTCCCTCTCTGGTGCTTTGGCTAAGGCCATGATTTGCTCTGGGTGTCATAAAAAAGGTATGCATGATTTCAGGCTCTCCTCCCCTTTTGGGGGTTCTCATCTCCTCTACTTTAACGAAAGTAGTAATAATTATAACAATAAGATGGTATGCATTATCCTAAGGGCCTGTACATTGAGTGGTAAGCCAAATTCTCTGTGTCCCACTGAGAGCTCTTCTGTCAACTGCTGTTAATATTTCTGTGTACTTTGCAACTCTTATGGTTAGCAAACTTCCATTGGAAGGAAACTCCTTCAGCTTACAGAAAATATGACGAAAAAGCTGAACAAGTCACATCAGGTGGAGTTTGGGGATATAGCGTCTGGATTTCAGGAGGACAGCGTGAACTTCCTCCTCCTTGACTTTCAGTCTGACTGTGTTCCGTTACGTATCGCATGAACTCTTTCCGGTTAGTTTCTCCCCTCTAAAGGCTAGGGTAGAGGTTTTGTCATGAGGCCGTTGTGGCCTTCAGCTAATATCCCTGGGCTATGTTTAGGTCTACATTTCCCACTTCTTTCAGGGGTGGGCAGGCAGCTGAAAAAAATTGAACCAAAGCTATCTGATATCTTTGCTATCTACCAAACACCCTCTGCTCTGTGGCTAGAGGCTCATATTCTGCAGAAGCAACAGCACTTTGAGAAATGTGGCATATGGGACCAAGGGACACTGAGCCCCCAAATTAGCTGTAAGATACAGAGAGGATGAAAGTCAAGCGAGGTCTATATAATGAACTTAGTGGTGTTTCCATGGGCAATGCAAGAGAGTATTGCAGGGTAATAATCTGTGTTTATCTCTGAGAAGAAAAAAAAAAGCCTCCTAGTTGCAGGAGTGCAGAGTCTGTGCTGTGTTTATGGGAGTCCTTTGAGAAAGCAAAGCACGTGTGCTGGCCATTTTCTCGAAGAAAATATTCTTTGCTAAAGCTAATAATTTTAGCAGGGATTCTTTTCTTCCTCTTAAGGAGAGTTAAATCGAGCTATGGGTCAGTGAGCGGGCATTTGTACAACACAGAGGCAGAACTTCCAAAGCTTGAATGTAGCCCCTTCATTTGAAGAAGCATTGACCAAATGTGCTTCTCAGAATTTATTTTTTAGTAAAGATTTTATGAGTGATTTTTGCTGGTTTCCAGAGCCTGTTAAAGACTTGAATTGGTAGGAGTCAATAGATGGAACTGGTAGAAAGCTTAGGAAAATTTTAGCAAGTTTTCTTCCACAAAGCTGAACTCACCAGTAGTTTCTACCATACCTCTCTACCACTCTTGACAATAATATTGAGTAATTTCTGTGTATGACTGGCATTGTTTTCCTTACTGATCGTGAAAGACCATTGCCATCTAGGCTCGTGAAACATCACGACAAGTCCAGTATGCCAAGGTCCTTCTGTGTTTA
Source organism: Struthio camelus (assembly GCF_040807025.1). Taxonomy (NCBI): domain Eukaryota; kingdom Metazoa; phylum Chordata; class Aves; order Struthioniformes; family Struthionidae; genus Struthio; species Struthio camelus. Next base: position 2,348,704 of record NC_090947.1, on the reverse strand, counting down.
TATTCTCAGGCTCACACAAAATTCCTTTTTTCTCATATATGAGATTGGCAGCTCTCTAAGCTAATTCAACAATAATGTTCAGACCTCCTGTGTGTAGGAACTGGACAGTCAATAGATCTCTTCTGAGCTGTAATTTCCTCACTCAGAAATCACTTAAAATCAGAATCAAAGCTGGATGAAGACTGCACATTCACAATTAAAATTAATAACCAGCTCCTGAGTCTTTAGTTCCCTTGAACAAAGGAACCTTTAAAATGATCTTAGCCAAAGCTAACTCATGATGGGAGAGTACGTGTCAGAGGCTGAAACTAGTCCTGATGCTTGTGTATGTGAAGCCTGAGAGTACACCATGAAAAAGGGTGCCCAACAAATGGCTGCAGGGCTCGAAAGTCTGTGTGCTCAGGTCTCTGCTGGGCCATGCTTCTTTGTGCCCTGATTTTGAAAGTCCAATTTTCAGAGAGCTCTCATGATTTTTTTTTTTAATCTAAAATGTATGATTGAGAGAAAAAGTATTAAAAAAAAAAAAAAAAAAAAGCAATGGAAGTGAGGTCATTGAGCGGTTTGCTGGAAATGCCGCACATTGTGTTGCCCAAAACTTGGCATTTGTGAAAGTGACCAGCGGGGAGGAAAAGGAATTGTTCTCATGGCCGGTTGTGAACTTGGATCAGAAAGCCAAGCTGCGGATTTGGCGTCTCTGATGGAAATGAGAGGCTTTCCAGTCCGGTACAATCCCGCTTCACGGCGTCACTCAGTGCGTAGATTGGGGTCGGTTGGGATTGACAGCTGGGTGGGACAGCATTGCATAAGTCCGCCCGCTTTCTTGTCTCAGATTAATGATCTTCAAATCTGGTTTTCAGGGACACAGACTCACTCACATGTAAATAAAAAACAGAGGGAAGCTTTTAAAAGACTCACTCAGATGCTTTGTATTCCAAGCAACAGCTAACGCAAAGCCTTGTTAAGACATTGCATTGACTGAGAACACAGCGGTCCTTTTGCACCTTACCTTTTTCCTAGAATATGTCCCTATAGAGAACCAAAGCAAGCTCTTGAGCTTAGATTCCTAGCCTCCACTAAAAATTTAGGCTCCATTTAGCAGTCTCCTGCAAAAGATGGGTGCCTCTGGAAGGTGGTACAGCCTGCTTAAAGTCCCCTGGAAGGGTCTGTCTCTGTCTGTTGAAAACTGAGAGCTAAGGTGACTCCTTTCCTTACTTAGATGCTGTAGAGAAGTGCCTGTCGCTGAGCAGGATGGACCCAGGACCAAGTTTGTGCTGTTCTGAGCAACTGTGGTCCAAGGAGGATGCTCTTGTGTGGAGGTGCAGCAGGCTGAAGCATGTACAGCAAAGGCAAAGAAGGTAAAGCTGTTGACCATGAATCTCTTGCATCTGATATTTTATAAGCCTTTGTTAGAACAAACCCACCTGGTTTGGTCAGGCTGTGCCAGTGTCACGGGCCAAGTTTCAATACAGTTATTTTTTCCAATTTAAAATCACTATAGCTATTGAAATCAAGAAGTCCATATCTTGGCAGGGGATGGGCTTCAACACCATTTCAATGCAGTAACAATGTTAAAGTCCCATCCTGTTCGTATTGAAGTTGGTGGCAAAACTCCCATTGACCTCAGTGGGAGTGGGATTAGGCCCCCACAGATAAATACAGTTGGGACAGATTAGTCAGGGCCTTACTCCTGGTTCAAGGCATTTTGCACCTAAGGATGTCAGTGGCGGTTACAGTGAGGTGACGTTGATGGAGCGGTGGTGCGGGTCAGGACCAGAATTGCATCTAATCAGTGCCCTGTGGCTCTTCATACATTTATCAGATGGAATTTCAGGCAGAAAACAAAGGGATTGAAAGGTTGAAAAACAACAAAGGAATGTGCACTTGGCAGCTCTGCTAACCAGATGTTTGTTTCTTTTTTCTTGTTCTTAACAATGACTAAAAAACTCATGAACATTCTCAAGCCCAGCGCAAGGTCAGTCTGAAACTAGGTAAGAGGTGTCGCAACAAGGCAGAATGAACATCTGGGAATGGACAAATGTTAATTTATACCAGGATCCCATACTGTGGATCAGCAAATGCAGCCGAACCTTCAGAAGGCTGAGTACATGTGTGTTTTCCTTCCTAAAGCAAGCCCCATCGATCGTGCAAAAGTCTCACGGAAGTTTGCAATAGTCCCTTTGTGATATTGTGTGAACTGCTTCCAAGAGCAGCACAGCAAAAAGCAGTTGAACTGTTGTGTTGTAGTCAGAGTAGAAAGAAATAAATGTTAAAGCAAGAGAAAAGATGTATATACATACATACATATATATATATATATATATATAAAAAATAATGTATCTATCTATCTCCTGGAAAATGTATGCCTAAAGCATGGAACAAGTTGGATGTTTCACTCTGAAGAGTTTACAAGGGAGAAAACAATGCTTTCACAGTTAGTCTTATTAAACAGTGTTTTTCATTAAATTGCAAGAGGTGCTTTTTTGAGGAATCCCTAGGTGTTTCTGACAAAATCAGCTGAAAAAGAGAAAAGAGGTTCTCTAATGTGTCACCCCTGACAATCTGCACTTCTTCAGCAGCCTGCCTGCAAGGCTGTTCCCAAGACCAGCATCCTTTCGTCTTATTTCACAAAAAACAGCTCATTAATCACTCTGCAGGAAATCACAGTGAAGTGGGAAGGGAAGGGAAGGGAAGGGAAGGGAAGGGAAGGGAAGGGAAGGGAAGGGAAGGGAAGGGAAGGGAAGGGAAAGGAAGGGAGGGGAGGGGAAGGGAAGGGATGGGACAGGAGGGGAGGGGAAGGGAAAGGAAGGGAAGGGAAGGGAAGGGAAAGAGGAAAGGGAGGGAAAAGAGGAAAGGAAAGAGCAAAGAAGAGATTATTCTTTCTTCTTATTAGGGAAACTGAGCCAGAGAGGTAGGGGTGACTCATTCATGAATTACCTGTTCAGTAATGATGAGATTAGGAGCTGAGCTTTGGTTATCTGACCATCCGTTTTTTTTTCATGTGTCTAGTAGTGACTCCTCAACCAAATAGCATGCTTACCTGGGAGGCAGTATTTTAATAAACCAGATTGCTTCCAGTTGTGACCACTTGGCCTTACTCTCACTTAAATCAATGTGGCAAACAAATCATCTTCTAACAACTGGTTCTACATGACTGTGACCATTTCAGGGGAAAAAGAGGTTGGATAAGTTTAAGATCTAGTTATATAGTAGCATTTTCATGGCCTGCTTGGGCGGTATGTGATGCTGAATCAGTTTAATTGGTTTAGACTTTTCAGAAAGTAGTACTGCTGGCAGTATTAGATTAGGGTCAGGGTTAGGGTCAGCAGGTACTCATTGGTACAATTCACAAAAGTCACACAGCTCAATGTTCGTGAGCCACTTAAAACACATTAGCAATGTTAGTGAATTGGGCCACTTGTGAACTGAGGTGGGAAATGACTTCCAGAGTAAAAGGACATTTTGGGAAATGGCCCTTCCCTCTCACCCAACTCCTGGCAGCTCCTTCACAAGATTCTCCACAGACCCAGCTCCCAGGAGCTTGGCATGGAGAAACAGATCATTATTCACTATGCTTCTCCTAAATCAGTAAGGACACTGATAAATCACACACTGTTGGGTCATGTTTGCCCTAGCGTCACTGTCATCCCCAAGTCCCTCTCAGATCAGCTGTTCCCAGCTTGGACTGATGCAAGGGGGTATTCCCTGCCCCCCACCCCCTGCCACAGAGTGCAAGACTCAGCCCTTCTCCTTGTCAAACCTCATGCAGTTGGCCTCAAGTTTATCAGAATTAAATTGTGAGTAAAACTGGATTCCAGTGCCTGAAGAGGATAATCCAGGACAAAATAAAGCTGTAGTGCTCAGAAAAGCATGTTACTAGGCTGTTTAGTGTGTTGTTTCAAAGTGACAGAAGCCTGGGTAAGGGTAGTGAGAATGCTGTAGTGAGCAGTAAACCCAGCAGCTCTTAGGAGGAAGGAGAAGGGGAAACTATTTTATTAACCAGTTTTCTCCTGACCATCTAGCAATTTCCAGGTCTGCTTAGAGCTTCCAGTGGGGAAAACCTGCCCCATCACAGATACTGGAGCTTTTTCACAGAAGGACTTCCTAGCATTCCTCTCATTTACTTTTCCTGCCCTACCAACAATCGAGTGGCCTCCCAAACTCAGCCTTCATCCATTTCTGGGCTGATTCCTCTCTATTGATAATCTTAGTGTTACAGGCACACAGAACAGTGTAGAGTCTCTTTATGCCAACCATTGAGCTCAATAATATAATTAACATCCTCAGTGAAGAGCAGCCAAAACACCTGAAAAAGTGTTCACCTTGGGTACCTTGTCCTTGGGTGGGGAAACTGAAGAGAGATAAGGTTAAAAAAAGTTCTCGGGTTCCCTCAGGAGGTAAAGCAGAGCCATTTCACCAGAGATTCCTATTAAGCAGGTGATGGATGGGTTAGCACCCCCTCTGGCGATGTGAGGCATGGACAAAACCACTCGGCACACCAGTGGTAGAGCCTAGTAGTGAATAGCTTTCTTGAGTCCTGATCTTTTGTGTCATGCCTATGCCTCTCCCTCCTTTTGTGGCCAAGGCATGATGTTTCCTCAGCATGTCCGCATTGCCCAGTGCCCTCAAGCAAGGCAACCCCTTGAGCAAGTACATTTTGTGCACTTTGGAAGGGATCCAGCACCTCTTCCTCACAATCAGAGCACTTTGCTGTCTTAGGTGGATGTTGTGATAGTGCAGCGTGCAAAAAAGTGCAAGCTCTTTTTTGTTTTGTGTTTGGGAGAAGCACTCGATGATGCTGAGGCTATAACCCTCCCTCCTCCTTCTTCTTTCCATATCTCTGGCCCATCTCAGAACTGCGTTGAAAATAAATCTTTGTTTGTTTATGGAGTTTCTGGAAGGCTTGAGTTTGTTTTCTTCCATCCTGCCTCCTGCCAAAACTGAAAATGCCAAAACACAAGAGAGAGGCATTTCTCTTGGAGTTGCCAGCCATGGCTGGAAGGAGAAGTGCCAGAAATCTCAGGAGAAATCTGCTCCTGATCTTCCCAGCCCTGTCTTGCAGATTGGAGGGATTTGGAGAATGCAGCTAAGCATCTGGGCCTCTGGATGCCAACACGGCCTGCGTTCCAGCTGTGGATGTGTCATCACTCTTTTCGATAAGGACAGTGGCACGCTAAGTCAAGGCCAGAGGAAGGGCTGTGAACACTCTAGAGGTGGCAGCCATCTGCTTGCAAATTTTCTGTATGTGAAAGCATTGGAGCACAGCCTATTTAATGCAGATGTGAAAGCCAAAGCCTCACATCCAGATTTCAGGTTGTTTCAGTGACACCAAGGGCTTCAGTGTTGGGCTATCATTTTGCTGCAACGTGTGGTCTTAACCATGCCCTCTCTGCCACCTCACTAGTGTGTTCCACCTCATCAAAATCTGCTTTGAAAAAAAACTTTGCTTCCCCTTTGAACACCTGAGAAATGGGAGTGACCCAGTCAACAAGCTCAGTTCTGCCTTAATCAGCTCCCAGTGTGGAGTTATGTTCCCTGTTCCTAAAAAGATCATGGTGGGACTGGTGGGACATCCAAGGAAGGGGCTAAGTCCTGCGACAAAATTTGTGTTTGATCTGGTCATGTGTTGTGGTGCCATAGAGTACACAGAGAGCAGTGGCACAACATGAAGAGGAGCCGAGTTTTCTTACAGCCCAGTGCAGATGGCCGCAGAAGGCCTTGGATTTTAACCTAGGTCTAAAGGGTGGGACTTGCATGAAATGAATGATTTACATGTGAAAAAGTGGACTTTTGCTCTTGCTTTGCTCTATATGTTACTCTAGTGAATGGGAATGGTACTGTGCAGATGAAGAAGCTTCAGCCTCCTGCATCAATGGCATCTGCGACCATGAGAGATACCACATGGGAACAATTCTCCTTTAAGGCACTAAGAACTTAAGAGGAACAAACAAGAGACAAGATTTCATCGATATGTTGCACCCAAGAAAGAAGACACTGGAGAAACTAAGCAGGTGACAACACCAGACTTTGCTTGTCCACCAGTTGCAAACAGGACAGCCAGGCGTCGCATGCATTTCTAACTGTGGGAATTTTTGCTTGGTCTCTCTCTGCTTCCTGTTACTATTATCTTGTTTCATGGCTTTCCTTGGCTGCAGTCCCAGAACAATTTCTCTGAAGAGGTATTTGTGTAAGCCTATGTATCTGAGAGAGGGTCACAGTCTTTAAAGATGGGTGTCTGGAGGGACTTCTTCTATGTGCTGTTGCTATATATCATTAAGATCCATCAGGATTCAACTTCTGCCTGACCTTCCTCCTCTGTCATCCATGCCTTTTGCTACCTGCTCCACAAGGGAAGAAGATTGTTATCTTTAAGCCACCATTCAGAAGACTCAGAAAGTCAAAGGTCAAGATCTAGATCACTGTCTCTTCTAAACCAATATATCAGTAACTTCACTGAGCTGTCCCCCTGCATGCTTCCAACCCTGCAGAAACAATAGGGTGAAAAGTTCAGCAAACCACAAACAATTTTATAGCAGATCTGCAAAGCACAAAGATTAATAGCAATAAAGTAAGGAGGGGGTGGTGGTGGAATTCACTTGCCAGTGGCTGATATAACTTCAAAAACTTAAACTGCGAGCAAGGTTTTTAATCCACATGCAATAAACTATTCTACCTCCAACATTAGAAGAAAACTGCTGGTGCTTTTTTTAAGCTGAATTGTCACCCCCCCCCCCAACGTTTCTGAACTTGCCTGTAAGCCATCAGTCTGGATATTTTTTATGATGTGATTTATAGAGAGTTTGTTTCTTAAGTCTCAAAGCAATGTTGCTTTAAAAGCATAAAAGATGCCTGTTTTGGTAGTGAATAAATGCCGTTGCCTTTTGTCCCTAGCTTGGAGCCTGCTGAGTGGGTTAACTCCACTTGCGAAGATTAGTTCTTCATGTGTGCGAGTTCGTTAGCAGCCTTGAAGCCCCACAGATCAAAATGCCATCATCCTTTCGGTCAAGATCAGCACCACAGCAGCTACTCAAGCTAAGAGACTTATTAAGATGTTGCAAGCCAAGGGGAATGTCTTGGACTTCCAGCATCAGTTTTGCTGATTCTCTTTCTTCTGCAGGCGTTTTCAGATCACTTATGCAGCACAGGTTGAGTGTTGCTGTTCTCTGCTCAAGTCGTGGAATAGATTAGATAATCCCTAGGCCTCTTCCACCTCTAACACTTGTGGTTCTGGTTAAATAGCTGTCAAGTTCTGAATTTAAAAGAGAAGAAAAAGCCAAGGCTTTTGAGGTTCTGCTGGGAAGATTACAACTTGTAAGACATTTCATATCCTTCCAGAAGTGTCTGCACTTTTGGGTTTCCAGATAAAAATTGTTATTCGGCTTTCGGCAGACCTTCTTTGTAGATTACTACATAATCCAACTTTTCCTTCTTCATGAAGATACCATTAGCCTACTACGGCTGGCTTCAGTGGAAATCTACTGTCCCACTTGCTGTTTATGACTGAAGATGTTTGCCCATTGCTGAAGCAAAACAAATTTCCTTACTATAAAAAAATGCATCTGCCAATTCACTTTTAAATGTGGTTCTTGGGATTTGTAGGAAAGTAAAAGGTCCCAGGGAAATGAATTGCTGCCTTGTAACCTTGCCAAGTACATATAAAAGAGTTGATAGGTCTTTGGCCTACTTGCTTTTATTGTGATCTATAACCTATACGTAAATGTTGTATCTCAACACTGGTGCAGCTTTTGAAATAGGTTAAGAAGCTTTTCACCTCCAAATCTTTTCTCTGAATCTGGCTAGCTGCTTTTACGTATAGTGAGTCATCACATTAGAGAAGCAACTGATTTATACTCTTAGTGGAAATGCCAAGGAATTAATGAGGCCTCACTGTGGTGCATGTGCAAGAGATGCACATTGGCATAGAGCCACTGGATTCAAAAGAATTGCGTGGGTATACCCCAAGAATCTGGCCTCTCATCCAGGGAGGCCCTCCTCATGGAAATGGGGGAGCACATGCTCCCTTTCCTTGATCTCCAAGAGATGGCCCCTTTTGGCGTCTCTTCTGCCAGGGCCCAGGTAATCACGTTGCAACACAGCAAGAAACCCTAACACAATGGTACTGTGTTGTCAGAGTCCAGTACTCTTTGATCAGGTTCTTTTAGATATTCCACACATATGGAGAGTGGAATGTTTAATATAAAAGTTTATTTTGGAGGAATTTGATGTTACATGAGATTTTTGATTTAGCAGAGTGATTCAGCAATATACTGAAATTACAACTGAAGTGTATACACTTAACAAAATCTAGCAATTGCTATATACAGTTCAATCACAATATTAATGTGATTACAGAATGGCCAAGGTTGGAAGAGACCTCTGGAGATCATTTAGATTGCCATTACTGATCTCAAATATGCTCACTGTCGCAACGCTAGGCGTCCCGGTCACTGGGAAGGAGTACATGGGTTGATGCCAGCTCATGCCCGTTGCTCTCTTCGAAATTCCTTTGTCAGTTGTTAAGGTTTTATACTTTCTGTTAGACTGAGCCACATATACACTTCCCCCATGCTGGTCTGGCTAATTGCAGGGAGACCTTCATGTTCTTTTGAACAACTCAAGAAGAAAGTTTACATCAGGTCTAACTAACGGATATGGCTGCTTATCTAAAACAACGGTCGCCCTCTGACCTCCTTTGTGTTGAGATAAAGTTAGTTCTCTGTGCAACAGCAAGGATTAACATCCTACACTGTACTTGAGTTTCATGGGGCACCTGGCCCTCTGAGCCTTCTCCCATTGTAGGGATTATTGGTCAGTCACACATGTTCTGCTGTGACACAAGCTCAGCCTCTCAGAGGTATGATCTACAGACCTGATAGTAATTTTGTCTTGGGAGGCCTCCTAGTCCCCCTGAGGTCTTGTTCTGGGGCCAGAAGATGCACTGTTTTTGTTGAGACCTTGGATGTTAGCCTGCTTTGTGACCTTGGGCACCTCACTTTGGATGGGATTCAAATCTCTACAGGTTTGTTACCTAAAAGTTAGGCCTCTAGTCAAAGCTGGCCATCTAGGCTTCCTCCAAGTATATAAGCGTAACATATGACATGGTGATTTGCTTGCAGAGGTCATGCCTGCCACCTCTGACTGGCGGCCAGGAATGCCAGAATGCATGAAGGATGCTCTTTGTTTCTTTACCTCTTTGGGGTAAGAATTACTTTTATCATTCATACCAGGATCCAGGATAACAGAGCCTTGATTTCTAAGTCACTGTAATACAAGTAGAAAGTGGCTCTGACCCAAAATTCTCTATCCCTAACCTAGGTTTAGGTGTAAGCTTTATTACTGTAGTAACACCATTTTTATTGTTATTATAGTAGAATGGTACTATTTAACAGCTCCATATATTTTCAGCTGTTAATGCAGAATCCGACACTGATTTAAAAGCAAAAATCAGTTGCTTTCCCCATGTGGAAGAAATGCAGAATGTCCTCTGTTCAGGCCTAATATGTAGGTCTTAGGCTTGTTTTTCCCGTGAAAATTTAGGCCTGCTTCTCTCTTTTCCATTGACCATGTGTTGAAGTCTTTCAAATCCGGACCCTTCTTCCGCTCCTGGTGCTTCGTTTGATATAGACAGGTTTCCTCCAGAACTGCACTTGGAGATCTCTGCAGAACCTCCACTCTGGCCTCAGATCAGTCAGCATTCATTAGACCTGACATTTCCAATTACGCATTTCAGCCTTGCTCTTTTGCAAGGATCCTCTGTGGTATTAGATCTTGACATAAATCTACTAGAGAGGAAAAAAGGAGTCTCTTTCTTGAAGCAAGGAGCCTGGCATCTTTTTGGGGTTTGGGCTTGGAAGCAGCTGGTGGCTGTGAAAACTGCAGAAGCTGGATTGTTTGCCCTTTTATAGGTGAGTAGCTTTAGTAGGTTCTTGTGGTCAAACCCTTCTCTCTGTAAGGGGAGATGCTGAAGTATTTGGCTAGTGTGGCTTGGAGGGGAAGAGTGTTGGTCCTTGAAATTATGGGTATGTGAGGGAGGGCTTATTAACTTTACATCTGGATTTGAGGGTTCTAGTGCACAGAGGCTGTTGCCCAGGCCTGTGGGCTTGCAGAAGGGGCAAATGTTGGTTTTGTCTTAATTATATCCCTTAGTAATTCATATGGAACTAATTAATATTAATATTAATTATCTTATTACATTCTGCTATCTTTTTACTTCAGTGCCGTCATGGGCAATTTGTTTGCCTATTACTATAATTAAAATCTGTTTGCCTCTGACAAACCTGCTTTTCAAGAAGTAGCTTGTGCCTGTATTGAAAATGGGGCTCAGCATGTTGTCCTCTATTCCACAGATAATCATGGTATAATATTGTGAGAATCGGGAACATTTGGGAAAACTGTGGGAAAAAGACCGACCTGCCTACTGCCACTGCATGACGATACGTACCATATGTTTTCCTTTGCTTTTGGCTCAGCTGACCTTGCCAAAACCACACTCTGAGTGACTCTAGAACAAATCTGGACAGTCAGACTCTTGTGTCAGTCTTAAGAGTCCTTTAGACTGGCTTTGGCTGCAATCCAGAATCATTCTAGGCATTTGGTATAACCCAGGAAGCAGATTTGGGAGACACCAGTTCACAGACATCATGGTGATCTATGAGATGTTGGAGGAAGCTTGAAAATTTGAAGGGTAATATCCACTGGAGAAAATAGCTCTGTAACATTTTCCCCACAGAAATATCTACGGGAGCCCCACATCAAAATCTTTACCACCATACAGGATAGTGCATTTCTGATGATCTTCAACACAACTCAAAATGACACATTTCTAGTGCTTCCATTGTGTTGTGTCATATTGTGCCAGATTCTCTGCAGAATTCTTCTGCCTGATTGCTACATAATATCTTTAAATGGTCACCTTTAAAAGTTTCCCTTGATAAATATCGTCTTAATGCTGGCAGCACTTAGACTAGGAGATGCTGGGCATAGATAGAGTGTTGTACGTAGTGTTGATGTCACATATTTCTCCCTTCTCTATCACTTATAATAATTCTAATTCTAATTCTGTATTTAAAGCAGAGCTGGATTTCTCACTTGAAGTAAGGAGCTGGCTTCCTAATTTTATGCAAAACCGCAGGATTATCTTCATCAGACTTAGAGCTTTGAACTGGGAGGGTATTCTAGGTTATTCTGCAAGTACACCTGCATTCTGCAAGTACACCTGCATTTTGGTCTATGTTACAAACCGGATCTTCTCTGGATTGGACCCTCTCTTGTGTCCCAAAGGATCCTAAAGTGGGACAATGCAGACTTCCCAAACTTTTGGTGTAATTAAAGTTGTATTCTGGTTACTTAGAAGAAGTGTAACTTATAAATGAAAGCTAGATTGCCAGGATATGAACATTTTGGGTTTATAAAGACAGAAGATGCAATTAACTCCGAAACAGGAGACTCCAAGGAGAACTGAACAAATTGCCATGTTTCTCTGACAGCTAGTCTGTGCACAGCTACTCTATATTTTTAATCACATAACACTATAAGAAAGATGCATTGCAAGAGCCCAGTGATGGTGTAACAGGATAAAAGTCTTGGGAATATTCCTACTTATTGTAAAGTCAGATAGATTAATCTGGGTCCTCAAACAGTAAAAGTCTACGCAAAATTGTGATTATTGCCTAGCATTGCTGCAGGACAGAATTAGGATGTTTGGGTGCCTTAATTGTGCATTTCTTATCTTAACACATCTGGATCTCTTTGAAGTATAACTTTCAATGTCTCTTGATTTTAGCGTTTTTAATGTCTGGGGTGATGGCAACACCCGTGAAAGGTCAGAAACATAACGCTTAACATTCCATCGGTCTTACTTTAGGGTTTGGGTTTAAGGTGGCCAGAGAACCCGCACATAGCTTTGCTGCAAAATCCCCTCATGTGTCCTCACCTTCAGAAATGTTTGGCATCAGCTTAACCCTTTTCCTCCTGAAGTCAATGGCATCACAAAGCTGCTTCTACCTTGCATTTTTTTGCTTATATTTGATTGTTTCTTTTTCATTTTCCTTAAGGAGTGATGCTGATTTGTTGCCTGGTCAAAAAGATTTGGCTTCTTCCTTCAGATTACTTTCATCAGTTCTCATGCATCATGGGGATGGAGGAGAAATAATTGGCCTATAACTTTGCACAGCTCAGGGAAAACATACAACTAGCATTGCTGAAAATTGTTCCCAAATGAAATTGGTGAGTTGAAAAGTTAAAAGCCAAAGAGCCCTAGAAGTTGGAACACTTCTGTGTTTGCTTAGGATGTTTATGATCTTTAGACATCAGCTGTATCTCTGGCTCTTGTTTTCATAATGAAGTATCTCTTGAGATTTCTTCCACCAGCATTGTCAGTGCTAGCGTGGGAGACATCAAAGTAAAGCTAGATAACTGGCAACTGGCATGGCAGCATGGGGTAAAAGGTGAACAATTTGTGAAATGATGCCTGCAGGCTGTGTATTACAGATCAAATGCAGGCTCTCCTGAGCTTTAAAACCAGAGCACCATAAAACTCTAGGTGACTCCCTTAATGGGTTTAAAAATAATTCTCCTGAACTCACTCCCTGTTGTTCAAATAGTCTCTCACCTGTGATAGAGAGCAGTGGCAGGCTGCAATGAAGGAATGAGAGGGGAGAGGAGACCCAGAGCAGGAAGGAGCCAGAGACAGCTGGTAGTCTCGCATTATAACATAACTGCCTCAGCGCTCCCCAGGGCCAGGGGCCAGGCGCAAGGGTAGATGTTCAAAGGAGGCTGAGAAAGGAGGTGCCCAAATCTCATGTAAAATTATTGAACATTGGACAGTTATTTGCCTTAGACTTCTGTGCTGTGTACTAATCGCTGTGTTGGGGAGAAAAGGAGTGTACATATCTTAGGCATTTAAAGGGAAAGATGATAGTATTTTGACATTTCTTCTCTCCCCCTCAATGTGCAGTTTGCTGTGTCCCACTCATTTATAATCCTATTTTTATTCCAAGTGTAAAGTCTGAAGCAGTGTGATCAGCAGGGATTGCGGGGGTATGGGGGGAGCAATTCGTTTGAAAGGCTATAGCAGAAACAAGCAAAGAGATACGGAACCAGTTTGAACAGAATCTTCTATGGGCTCCTTGAGGAGTTTGGGAAAAAGCAGTCCCAAAGGATCTAAAATATTTTTCCATTACGCTGTCCATTTATATCCACATATGGTGGGGACATGCCAACCCAAACCTATTTATTTTCCCATCAGGTCTCCCTTGGCAGTGTTGTTCATGTCAGGGCATAATTTGTACCTAACCTTGCTGTGTTACTTCGTGTCCCCAGAATACTCCTAACAACAGTCCCTTATTCTCACCACATGCTACCAAAGGTCTCTCAAGTACTCCAGCAACCAAGGAGAGCCGGCACATGGTATTTCTAATAGAAACAGAAACCTGAGAAAGTCGATATCCCTGTGAGGACATTTTCACAGCCAGAGTGGACTGCCAAGCCAGATGTACCTTAATCTTTGTGCCAGTGGAAAAGTTTCCAAAGTATATCTCTATGATTTTTTTTCTCTTTTAATTTTTTTCTGTCCAACTAGTGAATTCTTCTCATGATGGTTGAGTATTTCATGGCAAAATTTTTGTACTTCACAGATGAGTTTCTAGGCCTCCAGATATCTCTTTCTCCCCACCCTGCTCAGAGCAGGGCGAGGTTCACAGTTAGTTTACATGCAATCTAATATCAGGTTTTGCTGTATCCTAGTGTCCACCCCGTCACCAGTTCCTCAGGGCATATACCACTCAAAGGAGGGACATGGCTGTTTCTTTGACAAAGAGCAACTGATTCTCTACTGTCCATGGGTAGTTAGGAACACTTTACAGGGACAATACTGCATATCTCTGGGGAAGGCAGAAGAGGAGGAGTTAACAAGGACTGCCTCAGTAGTGTAGTGACATGATGAGAGTTGGAAGGCTGCGACTGACTCAGTGGCACAGTGGGAACGGATACACTGGAAAACCTTCATTTCACTGCCTCAGAAAATGCTAGATCTGAGGAATAGGTTTTATAACCAGGGTAGCTTGGGGGAATGCCACAAAACACATAGACGATGGTGAAACACTGAGCGCAGCAAGTCCTGGCTCCTCAGCGAGCTGGAAGTGAAGCCAATGACAAGGAGCCTGAGCCAGGCTCACTGGTAATGACAGGAAGAAGGTGCCTCGAACCCATGGCTCTGTGAAAAATGCAAGTGGTGTAACTGGTACTAGGGAGCAGGTGTGAACACCCCAGAGGCGTTACTTGAAAACAGTCACAGCCGCTTAGAAATCAAATCCCAGCCACTCTCAGAAATACTTCTCCCCTTGCAGCTCTGCTAACAGCTTCCTCAAGGGGGGATAGCCCTGCTGTTCTTGTCACTGCATGGAGATCTAATTGGGACTCTTTGGAGCAGCCAGACCATGAAGGAGCAATTTACTGCAGGCTCTGCCTAGGAAATGAGAACCATGCCCCTGTGAGATGGGTCTGGTCTGCCCCCCGTCCAAAGCTCTGGGAACAGGGGCAAAAGAGGAAGGAATGCTTGGAAAGCACATAAAAACCGTCATCTGGAAAAGGCAGCCAATGTGGGACTGCACATGTTTAACAACAAACTGAAGGAGGGTGGGAGATTTTGTTACTTCTGTTCTATGGAGGCCAAGCTTTAAGCTGTAAGATGGGGGTGGGGGTAGATCTTAAAACTTCATTATAGGGAGAGATAGCCTGTGTGTAAGGCCAGAAACCTGGCCCCAAAGAGAGAGTGGCGGTGTTACCTAGCAGGCAAAGATCAGTACGTCTTTCTGAGACATGACTGCTTTGTGGTGTGATATGAAACCTATCTCTTGAGGATTATGACTGAAAACGGATGTGAGTGGAAGCACATGGTCTCCTCTTTTTAAAGGCAAGGAAGGAAGGCAGATGGAGGTGCCTGATAGCTGTAGAAACCTCTTCCCATTTGATTTCAGTGGGTGTTGGATCTATGCAGCAGAGGTTGAGAGGCTGCTCCAGGTCACACCGGAAAGGGTGTGGTTGCTGCAGGGTTGTGGTTGGGACTTAGATTGCCCCATTTCAAAACTACTCGGACCTCAGCCACTCTCTGTTGTGTCCTACAAGGATAATGGAAGGGAGGGTCAAAGTTGCTAACAGTTCTCAGTCTTTTCCTTGAAGCAGATTTTGTCAATATGGCAGCGGGACAACACTGGGCTTTGGAAAATGTCCTCTCTTCAAAGAGTGCAGAAAACAGACACAGCAGTTCGCATAGCATTTTCTTGGCTCTTCTCTGAGATCTTCTGGGGGGTTTGTTTGTGATCAGGGAATTCCTGGGAACCCTCTGAAGAACCTGAGGGTGCCTGCTGCTGCCAGGTAAGGATAGCCAGGTAAGGATAGCCACAGGAGGCCTCCACCAGTGAGAAGTTCTAGGAAGCTCTAGCAGCTGCTAAAGAGCTCTGTCAGCTTTCCTTGATCAAAGGATGCTTGGAGCTTCTGTTTTAGCTGATGCCCGATGAGGGCGGGTCAAACACCCTTTTAGCCAGCACTAGCGAGAGGTCTGTATAAGAGCCAGGCCCAGTGCACAGCTTTTAGAGCACAGTGAACAGATGATAGTTTGCGCAGAGGGGTACAAAGAAGGGCTGGGTAACACTGTTCAGACCAGCACATATGCCCTCAGCTCCAGTGATGTTGCACCACTGGGCAGAGTTCCCAGCAGCTATTGGAGTAACTGTCCCTGCAACATCAGAGGCTTTGACGCAGACAGAGCTGCAGAAAGAGGACACAGGTCTGCGTGTCTCAAGCTACAGGGAGTGCCTGGGGCCCCTTGCTGAGTCTGGTGCTGATGGTTGCCTTACCTGCAGGAGGTATGCAGTGGCTGCCAAGTAAAGGAGCTGTGGAAGAAGGTTGGCAGACTGCACAGCACCAGAGAGGATGAGAAAGAGATCAACAAGATCTTCCCTGAGATGCTAGCCTCTGGAGCCCAAACCTCCAACTGTAGCAGAGGGGCAGACAGAGCAAGTGCCTATTGGGTCAGAAAGTGGAAACTCCCATGATAGTGAAGGCTGGAAGTTGGTGATTTCTGGCACCAAGAGGAAGGCTCCTGCTTCAGCCGAAGATTGGCAGCTTCAGAATAGGTTCACTCCCCTTGTAGCTGATGTATGGAGAACATGGTCAAATGGAGTATTTGAGTAATGTGAACCTCAGCTGCACCAGAGCACCAGGAGGAAGAGGCAAGTGCTAGGAGCAGATGACTCCCTGCCGCGGGGGATGGAGGCCCCCATCTGCTGACCTGACCTGCCGTCTAAAGAGGTTTGTTGCTCACCAGGAGCTCACGTTTGGGATATTGTAGAGAGGCTGCTGAGTCTTGTCGAGCCCTCAGACTATTAACCTGTGCTGTTCTTCCAGGAGGGCATGACCAATACCGTCAGGGAAGACCTGGAAAGTATCAGTCATGACTCCAGGACTCTGGGAGTAGGGGTAAAGGGTGGGTGGGTGGGGGGGGGAGGCAAGAGGTGTTTTCCTTGATCCTGCTGGTGAGGGGGAAGGGCTGAGGAAGCCTGGATGGATTCTATGGGTCACCAATTGACTGCGCAGCTAGTGTTCACAACAGGGTTTTGGTTTCTATGATCATGGGACCTTCTCTGAGGATGAGAACTGCTTGGAAGGGATGGGATCCACCTGATAAAGGGGCAAAAGTGTCTTTGCCAACAGGCTGGACAACCTGGTAAGGAAGGCTTTAAACTAGGAATGATGAGAGAGGGAGAGAATGACCAACAGTTAAGTGAGGACATGGTGGATGGCTTTGGCAAGCAAAGGATCGTGCATGACAAACAAAGAACTCTTAATCAACAAAACAAAGCTGAAGTGGAATCATCTCAAATGTATGCATGTAAATAAGGAAGTGCTTATGGGACCACATCATGGAGAAAGCTCTCCTGCCGTTCTGGGAAATCAGCACCTTGGAGTGCCCCTTGGAAGCGCCTGTGCACTAATACATGCAGCATTGGGAACAAACAGAAGAAATTAGAAGTCTCTGTGCAGTTACAGGGCTATGACCCCAGTGGGATTTTGGAGACCTGCTGGGACAGCTCATGCAGCTGGAGTGCTGTGATGCTTGCATACAGGTTGTTTAGGATGACAGACTGGGAAAGCAAGGAGAGGGAGCTGCCCTTTATGTGAGAAGGCAAATGGAATGCATGGAGCTCTGCCTGGGGACAGGTGAGGGGTCAGCTGAGAGCTTATGGGTCAGGATTAGAAGGCAGACCAATATGGATGACGTTGTAGTGGGTGTCTGCTATAGAATGCCTGATCAGGAAGAAGTAAACGAGGCCTTCTTCAAACAGTTGGAAAGAGGTTCATGTTCACAGGCCCTGGTCCTCATGGGGGACTCTAACATCCTATTATTTGCTGGAGGAACAATAACACAAGGCATAAGCAATCCAGGAGGTTTCCGGAGTGCATTGATGACAACTTCCTAAAGAAGTGACTGAGGACCAATGAGGAGAGGTGCTCTGCTGGACCTCATACTTACAAACAAAGAAGGACTAGCTGGGGATGTGAAAGCTGGGGGCAGCCTTGGCTGCAGGGACCTCAAGATGGTAGAGTTCAGGATCCTGTGAGCAGGAGGCAGGGCAGAAAGCAGGATCACAGCCCTGGACTTCAGGAGAGCAGACTTTGGCTTTTTCAGGAACCTGCTTGGAAGAATCATGCGGAATATGGCCCTGGAGGGAAGAGGCATCTTGCTGATGGTATGAGCTTCTAGCATGCTATGGCATTTACTTACTAGATTTCTCCCCTGGCACACACCCACACGCCCATCCACCCACAAGGGAGCCCTAGGAAACCATGCATGCATGCATAGTGAGGTGGATTGGGAACTGGCTGGATGGCAGAGCTCAGAGGGTTGTGATCAGCGGTGCAGAGTCTCGTTGGAGGCCTGTAGCTAGCAGTGTCACCCAGGGGTCAGAACTGGGTCCAATATTGTTCAACATGTTCATCGATGACCTGGATGAAGGCATAGAATGCACTCTCAGCAAGTGTGCTGATGCTACAAAACTGGGAGGAGTGGCTGACACACCAGAAGGCTGTGCTGCCATTCAGAGGGACCTGGCCAGGCTGGAGAAATGGGCAGAGGGGAACCTCCTGAAGTTCAACAAAGGCAAGTGCAAGGTCCTGCACCTAGGCAGGAATAATCCCATGCACCAGGAGAGGTTGGGGGCTGATGTGCTGGAAAGCAGCTCTGCCGAGAAGGACCTGGGAGTGCTGGTGGACAACAAGTTAACCATGAGTCAGCAATGTGCCCCTGTGGCCAAGAAGGCCCATGGGATCCTGGGGTGCATTAGGCAGAGTGTTGCCAGCAGGTGGAGGGAGGTGATCCTGCCCCTCTCCTCAGCCCTGGGGAGGCCTCACCTCGAGTACTGTGTCCAGTTCTGGGCTCCCCAGTACAAGAGAGACATGGCACTCCTGGGGAGAGTCCAGCAGAGGGCTACAAAGATGATGAAGGGACTGGAGCATCTCTCCTGTGAGGAAAGGCTGAGAGTGCTGGGCCTGTTCAGCCTGGAGAAGAGATGATTGAGAGGCGATCTGATCAATGTGTATAAGTATCCGAAGGGAGGGTATAAGGAAGACAGAACCAGACTCTTCTCCGTGGTGCCCAGCGATAGGATGAGAGGTAACGAGCACAAACAGAAACACCGGAAGTTCCGTCTGAACAGGAGGAAAAACTTCTTTACTGTGAGGGTGACTGAGCACTGGAACAGGTTCAAAAGCCATCTGGACACAATCCTGGGTAATGTGCTGTAGAAGTCCCTGCTTGAGCAGAGGGGTTGGACTAGATGATCTCCAGGGGTCCCTTCCAACCTCAACCATTCTGTGATTTCGTATGGCTCCCATTCATGGACCATGAACACCTTTTTGCAGGTGTTGCCCCAACACAGAATAAAAAGATGATTAAAAGGGTAAAAGGACTAGAGTTAGCTCATGCAAATACCCAGACTGAGTAGGGTTTTCATATCACTGGGGTTAGGGAGAGTGGATGCTGGAATTTAGCATCCAAGCTATCAGAAGAAGTTCTTAGTGCTTGGAAAGCAATCGTAGCTCTTTCAGTCTGTTGCAATGTAATGACTCTCTATCAGGGTGTTGAGAAAACTCCCCTGCTACCCCACAGCTAGTCTCATGCCTGCTACACCTCACTGCAGTGGCTTTAAAATAGCATGAATCCCTGGGTTTAGAAAAAGCAAACTCTGAACTGCCTAATAAAGCTGTTTTATTCAAACAGACATTGAACAACACCTTGGACAGGGGATGCCAAGATGACAGTCCCTCTTATGGCAAGTTGGGGTGGCTCTGGCACTGATGCAGCAGAGCAAACCCCCATCGCATGGCCCCTTCTGGCACAGCTCAGAAGGGAGAAGGCTTAGCTGGATCTCCAGAGCGTGCATAGCATTCCCTAACCACAGCCCACAGGAACTGTCAGTGCCTGCTTGGATGGATGATCTCATGTGAAAATGGGAACAGCAGATAGTCTTTCCAGGATGGCTTTGAATCACCTCTGTGGCTGCTGGAAGAGAACAAACAACGACCCTGTTCACTTGACAGACCCATGTAATGGAACAGATACAGCCAATGCTGGGGTTGCTCCAACTGGTCCTTCACTCCTAGAAGCCCGAGTAAGTATCTGTTAGAGTTTTGCGAATGAAACTTTCCGATGTGTTTCTTTCTTCTGCACTGAGCCTCCAGCAGTCTGTATCAGAGGAGCTATGACTAAAGCTAGTGCAGAAGCTTTATACCAAGTAGTAAGGTTTCCTGGTAGGAGCCTTTAATATCTAAGGCAATGTAAAAGGCTTTGGCAGAACAGAAAATCAACTTCTTCCTCATCTCCCAAGGTCTGGGTCAAGGACATAAATATCTGTCAGTGAGAACCACAGTACAAAATCTAGCCAAGAAGTCTGAAGATTGATTTGATTGATTTGCAATAGATGATATAACTCTGATAAATTGAGATAATTCATATTTTTTGAAAGGAGAAATGACACACTTGCTGGGAGATGGACTATATCCTAGTACCTTAAGGAATGCGATGTGGGATTGAATCAGCCCAACGAATCATGAGTGAATCACAGACTGGTCAAAATACAGTTCAATTTCCTACAAGAGTTGGTCATTTAAAGCAAGTTATCTGAAGATCAGCTGAAACTGATATGATCTTGTCTTGCCTCAGATCTGAAAGCTGGATAACTATGTTGTTGACCTAATCACACAAAAATGTTAACATAAATGACTATTAAGAAGTTCCCCATTTAAAGAAAACATCTGCATGTTACATAAGTCAAATGCTTGGAGATTCCCAATTAGGATCATCTCCGACAGACAGTTTCCCTAAATTCAGGCTTTTCTTGATATTTAACAATGATTTACGTTACAGCTGCTGTTTAGCTAACCCTGCCTCCTTTTAAGCTAATTGGTGGGAGCCGATTCAGGCCATACTGGAGGATTTCTGTTTATCTCAACCTAATATCAAAAAATGGTCCCCTTGACTAATTCTTCCACATAACACCAGCAGTGAGATCCCACTCTCTGTAGGAGATGCAATGAAAGGGACGTGGCATGGGAAGACGGAAGGGAGATAGACTTTCCTTGGAAGAAGCGTAAGGGCTGAATTGCTCACAATCTATAAATACTTCCTTGGGCAGATGATTTTGGTTAAATGCTCTGCAGCTCTTGCAATTCCTGTGCAATATACCTTGTGCCTTTTCACATTCATTTCTGTGCATTTTAACACTAGATGAGCTTGTAAAGGGGGGAGAAAAGAGGAAGGAGAGTGTTACTTGAAAGATCAAGCTATTGGCTGCAGATTTGAAAATAGTTATAGGGGAAAGACATAATAAACAAAAAAGACAAACTTTAAAATATATCTGGTGTGGTTTCTTGCCAGCTAGAGGGGCAGAAGCCACAGCAACCATCAGCAGAGGGACAGGTCTGAGTACAGTGTGCAATGAGGCTGGTCTCCCTCTGTCTCCCATTTATGCTTATTCAGTGTAGTGGTCCTTGCTGAGTTGTAGTTTTCGCTGGTCTGTGAGGGAGCTCTTGGCACAGCCATAAAGCTGTTTAAGAATGATTTCCCTGCAGGTGCATAGGGAAGATTCCCTACATGCTGATCCTTTCACTCTGCCATCTTTTCTCTTGAGAAGCTGGTTAAATCACAATTAGAAACATGCACTGTAATACCACATACATCATGCATTATATATTTTTTCACTGAGTTGCAGTTCTGGTTGCCTTTGATTTGCCACCGTTATTTAGAGACCACACCCAATGAATCAATATACTTTGCTCACACTGCTTTTGTCACATCTCTGATGCCTTCCGGAGTTGTATGCTGTAGCCAAATGTGAACTAATGTGCCTGATCCAGTGATTACCAGGTGAAGTCCCCTAGTTTGCATGATAAAGGAGGCCAGGGCAGGTTGTCAATATGGTCCATCTGGTCTTCAGCTATGAATGGAAGAAATCTTCTAAGGGAAAGGCCAGTAGTGGAAATTGTTGGCCAGAATGGGAGACAGCAGAAGTCCTTGCCTGCTAACATCTTTGAGACCTTGATAAATGAGCAGGATGTGGGTGTGGGCAAGGGGTAATTAAAAGCATGAAGCGGAGAGAAAGTGCTCCATGAAAATGGTCTGGTTGAGACTGGAAGCAAATTATGTGTTTTAAGCCTGTCTGAAAATGGAAAAAAAGCAGTCTGATGTGGTAAGCACTGCTGCTTACCCAAAGCATATAAGCCAGGGTAGCACTGGGCAGAACTGCTGCCACAGGTAAGTGTGGGCAAGACAAGTGGGGAAAGAAAGACTTATTGCCTATAATCAGACCACTTGTTCTTAGCACCATAGCCACTTCACTCTGGTTCACAGTCACTCTGACATGGCCCAAATTCCTGCACACTAAATTATTTAGGAGTGATTTTCAGAGCGCTCCACGTGCCTCTATATTGCACAGCTGAAGTGGTAACAAAACCCATAGCAATTAAAGCAGAACGGTTCTAATGCTGCAGCAGCCTGTCCGTAATACTTGAGAGGGGATTCAGCAAATTCAAATGACCACTCAGTCATGCAAACTGCAGTCCACCTCTGAGCAAGGAGGCTAGATTAATCGCATGTGTTCTGGTGCTAAATATTTACTTAATTCCCATGCTGCGACAAAGAGGGACAGGTTGAAGCACACAAGAGCTCCAGGACGTTGGAAACTGTTGGAAGCCCTGGAACAAATTGAGATCAGGACAACCTGTGGATCAAAGGGTATGAATCCAGGTTCCCAAATAAAGGGGTGATTATGTGAGCAGTTAAGGAGGGATTAGAATTGTAGGTGATAATAGTAAGCAGCTGGAAAGGAAGGCTGTAAAGAGCCAGAAATAAAATAAAAGGCAGGTGGAAAAAAGAGCAGCTGAGGGAGGTGTGGGGGGAGTTTTGTTCTAATTAAGAGTTAAAATATGAAATGCTCTTTGAGGTGCTGTGGCCTGAGTTTATCCTCTGGTTTGTTTCTCATCTTTCTGGGTCCTGATCTGGATGGAAGACTCTCTGCTCCCAGGGGGAGGGATCCTTTTAGGAGATACTTGTGTGGTAAGTGCAATCTTGGAATTGTTACTTAAAAACTACTTCTACCTGACAGGATTGTGGTCAGGTAGACAACTATTCTAGATGCCTTCAGCATTTCCTTTATGGTAGCTGCTTCTTAGCCATCTGTTGGAGGCTTAGAGCAGCCTACTGTGATTTTTTTAAGGAAACTAGGAAACTATTGTGTTGAGTTGGAGGGAAGAGGCCTCTCAGATTTTGTCAAAAGTGTGGAACATCCTGTGTTAGGAGCTACTTTTCATCTTTGCTGCAGGCTTGTAGCTGGGATTGAACCAGGAGGCCTTGCAGTTCATACTGAGGGTCACAATTGCTTGAGCTATAGCACATTGTGCTGTCTTTCAACGTATTTTAGCCCCAGAAGACCTGGGCCTAAGTCCTGTGGCTGAACTGCCTGTAGGTCCATAGCAAATGGTGACTCTTATAAGTAGGCTAAGTTGTTCTGGCCTTTCAGTGCATTCTTCTTTCTTTCTGGTGTGGTTAGTCTACATTGAAGGTTCAGGAAAATGGCTTTCACATGCAGGTTGGACCCATCTTTGCACTCATACAGGAGAGCTCCATCATTACAATGCTTGTTTTCCATAAATTTTACATGGAGTCATTATGTAAATGATTTCTGACTGCTCAGGAAACTCTTTGAACCTGAAGATCAAAATGCTTGACAGAAAGGAAGGTATAAAGCCAAGTGAACTTGAATTTGCTTTTGCTTTTCACTTTAGAAAGCCTCATCTCTTTGCTATAGCTCTCTTTGCTTCCTCTACCTGTAAGAGCCATCAGGTTCATGTATGGCAAATCAAGTTGTGTACAGGACACTGAGAAGGCAATGATGTGTCCTGGCACCTGCAGCCCTAGCTTGTGGGTTTTCAGATTTGTGATACCTATTAGGAGTCAGGTGGATCAGGAGGAGGCAAGGTTATAGTAGGAGTTGCACTGCTTGTACACCATGTATGCATAGGCCACCTTCCTGTAAGGCTAGAAGGAAAGCTAGGATTTACTGTCCATCAGCTAGGATTTGGGCAAGGAGGGCTGATGTTTGGCTGGCTTTGTGGGCATGTGCTGTACAGCAGAGGTGCTTGTCCTTGGTGCTGTTGAAGGCTGGCTGAGGAGAAATTTCCAGGTCTTATCACACTTCAGTGGAAAGAGACACTCAAAAAAGCCAGACTGTGGGGTCAGGATCTCACCTGAAATGGGCTGTTCCTGTTGTACCATGGCAGCGTGCATAGGTGATGATTTAGTGATGGTGTCTTTAAGGACATCACATCCTAGGAGGGTCTAAGAGCTTCTCATTGACCCTCAATGAGTAATAGCAAGCTCTTCCAAACACATTGGGCACAAATTAATTTCCAAAAGCCATTGATGACTTTGACCCTAAAGTTCTGGTGGAAAAAGAGGAAAACATCAGTTCAGAGTCATCTCCAGCATCTAACTGCACTCAGGCCAGTCTCCTGTTTTTCATAGCTTCATGTTTTGTCTCATCTACTACACTATGCAACTTCTGTAACTTCCATGGTTGCCAGACCATGAAAGAACCATAAGCCAGCACAATGAATGCTTCACTGGCTGTGGTCTCATGCCCTGGGCGGGGGGGTTGTTTGTTAATGTTTTCCTAATCATATCCTTCCTTGGCTTTTCTAGTGAATGGCTATTTGCCAAAAGCACTTTTTTTTTAATAGCCGAATAATAGAATTGCTGCAATTGGAGCTGCCTCAAAGTCTCAATGAGTTTTAAAGGGGAAATATCGTGACAATTGGGGCATATTAATATATCTTTTGAGGCCACAGCAAAATCTGTGGAACTGCAAAGTTTTATTTTTTCTTCTCCACCTTTCAACCAATTCCTAAAAGTGCTCTCAAACTAAAATCCTATACTTGTAACTTGTAATATTGTCATTGTGAATGTCCTTGATAGAGTAGGAAAATGCATAATAAATCTCAAGTTTCTGGTTTGAAAGAGACTAATATAAACAGTAAAAGGGAGGCTTTAAAGTTGGAAATAGTGCCTTGCTAACCAGATCTTTGAAAAAGATTTCAGTGGAGGACACTAGGTCTCTATAGACTTCCTCTGGAAACCTAGTAGATTTGTTTGGGTTTTTGTTGTTAGTTTTGGGGTTTTTTTGATTCCTTTCCTCTATCTGCCATTGATGAACCTGAGCTCCAAGGGGTGGGAACCTTCTAGTGATATTGATTTGAGATTTTGGAGGTCACTGCTCAGTCTGTGGCTCTTGCAGAGAGACTTTCCAGTGTGAATTTAGGCTTGCATGCAAAATGTGACAACTCATCTAAAGACACTGTTTAGGTGACTAACTCTCATCTGGTGGACAGGGTCACTCACAGCTGAGGAAAAGACTGTTCTGTTGGGTCCCTTTTCCCTTCTAGAAGAACAGAAGAAAAGAGAAAATAAAACACAGCCTGGACACTAAATTTCCAGGTTTCCAGGCTCCTGTGACTCTTAAATTGGTTCTTGCAGCTTTGCTTCCTCTTAAAATGTCTCCAGAAGCCCTAGAATGTGGTGGCCATAAGGGTCCTGTGAGAGAGGCTGGGAGTGATTTGCTTTTGCCCTTTTCCTGTGTGAATATAAAAAGGGGGCTGGCTTCTATTTCCAACTCTGTGCAGGGAGCCAGGACCTGGGGTCCAAGTTTGCTTTCTTCATGTTCTTCCAACACTGGTACTAGTGTAGATTTGGCTGACCAGATCAGCTGTCAGTTGTGTCCATCCACCTGTTACAATGAAATCAGTGCTATTCCACTTAAGTTTAGACTAACACCTAGCTCCAGCAGGGTTTTATAGGCTTGCCCTAGCTGATGCCTGGGCAAGTTTTGGACACTTTTGCTGCTGATTACAGAAAACAATCTATGTGTGATGTATGTAGAAGGATTTCTGTTAACATATTCCTAGATAGGAATTTTACTTATGTTCTGCCAGCTGAGCTAAAACTGAAGGAGGAGAGAGCAACGGGGCAATAAATCCCTTTTGGATTTATGTGAACATAGTCTCAAGTCTGTGTAAAGTAGGAATAAATTCCTGGGCTTGATTTACTGCTCATTAATATCAGTGCTAGTATCTCTATTGGCTTTAACTTGCACTGTCCTGACCTGCCTTCCCTCAGTGATGAATGCCCAGGCTGCAGTTGCTCAACATGTTGCCCTACAGCAGCTGCCTTCTCCACTAACTCCCTAGTTGTGCTCTGGGTTTCATAAGCAAAAAGATCAAGGAAAGCTTGCCTTGCTTTCTTGCAGTTTTTCAGATTGTCAGCAGTTAAAATGAGAGAAGGCCAGGTCGGCCAGTGATCACAACCCTTAGCAAGGTGGAAAGCACCAGTCAGTCTCTTCAGAGAAATGCAAGAAGGGATGTTATTGTGAAGAGTGAACTTGTGTGAGGAGAAGGAAGCTGATGCTGGAAAGGTGGTATGGAGCAGAGCAGGACTGTGAGAAATGAAGGCAGGGGCTAAGGGTCAAGCTTGAACAGCCCTGAAACTTATCCAGTGTTTCTCTTGTGCTGTCCATAGTATAATTCATCCATACGCTTCCATTTTAACTTCTTTATGTATCTGGTTCAATTCTCATATTGCAACCCTAGCTCTGCCAGTCCCTTCCAATGGCAAAAGCAAGTAAAGCAACTGTCAGCATATACTTAGGCGTGTTAAAGTGAATAAAAACAGGTACATCCCCTTTTTTTGGTGGTTGAAAGGAAGAACGCTAGGGGAGTTTGAGGGGAAGGTGCTCAGTGTAGACACTGAGCTGTGAAACCTTAGCAACAGACAGCTCTATATCCGTGGCACGCATACTGAAGCAATTTTCCCCAGGTGATGAGGTAGATAGCAAGCTGCAGTCTGTCAGGTGCTGTGTTGGTTTTGTGTTATATTTAGTTTTTGAAAGCATGGTGGCTGACTGCATGTGCCTATTTGGATAGGACACCTGACTTCTCCACCGGGGAACTCTTAGGTGCAAATAGATGGAGAAGCTCTCAGGAGAAGTCTTACTTCAGGGATGAAATTCAGTTGTGGTTGAGGTACATGGAGCAAATGGTATTTAGGCACTGCTGGCCCAGTTGTTTCATTTCACTGCCTCCCGTACCCTTCCCCCCAACCTGCAGTAAGTCTGGGAGACATATGAAGAATATTGCTGTGAGGTTGTAAAACGTTTGGCGATGAGGGAAGAGTTGGGTGAAAGATAAAGCCAGAGGTACCTTTTTTGTGGTGCGAGCCAAAGATTATTGCAGGTTTGGAGTTCTTGGGCAAGGATTTTGCAAGAGAATCTGTTTTGTAACATTTTTCTTTTATTGTTTCCTCTGTAGACAACATGCTTAGCTGGCTTATTACAGCATTTACCAGGAATTTGTTCTAGGGCAAGATTAATTTGATTGTCCACATGCCGATTTTCCACTTCATTTCTGTTTTCTGGTCCCCCTTAGGGGAAAGACATCCATCCAGGGGCAAATGCTTATGGTGATGGGCATGCTGGGGTCTCCTTTTCCTCAGAAGCCACACTTATTTCAGGCATGGAAAGATGTTTCCAATGGGTTTACAAGGATTTCAACCTAGAACTTTTTTAGAAGTGGTTGCAGTTTGGGGTACTTGTATATGCCAGCAGCAAATGTCATTTTGGTTACCTTTTGTTCTGACTCTTGGGTTCCCTTGAGAGAGGACTTAGGGAGGTGACTGGAAAAACTATTGGAGAGAACAGGATAGAGGTCATTCAGCTTTGATCATCCTTTCGAATAGGATGGCCGGGAATGACCCGAGACACAGGAAGAAGCAACAGTGTGAACCTCTGAGAAAAGAAATGCTGGAGAGCCTTCAATGGGATTGATCAAGGAGTCATGAGAAGGACAGGATCTATTTTTTCACCATCCTTTCCAGATGAAGTTTCTCTGGAAGGAGAGAGGCCAACACAGGCAGATTTTTTTCCCTGCTTGACTCAGAGATGAAACCAAATGCAGAAGAGGAAGTCTGTAAGTTTGCCTTCAGCTTCTTTTGCCTTTGAAGAGACAAACTGGCAATTAGATAACACCAAGAAAACAGGCCTTATAGCTTTCAGAATGGATGAGTTGGCAGCAGCATTTGCGCACTGGGGTTCCACTTCCTTGAGTTAGATGGAGAGAGTGGGTCAGAGTGGCTGAAACTTGGGCAAGGCTTATCTAGGGAGCTGAGGCCATTTTGGCAAGTGTCCAGATGAAGGACATTATGAAGGAAGGCAAGGAACCAGCATTTCATAGGGGACTGGCTCTACTGGAGCTTTTGAAATCACTGTCAGGCATTAGATTTCAAATATCCAGCTGATAACTCCCCTCCTCTCCCCTCTCAGGTCTAAAAGATCTCTAGTGCTCCCTCCACATCATGCATATCTTCAGAGGAGCAATTCTTATCCCCTAGCCGTATCTGAAGGACAGAGCATACTGCAAAGACTTCTGGGGGAGGAGGTGCACACTAAAGTTACTACTTGCTTTCCCTTTGCTAAACTGGAGCTGTGGGAGGGCTCCTGCTCAAATTTTTCTCCAACAGTATGTGTTTTGACCTTGAGCTTTCCAATGTGCCAAAGGGCGGGCCACGTGCATCATCTCTGCTTGACTCTGTGCATATACACCAGCCAAACAGGGTCCTCAGGAGACTGATACAGCATAGCCAAAGAAGTATGAACCACTCAGCAAACACATACTGAAGACGCTACTTTGCTAGGGTTAGGTATTCCTCAAGAAGAGGTGTTGGGTGGGTGTGACAGGCAGCGCACTCAGAGGTAAGAGCGTCTAAATTGGTTGTTAAAGCACTGACCCAGGATTGAAGAAGCATGAAGGTGAGTTTCTGCTTTACTCCTGCCTTTCTGAGTGACTGTAGTCAAATCAGAGTGCGTTTTTTCCAAACTGATCCTTGCCAGGATTCTGCAGCTGGGTTCTTCTGAGAATCCCACTCCTAGTATGTCTGCTTTAGCCTTCCATCCACAGAACAAAATTACTTCCCGTCTTATCTTCAATAGATGCTCTTTACGGCTTGAACATTCGCTTGCTCTGTGTCTGGACAGCTCCCAATAACTAGGCCCTCATCTGAACTGGGGCTTCCCTGCTATTTTCTTACTATTATGTATAACTGGGAGTGTCCTAGTTTTCTTCAGCTGTGCTGAGGAGGAGACAGTGCAGCTCTGCATTCTTGTGAGTTGTGGTCCTGCTTCCATCTGGAGCTGATACTGTGGGTAACTGGGTCTTTTGGGGTACCACTCACTTTGGGCTGCCTTGCTTCTTTCTGAGATAGTCTGGGTAGAAATACGCATGTGTGTTGCACACATTTGCAGAATCAGGCACACTTAGAGGTCTGTAGACTTAACTGTGTCTGTGTACAGATGTTGTATGCATTTACTGCAAACCTGGATGCTTTTGGGGGCCTTCCAGATGTCTGGTAGCAGCTGGGGACCACTGGAAGATTGGAAATCTGAAAAGAAAGGCCAAAAGTCACTAATTCTACCCACTCTAAACTTGACAGTGTGGAAACAGGCCATTTCAGGACTTTCTCGGTCCTTTGGAAGCCCTGTAGTAATCAAATTTGCTGCTCTTCTCCAAATTTTTCTTGCATCTTCCCATCTGTCTTGGACTGTAAACTCCTTTGGGCTGGGACCAATAGATGTTTTTGTGCACCTTCTGACACCATGACCTCAGCTTCCAGATGTCATCCACTGCAGTTAGCAGCTAATGGTCATATGGTGGTCAGAACCCAGGTAGAGAAGGAAATGTGGGGCACGCATTAAACGTTTGCTTTACTGTTGAATTCCCCAGCCCATAATCTAGGGGCTGATGCTGGGACATCTGTTAGAAAAGCTTTATTTAGCCTAAAGATCACTCAGTCTTGGGCTTCACCCAAGTATCCCACTTTTTCACTGTACCTGTCAGCTTTAACCCTGCTCTTCTGAAGTGTGCTCTTTTGCCACATATGAGCTGTAGTAATTCTAATGAGAACTATCCATACAAATTTCCCACTCAGCTAACAGCGAAGGTTCCTGGTTAACAAGCTAATCCCATCCATGTGAAAAACCACCAATTAGGTGTCTTTATAGCTCAATAAAATTAAAATTTGTTACAATTTAAGTTGTTTAGTATATTCTTTGTGGATAGCAGGCCTTACACTTGCAAATGCTAACTGCAGCACAGTGTTCAGTGGCCCAGGAAAGACCTGTCAGTAGAGTATTAAGTAATTAAAGGAGGAAGTTCCTACAGACGGCATTCAGAAACATACATCACTATTGCTGGCTTTTATAGGAGCACTAAAGAACCCTATATCTGTGTACAGCAAATGTCTTCCTTTATAGGTGTGTTCTCAGGGACTCCTTACATCTCCTGCTGTCAATGTAACGATCAGGTGTGACCCTTAGGGTGCTGCAGTCAATGCTCAGGAAGGACTAGTAGACTCAGAATTGAAAGTAAGACTCCAAGTCTGACATAGGTTTTGGCAGGATATGCTCCAGGATGCTAAAAGGGTTTTTTAATATTGCACAGACAGCCACAATCCTGTCTTCTGTAGATTTTTCTCTTCTTAAACACTTTGGGACTTTGAGATGCTGTGGAAGTTGTGAATGACCACGTAAGCAAGCAAGCAAACGTGAACCATGCTGGAAACTGCTCTAAGTTTTCTGAGCATCTGAGTTTTCCTCATTGATGGCTCTGAAGTCACATCTGTTTTGGCAAGGCTATGAAGTGCGACTTACTCCCCTAACCAACAGATATTCAGAAAGTGGATATTTCTGAAAAGAGTAACTGAGCAGTGTCAGGCTAAAGATACTGTTGGCTACAATTGGGGAAAGAAGTGTAAGCTGAAGGAAAATTACTGTTCAAGATGAGAGTGTATGACATTTCCTCCTCCATCCTAGCACTCAGTCATAGTTCCTCACAGGCTTTAAAGCAGTGGTCACTTGCCAGGGCTGCACTGATGGAAATGAACACGCTGGAGCCACAATATTTATCTTAAGACAGAGTGAGAGGAGTCTTGCTAGAAGTCTGATATAATCTCCTCTACCTCTCTGCTTGGAGGTGCAGGTGGGCTTAGCCTGCCCATGTCCTCCAGACACACCCTGGGCACCTCCAGTGCTCAGCCAGGCACAAGAATCCACATGCCATCATGGTGAGTGAGATGGCAGATAACTGGCAGGTCAGGAGTGAGAAAATGTGAAGGAAATTCAGCCCAAGTCATTCCACAGGCCCATCATCACACTGTTAGGTTTGTGTGTGTGTCTTACTATTATGGTGTGCAGCCCACTAAGTGTTTGAAAAGCCTCTTTGGCCCTTGGCAAAGGAATGTTCCCAGACGTGCTGTAGCAACTTTGCCCATCGCATGACACATTCGGAACTTCTTTCCCTTTGTTCCAGAGGGGAATGTTTGGCCCATGATTACTTGGACACGATACAAAAAATAAAGCTTTGTATTACGAGAAAGGGAGGCACTCATTTGAAAAAATATGCATAAAGTCATGTAAAATGTGAAATAAGTATAAAAGAAAAAAAATCTTGTACAAGAGCCAAATGCATCAAAATCCCATACATTGTGAAGATTTTAGCCCTGTGAAGTCATGCAATTAGGAAGATTTCAGTGTCTTGAGGAATGATGCAGTCCAACTTGCAGCCCAAGTGTACCTTGCCTGTCCTGTGTCACAGTGACAAAACAGGCTGGGTGAAATCCTGAAGCAATCAGATTGCCCCAGCATGAGACCCTCACTATGTATCTTGCAGTGCTTCCAGGTAGGTGGATAAAACTGGATGTGGTAAGGCAGGAGGAGGAATGCAAGGCTGGGCAAGCAGGTCAGTCGTGACAGTTTTACTGAGGAAAAGAATGAGCAGCTCAAGGGTTTTTTTTTTTTTTTTTAATGGTTTCTTGCCACAACACTCACCTTCATAATTTTAGATTACAGCTCTGGCTTGTACAGCAGAGAAAGGTTCTACATCCTTTGCATTCCTTCTTCCCTTCCAGACACAGCCTGGGTACCTCTGTGCCTTGCCTGTCCCTTGCTGTCCCTGGGAATCTCTCTGTGCCTACATAATGCCAGGGTTTTGATCCATATCAATGTATTCTTACTGAAGCACCGGAGCTGCTTTTGATAACCCAGAAAAGTCTTGGTTCTTGTGTGTTTGTGCAAGCTCTGCGACACATTATTTACAGAAAAGACAAATTTGGTTCCCACAGCTGTAGAGGGCTTCAGAGACAGTTATGGATCTGCTGATCTGGGGCAAGCCTAGATCTGAGATGCCATCAGGCTTATAGGAAGTTAGCAGAGATAGTTAAGGTTGCCAAGATGTCTGTGCAGGGCACTGTGGATCATGGAGAGAACAGAGTGGCACCATGAAAAGGGGCCAGCCAGTTGCTTCCCAGCCACCTCATCGTGGTAATCGTGGTTCAGTTCAATAAAGCTCTCTAAATTTCTCCAGGGAAATATTCCCACCTCCTAGTCAGAGAGTTGTGTAGTGTTAGCTTTGGTGTGTGTGTTTTTTTTTTTTTTGTTTGTGGTTTCCTTATGGTAGAGGCTCACTGTCTTCTCAGATGGCTGGTCTTCATGTTTTCCAAAACCACTTGACCTTAATTGCAGTTAATTCATAGGGCAAAGCTGATCAACTTCAGGGTCTCAACTACTGTCCTCAGTCAGTGAGGAACACAGACAATGTGTCCTCCTCTCATCCTGTAAGGGAAATAAGTGCCCAGCAAGGCTATGACATTCATGAAGCAGGATGCCAGGAGAGCCCAATGTGCATCTGATGCTGTGCCACTGTATTCTAGGAATAGAGTTTTCCCTAGAAAAATCTAAATGCTTAGATTACTCAGCAGCAACTCAGCACTTCAGCTGAAATTAGATTTCACAGCATAGTAAGGTCCCTCCTGGCTCTTTTGAGAGTCCATTTCTGAACCTCATGTAAGAAAAGCTATGTTGGTGCAGCAGAATTTCAACCTTTGTGTTGCTGCAGTGCTCGGATAGGAAGGAGCCTCTCAGAAGTGCAACATGAATAGAAGCAAAGTACAGCAAGCCCGTGAGGAATAAAGACATCCCTTGCACTTCTGATATTTGAAGGCAGTCAAAAGCCACCCATTGTGGATTAATCCTTTGATCTGATAAAATACTTTATACTAGCCATGATCAAAAAATGTGTCCTAATGGTGAGAGCTTTAGCCTGTCTCCTGCCTCCCATGTACATCACCAGCAGAAATGCAAATATATTGTGATAATTAGCTATATGCTAAGGTATGAAACTGTGAGAGCTCTTGCGGTCTTATTGCAAGATCCAAATTCTTGATTGTACTGAAATCAGCAAGAAGTTACCTTTACTTCAGTTTTCTTTTTCATCCTTGGTTTTGAATGACATTTATATGTGCCTAAAAAAATTCCTGTTTAGGGAGGACTTAAGTACGTGCTTAAGTGTATGTGGTGAGCCCTTTTCAGATATGGATGGTTCACAAACAACATTAAATATCTGCAGGGTTAAATGAGCAGCAGGAAAATGTGTGTGTTGAACAAATTTCATCTCAACATGAAGCTAGTAACACTGTCAAGGCAATGATCTCCCTGAATGCATCTATATTAGACAGTATGGTTGGTCTCAGGCCTTCTTTCACTGCCTCCTTAGCCACAGGGGGAAGAACTGTAGGCTTTGCTACTGGTAATGCTCTTGAAATGCTGTAACTTTGCTCACTCAGCCCTCATGTTTTGAAACACTGGCTTTTTTTGGCAGGGAGGGGGAGTGTCTTTCCTATCCCTGGGTGCTATTAAGTAAAATCATGAACAATCTGATAATTATTTTTCATTTTTTCAGTCCTGAAATGTTGAGAGGAATGAACGTGCTACACCTCACACCATCGGAAATCCTAAGGAAACAGAACAAGTATTTATTAAAAATAAGAATATAAATTGCCCCCAGCGTTCATGCATCATTAAAAAGCTAAACCACAGCCCTGGAAATCAAGCCCTCTGCTCTGAACATGTGCTTGTAGCACAGGGAGGGATGAAAGAAAACAAAGCCACTCTAAGGAGGTGCACCAGGGAGTGCCAGTGCACTGACGAACCCCTGCAACCAGAAAACCCCAGCATCTGAATCCATCCCAAGGAGACCAGAAAAGGTAGTTAATTGAAAAAGAAGCTTGTGAAAAATCTCCCTTTTTTGTCACTTGTGCTTGCATAGATTATTTGGGGAGAAGGAAAGGATGCCAGTGAATAAAGTGGAAAGCCTCATCTCTGATGCAGCCTGCCTTGGGCAGCCAAGCACCTTCTACGGAGCTGCTGGATCCTGTGCTGGACTGGCACCAGCCCATTTCAGCAAGTGGTGGGGGTTCACTCTCCGCTCAGCCTTCAAGCAGTCATTCCCTGTTCCTGGGTTGAGTGGTTGCCTTCTGATTTTTAAATGGCAGAAAGAGAGGATGATGTATGCATTTGCTCTAGACTGTCCCTGTCTTTGCTCCCCTGAAATAGACTTGCACTCAGGCACAGACAGGAAGGTTTCATCTGGCTCCAAATGTGAAACTTTATTCAGATCAACTAACTTTTAAAAATATAGCCCTTGTGGCTACTTCTGGTTGTTAGTGATGGAAGATTATACATGCTGATTAGCAAAAGAATATCTCCTAAGCAAATATCCCTTTGTATACCCTTTTTTTTTCTGCCTGGCATTCAGTTATCAGACTTAATGAAGCTTTTTGTGTTTTCAAAGGGATCCGCTACAAAAGGAAGAGCAAGGCCTGACAAATGTTGCAGCCAGGGGTGCCAACAAGACAAAAGTGGCATTAAGAGGTGTGTGTGGGGGGGAAAGAACAAAACAGTCAGCATTCAGCTTTCAAGGCAGTATCTGGGTCGGACAGCTTCCCTTATAGACCCTGTGCAGCACTGCTAGTTCAATCTCAGGAGCCTGAGCTCTTGAACAGGCTGTAAAACTGTCAGGTGCAGTAGGATCACAGCAGCTTTGACTTCCTAGTTTATATAAAGATGAAAGGATGAAATAGACACACACGTGTGCATGTGCACACACATGCACATATGTACCAAAAGAGCAGATTGAATCTAGTGGTCAGTGCAGGCTGTTTCATTCTCTGCTTTGCAAAGCAAGCCAAGATACAAGTAAGGTCTAATGACAATTAGGCCCCTAGGAGTTATAAAATAAGTAGGACTTATTCCCTTCTAGTAACTGTAACTAAAATGGTATTAGACCTGGAGCAAATAAATAAAGCCACTTGCAGGAGAAAAAAAAAAAACACTTCTTTTGTTTTGTTCCTCCTATTCTACTCTTTTTGCTTCATAAGACTTAAAGGGATTTTATTTTATTGATTGTGGATGCTAACAAGGAAAAGATGGACTTCTCTACTCTTCAGTAAACCCACAAAAAAATAATTGAGATCTGACATTTCTGTGAAAATTTTCCTGAGGGAGGGCAGGGAGAAAGGAAGCTGTTCTTCATTAAATGCTGTGAATGAGAGTTGTTGACCTGCCCCTTTCAAACATAGATCTCATGCTTTACCTCCTCTCAGGGAGTAGTGTAAATATAGCCTCTTCCTTTCCCCAGCTTGATCTTCTTCTTCACCATGCCAGGATCACTCTTGTGAATACACAGGACAGGAGACCCAGTGTTTACTTGACTGGAAGACTGCGTTTAGGCCGGCGTGTTTTGAAAAACGCTACCTGCAACAGATGCAGCTTGTGTATTAAGTATCTGCAGAAAGTCTGGACAGCTTCTCGAGCTAGTCGGTTGATGTGCAGTCCGGGGATGGTGTCTATGTCTGGAGATGATCTTTTAAAGTGCATACACTAATGTATTTGTAAAGGAAAAGGACAAAGGCTCCCAGAGATGTGCTTCTCCATGCAGTGACCGGTTGCTGCTCCAGTGGCACCAGTGATGCTCTGTTCCAGCTGAGTGAGTGTGGCCCCGTGATTCATGGCCCTGAACATGCACAGAGCGCAGTCAGCAAGGCCACGTGTTAGCTCACTGCGAGAAAACCAACCAGGAAGGGCCGAAGTGATCAGTCTGCGTCCAGCAAATCTGCAGTGTAGTTATCATGGGCCAGGCAGGGGGATGAGAAAAAGAGTACCATTAAATTAGGCCTCTTGATGTCTCCCAAGCTACCCTTGGATTGAAAAACAGCTAGATGAAAGCACAACTGAGCCACAGAGGAAGCAAAAACTGCTCAGTGCCTCTTGCACACCCAAGACGCTTAAAATCCTCTATGTTATGGCAGAGACAGACAGAGACTGCAGCTGCCTGGCATGGCTCTCTGGCTGTGTTTGGCAGCCAGGCCACATATTCCTTGACCCCTGTTGCTCTGGTTTTTATACCCTGAAGTGCTTTGGTCCAACTCTCCTTCAACAAAAGGTTTCATGTGCCATCCAAGAAGGGGATGGAAGTTTCTCGTCTTAATTATGATGCTGATCATCTGGGTGGCCACAAGCAGCTCAAGCCATCTGCCTAGGCTGAATTGCAAGTAGGTAAATCCTCACCTATCTGGTGGAGCTGAATGCTGGCTGCTTGGAGAGCCCACAGCTCGCAGGTGGGAGGTGATGGTAAACCAGAAAGCACTCTTGTTTGCTCATCCATCTCTTCCTTTGAGCCTGTTTACAGTAGAGCTAATCCATGCCGGAGAAGTAAAGACGGGACACCAGGAACTATCAGCACACGCAGTTCCCAAACCCATAAATCAATGATTGCAAGTCCCAAGCACAAGCATAAAATATCTCAGACAAACTCAATTTTCCAGCTTTGAAACAAGGGTCTTTTTTTTCTTTTTCATTTTACCATTTTAAGACTAAGATTTAGTGCTAAACTGACAGGCTTAACTTGTAAAGTAACTGGCAAATCTTGAAAGAATTGTGGTTTTCTCCTCCCCAAAGGACATTGCAAGTGACATGGTTTTTCACTTTAGTGATAGACGGTACTTGCAGGCAAGTATTTAGATATCTAAGTACTAAAGCAGCCACAGGTCTGGTTCCTATCAATAATACATTTTGTCACAGAGAAATTGAAACAACATGGTTACCACACATAGAAATAGAAGGGAGAATTATACATAAAATTAATTTTCCCTATAAAGGAACGCAGTTTCAGCTGCCTCAGTTCATGGGAGAGTTTGTGGATGTTCATTTCCTGCCCTCCCCTAAGTTTTACCTTTGATTCTGGGTAGCAGTGAACAGAGCATTTCAAAGCAGCACATGGATAGAGCCATGTGATTGCAATAAAATAAAATAAAATAAAAAAACACCAACCCCCCGCCCCCAAAAGCCAAACTAAAGGAACTGATTTGATCGAAAGATTTTTAAATCTAAGCCTGGGACGGAGCTGAGTAATGAGATGTGAAAGCAGGCAAGCGGCACGCGGCTTTGAGCGGCAAGGGAAATATTTCACCCAGCTCAAGGTATCATTGTGATCTTCCTCCCTGAGCTTTGAGAACGGTAACATGAGTTAACTGATTTACTAGCTGTCCTCTGGGTGGTAGAAAAGCAGCAATCTCTCTTCTTGGCAAAGAGGATTATTAGATACTAGGATTAGCTTCCTCCATTTTTAATTCTGGGAGGCTATGAAGTGAGACTAGTTTTAATTACGTGAACAGAAATGCACCAAACCGCTCTATTCTCAGACATACACCTGTCCAAAGCAGTTATTTCCTTTAATAAAAGTGTTTGAAAGACACAAGCCGTATCTGCTCTGTGCACGTATATCCGGCGGGTGCATTGTAGTGTGCCAGACTTATTTGAAGTCCCGGGGAACCAGGACTTCTGGAATGAGGATGCAATCAAGGTCATATGTATTGCCAGGGAAACTTCTGTTTTTCTTCATGCACCAAAAGAAGATGGCAGATCTTCAGAAGAGAGCTGTCCTTTTGGTGGTGCCTTGTGTCAGTGCGGTGCTGGAGCTTCTTCATGTCCTCCCAAGAGCTCCCTGGAAAGACCCATCCTAACAGCAGGAAGTTAGCCCTACTTCTGTAGGGGAAGGGAAGTCCAAAAAAATGCCAGAAATGGTCACAGGTAGGAAGAGCGAGGTAGGAGTAACAGGCAGTAAAAATAAAGGCAATGTATAAAATAAAATATATATATATATATATATATATATAAATATAAAATATATCTAAAATAAAAGCTCATACCACCTTGGATAGCTCTTGCTGCACCTCTCAGCTCTCATGTCCTTAAATCACATTCTGGTTTCTCACTCAAAATGCTTCATGGCCCATTTATGCCCATTGGTCTTCCTATGATATTAAGTGCTCTTTCCTCTGTGGGATGCTGGATCCAGTGTGGCCTGTATTAGTTGTGCTCTGAGCATGCCAGGTGGAATAAGCTTTTCGAGGAGTATCAGACGAGCTCCTGGGGCCCATTTGGCATTTGGGAGGAGATTTCTGTGTGTGCCAAAAACCAGACCAGCTTGTGTAAAGAACTATTCAGTTGAGTGATGAGGCAGTCAGTAGATTTAGGCAGTCTTTAAGGTGGCTTGGTTTGTTGACAATTTGGAGTTGAGCATCTAAGTGGGCTGCAGTCCTAAGTAACTTGGTAGGTGACAGAGAAGGTATTTGAACCAGTTCTCCTTCTTGCCTACTGTAGAGTGCCCTTCCTTTATACAGTTAGGCACAGCACACACAGACAAGCTCCATTAAGTCATTTCATGCAGCTGCCTTCCAAAACATGCTTTGGTTTGGTCACCTGTTTGCAGGTTTTCTCTTGCTCAGTCTCACTCTACTTTACTAGTAACAGGAGATCTCTTATAGCCCTTTGTATTTTTTTGAAGATTGGAACTATACTTACCATTGTAGTTCACAAAAAAGCTCCATTTCATCAGTGATGAGGAAAATTACTTCACTCATTTTCCAAGGTGGTTGGATCTCGAGTTGGCTGGAAAGTACTTTTCATCAGCAAAAGCATAGCATTGCATTTTCACTGAAATTTGTTTTCTTAATAAACGTGGAACAACGCATCTCTTACCCTGAAAAGCTACACTTCATTTGTCAAAATGTTCTGATGAAAAGTGTTAATTGGCTCTGTTAAGGATATGTGGCCAGTATTTTCTTACCTTCTCTTAACTAACAAGGAACATTACAAGATGCATCACCCTTCCAACATCTTCTCCTTTTTCTTTCTTCATGCTGTATTTAGAAAAGACTTCTCAGATGCTTTTCAGTTGCTGTGGATTGCATTTCTGTGCAGTCATCTCATGTACTGCTCTGGGTCTGAGGCTTTTGATGTCATTAGTTTGGAAACAACTGTTGCTAAGGGACGCTCATAAGGCCAATGAGATGGTTTTCCTTCAGACAAAGGGATTACAGGGGAATCAGAGCCTCTATGCTCATAGAGGAAAAAAGGGAAGGTCAGCAGCTGCAGCTCTGGTTTAAGAAAGAGTAAATTTAAGTCCTTTGCCTGCTACACACTTTCTACATGTCCTTGGGCCAATCTCTTAGCCTCTGCCAGGGCTCCCCTAGCTTGCAGCAGTGGTCAGAAGGTCGAGAGGCATCGTGGTAAGTACTGCAGGGAGAGGAAGACAGGCACTTTCTGCCTGGGGTATGAAAATCTGATCTTGCCATTGCTCTGTTTCCAGCCCTGATTTCAGCTGTCAAAGAAACACTGCATGCCAACCCATGAAGCTTCTTTCCAGGTTTCAAAGACACCAGAAATAGCCTTTCAGGGCTTCTCCCAGGCAGATGCTGATTTGTGTTTAACCACTTCTCTCCTGCTGATAAATTGCTTGAAGAAGAAGCGCACAGCACTGGCTCTTCCTGAGGAGCCAACCTGCAGACCTGGGGCAGTGGATACAGAAAATAGGCACAGAGCCCAGGAGAGAGATCGGACCTGGGGACAGCCATTGGGGATCACCCAGATGAGCACTAGGAACAAACCATATTGGTTCTTAGCTATGCCTCAGCAATCGGACTCCTGCTCAACGTATTTGTTGCGGGCCTTCCTGGCTATACCCTCTCCACTTCACCTCCTTCCTCCCCCTTATAGGCCAGCCATAGCAAAGAGTGAACCATGTGCAAGAGAATTAATATGTTCAAGTGCAAGTGGCAGCAAGAGAGCCGTGATAGGGTTCTGTAGGGCTGACTGAGTGACTTTGCATGCTATATATGCAGTGCAGGCTCTTACCTTGGCCCTCAATGAAGGGGGGATCAGGATAGGGAAATAAAAGGGTGCCTTGAGCTCCTAATTTTCCCCAGAAAGGTCTATAGCAAGGACTCCTATTGGCTGCCCCCCTCTCTAGAAATGACGGCCAGCTGCAGAGACTGAAAGTGCCTGGTTTTCTCTGAACATTTACTCCAATAACTATTCCCGGGTGGGGGGCAGGCCTGAATGCAGTTGGTTTGCAAGACTTTTGGCAGCTGCTCTCTGCCTGCAGCCCTGTTTATAGAGTTGGGAAGCGGGAAGTTTGGAAGCTGTGCTGATCCCCATTTTTAACCATGTGGTGACCTTTCGGTATAATTAACTAACTGCCTGGTTTTGTGCGTGCGTGCGTGTGTGTGTGTGTGTGTGTGTGTGTGTGTGTGTGCACATGCGCATGTGTGAGAACACAGCTTCAGCTGCACAAGCCTTTTATCAGCTCCTAAATTTCTCCACCTAAAGACCTATATTAAAGATGAGGGAAACGACTACAGAAGTAGCAAGGAGAAACAGCCATAATTGTAAGGATTTCACTATGTGAGTGTTACCAGTAAAGGCCTCTGTTTTATATACAGTTGCCTGCAAATTTGGGCTGCTGGGGTAAAAATAGCAAGCTCCCCTATTGCGCTCCAGCGTCCCCAGTCCTTGCTGTTGCTGAAATGTGAAGGTCAAAAATCTGGTTTCAGTCTTCTCCTTCTTGCCCCATTTTGACTCTTTTCTATCTGGGTCTCAATTCTGTGAAGATAACAGGCTGAGCTTAAGGCTCAACACCCAAAGCATTTTGTGGCTTATGTGGCCTTACAGGATTGCAGCTTGTCTATGAAAGCTGGCCAAGTGAAAAAGACCAATAATGCCTTTTTTGATTGGTTTTGTTCTTTTTTTTTTTTAGCATTTCTATTTAAATGAAAGCTCAAAAATCAGAGCAGGTAATGGCAAATTTCAGCATCAAGTGAATTATTATAGCTGTGCTATAAACCCATAAGGACTGGGGAACAAAGTTATAATGAATTCTGTGCCAGAGCCTGAACAAGGAGCCCTGGGCTTGCCTTTAGGAAAGAGTAAACTGGGCACTGCTTTAAAAAACAGCAACTAGCATGGAACAAATTAAAAAGGGAAGCGGCAAACTCCTTTGGGATTCTATAATAATTTAAACATTCCTCTGGGACATCTGAAGTTTGGAGGAAAGGGGGGTAAAAAATGTTGCTAACTTATGAGGAATGTTAGCAATAAAAAGGGACCCATACGGGTGTGCCATACCCTGAATTAGTCAGAAAGCAGATGTGTGCGCCTGCAGCCTCAAGTTTTCCCCCTGTTTTCTCTCCTGTTGCCTTTCCTTCCTCTCCCTCTGCCTTGCTTTTACAACAGTTACACCTGTGTGATTGAAGGAGCAGGGAGGGAGCTGCAAAGCTCAAAGCTTTTGGTGTGTTAGGTCAGAGTACAGAACAATAGAATCATAAATCAATTTTTTTGGGGGGGTAGGGGGGTGGTAGTACCAGGGGCTTAATCCAAAAGTAAACCATGTGTAAGTTTTATTTAGCTCTGTTGTTGCTGAAGGGAGATCGCAATGGGGTAGAAATGATGCAGTGTTTTGGGGTTCGCCTCTTTCTGTCTTCTCTCCAGCACCAAGCTCTGGGGGTATAATCCGCATCTGACACTGCTCTTTTCCTCTCTGTGTTGCTTGTCCCCCTTGGAGAAGTCACTGGAGAGCTGCTGATGGGAAGCTGGCATCGACTGGTGTCGATGGGAGTAGTCCGCACTGGCACAGACAGGCATTTAGCTGACTAGTTGCTGTGGAAGTTGCATTCTTTCCATCCAAGCAGGCAGATCAGCTGCTGAAAGGCCCTACAAAGGCAGGGATCTGGGAACCTGAAGTCCATTTGCCTGCGAGGCTTAAAAATGCCCTCAGCTTGCACATTGGGCAGGAAGCAAGAAGCATCCACAGGCACGTGTGTCTGTATGTGTGTATGTTTAAGGGGAGGAGCCGAGGGGTCTTCTCAGCCTTTAACACCAAAGGGAAGAATGCGAGCTTGTGCTTTATTAACGGAAGAAAAAGGGAAGAAATAAAAACCCCAACTGCCCAAAGCTCGAGTGTGACATAAGGAGCCTCCAGGCAACTTTCATCATGTTTTTAATGTGGTTTCCTTCATCTCCCTTGGCTCGCCTGTTTGCTGGAGCAGATTGTGTTTAGATAATGCATTTACCAGATCACCAGGAGGATGCTCCCCCCTGCTGGATACCCTCCACCCCATAGCTGAACTAAACGACAACAATAACAAAAAGATCCAATTTGTCATTTAAAAATACAGGCTCTGCAGCAAAGTGTCATTTTGTCCTTGTGCTAATTCCAAAAGAGCATTTGGCCTCAATGCTCATCTCTGGGTCGACTGGAGATGAGCACTGGTTTGATCCATAAAAGACATCTCAAGCTCTCAGCAGCATGAAATTTCAGTTTCAGCTTCAGAAGATTGCATGTGAGGCCCAAAAAGAAAAAAAATGCCTCCTCATACTGGAACAATGTTGATGCTTTCCAGGTCAGGTTTTCATGTGAAAAATAAATACAGCAAAGCAATCTTCCTCAGCATCACCTAGGGCCCCTCTGTTCCCGCATGCGGTTCTGCGCGCATTGCGCATCCTAGATCTCAGCTACCACTAACAAGCTCTCTCTGCAATCGCTGGCTGTAGATGTGCATTCAGATTTTTTTTTCCTCTCATTAAGAAGCACAGGGATTCATTTGCAAACGGTTCCCATTCAAATTGGACTTTTTATGGTTTATAAGACATGAGATAGGGAAGCCAGGAGCAGTAGCTGTAACCTTGCAGTTAGACCATTCTTCACGCTTCACTGTCTTAAGTCTCTTAGCTGTTTATAAAGTTGTAGGCCAATGTTTTCAGACCAGTGTGTCTTACAGAATAATAATACCTCAGGCTTCTCTTTCAGAGAGCTCAGAGTAAATTGTAAAGGAATTTGGAAGCATTACCTTGATTTTACAGGTGGGAAAACCAAGATACAGAGAAGGGGAGCAAATAGTGCAAAGAAAACCAGTCCAAGACCAGAACTGAGATCTTCCAAGCATGGATACCAGGAAGCATTGAGAAGCAAAATCACCTCTTTAAGGAACTAAATGAGGCTCTCAGTGAGTCACTTCCCATTAAATCCCACTAGGGATCCCATGAGTAGCAGCAGTGGTCTTCTCCCAATCACTAGAAGGCAAGTGGAGGGGAGGAGAGCTGGCAGGGGGCCCAGCAGAGCTTGTCTGGGTCTGTAGTCCCAGTGGTGCATTTTTAGTTTATTCTGGTGAGGCTTTCTATAGGTCATGTACAGGGCCAAAGGCCACTGGTTTCCAAACATAAGATTTTGTTTCCAGTGCGCTCTCCATTGTCTGATGGAACCGGGGTGAAACAAGATGCTTTGTTTCTGCAGAAGGCGAAGGGAATTGCCTGCTGAAATACCCTCAAACTGATTTCTTTTTGTTTGTAACATGCAAAGGCTACATCAATGCAGAAATGGGTTGACACGGCCAGTCTGTGAGATGGGGCACAAATTGTTGCTGGACTTTGAAAGGTGCTAGGAGACAGCACATCTCCCCAGTTTAGTAGATAGTACCTCAGAGGAGATTGGGCAGAGGGAGGGCACACAGTCAGAAGGCCAGATAGGGATGCATAAGTGCGACCTTCCTTGTACAGATCAGACAGTTCAGGTGTGTGTATTTTCCTGTGTGTGGGGAGGTTTGGGGGGGGGGTGATCTTTTGCACCTATCTGCGCTTTGGAGAGTAGGTGGCTTAACTGAAGCTTATGGACTAATGACTTCACACAAGCTAGCATTTCATCCAAGATCCATTCACCTTAGCTTAGGGGGGATATGCACAGCCCCTCACACCAACCCACTCTCTTAGGGAGGAGCACATCATCTCCCCAAAGGGAAGACACTAAATCCTGACATCATTGCCTACAGGAGAGTGGAGATCAGGGGTGGGATTGTGGCTGTCTAGTGTTATTTCAGATGCCCTGGGAAACTGCCTTTAACACCCCAGAGGGCTTAAGGTCTTTTGTAGGTTCTGTGTCACCCAACTCTCCTTGCCATAAAGGTGCTTGAGCACAGAGCTGACCAAGAGCACACCTTTCTCCCCTCCCTCCTTGAGAACTGCTGTGCACCTACTGCTCCACTCCATTCCCCAAGCCCCCTGCCTTTTCTTGATGAGGGAGGCCTTCATCTAGCCATGACCTTGGATCACTTGTGCTGTTCTGCTCCGCACCAGCTGGCCCTCCTGGGGGACCACAGGCCGCATTCTAGGCTGTCTCTCTCTCCCCTAGTGAGCCTAAGCTACTGACTGCTCTAGCTCCTTTGTGCTCATTGCAAACTGCAACAAGCAATCGATGAAAAAATCACAGACAAATGCAGGATGTCCCAAAAGTTAGCTTCAAAGAGATTTTGAAAGCAAAAAAAGAGGGAATGTCCAGAGAGAAAAAAACAGATATACGTCTGCCTGAGTTTGAGTAATGCAGTCACCAAGTCAGGAAAATGTGCTGCCAGCATGCAGCACAATTGAAGCTCTCCCAAGTTAGAAGCGAATGTTTGCTCCTTAATCTCCAAAAGCAGACACACCTGAGGGTGCCAGAAACCCCAAGAAAAGCACTGAGGCTCTAGTAATCATGGTACTAGTGGGTATGTGGCGTTTCAAGGCAATGAAGTGACCTGCAAAATTAGCAGAGCGCAGCCCCTGTGATGACTACAATGATGAACACACTGTCAGACAGCGGAAACCCACCTGCTGCTGAGACAAAGGTGTTGGAATTTCCAGACATGTTAGTCTCATGTGAAGGTAATCACCTTCAATAAATAAAGCAGTGTTGTGTTTTTTGTTTTTTTTTAAATAGAAAGCAGATTATGATGTATTAGGTGCCAACTATCGCTGCAGTTGTGGCCTAAGTGTTGGAATTGCCATTATGGAAGTGTTCATAAAAGTTCAGCGTGGTGGAAAACTCTGCCTGTTGTTGCTATCTGCCTTCAAAATCCCCTCCTTTTGCACGTTGGGCTTGTTCTGCTATAAAATATAGCAAAAAATATCTTGATGATTGAAAAGGAAAGGATGCTATTAGTAAACAGCAGAAATCTTGAATGCAGTAGAGTGACTTGCAGAGTTCCTGTCTGCTCCAGTTGCTCATAGGAACTGAAACAGCTGAACAGGTAGCTTGCAGAGATAGATAGACTGTAAATGCAGGTGCAGACCTGAGAAACAAATGGCACTGCAAATGTTGACA
The DNA here is from genome assembly GCF_040807025.1 of Struthio camelus. NCBI lineage: Eukaryota > Metazoa > Chordata > Aves > Struthioniformes > Struthionidae > Struthio > Struthio camelus. The sequence goes on along the minus strand of NC_090947.1, from coordinate 2,303,755 downwards.
CCAAGAGGATAATCTGGTAGAATCAATCCTTGAATGCTGATCCTGGGAGGAAGTTTTAGCAGCCCAGCTCAGCTCTATTCTTCCACCTGAGCCATGAGGCCAAATACCATGAGTAAGTGTGCAGTTCCTGAATCTCCTCTTTCCAAATGTTCACAGGGCTGTGTTCTGCACCACACTGTTGTCCAGGGACATTGCAAGGCCACTGAGAGCTAGTCCTTATTTTTCTGCCTGACCGGGCAAGCAAGGAGTCATTGCCCAGCCCTTATCTTGCATATCTCTGCACTGTGACATAAAAAACGTCTATTTCTTTGTGCAACGTTTTGTGCTCAGGTCAGACAGCGTATGAAACAACTGCAGAAACATCACTGCATCTTGTTCCATAGCTCCTATAGAAGCTTCTGTTCTGACTTTTGGAAGACTTCAGTCTTCCTCCCCTGCCCTGCCAGCAAAGATAGCAACTGTCGCTTTAAATGACCCAGTTTTATGGGTCAACCCATGAAAATAACACAGTAAGAAATGTGGTCCCATGTATTTTTCAGAGTACTTTACATCATGCTTCTGGAGCCAAATGATGCCTGAAAATTTATATTATAAGCCCAGTCTTCAGAGGGTTTTTTTTTTTTTAGTGCAATTGTAGCATCTTGACATTCAAACTGGCAATTGCCCATAATCCAGTAAGTGCCTTTTCTACCACACTGGCCAGTTTGAGCCTTCAAAATATGCAATTCAAATGTCTTATTAAGGCCCTTATGTTTGAATTCTAGGGTCCCAGTTCAAACGTGGAATACTGTCTATAAAACTTTTTATATCTTCTACAGTAATATTAGAATCATATTCCCTTGACCATCCTTAGAAAAACAGTCCTTGACACACTACCAGGATAAAAGAGGGGGAACACATGGTATCAGTAAAAACTAAGTTAACATACCATTCCAAGCAATAACATTACACTATATAGTGTAACAACAAGCCAAGAAGTAATAATTATTGGGAGTAAGTGGAATCGAGAATTGCCCCCAGTGTTGCATTACGCTCCTTTCAGTGGAAGAACCTCAGGCGCACAGTATATAATAACCAGTCCCACTGTCAATATAAAAAGGTTGATACAACCTTATTTAAAATCTCCCTTTTCCCTGTTAAACAGAGCACAGCAGTGATTTGTGCCAGGGCTGCTCAGTAGTTTCAAATGTGTCCATGCAGTCAAGACCAGCTGGCCCACAATCTTTCCTGTGGTGCTTTCTTGTGACGGGAATCCTCTTTGCTGGCCAAGGTCCTCATCTCAGGCTCTGTTGCCTCCTTCCTGTGTGCCCTGGGGACCTCTTCTGCTCCTCTTCTGGCTCCCTCCACCAGTACCAGCCCGTGGAGCAGGAAAGAAGGATCACCATGCCCTTTGAGAGAGGATGCTGCTCTTCACTGAACTTCAGGTTGGTTTAAGCCAGCAGAAAATATGCCCCAGAGACTTTGCTTTGGACCTGAGGCAGGAAGGAGTGAAGTGATCATTCCCTTCTGCAGGCACAGAGTAGGTAGCATGTAGGCATCTGGGTTGTCCCTCTCCCATCACTGTCTGCCTGGTTCCTCCCAGTGCCTTCCCCACCCTTCAGTTTTGGGGACACCCCATCCTCAGCTAGCCTACCTGCAAACCTCTTGCCCATCCCTGTGGAGGGTCCTCCAGCAAGCCCTCTTGTGAATCCCTATCGCTCGCACCCAGAGCCAGGGTTAGAGACCTCTGCCCTGTAGGAGCACGGTGATTCAGCCGGGGGGGCCCTTCTTTCCTTCTCCTCCCCCGAGATGAGTCACAATTTCCCCCAAGCCTCTGAGTTGCGAAAAGGCATGATCATGCTGAGCTGGCCTATCCCCCAGCACGAGATGAAATGGGGCCTTGTGCCTCACCCCTGCTCTCCGGGGCCGAGGAGAGGAACAAGTGGACCAAAAATACCCTCTTCTTACATAGCTGTGCTGGATAAGAGAGGGAGGTTTCTCCTCCCCTCCCACCTGCCTGCCTCAAGCCTTGCTCTAATTTACCCCTTTTTAAGCTGCAAATTTCCCCCCTCCTCCCTTGGAAAGAGGGGGGGCAAAGTTAGGTCTAGCCCTGAGGCGAGGAGAAGGGAGAGTGGGAACGAGTGGGTAGGTGGGTGAGGCAATCCAACACGTAGGCCAAGAGTGCAGCGCGTAGTTTTGAAGGGTACTGCTCTAGCCGTTTGGCAGACCCCTTCCCCCTCTTTCCCTCGCATCGTCCCACTCCTGATTTGAGCAATGAAAAACAACTTCCTGTCAATAAATGTGAACAAAAGCTTGGACGCATCTTCAAAGTGATGAGTTATGTCGAAAATATGTTTCAGAGCACTTTGAATGTTCCTGTAAACTGGAGGGAAATGATTGTTCATGGTGCTTTGGCATTCAAGCAGAGTTTATAAATAACCACTGCAGGTCTGTGTGTGTTAGTTTTGCCATGAGAAAAATGCAATGGGGCAGGGCGGGAGGGGTGAGGCAGAAGAGAGGAGGAAGGCCTGAGAGGGAAAAGAAATAAGAAGATCAAAAAACCTGAGGAACCTGTGTGATTTCTAAAGGTGTATAATTAGCCTGCGACTGTTGCCTCAGACCAATGCCCAGCATGAGCCAGGCCTGCCTTTGAGAAGTTTTCTCTACCTCCTGGCGTGCCTGGTGGTGCGAATGGCAAAGCTGCGCACGGATGCTGATGCTGGACTGTGCACTGCCTTTGCTGCATGGGACATGGAAGAAGGAAGAAAGCATACGGTTCCCATTGGTTTCCAAAAGTAAAAACATGTGCTGGAATCCCAGCCAGACATGCTTCTTGTTATTTTAATGAGAAATTCCATAATTAGTGGCAAAAAATAAAAAGAAGCTACACTGCAAGTGAAAGAAAACCCCTCTCTCTCCTCTCCAGCACATGACAGGCGCATCAAAGAGATGTGATGTTTTTTACAAACACACATTACTTAAGAGGCTATGATGTTCCTTAATCTGTTTGCTTGAAAGAATTAAAAAGAAACAAAAAAAAAAAAGCCACCAAATAAAAATGGCAGGTTTTGTCTTAAACGGGCAATGCAATCCCCACCTGTAATTCATTTGTTAGCAGTTAAACATCATTACAACATTAACAGCCAATCTGAATGCAGAAGAGTTGGAATTTGTACAGCTATAAACTACAGGACATCAAACTGTGCTTCATGGAGTAGTGGCCAGTCAGAAGTGACCCCTTCTAAACTTTTACAATTCTCTGCATTCTTCCGATTACAGTAAAGATTTATTTGAACTTTGATATATGTATGTAGGAAAAAAAATAGGATTTTATTAAAAACATTTCATCCCGGTTCTTTAGTGCAAGGGTAGAGAGAAGAAATATTGCAAGAAGTCTTAAGCTGGTAGATTTTATTCATTTCACAAAGCAGCCATGGATGGATTTGCTTGGATTCACATTCAAAAATAAACACATAGTGTTGCATTACATCTGTTTACACACTTTGTTCTCCAAGCATGTCTGACATCTAATTGCACAATTCCTTGGCTAGCTGGTCTAACACGGAAAGCACTTGCAAAGGCTTTTCTCAAAGCCAGCTTTTTGGAGCAGGAAAGCTGCTTCAGTGGCTGATGGTTGGCAAATACCCTCTCTCACTGCACTGTTTCCTGTTTCCCTAGAGCATCCCTGATCACCATTGGGGGACACATTTAGGAATTTGTGGTTTTTGCTCTCAGGTACCCCTGAAAATCTAATATATCATCTCTCGACGTTTCAGCTTGCTGCAAAGGACGTGGGGCTAATAGCTGTTCTCTGTTTTTCCAGGCAGTGTGAGAGCAAGTATAGGAAAGATATGCAGGTGATGCTACAAGTGAAGATATGGAAAAAAAAGAGGAAAATGCGTTCTCTTTTCCTTTTCTTTTCCAGGAGCCTTGTGTGTTGCTGTAATACATGACACAACACAGACGGCTGTGTTTCAGCATTCAGCCAGGGATGCATACAACAGTGAAAACGCCTCGATGGTGCGTGAGGCCTGATCTCCTCTGCCTCACCCACTGGGCAGAGATAATCCCCAAAGATGGTGGTGTTTTCTAACAATAAAAAAGGGAATTTATACATTCACACACATATACATTATTATTTAAATTAAACATTATTTTTATTCTTTTTTTTTTTTGCGTATTATTTTTGCAAAAATGCAAGTACAAAAAAGATGGTGGGAGGGAGGTGTCAGTGTTTGGTGGAGATAAAATTTGGGTGCATCATAATTTCAGGCTCATGATGTTCAAGGATGCTTCATGGTCTGCAATGGATTTTGGGAGACATCCTCTGAGCCAGGAGCTTGATTTAGGGGCAGAAACAAGAGGCAGCCGAGCCATAGTTCCTGGAAAGCCCCAGAATCAGAGCGATGAACCTTATGAAGGCTATGCACAGTGTGGAGAGCTCGGAAGTGCTGGTGAGAAAGATTTTTTTTCAAGAAAACTTGCCACTTCCACAAATTTGCTGTTTTCCATGGGGAAGAAAATGGGATTGGCCTGAAAAACTTGCGCATTCTTCTTTTTATATTTTATTATATTTTATTTTGAGGGTTGGGGGGAGAGGAACCTGAAATGAAACACTTCATTTTGGTCAGTTTGACCAGATTGGGGAATATTTCATTCATTTGATTGGATTGGTTTCAAATCAATTCAGAATATGCTTCAACTTCCCTCAGGGGAAGTACAGTTTTGGCTCTTTTTCTTTACTATGGCTGTGCTCTCCAGAGGACCTCCGTGCCTCATGAGGCAAAGAGTGCCTTTTGTGCTGGCTGACCTTGCAGTACTCCATGGGAATAGTGTTAATTTAAGGGCACGCTTGCATGGTCCAAAGAATAGCCCCCAACAACTCTAGGATATCCTACCCCAGTATTTTATCTCAAGCAATGACTAGTTAGGGATGCTACACAAGAAACAGAGCAACTATTTTGAGACCCTTCTCCTGAGTATCTTTGTGTTTCCAGCCAGCAGCAGGGTAGAGATTATGAACTCTCTCCATGAGACAAGGCGTACATTGAAATTCAGTTTAATATTATAATGGCATGGAGTAAGCATTTTGCAGTAATTTCAACTCCTGTTTTGATCTTCAGCATGTCAGACCATCTAAATGTTGCTTTAATTCTCACCTTTCTAAATAATAGATATATATGTATTTTTTTAAACAATAGTCCTAGAGCCATATTTGGATTTTTGACTTTTTTTGCTGTTTCAGGGCACAGAGCAAATGCTGAAATGTCAGAATTTCCTCTGTGATAGGAATTCAGAATATTCTTTCACTCTAGTTAACATCTACATGACACTATGGCTTAGAAAGGGAAGACAAAGAAAAGCTGAAAGGAGCAAATAGTTACTGATGTTTTAGGGCTGAAGCACTCGGTGATCATTACTCTGAGTAACTGATTTTTTTTTTTCCTTTTGTTGGTCAGGTCCTCCAAACTTTTTAGTTATTTCTTGGAGGTATACTGAAACCAACAGTGGTTCTGTTGTTATTTTTTGTTTTCTTTTCTTTTCTGCAAGATTAAAAACATAGGTCAAATGAAGCAGGTTGTCTTCCTTCTGTTTGCATTCCTTTAAAAATGAAATAGCTTATTTTGAAATGGAAATGTCTTATCCTGAAAATGCTGAAACCAGACTTATTTTCAAAGGTCCTCCTGTTTTTGCAGTCCAAACAAGTGAAGGGATTCTGCAAATGGGGCTGGCTGAAGCCAAATAAGTATGTTCCAGCAAAATAAAATAACAAGAGGTAGTCATGGGATTTCACTAGGAGTGAACAGGGCAGACTGGGGAACGTTGCCCAATTTTGTCTAGGATCTCTGGTCACTTAAGCAGCTAGTGCAAGGTGCACTACAATTACACAATACAAAAGATGGTTTCTCTACCCCAGAATTTATAACTTCCTATGTTTATTTTACAGAGCTTCTGTATTGTCAGGGAAGGTGTCACAGAGGTAGCATGAGAGACTGAGCTTCCCTAAATGATTTACTCAATGAATGCATAAGAATAAACAAAACTGCAGGCTCCTGATCTGCCTTCTGCCCAATCTCTGAACTGGCAGAGCTCTGCCACAGCAGGTAAGAGATATCTAGTAGATGTCTATGGGCCTTCTTGCAGTAAAGCCCTTGAAAGGCGTAGCGCACATGGTTTCAGAATTTGTTCAGAACCTTGGGGAACCTTGGCAAACCTTTCTGCAAACTTGGTCCAAGTTCAGAGTAACCTCCACGAGGAAAGATTTATTATTTTGGACAGAGACCAGGCAAAGCTCAGCATTTCACATTTTTGGTGCCCCTGACCTGCCCATGCTCTGGGCTAGGTCTGCTGTGGGTTTCTTGGTGTCACAGACCCATAGGGTCATGTTAGCTGGAAGGGACCTCTGGAGATCATATGCTCCAGGCTCCTGACGCAAAGCCTATGATTTCTCTAGAGGCACATGGGTTCTTTTCACTCTAGAGCTCCCCTCTGTCCTTCTGAGACAGGGCTCTTTGACCAGCTTTCTTCTTTCCTGTCTTTTTTAATGTTGTTATCAGTCGTTCAACAAATAAGTTTAAAAATCCTGAGGTTTTTTTGAATGTTTACTGTAAGCTGGATTGAAGCCTTGATGACTATGATGCATATAAAAGACCGGAGGAAACAATGAATAACAAGTTTCGTTGCCATAACAAAGGATGATCCAATACTTTGGGATCTAAAAATGGAGTCTCCCTATTAACCTCTCCATGGTGCCTGCTTGAGGAGTGCTGCTTTTATTTTTAAGTATCATCGGGAGAAAAGGAAGAAAGAATTAATTCATGCTATAGAGAACAGACTTCTGGCCTGGATGCCAAATGGAATGGTGAGCACAGTAGGCAAGTCAAGAAGCTGGAGTTAGGAGTGGAAGGATGGTTTTACAGTTAAAGGTCTGAGCTGAGATTTGGAAAGTCTCAGCTCTGTCCTTGGCTTTGCCACAGGCTCCTCACATGGCACTGGGCTGATCCTTTTGTTTCTTTCCACTCCTGATTCCTTCTGGACTCTTTCTCCCCTAGATTTTCTGCTGAAATGTTCAGTAGAAGGCTGAGGGCTTCTCTGTGCATAGGGATATTCCCAAAATACTATATATACACGTATATATACATATATACATATATATATACACACACATGTATATATATATACACATATATACATACACACACACACACATATATATACTCTCTCTATATATGTATGAATACAATATTCCCAAAATTCCTGTGTGCAGTCTTATTCCAGGAGAAGAATAGGCTCAGCAACAAAAATCCAAGGAACCACTTTTAAAACCTCTGACCCCCCAAACCACCTGGCCTTATGTTCTCTGCAGTATCCACCAGTCTGTCTTGTAAGTTGGGAAATTGTTATTTTCCTCCCCTTCTGAAAATTTTCAGCAAAACTGAGGACAGCCCCTAAACTGCCATGCTGTTTCCCTTCTCTGCAGCTGAAATTGGTTGGTTTCTTTTTTCCCTCTGTCAAAACAAGTTTTTGAAGGAACGGGAGACTTACTTAGGTAGATAAAAATTTCCATTTTGGGAAAGGGCTGTCTCTTCAGGTTTGGGCCTCTTCAGATGTAACAGCCGAGGTGCTTTGACGGAGAGTTTGCTGGCCCAGAGACCCCCGAGGGAAACGTCATGATATGTTTGCCAAAGCATAGACAGCTTCAACTCTCTCTGTGTTCAAGAGCTGATAATTGCAGTTGCCTAATGATGGCAAAGGCTGTCCATAAAGGCTGGAGGCTACAGAGCTCTTCAAAACCTCTTTTGGAAGAAGCCACAGCACCATCCCGCTGCTGAAACACACACACACAGAGCTTGAATTTGTGTGTTTTAAAGGGCAGGCCTCCCTTTTTCCCTGTCTTATGAATATATGGATTAGATAGATGTTTATGCTTCCTGTTCTTCCATTCTATGAAACTATCTTTTATTTTCTTTCTTTCTTTCTTTCTTTTTTTTTTTTTCTGAAGGCAAACACACAGAGCAACAGGCAGAAGTGTTGCTGGTGTAATGTAATCGCTGTTGAGAGCAGAGTGCTCTCAAAACTCTGTCCCAGCTTTCAAAGCTACACAGGTGAACATGAGGGCTTAGTGCAAGCACATAAAATGCAGACATTCAGCTCCTGAACCAGCAAAGAAAAAGGGTGCTGTGTCATCAAGGAGCAACCAGAGCATCCCCTCCCAGACTACAAAGAGCAGGGATAACACTGTGCCCGTTGATTCTGGGCGTGCCTGCTAGAAATCTCATTGGTTTCTATTTCTGAAGGGCCCCTGGATTTGCTACTACTACACATTTTTAGCAGTTTTTTTTTTAACAATAACTGAGAAGCTTATATTATTTTGCCTGCCGGTTTCTGAGCTTCCAAGGGTACACAAACACCCTAGCGTCTGCCTCTGTGAAAACTAGAAAGTCTCTGTTTCCATGAAAGCTGGGATTCTTGCCCAGTGATAAAAGATAGTGGTTGTCTTTAACAGAGCACTGAATCTTGCCAGGCTCACGAGAAAAGGGAGAGAGATGACAAGTCTTAGTCGCATTGCAACTGCTATAAATTGTTGTCTGTTACTAAATACGAGACACCACTTGAGGATGAACCCTACTTGCTCTTATTTCGTAGATCTGCATACAACCGGAGTCTCCTTAGCTTTAACTGTGATGGATCTACCGTGCTTGCATGCAGAGCTGGTAGGGATTACGTTGTCCATGAACTTTCCCACTATAAGCAGGGAAAGTTGAAGAAGGTGGAAGAATCACTAGTCTCCCCCTCCTCTTCTGCTCCCTTTCCCTGTCTGGAAAGGACTCCTAGATTACTCCAATCTGCTTCCGAGAGACACCACACTCAGTTCATAGACGTTAAGTAGATTTATGGAAGAAAAGTTCACGCCGAGTATTCTCTGTTATAGCTATTTCTGCTCATCCATCATGTTTTGTATAGCATTTTAAACAGAAGTAGTCCTATTACTGCTGCAATTTCTGCTTTTTCCTTAAAATGAAAGCTCTGATTTCACTGTTTTGCATTAAACTGCATATTGAGTTCTTGCTCTGTTGAGGTAAAGGGAGATGATAAATTTCAAATGGCAGAGAATGGGTTGGAGATCAAACAGGGAAACACCTTGTTCCGTTCACGTAGGGAGGGCCTTGAAAGCTGTTCCTGGAGCACGCTGCTGCTCTGTCAGCTCCCAACAATAGACTCCGGGGCATGTGCAAGCAATCATTGTTATACCATAATGAGCCAGGAGGTCACCTGAGAGGTGCAAGAAGGCTGCAGTCTGGCTACAACTGCTGAAATTGAGAAATCCGTTTCTCCCTCACCCTTGGCATAAAGTTGGCAGGACCTACGCCATATCGCTTCACATCTGCTCCAATGGGAAGGACAGCTAAGGTAGGACTGCAGACAGTCAGCAGATGTTAGAGGCACATCCACATTGCCCCAGGCTTTGGCTCTGAGCTGAAAGCTTGCTAAAAACTGCAAGGTCTTCCAGGGAATAGCTGACTCCATCCTCTCTCTGTTTCTTATGTTTTCCTGGGCATCTCCCCTTGGCAATTGTAGTGATGGGAATCTGCCTTTGGGCCACACTTATGTATTTCTTCTGCACTGACCATATCTCAGCACAGGTGGGAACTGGGCAGTTTTGAGCGTCCTTCACTGAAAATGAAGCTGATGCCATTGGGTAACATTGACATGTAGCATTATTAGGCTGAACTTCCTAGTAGGGAGATATCAGGGCATGTCTTAACTGAACAGTTGACCATGATTTGCACATCCTGAGCTGGGCAAGCCAGGCAGGCAATGCTGGGCTGGAGCATAACCCAGGATAGCGGAGAGATGCCTAGGTGGGGTGCACAGATATAGCTATATCATTTCCTCAGTGACCTGACACTATGTTGTGGGTTTTCCTGTTGAAAAGTTATAATGTGTGGAACCACCTCTGCGTCCCTCCAGCCGTGATATAAACATGTCTTGAAGGTGGTTTGGCCGACAAATCCCACTTTGCCCTTCACTGGGAACCCTGCAGGCCTAATACAAAGTAAGTTGGTCAATGGAAATCTCTGCACCCACAACACACGTTCCAGATAGACAAACCACATCTGTGGCTATCCACAGCTTTTTCCACAACTTCTACATTCTGCTTTTGAAAAAAGAACAGTTTAGTTCTTAAGTAACACCAGAAAACCCTAAATGTATCAGCAAGTTGAAGTGAGTCCTCCAGGACCAGCATAGTTCCCGAGCTCCCCTCTCCCCAAATGTCATCTAGAACATAGACTTGAAGTGAGCTGTGTAGTAGAAGGGATGACCACATTGCAACAGGCTTCTCCTGCTTATCTTCAAAGTCAAGTTTTGGTCTGAAGTATCCAATGCCATGGCATGGAATTAGGTCTGTTTGGGAAAAACAGACAATTATTGGATGAAGAAAAGAAAAATATCTTTCAGATATTTTATAATCCAAAAACCATGGTTCTCAAATGAGCTTTTTCCAAATACATTAGCGCTACAGCCATTAATAATCATTGAATTCAAAAAAAAAAAAAAAAAGAAGTCAGCTGGAAAAGAGTTGAAATGGAAACCTACTAAAATTTAAAAAAGCAGATTCCCCAAAATATATACAGTTTCATTTCCAGTTTTTGTTTTTTTTGAGTTATTTTTTGCTGTTACTAAAACTTTCAGTGACCTAATAGTCCTTTTAAAAGACAGCTGCACAGAATAAAAATGGACTGTTTTGTTCTTCTTGCATTATTCCTAGCAGTGGGACCCATTCTTCATTCTCCTGACTGCATGTTTCCCAGAGTGTCTAGACATGTCACCACCACTGCTGAGTTGCTGAGAGATACTGGGGCTCATCTGAGGAGCTGTAAAGGCCAGTTATCTATCTCTTAGTTCCTTCTCTCCCTCCAGAGTCTGGGACTTAGGTGAAAATTAGGCTTTTGGATTATGAGCAATGAGATTCCTAAAAATAAGCTTTTATTTGCGTTCTGTGCTGTGAATTTTTAGGTTATGCTGGGGGTCATATTTTCTGCCCCTCCCACCTCTTTCAGCAGTGGAAAGCTGAGATTCCCACAGAATAATAGGTCTTTTTGAGCAGGACTTTTAACAGCAGCACCAAAAAGTCCAAGCCTGGCTACTGCCTAGCAGAAGTTGGCAGAGCAAACTGGCTCATACCTCCTACCTAGCTGTTCACTTTCCCTCCAGCTTGCAAGCCCAAGACAGGTTTGAGATAATATTTCCTATTTTCCAGGGAGGTTCCAGGTGCATGTCCCTGGCCTAATGTTCTAACTTTTTTCAAAACACTTCTACCGTGTGGGATATTTCATTCTACGTGCTGTATTTTCCTGACATAGGCAAAAGCAATTGCTGGGCAAAACCTGTGTCAGGTCGCTCCACGAGATTTTCCTTCCAGATAAGAAGTAGAAAGCTATCCTCCTTAACTTGAGGGACATTCCCCTTCCTCTTCCTCTGCCCCCAGAACTTCAGGCCTGGATAATTGCTCAGGTGCACAAACTCTAAACCTCTAGCCGTTGCAGTGTGGCTTTGGCACCTTACCCCAGGGATGTGCCACTTAGTTCTATGCCTGATCCCACCTTGCGTTACCTGGTAGCAGCCACTGTGTGACGAGAGAAATAGTGTGACAAGTCTTTGCCTCAGACTGTCTCCATTCAGGATGATGCAATGGTCCAATTCATCCCACCATGCCAAATGAAATTTAACATAGCCAGCCCAAAGCTAATGTCTCATCTCCACTCACACCCTTGGATCCAAATGGCTCTGTGCTCTAGAGTAGGAACTGTCTTGCCGATGATTCGGAAAGTACTTTAGACAATAGGAACACTACCCAAATAATAAATAGCGATGCTAATAATAGCCCTTATCCTTGCATCCCCCTGTAAGCCACTCTAATTCACCAGGGCTTGGCCAGGACCTTTATTCAGTCAGCTATAATCTATTTCAGTCCTGTACAGAGGGATCTGGCTGGGTTTCTCAGGCTAGGGCTGTTAACATGACCCATTCCCAGCTGATCATTTAGTGGCTTCAGCCAGGTGCTTCTGGGACTCAGTGTCTTCAGCCCTGCTGCTTTTCATACTGACTTGATGCTTTGAGTCCAGAAGGCAGAAAGGAAAGGGTGGTGAGCACACCCAGACGGGTGCTGCTCTGCAGAGAAAGCCTATTTGAGGGCTTAAGAGAATATTCTGGAGGAGAATGGGGGGAAAGAGGGGGATGAAAGGCTCTAAATTGTGCTGCTGTGGGGCTAAGGGAAAAGTGGGGTCCAAAAAAAACTTTGGAAGATTTCCTGTGGTCCCATCTCTGCAAGGGCCAGAAGAAGGATGAAGTGAAGAAGAGACATATTGTAGCAGGGCCTAGATGATGACGTTGTCTGTAGCTAAGTCACAGGAGACAACTGGGAGCCATAGCTGGGTCTCAGATCCACTTCCTTCCTCAAGCAGCATGGGAAAATGACATAGCAATAAATATTTGGGCACGAGCAGCCTTTGTGCCTTTGGTATTGTGGAAGGGCAATAGCATAGGGAGGTTGAGCCTGTTTATGCAAAACACTTCCTTGGTCAAAAATTAGAGCTGGAAGGTGGCCAGGCCCTTGGGGGAACGAAGCTGGAAAGGTTGTCTTTCTGAGAGTAGACCCCCGGCAGCACGGACTGCTCAATGTTGTGTCCTGTGCAGACAAATGGTGGGGAGAGAGTGGCTAAAGCCCTAGGAATAAGCTCTAACAGTATGAGATGTGGCTGGGACTGAGGACCTGTCTCAAGGTCACTGCACACCCATATTCCTCCTGCCAGAGGCAGCATTAATGTCTGTGGGCTCTCCTCCAGCACAGAGATGTTGCTAGTGCTGGCTTCTGCAGAGCTGTGGTCATCTGGGCTTGGAAGAGAGGATCTGTGAGCATGAAGGAGGGGAAGGGTGTTGGGGGAAAGGGTCATGTACGAGGGGTGCGAGCAATTTTGATTTGTGGCTCCAGCCAAAGACCGTACGCCCTTGGGAAGCTGTCGGGGTGGGAAGGGGTATTCTTCTTCCCGTCCAAGTGCTCTGCACGCTGTGATGGGATCCCAGCCCCTCCAGTTTTCAAGTGAGCAGCACTTTCCAACACAGCCCGGAGCAGAAGGCTTTGAAATGCAGCCCATCAGGGAACTCAGCCCCGCATCGGACTCCAGCAGCATTGCAAAGCCAGGTACTCAGGCGTGTTTTCCAAGCCCTGTGGTAATCCCCAACTCACAGAGGGACATATGCCTTTAAAAGCCTCCTTCGGTTTTATATCAGCAAACCTTTCCAAGATTTTCAGCCTCTTGGCTGAGGGAGACAAGTCTTGGACAGTCTGTAGCTATCCCTTCAGCTGGAGGTAGAGAAGCACCCATTTTACAGAATATGGAAACTGAGGCATATACTTCTTGTAAGTTTTTCCTGGCATCCCTCTAAACTCATTTCCTCTTTTTCCCCATGAAATAAATGCTACAGGTTAAAAATGTCAGCTGAAAGAGAAAGAAAGAGTGCATAGGCACGGGGAAGGAGAACAACCCCCATGCAAAAAGCTGGCACTCACATTGGGGTGAGTGATGAGGGTGAAGAGAGGCGGAAGGTAAACTGAGATCATAGTGCAGAGCTCTAGGCAGGGAGAGAAAGGAAATGTGGTCCTAATTGCTTGATAACTATCCCACATTTCACAAGTCATTTTAATGGCCCAAATGGATTGCTTTCAAGCTCAGAACTAATGCTGGAGTCATACGGATAGAGTTCTCTCGCAGTGGGACATACGGTGCCAGAAAGCCCACTCTGAGAAGAATATTATTATCTAAAATGACATTAATACATCCTGTTATTCCCTCACGCCATATCATGTGCAGGGAAGGGACCGTGCTGTTAAAATGTCAGCATTCAGGCAGCATCTCTGCATGGAACAAGTGAACACAGTAGCTGACCCAGAGCGGTCAGTCTGGCAGCCTGCACTAAGGGGACCTTTGCAACTGGGTGTTGGGAGCAATCCTTACTGCTCTGGGAAAATGCTGCCCATTTGCAGGCTCGCAGCACTGAGGAGTTAAATGCTCCATCAGCAGCATAAATCAGAACTGTCTACTTGAGCTGTATCATCCAGGCAAGCAGAAGCAGGACTGGATGCTACTTGAGTCACTTGAGCCACCAGCCAGTAGTTTGGTCCAGGGTTTCTCTGCTCCGTTGTAGTGTCTTTGTACCGAGCGCTACATTGCTTCTTAGCTGAGGGCAGCTTTCATAGGCACTGAAAGATTTGCCATAGCTTCTGGACACCTTACAAGAATTGGAAATGAAGTATGGAAAGCTCCATAAACTGTGGCTTCTGGAGCTCACCAAGTGCCTTTAAAAATGTATTATTTTTCCCTTCCCTTTCCCTTATTTTTTTATCAAACTTTAAGTGAGGAGATGAGAAACAGGTTAAATGTTCTCCCAACTTTGCCTGCCTAATGAGTGTCTCTGCTCTGATCTCATGGCTTATTTGCCAATGAAATAAATCAGAAAAGGGAAAGGAAACAAAAGTGTTGTTTTTTTCCTCTGCTAATTATTGAAAAAGAAAAAAAACTCCCTTATTTATTATGCACAGTGCTGATGTGTGAGAAAGCTATTAAAGTTGTGACGTTCTTTATTCCTGAGATAAGTGGTCTGCTCTGCAGAAAAGATGAGTTTTTAGCAGGAATCAAAACTGTTTGCCCCTCTCATTGATTTAGTTCCTCATGATCAGATTCATCCCTAGCGTTACTCTACTGGCAGCAACAGGGTTACAGCGGGGAAGGACCTGGCCCCTGGAAGGGACAAGGCCAGATGTTGCTCTTTTAATGTAATAACTAGAAGAACAAGCCTCATTACCAGTTGGAAGCTTGTTCAATAAAGTAGATGGCTCTGTTCTCTGCTCTAACGTGAGTACCTAACATTTTGTCAGTGCAAATGACCTCATATCCCCCTCCTCCCTCCCTCCTTCTACTTTTCTAATATCTGCTCAGCCTGTGTTGGCTTGTATCTCCTGGTGTCATTTGTACTGAAATAGGGCTGCAATATGAAGGTGGATGACCTCATGAATGTTAGGAGTGAACTTTGCTGACATGCTTGCCTTGGTAGTGCAAACCAGCATGTGCTAAATCCATTTCCTCTTCCAAGCAGCATGCTTGCATGTATGAGTTTTAAAAGCCTTTGTTTCTTTTTCAAGCCTAAAAGCTGACTGGTAGCAAGAAGATACATCAGTTCTTTTTCCTTACTTTGCTTTTCCTGCTTATAAATTGGAGCTGATATTATGGTCCTGTCTTGCCATGAGGTTGCCTTGTAGTGGCCAGACGATATCTCTGGTGCTGTGAAGACGGAGAGTATTATAGCAGCGTATGTTGCTGCTATGAACACACAGCATTGCTGCTCCACGCTGTGCCTTGGCTGTTCTCATTTCCAACTGCCATTCACGGTGGTGACTATCAATGATAAATTTTAAATACATTGGGATCCAGCTGACAGGGAGTTTGCTTGGACCTTGATGAAGGAGTTTGTTGTTTTGGTTGACTCTCCGCACTGGTTTTTGAGATCTGGTTGTCAACACCCAGCAGCGGAGGGATGGAGGTAGCTTTTGGCCATTGAATGTCTTTCTCTGGAAGTGCAAACTACTGCTTGCAGCATGACCCTGGGCAATATGGTCTGCTCAGGGACACAGGTAATGCAGCTCATGTTAAATGATAGTCCATCCTGTACTATATTATCTCAATTATGAGCTACAGCTGTGCTAAAGTGGTAGCCCAGTTCCCAGAACCAGCCACAGCAGTTCTACCACCCAGGACAGAGAGGCATATTGCAACTAATGAGAGAGAAATAACATATAAGTAAAACATCTTGGTTCAGTCCTCTTACACTTCCAGGGAGCTCCTGTCCGATAGCGGAGATGAGATGCTCCTCTCATGGTCTTATTACCCTTCCAGAACTCCAAGCCCAGTCTATCCTTCTTGCTCATGAATTTCATCAAAGAATCATCAGAATTAAATAAAAAGCTCAGAAAGCTCTCCTGGTGGCCAAATGTGGACTCCCAGGTTGAGGGCTATAAAATTCTGTGTTACTCGCCAAATGCACTGACAAAATGCATGATCATATTGAATGGAAGTTCCTTCTGGAATCTGCATAGGAAAAGGATCACTCCTGGGGAGAAGAATTAGTTCGAGGCCATCTAAGTGAAAGAAAATGGATTTTCGAAACTTTTGGAGCTGAAGACCCATGGATAAGTTTGAACCAGATTTCTCTGCACCAGATTAAGTTCAATTTTGAAAATCTACTCTCAGATTCCAAAGAAGGAAAGCTCTGGGTTTCATTTGCCATAGATTTCTTGCAGAACTACTGAGCAACTTGACATGCAGCAAACCAGATGTCCCTTTGAGAACTTCTGGGTGTACAGAGTATGCAAGCTAAATTAAATTGAGATGTTCTCCAAAACCCAACCGTGATGGAAAAGGTACCACAAGATGCAACTCAACAGGATGTTCGACTTATAGTATGATAAAAGCAAACAATGTACAGCTGCATGCTGTATTCCCAGACATTCAGTGTGGCTCTTTTGTTGAGAGTTCATAAATGCTTATCTGTGGAAAGGTTTAAAGATTAATTTCATATTCATGGATTTATGGAAGGCAGTGATAGAAATGACAACTAGGTGTCAGAGGAGACTGACCAGAAAACAGTTTTCCTACCTGTTCTGTGAGAAATGCTGACATTTTTGAGAACAAGGAAGCAAACAAACAAAGCAATCCTATTTTGAAGTGGAAGCAAAGTGAAAATTTGACCAATGCAACAAAAAACAGCAACTGAAATCTGAAAAGGGAAAAAAAAAATCTGTTGGGATGAATTATGATGCTCCATTTAATTGAGAAGTCTTCTTCCCCAATAAAAATATAATTATCTCACATTTTAAAGAAAAACCTGTTTCTAACCCAGAATCTGGAATAATTCATTTAAAAAATAAAATGCAACACCTCAGCAATTTGGAAACATTAAAAGATAGGCATCTAGAACCTCATTTTAAAAATCTTTTATGGAAAGCAATTTCAATTTCAACAAATCAGTTCAAAACAAGCAAGTAATGCTTCCCCCCCGCCCCCTAAAAAACTCCACACCTCCCTGACTGTCAATATGTAACCCATTTTCCAGCTAATTCTGTGTGAAACCCCTGCTCCATCAGCTGTTTGTCAGCTTCCAGTGGACAGTGATCTTTCAGGTGTTTGGGAGGCTTTCCTGCCTTGCAGTGCTCAGATCCATTCCTACAGATAACATGCCATGCTATAAGCTTAATTTTAAAATGTCCAAGAATTTTGACACCCCGTTCCAGATCTGCAAGGCTCTCTGGATTTTGTCCACAGCAGTGCGGTGGATTTGGAAAATCACCTGTTAGCTGCCCTGCAGTTTGGGCTCTGCCTCTCATTGCCAGTGTTGACTTCTGTTGGAAAAAAAACAGACTGGGATGATTTATTCCCTTTTCTAGACTGGTTGCCCACCATAAACTTCTTGCTCCTGTGTTTCTCATCACAGTTTCTTTTTTTGCTGTTTACCTAATTTAGGTGCATTTCTTACCAATGCTTCTCAGAACTCACTAGCAGGTGGCCTGGCTTTTTTAAACCATTTTCACTAGTGGTGCTTTGGCTTCTTTAGAGCCTTATCAGATGCAGCCCTTGTCCCTCTACTGTCTCCCTGGTTGGCCACAACTGGCTCATGGAACCTGTGTCCAGCAGCCTGATGGCAGAGCAGGACAGCTCACATGGCAGGCTGACAGCAGCCGCCCTCCAGATGCTCAGAGCTTGGTGGTTTAATTTTTTAATAACAACTTTTGTATCTCTCTCTCCCCCCACCTCTCCCCTTCAATAACAGGATTCTGGAAACACAAATCAATTATTCCCAGGTTTCAAATGCTGGCACCACTCCTTGTACATCTGCAAGCATAGAATTTAACCTCTTCAGAATTTCAGCGTAAAATTATGCAGCGAGGGGATGTGTGTTGTTTGTGTTGTGTTTTGATCTTCAGCTGTGTGCCCAAGATCTGGAGCCGAGGTGCTCTCCTCTCCGAGAGCCTCTCACTCTAGTCTGTGTTTGGCTCATCTATTTGTTAGAATACACTGAGGACTTCAGAAAACTTCAGAAAAGTTCAGAACTGAACCAAAACGTTTCAATTTTTATATATTTATTTCCTTTTATTTCAAGCTGGCAGAATAAAATGGGAAATGCCCATTTCTAGCCCCTCAAAGTGAAAAAAAGAGTGAAAAATGCTATCTGAGACTGACAAAGCACTGTTGCTCCGTCTGAAGATTAAAATTTCACATTTTCTTGATGGCCACAAAATAAAAATAGGCAATCCAAAAAGCTCAGCAATCAAGATGCCCAGCAGGGACCTGACAGACCTGCATACTCTGCCAGCGACTAGGAAGGATTTGAGCCATGCTCTACCCAATCTTGTGCGTACCCAAACAGCCAAGGGCTCTCCTGGGTAAGCGCTTTCGGTGCTGGCTTGAATTTCAATGGTAGAGTTGAAAAACCTTTTCCTAACAAAGTTTCACTGAGATGGTTTTGCTTCTTGGTTTTGATAAGGAAATATTTTCCATGAAAACCTCCCTTAATAGAAAAATTCCTGACAGCCTCTACTAGCTGAATTGTTTATTTTTAAATATCTGTTTCTCCATCTGTTCTAGGAAATGGTTTTTCAGCTAACACTTTTCTGAAAGAATAGGGAGAAGGAGAAAATAACAATGTATTTCTTATCAAAATGAGGTGCCGGGTGCATTTCTTGTGCTGATTTAAGGGGGAAATGTTTTGTATACTCCTTCCTCATTTGCTGGTACACGGGCAACTCTAATGCGGGTTCCCAGCCTGAGACACTTGTGCCATGGGGAACTATGTTTTGGGTTTTTTTTTTTCTTTTTTTTTTTCAGCTAATAAATAATCGCCCTCTTCAGGATTCAAATCTCCAGTTTGGCAGTCAGAAGCAAAATGAGATCTTGTTGGCAGGAGGTGAAAATCAGCAAAACTCTGCTTGGAAATAAAGCGCTGATTTTAAGGGAGAGCAGTTAATCATCAGGGCCAGATCATGGAAGAAGCTGGTAAATCGTCTGTTTTTTCGAACTCCTTCTCCCCTGTGCAATGCAGCAGTGTGCTAGGGATCTGCCAGCCAGCTTCAGACAAGCCAAGATGTCTAGATAGCTCAGTACAGAGGCTGATGGATAGAAAAGAGCATGTCCTGGAAGCTGCATCGCTCCAGCAGAAGTATATGGTATGGGTCCAGAGCTGTATGATTTTGACCGAGGCACATCTGGTTCTGGAGTTTGCTTTTCAGTGTTAACTTTGGGGGAGCCCTGTCATATTGCTGTGGTCTTTATACCCCCGTTAAATGCCCGCCTGGGCAAAGGGCTCCAGACAATGCAGAGCCAGGGGATGGATGGTTGTCTCCTGCATGTGAGTTGCAGGAGGGTCAGACTAGGTGATCAGTCCCTTCTGGCCTTGAAGCCTATGACTTTGAAGAGAAGAAGAATCTGATTCTCTTACCCATCATTTTCCTGGCTGCCTTGAGATAAAACATGTGCTGTGATGAAGTGAGCTGAGCATGAATACACTTTTCTGGGTGCAAGCAGTATCATGAAGTAGGGGCAGAGCTGCTGAGGCTGCAAGACCATCTGTAAGGCATGGGAGAAGAGGCGTCAGAGGAGGTGAGCAGGGAGATGAGGTGAGCAGGGTGGGAGGTTGAGAAGATGAATTTAGACAAGTTTGAGCTGATTATCTTACATGCCTCAGCAGCTTACAGTTTGACTGGTGTAATAGCTGACTGAGGCAGAGAGAGCGCAACAGCCAGCTCCTACTCACAGGGCTTGGTTCTGTGCATCCAGCAGCCATGTCCCAAATGGTACCAGGACCGGACTTGGTAGACTCCACTTGTAAGCATGACAGAAATCAAATACACATCAAGGAGAGCAGCATGCACCTTCATGCACTGATCCAGGACCTACCCCACTGATGTCTGTTCATTCCCCAGGCTTTTTACCTCACAGCTAGCTGTGTTTGAGGCTGCACTACAACCCCCAGAAGCCTACAGAGTTATCGTGTCAGAATAAACAGCGCTCACATAAACATAGGAAGTGCTAATGACCTTGTTGGTTTTACCTGAGGGAACAATGTTGCCTTAGCGATAAATCAACTTGCTTTTCATTAAAGCCACCACCTTGGGAATACTGACTTTGAAAATATTGCCATCACCTCGTCCAGCTAACTGCCAGGTGCTGAACACCAGAGGACAATTTTTAAAAGTCATAAAAAAGTATGTCCCAGAGTCCTTTTGGAGAGGTCTGAGTACCAGGCAGAAGCATAATGGGAGCAAGAGGGCTAACCAGCAAATTTCTTGTTCAGTTACTTCCTTTTTTATTTTTAGATTGGTCCCAGGTTGCCAGATTGGTTAATTAGTTGGTGGTAAAAAGGGAAAAAAGAAGAAGGAATAGTCAAAAATTTGAGAACCAAAGAGTTCAGGGAGGGAAGGGAGGAAAGTAATCCATGTTGCAAGGCCAAGATGGGGAATCTGCCTTACGACTGATTGCTTTTTAATGAAGGATGCTGGAGTTGTAAGATACTGAAAGAAGAACAGGTGAAAATTACATCCATGGACAAGTCATCCACAATGAGGGAGGAGAATCAGGGCTGGAGCTACGGAGGGGAACCAAATGAAAGCTGAAGGTTTAAGGTAGAAGGAGGGGAAGGGGGATGTCTGACCAGAAAGTGGTAAACTCAGCAGGTGTGAGAGTGTGAGTGTCAGAGCAAGTGCTGTTTTTAAGAGAAGGCAAATGAACCCCGCGGCTAAACCCTGACCCGAGGGTGGTGTGAGACAGTGGGGACAGTGACAGCGGCGTGCCCATTGTGCCAGCCCAACAGCAGAGACACAGCTACTGAGAAGCTTGCCCTTCCAGCCAGAAGTCTGAAATCTCTGCACCCAGCAGCTGTTTTTGCAGAGAAGCTGCATGTGTCAGAGGTGCTGGGGACGTGGAATCTGTTAGAAAAATATACCTCAAGTGCACTAACAGAAACAGCCAAGATGTGAACAGGCCTGAAAGTCCAGGCCCTTATTTCAGAGCTGCGGTGAGCTCGGGACCCATTCAGCTGTAGAGCACTGCTCATTCCGGACTAGGGAGGGCTGGCGTGCTTCGGGGGAGTGATCCTTGAAACAAATGACCCTGGCTATTTCATTTCTTACAAAAACGATCGTGCCATGAATGCCACATTGTGAATCCCCATAAAAGATGCAGAACATCTTAAAACCCGAGTCAACAAACCCACACAAGTCAGACAGGTCTGGATCCCATAACTATAAAGGTGTTTTATTTCCTGGAATTTTGACATCAAAGGGTGGATTTTCAAGACAAATAGCTGCTATTTTCATTTCTCTGGAGAAATCATATGATGTGATTGACAATTAAGATCAGAAAGAGATTTGATGGGCAAAAGATCAGGAAATAAATCTTCCCACACCACCAAATCCAGGGCTGTTATCAAAAGCAATTCATCCCTGCTCAGCACTACGAGGATCACAGGAATTTGGGACCTAATTTAGCGGTATTTTTTCAGTAACATTAATAGAGGATGGAGGAAATTGGGCTCAGTTTTGCCTATTGCAAAGCTCTGTAAGCACTAGAGTGAAGGAACAGCTATTGAGCCAGATTCCCCAAAGATGGCACAATGAAAACATGAGCTTGTAGTGTCCCCCTGGCCATTTTAACCCTATGGGGCCGAGAGCTTTTCCCACATAGCAAGCAAATACCACCACCTTCCTCCTTCAGGATTTTTCAGCAGGTGGAACAGTTAGAGAACCTGAAAAAAAAAAAAAAACCCCTACCATTTAAGACTGTACTTGTTAGTTGCAGTGACAAACATGGTGGGACGTGTCACTAGCTGTGATCTGTTTGGGGATGCAGGAGAGAGGGAGAGGGAAGATTTAGCCATGGTCAGCCCCCAGAAGTCAGGAGGGTTAGCATGCCTACCTTTCTGCAGCTGGGCCTTGTGTCTCCACCTTTCTCTGACCATTGGGTAGCTTGGGCTAGGCTTGACATTCATTGACCATTTCATTCAGAAGAAAGGACATTTTATTTGTGTTTCCTGATTGTGTGTCACAACCGCATAGTCTGGGCTTCTCTAGTAACATGCAAAGGCCTATGTTTTTATTTCTCCTATAAGCCTAATGGTGTGCAGGAGGCAAGGTTATGAGGCTGTGTTGGTTTTCCCCCAAAGGAACCCATAGATGGAAGTTATGCCTGAGGTATGGCTCAAGCTCCTCCCAAAGTTGGGTTTGGATCTTCTGTCCTGCTTCCGAACGGCTTGTAAGGGTCTTTGATAAACAACCTCAACACATAGACAGAAATTTAGCAGAGAAGTACTGCAGAGGAGGAGGTGTGACTGGCCGTGATGGTCTTGCTGTCTGTACTTCCTCAGGCCTTGCCTGGGGAAGAGAAGACAGTCTCATCAGTCCTGTGACCAAGAAGTAGCTGGGGTGGCTGTATTGAAACCCTGTTGTCCCACAGGGTCTGATAGAACAGTCAGGCAGGGGCGGAGAATCCTTCTTCCCTCCTGCTTCCTCTTCCTCTGGATCAAGCACTGAGAGTGGTGCTCCTGCCAGGTGAAGGATGCTCTCCTGATGGACAGTCACCTACCAGTTTACTTACAGCCCCAGGGACATGGGGATGCTAATATTACCCTTCAGCCCAGCAGGACTGTCAATTAAGTTACAGTGACAGGAGTTATTAGTACAAGAGAGATTTGGCTTCCCTTTCTGTTTATTGCTCAGGATCTGGACAGGGTTAGATAAAACTGCTTTCAGGTGGAAGACTCTGCTGCTGTCAGAACAAGCAGATGACTCTTTTTTCCAATTATTTTTTTTAAATCTGCTCATAGGCAGCATCATTATTTCCCGATTGTTCCAGCTTGAATCCAGGAAAGCACCTTAAGCACGTGCTTAACTTTTGGTATGTGAGTAATCCCGTTCCTCTTTGGCAAAGCACTTAAGCACATGCTTAATTTTAAATTTGTTCTTGAGAACAATGAAATGTAAGCTGGTGTTTGAGTGCTCTGCTGGATGGACGCCAGAGTGCTCAGCACCTTTAGAAGACTCAGCTCCTCAAAGAAAGATGCCCTGATTCAACAAAGCCGTTAACTTTAAGTACTTGCTTAAGTTTCAGGTGTAATGTGGTATAAAGTCTTAACCTGTGACGCTGTGAGTGAGTAATATGGACAAATGCCAGCTACAGCTGGTAAAAGGTGAAGAAAGGTTTCCTCATTGTTTTTCACCATTATTTCTTTCTCTTGCTAATATTTTGCTCTTTGTGAAATATTACCAGCTATCTGTGTAAGTTTAAAGTAGCTAAACTTTATTCTAAAAAGCTGGTCAAGACTTCAAAATTCCCAGTTTTTCCACCTAGTCCTTTTACAACTCTGTTATAAAGTCAGAATATGTGCATATGTTGCAGAAAATTGATTGAAAATGTGTTTACAAAAGGAACTAATGTATATGTGCGTATCCAAGTACACACATATATGCATATATATGTGTGTGTGTGTATTCATCTTCCTAGAAATCTTGGCCACTTGTTTAATAAAGGGTGCAACTTTGCAAGAGTGTAGAAGGAAAAAGACAGATGCAGAGAGCACTTCACAAAATGCTCTTAAGGTTTTATGACCATCGCAGCACAAGAGCATGCTCTAAATGGCCCAGTCTAAAAGCCAGCTCAGAAAGCTTGTCTTCTTGTGGGTTTTTGAGCTCTGATGGTTTGTGAAGCATCAAATGAGTCTCTGGTTGAGAGCTGAACACATGAGCACATGAACCCTTTTGAGCACATGTCAGTATAATTTTATGGAGGGGAAATTCCACATTTTAAGGAAAAAAGAAAAGAAAGGAGGTTTGGATCTGGTTCTCTTTAAAAAATGGCAGCTATTTGAAAGCTGCCTACAACTTCAAAATGTTAGAAGCTGATATTAGAATCTCAAACCTTCTGTTAACAGAAATGAAGGCATGGATATCACGACCACATATGTGGTATTGAAACAAGAGTTAATGGAAAGACAGAAAGAGCTCTCTTCTGTGGAGCAAAACTGTTGTAAATTATGTTTTGGGTCCTCTTCTTTCATTCATCCATGGAGGAAAACTGCCTGCCAGCACCACTGTGCAAGAAAAGGTTTTCTCACGGTCAAGTGGTAGAATTAGGGTGATGATGAAGACAGTAATGAGGAAAGAGGGTGGATTCCTATTGTTTGATAGCCATACGGCCAATTGGAAGAAAGTTCGGTCTGTACTGACGCAGAAATCAGGGTATTCTTGAGTTTGTCTGAGACACAAATTACACTGAGTTGAGGCGAAACAAAGCTCTTCTGTTTTAATTCATTCCAGTCTACCTTGGGGTCTTCCACAGGTCAAGTCAATTTTAAAATGAAAAATAAAACTGATGAATGAATACTAATGGTAAAACAAGTTGTTTCAGAATTTCCCAAGTGGAACCTTTTCATTTTTAATAAGTGGAAGTCTAGCATTTTGACACCTAAAAAAAATTTAAAATATTTTTTTCTCCTTAAAATTCATTGTCACTTTGAACCTTTATTCAGTAAATGATTCTGCCTTCCCTGAAGCAGTGTTTTTTGGTAACAGTAGCCATCCAGTGGATTTTGGTTGTGTAGTGGGGGCAGCTGTGGAAGAGAAGAGGACTTGTAGCATTGATTGTCCCGGGGATGTGACCCAAGGTAGGCCATGGCCACTCCAAGGACATCTTCTCCTGGGAAGACATGTCTACTATTCTCATTTATGAGTTATTCCTGCCAGCAGTTGGCTCACAACATCAAGCATCCAGCATCTGCTGACACACTTGTTCCTTCAGGTCTGGATCTCTCACTCAAACCCTTCTGAGTACCTGATTTCCCCAGGGGGAAAGAGAGTTTCATACCTATGTTTGCTCTTAATCCCTTTTCTAGTAAGAATGTATCAGAGTAAAGGGTTAATATGTCAGCAGAACAGTTTTGGGGAAAGGGGACATCCAGGGACGCCCAGATCTTCGTTGGTGTCTGTCATTGCAGGATCTGTCTCTCAAGGCCTGCATAAATAAACCTCCTAGTAAACTCAGCAATTTTGTCGTCATAAAGGCTGGCAGCCTTTCCTGGCAGTAAAATAAACTCTAATCATTTCTTCAAATAAAATGTTAATGGCAGCAATGCATTCACAGGAGGCTCTCTATTGGTTGACTTTGGTTCTCCCCACAGCTGCCCCACCATGTGTGTGTCATGCCAGGCCATGATGGATGGAGAAATGCAGAGCTACTCTGCTGCTAGCGCTTAAAAGAAAACAGACCCTGTATCTGCAGCGTAAATCAGGAATGCATAAGGAGCTCAAATGAAATAAGAAACTGCCCTGATCCTCCTGCCATGGCTTAACCAGATCAAAAAAATCTTCCTGTCCCTCTGCAGATCCTGGGTATGCTTTCCTCCTCTCTCTCATACACACCTACTTCCTTATCAGCTTTCTATTCTGTTCATCTCTGCAAAAAGCTCTGACAATATCTGGAGAAGCTTGTTCTTGCCGTTTGCCCTGTGGGATGTCACAGATTGAAAATGTGCTTCAGAAAGAAAACATTCAATGGAAAACCACTTATCTGAAAAAAGGGAAATTTTGAATCAAAAATGTATTCCTGTCAGAGATGCCAGACCCCTCTGGCTGTAGAAAACCAACCAGCCAGCAAGCAACAAGTCAAACGCGAGAAGAAAGGATTGCAGAAATGAAAAAGAAATGAAGGAAAGCATGTCGACCCTTTCTTCCTCCTATCTCCCGAGCACCAGTACCACGTTTACCTGAGTGCTGGGGCTGCTGTGGGAGCAGGGCTGGGCCCTGCTCTTTTGAGGCTCACTCTGCAAAGAGGTGGCAGGAAAGTGGAAATAGGGAAGGGGAGGATGGAAAAAGTAAAAAAAAAGGTAATCTTTTTTTTTTTTTTACAACATAGCATTTGGCAAGTTGTTCGTTTGTTTCCAGGTTAGAAAAAAAAAAGATGCTTTTACCTGCAGATATTTGGACATCACATTCTGTTCTGACACAGGCTCACTTGTCCTCTGGAACTTGAGGGATCTCTGTTTAATAATAAATCTTCCTTCTGCATGTCGTATGTTTAGCTGATCAGCAGCTCAAGACACAGACCCACTGTGCGTTTATGTAGCATCTCCTTGGGCTCCTGGCTGAGCTGCATTTCTGCAGTATAAATGGTACCTACAGCTGCTATTAAATAGACACAGGACTTTTAAGTTAAAGCGTGGTGGTCAGCACAGTATGAACTGCTCAGGGATATCAAGAGCAAATGAAGAGCGTTGCCAGTGAAGGCATTGTCCAGTGGTGCATCTATTTCAAAAACAAGTACAATATGGACAGATTTTATTCATCTGTAAAATAAAGCTGTTGGCTCTTGTCCTAAAACTATGTCAGCCTCCTGAGAGTGGTGATGAAAGCATGTCACTTGGGCTGCAGAGTTAGAAGACACAGTCTCCAGCACAGTCCACCTCCCTTTGCCTTAGATCTATGCAACAGAAGTTTTGCCAAGCATTTTGTTTTAAAGAGTGTTTTTTCAGTGAAAATGCCCAGCTCTGGAAACTTCAGAATATTTTGCAGGTTTGCTTGTTTCACTGCACAGCTCAGCTGAGAAATGTTTCTTAGAAATACTGAGGATGAAGACTCCTTCTGATACTTTTTTTTGGATTTTGCTTTTCCATTCTAAACTATCTTTGCTCTTTGAATGTCCTTATCTTGTTTTGCTTTGGATTTTGAATGTAATTTCCACTTGTTCAAAACTGCAAGGCAGTGCTTCTCTTTTAAGTTTTACCAAAGTAGTTCATTCTACCTGGAACTGCTATCATTTTGTTTTGGTTTGATGAGGTACAAACAAAAAAAAAATGTTAAGACTTAGATTAGTTTGCTTTTTGATTGCTAATGAGTCAAAAACCATTTATTTGGACAGTTGTCTTCTGATGATTCACTCTTAGCAACTTGCAGTACAGGGGTCATGGCCAGCATAGGAGTGTAGAAAAAAAGGTCCCCTGAGCAATGTTATTGCACCAAGAAAAATGGAGCATCTCAGAGCTGAAAAAGCTACTGCCTGGATGACGCTTAGAGATGTTGAAAAGAGGGGTTGGTTTGTCTTAAGCTCACCGAAATCCGAGCCTCACCAAAAAACTTATATTCAGAAACATGTTAAAATGGGTTTCACAGTAATGAAATACCTTTTCAGTGAAAAATACATCCCCCTCCCTCATACGCACGCTAAGATGTCCATTTGCATAAAAATTCAAATATCTTATTAAAAAAATACACTTTTTTCATTTTCAGTAACTGAAAACTTAATTTTTTCAGGTCAGTTTTCAACTTGAAGCTATTGAGGTTGCAGCTATTCAGGTTGTAGTTTTCTTTTGAATATTATTGTTTTATTGATTAAAATCCCCAAAAATTCAAAAAGAAAATGTGATTATGCATTAAACTTCTGTGCAAGTCAAAACCTCCCACTCAGATCTGTCATTCGTATCTTTGGCAGTGCTGGTAGCCTCAAAGTTGCAAGAGAAAGCACTCATTTAGAAAACAAACAGCTTTCCCTCATCCTAGGTGTTCTGAATGTATTTGAATTTAATTAGGCTGCGATAAGTAGATGTTTAAAGTAGGTACACACAGAATGTGATTGAGATGAGATTTAAATCAATGTTAATTTATTACAGTCATTACTTCTGGCACATAGACTCAGAAGCGCTTGCAGAGCAATGCCACATTTGTGCAAAAATTCAGGCTGGCCTTGGACACGGGGAACAGTGGTGGTTGTTCTGTCTGGTGCTGTCCTGCATTCACAGTGAAAAAATGTAGAAGTGGGAAATTACTGTCCGAGGGAATAGCCAGTCGTAATTTATATGGGCCTTCCCCCCCAAAAGGCAGGTCTAAATGCATGTATATGGAACTGCGGTATGTGAATACTTTTGTTCGCTCAAGCACGTTCATTATTTGTAGAGAAAGGTAAAGCTGCAGCAGCTGCTACTGGGACAACATGAAAAAAAACCCTCATCTTCCTGATATTGTAATAGTTTCTGGGTCAACGCTATTCCAGCAGGAGCTCTCTCACACCTCCCTGAAGGAAGAAGATGGAGAAGGATGATGCTGAGGATAACCAGACTGATGTTCCCATGGGAAATGGCTGCCCCCACCCTTGGATTTCACCACCAACACAGGAGAGCGCAACCAAGCACAGGGCTACACAAGCTCTCTATAAACAAGGCAGCTCAGGGACTCAAGCGAAGCCCAGACCTCAGTGCAGATTAATTTCAGCTGGTTCTTGGCAATCTCTGAAGTTTTTTTGACAGAGTAAATTAGGCAATGTTGAGCTCCATGGCTAGACTTCTTCTGGGACTTGAGCGAGTACATTTAAAGCTAGAACAAATACGTCTACACTGGAGTGCATAGAAACCCTGTGACAGTGCCGTTTGGTGAAGGGAATGTGAGGCCCATTTAGTGTTGGGATATTCAACATGCTCTGTATCAACCCCATCGCCAAAGAAGGGGTAAAAGGTCATTAGAATATGTGGGAATGAAGGTTTCTGTGTTTAATTGCATTCCTTGGATACTGAAGGGAAATGATCTTCAAAACAGCCACCCACCAGACAAGCATAAACAGAGCCCTGCTAGCAAAGCTGAACTTCATATCAGCCTGCTGGGATCTCCTCTGGAGTCCCTTGGCAGGAAAATGTGCACTTCTTTACTGTCAATTTTGCACAGCCCTTCCATACTCCTAATCTCCTTTTCACTGTTTCTCCTCCAACTTTACACACCCCCACCATCTCCTTTCCACACTAGCTCCCAGGACCTCCTTGTATCAGAAAGGCTTCCCTGTCAACTTACTTCCTACATTAGATGAGAGGCAAGAGGACATCTGCTTCCCTCTTTCAACCATCACTTGAAGGTCTCACCAGCTCAGGAAAATGAGAAACACTAAGGACAGAGTTTGTATTCTGTTTGCCCTTGGGAGCTGTATCTGCACAGGCTAAAAAAGTATTTTTTTAAGAAGGAAAGGTTCCATCCTGGAGAATCTGGTCGAGTCATGCTTGCTCGATCTTGTCACATTTGGGATACTGTCACCTTCCTGAAAAGATTCAAGATAAATATAATAATACCCACTCACTGAATGATGATACAACTTGAGTGAGCCACCCATATTTTAGAGCATACTTGAATTCTTCATCCTAGGAGTTAAGAAACATAGCCTCTGTAAATCCTTCTTTGACTTGTGACATTGTTTATGTGGTTATCTGCACTATTAGTTTCGTTTTTTTATAATTTTGTATATTCCCGGCTCTTTTCCTGGAGAGCCAATTCCACTTCCTGGCTCATATTATATGAACATTTTTTTTATAAGACATCCTTCATCTGCTTTTAAAAATGCTTTGATCAAAATCTCCCTTCTGAGAACTGACTGTGGTTTGAACCATCAAGTCATGGCTATTGTTAATAAAAAGTAAAGAACTGATGTTTAATGATTTTGTTGATGTTTATATAACAAAAAGAAATCATTGTGAATGTACCTGCAAGTAACAGAGGTGATTAGTCTGGCCTCTTAGTGCTTGTTTTGTGTGAATTGTTTTTCCTTTTTTATTATTATTATTTTTATAATTTTATATGCGATTTTCCAATTTGTTTTGGTTGTTTTTATTTTTTAATGCAAATTTGTTTATATTTTTATTTTTCTCTGGGGCGGAATTACCCTGTGCGAAATGAAGATTTTTTTCCTGAAAGTCTGTTTGCAGAAGAAGTTATTCTGTAGATGTTCACATTTTGAAGCAGCTCCAGAAAGGTAACACGTGACGACTCTTGCCAATGAGCATTTTCACCTTTGAGCCTGCAGATATCTTTTTTCTCCCCCAAAACCTTTGTGGCAGAGATCAACAGAAGGCCTTTTCAGCCACACAGGACTCCTAAGTCACCCATTGGTGGCAAGACCTTCCCACGAATGGTCCCAAGATGTCTTCATTCCCATACAGAAGAGCAAACCAAGGAAGGATTACACGTCAATGTGACTCCTGCACAGCTAAGACAGCCAGCTACCAGCTACTGCTCTCCAGGATGCTTGGACTCATGAGTGTTGACACCAAGAGAGTTTCAGCACTGGATTGGGAATGGAGAACCAGAATCCCACAAGGTTGGGGGCAATCTGCCTCATGTTTTCCCATGCAGTGGAAGTGCATAGGCATATGCTATTCACTAAAAGCATCTATTTTTTGTGAGATGCAGGTAGTGTGTTTTCACTTGGTATTTTTTGCATTAAAATTTTATCTTGTGTTTTACTAATTTTAGGAGGCAGAGGGAGAAATGAATCTTCACTTGCAGATGTCCTGTGTTGAACAATTCATCAAATCTCTAGCTGGTCTGGCCAAGGGCTTTCCTAAATCTGGGTATCTCACTTGCAGGCTAATCTCGTTATGCAACAAAGACTGGATCTCTTTATGCCTCTGTCTGCTCGATTAAAGAGCTGTCTGCCAACAGAAACGCTCCTGGCATCATAGGTTTCAGGTTGATCTCTTAAGCATCTCCAAATATGCAGTCTGAATCCTGATCTCAGGTTGTGCCCATATCTCTTTCTGCACACTCTCTGAATTCTTCCTCTTCCCAGAGCCACCCAGTCCATCTGTTATGCTCCCACCCTAGACCTGGACAAAACAAAATCTCAGGAACCAGCCATGAGGGGAAAACATCTCAGATTTAATGTCTCTTAAGACATCATCTACCCCATCCAACGCTGCATATTTCCAACCACTTGATTCTGCCCTTGAACAACGCTGCAATTAACTAAGTGTGGGAACAGGGATGTAGCCCATTTTAGGTTTTGTTTCCACTCAGATGAGAGCTAATCTCCCCTGCAAGTCTGGACATTTCTTTTCCTGATGAATTGTTTATTTTTTGATTCTGGATGATTTCTAAGAATAGCAGTATGGATTCCATAAAAATTTGCTCTTGCACTTTGATTCATTGCGCTTAAAGACTCTGTTGTCATTCTCCCAAGTGTTGGCATGCAGTATTTGACAATCTTCAATGGAGAAAATTCCTAGAATATAAGAACAAGACCTTGTGCTTTGACTCCATTTTCTTTTTCTTTCTATACAGATGCAAATGGATGTTTATTTTTCATTATAAATGCCACAGGATTTTTAAAGGCATGTTCCCTTCAGTTTTCAGAATGACTCTTTTCCGGCATTAGATTTGACCAGGCTTTTACTCTTTGTTCTCTGCAGATGTTATTCTACTGGGCCAGCGCTCCCATAGGAAAAACAGCTATGGTCTTGCTGTGCTGTGTGCTTCCCAGGGCAGTACTGGGTTTGCTAAACTGACTTGGGACCAGGCAGTAGCCAGAGACTCAGTGGCAGCAATGACCGTCTTAAAGGGAAGCACCTTCTCTCCTGATGTGTATATCTGCACAGCTGGGTCAGGAGACAGCAGGATAGCTAGTTCAAGCCAAGAGATGGGGAAGGCACCTGTAGTGGAGCTGTTTGGGGTCCCAGGTCCCCTCCCATAGCAGAGATCTTCCAAACCTTATGCGGACTAGAGCATCATCTGATCAGGAGGCAGTGTGTGCAAACTGATGGAGAAGCCAGAGCTTGGGACTGCCCCTGTGGCAGGCCATTGAGGTGCTCCAGCAGATCTATGACTGCCCTGTAAAATTAGTCCGTGCCATAGGGGTTAGCTCTGACTCCGACTCCTGAACGACAAATCACAGAGATGTTAAAGTAGGGATTAGCATTAACTCTCTCTCTTCTGCCGTTTATCGGTAGAACATACAGGTGGGAATCCCCCACCACAGCTTGCACATGAATAGCAACATTAATTTCAGTAGCAAAGTGACCTCTGTAGATTTTCTCAGGCTGTATTCTCATACTTGATTTAAATATCTTTCTTGTCTGCCTCGTGCTTCCAGCACCACAGATACCTTTCCTTTGCAAAGAGATCTACCTTTGCAATGAGATTTACTATACAGTATTAGTTTCACCTACTCGGTTATTTTAATGCCTTTTGACCTGGGTACCTTTATAAGCATTCCAAATCACTCAAATTTTTTGTTTCAAAGAGTCGAATTTGTTTGTTTGTTTTTTCTTTTTTCTTTTTAAGACAAGCTTTCCTCACCTTCCACCCCTCCAGGGATCACTCTGGCTCTGGAGTAATGTCAGGTTCTTGCAAGTGTTAGAGAACTTCTTGGTGGCCTGGCGCTTCAGTCCAGCATCCACCCACATTTGTGGTGCCTTTGAACCGCTTATAAATAGATTGGGTTCATGCAACTGTTTCATGTGTAACCATGGAACTGAGGGGAAGTGGCTGAGATCTCATGCACAGCGTACAGCCTCTGGTGTCATCCCAGCCATCCATCAATGCTCAAACCATTATGAAATCCAGAGGAGATTCTGACATGCAAGTGCTCACCCCTTTTGGGGGGAGTAGAGGGGGATTTAAAAAACGTAGCTAGCAAGCAAGCAAGCAAGCAAGCAAACTGGCAGAGCTCCTGCCACAAGGAATGAATTTGCACACACACTTTGATCCTTTTATGATTTTTTATTTGTGTTAGCCACATCCTCTTCGCTGCACCACTCAGCAAAAGATGCTTTAAATTAGATGAGGTTTGGAAAACACTCTTTTTGCAGCTCCCTTCCCCCAGCCTTGCCTGCCCCCAAGGCTTAGCATTGGTCTGGTAGCCAGAGCCTTGCCTAACATGAAACTGGCACAAATGGAAAGACGGATAAATAAACATCCAGGAATCTTGTTTGTCATATTTAATCCATCACGTTTCCCAAACAGGCTGGTCAAAAAAATCTGCAGCAGTGTTTACATCATCCCGATTGAAAGCTATATCCGTGCATATAATACAATTGCTGGATGTAGCTCCAGTTTCACATGAAAGCAGCTATCATCCTGTCTGCCCTCACCACTGCTAACAGCAGTCCTTGCCTTTCTTCCTTCTCTTGTTCCTGCCCAGTTCAGTCTCCATCACTTGCACGCTCGTTTCTCTTCACCTGAATTTTTTGTCTGATCCTTTCTAAAGGATTCTGGTGAGTATTGCCCTATTCTGAATGCAACTACTTAGTAAGTAACCTGGTAGGGTTTTGCACTGTCGTGAGCCATGTGTCTGGTACTCTGCACTGAGGCTGGGAGCAAAAACCCCACTTCCGGGTGGGAAAAGCCACATAGGTCAAGCCGATGCAAATGAGGGCTGTTTTCTGTTTTAGTGACTGGAAGGCAAAACTGGAAGAGCAGAAAAGTTATTTCAACACTGGCTCAAGGGGTGGGAAGAAGTTCAGTGATCCTGCATCCAGGCAGCTGGGGGCAAGCAATTATAGTAGTGAAGTTTAGAAGGAACCACAGAGAGTCTGAAAGCTCCCCATGCTGTGGGCCACAAAACGTTTGGGGCTCAACAGAATGAACAGCTAAGGAAAAGAAAAAAAAAATAAAAACCCAACCAAGAACTCCAGCCTGCTTTGGATCAGTTTGACCCAAAATGAAGTGTTTTGCTTACTTCTCGGGCCTTGTTTTTAGAAGAAAACCAATCAAAACTGTCTTTTTTCATTACCACCTTCCCTCCTGCATGCTTTCAGCTTCTTTTTCTGTAGCTAAAATTATTCATCCCACCGGATGCAAACCATCTACTGTAAATTGCATTTTTTTGTGGTAAATAGTTTCACCAGAAAATGTCATGGTATGTTGCCTCTAGTGATTCTCATTCTACTCAGATATATGTATTTTGGTAAAATACTTTTCCCACTTCACTCCCCATATAGAGTAAGCCCTGTATTGCAATGTACTTTAACACTGCCACACAGTTAAATTCATCGGTAACTTTATAAAAAAACTCTTGATTTTTAAGCCTCACCCTGATTTGGCGGAACCCAGGTGTGATTTTTAATCACATGTATTGGCAGTATTGTCCAGAGACTGGACTTTGCAGAGGCATTTGGGAGAGCCAGCTGAGATTTGAAAGGCATTGAAACGCTGGGCTCTGACATTGACATCCCTTTCGGTTTGGTGTGGGTTCTGAGACTTATACCTGAAAACCTCCAGCCTCAAAAGGAAATAGCACACATTTTATTCAGACAAACAATACAGACGTTTCCCAGGTGCCTCCTAAAACCCCATGGAATAAAAATAGGGTTGTCAGATGATGCATTGCAGATAAATCAGTATTTTGACTGTCAGAAAATACCTGTTTCTATTTTTAAAGCATTACTAGCATCCTTAACTCTGAACTTGAGGTCTTGCAGAGGCCTAAGGCAATGTTATCTCGAGTAACAGCAAATCATATAACTTTATAAGAAGTTTTTAATCCTAGTAAAAAATAAGAGACTGTAAACCCATTTTTACCCTTCCTCCTTCACCTCTTGCCTACTCAAAAGCAGAGTTGCTTCTGGCCTCCAGATGTCAAACCCACAAGTTCTTCCCCTGTTGCTATTTTTGCCGTACGCTTTGATCTTTTGCAAGTGCTGCCCGGGGAAGCAGGGGGGAGGCATGGGATCAAATGGTGGGTGCTGTGCCATTGGCTGCTTGAGTGCAGGATGGGGGAAAGGTAGTGGGAAGAGACCCACAGAGGGGCTGAGTGGACGGAAAAGGGAAGAGGGATTAGTGGTGGGCAAAAAGGAAGGTGCTGGGAAGAGCTGACTGAGTGGAAGGGACATGGTGCCGGGAGGGTGCCTGCCTGTGCTGGCGAGTGAGAGCCAGGCTTGAACCTGCAGCCCTGGGCTTGGAGAAAGCCCAAGGGGCCTGAGTCTTGAGCTGGTGCCCTGAGCTGATTGCATGGGCCAGCAGCTGCTGGGGAGACCTGTAGCACCTAAGCTAGGTAAATCTCACCTGCTTTGGGGACGGTTCATCAGCCCAAGTATTCCTCTTTCCTTTGTATTGAGGGTTGAAGGCCACAGCATTAAACGTGGGGGGATGTGCTACACATCATAGCTTTAGGCATAGCTGTGACGTATGAATCACTCACTACCAGCAGGGTGTCTGACTTTCAAGCATCCCCAGGAGAGATGGCATTCCCTTTCAAAGAAAGCTGAGTCATGCCCAGAGCAGTGTGTCCATCATATTTCACTGCATGACCAATGAACTGTATCATCCCACAATGCCTTATATTGGCTAACACCTTGAAACCCACTCTCTCTCAAAAAAAAAAAAAAAAGGTTTTTGCAATGTGATAACAGACTAGGAAAATAAAATTATAGTATCAATGGGACTTGTTCCTAGAACAAAGAAAACAATAATGGCTGGAGAGTCAATGTCCAGTTTGAGAGTCATGAATATCTTCTTTTTCCTTCACTGCCAATGTTTTATTATTTTGGTGGAAAATATATGAAAGCTTTTGCATCATTTCTCAGCTTGCCTTGAGAGACTCACTCAACAACTTTAGGTTGGCCATAATGCTGAGAAGACTGTGTGTCTTGATGCTTTCATTGCTGAAAAAGACAAAAGAAAACTTGATGTTTTAAAAAATGTACAGGAAAAAAGATCAAATGAGGTTCTCAGACTGTTCCCACTCTGTATCTTTATCGCTGTCAGCTTCCCAGGGTCATCACATGAGTGTGAGAGTGCATGTTCAGGCTCACACAGACATGCTGACTGTTCTTTGACTGGATTATTGTGCTCACCATTCAGCAGCACCTTTATCGCCTACCCTGATTTCTCAGTAGGATCCTTTTCTAGGAGAGCATTTCTCAAGAAGCAAAGGCTGGGCTCTGCTTGCTTCTCATACAGAGCTGGGGACACATGTGTCACTGAAATAAGTCACACTGAACATTTGCTCAATCTCTGAATCATGGTTTTCTCCTGGCCTACACGTTTTCTGCCGTGGACTGGAGGTAAGGAAATATTTAGGCGTTTTACATAAATAGCAATGGGCAAAGACAGTGTAATCTATGCTGAGAAACTGGTTCCTCATACCCTTACAGTAACTGAGATACAGACAAAATACCGAGGACCGCAACTCTTGATGCTTTACAGCTCCAGCTTTAAAATGGGAATAAGAACATAGAATTCATTTGGTATGAACACAGATAGGCCATAGAAAGGCAAGTTTTTCTCAAGGACATCCTTGCCCTTTAATTTCCAAAGTGATCACTGCTTTTTAACAGCAAATGCTCCACTTCAGTGTGCTTCAGGACAAACTATTTTTGCATGGGCTTTTCACCTTTTTGACCAGTGAACAAAACCTTGAGTTGAATCCATGTACATTTTCCTGAAGAGCAGTAAATATGAGGCCTGGCTGTATCATCCCTATGTGGTCTACTTGACCTGAATTTGAAGAGGCAGCTTCAAAGCTCTAAGTCAATGGAAATAAATGCAGGACACAGCTTGGTTACATGTTTCATGCAGCTCTCCTTGAAAACTAGCTAACCACAAACCGGCTATGACGGCTGTACATGTAGTCTCGGTGCCTGGTAGTACAGATGCTGGTACAGGTCCCATGCAGGTGAAACTGCTCCACTTCTGTCCCTCGTTCCTCCACAGACATGCTTCCTAGCTCTCTGTCTGTTCTCCTTGAGCTTTATTTCTTTTCTGAAGTGGGGTACGCTGGAATAATTTTCCCCCTTTACCAAGCTTGTTACCTTGATGGATATTATGCTGCTGTTCTCCTTGGCTGCAAAAGACTCTCAGTGACAACAACCAGCCAAATGCCTCCCCAAAACCTAGCTCCATTGGCTC
The DNA here is from genome assembly GCF_040807025.1 of Struthio camelus. Lineage (NCBI taxonomy): Eukaryota > Metazoa > Chordata > Aves > Struthioniformes > Struthionidae > Struthio > Struthio camelus. The sequence goes on along the minus strand of NC_090947.1, from coordinate 2,267,025 downwards.
TGTTTAAGTCCCTGTATCCAGCTTGGCCAACAAAGGTCCTGTCATGGCATGGCACAGCTTTCCGATAAGGGAAAGAGATAAGGGTAGAAAACTGTGAAAAGTAACAGTCTGCCGCCAAAACAGGATGAGTTTGGGAGTTATGCCTGAGCACGAGTGTGGCATTCCCCATAAGCCTCGTCCTTGTTGGAGGTGGGAGCACATAGCTAGGAGAGCCTGATCCCTGAGGCTCTCCTGAGGAACGCATTGCTGGAGCAAGTCCGATGTTGTTAATGCTGATACCTTCTGGAGTGGCCTGTAACCAGGCTCAAAAAGTGGGTGATAAGGGTATCAAGGAGATATAACACACCTGTTCAGAAACCCAGATGCCTTCAGAGCCAGAGCACCATGAGAAGAGTTATGAGTTGTGACACTGGAAGCAGAGAAGCACACAGTCTCCCCAAAAGCATCAGGCCGCCAGGCTCCCAAGCCAGAGCAGCATTTTAGCTGCAGAGAGCTAAGGTGATTTAAAAGGTAAAACACTTGCATTTGTGTCGAATTTCTCTCTCCTCTGCTCCCCAGGACCAAATCAGCTGCCTGTTATTCTCCAGCCCCCCCCCCCCCCTTGCTACTCTCACCCTGCTCCCCGCCACTGTTACCTCGTTGCTCATTGTGGCACCCGCTGGGTGACGACAGGCAGACTTTGCGTAGCTCTTGTCGACAGTTGCACAATGAGCGTTCAGCAGGTTAGAGCCCTCCTCGGCCACCTTCCTGACCCCGGAGGAGTTAACCTTGATCCCCTTTGGTTCATACTTGATCCAGTCACCAGGTTCACCGCAATGTGGAAACTCGCTCTAGCAACTATTATTCTTTTAAGTACAGTAGGGCTCCCCGTGCACAGTGCTTCCATTGTGTGCTTAGCTACAACGCTGGCCAAGAGCCAGGCTCACCCTGCCCGGTGTGTAGGGACCATGCCATGGGCATGCCAGGTTTTCTGGAGGCTCCTGCTTACCTTCTCCTGGGCATTTTGTTGCAGCCGCTGAAGCACAAAAACTAAGAACTGTGTCAAAATCCTGCAAACAGGTGTTTCTTATATATGTGTGTGTGTGTGTGTGTGTGTGTGTACATATATACACACATACATATATCCCTGATGTGGCACTGAAACTACTTTCTATTTTCCATTCAAAATCTTTAGTTTTGCCCTGAGGCACTTGTGAAAATGGGGCCGTAATACATATAACAGACAGATACCACCACGGAAATCTCCTCTCTTCCAGCTGTAATGACTCTTTCCCTTGTAAACATATCAAATTGAGATCAAAATTCTCTCCCTCCAAATGAATTCCTGTGTCTCCACCAGCTACATATTTGTGGCTGTTTAGTATTCCCAATTTAGGCATTGGCAGAAACAGAGAATAGCTGAATATAAGAAGACACATGCTGACAAATACAGTGCTGAAGGGTATCCCACCCTTAATTTAAATAGTAGAATTAAAATATCTGGTGTGTTTGTGTATACACATATGCATATATGTCGTGGTACTTAAGCAAATGTTAGATCCACAGACCACTGAGCATTTGCTTCTCCTATGTCACATTTGGAAAAGTGCTAAAGCCTTACGGGAAATGAGGAAAAATGTAAATATTTTGTTCCAAAGCAACATAGCTTACCGCTGTACTTTTCTGACTTTCTCTTCTTTTGCAGTGTATGCCAAGTAAATAATGTACCAAAAGCTTCTGCATACAGACTAATTCCATCCCTTTGAACCAGTATAACTGGGAGCAGGCTTTTTCCAGGTATGTTTTTTAACACCATGAAAATCAGCAATTGCTAATGCCTGCTGCCCTATTGGAAAAAACTAACAGAGTCAATTGCCAGGGAAAGGGCTGCATTTGAAAATCTGGACTCAAACCACGCCATTTCCAGGCTGATCTAAGCCCTAACCAGGAAGGAGGAGGTGATGCCCAATGCAGAAACTGCCAGTTTAGGGCTGCCGCCTGTCAGAGCTGCCCACTCAAGGACCACAGAGGGGACCCAGATGAACAGCAGGGAGGGCAGCCCTACACTGAGAACAGCTCAGTGGGTGCAGAGAGAGGCCAGCCTAGGGATGCAACTGGTTTGTGAGGTGGGGATGGCTTGCAGAAGTTCATTGATAGTATGCTGTGGGCCGCTGTCTTCAGGGTGAAGCTGATGGTCCCCAACCCAAGAGATACACCCAGGTAATAGAGCTCTGGATCAGTGAGAAAATGAAAGAAATCTATTATTTCAGTGCAATTTTTTTTAACAATTCTATTGAGTGCTTACCTGAGACACGCACTTCAGAGCAGTACTATCTATGGTTTGGCATGCTGTTCCAGAAACCAGAGGAGAAACAAAATCAAGAGAGCTCCCCACAGCAGAAATCCCTCTTTGAGCATCATAGCAACAAAGTAAATTAGGACTAGAGCTCAAAAAAAAAAAAAAACAGTTTATAGGAGCAGCTTAAGGAAAGGGATAAATTTATTAAGAGATCAAACTTCCCATGCACACACGAACTTCCATGGAAAATGAAGACCTTGACACCAGACTAAGTTTGCCTAATGAACATCGGCTGTAAAATATTTCATCAAACATCACTGCTCTCTTTTAGTGAACCAGCATGATCATCCAGCAGGCTATCAGTTTAGCAGGTTCCTACTACGCTGTGCTTTATGGGACTCCCTTGTATTATTGGATATATTTTGGCCTGCTGAAGAGAAAATGCTCTTGCCAAAAGGGTTGCTAGTACCTCAGCAGCTATTCATTACAAGAGGGCACCATTGTGCAGCTCTGTGCTGGGACTGTGGAATTTTCCGCTCATCTCCTGCCATACTGAGAGAGCACAGCGCCGAAAGTACCGCACTGAGATTCCTCTGAGACAGTATCATATTCCTCAGTGATCTCTTTGCTTATCGATTTCACTCTGTTAGTAGGGTTGTTATTTATATTACACTTGTGCACTGAGCCCTCAGCCTCATTACACTCAGAACTGGAGAAACACAGAGATATCCCTGTCTCCAAAGGCTGTGGGTGTAAAAACGGATACATCAGAACAATAGCAGCAGCAAGGCACCTTTATTACTCGTTTTTTCCCCTTTCTTTGCGTGGAAAACTGAATCCAGTTAAGTGAGATACGGAAGGCTGCATGGGGAGTTGGTGGCAGTGCTGAGAACAGGGCCTGCAATGACACACAGAGGTTTTAAAGCCAAGGATGTAGCACTGGCCGGCAGGTTCAGGGGAGGTGGAAAACATGGGTCTTATTCTTTGTTGTGCCTCTGTCACACAGGGATGCTCCCACCAACTGCAAGGGAGAAATACTGCAAGTCCCATTAAGAGGGGAGGGTCTTGCAGGTGCCTTTTCTACATGCCTAGAAGTATGGGAAGGGAAGCCAGGCTTTATGTAGGGAAGACCTGAGCCTGAAATGCATAAACGCTATTATGGGAGCATGGGCCAGCGGTCTCCAGTGGGAAGGGTTTGTCGACTACAGTTACACAATGTTGCCTCTGGGCTCCCTACCAGCCACCCCTACCCAATGGGCATAGCTAAGCAAAGTGTATGCACAAACGAACATGAGGAGATCACACACATACAGACACACACACACACACACAGAGCTGTGAGGCAGAGGTGACAAAAAAGAGGGGCAATGTAAGCATTTTCCTCAGATCCACTTTTTCCTAGTGGTTTCCATTTTATCTGGCTAGAGACAACACCACCCGCTTGCCTGACGTAGCCTTTGGAATCAGCATTGATGGGGAAGGGTGCGTTTTCTTGGACAGCCAGCAGCCTCTCAGAACTAGTAACCCCCTGTGCTGTCAAGGGCTAAAATGCACTGGGGAATATGTGCTCTGAGAATGAATTTATGAACCCTAATAAAAGTGGTGGGGGAGGAAAGATAATCAGGACAAACTGAAAAATGTTTCAGCTTTTGCATTCTTCCACCTTCTGTCCTAGAGGCCAGGAGACGTTCTCCCTCATGTCCTGCCAAGAAAAGAAATGGCCATAAAACTGCTGATATCATTTTCAGTCCCCCCCGCCACCTTTGAATCTGCAAACCTCATCCCTGCCTCCCTCTCAGAGAGGAGGAAATGGTTCAGGTTAAATTAGCGTGGAAGCTAGAAAGCCTGGAATTGGAATCATTTCCCCATTGGCCTTCAACAGGCTCTAAAGGGAAAAGCCTCCAGGCAGAACCAGAGAACAAAATCTCCTGCCAGGCCTTCTCCCACTTACACACCCCAGTGTTTTACCTTGCAGGTTCTGCTTTATCACTTAGGTCTGTTTTATTGGGGTGGTGGTGGGGACTGTTTTTCTTTCCTTCACCTTTTGCAGATGGACTTCTAGGGCAAACAAACAAAATAATTGACTAAGACAAATGCAAGAGCAAAAAGGGATCACGCAGCAGGCAGAAATCTTCTTGAAATTTTACCTTTCCCAGAGGTTCTTTTGTTTCTCATTGTCAAGGCACCCCCTGCTTGAAGGAAATACATGCCCTGCCCATGCAGCTGGCACCCTGCAGGGTTATTGCAGCAGATAGTAGCACTTTTTGTGCATAGCCTTAATGTTTGCATCTTTCAGGGACAGATATGCCTAAAAATAGGTCTGGGATCCCCAGAAGGACCAAAGAGTGCTGGGTACATACAGTTATGCTTCAAAAACCACACAAAGGCTTCTAAGAAGTAAGCATGGCGGGGGGGGGGAGGGAGGGACAGCATGAAGAGGGAGGATGCTCTGGGAACTCGGGTCTGAAAATTCAAGACAATTACAGAAATGTTTGAAGGAAGCTGGGTCTGCACTATCAGTGTGAGGTCAGTTCCCCCAGACACACAACAGCAGGAAATGGGCTGATTAAAACAGGGAGAAATGTAGCTTCAGAGATGACGGGACTTTATAGGAAGGCCTGGAATAGAAAGCCACTGGAGGCTTCTGGCAGAGGTTTGCATGGTGTTTCCAGAGAGGTACCTTCACGAAGGAGCCTCCAAGCCCGGCTTGAGGCAGGTCTTTTGGCACTGAGACTCCAGCTGGGAGTTTGAGACCCAAGTTCCTCTGTGCCAGGCATTGTATAAATACACATCAGAAGCAATCCTGCCCTGCAGAGTTTGGATTCTGTTGATTGAAAATATTCCCCATGCACACAGGCACTCTAAATTTACTCTCCCAGGAGCCCACGAAGGCAGTCATTTCATCCATCTTGCAGATTTCCTCACGCTCACACAAGGAGCTTGCAGCAGAAGTAGGTGTAGGAACTAGGCTTCCTGAGTACCAGGTCTGCATTTGAGCACAAGATCGAACTTCTTTCCAGATGAACAGGGGGTAATGTCAAAGCCTTGCTTTCTCAAGGCTGCGGGAAGAGAGGTGTTAGAGCCTCAAGTCTAACTCTAGATCTGTTATACAGCACATCCTCCATCCTTTAGCTCTCACATACTGATACTGTTGAAAAAAAAAGCTGCCCTGGCTATCCCTGTAGCTCCCAGAGGAAATGATTTGATGGGACTCTGGTGGATGCAGGAAATAACTTCCACCTAAGACAGGTGCTGTTTCAGCCTTTGCTGACCTGAGATAGACCAAACACTTCAGAGCAATTCCCATTTTATCGGTCCTGAGGCGCAGAGTTTCCCAGCCAGATCCTTATCCTCTGCTTTTGGGAGATGTTTCTACTTTATATATTCAGGTACAATATCCCTAAAAACACCAATCTACGAATGAGCAATCACTCCTCAAAGGGCTGGCACCAGGCTGGAGTCTAGGATGCAGAAGCATCTCTTGTAATGTGCAGAGGATTTGTGACTGCACTTCTCAAGCATTTTAAGAGTCTGACCCAGTCTAGCACTGCTGCATTTGCGAACTCACAACTGGGATGCAGGCACTCTAGCTACACTGTCTGGTTGAATGAGCATCTGCACAACACATTTTTAGTTCTCGTGACCCTTAATCTCTCATTATCCATCAAATTTTAATGAGCCTATATAGATGGGCCACTTACTCATACCTGGTTCCTGCCTCAACCCAGAACAATTGGGCTTTTGAAAAGACGAAGACATTGCAGGGCTTCAGGAATGATGGTGGAACTAGTCTCATCTCAAACTGAAGGAAAAGAGCAGATTAATCTTGGTGACCAAAATCTTCGCGCTTTGGGAAAGGCCATGTGCAGCCTAGAGAAAGGCAAAAAGCATAAGGTAAGTGAAAAACCCTCACTGAGATCGAATAACGCTAATTTGCACCAGCTGGCACTCTGCTAATATTTTGATAAAGTCCTGTTTTCTCTGCAGAACAGAAATTTCACTTAGATTTTTGCTCTCCTCCACCCCTTCCCTGCCCTTTCCTAATGTCATAATTCTGGCATGGTATCTCCCAGCTTCTTTTATTAAAAGGGGATGGATGAAGCAGATATAAATGCCAGATGAAAGAGGAGAAAAATAGAAGAAACCACTCAACTTCAGCAATGCATCAAAACTCAGATTATATCCTACACTGTGCTGTCCTTCTCTCTTCCCTCCATCCCCATCACATGTGCACACTGTCACTCTCCTGCAGCCTCCCTTGCAGTATTAAAGACAAAGAGAACAGGCTGAAAATTTGTACCAAAGCCTGAAGGCCCTCTGCTATGAAGCTGAGCTCATGCATTCAGTTAAGAAAATGAAGAGGAACAAATCTGACTGAATTGCTCTTGTGAGGAAAGTTTATTTTTCTCCTCTCAATAGATTGTTTTCATATGATTCTCCACCTCCAACTTCTATCTAGGATGAAGATATTGCAGAGCGTCAAGAGCTGCTAGCTTCTTGCCACATAAACCAGCGGTCAGAACACGAGAGAGGGATGCAGCTGGTGTGGGAAGTTTCACTGATCACCCTTGGAGAGGAGAATTTTCTCTATGAGCCACCACAAACCTACTTTGTGACCTGCAATGAGTCCTGCACCCAGGAAGGCTATTTTTGCAGCGTTCACATTCTGCCATACTGCCTGAGCTCAGCCACCTTCACCTTACCCAAGTAATTTTGCTGATGCTGTAATAAGATAATATCTACTGAAAGCCATGTGGGAAAGCTTGTTTCCAGCCAATGCCTGGAAAGCTTTGGAGAAGTCGTTGGTCTTGGTTGTCCCAAGGAACCTAATCACTCTCCCAAACAGACAAGACGATTCTGTCAAATCCCAGGGAGGGAGGTTTCCAGGAGCATGTCAGTTGTAAGCTGATTGCACTTAGGAGAAAAGAAATAAAGAAATAATGTTGATGTCCTCCAGTGCTGATGTTTTTAAAAAGTCTGCTGGACCTTTCCCCTCTTATTTTCTATTTTAAAAATTACATTAAAGGCATCAACACTGGAATTAAGCCATGTTTTAGCCAAATAAAATGTGTTAAAGTAAGGTTCCAGCCCCTGCTCAACATTGCAGACTGTCAGGGAGCAGCAAGAGCAGGGCTGTTCCATGTAGAGGGACAAGCTTGGAGCTGAGAAGGACTCTGGTGCAGGCAGGGCCTGCACTGACAGGACACAGTCCCACAGCATCTGCGCACAGTGGTGCAGACCAGGGTGTTGGTAACAGAGTCCATCCAAAGGCCCAGACAAGGTGATGGGATGGACCAGGCCCAGGGTCCAACCAGAGACTTCAGTCAGGAGTAAAAGGTGATGGGGCTAGGGACAGGGCTTGAGATAAGTCTGTAATCTGCAAGACTTTCTGCAAGTCAGAGGATCCATCCAGGAAATAGGGCCAGAGACAAGAGTGGAGAAAAGTACACCTACAGTGTAGCCCAGGGCAAGACTGGGTGCCCTGGCCTGAACCTAGATGGAGGCCCTGGGCCCATGGGCAAAGGGTGAGTATGTAAGGGTCCCAGGTGAGGCTGCTCCATTAAGGAGCAATTAAGGCCCATTGGCACCCTCCAGGCCTTGACACAGAAACACTCCTGAGTTTCACTTCCCTTGGATTATGGGCAAAGCCTTCTCTCCTTAATATAGCAGTTCACCTTTGGATCCCACAGAATGTGCCTGAATGCAAATATGATGTGAATCTTGGTGGCAGCTACCTCCTGGAGAAGGTGGTGTCCAACTCCTTGATTATCCTGGCAGAACATGCAGTGGACTGTTGTATGTTTTCTCAGCACTGAGTCACATTAGCTGGTCATGGATGAAAACTTCTGGAAGTCCACTACTTGCATCCAGCTCCCATTTATCTACTTCCCTCCCACAGAGCCAGCAGGATTTGTTTTCTTTAACCTACTGTTGGAAAATAAGACAGATGTCCTTGCTGGGTCTCCTTCTGAATGGATCTAAACTAGAAACAAATGTATTAGACCGGATTAATGAATGCGGGCTTGTATCCTGTTGCAGCATAACTGACTTACGCAGAAAGAGTAGCTGGTTCCCATTTTATTTTTGGAGGGAGCTACTTTTCAGATGGGGTAATGGAAGTACCCCAGCAAAGGAGGTGATCCTCAGAGTAAAACGTGACTTCTGTTGTGCTACCACAGAGCAGAGCAAAACATAGGTGAGACAATACAGCAGAAAAACATGAAAAATTAAAGTGGTGTTTGCTTGCTGCCTCTACCCCCTATCTAGGTCTCCTGGGGTGGTCTGAAGCCACCCAATGCAGGGGAGGAGTGTTGGGATGGGAAACAGGACACCATCTCAGTGAAAGCTGAGCTAACTCTGGAGGAAAGATGTACTCTCAGATTCCTTTGAAAGCCCAAGGCTGTATTTCTAAGGTGAAGATCAGCACTTGAAAAAAAGAGACCAGAGCCACCTAGGCTCAGGAGGAAACAAGAGGAAGAAAACAAACAGGGGTGAAGTGGAGCAGGAAAGAAAGGTAGGGCTAAGATCAAAAGAAAAGGGCAGGTTCAGTGAGCCATGATACTGCCTACAAAGCTGAAGAGCACTCTGATTCTGTTGGGTTTCCTTCACTGGTCTCTATACACACCCTCAACACATGTGCTTCTGTTTAGACAGCTGACTGTCACTGACCCTGGGTGATCGGAGTGGTTGGTGGGCTCGGCAGCGCTGGTTGCTCACTGTCTGGGCTGCTCCTGGGGGCTCTCAAGGGCAGCCCAAAGTGTGTGGTCAGGGCGCCACATTCCCTCCCAGAGCAGGGGATTACAAAGAGCTCAGCTGAGGAACTCCAAATGCATCATAAAGAAGCAAAATGGGAGCAGGGGAATTCAGCATTGCAACTGCCTGGGACACCCGCATAAATCAAGAGGGTCATTTCTATTATTTTCTTTAAGCAGCCAATAGTGATGCATCTGGGCTTAATGCATGTCCCAGAACTCTTAAAAAACTCTGATCTCTTCTTGTCCAAATATACTTTTCACAGCTGAAAAAGGCAACCAAATCACCCCAGCCCATCCCAGGCTATCAAAAGCAGGACAGAGATGAGACAAAGGAATGAAGGACTTGTCACCCCATCTATCATCTATTGTTTATGGGAGTCAGAGCTAGCATCTAAGGATAAACAGCTGACAGGGAGCAGGGTGGCTGTGGAGCACAGGACTTGGGGAACTGGATGCTCATCTTCACCCAGTCACCCAGCTGCTGCGGGACGTGAGTGACTCTCTTCCCACCTCTCTCCCCTGTTAGCTTACATCTGCCCAGTCTTTTTGAACTTTTCTTTGTAGCTGTTGTTGTTCCTCATATATATGGGGAATAAAGAGGCTGCCAAAAATGGACCACAGGACTTCTTCCCCTTTGTCCCACAAAGAAGCCAGAAAGGTGCAAAGACGGAAGAAAGCTGGACTGTAAAGTGCAATGTAAAGTAGAAGGTTAATTGGACGGGAAATTCAACAGAAGCAAACTTTCCTATGAATAAACAAAAAGCAAATGAAGTGCAAGTGCAGCATCCTGTTGAGGCTTTTCCAGGAAAAGTCCTATCTCCCTGCTGGACTTGTGTTTGAATCCTGGTGCCCTCACCTCAGCTGTCCATCCCTCCTCCGGGACAAGCTGGAGGCTTAGCTACATGGAGGCTTTTAGTCATTAGTGAAATTGCCATGTGAGCTGCTGCTGACATTAGAAGTGGGCAGGATTATGGCTCATTCAATGTTACAGGCATTTTACATTACTTAACCAAGCTATCAAAAGCAGCTGATGCCATGTCTCCTGTCACAGCAATGGCTTGATTAATGCATGCAACTGCTGCATCCAGCTGGCTTTTCTGACTGGTTCCTTATCACAAACTTGAGGTAACAAATTCAAAAGCACCCAGCTGGCTCCTTTCCAAAGACAGCACACTCATCTGAGCTCAAAAAACCCAATCCCAGTCTCCACTTTGCAGCTTGTAGATCCAAATCTCAATGTCTGCTATTCATTCGCTGTTGCTTATTTTCTATTAACAGAAACTGATGCAGCAAGCAGGCAGTGCTGGAGGACTCCAAACATTATCACGTATGCTTGGAGGCCAGAGTTATTCTCTGACACTAGAGTTTGAGAAATAGCTGCACTCTTAGGGCCACAATGTGACACTGTTCAGTGATCCCGAACAAGGTCCCTTTTGAAACTCTTCTCCCTGTTTTTAATTTCCATCAGAGTATTACCCTGCCCTAAAAACTTTATTCCACTTGTTAAGTTTGGCATCTCTTTTGTACTGTGTTTGGAGGATGCTAGAACATGTTTCTGATTTTGGTCATCTTCACCTTCTTTTTACAGTTATTAATATTTTTCTTTCCAGTCACTAGACTCATTCCCACGTTGGCTGCAAGGCTTGAACATTGCACACTTTTTAATTCAATCTTCCTCTCTTTCAGGAGCGTCTTCTCATAACACTGCCATAGTGCTGGTACAGAACTATGGAAAATAAAAGCTTGGAAGACCCAGGGGTTCTGACTTACTGATTGTGAAGCACATAGAATTACAAAATCTCAGAATGGCCAAGGTTGGAAGGGACCTCTGGAGATCATCTAGACCAAACCCACTGCTCCAGCAGGGTCCTCTACAACACATTGCACAGGATCGCGTCCAGGCGGGTTTTGAATATCTCCAGGGAAGGAGACTCCACCACCTCTCTGGGCAACCTGTTCCCGTGCTCCGTCACCCTCACAGGAAACAAGTTTTGCCTCCTGTTCAGATGGAACTTCCTGGGTTTCTGTTTGTGCCTCTTGCTGTTGCCTCTTGTCCTGTCACTGGACACCACGGAGAAGAGTCTGGCCCCATCCTCTTGACACCCTCCCTTCAGATACTTGTAGACGTTGATCAGATCGCCTCTCAGTCTTCTCTTCTCCAGGCTGAACAGGCCCAGCGCTCTCAGCCTTTCCTCACAGAAGAGATACTCCAGTCCCTTCATCATCTTTGTATGATGAAGCAAGTTAATCACCAAAGTCTGATTTCACTCCACAAATGTTTCCAAGTGTTGTTTTCTTCTGAAATACTTCTGGTTCCAGCAGTTCCCTCCTGCTTTTATTTTTTGGAGGCAATTTCAGCTGGTCACATTTACTGATGCCTGGCACAGCATGATCAGAAAACATGTGAGCTTCCTGAATGCATTTCATCTTTACAACAACCCTTTTTCCTACCTTTGCTAATAGTCCAATCATGCAGCTTTCCTGAGCATGTGGCCCCCAACTATATCCTGCTGCAAAAATGGCAACATCTACTCAAAGCACAGGTTTTCTACCAGTTGAAAGTTAAAACACAGGCAGGACCTAACCAGGTCCCAAAACCAAACCTTTAGCTGGGTTAACTGCATATGGTTTAAACCATGTTGAATTTCACTTCCAAGTTTGGTGTTTATGTTCTACTACTGATGTGGAGAGATTTCCCTCTCTGGCCCTATCTTATCCCCCAAGTTTTGCTTTGTGCTTCAGTTGCACTCAAAAGCAAATCCCAACCAGAACTCAGCCGAAGTTTGCTTAGTTTCAAGCTCAAATGGGAAACAACTGAATTTCAGTTGATTTTCCCCCAACGCAGTAAATCAGCTTGGGCTCACTTGCTGCATAGGGCACATTTATGGAAGGCTGGGGAACCTTTTGGTAGAGTAGGTATGAATATCAAGTTCATAATGCAGCCACAAAAAGGATGAATTTTCACCTGATTGTACAGAGCTGCCTTTCTATGGAGGCAGGAGCTTTCCTTTCACTCACAACCTAAGTTTTGTTGGACTCCAGGTGTCCAGAATGAAGGTTTCCCTTGTTTTACTATTGGAAAACTCACTGATGCCTTAACATATCATCGTGTTGCTCGATTCAGAAAAGGTGGGGTGCAAAGACAAGCTGTGTTATTTCACTGCTGACACTTTTATTGTACTGTGTTGTGTAATGCTATGGGAAAAGCTGCTAAGGCAGATTCCTTGGGAAGGTTTTATAAGGACCTGCATCAGCTACCTTTTATAATAGTATCCTTCATTTCCCTCTCCCCTTAAGTCCTCTTCTCTCCCCAGGGAAGCCTGTTTGGAACAACACTTATCACTTTGCTGGTTTGGTTCTCTTCCATTTGGCAAGTATGTTATTTTCCCATTTTTCCTTTTTTAATGTTTTTAGGGTTTTTAAAAAGATTTTTTTGGAGTAAGGATATATACAGGCAGGAAATAACGGGGATGCATTATATATAAGAAATACATCACATACATTTTGTGTGTGGTTAAAGTACTATGATATTATTAATACTTGTGGAAGTTCTTTCTTTTTATTGCTGGAGCCTCTATGAATCATGGCATGTTGGACAGCAATAAGCCACCGTTTGAGTCACTGCAGGGGAAGAGTGGCTCAAGGTACAGTGGAAGGAAGGGAAGGTGGTGAACGCTTCCTTGATTGATGAGACAGATGTGCAGTGTTGATTTTTGCACAGCCACCATGAGAGTGATCTCCCTGAGGACTAAGGAGAGGAGATAGAGGAATTTTGAAAAGAGCAGACAGAGCGATAGCATCTTACAAGAACAACCCTTTTATTCCAGCTCTAGGTAAGGTTGTGAATTGTTTGCTTGTTGGACTGTGTTAATACATGGAAGCTTGGAGGCTGTCTGGGAGCTAGCTACATTTAAACTGTTTTTTTCAGGCAAGCAGCTGATCTGAAACTTGGCCTTGAGAACTGTGGCTTCCTGGAAGCTGTGCGATGAGAAGGAGACAAAAAAATGATGCTGCTTGAACATGCCTGCTTTATGCTTATGGCATATCACAGCTGCAGTGCAGTGAGAGGTCAGGACATCACCTCATTGGAGCTGGGGAGTCACACAGTTGAGGGAATGGCAGATTATAGCAATGGATGAGCAGCTGCAGCTCTTCAGTTATCCCGTCCTGTGCTCCTGAGCTCTGGACTCTTCCACACTATGAAGACCTGCTTATCCCCCTTGCCTTCCTTGCCTCAGGCTAGGCTGGGCCTGGCTCCCTTCTGTGGAAGCTTCTTATGATGCAAAATCTGCCCTGCTCCCTGCCATATGGGCACGACACTCAACCGATGCCCCAGGACTCAAGCTAGGTCCTTTGCGTGCTTGCAAGATGAGGCGAGGTCCTTGTTTCTCATCCAGCAGCCCTAGAAAGGATCCTGCGCAGCCATCTCTACAGGGCTGGATCCAGAGATGTCTCTGGGAATGTATTTTCAGCCACAGGTCTTCTGATCAGTCCCCTCTCCCTGGGGGCAAGGAAAAGTGCTTGGCACTTAGTCTTGATGCAGCATGGCAACACAATAATGTTGCTTACTGAGTATTGAGAATGGCGTTCCATGAAGTAAGGGCAATGCCTGGGGATAAGATGAACTTCATCATCACGTCATAAAGCACAGGGATATCAAAGGCCATTATTAGATGGCCTTAATTTCACCTAAGCCTACTGTTCCCTCTGAGTCTGCAAAGGCCTCGAGCCAGGCAGCTAGCCAAGGGCAGTGAAAGATCTCTGATAGCTATGAGTGACCAGATCTAGACAGAGAGGAATCAGACACAGGTCTGATTTACAAGATAATCCTTTCCTTTAGCTGATGCAGTATGATATATGCACCTTGGCAGCTAGATTCCTCTACAGTGTGGCTGTTTGTATACATCTACTTTGTCTTTTTTTTTTTAGGATTCTTGACAGGGAATGATAGGTTTGGATTCTGCAAGGTGTTTCCTTTGAGACACCAACAGTTTCAAGACTGCTACAGCACTGGCTATAGGCATCTGACCCTGTCTTTTTATCTGCGGTAGTCTCCCATATCTCCAGTCTGCTTATGTTTCAACTTATTGGGATATGGTTTTGGTTGTCAATGCATGCGATTTACTCTCACCCTCCCCACCTGTGGATTTCCTTGCTGAGATCAGTCTTGGTAGAGCATATCCAGAGATTTGTTTGTAGCCTATTTGAAATGAATATTGCATTTGCCTTTAGAAATCTCTTTCTCTCTTTTTTCCCCTCCTTCCTTTGTGCAGATCCTTTCTGCCTCAGTGTCAGTTTTTTGGCCATTTGCAGTCTAATGTTTATTCAGCTGGGATGCACAGCTTTCTTTTCTCTCTCTCTGCTGCCCTACATGTTGTCAATACATGGGCCAACAGCAGTGTCCTCCCGGCTCCATCTGTATCGGTTTCTGACCCAAGCTATATTCTGGCAGAGCTACACTGAAGTCAGTGTGCATGCATTTTCTCATGCAGCAGAGAGACTGAGCTGTCACTGTCCTGAGAGTGCATGATGAGATTTGGTCGCTTTCCTAAACTGATAAGGTAGGGCCTGAGGACCTTATTTATTTGTGAGCAGTAGAAGACACTGCCTTTTTCCAGTTTCATGCGGTGGAAGACTGAACACTGTTCAATACCAAGGGAGGAAAGAAAGGAATCTGGAATATTTGTCGAGTTCAGGAAAACCTATTTCTTCTTCCAGCTTTTACCTCCAGGTATATCCCCTTATCTTCCTACCTGACTAGGACCTCAGGACTTCTCTTGATTCCTGGGGCTCCAGAGATGGATCCTTGACTTGTCCAAATCAGGAGAGAACTGTGCAGATCAGGACAACTATATATTTCCATTGTACTCTAAGGGTGATGCCCCACCACAGCAGACTCCCAAATCCCAACCTTGCAGGGGAGAAGAAAATATATTTTAGGCAATCTGAGGTTTTGGGGCTCTCCTTGTGTCCTCCTCGCAGAAAAAAGGTATGGGACACCTGCTGGTTTGTGGAAAGGGGAGAGATAGCATGAGCCCAAGAGGTTGTTTTGAGCTCTCTGAAGTCTTCCTCAGATCAGCATATGCAGCTCCATCGAGCTTCTCTTGTGATGTGGAAAAATGTGACACCAGGACAACGGAAGGGCCAAGTGCTGGCATTTCCCATGGTTTCCTTCTGCTCACCAGGAAGTCTGTGCCAGCAGCCCAAGACCCAAGGCCATGCCAGACACCCTGGTCAGCCATACGCTTCTGACAGTGGCAATTGTAAATAAAGCATTTATGACACAAGGCATGCATGAGGCTATATTTAAGGTGCTTAGCAGTGGATGTTGTCTACCTTGACTTCAGCAAGGCTTTTGACACTGTCTCCCCTTACATCCTCATAGGCAAGCTCAGGAAGTGTGGGTTGGATGAGTGGACGGTGAGGTGGATTGAGAATTGGCTGGGTGGTAGAGCTCAGAGGGTTGTGATCAGTGGCACAAAGTCTAGTTGGAGGCCTGTAGCTAGTGGTGTCCCCCAGGGGTCAACACTGGGTCCAGTCTTGCTCTAAGCAGGAATGCACAGAGCTAAAAGTCAAAACTGTGGCCTGGGCTCCTCAGATAGTGACTTCAGACTGAGAGCAGACCAAGACCTCACAAGGTTCCAGACATGATATCTCAGGCTTGCCTAATGGTGATGCTGCACTTCTTACCATTCTCTTGGTCCCTGGAAGAGCATCTGCAGTCTGAAGCTGTTGCTGGCAGTAAAGAGAGTTCCTGATCTGGCTGAGTGACTCTTGAAAAACTTACCCAGAAAGCCAGAAGTGAGAATCTTAGTTCAGGGTATGAGACCATGTCAGAACATCACAAATGCCTTAAAATAAGATCTAGGGTGTACTTCCCCACTTGCTCCTCCTCGTCTCCCTCCACCCCCAAAATTTATATACCTTAGATACAAGAGATTAGTTATTAAAAAAGCTATTGACCTGGCACAGCAGGTTTCACCAACTTGGGCCTGCAGAGTAGACTCAGGACTTCCATTTCCAATATTTCTCAAAAGCAAAAGGCTGAGCTGCTTCCTCTCTGAAAGTCGTGCTGTCCCTTGCCCCTACAGAACGTGTGCTCACAGTGGGGTACCTATCACACGTTGCGTGAAAGGTTGGGGAATGCTGGGAGGATACTGTCTCAAATGCTTGCTTAGCACAGGTCAGCGAGCATTTCATAAAGTGCCGAAAACCACTCAAGCTGTGAAGAAACATTGTGAGTAGACACTGAAACATCCACAGCAACCTGAGACCATTTAGGTTCATTCCTGAATGTGGGAACCTCATGTTGTTCAGATGTTCCAGGTTACCCATGGCATCAGCACTGTCAGAAAAGAGAAAGGAATTGTATCCTTCTGCAGCAACAGCAGGAGGCTTGACAGAATATCCCACTGGCCCTAAAGTGGCAACATGTTTGAGCAATTGAATCCCGTCCAGGATGACTGAAATATTTTTCCATCCAGCAACCTTATCCTGGCCACTGTGCCTGAGACACTTAGAGAGGATTGTGTCCTTTCACTGAAGCATGGCATTGCAAAGGACAAAGCCCTGGCTTAAACTACAGCCAAGCAGATTTGGGTCAGAAATCAGAGAAACTTTCTAAGTGTGCCAGACAAGCACAGGGATTCATTTTCTAGGGACAAGCTGGCTCAAGCGTCCCTTCTACCTTCTCCTAGGAAGGAAGGGTCAGAACAGGTATGGGATACCTTAGAAAAGATGGTAGTTGGGGGACATGCTGAAGGAGCCATTCTTGCTGCTGCCTTACAGTGAGGGCAAATACTGACATTGGCAGCAGCAGCAGCAGCTTGCTCAGTTTACCACAACTCCAGTGCAGTTAAGCCAACAGCCAGGAACGTACAGTCCTCTCTACCCAAGGGAGTGTTGTTTGCACTCAGAAATAGTCTCAGGCCATCTATTGCTGCTGCACCAAGGAGGTCTGTCTGTCCAGAGGTGTTCAGACCCACTTGGTGGAGCTGAATGATGTGATCAGAAAGATCTCGACTAGGCAACAGCATTTCAACAACTGCCTCCCTGCAACTGCCAACAGGCGTCGATGTTAACTGAGTTTAAACTGAAGCTTTATCTTTTGCCTGGGATTCTAATTTGTGGTTCATATATCATAAAAATACAAGTTTTCCAGGCAAAAGAAAAAAAAAAGCAATGATTGACTGTTACTGCTGCTTCTATTTTTCCGCTAGACCTGTTCCTCATGCAGTTGTAACCAAATAGTAACCAAATAGACTAATAGCCAGTGCTGTTTATTCCAAAACAGTATGGATTTCCCATTAATAATTCAAAAAACATAGGGTGTAACTTTCCTTACTTGGCATGACACATAGTCGGGCTTCTAGGATACAAGACCAGAGAGAGTCCTGAGGAATGCTGTTCTTACCCAAACAATCAAGGAGAAATAAGCTACATTTTGCTTTTGGTGGATGATACATATACTTTAAAATCCTCTCCAGCCTAAGCTGCAAAATAGCTGTTTGTTTCCTGAAGTGAGTATTTACTACACTCTGTACAGCTAAACCCTTTTTATTCCCACCTTATATCCATTTTTTTTACTGACTCCACGCTTATATGACTTCCATTTATACTTGAAATCGGTTTCTGAAACATGTTTTAGGCCAAACTAAAAGGAACTCACAGAATCACAGCAAAATCTTGCACTATATCATTTTCTATAAGACATAAAATAAAATCAGAGCAAATTCACTGTTCTACTGAAATTGGGCTGTCCACATTGAAGTTTGCAGCTATTTAACTCTACATACAGGCACACTTTTGGACAAATGGGTTAATACTGCATGGCCTACCATTTCTGTTTTCTCTAAGGGGGTGCTATCAGATCTTCTAGTTTACCACAAGCAAAGGAGTCCACAGTGTTGTCTGTGGTATATGGAAACTTTGAGCACTACATCAAATGACCAAGCATCTCTGAGTTTCACCTGCTGAAGTGCTGCAGTCCAGGGCTGGAAGTAAGGAGAGAAGTTCCTCTACCTCCTGGTTGAGGAGAAAATTTTGAAAATATCTGAAAATGTGCAAAATACTTGCAAAGCTGCAGAAACCAAAAAGAAATTGGGGGGGGAGGGGAATACAGCAAATCAGAAACATCAGGTTTATAGGGTTTTGTGTTTGTTTGGGTTTTTTTTATTATTATGCCCATGATTTCTGAAAGTCTGAATAATTGCTGGCTGCCACTGACTTTCAGAGCAAAGTTGTTGCGGGCAATGTGTTCAGGATCTGTTGTATAAGGACTGCCCTTCTACTTATTCTGCCCTAGCAAGGCCTCAGCTGGGCCTTGGTTTGGGTCTCACATTTCAAGAAAAATGTAGAGCAACCGGAAGGGGGAAATAGAGGGCTCAGCAAAAAATAGGACCAAGGGGGAGAGACTGAAAGCACTGAGTTTTTTAGCTCAGGGAAGGCTGATAATTGTCATCAAAAGTGAAATTCAGCTCCTTATTGTAGACGTCTAAATTGCTGAGATGCAGTTAATATACTCAATAGCATCTGGAGAGCTGTAAAGACACTTGTGCTTAGTGGGCTGAACTCAGCTCTCCAAACTCCACTGACTGTTGTGAGAGCAGGAGACATCCAGCTCACAGGGAGATGCTGATCTTCACACACAACACTGTCTGCAAGCTGGGGCTGACTCCCAGCCCCAGCTATGGGGAAAAAATTGCAAAGCAGAAGAGAGTAACTGTTTCCATCCACTGTGGAAAGTATAAGTTGCCATAGGTGTAAGCTGCAAGGGAGACATGGGGAAACTTTCTGCTGAAAAACATCAAGCACAGGAATAAAATGTGGAGGAGGGGGTGAATTTGCTGGAGGGTAGTTTCAGTCCACAACCTCAGGAACAGTTTAGGTAGAGTTAGCCGTATCTTGGAGCAAAGTGTTAGGATTTTCTTCAAATTCTTTTTTCTGTGGATGCTTTCTGGCACAATTAATGGGAGACGCTCCACAGCTGGACCTGCAAAAGTCACTTTCACGTTGGATGAGAAGAAAGCGTAGCATTACAACATGTACAACATGACCAGTGGGTAAACCTGGGGTTAGGAAAAGCATTTAGGAGGGGAGGGTGGTGCAGAAGAAAAGACAAAGCCATAGGAATGCAGTGAGGATCAGTGGAGTGGGATTAACTGGCAAAAGTGCAGGGACTGGTGAAGGGACCACAAAAAGTTTTTACAAGTGGGACCTTAC
This sequence comes from Struthio camelus, assembly GCF_040807025.1. Classification (NCBI taxonomy): domain Eukaryota; kingdom Metazoa; phylum Chordata; class Aves; order Struthioniformes; family Struthionidae; genus Struthio; species Struthio camelus. The sequence continues at coordinate 2,247,771 of NC_090947.1, read as the reverse complement.
AGTGAGCCCTAGGGCAGAGCAGTGAAGCTTCCTTGCGGTTCAATCACCTTGGCAGGACTCTGAAAGATATTCCCATTGCCTGCGAAGCCACATGCCAAGTCTGCTGTTTGTTTGTGTCTGTGTTTATTTCTCAGAGAGTTTTTTTCTTTATACCCCAGGGAACTGGCTGAATGCAAGCTCTGGCCTTCTCATGGAACAGCAATTAACTCCTGGATCTTGGCAATACTGGGAAGAGACCAGCTCCTGCTGAATTTCAGGCTGACAAAAGGCCCATGAGCCAAAAGACACTCAAGTAGCAAATGTTGCGTGCCTCGCGCTAGTCCAAAGACCCAAATATCCTGGGTTTGTCCGCTGATACTGAGCTCTTGGTTTAGTCACCTGCTGTATATTGTCTAAATCCTAATTTGCAAGTTGCCTGGGCAATTTCTGACCTGTAGCACTATGTTGCACAGTGGGGGGCTTTCAGCTTTGTTTGGGGGCCTGCTGTGTTCTCACTATAGAAAAAAATCATCCAGGTTACTGTAGACCTGTAAGGCCCATGATTCACAGTACCTTGCTGAATTTCAGGGTGAAGGGGCAGGCGGGGAGGGGTTCAAAAATAGAAGCAAAAGACAAATGTCTCAGAAATCAAAACAAAATGGAGCTTGTCTGAGCCCAGTTTTCCGCTGGACTTTTAAATTCCTAAACTAATTGAAATCTTCTGGTACAAATTGGCTTTGCTTCTCCGATGGACCATGCCGGCTTGCATAAAAGGAGGCTCTGACCCATGCTTTCAGTGGCTACTTCTGTTTTAAAAGAGCATGAGTAATGGCTGAAACACATGGGAACTGAGACAGTTGGGGTAGTTTCGTAACAAATCCTTTCTCCTTACCCCCGGTGGGGATAAAGCAACGTCAGTGCTTGGTGGTTGCAGGGAAATGAATTGCCCGTCCCCGACTTCCTTCATCCCAGCATCATGCCACTGTCATTCACATTCCTGCTAGCAATGAATCACAAGGAGCACACACAACACTTGCCCACATCATCCCAGTTAGGAGCTGAGGACACTGAGAAAATGAGGAGTCTACCCTGTTTCTGGAGGTTTCTAGGCTAATACTTACCTACAGGACCAGCATGCAGCTAAACACTGTACGCACGCATCTGAGTCATGTTAAGTCAGAGAGTTCATTGTTCTCTCCCTTTTCCTGTTGCTGTGTATAGAAAAGGCAAATGGACCTTTAATATGCAGCTGAAGACAAAACACTGTTGTACCAATACATACCTAGAGTTGTCTAGACAGAAACAGCAAAAATACCTCCTTGAGAGCAGCAGATGCTCTAGGAAGAGGTTGCAGCAAAGAGTGGGGCAGCTTAGTCTTGAAATGCCAACTGTTCAGTGGAGAAACAGGCAGTCAGGCAGCCAGGGCTATTTACCCAATTCCATTTAGTAGCCTAAACCTCATTTTAAAGCGAGATGGTCTCTGGTGATCCACTTGATTTGTAACCTAATCTCCTAATGACATTTGTGGCATATAAACTTTTCCATGGAAACCTATCTGCAGAATGATATGAATGCCAGATGCCTTGATTCAATTACCCCATATAATATGCTTCGTTATGTTCAAACATCTGACCCATGCTAACAAGACTGGGTACTTCAAAGCCATGTGAATCATCCTTCATACCAAAGAAAAGGAACATCAGAAGAGCCAAATTCACAGCGGACACCCATTGATGTTCCATTTGCCAGCAAGTCTGCCATTTTCACAGACCTTAGAAACGAATGCATCGCCAATTAAGTCATTTTTTCCAAATGGCAGAGTGGTGTTGTTCACATATTCCTGTTAGACCCTGGGAAGAGGGTCTATGGAGTCCCACATGAAAATACTTCTAGCCAATGCCGTGCAGCTAGTTTTGCACCGGTTCAGAGTGGAATGATGCATACTCACAGTGTTTCCCTGGCATTTTAAATAATCTCTGCTAGGGAGTAAAGACAAATCTTCTAGGACTCCAGACTGGTACATAACTCCTTTCAGTGTTATGGATGTCTCAATGCACAAATATTCTCTGACTATGCTATTTTTTATCTTCGGATAGCTGATGTTACAAGAGTGATATTCTAGGATTGAAATACACTTGTTGTACCTCATTTCTTTTGGTCTTTCCTAGTACGTGTACACATACATGAAGCAAAGCGAAATGGGACTGATGTGCCAGCAATGGGAACAGTAAGACTTCCTGGAATTGTTTGTATTGCAACAACTGGTTTTGCTAACGTCCTTGCAATGTTCATAGTCTACAACGCATGAAATATTTGGGGCCATCATTAAACAGAAGGCTCACTAAAGCTCACTAAATTCCCAGAAAAAACAGCTCCTAGTAAGATGGATCGGACTCTGTTTCAGGCTACCAACTTAAAAATAATTCTCAATTCATAGGTTTCATAAATGGTTTTTAGGCTACAGTTCTGATCTGAACGATACATACTTCGGACAGCGTGCTGCAGCATGGTACCATGAAAGCCAGGGCATTGCTGGAGAAGGCAGGGAAAGAGTAGTTGGCATGCGTAAACATGCAGATGGTCTGGCTTTAAGAAAGGTGCACTGAACGGAGGTTGGTGATTATGGCAGCTGATATTAGGCATGGAGCTAGGATAATTGAAAACAACTGCTTTGCTAGCTAGTATTTATAAGAAGCTCTGTTTGGTTGCTTTGATGAAGGTAATGACTTGAATACCTTGAAACAACAGAAAGCCTTGCAACTTATTAATTATAAAGCAAAATTCCTTTCCAGGTCAGCAAGGGGAAGAAGTTTCTGGAGCTGGTGTTGCAAAAGACTTCAGAATTGCACAAACATGCAGATCACTGTAGTCTGCAGCATCACACGGACAGAGCAGGCTTTTAACAGCGCAACAGTGCTGTTCTGCCCAGCACTGCATGGTCTGCTCTGCAATGAGGTACTGCTCAGAGATGCCATGGGGCACGAGTACATGACCTAGGCTTCATTGCTCATCTGTGCCGGAAGGAACTGCACTGATATGCTATGGACTGCTCTTCACAGCATCTATCTTAGCATGCTTGAGCAACTCCAGAAAATATTTAGCATCTATTACGGTGCTCTGTATGACTTCTTCAGTCTTGAACCTTATCCTTCTTACTGGGACTCTGAGGAGCAGAGCAAACCAGCTCTCAGTAAGGAAAAAATAACTTATACATATTTATTTGGTGCCATATTATATTTATTTCAATAAAAATGTACAGAAGAAAGTAGTTTGAAAGAAAAAACTTTACATAAAAATATAGCTTATCATGGAGAGTTGTTGGGGTTGAATATATTTTGTTTTATTCTATCTTTTCTGCTGTGTTTCATCATATGGCTGGAATAACGTACTACATGTCAAATCATCACAATTTCCTTCGAACATAAACAGAAGATTCTATGAAAATACAGTATGTCCCAATCAAGATCAAATTGCAGCTACCATCAGCAATTTTAAAATAAAGTAAAATAAAGTAAAGGAAAGTAAAATAAAATAAAATAAAATATTTCAACTGTTGGACCACATGTGACAAAATTTTAACTATAGACAATGTAATGGAGTAATATTGATATGATCAAATAGAACAGAAAGTGGTGAGAAGCTGCCTTCACACTGATATGAAATGTTGAAATTTTGAATTTTTCCAAAATTAAGACTTGTTGGTGAAAAATGTTTTGTGGGAATGAAAAAACTATGACAATTATTACATTCCAGCTGCAAATGAAAACAGTCTCAGAAATGTCAGAAACAATCCATCCCCCTCCCTGTACCTCCTTAATCTTCCGTGCCTCCAAATGGTACCACAACTTGCAGTATCATAAATGACAGTGATTTCTTAATTTAACTTCCAATTTACAAAGGCATTTTACCATCCTTCAACTCTCATTTTCTCTGAGCAAACGCAGACCCTGCTTTACAAAACGTTAAATAAATGGATGTCGCCAAATTATTAAAATTAAAGGCGAGTGCAGAGTTGGCCAAGAGAATCATGGCTGGAAACCAGCTCCCAAATTCTCTTAGGAGCTTTCAGATGATTGTGGAAAGATGCCATCAGAGAAAATGCCGTGTCTACAAGTGTCACTTCACCCTGGTATGTTTGGAAGGCTTATAGAAAGCCTATGCTGTGGGGAGCAGAAGAACAGAATGTGTACAAATCATACATCCTCCTGATACCTTCTGATAGGTGGCTGAAGCCATTAATCAATGACAAAGGCTGTCCTAGGGTATCTTATCCATCATGGCCTTATTTTTCCCTCTGACCTCCAAGTGACAGAATCTCATCCAGACTTTCAAAAATGGCCATTTCCAGAATGTTTCTGTGGTCCGTTAGACACACTCTTGAGAAAACTTCCTCCAGCTATCGCTGTATGGTGGCACTCAAAATAATATTCATTTGTCATCTCACCACAATGAGTTGCTTCCATGTGAGGGACAGAAGGCTGCTTTGATTAAACCGGGCCTGGGGTCTGCTTTACCGAAATGGCCTGAGAGTTCCCAAGATGTTTTCTAAACGTCTTGTCCCTGCTGTTAGTTTTCATTTTGGTGGCACAAATGTTTGCAGGTACTCCTAGGGCTCGCAAGGACTGTCCACCTGCCAGCTTCCTTTGTGCGGGGAGCTTTTAAGCACAAGCTTACTTGGCCTTTGCAGTAATTCACAGCCTTCACCAAACACACCTTGGAGGGTACCATGAATTTTCAGCATTTTACTGTAGCTTTTTGCCAATGAGAAATCTGTTTGACTGCTGCGTTCCGGGGCTTAGACATTATGATATCTTTTTAGCACAAAGATCAAGGCACACGTAAACTCCTGGCCATGTAAATTCAGGCTGGCCTGATTTTCTATTGGAAAGGTTTGTTGTGAATTTTACAAACACCAGATGCTCAATGATGGGACAATAAAGCATACTTTCCAGTAAACAAAAGCAGATTTCATTTGTCTCTGAAGCATAAACAAAAAAAGTGCAAAAAGTGCAGAATAGAAAGGTACAAATCAGGCATGTGTGTTGGGGGGCGAACGTGCTGGAAGAAGTGAGAAAGCAGCGTACCTTGACATGGGTTAATGAGCTCTGCAATGCAGTGATAATCTCAAGGGGTTGGAGCTGCCTTTTCGTCTGCTGAGGGCCCGGAGCATCGGAGTTGAAAAGGAGCCACGTTCCCCGAACGTGCTGCCCCATCTCTCAGACACACTGCAGATGAGCAGTGAGTCTCAACATGCAGGATTTTCAAATAAGAGGGCTCTCAGGTCAAAATGTTGGTGCGCCTCGTGCCTTTTGAACACTGCTTCTTTTTCTTGCAGATTACATCTTGCAGGGGTGAGAGAGATCATTTGAGAGAGAAGCCAACCCTAAAGGAGCTCAGAGGGGGGAAAAAAAAGTTAAATAAGTAGGTGCTTCCCCAGCAGTGGCTGGGAAAATAGAAATAACGCATGCTAGAGAAAAAGCTTTGAGACTGCGTGAGATTTACTGTTGTCTTGCTGGTTTTCCCAGTTCAGGCTAAAGACCTGAGCATCATACAGTGCAATGCAAAATCTCTTCTCTTCCTTACTGCTGCAGGAGAGGGAACTCTCTGTTAGATTTTAAGATAAGACTGATAAGTGTGAGTAATACGGAAAAATGTTGTAATGTCACTGTATTAACCAAGGGCAAACTCACAGATGATCTCTTCTCCTCAAACATACAAGAAGTTCAATGACAGGTGACCAGAAATCTCAGCCTGTTGATTCCAGAAAGGAGATGATCAAGAGAGGGGACAGGCTAATAACATGCACAATAATGGCTGGAGTCTAGCGGCTCTTTAAACAATTCAATGTTTATTGGCCCAGCTTTCATGGCTGAAATACACAGAAGATCTCTCCCGATTGACAAAAAATCTCTTGCTCTTTCTAAGCTGTGGAATGGAGATCCTATAGCTGACCAATCCCCGCAGCCAGGGTTTTGGGCACCAGGTTCATGGCTCATCAGTGGGAATGTAGCCCAGCAGGAATAGGCTCTCTGCATTGCTCCATTCCGATTCTTCTTCCTTCAGCTGCGGCTACTGCATTAATCACAGTGATTTTAGCACTGGGAGGCAGGAGGGAGCCATTTCTGAGCTAGAAGAATATTGAGTTTGGATATATGTTAGATTTTCAAATTAGGGCTTCACCATCTTTGATTTTAATCACCATAATTTCAAACCATTTTCTTCCAGTGTAGGAGAAACTCTCTTTTTGCCTTGAGAGGAAATCCTGGCATCGGCTAGGCCAGGCTGATTTCCCAAGCTAGAACAGCAGGGATCCTAAAACGGACTGGTGCCTCTGATTGGAGATAGCTACAGGGACTAAATCCTCGGGTGTCTGAAATATTCTCTTCCTACTACATGAGCTAAAGAAGGTAATCCCCACAACAAATTGTCTGGATGTGACAGACAAGAGTCTGCACTACATCTGCTAATTCCTAGGAAGAACAAAGTAAAAATCAGAGATGGTTGCAGCTCAAGCTTGTTGGGAGTTTTGCAGAGAAAATGCTGGAAAAGGCTAAGTTATAAGACTCAAAATATTTTGAGGAATCATGTTAACTACATTCAGAGCTGCTTTCATGCCGTGTTAAACCGTGCATTTCCACCTCTAGGAACTGCCACAGGAATGGATTAGTAAAGGATTTTCAGGGCTGCTACTTGTTGGCAAGCCTTCGCTTGTAGGTAACTTCTGTGGACTTGGCACTGTTGGGGACCTTAGCGACTGTCTGTCAGAGGCCATGGACAGTGGATGAAGACCCACATTCAGATTACGGGTAAAGTAAATCTGTTGGGCAGACCAGGCTCCAGGTGGTGCCCGCAGCATCAGCTTTGCTGGAGAAAGGGGGACCTTCAGTAGATCAAGGAAAACAAGCTTGGTGCAAAGGAAGGGGGGACAGAAATTAGAGGTCTAAAGAGCCTTCTTCAGCTTATTTTGAAGGACCAAGTAGAAAGCTAAGACTGCCAGACTGCTTCAACCAGTAGTAGATAAGAGCAGCCACCTTTTGCTGCCATGAGATGCCACAGCACCCCCAGGAAAGGACAGGCCAGCACTGCTGGAAGGACATATGAGCCCATGAAAGACCAGCTGAAAGATTTCTGGGGAAGAGGCTTCAGAGAGGGGACCTCTGTGTCTTTCTCTGCACGTTAAAGTTGGTTTACATTTTGCTGCCACGTCCCTCCTGAAACTACAGGGGTGGTGATGCAGAAGTTGGCGGTAGTGCAGGAAACCAGGGCCCAGCCTCTGCCTCCTTGCCTGTAACACCGCAACACACTCGCAGGCAGCGTGGTTCTCCGGCCCCCTCCAGTGGCGAAAAAAACAGGCTGAGGAGTCAGCTACAGCCTCCAAGTCAAAGCCAGTAGGATTCAGGCTTTTGCAAATCCAGAAGTCCCCACTCCACTCTGCTGCACAGAACAGTATTTCCTCTTCCCATGTTGACGTAAATTGATTAGATGGACAGGCAGGCTCTTGCACTAGAATGTCTTTATTTAGCTATAAACAGACTCACGGATATCTCCAGTCTGCTCTCAGATTTAATTTCGTTGCTGTGCAAATTCATTCTACTCAGATCCAAACCAACAAACCACTGAACACCACCTCTTAAAACGGGTCTCTCCTGCATGTCATCTCTACCCTGTCCTGGGTGGGTTCTTAGACTGGTTTCTTCACTGAAACAGGAAGGGCTAAAGAGGTACTGCAACTCAAAGGCTGCTTTTGAATGCAAAAAAATACTTTACTGGAATTTAAGGATAGCAGAAAACACTTCAACCCAACAAATGCTGTTCTTTTGCCTTTTGCAAAACTCCCAAATGGCAGGAAATGACAGTAGGGTACAACTTCAGCTACCAGCAGTTTGTACTCTGGAAATCCCCTATAGCAATAAAGACAAGAAAGCACATGTGAAAAGGACTGCGTTGGACTTGCTTTGCTTATTCCAAATCTGTCTAGGTACTCTAGGCACTTTCCAAATCTTGTTATCCAGCATCCTCTCCCATCCACATTTACAGCAAGGCCATACAACACACTTTCTATATTATGCACACTTATAATAGGGGTTCTTCCTTATATGTGATGTATACTGTAGAACAGTTTAGTTTTCCACCCATGACTTCACAATACTCACGTGTTTTTCATGTCATTTGAGCATAACTCATGGACAACATGGAAAAAAAAAAATTGCTCCCTAGGAAGCAATTTAAATTGGTTAAATCTGAGTTAAGGCAAAAATAAATCACGGAATCACAGAATGGCCAAGGTTGGAAGGGACCTCTGGAGATCATCTAGACCAAACCCCCTGCTCCAGCAGGGTCATCTACAACACATTGCACAGGATCGCGTCCAGGCAGGTTTTGAATATCTCCAGGGAAGGAGACTCCACCACCTCTCTGGGCAACCTGTTCCCGTGCTCCGTCACCCTCACAGGAAACAAGTTTTGCCTCCTGTTCAGATGGAACTTCCTGGGTTTCTGTTTGTGCCCGTTGCCCCTTGTCCTGTCACTGGGCACCACGGAGAAGAGTCTGGCCCCATCCTCTTGACACCCTCCCTTCAGATACTTGTAGACGTTGATCAGATCACCTCTCAGTCTTCTCTTCTCCAGGCTGAACAGGCCCAGCGCTCTCAGCCTCTCCTCACAGGAGACATACTCCAGTCCCTTCATCATCTTTGTATGATGAAGCCAGTCCTTCGCTGGACTCTCTCCAGTAGTGCCATGTCTCTCTTGCTGTTTATATAGTGTGAAGCTATACAATATGCACATATTATTACTCAGATATCATACTGGAAGACTATTCTTCCTCCAACTGAAAGGGAGAGGGGCAGCCAGAGGATACAGTTCTTGTACCTACAGGACAGGACACCAAGGCCTATGAATGTCATGAATTTATTTCTAGATTGAATATTTATCTGTCTGCAGTGAAGATTCCAGATTTGTTAACCTGTATATTAACAGTGTTAATCGGTATATTTGTCTGTAGATTAAACCATTTCTCTTGGGCAAAGCTGGCTCTATGCATCCTCAGCCACGTGTCCCAGGGACCTGCTTCAACATCAGTCTTTGCACTTGTGGCTTAATATTGTGCAAATGAGTTGTCTCACTGAGCTGTACTCTCCTCAGTCGCTCAGGCAAAAAAGAAAGACCGGCCAGGCTTATGGTTGGAACCTTCACAGGAGGCACAGTCCTCAGTTAAGTTGGAACTTTGTTAGGTAGTCCAGGAAAAATGCCTCCTGCACCTTACAGCTTTGATCCTGATCCAAGTGCTTGTTGAACTTCAAGCATGTTTGCTGTAGGGTTGGGAGAAGCATCCTTTGGCCTGTGGCTTTGGGGCTGGAAATATTCATGACCAGGGGAATCCTTTGGACTCCACATAGGTTAAACATGTGTAGTTGGATTTGAAGACCTATACAGTCCTTCGTATTCAACGGCAAAAGAACTACCCACATGCACAAAGCTCAGCATGTGGTTAGAGTATCACGATCGTCGTATCTCAAATTATACATAAAGAATGAATTTGGTAAGCTAACTGGGGCCAAAGTCTTCACTGCTGGCTTGAGTTTACCAGTGAGACATACACAGAAGTCATTTCTGTACCAGGTATTGAGTCTGTGCATGGATAAGAGGGAGCTCTTCTTAGCTTCACTCATATGGGAGTCATGGTTCTGGGAGGGAACACAAATGTATGGCTACAGTTGCTGGTCTGGGTAGGGAGTCACTGGCTGGCTATCCATAAGCATGTTGCAAGACTGCGTCAGTCAAGGTTGCAATAGTCAACAAATACTGACCTCTGAAAGCAGCTATAATGAAAACTGGTAACAGGTCATCTGCAGAAGTTTAGCTTTAATTACACACTCAAGTTACATTGGACTCTGAGTGAATCATGCCTGTAACAACTAAATTCTGAGAGTTTCTTTGAGCAACGCTCCATCATTCACACCACTTACCCTGGCTTTTCGCTGCAGCTCGTTCTAGGGGGAGCATCACTGAGCCAGCTCTCCCCAGAGCAACATATGTCCTCCATGTCTGTGCTACCACCTCCTCCCAAAAGGCACTAACACATTTTTGGTCTGCAAAATTATCTAATCAAGTGCAAAATCAGAGGAAAAAAAGTTGACCCAAAGAAGCTGTTGCCACGGCATCTTCTCAAGGCAATCATCTCCCTCATTTTCTGCCTCTGTACACAGGAGCTAGAGAACACGTTCGGTTCATGCTCCTGCAAAACATTATGGTACCTCCAGCAAGGTGACAAGAGGCTTTATAACCTGCTTGCATCTTTTTTGGCATGTTAACACTTCTATAAAGCAAGCACACAAGTCTCAGGCAACAAGCTCATGGGCTGCCTTGGCCTCCAGCATGGTGAAATCCTAAACCATCCACAAGCCTGAAAAGGAAAACAGTGCATAAAAGCATGCCCATAGCTATGTATCCTTGCCGTTGTATCTCATCTGTGGAGAGTTTTGAAAGCATCTTGTGCTTTGGTAGCTGAGCGCTGACTGTAACCACCACAGTTTAGCCTGTTCTCAACAGCGCAGTTCTCAGCAGTGCAAATCTTGCCACCTTACTTAAAATCAGTGCGCAGAGGCCAGGTACATAAAAGGCTAGCTGGACACTGGCTGCCATGTCAGCACCATGTTCCAGCCTGGCCATGGAATCGAAATAATAAGAAACAATCAGGAACTCAATTTTTCCTGCCCTTCCTCCTTCTCTGAAAGCATCTCTAAAAGGCAGGTGCTCTTCAGCAGTTAATACAACATACAGAAAAGTCCATTTTTGCTTGTCAAACTTGGATCAGAATGGGAGCTGTGATTTTGAATTTGTTGGTGCCTCTGGAGAAAGAGTATTTCTCAAGCTAGTGTCAAGACCTATTCACCTTTGACTTTCCTGCTCTTTCTCCAGTTCTCTAAAGGCATTTGAAAACAGGTACTTCCAAGTAAAAGGTATGCACCTCACCCCAGGTCAATCCCTTTCAGCAGCTGGTCTGAAGCCTGCAGCAACTCAAAGAGCATCTAAAAGCAGGGCATTCATCCAGGGGAAGAGACTTCGGGCACAAGCTCTACAAAGGACTTCTTTCTAAGGCTGCCTTCCTGGACCCATATGTGGGAGGCCCAACACAGACAGGAGGGGAATGTGGGCACTGGTCATGTGGGGCTCAGTGCTCATCCCATGGGGTAGCCTTGAGATTCTGCTCCCATACAGACAGGATAGCCAGGGCTGTCAGTTATGCTGGAGACATATCCAAAGGCACCTGAAACTTCCTGAAATGCAAGGCAGCTTAAACAACCCTACTTCCTTGTTACCAGAGGGGAAGGTCTAAGAAAGACCAGAGCTCTATACGGAGTAGCAGGTAGGTAGGCATTTCTATTCCTACGTGCTGTCCACTATTTTACTGGGCCTTCAGTAACATCATGACCACTCCAATATTGGTGACTATGGATACAGGGTAACTTCTAAGCAAAACAGGCAGTCTAGAGAGATTTTTTGATTTTTTTTTTCTTCATAATCACATAGATACATTTACAGATATTGGATCAACTACCATCCAGCACAGCAGCACAAAGAGTTCAATTTAGCAACCCCTCCGCTGTTGTTGCTGGTTACTCCCAGATATTCAACAGAGAACAGGATATTTTACAGTGAACAGGAGATGAGTTTGGCTATTGTTTTCCCCAAAGATATCTCAGAAATCTTTCAGGTTCACTTCATGGTCTCATTTGAATATCACAGTCCTTATCCTATCACCCAATACTCACACAGTAGCAATGACTAAACCACAGGGATCATCACAATGGGCTGTATAGGCTGGGTAACTATCAGTTTTCCCATGTGAAACTACCTTTTCTTCTTCTCTCCACATGTTTTCTCATTCATGCGAAGGCAGTGGTTATGAGACTTGGTCTGGTCATGGGCAGAACTGGCCACCCCTTGCCTCATACGTCATAGTGCTGGAGGGAAAGCCAAGATGCCATGGCACATCCGGTGCTCTGTAGACAGTGACTCAGACAGGATAGGATTACATACTCTGCTACTCTCCCATCTGCATGACGGGGTTCTCTACACGAAGAAAGTCAGGACAGCAGCTACCTTGGAGCACGCAGAGACACAGAAACAACTCTCCAGGTAACACACAGCACTGGACAGGAAACTTGATGCATTTCACACCAGAAGAGCACAGAAGAAAATACAACCACTTTTACAGCTGCGATCACAGACTCCATGGGGAAGGGAAAGGCCAGATATTGATGCTAGAAAGAGAACGGTATTGTTGTAAACCTCTTACCAAGGAGAGGAGAGACTCCCTAGTACACCAGAGGAAAATGAAAGCCCACGGCTTAAGTATGGATGCATTTCCCACACAGAATTGCCACTGAGGCCCAAGATATGTTTCACGTGGAGCAATAACAGAGGTAGAGTCATAACAAACAGATATACGCTAATAGCTATAGGGTATTTTGTATTTGTTCATGTAACAGCCACACACAGGTATTGGCCTCATTGCCCAACCAATTGCAAACAACAGATCACCAGTTAAATAACTGGCAGCTTAAGTACAGACACACAGAATCACTGCACCCTAAATCTGAAGGGGGGAAACCACAGGGGCACGGAATTATGTGCACTCCATGAGCAAATACAATATTTAGCTGTGGGGTCAGGATTGGCACCTGGTTTTGTCAGCTCAGTCATTTACCAAATGAAACTGTCCCGGAAAGCAGCCGATTGCCCTTTAACTGTGTTCATGAAGTAGAAATTGCTTAATGGGGTCTGGGATTGGAAGGATATGGATCAGATCCAGACGACATTTGCCAAGTATTCTTCGTACAGCTATGCGGCAGAGAGACAACAGGCTCCGGGTGCGGCCTGCAATAAAGAAAGCAGAGAGGAAATATTGACGGACAGAGGGAGGAAGAGAGAGGCATAGCAGCATGTAAATTGTGCTGAGCTCCGGACGGCATAAAGCCTCCGCTGACAGCAGAGGAGCCGCTTACTCCCTCCAAAAGCTAAGGTGATGTTCTGCACAGCAACCGAAAGGCAGTGCAGGGGAGCTGATCTTGCACAAAGCCTCCCTCTGAGGAGGCTGCACTTTTGGGCAAAAGCAAATCACAGCATCACAGAATCACAGAATCGTTTAGGTTGGAAGGGACCTCTGGAGATCATCTAGTCCAACCTCCCTGCTCAAGCAGGGTCACCTAGAGCATATTGCCCAAGATCACATCCAGGCGGGTTTTGAATATCTCCAGCGAAGGAGACTCCACCACCTCTGTGGGCCACCTGTTCCAATGCTCTGTCACCCTCACAGTGAAGAAGTTTTTTCTCAGGTTCAGATGGAACTTCCTGTGGTTCAGTTTCTGCCCGTTGCCTCTTGTCCTGTTGCTGGGCACCACGGAGAAGAGGCTGGCCTCATCCTCTTGACACTCCCCCTTCAGATACTTGTACACGTTGATGAGATCCCCTCTCAATCTTCTCTTCTCCAGGCTGAACAGGCCCAGCTCTTGCAGTCTTTCTTCATAGGAGAGGTGCTCCAGCCCTCTAATCCTCTTGGTAGCCCTCCGCTGGACTCTCTCCAGGAGTGCCATGTCTCTCTTGTACTGGGGAGCCCAGAACTGGACACAGTACTCCAGGTGAGGCCTCACCAGGGCTGAGGAGAGGGCCAGGATCGCCTCCCTCCACCTGCTGGCAACACTCTGCCTAAGGCAGCCCAGGATACCACTGGCCTTCTTGGCCACAAGGGCACACTGCTGGCTCATGTTTAACTTGTTGTCCACCAGCACTCCCAGGTCCTTCTCGGCAGAGCTACTTTCCAACAGGTCAACCCCCAGCCTGTACTGGTGCATGGGATTATTCCTGCCTAGGTGCAGGACCTTGCACTTGCCTTTGTTGAACTTCAGGAGGTTCCTCTCCGCCCACCTCTCCAGCCTCTCCAGGTCCCTCTGAATGGCAGCACAGTCTTCTGGTGTGTTAGCCTCTCCCCCCAGTTTAGTATCATCAGCAAACTTGCTGAGGGTGCACTCTGTCCCTTCCTCCAGGTCATTGATGAATATATTGAACAAGACTGGACCCAGGACTGACCCCTGGGGGACACCACTAGCCACAGGCCTCCAACTTGACTCTGCGCCATTCACCACAACCCTCTGAGCTCGGCCATCCAGCCAGTTCTCAAGCCACCTCACCGTCCACTCGTCTAGCCCACACTTCCTGAGCTTACCTAGGAGGATGTGATAGGAGACAGTGTCAAAAACCTTGCTGAAGTCCAGGGAGACAACATCCACTGCTCTGCCCTCATCTACCCAGCCAGTCATTCCGTCATAGAAGGCTATCAGATTGGTCAAGCATGATTTCCCTTTGGTGAATCCATGCTGACTACTCCTGATCACCTTCTTGTCCTCCAGATGCTTAGTGATGACCTTCAGGAGGAGCTGTTCCATCACCTTGCCAGGGATGGAGGTGAGGCTGACTGGCCTGTAGTTTCCTGGCTCCTCCTCCTTGCCCTTTTTGAAGACTGGCGTGACATTGGCTTTCTTCCAGTCCTCAGGCACCTCTCCTGATCTCCAGGACCTTTCCAAGATGATGGAGAGTGGCCTAGCGATAACGTCCGCCAGCTCCCTCAGCACTCGTGGGTGCATCCCATCGGGGCCCATGGATTTATGGATGTCAAGTTTGGACAAAAGATCTCTAACCTGATCCTCCTCAACCAAGGGAGAGTCTTCCTTTCTCCAGCCTTCCTCTCTTGTCTCCAAGGTCTGGAATTCCTCAGGACTGGCCTTAGCAGTGAAGACGGAAGCAAAGGCAGCATTCAATAACTCTGCCTTCTCTGTATCTTTTGTCACCAGGGCACCTGCCCCATTCAGCAGCGGGCCCACGTTTTCCCTAGTCTTCCTTTTGCTATTGATGTATTTGAAGAAGGCCTTCTGGTTGTCCTTGACATCCCTTGCCAGATTTAATTCCAACTGGGCCTTAGCCTTCCTTGTCGCATCCCTGCACGCTCTGACAATGTCCCTGTATTCCTCCCAAGTGGCCTGTCCCCTTTTCCACATTCTGTAGACTTCCTTCTTCTGTTGGAGTTTTGTCAGGAGTTCCTTGCTCATCCAGGCAGGTCTCCTGCCCGCTTTGCTGGACTTCTTCCTCAGAGGGATGCACTGATCCTGAGCCTGGAGGAAGTGACGCTTGAATATTAACCAGCTTTCTTGGACCCCTCTTCCTTCTAGGGCCCTACCCCAGGAGATTCCCCTAAGTAGGTCCCTGAAGAGGCCAAAGTCAGCTCTCCTGAAGTCCAGCGGTGCAATCCTACTCATTGCCCTGCTCCCTCCTCGTAGGATCCTGAACTCCACCATCTCATGGTCACTGCAGCCAAGGCTGCCTCCAACCTTCACATCTCCAACTAGACCTTCTTTGTTCGTTAGTACAAGGTCTAGCATTGCACCTCTCCTCGTTGGCGTCTCCACCACCTGAGTCAAGAAATTATCATCAATGCTTTGCAGGAACCTCTTTGACTGTTTGTGCCTAGCTGTGCTCTCTTCCCAACAGATATCAGGGTGGTTGAAGTCTCCCATGAGAACCAGGGCCTGTGATCGTGAGGCTTCTTCCAGCTGTCTGTAGAAGACCTCATCTATGGCTTCCTCCTGATCAGGTGGCCTGTAGTAGACCCCCACAACAGTGTCACCCATGTTACCCTGCCCTTTAATCCTTACCCATAGGCTCTCAACTTGCTCTTCATCCACCCCGAGGCAGAGCTCCATACATTCTAGTTGCTCCCTCACATAAAGGGCAACTCCACCACCTCGCCTTCCTGGCCTGTCTTTCCTAAAAAGCACATAGCCATCCATGACCGCATCCCAGTCATGTGAACTATCCCACCATGTCTCTGCAAATGCCACATGGGCAGCTTGGAAGGTCAAGGTGGAGACTGCATACGGTCATTACTATGGACCCGATCCCTGCCAGAATGGGTCCAAGAGATCAGTGCCAAATCCACACCGGTGGAGGCTATGAGAGGCTTTATACTAATCAGATCATTTTAAAGTGAATGTGGACTTTCCTTTTGTACTAAGCCATCCTCTGGGAAGCAACAGCTGTGGGGAGAAATCCCAGCATTCACAGCCAGCCAGCATTCACAGCCAGCTCAGGCCTTCAACTCCCAACTTTCCTTCAAGGGCTTCTGTTGAATTCATGGCAAGCTCTGCCAGCGCAAGGAGAACAGTGTGGTGGTATTCATCTTGATTCAGGAGTTGGACCTCCAAGGCATCACTGCATTCTCCTGATTGCCATACCTAAGGAGAGCAGGCAGGGCTGTCCCATGTGCCTCCTAAACCCAGGCTTAATGGAAACCACCTGCCCTGGTTTATTCCCAGCTCTGCTCTGCAAAAGTCCAGGAGGGTTTGAAAACCAGGCACGTGCAAAGCTGAATGCACTTGGAGGTGGTGGCTAGGCATTGCATCCCACATCCTGAGTCCCTTTTAAATCTCTCTGGTGGGGAGTCCCAGAGGGAGACTCTACTTTTGACTCTGGCGCAAAGCCCTAGCCTTCACTGGCTGAGCCTGGTGGTTTTATGAGGTGCCGTCCTTGCCGGAACAGGGGTGCACACTGAACTGATGTTGCTTTTGCTAAAAAAGGAAAGAAATAGCAGGTAAAGCAGGCATGTTTGAGCTTGAGGCTCTGGCTTACATCTTCGGTAACTCATTTACTGCCCAGAGGATGCTGAAATCAAAAATTCAACTTTTTCCCACCATTTTACACCACCGCCAACTGACTCCTGTCTCCTGCTTCCTACCACCACTGTGACTTTGCCACCCAACCAGCCTGCCAAGATACCACTATTGCTTCAGTCCCAAGGAATCCCTGGGACCCCCTGGCCATGGGGGCACTTAAAAACAGTGAGGGCTGGATGCACCGCAAATGGTGAATGAGCAGTAGCACGGAGACATAGGTGCCAGAGGTGTGGAGCCACGCTGTATCCTCCCTTTGAAACAACTTGCCATAACTTGCCTGTCAGCTAGCAGTGGTCCATGGACCCAGAGCCCAGCTCTGATATGACCCCCACTGCCTAACCATTCCTTAGACTGCTGAGGACACTGCTAAACAATGGGAAAGAGCTGGGAGAAAGACCACAGGAAGACAAAAAAGCAAAAATTACAGACGTAGGACTGCTGAGATGGGGATCACTGGTAGCTCAAGGATTCAAGAAGGAAAACACCATGGTAAGGTATGAAATCCAACAGGAGAAAAACAGGGAGTCTAGCTGAAGGCTCACTGGCAACTCTCACTGGGCCAAGTCACCATTCTTACCAGCAGTGACAGAGCTGGTGGCAGATAGCAACATGGCAACACTGATGATCTGTGCCAGGGAGCCACAGAGGCCAGCCCCATGGTCCCCTCCTGCCTGACACCTGCCTGGCCAGCAATGGCTCTTTGGGTGCTTTATGAGGGCTGGTGAGCTCAGTACCGCCTAGCTGAGCGGCTTTTTAAATCCTAGCTATCTTTTGTGTGTGTTAGAATTGCTTTATTCTTTTAAGTTGGGTATATCCTGTTTGCAGGATCTTTTTGCACCTGGCTAAAGGGGCCTCAACAAACAGATCCAAAAGAGGATAGGATGGTAACGTCCACCCGCACTAGCTACTGCTGCTTTCTGCATTTAGGGCAATATCCCATTTGTGCAAGACAACAATGGTGCCAACAGTGAAGAAGGCACCTGTGCTGATCTTTAGGGAGAAATGGCCACCAAGAACAAAACACACTGATACAAATAAACCCACGGCACCCAGCATGCCCTACCAGACTAGCAACCCCTAACTACCAAATAAATCTTCCAAAGAGTTCTCTTAAATGCAGACCTAGATAAAACCAGAGCTGCTGTGGTAAGTCAAAACCATGTACCTCTTGCTTCTTTGAACACCTGCAGAGCCTCAGGGTTGACTTTGACCCTTCCTGCTGATTCAACTCCCAAGGCCTCCACCTTCACCAGGTTCAAATTGGCTCCAAAGTCAATCAAGAGGTGGACAAATGCTGCTTCGCAACCATGCCGCAGGACAGCGTCCATCACGCACACTGGTGAGCCCCGGGAAAAGCCTTGGATATTGATGGGCCCACAGCAGTTAAAATCTGGGTTGGCTCCTGCCTGGAGCAGCAACCTGAAGCACTGGAGGTTGTGGTAGGCAGCACTGATGTAGAGCGGGCAAACCACCAGCGTGGTGAGGGGCCGCAAGGAGAGGCTGGGGAGCCGGGAAGCCAAGTGGTGATTCACATCCACATCTGCGCCATATCTGGATGGGAGAGAGGAGAGGCCGTTTGGAAACGAGCAACATCACCATGACTGCAGCCCAGGGGCACAAAATGGCAGAGATGAGACTGAGGGATGCTGACCACCCACTAACCCAGAGGGTAAGAACCCTAAGAGTTGTCCGCCTTTGGTACCTACGTGTCCCTCCACCCAAGAACCACCCATATCTACCCTTAGAAAGGCTCTGCAAGGGTCCTGTCATTCACCAGCAAACTAAACAAAACAAAACTGAATTAAGGCCACACTGGTTCTGAAGAAGGGTACCTACAAGGGGATTTAATGCAGCTTCACATTCAGAGTTAACTCTGGGGAACTGATCTCCTGAAAGACAGGCTTAAAGCAGCAGAGAGAGGCTGGAGTGGAGATACGGTATATACAGCACAGTCTGATTTTTAGGAAGCAAAGCAGATCCTATGCCTGCAACAGCCCAGGATCAGAAGTGAGGAAGAGCAGCTGAGGGACATCCTTCCTTGCCCTCCCGAAGGATGCACTGAGCATGGCCTTGGCATGAGGGACAGCTCTGCCTGAGCCAGTGGCACATAATGTTGGCCACTAACTGGCTGGCTGAGGAGTGGCAGATGTTACCAAGTGACTCAGTTGAAGAAACGTACTGGAAGCAGAAATAATTCTCCCACCAGCATAAAAAAGGCCGAGAGGCTAGGAAAGCAATTGATCCAAGTGTCACAAACAGTTGGGAAATGGAATAGAAATCTGTGCTCAAAAGTGACAGATATATGACAAAAGCCTGTTCCTGAAGGAACTTGGATGGTTGAAATCCCATCAGAGAGTCAAACACAGGCCTTTTCCCTAGTATTCAGCTTAGTGAAATGGATGTACCCGCCAACTCTGACCATGTAGGAAACTGGAAAAATACTAAGTAATTGTGTTGAACTTCCACTCTACCCGTCCATTCTGCATAGCTCAGTTCACAGGAGATATATTGTATTATGTATATTATATTAGATGATGCATAGCCACTTCACTGGCCAACACTCCAGTCACTGAAGCAGAGACCTCCACAAGATGTTACAGCAAACCTGTCAAGCCTGTCACAACCAGCTCTTGCCTCATGCTACTCCATGGGGAGGCCGGTATCTCACATCTTCACCGCAGGGTGTCTCAGCTATTCCATAATCCCTTGCAGCCAGAGCAAAGCATTCTCTGACTTGTTGTGGCACAGAATAGAGGAGAGAGCAGGGTAGACCCCTGCTCAATGGAAATCAGCGTGGTCATACAACAGAAGCAGCAACCACACCATTTAGGCCCTGTAGGATGTTTTGGGGAAGTACAGATGTGGCCAGGTAAAGAATGAGCAGAAAATAGGGCTTATTTGCTTTGGAGCTCTTTTTTTTTTTTTTAAACTGTTGGAGAAAGAGAAGAAGGCAGCAAAATAAACAGGAACAAAAAGACAGTGTCACTCTCCAGAAAAGCACGGAATTTGAAAAATGGCAATGCTGCAGAAAGAAGTGACAACAGAAATAAGCATTTATTTTCTGTGCTTGGCCAGAGGCTGGGGAACACCCAAGCAACGGTGACACTGCAGCTGCATCTATTTCACATGCAGCCTGGAGTGGAACAAGGAAGGAGACAACGCAATCCCCTAATGAGTAGCTGTTTTTAATAGCAGAGTTCCAGATTAAGCAAAAGTCTTGTCCTTTCCCTGCACAGTAATAAAATGTTCCTTCACCTGCCAGTCCCTCTCTCAAAACTGCAAACCATGCATTCAGAGGACCAGGTTTTCTGTCTTCCTAGATACCATAATATTCTTCTTTGCAGTTAATAAAACATATAAGGAAACCACCTGGGGACAAATTCTGCCTCAAGGCATGCATAGCTCTTTCTGAACCCAGTAGGGGTTGGTCCCGATCCAGCAAACACTTAACCACATGCTTTAACTCTGAGAAAAGAAATATTCTCATTTAAGTTAAGCATACACAGAACAAGGGTCAAGAAAACTTGTCTAAGAACTGCAAACAGCACGCTGTGTATTTTTACTCCAACATACAGGATCTCCCAAGCACGAACATCTCAGTTAGGCTCTCAGGTGACCTGTGGGGTGGAGAGCAGCAGGGCGAGGATGGAGTTAGGCAGTAAAGACACGGCAGAGTGAAAGCTGGTCTCCACCCTAGCCCACGTGGCCAACCTTCACTTCCCGGTCCAGGCAGCCAGCCCAGTGGCAAACACTGCACGCTAAGGGGCATTCCCACCTTCTAGCAACCTTCAGAAGGCTTTTTCTATATCTGTTTGACTTCGTCTATGTTGGAGCACAGAGGGCTGAATAAGAAAGGATATCTGTTCTCCAACAGAAATCACACATGTTCCCTGCAGATTTAAAAAAACAAACAAACAAGCAAATAAAAAAAAAACACTCTTAAAATCAGACCATCCAAGCATTTTGGATAGAGTCATCTGTGTTGCTATAGGGCTTTTGTAGGGCTATTGCCTCCTTTGGCCATAATTCTCACCAGGCAGCCACATACCCTCACATTTCTGTCCTTCCCTCTCCTTTTTTTTTCCCCCACTATTGTCAAAATTCTCTGTTGGATTCTCCATTTTGCAGCAAAATATGAAATTCTCCTTTTTTCACAGAGTTAGTTACACATCTGAGGCATTGGTGTAATTTGCCGGCTCTCTTTTGCAGTGCTTTTAGTGAGGCAAAAGGACTCTCATCTTTAATTTGCTGGGTCAGCCCTCAGTTAGATTGCAAGTACAATACAGCAGTCCATCTCATCGCAGCATGATCACATAACAAGCTGTTAGGAAAGTAATCTACACCTTGGCAATATAATTGTAAATATTTCCGTCAGTCTGCCCATAAAATGGATCACCACTCCATGACTATGTGTGTACTTACTAGGAACGGATACAATTTCACTTATTGCTTGGTTAGCTGGTTCAGCAATTGTGAATCCTGATTGTGCTACCATATGATTAAAAAAATGAACCAGGTGATGTTTAGACACCTGCAGCAAAGTACCAGGGAAATATATGTGTTAAGAAAGAAAGCCTGACAGGGCTGGGCTTTCTTTTCAGGACTCTGGGGCTATCTCAAGCTGAATATTCTGAAATATTTCTTTATATTTCAGTAAAAGGGGTCTTATTCATTGCATTCCCCCTGCCAAATCTCTTAGATCAACATTTTCTAAATCTTTGAGTGAGCTTTGTAACATACGGCTGCATTTTAAAGTAGAAAACTGTGAATAGATCTATGAAATCTGTACTCCAAGATATTTGAAATTTTGGGCAATCTGACAATTCGGTATTAGCTTAGCAGCCTTGGGAGAGACATTGTCTAATAAAAAAATATTGGACAAACTCCAGTTAATTTTTAATCCTGAAAGTTCTCCAAAATCTTGCTTTTAATATTGCTGGCAAAGTATCCCAAGGAGTAGACACATAAATCAATACATCAGCTCTCTGTGTGCTGAAATACCATTTGCTACATTTCATCCTGTGTTAGCAGATACATCAGGGGAGATTCTCAGGAATGCAGCTTGTGAGCCTGAAACCTGTGCCAACAAGCACATGGTGATGGGGACATCCTTGTCTCAGCTTCCAGAGGAAGGAGCAAGGAGGAGGGCACCGTCTCCCCTTCTTTCTACTTGCCAGCTTCCTTAAAGCTGCATTTCTATGAAAAATAATTTCCCCACAAGCAAAAAGGAAAGGAGAAAATCCCCAAGTACTGTGGAATTTTTGTATCCAAATCCTTTTTGTTGTTATTTTTCTAGCATTTAAAGTCACTGAGGGGATTCCTTGGAGGGTATTTCTGTGGGAATCCAAATAAACTTTATTTTCTTTTACTATTTCTTTCTACAACCTATATTTTCCCCCTATAATCCCTTATTATTTGGCATCAATGGCCCATATAGTTGCTCCGCAGGTTCACACAGCCTACTTCTAGCCCCCGAGCTGTTGGTTCTGCAGAAAAAATTCCCTGAAGATCTCCGAATAGCAAAGATCCCATGGATCTTTGTATTCCCCTGACACTGCTAGACCCTGCCACAGCTAGAGCCCAGATAACGGATCAGATGCTCTGCAATACTTGCATGTCTGTCAGCCTTCTGAACTAGGAAAATGATTTTTGGACACTACTGCAGAACTAACCCAGGCTCTCATTGTTGGGCAACCTAGGTTGTTGGTCCCACTGGGTGGGTAAGACATCCATGCTAGTGGTCCTCTAGGGAATGGCCCCAGGATCCCAAGGACAAACCACTCTCTGGCTCAGCAGGTTGCAGAAAGGAGGACTGACTGAATGCCCAAAAGCTAGCGTTGCATACAGGCAACCAGAGCAGACACAGTATTGGCCCCTGCCACCTAGCCAAGGCTGCCCTTCATCTTCCCATGGTGATCTCTATCGCTTTTCACCCCAGAGATGCCATCCCCTTCAGTGGAGCTGTGGGTCTGGTCTCTGGCAAGGGGCACAATGAATCAGATGCCCCAGATGGTGTTCTAGTGATGGGCAAATACCAGGCAGCCAAGAGCAGGTGATCCTGGCGACAGGCATCTCTCCTCCCAAGGGCAGAAAATGATCAGGGAAGCAGAGCTCAGCACAGTAAAGATGTGTTTCTGAATGTTTTTTGACCGGCTGAGGGATCTACCTTGCTCATAACCTTAGCCAGGTGGGACTAAGCAGAGGGGCACAGAGCCAGATGCAGGAGAGAGCTAGTAGTGGGCTGCTGAGATGGACCAGGCCATGGAGGCAAGGGAGGGCATGCTTTGCAATGCTTGGTTCTGACCAACTCTGCAGATGACAGAGTTGGAAACAACGACTCCTTGCTTAGGCTTTTTCTTAGGAGAGGAGGCATTGGGGGGGGGGGTCACACATGAGTAGTCTTCTTGGCCAGCTTCATCAGGCCTGTGGAGACACTGGACATGCCACAGAGAGAAGGAGGAGGTAAAAGGAGGAAATGGCTGCTCTGTGTCCCATAGGCTCCATGGGAGAAAGAGTCTGAGGGAGGCAAAGAGACAGAGGCAGAGCCATAACCCTTCCAGCCAGGGCCATCTCCACGTGGCGCCCCAATTCTCACCTGATCAGCTCCCGGAGGATGTCCGCCCGGCCCACGCGTGCTGCATGGTAGACGGGGGTGCTGCGGTGGTGCCGGCTGCCATTGGGGTCGGCTCCGGCTTCCAGGAGGATCTTCGCACACTCAAGGTGCCCGTTGACCACAGCCACGTAGAGGGCAGTCTGCCCTTTCACGTCCACCAGGTCAATCTCAGCCCCTTTCTGGAGGAGGAAGTCAACGCAGGGGCCGTGGCCAGCAGTGGCGGCGATGCGCAGTGGTGTGCAGGGCAGCCAGCCGCAGCACCACACCGACTTCTCGTTGATCCGGCTGGCAGGTCAGGAGAGAAGCAATGGGTCAGAGAGGGCCTCCCACCACCTTGTGCCTCCCCTGCCTTCCTCAGCCCTGGAGAAAGATGCTGGGGAAGGCCGAACATCCCCCTTGAAGCGTTTCGTCCCCATTTTAGGCAATTTACAGCAGCCTCTAAAAGCTCCAGCAAGTAACCTGGCACTGTTGCGCTAGGTGCTGCACACAGACAGTCAGAGACTATAGCAGGTACTGAAGTAGTGCCCTCAACATGGGCTTCAGCACAGCTCTGCTGTGTCAGGAGCTGCGCACATACACAGCAGGAGACAAACGCTGCCTCAAAACTCAGTCAAAATGAGCAAAAAATGACTCCCTCTGTTCTCTTTCCCATTACCTAGGCAATGTCCCAAATCAGAAGTGACGAAGCTGGGGACTAAAACAGTGGTTTACTCCAAGCTGCTCTGACAGGGACATGACGATGTCAAAGCAGTAGGGAAACAGAAAGAGCGAGAGGACCGGAGAGACACCTGGAAGTGCACATGTGCATCCACATCACACCACTGGCAATGTGCAGGTGTGGCCTGGCACTGTAGGGAGACATGAATACAAATCCAGGGAGCGTTAGTTCTGGATAGGCACAGCCCTGCCAGGAAGGAGCCAGCTCTGGGAGGGCACACGTGTTGCACTAATCAGCATAAACAGGCCATCAGCAGCCTTGGTAGGTAACAGTACCAGCAGAAGAGCCTTGCTCAACTTACAGAGGAGATGGCTCTGGCTTGTGGCTGCTTAGATCCCCCCTGAAATCACCGGTACTAGTCCTCATGCTCATCCAAATCTCAGGTTAGCCCTAAAAATCTCATAAACATCCAGCCCTCAATCCCGGATTCTCCAGATCACGGCAAGTGCCATTTCAGCAGCAACACGCAGGGAGGTAGAGATCTCTTTAAGGCCAATATAGGCAGGAAAAAGTGCCCTTTAGCCAGTGCAGCAGTTGATTTCCTCTTCTAGCTGGCTGCATCCAGGCCCATGTAATCTGAATAGGACAAAGCAATTTTTATATGCTGTGTTTAAGGCCATTTGCCAGGAAAACAACGCCCCAAATTTTTTTTCAACCAAGCTTTAGAAGAACCAATATGAACCCTACACCGAGTCCTCGGTTGTGCAGTCTTACAATAAATGTGTTCCCTTTTATCCTAGGAGGCTTGAGGATCTTCACCCCATATCTGCCCCCAAAGTCAAAGAAGTCACTTCTCTGCTCACTCTGATGATGGGTCCATGGGTCCAGACTTTCTCCCACTGCCTAACTTTGCCTTTTCCCTTAAGGGAAGGATGCCTCTTTCAGGTCACGCCCTCAGAGGGCCTTCTGGCACTGCTGTGGTGGAGTTCCCCCACAGCACGGGACAGAAACAAGGCAAAACCTCAGACCAAGGGATTGAAGAGGCCCAAAAGAGCCACCTAGGTGACGGAAGGAGGGGCTGACTCATTCTCATTCTTGCGGAAAGGACTTCTTTTTAAGGCTGAGAGACATTTGCACTCTAAGCAGTTTTCTCCATGGTGCAGGAAAATTAATTAACTATCCCCATGGTCACAGACTTAGCTGTGGCCAGATTTTGTAACATAGGGCGTTTCAGGTTTATATTTGATTGTAATCCCCTTTATATGTTTTTCCCATCATATGTAGACTCCTATTTTCACAGTATTGTATTTCCAGTGTGATCTGAGGAGAGTTTACACGTGGATGCTGCTCATTAACGAACCTCGCAGGACTAGCTTGAGATTTGCCTCCTGGAGGACTAACAGGCATCATTTCAGGGGTGAGCAGAGCAATCTCCCACCAAAAATATTTCCTGTAAAAACGGGGCAAGGCATTTCTGCCAACAGGAGGGGCTTGGAGAAGGTGCAGGCCGCAGGGAAAAGAGGTGGGTTGGTTTGGGGCAGGGGCAGCCCAGGGGATGTAAGAGTCATTAGCCAAAATTTTCAGAACAGAGTTCAATCGGACCTCGCATCCGATTGCTCCCTTGTTCCTCAAAGGACCTCCAGAGCCGGTGCTAACGTGTTAACGACTGAAGGAGGGGCTGGCACCGCCTGGGAGAAGTGCCCCTCACCTTTGGAAGCTCTCCTCTTGCAGCAAGCTCTTGAGCGTGGGTAAATCCCCCACGTAGGCTGCGTCATGCAGCCGGGTGTCCTCGCAGTGCTCGATGGGGTGGTCACAAAACTGCTCCCTCAGCCACTCCTTGAGATTCCGACCTGCGCTGAAGAGACGGGGAGCTGGGTTGAGTCCTAGCAAGAGGTGAGACGGGGAGCTGGGTTGAGTCCTAGCAAGAGGTGAGACGGGGAGCTGGGTTAAGTCCTAGCAAGAGGCTGCTGGAGGAGGCAGGCGCTGAAGAGCCTTGGCAAAGCTCCCAAGATCACCAGACAGAGCTAAAAATGGCATGGGGGAGAGTCTGTCTTCCTGTGAGAAGACACCAGCCTAGCTACAGCTTATATTCCTCCACGTCTGAATCCAACAGACGCTGACAGAAGGGAAAAGAAACAGAGCAAGGAGTGGCCTCCTCTCCAGTATGCAGTTGCTGATAACATGGATGCGTGATGCCCACTGCTAAGCACAGGCAAAGACAACAGCAACCGGCATGTCCCCCCACCCCATCACTTGAATAGATCATGGACTGAAGCTTTGCAAAAGCAAAAACTGCTCCTGAACTCCACAACAACTCTGCACTTCCTCGGTGCACTTGGGAAGCACAGCATGCTCCCACAGGTCTAAATCTTTCCTTAGGAACATACCAGATGCTCTGGAGAAGCTTAACGCATCTCAGGGGACCTTTCTGAAATTTCCAAGATGTATTCAGTGCTAGCTACGTCCAGAAAAAAAAGCAAAGGAGAAACGTAGTTGCAGTCTGAAGTCCCCGGCATTGGTATAATCCTGTGAGTCAATCCTCTGCATAGGTTTCTGTGGCTGCACCAGTGCTTTGACCAGACTCTGTAAAAGAGCCCTGTCCCTCTTCAGACAGCAAAAGTGGTCAGGTTTACCCCAGCACTCTGGGAGCAGTGAGTTGGCTCATGCTCTGCTCAGCCCATCTGCCTGATCCCTGTGTGGGAACTGCAGAGACAGAGTCCCTGCCCTGTCCGGCCATCCCGAGCCCCCACAAATCCAGCCCACATTGCATTTTTCATCTGTATCGTCTAGATTTACTAGAGAAAAAGCTGGAAGCCTGGGGACAGTGGCGCTAGTCCTTGCAACTGCCCTGCACGAGGTTTTGAGCGCACTGGAAAGAGCTGGGCCTTTGGTCCTTCCCCGCTCTGCAGACTGGAGCAAGCTGCTTTCCTCTCTGGTTCTCCCCTCTGTGCTTATTCCAACATCCCCACGCTAACAATAGCTGCCAAAGTGCTTCGGGATAACAAAGCTCTTGAAGGAGACAGGCTTCTTCAAGGATGAAGACAACTGCCCCCATGGGCAGTGCACCAGCACAAACCAGGGCTAATTTCCCCTCCCATCCAGACCAAGGGGAATTAGGTGCCCAGATGCTTTCCGAAAAGCTACCCTGTGCCATCCTGCCACTTGTCAATCCTGCTCGCTGGAGACAACAGGCGGCAGGTTGTAAAATTGCTGGGGGGGGGGGGGGGCACAATCTGCGCTGCCCCACACGCAACGTTAAAACACGATGCAAACTAAGACCTCTCAGTAGGAGTACACGGAGGACTGGGAGGAGACCAACTAAGCCCACGCTGGGGCAAGTGCCCAAGCCCACTGGGCAAATCCTGGGTCACCAGCCGGGCTGCGCGTCCCTTCCTTTGGCACAGCCAGCCGGTGTCGCCGACCCCCCCCCAATCCCCCCCGCTACCCTGAGCCCAAGCTGGCAGCAGCTCCCTCATGCTTCCCCCACCCGGGGACTTGTCGCAAGGATGGAGGTGGGGCAGGCGGGTGCCTGGGCGCACGGGCAGTGACGGGCACGGGCGAGGCGGTGCGCACCCCTGCCAGACGGCTGGAGAAGAAGACTGCTCGACCCCTGCGGGCCGTTTCGTTGGCTTGAAGGGGGTGTCGGGGCGAGGGGTGGGTTTGGGGGGGGGGCAGGGGGAAGGCTCGCTGGTGGTGGTGGGCTTTTCGTGGCTGCTTGCTGTCCTCACGTTACCTGCATGTCCGTTTGAGGCACGGAGGTTGGCACCCAGATTTCCGATGCTCGGGGCGTCCTGGCCGTCCCTGGGCTCGGGCGGGCGGGCACGGGCACCGCCGGCCTGGCAGTCAGCGCGGCTGCCCTCGGCCATCTGGAAGAGTCGCCGAGGGGACCCCCCACCCACCCCACCCCACCGCCGTCCCTCACATCGCCGGGTGGGCTGCGGCCCCCCTGCCCCGCTGACGCCCGGACGGCTAGTAGGCACCAGCCTGGCCCGTCATCTCCCCTCTCCCAGCCTGCACGCACCATCCCGGGCTGCCAGACGCAGCCCTCCCTTCCCAACCCGGGTCTGATTGGTGCCTGCCAGGGCCCCGGGCTTCCTGTTTCTATGTTAAGGTGGTTTTATTTTTTTTATTTTTTTTTTTGTTTTTTTCCTCCCCCCGCCCCCCCCCCCAAGCCTAATGAGATGGCTTTTTCTTCTGTTTTGACAGCCCTGAGAACAGCAGCACCGCCAGTGCAATTCCTCCTTCAAACCCGCCCCCCTCCTCCTCCGCAATATGGAGGGTGGGTTTGGGTTGTTTTTTTTTCCTTCCTTTTAGCAGGAAGGAGGGTGAAGGGGAGAAACAAACAGCCTCGCTTCTCTCTCTCTCTCTCTCTCTCTCTCTCTCACACACACACACACACACACACACACACACACAGACACACACACACACACACGTCTGCGTTTAAAAGAGAAACCGCCCGTGAGCTCCACGCACCGCTGAGATTTAGACATGCTGGAAAAAGTCTTTGGCTCTCGCTGAAACTCCCTGACTCAAGGAGAGAGCATGACTTTCCTAACCCTCCGCCCCGGTTTGGTACTACTACCTTCCTCCCAGCCCACTCGTGACCCGCGCAGTATCTTGAGGCATCTTGTTCCCTTTTGCAAAGGACAGAGGTGACTGTGCTCCCAGCGCAGGGGTAGACAGGGCATCCACACAGACCTGTCATGCCTTGAGCTGAGCACAGCCTACCGCACCCAAAGCAAAATCCTGAACCATTGCAAAGCCTTGTGACACAATACGTTTGCCAGGGGCTTATTCACCCTGCTCACCGAACAGGAGCATCTCCCATGGGTTTGCTAGGTCATGGTCCAAATGCATCTGGATGTCCTCCTGCCCCTGGAAAGGCAGCATGACACAGCAAACCTTCACTCTGGTGCGCAGGACCCAGCAGCCTGATGCAACAAAGCCTGGTCTCTAAAGGGGACCCTGTGGAGCTCTGATCATGTAAAGCAATAAATTAGTAATAATCAGAGTAAGAAGTAGTCCTCGGGCTGAATAATTGGTGCTCCAGAAGAAGCAGCTGGAATAGTCCTCAAGAAGACAATCCTTATGAGGCAGGGAGAAGGCAAGATATAGTTTCTGCAAGCTCATCAGAAGAGAAAACCTCGGCAGAAGCAAGATTTACCTGGGTCTCTTCCCCAGGAAGTTGTGGATTCAAGCTCTGGTGGCTCGAACAGTTTTCGTCCTAGAAATGGGAGCAGTAAAAAATGCAGAGCTCAGCCGTTGGTAAACAGATCTGGGGGCTCTTTTTTCCAGCAAGCAGCAGAGAAAAAGGTATCAAAAGAGATGCTAAAAATATGCAATGCTGTCCTCACTCTTTGAAACAACCTTGCAGCCACCAGCTGCACCTCTGGGGAGTTAGGTCACACATCTGAAAGTTGTCTTATTATACCTGGTAGATTTTTTATTTTATTATTTATTTTTTATTTTATTCAGGTTTTTTTTTTAGTTAAATAGGCTAGAGAAGCTTTTCCATAGCTAAAAATTGACACGAAAGTTTTGTGTGATTGCTTTTTCCAACTTTTTTCCTGTAGCATAGCTCACAAGGTCTGGCAGGTATAAGCACCCCTGGTTATCCATTCAGGTTGATGCTTTGACTAACATGAGAAAGAAAGCAATTGTGCTCAGGATGGATGAAGCTGCAATGGAGTGGAAGTGAGGGGGAAAGGCAAGCCAGAAATAGAAATAGAGAGGGCCTGCCCAAACAAGACTGAGCAAAAATCCACCGCATTGCTTAAACCTCATCATCAGGCTATTTCAAACACAGCACCCTAAGCAGCACCTTCAAAAATGAGCAGAAAACTTGCTAGGTGACCGTGCAGGCAAAACGCTTTGGAAGTGAAAAACACAAATGGAGGAATAAGCGTGCAGAAAGAGGCATGCATGCGCAATAGGTCCTTGGGCCTGAGCAAGGGAAATTGTATCACATCGAATACAACCTCTTCCCAGGGCAGTTCTAGCAGGCGAGCTGTCGTATCGGTTCATTGTGTTGGCGTCCTGGCACAGAGCCACTCTCCAAGCATTTGAAACACACCCGCTCTTCTGCGTGCACGTTTGAATCCCCAGTGCCAAGGGGGAATGGTGGTAATCCATCCAGCTTTCCTGTAGCTCCACTCCTGCTGTTCCCGTGGCAGGATATCAGTCCACAGACGCCAGACGCTGGCTGCAGATACGGTTTCCTGTAACTGTTATTATTTGGGCTTGAGCGATTCGGAGGAGAGAGGTGCAACTTGCAAATCAAACCCTTTTGCCTTGTCCAATCAAAGATCAAAAGAGGAAAGGAACCAATAGGATTTTCAGAAGCCATCAGTGCTGGCTAATGCTGCCCACCTTCCCCTGCTGCAATCCTTATGCCGTTCAACAATGTAGACCTGGGGCCAAGGAACATCCCCTGGAATGAACTGGCTGCCGGTCTGGAAAGCTGACTCAGCGTCTGTTTGGCCCTCCTTGAATCAAAGGGACCAGATCTGGAAACCAGACAACATGGCTAGGTGGAGCCCTCAGCTTTGACCGCCTGTGCTCCCTCACATTTGTGAAAGACTCCATAGGATCAGGATGGGGTCAGGCAGGGCTTTTTGAGGTGGGTCTGCTCCAGGGCCATCCGCTCTTTGAGAGATGCCTTTGCTGCATTGGCAAGCGGTCCTCATTCTCTGGGATGATGGAGCAGACCCACAGTCCTCCAACAGGCTCCTGCATGAGCAGCATGCTCCTCTCTGCATTTCTAATCCCAGTCTATGCCTTCATCCAGCTACAGAGGCTCTGTGTGATGCAGTCCGTACCTGCTCCCTTGGGGGAAAGCAGGGAAAGCAGCTCTGCGCTGGGCTTTATGACCGGAAGGCAACCTGCTGCCGCAGCTCTGACTGGGGCTAGCAATGGACATAGGCTCCACTTGGCCCATTTTGAAGCTGCGGTTCAAGCAAAACAGGCAGGGGCTAAATCCATCTAGGATCTACATCTAGGTTCCCGGCTGCCTCGCCTGATAACAGCATAACGCTGACCAGAACAGCTTTCTAGCTATTACATTGTCTGCCGCCACTGCAGATTTAATAGGACTAGATTTAATTATCTCCCCCAACTGCAAAGCATCATGTTGGACTGCTGATTGGCTATGAGGTCTCATCCAGAGGAGAAGAGCAGCCCAGTTAAAAGCTGCCTTAGCGCATGGGATCTCATACACACGGCCCTGGACCAAAAGCTGTAATGCCTGTGGACACAAGGGGATAGTTACTGCAAGGGACAGAAACCTCTGCGCTGTGGTGCCTTCCCTGCAAGAACACAATACCAGTTTTCAAAGCTCTTAGCAACGGGCCACTCCTGCTCAGCGCAACTTTGCGTTAAAATGGATCTGTTTGCTCATTGTGTTTCATTCAGAGCTGACTCTTTGCTCTCCTCCCATGGGTAACGTATGGACAGGAAAGAGAGGGGAGCAGAGGACGCAGCAGGGTTTACTTGCAAGATGTTGGTTGTCCCTGTGGAGAAAGTAGAGCCCCAGAGAGCAACAAAGTGGCTGGTAAGCAAGACAGATGAAGCTGGAACTCAAGTGCCTGGATCGCTTGTGATGCTAGGTTCATTTGTTCTTGCAGTAAAGGCCTCCTGTTTAACTGCTCTCTCCTCATACGCACACACACAAACATATATATTTATATATTTTTATACAATTACAGACATGCTTCAATGAATGGCACAAAGTTTGTAATGTACCAAATCCCATTACACTATATAGTAAACCTTTATCTTTGGACTAGGCTTTTTTTTTTTTCCTTTTCTTAAACGCACATGAAAACCAACCGATCCCAAACTGACATAACCAGTTCTCATACAGGTGTGGGAGAAAGGGAACAACTGTGATTGCTGTCTCAGCCTTGGAGATGGTCAGCATTGGGAATCTATAGGTGTCCATGAGAAATCCCTGGGAGAAATATGACGCTATATCAGTCCATATCACTCTAAATGAATGCAATGGAAAAACGTGAGTTTCCAAACAGGTTAGCATCTGGCCTGGGCCTAGGAAATGCCTTTTCTAAGTTTTCAGAAATACTTTTAGGTCCAGTGTAATGCACAGTCCATATCATATCTATCTGTTACAAGCCAAGCGCAAAGTCTGTGGGCAGCCCTGTTCCAGCCTACCTCACCAGGAGGTGGGACAAGATGACCTCCTGAGATCCCTTGCAGCCTGAATTATCCTGAGATCCTACAAGCAATCAGCCAGTACTTCCTGTAACAGTGCTGAAGTAAAGCAACATGATTAACCCAACTCTATAGCATGGGTAGCCAATGTCTCCTGCTCTGTGGAAGCCACTCCTGCGGACAGAACAGCTTCAGTTTAGTTACACATGAAAAGGATCCTCTTGCATGATTGGCTTAGATAGCGCAGATGTCTAGAAAAAAATCTCCCCCCAAAAAGAGCCCCCACATATGAGTGACATTCCCATGACAGTGGAACCCAAGACTTCTGCCCAGCTCCAGGGGTCAGCATGAATGCAGCGAGCTCCTGCCCCCAGAGCATAGCCAGGAGTTACCAGGGCAGTCAGAGGCTTGAAGGGGAAGATCACAGTGGCAGAGGCTGGAGCAGAGCATAGGACTTCCTACTATTATGCAAGTCAACATCAGAGCATACTGCAGGATCAGTTTTCAAGCTGTGCCCTCTGAGGTCCATGAACTATTTCTAAAGACTGCAAAAGGTAAGGTAAGGAGGAAAAGTAAGCACGCGCTGCTTGTCTGTGATATACTGGGGTAAGGCAGCAGAGTTCCACTGAAATCAGGCTCTGCTGATTCACTTTCTTGGAGCATAGGGCGCATTACTTCTAGAAACCTGCCCTGGCCAGGCCCATCACCAGAAGACACATGCAGCCAGGGCAGGGGAGCTCACTTGCCCTCTCTTCCCTCAGTGACCAGCAGTTTGTCATCTGTGGGTGACCTTTTGCCCCGCTGGACTGATCCCACCCCACTTGAAAACGGATCCACCCAGCAACTGGGGCCTGTGAATCTCAAGGAGAGCGTCCAATATCTAAAAATATCCGGTAATCCAAGACAGCCAACACACACTGACTCACTTATTAGACCTTTTCTCCAGCTCCTAACACTGAAGCAATGAAAAATAAAAGAAAAATATGCAAAGAAAACTCCCTCTGATTCTCTAGCGCAGCCCTCAGCCATGGGCAGCCAGCTTGACCACCCCACCACCTTCACTGGCATTTGCAACTGCCACCTCTGAGCAGATATTTTCTCCAACTTGCTGTCCTTTCCCAGGCATGTCCCTCATTCTCCATGTGAAATAGGGTGTTCACCCACCGTGGCCCCATCCCACTCCTGAAAACAGGGTGCTAGACTCCAGTAACACAACACTCTGATCAGAGGAGATTAGCCCATCAATTTGGGCAGAGCTAGAGTGTCCTTGCCTCTACAGGACCTGGACACATGCCTCCCAGTGGAGTGTGGACATGCTAAAAAAGCTATGGTTTAACCCTTCTTTCTGCACTTTGTTACTGCGGTGATTACAAACAAGAGTATCTAGTTTCAGGGCTGTGAAATATCCCTCCGTGGACCCAAAAGGTCTGACTGCCCTGAGCATGCCTAGGTTAGAGGAGAAGAGAGGGGGTGGGAGTGAACTCCTATTATCTCACCTCTTTTACTTCCTGGAATTAAGCCAATGGTTGGATTTACTGCCAGACTGCATCCTGCAAGGATGAGAAGAGAAATGCACTTCCTCACTCTTATTTCTGGATTAACAAGAACCTCTTGAGAGTCTTGCAGCCAAACTGGGCACTCTATTCTATGACTTAAAAGGACAATTATTTATACCTGGCTCTAAAATGAGCGGTTAGCCCCACCACCACCACCTCCAACACCCTTTCAGAGGCACCACCTTTTAAATCCCCAAAGGTTCCTCCCAGACCTGCCAAGCAGCAGAAGAAAGCTGCTTTATGAAATACTTTGCAATTCTATCTGCTTCAGTGCCAGATTAACACTCAAGCTGTTCTTTAAAGAAAGAAAGAAAGAAAGAGAAAGAAAGAAAGAGAAAGAAAGAAAGAGAAAGAAAGAAAGAAAGAAAGAGAAAGAAATGCCATAGCCATAACTGTAATTCATGCTTAGCTCAGTCTATAAAGCTTCTCTCTTCCTGGATCCATGCCAACAGCCTGAATTTTTAGTGAACGCTAAAGTTAAGTTGCCCCGGTGATAAATGCATCTTTGGGGAAAGTGGAAAAAAAAATACTCTCCCGCCCCTCCATTTTTAGCCTGGTTCAACAGTTTTCTGCAGAATGCATATACTTTCTAAAGTAGACATGAAGATGTACATTAACAAGAAGCTACAACAGAATACAGGATGGGAGGATAACTTAATCTGAGCCTTTAGGATTATCATTGGGATTTGGGCTATAATCACAAAGGCGGCAACAAATACGTTACTTTGAGTCCAGTAAGCTCTTAGAATGAATTTATGGGAGTGCAGAAAGTTAATAATGCTGCAAATAAGTCTTGACATGCCTTAATATGACTGTCTTCAGGGAAAAGAGGCAGGACTGATGCATCACCCGTATTTTGATGTAGGCCCTTCCATCAGGAGTCCAGGATTTTGCTCCTTCCATCCTGAAAATGAGAAAGTGGAGAACACTGAGTGGCGGTTACAGTGTAATATCACAGAAAGGCAGAGGAGACTAGAAAATCCCACCCATCTGTCATCTTCAGCACAGCACAAAATGAGACATAGAAAGAGAAGAATGGTAACTCTGCTGTATAGTGCGGCTCCCGGAAGTCAATCCTACAAGTGAAGAAACAGGGCTAAAATCAGAAGAAAAATCACCAAGATAAACACAGACAAAATTAGCAGCTCAGACATGCATGTTGGCAGTTCATAAACATCCTACC
Organism: Struthio camelus; assembly: GCF_040807025.1. Classification (NCBI taxonomy): domain Eukaryota; kingdom Metazoa; phylum Chordata; class Aves; order Struthioniformes; family Struthionidae; genus Struthio; species Struthio camelus. The sequence continues at coordinate 2,212,887 of NC_090947.1, read as the reverse complement.
TGCATAGAGGATCCCAGTCCCAACACGGTCCTGAAGGACTGTTTCCACTGGCTTCACTATAGAGCTACACCTTTAAGGCAAAATGGCCAAAAAAGGGAGAAATTTCATATTGGTTTTGCCCTTGGGAGTTGTGCATCAAATGAACCTGATGATCTCTGGATGCTTGCAGTTCAGTATTTTTTGTCTTGACCAGAGGGTATCTGTCTACGAGGAAATAGGACAATCATTTTCCTACATGGCCCTTTCATTTATCCCAGTAAAATTATGGGAACAGTCTAGACAAAGCAAGGTTTCATGCATTTTTCTTAGCATGCCTTTCCCAGTGCTTACTTTTGTTGAGAGCATGAAAGGCTCTTGCTCTGGAAATTCTTCTTTGGCACCCCAGTACCGTCCTCTTCGGGGGAGCCTAGCTCAAAGCATAAAGGACACAGGCAAAGGACTGAACCAGTCCATCCTTCACCAACATTCACAGTAGCTGTCTCTCCCCAGCTCTCTGCTTCAATGCAAAAGACATTCTCCTTTCCCCATTTTGGAAGGAGTGGGCTTCAGATGAGAAGCAGTCCCTGTTCAGGCACTTCAGTCTTTTCATTCATCTCTTTTGCATTCACTGTATTACCAGGGCCTGCTTTGTACCTTCTGAGATGCTGGGCAGACCTGCTATCGCACAGTGAGCAGAGAGCTACAGGAGAGGGGCTGACCATGTTCAGTGCATGAGAGAGGATGCAGCCTATACATCAGCCACGGGCCACTCAGAGAGACTGGCCCCTGCTCACAGAGCAAGTGTGCTTGCAAGTATTTGCTCTCCAGAGCATGTTACTGTGACTGGGCTATTATCAGCAACAGCTACAGGCACCATCAGAGAAAAAAGGTCACATGAAAGACATCTCCAGTGCTTTCAAATGAGCTTTCTCTCCTGGGGTCGTTTGGCCATGTCTACAGCATGTGACACAACCAAAGGGAGAGCTATTTTGCTGGGAAAACAATCCTCAAGCACAACTGCTACAAGTCAGGGGCCAGTACTTGCTTGGTATGTCTGGACAGCGAGCAAAATCAGTGAATGCAGCAAACTGGCTGCATGTGGAAACTCATTCAAATGTTGCTCTACCCCATCCTCATAAGGGGCAGAAGAACTGTACTCACCTTCCAGCAACAGTAGAAGTGCACCTTGTCACAGCACACCACGTCACCTCCAAGACCGGCTCTGTCTAAGCAGAAATTAAGGCTGTAGGATCTCTCTCTAGTAAAGGAAAGGTCAGTTACACCCTTGGGTACACAGAGGATTTCTGTATCACAAAGGGAATGTTAATGCAGAGGGGAAAAAAAATCTCACTTGAAAACCTTTCCTGTTTTTAAAATGTAAAACAATGATAGGCTGGACTAGAAACTTTGTTCCAAGTTTCAGTTAGTCATTTGATTTCATCCTCTCTTTTTCTGGGCCAGAATCTCCTGTAGACTGAGATGTACCCACCAGAGAGCTAACAACAGGTTACCCACGGGCAATAGCTATTTGTTGATTGATGGACATCCTTTCCATCCTTTAGCATTATGTCTCCGTCATCAGCTGAATGATAAAGAGGCAGCTGTAATAGAAATACTCAATTGGGTTTTGCAGACCAAAAAGGAAGATAATCTAATCTGAAAGGAATAATTTCCACTTAATTATGATCATCAAATGTTTCCACCAGAAGCAAAGCAGAAAGCAAATCTAACTCAAAGCAGTAAGACCAGATGATGTCAAAGCAGGGCTGCAGTTTAAGAAGCTGTGGGCACCAAAGTGGACTATCACTCACAGGATCTGGGTTCACACCCCAGCCTCTCGCCCTGCCATCTCTGGTAGGTTCCTGGTGCTCTCTGAGCCACTATACCCCCTCTGAATGGGAAGATGGAGAACTGCTAACCCCCATGTCACAGAAAGCAGACCCAGAGATGTTGTAAAAGGCACTCAGGTTTCATTCAGAAAAATACTGTGACCTTCATCACAGAATCACAGACCGCTTGAGGTTGGAAGGGACCTCTGGCGATCATCTAGACCAACCCCCCTGCTCCAGCAGGGTCATCTATGCAGGTACATCTATATTCATCAATGACCTTGAGGAAGGGACAGAGTGCACCCTCAGCAAGTTTGCTGACGATACTAAACTGGGGGGAGAGGCTAACACCCCAGAAGACTGTGCTGCCACTCAGAGGGACTTGGACAGGCTGGAGAAATGGGCAGAGGGGAACCTCCTGAAGTTCAACAAAGGCAAGTGCAAGGTCCTGCACCTAGGCAGGAATAATCCCATGCACCAGTACAGGCTGGGGGTTGACCTGCTGGAAAGTAGCTCTGCCGAGAAGGACCTGGGAGTGCTGGTGGACAAGTTAAACATGAGCCAGCAGTGTGCCCTTGTGGCCAAGAAGGCCGATGGGATCCTGGGCTGCCTTAGGCAGAGTGTTGCCAGCAGGTGGAGGGAGGCGATCCTGGCCCTCTCCTCAGCCCTGGTGAGGCCTCACCTGGAGTACTGTGTCCAATTCTGGGCTCCCCAGTACAAGAGAGACATGGCACTCCTGGAGAGAGTCCAGTGGAGGGCTACCAAGATGATTAGAGGGCTGGAGCACCTCTCCTAGGAAGAAAGACTGCAAGAGCTGGGCCTGTTCAGCCTGGAGAAGAGAAGATTGAGAGGGGATCTCATCAACGTGTACAAGTATCTGAAGGGGGAGTGTCAAGAGGATGAGGCCAGCCTCTTCTCCGTGGTGCCCAGCAACAGGACAAGAGGCAACGGGCACAAACTGAACCACAGGAAGTTCCATCTGAACCTGAGAAAAAACTTCTTCACTGTGAGGGTGACAGAGCATTGGAACAGGTTGCCCAGAGAGGTGGTGGAGTCTCCTTCGCTGGAGATATTCAAAAGCCGTCTGGATGTGATCCTGGGCAATATGCTCTAGGTGACCCTGCTTGAACAGGGAGGTTGGACTAGATGATCTCCAGAGGTCCCTTCCAACCTAAACGATTCTGCGATTCTGTAATAATAATCTAGAGCATATTTCCCAGGATCGTGTCCAGGCGGGTTTTGAATATCTCCAGGGAAGGAGACTCCACCACCTCTCTGGGCAACCTGTTCCAACATACCCTGTTACCTCTGTTACCCTCACAGGAAACAAGTTTGTCCTCCTGTTCAGATGGAACTTCCTGTGTTTCAGTTTGTGCCCGTTGCCCCTTGTCCTGTCGCTGGGCACCACGGAGAAGACTCTGGCCCCATCCTCTCGACACTCTCCCTTCAGATACTTGTAGACGTTGATCAGATCGCCTCTCATCGCTGGAGAGAAAACTTTGAAATTGTGAACGGAAAGGCAAAAATGAAAGTAGTAAATATATATTTTTAATCTCATACTTTGTAAAATCAATTTCAGGTCCGGAGCAAAGGGTCAGGAGGGAGCTGTCTCATTATTTCCTAATGCTTATTGCTGGCTATGCTGGCATGACACTTTGTCTTCCTTGTGGCTTTGGTTGAGGGTCTCTCAGGCAAGGAACATGTTTTATTCTATGAACATTCAGCACCAGTCCCAAAAAGAACAGGAATCACCTTGAACCACTGGCATTTGAATGTACCTGGCTTTTTCGTATCAGTTCATGCACACTGTACTTCACTGGAAGGATGTAAAAGGCCCCAACTCAGCATTTGTCTCCTGACACACAGAGATGTCAAGCAGGGAACATTTGCTGGCTGAGTCTCTGACTTGCATCCTGCAACGGCCGAACTTTTCCAGAGGCAGCTGTCAACAGTTTTGCCAAGGAGACCTCAGGCAGATGTGCTACTGATTCAGGAAACGTCTGACTGTGGGCGTTTTATGGGCGCTGCAGAGGGTTACTAACACCAGCGTCGCTCAGCAGCCGAGCCAAACTCAGCCCTCCACAGGCTTTTTTGTGGGGTCTGAGGAGCTGGACACGACAGAGGTCTAGCACGTTTGCTGGCTTTTCTTGCTGATGTGGGGTGGCTCTTCCAGTGTGTCCCTCTGGCAGCCTCCAGGCTACTCCTAAAAAAATCTCATGAGAAGGGAGTCCTGCCTCTGCTGCAGACACTCTGCAAGGCTGGACATCAAAAGGAGAGGAACAGTTTTGTGACATAGACCTGGACAAAAATGACACTTCAGTGTGAGGCTGGCATAACACCTGGAGCTCAAACGTCCTTGTGAGATGGAGCCCATGGCATAGCCTGGCCTGCACTGGGGAGAAGATATCATAGGAGAAAAGCAAAACATCCCTTGCTCTGAGCAGGCCAAGTGGTCACGTAGGAACAGCAAGATGTTTTGGGCCATCCAAATCCAGGCCTGAGGGTGCAGCTCCCAGTGACTCAAAGGAGAATTGCTGTGTCAGACAAGGAGGTGAATTCAGTCTTACCAGCACTGAACAACAAAATCAAAAACCTTTATTAGTGACAAAAAGCTCATTAAGTCCCCCTCCAGCACCATCTAGGCCTCCGTCTTCCTTTAGTGGCTGTGCTTTCAAAGGAGTCCGAGTTTGCCACTGTGTCCAGCTGAGAACAGGCATCAGGATCGCCATGGTGTTGGACCTCTGTGGAGAAAGCACAGTGTAAAGGTGATGCGTTCTGGCAACAGTTAGAAAACGCCACAACTGAAAAACAAGCAGAAGGCTGTAGCCCAGGACTATGCAAAAATAGTAGACCCCTCCACAGGGCGTTCACACAGACAGACAAATTAAGCCTCTCCAGACAGTTCTAGCTAGATCTGCCTTGCAAGCGCTTGACTTTTTCCACCTTCACAGTGTGCCCTGAGTAAACTTTTTTTCTGTGCGTTGTATATAGAAAAGACAGCCACCCACACGCGCCCCAGCTCTGGAGTAAGAGAATCCCAGTGGTGAGTGAGTGCAGGCACTTACAAGCTGACACGGTGTCCCTGCTGCAATCACAAGGGTCTCTTTATAGATCGATTCGCCGGGCACGCGAGGCCTGGGCCAGTCTAACGAAATCAGTGGAGAAAAATAAACATCCTTCTCTTGGAAGTGCCTAACACAATTTCATTAAGCCAGACTATGGCTGTGAAGGAGCCGGATGTATATTTATTGAATTGAGCCCAAAGAGAATAAAAGGGAACAAGAAGCCTCCGGCGGTTATGGTGAGGGGGATTTAAGGAAACAAAACAAAGCAAGAACTCCCCCCTGCTCAAATCCTAACACTAAAAAAAGAAACTACAAAGTCATTTTTAAATGTGATTTCCGTAGAGGGTAATGCGAACATGCTGCGGTTTTAAAACAATTAAATGAAGAAAGGTATGTTTTGGAAAGAGGAGGTATACGAACTATTAGCGTGTTGCCAACCAGCAATATTCCTGTGTATTTTATGATACGCTCTGGATGCTGGCCTACCTCCGAGGTGGAGTGTGAACATAAAGCATTTCCCCGACTGTTTTCCCCGCTCAGATGCAGCGACGCTAAACAGCTGTGAAGCGATTCACGGGCAGCATTGCCTGGCCTGGCTTTTGCTCACAGTGGCAGGGTGACGGGGTTTAGAGCCAATTAAGAAATGAAAACGGACTCTCTACTCCACAAGTTTAACCACCTCCCCCTGCTCCAATCCCCCCCAGTGAAGGGGTTTCTATTTTAAGGTATTTCAGATCAATGCCATGTTCACGCTTTTGTGCTTCTTTTGTCTTTTTTCTTTTACTGGAAGTAGCTCCAGAGCGGCTATGTAAAATGTTTTGGTTACCAAAAAGCAGCTTGCAGTGAAAAAATAACTTTGACTCTTCTAGCAATGCTTCTTATGCTATCTGTCCTCCCGCAAGTGCTTATAGTGGTGCAACATGTCTTTTAACAGATGACCCTAAATTCTTACCTCTTCGCTCCAAAGGAAGTCCTCTACTAGACATGCATTAGAAACCTCACCATGATCTACTTGAGAGAGATAGAGAAAACATGCCCAGTCGTGACTGAAGGACATGGAAAAGCTTTATGGGTGATCAGGACAGCAATATAGCGATAGCAATAAAAAAAAAAAAAAACAGTTTGTAGGTACTGATATTCTGGAATAAAGGTGCAATTTTGGCTTTTAGCTTGTATCCCTAGGAAGAAACAATAAAAGGCAAAATAAACTAATGGAAGGAAAAATAAAAGATACCTAATCAGGTATAATTCAGTATAAAATGACCAAAGGACTATGTAAGGAGCACACAGAAGAAAAAAGGCGTGGGTAGGGATCTGCCTACGACACAGTGCTGATTCCCTCCTGGAAGAGCCCAGTAAATGCTTTCCTGAGTTCCTCCAAGTCACTCCTCCAAATGGCAGAGCAATTACCCCCTGCCTGGCTGCCCCAAACCCGCACAGGCTGCAGGAGCTGATGGGTAATGTCACAAGAAGCCACAGCACAAAAAGCATCTCTAACAAGTATGACTATCTCAGCCTGCTTTTAATATCACCCAGCATCCCTTCCACAGGTCAGGAGTACGACATTACCTAATCCTTGCGGTGTGAGAAGTGGGAAGGAAGACAGAATAGCCTCTTAAGAGTATTTTTGCTGGGCTATAAATACTGATGAAGCAGGCTGCCTTCCCATCCTGATATTTCACAAAGCTTCTCCAAAAGCAGGAAGCCACACGTGGAAACTGCCTGCCTCTGCTCGGTGTCAGGCTGTGATGCCCCCTGCACCCTTGAGGACCCTTTTGCAGGCAGAAAAGGCTTGTTGCAGTCTAGGCACTTTGCAAAGCCGGGTGAGTGGATTTGCCGTGCATTGGTGGTGGGGCTGGGGTGGTGGGGCCAGGGGTGTGTGAGGGGCAGCTATCACGCCTACGTATCCGAGTAGATCTGGCAGTGCCAGTGCACCCTGCTCGGTGCAGAGATGAATCAGGAGAAACCTCTTACGCTTTGCTCCTCAAAGCATGGACGTTAAAATCTAACACAATGCCATTGTTTCTTTCTTTAAACAAAGTTAAAAACAAAGAAAAGGGCAAGAAAAGCAGAAAAAAATAGAGTCAGCAGCACCTGGTTATTAACACAATCCATGGGGTATGGAATCTGATACCTGCTGCCTTTATCAAGTCAGGGTTCGACAAGTAAAAGTAGTAGATTATGGTGGATTTTCAAAGCCCTTTTAACACTGCAGGCAACTGCAAAGCTGAATACTCCAGTCTCAACCTTATTAAAGGCTATTTTCATAACCATAAACTAACAGAGCAATGTCTCATTTTATAATTAATGCATATTGTTATTAACAGATTTAAACAAAGCTGGCTTTCATTCCTTTATTTAGTGGTGCATTTGGTGAAGCACTTAAAGGGGGCCATTCCAGTGTACACATATAACTGTTTTAATTACATCCTGTGAATTTATTTTTCCAGGGAGAAATATTTCCCAGGGAAAATGTCTATAAAAGTAACTTTAGAAGCAATGTAATTTTGTGTGTGTTTCCTATAGGAAATCTGTTTAGTTTAAGCCCCAGCTTCTAACACTCTCTCTTATGCAGCAGTGTGACCTGAAGAATGATGCTGACAGCTGTATTAAATCCTAGTATCTCTTCTGAAATGAAATTGCTAATGGGCTTTGCGAGTCGTATCTTGACAGGACTTCACCTCCTCCCTCTTGACTGATCTTGTCTGCAGGATGACTCCTTCACAGCCCCCAGAAAGGAGGCACTTTACATTAATGGGCACTCCACTTGCTGATTTATGTACACACATTGGTGTTGCATGCGGAGGCTTGACTTTAGTTTCCCAGGTACACAAACAAAATTTTTATGCATTTCACAGCCATCAAAGCACTAGTTCCCAGGAAGTATCTCCTCCGGAGAGGGTTTTGATCAGATCTGAGAGTTTATTTTTTCCCCCAGGAAGTGACATGGAGAGCTGGAAACTCCAGCCCACAGCATCTTTTTCACCCTTAAACTCCTCATTTCTGGGGCCTGCATAGATCGTTTCATCTTCTACCATTAGGTCCTGATCTTGGGGACTTAAGTTGTTGTTAACAATTGTTAATTGTTAACCTTACATGCTTACCTGCGAGATCCTTTGTCAGAAATGTCCCCCGTCTCCCTTTTCCTCTCCTCCATTAAACTGAGAGAAGTACATGGAGCAAGGGTTCTTTCATATAGGTTTGATCTGCTCACAGTGAATTCATTCAGCTCCTCCTGCTATGAGTTTGTTCACCGTGTAAATTACATCTTTCCAGAACACAGAGGAAAAGGATTGGGTTATCAGATACAGGGAAAAAAAATATAGAGAAATTAGCTTTCTCCATATGCAGGGTATGGTGGATCAGCTTTACCAGCTGTGAAAATCCATCCTGGTTGCTTGCTCATTGAGGTGATGGGTTATTTTCAACATTCAGCTGAGATACTGCATTAGTAGTACCACAAATTAGTCTGTAAGGACCATTCTTTAAGCCCATTGAAGTGCATCTATCAATACCATGAAACGTGGAGTGGCATTTTACACTGTCAAATACACTTATGAAATCTGCAGAAAACCCTATAGGCTAAGAACACAGGAGGAGAAAGACAATCATACCTTGTCGTGTTAGAAAGCAAGTCTCCAACATGTGGAGAGATTAGTCATTACTAGCCACTATTAATTCCGTTCTATTATTTTTACTGCTCTCTATTTGCACTATTGCCAGACCTAGCTCTGTTGTGTTACAGCATGTACAAATATGGTGCTGTAAACTGCTTTGAATTGAAGTGATGGAAGAGAGATGACTTGCCACAGAAGATAGAAGTCTCTTGCAGAACTGGAGAAGAACCCAATATCCCAGTGCAGTGAATGTAACTGTGTTCCCATGGCATTACCCTTATTGCTTTGATATGCAAGTCTTTGACAGGACTTTATGTCTGATCTAAATTTATCTGGATTTTGGACTAAGCAGGATGGAGCTGTGCGAATCGGCAGTCAAAATGGGTGGTGTCACATAAAAAAGCCTCATCCCCTCTGACTTAGGTCTAAGAAAAACTGGATGGTAGACCTGAAGTCGTCTTGTAAGACTGCACCTTCACCATAGGAGGTACTGAAGTTATGGCTAAGACCAGAAAGTATCAACTTACCTAATTAACTCCTAACAGTCCAAGAGAATGGAAGATACTGTGTCAAGCAGATGAAATGGAGAACAGCAAGGCTAGCAGTTCCTAAATGCTTTCCAGTTGGACTGGTTTGAAGGAAAAAGCTGAGCTTGGAGCCAAGGCATGAATAAATGACCTGGAGCTCTCCAGAGCCCCAAGGGATGTGAGGGCCAAGGCTGAAATGGAAAGACGGGGAAGGGAACGTCCCATCCGCCTGCAGCGGGTTTCACACTGACCTCACAGGGATGCTACAGACTTGTGCTTTCTGGGAAAGCTTTTCTGCCAGGCTTGAGGGCACAAAGAGAAATTCCACTGGTGGGACAGTTACTTGTCCAATGGATGCTGTGCTACCTCTGCCTGGGCCTGGAATGAGAACAGCCACTCCGGGTAGAAATGAGATGGCAGAACAAGGCCCTGCTTGGGAAGGCTGGCAAGGAAACCTCAGTGACCCATCCTGCCTCGCGGGAACTGAAGACAAAGTTGAAAGGGGTCTCTGGGAATTCCCAGGTAAAAAATAGATTCCTTTCTCATTAGCACATAGGAAAATAATCTGCTTCTTCAGCAAGAAGGCAACCTTGCATTTCTTTTTTTTTTTGCTGGTGAAGACAACGTTCCAGCTTTTGCTCTTGTGCATGCTGTGCTCATTTATGAATTTGTTCCTGCCTTGTCTACTGGGGATCCAAAAGAATCCCTAAATCTCAAGTTCTCTTTCCACTGCCCCTCGCCAAAGCAAACTGTGGTCTACAACCCAGACACTTACTTACCTGCCTACAGCCAGGACTTTGCTGTTCAGTGGAGGAACCCCCTGCAGGCTCCTACAGAGCCTATGGTCTCCAGGACCAATAGTCTTGGTTGCTGGACTTTCCAGGAAGATGCTAGTGCACTCCTCTTTACTGGAGCAGGGAACGTAGGCTGCACCCGTGCCCCTGCAGGAAGATTTACAGAGAGTAACACCTTTAACCAACTTCTTCTGCAGCTTGTTAAAAGATTTACTGCTTGACATGAAAAGAAATAACCAAAATGCTTAAGACAAAGTGCTGCAGGTTGCAACTCTACATCTTGGTTGAGGTCACCTTTAGTGGTTTAGTGGTTTCACCTCCATCCCTGGCAAGGTGATGGAACAGCTCCTCCTGAAGGTCATCACTAAGCATCTGGAGGACAAGAAGGTGATCAGGAGTAGTCAGCATGGATTCACCAAAGGGAAATCATGCTTGACCAATCTGATAGCCTTCTATGACGGAATGACTGGCTGGGTAGATGAGGGCAGAGCAGTGGATGTTGTCTCCCTGGACTTCAGCAAGGCTTTTGACACTGTCTCCCATCACATCCTCCTAGGTAAGCTCAGGAAGTGTGGGCTAGACGAGTGGACGGTGAGGTGGCTTGAGAGCTGGCTGGATGGCCGAGCTCAGAGGGTTGTGGTGAATGGCGCGGAGTCAAGTTGGAGGCCTGTGGCTAGTGGTGTCCCCCAGGGGTCAGTCCTGGGCCCAGTCTTGTTCAATATATTCATCAATGACCTGGAGGAAGGGACAGAGTGCACCCTCAGCAAGTTTGCTGACGATACTAAACTGGGGGGAGAGGCTAACACACCAGAAGGCTGTGCTGCCATTCAGAGGGACCTGGAGAGGCTGGAGAGGTGGGCGGAGAGGAACCTCCTGAAGTTCAACAAAGGCAAGTGCAAGGTCCTGCACCTAGGCAGGAATAATCCCATGCACCAGCACAGGCTGGGGGTTGACCTGTTGGAAAGTAGCTCTGCCGAGAAGGACCTGGGAGTGCTGGTGGACAACAAGTTAAGCATGAGCCAGCAGTGTGCCCTTGTGGCCAAGAAGGCCAGTGGGATCCTGGGCTGCCTTAGGCAGAGTGTTGCAGCAGGTGGAGGGAGGTGATCCTGCCCCTCTCCTCAGCCCTGGGGAGGCCTCACCTGGAGTACTGTGTCCAGTTCTGGGCTCCCCAGTACAAGAGAGACATGGCACTCCTGGAGAGAGTCCAGCGGAGGGCTACCAAGAGGATTAGAGGGCTGGAGCATCTCTCCTAGGAAGAAAGACTGCAAGAGCTGGGCCTGTTCAGCCTGGAGAAGAGAAGATTGAGAGGGGATCTCATCAACGTGTACAAGTATCTGAAGGGGGAGTGTCAAGAGGATGAGGCCAGCCTCTTCTCCGTGGTGCCCAGCAACAGGACAAGAGGCAACGGGCAGAAACTGAACCACAGGAAGTTCCATCTGAACCTGAGAAAAAACTTCTTCACTGTGAGGGTGACAGAGCATTGGAACAGGTGGCCCAGAGAGGTGGTGGAGTCTCCTTCGCTGGAGATATTCAAAACCCGCCTGGATGTGATCCTGGGCAATATGCTCTAGGTGACCCTGCTTGAACAGGGAGGTTGGACTAGATGATCTCCAGAGGTCCCTTCCAACCTAAACGATTCTGTGATTCTGTGATTCTGTTTCCAGGCACCAAATCATTCAGGCAACAGGCAAGTTCTCCAGGGCTGCTATGCCACTCCTGGCTCTTCTGACAAGACAAGGATACTCATCTCCTCTGCCACATGGAAGAGAGGAGAAGTTAAGAGTTTGACCTCCCATAACCCATGCTGGTCTCTCCAGCTTCTAGCTTGCCTCTTTTCTGTGTTCCTGTCCCTAGGCAATGACCATCTTGTGACAGTGCTGGGAGTTAGGTCATTTCCTTCCCCCCTTCCCTCCAAGGGATTTTAATTAGCATTGCCATTGTACTCCTTAATTTAACTGTATTTCTGGCTTCCAGTTTAAGCCATTTTTTTTCTTGCTATGAGCCTTTTAAGACGCAGCTGTAAAACTCTACAGACCATATATCATAACACTTCATAATCACACTTACATTTTAGTAACACAACAGAAATCAGCTCATTCTTAGTGACCAAGATCCTAAAAGCAGTACCTGAGCACTCATTAATAACAAAGCTGGGAGCAAGGTGTCAAGCTGGAGCAACAGTGCCCCCCGCAGCTAACCTCAGCAGCCCTCTGGGAGGACCCCGGTGGGCTGAGGCCAAATAGAATGGAGTCGGACAACTCATTGGAACAGGCATGGGACATCTCATTCATTCCCTGGCAGGTCCTTGCTGAGCTACATCAGCTCTATGCAAAGCCGGACACTTTTCAGTTGTGAGTTTTGTCGGTGGGTGGCTAAGCATGGGATGAACTAGGTTCCCCTAGGCAAGGTGGTGGGGTCCTGCATTTCTGTCAAGGACTCGTGAAGAAAGGACGAAATGACAGATAGTCTCCCAGTACAGAAAATGGTGTCAAGTATCCTGGCCACCTTTACGGCATATACGCACACATGGAGGCACACTCATCCAGAGAAAAGGGACTTTTACTTACCAGACATTTCACTAATTGAACAAGCAAATGTATTTTCTTATTTATTTTTCCTGAATCCTCTCAGAAGAGGTGTTTCTCGATTTCAGAGGCCCCCGACTCCAGCAGTCACAGAACAACAGAACAGTTGAGGTTTGAAGGGACCTTTAGAGATCATCTAGTCCAACCCTCCCTGCTTAAGCAGGGTCACCTAGAGCAGGCTGCCCAGGACCTTGTCTAGATGGCTTTTGAATATCTCCAAGGATGGAGACTCCATAATCTCTCTAGGCAAAGTCTGTAGCAAAGAGGACAACATGACAGCTGTACTCTGTGCTCAAACCATCCAGTCAATGAAAAAGCACTGCTAGCCCTTTTCTGTGCAGACTAAAATTGCTGTGCGACAGGGTCCCCCTCCTGCCATCTGTTTGGACAGTGCCTTGCACAACAAAGCCTTGATGCAATTAGCCTCTGTAGTTATAATGACTCCAACTATGGCTGTAAAGCTGTCCCTCCTGATCTAAGACATCCTCCCTTTCATATCTACAGACCTCCAGATTCAGCATGACCTTGTTCCCCCCGGACCTTATTTCCTCCTTCAGCAGTACATCCACTAGTTTTCAGAGTAAAGGCCAGCATAACCCTGGCTCTCACGGAGTGCCAGCCCTTCCCCCTCCTCGCAACATACTGCAGCACAGTATGCCGATATGCTTTTCCTCCTGGCTGCACGTTTAAGGCTCTGATCCAACGCTGGGAGAAGTCTGCGGAACGCTTGCTATTGACTGGAGCAGGTTTTGGATCAGGTGCTGCATGTTAAGATTTGTCCAAGCCAGATACCAATCGCTGGGGTGTAGTTTTTGAGACTGAGTTCAAACACTGAAGCCCAGGCCTGGATTCGGCTCCCCTGCTGACCTTTCAGAAAACCTTTTCTCATTTTGCTTGGCTTCTTTACTGGTTCTGGAGCCGCCTGTGGGTTTGGTAGTGGTTCAGGTTACTTGCTGATGGCTTGTTCTTGTACCTCTGCCTTTCAAGAAGAGTTCACTCCAGGATTTATAACAAGTTTTTGGTAGCACCCTCTGTACTTAAATCTGTGAAATCGTTTCAGTTTAACCACCTGTTTTCACACGCTCATAATTTCATAAAGCATTCACCTTTTGGGATAAAATTTTCCATGCTTCAGCTCTTGCCTAAGGCACTTTTTTTTTTCTTTAAATAAAATTCCAAAATAAAAAAAAAGGTTTGATTCAAATCCATTCCACGTTTCTCAGCTTGGCCTGGGGCAAGAAACTTTCCCCATTCAAAAAAATTCTAACCACACTTCTTGTTGTTGAGGAGAGCTCAAAGGAAAAAAGGCTCATGCCTGGGAGCTGCCACAAGCACTGGAGGAAGAAGACCGAAGTCTGGCCTTGGGCTGAAAACCATGATCCACCTGAAAGTCTCAAAAATACGATTCTGCTCATTCCTTCACTTACAGGCCATGGTATGTGCCCAGAGGCAGCCTGATGTAGCTCTGCTAGCTTGCGCTGTAGCCAGCAGCAACGTCAGGGCAGCCTGGGACACAGGGCCACTGTGTGCCCAGCAATGCACTTTGGGGCGGTGGAGTCCTGCAGTCCCCTCTCTGCTAGCAACACCGATGAGGCCTTGCAGTCCCACCTGGTGTGAGGAGACAACCACAGACCCCTTCCCTGGCACTGCTGCCCCAGGGGTCCCCTCCCAGGAGGGGCTGCCTCCTGGTTTTTCTGACTCTCAGGGTTGGCATTACAAAGGCAGCTCCTCTGGCAGGAGAGCAAACAGCCAAGCTGCGACCAAGCCTCTCCAGGCCTGGTCCGATGCCTCCTGGAGCTAGTGGGAGCTTTTCCACCAAAATGGCCTTTTGGTCAGGCTCGCCACAGCGCTGTTACTTATGGGATGGATTCAAAGCCCCCTGAAGTCAGTAGGAGCCTTTCCAGTGACCTCAGCTATCTGCACAGCTGCGGTTCAAAGGGTTGACGGGGTCTGTGGGAGAAGCCAGCACAGCTTGTAAAATACATGCCAGGTTTTATTTTATTTTTCACTCCCTGCGCTTCAGGATGTCTTAGGAAATGAAATGCAAAGAAATAACACCAGGGCAATACTCAGGCTGTAAGATCAAGCAGTCAAAGTAATCAGGAAATTGTTAAAAAAAAAAAAAAACACACACACACACACACACACAACAGTTACATTGCTCCAGAAATGTTGTCTCAGCTTCACCAAACCATTTCTGTTTTCTTCAGTGTTAAGGGTAACATATCACTTGTCTTATCTGAATTTGTCCTCATTCCTATTACCACAGTGCACTGGTCCCAAGCCACCTCCAGGGCCCCAGACACGGCAAACCGAACAGTCCTAACCCCAAAGTAGGGGTCTGGCTGGCTCCAAAAACTTTACCTTTGCTACTCCTGCCCTGCATAGGCTGTCCTGAAGAGCTGTCCTACTCGTCAGGCCCACAAATGAACTTCTGGTGGCACAAATCATTCTCTCATTCAAAGACCTGGCTTGGAAAGCCAGGTGTCCAGCTTGCAGCTACCAGAAGAAAAGAGTATGGGAGAAAGGGAGCCTTGTTATTGATACTGGAACTGAAGAAACGCTGAGAGACAGGAGCATTCACGGACCACACACTAAGGCTGGGGCACAGCAAAGAACTGCTTGCAAAGCTCTTATGTCCCAGCCTGTCCCACCAGACCATCCTTCCTCCAAACCTAAAGACACAACTGCGCAGAGCAAGGCTCGCCAAGGCAGCCAGCCTTCCTGCAATGTACTTAATGCAATGCACATGGTCCCGCTAAAGCTGCCTTCAGTTAAGCTGCCTCCTAGAAGATGGGCTGGCACAGTCCTTCAACTTGACAGCAGCTGTGCAACCAAGCAACACTGCCTTTTTGGATGCCTTTTCTGCCAGAAAAGACAGTGAATTAACGGTACGTTCATTGAACAGCTTCTTCTGCACTTCTCTAAGAACGGCTCAGGCCCACTCCAGGATTTCTGCCTCATGACTCCAGTAGTAAGCTGTTCTTCCAAATCCTGAGATTTTGGCTTCCCGCCTTTGATGTCTGCAGAGATGTCAGCCTTCCTGGCCAGATAAAGCCTAATACTATACCCAGCATTTACCACAACATTTACCACACACGGATGTCAGAGCAAGCAAGAGAACTATCATGAACTGGATGCACCGCTGGTTGAGCATTTCCTCCACCAAAAACTGTTTGACTTCCTGGCCTTCCCAATCAAGAAGTATGTCTGCAGCCTTTCCAACAAGTCCAAGAGCGTAGAAGAGAGCCAAGCTGCAGGAAACCGTCAGAGCAACTATTGCAAATATACTGAGGTGTAGAGGTCCGAAGTAAGAGCGGCAAAGAGATAGCAGGAACGTCGCTTAAGTATTTGACATGAGAAAGGGGCCTTTGCACTTGCACAAAATAATTTAGGACGTTTTTTCTGAGCAGGCTCTGGGAGTGAGCCGGAAGGGAACTAAAGTGGGCATTAGATACCTCACACGAAACCTCCCCTCCTTTTTCAATGAATTTCAGCCTTAACTGGGCACTGAAATCTGCACTTAACCCAAAGCTTTCCAAAAACGTTGGGGCCTTTAACAGCGCAACAAAGCCTCCCGCTCCCACAGTCCTTTTTCTGCACAGAAGTGCCAGCAGGTGCCTGGGACTCTGTCCTGTGTGACCATAAAACCACGCTGTTTGCATGAGCCCAAGCAGGACTTAACCCCTTCCAGAAGGGCTCCTTCCCTCATAGGCAGTGCTCCAAGCATATCCTCTCCCCTGCATCATGCAGTAGCTGTTCCCATTAAGCCCAGCAGAGCCAGCCCAGACAGCAGCAGATGCAAACGCCAAGGCTAGCAGTGGAAGCTCGTGCACGCCTTTTATTGTAGGCCGCCCCAGCACAGCGCAGGCCGTCTCCCCTCCACAGCACTACATTGGAACCAGCTGGATGTCTTCGGGTGGTCCTGCGTTCCAGTTGCTCTCCACAGTCGCATGCTGAGAGCCCACAAGCCCCGTGCAAATATAGCACATGATACTTGAGAAAGTGACATTTTAACATAATAACACATTTAATGCACGTTCCCACACAGCTTCTGATCACTCCTACCAGCAGATATAAAACCCAACACAATAGAACAGTATTTAACTGTGTGAGACCCTTGGTCTCTCACCCTCCATTTTGGCTCCTAAAGACAAGTATCCTATTAACACAGGCTCTGAGTTTACAGCCCTCAGCCTAACAGAGTTGAACATAAAACCAGCCCTTTCTTGACACTTTTGTGGAATAGGAATGGAAAGCTGAGACCCAGGGAGCACTAAAACTGCAGGAGAGCACCTCTCCTTCCCCCCAAATTACCTGATGGGTCCTGGGCTGCCATGCAAAGTACTAACTAGCCATTGTGCAGGCCATAAATTGCTCCCAGCTCAACAGTTGGCCCGAGGCAAGCCACCCTCAGCTGAAATACCTCTAGAGCCACTAGGATCCCATGGGATGATGCTGAGGCCATTGAGGGAGCATTTCTTGCTCCCCTCTGCCTTGTTCCACTCTGCTCGAGCATCGTGAAAGCCACAGGTCCATAACATTGAAAACCTGTTACTATCAGAAAATCTCCCTCCTCCCACTTTTCCCACTCCTCCCTTTTCCCCTTTCAGCAACTTCCCCTCACCAAGGCCACTCAGAATCAGACAGTGTTGGGTGCTACTTTTGACAAGTTAGGTGTCTTGATGCATCCTGCTTTGTTCTCCTGTTGGGACTTTGGACCCATGGTACACTGTTTGCTGAAGGCCCAAAGTGCTGAGACAGAGGGGTACTTTTATTCAGCTCCTGCCCTGCCAGGAGCAACAAGAAGCATGAATAAAACTCTTAGTGTGACTAGAACAAATAAACCTTCCTGCTACATCAAGCTGCACGCCCCAGGGAAGGGCTATGCATCTTTAGCCAACCTAAATAATATCTATCCCTTCTTGCAGTCTTCTCCTCCTCCCCCTCCAGGCGTAACTTTTCACTGAAGAGACTGGCCTGCAAGAGGGGAGCATAACACAGTGAAATCTGCAGAGGATGTTAAATGGAGGACAGGAAGAAAATCCCTCTGGTAATTTCCTCTGCCCTTTGGCAGAGGAAAATCCAAACACAGTTGGCTTGTAGTTGCAGAAGACAACATGGTGAGAGTCATCTTGAAAGAAAGACAAGCTCTGCATCAGGTGCAAAAGAATTCCAGATCTTACTGATATTTAGAAGGCAGCAATTTTTTCCTCTCCTATCCTTTCTTTCCTCCTGCCAAATCTCTGGAGAGACAACGGACAAAGAGCCAGGTGCAGGTTTGCAGTTATGACAAGAGCCACAAGGATTTGGTACTGCAGTTGTGTGTGTGTGTGTGTGTGTGTGTGTGTGCGTGTGCGTGTGTGTGTGTGTGTGTGTGTGTGTTCACTAGGCAGTGAATCCGTCTGAACGAGGCCATGGGTGACTGCAAACCAACACAGCTTTAAAACCAGCGCAAGCAGGAAATGAACTCTCAGCTTGTTCCAGTAGAGGCTGGAGTCAGATATGCTATATGAGAGCTTATCAAGCTCAGTCTTGCATAGCTTCACATTTTTCTAAAGTCAGAGCCATCAATTCCAACTACCTCCTGGAATATAAGCACCAGTGGGGTGACTAGGCCTTTAGCGATTTCTGTCAGTGTTGAGGCAAAGTCAAAGCTGCTCCATTACAGCATTGTATTCTCAAGTCCACATATACATTTACCACCACTTATTTTTACAAGCATTTTGTTCCAGTTGCCCAAACTTACAGTCTTTATTATCCATGTGAACGAAGGCCAGAAGAAAGGAGTCCAGCGTGGTCTTTTTATATTCACTCCTGTCAGTCAGTTCACTTTTCCTTTCCTCCTGCCATGACACAATTTAGGTACATGTTTACATATGCACATGGCCACATGTTTGAGTGCTTTGTTAACACTGTCTATTGTTTCATCAAGTATACTTGTCTCTAGTGTCGTTTATCTGATGTCTGGTCATCAGACTCTCAAGATACTTCAAGATGCCGAAGTAATCATACTTCGCTCTCTGCATCCTCAGGCATTATAGCGGCTGGATACCACTGAAACATCTCTCATGTCTCTCTCATCTGTCCTTACAGTGACAACTGCATCGTGATATCTATGATGGTCAATGAAATCACTCAGGCAGTGTAAAAGGGACCATCTTGGGTCCTTTCTCTTCCCACTGCCTCCTCTCCAGGAAAAAAACATGGTGCAAATGGTTACAGACTGAGCTTGTATTTCTTTCGGAGGATGAGGTGAGACAACGTCCAGCATTTCTTTGTTCAAGCTACTTGTTCACAGTCTGTCACTGTCAATTCTGGTTCATACCTGTCTGTTCCTATGCACCACACACTGATACTGACCCAGCGCCTACCTTAGGTTGATTCCATTTTCCAGTTTTGTAACGTGCACTGGAAGTACCTCTAAGATTATTTGAATTGGACAGAAAGACTTCCTCTCTCTCCTTAGGTTAAAGCCAGACCAGCTTGGAACCTCCTGCTCAGAGCAACTACTTCTTATCCAAACAACTTCTCTTTCCCAGACAGCTCTGCAATACAACATGTATCCCCAGCTCCTCCCAAACACAGCCGACAATTGGTCTCCTGCATCAGCAGACACTGTTCCAAAAAGCAGAGAAATCTGAAAGTACAGAAGAAAGGAAGCAGTCTTGTCACCAGTTTAATCCAACGTAAAGTTGTTAGCCAGAAAACACTCTCTGTGGCTAGGCCATGAGCCCAAGAATTGAGAGATACTGTGCAGCGCCTTCGCTCTGCTTGCCTGTACCATTTCCCATCCATTTCCTTCTAGACCAAGTCAGTCTTCTGAAACAAAAACAGCTTTGTTAAAATACACCTTTTCCATTAACCCAGTAGAAGTCTTTTCAGTTTATATTACGGTCACATGGAACTGCGACTGGCTCTTCTGCATTTTTGGGGAGGGAGGAATTTACGTCCATAATTGGCCCTGCAGACAGGAGCAGTTACACCGGATGGAAACCAAGGACCTTGCCCTTCCAGAGCAATGGAGCTCTAAAGGTGGATCAGCAGGAGACATAGAGAAGGCAGGTCCTGGTACACCCCTCTGCATGTGGACTATTTTTCACAGGAAAATGAATTGCCTTGTGCTTCTCTCAAATTTTGGGTTGTATCAGTTGTTTCAGATTTTTTAATGTAGTTTCTGCTGTGTAGATTCCCTTCTCTTTGTTACAACTGTTATTAACCTTTAACAGACCCTGCAGTAAAGACAGGCTTATGGACCCCCCCCCCAAGGTAGATTTGTTTCTTGTTTCAGTTATCACCTACATGACATCCTGTTCAGAACAAGGGGAGAGCAGAGAGCTACCCAACTGCATGTCCTGCAGGAGGGCAAAACACAGCAAGGTCTTTACAGGTCTGCAAGCTCATCCCACTCCTGCAGCCAAGTGCCCGCCTGTGTATGCCTCCATGTGTCACATCCCTCAGAAAAGTACCATGCTTCAGTGCTTGCCCTGCAAGCCTGCACGGTTGCATCTGTCCCTAGTTCTCAGAAAGGAGTTATCTAAACATTGCCCCATGCACACAGGGAGACAACATCCCCATCCCTTGTTCTGCCACCACTGGATGCCTGTTACTTCACCCTTTGGTGAAGGACCAGCTGCAGTTAACACAGCTCAGTTCTGCCCTGTCCTGGCCCTACGCAGGGCCAGCACACACTAAGCACTTCCTGGGAAATCACCTGGTCTTGTCACACATGGAGAAAAAAACATAAAAAGAGAAACCTCCCCAAAATGCCTTTCCACCAACACTTTTTCTTTAAAAGGGTTTTCCACTTCTTTAAAAGTCTTAGTATTTCAACTGAAAAAATAAAATAAAATAAAAGACTGAAAACCCAGCAGGAAGCAGGTTTTTCTTTGTCTTGAGACTTTCCACTGTGTGAGAACATCGGTTTTCCTCGTAGAAGGATACCCATTTGCAGGGCATGGCTGTTCTCCCCTGGCTTCAAGGAGAAGGCTCTTGCTATCTATGTTCAGGCATTGCTTTCTGCTGTAAAGTCAAAGATGGCATTTCTACAGCATCCAGTGCAGAGCAAAACAGGACTAAAAGAACGCAGTCCCTGTCTTTGAGGACTGCATGCACTTTCAAAGGCAGCATTTGTAATCTGCTGTGTCCCCCACAGTCCTATCCCCAGCACTGCACTTTGGATGAAGTTTCAGGTCAGGAAGCGGCTGGGCAACCTCTTCCCATTTGTCCTGTGACGCCCATGATGCGTCCTGTGATGCCTTTGGACTGACAACTGGGGAAGAATGCCTGAGATGTGCGAGGTTTCCCTAGAAGCGACCTCTGTGCAAAAACACCAGAATTGGGAGGGCTCAAAGGGGGTGGAAAGCTCCCTTGCATTGACCTATGCCAGGAGTCTCAAAGATCCTGAAGGAAGAAGTAACATCTGGTTCTTCCCCTGAAGAACACACATTTGCCTTAAAAATCTATGCCTGGCAGAAGAAGGGTTGGACTGGGGGACACTAAAGACATGGAGTATTTCCCTCACAGGACCCAGCATTAAAACTTGCCACTGAGCTGGCTTGAGCATGGCAGAGGGAAAACCCCATGAGATCAACAGCCCAGGGGCCAGCCGTCTCCTCAAATTCATTTCCAACTGATGCTCCTCAGTTACTGTCACAAGCCAAATAAATGCCAAAAGAGAGAAACAGCCTGGGAGGGAAAAACCCCACCTTGCAGGGACAAATGCACGCTCCATGCATATCTGAACACATGCTTCACTATTTATACACCACCAAGAGCCTTAGTGCCCCAAAATAGCACCTGAGCACACAAGTGACCTGTGAAAACAGCTAACAAAAATCAGTCTTCAGCCCATTCTCAGGCACACAACAAAGTTGAGTCTGTGGGACCAGCCCAGCATAAAATAACGTTAACCCATTCAACCTCTGCTTAGTAAGTCATAAATCTAAAGTGGATTTGCTCTCTTTTCTTCTTGGTAAGCATTTCCCTTCTGTGGTTGTCAGGTGTAATTCCAGGCCAGGCTGCCATCATCTCAGGTTGGGATTTGGGTATGGGGCGAGGGAGCTGATCCTTTTTTCATCACGTTAAATTAAACCATAAACCATATCTTTTAATTCTTTCTAATTACATTTCTCACTGGAAAAAGGAAGTATTATTCCTTAATATTTTCTTGCAAAACATAGCAGAAAGCATTTTGGAACAGGCACGCCTCAGCCGTCCAGGCAGCTATCTCAGGGTGCTGCAGAATGGGTCTGTCACTCCCTGGTAGCTGAAAAACATTGCAGGGCTGGCAGCTCCTTCATCCATCCCCCTTACTAGACTGACTCACCTCTGCATGTGTGTTCAGCCTCTGGAAAGAGAGGGAGCACTAATTCAGCTGAGATAGGGTCCAGATTAATCTTGCAGTATTGACCTAAGATGTACCAGTGTTGGCCCAACCCCTCATAGTCTACTAGTGGAGAAGGATGAATTTCTAAAAGCGCTAAAAACATCCATGCCGCCCTGTACCGTATGAGGTAGCATAGTCCTACGGCCGCTGAGCTCTACATAGCCACAGTTTTGCTCTGCTTCTTCTGCAGCCCTGGCAGCAACGTCAGAGGTGCTGGTTGCCTCCACAGTGGATGGACACAGGGTGCTTTGGTGAATGATGGGGCCTTTTTAATTATTAAAGCAAAGCTGTTTGCGAGCCCAGTTTCGATTAGCTTTCAATGAGCTGCATCCCCTAAATCATGCAGGCCCTGGCTGGCTTACAAATGCCAGGCTTTTCTTAACAGACGAAGAAATATTGCTATGGTTTTGCAATTATAAAGCATTTAAAAGTAATTGGCATTTCCCCCCTTACGTTCCAAGATGTGCTCAAGGGAAGTAACCCAATAGGCAAGAGACTGTCCTTGAGGTCTCTAAACTATTCTGACTTCATAAAAGAAGAAATCCAATACAGCAAATTGCACTGAGGAGTCAGCTGAAAGCAACAGCAGGCTAAGCAGGAAGCAACAGCGTGTCCCTCTCTCAGCCCTCCTGGCTTAGCAAGCACCACCAGGACTCTGTGCCAGAAGAAGTTTCCATCTGGTCTTCTGATCCCCAAGAACAGCACAGTAACTCAGTATCACCGAGCCAAATCAGGGTTAACTATAGCAAGGTCAGGCACCAGGTCAGAGGAATAAAGAAACACACAAGACAGACCTGATCCAGGGACCTGTGCTCTGCAGTTGTGTTGGAGATGGTATATCCTGGGTTGCATACACATGATCAGAAATTTGAGATTTCATTGCAAAAGTAATGATGCTCGTGTTCCCTGCTCCAAGGCTGGTGAGGATAATGAAATGTGAACCATGGTAGCACTGACCTTCCGAGTCAGCAAGGCATTCCAGAAAGAGACAAACCACATGGCATTCACTTCCAAAGCTGGAACATAAGGACTCAAGGGCCAGCTCTGGCAAGAACTGCTAATTTGCAAAATGCACCAAGGCAAAGTGATAAACCTGCCTCCAAGCAGGACAATGTCACTTCAGGACCAAAACTAGAGTGAATTCTGCCCCTAGGTGACCTGTTTGAATTAGAGAAGCTGTCTCCATTTGGAGGATACCAGTGGGGAGTGAGAATTCAGGGCTGAAGGGGTGTGCTGGGCCTGCTACCCGCAGCACCTATCTTCACGGTCAGAACACCCCTGTCAGAGAGTCTTCCTGATCTCGTAGCTATTTGGGAGTGAAGGACTCGTAGCTCGTAGATGGCTGAGATGCATCTCTCAGTTTTAGATACCAGTGAAGTAAACAGCCTTATTTGAGCTTTCTGCCCAAGGCCACTGTTACAGACAACACAGAGGAATGCACATTTCTAGGGAGCAATTCATCTGCCCTGTTTTTGACTTCAACCTGAGAATGAGGTGAATGAAGAACGTCCAAGTAATGTGATGAATACAGAATAAGCCTGCATGGCCAGTGCATTTGGACATGGGGCACCCGGTCCAGGTACCCCTCGAGTTGAGGGGTGAGGTCCCAGGTGAGCAGGGGGCCTTCTGGACCACAGTTTGACCCTCTGAAATCTAAATTCCAGCCAAGTTGCACTTTACACAGCTCAACCCTTCAGCCTGCACTGTCAAACAGAGAAAGAACTAAGCCTCTTCCATTCCCACCCTAGGGAACAGACTAAACAGCTGGAGAACTCATTGATGTCCTCAGATGAAGTCCATCTCGTGCCTAGATCAACTGTGAGGGGACAGCTCACCCGAGGCAGGGTGCAAAGAACAGAAGGCAGCCCCCATCTGAGCTCATCGCACTGTCTGCCCTCTCCCAGGCTCCTCTGCTCCTGATGCTCGGACCTGAGTCTTTTTCATCTGGGGAGGTCCCATCCCTGCTGCCCAACCTGCGTCACTCGCTGGCTGCGCAGCCCTGTGTTTCAGGATCCTGACAACAGCTGTACCTTTTTGGTTGAGAAATACTCCCCAGCCCTAAGCCAGAGGGGCTGGCAGGCACCTCCCGACCCGCACAAGAGAGAAAGGAATGTCAGGCACGTCGTGAAATACAAGTTCTGCCTCCCTGAACTGTCAGCCTTCATTAGCTCCGAAGGGGCCTGACAATGTAAGGGTTTTAAACCCCAAACCACCCTGCTAGAAAGTTTCCCTTGTTAATGAACCACCCACAAGGTAAAACGCAAGCTCAGTGCACAGGCAAAGCATCATGTGTAAGAGAAACACAGGCAGACACACAGGCAGGCAGACGCTCTTCCCTGTCCGTTTTCACAGAGGCTCCTTTCCCCTTCTTGAGGCCCAGATGTTTGCTTGCTTTTTTAGGTGCTGCATCCTCAACCTGCCTTTAAAATTAACACAGTCCTTTAACACAGTCCAATTAACACTATTTTCATTCCATCACACTGCAAAGCAAAAAATCTAGACAAAGAGCGAGCTAAGACTGCAGGAGATATTAGATGTCATTAAACCCTAGCACTAACTGATTCTTGTTTTAAAGTGATATATGATGCAGAAAGCAAACAGTTATCTGGGGAGCACAGCCAGTGCGTTACTATTATCACTGCAAGCAGCCACGGCCTGGGATCCTTCCTAACAGCAGCCGCATAAGCAGAGAAGAGAAAGGTGTCTCTGTCCCAGACAGCTTGTTCCTCCCTCCCCTTCTTCTGCCTACTGAATGGTACATTTATAGCCCCATCTGGAATATATCTGGGCTCATGGTGAGGCAGGCAGGGCTTCCACCTCATTTCAGTACCAGAAAATGGGTGCCTGAAGATGCTAGGTGACGTCCCTGAGGTCTCCCAGAAAGCCTGTGGCAAGCAGGGAACTCAACTAGTGCCTCCAAGTCCCAGGTTAATGATCAGCACTATACTTTCTGCCCCTTTTCAAGGGACAGTCACTTCTAATGCAAGGACAGATTAATGCATGGGTCTTGTTGCCATGTGAGGAGCACACAGCCTTCATCAGCAAGGGGGAGATGAAAAGAAGGGGACTGGTGAAGGGAATATCATGAAATAGAGTAGCTAAAGGAAAGGAAAAGCCAGGTTTTAAATCTTCTCTGACCCAGGGCAGAACTGTTACCACTTCACATCCCAAAAGAACACTTAAACACTGAGCTACTACATAAAAACAGGTTTCCTCCTACCGCTTTCCTGACAAACTCAGTCCAGCACAAGTGGTCCAAAGAAACCACATCGGAGGAAGATCTTGTCTGTGGATGTGAAAGAGGCTTGAGAGAGGCACCAAGCATAGGGGACTTGGAACAAGTCTCCAGGCACTTTTAAAGGGGGGCTTCTGGCAGTGGCAACCGAAGCACCTAGGGACTAGGGGCCCACAGGATCACACACCAGCGAAGCAGGGGTTTGAACAATCCAAACAAAACCTGTAGTTTTGGATGTAGGCATTTAAAAGGGCCAGGGAGGGCAGGCAGGCATGGGCACTCGGGCTCTCCTGTGACTCCAGTCTCGTCTCTCTCTGCATTTCAGGCTGGCACTATAACACATTTTCCGTCAGTACAGAGGATGATAGGCTCCGTGTTTCCAAGTTAGGCTCCTGCAGCTGCTGCATCAAATCAAGCATAGCCATGTTACGTGTGCCAAAGGCATTACTATCTCAACTGGCTCTGCGCAACAGCAGGAGAGCATCAGAAGAGTATATCAACCTGCCAAAAATACCACGTTGTACAGATCAGCAGTGACCAGTCACACCCCCAAAAATCTTTGCAAGTCTCAAAGCACAGACCTCAGAGCTGGTAGGCATCAATGGTCAAGAGTTTCACCGCTCCAGGATGGAGTGGGTGTAGACACCCATCCAAGTCCCAAGGCATGCTAAGCAGTGACAGCTCCAGTGACTCCTACTCACCTGCTTCTTCCAAAACTGAAAGTAGAGATTATGTGGAAATCGCATCATTTATACCTCCACAGTTGGTGAAATAATATAGCCCTGCATGGGAGAAGCATTCAAACTGCTCAGAAGTTATGTACTGGCCGTCCCTTCTTTCCCCATCAGTTCTGTGCCTCGGGTTTCTGCTGGACATCCTGAAGCCCTTTTCCTCCACATGTGTGACGAGATCTGCAACACAGTGGACAGGCTCCAACCCTGCGTGAGCAGGGGAGGGTGGTAACACAGGGCTGCGTTGCAGTTTCACACTAGCAAGAGTCATGCCTTTCTGGAATCTACTCAGACCGTGATGCTGACTTTTTTGCTTCATGCTTTTAAGTCCAAACATTGAGATAAAAAAAATAGAGGCAACAATTCAAAAGCAAAGAGCACAATGTCATGTACAGTTAAGAATACAGCTTAGAATACTTATCTTATTCCTTCACAAGTCCCCAACTTCCTCTCCACCCACAACAAAATCTCATGCAGCAAAGCACCTTGCCCTTACAGCGTCAGAAGCTAGGATGTAGCTCCTTCTAGAAGCAATAAACTGCTGATTGCTTTGGGTTCAGAAACTGAGTGACTTTACACTAAGCACTGAATTTCTGTCACAGTCCCAAGTCCTGGAGCGAAGTACCTTCAGGCCTGACCCCAGATCACTACATAGCAAGCAAAATGAAAAGGAATCTTCCTGCACTTCCTCATTCATTAAAACACACACACACACACAAAAAACCCTTTAAACATCTGTACTTAGCATACTAAACACTCAAGCTACTTTGTGATTATCTATTTGGTAGATTTTTTGACACATGCTAGTCTCTCTTGAAATGGCTCATCAGAGAGAGGTCAGCTGAATTCCCACAGTGCTTCCCAGAACAAAGCTTTCTAACAAAGTCAGCAAAGGTTTTCCAAACAAAGTTTTCAAAAACAAGTCTTCCCCCAAGTATCCCATCTATCCTTTCAAAAGATACTGCTACTGTTCCATATCCCCTTCACTTTAAACCATGAATTTTACAATGCAAACACATCACTTCCTAGAAAAATAGGCAATCATTTTTAATGATTTTATATAAAAGAAAAATAATTTTATGATACAATTTGATGCTCTGTACAGTTACACCCACATTACAGTGTACTTGTTATACTTTTCTACAAAAACAGTCCTAGCCATATTTACATATGAAGCAAGAAGTCTAAGCAAATGTGAAGAACTGCAGGGGACTTATGACATGAAACGTATTGCAAGGGAATGAATCTTTGATACCCAACTGCCAAGCACTATACAGGGTATAGTTACAGAATATTTTACCTAGGATTCCTCTGCCTATTGTTGCCTTAAATTTTCTTGGCAGTTTTCACATTGGTTTTCAGGGAAAGCATTCAAATGAATGATTTTGCTTATGTTACATGCTAAAAAGCAAAACAAAGTGGTATTTGTAACAGTTATTGATAAATGAGTATTCTGTTCAAACAATTCAACTGTGTTAAAATATCACGCCAAAACTCATCATAGTGAGGAATACATGAATCCAGAAAAGAGCGAACCAATAACTTAAAGCTACCAAGTGCGTACCCACACAATTTTTTTATAGACAATTTAGATTGCAGCTACTTTCATTGGGCTTAGATAAGTGAAACACTGTTTTGAACTACTCTAAAGTTTTCAGTAAGTCCTTAAAAGTCTCCATAAGTTGCAATATGACAAGACCAAAAGGTGAGATTTATTCAAACAAATCTCTCTCATTATGTCTACTAAGTCATGCTTGAGAGCCCTGACTAAAATTGTATCAAAAAGGGTCCAAATGCCACACACACACACAAAAAAAAAAAAAAAAGATTTCCCAGTTAAAGAAGGAAAAAAAGACGACACCACCGGTTCCTACACAATCCAAACAACATGGGAATAGAACATGTATTTGTACATTGTAAAAATCTTCAGAGAATAGCCTTGGAGGGGAGTAAAGCCTTCTGTGCTCAGTGCAGCACCAGGTAGTTGTGTCTATTCTAATGTACTTTGTAGATTTAGGAATAAGTATGGCTGGACTTTAACATGCAGTACACTCAAGCGGTCAGCAGGAAAAATAGTACAGACATCTGTAGTCAACTAAAAAAAAAAAAAAAATCAGTGAAATTATTCACATACAAAAAGTTGCAGGAACATGCATTGGGGAGGAAACGGGTACTTAAATTAATCCTTTCCAAAGGAACATATGCAATAAAAATAGAATTAACACCTGCACAGATAAAACACTTTTGCTCCCTTACATGGTGATGCTCGTATTGCTTTTTCAAAGGTTCCTAATAAGATTCCTGATAGCTCTGAAAACATGACATCATCTCTGTAATGATGTAAAGAACTGCCCGCTACACAAGGCTTCACTTCTTGATCTCAAGGTATTCTTTTATAGATTTCTTTACAAGACCTCTAAATAATGAACAGGACTATGGAACTTTCTAACCTGCAGGGATCTCAAATAGGTTTTAAGGGGGCAAAAAAACCCATCTAAAACTCCTTTTCCTTGACAACATGTTCAAAATTAACCTCAGTGGGCATGAGTAGAGGAAAGGGATGCAGAGTGGGCCAGCTCAGAAACTGCCCTGAATAGGCCAGGAATGAAAAGGGGGCTGCAAAGTCCTGGTAAGGAAGTAACAACAGTTCACATCTAAAGAAACAACTTATTTTAATAGCTCTGTAACTTGTATACTCAAATAAATATAACTTTATCCTGGGCAACAGCAGCCTCTAAAGATGAATGTAATAATGGGATTTCAGATTCTGTTTAGGCTTCTGGTCCTTAACGATTTCATACTCGAACTAGGCATATCTTAATTTTTCTCTGCTATTTTGCTTTTATTTGGTAGGAATGCCAGTCAGTCCCAATGCTTTTTTGTTCTCTTCTTCACCTTTTTGAAGACAGGTTTATGTTAAGAATCATCTTCTGAACTTTTTCTTCGTTCTTTAAAATATTAGCTTTTACAGCACAGATCTTGTCTTGTTGGTCTTTAATCAACTGTTCCAGTTCAGTCAGTTCAGCTTTTAAGGGCTCTACAGCACTGTCTGTGATACTGAAAGAGACACAAAGAGCATAATGTTACTGGAAACATTATGCTGCTTTAGGTTACTTATGCCTTGAAGAAAGTATATTCAATACGTGGAAGCTTGCAAAGAATTTAAGCTGTGCCCACCCTTCCTGAAAGAGAGAAAGTTGAGAATAAGCACAAAGGCAAAGCTAACAACACGGACAGAGAAGAATATTGTTCAGGAGAGATCACCCACAATTCAACAGTAAACATTAAGTTCTTGGCTAACCTTGCTTTTCCAGTAAAATCTCTTTGCTTTGCAGTTATTTCACCCTGCACTGTGTATCCGTCAAGCACTTCTTTTATTTTACCCAGCCAAGAGCTGCAATTGCCTGGTGTACAGACTAGCTGGTGTTTGACTGTGTGGGACACAGCACAACAGGACATCCACCTTTTACTGGGGCCTCAGGTCCTACCATAACACATACGGCAACAGCCCTCCCTTTAGGCCTCATCAGAAGAGTTTTAAGGAGAGAAGCACGTTGCAGAGATGAAGATATATGAAGTAAAGATGTTCTAGGCATAAGGAAAAGAAGGCAGAACAGAAAGTGAGCTTCAGAAAGTTCACCCATAAGCAGAGTTGATCCTGTCTCCCATTTAGGCATTTCTGTAAAGCAGGGGGTTAACACTGCTTTTCCTGAGATGCCAGCTCTCTAAACTGACTATTTTGGGGACGGAAAACACTAGCAAAGCTGTTGCCAATCAAAAGATAAATGAGTCATGGAGCCACTTTTGCTTATTTATGTTGACCCTAAGGCTAACGCCTGACCACCCACTCCCAGCCGCCTATCTTGACAACTCTCACTCCGTTTTACTGCGCTGGGAAAGCAAACTATCTGACTGCAGAATGGCAGAGAAACAGAAAGAGAGGGTGGAGAAAAATAAAAGCACTCAAAAAGAACTTGGAAAAGATGATAGGCAGCAATGTGGCTTATAAAACTGGGAAAGGAAAGTGCTCAAGACTAGCTATTTCCTACAAGACACTAAGGCCAGCAGCACCAAGCTACTACAGGCAGAAATCTGAGCGAGGGCAGAGGTAGATGCAAAACTGACCCATCACTAGCTAACAAGAGCAGGCAATCCCACGCTAATAGAAAATTTAATAAGGGAATCCTATGCTAATAAACCACAAGTGCACTGATGCATTTTAAACATACAGGGCTGTTTGGCTTTAAAACAAACGTGCCCCTTTCCCTAGTGCTTTACTGATCTACAGCAACGCCTAACAGCGAGGGAAGTGATGGACTGAACTACCCGTACTGTCATTCTGAATTAACTCAGTTACTTTGAGGACTCATTAGCTAAGGTCTACATCTCAGAACCATTTAGCTTTCCCTTCCTTTCTACCACATTAGAATAAATCACAGAAAAGTACCACTGGAAATTGCACTAACATTTTCCCAATGGGATCCTTCAATTGTCTTTCACAGAAGCAAAGAAAACAGAGACATGCGTCCAAATTCTACTACATATGGGAAACATTGTCTTCTTCATGTTTGATACTGTGTAATTCTTTCCTGAAGGATTTGACATGCCATAGCATTACAATGATCTGATTAGGATTTCATACTAAATCTTGTGAAGTGCTGCAGTCTTAGCTTGTTGAAGGGAACTGAAAGACTCTGATGAAGAGATGTTAGTCTGTCTGCAGTCTCTCATGAAACAGCTGTCCAAAGCTTGGTTTGACATAAATCCCCAGACAACATCAGCTGGCCAGTTCCTTTCTCCCACCCTCTCTCTCCTTCTGCACCAACATCAAGGCTACAGTCTTGTCCAGAGCACAATCTGTCTGGGAAATTAGGAGACACAAGAAGCCAGCTAAGCACGTACAGTCACAGTGCAGAGAAACCAGCTGAAGGGCAAATGACTTGTTTAGCAAGGCCAAAGTAGACCCACCGAGTAAGCACAAGACTGGGGGAAGTCCTGAGCCTCATTTTCTTTTGCCAGGTGGTTAGGACTTTCTGTGCAAAGGTAAGTGAGTCAATGCCTCAGTTTCTCCAACCATAAAATAAAGTCAAGCACCATTTCCTTTCTCTTTGCAGGGGTGTTGTGTTCTGGGGTCAACCAGAATTTAAAAATTTCCCAAGGTTTTTGGGCAGAAGATGCTATATAGGGAAGGTGCTACAAGGAATTAGCATTACTATAACTTCTATGTGAACCAAAGTCCTGCTTCCCACCCCAGCCTGTGGACTAAGCCACCAAATTTCTAACTTTTAGCACGTTACTGCCTACCAAGACAGCACTTGGTTAAGAATTCCACTCAGTGGCATACTTTCATCTGTATAAATCAAGCACGTCATTTCAGAGAGCAGCAAAACTATCCAGATTGATTATTAATACAAGAAGATAGACATCTAGCTCTTATTTAAGATCGAAGGACATACAATTGGAGGGAATTTCCATGTCCAAGGAGAATAAAAAGACACGCTAGTGAGGTAAGCAAGGCTTAAGGAAGCCCTTCCTAGGTTTGACCTCCTTGTTTCTTAAACTATATTTGTCACCTTCAGTCTCCTGGCTTTCCAATGTTGTGTTTTAATCATAAGCTCACTGCAATACATGCTATTAATATCGCTACAGAATGCATAGAATTCTATGGCACGTAATCTCTGTGGCTGCAAGAGAGTAGGTTGTGATTTAGGAATCCACCGCTAGTCCCCATTCCAAACCTAGCTTTTCTACTGAGGTATTCCCCCTCATTACTCCTTATACATTCATGAAAAGGACAAAACAAAACATGAAGTCCTCTCATCTCACACAAACATTTGTATCTCTGCTGTCACATACATTATGTGAAATTCCTTTAGGAATTGAACACTTCAGGAAAAAAAAAAAAAGACAAAGCAAACATGACAGATGACAAATTCATTTTTAAAAGTGAGTAAACCTCTCCCTTCTCCCCAAAACAGAAACTTGCCTGAAGAGGAAAGAAAAAAAAGAAAAAAAAAAAAAATCAAACTTTCCCTGAACACACTCACCTCTGTTCTTTCTGCAGAGCTTCTGCAAGCTGTCTGTTCTCGTGTCGCCACATCTGCAATTCGTTCTTCATGGCATCCATGTCCTCCTGAATGTAATCCATGATCTTGCCAAGTGGAAGGGAACTCCGGCACAGTGTCTGAATAGAGACCTGCAGTTTCTCAATTTCTTTGGCTACTAAGTCTCTCTCTTTCTTCCTAGCTGCTTCTGACACAGAGGGTTTCTCCTAATAGAAAGGATGAATAAGGAAAGCATCAAAATTAGGAAAAGCATCTGTTAGTGTCTGCTTAGCACATAGCTGTGTAAGAGCAGTAGCAGTATTAAACTGCTTTTCAGATCAGGAGTGCATAAAAGTACAATTAATTTGATCCTGTAAGTGACCTCACTACTCTGATGTTTTCAGCATGATCTTTCCCAAACCAATGGGCGGTGGGAAGAAAACCTCCTCTTTGTTCGTAAATTACTTCAATGCATTTCTACACCCGGAAAGGCAAATTTTTGTGGCATAATGTGCCAGCATTAAACAGAAACCCTCGACACCTATGCAATACTCAACAATACCTTTGTTATCAAGCTGCTGCTCTGAAGCAAACCCATCTATATGCGATCCTTATTCATGGTTGAGTTCCTCAGGGGCCACATGGCACTTGAAGACAACAGTTACAGAGCAAGT
Source organism: Struthio camelus (assembly GCF_040807025.1). Classification (NCBI taxonomy): domain Eukaryota; kingdom Metazoa; phylum Chordata; class Aves; order Struthioniformes; family Struthionidae; genus Struthio; species Struthio camelus. The sequence goes on along the minus strand of NC_090947.1, from coordinate 2,180,419 downwards.
ACAAAGTAAGCACCCAGTAAAACACCTTATGTCAGTCTCTAATGTCAAGTGTAATCACTGCTGAAATTATCGACAGCACAGAAACAACCAGAGTAACAAGAATCAAGTGCCACATTCCCTGTTCCTACCACATGGCTTGAGAGGTAAGCCACAGAAAGGAGACAGACTTGCTCTAAGGAGGAGGACCAGCTACAGAACCAGACCAGCTACAGAACACGTGGCCAGAGAAACACCTAGCTGAGGTCGGATGGTCTCTGTCTGGGGCTGAGCAGGTGCAGCTCCACACTTGGCCAATTCACCTGCCTCCCCACCCCAGCACCTCTGTGAACTGCTACTGCCTGTCGGCAGGTTCATTGTGTTCATCAAATACGCACATCCACCCATCCTCCCACTGTGCATTTGGGCTGGATACTCTAACGGGACAAGACTAGAGGCAAGACTGGGACAAGACAAGACTGGCTGAGCCTGTTCAGAGCTCTGCACAAGAACCTCTTCTGTCAGTGGATTTGGCATTTAAGTCAGTAGTGTTGCAATTCACATTGCATAACAACCCTAAAAAAGGTCACGCTAAACTCTAGAGGAAGAGGATTATGATTTCTGGAAGGCACTATTTTTGGAGAAGCAGAGGCATCACAGCTCATGATGTCAGGCTACCATGTTAGGCACCATAAGCATTCATTGGACCTGGTTGAGACAGTGTTCTCCTGCTACTCTAGAGTGACAGTGGATGCTCAAGGGTATAACCTCCTTTCAGCATATCACTGAAGTTGCCTGAATCGCTCCGTTCATCTCTCCACTATCTATATATGGAATTCCATCTCCTAATGCTGGCTCTAATAATAGCACTTAAAGTTGCATAACAAAAATAGATGGCGGTTATTCCATTCCTTGTAGGTCTGTTGACAGTGGTTGTAAAAATCATGCAGGCTGCAGATGTGGCCTCAATAAACGGCACTACGCAAAAATAATTTGCTCTTGTGCACACTTCCCTCATGTGCAGCCAGCAGAGTCTCTGCGGTCAATCGCTTGAAGACTCCTAGCTTACTTCATGTCAAATACTTTCACTGTATTTGCTCAAATGGCTAAATCACTAAGAGCAAAATGACGCCTTATCTCTAATATTCTGTAATAATTTTATTCCAGCAAAGCCTTCCCAGTAAACAACAATCACCGTAACAGAAAAGCCAACTGCTTTTTCTCCCCCATTAACAAAAATAACCTTTTCTTTCTTTCCTTCCAAGATCCGTACGGATCTAATCCTCAAAAGGAGTTTTTCTTTAAGACGCACAAGCTTTTCAGTAAAGTTTATTTAAAGTCATCTCAGTTATTTAATGTATGCCGGAAAACTAGAAAGGTCTTTCTTTACCACCTCAGCCACAGGATCAACCAATTACTAAACACGGTTCCTATCGGCTACATAAACACAGAGGTGGCAGTGTGCTCCTCTCTCCCTGGGACACAAAAATCGACCACGCTGTCCCCTACTGCCCTCCTACCCAATTGGCCTGTCTTCCTGTGCAAGCTGTGGGCTGTTTGTTCAGCTGTGTTTGGAGGCAGCAGGGACTACTGCCAAACACATTTCAGCAGCCCTTGGCTTACCGATGAACTCAGATATAGATTTTAGAAAAAAACTTCTAAAGATTTGAAGGCTGAGATTTACTTACGTCTGAAGCTTGTGTTTTACCACACACACACACACACACACAAACACACAGAGTGCAGGAAAACCGTGGGACTTCTGAGCGCAATGTGATTTTGTAAGTTTAAATTTGTTTAATTAGGAACCGGGCTGAAGTGACAAATGCTGCTGAACTTGTGACCTTGCTTCCTAAGTCAATTCACAAGTGCTGGCTAAACTGTTAAAAATAACACTCATCTTAATTCCTTCTCGCTCGACCCATACCTCTCTCACAGGAGCAGGTGTTTCATTAAACCACGTTACACACAGCACGGTATTCAGACACTTTCTGGAGCCATCCGTGTGTTTGCTCTCCTTTACAAGGCAAAGACGAAAGCACTGCTTTCCGACTCTTTGCATCCTCCGCGAGCCGGGAGGACCCCACTTGGCAACACAGCCACTGAGGGTTGGGAACATATTCTCTCCTGAATCGCTTCTTTGGCAAAGCGGCGGGCAAAATAACCCAACAGCGTTCCCAACAACTTTGTCGGCACCCTTTCCCTCTCGGTCTTGCAACCCGCTTGGATCTTTGGCACAGGTGTCCCCGAAGGCCCAGATTGCAGAGCAGAGTTCTGCACCCCACGCATCGACTGGGGCTCGGCATATCTCCTAGGGTTGACAGTTTCCCTCCCGGGAATTTTTTTTGCCCTAGTGCCTGCCTTGTTACACCTAGTAAAGACATAGTAACAGAACTACACTGTTCCAGAGTCAAATCTTTTTTGCTCACTTTCTCTAGTCTAATTAGGTTTTCCTAGTAAAGTTCTTGCTTTGTTATATGCTCCACCAAGGCCTTAGGAAAGTTTTAATCCATGATACCATATGTTCCACATGTAACTGAGAGGTTATCTCTAAAGAACATTATCTTCAGTTCAGCAGCAGAGCAGGGTTATACAATATTCAAGAGCTTCCCAGAAAAAAAGTCCCACTGCCTTGTTTTTCCTCTCCTCTTAAACGCACCATCTCCTTACCGCTTTCCTCACCCCAACCATTATAAGAACTCGGGGCCAAGAGCGACGGAATTTGTTGCAAATACAACCATCTCCGAAGCAAGAAAATCCAGCCAGTCAGTTATCTGAGGGTCTAGCTATGTGTGCGAAAACATGAAGAATACTTCACGTTTATTTTACAAATGCTGAGCTCACGGTTTTACAGTCTTGCAATCCTGAAGTGACCTCCCTGATACCTCGGCAGGCCTAGCAGCCACGCTTCTCAACACTAGCAAATGCAGCATGCAAATAAAACAGAAACAAAAAATCCACAGTTCAGTAAACGAGTAAAGGGCAATGGGCTATTTTAAAACTACAGAGCCAGTTAACAACTTGAAATATCCCACACTAAAACACACAGCTGCTCGGAAAGTTCAAGCGGAAATAAAATGTGGCGAAATATTTCCCATGAATCAGTGGGATGTATTTAAAGCGTGTTAGTAAATAAGAAAAAAAAGTCACATTGCTGTTCTCTATTTCGTCGTTACAGTTATGGGTTAAAATTTGCATGGGACACTTTAACATGCATGAATTATGGCAGATGGTTTATTAAAACAAGCAACGTGGGTGGTAAGAGTCCTGCATGCCACCTTTGCTCATTCTGCACAAACATGTAACAGGATATATCCAGTTTTAAGAAAAATGCCAGAATTTGGAATATTCCAGTCTATTTAATTAGATCATACACCTCAATGACCTCTCCTTTCACAAAACCCAATCAGTTATCCCTGTATAAAAGACAATATCACTTCTGTAGGCCCAACATGCTTCCTTTCCTTCGTGTTTTTTGTAAGGCACCAAGATAAATGTTTATTTTGGATTCCTGCGAAAAAGTCTGCCTTTCCCATTACCTCAGTCCAAAGTGAACACAATATGCACTTGGATGCAAGGATTTGAGAAATCAAAAAGCAAAAGCTTGCTTTTTAATTAATAAAGGGGAAATTATCATCGAGGCCCCCCAAACCACCAGAATTTACTTATGTTTAACTTCCCCTTGCTCAAGCAATTAGTATAAATATTAGAGCGCACCCAGCTCTATGCAATGCATCATTCACAAGACATCCACTTCTGACAGCCACGCTGTTGAACGCATTTGAAACGCCTGACGTCTGCAAAGTTAAAGAGGTGATATGATTTTTAAACTGTTTGAAAGGTTTATTTCTAGAATCAATATTTGACTACTTTTATATAGCTTCTCCTTCATTTCCATCAATGGTACTTTTTTTTTAAATTAACAGTTTTTAAATACGAATCAAATGAGAACAAACATACATCAAAGAGTTAACAGTTTCTACAGCCCCTTTTAACTAATGTATTATGTACCATTATGAAAACAGACCCAAGTAATCACAGTTTTATTGAGCTATACCATTTCCCTCCTACCCCTTTCTATAGCAAGGGCAGGACAGAAACCTCATTTTGGACAAATAATTTTTAGCCATTCAAAGCAAAACCAACAATGTAGGGTTTTTTTTTTTTCTTGTAGCAAATATTTTTTGATCATAAATGGTGTTTTCTTTTCCTGGTTTTTCCAGAGCCTGCATTTTAAGTAGATTGTAACTATACACTAGGGATTATCAAAAGAAACTCTTTCACAGAAACACAAGGAAAACAGTAAATGTTAAATCATTTCAAATGAACAGGATGCTTTTTCTGCTTATGCCAGGTACTGAGTTCAGCAGCAGGCCAAGGAATCAAGAGATATGTTGTTCTTTACCATTAGATTTACCAAAGTCAATCTGACCTGCTTAAGAGTTGAAAGATGCCAAAAGGCAAAAAAAGTATTGCTGGGGGAAGGGAGGAGTTTTAAACGTTCATTTCAAATTTCATACCTATACAAAGAAGTGGCATTTACAGAAGTAAAACCCATCAGCCCCCGTGAGCCAGTCTGTCTTATGTCACAGGTGCTCTGCGCTGAGCAGAAGTCAGCGTGTAAAACCTGACGCGTTCGGCGCGACGTTCAGCAGGCTAAGCAAAGCGCGGCGAGCCTGCCCGCAGGCACAGCGGGAGACAGCGCTAGCGGTACCCAAGCAGCTGGACGAAACACAACGCAGAGCATTCCCTTGGCCACCGTGGCGCACTGGGTGCCAGTCCCGCACCACCCTTTGCAGTAATACAGCTCTGTGGTGGAGCTTTCCTTTTCTGCTCACGCTGCCGAAGCTTTGGGCCCGTCGTGCCCTCCTTTCCTCGACACAGCAGCCTCTTTGCCGTTCAAAATGAAGCGGCTGTAAGCACGTCCCTGGTGCTCAGGAATTGTTTTCTCACCAGCCTGGGCCCCCGAACAACAACACCCTGGGCAAATTCACTCAGAAGCTTCTTCAGGTACTTGAAGAATCATCTGTGCTGTGTCTTCTACAACACACGTTATTGCCACACAGCTGACACATCGCAGCCCTCCTTAGCTATGCAAATAACAGAATATATAGAAGTGCAGTAAGACAGCTTTCTGTTTAACATACCCATCTGTCTCATATTGTATCTCTACTATACCCACAGGAGAGAACGCTTTGTGGCTTTGCGTGCAACAGCAACGGGAGCCATGACACCCGGAACATCACAAGAGCGACACAACTCCTACATGCACAGCTTTCAACACAACTACGTGGTGACGACAGGGTGTTGGCGGAAGTTGGTGGCAGCGATGAGCATGCAGCAAGGATATTCAAGTACATGTTCATCCACTTGAAGCTCCCATGATGCCTGAACAAAAGGTTACTGGCTATAACCAGACTGCTGGGTAGGGTACTGTTCATATATTAGAGGAGCTGTGCGTTCACCATGCTTGCCCCAAAAATTTGCCACTGCAACTTTATTCACAGCGCTGTGTTAACATCACATCTTCATAAACAGCACTGCCACACATGGAAGAAAGCCCTTCTGCAGGCAATTCCTATTAAAGCTCACGTTAAGCATTTCTTATGACACAAATTGGCAGGGTGCAGAGAAGCTGTGGGCTTGAACAGTGAGCCTCACCAAAATACTCGAGTGGTGGGACGTATGAATGCACATGGGTAGCCTTACATATTACTAATTGCGCCGATGGGCAGGGGACACCCACTGTTGTTCATTTGATGGATTAATATAAAATTCCATGACCTTAAGAACTTTAAATAAACAGAATCAGCAACGAGTATATTTGTTCTGGACTGAGAAGTACCAACTTTATTTAGAATATTTGTAATTAAAGTTAATATTATCCAGGTGCTAAGCTATTTAACATCACTTGTTCCTAGCACAAAACCTCAAAGCTGCTTCTTTTTTAAAGCCTGTGAACTGTATTTGGTAGTGCAAAGATGGGAATTCTGTGATCCCACTTGCTTAAACTATTTAATAACCTGCCTACATTTTCCACATATCAATAAATGAAGTGGAATACAAAATGTAACATCTGTTTCCTCCACTGTTTAACATAAGGGGGTCAGATTCTAAACAAATACATTTAGGAAGTCTTTTTAGGAATTTGTTAGGCTGAATTCAGCTAATCAAGACAGCAAAAATCTTGTGTATTTCCAGAGTGACCTCTTTGTTTGACCTGAAAATTGTGTATATTATTTTAAGTTTCTGCACATGCAAAATCTACATGATGAAAGTCCCGGTCTTTCCTTTCCTTTTCTCTTTCTTTTCTTTACAAAAAAACTTTTATTTTAAAAAAGCAAACGCGTGTTTGGGAAACTCAGCACAGAAAAGGCTTCAGATGTGCATTTGTAACACAAACAAATGCTTCTCTGCAATCAGCAGTTAGAAGCAAAGGTGTGAAACATCCCCAAGATTTCAGCAGTGTTATGCTTTGATTAAATACTCATTTATCAATTTACCTAACTTTTAGTTTCCTAATCGACAATAAATCAAGTAAATTCGTTCATCAGTTTATTATTGAATATTCACCTTGATAAAGCCAGAAGATCCAGCACTCAGACTACAAAGATATCTTTTTCCCTTTTCATTTTTCCAAGTCATATCCTAACTGCCAGAAGAATAAGGCTTTAATGGCTAATGAATATAAGTTAGGAAAATATTTCATTTCTTTTATAACTATGGAATAGTTTAACAAAAACAGGGAAGATATGCATACGTACCCATAGACACCAGGATAAACTTTATTTCATCAGATGATGATTTCCTAAATTATCTCATTCCAAAATACAGAAGTACCATTACATTTTATTCTCTAGTGCATAATACAGTTTTGAACACTGCTGCACACTGATGAAGAAGATATTTCTTCTGGAGAGTTTGATGGAAAACAAATCAAATAAAAAAAAAAAAACTAACTGAGAAATGACCAAAACTCAGTCTGATACTGCTTCCCAACAGACTGCAGAGCTAGACACAGCACACTGGCCAGAGTTCACTGACCAATTCTCACAGTCCCATCAACCTAAGAGGACATGGTGCCATTTTTCTGCCAAGAGCACTTGGCAGGAATAAACCACTTGAAACTTTTCTTTCTTTTTAATTGCTTTTGCTGCCTCTTTCCAATGACATTCCACAGACCAGTAACATAATTATGTCATATTAAATTATAATTATTCTTCCCAAAACTTTGGGTCTGCAGTCTCCCAAGAATGAATCCTGCCATTCTCTTACTCATTATCTCTGTAACATCTCTCATAGATGAGGCATGCTCATGACTCTAGGGCCACGTGAGTATGCCAGACACCCACCTGCTAGCCTCAACATATCCAGTCACTGAAATATTTCCAGAGACAACACCACACTGGAAATGTATTTTCTGCTTTTACTTCCTTCTGCATCACAAGTGTCTTTATCCTCTAAAATAAATTCCCAGATTTCAATAACCTCTCCAGCTTGTGTTTTCTGACCTACATCTGTCAAGTTCCTGTCACCAACTCCAAGCATTTTAAAAATCACCTTTTCCACTGTTTTTTCCTTCAGCTCTCAAGAAAACTATGATTCTCCTCCCTGGATCACAACGATTTCTTCAACATAATTTGAAAAACAGTAGCAGAAAAGAAACCTAGTACAGTAGCAGCCAGCTGCTTGGATTTGCGATCAGATGATATTCCAGCAGCTTAGAGTTGCATGCAAGTTCTCATGTGATAGAGTAGGAAGTCAGCATGTTTTTTTTCCAGAATGAGTTGTCTATTATCAGTGCTGCTAACATAGATCAGTGTTTCAAAAGATGCAACAAAAGACAAATGAGGACTGAATGGACGTTTTAGAGACTGAAAATGTGCACTGGGACTAAAGGCTGATTGTAAAGGGACACAATTGTCCACGGGCATTTGAAAAAGGGAATAGTTTTAGTTGGTTTACATTTATGCAGGGAAAAAAACAAAAAATTTAGAACAACCACCAAAGGAAGTTTCTCGAGCACGAAATCCATGAGATTTTGTTAAAACTTGCCCGTTGTCCCTTTCTATGTCCGATGCTTATTGTATCCTGTCAACTTACGGAGCAGCATAGCCTAAAGTACAATTATGTACTAGCAGAAGAAATTAGTAAATGAACTAAAAATGACGTCCCAAAATTTAATCTGAAGATTGACGATTAAACAGCACCACCTAGTTATAAAAACAGGAACAGCTGTATCTCTTGTTCTCTCAAGTGCCAGCTCAACATACACTCCAGTAGTGAGCTCTAGCACTACTGCATAAACAGAGTAATATCACCTTTTAACCCTTCATTTCTCCAAACAGTTATACAAAGACAGAACTTACTCAAGCAGGCAAATTTTCACATCAGACTTATTCGTGAGGAAGAGCCAATAATTTTTCCATAATCAGTAAACAGATCGTTCAAGTTGCGCATTTGTAACAAACTGTGTAATTCAGCGAGTTGGATAAAACTGTGTCTATTCAGAACATACTATCAGCAGGAAAACTGACGGTATTTTCCTATTTTAGGAGACATTCATTTTCTTCACATCAGCTCTTGCAATATGTGAAAGGAATTATTTTCAAGCTGAGCGAGCCTGGATCTCAGACAGTTCCGAACTGCAGATAGGAAGATACTCCCTCAAGGGCCTGATCTGCCTTCCTTTCTCAGCTTGTTAGGGAAGGAATGAAAAGGCTGGTCTCTGTGACAGCATAACCCTTTTACCACTAAACGGGAAAGCATACGGGAGCGTCTCTGTTGAAGGCAAGAGACTGTTGATTTTACCCTCCCAAAATTCCAATCCTAAAAGTTAACATCGTGTCACTTTTGCTGCAGAATGCTATAGGCCATTAAAGTCATGCAAGCTTTAGATAAAAATCAGTTTTTAAAAAACTGTCTACTAAGACTGTCTACCATGGTTTTAGTCCCTCAGGGACATTTTTTTCCTCTCTGAGCTTTGCTAATAATCTCATAATATCATTACTCATTGCCAAATAATTGTATCTGGTAATGCAAAAAGAGGCAGTCAAGCGGTCAAGGTTTCAAAATCTGCCAGTGATGTCAGACAACTATCTGATAAAGCTCAATGCCCAGCACTTTGTGAGAAGCTTGACTCTTGAGATCTGAGTTTCAGCAACTTAAAAAAAAAAAATGTGTTGTATGTAAAATTATAGATCACTACCAAAAAAACGTAGCCGTAAAAACATACAACACTGACCTAACACACACACACACACACACACACGAGAGACAGATAAACAGTCATGAGATTGGGTATAAAGATTCAAAAGTTTGTGAAAAACACTTGCCTTCCCAAAACTTTATGTACTTGTCTACATCTTTAAAAGAGCGCTCTGCACTACTTTCCTCATTGCCTCTTCATCAACACATCAAACTAGTGAATGATTTAGAAACCTTTCAAACAGCCAATGGATCTGAAAAAAAAAAAAAATCAATCTAAAATGTTCTGGCCTTCGCTGCTACTTGTAACAAAAGTTTGCAAAGTTGAAAGAGCAAAGGCTCTCCAGTTGTGACAGCAGAACATTGAGATTGTTTTCGGTTTGTGATCACTGGACATTTGTCCTGGAGGGATAGATGTAATGCTATCGACCACAGATCTGCTTTTCTTACCATCCATAGACCCTTTAGAAATCAGACTTCATTCCAGAAAAAAGGGTAGGCTAAAGAAGACTTCTCAAAAAAATGCTCTGAAATATATATATTAAAAAAAAAAAAAAAAACCACACCCACAGCACCAATAAAAAAAAACCATAGTACAAACAATAAAAGACAGAACACAGAAAACTTAACACTATCTGAGAGACAAATGCAAAGAAAAAAAAAGCGTAACAGATCAAAGAGGAAAGTTTGACAAAAAAATGGAAAAAAACAGTTAAGGTGGAGGAAAAAAGGTCATTATTAAAATATTTAATTTCACAATTCTTGCAAGGCCATTAGTGTCTTACCTTCTCTGCAGTCTTTGATGATTTTTGACATGCCTCATAATCTTTCTTTGTTTCTAGGATTCTTTTCACAAGCCCACCTGGTGAAAATCAGTATATTTTTCAGCTTTGGCTGGCAATGAAATACTGTTCTAAACATTCAGACAATAAAATCAAAACCCAACTCCTTTTTTTAATTTTTAGAGCAACATTAACTGCATTCTATTATGCACCTATATTATTCAGTTACAAGGTACTTATTATATGATCTATTTTCCCCTTTAAATCAAACTGTACCAAACAGTATAGTCTATAGAATGTCTTTTGGTATAAAACAGACTCAGGAGCTATAGCAAAGGCTTTTCCTTTGCACTCCTCTTTTGAAAGGATTCAGAACTGCCCATGATATACGTTAGAATCATCTGAACTCAGTGCGGTCTTCCTTTACCAAAAATTTTTGGCTGTGGAGGCGTATCTGAGAAACACGTCTGTTCGAATCACATCCAGTGTGACCATAACAGCTTGAAGCCTCTGCATCAGAGATTTGAGGTCATAAGCAAGCATAAATATTGTTAAGAACTGGTCCATAAGTTTTTCTGGAAGCTCTTGTACAACTTGCCTTGAACAGCCAATCTCATCTCATATCTAAGAGCTGACTAGGGGTACCTGACAGTAAGAAAAATCAATTTAGCGGTTTCATGCAGCATTTTAAACCCTACAGACATTAGGAAATGTATATTCAACATCAATTTCAAATCCTGCAGCTCAGCCAAGTAGGACTATTTTTCCTGAATAATTTCTATTTTTTTTGAGGCTGTATTTTGCTACTTTATTCAGCACTTTTTCAATGCTCAACACTTGGTTTAAAGTTGTGGGAGTTTTTTTAATATAAAAACAAAACATAAACGAAAAAGAAAACATACCATGCTTTTCATGTTCAATCAGCTCCACTTCTGGCTCCTACACACACATGAAGAGAGCTTTAGTTGCAAAAAGTTGGCATTGCTTTAATATATAAGTTCTCAAAAAACATTCAGCTAGAAAACAGCTAAACAAATAAGTAATAGACAACGAATGCTGTCTAAAAAAGGTGCTACAACTTGCAACATTAACAGACCGTTTCCATCTCTGGCATTTCTGGCAACGGCAGTGCTGCCTCCACCACAAACTGGTCATCGTTATCATCAGAATTTTGGTCGTCTGTGATCAAATTTGAGACTGTTTTACCACTGCTATTCCTGAAAGACATACAGTGAACATGAAACCCTATTTAAGGGATTTAAGAGGGGTCCACATACCCAAAACAGAAAAGACAGCAGTTCCCTCTCCCTCCCAAAAAGCACACCAAATTCTGTCATTTTCAGTCACAGCCCAGCTCTGAAAGCGTTTCAGCCTTTTTGGAGCATATAACATGCATTTGCATGTTTTACAAATCTCTTCTAGAAGTAGTTTTGATTATCATTCTATATGCTTTTCTGTTTCAGAGCTCACAATGGCAGGAAAGTTAAATTTTATTTTTGAATTCCCAAAAGTCATGACAAACTGTAACTTGTAGATAACGCACTGTATTTGCGGAAACAATAAAACCAGTAAAGCAGGATTGAATTTTCCAGTCTGAATCAATGAGCAGTGGGTCAATCTATCCTAGTACTGTTCAGCAGCAGGTAACACACAGAAGATCTGAAAATACCATGGCATGAGAGCTAGAATTATCTGCTCTGCATCTCTCACACCTGTCCTTACCTTTTTGGAAGTAAGGCCTCTGGGCTTTCTTGATGTTTTATTCGTGGTGGTGCTGGTCTTGCGCTGCCAGGACGAGGAATTTGTCTGCAATAAATGAAGAGGTCTTTTCACATATACTATAATACGAAGCCTCACATGTCCCCCAAGGAACAGATACATACTTATGAACAAACCGAGCAACTCAGCCAATGCATAAAAACAACACTAAAAACAGCCCAGTGTATAATCCAGTATAACAACAATACTTGCTTTCATAGTAGAACAAAATCTAGAAATTGGGTCATAAGTCAAAAGATTATGATTTTATTGTGAAAGAACCTTTTCACTTGTCTCACTGGAAAAAAAAAAATGGATTCAGTACAATTATTTAGCACTAACAATAAGTTTAACATTAACAATGCACACTGCAATGTAAACAAAAAAATTTGTCTTTCATCAGTGATGTTCCTGATTCAATTACACAAGCCTTGTTGGATAAAGAAAAAGTAAATCTGGACTTGAAAGGCAAGTTCATCTTATCCGTAACACCACACTTACAAAATGCATGTATATGATGCAATGTTCCTCTCATAATTTCAGTCTCCACGTGTACTTCTTATTTTAATAATATTGTATCGAAGCACTTTGTGGATCAAGAAAAGTAAGTCAGAAAGATTTTAACAATTTTAAAAGTTTTCTTTATAAAAGGAAATGAAAGTGAATAAAGTGAACAAAGTGAACCATATATGGGATAATATTTATTATTTGGTATAATGAGCAGAAACATACTGCTCCAGCTTTCCTTGTTATTTTCAAATGGATGGTTTTCTTCCCCCAGATGTGTCATAATTTGATTCAGATAGAACAAAGGATAGGACAAACCTTTGGATAACCTGAGGTGGAAGATCATTAGGTACTTTGCCATTTTCAGATGCTGCAGGCTTTTCAGGAGCTATGTTCTCTGCTTCTCCGTCTATTAAATGAAACAAACATGTAATTTTGGCTTAACTGTCAACTTAGTAAGAAAAGTTACATTTGCCTTCAGCAGTATTTGAAATGTTACCAGCGCTATAGTTGAATATGGGCTAACAAAACGCATCACATGACAAACTTTTTCATTAGAAATAAATTTCTATAAGCTTATATAAAATTTTAGTACCTTGTCAACTTTCAGTTTTCAAAAATCCTAGAGTATTCACAATGCAAAAGGGTCACTGCAAAAGCATTTAAACCTTCTTAATTATTATTTTTTTTAATATCGTGAAATTCTCTAAACTGTAAAAATGACTTCACCAGCTCACTCAGTTCTGCAAATGTCCCCTTGTAACTTCGAAAATGTTTGAAGCTGTTCATTACACAGAATCAGGAAAAAAAAACCAATGCTAATTAAAGACTATACTCTCTACACTGCATCTTTTAAAATTGTTTTTTTCCTAATTTTTTTCAATCTATGATTCTAGGATTATTGTTTGTTTTGTAATCTCTTCATAGTTACAATCTCAGTAGAGTTGACCCCACTTGCTATTTAAATCAGATGGAACCAGTTTATCCTCTTCTCAGATAACAATTTTCTCACAAAGTTACTCTGACTGGTCCCTCAAATGAACCCATACCTTCTAAGTTCAGTTTAGATTATTCTCTGTAATGGCAGAGAGAAAGAACAGATGACATCCTTGCCTTGACAGTCTAAATACACAGGATTACAAGATATCATTTCCCAATTTCTGCTTTTGCATTTCCACATTCTGGAAGGTAAAAAGCATTCAGCATTTTTGGATCCCATTTACAGAACTTGCCTAGATGAATAGTCTCCTAGTAAGTATTTCTTCCATGCAATGCCACACAAAGAAAAGACTTTTCTTCTAACATGTTTCTTCCATTCCAGTGTCCCTACACTCCGAAATCTCAAAAAAATGGCACCATTAAAAGAAAAAGGCTGACCCAGCTGGCCTCTGACACGCCTAAATTTAGTCAAAGAAATAAATATCCATTTCATCATAGTCTAATGTATTTCACTTTCCTAATGGGTTTCGGTGTATTGTCTGAACAGTCATTGCATTGGTAGGTCCTTCCCATTTTAAACTACAGAATACTATATTAAGTTTAAAGGAACTGATGTTTATACAGTCTACTAAATCTGCATACAGTCTACCATAGAATAATGGAAAATACATAAATACGTTTCACAGAATTACAGAATGGTTGAGGTTGGAAGGGCCCTCTGGAGATCATCTAGTCCAACTAGTCTACTCAAGCAGGGTCATCTAGAGCACATTGCCCAGGACCCTATCCAGCTGGCGCTTGAGTATCTCCAAGGATGGAGACTCCACAGCCTCTCTGGGCAACCTCTTCCAGGGCTCAGTCACCCTCACAGGAAACAAGTTTGTCCTCCTGTTCAGATGGAACTTCCTGGGTTTCAGTCTGTGCCTCTTGCTGTTGCCTCTTGTCCTGTCGCTGGGCACCATGGAGAAGAGTCTGGTTCTGTCTTCTTTACATACTCCCTTCAAACACTTACACACATTGATCAGATCGCCTCTCAGTCTTCTCTTCTCCAGGCTCAACAGGCCCAGCGCTCTCAGCCTTTCCTCACAGGAGAGATGCTCCAGTCCCTTCATCATCTCTGTAGCCCTCCGCTGCACTCCCTCCAGCAGTGCCATGTCTCTCTTGTTCTGGGGAGCCCAGAACTGGACACAGTACTCCAGAGGTGGGGCCTCACCAGGGCTGAGGAGAGGGCCAGGATCACCTCCCTCCACCTGCTGGCAACACCCTGCCTAAGGCAACCCAGGATCCCACCGGCCTTCTTGGCCACAAGGGCACGTTGCCGCCTCATGGTCAGCTTGGTGTCCACCAGCACTCCCAGGTCCTTCTCGGCAGAGCTACTTTCCAGCACATCAGCCCCCAGCCTGTACTGGTGCATGGGATTATTCCTCCCCAGGTGCAGGACCCTGCACTTGCCTTTGTTGAACTTCAGGAGGTTCTTCTCCGCCCACCTCTCCAGCCTCTCCAGGTCCCTCGGAATGGCAGCACAGTCTTCTGGTGCGTCAGCCACTCCTCCCAGTTTAGTATCATCAGCAAACTTGCTGAGGGTGCGCTCTATCCCTTCATCCAGGTGCTTGATGAATAAGTTGAACAAGACTGGACCCAGAAATGACCCCTGGGGGACACCGCTAGCTACAGGCCTCACACTAGACTTTGTGCCTCTGATCACAACCCTCTGAGCTCGGCCATCCAGCCAATTCTCATTCCACCTCACTGTCCACTCATCCAACCCACACTTCCTGAGTTTACCTAGGAGGATGTGATGGGAGAGAGTGTCAAAAGCCTTGCTCAAGTCCAGGGAGACAACATCCACTGCTCTCCCCTCATCTATCCAGCCAGTCATTCCATCATAGAAGGCTATCAGGTTGGTTGAGCATTCATTTCCCCTTTGTGAACCCATGCTGACTACACTTGATCACCTTCTAATCCTTCACATGCTTGGAGATGGCGTCCAGAACGAGCTGCTCCATCACCTTTCCAGGGATGGAGGTGAGGCTGACTGGTCTGTAGTTCCCTGGATCCTTCTTCTTGCCCTTGTGGAAGACTGGAGCGACATTTGCTTTCTTCCAGTCCTCAGGCACCTCTCCTAATCTCCATAACCTTTCACAGATGATTGAGAGTAGGCTAGCAATGACATCAGCCAGCTCCCTCAGCACTTGTGGGTGCATGCCATCAGGGCCCATGGACCTGCATATGCCCAGTTTGCTTAAATGATTTCTAACCCGATCCTCCTCAGCCTGCAACCAGAAAAGACAACCTTCCCTTGACTTTCTCCCTGGTCTCCAAGGTCTGGTCTTAGCAGTAAAGAGTGAAGCAAAGAAGCCATTCAGTATCCCTGCTTTCTCTATATATTTTATCACCAGGGCCTCTGCCCCATTCAGCAGCAAGCCCACATTTTCCCTAGTCTTCCTTTTGCTATTGATGTATTTAAAGAAGCCCTTCTTGTTGTCCTTGACATCCCTTGCCAGATTAAACTCCAAATGGGCCTTGGCCTTCCCAGTCCTGTCCCCCGCATACTCAGACAACATCCCTAATATTCCTCCCAAGTGGCCTGTCCCTGCTTCCACCTTCTGTACGCTTCCCTCTTATATTTGCATTTTGCCAGGAGCTCCTTGTTCATCCGTGCAGGTCTCCTGCCCCCTTTGCTCAACTTCTTGCTCACTGGGATGCACCGTTCTTGGAGGAGGTGATCCTTAAATATTAACTTGCTCTCTTGGACTCCTCTTCTTTCTAGGGCCTGATCCCATGGGATTCTTCCAAGAAGGTCCCTGACAAAGCCAAAGCTAGCTCTCTGAAGTCCAGGGCTGTGATCCTACTTATTGCCCTCCTTCCTCTTCACAGGATCCTGATCTCCACCATCTTACGGTCACTGCAGCCAAGGCTGCTCCCAACCTTCACATCTCCAACTAGTCCTTCCTTGTTTGTTAGTACAAGGTCCAGCAGCACATCTCTCCTCATTGGCTCCTCCATCACCTGTGTCAGAAAGTTATCATCAGTGCTCTCCAGGAACCTCCTGGATTGTTTGTGCTTTGCTGTGCTGTTCCTCCAGCAGATATCAGGGTGGTTAAGGTCCCCCATGAGAACCAGGGCCTGTGATTGTGAGGCTACTTCCAGCTGTCTGTAGAAGGTCTCATCTACTTCCTCTTCCTGATCAGGTGGCGTGTAGCAAACACCTACAACACAGTCACCCATGTTAGCCTGCCCTCTTAAACCTTATCCATAAGCTCTCAACCCACTCATCGTCCACCCCTAGCCAATAGCTCAATACATTCCAGTTGCTCTCTCACATAAAGGGTGACTCCCCCTCCTCACCTTCTTGGCCTTTCCTTCCCAAAGGGCTCGTAGCCATCCACTGCAGCATTCCAGTCATGCGAGCAATCCCACCATGTCTCCATAATCGCAATGAGATCATAGCCCTGTGACTGCACACAGATCTCCAATTCCTCCTGTTTATTCTCCATGCTGCATGCATTTGTGTACCGGTACTTCAGGGAGGTATCCGAGAATGCTGATTTCCCAGAAGGGGTGCAAGAGGTTTCCCCATGGTCTTGTCTTGTAGGTACTTCCTTAGCTGCATGCAATTGCTGGAGGTATCCCCACATGAACCCTGTTTTGCTGACTGCATGGTCTGTATATCTCTCTCCTTCCCCCATCTTTCCTAGTTTAAAGCCCTCCTTACTAGGTTGGCCAGCTTGTTGGCAGATGCGTGTGTTACATTCAGTCTATTCATGGTACAGCTTTACTTCTCATACTGCAAAGTTGTCATTAATCTTAAACACGCCAGGTTTCTGCAGCTTTGTGGAAAGCATCGTCTTCTCTTGTCTCTACACACACTCAATTCAAGAATCACTATTTTTGCTTTCAAAAAAAATAGCTACCCATAAGCAAGGAGAGCAGACTGCTGAAGAAATTCAGCTCCTGAGACAGTATGAGGCATACTCAAGGTCTCAGCTGACTTCTTGCTCTCACAATGTCTCAACATGCATCACACTTTCACATAACAACTGCTCACAAGAGGCAAAGTCAGCAACTGCAGAGAGTCCTTCAAGCGTCAGAGTCCTTCAAACATTAAATCACTCTGCGTTAAAAAAAAAAAAAAATCACGCTAAAACCTCACTGAAAGAAGCGATGATATCACAGCACAATGCCATGACACTTGCACAGAGCAAAGTATGAGCAGCTTCATGAACCTAATGTATTTCAGATTCCCAGCAGATTTCCAGATTCACTCTCTGTAAATGGCCTAATTACCTAGCTCATACTATGTGGGGAAAGGTTTCATGGATCAGTTTTAATATGAACAGAAGCCACTAACGCAACAAGTAACAGAAGGAGAGAAATAATATCTTGTACTGACATTAAGAACACGGAAAAAGGAAGTTTTATTAAACTGGCTGTTGCATTAACTACCTGTAATATTTTGCAGGAAGTTCTCCGCGGGATCTGCTCATTTTCAAGTTAAAACCCATAAAACGCTTGTGAACTATTACTTTTTTTTTTTTTTTTGAAAAGCACTTAACCCAAAGTACAAAGCATTTTCATAGGTGGCTTTTTGGTATTCTTTTAACTAAAAACTGTTTGAATAAAGTCTACCCAACAAATTACATTTTGTTACAGTTTAGAAGTTCTTTACTATATAGCATAAAGAAAAAAAAAAGCACTAAACTGCAGAAGTGCCTTATTTACTAAAAAGCACTACCTTTTCTAATAGATAGTTTTCAACTATCACTGATATGCACTGTGCTGGTCTTTATCAATATAAATTTTACAATACCTGAATCACTGGCAGAGTCACCTGGAAATAACAAATACATTGCTTTTTCAGAGAAGAATTACATACATTTTTTATAAAAAATTTGACCAAATTAGACATTAAGCATAACAAGAATTACAGCCAGCTTGTTACCTGGCAACTACTACTGGGACTGGGAGAACAGGGATAAACACATTAGAGAGCCTTTTCAACAAACTCGCACTTCAGTGCTCAAGATATTAAAGTTCTAGTAATTAAGCAAAACACACTAATCATAAATGAAGCATTTTAAAAAAGAGAAAAGACAGCAGGTAATCAAAATGGTTTTCTTGATGACAGAATATCTGAAGGGATTGAATGAGATGTGCAAAAAGGTACAACAGATGTTTTGAGAGACAAAGCCATGCTGTTCTACTTGGAACTACTGAAGCACAGGGTCTGCTCTCTCCTCAAAGAGAATTTACATAGTCCACCAGTAAATAAATGAAAAGTCCAAAGGAAATTCAGAAGCAGATCACAGAATGTAATTTTCTTTTTCATTTCCCCCCCATACACTTTTTTTTTTTTGCATAGTCACAAGTACCCCATAATCCCTTGAAAACACTGTAAAAGAACCAGCTCCAATTCCTGTCTTACTAGCTTACTCCAAAAGCACAGCTGCTGTGGAAAGACACCGATTTGTGATTTGCAGGAGGTTCGCGAAGCAACTTCAGCACCCAGTTTTCATTTAATTCCGCTGGAGTTAGCTGGAGTATAAATCTAACGTCAAATGGACTGTAAGCACGAGTCCAAGTGGTAACACCTACCCCTACTTAAGGCAAACAACACAACGCCTAAGCATTTGCGATGATTGCAAGTCTAGGATCCTGGGAAATGACAAACTAAAAAGTCTCAGTACTTTCTTAAACACTTCAGCTAGCATAAACTGGCGCTACCAGCAAAAAAGTAGTCCTGCCTTCTTGCTTTCCCTTCCCTCATGGTAGCACGTGCATTCACACACTGCTTAAAGAACTTGACTGGGAAGACTTCTTTTAAGACACTCTTCTGCAAGCCTCAGTGCCAAGCTGATAGAAAAGATGCCCATACTTTCTAAATAGGCTGATTCCCTACAGATGGGTGGTAAGCGGATGCAATGTCTTAACTGAACGAGCGACAACATCCAAAGGTTATTTTAAGGTAAACTAAGAAAGAAAGCAGGCAGTACTCCTCCAGGGAGGCATACCTCGACATAATTACCTAAATGGAAAGAAAAAAACAGCACCAGCAAAATCCCACACAATACCTCTTTTTAGAATTTAACAATTTTTAGAAAATTCAACAGTTATCAGCTTCTGAAAAAGTCTCATGAAGAGCTACACTTTGCACAGTGACTGTGAAATAGAAGTGTTCTTCCCTCCTTGGCACAGTGGTCAAATGCAGCGACACACCGCATTGCACGCATACAAAGAAAGGGGAACCTAAGTAATTTCAAGGATCTATTAGCTCACTCTTATAAGCAAAGACCTCAGGCTACAACATTCTCTTATTGGAAAGCTTTAAGCATATATTTCTTAGGAGGCATCACCATGAACTAGCCAGTGAGAATTCCTTATACAGAATACTAAGACAGAATAAGTGATATTGGGTCAAATCCTCAACTTAGTTATATCAAAAGAAAAAAAAAAAAAGGCACAATGAAAAGGATCAAAGCCTCGCTTTCCCTGCTCAGAAACAGAGGATATGACTGAAATGCATTGCAGAAATAGTATTACATAAGATCCCGGCAAATAAGTTTGTTTTAAATACGTTTTTTTACTGTGCTTTAGTAGTTCAAAGTAGAACAGCACGGCTTTGCCTCTCAAAACATCTGTTGTACCTTTTTACATATCTCATTCAATCCCTTCAGCAGTATCTACTCAGATATTCTATCATCAAATACTGTTTTAAATATTATAAATGATTTTTCTTTCAGAATCTTTCAAAGACGCATGAAGAAAGCTGCAAGAAAAGAGAGAGGTCCACTGAATTATGATAATTACTCCTAAATATGCATTTGACTTAGCTATATGCAACGACAGTCACCAACTCTCTAGATCAATTGCTTTCAAAGAGTTGGAATTTAAAATCAAAGGTGTGAACGACAACCGCATTTATGTAAGAGCTTACAGAAAACTAAGGTTTACTGAAGCATTAATGCATTGGGTTTTCAATACCACCTGAGAATCCAGTCCCAAATCAATAGCGAACCTCGGGGTGTTCCTCTTATGTACATTCAGATTAGAAACAAAGGAATGTAAAATTGTATTCCATTACAGATACATTCCAATAGACAAGATAGCTCCAAAAGGTTAAAAAGAATTGGCCTTGAAGTTCTCCTAGCTATAGAGAGTCATACAAATGCCTTGGTCAACTGTCTACATAACATTAGACTGATACAGCTATCAGGCCCTAAAGACCTCAGGTGGACTGGGAAGCCTTTGACCTCCCACACACCTGGTATCAGTTCTAACTAGGTCAAGCATCTGGATCTGGAGAAAACAAAAATGCAGCTTTCTGCATAAACCTCTGTTCTTCTTCCTTTACTTGCTTCTATTACTCCACGTATAATGTAGCAGGATGCAAATATTTCGCTTCATAAACAACTTTAAAAAAAATGGAGAACTAAGAACAGACGGATGGAATTTGCCTGCAGAATCTTGCACAATGCAAACACTAAGTGGGACTCCCAAATACTTGAACAAAAAGGCAACCTGCAATGATGCAATTCTTACACAGAACAAGTCATCAAGAGATTCATTTGCAGCAGGCTTGCATTTTCCCTGGGGCAGTGTAACCACTGGCCTCTTTTGATCAGGATAAGAAGAGAAGAACGTAAGATATCCATTTTATCAGGGAACATATATTTTTCAAAACAGGACATTAACTGCAAGTTATGTTTAAAATACAGGGAGAGTAATTGGATTAAATGTAAATTATCCTCCTTAAACCATTCAGCTGCATGGATTCAAGTTAGATTCTGAGATGCTCAAATTTTCCTTCTTACCTTTCTGTTTTGCTGCAAGTGCTGGTTCTGCTTTTTCCTGCAGTTTACCAGTACTGTCCTCTGAAATCTTATCTGGCAAGCTATTATTTTCCACTATTCCTATAACAAAACAGTTTATAGTCAAATGAAACCAAAGATACAGTAAAAAATTGGAATAAAAGACTTCCTAAATACATGTTATTCTTACTATTGAGGGACTATCCTAGTTTATTAAACAACCTGGAGTGCAAATAAATAACTTTCAAAGTTTACAAAGACTTTTTACATCACCATTGATTGAACTTCTGATGTTGCTGAAAGCTCAAGCAAACTTCTTCAGTTCAGAAGCAGTTTACAGATATCACTGATCAGCCTGATAAGCTGGTGAAACAATGCAGCATTTAGCTAATAAAGTCTAATGAAATTCTGTAATTTCATTTGAACACTATTTAGAATGCATATCACTGTGTTTTAAAAGCTTTCCCTTTCCTAATGGCTTTAATATGAAATGCAAGGAACTTTCAAGCAAGTAAAGCTTATTTCCAGTATCTGAACTTCACAACTTCATAATAACGTCATAGAAGTGCCTAGTCCACAACTGTTGTTCACTTTTGATGTTATCTAAAATAGTTTTTTTTTCTAAGCAAAAATAGAAGATCAACTATTTGAGACCATTTCATCTATTAATTATCTTTAACTGCCCATGATACAACAGGACAATAGTGACAGAAGAAAGGTAACACGCACTGGAAGGCGAAAACTTAAGCTTTCAAGTACACTGCTGGCTTCTAAAAAAATACATACTAGATGAAAGGGGAAAGAGGGAGGAAAAAAAAACACCTGGTTAGAAACTCCAGACTATATTCACATAATTTGTCAATATATAAAGAAAGGGTAGAATATTTATTTTTGGTCTTATCATTATAAAAATCAAAAGTATGCCTTCACTTGGAGTAATATGTTCAGTTCTCACACTCTTCAAAATATACAAGCAGAATAAATGTAGAAAGAGCCAATAAGAAAAAAAGATTACAGATACAGAAAGAGCACATCTGTTTAAAACAGAGGTGCCCAATGCACTGGCCCAAGAACTGACCCCAGCACTTCCAAGTCAGCTTATCTGCAGGCAGGTAATCATGTAATACAAAAGTTTTTTAAAAAAAAAAAAAAAAATTCAAAGGGCCCCTAGCCACAGCCAGAGTAGCTCAGATGACATCACCATCATCAGGAGAAAAAGAAGGAAAAAAAAAAAAAAAAAAAAGGAAATACTGTTTTGAGAGTGCAGAAAAAGATTTACTAGACAGAAGCCTGCCTAATGTATGGAGTAAGACATCCAGAACTTCTGAAAACAGTGATGAGACTATGGTATACAGTGTAAAACTGAGGCTTTGGGGATGTACAGAAGATCAATAGCAGTGGATCTATTCACCCACCATGCCATGGCAAGCATCCATAAAACTAGATGGTCCACTGCAGCAGAAATGCTGAGTTCTACTAGTTTAGTAGATTAACACACACAGCAGAAGGTCAATCAGCACTTTTAAACTTTGCTGACAAAGGACCAAATGAGGGGGGCAATTAGTAAAACCAAAACAAGCATTTAAAGATTCATCTCCAACTTACACAACTGTGCTTCAAACTACCCATAAGGCCTGGAGCTTAGCCGAAAAGCCAAATCAACAATGGAAAGTATAACACTTTACTCCATCAGAACAGAAGGTTTTCATTCAGAAATTAATTAAATAACACAAGAAATTACTGAGGCCTTCATTGGTCAAGATACTACTGCACCATTGGACAACAGCTACTGGCAATAAGGGTATTGGCTATCAGAGATAGGGTATTGGCTAAAAAGATAACCAATATGATTTCAAATAGCAATCCATACATTATCTTCTGACAACATTCAAGTATCCAGACAACTAGATTGGACTCAGACCCGACATGGTGAGCACTGCTTTCCTTACCTGGCTCCTGTACTGTAGAGGTTGACTCAGATCTCTCTTTCTGTAGGCTAACTGCTTGCTTAAGAGCACTACATGCACTTTTGCTAGTATCCGTGCTTCCTAACATAAAATAATTTATAAGTGAGGTATGCACTATAGACAGTAGAGGTGTACAATAAAACATCTCAGAATTAGCCACTGCACTCCAATATGCTTATAGGCTGCTCACTGTGCCATAACACATCAGTTCTTTTAGGTAGCATTTCATAGCAAAGGTTCAGTTTGCCTCTCTGCTAGGTAAACAAGATAATATCATTAATAAACCTGCACATACGTTGCGGAGTGCAAAACAAGGGTTTTCCCTCTGCATTCAAAAAATGGGTTTATTACGAATTTTGCTGTTTTTCACCTCATCCTACTCTGTGACGTTATCTCCTTATTACTTTACAGAACTGGCTTTTGATATTCATAGGCGGGCCTGTGTGTCTGTGGGCAATTTCATTAACACACACACACGCACACACACACACACACACCACACACAGAGCAAGCGTTACCTCTACAGAAGAGTGGCTCACTATTTTAAGAGGCACAATGTTCTGTGTCTTAAAGGAAAGCTGTTCAGATCTCAATTAAGGTAATTATGTTAAAGAGATAATAAAAACACACATTCAATCTATAAATCAAGTTTTCAACTATCATAGTAGTCTCTACTGCATGATTAATTTTGTTGTAAGGCATGTTGCAACTATGAAAGCATTGCCTACTTGAGTAGGAATAGTTTTAACTATAAATATATATATATATATATATATACACACACACACACAGAGATGTGTATGTATGTGTGTATGTATGTATCTGTTCCAATATCACTAGAAATTTGCTCTTAACACAAAGTGATGAGCAAATGCTGGTTTAACCTGTTTTAAATATATTTGCTACCATGGTAATTATTTTTGCTTTACTAATCCTCCATTCTCCACTTCAGTTTTGCATATACAATAGGTGAGTTGGCATTCACAGGCTTAGTCATGACAATAACCTCTTTCCGTTCTCCTGTTACGCATTTATTTATCTCAATTTAATATTTAGAAAGTATAAAAAGCTCTGCTCATCATCAATAGTAATTATAGAGAACAATATACAACAGGCATCAGCATAGCTCCAAAAGGTTTTTAGTTTGGACTATTTACTGCAGCACATATGCCCGTTACTCATCTATCACAGCTCCTCTATGTTAGAGCAAAAAGAGGGCGAGTGCCCCAAAGTATTTATCATTTACGTAAACGGAAATTTGAGTGCATTGGCCTGCTGCATCGTGAAAAGAGGAGTATTTCAAAACATTTACCTTAAAGTCAAAACACAGATAAATGGCAAACCATATTTCACTAATCAGAACAACTGGACACTGATCTTAAAGAAGAGATGATCCTATAAAATGTGGTGTGTCTGGTCATTTTAGTGCCACTTCAGCCCATAAAATAAATACGCAATTCTTGCAAAAAAATTACAGGATCAGTTAAGGCTCTCCATGTAGTTTAAAAAAAAAAAAAAAAAAGAAAGAAATTTAATGGAATCCAGATGGTTTTTTTCAGCTACAAAATTATTAAAACCTCACAGCACATAAGTACATGAGATGTGATGTAAAGTTTTCAATAAGCACCAACTTGAATTAGGCTCTTAAGTCAACAGGCCTTCATATCCCAAGTGCCGGATTATTTTTTACAGTATTTGAAGTGCCTGAACATCTTTTAAAATTTTTCCCAAACTCTTTTGAAAACGGAGCTGTTGATTGTTATGAAAACGTTTCCCAAGCTCTGACGTAACTTCAGTATTTCACCTCAGACACATGGAAATCAAATAAAACACACAACAAGAAGACATTTGGAAAGACGCATGGCAACACACAAATTAAAATAGTAGTGGTGACGGCATATTAAGTGTATGAAGGTCCTCGCGCTTCATCAGTCTAAGCGCAGTATCAGTCTTTAGCCAGAATTAGCAGTTTCAAGCAGCATCAATTCACAGGTGTTACTGTATCTTCTGAACTGAGATGTGAACTGATCTATGTAGAGTAACTTCTTCCTTTTGGTTTAGAAGTAAAATATCAGCTCTCAAGGCACAAAACCACTGAGGGAAAATTTGAATCATAGTAAATAATCAGGTGGTGGAAATAGGAGTAGAGGAAAAAAGGCACTTACTCAAATACAGAAACTGCAGTTGCACTATCATTATATGAGCTCTGGTTAGCAGCTGGTTTTATTCCTTACCTAGGTGTTCATCTAGGCTCTCCTTCTTGCCAGTCTTATACAAAGGGCTAGACTTCTCTTCGGGTGAATGGCTAACTGTACTAAGCTTAGATTCCT
Source organism: Struthio camelus (assembly GCF_040807025.1). Taxonomy (NCBI): domain Eukaryota; kingdom Metazoa; phylum Chordata; class Aves; order Struthioniformes; family Struthionidae; genus Struthio; species Struthio camelus. The sequence goes on along the minus strand of NC_090947.1, from coordinate 2,155,145 downwards.
TTCTTCCTGATGTGAAAGTTGCAAGACAATTATTAGGGATATTCTGAAGACAGCCTTGTTTCCAATCAGTATGTAAATACAATATTTAGTACACTTAGGACAGCAGACAGTTACCTAACCAACTGCAATGAAGCACCTTCAAAGATAAAATAATTTATGTATTTGCAAAGCACAGCACAACTGTTTAATGGAATCAGTTAAAACTATCTCATGATGATTTTCTTCACTTTTCTTTGTCCAAAAAGATGAACACAACTGACTAGTAAAGCTACGCAGCAGGTGAGAAGGGACGTTATTGATGATTGCACCATATGTTAAATAGCGTCGGTCAACAAAGAATCAGAAGGCTAGTAAATGGCCTGTAACCACTACAATTACATTTATATCAATTCACTACCTAGTGGGCAAGTACAGACATCACAGATCTCTTATCACAATTGACAGTCTTGACAGACTTTGCACAGAAGCGAGGATAAAGTGATCGTAGAGTTACCTCCAGTCCATCGACATGATTCACGCAAACAGGTTTCAGTCCAGAGACCTAGCACTGCACACACTGACCAGGAGAGTGATCACCACATCGCTACCAGGAGCGACTCTTGGATAGCACAGAGAAAATGACCTTTCACACCTTATCATTTCCTTCTCATACTTCCTAGATAACAAACGTCTGGCCTTTCTTCCCCAGGATGCTCAGCAGGAATGCCAAAAGGCTTGGTTCCCTTAACACCTGGTTAAGCTACTGTGGAAGATGATATCAAGAATTCAGTACCGATGACACTCAGATCACTTTCCCTTGTCTAACACAAATCACAAGATCTTAGCCAGACATCAACCCAGGTAAAACACGGTTGACCACAGTTGTGATGCCAGACGCTGGAGAAAAAAATCAAAGCTCTATAAACACATGTCACCATTCCAATACTCAGAGGAATCTTCACTAAACATCAGAAGGTCTGAAAGCCAGCAGTGCTGGTTAACACCTTATTTTGATCTGTTCTGAAGCTTGCATGTGGAGCGCTCTAAACGTAAATGGTTTAACGTTCTGTCTATCAAATCAACATCCATCAAAGCTCAGGTAATATGCCTTTTTTTTTGGGGGGGGGGGGAGGGAGGGTTGGGGGGGAGGGGGAGGGAAGAATATGATATTTTTTATTTATAAATCCAAAATTTCTGAAGACCAAACACAACGATTTCAGATACTCGAGAAAGGATTGAAATATGCTCTCTTCAGAAAATGCATAAAAGATTTATTTACAGAAATAACAAACAAGTATATTTAAGTATTTATGCTATTCCTATTCAATAACCCTCCAGCATATTTAACAGAAAAAATATCCTCCTTCTCTTTACCTTCTCCTCCAGGTTTTGTGCGCTGCCTTGATCCTTTGGTTGAAGGCTGCCTTGATATTCCTGTAGGGTTTTCACTCTTAAAAACAAAAAGCAAAAACAAACACCCCCCGATTTTAAATTTTTATATATATATATTTACATACATCCATATGTGTGGGTGTGGGTGGGTGTGCACATATACACACACAAATTCACTTACAGAATTGATCCATATGCATAGGAATAAAAAAACATAAGGTCTATTTTTTCAAAAAAGTCAGCAGATTTTTAACCAGAAGCAGTGAGTCACTCAAAGGAATAAGATGTCCAGAATTACCTTAACGTTTTGGCAAAATTGTCTATTTGTAAGAGATACACAGATCCTCTTTGATCTTCTGAGAAGTCTTTTTAAACTTCATTCCAAAATAGAAGTAAAGAGGTGATGACTGAAAAATAGTGCCACTAGACTTGTCTGGTCTTCTACTCAAACGATAACTTCCCTGGACAAAGGCCCTGGCCAAACTAAGGAAATGGGTTCTGCCAGAAAGACCAGCAAACAAGCAATGGATCACCTGAAGCAGGACTTTATAACCTGATGAGAAGGAGTAGCTATTTTTCCACAAAAAGGGACTGTGAATGCATAGAAGGAGGGCTTTGTCAGCAACTAGTACAGAAAGAATAAGAACAGTGCAAACATGGAAAAGATTGAACTTGAGGAAAATAAAAGACACTTATGAGGACTGTGACCTAAGTCACAAAGCAACTCAGAGAGGCCAGGAAATGAAAACAAGCAAGCATTATTTTGTTTTATCTGGATACAGCTTGCACTGCCTGAAGTAAAGAATAACTGAGTGGCAGTACTCTCTACAAAGGCTCCACATTACATACTTCAGTGGTCACATGTCCTTAGAAAGGAGCAACTTAAACCAGCAGGTCCATTTGGCTGGAGGTTGAGGAAAAGATGGGCGTAAGCAACAGCATCTCAAGAGAGGACATCAACACTGGTCCCAGATGAGGCCATCTGGACTGCGTGTGAAGGGATAATTGAGCCTATGTTCAGGTAGTGCTAGGGAGGCCTAAGACAGCTACAGCACTTGCACTATAAAAAGGCTCAGCAAACAGGACTCAAAACCGCACCCTGGTGAGAGCAAGCAAAGGAACAGGTCTGGGAGAGGTGTCACTGCTACAGGTGGAATGTAGCATGGATTTACTACTCATTCTCCCTGAGGGACAGCTGGGGTCCAAATGCCTCCAAAGGAGGTGCAAGGTGTAAAGGAGGACTCCTGTCAGCCTGATGAAATACCTGGCGATATGGAATCGGGATAGGAAGGAGGCCATTATTTATGCCAAGCTTAGACAAAAGAAGGGTCGGAGGGTAGGCACTACTCTGCCATTCCTCCTGCTGACGAATCTTGACATTTGCAGAGAAGACTTCTGCCTACTTGTAAACTGAAGAATGGAGCCAGGGATGGAATCTGACCCACTATGAAATCACAGCTCCCTTCTTCTTATATTATTCTGTACAGAATAATAAACCAGTAACTTTCAAAAAGTCATTCATGCTTCTAATAATTTTGCTGTCCTTCTACCTAACTTCCTGATTTTATTAGCAACATTTTTTGCTAAAGATGAAGTGACCACAACTGAACAAAGCAGATGACACGAGATTTACAGAACGATGATTTATAGAATGCTTTTTTATGCTTCCTCTACTCTCCATCCCTATAATACATCTCTGTACCTTGTTCAAAATCCCGAAATATGCTTAGCACCTCTCAGGATTTCCTCTTTATCTGCTTTTTTAATGTTTCTGTGAATTAACAGTTCATGCAGTTTTGCATCCAAGAATTACTGCCAACCCTGCTGATAATGTCCATTTTTATGACATAAATGTGAATTACATATTGTTCCATTTCTATGCGAATGTTAAATATCTCCAATAACCTGTAAGAGAAAATGGCCAAATTACACATTAAGACATTCATTTCCCCATTTCCCATCATATCTTATGTATATGGTAATGGAACATAAATGCTATAAGGGAAAATAACACTGCAAAAAGATGTTCAGAAATATAGGATACTGGTAAACATATTCAGTCAAACTACTTTAAATGACCATGGCACAGAGCAACATCTCACCTCTACAAGCTTACAACAGTGTATTCACTGGCATTGGAGATACAGTTACATGAAGAAGGTGAAGTTTACATGCCAGGAATATACTTATAAATTTACTTTCAAGGCAAATGTTACTTCTTTATATGCTATAGTGCACCACCAGCTCAATGGAAGTTCTTGATAAACAAATGGGAACTGACCATTGGGGGAAAAAAAAAAAAAATCACAGTATATAAACTGAGATAAGTTGACTAGATCAAGTATTTGTAGGTGTTTTATAGGAAAGGGAGCACTCTAAGCAAGAGTCAGCATCAACGATCAGTTTAATTAAGACGATCCATTTCCTTGACCCCAGCTACTGCACTATAACCTGCTTGTTCAGAATTTCAGGAAGCTGGTATTCAATAAGCCAAAAGAGAAGCCTACATCCTATGCCTTGCAAAATCTAGCCAAATGAACAGTATGTAGTACTGAACAACATAACTAGTTTAGACATAAACTATATTCACTGGATTATTGCAATTTATATTTGAACTATAACCAAAGCAGTCAATATTTTTCATTTCACTTTCTTTAGGAAACGCTGACATTTTATAAAGAAAGCAGATAAAAGTTCAAAAAGAATAGGTAACATTGAAGTGGTTCACTTTAATTACTACCATCTTTCACAATCACAACACTATGCAAGGAGTAAAAGTAAAGTTCACATATTATCAGAGACTGGCTTTGAGAGCCTGCAGGCCACATCTGGTATACTCAAACATTTGCTGCTCTTTGGACAATTTAATTATTAACATAATAATTAATGCAGAAAGAGCTGAGAATAGGCACCAAGGTTTCTGGAGGAGTTGATTTAGTCATTTATGTCAGGTAGTGACTGCAAACACACTTTAACATTTTGTATAGCCACATGTGCATGCTGGCAACAGATGCAAAGTAAAAGCTAATATTTAATCAGTAAGGTAGCATACAAAAACAATATTGTGGGGTTTACCCCACAATATTTAGCACTTGAGTCTTTTTGAAAGGAGATAAAACAGGTAACTCTTCTGGCTCCAGAAACTGTAAAGAACAGTCAATGGAGCCAGTATTACACTTCATCTCACACCATCCGGGAAAAAGACATATTAAAGTGGAATCCTAGATGTACATAGACACACTTCCCAGGTTTGTGTAGTTACAGTTCTATTTGGAGAGCTTACAGCATTGTGCTGTAAATCATCCAGTCTGCTGCTTTGTTTTCATTATTAACCTTTAAATGGATTGATTTTCATGTTAAGAAACAAAAAGAATGACTTCTAATAACTGAGCAGTTCGAGGAGAGCAATATACTTTGAAAAGGCATTCTGCCAAATTGTTAGTTCCTCCCTCTTTCCGCACAGGCAATATTCATAGTCTGCATTCATGAATGTCATGAACAGCTTCTATCAGCGATGTTTATGCACTGATCCTCAGGCTCCACTTGGTCTGATTTTGTGAAGAAATCTACTGTTATAACTCAGAGAAGATCTTGCTGATGTCATTTTTTTTACTTCTAAAATGGCTATTACTATTATTAAGACACATAATTTACTAGTGCGCAACAGCAACAAGGAAAGACCTGTATTTGCTAAGGTCAATATGACTGCTGTGGTAATAGAGCTCATTAGAAAAACACTGATTAACTATCTTTTCCTGAAACAGAGGCCTGCAGGATGATGTCCTATTGGTGTTAGCTTCTACTAATTAAAACCTGTCAAACAGAGAACTCTCAGAAAAATCCTTCCTGTTAAATATAATTTTTAATGTTTGCCTTCTGTTGCATGAACCAGTTATGAGTAACTGATACCATAAAGAGAGAAGGTCATTTGTAATACTGGAATAGAAATATTTAAGAGCCACGTCCAGGAGATTTCCATGGAATGATTATCTCTGTTCCTTCTAGGGTAATGTCTTTTTTGGGTTCAGCAGTTGTTTCATTACACATGCTACATCAGTTCCAAAAGAAACAGAAGGGCATTAGACATGACTTAAGAGGATAACTCAGATGACCAGCTCCAGAGAAACACAGTTTGTGTCACAAAAATGAAAGCTACTGTAGATGTGGCCAAAAGTGACAGGATATTACAAAAAACTTTAGCCAAAAGTTTCTGCAGCCATCTGTAAAATGGAAGAGACTTTTCCAAGGTGTTTTGCCTTAGGGGTAACCAACATACCTATTCTGCAGCCACTTTCAAATAAACAGCACCATATGCTCAGAAGGTCTGTCTACAACCTGAAACCTTTTTTGTCAAATGGCAAAAAGTTACCTTTATTACTTAGAAGGTGAATCAGTCATGCTATGAAGTGTTCATTTTACACAAGACACACAAGACAGCTGGACCGAGAGCTAACAAAATACAATCTTGCTTCTTCTGATCACAAACAGCATGATACAGAACAACTAGTTCTTGAATCAAAAAGTATGCTCTCTCTCTTTTTTTTTTTTTTTTAAAAAAGACTTAGAAACCTTTAGATTTAGACTGCTTGCCCTGTTGTTAGTCATGTGGTAGTCAAATGTTTCTTTTTGATTCCTACTTAAACTTGCTTTTCTTCAATTTCAGGAAATTATGGATACTCATGTGATGACTATTACCTGATGGGTAACATACAGGGTTTCTTTGGTACCACATAAATACATTAATCTTAAAAGGGGAGGAGAGAGAGGGTCAATCTGTCAAAATTTAAATGTTATTTTAAGGCCAATCTCTGACAATTAGTAGCAAGAAAAATGCAGACACTACCATGAATACAGATGGAATCTTAGCTAGATTCCTAATCTCATAGAAGTATGGCCAGATACTAAAGTTTAAGTGATAGCTTTACTGTATATTTAAAATATTAAGAGTTTCTAAATAAATTTGTTCTCTAAAATAAAAGTAGCATACAGACCATTCAGCCTGGAATTCCAAGGACATCTCACATGAAAGGAAAGTTCCCATTTCCCCCACTGTTTCCATATCTTTTTGCTGCTAAACAGGCAGCATGTCCGAAGAAAGGATCTAATTCAAACATGGAAGAAGCAAGACCCAAATCAAGTGGAAGGAAAGCAGTTCATTCTGAAATGAAGCTGGGTGAGACTTGGAAAGAGAGAGAGAACCTGTGGCTTGGAGCGTGAGGGCAAAGAGAGCAGGATTATGAGCCTGGGATGGGTAAGTGAATGGAACAGGAGCAAATGAGAAGTGAAGGGGTCAATCTTTAAGGCAAAAGAAGTGTGACATGTAGACACTGGTGTATTAGCCACCGCTTAAAAGGGGTTGTTTCAAGTTGTTTCAGCTACTGAGCACTGTAATTACAAAAAACTACAGATGGATGCTGAAGATTTATTAATTATGCAGCAGAGACTACAAAATAATGCAAATAAACACTCTGCCTTTGCATGAACACAGAAATGATTTCCCTTCTTTTTAATACACTTGTTTCACTGCCATGTGACTTAAATGGAGTTAGAGTAGTTTAAATCAGGTCAAATCCCTGGAAATAAAGGCATTACCCTGCTATGAAATGACTGTGATGACAAGATGATCAACTCCAGTCCATTAAGATGCACTTCCCAATTATTTCATGTTGGAGTTTCCTCTAAACCACTTTGTGCACCTATCTTAGTTCTCCAGCTTTAAAGACTCATTGCTAACATTTCCATTTCACTCTTCTTCCACAGTCTTAACAAGGTGACCATTTGTCACACGCTGGTCTGAAGTGTATGTTTTCATCACCTAAAGGCTAAGCAGCATCTACTGTTAGGCAAGCAAGTAAAGGAAAAGCATGTCATGTAGATTTAAGGTAATAACCAACATGCCTTGGAATCATTCCCAAAAGCACTTAAGACAGGAAATGGAACTTTACTGCACTAGTGTATTATTGCGGTGCCCAAGAGCACTACAATAGTTTGGGATGAGGCTCAGAATTGCCATTAGAGACCCAATTTGCAGGAAGTTTATCTTGGCTGTAAACATTTGCTTCAGGCTTAAAACTATTTTATAAGCTCTCACTCCAAGTGCCAATACCTGAAAAAGTTTGGATGGATTTCAGTCAAACAACGGCTATAAAAATTTGTCATCTAATGTAGAAGACACAATGATGTCAGTAGCCCACTGACTCCCAAGAGACTTCTGCTTGAGACTTGGGATCCTGCCTATTTTTTCCTAGACTGAACTGCTTTAGATTAAGAAGCATCCCTCTTTAAACACTTAGCCATATGGCTCAGTAATTCCCCAAACTGCCTCAGGTCTCAAGAAGCAACAGATGCAGACGCAATGGTATCACAAGAAACAGCTACTGTTCAGAGACAACCAGTGAGCCTGTACCACAGAATGGCCAAGGTTGGAAGGGACCTCTGGAGATCATCTAGTCCAAACCCACTGCTCCAGCAGGGTCATCTACAACACATTGCACAGGATCACGTCCAGGCGGGTTTTGAATATCTCTCCTTAGAGACTCCATAACCTCTCTGGGCAACCTCTTCCAGGGCTCAGTCACCCTCACAGGAAACAAGTTTGTCCTCCTGTTCAGATGGAACTTCCTGGGTTTCAGTCTGTGCCTCTTGCTGTTGCCTCTTGTCCTGTCGCTGGGCACCATGGAGAAGAGTCTGGTTCTGTCTTCTTTACATACTCCCTTCAAACACTTACACACATTGATCAGATCGCCTCTCAGTCTTCTCTTCTCCAGGCTCAACAGGCCCAGCGCTCTCAGCCTTTCCTCACAGGAGAGATGCTCCAGTCCCTTCATCATCTCTGTAGCCCTCCGCTGCACTCCCTCCAGCAGTGCCATGTCTCTCTTGTACTGGGGAGCCCAGAAGTGGACACAGTACTCCAGAGGTGGGGCCTCACCAGGGCTGAGGAGAGGGGCAGGATCACCTCCCTCCACCTGCTGGCAACACCCTGCCTAAGGCAACCCAGGATCCCACCAGCCTTCTTGGCCACAAGGGCACATTGCCGCCTCATGGTCAGCTTGGTGTCCACCAGGACTCCCAGGTCCTCCTCGGCAGAGCTGCTTTCCAGCACACCAGCCCCCAGCCTGTCCTACTGTCATGCAGCTCCACAACACAGGTCTCAGACATAACACTGGATTCATTTTCTTTCCAAAACGGTTAACTTCTATTAAAGTACATAAAAATCAAACAGATTTCAAGGAAAGATTCACAGGAAAAAGCAGAAGGTTTTGAACAAACAAGTATTTTCCTGAAGTACCCAAAGCATCTGCACACAGAACTAAAAGTCTGTAAAATTAAATTAATTGAGTAGACTTTTTTTGTTTAAGCTAAGAAGAATTCAAAAACAAACACACAACAGATGAGGAAGTAAACTAGTATTATCTGCAGTGTAATAAATCCATTAACAAAAACCCTTGATTCAAGTTGACAGAGCCATTTAAGAACTCTAAACTTGGCATCTACTTATTTTTCAATCCTACCTACCTTACATGCAGACTCCCAAACCATTCTAAAATGCAATACTTTCAGTGTTTCACCTTCCCAGATCTTCTGTACTACTAACCTCATTATCTGGCTGGTACTTGCTGTCTTTAGCTGGCCTCTCCATTTTTCTAAGTACAGGTTCCTCAGACTCTGTGGACTAAAAGAAATAATCGCTTTAGACTCAAGTGCTCAACCATGAAGCCATGTATGTGTGAGGAGCAAGCCACTTACCTGAAAAATCTGAAAGGGAAAACGAGCATACAGTAGAACTGAGCATGTTATAATAGCAGCCTTGTTCATCAACCTGCCCTCTTAAACTTGCCTCCCTTGCCTGTTCCTGAAACCCAGGGAAGTCTCAGACAGTGCTAAAATGCACTGCCTGTATTAAAACGAGATGGCATCAGACACTAACTATATACCAACAGCCTAAGCAAATAACATTCACAGTTAAATATTTATGAGTAAAATCACGAAAGGAAGAATCCTGAAGGCCAGCAGACAGGTACTGACAGAAGTGCTTTCTCACATCTAACTAAATGAAGCTACTCCCTAACACAAGTGTCCTTGGTGTCCACTAATCCCTGAATCTCTACTATGAAACAGCATGCAACAGAAAATAAATAGGAAAAATTTAGAGGAGAAGGACAAAATATTAAAACTGGCAACAGAATCAAAGGCAACGAGGAGAAGGCTCTTAAGGCAGTTCAGCACTTTACACAGAGAAGGCCTGAAGTACGGGGTAATGGTGGAAACATGTTCCCCCTCAAACAGACAACAATAATTGCAGATCCTTCCACAAATAGAGCATCCTTGCAAGAGGGAAATAATTTGATCTAGATGGGCTTCCCTTCAGTTCTTTCAAGAAAAAAAATCAAGTTGGAAATGAGCAGCTTCAGCTGGAAAACCAGAAGAAAAATACAGATTATGATGCATATATGTGAAGTACAGATATATGTACATCCTATGTGTCCTTCTGTGGAAGAAGTAAGCATGAAAGATACTAATGACCAATTACGGCCCAAAAGAACTCTTTTGAGCCTCTTTCCAAAAAGCTGACTATGGCTGCCATCACAGCATGCATTACTGGGGAGACAGAAGACAACGTAAGTACATGGCTTCAACAGTCGCTGCGAACTGTCATTGCCAAATATAATCTAATGTCATCATGAGAATCCAGACATGCAGAGTTCAGAAAAGGAACTGCTAATATTAGATGATCAGAAAGCAGAGTCAGGGGAGCCCAATAGCTCAAATAAAGATATAATATGACAGAGGCAGGAAGCTATACACACGGCCTCAGTCATACTCATCCCAGATCAAGCCTGCACTGAAATTTTCACTTAAGAGCAACTGCTGTTAAGAAAAAGTACTTTAGTTGTTAAATGAATAGAGAATACAAATATGCAAGGTCATTCAAAAAGACATTCAAACCCAACCACAGCATGCCAAAAGCTATTTTTTTTCCCCAAAGAAAGATTTCCATTACCTTCTTCTCTGCTTTATCCTTTCCATGTTCTCTTGAGGGTTCTCCATCTTTTCCTCTGTCCCTTCTTCTCTCCCTTTCCCGGTCTTTTCCTCTTTCTCTGTCTCTGTCTTTTTCCCTAGCCTTATCTTTGTCCCTTTCTTTCAGTCTGTCTCTTTCTCTTCCTACTTCTTTTTTTTTCTCCCTTTCCCTTCCTTTATCACGTTCAAGATCTTTTTCTTGTTCTATGTCTCCTTTTCCTTTGTTTTTTTCTGTTTCCCTTCCCTCCTTGGCTGTTCTGCTTTTGTTTCTTTCCCTTTCTTGTTTGTGCCCTTCCTTAAAGTTGCCCCTTTCAGAGTCTTTGTGCTTGTCTTCATTCTCCTTATATTTATCGCTTTCCTTTTCGCTTCCTTTGCTTTCTTCTTTCAAATCTTCTTTGGGTTTTCTGTCTCTGCTTGAGCTTTTGTCTCTAATTTCAGAGTCCCCTCTACCCTAAAAATAAAGTAAAGTTAAAGTTTAGCTTCAATACATGGCAATACTTCACAAAGAAAAAAAATGTGAGTTTAAAAAAAAAAAAAAAAGTAGTCCCTTTACCTCAGGAAGGCTGCAAATCCTTACCTCTTTATCACTACGGCTTTTTTGCTCTCCTCTGGATTCTCTGTTTTCTTTATCTCGAGATTTAGACAAGGGAGGTTTTCCTTTAGCATCAGCTCTTTCCCCAGCTAAGATTCTTTTTACAGCATCATCACTGGACAGCTGCAAGGAATAGAAAAACCTCACTGAAATGAGTGTAAGTTATTTTACTAAATATCATCTTTCTTCTTACATCTGCAACCAATACGATGTTTTTAAAATATTATTTCTGCTCTTTTGGAAATATTCTTTCACTTGAATACTAATGCTCCTTTAAAACAAACACTTCCTTGCAAGTCTTGCAATAATTTGACTGGATGCACCAGAACTATATAAACATATCGTGCTTTTTTTTTTTTTTAAAATCATAGCACAATAGCAGTTCTCATTGCAACGGCTTACATTTTTTTCAAAATGTTAATGGAAATTATTGTCAAGTCTCAAATCACGACTGCTAGGTTGGTTAAACATTTTTGAAAATAACATTAGGATGTTGTATTTTCAACGCTGCGCTTTTACCTAATACTTACTCAATCAGAAACAGTTGCTAAGAAAAGAAGGCAGAAAAACCTGCATTAAGAACCACATTCAGTTTCACTTACAAAGTTTAAAAAGCATTTGCATCTAATTCAGTTCTGGAATTTTTAAACAAACATTTTTATCAGATCGTTTGGACAGTAAGTTAAAGACATGCTTCAATGTCCAAATGGCAAGGAGTTTGAGCAGGTTTAAAAAAAAAAAAAAAACACACATTCTCTTTAGAATTCTCCTTTCTGAAACAGTAATATCTTTTAAGCTATTGAAACTGATATTGCCCTCGGGCTTCACTCCCGATTCTCTCCTGGTGTGTAAATGCAAAAGTATGCATTTTTGTGGGTTTTTGCATGTGGACACTAGTATCTGTACATTAACAACATTTCCCTGAACTATGAGTAGTATGTTCAGCTCAGCACTAGAATATCGAACAGAGACTGAAGAAAATCTTTTCCACAATGCAGAAGTTTATATTTCACAATAAAAGCCAAGGGGCTAGTTATCTCAGCTCAAACGGGCAGACTATATCTTCTGGATACTACATGTCATCACAACATTCCACAAAGCTATTCCATCAAGTGTATTTTCAAAGTCATCCAATCTGTTTATCAGCTTCCTCCTTCCTGATCACAAGTAATTCATAAGAAAGAAGGTCATATCACTCAGCTTATTAAAATAAAATAACATAAATTTAAATTAGTAGATTATCAGACAAAGCTAATTCAAACTAAACCTGCAGACAACCTGTAAATACTGTTGCATTTCACAGCTAAATATATACAATTTCTTCACATTCATTACTCCAAGAATTTCAAATACCTTTGTATTTCAAAAATCTCTATAGCTCTGTATAAGCAAAGATTCCCTATTATCTCTGGGAATGGTGGTGAAGTGTCTGGGAGCCCAGGTTGTTTTCTCCTCAATCTTGCCTGTGAGGGGAAAGGACGGGAGGAGGAGTAGACGAGTTTTCCAAGTTAACAGCTGGCTGCGCCGCTGGTGTTGGCAGCAGGGCTTTGGTTTCTATGACCGTGGGACCCTGTTTGAAGATCAACAGCTGATGGGGAGCGATGGGATCCACCTTACCAAGCAGGGCACGCACGTCTTTGCCAACAGGTTGGCCAGCCTGGTAAGGAGGGCTTTAAACTAAGCAAGATGGGGGAAGGGGAGTGGTAGAGTGGCAGGAGAGTCAGTAAAACACCGCTCAAGTCAGGATGCCTCCAGCAGGTGCATACAGCCAGGGGAGACAGCATGCAACATGGCTATGGAGGCTCCTCTTGCACCTCTCCTGGGAAGCTTGCATGCTTGACTGGCTCTCTGAAATGCCTGTATACCAATGCACACAGCATGGGGAATAAACAGGAAGAATTAGAGATCTGGGTGCGGTCGCAGGGCCATGATCTCATTGCAGTGACAGAGACATGGTGGGATAGCTCACATGGCTGGGATGCTGCCATGGATGGCTATGTGCTTTTTAGGAAAGACAGGCCAGGAAGGCGAGGTGGTGGAGTTGCCCTTTATGTGAGGGAGCAACTAGAATGTGTGGAGCTCTGCCTCGGGGTGGATGAAGAGCAAGTTGAGAGCCTATGGGTAAGGATTAAAGGGCAGGCTAGCATGGGTGACACGGTTGTGGGGGTTTACTACAGGCCACCTGACCAGGAAGAAGTCGTCGATGAGGCCTTCTACAGACAGCTGGAAGTAGCCTCACGATCACAGGCCCTGGTTCTCATGGGGGACTTCAACCACCCTGACATCTGTTGGCAAGACAGCACAGCTAGGCACAAACAGTCCAGGAGGTTCCTGAAGAGGATTGATGATAACTTCTTGACCCAGGTGGTGGAGACGCCAACGAGGAGAGGCGCAATGCTAGACCTTGTACTAACGAACAAAGAAGGTTTAGTTGGAGATGTGAAGGTTGGGGGCAGCCTTGGCTGCAGTGACCATGAGATGGTGGAGTTCAGGATCCTGCGAGAAGGAAGCAGGGCAATAAGTAGGATCACAGCCCTGGACTTCAGGAGAGCTAACTCTGGCCTCCTCAGGGCCCTACTTGGAGGAATCTCATGGGGTAGGGCCCTAGAAGGGAGGGTTGGTACAGGAGAGCTGGTTAATATTCAAGCATCACCTCCTCTAGGCTCAGGAGCAGTGCATTCCGCTGAGTAAGAAATCCAGCAAAGCAGGCAGGAGACCTGCCTGGATGAGCAAGGAACTCCTGGCAAAACTCCAGCAGAAGAAGGAAGTCTACAGAATGTGGACAAGGGGACAGGCCACTTGAGAGGAACACAGGGACGTTGTCAGAGTATGCAGGGATGCGACAAGGAAGGCTAAAGCCCAGTTGGAATTAAATCTGGCAAGAGATGTCAAGGACAACAAGAAGGCCTTCTTCAAATACATCAATAGCAAAAGGAAGACTAGGGAAAACGTGGGCCCACTGCTGAATGGGGCGGGTGCCCTGGTGACGAAGGATACAGAGAAGGCAGAGTTATTGAATGCTGCCTTTGCTTCCGTCTTCACTGCTAAGGCCAGTCCTGAGGAATTCCAGACCTTGGAGACAAGAGAGGAAGGCTGGAGAAAGGAAGACTCTCCCTTGGTTGAGGAGGATCAGGTTAGAGATCTTTTGTCCAAACTTGACATCCATAAATCCATGGGCCCCGATGGGATGCACCCTCGAGTGCTGAGGGAGCTGGCGGACGTTATCGCTAGGCCACTCTCCATCATCTTGGAAAGGTCCTGGAGATCAGGAGAGGTGCCTGAGGACTGGAAGAAAGCCAATGTCACGCCAGTCTTCAAAAAGGGCAAGGAGGAGGAGCCAGGAAACTACAGGCCAGTCAGCCTCACCTCCATCCCTGGAAAGGTGATGGAACAGCTCCTCCTGAAGGTCATCACTAAGCATCTGGAGGACAAGAAGGTGATCAGGAGTAGTCAGCATGGATTCACCAAAGGGAAATCATGCTTGACCAATCTGATAGCCTTCTATGACGGAATGACTGGCTGGGTAGATGAGGGCAGAGCAGTGGATGTTGTCTCCCTGGACTTCAGCAAGGCTTTTGACACTGTCTCCCATCACATCCTCCTAGGTAAGCTCAGGAAGTGTGGGCTAGACGAGTGGACAGTGAGGTGGCTTGAGAACTGGCTGGATGGCCGAGCTCAGAGGGTTGTGGTGAATGGCGCAGAGTCAAGTTGGAGGCCTGTGGCTAGTGGTGTCCCCCAGGGGTCAGTCCTGGGCCCAGTCTTGTTCAATATATTCATCAATGACCTGGAGGAAGGGACAGAGTGCACCCTCAGCAAGTTTGCTGATGATACTAAACTGGGGGGAGAGGCTAACACACCAGAAGACTGTGCTGCCACTCAGAGGGACTTGGACAGGCTGGAGAAATGGGCAGAGGGGAACCTCCTGAAGTTCAACAAAGGCAAGTGCAAGGTCCTGCACCTAGGCAGGAATAATCCCATGCACCAGTACAGGCTGGGGGTTGACCTGCTGGAAAGTAGCTCTGCAGAGAAAGACCTGGGAGTGCTGGTGGACAAGTTAAACATGAGCCAGCAGTGTGCCCTTGTGGCCAAGAAGGCCGATGGGATCCTGGGCTGCCTTAGGCAGAGTGTTGCCAGCAGGTGGAGGGAGGCGATCCTGGCCCTCTCCTCAGCCCTGGGGAGGCCTCACCTGGAGTACTGTGTCCAGTTCTGGGCTCCCCAGTACAAGAGAGACATGGCACTCCTGGAGAGAGTCCAGCGGAGGGCTACCAAGAGGATTAGAGGGCTGGAGCACCTCTCCTATGAAGAAAGACTGCAAGAGCTGGGCCTGTTCAGCCTGGAGAAGAGAAGACTGAGAGGGGATCTCATCAATGTGTACAAGTGTCTGAAGGGGGAGTGTCAAGAGGATGGGGCCAGCCTCTTCTCCGTGGTGCCCAGCAACAGGACAAGAGGCAACGGGCACAAACTTAACCACAGGAAGTTCCACCTAAACCTGAGAAAAAACTTCTTCCCTGTGAGGGTGACAGAGCATTGGAACAGGTTGCCCAGAGAGGTGGTGGAGTCTCCTTCCCTGGAGATATTCAAAACCCGCCTGGATGTGATCCTGGGCAATATGCTCTAGGTGACCCTGCTTGAGCAGGGAGGTTGGACTAGATGATCTCCAGAGGTCCCTTCCAACCTAAACGATTCTGTGATCTTTAATTCAACAATTATTTTAAGAACGATAAGCCTCTGAGGTTACACAGAACAGGTTATCAAATTTCTCCTTTGCTGCATTTTTGTATTCATAAAAAAGGCACATCACTGAAAAAAATACTTCCGTTAAAGAATTAAAGATTTGAGAAAAATCAATCAAAGGTAGCAGCATCTCTTCACATGAGGATGCATAATTAATGTTTTTGTATTTAAAAGTTGAAAATTCTGAAACGTCGTATTTGCCTCAAACTTAGTAAGTTGTATTACATGACCAGTGAATAAGGTAAAAATTAGAAAATAGTAGAAATTAAAAGCAATCATCTTTTCCAAACGTATTTGTGCGAGGACTCAGCTTAAACTCTGCTAAGGATCAGGTACTATATATCTGTTATTATTGTAACTGCTGACCCAACATAACCTACCTTGTGTTAATAAAAAAGAGTGGATGAGTGTCAACATAGTCTGTCACACACTGAGCTCTGGTAATACATAAGACAGCTCAATAAGGACATGACTGTAAGTAGAGACATCTTAATAGTGACCTCATACCTTATTTAAGCAACACTTCCCAATCGCTTGAAGTAATTCGTTGGTTTTTTCAGGTTCATGTCCAGCTACAACACGTGCTGGTTTTACTGACAGTGGCTCTCCTGTTACCAGTACAACAGCATCAATTGCCTTCTGAAGAAAGCTGATTTTGGCGTCTTTATCCTGGTAAAAAAGTAATTAAGAAAGAATACTAATACTTTAAAATAGCTCACCTACAAGCTAGGAATCTTCTGCTGTGAGGACTGTTTGCAGAAAGCGTTTATAACAGCAGTAGCCAAACTGTGGCTCATGAGCAGGCTTTGTCACTTGTGCAAGCTGGAGGGTAAACCATCAGGAGCTGCTTTGTCAGCCTCCCTGGGTTGCTGCAAGCCCAGCCTAGCACTGCCTCAGAGTGGAAGGAAGGATCTCTTCTGAGACCAACTTCTGAGACTGGAGTAAAGGACTGAGCCAGGAATGAAGGACAAGTTCTGTTCCTGAAATCTCTGCACCTCTTTTTGACCCTCCAAGCTGTGCCACACATTCAGAGGTTGTCAGCCAGGTGAAGATTTTGGCATGTGATGTGTAGGGTCAGGAAAGCTGGCTACTACCTCTGCTTTATAGTTAGCTACTTATTTCTGATTAAGAAATTACAGCTTTGATAATAGATGTATATTGAGCTGGAATGGCCAAATTAAAAGTATAACTTCATATCTTGTTTAATATGTTTATTATTTCTTTCCAGTACATTAAGATCACTATAAGACTTCCAGCATTCTGCTTTCAAGGATCACATATCAAAGTACCTTAAGTTTTGTTTAAAGATTCATTCAAATATCTCCAAAAGAATCTCTAAAAGTTCCAGCAGGATTGTTATTGCAGATATTGCTCAAAGAAACAGTTCTTGCGCAGAGTATTTTTCAACGCAGATATCCCAGCGCTACAGGACTTATATGATTCTAAACCGTGGTACTTGCATGCTTATATTTGCACTTTGTAAACCAGACTTAACAGTGAGTAAAGAAAACATACAAAGGATGGTGAGAAATAGGGACAGGCACATATTACCAGATATGCTTTAGTTTTAAAATTACACTTTGCCAACAACTTGCCCCAATTACCCTCCAAGAAAGAAGATGGCTTTTGGTGATTATGTAAAATCATTAAAAACAAAATAAAACAAAAACAGCAACAACATCTCACAACCCCCAGGTTGATTTTACCACCTAAGTGAAATATTACTGAGGGATTCCCTGCACAGAGAATGAAATCATGATGCAAAGTCTCTGCAGCTGTAGAATACTTGCAGAAAAAAAAAAGGTTTTTTAATTAATGAAACATCGTAACACTCATGGAATTTTAACCAGTCCCAGCACAGGAGTCTACTTACTCATCCTTTACTACAAGCAGTGAAGGAAAAGAAGGTATTTTACCTTTAAAAAGTAAACCTATGTGAGAAAAATTTCGTATGTGTATTTTCATAGAAGTCTTTTCAAAAGAATATAAATTACAGCATTCAAACTGATAACTGAAAACCAGAACACTGGCACTTCAGTTACTTTAGAAAAGTGAGTAGTCATAATTATCCAATAACACACCTGATTTTGTACTGCACTTACTGTCTGGGTATCTCAGGTACCCAGATCACTCTGGATCTACTTTGGCAGAGGTACCAATACAAAGGGAAGTAAAAGAAGAGAATATGACTTTAGCTGAACAAGGTCAATAATCTTTAAAGGCCATCTGGTAGCATTATCTATTCCTACAGCATTGGAGGTTAACAGAACAGTCTATGTGATACCTCAAGTCCCAAGGCCAATCCATAAACAAAAGTTGGGTTCTGCTGCAAACATGCGAATGATAATTAAACACGTGGGAAGATAATCTCCAGAGTCAGGGTACTTCCATCTTTACATACATCTTTCACTCTTCTGAACAGATTCAAATAAACAACTGCTACAGAGCTAGGATTTTGAGATTGTCTCCATTAACATCAAGTGCACTTCACCCTCACCAGTGCTCCCTGCATACGAAAGCAAAATAGTAAAAGGAAGGAAATACTGCAACCTCCTCCTATTATAATAATTGTCTATCCTTTCATGGACATATGCAATCTATTAATTTAGGGAAGGAGACAGGACACCCTTCCAAATTAAGCACATTTTCAAATAAAGGTGATCCAAAGTAACGGCTCTTTTCTATTAAACAAAGGTATCCACGCTATTCTTTGTGGTCGGTCTTTTTTTTGTTTGTTTTTTTTCCCCTTAAATAAAGGTGACATGAAAGACAAAATTAGCAAGCCTGACATCCAATCTTCCCATTTATAGGAGGACAAATTTTTACTAGACCTAACAACAAACTATTCTGCTAAACACAAAGACAGCAATACTGTAGAGTTACTGCACAGTATTGTACTGTAACTATTAACTGCGCAGTCAGTAGTAAAAGGTGCATTTGTTCCAGGAGTCCCAACAATTCAGAAATCCTCACACTTTAAATTCTCCTCATGACTGACACACTATTTGCTTTGCCTATACAACCCTGAAACTAACTGCAACTCCATGAGGACCACCGGAACGCTCTGCAGGCTAGATCTGGCTCATGGCATGCTTGCAGCCTGCCTCTCAACTCTTTCTTACCTAGGAGGTGAGGTCATGACAAAGCCTGACCTAGCATCCAAGCACTATGCATTATCCTAACAGTGGAGCCACAAAAGGTAGCCCAGAAGAAACGCTGGATTCTTGGGAGTTTAAAAACCCACTACTATGTCCATGCAGGAGAGGTAAGCTGAAACCAGAAACAAGCCTCTTGCAGCACATACAGATGCATGACACCATCTGTAGATCATAAGGGAATTTGCAAAACAGGAGGCTGTCTCAACAGCCACAGAGGTCAGACCAGGAGCACCACGATGGCTTTGGACTTTCTTAGCTGCAGACTATGCTTCTAGTGATCTGCAACTGCACCACACAACCAGCTTCCAAAGAACAACTGCCAATTTTCTCCTCCCACGGCAAGAACTCTGGACTACAGCATCAGGACTGGGTACAGACCTCTCCTTTTTCTGAGAGCATCCTGCCCATTCCAAGTCTATGTACCCATCGCCGAGATCCTCACACCAGATGAGTACCATCCCTTGGTGTTACCTAAAGCAGATCACCTTTGCATGGAAATATATACAGCTATTCACAACATGGACTCTAACTCTCCGCTGTTGTCTCTAACTCTCTGCAGGTAGCTCTGGTCTCCACAAAAAGATTCCTCCCCCTTTTCCTGCCATAAAAAGATCACTCTCCTGATTTTCTAAAACTCCAACAGAGATTATGCTAACAAAGCATCTTGTGAGCACAGAGTCTTCCCCCTGACCTGTGTTTCGAAAAGGGGAACACAAACTATAGCTGTTTTCCCAGCATTGCAGCATTTTGATCTCCTCTACCTGAACTCATGAAAACTATGATAGCATGGACCGCGGAAGAAATTCTCAGAGAAGTGCTCAAGAGGTTCATGCAACTTCACAGATGTGACAGAATGCAAATACAGAAGCAAAGATCTACTTTAGAGTTGCTAGGAAATCTGTTTTTTTCAGTTCACAAAACAAAAAAATGCACAGGGCTCTCCAAACAAGAGTACTTTGCTGCTCTTCATCACAGAACTACTAACAAGCTTCAGCAGGGAAAGTACCAAATACATACACATGTATAAGTCTCTGGTATAACTAATTTAGATGTTAGCAATTCAAATAACAGTATGAACATCCACAGAAATAAATGTACACATCAGACTAGTAATTATCTGCACGAATTGCACAAACCATCTACGCCACTGGTTGTATACAGATCTCTATACCAGATAAGCCAGGCTCATAGACCTTGTATTTGTAGTTGCTACACTAAACAATTTGCAGTGGACATAGCTTTCTAACTAGGAACTACATTATTTGCCATGAATTAGAAACTCAAATGACAATCTAGCTTTGAATCAAGCCTGTAGTTGGAGAAGTCAGCATCCCTGGCGGAGCAGAGAGGCAGACAGCAGAGGAAGAGCAAACACAGACAAGAATCACTCTTGTAAGGAACAAAAATATTTTTCATTAATAACATTAACCTCCTCTTTCATTAATTAGGTATTGGTAGATAGCAATAAAATTATTATAGATTGTATACACCACATGAGCACTTCAGAAAGTCCTGCAATATTAAGCAAGAATATTTATTGTGTATGCATATATATATGTGCATGTATATAAATATATATATATTTTAAGTAATAAATCTGAAAACACACATTCTGTAGAGAGACCACCAGTCTCTTAGAAGAGCTGTGCATGGATTTTTAGCATCTGTGATTTTATTATCAGTGGCTATTTACCTCAACGCAATCTTATTACATGATTATTATTATCTGTAATACAATAATACTTTGAAAATCTAGATCTCGTCATAGATTAGATCTCACTGTTTCAAGATCTGTATAGAAACAGTTCTTTTACACAGACATTCCATGAATGGAATCTGTAGGTATTCTCCTTAGGCACTACATAAGATAACCAATATGCAATACCTCCTACTATTTCTTCACAATGTTAAATTAAAGACAATCACTTGAAATTGAACACAGAAATGATGAAAAATACCTTGTGGCAGGTTTGAAAGAATCTTAATATTAAAACCCAATAAATAAGGAAGTTTAATACCCACCTTAACGTTATCTGATTTCAATTCAAAATCCGTGTAAAGTCCTTTCATAAAACCTGTTACTCTGATTACCTTCAAAACAGAGGAAAAGTAACAGGTTAAGAAAACTTCTTGATTTTTTTTTTTTTAAGAAAACATTTATGGACAGGAACGGTCTCTGTGAACTTCCTGACAAGAGCAAACGTATCAGTCTTACTTTCAGAGAGGATACGTCATTTAGAATTAGTTCTAGAGCAGGTTCAGAGGTGTGCTGTATCGCTGAATATGCTCTCGAACATGTTTCAGTGAAACTTACTCCTTCCTTACTGTCCCTTCCCACTTAAACCCATACTTAACCTTGATGTTTGGGAACCTTGAAGGCTGAGACACATGCTTTTCAAATGGCAATGTTAACTTAGCACCAGGGTACAGGATTTCAACGCAGCTCTCGGTTATTCCCTTATTGATTTCTTTACATGCAACTACATACAAAAGCAGAAGCTCAGTAAGTACAAAAATTAAGATTCATTCTAAGCGGGAGGTGGAAAATCAAGCTGCTTCAACGCACACTTCATTAGCATTTACAACCTTCCAACAGCAGATTTCACAAAAGACCAGCTCCACACTGGACCGGAGGAAGAAGTCAGACCCCTTGCCTGGTCTTAACCCCCCGAAAGCCACGCTAAGAAGCCGGTTTACGTCTTCCCCACCGCGAGCTGAGCTTCCGCAGCCGCCACCCCCTGGGGCCACCCAGCCCCGTGCGCCCCCGGGGGCTTGCGGGCAGAGCTCCGGCCTCCTCAGGCCTCACCTCCTCCAAAGGCCAGGGGCTCTCCCGCCCCACGGCGCGCACAGCGGCCCCGCTGCCCCCCGCAGGCCCCTCCGCCCCCGTCAAGGAAGCGGGCCAGGCCGGCCGGCCGGCCCTGTTGCCTAGCAACCAGCGGAGCGGAGCCGGGCCGGCGGCCAGGCTCCGGGCCCACCTCGGTGATCACGTCGTGCAGGTAGCGGAAGGGCGGCTTGCTCAGCAGCCGCTCCGTAAGGGGCGGCTTGCGGATCACTTGGCCCAGCGACTCCTGCGTCCGCCGCACCACCGCCTCGTTCATAGCGGCGGCGGGAGCGCGCCGCCGCCGCCGCCGCCGCCGACTTCGAGCCTTCCCAAGCTGCCCCGCGGCGCACGGAGCCTCACTGCACAAGCGCAGCTCCCACGACGCTGTTGCTAGGCGCAGCGGCGCGGCCCTAGCAACGGGCCCCCGCGGCCATGTTAGGCCCCGCCCTCGCCTCGCCCGTGCTAGGCCTGGGCAAGGTAGTGGCTGCCTCAGGGCGCCCCGCCTTGCCCCCAGCCCAGCAACCCCCCCCCCCCCCACATACGCCCTCCTACCTTGAGGTCACTGCCTCCTCCAGTGGGGCCTAAGGCCCTGCTAGCTCTGAGGGACCCAGCTGCCAAGGGAGTGTCTTCAGGGGGGCTAAAGCCCTGGGCTGGGCTGCCTCTTGCTACTGCCGGGAGTGGGAGCGGGGCGCTTTTTGGTTGTCAAGTACCTGCAGGAGAGGAGGGTGTTGCTTAAATTTGGGATCTGTTTGCGTGTTAACCTCTGCACCCCACCCAGTGATGCCCACTGTGCGCCAGGGATGAACGGGAGGATGGATGCCCTTGCCCCGTGGTCCTGCCCGGAAGCGCCCACGGGCGCCTACCCTGTGTGTTGCAGAAAGCGTTTTCCTTTGCCCCGCAGGCCAAAACTGTGTTTTCTGTTGCAACGCTACTTATACGATGGGATAAGATAACGCCTTATCTTGCTGTCCTGGTAATAAGTCAAATCTAGAAAACCATGACATTTCCACCATGGATATGCAGGTCAGGCCTAGGGCATGAGCGCAGCAGGACCAAAGCTTTGAGGAGGTGCTGGACTGGTTTTGCCTGACTGCTGTTCAGCAGCCCTGTGCCTCCAGGAACTGCCCCAAAGACAAGCCGGCAGCACGCACACGCTAACTCCAGCTCTTCCTGGCAGCTGTGGAGGTACCGCAGGTGCTGTGGGGCACACTTGTGTGTGAAGACCTGTCTCCCAAGTGCCCAAGTCACTTTGCCTGCACAGTCCCTCAGGGTAATATATGTGCTACCAGCATGCGAATATGTATTTCTGTCTAGTCCGACTCTTGACTAAATAGTCCTAAAGCCTTGCATGGGGAGTAGCCAGAGCCAGCTAGTTCAGAGTGGCCTGATGGTCACAGGTCCATGTGACTTCACAGGTAGCATGGAAAGAATTTTGTCATGTATCTGTCAAAGCTTAGTCCCCTCTCCAAATGCTGTTCACAGAGTACTTTACAAAATAGAAGTAAGATGTATCTGTCAAGATACAGCATAATTTTAAACGTATCTAAGTCTTACTCTAGGGCACTCAAATTGAAAGTGGATGCAAGACGTAGCTCTTTTGACTGCAGAAACCTTTGGATTTTGTTTTAAAGCCAATGAAGTTATTTAGTAACAAAGATCCAAGAGCAAACAATTGGCTTCAGCTTCCTAAGGTACTGAGCTAGTCAAAGTTGAGTTCCTTACTCAAGCATTACCTACAACACGGGAACAAAAGATAGCAAGCCAGAATGTTTACTGAGGACCAAAGTTTGGACCTGAGGAGAGAGTGATTCCAGCTGCTTCAGAACTGCCGGATAGTTGTAAGTACAAGCCACCCGAAAGAAAAGGGAAAAAGTTTTGCTGCCCAGGCTGGCCAAAATTCAGCTCTATATTCAGACACTATTTACCAAATATAAGCACAGTGAAGCAAGTATAAGGTGTGGCAGCTTATTACATGAATAAAATTTAAGATCTGCGGGTGTCCAGCAATGTCAGAACAGCTGGAGCATCTGGGAAAGAGTCCCTAGAATGAACCCTAAAAGCATTTTGTCTGATACAGCTAGTCAAAACCCAATCCCTCATTTGAATAATTATCAGATAAATAGTGAAGCATTAAGTGTTTATAAAGTTAAATTATATCTTATGGTATTTTTTAAATTGTTCTTGACATAAAGAAGTAGAAAGAGTGAGATTGAGAAGAAGGAACGACATTCCAAATTCTCTGATCCTATATCACACTCCCCCTAAAGTCAGGACAAGCCAATTGAAGGGAAATAACAACACAGGACCACCAGCACCATCATTGTCTCCTACAGGGACATTCCTACCAGATAGAGTACTACACACTCTGTGCAACCTGCTTTGTGGTTCCCACCTTACAACCTTTATCAAAAAGCAAAAACTTTGTTTCCAAGTGCTTGTTCATGTTGCTTCCTATCTTCCTGATCATGTTTGGGGCCCTAGGAAGGAAAGTTCTGCTTTTCTGCTCAGCCCGTTGTGACCATTAATTTTTGAAATCTAAACTTCAATAGGGCTACATGCAGTCTGTACTGCTGTGCACTGTGACTGCCTGCCCATTTAACAGCCCAAATTTGCAGCTCCTCTGCCTTGCTAAATAGCACTTTGCAGTTGTCACACTCCTCCTAAAAGGAATTGTTACAAGTTCTCCCATGCCAGAACCAAGTCTTCGGATAAGACAGAGTAGAGCCTGAGTGAGAATGAATCAGACTCAGATTTAGGAACAAAAAGGAAGACTTTACAAAACAGATTTATCTGGTATTAGTTCAAGCATGGAAAGAGGTTATTTTTCTGCAGGGGAAGACAAGTGGACAGCTTGCATGCTGACAGAGTAATTACACCTGGGCCCCTGAGAGCAGGTAGTTCAGCAGGAGGAAGTTGTAGGGAAGCAATTTGTCTCTTCTCTCAGTCTGACACAATCATAAATTGATGCGGTTCCCAGACAGATTATGACTACAGGATCTGGTGAGCCTGGGAAGAAGACGACGTGTTGACAGCTTCTACATCCAAGGGCATCAGAAGGAGTCTCAAAGGAAGCAAGAAGACTGGGAAGAAGCTGCTCTGGGGAAGAAGGTTTGTTTATTTTGGAATCATGTGGTTTATCTGGACTTCTGCCACTAGCTCTCTATGGAGTGTTTGTAAAGCCTGAGAAGGAGTCTCTGGGGCTTTGTTAAATTTGACCTTTAGCATGCTTGTTTCACTGAAGAGGTAGTACCCTGAGGAAGCACGGCTCAATGTAGCTGAAGAATCAAAAGCTGGCAACTTACAAAAACTCCATGAATCCCTGTGGATCTAAAGGGAGGCACTGGAACTGAAAGAATTATCCTAAAACCACAAAACAGATAGCCTGAGGTTTAGTCTGGAGACTAGTGCATGAGGCTTAGTTTGGAGACCTAGTACTTTTGAGGACCTTGGACTAGAATTGCTAGTAGAGGTTGGGCATGTTGAGACCTTCTCACATGGGGTGAAAATACAGAGAGAATATCTAAGACTTGGTAAACACGGCAAAAAAGCAACTACGGTTAGTGAACTGTGTGAGCAGCAGAAGTGCTTACACATCTTTAACATTCCATTGAGAATCTCACACAATCCTCCTGAAGATGCCAGTAGGAAGTGCTGTTGACCACATAGCGTCAATAGGAGATGAAGCAGCTTACAGATTGACTCATGCCAAGATTCACAGATCTCGCACACGTTGCAAAAGTCGTCCCAGCATCAAGAGGGTCACAGAGAAACTTGCTGTTTCAAACAGACCACCACTACTGCAAGCAGCAAAAGACATAATGCATATTGCCTTTTCCTCCAAGTTTTACCTCCTTCCACAGCAGGAGACCCGACCTTTCCAGCCACTAATTTGACTTGATACCACAGAATTCCTTTGCTGAAGTAGGCTGCAAAGCAACAAGGTGGCACTACAATGCGTATTGCTAGCCAAATATTTAAGGCCTAACTGCTCAGCAGCTGGAATGGAAAGCTTCCTAGCTCTATTTTTCTTTATATACCACAAACAGTAGGGTATTATCTCCATTCCCAAATGACCTTATGATCTCAGTAGCATACATGTGCATATGTATATGTATATGTATATGTATATGTATATGTATTTGTATTTGTATTTGTATTTGTATTTGTATTTATACATGCAGTTCCCAACCTAGGTCAGCCAAACTACCAAATGCTCCTGAAAATTATAGATGCAGCCTGACAATGGAAAGCACCCACTTCCTGTCTCAGACACAGACATTTCTAGTATGGACCAGACCAGAGGACAGTGGTATCAGGGCATGAGTAACATGGAGGGACATGCAGACTACATGAACAGCTTTGAACAGCTCCTGCAACATTTTTAGTGATGGTAAACAGCTGAGCAGGGGATCCTGTCCAAATCCATGGGTAGTCTGTTGAACAAAAAAAGAGGAATTTTCTTGGAGCATAAAAAATGTTCTTCCTACGTAATTCTGGTTTTGTATTACTTTTGGGATCCTACTTTTTGGCTGTAACCTTGCAAAGAGCTGGAAGAGGCATAACAGATTGACAGGCTGCAATAGCTTCTTGAGACATAGGAAGGTGTTGTTTCTGTTTCTTAACAATTAAACTTTGCTTTAGCTGGAGAGTTAAACAGATACAGACTCTCTGGCTATATGCCCTGAGCCAAAGCTGCTAGAATAAGTGAAGCACCTGGTTGATTCACCTGCCCCATAAAATACTCTTTTTCTGAAACAAGAATGAAACGTGAGAGAATTCACCCAACTTTTATTGCCAACTGCACGATAAATTCTGAGGTTTTTCCATGCTTCACTGGGTTTCTAAATTTTAAGGTTTTTTGAAAGATAAAAAACCCAAGCAGTCTGTAGTTGTGCAGAATTCTAAAACAAGTGGGGATTTCTACAAAGATCATCACCGTATGAGATTTGGGAAGTTTACGTTGAAATCCATTCCTGAAGCAGAAATAAATAATCATACAGTCCCCCTTATCCTAACATCACAAACAGCAACCAGATCAAGTCCACAGAATGAGCCTGAGACAAAGAAATGATTGCATTTGCTTGGGAAACAGGCGTCCTTTGAACGTGCTCTAATTCCCTCGCCTCTGTTAAACGGTTGTGCTTTTTGTTTGCTTTTTTAAGTTACTACCACCCCTTGAAAGTCATGTTTTGCCTTCTGATATCTCCGGATATGCTTTATCCTGTGGAGGATCTCTCCCCTATACTACTGCCAGAATAGATACCAGTTCTGCCATGCTGCATCTCCCCATGGGAAGTGCAGTGGTTGAAGTTACAACACTACAAGGAAAGCGTGCTGCACTCCCTGAGACCATCTAATGTTCTTTTACAAGAAGGTCTGTTTACATATATTCACACAGTAAATGTGTTCTCGGGCTTTTAAAATTATTCAGAAATTGGTATCCAGCCTAAAGTCATCAGCAGCTAGGTTTTCCTCCTGACAATGGCAAGAGCTTCCCTTCTAGGACAAGCTCTGGGGCCTCATCTAGACACTCGTTTTGGTCAGAACTCCACGAGCAGCCCAGGCTCATCTGACAAATAAGTGAGGTCGGATGGATTCACACATTCTGTGCTACACTGGCAATTTTTTAACCTTAACAAGGAAAATTAAAGACTCTGCTAGCAGCCCCTCTTTTCCCTGTTGTTTAAATAGCACAACTCTATTGCAAGGGAAAACTAACCGCTTCCACTTGGTATGCTCATACCAGAGACACTTCAGCACGGCATCTCTTAGTGTTTAGAGTGTTTTAGAAAGCCGGCTCCAAGGATGGGGCTCCACAGGGAGCAGAACTCCCACCTGAGGACACATATGCAATCCCGCTATACGCACAATTCCCTTGTCCTAAATGGTAGTCACACAAGCCCAACACCTGCAGAATCAGTTCTGCTTATACAGAACAGAAATCAGTGGGACTTTGTATGTGTTTAGTGTCATATTAGTCTTCCCACCAGTAGCCCCTCAATAAATTGGTGACTACAACTCTGGGGCTGATAACTGCTCATTTTCATTCATGCATTTAATTCCACTTGCAAGAAAGGGCAGTGATGGGGAACCTGTAATGTTTAGAAAGGAGAATGGAGCTGGCATCCGACACTAAGCACGTTCCCCATTGCCGGCTCTGCATTGCTAAGCCAGCTTTTGCAATAAGAAAAGTCATTTTATTCTGTGAAACATCAGATTTGCAAATTGCAATGTTCAAGTTCAGCCATCATCACCGATCAGCTGGACCTACGCCTCTCCTTTCCTGTGTGTGCTGGATAGCGATCCCAGTGTACATCCCCTTTGTTCAAAGGCAACTGACCTCCAGCTCACCAGTGCAAGGAGCTAACAGATGCTAGCGACTGCTTGGCACCCATGCGGTACCTCAGCGAAGGGGGCAGACTTCTTAAAGCGCTCAGCAGCTCCTGTGAAACTGTGGAAGTGACTTCACGCCAAGCGCACTTCAAAATCTGAACCATGGGTAGAACTGCCTAATTGACAAAATTTTTCTGAATAAAGGACAAATCTCACCTAATATTTTTCTGCCATCTGAGAACCTGGCCTCTTCCGTATCTCTTTTGGGACTTTGCTTGGCCTCTCAAATTTGTTTTACTGCCTAGTCACTGCGCTGTTTCATTTCCTGGCTACTTGCCATGAGACATTTCTGTAGGATTTTCAGCTCTGCAGCAGCTCTCCCGCCCTGCCTCTGTCATCCAGCAACAATCAGCTAGTGAGGAGTGTCCTAGAGCTATAGAAGCAGCTCGCTGGCTGATCCTGCCCACAGGGTAAAGCAGACTTGCTGTGGCCTTGCCGTCCCTCATGGTGACAAAAAGATGCTTTGTCTCAGGACTGATGCACGTGGAAAGCAAGGGGGAAATAAGGAAAATAGCCTTTCTTGGTAATTTTGCAGCTATGAAATCAGTTGATCAAACACCTTAAAATACATCACGTGCAGAGGCAACTGAAAACGCAGAGCTGCATGGTTTCCTAGATAGATACTTCCTGCTTTTTATCGTTTAAGTACAGGTTCAATACAGAACATTTAAAAACATTTAAGATATGTAACAGAGGGACTGTTCAGGACTCTACTGCAAATTTAGTTTGGCAAGTTGTGTTCGGTTTATTGGATAAGACCCAGACCACAATAAACAGCCTTCAAGTTGCAGCATGTTTACTCCATGGAGTGTTAATGGAAAGGCTTGTTTGTTTTATCCTGTTAAATCAAATAAAATCATTTTTGCAATTAATGGGCATACATTGCACAAACAGTTTTGCTTTATCAGGAGGAACAGTTCCCAATAGGTCTATCGAAGCAACATGTTAAATCATGCCTTCAGCTCTGGATCCATTTTATCTGCCCTGCCATACCTGAAATTGAAAACAGCAACTTTCATAACAGCCGAGTCTCAACTGAGTGTCATTTCATTCCCTGGATTTTTTCATTTTATTAATTTTGCCTGCGTGCTAGTTTCCTCTTGCCAGCCTCTGCTGAAGCTATCCATGCCGCCTTCTATTTCCCCTTCATCAGAAAAACCCATAATTCAGAGCACAGCAGCATCCATGCATTTTATAATCTAGTTCTACTGATAAGCAGAGCTTTTGAATTTTACTGAAGTGAACGTCCGTCTTCCTCTGAACAACTCAACTTTCCCAAGTGGTTTACATCCAGCTAGATTTCATGCAGTACTCTTCTGGTTCAAGAAACATGTGATGTTTGCTTGTTTCAGCAGCTTTCTATCCATTGCAATCTTCAACCTAGCGCTAGCAATGTGCTCCAAGCCATGAGTGGTGAAACGCCACATGAAGTCCAGGCCGTGCTTCTGAGCTTGCTTTTGTGACACTCTGTGCCTGGGTACTGCTCCTTTACCCTGAGAGTGAACTAGAGATAGCAGAAAACCACTGGTGACGTATGAGAGTGTATACACAACCCTCCGTGCCTGGGACCAGGTTCGCTGGCTCCGTGAGGAGATATAACCATGCAGAGTGGTTCAAAGCATCTAGGCTAGACTTTGGCTCTGAACAGAGACTCCTATTCTCTATCAAAAGCAACTAAACTGAGAAATCAGCATTGCTGTCTTCAGGAACCCTCTCAGAAACTTAAGTGGGAGAGAGCAGGAGGTGGGAACAGGGGGCAAGTCAAAGGAAAAAAGAGGTCTCAGAATTCTGGCTCTTTGACCTTTCTTCATACCGTTGTGACTGATTAGACTCAGAATCCCACAGGCTGCCTCAAGCCCTTTCTCTGGCTTGCATGGAACATGGCTGGTTGTGAGGGGTGACGTACACGGTGCCACAGCAGTGTCCTTTCTCTGTCCCATGAAATCTCACTGTGCTACAGCAGAGACATGAGACGGTCTCCTCTCCCTTTGCTCAGGTTACTTTTAGCAGCCATAAACCTTCCTACAACCTGTAGTGCATCCTATATGTCCTTTTGCGCTGAGGAGATCCTGGAGCAGCTCTTCCAAGTGCTGGCAAAACAGGATCCAGGCCCTATTTTCCTCAATGGCACATTTATACCCATTTTCCCTAGAGTGCCCCCCTCTTGTGAGCCCTGCCACCACCAGCCCCAGCGTCCAGCTGGGGAACAATCCACAGCTGTTGCTCTTTGCTGTTCAGGTGTCAGAAGCAAGTGCTGAAGTTTAAGGTCCAAGCTCTGCTCACACTCATACACTCATACATGTTATTTATAAAAAAAAAAAAAGCCAAGGAAAGCATTCACACAGAACAGCATTAAAACAAGCATTCCTCTGGTTAAGTAACCAAGCATGGGAAAGCCAGGAGACAAGACTGCCAAGCCCTTCTAAAACCCTAACTTGACCTCTTGGACCCATGTGCTACACCAGACCCCTTATTATGGGATGCCACAGAGGGAGTGCTCACAAAGACCCCTTCTCTTATTCAGCACAACAGAGCAGATACAAAGGAAGACCAGCAGAGCTAGCATTTCCTAACTCTCCAGTGGTTGATTTCACAACAGGAATGATTATCTTTTTCATGTGCGACAATAAAAAACTTTGCGAAGAGCAAAAGTGGGAAGGGACGGTGTTTCACTTCCTTAAAATTTATGACAGAGGAAGACCATCTCTTTAGGTAGTGATATACTTGCATGGCTCTTTTACTATGCTGCTGTTCCCTGTTATTGTGACATGGTTCAGTTCATACCAGGATGTTGCTATTTACATTTGATTACTTATCTAGTATTTTTTTTTCCCTTACAGAAATACTGTGTTCAACCTCTTCTAAGAGCAGTGCATTCTGCACCTTCTTGGTGTGAAGTGGTGTTGAAAGAGGTGTATGCATCTTCTGTGTACCTCCTACAGTTCGGTTTCGGGGGACTTCACTGTACCAAGCAAGCCAGATGATTCAGATAGTTAAAGGTTCTGCCACGACTGAATCCCACACATCCAAAGATATATTAAGATGGGAAAATGAAAAAAAGGAAAAAAAAAATTCCATTACTCCTTTTTCTCTTTTAAGGCACCTCTGAGAAGTTTTGAATAACATCTGCTACCTGTTAGAAGTGGCAGAAAAGCTGCTAACCTTGTCTGTCTGAGAAAGTGAGACACAGCATAAACATTTCAAACCCATTTAAGCTGAAACGAGGCACTGGGAGACCCACAGTCCACCTCCAAGGGGTTAGGTGTGTCTAAGCACCATCTAAAGACTGTATGAACGCTTTCATAAATCAATATACCTTGATTAAAAACAGGCATATTGCTAGGCTGATTGCTTTTTTTTTTTTTTTTTTTAACAAAGCTTTTGTAAAAAGGTTGTTCTGCACCTCAGCAGGAGCAGGATATCCTGGAATTTTAGCTGACGTCCATCTTCAGCTATTGTGCAAATACACAGGTATAAAGAGACCTTACCTTACTTGGGCCACAGTGGAGACACTGCAACAAGGACTTTCACGTCGAGACATCAGCAGGAGCTGCCAGGTGAGAGATCGGTTCCAGGTAAATGGCTCTTTATGCAACTGTCTCCTCTCTGAGGAGGACAGGGCATTTCTTTTCTACCGCTGTGACTTTTCTTTGTGGCTGGGTTTTTGCCAGGTGTCGCTGCTGGTTATTACACCCCTGAATAGTAGCCAAGCAAGGAAGACTG
Organism: Struthio camelus; assembly: GCF_040807025.1. Classification (NCBI taxonomy): domain Eukaryota; kingdom Metazoa; phylum Chordata; class Aves; order Struthioniformes; family Struthionidae; genus Struthio; species Struthio camelus. The sequence continues at coordinate 2,123,335 of NC_090947.1, read as the reverse complement.
CTTGGCCAAAACAACTCACAAACATAGAGATTTCACGTGATGAAAAGAGGCTACGGATGGGACAGCTGGTGCCTGCTGCCCGATAGCCTACGCTTTCCAAGTGGCCTGCCATACTCAATGTGTATTCAGGCCTCTAGCTAGAAATTACCTGATTTGCATTGCTTCTCTGTGACCATATCCCCCATCAAAATTAATCGGAGCTCTGGCTGCTCAGTGCTTGACTGAAAATACAGGCCACTTTGTAGCGGACTGAGCAGTTTATCTGCATGTGCCCAGGTGAGCAGTAGGAAAAATGCAATCGAATACTGGAATTCGGCCACAAAGAAAGCTGCAGAGATAAGTGTTTTTTACTGTAGATAAACGCATCTGGTTTTCTTGATGAGATCAAGCAGCCAGAAGAACGCTCAGGATTGCCTCAGAGCCTCCCTAAGTTTTTGCTGTGACCCCTTGAAATCAGCCAATTTTAATAGGGAAGTGAATATTTCCTGGGCCTTTCTTCTCCCAGAGCTTTTGCGTATTTGTCAAGCTCTGCCTGCTTGAGTTGATCCTTTCCTCTCGCAGTTGTTGCCAGCCAAAAACATGCACTCCTTTCCGCTACTGTGCTCCCTCGTTCTCTGCAATGGCCTAATGGTGGCTGCACAGAGAAAGGTCCAGGAGCTCCCTGATGAAGACGAGGAAGAGGAAAGCCCTGCCCGGATACGGACCCCGCAGACTCTCTCTCGAGGTGAGTGACTGGGGTGCATGAGGCAGTCCCGAAGCACCAATATTTCCTGATGAAGTAAATCATCCATCACAGCATTTAGTGTGTACCTCCACCCATATAACCAGGCAGGCGAATGTCTGAGTGCAGCAGCTGGGAGATTTCCCTTCATTCCCATGCAGAAGCCCAAACATACCTTAAGTAACTGCCATTTGCACTGTGGCCAAGAGCACTGGTGCATTCAGCAGAGGAGAACTCCTCACACCCTGTACTTGGGAACAGGTACAGATGCTTTGCTCCAAACCTGGGCTGGGGACGCAGCCAAGAGCCAGACTATCCCAGTGGCTGCTGATTAGCTCTTCAGGTGCCGGTCAATAGGCAGCCACACCAGCAGCCCCTTCCCCTACTAAGGCATGGTGAGTGGGCAGGCGTCTGTAGTCATAGAGCCAGCTCAACTTTTCTGCTGCTCTCCTTCCTGCCAGCATTGTGGATCAGGCACAGGCTGCAGGTATGTCCTCTTCCTCCCTGGAGATTTCTGTGACTGCCACAGGGCACGGGCTGGGTGTTCTATCCATTGGATGGGGCTCAAGACCCATGTCCAAGCTTCGCTCCGGACAGGAATTGTTCTGTTTTCCTAGCATCAAATAAGATCCAGGCACCTCCTACCAAAAATATGCTTGCATCCCTACCCTACCTAGCCCTCAGCCTGTAGAGTAATCTGTTACTGCAAGAAGCCATATCAGTGCAAACAGCAAGCCTGGTTCGGCTCTTGGGAAGGATGGATGAGTTCAGGGAAGAACTCCAGGCTCCAACCTTTGAGTGGTTGGAAATACCTATCCATAATCCTTATCAACCACCTGAGCTGCAGGAAGGGTGGGATTTCATCCCCCTTCCCTTTCATCTGTCTCCTGGCATATTTCTGCTCATGGGTCTCCTGGTACCCAGAAACCATCAGGAAGGCCTGGACCCCCTGAGGGAAGCTGACTAGTTTGTGCTACCCAAGTGCTACTCAGCAGAGTATCTTCATCCATACTGAGGAGAAAATTAACTAAGGCTGCTCTCAACAGGCTGGGGAGATGACATTGAATGGGTGCAGACGTATGAAGAAGGTTTAGCAAGATCAAAACAAAGGTAATCCTCAGTTCTTGTTATGCTAGCTCATATGTTTAAGTGTGTGCATAGCTGTGTTCATGCACAGAACTAACAAAGCTATGAGATGATCACTTAAAATACAGAAGGCTCTAACCCAATGCTTGGACTGTGGACAATATTTTATAAGCAGTGCTTATCTGTATTGCACAGAGGTTGAACAAACGAGACTAAACAAGATTTCGGTGGGAGCTCACATCCTCAAAGATGCTCACCTGCATCTTCTTGGATTGAGTCTCACATACTTCTCCAAATCCTTTCTTATTTGCTGCCCTGGTTGATATTTTTAGCAGTGGTTTTAAGAGCCTTTAGTACTCAAAAGCCTTGAAGAATACCTGGTAATTATAGGAACTTATTTCCTTCCATGTTGGTTTCCACAGCCATAACAAATACGGAGGAAAAGGTGTGCAGGCAAAGGCTTCCAGAGATCCAGTGGAAGCAGTACCCCAGCTCACCTTCATCCCCTCAGATGCACCCAGTCAACTGGGTACAGCTCCACTCCTGAGAAGGCCTGAGGTTGGAGCTTGGAGCGCAATGTCGTTTCAAATGCCCTTGTAGCGCCTCCAGAAGGCGTTACCTTCTCAATGATCCACTCCATCCTATACGAGTGTGTCCCCACCTCCCTACTAGCCAGGTTGCTATTGCTCCTTGCAATATAAATATATCTCTGGAGCATCACAGTGGCTTAACTCTTTGCAGGTGCTGTCTGTAAAACGTCTGACTTGCTTTCCCTCTCCTTTCCTGCAATGTTTTTTCAGCAAAAAGCCGCTGATGGTCATTCACCATCTGGAAGACTGTCCTTACAGCCAAGGTGAGCAAGGAAAACTTTTCCAAATGATCTGGGTGATCAAACTAACCCTGTCAGCACTTATTACCTGCAGAGTGCTTGGTGTGAAACCTTCTCAGAACATGCAGGGAAAAGGCAGGGAAAGGGCAGGGAAAGGTGGAGGGACAGTAACTCCACTGGAGACTCTTGAGAAAAGTTGAGGAATAAAAGTTGCAAAACTTTTCTGGACATTGGTAACATGCTCAGGGCCAAACTTCCCTGGCAGAGACAACGTGGCTAAGAACCACAGGCTAATTCTTTCATATTATGGCTTTCAAGATACAGGTATTCTGAAAGCACGGAGAGTTAGACACTGAAAATTATCATTATAGTCTCATGTTCTCAGGGGCTGCAACATTGCCTCAGCTGTGTATTTTCATCTACACAAAAAAAGTTGTAGAAGTGCTATAGTTTACTGCACTGGAAAGATCAATTCATCTTCTGGCCTGCAAGAGCATCTGTGACCATCTGTTTTGTATGGTGGACGACCTTTCCACTTACAATTGTGAGGCTTCCTGCCAGAGGGCATGTCAGGCCACCCACTATCACTTGATAACCTAGGGGGTTATCAAGCAAAAAAGATAAGGTTGTCAGGGAAGTTTGGCTCCAGCATTTCTTATTCAACTTCTGTAAGTACTTTTTCCCGCAACTGCATACAGCATAAATTGTGCAGATGACTCCTATGCTCTGTAGCGCAGGGCCATAAACTGCTGAATAAAGCCAAGCCATGCCACGTGCATTCTCCTAGTGGGAAGGAAATATCTCAGTACACCAACATTTCAGTTTCTCTAAGACTAAATGCCTTTTGTATTTTTCTTTACTATAGCTAAATCTTCCAACCTGTGTGTGACACGTGCTTGTCAAAAAGTTTTGTTGGTTGCATAGTGGTGCGTTTAGGATGAATAAAAGATGCTGCAAAACCGTGAAAAGCAGTGATGCAGATTTCCCCACACATACCCACCAAAAAACAAATTTCTCTTTCTTTTAGCTTTAAGGAAGGCTTTTGCTTCCAGCACAGAGATTCAGCGGATGGCTCAGGAGGACTTTATCATGCTTAATCTGGTAGTAAGTTTGAATTTAAAATACTAATGAAAGTGTTTACTGGGGAATAGAATAAACCATCTTAAAATCAGAAAGGAATTCACTTTGGACAGATTTAAAGTTGTATACAAATTTTTTGTTGTTTTTAAACCTCCCTGGGGACATATAACAGCATTTGCAAAACATCAGCACAGTTATTCCTTGGAGGGAGGGCAGGGAGACACCTCCATATACACACACATATACACATACATATTGGTATGGGAATACAGTTTTGCACTCTCCAACCACAGGCAATATTCTGATACAAGGAAAAAAAATAGGAAGAGTCACCAGGCTTTATGAGTCATATGTCTGGGGTTTCTGTCCCCTCTCCCAAGCTTCTTGCATGGGTTACCTTGGACAGAAGAGGGGAGCTGGCATATTTGATCAGATCGGAATTGTTAGTTGTTGGTAGACGGTTATGCGAGGCAACGTAGAAGGTTATGTGAGGCAAGGTAAGCTTGGCTTGCTTACTGAGGCAAGCTCAGCTGATTCAGTCAATTTCTGGCACTCTGAGGAGTGCTTTGACATATATCCATCACTAAGAGCCTATCTAACTCTCCAACAGCATTCCAGCAGTGATGACAACATGGCGCCTGATGGCCATTATGTCCCTCGGATCCTCTTTGTCGGTAAGTCTCTGGGGTTGGGACAATAATCGGAACAAAACAGCCAACTGGCAACATTTTTTCCTGTAGGGCCTCCATTGAATCCCTGTTGCTCCAAGTAACAGCTCATATTCTTTTGAGCACTAACACTGCAGGACGAACCAAGACTTTCCAAATGGAAACCTTAACTGGAGATACCCAAATGGGGCCTTGTACTCTGAGCACATGCTCAAATGACTAACAAACACTCCACCCAAGGACAGAGAAAGAGCCCATCACAAACCACAACTGATAGCTATTCAAAAGGCAAATCTACCATCAAACTGTTGGGTATGAACAGGACAAAGGCCAATTCTCTTGAGCCACATCAAGTTAGTTATGTGGAGAATCTTCTCATGGTGGGTTTCAGAAGTAGACTTCCTTAATTAAAATACAGCTGCTGAGATTCTTGTGCTTCAAAAGGCATCTTTCCAGTCAGAAAATGGTGTTCACTAGTCTTTTTATAATTTTGTTAGAAGAAAAAAGAAAAAAAAAAAAAGATTTATCACATCTTCCCCACCCCACAAACCCTGTATCACTAATATCTTGGACTTTTTTTCCTCAAGATCCTTCTATGACAGTTCGAGCTGATATAACTGGCAAATATGGGAACAGGATGTACACCTATGAGCCACAAGATATTTCAGCCTGTGAGTGAAATGAGTACTGAATTGATCCTTTTGTAAGCCATCTCCAGTTTATACAAAACAAATATGGGTAAAGGAATAGGGCATATGAGAATCTTTAGAAACGCTCTGTTTCTGTAGTAAAGTCTGCTCATAGCACTTATTTTACTAATATGAATGAAGTTAATTTAGTGCAAGTCTCTCTCTGGAAAAAAAAAAAACACTGCCAAATATTTCTGAAAAATAGGGCAGTGAACTATGGGAAGAGTTGTCCTCACTGTCTGAACCCCTGAGGATTGTCAGGAAGCTGGTGGTGTTTCCAGATGCAGTACAAGTTTGGCCCCCAAACCTCAAATTGCTTCTGTTCAAGGCATCTGCAGACTTTAGGGTATTGCTGTTCTACTTCATAACCTGAAACAACTGAAGCACTGAAGTGGTTTCCAGTTGTAATACTTCTGGGCCTAGGGGTAAATATAAAGTTTAAAAATAAATAGTCCCTGAATACTATAATTAAGGGTTCCTAAGGGTTAGTGCCTTTGCTCTCCCCTCTCTGGGCTGCCCACTTCAATAACATTTCAAGAATTGTAATTTTCTGAGGCCTTGAACCCCAGATCACAGTAAACTGGAATGAGCCAGATTCAAAAGCTGCAGGGCAAGAGAGAGAGGAGAGAGCAAACCCATTTCCATAGACAAGCATAGAACAATACTGCAATTTAGGTTCACAGTCTTTCTCCTCGAGTTCTTGCGCTTCAGCAGCACACAGAGGGCACTTTCAGACTTTTGTCTGGCACTTGAACAAAGCTTTGACCCTTGCAGACACCTGCAAAGACAACAGAAAACAGCCTCTGTTGCACACCCACTAACACTGCCATCCCTAAACTCCATCTCATGAACCAGCGTATTCCAATGGCATAAATGCTGTCACTGGAGTACGGATTAAAATAGCATTATATGTACTTCTGCTACTAACAGGAGATAACAAAATGGTCTAACAGAAAAAAAAAAAAAAAAAAACATACATACACACCTTTTTTCCCTAAGCCAGTGGCTTGATATTTTCTAGATGCTAATTCCAATCTAACCCTGTTGCTGAGATGAAAAAAAAAAAAAAATGTTGAAACTACCTATTAAAATTGAAAGATGATGATTTGAAACACTTTTAAAAAGTCAAGCTATAAAGAGCAGCTTAGATTTGTGACCTCAAGCTATGTGCCTATAGCATCTATCCTGCACGTTAGCCAGCACACAACCACAACTTTCCCGTCGTTTTTTTGTAACGCCAGTGCTTTCTCTGCAGTGATTGAAAACATGAGACAAGCCAAGTCACTTCTCCACACAGAGCTCTGAACAGCGGGTGCCTCTGAGCTGCGCACACAGAGACCGAAGTGCTGAAAAACACAGCGAAACACAAGCCCGTGTGTGCATGTGTGTGCTGTCTTGTATGTTCGCTCAAATACCCTTTCAGAAAAGCCACATTTGCGAGAACGCCGTGCAGTTCCTGTGCAGTAGATGTGTGGAATGATGCACTACCCGCCCCTTTTTTAAGAAGTTTCTCGCGATGACTTCATGATTGTCATCGATGTACAAGAACTTTCCGTGCTGGTGTTTACAAACTCTTCTTTACCCCGATTAGCACAGTTTTTGAAAAGCAGCTTCATTATAGGGCTCAATACTTTAAAAAGGTATTTATAATGTAAGTGAGTTTTGTCCTGGGTGTGCCTCAGCTAGATCGCACTTGTTGCAATCAATTCTCTGCATCACAGGTTTTTTTCTCCAAGCCATAGATCTTTTAATTCTGGACTGTTTTCTCCTTCCCACAAGCCAGCAGAAGCAGCTAACAACCCAGCAACTGTGTGTTGCTCTTGATTGCTTTCAAATCACATCTGTGAAGAAACCAGGAGGCTTAAGAATGGATTATTTGGTTCACTTTGTGACAGTTCATGAAGAACCACAGTCTAGTATTTCTCTAATTGAGCATGGTTATCATGTCCTTACTTTACCTTTTCTGTTATCTAGTTTATATTTTTGTTTTGCACCCCCCCCCTTTTTTTTTAAAATACACAGAAATCTGTATTAAATATACCTTCACTGGTTTTAAATATAATTTGTATAGTAAGAAACAAAACCATGCAACTATAATATAAATTAAGATACACAGGTTTTGTGTCCCAGGGTTTGTACTTTTATTGCTTTGTGAATTACCCTGCTCACTAATCTGTATTTCAGAAACTTATTTTTGTTAAAGGTTTTGCTGTGCGATCCAAACAACAAAAATAAAACACCAGCCTATTTCCTTTCCAAATCCAGCTAACTTTGTTTTCCCGTTATTTTGCGTGCATAGCCATAATCAGAAAGCTGACGATCTGCAGGAATGAGCAACTCCCTCTTCTCGCCATCGACTTTTAACAGATTTCATCCCACTGCCAGCCGTGGGATCTGAAAAATTAAGGATTCATAAATCAGTACCAATAAACTCTGACTCGGCAATCTTTTAACAGCTCTGCTCACCAGCCCAAAGGAAAGATGTACTCTGTGGCTGTAGTCTGTGGCTACAGCTGTACTGTTCCTATGGCAACAGATGCCTGACACTAGCAAACTTATTAAGGAACCCAAACAGGTGTCAACTGAACAGAAACACTATTTTGGCCATACTGAGTCACAGTTTTAAAAAAAAAATCAAAACCTGTCCCTGCGCTAAGCATCCAGCAGAGACGAAACACGGTAACCCTTCTTAAAAGCAAAGGGATTGGGGGCAGAAGGAGGGTTAAACTCCACTAGGCATTAAAAACACAGGTATAATTCATAGAAGTCCCCCAGGAGCTGTTTTATAACTGCAGGCTGCTATATATAAATGTGTCCGCTTCCTGAATTCTCTCTCCTCCTTTTTTTATTTTTATTTTAAGGGCAGCAATAGTGCATAAGCCATAGAAACCTTACAGTCAAAGTGCAGAACTGACCAGTGGTGGTGGCCAACAGTAAGGGGGGACAAATACAGCAGCAGAATCGCACAGTAATCTCATCGGCTCCTGCATCGCAGCCACACAAAGGGTTACGTGCATCCAGAAACCAGCAATGATATCCGGTGACCACCAGGAAAATGGGAATTACTGAGGCATTTGACAAAAAGACCTGTGGCTGATTGAGCCATAAAAGTGGTAGCCCCTGGAAGAAGGCGAACGTGGGGATTTGCAGACAAAGCAAAAAAAAAAAAAGGGGGGCAAATAAAGGGCTCAGTAGTTGGGTGAAGAGCAACCACAGGTTTATGCAGCAGAGCTAGTACTAGGAGCAGTTAAATTAGTTCAAAGCAGAGGCAGGAGGAAGTCAGAAAGGACCCTGATACATCGAGCACCGACACGGTATTTGTGGTGGCCTGGAGGTGAGGATCTCCGCAGTACCAGGGTAGGATGATGTCGCCCAGCGGGGACAGGAGGAAGAACCTCAGAGCCCAGCCAGGAACGACTGGCCAAGGTTTACATGCTATAGCTGAATAGAGGCACACAGGAAATGAAAACTGGTTAACCGGGGAACAAGTTAACAGTTACTTACAAATTTACCAGTAAAATTTGTCAGCAAGGAAGCACGTATGGTGGCCTAAGGCCAGTTTCTCCCCTCTTCTCCCCCCTCTTCTTCTTTAATGTAATTCTCCCCAAAGATTAGAAAGGAAATTTTTAGCAGAAGCAGGTGTTTAACCCTTCCTGGTCACAGGAGGTCAGCCTGATCACAGTCTGAATGTAACCACTTAAATCAAATTCTGGAAAATTAAAGCTTTCTTAGGAAAGCTTTAAAGATGCAAAGTTTTTAAAATGCAGAAGATTTGCTAACCAAGAAGCTGATACGGTTATTAAGCACTCTACTACATGGATCACAACAGGAGCAGAAGCAGAGTTAGTACTTGCAAACGCCCTTCACTACAGACAGCTGGTCAGGCCCCACTGTATGGCTCTTTGCATGGATCTTCATCATCATCATCATCATATCCTTTGCACGTGCCGGCACATGGAGCCACGTGGTCTAATTCACCAAGGCGGGCAAAGGAGGTCAGCCAGACAACAATACATTACGCTTTAGTAGTTAGGCTTTCTAGCCATTGACTTGAGGGCTGGGAGCTCACACCTTGACTTCTCTAAGCTTGCCTGCAAACTCAACTTGGCCTTGTTTATTCTGGAGTTGCAGGGTCCCTGGCTACGGCAAAAGCTGAAGACGAACTTGCTCGTAACTGAAAAGCTAAGCAGAAACGTTGGTAAGCTCCAAAGACTGCAGCGAACCACGCTGCAGGGCACCGCTGGCAAGCCCTGCTCTTGCAGCTGCCTTATCAAAGGCTTTGCTCTCACAGCCTCCATAGTGCCGTGGTTAACCATGGCTTTGGGGAAGCAGCATGAGCAACTAGCGAGTCCCAGAATCAAGATGCTTCTCTGGAATATAGCCTCCTTTCTCCTTCTGCCATCATTCACCTGTCCCAGGTACATCACCCCGCACCACCTTAGGCCCTCTTTCTGCTTGAGGTTTATACTTGCAAAACGCTTCAAAACGCAAGCTACCCATATAGCGTCCTCTGAGGAGGATTCAGCAGAGAATGGCTTAGTTCTTCAAACCAGCCGCTTCTTCCACTTAAGCAAACTGGAATGAGTTCTGAGACAAAAAACCAAAAAAAACAAAAAACCAAAAAAACCCCAGGTCTTTCTCGTAATGAGGTTCCCAGAGTTGAACACAATGCACCAAATGCTCTTTTACAAGAACCGTACCAAGATCAGACACAGATAACAAGCTAACAGCTTATTCTTCAGGAAAACTTGTTTCTTGCTCTACACAGATCCACAGTCATCTAGAAGAGTGATGCTATTTCTCTTGAAAAATAGACCAGATTCATGTATTTGTGCGTGCATATACGATAACTAGGAGTCGGAATATGGGCCGTAAATTCTAGATTATGCTTTCTGAAAAAGGGGAACACGTAAGATAAAAAAAATCACTTCCACTCACATCCAAACCCCAATCCTCCTACTGAACTTCAGTCTTCCAGCCAGATCTGGGGAACTTCTCACATAGATCAGGGTGCAGTGCTAGGAACAGGTATGAAAAATCAAAGTACAGTCGAGGTTGTGCCCCGTCCAGTGTTAGAAAATAATCTACCCCATTCTCAATCAACGTATGTCAGTCAGACATATATAGACAAATCAAATAGACATATATAAATGACTCTTTATTTTGTGAAGTACACTTGAAAAATAAAAATGAAAGCTTTTCCAGACCTTGGAATATAACCAGGATAAACTGTGGAATCACAAAGACTCCATTTTAAAAAGGTGTTCCCTCTCCCCCCAATTTTTAGCAATCTCCTTCATTGTGGAATGGTCCACAATAATTCTAAGAAAAAAAATACGCATTTTGAGCCAACATTAGAAATAATTCAATATTGGTTCAGTGCAGGCACTGCTACATCGCACTTCAGCAAAGGCACATACTAAAATCCCCACTTTAGTACTTGTAATCTGTATTTAAATTTGTCCAAACTTCATGTTTTCAGGAACAGACCAGAGTTATTAAAACGAAGGGGGGGGGGGGGAACCAAGCTCAGTACAGCTGTCCAGAATGGGATTTGAGGAGTTAAAGCGACAGCAAAGTAAGTGCAGTGCAATGGAATAATTTGCAAACGCAAAGATTCCTTGTTTACCTTGGTAATCAGCATGTGCGATAATTTCTGTAAGCCTGTGGCTTTCAAGAACTCCTGTTAACATGGAAGAAGGTTATGCAAAATAAGTCAGGGAGGGAAAGAAAATGGCTGTCCTCACCTCAAACATCAAAAACAAAAAAAGCCATCCATAAAACTAGGATTACATTATTCAAGTAAAACCTAAGACCAAAAGAGTTAGGAAACGATAATATCCCCTTGCTTGACTGAATTGGCCTAGGAAAGCACAGAAGCAACTTGTTGTCCAGAACAGCAGAACACTGTTAAACTGCAGAAGTTAAATCAGAAGATCTTCCCACATCACGAAAATTTTCGTAGTCTCCTGTATTGGCATTTTCTACAACAAAAACTTCTACACATATATGAAACCATTTACTATAGTCCTCAAGAGTTACATGTATTTTGTTCACTCGTTATTACAGTTTTAATTAAAGGTACTTCAGCCTATGTTTCAATCGTCGTATTTGAACATTGCCTTACTCATTTCCAAAGAGGTTTGCCAGCCATTCGTGCAGTTCAACAAGGCTTTGTAGCGTATTTGATAACAGACTTCATTTGACACGGTAATCAATTTCTGCAGCTTCCCAGCAGGAAAAGGCAAGCACGTTACATGCCATCAGCACTTTACTGCTGCACAGAACGGCTTACGTGTTATCTTCTACCTTTCCTTTTTCACCTTATCGTTGAAAGTATGTTTAAAGTACGACTATGAGCAAATAATTCCATTAAGAGTTTTGGTTAGTTTGTCAGTATTGTTTGTGCTCAAAGAAAATTAGGAACCTGATGGGAATTTAAGTTATAGATAATCATGCACCAAAGGGGAATACCGTTTAAGTGTTGTAAATATTTGCAGTGTTTAAATAAAGGTGATAGAAACATCAACATTTAGTAAATCCTGCCTCCCAGCCTCATTAACAAAATATGACCTCTCATCAGATACTTACATGTGTTCTCAATCTTGAGATCCAATCTTACAACCATTTGGTAAACGTTTTACTCAATACACAAGACCCTTTCATACTCAGTTCAGCCGGTATTCAACTACATACATCCCTTCAATTATGGAGGCTGTAAATCAACACCAAGATAAGCATTTTCTTGCTCTTTCTCAAATGTTTCAATGGACATTAAAACAGTCAAACAAATGAGAAGTGAAGGAAATTCCTCTGAATAAGAATACTGAAAATAAATACAAGCTTTTTTCCTGAGTAAAATAAAACCCACCTAAGACTAACCGCTAACCACCACATCTGCCAAATTTTTCTACCCTTTTCGTTTGTTAATAAAGCTTGTGAACAACAAAAAAGCACTAGCAACTTTGAAATCCAAGGCTACTGCACTGTTGTTCCATATCACAAATTATAGGTCTTCAGGTTTTAGAGCGTGATAGATTTTGAACTTGCTCCTTTCTGGAATCAATTTAACACACTTTGTCCAGAGATTTCCACATTTCTTTCATGTTTGAAATCTGATTCAAGCTACTACTGACTTGGATTTATATATTAGATAGAAAATCAAATTCTGGTATCACTAGTAATTTCAGTGATGAGAGATGAAACAGTAATTTCTAAAAAGAGGGGTTTATGACTGCACCAAAAAGTCCTAGCAAACTCTGTAGTGATGGTGCAAGACGCCAGTTTTTCTGATTTAAAACAAAACAAAAACACTTAGAGTGATTACAAAACAGTCACCGAAGGTTACATGATATATTAATCTGTTTTCTCATGGATAAAGTGCATTTACCTAGCCTGAGAATAAGTACTACATGGATAAAGGGATACTAAAGCACTTCACCAAGAGAGATTAAAAGAAAACCAGAGTCATCCTGAATCCTATATCCAGTCTGTCTCGGTGATTCATGAAGACACTTTAGGGAAGACCATCCCTCTTGCTGGTCCAGTTGAGGTACTCCATTCCAATTCAGTACATCGGCAGTACGGTCTGGTCAAGAAATCATCTGCCTGGTGCTATCTGAAAACTCCAACGTTGATTGAAAGAGCCACTTCTGGTTTACGGTGCTTAATATTCACCTTTTCCTCAGAAAAAATGTGGTTTTGTAAACGTTCAGCTTGTCGGCTATTAAAAAAAGAAAAGAAAAAAATCAAAGATGCCTAGTATTGGTGTTGAGCCTAAGCATCAACAATGGCATACGCCGGCTGGACTGGATCCTGATTTCCACTCTAGTTGTAACAACTACTTTGCATCCCACTTACATCCTATACAGGGCCTGCACAGACAAAGAGTTCATTTTTCATTTCCAGAGACAGGGCCAAACTTAAGTGTGTTGCAAGGAGAAAAAAAGGAGGCTCAGTGTAGGAACACGGCACTTACTTAAAGCAGGAAGTTTTTGAATTGCTTTTATCAACTGGCACTACCGGAATTGTGTGCTCTAAGAACATCTTGCTATCACTGCGCTATCCAGGTAACAAGTTACTCTGAAAAGCAGCAAAATCCAGAAAAAGTGTTTTTTTCCTTTTCAAAATAAAAAAATAAATGTAAATACTCAATAATACCTTTTATTCTTTTCTAATGCAAGCTGCCTTTGCTTCTCTTTTCCAACATCATCTCTCACAGTGCTGAAATCCTTTGTGTCATCAAGGAGAAGATTCTGTTGTCAAAAGGGATCGAGTGTATTAGCTTATTCTTTTTATCTGCCAAGAATGCATCTCACACAGAGCTCAGTTTAAACAATTCATTGTCAGAGCACTTTTTCTAACTAGTTTTACAGCAGTTAAATTCAAGTAACTAAGTGCAAAACATTAGAAAAAAAAAGTAAAAATAATAACCTTCCGACTCTTCTGTTTAGTTTCTGTATTTAACAACGAACTGGCATCAGAGATATCACTCGATAGCTTAATGCATCAGAAGAGGACATTGGACATTTCCTGTATTGCTTTAAAACCCAGTGAGTATGTTCTTTCAGAAGTCTCATAAATCAGCCTGACTGACAATTCAGAGCTCAATATGCTGCTGGGTCATTCTTTCCTTCTTTCTTTCTTTTTTTTTTTTTTAATATTTAAATAGATCTGTAGTAAATCTTTGGACAATGTTGTGGATTTAAATTTAGAATATTATTTTTAATGGACACTATTCTTGGATTTTATTCTCACTTGGAAAAAACAGTTCATAAAACAAGGGCAAGAAAAATCCAGTTTCCTCTGGATAGCATTTGAGCATAGACCCAAAAACTGAATTTGCACTGGCTGAGGGAGAGTTGCACAAGAGACTCTTAAGTATTGCCCTCTAGTGCCTGCAGCAGGATATAAGGGCGATAGCATGAAATTTCCATCAGGCTGGTTAAGAACAGGAGAAAAAGGAGACAAAAAGCATCAGTAGCAACAGATTTCCCCTCTCCATACAATGTGTTGTCCAGATCCGTATATCGGCATTTTCATACAGATGTAACAGGATGCAGAAAAACAAGGAAGAAATTAAGACACTGCGGGACGGGGAGAGTGCCTCAAACCTAATCCATGCACAATAATTAAAAGCAAAGTTCATTTACCTTCACCCCAATGATGTCTCCATCTTTCAGGTGATAAGGTGCTGACTGCAAACTCTCCTGTTTTTTCTTCCGTTTCCTCTTTGAAATTTGCTGAGTCTGAATAAAATCAAAGCAGAAGACCCATACATAGCAGATTTCAGAAAGCTGCTTAAAAGGATTTTTGATGACAATTCCTTATAAAATGAGTACGGTCGCCATTAGCTATTCTTCCATAATCAGAGAGGCTTATTGTAAAGAAAATTAAAGATCCATTTTTGTCAGCAGCTTTTCTTGTCCTGCAGCTCACTTCGGCAAAACAAAACAAACAACTCTTATTTATAACAGTCTTTCCTCTTCCTCATAATCCCTTCCAGCTTCCTATATTAACCATAGTTAGCTGGTCATGAAGTGTCATTTACAGGGACCCTTGACCGTAGGATACCCTGTACAGTGAAGAGGAGAAATGTTTTCGTTCTGTGTTACCTCTGCTGATCTCCACTATTTCTGTTACATGCAACTTCTGTAGCTATAGACTGAAAAATTTAATTAAATATATACATTTGCATAACAAATGATTCTATACTCATGACCTGCAACTAACTTTTCAACCTGTATAAGCAATTTTAGTAGTACAAGAAGAGACAGGATGGAGGAGTGGTTTATTCTCTGCTAACCGAAACTGCTCTCTTCTCCAGAAGATTTCTACCTGGTTAACCGGGCAGAACTGCAAGTTCTGCTAACTTCTGATTAAAAACCTATTGTCTTCACTATGATTTCAAAAAGACCTAAGTGGTTCCCTGAAGAAATAAACTACCTCCACCACTTTCCAAATTCACCTCACAGTTTATGCTGCAAGAATATAAGGCTGTGCACTCAAATATATATACTCAAAAACTGCAGCACAAACCAGCACACACTTTTCTCAAAACAGCTGTTGGACTCAGTCATTCCAGATCTTACCCAGCTAGATATCGGCAGCCACTCAAATTTTTCAGGGAAGTATTTGGCTATTTCAATTTTATCTACAGGGAGACAATAGTGAGAAGCAACTCTTTGCCTCAGTGCCCAGGTTGTGCATTCTTTGGAGATATCCCAGACCAAATCCGTGGAGTGGTAGTAGTCCCTCTGCCCTGGTATGCCCATCTGCACTCGAAGCAACAGTTCATGGGAGCTGTCATGAGGAAGAGAAGATAGACAGTTTTTGTGAATCATCCTTTCAGAATCCAAAACTGCTACTCCTCCCCTCCCTCCACTCCATTTTTAACAAGGCTCTACCAGCAGAAAATGAAAATCGAGCTCCAAAGTATTCTTGCACGAAATAGCCATATCTGTAATCCCAAAAGAAAGTATTTAAATTAAAAGCTGCTAGCTTAAGTCTCATCTCAAACATACACCAATAAGAAATAAGTATCTTGAGGATTTACCCCAAATTCTCTTCTTTTTGCAAAGGTTCTATGCAGATTTCCACTCTGGCTCCCAGCTTATATTCACTGATAACAAAACAAAGATTACACACACATCTTCAGTCATATATTCTAAATTAACAAAAAGAAAATTACAGTTCTGGTCAAGTAATCTCATGCTTATCTGGAAAACGAAAGCAAGATGTTATTGGAACCAAAACTGAAACCCAGGAAGGTACAAAAATTGCATTCAAAACCACTGAAAATAAAGCTTAGTAGAATAAGCATGATATGATCTGTTTATGTTCCCACCTCCCCCTTTCACAGCACTTGAGTTACAACAGGTGCTCAACTCACAAGAAGTGAAACAAGCGGAAAAGAGTTTTCTGTTATTTGACTGAACCGATTTGTTCTCTGCCAATCCGTCTCTCAGTCCAGTAAACCATCAGTCTGTTGCTATGTTACTTGAGCGTTCAATAAGAAACCTACTTGAGCTGCTGCTTGTTGTTTCGTAAAAGCTTGCCTGGGCGCTTACTTTCCACTGTCCAGGCTCTGAGAAATGCAGGCAGTGGAAGGATCTGCTCCTGGCAACACGGCAAGGTCATGGCCTGCAAAATCAAATATCTTGTCAGTAATTTCAGCAGCCAGTCTGCTTGGAAAGATGAAAAATTACTTGACTGCTTCTCACCGCAACGTTGAAACAATTAGAAATAGGGCAAGGTATTTACACTTATCCCGCGTCAAAGGTTGCTTGCAACTTAGAGATGGTGGCTATGACAGACAGATTCTTTTTTCAATCTCAAAGCAAGTTGGACTTCACTCCCTCCCAGCATTTCTCAATTTAATGCAGGTCTCAAGTCGTGAATTTCTTTTTTTAACTAAAATTTTTATAACTGGAAGAATGAGGCTAACAAAATCGTTACCACAATCTCTAGCCAAGTGCTGAGCAAGCTCCTTTACTCCTTTAACCAATTAAACAATATTATTTCCACACTAAGTCAGCTTTCCATGGTCATGAGATGTATATGGCCACAGTATTTCACAGCAGCAGTCTGGCTGAGACTGAGAAGCAGAAGTCTCACCCAAAACATAAAGTGTTGGTATTGATCAGAATTGGAAGCGATAATAACGCAGTTTAACTAGAGCAACCAACCGGCTAAACATTGAAAGAGCTTTACTATAGAGTTGTTTGGTGGTTGGTTGTTTTTGTGTGCTTTTGGTTTTTTGTAAGGGTACTAAATCATACCTTTCTCATTAAAAAAAGTATAAAAAGGCACCTTAGTTTCTGGCCAAGGAAACTAAGCCACACCTTCGCAAATGACAAATATGACCTCTGCATCTAAAGAAATTCTTTATTCTTTAACTTCAACACATGAAAACACGCAAAAAAACTAATACAAGAACAATGTGAAAATGGAAAGTGGCTCTTTAGGAAGTGCTTGTATACGTGTGTTCCCCTCATTAATCAGATTTACATCATGAAATAAAAATAAGGCTGTAAGTCAAAGTCTCAGATGAAGTGCAACAATGCTTTCGCAGTTGGGATCACGTGATAGGTAGAATGGCAACTGCAGGGAACATACTAAGGAAACATCTGAGCTACATGCTCAAATTGCCTCTTGGTACTTACCACTGAACATGGCATATAAGCAAATGCCATATCAGAACATACTGGAGACAAGGGAAAAGGAAATAAAAAATATGTATTAATATAGCTCAATTAATCACAATGTTGCTGTACATTCAGAACACAGGAGAACATCTAACCTGAATCTTCAAATCTTCCAAAGAAGCTTCTCCTGCTATTTCTATACTGCCAGCATAACATAGATCCAGGTCTGTTTGGACGTATTCTGGCGGGGAGACAAAGAAACAGAGACAGACGCACACACATACAGAAAGAGATGGAGAGCACGAGCACCGGGGAGAGTGAGGGCAAGAAATGGGGGGAGATTGACAGGGAGGGAGACAGAGAGTGACCGGGGGGAGAGAGAGGGGGGAGAGAGAGGGGGGAGAGAGAGGGGGGAGAGAGAGGGGGGAGAGAGAGGGGGGAGAGAGAGGGGGGAGAGAGAGGGGGGAGAGAGAGGGGGGAGAGAGAGGGGGGAGAGAGAGGGGGGAGAGAGAGGGGGGAGAGAGAGGGGGGAGAGAGAGGGGGGAGAGAGAGGGGGGAGAGAGAGGGGGGAGAGAGAGGGGGGAGAGAGAGGGGGGAGAGAGAGGGGGGAGAGAGAGGGGGGAGAGAGAGGGGGGAGAGAGAGGGGGGAGAGAGAGGGGGGAGAGAGAGGGGGGAGAGAGAGGGGGGAGAGAGAGGGGGGAGAGAGAGTCAGTATAACTGCGTTCATTGTCCTAAGAGATGGCAGTGACTTTGAGGAGAGAGTTCATTTAATTTAGAAGGGGCCTGATGTAGATTTATTTTGAGGATAGTTAAAGAAACATCATTTACAGGCAATAAAATACCTTCTGTTAGTTGCCAAAGAAGAGTTTAAACTGATTCTATATGGGAAATTATAAAAATACAACCAGTTACTGGAATTCATAAAGGGTATTAATTACTGGTTATGACTCTGAAACGTAGAGTACGTTGCAAGGAAAGTTAAACTGCTCTTACCTGCGCTACAGAAAGCATCAAGGAAGAAAGCAAAACTTGGAGAAAGCTTGAGAGAAAAGGAGAATAATGCAAAAAAAAAAAAACCTTCTAAAAGGAGGGAGGTTCTGCTGTGCAACACAGCTCAACAGCAAAGGAAGAACTTTATTTTCTTGTATAAAGGAGTGTTGGTTTGTTCCCCTTTTTTCTATTTGCAGTTGTCCTCACTTCATTTTCTTCCTCTTTCTCAACCCTCTCTTCATTTGCCTACCCTCACTTGTTTTTGATGTAGGTTTGACTTTTAGAACAATGAATTCAAATTAAAATACCTGTATATAGTGTCCTGGAGAGTCACACCACATTTACTCATCACTCATTTTATAGCTTCTCAAAAAACAATTTAGCCTCAAGTGAGTTAAATGCAGTATTAGGAGTCTGGCTTTTGAAGCCAATCATTCATAAGCTCTTTAAGATGATGTCCCACAATACTGCCACTCGGAGTATGGAGTAGCTATTTTACTTGCCGAAAGGTAACTGCTTCTGCTTCAAAATTCAGTGAAGATCTTTACCCTTGACCAAATATAGCTAAGGAGCATAAGAACAGTCCCTTCCAGTGTTCCTGGCCTAAGTAATATACTTAAAACCATCTCTTAAGGGACTTCTTGCACAATAAGCTTGCTGAGAGTTGTACAACTACTCCCAGGTTTCAGGAGGATTTTACGGCTTTAGGTCAAAACCAAAGGGCTTTGCTTTTGACTCAAGATCTCAGTGCTATCACAGGCAACCAGCCCATATGATTCCTTTCATAAACTGATCAAGCTCACCTCCTGCTGGAGACACCTGCAAAGCCTCCATCTTGCAGGTCACGCCGTTCACTTGGTCTTGTGCACTCTCGTAATGTTTCACATGATTTAAAGGCTTGTACCACCAGATGGGTATTTTCAGGAAACCCTGAAAAGCAAACAAAAAGTACCTGCTAGCCTATGTGTTCTGACGCAGATAAACAAGGTTCAGCTGCCATCTCAGGAAGATGGAAGAGATTTGTTCAAGTCTGAGCTTTTGTAAAGGCACCTGTGTTCCACGTTAGCTCTTTTGACTTCCTACTTTTTTTTATATGGACCACTGAATGAAAGAAATTCAGCCTTGTGTCGCCCAAGATTACCATCCTGTTTTGCTGTCACAGCATCTGCCGTGACAGATGCAATGGAGTGATTTTATATTCTGGAGATGCGGACATAAACACGAACCTGACAGAAGAGGCTGTATTCATCTAAGTTCACCAATTACAAGGGTATTTTGCCACTTCAGCAGCTCTGCAGAGTTTTTCCTCACCTGCTCTGCACGGCCAGGAAAGGACACTTAAGTTGATGTCTCTTCCCTCTTCTGAGTAGAACAGACTGTATTTCTTTCACACGCAGGTCTATTATCACTCATTCCACTGTTGCAGTAAGCTCTTATCCTACAATTTTTTGAGAACAAGGCTATCAAAAGTATCCTAGCTTGTCCTGTACGAAGCTTTATTCACCATAAATTTGCAGAGAGCTGCACTGCCTGCTGGTTCTTGCAAAGTGTTTTAACCTTTTGTTTTGACTTACAATGCCCTATATCACTTGAGGTTTGCTAGCACAGAGCCCTTCTAGTTGTATGGTCATTGCTGTCAAGACAGCCTCCAAGAAGGGCCCTTCATTTTCAAATATGATCCTCAGTAAAAAACCTAAAAGGCAAACAGCTAAGTTCCTCTATTTTTACTATTTTGTGAGGACATAAAAGTATAAGGGCTGTATCTTCAGGAGGACTCCTACTTTTGTGCACAGGTTATTGCTCATCTTGCTTGCCAGAAATACTGATTTCCTCCATATTTGTAACCGTAACACGTTCTAAGACGCATTTAGGCTACAAAGCTGCAACAGGCAAGACTTCTGCTACAGAAGTCAAAAGAATAATAAATATAGAGAGATTATTTATAATATTCTTATATCATAAATGTTAAACCACGAAATTATAAAACTACAAAGCTTTATTCATTATTTCTGATTAAAAATATTTCAGTTGAAAAATTCTGAAATAAGCAAGAGAAGAAAAAAAAAAAAAAAAACACTATCGTATTCAAGTCTCCAGAAAAGTCAATTGATTGAAGAACATAAGCAACCCCCATAATTTTACCTTTGGTGGAAGCTTTCCTTCGGTTACAACCAAAGTATCTCCTCTGCAAACATTAAGCTCCTTCAGAGTGGCATTCTAGAGAAAGAGAAAGCACAGTTTGTGTTTTGTTTCCTGAACCATGAAGGGTTTTCTTATGCCATGCATATCGAAAGTCCAAGGTGTTTTGCTTTTCCACAGAAGAGAACAAAAACATCCATCCAGCCCCCACCACTTGGAGATAGCTTTGCAACAGTGCACAAATATTCCATCCACAGAAGTCTGCACTGCATGCATCCTTCTGCAACATCCCAATGAGTCATCTATTTCCTTTGCACCTCCATATTTTACCGATTAATACCTTGTGCTTAGCACTGGTAGATCTGAACGTCTTTAATGTATGCTAAGCTTAAACTTTAGGAAAAACTACGTGGACATGGCTTATTAATAGTCCCTGAAAATAAGAGGCAGGTGCTTAAGAGTTATTTTTTAACCACAGGTACACTAACACTGTCTTCATAAGGCCTTGCGGAAATAGCACAGTGTGCCTAGTAACGTATCACCCACAAAAACCATCACAGATTTGCTTTATGGGAGTTCTTTTCAGGGAAAGTCTCTTAAAAAAAAAAAAAAAAAAGAACAAACTACATATTGTGTAATTCAGGTCAAAAAGAGAGTCCTCTTACTTCCTGACTTAATGCTTCCCCTGCTTCGTAGCACCAGTCAAGCCTTCTCAAATGCCAGTTGTCACCTATCAAAAACAAGTAAGTACATAAACACACAAACCTAAACAGAGGGAAAACTATTAGCCAACAAGGTTGCTACAAAAAAAAAAACCAACCAAACAAAAAAAATTCTTAGTAAGGGTTAACAGCCTACCCATTTTTGCAACTGTGACACAATTAGAGACTGAAAAGAAACTGAGTTTTAAAGAATGAACAGGTAGCTTCAGGTTCCTTCCCCGGGCCCTAGAAACACATTTTGCCTCCTGGGAATGGCCTTCTCATTTTTGTAAATGTCTCTCTGTTTTTATGAACTCTCTTCCTCAGCTACCTAATTTCCCTGGTTCAGGAGGAAACCAAAGGAAGTGAAATGACAACATGTAGCTAAAAACATAACTGCAGAAGAAAGAAAATTAAAAAGTTGAGAGGGAAAAAGTTGGGGAGTTGTGGAAATGCTGGGTGTGAATTGCTGATGAATTTCCCTTGTCAATATACAATTCAAATTGATGAAAAGTGCCTCAAAATGATACTGTAAGGATAATAAAAATATAATATTATTAATAATAAGGATATATAACAATTAAAAAATATACTGTAAGGAAGAAACTCATTTCCCGCCCCCCACCTTCTGTCTACTTTCTACATTTCCGGTCGACTTCACATTAGAGGAAAAAAAATGACACAGTTCAGAAACTAAAATACTTTAAAATTAGCATCTATATGAAGCATTATGTACAGGAGGAATGAACTTAATTACATATTTTTTGTTTGATCAAAAGTAAGAGATGAAAATACACTTCAAAAATTCTCTCTAGGGTCCAAAATTTGACTTTCATAACTAAAAGCCCTAAGCCCAAATGGCATCTCATCAATGAATTCTGATGCGGAAAAAGAGTACCTGGCAGCCTTTTTAAACTACAACTTCAAAATCCACTGAACTCTGACATTTCTTCGAATGCGAGCAGTCAGATCACGAATCTCTGTGCAAGGCCAAATTCAACTTTTCAAAAATGGTAACATAAAACAAGTAATAAAAACAGAACCATTGTTTCTTGGCAGTGAACCTATACCACAAGGAAATGAAAAAGGTTAAGTTTCTATTTTCAAGACATTATTGACTACTCTGCTCATATGTACACAAGAGCACAATATTTAATTTTCACTTGAGCTGCTCAATCTGTATTATCATAATAATATTTTTCAGGTGAACTTTTACGTTTCAAAGAGCGTGGCCAAGTTTGCAGCCTTCACCCCACAGTAACAGAGAATTGAATATTCAATAAAGGTTAAGTTAGACCTAAAGCTGGAAAACACAGTGACACTCCAGGTTTTTCTCTCTTCCTTCGCAGCGGCATCAACAGAAAGTGATGCTGAGCCAGGAAATTCACGTCATGTCAGTGCTATCTACATCTCTTCCTTAACCCTCATTTAAAAGTTTAATATTTAGAACTACTACCACCCAGACTCCTAAATAATGGCCAAACTGGAATCTCTCACTGATTAACTTGCTTTCACCAAGCAACGTAAGAACATTTTGATTTTTTTCAATTAACCTCATGCAATGCACCCCACTGCAACACACAAATGTTGTCCAAACAGCCGGATACCTCCACCTGCACCTGCACTCAAGCAAACAGCCCAGGAACTGTGAACTTGGCCAAATTTAGATTAAATATAAAGCCTGAAACTGATGTTTCAAGAGCTACCGCACAGCCAGCCTTTATCAGAGCAAAACTGCAAGTTTAAATTTCTTTCTTCTGCCCCTCTCAGATTACAATGACACATAAATCACTGTAATAAAGTAAGGATTTTTAAGTTTTGGGTTAGCAAGAGGGCTCTCAGAAAACTGGAAATCCCTTAAAGAGAACTCTTTCAATAACAACGTAACACAACTAACCTGATAATCCAGATTTTTCCAGCATTAACTTTAGACACTGAAAGAGAAATATATGATGAGGCTTATCTCAATGCACAGGTTAGGAAATAAAGTTTTCAGCAAATCTCACTAGATTTTTCTAGCGTATATGAACTGAGTTGCTGATTCCTGGTGAATTCCTAGAAACAATATAATTGCGTAGACAGAGTATACTTGAATTACACACTACCTCCTTGAAGCGTGAAATTGTTTTCAGGTAGGAAATTTACTACTACAGGTGAATCAAGTGAGCTTTCATAAACTGTTAAAAATGAACAAAAAAGACCTGTGCTGTCAATGTGTTCCTTTACTGAAGCAAATTCTACTGAAAGAGTTTGAAAATGCCAGGAGCCTACCAAAAAAAAAAAAAAACCCAAAACAAAACAAAAAACGCACTTTTTGAATATACACCCTTAAAGACACCTCACTATTCTAAAATATTGCTTTCTGTCTCAACCTAGCCATAGCTGAAAGCTGTCTAGTCCTCTTCAAGCAATGCTGTCAGACCAACCCCAGCTTGCAGATTAATTGCACAGTAAGACTGACAAGCATACATATTCACTCCCATATAACAAAATTCAATTGTGGCAGGCTCTGCCACGATTGTACGTTGTTTCGAGGATTGCTATTTATAAAAGGAGCGGCTAGCCATACATGCAACAGCTGGACTAGGTTCCCTCAAGGAAACAAGGAAGGATGTCTACTTGCTGCTTGCTGAAAGATCAAGGCATTCTTCCCCGTTGGCTTTTAGAGGTGAAATACTTCCTTTGTTTCAGTGTTACCTGGTGATCTGAGCAATACATGATACGAGGCAAAGTACTCCAGGAGCAGAATTGGCCTAGGCACCACAAACCCTTTTAAGAGCATCTGGACTTACCTCTCTGACAGAGGCAGTCTCTTCCACAACTATCTCCATCTCAGGGCTTGTATGTTGGTCACTCTCAACAATAAAATATAAGAAGAGCTAAAAATGTAAGCATAAGTTATCAGAATGTATATTTAAGGATGGAAATACTGTGAAATAATATTCCCTGATGCATGCATATACCAGCTACTGCATGTCTGCTATCAGTCAAAAACCACTGAAACTGCTTTTAGCTAAATCAAATGATCTAAGCAGTAAAGACAGAGGAGTTCACGCAGTTGAGTTATGGCTATCAGTTGAGCTTCATTAACCAAGTGTCCATGTCCTTGGCCTGCACAAATGAGAACTAAAACCTGCTACCTTAAGCCATATTTTGTCATAGTTCTACATCATCAGGTTAACAGTGGGAGAAAAAAAAAAAAAGCACTCTGATCTTCAGAAACATACAAGTTAGCACCCTTTTTTTTTTTTTTTTTTTTTTTTTGCAAATTTACAACTTGCAGGTGTCAAACACAATACCTTCCCTTTTCTTACTTTAGGTTCTTTACTAAAGTATATGCACACCAGAACACAGAAGACTGACAACTGCAAACAGATGAATTGCTGCAACTTAATGATTCACCATTGGCCAAATAAGCTATATTAACTGGTCACATATATGCTGTTGGCCTTCCGCAACAGAGATAAATGGCGTGAGCCTTAATGCTTATAATTCCCAACGCCAGCGCGCAAGGTTTTTTCCTCATTCCAGTTTATTACTACAATCATTATAAAAGGAAAAAAAAGGACTACATGAAATATTAGGAAACGTAAGCAGAGCATAAAAGCAGCACTAGGCTCTTTTCAGTCACAGCACTATTTTACCTGAGTGGAAGTTGGAGATTTTCCATGGCACAGCCCTAACAAGCTTCCCATTTTCAGTTCTGCTTCTTTGACAGTATAATCCTCTGGCACTTAAGGCAGGAGAAAATACAGAAAACATCATGAAAAAGCTGCTTCCTGAAAATATCCATTCTATCAGGCTTCTCTTTAGAGCAGCAAAGTATCCAGCAACATTCAGAAATTGCACTTCCACAGTTTCTACATTAAATCAGTAAGTCTTCCACAAATAGAGCAAAGAGACATTTGTACAAAGCCCCATCCCTCACCTTTTGCCAACGGAGTCACAAAATAATTTCAGTTAGAAGAGACATCTGTAGGTTAGCTAGTTCAAACCCCTGCTCAAAGCCAGACCAGCTCAAGTCAAATGAGGTCGTTCCAGGCTTTTCCCAGTCAAGCTCTGAACACTTCCAAGGAGGGTGGTCCTATGTGAGTCCCTCCGTGGGCCCACGTTCTACCGTTTCACCACTCTCTCTGTGAATTCCCCCCATACGCAGTTGGGGCTTCCCTTGCTGCAACTCGTATCTGTTGCCTCTGACCCTTTCAGTGTGCACCTCTGAGAAGAATCTAGCTCTGTCTTCTCTACAGCTCCCTGTCAGGGAGTTGAAGGCAGCCATTAGATTTAAGGGGATCAATATCTGTCCTTGGCCTCCTGACTGTGTTCTTACTAACGTAGTATATTAGTAAACCAGTGAAAACACAGAAAACATTTTGCAGCAAGCACAAAGCTGATACACTCAGTTTCTCACCACAGGCACAACAGTGCCAAAAGTAAAGGTGGGGATTCTTTTCTGGTGAACACTGGCCATCAGGAGCATTATTATACAGTGATGGGTGGTATCCCATGTTCATCTAAATCAAAGACCAGGCTATGGCGTTAGCACGTTCCTTCACTCTCATGACAGCAGAAACCCACACTCACAAAGCAGAAATCCACACATTATTCACTGTGCTTCATATATCAGAGGCAAGCTCCCTTCTCACAGTAAACAAGAACGTCACAATCCAGAGCTTTAATGTTTAATCTGTCACCACATTATTCAAGGCTACTGCTCAAGCAGTACTAACATCCAACCTTGTGCATCAATACTCTTCAACAAATACCTTTAGTCCTTTTTGTTTAAAGAAAAAGAAATTAGAAAGACATGAAAAAAGGACTCTCTTTCCTGGAACAGAAAGTTGCCCTGCTAATGATATAAAAGCGATTCAAAATAGATCATTTACAGACTTTTAGTTTATGAAACAAGCGTGGCGAACAGAACTTTCTGTTAATTCCCACGTTCTTGAAGCACATGGCCAACGGTCAATAAACAACTGCAAGTATGCTACTCACTATTACTCGTTAGAGAGGCAAGTGAAAAAAAAATGAGCTGAATATTACATTCATCTACTGGCTTTGCATTGGTACTGTTAGTAAACAGTAGTGAAACTGGAAAAAAAACCCACAAAACTGCTCAGTTAAGCAAGGAAATTATTAGAGTACACGTGCGTGTCTCCCACGAAATGACGACGAGAAGGTTGAAGTCTCCCAATTCAACTTCTTATGGACTGATACAAAAAATAATAATAAATTTTACCTGGAGAGAGAAGTTTCCCATTTCCACTAACAGGCCTAAGACAGCTGTCGTTTGCTGAAAAAAAGAGGGGTGGGGAAGAGAGTTAGATGTATTAACTATATCAAATCACAAGAAATTTGGCTTAGAAGTTTAGACAGATAACATATTTAAGACTAATGACAACAGGTTTATTTTAAAGGCTTCACTTTGAAGGTATTACATCAAAAGTATAGTCGGAGAGAGTTTCCTAAAGACCTCATGAACAGTCTTAGTGTTTTTTTTTTTATCCTTTCCGTGAAAGGATACTTTTTCTTTCAAGTCAGCTCCTAGTCACAATCAGTAAAATACCATAAAACTGCCCAAATGTCCCCATATGTAAAGGTATCAGTAAGGCATTTCTTTAAAGAAAGAAAATGGGTGTGTCTTAAAGAAAGGAAATGAAGCAAAAAATTTGCTTCAGTTTTCAGTGTAATATTTTAGTAAGACGATGATGATTATTCCAGCAACTAAAATAGATTCTGAAAAACTAGTAGATGAACACAAAAGCTCCATAAAATCATATTTTAATCAAGACTATCACTAACTTGTTTTTAAGTTAAGAAAAAACATTTTATTCAGAATTAAATAAATGTTAAATGGGTCGCACTCTCTCTTCCTCACCCAGCAACTTCACAGCACTGAATTCTGCTGTTTTGAATACTCTCTCATGCCAAGCAGGAAGTCAGACAGCAAATTCTAACAATATCGCATCTAAAAATAAAGCAGTTGAACACTTACCTAGCTCCTCTTCTAGCTGAAGTTCCCGTATTGCTTTCATTTTGATATCTGACATCACCTAAAAGAAAGCAATATTAAAGTCTCTAATGCAAAATGCCAAGAACACATCTGGTGTTTAAATACCAACAAAAGGCAGCCTTCACTTGAAATGCCTACTAGTTATGTTCCTATTCCCGTTAACACTATACGGATCTAAGCATTTCTTTAATATAATCATATTTAATACGATAGCCACACAATTTATAATATATTTCTGGAATTTTTTAAACCGTGTTCCAAGGAAAAGAAGGTGATATTTAATTTTAGTATTTAGCAGAAGACTAATATTTAAGAACTGCTCAATTGATCCTGTAATTTAGCACTCAAAGCACTAAGTAGTACTTCATATAACATGAAATTATTTAAAAAGTCAGAAACGGTACCAGAGAGACTGGTACTGTCACGGTAGACTGCAGTGTTCCAAGAAATCAGCATTAGATTCTTTTTACTGAGCAGTCAAAGTGTCTCCTGTTTAACTTCAGTCATAAAAATCCCTGTAATTTATTCTGATCACTGCCTGTAGAAACTGTAACTGAGTTGGCACTGTGTAAGGAAAACTTACACTCTGAGGCTAAATCCAGCCCTTGGAAAAGTCAAAAACAAAATTGCCATTTTGCTCCTGTACAAAATTATACTCTTATTAATTGGCCAATTGCACTAGCCAAACTGTTCAGAGAAACCAAAAGCCTGTGTTCTATCTCTGAACAATCAATTAGATTTCTTACTGTTTCGATAGTGGCAGTAATTTTAACTTGTTTCTCTTCAGCATCTGTTCTGCAGAAGTTTTTAACTTGGAGCCAGCTGATGTCATACGTAAAAGCAGTCAAATTGCCACTTGATACATTCACCAAGCTATAAAGAAGAGCAGCGCAAAAATGGGCATCATTAAATTTAATGAAGACAAGAAAACTCTACATGTTACGTGGGCTATAATGCTAATTACCAAAGCTGTTATATAAATCAATAATGTCTAGGTCATTAATAGTCACGCATGCCACAGCCAGGCACCTCTGGGCTGGTAACTGAGTAAGCCAGTAACAATTATGCATTGGTAACTGGTTTTCAATGGGATCTGAGCTTCTGAAGGCACTTCAGAGTTTAAGTCACTTTCTGAGGTGGGATTTAAGGCTTTTGGAAAAAATATTTAAAAAGTACAGTAAGGCATGACTAGAATTTGAGACTTTTTGTTTGTCTGCAACGATATATATAAACACAGAAACAGTCCTTGGTGAACAATTCACTGCTTCATTTATTTTTTTCACAACTGTTTCAACTAGGAAGTCAGCATTTATATAACAACCACATATCTCCAGGTCTCTACAGATGGGAATCTAACTTCAATGCTACACACTGGGAAGCGAAATGAGACCAAACGCTTGCTTCGTGTCCCCGGCAACTTAAAAGATTTGACCGAGAGATTCGGCAGAGCTGCGTGCTGTTACGATACTGCTCAGTTCCCTCCTCCTGCCCAGTCTCCTGGAGAACCTCCCAACTCAGAAATCTCAGAAATTCAAGTTACTCCAAAAATGTGCAAGCACACTGGGCCCAAGTTCTTCTCTCTAGATTTTTCCCATTACAATGTAAGTCAAAAGATGGGACTTCATCTGCACTTTAAGAGCAAACCAACATCTAACAGTTGATAAGGACCTGATCTCCAAAACTTAAGGTTACATTACCTTCATCAAAATGTTCATAAAATGACAATTAGTTTAGAAAAACATACGGCTAGCATAATTTTAATGGAACAGATTTTGCCCTAACTGCTTTTTGCTTAATTATATTCATAATCAAAATGGTTACCTCTGGTCATGACTGTCTAAAATTAGTATTGAGCATCCATCCATCAGACCCACACTTTTGACTGTCTTCTTCATATCTTCTTCAGGAAGAACTTCCCAGTTCTTGGAATCTTTACCAAGTCCTGAACCATTCTTTAAAATGATTCCTCCTGACGGTACTAAGGCGCTGCGCAAAGCACCCAGTTCTGTGTTACACGGAATGATGTGTTGGGATTCTGTGAAGTGTTGACCTTTACCTCCTTCATTATACTCTGCCAAACGAAGAACATTTACAATAACAGGTTCATGATCAGGGCCGGTCAACATCTTTGTACCACCAACCTGTAGCAAAGAATGTTAAGATTTATGCAGTGGTGATCAGTAATGCACACCTTTGTAAGAAGAAAAGACTACAGAGAAATAAATGACAAGATTAAGATTACTGAGACAAAAAGGCTGAACCTGCTCTCTCTGAAATTTAACCTGAGCCAAGAACATAGTTCCTTGTCTAAGGCAATTTGGCCATGAAGCAAGCTGGAGTAGTTAAGACCATACCAAAAGTAAAATGAAGATAAGAAACAATTCTGTTACTGGACGCATCTTTATTTCTGATATATCACAGGAAAAAATGTATACTTGTATAGTAAGAATATTTTTAAAGTAATATTTTACCCCATTACAGAGAGAGAGGGCAATCTTCTGCTGCTGTTACATAACCACTGAGACAAGCATCTGAAGGTTAAACAGAAGCCTTGATATTAGAAGGAAGATGCAACAGTAAAAAGGGAGCATGGTATTTCAGGGAAACCATATACAACACTACACCTGTCAGGGACTTCTTTTATTTGTGGAATGATTTGCCACAGAATATAAGTTTTTGTTATTGCATTGCTATCACCTGGTCTCCTCCTAAGAGGCATCAGATGTTTTCCAATCTAACTGGCACTGGATATTTACCAATCTGACCATACCACGTTCTGCATGGTGCAACTCTATTTGCAATTCAAGAAGCACATTGCACAGCACACACAAGATACAGCAACAACATGCACAAAGTACCCTAGATGAGGCTGAAGCGGCCAATGTTAGTATGTCAGTAGCACATCTCCAGAACAGATTAAATTTTCCCAAAAATGTGTCTGGTGATTGCATCTTTTCTCCTTAGAATTGACAAGGAGAGAGGGGATTTCTGTTACCTCTTTCCCATTCCACACAAAGATGTCTGCTCCATCAGCCAGCCCAATGCTATCCAGTGTCAGCTCATCTCCTAAAAAGAGCAAATCATCAAGTTCAGACCCCTCCAAAATGGATAAGCAGGGTCAGCTGGTGAATTAAAATACACTGGCACATTCTACTTGGACTCCAAGTCTACCTTTGCAAACATTGCCATGTCATCAGCATTTTCAGGGGTTAAAGTTAAGGTTCACTCATGTAGCATGACCAACAAAAAGACACACATCCCTTTAGCTGTCGCACTGGGTAAAGAGGCCCAGCACACAGGCCCACCTACTCAATTTCCCTAGCAAACTGAGGCCAAAGATACCACTTGAAAAATCTGTTTGGTCAGGATTGTCTAGAGGCTTAACAGCATATCAATAGATTTAAAATAAAAAGGTTAGATTTAACAAATGAGCTACATATCGTACTTTCTAAGCCTATTTTTTGAAACATTAATGCCTACACTGTATTTTTTTCACCTTCTTAGTGTAAGTCAGATTTAGATTTTAAAAAAAAAAGTCAGTGTCATATAAAGAAATATACTAAGATCTGGAGGAATATTTACAGCAGCTATGACTGCATCTGTCTTCTGATGTACTATTATGGAAAGCTGGATCAGCTTCCATAAATTCTACCTATGGAAAGGTAGAATCCTAATTTGCTAAAACAGAGTACATAGACTATAAAACTTAAAAGTGGCTAAATATAATTTTTAAGACTGTCAACACCTAGAATTACATAGCATTGCACAACCTAAATGCCAGAACTCATGATTTTAAGACATTAATTTTCATGTTAAAACTAACGTCGTCTTTATGCAAATTCCTACTTCTGCTCAGGCTTAAGCTATGCTTTTCTTTAACATTACGCTGGCTGCTCTCCTCTATCTCTCCTCTACTAATTCAGTATTTACTACGACAGCAAACTTCTGCAAGCATATCAGGTTCAAAATATAAAGAAAAAGACATTTTTTGTCAGCAAATATGTTTAGTTTCCTGCACTCTTACTGCACTTGAGAACAAAGATTACATTAAAAAGTTTAAAGTTCCTAATAATAGTACCACAAAGAGCTCAATGGTTAAGTGCATTTGCAAGTAAGCTTATTGAGCTTGTATGCTTACATACAAACATCCTCTATGTTCTGTAATGTATACAGCATATAAATAACATAGTCTTACCATCGAGAGAGTGGTAAATATGTAGTCCTGCTGGTAAAGGTTTAGCAATACTGAAAATCATGTCTCCTTCCCAAGATTCCAACATCTAATTAACAAGAATAGAAAAAAATGATATAAATCACCAGTAAGCAATAACTCATACCACTCAAAATTCAACTCCACTGAAAGCTGTTACAGTTAAAATATTAACACGTCCCTGCTCTCTATTCAATAAGGCTAGCAACATAGGGAGCATTTAAGTATCTAGGACTCACTCTTTCATACTAGCTACTGGCTAAAAAATAACCTTTCCAGGAGACATTAGCCAAAGGTTGTAAAATATAGGAAAAGCAAACAACGTTTCCAAAAATCACGTTGGCTTTGGTTTAGATATGTACGAAAAAAGCATTTCACAAATTCTGCATCTGTACTCAAACCAAATGCTATCACTCCCTCCTTTTTGCCACTTTGCATTTATTCTTCAGTAAGCTAAAGGAAAGATACCGCATTCAACAGTTAAACTACAGGATTTGTTTATTTAGTTTTTTTGATTTTTAAACTACTCTAAGCATTTCCTGTTGAGGTCAGCTAGCTCCTTGAAAGCACAAAGATGAATCTGTCACATGCTCAAATATTATTAATAAGTCTAGAGCTGCCCAGATATAAAATAATTTATTTGCTTACATCAGCTTTAAAGCCTACAAAATTAAAGCTTCATCAGCTTTGTGGCTTCTTCAGTCTTTCAAGAGCCAACCTCAAGCCAAAGTTTCCTTTTGGGTAAATCCATGGTTGTCAGCCTCCTAAAATTTCATTTACTGATGAAAATTTTTCATTGAGATAAAAAACTGTGGCATACGTATATTTATAAATGCTCTTGTGGCTCAAGTAAAAATGAAGCGTTTGGATTCATTTAATATAGTAAATACCTGGAATACTGATTGTCGAAGGTCTCCTAGAGTTTTTCTTCTATCAATAGTCAGATCCACAACACTCTCTTTCCAAGTAAGCGAAGGGTGCAAAGCCCCATTGTGAAATTTATAACATGAGCTCAAATGGAGATGTAAATCAATGCCATTTTTTGCTGAGTCACATTCAACCCTTTGAAAGAACAACACAGTAATAAGCTGTTGTATTTAACAGTGACAAACAGTTAACTTTTTTCAGAGAAGCTTCTGTGCAGCCACCCTGGAACTGATATCCTGGGTTATTAATCTCTTGGAAAAATTCACCGTCATATCCTCCCTCCCTCCCTCATCGGGTACGCAAAGAGGTGCTCAGAGATGCCAGTGATTTATAGATTGCACCATACAGCACTAGCTAAGACATCCTCCACACACACAGAGAACACACTTGTTATAGTGCTTGCTTCTACAGTACCTTTCTAAATGGGATGATAAACTTCATCTTTAGAGATAAGGGAGGTTTTAGGATTTTTTCAGGTTGTGTTCCAGATCAGCATTCTGTAGAATGTGCACACACGTGTATACACACACACACACACACACACACACACAGGAGAAACTACATAGAAAATGAGTCAGGAAAGAAACAGCCATGCCTTCTTCCTTTATACCTGGATCTGGTCCTATCAGCAAGATGCTAAACGCAGTAGCAAAGATGTCATTTAAAAATGTGAAATTTGCACAGTACACAGGTAGCACAGAAGACATCTGTGACTTTCACGTGTCTACATTTTTACACCTTAGCTGGGATTCTCTCATATCATCAGGTCTGTGTGGTTCTCATCACAAGGAATCGTTTCACCCAACCTGAATACCACTAGCTCTTTCCTCCACGTTTCTGATAAAAGACACCACTTACCTGTTGTTTCACAGTAGGGCAAATCATCCCCTCAATGAAAACTCCCTTTATAAAGATTAATAAGATAACATTCTCCATCCAGATCTGCACTGATTTTCATGCAAATCTGGTACAATTTGAGGCTGTAAGGAGGTTTGTTCTTAAGTTCTGGAAAATGCCTAAGCAGGCCATTAGCTGTGAGGCAGGGGTCCAGCAGAAGATAGCATCTGGACATACAAGTTGTATCCCTTGATTATTCTCTATGACACTGAGTCATTTTAGTGTCTGAACTCTGCATCTACTAAATGACTTCCTTCCACTTGAAATCACTTTAGAGAGCTGTAGATTAACAGTGCTGTTTACGAGATCAGCACAGTTACATTAATATACCTCTTTTTTTGCAGCTCGGTGTTAGCAGCATTCATTTCATTCAAAAGGTGTCCAGGAATTCGGTACCTTGGATTTCCTCGAGCTGGAACAAGTAATATAGGTTAACTTAGTCTCGGCTGAATAAAACATGTTTTAGGAAGAAGAGAAGTGATCAAGATGAGACATTACAGTATGGTAATTTTGAAAATTCTGAGTAATAGCATTACATCCTTTTGCAATACAGAGGATAAATTGCAAGATGATACAAAACAAACAAGTTCTTTAATTTCTTTTCACATTCCCATCAACTTTTCCTTAAGGGAAAAGAAGACACGAACACTATCAGTAACAACTTTTATTTGTTACAGTATGAGATGTTTTCCTAGTATTTGAGAAGAATATTGGGAAAAAAGTCTGTCATCCATAGCCAGTTAACTGTGCACTGGCTTTGTAGAGGTAACCTCTTCATCTCTAGCTAACCTCTTTTTCACTGAGCACAAGACAGACAACTGTATCTTTAGTACTTGGAAAGGACAGAAATGCCCAGCTGCTTTCATCCTCCAAAAAAAGTGTGGGTAAAGACAGATATCAAGATGAGCTTTTTGTACCTTCCGGAGGTCTTTTCAACTGAGATTTTCGATAAAACAGCATGTAGGCACTCTCTTTACCCTGAAATTGTTTCTCAATATCCTCCTCCTTAATTGGCTGGACTTTTGAATCATTCAGATCAAACCAATGGCAACCAGCAGAGCTGTCCCTTCGTATTGTAGATGTTTTTTCTGAATTCCACTGGAAACCATTCTTCTGAGGAGGGCTTTGCAGATCTTGTCCTTGAGAATCTGACTTACATGGGACCTTATGATATTTCTCCTTAAGACCAACCTTGCTTTCATCAGGACAGAACTGAAATATCTGAGGATGATTCTGCAAATACTAAAAGGAAAGTAAGGACAAGATGAAAAAACAGCTTTCTAGAACTGGAAAATATCCAGCATTAAACATAGTAGACTGCATCAGCTATCTCATCTGACTTGTCCTCAAACTTATACACAAACCCAGCCCAAATTTATACACAAACCCAGCCCTTACAACTTCTGTGTCTTTGGAAAACTTGCTTCTATGATGCTTCCTCAAGTATTTCCTCAATTTTACACAGAAAAATGTCATCACTCCCCACCAACCAACTTTTCTGCCGGATTTTTCTCATATGCAGTTTCAGGTTTTTCTTCCTGTCTAACTGCAAACTAACATGCAGGCCACAGTGAAAGTATTGGTTTTGACCTACATGCATCACTGAGAATTAAATCAGACTATGTTCTGTATTTCAAGGATGTTGGCTCACTTAAGACTAGTACTAGATTCCTTTTAAAACCCTTCTTAGAAGTGCACACTTTCTGCTCTCTGAAAGGAAATATATGAAAGAGATGCTCTATAGGCAACCAAAAAGCTTCTATTTTATTAGACACAGGAGAGTTCCAATCCCAACCAGCTTAGCCCTCTAACCCTCTGCTCCCTACAATCCACATTTATCAAAGAGGGATCTTAGGCTAAGATCTGGTCTGCTGAGTTGCACCTCAAACAGATCTGAAGACAGCTAAATTAAAACTACCCATTACGGCATTTAAAGAACTTAAAACCTACTCTTCCAGTTTCTCCCAGCTTACCCACTCTGACTTCTACTTTCATTTCAGCAGCATGTAGACACTTCAAACAGGATTGGTGCCCACATTACACAAAACATAAAATTGTGCCTCTTGCAAAAAAACAAAAACACAAAAACCCACGGAATTTCACTTTTAATCATAATCAAAAACCTCATTTGATACTTAAAAAACAAAATAACATGCAGTCTTATTCCAATAAGCAAAACCTTGCATTGATCAATGTGCTTTTGGTGTAGATCTGGCAATTAAAAAAAGTCAGTTTTGTTATGTTTGCATTAGCACTCCATCTTTTAAATTGTTAATACAGGATTGCTCACAACTTATTTCTAAATCACTTCCCTCTCAAAGTCAGAAAAGCAACTACCTCTGCAGAAGACTCATGTTTAGATTTTACAGCTACTTTTAAGTAATTACAGTGTGAAAATCACACTGCTAATCCTACTCAAAAAATAGTCATACGTCAATGTTCCACATATCCGTAACTCAAACGCCAGGGTATTTTCCTGAAAGCACCAGAAAATACAATAACCAATTGGACAAACACAAGATTTTACCTGAAGTGTTCATTTTGGACATATCCTAAACTACCAAAAACTGGCATTTGGATTCAAACCCTCATTTCTGTCATGACTGTGAAGAGGTATTGCATTATATCTTTAATTCTCATCAGTGCTTTTATGTTCAAGTGTAGTAGTGCCTTTGCAGTTTCATCCACGGACAAAAATAAAACAAAGTTTGGTCAGTAAAGTTAATTCTTTCTTAGGCCAAACATTGTGGCCGGAAAAAAAAGATACTAGCTTTCAGGCATATAACCCCTTGAGAATCTTTTCCCTGTTTCCCAATCTGTACCTTTCGGCCTAATGAAAAATACTAATTTATGTTACAAACCTTGCCCCTCTTATATATGTAGTATCTTGCTAGTCAAACTGTCAGTGTTTTCAGTTACCATCCTACCAACTATTTTCTAGGGATACAAATACAAAGTTATCTTAGTAATAAAAACAAACTAATCTCCTTGTGATAGAAGAAAAACTAACGTACAGGTAGATTACCTTTCGTAACGCCCCGTATTGTTTTCGGTATTTCTTGTTCCAAGACATCCCTGTTTTCTCCAACAACTTCTGCCCTAATTGATCCACAGGCATTTGTTTAGATTCTTCCTATAGAGACAGAGAAATTAAAAACTAGGATAATAAAGAGGAAGGCTACATATGTCAAGAGATCAACTGCAAAGAACCCAACTCTGAAGTGTATAAAATACTCCGGTTTGTTAATACGCCAATTTAACATCACCTTTTGCAACAGCTTAGCTGAGCAACTTCAGAAATACTCAAAAAATGGCCATTAGTGGTATGAACGAGACATTTTAAGTATTAAAGTACACTTAAGTTACGACTTTTATTTGCTTCAAAGAAGTCCAGAAGAATTCTGTACTCTTAGGCTGCCCACTCCTTCATACTTCAACCCCTTCTTCTAGGTTCACTAACATCAAAATCAAAGCAATAAACTCTTTACATACCATACCTCTGATAAAATCCCTTTCAACACTGCCAGTGGATTTTCTATTTCTTTAGTATTTTCTGTATCTCTTAAAACTTTATCTTCGATTATATTACCCTCTTCTTCCTGTATAAGAAAAATAGTAGTATTCTCAAATACTGTTGTTTCAAATACAACTAGCGGTATTCTGTTACAGTCTGCTCTAACATTAGCACGTGCAATTAAGAAACGTGAAGAAAATCCTCAAAACAAATTTGTACAGCAAGCTGTGCATAACATTTCATGCAGGTGCTCCCTGCAGCCTCTTCAAGTGAGTATTTGGAGGTGAGCTATAAGCACCTGGTTCATCATACGACACACAACACGTGACCAAGATTCTCTCACCTTTTTCCATGAAAGAGTTCAAGCAGCTTGCGGCCAGATGACCGGAGTGCCTGCACTCCCACTGTCTGACTCTTTGTACATCTGTCATACGTTAGTGGAGAATACCCCTCCAGTACGGTTACATGACAGAGAAGAGCTGCCTGACCACTGCGAGGATGTGTGCGGCAGAAAGCTGGCTGCCGAACAGACAAGTTTGACTGATAAGCTGCCTCTACTGCCCACTACAGGCGGAATATCGTCATAAAGAATATCTATATCAATTTCCTCTAGCAGAAAAGGCATTTATTTTATTTACAAACAGCTAATTTGCGTCATCCATGACAATGACTACGTTAGTCTCGAGCAAAGATATCATATCGTATGGGAAAAAAAAGAGAGCCCAATAACGCGAGCTAGTTGACCAGACTGGCAAGCTAAAATTGCCCACAAAATCTTAATGCTCTCCACAAGTTCTTAATATTTTTTTGAAAAAATGAGATACATCATGCAAGAAGAATAAGCTTATAGGACTTACTTGCAATTGCCAGTTCCCTAATTCATCCACATCTCTGATATAAACATGATAGTGTCCTCCATAGCAGCCACCTTTGTGTATAATAACAGAGAAGAGCTCATACATATACTCTGAATCATCCAATTCGGTCTTTAAAAAACAACAAAAAAAGGAGATTAGTATAAATCAGTAAGTCTTCCACACAATTTCACGCCAACAGCATAGCTTCTGATACTTCTCTGTGTGCGTCTGCATGTGGGGAGACTAAAGAGGGAACACTAGCATGGACCAAAAGCAAAGTGTGGATAAAGCCATATGCTTATTAAGCAGCTTTTTAAGTATGATTTTGATCAACGCTGGAAATTCATATATTTCAAAATAACAAAATTTTACTCAACTAATAGAATAGCCCGACCTGTGTTCATAACCATCTTATTTTGCTTAAAAGAGTAGAGAAAACAACAACATATTTACACAAATCACCTGAAAAAAGGCTTCCACACATGCAAACACTGAGAGATTTACAAGCTTGCATTGGAACATTTCGATAAGAAAAATTCCCTTTTCAATAACAGGGTCTATTAAGTATATTCTTTTATGTACTTTAAGGACCACAATCGGCATCAGGCAATGGTCTAGCTCAGTTAATAATAAAAATATACGTACAGGAACGCAAAGACAGAGTCCTAAAAAAAGTGAAATAGCTGCAGGCATATATAATATACACAGCTAAATTTACGTATGGTATGACAAATTTAATTTCAACTTTCAGAGGGCAGATCTTTCTTTCAAGCAAACGCCAGATTAAGTTTTACGTCATTATTGTCCTCTCCCGCCTTGTACAGCAAGGAGGCATTTGCAACTCTGTTAAAAAGCAATCTTTTGGAAACATTCTGGAAAAAACACAGGAATTGGGAACAGAAAAGAACCCCAGATCTTTGTCCCATACCTTGCTTGGACAAAACGCAAAATGAAAGATAGCCTGTCCTTGAGGTAGCTGTTCTTTGCCAAGTATATAGGTACTTTAAAAAACATAGCAGTACAAACCTGCTCACAAAAAGGCCTCAGATTTATCTGGATAGGGAACGTGTAGCAACTAGTTTCCTTGTATCGTTCACGCTTCTCAAAGTCAAAATTAAATCTCAGGAGAGAAATGGTGAGAAAGGGAGGCAACTTACGTAGCTTAGCAGACTGTAAAATTATAAAAAAAAAAAAGTTATAAGCACATACTTATAAAGAATAGCGTTTCCCACCACTCTATGGTCAAATCTCATAAGGTATTTTCTACAAAAGCTTTGTTATAACCAGGCAGTCACAACTGAAAACGCCTTTTTTAAATCTCAATTCCCCTATCGACTAGCCTTCCTAAAAGCAATCAAGCTCCTTCCTCGAATGGTGATCACTAGTCTCATACTTTATCCTTCTACAGGAAAGGAAGATAGACATCGCCACAACTCCAGTCAGCAATTACGTTTCTTTGCCCCGCATATTCTTTGTGAGAGCATTTTCTTGAATTTTATACTATGAAGCCACTGCCTTCATATCTCTGGGGCTACATTTACCCACAGTCAGGCTATGCAGCATTTTCACAGCAACTTTGCTCTTGGCCCCTTGCACAGCATCTGCCATCATCAGTCCTGCACAGATCCTGGGAACCCCACTATACAGTACATAAACTCAACCCCTGCCGAATGGCACATGCTACAGGAGGACAGCAACCCAGCTTCACGGTGGCTTCACCATTCCTAGATAAACAGTGGGGCACTCAAATCAGCAGCTGGGATTGGCCACCCTGAAGCAACCAGAGAAGAATAGCTATGAATGAAGCTCAACCTACCAACTTTACAGCCAAAGCGCTTGCTCCTGCTGCGAGCAGGAGACCTCACGGAGGCCATTTCCTCTACCGCCCCTCCTGGCCCTCCCTTCCAGGCACAGCACTGTATTCTACCAGACGTTTGTTCCAGGGCCCTTTAGGAGCCTTACAGTTCCTTGGGGTTGTGTGACACCATCAAGTGCAGGTCAGGACTCATATAGGGATTGTGGTTTCAAATGCAGAGGTCTGAAATGATCTTATCTGTGATATAACTAGGTCTGACAGCTGTATACTGCCCAGAAAAGAGATCACTCCCACATTTATTTTGCAGCAGGCTGTTCAACAATAGGCTATTGGGCTGCTTCAGAATATAACAGAAATGCTCTGAAGAATGTCATCAGACTACATCGCAGTGGCATCTTAACACCTTCCAGGTGGCTTGAAGAAAAGGGTCTTGACTAAGGTTTGTGAGTGATGATAAATGAGCGAGATGTCATGCCTGACTGGGAAGAGTTGGCATATCCCGGAAGAACTGCAGACAGCCAGAGAATATCTAAGCAAGGGTTGAAGTCCCTCTCATTTATGGGAGGGATGACCTTCAAGGGAAGAAAGCCAACATAATCTAATAATTCATTAAGGTAGGCTACACATTGAGATGTAACAACTTGGTGTGTGCACACAACACGAACGTTATTGCACAGTGAAAGCAGCTATTCTCTCAACGTCAGAGTAGATTCAGTGCCTGTGCTCTCAGGCCTTTCCAATGTCTTCATCCAACTGTTCATTTGCAGAGCCAGAACAAAGCCTACCATGAATGCATTTATGGTTCAAAAAACTCCTAGAAAGAGGTAGTACATTTGTATCCATTGTGAAGACTACTCTGCAGAGCTTAGTAGCACAGCGGATTTTGCATGTTCTTCAAACTTCAGAGAGATAATCAGTGTGATTTTAATTTGATAAAGTTATTGAACATGAGATTTTTTTCAAATACTAGTTTCTTCAAAAGCCAGGACAAATGAAGGCAGAAAAAAAAAAAAATCACATTCAAAGTTCCATAGAATGCTAGAGGGAGGGAATCGCATGTACAGATACGGGCCAGCTTGATAACAGATGACCTTTCTCTTTGAAAGAAGCCAGGTGTGCATAGATGTATGCACTGTTGCACAACTTTCTTCCTAAAGCTGCAACCAACCCTGGAGCGAACCAGCTTGCGCCTCACTTGCTGTTGGAATTGACGGTTACGGCAATCATGCTGTGCTGTGATCACGCACATCGCGCATGTGGGATCACTGAGCCAAAG
Source organism: Struthio camelus (assembly GCF_040807025.1). Taxonomy (NCBI): domain Eukaryota; kingdom Metazoa; phylum Chordata; class Aves; order Struthioniformes; family Struthionidae; genus Struthio; species Struthio camelus. Next base: position 2,082,779 of record NC_090947.1, on the reverse strand, counting down.
GTAGCAGTCACGCTGTCATAAATTCCCTCCTTCCTGCTGCAGCCCTAAAGCACAGCCCCTCTCACTTGAGGTTGTCCTCTCCCTGGCCTTCTCCAGTTATGTGACTTCTCACTCAAGTTCAAGGTTCCCACTGCCGTACTGCGTGGATGACCAAGTTTGAGAGGTAAGCAAACCTCTCTCTTATTTTGCGCTCCCTTGAACCCAGCAAAGTTTAACTCATAAACAAACTCTTGCCAGACAACCAAGCCAACTGAGACACTGGCAAGCGCTCGTGACCTCTTCCAAGGTACTGATAAACCCGATGTGCCCTGAGCTTGCCTTTTCACCGTCTCCCTTCCACACGGCCAGACTTGGACTACGCTCATCCTGATTTTGAAGGGGCAATGCAGAATGGTGTCAGCTACAGATCTGGCCTCCGCTTAGAGGAGATAAACAGCTCCAGCCTCCATGACGTCTCCTTCAAGTAGAAACAAGCACTTGGTCTACAACGGTTGGAGGCTGAGCTTCATTTATAGCTACTCTTTTTTTTTTTTTTTTCTCCCCCGGATTGCTTCAGTGAGGCCTCTATCCCCAGTGCTGTCCCCGAGTGATTTGCGTCACTCACGGAGCTGGGTTGCTCTCCTCCCGTAGTGCCCGCCGTTCAGCAGGAGTCGAGAGCGTGCGCTTGAATTTGGCCTCATTGGGAATGGCCCTGTGGCCATTCAGTACGCAAGAGAACGCTGTTGTGGAGTTGGCAGAACATTTCACTGGCACCGTATGTTAACGGCTGCCTGTCTCTCCCCCCCTTAACAGAAAAGGGTTGGAGTAAGAAGGAGGAAAAAAAAAAAACCTTTGCATCAACAATTTTTAATATCAAGAATTAGCACAGAAGAAAGCCAAACAGTATTCTGTATCACTCTGGAAAAATGGAATTCAAAGCTATTTTTACCTACAACTGTGGTGCAGCTTTTACCAGACCGCGTTTCCTTGGCCCTAGCCAAGGAGACGGATAACCAGACATATCGCAAGCAAAGCCTTAACAAATCTGATTAACGTGTTGGGGAAACCGCTCCAAACCACTGCAAATCAACAGACCGGGACAAGCAGGCAGCACAAGCATAACGTCGGCTGCACCAGCAGACAGGCTGTCTGTAACCACAGGTACCAACCAGGCCACCATTTAAAAAAGCAGCTCAAGGTCATGGGCACAACTCTCCCGGAGGATCCCCATGTCAACAAGCGTCTGAAGCGTGAATCAAGCCTGGCGGCTTTAGCAACAGCGCTGGGCCACGCATCCCTGGGACTGAAACAGAAGTGCCAGGGAGGCGTGACTTCACGCTTCCCTCACTCTTACAGCTTTCCCAAGGTACTCGGGGGTCGAGGCCGGAACCCGGGCCAGTCGGAGGAGTCTGCATGTTCCTGCACTCCCCAGGACCACTCGCAACAGACAGCACAGGCTTCGCATCTACAGGTCTGTCTCAGTCAAGCCCTGAACAAGTCCAATGACTCAGCAAAGGAAAAGGTCATTACATTGTGGGCTTTCAGGTAATTAAGAAAAACAATCCCTGCCATAGCTGAGCACAGATCAAAACAGTAAATCATTACCTAGAAGACAAACAGGACAAAGCAGGACAGCTCAGTAGATAAATCGCTAGGCTTCCTTCAAAAGCATCTTCTAGCTTCGGGCTGAAGGAGAAGACTTTTTCACATTCAGTATTCTGACCACAGGAAAATGACTTTTTGGCTTTGCTCTCAGCTTGCTGCCTGGATTTTTCTCCTTCTCATTCCTGGCCTTTCAGATGGAGGGAAACTCCTGGTGGTGCCCATGGATGGGAGCCACCGGCTTAGCACGTGGCAAGCAGCGGAGACGCTCACCCAGAGAGGACATCAAGCGGCGGCGGTGTTTATACCAGAAGTAAGCTGGCAGATGGGCAGTTTTTGGCACCCTTTTATTATATGTCATGTGATTACAGATACAGATTTTCTCATTTTGGAGGTAGAGAGCGGACATATAAACATAAGCTGAGTTCCTAACTGTTACCGAACTGAATACTGGGAATCACCGAACGCATTACCTTTGAGGCTTCAACGAGTTTATCACAGGCTCCACATCGATACAAGTTATCATTTTCAAAGTATTCTTCTTCCACATACATGTTCCACAGGGCCTCTTCCAAGCCAGCTACACCTTTTACAGCCACTGTTAAGTCTAAGAAATCTTCCTATGCAGAAGTACAACAACACATAAGTAATGTGAGGTGTAAGTTTATAGTACATTAGAAAGACACTGATCCCATTAACTGCAGATGCGAGCATTCATTTTGCTTTCGCTGCTGACATGCCAAAACATATATCCACAGAATAGGAATTAAATCATTTCAATTTTTCTTTTTAATTAGAAAGAGCAGGGGAAAAAAAAGGCGAAAAGATATGTTTTACTGTTGTTGCCTCATTGCTCATCTCTGAGAAATACATCTACTAAAGGCAGCGCTTGGCAACTCAGAAGATGCAATAATGCTTTCTGCTCCACCCATGAGTCACATCACACATCCAAATGTAGGTGGTTTAGAAAATGCCAGCCAAGATTTGCCAACAAAATCATGCATAATTTCCACATTTTTATAAGCCTGCACTGCTCTACCAATATATGCTACTTACCTTCAACAGATCCTCAGTGACATGCAAAGAGATGTAGTTTTTTCATAGGACTTAAAGAACAAATAAACAAAAAATACCCTCTACTTTTAAAGTAGTAGAAAATATCTTCAACAAGCTGAACAGGTTCTGGTAGGGGAAAAAAAATAGAAGTGGCTTTACCTGTCTCTCACTGACATTCTTGCATTCTTTACAAACAATCTGGTTGACAACAATCCCATGGTACAATCGATTAATAATGTCATGACCTGAAGTCCCAACAAGGGAAGTTTCCAGAGCACTGAACAGAATCCGATTCAATTCCTGCACATCATGCTGCCTCATTTCCTGCATGATAAAAAGCAAACTTGAAGAAAAAGAAGTGACATCTGCTTTGCTTATTGTTCTGCCTAACCACTTAAAGATATACGGTAAGCGTGGCAAAGAGAGCTGCCTCAATGGTTACCAAGTAATTACTATCTTTAGAGATATTTACTATTGTTTGTTCCCAAGTATTTTCTATTTGGAGACACCCTTTACTATTATTTGTCATTCTTAATTTAGTTATGCTTCTTCTGCTACAAGTACACAAAATGTACTCCCATTAAGCCCTAACATGAGTTACACAGGTCACTTTAAGTAATAATCTAATTATTTAAAGGATGAGAGCCCTAAAAACTGTTGGAAAGGTGTTCCTGCAAAAAAATAAAGGAAAAGCTACTGAAACCATATCTAGAAGAACACCTTTTCTCTGTGCTCACTGGAAACAGTTGGCATGTACTTCATGTGAAGATGTAAACCAAGCAGTACTGGTTGGCCCAATTAAAAACTACCTCCACAACTCAAACTATAGTAAGACTTTTTTAAAGTGACAGACTTTAAACTTTCCTGAAAGGAGAAAATATTTTTATCAATGATGGGGTCGGAGATGGGGATTTGTACCTCATTACTATTCCATCCAAAGCTCTCAGTAAGGTCTGTTGTAGATGCTGCCTGCTGGTCTAAGAGCAGAAGCTGAGCAAATAACCGTTGAAGCTGTAATGGAATTATTCGAACCTAAGTGTAAAAAAGAAAAAAAAACAAAAAAAACAAAACCAAAATACACCCATCAGATCAGAAAGATGCATTAAACCAATCATTTAAATAAAATGAAATGCAATTTAGTACAGAAATTATAATAAATGACCACTGTCTATGGCTCCCATAATATAGTTTAATCAACTGCCAGCTGTATAAAACAGCATTCAAACTTGGTTCCCAAAATCCATGTCTCAGCTGGTTAGCTAAATATAGTCAAAGAATGTAAGTTTTGTGATAAAGTAAAACTGTATGGACTAAAATTAAACCACCACCATAGTGTAAAAGGACAATTTTTTTTTATATTTTTTAACAATGCTAAACTCTAAGAACTCACCCACAAGACATTAAAACTTACAGACTTGCTCCCTGTTCAGGAAAGGATTAGGTGGTGGGGTGGGAGAAGATGGGAAGAAGAAGGGTTAATGTCAATGAGCTCAATGAGCTGCCTATTTTTATCTTTGATTTTCACAGAAAAACTATTTCCCAAGCAGCCAATTGTGTCACTTCAGTCCAAAAGCTAAAGAATGAAATTCTGTGGTCAACATGAGTAAGCACTTTTTAAACAAAGATTAAATTCCAATCCCGTGATACCTTGAGCGTGAGTGGGCTGCTAAACCTTCAAAGAGCCTCAGTGCAGGAAACCGGGCTGCACACATATTTAGTGTTTTTACCGATAACAAATAAGCCATAGTGCTATAGCTTTGATTACAGCAGAGAAAATCTAGAAAAGCACCGTACAGACTTTGGGTTTGTTCCTACTCCATGTGAAGTCAAAAGGACTTCGGCTATCAAATTCAGCAGAAATAGGCTCAACATCTGACTTTTACAGCAAAAGCTATGGCACTGAAAGCTTATATCTGTGTGCAAAATGGAGCATCCGCTAAACAAACTTTCTCTCAATATAAATGTCAGATTTTCAATCTCATGAGAAATTTCATGTGAAGTAAAACAACAGTCTTCTGAATCAACACACAGCAGTGATCAATTAAAAAAAAAATTTAAACACCTTTGCATCTGGTTTACCAGTATCATCCAGAGTCCCAAGTTCCTCAGGTCCTAGAGAGAACAGCGCCTCTGTAATTAAAATGAAAAATGCCTTTTTAAAAAAAAAAAAAATCTTTTAAGGTCTTCTCTTTAATGATTTATTTTACTGTAGCAGTCACACATGCCTTATTTTTTTTTTTATTTTTTTTTTACAAACTAAGTTATTAAATAAATGATGTTAAGAAACATTGTGCCATATAACTGGTTCAGGCTAAACAATGAAGTATAAATATGCATCAAGGCTTTTATATAGCAAATATTTACTTTTTCAGGAATTTTAACGATTGCATTTAAAAATGAATGCCACATTATGGACAGTAATAACCTCTCCTATTTACACAAGCATTAGCCTGTATACCTGTAAGAAAATTAAAATGTTTACAATACTTACACTTTGTGCAGAAGCGACAAAAGTAATTTTACAGACCAATACTTTTGTATATTCTATACTTATTTCAAGTGAATTGAGGTAAACTGCCCAGGAAAAGGGTGTGTATTTGCAGTGTTTTTTAATAAATAACTAGCAATGCAAGTCACTGGACAATATCAGTTCCAATATTACTTTAAGAAGTTTTTGAATACAGTACCTCTAAATTCAGGTGTGAAAAGCAGAGTCTGTAAAAGGGAATTGAGGTAGCAGGTCCCACCCTGATTTTTGATGCCACTTAGGTTGGTGAACTCCCTGGGAGCTGGAGGCTCGGTATCTTTGTGCTTTGACTTCGTCCCTTTTCCACATTGATTATTTGAAATAAAGGAAAAATCCTCTTCAAATAAGTCCCCAAACATTGTGAAGACAAAGTCCTTTAAAAATACAAAATAATCCATTACTACAAAAAATGCAATTGGATCTGCCTTCAAGAAAAACTTGAAAGATAATTCTTCATTCATCGCAACAAGGTTTTCTTATATCTTGTCTAATTCTACTCTGTTCCTTCAAATAATGAACGTACAGAAGGATGCACCAATGTAACAAAAAAGCTGAGTTAAAACTGATGTTGTCTTAGTGCAGGTCAGAATAAAAACCTTTAACTAGAACCACGTACATCACATTTCAATTTTGTGTGCATCAGCAAACACATATATACCAAAATAAACAGGTCCTTCTAAAAATTTGCAATTAACTAAAGCTCAGGTTGCCCACTTCCCTGCAGGAAAGTTATTTAAGAAGGCCCCAAAAACTGATCAGGATGCCCATGCTGTGTCTGAACAAATTCATGTGCTCCAATAACCTGTCTCTAGTATTGGCCAATTCAGACAGGTACAGCTTAAGAAACGGGCAAAACTACAGTGCTATTTTATCAAAGTATTCTCTTTGCTTCCAGATGTTCGAGAGGCAGAAACCTAATGGCTACAAAGTGATCCTTCTTCCATGATTTTTTTTTCAGTCCTTTTTGGAAGCCATGTGATCTTTTACCAGTTAGTTCCCTTTTGTTTTTCAGGGCTTACTACCTGATAATTTCATTTGCTATTCCATAGTTTGTGTATTAGAAATGAATAATCAATAAATTACACTGAAACAGTGAGTAATCACCTATTTTCCAAATGCAATTTTATAGATCTTAATCACATTCCAGTCATTTTTTTTCCAAGACAAAAGACTCACCATTGATGTATCCATTCCTACAACTGCAACTGCATTGTCTGATTATCCTTAATCAACTTTACCTTCTCCGAACCCCCTTAAATTTCTCCCCCCCTTTTCTGAGATGAGGGCCACATCTGCATAAAATGTTCAAGATGTACACAAACCACAGACTAATACCACTAAATAATGTTCTGTTTTATTCACTTTTTGCACAACTGCTGAGCACAAAATTGCCTTTTTTAACAAAAAATTTCTTACTTTCCCAAATCCATCCCAATATAAACTATATATAGAGTTTACATATACACGTGTGTGTGTGTGTGTATGTAACGCTCTGATCGTCCCTGCCCTATGCTGTGTTCCTTTATACTCACCTACAGTGAATATCCTTTGCTATTGTACCATTCAGCCATTCACTAGCATGAAGCTTTAAAACTTCAGTGCCGGCACTTGCCTTTACTGCAATAAATCAGCTGATTTTACAAGCAAAATTAACCACTTTAGCATTCACTGCTTTTTCCTGATAGTTTATGATATGCTGAAAACACAGGCCCTATCAAAGATGCAAAGAAACTCCCACACGCTCCCCATTATGAAAGCTGACCTCCTGTTTTCTATCTTTTATCTATTTATTTAATTAAGGAAAGACTTTCTCCTTCTCCTGTGTTAGCTTAATTTCTTTAAGAGTCTACAGTGACAAACCCTGTTGAACACCTTTTGAAAATTAAAGTACAGTTGATAGCTCCCACTGAACCCATTGATCGTTCTCCACATATCTCCTAAAACTCTTTTTTTAAAAATAGCATTGCCACATCTGCTATTTATGAAATAGCAAAAATACATTTTAGTCCTTCCCATAGCAGGACAGTTCTTAAGCAAAAAGCTGTGCTATATACTTAGCTACTCTGAGCAATGCAGCAAGGTTCAATCTATTTGATCTCTAACTCTTCTTCACCACTCCGTATGAGGCATATTCTTGTATATACCCCCAGCAACTAAAATTATGCAACTGGAGTTCCTTCTTAATGAAGACAGACGGGAAAAAGATAATTTTGGTCTTTTTGCATTAGGCTTTTCTTCTCTGAATGCAGCTCGTATACCTCGATCACCTACAAAATCTGCTAGGGTAACATCTCACATAATTCAAGATATGATTGGTAGTTTTAGCACCCTTTCCAATCTGTGCCTCGAACTTCATTTATTTTTCAGTTAGGCCTGTTGTCCTTCACATTTAACTATGCAAGGATTATGACCCATTCTTTGTTTCTCATCTGAACGCACAACATCAGGATGCTCCCTCTTGCTCCTAATAAGCTCCCTTACCATGAAAAGATGTTTACTTAAAAGGCAATGACTGTCTTATTGACAGCCCACAGTACCATCCATCACTCTGAAGAAGTACTTGAGCAGGTTAGTCCTAAATCTTCCCTCACTGCTTATTTCAGGATCCTCAAAGCACTGCTGCTAGTAGCTGCCTTCCATTAAAGCAAAAAAAAAAAAAAAAAAAAAAGTGTAAGTTAGAAAGAATCTCTAGAGGTTTCCAGTCCAGCACTCTCTCAAACCAGGGTCAGCTTAGATCACATTGCTTAGGGCTTTGTTCAGCCAAAGCTGAAATAGCTCCAAGAAAGGAGTTCCCTAAACCCCTCTAAACTTCTGCCCCACTGTCTGACCACACTCCAAGTGAAAACATCGTACGTATCTCTAATGGGATCGTCCATGTTGCAACTTGCATCTGGCACCGCTCATCCTATCCCTGTGCACTAGCAAAAAGAATCAGGCTCCGTTTTACCCCACCACTTGGGAGCTGTGGAGAGCAGCAGGGTCCCACCTTCACCTTCCCTTCTGCAGGCCGAACAAACTCGGTTCCCTCAGTCTTTTCCCATCTGCCATGTGCTCCAGCCCCGACCATCTCGGTGGCCTCCACGGGGCTCTCTCCAGTATGCCCGGATCCCTCGTGCCCTGGTGAGCCCCGGACGGGGCTCTTGTGCCAAGACGCGGTCTCACCAGCACCAAAGACAGCAGTCACTGTCCTCGACCTCCTGCTGGCACCCCAGCAAGCACAGCCCCGCCTGCGGCTGGCCCTCGCCGCAGCGCAGGGCCTGGCGGGACCGGCGGAGGACGGTCCCCGTGGCCCCCCCCCCCCCCGACTCACCACTCAGCGCCGGGACACGGAGCCGGGCCGCCGCCCGCCGCCACCGCCTCGCAGCCCCACCACCCCCTCCGCCATGTTTGTTTTGACGTCGCGCAAAGCACGCTGGGAAGCGGAGGCAGCGTGCTACCCTGGGACTACTCCCCCCACAATGCACCGCGCCAAGCCCCGGGGAGGGGCTTTTCGACGCGCATTGCCTGCTGGGAGCGGACACCTCCCCCCAAGGCCTTCTGGGGGCTGTAGTTTCCTGCCCGCCGCGCACGGTGGTCCTTCAAATGGCGGGGGTGAAGCCTCCTCGTCACCTGGGCGGGCCGAGTGTTGCCGTGGAGACCCTGCTGGCACCTCGCCCCCCTCATTGCTTACAGCCCCACGGCGGCCTGGGTGTCCCGGCCTGTGGGGCGGCCCGCAGCGCCCCAGCCCTGGCTGGCCAGCATGAACCCCGCCGCAAGCAGGCGGAGGCCCTGGGGGACATCCTCCGCGTGACACGTCAGCCGTGGCTGCCCAGCCTGCTGCAGCTCACCCGGGCCCTGCTGCCTGAGAAAACTCAGGCGTGCCCGAGGGCGTTTTAACGGGGCGATGCAGGGTGCTGCCAGCTAGGGATGCGGCCTCCGCTTAGAGGCCACAAGGCCATTCCCAATGAGGCCAAATTCAAGCGCACGCTCTCGACTCCTGCTGAACGGCGGGCACTACGGGAGGAGAGCAACCCAGCTCCGTGGTGACCCAAATCACTCAGGACAGCACTGGGGATCGGCCTCACTGCAGCAATCAAAAAAAAAGAGTAGCTATAAATGAAGCTCAGCCTCCAACCGTTGTAGACCAAGTGCTTGCTTCTACTTGAAGGAGACGTCATGGAGGCTGGAGCTGTTTATCCACCGGCCCCTCCTGGTCATCCCCTCCAGGCACAGCACTGTACTCCAATTGAGGTTTGTTCCATGACCACTTAGGAGCCTTCTAGCTCCTTCTCTAGGGTTGGGTGGCCCCATCAGGCATATGCCAGGGCTGTACTAGCATTACAAATTTGAATACCAGATGACCACTAATCAGAGAAGACCAGTTTTCTCTTTGAAAGAAGCCAAGTAGATCAAGTGCATAGATGTTTGAACTGTTGCACAACTTCATTCTTAGAGCTGGAGCAAACCAGCTTGCTGTTGGAATTGACGGTTACGGCAATCATGCTGTGCTGTGATCACGCACATCGCGCATGTGGGATCACTGAGCCAAAGGTAGCAGTCACGCTGTCATAAATTCCCTCCTTCCTGCTGCAGCCCCTCTCACTTGAGGTTGTCCTCTCCCTGGCCTTCTCCAGTTATGTGACTTCTCACTCAAGTTCAAGGTTCCCACTGCCGTACTGCGTGGATGACCAAGTTTGAGAGGTAAGCAAACCTCTCTCTTATTTTGCGCTCCCTTGAACCCAGCAAAGTTTAACTCATAAACAAACTCTTGCCAGACAACCAAGCCAACTGAGACACTGGCAAGCGCTCGTGACCTCTTCCAAGGTACTGATAAACCCGATGTGCCCTGAGCTTGCCTTTTCACCGTCTCCCTTCCACACGGCCAGACTTGGACTACGCTCATCCTGATTTTGAAGGGGCAATGCAGAATGGTGTCAGCTACAGATCTGGCCTCCGCTTAGAGGAGATAAACAGCTCCAGCCTCCATGACGTCTCCTTCAAGTAGAAACAAGCACTTGGTCTACAACGGTTGGAGGCTGAGCTTCATTTATAGCTACTCTTTTTTTTTTTTTTTTCTCCCCCGGATTGCTTCAGTGAGGCCTCTATCCCCAGTGCTGTCCCCGAGTGATTTGCGTCACTCACGGAGCTGGGTTGCTCTCCTCCCGTAGTGCCCGCCGTTCAGCAGGAGTCGAGAGCGTGCGCTTGAATTTGGCCTCATTGGGAATGGCCCTGTGGCCATTCAGTACGCAAGAGAACGCTGTTGTGGAGTTGGCAGAACATTTCACTGGCACCGTATGTTAACGGCTGCCTGTCTCTCCCCCCCCTTAACAGAAAAGGGTTGGAGTATGAAGGAGGAAAAAAAAAAAACCTTTGCATCAACAATTTTTAATATCAAGAATTAGCACAGAAGAAAGCCAAACAGTATTCTGTATCACTCTGGAAAAATGGAATTCAAAGCTATTTTTACCTACAACTGTGGTGCAGCTTTTACCAGACCGCGTTTCCTTGGCCCTAGCCAAGGAGACGGATAACCAGACATATCGCAAGCAAAGCCTTAACAAATCTGATTAACGTGTTGGGGAAACCGCTCCAAACCACTGCAAATCAACAGACCGGGACAAGCAGGCAGCACAAGCATAACGTCGGCTGCACCAGCAGACAGGCTGTCTGTAACCACAGGTACCAACCAGGCCACCATTTAAAAAAGCAGCTCAAGGTCATGGGCACAACTCTCCCGGAGGATCCCCATGTCAACAAGCGTCTGAAGCGTGAATCAAGCCTGGCGGCTTTAGCAACAGCGCTGGGCCACGCATCCCTGGGACTGAAACAGAAGTGCCAGGGAGGCGTGACTTCACGCTTCCCTCACTCTTACAGCTTTCCCAAGGTACTCGGGGGTCGAGGCCGGAACCCGGGCCAGTCGGAGGAGTCTGCATGTTCCTGCACTCCCCAGGACCACTCGCAACAGACAGCACAGGCTTCGCATCTACAGGTCTGTCTCAGTCAAGCCCTGAACAAGTCCAATGACTCAGCAAAGGAAAAGGTCATTACATTGTGGGCTTTCAGGTAATTAAGAAAAACAATCCCTGCCATAGCTGAGCACAGATCAAAACAGTAAATCATTACCTAGAAGACAAACAGGACAAAGCAGGACAGCTCAGTAGATAAATCGCTAGGCTTCCTTCAAAAGCATCTTCTAGCTTCGGGCTGAAGGAGAAGACTTTTTCACATTCAGTATTCTGACCACAGGAAAATGACTTTTTGGCTTTGCTCTCAGCTTGCTGCCTGGATTTTTCTCCTTCTCATTCCTGGCCTTTCAGATGGAGGGAAACTCCTGGTGGTGCCCATGGATGGGAGCCACTGGCTTAGCATGCGTCAAGTAGTGGAAAAGCTCACAGAAAGAGGACATGAAGTGGTGGTAATTATGCCGAAAGTAAGCTGGCAGATGGGAATGACACAGACATACACTGTGAAAACATACCCAGTGTCTTTCACACTAGAAGAACTGGATCGTTCCTTTCATGAATATGTTCTTACTCACCTGAAGGATCTGCCTTTCCCACTTAATGTTCTTGCAATATATAACAGCTCAAGAGCCGTATTCAATATATTTTTTTCTCACTGTGAGGGCCTGTTCAGCAGCAGGGAAATGATGCAGTACTTGAATCAAAGTGACTTTGATGCTCTCCTAACAGATCCTATTTCTCTATGTGGAGCAACAGTTGCTAATTATTTTTCACTCCCCTTCATATTCTTCATGAGAGGATTTCCTTGTGGTTTACACTATACGGCAGCTCAGTGCCCAAACCCTCTCTCATATGTCCCGAGACTATTTACATTCAACTCAGACCACATGACTTTTTTCCAGAGAGTGGAAAATGCACTGGTTGCGCTCCTGGAGCTTGGGTACTGTAACGGTTTCTATGCAAAGGCGATAAAGTTTTCCTCTGAAGTTCTTCAAAGAGATGTCTCCCTGCTAGACCTTCTGAACTCTGCTTCCATTTGGCTACTGAGATTTGACTATGTGTTTGAGTATGTCAGACCGGTGATGCCCAATATGATTTTTGTTGGAGGTATAAACTGTGTTGAGAAGAAACCGCTGTCAAAGGTATGTTCTTTTCCTCCAGATTATAAATTTTTCAGTGAAATGTGATTATATGTTTTGTGACGATTTAGTGCTGTTGGAATTTTTTTTTAATGATTTAATGCAACTGGTTTTTGACAGATAGTTTCCACACGCTGACACAGAATTATCTTGATAGAGGAGGCAGATGACTGTTACTTGAATTAATGAGGATTTGCTGACAAGTCCAACAAAAAATGTTGTTTTATCTGCTAACTACAAATTACTCACCTCAATGAATGTGTATTATTCACTGACCAGATGCAGTTTTGGTTTCATTTTCATGGATTCTGGCATACATTTCTTTTCTTTTTCTTGACTAAAAATTGAAAGACCATGCTCTGATAATTTTTTTTAACTCTAGGCTCAACAAAGTCAGTCAATTTGCTTTGGTTGTATTTTCCTGACATATGGTTTCCTAACTGGCTTTCTATATGAATTTATTTCTGTTTGTAGGTTATGGTGAAACCTAAATTTCAAGTTGAAATGGAAAGAATTAATATGAAATAATATATTTGAGAAAGACACATATAAGCATAATTCAGATATGATTTCATTTTTAGTTCTTGACAGCTACTCTTAGCACAGTTGTTCTCATGGATCTGTAAAGCTAATCTAGAGGTTTAAATTGATTTTGATAGCTATCATAAAGTGCATAGAACAATTAATAGCAGTGAACAATTCTTTCCAGGCACAAAGCAGGACACACGTTTCTTTTCTGTGAAATTACTCCCTCACTTTTGAATTGTGATCACCCATCTACTTGCACTACCATGTCTTTCGAGCTGAAGTTTTCTCCTTCCTTCTTTCATTTTTCTTTTATACTCTTTGAGGGACTTACGCAGAGTCCACTGAACTTCTCCCAGGTGAATAAAGAGTTAGTTGACTGCAGACCATCCCTCATGGTAGATTAGAGACTTTTTAGTTTGAGATTTAAGAGTTACCATAGCACATTCGTGCTGGTTGCATGACAGAAGTCTTTGCTTTTATATCCTGAAGGTATCAGAGCGGTATACATCTTCTACCTTATTACTTACCAAAGGGGCAGAAGCATTCTGCACTCATTTTATGCCTGATTTCTCCTGTCTTCACACTGTCATTTGGTGGAAATCACATATTCTAAATCTTGAAAAACCTAGTGTATTCCATCTTCAGTCTGGCTTTTCCTGTTTAGTTCTTTCTCACGACTATATTTTCTGCAAAGAGAATTTCTCTTGTTTCACTGCGAGCCATGCCCAGCAACAAGACAATAAGTTAGTACATGTATTTCAGTGTAAACAAATGCAAAGTGAGTCACATGGGGGGAAAAGATCTACCTGCCAATACTCAGCCATAAACTTGGGGTTGATCATTACCATTCAGGAATATGGTCTTCTGATAAGAATAGATAGTTCTTTGAAACTCAGTAGCCCATTGCTCAACAGACAAAAGAAAACAAAAGGTTGGGATGGCTAGGAAAGGGGAAGAGGGCAAAACAGAAACGGTCTTTAAGCCACTAAATGAGTCCATGGTATACCTTCATACTGACTGTTGTCTGATCCCTTATCTCAGAAATAATATGGTAGAACTAAAAAGTAGAGAGGAAGGTGAAAAGATTGATGAAAGGTATGGAAAACATCTGTAACAACAGATGAACAACAACAGGGAACAACAAAATAGATATATAGAACAAAAGTACCTGAAACCGTAAATGACATGGGGAAGATGAATAAAGAATGATTGTTCAATGTCCCTTCTAGGGCAAGAACTAGGAGATGCTGGGAAAAAACTGCCAAGTAATGGTTTAGTGATTTCACAGTAAAGAGAGGAAGGCGATTCTTCCTCCAGCGTGTAGGTGAATTCTGGAACGCCTTGCAAGTGGCTATTATAGATGCAAAGAAATTACAGGAGTTCAAAAAGTGAGTGGACAAATTAATGAAGAAGAATGCATCAAAGGCTATTAAATACAAAGACATAGGATTTGGTTCATGAGCTCCCTGAGCTGCTTATTGCTGGAGGATGGGAGGCTATTCTGGATGCATATAACTGCCACTGCTTTCTCATACTGTTACTCAGCATTCCCCTAATGTCCAGTGTTAGGGTGAGGATACTAGGTAAGACAGGTGTTCAATATCTGGTTCAGTATTAAAACTGGTGAGGAGGCAAGAGCCCTCAGCTGATCCAGGGCTTGCATAGTACGGAAGAGAAGCAACTGCGGTATTGGAATCCAAGGCAAACATATCAGGACGATGCGGACAACATATATCTCCCTCAGTGCTTTGTTCCGTCATAGAGGTGACCGTAGCGAATGCTGCCTACCTAATTCATCATTTATTGAACTGAACTCAGAAGCGGGAAATTTATTTTGGGTACCAAACTGAGATCCAATATATGCTTTGGAATTCATTTACCTGATTAAGCAATAAGCTTGGCACTGTGTCCAAACCTTTTATAATAACTGCTAATTATAAATAAACCAATGTTGTGAATGATTACCTGGTTTGCACTGAGAAGGCCTGCTCCTAAGCTTCCTTCCTTGAAGAGTTTTCTTTAGGATTTTCTTTGGTGGTTCCCCCAGCCCTAGAAGACAATGGTTACCTTACTTCTTCATTAGCTTGCTACGCAGATGCTTTTCATGATGTTCCTTGACATTTAAGACGGTGGGAAACTTCTAGTACCGTCTAAGGATAAAAGCCCCTGGCTTATCATGTGGCAAGTAACAGAAAAGCTCAGGCAGAATGGTCACAAAGTGACTGCTGACATACCAGTTGACATACCAGCACTAAGTATGTAGATGACATACTGCGGAAACATACCCATTGTTTTTACAAGAGAAGAGCTGGACAGGGGAACGTTAATGTACACCTATAAGGCCCTGTGGTCACAACCTTTCCCACTTAATGCTCTAGCAATACAAAACAGCTCAGTACAACACTGCCAGTGTGATATTTTCTCATTACGAGAGTCTGTTCAGTAACAAGGAACTGATGCAGCATCTTGTTCGCAGTAGTTTTGATGCTCTCCTTTGATGCTCCTGTGTGGAGCAACAGCTGCTAATTATGCTTCACCCTCATCCAGACTCTTTGGGAGAGGTTCTCGAAGTGATTTACACCGGGAAACCACTCTAGGAATTGTTCTGTCAGTTCTGATGGGCTGCAACTGTAATTCTCCAGGTTTTTTTTTTTTTAATGCAGGAGAATCGTTAGATACATAGGTCAGTGGAACCAAAGGAAGGGTGTTGGTGCTTGGCTAGCCATTTCTTTAGCAAATCCAGGCATTTGTGAGCAGTCTTGCAGTCACAGGAGAGCAGCCTAGTGATAGTTGGTGTCACAAGCCTGCCTGTAAGTGGCCCAGCAAGCACTCCCTCAGCTAAGAGGTTCCATATCTTGCAGTGATCCTGGAGGTGAGCAAACAGGTATGTTCAGGATTACAACACTCCCAAGTTTATTGCATCTGCAGTCAGGCTCTTTGTGAATGGCCACGTGCTATGGAAGGTAATCCAAGAATCCAGAGCGAGGGCAGTAACACTCACAGCTCCCTCATCTCCATGCGCTGTCTCTCTGCCAGGTCTTATGCTTCTCTACCTTCTGTAAATAACCATTTGTTTACTGTGAAGGGGACATGGACCTCTTATGTCCCTGGCAAATTTTATGACCATTGAGGAGTATCATTTTTCTCTCTCTCTAGGTCAAAAAAAAATTTAAAATTTTTATAACAAATTTAGAAGTATTTCTATAAATAAGCAAAATTCACAACAAGAAAGGACAGTGTGATGCTGAAAAACCTGGATGATTAAGGCACACCTGGAGTGCAGCTTTAAGTTCCTTCTCTAAATCAACAGAGCAGAGATTCAAAATGGGTTTTATTTTCTCTCAGAAGAGTAGTTTAAGCCACAGACCATGCTGTTACAACACTTTACCTGGTTTTCCACGGGCAGAAAAAGCAAATTTTGTCATCTAATTCCAGGACAGGACTCCTTTCTGCCATAGCTGACATTTCCCCATGGAGTACATGTTGGCGTGAAGGCATCATGGTGCTGAGGAGCAAAGCAAAGTTCAGAAACGTGAGCTATGGCAACCTTTCAAAGAAGTTCCTGGGGTTTTTTTAATCGCAAAACACCACTTTCTCATTTAAACAATTGGTTAACTTAACAGAGAACATTAAAATGAACCCTGAAACATCAGTGATTTAAGTAGGTGCTTCCTTAAGTAAAGAAGTATAACTCAATAAAAGCCTGGTGGTCTGTCCCTCCAGCACAAGGATTAAGAAAACAGGCCCTGTTCTGAAGCCCCCTTACCAGAGACAGAAGCATCTGAGAAGCTCTGATAAGGAGACATTTCTAGCTGGTCCTTTGAATTATGTAGTTAAAGAGGAATGCAGAAACTTTGGCTAGAAGTCAAAGAGTGCATTAAGCATACCAACACACACGTACCTGGTACCCTGAGAAACACCTTTCAAAAGCCTGCACAACCCAAATATCACTTTGTGTGGCCTCAGAAGGGATTCTGTCATGTCTACAGGTACTATTAATTGGTTAAAAAGGTAGCTAATATGAGTAGGTCTATACGGTAATTGTTCATTTTCAGCACTGAAATAATGGTCATTGATCTATTCGTGAACCAAGTACTAGAGTCAGTTTTGGGTGCAATATTCAAGGTGTTACTAAACCTACTGACAGTTCAGGGCAACCTGATAACATATCGGTGTCTGTTTATTATGCTTTCTAAAGAGTGTTGAACACCTTTAAAACCAAAAATACTGTTTATCTGCCTTATATTGCAATGGAAAAATACACATCATCAGGCAAGTAAGAGATGCACTACTCCTCAAAAAAACAAGTTTAACGGTTGTACATTGAACATCTTCAATGCAGTGTTCATGAACCTGAAATGGCTCTTCTAACCAAACAGTTCATCTCAGTGTCCTCTTTAGTCTGTCCTTGTCCGCCGCATCACTGTGCCTGCAATACATTGAAGAACAGATATTAAGGGAGACTATAAAACAGTTATTTCTCCAGAATTTCCTTTACATCACTGTAATGGATCTACTGCCTTAGTTTCTCTTTCCAAGGGAAGTTTGTTTTCTGGTTAAATTATAGCATCATATGAGAATTGGTGTTTTAAGTACAGTATTTGCGAAAGGTCTATGCACCTGGAGAGGTTATGAGTTTTAAGTTTGCAAATATCAAGCACACTGGCTTACAAAAGTCAGGAAATATTCCAACTACAGTTACCTGGGCAGTCTTAAATGTCATATGTCTTCGTGTTAGGATATAGCCATTAATTTCAGGATCACATGATACCATTTTCACATGATTTCTATTTGTTGCTTAGGAAAGGACTGTCCTAGAAATGATCTGTGCTTTGTGATTTGTGCAGCTGCTGTTTCTCGCTAATACAGAGACTTACAGTAAGGTTACTTTCTAACTTGCAGTCAACATATCATCCCGTTTATGGGTTATTTTTCCTCTGAAGTCACGATAGCCAAACTATATACTACCTCTTTCTGTGCAGGCGAATACCAGTATAGCTCCGTGGGAATTATAGCTATGTAAAACATAAGAGTGGAATCAGGCAGGTTCCTGTTAACAGTTACCACAGTGCATTTTACTGTAATCCTTTTGCCTGGCACTGTTTAGCATCAAAATGGACTGAGTTCAGTTACACAAAGACTCCTGCTGACAAAATGTATGGGTCTGATCCATCATAGAGAAATTTGGGAAATTAAATTACATAGTCTGCATACTCGTGCATGTGAGCAGCATTTTCCTGCTTGCGAGCCATCAGTCCTAGAGCATAAGGATGTGAGCAATATCATCTAAAACATGGGAAAACAAAACCGGCAGGTGAAACCAACACTTCTGGGGTAGCCTTAAGCTCAAGAAATAGCCCTGAGTCCAGTGCTGCTCACATAAAAAGCAGCTGTTGAGATATCTGTTTGCTGTCCTCTTCCCTTAGTGGCACTCCCTGTTTGCTGCTCAGGTTAGAAGGAATCCACATTTCACAGCCAACCTATCTCTGATACAAGTCGTTTGAGAGGGTATCACTACCAGCTGAAGCAATCTTAGGGTGAGGGCACCTGCACCCAGATTCCTCAACATGATTAGGGATGGTGGCAGCATCAGTCCAAGCAGGCTCAACTCCACAAAGCTGCTACCATGCCAATATAGCACAATTTGCATTGCTGTAGCACTCCTTGCCTGTTCAAAGAGACACCCTGGAGTAACCCAGCTTTTTGCCGGCGGTGCACATGAGCCGTATTGCAAGAGGTATTCCTGGAGGGCACAAATCTGAAGTTGTAGTTGGGGCGACCCAACCTTAAGCCTTGCTTAAAGTATATTTCCTGTCCTTCGAAAGCCAACAGGGAAGGTAGCTTAAACCTTATTTCAGAATGAAATGGCATTTCAACAGGGCTACCTACCCCTGTCACACAAGGGAAATGCAAATGATGGATGGCCCATACCATCCTTTCCTCACAGCTGCCAAGACCTACTCTGAGATGCTCTTCTCCAAATACAACAACAGGAGTCAGTAACGAGCACCACCCGCTTCCCGCAGTAACGAGCACACCTGCAAGGGGCCAGGTGCCCTTTGCTACTGGATAATGAAAAACAAATACATGTAAACCTACCATATTTTTTTTAATGAAATGAAACCTGTCTGTTAATTTTCTTAATAATAACTATCCGGCTTAGATCTGACCTTATAGCTTATTCTATGCTAATCTAAGAGCTTCTTTGTCCATTTGTCTGCTGTTCTCTGTGTCCTATTGAAATGGTTCATCCATAATGTCTCTCCTTTTTGCTCTCCTTCCTGTTACTGCCTGATGGTCTGGTACAAAAAACAGGGAGTCTGCCAAGCCCGTAAGAGAGTACAGCCATGCTAGCAAGAGACCTCCCAGTTGCTGCCTGACCTTTTCCACAGTTTTTGCTCTGATGGTTTGGTACAAAAAACAGGGAGTCTGCCAAGCCCATTAGAAGGTACAGCCATGCTAGCAAGAGACCTGTGCTTGTCTGGAAACTAGAAGATGGACTTTATATTGGCTGTTCACTGCCAACTAATTTTGCTGTTGAAAATCATATCCAAGTGCAGAGAAAAACATCACCCAGTAGCAAGTTCCACACAAATTTGATCAGTTCCTGCCACAACCCTTAACAATAAACTCTTTAACTCCAAATCTCAGATATTTAATCAGAATTATTCATAAACCTGTGAAATCTCATGCTTTGAGCCTGCACCTCACAAAGTTGACTCCTGCCTCTCACTTCCCCATATTAAGCCCTCTCTAGAAATAGGCTCTATATAGCTCCACACTGTCGGACTAAAGCTATTTCTTCCACCTAGGCTTGATTTTCTGGCAAGTGCTAGCACCCTTTGGGTGTAAGTAGAGACAAGCCCCATTGCCTACAGCTAGGATCTGATGCTGTATACTAAAGATGCTGAGAATTCTACCACTGCTTATAATGGGAAAGGTGTAGAAAAAAACCTTCTTCATGCTGCTGATAGTTTACAATCAGGTCTTTTGTTCATGAGGATCTCTTCCTTAGCGCCAGCCAAAAGACTTTGATTTGGCATTGCTCTTACTTACATAAAGACAAAACATTCCTCCAGCAAAGCCCCGAGGGCCTCAGTTCACTGCATTTTCCCAGAGCAAAGCAGTGAATGCCAGCAAACTAGAGGTCTGCACGACCCCAGTCAGAGCTCTGTTTGGAAACCCAGACAGGGATGTTACCACCAGATTCTTTTATTATGGTCATAAAATAATCAGATCCTCCTTAGGCAACATGAACTCTATGGATACCCAATGAGTGGATTCAAACCCACAGCTCCAGGTACCATGTTGCAGGCTAATTTAATCAAGAGAGGATCTCTCCTCCCATTAAAGCCAGACCACTGTGCAAAAGGGAATGTGGAAGAGGAGAGATGAGTTTGCAGCTCAGTTATGGCTCAGAGCTAGGAAGAGGTCAAGACAGCTGGTTATGGGTGCCCACTTTACCCTCTGTATCTGTGAGAGGAGGAGAGCTCAAGGGCTTTACTTGCTCATTGGGTCTTCTGTGTGCATGTGTGTGCGCATTTGTGGTATCAATGGTTTTAGTAAAAGATATCATATCTCTTCCCAAATTTTGTCTTGCTTGCAATATATAAACAGAGTTCTCAGCACAGTAACCAAAGACCCAGACTCTTCCTTTCTGCACTAAGCAACCCTAACCCCATAAGGTCTACTGTGGCCTCCTTTGCCTTCATCTGTCCTGAACTCATCATGTAGCTGATTTTTTGTCTAGTACCGTGGGGTGAAAAGCCAGAGCAGGTTGTTGTTGTTCTCCTTTTCCTCTCTCCTCCTGAGATTTGGGATTGCCCACAGCCTGGCAGCTGTGATACCTGTGTAAGAGATGCATATATGATTACTTCCAGGAGGTGGGAATTTAACATCAGCCTTGTCCATTGGGGTTGTGTTCCAATTATTAGACTGGCCTGTAAAAGAAATGGTATTGCCATTTCCATTTACTCTGCTGGGCTTCGTTTAAAGGTTGCCTTTGGAAAGTAAACGGGTCTGTTTTCTGACTGGGTAATTATCAATTCAATGGTATTAACCTCAAGTATATTAAGAGATGACAGCTCTGCTCTTTTTAGTATCATGAAAGAAGGAGCATGCTGACATACTTCTAAGTTTAAAAATTAACTAAAAGTGCAAAGGGGGACATATCTTCCTCTTCCCTGTTATATAAGCAATTTCAGTTAAACTGCAGTTAAATATTGAAGGATAACCAGAAAAATATTGCAAAAGTTAACTAGTTATTTGTGCAGTCAGTGAGTTTCCTGCAGAAAGTTAAGGCTTGCATGGACCTTCATATAAAAGTCTGCGCTGGATACCTCTAGGGCAGAACGTTCCGGTTTTCTTCCACCAAAATGGCTCTTCCATTTCTACGATTTTACCAACGTGCTGTGATATTTCTTCTTTTGGCATTGTCTTCAATCTTTGCTGAAGGTGGAAGGATCCTGGTGATACCTCAGGATGGAAGTCATTGGCTCAGCATGCGCCTGTTAGTGAGGAAGCTTCAGCAAAAAGGACATGAAACTGTTGTGGTACTACCATCAACAAGTTTGCATATGAAGCCAAAGGATCATCAGAATTATACAGTGAAAGTATATCCAATACCTTATGCAGATGAAAACTTAACTGTCACATTCAAGTCATTTATTAACGATCATTTTACCGAACAATCTGTTTTGAATATTATTATTACAATGTATCAAAGCATATTAAAAATTTCCAGGCTCTTTTTTACCAGTTGTAAGAGCCTTTTGCACAACAAAGACATAATGCAAGAGTTGAGAGAGAGCAAATTTGATGTGCTTCTCACAGATCCAGTTCTGATCTGTGGACCGATAATTGCTGAGTATCTTTCAGTTCCGTCTGTCTACTTCTTGAGAGGATTTCCCTGTGGTATGGATTTTGAAGCTACCAAGTGTCCAAATCCTCCTTCCTATGTCCCCAGATTCTTCCTGAATAATTTAGATCACATGACATTCATTCAACGTGTGAAGAACTTGCTGGTCAGTGTACTGGAGCTTTTCTACTGTCAACCTCTATTCAGTCCCTTTGAAGAACTTGCATATGAGATTCTTCAAAAGAAAGTGACTGCTGCAGAGCTTCTAAGCCATGCATCTGTTTGGCTAATGAGGTACGATTTTGTGCTTGAGTTCCCGAGGCCAGTGATGCCAAACATGGTTTTTATTGGAGGGATAAACTGTCATGAGAAGAAAAGACTTTCTCAGGTATGAAATTTAATTTTATTTTTGTTGAAAAGGCAAGAACAGGAAGGTGTAAAAATTTTGCACTTAAAACTGACAGCAGCTTGATATTCAAAGTTAGAAAGCAAATGACTAATGCTACATGATGCAGAAATGTTATATTGCTCTGAAAGAACGGCTTGAGTAATGGCCATAAGCACAATCTGCTCTCTGTCTGTCCCATGTTGTCCTCCCTTCCTGGCTGTCTCATGGACAGTCCATCCGGACACCTCAGGCACATACTGGCTTGCCAGGAGCAGTCAAGGCTTTGTGGGCTGTGCGAGCTGTATGCTCTAGGTATTGCTGTTCAGTTCTGGTGATGGTTATATAAGAAGCTGGCAGGATGGAAGGCACCCAAGTCTGGCATTGAGAGCAGTCTTGGCATCGGGGCTGTCAGCAGAGGCACAGATGTGTCTGGGGATACTTCCATGTATCCATTCTCCCTTTACTTACAGTGAAGGTTCTAGGACTAACATCTCAGCTCTAAGTCAGTTTTTTTTCTGTCACATCCATCTGCCAGACTGCTTCATTTCCATCTTTCCTATTATGTCAAGGCATCGATATCAAATGAGAAAAGCAGATACAGAGAAAAACAGATGAGAGTTAAAGTGCACATTTGGAAAAAGACACAAATGGTTTCAGCTGCAGTCAAGACTGCTAGAATTTTAAAAGCTACCTCAAAAAGAAAGCCTTTTAAAAATGTATCTTGACATCCTTTATGGGTTATCTAATCAGGTTTTAAGCCTTTCAGGGCATGGACCTTCTGTCAATTGCCAGTCATGTTTTTGGGTACCAACCCAAGGTGCCTGAACTAAGCACAGTATATTCTATAGCAAATCTAAAGCAGGGAGGTGATATTCAAGCATTGCATATTGTGAGTGAAACAGAATAGTGTAGAACAAATCCCTACTACCTTCCCTTTTCTCCAGATATATATGTTTAGTCCTCGTATTGGCAATGGGAGGGCCAATTCTGTTACCAGGACAGTCTCAGAAACGGGGCAAGCCATTTAGTCCTAACTGGTTGCGTATGTTTGAATGGAAGGAAAAAGGGTAGCTGTTGCTAACAAGGCATCTTGCAAAAGAACATGGACTCATGAATCGGAAAGATTGTGGATCTGATATTAAAGAGCCCAGCAGATACAATCTGTAAGTGCACCACACAAGAAGTGCTTGACTGTCTTTCTTCATCTGCTAGAGCCTAGCTTGAAAGCATCTTCCTCTAGTGCTCATTGGACAGCCTTTTCAGTGCTTATGAGCAATAAGTCTATTCTGTGCATCGCCTTCTCCTGAGCTGTTTGAAAATTGTCATTAAGTTACTCCTGAGTCATAAGCTGCTGATGGTGGGATAATGCCAGCAATGGAGCTAGCAGCTCTTTTTGAAGGTAGGTTCGCAATATGGTTGAAGCTTCCCCACAAGGCTTGGAAATAAGTATGCAGAAACTGCATGTGGGAGAAAGCCCCACCAGAGATCTAGAGCCTTGAAAGCCCTGGAGGAGAAAATCATACCCCGAACACAAGCACGTTTTTCTTGGTTAGGGAAAGAAAACTGGACCCCTGTCCAGCCACTTACTTATAAACTTTTACTGTGAGCAGTTATTCCCATGAAACAACTGCTTTTAAAAAGCTAGCAATTTACAACTGAGAAGGATTTGGCTCCACAGAGTTCATGAACCGTTTCAGTCATGAGCTGAACTGACATGAGTTGTGAACTCATGAGTTCAGGAACTAGAAACGTTTTATTGATTTGTGTTATCTGAAGTCCAATGGTGAAATTTTATTTTCCCATTTAGCTTTATACCTAAAAGGATGAGGGGGTAGATGGAAGATGCATGTAGGAAGGAGGAATATTTTTCAGTTGGCTACTTACCTTCAAAAACATAGGTTTGAATCAATGAAAAAAGAAAGTCATTTTTCTCAATTGTACCAACCGGTTTCGGTTATTAGAAAGGTTAAAAAACAGGTACTTCAACATTAGTTTTTCATATATATCTTTACTATAAGTTATGTTTCCCTGTACAGTTGACCTCAATTTCAACAGAAAAGAAAATGATCATAAAAAAGTAACCAAATTCCTACAGTCTGTGACAACTGTGGCAGCCTTCTGTCCAACAGAGAACTCCTACACTGTCTAGAAAAGAGTAACTTTGGTGCACTCTTTATAAACCCAGTAATGCCATGTGTGGTGATCCTAGCAGAGTTTCTGTTTGTCCATTCTGTGTATTTCTTTCATAGATTCTCATATACTTTAGAGCATGTTGTCAGTAAATGGCCAAATGCTGTTTATGTCCCAAGGTGTTTTACCAGCTACACAGACCCCATGGCAGTCTCCCTACGGGTGCTGAACCTCCTTGTCAGCATATTGGAGAGCTTACTATCTTAAGGATTTTCACTACACATTCGAGGACATTGGTTCAAAGTGTGGAAAGATGCGCATCCACCAATACTTTGTTGAACATCTCTGGATAACAAGATACCATTCCCATTATGCCCCACAGTCTCTTCACTGGAGGCATCAACTGCAAGAAGGGGAGAAGCTTATCTAAGGTACATGAATTTCAAGGAGGCATTTTGTATTTGGTGTAAGAGGAAGGCTTACATAGCAGTAAGAATATCGGATGGGTTTGAGAGACAGTTTCCCATGACAGATTTTCTTTGGGCAAGTCTCCTCGTTTTCCTTGCGTTGGCAGCATTGTAAGATGGTTAGAATAGTCCTTCCCTACTTCACAAGTGTACTGGGATGGGAAGCAAATGAAAGTCTGAAACTCTTAGACTTCATGCTGATAAGAATGATGTAATGATTTTAGACAGATGGTAAGTTCAGTACTATTACATTACTACTAAAATCTAAATATGGTTACAGATAATCGATTTGCCAGTATGAAAAGCTACAGATTTGTGTGGTCAGCTAAAGGTCAGTGCCATCTGTGCACCTGGAAAGTGTTTGGTAAGAGGGACATAAATTTGTGAGCCTCGGTTTACTTTGGCACTGGCAACAAACGCTCCCCATCTGAAACATCCGAAAAGGGATGTTGTGGCATATTCATCAACCCACACAACTACCACCCACAGCTCTGTATCATGGGACCATCCCTGAGAAACGAGCAGATAGAGAGTAGATGGGGCGCACAGCTATCACAGTCTGATCTGGGCAGAAGGAAAGGGAAGATCGATTTGCATCTCCCTTCCACATCAGACCTGCAGTTGTGCTGTGCTGAGTTAATGTTGCTGTAAGGGTGCAGTGGGAGATCACGGAGGACTTGGGTCTTTAGAGATTATTCCAGGTGTGTGGACATTAGAGCAAAAATTCCCAGCTGTGGGCAGTTTAGTTTCCCCGCTTTTGGGGGGAAAAGGAACGGGAGACAGGCAGCAGCTATTCCCAGTCGCTTGCGTGACTCCTGTTCATATTCACATAGTTGTTTATTGGCACTACCTGGCAGCATGCAAGGGTAACTAAGCCAAAACATAAGGCTGGGCATGCACTAATTACCTTCAGTGAACATCTACCCTGTGGTTCAGGTCACCTCAGGATAGTAGTTGTTTGCACTCCATATAGTTACAGCAATTAGCCAACAGAGAACTGAGCTGATTCATTCAGCAGCTAGCAGCCCCTTGTATCCCAGTGCGCTGTGCTCAGAGACAAAAAGGGTGAAGAGGCGAGATCAGGCTTGCTGTGGTTTGGGCAAAGAATAGAAGATGAGTTGGGGTCCAAGTTGCTGCATTACCAGTGGTAAAAAGGATCGTGAGGCTGGGGTCCGAGTATGGCAAGAAGAAAAGAAGATTGAGAGGCAGTGAGCTATAGTCACAACTTGGGAGAGTAAAGTATATCATAGGAGATACACCTCTTTCCTTACGCAAACCCACTTTCAAAGTACAACACCCATTTCAACCTTTTATAATCATTAATCTTCTACTGTGAACCCCATTGCGTGCAAACCTATGAACACCTAAGATGTGAAACAAGTTGAAAGGGCAGAGGTATTGAAAGAAAACATTGGCAAGAGGTGTGTTTGCGTAGGTGGAGCGCAGCTACAAAAGCTTGCTAACTACCCCCAGCCTCTCTGGTGTGCAGGCTCACGACATGTTGGCTGTGGTGCTGCTCCCCTTCTTGTGCTGTCTAAGCTCTGCTGCTGCAGGGAAACTGCTGGTGATACCAATGGAGGGTAGTCACTGGCTGAGTATGAAGGCAGTGCTGGCTGAGCTGAGCAAGAGGGGGCATGAAATAGTTGTCATTGCACCAGAAAGCAGAATGCTCGTAGATTCTTCAGCGATGTACACACTGAAAACGTATCCTGTACCTTTCAAAAGGGAAGACTTTCAAGATCTTTTGCGCTCATTTGGTATGGACACTTTTAGTGAAAAGTCTTTTCTGTTCAGATTTTTGGACATTTGGAAGGGTTTTAAAAAGAGCTCTGCCATGTTTAAAGCCACCTGCGAATCCTTGCTGTACAACAAAGAACTGATAAAATATATTGAAGAAAGCAAGTTTGATGCTGTCTTTACAGATCCTATGACACCCTGTGGACAGATAATTGCTTTGCACTTTTCTATCCCTACTGTTTTCTTCTTGCGCGGCATCCCTTGTGCTGTAGACATTCATGCTGCTCAGAGTCCGGACCCACCATCTTATGTCCCACGATTGTTCTCACTCAATACAGACCATATGACATTTCCTCAGAGAGTGAAGAACGTGCTGATAAGCATTTCGGAGTTTTTCCTTTGCAGTATTGTCTTTTCGCCATTTGAGAGTCTGGCTTCAGACTTTCTCCAAAAGCCAATGACAGTTACGCAGCTTTTAAGTCATGGATCCATTTGGCTGAAGAGAACTGATTTTGTCTTTGACTATCCCATGCCTGTGATGCCCAATATGATTTTCATTGGAGGCATAAACTGTGGACAGAAGAAGCCACTATCTCAGGTCAGTGACTATATGGGAAAGACTGTAACAGGGGAAAAATTCAGGCAGTCAAATGCCTGCGTGATCTGGGTGACATGTAATGGCATATTTGATGTGGGCATTATTTACCTAGGGAATCTCTTTTTAGTAATTGCTACTGTGGATGGTCTTATTCAAGTATCAATTTATTAAGAAAAAAAGTATTTAACTTGGCAGCGGATTAAACTAATTTAGCATAAGGCACTCATGGTATATTTGTGAACCACTGCACAGAAAGTTAGATGAGAGAAGCCACTTCACATTACATTCACCCCATGCCTTATAAATTAAATTAACAAGCCCTCCTAGCAAAAGGTAGGCTCGGATCTACATGACACACAGAGTGGTATAATTGACCAGCAGAACAAGATGTAACTCCACCTCCTCGTCTTGGTTCTGCCTGACACAGTGATTTTGTTCTGGGAGAGGATCGCATGCTACACTGTACTTAGTTCCTGCTGAAGTCAGGTACACAAACATCACTTGCTCACTTAATGCAAAAAGGTGGCTTGTAACAGCTCTTCCAAAAAACCTTTATCCCACAAAAGAGAATTGTTTTCAAGAACATAAGCTGCTCATCCATTCAGAACAGTAACTCACTGGGTTATGTGCAATATCGTCATTTTATGTCTTCTATAACAGCAGTATTGTATATGAGTGGAAGGCTAATACTGGTGAAATGGTTTTGGGCTAAGCACAGCTTCTATTGCAAGAACTAGACAGCTGAATTCCAAACTGAAGTCTTTTTGGAGACATCCAGTTCAGATACGGAAATATACTGATGGGTGGCTGCTTGGGTATCTGGTCTAAAAAGGCATTTCCTTCCTTGTGCTTATACTCTTGCACGGTTCAGCCATGCTCTCCAGTGAATGTTGTGGGATCTTCAATGCTGCTAGCTTGTTGCTCCTCATGATGCACGTTAGCTTGTTGCTGCATGTGAGATATGTGAGCTTGTTGCTGCATGTGATGTAAGTAGAACAGCCTTGTGCTGCAAAGCCTGAGGATAGCGGGAAAAGGTTAGACAAGAGGAGGTAGCTGTCATCATTAGCTGCTGAATCTGTAGTTAGCGTGATCCAGCAGTTTCAGAACAGAGCAGTAAATCACATTTTAAGGATAAAGTGCTATCCTTTGTGAATGCTACTTAAAATCAGGCAAGCTCTTCTCTACTCTCTTTTCACCTAGCAGCTTCCTCTGAGTCCTAGGGAATGGATTCCTCTGTGTCCTACAGTCTGTCACCAGCTCTACTCTTCTCCCGCATTCACAGGCCTTTGTGAACATGAATGAAGGAGGCCTCACAACAAAACGGACTGGCATTTTACAATGGTGTCGCACCTTCCCTCGAGTCATCCTTAACTGCTCTGAGGGCATTGCCGTACTCCTCCCAGTACTTCGTCTGATGATACCCATTGAAAGTCCTGACTATTTCTGTGGAGCTTGCTAGTGTTCAAATTGCTTTCAATCTGCCCCGGACATGCCTACTTTTACCAGGGTAGTGCCTTTTCCTATCTGTTCTATCCATCAGGGCTGCTGAATGCATCCTTCAGGGACAAACCCAGGACAATCCTGTGGGCAAGCAGTGAGACCAGTTTGGCCTACAGGTGAGCCCCTGTGACAGCTGTGAGTTAAAATCAGACTCTCCTCTGAGGACAAAGCTCACTCTCATTCTGATCTTGCTCAGGAGCTAAAGATCATAGTCCAGCAGCAATATTTATTACAGGAATACCAATTCTTTATGCAACCTTCAGCAGTGCTTCCAGGCCCGACTTCTTTATTTGTTCTCTTCCTACTATGCCTGTGCATCACAGAATTACATTTAATGGCCAAATGTAGTTCTGCAAATACTTGTTAAATGCTGAGACATGGACTCTTACTTTTAGTTTTTCATCTGAAGCAAAAACACCGCCACTTACCATTTAAAATCAATTCCTGCCCGGAAAACAACAGGACTGTTGTTGGCTACTTCTATGCGGTCTTTCTTGTACTTAGTGAGGTACAAGGGGAATGGAATGGCTTTTCCTTCTTACTGCTCCTGGAAGACTGCAATGCTCCAGGGAAGCACAGAGAGATAGGATAGGATGAGAATGAAGCAGCGACTGTCATGCATGACAGCACAAATAACAGTAGTTTTCCTTTGCTCATGCAAGCCTCTGTGGCAGTGATGCTTCTTGTAATACATTGGTAGCTGGTTTTCCATCTGGCCCCAGTGCTGAGCTGTATGTAAATCACAGAGCCCCCTCCTTAGGATTTGCACAGATGTTGTCCTGTACAGCAGCAGTATTTTATCATTTGATTTCAGCATAAACCTGATGAGCGTTTCAGAGTAACTGTAAAATTCTTTTCTCAAAACATTTCTGCTGATAGTGGTGTTAGTCAAGGAAGGAAGTACGGAAGGAGAGAGAGAGAAAGAGAAAGAGAGAAAGAGAGAAAGGAAGAAGGAAAGAAAGGGAGAAAACAACTCTGAACCTTCATTAACAAGTCAGGAAATGCTGTATTTCATATTGCGAGTCCTCCCCCCCTCTCCCCTTCTTTACGGCTGGCTAAGAAACTGGCAGCCTTGGAGCCAGACATGCTTTTAATGTAGCTTGTTCATGTGTATCATGTATTGCAGTTCAGAAGGCCAGATATATCAAGTTTAAAAGCGAGGAATTCACAGAAAACACCAGACTCTCAGTCTGATCAAAAGCTTCCTCTATTTGGGAGTATTAAGGCAAACTACCTTGGCATCTGCAACACCTTCTCAGCAAAATTAGCTACAGACTGTTTCTTTATGGCAAGTTCCTGCTCGTTCTCTAGGAGAGTAACTTCTTGGACTATATCTCCTATCATCTTCTGACGAATCCAATCCTAATATATCATTTAATTTCAGCTCTGTGACTAACATGCTAAAATATCAATAGTACTAATATTTTCAAGAGAAGTAACCCTTGCTCCCCTCAAATATAATATCTGTGAAAATAATGGCCACATCTTGTTCCAGCAAATCATAATAACCTCTTCACTGGCTGGAGAATTTAACACAATGCCTTAGCTATTGCTCGTGTTAAAACATAGTGTGTAAGAAATACAGCATGAACAACAGGTGTTTTAATACAGGCTTTCAGCAAGCCCAGTTACTTCCAAGTGCCAGACTTGGACTTTTGTTTTAATAAAATCGAATTTTATTTTCAAACTGACATCTGGCATACTTTTAAAAACAGTAGAGTGAAACAATCAGAAAGGACCCACTCCAAGGGAGCACCAGATGCTAAGCTCGGTTCTGCCCCACCCAATTTCATTTATCACGTTCCTTAAATTTTCATCAGTGACTTGAATGATTACTAGTAACTGGTTTTACGGGAAAAGCTGGATCGTTAAGCGGGAATGTGAGAATGTGGCAAAGGACTGTGGGTTTACATAAAATCTGTTAGCTCAGGGCAGAGGACCAGACTTTGGATGTCTAGGAACATGGCTCTTGTGAGTGAACACAGTTACCTAGTTTCTGTAGGGTTCTTTGCTTTCCTGTCTCTGTTTTGCTTGACTGATGGTGGAAAGCTGTTGGTGGTGCCAATGGACGGGAGTCACTGGCTCAGCATGCAGTCAGTGTTGGAGGCGCTCAGCCAGAAACAGCACAAAATTGTCGTTGTTGCACCAGAAGTAAATTTGAACGTGAAGGCATCTGAATACTACACTCTGAAGACATATCCAGTGCCTTTAACTACGGAAGAGCTGGGAGCAAGCATGCATTCATTTGCTAATGATCTTTTTGAGAGAAGACCTTTTCTCCAGAGAATCACTACTCTGTATGAAAAAGTTCAAGTCATCTCTGATCTCTACTTCTCCTCCTGTACCAATTTACTGCACAATAAGGATCTGATGCAATATCTTGAAGGGATTAAGTTTGATGCTGTTCTCACAGATCCTGTCGTACCATGTGGACAAATAATGGCTCTGCATCTCTCTATCCCATCTATTTTCTTTTTACGAGGACTCCCTTGCAGTTTTGATTTGCAGGCTGCTCAGTGTCCAGACCCTCCTTCTTATGTCCCAAGAACATTTACAGACAACTCAGACCACATGACATTTATCCAGCGAGTGGAAAACTTATTTCTCAAGTCATCAGAATCCTTTCTTTGCAACTTTGCTTATTTGCCGTTTGAACATCTGGCCTCAGATTTTCTTCACAGACCAATAACAATGAAGGAGCTTTTGAGTCACGGATCCATTTGGCTTAAAAGAATGGATTTTGTTTTCGAGTATCCCATGCCAGTGATGCCCAACATAGTTTTTATTGGAGGTATAAACTGTGGACAGAGAAAGCCATTATCTCAGGTCAGTAATTTCCTTAATAAAATATATGAAAGTTTGAAGGAAAAATGCCGCTTGCAATCACCTTGCTATATGCTCTGTATGTGTATAATTATATTCATTGGTTCGTGGGATTTACATGTGCAGCAAGGTGTAGTTTAATGATGAAGAAAATAGGTGAGACACTAACTTGATTTCAGTTCTCTCCCATTATTGCAGGGACTCTTCTGCAGTATTAGCAGGATCTAATTGTTTTTGCTTAGACGATGTAGGAGTAGTTGTTGTTTATCACAGCACTCTGACTAACAAGGCACAAAGCCACCAGTGAGGGTGGTCTGTGGGTTAGTAGCAGGGGCCACGGCTATCATTACCTCAAACTATTTATATTTTACTGTCAAACTGGTTTTTAGAAAAAAACCCAATTTTTTCAGTTCACAGAGCATCTTTTCGTAATTTAGACATAAAGTATCATAATGTTTCAAACTGACAGGTAGTGTTCTCATTGTTCTGTCAGCTCAGGCTCAATGCCTTCCCAGCATTGATTCCTGTTGCAATTTTCTGTAAGACTATTGGAAGATTTCTGCAGCTGCTAGCCAGCACCAAGCCAGATGCAACAGCTTACATTGTCTTCTGAAAAGGTTGCCTAAAATAGACTCTATCTAGAGCTGGAGTAGACCAGTAAAGGTCCATTAAAAAAAATCTGATGTATACTAGCAATCTCCGTGGTAACTTCTTGTATTGTCCACAATACTTATGGGCAATCGTTTTTATCATCAATTTTTATAATTTTTTATAATATTTGCAGGTTGTCTGCAAATCCTGGCCTATGCATTAGTGTCGTTGGCTTTCATGCCTTGGGAGCATTTTCTTCCCAGGCTGATCCAGAAAGGTTTTTATGAGTTGTTAATCCTATTTTGAATAGATCTGGCAAAAATCATGCTCTTAGCCTCCCCTCTTCCAGCCTCTATCTCTTCCTCCCAAAAAAAGGCCTTTCAGTGAAATGAACTTTAGCTGTTTTCCATTTTTTCATTAGACAGTCAAAATGTAAAAAAAAAAAAAAAACCCAGCCCATTTCCCATAGCAAGAGTTAATATTTTTCTATTGTTTTATAAACAAAATGATTTACAAGGGCAGGAAGGGAGGAACTGATTTATTTACTAAATACCCTTAGTTGGAAAAAGAGTGATTTGTTAATCAGCACATTTTAGGGGAGCCACTTGATGAAGGATCTTCTAATTTCCTTAAACTGTAGCATTCATCCAATAGAAAGAGTTGGGAGTTATCTAGTATAGCTGCTGTTCTAATTACAGCCATGCTGTATGCTGAACTTTAATATCTCTTACTCTGTCTTTTGCCACATCAGTGGTTATACATTTACTGCAGCAAATTAGTCCAAAGATCAGTAGTTAAAAGGGTAGCACAGATAGCTTAAAAGCGTGGAGCTTATATTCTTTCTGTGCCGCTGTCACAAGATTTCTGCAGGAATGGCTCTGATGCTTAACTCTCATGCACACATCACAGTGGCGCTAGTTCTGTTCCTGTCCATGCTCAGTTTGGCTGCTGGTGGAAAACTGCTGGTGGTGCCGGTAGATGGAAGTCATTGGCTCAGCATGCTGGAAGTGTTGGATGGTCTCAAGCAGAAAGGACATGAAATAACCGTCGTTGCACCTCAAATAAGCTTACATATAAAGCCTTCAGAGAATTTTATTACCAAAATGTACCCCGTACCTTTCACACAGGAAGAGCTGCGTGAACGTTTCCATTCTTTCTCACAGGGAACATTTGAAGAAGGATCTTTTCTGGAAAGATTTGTTAAAACATTCCAAAGAACCAGAGGACTCTCTGCCCTGTACCTGTCTGCCTGTACACACTTACTATACAACAAAGAGCTTATCAGATATCTTGAGGAGAGCAAATTCGATGCTGTCTTTACAGATCCCTTTCTACCCTGTGGGCAGATACTGGCAGAGCATCTTTCACTCCCTTCTGTGTTTTTCTTAAGGAGAATACCATGTGGTTTAGAACTTGAAGCCACTCAGTGTCCTAATCCACCTTCTTATGTCCCTGCGCTAGCTACAGGCAATACAGACCGTATGACCTTTCTTCAGCGCATGAAAAATCTCATTTTTGACTTACCACGTTTTTTTATCTGTGATTTTGTTTATCAACCGTATGCGACTCTGGCTTCCGAGTTCCTTCAGCGGGGCGTGACTGTGTCACAGCTCTTAAGCCAGGCATCCATTTGGCTCATGAAATTAGATTTTGTGCTTGAATATCCGAGACCGTTGATGCCTAACATGATTATAATTGGAGGAGTAAATTGCGCTCACAAGAGGCTTCCTCAGGTGGGTCATGTTCTGTTTTTTCTGGTTTTTGTAAGCGTCTATGTTCACTAGGGCACTTTATATCACAGATTTTCTTAGAGAGGCATTTTTAACTGAGTGATAGTAAAGGATTTCAAACTGATTTTCTTGTCCTTTGCCAAGAAGTTCCAGTTCTCATTTCAGTGACGGCATCAGTGTATTCATATAACTATCTATTTATCTTTCTGTCTATCTAAAGGTCCTTTCCAGATTCAACTGTTCTGTGATTCTGTGATTCCCCATTACAGTGAGATATTTTCCCGTTTATCACTGGAACGAAAAAATGCACAAAGTTACCGCAACTAACTCACTGTAAGGCACATGAGAATGTCTTCTGTACATCTCCTTCAGTTTTTGATCTTTTAATATCACCTCATTGTATCAACTAGAGATATAATTTTGCTTAATCGGGCCTCAGAGTGGAATGACGTTGCTTTACCTTTTTTTCGGACGAATGAGAGAATCCAGGTAAGTGTGAAGTTTGAAACTCTTTCCCCTTTACTGCAGATTCCTTAGGTGGTACAGTCCTTCTTGCTGTCTAGAGAATGGCCTCTGAGAATTGTTTTTCTTAATACACGACACAGAGAGCTTCCTATCAAATAAGTTTTTTTGGATACACTTAGTATTAACCTTGTGATATGCTTATCAAGCCACGGTACTTTTGGCTAAGCTAGACATTGCATGAATGAGGTTTTCCATCACTTCTACCTGTCCAAGCAAATCTCTTCACGGTGCAGCTCAGCATAAAGAGCTGAGCTCTGTTCTTTGTTCAGAGGTCACTTGGATCAGGCGTACTTGGCTAAGGATATAAAAAGTTTCTCTTCTCTATTCCGCAGTTGCTGCTTGTTCAGCTACCATTCCTATAGTTTGTTTTGGAAAGGTCCAACTTCCTGTCTGTGAGTCAAGAGGTCACCAGCTTCCTAATTTCTTTCCAACCTGATGGTCAAGGAAACTGAATTCTGGCTAGCCTGCTCATTATTTTTTCTCGTAGTAGGAATTAAAGATTGTTTACTGGGTCATCTTCTGCAAGAGCCGTCATAGCTTGTCAGACCAAAGGAGCAGCTAGCCCAGTGTCTTGTCTTAGGCAATTGTCAGCAGGAGATACACAGAAAGGTGTTCTAAAACAGGGCAAGGACATAGTGATGGTTCCCCAAAATGTTCTCCCGGTTTCCGATGCTGTGGCACATAAGTGGTATTGTTACACTTAACCCTTGATAGACTTTTTACTTTTATTCCAGTTTATCTAATTGCGTTTGTAAGCTTGCAAACTTTTGACATCCAGACTACCCCACCTTTTCCCATTCCATGAAATATGACTTAATGGCAGATGCAGTCTGCTTGGTCAGGCACTTCTTTTAAGCACAAACTGCGGAGATCTGTTTTTCTAGGTTTATCTTAAAAGTTTTCCTGTCTATGCATGTTCTCCCAATCTAAGAACGCTTTTTGTCTATAGGCAGCTATTTCATTCACCCATCTTTCCCCTGGAACTCATTTGGTGCAACTTCAGCCCAGATTCTCAAGAATAATTAGGCACGTAAATCCCATTCAAGTCAACATGATTTGGATATATAAATGAGTCCTTGGAGTGGGACTTTTTTCAAAACTAGATCAGGTCAGCAAGTCTTGAAAATGTCAGAGATGAAAAGCTTCCAAATGTTCCAACTGAATCTCCCATGCTGCAATTTGTGGCCATGGCCCCTTGATATATCAGTTGCTGCTACCCAGAAGAGCTTGGCTCCATCATCTTTGTTACTCCCCTTCAGGTAGTTGTTGGCTGCTGGAGAGTATTGTAGAGAACAAGACTTTCAATGTGGATATTTTTCTGTGCGGTGCCTTCAGACTCTTAGTACAGCACACGCAAAAGCAGCTTGGAAGCTCCGTCTTCCCCTTTGTCTGGTAATCACAGGGCAGAAGTGTGGACTTCCTGTTGGCTGATACCACAGGCAAGCACTTTTGGCTTCTTTTAAAAAGTAGCTATTTTTTAAGAACTTTAAAAAAGAAGTTTGGCCCACAGCCACTCAGCTATGATCTCGTATAGCCCCTCTTGAGCAAGAACTGCAAATTCTGCCGCATCATCAGCTACACAGAAAGGTATTTGGATAGTGCGTTATCCAAACTCCAGTGACCGCACTGTTTTGAATGCTGGCTCCTCCTCATATTTTGGAACATGCTATGTGACCTCCAGGAACCTTTCTTAGCAAAGATCTAAGAGAGAAAATTGGGGATTTGGGTCTTTCATGTCAACAGCACAATGGCAGTTCTTCTGAGCGTTATTCTTCTTTATAATAAACTCTCTGGAGCACCTTAGTAGTGGTGAAAGTTGTGAAGTGGCACTCCTGACTTGAATCTGGCACAGTACAGTCAAGTGCACAGTGACTCACTTCAAACAACCCTAACACAGAAAAATCCCTTTATACATAGCTGCTACCTCTCCTAATGTACCTTGCTAATTGTGCTGAATCACCAAAGATAACTTAAATACTTATTGCTTCAACCCTCTCGATAGCATTTAAAATGTGATCTTTGAACTCCAACATCCTGTCTTAGCAAACATTACTTGTAGAGGTAAAGGTTAAAGATTATGAAGTTAAAAATGAGGTACTACCAGTTTTTGCTTTCATATACTGCTTGGAAAAAGTACGAAGGAGCAATTCTTTTTTCCCTTCTTTCTTTTCTTGTCAACAGCTTCATGACAGCTATGTGGGGGTATCAAATAAATACTGGCCTTGTTCTTCTTCTGTTTTTCTGGAGTTTGGCAGAAGCTGGAAAGCTCTTGGTTGTGCCTCAAGATGGAAGTCACTGGCTGAGCACGCGTGTGGTTGTGGATAAACTCTGGGAAAGGGGACATAATATTGTTGCAGTAATTCCGGAAGCTTCTTTGCTCATGAAAAGCTCAGAAAATTTCATCATCAAAACATACACTGTGCCTTACACACAGGAATCTTTGGATAGATATTACCATTCCATTGGTAAAGATTGTTTTTTTAGCCCTCCCCTTCTAGAAAAAATTACAATTACTCTCAAAAATGTATCAGAAATGACCACCATGTTCTCTTCTACCTGTCGACATCTTTTATATGATGAAGAGCTAATGAAATACCTGCAGGATAGCAACTTTGATGCCATTATGATGGATGCTGTGTGGCCCTGTGGACCAATTATTGCTGAATTTCTCTCTTTCCCTTCAGTGTACTTCATGCGCGGTCTTCCATGTGGCTTAAACTACAGAGCTGCCCAGTGTCCTAATCCTTTTTCTTATGGGTCAAGACTTTTCACGTCCAGCTCAGATTACATGACGTTTACAGAGTGTGTGAAGAACCTCCTGGTTGGTTTTTCAGAGCATTTACTTTGCTATCTGTACAGCAAAGTATAGTATAGTATAGCAAAGTATAGTATAGTACTGTACAGTTCTCTTCAAAATATGAGAACTTGGCATCTGAGTTTCTTCACAGAGATGTAACAATACTGGAACTGTTTAGCACAGCATCCATTTGGCTGATGAGGTATGACTTTGTTTTTGAGTATCCACGCCCAATAATGCTGAGTATGGTCTATGTTGGAGGCATCAACTGTAAAGCAGAAGAAACCATTACCAAAGGTTAGTCATTGTTTTGGTAGAGAGTATTACAGCATTTTTAGAGCTTATTTAATAGCGTTGCTTTTTTAAGTCCTGCCTATGGTAGTATTTGTGTTTGAGGCAATATGTGATTGAATGTGTTGCATTGTAAGCAGCTGAAAGGTTTCTGCCAAGAAGAGCTTGGGTTAAGTTGTGTCATCGCCCATGCCTAGGTACAGCCTAGCTAGGCGAGAACATATTAGACATTCATGCCATATGTGCTATATCTAGATAAATGGCAAAAAAATTGAAGTCATTAGATTTAATATCCCAAACAGTTGTGGAATATTGGATAATTTCAGGAAACTTAATTGGACAAAAAATGGAAATTTAGGACAAACTCTGTATATATACCCAGGCATTTATAGCATGCCATAGAGACTGATGATGCAGATGAATACCCCAAAACTTAGCAAGGTACGTAATAAAACACAGTAAAGGGAGCTGGTTTTCCTCTGAGTTTGTGTAAGTAGTAGTGGAAGATAGCATACATGACTGGAAAAAGAAGCCTTCATCTGGTCTCACTGTTTGACTTGTTTAGATCTGGCTGTTTAAATAGTGCAGATGTCAGTCATTGATACTGCTTTTCAGGCCAAAGAACTGTTGCAACAGCAGAAGTTATTGTTAAGATTGCATTGCATTAACTGCTGATCTTAGGGCTTGTGCTCTGATATCTGCTATAATATAGAAAGAAAGCTGAAGATAAACCATATCAACCCATAGCATATCAAATCTCTGCCAGTTGTTACTTCTTGTTTAAACTAACTAATATAATCCAAAGGTCAGACTTCTGTTACATGCTTTCTGTCCAATCAACTGAACAGACTCAAGTCAGGAAGTTCATAATTAACTGGATATTAATAAGCTAGTGATTTCTTAGTAAGATGCTACCTTTCATTCATGGCTCTGTTCAGTTTTACAGTGCAACACGTTCCCTACTCCGCCACACCTCTCCCTTGAGCATTTGAATGCCCTAGTGTTAATTCAGCTTTACTCTGCAGTGCCCAGTTGCTTAGAGCCATCACTGGGTGTGCACAGATGAGTAATTCAACTTTTACCCAAATAAAAGTTAAAAATTACCCTTATTTCTTCTCACAAACATCCAGTCCATTCAAAGTTAAACATTTACCTTAGTTACGATCAGAGTGCAAAGTAACACATTCTTTGTCCCTGTAATAGTTTTGCAGTCCTTTAAAACCTTGCTGCTATATTCTGCAGCATGAGGAAAATGGTTTCTTTGGTTCCAGAATTTAATTCCATTGTCGCCTGGGCTGTATTTTTCCTGCTTTCGTGGACCTTTTCTGAAGGGGGAAAGCTTTTGGTTGTACCTATCGATGGCAGTCATTGGCTCAGCATGCGCTCAGTTGTGGAACAGCTCAGACAGAGAGGACATGAAATAGTGGTTCTTGCACCAGAGATAAATTTGCGGATAGATTCATCGGCACATTACACCACAAAAACATACTCTGTGTCCTACAGCAAGGAGTATGTTGAGGCAGAATTTAAAAAGCTGGGCTATGAGATTTTCACACCTCAACCCTTCTTGGAAAAATTGGCAAAAATGGCAAATATTACAACAATGTTTTTTGATTCTTGCAGACGGCTTCTGGCTGACAAACAGCTGATCAAATACCTTGAAGCAAGCGCATTTGATGCTGTCTTTATGGATCCTTTTTTCCCATGTGGACAGATAGTGGCTGAACATCTATCCATACCTTCTGTGTATCTCTTACGTGGCCTTCCATGCAGCTTAGACTTCCATGCTACCCTCTGTCCAAGTCCTCCTTCTTACATTCCCAGGTTCTTCACACGCTATACAGATCGCATGACATTTCTCCAGCGTGTGCACAATCTCATAGTTAGCTTGAGCAATTCTCTGGTTTGCTTTTTTCTTTACTCACCGTATGATCATTTGATCAAAGAATTCCTCCAGCAAGAGGCAACATTGCCGGAACTGTTAAGTCATGCATCCATTTGGCTCATGAAATATGATTTTGTGTTTGAGTACTCCAGACCTGTAATGCCCAATATGGTTTTAGTTGGAGGCATAAGCTGCACTCGGGAAAAATCATTATCACAGGTTAGTTACTTTTTGTTCTATTCAGAAATGACTGCACTGTTTGCTTCCACCATTAGATGGAGCTCAGATCAGTAACAAGTGATAGGCGAAAGGGCAAAGTGAAAAGGGTTAAGGAAGCATTTTGCACCTCTTCATCCCCTGTGCAATGAGGAGAAAGTTACTCTATGAAAGATCTTTAGCTTTCCAGACAAGCACCCATGAAAAGCTGTTCGTTTTCTCTTTTCAGTAATTTCATTTTGTATATCTGTTTACAAGACTTACTGGGATAGTTTAGCCTGGAAAGAGAAGGCTCGGGGACATCCTATCAATGTAGATAAATATCTGCAGGGAGGGTATAAAGAGGATGGGGCCAGACTCTTCTCAGTGGTGCCCAGCAGGAGGAAGGGAGGCAGTGGGCACAGGCTGAAACACAGGAATCTGAATCTAGCTGAATCTAAGGAAAAACTGTTTCACTGTGAGGGTAACGGAGCACTGGAACAGGTTGCCCAGAGAGGTGGTGGAGTCTCCATCCCTGGAGGTATTCAAAAGCCGTCTGGACAGGGTATTGGGTAACCAGCTTTAGGTAATCTTGCTTGAGCAAAGGGGTTGGACTAGATGATTTCCAGAGGTCCTTTCCAACCTCGGGGTTGGACTAGATGATTTCCAGAGGTCCTTTCCAACCTCAACCATTCTGTGATTCTGTGACTTGCTGCTAGCCAGGGTAACGCAGCAAACTAAATAATGTTAATCCTCTTCCCTTGAGCAGAGGACAATGTATGAAGGCATTTCAGAGACTGTGGCAGACATGAATGAAATCCTTACCCCACAGTGAAGTAGCAAGTTATTTGCTTCTTTTATGTAAAAAACTCTGTTCCAGATGTGGACTACAAGTTTATTTTGCCTGAACTATGCCAGACATCCCAAATATGGGATGTCTGCTCCTTTCCAGCATGAAATCTGCCTATTTCCTGATGCTTTCTCTCATTTTTCAGTGAGTGTCTACTGCAGATCCTATTTGTGAAGGTGATGTGCTGCACCCACCTGGTTGGATAGGTCTGAATGTTGAGCATTTCTTCCTGCTGAGCAGATACTGGTTAAAATATATATATATATATATATATATATATATATATATATATATGAAAGATTTTAGCAAAACAATCCACATTTCTACAAAGCATAACTGCAGAAAGTTTCATAATGGCGGTGGGAGGCATTTCCGAGCAGGAAGGCAGACCTTGGTACACAAAAACCTTTGAAGAATAGAGTAAAACTAATGTGAGTGGTCCCACAGAAAATAAAGGGGGCTAAATACACCTTGAAACAGCATCCATGGTGTATCTGATCCATTGGAACTTAAAAAAGCAAGTCAGCCACTGACCAAAGAATTTTGTACCAAAAGCACATTTGTAATTCATCTAGGAGTCTGGGGCAGTTTCAAATGTCAGTGGATTTATACTGAATTGAGTCCTGAGTTCCTAAGCAGGTATCTAAAGACTTACAGAGAACTTGTCTTTAGATAAATGTTGCAAAACAGAATTAAGCCCTGAAGTTAGAGTTAGAGCTCACCTGGTTTGCTAATCTGGTTTGCTCACCTGTGAGAGCATCTGTTCCACTGTTCAGGGAGCTGCTATCAGTAAACCTTCAAAGGGTCCTTCTGTTTGGGATCCAGTCTCAAAAAACCGGCCATAGTAGCCTGGTCAGCCATGCAAACATATAACAGAGCATAAATTAAGAGAGTTATCCCTCAGGTTTTGGTTATCCCT
The DNA here is from genome assembly GCF_040807025.1 of Struthio camelus. NCBI lineage: Eukaryota > Metazoa > Chordata > Aves > Struthioniformes > Struthionidae > Struthio > Struthio camelus. Next base: position 2,041,723 of record NC_090947.1, on the reverse strand, counting down.
CAGACCCTAGACATTGCATTTCAATTTCCAGACTTGCATGAACATTTATTTCATTCTATTGAGATGAAAATATTCATTTTATGTCTGATACACACAGCAATTCCCTCCAGTTTTGTCTTTCCTTACCTGGCTTCACCAAATATTTTTCTGTGGCACAGGATTTTTGTTCCAGTGTTCAGCTGTTTTTATGCTTCATCAGAATCCCTGTGTTCTTGGATTCTAGTGACAGATCTTCCAGTCCATCTTTTATTTAAATCTAACAAACAAAACAGTTCATAAAACTGGCAGCAGTTCAATATTATCATACTCAAGGCAGACCCCATAAATGCAGATATTAAAAGGTAAAGAACTACTCTCAGAACACATTTTGTTGTTGGTTTGTTTGTTTTAATTCTCTCTTGCAACTTCAGGTCTGAAAAGAAGAATGTCAGCTCTAAATCCAGCTCATCTGACATGCAATAAATGTCAAAATAAAACACAATGTATTTACCTAGAGGCTGGTTGCTAGGCAAAGTGTGATGATGAATAGCTCTGTTTAATTGGTCTTTTTCAATTCATCTTTTTTAATTCCTCTTTTAATTTGCACAGAAATTAAAGACTTTGAACAGGCAAGGTTTGCTACATGAGTGTTTTTAGCAAACTTTTTCTCATGTCCATACTGATTTTTGCTTACAGCCCCAATTCTGCAGACATTCACCAGCTTAACTTCACTCATTCGCTTGTCCTAATTGTTTCTCTGGGACTCATATAGATAAATAACTATCTTGATCAAAATTTTAGTTATGTTGCCTGTTCATTTTATTACCTTTCCAGATAGTTAGGTGGAAGCACAACCAAAATTACGGCTTATGACATGGGAAGGATTTTGACTGAGGATGTTCTTTGTGTTTGCAGGAATTCGAAGCCATTGTGAATGCCTCTGGAGAACATGGCATTGTGGTCTTCTCTCTGGGCTCCATGGTCTCTGAGATTCCAATGAAGAAAGCCATAGAAATCACAGAAGCCTTGGGAACAATCCCTCAGACGGTACAGTTTTCCTCTCCTCCTTCCAGCACAGCAATATCAGCACTGTATTCAAATAATGGTGTCTTTGGCTCCCAGCGTGCCCAGTCTTCCCTTCTTTCTCCTGCTCCCCCTGGCAGAGTGAAATGTCATCCCTGCTACTCTGCACAATTGTTAAAGACACAGGCTTTGTGCATCGCTGACATTTCAGTTGTGTTTTACAAAACCCATGGAGCAGCAGCAAGAGGTCGGTTGCTGAGAATTAACCTTGTGTTTTTTTCTCCTGAAAGGTTCTCTGGCGTTATACGGGACAGGCGCCCCCCAACCTGCCAAAGAACGTAAAGCTAGTCAAATGGCTGCCGCAGAATGATCTTCTAGGTGGGTCTAAGACACCTTAGGTGATCTGTACATAATTCAGCATGCTTCTTTTAATCTGATAAGGTAGTTGTAAGGCACCATTACCATTATCTGCACTGACTCCTTGCATCAACAGTGGGTCACAGGACTTCCATATAGCCACTACTGTTTGAACCAGAGCCTGTCTTTTAGAAACTCATCTGGTTGCAATTTCAAAATTGCTCAATTATAGAACAATACTGGAAAAGTGTTCCAACACTTGATTATGCTCACTGTCAAAAAGCTGGGTCTTTATTTCTAACTATCTAGCCTCAACACCCAACCATGGGTTGTTGCCATGCTGTTCTCTACTGAACTGAAGAGGGAATTTAAGTTCCTCGAGTTAGTGTTGCCAGGCAGATCCTTGTGTTTTTAAAGTGGTGATGTTGCAGATGATATTGCCAGGAGCGCCTCTGTTGGTTAGAGAACGGGGAGAAAGTGACAGGACTCGGCTGTGGGAGAGCTGCAAAACCAGTGAATGGAAAGACGTGATAAAAACACAACCAGTGGTAACATCCCCTTTGACTTCACTTGGGCTGTGATTTCATCCTACGCTGTGAGAAGCTTTAGAGGATTATCCAAGGCTTTCCAGCGACAACTAAAACCAAAAAGGAACTCTACAATCGATGGTTCATTCAATACCCTGTAATGCCCCGTTCTTTGCAGCCCTAAGTCTGTCAATAAGTAATGACCCATATGCAAGTCCAGAGTTCTTGGTTAATACCTACCAATGCTATTTCTGTGCAACTTTCTCCTCAGGGATATGTTATTGTGACTTAACAAATCAAATGGCTAAGCAAGTCTTTCTTCCCTCCACAGCTCACCCTAAGACTCGTGCCTTTATTACCCATGGAGGCTCGCATGGTGTTTACGAGGGCATATGCAACGCCATGCCAATGGTACTAATGCCTTTATTTGGAGACCAGATGGACAACGCCAAGCGTATCGAGTCACGGGGAGCGGGACTGATACTGAATATACTTGAAATGACTTCGAAGGACATATCCGATGCCCTGCATGCAGTTATTAATGATAAAAAGTCAGTAATAGAAATACAGCCTTTTCCTTCTACTGTTGACTACACCAGCACTCTTGCTTCCCATTTAACAGAACACTAATCATTCTCCTTCTTATATCAAAGGTGTTTCATCACTGAGAAGCCAGTGCACGCCCTGGGTTAGCCTCATCCTCACTGCCTGGTATCATAAGCATTAGGGGATGAAAACTGGCTGATCTGAGAGGATGCAGGTATCAGAGCAAATAGGGTATAAATGCAGTGGAAGAAATCAGGTTGACAAGAGATACATTGTATGATTAAAGCCAAATTTTCCAGCCAGTGACGCAGAGGGCTTTGACACAATGCAGTGGGAAAGGCAAGCAGTGAAGGGAGATGTGGCAAACTGTGCTTTTGTTCCCCAAATCTGTGGTGAAATGAGTCAGTGGGGAACCTGAAAAGGCTGAAAGGGTCAGTTGCCTCACTCATTTGCTTTGCATGAAGCAACTAACTCCACCTCAGTTCCCCAGCCGGGGCAGTCTGCTTCCTGGGGCTCCCTCTAATCACTTCCCCACCCCAGCTGCCTCTCTTCTGGCTGCCCTGAGGGTCTACCTTACAGGTCAGCCTAAGGCCCCGGATTGCCTCACCTGCTCTCTCAGTCCTCCTGACTGGGTAACGTACTGATAAGCATAGCTAGAGAAGCTGTCTGCATAGCAGCAGGGGGAATGAGACAAGTGGCAGTGCCCCAGAATTGTCCAGAGGCTGGTACTGCATCCAGAGGCATTGCCTTCCAGCTGGCAAGATTTACTAAACATAGCTATTTTCATGAATTTGTTCTACAGAGCAGTTTTCTCAGTCACTTCTTTTTCTCTAGTATTCATAAGGAGCAGTGTTCGTGGTGAGATGCTACCTGGCTCAGCAACGCTGGACAAATCTGGCACAAAGCAGAAGCAATACGCAAGGATATGCTGAGGTGGTGCAAGGAACCACAGTAGACACCATAGTATTGCAATCGGCGTTCTCAGGGGGTTTTAAGGCATCACAGCAAAGGGGAGCTTTAAAACATACCCTCTCCCATTCTCTGTTGTCATTAGGGCCTCTTAGTCATTGGCATCCTCTTCCCTGTCATGTTTTTGAGTAATGGGACGTTTCTACTATTGTTTCCTAACCACTGTTCCTATGACAATAATTTATACATTCTGCTCTTCAGATGGATAGCTTTTCTACATCCAGTCTCACATTTCAGCCAGCTGCCTTCATCCTTCATCCCAGAGATTTTGCTGACAGCTCAAACTAAGCTTTACTACGTCTTTTTTGATATCTTTTCTCACTTATTTGCTATTGGAAACAGCATTTTTGCAGGCCCCTAACCTTGACATTACCCTTCTCTTGGTGGGGGGGGGGGGTGGAACACACGAGGAAGCTCCCTGTGGTCCAGCAGACAACTGACACTACATCCTTTTTTTTTCTAGAGATACACAGCCTTCTCAAACTTTCTAAACACAGAATCATTGGAAACACCTGACTTCTTTTCTTGGCAGGTACAAAGAGAACATCCAACGTCTCTCGGACCTTCACCTTGACAGACCCATCCCCCCTCTGGACCTGGCTGTGCACTGGGTGGAGTTTGTGATGAGGCACAAAGGGGCCCCACACTTGCGACCTGCTGCTCATGAACTCAACTGGATCCAGTACCATTCCCTGGATGTCATCGCCTTCCTCCTGGCTGTGGTGCTTCTCTCCATGTTCATTTCTCTGAAGTGCTGCCTGTTCTGCTGCCGGAGGTGCTTCCGTAAGAAGGGAAGGACAAGCAAACCAACCAAATCAAAGTCCCACTAGCAGACGAAACCAGTGGTGGGGTGGTAAGGCCTCTGCTCCAATACACAAAGATCACAGAACATCCTGAATCTCACTAAAATAATTTGCTAGCTTTCAGTCAAGAAATAATAGCATTTCCTTGAAACAGCCTCCCCGTGGCACTAGTTTAACTTTTTATAATTTTTATCTTTAATCAAGAATCAGTTTTTAAAAATAATTTGTATAGTAGTGCTTCAGTCACGTGGGAAGGTATTGGTAGGAAGACCAGGGCTCCTGGTCTTCCAGGGCTCCTTCCACTTCTTGGTGTACTGAGGACTCATGATGTCTTTTTTTTTTTATAAAACCTCCTACATGCAATGGAGATATACAGGGATTTTATACGACTTTGCTCCAGTGGCTTTAGTAGAAACATTTGCTCTAGCGTAAGAATGTCAGGTTTACCAAGCACTTTGAAAACTTTGTATAGCAGCTATTATAGAAGAGGCAAATGTTATAAATTGACCGCCTGTCGCATAAGCCAAGCCAGACGCACATCTTAAATGAATTTTGCATGTGTTTACAGTACTCTGAACTCAGTCAAGTTTTTTAGTACAGAAGTGGTTGTAAAGCCCCTGCTGTTTCAGCCAGGTTCCCCACCCAGCAGAGTCCTGTATCTGGAGCTGGCCTGTTAGGTGATGGCAACCTTTGCAAGCAATGTTTTAAAAATCCACCTGATTTAATCTTTGTAAGTGATGTTCTGTTAAAGACCCAAGCGCCAGTCCTATAAATAAATCCCCAATACTAACAATTATGGCTTTTATGTTTTTTGACTTGAGAGGTATGGGGGCTGGACATTTGTCTATGATGAAGACAGAGCTGGGGAAGGGGAAGATTCAGTGCAACAGTGTGTGACATCCTCAGTGAAAGCCATCTTAATGCATAAAAGCCAACTCTTGACACTAAAGAACACAGCGTTGTATGTACCCTGAAAGCAAGAAAGCAGGAAAATGCAGAGTCCTCTGAATGCAAACACATATTTGGGTATTGTAAGGATCACAAAACTGACATCTTGCTGCTTCAGCCGTCTTAGCCTCTACTTGAGCAAAAGACACAGAGACTCCATGTGTCTCCTGAGAATACCAACCAGATAAACTCCTTAGCCTGCAAATGACTGGCATTAAATGGACTGAAAGGTAAGCATGCACTTCTGTTGGCCTCAGGTGCCAGTCTCCTCTCTCTGGACTACAGCCTTATCAATTCAGCCTCTCACTTACCAGGTCTCACACACCTGCTAGAGAACACCAGACCCCCCCCCCCCAGCTTTCCCACATACCATCATTTTAGCACTTGCTAAGAGTTTAGCTCCTGAGGCTATCCCATTCCTCCTATGTGTGGTACTTATGGAAAAAATACATCCAGGTCTGAGCTACACTTCACAAAAGACCTTAAAAGTAAGTTAACATTCAGGGCTCAAAACGGGCTGGAGCATCGCAGTATGTCATGGCAGCCCTCCTTCCAAACAGGTGTCCTCTTAGGTACCTGGTGCTATTATTTTCTATCTGCATTTGAAAATGTGGGTTCCTTAGTGCAAGCCACTGAGTTAAGCTGAAGAACACGGTCCCTCTCCTCCTGTCCTCCTCCATGCTCACGGTGAGACCTCTCACTCTGTTAGGGAGTTCCAGGCAAGTTTAATGGCTTTGCAGAATCAAGGAGAAGGCAAAGGAGGTAGGTGGAACCTACCTCAGCTCTTCCCTGCAGCAGGGCCTGGTTCTCTTGGGCACTCATGCCATGAGCAATGTGCCACGGACCAACGCTGACTGTTGCTTTTCATCCTCTGCCTTCCCCTCCCCTCCTTCCACCTCTGGTAAATGTAAGGAAACCTCTTGCCTTGCATATGGGGAAGGAGTCCCTGCAGTGCATGAGAGCTGACTTATTTTGAAAGCACAGCTTTCACAGCTCCCCGCGGTCCTGAAGAGACAGCTCTGGTGGTCCCCGAGGAGATGCTGTCCCTGGCTGGATCAGGGGCAAGAACCAGCCTGGGGGGGGGTCACAGTACTGTTTCTGCGCAATGCTACTTAGTGCTGCTGGAAATGAGCCCCAACGAGGCCTTGTACTGCCAAAGACACCATTAAATACAAACAGAAAGACCAAGAAATGGGCACGGAGGACAGCAAGAGACGGGAACGCTGAAGGAAGAAGCAAAGCAGCTCAGGGCGTTTTTACAGACGTGTCTGCTGGCACGCTCCGCAGAGGGCTCGTCGCTGCCAGCTAACAGGGCAGAGGGAGACCAAGCTGCAGCAACTTCAGTTAACTCGAGGCACAGGGTGGCAGCCTTTTGAAAACTTATAAAAACGCTTTAAAACATCATTATGGCAAAGTTTTTTTTTTTTTTTTTGGGAGTACTCTACTATAAACAGGCTGCAGATTGGTCTAATGACTTTCTCTGAGTGGACAAGTGGCAATCACCTTAATTTCAGATCAGATGTACAGATTTTTTTTTTTTTTAAATATGATTGTAGCTGTTTGTGGCCTTTTTTTTTTTAACTCAAAACTTTTTCTGTAGGTGGAAGAAAATTGCTGAGGAGAAGTGAGGATGATGCAAAATGCCCACGGATTACATTACACTTTGGAAAGCTCTCCAACAAAGCAAAACACCATCAAAAATGATGTGTCCTCCTCCTCTCCGGTTCCTTTTCACTCCCTTCAAGCAGGAGAGAAAAGGACAGGAGGGGAGTGGGCTTGCAATTAAAAAAAAAAGAACAAAACCAAAAACTCCATTCAATTTTAGATGATGTCCACTCTTTTTTTATCTGCTCGATGACTTGCTAAAAACACCTCACACAAGCCCAAGCCTAAGGAGCTCGGCTCTGCTTCTGCAGTTAGTCACGGAAGTAACCCAGATCGTCTCCAGCCTTCAGAAAGGCCAAAGAAAAGCAGAAATAAAAACGTGTGCAAATCTCTACATGGGGCTCCATGTGTGCCTCAGTGGTGCTAGTGAGGCTGGACCGGGCAAGGAACTAGAGAAATGTCGTGTCCGTGTCCCATTTCGGCTGCGCCCAGCAGAGGACACTATGATATTACTAATTCACATCATCCTGCAGGGAAAGGAGGAAAAGGCAGTCCTTGTCTCCCAGGTGAGCGCAGGCAGGTGGATTTCCCCACTTAGGGTGAGTCATTGCTCACTTTCCTGCCTCCTCCTTTTCCTCTAATCAAAAGCAACTCTCCGTTTCTGCCGGGAAGGCGAGGAGCTTTCCAGCAATATAAACCCTGAAGCAGCTTGGAGCTGCAGGCTGAGCTTCCCCAGCAAATCCTCTGGGCCTCTGCTTTTAAACCTAGGGACGTTTAGCCACGTGCACACTTTAAATGCATTCTCATGCATTTAAAAATCCCTTTACTGCCCTTAGAGAGAGGACAGGTACAAATGTGTCCTGCCCCAGCCACAAGCCTCACAAAGCTCTCTCCACCTCAAAGTGCTCATTCAGCAACCCTTCGAGGCTGTTAAAGGAGACGAGAGCTGTTGCTTCCTGCTCCGTTACCAGGACTTCTTTAATTTTTTATTTTATTTGCCTGTTTTTTACCACGTAGGCTTGCAACAGTAAGGTTGAAACACAGCGGTGCAGCCTCGTGGCTCTGCTGGTGGCCATGAGATTGCCCGTCTGCAAATGCGTGAGACATGGCCTGCGCCTGCAGCCTTGGAGGGATGATGCACTAGCTGCCTTTCTCTCGCTGCTTCCCCTCAGCCAGACCGCAGGAAATGGCAGGAATTGCTGACATTTTTCCGCGGCAACAGCGTTGGTGATGGGGCCGGTTCTTCTTCCTGCTCGCCTCCAGGCTCCAGTCCCCAAGGGCAAGAGCAAGGCATCTTCCACCACCACCAAGGACGGCTCTCAGGCTCTTTTGCTCCCTCCTGGCTCTGGCTCCATCCGTGCCCTAACGGCCCACATGGAGCAGAGCTCAGTGGGGAATTTACCCCCTTGTGAGTCCCTGTTTCCCACGACTGCATTGAACTACCGGCTCAGGGGCAGCCCCCGGCCCAGATCCCATCACCCACTGGAACCAAATCCGCTCTGATGCCTCACAGATGTTTGTGACCGAAAAATATTCCATTTGCTCCTGAAACGTGGATTTGGGAACCTTGCTTTGGGCGCTCAAGGAGAGAGAAACCTCAGGCTGAAAACCCCGTTTCTGCTTCAAAATGCTCATCGATAGAAATGAAGGCTGCATCCTCCACTCGCCTGCATCATTGTCTTAATGACCTCTCCTTCCCAATGGCATCAATGCACTGGTTTGCTGAGGGGCTACTCAGGCGTCCGGGCTGTCTTCTAACTCAGTTGCTGAAAGGCGCGAGTCACGCTGACACCTGCACCTGATACAGAGACATACTGCTGAGGCCTACTCAAAATTTAAGAGCCCGTGTTATCCGAGGGCAGAGCAAGAACAAGCAGCTTCCTACAAATAAGAAATCCCCCCCTTTTGCCCTGAACAGGACTCCTAGGGCTGGAGACCTGCAAACAGGCCTGCAGTCCATGAACTGCTTCATCCTGTGGGCTCTTTCTTGGATGCTGACGCTTAAGCCTTGCAATTTTTTAATTATTTAAAAACTATGGTTTTGGGTGGCTTTTTTAAAAAAACAAATATCCACGGCTGCCAGCAATCAGGGCTGTGAGCCTATGACTCCAGGACCAGGAGCTTTGTGTGAGCTCCTGAATCCTCTGTTAGTCTTGTTTTAAGCTGCGGGAAAGCACTAAAAAGCTCAAAATTACCCAGTGAGGCATGCGCGTGCATGTTCCTGAGGAGTACAGACGAGGATGTGAGCCCACCAGCCTCTTCTAAAGGAAAATCCTATGTGCATCCATGAACGAAGTTGATTTGGGGTGGCTGGCACATGCTTCCCTCTGGGCAAAGGGACTGTAATGGTCCACAGCCCTGTCCTCCTCCCTGCTGAAAGCTTGCAAGCACAGCAGCGGGGGGAGCATGCTGATAAGTAAAATGGCACAGCCTTGAACCCGGACTTCTTATCTGTCATGCCTGGGCTCTGGTCTGGACAGCGCTTGCTGCCTCTCTGCACCTCAGGATATGGCTTAAGACACTCCATGGGTGCAAAATCCGCCAGCCAGGCCAGGGGACCAGAGTTTTCCCATTGCCATGATGGGCCACGTGGTGGCCTTGTTCCCATTCCCAGACGTGACTCAGTGCCTGGAGGAGGACGGGGAGCTGACACTCACAAGTCAGGTACTTCCAGCTGGAGCGGCGGTGCAAATCTCTAATTAATTATCACCTGCAGAGACATTTTGAGGAGTTATTTCTAGGTGAGTGATGAAATCCGGAGAAAGCCATCGCACAAAGTGAACCAGCCACAAAATCAAGGACAACCTCTTCCTCCCAGGGGAGGAATTTGCCCAGTGGGATCCAGAGAAGTAGCTATCTGCCATAGGGCTCGCATTTAAGCTCGGTCAGGGATAGCCCATGTGGCCACACTTGGGTCAGGGAGATCTCCAACCATGCCAGCTCTGAAAATGCCTGCTTTAAGAAATGGTGGAGGTGAGACTCAGGAGCCCTTTGCCACTGCATTATAAGTGCCTTTCTTATAAGGCAGAATTTTTATAACCCGACAACAAAAGCAGCCAGGCTCGGTCTGTAGCTTGGTCCGTAGCTTGTAGCCCTGCTGCTGGCACTGCAGGGAAGGGCAGAGCATTCACAAGCATGGATGAGCCCGTTGAGGCCTCCTCAGAAATGCTCGCGCTGACACTCAGCAGCCTCTGAGGCACCAGAGACCTGGATGGATAAGGAAACCTTTCACTGTACATGCTGTCACTGAGTTCAGGGCCAAGGTAAGGCTTTGGGCTTTTGGGCTGAGGAGTGAACACCTGGCCTCAAACCTCGCAAGAGCTGGGCTGGATTGGACTTAGTTCAAGGAAGTTCACGCCTGATCTTTGTGCCTTGGTTTCCCCATCTGACAACTGCAAGGGCAGTAAAGTAAAGGAGCCATTCATGAATCAGGAGTTACCACCGTCTGACCGGCACTGTTCGGCTGTGCCAGCACGGGCTGCAGGGACTGAACCAGGCTTACAAAGGGAAGAGAAGATAACATCTCCGTCTAGAGATTTTTTTTTCATCATTGTCTGAGCCAGCTTAGGACATCGGTATTTCTGAGAGAGGAGATACCGACTCTGGGCTCATCTTTCACAAATTGGATTCCTGCCACCAGGCCTAAGGCAGGTGCGCAGAGATCAAACACGGCTTATGCTAACCAGACGAAGAAAGTTGCTGTCGCATTATTCTCCTTTGATAGGTATTAGCAGGTGCTCCCAATATCAATTCCCTTTCTATTAAGGATAGGAAAAAAGTCTCATATGTAGGATCTGATTGTTCAGGCTGATAAAAGCAAGTCATCAGTCTGGCCTATTCAGCCACCCTCAAATCCTAAAGCCCTCCAGCCAGATATTGGCTGGCTTATCTTTTGCTTAACCCCCCTACAAAATCCAGCTGAAATGAATGGAGCCGGCAGATTTCATCCCCGAAAGACTACCAACCTAGATAATTTGGGGGCACAGCTTTGCGGAGTGCAGGATCTTCCTGCCTGCCTTTTCTGGCCTATCAGTGAACTTCATCTCTTCGCAAAGCCAAGGGGAGGCAGAGCATCATTTCCCCACTCTGGTAGCCAGAATCTCATCCTGGCAGAGGTGAGGCAGTGGGGCTGGATGGCACTAGCAGCCACTGAGAGAAAGAGCATCTCCCCAGCCCTACGGCATGAGCCTCTCTTATTATTTCCAAGAGGAACAAGGCAAAACAGAGCCTACTAGCAGCCCTTCAGCAAAGACACTTGAATTATCAGATGCAGACACCGAGAGCCGACACAACGAAAAAACAAGGGCCCAGTGACGGGCACAGATTAAAGAAAGCTGCATCTGTTCCTAAGCAACCTTCTCCGGTTCATTTATTTCTCCCAGCGAGGGACCAGATCGCGTCCCAGTGACTTGGTTTGCACCAGACGAGACTTCACAAAGCAATTGCTGGAAGCTTTAATTAATGTTCAGTGGGGGGTAATCAAAGCAGGGCACAAACCCAAGGTTAATTATCCTCTGGAGGCTGCTGGAGAGATGGTGGGGCTGTTCTTTGAGTTTTGGCCACAAATGGTTGGTCTTAACTCCCCAAAGAGATCAGTCTGAGACAATCTCATTGTAAGAAGAGGGATGCTGTGGATAAACTAGGACAGGATGGATTAGGTGAGGGGCAGGGGAAGGAAAGGAAAAACACAACTAGCAGTACGGCTGAGATCAAGCAAATCTGTTAAACGATAAAAATAACTTGTTCCCCTCTCCAGCCAGAGGCTTATTCCTCTTCACATGTAAGGATCCCACCAGCTCACAGCAATCAGTCAGTCGCTTCCCACAGAACTGACAACCCTACAACTGAAGCTTGCCCCTATTTTGGCCAATTTCACTCGCAAATAGCCTTTGGGAAAACATCCCTTTGTATTTTCCTTTTTAAAAATTATTCAGAAGAGCCCCAATGTGCCATTTATTGCTTGGAACTCCCTGATCCTGTGGTTAAATTTCACAGATGGATTAAGTCTGGCCGAGTTGTGAAGAGACAAGCCCCAAGGAAATCTTTATGTTAAGCCTGTTATCAAATAAAGGACTTTCATGATGGGCGATATGAATGGGTCATGCTGCTGCTATGCAGCGGGAATTATGTTTCAAGGCACAGTGACTGTTTTGGTTAACTTGCAGCCCATGTCTTATGATTAAGTTGTTCGGTTACGAGAGTGAAAAGGTTATGCGGGTCCAGAAGACAGGGAAAACAAAACCAAACCTGAAGTAGGACTCCAGAGCCAGATATGGCTGGGATGTTGGCAAAGCCAAAGGTCAGATGGTCTCCCTGAGCACAATTACAAATGACCTTAACAGAAATACTATAGGGAGGAGGGTTGCTTTAGCAAGTTGAGTGGCTTCAGCTCAAAAAGCCCAAGGTGGTGGCTGTGCTCCTAACCATTTAGGCACTTGGCAAAGCCCTCTGCACAACAGTAGGCACTTTTGCTTTTGCCATCCTTTCTGAGACACGCCAACGCTCTGCCCAGCACCCACAAGGTGGTGGAATGAGGAAGAACCCACTCTCACCCATTGTCTTATGGCTGCAGCCTCCCTGATACCGAAAGCCAAGTCCCTTCTCCAGTGCCTCCTAGTTGCCTTGAGTCAGTCCCAGCTTCCCCCAGGCATTTCCACCCCAAGCACTGAAGGCAGAAATCCAAGTGCTGCACAACATGGTCCTCGTTGCAGGTTTTACTAGCCTTTCTGCCACAGTATTGACAAAGCAAACTTTCAATTCCAGTTCATGAGAGGGAAGGTGGTCCTGTCAGAATGCATGGGACAGCAAGTGGGAATGATCGTTTTCTGGTGGCAAAAGAAACCAGCCACTAAGAGGAATACGTAGGAGGCGTCCTCTAACCAATTTCTGTCTGCTAAGCACTCATGACGAGCTCACCATATTGCAAGACATGGGTGTCTTGACTGCAGATAATCCACAACAAGCGCTGAATCAAGAGCTAGGAAGGAAGCAAAACAATTCATTTTCAGCAGGGATGTCTAGGGATGGAAACAGATGCCCAGAGACCTCCAGGGTCTTTAATGAACTGTACTGGGCATCCAGACACTGAGAGCTGGGGAAGATAAAGCAAAAAAATCATAGATATAACAGCTTTTCTGTATAGACACTGATAACCTAGAGGGGACCATTTTTTCCCCCTTTTGATATGTTTGTTTCAGTCATTTATTGAGACAAGCTGAGCTGGTGCAAGATGATCGTTCAGTATTGACAGCTTAAGCAGAGGAGAAGAGGGTGCGAATGCACTTCCAAGGTGACCCGTGCTGAAGCAGGCCTATCCTTTGATTTGCCTCAGGAAAAAAGAATCCAATCATTTCCTTGAAGTTGAAATAGTAGAGGGAGTCAGTCATCAGAGAAACAGCTAATGGAGAACTGCTCAAATTAGATGGCTAGTGCCCTTTCTGCCTAGGCAATGTAAGAGCGATCCTTGGATAAGGGCTGAAATATGTAACCAGAAAGCAATTTCAAGAGACATAGAAAAATACAGGCTGCAGAAATGTAGTCATTTGCAATGAGAAGCCAAACAACAGAGGAAAGCACTGAATCCAGGATGAACTGGCCTTCGAGCAGCCTACCTCCCAGCCCAGAGGGCGTATGGCAGTGCATGCACATTCATCCCTGGGGTGAACCTGCATCACCTCTGCAGCTGAGCACAAATCAGGGCTGCTTTGATTTCCATGGTGGTCCCCCTTCCCCGGGGGTGGGGGGGGGGGTCCAGTACAGCACAGGCATCTCCCCATCGTAATGGGCTCGTGCTGGTGCAGTTGGAAGGGGAACAATAAACCCAGCAGAGACCAGCCCATTATGTGAGTGCTTGGCATAGAGAGCCTGGGGGAAATAAGTCTATGGACTGGAAACAGGGAGGGCATTGGGAAAACCTGGGGGTTACTTGTCTCCACATGGAAAATATTTACAGGGGACCTGTGGTGGGGAAATAGCTGCATCACAGGATCTAGAAGGAGCCCAGCGCTAGCTGGGCTGGAGAATGCGTTTTCATGCCATCCTACACTGTGAAGCCCCCAATATCAGTCACTGCCCCAGCCACAGATTACTGGCACTGACTTATTTCACAGAGGAAAGGAAAGGAATAAGGAAGAGCAGCTGAATTTAGATACCTTGTTATCAGAATAGATTTGCTAGCAATTAAAAGTGAGGGAAAAGAAAGAAAAGCAATAGGATACACAGCTATCAGAAGCTTCTAAGGAAGCAGGCTGGTGTTATCATTATTGGAATGGCAGATCCCTTAGCGTAATCTAATTCTGGATCATTATGCCGTTGTTTTTCTTCTGGGTTTATGTACATCTCAAAGCATGTTTATCTGCACAAAGCAAGTAACAAGCAGTTCTGGGAAAGTGGCTGGAAAAAAACCATCAGATGGTTGAGAATAAAGCAGCCAGTAAAACAGTAGATAACTGCAAAAATCTCCTGAATAAAACAAATATGCAATTGTCCAGAACGCACAATTTTAAAGCCCAGCTGCTGGCCAAGACAAAGTCTCTCTCAAATACCTGAGGCTGAGCCTTAGGGCTATGGCAGTACGCACACTTTAGAGTTGCCAACGATCCTCTCTCCTAAAGACTGCTGCTTTATCAAGCATTTTCGTTTACCTGGGCATATTCTTAACAGCATCCACAGCAAGCAGTTCACAGAATCACAGAATCACAGAATCGTTTAGGTTGGAAGGGACCTCTGGAGATCATCTAGTCCAAACTCCCTGCTCAAGCAGGGTCACCTAGAGCATATTGCCCAGGATCACATCCAGACGGCTTTTGAATATCTCCAGCGAAGGAGACTCCACCACCCCTCTGGGCAACCTGTTCCAATGCTCTGTCACCCTCACAGTGAAGAAGTTTTTTCTCAGGTTCAGATGGAACTTCCTGTGGTTCAGTTTGTGCCCGTTGCCTCTTGTCCTGTTGCTGGGCACCACGGAGAAGAGGCTGGCCTCATCCTCTTGACACTCCCCCTTCAGATACTTGTACACGTTGATGAGATCCCCTCTCAATCTTCTCTTCTCCAGGCTGAACAGGCCCAGCTCTTGCAGTCTTTCTTCCTTGGAGAGATGCTCCAGCCCTCTAATCATCTTGGTAGCCCTCCGCTGGACTCTCTCCAGGAGTGCCATGTCTCTCTTGTACTGGGGAGCCCAGAACTGGACACAGTACTCCAGGTGAGGCCTCACCAGGGCTGAGTAGAGGGGCAGGATCACCTCCCTCGTCCTGCTGGCAACACTCTGCCTAATGCACCCTAGGATCCCATTGGCCTTCTTGGCCACAAGGGCACACTGCTGGCTCATGTTTAACTTGTTGTCCACCAGCACTCCCAGGTCCTTCTCGGCAGAGCTACTTTCCAACAGGTCAGTCCCCAGCCTGTACTGGTGCATGGAATTCCATTCCATTCCAAAAGTTCCTCCATACAGAACCAGGAGCCCACAGATGCAGCCATGAATCCGGGACTGCGTGAGGACCAAGAGCCAGCATTAATGCATCAGCCGAGAAAATCAGGGTGTTGGTCTTCAGTATATTACGTATATTACCCTCGCACAATGAGGGCCTCTGTGCAGAGATAGAGGAGCACAAACTACTGACTGGTGGGAAGAGCTTTGTAAAAAAAGTCCTTCAAACCACAGAAAGAAGCAATCTGTTAAAAGAAGCAGAGTGGATGGCCGTAGCCATATGGTACAAAGTCCAGCCTACGTCAGCTGGACAATAGAGCCCTGAGTGAAGAAAAGAGCTGCCCTGGGAGACCTCACCAGCAAGCGATGGCCATTGCTGGGCTGACTGCTGAAAACCACCTCCTTTTATATCTGCCCCAAAGGGATTTCCCATCCTATTATCCAGTACCTAAGAGTCTGCCTGTGAGCTACCAGGTCAAGCGCCATCTGAACATGAGAAAAGCCATCCATGGATCAAAGGTGGTAGTTTTCTTGGTTCCAGATTAACCCAATGGAAAGATTTACCATTAAAGGACACTGCCTCCAGTCTGAGGGGAGCTGGCTCCAGATTCAAGTGGGAATGATCGTTTTCTGGTGGCAAAAGAAACCAGCCACTAAGAGGAATACGTAGGAGGCGTCCTCTAACCAATTTCTGTCTGCTAAGCACTCATGACGAGCTCACCATATTGCAACATGTCTTGACTGCAGATAATCCCCAACAACTGGGATTGTTGAATTGACTGAAGACCCAAGAGCACAGATGCGGTGTCTGAACTGGAGCGCACTCAATTCATGCGAGTGCCATAGGTTTGCACACCGAACTGAGCAGGAGAGATGTGGCATGGGCTGAGCAAGGCTCAGCTGGAGCAATGCACTGGTAATACTTCTGTCCTGCTTTGGAGGCCAACATCCTTCTGAAGGTAGGGCTGGAAAAAAAACTGTTTAGCTAGATGGAAAAAAAACTGTTTAGCTAGATGGAAAAAAATCCATTTGGGAAACAAACGATCGCTGAGGAGTTGAACAGATGGGGGAGGAGACAGCTAAAAGCTGGTTTCTGGTGCATCATCCCTGGAAGAGTCTGAGAAGAAAAACACTTCTGCTTATGCCCTTTGACAATACAAAGGGATGCCTGGTACCTTGCTTAGCTCATGAGTGCCACAAAAAGGTTATTTGCTTTTTCGCCTGCTCTATTCATGTTTCCCTAGGCTAGACCTTGGTTTTACTTTGGAAATTGAGTCACATTGTTGCTGAGAAGGAAATTTCCAACCTCTTTCATGAGCCATGTGGCCTTGTATCAACATGGACATGGACTGGGCAGATGCTGCACCATAATGTGTGGGTTAAATAGTAGGCTTTCCTTTGCCCACCTGGTCCCACGTAGCATAGGATCAGGAGGCACTGCACAAGCAGTTCAACCAGCACAACGGAGGTGGCAGCAATCAGATTTTTGGCAGCCAACTCTTCACTCTGCAGCAGATTATGTCTTGCATCTGCCCTCAGCCAGTTGTGCACTAGACTGCTAGGCAGCACTCCTGTGAACTCAAATATACCTCATTGGTAAGCGCTAAGGGAAGCACGCAATCACTTCTGGAAACCTGGACTCGTGCTCTTGTTAGCTGCTGCTGTGCATCCTCCTGCAAGCCACGGTCTGCACCAGGCTTTTCTTAGGAGGCGTGTTAGACAAGCCTCACCAGCACCTGCAAATCCCACATGCTCTCAAACCCAGAAAAGACGGCCGGGAGATGGGACTGCTGACAAGTCCAGGATCTTCCAGACCTCCAGGAATTAGCATTTTCAAACCTCATTCACAAGCACAGATTCTTTAAGTGAAAAACATTCAAGGGAGTTAAGGCAGCTGGAACCATCTCTCATCTCCTCACAACCATGAGCTGGGGCTTTCAGGGGAACACTGTAGAACGCCCATGCAGGTGTGGACAGATGGATGGGTGCTAAGCAAGGCCTAACCACATCCCTCTGCATGATACATCTTCCTTCTCATGTACAACAAGCAGCAGTCCTGGCTCAGCAAGCCGGACGCGTATCCCTGTGCCAGACCGCAAGATGCATTTGCCAAAGATTAAATCAAACCATCACGTCTGTCCTTCATCCTTGGCAAACTGAAGCCACCACCAGAGCCAGATAGCTAAATATCTCAGTTTCATGTCCTGAAATCTGAATTGAGCTTGCACCAATGGCACTGCGACTGCCAGCCTGAGGTGGGAGTCCAAGTCCATGCGGTTAGGGCATCAACCCGCTGGGACTGTTAAAAGCAACCTGGCAGCAGAGATTTTGGAATATGAACATTATGCAATTGGAAAGTCTCTTCCTCGATGTCTTCAAGACAACTCTCTAACTTGAGACATGGCCAAGTCCATTTTTACACATCCACTCACCTTGTGCAACTGTCTTAATAGCCTTTGGCTGAGGATAAAATGAACGTTTTCTCCATTCAGAAAACAGCCCCCAAAAAATCTTTGGAAGATATTGCACCAAAACAAATCTTGCAAAAGGGCAACCCAATCTTTTCCCATTTTTAAAAATTTCTTAAGTCTCACCTAATGTTGAGACATAAACAGCAGCTTGGGAGGCTAGAATAGATAACACTGCTAGAAGGAGTAAGTCTGCACTTTGCTTTTCTCTCCTAAGAGAGAAGTTGCAGTGAGATTGCTTTCAGTGAATTTCCTCTGGAAAGGTCAAGATGGAAATACAGCCTGAATTGGGATTTGATTGAGATTAAAAACCAGGCTCAAGACTCAAAGAACTGCTGGCTCTATGTGCAGAAAGCTGCTCCGAGAAACAGTTGTTCATATGGTGAAAACCTATTAAATTAATCCCACGCATCAAAGCTGCCTTGTGACCATGAAACAACAGTAGATGAGGTCTACTCAGTAGCACTGGAATAATAACAGCTTTAATCACAATATTTTTTTCCAAAACCTTTTTTCTTAAAAAAAAAAAAAAAGATTAAGTACAATAACCAGTTACTGCACAAACTGTAGTAATAATGCAAAGCCCAGACAGAAGTTTTGGAAAGGGCTTGACATTTAATGGGTAAAAGGTGTTTGAAGGATGTACATCCAGTCCCACTACATGAGGAGAGACTGGATTTCTGACTGAGGATGGGGAGAAATTAATGCAGCGGCTATTCCACGGGTCCCAAAATGTGACGGCTGTGCTCCTGTGGCGCTCAGGAAGGATGAGGGAGGATGCATACAGTAGAAGAGCTGAGCATGGTGTATTTTAGGCTGCCACTGAAATGTTAAGCTGGGTGTACAGAGTACCTGAGGTAGTTAGAAAAAACAGGGGAAAACAAAATGCTGAAATTTTTCAGGGATGTCCCTATCTTGTCAGAACCGCAGGAGGCTGAAATTTCTGCCTTGAAGGCTAACGGCTGCTTAGGAGACAAGCAAGGCCCTTGCCCATACCTCTTTCCTCGTTTGCCTCGAGCAACCTGGCTTGGCTTAAGCCCTTGAAGAGCCCTTGCCAAGCCTCAGGGGGCTGTTCTGCAGAGCTCTGGACCAGCACAGCTCTGTTTGCAGGACCAAAGCCTCGTGCAGTACATGCCGTTCAAAGAGCAAAAGCCAGTATTTGGGTAAAGCACATGAGGAAAAACTGCACGGCATGTCCACGAGCTGGTCCATTAGCAGATCTGCCTGTCAGCTTGCGCTCAACCTCTCTGGTTTGCAATGAGGGAATGCAATGGGGATTTTTGCTTGGTGCATGGAAAATATGCTCTTACGGTGGCCTGTATTTTGTTAATAAAAAGCAGATACATGGTGGGCTCAGGTGCCTGACAGACCCTATTTCTGTGCTATGGTAAGTTGCATAGGAAACTCCTTAAAGCCCCTGAGGAGAAATTAAGGTGCTATTCAGTCTTTGTCGGGTCCAGTGAGAGCAACAAATATGTTTTTTGGAAGAGGATATGAGAGCAGACAGGCTGTTCTTTACAAGAGGACCATTCCCTTCAGAGACTGCTCTGGTAGCATGATCTGCCGGTGTACCAAGAGCCCATCAAATGCCCACATACTGCCTGGACCAGGCAGGCTGCATCAAGCTGCCTATATCTTAGGTCACAGAGAGAAGAGGCATAGAACAAAGCCAGCCAAACTGTCCCAAGCACAGCTCTGGCTGGGGAGCTGATGTCACCTGCAACTTCCTAAACCTACTTGGAGCTTTGCAGTGGAGACACAAAAGACTAGCGTTTCCATCTCCTGCAATGGGCTGATAAATGCCCATCCTGTCCGGCAGCAAGGCCACAGTAACCTGTTTCTTGTGTGCTCCTATCAGTATAAAGTTCTGGGACTTAAAAGATGCATCTTTCCCAATTTGAGGTTGTTTTCTTTTGGATCAACATGAAAGAAAAGCATCCTTAACAACTAACCTTTCTGCGGTAGCAGCGCTTTGCTATAAAGGAACTTTGCACTTAAAATAAAGTCATCTTTCTGTGCAAAAATATTTTCCTCCCATGTAAAATATTTCAAAGCTAGGGAGCAGGAGGAAGAAGGAGGTCATTCAAAAGAGTTAGCTATAAAAAGAAGAGGAAAAGTATGGGCACTTAGTGCCACATAGTACTATTTAGCTCAATGGCACCAGTTTTATAGCAAAGAATATTTACAAGTTAAATTGCAATTCAGCCAATTGAAAGCCCAATTCGAAGCCCGCTGAAATCAATGGCAATGAGCATTATGTCGCGTAACAAATCTCCAGTGAGCAACAAGTCTCCAGTGAGCTTTGGATTGGATTTCAAGTTAGGTGAGACGTTTTCTCTTTTTCCTTTTTTTTTTTTTTAAACGGTTATGTAGACTGCAACAACACCCTCCGCTTTCCTGGCCACTTCCCCAGAACATGAACTCCAGGGGAGAAGTGTCCAAGCACAGGTAACCGCAATAGCAGGATTAACCATTCCCAGCATCTTTCCAGCCTCTATCACAAGGAGCAGGTCTCTGTTGAACCAAAACTCTCTCCAGCTTCTTCCAGACGTCCCCTGCAGCAACCGGCTGGGATGAAGCATCCCCTCAGCCAAGTGTGAGGGGCAGTGCCAGTTCTCCCAGTTAAAAATGGTACCTGTGCACTTGAAAATAGGCAATGAGCATCTCTCCATCCACAAAAGAGAAAATGCATGTTCGCAAGTACATACAAAAAAACAACCAAAAGGGTCATGGGGCCTGTGACCAAGAAAAAGAGATTCTTTTCGGTGTAAGAGGCTTGCTGGCTTGAAGACATCCCAAGCTGATATGGTGTTTTACAGAGAGTCATGCCTGGCGGTTAGCCAAAGCCCGACAGCAGAGGTGGGGAGAGGGCATTCACTGTGCTTCGTCTTGAATATATATTTACATGATTGATGTTCATCTCAAAAGTGATAATTTAAAAGCAGTTTCTACAACATAAAAAACAGCAACAACTTCCCCCTAAAGTGGTTACAACCTTTACTGCTCATTACAAAATTAGATGTTTATTTGTAATTGCCTAAAAAATGTGTTCTCTCTTTGTGATCCCTCCCTCCCACTCCCCTTCACTGCTTGCCAGCTTTAAACTTTTTAATAGAAATAGTTTAACTAGTATCAATTCCCTATAGCATAGAAAAAACATCTGCTCTGGATGCCTTCCCACCAGGAAGAGAGATGTCTCCTGCTGATTTCCAGTCCTGGTGAGAACTTGCAAACTTTGGCCTCTTAAAACCTGGTGAGAGCATTCTCCACTTATTTTTAAAATCAACTGCAAAAAAGGGGAAAAAACGCAGAAAATAAAGACACCATCAACAAATGAAATTCAGAAGAATGGATCGCTCCAGGAAACCCCACTTAGATGGCAAAATCTTCATGTTCTTGTGGGCTGAAGGCAGCTGCCCGAAGCATGTCCAAGGAGTTGACGAGGATCAGCGTGCCAGTGAGATGCTTCCAGCGCTTGGTAATGGGGTTCTTCATTTTGTCCAGCCCTGTGTGCAACTCCTGAATTACGTCACGGTAGCTGTCCCCGATCTGGCTGCTCCAGGTGAGTAGGAAGTCATACGCTGGTTTCCACATGGCCTGCATCACACAGGAGAGAGGGAAGGAGAAAAGCAGAGCTGAATGCAGAGCTCCGGCTCTCAACAGTTTGCCTTGGTGGCTGCTTTTAACCATGTGTGGGACAGAACAGCCAGCAAGTGAGTAATGCTATCCCCAACATGCAGTGATCTCCGAACAAACATATTCTAGGTGAAAACACTATCTAATGTCCTCAGCATATTAAAATCCCATTTATTCCATAAAGGCACATCAGAAGAACATGCTGTAGACATCTGGAGCACTAGCCACAAGCAAAAACAACCTCAGGAAATGCATGAAGCCCTCCAACACTGAGAACCATCCACTCTCACCTCGCTGTCCACCACCCCCGTTTTATCCCGGTGTGGGGCCTCGTAGGCATCCATCTGCTGCTTGGAGACTTTGACTAGCTTCTCAGCAAGCTCCCTCCAGCGCTGGGCCACCTCCACGGCTGTGGTCAGCAGCACGAAGTCCTGAATGAGCCGCACGACCAGCCCCTGACAGTCCATTTTCAGCAAAGCCTGCAGGACCATCATGAAAAACCAAATAGAGAGAGTCAGGGAGGGTGGCAAAAGGCAGGTAACCCAGGGATTACTCAAGGAAGTCTCTCAAGACGTTATTCCCAAATCCTCCCACCTCCTTTCTGGCAACAGCTGGTGAAATTAGGCCAATAGGCTCAACAGAGCTGTAATCCCATTAATTGAATGAAGTACCCTACCCCAGTTCAATGTGGTTTGTAGCCAGGGCTGGTCAGCATAACCTTATTTTCCAGGCAGTTACTCAAGATGTTCAGTCCCCACATAAGCAGTTTAAAGCATCTCAGAGCTGAGAAAAACAGATGCCTTTAATCAAGATAATTAATCCAACGTGGTCAATGCAGCTCGCATCCTCAAGCCTGGAGAACCGTCCCTTCAGTACAGACGGCAAGAGTGCCCAAGGATTTCCCCCGAGCAGCTCTGAGTTAAACATAACATTTTGGGACAAGGGGTGGACAGCTGTCCTGGGAGAAGATGAGCTGGGGTGAGATCCAGATGAATGGCTACTTCAGACCATTATAGGACCTGACCACAGTGGTCACTTTGCTTGAGATGCTCTTATTCCTTTCACTGCCACTGCCCCTTCCCTAGTCAGTTCAGAAACCATCTCCTTAAATCATTTATTGATTTAAGTGCAAATGGCTCTGAAGAGCCGGGGAGGAGAAAATGCTGCCACTAGGGAGACCCACAGCAAGGAACTGTTTTCCATACTGCAGTGACTTTAGCCAGAAAAAAAGGACAGAGTGGAAATCTGCTGAGGATTGCTGTCTTTGGGTAATAAAATCACGTTAATGTCTGCTCGGTTGCGATAGCAGCAACCCACGATATGGCCCAGGAAATGAAAGGTTTAAAGGCAACTGCCAGGCCACAAGACCTGACCAACAGAATCAACATCTAGCTCACTGAGGGCTCTCCAATGTTTGCGAGAGCCAAATGTTTGTAATGCAACAACATAAGGAGCAAACCCTATCCATGGATGAAGTCACCTCTTGAACCTCAAGTGGCTCTTGAAATGTGTTTTAAATTATGAAACAGGCATCCTTTTTTTAAAAAAAACATCAAAACAAAGCGGATAAACCAAAGACTATCCCTTGGGGCAGAGTTTACCACCCAGAAAGGTTTAATCATTCTTCATCTCCCTCTACACTGCCAGCCCTGGGACAGCTTGAGGCGGTGACTTCCACAGGTTAATCGTGTGCTATAAAAAGAAGTTCTTCAACGTATTTTCTATTTGCTGCCTTTCTGTTTCATCAAGTACCCTCTGGTTTTTGTCTTGCTAAGCGCTGGAACCACTGAGAGAGCAGAAGTAGGACTGCGGTTCCAGGACGCCAGAACACCAAGGGCGCTACACAGCATTTTAACAGGGGATCGCATTTTAACAAATGCAAACTACAGCTCAGGCACAAAGAGGGCAAAACCCCGAATGACTCTGACTCTCACTAGGGAGACACTACCAACACAATAGTATTATTTCAGTCACTACAACTGCAGACAGAAATTCTCTGCAGTCTGAACATGGCAAGAATCCACCTCCCTTCTCCTGCTCATTCCTCTCTCTCTCATTTCACACGCGCTTCAGTAAGACTGCGTCAGGCGCTGGCATTTAGGCACAGGGATGCACAGCCACCAAGGGGCTGAGACAGGGTTAACGCGCCATTACTCTGCAATGCTTGGCCTTGCCCCTTTGCTGCTGTCCCCACAGCAAAGGCAGAGGCACGAGGCTGTCCCCACACCAGTGCACAGTCCTGCGAACCTCTCCTGATTCACCAGCTCTAGGCAAACCCAGCTGATTTCACTCCAAAGCAGAGCAGGGGTTAAACCCTCCCATGAAGATGGTAACATTAACATCTGAAACCACTCCAGCAATTTGCAAAGCAAATATATGTCAGTTCCCTTAGCTGTTTCCAGCTTACACAAAGCAAAGCAGGGCTCGAATCTAATTACAGCTGTGGACTAGCGTTAGCTTTTCAAGCAAAGTGCTTACACGGGCTTCCTGTATTAGCAAGAGAAGTAATAAACCCTCTTGTTAAGCAAGCAAGGAAAATACATTTGAAGAGCATAATTTTTTTTATGGGCATTAAAAAAGCATTTAGATCTCACATCTGTGTCATACTCATACCCGCCTCTGCTGAGTACTCCACGTACAGCTCTCCAGCAATACTACCTTATCGAGCAGCCAACAGAGTCACTGCCCTCTAATCTTGAGCAGGGGGCTCAGATGGCCCTAAAGAGGCAGGGAGTTAGAATTACACTCTGGGGTCCTCGCTCTGAAACTGCCCGTCAGTACAAACCACCGTAAATCATATAAACGACGCAGTGGTACCATGTCCTCCACATGCTCCTCTGGTGCACACCTGCTGGTGTTTGCTCCAGCTGCTCAGCTGCAGTTTTGTGGGCCATCAGGTAGTCCTGGTCTGAGAAGGACACAATTTGCTTCTCAGGGTTGAAAACAGTTGGGAGGAACATACGTCCCTTCGCTAGGAAAAGAGGCAAAAAGGCGTAATGGTGGGGAGAAAGAGGAGGGAGAAGAGAAAACCCGTCTTCCTGGGAAACGTAGGCTAAATCACGGCGTCCAAGCAACTTGGGCCCTGGCGTGGTGGAGAGAGGCTTGCTCAGCCTGATGCACGTTCAGGAACCGGCTGAGATAGATAGGGGACGAGACGTCTCCCTTTGCACGCCATCGTGACAAAATCCCCCCTCTTAAGAGGTCTCAGTGAGGGAGCTTGTTACCTCTTTGGTGGAGACGGTGGCAGAAGAAGCACCGAGGAACTGATACAAGGGGTGAGAAAGGTGACCCGCAGCACGGCGAAACTCAGCTGGTTTACGGCAAACGGCAGCTCTGCCCCATCGCGGCTGACTCACTACCCGTACCCACACACAAGCGTTTGGCCATGTTTTGCAGACAGGTTAATCACCGGCACACAAGCATCGAAACAATCTGCTATTTAGCAAACAGTAGGGTAAGCAAACGCTGCAAGCAAGCCGCTCTTATCTCTTCCCGGAGTCAAAGTAGGTAGGAGGCAGCAACTGATTGCTCCCTGCAGTCATTTGAACAGACCGCTAATCAAATACGGTGCCAAACAACAGGCAGACACTGAGCAGAGGAGTGCAACATGATGATGTGGAAAAGCACCCGGCAACAAGTTCACACAAGTTCTCGATAAAGCCCCGCTTGCAGCTGCCCGGAAAGGCTCCTTGGTACATCACTTGGCGGCGGACAGTCAAAATAATACAGTTTTTTGAAATGCAGGGAAGCAGAGAGAGAGGGAGGGGGGGAGAGAGAGAGAGAGAGAGAGAGAGAGAGAGAGAGAGAGAGAGAGAGAGAGAGACGCACATATTACAAAATGGTAACCAATGCATTAATAAACACGTTTGCCTAAACTGCTGTGGAGTTTCCTCCCTGGATGAGAGCGGGAACGATAGGTGTGAAGAGTCTTTTAAAAAGATGGCTTTCTTCTTGCTGACCACTAGGAACAAGCTGTAACTAATGGGTTAAAAGGGTGGGTGCCCATGGGGTTGGTGCTGCAGAAGGCAGGTGCTCTGGCTCTTTCCGCTGCTCGCAGTACACAAGAAAACGCCGCCAAGTAAAGCAACTGTGAGCCATGTCACTGAGCGCTGTAGAGTGACCCAAAGCAACAGGTTTCAGAGGGACAAACTGTTCCCTTCAGCTCAGCAGGTTAACTCTGAAACCTACAGGCAGCAATAGAAACACCTTCTTTGTTCACCTCACCTCTGGTTACCTCACCTGGGAAGGCGCAACATGCAAATTATCTGCCAGTGTCTGTGCCGGGGGTAAAACACTGCCAGAACGGTGCGATGAGGGGGCTGCAAAGAGAAGGAAGGAAGAGCCACGGCGTTTGCAGAGAGCGGGGCGGCAGAGATACAGTGGAGCTCGCCGGTCCGGCACGTGGGCCTCCCTGCTGCGTTTCTGGACTCTGCTCTCACCTCCATCACGGCCCATAGCGACGCAAGACCCCGATGCTCCTGATTTTCGGCAATTTCGCCCCCACTCTGCTCAGTACGGAGCTCACAGACAAGCCGCACAGGATCAGGCCCGTGCTCACCCTGCAGCAGAGGTGCCGGGAGCTCCCTCGCTTTGCTGGCCCCACTGCGGGAAGCTTTTCCGAACCCCAGGAACTGGGGGACTGGGCGCGTTGTGAGCACTGAAAGAGCCAGGGAAAACGAGGGAGAGCGGATAGCGGAGAGGAGCGACGGGAGACGCGGCACAGCACTCTGTGCAGGGACAGGGCGAAGACAGCCGAACGGGACTGGAAGCCCTTCAGGAGAGCCTGGGCCCATGGCCACAGGGGGATGGGGCCTCTGCGTGGACGTCCAAGCCAAAGTGGGGTACTAGTGGTAACGGTGAAATATTTTCCATCCCTACACAAAGGATCCTCCACAAAAGCCCACAGTGCAGCAGGGTCTTTTAGGGACAGCAAGGAGCAGCTTCAGTCATTGAATGCAAACGTGCCACCTGATCCCTGCCCCGTGCACAATTCATTCCTTTTGCCACAGAAATACATAAATTACAAGCAGGCTCGGGTCTCTTCTGAAAGCCATGACTAGCCCAGCCGGGATTAGCAGGTTTCACAATGGATTTAATCCTCCAGCAGGCGCTTTCGGGATTACACTACATTTTTTTTCCATCCTCCTCCCTCACCCTACACAAACCTCCCAGGATAGCTGGATACACACACCTGGCTTGTACAAGCACTCTCTTCCAGTTTCCCTCGGTATCCAACTATGTTTACTCCTAAGGCTTAACCAGCGCTGTGCTATTATTGCCATAGCTTTAAAGCTGTGCATTGTCAACGCTCTCTGAAACGCTCATTAGCCCCAGAGAGCCTCTGAGCCTGCTCCACCAGATGAGTGGGCAACGTAGCAAAGAAGATGGTTTGATATTCAAATCCCATTTCAAAGCGGGCGCAGAAGAACCTATACTTAAAATGCATCCGGGGAGGCAGAATTTGCATTTCAGCTCTGAAACGCAGACTCTCATTTCCAATCCTCTAATCATGGAAAACAGCATCTAAGCGAACACGGTGCAGCGAGCCCCAAGGGGGTTTCAGCACAAAGCTGTGGAAAAAGCTAACGAACGACAGCTCTTCTGTGCGGTTTGGGGTTGACAATTCTGCCTGTATTTCCTGCACGCCTCTTTGGCCCCCCTCCCTGTTTTGCTTATAGCTTATGAAAAAAGAAAGGAAAAAACAAAGGGAGTAAGCAGCTACAGAGACTGACTGCACATGTAGCCACTTCCACGCACGCACAGCTGCAAAATGCCAGTAATGGCACGCTTAACACTCAGCTTTTGCAGGCGCAGTTGTCCTCTCCCAACCCAAAGGGCACCAAGTCCTATGCTCTCTCACACATGCACGCATACAGTCTCCCATGGCCTATCTCTGGTCTTGACACATGCTTCTCTTTGGGGTTTGCCGAAGCCATTTGAACTTCTGGCACTTTGTTTTCCCCTGCCTTTCTGCATCACTGAGGAGTAGAAATCTTTCTTCTTTGCCCCAGTGGGGTAAAATAATGCAAAATTCGTTCGCACCCCACCAGGTGAAGCACAAGACTCAGAAGGAAGTCATTATGGAAATGGACTTTAATTAGTCAATGATTTCTTAAACAGCGTTTAACTTGGAAAGCACCCTGGAGAGCCCGAGTGTTATCACACGTTCATCAACGTCTGACGCTTTTGGTTCAGCTGGGTGGGGGGGAGGAGGAGGAGGAGATGTGGTTACAGTAAGCAGCAATGTTTAGTGTCCTATTAACTACCAGAGGAATATGTAGGAGGGCAGGGACTGGGCTTTGAGTTAAAAGCTGGAGGAGGAGAGTTTTCAGGGAACAGGCCTGGGGAGGTGCGCGTGAGGGAAGCATCTCCGCAGCGGCATTTTGCTGGAGGAGGCTCTGGCCCCATCCAGCAGCTCCTGGCCGGCTCACACACACCCTCGCAGCAGATGACAACCTCACTTCACCCCAGGACCTGCAACGCCGTCCCTGCTCCTCTCCCCTCTCTGTTGTTGTTTTGCTGCAGCTTTCCAGTGTTTTTACCAGAAGGAACATGCAGGGCTGTGCCACAAGGGCAGAAAAGCAGGATACGTTAGAAAACGCAGGGGAAAAAGGGTTTAGGTAACACCCACTCCTGCTCCCAGCCTCCTGGCAGCAGAGACAGGGTGAGGGCCTGCTCGCACAGAGGCTCCCATCTCCATCTTCTTCAGGACACGGCCTCTGAGCACAGGTCACACTTTTGGCCTGAACAGGTTAACTCTGTATGAGTGCTCCTCAAATTAACTCTTGTTTTTGACATTAAATAGCCCTTTTATTCATTTCATTTGACTTTCAGTTAGCACCAGTCACACACACACCTCAAACCGCTGTGCTACACGTTCACAATCTTAAATAAAATTATTTCTGCCTAACACAGTGAGGCATAGGCTCTGGGGGGGCAGTCTACTTGAATACGGTGCCCAGCTAAGGTCCTCAGGGGCTGAAGGGATCATTTCTTTCGAAATGACACTGAGCGGTATTAGCTGCACTCTCAGTGGGCTTGGAAAAGGTACCAAATGCAACTGCATGAGACTTTTTTTTGCAAGAGCATATCTACATGGAAGTAAGAGCAGAAACAACTGTGATAAGGCACAGGAGTCTTAACTCCTGTAATGAGAAACACGGGAAGATTGCCTACCGATCCTAGAAAATAAAAGCAGGTTGCGCTATGCTGTCTGCAGGGCAAGAAGCCTGAAGAAACCAATTGCACTGTCAAAGGGCACTGCAAATTTCTTTTGTGTAGCATTGTTCTGGACAGCCTGATCGTCAGGAGCTTGGTGGCAGAGTTTTCCCGTGCCAGTAGCGGCAGCTTGCCAGCTGTGTTTGAGGGAATACTTTCCTTTTGTTCCTAGCATACCACCTGGGCCAGGCCGATGGAGGAACAAGGAGCAGAACATCACATTTCTGCAGCTTTCTCTTATTTAATAGGCATGCAGGGCAAAAAAAGTTATTCAAGATATGCACGTGAAAAGGCCCTGCTGGAAGCAACCTGCCTACGCAAGGACAAGCCACGTCCTACAGAAAAATTCCCATCAACTTCAGTGTGGCACTTACCTAAGCTCCTTAGGGGAGCAAGGTCCACTATCTACGTGTGCAGGTGGGGATTTGCTCCCCTGCACGCAGAGAAAAGGCAGAAGATGGCTTGCACCTTGGACCCAAAGTCAGCGCTGCACAGGCACTACAAAAAGCCAGCCAATTGCTTCTGGATTCAGGAGCAATGGAAGACCACCATAAGCAACTTTCAGCTGGCCTGTTTCACACACGCTAGTGCAAAGTCCAAGAAATAATCTCCTGCAATGCAGGAGATAGAAGGAGACCCAGAGCTGTTCGGGCCCATCAGCAGCTGTCTGGGGTCTGTACAAACTAAGGACAAGAAAGCATCTTTATCCCTCTGCTGCTTCTGAGCAGTGTCTTTTGGCAGAAAAGGGCAACACACAGATAGCTGTGGTCACAGCAAAGGACGGAAAACAGAATGGGGGAAAAAATCATCTTTTTCTGTACGAACTTTAGAAGTAGACTGGAGGAGAAAAAGCTAAATAATTTCTGCAATCTCTGCTAACATACCTAGCGGCATTCCCAGAAGACCAATATTTTTTCCATCAGCAGCAGTTTTTGGAGAGGATGCAAGGCTCTATAAAAACACTGTATCAAAAATCCCTAGAGAGAGGAATGCTGTGTCTCATCACATGTTTAACTCCAGCTCCAAAGGACCAGGTGATATAGTCACTGTACGGCAGGTCAGGTCACGTTTCTCAAATGAAACCTGGCATGTTTCCCTGTGGCAACTTGAGTGTATTTGATTAGGCTGCGGTAGGTGAGTAACATTTGCAAAAGCACCCAAAGACTTTTTCCTACAAGCCTGAAACATATGCGGTTTTTGCACGCTGAAAGCTTCTAAACTCTAATGGAGCTACCACCGGGCAGCTAGGCTGCAGTAGTGGACCACAGGGGTGCTTTCTGTACACGCGGCAGAAACATTATCTTAAAGCTCTTCCATGGAGACGTTTCCCCACCTGTAACAGCCGAAGAGAGCACACAGCCAGTTCCTGGTGGCTCAGCTGGAATGAGGTTTGTCCAAGATATTTTTGGAGAAAGTACCTCTTCTCCCATGGGAGCACAGCTTAGAAACAAGGCTTATCTATGAGCACAGTGGACAGCCAAAAGCTGAGCACAGTGCAAGCATCTCTACCAATCTGAGCAGGTAACACTGTCCGTAACACCGTCAAAAGGCATAGCGCGTGTAGGTCCCGCTGAGCGCACCACAAAGTATAGCCTTCCTGAGCAAGTGATAGGCATCAGCACAGCTCAGAGCACCTTGCAAATTTGGGACTTGAATTATTACAGGCTTTTTTAGTAAGGCAATCTGTGTGTTATCTGCTTTTGACAGGCAGAGAGGAAGGGCGGGCTATAGTTCTCCTTCTGATGTGATGACTAACTTCTGAAGAATGTTCTCCTCAGTTACCTTCACACACTGCTGCTGATGCTAGGTTTAAAAAAAAAAAAAAAAAAGAAGAAGAAAAAAGTTAAATGCAGATTATTTATTAACTAGTCATCACAACAGGGTATGCCATTCACTTAGAGGCTCCCAGAGGCTCTTCCATGCTTAGCTACTGCCAGTATGATTTTGTGCACTCCACACTGAAGTTAGATAAGCCTGCTTACTCCTTTTCCCCTCCTTTGAAATGAGACATCCAAATTTAACATGAAATGGCCAAATCAGAGTTTAATCTAACTGATTCTTCTTGCTGCCGGACAGCAAGTTCGCTTGCCATAAATGCAATCAGATTTAAACACAATAAAAAATATTACCGCTCAGCTGCCATCCCCTGAAACACCTATTTCTTTTTCTTTTTCTTTTTTTAAGATCATGCTCAATTTAATTTCTCTGGAAGGTAAGGAGGATTAGATAGCAGTGAGGGGTTTAGAAGTGTTGTCTTCCGCCAGGAACAGAGCTCATCCTTTATCAATAGGCTCAGACTCACAAAGATGTCACACAGAATAGGAAATAGTCAATGTCCAGGGTTAATCTCCGTTTGAATAAGGAAAATAAAACCTGCTTGAGGATTTTGCACTAGATGTATCCCTTTGGGAGCGATATGTTTTTCAGGCAACTGATGGCTCTCCCCTTGACTTAACTGGTTTGTGAGTATCTAGAGAGTCTTATCTTCCTGTTCATCTGCCCATTTAGGTCTGGTGCACTTTACAGACTTGTCTTTGATCCTTGGAGACAAGACATTATAATGCTTATAACAGGTTTTGAGAGCAGTAAGGCAAACAGCTCAAAGCCCTTGAAGTATTTAGCGAGACAGAAGTACGTACTTCAGCCTGTCGTTCACTGAGGCTACTGTTTCAAGGAGCAAACCTTCCTTTGGAGGAACCACAGGGCTGTTTACAAGACCAGAAGCCAGCCTTGAGGACAAGGGGAGATGGAGGGCAAGGAGGAGATCGCTCCAGTCAGAAGAGATGAGCTGTGGCAAAACATGTCACGGGACACAGCTGTGCCCAAGCTGTACTGAGTCCACACTGCACATGCATTGGGGATGCAAACCATCACCCCAAGTTTCACCTGGAGGTGCAGCTGGCAAGTGCAGATGGCAGCAGCACAAAGTCCTTCCTAGCATGCTGCTAGGGGGAGATGTGGGCTACAGAGTCAGGCCTTACCCCGTGCTCCCCCTAAGCCCTCCTGAATCCTCTTCCTACCTGCCTGTTGCTTCAGGTGTAAGTAGTGCCCACACTCTGCTACAGGACCGTTTGGGTCTGGGGGTACAACATGCCTTTATCAGTTGATCCCTTTTAAGCAGATCCCATCTCAGGAAGGCTTTCACTTACGGGCTGCTTCCATCTCTCTCTCAAACACAGCATCTGGCCACTGAGGATTTTAAATAGCTCCTTGAGACACTTTGGCATTTTGGTCACTGCCTTTTTTATTCGGTCTTTATAGATGCCCTTCAGAACAAACGCACGGGAACACGCTCCTCCATATGCAGTGCTGAGCCCAGTGTCCAGCCAGCCTGCTGCTGCCTTCAGCGATGGGAGAAAAAAAATCCACATTGCAGAGTGGTGTTTTTCCCTCCCTGAAGACCGAGACAACTTGCCATTTGATGGCAAGAAACCCTAAAAAGCAGCGGCACTGGTGGCATTGCCTGGAGTCTGCAGATTACTGAAAGCCAAGGCAGCCCTATCAGCCACAAATTGGTACTCGCAGGGTAAGGTTACCCGCGCTCTCCTCTAATCTCTGTCTGGCCAGTTAAATGTTTTGCAACCCAGCAGATCCTCAGCCTCTTGACACAGTGCCTGGCCTATAGTTTAGAGCAATCATGGTTTTGGACCACTAAAATGGCTAATCACACCAATCAACATCCGCAAAGAACAGCAGCCTGTCAGAAGAGGTGCGAGCCTCACCTCTTAACACTCACCTTAACATCACCCTCTGTGCTTTTTGCCTTCTCTATCAGATTAGCATGCAGGCTGTTCCCTTTAAAAAGGGGCAAGAACCCAGCTGACTTTGGAAGAAAGCCAGTCTGAGCCTGCCAGCGGAGCACAGGGGAACCAGCAATATCCTCCAGTAATTACAGCCTAAGCGTCTCAAGTTCCCCTGGGCTCCCTTGAGCAGTTCAACCCCATATTTTAATGTACTTACCCTAAATGAACGTGCACGAAGACAGCTCCAGTGATCACCTTAATTGCATTGTAACAAGTGCGAGTCACACCTTTCAGAAACTATCTTCCCATTTTCCACATCGACGCCAAAAGCCAGTCAGGGCTTCTCATAAAGTCTTATTAATTCTACTGCACTATTAGGCTAAGGAAATACATTCACAAGTAACCCGTTGAACATACTAGACAGGATTTCCATGAGTAATGAACGGCTCCAGACTCTTCATAATGTCTTACACCTTCGATCCTCAAAATTCACCATTCTTATTAAACGGAAGCAGTGATATGAAGCACTTCATTTAACTCCAGTCCTCTTTATCCAGGTTACTTACTCATAATTTCATTTTGCATGCTGCATGTTCTTGCACTGCTGCCTGTGCACATCACTGCCAAGAGAAGCTTTTGCTATTTCATAATTAAATTGGCATTTTAAAAACACATAATTTGCTACAACCCAGTTATCTGCTTCTGCAGGAGAGACTGTTAAAAGACAAGAGCTGCAAATCCCTTTGAGACAGTAAGTCTCGTTGTTTCCTTGGCTTATTTCCTAGGAAATGTTGGAAATTGTCCTCGTGAGGATGATTTCTCTTAAGAGACTTCCCAATGGCATCCTAGGGATACTCACAGACAGGATTTTACCCCAGAGGCCTGCAGAAGCCTTTTAGGACATAAGGCAGGCAGGCATTTTAGACAATTTGCAAACACGATCCACAGCTAAACATTAAACTTGCCAATACATAACCGCAGGGCAGAATTTATCACCTAGCTGCGCTGAGCAGCCTGCAGAAGACCTTAAAAATGCACTTCATTTTTGTATATCAAGTAAGGAAACCTCCAACTCCCGTTCCTACTGATCACTCTGAATGCATCGCAGCAAATTAAGATGCCCCAGCAGACCTTGAACTCACCGTCATCAGCTCTTTCTGGAAAGATTTCCTGTCCTTGTTCTCAGTGTTGTTGCAGTCTTCCTTCAGCTTCTCCAAAACGGAGGCCACTCGCTCCGGCTCACTGTCCAGCTCCGCTCGACAGAAAAACGTGAGTGGCAAGTTCAAATACCCCAGTGCATCGGCGAATGACCGCCAGCTGCTGAGGTTCTCCATGAGCAGAGTCCTCACTGAGGCATAAATATAGGTTAGAAATTTGCAAGGTCTCAGAATTTGCTCAAGCAACAGGCTGGTAGTGAGATCAGGCCCAGAGAAGTAGCTGGGCTTGACCTTCCCAACCACAAGCACGTTTTTGGTGTGCACAAGGCCTATTTTCCCCTGGTAGTAGCCAATATACCACTCCTTTGTCCACAGCTGCCCTTTTAACCTGATCTTCTCTTCACTGAGGAGGGCTATGACATCTCCTTTCTTGTACTCCAGCAAATAGTGGTTCTTGTTTTGCCGCACAACAGTTTTCAGCAGTTTGCCATACTTCAAGCTCAACACCGGCCGGTCCTGAAAAACTGGATACTTAGCAGTGGCAGCCAGAGGTGAAAGGATGATCTTTCCAACCTCGTTCTTCTTGAGGAACCGCCTCTGCCCTGTGGGTTTGATGGCACTTTTAGGAGGCGGCTGTGGCGTCTGGACACAGAACTGGGTCAAAATGGCATCCTTGTCATCTTTGACCTGTATTCTCAGCGTGAAGTCCGAGAGCTCGTTGGGGTCGTGAGACGCGATGGGAAAGATAAGGCGGCTGACCTTGCCCAGCTTCATCTGGAAGCCTCGCACAATTTTGGCTTGCTCACTAGCTTTTACCTCGTAGTTGGTCATGTTGGAGAACATGCAGATTTTGAGGTCCTGAGGCCGGGACAAAGTGAACTGATGTTTACCCCAAAGCTGCAGAGCGACGGGAGCAGGATTGTGAGCCTGCCGTGTGACCTCATTCACCAGGAGAGTCTTGGGCGCACATTCATGCCCAAACACAGCCACGACAGTTTTAAAGGAAGGGTGAATGTGTTTTGGGCCGTAGACGCCAACAGTGATCTTCTTGCTGATGTAATCCCAAACAGTATAAGGGTAGAGGATGTTCTGCCCTTGGGCTACGGCTGCGATGTACATGCAAGGCTCCAGATTCTCCAGCTGCACTTGTATTGTGTCCCCATATGAATAGCTCAGCTGCATCGGTGTGTATGGCCCCTCCTTCATGTCGCTCCGCAGACACTGCAATCCCACCAAACTCTTGCTCATGATGTCGTTCTTGACCTCTGCTGACACCTTCATCTCCAGAATGATGAAGGTTTTCACCTCCATATTGCTGAGTTTGATCTGCAGGACTGGGCTGATGGTGCTACATTTGTCACTGTTCAGCTCCAGCGGCGGATCCAGCATCGCTTTCATGGAGATCTGCTGCGTTTCCCCAGGGCACACATGACCCTCTGGCACGTGGATGCTGATGTTGGTGTCTGGAAGCTGAACAGCTCCACCGGAGCTATCCAACTTGCAGACGATGTTGGTCTCCACGGGTTGTGTCTGACCCCAGCCAGGACTTTGACCAAGCAAATCCAAGTCATGGCAAGACCGGGCCAGCTTCCTATGGTTCAGCCATGCTGTCCTAAAATCCTCCCGGCTCTGGAATTGCTCAGGGGTGGGAGACTTCAAACCGCTGAAGAAACCCGATGACATCGGAGTGTCCGACTTCGCTTGAAGAACGGACAGCTCAGACAAACTGTAGGAGCGTTTGCTCCTGAAGAAGGGATTGTCCCGTTTCACGGTCTGTTCCAGCTCCAGCCTGTTTGTGGACGGAAACTCATCGAAAATGTTACCCATGCTGCTATTAGCGGCTGAACTGGAACCTGCTGAAGTAGGAGCTCCTGTGTCAAAGAGCAGCAAGTCAACAGTAGCTTTGGAGTTGGACTCATTATCAGAGCTGGGCACTGTTTGCAAATTCCCATTCAGAAATGGGTTTGTCTGGACGCCATTCAAGAAAGGGTTATTATTGTAGGTTTTGGCAGAGCTTCTTTTCATGTCAGTCCATTCTCCAAGCAGGTCCAACTCCTTGACCCCCTCGTCAGGGCTCTCCAGTAGATTGTCTATCATCCCACTGTCCGTTAAGGAAGAGTTGCGGTAGTTTACGGGCTGGACGTAGGAGGAAGGGATGTAACCCATCTCTGTAGTGTTGTGAGCATACCACCACTCGCCTCCTGATGTGTCTAAGACGTAGAGATGGTCCCCCTTGGAGAACTTCAAAGTGGTGAAATTTGTTGGACAGTAATCTTTGATTGCTATTACTTCTTTCGCATTTCCAAAGGATGTGGGATTGTCAATCAACAAGGCACTAGGGGAAGGCACTGCAAAGTGAAGAAGAAAAACAGCAGGGTAAGCAATCCACAAAAGAGTAACAAGTTATTTACAAGCATTTATTTCAGGTAAGCGACCCATGCTACTTTAACCAGTAAGGCCAAGTTAGTTTTATAGCCTCTCAAGCCTACAGATATATATATATTTTTTTCCCCTCTAAAACTTTTAAACAAAATTTCTCCCTCCACTGTTTTTGATGCATCCGTACGGTGCCAGAGAGAATATCTTCTTCAAAGAGTTCATAATCCTACAGGACGGGCATCAAAGCAGCTGGGCAGAGCCGCAGGAGCCTAGACAGGAGAGGAAGCAATTTGTTACAGCCCCATAATAGCAACGCAGGTGCAGAAAAAGAAGCTCTCCTCCCGATGCAGTCAAGTGTCTTAGCAACAAGATCACACAGCCTACCCTTTGATTTAGGGTCTCACGCAGCTGCTTCTGCAGGAGAAGACAGTGTCGGACAGCCTCTAAATTCACTGAGAGGTTTTGCACAAAGAGGTGGGTTGGTGAGAGTTTTGAGGGAGCTGGAGTCAATTCTTACTACGACCCCTTTCCACCTGGCATGCCTGGATTTAAGCTCCTAAAAGCAAGTGCTAAAATCACAGGCAGCCCCTTAAATTTTCACATTTAAAACGATGGAAATTACTTTAGGATGTGCTACCTGGGGAAGAGGTTATGTGGCCCAGGTGTTTCTTCATAGCCTTTATCCTACAAATTTGGTCAGTGGTATCTCAATGTCTTTGGCTGCCAATATTTTTTTTTTTAAATCACCGCTGTTTTGATGTTTGTGAATAGTTAACCCTGCTGTTGAAGGTGAACACCTGCTTTTCAAGCAGATTGCACAATAACCCAAGGCAACGGTTGCAGGCTAAAAACGTTTTCATCCTGCCATAATCCCTCTCCTGTATGCGTGAAACGTCTTAAAGTTCACCGTAAGAAACAAAGGCACCCACTAAGGATACTTCGTGTCCCCACTTTTTCATGTCACACTAGTCAAAGGCTCAGCATCTCGCTCCCCTTACCCAACACACTAATTTCCAAGCTCCTCAACAAGTATTAACACCATTTGCAAAGAAAGTCATGTAGTTTGAGCCATCAGAAATAGGCATAGCACCCCTCTACCCCAGGACTGTCAAAGACTAAGCAGCTTCTCCAGTTTCCCTTTCAGCATGGTGTTCAGCAGCAAGTCTGGCTGAAAGTCATTTTCCCAATTACAAACGAAGCAGCTCCATAAAGACTACAGATGCTCAAGCTGTCACCATGTTTATTGATTTTGGTCTCACATTAAGGACCTATTTCTTTTAAAAAGCACTAGAAGCAAGCTGCAGATAATGTTATATCAGCATCCAAATATTTGTTATCTTACTAGACAAATCTAAGAAAACAAGACCTAGAGGAAAGAGGTAAAAAGAGCTATATTCTCCCCAATTCAGGGCAGCAAGAACAAAAGGACAACACCTGTTTCAATACGCTTGTTAGCTCTCTGGAGGGAAAAGGGGAATATAAAAATTCACATCGGAAGCCCCTGAAATCCTGGAGACAAACAGATGACAGAAGAGAGACTGCATCCATAGTCGTTGATTGCAGCATGCACTTTTCAAACACGTAAAATTACACGAAAAAGGACGACACTTGGAAGATAAGGATGCCTGATGGCCTTACAAAACCTGGGAAAATTTGACAAAAAAGTAGACCTTTAACAGCTGTAGAACAGCTCGTGATGCCATTACGGTCTTAAAAAGTAACTGAAGAAACAAGAGCAAAGAAAAGTATTCAAATATAAGGACTTTAGGGCTCCAAGACTGAAAAAGAAGAGTTTGTATACGTACACTTCCCGATCCCTCCCTCTCGCAGAAGGCAACGAAAGTCATGAAGACATTTACTCAATGTAAAATCACATTAAAAAAAAATCTCTATTGAAACCTTCTTGTCACCCTGGTAGGAAGTCACTACGAAACTAGGTACATATCTCAAGCCCTTTGCTTGGGAGAATCACAGCTCAGGGTTACCAGTAAACTTTTATCTGATACCTGATCTCCCAGGGATGCTCTCGGCTGCCATGACCAGTCTGCATGATGCCACTACTCAAGAAAGCAAAACCCCACAAAAAAGCAGCATCTGCCCTTGGTATTTCGAAGAGGCTCCTTAGCCGAGGCCTTTTGGCCTTGCCAAGGTCCCATAACGTGTAGCGTTGATGTAAAGTCAAGGTAAAGCCCCAGCTCCTGAGGACGTTAAGTCGCTGCCAGCCAGCGCGATGCCCTCCACGGCGGTCGGCAGCGATGCAGGCTAACTTCCCTGGCCCCACAAGAGGGGCTGGGTGGGCACGCACAGGCCCAAGTCTTGCAAAGGAGCTGCTGCCAGAGTCCTCCTGAGGGAGGAAGGACAGGACACATCCCTCCATGGCAATGCTACCAAAGGCGTCCAGTCCCTGCTTCTAAAAAGCTGGGGCACGATGCTGCGCCTGCACTACTCCAGCCATTTCTCATGGCTTTACTTGGCCTCCTGAAGTGAGAACCGGTCTGAAATCCTCAATACGTTCTGTTCCCCTCCCTCTGTTATTTTAATGGAGACAAAAAGACAGCAACATATTTTTCATCAAAACCGGCAGCGAGTGGCAAGGGCAGAATTTCACAGTCTTTCTCCTTTTAATAACTTTTTTTTTTTTTCCTAAAATTGGCTCTATCTGAAGTTTTTCTTCCATCTGGAAAAAGACAGAACTCCACCTGCCCCCCCTCAAAAATAATTTATAACCCAACTTTGAAACATCTACAGCGAAGAGCTGACAGGTCTCCAACCAGGAGAAGCGCTCGGTTTCAGCTGCAGGCCTGCTTAGAACAAAGATCTGGCTGCTGAAGGTCTGTAAAACCAAGGAGATAGGATTTCACTTCTGGTTTTATCTTCCTTAACAGCTGACAGCCGTTTCCTGGGGGAGGGGGGGGTGAAAGTGCTCTGCCCTTAGGCCTTATTTTCTGTTTGCAATAAACACAGACCCTCACTCAGCCTTATGAATTAAAGTATTCTCCTTCGTTTAGCTTTATCCCACAGCGGTAACAGCCATGCGCTACCTGAAGAGATAGATAAACTGTAAAATCTGCTGCCTTTCAGTTTCACTGAATATCCCATTGTTCTGATCTTGGGGAAAAAAAAAAAAAGACAGTAAACAGGAAGGCGTATTATTCATCGCTCCATCTCTCTGAATCAAGTTGCCTTTTATTCGTCTCCCTTGTAAAATAATCCTCTTGTTTTCCCTCTCTCTTTTTCCATCCAGATATCACACGTGCCTCTAAACATACCCAGGTTCATACAGCGTGCAGCTATTAAAGGTGACTTGAACTGAATCAGCAATGCTGCATCCAGCTTTTGAGCACCCTTGTCCACATACGTGCCCAGGCACACGCCACCCGCACGTACGTTCTCGTGCTCTCCTGCATCCCACGCCCCACTCGGGGTTATGCCGCACCAGGGGAAAGCGCGGCCTGTGCTGGCGATGAGCAGGGCGATGTAGAAACCCGGCAGCGCAGATGAGCGCTCAGTGGCTGAGTTTCCACCAAGCCGGGAGATAAAAGGGGCTGCACCAGGCTTGGCGAACACACTACCCCTACCAAATTCCCACAGGCTTTAAGGCAGGAGCTGGTTCAATCAAGGCGTTTCCAAGGTCTGTCACCTCCCTGAAGTATCGAGCAAACTCTGCAGAGCTCTTGGGGATGCAGTTTCCTTCCTCCACCGCAGCACAAAGTGCAGCGATGGAGCGTTTTCGGTCTTCCTGTTACTTTAGAGCAAACGGGTAAAGGACCATCCAACCCCACAAGCGAGAGGAAGCTTGGCCTTAAATCAGACAGCTTAAATATTGTCTCGTGCTTCCTCAACACCCAGAAGGAAGAGGTAAGAAGTGCCAGAAGCAGCCCCGGCCCCCCTCACCTTTGACATCGCTCAAGCTGTTTTCCGAGAGCCCTTCGCTGAGGTCAATGAGCGTCCCC
Organism: Struthio camelus; assembly: GCF_040807025.1. Taxonomy (NCBI): domain Eukaryota; kingdom Metazoa; phylum Chordata; class Aves; order Struthioniformes; family Struthionidae; genus Struthio; species Struthio camelus. The sequence goes on along the minus strand of NC_090947.1, from coordinate 2,001,987 downwards.
TCCGACTTGCACCGCGGCAGGCCGCTGGAGTTGGCTGCCCGGATCCTCTGAGCTGCCATCTCAAACCGGCCTTGCAGCTAAGGAGCGCTAGGCGGTCATGGCCTCTCCGTGGTGATGGCAGCAAGCTGCTAGGCTGGCAAGCGCAGGCAAAGCTGGCTACGGAGATCCTGGTGTCACCACGGCACCCTTACAGCCTGATGAGCCAGCCTGCAAACGAAAACAAAAGCCAAAACATTAGTGAAGGCCCCAGCACAATACTCTACACCTTGCGTGGGCGAACCGTGGCCTCCTCGAGCGGGAGGAGAGAACGTAGACTCGCAAGCAAGGCACTGCAACGTATCTTGAACGATGCGAATTAAATGCTTTCCACAGCTTCGACCTCATGTCAACCCGGGGGCAATTTGCTTATCTTTTTGCTTACTTCCCCAGCTGTGCGCTTCCTTTCTCTCTTTATTCGCTTATCGAAAAAGCATTGCTGGTAAAAAGGCGTATCTTCCCATGTGCATGCCAAGCCCACAGTGCTGATTCCAGAAAACTTTCTCATATTCTCCTTAAGGCATCAAGAAAGATCATCTGTGCTACTCCTAGTAAGCAAGGCACCAAAGGCTTTGGATATCGTAGACAGCCTGGTCTTGCATTATGCTTCTGTTCGCTATCCCCCTTGTACAAAACTAGCCCTCTTTCCCCTAAGAGTTACTTCAGGGTATCTTGTTCCCTCCCTCATAAACTGGTCCTTCTTCCTATTTAGTAAGAACTGTGAACTTTAGGTTATTTTTACGCTCCTGTAATACATATTTATAAAATGATAAAGTGTTCCCAGATGGGGCCTGAGGCTGTGGGATCCCAGGACAGGGAATACCAAGTCAGCTTGTAGAGGGTTCACGTGACTGGGTTTTGCAAGGCAAACCGGGTCCTGGTTGCCTCCTGCCACAGCATCAGGATCTTCTGGAAGGAGAAGTGGTTCTTCTCGCTTGCTCCTTCCAGTGATCCCAAGTCAGGCGAGAGCTTCACAAGCCCTCTGACACCTGCCTCCTCTGCCTCTCTTTAACCTCCTGTGCCTCGCAGGCAAAAACAAACAAACAAACAAAAAAACCCAAACCTGCCAAGCCCAACATCGCATAGAAACTGCTCGCAAGGTGTCAGTGGAGTGACTGATCTCAGAGGCAACGTATAAATAGTTGGCGTGTGCTGGACTGCAAGCCAGCAGAAGGCGGGCTAACAAAGCAGCCCTTTCCCCAGTGACCCATAACTAACCCATAACGAACAAGAGATGATAGCGGGTCCAGCAGGCTGAGGAGCAGAAGCTGCTAACGCAGAGCACGCATACGCCCGCACTGGCCTCCCCTCCACCCCGGGCCTCACCAGCGAGAGCAGCCGGAGATGCAACCAGCCTTGCACATCCCGCACTGAGGCAAACCTCTTGTCTCTGCAGTGAAGTGGATTTTCCTCTCTGTTTTCTAGCTTCACGCTGCCTTTGAAGACAGCTTGCTCTTTTCCCAGTTTGATTACATCCATCCAACTCAAAACATCAATGGATTTTTGAGGCACTTGGAATGAAGCCAGAAAGTACCTGGGCACGGACCTGCCCAGGTCATAACTCAGAAATCTGCACGACGCTGCTGAAGGGGCCCCGATCTTCCTCCCCTGTAAAGCTGTCACGAGATCCAAGTAACAAGACAACGACAGCAAATACAAAGCAACGCTGCGGCTGCGGGTCGGGGTTCAGGAAGTTCCTTTGCAAACTGCTTGCTCCAGCGGGACACCAGACAGCACAGAGCAGGAAACACCGGCCACAGAGCGATCACATGCTAAGCGCGGCTCTCCGACCATGCTCCAAACACAACCCGTGGCCCCTCCAAAACCACAATGCCGTCATCATCTCAGCTAGCCATTTGGAGGAAGCACTGCAGTGGTATTTTTAGCCGTACCCGTCACATCACATGGCTAGTAGGCTCGAGGTTCGAGGAGCCCAGAGCCGGCAGCTCACAAGAAGTGCTGACGGCTCACGAGAAGAGTCAGCTCCCCCCTGCCTGTACTTGACCCATGGCCCCCACCGCATGCACACACATTTCCCCTTGAGGCTCTCCCAAATCACCTCCCAGCTGCAACTCCGTACGCTAGCTCTGGTACCGTGTAGATACAGGATCCTAAGCCCAAACAGCCCCTCTGCTTGCTACTTGCCAAGTAGACTGGTCCAGCTCATGCTAACACTCATCAGCTCCTGGCAAGAGACAGTAAGGTTACACCTGCCTCTCCAGCGTCTTCCTACAAAGTTTCCAGGCTCATAATAAGTTTCTGCCTGTCACAGATGTCTATTTGCATCGGAGTTTGGGATTAACAAAAGCCATCCAAAGAAAGAGTTGCCCCTCCCCCCGGTATGTTTTCAGTTTGGCGCTTGCACTTCTTGCCCCTTCGGCAAAGTCTCTCGGAGCTACCCCTTTGGTGGGCAGGAGCACATCGTCTCCGCGCTGATACCCTCCCTTCCTGCCACGCTGCGCAGGCACATCCACCCACCACTCCAGCTCATTGCAGATGCCCTTCCTAAAGGGCACAAGAATATCATTAAAAATCAAGAACAGGTGGAGAGGGCTAAAACTTCCCCTCTGTTAAGGCCTATCTTGCTTCACTTGAGCTGCTGTGTGGATCCAGTACTGCTACGAGGAGGAGGGATGGTAACAGGGGGAAGGCAAGTTTCTAACAGGATTGTTTTGGAAGGAGAAAAAATACAGCAAAATAGATTTGGGTTTTTGGGTGGGGGGGGTGGTTTGATTTTTTTTTTTTCCAGAAACACTTGCAAAAATGCTCCACAGGGTTAAACACTGTCGAAGAACAGCTGCAGCAGTGCACCAGAGCCAAGAGAAAAATTAACCCATTCTCCACTTGCTTGGTGAACATGCCAGGAGTTTGACCAGCAACATAGCGGCTTGGGGCTCATACAAATGAGACTATGACCTCCTCTTGTGTCACCCACGTGTCCTTTGGAGCTTTGGGGGTGACCAGAAAGGCCAGGGGCCCACGGGTGAGCGGCAGGTCCAGCGCCTCTCTGCTGGCGCAAGGCAAGGCTGCAGCACAGAGCCGCTGCAGTCTGAGCCACATTTTGCTCCTTCAGCTTTTGCACCAGTGAGCAGGTATGAAGTCCAACTCCGTTGCAGGTAATGGACCTGGCACCACCCTGGCTATCATATCTAAAAGCCCATCCAGGTCAGACTCCCTACAGGTGTGCCAATCTCTAGCCTGCCTATAAACTACTAAGAGCCCTTAAAAATAAAGCCCCATGCAATCAAAAGTCATATCTAAATACAAATTCCTTGCCATACTGCATGAATTAAGCAACCCAAAGAGCTTTTAATCTGCTTCTAACATTGTTTTCCCCTTCCCCCACCACTCAGTACAATTTTCTTCTCCTGATTGAAATAAATAACAAGCAGAAAATAAACCCCCAAACCAAATTCCTTAGATGGCAGAGCTTTGCTAGGAATATGACGATAACGGAAATGCGAAGACAAGCACAGTGCTTGGCTGCCAGTTACCCTGGCTGCAGTTCACTGTTATTAAACCAATGGGCATCTCTGTGGGCAACGTGAGCAGGAGCAAGCCCTGAAGTACTGGAGTGCCCTTTTCTGGAAAGCAGTAAAAGAAAATTTGCATTGCAGGAAGGATAGTTCGAGCATGAGATACTTCAGCCTATTTGAGCACTTTTACAAGCCATCCGCAGCTGGTATGTCTGGAATGCAGTTAACTAAGGATACATGAGGTTTTTGACAGAAGAAGGCAAAGGAGAGCTTCTGTGCAAACACTGTGCCCTTTGTGAAAACGTCGTTTCAGGTCCTGCTGAGGGCATTCTGGACGGGGAGGTTTTGACAAGCACAAAGAACCAGGCTGTGAGTCAAGACTGTGCTTATCGAACAATACGGGCCAGGTAAGATAGGAGATTTGGAGAAAAGCCAAACGTACCCATGTTTGCTGGAAGTTAGGCAAACAAAAGGCCTAACTGTCTTCCTATAGTCCATCAGGAGGCTGTTTGACAAAGAGGTTCCTATAAGCAGTCCTCCTTGTACACCTCTCCTAACCAGGATGAAACCTCTTTACGTAACAAGCGTAACAAGCGTAAAGCTCACCACAGTATTCACAAACCGCTCAAAGAAAATGATAGACAAGTATTCAAAAGCTGCCAAAGACAGATGTCCTCCTGCCAACCCAGGGCCCTGGCTGAGGAACTGTGCTGCATCCTCCCAGAGCGGTTTAAAGGTTTCAGTCCCCTACCTGCCCAGCATGCCCCTTTGCAAAGCACAGACACAGGAGACAAGATGTTATTTCTTATCAATATAAATGACTATCCACAGGCGCCCACCGTTTGGGATTACATATCATCCAGGTGGCATGCAAAGACCCTAATTCTTGCTGTCTCCTGCTACCCCCCGAATTGACCTTTCAGAAACTTGGTAGGATTTTGTAGGGGGTTTTCTTGCTTGCTGTGAAGAAACACTTGTGCCTCCCAAAGTCACAGCCTGGCGGTTGCAGGAGGGTTAAAGCCCGAGATAACCATGCACGAGGTGTGAGTCATCACAGAAAAAGCTCAAGTGGTAACATTGTTCCAATTTTGGCAATTCTTGCTTGCAATCCTATTTAAAAAAAACCCAACACGCTAACAGCCCAAAATTCATCTTTTTTGGTGAGTATTGCATGACGTTTTACTGATCAAGAAGGAAACCAGTAACAGATTGGTGACCTTCCTGTGAATCAGGGTGCAAGCCATGAATATATTTTTAAACAGCTGCTTGGTAATCCAGTGTCTAATGTATTTGATATCAATAATTATATTTGTATGCTAACAGCTCTCTCAGACATACCCACAAGCCTCAGTGCTTACTGTTTGCAGTCACATTCCCTCTTCCAGTATTTGTGTAACTACATGGGAAGCTTTATGTTAAAAGTCTGTGACAGATGTGATTGTGCAGAGAAACATCTGGAAAAATATGTCCCACATGCATCCTAAAGCCTCAAAAGATAGCAAGAGCACACAAAAATCAGTTGTTATGAAAAGACATTTCCTCTCCTTAAAGCAGCATCTCAGTCGTGTCTCAGTTCTGGATATAGCAACGCTATCATGCATATACAAGGATGCCGGTTCATGCACCCCACTACAATTTTAAGCCTGGACTGTGGGGAGTTGGGAGGGGAGCAGCATTTTGGAGCTGACAGTCCCAGGGGCTGGACCCAAGCCCTTTCCAAATGCAGAGCTGGGACAGATAACCAGCAAGAATAAGTCTGCTGCTTCCAGGGCACACCATGCGAGAAGAGAAGGGGAGAGTAAGGAGTAGCATGGCGGGGAACAGGACAGAGATGCACGGGGCAGTATTTGTTTAGAAATTATTTCTGCAGCCAAGGCTGAGAGAAGGGTTTGCAAACTCCTCTGAAAACACTTTAAATATAGAACAGAAAAAAACTCAACAACATCTGTTTACCCAAAGTGATGAACGGCATCCTAAATGGATGAGGGAAAGCAAACAGGCAACGTGTTAGTGAAGACAGCATCACCCCCTGAGCAAGCACGTCCTCCTCTGGCAGCACGTGTGAAGATGAAGTGGGGAGCCCAGAGCAACCAGAGCTCACCCTGGGCGAGCAAGGAGACAGTGTCTCAACATGTAAATCAACTCCATGCGAGTAGCTCAAAAATACCCGCATCCTCTTTTAACGCTAGCTTTTTCCTCCCGTGAGGGAAAGGCAAAGCTGCAGGGGGAAACCAACGAAGGAGGAATTGGATGTCCTCTCCCAGTAGACTCGTCCTCCCAAATCCTCCTTGGGACTCACTCATCGCGTCACCCCACCAGGACCCAGACTGCGACTCTCTCCCCACAGCACAGCACAGGGTCTCAGGGTCCGCGTGGGTATTGGCTCTACGTACAGGCAGCCACATTAGCACTTAATCAGTTCAGTGTTACTTGACACAGTGCTCGTTTCACAGTAACATCAGCATGACTGGCTTCTGCAACCAGGAAACAGCCCCCCAAACTTCCAACCACCAGCAGAAATTGGATGCTTGGAGCAAGCTAGGACCCTCGACCCTGGCATCATATGGGGTGACACACAAGTTGTTCTCTCCTCCTCACCCTGTTTGCTAGACTTCTGTTCCTGGGCTGACAACACAAGTCACAGGATTCATATCCTGTGGTTCACTCATAAGGGGATCAACACAGCTATTTTCAACAGGGACCTGCAGAAAAGATTCAACTTTGCATTAACTGGTGCTACTAAAAAGAATTTGGGGGGGGGAGGGGGACGACACACTGGCAGATGGGATGCACAGGACAAATGTCAACCTAAAGAATACCCCAAATCCTAGCAGTGCTCCTCTCAGCAAATTAAAGCCTGGCACTTCTCAAGGCTAATTATCTCCATGTAAAATTGCTGTTACAAGCACCGGCGATTTGAGGAAAGGCTGGCAGGATTTCCAGGGTCTTGAATCAGCATTTTGTGAATAAAAGCCATACCTGCTCTTGGATCATCTTTACATCAGGAGCTTTCCCAGCACACCCCAGCAAGCATCAGCTGCAGCCCTGCCACGGCGAGCCCTGCTGATATACTGAGAGGGATGCACTGCAGCAGCGAGCGTAGCAGCAAACTTGGGACAGTTTTGCAATGCTCTGGTGGCCCAGATGGAGGAGGACCTGAGTCCCTCGTGGTGGGCCAGCAGCTCTGCATGCCCAAGTCAGCCATTCTGGGCCAATGGATTAACCGCTTCCTCCCCAGTTAGCCTCTGGCTGTTGCTGTGTCTTGGCAGGAGGTGCAGAGCAGCCTCTCGAGGGGCTCAGAGGAAGTGCAGCTTGCTCAGGCGTGGGAGGAGGACCTCCTTGGCCAGCAGTTTAAATCAGATACCAAAATGACAGTTCCCTTCCAGTGACCCACCAGGTCCCACCACCACCCAGCATGATGTGACAGAGGCTCCCCCTCCCCATGCTTTGGCAGTGTCCTCTCCTTTATTGCCCATGGGACTCCTGCCAGCTCTGTCTGTGTCTCGGTAGGACATCAGGGTGGTGGGGGACCGCTTCTTTTCTTGAGAAAAAGGACAGAGAAAGGGTTAAAAATAACTTCAGAAAAACCTCTGGGCTCACTTAGCCAGGAAACAAAGTCCCATTCTGGGCTGCTCCTTCCCCAAGGGGCAGCTGCATGCAGTTAGCAGTATCCTCCTCGTTTCTCCTGTTCACTCAACTCCGCAGACCCAGCAAAGTTCCTCATGAATGCCTGCCATCCTCCCTGACACGGGCTTAGGACAACTTATCTGGGCCAACAGCAAACTCCATCCTCCGGAGCGGTCCCACCTACAGTCAGAGCCCGATCAAGCATGCCAGGACTCTACTAATGCTGGACGGGATTAAAGCATACATCAATCTGTCCACGTACAATGGTCATTTCTAACATCAACCTCGCCTCCCTGGGTATGCACCTCTATAAATCTCCTTATTCTGATGTTAGGCTGATAAGCAGGGTCCATATCTTATCTAGGGAATTTAGGCACCACTAAATTATAAATCAAAGACATAGCATAGGCATTTCAGCCACACTAAACCAGATCAGCACAGAAATGCAATTTCAGGCAAGCTACTCATAGGCAGTGTAAGTTCCACGTCCATGAATAAAGAAATACAATAAAATTATGGGAATATCTAAAAGCAAAAAGCATCAGGGATATGTAATGGGAGAAAAAGCAGCCTTAACTTTCTGTTTGGGCCAGAGTTTAGCATAAACATCAAATTTGAAATTGCACTACCCCCTAGTTCGGACAGCTCAGAGCAGCCTTCGCACGGGGAAGGTCTGAGGTTCTGATGACACCTAGGAGGAATGGCAGGGATGGCTCATAGCAATCACCCCAGTACTATTTTCCTTGCGCTCTTGTTCCAAGCAGAGCACTTCCTCATCAAATGGTCTCCCTTGAAGAAGCAGAAAAATCACAAAGCAGTGCATCTCCTTGCAGGCTGCTTTGTGTATGTGCATGTTGCCACGAAGACTGAAAAGGGGAGAGCCCAGATTGCCCAACAGCTGGCAAGACGGAGAGCAGAACTGCTGCAGAGTATCTCTTGCTGTCACAAAACCACCAAGCCCTGTGGCTAGAGCCTCCTCACAAGCCATACCCAGGACAGGCCCCTAAACAGTTCAAATCCCCACTCGCTCTCCCGCTTTCTCTGGGCATGTACTGCAGGAATGAAGTAGCAATATAACTTTTGTTACGGAGACAAAAGCGGGTCACAGGGTCACTCTATGTTTAGCAATTAAACAAGCAAGGCCAACAGCACCAGAAAACCCATATAGAAGACTACAGGTTGGCCAGCACAGCAACCATAATGATAGGAGCCAAGATTTTTTGTTGAGGAAGAGAAAGCTGAGTGCAAGAGGTACTCCAGCTGTTGCATCACTGTCACCATGAAAGTCACGGAAAGGCACACAGAAATGGCTTAATAGCAATAAAAAACCCAAGCAAGATATTTTGTGAACGTTTCCATGTGGAAATGCATCCCTCCCCTTGCGTAGGGGCTGCAGCAAATGCAGCCTTAACCAAGGCAACTCAGAGCATGAAAGGGAAGGGATGCTAGCAAAGCGTGGAGACTGATTGCAACAATCATGATGTTCATAACTCTCTGCATTTTTGTAGTGACATTCACAGACAACTCTTCAAATACTTATTATCAAAGAAAATCCTGCAAACATTAATTCAAGTGCAGTTCCCCAGAAAAGTTGTGACCAATTGAAACTTGCAACCTAATAAAGGGCAATGGTCAAACGCTGCACTGCCAAGAAAATGGATATGCAATTCTCCTTCTCACCTGAAATGCAGACATTGGCATTCACTTTGTAAGACCTCTTCAGCTGCTGGAGTACAATCCCAAATCCACAAGAAAACAAGAACCAAACCTGAAGTTAAACTGTGGTGAATGAAATCTCCATGTGTGCACAGTCTGGTACTGGTACTGCTCCTCCCGGTGCATCCCTTGTTGAGTTTAGACGAAGAAAAAATAAAGGGAAGAGCCCAACACACTGCTCACCTCTACACCCACTCCATGCACATTATGGACAGCATCATGTGCAGCTAGCTGTCAGCAAAGGGCTTAGGCTCTTATTTACTCCTGCCATCCAAAGTGATTTCCTACTTAGAGTGAGCAACTTCATTCTTTGCACGCTCTTGTGCATCATGGACAGATGACCTCGTCCCAATCCTGTCCTACTTCCTCTCTGACACATCCAGTAAGCCACCCTTCAAGCCCCATGCAAGGCATAATCTCCTTATTCAACTCCCATTACTTCGAAAAGGATCAGCCCACGTCCTCTTTGATTTCAGCGGCTGTGCAAAGACGCAGCGGTGATCTAGTTCCAGATGGCATCAACAAGAGCACAGGATCTGCAATTACAAATCTATAATTTGATGCAAGGTTTGCTGCGACTTCTTGAGCAGCTCAACTGAGCTTGCAAGGCCATCACTTGCTGGCTGCCTTGCTCAGTCTAAACCTTTTACACTGGAGGTGGAAGCGCATGCCCCAGTCCCACGGCAGGATGCTATGAGCTCCAGGCCACTCCCGGCTGCTTGTGTGCTGCTGCCTTGTTGCCGGTGCATGATGGTGGCAATTTCAAATAAGAGCCTGTGGCTAAGGTGGCTCATCAAGCCTGGAGAAGCCATTCCTGCCTAACGGCTTACTTCCCAGCTATGTCTCTACCAATACTGCATTGTACCTTTGCCTGATGGAGCTACTGTTTTAATTCTGTGTATCCCCAGTGCTTTGCTTGGGAAGAGTTTCACTTATAACCCCTCTGCCTTCCAGGCTGAAAAGAAAAAGCAGAGGACAAACAGAGGGATTCAACACGGGGCCAGGCAAAGAGGCAGCCTCCCCACCTCCGTGTGCGAGCACCAGCAAAAATGGTTCTCCGGTTGAGCAGGTCCAACCTTAAGTGAGTCACAGTGCTGTGCATTTACTTTTATTCTTCAGTCACGCACTGCACAGACGAATTCACAGCCTGAGGGCAACGACCAGGATTTGCTCCCCCCCAAGGAGGTTCAAATACCATTTTTCAATTAAATAACTGTTTTCTAGCTACTATCTGAACTAGCCTCCCTCAGCTGAGGATGCCAATACTTCAGGAGCTTCGGCCCAAGTCAGTGAAGTGCTGCAGCAGGTGCTTCATGGGAGCATCCCCAAGCACAGGACAAGATGGACAGTCTCAAAGAACTGACCCATCAGAGCTGGCAACCACTGCAAGTGTTCCCAGCTACACAAAGGGAAAACCCAAGTCTCACTGGGCAGAGCAGTACACCTCCGAGTCCTGTAACAAGATCTCACCCAAGACTTGTTACAGAGCATGACATCTATGTGCTCAATTCCATCACATGCTGCAAATCAAGGAAGCTGAAAGCCAACTTCTGTCCTAATCAACTCTTTGCCATGTCACAGGAGACCAAACGGGCTGTGAGAGGGCCCTCTTGGATTTCCCAAATCAGCTGCATGAAAATAACCTCATTCACCACCCTGCCCTCTTTCCTGCCTCCTCCTTTCCAAAGGCCTTGGTCTCCAGGGCCACAAATTCCACAGCATGCACAGCACCAACCACCCCAGCAGGGACGGCTGTTCTCACATGCTTTGCTGATAACCCAGCCTGCTGGGAATGCTTTATCCATCCCAGGTGATAGATCCCACCTGCCAGCATTTCCAAGGAGAAGAGAATTTGGCTTGACTGAGAGCGAGGAAAACACACTGCCGAGATAGGTGCCCGGCACGGTCTGGCCTCCTCTCCTTAAAGCATTGACTGCAAATCAAAGGTATTTGGGACCTGCTCTTCCCCTCCTGGCCCTGCTTCACAGGGTTCAAAGGGAAAGGATCACATGGCAGCAGAGAATCCATGCTCATCCAAAAGCCTAAATCGTTGAAAAATGCCAGACTGCAGAGAATTTGTTCTGATAAGATCGGGGAGGGCCAATAGGGCTGCCTGGTACCAAGTACCATACAGGCTGGAGACACTGACAGATCCTTCCACAACACGGCCAAATGGGCAGGGCAAAGGGTGAGGGAAAAAAGCCAGTGTGTGCATATTCACCAATTGGGAATGAAGGTGTGGAGGGAGAGGGACTGACTCACTTCCCTTCCCCACCCCCCCACACCACTCACCATCTCTTGAGGTCGAGACCAACCAAGCCCACGTTCTTATTCACAAGGCCCTCTGTCCCATCAAGGCACATGCTTGTGCCCACATGCAACATCAGGGAAAGGAGCCAGAATGACACAAGGTGAGTTAACCCTGTTTTAAATACCATGTTTGCACACTCGGTCTCCATGGGTAATGCACAAAAAGCACATCAAACCCCGAGCTCTTGAAAGAACGCAGACTGGGTGCCTGCCCAAGCAAGGTTATGCCAGAACCTCTGCTGCAGCATCTCCCCTCCTCCGGGACTCTGACTTCTCTCAAGTCCCAAAGCTTTTTGAGGCGGAGCAGACAAGAGCTGTGGAAATACAGCAGTCAGAATTAAGGCGCTACCGTGAAGGCTTCGAGTCATCTAGCCCCTCAAAACTGCCATGACTGAGGACGTTGCTACCCCCTCCCCAGCCTGGAGCAGCCCCCCCCCCCCCCCCCCCCCCACCTTTGGATCGAGATTCAAGCAAGGGCCAGGCTGCAAACAGGAAGGGGTGTTAGTGTCAGAGCAGGGCTTGTCCCTGTAACTCAGCTGTGAGACAGGCATCTCTGGCAGGGGAAGAAGAGGATGCAGATGTCTTTTTACTGCTACCAGATTTGTCAGAACTCATTCAATAAAGCCCCACATGCTCTTAGCCCTACAGGACAAGTAGACTATGCAAAGTGGAAAAAGCGTGTTGCTGCTTCACGAGCCCCGCTCATAACATGACATAACACAAATGTTACCTCCTAATCACACCTGGATGTTTGCAAGCAAGTTCAACAGAAATCTTCCATCTTTGACGGCACGTACCCTTTAACTACAGCCAGGCAGAAGCCTTCAAAAGCTGGGTACACTCCTCGCTTAACAACCTTGAGCTATCAGTCAAATCAGGGCTGGATCCTGCTAGAAACTGAAAGATGGAAAAGGAAGAAAGAACTTCTAACCAAATCACTCGTCATCCTCTTTTGACTTTCTACACTAAAGCCAAGATCAACTCCAGGCACTTGCTCGTAATCACTTTTAATTCATCCCTTCCTTTTCCAAAGTCAAATTCCCCCAGCTCTGATACAAATGAAGAAGTGTTTTCCTTTTTTTTTTTTTTAAACACACACTCACACTCAGCTTAAGTGTATTTAACTGTTCACAGTTAGAAATTCATTTTGCAAAGCAGCAGTGTTACCCATAGACCACATTCATTCTACACAACAAATTTACTGAAAACCTGCTTTTATTTCAGCTACAAAACCATTAGTAACTCAAGGCCGTACCAGCTGTCACAAGAGTCTCCTTCCAGAAATTCAGGGTGTCGCATACACAAGGGACACCCCATTCTTGAAAGAGCTGACCACCATCTGCTCAGAAAGCACCAGCAGACATGTCTGGGAAAGTAGGTCAGCATTAGGCTCAGGAGCTGTCTGAGGCCAGGCTGCTCGGCAGAGCTAGATCTCCCTTTCTGCTGAGCCCACCTGACTCTTTAAAGCAGAGAAAAAACATTAAATACATGATTACGCACTGCTTAAACAAGACTCCTTCGTAATGGCTTACTGCACTTGTGCTAGCACTAACAAATGTGATTGAGGTTTGCTTTGGTGATGTGCCTCTGCACAGGAAAGGATACACTCAGGGAGCACCCACAGAAAACAAATTCTGTGTTGCAACAGCCTCCAAAAGACCAATTTTAGCAAACAGACTAGACTATGTTACTATCTAATTTAGGGACTCAGCTTCAGCCTGCATATTCCAGGTCTTCACCTTCAATATCTTCCTCATGACTTTGTTCTACAACACAACCTTCGACAGCTGTCATTGGTCTTATACCCAAGCACTCAGCATGCTTACACCCAGCAGAAAATGATCCAACCATCTAGAGATCTGCCTACTTTTTCCATGCCCACATTAACAGATCTTCTAGCATATAGCAGGAGATGAATAACACAACATCCTCTACACAGGGTAAGTCAGCGTGGACCCAGACCAGATCACTGGATGCCCCACTGCAGCCTCTGACAAAACAACAGTTTTTCAAACCACCAGTGGCCTCCTCCCACCCACCCCAGCAAGGCAGAACACAAAAAAAAAAGCTCTAGCAGCTTATCTCTGAGGTCAACCCCAGATGGATGGGATTGTGGCTGACTCTCAACTTCCACGACTGGCAGCGTAAAGCTTGTGTGTCCATCAGCTGCTGCAAGGAATCACGAAGGTGGCACAGCATAAGGCCTTGCCAAAGTGCACGTTCTGGGAAAGACCTGTTTGGCACATGCAACCCCATGCTTATCCCCAACAAGGGACTTCAAGCCTGGCATCAGCCTTGTCAATCAGCCATTCCACTGCAGGACACCATGGAGAGTTCCTCCAGCAAAGGGAAATGCTTATTTGGCCACGGAATTACTCTGAGGGTCTCCAAACATCTGATTGTAGCTTTGTGCAAAAGAGGGAGAATAAGGTTTTGGTTAGGAGGGATAATGCAAAACGCTTTTTCCTCCCCCACTGACCATTCCTTGGCACTGCCCCCAGTACTTCAAGCCATCAAAGGGTGACTGCCTGGCTGTATGGAAAGATTGGCTCTGGGGACCAGTCCAGGTTAAAAAGGAACTTTTTTTGGTGGTACAGCTGAGGGCCAGAAAAACAGCAGCCCTTGGAGATGGTTGCATTCCTCTACCAAAGTGTTGGTTGGACTGCAGCCTTGGGCCACAAGGGGCCAGGGTACCTGAGCTCCCGGGCAGAGCTCCTGAAGGCAGGTGTTTTATGGGGGGGGCACTCAATTTCTATACCAACATCAGGTGTGAAGAGCTGCCACAGCTGTTGAGAAATAAATCCCAATTTTGCACCAACGACACCATAAAGGTTTAAAGACAGGACAGTTTCCAAGAAAATCGCTAACACTTCAAAATTTCATTTGCTTTAAAACAGCACGGTCTAGCAGCCAAGACACAGGGACACAGGGACTACAGGGGCTGGATTTTAACCCTAGTTTTGCTCCTTCTTTGCTAGAGGCTTTGGGAAAGCAGAGCTCTGGAGACAAAGCAACTTGCTTCACGTGATCCTGATGTCTTCCATAGAGCTCTTGGAGCCTTATCAGCAAAGACAAGGTCAGGAAGAGCTAGCTGCTGTTGCTGATTCTGTAGGAGCCTGGCCCATGCATTTTACATGTTTGATGCTGGCAATGCCGCACACTCTAGTGATTCCTGAAGGTGCCACCCTATATGCAGTCTCCTCCTAGTCCTTTACCACTTGTGTTTGCAAAAGCCAATGCTTTCACCTTTCAAAAAAAACAACAGTAAACTAACCCTTAAGTCAACACAAAACACAAGCTCTTTGTACCAGAAAGAACATGTTAGCCTGAACTCGTGTACACCCCGGAACAAGTCTTTGGAGCTGCTGATGTGAGAAAACAAAAAGACGTGTGATATTTTAGTCTCGTTTCTAGCAAACGAGAAGGCACTGTGGGAATATTGGGATCTCCCCCCCGCCCCCAGCACTCCTCTCCTGGGAGTTTATCTTGAATGTCTCCCTACCCTCTATGAGGGTCTACATGCAACATGGCACAAACCCTGCCAAGTCTTTCTCGCCAGCAAGGAGGCTGGGAATTGCCTCCAAAAAGCTGAAGTCCAGAGATAAGGAGTTGAAACACTCAGAAGGAAAAGAAGAAGAAGAAAAAAAACAGACACGCACACACACACACACATATATATATATCTCAGCAAGAGCCGCAGAGCAGCAAATTAACTTTCAAAAACATTATGAAAGTTGCACTGAGCAAGGAGTGATGGATGTGGGGATGCCTGGAGAAACTCAGACTTTTAAAACATGTTTTCCCTTGGAGAAGTAACAGTGGCTTACCACAGCAGCGAACTTAACAAGCGCTGCATCTCTGCAAGCATAAAACGTGCGAGTGGGGGAGCAGGTATCTATCCTCATCTTGACAATTGTGCTTAAATCTGTCCTCATCTTGTGCGACAAGTGGCAGAGGCCAGATATTCACACCCAGCACCCCTGTTCAGACATTTAAACAGACAGCAAAGCCAGCTATAGAGCACAGCCTTATGCTACATCCACCCCCCTCAGCCTGTGCCAAATGTTTTGGAAAAAAAAGGCCTGCAAGCTTGAACTTGGCTCTGCTCTCGCCAGCTCAGCCTACTGCCAAGCCAGACCAAGCTAAACACAGCAGGTTTGATGGGGGAGAGGTAAAAAGGAGGAAGAGTCAAAGCAAGAGGGAACTGCAGCACCGCGGGGGGCTACGTGGTTTAGAGGGACACATCCAATTTTAGGTCCCCACTGTTGAATAGGACTGAAGTCTAGCTAACTTACTAATTGCAGTTAGTCACACATGCCAAGGACAGGAACCACGGTAAGGCCATAGAGCAGGCACAGGCATGGGATGGCAGGGTAAATTTAAACTAGCTCAGCTCTGCTGCAGCAGCGTAAGATAAACCAGCTGAAGGCTCTCTCCTTGTCACTGCAGCACTGCCGAGATATCATTGGCTTCGGGCTCGCGCCGCGCCAGGTGCTGTTCCACGAGCTAACAGTGGGCCAAGGACCACGTGCCCCATGCCATAGCTGGGGATTAATGCTTTTGACCGTGGCTCTTCCGGCGAGGCTCCTAACCCAGCGCCTGTTCCCGTACTTGGCCAGCAGCAGAGAGCCAGAAGAACAGGGGAATAACGTTGCACGTTCTCATGTTTCTCCTCTCCTACGAGCACTGGCAAATGGAGAGCTGAAAGCTGCTTCCATTTAGGGCTCTTTATGACCATGGTGCTCTTTGCCAGCTTCAGCACGCAGCCAGGCAAGGGAAGGTTGGGAATCTGGCACATACAAGTGATTCAACTCACAGGTCTTGGGGGCAAGTGGGAGGAGATGCTGTGAAAAAAATGCTACCATTGCAGAGTATGTGTTACTGGTGTCTCCTGGCACCTACAGAAAGGAGATCCGATACAACCTCCCTAGAGGGTATGTTACCCTTTGCAAGTAAAACAGGAGGTATGGGAAGGTTTCCTTTTACAGTAACAACTTTGGAGCACAAGTCACATTGAAAGTCATGGCTGGAGATGGATATTCCAGTGACTAAATACAGATTAGGTGTCTCTGAGGGGGAAGACAGCTTTCCCTGAAGAAGCTCCTGCAACTGCAAATACACATTCCAGTACTGCAAGTACTGCAACCCAGCAGTTTGCAACTGATTTTAGTTATTCAGATCACAAATGATCAGCCACCGAGTCAGGAGAAACCACTGTCCCAGCTTTGCTCATTGCCATTTCAAGTCAGCAAGAACCTGCCTGGCACTGGGCCTGTAACAACACTGAGACTGGGTCAGGTATGGTCAGAGAGCTATCACATCAAAACCTATCGAAAGAGCTTGCAAAACACATCACGTCACCAAATGTTCCTTGATTTAAGCCCTGACCCAGCAAAACCCAAAAGCAAACATGAAGCACAAAGTTCAATTCAGCGCGTGCTTGGCTGGATCAGAGCTCTCAGGCTGACACTCACGTGAGGGGAGTTTACCTTGGGATGACTGTTTCAGCTCTCCCTCCATTGCCATTCACTTCACCCTCCCAAGACTCCCCTGCTGCCAGGCACCCAACTGCAAGAGTTACAGGCAGGTAGGTATATTAATCTATTTACTCCACCAACAGCAGAGGCGATTCAGCAGCCACCTCGCAAATGTCCAAACCATCTTAATCGCACAAGCATGAGTGGAAACATCTCAGAAAAGGAGTATCCTACGAAAGCTCTTCTCACTTCCAAATCAGAGACCTCAGTTTGGGGCTTGCGGAGAGCAGAAATCAGTGGCAAGTGGTTTGCAAAAGTCCCAGTGAAGAAAGAGCTAGTGCAATTCAATCCGTATGTGCAAACCAGTACAACTGCACATATGGAGCGGTCCCTCACCTTAGTGCTGGTCAGCCGCCCCACAGAGCCACAACTGTGACTTACAGCCACACAGATGGCGAAGGACACCCAGCACTCAAGAAGAATGGGTGGAAGCTGACATTTCTAAGGGGCATTATTGGCATGAACTGAATAAGGAAAGTCTCCAGGCACCTTACTGCGTACAGAGGTGCACAAGATGAAGCTGGCCAACGCAGACTCCAACGGGCAAATCCAACTCCTCAAACACTGGAAGACCTCTGGCTTTCACAAGCTCACCCAGACGCTGGCACAAGAACAACTTTACTACGTGGAAATCCATTTTCCCCATAAGGGAAGAGATTACAATTTCAAGGAGCTTCTCATCCAGGAAAAAGCCTGACATAAAGATTCTCAGGCAGAAACTCTGGCCCTCCAGACCCAGATTTGTTCAGCTAATGGCCACATCCCCAAAAGATACCTAGGAACTCGGCTCTCTCCTACCTGAGTATGAGCTGAACTCCCACATGCCTCAGAAACCCAGGCTTAAAACACTTGTATAAAGCCACATGAGATGCCTATCCATCTTGGCCACATTTCCCAACTCCTCCTCCTGGGCTCTGTCCCCAACCCATCTTTCTCCCAGTACTTTGACTTGAATGTGTGTGTTCCGTCCCAAGAGGATGGGGCAACACCAAAACGGTTGGGAAAGACCCACTGATGGCTGCAGAGCCATCAGCACAGCAATCACAGACTGGTCTCTGATGGGCTCTCCTGCCACAGATTTAGCTTGAGGAAATTACACACACACTCCCTTTCTCAAGACTTTTACTTTCCTCTTAGACTGGGGCCATGCATCCTCTCCCAGGGTCACAACACTGCTCCTTGTTAGAGCTGGCCGCCTACCTATCCAAGCGAGAAGAATGGTGCTCTCGTGGCTTCAAGCCATCCAGCCCATTATGGCTAAAGCAGGGGTGCTTTGAGCAGCTGGCGTTCAGCTTGAGGGGTGCACTGGGCTGGCATGCTCATTGCCTGGCACTGATGGAGCTAAAAAGCGAGGAGTTGCTGTTACTGTAAGGAAAAGTGCCTTGCCTTGGCATCAAGTGAAAAGCAGCCTCGATGTGCTGGCTCTGCAAGGGCAGAAGAGATTCCTCAAGATGCAGTTATCATCCTCAGGCATCCATAGCAGTTTCAAAGCCAAAAAAAATTGCTAGAAGTTGTGCCAGCGTGACAACGGTTTAAAACACCTGAAAACATAAGAAGGTAATGACACTGCTAAGAAGGTAATGACACTGCTGTACACAGCAAGGACGCTCTTGAAGTTTATAGTGCCATAAAAAAAGATGAGTCTCTGGGGCTAACAGCACATACCCTATTATTTGACAGCAACACAGCCAGTAATAAAACCATTACGTGCATGTGAGCCCTGTCACAAGCAGCAACAGATAATACAGCAGAGAAGCAAATAAGGTTATACTCGTTTCCTTTCTTTCAAAGTTACCATGGGCTGTGAGATCACCGTCATCCTCTTTGCCCCGCCCAACAACACAAGTTCAACAGATGTCTTCAGACAACACAGACAACCCAGTCTGTGCAGCCAGCGCTGATCGAACTCCAGTATAGAGAGCTGAGTGCCTCCTGACGCACCTTAAGAACATACTTCTCCGTTCCGTCTGCCCAAACATCTCATGCTGAAAGAATGCAACTAAGACAGAATATTTCAATAGAGGTGCTCTGCCTGATGTGGTTTGCCCATTTTGCAGTCCTCAGTGGATCTCTCTTCCAGGAGAGGACTTGTCCAGTCTTGAGCCCAGGTAAACTTTTTGCCTCTATGATGTCCCTTGGCAAGGAGTTCCGCACTTCTGCTGCCCGCATGGTGGAAGAACCACCTACTTCAGAAACAGGCTCTCACCAGCTTCACCTGATGCTCGCTAGTCCTCATATCAGAGGAGACAGTGTTCAACCTCCGTTCACCTTCTCCCTACTGTCCGATCAGATTTCTTTCAAGACAAAAACAATTCTTAATTCAGGTGCGGCAGCTGCAATAGGACTCCCCCCCTCACCCTGCCAGAGCAGGGAGTTTGTTCCCGTCAAATCCCTATGGGGGCCAACAAAAAGCATGAAAATCTAGGATCGCATCCAGCGCAGAGCGCCCAAGGGTAAAAGCCACACACTACGAGTTTAAAACCCTCGAAGGGAAACGGAGCCCAGGAGAGCAGTTGCTTGCTTTGCTGCAATGTGCAAAGACTCTGTGGTGAGCCAGCTCTCCTAGGGCATGGACTGGGATGGGCGCTGGCAAACGTGCAAAGATTAGCTCAGCAGCAAGGTAGCAAGAAGCAGAGGCGGCTCCAGGAATTGCTGCTGCAAGGCACAAATTAGCAACTTCTGCACGAGTCATCTTCCCACCCAGGCTCCTGATGCCAATTTGAGCCTGGAGGATGTTTGCTAGGGTGGAGGAGAGGAGATGGTGCTTCAGGAGCACACCAGGCATTGCTGTTCATCTCCTTGCCTTCATAAGCACCCTGGCCCCAGGAGTTCAACCAGGACAACTTTCCCTGGGTGAACTTCATTAACTTGTGATCGCCTCAAAAGCACAATCATGTAAGACAAAGTGTCTTCTTGATTTTGAAAAAAATAAATGAGATTTTGCTTAATGCTCTCAGCACACAGCAGCTTTGGCCGGGATCAGTAACAGTGCTAACCTTTCCTTCTAGCCCCTACAGCCCCTCTCAAAGTCCTTCCCAAGTACAAGAGCTCTGCCAACGGCCGAAGCGAGGCCGCTTCCGAGTCCTGTTCAGAGCTGAAAGCAAGGAGCAACTACCTTTTAAAATAGGGGAATTAACGCATGGGCCAGATTAGACAACAGCACAAGTTCACACAGAGAACCAGTGACAAAGCAGAAATTAAGCCCAGATTACTAGAGCCACAAACCAGCCCTTAACCACAGGGAGACATTTTTAAAGAACAAACAGCCTTATCTGTCAACAGAAATCCCATCTGTGGCTCATATGCATTATGCCTTGCCTAGAAAGAGGAAGAACATCTCTCCTTTTCTTTTTTCAGCACAACAGACTAATCAGGCAGTCAAGTTAAGGGCACGTCTGCAGCCTGGCACAGACATCTGCACGAGCTGCTGAGGAGCACGGATGCCGGGCATGGCTCTTCTGCTTCTGCCTGCGTGGGTGTACCCACTCTGTTGTATGGCAGGGACAAGCCCTTGGTTAGAGACATGCCAGGCAGCTGATACCAGGGATCTGTGGCCTGACCTGGGGCTGTCACCAGAAAAAGTCACATGTGCTACTCCCGATGCAAAGCTGTGGTAGAAGAGATCACAGAATCACAGAATCACAGAATCGTTTAGGTTGGAAGGGACCTCTGGAGATCATCTCGTCCAACCTCCCTGTTCAAGCAGGGTCACCTAGAGCATATTGCCCAGGATCACATCCAGGCGGGTTTTGAATATCTCCAGCGAAGGAGACTCCACCACCTCTCTGGGCAACCTGTTCCAATGCTCTGTCACCCTCACAAGGAAGAAGTTTTTTCTCAGGTTCAGATGGAACTTCCTGTGGTTCAGTTTCTGCCCATTGCCTCTTGTCCTGTTGCTGGGCACCACGGAGAAGAGGCTGGCCTCATCCTCTTGACACTCCCCCTTCAGATACTTGTACACGTTGATGAGATCCCCTCTCAATCTTCTCTTCTCCAGGCTGAACAGGCCCAGCTCTTGCAATCTTTCTTCCTAGGAGAGATGCTCCAGCCCTCTAATCATCTTGGTAGCCCTCCGCTGGACTCTCTCCAGGAGTGCCATGTCTCTCTTGTACTGGGGAGCCCAGAACTGGACACAGTACTCCAGGTGAGGCCTCCCCAGGGCTGAGGAGAGGGGCAGGATCACCTCCCTCGTCCTGCTGGCAACACTCTGCCTAATGCACCCCAGGATCACCTTGGCCTTCTTGGCCACAAGGGCACACTGCTGCCTCATGTTTAACTTGTTGTCCACCAGCACTCCCAGGTCCTTCTCGGCAGAGCTACTTTCCAACAGGTCAACCCCCAGCCTGTACTGGTGCATGGGATTATTCCTGCCTAGGTGCAGGACCTTGCACTTGCCTTTGTTGAACTTCATGAGGTGCTGCTTTACTCTCCTTTACAAGATCTCAGGGCAACATCCACAAACAGCAGGCTAAGAACAGTCTGAAATGTGGCTTCCAGTGTCCATGCAGTAACTAAGACATGCTAAGATGGGCAAGTGCAGCCACAAAGTCACATTATCTTGGTGCTGTGGCCAAGCCAAGGAGTCTGACCTCCCAGCCCTATACCCGAGGCACCCACTCAGCTTGAAGGCTCCCAGTTTGGAGCTCCCCTTGTGATGGTGGGGCAGGGGCAGAGCCTTCCAGACGAGCCCTGGGAAAAAAGGCAAGCAGGAACAACCTCCTACCTCCATGGATGCTGCAAGAACAGTCTCATTAATGCACGCTGCACTTGGGGAGGAAGGAGTTTGGGTCATTCCCCTCATCTCAGACACCAAATTAACCAGGGCAGTAAGCTGGTAAACTAAACTCTGAAAACTTAAACCACAGTAAAAGGCTGTTCTTGAGGGGTAAAAGTGACTCCCTACCACTGCTAATCCTGGAGCCACAGTCCCACCAGTGACTCCCTAGGAGGACTGTTTGGATGCAGATTTGTTCTTCATACACTGTCCAAAGCTGAAGAGATCAAGTCCTTGAAAAGTCGTGCTTCCCCCAAATGAAGATGGCTGCATAGCTTTCACAGCATCAGCACTTCAGAGTCCTGTCTTGTTCACCCTTCGCTAATTGTCTGATGGAAAGAAGTAGCTGTTCTCAGTTGTAAGGACCTGTGGGTGCAATACACAAGAGTCGTTTGCTTTCCTTGTTCCTGGCTGCAATGCTGGGAAACCAGCCTTGCTCCTGTGATCAGAGAAGGGCAGGCACAGGAGAGTCACTCACACTACCAGCTGGGGAGGCTGGCACCATAACTGATGCAGTGACACATATAGAGGACAATAAGGTTCAGAGATGAGCTAGCTCTCCTGTTTCACTCCAGCTTGTTCATAGGACAACAAAGAGCCAACTCCATACAGTTCTCCTCGCCCACACACTCAACCAATGCGCATCGTATCTTCCCGCCACTGACCACTTGCTCACACGTTCAAAGAACATCAAAGGCCAATATATGAGCACTGCCTAGTAGCAAAGACCTTGCCATACACCGAAAACTTGGCCCTTGAAACTTGCTGCTAGTTAGTATTTTTTCTGGACTCTGCGCTAAGGATAAAGAGCCTCTGAACCAACAGCCCACTCAGTAAGGCCTTTCTACAGTGTGTACAGGATCCTATCCCTGCCCCAGATTCAAGGGGGACCAGAGAGAAGGCAATGAGGATAGTCATGCAAAATCCCATGAAGAAAGTATTTTGTGCAAGACGAGAGCACAGCTCAGAGCATCTTATGCACCAGGTTGGTGCCTGGTGACCTTCCCCTCCTGGCACTCCCATTCTTACCACCGAGGTCAGATCTTCACAGCCAGACAAGCCGCACAGCACAGGCCCGCTGAAGGCGGGGAGCCAGCATGGGCTGCGGAAAGCAAGTTTCTCCTCCATCAAGCCATATGCACAGGGGAACCAGTGAGCACTGCCAATGTTGAGAAAAGCTTCTGCTGAAGCCCTTGGCACCTGCATGCTAGTGGGGACGGTTTCCTCCCCAGCCCTGAATCGTTTCCCAGACTTGCAGGCAGGAGCTTAAAGGGTCAAATGAGCTCCACCATACCTTAACTGTTTTCTGTTCTCCCCCAGTCTTTCAGGGAAAAGCTGGGGGTTGTGGCCTCAGCTCATTGCCTGAACATACTCCATGGACATTAAACAGTCAGTATCTAGCAGCTGGATTCTCACTAATGAATAAAACTTCTTTGGATTCACAGACAGACAAACTCATTTCAGTGATGAGCTCCTGCAAAAGCTTAACTTTGATTTAATGTTCTTACACACCTTCTTGATTAGTCCAGATGCTGACCTGCTGGTGGATTACATGACACTTTCAGCTATGCTGAAAATGCTGACAAGAGCCAGAAAGCTATCATAAGCCTGAGTTATGCAGAAATGAATGCAATCAGCACATTGCAAAGAATTTCCTCAAAACAGTGTTTTTAAGCTCTCTGCCTCAGTGACTGTTTCCAAGGCAGATTCCCCATGATACCTCGTTTTAAGTATCTAAACCATTTGCCAGAGCTGGCAGTCGTCTTATATGAAAGTGAGGAAGGAACATGCCGTGCAAAGTTGGACTGTGGGTTACTTGCTCCATGGGATGCTTCTGATTTGACTGAATGCTGGTCCAAGAACCCATGTCAAAAATGCAGCAGCTCATTTGGAGCAGTAGGGACTGACATCTGGAGAACAAAATCCCAATTCACTGCCATTCCTCAGAGTGAGGGGGTGCAGCCAAAGTTTAAAGAAGTAGATGTGAAGACTGACATCTCTTTTGATCCAGGGTGTGCATTAGGATTCACTGTAAAAAGCCACAAGCAACCAGTGCTTCCACTAATTTGGTTGGGCTCCCTAGCCTGGCTTACTGTCCAGAAAATGCTTTCTCCTCTGAGAAACTGTACCGTAAACTTGCATCACAGAGGCTCTCTTCTCCCCACTGTTTGTTGTAAACTGCCCCTCAGTCCCGGTTTCATCCTTTGCCCCGTCCTTTTGATCCAGTCTCATCTGCAAACCCAATGACCTGCATATCCATGCAAGACAGTGTTACTGGTTCAATTTCGAGTACACTAAACCAGACTCATTAAATTGGTACAAAAGACCACGCAGTTAATTTTAGATGCTCTTCGGCAGCAAAGTCCTTACTTTAGTTTAGAACTTGTCCACACATGGGAATTTAACAGAATTAGCTTTCCAAGCGCAGGCACAGCCTCGGTTTGCCAGGAAGGGGTCTAAGCTAAACCAAAACAGGCTGCTCTATATGCAATACAAGAGCAAATATCATTCCTTCTGCACTGGTTTAAAGTCACCCCTTAAATCAAAACCCATAAAACTGCCTGGAGGCTTCAGGTAATCTACAACTTAACTAGGGGAGAACACAACCTGTGGGTCAGGGTGCCAGATATATCCAATGAGTAAAGCTCCATCTAATCAATAGATCAAAACACTTCCCACAACATCAGCAGTGTCACGAGAGAAAAATAAAACCATACAAAACTCCCCATCTGTCTGTTCTTCTGAGTTCACTGTTTCAGTCTTGTCAGGTAAAAGCTGTTCCACCTCATCATCATGGGTTACATGGCTGACGGGAAACTAATTTCATTATTTTAAGGCATGAGTGTAATTCAAAGGGTTTCTCTGCAAAGAAAGTTGTGCACTTTGAATTGTTTAATTTTGTATTAGTTAAAATGTATTAGGTCCTCGTCTGGATGCTTTCAAAGAGCTCAAAATTAACGTGGTATGAAATGACACCACAAGGCAATCCTATGCAATTTTCCCCGGCATGCAATATCAAAGACGCGCTGCTTCTCTTAACAGGGATGTAACCTGGCTCTTCAGCAGCCTCCTTCTTCAGGACGATTCATTTGTGGGGAAGGAGTTTCACTTTAGCAAGGTGCCAGGGAACAGAAACAGCCAGTTCCAATACTCTGGCAAAATCCTGACTCTCCTTGAAATCACTCTCGTTCCTTGCCAAAGCGGGGCTCTATCTCAGACAGGGTCTTCGCAGAGTCAGCCAATGGGCAAAATTAAAGTTATGTTCGCAATGATGTTCGCAATGAAAGACTTTCCCTGCTTAAAGCTGAACTTCTTTGTTTCACTGGAGTAGGTTTCTGCAACCCTCTGCATTCAACTTGCTCTTCCAAGCTGTCATTCTGAGGTAACCAACTACATTCCTATTTGTGCACTAAATCAAGGTGACTAACCCCTGTCATCTCCTCCTCTTCACGGGAACAGCCCTTAAAAAATGGTTCATTCTAACGTCACTGCAGAAAACGGAGGGACAAATTTCTGAGAGACAAGTTATTCTTCCTCAGTCCAATTTTTATGCACCAAAAGAGCCCCAAGGTTTACGTTTTCTCCTGTGTTCAAGTATCATGTCAGCAAAGCAAACAAGCGCGCAGGTGATGATGGGCCTGGGCCTGTCCACTAGCATCGACAAGGTGGCTACAGGGGTTTAATTCAAATAAATTGTACGCACGCTTGATCTACTTGTCTTGCTTTTAATTTTTTTGTTTCGTTTTGATGTTGAGCTTGGTCTCGGGACATTCACGCATGTGCCAAGGCTCGAACATGCTGCTATTTGCCACCCTTTGCTTTCTCAGAAAAGCCAGCCCCAGGCAAGGCCGTAAGGACGCCCGCCCAGCCCTCACTTCTCATTTAATGCTTCCCCATCAGCACAGGTAAAAGCCATCCAAGACAGAGGCCCTGAGCAACCTAGGCAAGCTGCTCACAGTTTTACCTATTTGAGGCTGAAAGCAGAGTGCTAAATTTATCTCACGGAGATCTCTATGGCAACAGACTAGGCTGCCCAATGTTGGATTATCGCAACTCGTCTTAGGGACGAAGTGGAGTTAAAAGAATCAGCTCCAGTATGGGGTAAGAGTCTTATACCCACACAGAACTTGTGGAGAGAAAAAGCTGCTGCTGATAGTCATCCAGAGGGATAGCAAAAAGCCCAAAGTTTTCCAATTTTCAATTGTCGCTAGAAGAATGCCTTATCCTGGAAAGTAACAACTAAAAATAGGTATTTAAAAAAAAAAAAAAAAAGCCAGGTACTCTGGAACACATCTCTGGTGTCAGCTGAACAGCAATTTGTAGCAGCAACGAACCTTCCCAATTTATTATTACTGGTTTTTTTTTTATTTTTTTAAATGGAAAGGAACTTCAATTTGACCAGCACACCAGCAGCTCTGCTTCAAGCTTGTTTGATATCTATGTTGATATATGTGTTTTAATTGCAATTCCCTATTTACGGCACGCAACCTGAATTCTGGCAACAGACCTTCTGGCTAAAAAAACAATATGCAGGGACAACCAACACACCAGGAGACCATCCAGGACCATCTTCACAAACCGGCCTAGACAGCACCTGCTTTTCTCAGCATCTTTCAGTAACACAAGAGATCTTCTGCACTGCAGGATCACATTCTTCCGTATCCCAGCAATGCTTCATTCCAGAAGCAGGCAAAGAGGGTCTCAAAGCTCAGATCTAACTACCTGCCATGGAAGCTTGCCTTTGCAGCTGTGCAAGAACAAGCATATGGGCAACACACACTTTTCAGGAGCTAAGGGAGGCACTCCTGCAATACCAGTGCCTACGTGCATCTTGCAGGACCTTGCACTTAAATAGCAAAGGTAAGAGGCTCTCTCCTGCAGGTCACACACAGTGTGTGACAAAAATGACACTGAGCACCGAAAGTCCCAGCAGATGTGCTGGGACAATACCACGGGTTGATGGAGCTACCTCAGGGTCTGGAACGCTAACACGGCTACTAATTATTCCCCTCCCTGTAGACCAACAAGCTGTGCGGGCCCTTCAGAGCTACACCAATGCGGTAGTTGCACTGAAGCATGTGCAACACAAAACAACATACTAGAGTGCTCAAACACCCCGAGCCCTTGCATGGGTAGGCAGAATTAGACACTGTCTCGGTGGGAAAACAGCCTAAATATCAAACTGATGCAGATGGATTTTTTTTTAAAATAAAAACTTACACTGCATGACAAAGAAAAGAAGTGAAATCCAAAGAATAATTGATGCACTGGGACAGCATTATAATTAGAAGAATGACATGAGTACTTGATCTAGAGAAAAGAAATGGAAAATGTGTTTACACTGTCCAGAAGGAAAAAAGAAAACCAAAGAAACACAGTCTCCAACACCCAGTTACCACTAGGTAACTTCCATTGACATTTCAGCCCCTCCTGCTTTTACACAAAATTCAGGAGGGTTTCTGCATGCGCAGTTCCAGTGAACAACATTCGTGGCTCACAGAATCCACATGAAGAATAACAGAAACACAAACACATTGGATATAGTCACAAGAGAGTTGAGATTTTTCTTTTATCGCTGCTGTCAGATTCACTTTCAATAGGACAACCAACACTGTTTTAGTACTTCAGTACAAAACAAATATACTGAGGTGATCGAAAAGGCCGTTTGCAAGTTTTACTGACTGGAGTTTTACCACGTCAAAAGAGATAACACAGCACACAAATATAAAATGCACTCCTTCAGAAATCTTCAACTTTTTCTGGTGCATTATTCATTTAAGGATCTTTAGTACAGACATCGAAGACTTTCTCAGTCATATAACTCATCATTAGCTGTGCCTCATCCTAAACTTCTCTAATATTACTATCATTTTTGTGTGGGAAGTGGGGGTAAAAATTGACTTCTCTTTTATGATACTTAAAAGCAAAAGGGACGAAGAAGTGTTCACAGTACTATGTAGGAATTGTACTGGTTGAGCTTAAACCTTGGGATCCAAATGATTCCCACACATCCCATTCACAAACGTATTAATAGAAAGAAAAATAAAAGTGGCAGCAAGGCCAGACATCAGAATCAGGGACCTCAGCCCTTCCCTGAAGCACAGGCATTGTCCAACACAAACTTCACCCTTCCCATGCACTACCCAAGGCACTAGAGGAGCAAAAACAGCCTCGCAAGAGCTTCTGCAATACTTTACACATGCTGCATTTCACAAGCACTACAAATTCTACGTAGCTTAGCAAATAAGAGCAATTTTCCTACTTCAACCTGTTTCCTGGACCTAACCAAAAGCAAGATCCAAAGTGAGTGCCCCAAAAAGGGTGAGGATGGGATAAAAAGAAAAAAAAACCCAGCAACAAACATCTTCCACCACTCATGGAAACCACAGGCCAGCAGCATGCTGATTATTTCTGTACTGAGGCACGACAGTTCAAAGTGACCAAGCCAAATATCTGGTACTGGGATAGACAGAGCTTTATTGCTCTGTCTTCAGGTTTCACCACAGCAAGGCACTGGAGGGGACTTCAATAAAGATGCTGAACCTGCTCCACTTGGGACCACAGGATGAGCTGAGACCTTCCTCTTGCTCCCCACATCATCCAGGCTCGCTCCAGGGCAATAGGATCCAGGCAGCAGGTAGCAGGGGGAACCCCTAGGGCAGAAGGAAGATGCTTTGCATACAAGCATCTCAATAAGCCAGCATCACTTCTGCCTATCACCCCGGCAAGGCAGCCAGTCGCGACAACGGCCGTATGGAAGGGATGCACGGCATGCAGCTAGCCCAGTTCACCATGGAGCCCACCCCACAGGGAACACACTGCATGTGACTACTCCTGATGACGTTTCTGGAGCTGGAGCTAAACAAGAGGTAAAGACACACTTCCAGGTTTATAGACCAGAGCATGTAAAGGGGAGTTCTTACTTCAGTGGGCAAAGAAAAAACCTTGCCAGGATTTAGATAGACACCTATAAGGGTTAAACAGACACTGCTGGGCTCTTCGGGATGCATCTATACAAGGGATGCCTTATAGGCACTGCTGTGCTACATATATCCAAAACAGTTCCTCCCTCCCAGACAAAGCAAGGTGAGCTGCAGGGTTTGGTCGTTTCTTAAAGCACTGTTTTAAAAATACATCATTTACATTTGCTTGGAAAACTTCAGCCTAAAGGATGTGAATTCCAGCGTCTTAGCATAAAATTCATGGAGGGTTGGGTATCTCTTACATCGTATCTCCTACACAGCTTAAAAATCAGAGGGGTAGGCACACAAACTTCAGATGGGTCAAAGAGCAGACCACACGAGTTCACAGAAAAGAAATCCCCAGAGGATTTCACACACCTGTGAGGCTCAGGACAGTCTCGTATGGGAGGAAATGCACATTACTGGACATGTTTTTAGATGGTTCCATCTAATTTGTACAGACAACAGGCTAGATGCTCCTGCCTGCTCTGTTCACACCACCTACCTTGGGTTGCACCTTCAGAAACAAAGGAGTTTTTGGAGGAGGGTGTGCACAGTCAACTTCTGGAAGGCTGCTCTGCAAGCCCTCCTTTTTCAAGACTTTCTTCACTTACCATAAACACCCAGCACTGGGGATGCCATCTTCAGCTCCGTGTCCCTAACGCTACAGAAGCTGGGAAGGGTTTTTCTATATGCGCTCCCCAAGCATCAACTGCCAGCAGTGTCAAACACGGGGCTAAGCAGATCTTTGCTCTAACCTGGTACAGCCTTCCTTATGTTTGCTCCTTGCTTCCAGAAGCTCTCCAAGTTACTCTCAAAACTAGTAAGCTCACTGAAACCAAAAAGTTTGTGTTTAATATCCAGGACAGAAGTTTGTCTTTCTCCAGGATGGTTGTGTATATATGCAATCTTTCCTTTCACCTCCCAGCGGAGCAGCACGGCTCAGGGAACAGCATTATCTAACAGCACAACTAAGAATAGCTCCCAACCGGCAAAGAACACGAACATAAGAGAATAGCCTGGGCTGCTGCCAGAAAGCACGTTTCCTTTGTACCGCTGAGCCCATCAACCAGATACAAGGCAAACGTGGAGCAGAGGCTGCTCCAACAAGGGCTGGGTTGAGTTTGCTCAAATCCCATCACGGGGCCCACGTCCGCAAGGACAGCCTCGCGCTCGCAGCCACGGGGCTGCTCCCGGCGCCCAGGCACAAACAGGGCCCTTTCATGGTTTCCGCTCAGGTTTGGCAGTAGGAGGCTTTGCAGTTTTTTCCTCTCTAGCCAACTACAAAGCGCAGCTGTGGGCTTTTCATCTGCTGCAGAAGAGCATCTGCGTTCCGCAGCCCCACACGCACGTGCCCAAGCACAGCCCTCCCGACTCCAGGCCACAAGGAGCTCCGTGTTTATCTCCCTTCCCTTCAAATCAAATCAAAGAGCTCAAACAGTGCTGTTTGTTTTTCTTGTGCTTGCAAGCCCCCGTGAGGACAGCAGCCCCATAGGGACACAAGCTAGACAAACAAAAGCTACTGTCTTAAGAGAGCAGACCTGGGAAACAGCCCAGAAGAGCCCATACCCGCTAGACCCTCCTCCCTCGCCAAATGTGCTGCTATTTGAGAGCTTTAAAGACATCACACCATGATCCTGCAAGAAGATCCAGGAGGCAGAAACCCTGCATCCAGCAACCCCCCACCCCAGACTCCCCATCAACCCAGTCTGGGGCTGGACCCTCATTCTTCGAGGGCAGCTATCCCAGGGGCTTCTGAAATGGGAGAAATATCTCCCCCCTCTCTCTCCCAGCCAGCCTCCCTCCAGTCTTGCACAGAGAGTGCTTCGAAGACAAGCAAGGGGGACGAAGAAAGGAGGCAGAACTCCTTTGGCAAGCAACGAAAGTCTGGAAAACCCAGCGCAAGGAGGGGAACTGCTAAGCAATGATGACCACAGCAGCAGCAAAGCCTGTAACACAAGGTAATTACCTGTGTGGCCACAGGCTTTTTCAGCCAGCAGTTGGGGAGCTGCTACCTTGGAGCATCTACCTGGAAACGCAGCTCCTGTACATGGTGCAGGCCCTGGGAACATCCCCAGGGCACTTCTCTTCACCTTCTGCCATGCTGCGGAGGAAAGAAGTCTCCGTGCTTCCCCACCAGCACTTCCCAAGGTGCAGAAGAAAAAGGGGGCTGTTTAAATCCCCCTACTTTCTTCCTAAAGATGTAAGAAAACAGAGGGGGTGAGGGTTGCAACCCCCCTCACAATTTTCCTCAGCAGCCTGTTTGGCATTTCCTAGCCATTCCTAATCTTCACATCTGTCACCACTCAAGCGGCATTCAAAACTGCATGGCGACATCCAAACGGCACTTTTAAGGTACATCTTACCTGCAGGGCAACCCAGCAATGGGAAGAGGCTCCAGTCATGGTTCAAGCATCACAACATTTTGCTTCCAGGTTTTCCAGTTCCAGTTCAGGGCAGCTCCCAACTCACTGGCTAGGTTAGATGGAACCAGCTGCAGAGATGTTAACAGCCTCACTGTACCCCCGGCTTCCTCACTCACCTCGGCTGTGGGAATCAGAAGGCAGCATGCATGGAGCATGCATGGAGCCCAGGAATCACAGGAGGAGGACTTTTACAGACCCCATCTGAGGAAGGATCTGCTTCTGGCTGGGAGAAGCAGAGCCCGGACCCGCAAGCTGCCAGGAGAGTTTTGTACAAGCAACACAACCTACGAAAAAGCAAGACATTCACCTACAGCTCACCTTCAACATTTGCACTGCCTCCCTGGGAGCTTCCATCCCTGCAGCCAAGAAACATCCTACCTCCCTCTCATTCTCCCTAAGGACGTTTGCACTCCTCTTGCTCCCTCCCCAAGGCTCACACGGTACGCTGCCAGCTCCTGCTTCCCACCGCACCGCCATGCGAAGCCGTAGAGGATTTCTCCCACAAGGACAGGGAGGATCGGGTGAAAGAAGAGGGATCCTCTGCCCGACACCCACACAGGAACTGGCAGGAGCATGCCTGTAATTACACACTACAACACTTGTGTTTACATACAAATATATTGGTAAGAGAGGGCAGCGGAGTAACGACCAGCTAGCTCCACCGGTATTTCTTCCTGAATGTTTTAATCTCTCCTACAGCAGATAGAGTTAAAATGAAGGAACAGGACGATTCAAAACCCCAGTCCCCCCACTCCCCAAACCAATATGCCGAGGAGCTGTAAGCAGCACTGGTACCTGACAGAGAAGCCCATTTTGGGCTCCCAGGCAGTGTCCAAACAAAGAATTACCTTCTGTGCTGCTTTCACAAGCTAAAGTTGCCTAAAGCCGCATTAACTCAGGGACCACCTGCCCTTTTCGAAAGCAAAACATTTCCCCTTCCCCCTCCAAGCACACAAACCATCTGACACGGTGCTGTCATCAGAGCTTTCCATTTATAATCTGCTAAAAATTAGGCCAAACTCTGAATATTCTTCTTTATTGCCTTTATCTTGCCTGCCCATCCGCAGGGCAATCTGGACACAGCTCCCCCTCCGCCTCAAGTGCCCGAGATCATTTTAGAGCCCAATTTCTAAAGACATAGGGAGCACAACGCCAGAGACCTGGGTTCTACCCTCGGATCATACTGACCTGCTGCACGAACTCCAGCGATCCTGGGGCTCTGTGCCTCAGTTTCCTCCTCAGTACAGTAAGCTCAGTGGTATGCACCCGCTGCCTAAACTCCTGGAGGTATGCAGCCACACAGAAACAGCCAGTCCTCCAAGGGAAACCACCACTTCCAGAGCCCACGTTTCCTAAAGGATGCATAAGCGTTTTTCTCCTTTGGGACTTCTCACTACGGTCAGGTAGCAAGAAAAACAGTAATAGGATGCAAAGCCGGTCTCCCCAGGGACATTTGTAACATAAGGCAATTCAGCTTGGTCACCAACCCATTCGCACTGAAAACAGAGGTCAACACGCAAAGGTAAAGCAGGGATGGAAAGGTCATTCCCACCGCAGGGGAAACGCGCAGATGGAGTTAAATGCTCACCTTCCCAAATCCCTGGTGCACAGCCCTGCATTCCTCTGCTCAAAACGCGTGCTGGGCTAAAGCTTTTTGCTTGCTGTTTCCATGCCTGGTCATGTCCTAAGTCCTGGACTCGGTGAGTGTTTTAAAAGCTCCTATTAATAGCTAGAGCAGAAGCTGAAGAGGTGACAGCTGCTCCAGCCACTTGCACCTTCGAGGGGCTGCAGGGCTGTCCTGCTGTGCTGGGCAGGGCAAAGCTGGGGGGCAAAAATTTCATTTCTCCCTCATCTCTTTGGAGGGCAAGGTGTTAAAATCACCAGCACAGGAGCAAAAAAAAAAGGCTCTGTTCGCCCCCCCAGCTGAAGCAGGGACTAACACTGTGACCTTCAAACCCCTCGATTTCAAGGGATTTTAACCACAGGTTTGCCAAACTCACAACCAGATAGTTTCGGGCTTTGGTGAGAGGAGGCTCTCATACAGCCCTGCAAACAGTTAGCACCGTGGTGCGGATAGAAACTAAATGCAGTGAATTTGAACGCCACTCCACGCAGTGAATGCGTCCGGTGCAGCCCCAGTCCTTCTGTACCCTAGGGCTGCCAAGCAAGGCCAGCATTCAGATAGTCAGCGGGCTGTCAGAGGGACATCTCACGAGGAGCAGTTTGGGCCTGTGACTTTCGGTGTTGGCACTTAATCTTTACACAACAGTCTCCTAATTTGCACCAGACCGGACTTCACTTTGGACACTGCCTGTGCACCAGCTTGCCTGTTGTTCTCCATCAGGTATTTCACACCGAGAGATGTAAGGCATGCGCCTCCTGCACAACAGGTTTGGTCCTGGCGAGCAGGGAGAAAAGGAGCGTATGCTTGTTGTCGCTGCTGTCACTCAACATGTTCTTCTACGGTGTTAAAGGAAATGGAGCCTCTATGGCCGTGCGTGCTGCCAGAGCAGGTGGGAGACAGAAAAACGATCCTACTCCAAATGTAGAGACACCCTGCACTAGCAAGGCCTCTACCTTCTCTGAGCAACTCAGTGCATGTTTTCTAGAAAACATTTCCTCTTTCCTGCAGGTACAAGAACAGGATGCTCCGGGAAAACAGTAACGCCAAAAACCTGGTACCCGGCCCATCAGCACTGAGTCAGAGACTACAGCGCGTTCCCGAGGGAGAGGAGACTTGAACAAGTTTGTGCCCCTTTTACAGGATGGAGCTACGACCTTGTTTCATGGGATTTAAGGAAGCACTGCAAGAGCCCAGATGGACTATCTGACTAATTGAGTTAATTAAAATGTTTTCTGCAGTGATTAACTTTCAGGAACAGGACTCTGTATTATGCCTTTTGGAAAGGCTCCTTATGAGCAGCTAAGGCGTTCTCTTGGGAGCACGGGCCACACCTCAGGAGCAGCATGAAATATGAGAACAATTACTTGGAAACGCTTACTGATTTCACAGAACTGCTTCTCAGCAGTGCTTTCTGACTCCAAGCAGCTGAAAAAAAATACCCCAAACCTCTTCTTTTTTTTTTTTAATAAATTTTTTTAACAAAGGATGTATTTCATCAACAGACCAAACAGGATGCCGAGAAGGGAAAGATTCTGCATGCAATGGCCGCATGTGAACATGTGGGCTTCACAAGGTCTGTCTGGCAAGTCTTTCTCTGGGCTGAAAAAAAGATCTAAAAGAGACGCAGGAAGCCTGTAGCGGATGTGGGAAGAGACCCATCACCCATGTCCCAATCTCAGAGCATCTTTCCCTCATCCTAGCATCCAGCAGACGTGATAAGCTCCGGGAAATAAGCAAAGCTGCCCGCAACTCTAAGACGATAAGCTGGCCAAGGCCGGAGCCAGCAGCACACAAGCAGGCTCGTCTACAACGAGACATTTTGCTGACGAGGTAATCACCAACTCCCAGGGACAGTAAATACTTCATCTCTCCACAGCAATTGCCTAGAGATAACCAAGCAACATTCACAATGGCCAAAAGAAAGGCTTGCTTTGTGGCTGCTGTTTTTCCTCCTAGACTAGGCGAACAGCTGCTAAAGAACTGAAAAGGAGCCACATCCTGGAAAGTTTGTATTGGGGAAAAAAAAAACCAAAAACAAAAACCTACCATCATTCCAGGGAAGCTGAGCAGACCAGGGCCACTGCAGGAAGCGACCACAAAGCAGCAGAGCAGGTGAAATACTACTAAAAACAAGTGACAACTGCAGTGAGAAGTAGTGCTGAAGAGTCTCGTAACAGGATTCATTCAGTTCAGCATTGTCCACATGAGACCATCACACGCATAGGCATAAAACTAGTAGGTTGAGGCAAGCCATCCACCTGCCATCTCAGCTTTGGCATCAAATCTCTTCCAAGCCCACAGGAACTTCAGTAAAATCGCTCTAGAGAAGTGCTCCAGACAGCACTGTGAATGCCCAGCAAAGCCATTAGAGCTGAATGGGAAGATAATACACAAGTGTATTTAGGCCTGGCTCAAGCCTGGTGAAATTCAAGGAAAGACTTCAGGAAACAACAGGCTGGGCCCTTTGAGTGGGCCAAGAGATAGGTTGCTGGCCAGCATGAGCTGCGGGAGCTCCCGCATCTTCAGAGCACACAACAGCCTGCCATGTCCCATTTTGTTGGTGGGGAACCTCATGCTTGCTTTCTCCTTCCCACAGCTCTTGCTACTCCTTTCACACAGCGACTGCTGTGAACTTCTGCCTGCCTTCGAAAAACCTTAGCAATAGGCTTGTCTAAGTTGGGATAAAAAGGTATGCGTAATGCAACAAAAGTGTGTGCAAAAAGTGGCAAGTCCAACCGTTAGCAACCGTTCCAGAAATGTACTTCCTCTCCTTAGACTGAGCAAACATCAGATTAATAGGACAGGGAATCCTACAGGAGGTGCTGCTTGTTCTGACGGCCACTCCAGTAAACTTACAAACTGCAGTCTCCATGGGTGAGGAGAAGCCCCCCACTCAAGATGACAAGCTGTTGGATGTCATGACACCCACATATTTTCTCTTTTTTTTTTTGGTAACTTTACAAACGATGGACTGTGAAGAATCAATTGTTCACAGACCAAGTTCATTGGGAACCATCCCCTGTGTCTTATTATAGGCTTTACTAGGTCAAACTGCACCAAAGGTGCAGCCACACACACAGGGAAAAAAACCTCAATCACAGTTCTTGAGAGAAAAAAAAAAAAGGCAGAAGGGTTTTGGGGCTGGGGGCGTGGTGCCTGTTGTTTGGGGAAAGAGAACACCAATTTCTGCAGCTCAGAGTGCATGCACACTTCCAGCTAGGAAATGCTGTGCATTCAGCCTGAAAGCAACCCCACCCTGGTACAACTAATCTGATCTCGGTTTTTCAATGCTGCAGTCAGGATGCAATAGACTGGGGAATGAGGCTGGTGAGAGGGGAAGAAAGAAAGGAAATGCCATAGACGTGAGGACGCTTTTCTGGCAAGGCAAAGTTTTGTTTTCTTTTCCTCCCTTAAGTTAGTTGCCATTTTCCGGAAGCCGATCAATTGCAAAAATACAGTTTCTTTTTGTTTAATTATAGCTCTTGTAACCCTGCATCTGAGGGACCTAGTTCACATACGCAGCGTCCTCCGGCTGCTGTGGGAATGGAGGCGAACAAAGAAAACAGCACAGCAATAGGGAATAGTGCGAGAGTTAAAGTTTAACGTCTCCCACAAACACATGACTTGATCTCATCACTGAAACGGACTATTTTTATTCCCTGAGCCAATTTGGCAAACCTTGCTCCCTCCCGACAGCCAAAACTCAAGACGATAGCAGAGCCTTCACTATTCATTTTGAATTACCACGAACGTCTCCTACAGAAGATTAAGACTAACCTAAAGCGAGGAATGTGAAACTTAACCGTTTGAGGGCCATTTTGCTTCACATTTTAACCCTCAGACTGAGCAAGAGTGGAGAAGCGCAGCACACGGGTTTATGGAGACCTGTGTGACCCGGGAGAATTGGTTTCAGTCCAGCGTGACTACAGGCCCTTCTGCTTTGGTTTTCAATTTTCTGCCTGTTTTGTTCCCTTCCTCCGTCCTTTTTCTAGTCTAAGAGTTTTCCTAGCCTGGAAACGCAAGCACCTTTTCTCAGTTTGCAACACGCAGACTTGGCACCACCGTGTCAAACAAACCCCAATGCCCCATCTGGCCAGTGCGCCTGCCAAAGCCCCGTCTACGCTAACACGCCAGGGACAGCTGATCTGCATCCAGACAGTCCAACCAAACCCCAAGAAGTTTTTTTTCCAAATTCGAACGCCCCCTAAACCAATTTAGTGCAACTTGTGTTGGGAACCATGCACCTGAAATCCGGGCACGTGTGACCGCAAGGGGCTTTAATGTGGTCTCACTAGCCCACCTTGAAGGCATGCCCTTCAGAAATGCATATCAAGCACCCCAGGGCAGCCAAAGCCTAACTCAGCTGGAGCCTGCACCAAGCCTGCACCTTCAGGAAAGCAGTGCCGGACCCTTGGATAGACACAGCTACCCCGTAACAAACGGCTCTGCTTAACACAACAACTCATTCAGGCTGACGGGAGCTCAGTCTCTGCCAGTATTTACAGTTCCAGAACGGCAGCTCTAAACAAGGTTAAGGCTGCATTTTCTAAGACAGGTTTTTCCCCTGCTTTTAAATTCCCCACCTGCATAATTTCGCACCCAATAGCCCAGCTCTCCAGACTGTCAGGGCTGCGCACCTCTCCCCGCCACGGCTCTCCGTCCCCAGCTCTGTACACTGACATCATCCTTCAGTCCAACCGCTGCAGCGTGCTAGCTGTGGCCGCGTCCTTCCATGCGTGGTGAGGGCAAACAAGGTGCCAGAGAGAGAGCTTGGCCGGCATTAGGTGGCCACTAGAGAGAAGAGTTAAAAAAAAAAAAAAAAAAAGGCCCTTTATCCCCAAAACTAGTCCCCTAAACGCACTTTGCTGGTGCACATATGCTGTTATCGCACTGACAGCATAGCCTGATACCTAGAGCAGGACATGCTGCAGGCCAGCACCACAGAGGACTGTCACAACTAGCAAAGAGCCGTGCAAAAGCTAACTGTAAGCAGGCCAGTGCCTGAAGCCTTTGCTCAGCTCCCTGGCAAACCTACTATAACAATCACTTGCCTGTAAAACATCTCCAGCACTACTTCTTCACCGAGCGAGCCAAGGGGCATGCCATTGTTCAACTCCAAAAAGCCTTTTTTGTTCCTAAGGAAACACCCCATGGCTGTTAAAACAAGGCCACACACACACACACCCCCCACCATTCAAGCGGTTTTCCCCTAATCCATGACCTCTTGCACCTTGTACTTGCAACAAAGTCAGGCTGAGGAGGCAAGAAGGGAAAGAGGCAGCTGCTAGATTCACCTCCGGAGAATTATACACCTACTTTGCAGGCTGTGTAACACGGGCAGAGGGAGGCAATAGCTTCCTAAGGGGTTAATTTGGAGCGTGTGGTTGACGGCACGAGAACAACCCACCGTAATGACTACATACCGTAGCAGCGCTCCTCTGCTCTGTTGAGAGGATGTTTTCTGGAGTCAGCTAGAAAACATCTGGTTTTACTTTGTGGCAGAGATCTCTGCTCCAGAACACGCCAAAAGGCTGCCAAGCGGCTATCCAGAGTAACCTTCCAGAGGGCAAGGGCGGTCTGAAACCAGAAAGAGGACAGAAAGGAGGTAACCTGCCAAGTCTGCAGAGAACCATCAAAAGAAAAGGCTTTTTTTTTTTCTTACTAATGCGTGTTTCCCCTTGCAGTTTAATAGGGCTCCAGAACAGACATCTCTTACTGTCCCTCTTAATCCGCACCAAAGTGCCTGGATGATGATGAAGCACAGAAGACGAAAAAATGACTCAGCCTCCTTACACATTTGTATTTTAACATATACAGGTTTGAGGCTACAAAGTTACTTTCACGTCCCTCATCAGTGTCTGCACATACAGAGAGGAATGCGTCAAACCAATCTATTATCATGGAAAGCGGCAGAGGATAACCCACAACTCACAAGGTCTTTTTGCTAATGGGCCTAAAACAACATCTCTGCCAGGAGCCAGGTAAAGCTAGGGCATCTATCTATTCACGTAGGAGAACACAGAAACATTTAGCCCTAGGACTTTCAATTCATTTTCTTATATCAGTAACGACAGCATTACATTCCCCAAAAGTTCACCGGCCTGCCTGCTGGAAATGACCACCTCTCAGCGACAGAAATAAACCTGTGCACAAATCCAAATTAACTCAGCTGGTTAAAACCAGAAACATTTCATTCACCAGAACGAGAAGAACCACGGGAGTGGAGAAACACCACGGATAACCCTTGCTGCCTCAGGAGTTATCCTGCAGCGAGCACGGCTCTGCGGACGGCCGCGGTGTTACTGGAACTGGGACGTCACCTGAGCATTAATTAAAAACCACATCCTACCATCTGATCTGCTGGAAGCAATTCTCTTGGCCTTGTGTAGAAAGCCAAGTCTCTGCGCTGGAAGGAAAGGGGCTTGTCAGGACAGGCATATGCCCACTGAAGTTCTTAGCCAAAGAAAGTTACAGGTCCTGCAAGTGCCTTTTTATTTTATTTTATTTTTTAATGCATTATTTATGGCCACTGAGCGCACTCAGGCTGCAATTTACACTTCTGAAATTAATAAACCCTGCAGCTTACTAATTAGAAGCAAGGTTGTCCTTGCATCCCTGTACCAACCCTTCAGGTCTTTCCGGGACACAGATCAGAGCCATCGCCTCCGCGAGGAGCGCCGGGGGAGAAACAGCCCTCCCACTGCCCCTTGACGTGCCTCAGGTTTTCTGTCACCGCTCCGCCGTCTTCTTCTAAGCCGCGTCCGCGGTGCCGGGAGCGCTGTCCGGGCGCTCTCTGTCCTAGCCCAGGCTGGCACAGCGCCTTTGATGCCCTCTAACAACGAGGGTCCTGTGCCCAAACGCTGGCCCGGTAGGAGGGTTAATGCAGCGATTGTTCACTCTGCCCTTGCGCGCAACGGATAAGCGAACGGTGGCTGGCAAACCGCAGCGCCGGCAGATAAAACAAAGCATCCCCGCTCACGTGGCGGTCAGGAACACGCCAGAACGCACATGACACGAAGGAGATTTCTTTAGCCCTTTTTAAGCTGAAGTCTCATTTTATAAGTTGTAGGAAGCAGCCTACAGTAGGTCCAGCAGCTGGCCCTGGCGGCAGAGACCTCTCGGGAAGCAAAGAGGGGACGCAGCACCCTGCCGAGGGCAGGGAACAGCCAGCGGCCCTGGCCGGTACTCCCAGCTCTTCAGCCTCACAAGTCTCCGGATAAAAGCCTTCCTGCGACTTGCTTTCTGCAATCATCCATCTTCCAGATCAGGCTCTCCCTTGTAAGTGCACACAAGGGCCCGCTACAGTTAACCCCTCAGCCTGGCAAAGGGCATCGGGTACAGCAGCGACATAAGGAGCGAGCTCCCCATTTGGGAGGCAGCGAAACATGCCCGACAGATTGCTGAAGCCGCCAACGAAGCCTGGGAATGTTTCTCGTGCTTAATAAACCTGAGTACCTTTCCCCTGCCGACCAATTCTACTCTTTGCTGATCGCTGGGGAAGCCAATATTCAGGCACAAAACTACTTCAAGAATCACCACCTAGAGCCAACACACGAGACCGCCAGCGCTCGGCTCGGCAAGGGACCCTTGCTGCGCCCCTCCACCCGGTCACGCTGCCAGGGGATCAAATGCCCTCCCGGGAGGGCAACGCAGGACAGCAACGCAGAGCAAGGGCTGCCCTGTGCTGAGTAATGTTTCAGTAAGCACTGCGAGCTTGCTCACACACATAACCCAAAGCACGCTCTTGGCGGGGACAGCGAAACTTGACCGGCCGGAAACCCACCCCAGTATCCTAAATATCCCTCGGGGAACATGCGGAGCAGTTTGCAAAGCTCAGTTTTTTTTCAGAATAAATTTGGAAAAGGTTAGGGAAATACAGGTGCCAACCCTAAGGCGAGAGACTCAGAGGCGAGATCGCGCCTGCATTTGTTGCTCTCTTTATTTCAAGGGCAGTCGCCTTCACAAATCTACCCACCAAACCAGAATGCAATGCAACTTTCAGACCTCTTTAAAATAATAAGCAGCATGCAAATCTCACTTTATACCCTGACCTCCGCAGCTGCTAGTTTCCTCTGCGCAGACAGGCTTCCGTGATGAAAAGCTTCTTGCTGTATTTAAATGTTTTTCTTATTAAAAAAAAACAACAACAGTTTCTAAACCACCTCCTTGACATAGATACCAGCTCTCCTGCACAACCCCAGCAGGTTAAAATAAATATTTTGTTTCACAAATAGTCGTCTCCTCATTAAAACGAAAATGTAATTACAATGTCAAGCACAGTCAAGGAACGGTTGCAATTGCTCTGTGAGGCACCACACTGATGGTTATTTGATTAAAAGTAATGATGCTTCTATTTTTAAAGAATACGGTTTCTTTTATGGCCCACTCAAGAGTTTTTCTGGAAAGCCAACATCGCCGGTGGCAAACTTCCCACTGGGCACTCAGTCACCAGCTCCTCCAGGCAGCAGTCTGCATTCAGCAGAGCTGCTTCATCGCTCAAAAGCCAGCAGCCCCTTTCCCATGTCACCAGCTGCAAGCAGCAAGGCTGAGACCACAGACGACCAAACCCCCTCACTCTCGCGCCCAGCGGGGGCCAGACAGCACAGCACGGCGGTCGAAGCGCTGCCGGTGCCACCAGGCAGGGCAAGCTACCCGCCTTCCCCGTGCCGCTGGGGAGATGGGGAGCCGCCAGCCAGCAGCAGTCGCACAGGGACACAGCCCTCCGCAGCAAGCCTGCGCAAAGTGCCAGGGACCTAACTGATGCAAAGGCCAAAAGCAAGCAGAGCCCCATCTAAAACTGTGCATGAGGGCACCTGTGCAAGGCTTCGGTACCAACGTACCCGCGCTGCTGACCTGCTGCAAGGGCCCAGCCCAGGCAGAGGTTAAACTCACCACGCCGAGAGCTGAGGGTCATCAACTCTTCTGTTTACAGCTCCTGAAGTTACTCCCGCACTACCAACCTGTTCAACCACGCTCAGCGTGCTGTTGATCAGCGCCCCTGTCAAGAGCGGCATCTCACAGCCGTTTCAGAGCTAATGGCTTGCAGTTTCACTCGCTAGCAGGGGACTGACCTGCGAAGAAACGGCACTGTGTCGCTCTCCTCACGCTGACCCAACAGCTCCCAGGCAACATCACCACCCTTCTGCTCTCCTTGCCCAGCATGCTGACTCAGCCGTGTCTGCGATCCCGCCTTTTGCTTTCCGTCCTTCATCAGACTTGGGGAGGCAAGGAGGTTAAGAGCTGTACACAAAATCAGATCACGGCCAGACTCAGAATTTACAAGACATTGCAGAAGCGTATTATTCTCAGTACCAGGGGTTTTTTTTTGGTAAACGTTAGCACCATGCTGCTGCATTAGCAGGTAGGCACTAGGAAACAGAGGACAAGCCCTTCTTCCAGAGTGGATAAGGATGTTTTTCCATCTAGACACGGAAGCTGTCTACAGGACACACACCTCCCTTTGACTTCTACTGAAAATACAGACCGGTACTGCTCAAATTATCGTCTGCCATAACTTGATTACTGCAAATCTCAGGTAGCATTAGCCAGAAACAACTTGGAGATAGGAAAGGCAGATTCAAAAAGCAACTATTTGCACTTCCACAGTGCAAAATCTGGGCCAGCCCCATCAGCATAAAGTGATCAGCTCAATCACAGCTCAAGGGAGCTCACGGAAACAAGGCAACCACCTCGCTTCACCATTGCTGCGAAGGAGGCCAGGGTCTCTAAACGAAAAGGATGAGGGTCCTGACTTAACATTGCACTGAGCTGGGGAAGTCCTTGAGGCAGGACAAGAAGTTTTCCCTGAGCTGCATGTGTTCAGAGGCTGCGGGGAGGAAGGGGAGGGGGGCACCACGGGAATCATATACGCTTAGTCTATTCTTATACTCCTCCTAAGCATCCCTTTCTGGCGACTGTCAGAGCACGGATGCTACACTAGCCATTTGCACACCGCTATATCCGCATACCTTTACAGATAAGACAGGCTCCGCAATTGAAACTGACAAAATACACACACACGATAGCAGCCTCCCTGCAACAGACCCAGGGGTTAACCGAATACACAAAACAGCACCCGAGCGTCCGTCGCAGTCTCCGCTGTCCTGCTCATACCGAAGGAGCCCTTGCTCCAGCTGTAAATAATGCTGAGCTGCCCATGCTCCCCGGACGACTAAAAGGACACCACATCTGGCATCATGGGTATGCCGAGCACAAGGGAGGAAGAGCATCCACAGTCAGTTCACGGCTAGATCTTGACCTG
This sequence comes from Struthio camelus, assembly GCF_040807025.1. Lineage (NCBI taxonomy): Eukaryota > Metazoa > Chordata > Aves > Struthioniformes > Struthionidae > Struthio > Struthio camelus. The sequence continues at coordinate 1,959,238 of NC_090947.1, read as the reverse complement.
CTTCAGACTAGCTCAACAAAGCCAGGGCAGCCTTGCTGTTTCCAAACAGCTCAGGGCCAAGGCACGTACTCTTCAACAGCTTTATTCCGCTTTTTCACCAGAACCGGGCATAGAGCAAGGCTCCATCTCATGGAGCCAGTACACCTCGGACTGGTAGCAGCGTAACACAGCGGGGCAGCTCCCAAGAGCGAGGCACCAGGAAGCCCAAAGTAATTACCGACAGCATCTGCTGCCCAGAAGGGGTACGCCGGTATCAAAGGCTAAGGCCGCGACACATTGCCCGCATCACCCGTTCACATCTCTCTGCACAAAACGTCTTCTGCGCGAGTCGTCCTCTCCTGCTGCATCGCCAGGCTACAAGCTATCCCGCTGCGAAGGCGGCGCCTCGTGATGCCACCGTCACACCCCTGGTCCTGGAGGCGTTTTGCAGAGAGGGTTAGGTGTTTGCAGGAGCCCCACAGCACTGGAGACCTGCGCTCCTGGGCTGTCACACATGCCCGCTTTCCCATCGCATGCGTTTGAAGACCCGCTCACCCACGCTCACCGTCACAAGGCAAACATCGGATCGGCATGCAAAGGAGATAAAGTCTCTCGCGCATTCGCCACAGTCGAAGCACTGGCAGCTGGTAGCTGCAGATAAACACGGTCAAGTCCTGCCTTTGCAGTCCAAAGCTTCGGAGAAGTGCATGGAGCACCCCTTCCTCAACCCTACTGACAAAAGCCACCTGCAGCAAGCGCCGGCACTAACCTGCCCACGGGATGTGGGTACGGCTATCCGCTCAGCCTGCTGCCTCCCCGGCTCGCCGAGAGGGCCTAGGGCTGTAGCGGGGTCCTTCGGGAGAAAGTGCTGCTCCACTGCCAGCTCAGCCCGTGTTTTTCACCTTGGGCTCTTCCAACACTTGATTTTCAAAGTCACACCTACCCTCTTTCCGATGGCTGTAGCTAAGCTGGCGGTGAGCACGTTAACCCCTCACGAGGGAAGTTTGGCTCGGCAGGGCGATACGCGAGAGGCCCCGGATGGGAAGGTGCAAATCGGTGTTTCCTCGCGAAAAACTTCTTCCTCTGACAAACGCTAACAGCAGCCTGATCTGCACAGCGACGGCCACAAACGACTCCCTGCCGGAGGCATCGCCCTCCCTCTCTCGGGGGAAAATCCCTCACATCCCCCATGCGCCGGGCTCACCAGCAAAGCCCACGCTGGCTGCGCGTCGCCGGCAGCACAGCCCGTGCGGCGGCACGCCACCTCCTCTCCGTCTCGCCCCTACCCGAAGCCCGGCAAGAGCGAAGGGCTCTTCGCCGCACCCGCTAAGGTCAGTAACCCCCGGGGCCGACGGACGCGACATGCCGCCGCGCCTCCGCCAGCGCTTGCACCGCTTGCGCCAAGCGGTGTCTCCCGCTTGCGGTATCTCCCCGGGGCACCAAGCTCGGAGCGAACAAAGGGGAGAAAACGTTAACGAAGACGTTCCCGCAGAGGGCTCGGGATCGCCGGGGACCGCTTCAAAAGCACGGCCGGTAGCCCGACCCCCGGGAGCCCGGCGAGCGGCACGGTCCCACAGGCCCCAGGGGTCAGCTGCAGCCCCTACGGCGAGAGGCGGAGCGCGCCGCTTCTGCGGAGAGCCCGTGACCCCCCCGTGCGGGGCAAGGGGGTCCGTCCGTCCCCCCCCTCCACCCACCCCACCCCGCGGGGCCGAGCGGGGTTTCTGCCCCGCCGCAAACTTTTCCTTCGCGGCGGCGGCGGCGCCGCCCCGGGGCCGGATCCGCCCTCGCCGCGCTGAACATCCCGCCGGAGCCCGGCGGCGCTTTTACCTGCGCTGCTGCTGCTGCTGCTGCTGCTGCTGCTGCTGCTGCTGCTGCTGCTGCGCTGCGCGGCGGCGGCGGCGGCTCGGCGGCAGGTCGCGGCTCGCGCTTCCCCGGCCGGCCGGGCACGGAGCCGCGCGCCGCCCCGCCCCGCCGCTGACGTCACGGGGCTGAGCCCCGCGCTGGGAGGGGGGAGGGAGGCAGGGGAGGCGGGGGGAGCGCGGCACGGGTGCTGGCGCCGGGCGCGCCCGCCTCGTGCGAAAAAAGAGCCGGAAAAAAAAAAAAGAGCAAAAAAAAAAAAAGCAAAAAAAAAGCAAAAAAAGAGCAAAAAAAGCAAAAAAGGAGCAAAAAAGAGCAATAAAAAGAGCAAAAAAAGAGCAAAAAAGGCAAAAAAGAGCAAAAAAAAGCAAAAAAGAGCCAAAAAAAGAGCAAAAAAAAAAAAAAAAGAAAAAGAGCAAAAAATTCAGCGCCCTCGTGCCAAGAAATCCTAGGGCAAGAGGGGAGGGAGTGGTGCCGCTGGGCCGAGGGGGGGTCGTCGCACGAAGCACTGCCCTGGGAGGGAGGGAGGTAGAGGAGCATCTTTGCACCAAAGAAGCAGCGCGCAGCGGGCAGGGGCGCAAAGGGGAGTCCTGGCGCAAAGGAAGCAGGCAGGAACATCCTTGTGCCGAGGGGTGTCTTCACGGAGAACAGCATGCGCGGTGGGGGGCGGGCGGGGGGGGACGTTGCCCCCCCCCCATGCGCGGCGCAGCCCTTGCACCAAGCGTTCCTGCGTGGGCCGGGGGCAGCGCCGCGGCGGGCGGGTGCGGGCATCCCCCTTTCTGCACAGGCCTGCCGCGGCGGGGAAAAGGCCGAGTCCAGCTCACGCTCGTATTCGTTTGGCTCCCGAAGCCTAACGAATAGAAAAGCAAATTAAGTCCTAACGTCCAAAAAGGGCAGGAGGATGCTGCGGGGTTTACGGAAGGGAAGCGGCAGCGCAACGAGGAGCCCCGAAGCAGGTGGGGAGCGTTGCACCCGGGGCCGCGCGGAGGAAGGCAGGCGGACTCCAGCCGGAGCACCGCCGCTCTTCCTACCTCCCCCTTGTTTCTCCCTGGGTTTAATTGCGTTCCTGCTCAGTGCGGTGATTAAATTTCCTCTTCCCGGCACTGGCTCCTGCGGCGCCCAAACTTAGGGCGCTGCAAGAGCGCACCGTGCGTTCGCTGGGGCGAGGTGAAAGCCAGGCCGCGGCCGGACCTGCGGCGGGCGCGCTCCTCCGGTCGCCCAGCCCGCTCCCAAAGCGCCCCTGAGAAGCCACCCGGAGCAGCTTTGCAGCCTCACTTCTCTGCCTTGACCAGTCGTTTCTGACGCGTCGGCTGCAAATTAAACGAGCTGTACAGCCACTTCAAAGCTACCTTAAGAGCTAATTTATGTTGCATTGTTTTGGTAGGTTTGGGTTTATCAAAGGCGAGCTCCCCGGAGCTGGATAGCCCGGTTCTCTAATTGAAATGGGGCATTTTGATCTAGCTTGTCGGCGGCAATGTTTGCGGCAGCGCTTGCAGCTGGTGGGTTGCTGCAGAGGGCAAGGCTGAGCTCTGCTGAGGGAGCTGCCTGGGACCGGCTGCTGCTCTCTGGGCTCGCGGCGGGTGCTTGGGGCATACCCACACGCTCCCGGGGTGGGGGCTGCTCTGATTTCCACCTTTGCGCAAAGTTTCGGAGAGCCAGACCCAGATGTTTCTGTCCCGCCGATGCCAGTTTCCTTACCTCTGCTTCTGCCCCTGCTTTGTGACATTCCCATTAACAGCCTTCTTTAAGCTGCTGGTTTATTAACCTCGTTGGCCTCTTCTGCCAGTCTCGCACGTACAAAGCTATCGTCCGGAGCTGTATCTGCAGAGAAAGACGGCCCAAGCACGCCTAGCTGCTTTTACTGCTGCCACCTCGTGCCACCAGGGCATTGCACAAGCGATGGAGGACAGCCGTCACAACATCGTCGTGGGGAACTGCTCCAAAACATCATTATTTAGCCCACTTTCTCTCAGTGTGCTAGCTGGTTTACATAGGTATTAATTAGCTGCATATGGTATACCCAACACCATCATGCACCAGACCCATATTCTGTAGAGTAACGTAACTTTATTTGCATTTACACATTGGTGATACCGAAGCGTTGTACTCTCTTAATTAATCTGACTTAGTATCTGTCTGATACTTTAAAGTCCAAAAGTGCTTGCCTCATAATTTTATTTTTTCCTTTGGAATTGCACAAGTATCAAATCTACTTACCGAAACAATCCTGATCCCAACCAGCTGATGTATAACAAAGTTGATTGCCCTGCTTTCCTCTTAAGTCATTCTTTATATCAATTAGACCATGTCAAGGGCAAATCACTCCTTCCTCTATATTCCCCAGCAAAGCTTTAATTTACTGATTTTCTCGGCCTTCCAAACCCCAGTTCGATCCATAATTTACTAAATAGCTGAAGGCTGACAATGCTCCTGAGAAGTCACTGAGAGGAGACTGTGGAGATCTCCAGACCTACTCAGGCTGGAGATAAAAGGTGCATTGAGTGGGTTTGAGGGCAAAAGTGCTTTTCCAGACAAGCTGGCTTCTGGGAACGAGGAGGTGTATGATGAGTTTCAGCTCATCAGCCATGTGATCTTTCTGTGGTAAACGCAAATCTCCAAGAGGTCAAATGTAAAACTTGAATTAACTTGAAGCTGTCCACTTCATTTAAAATCAGCAGTTCATGCACAAAGACCGCTGCCCAGCCCGGCTGAGCAGAGCTATTTTAAGTGATCTGCTTTCATTCCACATGGATCAGAAAAATGGAGAATTGGCGTGCACCTTGGCATGCTTTCTCGTCCGTACAGGTTTCTGACGCTTGGTACGGTTTGTCTATCCAGGTGGTGCTGCTCCGAGACTCTCTTGTTGCCTGTGGTTGCTCTCCCAATATCCCACTGTAGCCAGGGTGTCCTCCTTAGCAACTCAAATACCTCTGTGGAGAACTGAGCTGATCCCTTTTACGTTAGCCGCAAGACCTGCTTTGCCCTCCTTTTCCAGCTTCCTCTAACCTTCCTGCCCTGCCCTTTCTTATAAAAATATGGCAAAATTGGTGAGAGCCCAGGATCTAGCTTAAACACGTTGCTCGTTGGGAAGGTCCCGGCAGAGCTTGGGAATCGGGAGGGTGAGTTCAACTCCAGGCTATGCCACCCACCAGCTGCGCGATTACGAAAAGCCTCCTTATTAAAAATCCTAGAGTAGGTGTGCTCATCACAGTCTCTGGAGACCCCTCAGAAAGTGTTTCTCAGCACCCAAATGAAGCTCAGAGCAATGGCAGGCCATGGGGCTTGGTCCTTCAGCCCTGCAGGCCGCTGGGCCGTCGCTCACCGAGCTGTGGGTTGCCTCTGCTTCTGGTCTCATTGCTGGAGGGGAACTGCTAATGCGCTGAGATGCGGCTACGTCCTGTGCTGCTGAACTTGCTCAAATGCCTTCGCATGGGCCGCGGGTAGAGTTTGTTTGAAAGGCAACGCTGAGAGCTAAGGGAGTTGTTCAGCGAGAGCAGTGTTGCTGGAAAAATAGCCACAAAAGAAAGAAACCAAGATCTGGGCTGTCTCAGGCTCCAAAGTTCACGGGTATGGAAGAAGAGGCTCCCACCCCAGCACCCTTTGAGCAGGCACCAGTATGGGTTGCGCTGGCCTCCTGCCTCTGTCCCCTGCTCTGCAACCAGCGCTGTTCTCCGCTGCGGGGAGGCTATTTCACCTTTGGAAATATGTCACTCATGCTTCCCCTCTCAGGAACTGCTCAGGAAGTGATACTGGTGAGCAATTAGATCTGAACAGGATGCCCGAACGAGCTCAGGCTTTTATACAACACTGGAAATAATCTTGGAGGAACTCCATGTTAAAGTTCATTTAGGACTTTCTCTGTCTATTTCCCTATGGTGTTTCTCAGGCACTTTGCAAAAGCACCTTATGAACTGAATTGTCTTAGTTTGCCTAATTATTACTTAGGAAAAGGGCTGGTCCAGGACGTACCTGTGACTCAGCTACAAGAGTGTATCTGGCTCTTTTGGAAAAAGAAGGACTCATCTTTGCTTTGGGTTGCGATGCTAGCTTTGACATCGCAGCTAGAAACTCAGCATCTACTTGCCTGAAACATGTTACACTGCAACAAAGTCCAAAGGGCAAGTGGACCACTGAACTTAGCAAAAGCAGGACTCCCCTTGGCGTCAGCGAGAGCCGAATTCAGAGATTTGGGCTGAAGGCGCAGAAGGAGGCTCTTCCAGTCGAAGCAGTGGCTTGTTGAGCGAGTATTGCTAACGGTCGGCTCTTCAGACCTTACAGACGGGAGTGTTTGCCAAGTATTGGTGGATCTAAGCCTCCCATAAAATCCTGGCCTTCAGTGGGAGTGTCAAAATTCCCACTAAGGCCTAGATTTGTTGTAGCCTGTTGCTATGCGCTGGAGGGTATCGAGGGAGCACATTTCCCCTTATTCTTGGATTTTGGGAGGAGCCCAACACATCCCTTTGCCTGCATCGTGATACATATGTTTTCTGGTGCTGTAGAAAGCGCCTTGCTGCCAACATATGTTTCATAGTGCTTCGTTAGTACAGAAAACCCTACAAACTCTCTGGTGCAAGTTCTTCCAGGCTGATTCCCCCCCTTTTGCGCAAATGAATTACTGCCGCGATGACTGACGATTGCCCAGGTAAGTGAGATGAGCCCCTTGGCAGCTGGGTGTTTAAGCTGTCCCTCTTCGGTTCGTGCCTTACCAAGACAGATAACGCTCCCATGGAAATGGTGGGCAAAGCTATTGCTGGCTCTGATGGGAGCGGGGGCACTTTCCTGCAGCGTCCTGATGGCAGGGAGCAAAGCCGGCGAGCAGAGGAGCTCTGGAGCATCGCTGACACAGTCTGCGCTTAACAGGGATTTGTCCAAACGCTCTTTGCTTAGGGCGCTTGGTTTTATGACTGGTGTAAACTAAATGAATGATTCCGAGAAGATTTATTGTGTGTGTATAACTTTCCTGCAGGCTTGATCTCATTTAAAAAGCAATTGCCCACAAAAGTTCCTAATAAATAATTCTCAGTGTATTTCAAATGGGCACACAAAGCATCATCTTCCTTCTGTCAAACTCCCCCAAATGGGTTTTTCTGCTTCATTTTCTGAATTAGATTATGCTGAGCTGTAATGAAAGCAGAACAAATGTGCTCCTGTGACAGAAGTTTCTGCGGCGAACGTGCATTTATACTGTTTGTTTTTGTAGCTGGAGTTTGGAGGAGTTTTCCCGTTCCTTCCTGAGCCATGCACTGCAATATTAAGCAAGCTCTCCATCCATTATGATGGCTGAAGGGGAAAGCAATAATTGCCTACGCTACCTTGGTAAACCTGTTTTCTTGTTTTGCTCTTCCTTGATACTCCTGGCACAATGTCCCCAAAGCCTGTGGAAATGTTAGCCTGGGTGATCATTGCACTGGAGCAGGGGAGCAAACGCGTATCCCCTCCCTTAATACACTTGGGATGATGCTCCTTGAGCTGCCAGAGTGGGGGGAAGAGCCTTGCAGGGGGAGCGTGAGCTAGAGAAGCCCGGTTTCGTGGCTGCGCGCAGTGGGCTTGCGGGCCAGCCCAGCGACTCGCCAAGCGCTGCCTCCCTCCCTTCATGTGAAGCTCCTTGCCTCGGTCCGCGCTCGCCCAAGCCGTGCGGGCCCCCGCCGTGGCCTCTGCAAGTTGCAGTTAAAACACCGAGCCGGGAACGATCATTTCCTACGAATAACGCAGGTAATTTTTTTAAAGCCTCACGAGGAAGCATGCAAAGCAAATGACAGGGCTTCCTGAACAGCTTCAATTTCTTTGGCTGCGTGACGTCGACTGCGTGAGTGAACGCACAAAAGAAAACAAGGCTCCGGAGGCGAGAGCGAAGTGGGACTGCTGCCGAGGCTCGTGGCTGGGGTCTGCATGCCACAGGAAGCCCAGCTGAGCAGTTTCCAAGCCGGCACCTCAGTCACCGATAACACAGGGCACGTCTGCAGCTCAGAGAGAAATTTTTCCCTGTCGCATTGCCAAGCCCAGCAAACACTCAGTCCCCCACCCCGGCCGGCCGCTACGTGAACGAAGCCCCGGACCTGAGGAGGGCCCTGCAGCTTCTCTGGCACCTAGGGCAAAATCCGCAGCGTCCCTCCCCTCCAGCCGCTGCCCTCGGTTTTACAGTGGCCTCGCGCTGCTCTTGCCACCGTCCCACGCGCCAGCCTCCCTGACGTGCATTAAATGGCGTGGCTTCGACCTGTCCCGTCCCTGCTGGCTCCCTCTTTCCAGCGGAGAAGGACAGGCAGCGCAGTCTGCTTTTTGGAAACTGTTTGCCATCGTAACCCAGTGAATACACACGTATCTCCACAGCCTCCCTCCTTGTGGAAGGATATTAGGTGTGGCGAATTACTTTTTTAAACCAACTGTTTCCAGTAAACAGCACTTTTGAGTTTTCTTTGTCTCCCTTCCACTCCAAAGGAAGCAATCCCCTCGTAATTGCTGTTCACAATTCCCACTGGCTGGCTGAACTGAAGGGCTGATTGCAATGGAGCAACCGCTATCTATGAGTTAATGCTGCGGTTTCCCATACCAAGTTTTTTTTCTTCCCTGAGTCCAATTGCACAAAATAAAATAGCTTTTGTTCATGATGGATATTCTCCTGGCAACAGAATGACGGAAACTGCAAAAAACGCCAGGGCTCAATGACAGATCTAAAACTAACCACCAAGATTAGTCCATTTTATCGTAGTTAAGGAAGAAAGAGCCGAGCTAATGGGAAAGGTGCAATCGCTGCTGTCTACGATGGCTCTCTGAGTGGAAGCATATCCTTGCATAGCACACAAGGCATACAGAAGGGCACAATTAAAAATGCATCATGTCAATGTATTGTGAACCTGAAAATGAGCTTGTGAGGCTGGAAGTGGTCTCAAACCTACATCCTGTGTGCCCCCAGATAAATTACAAATTCAGCTGGATTATGGGATTTGCAGCTGAGGCCTGCTGCAGTGAGTGAAAAGGCCCTGGAGGATTTCTGTGGGTCTGGATCAGGGCCAGTGCTTGCAGAAAGGAGTCAGAGGGGCAGGAAGTCCTGTCTTGCTGCTAAAGAGGGCTTTGGTCTTCAGCACAACGTTCTCCTGCACTGTCCTTCAGAGTGTCCTTCAGAGGTTCAAAGCAGCCCTTTCTCCACCGGTTTTGTCCACCGACCCTTGAATTTCCCCCTGATATGTCTGAAGAGCGCTGGATCTTCTCTAGGGAAAAGCAATGGGGAGCAAGAGCTATTTTAACTGTGCAGTGGAGTGACACGTCAATAATTTATTTCCTTCTGTCGAGTCACTGTCCGATCCCCTCCGCCTTTCAGGCAGCAGCAAGATAAAATGGGTACCTGTTTCAGCCTCGTCTTACCAGTGTAAGGCACAGTAATTTCACATGTTACGAGACAGGCAGCCTCATTTATGAAGTTTGCTGAGCTCCTGTATTAATCAATGTAGTTAATTGAATTGATGATTGTACTTGCTTGTGTTGGGAGCAGCTGTTTCACATCATTAGTGCCACTTAATGTGATGATCTGTCAGAAAGGCTGCCCACAGTTTTTTCCACCCTGATGCAAGCAGGGTGAAGTCCCAGGCAGATAGGACCACTTTGCTGTGGCTGGCAGCAGACTGTGTGCCAGCTAGCGAGCATCGCTGGATCACGCCCGTCTGGCTCCGCAGCAAGCTCGCCTCTATCCGTCGGCTGTCACCTCCGTCCCACGTTGGGAGTGGGACGCTTGCTGGGATGGAGACCGTAGCTAGCCACCCGTGGCTGGAGAACTGCCACTGTGGCCAAGGGGCCTTCCCAGAAGAGCAGCAGGGCTTTGAAATTGTCTCCTGGTGAAAGGCAGTGCTGCCTGAGCCACCGAGAGGGGTAGGAACGGCGAGACAGCCAGCATAGCCCCCTGCCACTCTCTGGCCAGCAGCATATATCCTTTTAAACACCTTGTACTAATAACTAATAGCAAAGACATGGTTTCCTTTCTAGGGCATCTCAACCTCCCTCTGGGGTTCAGAATAAACAGGCTGATTTCCTTCTGGCCCAAAAGCTAATCATCAAGGTCACTCGTCTACCTCACTCACTTTGGACATCTGCTTCGTCTCTCTGCGAAGCAGCAGCAGAACGTAAGTGGTGACTTACGTTGCAGGAGGTCATTGTGATGTTGCGGATTGTCCTTGCAGTGAGAAAGGCTGCATGCCCTCTGCAGCCTCACCAAGGGGTGTGTGCTGCATGGAGCCGCAGGAGCAAAACTAGTGGGCTGGGGCATCTCCTGCTGAAAAGCCCCTTCTGATCCACCTCAATTGCAGTCTGCAGCCAGTCCCAAATGACGCAGCAGCTCCCTTTCCACGAAGAGGCTTCTGGAGTGTCCTCAAAGCATGACAGCTGCAGCTGTCGGGCTGTCACCAAAGGCCAAGAGGGAGCAGAAGTAAACCTCTGAATGTTCGAACCGAGCATCTGTGGATAACTCACTCCCTCGTGACTCGGCACTGCCGCCTGTCCTGAGCATCCTTCCGCAGCCAGGCCCTGCTGGGCTAGTCCTCAGCACTCTGCCAAGCCCTTCCCAGGTCTTCTCACCCTGTATGGCAGCAGAAATCATGCAGTGGGTTTTGGGACAGGGGCATGCATTCAGAAGATGCTGTGTTACAACCATCAGGCTCATTTCTAGTGCAAACTAGCAGTTTGAACCGCCAGATTCAAACTCAAGGGCTAAATGCACTCTATATAAGTACAGGGTGAACCCAATGGAAGCAGTGTTTTCTCCGAATTTATGCCAGGGAACTGGTTGCGAGCCTGCTGAGATAAAGAGAGGATAAAAGTATTAACACCTTTGATTATCTGCTATCCCCATCACAGAGTGTTTGGGTGTCAAAAGATAAAGGAAAAATAAGAATTCCGAGGGCTTTATAGGCGCATAAAAATGAGAGTGAAGAATTAGCCCAGAAATCTTGAAGAAATTAGAGCCGCAAGACATGCAGTAGCAAGGGCTGGAACAAGACCTGCCTGAGCACATGCTGGATCAGCCATGTCACAGTGGCAGTCGGAAGATGTATGACGATGATTTATAGCAATAGTGTCTTTCCAAAGCAAACACAGAGCGCTGAGGACTGAACGGCGCAAACAACACAGCACTTAACAGAGCCCTGTGCTGCCGAACACCCCTGCAGTGCTCTGGGTGCTCCTGCACTTCCCGTTGTGCGGCTTGTGAGAGATGGTACCGCTGAAACCAAATTAAAAGTGCCCTGACTAGAGAGTGAAGCTGAGCACACGAAGCTAGGAACAGCCAGGAGCACCACAGCAAATTTAATTCCCCTGCCTTTGCATATATGATCTGTTAGCACTCTTCAAATCCGCTCCTGTACACTATATTTTTCTGCTGCCCCCACTCTGTATGCAAGAGGGATTGTCCTCACATGAAGGGGCATCTGTTCTTCTCCTCCTCCTTTTTCCATCTGTAGTCATTGGGTGTTGTTTACTGAATACCTTCCAAACCCTGGCAATTATCATTTTCTACTGGGCATTTTTGCTAGGGCTGAAATCTGAGTGACCACATTTCCAAAGCAACTGTATCAGATGGGAAGGCATTATTCCCATTTTGCACATGAGCCAGGCCACAGTGCTAAAATTTGCCAGCCTGTCCATAATTCAGGATATTTTTCAGCCAGCGGTTGCTCGCTCAGCTTGAGATGCTGATCATCTGATTTCGCATTGTATAGCATCTCATGAATGCTAAGGACTGTGCAGATAGTAACTCTATTAACGTGAAGGCAGCTGCCCCATCAAGAAGAGATGTTATTTCCCAAACTCCTCTTAGCATCCTTTTTGAGCCCACAATGCAAAATTCCTTTCCAGTGATGTACTCTAGTCCCTGCATGACTCAGTTCAGGTCACACTGTCTGCTGAACAGAAAACACTTCTTAGCTAGGAAGAAAATGCTGTTCCCTTGGCTTTCCTCCAAAGCGTCATGCCAGATGATACTTCAGGCAAGGCTAGAGGCTTTCTGCAGCAGAAGAACCAAAGCTCTGATCCCAAGGACTTCCTGCTGAAAATCTCTCTAGGAGGAAATCTTCCCAGTAGACTGCTCTGAAAACTTGCATTCATCCTAAGTGTTTTATAATTTGAGTCAGATATAGCTTACAGTCTACATCATCTGAAGATCTGCATTTCTGCTCCTAATCTAATGATACGCTAATACAATCTATCTACTGGTCATGTTGGCTGTAGTTTGCCGGTTGAGGCAGTGAAGATCATAAGCTTCCTAAGCAAAGCAGTGCTCGAAGCTGTCTCCAAAGGGGTGGCTCTGTGGTCAGGATGACCCAAGCACTCGTGTCAGGACCAAAGAACTGCAAAGCCTTCCCTTGCTAAAGTTTGAAAAAGTTAGGAGAGTTTCAAACAGGACATAGGGTTTCTTACCCATCTTGTTCAGAAAAGCATTGCGGGATGTTAATGCCCAGGTGGGAGCAGAACCTTGATTTCACTCTTCCTCTGACATCTGAAAGCCTTCTGTATGACCCAGAAGTGGCTCTGTGAGGTTCCGTTTGGGAAGCTGCCAAGCACAGTCTGCCCAGGACCTGGAGAGCGCTCAGGGCCCTGCAATATTGGATGTTGTAGAATCGCAATCCTTTTTCTTTTTTTAATTCTGGCTACTCTACATCAGGCTGCATAGAAGAAATATCCTTGCTAAAACCTTCACCCAAACCATCTCTCTCTGTGGGCTCCTGTATAGCACCCCATGTAGCTCTTTTCCCCCTATCTTCCCTGGCCTCTCTGCAACCTTTAAAGGGCTCTAGCCCCAGCTACCTAAAATTGCCTCCAAGATAAAAGTGGTGACATTTGTTGCTGCCATATTCAGATAGCCTGTCGTTTTCCCTCCCTTGACTTGTGCTGCCTTTCTCTCTTTAGCCTGTGCATGACTCTTGTTGGGAAATACCTACTTTTTTTCTGTTTGCGCGGGGCCTACTCAAAGGGTTGGAGAACTTCCACCTGGAACAGAACTGACAATAACAAAAAGGGAGAGCATCCAACTGGGAGGTGGCATGGGGGAAACCTGAGCACACAGACCTTCAGACCAGCACGCCCTCTGAAAAGCTCCAGGGCTGTCCTTCCTCCTTCACATCCGTGCCAGGACCCTTTCTCTAAGTTTTGTAAGCTAAAGGCTGGGGGTGGCCAACCTGCCTGCAAGAAGTGAGATCTCTGCGTTCTGCCTGCAGCCTCGGGAAGACTTGGCCTCATTGCTAATATTTAGCTTGCTTTAAGCATCCCTCCACAGTGCTGAAGGCTAAAGAGGCTGAAACCTGAGCAGAGGGGCTGCAGCTCAAGGACATCTCTCACAGCCACCGGCCTCTGAATCCAAACCCTCCCCACCACGCTGAACTCACACTGCTGCGAGCGACAACCCCTTCGGGTTTCTCACATGAGCAGGGCTCGGGTCACAGAGGCGCAGGCAGTGTGGGATTGCCCCAGCAGGGCCAGCTTGAAGCTCTTCCCCTACCCCTCAGGTCCCTGGCTGTATTTTAAATCCTGAAATGGGTGCACACCCTCTATTCCCTGGGCAATACATCCTCTGTCCCCCTCCCCGTAACAGTACCCCGAGGAGGTTATTGCTATGGCCAGGACAGACAGCATTTTGCAATGTTTACTGCTATCAGATACTGCCCAAAGGGCCTGTCCTAGGGATTATTACACACTAACAAGGGTAAAGAGCAACATGATTAAGTTATATCATTATAAAATGATGTTAAATGTCAGACGTGCATCCAGCTCCACTGCCACAATACCAGGTACTCTTCTACATAGCCCTCCACATATTGTACTATTTATGGCACTCTTAACAAAGGCTGTGTTGTAAAAGCTCTGCCTGGATGAGATTTGAGCTGTTAGAGATAACCACTTGGTTGTTTCTTACTTGAACCTCAATACCTCCTATTGCATGTTGAAACACACTTCCTTTCTGTGCCGCTAGACTTGCTTTTCAATGCCTCATTATGTTTCAAGGTCACGGCATATCAAGCAGTTTGGTTGACTGCTCTGGAGAGAAACTAAGTTACAAGAATTTTTTGTTTAATAAATGTATAAGCCAAGCCTGAATTACTTTCTTACAAGCATGTAAAGGAGAACGGAAAACAACAGGGTTTACATTTTTTTCCTCTCTCTTTTCATTATTCGGGCTCCTTTTCTGTGATGATGAAATGGCTGATTCTTCCCTTTTCTAGCTGGCAAGTGTCAGGCTCTCGTTTAGTTTCCAGTGGAATGAGATTATTTGCATAGGTTTTAGAAACTGTAGCCTTTCTGCATACCAGTAGCAGTCGGACAGCACCAGGCCAAAAGCAGAGCTTGCCTTTTAGCAAGTATCAGGAGAACATGGTTATTTTCAACTTAGAAGAGGAAAGACTGACCCCTCAGGTTGTTAAAGCAGACCACCGCAGCAGAAGCGCACAAAACCAGCACTGATTATGGCTACTGTTTTCCCAAAGTCGTAGCAGGAGAAGAAAAGGAAAGCCATTTACAGCTGAACTAGCGCACGATATATTTTATACTGGGTTCTTCCTGTGGCTCCCACAGAGTCTGGCTGGCGTCATATGGGAAAAGCAGATTGGCGAATTAGGCCTCAGGGCAAAATGTTGGTCCCTTTGAAGTCAATGGCAAAACTCCTGTTGACTTCAATGTGGTCAGACTGTCAGCCGTAGCATTAAGAGGACTTTGCAAACCTGCTGACAGCAAAGGTCAGGCCGTATCTGGGGCCTGTCTGATGGCATCCCTTTCCCAGCTCATTTGAACTATTAATGAGGGTTTTTGAACCCATAGCACTTGAAAGCTCTGTGGCTCCAATTATCCATGCAGGAAGTAGCATGGGTATAAAATTAATACCCTGGCACAATGCTCTTGAAACGAGTTGTCCATAGTTTCCCTCTTCCAAAGCCCAGCCACCAAAATGACCCGAGAGGGCAGACAGCTTTGTATATTTGGCCAACCCGTGGAGAACCAGACTTTTGTGCTCTGGGCACCAACACAGCGCTATCTGCAGGATTACAGCCAATATCCAAACTGCCTCCGGTGGGAGCTTTGATGGTTGAAGCCTGTGGCTGAAATTATATCCCCATTCGGGCAGCAAGAGTTTATCAACAGAGAACAGAGGATCCTGGAGTTTGTCCTCATCCAAAGGATGCAGCGGCCAGCTGTTGCCAGCTGCCTTTCGAGGGGAGGGTCCTGTGTTATTTTTGCCTCTGAAAATACTCATCCTTTACTCTGACCTGTCTTCAAGGGTGCTGTGGCTCCTGTTGCTCAAAAAGTGTCTGTCAAAGCAGCTTTCTGTGGGAAGAAGTGTTTCACAGGGAACCGAAACCTTCCCTGCGGATGTGCCTTTTCTGTTGAAAATCCAGCTGCAAGCAAGACAGCCAGGCTAACTGCTTTTCCACTGGCTTTCCAGTTAGGTCTTTCAGCAGATTTTTGGCTGATCCTCTGACAAGGAGCCTGGGAGCAGAGATTTCTTGGGCGCTGGCCTCTTGGAGGAGCTGAGAGCCTGCCAGTCCTGGGTTCACATCCCCAAAATAACCCTTGGAAATCTATTTCCATTCTTCCAAAGCTGAAGCTCTTGGAAACGTCTCTCCTGTTACAAGTCTCGCTTATCTGGCTCTCAGAAATTCTGGTTATTTGACTGCTGCTAGCTTTCACTACTCCTCCATGCTGTTAGCCTGATGTGTGCTGACATTAAGGCTCAAGAAGCCACGCTGGCTGGGGGGCAGCTCTCCTCCCTGTGGGATAATTTCAGTGAAGTCTGCCACAAGCATGGTGATTCCAATGACAAGTATGTCCTGACAGCATTTAATGGAAAAGGACATCTACGCGGAGAAGAAAGATCCTGTAAGTGTCTCAGTGAGGGAGAAACTGCATGAAAAGCTCATACCTTACTAAACATCAGAAGATCCATGCCAAGAGAAACATAACAGTCCCTAACATGACAAAAGCATCAATCAGACCACACAGTCAATCTCGAACGCATAAGAAACCTGGGCTCGGTAGCTTTCTCGTGCTCATCCAGCTAGCAAGCGTGGAATGCTCGCCTTTTCCATTCATGCTAGAAATGTGTTGTGCCGTCACTGGCATTCCCCTTTTTATTAAAAAGTTGTAGTAACTAAATCTCACTACATCATCCCATCTTTATTGCCTTTCATTAGAAATTCCTGGGGCTGGCAGCTCATTGATGGGGCCTTGGCATCTGAAATAAATTCTCTGCTGTTGCAAGGGCGATGTACAGAGCTGTGATAAAAACCCCAAATCCGTTGCTGGATGAATTTTTATAGACTATGAGTAATAGAAGAAGCAAGTAAACAGCCAAGGATTTTCCCCGGTGCACGTGGAAGCATCTCAAATGCGGTGGAAAGCACAATCAATAATTGAGTGAGAAGGCAAACCGCTCTGAGCTTTCACAAAGCACAGTCTGAGCATCCAATATTTATTTTCAGGCCTTAAATAATGCATCTGAAAACGCTTCTAACTGGCTATGTTAAGGGAAACAAATTTATATCATGAAAAGTTAATTGGCAAGAGCACCTCTGAAGGAAAATCAACAACAGCCACAGAAAAAACACCCCTGAGCTCAGCTGCACTTTTCTCCTGTTCCTCCTCCAAAGTTAGGGTGCTTTTGTACCGTTTCTACTTGAGGGCCAAGTGATTTATTATCAATTGGCTGATATAAGTAGATCTCACTTTCACTGCTGTGCTCCCAAAGAGAAATCACTTACACCCCCAACTTTTTCTCCTTGCCACCGTAATGACAACCATCAGCAGGGTGGCACGGTACGGGGATGGCAGCCAGGGAACCGAGGGCCAAATGCCACTTCTGCCACTGATGTCCCATGTGAACTTGATACATCTATTCATCTCCATGAGTGATTTTCTGTGATAGCCTTGTCTGTCTGGGCTGAGGGGGAGGGATCTGTGTGCTGTGTTTCGACAGTGCGGCATGGGGAGTGAAGGTGTTCCCTTTCGGACAGAGAAGTTTTGGCTGAGTGGTTTGAGAGAAGAGCTTTCTGGTATGAAATAAGTAAATAAATAGTGTCGTGCTACCCAAAGGCCAGCAGGTCTCAGCCCATGAGACCTCTGCTCCTGACCATGCTCCTGAGTTGCTAGCTCTATATTTCGAAACCTGGATTTGGCTCCAATAGTGAAACGTTGAATTTCCAAGAGTTAGTTCTTTAGGAGCCAGCAGAAAAATCATTCCACTCAGCAGACACAGCAGATAAGCAGCTGCTGTAGGCGAATAGAAAAAAAATACCCAGTTTACAGAACAGGCCTGAGGTGGCTGGAGTCTCACAAGTCACGGAGATGAAGCCGTATGTCCAGTGCAATGGTCACACAGGCGTTTCCAAGGGACTGTGGTGCTCTGATGAGTGGAATTATAGCAGTTAAAGAGAATGTAACCAGAAGATGAAGGGAACGGGGACTTTCCCCCACCAGCTCATGCACCAATGTTTCCCATGGCTGCACCCCAAGCCCCAAACTGCAGTCAGCATGGACGTGCAGGTTATACATCTGAAGGAAGGACCCTGGCCATGTCTGGTATGTTCACATAGGCACTTCCTAGCATGTCAGCAGCAGATAAGATACCTGCTGTTTAAACCACAATGGCTTTAACGTTTGCACATCCCCCCCCCCCCACCCCCCCGCCCTCATCCTTCAGCCTCCTCCATCCAGGACATGCAAAAACAAATTGCCATGGCAAAGGAGCTGCTGGCAGCCAGACCCGGGGACACATACTGAGTTCACGTCTTTGATCCTGGAAGAGACACAAGTCCTGTTACACAGCATCCCGCAGCCGCTCCGTGGTGGGGCTGCCCTAGCCTCAGCCCAGCGCTACAAACTCCAGGACCTCTTGACTTTCATCCTTCAGCAATCTCGTGCCACAAGGGAAAGCTGCCCCAGCGGATTGTCCCTTCTTCTGCCCCCAGGATACCTCAGTGCCTGTTCCCACAGCAGGGTCTTGAGGGATGGGCTGCTCAGAGTGAGCTGTCACTGCCAGATCAGGATTTCTTATTAGAAGACTGAAACAGATGAGATAAGAACGGTTCATAACCTCTCATCACAGGACAAGATTTGCTGCATGTAGCAAGGCTTTCTTGCCTCTGGTGTTTATTTGCCATTATATCTAGCATCAAGCAGTAGATGAATTGCCTCCACTGGGATTTCAAGTCAGTCAGATTAGAGGAAATTGGTTTTGATAGCTATGTGACAGAAACATCTTGGGCCGAACTCATCCCCGATTGAAGCTCACTGGGGTCAGCATAGCTGCCCTGGGGCTGAATTTTGCTCTGTCTGGATGGGCAAATGCAAACCAGAAACAAAAGGTCTGGGACCAGAATAACTTGGATGCAAGCTGTGTTCCCCTAGGTGGAAGGGGATGGTTTTGTCCATAACACCCTCAGGAAGATGAGCTTAGAGGGCAATGCAGGGAAAGACAGAAGGACAGAGAGACTGGCTGTAACTGAATCAAGCTATGTTGGCAAACGATTTTGCTGGTATATATCCTCTAGGGCTTTGGCTGGCACAGGAACACAGCCTTAAAAATCATAAGCTAACCCAGGACAGCCATATCCCAAACGCTCTTGTGTAAAGCAGCCTAGACTAACAGAACCAGCACTAATGCATTTATAGGAGTTATTTCTTCCTGGCTTTTAGAATAACCAACACTGTGCTAATATGGAGCTCTGAGCATCAGATTGTTGCTCTTCAACTCTTTTCTTAGGGCAAAACTTTTAGATCAAATGAGGTTTTCTACCCTGAAGAAATTGCAGAGGGTGGGAGGACCAGAGAAGCAAAGATGTGCTTCAATGCTCATTTCAAAAGGTTTTCACGTCTCTAAAAGCACATTCCCCAGTCTTATCTAGTCAAAACTGCTTGCTTATTTTTCAGGAGCTGGGACAAACAGGAAAGTATTAACTTACTGAATCACTTTGATTGTCGTCTTTACTGATCCAGGGCTGCGCTTTAAGCTTGGGTGCCCAGCGAAGCCTGCATCATAAGGGCGAGAGGTGAACGACTGCTGCATTGAAGCAACTGGAGGAAAACATGTAGCAGCCAAGGTGAGGCAGACTTTCCTGCATCAGCTAGGTGCAATATTACTTTGAATGAGCTGATGGATTTGGGCAGAATGTGTCCTCATGCTTCTTTGTTTGTTTGTTTGTTTGCACAGTGCGCAGCCATTAGAAAGGGTTCCTCCCTGGCCATGTGATCATTCCTGTCTCTGGTGTGTCAGGAAACTCACAGTAGGTTTCTCTGATTTTGTTGCTGGGTCCCTGGGAGGCCTCAAGGCTGTTTCTTGTGATTTCTTACCCAGCGAAAGGAAAGGAGGACTCACAGGCCAAGTCTGTTGGGTTGTCAGCAAAGTGCAGAAGCTCCCTGCAGCACGGACAAACCTTGAGAGCAGGGGTATGGCAACACCACGGCATACATCCAGCGTGGAGAGAACCACCAAGTGCCATATCAGGATAATGAAAGCTCTTCAAAACAGAGTCAAATGGAGCTTGCAGCCCTCTCCCCTCATTTCAGACCTTGGACTTCACTCTCCTGCCTGGTGCAACATCACGCATTGCCAGTCTTTCAGCCTCCCTTCTCAAAATCCTGGTGTTCAGGGCTGCTCCTTGGGGATGGGATGTCAGTTTGGGATGTCCCAGCCTGAGGGTATTGGGCTATTCAGAGGAAGACCTCTAACCCCAAAGCCAGGGAGAAGGATCATTGGTTGCTTAGCACCTCTGAAAAATCGTTTCTGGCTCTCCAGCTCAACCTCCAAAAACATGGAAACTGCAAAAGAGAAAACAACCCGTATCTCTCTAGCGTTCACTCGGGTTCCTTTTAGTGCGTTCACATCCCATTAGCTGGAGCCTTAGAAAGCCTTGGGGAGGCCAGTAGTCATCTGTAGCACGGAGAGAGCTCCTAGGGAGAGCCTGCCAGAGATGTGTCCTGTGCAGCTGAGCTGCTGCTGGCATCACGGTCCTGCTGTGGTTCATGCAGGTGAAGCCCTCTGAAACAAATCTCCCCTCTGCACTCTGAAACAAATCTCCCCTCTCCCCTTCATAGGTGCTTCTGCCAGCCAGGATGGTGCTGCGAGAAAGTCGAGGCTGGAACAAGGGTGATTTTCAGAGGTCATGCCTGCAGTGATTTCTACCATGTTCCAAAGGAGAGCTTTGGCAGGGCAGCAAGGTCCCTTTTCTGTCTGGACGTAGGTCCATAAGCCAAGAGTCTGGGCTAAACCCTGCCAGTTGGCTTTTTTTCCTGATGTAAGCAACTGTTAAGAATCCCCCCCTGCCCTGAAACTGTTTCAATACTATCAGAAATTCAACATGCCACGGAGCTTTAAGGCACCAACAGCAGCCTGGCATTGCTTGAGCCCAAAACTTTGTCTGCAAACAGGTCCATTCTGAGAAAAGCTGGGTGAAGCACTTTTAAATTGGAA
The DNA here is from genome assembly GCF_040807025.1 of Struthio camelus. NCBI lineage: Eukaryota > Metazoa > Chordata > Aves > Struthioniformes > Struthionidae > Struthio > Struthio camelus. Next base: position 1,938,969 of record NC_090947.1, on the reverse strand, counting down.
TTAGGTGGAATTAGCCTCTTTTTAAGGTTATTTTGCCAGAGCAGAATCACCTTCCCCAAACCATAAGCCTTCATGCTTCTTGTGCTCCTGTGGCTCCTGGACTGGGTAAATGCTTCAAAGGTACAGAACAAGATGAATTTATGGGTTTGCAATGTAAAGAAGTCAATGACAGAGACCAAAAATGAAAAGTGAAGGAGCCTGTACACTACAGAAACCCAATGGATCTGTTCAGGCAGGTGTCCCATTCAGATTTTTTCCAAAGAGACAAGTAAATAATTTGCTATGCTAATTCCCTGTATCTCGTTGAGATGCAAACTCCAAGCACCCATGATTTATTCTGCTGCAGGGAACATTAATTGAGGAGAGCCTTCCCTATTCCTGGGGCTGCTGGCACAATTGCTGAGAGTCACACCGATCCAGGGCTCAACACATGGCTTGAGCTTCTGCTCCCCACACTGCTGAACCAACGACACGGACTGCAGGCAGCCGAAAGAGAGAGCAGGCACTGGGCACTGTCTTAGCAGATGTGCATGTATGTGTGTGGCTCTTCTTCATGCATCACAGCAGCATCTGGTTCCATCGTGTCACTGGAGACCTTAACCAAAGTGCTTGGGGATATCACTGAAATTCAGCTCGCTGAATCCGGTGCCACTTCCAAATATTTCAGGAGCTGGGCACAGAGTTTTGGTGGAAGGGAGAAAATCAAACTTTTCTCTGGAAAGCAGGGAATTTCCACAAAAATCATTCAACTGTTTCATCCAAACCCCCAGTTTTAAAAGACTGCACAGGCAGACCAATTTTTTGAGCAGCTATTCAGCTATGACTCTGCTGGCAGGAGGGATGAGAGCCTGTGCCTGCATCCCTTGGCCTGGTCCTTTTTCTAGGGCCGCAGACACAGCTAACCATGCACTATATCACACTGCAAAAAATCTCAATCCAACCTTAAGAACCTTCCCCAGGAGCCCACTTTAGCTGGCCACAGCCTGGTTGATGTGCCAGGCCAGTTTGGACCCATATCAAAACTCCACTGCCTCTTTTGGTTTGATCTCAAATTTTTTTTTTTTTTCACCTTTTGGGGCTTGGGAGGGAAGAAGGTGGTAAACAAACATTTATGCAACACACTGTTCGGTTTGGTTTGGTAGCTTCATCCTCATGCCTAGTGAAAGCCACAGCTGAGCAGGAAGGAGGCATCATGTTTGTGAAGAATATTCATTATTTAGCAGAAAATGCTTAAAAGAATTAAAAATGTAAACTAACTCTTCTAGTTTCCCCTGCAGACAGCTCTCCTGCCTGAACGGAGGCAGGTGGCTCTTTTTGTGCATATCAGCTTTTCAGAAAATGAAAGACTTTAGGTAGGACTGAATCAGTGATGTGAAAAACATGTATTCTCCCCCTCCCCCTCCATCAATGGATAACTTTGTGCTGGGATATTGGAAAAACTAATGTAGCTTTTGTTGCAGCTGTGACAAGAGAGGCTATCACAGCAATTTTTCCAATATTATATAAATTTGAAATGAAGATATGTTTTAAAAGTATATCAGCAGTCACATCCTAGGTATTAAAACCTTAGGAAAACATAAATCTGACAGGAAAACTGTTGCAAAAATACTAGATCCTTTTCTCATTTTCAAGGCTAAATGTTGTTCCCTGTTTTGTTGCCCACAATTTACCCATACAGCCTTGATTAAAGATTCCAGTAGATCAATTGTAAAGTCAGAAGCTTGCCAATTTGCATACAGAGAAATGGCATGTTTCACTTCACTATTTTGTGAACAAGACAAGGTGGTGCTCAAGAAGGTGATCAGGAGTAGTCAGCATGGATTCACCAAAGGGAAATCATGCTTGAGCAATCTGCTAGCCTTCTCTGATGGAACAACTGGCTGGCTAGATGAGGGGAGAGCAGGGGATGATGTCTACCTGGACTTCAGCCAGGCTTTCAACACTATCTCCCATCACATGCTCAGAGGCAACCTCAAGAAGTGTGGGCTAGATGGGTGGAGAGTGAGGTGCATCGAGACCTGGCTGAATGGCAGAGCTCAGAGGGTTGGGATCAACAGAGCAGAGCCTAGTTGGAGGCCTGTAGCTAGCGGTGTCCCCCAGGGGTCAGTCCTGGGTCCAGTCTTGTGCAACTTATTCCTCAGTGACCTAGGTGAAGGGACAGAGTGCGCTCTCAGCGAGTTTGCTGATGATACAAAACTGGGAGGAGTGGCTGATGCAGCAGAAGGCTGTGCTGCCATTCAGAGAGCCCTGGACAGGCTGGAAAGTTGGGCAGAGAGGAACCTCCTGAAGTTCAGCAAAGTTCCTCCCCTGCACTTGGGGAGTAATGACGCCACGCACCGGTACAGGTTGGGGGTGGACCTGCTGGAAAGCAGCTCTGCAGAGAAGGACCTGGGAGTCCTGGTGGACAACAAGTTAACCATGAGGCAGCAATGTGCCCTTTGTGGCCAGGAGGGCCAATGGTATCCTGGGGTGCATTAGGCAGAGTGTTGCCAGCAGGTGGAGGGAGGTGATCCTCCGCCTCTCCTCAGCCCTGGTGAGGCCACCTCTGGAGTACTGTGTTCACTTCTGGGCTCCCCAGTACAAGAGAGACATGGCACTACTGGAGACAGTCCAGCGGAGGGCTACAAAGATGATTGGAGCATCTCTCCTATGAGGAAAGGCTGAGGGAGCTGGGCCTGTTCAGCCTGGAGAAGAGAAGACTGAGATGGGATCTGATCAATGTGTACAAGTATCTGAAGCTCCCTTCAGATGTCAAGAGGATGAGGCCATTCTCTTCTCTGTGGTGCCCAGCGACAGGACAAGAGGCAACGGGCACAAACTGAAATACAGGGAAGTTCCGTCTGAACATGAGGAAAAGCTTCTTTCCTGTGAGGGTGACAGAGCACTGGAACAGATTACCTAGAGAGGTGGTGGAGTCTCCTTCTCTGGAGATAGTCAAAGACCACCTGGATTGGACGCGATCCTGGGCAATGTGCCGTAGATGAGCCTGCTGGAGCGGGGGGTTTGGTCTAGATGATCTCCAGAGGTCCCTTTCAACCTTGGCCATTCTGTGATTCTGTGATTCTGTGATTCTGTGATTTTATTTGTTTACTGTAGATTGTATGAAAAGTCAGGTCTGACTTACTCAAAATCAACAAGAGGAAAATGGATGATAGCAAAGGAAAGTTTAGGACTGAACTGTTTTGCAATTAATACAATCAGAGCTCGTGGGCTTTCAGAATGCTCTCATTAAACATATATAAACTTTTGGTGGCTGACTGTTGCTCCTTGGGGTCACCGGTTACTCTCCTGGATCTGAAACAGAGAGCCCAGTGCATCTGGGACCGGCTGTACCTCTGGGACAACAGATCTGTACGGGCACAGTGAAAACATGTAGTGCTTGTGGTGAGCCCAGAAAGCAGCTGAAAACTGCTTGTTATGCCCCAGGAATTAGTGCAATGGTAGCCCTGGTATAATGCTTCTCATTAGCCCCTGGATGCTTTCTTTGGACCTTGCCTTTGTAGTATGGGTATGGATCAGTTCAGTTCCTTCAATTCCCATTTTTTGGGGGGAGGTTTTTTTGCCCTCTGGGAAGCTTAGGCTTTCCACCAACTCCAGCTCATGTTTTCCTGGTGGATTTGCACCAGAAAGGAGCTGTGACTTTTCCTTGGTTAGGACAGAATGAGATGTTCCTTCCAGATCCAACAAATGATGGGACAGGTCTTCAGCACAGCAGTTGTGCTTCATATTTTACATCCCAAAATACAGCATTTTGCTTGAGTGGCATTTTCTTTAATTCCAGGGTTCCAGCAGCATGATCCTGCCCTGTTCCCACTGGGTCATTGTGCCAGCCACCTCAAACTCATCCCTTAGGCAGCAGCTGAGCTGGGAGAAAGGGTCCAGCATGCACAACGTGGCCCCCAAGGACAGGCAGAGTCTCTCTCTGAGGCGCTCTGATTCAGTGGCCAAGTGAATCTGAGCATAGTTCTCCCGTGTCACAGAGCAGCCTGCGTGTCCCACTATGATGGAGTAAGTGCTCACGTACAGGAAAGGCTTTTTCAAAGCCGCTCTAAGCCTCTTAGAAGCACAAATCCATTCACACCCTCTTTCCCCCATGCACAGTATTTACCAGTGGAGGGATCCATTTGATCCAGCCTGGTCCACATCACGTAGCAGCTAAGCATTTCTTGCTCCAGCAGAAGCCTTATACCTCCAGCATAGTGTGGTGTCACCATACAGACAGGGAATTGCAGCGCAGAGCACGAGTGTCCACAGTCTCATGGGAACTCTGTGATGGAGCAGGGACTTGAATATGGGCCTCCAACGACTCCACCAAGTGCTGTTTTCCTTTCCCCACTCCCAGGCAGGGCCCAAAAATAACAAAGAGTGTGAAATAATCAACAGCTCTGTGGTATCTTCAGATGTTTTACACCTAAATCTAATTTTTTTCATGTGACACCTCCGAGCCATGAGCCAAGCCAAGCTACATACAGACGACAGCTGCATCCTTTGAAATCCAGCACTCACTGAAAAGTACATCCCAGCCACTGCATATCTGGTTTTGGGGGGAGGAGTTATTTGAGTTTTTTTTCCCCTCTTCCAGTCTTGGTGGCTATCACTATTTTTAGCTGTCATATGGGTATCTGTGGGAACTCAAAAGGAACATGCCAGAGGTGGCTGGAGAGTCTTTGCTGTGCAAGATTAACTCAGCCAACCATCTCTGGAGAGCTGTGTGCATCTTGGGCAGGGGGACAGTTTTGTCTGCATTTCAGATTTTCATCTGGATTTTTATTATCCTGCCTGTTCACAAATTGGGGGGTTTCAAGTGCCGCTGAAAGGAGGGGTGAAGAAACCCAGTAACAGGGCCGTTCAATTGGGAATAAATGAATGAAGCCTTTTGTTTGTGCTTGCCTTTCCCCAACCAGAAGGCCGGTCTGTCATGCAGAGTTTTCAGTCACCACAAAGATATATAATTCTCATGAAATTAACTCCATTAAGACCGACTGGAAGTGCAAGAAAATGATCTCATGTGCTCCCTAGTGAGAGTCCATTACTCTAGGTGTTTACTGTAAATGTCTATTTGTTTTTAAAGTCAGCTGTGGGAGTATGATTTCACTAATTTCCCCCCTTGGGGACTACTTTTTCTTCATCTCTCCATCAGCAGTATCCTTTCACAAGGACAGGGAGCTATCTAAACTCACCAGCCTTCTGGTCCTTCTTGTTTCCCTGCAGGTCAATACAGCAGGGAAGCAATGGGACAGCCCTAAATCTCTCTACATCAACGGCAAAAGGCTAGCAATCACAGCCACCAGAGAGGTAGCAAGGCCATGGCATGTACCTGATATCCAATGTAGCCAGAGAAATGCTAATTTCTGGTGTCAAGGAGACAGAGGGCAGGGCTCTGCTGCTCCTCTCGCATTAGCTGGGTGATGGGAATGTAGCTCAACCTTCCTTGGATGAGATGAAAGTCCACCAAACCCTGGATCCCATAGCTAAGCTGTCTCAGTGCTGGGCAAATACTTGCTCGAGTGCCGGCCCCATTTTTGAGGCTGATCTGGACCAAGTAGTAACCTGAAATATGTTTCTCACCCATCAGGCTCAGAGGAGCTTCCTGACAGCTCTCAAGCTTCCCGTGGAGGGGGAAAGGAGAGGAAGGGATCTTGCTGCTGCCTGTGCTCTGCTTCATGGTTTTGTGCAGCTCCCTTCCCACCCCAGTTTGAAAGTAGGGTCACAGCACCCACAGGAGTCCAATCTGAGTGTGTCCCCTCAGGTACCCTGCTGCTCTGATCCGGCCCTGGCTTGATCCTGCCAGCGCTCTGCGGGTGACTTGCAGCAGCACCCTTGGGCGCTGCTCTGCTCCTTCTCCTGCCTCCTAACAGAGGGCCGAGACACCTCAACACACAAACGAGGGAGAGGTGAACTCTCAGCATCAGCTATCCTGCTGCCACTGCTTTCTCCTGCCCCTAGAAGACAGGGTAGTGCCTGGGAGAAAGATAAAGATTTTTACTACGTGATGCTGCGGGAAAAGCCCTGACACCTTGTACATCTTCATTGAAATCTATTTACTGAGGGCTGCATCCTGTAGGCTCACCCATCATTCAAAAGGCTTCCCAGCTCCCTCCCAAGGGCGGCATCACACAGTGTAACCCTGCACTGAACACCAGTGAGCTCCCTTTTGATTCCGGCTAGGATTATTGTTTCTGCTGCTGAGGCAGGAGGATGGCTCGGAGCTTAACTATGCTTGTGGCTAGGGCCTGTCTTCTCATTGACCGCTTCATTTTACTCCTGGTCATTTTAGCCTTGCTTTCCATCCATGGTGAGTGGGTACAAAGCTGCAGATTGGCAGAAAGCAGGTAAGGATTTAGTACAAAGAGCTGCAGAGGCATCTGTCATGCAAACTGTGGTAACATTTTGCAGTTGCAGCCCAGCTGCCTCTAGATTTGCTGGGCTTCTCCCAGGGAAGCTGTGTTAGCAGCTTGGGTGTGAGGTGAGCCAGGTAGCAGGATCCTGAGAAAAGAAACATGACAAAGGTGGTGGGGCTTTTTGGAGGTGACTTTGCACTTCTCAGGGGCTCGAGGGACATCCCTCCTCCTCCCCCATCCGGTAGTTAGAGTTTGCACCTCAGGAGCGCAAACATACTAAAGGATCATATCTCTGTGGGTTCAAACCTGGCTGCTTATGGGGAAGAGAAGGGCAGGCATTTTCTCTTTCTTTTATTTCCCTTCCTTTATAAAGGCTGTGGCAAGAAGTTCAGAGCTGCCTCTTTCTCCATCCAGGTCCCTCCACCCCGTGGGTTCCTCCCCACCTTCCAGCTCTCTCAGGTTCAAGTGCAGTCTCTCACCTACCCCTTGCAAAGATACCTTCAGGGCCACTGCCCGTGGGCCTGGATGACCCATGTAATAGCTCTGCAGCTCCTTTCCCACATGCGCTGGAGATAAGGCTGGAAACAGACCCGGAGAGTGTGCCGAAGGGAAGTGGGGCTCCAGCCAAATTTCTGAAACAAAGGAGGAACAGGAACAGCAACTCCCTGGGAATAAAAGCTTTTTGGCACAAAAGATACAGCTAGGTGCTCTTCTTCCACTGTTTTAACTGGGAGGCAAATGAAGCACCACCTTCAGATGAAGCAATCAAGAAGGAAGCTAATGAGAAATCAAGGGCTCTTCCCTGCCCACGAGGGCAACATGGTTCATCACCTCATATCCCAAAAGGAAGAAGCTGTGGTTGCCCTGGCAGCTACCCCAGAGGGTGCACACCATGGAGTAGTACCCGCCTCACTGGTCTGGGAGCTGTGTAGGGTGGACGATGTGGCACAGAGATGGTGGTTGGCCCCTGGGTTGATGTGCAGATGTGGTTTACTGAGGACCAAGCAAATGCAGCTTCTTACAGCAAGGTTTGAGGTCATCAGTTGGAGTGGCTGCAACAAAGAGTGGGAGATTTCCCTAAACCAAGGTCCACCTCTGCTAGCCTGGGTGCAGGTTTGATGGCTCCATAGCTGAAGCAGTCATTGCTCCCAGCCAATTTCAACTTACCCTGAAATACAATAAAATACAGTGATGCTCATTCCTCAAAAGCGCACACATCTGTGAAATTTAAGTTCTGCCAGCTATCTCTAGCAAAACCCATCATGCTCATCTGTCTGAGACACAAACTTCCAGAAAACCCCCAAACAAAGAATTTTGCATATGAAGAATTTGTTCCATCCCCAGGACCTGAACAAGCTGCAGACTGAGATTGCTAAGGCAGATGAGACAAATGAAAGACTGCTTCCCCATCTGCAGCACTGGGTGAGAAGCCAAATCAGATGCCTTGCAAAGCTAATGTGGCGATGCCAATGGAGGTTTCCATTTCTCTGTTCTTTCAGCCTCTGCTCAGCCAATGAGGCTGTGCAGGTTAGAACTGCAGTTAAGGAGGTAACATCTGCCCATTTGTCCATCATCCTGCTCTTTTCCTATTCCTGAATGAGTTGCAGAGCAGCCCCGCCACCCTTCAAAAAATCTCTGCACTTGCCTTGCTTTTGAGCTCTTAGCTTTTAAACCCTGTCTGCAGGGTTTAACCTTGTTAAAACACAACCTCCTGGGCAGGTCTTTACGATCTAGGCTCTCCATGCTCCTGAATTAACAGTAAACACAAAACTCAATGTGTTAGTGTCAGTTTGGCTTTTAAGCAAATAGTTTAATGCTTAAAAATACTTCCCCTACTGGCTAACACCTGAAGAGGGATGTAGCTACTCCATCTTTGTCCCTGTTACAGCCCAAGCAGTGCGACAGGAGCTGTCGGCTTCCATTCCTGCTATGATGCTGTCTTTTCTAGTGAGTAGGAAAATCCTTTCCAACTGCCTGAAGGGCAATTTTCAGTCTATAAACATTCACTCCTCTCCTGATGGTCTCTGAAGCTGGACGCATTCATTGTTTGCAGCATATGGGTGGGCAGAGGAATGCAAAATAAATTACAGTGGGGACCTAGGATCAAGAAAATTCATTAATTCTTGGCCACTTTACAAGTATGCAATCTGGATGCTTTTTTGTTCTATTTAATCTAATCTGGATTGGAACTGATGTCCCGAAGGAGGAGAAGCCCATGAACAACCACTTTTCCAGTGCTGTTTTGATTACAGTTTGATTTCCCAGACCAGCCATCATTTGTATGACTGCGATGGGAGAGATGAGAAGTGTTTTCCAAGGTGATGCTAGAAAATTGAGGGCACAAATTTCTGCCCAGCATCACTAGAGCTCTGAAGTGCTTGTATGAATCCGTTGTAATTACTATAAAGCTCCTTCACAGGAAGGAGAGGTACTATGGTTTCTTGACAAACAGCAAAGTTGGTCAAAGTTTCCTTTCTGTAGAAGGAAACACTAGTCTGAGAGGTAGAAGAAGCATTCAAACACTGGGAACCTGCTCCTCTGTCACTTTGCCTGGCTCTTTCATTAACCATCTTTACTGCAAATTGTGTAGCAGAACCTTATCAGGGTAATGGAATTGAGATGGGAGCCAGGGCCCTCTGCTCAAGAAGGTCTTTGGCATCAATATTAACTGAATTGTCAAAAACAATGAGCTACAAGAAAAGAGATTTTTTTCCCCCCAAATCACAGGCAGCACAGTCCGAGAGGATGGGGGAGACAAGGAGGTTCCATATAAAGCTACAGAGAAGGCTGGAGGACCATGTACGGTGAGCTGTGAAGCCATTGAGGAAAATGGCTTCTAGGGAGAAGATTTCTGTGGCCAGGAGAATTTCCTAATCTAGATTTGGGAGTCCGAACGTGCGTTTTACGGCAAATGAAATATTTGATTGTAAAAGCTCTGATCAGTTCACAAAAACTGATCAGTTCCCTGCTTTTAAGAGCATACTGCAAGGACAGACACATTTAAAATCTGACTCCGCTCCTGGAACATCCCTTCATGGATTCTCCGACTAATCATGATTTCCCTAGATATCATAGGCTCATTAGGCTGTGGAGACCTTAAATACCTAAGGTGAACTAGAGCCAGAACAGACACAAAGCCCTGTTTGGGAGCCCTTCATAGGTGTCAAGAAGGGAAAGAAGCCATTAATCTGTTGTTTTGTCTTTCCTAAGAGATCCTTTCTTGCAGGTTTCAGGTTGCAAGCCTCCTGCAGAGAGAGCAATGCCATAGAAAAAGTTGCCTCATACAGCCTAAGGCTCAGAGAAATCACAGTCAGGAGGGTGGGAGGAAGAGCGAAAAGGAATTTTTGAGTTGCTGAACTAAGATGGTATCATATCGTGTCTGCTCCTGCCAGCCGTCTCCTTCAGATGTTATTTCAGTATTTTGTATGCAAAAAGTGCTGGAGCAATCAAGTGATTCTTATACTATACTGACTGGAAAAGGACAGAGCAGACCCAAGACCCCCAGGATGGTGAGTGGAGCCAACATCAGCATATCTTAACTATTGCTTCTCAGTGACTCTCTTTATAATGCTAATATCCTGTGGAAAAATAGTGCCACGAAATTGCTTGCATTCCACCCTGGAACAACAAATCCACAGAAGCCAAACCCTCTGACCCCATGCTTTTGCCTCAGCTGGGGGATGGCTCGATACTCGTTTTCATGTCATCGATTCTGCCTGACAGGTTATCTTTCATTTCCAGAGTAAGTCATGGCAGAGCAACCTAGCTCAACCCCTGCTTGCAATTGCTTTGTGCATCTCAATGCCAGGCAGCTGCTGGGTGCATCTTGGTCCTTTCCTCCCACCACGTCCTCCCCAGCTTCTGCTGCCTCCCCTCCAGCCTCTCTTTCCCTCTGCATTGTTTGAAAAGCCTCAGGCTTATATTGCCCTGTAATTCTTTCAAGGAATAAGGGTTTGGGAGCATTTCTTGGCAATCACTGGTATCTGCAGTGTGCAGGTCCAAAACAGGAGGAGGTCTGGGCCCTGCTGTTGCACATCTCCCGTGATGGTTAGGTTAAGCAACATAGCTCCTGCAGATATGGAGCAGCACGGGTTGTGATTGTCAGTGATTTAAGAGCAGATGCACTGCTGTTAAAGACAGGCTGTGACTGCCCCCTGCCTTGGAGGCTGCAGTCCATAGCTGCATACCTTGACTCTTCACCACCTCGATGGGGAGCAGCGTGGTCCCCACAATGCCTCCCTTCCTGCCATCTGCCTAGTGTGCCTCCTGGAGTTGGGGGGGGACAGGAGAGGATTGGCACACGCCCAGCTCTTGTCTCAACGGGCAGTTGAGAGGTGGTGCCAGGCCTCAGGCTCCTTGCCCAGCTTTTCCCAGAGAGAGAGCTTCCAAGATGAACACCTGCCAGGTCTGAGCAGAGATGTCCTGCAGTGCTGTTTCTCTGATGCTGCCCTTGGAAAACACTTGCAACAGTGTCATCTGCATCTGTCCATGCTCTCCATGCTACCACAGGAGGCAAAGGGCTGGTTTTCAATGCCTTTGATTGTTGGTAGGAGATATATACACTCAGAGGTCTGCAAGGGCTCTGCCTGGGTGCCAAGCAGCTATTCTATATGACAGGAGCAGAGCTGAGAAAACAACTCAGGGCAGGCTTGCAGGCCACTAGGAGGGACACTGGCAAGGGACTGCCCAGACATTCGCCTGTGTCTGGCTGAGCCGAAGTGCAGCCTGAGAGTGAAGCACAGAGCTGGGTGACCCAGGGTCAGTGCAAGATTAGATAAGACGCAAGTGCTGGAGGAGGAGGGTGATCCAGAACCGGCAGTCCCGTCCCTGCGTCCTGCAGAAAGCGGCACCTTTTGCACAAGCCCTGCCTCAGGGCTACTAGGCTTCAGTTAGCAGTGCTCCAGCTATTCCTAACAGTTTTAAACCTAGCTGATAGCTAGGAAGGCCCGAGCTCCTTCCTGGTGAGCAATTAGCTCTAATTAACAGACAATTACAGGGCTTCTATTCCATTATAATAAATCAATGGGATAAGAACCACTAATCACTATGCTGATACAGCAGCAACTTGGAAGATTGCAACCCTGGGATGCCCATACATTCTACAGTCCTGCCAGCTTACTGCTCCTGGCCCACAGTTTCCTTCTGTAATTAGGGTCCAGACACCCAATGAGGCTGAACATCAAACAGCTACAGTGAAAGCTCCTTTGAAATAACTCCACTTTTTCAAGCAGAGCCATTCCTCGGTCAGCTGAAGCTTGCTCTGAATTCAAATGAATTTCCAAGTGAGGGACACTTACAAGCCAAACACTTTAGAATAATGCCATGCCAGGGCAAGACATTTTCTGCACGTGGGCTGACGGGGTAGTTTATCAGCTTGACAGAAAAGTGGGAAAAAAACCCAAGCCCCGCTAAATTCATGCGTCCTGTGTAAATCTGAAAACAATTGTTTAGGAGACAGGCGAGAACATTAAACAGAATGAAAATACTTTCATATTGTTTAGGTGCTTAATTCCAAGGAAGATGTCCATTGACAAAGCATGGCAGGGTGCGTGGTGTTTATCAGCCTTTCAATTTACTTTGGCACGGAGGACATACACAAGAACACAACAGTGCTGAGTCTCTGAAGTCCAGAAGAAATGTCTTGGCTTTGGAAGGACTCTGTAAATATTAGGATAAATGCTATCTTAAAAGGCCTAGTGCCTTTGATTTTGTTCCCATGTCTGGCTTCCTCCATTTATTTTCGTCTTACTGTCTCTAATGTTGACTTGTTCTGCCTGCAAAGAGGGCTGTGAAATGAAACACCAACACAAGTTGCTTCTGATGGAGCCTGAGCTCAAGGAGAGAAATTGGCAGTTATGTTAGGAGTGGTATTTCCAGCCAGAGCCTTGAAAAATGATCTTTTTCTAGTGGCAGAGTTGTTGTAGCTATGATAATCCAAGGACACAGGTAAGGTAAGGTCTGTGGGGAGAACAGATACCTTTTTTTAAAGTTAGAAAATCAAAAAAAACCCAAAAACCCAAAAAAGTCCAGTCAAGATTTTATATATGCAGGGCCTTCACAGTATCTGTCCAACTATGAGAAGGTTAAGGGTTCCCAATATGTGAATACTTTAAGATTTTTAAAATGGGAGTGGAGAGTGTTTCCTGTTTACACAATTCTGAAATCTAGGGCTTTAAATAAACAACACATAGGGTTAGGCCCTCAGCAAATTCATGCAGGCTCACAACACCTGTATGTCTCCAGTGGTGAGTGTAAAGACTTGTGGGTTGAGACTGTGTAGGACCTGTAGGTTGGATGGTGTAGAACCTGTGGGTTGGATGGTGTAGGAGCTATAGTTTGGGAGGGTGTAGGACCTGTAAGTTGGAAGGGTGCAGGACCTATGGCCTAGATGGTATAGGAACTGTAGTTTGGGAAGGTGTATGACCTATGGTTCATATGGTGTAGGACATGCAGATTGGACGATGTAGGACCTGGGCATTGGTTGGTGTAGAATCTTTGGCCTTGGACAACCTCGTTGCTACAGCTCTGGCTTCTCTGCAGAGCCAGCTTGTTAACACCTATTTTGGAGATGCTGTGTCCCACTGTGGCCTCCATGTGCTAGGAAATGGCTTATGTCCTTCCTACAGGCCTCCAAATGGTGGATGGATTTGCCCACATGCCCTGAGAGGAAAGGCCCCCCAATCCTACTACTAATCTTCTGAGCCGCAGAGGTCTGTCATAGAGCCCTGCCGGTCTAATCACGTTCCCCTTGAGAGCATGGCAAAGTTCCCACTGACTACAGTGAGAACAGAGACCTAGCTATTGTCTGATACCTTTGAAATTTTCTATGACTGAAAGGAGCTATTTTTGGTTAAGGAAGTTCAAAGTGAGAGAAGGCATGCGGGAGGAGGGTGGACACTTCAAAGCTCAGCTCTGAAGTCTCTTTGGGCATGAGTCCATGGAGCTGTGTGGACATAGCCAAAGCAGCACCAACCAATCTCTTTGAAACAGCATCCTGAGTGTTATTTTTATGGTGGCAAAGCCCTGGAAGAAGGTGGTTTCATGAGTTCCCCATTGGGGATCAGCCACTTGGCTTGCTGCTTCTCTAGTATAAGCTCATCTCTACTCAGGTCTCCTCATCCCAGGCATCTGCAGAGCTATTGTGCATTATCCAGGCGGTTCAAGGCATAAAAATAAGATAGCAGTGTATGTTTCCATTTTACAGTTCCGTTACTACAAGGTATGAACACCCTGTTGCTGAGAGCCCTGTGGCTTGTGTGAAACTGTCTGCACCGGCTTTGCAGACGAGGAACGAGTGCTCTGCAGACTGAACATGACTCAGTCAAATGTGTGCTTCCCTGGCTGGGCTAAGACAAGAGCTAAACACATGGCTGAGTTTTATGTGTGCATGCATATGTACAGGGCTGCGACGTGTCCACACAGCCAGAAATGACACGGCTGAATATTATAGTCAATAAACTGTTTCCTGTAACAAATAACAACCCATTCTGCTGGTTCAAAACCATGAGTGGGACTGTGCTATTGCTACATAATGATATTATTAATGTTTGTAATTAAGAACATGATGTTTTAGCACAGAGTGAGGAAAACACTCCTTGCAACTGTTAATATTGATATTAATCCTGCAGTTGGGATGTCTGCTTGACTAAATCTATACTCTGTCCAAGAAATAATTATTAGGAACATAAAACTGATTGAAACGTTAAAAGCAATTCCTTCCTCCATTTGCAATTGGCACCTTCCATGAGTCATGCTGGTGATCTCAGCTTTCCAAAGAAACTATTGAGCTGGGAGCGTGCGGGGAAAGGACTCTGTTGCTCTTGCTTTTTTTGCAAGAGAGATGTCAAAGAATATTAATTTCAGTGTGGAGTATCTATCAATCAATTGCAAATTGTTAATATTTGAGGCAGACATGTAATAGCTACTAATAAACAAGCACCCAGTTTGCAAGGACTGTTCTTTGCACAAAGTTGCAAGACAGCTGATAGGAAGGGGCTGTTTCAACACGAGGAGACTGCATGGAGCTAAACTCCTGGAGATCTGACAGCACTGAGCCCCGTGATCACCAGCAGGCTCCTGATAAGCACCATGGGGCTGGGACAAGATATACAGCACCTAGCACAACAGATAGCCCATGTTCCCATATCCCCACAGCAAAACACAACTCTGGGTGGAAAATAGACATTTTTCTGCTGCCACCAGTGACATATAAAGAGATGAGAATATTTCTGTCTGTCAGTCCCTGCTCCTCCCTCAGCTCCAGAGCAAACTAGACAGCCAGGGGTTGCTTTGTCTTTGACGGATGGCCACAGAAAGGAAAGGCTGTGAATTGCCCCTTTTTGTCATCTTTGCTATTTGGGCCTGAGAAGCCCATCTCAGTACCTTCCTGTGGGGTTCAGAGACCAACCCACCCTAGCACTGTTGTATTTGGGACTGGATGGCTGCCCAGGTGCCTCTCTCCCGTGCTGGACCCTCCCTGGGGTGCTGAACAGAGCAAAGGGAGGATGCACAGTGAGCTGCCCACTAATTTGAGTAGCCCCAAAGCTGGAAATTTTATACAGTCTGCCTCTATCATGAGTGGCAACACTGCTTTACCCCTCCCAACTCTCTAAAAACTGGTCTGGCATTTTTCTGCCTGTGATATCCAGACCATAAAAGCAAAACCCTTCCCATTTTGGATGCTGACCTAAGTTAAAGCCCTAAAATAATGGGTCTGGCAGTAAGGACCAGGATATTCTTTTTGCTCCTTTACCTCCTCAGTTTTGGGGGTTTATGAGTCTGGCCTTGGATCACCCTAAAACACAAAGAGGGATGCCACTTTGCCAGCACTTCAGTGGTGTCTGAGGAGTAGAGTCCCACAGCTGGGTGTCACACCTACCAACCCAAGTGGCCTGTCATCACCAGCTTTTCCATTCCCAGACCTTGAAAGGGAAATTTTTGCATCTGACACTACCGCTGACTTCCTAAACTGGAAAAGGAGCAACTCAGAGGTGAGAACAGTGAAATACAGGATGCCACAAGAGCACTGTCTCTGAGCTAAGTGGGGCGTTACCAAGGACATTACTGATGTGGAGGGCTTTGTATCTTCTTTTCAGCCTCCTTCCGGCATCAATTCTTTTGATTTGTCTTTGATGCTTCCTGGGTTCTCTCACTCCCTGTGACTTTTAGGTTGTCCATAGGATGGCCCTCCATGCTGGCAGCAGAACCTAGGAGTTGATAGAGGGAGTGTTTCAGTCCAGAGCTGCCAAGGAAAGCAGGGCTGATGCTACAGCAACACGTCCACTTCCTTCACTGCAGGAACTATGAAAGCCTGAGAGGGGAAATAGTTCAGTTTTTACATCCCACTGCAATGCATCACGGTCCCATTCTCCTCCAGAGAGCAGACGTCTCACCTGTACTTATATAACAGCAGGAGATGACCTTACTGCCTGGAAGGAGAAGCTCGGCATCATGCTTGGGACACGATATGGGAATTGTGGTCTGCTGTGGCTTTAGGTCTGTAAGAAAAGTAGAAGGGTAAAGCTACAGCTCCCGTAAAATATTATAGTTATTTTTCTGCTGATATATTTTATCTCTGGGCTGAAGAATGTGAGAACATTTTTTACTTAAGAGCACTTGGTGTTTGCTGATGTGGCTCCCTTTCCCCTCCATGCATACTTGTAGTGGTTGCTAGCCAAACAAAAATATCACAGATACCTTTGATTTCAGCTTAGTTTCACGAAGACCTCAGTTTTCCATTAAAAATAAAGGTTTGAAATGATAATTTGTTGTGAGAACTTGTTTGTGTTTGGTGTGTAAAAACTAACAGCAATTAAAAGCAACACAGTGCATGCATAGCACCTCTACTTCTGGGGAATTTTTCCATAGGTGAGCAAGCCTCCACACCAAGGATATCTTCCCCCTCTTCCATTATCTCTGCACTTCTGCAGCCTGATTTTCATGCCTCACACACAGATATGCCACATGCTCCATCCTAAACAATCCTCATCTCTTTGACATTATGTCCTGCCAATGTAGAAGTCACACATTTGCAAATGTGTTTTCCTCTCCTCTGTTACCTTGTTAAGCCCGGGGAAATACTAGTTGCTGAATCTCTCCCTTGGAAATTAATTCCCTCAGAAATTAATTCCCTCAGAGTTGCTCTGAGCGTAAGATTCGTCTCACAAAGATGGGCTACCAATTAAGTCAAATGAAAGACCACGTGGTACCCTTTGCAGCTCTTCCAAGGGGGCTGCCAAGCCCTCTGTGTCCTCCCACCAAGAGCAGCCAGAGATGGGCAGAGCACCCATCACCCACACCGAGGCTGGCAATGCTGGGCAGAGCTGGGCCACGTGCAAGAGGTTGTATTTCTGGGGGCCTTACTTGAACCCTGCTCCAGTGGCAAGCTGCAGACAGGATGCCATCACAGCCAGCGCTGGCTAGCTGGACCAGGGGCAAGAGGAGGGTACAGCTGTCAACTGGACAAATGCAGCATGAAACGGCTCTTGAAGTGGGACTAGGGTTCACAAGAGCTAATTATCTGGAGAGGGTGAATTATCTGAATTATCAGCTGAGGGAGTCAGTCTGTCTCTCTTTCTGTATATCCATAAACCCTGTGAGCTCAGATTCCTCCCTTCTTAATCAAAATCAAGGCCCTCTTCCAAGACCTCTTTAAGATGCCTGATGGCAGCACACTTGAACTACCTCAGGCAATTGGATGGGAAAGGTGATATTCTCTTCAGCGTTCATAAGAGCAGAGCTAAGCTTGGGCTGTTTTTGACCGCTTTCTTTCCAGCTGCTCAGTAATCACTGAAAGTGATTTTTTTGCCTTGGCATGAATGCAGACATACAGCCTTTCCTAGAAAACTTCTCTTGGGAGGTGTAAATTTTATTGCACAGAAAGCCTGGCAGTGAGTGGAGAAACACTGTAAGTAACTGAGAGCATCCTGGGCATGCACCCAAAACTTCATCGACAATAGGATTGGGAAGGGGAGGTAATTGCATTCACTCAAGGCAGTCCCTAGTGACTTGCTGGTGGCAGGGCTGGTACCTGGCATAATAACGAGCCTCTGCTAACACGAAGGTTTCATAAATCTGATCCGTGCAGTGGGCGAGAGAAAGAGACAGATGGTAGTCATTTAAGATGACTGCTTTTTCTCTCCTGTCTTTTCAGTTATCCCCCCCCTCCCCGGCCCCCAAACCTCACTCAAGCTCTGTGTGCAATTGCAGTCGCTGGAATAAAACACTGTCTGGCTGCAGCCCCACTGGAGAAGGAATATAAGCACCAGGGCGCATAGTTTCTGGTAGCTGCAGCATTTCCCAAGGTCCTGGGGCGGATAGAACTGGTCTCCCAACATCAGGGGAATCTTTCCGTCCACTGAGATCAAGTTAATCTCACCTGCACCTGGACTGGAGGCCCTATGGACAACCCAGTTTTCTACATGTCCCAGTGCAATGCAATAGCATTGAGACACCCAGCCCATTGCAGAAAGCCCCTTCTTCATACTAGTAATTGTTATGCATAGTTTGCAGCATGATGGGACCTCCAGAGATAGATTTAGCTTTCCCTGGCACCATGGTTGTTCCATGTGTGAAGAATGGGTGTTTCTAATACACGAAGAGCTCTTGGGCTACAGAAAACTTTTGTAGATATACCTTTTCTTGTAAGACATGGAAAGCTAGACGCCACAGGACTAGGTGCATGATGCGATGGGGACAACTGACACAAGACATCTGCAGCACCGCAGTTATGCACAATCTAGAAGCTGCTAAAACCTGGGGATTGACCTCCTGAACCTCAGCCACAAAAAAGCATGTTTCCATCAGCTCAACCATCAAGCCTGCAAGACAAACACAGACCTGGCCTGGGGGCCATGTGGTGTATTACGACTGACAGAAAGGCAGCCCTCCAAGCACAGGTTACGTCTCACGCAGGGCGGCTTAGGAACCCTGAATGACCACAGGAACACCTTCTGAACAGATGCTGGACTTGAGGCCCCGCTTCCCCAAAGCGCAGTTCTGCAGGCATGAGTGATGTTTCATCCAATAGGACAACTCACATTCCTCAGTGATTTGCTGAGCTGGGTCATGTATTGGTTTCCTGAAAGATTCACATGCTTGGCAAGGGAAGTTTAGAAGCAATTTCTTTTTTATTGCATTTTTTTGCTTATTGCTCTTTACTCTGCTAATAAATAAATACATTCCACAGGCTTGACATCACTTATGAGAGAAAAGAAAAACGAAGGCAGGATATGAAAACAGAAAGGAAAGCAGAGCTACAGGCAGAAGCATTGCACATTGGCTTTTTTCTTGGCCAGTTTTCCAAATGCCAGGCTCTTTCTGGATTATTTGTATCGTAATTCAAGAAAACAACTTTCCTTTGTGCAGATCTTGAGCAGCTAAAATATCTCATTCATCCAAGGCCAGAAGAAGTGAAGGTAAAAAATATTATTTAATAACAAGAAAATGGAATCTCTTAGGACATAAATGCTCCATTTCTGTCTTTGATAAGGAGGGACAGGCAAGCTGGCATTGGCTTTTAGTTCCAGCAGCTCGGGGGTGCTCTATAATCCAAGAAAAGGGAACGCTTGTGCATATCGAGGCTGGATCTGTTTTGAAATCTTAACATCCAACACCTTCAAGGTCAGGCGTAGTCAAATGAAATATTCCAACTCTTGCCCATCTCTGAGCTTGTGCCATAAATAAGAGGTATTCTGCCATTTTTATCCTTGGAAAAGTACTTAGCCTAACTGGTGAAAAGAGAGCCACTGCGTTACTAGAAGTTGCAAGACAAAGCTCTAAGTGAGTTTTTAAAATAAGATAAACTCTCTTGCTTCAGGGCATGAGCTAGCGAAGACCTGGAAGAAACACTCTTTGGGAACGTTATTCCACGCCCATATACTTCCAAGTTTCTTACACCTTCTCTGAAGGCACTATACTGAGCTGGAGGTGCCAACATCTTGATCTAGTAGACTCGGTGTATTTAAGGAGATGTTAAACTATGGATTATTTTGTTTCTTTTTCTAGTGGCTTCTGTGCAAGCTCTTCTAAGGAAAGGTCCACAAAGGGCTGCATCTAACGTCGTTTGACTGCTGCTCTTCTCATCTGTTAGTTAATCAGCTGCCAAAAACTCAAACTCAGAATAGGGTTAGGTATGCATTGCTTATCTCAGGTAAAGAAAACCAGAGAGCAGTATTTTTGTACCTCTAACTTCAAGTCAACAGTAAGGCCTTGGCTACTTAGAAAAAGAAATGAGGCATTCAGACCTTGATTCAATAGCACATTTAAAAATATACCTGCGTTTAAACCTATAACTTCATCAAGGCTGTTCCTAAACTTAAAAGAAAGTGAAGGCTTAATTACATTGCTGAATCAGGGGCCTCACTGTGGAGAACTCGCGTGCTAAATATCAGCATGAAGACAGATTCTTACAGCCGGTTACAAATCTCTAGGAGTTATACTCACTTTATATCCTGGAAACGCTGACAGCTTTAAATATAGCGCCATGACTGTGATAAATTGTTTACATTTTTTTCTTGTTAGCCTTTTGTAACTAAATTTAAGGTATCCATTTCAGCATGATCCAATTATGGAAGCGTAATCAGAATGTCTGCCCATGCAAGAGGCCACATCTATTTTTGTCCACCAAGCCTAAGTCTGCATTTCTTAGCTCGTGATTTATGTCAGGCTCTAAATTAATAATAAGGCATCCATCCACAGGCAAATATTAGTATTGCAAGATCCATTCAACACGGACTGTGTGACCAGCCAGGGTCCCCAAAGAGCCAGGATTCAGTTACAGTGACAGCACAGATCCTATTTCAAACATCACCTGGCTTTGCACAGTTATCAGCAATTCCTTCTCAATAAGGAGTCTGAAACAAACAGCATGTCAGCTGAAACTATTGAACTCCAGAAGATTCATTCCTGAGACAAACAAGGCCATACTTCAGCTGGATTTCAGCTGGACCGCACCTCTGCCTGCGCTGCTGATGGGTGTATTTCCACAAATATTTCCATTGACAAAACACAGGTGTCCTGCCTTTGTGGGCTCAAGCAGGCAGCTGCGCACACACAAATACGACCACACACACAAACCCATGGAAGCCACAAAGCTGAACGGGAGATCACACTGATACCTAGCAGCGAGCCCTGACCTAGGGACACAGCAGTTATGGGATCAAGTCCCACCTCTTCATTGTTTTTTTAAGCAGATGTTCTCTCCTGCATTAGTAAACAGAGAACTCACCGATTTCCTCTGCAACATGCTTTCGGATCTGCAGAGAGCAGAAGCAACGTAAGAGGCAGGCGCTTGATGATCCAAATTCAAGAAACCTTCTACAGTTAGTGGTGTTTAGAGCAGCTTGTCCTGTAAAGTTAAGGGTCTGTTCCTCTAACTATCTAGAGTCCTTGAAGGTGCATTTCCACTGGTGAGCTGAAGTTGCAGTTTTCTGTCTGTCAGGTCAGCAATGCTTTCAAGCAAGCAAAACACCTCAGGAAATATCCAAATAAAACTAAAGAACTTCCACTGCAAGCTGACAGCAAAACCTGACACTAAGTCACCAACAGTGAAGGATAAAAACAATGAGTGCCAAGTTTTTCGTTAATCAGGACAAAAAGTCATTTTCCAGATATGATTACCTAAGAAGGTCAACTCCGAGGCCAGTATATACTTTTGCAATTGGCAAATAACTTTATGTCACGGCAAGTGCTGCTGAGCTGCTCAGTAGCTCTAGAGAGAGGACAATAGCTTTGCAGAAATGCAAGCCTTAGCTGAAACATGCATTGTCACATTACATTGCATCTGAACAGATGGCGAAGCTGCTAAAGGCAGGGACAGAGATCAGAAGATTAAAAGGCACAACTTTCCCTGAATGTAATGCATAGCCTCCCTGATTTAATGAGCCACACACAAGAAAAACAGCCCCACATCCTCTTCCCATTGCCCAGAAGTTTGCATATCTGCCCACGTTCGTTTACTCAATGTTGGCCTGAGATGTTAAGCATAAATGGATCTTGCCAATCAATAAGTGCACTTGCAGTGCCTCGCTGTACACATTAGGATCTGCAGGGCACTGAGTTCAGTGCAGGAAGGTGGGATAGAGTGATGTCTGGATAGGTACCTGCCAGAAACTCTGGAAAGGAAAGGGAAGCTCCCAGATGGAAGAGTTGAGAGATGCAGTGAGGAGTCATGTCCATATCTAGGGGTAACTCACAAACTTTGTTCACAGCATTTCTGAAAGAACTTCCCTCAATAGCTTTGTAAGTATGAGGTTGTTTCACAAAAGTTCTAGGTCATAGCACAAGCTCCCCATCCTACAAAGACCCTATCGCCTCAGAGACAAAAGCTAGGTCCACAGTGCTGCTGGAGAGCAGGCCTAACCCTATGCTCACCTCAAATCTATCTGGGTGCAGCTTGAAGACTTTAGGTGAGCACACAGGAAGGCAGAAAACTCTAGTACACTCCTTTGTTCGGGTCCAGGCCTGCAAGTGCAAGTCCTCCACTATGCATGCCCCAGCGCCTTGCACGAGCACCCAGTGGCTAATATCTGACAAGCATATTAGCTGTCTTCCTGCCCAACAGTGGCAACTGTACTACCACTGTCCTCACAGCTATAATATGGAAGCAGATACACAGGAGGGGACGGTAGAAGTCCCTAACAGGATCTCTGACCAATGTCTCCTAAAGGAGACGCAGGACAGATGCCAAATGAGTGACCCACCATGGTCAATGGCAGTGCAGGGAACAGGATCTGGGTCTTTGAAGACCTGGATCAGCAGGCTAACCGCTGTGCCATCCTTCCTCTCGAATGGCTGAAGCTAGGATTCTTGCATCTGATTTGCTCTCAGCATTTCAGCCCTGGCGTGCCCCCAAAACTAAAACACCCCAACACATCCATTATGAAATTCATGCTGACTATTTCGCTATTAGGAAATCCAGCTCTCCTGTGGTTTGAGGTAAGATCTTAAAAACTTGACAGCCCATGAGCCAATGAGATGCCTCTTGCTGGCCCTACCAAAACCTGCAAGCACTCAGCCAAAATCTGAACTACTGCAGTTCACTATCCCCCCAAAACTACTTTTAGCACAGGTCACCGCAAGGTACCCAAGAGAGCCTTTTTCACCTCCATGGTCCCCTTTCCTGCACTATGGAGCAGCAGGGATCAGCCCCAGACGGAAATGAGCTCCACCTGCCAGAAGGAAAGAACAGTCTAAGTGTAGCTGTGATGTACTTCACTTCAAAGATCACGCTTGACTGCTGGGAGTCGCAGTTCACCTCTTCGGTAGTTCTGCTGAGCCCTCTAGCAGGCCTGCCTTTCCTTGCGGGCACAGCAATCAGGGGAGTGCTCTGGCCATCAGCTTTTAACTATCACTGCAATAAAGCTCTGCTCATTCCTCCTTAATCCAGGCCTCTACTTCCCCCAAACCCCTAAGGAATGCTACAAGAGCACAGAACTCTTTGCAAGTGCGGGGGAAGACATTGGATACTGGCCTAGCTGTGCTTTGAGATGACATTAGGAATGTAACTCAGCTAGCAGTGTGTTGGAGGTAATTGTTAGCCCACAGCCTGAAACACACCTGCTTTATTCTTGCAGATAAACAGCCTTGTCTCTTTGCATCCCAGTGCAGGTGTGTGTAACCAGATATAGCAGCACAGCGCAAGTCAGTCGCTTCTTTTTCAGTAACTCTCTGTTGTTCACACAGCCCTGATAGTGTGGCATGCCAAATCTTTCCCCTTTCAATTAAACAGGCTCCTGCCTTATTAGCTCCAGGTTGACAGGAGGAAGACTCTCTTGTTACCAGAGTTGAAAGATGCACAATGAAAACTGAAGGCAGCCAGGAGGCAAAGCACAGACTCTCGCTTAGGAGAGGCAGCACCTCGGCTTGCATTGCAGGCTGACCCGCATTCTCCCTTGGCATCACTATCTTAGGCAAGTCTCCAAACCCAATCCTTTGAGAGCCCACTGAGGAAAACCCTGGGCCCAACCAGTATCATCACTGGTCAGGCATAGGTGGGAACGAAGGTCAGTCAGAGCAAATTGAGGTTTGACTTGGGATGCCATGAAAACAGGGCACAAGCAGGCTGAACGAGAATAAAATGACACGTGGTACAGAAGCAAGGCACAAACCTCCCAGGGGCAAAGGAGAAAAAAATCCAATGGAATCATAATTAAAAACTACCATAATTAGAGCCAATAGGCTTCCCCCCCCCTCCCCAATGCACATTTGCCTCCAAACCAGCATTTCACACGGGTCATGCTTTTGTGCTTAGCGTGTATATAGCCAAAAGCACAAGTATGAAGAGGTGAGTTTCTATCAGGCTCACAAACCCACCTGCGAATACCATGATCCCAGAGGGGAACTGTTACCTCAAGTTTCTGCTCCAGACCAGAGGTGCATGCTGCGAAGGCCTCTATAGTTACATCCAAAGGAATAGCCTGCTCTGCCAACTATGCAGCAGGAGCAGGAAAAAGAAAAACCTCTGTTCTGCGGGTGTGAAGTTAAAGCTCTCTCAACTGTGTTCTGCTTTAAAGCTACCAAAGACGGAAGACAGACCCAGAAAGATCACCGAGCTTCTCAGTGCACCTTTTTGGAACCGCCAATGCAAAGAGCATTCACAGGAGTGGTGCGTTAACACAACCGAGTGTGAATTGTAAGATTCCTTCCTACCTGGATAAATGCTTTATTTTATGGCTGTGTCAGATCACAAAAATACGTGAAGAAGGGGACAGCTCACACCTCTGATAGATCTCTTGGGGATGTGCCAAAGGTAGCAATGAAAGAGGAAGTTACAGGAAAGGGGATGTGGCTTTTCCTCCTCCCAGTAAGCCCGATTGGCCTGATGCTCCGAGCACTTTTTTTTTTTTCCCTTCCCTGTTCCGTGGCCAATGCTGAAGCCAGGTAGAAAGTGGGGAAGAAAATGTGATTTGGATCATAGTAGAAGTGGAGAGTTACTTCTGGAAAGGATGGAACATGAACTGCTAACACACGAAAAATGTGAACTTTTTGCCTTCAGGTTATCTAATTCTCTGGCTTAGCGTTATCATAGGGGTTTATTTTCTGTGCCATTTTTACATAAAACAAGCCAACTTACCAATCCTTACATTTTGGAAATATCAGACTGAAACTTTCCTTTAAAAAAAAAGGACCAAGACACAAACGTGTGTTGACAGTTCTGGTGTTGTTCTGTCTCTCTTTTCTTCAGGCTGAAGCCACTTAGTAAATTCAAGACGCAGTAGGAAGTCGGTGTTTCATTGAATAGCTCAGGACTCTCAGAAAAATCTCAGGAATCTGGGAAAAGGACGACAGATGGGTCTGAACTCCTAAATACTTCAGGAGCAGTTTGGCTGCCAGTGCCCAGCCACTGCCCAAGACGCAAGAGTAGAAATATCACACAGTCCCAAAGGTCCTGTGTCAGCATCCCCATCCTGCTCCCCACAGCCTTTGCCTGGATCTTTAACCCAGTCATCTCATTTTCAATGACGCCACTTTCTTGCTGAGTGTAAGCCCAGTTGCACCATGAGCCACTTGGAGCAGGCAGCAAGAGGATCTGACCCTTGGAGACCCACTCATGATGCGTAGGGCTCCATTTTATTGCTGCCAGTCCCATTCCTCCATCACTGGCTAATAGCCCTATCAATAATGAAGTTAACAAGGCTTTAAATTAGATCTGGAAGCTCCTCTTCATTGACTTGGGATAATGGAAGAATTCCTCTGTTTTCTATTTCTGCCTTTTCCTTTTTGATTTGCCTCTGGGAACTGCCGCTTCCATTAAATCATTTTCACATCTCCATATAAGGGGAGATTCTCTGGAAAAACTGACATAATCCAGAGAGTTACTACCTCATTTGCAGAACCTAGAGGCCCGAAATAAATCGTAGAGCCACGCAGCCTTACCTGTGCGTCTCATGAGGGCTCTGCAGGCTGCAACAGAGCTTAATTAAGTGATGACTAAGCACCACAGCTCTCCCCAAGCCTGGTGTCAGGAGCAGAAAGCTGACTTCAGCAGACAAGAACAGCTAGACGGCAGGAATGGTGAGTGATCTGCATCATATCAGACAAATGTAAGAACTGTTTGGGTTCATTAAGGAAATCAATCCTCCACTGTAAGGTTAAAAAAGGAGAGCTGGACAGAGGGAACAGCGATGTTACCAATCTTGGTTTTAGTTTGGCTCTCATGCGTGTCCTCTGCAGCACTCTGAATAGAGGAGCCCTGAAGCAATGTAGGAGCACGTTGCTGGTAGTGACCTGGGGCTGGCAATTAAAACCTTACCACCAAGCTGTGGGAACTCGTTAAAGATACTCTCTCTCATCTGAGCTCATTACCCTCAGCTCCCAGTGGTGACAGGATGAGAAACAGGCATGTCAAAAGCACTGTTCACCCGACCTCCATTGATCCCCCATTAGGAGAGGATGGACCATGCCCCAGCAGTGCCCATTTCTCTTCAGAGCCAGCGCAGCCTGGCTGGTGGCTCTGCCCCATCCTCCACGTTCACATGGGCCACCACTGAGGAGCACACACGTGGGATGCCTGACAGCAGGGATATCCCATCTGCTAGGAAACAGAGTCCTCCCCTCTGCTGACCAACCCCAGCAAGCCTGTGCACATTGCTCAAAGCCTGCTCTAAAGTCTTCTGCAGCTGAGAAAACTCAGGAGAGCATCACAGTTCCAGAGGTCCTGGGGCCAGCCCCTGCTGAGGTTTTCATCTCACAGTGCTGTTTTACACAGCGCAGGGTAGGCTAATAGCCGCTTCAGCCAGGCATGAGGTTTACCCCGAGCCTGAGAAAGAGTTCCCTGCAGTTCACTCATCCAGACCACAGTCTGCTGGTGGGAAGGGCTCGATTTCCCCAAAACTCATTTCATAACTGTAAAGTGGTCCCCAAGCTGCTTTTCCCTAAAAATGAATCAGCAAGCTCCATATCAGACAGTCACAGAAGTTAAAGGAGCAAAGCGTGTTGTCAGGCAATCACTGCTATGAAGAAAAAAACTCCCTAGATTAGTGCAAGTTTATGTATAGCCTTAATCAGTTCAAGTTACTGCTGAATGGAGCTGCAAGTTATGAGCTGACAGTCAAACCTGTCCCCAGGCATTGCTGGGAAGCCTGGGACACCATTTTGTTCAGGTATCTCCAGTTTGCTCTAAACAGTTAGGTATAATTCATTCATCACGCAGAACATACCACTTTCTAGCTCCATTTGACATAAGCAAAGCCTGATATCTTTTCCCTCCGGCTTGCTCAGCCTTTGAAAGGCAGAGGAGCCAGTTTCCAAAAATATGTTGCATCCCCACTTTCTTGCACACATGTACAGGCAAGAGGTGATCTGTTTGGATCTCTCTCCTTTCATCTACCACCTGCGGAAAGCTCCTTAAGAAGGTACCCAGCTCTTTCACCTGTTCAACACCTCTCAAATATCCACCTGAGCAGCAGAGGGAATACTGTATCAAGCTCTGCATTTCCTCACTGTTTATTAACATCATTAATGCAGCAGGGCCCAGGAGTCTCACAAGACCATTTCACCACAACAGACAGCCCTCCATCTGCTTTCTCCTCAGCACTGTGTGTTTTTCTCTCTCCATTTTTCACACTGCCTTCTTTCCCAATGCACTTAACTGACTGGCTTTCCTTCACTCCTCTTCTTCATTCACTTCTCTCCCTATCTCGTGACAGACCAAGACCCAGTATGGTTCATAACAAGATCAAAACTGGCTGACAGACATGACATGATGGGCTAACATTTGCGGTAAGACAGCCCAAAGCTGGTGGGGACAGATGACAGCAGCAATCTGATTTTTTCCACATACGGGACCAAACCATAGCTTTCTCCTAGGTATTCCTAATTGAGGGTAGCATTGGTGACATCTTCCCCTCTCCCAGCTGGTTTGCTCAGGAGAATGGAGGGTTAAGCAGTGGTAACTAGAGACAAGTTTATTCAATTGCCTTGTCCTTATTTCTTATGGGATCACTCTTAGCAAAGAGTCATGTTAAACAGCAAAGTGTGATGCTTTTCTTTAAGGATGAATTAAAGGCTTCTCACCTCTGTTCAGAGAGGCCAACCACAGCAGCGCTGAAAGAATGTGCAAAGATAAGCCACAAACTCTGCAAGGCAAGTATTGAAAAGCAAAGACGGAGGTATCCCAGGGTGCCACAGAGGCTACAGCTCCCTGATGCAGGCAGCACTGTCTGAGGTGCAGTGGTCACCTCCCACTTTGGTTTTCAAATAGCTCATTTATTCTGTCCTCAGCCCTGGACTCTCTGCAGATATTTGTCCTCAGTTTCCCCAACTCAGGGCACGCAGCCTTCACTTCACTCTCTCACACATCTTGGCATGCAAGGGCTCTGGCACCAGCAACTGTCATTACAACAGCTGCTGGCACTGCTCAGGAATCCAAGCCTTTAGGAAGTATTTGCAGAGCTCCAATTGCTTTTAAAATATAGCACCTTCCCTGATCTTTCTGAGCTCCTTGTTGGCCAACACACCCCACAAAACACGTGCACATGTTCTCAGAGAGCCTCGAGCTGGTACTCAAACTCAGAATTGCGCTTAATTTTCAACTGTCAAAGCTAAGAAGCAGAAAGAATCACTGAGCCCTTCGCTTTAGCTAGGGCATAGACCAGGATCCTGTTGGAGCTCAATTACCAAGTCAGTCCCTGTAAGGGCATCATGGCACACTTACATTGCTACCAAGTGAGCTTGTAATAACTGAGATGGAGCAGTGGCCTATCAGCACTGTTTGAAATCCCTCCAGGACTAAATCCAGAAGGAACAGCAGAGGCAAGCTGGGATCCAGATGGGCTAACGTAAATTTGGTAGGCTATTACCAACATAAAGAGTCATAACTCCTCCAAAGGACACCCCCCCCCCCCCCCGAATAATTTTTCTTCGGAGATTAACATTGTTAACTGGTTTCAGCATCAAGAAAGATTAGGGTAACATCTCATTTTGGAATAACATCAGCCCCTGAGGGCTAGACCTTTAAAACTCCTATGATGATAGCAGCAATTCTAGCACTCCAGCATAACTAACATAGAAGCCCAGCTTCCCCAAGGTCTGGACACTGGGGAAAAAATAGCAAATGCAGAAAGCAAGCAGTCAATGCAGAGTTTATTTTAATGAACTCTTGCAAGTTAAATAATCTCAGTTCTGATTAGCACTGGAGATAGAAAATGTAAATATTTACCAGAGCATCTTCAATATCCTCATACAGTCAAAAGGCCAATTTCTACATGCAGCATGTCAGTACTACTAGCTATTGTAAACTTTGAACTTTCAGCACTCAGACAGCTGCAAAATTATGCAAGAAGCTTAAATATAATTATACTCATTAAAAAGTCAGCGTTAGGGTTTTATTTGCTTTCTGTTCCAAGTCTAAGACTTCTAAGCTTTCTTCTCCCTCCCACGTGAGAATCACATCTCCTTTAACAAAAGCTGAGATTCCCAGCTATTTACTTAGCCCTAGGAGATAGCTTTTAACCAAAAAAATAGCACGCATGTATACCTGAAGTAAATGAGAGATATGAGATATACTGTAAAAACCTCACCAGCTTTAGGATAGCAGCCTTTGACTCTCCTTCACTTTAGTGACCTTTAATTCCAACCCAGCCTGTTTATACTCCAGCCTGTCAGTCACCTGCTTTCTACTCCATGAGGTTAGCACAGGTGAAGACAGGCTATATGTATCCAGGTCACACACACAAAAATCCTCACCTACCTGATTTCACCAAGAGTTTTAAGCAGATGCCTCCGGTCCTGCCAGCCTTCCTCTGTACAGTGCTAGCACACAGTACACCTGGCTGTACAATGCAGGAACACCTACCCTGAATTGCTGATGATACTGCTTTCCTGTAAACCCTGGATATACTGTCACTTCAAAAATAAGCCAGTGCCCTGGTTCCTTTGCCTCAATATTAGGCATCCTATTCAAGGGGGCTTAAAGCTAGTCTTAGTTAACAAAAACACTATGAATGGGTTAGATACTGTCATACCCTTGGTAACAGGATTACATCTAAAAGACCCCTCCACAGGCACAGTGCCTAAGATGCATTTGGTCTTGGGGTAGAACAAATTTGGGATGAGATGGAGAGAGCAGTCTCCCTCTTCCCCACCCCAGTCCCCTTATCTGTTAAGGCTTTCTGCTGTGTTCATATCTTTCTTTCGAAGCACAATTTGCAGTTTGAGTACCTGCAGCTGGAGCAGTAGATAAGCTACCACAGACACCAACTGCCTTTTGGTCCATGCCTCTAAACTCACCCTCCAGCTCTCTCTGGCCCCAGGATAGAAAGCTTCTGAGCTGCTGCTCTTGCCACCAGGACTAGATTATTTCTGGATCCTCAAGCCAAGCTGGACAGAGCACACATGGTGCTAGTGAACTGAATGATATCACAGTCTTGCACTCACTCCCCATCACTCACTCACTCTTGCTTTCTTCCGCCTTCTTCCCAAAGGCAGCTTGCAGGATAAAATCCTGCCCAAATCCTCTCTGCAGCTGGCTCACTCCATACAGCTAGCCTTAGGAAGGTCTTCCTCTCCCATGCAACATGGGAGCATCAGGCACAAAATCTGGGCCTGGGGAGAAACAGAGGCTTAAGGCAGCCACACGCAAGGTTTTGCAACCTGAGGGCAGAACACCAGCATGCTGCTGGATGCAAAGCACTAACATGCTGTCAGCTAACACAGCACCAACCAGTTCCTGCCAATATTGCAGGTGTGGCATCATGCCCAGCTCTGAGACAAGGAATGAAGCTGGGGATGGAGACAAGGCTACAGCGTGGGTGCAAGGGGTTCCATGCAGGAGGCAGAGCTGGGGAGCAGGCCCATCTTTTTCATCATAGCTTAGGGCAGGATTAGGTGACCTGGGATGAGACTAAATGGGGTGCCAGGACCTATGGGGGTCCCAGGTAAGGCTGTTCAGGGCAATTAAGGCCCGTTAGTGCCTTCATGGACCTGACAGCCAGAAAATCACTTACAAACCTGAGTCTACCATTCATAGTTTTAGCACCTCTGAGGTGGGTTTGGATCTGTCACTGATGGAAAAAATGGGGCTCCTGGGGCTCTCAAGAAGTCACGAAAGACATGCAGTCAGGGAGCAACACATAGCAATGAGGACAATCTCAGAAAGCAAACAGGTATTTTATTGCTTCAAAAAGACTGACAGATGCAAAGGCCTGGGTGAAGGGAAGGAGGGAGACATTTCTCCACTCCAGTCAGTGAGAAATTCCAGTGAGGACCTCTCCTGGAAGCAGGGTCAGGCCAATCTGACTGTGTAATTATAGTCCATAATTCATGCAATCTAGCATGTGGTGTTTAGTTCGGGCAGGAGATGCTTCTTCGATTTCCCAGTCCTGCTTCAATCTAATGGGAAATACGTGCCATTCTGATTCTGTAATCTGGGGGATTACAGAATCACAGAATGGCCAAGGTTGAAAGGGACCTCTGGAGATCATCTAGACCAAACCCCCCGCTCCAGCAGGCTCATCTACAGCACATTGCCCAGGATCGCGTCCAGGTGGGCTTTGACTATCTCCAGAGAAGGGGACTCCACCACCTCTCTGGGCAACCTCTTCCAGTGCTCTGTCACCCTCACAGGAAAGAAGCTTTTCCTCATGTTCAGACGGAACTTCCCTGTATTTCAGTTTGTGCCCGTTGCCTTGTCCTGTCGCTGGGCACCACAGAGAAGAGAATGGCCTCATCCTCTTGACATCTGAAGGGAGCTTCAGATACTTGTACACATTGATCAGATCCCCTCCTCAGTCTTCTCTTCTCCAGGCTGAACAGGCCCAGCTCCCTCAGCCTTTCCTCACATGAGAGATGTTCCAATCCCCTAATCCTCTTTGTAGCCCTCTGCTGGACTTGCTCTAGTAGTGCCGTGTCTCTCCTTGTCCTGGGGAGCCCAGAAGTGAACACAGTACTCCAGAGGTGGCCTCACCAGGGCTGAGGAGAGGCGGAGGATCACCTCCCTCCACCTGCTGGCAACACTCTGCCTAATGCACCCCAGGATACCATTGGCCCTCCTGGCCACAAAGGGCACATTGCTGCCTCATGGTTAACTTGTTGTCCACCAGGACTCCCAGGTCCTTCTCTGCAGAGCTGCTTTCCAGCAGGTCCACCCCCAACCTGTACCGGTGCGTGGCGTCATTACTCCCCAAGTGCAGGGGAGGAACTTTGCTGAACTTCAGGAGGTTCCTCTCTGCCCAACTTTCCAGCCTGTCCAGGGCTCTCTGAATGGCAGCACAGCCTTCTGCTGCATCAGCCACTCCTCCCAGTTTTGTATCATCAGCAAACTCGCTGAGAGCGCACTCTGTCCCTTCACCTAGGTCACTGAGGAATAAGTTGCACAAGACTGGACCCAGGACTGACCCCTGGGGGACACCGCTAGCTACAGGCCTCCAACTAGGCTCTGCTCTGTTGATCCCAACCCTCTGAGCTCTGCCATTCAGCCAGGTCTCGATGCACCTCACTCTCCACCCATCTAGCCCACACTTCTTGAGGTTGCCTCTGAGCATGTGATGGGAGATAGTGTTGAAAGCCTGGCTGAAGTCCAGGTAGACATCATCCCCTGCTCTCCCCTCATCTAGCCAGCCAGTCGTTCCATCAGAGAAGGCTAGCAGATTGCTCAAGCATGATTTCCCTTTGGTGAATCCATGCTGACTACTCCTGATCACCTCCATGTCCTCCACATGCTTCGTGAGGACCTTGGGGGATGAGCTGTTCCACCACCTGTCTAGGGATGGAGGTGAGGCTGACAGGCCTGTAGTTTCTTCCTGGGTCCTTCTTCTTGCCCTTTTTGAAGACTACAGCGACATTGGCTTTCTTCCAGTCCTCAGGCACCTCTCCCAATCTCCAGGACCTTTCAAAGATGATGGAGAGTGGCCTAGCAATGACATCCACCACCTCCCTCAACACTCGTGGGTGCAGCCCATCGGGGCCCATGGATTTGAGGCTGTCAGGTTTGCACAAATGATCTCTAACCTGATCCTCCTCAACCAAGGGAGAGTCTTCCTTTCTCCAGACTTCCTCTCTTATCTCCAGGGTCAGGAATTCCTGAGGATTGGCCTTAGCAGTAAAGACTGAAGCAAAGAAGGCATTCGATATCTCTGCCTTCTCTTTATCCTTTGTCATCAGGGCACCCACCCCATTCAGCAGCAGGCCCACATTTTTTCTAGTCTTCCTTTTGCTACTGATGTATTTGAAGAAGCCCTTCTGGTTGTCCTTGACATCTCTTGCCAGATTTAATTCCAAATGGGCCTTAGCCTTCCTCGTCACATCCCTGCACACTCTGACAATGTCCCTATATTCCTCCCAAATGGTCTGTCCCCTTTTCCACATTCTGTGTAATTCCTTCTTCTGTTGGAGTTTTGCCAGGAGTTCCTTGCTCATCCATGCAGGTCTCCTGCCCGCTTTGCTTGACTTCTCACTCAGAGGGATGTCTCTGTCTTGAGCCTAGAGGAAGTGATGCTTGAATATTAACCAGCTCTCCTGGACCCCCCTTCCTTCCAGGGCCCTATCCCATGAGATTCCTCTAGGTCGGTCCCTGAAGAGGTCCTCGTTGGCGTCTCCCCCACTTATATCAAAAAGTTATCATCAGTGCTCTGCAGGAACCTCCTCGACTGTTTGTGCCTAGCTGTGCTCTCTTCCCAGCAGATGTCAGGGTGGTTAACTCTCCCATGAGAACCAGGGCCTGTGATCATGAGGCTACTTCCAGCTGTCTGTAGAAGGCCTCATCAACTTCCTCTTTCTGATCAGGTGGCCTGTAGTAAACCCCCACAACCGTGTCACCCATGTTACCCTGCCCTTTAATCCTTGCCCATAAGCTCTCAATTTGCTCTTCATCCACCCCGAGGCAGAGCTCCACACATTCTAGTTGCTCCCTCACATAAAGGGCAACTCCACCACCTCGCCTTCCTGGCCTGTCTTTCCTAAAAAGCACATAGCCATCCATGGCAGCATTCCAGTCATGTGAGCTAACCCACCATGTCTCTAACTGCAATGAGATCATGGCCCTGCGACCGCACCCAGATCTCTAATTCTTCCTGTTTATTCCCCATGCTGTGTGCATTGGTGTACAGGCATTTCAGAGATGCAATTGAGCATGCAGGTTTCTCAGGAGGGGTGCAAGAGGATCCTCCATAGTCATGTCCTACATGCACTTCCCCGACTGCATGCACCTGCTGAAGGCATCCCAACTTGAGTGGTGTTTTGCTGACTACCCTGTCTCTATAACTGTCCCCTTCCCCCATCTTTCCTAGTTTACAGCCCTCCTTATCAGGCTGGCCAGTCTGTTGGCAAAGACACGTGTGCCCCGCTTATTAAGGTGGATCCCATCTCTCCCCATCAGCTGTTGATCTTCAAATAGGGTCCCATGGTCACAGAAACCAAAGCCCTGCTGCCAACACTAGTGGCGCAGCTAGTTGTTAACTTGGAAAACTCGTCTACTCCTCCTCCCGTCCTTTCCCCTCACAGGCAGGATTGAGGAGAAAATGACCTGGGCTCCCAGACTCTTGACCACCATCCCCAGAGCTCTGAAATCCTGTTTGATGGTATCCAGTTTGCCCTTTGTGTCGTTAGCGCCCACATGGAAGAGCAGCAGAGGGTAGCAGTCTGATGCATGGACAAGCCTTGGCAGTCTTTCCATGACATCTCTTATTCGAGCTGCTGCTGGCAGGCAGCAAACCTCTCTAGACAAGAGGTCAGGTCAGCAGATAGGTGCCTCTGTCCCCTGCAGCAGGGAGTCACCCACAACAATTGCTCGCCGCTTCTTCCAGGTGTTCCCGCATGCCACGGTGTCTGTCAGGCCAGTTGCTTCCCTTAGAGCCATGCCCAGCTCCTCCTCAGCTTGGAGGGTGCTAATCTTGTTCCTCCAAGGCCAATTTTGAGGAGGAGCAAGAGCCTTTCTTCTTCTATGAGAAGGACCAGTTTCCAGCCTTTTTCCACAGTGTTATGATGTACCATTTCACAGGGCACAGAGCCCTCTGTCAAATCCACTGCAGTGGTGGGGTGGGGGACTCCTGGAGCTGCACGGTCTCTGAGAACACCCTGTCAATCTCTTGCTCATCTTCTCAGATGCTACGCAGCCTACTGACTTCCTCCTGTAACTCCTTTACCTGGCGATACAGCTGATCAACCCCAGCACACCTTCTGCAGGAGAGCTGACTATCAGCCCAGGCCTCAAAGAGAGGCCCCAAGCACTCCCTGCAGCCTGACACCTGAAGATCTGCTGTCTGAGGGTCTGTCTGGGTTGAAGCTTCAGACACAGCTGATGCAGCAACTCCAACAGCCACTGGGGAATGTGCTCTGCAGCATGTCATGACCATACCTGAGGAAGCACACACTACTACAAGAAATGAAGGTGTCTTCTTGCACCCCGCTTTGCACCATGCTGTGCAAACTGCTACATCTGCTCACAGCCTCTGGGAGTTGTGCTCTAGGCCTCACTCTTATATACGCTTCTGCCTAGCAGTGACTCACAGGGTGCTTGACCCACCCTAATCAAGGGCCACCTGCATCAAAAGCCCCAACTCCCTCTGATCAGGGGCAACCAAGAGAGCTCCTTAGCAGCAGCTACAGCTAGCTAGAGTTTCCCAGGAGACGTTAAGGCCTCCTGTGGTTGTCCTTGCCTAGCTTCCCTTTCCTGCTAGCAGCAAGCACTGTCTAGTTCCTTGGAGGTCTCCAAAAAGCCTCCACAGCTTCCAACAAGGTCCTCAAAAGGTCTAAGCAGAGCCCAGACACTGCTGCCCTGTGTTTCATGGCAGGCAACACTTTTGGCCCTTTGTGTAACCCCAGGAACAAAAGTATTCATACTGGTGCCTTTCCAACACTGCCCTGGCAAGTCAGGGAGCAATGGGGCAAGGTGAAGAAAACTCATCTCTCCAGAGCTGCTGGCTGGTGGGATGTGCATGCAAAAGGAAAGATAGGAACCCTGAGATGGAAGCTTTTATTCAGTACAGCCCTTTCTGTTCAGTTGTGCTGCTGCTGATGTCTATGCTGTAGCAGGGCTTTCAAGTGGCAGCTGAAATCAGAGCCCCAGACTCCCTAAGCACCCAGAGGCTGATGCTCCTGGTCTGCAGAGATGGGTAAAGGTGAGGAGAAGATGTGAGCCGCCAGGGCAGGGCTGAGGTCCACTACAGCCCTATCTGGATGGCTGCCCAGTCTTTCCCAAGCAGAGACAAGCTCCCCACTCCAGGGCCCTGAGATTCACGTTTTCCTCAGAGCCTCATGTTTATGTAGCAGTTAATCCACTAGCTGACATGGTGTTTATTAAGCAATGAGTACTTTGGCACGTTTTGAGCTGTGGTGCTGACTGAGAAACAGTCCTGCCTCACCATGCCAGAAAACAATCAGGCAGGTCCATCACAGAAACGACAGGCCTCCTCTGCCTGCTGGCAGAGCTCAGGTTTCCAGCTGCTCTTGCAAAACACTCAGCATCTCTAAATACACAGTTTCCTGCTCCTCATGCCTCCAACAGAGGGGAATTTCTTGCTTTTCAGGACATGAGGCAGTAGTGATGCACAGGAATCTCAGCAGGATACAGGTCTTCTCCGTCTGCTTTTTAGCATCTCTCTTCATGCCTTTGCCAAGAGCCTGCTCTTAAAAATTAGCAACACAAAGAGTAAAATTCAAGTCAGTTAGATCAGAATCGCTTTGTAATAAACCTGTAAAATCCATCAGCTTGTTGGTGTATAAGAGAGAAAAACTACCTATCTTTTAAGGGGAGAGACACCACTGCATATCTTTCTTCAAGCGCCACCTGCAAAGACAGAGTTTAAAGTTGGCAGAGTTTAAAGGAACAAGGAGGAATAAAAACCTTTTGCTGATATTCTTAATGCACCAGAAAAGGCCCCCACAAGCCTTCTTTTAGAAAAAAAATCTGTTTCAAGTTGAGATTAGCTCATTTCAATGCAAGCAGAATCGCCAAACAGGCCATGCACTAAGAGTTCATATAGTCACTGCTAAAAATGGTGTTTTTACTGTTAGAAATCTTGATCTGAGAAACAAACATTTGAGCCAAGTAGGATTTTGACCTGCTTTGTTGTTGGACCACTTCCCATTTAAAGTCTTAGGCCGAGTTTCCCAGCAGGCCAACCATTTGATTTGGCAAATGTGCTAGGGCCAGACCTGCCTTTCAAGTAGTGCTAAGCCATTAAAAAGAAAATACACAGCTCCACAGTACAACAAATCCAGCTGTTCTTGAAAGGCAGTCAGGAGAGACAATAAGTCTTCTAATGTTGGGAAGAATTAGTAAGCCTTTCCTTCCCTCTCAGCCAATATAAGGAAGGGAAAGTCTTAGCAAATGGCCTACCATGCCAACACTCGGAGTAAACAGAGGTGAGCTGGAAAGCTGTCTCTGCACTGAGCCCTCAAACAATGAGGCCCAGACGGAAGTGGAAGAGCAAATATTAATGTTCTGCCATACAAAAAGCACTGGAGAAAGCAGAACAATGCCTTCATCAAGAGAACATCTTGAAGTCTTGCCTCCCTTTCCTCTCTTACTCTAAAATGTCATGTTAGGACCCATGATTTCTTTGGGTGAAGCAAGCAGTTGTCTAGGACTTTGCACTGCACAGAGGAGCCCTGGTGCCTGCTTTCTCATGCCACAGTGGAGGAGAAAGTAGTTATATATTTATTCCCCTCACCCAAGTTGTGCCCCTGCATGTGAAGCAAAAATTGGAAGCAAATGAGGATCCCCTTGATCTTGACTATGGCAACAAACTCTCATCAGCTGAGATGAGAGCAGAGTTTGGACAAAGACTCACAGGCATCCACTCCTCTTAAACCTGGGGAAAAGTGAGAGCAAAACACCAAGAGACTCAACAAACTGGTAACATGCTCAGGGAGAGGCAAAGACAAGAACTTGGCCTGTTCTTTGCTTTACTTCTCCATCAGCATGTTGCTAATCCAGCCTGGCTTTAACAGACGTGCTGCTGTTCAGTTCACTTCCCTTCAGCACGCCAATATTCAAGACCAGAGGCAACCAGTTCTGCCACAAGACCCTGGCATCCTCAGGAGCTTCCTCAGTCTCTGCTAACATACTCACTCCAGTGCTGAATAAGAGAAGGGGCTTTGTTTGGAACAGATACCCTCCACCACCAGAAGGGAGTTGGTAGCATGCCTTCCCCTCCTGAGATGTTACACCAGTGAGCTGGCAGGACCAAGGTACTCTCCTGGTCAGAGAGGCCAGACCTTCATGAGAACTCAAGGGGACAGTCCCAAGAAGGGTGAGCTTCAGTCTCTAGTGAGGGCTGAAGCCGTGTGTTGGGGGGAGACTTCTACAGGCATCATTGTAGCGACAGCATTTGCTAAGGTTGAGCTCTGGATAGATGCTTGCGGAGAAAAGAGCCTCTTCTGGATGTGCCAAGAGTACCCGAAAGGATTTATTAGCAAGGTAAGTGATTAGCGATTGCAAGAGAAATAAAAAGCTGGTTGCTTTGTATTCTGGGGCTCAGCTTGGTGGGATGGTGTAGGGCTGTCCCCTCCCCTGGCACAGAAGCGTGCAAACCATGATCCCTCTTAAAATAACACAGAAAATGCAGCTGGACTCTTATCCTAGCCTAATCATCCCAGAGGCAAACAAGACCAAGCAGGAGAAAGGAGAGTCCTTGTGTCTGGCCAGTTGATATATGAGGTTGTCATGGAAACTGCTGCATAATTAAAGCCTCCCTCTCTGTTCTCAAATGCTCTGGTTGCGTAGGAGATGGGCTGCATCTTTTGGGGCTTTTCCATTATTATTATTGTTATAAAGCAAGCCGTCACAATTTCCTTTTGAAATCAGGCTGTCTCAGCAGTGTGCCCGTGTCTCAGCAAAGATGCGGCATTACTAGTTTTTTACTATCTTCAAACAACACTTTTCATTCATTGCTAATTAGCAGCCATAGCTGTCCTGAGCCCTCCTTTGGTCTTTGTCTCCTACAGAGCAATGACAAGGACAACTACTCATGGCCTCTCAGGACAGTGCTAAGCCAAAAGAAAACCCTGCCTGTTTAGAGTTCAATGAATGTTTAAGAGCCTAATCAGGACAGGCAGAGCAAGGCCTTATAACCCCACACCACATCCATGCTGATGCAAGTAAATTGTGTGCTGTCAGCACTGAGGCCAGCAGCACAGCTCAAACCCAGCAGAGATTTCTTGGCCTCCTGCAAAGGTATTATGCAGTGAAATGCTTTGATTGCCTGCAAAACAGTGAAACACCCTTTACACTAGAAGTATCCCAAAGAGACGCAGTGGTGCTAGTGCAGAGAAGACCACAGCAGAAAGCGTAGCCCCCAGGTAGAGGAGGATATGTGAACTTCACCTCCCCAGCCCCTCCACAGCATCCCACAGCTCTGAGGGATGGCGTGCTCTTGCTTTTGCTGCTCAGCCGACCCAGAGTATGGGTGTCCTGGTGCACAGCACACTTTTGGCAGGTCTATGTCAAGCCATCAGGGTTTTTGATTAGCTGCTGTGGGAGTTAATCACCTACACTGTCTGGGAAATAGCCATGGGTGAGAGATGGCTGACTCTCCTGCCTAATTTTCAGAACTACGCTTTATAAAGTGATGCAGAGATTTACTTATAGTCAGTGACCCCTGGTGAAGAGAGGGCTGGGATACGATATACAACCAGATGGAATGATCTACAGTCATCTGTAGGTATCTCTGCTTCTTTGTAACGAGCTATACTTGAGCCCATGCAATCTTGGTTTCTGGCACATAAGGAATCTTTTAAAACAAAATGATTTTTATTCCTCTTTGCAATTTCTAGATGCAATTCAAAACTCAGGTTTTTGTTGTTTTTTTTTTTGCAAACCTCCTCGTGTGGGATGAATCACTGTTTTATCTTTCATCTCTCACATTCTTTCCATGAGTCAAAAAGGTTACAGTAAGTTTTAACTTAATAAAATCATATGAATATACTGAAAACTCTCAATAGCAGTGTTTCTTCTGTGTAGCAGCCGATAAATCATGCTGTACACTGTAACAGTGGAGGTTCATTAAATTGTCCTGCTTTAATGTTATCTCAGTGGCTGAGATTCAGGAAAATGGGAAAACACATGATATTCTAGGGGAAAATACTTGTTTTGTTCATCGGTAGGATGAACAAAAAAGCCTGACTGCCTAGGAACTAGTCATCTCAAGGTAAATGCACCAGCTTTAATTTCAGGAAAAAAGCGAGAAAGAGCAATATCCATCCTAACAGTAAGGATTAGTCATAAACTATCCTCAAGCCCAGGCTTTTGCAGAGACCTCTGGCAACAGTCCCCCCCATGGCTGACTACAACAGCCTGTGGACAGATAGTCCTGCACCAGCTCCTAAAATGGCTTCGTACAATGCAAAGGAGCTCAGGACACCTTTTCATGCCCTGATCAGAAAAGTCCCAGAATATGGGTGCTACAGTGCACACAAGACAGTGGGACAGAAATAAGAAAGAACAGACCCTAGGATAGGGACAGACTATCTTGGGGGTGTCCCAGCCTCGCAGGAGTTGAAGTAGGAACAGTATCAGGGGAAGGCTGGAAGAAGTGTAAGGAGATATGCCTTTGATGCAAAGTTACCAGAGAGAAGTGCCCCAAACAGTGTAAAAGAAAGACTCCCTCAGCCAAGGAAAGCTGTAACGTCAAACTGAGCTGTGCTTTTTTGCTCCTCTTGGGATTTTCCCCACGACACCCAGTTCCTCCACCAGTGTCCATGCTTGCTGATGACAGCTTTCCCTCACAGTCCTACATGTGAAGAGCAGGAAGCACCCTGAAAAATGGCATTCAGAGAAGTGCAGCCCACATCTGTGCTTAATGTTTGAGAGTAGTGCAATAAAAGGGTGAAGGGCAGGGATACCTGTATCCTGACACTCACTGCAAGGCGCACAGATGGAACAAGTGGGAAGGAAGTTTTTTGCAAGACCCTGGAAAAGGCCAAAGAGAAAGAGTGAGGAGAGGGAAGACAGCAAGGAGAAGACAATGGAGGATCAGACATGGGCTCACTTCCCCAAGAGGGGAAGGTGAGCAGGTAGGGTAATCCCAGACTGCAGGATGAATTCCCACATAGAACTATAGATGCCAAAGAGTTTACATGGCTCAGTGACAAACTAGCCGAATTCACGAAGAGCAGGCCCAGAAGCACAAGGCTCTGGATCCTACTTGTCTCTTGAGTCCTTAAAAGGTTCGTCATAGGGAAGGAAAAGGACCACGATCACGCTGCAGTGGGAAATGGGCCCTAGCCTACACTAGCCTTCGGTCTAACCCTGCATGGCTGGTCTTCCAGATGTTACTTGCTGTTGATAGCAGCTCACAGTGGTGGAGAGTAACATCCCGGAGATGAGGACTGACCTCTGAGTTGGTACTTGAAGTGAGGGCATAAGGCACACACAGTAGAAACCCTCTGAGAGGCTGCTGACGAGCTATGATGGGGCACTGTTGGTGTTTTCCCCAAAGAACACTGTGCTCAGTTGTAATATGTCTCCCATGTTTCCAGCAAACAAAGAGAGCTGTTGGGACGTGCTTGTTCTCTAAAGGATAGCTTTCATTGCTACAAAACACTGCATACTGCTATGATTATAAATAAGAAAAAAGGCAGCTAAATCACTGTTCCGTTGTCATTATATAACAATTTATTTTACAGCCCAATTTCCTGTAGCAGGTACAGTTGCCATCAGGCTTATGTATAATCTCACTCATGGAAAAAAAGACAGTAAAAAGAACATTATAAGATTGCACCATCAAGTGTTTAGATATTAAATCTTCCTGGGATAAAGCTTACTTCAAATAACCATATTCTGGGAACCTTTAAGTGGCTTTTCAGCACAGCGCAGGAGCTCTGGGGCAGAGGCAGGAATGCAGGGGCAGCACTCAATGTAGCATCCATCTCTCCCAAGGCAGCATTAACCCTGCTCCTTCCCAAAACACCCTGGCCCTTTGCCCCGGTCACCTCATGGTGTCTGCAAGATGTTATGCCAAGGCCCTGGAGGTCAGAGCATCCCTTGGGCATAAGGCTTAACAGTTCATGGACTGAATGAAGCAGGGGCCAAAAGGCAGTGAGTGATCTGTATACTCGAAGCTGGAAACTCTCATAAGTGGTATCTGTTACGGGGGGAAAT
This sequence comes from Struthio camelus, assembly GCF_040807025.1. Taxonomy (NCBI): domain Eukaryota; kingdom Metazoa; phylum Chordata; class Aves; order Struthioniformes; family Struthionidae; genus Struthio; species Struthio camelus. The sequence continues at coordinate 1,897,590 of NC_090947.1, read as the reverse complement.
GTGAACTGAAAAACATAACTAAGGTGGGCAGTCTCAAAGAAGCATTTTAGAGGATAGGGGTGCTACAACCCAATAGTCTGGACAGACAGTTATAGTCACCAGCAGATTTTTGGGATTTGTGGCAGAAAAAAGGTGGAAATTGGAAATAAAAACCAAGCACATAACAAAAGGGAAGAAGGCAGAAATAGCAATCACTGCTGGGTTTCTAAGAGCATATTACAAACAAACAAACAAACAATCCTAGAAGGAACATAGCCCTTTATTTAATGGTGGCGATAAAGTTGTCAATAATGAGATAGAAAAGACCTAAATTCGCAATATATTTGGATAAGAAAATATCTTTTCATTCCATAAGATGGTATATAACATCCAACAGGTGTGAGCCTCATTTGGCCTTGATAAAACCCCTGGGAGTCCCAAAAAGGCTGGCCAAGGAGCTTTCTGGCCTCCTAACATGGGCTTGTGAGAGCACAGGACAAGTCCTCCTGCTCCTGCTCCTGCTCCTGCTCCTGCTCCTGCTCCTGCTCCTGCTCCTGCTCGCACACTGGGCACACCCCACAGCTGTCAGAGAGTGAGTGTGGGAAAAGTCCGTGCTGGGGGCAGGCAAGATTTTGGGAATGAGGCAGTAAGACTCTGGAAAATTTCTCCTCATCATGGATATCTTTATGATTCCCGTGGTTGTATTTAGTTCTGCTGTTACTGCCCTCTGAGGAACTTCATCCAAAGCAAGCACCAGTTACTCTTAAAAGACTTGGACTTTAACCTTATTTTTGCATCCTCCTCTATCTCATGATATCACCAGGTCACTTTGTTCTAGTCACTTTGTCCAGCAGGCTCATAAAAATGTGAGCTGAGTATATCCATTGTTTTTCAAATTTCTGCCCTGCAGAGCATGGAAAAAGAGCTAAAAAATGAGCCTCTGGAAACTAATTTCATACAATCTCATCCAATTGTGCATCTTTATCTCTGGAATGATTTATATTGACAGGGAATTCACTCCATCAATAAAATGGGGATCTTTTTTCTTTAATTATAGAAGCAAATTCAGGCTTGGAAGATTTTAAATTAACATAGATAGCAGCAAATGAAGGTGTCACTTCTCACCCTTGTGAAAGAAATGTGATGGCTGTAAGTAGGCTGTGCTTGTTTCCCTGGGAAAAGTTCAGATGCTGACAAACAGTTCCTCTTACTTTCTATTTAATTATGCTATGCTTTTCCATGTAATTATGCTATGCTTTTCCATTGCAAAGTTGCCTACATCCGATCTGTGGAAGTAATGCTAAAAGGCTTTCCCAGAGTCTGTATGGGAGCCACCTGTAAAAGCCACCAGCTTTTACAAGCATGAAGGAATCAAGGACCTCCGAGACCTCCAGTTCTCCATCAGCCACACACGTCAGAAACTGCCCAGCAGGTTAAAAGTAATTAGCAAGGAGATGCAAAACCGTAGTTACCTGGGAAACCCAACTATATCAACAACTTTAAATGTTCCAGTGCAACAAATGAGTGCTACATTTCAGTTTCCTTCCAAATATCATGAGAAACAAGTCAGAAACGAAGGCATTGTACCACACAAACACATATGCATATATATATAAAAAATATATATATAAGCTGACAGTGGGTGACCTGATTTTGGTGATGAGGGCTGGGTACACACTTAGTGATGCCCTGCTGAGGCCCCCTTAAGCCATAGAGGAGGGGCAGAATTATAGACTTCGAACTTCTGGCTCCAGCCCTATATCCCTTTGCTTAATACAACAAGAAATAAAGGCTTGCATGGATGCACCATATAGCTATATATTAGGGTAATTACATGGGTATAGATAAGACTTTTCCACCTCACTAGCAATAGGAATCACAAAATTTTCAAATGGAAACCAGTGATTCATTTATATATTTGGAAACCAGAAGAATAAGAATAAAAGCAAGAATAAAATGAATAGATTTAAATCATCGACTTAAATTGTGATGTAAATCACTGAGTGGCAAACTGTAATTTAAACAACCTACCCTGACAATAAAGCATGAAAGATTCAATACATCTTCATAGTGGACTTCCACTACTACCAAAGAGTCATGTATGCCTTAAATACCAAAAAACCTATTGCACTTTCTCCACTCCAAAAGTTACCTTGCAATTTCAGCTTCTGTGTCTCTGCAAAACAGTTATTGTAAACTTTGGTCTGATTTCATATATCTACTTTATGTGATGATCTATTTCAATGTTTTGTTGTGTGTATGTGAAGGAAGAATGTCTGTGTGTGATTCTGCAGGGTGCAGCCCCTGCTTTATTCACCATTAAATGTGCAAAGTCTCAAACTAAAAGAGGAAACTGCTTTCTCCTGGGCTTCCGTAGGGGAGCAGCACGTCTGCTCCTCCAGCAGCACAGGTGTTTCAGTCCTGATGAAGCCTGGCCAAGAAGTTTATGGACAGAGTGGGGTCCTTGTCCAGGACAGGGTGGGACCCCAGTGGGCAATATGTCACAATTTAGCATACTTCTTTTCACTTAGCTTTTTTGACCTTCAGCAGGTTGGGTTTTATGAGGCAAAAAAAGCCAACGAGAGGAGAAATGAGTCAGCTTACACCCTTGTACAAATAATTAGAGTCTCAGTATTCCGCTTGCCCTGAGATTTCCATTTACAAGGAGGGTTGGGCTCCTTTTCTTGCATGCTTAGGGACTGAATAAATGTTTCAGTATGGGTACCCACCTTTTCTGGAAACGAGGGCTTTCCTACTCAAGTTTTCCTATCAAGGAGGTCAGATAGTTATTTTTCTTTTGCTATGAGCATGGGAAGTAGGTTTTCAAGTGTCTTTTCATCCCCCATGGCTTTCTGGAGACTTCTCCCTCCCAAGTTTTGCAGATACCGATGGCTCAAGTCTCCCACCCACAGCTCAGATGTCCCTGCCCAGCAGCAGACTGAAGACCTGCTAGAGGCAGGACAGGATCTCCCACGGCCAACACACAAGCCCACGTTTGCTTTCAATCCCTGGAGGGACTATCCTGATCTCATCCCTTCCCCAGTGGGGCCCTAAGCCATGAGTTGGACTGTGGCACCCCGGTTTTACTGTGAGGGTGACTGCGCACTGGAATAGGTTGCCCAGAGAGGTTGTGGAGTCTCCTTCCCTGGAGATATTCAAAACCCGCCTGGATGCGATCCTGGGAAATATACTCTAGATGACCCTGCTGGAGCAAGGGGTTCATCTACATGATCTCCAGACGTCCCTTCCAACCCCAACCATTCTGTGATTCTGTGATTCTGTTCCCCTGGAAAGAAGGGGAGGCATCATCTCATGCTTTCCCAAGGGAATCTCACAGGAATAGCTGGGAGGCAAAGCAGTGGGTCCAAAGCGTCATGTGATGCTAATGGGCTTTTCTGCCAGGCCTTTGTGATATCCTCAGAGACAGATCCCCTGACTCCTCTTTTGGGGCAGTGAGATTCAAAGGGAAGGGTGGGAGGAAGGGAGAGTGAACAAGTGCACTTGGCTGCAAAGGCAGGCAGACAGTCCTGGAGGCTGAGAGCACAGGACGGGAGGCACCATTTCAGACCTAGGTATTAGTCATCCTTTGACACTTTTTTGCCTGTTGTGATTTTTAGCGAGAAAACAGCAGCCACTCGCAAGAAGCTATTTGTGAGCTATTTGAAACCAGAGAACTGCAGACCTTGCAACTGGTGAAGGCAAAGTTAAAAGTGAAATTCTGGCCTTAAGAGAAGTCAACAACATCCACTGCCTCTTGGCCAGGATTTCTTGGGGTCCATTTTCCCTGCACCCTACTGAGAGCTCCTAATGCTTTCTAGGCAAGCCAGTGTTTGCTCAGAGCAAGGCCTTGAGGTACTGGAGCTACTGCTGGTGCCATGCAAAGTCTGTTAGGGAGATGAGCCCTGGTTTCTGCCATCCTGAAGCGCCCTAGTCCTATGCACAGGTATTGTTAACACCTCGTCTACAGCAGCTATTGAGAAATAGGGGTGGTTGCTTCTTCTGCTGTTTTCTCGGGCCTTTGCCATCGGATCTGCTCCTGAGAAAAAGAGACATTTCCCCTTGCAGGTCCTAGAAGAGGTGAGAGCAGTGAGGAAGCTCAGAGGAGAAAGGCTAGCCACCTTTCTGGTGCTGGCTGTGATCAGTCTTCCCAGCCATCCATGCTGCAAATTGCCACAGGCAGAAAGATTTATACCTTTGCTCTAAGGAAAGGGGCCACAAGGCAGTTACAGTGCTTTAAATAATGGGAGAGTTGCCTCCTGCCAGATATCATCTCATATCCCAATCAAATACTGGACTTACATGTGTAATGGTCATGTGTTCCTCTGTAGCTTGCTCTAGATATTAGTGGGCAACTATTGGAGATACCTAGACAAAATCGCCCTATAATCTGCTACTCCCAAATGGCCAGGACGCTGCCATTTTGTGTGTGTGCAGCTGGTAGGCGTGCAGATACGGTAGCCAGCTTACCTCATGCTGCTTGTCCCGACAAAATATATAACCCATTAAGCTACTTGAGGCAATTAGGGCCAGCATCAGCCCTGAGGTGGTGTGCAATGCTGTGTGCACTCCAGCATACACGCGAATGCAACCCACCCCTTCCACTGACCGCTTATCCTGAGCCGTCATTTCACTCTGGGAGAGCTGATTTTCCAGTACAATGAGTTGGTCTGGCATTGTGAGTTGGCACTCAAGGCCAGCAGTATGCAGTATGCAGTGACACGTACCCAGCCATCCAGCTAGGAATGCAGCGTCCGAAATGCCTGGCTGAATGCATTCCCTCCTGAAAATGTATTCTTACATCCGCATATTTTACAGGTCACTAAAGCTTGCCAGTTACTAGACAAAAGGAGAGATCATCATGATAGATTGCCTGATTGGAGCTGAGGCACGGGCTAAATGGGGCAGGTGGGCTTCTGAGCCATGGGCTAGCAAATTAAAGCATTATTTGTGTCGAGGTCATGGCACCTCTTTGAAAAGGCGCATCCCTTCTGTCCATATTCAGACAGGATGCGAATGGCAGAGGAGGGCAGCAGTGTCTCCGTGAGCACCTGGGGTGCAGGGAGAGCCAGGCACCGGCATGGTCTTTCATCAGCAGTCATCTGTCTGTGCCAGGCTAACATGATTGGATCCAGCATTTGCATCAGACCCCTGGTTGCCCCCTTTTCTGCAAACAGGGAGTTTAGAGGAACATGGAGATGCTCAGGGGTGTTTCTGCTAGGATCAAAATCGGTCCTCATGTCAGGGAGCTTTTGTGCCACGATGGAGTTAAACGCACCTCATTTTCTGCCACCATCACATTCAGTTATGACCGAGCTCCCTGCTCTGCAGGTTGGACAGATCCTGGCTATTCTGAACACCCTCTTTGCCATCAGACTAGAGGTATGAGCTCTTTCAGGCACAGGCAAAGATGCCCCAAGCCCAGGCAAAGAAGCAAGTGAAACTGGAGCTTTTGGAAACCCTGTGGCTCCCCAAAGCACAGGCAGAACTGATGACAAGGTAATATTTTTTAAAGCTTTTAAAACGAGAGAGTGCAGTTCAGGGCTTGGCTAGGTGACAGACCTTGTGCGATGCTAGCAAACAGGTCACAGTAAAAGCATTTTTACAAAGGAATGTGGTTCTTTGGGTATTTCCCTGCAGGTGTTCCTGTCATTCTCTTTTATTTCTGTAGTGTTCCTGTGATTTCAGCAGCTGAGTCGCAGCTGGCTCCAGAGGGCTTAGAAAGTTCACAACTGTTAAGCCTTTTTTTTGGTGACTGCTATTGAAAATCAGAGCTGGCGTTTTCCACTTGGGATGAACAGACAGAATTTGACAAAGATCCGAAATTTGGGCCAACATCAGTGGGAATTAATAGCGAAGACAAAGTTCTCAGAGCAGGGTGGGAAGTGAGCAGGGCCCCGGGAGAGGGAGATATGTTTCCCTCTTGTCTAAAAAGGTGTATAAAAATGGGAATTTATGTATTCTCTCTCCACAAAAATGTGAAGCACCTGTGCTTGATTTCCTCCAGTTTGTGAATATATTTGGTGGGTGACATTTTGGGGAATGGATGGATTGAGTGTTAGATTCTTTGGGTTTTGATGGAGACTAAGGAACCTTGCCAGAAACATTTTTTTCTCCCAGAAGTTGGGAGTGAAAAAACATTATTTCTTGGTCCGAGCATCATTGATAACTTGTCTTTCTGGTCTAGTTAACCTTTCAGCTGGAGATGCACAGGAGCTTCCTCCAGCAGGGTGAGAAGCAGCAAGGATTCAAAGATACTGTCACTGTCACTGTCACTGTCTCTGAGGACAGGTTTTAGGAAGATGTTGATGTCTTTTGCTGAGTTTTCAGCTGGATCAGTACCCCCATCTGGCTCACTAAGCCACAATATTGCAGCTGGTATAAGGAGCAGTGACATGACATGTGGACAGGAGCAGGCAAAGAGATGACTGTGTTCAGCATCTACATAGACTTAGGTCTCTTTTGAACCCTAGTTGGGTTAACACACTCTACCAGTATTTACATTCAAAGGAAGATCCTTTCAGTTTAGGGGAATAGAGTCATAATGCCCCCTAAATACAGTATTGCCAACTCATAGCTTTGTTGCTGTAGCTGCACATCCCACATTATGTAGTATTTGCTTGAAGGTCCAGGCCCTGGAGTTGAGCCCTTAATAAGTGTGAAGTTCAGGTTTATCAAGTTTACAACCCTTCAAGTTAAACAGAAATGACTGACACCATTACCTGAACGTCCAGGAATGGAGCAGAAGCAAAAGACAAATTCAGAAAAGTAAGTCTTAAAAACAACCCGAAAACATCATGACCAGCCTGGGGTCTTGGAAGAGCTGAGGTTGTTGGATGCAGCTTAAGAACAGCATGGCGCTGGAGACATATGGATGGCCGCAGACTGACTTCCGTATTAGAGAGAAAGGAGGGAACCCAGCAGAAAGAGGAGGGGAGTTCTCCTGATTAATTTCCCTCACAGACTAGGCTCGGTGCCAATAGTGCTGTTGGTATAAATAATGGAGCGTGATGACAGGGACATTTTTAAAGGAGAACAAATCACCAGGCTGCTTTTAAAAGCTTCTTTCCCCCTAGTATAAATGATGCTAATGAGAGAAGTCAATTGGCGTCCATTTGTCCCTGTTGCACAAGCTGGGACGTTTATTTCTTTTGTCAAGAGAACTTCTGAAGCAGACTTTCATTTTTAAGGTTGTACAGCCAAGCTGGTACCTTTTTGGGCAAAAAAATATTTCCAGAAACTGGGACTGGCACTGCCGTGGATTCTTGTGCTCCAGAAGATAGCAAGATGTAGACTAGAGCCAATGTAACCTAGAACAAAAGTAGACTTGACAAAAGTCTGCAAACCCCAAGACTCCAGGAGCTGGAGCTTTGAATACTGTGAGATTCACAACAAAATCACAAGAGCTGGCACCTGCACAGCTTTGGGAGCCCAGTTTCTGATGCTGAGCACCACCATTTATGTGAGGATGACCTAGACTTCTCTTTTCCTCCTCATCCTGAGGCTGAGCCTATCTCCATGACTCCTGCTGATTTTCTGTCCATCCCCAGCTCCCCAGGAGGTTCAAACACATAACGAGTCATGTTTTCTTCTTATCTTCCCACTCCTGTAGTCCCTAAAAGCTTTAGCCTCTGAAGCTACAGGGAACTAAACTAACACAGAAGCTATCCAAAGAAGAAATGCCCTCCTTAAGGTCCAAAGAGCTTTTCCGCAGTCCAGGCTCTGCATCTGGCCTTGGAAACGAATGCTGCTGCAAACATGTTCTCAGCTGGCAAGAGTGGCTGGAGCTCTGGCATGACCAGCGGAACGCAGCAAGTTTTCACCAGCTGACGATGTGCCTGGTGGCTTCGTATTGCTGCATGTGTCCATGACAGTAGCTGTCAGCAGCATTCCCTCTTCCTTAATGATGATGGGCAGTTAAATCCCAGTGGACGTGCTAGCACTTTTTTCCTCATTGCCCTTGCTGCCAGCGGCGGTCAGCTTGAACAATGCTGCTGTTGGCTCCTGTGTCCAAGATGCATAAGATGCTCTGCCTTCAAGGTTGTATCACGCTGTGCTGGGGACATCCTGTACTGCAGCAGCTCAGCTTTGCCAAGCACTCAGCTCATGCTATTGAATGAGCTTGCTGCCCATAGCCAGGACTAGGGCTGCACTAGGGCAAAGAGGGGACGCTGGCGGGACCTTGGTGCAGGGGCTAATGTCTTGGCAAATGGCACATCAGAGGGGACAAATTGGAGCAACATCCAGCAAGCCTGGAGTATCTTTGCAGCCCTGGTCCTGTGCACCTTGTATCCCAACCTCCCCCTCCAAGTAGGAATTGGTTCCATACCCAGAAGAGCAGTTGTGAGGCACAGTGAAGCTAGTTGGATCCAGGTCTCCTCTTTCCTTACATATGGGCTCTGAACGATTCAAGGCACAGAAGGAAACTACGATGTTCTCAATACCAGGAGGCATCATAACGTAAAAGGCCAGATCCTCCTCTGACCTCTCAGAACAGAAGGCTCACGGCAAAGTATCTCCCTCTCTGAGCCCTATGGTACCAAGACAGCCTCCTCTGAACCATCCTGCTGCATGCCCAACACTCTTCTGGACCCCATCTGTCCCATAGAAGTGTGAGACAGAGCGCCTGGGAAACCACAAGCCTCATCCCCCCACCTGGGACACGACCTGGCAGAGGAAGGTTTCCCCATGAGGGAGTCACTGCTCATGGCTGGAGACATCTTCGCATGCCAGATAAACCTCAAAATACATTTCCCTGTGCAGCTGAGTCCCTGCAGTTTGAAACGCAGTCCATGGGGAAGATTGTTCTCAGAATGAATGTTCAGAATGTTCTCAGAAGATTGCTGGCTTTCCTTCCTTTTGTGGAAGATGGAAGCAGCTCGGGGGCTCCCATCTTCACAGTAGAAACCTGGGCTCCCAGTTCCTCTTCTATGGGCAATTTAGATGTGTGCTTTTGTAGTACCGGGCTTTTGTGTCTGCTCCACTTCCCTTTCTCAAGGAGGGGATTCTACTTTCTCTGCACAGATTTCTGGGGGGAATGAAAATGAAGCTTGGAGGGGCAGAAGAGGAAGAAGAGGTGGTTCCTCCACAATGTTGGTGCAACTCCTCATGGAAGGATGTGGTGGATGCTGAAACATTCCCTGTGGGGCTGAGAATGGCTGGAGGATGGGAGAGTGCTCAGGGGACGTATCATAAATCATTGCCATGGTCTTCCTTGCACATCATGGTGTGTTTCAGTCACCAGATACTGCGATACCCACCAAAAGAGTTAAAGTCCTTCAAAATCTCTATACTAAAAAATAAGCTGGCGAACTCAGTGGTGTCCTGAATTGCAGGGTACTCAGTCAGAGACAAATGTAACAAGTGGAGCCACTCAGGTGCCTGCTGCATTAGATGTCCCCAGGTAAGTGTTTACAGAGGAGAGATTAAAAATACACAGCACGCCATGCAGCACAGTTGCGAAAACATGCCAAGTAACGTTTTCAGGAAAGGCATATCAGGACAATGGACTATTAACGGAGCCGTTTAGGTGGCTCAGTGCCTGTCTCTGGATGTGCTTGCTGCAGCAATACAGGCCGGGACTTTTCACTAAATCAGGGAAAGTAATGCAAGGCAGGCCATGGAAAATGGTTTTTGGCACCCGGATAAAGCTTAATTAGAAAATGGCAGTCACTTCTATTTATTGTTGCCACATCCTGTTATGTGTATCGGGTGAGGGGAGAAGGACAGCCAGGAAAATGACAGCTGCATGCTGCTGAGCTGCCTCGGTCGGGCTCTGTAGCCTCCGCTCCACGTTACCGAAATTTTTCCTCTAGCGATTAACAAATCTCTTGCTGGTGGGAATGAGGCCAAGTGAGCTCCTGGGGCCTGTACCTGGTTCTCAGCCCCTCAACTGGTTACAGCAGGGACTTGCCACTAGTTATTTGCCTTATTTAACAGGAGATGCCTTATTTAACAGGTGGTTTGCAGGATCCAGTGGTGGTTTGGTTCCAGCCTAGGAAAATAAAGCTGTGTGACCTGATTTATATTCATGTTTGGTGTAAATCCCTGACCAAACTGCCTTGCAAATGCTTTCCTACACCTTCCTACAGAAATGACAATACTGACAACATCAAACACTTCAAAGGGTCAGCCCCTTAAAATTCAAGGAGGTTTCATTCAGTAGTCACATTTCTTACATCTCCAGTCTGTAAATATCTGTATAAGCATAAAACTTAGAAAAATAGGACTTATTTTCCCCAGAGAAAGCCAAGAGTCACAAATAATCTTTTCTCCCAAAGTTTAGACTCTACAGAAGAATATAAAATACTGCAAGAGACACTATAGCATTGAAAGAGCTGGTGGCACTATCAATGTTTCAGAAGACCCGGCTTTTTGCTTTATTGCCACAGATTGCTGGTTGACAACAAAACCTCTTAGAAGTATTCATCTTTGAAAAGCAGGGAAAAAAAAAGAAAAAACTGAAATGACTCTAAATTCTCTGGAGCATTTCATTTGGGCGAATGGGCTCCATGAGTCTGACACTAATTAATTAATCTCCTCCATCTAAATTACTTCTTCTGCATCTCCAATCTAGAGGAAAACTTAAACAAGACCTGAATGCATAAGAGGAGAAGCTGAGTTTATTTAAAGTACCATTTTTGTAACAGCAATCTTCTGTCTTGACTTTGCAAACATAAAAGTGTGTGCTTTGTGGCTCTAGTCTGGGAGTTGTAAAATTTGCCTGGAGTGTTTTAAAATCTTGAGTCACTTTCTTACAGTAAACCTTGTATTTTATTTTATATTTTTGGTGAAACCTAAAGAAGTCAGGGATTGGTGAAACCACCAGCCTTTGGCATAGCTGGGCTTGGGTCTTGCTGGATTTTTGGCCTGACCCAGAGGGTAGTTGGAGGTGAAACTCCCACATATGCACTCCCCTTGTTTTGTCTATGAAAATGACAGGAATGAATTAGGTCTCTGTAAAACAGTGCATGATACGTAGACAGGAGGTGGCCCCCGGTTTCCCCTCATTATTCCCAGGCAGTGCCTTGTGACCTAACAGCAAAGCTTTAGTTAAATTGGATTTAAAAGCATACTTTTTATGGCTTGTCATCCAGGGTACGCGCAGGTTTTCAAATCACATAGCATCTGATGGATTCCAGACCGTGCCACTGAATGTGCTTGGGGGACCTTCAACAACACAAGAATGAGCTGTTTGCTGCTCTCTCAGCAACCCTCCTCCGAGTCCTCCTCACAACAGCAGAGCCAGCTTCCAAGAGATGTGCTGGCCCCTTTGCTCCCTGCACTCACGGGAGATCTCTGGGTGGGTCTAGCAGTCCTTGGTCTGACGATGCTTTTCCATGACCAGGGGACCAAGGCCCAGGCTGTGACACCAGAAGGCAGGGAAAAGGGAGTTGGTGGCATTCCCAGATTGGATTTGGTCTCCAAGGAGGCAGGAAGACTTTGACCCTCAAGGTTAACTAGTTTTAAATACCCAGCTGGGGATGAGGATGGATGCTGGGAACTGATTTAAAGCACTGAGACTGTAGCAAAAGCAGCAGAGATACAGCCCCCAGGCAGACGGGCAAATGTCTCTTTGCTGAACTTGAGATGAACGTTGTGGGGCAACGTTCCCCACATGAAACCATGAAAGCCAGACATGAAACTGCAGTCTGATCCAGGGAAATGAACAGTAACCAGGACTTTTGGGGCCAGGCATGCTAGGAAGGCCTATGACCTTTGGCTTTCTGCCCCCAGCTACTGCTTGTGGACCCACTAATGTGCAACCTGCCTAGCAGGGCAAGTCCAGCGCTAGGAGCAGCTCACATCTGCAAGAAGAAGGTCCTGTTTTTGTTGCTTTGATGGCTAGGGGCACAACTCAAGGACTATTTCCATGCAGTAGTCAAATGTTTCCCTCTAGCGACACAAAAAAAGAACAAGAGTCCCATTAAAGTGGAATTACAGCAATCGTAGGCATGTTTTATACTGTCATTTAGCACTTTTGTGTGTGTGCGTGTGTACGTGTGTGTGCACGAATCCAGGCCCTGAATCTTTATAAGTTAGGCACAAGGTACCTATGTGAATTCCAATAACCCTTCTCCAGCCTAATTGTGTGATATTGTGCAGCTGCTTTGAGTATCGGCAGGCACTTGTGGAAGCATTACAGAAGGGTCTGTTATCAAGGAGGATACGTTTGGGTGGTTCATTTATCCCCTTTTTCAAAAGCCTGGCCTGGATGAACTCTGCTGGCTGAAATGCAGTTGGACACAAACAACAACCTCTTTATGTGTGTACTGAAAAAAAGGAAGATGAAAAAATTAAATCTCATTCCTTTTCCTTGCCTACACAAAGCAGCAAGGCAGGTCGTTTCCCAGACATCTCTTTACTGCTCACGGTTTACTGGACCAGTGCAGAGTTGCTGGACGGCTAAGGAGAGTGTGCAAGAAAGAAAAAAACCAAGCAAAACTGAGCAGTGACACCCTTGGAGACTGATATGGTTCAGCTGAAAGCACAGCTGCACCATCCTTGGCATCCCAAGATCCCAGCTTTGCAGGGAGGGCTGAGAGGAGGTGACAGCAAGAGCCAGGTACATGCTGTCTCCAGCAGGGACAAGAAGGACCACCCTCTGCCTTCACAGACCACAGGAAAAACAGTATTTGGTGCTGGAGCCTGGGATGCAGAAAGGTAAAGAAACTGCGAGTGACATGTGGAGGCAGAAAAAGGACGGGTAAGGACATGGGGTCCTTATCTTTGCCCTGGCTGTCAACTAAACCCTGTTGGATCTGCAAGCAGGGTAGTAGAGGGAGTTAAGCAGAAGAGTAACAGCTCTGCCACAAAAGAAAAGGGTGGCAGCTCTGTGCAGCAGCAGTGCAAGGAGCCGGGAAGCTGAAAGGTCGCTCGCGTCTCCAGAGGCACTGCAAACCAACAAGAATAGCTGATTGAGAGCAAAGAGGGACACAGTGCGCAAACACGTGGCACAGAGCCCATCAGTCTCTAAAGGCTGTTAATGCAGAGGGGCAAAGGGGAGTGGGATGGGGGCAGGTGGGGACTGATGGGAATGTGACAGCTATGACTAAGCACTCCCCGGCCAGGGGAAAATGCAATCCGGACTTGGGTGAAAGGTGGAATTAATTGTTGGCAGGGAAAGGCTATCAGCTGCATTAAAGGAAGAATCGAGAAAGCTTAACATAGTGCTTTTTGGTGCTCTGGGTGCTGCCAAAATATTTGCTTGCTGCCTGGAGACTCGGAAGTTTACGTCCCTTCCCCTCCATAGCATGCATGTGTCCTTCTCTGCTCTTCACTACCCAAGCCCTTACTGAATCCTACTTTGTAGCTGTGACTGGTGCTCTTCTGCACCAAGGAGCCCTGCAAGCCAGTTGCTCTTCAGGGGAAAAAGCTGCTGTCTTTCTCAGCTTCAAAGAGTTTAGATGGGCAGCTGGCCTCCAATTTCATTGTTTTACTTTTTTAATCTACTCTCTAGATTTTGTTTTTATGGATCGAATGCCTGAATAAAAATGTCAAGGAGCCAAACTGCACATTAAATGGATGGAGCATGGAAATGCATGATTTTTGAGGCAATTGTGTAAACTTGGATTAGACTCAAAATGTAACCATGATCACAGAAGCTGCCAATTCAACTGTTAAAAGAAACTACATCGTATCAGGAGGGAAAAGGTCCAAGAAACAAAACCAGACTGATTTTGCAGCTTCTTCCTTCTCTGCATGCAGGAGAGGCAGGAGCAACGAAGCTCCCAAACAGCACGATCCATCTCAGAGATGCATTTGAAGTTTGTTCCTTCAAATACCAGCCCCCGGCCAGTTAGCCAGCCACCTCTGCCTGGCAGCCGTCCTCCTGTCTTGGCACACGTTTGCGTGGGACGAGGCATGGGCGAGGATGTGCTTCTTGCCTGTCCCTGCTGTGTGCAAAGAGCCCACCTGCCCTCTAAAGCGCAATGCTTTGCCAGGCCACGGCAGAGTGAGGCAGGGGGTGGTCTGTTCCCAGAGTGGTATTAGAGGGTCCTTTAGGCCTCCTAAATCCCTCACACTCAAGTTCGAGGCCTGTCTCCAAGCCGTCACTAGGTGGCCCTAGAAAACCAGCTTTGCCAAGCACAGAGCCTTGCTGAATCCTCGCTCATTGATTAAACTGGGTTGCTTTTATTTTCAAGGCGGCCTTTTGCTTTGGCTTGCTAAAAAGCAGCCTGGCTTTACTGAGACAAGCAGGGAAGTTTTGTCACAGGCTGCTCCAAGGACGAACAAAGGTAGTTGCCGGGGTGGGCAAGAGGTCCTTCCCTGTGGCACCCCACAATGATCCCGACACTATCTCCCTCCTGATAAAACTCAATCTCCATCCAAGCCAGGCAAAAAGAAAAGGGCACAAGCCCAGCACATTGGATATCCCTTTGTGGGTGACCTTTGGGGTGAATCTCTCCTTGTGACAGTCAATATGTCTCCTGGGGGCAGAAAAGTGTCCCAGCATCTCCTGGGCTGCGGCCAATCTGGCGATGAGCGCTTACAGCAAGGGGGAGGGAGATAGGGCAGAGGCTGGAGGTTTCTCCTGACATCTCGATTTTCCATTCCCTGGGGGCAGCTACTGGTGGGTTTTGCAAAAGCCATAAAGCCCCAGACTATGCAACGGTGCAAACCTGGGCTCATCAGCCTTTCACATCTCTGTGAAGTTACCACAGGAGTAAAGGGAAGAGACCTCTTCCTCCAGCAGTGGGGCCCTTGAACTCTCCAGGAGCATAATAACAAGAGCGGGGGAAGGAGGAACCTCTTCTTCAGGTGAAGCCCTGGGAAGCCCCATAGATGCGGTCAACCTCTGACGGCCTATGTCCTTGGGGAGGAGAAATTGGCCGGCACAAGGCCAGAAGAGCCATGACAGGTAAAAGTAAGGGTGGGTGTCTGAGGGCAAGGCTCCAGCATCACCCTAGGCGCATCACCCCGGGAACGAGCTGTGGGACAATTCCCCAGATCTCCTTGCAGTTCAGCTTGGCAGGACCCTCCAGAGGCAGGGAGGGCTCCACAGGAGCATTTCCCTTCTGCTAGGGCCCTCCACCCTGTCTGGAGCTCTGCCCCTGCCTCAGGACCACAGGTGAGCTCCCAGAGGAAAGGTTAACATGCTCTTTGCAGAAAAGCAAAAGCCCGTGCCTCTCTGGCAGCAGCTCCTGGCTAGATTTTGATGCCAGTTAGCTGTTTTCAGATCGCCTGCTCCACTGCTCCATCAGGAAGTGTATCAGCTGGATATACTGACTATATTCATTTTGTGGCAGCACCTTGTGAGCCACTTAAAACTTACTGCTCTGATTTTTTAAGAACTCCACTGCCGAGGAAGACAGGGATGTTTTTCTGCCACAGGGTATTTATTATGTGTTAATTAAAGGCTACCAGGCTGGTATCCAGTTTATGGGTTCCTTTTCAACTCTGTGGCACTTAACAGAGGCACTCTTTGACTTAGCTGCTACATCTGTTAAACGGGGAGCAAGGTGCCAGCACTAAGAGTCACACAGGTGCCAACTGTTAGTGTTTGCATGACAAACCAGAGAGCCGTGAGCATCTGGAAAGAGAATTCATGCAAGGGAAGCACTGAAAGTGCTTTGGATTTGCAAGCCCTTCACCTGCCAGAAACCATACAAGGTCTTGGTCCAAGTGCATGCCCCAGGGGTGGTCATCCTCCTAAGGAAATAAAATAACATAATGGGAAAAGCAATCCTAAACTGGATGCTTAATTCCTGTGCAATAAAAAGAGTTTGCCAGGGGTAGATCATCCGGTCAGAGGAGCAGGTAGAAGACCATACGACTTAGATGAACCTTCACAAAGCAAAAAGCAGGCAACCAATGCCACATATCTGCAGTTCTGCAAACAGCCTGTGCACTGAACCTTGCGCAGTTCAAGCCCTGAACCAAGAGGCAGGATGGTTTTGCAGTGAAGGTACCTCCCTGGTTTGGAGGTGATTTGGATTCAGCTGTGCCACAAAGACCTCACTGTGTAAGCCTCAGCGAGTCACTAAATCTTTTATTCACCAGGCTCCATCTGTGAAGTGTGGAGAGGGGTGGGGGCTGAGGATGCTTCCTTGTGTCTGCAGATGGCAGGTCCTTTGACTCTCTCTTCTCCTTAGCTGTTGCCTTGCTGCAGAAGCTACTTCTCTGCAGCTTGAGTTCCTCATGAAAACTCTGTTGAGAACAGGGTACCTCCGCTACAGTTTTCGGTCTTTCCCTGAACAACTGGAGGGCTTTCCTAGAAGCAAAAGAGGGGTGTGAATGGGCCCCAGAAGCATTTGCAAGGCCCTGGTAGCAGGATAACATAGTGCTGGCTGTCTGGGCTGCCTTAAGAAATCCTTGCCCTAGCTGTTTTCCCATATCTCCACACCACACAAAGAAACTTAGCTGAGTTAATAAGAAAGGGCAAAAGAGGGCAGTTTGTACCTTGATTTCTTCCCCAGCCCAGCTAACAGCACAACCCTCTGCACTGGCCTGGCTGAAAGGGGCATGAATGTGCAGCCAGGACCTGAAGCCCTGAGCCTGACCACCAAACACACTGGGCCACCGGTGCTTCCCATTCTGCCTCTTCCTGAGCTTCCCCTGCCATGAACCCCAGGCAGGGTGTCAGCAATACTGCTTCTGTACAAATACCCTCCTTCTACCCCAGTGCCTCCTGGGCAGCCTGCAGGGACCCCAGAGCTTGCAGCCATAGCATTTCTCCCATTGCTCCCCAGCCTCTGGCTAATGAATCATGCAAGTATCAGTGTGGGCCACAGCTTGTCCAAAAAGCCTGAAATTAGAGTCCTTCCCGGGCTGCAGCTCCCCATACTGGGCCTTTCCATAGGCTTGATCCCTTGGGCCTGTTTCCGGACACACGGCATCAGGACTGGCTGTCTTCCTTCCCTGGGGGTAACGTGCCCCTATGAGAAATCGCCTGCCAGCCGATAAGCATCACTCAGGCTGTAATTCCAGCCTGGTAATGCAAACACGCAGCTCCAGCCCCATTTCTACACTTCATTAAACAGTCCGGACCCCACTTGATTGAATTACAGCTTCACTCCATCAGGCTGCCTTGCATATTAGCGAGTAGGCAATGTTCAGCATGATGTAAAATCCCATCAGTGGAGGTATCGGTGTCCATTTACCACCATGCCGGGAAGACGCTAAGCCGAGTAGCAATGCTCCAGGTCCCAGAGGGTTCGGCACATCTAGACATGACAGAAGTGCTAACAGATTCTGCAGTTACGTCTCTGTTTCTTCAAGGAAGAAAGCTAGTGGCGGGGAAGGGTGCATTTGCCCAGCAAACAAAGATGATTGCACAGGGAGCAACCTTGAAACCGGGGTGGCCTGTTCTCCTATCACTGCCCCACAGTGCTGGATGGGGATGGTGGCCCCTGCTCTCCGCCTCCTGCCACCCGGCCCTGGACTACCCTCAGCCTTCCAGACTTGCGTCTTTGTTTTACTTAAGCTGTTGCTATAGGATGATTTTCAGGGCTTGCCTATATGGGAACATGGTGTACATTTCTCTGAACCAGGCTACAGCTGACTAAACCAGCTGTAAACCAATGAAACATACGGAAAACAGCTCAGGGCAATATTTTCCCCTCTAACTGGTGAGCAGCTCCTTTAAAGAAAGCAAGGACAGGCAGGAAATAAAGTGTTCGGACATTTGGGGAAGGCTAAGCAGAAATCTGTGGTGGACGTTGATCAAGAGTGCCCAAGGAGGTGATTTGTAATGCTGGCATATAGCTGGAAAGCATTGGATAATTCATGAGCCCTAAATCTCTCTGCCACTGCTGGGCTTTCACTCTCTTTGCCTCGCTTGCGCATGGGCAGGCTCCAAGATTTACTGCCTTGGGAATGGGTGCTGGGAAATTGATAGTATTTCTAGGCCTCCTGCTTATCACCAGCAGCAAGGCTAATTCACTTTTTTTTTTTGCGAGAGAGAGAGAGAGAGAGAGAAAGAGTTGCAGAAAAATTGCAGGACAAAATCTGCAGCTTTGACTCTTTCCTCCATCAAAAACGTGTACAGCCTTCAACAGTAACCACGCCAGGATAGGGACCAACTGAGACTCTGCATTCCTTGTTGCAGGAATGAGGGGAGGGATGTATCGACCGTGTAGGCATGACCTGTGTCTGCAGCCAAGCCTGAACCATGCTGTTCATCATGCCCGCACATGCTTCGCTATCCCAGATGCAGTGTCCTTTTTCCTATGCAGAAATGTTTAGTCTACCTTTGAGTTTCCAGGCTATTATATCTGGTCACAGAGCTCCAGAAGGATTTTGAGGCCAAATTCCCACCCACCCCATCCCTCACCCCCATCGGACCCGTCCTGCAGTTGGCACATCCAGCGGGTTTGCCCCCCCCCCCCCCCCCACCTCGACTGGACAACCCTGTCATGCGTGGGGCCAGTCTGGTGCAACCGGACTCTGCTCAGCCGTCCCTCACCCCCTGTCACCAAGCGCCTCCCGGATGCCTCACATAAATCACAGCGCCTCATAAATCTCCGTGCCCGTTCACATCTTCCTGCCCTTCCACGGCCAGGGAGAGCCTCGGGAGAAAGCAGCTCATTCAAGGAGCAGGACGCTCCAGGCACCTGAGGCTGTCCAGGGGAAGCCCAAGTGACAGGAGGCTGTGATAAACATTGAGCTGTCAATGCTGTTTAAGGGCATTAGGATGCAGCTGGAGACGGGGGTGCTTCCCCCCCCCCCCCGCAGTTTTCTCTTGGCTGCACTGGAGAGAGCGATGCTTTGTGCTCAAAATCATCCTGGCGTCTTGGCGGGTGGGAACGGGGGAGGGTTAAGTGAAACCCAGCAGGGTTTCAGTTTCCTTCTTTCATTCTCTGGCCTCAGGATGTTTGTCCACACCAAAGGGGTTGTCAGACCAGTTATTTACCCAGCTGGAAGCCAGGGAAGGGCGAGAGGGAATTTCCCTCCAGGCAGAGCTTGTGCAAAGGGCGCTGGCTGCGGGGCTCCCAGCGGTCTGCAGCAGGGAAGAAGGGTTTCCTTAGCCCCTTTTTGCCGGCAGGCAAGTGACTTGCCTCTAAAATGCAGCCAGATTTCTGTGGCCTGGCAGCTGCACGGTGATCAAGACACAGGCACGGCTCCTCCGGGCAGGAGCCAAAGGTTGCTCCTCGCTCTCGCCGTATGCCTGGGAGATGTCTCGCCCAGCCTTGGATGTGCCCTTAACGAAGCAGAGATGAGGGGATGGAGAACTATTTCCAGATAGTTCCTCCTTTCTTCCTAGCTGGGAAGGAAAGGACATCCCTCCCTCCCAGATCACCTGACCTTAGTGACCAGGGTATTTGCCACCTTCAGGTCAGGTCAGCACTGGGCTGAGGGTGGGTGTGAAGGTGAGCAGCAGCTCTTGGCACTGGAGCTGTAGCTGCTGGCCCTTTTCCCATGGTGCAGGATGCTGGCAGCATCATGGGCTTTCACTGCCTCCTGGCCAACCTTCAGGCAGTGTAGTCCTTTAGGTCCATCCAGCTAGAGGAAGAGATGCTCAGAGATGAAGGACCAGCTAAGTAACCCTGCTAGAAATGTTCCTGCCCACTCTCTGAGGGCAGAGGGCAATATATGTGCATGGACTGCCTGATGCAGCACCTAAAACCAACAAGATTCTGAAATTGCAACTCCTAAAATGCCCCTATTCTCAAGGGAGAACACCCTACTTTCCTCACCCTCTGCACACCAGATTTCATTTTGTCCAGCTCAGGCATCCAAGCAGTCAGTTAGGACAGCAAAATAGGAAAGCAGACCTCAGACGTGACCAGGAAGGGCAGGTGCTGTTTTGCTTGATCCAGCATTGAGTGGTACCTTGCAGAGCCCTGGGAGTGCACAAGCCTAGCTTCCCTTCCCTGTGCGCTCAGCTGTGGCGGTGGGACGCAGCAGCCTCTGTAAGAAAATGACATCTGTCATCTCAGTAAATTGCAGGAACAAAGGCAGAGAGCGCTCTCTTTTGTCTTTGCCTGCTCAAGTCAGGAAAACGTTTTGCTCCTCCTGCAAAATTTGAGGATTGGGGAAAAAAGTGACAGACACAGTTAGGGCCACAATGCAAACATAGCACCAAAAAATTATTCTTTTGTGAAAATCACAGCCTAACCCGTCAAAAAGTCCTTGTGCTCTCCTGCCTTTTCTTTAATTTGCAAGCCTCTACTTGGTATGTTTGCATTTGCAGAGGAAATTTCTGGGCAGGCTCACACCGAGCAAAAGGAGACTCCACTTCATCCAGCAAATGGGTAAGATGTGGCGCTCCTTGCCCCAAGATGTTGTGAAGACTAGAAGCTTATGAAGGTTCAGAAGGGGATGGTACAAAGGCACGGAAGAAAAAAAAAAATCAAAGATTATAAAACACAGACGCACTGACTTCAGGATTTACAAATACCACAGCGCTGGGAGAGTATTTAGGAGAAGCGCTACTCCCACCTGCCTTGCTCTTGAACTCCTCCAAAGGCTTCCACTCCTGGCTACTTTTAGAGGCTGGATGCTAGGCTAGATGGACTCTTGTGCTGCCTTGGTAAGGCCTTTTTATATAAGCTCTTCCTTTTGTGGGCCACTTGAGGAACATTTTGTTCTTCCTCAGTTGTGGCTGTTTCAGCATCTCCTGGAGATCAAGCTGTGAAGTGGGCTTTCAGCTGGTCCTCGAAGGACTTTGCTTGCATCAGAGGCATGAGGCATCGGTGACCACTAAGTACAACCGAACTGCCAGAGAAGAGAGATTACTTCTCACTCCTGCGTTAGGGGCACTATGAATCCAGTCATTTCTCCATTATGAGGCTCCTTTTATCCATCCATCTGTCCATATATCTATTCACTAACTCCTTGAGACATCTCAGGATGGTTCTCTTCTGAGTCACGGGACCTCCTTGCCCCTGAGAGCCTGCACTCCCAAACGGGCAGGCAGCTAAAGAGTCGGCAGGCACGAATGGCCCTGCTCCTGCAGCCATGGAGCCTTCCAGAGCAGGACTGAGCATGCGGGGGCCGAGATAAAGCATAGAGAAACATGCTAGCGCAACCTGAAACCATAAGAAAGCTGTGAAAATTGAGTACTTAGAGAGAGAACCTCGTGCGTGAAATATTCAGCTGCCCTTTCAGGCTATGTGTGTGTGTGCGTATATATGTGTATATGTTTTTTTTATATATATGTATATGTCATGTTTTCCTGTGCCCCTTTGCTCTCTCCCATTAACCCTCTCAGTGGGGAGAACTGGGTTTCTAACGAGTGCTGGGGCGACGGGAGCTGTCGTGTATCTAGCTGCATCCCGCCGCTTTGGCAGCCCCACAGGACAAAACGCTGCCCTTCCCAAGAGGAAGGAGTCCCGTTAAATCTGCAATACTCTTTTCCCTCGGAGGGGATATCCAGAAGACTCCTAGAGGACTCACAGACTATGCAGCCCTGAATGACACTGCATTACCTGGCATCATTATTCGGTGAGCAGGCTGCTGCCGAGCTTGGGAAGGTCCTTGGAAAGGAAGAGAGAGCGGATGAAAGCGGGCAGGAGCGGGACACAAGAAAGGGTGCTGCATGCGACCCCCAAAATGCCTCCTGGAGGGCAGCTGGGAGGGCTCGCTGACGGGGACGAGAGCCACCCGCAGCGCCTTAGCTAACGCCGCCTCTCCTCGCGCGCCCGCGGGGCCGGGAAAGCTGCTGGCCCGCGCGGCAGAGCTCGCCCCCAAACCTTCTCGCTGCGGCGGGGGCACTGGCCAGGCGCCGCGCGTGTTGGGGGACCTGCTCCCCCGAAGGAGACACCCGGCCCCTGCCTTCTCCCGCTGCGACTTTTGGGCGAGGGTGGCTATTAATTAGCCTCAGAGCAGCAATCGGCAAGAACTGGGGGCAGTGCTGATTACAGCCCTTGCCTGTTAACTTTGTTTGGGCTGGCGTCTCCGCTGGCAAAGGCAGAAACAAAGGGGAGCCGGCTAAGACAACCGATGTTTTCAAGCAGCTCGGCGCGGCGACGGGGGCCGCGTGCGTCCTCCGGCCCTTTGTGTTTCACGGCGGAGCGGGGGAAAAAAGGGAAAAGAAAATATTTCGAAGCACAAGATTGGCTGGGGGAAGGGGGGGTGGGATGGCGGGGGGGGGGCGCTGGGAAGAAATAATTGCCGTGTCTGAAAACAGTTACTATGGCAGCAACAGCCTTCTTGCTGCCGGCACAAAACGTTGGGGGCCAGCGTGGCAGACGCGCATTGAGATGCTAATGTTGGCTTTAACCTTGGCTGCGTAACCTTGAAGTGGGGCCGGGGGGGGGGGGGCTGGAGAAGGGAGAACAAGCAGAGGAGGGTGGGTGGGGGGGCGATTAGAGAAAGCTGGGTTTCCTCTCCCTAAATTTGCCGCTGAATGGACTTGGCACACTCCTTTCAGCTGAGATTACGCCGCTATTTTTGCACTTAATATTCCGTGTGTGTGTGTGGGGGGGGTGTCTTAACGGCTTATTTATGGATAGCTGGCATTAGCCGCCGTGTAATTCAGCACTGTGACGCTCCTGCTCGTCTCCAACCCCTTGGGATCATCGGATGCAAGGCCATTTTTTCAGAGCATCCCCTAGGTTGGATCAGGCTGTCTCCGTAACCTCGCCTGCATCTCTCACTCACCCTCAGTGGCAGGGGAACAAGAGGAGCGAGGGCAGAAGGGGAGCCTCTCCCTTGGGCTTTGGCTGCTGGGAGAGGGATCATTTTGATGGCCTATTTAGGAAAGGAAGTCTTTCGACTTGAGTGGCAGAGGAGAACAAAGTCGTCCGCAGCAGTGGGCCGAAAGAAGGGGTGAGCGAGGGACGGGAGGCCACGGTGCCTGCGTCAGAGGCGAGGGAGAGGAGAGGGCTTCCCCTCGGTGGGCCCAGGGGCCTGGGTTGCCTCCAAAACCTCTTTTGCGCAGATTAGCGGCTAATTCTCGGGGCAGCTTGGGTTGTACTTCCCTTGGGATTATCCTTCACAGCAGCATTTAAATGAGCTTCTGCTGGAGAAATTCGGGTGGACAGGACTGTACGCAGGTGGTGGGTCTGCTGGTGACAGCCCTCACAATTTAGCACACTTCTCTTCTAGTTTCTGACATTTTTCTTCAATGAAGCCACGTGGTCACACGCAGCTTTCTCCCCTTGCTACCAGAAAAACTTCACCTTTGCATTGTCACAGAGAAAAACTTGAACTCAGGATGGCTCAAAGACCAGTGGCTAAAAACCACCTTGGCGCACAAGATCTCTCAATTTTTCAGCCAGCCCTGCGCTTGTGGAAGCCTATGCTTTGCTTTTTGAGTGGCTGTGCTGAGCGCAGAGGCAACGCTGCGTCACACGTGCCCAGGAGCACTTCTCCCAGCTCCAACTCTGCGCGCGTGGGGAGAACAGAGCTCCTTGCACTTTTCACACCATCAGCACATGGTGGTTTCCATCAAAGCCGCACCCGGTGTCACCTCCGGAGACCATCGGTGAGCTGCATGCATTTTTAATGATGGCATGTATTAGCAGGTGGCCTTATCTCCATGCAAAGCAGCAACACACAACCTCAGTACGAAATATGAATATGAGAAATGGACCCACTCCAGTCTGGCAATTCTCACTGCACACTGTGTTGTGAAGTATCTTAATTTAAAAGCAGTATCTGGCTTCTGCAGTACGCTTATTTCTCCAGGGCTTTCTAGTTAAGCTGTCAGATAGAGTTGATATTTATTTTACAAATGATCTAAAAGAGGGGACAGGTAATACTGAAGGAACAACCCTTCTGCTACTCTTCGGCTTAGGAATAATTCCAGAAATAAACACAACATCAAAGAGCAGAGCGAGCCTTCTCCAGAGCACACAGAGGAGGTGGCTCTCTCCATGCTGGCCTGGAAGATGCCTCAAGGAGAAACATCTGGGCCAACATCTGGGTCATCTGGGGCACCACAAGCCCTTCACCGAGCTGGGCCAGGTCTCAGGGGCATTAACAAAGCGTCAGCAAAAGTCAACAGCATTAAAAAAACATAAAACGTAAAAAAAGTAGCAGCATTAACAAAACTGCCTCCACCTCTAACTTCTGCGCAGCTCAGGTGAGGTTTTCCCCTTCTGGCATTTGTCATCTCCTGGGAGTCTCTGACAGCCCCTATGGGAGACAGATGGCTTCTTGTCCCAGCGCCTGCCAAAAAAATAGCATGCCGGATTCCCACCCTTCAGCCTGTGATGAGAATTTCTGAGCCCCCAGTGCCAGCACAAGGTCTGACTTTCCAGTGCTGCTCTTTGTGCTTGCTCCGACACCAGGTAGGGCTTTAAAAAAAAAGGACTAAGAAAAAAAGAAGAAAAAAACAAAAAGCAAAGAAATGAAAAAAGGTTTCTGCAGGAAAATGTGGATGGCAATGTTTGATGTTTTTCAGTTTCCCAACAAAAGAAATAAAAGTCAAAATTCTGAATTTTAGAGAGCCAGCTTCAATCACAGACTCAAACGTTTGTAAACCCTGTGTCCTCCTGTAAGTTGCTTTTTGTCAGTGGGAGTTTTAAGGCAGAAAATTTCAACCAAAATTAATTTTACAGCCACTTCAACCTAGCAAACTAATCAAAAGCGTCGTCTACCAAGCCAGACTGCGCAGGCAGCAGGACTGTGAAATCACTCAGCCCTGCAGACTTAGATGAGCACCATTAACCTGCTTTCCAGGCTGGACTCTGGGCTGGTATAAATCAGCCCTACAGAGCCATGCAAGTAGCAGGCCTTCTATTAACGCCTGAACCACTTTTTAACCTGCTGATTTCCTCAGCGAGGGATTATATATGATGTAGCAGAAGGTCTCTCTTTATATCTCATGTGCACTGAATAGTACCTTGGTTTGGTTCTATTTTTAGTTTCTACCCTTTTTTTTCCCTTACGTCTGCAGATGTTGACTAGGAAAAGCGTAAGGAACATCATAAATAACTTCCCCTCCTTACGCACACACGCTCACCCAGGCACAGAGGGAACTTGCTCCTAAAGGTGTTGCCACAGTTCCCCGGCGGCTGCATGCTCCCAGCCTTCGGGATGGCACTGAGAAATGAACCGCAGTGATTTAGGAGCTGGCGCCTGGCCTCCCCCGGCCCGCCACGCCATGAAGGCAGGAGAGGGCGCTCCGGCCCAAGGATGCCGGGCTGCGAGGGAGGCAGGGAAATGGCAGTTTCGGAAACAGCCAGAGCCAGTGGGTGCAGGTCCTGCTCCGCTGACTCTGGGCCTTGCAGGATTTGCCAGTAGCACAGACGTGCAGCGGGCCAGCGTTGGAGCGAGCGGCCCAGCCTTCCTCGCTGGAGGCGGGGGACACAAGCCCCCAGCACGGAGGGTGGCGGGGGACAAGGATGGCTGGCGGCGGCAGCAGAGCCAGGATACGGGTCATGAGCCTTCCGCGCGGCGAGCTGGCCCTCAGGCCTCGCGGCAGCTCCACCAAAGGTCTGCCCAACCCCTCAGTAAGCCTCGTCCCTGTAATTAGCGGTGCCCTTAAATTGCGGCGCACGGGGCTGGCGGCAGCATCCCCGAAAGGCCTGCCCAGGGCTTGGCGCGCCGCATCCCCGCGGGGCGCCCGCAGCTGCTTCGCCGGCACGTTTCTCCGCGACGCCAGCGAGCGGCGGTGCCTTCGCCCCGCTCTGTGCCAGCGGCGCTCGGAAGCGGGGCGCGGGCCGAGCCGGCGGTCCTGGGCAGCCCGGGCAGAGCGAAGCGTCTGGGCCAGACCCGCTCGGGCCAGGGCTGCGGAGAAGCCAGGGTGCTCGGCAGAGGAGGGGCCGCGCGCTGACGCGTCCCCCCGCGGCGGGGCCGGCCTCGAAGCGGCGGCGGCGGCGGCAGCCCCGGCGCAGCCCGGCTCCTCCTCCCGGGGCGGAGCGGGGCGGGCCGGCGGCCGGCGGCGCCCGGCAGTCCCCCAGCGCCGCCGCGGCGTGGAGCCGCGCTCTCCGCCGGCCGCTCCGCTCCGCTCCGCGCCGAGCCGAGCCGAGCCGAGCCGAGCCGAGCCGAACCGCGCCGAGCCGAGCCGAACCGAGCCCAGCTGAGCCGAGCCGAGCCGAGCCGCGCCGAACCGCGCCAACCGAACCGAGCCGAGCCGAACCGCGCCAACTGAGCCGAGCCGAGCCGAACCGCGCCGAGCCGAGCCGAGCCCAGCTGAGCCGAGCCGAGCCGCGCCGAACCGCGCCAACCGAACCGCGCCAACCGAACCGCGCCGAGCCGAGCCGAACCGCGCCAACTGAGCCGAGCCGAGCCGAACCGCGCCGAGCCGAGCCGAACCGCGCCGAGCCGCGCCGAACCGCGCCAACCGAACCGCGCCAACCGAACCGCGCCGAGCCGAACCGCGCTGCGCCGCACCGCGCTGAGCCGAGCCGCTCCAGTCGAACTGCACCAGTCGAACTGCGCCGAGGGGAGCCGAGCTGAACCGCGCCGAACCGAACCGCGCCGAACCGCACCGCGCCGCGCCGCGCCGAGCCGAACCGCGCCAGTCGAACTGCGCCGAGCCGAGCCGAACCGCGCCGCGCCGCGCCGAGCTGAGCTGAGCTGAGCCGAGCCGAACCGCGCCGCGCCGACCGAGCCGCGCCGCGCCGAGCCGAGCCGCGCCGAGCCGCGCCGAGCCGCGCCGAGCCGAACCGTGCCGCGCCGCGGCGAACCGAGCCGAACCGAGCCGCGCCGGGTGGAGCGGAGCGGAGCAGGGGGCGGCGGCAGCGCGGGGATGGGCGCGGGGCTGTGAGGGCGGCGGAGGTGCGGGGCGCCGGCGGCCGCAGCAGCGGGACCATGGGGAACATCTCCTCCAACATCTCCGCCTTCCAGTCCCTGCACATCGTCATGCTGGGCCTGGACTCGGCGGGGAAGACCACCGTGCTCTACCGGCTCAAGTTCAACGAGTTCGTCAACACGGTGCCCACCATCGGCTTCAACACGGAGAAGATTCGGCTGAGCAACGGCACGGCCAAGGGCATCAGCTGCCACTTCTGGGACGTGGGTGGGCAGGAGAAGCTGCGCCCGCTGTGGAAGTCCTACAGCCGCTGCACCGATGGCATCATCTATGTGGTGGACTCAGTGGACGTAGACCGGCTGGAGGAGGCCAAGACGGAGCTGCACAAGGTGACCAAGTTCGCGGAGAACCAGGGCACCCCATTGCTGGTCATCGCCAACAAGCAGGACCTGCCCAAGTCCCTGCCCGTGGCTGAGATCGAGAAGCAGCTGGCCTTGCATGAGTTGACCCCCTCCACCACCTACCACGTCCAGCCCGCCTGCGCCATCATCGGCGAGGGGCTCACGGAGGGCATGGACAAGCTCTACGAAATGATCCTAAAGCGGAGGAAGTCCCTCAAGCAAAAAAAGAAGCGGTAAAGCCCACGGGTGCATGAACAGATGGGAAAACAGACAAAGGAACCGAGGGGGAGAGAGAACCAAAGCGATCCTTTTTTTTTTTTCTCTTTTTTTTTTTTCCTTTCCAAATGAAAAGACGGCAGTAGTGGTGATAACAATACAGCTCCTGCTAGCCAAACCCAGATCCTGACTGCAGGCAAGAGCTGGGATCTCCCTCTCCCGCTCTTCCTTGCCCACAATCTGTTCCTGGCTGGAGGAGGGGAGCGTGGACCACTGCGTGTCCAGGGGCCAGCCCCTGACCCTGCGAGCCCCTGGGTTGAGCCAGGGCCTGGAAGCCGTGGATGGAGATGTTCTAGCAGGGCTAGACATCGCAGGTGGTGGGGATGCCAGCAGGCGGCCGGGATGCCATTGAGTGCCTGGCAGCTGAGAGCCCTTGGACCCGGGGGGCAGCTTCTGCCGGTGCCCCTCCATCCTTCGGAGGCACTGATTGCTTTTTGGTGCCATGGTGGGCTAAGGGATAAACAGGGCAGGACCCTGTAAAAAGTGCATTCGAGAGAGGCTAAATGTGCTTCTGGATCTTTAATGTGTGCGTGCGTGGGGAGGACTGGGGTGGAGGGATGTAAAGGGGACATTGGGCTGAAGGAGTTTTGCTTCAGGGAGTGCTGGATGCCCTGGGGTGGGAACCTGCGGCGAGCAGGGGGCGAAGCTGATGCCCAGACACATATTGCTGAACAGTGGCTGCACAAGGTCAACTCGCGGTGAGGCTGGCTCTCAGCCGCGCGCCAGACGCCTCCCCGCGTTGCTCGCCTTCATTTGTAGGTCATAGGCCCCAGAGAGAGCGTGAAAGCGGGGTGATTGGGCCAGCGCAATATGGGCGGGGGTTGATCACCGAAGGAATGAGACCCTGCCTTGCTGCCGGGCAAGGTGCAGATGATGATTTAGGAAGCAGAAGTGTGCTGAGCAAGGACCAACATCCATGGGCTTAGGGGGGTCGCAATGCTGCAGCCACCTGGGGGGAACTCACCAGCTGCTGACTGGTGCTGGGTTTTAAGCTGTTTGCTTAAAAAAAAAGGGAAGAAGGAAAGGGTTCTGGGTGAACTTTGCTGGAACGGGGGTTTCCAGGAGTCTTTTAATTCTCAAAGGTTTATTTTCTAATATCTTCTGAAGCAAAACCATGAGTAGGTCTTTCTTGGGCCTGGGCACGCTCCAAGGTGCTATTTTGCTCCCATCAGAGTGATCCAAACTAAGTATTATTTAAAAAAAAAAAAAAAGGCTTCATACAGCAACGCATTGACTAGTCGCCTTGCTGCTCTCTGAAATCCGTGTGAAAGGTTAGGGCAGTGCTTGGTTTTAGAGGGGCCGTGGAGCGAGGCGGTGCATCGCCGGCCGGGACAAACAGCTGCCATCACTGCCCAGCAAAATGGCAATAGCTTGCAAAATCTCTCCTGGAAAGGGACTCGGTAGCACCAGGAGAATGCGAGCAGGGAGACAGGGAGGGAGGCACGGGGAGGGATTTAAACCCCATTCAAAGCAGAGCACCCCTTGCTGCCAGCAAGACTTTTCTTGGCTTCCTCGTGGGCTGTCTCCCACTGGCGGAGCGCCTGGGCGCAAGGTCAGGCCCCCTGAGCAGCTCAGCAAGACCCTTTTGCAGGTGAGCGCTTTGGTACTGAGCTGGGAGCAGGGCAGGACTGGGGCCCTCGAGGCCATAAGCCATTTGGTCTCAGCATTTTGGCCTGGGACCCAGCTCTCTGGAAGAGAAAGCCTGGGTCCCAGCTTTCCTCCTTGCCCAAGAGAGGTGGGAGAGCAGGGGCCAAATATCCTGAGTTTTGGGCCACAAGGATTTCACACCATCATGCAGGAGGTCCTGGTGAGCTAAAAACCAGCCTTCCTGCTTAAATACCCTTCCTAAAACAGCTCCAGAAGCTGCCGAGCATACAAAGAAAAATACGCTGGGGTTTCAGGGAGTTGATTCTCCCCTTGCAGCAATGAGCTCGGCACCATCCAAATAGCATTTTGTTAGAAAGCAAATATTGCAACCAAGTGGTATTTCTCTTTCTGCAAAATTTGAGTTTCTACGCGAGTCCTGACTTGTACACTGAGTGAGTGGGCTGGTCCCATCAGTTCAGGCGGCTCTGTTCACTCTTCTTTGGGTTTTCTTTGCTTTTTCTTCCACGTGGAACACTTTGGTACTTGCTATTGAGAGACAGAGAGAAAATATTTATTTTTGACACCACAGAAGCCAAATGCTTTAACCTTTTATGGGTAGCGACAGAATTTTAGAGGCAAAATATAAATCTGCATTTTCCCACCAGATCAAAAGCAAGCAGGTTTTAAAAGTAACAAATGCAGGTATTAGTTATGTTTTTTTTTCTCCTCACTGTCAAGACTTAGGTCTTGATTCTGCAGACACTGGCATCTGCAAGTAATTTCCGCAAGTTTTGGTGGTATGCTTTTGCAGAGTTTGGTCCTTTCTGGGAAGTTAATTACATTGATCTCAACTGAGCATCTCATTTGAGAAATAGATATTTTTCAGCAAGGCATTTAAGCATGCACTTAACTCAGAGTGCGTTCTTAAATATTCTGCTGAGCAAGGTGGAATGCTTTAACGGTGCCATTCCCGCTAACTCTGCTTTCTGCAATAATTAAAAATACTTTTCCAATTAGTAGCTAATGGCTTCCGTGGTTTTTCTGTAATGTTTCAGAACCTTTTGCTTCTTTTCCTGTACAAGGACGTGCATTGCCTGTGGTGGGTTACCAGAAGAGGTGCCTCAGCAAAGCAACAGTTAAAAGAAACTGCCTAGGTGGTTGATCTGAAAACAAACTGTTTTTTTTTTTTTTGCCAGGTTGTGTGTCTTCTCTAAATATGTTTGAGTGACCTTTTTTTAGCAGATGTCATGAGGTACCAGTCTCATTTCCCACGGTGCCTTCACAGTGTTCCCATCAGTGTTGGAAATCCTGCTGCCCTTGTCTTACTCCTTCTATTGTCCGTCATTCTCTGTTCCTCCCGTCTTTCCTCTTTTTTTAAAAGATGCAGACATAATGCTGTGAACTGAAATAAATTATTTATACAATGAAAGGGCCTGATAAAAACGTGTTCTTTTGATTATTTCTCTTTCTCAAGACTGTATTTTACCGTTGATTTCCGCTGCTTTTTATGTAGGAGCTTATTCCTGCCTCCCCCTGGGAGGGGTAACTTGGGCATGGAGGCAGAGAAATGACTTATCCAGGATCATTTTGCACCACAGCAGCAAGACCAGGACCGGTCTGTCATGTGGCAGCCCTCTGCTCTGTATCCCTTTAGGACCACGGCATCTGGAACATATATATGAAAGGGGACAATACTATTTTTTTTTCTTTTTTTTTTTCTTCCCCCCCAAGCCTATTTTAAATCTTTCTGGGGGAAGATGCTGCCCTGTGTACAGCACTCAGTGGAGTGAGGGAGGAGTTCTTGGTTTTGTTCAGTGAATCTGGCTGTGGCTTATTTAAATGCGTGGCCTAATGCAAGATGTTGCTGGTGGCAGAAAGCCAGATCTTCAGGGGTTAAAGCACTGGGCCGGGCAGTTAAGAACAGGATGCTGCTGCGAGTGTGTAAGGCTGCCTCCACTCTTGGGTGGCTGCAGACACAGGAAACACGTGTGGCATTTTGGTGAGGAGAGCTGGAGTGAGTGGTTTTCTTTTAAATGATGACATTGCAATCGGAGAGGAAATGATGAGACGAATTCCTGAAAGCGCGATTTGACAGGGCCTTTGAGTACTTACTGTGCTAGAGCTTTGCGCTGGGCTTGTCTTTCTGCTTCCCATACGGGCTGAGTGGTTTCAAGCGAGTTGTCTGCGCTGTGCCTGAGCGTGAGGTCATGCTCTCGGTCTCTGCAGGAGCAGGGCCTTGCGGCTCTGTGCAGGACCTCAAAATGAACCTAAAGGCTTATCCAGATATGCCGTTACAGAGCCCCCATGTCCTGTTAGGGTTATTTTGCATGTTCAGAAATCACTTGGAGCTGAGTTTGACAGAGGTATGCAGCATTCAAGGTGCGAGCTGGTCAGTTCTCAGCACTGGCTCATACACAGCAGGGCTCCATAACAGGATCTAGAGAGCCTCGGAAAGGTGCGGTTCCTCACGGTCCCCTTCCTCACACAGACTCGGCACTGCTAGTTGCCTGTTTCTTTGCAACGCCTGTTGCCCTGTGGACAGCAGGCTCTGACGCTGGTGAAGCTGTTTCTGACCATCACTTCCCTTTGTGCCTCCCTCTCCGTTTTCTGTGCAGCAGGAGGAACGTCATGCATTTTGACCGGCCTGTGTTTTACTCATCTGAAAGTCTCTGGTGACTAATACCACCATCCTCAGTTATCTTAGACTATTTTTACCTCTTTGTCTATGTAGTGGAGGACAACAAGGAGGTATCCAACCCCACAGCCCAGACTGCTTCAGGGCCACCGAGCAGAGGGCCGTGCCAGTGGGGACCATGCCAGACAGGCCAACAGCACCAGTCCAGCTGTGAGATCTGCCAGCTGGACGGGAAAGCAGCGGTGCTGAGTCACGCAGGATGGCTAAGTGAGGGCTGTACACGTTAGGCCCTTCCAGACACCACCGTGTAGTCCTTGCCATGTGTGTGAGTGCTCGCATCCATGGTTGGGAGCCCTCCCAAATGGTCAGCAGGTTTCCCCTGTTGGTGCAAGCCAGTCCCTGGCGTCTGCCGTACCAAAGGGCTGCTTTTTGCCCCGGCTTACTGGTATAGGCCCTTTCACCCAGCCTGGGGGGTAGGTATTTGAGTTAACCTCTAACATGGCCTGGGCAGGCCATGCCCAGTACATGGGCAGGGTTGTGAATGTCCCACACGTTGCCTGCCAGGAGTCACAAAACGTGGAGCTGCTCTGACCCGCTGCCCCACCAGGGAGCTGGGGGCCACCTGGTGCCCAGAACCTCTTCCTTGGGGCAAGTGTCTCCATCTGCTCTTCCAAAGAGTCGAGCAAGGCTCAGGCTTGGTCAAAACCCAAATTGCAGAAGAGCCAGCCTTTCGCGGCAGAGATGCATGTTTACTGCAGCAGGTACAGTTGCAGTGCAGCCCGGGCCCTCCTTAGCCTGAAGGGACTCAAACTCACAAATCCCACCTCCTGGAAGCCTATTTAGGGTGGGTTTCTTTCCCCTGCATGGCATGAGGTCATGCATGTGAGCACTGTGCCTGTGCACGGGCTTGTCTGTGCCCGAAGGAGCCCTGACTTGCATCCTGGCCGGCTGGCCTCTCTGGGGGGGAATCTGCTGAGCCCGCGCGGAGTGGAGGGAGGCTTTGCCACCTCCGGGTTTAATGGGACAGGACACAGCTCTGGGCTCTGAGGCAACAGCACCACGGCAGGCAGGCAAGGTTTGGAGTGAGGATTTTCACAGGGTGTGACTTGGCTTGTGTGACACCATGTCACTAGAGTTGCCACCCCGGGCTTGTGAGCAGGGTGGGCTGAGCGGGGACATCTCCAAGTTAACAGCTGCCAAAGCAGAAGGCTTGGGAGCAGAAGGGAGGGTGGGGGCCATCTGTGTCTTCTTGTGAGCAAAGCTCCGCGTGCCTCGAGCTGTGAGGATGGAAATCCTCCTTGGAGCCACATAGCCGTTCCTCCCAGCTGGAGAGTGCTTTTGTCAGCAGGGGGTTTTGTGGGTTTAGGCCCAGTTGTCATGAAAACGTTACACAAGGAGCTCACTGACCTTGAGGCACCCTGAAGCTGGTGCGCTGACTGTGATTTATGCTGCGGAGTGGGGAGTCCAGTGAAACGGGACGTTCGGGGACCCCCGTGGCATGCAGAGCCCAGGGCACCTTGCACTGTGCAGGCAAGTACTACTGCAAGGAAGCTGCCCCAATATAGGACCAGCCTGGAAGAAAAAGCAGCAGTAAAGCAGTGGGGCTTTACACATCTCCACAGGCATCAGCTAGGAGCAGGCGAGAAGGGGACTTGCAACCTTTCAGCTCCAAAGGGCAGGACTGGCAAGAAACTGCAAAGAATATCCGATCTCTCTGGGCTGTGCCGAAGCTAATGGTGCCAGACAGCATCAGTGACTTCCTATGATAGGCTAACCGGGTTTTGAGATAAGGGAAATAGGGCAGAGCATACCTTCCTGCGCTGCAGTCACACAGGTTGTATGGTATTGCACAGCAAAGAGAGCGGCTGACATGGGAGCTGCTTGGTGGGACAACCCAGCGGTGTCAGGGAGCAGCGGGAGTGGGGCTGCCCTATGCCGCAGGATGAGCCGGGAGCCAAGGAGGTCTGAACCTGGAGGGCAGAGCTGGATGCAGATAATGAGGTCCACCCCCAGCCCCAGAAGCAGCAAAAGGATAGACCAGGGTCAGGATCCAGCCAGGAGCAGCAGCGGACAGGGCTAGAGACCAGCCCACCTTCACCATACCTCAGGACAGGACTGGGTGCCCCGGGCCAAGCTTTAACAGGACCCCTGAGCCCATGGGTGTGTGAGTGGGTGTCCCAGGTGAGGCTGCTCTGGGCAGTTAAGGCATGTCCCACATGATCATGCGCATAGTTTCATGACAGAGGCACTGTTTTCTTCATCCCAAGAGCCCCACAACCCTTTTCCCACAGTTTCTCCCTCTGCCTTGCCGAGGGGACTTGACATTTCTTCAGTAAACAGAGCCTCCCCCCAGTTTTTCT
Source organism: Struthio camelus (assembly GCF_040807025.1). Classification (NCBI taxonomy): domain Eukaryota; kingdom Metazoa; phylum Chordata; class Aves; order Struthioniformes; family Struthionidae; genus Struthio; species Struthio camelus. The sequence goes on along the minus strand of NC_090947.1, from coordinate 1,863,768 downwards.
TGGTAAGCGAAATCCCTCTGCTTTACTTCAAATGAGATTTGCTCTCAGGAAAGTACCTTCTTTAAATGGATCATGTGGGTTAATGCATTTCCTAGAGAGCTGAAGGTGTGTTGCAAGGAGAGCTGTTTCTTTGCAGGGTCCTTTTGCTCAACATTTGGGTGGGGTGAGGAGGAATCTCTTTAAAAAGGGCTGTGAATTGTTACCAAAAAAAAAAAAAGAAACAAAACAAAACCTCACATGCTGATTCAAACTTGGGCCCTGTATGCTTTGTTTTCATTCAGTTGGCTCCAACCTAGCTCTTCCTCATTGTAAACTACCCAAAAATCACATGCATTTTTTTTGCCTGAACAGCAAAAGAGCACCACAGTGAGTCAGGTCTGCGTGACACTAGGCACTCTAGGCACATAGCTTGCCCATTAGAGCAAAACTGAGACATTTCAGCCCAAGTATATTGTGCTTTGAGGTACTATGTACTCACCAGGGAGTATCAAGAGCCTAGCCTAGCTTGGGAATATTTGCTCTAATAAGCCATTCTGTTTCTTTCGGCTTAGTTCGTGTTTGCTTCCCTCAAATATTCAAGTGAGGTTCGAGGGAGGAAAACTTACAATAAAGAGCAACACTCCAGCAACTGTGCTAAGAAGGTGAGTTATGAGCCCATTAACACCCTCCCCCCCCAGCTGTTTGCTTGTTTGCTCTGGAGTCATACCTAGCTGGTGGGGGACCAGGAATAATCCCATACGCCCTAGGCATTGAAGCAGCACTAAGACCCTCCCCTCACCTCCCCACCAGTTTTGACTAATTGGATGTTCCTGTAAGCCGCTTGCTATGACCTGCAGAATGAGAATTGTTTGTGGGAAGTGTTACTGAACCGCTTCAAACTAGCAGTGACTGTGGAGGGCTGGTGGACAAAGAAGGACCACAGGCTGTTTGCAGACACTGGGGAATGAGAAGCAGAGCTCATTTCACCCAGCTCTTTGTTGGCTGCAAATTATTATTATATGATTATTGTTACCACGGCTTTGCATATGTCCATCCCAGTGATTCCAAAGTTTTGCAGCCTAATGGGCTACTGTCAGCTGGCAAAATTTCTCATGAGCTAGGGCTGGAGGATTCCCAAAAGTTAATGTCCAGGGTGACATGCGTACAGCCTGAAGTCCCTGATACCATCCAGCATTGCTTTCGGTTCTGTATTTCACTCCCACAAAGAGGACAGAACACACCGCTGGGTCTCAGTGCAGGTCTTCATTCTCCACCACTGGCTCCCTGCCTAACCCCGGTCGCATCACTTCATCCTCCAAGACTTCTATTTTCTAGATGTTAAAAGGGGATGCTAGTGTTTTTTCCCATTCCCAAGGCTTAAAAAATGAAATTGGTGGAGTTGTGATCCTCAGATCCTAGCGCTAAAGGTGCTAAATGCATAGGATTGCCCCTCACATGGTGGGGAGAGAAGTGGCGCATGGGCCCCTGTGAGACTGCTGCAGGTCCAGGTATTCCTGCTTCCACTGCGTGAAGATAAGCTGTGCCAGGGGCTGAGGACCTTGGCTCAGCATCCTGCTGAGCCCAGCTTTGACTGATGCCCAAATATGCAATGCCAAGCCCAGGGCAACTAGTAGCTGCATGCCATGCTGACTTTATTTTTACGGCCTGTGACTGTCTGAAACCCTCCAGCCGTATTCTCTGAGTTACGACTGCAATAGGAAAGTTAATCAATAACTCTTTTTAAAACAACCCAAACCCCATCCCTGTTGGCTCCCCTGCAGCTATACAAACGGTTCAATTCTAGGTCGCAAATAAAGTCCTGGGGGATGGCGGGGACGGCATGGCGGGTGCCTGCCTAGGCGCGTGCCCCTGTCACCTCTGCAGCGCCATGCTGGCAGCGTGCGGGCTATATCCCTGGGGCCAGAGGGAGCTCAGGACTCTGGAATACCCGCTGCGACCTCCCTATTAGCCGGAATATGCTCCCAACCACTGCAGGACCTCTGACCCAGCTGGACACCCTAGGATTGCTAACTCAGTGCCGTGGGCCACAGGCTCAGGGAAAGCAGAGCCAGTCACCGGCACAGGGGGAGCGTGCCCCAAATCACCTGCACAGTGATGCCATGCCACCACGGCCAGGCTGAGCCCCCTTGCCTGCCCTGCGGGGCAGCATTGGCCATCTCTCCGCAGCAGCATCCAGCAGGGAAATAAGGTGAACCCCGTTGGCACCGGTGTCCGGTCCCTGTCCCCTTGTGCGTCTAAAACCTGTCATGGCTAATGGGATGTTCTTGATTCATTTTTGGCGAATAAATGCTGGGAAAGGGGCATAGTGAGGGGGAGACACTCTGTATAGCATTTCCTCAGCATCTGCTTAGGAGCAGAGTCCGGGGCAGGATGCAAGGCTGGAGGGACCTTTGCCCTGACGTGGGCTGGCTGCACCAATGTCCGGGGCACGGGGGCGAGGGAGTCTCGGCTCGCTCTACCCACATGTCGTTTCAAGCACGGAGGTGAAAGACCAGCGTGGCAATGGGAAGTGCGAACACAGGGCAATTGTTGTGCTGGTTAATGTTTAAATAGCTCTTGGAAAGCCCCCCTCCCTTGCTGCTTGCACTCTCCACCCCTTCTAACAAGGGGGCCCTTTCAACTTTTTGGCACCTTCCCCATCCTTTGGCTTCTGTTGGCTGTTTAAAATTTCCAAAGACAGGAGGGGGAATGGCAATTCTGGGGTTTCACAGTGTTTTCTCGCCCACTGCATCCTCCCAGGATGGACCATGTTCTTTCCCAGCTAGCCTTAGAAACAGCCTGATTACTTAGAAGGAGGAAACTATTAGTGGTGGTTGGTGCCCAAGACATCAATAGATTGGGGGAAAAACTTGCAAAAATAGTAATAATCCCCTCCACCATTCTTGGAGCGTGCACTTGGTTTTCCCCAACAAACCCTGAGAGCTAGCAAGAGCCACATTGCTGAAAGAAATGACTTTTAGCCCTCCCTGTGCAACCATGCGGGTCTCTGGCCAAGGGACTAGCATCCAGGAGACTTTGGGGGTCACAAAAGAGCTGGGGAGATCCTTCCGCTCAAATGTTAGCGCTAGGAAGAGGATGAGAGGAGGGAATGGCTCATCCTGGCCCCAGGACCTGCTGGATTTCTTCTGGTACTTCCAGCAGCTCAGAGCAGGAATGGAGCAAGGAAGGTTTAAACTATCCCTTGCCCATTTTACCTGCAGCTGAAGCTTTTGGTCCCAAAGCCAGCAGTCTTGCCACCTTTCAGCTTTTAGGTCTCCCACAGGGGTGAATCCACCTTACCCATTGAAGTCACAGCAATTTACAGCAGCTGAAGATCAGCCCAGCCTCTCCTATGGTGCATCATCTTTTCTTCATCTCTTTTTTCTTCATCTTTTAATTACAAGGGTGTGATGGAAAGAGTATGTGCAGGCTGGAAAAGGATAAAACGGTTCCATGGTGATTCATCTCTCATCAGCTGCAGAACCTCTACTAGGACAAATCATCCATCTGGGGCACCCTCCTCCCTCCCCCCGCTCACTCCCTGTAAAACTTAATTAGAGAAAAGTGGTCAGGGAAGGAAAACTGTTTATTAATCCTTAACATCAACTTTTGTTTTCAGCCTGGATGCTTTGCGTCTGTTGTAACTGCTGGGGTATAATGGGTGAAAACCTTAGCTTGATTGCAGGCAAGGGAGTCTTAATGTGACGACGTGTCTGAAGGAAGTGGGGGAGCATGGGGGGGCTGTAAAGTTACTGGAGGGGCTGGCTTGTGAAATGCAAGCCCTGCTGGGGTTTGATCACTGCGGTCTGAGTGCTTACAACCTCTGAGGATGCTTTGAATGAGCAGAGCAGAGCCTCTCCCTTATGGCTTATTTCAGAAGCTTTTGTGTCATCAGGACCTCTTTTTCCTTAGGAAAGTGGATGCATTTCAATCCTGGCAGCTAACATGGTTTCAATGTCCTAGGGGGGGGTGGCATGGCAGTCCTAATATACGTTAGGACAGAGAAACTCCCTACTGTCTTCAGACATGGGCTAGAGAGCCTTGACTTTGCTGTGATTTCCATGGGGATTTGCTTGGCCCAGACTGAAAAACATCAGGGCACATCTGGAAAGTTGGGAGAGGTGGCTGAGCTTTAATGTGATCACAGGCTGTGAGTCACAGACGTGCAAGCTGCAGGGCAGGCGTCTTGGCTTGGAAAAGCTGCTTTCTACCACGTGCAGCTTGGCTTTCACCTCTGGCACAGGGTGCTGTGATGAGGTTGGAGCAGGCCTAGAAAGCGTATGTTTGCCCCACTGTCGGTGCTGCCTCATTGCAGCACCAAACTGGCTCGTTCTCTGCCTGCTCCCAGAGACTGAGGTCTGGCATGGGGCTCAACAAGTCCAAACCTTTCATCAACGTGTTGCCAACTGGCCAAGCCCTTAGTTGACAGTGCTGTGTCTTTCTCTGCCTGCCCCTCTTAAGGAGGGTGTTTCTTCTGGTGGTTGGGAACCTTCTAATTTCTGGCCCACATGTATTCACAACCACTTTGTGCCCATTTGCCTCGTGCCAAAGTTATCCGTTAGCTTAAATAGCTCTCATCCCCGCTGGGCGCTGAGGTATTTATAGAGGCAATCACAACTTTTCCCAGCCACCATCCTGTTAGCTAAGGCACGTGGTATCTTTTTGGCTCCCCTTCCAAAGCAATCCTTTCCCTGGATCCAACACGTCACTCTCCTCCCCACGTGTCCTGCCTAGGTTTTTGTGGCTGAGGTTTCCCAGCTGCAAGAGGCCTTTCTCGCTCTCCTATTTGATCCACCAGCTCTTCAGCCTGCTTTGTGGTCCAGAGCCTGGACGGATGGGAGTAAAACTCCCCATTTCCCCTACAAGAAATGGGGCCCTATTTCTACTTGTGCCATTGGACTACCCTGAAAGGGGGGAGAGCAGAAGGGGAAAATTCAATGAGATAAGAAACCCAGAATATTGTCCAGACTCAGACAGAGGGTAAATCAAAAAGCAAGGGAGGGCAAGGATGCTTTGGAGGGATTGGGCAGGGTGATGTGCCCTTTGGGCCTATTTGCATAGGTGTGTACAGACAGACCCAGATTTCCACTAAGCCCCAGACTGGGAGTGCTGCAGTGGAGCTGCCCGCAGACGCGGCTCTGGGATGGCCTTCCAGAGCGCTTCATCCCTCCATCACCTGCTCCTGGGCAGGCCCAGCCCTGCTGAGGCCATGCCCAGGCAGAGACTCGGGGCTTGCCAACAAATCAGGCAGCAAGCTGTCTTCCAGAGCTGCTCTGCGCCGTGGGGCACCATGGGCTGGGCACTGCCATTCTGTGGCCTGAAATGATGGTGGCCCCCACCGTCTGACATGTACCCATGAATTTCTGCTGCATCTTCTCCTTGGCTTGGGCCAAGCCTGTGCCTGGTTCCTGCCTGGTGAACATCAGGGGCAAGCAGAAGGGAGAACGAGGGCAAATAGTGTGGCAGAAGACCCACAGGACAGACAACTGATGGTCATCCAGTTTCAGTGGTCCGTGGGGAAAAAATGGGCTATTCAGGCAGATGCCTGTGCAATTCAGCCTCTTCCCGAGGAGGACATTTAAAAAGAGATGTCACCTCTCTAAGTTGACTAGACACACAGTTTGGGCAGTAGTAATGGAGTAGTAAAGAGAAGTAGGACACCCAAGGTGCATTTAAGGTCACTTGTGTGAGCATACGCATGTGTGTTGGGGTTAGGACATCCTCTCAAATGATGGGGAAATGGACCTGTAAATCCCAGCATTGCTCCTCAGACAGAAATAGCTATTTCTGTTAATTCTGTAAACCCTAAGAGAACAGCTTTGACATTCCTTACACTGAAATAATGGGATCTGGACAACCTTGTTGTGTTCAGGGTCCCAATGTGCATGGTGATCAGCAAACGAAGGGGAGAGATTCCCTGTCCTAAAACACTGGCACTGGTAATGGAGCTGCTTGGAAACCAGCCAGTACTCCTCCTCCCTTCCCATCAGAAAATGAGAATTCACAAAAAGCAAGCCATTTCATGGAAATGCTCATGGAAAAATTCTACTAAGGGGGGAAAAAACCCCCAAGCAGCACTGACTGCAAGCATTTTGATAATGCTGAAACAATGCTTTTCAAATGGAGCATGTTTGCTTTGAGATGGCTCTTTATTTTGAATTTTTAAAGGCATGTTCTGTAATTAAATGTATATAATGAAATCTCCCTTGTAATGTGAGCAGGGTGCAAGGGGAATATATGCTCCACAGCACTGCTATCATCCTGCATGGCAGCTCAGGCCTCCTCCCAGATAGGTGATATCCCCCAAGAGCAGCCCACCCTGACACACATGGGTCCCAGGGCCTCACTGGGACGTGCTCTGGGAGCCTTATAGCTCTCCCCAATGGCAGGACAGATGAAGACACAGCTAGTCTTTTCTCTGATCACACAGGGAGGGAAGACAGGGCCATGCACCGAGACCCAGGCCTCTGAGAGAGGTGAGCAGGACTATCTTGCTTCTCCCACTCCTGTGTTCACACTGCCCTGAGCTGCCTAGCGGGACGATCCTTCCCTTCTTCTCTACACTGTGGCCTTTTTCTGTCTGGGTATCTAGGAGTCTCTGGCATCACTAGTCCGGAAGTCTCAGGAAACTATCAGGTCTAGAAATCACGCCAGAAGAAATGTATTCCTTTCCCCCCTGCTCCCAACCTCCTGCCCCATTGGAGCCTCTTTTATCCTGAAATATGCAGAAAATTGTTGGGTCCTAATGATCTTAACTCATTCAATCAAGACAAGAATCAGCTTGCAAAGAATGTGAATAATTTATGTGCAGATAATAACGAGAGCAAGTGAGCTAAAAGGAGTTTGTCTTTCGTTCCCTTCGGTGCTGCTCCCAAGGCTTTGCCCTACCCAGAATAACTCTTCCTGATTATCCTGAGTGGACTAATTGATGTAGGGACCCTTCTCCAGCTCTGTAATCAGAGCCCTCCTTTTGGTTTGATACAACCTAGTATGGATGCAATTGCTAAGCTGGGAAAAAAAAAAAAAGACTCTTCTTCCAAAAGCTGCCCTTGGCCAGATTCCCTTCCACTCTGGTATATCCCATGGTAGTTCTTCTCTGTAGGCAAGCCTCTGGGAACAGTGCAGAAACCCAGCTTCCAGGCCCAGCCTTACAAACTCCATGACTCACTCACAAGAAACCTTGTTGTGCTGGCATACGTCAGAAGCCCTGACACATTTTTTGAGGAGCCCTTGCAAGGGCAAATCTATAGCATGCGGAAAAGTGTCATGACAGAAGAACGGCTTCAGTAAACAGATTTAATATAAGAAATGGCGGGAGACTTTTGACTACAGGAAAATGCCTGGGAGCCTTGCGCTGTATGGTGTGACTTTGATAGACAGATTCAGTTCTCAGTTCTGTATAATGTCCTGCAATGCTTAAACAGGGCAAAGATACAAAAATAATTGAAGATCTGCAGCTCAGCTACTCTTTACAGCAGGAGGAAACGCTGGAAAGGAAGGGGGGGTGGTTAGAAATCCAGCACATCTCTTCTCTTGATGTCAGCTCCCAGAACATCTCTAAGGGCAGTTCTTGAAAAGCTTGTGATATGCCTAGTCCTGCTGGTAAAATATAGCTGCGGGGAAGGGGGACTAGAGGTGGTTAGAGCTGAAAAGGTTAATCCGTTTATAAAGATATCCTTTTTGGAGACTGGAATATTCACAGCTTCAGGTCAAATTCAGCAGATAATATTGGCTGAATAAATACTGGAAAATTTCTAAAAAGCTCAGACCTTTTTTTCCTCTCCATTTCAAAAAGGGACTGACCTATTTCTTTGCAAAGTGAAAAAAGAGGTGCACTTTAAGCCTAAACTAGACCTCTTCACTCCTACATCACACTGCTCTTGTCACCCAGACTCTTTGACTTCTGCCCTTGCTTGGGCAAGCTGGTGTGGGTTAATCACTAACACAGGGCTGCGCAGGATGAGCACGGACAACACACTTATGGATAATGTGCCTTTAATTACTATTAATTAATTAACTGTACTTTCCACGGCTCTACTCAAGACAACCGCATTAATTGCTCACAAACAAGCTCTGGACATGTACAAGCTGTAACGGAGTCAGTAGGTCATTTCGATCACATCCCTTGCAGGTTGGCTCCAAAGTTCTCACTGGTCGTCCACCTTTTGACCAGCCACCTTTTGACTTGCCACAGAAGATACAGTTTCCAGTGAACTGCTTCAGGATCTCTATTAGTTTTCTGGACAATTTTCAGGTCGCTCTGGTGGTCCCAGCTCTTGTTTAGGGGTGCTCTTGTTGATTTACCAAGCCTCACTTCCCTGACCACGGGAGGACTTGCCCAGCTGGTGTATGTGCCTACACTGGTACTGGTACTGAACCTCAGATCCCAGTAGTGCTGTCTATCAGAGATGAGCTCAATGTTTTCCCCACCACAAGATCCCTGGGGGTACGACAAGACCTTGTTCCTGGAGCTGGTAGGACCCCAGTGAAGGCAGGGTATGGGAGATGGTTGTGGAGGGGGGATGGGGAACAAGGGAGAGACTCGCTAGTGGCTCCCATGGGGGCAAATGGCTTTTTCTCGCAACTGTGCTCAGCAAGCAGCAGGTAGGAAGCCAGGGCAGAGAGATTTATTATTCTCCTCAGGCAGTCAAGAACATCCCTTCACACAGCGAGTCCCAGACAGAGGACTGCCAATGTGGATGTGAAGCAGCTCTTCACGCCTTCCCCCATGCAAGGGGAACCCCACGCTCAGATGTCAATGACCCAGAGGGGCTCTCTTCCTCTCTATCTCTATTTGAAAGGCTCCTTCCCTGCCCCAGTGCTTCTCTTTTGCCTCAACTGAGACACAGCTCCCACCGCCATCAGTGAAAACTGAAGCAAGAGCAGAGAATAAAATCAGGAGTCTTGTAGAGCCCTGGTCTGGCTGCAGTGAAGTCCAGGGGCCAGGCTGGCTCTGGTCCTTTGGCTCCCTTATTCATGTATGTAGCGAGAGTAAAGCTCTGCCTAATCAGTCCCTGAAGGCTTCTTTTTTCCTGTTTTCTTTTTTTTTTTTTTCTACAGACATGTCTAAGTGTTTTTGGCATACACAGGATCCTGCAGCAAGGCATTCCACAAGAAAAGAGCAATATGGGGAGGGAATGAAGAATTCAGTTTTAAGCTTAGAGCACACCTCTCTTTTTGCCTTGAAAAGAAACCAAACTGATCCTTATGGAAAAAGGCCACATGTGGAAAAAGTCATGTTATTACAGGGGTTCAGGGAGAGGCAGCCCAGCTCTTGTGCAGGCTGTCCCAGGGTGCTCTGCTGCAAATGGGCTGTCCACAGATCAGCAGCAGGTCCAATGCTGGGAGTGTTGAAGGCCTCCATATGGATTTCAGCCAAACTCAGGCCAGGCCTAACATTTTTTAAGAACAGTAGCGAATTCTAACCGTGAATGAATTTAAAAAAAAAAGAAAAAAAAAAAGCAATTCACAAACAAAACACTCCCAGAATCTCAAATTAACAGGGGCTCCAGGCAACAAAATCAATCACAATCACATTTTCTAGGCTCTGTGGGTTGTGAGACACAATCTTAGTTTGGTATGGGAGCGGGAGAAAAATATTATCTTAAATGCATATGGAGGAAACCAAGATGATTCAAGGTTACAACAGCAAGAATCGCATCAGCCAGAAGATATGAAAAGCCACATGGCAACCACTCCTAAGTTGAGAAAGGATGAAGATATAGAGAGAGCATCAGGGCTTTAATGGCTTTAACCCAGGCAGCTTCTTGATCCAGTTTCTTTGGGATTTTGTTGCAACACAGCTTTTTTAGCTCTGCTGATCTGTCTGCGCTACCCCAATGTAGGCATATTTATAGCACCTCAGCTGATTTTCCTGTTGGTGGAGGTTGTTGGTTTAACTATGCCACAAGACTGGAATTAAAAATGCTTTCTATTAATGAGAAGTCTTTAGCTCATCCATCTTCCAGCATTGTTCCCCTTCCCATCTTCCCTAGTTGTGAAGGGACAGTAGGACAGCTAAAATGACCTGTGAGGTGTTTAATTCCCATCACAGGGGTTACTACATCAGCAGGCAAAATAGAGACATGTTTGAACCAGTCTGATGATTCTTATATTCCAATAAATTGACTCTATTTAAAGGAAAAAAAATGCAGAAATAGGAGTCTGGGAAACCTGACAATTTTAGAAACAGTCCTTCTCACGAGATCCTCTCTCCTGTCATCAGTTCTCATCTCTGACGCAGCAGCACAGCACATGGTGCGGGCAGAGATGTGTAAATCTGGCAGAGGGGGTGTGCGGGAGTGTGTCTATGCGCACGTGTCTATGTATCACACCTATTCCACAACCAGTATGCAGTTACAACTCTGGATAGATGGTGTTCTCATAATATTGACTCAAACTTCTCCAATTATAAACGAAGTAAGTAAAAGGCTCCTTCCGAGAAAAGAAAAATGACTGGGGGCTTTCCTTGAGCCTACCTCAACTTGAAAGGCATGCTAAGTATTAATTAATCACTTCAGGGTACTTGCTGATACATAATTATGTGCAGAGAAAGGTCTGACAAGCCAGTTTGCTATCGATCATCGCTGCACATCGGTTAAATATATAATGGGTCAGATGCATCTCACAATGTGCTTGCCAGTTATGTGGAATGCTAATGTTTAAGATAAAATTATAAATCCTCAGAGTTAACTTCTACTGTTTGAAGTGTTTCATTACACAGTCTTGTTCTAAATACTCTCAGTAAAAGTGTCCTTTGCAACAACCTGGATAGCTGTACAGAAGATTCACTGAGCAAAAGAATTCCCGAATCACACTTGTTAAAACACAGAATTTTTATGGCCAGATTCAGGATAATGTTTTTCCTCTCTGTGCAGTATGCAATATAAGACATTTTCTAGCACATATATCCTTGGCCATGAGGAGTTTACACGGTTCTGCAGGAATCTGGACTGGCTTTGCATGCACTGTGCAGCTTTTACAGGAGCCTTACCCCTTACCTTGCCTTACTAGAGAAACCAACTCATCCACATTATTGCCACTACCGGTAATTTCTTCAGGAGCTTTGTCATATGTAGTGGTTTAACAAAAGCTCCATATCCTGGGGGTACTTCTTATTGAAGAGCTCCACCTTCCCTGATGTCAGAAGAAGAGGGGAACTTACAGTTTCCAGGGTGAGAAGGCGGATGAAGAAAAGCCAGCGCTCAGCATTGAACACAAACCTTAAAAAATAACCCATGAGCTTTCTGCCGGTTTCAGAATTTTGCAACCGTCTGACTCACAAAGATTTTTTTTTTTTAAACCCTGAAGATTTAAAGGAGCTCCTTCTGCACATTGTACCCGTGCTGCGCGGTCACAGCCTCATCTTTCAAAAAAGTGTACTTCCTAGTTTTAATGAAAGCCACAGCACTGCCCTCAGTCTGGGCCCACACGCTGAGCAGAGACGTGGAGCCTCAGCAGTCTGAAAGTGTCCAGCTGAACAGCAAGGCGTTCTCTCTCGGCAGACGTGGCAAGTCCGCTTCTGGTCCCTGGCACAATTCATCCCTGCGGTCAGTGTGGATTCGGTCATCTGGCTGGATGACATGGGAGATTTTAACTCTCTCTGGGAGACTTAACTCTTTTAACTCTGCCTGCTGGAAGTATTTTTTCCCCCCCATTTTAACAGTCATCTAAGCAGAACATGCGCGCAAACTCTTCCCTATGTCAGGCAACCTCTTCAAACATGAATAAGGCAAGGGAAGTTATCTAGAGAAGACAGGATGACTGTAGTGACTAGACCCCAGAGGCCTGAGGTTTTCCACCTAGGGTCAAACAACAAGCACCAGCGTAGCTGGGAAAGCCTCTTCCTAAAAGTCTGGTGTTGTCCCCATCTATCTCATGAATCACACTGCTTTCAAATGTGAAAAGACATAGCCCTGAAAGTGACTCTATGATGGGTAACCATAATCACAGTCATGAGGATGGGACAGAGAGCCATGAAACTCCAAATTAGTCATGCAGAGCCAAACATCACAACTGGAGGTCACATGCTTTCCTTCTTTTCATAGGAAGAAGGGAGCCCAAGGCCTCAGATGCTGATAAACAAAACTGGGCATACAAGGCCCACGTCAGAAGAGGGTTTTTGCTCATACCCATCCTAGCCAACCTACAAACATGGGCTGCTCTTTTTATGGTACGAAAGACACCATCCTCTAGACATCTCTGTTGAAGGCCTCAGAGACAGGTTTGCCCCTAAAGCTTCCTCTTGGGTAAAAGGAGAATAATTCAATACGAGGTTTGAAGTGTCCCAGCTGCTGAGGACACTGTCTAGTGTCTGAGGCTGAGTAAGTTCCCTATGCATCAGCCTCTCTAAGGCACTGCAGAGGCTATCTTCTGCCAGACAGAGCTCAGACTCTGGCCAGCAGCAATGTTTGGAGGATTACTCAGCTAATGTGTTTTAATACATGGTCATGGCTCTTTGCTTACAGTGTCTGAAAAGCAGACAGCAGCCCCCCAAAGCAGGCACAGCTCAGTCACTTTGAGCAATGAAGTAGCCAGCCTGCTCTTAGAGCCCTGCTCATGGAGTTAACACATAAGGGCCCAAGGACCTTGACCATGATGAACCCACCACTGCAGCCACTTCATGTGAGCAGCTGGTAGCTGGGAGACCTGTCCCTGACACTCTTGATTTCCTGTGGGATGGAGAACGAGACCCCACAGTTAACGCATGTGGTGTCTCCCTCTCTAAGCCACAGCCCAGCAAAGTATGACACTCTGTGGCAGGCTATGATGGTGCAGGAGTCCTGTAATTGCATTAATCTGCTTGTATTTCAGCTCCTTTAGCCCTGATGAAACCATGAAATGACAAAGCCAAAATAAAATAGAATAAAAGCCCTGGGTCTCTGTGTAGTAGCAGCCTATCAGTTTAATTTATCTCACTCATTGCAAGAGTTGCAGTGTGGTTTTGGAAAATGTTGGGTGCTCTTTCATCCTGCTGGGCCTCAGCCTACCTTAATTAAACTTTCAGTGGCCATTTTACTCTCCCATCTGCTTCTTTTCCTGGGAATATTTAACTCCCAGTAAAGTGCAATTCCCAGAAACAATGGAAAACAGATTAGCTGCCCTATTTGTTTACCTTCGGCCCATCAGTCACTGCCTCTGACCTCTGATGTGACTTCTCCTGTTGCCAGCGTGGGCCAGGATCATTTGAGGGAAGGGGAGGAAAGGGAAGGGGAGCTGATTCATCCCTGGCCCAGCTTCAGTCAGAGCCCTTGTTGATCCTGCCTGGGGAATGTGTTTCAGCTCACAGAGATGGACAGTTAGACTCAGGGGAAGGATAATCCCCACTGACTCAGCAGCCTGACTTTGGTTGTGGTAGGACTGCAAGGAATTAACTGCACGGGGATTTGCCTGGCAGCTCCCACGTGTGGGTGGTCAGTGCATCCCCAGTGTGCCCAGAGGAAGGGAGAAGATGCCTGGCTGGAAGACGTGTGGGCATTAGCTCCTTGCAGGGGAATGTATGGCCATGGCCCCAAAGGAGCTGGGTTCAGGCCACTTCCAGGACAGCACTTCCATTCCCTGTCAGCCGGTCCTTGCTCCTCAGAAAGGCCTCCCGTTGTTTTTAGGGTCCTTCTGGATCTGGCCTCTGCCAGCTGCTTCAGCAGTGAGTCGCCAAGGCTAATTCTGTGCCCAAGATCGATTCAAAGCCTCTTTCCCCTCAGGCTCTCAGTCAATTCTGTGGATATTTGCAGTATGTTTATACAGCAGGCTGTGAAAAACTAATACGTGGGGGCAAGCTGTGGCTGAAGGACATATATCAGAAATCTGCCTCGTTCATCTGAACCATTTCCCTGTTGGGCAGAGTCTCGAACCCCAGAAAAATACCCACCAGCCATGCACCCAGCCCAAGGAAAGGACAGGCCATCACCGTCTGTTGCTTGCGGTCCTTCCAGCCCTCCCACGTAGACCTTCACTCGGACGGCGACAGCCCTGCGGAACGCATTGAAAACCTGTGTGGTAGAGTCGGCCAACAGGAAATTCGTACAATGCAACAAAAGAATTCGTGCAATTCTCTTCCTCCACACATACATTGGAAGGAAACATGTATTCCTCAAGCAGCAGGCTATTCTCAAGACCTCTCTAAGTTTAGCCTCCTCAGGGGTCCAGTCATTTCAGGCTGAGCAGTGGGCCGATACTGTTGTCAGGTGAAAATGGTATTTCCGTCCAGTTCCCAGGCATACAAATGCAACCTGGGATCAGATAAGCAAGTGCCTTTTCTTCCTTCCCTCTCAGGAATCACCACCTGGGAGTAATGCTCTTCAGAACCCAGTGAACACAGATTTAAAAGGCTGACTGTTTCCAAAGCACCTCATTTTAGCAAAGCACGCGGTACACAGAAGGAAGATCCTGTCCAGACTAAAGCTGCCAATGCAAGTTAATAATCATGACAACTCTCAGTGCTTTGGGATGTATTCTAGTCCCCCATTATCTGCTGCCTGAGAACTATTTAGACCCAGGGATCATAACTCTGATGGGAAAACATAGGGCTGTGCTTGAGTAGCCTGGACTTTGCCAGAAATGACACTTGACCTGGTGTGATCTCCATGTTTGGTTCCCCCCCCAGCCCAGTACCTCTTTAGTTCCTATCTCAGGGCTGGAAGAGGGAAGGCCTCATCTCTGGAGTGACCTGACAAGACAAATAAAACAAAGATTATACTCCTGGTTGCTGGGGTATGGCCTCTCCCTAACCCCATCACACACACACCAGCCCCAGGGAGGTCCAGCACCACATCTGTCCTAGCAAGGCCCGAGCTCAGGAGGGCAGAGAGATAGCTTTTCGAGGTAGGCTGGGGAGAGCTGGATGGAGGAGCAGTGTGGGGCCCTGTGTGTGGCTCCTAAGCGGGTCATGAGGCTCAGGCAAATTCTCCTGTGCCTCATACCTCTGAGCAATACATCAGCCACTGACTGACAGTGCAATGCCCCATTTAGCCTGAATGCAGGCCAGGCATTGAGATAAGGTGACCCACACTTTCCCAGGGCAGGGGGAGACGGCACTTTGCTTTCTCAACCCTGTGGAGCACTAGCTCAAAGACAGCCCATCCTCCCCAGAGACCCACATCACTCCCCAGCCACCCAGCCTTTGTCCAGGGCAAGCTCTTGGGGCAGGAGAAGCGTCTGTCTGGGTGCCTGCATGGATGGATATAGCAGGAGGACTCACTGATCTCATCTGGCTGGCTTAGGGAAGGGGAAGGCCTTCGCCCATGGCCCGCAGCCCCCCCAGAGGAATGTGAGCTATGCAGGGACCAGAGGTCACCGCAATCAGGCACAGCGAAGAGTGACTGTAAAAGGGAAAGATAAACCCAATAAATCAGACTGTGGCAAGAGGAGGAGGGCACAAGTGCACAGAGCTGCTGGTGGATAGTACAAAGTAGCCCCCCATCCCCCAGCAGAGGGAGGGTGGGGTGTGAGCTTTAACCTGGGTGACAGACCTGCCTGGAGCTGGGAAAGGGGCACAGTGCAGTGGCCAAGGGATCAGAGGGGCAGCAGCTGAAAGAGAGAGTAGGCGAGAGAGATGCTGCCTCTGCTTGCTGGGGAGTCCTCAGAGGCTGGCCAGGGTAATGGGAGCAAAGAGCCCCCAGATGGGGAAGTCTTCTTTTCCACTGGTGGAATTAAAAAAAAAAAAAAAGGGAGGGGGGAGCCTAAGCAAGCAGCGGACAAGCGAGAGTTGGAAAAAGCCTTCAGAATATTGTTTTGCTCTCTGTTTTATTCTGTTCCAGTCATGGGAAAAAATATTGTTTTGCTCTCTGTTTTATTCTGTTCCAGTCATGTAACTTGGAGAAAGTTACAAATGGATATTAAATGTTATGAAAAATGTAATTCATTCTGTTTAGACAGGAACCCCCCCCCCCAAGCTTGAAACTCTGTCGTGCAATAATTCATTCCTGTGGCTCCAGCTCTGTAAGTGAGACTACAAAATAGTGCCTTATGGGAGAGAGAGACTTGGGTGAGCTTTGCTGGTCAGAAGGACCTGCTACCTGTCCTTAAACTCTCTGGGTGAAAGCATGTATTCAGGCACATGCATTTGGGACAGCACTGTAGTCAGGCAGCTATTGCGCACTTTGAGTGCAGAATAGGGCCCTGGTTACAAGGAATGCATGTTGGCCCACATCTATGCTATGTAAGCAGGCAGAACTGTAACAAACCCACACCATGTGCTGTGGATCTCATCCCACTTGGTACGGTCAGAGCTGATGCACCCCAGCAGAGCTGATACTGGTATGATCCCAGCTCCCAGAGCAAAATGATGAGAGCCCAGCTCCAGTGCAAAGTGAGAAATAAAATGCCAGCCTTCCCGGCTGTGGAGAAACAGATGGGAAATGTAACCCTATGTGCCTCCAAAAACAGAGGGTGAAATGTGTAGTCTCACAACTTCTAGCTTGGTTTCTTAAGATGCAAGGCTTGTGTGATAGGGCTTTGTGTAATTTTGTGTGGGAGTGGTCCCCAGCCAGCCAGTCCACCATCCCAGTCCTGGGAAATTTTTAAACCCGTTGACCAATCTCCCCCTGATTTGACAGAGGAGTTGAAGTCCCACTGACATGAAGCGCCTACAAGTTTTGCAGAAGTAGGGGACTAGTTTGAGAAGAAAGAAATACTCTATAAATATCCTGAGTGAGGGAAGAATTCATCACTCGCTCAGCTCTTATTATATACCAGAGAAAAATGCTATAAAAACCCCAGTCACAAAGAAAGGCCCAAGTGTGATTCACTCCCTATGAGCTATCCAAGAATCCAACCACAGAGGCGAAATCAATAAGGACCCAGACAACCTTCATTCTTCTGGTCACAGGACCACTGGTCACTGCCTGCTCTGTGACTGTGCTACGGGCAAGCTCTCCCTTTAGGAAATACCTCTTGGGAGCTGAGGGCCACGTCTTTGAAAAAGAAACTAGCTCCCTTTGAAGATGCTGACCTTACATAGGGCCTTAAGAAGGACTTTGACTTCTGAAAGGTTCAAGACTAGCAACTGAATGGACCTGTCTGTCATCCACAGACAACAGGCTGGTTTTAGGGAGCATAGAACAGAAGAGAGAGATAGGAATCAGCATCCCAAGTATGCAGAGACTTGGCAGCCTTTTCTCTCCCTCCAGCAGCTCCTGCTCTGTCTCTTCTTTTTACTCCTGGATGGATTCTAGCAAGCCAAGGGCTGAGACATGTGGGTAAGGATAATAAATTAAAGTCCCAGCCCAGCCAGTGGCTGCAAGGACAACTGCAACTCTGCTGCAGGGCTGGAGACGGAGCGCAGTGCTCTGGGCTCCCAGTTCAAGCCCCACTCCCATGGACTAGGCTGCCTCCACATTTTTTAGGCAGTTAAATGAAAGACCTGATACACTGCGCTATGTATGAGCAATTACTCAGCAGGCCAAACTAACCTGTTACACCACTTTTCAGCGAATACAGTGAAAGCAAGGGAAGTGTGCAGGTGACAAATTTGTATGTGATAGACAGGAGAAAGGGGGAGGTTAAAAGTTAAAGTTCCAAGGCCGTACAGAGGAAACTATCTGCCAATTCTCCGCTATCTGGGATCATGGAGGACAAAAATGCCTACATAACCTAGCTACCTAGAATAACCTAAATAACCCCTAGTCTGGGCTATGGCATATCTATCCATCACTGAACTTGAGCTATGGAGCCTGCTAGGCTCTGCCTCAAGTCCTTCACATACCTGGCTTTGACAATATTTATTTCAGATTTCCATGCTCCAGGGCTGCTCAATGCACAGTTGAGGTCTTTCAGTTTGCCATAGGACAGCGTATGGGAGGGGCTGGGGTCGAGACTCTTGGCTGTGGCTTGTGCTGGAGGGCTTTGCTGAAGCAACCAAGTTCAACCTGAAGGCAGTGACTGCAAGCTTGTTGGGGCGGGGGGGGTCGGGGGGAGTGAAATGGATTCAGATCAGTGTAGTACATGGGCAAGGGTACTGCAGGAATCACTGGCACTGAAAAAACTGACAACAGCAGCAGTGGATCACCAGTGCTGTGTGAGGCAACAGGGAAGTGCCTATGCCACGGCAGCTCCTCCAGTGTCTGGAACCAAGAGCTGGACGCACATGGAGCCTGTGGGACTCAACGCTCTGAAAGCTGTGAGGTCAGGCATGGGCTGTGAAGCAGGGTCTTGACGAATTTGTTCCACGTGAAGAGCTCACTTCTTTGCAAGACAAGCATGAAGGTCAGAGGAAGCTTAGAGACTTGTTTTCAAATCTCTCCCTGTACGTGCCTCAAGCAGGAATGCCAGGTCTTTTGCACTAGATAGAAGCAATAGAGGGTTTTCCTGAGTCATATCTGATTTTCAGCTTCTCCTCATTTTCTTATCTGTGCTCTCACTTCTCCAAAGCCCCGTGACTGCTATAGCCACATCATCTCTAAAGTATGAGCCCTCATTTATCAACAGGCCAAGTTGCACCCCAGCATAATCTTAGAGGCTAACAGTGAAAGCCAAAGCAGGAGCCCCGCATCTCCCCTGAGGGAAGGGAGCTCTGGGGAAGGAGGGCAGCTCAGCTAACACAATAGAGCAAAGGGGAGATGGATGGAAGAGAGCAGTGGCTCAGAAGCATATTTTCTTTGTGTGTGTTCTCTGTTGTCTTTGAGTGGCATTTCTGTCAACAAGGGGATCGCATCACACATCAGAGACCCACAGAAGGGTTCAGGGGCCTAGGCCAGCTAGCTCTGACTCAGTCATCATTCTGCTCAAAAGCAATAGCTTCCAGCTCTGGAAGCTTAAAGTGAACTTACTTTCTCAATCACCCTGATGACGTTCAGTCGTTAGGAGGTCCCAGGCAGGCACTTGAGAGGCATTTTCAAATTTCATCCCTTATCATCCTTCGGAAGACAGAGTACTCAGATGGTACAGTCCTCAGAGCCTCTTTCTCGAGAGGCCTTGGGAGATTTTAGCATCCCTGCTCTACCAGGAAGGATCTGTTGTAACCGGGGGTTGTGCCCTGGCGCTCTGCACAACATGCCCATTGTACTTGCTGCTCTCAAAGGCACCAGTTAAGAGACACTTGCTTCACTAACAACGGGCCACAACTCCTAGTTGCCTCTGCTAAATTAGTCACTCTTCCCATTTTTCCTTCTTTTGTATAGGGATTCCCTCTCTTTCCTGCTACAGGCTTCATTTTCTTTGCACTTTAAGCACTTGGAAGGATTTGCACTGCCAGATAGACCTGCTAGATATGTTTGGCTAGTTTTATTCCTCCTGCCGTAACCCCATGAGAACTGGCTTTCTAGAACAACCGCTGGAGCTAAGGGAGGCAAAGTAATCATCTCAGATACAGCTAGGTGGACTGAAGGCAATCTCCTACACAACAGCACCCTATTATGGTGCTGGGGTCTTTAATATTGGGAATCAGAGACATACTCTTTAGACAGTGCTCACATCAGACTTGCACATCAGGTCTGGGTGCCAAAGGTGCCAGTCCATTGTGGGACTTGTGGGGAAGATCTTCCCATCACACTACTGTTGGATGGGCAGGTTTCTGTTTCCCAGCACTACTGTGTCTCAAGTGAAGACCCAAAAGAACTGCTTTTGCTGTCAATATGCCCAGGTCTGGGGGCTAGAATTGTGGGAAGATCAAGACTGCAAATCTGGATTTGTTTGGAAAAAGACAATCAAAATATTTCCAGACTCAGCTCATTCTTCACGACTGCATTAGTCTCTGGCTGGTTGGGGAATCAGGTCCCCTCCTGCTTAGTCTCAAAGACAACACATCCGTGCTGTATCAAATCCAGTCTTGCCCACTAGGATGGTAGGCATTGCAGGCCTGGAGCTTCATTTCTCCATGCCTGTTCTGCATGCAGGCACTTGCAGATACTGGCCTGAAAAGCATGGGCCATGCAGTTTAGGAAATAGTACTCCAAGTCAGTAACTGCCTGCTTCTGACAAAGCTGTGCAAAGGAGACTAATCTTTGCCAGCAACTTTTCCCTGGCTCCTACCACCCTACACCCAGCACTGGCACAAGCTGGCACTCATCTGGTCGTTCACCAAGCCTTGACGCCTCAGCTTGTTAGCCGTCCTGCAGATTATATTTCACATGGGTGCCAAAGGGATCAGCCTGCACCTGGTGGTTAATTACACAGGGTGCAAGTCTAAACTGGAGCATCCTTCTGAATTGCTTCTGATCTGTGGATACTTGTAGTATGAAACTGGATTGAGCCAAAATGAAAAAAAGGTATTCCCCTCATAACATTAAGGAAAAAAAAAAGCATTTATTCTTGAATGAGAGCATCTACTTTAATCCAGAGTGTTGCATCTGGATCAGTCGCTGTGCAGAAAACATAGGTGTAGTTTCTTTGCACAAGGATACAGTGTTTCCAGAGCACTACCGATACTACCTGTTATTGGAAGGTATTTCGTGGGACACATCTGAAGGTCTGGGTGTGCCTGAAACACCCTAGGCTTTGGAAATGTTGCATTCTTTCTTATAGTTGGTAATGCTGGAGCCTTTGGAAGGTGGCATGTTCTAAAGTTTCTCTATACCACCATGAGGTTTTAATAATGAGTCTTTTGTCTCAAAAATCCAAATCTAACTGGTACTGTGCTGAAGTCAAACATCCCGGGGCTGATGGTTTAGATGGAGCGTCTGCTACTCTCTGACTCCATCACAGTGATACGAGGTGGGAACACTTCCAGTGCTATCTGAGAGCAAACTGCAGGTAGATAAGGTTCCCCAGTTCCCACTTGTGGGAGCAGAGAGGGCTACCACCTATAACACCAGGTCAGAGCAGGGATTTTGGTTCCCAAACTCCTAGCAGAGGGCAGAAATATAATGAAAGTTATCTATCTGGCTTCACATCCTCTGCAGCTAACTGGGTGCCTCTGCATGTCATCTTCTTCTCCCTAGTACTTCCAGTGTTCATTGTCCAGAGGACCAGCAGCCACGATATGGCCTGTTCTCCTTGGTTTGCCAGTGGTGCCAGTTGCCGGAAATGGTGGCATGCGCTGCTCTGCCTGCAGCCTCTCCTTGCATCATGTTCTGAGCTCCTGGTGAGTAACTGCTCCCTCATCAACAGTCTCATCAACTCTGAAAGCATCAGTGCCTCCCTCTGACTCTCTCGCCTCACACACAGGGCGCATCAGAATCAGGTTTGAACTTGTATGGCTTCAATTTTGGCAGCAAAGCAAGCAGCTATCATCGCCCTCCACTTCATGCACAACACGGGGTCCTTCACAAAACCACGGTGCAAATCTCCCTATGGGGGCTTGTGCTGCAAGAAAAGCCGGGAACCAGCTGGGCCCCAGGTACGATGGGGGAAGAGGGGAAGACTGTAACCTCTTTCCTTCTGCCCTGGTAAAGCCACATTTCTACAACCACAGTTACCAGGCCCTGGAAACTTGCAGGCTTGGCTGCTCCTCCTGGCTTTGTGCTGGATTCCCTTTGTGGAGCTGCTTCAGCTAGAACTGCTCATGGCTTGGGAAATGAATGGCAAGTCTGGGTGGAAGACAGCCCCAGGGACAACCGAATCTTTTCCTAGACGCCAAAGCAAATGTCACTCAGGCCTAGGCACACATGAGCATGACGCTACTCCAGAGATGCAGGTGGAGGCTTTTGACCACAGCTATCAGTAGCTTTTTTGCTCTTTGTTGTCTTTTAACGGCATGTCATCCATGGTTATCTAAAGCCCCTCCTGCTCACCTTCCAGAGACCTGTTGAGCTGCCTGGGGCCTTTCCCCTCAAGCTAGCACTGTGAAAGAGTCACAGTGAGTTATCTTCCTTCCATCAGGTCCATATCCTCCCTTTGGGCCTGTCCCAAAGCCTGCTGCAACCAAACTGTGGTTCGGAGCTGGGCATGCATACGTACGCACATGCAAGCCTCCATGTATCTTGCTGGCACGCTGCATCGTAAACCAAATGAAATGTCTGGCTGTGGTTGCTGGATAATCCTTCTCTGGCCTCTTTCCTATCAAAGCATCATCTAAACTATTACACAGCCCTGCTATTGACTTTGCTACCCTTTGATCATTTATTCATAGGCTGGACAGATTCTCTCCATTATGAATTACAGAGCTCTAATTGGATTGAGGACCAAGCCTTCGCCTTCGCCTGTAATTTAGCTTTAATTAGTGTCCATTTATTATTAACTGTTATCAGCTGGGCCTAGACTTAATGTCAGCAGGTTATTATCCAGAGACTAGCAGGGATTGTTTTCATCTCCTTTATTATCCATTTCAATAACTTCCCCCTCCCCTGTTGACAGATGCACACAAAATGTGAATGTCAGCATAAAGGAACAGTGTTTAGGGACAATGGGTCTTTTTCAAAGCCCAGTGAAGTCAAGGGAAAGTCTCCCTACGTCTCTAGGTCAGTACCCAAGCCACAGTGGACAAACCAAAATGCCCTTGCATTTCTAAAGGAGCTATATAGTTTACCTTTTAGCTGAAGCACAACATCTGTGTTTGAGAGTGGAAACTGGTATGTCTTTCCCAGAAGTAATTGTGAAAGAACTGGGACATGTTCCTGTTCTTTTACATTTTTCATTCTCTTTTTTTTCTGGCTATAAGAAGGAAAAGAAAATGAAACCTTTCCTTCCTCTTTCCTTTATCAAGTTTCCTCCCCAAAATAGCAGCAGTGAAAGTATCACAGCAAAAACCAAGAAAATGGAAAATTGAGTACTCAGAAAAGGGCCTCAGAGACTGTTTAAAAATAGAGAGCTGGGGAAGAAAGAAGAAAGCTTTGTGAAGACTCTCTAACCCGCATCCATTCTCTGTTCTGCAATGCCTCCCCACGAGGTCTACTGAGAGTCCTCCAGCACACCCAGGGGCTTCAAAGCCAATGCAGCCAAGGGCCAGACTATTCCTCCTGCTCCTCTATGCCCTCCCCTGTAAGCATGTTGAAAGCCCTCCTTTAGAGCAATGGCGGCTCTAAAAGGATCTTGAGATGCCAGGATACACATGACTCCCATGCAGGAATGAGGCATTGCTTTCATTGCCCCTCACCCTCCACTCAGAGTTGTTCCCTCTCAGATGCTTGAAGGCTCTTCAAGAGCCCCAGGACTTTTGAACTTGGCTTGGTCTTTGTGCACTGGGGAGAAACACCCTCCTTGAACTCCGTCATTACAGCTGGGCTGCCCACCAGCCTTGCTCCTGACTTCTCAAGATGGATTATTTGCAGCAGAATCACAGGGTTTGGGGCCATTTGCTAATATGCCCTCATGAGGCCTGAGAATCCAGGTTGCAGCAGCTGGAAAGCAACGCAACAGTTTGGGATCTGGCCTGCTGCTGCCAACAGCCCCTCTCTGCAACAGTTGCTTTTGTTAAACGATATCAGTTCCAAGCCTTACAAGACCGCAAGGGCTTATCTAGGAGCAGGAGCCCACTTTGATGGCCAACTCCCAGCAGGCAGCGAGCTTTCAGCTGCTACGTATGGTCCCTCCCAAAGGCATTGCTCTGGCCAATTTGGCCAGAACATGAAGTGTGCAGAGGACAGATAAGGCTCAGTGCATCATAGCTCCTGCTGGGATGAGATGCCAATATATGGCACTGAAGCAAAAGTAAAGGCCTCTGCAATATATGATGACAGTGGCAATTTGCGCGGGAAAGTAACAGTGGCAAAGGTAAGAGGAAGGGATGAAGCATGAGAGGGCCACATTCACTCTCATCTGAGGTTGGAGAGCTCTTCAAGAAAGGTCAGAAACTGTTCAGAGGAACAGAAGAAGCCACAAGGACAGATGAAACTGCTGAGTTTCAGATCACAAAGTGGGGACAACTCCTCTGGTTTGTTCTTTTTCCTGTTCCTAGGGAATATTTCATTTCAGCATTTCTCCCTAATCATTGTGAAATTGGCAATTCTTGTCCCATTCACTATTTTCTTCTCCTTGCCCTTTCCTGGCTCATCTTGCAGCTCTCTCCTGCATAAAACCCTGAGACTGCAAAACTGGCTTTTGTCTTTGACAAGTAAAGAAACCAACGCCTTAAAATTTCCAGTGTCAGAAAGACTCCAAATCCCACCTCGCTCCCAATCCACACATCCCTCGCCTGTGGGATGCAGAGGAATGATGAATCTCCCCAATACCTTGCAAGCAAAAATGCAGTGCAACACATGCCCATGCATTCAGTCAAAAAGACCAGCACTGACTGTAGCTACAGAGGTCAAACTAAAATTAACGGACATCAATACCTGTCTGGTGTGATTTCAGAAGCTTCCCATTTAAATGTTGAGCAATCCTATTTCTGACAGCAAAGCAATCTGCTGAACACCTTGCAAGCTCTGATCTCGAGGATGCAAGAGCTTCCTCACATATTGCAGACACTGGGAGGGACAAAAGGCTGGTTGCAGCAGGCATAAAGCCAGGTAGTGCCTGAAAATGCCTTGTTAAACACTTCATCCCTGGAAGCCCGCTTTTTTTCTGACTTTGGAGCCATAAGAAGTTTTGTGCAGGAGACGTACACCACTTCTGAAGCGACCTGGCTATAGGATTTCAGCTTAACTATTTCATCATTGTCTTTTCCAGTTCCCTGGGATGTGAGCCCACAAATGCTCCTGAAGCATGCTCCATGAACAATGGCAGAGTCCCTCAGAGAGGACTGTTCTGGTATACAGTGTGTCCCACCATCTTTTTTGAGGACCACAAGGGATACGGCAGCAAGAGTTAGGCAAGCTTCAGCTCCAGACCAGAATTTCAACCCATACAGATATGTGCTGTATAAATGGGGTTGCTGGATGTGTCCACCAGAGAGAGAGGCATCCCACTCAGGGAGCCTCAGAAACATTAGCCTATGTTGAATGCGCAGCTTCCTAGGTAAGCTGCATTAAACCTCAGTGCAGATACGCTTATGAAGGATTAACACTTGCTGTGATTCAAAATGAGGTGAGCTAGACCAAATCGGCACCAGTAATTCCAAACGAGACCACATAAGCACAGGAACAAATCACAAACAAGAGTGTAAACTTAAAACGTGTCACTATGACACAGGAATTCCCAGAGGCATGCTATTACCTCGAGGCAAATGGAAAGGAGGGAGAAGTTTGGGGGGACAGTGGCAAATGATCTCATCTTGGACAATTACCCTGAGCTGAGTGCACCATCCATCCCGGGCGCTTCCCTGCAAAGACCTCATTTGGTTTAATTACTCTAATTTGGAAGTCAGGTCAGATCAGCTTTCCTGAAGACGCCTTCCTAGAGCAGCCCTTGGAGCTTAAAAGCGACTGAAACTGTTTTCATTTGCATATCAGCCCTGAGGCTTGACAAAAGTAGGGTAAACATGTCAACAAAACACTTTAAAGGATTTTTTCCTAACTTGCTCTCTACCCTAGCCCACTGGCTTTCAGTGCAGTACAACTTCCAAGCCCTCAAGGCTGGAAAATCTTAACCAGGGAAGAAATGCCTGGTAGCCGGAGAGGAGAGAGGGAGAAACGAGCTGCACGAAGAGGAGGGAAGGGCATCCCTATGTGTGCCGATGGCACGTTCCCAGCCAAGGGTCCCCTGTGGCTTCTCACTGGGGAGTGAGGCAGCATGGTCCTTGCCGAACAGGCAGTGGAGCAAGGCCCTCAGTCCCGTCACCCGCAGCTGCTTCCATCCCAGAGCTCAGAGAGGAGAGACGCAATGGAGATTTATCTGTGTGCTGATGCTGAGCTAATAAAGAGCTGCTAGGCGTACACCAGCATGATGGCTGTGCTCCGGCAGGGTCCCGCGGGGCAGGAGGTGCCCAGGTGACCTTGCCACTGAATGTGCTGTGACCAGCGTGTGCTGTTACAGCAGGATTTAATAGCAGGCTCCCACAGCGTGCTGCAAAGAGACATCTCTCTCCATCCACTTGGGCCACCCGCTTCCCCCAGCAATATGCAAGCTGTACAGAAAGCCGTCACAAGGCAGATATGTAGCAGGTACGAGCAGCGCAGGAATCATCTCACCAGGTTAGCAGGGATGAGCCAGTCAACAGGCCAGCATCAGTGGGCCAGCATCAGTCAAAGAAAGGGGATCATGTTCGCCCTCTGCACAAGCAAGGAGCAGTTTTTGTGTGTTGCCGCACTCATTTTTCTAAGCCAATGTCTTTCTCCAGCCTGCTTATGGAGTTGCATGGCAGAGGACAGAAATGACGTCGGACACTGCCGGTCCCAAAGGCTGTTTGTTAGTCGGGAACAGCAATACAGCCTGGCTGGCGGCTGGCTGCTCGCATTTAGCACATTTACTTCCACGGCAGCCACTGTGGCAGCTTCTGCGCACAGAACAGTCACTGACTGTGGCCATTGCAGTTTATTTTGGGAGGTTTTGGAGACCTCATTGTGGATTTGTTTCATTACGGGCAACATGCACACCTAGCTGACACAGATCCAGCATTTGGAAAGGAACAGCACACTGATAAGGAAGGGCTTTTGAAATATTTTGTAGCACTCCCTAATAAAGAAAGGCTGATCTTTCAGTGAAATTTCAGTCCATCTGGAAATAAAAGTCAAGAGCA
Source organism: Struthio camelus (assembly GCF_040807025.1). Lineage (NCBI taxonomy): Eukaryota > Metazoa > Chordata > Aves > Struthioniformes > Struthionidae > Struthio > Struthio camelus. The sequence goes on along the minus strand of NC_090947.1, from coordinate 1,837,361 downwards.
AAATTGACTCTCTTCTCTCTTCTCCTGCCTCCCCCTAATTCTTCCAAAAGAGGAGCTGTGACTGCCATAACCTGCAGCTCTACTAGGTATAAATTAATCAAATTTCAGCCACTCCTAAGCCAGAATCTGAAAATAAGCTCCGTCTGGCCTCATACACGACCCAGACCCAAACAGCAGAGCAGCGTTCTGATCATAGCTTTTAAATTCAGGCTTTCCTCCTGCCCAAAACCTTGTCACTGGCTGATAAGCAGAATCAAAGGGACTGATATAGCACTATTTTCCAGCGTCCTGGACTGATACTCTGTTCTGCAGGAAACAGATGGCCAGCGTGGATTTGGACACCATGTAGGTTTGTTTAAAGCACTCCTGGCTGCTATACCCAAGCACGCTTCTGGCATGAACGGATGCATCCTGACAGTTCTCCTGCAAAGTCTGCGCTGAAGCTCGGAACAAGCTGTTGAAATCTTTGCGTTGCATGGATGGGAAAGACCCAATCTCTCTACCTGGAACCATTTGAAACAGGAAATACTGGCTGAGTGCAAACAGCACAGGGCCTACACTCTTCTAACAAGCTTTCAAAACATGGCTGCTAGAAGGTGGGATGAGGAGAAAGGTGGTGATAACGTGATGATAACCTCTTCATCACGCTTACATCCAGCTAAACAGTCATATGAGACAGCAGATTTGTGTGGCCCTTATTTCCACGTTTAGGTGAGCAGAGAGGAAAGGTGACGTCATGGCTTGAATTTGTGGCCCCTTAGCAGTGAATGCACTTGGTCCCAACCAAGCTGGGGAGTGGAGAGAGGCACGGGAAGGGAAACTTTTGGGCTGCTGTGGGCAATGGCTCTGCTCAAGCCTGAGGGATCTGCATCACTGGGAAGCAATTCATGGGGAGCTGGAAACATGTCTCAGGGCGCTGCCTTGCTTTCTGCAGGATCTGCTCCCACACACCTAGGAAAACAGCCTGCCCGAGGCATGATTTCTCACATTGTCAGCCTGCTCCTGGGGAGGAAAGAGGCACATAAGGAAGCTGACTTTTTGGAATAGAGATTACTGGAGGCTGCCATGGTGTCTGGCTGCTGGGAAGCGACTCGTTCAGCAAGCGGCCCTGTCCCAGGCCCTGCCAGGACCTGCTGCTCCTGGCAGCAAGACGGTTGGTGCATGGAACAGTGCCCATCTCTGTGCAGCAAAACCTTCCAGTGTGGCTCCTCCCAAGTGAGTCAGGTGAATTTATGGCCAAGTTTAGCAAGAAAGGCTGGAGCCTGCTGGCAAATGGGGCTATAGCAACCCAGGGCATGTCTGGTGGCTGCCGGCCGGCTGTTCTAGTATTGTCTCATATCGTCTCCTGCCCACAGGACCGGGTGCTGGTGCTGCGCAACTCACGAACGTATCAGATCGAAATGCTAAAGCGCAGCAGTGGGAGCTGATGTCTGGCCCAGGTACCAGATAAATCCAGAGCCAGATCCTTCAGGCTGGGGAACGGAAGGGCTGAGGGCATCCTCCTGCGAAGCTATTTTCGTGCTAGCCTTTTGTCCTCACTCCATTTACTAGTTAATTGCTTCTGGCTACCAGCAGTAATAGCATAAAGCATCGGCACAAGGCCACTCCTGGGAGAGCCCCAGCTCAGGCACGGACAGCTTGCAAAACAGGCAGTCTCTGCAAACAGAGGCTTTCTCTTTCTCATTGCCCTCAGCCCTTCCTGGAGCCTTCCTGCGTGAACTTTCCAAATGGGTCAGTCAGTCTGGACTCATTCTCACAGCTTCGCGAGGTAGCAAAATACCCATCCCCCTGACTCTAAGGTTATTTTACACTTACAGCAATCTATGCTCACATCAGAGGAAGGGCAAAAAAGAAAATAAAGCAACAAATGAAAACCAAATCCCAGCTATTCTGACACGGAGGCAATCTAGCATGAATATCTGGCTTCAAATCTTTGAGATCACTCCTCTTCTAGAAGGCAAGTGTTATTTTATATTCCGGTCCCTCCACCTCCCCACTCCTGCCCTAGTGCGGGGAAAGCTCCTGAAATAGCTACTTCTAGCCACTTTATTTTGGATTCAAATCACTGGTATTCTGTAACAAGAGCTCTCACTTGGAGAGCTATCCTGCAAGAGCTGTTCCAGTTGAGTTCCTCGCAGCGCTGAAGTCCTTCCTAAAAAACCTTCGGCTGCAAACCACTTCCTGAGCTATCAGCAGCCAGTGTTCACCTCATTTCTTCTTTATCATTCTAAACTCATCCCCTCCTCATTTTATTTCCTTTTATTTATCTCCCTTCCCATCTGCATTACCACTGAGCACTGTTAATAAGATTTATGGCTAAATATTACCTGGCATGCAGGTAATTTAATATGCACTTGCCAGTCCAGTTTGAAACGCAAACAGCTTCTCTCACCACTCTGCCTTCGGCTCAGCTACCTTAATTGCCCGTGACATACTGTGCACCGGGTAAATATGTGGTCCGGGCTCTGAACCTTTGAAGGCTCCCCTTCTGTTCTATGTGAGCCGATCCAGCGCTGGCAGCCATGGTCAGGATCGTGGCAGCATCAGGGGGGTGCAGTCGCCCACAGATGGGGTGGCTGGCATGAGTGGGTTCTCCCATAAACAGGGCCGTTGCTGAGGACCAACAGAAGAGGGAGGAAGGAAGGGGAAAGGGGAGCACCATGGCTCTGCAGGAGAGAAGAATCACAGAATTGCAGAATAATTGAGTTTGAAAGGACTTCTGGCAGTCCCTAGGCCAAATCAGGTGGCTGAGGCCTGTATCCAGCTGAGGTCTCAGTATCTCCAGGGATGGATACCCCATAAGCTCTCTGAGCACCTGGTCCAGTGTTTGACCTCCCTCAGTGTTAAAACTTTTTCGTAGTATATAACAGGAATTTTTGATGTTGCAACTAGTCTTTTACCTCTCATTCTAACCCTCTATACCCTTGAGAAGGGTCTGGCTCCATCTGTCCTATCCCCCAATTCAGGTGTTGAAGACCAAGCAGGGGAGCAGGAGGTTGGAGGGGAACCAGACCGACCAGCCAGACTGTGAGGTGCTTCAGAGGCCTGCCCTGGGCCCGGGCCTCATATGCTCACCCTCGCCACCTCCTTCCCACCCCCTCTCCCCAAGGGGATGAGAGACGGCAATGGCTGAAAGGCAGAGATTTGAGGTATCTCCTGACTCCTGACTTCCAGAAGCCCTCTTCTTTGGGAAGATACAACTCATCTCTGTGGTGAGCTGGACCAGTTTAAACCTGTGGAAAACTGATTCAGATGAACCCAGTTTGTGGGAAGATGCTTCATTTCAGGAAGGATTCTTTCGGTTCTACTTAACTCTACAAAAACAGAAGACACTGAGAGCGTATCTAGGAGAAAAGCCAGTATATTAAAGCTAAGACATGTTACTCCTCCAGCCAAGAAAGGGCAGAAGATGGGAAAGAACCTCCAAAAGTAATTAGGCAGCTCAATGACTGAATGAGGGAGAGAGCTGAGGTCCGGGTTAATCGCACTCCATGGGTCCTCTGGCAACAGCACCATCCAGAAGACCTTTTGTGGGGTTCACACTGAACACTGAGAAAGGGAAACTTGGGTTTCATCTATTCCAAAAACCCAGCCAAAATGACCTCATACTGCTATTCGGTCAGGAGTTGGGGAAAATGCCACATTGCGAACGGCAAGAGAAATTGGGCACCTGCCTTGCAGATAAACAGACAGTTAATGAAGCTGGAAAAAGCCTGCAGTCCTTGCCTCTTGCTTCCCCCCAGCTGGGTAGTGTGGCGCAATGCAGCAGAAACGGGCCTTCCAATTGCAGCCTGCCACAAGCAGCCCAGTGGGAAGCAGGAATTAGCAAATAACATAGCAGGAATCTTTCAAAGAGATGTATTCCTCCGATTAGTCCTCACCAGGAAGATGCTTTACAGCACAGAAGGCTGATCTAGGCCCCTTTCTGTCATGCCAAAAGTAGCCTGTTTTCTTTTGGTGGTGTAGGCAAAGATAACAGTACCCTGCTTGTGTTGGGGCACTATGCAGTTTGCCTAGAATACCAGACAGATTCCCTGTCCTGTTTTTACTTGCCTCTAAATCGTAACTGGAGAGGAATTTCTCAGCTTGCCAATTTCTGTGGGTTTTGGATGGTGTCTGGTGTTTGTCTGTGGCACCTGAGCTGCTCTGCTGCCTCTGGAGCTTGTCATTCGGGTGCCCTGTGCCCCTTTTGCATCCCAGCAAAAACTCCGGCTCCCTTGTTCCTCTCTGTGCCTGTGGCTCGTGCACTGGGTTCAAGCTGAGGTGAGCGTGCAGGGCATTACAGGAGGCAGTATCCAGCCAGTGAACCTGGCAAGTGCAGGAGAACTTGGGAAGGAAAACCACAAAAGAGCTCATTTGGGATTAACCTGGCCATAAACGAACCCTTCCCCTCCAAAACAAAATTGATACATTCTATACATATACGTAAAACTCACAATTTTCCAGCAAATTCTGTAGAAATCACTGTTTCCACTGAAGCAACATGAGTAATTCTACCACTTATACTCCCTGCAAACTCCAGCCATTCATCCTATCCATGCGATGTTCACTGTCTGCTTCTATCATCACAGTAGACAGGCTTTTACGATTTGATCACCTACAGAGCTCCTCCTGGCAAAAGGAATAAGCTTTAATTATTGCTGTATTTATGCTTAATAACTAGGAGAGCACGGGGACACCAATGTGTAGGAGAGTCCCTGGTTTTCTGTACGTGGGCCACTTCAAAAGGAACTTGCTTCAACCAGCTACAATTCAAATGGCTCCCCAGAGCATGGTGGTAATTTGTGCTTCTTGGGGCCTTTCCGCAAGCAGTGTTGTGGAAGGAGAAGAGCCTTTCCCTCCAGCGCCCTTATCTCCTTGGCAACGTCCCTGTGAAGCAACAGAAGAAAAACAAACCTGTAAGTTGAGAAACTACTCAAGTCTCTAATCACGAGGCAGAGCCCAGCAAGAGCTCTGCCGTGGGACAGGAAATTTATATAATCTATCAAACAAGAACTACACAAAACAAAAGCAAAAGCAAGAGAACTCTGTTTTGCATCTTGCGGCTTCTTCTTTTGCTGGCTGCTGTGATCTCTTTTTTAAGATTGACTGTGCTTCCTAAAGGGTAAAGTCTTGCTTCCAGCTCCACTGGTAGGCCAGATACTTCCCATACCTGTGCACTCTTCTCCTCCCTTCCTAACAGTTGCTGACTTTACTATAGTTATACATAATCTTGCCCAGCAAGGCCCTGGTCCTACTCAGACCCTTGAGGAAACCACACTGCAAAGCATGCAGGAGTTTTGCTGCTATGCACAAATTAGACACCTGTGCAGTGCTCAGGACCTTGAGCAGACTAGCACATAGCTACGAGCGGCAACAAAGGATTATCCACCCCAAAAGCTCTCCGAAAGTGCATGGATGAGGACCTGGTTGTGGAGAGGAAGACGGAGGCCACATACAAATTCGCTTTAGGAGATCAGTGAGCCCTCTTGTTCTCACCAGGCACTGCCTTACTGCAAGAACTGAAGAGAGCTCTGCTCAGAAAATCCAGCAAGAAGTACTGGGGGGACCCTGAACCAATGAAGCAGAGAACTTCAGGGCCTAAGTGACTGCCAGTCTGTGAAACATGGTCACACTGCTCCAAGCAGCCTATCTGCAATGCAGTACAATAAAAAAGTGACTTTGTGGCAGCCTGAACTCTTGATGAGATGGTACAGAGCGCTATGCGGGCAGTTTTCCCTTTAATGGAGGGCACTCCCTTGGAACAAGCGCTTGGCACCAGATGAGTGAGGAATGAGATGGCTCTAATCCCATAATTTAATTAGAGCTGCGTAGAACTGCCTAACGCAAAGGCCATTTCCTGAGCAGGCTGCACTGCTGGCTGTTTGGCTGCTCTCTCCAGGCAGGCATCCTGGAGCCTCTCGCTCCTTGTCTGCCACAGAAAGGCAATATGGTGTTTTTACCCCCGCCCTGCTTTGTCATCTTCTTTGGAGGAAAAATTTCCTCCACTTGGATTTTACTATCAACCCCAACATCACAATTAGCTAAACTAGCAAGGGCTAAGTCTCCTCCTAGGAGCAAAGGCCTAGCCAGCAAACTCTAGTGAGGAGGGGATGGGCAAGAGCTGTGGTTTTATCCTGCCCAGGAGGTGCCAGTAAAAACCCAAGCTCCAGGTTTTCTTCCACATGGGGGAACTGAAATTGAGCAAAAATTTTAACTAAGATGGAGATCTGCAGGAGGAGGGCACTGTGGGCATTCAGGTCCAATCCTGCACCGACAAAGGGATCCTGGCACCTTATTCTCACATCATACTAAGAGCAGGGATCTTGCCGTAGGTCTTCAGGATATCCCCAGCTATGTGGGGATTGGTGGAGCATTAAACAGCCCTCCAAATTATGAAATGGAGCCTCCCCTCTCCATATACACTCCCATTGACATTGCAGGGTGTCAGACAAGCCGAGACAGCATGGCATGGACATCGTGTCCAAGCATAGCCATTCCTTCTCCTAGCTGGCCACAATGTTGTTGCTAGAGGCTGTTGGTGGCCAGAAGTGCCACAAGGCTCCTTGGCACTGCTGGGGAGAACAAAGAGACGGTCTCTGTGCACCTCTTTCCAGCTTCCTTTGGCCAGGGCAGGAGCAGGTCTCCACTCCCTTTGCAAAGCCTCTATCTGAGGCCCAGAAAAGGCCAAATGGTGCTTTTTCGATAAAAGCACCTATCCCTTTACTGCATGTATTTCAGGGGCACAGTTCAATCCAGTTCAATCCAAACACAGTACAAAACAGTTGCAAAAGGTAGTTTTCAGGAGGGTCTCGGCACATGTCCACAAATGGGAGACGCGACCTGCAGCTGTGGTAGATGGTGGCTTCGAGCAGCTTTTCTACCTTTGCAGGGCTGCAGGACTCTCTGCTGCCAGCCACTTTGCTCACTGACATGCTGAGGAGCCACAGTGGAGATCAGTGTCCTGTTTGTGGCTTGTGCATGTCTGCAATAGAGCAAAGAAAACCGGGGACGAGGGACAGATAACACAAACGGCTGGCCTGAGGTCCTGTGCAAACATCATGGGACCACCTGGAAGGGAAGGGGGGCACAACCCCATCCCTCTGAAGAAGAGGGAAGCCTGGCGTAACACCTCAGCTCCGTTTTGGGGAAAGCCAAGCCTGGCCTGAAATCTGAGTGGGATTGGCCCAGCACGAGGGTTCGGTCTGAGCCTTTCTGGCTTGACCCCGATCCAAGCACGCCTGCGCCTATGGCTCTGAGTAGCCGCCAGGTCTCAGGCAGCCACAAAGCTCCCCTGGTGCACGCAAACTCCTGCACAGAAGCAAGAGCCCAGGCTAGCCAACAGCAACATGCTTAATTAACAGTGATTGGCTCCCCGCCACATATCTCCCAGGCCCAAGCTTGCACCCATCCCAGTAATTGCTGCCCTATTATGTTTTCTGGATGCTCCAAGGTGAAAGAAAGCTTTGTACAGGAGTCCGGGCAAGCCTGGGATGCAGCAAGCAAGCTGACAAGCATTTGCTTCTGCACATAGTCCTGACGTGGGGAGAAAGGCAGGGCTGGGGGGATCCTGTCCTGCTCCACTCACGACCTCGGTGAGAACTCACAGCCCCAAGGCAGAAGGGGCATAAAGCAATTCTGGCATCCCACTTTGTGGCCTGGCCCTGGAGAGCTCCCGCTGTTGGGTATTTACGCAGCACACATCCCATGAGAATGTCACTGAGGGATATATGTCAAACTGGGAAAAGGGACTCCTAGCTGCAAAAAATATAGATGCAACGAATCATCTTGCTACCCTAACAAAGAAAGAGCCTCCTTGAATGCTCAGTGATAGAACATTGTCCCAAACCATGGCTCCATAGCCCTGCGGCTGGTGGTCCCTGTGCTGCCTCCAACTGGTCATCACTCTGGCTCTGAAGAAGGTCCTCTGCAGGCAGTTTCCTATAGCACCTTCAGCTGAAGGAAATCTCCCAGTGCTGGAGCATTTCCTGCCTCTTTAGGTGGGTTTAGGGCTGCTGGAAAGCTCCAGCAAGACCAAAAACCTTGTATTTTCTCACTGATCTCTAAACTTTTTGCTGAGCCTGTATGTTTGACCCCATTAACAAGTTGCCTGATAGGAGCAGCTGGGGCCCAGCCTGGGGGCAGCATTTCTTTGCGCCTCCCTGGGGGATCCCACATGCATGTTCACCAGGCCTGAGCACTGCTTGCCTGTGGTTAAACAGCCCACCAGCTGGGGAATTCCCTGCTAGGGAGCCCACAGTTTTGCTCACAAACAGACCTGCAACTGGGGGAGGGATCAAAGCGGCTCCAGTATTTGTTGTCTTCCGAGGAGGGAGGCAACGGGGATGAACAGATGCTGAAGGTCTGAGGGGCTGAGAAAACTTTAAGAGCAGCTTTTGATTTGCAAACAGGAACAAGAATAAAGGTTCACAAAGCCTGAGCGAGCTTTACCCATTGCCACTCTCCTGGCTGCAGAAACAGCACTCATTTGTCTCAATTGTGGTGACGCTCTTTGGTTGCACCTGCACCATCCTCCCTCCCACTCGCCTCACGGGCAGTCCAGCCTTGCCACAGCCTGCCTTCGTATGCTCACTGTCCCCACAGGCCAAGACAGGAGAAAATCAGCACCAGGCGTGGCCAGCCTTTTCTACGCCAGGACAAAGCTGCACTCAGACGAGGCTCACAGGCCAAAACACTCTCCTTCAAATCCTCAGCCTAGACCTCATGGCGTTTTATTGCTGCAGAGCTGCGACAGTCGCTGGCCCCAAAGGCAGGGCCTCCAGGCCAGGATCCAGGCAGTGTGCAAGTCAGGGCCGGGACTATCCAGCCATAAGCACGCTGCATCTCCCTGCAACTCACAGCCCAGCTGGGAGTGCTAACTTGTGAGATACTGTCCTGCCATCTCCCTACTTTGCTGGCCCCTTCTGAAGTACCACTATCGTTTATAGCACACCTGCTATCACCAAAGGGCCACTTTTTCTCCTTTCAAAATATTTAGGCAAAGGCTGAACGCTCCCACCACCAGTACCCAAGGGTAAGAAGAGAACCTAACAATAGTCAGTTGCTAATGCCAAACCCAGGCTTTGCTGAGTTGCGTCTGTAAAGTATCAGGCAGGATTCTTCCCACCAGTTTTCTTATTTACAGAGAACTTGCATAGGTTGTGGTTAAACCCAGCAGAAACAGAAGAATGACAGGAAATCCCCACATTTGCCCTGAAAGCAAGTTTTGTTCCTACAAATAACAATTTCTCTCTGCTTCCTCCTATGGTTGCAGTCACTGCAGCATTTCTGTCTTTCCTAGCAGACCCGCTTTCCCCAAACCCATCTATGAATCCCTCTACCACTGCTATATATTCCAGGCGTTGTTAATTACTGGCTGCCTTGAGCTGTAAACTTGACTACTCCCAGCTCCCACCTGACACAAATGGACTTCCTTTCTCCTTCCTTTGTACCCAAGAGTTCTCAGCACATCCTAGCCAGCCTCAAGATTGACCTTGGCTCCATAGTGAAAGTGAGACAACAGTAGAAGTGGAGATGACATGATGGGAGGTGGTGTCAATTCTAACTAACTGACGGAAAGCCAGGGGAAACTCTCCGCATCCTTTTTCCTGTCACAAAGCAAGCAGCAGAAGCAAGTGGCTCAGGATTTCTAGCTATCACCAAGCCAAATGCCTTACATTCAAGGTCCCATCTTCACATACTCTCAGTGTGCCTGCTGTGCTGAGACGCTTTGAGTTATCAGTGCTAAAGGTGTTAGATTTGTGGCTGTCCTAGAGGCTGCAGCTGGACTGTTTGTACCATGTCCTGCCAGTACCTTTTGCCAGTACATTTTTTGTGCCACGTCCTGCCAGTACCAAAAGTGATGTGGGTCAGGTTTTCCACTGCATGGGTCCTCTTCTGGGGAGTGGGCAAAAGGGACACTGAACAGCTCCCTTTTTGAGAAGAGGGAAGAAGGACCAAGTGTGATGCTTGTCATAGTGACTCATCTTCGCCTGACACATTCCTCCCCATATCTTCTTCTGCTTTCCACAGACACGATATGCTACAAAGTGAGGCAGGAGGACTGCAGAAGAGGTTATGGCACCAGCTGGGAACTCAAGAAACTGATGTTTATTCCTCTGCTCTACGTCAGGCTTTGAGTGAATCATGAGTGACTCAATCCTTGTGAGACCGAGGGGCGGTGGGTTTCTAAACAGCATAAGAGGCTAAGGTGAGTTGGGCACCTACATTCGCCTGTAGATCTTGAGGTTCACCTCTGAGTATTGTCCTCTGGTAGTGACAGGGATTTAGCAGCTCTCCCCACTTGCCAGGGTGGGCAGTTAGGTTCGTTCCTGAAGGTCAGCAATCACTCCAATAGCCCGTGGCTAGCAAGATACAGGCGTGAACTCGCAATCGTTCAGCACCCGTGCCTGGGGAAAACTATCATTGTAATCAAGCCATGCATTTTGAGGCTGCATCATATAATTATAAGGGAAGCTGAGGAGAAAGAGGAAAGAAAATCACCAGAAAAACAAAAGACATTTCTAAGCAATAATTGGTTTCCCGCAACCATATTTCTAGCTAGTGTCCAAAAATTTAGGAACGTCCCACTCCGTTGTCATCTTCTGCTTCTGGAGCTAAACAACTGCTTTTGGGAGGTATACAATGCTATCTTCCTCCAGCAGGAAACTGAAACATAGGATTTCTTCCTTCCTTTTCTGCACAGAGGGAACTGCTAGAGGGACACTCTAGCAGTTTCTGATAGTGATAAGGAGGTATTTACATCAACTTGTGCACAGATCTGGAAAGTACTCCCAATCCGAGGGAGAAGCCAGACATGCAGGTTGGCAGAGATGACTGCCAGGAAGGGAAATCACAGACCTATGGTATGCACCAGAGGAATGTAAAAGAGAGAAAATGAGAGATCAAAGGAGGAGTGCAATGGGAAGGGAGAGGAATAAGTGCGCTATGGATGGCCTCGCAAAACATGAATGCTGCAGGAGAAAAAAGGAGTCAGCAAAGGGAATGTGTCAGAAGACAAGTAAATCAGGTAGTGACATGGTTATTAGCCTAGCTCTCCATGTGGAAAGATGTTTACATCAGGAGGATTTTCTTCTAGCATAAATCAGGGACAGGACAAAGTGTTCATATAGGCCCTGTGTCTAGGGGCAGTGCTGCTAGCCTGGCTTTCCAGCACACAGGGACAAAGATGGGCTACTCAGGAGAGCATGTGGACAACTCGAATCCACCTGCCACAGATATCCCACAGGACCTTGGCTAAGCCCCACCTTAGCCTAGCACAAGCCTGGCACATTTTTGGTGTGCCAGCTCCTAGCTTTAGTTCTTTGGGGTGCACACCTGCACCCAAGCCGCTGCCAATGCAGGGTGTATGTCAGGGGAGGCCACCCGAGGTCCAACTGTACAAGCGGACACTCTGCATGGCTTTTCTTCTGCTGCAAGAGAAACGGCTTGTCCGAAAACCTTAAACTGCTTAAGGAAGGAGACAAACACAATGAGCCAGCCCACCTTGTCTGGTGCCAAGCAGAACAATCCTGTTTTTACAAGAAACATCCAAAGGTTTGAAGACTTGTGTGAAAAACTTTGGCTGGCATCGAGAGGATATTATTACACTTTATTCTTCAGTAGCACAGCCAACCAGATGTCCACCTTCCCCTTCCACCACTTATGACCTCAGAATAGGCAGTTGCTCACTCAAGACGACTAAACCACATGGCCCAGGGTTTGATATGCCTTTCCCCAGCCCAGAAATGCACCCATACTACATTCCTTCTCAAAAGAAAGGATCTGGGCTTTGGGTTTTGCCAGTACTTCTTACCACAAACCAGGAGCAGTGACCTAGGAATACTGTCACTGTAGTGATACCCATGTAGAAATTCACCCTATTTTACACCATTACAACCTTCTTATGGTTCCTATGATTATGGTTTTGGTTTCACTATATCCCTCACACCAGCAGGGAAGTTACACTGTGTTGCTTCACAAAGATACCGTGAAAATGAAACACTACATGAAGATCTTACCTTATCTAACATGGTAGAGAGGGATAGAGGCAGCCCTAAATTAAGGTACCCAACAGCAGCTCTCTCATCAACAGACACAAGGAAATAGGCTTCCTGATTTTCAATGTTCTCCTTGTGATAAAGTGTCCTCCACGAGCAGCTGAAAATGCTCTTTAATCAATGATGCTGACACTGGGAAAGAGGCCAGGTAACATTTCAGATCTTCAAAGAGAATTGAGAGAATTCCGCTCCTCCCCCACTCAATTTGCACTTCATAAAAAAATCACTGTCCCCAGTGAGTTACTTCAAGTTAGAAAGGAACAAACTTGGCACACGGGAAGATGGTAAATAAAATACTGTCCCTAAATGAAAAAAACATCTAGTAAAAGGCCAGTATGATTGATGGAACCACTGACCAAAACCAGGAAGCATTAAGGAAAATAGCTACCAATATACACCCATCTTGAATACCAGCTTGGTCTGATTTGTTTACCGCAGACCCGAACCCTTCTGGCTGTGTGACAAACCTTCAAAGCAAGTTAGCAATGGCTGCATTTTACACTGTGCATAAACACACTTGGGAAGTGAAGCTTGTAAAAGATTGGTTTCAGCAGCAATTAGTCTGAGCTGCTCTTCAGCTATCAAGACCTTGGCTACCATCATAAAATCACTTTCCGTGAGTTACTGGAGAGTCAGAAAATGGTGAGAGCTTTTGGATCTAAAATGCAGAGAGACATTACAGGCCACTGACCTGAGAGCACTGGCTTTTTTCAACTTCTACCTGCACTGAACCACTTTTTACTTCCGATAAGCCAGCAAAGGCTGGAGAGAGCTGCCCATGGCTTTTGAGTGACACCTGCTTACCACTTCTGCTAAGCCTGGATTGGTACCTCTGGGGAAGCAGAGAGAAGCAGAGAGGACAACACTGCCTTAAAGCATTCTCCTTGCCAGCACAGGGAGCAAAAGAGCCAGGGTAGATCTAGCTCAGGTAGTGTACACTGAATGTAGGCAGGTCAGGACCAGCCTGTTATCAGCCAGCAAGATCACAGTGTATACCATGCTTCAAAAGAGGAAGTCAGGAGGAGCTTACGTAGGACTCAGCTAAAAGTGCCTACAGGCATGACGGAAGGAGGCTTCTGGCTTATAACAGGAGGCCACATGACTCAGTAGTGGTAGGTGGGGGCATAAGAGAGAAGGGAATGTGGTTAGGGAACAGGACATGAATCACCAGGGAAGCGCATATGTTGATAACAGCTGGATAAACTCAAGGCAGAGACATAAGGTCTGCTCAGGAGAAAATCCAAGCTGCACTGGAAATGAAAACCCAGTAGACAGCAAGTCCAAGGGCTAGAGCGAAGGAGAGCTATAAGTGCCTGGCACAGACTTTTCCTACTTATCAGCTAGGCTGGGATTGAAGGATGAACATCTTCCAATAAGCAAGGCACTGACGTGGTGTTGGCCATGTTCTTGTGTTTCAGAGCAATTCTCCCCAGGAGCCGTACAGCAGCTGCAGGGGAGCTGGAGGTATGTGGGCACTAGAAGGTGAGGGACTGAAAAATTCACCCTTGCTGGGACATGGGTGATCTTTACTTCCTCACCCCAGGCAACATCCACCCTCCAAGGCAGAACCAGGTAGCTCCTGGTTGCTATGCATAGCAGGAAAGAATGTCATGGGTAATGAGAGGGGGAGAAAGATGTTCCCATCCAGCAAGGCTGTTGCACTTGTTTAAATGCATGTACTGGGGCATATTGCAAGGCTTGTGGCCCTCCTTTAGAAGTCAAAGATGGTTTTCAATGTTATCTGAGGTTGCAGTCAACCTTGTTCACAGAGGTCGGTTGAGTCCTCTCCGTTACAGTCCTGTGATCTCATATTTCTACAAGGGATACACCAACCTCTCCCATGCTACAATGCACAAACTCAAGAGGACCTTGCATGCTCCTCTTCCGAGGCTCAGTTTCCTACAAGCCTTCTGTGCATTCTCTTGGGCAGGAGATACAAGCATGTCAGAGACCTGGGACAGTGCAAGCTGATGGATTGGCTTGAAATCAGCTACTGCCTCTTCTCACTCCTTACTCTCAAAAGATCAAGATAAGGCTGAGGCAGCTTCAAACAGCCTGAGATCCCTCTAGAAGAAAATAATTATGAGAGAGAATTGAGTGGTCAGTGCTGCAAGCCCTAGGAGAGAAGTGGAGTAAAAAGAGGAAAAGCACAGCTGACTCATGCAACCCCCACCCTCCTGCTAAGATCATGAATATTCAGTCTAGTTGCTCTTCTGCTGAATTTCTGTAGCAGCTCAGAGTGGATCTGTTACCATTCTCTAAAAAGGTGCAAATGAACTGCCTTTACCAGAGTGAATCACACACAGAATGAGAGTAACAGGCCTGCCCAAAGCAATGGATAGTTCCCTGCTTGCGTCAGTAAAAGTTTGCTTCTCTATAATTTCCATTCAGCGTTTCAGGTGAGAATATGTGGGTCTTCCCAGCTGCATTCCCACGTTCTCTGTCAAGCCATTTCCAAGGAACCATCACACCGCTCCTTTGGTCCTTGGGCTGTCTTTGAAGAAAGGAGGAGGAGTTTTCAATTGAAAGTCCTTAGAAATAGGGGTCGATTTGCAGGTACTATTTCTCCATATTTATGCAGGTCAATGTTCTCATACAGGCAAGCCCTTAAACAGAAGCTGGAAGAGTAGTACATCTGATTTACATGTTTTAAAAATTCAGTGGAACAGTTTGGCTTCACTGCTTGCTCTTCTGGAGTATTTAAAAAAGGATACCTGAATTGCTTCCCATATTTCAGTAAGGTTAAAGATAAGTTGTTTAGGATAGCAGACGGGATCCACAGCGTGCAAGCACAGAGATCATTCCCTCCTCACATCAGATAGTGACTTGCCCACTGCATGTCTTGTAAAATAAGAACGGGAAACATGCTCACATGGATAGCCAGGCTAAGTCTCGGGTGGAAGTATTGCTACCCTGCAAAGCCACTAGCACAGGACAAATCATACATGTAAACTGACAGGATTTTTGGCACATTTCACAGAATCACAGAATCACAGAATGGTTGAGGTTGGACTAGACCTTGGAGAGCATCTAGTCCAACCCCCCTGCTCCAGCAGGGCCACCTAGAACAGGCTGCCCAGGATCGCGTCCAGGCGGGTTTTGAATATCTCCAAGGATGGAGACTCCACAACTTCTCTGGGTAGCCTGTTCCAGTGCTCTGTCACCCTCACAGGAAAGAAGTTTTTCCTCAGGTTCAGACGGACCTTCCTGTGTTTCAGTTTCTGCCCGTTGCCTCTCGTCCCATCTCTGGGCACCTCTGAAAAGAGGCTAGCCCCATCCTCTTCACACCCTCCCTTCAAATACTTATACACAGTGTTCAGATCTCCTCCTCAGTCTTCTCTACTCCAGGCTGAACAGGCCCAGCTCCCTCAGCCTTTCTTCACAGCAGAGATGTTCCAGTCCCTTCGTCATCTTAGGAGCCCTCCGCTGGACTCACTCCAGTAGTGCCATGTCTCTCTTGTCCTGGGGAGCCCTGATGTGGACACAGTACTCCAGAGGTGGCCTCACCAGGGCTGAGGAGAGGGGCAGGATCACCTCCCTCCACCTGCTGGCAACACTCTGCCTAATGCACCCCAGGATCCCATTGGCCCTCCTGGCCACAGGGGCACATTGCTGCCTCATGCTTAACTGGCTGTTCACCAGGACTCCCAGGTCCTTCTCTGCAGAGCTGCTTTCCAGCAGGTCAGCCTCCAGCCTGTGTTGGTGCATGGGATCATTGCTCCCTAGGGGCAGGACCCTGCACTTGGCCTTTGCTGAACTTCAGGAGGTTCCTGTCTGCCCATCTCTCGAGCCTGTCCAGGTCCCTCTGAATGGCAGCACAGCCTTCTGATGTACCAGCCACTCCTCCCAGTTTAGTATCATCAGCAAACTTGCTGAGGGTGCACGCTGTCCCTACATCCAGGTCATTGATGAAGCTATTCAACAAGACTAGTCCCACTACTGACCCCTGGGAGACACAACTAGCTATAGGCTTCCAGCTGGACTTTACATGGCTGATCACCATCCTCTGAGGTCAGTAAACAGTTCAAGGAGAAGGCTTGTGTGAAATCAGATAGCCAGGAACAATAGGGAAGTGTACTTGGGTGAGCTGAGCAGTTGGATTTTTCCCATGGTACTTTGCTGGCCTCTCAGTTCCTGACATGGTTCCTCTGGTTTTGGCCAGTATCTGAGCAGTTCTTCACTGTGCTTCACAGTGCTTTTGAGGAGAAATAACTAGACTACTGTTTCTGATGACTAGGGAAAGGTTAGAGGAAAGAAATCATGGAATTTGATCTTCTCCTGGAAGTTTCCCAAAGAAGAGCTGTTCTAGGTCACTGTTAGTTAATGGGGAAACAATCTCAACAATTGGCCTTCGTCTGGAAGGCAATTGAAAAGGAATATGGGGAAGGCCCAAATAACGAATTGGAGAAGGAACAGCTTATATTGGTTTGATAGGCCAACAAGTTCAAAATCAACACAGAAAGACAGGAAGGCCTTGGCGAAGACAGCTCAGTCCATTATTGCAGTGGAAACGGAGAAGAGGGTTAGGAGGAGGAAAGAACAGTGTGCAGAGAGACAGCAGAGCCCAGTGCCACATTCGGAAAGGCTGGAGCGCTGTGATCAGCAGGGCACCTCTGTGCCAAGGCAGAAGGGAAACAAAATGTTAGAGATTGCAAAGCACCATGCTTGCCTATGGGAGATTTTTAAAGGCTAAGATTGCTGCATTGAAGAAAGAAATATGATCCAGAGGTTGTAACCGTGGGCTAGGAGATCAAGAGACAAGAGCTGATGGGGTGCCTCTGCTGCTAGTTAGCTCTGGATAACTCCTGTGGTTCATTTTTCTTTTAAATCCTTTGATTTGCCTATTGGATTCATAAGCACTCTGGAGAAGGGGCCTTCTCTCACCAGAGGGGGATATTCACATTGGTGAACTCAGAGCAGCTAATTTAGCAGCTTGACTGCTTGCAGAGCTGGTGCAGAGAGGCAGGCTTCCTAACTCTGCAAATCAACAAAGGCCCAGGCTCCATGCTCTGACAGCAGAAGATCAGCACCCTGGGGTGATAGTCAACAGCCCTGTCTCCTAAGTGCGTGCACAATTTCAACAATATCTCAGTGTTGGCCAGAATCTCTGAATTGCAGACAGCTCAGATTGTCAATGAGGATAAGAGCACCAAAGGGATGGAGAACATATCTCTCATCCTGGTAAGAAACAACACTAAATACAGTGCTTCATCCATGCTCATTATACGGCCAGTGAGATTTGTCCTTCCAAGATAAGGCAGAAATACTGCTAGTTAAATCAGGTACCCTGCTTTGCTCTGTTGATATTCCCCTTGCAGCTTTGCTAAACAGCTCCAACATCTGCCACGGCCATTTGACTTGGGACTGTGTCACTGAAGAGTGCTGCCTGCCAGAGGATTTCTGCACTGCAGGAAGCCAGAAGCAAGCTATAAAATACCAGGCCACAGAAATGCGTATCAGATTGATCCTGCAGCTGCTGGTGTATGTCTGGTAGTGATATTCTCCAGCGTGTTCACTAAGGAGACCAAGAAACCAAGACTCCAAATCTAATTTCCAAGTCCCTGAGACTTCAAGGGTGTTGCTCACCCCTCCGTGCTTTGCTGTGTCCACAGACCTGGAAGGCCACGGAGGAGTGTGAGCAGGGGCCAGGAGTGTAATTGGGTCCTTTGTAACACATTAGTCACCACTGTGCAGAGGAAATGCGGTGAGCAGCCCATGCTCAGCGTGGCATGAGGCCTTTGTGTCCTAATCCCTGCCTTCCCACAGACGCTGTCTGGCTCTCAACACCCCTCAGCACCCCAGCCCCGTGTCTAAAATCTCCCCACAAACTTATAAACCCCTGCCTAGTAGCATAGTCAGCTTCAGCTTTTCCATTTAGCTAGATCCCTACTCATTTCCTGCCTCCCCAATAAATATTTAGATGCATGATCTGATTGCTCTGGCCATTTTGAAACTGAGATGATTATGGCTGACTAAGAGATGTTTCACAGTCACAAGCTTGCTTTTTTTCAGCTGCCACCCTTGCACTGAGGCACATCTTGTACAGTGAGGAAATGATGGAGAGAAGAGAAGTGGTGGTAATGCAGCACAAAACAAAGGGCGAAGTAAACCCTGGTCACAGATGGGGAGAGAGATGCCTGTCTGGAAACAGCAACTTTATTTCCCCATGACCTTGCAAGCTCATCCTTAATGACAATGCAGACAGGGCTTGGTCCTGTCAACAGCTCTGCTACATCCTGGGCCCATGGGTCTTACTAACAGAGGGCATAGCAGTCACTTTCCTGCTTTATCGGGGGTTAGGGAACTCAGTACACAGAAAAAGGGAATACTTGCTTGCTCTTGCTCATGTTGCCAGGACGAGGAGTCCTCCCGTGAAAGGATCAGGCAGGCAGCGGATCTGAAAACTCAGGGAGCCACTTTTTGGCAGAACACAAAGCTGTGGATGTTGCAGCCACAGAAATTCGCGGAGACAGGAAATACCCGTGGGACAAAGAGGGTCAGGTTCATTCCCTGGAAGTCGTGACCTGTTGGCTATTAAACACAAGGGTGCACGGATGCACCCCGGGCTCGGACAGTCCCCCTGATTACTAGCCTTGTTTTCTGGATGCTCTGGCAGCACTTCTTCCTGCCCAACAGTCAGAGACAGGCCCATGGAGTGCTCCTGCTTAGGTGTCTTACCTCTGACCACTCTGCTTTCTCCCTAGCTGGCAAGCATGCCTGAGCAAGCCTTGCTGACAGGGCAGATTGGCATGATGGCCTACCCTTCCCCTGATGATACATTAACCTTGCAGCAGAAGGTTTGAGTGCAGATCAGCCAGATGTGTCCAAAAAACCCTAAGGTAGTGCCCGTGGGTAGGAACTTTCCCCAGATCTCAGCAGCACAGGCCTCAGCGCTGACTAACTGACTGAAAGGCCCATAAAGCCGGAGGGCATTCTATGCATGCCTGGCTTTGCTGCTAAAACTAGCAACAACAGAGCTAGAACGGACAGTCCTGTATAGGCTGCAGCCTCTCTCGGATCACAACACAGGCAGAAACTAGGAAAAGGTGTACCCTTTAGGGACAGAGCACAGAAAAAGACCTGCTCAGCTCAGGCAGGGCTGTACAGACACCAGTCAGCTTCTATGCATGGGAAGTATCCCTGCAAGGGATGTCACTTTACAACAAAACTCATTTTATTTCTGAGTTACAGTCATCCAGAGCAGAGCTGTTGAAGGAAAACAACACTTTTATTCTGCAGATGCAGCTGGAACAGAACCAGGGTCCACACACTCAATCTGAAATTGCCTACAAAAGCTATCAAAGCTGGTTTGTGAGCCTGGACTCAAGGACACAGTTGTGCGGAGGAGAAGACACAGTGCAGCAAGGAGAGAGGCACCCACAGCTGGGAGGTGGCATTAAAAACAAGAACACTCAAAGAACACCTCAGCAAAACTCAGCTTTCACCTAATGCCTGAGCCTTTAGGTAAAATCCGACCACATCTGTATAGCTGTTTCCTCCTAGGCATCAAATCCAGACGCTTCATTGCCAGAGGCTTTCTTTCCAGTCCCACATCTCTGAATGCTGAGACCTTAAAGAATAAACGCCAGATTTCTCAAAACTCATGATCCGCTCACTGTACTACCCCTCTATCCATCCAGGGCATACTACAACCCTGTTTTCTCTTTGTGTTTTGGAAGCATAGCTCCTTGACGAAGGAGCAAAGCAATCAATATAAGGCTTAGGTCAGTGTTTCATTTAGCCACATGTCCTGTAGGACAGAGATCACTCACTCGCTTTGAAAATAAGGTGCTAATAAACTTGTTTCCAAAATTTGCATCAGAACAGGAGCCAGAGTCTAACCTACAAAGTTTCTCCTTTTGCTAAATGTCCTAGAGCAGTAAGAGTGAAAAGCTCCCAGCTCTGCCTGCTGCTATTACCTGTGCAGGAATCACTTCTCATTCAGGCTCGTGCAGAATATTTGTTGTCAGTGCCAGCTGAATCCCACGGGCTTTTTGTGAAATAGCATCCAGTTGTGTTAGCGCTCCTAGTGCCTGGAGGCCACCAGGAGTTCACCACTAAATTATCTACCCTACTTGGATGTGCTTCTTGGCCGCACAGACCCAACTGCACCAGTTTGCTAACACTGCTTGTGAGTTAGGGTTGAGAGGTGCAGACCAGGTGGGGCTGGGGGGAGCTGCCCCCCATACTGCTCAGGCATATGGCCCACACAGCCAGCCAGATACCTCAGTTTTCCTCTTGAAGCTATTATGTTCCCACCATCTCTCAGCCACCCAAGACAGCTGTCTACCTAGCCTGTTCCTAAAACCTGCCCTGGTTCCAGCATCTTTAAAATCTGCTCTGCCCCTAGGACAAACACAGTAGAGATGTAGATTTTCTGAGCTGGATGCTCAGTGGGTGCAAGTCAGTGAGCAGGGCTGGCAGAGTCATGCGATGAAGATTTACAGCAGGGCTTAGCCAGCCGTGTTCCCCACTTTGTGTGTTCCCTCAGAGATGCAGTTCCCTGGTAAATCAATAACTACTGTAGGTGAACGTGGGCTCACATCGGAAGTTCAATTTGGGTAAAGGAGGCTTGATTATTCGGAAGAATAATCACATTAAACGGAACACACCAGGGCTGAATTACTTTATGTTAAGCCTTTATTTGCCAATGTGTGCTGTAAATGAATATTTGATTATGTTAACAGTCCCAGTGGAAAAAGAGATTTACGTTACAGCTTTTGTACTGAATACAGTATCTGGTGCCTGCATGTTGCAAAAACTAGATCCTCCTTCCAATCGCTCAAAAACAACAGGAGCCACAATTGCTCTTTGTGGGTCTTTAGTAGGGATTTCTTTAGTTTTACTGAGAAAAGTCTTCCTTTATAGACTCATTAGCTAATGCTTACCCATTGGGGTTTCACAAAAACAGCAAGGGTGTCTCTGCTTGCCTTTATCACCCTGGTTGCTGCAGGTGAGGGTATGGAGGCTGAACACAAAGAACTCTGAAGATGTGCCAAAGAGTAATGCCAGTTAGGATGTCTTGTTCCAGGGTAGATCAGACTCCCTGGAAAGCCAAGATTTCTCTTGTATATTCTGCTAGGCCAGAAGAGCTCATTGCTTTGCTACAGAAAGTCATCTGTACTCAGAATTTGGCTTCCGGAAAGAGTCCTATGCCTGGGCACGTTCTGGGCTGGGTTCAGGAAGTCCCACAGGGCAGAGGGACTCGCAAAGCTGGAAGTACACAGTTCCCAAGCAGGCAGCCTGCTGAGAGCGCACTCTCGCCCCATTTCTTTTCACCTTCTCTCAAAGATAAGGAGTACTATAGCTGAGCAGCCCCAAGACTAAACCTCCTATGGAAAGCAATTTGACTGGTGCAGCAACAGTGGAACATTAGACCACTAATGCACTTGCTTCTGACACTGAGAGCGCTCACATGAAAGGTTACGTATGTTAGTTACTCCAATATTAAATTATTCCACAAAAGCCACGTGGGATCATTTCCTTACCTAGATAGCCTTAATGATGTTCCTGTGTGGCAAGCTGGGAAGGCAGCTAACAGAGAGTTTACAGGCTTAGAAAGGGTAGAAATGGAGCCAGCCAGGATTGTTAGAGGAGATGCATACGCACATGCACACGTACAAGCACAAACTTGCAAGCAC
The DNA here is from genome assembly GCF_040807025.1 of Struthio camelus. Taxonomy (NCBI): domain Eukaryota; kingdom Metazoa; phylum Chordata; class Aves; order Struthioniformes; family Struthionidae; genus Struthio; species Struthio camelus. Next base: position 1,815,682 of record NC_090947.1, on the reverse strand, counting down.
GGATGTGCTGGTAAAATGAAACCATCAGGATGGAATTTTCTCTTTCTTGACAATTTTTAGTTTGCCTCAGGCCCTAGTGCATGCATTTACACTAGAACAGTAGCTTTTCTGGGGGAGAATAGCTGTACACAGTATAACACTTTCATGGCAACATGAATGTCCTCCCCAGGAGGGCAGAAAAGGGACTATATCCACTCTAAGTATAAATAGTCCCATAAATAGTGGGACGCATGATAAATAAGACAAGGTATGGTGGGCAGTATGTGTCTGTCACTCTCTTTATAGGTCTACCTCCTCCAGACAGACTGCCAACAAAACACTGCCAAAGGAGACAAACCTGTGACGTTGCTTTCTTTCCTCTTTTCTGGATGTAGACATAATGTACAGCAGATGCTACAGCTCCCATCTTCAGCAGTGATTAAACAATAGGCACCTGTGGAGGAGGAAGACACAATATTACAGGGGGCTCTATTGTAGCCCTTGAAATGGGAAGGGAGCTTGCCACTTGCTCTTCCATTTCAGTTCCAGGTAGAGCTCTGTGGTCAGTGACTGAACATCAAAGCAATTTGCTAAAGGTTGCTCTTGTTGCTGGTCCCTTGACAACATCTGGGTGAAAGAGACATCAGGGTTATCCGGGCGCTTGCTATCATGGAGTGATAGCATGCTAACCTGCTATCATGTCGTTCCCTTTTCATAAACTTCCCGCATTCTATCTTGGGATGTGACTCCTGCAATCTGGATGGTGGTCCAGGAACCCTCTTTATGGCTCAGAACCGGCTCGGAATTTACCAGCCCATGCCTGCTCCATATCCTGCCCATCTTTATCTGGCTTGTGGCACAGTATCCTTTAGCATAAGCAGCTTTCCTCCTCCTTGATGTACCCACAGGAATCCAATCTCCCACGTAGGGGGCAGATGAGGGGCAGAACTGTACCTCACATCAAAGTTGATAGTTTTACTAGCCCACTGTTTCGCATCCTCTTGTAGGACAGGCTGTTCACTTCCTGCTCCTCCACACCATTTTCATTGGCAGTCATCCTGCAGTTAGTTACTACCCCACTTCCTCTTCCTCTGGAAGTACACAAAGATGAGCTTCTAGCTAATGGCACAAGTTTTTATTAATCATAGAACCACAGAACGGCCAAGGTTGGAAGGGACCTCTGGAGATCATCTAGTCCAATCCCCCTCCTCCAGCAGGGCCATCTAGAGCACGTTGGCCAAGATCACGTCCAGGCGGCTTTTGACTATCTCCAGCGAAGGAGACTCCACCACCTCTCTGGGCAACCTGTTCCAGTTTCACAGGAAACCTGTGAAGTTCCTCCTGTTCAGATGGAACTTCCTGTGGTTCCGTTTGTGCCCGTTGCCTCTTGTCTTGACACTAGGCACCAATGAAAACACTCTGGCCCCACCTTCTTGACACCCTCCCTTCAGATACTTACACACATTGATGAGATCCCCTCCTCAGTCTTCTCTACTCCAGGCTGAACAGGCCCAGCTCCCTCAGCCTTTCTTCACAGCAGAGATGTTCCAGTCCCTTCGTCATCTTAGGAGCCCTCCGCTGGACTCACTCCAGTAGTGCCATGTCTCTCTTGTCCTGGGGAGCCCAGAATTGGACACAGTACTCCAGAGGTGGCCTCCCCAGGGCTGAGGAGAGGGGCAGGATCACCTCCCTCCACCTGCTGGCAACACTCTGCCTAATGCACCCCAGGATCCCATTGGCCCTCCTGGCCACAGGGGCACATTGCTGCCTCATGCTTAACTGGCTGTTCACCAGGACTCCCAGGTCCTTCTCTGCAGAGCTGCTTTCCAGCAGGTCAGCCTCCAGCCTGTGTTGGTGCATGGGATCATTGCTCCCTAGGGGCAGGACCCTGCACTTGCCTTTGTTGAACTTCAGGAGGTTCCTGTCTGCCCATCTCTCGAGCCTGTCCAGGTCCCTCTGAATGGCAGCACAGCCTTCTGGTGTACCAGCCACTCCCCCCAGTTTTGTATCATCAGCACACTCACTGAGAGTGCATTCTATGCCTTCATCCAGGTCATCGATGAACATGTTGAACAATATTGGACCCAGGACTGACCCCTGGGTGACACTGCTAGCTACAGGCCCCCAACTACACTGTGCCACTGACCACAACCCTCTGAGCTCTGCCATTCAGCCAGGTCTCAATGCACCTCACTCTCGACTCATCCAACCCACACTTCCTGAGTTTACCTATGAGGATATGATGGGAGAGAGTGCCAAAAGCCTTGCTGAAGTCCAGGGACACAACATCCACTGCTCTCCCCTCATCTACCCAGCCAGTCGTTCCATCAGAGAAGGCTAGCAGATTGGTCAAGCATGATTTCCCTTTGGTGAATCCATGCTGACTACTCCTGATCACCTCCTTGTCCTCCACATGCTTAGTGAGGACCTTGGGGGATGAGCTGTTCCATCACCTTTCCTCAGTGATGGACCCAGTTTCCTGGGTCCTCCTTCTTGCCCTTTTTGAAGACTACAGCAACATTGGCTTTCTTCCAGTCCTCAGGCACCTCTCCCAATCTCCAGGACCTTTCAAAGATGATGCAGAGTGGCCTAGCAATGACATCCGCCAGCTCTCTCAGCACTCGCAGATGCATCCCGTCAGGGCCCATGGATTTACGGGTGTCACGTTTGCACAAATGATCTCTAACCTGATCCTCCTCAACCAAGGGAGAGTCTTCCTTTCTCCAGACTTCCTCTCTTATCTCCAGGGTCAGGAATTCCTGAGGATTGGCCTTAGCAGTAAAGACTGAAGCAAAGAAGGCATTCGATATCTCTGCCTTCTCTTTACCCTTTGTCATCAGGGCACCCACCCCATTCAGCAGCAGGCCCACATTTTTTCTAGTCTTCCTTTTGCTACTGATGTATTTGAAGAAGCCCTTCTGGTTGTCCTTGACATCTCTTGCCAGATTTAATTCCAAATGGGCCTTAGCCTTCCTCGTCACATCCCTGCACACTCTGACAATGTCCCTATATTCCTCCCAAGTGGTCTGTCCCCTTTTCCACATTATTAGACCCAAATACATAGTACTGTATCTGATATCATTTCTATAACTGTCCCCAAGGTTGTTCCATCCTTCCTGTTTGACATTCAGATCCTCTACCATATTGACAATGCTCTCAGCTATCTCATCTTCAAAAGTGATCCACGCATTTTTCCATTGTTTGCCCAGCTCATTAAGGAAGATATTAATGAAGACAGGCTCCAAAATGAATCCCTGACCAGTGCTGTTCACTTCTGAACATAACCTGTTGTCCTCATTTTTTCCTATTTCCTACCCATTTGAACTGTTTCTAGTAATACTCAGGTTAGCTAACATATTTCCCATTGAACAAAGTACAAAGTTCTTCAAGAAAAATCACTTATCAATAAAAGGTTATTTTGGCTTCATCTACTTAAGCTCTATCAGAAGGATCAGACTCAGAAACAATAGCTGTCCCAGTCTCCTTTCCATGAAACCTTTTCCTGGCTGGGTGCTATATTGCTCCATTCACACAGGATCAAATGAATGCATTGTGCTGGCCCTTCTTACCAAAAATGTGATTTTATGTGGCAAGTCTTGCAGTATTTTTGAGTGGTATAATCAGGCTCCCACAATGCCCATACCAGGTCACACTCAGTTCCCACAAGAGCTTCCATATGGCTTCATGGGTATGGTTCCCTAGGCACTGCTGGCTGTGCAAGGCTCTACTCCTCAAAAGGTCCCCAGTGCGTCCCTTAATTGTCTGTGCATTTTTTTAGCATTATTTGGCTGTTTGTCCCATTACCCCCCTTCACCACCTGCGAAATCCAGCCATTCCTCACAGCACTATCTGTAACTTCTGTTAGGTTCTCACTTTGCTACTTGTTCGATCCTCCACTTTCTCATGTCACATTCACTAATTTTCTGCGTCCAGTTCTGGGAGCTTCATATCAAGTAAGGGGCTAGTCAACTGGCTGCAGCCATGAAAATCATCTTTACTGAAAACAAAGGGAAAATATTTCTTGGTCTTGGAGTCCTCACTTAGGTAGATCCTTCCTCTGTCTTGGAGACCTTCATCCTCTCCTCCTCACAACGCCATTCACTTCTCTCTTTAGTCTCTTTGTTTTTACAGGAGATTTGGGAGTCCTCCCGTAGATTTCAGAAATCCCTCAATAACAGATAGCTTCAGAAAGAAGTTATAGGAAAGGTGCTGAACTCACTGGGTGCTTAGAGGAGGGTAATAATGGATCCAAAGAGGGCAGTAACACACCTTGCAAGTAGCTGGGGCGATGAACCTATCCTGTCTCTGCCACATCTGTCCATCAGCATTCTTCAATAGCAGTATTGCTTGCTTAGATGTTCAGCTCAGCTGTTCATGTGAGTGCTCACTCAAAACATTATCTCAGCTTGTTTTGACTGGAATAGGTCCTTCCACATAAGCAACCTTGTCAGTTGGTCAGAGAAGTTAGAAACAAGAGATTAGGTCTAGAATGGGGCAACTGTCTATAGGCTTAGATTGTGGAAGCGAGTGAAAGCACTTCTGTGTACACTGTGTATAGCAGTCAGTGATACTTTGAATTTCGGGAAGAAAATTCTATACTAATAAGCTCTTTGCTTTTAATAGATGAACATGCAGCTGGATCTATAAATGGAAAGGAAATTAATGGGTCCCATTCCTTTGGCACAAATGCCCAGTGACGCATTTTTGTGCGAAGAACATCTCTGCATGAGGCATAGACAATGTGACTTAGTCCAAATTAGAACAGGTCCAAAACGCAGCTTAAAATCTGAAGTGAAAACTAAACTGAATCTGGCTCAGGCTAGGGATTCCAGTAAGGACCAATAATGCGGATTACTGTTTTCAAGAAAATTAACCCTGTCTTGCAAGGACAAGAGAGTCGTGTGGGTCAGGGAGCAAAGAAGCAGCATCTCGACTGTCTGAAAGTCAGCAGCACCATGAATTTCAACAGAATGAGAATTTCTCCCTCCAAGGAGTAAAAAGTTTCCAGACGGCTCCTATGTGAACACCAAGTTCTCAGTGCTTGTGAAAGGCTCAGTTCAGACATCTGCATCCAGAGCACAGTGTTTGGTTTGATAGCTTTGTTGTAACCAAACTGCAAAAAGAACACTTGGAAATGTGATTGTAAAGCCCCCTCACCCTTTCCCCACCAAGACTGAAATAGTAATATCTATTATTAGAAGCATATTTAATCACATAAGAGTAGAAACCACAAGCAACTACATAATGGAGAACACTGCTAAGTTGTTCAGGTTGAGAGTCCAGGCCAGCCTCTCATCTGTAGTGTAGAGCTGCTAGAATTGTTTGCTTTCTAGAACGGTGCAATACAACAAGGCAGTCCTCCCCACTGATCATATAAGCATATGCGGATATCATAGACATCCCGTGGACAGGGGGGAGGGAGAAAAGCATAACTGAATGTTGCAGGACTAGAGGTTTCACACAAGAATAGGCAAACATAAGACCTTCTGCACGCTTGTTAAGGGATCAGCTCCCCAGAATATACCACGGGAAAAGGATTCTGTCACACCACTGTCACCTCAACAGTGCTTATATACCCCAAAAGGGTCACTGTTGGATCTTCCGCAGGCATTATTTACTCGTCTTTAGTGATGACACATCGCTCTCAGAAAGGACTTTTACCAGATAGAGAGGTGCTGATCCAACATATCAAAGGTTAAAGACGTATGATGATTTTTTTAGCGACGCCTACTTTTCTTTCCCACACCGTTTTGCATGAGTTCTCTAGGACATATATGACTGGTGTGCTCCACCCAAGGCTGACCTGACAGCACAGGTAAAGGATCAAGTGGCGATAAAATATCAGGTCTTCTGAAAGAGCTAGCTATGCTTTTGTCCATACCCCTTTGAAATATAGGGTAAAATGAGTTTTATGAAAGTGGGTCAAATGAGCCCTTTCTGCCTCCCACATCCCATAGCCTAACAGCACACACATGCATCCTGCTGCTGTAATTCAGCTAACACTCAGTAACCTGTGAAGCTGCAATAACCAGTCTGTCTTCTAGGATCTGCTTAACTGTGGCTAGGTGTTAGGCAACACCAGAAATAATGCTGGAGGTATAAGGAAGGAGTTACCCAAGCCAAATTTCGGTGCATTAAATGCCTGGTGAAGTCACATGAGAGTCAGAAGCTAAAGCAATTGGAATAAGACAAGGGTTGATGCCCTTCTTAGCTTTTCGCAAAGTTCGACCAAGCTGCACAGTGGGTGCTGATGTACCACAGGCCCAGAAAGCACACGCACCCTAAGTCCCTAGTGCATGCAAAATCATAGCCTGGGGTCCAGCTGAAGAGCTGCTGCTTGCCTACAACCCTGTGCTCAGACTGCAGTCCAGCAGTTCCCCTGGGCTAGGCGCACAGACTATAAACTCACTAGAAAAAGACCATCTCTTTTCAGGAAGGAATACAGAAGAGTCGGGAGGGAGGCCAGAACCCCAAAAGTCACTATTTAAGCTGCACCAGAGATAGAGCAACTTCCTCTGCTTTGTACAAGAGTTTTGAAGCTGAACAGAGACCACCCAAACACTTAAGCAATGCCCAAAGTAGGAGATTTTTTTCTCTGCTCCTCAGCGTACTTTATAAGTGGAGTAATACGATACAGGAGGGCAATTCCAGTAACATACTGCTAGCCTCGGCAGCTTTCCCCTAGGCCCTCACCTGAAGAGGCCATTTGAGTTCACGATATGGAGACTGAGGAGGTTGTGCCTTATAAACGCAGCCATCTTTTCTGGCATAGACCTTCATAACTGTCAAAACGTGCGCTCCTTCCCCATCCCCTTCTCACATGCAATTCCAGCATGGAAGGAAATCTACAGGCTCTCTGTTTTTGGCTGCCAAAGTCCTGGTCCCATTGAGGGAGCTGTGAGTGAGTGCACTCTTGCAGCACATATATGAACTCATGCAAAGCATGGCAGCAAGTCTGGCAGCTCCAGACCATGCCTTTTGGGGACCAGTGAGTGACCATGGTCTGGAAGTGCCCTCTTCTTCAACTCCAGCAGCACAGCTTCCTATTGTGGTGCCAGCAACCTAAAAGGATAACCCAACTTTTTCTATGTATTTGCACAAAGCCAGTATCCGCAAGCTGGTTGAGATTAATCCAGCTGATCTCTACCATCTGCCAGCTGTGGTTTTGGAAGCAGGTGAGGGTTGCAGTGACTCTGTTGCCAGCGTTTTCCTCTGTTCCCACTTGAAACTTCAGCCTCAAGAGGTTAGACAGGTTTCCCTACCATGACCTGAATGCTAAACAAGCAATTTGGTATGTCAGATCCCAAGCACAGTGTGGGAAGTAGCACATGCATCACCTTGTCTTACTTAACGGGGTCAATTTGCAAGTGGAGAATTGGAGACAGTGGAGCCAGGTCCCTGGAAGTCTATGGCAAAGTGAAGGCAAGGAACGGGCCAGCAGGGAGGGTGGTGCACACCCAGTTCTGTGGTGAGGATGCAGCCACAGCACTCAGCATTTTCACATGGCGACCCTGGGCTCGCAGTGAGCCTGTCAGGAGACTCCAAAGTCTTATTTGCTCCTTTGGAGAGCTCAGAGTAGCAGAGGAGTGGAAGAAGGGTATAGAGGAAGAGGAGGAGAAGGAGCAAGAAGGCTTCCTTTGTTTCCTCAGATCTGGAGATCTGTGGACTCCTATTCAAAACATTCTGGGTGGGGGCAATCCCTGTGCCCCATTCTTGCCCTGGACTACAAGCTTTTATAGCAGCTTTTCCTACAGAGCAGCTTGGTTATGTGTGTAGGAAACTACTGTCCCCTTCAGCTGCTGTTCCTGACATTATTAGCGTCTTGCTGGGGAATAAGATCTGCCAAGCCTGGCATATGGGTAGGACACACAGAGACTTTGTAAGGACAGACCTACAAGGAGCACCAGGAAGAGATAGGCAGGAGGTCCTATTCATGATGTCTACTTCTAAACTAACTGCAGCAGCCAGAGAAATAGTCCTGTGTAAGGCTGTAGTGACTCCTAGAGCATGAGACCCACCTGCATCAACTCTGCCACCTAGGGCTGCTCTGGAGATTTCCCCATGCCAGCAGATGAGCCTCCTTGTTAGCTTAGTCCAGTCAGATGCAAAGATGATGAAGTTACATCTAGTTCTTCTCCCATCCTGTGCAGACAGCTGGTCCTTACACCCCACATTTGGCATTGGACTGGTAGGATACAAATATTCCCGTTTTAGTGTTGGAGTAGCTCAAGGAGCAGGCCCATGAATAAAATTTCACTGTGATTAAAAGGGCAGCCTCATCTTCCAGGGTCAGGCAGCTCTCTTCCTTCCCCTGTGTGAACACTAGTGAGCATAAGCCTTCAGGAGGAGTCAGGTCAGTTTGCTCCTCCATCTGAAGACGATATACACAGATACACAATATTTCAGATTAAAAATATGTGATCAGACCAGCAGGATAGCCTGATTTACCACACCATTGCAATGGGGTGAGGGCCACAATGTCAAGGCGATGTGTAGCAGGAAAAGGCAGGGGAGCACAGGACTATCTCCTTTGGCAGAAGCTTCAGCTTACGTGAAACCATAGCTCGGGCTTGCAGGAAACCAAGGGCTATGCCCCACCACCACAAATCCTGGCAAGGCATGCAGGGAAGTGCAAACCCCATGAAGACACGTTCCCTGAGACCCTGAGACATGCAGCCTGATGCAGGCTCACCCGGGCAAGTACCAGCTGTGTCTGCACAGGCACCACTGGAATTGTTTCTCCCTCATTTCCTGTTTTACTGCTCCAAGAGTTCAGCAACTACAGTCGCACTCCCTGCATGCAGCAGCCATAACTCCCTCGGAAATATCTGTGAATTAAGCCAGAGCTGCCTCCCCTCAGGAGGCACTGGAGACCCTGTGGGAATCCCTGCACAGCTCGACAGCAACAGCACAGCTAGGAATGTGAGGAATCCAGCCGAGACTTGCGCTCCTGTTACCGGCACCCATTGTAAATCCATAGCAACACACAATGTGGCTCTGACCTGCTGAGGCTGCGCAGGTTATTCCCATTTCCAGAAGAGTCATTGCTATGGCAACGAAAATGGTTTGCATTTCTAAATGCTTCCTCAAGGACATTCATTAAAGAGGCTGATGATCTGGGAGAACAGAGGGATGCTACACAGCATGCTGCTGACATAGGGCAGGGACAATGGCTTCAGCAAGGGACGAGCAGCTCTGCAGCAAGCTCAGGTTTCCAGGCATTTTATGCAAGGACTTGCTGGAATATAAGTACCTCCTTTTTAATGGTCTTTCTGCAGAGACGGCTATTTGCACATGTATCACGGCTCAGGGAAGATCCAGAGAGGAAAGCTCTGTTACTGGCAGCTTTTCACAGTTAAGGGAAAAAAACAACCCAACAATCTCACAAAAAAGACTTTTTCCAGAAAATACTAAAATTGAATCCTCTGTTCTCAATTTAAATGGATAAGGACGTTCAGACAGCATTCGCCAAGTTGCTTTCCCAAAAGAGTCTTAGAGAAAGTCCTCGGAGGGATAATTAGCTGGCTAACAGACAGGAAATAAGGATAAAAATAAGTAGTATATTTCCACCATGGAAGATTATCTGTGAGATCTATTCTTATGATTGCACATTTCATTACACAGTTACTCAAAGGAAACCAGTCAAGCATGTGTTTGGATGCCTGGTCATTCTCAGAGAAGGGAGCACTCCCAAGTCTGGCGTGCTGTCTGCCGAGAGATGGAGCCTTACGAACTGAGACTCCGCTATTGCTTGGCCTGTGACCTGTAGAAGTCACCTGCTCCCTGTCCCTACCTCGGCCTCAGTTTCCACCTTCTCATCTGCAAAATGAAAGCAGCACGCATGGAACATGCACTTTGAAATGTCCTAGTAAAAGGGGAAGAACATTGTTTTGGCTAACTTCACAGAATCACAGAATCACAGAATCACAGAATCACAGAATCGTTTAGGTTGGAAGGGACCTCTGGAGATCATCTAGTCCAACCTCCCTGTTCAAGCAGGGTCACCTAGAGCATATTGCCCAGGATCACATCCAGACGGGTTTTGAATATCTCCAGCCAAGGAGACTCCACCACCTCTCTGGGTAGCCTGTTCCAATGCTCTGTCACCCTCACAGTGAAGAAGTTTTTTCTCAGGTTCAGATGGAACTTCCTGTGGTTCAGTTTCTGCCCGTTGCCTCTTGTCCTGTTGCTGGGCACCACGGAGAAGAGGCTGGCCTCATCCTCTTGACACTCCCCCTTCAGATACTTGTACACGTTGATGAGATCCCCTCTCAATCTTCTCTTCTCCAGGCTGAACAGGCCCAGCTCTTGCAGTCTTTCTTCCTAGGATAGATGCTCCAGCCCTCTAATCATCTTGGTAGCCCTCCGCTGGACTCTCTCCAGGAGTGCCATGTCTCTCTTGGACTGGGGAGCCCAGAACTGGACACAGTACTCCAGGTGAGGCCTCCCCAGGGCTGAGGAGAGGGCCAGGATCACCTCCCTCCACCTGCTGGCAACACTCTGCCTAAGGCAGCCCAGGATACCACTGGCCTTCTTGGCCACAAGGGCACACTGCTGGCTCATGTTTAACTTGTTGTCCACCAGCACTCCCAGGTCCTTCTCGGCAGAGCTACTTTCCAACAGGTCAACCCCCAGCCAACTTGACCTGGTCTAGGAGGGAGATTTTAGGAAAAGTCCCTACAACGCCTTACCCAGCACTACAGAAACCAAAACCATTGCAGTGGGGTTGCAGTGCGTGTTTTCAAGGAGGTTTTGCTAGCTTTTTGCCTTAAGAAGGGGAGGTTTCAATTCACAGAAGACGTGTGGCTAGAGGCTGAAAAGAAAGGTAATGTGGATTTCAGACAACTCTTACCAGCAAAGAGCAGCTGGAACAGAGTAGCAATTTTTTGAAGGTTACTAATATTAATAACATGCCTGCAAAGCACAGGCATCAGCATGCCCTTATTACAAACTGGAGTGAAATTGGCTGCACAGCCTTTGGCTTTGCATCATCTGTTTCTATCCAAAGGAGCTGTGTAGGAATGGCATTACAGGTTCTTAATGACAGATGGTAATGGCAAGTGCAAGGGGCAGGAGGGAGCACTCTCAGGGTGGGCCCCCTCCCTACTTTGGACTCACAGCTCTAATAAGGAGCTTGCCAACTACAGTATCCCAGCAAGCTTTGGAAGAGCCCTAGTTCCCTCCAGTGACTTAGCACAAGGGGTTTTATTTGCACTGATTGCAACCTGATCTTGTCTCCTGAAAAACAAAATTCACTCCATTGTCTTTGCAAGACGGAGACGACAGCAAAGCTCTCCCTTCTTCCCCCGGGTAAAGCACAGAAACTGCTAGGAAAAACAAGTTACTGAAGGACTCAGCTCTATGTAATGCGTACTGCATATGAAGGCAGGGAGTTAAGAAAGGTACTGTACCCCCAGTGCTGTGTATTCAAGGGCTGGGGCCCTACTTGTAGTTCAGAGAAATACTGCATTTATGAGACTCTTCCTTTGCGAGGAAAATATTGCCTCAGATGTTACTTGGGAGAGTCTTTGATGACCCTCTTGGACTGTGATCCCAGAACCTGCATTTGCATGCATATTTCACAAGGATCTGAACAGGGATAGGACTAAGCTGAGAACATCCCTGTTCTTCCTGTCCCCAAGACTTGACTTCTGGGCAGAACAAGTCTTTGCCCCGGCTGCTTGGCACTAGTACTGCTAAGCCCTACCTCGCTATACGCCGGACTGGTTTGAGACTCCTTCCTTCTCCCTTCTGTTTGTTCAGCAGATGACATAGTTGCTATGCATTAAAATCGTGTGGAGCCAGGGGTGAGGCAAAAGAAACAGCCCCTGACACCCATCAAATTACTGTGTCAAAGCCAAACATAACCTTTCTGCCTTCACTGGCAGCATTGAGGGCTGGGTTGCTTTGAAAGGTCACCAATAAAAACCTTAAAATCAATAAAAACCTGGGAAAGTTAAACTGAGCTGCTTCATGCTCAATGAATGAACTTCCCCTTCTTGCAAAGGAGCCAAAGGACTCAACAAACAGTTCGTTACTGACAGGGGAAAAGAAATAAACAGGACAACACACGGGACTGAATTCCCCCTTCTCAAAGTCCAGCCAGAACTATTTCTACCCCTTCCAGCTGATCTCCTGTTGAGGCAACTTCTAGGCCAGCTGGCCACCCCCTTCAACAGCAATCACCCCAATGTCCCAGTTTGGGACTGCCAGGACCCAGTGCTCCAGCACCAGGCCTGCAGGGTTGCAACATCTCTCCCACACTTCAGGTGAGCGTGCTACCACTCACGCACCCCACAAGCCACTCCTGCTCTGATGCCGTTAGCCACCCGGCTACTCTCTGGCTTAGCTTAACAGCGCTGTGCTGCAGTCCAAGCAGAAATGAACAGGCCAACAAAATGCAAGTTAGACATGTTTCCAGGATACCCATGTTTCCCTTCTATCATCTGCTCCTTTTTCCATTATTTGCCAACAAAAGAAGGTTCTCACTCTCTTCTGCAGTTGTATGGGGAGGGATGCTCTTCCCTTCTAGGTCTCAGCTACCAGGTTTATCCATAGTCTGGTCCTGAGCTGAAAAACAAGGAGAAACCCAACATGTTCTACCTTGGATTTTGAGAAGGATGGTCAGAGTGCAAGGCAGGCACAGGGGCCACTGGCTTCCCTGGAGATGCAGAAAGAGTGGTCCCTCGGAAGCAAGTTCCTCTCCTTGTCACAGAGGCTAAAATGCACCTGCCGGCACAGTATTCCTTCACTCCCCATCTCCTCTTCACCTTGCTTTGGGCTTCTTTGCATCTGCAACACACAGACTGGCACTAAATAGGCACAACATGGCAGTCAGGGTAGACAGTGACATACGGGATGGTGCTCCCGAAAACTTCAGTTATTGAGTGCACAGTATCATTGAAGGTCTTTGCTTTCAGGTTAAGAAGTGAGGACTTCTAGCCACTCACAGCTGCAGAGGAAACCCTGGAAGGCTTGGTCTAACTACAGGGAGAAAAGGAGGAGGAGAGGAACTCCTCCCGGTTTTAAGCATTTGGGATGACTGAATCTCTTCCCAAACTGGGACACGGACTGTGATACTTCGTCTTTGACCATTAGAAGTGCCAGACACCTAGCTCTGTTCATGAAGAATGTTTGTGGTCTCACTTAGTGATCTGAGGGCAAATATCTAGCTGAGGATAGATTACACTGCAGCAATGCTGGGCTGCAAATTCAGTCAGGAATCCATAAAGGCTCTTCCATATATATAACAAGAGAGGACAGAGTTGGCAACAAATGTGAAAGCCACCCAAAGTGAGAAGCACAAGGAAAAGAGGTGTCTGAAAGACTTGGGGCTGTGGCTTTTCACACTTCAGAGACAAGGGCTGCTTGCACCTCCCTAATCTGCAAGGTGCCTCAGCTGCTGAAAGTCCTTGGCTCAAATAGATGATGTTTAACATTTCACATATTTAACACATTTTAATCAAGTTGCAGGTATTTGCAGGACCCTATTAATGAAGGAGCCCAATGAAAGTGTAAAGGGCAGATAAAAGGGTGCTACTGTTCTTAGATAAAGATATGTTTACTTTTCAGTAACTTCTATGGGAAAAGAAAAGCATTACCACAGAAGGCCCATTGAGTGTTTTGCAGCGGTACTTTCGTTCTGAGTCAGCTCTTCTTCCCCAGGTTTGCCCCCTGCCACAGTTATACCCACCAGGGCCTTTGGAAACAGGCTACATAGAGAGAAGGGATTGCAGTGTGGGACCACCCTTCTCGCTCTGCAATGTCTCTTTGCAGCCTTAGGAGTCGGTAAGGCCTGATTTACACCAGCAGAAGATCTGCACTGCCCCACCACAATACAATTTACAGTTACTGGGGTCTGCCCTTTGCACTGGAAGAGTCCTATGAAAGGCAGTTAGTCCATAGCAGAGAGGGGTACAAACACAGAGCCATTGTGATATCTCTTCTCTTGTTCTAGCTACCAAACCGTTCCTTGCAGCTCTCCCTCTGCTTTTACCAAACCCCATTAGGCAGATTTAAAAGGGAAAGAAACTTGCTCGGTCCCTCAGGTTTAGATTCAGTTACTCCCATTTAGATTCAGGACTCCCCTGAAGTTCAGAAGCAGACTTTGTGCTCCCCGCTAATTATTATAGCCGCTAATGGCTAAGTCAGCAGCACAGAAAGCCATTAAGTAGTTTGGCAGGACCTTAAGAGTCCATGTTCCCAGGATACAGTTTCAGAAAGTCTCTGCACCAGTTCAGCTTGATTTATGAGCCAGAGTGCTTAGAACGGAAGGGTTCACTTATGTTGAAGGAATATGGTGGGTGCACTAAAAGAATACACTTAGGAGACAGGAGACCCAGACAACAGGCCAAGGAAAGCCTGGGGCATGAAGAGGCTGGGGCTGCTCATGAAAGGAGAAATTGGTTCAAGTAGTCAGCAACATTTAAGAACTATTCTCAGAAAGCCTAAGGCACTACTGAACTACAACAGCGGCTGTGGAGGCCAGACACTAGGTTTTAAGGAGCAGAGCATGTATTTCTAATGGAAATAGCCTACAATAAAACGCTCGCTCAGACAGGGCTGAGCAATGCCATATCTATAGCTTGAGCAGGAAGGCCAAGGCATGGCTGAACTCAGCTGCAGCCAAGCACAGCAGAAACCCCAGTGACAGTCGCGCATTCCCGTGCTGGGGCAAATGTGTTCAGTAGATAACAAAAAACAGCTGCCAATGCCAGGAGGCGTTGCTGAGCACCTGAGAGAGACAGGCTGGGAATCACATGTGGACTGCAAGGCAGACCACGCAGTCACGTCAAACGGTGGTCCTGCAGGCAGCACCACGCAGGATTTTGCACGGATCGCTACACAGGCCAGTGACGCTGTTTGTATTCAACCAGTGCGTGCACGTGTTTGTCTAAGTGATCCTCAGCGTGGTGCTGGGTGAGGGAAATGCACATGTTCATTATGCTGTGGGATTTTAAAGCAATTAGCAGAACAAATATTGTTTTGAAACCTGCTAGATTTTTTTGCCATCCATCACAGTATCTGGTAAGTTGCCTCTTTCTTACAATTCTTTCTTCTGCGCCTGGAGCAGAGATATCAGGCAGCCTTTGCCCACATATTAATCATCCTTCTTGTCATTCTCAGCTTGGGCCCCCCATTATCTGCCTGGCTGCAATCTTTGCCTTTTTGCTCATAACCAGTGGTGAGAGGCTGTGCTTTCCCCTGTTCATGTGCCTCAGCTCATTCACAAAGTGCACTCCTGTTTGCCTGCCCATGCTGCAAGAGAGACTGCCCTATCTTAAAAGTGTTCAGAAATATCTATATTATAGGTGCAAAGCCATCGAAGGAGCAAATAGACTCAGTGGCAGAGGATTGATTTGCTTGTTCGATGTTCTTAAAACTGCACGCAAGCGTAATACCAAGCATTGCCATGGAATAGCTTGACATGGAGATGGCTACACGAGAAAATCTGTGCAGGTGCCAATCCTGCCTTGAGAGCCACAGCATTCAAAATGCAATTGGCAGGGGTGTACCGCCAGCCTGAGTTTATGAGAACAGCGCTGGGAGCACAGTGCATACAGCAGAGATGCTGGGAAGTGTTAATGTTGAGGCATGAGGCCCTGGCCAGTCTGGGAAAAGCATGTGGGAGAGCTGAAACTACTGATGGGAAAAGCATCTGACACTGTAGATACGGCTTTGGAAGGACCAAGAGAAGCTAGAACAACAAGGGACATTTACTGACTTTTTACTAGAGATTTGGTACTAGTGAAAGATCATGTGAGGGGTCAAGAAATAGGTTTAGAAACTCACTTCGAAGTTTGCTGCATGTGCCCATAGGATAGGTTGTTTTTCACTGGCGAGCCCCATTAGACTGCTCTCAGTTACTGGCAGTAATGTGATGATATTATGGTGATGCCACTGTCAATCTCAGGACAGGCTTTCCCCTTTTCCTCCCCCCCGATGACTCCTGTCATCATGCTGTCATCCAGGAATTTGGATTCAGAGTCCGGCAGGTCGTCTTCCCTCACGGCTTCAGAGCAGAGGAAAAGGTACATACCCAGGGGGCCTGAAGGCTGAGAGCATTGAAATGCATTGATGAGACTGCAGTCTGGGGATAGGAAGCCAAATAGATGGGCATTTGTATAACTCCTGTACACAGCATGGGTGAAGAGCCATGGAGCAGGGCAGGCACAACCAACCAAGTAGCAACGTGCTGCAGTGAAACCCTGCCACAGGTGCTACATTTGGCCAGGAAAAGAGCAAAGCCCTGAGGGAGAAAAGGACATCAGCAGGGCTTTTATAAGGTGGGTAATTAATGTATCCCTCTACAAGAGGAGGGAAGGAGAAATGAGAGCTCCAGCTCCAATTGAATCAAGCTAGAGGAAGAAGCACAGAGACTGCACAGAGACTGGCTTGTCCAGCCTGCGTAGGAGCTGCTGGTGGCCTTCACCACGCTGTTGGCAGCAGAGCTGTCCCTCAGCACACACGCTGTCAAGGTAGGCTGCGCCTATTGCCATCTTCCGATGATCACATAAAACAAGACACTTTTTATAGGCAGGAAAGTAGTTTCACCACAAAAGGACGATTTCAGAGCGAGAAGAGGGAAGCGTACCCAAGGCAAACTTTTAACTATCACAGTTTGTGTGCAGTGATGGAGACGGCAACATTTATTTCAACCACACTAACAGCTGTGGTTTGGATTTGCAATCCTGCCAGCCACATGCATTCAAGTATCATGAATATCCCCAAAAGATGAAGGGTTGTTGGAGGGGTTTTTAATTGGTCACAGTTGTTTTTTCCTACTGTCTTCTGGGCCTCCATGGCTTTGAAGCTGTGCTGTCTACCAGTGGGGTTGGTCACAAACTTTTTTGAAAGAGACTTTTTTGAAAAGCCTAAAGCAGATATTCAGATACAATTACATGGTTTCAGAGCTGAGGTTTTAGGAAAAAACAAACAAACAATGAACTATTGCAGTGAACCGTTAGCAATGCTGCCTTTCAGCTCTGGAAGAGGCCTGGTACGGGGGAGAAGAAATCTTCCTCTGCCAGTGAAATCCCAGTTGCTAAAAATAAGCAAATTCCATCATTCAGCCCTGAAAATTCTCAGCCTGCAAACATACCAGTTACTTGGTTGCCCTGCTCTGCGGTGCATCTCTGTATCTTTCCTCCTCCCACCTGCCGGCTGTCTCTCTGGTACATCTCCCATCCTTTCCTGAGAGCCCACTTTTGCACGTCATGCAAAAAAGCCTCCCTAACACATTCTCCTCCTCTCTGCTGAGAAATGATTGCCGAGATCACTTACAAACCCTGCTGTTTCCCTGACTTCTTGTTCTCCAGGCTCTTGAATGATATCTTGTCCTGTATCTTAGTCCCTGAGCAGGTTCCCTTTCATTCTCCACGTGCAGCAAAAGATAGACCCAAGCAAAACTTTATCAGCAAGTTAGATTTCTGCCTGTACTGGGGCCACCATGTCAGGTACGTTAATGGAGACGCAAGGGCTAAGTCTGGCTAGCTAATGGGAACGCTGGGGACAAAAGCAATGGCTCTGTTAAATGAAGCAGAGAATCCTAGTATTTCCTGTCCTGGTGCTGCCACTGTCCTTCTGGGTGACGATATGCAGACACTTTATGTACCTTTGCCTCATGTTTAAGTTGAGGAGAATGTATATTTGCAATATTGTCCGAGATCTGTGGTTAAGAGCTCCCTATGAGGTGGATGGTTTTCATTTCAGGAAGTATGGACAAGCCTTAGACCAAGACTTGGTCAGAAGTTGAGCAAATCTTTTAGCCTGGAATCTGCAAAGAGGCCTTCTCTAGAGAGCTGATGGAAGACTTGCAATTTAAGGAAGTTATAGTAGACGGAGTGACATGTAATGGAAATAGCTTGAGGTTTTTTGGGGAAAAAAATTTCGAGGATAACTGCCTCTTCCCTCTCAACTTCAAAAGCCTTGTAGGAAATAAAAATTTTCAAATTATTTCATTTGATGACAATACTTTCTAAAAGGTCAAAACACTACCTGGCCAGCAGATGTCATTTCTTGCCATCTCCACATCTGACATTGCAGGGTTTTATCACCCATCCTTGATAAAGTTTTATCTCCTTCTTCTTTTATCTGTCCCAGGTTCTGCACTGTTACAGCTGATTTCAGAAATGCCTTGCCCTCTTTCCACCTGCCTCCTCCCAGATATAATTGAGACAGAATAAAAGACCATGGAGATAATAGCTGTGAGGAATTCTCACATTCCCTGTGGCTCCTTTTCCCAAGGCTGTCTGCGCTTACCTTGTCAAATCCAGTGGCACGTTCATTGAGTCTTTCCAGTACTCTCGGGAGAAAAGTTAGAAAGTTCAGTTTAAAGGAAGAGCTCTGGAGATGGCTCAGTCCCTATGTACGTCTTCCTGTGTAAAAGAAGCCATATGGCAGTGCTTAACTGCACTTACTGAGTGCTGGAATTACTTGGCCTTCCGGCTTTCTTCTCCAAGACTGCCCAACTGTGCAATTACCGCAAAGCAGCCACCTGCCTGCCTGATAAGCACTGCTCCATTAGCTATGCTTCAAGCCTTTGCAAGCAGCTCCATTTCCGTTTAACTGCAGCATGAGAATACTGTCTTTAACTTGCTTCAAATTCAACCTGCTGCTGATTTGACCAGTGTTTGCACTGAACCCCATCAACGCTTAGACTCATCTGGTGTCCTAGAATCAAATTTAAACAGAAATTCGGCCATGGCACACTGAGAAAACTCTCAAAATCCCCTTCTCCTGCATGCCGAGGACTGCAGCGTATACTTGCTGGATGAGGCTGGGGCACGCTGTGCCTGCTGTGTACCTTGGAAGTTCAACGACACATGTTTTCTGATTGCTTTATTAAAATCTGAAGGCACATACTCTGGGGAAGGCAATTAGGGCAGCTCTGCCGGTGGCACTTCCCACATGTGTGCAGCGAAGGCCTGCTCGGGGTGAGTGAGGGCTCAGTAGCTAGTGGCCAGACTGAGGGATCCAGGCAAGGGAAGCTCCCAGGGCAGAACCTGTGTGGTGCTACAGGCAGGTAGTGACGATCACTGGAAAGCTTAGGAGCTTTTTATAGGGATACAGTTCCACTTCGGCCTACTATGTCTGGGATTTAGGATGGCCTGGCTTTACATGACCATTTACAGGGTTATCAGGCAGCTGGGTGCGTTGCTGCGGGCACCCTCCAAGCCCCCAGTTTCCCCAGTAAGCTATTCCATAAAGTAGCATTTTGGGCCAGCTGCTTCTGGTCCTTCTCAGGCCTATCGTGTTTAAGGAGGCTGTTGTGGTGTTAGGGCATTCAGCAGCCTGGGATGCTCCCTCACACCATATCCCCCACGCACAGCTCAGCTTTGAGGCTTTACAGCCACTTCCCACCTCACACCATGTCCAGCTGCCTTCCCTCCCCTACGTCCCCCTGCTTTGCACAGCAGGGCTTCCAAGCACAGGCTAGGTTTCAGACAAGCAACGAAGCAAATATGTAGCTGCTTGCTCAAGCACCTGGGTATATGTGTGTAGGAAGGGGTGAAGGGTCTCAAAGACCCTTCACAGGGAGTTCATGGGAGTCATACCTGAAACAAAAACCACTGAAATACTGAAACAAGCAGAGACTAGTGAGAGGGTGGCTCCTACCCTTCAGTTAGAGCACCCTTCAATTTCAACTGGAAGAGTACTTGGGGAAAAAAAAAAGTCAGAAAGGAGATATCTGAACTCTGCCCCAAAAGGTTCTTTCCGTCAGCGTCACAAGACCCTGCTGAGATACCTAAATCACAGGGCCAAAAGACACAGGAGGACTAACCTCCTATCTGGACGCCAGCATTGCCACTGTGCTCTCCTGATGCTGGCTGGGATCCACATTGCTGGGCCTGATCCTGAATCCTGGATGAGCCCTGTTGCATGCAGGCCCCCGGGCTTTTAGCTATGAGCAAGGATGAGTCAGAGGTAATCATTTCAGGTTAGGTATTTCACTGGGAGGGCCTGTGAGTGATGATAGCCTGGCTTGCATGAGAACCCGTGCCTGCAACATTCAGGACAGGATCAGTGCATGCTAAGTAAAGATCTTTTCCCCTATGCCTAACTGGCAAATGCTCTCTGCAAACTAAGTGAAGTTATGTGTAGAAAAGACAAAATGAAAAGCTGACAAACCTGATAGTGAGTTTAGGGGAATGGGAGACCGCTGACATCTGTTACTTCCACATCTTGTTGTATCAGGCCTGATGTCCACACCCTAGTTCAAATTGTGCCAGCTCTACCATCAACGTTTCCTGTGGGGTAGAAATCATGACTTCAGAAAATGCCCCTTCTTAGAGCCATTCTGAAGGTGGGCAACTTCTGAAAATTTGGAGGGTGGCAGTACAAGGGTAACACGGCTGTGACCCAGTGAGAAAAGACTATGGGATTTGAAACATATGAGATCTAGTCCTAGTGCTAAGTAGGCCTCTATGAAATAGCTTCACCTGTGGGACTCCCAAAACAATGGAAATTCACAGGAATAAAGGACTTTGGGAGCTGTGGTTTGTTATTGCCACTGAAACTATCTGTTTATTATGTACAAACCACACCTCTAGTGGCAGACTTACACAAACAAGTGCTGGGACTGACACCTCTTCCTGTCCCCACTCCGTTCAGGAATTGCCATGGGTCAGATATCTCCTGGGGAGCAGTGCAGGCTGCAAGCAGTGAACCACAGCAGAGTCCTGCCTGCTTCCAAGCCCCTTCCGCCACGTAGAGCGTGCACACCTGCTCTTTCAACCCAAGACACTCAGCCTGTCCTTTAAACACAAGCAAGCACTAAATGTGAGGCATTAGTGCTTGGGGCTTGTCCTGTGTGCTGTGGTTCAGACAGAGAACCCCACCGAGTGCTCCCCTTCCTTTCCCAGCACGATAGGAAGATTCCCACACAACCTTGCCAACCCGATTAGCAGCACAGTGCTTTGGTGTGGGCTGAATTCAGCTCTCTCATCTGCACTGGGAGGACATCAAAGTGACCACAGGTTTTCCAGCAGTCAGTGGGCAGCCAGCCCTGGTTAGCAGCTGGTCAGTGAGAAACTGCTGCTGTTTTAGGTCACTTCTTAAAACCACATATGTCGAATGGAGAGCTGTTGGAGAAGTAGATCCAGCATACATTCCCCCTTTAGGCTTCCCCCATTGAGCTATCTGAAGTCTGGCTAGATCAAATAAGGCGAGTCTTTGGATGAAGGGACAGAGCACACCCTCAGCAAGTTTGCTGATAATGCAAAACTGGGAGGAGTGGCTGGTACACCAGAAGGCTGTGCTGCCATTCAGAGGGACCTGGACAGGCTCGAGAGATGGGCAGACAGGAACCTCCTGAAGTTCAGCAAAGGCCAAGTGCAGGGTCCTGCCCCTAGGGAGCAATGATCCCATGCACCAACACAGGCTGGAGGCTGACCTGCTGGAAAGCAGCTCTGCAGAGAAGGACCTGGGAGTCCTGGTGAACAGCCAGTTAAGCATGAGGCAGCAATGTGCCCCTGTGGCCAGGAGGGCCAATGGGATCCTGGGGTGCATTAGGCAGAGTGTTGCCAGCAGGTGGAGGGAGGTGATCCTGCCCCTCTCCTCAGCCCTGGGGAGGCCACCTCTGGAGTACTGTGTCCACATCAGGGCTCCCCAGGACAAGAGAGACATGGCACTACTGGAGTGAGTCCAGCGGAGGGCTCCTAAGATGACGAAGGGACTGGAACATCTCTGCTGTGAAGAAAGGCTGAGGGAGCTGGGCCTGTTCAGCCTGGAGTAGAGAAGACTGAGGAGGGGATCTGAACACTGTGTATAAGTATTTGAAGGGAGGGTGTGAAGAGGATGGGGCTAGCCTCTTTTCAGAGGTGCCCAGAGATGGGACGAGAGGCAACGGGCAGAAACTGAAACACAGGAAGGTCCGTCTGAACCTGAGGAAAAACTTCTTTCCTGTGAGGGTGACAGAGCACTGGAACAGGCTACCCAGAGAAGTTGTGGAGTCTCCATCCTTGGACAGATTCCCAAGGCATGCAGAGATGGTTCTAGGCAGCCTGTTCTAAGTGAATCTGCTGGAGCATGAGGCTTGAACTAGGTGATCTCCAGAGATCTATTCCAACTTCAACCATTTTGTGATTCTATCATTCTTTGATAGCTGGACACCGCAGGAAGGAGGAGCCTCATCTATTCTGAAAATAAACACAAACAGTACCGGAAAACATTGCAGGGTAAGGTAGAATGGTGCTAAAAATGCAACAAGTGTCTGCCTTATGACTTGTCCATGTCAATGTTAATGATAAAACCAAGAAGGTCTCTGCTTTCCTACCAAAGAAAAGAAACCTTGGATGCTGTTCAACATTATAACCCGGGGTGGGAAACAAGGTCTGGGAGCCCTCTACTGTGCTGGGTGGGCTGGCATGCAAAAGCTAGACTATATCCGTAGAAATACAGTTTTTACATGGGTTAGTTAAATAGTCCTAAGGTTTCATATAGAATGTTGTGTTTGGTATTAAACTGAGTATAAACGGAAGATACAGCTCACTTCAGTTCTGGGAAAGAAGATCCATGTTGGGTTTATCTACAGGTTACACAGATCACTTACTTACTTAAAAGTTAATCCAGATCAAGTCTCCTAGGTGAGTCCATGTAGACAAGCCCTTGATTAACACATGGTGGACTGTGAGAGCCTGAAGAGACTGGGGTTGTTTTGCTGTGATGTGCAGCCATGTTAGTGTAGACTCCAGCTGGACTTCACCGCTGTTTTAAGCGAAGGAAGGAGGGGAGAAGAAAGCAGTACTAGCAAGGCACTGGGGAAACAGCTGCCTGAATTCCAGCTCAGCTGCTAATATGTTGCCTCCAGCAGCAAGCATCCAGCAAAATCTCCAGCTGCAAGCTCAAGCTTGGTTAGCCAAGAGAGGAGGAAGTGACTTGCGCTGACTTGAAATGATCTAGCTCCATGCAGGCAAACCAGAAGCATGTGTTTAGGCAGCCCCAGTGCAGCAAGCTCCCCTTTTGCTGGGCTTCGCTTGCTTACCTAAGTGATCAGGGCTAATAATTTCTGCCCCAGAGTTGCAGAGGTGTCACAAGTGGGCACAGGGTTGGACCACCTGAAGGAGCAAGCAGGAGCTACTACTGTTGATTGCAGTAACAGAGATGGTTCAGAGATGGTTAAGAGATGGTTGACCCCAAAAGGGATCATCAGTGTCACTGCTGAAGCTGACAGGACTCCTCACCTGAGCCAGAATGGCAGATCAGGCCTTTCAGCTGGCAAGCGGAGTACCAGGGGAGCAAGGACCTTTACCACACAGCTCTCAAAATAGCAGACACTTCAGCAATGTTGTGCAGAATTTCTGCCAAATGCTGATAGTGCGCAGCACGCCACAAGATCAGCAGCTAGCAGATAATGCAAAAAAAAGCACCCATCAATTCAACTTTGCAAAAAGTTTTATTTTTAGTGCTTGTGAGTGGTGCTAGATTGGCAGCATTATAAATAGAAGGCTTCTATTTATCCTACAGTCTAGGTACCGCAGTGCTAAGTCAGTTTTACGACCTCAATAAATCCAGATTAGGCACTCTCAAGGATGTGTCACCATAGAAATAACATTTCCTCTTCTAATTCGTATGCAGAGCTAGGGGTATGGATTATGCCGAAGGGGAGTGCTGGCCTCGTAAGCCAGCCTGATGCTGTCTGATCTGTCTTGGTGTGATACAGACTGACATTCAAACAAGATTGCGGATCCCAGCTTCAGATTTCTCAGTCCCTTCTGAGGAAGTTGTTACCTGCCTTGCACTGTGATATTGAAAAGCCTACAGGGACACTGGTAGAGGAGGGTCTGCCTTGACGCTCAAGAAACAGGGAACACCACACTGTTCATCACCGAACGATGGCTAGCTGATGCTCTGTGCAGGATTCAGCCAGTTGATTATGTTGCTGTGTCCTTGCCCACATCCGCAGCACCTCTGGTGACAACACATCAGGGCTAGGAGTAAATGCAGTTTGCAGGGCGAGAGCAGAAGAGAGTCCAACTTGGCAGAATAACTTATAGCCCATTGCTAAGATGTTGCCTTTCTACCTAAGCTGACTGCCAATAGCTATTAAAACACCAAAATAATTCTTCTCCTCCTCCTCCAAAAAAAAGCAAACAAATCCTCCTTAATTGCCTTCCATTTGCTTTTGCCTTTTACTAACTGATGCTGCTTCATTAAATCTGTGGCTTTATGTCAATTCCCAGCATGACAAGCATTTTCTAGCAGTCGCATGCCTCCCTCTCTAAACAGTCTGTGCTGCTCCCTGAGAGAGGGGATGCTGAACAGGTTAGCAGCAGCACCTTCACCTCCTGCAAGACTGGCATTTCAGGATGCCAACTCCAAAAAGTGTTATCTAACTCCTTGTGCTACGATTCCAGTCTGTGCCCTCCTGTAAAAATAAGCACACTCTGTATCTGGAGACTGAATCGCATTAGCTCTTCACGCATAACCCATGGGATATTCTCCAAGCAGTGAGGAAGAAAACATCCACCAGGACTGTTACCAAAACCAGAGGGTGAGATCCATCCCCACTGCTGTATGATGGGAGACCAGAACAAGATACCCTAAAACGGAGACTCTGAAGAGAAGGCCAAAAGCTCAAATCCGCATGGCATCACCTCCAGCTGCTTCACTGGGGGAGGATGGAGGGGTTTCTCTGCCTGGTTGCACAAACCCGTATTTCTCATCAACAGCATGAGCTGGAAGACACCCCTGTGCCCCCGGGAGCATGAAGCTCTGGGACGCTGTGTCCTGGCTGTTGCCTTCTTCTGCCACCGGCTGTGAGGAGGGAGAGAGCCCAACCATGCCGTTATCCACACTGGGAGTGTTTAAAGCTGATTTTTGCCTCCAAACTGTTTGAAGAGTGCACAGTGCCTCTCCCTCTCCCTGATTCCTTTGCCAGAAACTACCCATCTAGCTGTGGACACCTGCTGTCTGTTCTGCAATGATATCAGACCTTTTTTTTGTGGGTTACAGCGGCAGCATCACAGCTATGATCTTCCTCTAAGCTCTCTTCTCCTGCTTACCACAAGCAATCAGAAAAGGGCAAAAGGGAAAAGCTCAATGGCCTTCAGTCACCTCAGAACCCTGAAATAATCTAGTTCCCTACCTGGGAACCGACCTGCTTTCAGAGCAACTCAGGCTGCTTTGGTCTCTGCAGGCTCCTCTGGGAGTCCAGAGAGCAAGGACATTGGGAAATCGAGTGTATCAAAGAGCATATGAATTACAGCAGCTGTAGGTTTCCGATCCTTTCATTCTCTGCAAGATATTTGTAGTTTCAAAAGCTGGAAGTCTGGACTAGTACAAGCTGCTTGGCTCAGATGCAACATTTTGTCCGGTTAGCTGCTTGGCATGAGGAAATATGGTGCTGCCTTTGAGAAGACTGCAGTGCGAGCCACTGTACTGCTTGTCCATCCCAGCACCACACCAAATGTCCTCCTCCCTGACCTGCTGAAAAAAGAGCTGGGTTCAAGCAGCTGTTCTTCTCATTGACCTAGAAAGGGGTCTGGAGAGCAGGCAAGTGGAAAGGGGCTGCTTCAGGCTTACTGGAGCCCACCACAACTATGAAGAAATGATTGCGGAGAGGAACAATCTTTACTGATTAGCTTAGATAGCTTTAATGACTGGGTCTAGAATCACCCTAGCAATGCTGGAGGAGACCGAAGGTTTGGCCAGTCTCATACTGGTGTTTTTGTGCATAGGAAGGGAAGTAAAATGCAAAATGAGACAGGGTGCGGGGAAAAGAAAAGTGAAGACAGGAAGAAAAAGTGCTTGTGTGTAGCAAGATAAGAAAAATAACCCAAGCCTCAAATACAAGTTGATGGGAGTTTGCGTTATTTCCTAAACATTACTGTATGATTTTAGAGTAACAAGCCTCAGCACTAAGACTGCAATGGAGTGATCTTAGAGTTGCAAATCCAGCCTGCACCTCTAAATGAGGATTTCAACTAACATCCCAATATTCACAAATGACACTTTGTAACTGAAATGCCAGGCTGGGATGAGAATTCGTCATGATTACTGTAAGGCATGTAGGCATCAGAGCTGCTTGGCAGACAACTATTGAATTTCACGGCAGCTCTTGAGATTTCAAAATGAGTTTCATCCCTCTGAAATGAAAGTAGTATCTTTCAGATGTTTTCAAAAATGGAATTTTGCTGAAGTGTCTGTTTTTGGATTAAAAGCTGAAACCTCTTCAGGGCAGGAAGAAAGGAGACTTTGTACTGTGCATGGCACTGGCTGGGAGGTAAGGGACCCTGTTTCTCGCTTGTACTCCCCTGGAAGCACAGCACAGTTTGGTATCGCAATAGCAATGTACACACCAACCTTAGCAAGAACATCCTTGCAACTACAGAGTGCACAGAGCTAGAGAGACCATACAGGATTTGGTAGTTAGTTCTTCCACACTTCCAACCCTGAAAGGGAAGAAATGGGAAAATGAGTTGAACTCACCCAAATAAAGCTATTAAGGATTTGGCAGGAGTATCAGACATCCTGTGGCTTGCTAGCACCCTCATCTGGTATGTAATCATTGTCTCCCCTTCCGACCAAAGCTAAGTCTCGGGGTCATGCTAGCTCCTGCCAAGGCAACAGCTTGTGCGTAGAACAACTTCCCAGCCCTGGCCTCCTCTGCCCTGCAGATAGGTCTCCTTGTGTCTGCTCCTGACATGAAGTGCCTCTTGCTGGAGAATGCAGAGGTGAGTCTTTTGTGCGTTTCTTATGATCTCTGTTTAAGTTGAAGTGACTTGTGCCTGCAGTGGTCTCCCGAAGAACGAGAAGCCCAAACTCCTGACTGATGGCAACTGTCCCCACAGGGGGAATCAGGTCCATATTTTTCCTGTCCAAAGCAGGAGTTGATTCTCAATCACTCTGTCAGAGCAGATAGCTCCTCTAGCTGCCTGCTAGAAGTTCACAGAGCAATGACAGGTAGGGCCTACAATGGCAGTGTTGAGTCGGAGGGCCTATCTCTCCCGTTACTAAGTCACTGCTCTGCGCACCCCTGGCCCCACACAGAGCACAGCTCCCAGACATACACGAGGGTGCTCCAAAGAAGGAGCCAACAGACAGGTTGGAAACCTGACAGCTTTGGCAGCTAGCTGATCAGGTTGGCTTAGTTTGGATCTCTTCATAAGCTGGCAGCAGATAGACAGAAGGCTGTTTTCCTCTTCATTTAATAATTAAAGTGAAAGGCATCTTCTGGGAAGCCTGTTTTTCTCATTTACCAAATAAGGTTACAATACTCAGCCATTTTCCTAGAGATTTATGCCATGCTGTTCACTGCAGTATTACAGCATGGATGGAGTCTGGAGTCGATGGAAGGTCTTGCTGAAGGCAATGAGCCATACATTTGCCATCTACACATGATGTTAACGTAAGATGCACCGATGGCAGCCATTTCCCTTCTGCTACTCTCAGCAGGGCATGGCATGAAGCTTCCGTGGATCCTGCATTCAGCCCAGGGCTCCCTTCCTCAGTTAGTACCCCCAAAAGCTAGTTTGGGCTCTCCACTCCACCTGCTCTTTCACAGTCTCAGCTAAGGACCAGCCATCTGGAGGAATAAAGCACGACCCATGCCTCCTGCAGTGAAACGTCTGACTGCTGTCATCATTGCTGCAGAGGAAAGCTTAAGAAAAAAGAGTCCCATGTGCCTCTTTCAAATTAGAATCAGAGAAGGGGACCAGAAACACTGCAATGTTGAATATTTGGCCTCCCTTGTCATTTCCCTGCACGTCGTATTGGCAGCACCGGGTGGATTCTTGTTAAACATGGCACTTGCTGTGCTCTACATGAAGATGTGCACAGCGCTTGCATAGTCCCACAGCATGCCCCAGAGACAGTCGCCATTTCAGATTAAACAGTTTCATTAGGAAATGCTGGATGGTTAAGCCTGAAGCATTTCATTCATGGTGACTCAGGTCTGATAGACTTTTGCTGAGGCAGGGAAAAACATCATGCCAGGTCTTTAGGAGCCCTATGCTATGAACATCCATTTCAGTCTACAGCTGAGGAACTTCCTGATCATCACAAATTTTTCTTATGTCCAAGACAGGACCAAATCCAAGTTTCAGAACAACATTGTTTCCTATAACCTGAAAAACATCCTTTTTCAGCTCTCTCGGCTGTACTTCGTATTCTCTAGTGTCCAACATTGCAAGATAACCTGTCCCATTGCAATAGCTGAGAACTAGATGCAGAGCAACTCCTTCTACTTTGCATTTTCACTCTTTGAAAGAAACTCATCAAGCAAATTCTACTATTGGCCAGCACAAGAGGAAGACCTACTCCAGGACTTGCTCCTGAGCCAGGTAAGTCTGCACTGTTCAATAGACTCTCAGGACTCCCCACACCCCCCACAAGATCTGTCGCAACAATGTTGAGTTTAAAGCAGAAGAAACAGGGGGTCTATCTTTGCTTTCTGCTTTCTAATACTTGTAGATAGCCTCAAGTCACGTGGCACAATTGTCCCTCACACTGACCAGAGGTTATTTTCTACAGTGAAAGCAAAGGACCTGATAATTCCTTGCCTCAGTTTTCTGCCACTAGCTATCCCTTCTACAAAATGCATGGAGCAGCTCCTCAAGCACAGAAGCCCTGACCTCTCGAAGGTTTTTATTCTGTTAACCTCCACAAATAGGACCTCCAGTGCAGGTCCAGACACCTGAGATAAAAGTCTCCACTATGAAATCGCACTGTGTCTAATGGGATTGCAGACAGCACTGAACTGAGATGTACAGTTGGCACCAAGCTCTTCCAGATCCCCTCCTTCCAAAAATGACAATACACTACTTTGTGCTCTGCCAGGCCCCATCCAGAGCGTGGACAGGAGAGACCGTGTCAGCACGGCATAGCAGCCAGGGCTATGCCCCGGTACGCAGGGCCAAGGCTCCACCGTGGGGTAGTGGGCAGGAACTGCCTGCTCAGGCATCCATGTGCCCCTTCAAAAGGCAAAACAGGGGCTTCAGCATGGTTAGGCTTGCAACAAAGTGGTGACTTTAACCGCCCCCCCCTCCACCCCAGCCTTTGGCACATCTCCACCCAGAGCAGCAGTTTAGTGTAACTAATTTCAAGCAACCCTGAGAGTTTGCAGTTTATGTATTTCTAGATCATTAAGCCTTCTCCTAGCGACCGTGTTTAAAAGGCCTTCTTGATGTTTCACTCCCCCTCCCTCCCTTTGCTGTTTGGCTCTTGAAAATTAAAAGATAAGCTTTGTAAATCTCACTGAGAAGAAGGAACTGTCACTTTAGCTTTAGAAGAAAAGCCAGCAAAGAAACAAAATTCTTCCTTTAACAGCGAAGAAAAATCCATTATTAAAGGCTTAGAGACAAAGGCTCTCAGCACAATTAAAGGCAAACCTAAGCCTTTGAAAGCAGAGGGCATGACACTGGAATACATACAAGAGGTAGAGATGAAAGCCTCCATTGTACTATTGTTGAGAAAGTAAAAAAAGTTTCAATGGATGCATTTGCCTAAACTAAACTAGATGAGAAGCTTTCTGGAGAAGGCTGGAGTCTTCCCATGTGTTTGCACAATGCTGAGAGCCGCTGGGCTCAGTCTTAATTAGGATCCTGGGGCATTACTAGAATAACTTGGGGAGAGAGGGTCACAACATTCATTATCGGAAAGAAAACAGGGTTCCAATATTTTCTGTGGGAAATTTTCCACCTGGGAAACCTAATCTTTTTTTCCAGCCTGTTGAGCTGAAGCAAAAATGTTTTGATTTGGGGTTGTCAGGGCATTTGTTTCACAGGAGAGCTCACTAAGGAGGCTGTGCTGCATTCTGTGTATGCAGGTGGCTCTCAGCCCAGCTGTGACCCAAAAATACAGCCACCTCCAGCAAGCATCAAACAGAGGTTAGAACTGCCCTCGTGGTCTATAAACCAAGAGCAGTGAATCCAAGCAAAACCCATGTCTGAAGTGCTAACCCATTGTTGAAGTGCTTTGCTCCTGACAGGTAGTAAGAGCTTTCCCTTGCTGTCAAACCCTATACCTCCAATGAGCAGTGCCATTAGATAAACACCCATCACGAGATGTTCCCAACCAGTGTGCAGATGTCAGAGCCCTCTCACTGTCATTCATGGAAGTCTATGCAGGTTAGGGAGGCCACCATCATTCAGCAAAATGCTGTCTTCCCACCGCCCCAGCACCAGGTATAGAGCCAGAGTGTCCTAGAGGATACAGGGCTGGATGGGATCAAGAATTCTGTGTAGTCCATCACCCGTGCCCAAGGTAGATCAAATTTCCTTATGCTATCCCTGGCCAATATCTCACCTTTCCTTGGATACCTCTAGTGACAGAGATGCATTAACGACAGCCATACCCTGTTCTAGCTGGAGCTTTTTTGCCTGGTCCTGCAAAGAGAACATAGCAGGGAAGTGGTGGTGGGGGGGGGTGGTGCATGAAGCTAGCCTCCAGACATCTCCCTACTCCGTTCACATGTGGACAACTGAGGCAGCATGGCTTCTCCTCTGGGCAACAGTGGAGCCAGGCCAGCAGAGCTGCTGGGACCGAGATGGGTCAGGCCTCAGAACAACTGCTGCTCAAACACCTGGGCACTTGCTTTCTTTCTTGCATAAGGCTGCAGTTTTGTTGAGCTTCGCCTGCCCAGCTTTGCCATCCATCCTCTACTGCAATGGTCTAAAGCCAAGTCTGGGTTTACCCTAGATAGCTGCACCATGCTGGGAAGGCTCTCACCTTGCCCCGAACTCCTCTGCTCCACAGTCTTCTACTGCCTGGCACTACTGAGCACTTTAACAGAAAACGGAAAGGCCTGCACTAGGTATATGAAAGGAGCATGAAATTCCCCCAGAGATCAGCTTGACAGAGGGCTAATGCAATAAACAGCTGTGGAGACTTTTGCTATCTTAAGACTTGTCTCTTCTCTGAAAGGCCTACAAGTCTTTATAGGGGGGCAGCTCACTCTTCTCTGCTGGTCAGCATGGGCTGCAATGGCTCACTTAGCTCTGATGAGGAACACTCCTACAAAAGCGGTAGCTGTTTTCCTCTGCCTGGTGCACCACCGTGGGCAGTTTATATTCTTGTCACATCGATAAATTCTCAGATTAATGCCAAAGTTTTATTCTGCACACAGGGCTAAAAGACACTTTAGAGCAAATCTCTGTGTCTTTATCCTCAGTTTAGAGATGGAGACTATAAGGTATGGAAGGCGCCCAAGGTCACTCAGCGAGCTTCACAAAGCTGTGAAGAGGAGCTGAGTCTGCAGAACATTTTTCAGTTTGTTTTTGTTGCTCACATGGTGGCTGTGTTGGCATCTTTTTCCCCCATGGGAAGGTTTACCATTACTTACAGCTATCTAGTGATCTAATCCCACTTTAATTCCCCTCTCTAGGGATGTTCCTGTGATGTGTTTCAGAATGACCTGGGTTGCTTATACACAGAAGACACAAAAACAAGAGAAGGAAGGAGCTGCACTGGGCCTCCTCATATCCTGCCCTCGTAATAGTGGTGAAACTTTGGGGAATTGCAAGGAGCTGTTCCAGACAATCCTATGTTTCTAATCTCCAACTGGAAGGGGTCGTTGCCATGGAACAGGAGGCAATCCTTCCACTCAGTCTGCCATTCACTTCCCCCTATTGTAACAACCCCCAAGGGTTTCCTAACGTCAACTAATAGCACAGTCTCCAAAGAAACCGATCTGTTTGAAAGAAAAAAAGGCAACTCATTTCACTTAGGGCATCAAGCAGCTTCCCACGAATAATGATTGTCCTTCTGCGCATCTGTCAGATACAAACCAGGTGACCAAGAGGTGAAGGATTATCTTGTCACTAGTCCTTCAGGCCTAGATTTCTTGCTCATATATATCTTGGGAGAGCTGGAGTCCCTTTTCTTAAGGATACCTGTCCACTGTGAACAACCAAAGAATCAATCAGGTATCTTCTGCTATCCAGCCATTTCTGTGGATAGGAAAGCAGGACTTCCAAGAGACAAGCTAATTTACTGTCCTCAACCCTGAAAATAAAATCAAGGTCCATAGAAGGTTTCAGCTTCTTTTTTTGTACGTTTTCCGTTTGTTGCTTTTGTTACCAAGGAGACTGAATTCCTACAGTCACTTTTTTAGACGTTTGCCGGAACATAAATCCATGCCTCTCTGCCAATGGCTGTCACAGCATAATTACGTAAACTATATATTGTGCTGTGAGTTACAGTTTTGCTCACTGTATGTGTGAGGCTGCCAGGCTGTTAAGTCAACAAAAAGGGTAAACAGTCTCCTTCATGTTTGCACTAACTAATAGTCTAAAAGACCAAGTTCCTCCTAGTATTGTGCTTTGGACTTGCCTTGAATCCTAAGTTTCCTGCAGCATGTTTTGCATAATTGGTTAAAAAGCACTTAGTCCTGCTTAAAACACATCAACACACTATCAAAGGAAAATAAATGTTAGTATACTTCTGCAACAGGGTTTTTGGTAGCTGAGCCACAACAATCATAAAGTACCGCTATAACCAGGCCATAGAGAGGACTTGAGTTCTCGTCCTTGATGAATGGCAATGGCTCTCTTCACACACTGATCCTGCTCTCCTGCTAGAGTTTTCTCCTCCCTCTCAACACTACTCCTAAGAGTGAGACCAGTTTTCAAAGCACTAAACAGCAGCACCATTTGATGGTGTTAATGGGAAATCTGTGCTTGGAACCTCTGTCAAAGCCTTCACCCGGTGTTTATACTGAGTCCCTCAGGACACAGACTGTCTCACTTTGTTTGTACGATGCCTATCGCACTGGCTTCGCCATCGCCATAGCAATCCACAGATGCAAATACTGAGAAATCAGATGCAGAGCTTCGACTCATTTCAGTGGGGCAGTGATATGGTCTGTACAAGCCAGCATGTACTGCTGGCTGCTCAGCTAGGCTGGGGCAATGTAGTAGATATCTGGGTCAATGGCCACAGGTCCGTGAGGGCTTTCACAGCCGTGAAAACTCAACGAAAGGTGAACCCATGTCAGGTCACTTACATAAATGGTTACTTACTGATGTGTCTTCCCATATCTGCATCACAAGGAACTCATATAAAGAAGAGTCAGCTCTGGTAACACGTTGAGGAAGATGCGTCAAGAAAAATCCTGAATACTCAATTCTGAAGACTGAAGAGGCACACATGCTGCCTCTCTGAGCTGCCACAAACCGGCCCAAAGCAGCGTCCATAAGGAAGCCAGGCAGCAAACATTTTGCTGTTTAACAGGCAGACCCTCCCTCCCATTTGCTCTTGGTGTCTCCAGGTTTGACCTGTTAACCTTTCAAAATGCAGTCTAAACACATCTGGTCTTCAGGCCTGATTTCTACATTAGCCCCCATACTGTTCATTTCTGGAATTAGCAATGCAAATGTTTCTTGAAGCAACAGCTGCTTTACATGATCCTATTCGCAAGCCAGCTTCTTAACAGACTCTCCCCCCTCAAATTCTAGCTGTGTTACTGCTCCATCTGGTCCTCCTGTGCTTGGAGAAGGGCCAGTACTTCCTAGAATAAAAGCTCTCTTCAGTGTGGGATTGTTGGGAAAAGGTAAGCAGGCATCCACATTTCCAGTTCCAACTTTGGACAATCCCAGGAGGTTTTGAACAACTCTCAGGTTCAGCTCTTTGTACTTCCCTGTGAAGGAGGTATCCGTGACAGTGAAACTTGGATACAACACATGGAATCACATTCTTAACTGCATGTTGTGTCTGAGCATCTCCATTTTCCCATGGGCTAGTCTGAGGTACCGGGGGGGACTGATAGTTTGTATCTGTGCTGGAAATTAGTAGGTGGCAGTGTATGAAAACTGTTCTGTAGGGGTTGTAACCTGCTTGCTGACTTCAGGCATTCCTTTCCTTCTCCCCTTCTCCAAACAAAATGAAAATTTAAATACATGCCCCTCTGAAGATGCTGATGAAAGTATGGGGATGTCCTGGAATATTTCTCCATAATCTATCTGTTGTTTCTGTTCCTATATCATGGAGTATGTGAGCAGATACCTCATTTCCAGCTGGATATGTGCTGTTCATTGTGTGCCCTGGATGTTACTGTTTTTTGTTTGTTGAAAGGAGCAAATACACTGCACCAGCTCTGGTTGCCTTCTCCACCCTGGTCCTGAGGTCTCAGGAGCACAGCAGCACTGCTTTTTTTGAGGACTAGGGACAGGGGGATGTATACCTTGCCATTTCTGGCTAAATGTTTTCTAGTCCTTAGGGTTTCCTCAGTTATCCACTTGGATCCATGTTGGGGCGGGGGGATGGAATCAGCAGGTTAGGAGCGTTACATTGCGGAGCTGTCAGACTAGACGAATACTCTGGAAAAGAAGCTTAGTCCAGTATGAATTAAAGGCTCTTGGGCACTTCAAATAATTACTGATACATTTAAGGAAAAGTTCCTTTGTTTTCAGGACAATAGTTTGCCTATCTCCAGGGATCTTGGTATGGGGTCCCTTCTTGCATGTCTTACAGCTCAGGAAGGGAAAAACAAAAAATGAATTCAGGAAAGCGACTGCACTGACCATCACTACCAGAGGAAAGGGTGGGCTTATGGTTTCCTGAACATAGGCTCTATTAGGGTAACAGGTTAGGCCTGAGTTCCTGGCAAAGGACTTTTCCCCCTGTTTATACCAGCTGCCTCTTCCCTTAAACTCCACAAAGTTGACCAGGCAGCAAGTCCATGCGAGAGAACTATAACCCCACACACTGCCTTGGCACCCCATGGTAGGGATGGCTTTGCTTGTTCACAGAAGCTTAGGTGAGGGCTTAGGTTAGCGAGATCTGGATCAGATAGGGTTGCAAAATACACAGAGCTCAGGAGAGACCCTGCTCCACGTGGCTCTCAAACTAATGGCTCAGAGATCAAAGAAGAGGAAACATATTTACAGAGGGGAGGGAGAAAGCAGAGTGGAAAGTCTGGCCTTGATGCCCGCAGGGGCAACCTCACAGCGGATCTCCCTTGGCAGCACAGGTAGCGTGAAACGCACCTGAAGGTTGCCAGAGCCCTCGTCGCCCAGCTCCTGCTCTCCAGGGAGTTGGAGCCTGCGGCAGTGAGAGGACACAGGCTCCGTTCCTTGCTCTGCAGCAGAGCGTGAGTCAGAGAGCAAAGCAGCTCCTTCTGGGGATGAAAGAGGGAGACCAGCTGAGTGCTGTGGCCTATCCAGTAGGCATTGCTTCCTCTCCACACCACGCCTAGCCATCCAGAAGCTCCTGGCAAGATAACTGGTTGTGTTTCCCACTGCATTGCCCTGGCAGACCGTGGGATACAATATCAGTTCCTCAGTGCCTTGTATTGCACTAACAGAATACGTGAGCCAGGTAGCTGGGAGTTTTAAATGCCCTTGAGGACTCTTAATAACACCATGGCTTTTGTTGCGGTGGTTGAGGATTGGTGCCACTCCAGCCCTGAAAGCAGGTAGCACTGTGCATTCCGGGCTCTGCACAAGCTGCAGATAAAAGCTCAGATAATCTCTCCTGTGCGCGCCACATTATCTGCTGCTCCCTCAGGCCAGCTTCTTTCTCCTCATCCAGTCCTGTCTTTACAGTGTAATCAGTGAAGACAGCAAGGAGACTCACGCTGACAAGCATCCTCCTGAGAGCTTGACTGTGCCTGGAAGGGAAGTGTCTCCTCGCTCACAGCTGTAGCTCCTGTCTCTTTCACTCACTCACGTGCTGCAAGCAGGGCAGTGGGGCAATCCAGTGGCAGAACATTTCTGAGCTCCAGAAAGGCATTTGTTACGGAGAAAGGTGAAAAGGCAGCTGAGGCAGCTGGCTTGTGCTTGGCCCATACCGCTTTCCCAGATGTGGCCCCATGTGGCAAGGAGGGCAGCAGCATTGCAGCAGGCACATTACTTCCTCGCTGAGCTAATCTCATCTAGTCAGCACAGCCTGAACTCAGCTTATCTACAGCATCGGATGTGCTGCAGCCCTCAAGAGCTGTTCCTAAGTTCACTCTGTGTCACGACAGAAGCTGCAACCATACCCTATGGCACACCACGCGTGAGTATTGACCTCCTTTTACCCAAGTGCTCACAGCCTGTCCTAAAAGTGCCTGGTTCTGCCCTAGTCCCAGCCTGTTGACACTGGTGATTCCTTCCCTGGCCTTGTCACCCATTGTAAAAATCTTGCCTTGCACTGCTATTCCTTGGGCTCCGAGAGTCAGCTCCTGCACCTTGGCCTGTTGCCTCCAAAGCCTTCCTGGCTCTTTAAAACACTGCATGCTCAGCTCCGCTTCCTGAGGCTGTCCTGACACCACTAGCAGCTCTGACACTAGTCTCACCCGCATCGCTCTCCTGCCCATTATCCCACCAGGATAAATCCTTTCCCCGGAGAAAGAGCTAAACCTGGGTTAGGATGAGGACATCCCAAACCCACTAAAGGTCCAAACTGTGATGTCCTATACGACTGGATTTAAACAGAATTACTACATACGGCAAGAAAGAGAAATAAAAAGCTGTTAGGAAAGGTCTCAAGTTCATTTGAAAGCACAGAAGTAAGGCTAGGTACTTCTTAAGATCAGCATAGCTGGAAAAGGTTTATCTTGTCATTAGAAATACACAGTGATGTAAGTTACTCTTTTTAAAAAAAACAATATTCCCCCCTCACATCATGTCCACACACGCGTGCTTTTGTGTCCAGATAAACAGACTGTATAAAGTGCACAGATTATGGTTATCAGCGGGGCCTCAGATCCCCTGTGTCTCCCACCCCAGCAGCCCTGATTAGAGATGGGAAGGGCAGCTCAGGAATTCACAGAGCTCCAGGTCTTTAATCCATGCACAAATTAGCCTTCAAAGAAGTTCACCTGGCTTTGGTCTTCTAGGCTCTTGATAGACCTGGAACCAGGATGTGCAAGGAGGTTCAGAACTCTTAGCCTGTCAGGAACGATTAACAGTCTGGCAAAAGGCTTTTCTCCAAAATTTCCAATTCAGTTTTGTAGAGAGAGGAGAAGAAATCCTAATACAGAGTATATAGTCAAGAAGCCATGGCGTGGGAGGGAACTGGCATATTGCTGCAGGTTCCTCACCCTGGACCAGCTCTGCACTGCAAACTGTCCCTCAATCCCTGTCCTTCACTCACCTCTGGTGCATGCACATGAGCAGGAGCGTGCAAGACAATTCCCTGGTACTGTGTGCAAGCCCACCTTCATCAGAAACAGGATTTACTTGAATTTCCAAGAGCCGGACAGTGAAACTGCTGAACTTTCTCTGAAAAACAATTCACTGAGGTTTTTGGCTTGCTGCCTGAACTAAGCTGTCAAGTAAATGCAGTCTGGCTGCAGGGAAGGTTTTAGTGCAGGGAAAGGAGAGAGGGATTTTAGATCCGCAGCGGGTCTGGTTACAAGACGCAGATGAAAGCAGACTCACCGGTGAGAGAAATTAAACTCCTGATGCAACAGAACAATAGAGGTGCTCTACCCCTTTTAAAACACCTCAGGAAAGAGGAATGGAGTTTAGACAGCTGGAGTATAACTAGTTGGGTGAGACATGGCAGGGAGACGTGAATGGTAATATTTACAAAAATGTGATGAGAACATCCGTGGGCCTGGATGCTAAAAACATGCTCAGTTCTTGATAGACAGAGCCAAAGCCTGCTGAAGTGAATGAAAAGGCTCGTATTCACTTTGACAAGTCTTGGATCAGAGATTAAGTTAACGGTCCTCTGCACCACTGATAATTGTTCATGAGAAGTCAATGAAAATTAATTATACACTAGGAAGCTTTAGTTACATTGCTTTCCTCCAAGAGAGGGAGAGGAAAAGCATCTGCCTGTGCATCTCTGCAGATCCTACCTTGTCAAGCAGCGTGACGAGTTTAAAGACAGACATAACACACGGAACAAAAGCTCCCCATGCTCTGCAAAGCTTAACCCCTCACTTGAAGAAAAAAAAATGCCAGTTTTGCCTGCTCACTCACTAGTATGTGAAAAACCTGCTCCAGCATGCCTCCCCTTCCTCCTTCTCCCCGTTGCCTGGCTAAGATTTTATCCCCATGCCAGCTGTGAAAGCCAGTCAAATGGAAAAGCTGCCCACCAGTCTGCAGCAAAAAACACTTCTTCTAGCAAGGCAGTTAGACTAAAGAAGGTGCAGTACAGGTGGAAGATGTAAAACAACAGGCAGCCATGTCAGTTCAGATAGGAAACAGCTATCTTGATCTAAACGACCAGGAGGACAGCAAAGAGACACTTTGGCTAAAGAGGAGACCTAATTTCCTCACGGCCTGAGCACTTCACTCTTTAAAGGTGTTATGCTGAAAAGCCACCTTGGGCAATGGAGGTACTGGGTAAGCTTGCAAGGGAGGGAGGATTAGGGGACACAATCACTCATGAAAGTGTCTGGAGTCAACAGTACAGGAGGAGATTACAGAAGGGGTGTGAGACAAAGATCCTTCAACCTGCCTGATGACTTCTTTGACCATCCCTCAAAGCGCATGGTCCTAGTCACTGTTAGAAACTGGAGATGGACAATGTGGCTCCCTGTTGGGACCCCATCTGGGGACTCCAGTGGCTTTGTTACCACAGTCCAGTTTAGCTGAGCTGAAGGCACACGTTACATCTGCCCACACATGTTGACAAACCCTAGAGCTCTGCTTCCCTTTTCAAGCATTCTCCATCCCACATAGCATGTGTTAAATCCATCCGGAGAATCACATTCTACATGCTAACCCTTTCATCCTTAGTTAACATGCATAGTACTCTACTAAAGCTCAATCAGCGCTGTCTCCATGGGTAAGCAGTAACAAAGTCACAGAGCCCATGATGATCAACAAGCTTTACCAACCACTCAAAGTAGTTATTTCTTAGGACTTTTGACCTCGTCTGTTTTATTTTGTTGTTAACCTCATTCCTTCATAATCACGATAGCTGCGGGACCTGATTTTTTCTTTCTTTGTTATGAGCAATTTCTGCTGATGTGGAGGTTCTAGACTGCCTGCTGTGTTTCCAGCAGACTTGCTCTTCTCCTGGGTGGGTACCCTCAGCAGACCACATGCGAGGAGGTTGTTGGGCTTGGCTATACACAGGACATAGTAGAAGCATTGTCTTTGGTTAAAACAAAAAACAAAACAAAAAAAAAAATCAAAGCTTACTAAGGACCCAGCGTGCCTGCTGGTTTTCAAGAACAGATCACACTGCTTGTGGACAGACAACTCCAGTCCGTAACTCTGGAAGTGACTCAGCCATTTCCCCATTTCTGCCTCAGAAGCCACCTAACCAACCTTTGTTTCCGTTAAACTCTCTCCTTTCACAGAATCACAGAACGGCCAAGGCTGGAAGGGACCTCTGGAGATCATCCAGTCCAATCCCCCTCCTCCAGCAGGGCCATCTAGAGCACGTTGGCCAAGATCACGTCCAGGCGGCTTTTGACTATCTCCAGCGAAGGAGACTCCACCACCTCTCTGGGCAACCTGTTCCAGTTTCACAGGAAACAAGTTTTTCCTCCTGTTCAGATGGAACTTCCTGTGGTTCCGTTTGTGCCCGTTGCCTCTTGTCTTGACACTAGGCACCAATGAAAACACTCTGGCCCCACCTTCTTGACACCCTCCCTTCAGATACTTACACACATTGATGAGATCCCCTCCTCAGTCTTCTCTACTCCAGGCTGAACAGGCCCAGCTCCCTCAACCTTTCTTCACAGCAGAGATGTTCCAGTCCCCTCGTCATCTTAGGAGCCCTCCGCTGGACTCACAGAAGCTCCATGTCTCTCTTGTCCTGGGGAGCCCTGATGTGGACACAGTACTCCAGAGGTGGCCTCCCCAGGGCTGAGGAGAGGGGCAGGATCACCTCCCTCCACCTGCTGGCAACACTCTGCCTAATGCACCCCAGGATCCCATTGGCCCTCCTGGCCACAGGGGCACATTGCTGCCTCATGCTTAACTGGCTGTTCACCAGGACTCCCAGGTCCTTCTCTGCAGAGCTGCTTTCCAGCAGGTCAGCCTCCAGCCTGTGTTGGTGCATGGGATCATTGCTCCCTAGGGGCAGGACCCTGCACTTGCCTTTGTTGAACTTCAGGAGGTTCCTGTCTGCCCATCTCTCGAGCCTGTCCAGGTCCCTCTGAATGGCAGCACAGCCTTCTGGTGTACCAGCCACTCCTCCCAGTTTTGCATCATCAGCACATTGGCTGAGAGTGCACTCTGTCCCTTCATCCAGATCATTGATGAACGTGTTGAACAAGACTGGATCCAGTACTGATACCTGGGGGACACCGCTAGCCACAGGCCTCCGACGAGGCTCTGCACCACTGACCACAACCCTGAGCTCTACCGTCCAGCCAGTTCTCAATCCACCGCTTTCATTCATCTGTCCTTGTTGGCTGACACCAGGCATGTATCATCCTTCTCTCAACAAGGTCCCTCATTTATCAGATCACTTTGGTCTCCCTCGAAGGTATTTATTTACCTAGATATTCTGTCCAAGGAGAGAGAGACTTCGTCATTGTCCATTCCTCTCCCGAGGTACTCATCGTGTATGGTCCCAACTGTCGCGAACGCTGTGGGATGAAGGGGTCCGTTTGCCTGGAGAGAGTCTCAGCAGGCAGCATGCTCTGTGTTTCTTTCCCCCTAGTCCCACCTAGAAAGAGAGGATCACTCACTCCTCCAGTGGCTCCCCAGATTGAACCTCGAGCAAGCTCTGCCAGGAGGTCCCCCTGGAGCAGGCAGCCATGGATCAGGCAGTCAGTCCCGCATGCAGAAACGGCTCTGCTTCAGTGCATGGGGGAGCCACGAGAGAATGGACGGAGCTGAGAACATATTCTCCAGGGTGGCTCTCCTGGGCATGCACAGCAGTGCTTACGTGCCATCGGAAGGATCAGCAACACGCCCTGTTCATGCCATTGTTGGGTGTAGAGCATCTTTGGAAGGTGAATATAATTAGACAAAGAAATGCATGCAATATATAAGTATATTCCTATACCTATCCCTTGATAAGGAGGTTGTGTTTGTCTAACAGCATTCATGGCTGGTCCCTACAGACAGGCTAAGGCCCGAGTCCAATTCTGACATGTCAGCCATTGGCTCGCAAGATCATGTATATCACAGAAGTCACTGGTCCAAGATCTTGCAGCTCACCCAAAAGCATATATATCCAATGCACTTCTCTAAAAGTAAGTTTAGCCTTCATATGATCTCTACCCAGCAGCCCCACAAACCACCTGAGGAAATTCAGCCCCAAATGTTGCACACAGGAACCTGCAAGCAGCAATGTTAACTAGGGCTGACCCTGATGCCTGCTTTCTGCTGCTCAGCTGTACCAGGCAGAGAGTTCCTTCCCTTTGAACCGTCTCTTAACATTACTTCTGCTCCATATGAAGTATGACTCATTGATGGATTAGCCTGGATCTGTCGCACAGCAAGGCAATATGGCAGAAAAACAAAGGCCAATGCAGTTGTGCAGGGACAGACCCCAGCCCATGGAGTGGGGAAGTAATCCTTTGTCTCTGTAGGACTCTGGTAATTTCATCTGGATTGCATTGAGCTTGTGGCAGGCCATTCCCAGAAAGTCTGACAAGCCAGAGCAAGCTCAGAGATGATTAACAGCAAACAACTGGGATCTGGAGGAATTGATTTATGTGCAGGGATTCACAGAGTTCAATAAGGCTTGCTCAGCCAACTTATGATTAAAGAAGATAAGAGCCTGGAAATACCTGTGGGCTAAAAATCTGATGACCTATCATTGTGGGACTGCCCAAAGGTTAAACTGGGGTCTGTCACACCTAAGAGCCTGGAGATAATGAAATATGCCCTGTACCTGGCAGCGCCTGTACCAGGCTCAGCGCCTTTGAGGACTGAACACATGACATACTGCAGCAGCGCTCAAAGGAAAGTGCATGATCAAAGGTGCAAAGCAATATGGCCAAGATAGGGACAGTCTAGGGAACAGTCACAGCCATGCTTTTCCCATGGGACAGCTAGGAGCTGGCATTTGGCAGTCACTGGAAAGGAACAGGGCATCTACTTGACAACTGGTAAGCTCTGGGACAGATACATGTGGGCCCACAGGCTCCTGGGTCTCCCAGCCTCTTCTGCTTACATGATACACCCCAGAGCAGTGGCCAGCTGTAGATCAGCTCTGCCTGCTCTGAGCCATTAGCATCAGCAAAGCTTGAGAGAGCCTAACAGCTAACGTTGCACAGGTCTCCCTCTCCCCAGCAACCAATTCAATTTGCAGAGTGATTCAGCAACATATTGATTTAACTATCTGCAGACGAATGACCTCTCTCCGGGCCACGCTTTTTAGTGGAGGGCTGCAGTCTTCTGCATTAATATTTTAATAGATTTACTGTGTAGTCACTTCACCTCAGCAGAGGGAGGGAGAAGAGGGCAGGGATGGGGAGAAGGAAAGGCCTGACAGCAGAGCACGGCCTGGGAGGTTTAGATTTTCTAGAAGTAGACACCAGAATAAAGGCTTTTGGTGTAGAGATGTGCCACTTCCTCCTGGCCTTCAGTTCACATTTGCTCAGCACTGCCCCAAAAATTACCCAGCTTGACTGGACTTCTCTAGCCTCCAGCTCAGAGGAGGGTGAATGCCCAAAATTTAATGCTAGCAGACACCAAGCTGAACCGTAGAGAGGCAGTCAGCCCTCTGGGTAGGGGCTGACAGCGTGGGAGCAGAGCATGTGAGAAGGGCGGTGTGGGGTGCAAATCCATCCCTCACTCTCTAAAGGAGAAAGCTCACATGGGAAATGCACTTCCCAGGTTAGTGCCTGTAGGGCTCCCAGAGGGAGCACAGGCTCCCACCTCACCAGATGTCACGAGGCCTTTGTACATCCCCAAAGGGACATTTCTGCCTCAGCATGCTCCTCAGCAACGACCATCCCACAGCAGGATTCAAACACCTCTGTTAC
Organism: Struthio camelus; assembly: GCF_040807025.1. Classification (NCBI taxonomy): domain Eukaryota; kingdom Metazoa; phylum Chordata; class Aves; order Struthioniformes; family Struthionidae; genus Struthio; species Struthio camelus. Next base: position 1,772,928 of record NC_090947.1, on the reverse strand, counting down.
TTCCACCACTCTAAATTACATTTTTGCAGCTGGTAACATTAGATCACTGTTATCCTAATGGTATTAAGCCACTGTGACATCTCCTACCCAGGCCCTTTCCTACAGCCAAAAGACATCTGGTCAAGGAGTTTGTACGGAGACTACATCAAACCAATATGAGCCCAAGAAATACACTTCGCCTGGTTTTGTTCAGCAGTGCAAGAGCATTACCTTGGCAGTCTCTGGCTAGACCTCCTGAGCTTTGCTCCTCTAAGTCATGCTAGCTCTGAACAGGCACTGTTCAGGCCCATTTGATTTCCATTAATAATGGATTCCTTCAACAACAGTGACAACAAAGAGTTTAGTAGTGATGAAAAAGATGAACATATTGGGCGAGGGGGGAAGAAATCCTTTTGTTTGAAAGCCAAGCCATACTGTTACCCACTAGAAGGTGGTAATGAAGCAGAAACAGCTTCTTGTGCTGCTCTGCTACAGCTCAACAACACGTACCCCATGGTATGAAGTGAGCTTTGCACCCAGGATCACTTCATCTGTGTTACCTGCAGCTGGCTGATGCAAACTCCTGCATTGTGCTAGAAGACATCTAAGCTCTTGCTCCTGGTATCATCCCAAAGCTGTCTGTAACAATTCAACACTGGTGCCAGTCGTACACCTTCACTGGCCTACTCAGCCATGGCAGAGGGGTTTCTGCACATTTGTATGGTATGCAAGGCAACCACTCTCAAAGAGACTACCAAGGAGTGTGGGGCACACTCCTGAAAACTGCTTCCATCTTCCTGCTGTAGATTTGAACAGCTTAGATCTGGAAGGCTTCATATCTCATTAGCTACGCTCACAGTTTGTTAACGCATGCATGCTTTTTCAAGGGGTTCAGATGGATTCTCTGTTGAGCTCAAAACACTGTCCTGGTCTTGTCATAGATAACAGGATTTAGATGGCTCTTGAGTACACAGACGACTAAGACATCTCGGCACCTGCTCAGCTGTAGCCAAACCTGTTTTCCAAGATGCTACTCATTTTTTGCGGTACGCATGCAAGGAGCACACAAACTGTGAGCTAGGTCTTAAGCTGATATCAGTCAGTGCAGCCTCTGAGGAATTGACGCTGATTTACACCAGCTGAGATAAGGGCATCTCTGAACTAGAGGTATTTCATCACCATGTGGCTACTGTGACAGCTAAAAATGCAATTTTGTACCACAGTGGATCATCTGTATCTCAAACCCAAACATATTGCATTATTCTCTGCATCAGAAACCAATTGCTTTTTGCTATGAGCCTTCATATACTATGATGAAGCTCTGTTTTGCTTCTTGTGAGTCTATAACCAGGAAGGTACAAGAAAGAAAATCGCTGTGTTCTGCAAGGAAGTAACCATCAATGGGGGCAGCAGCCAGATGTGATATATTAGTCCGAACTCCCAGTTCAGCCCTGCCTGTTTGTCTACATAATCCCACATACATTGTTAAACAGAATTACTCCTCCTAGGAGTGCATTTTTCAACATTAAAAAAACAAACAAACAAACAGCCCCCACACATTTGTTTTTCAGATTGCTCCTTCTTGAGTTTCCACAGGGCTCCCTTTCCCACGAGGTCAAGCAGCTCTCATCTACTATGCACGATGGAAAAGATCCTAAGCAGCCTTTCTTTTCCCCCAAGTGTGAGTCTACCACCAAATGCAGATGCAGCTGAGACCTTCCAATATAAGAATCTTGGTTTTTTTCTACCCCTCTGTAGACACCTGCTATTAGCATATTTCCTGCAGGCCTGGCCATCAAGCAAACGAGCTCCAAATATAAGACTTGAATGGATAAATAAAACAAGAGTTTCATGGCTATATGGGCTCAAGTTATCTTAAGAGAGTATGAGCTTGCCCCTAGTCCCTTCTTCGCATGGAACTAAATGTGCTTCCTTGCATCTAGGGTAAAACTAGGCCATCCAATCCCATTAGGAAGAATACTACCTAGAAGGTCTCGACCTACCAAATACTGAAGTGTCAGTAGCCTTTCAAAATGGTGGGAATCATTCTTGCTCTTCACCCAAAGCCATTCTGTCCCTGAGGCATCAACACAACTCATTCTGGGGATCAAGAACAAGGCCAGAGGCCTGAGGGAATCCCATATCTATCCCACTTTCTGGAGCAAACCTCAGATTTTTAGAGAGACCATTAATAACAAAGCAAAATCAAAACCTGAAATGAGAACCACAAATAAAACCTATTTCTCCTTGGAACTACACAGACAGATTTGAGGGTCAGCACCTTTACTAATCATTTTAGCTATGGTCAAGGCTGATGATGAAGAAGAATCCATCCCACCTGACCAACATCCCACCAAATGTAAGGAAAAAATATTTTCATCACAATGGTTGTCCTGGATACACAGCACCAGGAAGGCTGTATTTGCTCAGAGATTTTCTGGGAAAGAGTCAATCAGCATAGGAGAAATACTACACTGAAAAAGCAAATGGGAGTTTAAGAAGAATCTTTCAGATTGAATCAGCAGAGATGGCTAAGAGGCAGGAGCTACTCAATTTGCCCTTAGGCTCCCATGTGTGAGTCACTTTCTTTATCTATCTTACTGTAAATGTCATGCTTTACTGACTTTACTTTTTAATGTAGTTTCTCTTTCTTTGCATAGCTGGAAGATCAAGTGGCAGGTATTGTTAAAAGACAGGTTTTTTTAATCACGGAGAAGGAGTTGTCAGTCCCCTAGTCAAGGGCTTATTACGGCACCTTTCTCCTGTGTCTGAGGCTGGCAGCTGAGGGGTGTTTTGCAGGTGGTGGTGGGGGTCTCCTGCACTACTTTAGTTGGCTCAGCCAAGAATGGATGGAATGCAGGAGAACCCTTTGAATCTGGTCTGCAGAGCAGATGACTCTTCCTCTGGCTCTGAATGAAAGTGCTGTGTATAAACACAGGTTTAGCCCCTGCCCACGGCTTCACGTTTTCAAGAAATGAAAAACAGAAACATACTTTTTGCCCCCAAAAATCTCAAAGTGCCCTAGAAGAGAAACCAGACAGAAAAGTGTGGCACAGCAGCAGCATAACAAGAGCAAGGAGCCTGATAGCAGACCCCCCATCCCAAGTCCTGTGTAAGGACATGAAAACCACCTGCGTTCTTCTTCCCAGGATTGGCTGCTCTTAAAACTTCTGTGCTTAGGCTGGGGCAGCTTTCATCTAAAGCCTCTGAGAGGGTCATGGGATACGTAAAGACAGGAGGAAGGAAATGTCCCGGCAATTATTTATCATTTTTCAGAGGCAATGGTTTAATACCCTAACAATTCTAATCTGCTTCGGCTTGCTGATTTTTGGCATGGTAGCCCAAGGCTTAGCTAGGAGATGTCTCATCTAGACATCAAACTCATTTTTCTTCCAACCCAGTGACGGAGGATGCTTTTTCTAACCTTACACGCTCAAGGGCTTGAGTGGACAAGAAAGCTGCTATCTCCCTGGGTATGGGAACACCACACCTAGAGGTCACTGGCTAGCACAGAAACCATCAGAGTAGTAAGCACCAGAGGCATGTCTCACACCAACCTCCTATGAGACTATGAGCAAGTTACTCACATTCAGTTCAGAGCTGTGATGTCCCTCTGTGCTTTAGAAATGTGACTTGGGGTTTGTGTCTTTCTCCCCTCCTTCTGGCTTGCTCTATTCTTAAAAAAAAAAAAATATATATATATATACATATATATAGTTGAAAAATAAATTGTTGCAGTAAACCTGATTTCCCCTACTGATAGCTAACCTCTCCCAGACACAGACAAAGTGATGCAGTGCTTGGTAACGTGTCAGCAGAGTACCTGAGGCTGGGAGGCCCATCTCACATTTGTGACAGGCAGCACAGTACGAGCCATTTGCAAGGTGTAACCTCTGCTCTGAACCCCTATTGCTGGAGCCCGGGCACAGCTGTGGCCTGTGATGAAAGCTGAGGGTCTATGAACTAAAGTGATCTCAGGAAAGGCAGAGGGAAGCAGTGCTCAAGATTTCCTGGCAGCAAGTGTCACTGAAGAGCCCTATTAGATCTCCCATGCTGCTACGTGCTTACATCCCCAGTGGGGAGGCAGGAGAGAGGGTTTTGAAACGAAATAAATCCCTTCTCTGTTTGAAGCCTCTGCTGCCTCATCTGCTGCCTTTGCGTTAAAGCTGCTGTCTGAAGCTTTGGCACGCTGACTCACGCCATCGCTCTGCTGTAATGTGATACTGCGTGCCACGTGTGAGGAGTATGAGTCTTCTCTGCTCCAGCTTTCTCAGAGAAGCTATTAAATCAGGCTTCATGCTGACTCCTGCCCTCACTGCCATCATCACTGCACATTACAGGACAAATAGCTTTCTAGTGAGAATCAAGTGCCAGGCAAGGCAGAGCTGATATTGCCTCCAAGCAGCGCTGCCCGCTGCTGGAGGTGTTCACAGATGTCTGGTCCCCAGCTCTGAGTATTTTATAGCATCACTCCCACCCACTCCATGGCTGAGAGATATATTTGCCTGCCCTTTGGCTTGCATCAGGCTTAATGACACCATTAGCTGATCTGCAAAATCTGTGTCTAAATCTGGGTAATTTTCTCCAGATGACTTTTAATGAGATATGGTCTCCCCCCACAGCATTCCCCTGTAGATTAGCTTTGTTCTTTTCCTAACGGGTTGAATGCCTACATAAAACAGGTCTCAGAAGCTGCTTCTCTGTGGTAGTGAGGGCAGGGTAACCCTCCACGAATGAGAAGCTTTCCTCACCCCATCCATGGCAGCTCCACGCAGAGCAACACCAAGGCAGAGAGAGTTGTCCCTACGCAGCAGGGAGAAAGCTGAACACTTCACTATAGGAACTGCCAAGCGTTTAATTACATACACATTCTCACCCTCTCACCACTCATTCATCTCACATGCACACCCAGTGCAGAGGCCCTTTGATGCACCCGCCCCAGGAAGCGGAGCAAATGTGCCCTGCATGTTCTGCAGCTAGCATCAGGAAGTTATTGATAACAGGAAGGGAAGTGAGCTGCTTTTGTTTGGGGATGAAGGCACCTTATCACCATGGATGATGAGAGCTGGACCCAGCACACATCCCCTTAAACACTCTGTGTCTTTCAGGCTTCTCCCATCGATATACAAGCAGAGCTGGAGCTGTATTTAAGCAGCCACCGCTCCACCTCCGCCTTCACTGCGGGCCTGTCCTTCAAGGTTCCCCAGTGGCCTGGGGATGTAAATTTGGGTTTTGAGGGCAGTGCATACACAGCCACACTCCCAAATCTCCACCTCTGCTACTCAGTTCCTTCTCAGGCTCAGAGCTACTAGCCAGAGCATTCAGTATTTTCCCAAGTGCATTGCTTGCTACAGATGTCTATGCACACAAAATTGCCTAGAGAGAACAGAATGTGTAATCCTGGTCAATCAGCATAGCATCCCCACTATTGCTTCTCTAAACCCCTGCTGGAGGCTGAAATGCTTTTACTGCTTGCTTCCACGCTAAGCCAAAGTCTGTTCCTCCTCATGAACTACTGGAAAGAGAGGAAAGCACCGACCACATGGCAGGCCATAGTGGAGACCATTACAGGAGCTACACTGTGTTTCATGTCAAGCTGTTCTTTTCTTCTGCCATGGATGGCGGGACAGGGTGCTGGAGCTCAAAGGGTCTTTGCAAGGAGTCACATCACATGGAAGAAAACAATTCCTAAAATTCCTTAAAACCCCAGAGAAAAAAATAAATCTAGAATGAATTTTCTTTGAAAATAACCATTTTGGTGTGGAAAACCAATCTCCAACTCTGATGCTGGAAACAGGGGAGGGAAAAGGGAGAGGACTATGTACATTTTGCAAGAAGGGATATTCCTCTCTCCTCACGACCAACACACCATTCCAGTATCTGTAAGGGGGTATAAGTCAATGAAAAAAAAAAAAAAACAAAAAAAACCACAACTGTTCAAAGTGTCAACTTTGCTCAAAAAAGGCTTTTTCTACAGGGAGAAGATTCAGCTAATTTTCTCGTAGTGTTAATCTGCCTGGACTTCAGATATAGAAGCCTGTAGGCATGAATGAGCAGAAGTGAACAAACTGAACTGAACATGCATGAGGCTGTTTTCTTAACCTCTTCTCGTGAAGAACTACATCATGATCCTATTACCCGTAACACCACTTGAGTGCGGCCTGTTACCCTGTCTCCCAGCTACTCAGCCTAGCTGTTAGAGCATACGCCTGGAGGCTCAATTCAGAAGAAGCAGAACTTGGTTGTACAGAACTATTTCTCATAACTGATCCACTCTGGTTTGCACATCAGTGGGTTGTGGTACACCATTCTCCTGTAACACTTAGACTGCCAAATCTGCTGCCAGCCTACCTAGTAGCAGATTTGACCTCTGGCACCAAATCCAACTGTGGTCACCTCCAGCCTGGACATCTCCACCTCAGCACGCAGATGTGCACCACTCTGACCACAATGCTGTTGCAGCTCTCCTGGTGGCTGGCCTCACTGAACTTCAGTGCTGGTCTTTGAGCTGGAGTGGAAAAATCTGCGGTCAGTAAAGCAACCCCAAGAGAATGGCTGTCACTAGGACAGAGTATAAGAAAAGCAGAGACAGTAGCAAAGGTTGTTATACCAAATGTCACCCTTCCCCTGTGTTCCCATACTGCACGCAGTTCAGCTGAAGAGAAATACAACCCATGACGACTCAGGGACCTCTACTGAACCAACCTTTTCCCCTCTGCCTGGGGTTTAAACCACAAAAACTAGAGTGGAATATATTCTTGCCATTTAAAAAAAAGGGGGCAAAGCTTTTTGCAGCACCAAGCGGAGGCAAGAAGAGACATTCAGGGGGCAGAAGCTGTTGTTAGAGCAGAAAGAGTCTCGAGATTCAGGCATCAGAGCAAATGCAAACTCAAGGCCCAGACCGCATCTGATTTTGACCATGTGGGATCTCAGAAGGGAAGAGCACACGTTCCTACCTCAGCAAAAGCACAGAGAAGGAAGAGGCTCCATTCTCTGTCTGCAGCTTGCACGTGGACAGCTGGGCACCACATGCGCACAGATGGAACAGTGACTTTCCCGTCAGGGAACGAAGGTGTCTGCTGTTTCATGCATATAGTCAACACCAAAAGGGTGCTGAAGTAAAGCTGGCAGCCAGCCACCTTTGTCTTCTCTGTACTTTGACACTCAGGCACCTGCTGAGCCCCAGATAGCCCTGAGATTCCTCTAATTTCAACTCTGCCTCTCCTTCTGCCAAGGAGCCCTGTGGACCTGAGGAAGTGCTGTGCTCCATCAACACCTGCTCCCTTACCCTGATACAGGCTGCAGGTTCTTGCTGCTGACAGGGAGCCCTGAAAGGATGCTGCAAGTCAGCAGGAACATTATACTACAAAAGTAAAAACAGCAATGAGTTCCCAAAGTTCAGATTAACATGCTCCCCTACGGCAGCTCCTGCAAAGCCAGCAACACTGGCAGCTCAGAGCTGGCAGTTCTCTTGAGGAGTTGCACCCATTGTCTTCAAGGGGGCTGGGAAAATAGATGAAGAGAATGAACTCCTAGGGAGGTATGTGGGATGAGGGGATGGGAGGAGAAGGAATGGAGCAGAGTGTCTATGAAAGAAAGACTTCAGGTATCTTGGGGCTGCCTTAGGATGACCCAGCTCCCTAGTCCTCACTGCATAGCTCTGGAAAAACTTCTTTTTACTGAGAAAACATGTTCAGCACATTTGCCTGGAACTTGGAGCAGGCTGCTAATGCTGAGATGAGTTTGTGGCTGTATTTCAGAACCAGTGCAATGCTCCCACTCTTGATAAGGGATTCAGTTTCACCAAGTTATTATCTCCTATTTATTAGGAGAGGTCAGACGAGTGCTCTGTAATATATGCTATACCGTTTGCAACTCAGTCTCTGACCTTGGTTATCTGGGGATACAGCTGGTATCTGCTGCTGACCATGCTAACAGCTCCAGCCAGTTAACCTACCTGGGCTTAATCCCAGGCCCTGCTGGCTTCTTATTTACAGGACAGCTTCTGTGATTTTTCATGTACTAAGATAGTCAGCCCCACAGATTTCTAGCTCTGAAGGAATTATTGTGGGCACTTTCCAACTCCCACGGAAAACTGGGCAAAAACCCCACCATTTTAAAGTTCAGAAGGCATCAAGCACAGTGGCCAACAAGTACAGTAAACATCCGCTGAATGTACATCTCCAGATTTCTGGAGGACTGTGGAGGAGCTGAATACGAGGAGGAATACGAAGGATTACTGGAAAATTAATAGGGGAAGATCTTGCTGCCTCTTATTTGATTAGTGCCAGCTAAACAAATTAGATTAGTCCATGCAGTCAAGGCCATACACACACTGGGATTCTTCAAAGCACAGTCACACCACCAAGCTGTGTCTCCTGTATCCGGAGGACGGATGGTCTATGCTCGTGCATTACCCAGCACGATGGGCTCAGCACATAGGTGATAACAGACATCAATCGGCAAGGAGGATTATCCTGCTTGCGTGAAAGCGAGGTTTGTCTCCACACAGCCAAGCAGCTTAGATGAAGGACTTGGGCAAGGCTGGCAAGTGGTGCAAACAAGGACATATAACCTTACCTCCAAGGCTTGCGGTGAGTAGCGGAACATGCATCCACCATGCTTTGCCTGCTGTCTCAAGTGCTTACAGAGAATGTGGGAGCTGGCAGACTTTCTTTGTGGCCCTTTTCCTCCACTCCTGCCTTGATCTTCCATCGAGTCTGTAGCCTTCAACAGGCAAGAAAATCAGTAATGATAGCAAGGAAAAACTCCTACAATGCTGCATGAGACGGGGGCAGATTCTTCAATGACAAGTAGAGAGAGAAACGCTCCCTTATCCAGCCTGGTGTGAATGGTAAATGCAGGATAGCATAGTTGAGTGAGGAACAAATTATAGCTCTAATTGCTCTTTACATGTCTGTGGCATGAGTATTCTGCCATACTTGTATCACACACAGGAACAGTAGCTGCCTAACAGCCTTCAGGAATAAATGACTGGAAGGCAGGCAGAAAAAAAGATACGGAGCTGCCTGTGATTTTAACTGTGGTCTGGGTCTCTTTGACGTGCAAAATTCACCATTGACCTTCAAGCAGAAGCATAGAGGACATGCTGTTGCTCCTAAAAAGCATTATTTGACCTGGGTTTTACAAGAAGCTTTGGTTACTGCACACACATCGTTAACAGTTTGCAGTGGGGTGCAGGAAGTGCCTCAGTAACCTCTAGAGTAATCACAACATTTAGTCTACACTTCTTGCTTCTGAAAAGCCAAGGAAATTGCTACTGGCGATAAATAGAACGTGCTGGTCTGGCAGTCTGGTCCCCAGCCTGAAGTCCGTAATTTCAAACTGGTAAGGAGGTGCTAATCTGCCTTTCCTTTTTTAATACCAAAAAAAAATATGAGTACATTTGAAGTGGTTTTATTTAAAAAGCCTGCACCTAACATGGCCCAGTCTTTTATCTGATATCGATTTTTTTGACTTTAGTGCATCCCTGAGATGTTGTTTCCAAGCTACTGTTCCAGCCTTTGAGACTAGTGGCTCCCTTGCTCTTTCAAGAAGAAATGCCTAGGTCTGAGCTCTTCTTGGACCAGCTAAAATGCATACCTAATGTAATTAACCACACGTGTAGGAGCACCCACCTTACAGCTGCAGGTGCCTGAGGAAAAGAGAGCTGCCCAGAAAGCTTTACAAAAAACAAATGCAGAAAATCTCTGTCATTCTTCTCCACAACCCAAAACTATAGGCAGGTTCCCAGATGCTGTTGAACATGAGCCACCAATACAAATACCCAGCTCAATGCAGAAGCAGCTCTTAGGGCATCCTTGTTTTCCAAAGGATGAGAAGTGACTTCCAGTCACTTCTTCCAGTTTTCATCAGTACATCCTATCCATAATGCAAGACTGGTTCCTGGGGGGGTACTAGAAAGTGCCAGAGCAGAGGGGGTCCCGTGTCAACAAGTGCTTTTGTTCCCTCAGTCCCTGGATTCCCAGACATGAGTCCCTGGATTCCCAAGCAGGAGCATGTGGAAGAGGAGGTGTTCAGATGCCATTTCACAGAGCCAGCAGGATTTCAGGCTGTGTCCCCAAGATGGAACAGATCTCCAGCAGGTCAGGTAGCCCTACCACATCTCTAGACAGCCCTTTCAGGCTCCAGTAATACCTTCAGGATGCAAATGCAATTTCCACTTTTCTAAGCAGGAGCCACGTTCCTCCTCTTCAGTCAGCAACTCCCTAGTGCTAAGGGGGGAGGCCTCCTAGGACAATCTGCTTGGTGTTTAATCCTTCCTCAACACCATCACTGGCAGGTGTCCATCCATCTGAAAGGAACACAACAGCTATGCAATTACTCAACAGGCTGTGTTGTATGGCACAGGAAAAAGAAAGAGACATTAATTAAGCCATTGGCAGCACAAAGGCGGCACTGACAGATGCCAAGTCAAAGTACAGGACTGCGGGGCTTTAATGTTCATTATAAAGCACTCTTCACCTTTCAGCAGGACGGCAGGGCTAGCTAAGCATTTAGCTACCCTTTATTTTCTCCTGCTTGAAGAAGTGGTGGCCACTCAGGCTAGTCAGAACAACAATCTTATTAAGGAAGAGTGTTTATACAGTTTTACTGTTCCCTCGCAATGACACTTTTTCAAAGCTGCCTGTTTTGGCTGGAAACAAACCTGGAAACTGCTCTTTGTGCCCACCAGCCCCTCCACAGCACCCGTTTTGGGCTGGACCAGTGTTCTTCTCAAGCACATCATCCCCTCTGGGCGAGAAACAGTGCTTTGAGGCACCCCCCCCCCCCCAAGTATTACTCTGTTCCTCTCAGAGGAAGTTTAGTTCAGTCAAAACCCTCAGTTCTGCGGGTGTTGATAGAAAGCTTCCAGCCAGGCCATGTCTCCAGTAAAACTCAAATCTCCAAGTCAAAGTATTTCACATGCAGAACTTTTTTCAAGGTTACTTGCCCATTGCTGATCCTGCTGAAGCCCACAGAAATCTTTCCCCTCTTTCTGTGGGCACTACATGAGGCTGACAGCCATTTTCTAATTTTAGTCTATTTACATTCTCCCCCTCTTCTGATCTTTTTCCCCTCTGTTGGCCCAAATTTACAACCCCTCTCATTCATGAAGGAGCTCATGAATATATGAATACCAGAAAGCAGTGCTTCTTCACAGCTCAGTCCTTGATGGGAATTTTAAGTGATCTGCTGCACCATCAGGGCAAGTCACATCTTAAATTTCATCTAAATTGAGAAATCTTAACCGGCAAATACCTGGTAGGACACCAGCTAATCCTATTGAAGCACCAATAGGAGATCAAAACTTTGACCTCTAGTACCAAGTTATGTGAACGCATGTTTTAGCCTTTTCCTTGTTCTGACCTAGGCTATTTTCAGGTGTTATGAAAGCAGTTCTATGCAAAAAAGGCTGGCCTTCCAGAAAGCATTCCAAAAAGCAGTCTGTACTAAACTCTGCCAGTTTTTAAAATCAGCCTAATGAATGGATTTTAAGCTCGTTAGAAGATTGTTGCAAAAGCAAACATGTCTTTTAGTGAAAAATATGACCCTGCTACTTTTTTGTCTGGGGATTTTGCTGCCTCAGTATGCTTCAAGTGACTCGGAAGTCATGAAAAGCTGGAGTCTGTTCAGGTTTTGCTCCAACTTCTTAGAAGCACTTGCAGATGTTCTAGTAGGAATTTGCTGACCAACATCACTCTCAGTAGGAATAGGCTTGATTAGACCATGAATTGTCTATCAGTGGGAATATGAGTCCCCAGGATCAGACCTTGCCATTAATCTGAAAGAGCATAATGGATTATAATGTGGCACATTAAAAAAAAAAGACCTGTCTGGAGGATAGAGGCACCATCTCATTAGCAAGAGCCACATTTAAGCACAGCAGTGACACCGCTGTTTGCAAGCCTTGAATGCTAAAACTGCTGTGAAACTTTCCCACTCCCTCAGCTGACTCCCAAGACCTGCAGGAGGGAAGGCCTCCTCTAGAGCCAAGCTGGCAAGACACTCTCTGGTGTGTTAAGCATTTAACAGCCTCTATTTATTTATTGCACTTAAATACTATCTGGGGTGGAGGACCTGGCCCACTAGCTCTTATTGTGCTTGCTCCTTGCTAGTCTCCTGACTGCAAAACAGGCAAAAACATGCCTTCATTAAAATTAAGACACAAGATGCAAACACAGAGCTCTTTTTGTTTGAGCCCACTGGAGCAGGAGCCATAGAAGTCCCCCAGTGTTTCACGCTAGGCAGTAATACTGGAGTAGACAGCAGCAAGATGATAGAGAGGCCCTTGCTGTTGTGTGCTTTGAGAGCAGAACTGAAGAGGGATTTATGCTTGGCCAAGGGATACCCAGGAGGCACAATCAGCCTGTTTTACTCCTGTGGGCAGTTAGTCAGCTGTGATGGAGACAGGCCCAGGGAGGTGCATGAAGGGGGCACTTTACAGTGAGGGATAGGAAGAAATGCAGAGCAGTGGTATCTGTGGGACCCCAGAGCATTGCAACAAGCTCTAAGATTTGGGTCCAGCAGACTTAAAGCTGGCACAAAGCACTATGGTCTGTTATATTGGGTGCAGTGCACAGGTAATGCTAACGGCCCTCTGCATTCATAGGACACGATGCAGCTAGGTCACATAAATAGCGCAAGGTCCAACATGCGAATCCAATGCTGTGCTTACTGACAGCATAGGAGAGCTACTGACAAACAGCTGCTTTTTCAGCTCCTTCTAGGACAGATGTTCAATTACAATGTGTACATCTTTCTGTACTGTCAGAGACTTCATTTTAGAGTGCTGCTTAATGCACGTACCCTGCAGTGTTTCATGATAAAATATACTGTAAAACCAATAGTATCCCTCACTAGAGGCGTACCTAAATGAACAAGACTTGGAGAAAGCCCAGTCACTGAAGCTGTACTCCTTATGCACAGAAAGTGAGCTGAGGGTGTTGAAAGCTGGACTCTATAGCAGAGGGAAGGCAAAAATAGCTGATTAAGTAGACTTGCACAGCTCCAAAGCATATTGTCCTGCAGCACAGGAACATGCAGAAAATACAGCACCAGGTTTAGAACAGAGCTCAAGACAGTTGAGGGGTGCCTTCATTACTTCGATACATGGCTGTTGTATATGGCATGGGAAAACCCCCTGAAGCCCTAAGCTGCAGAGCTTCATACATAAGTATTTGTAGAGTGCCCTACTCAGGAAAGGCTGGTAAAGTTGAAAAGGTGCTGCCACGTGACAGAGCAGCACAAGGGCCTCTTGCCAGAATCATCACTATCTACATGCACAGGAGAAGACAGTGATGTTTTCAGATCTCAGTGGGCTGTGAAGCCAAAAGTCTTAACATGGTCTCAAAACACCACTTTAGTCCTCAAAGACATGCTGTGCTGCACAAGGAGACGGAAGCTCCTGGAAACAGGGCAGAGAAAGATCTAGCAAACTGACTGTCCCTAACCTCTCCTTTGAGCCTAACATATGCAGTTTTGTGGCCAGGTGAGGCTTGGGAAGAAATGAGGGTAAGCCAAAACATACACAAGAGCTGCAACCCTAAGTCCTTGCTTGACCAAGTCAGGGTGGCAGCAAGGGATGCTGGGGTAGGTCCTCCCTGGGCAGCAGATTCTGTGCCCAGCTCTCTCTTCCACCGGCAGTGGTAGGAGTTGCTCACACAGCACTTTGCTTCTTCCTCACAATCTTCCACATGAGCTATTCTCCGAGAATCCATCTACCTTTTCTCTAAGGAAGAAACCCAGACATACTGCCTCATCTTTCAGATGTCAGGATTCAAATCTAAGCCTAACTCAATTCTCCCTATTGTGATATGTTTCTTTGACCTTAAGAAAATATTAAGGCATACGTAGAATCCAAACCTACAGTGAATGTGTACAAATAACTAGGCTTGTAGAAAGATGAAGATCACAATTCAAAAATGATATTCCAGAAAAGATACTGTACTGTGTTTTTTTTTTATTACAATCACATTAGATAGGACATCCTGACTCCCTGCACCCTCCTGAAAGTAAGAAAAACAAACCATAGTGAATTTATTTCTGAAGCTTTCCAGGAGCAGGGAACGTCACAGTGAGTGCCAAGAAAATAGTGGCAATAGTAGATCTTGCAGTAGTAGGTCTTGCAACGTGCAAGAAAATCCTAGTGAACAAGTAAAGGAAGTGATAGCTTCATCTGGGAATGCTAGATCAATGAGAGCTGTAGTTTTTCTTCTGCCTCCATGCATTCTGCTTCCACACTGCAGAGTCCTAAAACCCATTCATCTCCATAATTCACCTTGACTTACAACACAGAAATAAAACTAGTGGTGCCTTAAGACTGCCCTCTCTATAGCCAGAGTTCATATTTGCTATAGCTGGCTATAAAAATGATAGCTTTTTCCCCCCCGCTGGAGAAACAATTCAGCTGTCAGATGGTGGATATGATGATCAAAGATGAGTACAATTTCTTGCACAGGCAAGCTTTTAAAACCTGGCCTTTAGTTTAGGATTTTGCGTTAGTATTGATTCCAGTGACTGTTAGGGAATTGCAAACATTTTATGAACTCCAGTGGAAGTCATATGGATACACTGCTAACTCATAATTCACTATAAAGCATTGCCTGAAATTCCCGAAGAGGTACATTTAGCACGCTAGACTTGCAAGGACTTGCACAGAATCAAAAATGGGACAGCTTTCTAGAGGATGGGAAGACTTCTTAGCTTAGTCAGCAGCTTCAGGATATTCACTGTAGTACTCTAGTAGTCAAAGTAAATAGACTGTGCTCTGGAAGGTAGTTGAATGCATCATGAAAGAGAATTGAAATAATGCTGGACATTCTACAGAACTGACAAAAGTCTATGCAACTTGAGGAAACTTAAGGCTCATCTATGCCACTCCATATCTGAATAGCTCTGTGTTAGCTTTTGCTGTCTGAAGGCAGCTGTGACAGGCTGTAAGCATCCATCAACTTACAGTTGTTGTCACAACACTCTGAAGAGATCTGTAAAACAGGGGCCAACAGAACTACAGATCTGTAAGAGGGGTGCTGACATTACTAGGATATCCTGCAGGATTTAATGTAGGGACGGACTGGCAGCTGGAAACAAGAGGCTACATGTAAGAGTCTGCATACAGAAAATATTTTACAGACTGAAAGGATTTAGGTCCTACACAAAAGCACATTTGTCCAGGGTACGAATCTAGAAATGGAGCATCCAGTTGGGCTGGAAGACTAGCTATCAGTGATGAAGTAAGCTCTTAGCTCATTTCTCAAGTGCAGATGCCATGCACAGCGCTGCGTCCTAAAAAAGCCGCTATGCACTGATCTGCATGGAGGTGCGGAAGCAAGGCCCTGATCCATCCAGGACCAAGACCTCCAAAGCACCTGACACCAGCTGCATTTTCAGAAAACCTCCCACCTCTCTTCCCATGAAAGGTAATAGTCAGCTTTTCCTTGGAACAAAACTGCATCCATGCCCTCAGGGAACTGTGGCTGTCTCCTGGGAGGGGCTACTTAGACCCAAAGATATGCAGAAATTTAGTTCAATCGAGGGTAATTTCACTGCAAAAGGAAGCCATCTCAGAGTATGGACAAATTGTCATAAATGCACTTAGTGCACATCTGTGTTGAAAAAAAGATCAATCCCTATGGAAAACTACTGATCTGTATAATTAGAGAGAACTGACACAAGCATCCTTGGCTGATGGCAAACAGAACACACAGGAATTCTTGCTCATTCCTGCAATAATCAGCGCAGCTACCAAGCTGGCACAGAATTTTAATACTCAAAAGGCAAGTTCTTAATGCCAATTAAGTTTAGGATTAGATTTCCCCCGCCTCCAGAATCTCCTGAGGCTTCAAAGGCACTTTCTACATCACACCAAGACGTTTTATCATTATAGAGAGCAACCTTAATAAAGTTAACAAGTGCTACTTCAGCCAATAAGAAGTGACCCAGATTTTGGTTTCCCTTTAGAGAGAAAAAGTTGGCTTATCCTGCCTGAAATGCTCATAAGACAGCAAGCCCGCCAGAACCATAACCCATCACAGAGGGAGGCAGAGGTATAAGAGCCTGAAGGAGCTGCCAGAGAGCTGGGCTCTGAACTGCCCTGTGCTGGCAAAATAGAGCTGTGAGTGGCAGTGGAGCCTTATAGGCTTTGCTGTCACAGCCTGGACAGATGTGCAGAGATGAGCTCATTCCCCTTCCTCAGGCTCAGAGTTAAGTGTCCTCCATATAACAGTCAAGGTATCCCTTCCTTGAAGGCTGCTGCAAGTCCTGACATACTTTGAGGGCTGTAGTGAAAGCCTGTGGTAACCCAAAGGACTGTTTGAAATGGGTGGTGTATGGCATCAATCGACTCCAGTTGGCTTAGTCCCCTCCAAGTCTAATTTCCAGGTTGATAGACTCAGCAGGGAAATGTGAAGTGTGAAATAAAACATTGAGAAGTTAAAGAAACCATAGGAGATAAGTACGAACACAGCCAGCCAAAAGGTGCAAACATGCTGGGCTGTGCAGGCCTCAACGTAAATCACAATTCATTTTCTAAACATGCATGACATGCTTGAGCCAGAAGCTGAATACAGTATTTCTTGTATACTGTATCACAGTAATGAAGCCAGGCTAATAGGTGTCAAACTATAACCAACATATTCTGCTCCCATAGAGGATCTGAGGCGCACAGAGATTAAACCTAACATAATGGATGCTCATATCTACGTCTTCAGTAGGCTTTTGTAAGCCAAGTTATACTTCACAAGCCAGATAAAGGGACAACTGAGTAGTCCTTAGCAAAGTTTTGGACTCCTACATCCTCACTTCCACTGCGGAGCACCTGTGTTTATCCTCCAGAAGGTCCTGATGGGAAGGTATCACCCCAGTGCCTTCTGTTCACATCCTGGCTAGGCCACAGGCTGTCTGTGACAAAGCCACCTCCTGCATCCCAGAGCCCATGTCTTAACTCTCATCTGCTTTCGGCTTCAGTTGAAACTACATTTTTTGAAGCATAACACAGTAAACATTCGGCTTTCTGGGTGCAATGTTGCAGAAGAAAAGAGAACAAATGCATAAAGAGGCTGAATGTTAGATGCACTGCAGCATTCTCAAGATGTTGTAAGAAACGTCATGACTACCACCAACTAGGCTATTTCCAAGTACTTCAGTACAGAAACTCAGGATTACAATGCAGACAAGATGTCCTCAAGCAAAGAAGGGAAGCTCTGGCCACTCAGAGCCAGCTTTTCTCACAGCTAGCTCTGGTTTATACTCATACCATGCATAGGCTGTGGGGGAAGTTTTGTTATCCAGAATCAAAGAGAGGAGAACATTGATGTAACAGCTGCATGTAACAAGCAAGCATCTTGCAAAGAAATAAGAAAGTGACTGAACAGTGTCCTTCCTTCCCTGACTGTCAACACACAGCCTGACCTTTGAAAGGCTCTGCTTGCTAAGTCCCTCCTTGATTCCTCACAATAGATGGTAAGGAAACAACATAGCTGAAGACGTGATTCCACCTTCAAGCAAAGCCCAGTACGCTACAGCGAGAGTCTATCTTAGCAGGGAGTCAGATGAGGTCCAGCTTGGTACACACTTGAGGAAGGAAGCTCTGTCCCAAATCCCTGTGGACACAGGCACTACCAGATCAGAGGTGTGTTCATCAGATGACCTGTCGTCCACTGCTCCTTGCAGTGATTCATGAATCAAGCAAAAGACTGTAGTCAAACAGGTGAGACAGTCTGGCCCGGTCAAGACATTGAGGAGAAGAAGGGGGTAGCAAAATTCAGAAAACAGACTAAGGAACACAAATGAGCTGCCCGAAGGGGCCCCAGATGGAGACTTCAGGATGGGAACTGTCTATTTTGTGCGTGGGCACAGGGGTGCTCAGAATCACTGCCTCAGTGCTAAATAGCTCTTTGTAGCTATAGCTCTCTGCTCCCTGAAGGCTTGCTTGAGATATTGACTGAGCACAAAGGAAAGCAGCTATCAGGAAATTTAGTAATTGTATCCTGTGGCTGTAATTGCCAGTGCAAACCTATCATCTAGCCATATCTGCAAAGAAGGCTGCATGTTTCTTTTTCTGCTGATCTCATCTGTCTTCAATCAACCTCCTGTCTGCTGCAGGCAGCAATGTTTTCAAGCACCTGCTATGATTTAGTTTCAGTTTGAGGTGGTCATTTTTGCAATCCCAGCATGCATATAGAAAAAACATCTACATAGAAAAACTTCTTAGCGGGTTAGAGAGCATCAGTGTGAGAGAGGGGAAGGAAATAGCTTACTACATATTTAGAGGCTTTCTGGGGGAAGAGCAGATAGAACAGAGCTGGTAGATCACTATGTTCAGTGAATGGTTAGCACAGCCCCCTCTCGTGTCCCATAAGGGCATAAATCGCCCTTCACAGGGGACATAGCAGTGGTTAAACTCTCTCTGACTCATCCGAATGCAATGCAGCCCTCTGCACCAGCAGCCCCAAAGCACAGAGAAAATACACCTAAAGGTACCTCACCTCCCAAAAAGCAGAAGCTCAGTGTCCACACAGCCTCTTCTTACAACAGGTAACCTGCAAGACAGGAGTTCATTTATCCCTCTCTTCGTGGTTATCCTGACAAGCTGACAAAGAAACAGCTGTGAGCACAGCATTCTGCTCCTGCAGCTTTCTCCTGGAGCGGGCACTGCTACTGACTTTTCACTTTACTGAATGAGTGGGCACCTTGCTTCTATCAGTTTGTGAGTTAATGAAGAGAACTTTTGAGACATATTTCCTCTTTAAATAACAGACATGACCTCTTTTGAGTGTATGTAATCATAACAAACCACAGCCATTTCTTCAGTTTATACACAAATATTTTGAAGTCAATACAGTTTGTCTCCTAAAGTCTTACCCTTTTTAAGTATCAAAGCATTTTTTTTTTTATTTCCCCTCCAGTTAAAATATTCCAGAGTGGTCAAACTAACAAGCTAGCACGGCAGTATTTGTGATAGTCCTTCCTAAGTCACAGCAAACAGACCCGATTCTCATTCCAGGTAAACCACTCTCCTCAGCACTTCCTGTCAAAGCTTCTATCTCCGATTACTTTCTTACTCATTTTAAGAAAATACAAGAACACTTGGCTGCAAGGCAACAAAAGTACTGCTTATCCCTGCACTGTGTCCTCCCATTCACGTAAACCAGCCTGGCTGTTGCAGAGCACGTATCCTTCTGGCCCACGAGGTCCCGCAGATACATTCTGTGTCACACAGCAAGAGCCAGCTCTCCCTCCTGTCTCTGCAGTCCAGTGAACTGTGCCTCTCAAGGACTGCAAATTCTCTGAGGCAGAAAGGATCCAGGAAGCAAGGAGCTTTGAAACCAGTCCCTTGCTACCAAACCCAACAGCCCAGTTTGTTTGGTCAGCTCCATCCAAAGAAGAATATCAACCACCTTAAGAGAAGTGATTATTCCTTGCCAGGTAAACTCAGCTGTTGTGAAGCAGCTAACTAGTCCTCAGTCACTGAATGATTTGCCACAGACCTATCTAGGCTCCTACTGCTGCTAAGCCCTCTCCCAGACATCCTTGGGCTCTAGGTTGGGACAGTCAGCCCATTTCGGGCCGGAATGGGGTCTCTGCAGATCCAATCTCACCAACACAGGCATACACGCATGTGCATCTAAGCTTTGTATGCATGATCACAGTTCTCCATTTCCCAGGAGCACAGAAAGGTGAGAAGAGATTGCTTTATCACTGAGTATATCCACAACCTGCACAGAATGGTGCTGTGGACAGTCACAGCAGGCTTCAGTTAGACAGAAAGTGTGAGAAAGTGAGCATGCCTTCAAGAAACCCATTTCCTTACTATTCACTTATTGGTACCGTCAGTAAGTATTACTACTAATCCTGTTTACAGTGGAAAGGTACTCGACTGCCTATTTCTTATAGAAGTCTGTAGAGCAGAAATGATACGTCTTTCCAGGTTGGACTGGGTCTCTAAACATGAGGGCAAGTCAGAACCGAAGGTTCAATGCAAGCTTTAAGGTCAGGAACGAGCTCAACCTGCAGCCCGTACTTGCAGCTTCAGCAGCAAGAAGGTCCCAACAATTGAGCTGCAGCATGTATTTCTCTCCCTGCAGGCATCCCCCAAGCTATACTAACCAGATGGACAGGCTCCTAGCAGCCTAGACAGTAGGTAATGGTTGTGCAAGATCCCAGTGTGGGATTCATTATGCAAGGTCAGCAGAGGAGATACCTTCCAAGGTTGCTGTAGGCAACCTGTTTTGGAGTAGCTGAACTGAATGTTGCATTCACTGCTGCTCTCCACTCTTGCATAAAGCATTGCTGGGCACAGCACCGGGCAGAGATCAGAGTGAGCTTGGGACCAGCAGAAAAGGGTACCTACTGGGTGTCACCTGTGATGCGCTTGTTCATAGAGGGCTGTCAAAAACCGCTATTCTGGCAAGCATCATTTCAGATTACTGCAGGTGAGTTAAAAAGCCACCAACAAGCAGGTAATAGTGGCAGAAGTCTGCCAGCATCCTAGGAGATGACAGCAGGGGTGATTAGTTGCTAGTCCTTTTCTCCTGTCTGCTCCAGGACAAGGGTATAAATTTTTATTTCAACAGGCAACACAAGCACCTTGAGGTCTGATGGCGCGTGTTGCTCTAGCATCCAAGAACATTAAAGCAACAACTCTGTGGGCTCTCCAAGCACCTGGGGAAGTGTTAAACAAGCTGTTCCATGCAGGACTGCCGTATGCAAACACTGATGTGCCAGACACAACGCTTCTGTGCTGCCATTTCCATCACTTTGAAAAGCATTTGCCCCAGCAGCAAAGGAGATTACACTGCTACCTAGATATCAATGGAGCCTGCAGCCACCGGGCTCACCTATCACCTTTTCCATTTAGATTTCACTCCAGCCAGCAATTCGCACTCAAAAGAGCAAACATTGATCTGACAGGCTCCTGTTTGTCATTCCTACCCGCTTTCTGAGTTGGCTTAAGAGTTTCTCAAGGAAAGAAAATAACATTGTGCTTGAGGGTTCTGCAGTAAAACTCCAGTGACTGTGACTCTGCTCCTGGCCTGGCAACACCTTTCTGTGGCTCAGGCAGGACAGGTGACCCTCATGTCACTTCATTCCCACTGCATCCGTACTGGGTGCAATGGCCACAGAAGGAGGATTGTAAAATTAGCTGGAGAGGACAGCACGACAGAGCATACTTCTGGGCCCTCCTGAGTGGCTGCTACCAGCATGCAAAACATCTCCAGGTACACCATATCCTGTGCCACAAACTGTTGCTACGAGACCAAGTGAGGCCCTTAGGTGTTCCAGCTCCTCATGCAGTGTTCTGGCAGAGCTGGCACAGCTATTTTGTGTGGTGTGGGGTGAAATCAGCTCTTTCAGGTGCCTGTCTCACACAAAACTTAAAGGTAAAGTAATTTTGCCCAGAAAAGATGTCATCTGCATGAAATTCATGTATGCAGGGAATAAGTCACGCTAATACACAATGTCTGACACTCTGGCCTCCATCTGGCTCTGACCCCCATGTCTGGACAGCTGTGTCTGCCACTGGAGTCATCAGAGGAGTGGGCAGGAACGGCTGTCGCTCTGCCAACACACGAGTTGGAGGCATTGCAAAGGCAATGACCCTGAGTCTAATAGATCATGTCAGACTGCATGGGTCAAATACAGTTGGTTTTATCAGCACGGCTGAGCCAGGATCCAAAGAAAATAAATCCTAAACATTCAGGACAACTGTGTCCTGAAGTGGAACAGATTTACATAGCCCAGCACAAGGAGAGGCCAAGCACATCAAAGCTTTAAGCAGCTTTTTACAAACCCAGTCAGGTGTCTAATGCCACAGGAAGCAGCATCCATTCAGAGGCATGGGCAGTGAAATCCAGCTCCCAGGAACTGGTGGGCACAAGTTTACACAGCACAAGCCCAGCCATCCCACAGACTTGCCACTCATTGTACTAGTTTGCACAATCATGATTCAACACACTGTTCTCTGTTAAGGTCAGGCCAGAGTATGGGGGGACTGGACAGTCACAGCCATCGTCCTTCATGCTACCCTGAGAGGCAGGACATATCTTCTCTAGAGAAGATACTTTGTAGTGTGAGTATTGGTAATGCATGTACTGAAACAGAAGCAGCAGCTGACAGGTAGGCTTCTCCAGACAAAAATCATCATGCCTTGAGTTATGTCAGAGGTACCCCACGTCATGAAGGGCATCATGCTATATCCACCTCTGTGTGTGAAGATGACGCCTGGAATCAGTACATTAACATTAGCATCCCTATTTCCAGGCAGAAGGGAGAGCTGCCAAAGCATCTCCAATTCTATAGGGGGGCGTGGGCCAAATCCACAAAGAACTGAGAGCTTTGGGTAGGTGCCAGGAGGACAGAGACTCTTCAGTTCCCTCCTTCTCTCACAAAACAATAGCAGACAAATGTCCTTCTCCCTGGGAACAGGAGCATTCCTCATCAGGGGGCAAATCAATTTCCACTTCCATTCAAGCCTTCCCCTGGCTGCTGAAAGAGAAATGAGGGAGTTGCCTAAAAAGTCTTTCAGCCTTTTAGGAAACAAATAGATTTGATCGTTCTCCCTGTCTGGCCAGCATTCGGCACTAAGGAGGAAGTCAGAACTCATCTACAGGAGCAGTAGCAATAGGCTATAAGCCACCTCCTCTTCAGCAATGCTTCTCTTGCTCAGAGAAGAAGGATAGAGCTTGACAAAGAGGAAATACTTCCCTAGGAGCACCTCACGCCCTTGACATGGATCAAGTGCACCTGCACACAAAAACTCTGCTGAGTGCATGGCACCTGTTATCCCACACTCAGCCAGCTGTTTGTCATGCCAGGCTGATGGCAGGATGGCAAGCTGGCATCCTAATTTGAAGACATTGCGGGTCAGCTTTCTACTAGAGGAAACGTGAACCATATGGGAGATGCCAATGTTCAGCTTCTATTACACTCACTATACATCAGTCAGCTCTTTTGGAAATACCAGCTACAGGGCCCAGGAAAGAAGCAGGCCAAGAACTGACAGAGAGGCAATTCTCCTTTTGACCTTGTTTCTCTGAAGAAGCAGGTATTCCAACTGTTGTCATCCATATGCCAACAGAGCACACCTCATGCTGTGTCTAACAACAGGCACGTTAGTCTGCAGCGTTGTTTTCAGAGATGCCAACGCTACTTGGCATTAGCATTTAGGATACCATCACCTTAATCAGGCTGGGTACACATTTTACTACCGTTACAAATGCGCAAGAGTAAATTATTCCCCACCTCCAAATGTCCGGCTAGTTCCCCTTTGCTCATTTGAACATAGCAGTACCTGAGTGCATTTGTATCAACAAGCCTTGGAGCCCTGCTTTCATCGGAGCAAAGACAACCGTAAAATTAAGGAAAAAGGGAATGTTTGCTGTGCAATGCCATAAAGACAATTAACCCTATGCTCTCCAAAAGTCCTAGGTTTCGGGATACAATGCGCATTTCCCTTATTGACAATTCACCCTCTTCGGTAAGCGTGCGTCTGAAGTGGAGTCACTCTGTTCTGTTCTTTACCTCCCAAAACTGACTGAGCACATGAAGCATCTCCATGCAGAACCTCTGACTTTCTTCAGCCCCTTCCAATCTCCATTGAGGAACTGATACTCGTTTCTGACACCGCACAGACAATTTCACAGGATAGTAGATTTCTCTGTGGAAGGGACTATATAGGAGAGGAGCAGGATACAACTGAAGGATTGACCCTTTTGAAAACATCTGGGCCCCAGAGCATTTGCATCTGCTTCCCTAATGGCTTGTCTGCAATAACATTTTCTTTGAAGACTGCTCAGGGAAAGGAGATAATTGCTTCAAAGCAGCCACAACTATTTACTTTGAATACTCAAGTGCGTAAAAACTCCTTGAAATTTAGAAACTAAAGCATCGCCCTATTTGCAAGTGGCTAGCAGAACTCACTGCAGAACACAACCATCTAGAGTGGTGCAACCAACTGGAGATCTAAAATATGCATATATTTAAATCTGTTACACTGAGGGGAATGTAGACTAGTTTTTCTAGGTGAGATTCAGGGCAGGAGGTGTCTAGTTTTGTGTCACTGCCCATTTCCAATTTTTACTATGATGACAAGCCAGCCAGAAACTGCAGGCATAACTGTTTTATAAACTCGTAACTTCTTATCCTTCCAGCTCCTTGCAGACCACGAGTTGCAAACCAGAATGAGCTGGTTCTCCACAAAAGGCAAATCAGACTGCACTGAGGCAAGATAAATATAAGGGAGTAAAAGCAAATCCCTCTAGTTCCTGGGGAAGGAGGCTCTTGGCTTTTGAGGTTTAAACTGTGGATCTATGTCTTGGTGCATGCAAGCCCTGTGCCCTTCTCTAGACTTCACAGACTCCCTGCTAGCTACCTTTCTCCTTTCTCCACCATGTGTTCCTGAACAGTGACTATAGCTGAGACCCCCTATTGCGTCAGGGCAGGAGCAGTCTCCTTGTCCCTTCTCTCCCCAGGAGTCAGCATGCCACCCTCTGGGCCAAGGTCAGCACACAGCCTTCCTCTGTGAGGCCACCACCACACAGAAAATCAGACACAATTTAAACCAGATAAATAAAGTGGGGCAATTTCCTCAGTTCCCAGAGATGTAAAGCTAGTATCTAGGTTTTTGGAGGCACCTATACCTGCTGGGAGCTGAAACCATGCCAAACTCACTCGAGGATTTGTCCTTGTACTAGAAGAGGTTTTAAGCGTGTCCATTCAGCCATGCACTGACCCTAAGATACCAGCCACACTCCAGAAGAGGAAAGAAGAGGCAGAAGACAACCCACGTGCTTCACTAAGGTCAGAAGGCAAACTGGCAGTGGATCTTGGCCTGACAGACTGGTAGCGTCTTCCTCAGAAGGAATGCTAAGCAGTATGTAGCCTGTCCCCAAAATCCCAAGCACACTGCCCCAGCACTCTTGCATCTGACCTATTGTTTTTGGTTGACATAGTCGGGGCACCCTAAAACTGAAGGTGAACATCAACTTTGACAGTGCTGCAGGAGGGGTGCCAAAAGGCCACTTGGGCTATGCTGAGTTACACCTGGCTCCTCACACAATAAAAGGTAGGAAAGGACTGTTTAACGCTGTTCAGTACGATGGCCAGTAATACATACCCCTAACCCTACTTCTTCATCCCTGCCTCATGGTGTGTGGTGTACCTTCTGTGCTTGTAAGGATGAGTACCTAAGGCAGGCAGAGGATAAAATTACTGAACATGTGATTTCCAGCCGTGTCATATCCCTGATAAAGTATAACCAGCTCTACTGTATCTTGAAAGGGGTTATTCTTAAAGGGAGAAACATGCACTACCTCATCAATCTTCATGCATTCAACTTGCATTCTACTGTGGCTATGCAAGTCTGCTAGCCACTACAGTTATTATGACTTGCCAGCAATGAAAAGACAAACTGTTTAGAAGGAACAAGTGCCATTTCATGTCTAGGGATGAAGTCAACCAGGACATATGGATTTCCTCTGACATCTGATTTACCATGTTATTAGGGATTGTGCTGCATCATTAGTAGCGGTTAGCGTTGAACTCATCTCTTGATTCAGTGTGGCGCTGAGTCAGTGTTTTTCTCCCACTTCAGTTTATCCTTGCAAATCAGCTTGAATTGAAAGACTCACTACTCTGTGCCCAAAAATAAAACACATGTAGAGGCTCATTCTGGGACTCTCTTTGTTGGGCAGGTGCTGATTTGTGGAGTCAAACGTATTGAAGTTGACATGGTGCGTTCAGCCCTTTGCAGATGAGAGCCAGACGTTTCTAAAAACCAGGGAAGATTTCACATTGGGAATTAACTTCAATCCCTGGAATTCACCTAGTGAGTCATGCAGTTCCCTCCCATTCCCACTGAGGCCAAGAAAATAATAATTCCCTCTTCAGGTAGCTCCAGAAGGGCTCGATATTCCCTGCCCACACTTCATGGCCAATGAAGAGAGCCCTCTCTAGGGAAGGGGGTCCAGATTTCCTCCAGAAGGTGAAAGAACTGATCATGTTCCATCAGCTGTTACAGTGACCCAACTAACCATGCCAAGTTGAACTGGAGAAACCAGCATGGATATGAAAGGACATATGAGCTGAGACATTAGCCCGGCCCTGCAAAGCCAGCTGATAAATGCAGAAAACATAGCCTACGTAACAAAAACAGATAATACTGATACAGGATAATCCAGGGTAAGAGAAGTTCCTTTAGCTGTGTGCAGTTAAGAAAAATCAAGCTACCATCTAGCACTGGCCTACAAAGGATCCATTACTTTTTAGCCTCGCAAAATTGCCTGCGCACAACCCCTGCCTGCACCCCACCCCCTATGTCTTACACTTTGAGTTGTTCCTGTGCCACAGAGACAACTGCAGTTCTCCAAGAGGGGGACTTTCCAATAAATTCCCAAGATGCTCACTTTACAACCCTCCAAGAGCAGTCTCACACTTTGGAAATATGCAGCTCTCATTCGTGCAGCTGGAAAAGTGGTCCCGTCATTAGAGTAGCAAGGCCTCTGTCTACTCTGCAAAGAGTGCCTTTGTCTACAAACTGAATTCAACGTGGAGGAGAACACATCCCAAAGTTGTATTTTGGTTTCATACTGCACGATAGCCTCTAGTTGGGAGAGAGGAGAAAACTGCTCACACCCTAGTGTTACTGCCCGTGAAGCAGATACTCAAGTGACAGGCAACAGTTGTTGTTATTCAGCCCAACAAAATGATCTACCGTGCAATGATCTGCCCTGAGAGGGGCGTCTCCTCCCAGGGTCCTGGCAAACTGCCTGCCCCTGCCCTCTCACAAAAGCCACAGGTTCTGCCAGAGACGAGTGGCAGATCCCATGCCTCTGGCTGCAGAGAGGTAGTCCCAGGCATGCCTCCCAAAATGTTACTTTGCCCATGAAGGCAGGGGGAAAGCCTTGGAGTCAGGAAAGAAGGTCTCCCCCTACTACATTTGGGCATAGAGTGCTTGCTTGCGAGAAGCTGAGCCATTTCAAAACAATTTTGTATCTCTTTTCCTTAGAAAGAGATTTTGAATCAGTCCAGATAACAATTAAAAAAAAAAAATCCCTGCCCCATGTCCGTTTCCTCAGCAGTGTAACTTTCTTAGTGGTGGTGGTGGTAGGAAAATCATGACCTTTGTAGTGAGTGAACTGCCAGTTTTCTTGGAACAGTTTAAGCAAAAATGACAAGGTCATTTTTCTGAGGGGAGGACAGGGGCTCTAAATTCAGAAGAGCCTTTCCCAAAGTAGTTTGCTTTCCTAAAACAGTATATTAAATCTTTTTCAAAATGTTTTTGGGGAAATTGCTTTGTTGGTCTGCCATGTTATTGCCTCAGGCTGTTCTTCCATTGCTGGAAGGGTGTTTGGAGGAAAGGAACTGCATATTCCCAGCTCGCTCTTTCCTGAAACATCTCCCTGGGGTCTGGTGGGACACTGAGCATTTGATGTGACTGCTGCGAGGTGCTATCAAAGCCTTATCATAGGTCTGGCCCTGGAGAGTGTGGCTTCCGGGCCATGCTATTCTCACTCTGGGCATTCCTGGCTGTGCTGCCTGCTTGACAGCGTCTTAAAGATGACAAATACGCAACAGCAGGTCTAATTTAGAAACAAGGTCTCACCATAAAGTGCTAGGGATAGCATGGAACAGACAGTCATCAACAAAGCCATCACCTGTCGCAGCAAAGTGGCACTGGTCTGTAACATCTCCTGCGAGGCAGCCTATCAGATTAACTAAAATGGAAACCTCTTCCTCTATATTTTAACACAAAGCTTCACTGCAAAAGGCTACGAGTAAATGATGGGTCATACCTGCCTGTTTTTTTGTTGCTGGCCTGCAATTTGGACCTGTAAAAATGAGCAGCAGTTTGCAGGCTGTAGGGACAACAGCTACCAGTTAGAATGGACCTCATCCATTCAAGCAAACGTTGGCCCTGGTTTCTATGCGATTTGCTCAGAGAAGGATGACTTCCAAATCCTGGGTTCCCATTTCGCATAAGAATAAAATCATTGACATCAATACAAGGACTTGTAAGAGAAAGGATACCAGATTTGTCCCAGAAAGTCTTGAGTGTAGTTACATTGAACACCTTATTTCAGCATTATTTTGAAACCGGCCAGGGAGCAGATAGTTCCTTCAGTTGTGTTCAGAGCTCACTGCAAATCAGTTCTAGTTAATCAGGAATTTTCAAACTTTAAACTGCTCCACTAAAGCCTTGTTGATACCACTGGTTCATCTGAGTCCTGAGTGTGCACATGTACTGTTCTTCATCAGATCCCACTCTTCTCTCCTAAGTGCTTGTCATGGGGGAAGAACCTTTGGAAAAAAATGGACAGGTTTTACAAGCTTTAATGATCTCCACAAGAAAGCCTAGCTGTGAAATCACTCCCTGCGAGGATGATATTATGAAATAAGCGATCGTGAGCAAAAAATTACTGCATAGAAATTATTTATTATAAAAACATCCTGACATTCTCAAATATTACACACTACTATGCCAGAGCTACCCTACCCTGCATACTTTTCTCTTGGAGAAAAGCTTTTCACAGTTGGAGAAAAGTTTTCTCAGTTGCTGCTCTTCTCTCTCACAAGTTTTGATTTTTTGTGCTATTACTATCACAGCACAAGTGCACCAGAAGCCTAGAGCAGGGCAAAAATAAAGATCTGATTTCATATACTTGTAAGAACAGGAAAGAGCCTAGCATTGTGGGGCAGATTCTAGTTGCTGATATGCGAGCAATCCTGCAAGGTCTGTTTCGTTTGCAGTCCCAGTCTGTCTGAGTCACACCCTTTTTTCACTCCTTCAGAAAAATAAGCAAGCTTTCAAGTGATTTTTCCACCAGCTAGATGTTCTTAGGACATGATGAGTTTTCAGGAGTGAGGTGGCATGATGCCTGTGACTCTGCTAAGAGGGTTCTCAACTTGGAAGGATTCATAGAGGAGCATCCCTCAAATATATGGAGCACAATTCCAATCTAGTCATTGCAAGGCCAGCGTGGTCTGGCCTGCAGACAATTTAACAAGGACAGAATTGCAAGAGAGTTATCTGCTTTCTGCATATTCCCATATAAAGAGAGTCAGTGTGTGCGAAGGAAAAACCTTTTTCCAGGAACACGGGCTGCTCACAGTTCCCTAAGAGGGACAGTACAAACAGTATTTCTGGTCCACCATGGCCGGACTCTAGTAGTGCACGTTCTTGAGCACCATCTGCTGGCATTTTCTCTATGAACTAGCTTTTCACACGCTCAGGTGGCTCAGTCACCCAGGATCAGGTGATTCAGGTTTAAGATTACTCACCTTATGTGCGGTAGCCTGGATGCAACACAATGTGAGCAGAATCACAGAATCACAGAATCGCAGAAAGGGATCTCTGGAGATCACCTAATTCAACCTCCCTGCTCAAGCAGGGTAACCTAAAGCACGTTGCCCAGGACCCTATCCAAACGGCTTTTGGATAGAACAACTTAAGTATTTCATCGGCAAGCCTCCTCCAGGTGCAGCTCATCTGCTCTCCAGTAAAGCCCAGGCTAACACACAGTGGCTCCATGTGGCACCAGCTCAAACATCCAGATCTTGCAGTTCCAGAGCCAGGAAGGTCTCTACAGAAGCTACTAGGCAGACTGAGTGGTGGAGAGCATCTGATAGCAGTAACAAAAGTGGATGGGAGTGGGGGGGGTAGAAGATATTTTCCTATCCTCAAGGGAAACCTAGCAGATTAAGAAATCCTGTGTAGACATCTTGAGACTCTGCAACACTTTGGTCACCTTGTTCCCCAGGCTCTGAATTACATGAGTTTTCCAGAACCCAGCACATCACAGCTCATCATTAATTTGGAAAAAGGAGAGTACTGGGAAATAGCTTGCTTCTTTGAAAGTCCTGAGTCCATTTCCAAATTTCTAGAGTGTTAAGAAGGAGTGGAAGGGAGTGAGGAGTTTCCCAGCAGGGAGAGTTTCAACAGTATAGAAGTCAGACGGACACAACAAATCATGTAGAATAATCCTGGTGGAAATGTCGTTCTCTGGTTTTTAAATTGAATGGTTCGCATTAAACTGACCATGGCAAATCTATAGTAAATGAAACACTTTGGGTCATTTGAAGCCTCAGATTGGAGCTAGGTCTTTCCAAAATATCATGGAAGATGATTCTAAACAAAGTTTTCCAGAGGATACTTTGTGAACAATCCTGCATCCCAGGGCAAAACTTTTACAGCTTAACACAGACTTCTGGGAAAGGGAGGTTTAACAGTGCCAAACAATCTTAAGCAGATTTTCACTGCTTGCAGAACTAGAACATGAATAAAGGATTTCCCAAAAGCAGCTAGTAGTTCAGCAGCATCTCTAACCTCAGTCAAAAGGTAAATCATAGCTGCAGGAACACAATACTATCTTGCAAGATGCTGGCAGCCCAACACTGAAGCTGCTCGTATGAATGAAGCACTTAAAAATGTGATAGATGTTTTGCTTAATTATTTTGCTATCAGTCGTGGTCATTCTTGAGAAAGAGGAGGTAGCAAAGGGTAGCACTGAAAGGAATGTCATACTTAACATTGTTTCCTTTGCAGATATTTAGCACTTAGGATTTACCTGACCATATGCCTGTACAAGGAGAAAGATGGAAAGAAGAGAGACCAGAATCAGTGCCTAGGTATATCCTTGCCAGTCTAATGCAGAGAGATGGCAACAAATCACCACCCTACACACATGGGAATGCACTCTCCATCCTCTTGGCTGTACCCACCAGGGCTCTGGTTGCCTCCTTACCACATCACAGAGTCAAATCATTGGGGTCTGACAGACAGGTTTTATCACAGGCCTGTGGAGACGCAGTGCGACTGGCACAGATACAGGGGAAATGGAGACAGATTTTCACT
Source organism: Struthio camelus (assembly GCF_040807025.1). Lineage (NCBI taxonomy): Eukaryota > Metazoa > Chordata > Aves > Struthioniformes > Struthionidae > Struthio > Struthio camelus. The sequence continues at coordinate 1,742,096 of NC_090947.1, read as the reverse complement.
GTTGTTTGAAATTACCCAACCAGCTGATCAGGACGTTTGTTCATGATCAAAGATACAACCATTTGCCTGCTTCCCAAAGACAGCCAGGTTGTATCTAACACATGCAAAAGTGCCCGTGTCAGTTCAATAACAAGCAAGACCGTATCTTGAGCACTACCTTGAAATGACTGGCAGAGTCTTTCCTGCTTTAAAGCTTTATTGCAATGCATCACAAGGTGCTCCAAAGCCTACTGGTCTCAGTAAAATGATCCTGCTGCTAGTGCACCCCCATCAGCCCAGCATAACTCCGTATGGACGTTGTCTACCTAAGCACATCCCCCTTTCAGTAAGTGCCACATGTGGACAGGCCTAGGTAGACACAGCTAAGCTTGCCAGAGCCCAGCCTGCCAATCTGAAGGTCAGTGGAGCTACCAAATAGTAAAAGGACACTGTGGGACCCATGAATTGCGAGATGTGGAGGGAAAAAACAAGTTGGCTATTTCCCTCTGCTCTTGAGTATTGGGACTTTACCAATACTTTGGTGTCCCTCAGAAAAAAAGACTAGGAAAAGTTGCCTGTCTTCAGTAACTAACTCACCACTAACAGACCAGGCAAAAGAGATGCCCTTTCACTGGAGGGACAGAAAGTGACCGTAGAACATAAACCTAAGCCCATTTTTAATATTGGCTCTGAAACAAGGAAACCAAAATTAGAAAATCTAGCTCTTAAATAAATCTCACAAAATGCTAATTCTCAAAAACAGTGAAGGAGGAAATCCATTCAACCACTGCAAGTCACTTGGTTGAGTGAATGTTTGGAGCATCAGTTCCCTGCTCTCCCCTGCCTATCCTTTACTTCCTCAGCGCAAATGCGAAAGTACTGCCTTGTTTGAGGGGCTTTCGTCCCTGGCATTAAATGATTTTTCTGGGAAATCAGCCTGTGTTTCTGAGCTTTATAGAAGCTCAGAAAGAGGGAAGAGGTCATCACGTAATTTGAGAGGGATGAGCAAGAACACAGAGAAATGGAGAAGAAGTTGAAAGTAAAATGGCTCAATGTATATATCCATTATCAAAAGCTGTCCCTTCTGGAAGGAAGGCCCAATGACACCTTATTCAAAGGCCGTGATTTGCTTTAAACCCCAGTGGGTCATCTCTGTCACTTCTTGGGTCAGGCTTTTTCCTCATGCGGTTGGCACTCTGGAACACACCTGAGGACAAAGTGCTAGATTTCCACAGGCACACCTATCTTGGCAGGATCCATATTGCAGGAGGAGGATTTCTGTAATACTGCTGCAAAGACAAGTCCTGAATTCAATCTTCCCTGTAGGATGGGAACAGGAGGCACTTTTTAAAAGTTTGTGGGAAGTAAGCACTTTTTTCAATAAAACTGAGATAAACCTTGAGTCCCATGCCCCTCCCCACACACTCACTTTAAAATACAATGCAGATTGGCTTATCAGCATTCTAGTATCATCTTCCTTCTTTTTTTTTCATCTTTGTTATGACAGAGCCACATCTATCTGCAGCGAATATAGCAGCTGGTGGGAGTGGTTGCAGTGGATGGGAATGCTGCCTGAAGCAAAGAGCCGACGTATCACCTCCCAGATCTGCACGCTGCGTGCATGTCTTCTTCCCTTCATCCTCATTGCAGTCCTTCTCTTTGTAACACCCACATGCGCAAGCCATGCTTAGAGGCCAGGCTTGTGTCAAGCCTCTGCAAGGAGATCTTCCTGCCTTTGGCTGTATGGAGGACTGCATTCTGCTTTTGGCTGCTGGATGGTTGTAGGAGTGAAGGATATTCTTGTGCTACAAAAACCTGTGCTCACCCGGAGGCAGCCTGGCAGAGGAGCAGAATTATCATTGATATACTGTTCTGCACAATGGCCAGAATTAAATCACAACCAGCCACTTCCCTATTACACTTGAAGATACTGGTGCCTTCCACAAAACATAGCTGCATTTATTAATACTTGTCACACTTAGAATTAAGTGCACGGGATAGATGAAGAGCCCTCTGTGTGATTACACGTGGGCCTGTGCACCATGCAAAAATGCTGGGGAATCTCTTCTCTGAAATTAGTCAAAAGAACGTGGGACAACACCAAAATATAAGCATATCCCCTTGGGAACAAGTGCCCTGTGTTTCAGGAACAAAGTGCTTTTGAAATACTGCAACTGAGAAAAAAAGGAGTCAGACATACTGAAGGAGGAAGGGAAGACATGCTTCCTTTCCTAGTTATCTTGAATATTTTAATTGCAATCCTACTGAGATAATTTAGAGCTCCTAATTAGGATATTTCAGGATGGTAATTTGCACAGTGATTTTTCAAATGACTTAAATGTGTACAGTTGATTGCTGCCCTTTGTGTTCTGCATTCTCCTTTCCCCTTACACTTACCCCAACCGCTTTCCTTTATACACACACCCACCTTACAGAGAGTCTTGTGGGAAGAGGAGCTAAAAGACATACAAGGTTGTCAAACTGACAACTGCTTAAGAACAAGCCAAACATGGCTGATTTTCCAGTATCCTATTTAAGCAATAGAACTTCTGTTTCCATGGGGAAGCAATATTAGGACCCAAAGATACCTGAGAAAGCTTCGGTAACATCTCCTTGTGTTAACAGCCAGTGCAACTGAAGAGAGGGGAATTGCTATTGGGATTCGGAAGTTTTAATTGATGTTGAAGCAGCTTAGTGGTCATATTCTCCAAGCTGGTGAACCTATGGAGGACTTACGGGAACTGCAGCTGTGTCTATTATTTCTTTGTAAGCCCAGTTCAGAACCAACAGCTAGGCTAGAAATGCTTCTTTATTTAGCTACTGAAGCCCTCCGCTGAGGGGAAAAACTTTAGTAGAGCTTCTTTATTTCCTAGGGACTATTTCATCCATGCTAAATGACTACACTTGTCAGTTATGTGCCAGAACAACTACAATCCACAGAGATGCTTGTGGATCATGTGGTAAATACACTGCTGCAGGAGTGCCACTGCCTACTGCAGCTTGGCCCTCAGGCAGGAGACCTCCCAACTTTCAAAGGGTCCACAGCTGCAGGAGAGCACAGCTGGGGTGCAGAATTTCCTTGTTTCCTTGCTTGTTTTTATCAACAAGCTGAAGGGAGACAATAAAAGGTGCCAGTTTTTCCTGCTGTACTCTTGCAATTCTGCCATCTTCATTATTGTTATAAGTAATAGTCATTCAGCAGTATTTTCAATTTGAAAGGCTGCAATTTTAAACTCATTCTCTCTTTTTATGGAAATTCAGCTGTGTCTTGTGGAAATCACTGCAAGAGAGAGCAGTGGGTTTCAGTTCCTTCGGTTACATCCATTTATGCACAGGTTTGCCTGGAGTCAATAACAAGAATTGATGCATGAATTGATGAGAACTGATGAGTATGAACATGAGGGAACCTTGTTTCATAAGAGGCTTGGGCAGTGTTCTGGCAAAGGGTGTTTGCTGCTCACGAGCAGAAAACACAGCTAGAGATTGCTCCTTTCTCAGTTCTTTGTTTTAGTGTGTATTCGTTCTCTGAATCTGATTATAGGTATAAGAAGTCTGAGCTCAGGTTGCAGGACTTGGAGGCTTGAGCCAAGCTGCACAGTAGACTAATCTTCCAGCAATTCCTATGCCTGGCTTGCCCTGCCAGGCCCTTGGGAAGGGTGGTTCACCCCTACCTTCTAAGCCAGGCAGTCCTGCCTTTCCTTGCATCGTGAGGTTACACATCAGGGGCTGCTTTGCATCAGCCCGTGGCAAGAGCCAGCCTAAGGAATATCCTGGCCTGGGCCACCTCCTGGAATTTGTTGAGTGCTTTTGTTCTTTGCTGATTTGAAGCCGTATGGGAAAAGAATATTCAGCTATCAACAGTATGAAAAAATAGATGATCCTCCATGAAGAGAGCTCCATGCACACTCCCTGATTGACAGCCCTGAGCAAAGAGATTGGCCTCAGTTGCTAAATGATGCATTTCATTCACCAGATGGAAGGAGGACTCGACAGAAAGCACTTCATCAAGCTCATTATTTCTGGGCTGTTTCAGCTGTTGTAACACTGTACAATATTCCAGTAACCTGGGCTAAGAGTTACAGAGTTCAGACCCAAGGTCCAGATTCTTTAACCATGCAGAGCTGGAGCCTAACACATGAGGGTAGATCCTCCTTTGTCTCCCAAATGGATCACTAAGCAGTGCTGTGCTGGCCCTAGAAATTTTTGGTCAGTGGGACACCCAATTTCCTGCCCCTACGGCTCACAGCTGTAACATCTCTCAAAGTCTCAATAGAAATAATTATCAGCAGGGAGAAAAAAAAAAAAGAGAGAGAGAGAGAAAACAAAAGGATTCTCAAGCAACAAAAAGATCAGGATTTTCCACAGATCTACTGGGTTATTTTCACTGTGTCCTTTAAAACGATTTCACAATAGCTTTCAGTGCCCTGAGTCCTCTCTCTCGGTTAGTAACAAACCTGCAACAGGGCAAGGCAGGGACACACAACAGGACAAGAAGCTTTGTGAGCCAATAGCAAATGAAACTTGGGCTCTGATAGATGGTTTCTCACAGATGATTACTGCTGATGGCTTCATGGCGTCTGGGCGCTTCTGGTCTCTCCTCTGTATGAATGTGAAGTCATGGAGGAAAAATGGAGTCAGAAGAAAGCCCAGGAAGGCTATATGATTTATTAAAGCATGGTGTAGGCCATGGGGTTCTTTGGGACTTCCAGACAGCACGAGCTGCCACAGGCCTCCAGCAGCTAACAGCAGGAGCCTCATTTTCCTAAGGACTGCAGGGAAGAAAGGCAGCAATGCCGTGGGATCAGTGCTGAGCACTTTCCCTTCCCAAAGCTGTAAATGTGAATCATTTCTCCATTATCATGATCTGAGGCAAGTAAACATGCCTGCCTGGAATTTATGTTCCCAAATCTCTGCACCAGCAAGGCTCTGAGCAATCGTCTGCCAGAGCACAAGCTGGGAAAACTGGCATTTGTTTTTAAAGATGCAGAAAGGGTTCGTTTGAAGGGCTAGTCTTCCCCACGTCCATCCTCTTCAGGCTGTCATAGCATTGGCAATGAGATTTTGAAAGGGTCAGGAAGATGCCTAGGGAAGCAGTAATTCAGCAGGATTTTGACCCTAGCCACATGATGGCTATAGGACCATAAAGAAGAGTTCTGAGATGAGAACTGTAGACGTTTACTCTTTTCCACTGATGAGAGCTGTTAGGGTAAGCCACTGGGAGAAGGGACCTGGAGAGCACCTCTCCTCTCCCCGCTTCTTTCCCACAGGACGCGAGCAAGTCATGTCACTGACTGGAAGACAGCTCTGCTCTGTGCAGCACTGCTAACTCACTGCCAGTCAGAACCCCACTGCTCGATAAAACAGGAGTGTAAAACTGTCTTTAAATCTGTAGAGACACCAAGAAAAAAGGGTTTTTTTTAAAAAAAAGAGAGAAAGAAAGAAAGAGAAAAAAGGACTGTGCTTCTGTGTAGCAAATAATGACTAAGAGTTCAGAAATATTCTATTTTCAAATTCCGAAGTAAGAGGTCTTGTGCTATCCTCTCCCCAAGGACCTATTTCCCTCAGAAATGCTTGCTGTTCTTATTCCCCCCCTCCACAATCATATGTGCACACTTACCCCCATGCTTTCTACCAAGGAGTTTTCCTCTTATTAACTGTCTCTACATTTGAGATGTTTCAGTGCACAGAAATCCCATTCCTCCCTTTTACTACTACACTTTTGTGTTCATCCCCCATCTCCTCTATCCCCTTTGTAGTTTTTTTTTTTTTAATCACAGGACAGCTAAAAAAAGAGACACCACTCAGGATTGAGACAAACATGGGGTAAATTAAAACCCGTTTTTAGAAATCTTAGATTTCTCCATCACATTCCTGAATTATTAAGATGCCCGTAAAATTTTTCAGATCAAGTTTTCTTGCAAGAAATTGCTTTTGAACTCTTTTCCTCAGAGCTCAGGTGAATACCTTTATTGGTAATAGTGTGAAAGGGAAGTTACTCCTCAGGGCTATTGCAGGACATTCATTTTGTTGGGTACCTCACCCACAGAATGATGTGCAAAACACTGACGGGCTACTGCAGAAAAATCCATTGATTTTTCATCCTAAGGCACTTTCCAAGGGTGAGCTGCCATCTGGCCACCGTGTTGCTTGCCATTATCCCAACCTGGGCAGTAAAAGACATGCAACGCGAAACTGTCATCGAAATACCTTCTCCTGTATTTTTAAGCTGGAACTTGCTCCTCATCTCTTTCCACCTGCATCAGTGACCGAAGCGACCAGATCAAATTTCTGCGTTGGCTTGGGATATCAAGGTCCCAGAGTACTCCGGTCTCCTCAGCCACCACAAGCTGCTCCGGATTAGGCATGCAGGAGATTCCCCTGCTCTGCACCACCCTGGTGCACCTCATGCCACATACCCATGCATCCTGCCCCGAGGGAAGCATCTGCTCACATTGCAATACACCCAGAGAGCAGCCCAACACACCACAGGCACCAATATTGAGAGGGTAAGGGTCAGATGTACGCATCAACAGGGGCTTTCTCCCACTACCTTTGCTCACCTTTCCAGTAATGGAAGAAAACATCTGGCTGCACTAAGCCAGGGCAGGCATGAGAGAAGGAATCCAGCCTTTACCCCTTCAGCCTCCATCTTTCTTTCTCCTCCAAGGAAAAAGCAGCAGAATAGGGGGAGGCAGCTTGCCAGCTAATCCACATCAAAGTGACAAAGGTCTTCTTTAGCCACTTTTAAGGCAGCCTGTGCAATGTGTCAGCCAGGATACGTGCTAAGTACTTTTGTACTAGTAAGTTTTAGGTTCATCTCATAGTGAGTCACTTTACAAAGCGCTAATCTTTCACCTGCTGCCAAACTGACAGCAAGTCACTCTAATTCCTTACAGTGATCATGGGAAGGAAAAACCCTTAATTTCACGTTGTGTCCTATGCTACGAGTATTTTTTTAGCATGCCTAAGTATAGTGCAGCTAGCCATCGACTCTCAATTATGAAACCTTACATAAAACCAGAAAGTCAGTGGTAAAGGGGAGGTCTTGAAACTTGTGTTTGTAGCTCAGAATAAATCAGTTCAGGAGGGTTTTATATTTATTTGCTGGAACGTGTGTCTGGAATCTACACCCAGCTGTTGAGACCCCAGGGCAGCTGACAAACCTTGTATTAGCTTAAGACTAATGTGCACCATCTGTCAAAGACAGAGACGAAAAAAACAACTTTCCCACTTCCAGCTCCAGAATGCTTGGATTGGATTGCCTTGCCACTGCTCTGGCTGAATTTGTTCACAGGAGTGAAATTATCTGATTTCTTACAAGAAAGTCACAGTCTCAAATCAGCAAGTATTCTTCATACCTATGAGGAAGAAGCTAATCCATTCTCTAAACAAGTCTTCAAAGGCTCTGTTTCTTACGGGAGGCTACTTTGAAAGGAAGGAATTTTTTCGAAAGAGTGAGCCCCCCTGAGCAAACAGGCAGACACAGAGCAAAGCATACCGACTCCCGATATTTTAAAGTTCTGGATAGGAACATGAGCAGCAGTAGCAGGCTAGACATTTTATTGCATAGAAGACCAGATCTGCTCACTGAACTGAAGGACTAGAATTAAAAAAAAACCAAAAAACTCAAGAAAGACACAGAGTGAGTTCTTCAGTGTCCTTGCAGAGCAAGGGGGACATAGTACCAACATAAACATCCCCATGGTCCCCCTCAGCGAGCTCCCAGCACAGGTTGCTCTAAGCCATACAGGCCCAAAAAGGAAAGCAAGCAGAGGAACGGGTCAGGTAGCATGAAAACCAAACCCTCTCTCCACACAAGCATTCCTACCACACAGAAAACAGTGTGGTCTAGCCCTCTCATATAGAAAAGTGCTCCTGAGGTGCTCTCCCCTCCTTCTCTTACAGATCTGTCCTTCCTGACAGCAATGGCCCTACTTAGGGATTTCATCCTGAAATGCAAACCTGCAAGAACAAGCTGTCTGCATCTCCCTGTCTGTCAGTAATCCCTCAGTCACAGTGGAGGGCCAAAAGTGTTCTCCACGCATCAATCAGCAGGTTACTCACCTCTGCACTTAAAACCTGTGTAGCATTTGAAGCAAGGCAGCCTCCAACCAGGCTCAGTGTTCAGTTCCTGAAGCAAGAACTGCTATTACTATGCTTGCCCTAGTTTCTGATCATGAATTAGTGGTGCATTAAGATCAAGGATGCTTTGCCTACCTGGATGCATTTAGAAAGAGAGGATTTCTCCAGAGGGAGCTCTTAAAAGCAGCAGCTCACATGGGTCAGAACCCAGCTCAAGTATAAAAATCTCAACGACTAAGTTATAAAACAGTAAAATTAAATCTTCTATGGGGAATATGGAATCACAGAATCACAGAATGGCCAAGGTTCGAAGGGACCTCTGGAGATCATCTAGTCCAACTCCCCTGCTCCAGCAGGGTCACCTAGAACAGACTGCCCAGGATCACGTCCAGGTGGGCTTTGACTGTCTCCAGAGAAGAAGACTCCACCACCTCTCTTGGCAACCTGTTCCAACCTGACCAGTCGGTCACCCTCACAGGAAACAAGTTTTTCCTCAGGTTCAGATGGAACTTCCTGTGTTTCTGTTTGTGTCCGCTGCCTCTTGTCCTGTTGCTGGGCACCACGGAGAAGAGATTGGCCCCATCCTCTTGACACCTTCCCTTCCCATACTTGTACACACTGATCAGATCCCTTCTCAGTCTTCTCTTCTCCAGGCTAAACAAGCCCAGCTCCCTCAGCCTTTCTTCACAGCAGAGATGCTCCAGGCCTCTCATCATCTTTGTAGCCCTCCACTGGACTCTCTCCAGCAGTGCCATGTCTCTCTTGTCCTGGGGAGCCCAGAATGGGACACAGTACTCGAGGTGAGGCCCCCCCGGGGGTGAGGAGAGGCGGAGGACCACCTCCCTCCACCTGCTGGTAACACTCTGCCTAATGCAACCCAGGATACCATTGGTCGTCTTGGCCAAGAAAAAGTTGCAAAGAGCAGCAGAAACACTTCTAGTATTGGTCAAGTGCATATCAAAATTTAGTAGGAGTTCTCAAAGCAGTTTAAAATCCCGAAATCATCATGGGGTACCACTCCCCATCTGGAAGCATCCTGTAGAGTAATTTGAAAAGCAGAAAACAAGAGAAGGGTTCAGGAAGATTCACTGGTAACAGCTCCTGTGCAGGACTAATATTGCGCATGCAGGTGTGGGGTTATGGAAGACAGATAGGCCTTGGTGTCCCTGAGAAGCATTTCTCACTGAAAGGGCTATGTCTCCTACCAGGCAGGGGAACTGCTCCTCTAGGAGACCGTCTGGCTGCATGAGGAATGAAGATTTTAAATAGTGAGAAGCAAGGAATTAAAGAAGGAGGTGGGGAGTGGACAAAGGGGAAAGAAAAGAGACAGCAAATGACTGTTCATTTTGCACAAAGAAACCAAGATGTCAAGAACAACATTAATCAAGTCACCAAGGGACGAGCACATTTCTGTAACTGCCTCTACACCACTGCTAGAAGCCTCGGTAATAAGCAACAGGAATGGGAATTGCTCATTTACAGAGCATAAATTTGACCTAGCTCGTATCACTGAAACCTTCTGGGAAGAATTTGCATGATTAGAATATATAAAAGAAGTGAGTGCTCGTAACTTATTTGAGAAGGGGAGGGGTGCTCTAAAATGGCATTCTCTCTCTGACTCACGGATGGTTGGAGGGCCATCATCTCCAGTGCATACTCGGCCAATGTGCAGGCAGAGCTGTAGCCGCTGCCTGCTCTTGAGTGACTAGGGTGTCTGTCAACAGGGTCGTTAAGCTCCTTCTACCTGAAACGCGGAGTAGATTCTTACCAAGGAAACAGTCTGAGGGATTCATCTGGACATTTCCAAAGCTACTCCAGGACTATAAGTCTTATCAAAAAACTTTCAGAATTTACCAGATGTGTCTCAAAATCAGGGCTCTCTGCAGAGCCATGCCAACTTAGACCTTGTCTGGGCAGAGAAATATGGAAAGACAGCTGAACTGAAAGTCATCCTTTGCTTCAGTGCAAGCAATAACACTAATTTTTAATGTACAGACAACGCAAATGCCAAAGTAGTGAAATACCAACTTTATGTTTTCAAAGAGGAAAATTCAGACTGAACATAGTCAAGGGAAAAAGTTAAGAGAAGTTAATAAAAGTCAAAGTGAGGATTTTTTTCTCAAAAAAGTAGGTATACCAGGCAACCAGAAATATTCTGACTCGAGAAAGACTGCTGTTTTAAAAAGCCTGGGGATGAAAGACCAGTATCAGTTATGAGAAAGACATAATCTTCTGGAGAGGAAAGAAAAGCAGGGAAGGATTTGATAGAAATCAGTTATTTCATTTCTAGTTTATATTAGTTGGGAAGGAAGGGAACTCAAATAAATCAACTTCCAGCAGAGTTCACAGGAACAGAAAGAATCCTTGTAATGGCACTACTAGAAATAGCATCACTAAGAATAATACAGAGAGTAATTTTGCATTTGGGAACAGATGCACAGGCATTGAGTTCTACCTCATCTCCTCTTGGCTGGCATAACTGGGGATAGCTACTCTACTGCCTTTCTTTTACAGCCTTCAGTAATATTCATGAGTTTTCCAATTACCTTAGGGCCATTTGTTTCAAAAAATATGAAATATCTTGGTAGGAACCAAAGACTCTTTCTGCACTGAAGCCTTGCAGTCCCAAACCTGGTACATCACCTATGAACTCTCCCAGTTCTTGCACCCCAGCAGCCATTTCAAGAAAGTCCACAGTAAAGCCCCCCAGCACTGAGAGCTCTAAGGTACATCTTAGGCCTTTAGTAATCTTTTGTGTCAAAACCGCATCTCCCAGCCATTCCCCGCTGTCTCCATCAGAAACTCCTATAGGTTTCCACTGCAAAGTTATCTTCTCTGGCCACAGCAGCTCCCAGGAAAGTGCCTTTGAATTTTCTTAGACTTATATTCCCCAGCCTGTTTCCATCTTGGAGAAAAAACAGCAGGCAGATTCTCCCAGCAATCTCCTGTCTTAGTCTTCTCTGTGGCTCTGAAATCAGCAAGCTACTTGTGCTGCTGCTGTTTTTCTTATCTGTTGACAGAAATCTCTCTCTGCTCATCTGTTGGCTTATTAAGAAAGTACTAGTGATGGATTTCATTCTCACAGTTGAATTCTCCAGACAGCTAAAGAGAGTGAAAGCTCCGACTAATGTCTCTCATGCTTGGCGCTTACAAAAAACAATTATTTTCTGCGCATTAAAGTATATGTCCAAGGTGACTGCACACCACAGTTCCCCTCTATGACAGTCCTGATAAGGCTTTTCTCCTCTCCAAAGAAGCCTATTTTTTTATAAGATTGAAAGGACTTCCATATCTTAGAGAAACTAGCTTTTTTAGCTAATTTCAACTCAGATTGATAACGTATTTGATAGCTATTGATGTGTAAGGAAAAGAGATAGCTTGATCATAAACCTCATTTCCTTATAAAACCAAGCTAAAAGAAGCATTCAAGTCATGATGAAAACCTTTCCATTCCAAGCAGTAATAAAACAAATGTTAAGTGGCAACTACTAATAGTAGATAAGATTGAAGTTAGGAATCTTTTCAAAAGAATCCTCCAGACTAATCAGCTTGGCTTTTGAAAAGTCTTTCAACAAAGGTAGTCAAGATAGCTAAAAGAAACCTTATGCTTTTTATCCAGTCTTCCTTTGGGGAGTTCCACAGACTCCCCATATCAGTCCTGGACATAGTACAATATTCAGAATGAAACCTCATTAGTAGGTATCTAAAGGATGGTAACATTTATTGACATTAATTACATGGATTTTATTAGGATAACACCATCTTCATAAGTTTTAATTTATAAATTTGGTTCAGATTGTTAATGCTACTCTAAACACTGAAGGTCTGGGACACATGGCACAAGAGTGAGACATCAACACTGCAATTACTATTATGTTAGAATACTAATGCTAATGTGACGCACGAAAAAAATTAAAACTGGTTAATTCCAGGTCTTAAAATGTAATTATCAATACGGAATCAGCATGTAAAGGATGTATGTCCAAGGAATCTTGTAGGATTAACTTTGCTATGCTAACTAACTATTTCCATCAAAACCAAGTGAAAACAATTTCAAAGCGCTCAGACCGCTAGCCAGAGACATGTTCAAATACAGCCAAATAAGGTCATATGTAGGAACTAGAAAAGCAGAATGTTCTCACAAAGTGAGACTCTGCTAGCCATCATAATGAAAGAACATGCAAGCGTAAATTGTCAGACAAAATCAAGTTCTCCATAAAACTTGCTAGTTTAAAAAAAAGATTTCAGTCATTTGACGTATAACCTCAAGACAATGAAGAGAGACTCCTTTCATTTTTTTCCATAGCACTACTGTGCCAGGCATACTGTTTCAGGGAAACCATGTGTAAGACTGGAGATGTTTGGAGAAGAACTCTGAATTATTTAGAAGGCTGGAAAACATGCAGATGAGTATTGGTGTTTAAGGGGCACTTTCCATCAGAGTTGACACAAGGGGAAGAAGAAAAAGAAACAGAATTGTGAAGATTCTCTCAGAAGATAAAGTAGCAACAAAAGCCATCAGCTGGAAGCTCCATAGAGAAAAATGCAAGACATAGAAAAATACGTATTACTGATGTCACAATAGAGGTAAAAAAAATACACCAGAGCAAGTCACCCCAAAGCTATGCTGTTATTTCCACTCCTTGGCAGCTACTCCATGCTCCAGCATAATCTCAACGTACACATCTGAGAACGGCCAGTTGGGCTGAGCTGTGTAAAAGAGATGCCTGCGCCGGAAAATGATAATCCCAGCTATTCACAGAATAATTGGTGTGAATCATAAAAAGAATTCGGACATAAACCCTGGACTGGACCCCATGCAGCAGCAGCTGATTCTCCTCTTTGCAGGTATCCTTCATCTGCAAATTTCAAGTCTCAGCCACCTTTCTGAGAAAAAAAAAAGAAAAACAATTCACTGAAGGAACACGTACACTCATCATAGAAACTACCTGGGATGTAATCTACCAGGTTTAAAACACCTTTTTACAGGGACAAGTGCTACACAGTAAGACATTTCCTACAAGCCCAGTGAAGTTGCATAACTGCAAGGTACTTACATTGGTGCAGCTTTCTATTATCTTGCTTTCCAGGCTGTCACTGGAGCCAGGGTGGGTGACAGATTTGACAAACCTATGATAAAGCATTCATAGGATTTCAGCTTGAGCTTTTTAGCTTGTCATGTGCAATATTATCTTGTTAACTATCAAACTCAGATTTCACTGTGAAGCTAGTTTGCTTTGTCTGAAGTTTAAGACCAATTTGAGGAAGATAATGTTGTGTAATAGTTAAATAGTCCACAAATAGTCAGAATATTCCATCCAAGTGGGAATATTCTTAGAAAAACGTGGCTAAACCAAGAAAGCTAGCATACCCAACAAACTAACAGTCAACTAACCAAAAGATAGTCTCTTATCTATAAACAACGCTGATCTGATGGGGGACTCCAGCTTTATAAAAAGACTCTTGCCAGGTGATTTAGAGATCCAGAACTGAACACAAGCAGAACTAGCTGCAGGAATGAGAGGATAACACATCAACCCAAAGAAACAACATTATAAGAGGAAAGGAAGAGTTGTGGGCTTCAGAGAAAACTGACCTAAGCCCAAGAAATGCTCAAATAGCAAGTGAACTGCAGCAGAGAAGGGTGGGTAAAGGTTTCATTGTTGTGTCTGGGTCTGGATTTCTCAAGCTGCATAAAGTACCTGTTTTGCAGAAGAATTTTGAAGACCAGGGCAGCACATGTTCCCCAAGAAATCAACTGTAAAGAAAAATCCCCATGAAAATAGACCTCAGCTCTTAAGTGCCTAAGGCAGCTGGGCCATGAAGGTCCCACATTTCTAAAGGAGTAATTGAAGACATGAACAAGGAGCAACAAAGCAGAGCTTGAAAACATATTCAGTCTCACATGCTGGACTTAGCATAGCCTTTTGGGCCTTGGGTGCAGTTGTGATAGCTAGCATGAAACAGAATCACAGAATGGTTGCGGTTTTAAGGAACCTCTGGAGAGCATCTAGTCCAACTCCCCTGCTCCAGCAGGGTCACCTAGAACAGACTGCCCAGGATCATCTCTAGATGCCTTTGGAATCCATCTAAGCATGGAGACTCCACAACTTCTCTGGGTAGCCTGTTCCAGTGCTCAGTTATCCTCACAGGAAAGAAGTTTTTCCTCAGGTTCAGACGGAACTTCCTGTGGTTCAGTTTCTGCCCGTTGCCTCTTGTCCTGTTGCTGGGCACCACGGAGAAGAGTTTGGCCCCATCCTCTTGACACCCTCCCTTCCCATACTTGTACACACTGATCAGATCCCTTCTCAGTCTTCTCTTCTCCAGGCTAAACAAGCCCAGCTCCCTCAGCCTTTCTTCACAGCAGAGATGCTCCAGGCCCCTCATCATCTTTGTAGCCCTCCGCTGGACTCTCTCCAGCAGTGCCATGTCTCTCTTGTCCTGGGGAGCCCAGAATGGGACACAGTACTCGAGGTGAGGCCCCCCCGGGGGTGAGGAGAGGCGGAGGACCACCTCCCTCCACCTGCTGGCAACACTCTTCCTAACGCACCCCAGGATCCCATCGGCCTTCTTGGCCACAAAGGCACACTGCTGGCTCATGCTTAACTGGCTGTTCACCACAACACCCAGATCCTTCTCTGCAGAGCTGCTTTCCAGCAGGTCCACTCCCCAACCTGTCCTGGTGCATGGGATTATTCCTCCCTAGGTGCAGGACCCTGCACTTGCCTTTGTTGAACTTCAGGAGGTTCCTGTCTGCCCATCTCTCGAGCCTGTCCAGGTCCCTCTGAATGGCAGCACAGCCTTCTGGTGTATATCAGCCACTCCTCCCAGTTTTGTATCCTCAGCAAACTCACTGAGAGTGCACTCTGTCCCTTCATCCAAGTCCTTGATGAAGCTGTTGAACAGGTTTGGATCCAGTATTGACCCCTGGGGACACCACTAGCTACAGGCCTCCAGCTAGACTTTGTGCCAGTGATCATAACCCTCTGAGCTCTGCCATTCAGCCGGGTCTCAATGCACCTGACTCTCCACTCATCTAAACCACACTTCCGCAGCTTGCCTCTGAGGATGTGACGGGAGACAGCGTGGAAAGCCTTGCTGAAGTCCAAGTAGACAACAGCCACTGCTCTCCCTCCATCTGCCAAGACAGTCATCCCATCACATAAAGTTATCAAACTAAAGGCTAAACATGCAACAACTGGCATGAAACATGCAGCAGATCTGATTGATTGTTTTTCAAGGTAATGTCCATAGGTGATTAGGCATGTCTGTCACAAGTCTGCAAGATGTCCGCCGTTTCCAAAGCTTGCCCATATTCTTGTGGACTATGCAGCAGGTGCATGGAGAACATATCTTATACCTGGCTGCTTTTTAGGAATGCACTGAGCTGATCACTCTGGTCTCTTGTATTTTGGAAAAGTTTTGAAATGTTGGCTGTTCAGAAGCTTGTTGCAGAAAAATAAACCCAAAAGATTCTACTCATCAGACAATGACACTAAGCATTATTCTTCCTAAAATATCCTGTCTCTCATTTGAGGACTTCCAGCAGGCACTCTCAAATTAACCGTATCATTCTAGGAGAGAATGTCAAAAAGCAAAGGAAAATTTATTTGCCTAGCTAACAAGAACAGCAGATGCTATAGTCTACTTTAAATCACTCACAGCCTCTACACCTAAGTACCACTCTCTCACTAATAATGTCATGACTTGGTGATAGGAGCCATGCACCTTATGTTGTTCAGGAGAGTACACTAGACTAGAATTATTCTTTACCATCTTAACAGCTGCAACTTAAATAGCCTGCCTGGCCTGAAAACCTTCATGTCAAGGGAAAGAGAGTGAGAAAACCAGCAAAGGCATATTTCTCTTCTTCTTTAGGTCAGTTCTCTCTCATTATACTTTTGCAGCTACATGCTCAATGCTTCATTGTTCATGTCCCAGAAAGACTACATATCGTCTCTTCACATAACAAGAAGATGACATGAAGGGGGTCGATTGCTTTAATGAGTTGCAGAAAAAAGTAACTGCACATGCACTTGACTACCCAATTTGTATTATGCAAGTTGTCTACCAGCTTGATCATTTCTTTCATCTATAAGCCTGTTAAAGTTTTCTTATCTCTTCCACTCCAGATTATTTTCAATTCTATTTCAGTAACATTGCTGAAGATGTCTACTCACAGAAAGATTAGCAACTGTTTTTCTACAAAGCAATGCAGTGTTCAGCCTCTTAATCATGCTCATTCATATAAAGAATCAGGGATGCAGCTAGTCCTGCACATAGTGTATAATATTGTTACCTACGGAAGCCTGAGCTTCTCTCTTTGTGGAGGACCAGTGTATCTTACAAATGTTTGTCCTAACTTCATTTTCTAAGTGCTAACTGACACAAAAGTCCAGCAAAGAGGCAGAATTTGATCCTTTCAAATTCTGGCACAGACTGTTCAAGGATGCAGCTTCCTGTATTGAGTAGTAATTATAAATTTCTTACAGTGTAAAAGAAATGGGGTTCATTTAAACAATTCAGCAAATTACATCTTTCACTACACTGCACGCAAGGACTAGCTACTGAGTTGGTCACTGTTCTTCAGAGGGGAGTAATGACTGTTGGGTTGGGGTAGCAATTTCTCTTTTGGCTTCGCATGAATTGTTTGCAATCATCTGTTGCTGTCAAATTCTATACTCACCTCCCCCATTACAACAAAAATTTTTGCCTTGCAGGTTGAACTTCTCCAAGACGTTAAAGGTAGCCCCACATTATGCTGATGTCAGAGACTACACTAGAAAAATTTAACAGAGGATTCTCATGTTGTGCCTCCTGTGGGGAAGACAGCACCCTCTCAGCCCCTAAGCAGAAAAATGTAACTATTTCAAGTGGGAACACACAGTCACTAGTAGATGACTAGTGGCATGCAGACCCAACAGCTTAAGGCAACATATTCAATTTTTTCTTCGATGTTTTAAGTACATAATAACTATGATTAAAGCTATCAGCAATGCAACAATAAGGTCCACATCATGAGAGTCAACAGCAGTGCAGCCAGGAGACAAAGATTAAATATGTACTTGTCGCGTTCTCTAGTTTAGGAGCTCTACTTACTAACAGAACGTGCAGGCCATTTAAAAAAGAAAGGTGGGAGGGGAGTGAGAAAGAAAACATACACACACGAGCCATAGACAAGATGCTCTGGGTGGACAGTGGGGAGATCACCCCACTCTTGTCAGGCCTACATTTTACACTCTCACAAGTGCTGTCAGACTGGCAGTTAAGGAATCTTGTGTGGAGCATTTCCTAATACAGGTCTGATGGACACAATAGGAGCACTGTGGAGCTACACAGCTGTAAATAAAGCTCTTGGTGGGGGCAGGGGATGGGATGGACTTCCATTCTCCTGAGAGAAAGGCCTGATCCATTCCATAGTAAATTGTTCTTAATATTGTGCAAAAAGAAAGATCAAGGAAGAAGCAAGTGTCGCTAGCAGAAGGAGCATAACCACATTCATCTGAGCTCAGTTTTTACTTGAGCACACAAGTTCAGATGTACGGGAAAGGCAGGATAGGCTTTTCTTTGACTGTTATGTAGAGTCTGCAGTCTAATGTCTTATCTGGAGGCAAGTTACAGATCTGTGGGAACCAAGGGGCGCATACAACATGCCTCAGACAAGTTGCCTGTCAAGAAGAATTCTGTTGATGAAATGGAGGTGCTTGCTCTAATTGCACTAATTAGCTGATCATAGTGACATGCACTGTGTAATGCAATCAGTTTCCAGTTAATTGTAGAATATCCCCAATGACACCAATAACGGCACAGAGAAATTGTTTCCATGTAAAGCTCTCAGGCAGTACAAGTCCATCCATCCTTAAATAGCTGGGGAGTGGCGTGGCACTAAGGGAAGAGGAAGAGGATGGAAGGTCTCCAGCAGGAAGGGCAGAGCCTTGGCCAAGCTTGGCCCCAGTGAGTCCTTTGGCACAGTGACAAGGATGCCAGAGGGTAGTATTACAGGCATACACCCCCCCTCTTTGGCATTTTGTTGGGGAGCTAGCTGTCACACTACGCGCTATACTGGCTCTTATGCTGCCCGCTCATAGGCATTGCTTGTAGACACTAGGCTCTCTCTTTGGGGTTGGCAATTCCCTGAAACAACAAAGAATGGCAGCTGAGGAACAGCCTCATCTGTGTGGATCTCTTCCCAAAAAGCCAGCAAAGAGAATGAAATCGAGGCTAGCGTCCCTGTTACCGTGGAGGTACCGGGAAGACTTTAGGATCCCTACGCCTTGCAGCTTCTCGCCAGCATCAGTTTCTCAAATCCTGACAAGCAGATACACAGTTACTCTGAGGCCTTTTGCCACCAGTACAGAGGGCATTAAGATGATGCAAGCTATTTTATTACAGACTTTATTAGTCAAATTCATCCCCGTGTCAGCTGCTGAAAACTCTGCATTGTTCCCCCTCCCAGGATGGTTTTTGGCTGCATATTCATTTCTTCATCAAGGCATCTTAAGCCCTCACTATTTCATTTTATATGTAATATAGGAGATGTACAAGAGACCTACTGGACTTCCCTTAGGCTGAGGCACTGGGAAAAAAAAAAAAAGTACCAGGGATTAAGCCTTAAATTTGAAATGAAATGGGGCCCAGCCAGATGGGCTTGCCCTTTTTGTAGCAAGCCCATCTTCAGAAAGGCCCTATCTGGCTCAAATTCAATTACCATACACCAAGAGGTGCTCTTAGCTTGGGGGAAAGGTGGGGGGGGAAAGCCAAAGTTTGAACTACAGAGTGTTAGAAATCAAAAAACCCTGAGACGTATCAGGGGGCCCTATTAAACTCATTATTTGCTGTCAGAAAGTCTTCAGGCTGCGTGTAGCCTGTTCTAAATATAGAGTCACTTAAAACTCTTCTAAAAAAAAAAAAAATCTTAGATTGGGAGATGGCATCATGGCATGAAGACAGACCCACAGCAGCAGAGATAGACTCTGTCAAGGTGATTTTTTTTTTTTTTTTTAAAAGCAAACCTTTGCACCTGCATGCAGAAGACAGACTATGCAGCACTCCCTGGGGAGAGGATTGTCAGCAGAGAGCAAGATCTCTGGTGTTCCACTGCACTCAGTGTTGCAACACCGTCAGCAATTTCTCCTCTGTCTTCTCGGAGACACCAGCCAAATCCCTTCTCAGGAGGGAACTTGCATTTGTTAACTGTTCTGCAAATAGCTAGCATCTAAATGCCTGTGTGACTTACACCTTAAATAAATTCATTTCCTTGACTTTCCAAGATCTCTGTAACCCAGTAGCTCCCAAGGGTTGGGTGCGTGCCTATTGCAGCTGAACTCAGCAGAAGCATAAATCTTGCCAACTGCCCTTGTCTTTACGGAAACTAAGCAGTTTTTATAACAAAAGGACAGCAGAGTGCTAGCAGGAAAGGTAGGAAGGTCAGCAAACATAGGCAGACAACCTCAGTCCCTGCTATTTTTTCTGTACTTTTTCAGAGCTGTGGCATAGCCAGGGGCATTGATGAATGTGCAAGGAAAGACTGAAGGTGTGCAACACAGAACATACAGAGCAAACACCTTTTCCTCCTTGTGTTGCTGCAAGAGCCACAACCTTTGGTCTTCAGGATGTCACCCTCTCTTTCTAGGATGGAGCCAGCCTGATCATCCAGCCAGAAAGTAACACTCAATGTTGCTTACACTGCTGAAAAGCATCAAGCTAGTTTTGACATGCCTGTGGTGAGGGATGAGCCTCCCATTTCCGATGCAGGAAAGAGAGCATCCCATGCCTGACACGCTGCAAATTCAGTGGCACCCCTGATTTTCTTCTGACCACAAACCATCCCTCCAGGCTGAACGTGACTGTTCAGAGGCTGTGTCAGATCCAGCACGGGCTGTGGAAACTCATCAGCACTGCCATCTGGGCTCAGATAAGCAGCCTCTGTGGTCCCCAGCCCTATCCCCAGCCACCGCCTATTCCAGTTTTTCTTCTTTGAAGAGGCTGGTGTGTGTAGGTGGAGGATTCCCATCAGTCTGCTTAAGCAAGAGTAGTTATAGGTGGCAGAGCCCCAGATACGAAGGCTTATATACTTTTCAAAACCCCCATTCACTTTAATATTTACTCCGAGGGATATTATTGTCATTCACATACGTAATCCTCTCGGGAATCCTGAAGCCCTGGCTTGTCAGAGATTCTTACAGCAATACATCCCCTAGGCTAGTTATAAAGTATGAAAGTGCTTTTAATCGTGGGGTATCTCCTAGCCTGCAACGGTTTTTTGTGTCTGTTCTCCCAGCAGAAAGATAAGCAAGGATTTCTCTTCATCCTTTCTATGCCATTCGTGGTGTTATAGCCATTTTCCCCACTCATTAAACTGAAGGTGCAGAGGAGATGAACCCTCTCTTTTGGGGCGCTGAGAACAACTCCTGCACTCTCATTACCAGCTGCAGAGGAAGGTGGCATCCACTGAGATTCAGGGAGCAGCATTTACCACTTCCTGCATCCCAGGTGAGAATAAACCTGGAGGACAGGTCTTTAAGTGCATGGTATAATATTATTGATATTAACTATTCCATTCACAGGCAAGTCCAAAGGACTTGTCTCCAGAGAGGAAAGATAAAGAACTTTTCTTTCAGAGTATCTCTTTCTATAGACACTATTGGTATGAACATCCTACTGAGAACAGCCACTTGACTCTATAAGCAAATTAAACTCAATCAAATAAAAAGCTACTCTGCTTCCAAAAGAGCGAATTTAATCCTGTTTAGTTTCCCAAATTAATCCAGATTAATTTTCAAAGTGTACATAAGATACTATATTCTTACATCAACATATTGTCCTGGCTAGAAGTAAAGAAGATTAACACGCTCATGGGAATGCCTATTCTTTTCCTGCATTTACATAACAGATTTTGAGTCTTCCCTGAGTGTCAGAAATCTACAGACTGACAGTATATTTGCTTTAATTGGACACTAACTCCTTCCATATTAACCATCTACCTGATTTACAGAGACACTGGGTCTTTCCTCTGTATAGCCCCCTGCTGTTTATTTTCAAATCATATAAAATTACCTGGCGCTCCAACAGCTACCTATCTTCTTGAGGCAGCTGTTTGTCTTTCTTTTTAAAACTGAAGCACACATATATAAACACCCCAAAATCATCAGGCTTGCCTGCCTTCAGGCTAGCAGCTCATTCTCTGCTCTACAGTAAGTAGAAACTTAAGAAAAATATCCATTCCACCTATCACTAAATAGAAGTTTAGAATTAGACTGCGACTTTACAACCGTCTGCAAAGTCAGGAGATCCAAAGGAAGACAGATTTGTAGGCAGGATTAGCGATGCACCAGACTGCAGCAAGAAAAAAAGATCGAGTCAGCTCCTGAGTCCTTCTGAGAGGGACATACAATTCTAATTTGGCATTTGCTTTTTAATGCAGTTAGTTTTCTCCTGCTTTTTATAAGTCTATTTTGAGACTAAATGAAACCTTTGAAGCAGCACTGAATCTTACAGAGCCTTGCACATGCACAGCCAGCTATTTGCTGCCAGACTATAGCTACATAATCTTTCCTGCAGAAGATACTGAAAGCAGCCTTGAATACTTTTTGCATTTGAAGCAACGGACTCCACAAGTCAAAGAGCATCCTCCCCTTTGCAAGCAACCTTCCTGAGTTAACATAGAACCACTGGATCAAAAGCAAGGACAGACACCAAACCACTGGCAAAGAAAACCCAGTCTCTTGAAGGCAGCTTCATAGCAGGGCTGAAAACAGAGTAATACTACAAGCTCTATCCTGTTCCCTTCCTCCAGGAGGGTCGTAACCAACTGGATACCTTTCCCAGTCTTAGGAGAAACCTAAGCTAGCCAGTTACGCTTTAGTCAATTGTCCTGCTCCCAAACTAAGCAACGGTTACGCTGCATTTCCCAGGTGAGGTTCAGTGTGAAGCAAGGAAAATGCAATTTGTAAAGACCTTGGCTTGGGTGTGCCAGCAGTGCCACAGGAGAGGTGGTGCAAAGCTACCCAGAGAATAATCAAGGCTGCTTAGAACAGGATGAAACTGATTTCCTCTTTAATGAGCTGCTCGATTCCCAAGAGATGTCACATAATTTTTCTGCAGCAGCTGAACTAACTCAAATCAGCTCTTAGAGGAAACCAAGGTCTTTCCAGAGTACAGGCATGGCAAAGGAGGCTGGGCAGCTCCCCATACCTGCAGTGCACCCTCCAGGGATCACCTTCTCTCCATCTGCTGTCCTGCATGAGCACACCTTTCCTATTCCTCGTTTCAAAGGGTTAAGGTAGCTGGGCCTATGTGCACGTCAGCAGTGATTTATGACAACACAGAGACAGGGGAATTTCAAACAGAAAAGATCAAGTACCAAAGTCTTTGTTCTGCACTGTACTTTACACAGGGTTTCCCCCTCCATGAAGCTGGATGCAGAGGCATGGGACAGGCTGCTCAGGACACAACCTTTCTCACAGGAAGGACTTTGAGCTCCTGAATTTTTCAAAAACTTTTCCCAAAGCTGTTCAATTTGCTTTCCAGAGCAGAAGCAGCTTCCAGCTCAGATGAAGCTGGGAGTGACCACCTTGGGCAGACCTGTAACGTTTCTCTGTAAGGGCACACTTGACTTCTGTTCAACTTTCCCGTCGGGATCCCAAGCCCTTTTCTTGCAAAACTGCTTTAAGCCAGTCAGCCCTCAGCCTGTCCTACTGCATGGGCTTATTCCAGTCCAAGGTAGGATTTGCATTTGCTTTTGCTGAACTTCATGAGGCTCCTGTCAGCTAATTTCTCCAGCCAGTCAAGGTCTCTCCGATTAGCAGCTTAGCCCTCCAGTGCATTCCCCCCCAACCCCCCACAATTCGGTATCGTTCACAAGTGTGCTGAGGATGCTCTCCATCCCATTTTCACAGGCATTAATGAAGTATTGGTCCTAGTATCAGTCCCTGAGGGATGCTACTAGTACCTGGCTGTCACTCGGCCTTTGTACCACTGAATGCAGCCCTTTGAGCCTAGTGGTCCTGACAGTCTTTCACCCATCTTATTGTCCACTTACCCAGGCCATATCTCACCAGTGTAGCTATGAGACAACCTGTCATCACTGTCTTCCTGCAGGGCTTTTGCACAGATTTGCAACAGCACTTCTCTCACTGCTTGAACAGGAGCATAGGAAGATTCCCACCTCTGGCTTCCCAGCTTCTTCCCTAACTCCTAACACTGAGGGGAAAGGCTGAGGTTCAGCAGCTCAGGAAAAGTGTTGCTACATTGAGAGAAAATCCCTCACCCCAGCACTGCTCATGCTGTGCAAAGCCATCAGGAATTAGCCCTTGCTTTCTGAACATTGTCAGTCTGCATCTGAGACCCTGATCAGATAGCCCTACTCTGACTGGAATATTTTTCTGGGTGGTTGCAGCACGAAGCCACAGCTAAATAATTAGAAATTATAAGATGAGGGAAAAAATATCACTATTCATTTGCTCTTTCCTCAGCTTGTCTTCTACTTGCCTATTTGCAAAAGCATTTTGAAATTCAGTCTAATTTAATGTCTCTTGACTTATCAGGGAGAGGTTAGAGCCCTAGGAGCTCTTTACCAGTTCAGAGCAGAGAAAAGTTAGCAATGAGCCCAGCATCACTATTTTCTCCCGGAGCACTTGTGGAGGAGAAGTTTAGAGACTAGAAAGCATGAACACACTTTTCCCAAGACAGTACAGCATTATATTGTGCATTTGAGCCTGAAACCAATCCTTCTCCACAGGGACTGTGGAGCCAAAGTGGGAGATGTTTTCCTCTACTTTCTTACAGATGGGAACCACAGGGAGAAGTTAATGACTTCCACAAAGCTTTCTTGAAACTCAGTGGCCGAGAAAGGCCCTCCCAGCACACTGCCTCAACCTGAGACCGCCCTTCTTCCCATCGAACTGGTCACCACTTGGAAGTTCAGCTTGCAATGATGGAGCTTTTGCCTCTTTCAGGACTAATGTCTGCAATTTG
Organism: Struthio camelus; assembly: GCF_040807025.1. Lineage (NCBI taxonomy): Eukaryota > Metazoa > Chordata > Aves > Struthioniformes > Struthionidae > Struthio > Struthio camelus. The sequence continues at coordinate 1,718,060 of NC_090947.1, read as the reverse complement.
TCAGGACAAATTTCAGGAAGGCAATTTTTTTTATGTACAGGCTGCAACGCTGCATGTGTGTGTCTGCATATCAGCCATCTAATAATAGCATTTTTGCTACAGGAATCATCCTAGAGCTTGAAAAAGGACAAAATTACTGAAGGAGTAAGGTCAAACATTCTCAAGTAGCCACATCAGCAGAGAGATTTATGCAGAACAGGGGTACTTTATGCTAACCTATGCCTGTCAAAAACTACTGGCTTCTTCCCACTTTCCAGTAGAAACAAAAACTTGAAAGTCCCAGGCAAGCTTTTGAAAGGATATTTGATTGCAAAGTAGATATTAGCTGAACTGAAGGAAGAAAGCCAAGTCAGGGCTCCAAGCCCAAGTGGCCTTGTTACAATGCATTGCAACTTCAAGAGAAGCTGTTCTGTTCCTGACACACAAATCAAAATAAAGAGGATTTCTCCTCACAGATGACAGCTACGAGAAAGCCTGGGCTGCAGTCCACCATTTTTCTGTCTGCATTTACTAATCACATCCCACTACTTAGCCATCCAAAGCATTTTCAGTAATGCCTTGACAAGTCAGCATTCCTGGTAACTGAGCATCCATCTAGACGCCTGGAGACTGCAGCAGAAAACAGAGCTACTGTATAGGGGAGAGCAAATGGGAGACCGGGCTGCCCCCTAAGAGCAGCTCAAGAAATCGCAGGGGAAACAAAATTAACAGGGAATATACAAGCCCTTGGCTAATATTGGAAGGCTGACTGCATAGTTTATACTTAAATTAAAAGCAAGACTCAGCGCATCACCCAGAAAAGGACTATCTGAGCAAAGGGACCCTCACTGAGCTGAATTAGCAGCACCAGATGCTATACCATGCCTAGCACGGAAACTTAGGAAATGTCTCTATATTCTCCATAAGCAACCATATGGCTCCATAGGTCTCCCTAAGGATGTCAGCACACATTTGCTAGAAGGAGCTTCTTTTCCCCTAGAAACAGTCATCAGCACGCAGGACACCTAGGGAACACCGTTTATGTTACGCTGAGGGTAAACGGAGGCAGAAAGGGTGCTGCTAGGTAGGCAGCTCTTACCCAGCAGGGTGGTGGAGGAAGAAGTGAAGTCTCGCTGGAGGCATGTGCAAGACAGGTGACTGTCTACATCTAAACAAAGCCAAGTCTGGCAAGATTAAAATGAAGAGCAGAGGGCCATTTGTATTTCTCATTCCTCACATCATGGACTGGAAAGGATCACAAAATGCTGCCCAGTGGCTGCTTGCTCCACAGCAGGATCCCTTCCACTTTCACAATTTGTGGTAAGCATTTCCTAAAAGCTCTTCTTACAAAACCTCCAGCTGCAAAGTCTGTGTGATCTCCCCAGTAGTCATTCCAGCACTGTGCTGTCCTTACTGTGCTGCTACAGCCCAGGTTTAGGTTGGTTTTGGCAGTCTGATCTATGCAGCTGAACATTGTTGAGAGTCCCATGCAACCATTCAACCTTACCCAAAGGCACTGGGAGCTCAGCTAGGTCAGGCTGCTGCAGCATGCTCAGTGCAAGATACCCACTGCCACTTTCAGTTCACACCCAGGGACTACCCAGATATACCCACAAGCAGATCTCCCTTGTCCAGTCACTGAAATCTGGGTGACTACACATGGGTATGCATCTCATGGGGAAAAAAAAAAAAGGTCTTCTTTTACCACAAGGTGCAACCGTGCAAAGCAAGCAGAACAGCTGCTTTCGGACTGATGCAACCTGAAAGTAACTTGAGAATACCAAGGATCCAATGCTGATGTCAGTGCATTTATCTCACTCATGAAAAACCTCAGAAAAAACCCTCAAAAATCCCCCTGAAAAACAACACAGTCATATAATAAGTTCCATTTGGCCAAGGTTGTTAACCTTCCTGACACTAGAGATCCATCTTGCTACGGAAGCCCATACAGAGTCCTGCAACTATGACCCTATCTACCACACAGGAGAAGCTATTTCCCCAGCAGACAAGGGCATCCGATTCCACTGCAACTAAACAGCTTCTCTTGCCCATAAAAGTGATCTCAGCAGGCACAGTGCCAATCCATACACATGCCTTTCCAAGCAAACACCAGTTAATTGTTTAAAGGAAGAACTAGGATATATTTTCTCCTCAAGAGCTTAGACACTGCCATAATTTCAAAACAGACGTGCATATGACATCCGATTTTTGCAAACTAACATACTCAGGGCCAACATAAAAGCAGATATGATACACGCTGACCAAGTCCCTTTCACTATCTTAATTGAAAAAGTCAACAGAAGTATAGAACCGTATATGCTGCCTCTTGGTTTAAAGGAAAGTGTTACCTAATTAGCTAAACGTAGGGAAGAGAAAGCTTCGGGTGATCCAAGAAATTGTAAGTGTACATTTCATGATGAACACAAACGTGCTAGGTTTGAGCAGCAAGTGGCAGCTCAAGTTAAAGGCCATCTGCAAGCCATTAGCAACTTGAGTTTGAGAGATACAAAGGTCTGTTTCTAAACTGAGTCCCAGAGCAAGTACTAATGGCATTCAGCTCAGCCCTAGAGTAAAAAAGTTCAACATCACACTTTAAAAAAAATCCAAACAAACATGGTATGCTTTCTATTGCTTTTACACAATAAAATTTATGAAAGAGATAACAAAAGCCATCCATCTTCATTTAGAAGTCATGGCTTTTGCCTTTTATTAAATTTAATTGCTTCCCCTGTGGCTTTAAATCAAGGGCAGATTCTATTTAAAGTAATCACTTTCCCGTGCAGCTGGCATGGCAAAATCACACGATAAAGGTTAATCTGCTAAGTGATGGCAGCTACTAAATGAAGGTGGATGAGGGTGATTCTCATTAATAACTTCAAGGTAAAGATGAGGCTACAATTTATGCATATATTGACATGACAGCCCCAGTGACAGTACCTGTGTGTCTTGCTGGCTCTTGTATCCAGAAGACATTACACCAGCTAACCAGGGTGCCAGGACACATTAAGACACTTGCCCCTTTCCATATGGTCTTTCAGCATACCAGCTAGATCCCAAGCTACCTGAAGAGGAAAGCTATGGACTGAGTACTGGCAGGCTGCTCATTGCTTACGTGATTGCCAGTAGCACTCAGACCAAGGTTTTGTAGACTCTTATGTAGACCAACGGCCTAAGAGCTCACACCCTGCCGCTGTTCCAGCAGCGGCACAGAAGCGCTGTCCCCTACAAGATTCGCTCTGAGGCATTTGCTTTTTTGAGTCCACTTTTCTTCATGAGAGTAAATCAAGTTTCTGCTGAAAAAAAAGAGGGGTCAGGAAGCTCCTGACAATCTTGGGATGGCGGGGTACAAAGTGCAGGAGGAAGGGAGGAGTTATACTGTTTCAAAAATGCATTTTTCTTTCTGTTCTTCCTCACGTTTCATCTCTTCTACCTACAGGTCAGCATCCCTGATATGCAGCACATCCAAATGCCACAGTACTCTGGGCAGAAGGCCGCTAGCGTCACATAAAATAATGAAAGAAAGGCTATAAGATTTTAAAGATTTGTATTTTTTCTAAACTCAACTTTCAGCAGCATGACAGTCCACTGGGGGATTTTACTGCTTCCATCACTTACCACCTCAGTGTTCAGTTATGCAGTAGCAGCATTGACAATAATTTCTTGACTAACACTGTACTTTTAGGTACCATCATTCAACCCAGGACACAGTTATCCGGTGCCTGCTGTGGCAGCAGATATTCTGTTTTAGAGTAAGTCAAGTTTCTTTATGTTTTTAATGCCCAGCTTCTGGAAACACAGAATCTGATTTGGAAAGAAAGCTGTAGACATTTCATAGAAAGCTAGACTAGCTCTCTCAACTGCAGAAAAATTTCACAAAGTAAATCACAAATGACTGAAATCAGCAGGGCAAATAAAAAGGTGAGAATTAAAAGCTTAAAGCACTAGCTATTTTTATTATACTACCCTGTAAATAACACTTACACATGTTCTATGAATAAACTAAAATACAGCCTTCCAAGCACGCCTGCTCCTCACTGAAGGAAGTTGCCATCTGCATGTTTACGGAAGGATTATTTTCCCTGTGGGAGGCCAGAGATGGAAGAGAAAGAAAAATCCCCAAACTCTGCTAGCAAACAGTCAAAAGGGCAGGTTGTCTCCTGTTTCAGAGGTGGTCCACCTCTGTTTCAGAGATGGCCCACGTGGAACAGCTCCGGCAGAGGGGGTCTAACAAAGGGAAGTGCTAGCTTTCTAGCTGTATACTATTAATCCTACATACATCCTTCCTGCGGCGTGCTGCTTTGGGCCAGGTGGCACTATTACTTTCCACCTCTCCGTCCTAGGCAACTGTCATCAGCAAGACCCTGCTCAGAGCCTCTTCTGTACACCAGTGTGACTTCCCAACAGTGTCCCCACGCAGTCTGTGACTCAGGACGAAAGAGACAGTGCATCTCCAGCTGAGATTTACCTACATTCAAGAGCACGGGTATCCCCCATAGGTATGGAACATGCCAAACCCTTGTACAGGCAGTGACTTGACACAGACAGGAACTGGTCTGAACAGCAGTGATAGCTTCCAAATGGAAGGCAGAACCCACTCAGCAGAAGTCATGTTCTTCTGTAGTCGCTCCAAGGAAACAGCAAGAGTTACAAAGTAAACCTAAAAGTGCCAGAAAGCGCACTGAATTGAAAGCTTTTTTTTTTTTTTTTTAAGGGCATTTTAGGCAGTGGGCACAAGTAACTGTGTGTTATGTGGGGCTTACACCTCCCTTATGCAGAGAAGACAAGTTTGTCCAAAACAAGCAAACGTTCTTCTGCTCTGTTCTTGAAACACATATTTCAAGATTAAGTACCTTCAGGGCAAAATTCAGAGCTTGTATCTTGATTCAAAGTCTTTGGGACCTTGATAGCAGCAGGAATCTCACCGCCTCTGAGAGACATCAGAGTAGAGCTCAGTGTGTGGAAATCATAGGCTGCCAATGCCTCCCTCCATCCCTCTGGGGAGCTGAGGAAGGGAAAACCAGAAGAAGATGAAGCAGCAGTAACTTAATTCTGACCTCGTGATGACGCTTCCTGGTGGAGCAGATCAGAGAGGGGCTGCACTGAAAGACTGTGGAGTGCAGGGAGGCTGTCTGCTCCTTCCTGAGCAGTGCTATAAACGGAGAGGAGATGCAAAGAGCTCTGCTCCATGCCCAGCGCTGCACCCTCTGTTTGCAGCACCCTTTGATCCAAGTTCTTCTGTAATGAAAGAAATCTAAATTACATACCCTGTCACGACTCACACATCTGCCTAGTTCCATTTTAGAGGCAGCACACCAAAATTTGCAAGTGTAAGAATGATTCTCCAGCACTGGACAGCCATAGACCATAGCTTCGTCACTAAGGGTGTGGCTAAGTTTCTATAATGTTTTCTTAAAGGTTCTTGTTCACTAAATTTTTTTTCCCTTCTCTGCAGTCTCACTAGCTGCCTGGGCAGTAGAACGCACACGGAAGTTTCTCTGCCAGCCCCAAGGGAGGTGGAGATTGAAAGGTTTGGCTGCAGCCTCTTCAGTCAAGAACCTGGTTCCGCTCAAAGGGGTGACTACTAGAATTCCCCTACTGCTTTAATATTGACTTTGTAACTGAAAACTATATTCCTGTAATCAAGAACAACTTTTGCAACTCACTTTCCACCCAAACTGCAAGCTTTTCACCCCATTATCCATTGTTATTATACACCTACCTGCTAAAAACTTCAGCCACTACAGCGTGGCCAAACTAAGCCCCTGTCTCAGGTAGTACCCAGATTACATCTTCAAGCTCCAGTTTGTCTTCCATTAACAAGCCACCCAGAGATTCTCTTCCAACCCAGTCAGCTCCTCTATTGCTGGCCCAACTTCTCCGAGGTGGCCAAGACCAGCCAGAACAGCAGCATGGGAGCAAGGATGGATGCTGCAGCTCTCTCCTCAACTACGTGCCGCTCATCAGATACCTCCTAGCTCCCCAACTCACACTCTGCACTCTCTGTAATCACCAGCCCCCTGCCTTTGTCTCAATGAAAGCTACTTTGATCTTTTGTTTCTCTGACCGAGCAAACCTCTCCGTCTTGCCTTTCTGTCTGAGACAAGAGATTCACTGGGACTTGTACTTTGGGGATGTCAGTTTTCTTTTGTAGTTATCACTCCAAAACAATAAAAATCTCAATGTGTCCCTCTGGCCAGATGCAAACAAAGGTATGGCTACAACTATTAATAAATCAAATTCTACTGGAAAGTCGTGGGAAGCTCAGATACTCCTGGAACTGGAAAAAGAAAGCAGTTTGTTATTCCTACAGTTAAATTAAGTGAGAGCTGAAAAGGTGTTACATTGCTGCCAGCTTAGCTACACATTCAAAAATAAATCTGTTTTCTTGGTGGTGGAGAGAGAGTGCAAGTCACCAGGGAAAGCAAAATCAAAATGGAAAGCTGGTGAGGAAGAGAGATTTATGCAGACTACGGCTGTCAGGAGGGTCTCTTCCAATTAAGAGCTGCGCTAGTGCCCATGGGCCACCTGGGAAAAGTGACTAGCCTTATCTGCAACTAGCAGGGGCATTTTAAAAAGCACAGACACTCATTTCTTCTCGCTGTAGGTCAGGCCTACAAAGGCAATGCAGCCAGGCAATTGAGAGCTCTCTCTTAGCACAGATGGGATACACGGGCCCAAAAATCTGCAGCTGCTTGTGTGAGTGAATAATGTACCGCACTGCTTGCTAGCAGCCTTGGCAAAGAGCAGAGGTTGTATCCAGGGCTCGAGATGAGCTGAATGCTGTGTAATTACATGACAGAACAAGCAGCAATTTCTTTGGAGCCCTCTCGGGTTTAATCAGGGCCTTCAGTAGATAAATGAAGTGGTCACAACTTACATTGCTGTTCCAGAGGAAGTGTTACGGAGACCGCGACTAATCACTCTCGCACGCAGAGGAAAGATCTTTTGAGAGGAAAGGGGTCATTGCACTGGCCAGTAACTGAAGCAACACTTGGTACAAAAAAAAAAATCAAGTTTAAGACAAAGCAGGACAGGCAGATAAATGTATAGGTTTCAAACCTAACCCAAATCACCATCTCTGAAAACAGTAAAAATAAAGATGTATTTTTGTCAGTCTTTTAGTGTCACCAGTTATATGGATAACAGTCATATCATTAGTATCAGGACACAAGTATATCCTCTTTTTTCTTCCCCCAAGTTTTTTTTTTTTTCTTTTTTCTCCCCACTCTACAGCATTATTGCTAAGAATATTAGAGCCTTGAATTACTAAAAATGTAATTGAGAAAAATATAAATGAGAAAACAATGACCTGCAAGAGATGACAGGAAAAAAAAAAAAAAAAAGCTTAGTTGTTCCCAGCAAAAGCAAAGACACCAGGAGCTAAGGTACAGAACAGTCCATGTCTGTATTTTTTGGTTCATTGTGGCAGCATGCAGAAGATGAATCTGTGGCCAAAGAAGGCCGATGGAGTAGAAGAGTGTCTTTTCTGCAAGACTATAGCAGCCTTATAAAAGGGAAACTGATATAATCTTTTCAAGTGCAGCTGCGTTCAAGTCAAAAGGAGAATTTCAGGACAATGGGAAGAAAAGGAGGATCCTTCAGTCCGGTGCTGAGCACTCTAGTAAGAGTACTGTGTTACCAGATTTGTATTACCTGAGAGCATGGACCAGTCTGGCACACTGCAGAGATCCCTCATCCTCTTGCTCACTAGGAGAGAAGTGAAAAGGTCCCAGGGTTCAAGAACCAGCACAAGAAGATGACATGTTTTTGGCTGCAGTATGGTCACTTATCACACCTGAGATGCCATGCAATGCTAGAGCAGGAACGTGGAGAGCTAAGGCAGCACAGGGCAGGAATAAGCTTTTGGAAGAATAGCAACAGACAAACGGCAAAAGGTTCTTGCTCTCCGGCAACGACAGTCAGCATCTGAAACCCACAGACCACAAGACTGATATCAAAAAGTCACTGTCCAGCAGGCATCACGTGTTCACCCATGACATAGGCACTGCTCAGCTACTTTTAGTCCAGTCATGCAAAACCAGCATGTTTCATACTCTTCTTCCAGCCAGGTATGGCAGCAAAGTGCCAGTTGGCTTCAACTAGTTTAGGTGGGTAAGTTGGTGGCATCTCCAAACATTTATGTCATGAGCACTCTAGGTCACCCACTATTAATAGAAGCATTAGCACCACCAGAAGCTACACCATAGTCTAGTAACTCTCAGTATCCAGGGCCATCAATATCTTCCAGAGGACTGTCTGATCATAAGGTGTAGTTTGGCTGGGTTGACAGCAGCATTCATATCCACATAACCAGTGGAGAAGGGTGGGAAGGAAGGCTGGGCCACTCATCCAACTTGTTACAGTTGTGTTCAAGAGCAAGCTGAACTAATTTGACTACTCCATGCAAAGGTTACACCCTTACATCTATAAAGGTCTTGTAAGCACTGACCTCCATTTCAAGTACTGACACTAGATAGATGTGTTCATTAAGCAAAGAGGCACAGAACAACCAAAATAGTTGTGAGACTACATCGCTGTTTCTACCGCTGTAGGCATAGGTCTGAGAGATTAGAAACAAATAAACGTGAAAATTGGCAACTTTCAAAGACACTTTAAGGGTAAAATAATGCCTGTAACATTGACAAAAGCTTTCCAGCAGACAGTCGGTTGTACTTTATTCTCTCCTCCTGTCCAGCCGGAGCAAGAGTTTGGAAGATACATGCTGGGAAGGTGGTGTGTGACTAGACTGAAAGTAGCTAGAGAAAATGACAGAGCTGGAGTTTAACTAAACCAAACCAGACACACAGTAAACCCTCGTGCATTGTCTGTGCAAGCCAGAAAAGCTTTGAAAATAAAGCAGGGAGGCATGCCCTGAGAGCTAGTTAAGCCACGTAACTGCCAATTACATCTTATAGGTAAGTGGCAAAAATGCAAGATACTGTACTAAGCTATGTACAATGTTTACAAAGAAAGCTGCCACAAGAGGCTTCAGCCTAGAAGTGCTGGTCCTTCTACAACTATCTGGCTAGCGATGTGCAAGTGCCACTTTGCTATGCAGCGGCTAGCTGAATAAAGGAAGTCCAAATGACAATTTTGATGCAGCCAAGCTAACCTGAGCCTGCTAGTTCCCCTCTCTTCCCCCCCCATCACAGGCAGTAAGAAACTCAGGAGTTTCATTTACCCCATGCTCTTTTCTATGTGTGCTTGTGGACACTATCCATATTCATTTCTCTTTTACATGCATTGCTCTTTTTGCTTGTTCAGTCTTCAGATTTGCTAAAGGCTGGGTAGGTTGTCCCACAAGATGAGAGAAGCGATCCCCAGAAGAAGTACGTGCAATAGGCATCAGATACCAGTTGTACTGCAGATAACTGGCCCTCTTGAATTGACACAAGATATAGCAGATGCCTCAGCCCAGAAAAATATGCAAGACTGAAGTTTCCTAGCCTACATCAACTTATAAGGAATATAAAGCAGCATGCAAAGATTGGGGGAAACAGACACCTAGTTTAGAGGGCTCCAGTTCCCCAAAGCTGCTGCATTTAAACAAAATCACTCTGCAAAGTAAGCTAGTTAGCTTCTAGTCAATCTGCAGCACAGTCATGTCTCCAAGTGGGCACAATTACACTTACGAGATTGTGGTATAGCTTCAGGGGTTTTGGGTCAGTCTGCAGCACTCACGCTCCTTTCAGTTTTCCAAAAAGGAGAGTGAAGGGGACATCGTTTCTCCTCTGTTCTCTCCAGTGGCTGGGGAAGAGCACAGCATACGGGCAGAACCGTTTTGGAATACACTTTCTCTAGAGCTTTGAGGTTAGCGTGTAATCAGACTAGAAGAGGAGATTCACCTGAGCTGCTGGCAGTTGAGAAAGCTGTAGATAAACCCCCAGCAGGAGAAAAGGAAAATTAACTTATGGGCAGGCAGCACTGGAGAGCAGTGGCTTGACAGAATTTCACTCAGTGCTGCCTTGCAGTACTATTCTCTGCTTCTAAGAGGTCTCTGCAGCACTATACGCCTCACCTTTGAGATGAGTTTACAGGAGGGCACAGCAGAGCATTGCTGTAGTATTTCCTTAATGTCAGACATTTTCTCTGTTCATCTTTGAACCAGAAGTTGGGGAAACGCTAAGAGAATGGCAGGCTTTGCTCACGTCTCTATGTTACTCTGGCAGCAGCATCAAGCTCATTGATCCAACCCAGAAACCACCAGGAGAGAAGTGGAGATGAACTGCAGCACTGTAACAGCCCCAGTTCAGGCAAGTGTCTGTGCAGTCCCCTGGGCCCGCAAGCAGCTAAGCTGTTTAATATGGGGTCTTGCAGTTCACTGCAAGTCCCTGTAAGATTTTAAATTCTCATGGTTAACTATCTCATAATGTCCCCAGGTTCAGGGAAGAACTAAATGGAGAGCTGCTGCTGCTGACTTCATGTACTGAGATGGTAGTATGGGTGCATCCAGGGCAATCCTAACAGATTCTTTGGGAAAAGGGAACAACAGTCCTCATATTTCCATTGAAGGGCTCAGGGCAGGCAAGGGACTCCTCGGCAAGCAAGGAAAACAGAGAGGCTACTGAAGTATGTATGATCAACATGTGTAAGAACAACCAGCCACATTTACTGCCATGTAAGTAATTTCTTCAAGCACTTAGGCACGCTCTATTCCATTTCTAGCCAGTCTCAGACTGACTCTAATTGCAGAAGGTAGCTGTTTGGAACAGAGTTCAGTGACTATTTCAACTTTGCAGCCACTTCTATCAGCTCTGAAAATCCGTACTACAGCACAGCTAACCCCCAGTGACATGTCTGTGCTAATGACTGCAAAAACTGCTCTAGGAGTTAAAAAGCTCCTTAGTAGAGACAAAGAAAGTGCATTAATGTCAAATATGCTGTGATCCCTAATGTCAAGTGCCGAAGCCAGAACTGTATCTAGCAAGGGTCTTAGGAAAACTGGCCTCTGTGGCAGCAAAAACAAATACATGGCTGTTTCTCCAGGGCATAGGGTATGCACATACCTCCTCCAGAGCACAAGGCAACACCAAGTCCCCATAAATGGGAGCATTATATAAATTGCAGGCTTATTCCTATCTGCTCCGCAGAAAGCCTGAACACACTCTGGTGAGACTGGGTAGCAGCAACTTTGCCTTGGCACTGGCAAGGGACACACACTAAGCAAGGCTGCCCAAACATCAACTGCTTGTGTGCCAGTGCACAATGTCTGCTCCTGGGGCCCCGCCAATGTTGCGCCATGGCTCTCTCTGGCTGGAGGATCCACTTTTTCTTCTGATGGTAATAAATATGCCGAAGAACGGGTGTATGCTGGGCCTTGCTCCAGCTTCTTGGACCCATGATTACCCTGCTTGTCACATCCCAGACATCCTTTGCCAACAGAATGCTTTAAAGTATTCTGGACACATTCTCCAGCAGATTTTATCTGAGCATTTGTCCTGTAGAGGTGAAAGATTTATGGGAAACTATTCCTAGTGCCTTAGACCTGAAGAGATGTTACATTTTAAAGGAATTTGATGTTAAGAGCTTCATTCTGTATAAAGGGGAAAAACAGGAGCTAAAACTGAATGTTTCATTACTTATTTTTATGGCCACTTTATCTTTAAAGCTCTTGGAAGGACTATTAATGAAGAGCAATCACTAGCATATGAGTGGAATATGATTTCTGTGTATCATTTACCATGTTCTATATAGTTCCTCCTTCTGTTCCCTAGTGCAGACAGGCTTGATCAGTTGCTGTTTCTGCGTTATAGTTGGAGGAGGGAGGGCAAAAGAATTAAAATGCCTCAAAGAAAAAGAAAAGCCTTCTTACACAGTATTCCTAATGAGAAGAAAAGGGCCTTCTCCTGGCCTGCGGAGGCAACTGCTGCTACCCTCTGACTCCACTGGAGGTCAAACTTGTGGGGAGTAGCTTTAATGCAGGAGTAAACCCACAAATAGGCAATGCAGGGCAGAAAGAATAAGAAAGCAAGCGGGATCCTGCACATACGAGTGGTAGCTTCCAGAAGAAGGACTCTTAACAAGCCAGTCACAGCATGAAGCCACTCATTTGGGAAAATCCTCTTGGGTGAAGCCAAACAGTCCAACGTGATCTCTTAGAACACCACCCCCCAGCTCCCTATTCCCTGGGTGGCCAAGTGTGGTTTGTTTTTTTGTGTTACTAAGTATGACAGAGTAAGTTGCCATTAAAAAAAAAAAAAAAAAACAACCTTTGTAAGGCCACCAAATATGATATCCAAGACTGTGGAACAGGGAATAAGGCCCCTACCTTGAACCTAATACATAATGCTTGTAACATGCTGAACATTATGCAAACATTTTGTTAGAGGCAGCAATATTATAAACGGTGTATCTGGAGAGCTAATGAGATTGATAGTGGTGATACAGCGTGAATTGCAAGATACCTAAAGAAGAGAGGAGGAATGGAGCATGAGAAACCCAAAAATCACCTTTGGAAAATTTGGGAAAGGAAGTGATCCAAATTCTACCATTACTTCGTGACATCCTGTGCCCAGTACTTCTAGCAAATTGTAGGTAAATAGGAACATAAAGACTCTAGCTTGGATGAGATGACACTACGCAAGACACTTGGCTAGCTTTCATTAATATCCTTGGAAGTAGAGGGGCAGCCCTCTTGGACAATAGAAACAAGATACAAATCCATGAACACGTCAGGAGTTTCCTTCAAGGGACAGAGTGCCGTGGAGAAGCTATAAGGCTCCTGAGATAGAGTGAAAACAAAGCCAGGAAGGAAGAGAAGATCTATCTTGTATTATAATGGAAAGATAAGCATCATCATCATAATAAGCAGCCCAACATACCAAAAACATATTCTAGCCCTATTTTAAGGGAATAAAGCAACCACCCTGATTTTCAGCTCTGACGTTCTGGGAAACCCAGTGCTGGAATGACACTACAAGTGCCTATGCATTTCTGCGATACTGTCCAAGCAAGCGGCACCCTGGCTGGGTTCACAGGACAGGAGCACAGATAGCACTCTTGTCTAAATTGCCAGAGACTCTCTGTGTGTAGGTAAGAGGTGCTGCATCTGAGAGGACACTCCAAGAACATGTGTTAGCGGAAGTCTTTTTGACAAGCAACAGGAAAGCGTGGCGAAGGCTCCAGGGTCAAGGAACAATCTTGCCACTGTTTGATTCAGTCCTGCAACCTTCAGCACCCGTTACAAATAATCCTTTTTAATCCTTAAAAAGTTTAAAAATAATCTTATTCAGCATAAGATTATAGCTTCCATGCTACATATCCTCCAGTCCCACTAGGCAGGTGGCAGTGCTATGCAGAGCTACAAACTGTAACATTTTAGAAGTTTCTTAAGACAGAGGTAATGAAGGGACCCATTAAGCCAGTGGCTAAGGATCTTCAAGATACAGTTGTGCAGTATGAAAAAATCCTGAGAACTGAGAAAAGGAATAGGCATGTGGTATCAACATGCTCTTTGACATTTTCTTTTGATAGATGTACTGCCACGTCTGTGTTAAATAGTCTCTGTTCATAAAGCTAGAACAAGCTACATCAAAACTGCATCTCATATTCACAAAGATCTTTTAGGCTAATGGAGGCAGGCTGGAGACTTCTGTAAATACACATAGGTTAGCACGACTGCTATAGCTAACCCCAGGCAAAACTCCTGCAGATACAAGACCAGAGCACCCGAGGTCATGCAGAAATACAAGCATTACAGCAAGAAATGTAGGTACAACTCAATTTCTCAACATGGTTACAGACGCCAAGGGCTGAATAGAAACCAGTTGTGGATGCCAGAGAAAGAGGAAAGGAATTCAAAGGGGAACACGCACATATACTTGAAATAAAACAAAACAAACTATATTTTTAACCACAAAAAAAAGCTCCATTTGCTGACACAGGAAAGAAATTTAAAACCTCCCTGTGGAAAATGTAAGACTAATTGCAGCCCAGTAATACTTTAGCTTCTGGAACAGAGCCCCGAGGCTGGCCCTCACCAGGGAAGCATCAGCAAAAGATGACATTTTAGCAGTGTCTACTATAGAAAAAAATGTTCCTTCAGATCTCTAGCTAGAAAAAGAAAATTACATAACAATAGAGCTCCCTCGTCTTCAGTCTCTGTATAAATCAGAGCGCGATCCAATCTCATTGTAATCTGCAGAGCAGCATGCTAATGAATGTGAGGCCAAAATTTAGAGCTCACCAAAAAGCAGAGCCTCTGATTCTTCAGAAATTTAATTGGTACCAGTCCCAAAAGAAATATTTCAGTAAACCTGAAGCTCTGAGGAACCCAACAGCTGTGGAAGGATGGAAAAAAAGACACCTATCAATTCTAGAGAGAGATCTTTACACCATAAGACTAAACCTTGGGCACGTCAATTGGTTTTTATGGAAAAGTAGCAATGAAATTTCATGGCTCTTTTACAGCCACAATAGAGCTAGCTGAATTTGAGCAACCTTCAGTGAAACAAATTACATAAAATAAATCTTTTTTTTTCCCCCTCCAGAAAAAAGCTTTCTACTTTAAAAATGTGGTAAAGAGGAAAAGTTTAAAAAGTGAGTGGGGTGAAAAAAAAAAAAAGCAAAAATGTTTTTTTTTTTTTCCTCCCTTGAGCCACCAGAAAGCAAAGATAGTCCTGAAAAAGCTGAATGAAGCAAAAGTTTTGTGAAGGCTCACGTGTGGACCTGACCTAGATACAGTCACTTTCCTGTGATTAATTCATAGGTTGCAATTTTACACTAGTCTGCTCAAACTCCAGGTCTATAACAAATTGTACAGAATGTTACATTATTCTCTCCTACCCCTTGACAGATCACTAAATATCTGAATATTTTAACTTTTTGAAATGGCCCATGATTTATTATTTTTCCTTTGAATCCTGCTATGAAGCCAAGCTTTCTTTTACACCCTGAAAACCGCACTAGACTATAAATGGGGATACTAAATGCAAATTAAACTCTATGCCAGTATGTGACAATCTGCATGAGGCCGCAAGGTGCTTATACCCACACTATACGTTAAACTCCACAACCTGTAAGATTATTTAAAGCTCTTAGGGATAAAAGCAGAGCTAGGTGAGCAGCAGCATTGCTTCCTGAGATTTTTCAGATTCATGGGTTTTGCTTGTCCCAAAACAGGGTGTCAAAGACAAAGCAGACGTGCAGATGGAGCAGACAGAGCAGATACAGTCCAGAATCAGATTTCTGGCTCTACCTCCTAGCTTATTTTCTGTTACCAAAAAAAAAAAAAAAATCAGCTTGTTCTCAAATGAAGGCCTGACTTCCAAAAATATAATTTATTTTGAAGGTTCTCTCAAATTCTTTAGCCAGACATTGATAACAATGTACCCGGGAAGTCCAATCCATGAGAAGGCAGCTCCTGTGGATCCCTGTCCTATCACCAAGGGGCCCAGTCCCTTCCTAGCTTATGGTTATGTGGAAGTTACAAAGACACGGTCACCTCAATGTCATGACACTGGCTGGTACATGGACCCACACACAACATGACCTGGCACCTGAATTTATTCGCCTTCAAATGCAGCTATCCAAAATTGCATAACAAGATTCTCCTATCAACAGAACTGGCAGCAGGCCAAAGATAAACATTTACAATAGATACAGCAGGGAAAAGTTTTCATTAGAAAAATTAAGTCTCCTTAGACACAGATTTATTTCCTATGAGACAGTCTCCAAGATCTGAAAAGAGGGAAAATATTCTCCGCTGCCTGATAGATTCTTGCCTCACTTTAGGCAACCATCTCACTGAACTAGATGAAAAAATAATGAATTATAACAACTCTGCCAGTGCAGAGCTAATCAGAAGGCTGTTTTGAAGGTTAAAAACCCTATTCTGGCTTGACAAATCTAAGCAACTAATCACATTGTGATTCTTAACCCTACTTGAGCTAGCTGCTGAAGCTTCCTTCATTTTCACCAATTAAAGTTTTCCAGCTCACTTTTTCTCATCTTTGACTGTCTCGTTAATATCCTGCTAGTTACCCAGAAGCCAGAGCTAATTTATAACATTCTGCAGCTTTCTACAAGCATTGCAGCCATTAATGCCTGTCTGAAAAAGAGAGCCTAAAACCGGACAGCTCTATACTATGTCTAGTGACTATTCAGCCAGGTGAAAGCTCCCTGCAGCAGTCAGAAAAACAACACATTACTAGCTCCTCTCTTTATCCTCCAAGCACACTTATTTGCTTTGACAGCCGAACCTGCCAGCAAAGAAGCAACCCTATACCAAAACACTATCTGTAAGGATGGCTCACTTGACGCATCAGTCCTTTTGACAGCCTTAAATTTTATAAAGCTTAACGTTTTCCTAGCTAGCCCAGGCATTTCAGTGAGCTGGAGACCCTCTGGCTCAGCTGTATTTTTCACTTGCATCAGTATTAGCAGAAGCAGCAAAAAATAGCTTCTCCCTCTGGATGCACAAGAGTTTTCTTTTCCTAGAAGAGCTTCTCCTCCTCTCCTCCATACCCAAACATCTGCTTCCTCATGAATGTAGCCTCCCTTTTTCCACACTGACCTGGTAACTCTCCGTCTACACAGTGAAAAGCAGGGCAGATGACATCACCTTGCACATACCTCTCGTCTGGTGAAGAGTAAGCAGCTGCAGAGAGGCCTTGTCCTCATCTTTGAGAGGAAACACGAGGGAAAAAGTCTTTCAGAACTTGACCTTATGTTAATCACCTTAATGGCTCAGTTACCATAAGTCTCACTCTGCAAGTCTGCATGCATCTGCAGTCTCACATGGTTCTATCTGTGCTGCTAACACATTGTCCAAGCCTTAGACGTTCCTGTTTTAAAGCCCAGACTTTATTTGAATAGTTTGCCACATGAAGCATGAGCCAAACAAGGCCAAATCAAGACTCTTCTGTGGTGAAACGGTAACACAATACTCTCTGTGGCCTCATAAGCTTTGCACCAGTGTTTTGGGTTTGCCTTTTGTAAGATGCTGCAGTCCTCAAAGGAATGGGATTCATGTCAGAAAACACAGTACAAGGCATTCAACCAAGTTTCTGGCAAGTGGCTGCTAGCTCAGAGAGTGCCATTCCAGTATTTCAAGCTGCCTGTAGAAAGCCTCAAACGTGAGGGCTTTCATAGGTTCCTTTCCAAACGTCCTCTTTCTGAGCTCAACAGTTTTCTCACGGCCATTTGTGGAGGGAGAATAAGGTTGCTTAGGGGAAAAGGAATGAATCACCTATGTCTACTAAGAAGAAATCTGTGCCCATAACAGTGCTCCTACTACTCCTTTTGCACGGGGAACTCAAAGCCCTTCAAAGCCTCTTAACCTACTCCTCTCCCCGCTGCCTGGCCAGCAAAGAGCTCTATCTCCAGACAAGCCACAGCAATGGTCTGTAGACAATTATTCCAGGAGGGAGTGTAGTCATGGCAGAGAGACAAACCACTGACGAAGAAGCCAGCCAGCTCACATAGAAACCTCCATTTATTTCATGCTTTAGGTATTTACCTGACTTAAGTTTGTCTTGCTCTCCAGATGGTATTTCAGATAAGCTAGAAGATAGTGAGAAGTTGTTTCTTCTTTCTACTTTGTGCCCACAAGGCCAAATTCAACATATACCTGAAAATAGACTGAGATAGGTACTAAACAGCTGAAAGAATGTGCTTCGCTCTAGGCTATATGTGTCTAAATGGCATTTGAGTCTATCAATGGCACACTCATTAGTATTTAGAAAAACAAGCACGGAATGCAAGCCTATTTTGAATAGAATCAGCATTGTGGTAGCCAAAGAAGTTCATTAATTATGAATTTTATCAGCTGTTCACTGAAATTTGTTCTGCTAGCACAGCGTAATTGCCTGCAAGAGTGATGCTTTCACATGAATATCAGACTATGAAATAACCCACATGATTCTGCCCCCGCATCATTCCTTTTCCAATAGATATCCTTTATTTGTTTCAGAACAATTACACTGTTGCAAGAATCCTTGAGGTTCTTTAAGCATCTTAGTGGAGTAATCATTGCAACAAAAAGTACTGAAGGGCATAATTTGGTGAAACATGAACACGGAGAACTGGAATTAGCTTTCCCCTATTGCACCATAACTGCTGCCCAGATGTACAGTGCACAGAGACTGAGGAGAGCCAGGGGGCCCAACAATCTGCTTGGCACAGTAATGTAGCCCAATTAGAATAGGAGGCTCCATTAAGAAACATGTCATACAGCCTTCCCTTCTCTGAAGGGAAAGGAGGGGGAAAGAAAAGGGCCATGGCAAGGGAGAATATTTCTGTTATTCTGCAAGAGTTGGGCTAGGATTCAAAAACCACATGCAATCCCACGCCATGTCTGATTGTGTTAGGGACACTGCGTTAGCCACCTCTCGAGTTTAACGTTACATTCATTTTAAAGATTCCTGCTTAAGTGATGAACTAGCAGAGAAGATCGGCTAACTGCATTGCAGGGCACAGGCAGCGTTCAAAGTGAGAATTATTCATAGTCACTGGTTTTAATCAGCGAGCAAGCCTACTCCCCTTAATCTCATTTTACACACACATATATAATACACACAGAGTGACAGATGGGCAGACAGACAGACAGGGAGGTAGATATACACATGTACATGTCTTTACAAAAGAAAGCCCACTTTTTGGTAGCAATAAAGGCAGTGGTTTACAACTGAAGAGCGTCTTTACAGTAGGTACTTTGTTAACTAAGGAGACACGTGACTTACACAAGTTTGCTACCATTCTGAGTTTTCGTGTTAGGATGTACCAATATAAATAACTCTACCTCACTTAAATTTGTATCTAGCTGCACCGGACCAGAAATTGGAATTTAAAGGCAGAAATGGAGCCTTTAAAATTTTTATTTTACTAAATAGCACTGTTTCAAATATACTAGATAAGCATTGCTGTCTATCAAAACAAGTTTTTCATTGAAAAGGATGATTAAAAACACTCCCTGCAGCTGAAATGAACTGAACTACTTCCAATTACTGTCTTCTCATGATCAGAGTTTGGAGATTCCAAGAACTGAATTAACCCAGACCAGCTAAAAGAGAAAGAGAAGTCTGTTTCATGAGTGCAGAAAGGACTGCTCCAGGTCACACCTAGTTTAGCAGGGCAGGCTGGATCCATGCACTTCTTCAGTGACTCTAAGAGGTTCATTGATCTACCTTTTAAAAACTTCCGTACTCCATTGCAGCAAACGCTTAAAATTTTTTGTTTCTTATTCCAGTTACTTTAGTGCTTGATATAGCTTGTCCAAGATTTACATAACCCTTTATCTGATTTAAAGCATTTTCAGTTATCCTAATGAATGAAACTCATATACAGCCTATGACTTACCAATTCATACTCGTATGTTTTATAGCTTTGGTGCCTGACCAAGACCTATGTTCTACAACGGTACAGCTCAGCTAGGGAATATGGATTGGCTCGGCCATTCCTAGATGTGATTTGATAATACATACAAAAAAAAAAAAAAATCAATGGCTTCGGAGAGGAAGAGAGCTGAGACTATCCCCAATAAGGCCAGCGCACAACTCCCCACACACTGCAGTTTTCTTACTTGCCCTGGGAACACACAAGGATGGAGCTTACCAACATACTTATTTCTTATGTAGCTTTATTGGAACAAGTTGTCATTTACTGTAAGCAGCACCTAGAAATTCTGCACTGAAGCTGCTTCACTAACAGATTGCTCCGTACCTATGGACTGCTAATACGAACTAGCCGCCTTCACTAGGAGAGCTGAAGTGAAGCCTATATTGGAATCGGACTGGAAGAGATCCATTTCCTTGGGAGAGTCTTTAATTTACACTAGGATAAATTAAACGCAGAAACTGGATTTACTTTCTTCTGCAAACATACAGGCCTTCCACCAGCAAGGAGGATGCCAGTGAAACAGACATGCAGCACCAATTTTTCTTAACAGAAATACTCCCAAAATGCAGTTCCTGGCTTGCTCATAGCAGCAATTTCTGGTGCAGGTACATTGCTCCACTGCATCTTACAGGAAGGAAATAAGATTTGATAGCATTTCATTTAAATCTATAATTCCTGTGCTCTTCGGTTCTGCTCTCGGGAACATTACGGTATGAAAAGGAGCTCGGGCAGGAAAGGAAGAGCAAGGACACCAGAATGAAACAGCTCCATCCACTGGATGGAGGAGATGAGAAACACCGTGCGTATTTCAAACTCAAAAAGGAAGAGCAGGTAAAGGTTTGGTATTGTCTGAAGCTTGAAGAATTCCCTGGATTTGTAGCAAAACCAGTTTTGAATAGCTAAGGATCTAGGCTGGAACATAAGAATTTGACTAAAGAGCATTTTCGGAAAAGAATGTGAAATCTATTGCAGCCAGTCCTAAAAACTAGTGAAAGTCTTTATCAACATTTTAGTCTCTCTTGTGGTACCTGGCCTTCCCTTAGCTTGCTCAGAAAAGGCAGGAAGGAGCATTTTTCCATAGCAAGGGCTTGATCCGAATGCTTCTCATATAGAAATCATCTTGCAAACATTCAAAGACACTGCTGTGGCAGGTCAAATCACAGGAAACTCCTCAACACCCATTTGGGAGCATTAAGCAACAACACTTCTTATTCCTTTGATAAGACTAGGGGGAGGGGAAGTGTTCCTGAAGATGAGCTCTACTGCACATTCAATGCGAGGTATGTGAAAAGACATGGATCTAATGTGTCTGCTCTCTCCAACAGCCCTGTGGGCAACAGTTTTGCATTAGCATGCAGGGTTTTCAAGGAAGTTGTTCATAGAAACGCTTCTCGATGTGCACGGCTTCCTTACAAGCAGGAAGCAACTCAACACTCCCTGTACATTATGGCCACTCTGGTGAATGGCCCTTAACTGTCATAGCACTGACACCCCAGTGTTTACAGCTAGAGTCAAGACAATGTTTCCCATCTCTGGCAAGAGGCTAGGCATCTCCTTGAGGGAGATGGAGAACATCAGAAACAGGAACAGAGGGCAACTAGCACTCACTATTAGAGCACTGGCGCAAGCCAGAAAATTACCTCAATAGCCCAGAAGAACCAGACCTCTTTGAAATGCAGTACTGTAACTGTATAACACCATGAGCCACAAGGTTAAATCCTAAATTAAGACTGTCTGCGGCCTTCAGCAATTTGACAATGAACATTTGTTTTCCATCATCATTTTTTCCTCAACCTTTGTTTGAGGCATTCTTTTCCTACTTCTTACCTTTGTGTACTCTTACCTCAAGGAGAAAGAATATTGCACTTTTGAAAATCTAAAGTTACCATGCCAACAGGAACGGCCTCGCTCTGCTGTAACACGTCAGCTTTCAAGTATCTCTAGGTAAAGACAACCGTTCTACCATTGACCTGTGTGTTGTGGTTGCTTCCTATTGTTTCCATACTCTCTCTCAGAACTGCGCCCAGAACTCTTCCCCTGGGCCCCCATTTCAGAATGGGTTCGCAGAACAGTCTCTGCTGCAGCATTGCACCAAAGCTTCATGAAGAGAGTGAGCTAAGACAATGAAGGAACAAGAGACTGCCAGCTCTAGCAGTCTCCTCTTCCTTTCATCTAGCTTGCAGTTCTCAGTGAGAAGTTCACACTAGCTGAAGTTACTAAAACACTGTCTTGCCAGATTCCACTGCTGCTATTGCCTGCTACCCACTTCTTCAGAGAAGAGGGTTCAGATTACGTGCAGAACCACACCTGAGCAACCATCAGGAGCCTTTTTTAGACCACTGTATAAAAATCAGAAAGCAAAAGAAGCTTTCTCCTTAACTACCTGCCCTTAACAGGGGGAAGAAAAAAATGGTTTTGAGAGTAACAGCCGTTCTGAGATGTCTGTGACTGACTCCCAACAGCTACTAATAAAGACACCACTAAGCACTGAAAATAGCCTATTTTCTAATTCAAGAAAGCTGAATTGTAAAACGAAGTATTTTGAGGCACTTTACAGTGAGGGAAGTTCACTTCAGGACTGGACTGAGGTGGTTTATTCAGAGACTGGCAGGTGAACAGAATGGTCACACCAATAAAGCATCAGATGATTTTAAAAAAAAAGTGTTCTAAAACAGAGGGAAGTCACGAGTTAAATCAGCTGGGAGATTGCCTTAGATAGAAAAACATGCATATGCATTATGAGCTGTCCAAGAAGAGTGTTAGGTGACCACAAAGCCATGACTTGAGAAAAGTTGCCTGTGGCTAAATAGGAGGTGGAAGTCAAGATCACAAGTGAAAAAACGAGCTTTAAACGTAGAGAAAAGGTGTTGCGTACCTTTCCTTTACATCCCTTGAGAGACCACATCAGGAAAAGAGATCTATGGGTGGAAAGACTAATGAGAAAAATAATTTCCCTCGCATATCAGACGCGGTAAAGCTTCAACAACGTTGCGCACCACTCACCACTCAGCGTTCCAGGAACGCAAGCAAGGTGTCATGTCTTAGGTTGTATTGCGTTGGCCTGACAAGATCGCTTATCTCAAAGAGAGCAATAGATAATTCATCTATATTCAAAAAGCAGCTATTGGGCTAAAACGACTACTTCCACCTCAGAGTAATAAAGGATGTTAAATGTTATCATTAACAAGTACTAAAGAATTAAAACTAGCCTGGACAACAGCGACTTGGGAGTCCTAGAGGAATCGGTTGAGATGATCTTCATTTTCCATTTAGAGTTTTAACACTAGGAAAACTCCAAGGGCGGAGCTGATGTTATAGTACCACTGAGATTGGGCAGTTGAGATGACCAACATAATTACATTTCTGTTAAACAGATACACTGAAAACGTACTGTGAGATTTGTCTTGCCTCCTTTGTTACCCTGATGAAAACATTAAAATAGTTGATTACTACAAAGTCCTCAGTCAGGTATGCTAATGACTACTTAAAGGCTTCCTGTTAAACAATGGTCAATGAACAATGGTGTTTCTAGGATAATTTCCAAATGCAAAGCTATTAAAGAATATTACATCAATGTTGTGCATTACATTTCCTGCTAATGAAGATGCCAGTGATATTTTGACTGGGATGGAAGGAGATAAAGGAGTAATACTCAAATTGTAAGTGATCTATTTCTCCTGCTAAGTGGAGCCCATTCAAATAAAATACTTTTTAAGGGCATGAGATGCCACTGAAAAGAAAACACATCCTGCCCCAGCGTGGCAGAGAAGTGCAGTGGAGAGGCAAGTTTGAGCTGCCTATTCAGTGTCACAGTAAAAGAGAATTAAAGAAAACCCTGCACAGTAAAAATAAAAGAGATAAAACCCCTGTATAAAGGCACTCATGAAAATCACCGTGTCTACATTTTTGACAGATCAAAAAAAAAAAATCTGCATTTATGCAGAAAGAGAAGGTTTTTGAGCAGTGGAAAGAATTAGTTTGTTTCCAGCCTTCCATTTGACAGAGTCTTTTCTGTTATGTTGAGTCCTTTGGTGCCTGGTATATTAATCTATTTTTTTTCCTCAAGCCTTTGGTTTATCAATTTTTACAATAAACTGAAGACAGTAAAACCACTGATGGAAACAGCCCAAGGCTCAGGGATGCTCTGTGAAGGGCAAATGCTTGGACCCCGTACAAATGATCGAGCAATTGTTTAGAGTGTCCTGGGAAGGAAGTCTGCAGCTCTCTGCTCTTGTGCGTCAATTGTGATCTGCGCCCCATCTCTCTCACCTGAAAGCAGCTTCCCCAATCCATCAACAGAGCTCCCTCATCTATAAACAAGAGTTTGACAGCATGAAAGAGGTCTGAAGTCGGGTATACAGCCTTAGCACTTCTCTCTCCCCCTTCTCTTCCACCAAGCTGTATTCATTCCACTTTAGGTATGACCAGTCACAGCTACAGAAGAAAAGATAAGGTTTACGAACAACAAGAAAAAAGATCTTTTTTCCCCCAGAGGGAACGGTCTTCCAAACCTGCTAAAACAAGTTTCACAAAATGCTACCGAGCTACAAATAATGGCGAGTTTATGCTTGAAGGAGGACTGCAGAATGGGCAACCATCTGTGCTTGGCTTCATATATGCAGCCTGCCAAAGATTATGATTAACGCTGTCCTGACAGCTCTTCTCCTGTCTCCTGTCAGCAGCGCTGTCTGTTCCAGAGCCTGCCTGTGGCACTAAGAACAGATGTCTCTAGCAGTTCAAAAGTTTGCATGAGGCTTCAAGTTTATATTTCAACTTTTATGGTGTAAGCACTATCACTGAAAGATACAAGAAAGGCTCAATTTAAAAAAAGGCCTCTTCCATGTGTTTTAATACGTAACCGAAAAACTTCCACCTGGTAGCTTTCTTACACTACAGGAGACCTCACAGAGTTAGTACCAAATGGGACACTGAAGGAAACAGCTTAGAAAGGCAGAGACGCAGCTAGAGCAGAGCTGGCAACTTGAAGCAAAGGTCTAACAGGAGCTGGATCCTCCCTCACAGAGAGCTCACAGCAATGTTCCCTACTGCCATTTCAGTAAGGTTACAAAGATTTTGACTCTAATCCTCTGCCTAGGATTTCCTGCAGTTATTCCTATGAGGCACCCTACGTCCCACTGGCATTCTCCTCCTCGCTGTTTCAAATATAACAGCACCTTGAAGATAGTTTTCTAGTTGCAACGGGAGGCATTGCATTTCTTGACACAGCTCCAAGTCTAGTTGGGTTAGATGACTTGTTCAAGCCAAAATGTCAAGCTGGTGAGGGTCAGAATTAGGATTCAGCTATGCTCTCTGCTCACACCTTTCCAGTTAACCACTGAGAATTTCACACCCTCTCAAAGAAAGGGGAGGCAGAAAAAAAGCCCACAGCACAGATAGTTGAGTAGAAAATAAATAGCCCACAAGTACTGCAATGGCTTATGCATATTTGAAATACCCAACAGCCACAGGAACTAAACTATGTGAACAGGTCTTGATAAGACCTTCAGGGAACATGCTCAGCTCAGAGAAGCAGTCATCGCAGAAGCGTGACAACGAACGTTGATATGAAAAAGCCTGTACAAAGCCACAAATAACTGTCATGTTTGAAGGAAAGCAGCAGGAAAGCCAGTGGCAAGCTAGAGTGGATTTAAAGATTTAGAGTTGTTGAATGTAAAAGTTGAGTTTCTGGAATGTATTTTTATTACTGATCAAAATAATTATCTTAAAGTGCAATTGGTTATCGCTGCCAGTAGTTAATTAGTACTAAATTATCTGTGCATCTAACAATTTATACAGCCCTATTTTGAGTAGCAAGTCAGAGCATTAAACAATCATTTGACAAGTGGAGAAGCATCTCTAGCTACATGCATTTCAGAGGAGTCATTCTTCAAGTTCACAGGTAGGTAGTCAGGTTAATCTTATCCCACCAGGGCAACCAGCAGACAAGATTACATTGGTCCTAAATTACTACGTTTTCCGTGTGACACTGCATTACACTCCAATCCGCTATTAGACACACAAACTCCTGTTCCTTAGCTTTGAGCGGGACGCAGGCCCCACATTTTTGTGGGGCAATAACCCTCCCATCCATATCTTCTCTAGCCCCCGTCTCCAAGCCCTGAATGCAGATGGAAACATCAAACTTTGCCGTACTGTTGTCCTTACCACAGAAAGGGATGAAAAGCTCTTTGCCAGTCCTCAGTGCTACAGAGTGCTCCTTGGACCAACTGGGGAGGTGGTGTCTCTTGCAGTCGATTGCAATTGATCACAGGAGATAGCAGAGCAGCATTCATTGATCACCTCGACTCCTTAAATTAGTTTGAAAGGATTCAAAGAGCACCAGATATGCTGAGCAGGAGAATAGAAGTTTTGCTCCCGGTTCAGATGAGTTGTCTCTCAGAAACCTGCTGCACGCTACACCAAAACCCTAGTTACTGTCAGCTAAAACACTCACAGGACACACAAAACATCTTGCCATTTGCAAGATACCACACTAGAAGACAACCATAGGAGCCAAAGGTCTCAAAATAGAATATAAACAAAGGGAAAAAAAAAAATCAAAGATATTCATAAAATTGTACCGAGAACTGTGGGAAAGATGCAGAAATACCTTGAACTGGAGTTAGGCATGTAGTTCAGATGTTTCTACTCAGGGAGTGCTTTCCCTAGACAAGAAAGAAGGACTGTAGATCTTGAAGCCTTTGACTTTTTTGTGTGTGCTTTGATGATGATTCTTTAGGCAGTCTACACAAGGTGATAAGAACATAAAGCCTCCTTCCTGCTTGCTGCGGTCCTTAACATTGATACATTTCCAGCTAAGAGCAATGTTAGGTACTACAGCTTGTTAGAGCTTGGCCTGACTTTGCACTCAGAGAAAGACAAGAACGTCAGCCTAGGAAGATACCGTTTTTTCCCATGGGAATCAGCAGCTGTACCACCACAACAGCATTACTGACTTGCAACCTAATGTCCTAGCATTTCTTGGTTTTTATATGGGAAACAAGCATGCTTATGCAAAGGTAAATTATAGCTGATGCATTATTGGGTGGGGAAAGCCTCTCAGGAAATTGAATAATTAACAGGTAGAAGAGGAATTATCAGAAACATAGCAGTTAACTGTGGTCACCTGGCTAGAGATAGCTTCTTCTATCTCCCAGCATAACTGAATTGTAGACACACTGGCAGGGGCAAGTGATATTCTGCCACACTCAACAGCCGGCTCATATTGGCCTTATCAGTAGATGACTGAAAACAAAGAGGGATGACTCAGATTTTGTGGTTTTGCTTGCTTTTTTAAGGAAAAAAGTGATTCATACTACAAGATAAAAATTTATCTTGGGGCAGAGGAATTCTGAAGGTTGCTAAAGACAGATAACCCATGTACTTGCTAGCTTCAGGGATATTTTTGAATTGAGTCCAACTCTGTATCAGCTGGTCGCTGAAGTCACACCATTTACAGCAGCCTCTGTCATCTACCCCCAAAAGGCTGAGATATGACCACTATTTAAATTGACTGTTAATGCTATGAAGAGTTTGGAGAAAAATAACTATCGCAGGAAACTCTGGGGGGGCTCTTTACGCCACCTTTTGGGAAAAGATGAGCAAACAGAAAGGCCAGGTTCAGGTGGAAACGTCTGCTCCAATACTCAACACTTTAAAAATTACTCCTATTCAGGGAACAGCGGTCAACAGTCACCATGTAAACAGGCTGCCTTTGCAAGCCAGGGATAGCAAGAATGTGCTCTGAAGCTTCAGATTTCTGTGTGGAACAGATGAAACTAAAGCCCCATCATTGCGCATATTTGTCGTGAATAAACCCTCACCCATGGAGAAACTAGGGCAAAAAAACATGCAGGGGTGAATAACACTGCTGCTAAAAAAATTACAAGAGATCAAAAAGAAGCTGGAGAGATTCCTGGAAGAAAAATCTAAGATGCTACTTCAGGCCCTGAGCCATATATTCCAGCAGCAGGCTTTATGTACCCAGGAAGGATTGCTACATGTTTGCCTTGCTCTAATGCTACTGAGGCATCTGCTCTTTTAGTGTGGAAAACTCTTAACTTCAGTAATCGGGCTGGCTGTCCTAGATCAGACCCGAGAACCTTGCATCATTGCACAGGGTCTGGTGTGAAAAAGGCTGGAAACAAGAGGGTTTTTTTTTTCCTTACCTCCCTGACTCAATAGCCAGATGGACTCTCAGAACAGGATTTACTTGCAACAGCTATTGACATCAGGGGTACAGATCTCATACAGAACCACTGCAGGCATCCACATGCCATAACCCTACTGTCTCTACCACAGCGCTTCTCCTTGCGCAGCGTGTTCAGTGCTTTATGTTTTCCTTCCCACAACAGCAAAGGAGCACTGCACACATGATGAATGAGTTCTGGGAAAACAACATGAAAATAGATGACAATAATGCTGCAGACAACTTTCCAGGGCCTGAACAGGAGTCTGAAGCTTTAATTTTCACTGCCACAGGATCAGAAGGGTGCTCGCCCCAGGGAGGTGTTAGCAGTTGAAAGTGGCCTGTTTAAGGCCCTTCCTCTCCAGAATTAGGCTATATTCATTGACTTGCAGGCAAATCTGCATTTGTGGCACCTGTGGCGATCTCAAGTCTTAACTAAGAACTTGTACATAATATCAGTGTGATGAAGAAACATGGGGGAGAAGAGCTCTGTTTTTCCAGGAAGCTATTTGTGTAGTACCAAGAGCTCAGAAGCAGCTTGCAGAGGTTACAGAGCTAGCTGCTAACAGGAGTTTCTATGAGAGGTGATCAAACCCTTCAAGAGCCAAGCCTCTGCAGTGCACTTGCATGCAGTTAATGCTCTCTTACCAGCCAGAAGGGCTTAGCAATTGCCTGAATAAAATGGAAGCCAGTATTTTGGAGCACAAGGCTGTAGCTTGGAAGAGGGAGGACTTTACTCCCTCTTCTATGGGAACAGAAGCTGTTTATGTGCACTTAGAGCTGATGCTGCCATCTGCCACTGACTCTCACTGAGATGCTGAGCAGCCGCTTCCCAAGCATAGGGCTTCTACAGCATTTCCAGGGCCATAGCCTGTTGTCCATGCCTAACCAAGGTCAATTTCTCTTGCAGAAAAGAGAGACACCCCATACATAGCCCAGCTCCACCTGTGAGCCCAGGCAAACCCAACTCAAGTCATAGCCTGATAAGACCTAAGTACTGGAGAAAGCTTTCCATCACCGTTCCCATCATTACAGTAATAGCTCATTACAACATGAGTATCATTCATGGTTGAGCAAGAAGGTGGGGAAAAGAGATTCCTATTCTTCACTTCTGATTCAAGCAATAGACAAAATTTCCGCTTTCATGCCCAAAAATAGATTTTACTTCTGATAAATGCAGAAAAAAATTTAAAAAAATACATTTAGGTTCTTTTAATTTTCAGGTTCCTGCATCAAGGGTCAAATTTTAGTGTCTGCTTAAGTCATTCTCAGGATAACGAAGCAGGAACCGTGTCTGAATGAGCAGGAGTGGAAACACTGTAGGCAGCAGTTCCAGGGTAAAATTAGGGAGAGACTGTGCCAAGGATGTGGACAAATAGCCTGGACCTACAGGTTTCTACCCCATGTTCTTATATCAAGGACAAAAATCAAGGCTGTTGTAAGGAGCCAACACAAATTCCACCAGTTCTCTCCCTCTGCCTCCCTCCAAACACAGGTCTTGCTCCCTAACACTCTCCTTGTTTAACAAGTTGCTATTCCATTCAGCCTGAAGAATCTAAAATCAGAAAACACACAGAGTAGCAAACAAGCACACGTAAGACAAGATACACATTCCAAGCATCTCCAGTTGAGCAAAGGCTTCAAAACCATATTTAAAAGATAAGGCGGAAGCTGTTTCCAAAACTGTCATCGCACTCCAACGTTCACCTGCTTCCCATCCCCACATCTGTTTGACAAACTGCCCTGGCTCAGTGGCTGATTCAGCATTTCATTAGTTCATCCTCTTCCACTTTTTAATCAGATACCAGTGACATGGGATATTTATTTGCACATGGCATGACTAAGGAGTGCTCTTCATTTGTTTTCATTTGCCACATACCTCTCAGCTGCTGGCTTCAGATTTCTCTGATTTCACTCTGCCCTTACTCTCTGAACTCCAAGAGCCTCCAGGGGCACTGCCAATTTACAGCAGCTGTTACCATCTTCCTAACACATTAACAGGGAGCATTTTCCTGCAGGAATCCTAAGAAATCTCTGTTATCACAGCTGGTGCAAAGTGGAAGTGTCAGGTTTCCACAGGGCCCAAAAAAAAAAAAAACCATGAAGAATATCAAATCTGATAATAGCTCAGTTAAATATTTTGAGGTCAAGACTAAAAGGGAAGCATTTCCAAAAAATAGTAGGACTAGTTTTTAAAGAGCTCTCTGAGAGATTTTCAAAGGTGATAAATTTTTTCAGAAAACAAAATTTTGATCAGTGGTGTATATCTGACTGGAGAACTGCCGATTCCCAGAAATGAGCTAGGAATTAAAAGTCTTCAAGGAACCTGCCTTATAGTAAGGAAAGTATCCAGACTTTCACATCAATAGACCAAATGAAAATGAGCACCGTGGATTTTAGAACAACTTGTATAGATCTAGACACATCAACAGCAATGCAGTACAATAACCGATTAACAGATAAAAGGAGAAAGAGAGTGTAAACCTTATGGACAGGTAGTCAGCTGTCTGAGGAAGAAGCCCTTCTCTAAGATTTGGAAATTAGAAGTTAGCCTACAAAGGTGGTCTCAGGAAAACCACAGATGAGAAGCTCTGCCTAAAGAGAAGCCCAAGAGCCATTCCAGAATAGAGGTCCTTTTTTATCATCTTCTGACAGTCGGAAATCACCTCAAGTTCTGTGAGACAGAGATGCATCTACATCTCTCCTTAGAGTTCAACTTCTTCTGGACCCAGACCCCAGTTCATTTTGCTTCCAGTACGTCCCCAATATTCTACCACCTTTTATTTCAGGGGTACCAGTGTCAAAGTGAGCACTTCATTTCATCTAGACACCATCAAAAAGTAGTTCAAAGTTAGTCTTCTGCTATTTAATATGCTTTTAAAGCCTTTGTGCAATTTTAGATGCTTGGAGCATGCGTCTCATCTTGCATATGCCTGTTTGCTGCTCTATGCATTTTCTGGTTTTAAATCAGGGCACTCAGGTTACACTAGGTGATTACAAATGTTTGAAAAAGGAATCTCAGCCAGTTCCGACTGGCACATCAAAAAACTCCCTCCAAAAAACTAGGTAGATCTACATCCAACGTATTGCAGTCTGTGTTCTTAAAACACATTTTCTTTAGAACCTGGCTCACTAGGGAAAATAAAACTAGGTGAAGAGCAGGCAGGTGCTTTACTCCAGGTACCCAACTAATAGATTCCCAAAACTTAGACACTTTGTTTAATGAAGCATCTAGCTTAGCTCAGTATGATGTGACATGGGGACATTTCACATAGCTGAGGAATTGGGCCCAGACTTTTCCATTCTGGAGCAAGACCTCCACTGCCTGGGCTCAAAGAGCCACTCTTAGAGCTAAGGCTCATAAGCAGCTATTACCTTCTGTAGCATCTGCCAGAAAAGAAACAAAGTGGGAGGACAATTTGAACACAAGAAAACATTTCTTTACTGTGAGGGTGGCTGAGCACTGGAACAGGTTCTCCAGGGAGGTTGTGCAGTCTCCATCTTTTGAGATATTCAATACTCAACTGGATATGGTCTTGAGTAACATGTTCTAGCTGACTCCGCTTCAGCAGGGGGTTTGGACCAGCTGACCTCCAGAGCTCCCTTTCAACCCCAACTATTCTGATATAACAGACGTGAGTTTGCTTCAGATGCACCAGCCTGGCTGAATTAAAGGAAATCTACTTTTAATCAGCATGGAGAACATTCCTGCGCAACCCAAAGACAAACCAAG
The DNA here is from genome assembly GCF_040807025.1 of Struthio camelus. Lineage (NCBI taxonomy): Eukaryota > Metazoa > Chordata > Aves > Struthioniformes > Struthionidae > Struthio > Struthio camelus. The sequence continues at coordinate 1,686,825 of NC_090947.1, read as the reverse complement.
CCTGCCACAAATTTCTCTTGCAGTCTACCCCCAACACCCTGCTTTCCATTCCTGGGTGGGCCAAGAAACTAGGACATCTGCTTCCGGTTAAATGCTAAAATCATGAATGCAGTTAAGCCAATGGTAAAATAACAAACTTAAATTAACAGCCTACTAAGCTGTCTTTGAGTATTGTAAAAATTTTATTAAATACTAAACTGCACAATGAGAATGAACTTGGAAACAGGCATTTTAAATAACTTGGCAATCTCACTACACCCTCAAGTAGGACAATTATCAGTGGATCTCCAGGTATTTCACCAGAGGAGGTCAGTGTTGTTTTCTATGTTTGGCATAGATATTAAAGCACTAACGAGTCCCCCCAGGGGTCAGTACCGCGTTCAGTCTTGTTCAATGTATTCATCAGTGACCTGGAGGAAGGGACAGAGTGCACCCTCAGCAAGTTTGCTGATGATACTAAACTGGGAGGAGTGGCTGGTACACCAGAAGGCTGTGCTGCCATTCAGAGGGACCTGGACAGGCTGGAGAGGTGGGCAGACAGGAACCTCCTGAAGTCCAACAAAGGCAAGTGCAAGGTCCTGCACCTAGGGAGGAATGACCCCATGCAGCAGTACAGGCTGGGGGTGGACCTGCTGGAAAGCAGCTCTGCAGAGAAGGACCTGGGAGTCCTGGTGGACAACCAGTTAAGCATGAGCCAGCAGTGTGCCCTAGTGACCAATGGGGATCCTGGGGTGCATTAGGCAGAGTGTTGCCTGCAGGACGAGGGAGGTGATCCTGCCCCTCTCCTCAGCCCTGGGGAGGCCTCACCTCGAGTACTGTGTCCAATTCTGGGCTCCCCAGGACAAGAGAGACATGACACTACTGGATGGAGTCCAGCGGAGGGCTACAAAGATGATGAGGGGCCTGGAGCATCTCTGCTGTGAAGAAAGGCTGAGGGAGCTGGGCCTGTGCAGCCTGGAGAAGGAAAGACTGAGAGGGGATCTCATCAATGTGCATAAGTATCTGAAGGGAGGGTGTCAAGAGGATGAGGCCAGTCTCTTCTCCGTGCTGTCCAGCGACAGGACAAGAGGCAACGGGCAGAAACTGAAACACAGGAAGTTCCATCTGAACATAAGGAAAAACTTGTTTCCTGTGAGGGTGACTGAGCACTGGAAGAGGTTGCCCAGAGAGGTGGTGAATATCTCCTTCTCTGGAGATATTCAAAACGCACCTGGACGTGATCCTGGGCAATGAGCTCTAGAGGACCCTGCTTGAGCAGGGTGATGGGACTAGATGATCTCCAGAGGTCCCTTCCAACCTAAATCATTCTGTGATTCTGTGATTCTATGAGAAATTCATTTGCCCATGGTCCCTTGACTGGACAAATTTCTGATGTCTCAGACTGTGTTCTCTACCCTTGTAGCTACTCTACTTCCTCTGTCCAGTCCCCCAAAAGGCACTAGATGCAGAGAGTGCAATTATAGAAGCACATTGCCTGGATAAGCAAAGCAACAGAGACTGATATCCAAAAACATTTCAGTAAGGTTGAGAGGTTACCACTGATGCAGGTATAATGGGAAGCTTTCATCAAAGCTATTATTGCAGATATGAGAAGAGATAGGAAAAGGGACCTTTTGATCAGAAAACTGCTTTCAGAGGTAGGACTATTTTTGATTTGGAGTTCAGTTTTGTTCTGTTTTATCTCTTCCTCCATATTTTTTTCATGTTAGCTATTCTGTGAGCTATTCTTCTGACATTTGCCTAATGCCTTTTACCTGGGAATCTGCAGTCAGCAGAACAGGCTTGTTCACTGTCACCTTCAGAGAAGCAGTTACCACTACCTTTCACTTAAACCAAGGGAAGACAAGGTGCAGTGTGGCTCACTGAAGACACCTTATGTTTGGAAAGCTTTTTTGGGGGAACCAAGGTATATTATTATTATGAACGCAAGCAGCCACAGGTACCATTTCGTCAGTCTCTTTCAGTAGGCCATTTTGTTTTGCTCTGCCCCATTTCCTTCTCATATCCTGTCCTTTAAAAAGAAAGAGTTCCTTCCATCCTTCACATTATTCAAAGAAACCTCAAATTAGAAGTAGAGCCTGGCTTCTGAAATCAAATTCTGCAACTGGCAGGATTCCCAGTGGTCTGAAACGTGCATACCATACCCAGCAGAACAAAAGGAACATAGGCAGGGAAAGGTAAGTCAAAGGAAACAAGAGCAGCCCAGCACTACCCTCTGTATTTCTAGAATCTTTGTGAATCTGCACAGATGTACCTTTGCAGGAGCATGGGTTTGGTTGCAGATGAGTCTAAGAGCGAGAAATTAGGCTACAATAATTCTCCTAAGGCTTCTTAGTTTGTAGGAGAACAGTTTTGTAAGAAAAGGAAAGATGGCTTTGTTGCAGCACAGCATCTCTACAGGTAACATTGAAGAAGAAACCAGTGCATTTGGCTCCTGTACAACTCTTTTTCCTCTGTGTCTCTTGGTGATGACAAATCTTAAGAGAGAGCTTCGGCCTCAAGGGCTTTCCAGCCTCTTCAGCAAGGTGAGATAGCAATCCAACATTAGACAGTTGGTCTTGATGTCATGACACTTGGTAGCTTTCCATGCACTGGAGGTTTCAGTTGAAGGCAATTACCTTGTTATTTCAGCAAAGGACACCTTTCCAGCAGAGGAGAAACAAGATCTGGCTTACCCGAGAACCAAATAAAGTCCCACGATCCTTCTGCAGCATCAAGCTACATGGGATGATCATAATGAGGTCTGATTTCCACTTCCTTGTTTTAATCTCTTCATTTAAAAAAGGAGATTTAGATCGTGTACATAGAAAAAATCATGACATCCGGATCTGTTCCTCTTGATGTTCAGGCAAAAGGAGATGCAAGCACTGCGCTCCATCAGTGTTAACCATAATGTAGCCCAAGTGCCTGCCAGGAGTTAGAGCAAGTTTTCTCAGAGGCAATCATTATGGGTAATTGTTCACAGAAGTTCCACAATGTTATGCTAAGGAGCCACACAAATGGCCTTTTTCTCAGCTGAAGCAAGAGAATGGGAGAGCTGTTGTGTAAAATTACCCTTAAAATTTTTGTAAGAGGTTCTCATCTCATGATATCAATGCCTTTGCGGAAGGTCAGCCAAATTCACTGCCTCGTTACTTCATGTTCGAGGCATGAACTTCAGGCAATTGACAGGTGCCTGAAACTAACCTCAGCATTTAAACAGTGAAGTCACCCTGCCTAAGAGTCCTGTGCAGGCCTTTGAAAGAGCGCATATTTACCAAAATGTGTTCCTGCTGTGGTGTTCCAGGTGGCCTCATTCTGGTCTGGGTTTTACACTGTACATTGCAGGTGTTTTACAGTAATGGGCCCAATTGCCAGCAGTGCCATTCCACCATGTAGGCAACTGGACCTGACCCCTGACAAGTACTTGGAGGATAGAGCTGACACCAGGGACCTTGGCTATCTCTGGCAGAAGAAGTTTTGTTACAGGCAGTCTTGCAGCCTGTAACCTTGCTTTGAGGAAGGAGTTTATTCAGTCCATGTGAATTCCCATAGCAGATGGGTCCTTGCCCCAGTATACTCATGCCTGCTACCATTAACGGGTACCAGTAAGGGTGGTTCAAAGAAAGGTAAGAGAAATCCTGTGACAGAGAGGTGCATCTCTCTCTCACGCACCCTCAGAACAAGCTGCATCTTAGGATAGATCAGGGAAGAGAAGCTGAGGCTCAAACAACCTACATCACCTGCCTAGTCCCAGGACTTGCCTCCTACAGAGAAAAGCACAAGCAAAGGACAAAATACTCAGAAATAGGAATTAAAAAAAAAAACAAAAAAAAAAACACTTTCTCCAAGTCAGAATGGAGTTTACATCTAGCCTCGTAATAAACATCACAAGCTCTCCACCTGCACAGTTATGAAAGACTGAACATACCTCATTTCTACAGCATAGGCACCCAGCAGTATACTCAGGCTGCTTAAAAAGCCACCTTTTAGTCCTTCAGCAACCCATTCCACATAAGTGTATTGTCCTTAGGGGAAAAAAAAGACAATCGTAGAAATGACCTTCATGCAGAGTTGTTCTTTCCCCTCTGTGGCTCTTCAAGGGAATACGCATTTTTAGGACTGTACTAGGCACTGTGAGATGTAGTACATGTTCTGGAAAGCTTAAGCTATGACTAGACAGAGCAGAGAAAAAGAAACAGAGGTAGTGTGACTGCAAAGCTAGTTGCCTCTTTATCTAGCAGCAAAGACAGGAATGCAGCCCAGTCCCTGTTTCTCTGACCACTACCTTACGTACCAGGCCACGCTGATGAAAGCTCTCGTGTCAGAAAAGAAAATACAAAGAAGTACCACAGTGTCCTAATCCACGGAGAGCTTGACAGCTGCATGAAACCGAACTGCAGAGGAAAGGGGGAGAAGAAAATCTTCCGAATATTAAAAAGAGCCACAATTATATCTCTATTTGCATATATATGTGTGTGTGTATATACACACATACATATTTAGTATCCAGCTGTCAGATGGCGTGAAATAGCCAGAAGGTGTTGCAGTTTTTCAAAGAAACTGCATCTCTCTGGTGCAATTCAAGCAGTTTTTGCTGTTAGCTTATACAGTAGGAGGTAGCCACTTGTAAGGACATGCCAGCCATGGAAAGCCAATGAACATGTTTGCACTTCTGGGAATAAAGAAGTCATTTGATTAGGCCCTAGGAGACTGGTTCTTCAAGCTGACTCCTGATGAACAAGAGTTTGATTGGCAGTATTTCGCACTGTAAACACTTGGACCTGAGCAACAGTGATGTATGTGCATTTTATGGGGGAAAAAGGCTTCAGGGCACAGTTACGTCATTCTAAAGTCTAGAACTATTAATCTAACGGCAGATGCAATGAGTTCCCACAATGCAATTCTCCAGGCTCTGACATCTTCCCTCTTCAACTAGTTGGAAAGGGGGAAGGGAAGGCAACTAGATAGATTTTTTATTTAGACTACTTTGATACAGCTACCAGTGTGACAAATTAGCTGTTTTTTGGACAACTCATACCATTTTGCTTTGCTGAAATAAGAATCTGTCCAGGCAAAAGCAGAAAAAGATCTGAACCCCAAGATGGCTACTGCGAGTATCCAGAAAACCATAGGAACTACCCAGGATATCAGATATTCCTGATGTACCAAAAAAAAAGATACCAGCAAATACCAAGGCATAAAACAATATGTCTGTTTTTTTGTTTCTTCTGAGCCACATAAATAGGAATAGGATAGCTGTGCAGATGGCAAATTCCACTACCAAATGATGACTCAATCCACTGAACAGCGTAGTAGTGGGGGGCATATTTTAGACCCTGTAGGGTGCAATAAAGCAAAGGTGAGGTTGCCTTGAGGGACTCACTTGCCTTCTGGGAAACACCGTTCTGCGCATGTTCTTCTACAGTGTCTCATTCACACCCACATAGATCTTAGTTTTTGTCTTCGGGATCCAAACAGTAATGCACTCCCATGATAGGCTAATCACACGATTTCATTAATCATTTATTTCATCAATCATTTCCAGCCATTACCCTAGGGCCACCCAGCCTTGCCTACAGCTGCCAAATTTCAGGCTCATTTCATCTCTAACCTAGTTTCAGAGTTGCCTTGCCTCCCTGCCTTTCATATTTTCAGCTCACATTTTACGCACATGTTTGAACCGGCTCTCCAGAGCAGAATGAGCAGGGGAAAGAAGGGAGCTAGACTTTATTATTGTTTTTGCCAAACTTAGTGTCTTGGAACCAGATGGTGATTGACTTGTCTAATTCTATGCTAGAAATGGCCTCAAAAGAGCAAGTAACCACAAACTGGGCAGCACTCCATGCCAGCAAGTATCTATGGGTCTCCAGTAATTGCAAAGCATGTGTTTACTGTATGAAATAGTATCCTCCTGCAACAGCATGTCCTGAGGTTACGCTACACGGGATTCACGCAAGACAAACTGGCAAAACCTACTGGCCCATGCTAGGCTCAACCATTCAGAACATCATTTACCAATTTAGTAACTAGCAGCAGCAGTATTTTTCAACACTTCAGGACTGGAGAGGTGTAGTTGCAAGATCCCAACAGCACAGCAGTCACGCTGTATTCTACACTCACAGGGCCTGCAGGTAAGGGAGAGGACGTTCAGAGAAAGGCAATAGAAAGTGCTTACAAAACTTGTAAACTTTTACCCTTGTAAAAACTTGTACCCTTTGCTGAACTCTGTTGTTATGTGAAGGTCTGCTAAAGAGTACATTTCCCACTCTTGGGGAATCACAGACATGGCTTAAGAAAGCCTCTGTGCCTCCTTCTCTCTGGGAACTGAAAAGCAGCTCCCTTGTGCAAATAAAGATAGCCCCTATATTTTCCTCTTTCCAAAAGGAAAGATGATGTACAAACATGAGAAATCCCCCCCTTTGTCAAACAAATCCTTAGCTCCTCCAGCCCCCAGAAGGAACAAACCTGCTTCCCTCCACTGCTGCACATACTTGGGCTGTGTAAAAGACAGCAGCTTTGAGACTGCTTAGGATTGGATTGAAAACACTAACATCAGATCTTGCAGAAGCCTTATCCTTAAATTAAAAGCAAGACTGACACCCTGACATCAAGTACCCTAAAGATAGTTTTAAATCCCAGAACCGAGCCTTGCAATTTCTCTGGGAGCTCAGAAGTGCATACTGCCCGAGATCGTGCTCTGCTCTCTTACGACCCAGACTCTTGGGAACATCAGCTTTGGAAACCTCTGCAGGGCCAGGCCCAAAGCCCTGCAGTATAAAGAGCGCACAGGAACAAATACAAAACAGATGGAGTTTCCTGCACTGCAGGCAGCGTTCACATTCAAACTGTGGCAGACTCTGGCCTACCAGCACGTCCCTATGGAACGCAAATCCTCCTTTCCAAGCTGCTGTTCTCCAGCAGAGCCAAACTGCAAATGTCAATAGCTTACAGGCAGAAGCACTACACTGAGGATCTGTGCTTTTGTTCACAGTGAGACCATACAGCGTTTTCAGTAAATAGTAAGTTCTCCTAAAAATAGGATTTTAGAGGAACTAGATTATTGGCAACTTTCAGTGGAGTCTTTTCAGCCAGAGAGGAAGGCAGAATTCAGCAGTGCAACAAAGGCAACATATAGCCTATTGAACAGCAGCAGATTTCAATGAAAGGTCAAGCATTTTTAAAGAGGATTCGCTAATGTAAGCGGGGCACAAAGCCAAGGCACAAGATTTCAGCCACAGGCTTTTGCTCCATCTCCTTCAGTGAAAGAACTAAATCTGTGACACCCTCCGAACTACAGGTAAACAGCAATAGCACCCAACAAGAATCCCTAGAATGCATTCAAACCTGTTTCAGATCAGTTTCTCTCTCCCCACGTGGGGCTGGAAATCCTCCCGTCTTCCTACTTACCCGCTGTGTAGGGTTCCAGAGAGACTGTCCGCTAGCCTAGCTCATAAAATGCTCTGGTTATGCTCATGCGTTAAAGAGTGATCACTGCCTTTCCCCAAAGATAGGCAGCAAAGAGCCGCAGCTGCTTTGGCATTGCATCGTCACTGGAACTGGAGTTGCCCATCCATACCCTTTTGCTCTTTTCACAAACACCTCCACTTCAGTATTTATACATGCAGACCGTGGCGTGTAAGCTTTCATGAAAAAAAGGGCTCTATTCCGGTTTACTAGACACACCAGAGATGTACAGATCCACTACTTCAGATCCTTTGAATAAGGTAGGCTTCAAATGCTGCTCCTATTCTTGTGACAGTCTTTCTAGATGCAAGGTTCACATGTACTTGGAACATTTTCTTTCTGCTAGGAGAGAAGGTGTGAGGCTTGGGTTATTTTTTGATACTGCCTGTTCCCAAGCAGAAAATTCACCATCAGGACTGGTGAATCCTTTAAAAGTATTTAGGAGCTCAAGAAGCTAAAAACAATTCCATGGAGAAACGTTGAGTTCAGTTCCTACCTGAATGATAAAAAGATTTGGCATTAATCAAACACCAGTTTTTAACTAGCTCAGAGAATCAAACCAATATCTCTTGCTACCTGTTCAAGCATTCCTATATTCAGTGCTTCTCCCTTTCAAAATACTCTGCAAGACCATTCCGCTAAGCAGGCAAGGTAGAAAATACTCCTTGCTAGCCTGAGCATCAGAAACTGTCCCAAGGTCTTCTGAGCCTTTTTTTCCTTTACAGCTCACAAAGTAACTGGCAAACCTGTTTGACAGAGATTTTCACTGTTGAACAAGAATGCCTTCAGCATTCAAATACCAAAGCAAATTAAAAATCTTTCAGACAGGCATAGAAAAGATGGTTGGTATTGAGGCCTTCACTGCCCTGGCCCACTAACCTGCAGGTGTCACAGAGCAGTTTCCCAGACACATTACGCTTGTAAGAGCATCAGTGAAACTATCCACTGAAACTTCAAAGGTTGTCTACAGCAACACTAGCTGAATTTCTCAAGTACTATCCGCTCACTTTGTAATTTTGTCCATGCCAGTTTTTGAGCTATGCCACTTCTTCACCTTATGCCATGACTCACTTCTCTATTATTCGCCGTGAGAAGGCCTGTAGTGGCTTTTGGGAAGTCTAGATTAGGTCTAAACTTTCCTGACGTACCTCAAAGTTTTTCTCTGCAGAAAAAACACTGGCAAGGTCCCACCACTTTTCTGTACTCTAAGCGGCTTTTTAAAGATCATTTCAGTCAATATATCTGGTGCAAATGCAAGGCTTACTGATCTAGTTTCCAGGTTTAAATGTTTCTGACCTCCAATCTCCTGCACAGTGCCTACTTTTGATGAGATTAAGGGCTTTTTTATTTAAGTCAAGAGCCTTCAATCTGGTAGGCTGTTATTTTTTTCTCCATTATTTATTCCAGATTTGGAGGCTCAGCTGGCAGCAACACCTCCCCTACTGCCCAGAAGAAAGATTAATTCTCAAAAAGCACACATGATTCCTTTTAAGTTCTCATTAATCATGTCCTGTACTTCCTGGGATCCTGCCAGACTCTGCAGGTTTTCTGGTGATCTCCTGCTTCAACCGCTCTCACCAATAGCTAATGCCTTAAACTAGCTTGGTCTCTGGAGGCCTACAAGAAATCCCAGTTTCCATCCTACTCTCTATTTGTTCCAATTTAACCTACCTCTGACTTAATCTGCAATGAGCATCTAGGGCACTTCCAGGAGTTTGACTTCCTTAAAAGGTTCCAGACCCACGTTTGAAGCCTCCCTTTCTAATACTGGTTTGCCCCAGACTTTCTACCAGAGAACAAGCAACTCCCATTGACACATCACCACCATCTTTCTGGAGGCCTCTATGCCTTTGCCGCATGGAGGATTGCCAAATGCACTCTAAGGCCTGCAAGTTACCTGGGCTGAAGCTGCTGGAGACATCCCTTTGCTGCCCTTCCCAACAAGTGCCACACACAGGCACAGTCAAGGGGAATACATGCAGCTCAGTCTGGCTTCAGGATCAAAGTTTGAAGACCAATCTGTATTTAGAAGGTGGGGAGGGGTATATACCCCCCAATCAATTAATTGATAGGTTCCTAAGCATTTTAGTGCTGGAAGAGCCAGGTATAATAACTAAAGCAACAAACTGAAAGGATGTAAGACATAAATGCACCGTCCCAATGTTACTGGCATCACAGCAAAGATTGACTCATGTTTCATCTCTTCTTCATACGGGGAAGTGTGTCATTTGACTGCTGCTGCTGCTCAACATTCAGACTTAAAGCTCAGGCAACAAGCTGTAACACGGTCAGGACTGAACTCTTAAATGTTATGAAGATCACTGATGCTAAGTTCTTGCTTCACCAATAAAGTCACATAGAAAAAGCATGAAAAGCCCAAGGTCTGATGGAAAGGAACAGCACATTCTGGGAAAAGAAAAACCAGCTGAGGCCAGGACAAGCGCATTCAACAGTGTTCCCTTCTCTGAGAGATGTCTTGAACCACCCTTGACTGAAACCATCATCTAGTGGGCTATACGAGAACATCATAAAGAAGAGGTTCACCCCCTTGATGCCACAGGAAGAAAACTACAGGAACATCTCTGCTTGGCCAAGCACCAGCTAGGAGAACTTTTTAGGTTTCACATCGTAACTTTGATTGCTGAACAACCATATCTCACCAGCAATATGCACAGAAGCTGGTTGAGGAAAACTGGTCTGACATTCCAGGAATCCACTAGGGCTCTGTTTAGTGCAGAGAGCACATGTCTCCACCGCAGCACGAGACTGAAGCAACAGACTACCAGGACAAAGCATTTGTACTGGAGAAGGTAAAAAGGATTTTAAAGCCAGCAGGAGGTCTGAAAAGAGAAAACACTGTGGCAGGGCCCTGGAGCTAGGAGACAGGCGCAACGTTCTTCCTGGTTGTGCAAGCATCAATTAGTGCACGTAATCTTTTGAAGCCATTATGATGGCCTTTCTAATGCTAGTCAGCTGCTCTTAATGAGCTGCACTCTTGAATGACAGAGACTGGAGGTAGGAGCAGGGGTGAGCGGATCAGGTAGAAATCAGGGGTACTCTGAAGGAGAAGGCAAACGAGCAGTGGTAGCAGGAGAATTTCTCCAGCTTACCTCTTCCCTTGTAGCCTAAGGCAAGGGCTGGCTGGGAAATTTGATTAAAAGTCATTTTATCAGAAAGCCTAAGTTTGTCATGCAGGGGATGGAAAAATCTACCGTCCTCAGATCTAATAAGCACAAATATTTTTGTGCCTGGAGCAGGATTTAAGCTCTGGGCTCCCAAATGCAAAACAAGCATGCTAGCTAGGCTGGGGGGGGTTCTTGTGTCAGTCATTTCTCCTCCTCCTACGCTAATCTCTTCACCATTCAAACAAATAGATCTCCCTTCCCAACAGTTTTCATTTTATGACATAGGAGGCAAGAAATCTGGGGTGGGGGGGAAGGGGAAGAACTCAGAAAACTTTGACAACTCAAACCCTTTCCCCTTGTACCAGCCTTGCAACTATTCAATTCTGACACCTAGTGGGCATCACCACTAGCGGGAAGCAGGAGCAGAAGTGGCCAGCCACACTCATGAAAAGCCCTAGCAATAATGCCAATGCTCAGCATTTGCTATTGACTGAGCACATTCTGCCACCGGAGATGTGCTCCATTCTTAGCGCAGCTGTGTCTGCTTAACTCCTCCCAAGTCTCTGTGCTGAATTCACACTTGGAAATGTACTGACAACTGCACATCCAATGATGGAGTCAAAACTGGAAAATTCTCAAGTCCAAATCCTAACATCTAGCTACTCTGTATCAGGACAAGGGCTTGGCAATTAAGGCCTATCCTTCATCTTACAGAGATCATCCAGGGGTCAGCCTGTTTTGTCACCCACCTGAGATTAAGTTGCTGACAGGAGAGCATATGCCAGGAAGTATCTGCATTCCTTCAGGATGAGCAATAACCTTCTTTCTAACATCGGCTTGGCTCCATCCACCTTTTGCTTGAGATGATCTTCCTCCTTGAGAAATTCTAGGCTAGTTTCATGTAGTGCTAGTATCTAGTAATGCTGCTCATACCCAACCAGCCCAAGTGAACAGGATTGCTATAAGGCTACCAGCTAGCCAGCACACTTACAGTTGTGGCAGAACCCAAAGCGGTATCGAGCCCCAAATGCCCTATATACAGCTATTATCACTGAGCATCAGTGGCCCTGTGGCAATGAGAAGGTCCAGGAAGTGAAGAGCTGTGCCACCCTGGAGTCCAAATACCCCTGTGTTTGCACAAGAGTTGATAGAAGGTCAAGAAGGGAATTGAGTCCAGTTTTTCTGCAACATCACACTATGGTGCTGTCCTCCACCAGCACCACACCGTGGGGATTCCTGCGCAGACAGTGTCAGCATAAAAAGTGTTATGGTTTTCAAGAAAAGAAAAAATGCACATAAAAAGACTGATTGAATGCAGGTTTTACTACCCTTTCAGAGAGAGTAAAACTTCAGCAGTTTCCCTGTTTCCACAGAGACAAATTAAGGTACTGAATGTCTACATAAGACAAAATTACTCATTGTTTGCAAGGACGAATCTCCTGTATCTCTCCCAGCCACAGCAAGCAGGAGCGGAAGCTCCTACCTCCCTAAATTCTTTCACTACCTTCTTCAAATTATTGCACCATTCTCCGGTCACAAGCTTAGACAGATTTTTCTTATGACTTCAAGTTTAGCACTCCGAGCAACAAAGCAACTTCAAATTTACTTCTGAGGGGAGGAAAGACCATATCACAAGAAGTCTCGCTTCTTTCGTCATCCTCTAGCTACTGCAGAGGCTCTAAATCAAAGGATGACTACTTGTTTACCTTTTGATGAGACAAAAGTCAGAGCAACTGCCACAAAATCCCTGTATGGAGCAAGCCCTGGTCTGATATGACATAGCCATGCTGCCTCCCTTCAGACATAGCTCCATTTTTTTGCTGTCTCAGAGTTTCTCAACAACCTCACAGTCTACAAAAGGAGAATTTCTACCCTGCACATTCCCTCTATTGCAACTAGCATCTCTAAGAGGTGCAAGGAAAGCACCTGTCCCTGCTGTTTCATAGCCCTTCAATCGCCAAGGAAAAACGCAACAACAGCATAACTAGTGGTCTGCTTATATAGAGCCTGCTCCCTCCTCAGAAGGCTCTGCTCTGCATCTTGCTATTTGCAATATTCTTCCTTTTTGTGCAAAACCCAGAATGCTAACGTCCCCTTGTACAACATAGGAGACAGGTGGTATCTCACCTCAGGCTCTTTCAAAGCTAACTAAAACTCCAGCATAACACCTGGATTCTTCTCATTTATATGCTGCAAAGACAGATACTGTAATTAATAACTTGGGGGGTGAGGGGGCACATGGAGAACAGAGCATACAAATAGACATTGTGTCAAACCACTTCTTGGTGTAGGCGTGTAAAAAGCGCTTGATGATAAAGTTCTCCGTTTGAGCTTGGTCCCTCCAAGATAGGTGGTTCTGGAGTCGGTCGGCATACAGAGGACAGGAGTTCACAGGTGTGAGGACGTGGCTGAAGGCTAACAGAACCAGGACTTCACTGTGATTTCAGGCTTCACTTACAGTGAGGGGATTTGCTCTTGGATGCAGTTACAGCACTTCAGACCAAACCCTCAAGCATGGGAGTTGGAAGGGAACATCCATAGCAACTATCACTGGTATGCTGGAGTAACAAGTGCTTGAGTCAGTGATTTGAGACTACTAAAGACGTGAGTAATGTGGACAAATAAATTATTACTCCCCAGCCCCAGAAAAACATCTGCACAGCAGACGGTACATCAGCTTCTAGGTGTGAAGGCATTTACATATGTGCAGCAAAGAGTCTGGAGTAGCTGTAATCCGTTTTGCTGCAGGAAAAAAAAGTGCTAGCTTTCCTTTTTCACCAAGAAGAGACCTGCACATGGATAATTAGCACAAAGGCATCGTGTGTAAACTGGAGAGGGCTGGCCTCTTGTTGCTTTTATTACATCTACCAAAAGAAAACACTACAGCCTCTGAATGTGCTATGACCTTGCTTCCCTGCAGACAAAGCGCTTGTCCTTGTTCCCAGGGGACATGACTGCAGAGCCCTACCTTCTGAAGAACTGTTGCTCACGGGACACCTGTGTCAGCAACGTTAAGAGATCAGAAGGCCTTTTTCCTCCCACTTAGCGCAAGGGTCACACCTGGAGGTCAGAGGCAACCCCACCTTTCAGTCTTCAATAGTAGCAAGATTCTTTAGCTCAGACAACAAATGTGTACACATGAGAATCTAAATGTCTTAAGCTCATACGCTGCCAGTAATAACACCCTGGCAGCGTATCCCATGAGTGACAGAAATCACTGCGGCGACAGCCTCCATCACTGAACTTTTGCCCTCAGCAGGCAGATAAGTTAAATTAACGATGCTGAAGGCAGCTTCCTGAAGGAAAATGGTGCTCCTTTCCTGTTTTCTTACAGAGGCTTATTTCCCCTAACACAGCACACGTGAGAGCATAAGGGACAGGCTTTGTTCATCATTCCAGTATTAGCAAACTAGCCCTAAGCTCAAAGAGAAGTTTTCTAGCCTAGCTTTTGTTAGCCCAGGCTAACAAATTCACTGATCTCTTCTGCCTCTTTTCCCAGACGTGCCATCAACAGCTATGGTCTTAGCAACTATCGTCTTACAACAGCAGCTGAAGAAATCCTTAGGCATGCCCCTTTGCTTAGGATGGGATAATGTTTCTGAATTAGAAGACAAAGGCCACAATCACTTGAGCTCAGCAGTTTCAGAGAGCAGCTAAGGTGTTTTCTTCCACCAGCTTTTAAATGAAGAATCATGGTTATACCTGAAATCAGCACAAATCTGTGGAGTCACCCCTATTAGAAAAATGCTTAGCAAAAATGACTCAACTGCAGCAGAGAAAAAGACTATGCAAGTCAGTTGGGGGCCCAAGAGCTATATTTTTAGGTTGAAGGAAGGGGTGACATTTCCAATCTTGTTAGCACAAATGAAGCAAAATCACCGTTAGAAGAGAAAACAGCCCGTCCCTTGATAGGCCTCTCCTCTTTGAGAGTGTTACTTTAGAGAGCAAACCCATTGGTTTTGAAAGGACGGATATTCGCATAACTGATAAAGAGCCAACAAGGAATTCTGCAGCCACCATCACCGCCACTTACAAGGCAGACCGCTGAACGCCTAGGGAGTGCAGCAGCAAAACTGCAAACTAAGCCGTGCTCTGCATGATGGAAGTCAACAATGATGGAAGCAGATCTTAAAACCTAGGCGATACTTTTTCTAAAGACACAGTTTTGTTATGCCTGCGTCTTTTAAAGACCACTTCGTCACTAAATGGTAGTGTTGAGAACTGAGAAAAAAACTTCTTTACTGTGAGGGTGACAGAGCATTGGAACAGGTTGCCCAGAGAGGTAGTGGAGTCTCCTTCCCTGGAGATATTCAAAACCCGCCTGGACACGATCCTGGGCAGCATGCTGTAGGTGACCCTGCTGGAGCAGGGAGGTTGGACTAGATGATCTCCAGAGGTCCCTTCCAACCTCAACCATTCTGTGATTCTGTGATTCTGTGGCATTCCAACAGCTATCCAATTAATTTGACTGTTTCTGTGTCATCAGATTCACCTATTAAATTGATCCAGTTTGGCACAAAGCCATGAGGAGCAGTTACAAAAACCACCTAGCTGGATCTCCAGTGCCATGAGCTGCTTTTGATGGGAATGGATATATACTTCAGCGTGTCTCTAGTTAATTCTATCTTTCATCCTATCAGAGCATATGCTCTAATCAACCCTGTGCTTATATCAGGCAATTCTCAACATGTGCCTGCCAGGGCCTGTAATTATAAGAAGGAAGAAAGTTACAGGACTCTGCCATAACAGGGTATTTTAAGCACAACCTTAGCTCAACTGCCAATTCCAGATACTTAAGGAGTTGCCAAGAGAGCCAGGTGCAGGAAGCAAAATGCACCAGTGCAGTACTGCTGTACAGACACTTACGGACACTTATTTAAAAAAAAAAAAAAAAAGAAAGAAAAACTGCTTCACTAGGATCTTGGCACTGGGTAACCCTCTCATGGTGAATCAAATCTTCCAAACAGGTACCCCTCGGGCTGTTGCCCTGCCCAGGCACAGCAGGTATCTTCACTCTGAGAACAGTGACTCACTCCCAAGGAGCTTCCCTCTCCCTCTTCCCCCTTTCTGCCCTCTGGCCATGCCCTCCTTCTCTGTTTCAGTCCTGGCTGCAGTTTCCCTCAGGGGTTGTGCAGCTGGTCCGTGGCCATCCCTGCTCCTTGCGGGGTTTCTCCCTTTCCCGTCCCTCCCACAGGCAGCCATGGAGAAGCTATCACACAGTGATGTTGCATTAACTGTCCCTATGTACGCTCCTGTCAAATGGAAAGCAATGCAACTTAGCCGTTTGCAAGAGGTTGTATTATATGTCATTTCTCATGGGCCAGAGCAAGCAAACAGACAGCTATCACAGCTGAAATGATGCATAATAAGGGTTAAGCCACAGGATGCTGATTACATACTTGAACTTTATTCCATTCCTGTCTCATGCAAATTTAGAACCTCAGATTGCACCGCACTGTTTGAGAGACAACAAATAGCTTATACCTGACCCATCCAAATTTGCTTACCGAAGTTATGGAAGACACACGACTGGAAAATATACATCCTCCCACATATTTTGGTATGGACACCAGAACCCTCCATAATACCTCCCAGGAAAAGAATGCATCAGTCATCTGTTCACATGCCTCAAGTCTGCAGGGCTAACACGGCCTTGTTCTGAGAGCCATTAGCATGTGAGCAAAAGGATTTTTGATCTAGCTTTTGATCTAGCTTCCCCCACCTGCCCATGTTCGTGGTTAGGTGCCCATATAAAGCTAGATTCCAGGTCTACTAAAACTCATGCCTTTGGATCTGTTGCCAGACTCTTTATCCACAGCTATTGCTCTCCAGAGAAAAAGGAATTAAGTGCCTTTATTAGTCTGAATGATTCAAAACTTAGCTACAAGCATTACAGAAAATTACAAGCAACCAAGCAACCAGGGAGCAACCCAGAGCACAGATGGAATAATCATCCTTTAATAGCATCATTATGAGATGATACTGGATACAGTTATGCTAGGTGTATGAGACAGTTCTCCTAATGAATTTTAACATATCAGAATGCTATTGACTGACAGTTGCACACATTTAGCATCTTAGGAGCTCATCCAATGGACTTCTGACATTAAAACAGGAAGTGAGTTTGGGGGAAGACTGCCACTTCATTACATGGTAGCTTTTGCTGAAAAGGCAAAGGAAATTGCATCAGGTCCCTTCTTCATGTGCTGGATCTTTGAATCTTGGTTCTTCTTATTCTCCAGTCTACTTGAAAAAAAGGTGGAGAGGGAAGAAATATAGTTCAGCATTTGTCTCATAATTAATAGAACTAACCAACCATCCACAGCCTAGGGAAAATGTATGCAACTTTAGCATCAGAATCATATCCTGGCGATTCTATAAGGAGAAGATTGCATATGCAGAACACTTAACACATGTGAAAGCGTCGTGCTTACCCAATTGTCGTTGTTGCAAAACATCAAACCCCTACAAATTAGTACTACATATACTACATATACATGAATGAAGCAGATTGCTATAAAATTAACAACAGTGAAATAATTAACGCAGGAGATTCAAATCAACATATGCTGGGAAAAAATCATCTCAAAAATCAGAGATGGTTAGGGTTATAAGCTGGTGTATGATCTTCTGAGAAATGCATTTGAATTAAGAGCTACAATATGCAGAGAAAATTTGAGCCGTGTTTTTCTAAGAGAACATGTGACTGCCTCTACAGCTGTCTGTAGCCTATGCTGTATTTTCATCAAGTTGGTCACCATGGCAACCTGAAATTTCTCTGTAAGACAATTTTCTTAATAAAATTTCAGGGATAGATTTGTGCCAAAAAGGAATGTCCACACATGGGGTAGTGACAGAAAGAGTGACGCTCTGAGAGGTGCTGTCTAGCTTGCTCGGGAACGCCTGCGGCCCTGCCCAGTTCCTGAGGATGAGGGATGCCGGCCAAAGACCTGGGACCAGTCGCTATCTTCAGCTTTAGGGAGCAAGTGCTCTTTCGTGCTACAGACCTCCTACCTGGACAGAAATACTGTGCTATGCTATATTGCTATGTTGCAATATTTGTGCTACGCCTCCACACACATGAGTTAGCGGTGTGCCCTTGCAACAGTGAAGGGCAATCGCTCCCAGGTTGCATTAACAAAAATGCAGCCATAGCAGGTTCCGGGAAGTGATTCTTTTCCACTACTTGGCACTTGTGAGACCACATCTGGAACGCTGTGTCCTGTTTATTGGCTTCCCGGTAAAAGACAGACATGAACAAGTCCAGCAGAAGCCACCAGGATGATTAGGGTGCTGGAGGACAGGAAATATAAGAAGCAGGGAGAGCTGGGTTTGCTCAGCCTGGAGATGAGAAGGCAAAGGGAAGATCTTAGTTCTGTCTGCAGCTACTTGCTGGGAGAATATAGAGAAGATGGACCCAGACTCTTCTCCGAAGAAAGGATGAGAGGCACAAGCTGGAACGTGGGAAATTCCAGCCTGATATAAGGAAAAATCTCCCCCTTGAGAGTGCTCAAACACTGAACCAGAAGCCAAGAGAGCTTCTGGTTCCAGAGCCAAGAGAGCTGCCCTGGGACAGTCAAACCTCAGCTGGACAGAGGCTTTCAGAGGTCCCTTCCAATGTATTCTCTGACAAGTTCATTTCTAGTGTTTGCAAAATACAACACTGAACAGAGGGCTGACAGACGGCTATGAGAGTCCTTTCCAGCCCTCCGTTGAAGTGCTATTGTTTTTCCACAGCAATAAAATTAAGGTGTTTTCAATCAGGCCTTAAAATGACATACTGAAGTCTAAAGAATCATCCAAGCTCTGCATCTTCCAGAAGCAGAAGCAATTTCCTCAGTGCAGCAGTGGGTTGAATCCTTCAAAATGAATCTAGAGGAGGTGCGCAAAGGGCAAGACAAAATCACTGCCATTCAGAATAGCAGCAATAGCTTGCCACAGCAATTCTCCTCTCTGTCATAATACTGCCACTTCAGACCCATGCCGTGATCTGACCTGAGCATCAGGAAAGGTCCTGCCTGAGTCTGATTAAATTTCAGTCCTTCACTTCTGAACAGATGAGAGAGCCCTGTCTTCTCTGCTACAGAATATCACAGGTGCCAGGTGATACCAAGGACTGAGCTATCACAAACAGATTCCAAGGCAAGGGGAATATAACGGGTGTCCTGTCATTTCCCCCACGTTGCCTAAGACAGATAAATTGCTCTGCTCTCACTCTCAGAGCTGATCTGGACATGGAGCTCATGCATTATGCAACAGATCCCCTTCTGCAGGGATTTTCCTTCCCTCTGATGCTTCACTGTTTTTTCCCCAGAAAGCTATAAGCTACTTTTGGAGAATCAGAGACGGTAGGGTGGGTGAACGGAGGGGTGGGGGAGAGGAAGGGGCGGTGGGGAAAAGGAAGTCTAATGCATGAAGCCATGAGAATACAAAACTGGGACTAAACTTAGGCAGCTTCTTAATGAAGCCACCCGGGATAAAAGCTAATCTTTCCACACCCCCAGGAGGGTAATGCACCCTGCTCCATTATTACTTTTCTGGAATACAGACAAACACAAATTTCCAGTCCACTCTGAAGTTTGCATCCTGGATTTCTCAGGTATGAGCAGAACAGGCCCAATGGTACCAGTCATTCTTTCAACGAAAATCCCCACTATTCAAGGACATCAGCCCGTTTACTTCTGCTTCAAGCAATTTACTGTACTGCGAGGCTGCTAATCAGGTCATAACAACTGCCATAACCCCATTCCAGCCACCAGTGAGCTATGCCAGGTGAACTCAGCCAGAAAGTCATTCTAAGAAAATGTAGAAAACTTGATGAGGAAAATTACAACCCCTTGGCCTTATACAGGAGGAACCTTATCTTCTGTTAGAAGACATGTTCTTCGCATGAGTAGTGACACTAAGAGAAAATTAGTAATTGCAACCTACATGCATATTGCAAGCAAAGACAGGAGTTTTCCTCTTAATTTTCCTCTTCAAGGAAATGAAGCAATGCTGTTGACTCCAGGTAAAAATAAGTCATAGGTTGGACTCCACCCCTTGCAAAGTGTAATTGCCTTTGGCAGTTGACTTTGAAAGAGCAGAGCACTGCGGGCCTTTTTCCTTTGCTTTCTGACGTTCAAGATATTAGGTGCCTTTGAGCCATTTTTTTTTAAACTCTTCTTTACAACTCAGAGCCACAAATACCATTAAGCTGATTCCAGCTTAATGGAACTTAGAATTCCAAAAAAAATTTCATATACCTGGGTGCATTCAAAAAGCCTTTAATCTGCGGTGTGTCATAAACAGCATCCTTCTCTGAGCAGGAATCCCTCCTCCCCAAGGGTTTCAATGGGGCATTAACTGCATTACTAACATGCCCTTTGCTGACACTGTGGCAGCTAACAGCTCCAGCAAGCTCTGCACATATCTTACAGGCCAAGCTAACTAATGACCTTACACTTGTTGCAGGCTAAGGTTGTTAGCCAGTGATCAGCTGTTGTGCAGCAGCTGGCTCCCCTGCTGTCACTTGGTCATATGCTTGAGGTATTTGTTGGAAAGGCTGGCCCACAGGCTGACATGTGATTTTCACAATCTCCCCAGTTCCAGAGATGCACTAGCAAATAAATCCAGAAAATCTAATTAGAAATTGTCACTGAAGTAAGCTCGTTAATCATTGATGTGGTTCTTTCATAACGCAGTTTGCTGGCTCCTGCAGGCATCAGCAGAGCAGTTGGGTCTGAAAACTGCAGACTTTAAAAAGTTTTTCTTTATATAAGAATTGCACTGTTTTTTTTTTTTTCCTCTTGAATATTTAGCACATTCTAATGAGTCAAAAAACAGAGCCAGAAGGGACCAGTGAGATCATTTAGCCTGGCTTTTGCACAGAGTCAGGCACAGGATTCCCCTGAAAAAATTCCTAGGCTAAAAGGGAAGATCTAGTTCAGAGAATGCAAAATCCAGCATCAAAAATTCTTTCAACCACTTGCCTTGGTGATTTTTGCAGCAGTCAGTTTCCCATTCTGTTGCATAAAAAAAAATTACACTGTTTCTCACCTGAACTTGTCTAGTTTTGCCTGTCAATAACAGGTTCTTTGTTTAAGAGATAAAAGTCTTCCAATATTAAATTGCTGTTTCCCCAACCTACCCCAAAATCTTTTCTCAGCTAAGCTAAGCCAGCTGAATTTCTGCCATCTCAAAACATAGCATGTACTTCCTATGCTTCATTGAACACTGTCATCACAGAATGAATTGTAATAATGCTAACCATAATCATGCGGGTGCCAAAACACAGGGGAAAAAAACCCATGACTTTCCCTGGCCTCAAACAGAATAAATAATTTGTATATGCATAGTTCCAAAAGAAGCCCACGGATGAAACCCTCAGACTTGGGATTCAAGTGAAACTGAGAAGCAAACACAGCTCCAGACTTTGCAGCTAATAATAGGTCAAACCAGCAAAAATAAGAGACAAGCAGTTTTGATGGGCTTTGAAAATCTCCCTCAATCTCCTGATGTAGCTGCCTCCGAGTTATGATTGGGCCAAAACCTAGGACTCTGGTCCTTGCAATCTACCTTCAAGAGTGAGCAGAAAGTATTAAAACTGGAACTGCATAGAGTTTTGAGAACCATAAATTTCTCCCCATTTGTTTTCTATGCTCTTCCAAGGAGGTTTTACAGCTTGCTTCTGGTTTAGAGGTTTGTTAGGCATTAAGTCCAGGAGCACAAAACATTTGTGACTACTGCTTAATTAGGATAGCTGCTCTGGAGAACCAAAGAACTAATATAAGAGACCTGGCATTTTCCAAATGCAAGGAAAAGAGGTGTCAGCCCATTTAAAGGGCATGAACCTCCTTCTCCACAACTTTTTTAGAATATCAGTTGAAGATGGTTCAGCTCAAATTCATTGAGCCGGATTGGGATAGTTTGGTACGCAGAGGCCAACAAAGGCCAGACATTCACAAAATTTCTCCTCTCTTCTCTGAGGCAGAAAATCAACAATATGTTACTGTTCAGTAAGCCTCAGCCTCTCCACACCAACTCCTCGAAATAAAGCTACCCAAAAGGACACAGAATTCACACCAGAATGCCACTGCAATATGCTCAAGCAAGTTCAAAGATACTTAGAAAAGTCAGAAATTCCTATAAGAGGAAAGGCACTAATTAAAACAGCATATCACCTTGTACTGGCTTATGGATAAACTAAAATAATATATGGATTTAATGAAAACATTTTTACAAGATCAAATAAAGACCTGACCTAGCAGAATTACTGGGTTCTTCCTTTCATATCTAGGTTGTAGGAAAGTAGGGGTATATCTTCTTCAGCACATATATGTTTGTCACGGATATACTAACGAGTAAGAACTATGTCAGTTTTTGGTGAGTCAGCGGTGCCATCTGCATCTAAAACTGTCCTGTTTCCAACGTGGAGAGACTGAATTGAGCTCTACATAGATGCAGCATTCAGTTCTGGCTCTCTTCACAGGGGCACAGACCTGCGGTGGGTATGCAGCCAGTGAGTGTGCGAGACCTTTTTATCTCAAAGGTATAGTGCTAAGAACTTTCCTCTTCCTTTCCAAACTATTTTGGGAAACCAACTGGTTAACATGATAAGGAACTATCTCCATTCTGTGTTGCTAGAACTCTTTTAAGAACATTTCCCTTTGGATCAGCTCCCAAATACAGCAGGTAAAATATCAGCAGCAATTAGAGCTGCTCCCACACAGATCCTGAGAAGTAGGTCAGCAAAGGTGGTATGTGCAGCATAGGACTCGCCAGCTCTAATGAATCATGAGTGCCTGTCACTATCATTTCCATTAACTGGGCGCCGAACATCACCTTCACAGGTTCTCTGCAACAAAGTTGCCCTGGATAAATTGCTTCTTTGTTCTCTCAGGTACATTATTACTGCGTTCGTTTTTTTGTTTGCTGAACTATGGGGCCTCAGGGCCCTGTTGCATTAGATTCTGCACAAAGACGCTGCCATTCCTTCCAGAGTTTGGAGGATAAAAAGTAGCATTAAAAGACACAACAAGTTGTGGGTGGGAGGAGAGCACTGGCAGAACAGGGCACCAAACAACTTATCTCGGTATCATTGCCACTATGGCACAACAAGGGTATGGTCCAGATCCCATAGGCAAGCGCTACACCCCTGCTAAGAACAATCAGTCTGGAAAAGTTTCAAAGCATCCATGAAACATTAGCGCTTACAGAAATACACCTCTGTCAACCAAGACAGACGGAGACAAAAAGGCACAACTGTAGCTTGAGGCTTGAGCCTTAAGCTTAGCTCAGGACAGCAGGTTGATTTTGTGGGCCACTGTTCACAGTACCTGAACACCAGGACACTGGTGTTTGTGTGAGCATAGGGGACGGACTACTTGAGAGTGAGTAAGAGACATGAGATCTGTAGATGGTGGTCTTATTGGAAGTAAAACAACAGGTATAGTACAAAGAGGCAGTCATACCATCTTTTGTTGCCTTGACACTGCTTTGGAGCCCTTGTTCCACAAGCCCTCCCTTAGGCACCAGAGACAGCCACCCAGAAACCCTGCAAACCCTGTCTGCACAGACCAGTGGTAACATCCAAATCTGTGAGTGGTTTTGACAATATCGAATAGGGTAACTCCCACAAGTATGTCACAGCACTGGTACCCTTCATTCCCTAAGGTATGACCATAGGTCTGACCCTAGGACTGACCATACTAGGTATTTGGACCTGAGAGGGTCTTAATCCCTATATACCTCTCCCATACATTTACTTCATCTCACAGAAAAAAAAAAAAATGCATCTTTTGAACCATTCTCAGTACTGTATATAATGGGAGAACTGAAGGAGAAGAAATATAACCCCGTAGTTTTTTGCACCAGTTATCAAAGCGCTGCCTGGATTTGTCCTTTGAGTTACAAGAACTGCATGGGTTGCCTCACATTTCAGCAACGTTTGGCAAGCGACCAATTGATAGTGCTATTTGTATTCTCAAGTGTCATTTCCTCATAAGCAAGTCCTACAAATGTCTAAGAAAAAAGTGGCTTTTAACGTGCTTGCAGCCAAGGAGCACATTCTCCCAAGAGATCCTTTATCCTGAGCAGTTACATTCCCACTCTGCCCAAAAAACAGCAGTTCGAGCCTGCATGAAAGCTACACTTTCAACTCTACTTACCCAAATTGTGTTATTCAGTCTTGTCAGAGCTGATATAGCTGCGTTTGTGCCAGTGTCCGTGGCTGTTACCTCTTCTACTTGAAGGGAAGGCTTCAGGAGCAAAGAGACCTTTTAAGAAAGAACGTGGAGACATACATGGGTGTTATATGGGCATGATCTGAGCAAACTTCAGGTCTCCCATATTCCCTGCTCCCTCAAAGTGATGAGCTGCTCCCACCCAAAAGACAAACCAACATGTACCAGGGAAGTCCAGCATGGTAGAAACGGCTTACCTTCACTGTGACCGCTGCCTAGCCTGTTGGGGTTCATTATCTGCATATGCATCATCTGTAAGTTAAAGACATTTCTTTAAGAACCTCATCTATAAAGAAGTCAGCCTCTCCTGCATTTCCTCAGGTACTATGTGGTCAATGAAGTAATGCAGGACTTCATTATTAATTTCTCCAGGAACAAGATCACTGCTGAGACTACTACAAAGCAGTTATGTTTCTAAGCGTGTAGTTCCAGGTAGGCCCTCAGGTCAACATCTTGGGTAGTCAATATCTTATCTGACCTGACTGTAGTGCAGATACAGCCAGGCAGCCTGAAGAGCAGGGTTAGTCTGTTGTGGTCACACAGAGCACCTTTTTGACTCATTTATCCCAAATGACTTTTTAAAGCTCTCTCTATAATCTTCTCTAGGTCTCTATCCCAGTAATATAATCTCAGCCTCAGCCAGTCATGCTTCCTGTCCTAAGCAAACACCACAAGCACTGCTGGATTTACACCAACACCATTCACAGTGGGCCAGGCTGAGATCCTTTGAACAGAGTTAAATCCTCTAGAGGAAGAGGTGCTGTGCACCTGCTGCAGCTCTCTGCAGAAAGAAATACTTTTCCTTTCATGTGTGATAATTCCCTTTGGCATTTATTCTCCATTAACATTCTAGCAAATATATTCCCTAACAGGAATATTGGCAGCAATACTGAATTTTAAGTGATGGTTAAAGAAGACTTGCAGAAAGAACTCTGCTTGTAAAAGCAAGTGTTTATACTGAGTGTCCAATTAAAAGAGTTATACTTAACTCACAGAGGACAGACTGAACATCCAAGACTACCTTACATATTTCAGTACTTCACACAGAGTCTTTCTGCTCTGCAAATCAAGAATTCTTGTGGTGCATTCATCAGCTAGCTCTGAATAGAGCCTCTGAACAAGAAAATCACAAGCTAATTTGGCAATTCAAACCAAGAGGTGACACTTAATCTTATTTGCTTCAAGTCATTCATTCAGCTGCTTGCAGTTCCCCAAAATAAAAGCTGTCCTTATTCTCTGGCACCTTGCCTTTGGAACTAGCTTCATTCCTTGAACATAACCCTCAAGCACAACACCCACTGTTGATTAGTGTTGTCAGTGCAGGCACCCAGTTTCAGATGAACTCATTTTTGTGTCAGTTCATGGAAATCACTGGCGTGATTTGAAAACAGCTAGCAGGAACTCACAATTGGGATCAGCATCTACTCACATCTTAAAAACCAAGTAAGACAGCTCAAAAACAAAGCCACGTGGAACACACATCCCAGTAGAGCAAGCCTTCTTCAGTTATACTGTGATTAAATGCTCAGCTGAGGGCTGCGTTTAATAACAGACCCACAACCATCAGATGTGTCTATAAGATGTGCCAATCACTGTTCTCCAGGCACAGGTGCACTACATATTTCAATGCAGAAAGAGTGTCAAGGTTGGTGGATGTGTCAGACTATCAGAGATTCACACTCTCCCAAGGCAGCCATCAAGCAACCGATGAAAAGTACAGCATGACAGGAGACAGCTGGATTTCAAAACACACAGTTTTCCATTCAAAATCTCCAACTGCAACTAAAAGAGACGGCAGGAGCTTCTGCAGCACAAACAGCACAGGTCAAGAAGGCTGCTAGACATTTGAGTAAGGAAAGAAAAAGGAGACCATCAGATGAGCCACAGCTAGGATGGAGAGCCCTCTGGCAATATGGCAGTGAGCAGAAAGGTATTTCAACTTTGAAGTGACCATTACGTTTGGAGGGGAGGAACTGTGGCCTAGTGATTAATCAAGGGCAAATTCCATGCCCCGCCATGCCTCAATTTCTTCACCAATAAAACAGGAACACTATCAACTGAGGTGAAAAAAAAAAAAACCTTGTATCGATATTCAGGATTTCAATATGCATGGTCAAAGCTAGTTACAGATCCTGCCTTTACACATATTTACCCAACCTCTTTTCAAAAGAGGATGAGCAGATTTTTTTTTTTTCTCCCAGGCAGCAAAAACAGGTTGTCCCCTTCCTTACCTCCTCACTGCTTATCGATTCCGAGCTGGACATGTCCTGATGGCACTGGACAACCATGTTCACGATCTGCTCTTCAGAGACTACCACAACACTTCTGCAGAAAGCAGTTGGCTGTAATAGATCAAAATAGGACAAAACTGATGGAGCAAGCCTACAGTGCAATCCCCCTCCTGGCGTTTCTCTAAGGGGAAAACATCTGTACAAGGATTTATTAATCAGCTTCCAAAAGGAAAAAAAACTCAAGGCTGTACCCCTAAAACTAATTCTTGGAGCAGCCTGAGGCCAGAACAGTATACTTTGGTGGCATACAACTCCACTTTACCATAGCCACAAGTTATTGCTCCACAGTTGCATATTAACTATATGAAGCCTGGAGCCTGCTAGAGGTAGAAGAAAATTTACAAATCCTTTCTATGCCTCTGGCATTACCTACCATGAACAGAAGAGCTGTGCAGGGCTATGCTGATGGCAGCTCCAACTCTAGAAGTGAAACCACCTTCAAAGAAGTTGCCTTCATGAATGGGTGGAAGCTTGAGCCAAACTTGCACCCAAACTTAGAAAATGGATATCCCTACCCTGTCATTCATACCCCATTGCACCAACAGGAGGGACAAGGGGTCTATCTTCCCAACAAGAAATCTATGGTGCCTAAACTAGAGATTTCCCCATCTATATGAATATATGCAACATACACACCAAAGTGAACCAGTTCAGGCCTTCACTCATTAAATCAGGTAAATCTGATTCATTTCCCACAGTTTGGAAGGACCTGCAGAATGTTATCTGTGTAGGATACAGTGATAACTTCACTGCAGCCAACCTTTGTGTTTTGAAAGAAAACCAGCAAGAACCATCAGTTGAGCATTGTCCCATCTACACATACCAGCTGCTTAGCTCAAGGGCAGCAGTACCCAATGAGACCCAATTGGCTTTTTATGGGATAAACTACCTCCTGAGGGAGCAGCATGATTTGTTAGCTATTAGGAAAACTTCTGCACCATCTATTCCGAGATCCCATTCTTCAGCGCTTTCCCAGATTCCTGCCTTTTCCCTAAACTGTGCGCCCGGGAAGGACAGATACATTTGGCTGCCATTCGCAGAAGGAAGATATGTGAGAAGAACTTAGCCAGCAGCAGCACAAAGAACCACAGACTTCTAGAAGTCTGAGTAACATAATACAGGACATGGTACAGTATGTCATTATTGGATACAGGGACTCAGGAGCTACTCCAAACGCTTTGCTGGTTTTATGCAACAAGTTAGGACATAACCACTCAGAAGTTTGCAAGAGAAGCCATGTTTTGTTAAAAATAATCAAGCACAGAGAAGATCAGATTCAAGGCTGATGTATTGACACTGAAGCTGGTCATCTAACAGTTCCAGCAAGAGCTATATCAAAAGCCTGAGCTGTGTTTATTTCAAGCTGAAAACAGAGTTGAAAACCTGATAGAAAAGATTAGCACTGTCAGCTGTCAGTGAAGTGGGGGTCTGCACTCAATAAGAAAATAAGCCTTTACATGGTACCTTCACAATCTCATCCGAGAGGAGTCAAAGCCAACAGTAAAGCAACTGTTGACTTCAGGGACACCTAGATGGGGAGAGCATGCACTGCCAAGTGAGCTCTGCTCTCTTTTCAGAGTTATAGCAAATTCTCAACAAGTCCATAAATGGATGCACTCGCTGTTCAAGCCTACCAGGAAAAAAACAGTCAGACTGGATTTAGGCTTCAGCTAGCCTTTGATACTCAGCTGAAACTGATAACCAGCAGAGTTCTGTGCCCCAGGTCCCCTCACACAGCTTATATCCCGCTTTCCTGGCTTCTTATTCCTTACCTGGATAGATGATAGACAGAAGTAGATCAAACTTCAATTTCCTCCCCCTCTCTTATCTTGGAAAGAAACCATACCTTCCTTCTAGGAGTTGGTCCCAAAGCACACAGATACTTTACTAGATGCTGCTCCAAGACACACGTGCTTTCTTTTCAGCTCAAAGAGCAGGTCCCATACTCCTCATAGGTCAGCCTGAAGAGTTTCCAAGCACTGCCACTCCCCACGTAACACTTGGTCCTTACTGCAGGTTACATTTGTTTGGGTTTGTTTGGGTTTTCAGGAGTCTAATCATTCATCAGCACCATATTTCAACATGTCGTGAGAACAGCCTGTACTAAGGGTTTTTTTGTACCCTCCCTCTTCCCCCATCCAAGGGCACAAATGCACTTACCACAAAAGGCCCTATTTTGAAATCACATGTGAATGGGTCTCTCCCTGAAACTTTTGTGCATACGGTTTCACGGATACTGAACTGCAGCACTAGTTTGTAATCATTGCTGTTCCACATGTCAACCTGGTAAAAGGAAGAGCCACAAAATATATAATCAGTGCCTGCTAGTCTTCTGTGTTCACTTCACGGCAATCTTGCTTCTTTGTCAAGCAGAACCAAGACATTACGGCATTAGGGGGTCAGTGTCAAATTTAGAGCAGATTACCGTGGCGTGAGAAAGGATGTTTTCTTATTGCACGTCTGTAAGAAAAACAAAATATATCACGTTTTGTTCTCTTAAGCAGATTTGGTAACAGCAACGTAGAGCAGCTTTCCACAAGTGTTTCAGATGAAATACCACAGTCCTTTGCACAGCCTCCTGCTGCTCAAGTTGATTTTCAAGACTGCAGCCATCAGAGGTAAGTGCATGTAGCAACACCCCTGCATGCTGCTGCCCACCAAGGCAACAGCAAGCCAGCACTCCTGCTGCTCCCAGCTTTTCTGTGAAAATCAGGATGCTAACAGCTCTGCTTTGGATAGCCAGACTGCTGGGAAGTATATTGCAAACACATGACTTTGGAAGTAAATCAGAAGATTGCAAACAATTGAATTAACACAGCTTAAAGAGTCACTCCTTATCAGTCAGCTCAGGTGCCTCAGTAGGAAGTGTGCACGCCACACTGCAAGCTTTAGACAGTTTGGCTACTTTTGTTGGCACATTAGGATCTTCTTTTCTTAGTCTCACAGTCTAATTAATGTTTTAGCTCAGTAACGGAGAATCAAACAAAAACACGTCTTTCAGTAATTGCTTTCAAGTAGAAGTTTTTCCAAACTAGAACTATTCAAATATCATCTTGCCATTCCTGCTTGCAGAGGACTTGGTATATGCCACCTATAGAAACAGACCAATTCTCAGGAACATAGACATGCCAACTTTAAATTATGAAGTTTTAACCCCTTAGCTCTGGGAATTCAATATAATTTTTAGCAACACAAGTTAAAACAGACGGGAGTTTCCTGATTGCATTTAGACACTCGTAGATTTAATCCATAACTGGTGTGTAGAGACAAATTGAAGAAAGAATCCTGACTGTGTTTGCGGTGGCATCTAATTAGCAGTGCAGACGTTCAGCTGAGACCTTCAGATGAACTAGGTGGCCTTATGCCCAAAACATAAAGCAGTTAGCTGGAGATATTTGAAAGTACCAGCTCTTTTCTGAATAAAGTTTTGAACAAACTCCTGTGAGACCTCCCTTAGAAATTTCTATTTTGGGAGTGCAAAGTTTGAACTCCTAACATGTTATTAATGAAAAAACAACACACAGGGAAAATTCAGGTTTCTAAAGTCATAGCTTTGGATAAAGCCCAAAATCCACCCTCTTCCAAGAAACGTCAGAAAACTCTAAATAAATCGAGGTTTCCCAGATTGAATGGAAAACAATTTTCCACCAAAGGAAAGCAAATTTCAGATAAAGTATCTGAGTTGCCTGTGAACTTACACTTCTAACATGGCTCCTGACAACACCGTACAAGTTTGGCCCCCGTGACTGAGAATTGATTCTTGCAATGGAAGCATTGAGAGCCTCTTCTGTGACAGGCAGTTCATAGTCATACACTGGAATCCCTGAGACAGACACACAATTCCATTAAAAGTTAGTTTGGTCTTGCACTTTTTTCCCTTAAATCATAAGAAATACGATATGGTTCCGTTCTGAGCAACTTACCTGAACATGAGAAAATGCTCAGTGTAAAGACAAAAATTAAGATCCTCATAGTGTGCCTATCAAAATCCCCTGGTCTTTTCCCTTTCTAAGTAGTGGTTTCCAGAGCGTATTCCTCTGTCTTTATATAAATACAGCCTTGATACCACACCTGACCTTCCTGTGTCCAAGCTCCGCTACAAACATTGCACTTTAAACCAAATTGATCTGGGAGTAAATATTTGCTGTCAGCTTTTCTCCGTTTAGCAGTAGTTCTCCATTAGGAGAGGTACTGCAGTGGTTTTTTTCCCCTAGCACTCTGACTAAAAGAAAGCCCTGAATTTCTGATATCTCCATAGCCAAAGGCAGAACTCAATTCTTTTTTTTTTTCACTTCTAGCCATCATTTTTCAATTTAAAGCTAATAGGTCGATTCTTCCCTTAATACCTGACCAAGCACCTTTGTGTCTCTGCAGCAACTAAAGGCAGTTACATGTCCAGGCTCCCTGAGGAGGAGACAATTGTCCGACACTGAACGGGAATTCACCTGCACAGACCTGCCTGTTATCATGACCCTGTTGGGCCACAGCATCAAACTGAAGCCTCTCAGACACATGACACAGTGTAGACCCTTGGAACAACTGAGCCTTTAGGTTTATTTTACCCTTTTGCCCTGCAGGCTCCTGGGATCTCTGCTATTCATCAAGCGCCAGAGCAGCTCCCACATTGCTCTGACTTACTAAGCCTGAGCCAAAATAACCAAAGAAGTCATTGGCTGTGGCCACTTGATAGCCCCCATCAGATCCTCCTTTGATGCTCAAGCCTCAGTGTCAGCACAGAAGTTAACAGGAGTTTTGAAACAATTATGGCCATAATTATGGCCTGACTTCAGTACTGAAGCTCTTAGCCGACTGGAGGCAGACGGCGCTGGGCAAGGGATTCTGTGACCATCCTCTCCAACGCAAAGTCTCTCAGCATTTGCTGGTCTTGTTTTCCAGATGCAGGCAACATGTCTTTTGATTGTACCACAACTGCCCCACAGCAGAGCCATGGAAATGGTTTTAGCAAGATTCAGAGAAGCATCTGGGTTTTAGTGCTAAAGGCTGTCCATGAGAGTTGGGAGAGGAGAGAGGGAAACTGCTCAGGGGATTCAGTAGCTACTTTCCAACAAGTTCATCCATTGCTGACTGTTCACAAGGCAGCTGAGATGCAGAAGTCTGATAAGCATCACCCACACTGAAAGTACTTTAGGGCAAAGACCCAAAAAGGCCATGCGCTTCTAAGACATAGTATAAACAATTGCCACAGTGTAGGCCTTGATCCCCGTTGTATTCATTCCATGTTGCTGCTGTGAGATCCTAGAAAAGTAATCTGTCGAGCGTGGCGCGCACCAGAGAGAAAGCTCACGTGCCAGTTGGTAGCACTCCACATGAACATAAACTGTGACTCCACTTGGAACAAGGCATGCCCAGGAAGACAAATAGACATGACGCCAAGCAGAAAGCTCGGTGGGGCCACGTTACTGGCTAGCGACACACCACGTGTGTGCCATCCTGTCCAAGCATTGCTTTGAGAGACACAGCTGGGGGTGCACCTTCCAAAAAGGGGTGGGCATCTTTTGCCAGCCAACCCAAAACCATTTGAAATGAAACTACAACAACTATTTAGGAGAAGGAATTTGGATTTCAGCATTGAGAATACGGGCCAAAACGACGACTGAAACTTTTCCCAGTCAAAAGCCAGAGCTGCTTCTGTACATCCATTCTCTCTGCTCATAGCAGCTGTGGACAATCTCTCCCAGCTCCTGGCCATCCTCAGCCGTAAAAGGACTGCCCTTCCTGTTTCCCTGTTCTCAGTTGTTATCTGTGCCACAGCCAGGCTGTTTAATACTCTTCCCTGCTGCAGCCAGGACAGAGCACCACGACTCAGAGGTTTTACACTGAACTGGAAACTCAAGAACAGTCCAGTGTGTTATGTACAACTTTTCTGCAACCCCATCCATGATGCCTCAGATCAAGGAGGAAACCTTCAGAGACATTGTTTGACCTGCTACTACAGTGCTTTCTCTGCAATAAACTATGCTGCTGCTGCGGTAAGGAAACAGGAAACAAGACAGCTCATACCACATGAATGCAAAGGACTTTGCATCCAGAGCTCCAAGCACCTTACTGTTTTTCGGCAAGCTTCACCACCAACTTGTTGCAGTGGTTTGGACAACATGTAGCTTTTGTCTTCATCCCTAGAAAGGGAATTGTCTGCCTCACCTACGACGGAAGCATGAACATGCATGAAACATATCCAAGACCTGAATATGTAAAACTGCTTGCTAACTGCCAAGCAAAAGCATTATTAGTAGCCCCATAATAATTTTAGCTATGGACCTGATTGTACATTTCAAAGAGCTCTCTCTTACTGTAGCTACTCGATGATGCTGCCAGCAGGAATGTAGAAGCACTAAGCAGTGCTTAAAAATAAAATTGTTTAATTAAATGAAAGTTCCTATGCAGAGCTCTGGCTTTGCTTTGTAGTGTCCAGAAAATGGAGACATTTGGTATTCCAGCTCTCTAAATCTTGGCTCATTAAGCCTGTAATGAACTCAGTAAATATTTCTCCTGTGTCTCCACAGATACATTATACACTCCAGTAGATTCATGTTGTTACAACAAAATTGGTTTTATTCACTGTACATGTCAGAGGAGCATTTGGGTTCAGAGTAGATAAGCTAGCACAGACTACCTTCTGTGTCCTTTGATACAAACGATAGACAGAGCTCTCCTTCCCCAGCCTCTTCATTCAGTCTCACTGAGAGGGAGAGCAAGGAGGAAAGCAGATGGTACTCCTCCTCCTCCAGACTGGCTGCCCTCCCCTAAAGGCTCAGTGCAAGAATCCCTCTGCTGCAGGATCAGGTCTGGCAAGTTAAAAAAAAAAAAAAAAAAAAAAAAAAAAAAAAAGGGCTTCACTTCAGCTTTGCTCCCTGACCTTCAGGGCCTGGTATGGAGGAACTGGGAGCCAGCAGAGCATCCAGCCAAGCAGGGAGGAGCAGGGCAGATTGAGGAAGAATCACAAGCAGGAGCAACAACAGCAGCTTCTCTTCCAATTAGGAGCTGGACACTTTTTTTAAAGAAAGATTAGAATACTTTAGTACCTATTGATTCTTGATGTGGGTGAGGAAACAGAGAGAGGCGGACAGAAGCAGTGGGGAAGGAAGAGGGATGAGGTGAAGGAGGCCAGGATTTCCTTCTCTCTTTCTCTGCAGAGAAAGAAAGCTTTGTGGGCCGTCCTGTCGACAGGAGCAGGACATTAAGCAGGAACCCCTGTTGGGGAGATAGGAGCAGGGGAAGAGGTAGAAACCAGAGACAGAATGCGAACTGAGAGACTACGGAGAAAACAAGTTCAGGCTTATGGTGGTTAGAGGAAAAGGAAGTCTGGCGAAGGCGCAGCATTATCCTTGCTCACAGATAACGCATATCCACAGATAGCAGCTACCTAGTGCTAAAGAGCCAGGCACAGCCAATGGGAAAAGGATGGTATAGTCTCCAAACAAAAAAGTATTTTGGGGAAACCTTTGCCTTCAGTATGTTTAAGAAGTTGAGTCAGCTCTACATATGCAGACTCAAAGTTTCCGGAGTTCTGAGTTTTTGGGTAGGCTTGAGGTTTTTAACAAACTCTCTTTGGACTGGAGACTGTAACAGAAACTTCAGTTTGCAACTTCAGAAATGCAACTAAATTTGGGAGAAGCAGCTGGAATTCAAGAAGTACTTTGCAGAAGGTCTCCACATTTGAAGGCAAAATCCTGAACTGAAGAGACACTTCAATTATTGGCACATTTAGAATCGAAAGTTGTTGTTTCATCCATACTAAAAAAAACACAGGCATAGCCACTAAGACTGAGGACAACATGTTATTGAAAGAGAAAAGTGACTTATATCCTTCTTCTAGAGGTCAACTGCTAGCATTTGCAGGTAAAGAACCTGCTATGAATTACTAAGTGCTATGAGCCATTTTGCTGGGAGATGCCCTGTCCCGAGGAGAAGTGATGGAAAGTGAAGCCCTTGCCCCATACCAAAAACAAGGCAGCACAAAGCTGAGCAGGTGTGAAAATGAGACAAGCATTTCTGAAATGTTCCCTGCTGTCTTCCATGTTCACAGGGACTATACAAACTTTTATGGGAAGAAAACCCAGACACGAGAGAGTACTGAGGAGAAGCTACATATTTAGTCCACAGCTTTAGGAATGGCTTCTCCCTATTGCAACAGCATCAAGGGAACTCACAGTGTCTCTGATCAGGATGACATTTTTTCCCTAAACAGACTAAAGAAGCAGCAGAAGACTTTCAGAAGACAGCCTGCAGAGCTGACAGAAAAAGCATATGGGCACATACATATACATCTTTTAAGGAGGGAAGGCTAAAAATAAATATTATAGGATACAATAAAACCTCGTGAAACCTGAAATGGGGCAACAGGGAGAAAGACAATCTACAGTAATTTAAGGACTAAACTTTGACTCCAG
This sequence comes from Struthio camelus, assembly GCF_040807025.1. Taxonomy (NCBI): domain Eukaryota; kingdom Metazoa; phylum Chordata; class Aves; order Struthioniformes; family Struthionidae; genus Struthio; species Struthio camelus. Next base: position 1,652,329 of record NC_090947.1, on the reverse strand, counting down.
TACCAGCAAGTTCCAGCTGCCAAGCACCTCGGGGCAGGGTGGGGGAGGAAGGGTTATATCCAATTTAATTTACCCAGCAAATAGATGTGCACCATTTAAGAACACAGAAAATTAGGGAGTTTAATAGCATCTTCTACATGACTATTTTCAGACCACTTCCACTCCCAGCAATCAAGTCAGTTCTGTTCCCAGACAATTGAGAGAACAATGATTTCTCTTTACGAGTGAAATGTTGATAATTGCAAGATACATTTTCATTAAGAATGTAAATCATGCAGCATTGCCACATGGCTGTACCCTGAGAACAGTCCAAACACCCTCCCACATACTGAGGAACTATTCCAGGCGCCTTTGTTTTCTGGCCATTTAGATCACACAAGAAAGTTAATGATGTCCCTTCAGAAAAAAAGAAAATTCTGACTAATTGCAAAACAAGATTTTTTTTTCCCTAGTTCTGGCAGTGTGGCAATAGCAAAACCAACAGCTTCTCTAATGTTCTGCCTTTGTGTTTCTACTCCATGGGTAATTTCTTCATCACTCGGAAGACTAACTGTTGTATTGGCTTTGCCAGACAGAGACAGAACAGCTTCTAGATTTTACTCAGACTAACAAAGGCTTTGAGACCTGATCCAAAGTTCACAGATACCAACAGAGATACTCAGCTTTGATTCCATCTGGACCTTGTCTGCATGTCCCTTGAGAAAGTGGCAGGCGATGGGATAGCCAGTGCAGAGACTCTGCCCACGGGCTCTGGAATGATCTCCAACCCTAGGTGACTACCTGTGGCAGCTAGGATGGAGAATAAATCTTTTTTCTTCCAATTTTTCTAATTGCTCTCACACTGTAAGATTGTCCCCTATGCCATACTGGCTGCGTTTCTCAGCAAGAGGGGAAGGTTCTTAATGCCTTACTTTGAGCTTTCCACTGTAAAGCACTAGCAAAGGCATTTAAAGATTTGCTCATCAAAAGGAGAGGAAAGTGAAAACAAGTGAACACACTGACATCTCAGTTTCCTCTGCACCCACAGTATTAAGGATGAAACCAGGTGCATTTCACAGATCTGGAGTTTATATCATGGCACTTCCGTACTCTGCAAGGTTTACACATGCTCCAGGTAAACTCACTGAATTGTTCTATGGCAAGACTTAAAACTGCTGGAACTGATGTCTTAACATCAATTTTACAAGGATTAGAGAAAACATTTTAGCAAGTGTATAGAGGCCAGTGCCTGTCCCATCTTGCGCTGCAGTTCTTGGTGTGCATCATACGTGCTTGTCTGAGGAGCGCAACCCAAGCCTACACAGTTCCTACTGCTGCTGCCAGAGGCGGACTTTGAGAGTGAGGCAATAGAAAGCACATGTTACAGCAAACAAAACCTTGATAACACACTGTATGACTGTTTTGAAACATCACAAGCTGCAGGAGAAGCTGAGAGGTCTCCCTCCATTCCTTTGAGCCTTTGAAACTTTAAATATTTGTATTTATTATTTCTGCCAGTTCAGCAGTAACCAGCTCAGCTGGAGTCACTGGCACATCTTTGTCACTGATGCAAAGCAAACATTACCTCAAGACCCAAAGACTGTCACCTGAAAAGCCACAGAGGTTTTTTTTGTTTTTTTTTGTTTTTTTTTTGGTTTTTTTTGTTTTTACTTTTGCTGACCATACTGATAATTTTCAAGGTCTTTGCCCAGTCCCAAAGATTGTAACATTACTCTTGACCACTGGTCAAACCCAAGCCCTGGTGAAATACGAAATCCCAGATGAAACCAGATAAAACAGCCACTGACTGTCAAGTGCCAGCAATACTCTATCTCTCTAAGTGCAATACTCTGTCTCTTGTCACTTTGCTGCCATTTACTGAATGGCTTGCATTAATGAAGTGTCTTAATTGTCTCCTTCCCCCAGCCTGGAGAATGACACAGACTCTGCTCTCCCAGATTGCACATGGCTTTAGTGATTGTATCTACTCCATTGAAGAAATACAGCAGAGTGGTGGTGTATTTGTTTAAGTGTAGCTCATTCAGTTACTTGGAGCAATTAGCTTTATGAATTAATTCAAGGGCTGTGCCTGGGCATCGCAGCTGTTTAAATGAAACAGCCTAGAAAGACCTTGTCTTGCACATCTGCTGACACACTTCTCCCTGTGTCAGAGCCAATCAGCTCTGGCTCCAAACCTACTGCTCCTATAAGAAACATCGTCAGCTGGATCTTATCATTCAAGCCAGGCTGTCTAAACTCACATTTTATAACTGGAAGTAAAACACAAAGCTAGGACAAGGCCTATCCTCTCCCCGAGACTCCCCAATTCTAGATACCTCAGGAGACAGTCTGGGGCTAGTCATATCCTCCTTAGAGCGAAGCTGAATCCCAAGCAGTAACTTAGGAACAACTCTCTGGCTTCCCACAAGGAGCACGCCTCAGCTCTGGGGCATCAGTGCCAAAGCGCTCTAGTCCCAGCTGCTGCCTTCCACATGGGCTACAACCTTCTCCTGCCCACCCATTACTCCGAAGGTTAGCCACAGGACAAATGCCCTGGCTCTCAGCCCTTTGGCAGCTGGATTACAGATCATTAATCCCATGAAGCGTATGGTGCCTGCACACCAGCGCTGCCATTGTGCAACCAGACACAGGGCACTATATGATGCTGGACAGCTGCTACCCAAGTCTAATGTCCTCTTCTTTGATAGACTCTCTGGACCACCCTGCCCCGTTGGATGTTGGTCCTTCCTGCAAAAAGGATAACAGCACTTCTTGGTCACAGCCACAGGAGGAACAGGAAAGAAAAGCAAGACAAGATATTCTAGCCAGTCTAAAAGATTAGCAGTGATTATCTACACCTACACAGAAGCAAGCAACAGTGTGAAGAGCTGCTGAACTTCTTACATGTCTCACACTGCAGATTTATAGTGCAAATCAGCACAATAATTAAACAACACCAGAAAAGGTCTTACCAGGAAAGCCATGGGTCACCTGCAGCAGCCCTCTAGGATATTCTAAGATAGTCTGTCCTATTTCTGTCAATATCTCACAAGCAAGAACCATCTGAGCTACACATAGCCTGACCTCCTGTAGCAGAAGGATCACAGATTAGGCTCACTCCCCTTGAGTCCAGACAGCAAGTTCATAGCAACTGGGACCGCCCTTAATATACCTTGCGGCTCACTTCGGGACCTAGAGTAGATCACATTGATCGTAGGCAAAGGGCACTTTGCTCCATCATTCCTCTTAGGAGACGGTCTTTGCAGCAGCATTTTCACTACCTGTATTTATACAGTTTTCATCAGCTCCCCTTGGTTATACACAAAGCTTAAAAATCTCACCTCTTCTGGCAGCACCATGGGAATGGGAATAGCATCTAGGTTCCCTGTGAGGCAACACAGCTTCTACATCAAATCTGCAAAGTGAGGCTAACTGGTCCTCCCTTATGCACAGAGTACTGCAACACTTCTTCCATTACCTTTGGAGACCCCCCTTGAAACCCCTCATTTGATTTCACAATAAACTTGCAAAAGCTTATCTACAAACAGCTGTCCATCAGTTCACCACCCTGCTCATTTGTGCCTTCAGCAGACCTGAGCAACTCTTTCAAAGTAGATTCTGTGTTTCATCACTTGCAATCTCTTCACAGGCAGATAATTATTTTATCAAGTTTATTTAAATGTACAACGCACTGGCCCAAATCCTAACTTGCAACCAATCACTAACCGTGTAATACTGCTTCTGTTCCCTGAGTGGCTGCGTTTGTCACATACATAAAACCTGACTGCAATGGCCATCTCCAAGGAAAAAAAAAAAAAAAACGGTACACGTTCTTTAGGTAATGAGCATGCAAACAAGTATCTTAAGGGCATTCACGTCAGCAAAACTGCAATCACATGGCTCTGGCAGAAAGCACAAAGATACACATACTAACTCGGACAGATCAACTCCAGCAGTGACACAAGTCGTGCTCCTGAACCATTTTCTGCAGCATTTAGTAGTCCTCAGTTCAACAGTTCAGTAGCCTCAGAGTTCCTCTGCCTCTGGAGGGCTCCATGCCTGGACGAGAATCAAAGTTATCATCTATGCAGTGCAATTTCTTCACATGCTGGAAGGTTGAACCAGTCAAATATTTGTGCATCAAACCTCTAGAAGTCAGAAGATTGAAGAGGATGACATGTATATGTAAAGAATATTATTTGTCTTTTGATTGATGAGGCTTTATAGCTCAAGTTTAAGGGCTTGCTGACAATTTTAAGGGCTTGCAGAAAGGTTTTGGGTTTTTTTTCCCCCCTTTTTTATTGATGTAGAGATGCACTGCAAGAGCCAAGGTGTGAAGGAAGATATGCTGTGTCACAGGTCTGTTGACAAAAATCTTCCAAAGCAACAAACTCAATATTCTACACAACTGTAGCAGGGTGGAAAACCAAAGAGCTATTTTATTTATTTTCCATATTTTTAATAGATTTCATGTATATATGTGATACATATATATCGTATGTGTATATATACACATATATAATTTTTAATATACTTCATAAGTCCTCTGATAAAGTTTCAGCAAAGAAAACATTTGTGGGAGTCGGTTAGCAAGTGTTTCCAATCTAGGCCTCTCAGCAAGTATTTATAGAGATGAAGCTTTACATTTACACTCAAGCACAAGATCTAGGAGCCCCACTGGCATGTACCCAAGTACAAAACACTACACAACACATACCAGCCATCAGACAGTAACTTAAGCAAATAGAACCCTTTCAACCTTTGCTTAGTCAATCCTTGCTTGAGCCAATATTTTTAACTATCACTGCAGCACCTCCCAGACCAAGCCCATAATGAAGATGAAACAATATTTTTCAGCTGTCTACTGTGAAAAGCAAATCTACATCTTTTAAGCAAAAGAGAAGTAAATTCCTTCTAAGATGAAAACAAAAGCATTTTATACAATTTCTTTAACATTCCTTTTCTACAGCAAAGATTTCCTGACAGCAGAAAACCCACGTCATTGATTGGCTGGGAGATTATTAGCTTTATTTGTTTCTTAGGCTTTGGTTTTACAATGTTAATATTGGAAATATATTTAACATCCTACATAAAAAATAATAGAAAAGGCACAAAACAACGACGACTACCCAGATGTACTAGAGATACAGGAAAACAACTAGCTGCAAAGTTGCCTTGAGATCGCATTATATCAATGTTTTAAATCAAATTAATAATGAAAAAGCAGGAGACAGCCAGAGGCAAAAAACGTAAGCAACCTCCTCTGTGAGGAAATACAGACTGGTTTATTTGCAACACCCGTTTATCACTTTCATGCCAAGACTCCTATGGCAGGCTCCAGCCAGGCACCCATCCCTCTCAACGAAGGCACAACCTCAAGTGTCTCCTCTCCCCCAAGAGCCCTGAATATCCGCAGCAGGCCATGCTGCATCCCCTCCCTTCCTGCAGTTCTCCATCTCATGCCAGCTCCCCATTCCCAAGGCAGAACCTGCTCCTGCTCTTCAGCTGGGCAGAAACCTCCTGCCCAGTATTGTCCCACGAGCAGAGAGCAAGAAAGGATGAGGAGGAGGACAGGGATAGCTAGTCACACTAGAGGTGACCACCTGCACCAGAAGGTATGGGCTACCAAAGGACTTCTCTTCCCAAACTAATTTGCAGATAACCCATAGGGATGGACTGAAAAATACCAACCCTACAGTTGCCTTCCACATACAAATAAATGCCTGCTGTCTACATTCCTTTGCTTCCTTAAAAGACCACTGCTTTACAACTGCAATGTGGTTGTACCGCTGTAACAGGATACTGATGCAAGATGTTTTCCTGGAAAAGCAGTTTGTACCATGAGATGCAAAAGACGTCCCTTAGGTCAGGGGAGACGCTGCGGGGCAGGCCTATCCTGAAGGATATCTGAAGGAACACTGCTGTGCTTGATGTGTGGGTACCCAAGCAAATTACCTCAATTTCCAGGACAGCTCACTCCTGGCCAACCATCCACATGTGCATGGACAGCTGCGAGGTGTTATGCTGCAACCTAGGGTGACAGAACTGGCTGCCTAAAGGCTAACTCGTGTACACGTGGCACTATCATCCCCTCACAAATTCACAACAGTCCACGGTCATCCTGAACCTGGACAAACCCTCATATACCAACACAGAAGAACAAACAGCACCCAGCTCTTTTCACTGAGTCCTCTAAGAGGATGCCTAAGCTGTGCTTCTTCAAGAAAATGTTCCTGCTTTAAGAACCTGCTAATGTTCTAGTGACAGTGGCCAAAAATGCTTAATTCTCTCCAAGATCCATAGAAAAGGCCAATTAGCAGGAAGCTCTGGGAGCCAAAGGAGACTTTTCCAGCTCTTACCTGAGGCCATCAAGGTCTGCCTGGTGCCATACAGAGAAGGACTCTCTTAGCCGTATGACACATGCATCTTAGGTCCATGCTGGCTGTGGGCCACAGCAGATTACACCAAGGAAGAGGCTATGACTGACTTTCCATTTGCCTGCCACCATCTGCACAGAAGAGGTGCCAGAGGGCAGGAGATATCAGACACTAGAATATCATGACACTAAATTTATACACAGTAATCTAAGCTAGAAATGCAAGGGCAGTGAAAAGCAAGATAGATTCGTCGCTTCTTGGGGCACAGCAGCAAAAGCCAGGCAAATACATATTGTCAGGGATTTAAAAAACCTAAATGTATAAGATATGCACGCACGCTCGGGTATAGGCCTTTTAATTCACAGCTCTCCGTGCTGCGTTAAGCTGGCCACGTCACAGGAGCTAGCAAACCACCCTGACATTGTGTTTGATGCAGAAAACCTTGTGGCAGAGCCATGTCAGTAGGGCAGACAACCCTAACACAAGTTGGTGTGGGGGCAGGGGGGAACAGGGTGGTGGGAACAGAACTAGGCGGCAGGATACAGCACAGAAGGAGGATGGAGAGCCATTCAAACGGGACACAAAGAGGGAGAGGGAGACTTTCTCACACAGACATCCAGCTAAAATCGTTAAATAAGATCTCCAATTTAACACCCCCAACCCAGGGCATGCTTTATGCTGTCAGAGAGCTACATCAGAGAGCCTGATTCCCTCCTCCTGTATTGAATCTCTGATTTACTTACAATAAAGCACTCATTTCACCTGCCAAGATTTCTGTTGTGCCTGAGATGGTGAAACAGATCTGCCTCCATTGCTCTGGGGCTCTCAGCCGGATGGAGATGCTCCTGATCAGGCCTCAGCTGTGAGGCCAGTAACAGACCCTGCTGGCATGTGCTTGGGACAGACCACATTTACAGTTAGTCTCTGCAGCTGCAAGGGAGAATCTGAGCCTGTCTTTCACAGGCATGGCATGAGACACCCAGTTCTGGGTGGTGCTGTTCATCCCTCCTTCTGTGCCCCTGCCCCTCTCTGAAGGGCAACAGACCAGAAGAGGTGGAAAGACCCGAGAGAAAATGGAAAGAGACATTTGCACTTATCAGGAACTTTTTGGAAGCATTTGTTAGTATGCACTTTAGCTGTCACAGTTCAGGGTCACAGAGGGCTGATGCCAGTGCAAGTGACTGAAGCTCCTGAAATGGCCTGAGAGCAATGGAAGTGAATGTTCCTTGTATTGTTTCGTGCTTTAACTGAATGGGTTCTTAGAAGGGGACCTTCCTCTGGGTCCTGGCAAAGTCCTTATTTCACAGCAGCCAAACCCTGGACTCCACAGGAAGTGCTGGGTTCAAAAAACATACCCCCTTTTTCTGTAAAGCTTGAGCTCCATCCACACTCAGTGCTATGAGTCTGCAGTGAGGGGTATTCTTTTGCAACAGAGCAACCATGAGTAAGTCCTGGGGTTATAACAGAGAGGATGATCCCACCCTGTGCCTCCTACCTCCCCAAAGCACCTAGATACTGTTAGCATAGAGCAAGCCTTCCTCCCTCTACCTGTCTTCAAAGAAACTTTTCCTACTCCCCTCCACCACACACACTTTCCTCCAAAGGGTGTTACCCAGATCAATAGGTTTCTTGGGAGGGAAACACAAACACACGAAATCCTGCTGAGACCAAATTACTTACAGTCCTTTCAGAAGAGGCGTTCTGCCTCTTACTTTGCCAAGCGTTTGTTTCCAGACACTGGCTCAGATTTAAAGCCCCAGACGCTCAGCAAACACATGCTGGCTGACGTCTTTTTCACATCTCTGAACTCCTACCTCCAGTCACGAGAGTAAGAATGGTCTATTGTCATTGAAGGACAGACCAGACCCCTGTCCCAACAAGATATTATTTTTAAGTAATACCCAGGACTCTCCTCTCTGCATGTAGCATTTTCCACGCCTGTTCTGAACAGTGGGCAAAAAGAGGAGGCTTCTGGGCGACTGAACACAACCTGACTCAGATCCAGTGGCAGCAAACTCTAAATACTGGACTGGCAGAGGAAGAAGCAGTAGCTACATCTTCAGCTGCTGGCATAACATCCAAGACGGACTAGGTGGGTCCCCTACCTCTGGTCTCATTTAATTCGATTTCTGACTCTTATGCAGGGGATAGGATTATTGCTCCTCTCAGCGTGACTTGCAAACTACATAATACCATCATTTCATCTTCCCTTTCCTTGGGCTCTTACTTTGAATCGATGACCAAAATTGTACATTCCTGAATTTTTGTTTATTTTTAAACATTTACAGGTCAGGAAAAATGCACAGATAAGAGGCTTCTTAGGAGGTAAGTAACACAGAAACATATGATATAAACTTATTGCTACAGCGTTGATGCTTTTGGACAAAGAGTCTTGGGCTGTATAAACAGAAGTATATTGTCAAGAGCCAACCATCCTTTCTCTCAGCACAGGAGAGGCCACATTGCAACATTGGCCCTGATGCTGAATTATCATCAGTGGTGATGAAGCACAAGAACCCTCAGAGGCTTGTAATCCCTGTTGGCAGATAACAGCATACTGAGTAGCTCAAGAAGAAAGGTCAAAATTCAATACTGTATCTCATCATCATAAATCCCCAACCAGCCATCAAATAGAAGCTACCTTTCAAACGTTCACTATTTGAATTCCCATTTTTACCTTATGAGGGCATCACTTTTTCTGTAGTAGTTGAAGAATTGTTGGTTCTTTCAAAAATACCAGCTATTTAACACAGCACAAATATGTAGCCACACAAAAGCATCACATTTGTTTCCTCTGTCTTTACCAGGGGAACACTGGGTATTTTCAACTTGAGCCTGATGCAAAGCAGATCTCTGAGCAAGCTGAAAAAGCATATTTCCTTTTTTATTTTACTTTAGATTTAGCCACAACTCTAAAAGGCTAGGCTTTTACACTATAAGCTGCTTTCCACTTTGACAGCACTTGGCAGGCCCTGCAGATGAGAAATTTCCAATCAAGCAGATAAATCTGGTCTACAACTTTACTTTTTTTGGAAAGCCTCATCATGAAGTAATACTCTTAAAGTTTAGTTATATCCCTACAGAGAAATTGCTTAATATTAAAGTGACTCCTGCTAAATGACTTTCAAATTATTCAAGAATCCTTTAAGTAGCTGATGGATCGCTAACACAACTGTCACTGGATATAACTCAAAGCCTGCTCGGTTGCACTGCAGCTCTGCAGGCAGTTGGCCTCTGTTCTGATTCTGTTCAGGGCACAGGCAGCAAACACCAGGAACGACGCAAAGCTCAGCCACAATAACAACTTTTTTTTATAAAAACGTTGGAAATATCACAGATGTAGCAGAAACGGACAGCAGAAATGAGGTTTTTCTTCTTCCCTTCTCCCATCATAAAAAAAGCAAGAAGCCAAAGTAACTTTATTGTTTAATTTGTAAATATGACCACAAGGATGCTTGTGACTTTTCACAACAGAGCTCAAAGCTACATCTATACTTGTACAAGGGAACAGATCACTACAGCTGTGGGCAAGTATATTACAGGTTTCACACATGAAAGAAATGGACTAAAAACACAATTTCCACCTTAAAAGCAGACAAACGACATGGGAAAATTCACTTCTAAAAAGGAAACTTATCTTAATCATTTATGATGCAAACCAACCGCCAGAGAAATCAATGAGAGTCTCATCGAGTCCTTCATAATCTTTTCAACAAGGGAAATCTTAAGATCTTTTCATATATCAATGAGTGACACTTATTGGTAGTACTATATACCCTAGGAACATGTAATGTACTGCATACAGTAAAACTGGGTAACGTGAAGCAGACCAAAAAAAAATAATAAAAAAAAATCAGTGTCTTCTCCAGTAAGCAGTTATCACAGGGTTTTTTCCCCCCTGGAAAACTATTCAAATTTTAGCTAAAAATATAAACACAGCAGCAGTTTGAGTAAACAAGGAAGCTGAAGCTGTCATATATTCTGAGTATGTAAGCAAAAGGGGTAGATTTAAAAGGTCGCCCTACAGACTCCACGTATATACTGGCCTCTTCTCCAATAGCAACTGATCAGCTTGGTCAGCTGCATCCCCCAAGTAGAAACATTCCCCACTTACACCAGTGCTTCACATCCTGAACTTAAGCAGTCACCAAAACATTAAAGCATATAAAAATGTCTTCATCCACTTGGGCCAACACATTTTCCCAGCATACATGGACTGGAATATGCTGTGTGCACAGAAGCAGGCCTGTGCACAGGCTTTATTTTCTAGCCAGGAAGCAGCTGGCTATATTTGCCCTGGTCATGACGACCCACCTGAACAGTGTGAGCCAAGTAAGCTTCCATAGAAATTCCCTCTCCATCTACCTAACTAGTCAGTTGGAGATCTCATACAGCCATTGTAAGCACCTATATATTCTACCTGACAACCGTCAGACTAGCTTCCAATCATGGCAAAGCGTAAGGACTAAGACAGCCCTTGCCGGCCAAAGGAAAGTATCTAAGCATTCAAAAAAATCAAACATGATGGGAGATCATTCCTAGTTACTGGGGATGAAGACAAATATGATGTTTTACACTGGAAATTAACACCATTTGAGTGATTTCCCTTCAGTTGGTAATGCACTCAGTTATACCACACAGCCTGCCACAAGATGCAGCTGCTATTTTAGGTTGCTTTTTCTGTTTTCTTTCTAACTGTATCAAGCATCACAGAGTTTAAAGATGGCCAACAATCTCTTCTCCATTTGAGGATCATAACACAAACAAGCTGTGTATAAGTTTGAAAAAGTAAAACACTGCAACACTCCAACTATACAAGTTATCACTGCAGAAACAACCAAGGATTGCATACAAGCCCTTTGGAAACTGCTTCTATATGAATTGCATCACATCCTATCCCCTCCTCCACCCACGCAGGGTTGCAGTAGTTGAGCTTCTGCATTGCTGCGCAATTCCAGGTATAGCAGCAAAAAGTCCATGCTGTCCACTTTGGAGTCCAAGTGGTGGATGCATAGTTGGACCAATGTCCATCTTCCCCCAGGGGATGATGCAGCAATACCTTGCATCCTGGCATGCCAGCATTTCAGACTTGAGCAGGTCTTACAGATGCACTGTGCAAGTAACAAGCTAGATCTGGCTGTTTCATAAAGGACGGGGAAGGGTGAGTCATTAAGACAAGCAATTAGTGGCTAAAGGAAATCTGTGAACAGAGGCAAAATGAGAAGCAAAATGATTTTTGCAGCAGCAGCACAGCTCTTGGAATTAAGAATGCATTTTAACAGCAGCTGACAAGGGCCACCTGCTGACAGGTAGGGAGGGCTTAGGTAACCTGGAGTTCTACCAGAAGAGATACGGTCCCCTTAATGTTTTACCATCTTCATGCAACAAGCAGAAAGGGTTTTCTCTTAAAAAACTAGTTGTGCTTGTACACTGTGATTCTCTGCTGGACTGGTTACATCTGTCTTGGTTGTTACTGTCAGCTCTGGGAAATTATTCTTGATGAATCAGTACCTGTGTGAGCAAAGGAAAAATATTTAGAGTTGAACTCCCAACCCAGCTCCACATTTCGCTTTTCTCCTCTTCACGTCCACTTTGAATTTTAGATGTCCCACGCAACACTTGGGGTCAAGTAGCAATCTGCTGCACCCGTACAACACCTGCACTGGCAGCATAGCAGTGATACTAGTTGCCAGAACATGCAAGCAAAAACAACAGCAAAAAACAAAGTGCCCTGAATGGGCAGTTCAGCATCTCGTATTGAGGACAGTGCAAATATAAGTACTCCCTTTCACATTAGATAACGTAATGCACATGTTAGCTTCCTGTGAGACACCAATCTCTCTGTTTATACTATTACCCTAGCAGTGCTGGGCTGCCAGAGATCAGCTTCAGAGCCTGGACAGCTCACTTGCAAGACAGTTTGGTCACAACATTTACCAGGACTCAACACAGACAATTTACCAGGCATACACTGGAAAGGGACACCATCTTTTCAAGACACTGATTGATGTATAATGCAGAGTAAAACAAGAGGTCATTTCTGCAAGCTCCACCATGAACAGAGAGCTGGAGAGGGCCTCCAGCGACCATTTCTGTCCTCCCATCCCTTCTATGGCCTGTCTGAAGACCGTGGCTTTCCTCATTTCTTCTTTCCCAGGCTAACTGTAATTCATTCGCTTCTTTCTATAAATTATTTTCAAGACTTCCAGTTGCTCTTGTCACTATTCTGAGCACTCTTCAACCACTCCACATCTTTCCTGAAGCTTAGTGTTAACACTGGATGCTGTATCCAACTGAGGATTCAGGCTATAAGGAGGATTACTTTATACATCTCTCAGGTAACAAAACATGAGCTATTTATATTCCATTTCAGAGGGGCTATAATCCCCAGATACTTCTCTGCAGAACTGCTGCCTCATAAGACTTCCCCTATTTTGTTCGTGCATAGGTAGTGATTCCCTAGTAACTGTAACATTTGCATTTGTTCTTACTGAATTGCCATCTATTTTTCAGCCAAACTGCAAAGCTGGCCCTGCTTTGAGCAGGGGTTGAACTAGATGACCTCCAGAGGTCCCCTCCAACCCCAGTTATTCTGCAGTTCTGTGGCCTGCCCTCTAGGTGATTCGGCGTTTACTGCAACCAAGAAAATGCCCAGTAACTAGTAATCCATGTAGATTTTATTAGGGGGTTGGAAGTCAGTCTAACTGAACTTGACCTCAGTGGATATGAAATCATCTCCTGAAAGAGGGTGAAACAATTGAACTGGGAACATTTGGCACAGGTAGAAGCTGTCTTGCAGACAGAAAATATTCTCTAAGAGAGAGGGAGCCAGGCTCTAAGGTTCAGGCTGATTAAATCCTACCACATAATCCTTCATTCTCAACAGCCACCCTTCTTATCCTGATGTCTTTAAAGATAAGAATTCACTGCATACATCAATATTATGCTTGGCTTTCACTTTCCATTAGAGATCATCACTCTAGACCAATTGCTCCACAGACCTTGATGAAAAGGTAAATGTGGCTTATGACCAGACACTGGACTGCAGCTCAGGAGATCTGGGGTCCACTCTTCGCTCTACAGTTTATCCTAGATGACACAGGATGGCTATAGTGATCTGCCATAACACCCCATCTTGACAGTGAGAAGATAAAACTTACTCTTACCCTTAAGTCTGTATTTTCTATTCAGTTTTTATGGTATTCAGAGCTAAAATGAACCAACTATAATGGATCCAGCACAGCAGCTCCGAATTTTCCAGAGGGCCTCCAGCACAAAGACAGCTAAAATAACTCTGGGTCATTTGCACGTTTTCAAAGGCAAGGGAGCAAAATAAGATATTTTAAGCCCTAGCAAGAATTATTAAAATATATCAGCTGGAAAACTGCACTGGGGGGGGCACCACACACATGTAAGGGAGAAAATTTAGTTCTTATATTTCTCTCCTGATATTAGACAATGTCAATACAAGCATCAATAACTAACACTAACTTTTCTTCCAGTGACATACCAATTTAGCACTGCAAATGCTGAAAACTCATTCAGGTCACAGAATGGATTTAAAGAGGGCTTACCCTGCTCAGGTAGCTGCTCTTGGATTTCGGTTGCATTCATTTGATTTTGCCAGCAATCTCTTTCAGGAGGCCTTTCAAATCACAGAGCTTAAAAGTATAAAAAAGAAGTTTTATACATATATAAAGTCAATTTAAGTTATTCCAACAGATGATTGCATTGTGGAATGTGGGGAAAGGGAGAAAAAAAACAAGCAAGCAACAGTAAGAACCTTAAAATACCCTAAAGCATCTATACAACATCAGCAACAACTGGCATACTGACAACTGCCTTAATACGAACTCTGCTTTCCTAGCTACCCTGTGAATACCAGTCAGGTTAGTCAGGAAGCAATAACTAACTGCTATTTGTATTCAGTAATCATATTGTGGAGGCAAATGAAGCAGTATTAATACCGCTTTTCACAGGAAAGCGATCTGAATAATAAATACAACTAGTTAAGTGCCTCACCAAATATTATCCCAGACATGACAATATTTGAAAGGACACCCCCAATTACAGCTTCCAGCAATGCAATTAATGCAGTGAGTCCTGATGCATACATATTTCACAGAGTTAACAAGCAAGCATCATGACAGCTGCAAGCTACAAACTATATTCTATGTCCTTTCCCTCCTTCACAGAATTGCAGAACGGCCAAGGTTGGAAGGGACCTCTGGAGATCATCGAGTCCCCTCACCCTGCTCCAGCAGGGTCCTCTAGAGCACGTTGCCCAGGATCGCGTCCAGGCACCTTTTGACTATCTTCAGAGAAGGAGACTCCACCACCTCTCTGGGCAACCTGTTCCAGTGCTCTGTCACCCTCACAGGGAAGAAGTTTTTCCTCATGTTCAGATGGAACTTCCTGTGGTTCCGTTTGTGCCTGTTGCTTCTTGTCCTGTCACTGGGCACGGCCCCATCCTCTTGTCCTTCAGATACTTGTACACATTGATCAGATCCCCTCCTCAGTCTTCTCTTCTCCAGGCTGAACAGGCCCAGCTCCCTCAGCCTTTCTTCACAGCAGAGATGCTCCAGGCCCCTCATCATCTTTGTAGCCCTCCTTTGTAGCCTCCTAGAGATACATTCAGTAACTCTGCCTTCTCTGTATCCTTCGTCATCAGGGCACCCACTCCATTCAGCAGCAGGCCCACATTTTCCCTAGTCTTCCTTTTGCTACTGATGTATTTGAAGAACCCCTTCTTGTTGTCCTTGACATCCCTTGCCAGATTTAATTCCAAATGGGCCTTAGCCTTCCTTGTTGCATCCCTGCATACTCTGACAACATCCCTATATTCCTCCCAAGTGGCCTGTCCCCCTTTTCCACAGTCTGTACACTTCCTTCTTCTGCTGGAATTTTGTCAGGAGTTCCCTGCTCATCCAGGCAGGTCTCCTGCCCACTTTGCTGGACTTCTCACTCAGAGGGATGTCTCTGTCTTGAGCCTGGAGGAAGTGATGCTTGAATATTAAGTAGGTCCCTGAAGAGGCCAAAGTTAACTCTCCTGAAGTCCAGGGTTGTGATCCTACTTATTGCCCTGCTTCCTCCTCGCAGGATCCTGAGCTCCACCATCTCATGGTCACTGCAGCCAAGGCTGCCCTCAACCTTCACATCTCCAGTCAGACCTTCTTTGTTTGTTAGTACAAGGTCCAGCAGCGCACCTCTCCTTGTTGGCGTCTCCACCACCTGGGTCAAGAAGTTATCACGAATGTTCTGCTGGAGCCTCCTCAATTGTGCCTAGCTGTGCTGTCTTTCCCAGCAGCTGTCAGGGTGGTTGAAGTCCCCCATGAGAACCGGGGCCTGTAATGGTGAGCCTACTTCCAGCTGTCTGTAGAAGGCCTCATTGACTTCCTCTTCCTGATCAGGTGGCCTGTAGTAAACCCCCGCAACCGTGTCACCCATGCTAGCCTGCCCTTTAAGCCTTGCCCATAAGCTCGCAATTTGCTCCTCATCCACCCCGAGGCCGAGCTCAACACATTCTAGTTGCTCTCTCACGTAAAGGGTGACTCCCCCTCCTTGCCTTCCTGGCCTGTCCTAAAAAGCATGTAACCATCCATTCATGCTACTGCAACTCCCCACTTCGGAGTCCAAATACATAATCAGTCAAGCTCTCAAATATAATATACATCGAGGTCTTTTCAGTATTACAGTCATAAAAAGTAGGATTTGCATGACGGTCTAGTGGGTTAGTAGCTTTATACAGATACAACACAGGATATCTCTATGATACAGAAGAGTGAATTAGCCACAGAATTTTTGTAATTAAAAGTCTTCCCACCCTGCAACATAAAAGGAGCTTTCTCTGTTTATCTAGCAGGTGGTTTCTGTGCTATCAAAAGCACAACCAGGGTTGCCACAATACATCTGGACTGTTGCTACTTTTTATAAGCAGAGCTTGAACACGAAATATAGAATTAACGATCATATGCCTTTAGCACTAGAGGTTAAACTTTGACACAAGATAAATTTGAGAAGGGTATACTCTGACTGTGCAATACCTCCCCTTCCCCCCAGCCTTTCATGGGTCCATTACACAGCAGAATACTGCAGTTTTATATGATAGAAGTTATTTTTACTTCTACGCCACCCAAAGAATACTGAGAAACACTTCTACAATGCTTAGCAAGCGTCTTCTACTTCATTTTCCAGCACAATATGAAGCTACACTGAGAATCAAAGTTGCAAAGCGACATATTAAAATAAGTCCCATGAAAATGGGGTCTTGATGACGGTAACTGCTGCAAACAGCTCCCAGTGATGCTCGGTTTCTGTGTGCACCACTACCATCTTTCCCAGACAGAGGCACATCCCCTAGAGCAGTCAAAACACAAATACCTTTGCATCCAGTTGTCTAAATCGATGCACCATCCTGAAAATAGAAAGAAAACACAGAAGAGAGGATTGAGTCCATGCATTAGAGAAGCTACGGCTGACCACCCTCCCTTTGCAAAACTACACAGAACCACCTTAGAGAATCCTATCTGAAATTGGTAAAAGATGAGGACTAGATATGCTAAAGAGTGGTGCTAAGGCACCTGCAGAGTGTGAAGTTCTCATTCTCAGCAGCTTGTCCTCTTTGCAAGTAGTCAGAGGTCCCTTACAAAGCACATAAGACTGCAGATGTCCCTGCTCCAAACATCATGATCTCATTTTTCCAAGAAGGCATGTCTGTGAGTGGTTTGATTTTGTTTTATTACAAATACAAAAAGCTAACTTACAAATTACTGTTAGTGCTTCCCTTTTCCATTTTCCTTGTCAAAATCCTTTGGCTTCCAGAATAAAACTCTTATTTATTCATTTATTTGTTCAGCTTATTATTTAATGTTGAGTGTCTCTAGGTGGTCTTCACAAAAACACTTAAAGACAGCAATGACCACAGCAGGGACAGAGGGACACCCTAGAAGAGTCCGGTCCTTCCCATTCAGTCTTATCAGTTCTCTCACTACATTTGATTTAAGGAAATTCTGAAGCTGTTGAAAGCTAGCTACAAAATTATACCATCATACACATCAAACATTAGGCAGGTTATTACTGCTGTTTTCTAGCTCTCTTTAATATTTCTCTTTACTTTTAAACTATTATTCCGAAAACATTGGGACAGACCCCAGAAATAACCAAAGTGTTATATTCTAACAGGTGAAGAAAAGTAGTCCAAGTTGCTAAATCCTCCAATTCAGTCACTCCCAATAGCGGTTTCCCCATCCCCAGAAGTCCCTCCTGCTCATGCTAAGTAGAGATTTCCATATACATTGATGCTATGGGAATCCTTGATATTTCAGACCACATTTTAAGTATTCTCTAATTGTATAATTTTACAAACTACGTAGCTCTCACATAGAGCTGGCTTTCCAGCATGAGATCTCAAAGTACTATAGGAATACAGCATTTTCTGCTCAAACTGTACAATAGAAAAACTCAAATACAGAAAGATGAAATTATCTGAGAAATATTATGATAGATGTTTTGGAACAAGTGTGCTCAACACATCTACCTAGATACTGCGTGTATAATACGCCATGATAATCCCACAATATTGTCATTAACATCTTACCAGCCCAATGAACTATTTCTGAAGCCATGCTACAGCAGCTGATAAAAACAATCATTCAATTCAAAACAAAATGGGCAGGTTTAGGGTGACGTTTATTTAAACGCTCATTAGTTTATGAACATTCAGAGCTGCTGAAAACTTGATTTTATTAAAAATACTTGACAGAAGGTTAAGCAAGTAAAGACAAAAAAGGGCAGACATACTCTTCTGACGAATCGTTTGCTTTGGTATTGACTTTGACAAGGTAATTTTCTTTCATGACAGCTTCCCATGACAGAGTTTCATTGTCCTCATTTTTTAAGCCTGGGAAATGTATATTGGAAAAAAAAGAAAAAAAACAACACATTGTATTAACCTAATTTCTCTCTCCGTTGCTGAGATGTGAAAAGTTAGTGCTTCCATTCACAGAGCCTAATGATTCCATTCTCTGCTTACAAAGCGTTCGCAGCCCTACTTCACAGCTGTAACATTGCTCTAATAGAAATAAGACACGGATACATTTTACTCTTGGCAGCCAGAACTGGTAAAAACAAAACAATTCCCCCCCCCACCCCAAATAAAAGAAAATGCACACACACCACACAAAACAAAAACACCCTCCTCCCAAATCCAAAACACACTCTCTAGAATTTCCTGAATTGTGATTAATGTGCCTTGTAAAATGGCAGGCATTTCCATAGACATACAGACATAAAACACTCCAGAAAAGCCCAAAGTGGATTTTGAATTTTGCATTTATACTCATTTTTTCGACATTATCACATTTTGGGTCATTAAGAGTAACATCTATTAAGAACCACACTGTATGACTTATCATTGAACTAAACATTTCAAAGCATTTTCTTCTCTAGAAAGCATCTCCTGTTGATGCTGTAAATTAAGGAGTGACACAGAGCAAGACATACTTTGAGGCATCAAAGTCCTCCAGGAAAACACTTCTGCATTTTATCCTGTTCTAATAGAACAGCACAAACCACATGCGTTTTGAGGAAAAAAAAAAAAAAAAAAGCAGTGAGCTACAATCCCCCCCCCACAGAAGTCAGCACAAGCTCTGCATATCAGTTTCAGACTGTCATACCTGTTGTCACCTCCAGACCAACTGCTGCTCACTAAAGAGGTCTGGCTCCAGAGGCAATTGCTTAAATCACAGAGGTGCGCAGGCACACGGCTGTCACACCACTGTCAGAGCCAGCTTTAGCTTAAAAGCTATAAAAGCAGGAATGGAACTGAGGCAGCCTGATGAGGAATAACACCAAAAGGGCAGAAAAGTTCTCCAGCACTTCCTTTGGGTTTGATAACTTTCCATTTCAAATGGCACATGGCTCTTGCTGTCACGGGACAGAAACATCACTCCTTGCATCACAGAGCATGTCAATAATCAAAGGCTGTTTGAGAATGGAGGCTCTGAATTGTGCTTCCCCTACACACATACACACACATTTCACTTGGGGAAATCTTTCACAAAAGCATTTTTTTTGCTAGAGGTAGAATGGCTGGAGGAGGGGGTGTATGTGAGGAGGCTCCAAGTCTGGATTTTCTGTCTTCACTCTGCAAATATCAAATATCCGTTCCTGAGACAGAAGCAGGTCCATGGCTGACATCCGATTTAAGCCCTGATTCCACCACCCAGTGGTCTTCTAACCTCACATAGCCTCACTTCTTAGCCCAGACACCCACAGGCTTTTAAGCATCCAAATCCCAATCAGACCATTTGCTAAGATTTTGCAATAGTCAATATATTAGTGCTGCTTCCTCCATGCAGTTCTCAGTTCTCCTCATCAGCACAGCTGCGATGATATTCTGGCTTTAATTCTTTCATTTGCTTCCAGAACAAGCTCACTGTGCACCACTTGAGGAGAAATATCTGCAATTAGAGTATCTGCCCAACAAGGAAATCAAACACTGCTTCGGAAAGACAAGATAATTTTGTCAGTGCTAAGACATTTTATACCCCAAAGCAAGCATCTTTCTCCTAAACTAATAACACATCCAGTCTGTGCTGCAGGGCAACAGTCAGGTCGCTGATAGATAGGAACAAGTCTGTCAGTTAACTTATCCTCTCTCATCTGCTATGAATGGCACTTCAACAACAGCAGCAACAAAAGACAAATCCGGAGAAGATGCTCCATTCTGGGGGTGGGGGGAACATGTTAAAACAATTCATATCTGTGTCCTCCGACAGAGTAAATAAAGCGGAAATAGCTATGGGACTGACTCAGCCAGTCCTGCATTTTGAAGGATCGTTTCCTGACACAGTTTGCTTATTTGGCTGTGCCCAGAGGGCCAGAAGACTCTCTGCTTTCTCTTTCAATCAGAAGAGCCTCTAAAGAAGTTTACACTCTACCAGGCTGCCCTAGCAGCAGTGAGCTTCATTAGCTGGAAGACTATAAACGAAGGAGAAAAGCAACACAATTCCAGAAGGTACAGCAGCAAGCAGAGAGCACTGAATAAATTCATCCAAAACCCACAGCAGCTGAAAGTCATCTTCATCGTCTGCATGAAAAGCGCAAAACATCCCATTTCAGTTCTCATCAGCATCTGAATGGGTAGTGCATCCCTCCTGCACTGTTCCCAAGTGACAAGAAATCCTTGATCTTACATGCTCTGTATGTTTAGATAACTTGCAGCAGAGGTGGTCTAATGCAAAAAGCTTTCAAAGATAGAAAGCAGCACAGGCACCTCTAAACAGGCAGGATTAATTTTAAGACAAGTCATTTACACACACGAGCCAACTGCGCTTTGAAATTGCTTGGACAAAGAAAGCACTGGATGATTCTGCACATTACTCAAGAGCAGCAGATCTCATGGTAACACACAAAATCTGCCTAACCAGAGCAAAATCAGAGCTATTTGGAGCAGAGAAGTTAAAAAAAAAAAACAAAAAACAACAACCCCCCCCAAAAAAACCCCACAGACAAAAATCCCACAACAAAAGAAACATTTTTTTCAGTGCTCAGTTGGAAGCTTAACGAAAGAAGTTAGCAGTATAATTCCCCATACCCCAGAGAGAGCGCGACTTTGAGTACTAAAGGAAGATTATGCCTGAAAAGCAGCCAGGACTTTGATGTCAGTCTCATCAGAAAGACCTCCATCACATGCAAAACGACAGTGTTGCTGGAAAAAATGAATGAGCTGCTCCTCATTTCCACAACAACTACTTCCTCCAGGATCTACGTTGCCCTTGAAAATTTCCCCCCGAAACACTAACTGCCTGGTTTGAGTACAGCATGCCATGGAAGAGTTGCAACGCACTTGTCACAGAGCCGACTCTTAGGCAATAAGAAATAATCCTACTCACAACAAATAGATGGCTCTTTGCTTTCATTCTTACAGCAGCATTTAAAAAACTTCCTCATCACCATGAAGATGTAGGCAAAGATGACAAAAGGGAAGGGGATAGTCAAGCGACTGCAATATTCTTGGACCAAGAAGTAACGCTGGAACTTCCACACTTGGTCATTGTTCTCTTGCACTGATCCAACAGTGTAGCTAACAGAAAAAGAAAGAAAATATGTATGTCGTTAGTTATTCACCAAAGAACTCCATCAGAGCCAAGTAACATGGCCTTACTGTTTGTTACACCAGAGAATGTTTTTGTAAAGTCAGCCTGGAGCTGGTCATTTTTACTGGCTAGGAGGTTACTGAGTTTATCTTCCTTTCTAGAGAGCATCCTGCAGATGGAAGGAATTAAGACAGCAGAAAAAACCCTTGAAGTTGCAAATAAACTGAAAAAGAGGAACAGGGAGAAAATACTCCACATACTTTCACTACCTTAGCCCTAGGCAATTTTCTTCCAGTATAGACACATGAGAACAGGATGCTTCTTTGCAAAATACTGCGTCTCATTAATTCACCAGATAACTTACTAAAAATAGACCATTTACAAAAAAATGGAAAACTCCTGAGATTTTTAGTAGAGGTATTAAGAGAGCTCCAGTCATGCATCAAACCTACTGTACTGAACACTGTACAAACTCAGCAAAGCAGAAGCCACAAAAGGAAACAGCTTGCAGACTGTCTGACCTTTCACTGCTGTCATTAAAGGGTAGATGGAGATTTTCAAAATGTCTACGTTGAGATCCTGATGGGACCCTTGGAGGAGGATAACCCAAGACCTTCACGTACAAGTATTCTCTTGGAAATTATAATCTATCATTTGTAGAAGATGCAATCCTTAATTTCAAAAGTATCTGAAGTACGTAAAATGTAAACTAATATTCATTCTTTTCAGTTGACGCATGCTAGACGCAAAGAAGAAATAAGATTCTCTGTTATAATTACCATGTGTTAATTTTAACAACATAGAGAGACTGATTTTTGGACTAGTGTCTAATAGTCACCAGCATTGTTAAAGACTGGCAAATACTATACACACGCTGGTCTTAGGAGAAGCCATCACAGATGCACACCACACACTTCTAAACGCATCAAGGAAAACCATCTTAGGTTCCTGTTTGCCCACAGGCCCTCTTGAGTTCAGTACAATTCAACACTGCTGCTTCTTTAATTTGTTCAGTCTATCGCCAAAATGCACCTAAGCAAAGCTCTGAGAGTGTCATTAGAGAATTCACACCAGGTCCTTCCACAAAATAAGCTGACTGGCAAAAAGTAGGTTTTTACTGGCGTAACTGTACCACTAGGTGCTGTTAAAATAAGTGAACGTTCCAACAAATATCAAAAGCTTCTGGGTTAGACCTGGCTTGCTGCTATATTTTCCTTTATTAACGTGAATTGCTTTCACCCTTCCTAGGGAGCTTAAGCGCTATCTTCTGTTCCAAGGTCCTGTGCAGGTTAAGAAAACACAGGTATAATAGATAGATATGTTCCAGCAGTCTTTCCTGGCACCCATTCTAACCACCTTGCCAAAACTCACATTTCTGACCGACTTTGGAGCCCAGGTCAGCATGAAAGGAAATGTTCATAGCAGAGGGGAAGGCTGATCCCAGAGCTGAGGGGTTCTCAAATTATCACACCAATGAATCTGATCTCAGACTAGCCAGGAAAATCTACACTGGCATTTGGAAGGGAGATCTTCCTCAGGCAAACCAAAACTCCTCAGCAGCTCCTCTAAATACACCTGTTGCCAAAGCCAATTCCTGCCAAGCCTGTCACAGTGAGGGTAACATCAAAACACAAAAAGAATTGTAGTGGACCTCAAGAAATCTCTTCTTCTGACCGAGGAACTCAGAAAGCCTCGGAATAGCCCACTGCGAAGCACGCCAGGAAAGCAGCAGCAGACGTTCCTCCAGCAAGCTGCATCCCTCATGCCTCCTCCCTGCCACTTCCCTTCTCCCATTCCACCCCCGAGTCCTGCCAAGCATATACTAACCTAAACACATCACGGCATAGCATGGACCACAGCCTCACTCTGCTGAACCACCTGTGCCACATCAGATGTGAGGGACTTTCCTTATTTAACTCACCTCTGTGTAAAAGCTTGCAGTATAAACACCAAAGATTTGTGGAAGAAGCTCACGAAACACTTCCCTAAGGATCAGCTCTGGTTTGGTGTTGCTAGTCTGAATACAGTCAACATATTAGGTGATCATGACCATCACCATTTTTATTTCACAAACCAATACTCAAAGGACATGTGATAAGGTCAGCAGCTACCAGCAGCACATTTCAGATGTCTGATTCATCTGCATGGGCTGTCTAACACTTCACAAGATGCTGGAACAGATCTCCTGACTGGTAGATCCACAGATTAGTTACCGTGTACAAACAGAGGTGATGGCATTTTTCAAGACAAAGTCCTTTTATGTGGTCCACTGCCTGTGGTGTAAGTCAGAACAATAAATAGAAAGTTCAACAGAGCAGTAACACACCAAAGCCTCAATACCCATCATGACCATGCAGCAGTTCTGGTTAATAAAACCATACTGTCATAAAAAGACTGCGGTAATAACTCCTTTCAGTCCAACAGCAAGGTCAGTGGTGCAGAAACTCACGCTTAATAAAGCACTGACCCAGACATCACCCCTTGTGTGAACCACAGGGTTTGGACAAAGCCCAGCAGAGACATGGAGAACACCTCCAAGCACTGAAACTGAACCACAATCATGCAGAACTTTGCCAAGAGGATAGAGGCTTCTTACTCAGTGTGTGCATTCTTCCTAAAGTAACTAGCATCTCTAAAAGCGTTTTGCAGGCATTTACATGACAGTAGTGTAGAAGTATTCCCAAGTTACTTGTGCATACATGTGTTCTTAGACGAAGGCAACAGAAAGTAAATGAGTCATGTATGTCCTCTGACTCGATGTGTAACGCGAATTTGTTTTACTTTGCCTTGCAAGCACGTGGTCGGTGACCTTCCAGGATTACTGCTCCTGGGCCTGGAATTAGCAGCCAATATCATATAGCTAAACATTTATCATCTATGGCTGTGTCTATAAGCAGATGGCTTGCACATGTCTACTTTCCATTTATTTTGCAGCCAGAGAGCATGTTGAACTGCATACTGGAGCATGGCTGACCCAAGCGTTTTCTTCAAAGTGGAAGGAAGAAAATCCTCTCTTTGGCAGGCGTGATGCAAAGGCTATAAACGAGCCTGACGCTGCAGAACGAGCAAAACTTTCAAGTCTCACGCTCACTGTGTGTATGTATTCCAGTGGTCACTGTACTGCATTAGAAAGTACAGTGATAATAATTCTGTAATAATTCCATCAATAATATAGTCCAGAAAAGGACTATTAAAAATGCATGGGAATAAATAAAAAAATAAAAAACAGAAAAGTCTATTTGGCTGAGAAAAAATAAAATCAGCTGATAGGAGAATGCCAAAAAAGCAGAAAGCAGGGAAAAAAATCTGGCAACCAAAGGACATAATACTGGGGAGGAGCACAATGAAGACAGACAGCCAAGGAGAGCCAGTTGAACTACTGCTCACATCTGAGCCTAAGAGAGCCGTACTGCTAAACCCTCATCTGACCTGTAAGGCACCTTGAGGGCTGTTTGCTGCACTGGTTAGAATACAAGGGAAGCTGCAAATTGCAAGCATTTCAAGTTTATGCATTTCACCTTTATCACTTGGGAAGATTCCTTCTCATGTCAGTCAGTTTCCTGTCCTAGAAAGGTCTGAACTGGTTCATTACTGCCCTCAAACTCTGTGACCATGGAGCCAGCCCAGGTCAAGAAGCATGGGTCTAAAAGATGTCTGCAGAGAGTCAACTATTAGACAGTTGTGCACTTTTTAAAGCTAAGTGTATTACTTGGACTTGTGGCTAAGGGTTACATAAAACAACCGGCTCCCTCTGCAGTATCATTTCATTAATACTTGGTTGTAAGGAATCAGTCCTCATTGTCAATCTGACTAACGCCTTAAACGTAAAATGCAGAACACCTTTCAGTCTAACAAGTTCCTCTAGTTCGCCTAATATTTGGGAAGAACCTGAAGATGTCACAGTGTTATCACTAGCACACAAAGCAGAGATTTCCATAGAGCAGGAACAGTAAACACAAGGACACCTGTGGGACACTGGGAAAGGAAAAATCCTTCCTGCTAGATCTGCTGTGTTGTGTTCATCAATACAAATGAAGCCTCTATTCACTTGTCATCTAATCTCACGGTAAGATCCTCTGGTGCAGTACCTATGGTTAGGAAACCCTTCCTGCCCCAGGACCAGGTAAAGGAATAGGGAAGAAGGATTTCCCCAAACACTGCCCTTTATATATATCATGAGCCCTTGCAACACGAAACCACAGACCTGTTAGAAATATCAATTATACCAACAATTCTGTCTTAGCAGGGTCCAGCTGACAGCTCTTCCCCTGAAGCTGCCCCAGGTAAAGGGTTCTGAAAGGTACATTCTGTGATCACAGCTTTCTCGCTTTCTAGGTATCAGAGGTTTTTCATGCATCATATTGTCCATATTTGTACAACTGTAGCACTGCAGGTGGTAATGGCCAAGAGGTGTTTAATTGTTTACATTTTTAAAAATAATTAAGTCTGTAAAATATCTCATCAGGTAAACTGGAATGGAACAGGGTTCCAAACTCACAGCTTATGGGAAATTCATTTTTTCCTGTCATAAAACCAAAATCTTCAAAATATGCTTTTCATCCCCAACACAAAGGCTCCAGGCTTACCATGCAAAGATGACCAAACCTTGTGAGGCAAACCCCATTTATTTCAATGTCCTCTGATAACAGTGTGCAGAGGATGCTTACAGAAGTAGTAAAAGGACAGGCAGCAATCCCTCCCCAGGACATTGGGCCAGTTTTGATCAGATTGCTATAAGAAATACTGAATAATCTTGCCTTTGTTCACTTTCCCACACCACTCAACTTCAGAGGTCACTTTTGAGCTGGGAGCCCTGTCCAGCCTACTCCCAGCAAATCCTCTGCAAAGTACACAGGTAGAGTCCAAGGCCTGGCTTCCTGTATGTTTCCAAGACTCAGTTCCCTTCCTCAGATATTTATACAGAGACCACAAGCAGATGATTGCTCCTTCATTACAAACCCAAACATGGCCACCAGCAGGTTCACGAGGAGGATGTTAGTTGAGAGCATGTAAATGCACACAAGGGGAATGGTAATCCACTCTGGGAAGCGGGGTTGGTTGTTGGCATCCAGCTCCACACACAAGGGCTTGGACTCATTCCCAGAAAAGGTGCAGCGGTCAAAGTTGTATGTGGTACCTCAGAGAGAGGGAGAAAGAGAGAGAGAGAGAGAGAGAGAGAGAGAGATAAGACAGCAAACAGTGAGCCCTCCCCAGTCTTTCTGCCTCAGGTATGGCAATTAAACACAATACGTGTTATCTCCTCCTTCCACCCTTCCCTATCAGGGATGAAACCTTGCCTTGTTGCTACTTGGAGGGAAGGGGTCAAAAAGTTTGGAGCAGACAAACCAGACTGGGACAGATGCTATTGCCTCAGACATGGAGAGCTCTCTCAGCTGTGAGAAGGGGGAGCAAGGCTGGCTCTCAGGAGCATCCAGAGAGACAGGTTACAACAGAGTTCCTAACTATTCAACTCTCCTGTCTCAGACATACAGGGGAACCGATTTCTTTTGATAGACTCCATTTCAAAGGCCTTAGCCTAGACCACCATTCAGCTGCTGATCCCCTGAACACCATAGCTGAAGAAATTCCTGTCCCATGCAAACACATGACTGCACAACCACTGAAAGGACAAAGCCTCCCACCCACTCAGGAGAGCTTCCCAGATAAGACAGCTACCATCAACATCATCGGGGTACTGGCCAAACATAGCCAGGTAGGGCTCGTAGATGACAGATCGAAATATCCACTCCCAGCGGTGCTCATTCTTCCTCAGGATGCCTTGCCTGGCCACACCAAAGGCCACCATCCACACAGCAAAGAGGAAGAGGAAGAAGAAGACGTCTATCATCTGGAAAAGGACAACAAGCAAATACATCAGTGCACTTTGTTCCTGCTGCAAGCCCTGCATGGCTTTGTTCTCCCTAATTTGACATGAGGATGGAAAACAAACATCCAAAACATGATCAGCAACATTTTAGTGCAAGTTTTCAGATCACTGCTCTACTAATTTATGGTCACCAGCACATACACCATCGACCGTTCTCCCTCACAGAATTTCAAAAAAAATGTTTAAGCTACCATAACAGGGCATATTTCAGAATACAGGATATCCCACTGGCATCAGATAGACTCCATTCACATGTGAAAACTATAGCTGCAGACCTGGCAGTTAAGTGTCATGCGAAAGCAGCTGCAACTTCTGAAAATATCATCCTGGATGGCTTAAAACCAGCAACAATATTCCAGTTGCTCTGGGTAAGAGCTTCATGAATTTCCAGTTCTTAACAACGTAAAGGTAACCAAAGACTGGTAATACCCTAGCTGGACCTTTTTAGTTGCAGATCCACCTCCACTGAGATCTGCCCTCCCACCAACCACAACCAGCTTTACTGTTAGACCTACCCAACCCCTTGTCCCTTTTGAAATACACCAAACGACAAAGATGTACAGAAATGTCCTGTGCTATTGCTTCCTCATCCTAAGGCACTCTAGGAGCAGGTAATTTCTAGATTTCCACTTCGCAACAGTAGTACAAGGCAAAATAAAAGCTTTCCGGGTAAGCTGCAGTCCATGCTAATACTCCCACTGTTGCCACACACTTGTTTTTAAAATTCCACGTGAGTCAACCCTTTGCTATGGCACAGAGTATACCCCAGACAACCCAGCCACTGCAGAAACGGGGAGGAGGGAAAAGCAAGAAAGGGAAAACTTTTCTCAAAGACACCCAACGATACTCACCTCACCTGCTGTGTCAGTGTCATTCCCCAAACGCTCCCTGTGTTCAGTGCACTTCAAATCTTTTCTTTGCAGTCTATGTGTGTGTGCATGCAGAGGCATTACTGGACTGAAGATGAGCCCCAGGTGACATGGGTAAGTTCAACCGGACGTACTCAGCTCTCCAAGCTCTTCAGTGATCCTTGAACAGACTTCCCCCCCCCGCCCCATTCCCATATGTAGAGCAAGCTGCATTTTGCCATACCTTGTCTTGTATTATATGGAATTCTAGATTCTTCCTAATCCTTTCAAAGTCTGCTAAGAAATATTCCCTCACACTGTGAAGGACAGAATCAGCCAGGTTACTCCATAAAGAGGTTCCTCAGTACCAGCTTCTCTAGTTATTTGCATGGTGGACGTGATAGAAGACAGAAATCCTTCTCCTACACCATTTATTGCCATTGTCTTGTTCAGGGAATGCTCATGCGAGTAACAGATAAGAGTGACTGAATATACTGCTGAAATGTTTGAAAGACCTAAGACAAAAGCTACAGGGAAGCACATTTCTTTCCTGTTCTTCAGTCTGGTCTTCATTCAGAAGAGAAATTCAACCCTATGCATACAGAGAGAAAAAGGCTATGCTCTTAATTAGGTCCTATTTAAATCTTAATTAATCTTGTTTAGCAGATTCAAGAGAAGGAGAGAACTTGCTGCCATCATCAGAACAGTGGTGAATTTCACTCTGGAGGAAAAACAAGGCATCACATCATTTATTTAGACACTCTTGAATGGCTGCCAGAGTCTTACCATCCTCTGCAGCATAATAATTTTGGGTCCTAGATTCCTGCTAACTGTGAAAATATGGATCAGCCTCAGAGTGAAAACTATGTAGTCCAAACAGAAAATTACTCTCCCAGAATACCAAGAACTTTCATTGGATGAATGAAGCCTGGTGGAGAGAAAAAAAAAAAAAAAGAAAGTGAAGAGAAGCGCTGGGCAAAGCATGCAAAAGACAAAAAAAAATCCTACCAAACAAAAAAAAAAAACCCTCACAAAACTGAAACAGTCCGTGAGGAGCAGAAAGCGAGTAATTGGGAAACGGGGCACAGTCACTCAGGGCCCCATCCCCTCATGCTCCCACTCCCAACTGATGACATGTCATAAAACTGGTTAATCTGCAGTTTGTTTATGCACTTCCTATCTTACCTGAATCATTGCTTTGTCTCCCCTCCCCTTCTTACATTATTAACCGCAAGGAAATCTTGTACCTTTAGCTACTCCCCTAGCCCTCTAAAAATATCACAGTGCAATGACCACTTTGCTGCACCAAGGCAACAAGAACTAAGTTACAGTTAATTGAACAATTATACTGTAAATATGTATTTCCATCATTTCTTTGTTAACTCACTATTCATATAAACCAGCCTATATGAGTTAATCGGATCCTGTTAGAATATTAGAGGTGGAATTTATAGTTCCCTTAAATACAGCACACTAAAGCTGAAAAAGTTTGTATCCTCCCTATTAAACGGTCAATAACAGGAGACAGGGGAAATCCCAAAGAACTTCTGACTGAGATGTTATCCATCTTACCATCCCCTGCAACTCTGTCTGATGTGCTCTGTACAGCCAGCCTTGAAGGGAATGTCATAAAATCTAATACCATTTCAATCATCTCCTTGTTAAAATGCTCATGCAAAGTATTAAGAAAGGCTGTTCTTCTGCTGGCCCAAGAAGATCTGAATTTAAGGAAGCTTCCTCAGAATCGAGAGATGGACTCAACTTCCATTAACCCAACAGGAGAAAACATTGTTAAGATTTAGAGTCAGGGCTTGGTAGTATTTGTGGCTTTCACAAAAAACAGTGAGTTTTCTCCCCAGGTTTAATGAACATATTATTTCCCGAAATCTAGTTAAAGGTTGTAGTCAAAATCTGGAAAGGAAAGAAAGCCGTACCATGACCACAAGAAAAAGATACTACTCACCTGAACACAATCCCTGCTATGAAGTAAAAGATTGCTAGTGTATCCATAACATTCCACAGATCTGAGAAATACTTACTGCCATTCATGTACCACTGGAAAGGAAAAAAGAGTAGAAAGTAACCACCACTAAACTGGCCACTGACTTGGGGAGCCCATCCACAAGTACTTCTTCTTCCCTCCCATGTCTCCCACTGGAGCTCCTCATAGGTAAATATTCCCTCCACTGCAATAGCTAGGATTGCCTCCTTGCCCATTACCTTTTGACACATACGGTGGGTATACCAGAGTTTAAACTGCTTGCTATTTCTCCCAAGAGAGGATTTTTAACATAGCAGTAATTTGTGCTATTGCTGGGTAACATATTTTCTACTGTTAACTTCTAGGACGACTATGGGTGAATATTTTCTATGTTTAGAGTTCGTTAGTAATTTTTCTCCTACAGTCCTGATGTCCCAGACTAACGCTCTTGCACTGGGACCAATTAAGCACATTGATGACACCAATACGAGGGCACAGTACGGTTTACTGTTGACACAACTCAATGATATGGAGGCTTGTGTCCTGGAGGAGATGAGGGACACACCTGACAAACGGCGATTACTCTGCACAGAGATCACATGCTGCCAGGGGACTTTGGGGCAGATCATAGCATGCTCCAGCAGAACAACTGCCAAATAGGTCAAGAGAGTCTTGCTTTGGCCTCCTAAGAGGGGATGCAACACTGTGGGGTCACTGTTTCAGGGCAGTTGAAGTATTCTAGCCTGTGTTTTTGGCACAGCTCATTCAGTAATCTGTCCACGGCTTCCTGCACATGCCCTTGGTCAAAGGTGCAGATTTATTTTATGCTTTTAATTACCTGCCTCTCTGTTTCTGAATTGCAAAGCTGATGAGAATATCAGCCATTCTCCAAACTGTACTATAGGTAGTGCACCCCAGATCCAAAGCATGTACAGGAACCAACTTCTGGATCCAGGTCAGAAGTGATTCATTATGAAAAGTCACTTTATCAGGAAAAAAAAAAAAAAAAAAACCTCCACCAACCCCAGAGAAACAAAGTCCTTGATCGTAAGAAATCCCACCACAAGGCCTCTGCTGAATGTCAACCCATTACATTAACCCCACAACTTTATTCATGTTTGGAATGATCTGACTCCTGTAAATAGCAAGACCAGCCCAAAACCACTGCTTCACATTCAGTTGCTGAAAATGATTTCATGCAGTGACAGATAATTGGAGGTCCAACAAGCCTTTAAAATGCTACGGCCTACCTCGCCTGCAACTTCCCAATTCCTGGAAGAGTAGGAACTGCTTGGGTAGCAGAATGCTGGCACCTAGTGGTTGAAAATTTTAATTTCGGGTTTTCTCTGCCTATCCCAAGGCTGTGAGTTGCTACGACCAGGCGTGTGGGGTTTTGTTTTCTTTTAAACTTTCATTGAAATAACCAAAGCTCTAATAATTCTGAAACAGTGGAGTACAGATCAATGAATCTCTCTAATAACTGAAAGATCTAAGGAATGTAATTATGTTCTTAATACTTAAGGGAAGCATACAGACACAATGGGAAGGGAGTTCTTCTAACTGCAACCAAATGAGTAGAGAGCCTAATTTGCTATTCCACTTGCACTGTGGTTGCAGTTTCTTCACATAATGGGAAGTATTACTGAAGAGCGACAGGTTAGAATTTGGCAGCTACCATGGTGTCAAGCTCAAGATACTACCCAACTCTTTTGTACTCTTTCAGCATCTTGGACCCACAAATACCTTTCTTACTATTTAACCCACCAAAGGTTGAGCACTAAGTGCGTACAGCATGTCTGATACCATCAACATCATAAGTAATTCCCTAAATTAAATAAACTGTCTTGCTTTCAGTAAGGTGAAGCAGCTAGAAATAACACTGAATGGGTGTTTTCTGTAAACAGCTGGACACATAGGGTCCAAATGTCTTTCACAAAGCAATAAGCATAACGCTGAACTACAATTGCATTAAATGCAGCAGGTTTACACCTGATTCCTCTTATCAAGGGCACCAATGGAGAAGAAATGCATTCTGGTCTAGTGCAGGAGCAGAGAGAAAACAGATGCAGATATGTGTAAACAACTGAAATTTGAAGTGCAGTTCAGTCCTTTCAACATCAGGCACTTCCCACTGTTAAGGGTTAGCCTGCAGGTAGGTACTGACCATATTCTTTCTCTGTTTAAGAAAACAGGGGGTTTTCCTGTATACCCCACAAGTCTACCTCCTCACCTGGCTGGAGGCTACATCTGTGTGATTAAGAAGGTAACAGGAAAAAAAAGGCATCTCCAATTTTACTATTGCTATGACAGAAGTGAAAACAGGCACCAGTGACTTGGGGTTCAGATAGAGATTGAGGCAGTATGTCAAAACGTTGCCCCCCCCCCCCGCTTGGTGAGACAACCTGCTTTAAATCTGGAGCAATTTCTAGTAGCTTTCACCTACACAGAACAACACACCACTTCCTAACCAGAGTTACGACCTCTCCCCAAAACCAGTTATGTGACTGCAACATCTACAGTGGGACCCCAGGCAACGTTACTCTTATTTTCATCTGATGCAAAAACAAAGTGTGAAACATCCCTCTTTCTCTAAACATTAAGGGCACAGGTGCTATTTCGACTGTAGAGTTAGACCAAGGCACTCCCAAATCCATCTCAGGAAGTTTTCTCCCTGGCTTTCTCCGAGAAGCTTACAGGAATGGGGCTCTTCTCTGCCTCCTGCTTCTTAGTGAACTATTTCTGAAGCCAGGGAACTGGCTAAAAGATAAGCCATAACTTGGTTTCTTCAATAAGTTCTCTATTTTAACTGACTCCAATGCCACAGCCAGATTGGTGCTGTCTGGCTACTAATCACTACCGGGATTACTGGTATCT
The DNA here is from genome assembly GCF_040807025.1 of Struthio camelus. Taxonomy (NCBI): domain Eukaryota; kingdom Metazoa; phylum Chordata; class Aves; order Struthioniformes; family Struthionidae; genus Struthio; species Struthio camelus. Next base: position 1,619,285 of record NC_090947.1, on the reverse strand, counting down.
GAAGTTGCTCCACCTACTCAGGGTAGTAAGAAATAGTGACATTGGCAGGAGAAAAAGGTTTCTATCTCTGAGGCTTTCCCCAGGGTTTTTGCTGGGTACGCACAGGAAGTGCAAGGACAGGTCCAGAGACACCAGAACCTAAATCAGCAGAAACAAACACTTCATTAGTGTTTCCATTGCAACAGAGACTTTTACTTTCCCCCCATTTTCCTTAGCAAGTAAAGTTGCCTTAAATAGGGTACCACATTGACTACTAATATTTTTAAAAGACCACGTAGCAAGTTAAGCGTAGTAACGCTAAGACTCAGCAATGTCTTTCGAGCTCATGTAATAAATTCTATGGCAGGGTATCCTGACAGTTGTGTAAGAAATTTTGTAGCAGGGTGTCCTGATCCAGCAGATCACCCAGAAAAATTCATTTTTTGAGACTTACTCTTCACAGGATGATCAGAAACCAGCACTGCTCTGAAACTATACATCCATTTCTTTTCCAATTTCCCCAGTCTCTCTACATGCAAGTCCCTGCTGTTCTGAACGCAGACTGGCAGAGACAGGTTTGCCTGAAAGCCAATATTTTCACGAAAGGCCAAAGCAATGCTGAGAAAGAAACCAGGACTCATCTGGCTTATTTCTACTCTAGAAAAATATTTCCTTTTTAGCAAATACCAGGCTTACTTCAATAAGGCGGTCCCCTTATACATGAAGTGAGAAGTATATCAATTAGGGGGATGAAGGTTGCCTGTAGAGGCAGTCCAGCACGCTGTTCCCACATAATACCAGTACAAGTGGTATAAGCAGTCCAAAGCTGGTTTAGGGGACTACATGAAAGTAGCAAAAACTCTTATTTTTGATTAAAAGATTATTAGAAAAAAATGCTGACACTGCCTCATTGGTCCAAAAAGCAGGCATGGGGGGAAAGGAGCAGGAACCATTTAATCTAGAAGTATGCATCTAGATACAGCTTCTGCTAAATTTAACCTCTATATTCTCAATCGCTTTGGCAATCTGAGCCAAGCGGTCCTGAGAAATATCCTTAGTGGCATCAGCTTATTCACACAGCCTCAAAAATCAATACACATTCCTCTTGGTCCACAGATACTGCAGCTATTGTAGCATAGTAGGAATTAAACATCAGAAAAAAATCCACTGTTCCTTGAGTTGCCTGAACATATATCACAGGAGGCAGTTCCCCTGTAACTTAGAAGCAGCCTGCACTACCTTATGCAACTATGGGAAGGCGGGGAAGCCAAGGCTTTTCTAGCATCTAGCATCAAACATTTTTGGTCTGCAAGCGCTGCCTACTTGTCTCACTTCATCACAAAGCAGGATGAAGACCAGCACATAAAGGATTATCTCCAGGATGGTAGGCTCCTTCTGGAAATCCATGAGCAAGACGTAGGCGAAGAGCAGCAGGAAAGCAATGTAGAAGATAACATTCCAGGAGAAGACCACAAATGGGGAGGTGAAGAAAGACACGTAATACAACAAGAGTTTCTTACTCTTCTCCACAGGCTTTTTCCTGGGGAATTAAAGGTAGGAGAAGATCTCAAAACATAGCTTTTATGCCTGGAAACATTTGTGCTCTTTGTCAAAGTGAAAGTTAGAAGGATGCAAAGTCTAGCGCAGAACATTAAAGGCTGTCAACATGTATGCGGTCAGGGCAGGCATTCTGCACCCACTGACTTCAGGCACACAAGTAAAGTGGCACATCCTAACTCCAGATCAGAATGAGAAAACACTTCTGTCAAAAGCTCATTCAGCCACTAAATACTTTTATTTGAGCCCTCACCTCATTATTATTAGCATTCAGAAGAAAGTATTTGTTAAGCAGAAACAGCACAGGCACTAAAGACAAGCCACAAGAAAGCTGTCTCTGGTCCACTTGTGCCCACTCTTGAGCTACAGTAGCCTTTCAATAGCCTTTCTCATGTGACCGTGCTGTCAAGAGCAAAGAGGACCTATAAGCAGCAAAAGGCGAGTACGATTTGAAATTAGGCCATGCCAACCCCCAGCTCTGCTGTAAGCTTCCCTATCTTTATGTGGACAAGTCAATTAACCTGCAACTCCATTCTTCCATCCCTAGAGTAGGCATGATAATTTCCTGCTTAGGTGAGCTGATCAGGATAAACTCATTGCACGACTCAGCTGCTCACACAAAACAAAATACATACAAACACTTAGAGTGGAGAGATGTGAGGGTGATAGAACACTGGAACAGGCTGTCCAGAAAGGTTGTGGAATCTCCATCCTTGGAGATATTCAAAATCCAACTGGACATAGTCTTGCGCAACCTGCTGACCCTGTTTAGAGCAGGGGTTGGACTGGATGATTTCCAGAAGTCCCTTCCAAATTCAATTATTCTATGATTCTAGGACTATACTGACTTGCTTTATTTCTGCTAATAAGAACCCAGTTCATTACCTGAACGAGATGAAACCACAGCCAATTAAAGGGAAAAAGAACAGACACAATATAATCTTCCAGTTCTTGGTATCTCTTGAAATTTCTCCATACCACTGCTTGGAAAGGAAATTCTGCAGGGAAGAAGAAGAAGAAAATATCCTCGTTTCTAACAGCAACAAAATAACCTGGGAATATTATCAGGGGACATTAGATTTAGAGAAAAGCCTTGAGATTTAAAACAAAGTAATAACCGGGATTCCCAGTTCCACAATACAGACAGCTTTCTGCTTCAGTAACAGTATACTGGTTGCTTAATCCAGCTATCCTCTCTACAGGACCATTTCAAAGTAAAGTTGAGCAGGACTTGACCAGATTTGTATGGTACTTTTACACCAGGTAGTACAGCCATACTGTGTGTGCATGGGAATCGTGCCAAGGGAGAAGTCAGTTCTGGCAATCTCTATCTCTAGCTAGTTATGATTTACAGCTGTAAATCAAACCTCCCTCTCTTGACTTAGCATCTGTGGACAAATCAGCCACTTACTATTTCAGCAAAAGGAGCCAGGCACCTTGTCCTCAGACAGCCACAATCAGTGCTCTCTGGGACGCATTTCATAGCGCTGCAAACGTTTGTTCTTTAAGGATACTGCAGGACATAGCTTCTTCATCCCCTTGCAAAGCACAATGTTCACACTTCAGGAGGACAAGGTCTGAGCCATGGCCTTTCATGAACTATTCACATGGATGTAGCATTTTCATAACAAGAGTATTAGCTTTATTTTCTTTTGAACGACCTGGATGGCAAAGGTTACAGAAACCCATGTGCTTTCTTTTCACTGATATTACCTGCACTCCGGGCTGTGCAATGAATTGCTGGTCTTTAGCTTCCACCGCTAGTTTCAGGCAGTTGCTCCCTCCCCAGGCTTCGCAAGAATAAGTCAGCAGCTGCTCAGCTAGATCTTCATCACTGCTGTAGCATTCAGTGAACAGCTCTGGAGGAAAGCAGCCGTCCCACGAGGGGAGAAAGCAACGCTATCAAATCTGTCCGTGCCCCCATTTAGCCACAGCTGCACAGCCCAAAAGATAAGAATTCCCCAGCGTAGTGCTCCAATACTAACATTCATTCATCTGGTACCTGCTGCATATTTCTACTGCATTCTCCAACATATTCTCTCACACATGAGTTTCAAGCTCAGACTCAGTTTTCCACTGACTCTGATGCATTTGTCTTCAATGACTTCAAAAATAATACACATATAAACACACATAAGAGCTCTTTCCACACTTTCACCACTGTAAAGCATTCTGTACATAATTACGTACAACTCCAACTGCACATATTAAGCTTTCATAGGAAATTCATGTCTGCATGGAAAACTGTAATATTAAATAAGCTTACACAGAAACACAGCACTGAGTTGAGTTCTGCATTAAAAATTGAGGAAAAATATGAGGTTCTATAACTCAAATGATTCTGTATATCTCCTTGATTCATCTTATTTTCATTCATTTGACTATAATTGTCAGATCAACGCCAGTCTCAATAGTCCCATATTACCACCAGAGTTAAACAAGAAGACGAGTACCACCTGATGCTTTCAGGCTGGGAAATGCATTGCAAACAAAGGTGTTTCAGAGCAGCTATGAAGATCTTATTCTATCTACAAAATGTTTCTACTAGCAATGCACGTGGAGTGAAAAAACAAGTTTGACTTGCAGGGCAAATCTGTAGGTAAGGCAGCAATTAAAAAAGCAAACAAGTTTTAGACCTGTGACCCAGGTGCACTGCTTTGAGTGGTACTGATACAAATCTAGGATGCAATCTCATACCTCAGTTTCATTACACAGGCATTCAGCTGCAATATATGCTAAAGAAAGCTATTCCCATCTCTAGACGTTCCCCACGTGCAGACAGTTCTGTCAGTGTTATCTGTGACAAACTGCAATATGCCACTGCCTTGAGGAGTGATCAGAGTTTTTAGAAAGCAAACCAACCTCCACTAGAAATTGTCCTCTCAGACAATTTGTTTCCCCAGGTACATCACAAATAGCTGTGCTACCATAACTGCAAGGAAGTACACATACAGCAATACCTTCACCTGGTGTTGCCAGGAACACTACAATATGCAAATAAATTTTGATGAATTTCCCCAGAGAATTCAATGGCACCTGTTCAATTCACCTGCAGGTCAGGCAAGAGAACAAGGTCATAACCTGCAATAAAGCTGCAGAGGCGGCACTGTATTGTATTTCCCTCTTAGTTCAGGAACAGAAGTCCTGCATTGAGCTGTACTACAGATGAATTTGAATTTCTTAAGCTGTGGTGCTACAAATTAATCCTTGTTCTGGTATCTAATGACTGTGTTGGCTTTCATTTGCATGTTTCTGAAGGCTAACTAAGCACTGAGGAAACATCAGCAGTGTTCCAAAAAAGGTAGTCCTTAACAAAAATTGCATCTTTTTCACTTCTGCCACCAATTACTTCATTAAATAAGAAACTGGTGGTTACTCCAGCCTATGAGATGCTTCTGATTTGTTGAAAATCCTTGCAATAGGAGAAACTAGATGTCATACAAAAGGAGGAAAATATTCAAGCTAGATCTGCTTTCTCAATAAATGTCATGGTTTTGCTCATCTTCTTGGAATAGGGAAGATATATTATTTTGTAGATCAGAACTGATGAATTCAATCCACTTTTATCTGCAATTTTTTCCTCACTCCCTGGAGGTACTCTCACAAATTTGAGGGACGGCTCTTCCTAAGCCGACTACAGCTAGCACTCACGCAGAAAGCTTCTCCGATTCTGTATTCTCCTCCCTATTTCTGGGAACCTCTCTTCCTTAGCCTTACTATTAGAACTATGTAGCTTTTTTCCTCAAGAAAGGATAAATTCTCTACAAAAATCAACCCATAAGGATGCATGCTCCTCCAGCAGAGCCATACAGCCTCAACTAGGAACAGGTGATATGGAAGAGATTTCCAAGTAGTAAAAACATCTTTCGGCATTAAAGGGAAGCATTTAATGTTGAATATCTACATTTTTTTTAAATAAAGCTTTCCTTCTACTTCCTTCTGAGATGTCATTTCTCTTCTCTGCAATCAGGCCTGAAATTCTGGAGAGCATTTCAGGCAAATCCAGTGAATTATCTTACCTTGCATTTTGCTGAACAAAGCTAGCAGGGTTATCAATTTGTTTTATCTGCACAAAACAAAAACATCGCTATGCCACCATTGCTACACATCCTATCTGGAGTTCATTAAAACACACAACATCCCACGAAATGAAACAATTCCCTGATCTAATTCCCCTTCTATTTAATTTCAAAAGGACTTGAAAAAAAGCACTTACCTACCGCTCTCGTCTCATACTCATTAGCAAGTTCCTCAGACTCACCAGCAGCATTTATATCGTTCTTAACCTTGGCCAGGCTTTTCAGGAGCTTACTGGCCCCAAGAGCTGCCAAAGTGCAGCCTCTGGTCTATGGAAAGAGAGTTAAGTCATGCAAAGCCTTCCGCAAAGGAAATTGTTACATTATTTAAAAAATTAGGAAAGGCAAGTATGAAATACACATCCAAAGACAAAATGGGTAATGTTAAACCTACTTAAAGAGCCACCTAGTAGTTACCTATTGTTGTTTTGTGTTTGAAGATGGATCCTTCAAAGACCTATAAACCCGAGACAACGAACACCACTGTGCTGTTTGCAAAGGAAACCAAAGAAAAATTCAACTTACTTGCTCCCAGATGACTTTGGACAACTCTTTCTTGTTCTGAAGAACTGACCAAATAAACAGAGCTTGCAACGGATGCCTTGTGATAGGACATTCATCCTGAAAGAAAAAGCAACAATTCCTCAGACTTAAGCTCAGTAAACTGCTTCCACCTAGAACAAATCCTTAGCCTGCCAGCCTCCTTTTTCATATTTTCTTCCATTTACAGACAGTCCACTGAACTCCTTTCCTGGCTATCTGGTATTTGTCCTCTGCCAACCTAAGTTACAGTAGCCTTATATTTACCTATTTTCTGTAGAAGAATCAGCCCCCAGTTTTTCCTAAAGAGGGCATCACAGGAAATTCAAGACAAAGTCACATTCCACTTTATCCCACACAGTTTAGATAATCTGGTTCACAGCTTGACTTTGTGTTTACACATCATGGATCAATAACCTCTAAAAGGAATCCTAACTTTACATCAATAGACCTTTGTGTTTAAGCAAGCCCCATAACTTCACAAAAAACTCAAAAACAGAGAGGAAGTTTTATATCATCTTCTTCCATTCAAGCATTTTGAACCTGGGGTGGCAAACTTATCATGAAACGATTCCTGAACAGTAACGCTTTCAAGGAGCACAAGCTTCAGTGGAAGCTGTCAAAGTGAACTAGAAGTTTCAAATCAAACTTCCCTGAATTTCACATATGTTGCATCTCTGAAGTCTACAACCGCTCTCAGAATTTCACATCTGGTGCCTGAACTCCAGTTTTGAAACTCAGATCTGGATCTAATGCTTGGATCCACCGTGCTTAAATAACTATGGAGTCTAGTTCTACCTGACAATGAAATAAAGCCCAGAAGGTGCTTGACACCCTTTCAGCGAGAAAGGTTTACTTTAGCCCTGCCATTTAAAAGTATTAAACATGGACCAAGATATGAGAGTCCAAATTCCTCATGCCCAGATGGCACCTCCATACTGGACTCCGAATTCACATTGGTGTAAACTACAAACAAAACTAGAGCCTGCTTTTGATAGCGCTGATAAAAAAAAAAAAAAAACTTTTAACCCAATATGCAAATAAACTCATCCATTCCTCTTGTAGTTTAACGACCCTGTCCTTATAGGATTTTGTAAAATAGGGCAATATGTTAAATTTAAAACAAAACTTAAGATTGTTAAAGCAAATCCTGCTATATCAGGAACAAAACAAACTTTTTCTCTTTTCCTTCCAGAGGACTTGTAGTGGAATCAACTTGTTCATCACTTACTGAGAGCTGTATCTCTGTCTCATCCTTGCTGTTCTTATCATCTCTTTTGAGACCTCTTCGGAAATCTTCAACCATCTTCCACACAAATGTGAGGAGTGCATCATTATAGGAATTCTTTGCAATCTGCAGATTCTTAAACACCAGGCTGCTAAAGTTGTTGGTGTACAGCTCTGTAAGGACCTCTGTGGTAAGGAACTTTCTCAAGTTCAAGCCATTTTCCAGGAAGAGACGAACAAATTTGGGTCTGTCTTTCACTAGGGCCGTGAACATCACATCCTGAAGGTCAGCTGACTAGAAAGAAATGAAAGGACGAATATTAGGGAGCATGTGAGATGTGAACAGCAGAGAAGATCCTCCCAGATTACAAATGAATGGTTTTCCTGTCTCAGCCTACTGCAGTCCTACAGCTTCAAGCTTCTCAAATAAAAACCTTGGCTGAAGCAACAGTTCAGCTGGTTTCTTCCTTGCCCACACTGTCTGCAACATCAAAAGCTGCTCTTCAAACCTGTATATGTGGCCTCCAAGGATGACAGACCTGCTCCTTACAATGCATAGAGCAGGTTCAAAGTTTTGGAACAGTGGGAACCTACAATAGAAATTTTCATACACTATATGGCAACCTTTCTCAGTGCTCACTCATCAGATTTTGCTGAGAATCTCCATACTGGAGAAATGGACTTTCAAAATATCACCATCTGCCCATATCTGGTTTAACAGTAAATTTTACCCTTGCTATTGCTAGTGAGACACATAAACAAGGCTTGCTGCCCTAATACTGTTTGTGGGGGTATTTTTTCTTGACTATTTTTATACCACTGAAAATATATTGATTAGTGCCCTTTGAATAAGACGTTTGCCATTTGTCTAGCAAATAGATGCTGGACTAAATAGGCAGTACAGAATTCACAACTGTTTATGGTGTATGACTCCAAGGCAAGTCTGGAGGGACTGATCTACGTGAGTAGGCACTCCCCGCCCTTTCCATTTTTCGACTCTGCTCAGACAGCACCCAGCAGCATTAAGTGAGATAGACTAGTGATCACTTAACTAAAGGACTGACACACGTGGCTATTTGCCATGTTTTCCTTTATGTTGCCTCACTCTCACCAGAATCGTTCTTTTCCACGTGCAATTGCCATTGCTGGATGGCCCAGGTTCTAGCATGGGCAGATAACCCTTTCAAGTGGTTACAGCAGTCAATGACGAAAGGATGCTGTTACTTATCCTCATGGACTGAGATGCTGAGGTAGGGGCTGCTATTATAATGTCTTTCTCTTCTGACCTCTCCCCTGGCCCATGGCACTGTGCTCCGACAGAAGTGGTCTGTACCTCCCAGTTCCGGTCGTTGGTGAAGATTTCATCACTGGCCAGGTCCAACTGGTTCCACTCCAGCAGCAGCTTCAGCTGCCCGTTCCAATTATCTCTGTCATGTTCATTGGTGCTAAAAGCTGCAGAAGAAAGAATCCTCTAAGTAAAAGATCAAAGACAGAAGAGCTTCTTGGCATACTTATTCATCCCTGCTCTTCACTTTCTTTCCAACTATGCAACAAGACCCCCATCCAACCTCTTTCCTCAGACTCACACACATCCTCATAATAAGGTTCTAGAGAACGTTGACGGCTTAGAAATGCACCTATGGCCCATGTGTGCGCATACCTTCACTTTCATCCAACATGCACACAGCCTCTGCTACTCTGTGGGAAGAAACACAGGTACTAAGCTCTTGGGATCTCAGGCCAGTTGTCCTTAAATTGGCATAACCAAGCTGCTCTGAATACCTCATCAACAAAAACATCATAGCCTTCCCTCTGGACTCAGCAGGGTCCTACATCTTCTACATACACAAAATTATGCAGGATCCACAATGGAGTTCTGACAAAAGAAATGTCAGGGAGCTATAATGCTCAGGCGCCTTCTTCATGCACAGACAGGAAAGTGAGATCAGTCCCGCAACCTCTGTGGAGAACCAGTTCTGCTCTGCTGGAACAGTGAAGAGTCCAGGCTCTTGAGTGATGTGCTGTAGCAAACTACTGGGGGTTGGCAAAAGTTAGGAAGTAGCCCTGCACATTCACATTCACTGTTAACTAACTGGCTACTTCTTTCCCTCCTAAACCTCTTCAACCCAGGAATACCAAAGGTGCTTCATTTTACATTGCAGGTCACTGAGTAATCAATTTCTGCAGTATAACCAGATAAGACCCTCTGCTCCTGTTCCTGACTGACTTCCTATTGTGCTATATAGCTAAGGGCTACTATCAAAGATGCCATACACTATCCTAGGATCCCCAAAACCCCCATGAATACCTTGCTAATTATCAGGAATAAACTTCCATATCAAGCACACTACCAGATCCCATAATACTGTTGTAGGCTGTTCACATGACTGCAGAGGAAGCCAGGCTCCATTTTGTGGCAGCAGCTTACATCTCTAGAGATGGCATTGCTTTGGAAAAGGCTGACCTAGAAAATTAAGGTTCCCACAGTGGATATAAACTGTTTCTTCTTTGCTTGTTTGTTCTTAGTTTATCTAACTATGCACTCTCTTTCAAAGCATCAGTAATAGCTTTAACAGGGCATTTTGCAGGAGAAAAGGAAACAAGCACAAGTCACAGAGTCACAAAAGGGCTGAGGTTGGAAGGGACCTCTGGAGATCATCTAGTCCCATCACCCTGCTCCAGCAGGGTCCTCTAGAGCACGTTGCCCAGGATCGCGTCCAGGCACCTTTTGACTATCTCCAGAGAAGGAGACTCCACCACCTCTCTGGGCAACCTGTTCCAGTGCTCTGTCACCCTCACAGGGAAGAAGTTTTTCCTCATGTTCAGATGGAACTTCCTGTGGTTCCGTTTGTGCCTGTTGCTTCTTGTCCTGTCACTGGGCACGGCCCCATCCTCTTGTCCTTCAGATACTTGTACACATTGATCAGATCCCCTCCTCAGTCTTCTCTTCTCCAGGCTGAACAGGCCCAGCTCCCTCAGCCTTTCTTCACAGCAGAGATGCTCCAGGCCCCTCATCATCTTTGTAGCCCTCCGCTGGACTCTCTCCAGCAATGCCATGTCTCTCTTGTGTCTGCTTCAGGGCTCCCCAGGTCAGTACTCCAGAGGTGACCTCACCAGAGCTGAGGAGAGAGGCAGGATCACCTGCCTTCAGCCAGGTCTCAATGCACCTCACTGTCCACTCATCTAGCCCACGCTTCTGCAGCTTGCCTCTGAGGATGTGATGGAAGAGAGTGTGGAAAGCCTGGCTGAAGTCCAGGTAAACAACACCCACGGCTCTCCCCTCATCTACCCAGCCAGTCATTCCATCCAAGAAGGCTAGCAGATTGGTCAAGCATGATTTGCCTTTGGTGAATCCATGCTGGCTACTCCTGATCACCTCCTTGTCCTCCACATGCTTAGTGAGGACCTCCAGGAGGAGCTGTTCCATCACTTTTCCAGGGATGGAGGTGAGGCTGACAGGCCCCTGGAGTTTCTTCCTGGGGCCTCCTCCTTGCCCTTTTTGAAGGCTGGAGGGACATGGGCTTGTTTCCAGTCCTCAGGCACCTCTCATGAGGTTCTCCAGGACTTTTCCGAGATGACAGAGAGCAGCCTAGCAATGACATCCACTACCTCCCTCAGCACTCGTGGGTGCATCCCATGGGGGCCCACGGATTTGGGGCTGTCAAATTTGCCTAAATGATCTCTAACCCGATGCAAGAGCCTCCCCTCCCCTCTCGTTGTGCCCCCAGCGCTAGGAGCAGCAGTGGCTCTTGAGGCTTGGCAGCTCACCTCTGCAACGACTCGGCCCAGCTGCTGCCCAGGCACAGGAGAGAGAGCCGGGGCCGCTCCCCAGGGCAGCTGGCACCAGCATGGGACCAAGTTCAGCAGCCGCAGAGACATGCAGCGGCGAGACTGAGAAACTCAGGCCACACCATCTCCATTACTCCCTTTACTCCCTTTAGAGATTGCATTCCTCCAAGAGCAGCTTGGCTCTGGTAAGCCGCCTCCAGACGCAGAGTCCCAGCACTCACAGGGGGCAGCCAGCTTGCAGAAGACAGGCCACGTCTGCTCTTCCAGCTGCTGCGCCTGGGCCGGAAAGTCCTGCCAAGGGAGGTTCCTGCATGCTGCAGGCCCGCTCAGGTTTCCGCTTGGGGAGCCGTGGGTCTGGGCAGGGTGGAGAGGGTGCACAGCAGGCACCTTTGCAAGCCAGAGAGCGGGAAGAGCAGAGCATGCCTCTGCAGGTGGGACCGTGCACGGCTCCCCTCTCGTCTCCCTGACAATCAGCTACCACTTCTTCCAGGTGTTCCCACATGGCATGGTGTCTATCAGACCAGTTGCTTCCCTTGAAGCCATGCCCAGCTCCTCATCAGCCTGGAGGGCACTAAACCTGTTCCTCAAAGGCAAGTCTTCAGGAGGAGTGCTTCTATGAGAAGTGACCAGTTTCCAGCCTTCTTTGACCGTGTTATGATGTACTGTTTCAAATGGCACAGAGTCTTCTGGCAACTCCACTGCTTTGGGAAGTTTGGACTCCTGGAGCTGTATGGTCGCCAAGAATACCCTCTCTATTATCTTGTTCATCTTCTCAGATGCTATGCAACCTACTGACTTCTTCCTGTAACTCCTTTACCCTGGTGACACAGTTCAACAACAGCATGCCTTCTGCAGGAGAGCTGATTGTCAGCCCAGGCCTCACTGAGAGATCCCAAGCACTCCCTGCAGCCCGAGACCTGTAGAGCTGCATCTGCTGTCAGAGGGTCTGTCTGGGTTGAAGCTTCAGACACAGCTGATGCAGGAACTCCAGCAGCTATTGGGGAATGTTCTCTGCAGTGTGTCATGACTAGACCTGTGGAATTGTATACTACTACAAGAAATGAAGGTGCTTTCTTGCCTTCTGGCACCCTTCTGCACGAACTGCTAAACAAACTGCTGCGCCTCTTCACTGCCTATGTTAGCTAAGCTCAAACTAAGTGTTACAGACCTAAAAAAGCAAGTGGTTTCTAGGCCAGTCAAAGTTAAGCTTGTCGCCTATAGATGCAGCAGCCAAGAGTCTACATGTATGCTCTCTTTGCTGCTCTCTCTCAGGGGCGGTTACTTCAAATTTCTGAAAAGGGTGCTAGTTCCTGCAAAAGTACTAATGTGTTCTAGATTCACAACTCAGCTCACCTTGCGGATTGAGAAGTCAGGATGCATTTGTCTAAAGCTGAACCCCACTACTCAAAAACCCAGGCTAACCTATTTTTTCCACCTAATTAAAAAAATCTGAACAGAAATACAATTACTTGCCTTTGTACAGAGCAAAAGAAATGGCATTGCTCACAATTTCATCACCAGCTTCTTCTATTTTGATAACTGTTAACAAATGAGGATTCTCAAGGATTTCTTTGATCTACAAAAAGGAAAAGTTAGATTTTAAAGAAACTACGCTAATTATCAACTCATTTCCTAAGGAGTCTTTAGAAGAAACTTCCCAAAACAACGTAGCAAAGCTGCTTCTCATCAGGTCTATTTCCATGGTCAGTTAGAACCTAAGTCTAGACAGAAGTAGATAACGAAATTTCTTTTGAAATCAAAGTACAAGATTAATTATCCTCTGAGCATACAGCAAATAACTGAGTCCTCCCTGTTCAGAGGACAAAAAAGATATAATCTCAGAAATTAGAAACTACCAACAAGGAAAAAACAGATTGTGATGGTGTGAGCTCCAACACCAGCAGTTTATTGGAAGACAATCTCCACCTCCTCATGCTCCATCAAAACCAGAGATGATTTCTCACTAGAGACGTCTCACTTCCATTCTCACAAACATAAAATATCCTAGCTACTCTTAACAGAAGAATGAGGTATGCTCCAAAGCAGCACAGTATAAGCAGTGAAGAGTGTGGTCAGCTGACCAAACCATGGTCCGCTCAGAGGGCGAATCTTTGCCTTCAGTTTTTGGATGCCACAGCCCCCAAGCTCAAAAGACAGCTTCGGACTCAGTTTCTGCAGGCGCCTCTCTGCAGACAGCCATGCCCTACTCCAGTCCTGTCTCCTCTAAATTTGTTACTACAAAGTCACAGAATCACTGAGGTTGGAAGGGACCTCTGGAGATCATCTAGTCCAAACTCTCTGCTCAAAGGAGTGTCAGCTAGAGCAGGTTGTGCAGGGGGTGGACTTGCAGGATGTCCCATTGGCTCCTCATGCCAAGCAGATTGTAACTCAGGTCTTATTAAAAACAATAATCCCTTAAAATCCAACAGCAGGATATTTGTTTGCTTCATATACATACCAAAGCCTGGGGGCTTGAATAGTCTCTGGGGTGTGCAAACAACTTGCAATGGTACATTAATTAAAAAAATAGTTGAAGGGGGGAGAAAAACTAAGAAAAGGGACCTTAAGCATACAGGAAGCAACATAACATTTTCCATTCCCCATTAGGAACTTCAGCAGAGGTTCTAATATGCAATCACTCCCCACCACAGTGGGCATGGGTATTAAATAATTGACTGAGGCAGGAAAATAGAGCTAGAACCCAGGATAAAGCTTTGGGCAGGTAATTGAGAAAGTCAATTAGCTCAAGTTAATAGATTGTTCACTGAGCTGAAGTGCTGCTAGGAACAAAAACTTATGAAAAATAACAGAACAGATTTTCTTGAGCTCAGTTTTTTGCTGCCTCAATTAAGAGGAGCAGAAACATATCTGAAAACAGGTCAACCCAAAGGTCAGGTAACCAGAAAGTCATAACAATTTCCTGAGACTGGCCCAAGCAACCCAAGACAGCAGATGCTCTCCTTAGCTCTCCAATTTCCCCAGTCTCTGAAAAACCTTCCTACACATGGGATCACAACAGTGACTAAGTCCTGGGTGCGCTACATCTGGTCAACCTAACCTTAGCACAAGAAGAGTTCACTGGGGTATGTACAATAGTTAGGGTTGACCTGGAGTATGTACAGTGTTCTTCCTTCAACTGCATCCCATGTACACAGTACTAATAAGGCCACGCTTTCTTTAGCAGTATCCCACGGGAGATGATGTGGGGATACTGCTATGGTGAAATGGTGAGCAAATAAGCCTCTAGTCCTAAAGGCTCCTCTGCTAATCTATAAGGGAAATCTGTCTTGCCTGATATCTTAAGGGATGAATAATGGAAGAAAGGTCAAAAGTTTCTGGCAGAGATGAGAGGATCCTGCAGTAGAATTGTTATACTTGCAAAGTCTATGGGGTAACAGAGATAATACTCAGTCTCTGGGCAATCCAGTAAGATTTAGCAGTGCTAAGCCTGATTCAGCAAGCATCCGGTTTCACCACCTTCACAAAGCACGCAAGGGAACTGCAACATCAACCAGCATATCAGCCAGGAGACACAGGCAGCGGCCAGGGCTACAGAGGAATCACAAGCATCCAGGGACCAGGCACTTATGAAACATCCAGTCTTAGCTCTCCTGTGCCCAGAGCCAAAACCAGACCTGTGCTTTCCTTCCCAAAGTACATGACCACCCACCATCTGTTTTCATCCATGTAAAACAGAAGTGTTTGGGATTTTCCTTTTTTCAGTCCTGTCAAATCACACCTAATGGGTATCTTGCGATGGGTATCTCTCCTCAATCTTGCTTGTGAGGGGAAAGGACGGGAGGAGGAGTAGATGGGTTTCCTAAGTTAACAACTGGCTGCACTACTGGTGTTGGCAGCAGGGCTTTGGTTTCTATGACCATGGGACCCTGTTTGAAGATCAACAGCTGATGGGGAGCGATGGGATCTACCTTAATAAGCGGGGCACACGTGTCTTTGCCAACAGGTTGGCCAGCCTGATAAGGAGGGCTTTAAACTAGGCAAGATGGGGGAAGGGGAGTGGTAGAGTGGCAGGGGAGTCAGCAAAACACCACTCAAGTTGGGATGCCTCCATTGGGTACCTGCAGGACATGACTATGGAGGATCCTCTTGCACCTCTCCTGAGAAACCTGCATGTTCGATTGCATCTCTGAAATGCCTGTACACCAATGCACACAGCATGGGGAATAAACAGGAAGAATTAGAGATCTGGGTGCGGTCGCAGGGCCATGATCTCATTGCAGTTACAGAGACATGGTGGGATAGCTCACATGACTGGAATGCTGCCATGGATGGCCATGTGCTTTTTAGGAAAGACAGGCCAGGAAGGCGAGGTGGTGGAGTTGCCCTTTATGTGAGGGAGCAACTAGAATGTGTTGAGCTCGGCCTCGGGGTGGATGAGGAGCAAATTGCGAGCTTATGGGCAAGGCTTAAAGGGCAGGCTAGCATGGGTGACACGGTTGTGGGGGTTTACTACAGGCCACCTGATCAGGAAGAGGAAGTCAATGAGGCCTTCTACAGACAGCTGGAAGTAGGCTCACCATTGAAGCCCCCCATGAGAACCGGGGCCTGTAACCACCCTGACAGCTGCTGGGAAAGACAGCACAGCTAGGCACAATTGAGGAGGCTCCAGCAGAACATTCATGATAACTTCTTGACCCAGGTGGTGGAGACGCCAACAAGGAGAGGTGCGCTGCTGGACCTTGTACTAACAAACAAAGAAGGTCTGACTGGAGATGTGAAGGTTGAGGGCAGCCTTGGCTGCAGTGACCATGAGATGGTGGAGCTCAGGATCCTGCGAGGAGGAAGCAGGGCATAAGTAATATCACAACCCTGGACTTCAGGAGAGTTAACTTTGGCCTCTTCAGGGACCTACTTAATATTCAAGCATCACTTCCTCCAGGCTCAAGACAGAGACATCCCTCTGAGTGAGAAGTCCAGCAAAGTGGGCAGGAGACCTGCCTGGATGAGCAGGGAACTCCTGACAAAATTCCAGCAGAAGAAGGAAGTGTACAGAATGTGGAAAAGGGGATATGCCACATGGGAGGAACATAGGGATACAGGGCAGGCTAAAGCCCATTTGGAATTAAATCTGGCAAGGGATGTCAAGGACAACAAGAAGGGGTTCTTCAAATACATCAGTAGCAAAAGGAAGACTAGGGAAAATGTGGGCCTGCTGCTGAATGGGGTGGGTGCCCTGATGACGAAGGATACAGAGAAGGCAGAGTTATTGAATGCCTTCTTTGCTTCAGTCTTTACTGCTAAGGCCAATCCTCAGGAATTCCTGACCCTGGAGACGAGAGACAAAGCCTGGAGAAAGGAAGACTCTCCCTTGGTTGAGGAGGATCAGGTTAGAGATCGTTTAGGCAAATTTGACAGCCCCAAATCCGTGGGCCCCCATGGGATGCACCCACGAGTGCTGAGGGAGGTGGTGGATGTCATTGCTAGGCTGCTCTCTGTCATCTCGGAAAAGTCCTGGAGAACCTCATGAGAGGTGCCTGAGGACTGGAAACAAGCCCATGTCCCTCCAGCCTTCAAAAAGGGCAAGGAGGAGGCCCCAGGAAGAAACTCCAGGGGCCTGTCAGCCTCACCTCCATCCCTGGAAAAGTGATGGAACAGCTCCTCCTGGAGGTCCTCACTAAGCATGTGGAGGACAAGGAGGTGATCAGGAGTAGCCAGCATGGATTCACCAAAGGCAAATCATGCTTGACCAATCTGCTAGCCTTCTTGGATGGAATGACTGGCTGGGTAGATGAGGGGAGAGCCGTGGGTGTTGTTTACCTGGACTTCAGCCAGGCTTTCCACACTCTCTTCCATCACATCCTCAGAGGCAAGCTGCAGAAGCGTGGGCTAGATGAGTGGACAGTGAGGTGCATTGAGACCTGGCTGGATGGCCAAGCTCAGAGGGTTGTGGTGAATGGTGCAGAGTCAAGTTGGAGGCCTCTGGCTAGTGGTGTCCCCCAGGGGTCCGTCCTGGGTCCAGTCTTGTTCAATATATTCATCAATGACCTTGAGGAAGGGACAGAGTGCACCCTCAGCAAGTTTGCTGATGATACTAAACTGGGGGGAGAGGCTAGCACACCAGAAGACTGTGCTGCCATTCAGAGGGACCTGGACAGGCTGGAGAAATGGGCGGAGAGGAACCTCCTGAAGTTCAACAAAGGCAAGTGCAAGGTCCTGCACCTAGGCAGGAATAATCCCATGCACCAGCACAGGCTGGGGGTTGACCTGCTGGAAAATAGCTCTGCCAAGAAGGACCTGGGAATGCTGGTGGACAAGTTAAACATGAGCCAGCAGTGTGCCCTTGTGGCCAAGAAGGCCAATGGGATGCTGGGGTGCATTAGGCAGAGTGTTGCCAGCAGGTCGAGGGAGGTGATCCTGCCCCTCTCCTCAGCTCTGGTGAGGTCACCTCTGGAGTACTGACCTGGGGAGCCCTGAAGCAGACACAAGAGAGACATGGCATTGCTGGAGAGAGTCCAGCGGAGGGCTACAAAGATGATGAGGGGCCTGGAGCATCTCTGCTGTGAAGAAAGGCTGAGGGAGCTGGGCCTGTTCAGCCTGGAGAAGAGAAGACTGAGAGGCGATCTGATCAATGTGTACAAGTATCTGAAGGACAAGAGGATGGGGCCGTGCCCAGTGACAGGACAAGAAGCAACGGGCACAAACGGAACCACAGGAAGTTCCATCTGAACCTGAGAAAAAACTTCTTCCCTGTGAGGGTGACAGAGCACTGGAACAGGTTGCCCAGAGAGGTGGTGGAGTCTCCTTCTCTGGAGATAGTCAAAAGGTGCCTGGACGCAATCCTGGGAAATATGCTGTAGAGGACCCTGCTGGAGCAGGGTGAGGGGACTAGATGATCTCCAGAGGTCCCTTCCAACCTTGGCCATTCTGTGATTCTTTGATTTTGTGATAACATTCCTGAGTTTGAAATCACTGGGTGCTTCTGACCTCTTGTTTCCCCACTATTCCTCTTCCACTTTCAGCCTTGCCAGCTCTCTGCAGTAGCAGACACTTACCCATCTGATCCAACTCTCAGTCTCCTCTTCTGAGAGCCTTGAAATGGTGCGAGGCAGATACCTGAGCAAGCTCTCCTTGACACATGAAGAAGTTAGACTGCCTTCTGCCTCCATCAGGCTAGCTATAACATCAGCGATCCGGCCAGAGCCTTCTACCACAACACAGGGAATTTTACTCTTGATGGCCACATTGATAGACTGGGGAAACAAAGAGGGACAGATAATCACTTGAACCATCACTATATTTTTTTGAGCCTGCTGTTCTATAAGAAAGCCTAGAGATTTTAGATTTGACTTAGGTTGAGTAAAACAGAAATCCATGGTCCAGAACAGTATTTTCATTAATACTAATTGATACCTTACCAACGCTAACTCTTTAAAACAGCATCCATCAAGTGACACCGGGCTGTAAAGAGCCCCACAGAGGCTGAGAGACAGAAATCACAATCTGCCAAACATTAGAGCTGATCAGAACAGGAAAATTGCCAAATGGAAAATGCATTCAGGACACATTGCAATGCTGCCTTCCTATAATCACTTTTATAGCACAGCATGGCTTAAAAAACCCCACAGCTGATTACCAAGGCCCCTACTTTAGTTGTTGGAGATACAAGCAGCAGTCTCTTACACAGAGATCATTTCCTTAACATCACGAGAATACTGGATTCTACTGTTGAAAATCTTCAAGTAGCTACTCAGGTGGTTTCTCACATAACATTGTATGCTGTTTACATAACCATCAGAAGAGAAAGGAAAAAAAAAAGAGTGCTGAAATGACAGAAGAAACATTAATCTTCATACTGCAAAGACCACAAGAGGGGACATTTATTTCCTTTGGCTCATTACTATCAAGAACACAGTCACTGAAACACATGCTGCCTGCCAGCAAATTGGACAAAAGGAATGAATGCAAGTGATGATCAGCCACAGGAAGGACAGAATATTTGTCAGCTATCTAGAGAGACTTAGAGGCAGTTTCACAAAAAAGAAGTTAACTGGGAGCTGTCAAATTGTGAACATATATTACACCTTTCAATTAGACAATAGCTACATGAAACAAAAAATACATTTTTTCTTGACAATTTGATCGAAGTGGTTTTCTTAAGAGAGGCCCAGCTATGGTGCATATCATACATCACAGGGATTTTAAAAAAGAAGCCTGAAATAGTTTCACTTCTCCTCTACTAAAGCTCAATCCTGTTGTCAAACAGGCACAAAACTAGAAAGAGGGAGTCTTTCCTGGCTGACGTTGCTAGGACTAAGGCATGGCAAGGAAAAACATCTGCAGCATGGAATTTACTGCATTGTTTTGGACTGATCAGAGATTCAGTCCAGTTCTTGAGAAGATGGCTTCACCTATAAGCGACAAGAAGCCAGACACTGATGTCTGACTGTATCAGTAGCGTTGATAAGTAACCAAGAGACTGGCATGAAGCCTTATTTGAACCATCATCTGGTTACTCTTCAGAGTAATTTATTGATAGGAATGTATGCATTCGATTTGGTGAGTTTTATTCATTCTGATTAGATAAATGTGTTATGTATCATTTGCTAATAGCAGCTTTGAGGTCTCTCCATAATATACATGCAATCCAAAAGGCTGCCCTGAGTAACTATGCTGCATGGCATATAGAAACAACATCCTTCAGTGATGGCCAAATCCTCTCTCAAATGTTATCAATTTGGAAAAAAAAAAGGAAGCTGACATATTCAACCTGTCACTTGTAGGAAAGCATCACTTCAAACCCTGAATGGATGCTTTCCATTAACCTATGATTAATAGGTTTAACTCAGGACCTGCAGTCATCCATGATCTACCTGTGGGTAAAGCTATAACTGAGCACGTGAATGGAACTGGAAAGCCTGGGAAACCTACAGAGGCACTGAGGTCATGATCTCATATATTACAGAGTGGTTTAGACTAATTGATTAATGTTAGCAATGAAGCAAAAACAGGAACTGTGCTTAGAATTCACATTGGTTGTCATCCCAGTGGGCAAATCAATTTTTTTTTAGCATCAATATTAAAAGCATAATTCTGGTCAGAACAGTTAGTACCAAGACCATCTCTTCAAAAGAAGAAATTAAAAATCACTCTGCTTCGATTTCACTAACTCATAAATGTTGACATACTCTCTTTACCATATCCTATTCTGTTGCAAAATCCTTTTCCCAGTGCCTCCTCAAGGTCCTTCCACCCAGGCTATATCAGCTTCTCCTCTTGCTGCTGGTCAGCTCGCTCATCCTCATCCATTGTTGCTGTTCCCTCCCCACATAGCAAGATTTCAGATCCCCTCACTTCAAAGCCTCAGGCCCCAGGCCCCCTCTGCTGCCTCAGTCCCACCTTCCTTGCTCAGGCCACCCTTCCTCACTCTTGCCAGGATGGAGGAGGAAGTAACAATGCTGATATTTAACCCTCGTCCAGACCTAGAAGTTGCCCCTTTCCACTGCTTCCGGCATCACTTAGACATCCTGTTTCAAGAAACTTCGATATCTGCCTCCTCCATTACGCTCATCTTCTTGTCTGTCATCTATTTATTCTGATGTGTGCTTCTTTCCCTTCTAGGCTTTCCCTTCAAGGCTAGGTGCAGCCCACAGCTCTCAGAGGCAACTACAAGAAGTAGGTTCAAGTGAGCTCTAAACTGGAATATTTCCAGCATCAGCTGATTTTCCCAGAATACTATAAGCAAATGGTTATATCTACTGAGCATGTCCAAACCAGTTTTTCCAAACCAAAATTTACACAAACGCATCAAGAGCTACAAGGCTGGCAAAGACTCTCCTAATTGTTGCTCATATAAAACCTAAAACCAAGCATTTTCATGCTGGATTCGTTATGAAAGAAATGAACTGCCCCAGTCAAAAGTTTTCCAGAAGTGTCAGCCTGAGGCAGAAATTTTGCACTCAAACAAACTTGGTAAGCTTAAATGCAATTGCAAGCAGCGTCTGTCTATAGCAAGGGCCAGACAAGCTTCAGTGAACTGTAGGACTGGTCACTTTATCGTGTTGCTTGTGGTGTAATTTATCTTAAATATTAAGACTGTGTCCCTATATTTCTGGAAATAAATGAAAGAAACAAACTTACTTTCAAAGTTTCTTTCCCTCCACCTTGGGCAAAGCACACAATTGGAATTTTCCCACCATAATTAGATTCTGTGAAACATGCCAGAACAAAAAGGGAAAAAGATTTAACCAATCAATGCATTTGAACAACTCATTTTTCTCAGTACCATCAAAGAATTTCCAAGCAGTTCATGCAGACACTCTGATGCTAATCTACTGTTGATTGTCAAACCTATCAATAGCTTTATTTTTAATGGAAACTCGTTTTTGCCTAACATTTTGCCTAAGCTGGCATCAGATACCCTTCTCCAACAGAAGACTGTTAGGAGGAAAAAGCATAATTGTTATAAGCTCCAAAGTCCTCCAAACATGTGATTTTGTTCTGTTTACCTACTGGTTTGACCACTTTGAATTTGGTCATAAGGTTCTTACTGCAAGCTGAAGTTTCAGAACATCTGTCTCTTCATATTTTCAATTGTAAAGAAAAGGTAAGAATCTAGAAGTTAGTCTTTTTAAGAGATGTACCAAGTTTCATAAGTCTGAGTGCTTTGTTATGTCTAACAATAAGTATGCTTCAGCTGAAGCAGGCAGTCAAAAAGAACTTGATTAAGAACTTTCTGTCAAGGCTTTTGATTTTTTCTTCCTAGTAAAGAAGGGGCAGAGAGAGAGGAGAGAGATGATTTAGGACCAGGCAGCAGATGGATCAATCGCATTCACAAATGAATATTTTGGGAAAAGCCTAACTTCAGCTCAAGCACAACTGTGCAGGAGCTATCTGGAATTCAGTGCCAGGTGGGAAACATGCAGAAGTCAAGGGTCAGCTTCCAACAGACAGACAGACAAGCAGGAAGAGGAAGGGACTGCAATCCTGAAACAGATAATTCACTGTGTCCCAGAAAAGACTGTGGCAGGCTACTGCCACATACACAAAGGAAGATGAGGGGAGAGGTATTGCTATCAAGAAGCCTGATACTTCCTGAAAGTGCTCAAGAAGCGATGCAGATAACATCCCCTCCATTTCAGCCCAACATCCATGCTTACCTGGGATAACTCGCTCTGAAATGTACTTTTCTAACTGAGTTCGTACTTTTGCCTCTGTTGTTGGGTGCCCATGGGTGCCATTATCAACCAGTAGGAGATGGGTGTGATTATTATCCAGGCAATAGAGAGGGTCTCTCTTGAGATCATCCATTATATAGTGGGCCAAGTAGTACCCCTAGAATCAAAAGCATTAGATACGTGGCAAATCTACTTTTAGTGCCTCTCAATAAATTCAATTTGTGTTTTTTTTTTTTTTTTTTTGGACTAGTAGGATAGGTTTTTTTAAACAAGTTCTATAACGTCTAGTAGACTAAAGATAAGGGGAGCTACGCCATTGTATCTGACAGATACACTGTGGATGAGCAGAATCCTTAGCAGCAGTGGCAGATCTAATACATCTTAGCTGACAGGAAACCCCACTGAGGGCTACTGTGCAGGGATTTCACAAAGGCTACAATAACCTTGGAAGAGATGATTCCCTAACTCTCTGCCAGATATTAAATTAGAGCAGCTGAACTTCCACGCAGACCCACAGGCTAAGCCCACAGCTGAAATCACATGCTGATCCCCCCCATCAGGCCTGACGTGCACTTTAGGTCCCTCCAGTTCTGGGAAAGGCACTTGGTGTTTCCTCTCACTGCTATGTACATTGAGGAAAAGCTGGCCTTGAGTTGAATTGTTTAGGACGCAGCAGGTCAGGTTAAGTAGACATGCTTCTACAGAAACATTGCACAAGAAGAAATTCTGCCTAGCTCTGCTGTACCAGAAAGTAAAAGCAAAGATCTCAACTGACCACTCAAGATAGTCATCACATGCCAATAGCATCAGCCAAGCACAGATACTGTTATGGCTGACAGTAGCAGGCAGTCAGGAACAATATCTGTATAATTTACAGAAGAACCTTCTCTTGGTTTTCCTACCAGAGAACTGTATACGTTTCTTACGTCATTATCACTGCTGCGGATCAGGCTTTCTCGGTTGGAAATCATGCCCCAGGCTGCTATGCCAATAGCCACCACATTTTCCTCTGAGCTCCGACTGATGGTGTTATCTCTGACCACTTCCCCAATGTACTTCATCAGCCCATAATGCGTGCCTCCCGTGAAAATCCAGGCCCCTGGGGAATACATGCAATAACATAGGCAGATGCAGTAGAATACCCACCCTCGTAAGGTATTACTATTGAGATACCACAAACCATTCCCTCTTGAGGCCTCAGAAGAGGCATTTATTCTTCAGTTAAACACAAAATATATGCTGCACAACTTGCTTTACATTATCATGAGTGCTCCTGATGACTAGCTCTCAACCTTGTTACTTCCAAACTTTGCTTGAAGTGTACCAGACAGGCAGAAACAAACTGAATGCTCTGCTTCGCTGCTGACACTTTGAGCTTCTTCTCCAACAGGCTTATGCAGCCAAGGCCGCTAAAACCAGCTGTTCATCTCTCAGACCAAATGCAAGCCATAGTGGTACTCAATAGACCATGCCCCAACTCTCCCTTCATTGTGCAAAATGACCAAAGTTCATCTGCAAATTTAGCCTAGGAGATCATAAGGTCCAGGGAATCCTGTTATCCTTTCCTATGTTCCAGTGCCTATAATTAAGTTAACAGACACTCATTTTTTCAGTGGCTTGGAGAAGCAGAAGGTATTCTCCAAATACACATCAAAACAGACTTCCATCAAGGTATTTCAGCTGCCACGTGGTATCATCAAACCCACAGTCATCTAGGTAATCAAGTCAACAAAAAGGGTCCAAGTATCAACTACCCAAACTTGGGTCTTGATGCACGTTCTTCAGTTATCTGTTTTTCTTTCCTACTGTGTCTACAGAAGCTGAAAGCAATAAAATACAGACAGATTTGCAGGTCTTTACCTTTGGATTGGGCAATGTAGATCAACCTGCTGAAAATCTTGCGCATCCGAGGCTTGAGTGCAAAGTTCTTCTCACCCCCAGTGACAGAGATGACGAGATTAGGGGTTTTCAGGTGCCAGTGCTGAGTCATGAGATCATAGAGTGTTTCAGAGTCTGTGTCGCATGACAAACGGATGTACTTGGTTGAGAGAAAAAAAGAGAAAACAAATATAAGAGATAAATAGTGACCAGGATTGGCATTTGCTTCTGTAGTGTATACACCATCATCCCAATAGCTACTGCAAGGGGTGAAAGGTTGAAGAATCAGAGCTTAAGTATGTGTTTCTTCCTCTGAGGCATCTTTATCCTGCCCCTACAACTAGGCATCCATTACCAGGGCTTCCAAAACTCCCTTTTCACTTGAGAGATCAATGCTCAGGTCTTGAGGTAAGGCACAGTCTTACTGTGACCAGAAGTAAGTAGTAGAGTCAGACCAGCAGCATAACAAAGACCATAATTGCTGGCCTTACAATCTACCAGCTCCACAGTTCCCAGGTTCAGCCCCAAAACTGCAACCAGCATCTCCTATTCCCTGGTCAGTGGAGTATTTGGGCTGCAATGCTGAGGCTGCACTACCATGTTCTGCCATGTACATCTTGAACTTAGCAGAAGCTAAACTGTGTAACCCAGGAAATACGATTTTTGCCATCACCAGTAAAAGTCCACAGGCTTTGTACTGAATAGAGTACAGGCTCTCAGGTTTTGTGCAAGTTTGTCTTGGCCTGAGCTGATTTTAGCTATAATAGCCGTTGTCTAGCAGTCCAGTAACTATCATTTACATTTGTTTTTAGCTTTAGTTTATAGTGATAACAAGTAACTATTCTTTTGCAATTGAACAGTTTATGACTCTAGAATAAAACATGGCATGGAAGAATGCAGACACCAGTGACAGAGGGCCCAGTCTGTAAAAACAAACGGCAACAGTCAATGAAGGATACTATTCTATCTGACTCACAAGGTTGTACTAGTTTTAGAAATAAATAGTTTTCTGCTTTATTTGTTAACTAGGAACCAATGAAAAGAATGAGCATAGCAGCCTGTTGAAAAAAAAAAAAAAACACACACACAAAAAAACCCAAAACACTGTAAAAACTATCTCAAGAGTACCCAAGACAAAGGAGGATGAGATTCCCATAGCCTGCATCAAAAATCTCCCTTCAAAGACCTCAGGAGTCATCATAAAGCCTCCCAAGCCTCCTTCCGCTAAAAGGCGGCAAAAATGCTGCCTTTATGATTACCCTTCCAATGTTCTTCTGGATCATAACGCCAAAGGAAAGGGGAAGCTACTGGTAAGTTTTTCAGTGTAACAATTTTAACTGTATTAACAACAAAACTTTTTTGTCTTAGCTCGGATTATGTGTTAGTGCTGGTATTGTTATACGTGAACTAATAATAATTACACTTGTATTTTGATTAGACTGTTAACAAACTCAAAGCCCAGAATAACACAATAATATAGCATACACCGTAATACCATATAATAGCATTTTAAGCACAATACATTGCAATAACTTGTTCAAATTTGTAGTGAAGCTTGAACACTGTACGTGGATGCCACAAAGCACAGTAGATTAAAAGAAAGAAAAAAAGGCCTCACGTGGACCTGTTGTCTCTCCATTTACGTAAAAGGCTCTCTAGCTTTTTTTTTGTTATGCTATTCAAAATCCCCATCCCAATTTCATCACTGTTTGTAGTTTAGCCTCATAGCCTTTTGGAAGAGACTCATGGCTATACAACCCATATCAGGGATGAAAAGGTGCAACTTGGACCTGAATCACAGTGGATTTTGTATACTTTGTCCAGTGTTCACGGGGGAGCAAAACCAAGGGGTAAGTCCGAGGAACAAATGCCTATATCCTGAGAGGTATTTAACTTGAACTAAAGAAAGTATTCATCTATTCCAGGAAGGGTTCCCAAGACTAGCTACTGCACTTGGCCCAGAACAGCACAACTAACATCACAGAGGAAGGCTAGAAGAGTCAGGCAGCTCCACAGACCTAATGGACTCACACAACTTCTAGTCTAAGCAGCATCAACTTCATGAGGCCTTGGGCATTTTGCAGGAGACCATCTCCCATGGGAAAGGGGAACCTGTCAGAAACATTAACTGCTGTGCAGAGCTGGTGAGCCATGCCCGTAGGAACAACAAGCACTGCCGTGGGAACACTGGTAACAGGAGAGAGTCAGTTGAGTCTTCTACCTCCATCCTATTAATGCTTGGCATGTTGGAATAAGATACAGACCGAGAGAATTCAAAGTACTGCAAGGCAGGGGCAGGGGGAGAGGGGAAGCATAACACAAAGCCATGTGCTACCCCAGCTGCAGGCCACTGAGACCAAGGCAAGTATTGCATTTCCAAGATGAGAAGGTCTCAGATTTGGAGTTTGCTACACATGTAAGCAAAAACTGTTTTGCAATGTCTACACCCAGCAAGGTCTGATGGCACTGGGAATGCAAGTGTGGAAGAGGAAGGTAACTCCAGGCCATAGCACTCACGGATCAGCTGGCTTCTGTACACCAATACAAGTGCTGCAGCCTGGCTTATTAAACTCTCAAGATCAGGACCCAAACCTTCCCATGACCCTCACCCCACAGTCAGTCAGGACTGAAAGCTTCCTCCTCTTCCTACCAAATCTTGTGATTTCTATAATTCGAAGGCACTTCCCCTGCACAGGGCTCTAAGACGCACTGATGATACAGACCAAGTACCTTGTATCTGTATGAATATCTTTGTTCTATCAAGAGCTAAGGTTTCCGATTGAATAACTTGCTTTTACCTACATAAAGCAAATAAATAAAAGATACTAGACTTGACTTGCCTGTACAACTTCTCTTGTCCTCTTATACAACACCATGGTGCAAAACTGCAAAATACACTTCATTTACACCTCAGCCTTATTCAATACACCAGCAAGTATAAATTCCAAACTTCCTAGCTTTACATCCTTGGTGAGAGGCTTTACTGAAGTTAGGTGAAACCCTCAGCTCAGCTGCTTTCTAATTCCAAATATATTTCTTCAAGATGCAATGGTGCCATCTCCTGGCACACCCAAGTGGTGCACTTTTCACAATTCACACAAAAAGTTTTCATTAAAAAATTCACACGAGCACCACCTGATAGTGATCCAATCCCCAAACCAGGTGATGCCAAGCGTTCTTTCAGTAACTGAAGTCAGAAAGGTATCACGAGAAGCATGTTTCAGGTTGAAGGCTGCCAGAACATGACACACAGCAACTAAAAAGTGATTGGATATGAAAGGTACTGAGCAACATTGCAGAAATAAGAGAGCGTTAAGTAGGACATTTCTAACATAATATAACATTTATGCCTTAGCACTCATCTGTCCTAAGAAGTGCTATGCTGGACATAAAACTTCCTATCAGCTACTGCTAACTGTCTGCAATTCTCAGATTACTTTGGGTTTGAAGTCATCCCCACTTTGTAAGTCATAAACATTACAAAATATATTCTGTTAAAGTCCAGCAGGTGCCTTAGAGTGTAGTGAATGAGAATGCGGGACAGAGACGTTAACTCCATCCTCTTGGCATGCTGGCCTGGATTATCAAGCTTACATACAGTACTCCAACAAAGCAAGCTACGAAACACATAGTAACCTTAAGAGTTCTCATTAAACAAATACGGACATACAAACTGGCTCTGAAGGGGGGGGGGGACACAACATAAGTAAGCGACATTTAATCCTTGTGAAATCAGAATGCTGCAATAACTGAATGCTCTTTTCTTTCAGCAAACATATACATCAGCTTACAACACTGTCATATTAAGTTGAAATGCTCATCAACCAATACAGAAACTATTTGGGTCAATGTAAGTATGGCTGAAAACCCTTAGTCTTATTTCCCTTCCAACTCCTCTTGCTTCTGCTACTTTGCACAAAACAAAAAAAAAAAAAAAGGACCAATAATTTACAAGGTATGTTCTGATTTTCCTGATTTATTCTGACTGTCACAAGCAAGCTTCACTGGTGTTTCATATCAGTCATTTAGAAGAGGCAGATGAAGCTAGCCATACCTTTCCCCTCACACACTACCAGTCTAGTCATCAGAAACAGCAAAACCTGCTATTTTCTTCTTTTCACCTCCTCATGGACACTAGCTGACAAAACCAGTCCCACTGTCTCCACACCAAGGAAAAGCACAGGAACAAATAAAACAAAACAAACCACACACAGAACCAAACCTTTGAAGTTTCACTGATATCTTACATTTCCAATAAATCTGCCTTCACAACTTCACCAAATCACTGCAGATATGAAGCTAAACACCACCAACAGAACCTTAACTGATGGTCCTCCCCTGTTCCCTCTGGGAGCTAGCAACAGCACTGGGAATCAACCTCATATATTCAATCTACGTTCAGTGTAAAAATGGCATAGGACTGTGGCGGAACACTTGAGAAAGCTCAAATTCATGAGGAGAGGTCTGAGACCAGAGCGTCTGGATACTGTCTGCAGTTCTGGGCTCCACAGCACAGGACAGCCCTGGACGTACTGGAGCGAGTCAAAGCAGAGGCCATGAAGGTGGCTGAGGGGCTAGAGCAAAGGACGTGTAAGGAGATGCTGAGAGAGCTGGGTCTCTTCAACCTGGAGAAGAGAAGGTGCAGGGGGATCTCATTACAGTCTACAATTATCAGAGAGGAGGGTGTACTGAAAAGAGCTCAGCTACGTCTTCAGAAGCGCACAGTGAAAAGACAAGAGGCAACAGGCACTAACTACAACACAGGAAATTCTGATTAGATAAGAAAATGTTCACCTTGATCATACTCAAACACTGGTCGAGTGGCCCAGAGAGGTTGTAGGATTTCTACCCTTGGAGATATTCAAAATCCCACTGGACGTGGCCCTCAGTAACCTAATGTGAGTGTTTTGAGCAGGAGTTTGGACTAGTAACCTCCACAGACCCCTTCCAACCAAAACTATTCTATGAATCTACGGGGCACACAAGCCCCGTTCCAACATCCTCTTTCATTCTTCAGAGTGCCCAGTCAAAGACATAGATAGGAACATATGAAAAGGGACACTGTACATCTGCAGACAGTGATGATCTGCACATAGAACAGCCAGAGAGGAAGGGAGGAACGGAAAACAGGTCAGTGGCCAGCAAACTCTGAGACGGGCACTGAACGACATCCCATGCACAAGGTTACAGCCATTGTGAAGCATGAGAGTGATGATCTTCTGGAGTTTCAAGCAGGTACACTTACTTTAGAGCACTGATCCTAAGACGACAGGTTTTACATCCCTACAGATGTGAAATCCCTTTAGTTATCTATCACCTTATGCATCCCACTGCACCTTCAGAGGGAAAGTATGCTCAACACACACCAGCCCAAAGAGTTGCACTGGTGTGCGCCCTAGTACCATTTTCTTTCCCAAGCACAAGTTAGTCCACCCTGGAAAGGGAAGAAACAACCTTCCAAGAAACCACCTTGATTTGGCGCTGAAGTCAGAAAGTCAGGAGCAAAGCCTCCTTATCAGGAGTCTGATCATTCAGGCACTTCAGCTTATCAGATTGGGCTCGAGGGCAGGTACCACTACAGACAGCTAAAAAAAGGTGCTAAGCTCTTCCCCAATGACACCAGATACCAGTGTAAACGAGGACCACAAAATGGCTACTGCAACTGTACATTGATATACTTGGGGTACAGAGTACCAGTGAGAGAAAGGTCTAGTTTAAATGATTTCCTCCCAACCCTAAACATTCAGAATTGTATTATAGGACAATTACAATAGAACTAGCTATATCAAAAAAAAAAAAAAAAAAGATTGAGCATTTCCCTCATTCACGCATTCTTTTACCACATCTAGAAACAGACAACCTCTCTTCAACCCCTACAAAGCAAACAACATAAGAAACTACTCTTTCCTACCTAATATCAGGGCTTCAGAAACCAGGTTGCCTTCTTTGTAGGCAAACTCCATCCATTCCCATTAGCATGTAATGTACTTTAGCTTCACCTTCCCTGCTTTTCCAGAGGCTTCAATTGGCATTGGATTCAGGATTCTGAATATGGTACACCCAAAAGGGGCCTTACACATACCCTCAACACAACTGCTTACCTTTCCTCTTTTCCCCAAGTTCTCAAACTGAATGTCCCCAAAGGCATCAGTAGGAAATTCCTTAGTGTGCCTCTTGTAATTCCATTTCTCGCTGTTATTAACCTGAGTGCCCTCTATATGTTGATTTTCAGGGTATCCACATTTACACAAGTTGTCCCTGGAAGAAGAGTGAATCAGCATGAAATCCCACAGTGAACATCTTGAGCACAGAAAGTAAGTTCTTGTTTCTGTCAGTAACTGGTATTTTATTAATAAGAGACAGAGAAAGTATTCACAACTATACCACCTTCAAAACAAGTGCAGTGTCTTTCTGCTCAAACAGCACATTTCCATGAAGTTTTATTCTGGAACAAATTTGGAACTTATGGAATATGGTATACCTACAATAGCAGTCACAGCAAGCAGAAATATGGGAACAGACTCACACAAACACATTATAACAAGCTAAGCAGCAGATGGAATTATAGTGGTAATTATACATGGGATTTTACTGATCTGCTATGTGACAAACCAGGTCACAGCTCTCTCAGCTGAGACCAATCACATAACCATGTGATTCCCCCTTCTAAAATTTGATTTTGTGACAACTCACACTGGGAAGAAAAGAGATGAGTACATCTTGGACAACACTTTGTGCTGGGAGACGAGCTGACGTTTCTGGATGGGCCTTTTCTACATGAGCTTTTTCATTATCACAGTTCAAGTTAGATCACTAGCAGCTTAGTGTGAAACTCTTAAAACTGAGTACAGAAATGAAGCAAAGGTACAGAACTCTGCATCAGACAACAGCAGAAGTGACCTCATCAGCTGCTACCCTGATCAGTATAAGTGTTTTCCTTTCCTTTTTGTGTTTTCAGCCAGATTTTTGCCAGAAGAGCCTTTGTAATAGCATTTATAAGATGCTGCAGGATCCAAATACAAGTAAAAGCAGATAGAGAACAACAGTCTCTTAAGGCTATGAAAGGACTAGAAGAGAAGTACAGCATAGTATACTACAATAAAAAAAAAAAAATAAATTCCTCGGCATATGCCAGAATAGTTCATAAATGATCTAGGCATACAGTCCTGAAGAACATCAAGGACCCTCAAGTGACCAACCTGCAACAGTCCCTGATTTTCTTGCTAATGCATAAGAACATTCGGCACTGCAGTTGCTGCCATCTAATTGTTGTCTGAAGGGAAGCTGGAGGTATTATAGTATTAAGTATGAACTCGCATACTTAGGAGATAAGAATCAGCTCTCTGATTAAACTATACAAACTTGTGATACATACAAAATTATAATACATCAATAGCAGTGCTGGTAATGCATCCCTAAAAGCACCTATATATTGCTACAATTATGCTGCAAATAAGGAATTTGATATAAAAATCTTTCTTTGTAACAGAGTTACTGAAAGGCATCCAGACAGAGTTGGCATGAAGGTTTTCTGATTTTGATTTCTAATTTTGCCTGAAGTTACTTGCGGAGTATCTGGAAAACCGATACATTTCTAGTTTTTACATCAACTACAGACACAGTCTGGAGCCTGGAGAAGCACTCTGCGGTGCCCATGCAACCATCAAATCTCCAGCTCTTTCTACAAAGACTGAAGAAAATCTCAGCCATATCCAAACAATGCCAAACAAGCAGTGACAATGAAAGGAGTTGTATAGGCAGGACTGAGGTGAGGTTGCACTGCCCAGAATCAGAATCCTAACACAAAGCCTAGGAAAAATATGTCTCCCTTCCCTCTGAAACGGCCTAACAGGTAGAAATACTCTCATTTCCCAGTCCCAAATCCTGTAAAGCAAAAGAAAAGTATTTGCTTACGTTGACTTGCTGTCTTTTGTAAAAAAGACACATTCTCTCTTCTTAAAGTTTTCTTGAATGAAGTTGACCAAGTCCTTGGAAAGGGGGGGGGGGGGGACACAAAAAAAAAAAGGACATTTTTACCATTTTTACTTCTAGTAACTTATAATACAGCACAGACCTCAGTAACATCAGTAACAGCATAGAAGCACAGACAACTTAAACATCAAGTTAAACTAGTGCAATTGCTCAAGTCTCTTTTCTCAAAGTAGATGGTGAAGGACAGCTAGAAAGCACTGGTTAGAGTCTATAGGTCACAAAAGACTATTAAAAATAACAGATAGAAATTCCAAAAAACATTTGATAACAGTATTTTGGCATGTATTAAGCATAATATATATTAAAAATGCAGAGAGTTGGGCTTCCCCATCCCCAAAATCTTGAAGAGCAAAGTAAGCTACAGAGCATTGCCATTTGCATGGGTTTCCATGTTTCCAGATAACATGCAGCACCTAAAACTGAGAATACTTTTCAAAACAGTGGTTAACCCTGGTCTAGCTAGTGCTTAGAACAGTACTGCAAACACCATTTCTTCACTGGAGCAAGGGGATTAACATCCTTTTAGGCAATGCTATTTTAATTCAACACAAAAAAAGAAATCAGGAAACCTGAACAATTGAACTCATGCTTCATGTGAGCTCAGTGAAATGCAAAGCGTCTCCAGCTTGTTTAACTATTAATTGTCATATTAATTTTTAAATTCCAGAAACTGAACACTACACTAGAACTGCCTTTAGAGTTCAGATGAAGCTTTGGAACTCAGGAGATGCAAATTTACTTCGAATCTGTCTCAGCAAGCTATGAAACCAAACTTTTCCTCACCTGCTGTTAATACTTAGGCAAGTTTGTTTGTTTTTAAACACTGCTTGCATTCACAATCCAAGCGCTACAGCAGGCAGGTGGGACAAAAAGGGAAGATACACAGTTACAGCTTACCGTTTTAACAGAACAGCGACAGTTAAATAGCACTTAAATGAAGTTAGTTCAAGTGGAAAAACATCCTTCAAAAAGGAGTTTAATACTCCAAACAAAGAATATGGAAGAGAACATAATTAGCCAGTAAAAACCCACAATGATGCAGGACCAAACAGGAAGAGGGGCAGGGGGAGGGAACCACCTGCTAAAAACATATGAACTAGTCACTAGGCCTCTTTAAAGCACATCAGAAGCAAGAAAACTGCCACTGAATTGCTGTGATCAGAAAATGACTGAGGCTTGAAAGGGATGTTTTACATAATTCTACTTTGTCTAGCTTTGCCATCAAGTTATGTAAAGAGAGTGGAGTTCCTCTTTATGGTGAAATAACTAGAGGATTTGTGCCAGCCTGAAACATGAAAAAGGACTTTAAAACAAAAGTGACTAAGGATGAACAGCAAGTTATAAGGACCAAAAGGGATTCATTCAAGTGCTCTAAGGAAAACAGTCGATTTACTCACTGTGGGGGTAGCTATATAGACTAAATCAACCCCCAAGTGTCTAATATACAGAGGTGGCAAAAATAGCATTTCAGAAAAGAGCCAGAGAAGAGCTTACAGATCATCAC
This sequence comes from Struthio camelus, assembly GCF_040807025.1. Lineage (NCBI taxonomy): Eukaryota > Metazoa > Chordata > Aves > Struthioniformes > Struthionidae > Struthio > Struthio camelus. Next base: position 1,585,608 of record NC_090947.1, on the reverse strand, counting down.
ATTCAGCTGTATCATGCAAACCAGTAAAAGTCACCAGCTTCCATATAGCACCACCATGCCTCGATTCAATGTTTATTGAAGGAGTTTATAAGACATCCTTTTGGTAGGGGTCAAAAGGTTATAAAAAAACAAAACCAAAAACATACACACACACACAAAACTTAGCTGCCATAAAATTGGGAGACCAAGTCCTCTTATGTTTTACCACAACAGGATATAATTGGTAGGAATAAGTAATCATATTGCCCAACAGAGAAAAACACCAGTGGGGTTCTACAGAGATCTATGCCTTTCAACATATTTTACAAACACTGGAAACGTTTACTCGGTATTCAACAGCTAACAAGCTAAAACAAAGGCTAGGACTTACTGGAGAAGGAAGAGAATATATTTTGCCACAGTGTCAGTTCTCTACAGCAATAAACCTGAATACTTAGTTGTGGTGACCCAGTCAGAACAGATATACTACCATTTTGAAAGTGTAAAAAAGGGCAATAAAAATGAACATAAACATGGGGAAGCTTCATAAAAGGATAGATTACAGACTCTGCTTCAGTTAAGACTGAAGGAAGACACGAGGGAAAGTCATACATTCACTAATGATTGTTACACGATGAGGAGAGAACAGCTTTCAGTTCCCACAGGTCAGAGTTTTGAAAACTGAAGGGAAGTGCTTTCTCCGCACAAAAAATAATCCAGCCATATACCTATTGCACTGAATGTGGCAGTGGAGCAGAAAGCTGGTCCAAACAAACAAACAATCCACAGTCCCATCTCCCCCATGAACACCCACCACTATCTGCTGCAAGGTAGGACATGGGGCTAAGCAGGCTTTTTGCTATGTAACAGTACTGTCACAGTATCTTACGGTACTCATCCCAAATTTCTGATCCACACTGAAGTCTACCACTCCAGTGGGTAACCACAATCCCAAATACTGCTTGTTGGTCCAGAAATGGGTTAAAGGTCTTTAGAGCTGCTCTTCCACACTGTAACCAGGATATTACTCAAACTTTCTTACCTTGAAAGGAAGACTGGGTTTGTATAGTAGAGCAGTATCTCATGAGTCCAGCTGGTACAGTTAGGAAAGATCAGATAAGCTTTCAAAAATGTTAAACCCTCCATCAGTTGTTAAACAGATTAAGCTTTCTGAAGATAGTTTTCCGGCATAAAACTTGCCAGTGTTTTCCAAATATATCAGCTCTGTTAATAGAGGATAATTGCCTCCATCTACAAGCCTTATCCAGCCTATGTCCTTAGACCTTCACTACTTCACTGAAGAACCATTACAGCTTGAAGGGCTGCTGGCTAGGAAAACTTTTCCATAAAGGGGAAACTGCCGCAAATCAATTATCCTACTCCTGTTTGTACATGGCCTAATTCATTACCACCGTGACCCAGTTCCAAGAGAATACCCACGCTTATCAAGGATGTACCAGATACTTACGGTGTCACTGCATGACACATCTATGCTTCGAGACATGCTCGAATAAAGCAGTCGGGAACTCTCAAAATTGCCATTTCTTCGGTGTCGCATGGTGCCCATAGAAGCCTGAAACAGCATAGGAGAGGGGGAGATTACGATGGTTCACTGCAATGGTCATTTCTTTCATTAGACAAGAAATCAGGACACTTAGCATGACGGTAGGACAAAGGAGGGGTTCTTCAAAACCAATGTAAAGAATTAAAGCGTTAGTTGGCTCCTAAAACATAAAACTAACATTCAGACGAAAACTTTTCTCCTATTTCACACCCCACAGACTTTCCTCCTTTTTTCCCCCCATGTCAAAAAGAAACCCCACTCAATGTACTTAGAGACAATAACATAAAGTAACAAACAGTATACACCATCCCATACTTAACTGCAGTGAATCAAACTGTATCTTGGCTCTCTCCTTCCCCACCTCTCTGATGAAAAAGCTGGGGACTTGTGCTATTCAATATTTACATACAGAGAACAGTCCCTAACCCAGTGTATTTACAAATTAAATAGGATCTTAAGAAGAAACATTTCAGTTACAAAGAACTGCAATATAAAAAGCAGCTGGTCCAGCAGTACCCCAGAATCTTAGAACAGCTGCAGCACCTGAACACAGATTTCGATTCCTTTTATTCAACAAAACCTTGAAAAAGATCTTTTCATAAAAGGAAGGTTGACAGCCAACTAAGGCAGGAAGTTCAAATTCCACTCCTCCATCCAACAACATTTTCTGTTCTTTAGGCCTTTTCCCTCACTGCGTACACTGAGCTTGCCTCAGATGATAGTGCTGTTGTGTGGAGAAAAACATCTCTCCCAGGTACAGGAATGCTCATCCTCCACCTCTAAGGAAGAATTTCTCTGTGTGAACATATATTTCTAAGGACCAAAAACTAGTAGGTTTGAAATGAAATTTTTCTCAGGGGGTTTGACATAAAATAGGAATGGTAAAAGCAGGTGGAAGAAGTAGTTGGAAATAAGACTCTGGAGCACGACATGAGCCACTCCCAAAAGAGAAAAAAGGGCAAGTTTCCACAAGAACACGTACATCTATACTGCACAATTAAAAAAAAATATATTTTGCAAAATATTTCATGTTGTGGGGAATAAAAACAATTGACTCATTCAGCATTGTTCACTGTGCTGCACATAGTGGTAGAAGTCCACCGTGACTTCCCCCATAGTTGGGGATAGCTGGGATCTCAAGCTCTCTCTTTATATCTTCCTTAGTGCAGTCTCAAAGGCACGGCATCTCCTGCCATTATGTATTTCTAAAATTAGCCCCAGTTCCCAGCATTTTACCCATGAACACTCAGCTCAGATCAAAGACAATGATACCTCTGTGTCCCATAACTGCAAATTTTCTACACGTTTCACAGCATCACTGATTACAATAAATGAACTCTTTATAATTACTTAGCTATTTGTTCCATAGGTGTTCCATAGGTGTTCCATTAAAATCCAACATTATAGAGTTAGATTTCTAGAGCAGTCCTAGAACTAGCCTTCCTTCTTCTATACCCAAGGCATAATGCTCCCCCTATAACTTCTATCACATCAAGAGCTGACAAAATTGGATCTTTGGTCAATATTCCCGTAGCAACAACAGAAATATCTCAGTTGAGGATGATGATAGAAGTCCTGCCAATCAGAAAAAGGCCTCTGCTCCTTCCCAACTTTTGCATGTAACAGGAATCACTGAAACAGAAAAAAGGAGGGGGAGGGGGAAGAGCCTGAAAAATGCATTTCATTATGTTGCAACCTGATAAACCGACAAATCACAGTTGTTCCCAACTTTAAAAGCTGACGCTGCTTTCCCTTAAAATACAACTGTGTATAAGCTCTTCACATCTCTAAGCTTTTCTCAAAAGAGCTATTCTACGAGGAGTCCTTCATTTCCCATCACATTCTCTCCCTAAAAATCCATAGCTTGCTCGTAAGTAAATTTGTCTCAGCATGAGGGTTTACTAACATCCCAGTAAAGACAAGGGTTACCTACTTGAAAATCATAAGCCAAAGCTGCCTTTTCAAAATATGTACTATTGAGACCTAGAGTTGTGCTTGTCTAAGTTTTCCACATAGGAACTCTTTTCAGCTGCAGATAAGCGTCAGACTGTCCACACTCGCTCAGGGTTTCACTCAATGAATCTGCCTCTGATCTATTTATTTTCTCTTTCAACACTGCAGAAACGCATTACACTCTTTCTCAAGTTAAAGCTACAGAAGAAAAAAAGAGCATGTTCCTGCTTTAAATTTCCTATCTCCTTTTCATTGAGAACTCTAGCGACCCCAAACTTCAGAGCAAGGACAGCAATCTGGCAAGCTTTGCTTCAGATTCAGGGAAGGACTTCACACTGAACTCATTAAAATGGCTCATACTTCTTATGAAATACTGAGACAGAAACTGATCTCTGAAGATGCCACTGGTTCTGGTCATGTCCTGCTTCAAATCTTTAGAAGAAAAGCATGGCTTTATTTGTCCAGAAACCAAGAGAAAAACAGGTCACTTTAGATTATGGAGAGAATAAGGGAAATGACCAAATACAGAAACAGAATTACTGCTCACAGCTGGTCTTACTTCAGTTGCTAAAGGATCTAAGTCATATTGTTAACTACATGTATGATTAATCTGTTGGGAGCAGGGGTGAACTAAACAATCAGGTCCAAAAATCTAGGATAAAACACAGTTAAAATTCAGGACTCATCTATCCAAAGAGGAGAGAAGGCCAAAACTTAAGTTACCATCGTGGCTATTCCCCTCTCAGTCTTCACTAACCCACTCTTCCACCTAACCCAACCCTTTTGAAAACTCCCATCTCCCTTCAGTGCAAAGAGTGGGTAGTTCTCGCTTGCTGGGGTGCTGCTCAACACTCCCCTCCCTGTACAGGACAGCAGGTAACATGATGCATGAAGAGAGGCTGGGAGAGCTGGTTTTTTCAGCCTGGACACAAGAAGGCTGAGGGGAGATCTTGCTGTCTGCAGCTACTTGATGGGAAGATGTAAATGGGACAGAGATAGACTCTTCTCAGAGCTGTCCAGGGGAAGGAAGAGAGGTGATGCAGGCTATTTGAAACACAGCAACTTCCAACTTGATACAATTTTTACCAATTTTTATCATGAGGGCTGTCAGAGATGGGAAAAGGGCCCAGGGGGTTGTGGAATATCTCCTTCCTTGGAAATATTCCAACTTGAACGGAAGTGGCCCTGAACAGCCTTGATCTACCAGCTTTGAGCAGGACAGGGTTGGACTAGAGACCTCCACAGGTCCCTTCCCACCTATATGTTTCTGCTTCTAAAAATACAGCCATTAACAGCAGCTTTGGAAGAACGCAACTGTATCTAGTTGATACTGGCATTTCTGAAGTACTCATCTTCCTTTATAATACCCTGCCTGACAGATACGTTCTGGAATACCAAGAGAAAGCAATCCAACGTGACTATCTTTTACAGGTGAGAAATTGAGGCTAACAGATGAAATCTGGCAATGCCATAGTAGTTTGCTGTTAAAGGAACACCTGATTTTCACATCCCAGAGACCCATTATGAGTATGGGAAGTGAGAGAAGCTTGCTAAGTACATTCAAAGTGTCATTTCTGCTAACTGCCATTCCAAGACCATTGCAGCTACTATTTAAGGCCAGCAGAGCCTCAGTGCTGGGCACCCATGAAGTGATGCCCAAAGGACTACATGAGAATCGTTCAGGGACTTGCCTAGCATTCCTCATTCATTGAGGGAGGCCCTGACTGCAGAACAGCTCCATAAGAGCCTGTTGAACAAGAAGCCCTCTGAGACTGATAAGAGACTAATAGGTCTCAGGTTGCATTTCCACACAGGGGACAAACTGCAGTAACAAAGCTGACCTTAGCGCTGGCGTTATGACAGGTTCCGTTCAGCAGCCTGAACATTTCATGATTCCTCCTTCCCTCTTCAGGCAGGACATGAGCTTTGCACACTGCAAGCTTTGCACAATGAGAGGACAGTAAAGAAAAAGGCTATCTTCCAGCCGTGAGCTACACAGAACAAATTCCACTGCCATTTATAATATTGCCAATCCACAGTAACTGAACCACAGCAAGACCTTTTCTTTTTTACATAGGTGTCTTCAGAAATAGGCTGGGCTCCCAGTCCAGTATGAAACATTATAAAACCAGTTCCTCTGAGATCAGAGCAGAGAAAAGCCTACCAAAGCTCTAGCAGTTCCTCTTCTACAAAGATATACTTCCAGAGTTTTACCTTGGAGGAATTTAAATGGATAGAGCCACACACCAAGTATCTAGCCTTTGCAAAGTGTTAACATCAGCAACAACCAAGACAGAAGACGATCGCAAGGGTGTTGTGCCCCCCTCAAAACTCCTCCTTGCCCCCCAAAACACCCAACACCACATATGCACACCACAGCAAAAACCAAGGAGGTTTTCAGCTACCATTAAACTCTTAACTGAATACAACTGGCAATTGTGTGTTGGGAGACATGCTACCTAATAACCCAGTAAGCAGATACTTTTAATTTGTAATGACTGATGCTTGATGTAAAGATGTTTTAAAAGCTATAATTCAAGGCAAGAGTTCCACGGGGAGAAATACATTTTGGCCTGGATCTATGCAATCTATTCATTGGCTGAGTTTTATTTGTTGATGTGCTTAGTAAGTTTAACAACAGAAAAGTGATCATAGACATAACTACACAGACAAAAGATTAAATGGAACAAGGGCATTAAATTATTCATTCAAAACACTAAAGAATTTCAAGTGTGTCTCACTACATCTATAAATAATTGATAAGAATGAACGTTCAGCAAACAAACTGAAAAAAAGGGTAGCAAGAGGGCAGAGGAGCTCTGGAAAACTTCGGCATATTTTTAAATTTGAGTTTTCAAGAGCTGCATTGCTACCAGTGTTTAGCTGACATTTATGAAAGAAATCCAATTTCCCCACAAGTGTTAGAAACAACACAAAAAATGCACATAAAGAACTATACACGTACGAACGTATATGCATTATGAACTGACACAGATGCAGTCTACATAACAGGCAATGCGATTCATTTTCCATCGTATTTTCAACCCACTAAATATGTAGAAAGATATATATAAAGTACAGACTATTGCATTAAAACATAACCTTCTTAAACAGACACATTTTGAGAGTATTAATCACTGGATAAATACCTGAACAATCCTCTTAAACTTAAGACTATTATGACTCCCACAGCACTTGGAGGAGTATATTCCAAGAAAATCTTCAGCCTGGAAGCGAATTAAGGGAAAAAAAAAAGTAACAAAAAATAACTAGTTTTAAAGAAACGTCTATTCTTATAGTAGGCTTTTAAAAAGCTTGGCTGCAGCTAAAAAAGCAAGATCAACTTCCATACTCAGAAAGGTTTCAGATAAATCTATGCCTCTAACCACTATTTCCATCAATATAGTTTTAGCCACTGGTTTAAAGCAAAAGTTTCCTAAGAAGAAAAAGATGTCAAACTTCAGCAGTACAGCTACCTCAGCTTCAGGCTATTAAAAGCATACACTCTAACTAAAGAAAAAACAAAACCTAATCACAAAGCAGTATGGAGCACTCACCAAATTCCTCAGATTATGCCCCAGCAATCCTGCTGAACTCATTACTTAAAGAGGAAGGTTTTGATATACTTCAGCTGGCAAAGCCCCACCTTTTTTGATCTGTGTCATAGTTTCCTTTTAAGGGAGGGCACAGAAGGGATAATGCACAGGAGAAAGCAACGGCAGATTATTCAGCAGTTGATAATGAAGGAAGGCATAATGGCAGCAGGATGCAGGAAACATAACTGTAGCGAGTTATTTGTAAGTGGCTGAAAACAGCACTGTTTCTGCTCCACCTGCTGAAAGCGTATTGTAGAAAAACAACAACACCACTGCAGTTTAATTTATGCAATCAACAATACTATTAAAAAGCCGCAAATATAACAAGAAAATGCTTATGGGAAACAATAATTAGATTTTAATATATCAAAAGATAACAAAACATAGTTTTAAACTCATCACCTATGAAACTAAATTATTAAAAGGCTGTTAACACACTAGTGAGTGCATAGAATTTTACAACAACTGATATCTTAACCCAACAAAAACTTACTCTGAGTTTCCTAATCTTTTAAACTGCTAGGCTCACTCACTAGTGAGAAGTAATCTGGTTTTCTCGTGGAGAGAGTCATTTATATTGTTATGAAACTCACAGCTACTGCTTGGAGATCCAGACTGTTCCCAGTCCACGCTCCTTGTAGAAAGTGGAGCCATCCAGCGTGCTGCCAGAAAAGTCTGCTACAAAGCAGTGCTACTCGGCAAGGACCTGCAGCATTAAGAAACTAACCAGCTCAACCAGGTTACCAACAGAGACTTAGGCAGAAAAGGGAACTGAGCTAGACTTTTCCAGCCTGCCTGCAGGCTAGTATCCCAAACTCAGAACCTTCCTTCCTGCTGTGATGAAGACAGCTTTATTTATCTGCATATGCATCAGTATATAACGTAGCTGGTAATTTCCAGTTCCATGACTGGGTTGGCATCACCAGCAACAAGACTGGAACACGGGTCTATCAGTATTCGAGCCAGATTATAGTCACTCAGGACAAGAACGAGAGCGCCTCTCACACCGCTTCCTTTCAAATTACAGGCCCCTCAAGCGTGTGCACCTTTCAAACATTGCTCTCCAACAATTATCACAATTGGTTATGAATTCAGACTTTCATCTGGATGAGCAAAGCAGTCCCCCTGGACAAAAAGGCTTGCTCCAAAAGCAGTTTAAAGAAGTCAAGTCCTTAACGCTTCTTGCCAGCAAACAATCTGGAATTCAAGCATAGGAACTGAAGAGAAAAATCTTCCCCACATTCTGGTTCAGTATTTTTCAAATTCACCCTTAGATTTTCAGCAGCAGCAGCAACTGGTTCAGCCAGCACTCTAAAGTTTTTCAGGCAAGAGGTCTTCCAGGGAGCTTGTGCCACCACAACAGAGGGAATCCAACTGAACAAGGTATTGGAGAGGGAACAGATTTCGTGCTAAGCAACAGAGGCTAAATAGAAAAAATTGCTGCACAGAAAAAATTGCACTAGCAACCTAACAGCTACTTTTCTCTACTCTGATGCTTCCAAGATATGAGTCTCTCTCAGATATGAAAGCTTCAAATTTCAGTCTTTTGTTGAAGCAAAAGAGAATTCAGAAAGTCATCTTTTTTCTGTATGACCTTAGCAAAAACAGTGTTCATAGCCAGCACTTTTGCCCAAGGCAAGTGAGTCGTCACTGGGCTGCAGGGAGAAGACTGCCCAGAAGGCCAGGACCATCATGGACCACAGTCGTTATCCATTCAGATGCAAAGTCACTGGAAGACTAAAGAACAAAGGAAGACAAGAGGCTGCAAGAATAGGTGTTACTGGACAAGCTATTTATACCTTGGTGACACCAAGGGTAACACCATATGCTCCAAGAACACAGTTTGCAACTTCCACCACTTGCCAACTCCACAACCACTCTGAACAACAGTTCTGCCTGTAGACACAGGCACACAAGCTACAGGATAAACTGCTAACAGACAAATCCTGGAAGAACATCCGTAAGTTTGTTGGACAGTTAATCCATACCAGAAAGAGACTATACATAACGTGGATGACATTGTCTGCCCAAAGGAAGGAAAGCTAAACACATGCTTTAGATACCGCTTCCACTGAGACTTTGCCTTTGAAGTTGTCAGGAGCTTAACTTTACACTGCAGCGACTAATAGTTCTGGGTCTGCGCTACAATGCGTACTGCACAAGTCATTAATTGCTAGTGTGCAGACGTAGCTACTATGCACGTTGCTGCTCCATTAAAACTCCCCACCACCACCCCTTCTTGGCTTGGTTATCCGGTTAGTTCAATTACGAAATAAGTAGGAAATAGATTGAATAAGCTTAGACATAAAATGTAGCTAGGATCACAAAACGATAAGCACATGAAACTTAAGTCTCAACCAAAGCCATACGGCCTGTACTCATTTCATACATGTGCTTCTCCACCTCCCTCCCTCCCTCATAAGAGCTATTATCACATGAAGCCTACCTTAAGTTGATAGTAAAAGCTGATTAAGAGTTTAAACCATAGCAGGCCATTGTAGCTTGCATTTCACTTCGCCTGGACTGCCAAAACAAAGCAAAAAGTTTCCTCACTTAACCCAGACCCAACAACGTAGGATGCAGTTTCACCACCTATGTCAGAAAGTTTCCCTACAACAGCATACACCAGGGACCCTTTAATGAAGTCAGGAGGGATTAAGAACACCTTTTGCCTCCCTCTACCACATGCATATTCAGCTCACAGTCATAATTCATCCAAGCAATCCACTACTCAAAGAACATACTGGAACAGATCACAGACTTGCAACTTCTGTACAGGGGTCTGGGAACAACAGTTCTCAAACAAAGCAATTCCTAGTGATGTTCTGTATTCACAACTGTATTTCACACAAACAGTTTTCAGCAGAGGCAGATAATAGCAACATGCTTATGAACCACCATTAGTAAGGTATGGAACATGAGTCTTTATCTTGGATTCATACTCACACTAAGTCCCTTAGCCTTATCCTGTGAAACCAGTCTAGCTGATAACTCTCAGCATGAGGAACTAACAAATAAAGAACTCAATCATCCCTTTTAAAAAAAAAAAAAAAAAAAAAAAGGGATGAAGAGTTGGGGAACAAACCCTTCTGCCTGGCCCTATTGGCCGTGGCAAAACCAGAGAGCAAACACAGGGATTTTGGGGAGCACTTTATAGTTCTCAAGCAGAGCAAATCCACCTACACTTCAGGTAAGAGAGAGGGTACCACAAGCATAAATGAGAGATCGATCCCCTTCAAACATCTCAGTTTTTAATCTACCTGGAAAAAGATGTTCAATACTCTCCAAAGACAAGGACTGCTCCTCTGGTAATAATCTGAACTTCCGAGCATTCCTACATCCTTGGTCTGAGAATGCGCATGCAAGTATTCCACACCTACATTAACGATCAGAAGTGTCAGCAAATACACTAATATTTACTGTACTCCAGCGAAATCAGGTCCATTTCAGCCAGAGACGTTTCAGTGAGTATTTGCCAAATTCTGCAGAATTTCCTGTCTTTCCTAATGCACAGAAAGTACCACGGAGAATTTCAAGATAAGTCCAGAACTGATGTTGCATAACTCAAGATGACTATTTGTGAACAATAAAAATGGAATTACAATGGATACTACCTTCACTATCCCAACAGCATTTACAGGTAATAAGATCTGGGCTTGCGGTATAGACACTGTATTTGAGCACGTGCTCAGGCTGGCAAACTTCATCCAAACATATGAAAGTACAGAAAAGACAGAGGCACAAAAATATCACTCTGGAAGTCTGTAAGACACCATAATTTGAGCTACTTGTTAACCTATAGAGATTTGAGAAATTTTTGACTACTTCAGGGTGAACAGTGCCCTGATGGGAACTTGAATAATGAGGATCACTACATTACCAGCTTGATCTTTACTGCAATTATGTTAAACTTACAATATTATAAAGATATCACATCCTGGCCAAAGAGCTATGTTTCTATAACAAATGAAGTAAAAACACATATCCTCAGTATAACTATCTGCACAGAAATGAAAATGTAGCAAACACTTACATCACTAAGAAATGGAAATTCACATAGTTCCCAAAATATTTTCTGTTGTACCAACAGCCAAGAAGAAACTGTAAGGAAAAAAAGATGTTTCTGCGTACAGATGAACCTTGTGGTCCCGTTCCAGAACCTACAAGAATTAAGAGGGACAATTTATTGCTGAAGGCAGAATTGGCAGTGCTCCCTGTGAAGTTGTCTAATATATTTTCTTGCCATGCTCTTTTTTTCAAACTAGATTTGTGACTTCACAATACAAAGTAAAATTTTTCATGCCAAGTGGACCGTCATTGGCTGACTTTATTAAAAATAGAGACTACTGGCCGTGAAATCCTTTCCAGTAACAAGATTGTTTCGGCTCAGCTTTGTGCCCTATGCTATTAGCACGTTGTTTAAAGACAATGTATTATTGGAGGATTATCAGGAAATAGACACTTCTGCAGATAAGGTTTCACAGAGAAGCTCATTTACTATGCAAGATGTGCTTTCTGTAGCCCCCTTTATTGCTTGAAGCTATAATGACCTGCTTCTTCCCATTTCATCCACACTGCAGAAATTCACCTTGAGCAGAGGTAACAGCCTGAGTGACTCCTTACCCTTTTTATGTTGCAATTTTGAAGGAGAAAATGGTCCTTTCATAACCACCAGAGAGAACAAATCTGTTTCATCATTTCTGCAGTTCAGTCACTACATTTCTCAACAGCATAAGAAGAAAGAGGGAGAAAGCAATGCAAAGAACTAAATATGAACTAAGAGATAATACTTCAGCACTTACCATCCTCAAAACCATCCCAAACACAATTGGTATGAACTACAGAACAGACCTGGGGAGAAGTAAGGATAATTATCTGCCATTTTCTCTCCAATCCCTTTGGATATTTACTCCCATCTCCCTCCTTAAATGCCCAGCTGTTCTCAGCAAAAGTCAGAAGTTTCCTATTTGTCTTTCACTATTTCCCACCTGTGGCTAAGAAGAATATCTTAAGATGCTACACAGAAAACAAGTCAGTCTTCCAGCAATAGGCATCCCACAAAAGCACTGAGATTGAACAGACAAAATTCTTCAGATTGAGAGAGAGAGAGAGAGCGCTCCTACTTCTGGGTGCACAGGCTAACATATCGCATGGTTATCAGTGTCCCAGAACGCTAAAGCTTCCAAGTAGGAAGAGTCTAACTAGTGGTTCATAAACAAGGCACCCCTTGGCTAATGCAGCTCCCCCAATGGCACAGGCACTGCAGAAACTTTATGCCCAACTCTTCTCAGAGCACCTGAGATGCACAGCTTGAGCTCCGCCACCATTAAAATGGCAGCAGGTGAAACAGAGATTTCACCCCATGGCTCCTGAGGCTGAGTCTCAAAAAATATGAAAGGTTTCAAGCAACTGGGTTTCAGGACTGCAGGCTGGAGAGAAGGACTTAGTGAAGCACTTACAAGAGCAGCATGAAGAAGGTTTGGCAGGAAAGCTCAAAAATCGGAGGAGTGGGCAGACACTTGAAAAAACAGACCTCAGAAAAAAACTAAAAAGGAGGAGTGAAACAACTGGAGGGACTGCACTTAGCTCAGTCCTGGATCCCTGGCTAAATCCAGTGAGAGATATGTAACATCTTACCCAGACCCTTGGCCATCCCCTTCATGACCACACAACAGCTGTAGATCCAGTGCCATCTATTCAGAGTACATGCAAACTGCTCTGGGACCATCACACACTGGTCTCCATGTTTCTGCTGTTTTTTCTTGTGGCTATTTCTGCCAGAGTTCAGAAGAAGGAGTAGGAGAAAGGGAGCAGCACTTTCCTTTCAGCACTGTCACTTCATCCTTCTCTTCCAGTTCAAGAGTCATGCCCTGATCATGCCTAGGCTAGGTACCTGTTCAGTCAACTTCACAGGACTGAATGCAGCATGGGTGAAGAGCACCAGCTCTATCTCCTAACATGGACCAACCTGAAGGAGTGCAAAAGCAGACAGCAATCTCCTTCCCACACCTTGGCCACTACGGTGTCATTTCTGAGCCCAATATGAAGGGAAAGGAACTACAGCAAAGCTGAAAAGAAGGGTCACTTCAGTTCTTATTTGGAACATGATATAGCTACTGCAGTTGTTCTCTACTGTGTTGTAGTACTGGAAGAGTTGTCCCTCTGGAAGAGTTGTCTCTCTCTCCGTGTTAACGGTACAGCTCTTAGGGCAATGCCCTCCACTTCTAAAGAGTTCCGCGCTCCACAAAGTGCTGCAGACCACACAGCACGCAAATCTATGCTGCCACACTAGCTCAGCAATGTAGTTTGTTCTATGCAGGAGGAAAAATAAAATCAGCTCTCTTGAAAGACTCCTGTGCTGCTTCATAATACCTTTGAGTTCACAGCAAATTCCCTGAATACAAACAGAGATAGATTTTGACTCTCCAAGCAAACCTTGAAGCAGCATGCTCCAGATATAGCCCTCCTCTCTCACTCAGTGTCATGTTTGAGAGCTGTTCAGCAACAGGACAGTTAGTTCTGGGGGAAAATCGTCCACAAGACCAGCTACAAAGCTATTAACTCTGACCCAGGAATCATGAATTCCTAGTGTTCCTATGCCCTTCTATTCTCATAGCCTTCTCTGGCTGTCAGCTGTTGACCACTTTGGAAACAGAAGTGAAACTGGGTTTCAGCATGGTACAGCCCTTTTTCCTGTCCTGTTAAAGTATACATAGGAAAGCCTGTCAGGAAAGTGCTTTAATGGAACACACACGCTACATAAAGGCCCCACACAGAATATGAAACCATGTGACATGCAGTAGCCATGTGGTAGTTCAGAAGCACTAATATTAGAGCCATACAATATATATCAGAGGCCTGTAAGAGGCATTTGAGCTCCTAGTGAACAGATCTGAAAATTAAAAACTATTTGGTTAAATCTAGCAAGGTATGAAAGTAGGTGACTGTTCAACTTTCCAGCTACAACTGTAGGGTAAGATTTAGGTAACCAATTTGTGAACATACAAGTCTTAAAAGACGCTAAAAGGCACATGACTATTAAGAGCTTGTGAGGAAACATGCTACAACTATTGGTTTCTTTCCATATGCTGTTGGCTGCTCACCTCCTCAGGGAGGAAACAGAGTGTGCTTGAAGCACTGGCATGCTCCATGTACCTACCAGCCAGTAAAATCAGTTTCTTTCCTCTTGGATAGTATAAAATTTGCTGGCTTGACTTCTAGGTTATATTAAAACTCAGTAAAATGAACAACTGCATCTATTCTTTATTCTAAGAAATGCCAGTGAAACTATTCAAACTGTACCAGAGTCTTACCTAAATCGCAGGGCGGACACATCCTGCTCCAGTACAACTTCGGCAAGAAAAAAAACAAAAACCAGAGCTTTTAGAGGGTATTGGGTACTTACAGATCCTAGAAAAGTGTAAATGGCACTCCTCAGCAGAGAGAAGTGTTCAAAATATATGGTTCTGCGAGAAGGCAGCACTTGATAGTTACTCTTTTCTTCTCATATTCAGCAAAGCAGGTGCACCGCTGTAGACAATGAGAGCTGTATCAAAGATACCCAGCTCCAAAGATTCTTATTCCTTCTAAATGGAAGGCCTTGTAAAAATCTCGTATTTCTGGCTGCAGAGCTGCTCAGATCACAAGAATTTAATATTGCTGTAAACAATTTTGTTATTTTTAGCCATCTGTCTTTCCAAGATATGCAACAGAACTTTCTATCCAATCTACAATGAGTAGTGACTGAAGAGAACATAAGCCAGGGCAAAATGTGGATATTCTGGCCATTATAGAGCTTTGAACTGTTCAAAAAGGAATTATCGGTGTCCAAATCTATTCGAATCACCTTCCATTGGTGTGAACGTCCTGCTCATCTCACTTAAAGTGAGATGAAGTGTCCTGGACAAGAGTTTATACAAAGCCTTAGTGTTACAAGAGCCTTGATAGCCAGATTGTGACAGAACAGAAAGCTGTGGTCCTACCTTCTCTTATTTTCTATCCTGCTCTCTATTTCACAGGCTTTTAAAAACCTCTTTATCAATTTAAGTTCGTGAATGCAAACCTTGTATTTATTTTTAGCATGAGAGTGCTTTGCATTTGGAGAAGAATAGGTGAAATCATTCCGATTTGCATGTTAGTCCAGAAAGCTTTAAAAGTGCATTTTGGTGTGAAATATTGATAGGTATGGAGAGAACACTGTGTCAGATTCTTTCTATAAAAGCCTTAAAAATAAAAGAAAATCCACCAAAAATAAGTATGTAATTTTCAGCTTATGAACATTCAGAGTGATTTTCAGCATTGACCAGAGATTGTATGCCTCTCAGGCTTTTATGCACTTCATTTGATGGAAGTGTTCTCAGAAAGCGTTGATCAAGCTTCAGAAAAAAGCATAAGACATTTTAGATCACCTCACAAAAAACCCCAAAACCCCAAACACACTATTCAATTAGAAAAAAAAACTGAGACTCATTTCCACCAATTTCAATGCTGTAGGTTCACAACCTTAGCTTTGCTGCAGCTATATGAATTTCTCTAAATTTAACCAGGATCAAAATCAAAATGAGCATTAATGCAGAATAATCCAGGTGATGACTAGCACAGAGAAACCTACAGATTTAAGTAGCAGTTCTTTAAGACATAAACTCAGCAATGAAAGCTTTAGAAATTAAAGATCAAAAAAATTAATAGTAGTAATAAATTATGCTCACATTTGCATCAAAACTAAACCTACTCAAAGTTAATTTGTTTAAAAGAAATCCCTCATACTCCAGTAATAGAGTACATATGAATATACTCAGGATATTTACAAAAAACATGAAGCGTTTTTTTGTGGCTATCATTGCAAGATACATAAACTGTTCTTTATTAATAAACTGATACAACTCACTGTTGTAAAATTTGTAACTTAGACCTGCTAAACAGTATTGTTTTATACTTTTGAGTTCTCTTAATGCTTAAGAATCATATGTATACTTTGCATGCACTGATATTATATTCATAAATCAAAGCTATATGACACAAAGACAAGTGACAATACTGAAGAAAAACACTGTTTTGGAAACAACTTTCACAAATTTTAATTTAATCAAAAGAAACCACTCCTGTGAAGAAACACATCTGTTTTTACTAAAACAGGTTGTGAAATTGATCTATGCATATTCAGTTAAAATGAACATATGTTTGTGATTATTTCAGTCCCCATTCTCTGCAAACTGAACGTAGCATGCATATCTTGTACAACTATTTAAATTTCACAATGCTACTCACATAATAGTGTGTGTCAGAAGTAGGCACTTGCTTATTTCCCCCCCCCCCCCATAAAAGTCACCCCAATCAAATCTCCAGTAAAATCACCTTTGTAAAATGTCCTTAATCCATGGAAATTATAGAATCAGAGTTGCGTAGGTGGGGAAGTATCTCTGGAGGTCTCTGGTTCAACCCACTACTCAAAGAAGGTCCAGGTAGTCTACCTTGCTTTCGCGCATGTCTAGTTGAGTTTTGAGTATCTTAAAGAATGCAGATCCCCAACTTCTCGGGGCCCCTTTTCTGCTTTTTGACCACCTTAAGGGTGAAAATCTTTTTCTACTACTTAATTGCAATTTCCTGCAGAAGTCAGTCGCTTTTTTCCCCTTCCCTAAAGGCCAATTGATTTACCTCATTCCTGAGGGATGGTTCATGAAATTGTCCTTAAAAACCTCTAGTGATTGAGATTCCATACCCTCCCAAGCAATCTAGAGTTCTTTCCATGCCAAATCTTTCTTCCTTACCGCAATTAACGTTGGAGACGATATTGTTTTCACACACTGCCTTGAGATGTTGTTCCCTCAGAATCCAGCAAATGAGAACGAAGCACTGCAGGGCTTTGCTTGCAGGTCATACTCCCACATGAAACAAGAATGGTTTACCAGTATCCTCTGATGACTTTGTTTCACTTGAAAGGTGTCACTAGTAGAAAAAATGAACAAGTTCTCATAAAGAACTAAACACAGTCCAAATCACAGTCATATGTAAGTAATAAGTAATTGCAAGGGCAGAAGGGATAACATACATATTTTTCTGGCCTTATCAGAGAATGTGAAGTCTTTACGAGAACTGACTACACTTTTCTGATTTATCAACTAACTACTGACTAATTATCAACTAATTACGAATAATTTCCTCTGTTCTTCTGGGATTTCAACAAGATACAGTCATCTGACCTACTGCTGGCTCCCTGTCAAATACAGCTAACGACATTTGCATTAATCTAGAATAGGATTTACCATGGAAGGAGCCAAATGCATATATCATCAGTCATTTATATTTTCCCAGCAAACCTGCATATAAATGCAAGTCTAGTTTGCATATCCAGGAGGCCTACGGTAGGATGAATAAAGCCCTCCCTTGCACATTTGGATCCCTAAAGCTGGCAGTTCTGCTCATGGTCATTTCAGAGCGCTGAACACAGCCCTGTTTAAACACCTTCAAGCTTAGCTTCTGCCTTGAAAACCTCTGGACTCTGAATTAGATTTCATTTCATCTCCACGGGAATTATAAGTGCAGCAATTCCGGTGCACTTAGAACCCATCAGACTCTGTACATGGAGAATTTCTCTTCCTTAAGGCAAAAGCGGTACCCTGAAATCAAAGTGTTTATATCAAAGGTGTTACCAAAAGGGATACCTCTAGAAGACGCTCTCTATCCCTGTATAGGTGACAAGTCAACCTTAGAGAACTTGTCCAAATCCCATTGCTATCTGTTTCTGCTACCATAAAACAAAAAGGAATAGCAGTGATCTATTGCGAAGGGAGTGCCAGGAATACAGTTTAGCTAAAGAGCATGGTCAAACCATGCAGGTCATCCAGGGTGGTACATTTAGGGTGGCCCAACTTTGTGAAAGCAGCACTTAGAGCACTAGTCCGGTATCTGCTGCTAGAACAGCACAGAATAGATGTGGGCATGGGCTAAATTCTCTTGTCAGTCCTTAGTGCCTAATTGGAAATGGCACAGATGTGAATTTGTAAAAGACAAAATAGGACCGTCAGAGATGGCATGATATTTGTTACTAATTTTTCCTCAGTCCAGCCACTGCCTGTAGGAACTCTAATTTACATCCTTCCCAAATCCATCTGAATAATAATGTAATTCCACAGTACCTTTTGTGGGAAGCTAGTTACCTGCCACAGGATGCTCTAGGACTCAGATAGTTGGAGAAAGAACATGAAAAAGAAGGCTAGGGTTACAAATAAATCCAGCTGACATGCACTGGAGAGAGAGAGAGAGAGAGAGAGAGAGAGAGAGAGAGAGAGAGAGAAACACTAGGCAGTCTGAGGCCAACAAACCAAATTCCTAGGTATTGGCAAATACCACTTAAGTCTGCCCATATAACCACAGGTAGCCTCCTTCTGAACATCTGCACTGCAAGATAGTCTGACCACAGCATCACACCCTCTGCCCTGCCCCATTTCCACAGACTCCCTGTAATACTTGCCAGTAGGCAATCCAAGTGCAATCAGTAATAATTCGATTTTTGTAGTACTCCTGTGTGAGTACTCTTGCATTGCATTTTGACACCTCACCTGCCAGTGGCTCCATTTACAATACAGTGATTTTTGAGCACAACTCATGAACAATAAACTCAGATAAACTCCCTGGTAAACAGCCTGTCAAGCCCTGCACATTTCACAGGAGAAAAAAAAAAAACAAAAAAAAAAAAACAGGAAGGGGACAACTTCACAAACTGTCCTTCAGTTTCAGGTACCTGTTTCAGCAAGCACCTTACCTTGTACCTACCACGGCCTTTTGCTCAAAAAATTGGACCCTGGAGCTACAGACCTCACAGCTCAAGCTCTGCCACTCGCCCCAGTTCACTCTGAATAACTAGCCTCCCAAAGATAAGGGGGGAACAAGACACGAAAGACGTCTTTCCCTCCTATAATAGAGGATTTGGATTCACTCAAATTTTCTAGAATAGGAAGAACTCTTGCTAAGTCCACAAAAAAGCGAATAGCCCCCTCCAGCTTTGAGATGGGAGAAAGAGTGCAGACATGACTGACTGAATGATCCAGCTTGGGTGGCCACGCTGAGGACCTGACTCCCCCAGCCCTCTAAAGTATTTTCCATTACACAGGACTTTGTTGTCAGTACAGCTACTACTAGAAAGTCATTTTGAGAGAAGTTGGAATAATTCTTCCTCCCCACTGACACGAGGAAACTGTTCCCAAGAAAATTTAGTTCAGGTCTTGCTCAGCAAGAGCTCCTCACCAAGAGGCAGAGGTTCAGAAAAGTTTTTAGCTAAAAAGAGTCTTAAAGTGAGAGGCATTAGAGGCAACATTAACAGACAGAGCTATCAGCTCTGCCAAGAATTTCAGCACAAAGGGAGAGGCGAGGAGTCATAAGAACAAAATCCCCTGGAGACGGAGGTCAGACTGATCAATACAATGCTCTAGTCAATATCCGCTGAAAACCATACTTGAAAACAAACACTAAATATACTTTTTCAGAATCCTACAAGGAAAAGAAACTCATGGAAAATGTATGAGGAAGCTTCCAGTAATTATAGACTAGCAAAGGTATATTTCTTTCATTGACCATTAATTTATATTAATTATTAATCAGCAGCCACTGCCAAGCCTATGGGCTTAAAAACATGGAGCAACAATTCAGTATGTTTTTTTATATGGGTAGTTTATAGATGTGATTTTATGTCCATCATGCAGCATAATAATGGAAGATAAGTGATCTAGAGTAAACCATGAATTTAATCTACTTTCTTAAATGTTGCTTTGATTTCCAAGACCATGAGTTTGGGGTCTGGGGAGGTGAGTGGCTTCGATAGATTCAAAGGGAAAAAACAGAGCACAAGTCTAAGGCCCGGCACAAAGGCGAAGCGTGTGACCTCTCTAGTCACACTTCTGAGGAGCTTCCACTTAAGAAGACACTGCTAGTTCTGAGACATCTCCTAGACTTCACACACAGTAGCAGAGGAAAAGATAAAGACAAAGAGACAGCTCTTTCAGCAAAACCAGAGCCTCTAGCTGTAGTCACAACCAGCAGCAAAAAGGGGATGGAAGCTTTCTCAGCACACTTCTGTGTCTCACATCTGACCAGAAATACCTCTATTTCTTTCCTTCTCTTCCTAATCTGATCAGATGCCATCTATCCTGATAATATGTGATGATATTCTTTTGCACACAGAATACACATTTCTATTAGCTTTTATAGTTTCCCCAGGACTGATCACACTTGCCTCACGTTCAGGCAGGAAGAATATCTTTAGGAATTCAGCAGTACAAAGTATTCACTCATTCTTTCTTCAGGATGCTATATGCACAAATTTAAAAATGACTCAAAAGTCCCAGACCATCTGTTTCCTCCTAAGGGCAGCAATTAGGTGCAAGTGTGCTATATTCTGGTGCTGTATGTATTCTGTGTTATATGTATTCCGGACATCTCCTCCCCAAGAAGGACACTGGAGCCCCTGATCCATCGCTAATCTGCGGTGACATTTCCCTGTCTTTTGCGCTCCCATCAACCTTGACCCCAGCTGAAAGTGTTCCCGAAAGAAAAGTCTCACAACACAACCGCAATGCTAAAGAAGGTATCACCTTATGGTAAACAACAGGGCTGACAAAAATAAAATATTATGTTCACTTCATCCCTACAGTTAAAAAAAAAAAAAATGCTGTCACTTGCCCGCTAAATTCTCAGGGACAATGCACTTCCCTTAGTTGTTCTTTTGGTGCTTCTCATCATTAGTTACTTCTACATCTGTAAGAAGACTTTAACAGAAAGGACCATAGCAGCTATCTCCAAGACCCACATGCATCTCAATGCCTCTACACATCCTTTTTGAATTTCCTGATGTGCCAGACTCTACTGCCACTGATCTTTAATCAAAAGGGTACCTTATGTATTATGTTCTCCTGCTAAGAAGAGCAGGCAAACTTCTATACTAAAAAAAATAAACAAATGGTATGGGGTTAATCAGAACAGGCCCCAAAAGAGAGCATTTTAGCTGTAATCTTCCCATACTATTTTCAAGTAACCAATATGTTCCCTAGGCTATCTAAGCTGGCAGAACAAATCAGTACAGGCAGCAAACTCTGAATCAAATCAGCTCTTAAACTGATAAGCACCCACAGCAATTCTGCAGGCAAAATTGGAATGGATGCAAAGTTTTAACTACCCTGGCATGCTAGTACATTGGTTAAGTGTCTTTGAGTGACTGCACAAAGGACTGTGCTGTGGATTTATTTCTACTGACATATTTTACTTTCCCACAGAGGCAGAAAAGACATTTGCATCCATCCAAACCCAAGCAAGCTAGGGTTGTACTGTGCAGTAATGAGAAAATGAAGATGAAAGCAAGTTTTGTGAAGATACCCAATAGTTCTCAACTGGACCTCTTCTCCAGGATTTATTTTACATTAGAGGCAGCATAAATAATATCTGAGGTAAACATGAACTGGCATCCCTCCAGGGAAGGCCCAAGAAAGATGAGAAAAAATACAAATACTATGCTAATCATGACCCTCTTTTGGGTACAGCAAAGTCAAGTGATGTTCAGCAAAGGGAGGAGAAAAAAAAAAAAGTAAATTTGGCAGATGCTGCAACCAAGATGGATCAGTTTCAGTGTCAGAAAACAGACCAGTAGGAACAGGCTATGAATGACAACACAAAACATGGAGGAAAAAAGTTTGCTGGAATTAACCTCCCTGCTTGCAACCCCAGGAACAATTGCTAGTTACATTAACAGACCTGACCTTTAGGTAAATAAGTCATTTTATTTAAACGTACCTGATTCTCACCACCAATACACAAAGTCTGAACTTCCAGCGTACCCTGGTTGAAGTCTGAGGGCCTCAAAGTGGGTGTGGAGTCCCTGCCTGGCTCATACAGAGAGCTGTGAGCTACAAACACCCTTTAAGGTGAAGCATATTGTTTGCCATTATAGGTTAAGGGGGAAGGCCAAGTCAGGTAACCATTCCACATATCAGGAAGAGAGTTTTAGAGCAACCCTCCACAAACGCTGAATTAAGGAGAAAACATCCTGGCTGAACAGATTAAAACAATCTGTGCATATGAATAAATGAGCCATCCTTCTGTTTTAATCTCTAGAAGGTGACTGAGAGCATCACAAAATCTGCCAGCTGTATCAAAGAGCAGCAAGTCTTTCTTTTGAGTATCCCAGTCAGAGCAGGCACCACAAAGCCTAGCAATCCCTAGTGAAACTATTTATACCCATTTATACAGGACAAAGGTGACCAAAAACAAGCAAAGCACTCTTTCCCGTCTTAAAAAGGCATACCCAAAGGAGTAAAGACCCACCTAGCTTCAACAGCAAACGTCTATTAGCTTTTTTCCCTTCTTCCCTTCATTAGTCTATTTGCCGCTGACACTGTGGGCTCTAAGGGGAAGGTAGTAACTCTGCTAGTTCTTTGTTCTCCCTGCTTGTAAAGTGCAAATTTTAGCAGACTCTAAGAAGAAGATGAGCCACCTAGACCCCTGAATCAAACTCTTGGAGAGGAGGAAAAAAAAAAACAAAAAACCCTTCTCTGAGCAGTGGGAAGCCTTGGAGCAAGCAATAGCTCTTCAAAGAATATGAAGTCTTCAGCTATTTGCACTATTAACCTTTTTGGTCTCAGACTCTCAGCAGAACATACTCGCTTCAATTCTACAGGAGATTAAAACATTATGTAACATGAAATACATACACATCTCTCTCCTCAATAGCAGGCAGCCTGTTTTTTCAGTGGCTCTGACCAGGGGAAATGGGCAAAGAGGCCACTATTCACTTTGCCCCCTACATAAATTTGCTGTCATGAGCGTATACGTAGTTTTCATATGCTTTCTGTCACACTGATTACCACCCCTCCTGTGACAAAAATCATACAAAGTCAATACATGATGTTTTAACATGTACAGTATCTCAGAACAGATGAGAAGACTGAAAAGGTTAACGTCTGCCCTCATGCAAGTTTTCCTAGCATATACAACTCAAAGCTAGCATCTGGAAGCTAAGCAGCTAACCAAAGACGTCTTCCCCACACTGCCCATCCCCACAAGCCTCAAGCATAGGCTTAAATAAAACAATAAGCCATTTCTTTGCCAAGCCCCAAGGCTTTAATCATTCACTAACCTTGAAAAGTCATAAGAAAGAAAACAGGAAACCAGGAACTGCAAATAAAATGTCCTAACAGAATTTTACCTCCCTTCCAAGCAGTCACGCAAATTTATATCCCTGTAAATTTGGTCCCCAAACGACAAGCTTTACTTGGACCAAACTGGACTTTTCTTTTTTGTACTTCAGGCTAGAGAGGACTACTGTTAGCTAGACAGAAGATGGCATTGCAGCCAGAAGATATCCCAGCGAGTTGGGCCCTGCAAACATGCCCAAATTTGATGCGTAACAGCAATTATTGATAATAAACAGGTCCATAGGAAGCAGAGAAAGATTGCAGGTACGCTGACAGGCAAGGATCTCTTCCTCGTTGAGACATCCCAAACAGAACTGTGGAAGTAAGGTGAGGGTGGGGGGAGAGGAGGAGAAAAATTGTTTAAACCTGGAAGTATATTAAAGATGACTTCAAATATTATAAAGACATATCCCATCTACTACAAATGTTTTGCATCTCAAAAAAAAAAAAAGTTACTCTGAATCAAGCCAGCATCATTCAGCTTTTCATATTGCAAACAGCAGTACTAGAAAGATCCTTTCTGAACTTGTATGCCACCTTCAACTTTCCAGCTTCTCTGGTCTACCACATGGGCAAAACCACAAAAATAAAGCATGTTTTTGAAGCTGCCGCTCCCTCATTTGTGAGAGCACTTTCTTGATCAATTGAAAAAATAATGAAAACATTTATGATTTCCAGTTTTTCTGAAACTGCTGAGAGAGGTTTTCACTATAGGAACTTGTACCAGCTAGCCTGGAATCTACAATCAGCGACATTTAAAACTTAATTTAAAAACTGAAAGGGTAATTTGGGGAAAGTGTCTCAAATGTCAGATGGATCTATTAAAACAGCTCTTGATAGACTAATCTATAAGCCTCCTCTTTTAGCGTGATATTTGTATTGATTTTTAAGATAGCAACCCCATTACTACACATTAACAGCATGGATAAGCACCTCTCAGTAAGTATTTAGTATTACAACAGGGCAAAGCAAGAACATGAGGGCAATAATTTTCCATCACAGGTGGTGAGGTTAAATGGTGAAAGGAACAGCTTAACACTTGCTATCCTAAAATAAAATCCATCTCTAAAGCAAATTTGCAGCACAGCAGCAGCTGGGCTGACCTTTCCTGGCCTCCAAATCCATTCCATGCATGCTAATATGCTCCCTCCCCAGCAGCTCTAACACCTACCTTATTTACCCTACCCCGACTGGGCTGTCTCCCCAGCTGTCAGTCATGGAAATTCCCTTTTTAATTCTTCCAAATCTAAGCAGATTCCTACTGTCACAATTTCAGGGACCATGGAGGAAACCCAGGAGCAAGCGTACATACACATAGGGCTGAATCAGCATTAACACAAAAGAAGAGACACGCTGGCAGAAGAGAAAGGGTTGAGATAGGTGTTTGCTTCTCACAGGATTTTGGATTTCCAGGGCTAGAAAGATTGGATCCTCCTATCGCACAGCCCATAAGCTGCTCTACAGACTCATTCCAGTCATCAAGACTGTAGGACTGGCCAGATTCCCAATAGAGGAAGGTAAGTTTATGCTGTTGCATCAAATTCTGCTTTTCGCAGGCCCAGAGATTTCTTGAGCCAGCCCTGAGCATGCATGCCTCCCAGTAGACACCTACTTGTCTCCACCAGTTGCCAGAGGTGTGTAACAAGCTATGCATACTTACCCTGGATTCCAGATCTTTTTACATGAATTTGATCTATCATATGAAGAGATGGCAAGATCAGTCCAGGTAATAAGACTAAACTGAAGAACTCAATCTTTGAGCTTTTAAATCAGAAACATTTGCATAAGTTTTGCAAAAAACAAACATGATCAGACAGACATATCAGAATTAAAAAAAAAAAAAAACCTTCAAGTCAGCTCAGCTTCTCTCTCGCATTGGTAAGTCATTTCAATTGTTAATTATTCCTTTCTAGTCAAGTAACAAAATACCCAGTGAGTTCATCGCAGCCTTGACCTCAGTGCTTTCTCCTCCCTGACTGTACCTTTACAGTCTTGCTCTACCCTGAAGCGCAAGTGAGGCAGCTGCATAAATGACAGTGATACACTAGCAACATCAGCAGGGTGCTTAAAGTTTCAGAAGACTAGACTCCGCTTTTAAAGAAGCGGACCAAACAAGAGCTGCTAGTCAAAACCTGCATTTAAAAAGACATCTTCTGTCTGAACACTGTCTGGTGGCAAGGTGTTGCCAGCAAAAATAGGCATGACTAGTAGTGGTAAGCTACCAACGTTTCGAGGTTTCAAAAGCTCCCCTCTTAAAAAGCAGTGTTCAAGCTATTATAATGCCACCCATACAGGCTTTCCCCAATACCTATGCAACTGGAGCTCATTTTTAAACAAGTCTTCATAACTCTAATTTAGATCATCTTAAAATACAGAATAGCATTTGGTCTGGGGAATACAATTCTTCCACTCACAGATGTTCCCGGATATCAGCACACTAGAGAATGGGAGGATGTTCAGAAAGGTATAACACACCTTAAAACTCATTCAACTCAGTTTTTGGCCTTTTGACTTCTAGAGGTGTGCTATATTAGTACCACCTGTAGAACCTGAACCTGCCATCCTCTGCCACCATTGTGCACCATCATAATTGAGAGCTGCGGTCATGGGCTGTTATCCATTCAATCTGATAAACTATTGGGGGAAGGGCTTACCAAAATACAAGAAATAGACAGCTGATGATAGTTTCCACTTGACATGTTTTCACATTCAGCCACCTGGAATGGTCAAGGTCTAATAAGCAAACAGCAAGACAGCTATGAGAAGGATCTGAAAAGCATCAAGCAGCAGCTTGATGAAGGCTTTCAAGGGACTTTTCAAAAACAAGGAGCAGCCAAGGAAAAGCATAAGAAGCAGGTCTGAAAGCTTAGAGAGAAGAAGGGAAGGCAAAAAAAAAAAAAAAAACAATTTGCCATCAGACAGAGGGGAGATTTTCTCTATAGAAAGATGACCATTAAAACATAAGCAACCTGGCAATTAAGGACCTCAACAGGAGGCTTCTAGCAGATAATTTTGCAGAAGAATCCTTGGAGGGCTGTAGAGGAGGGATGCTGCTTTATTCAGGCAATTGTGTGACAAGATTGCCTCTGAAACATTAAAGCAGAAGACAAACGAGAAACAACCTAGCCCCTTCAGCTAGGCAGAAAACTTTTATACTAGTTCTGCTACTGATAACACAGGGGCAATAACCCACTACAGGCTTATGAAGGGAAAAATACTTGCTCCAAAGGAGTCTTCATGAAAAGTGGTCATGTCTTGCAGGATTAGAAGGTGCTGCAGTATCACAGAGTAACCTCTCAGACAGTGGGCATGTGTGCAAAACCTGGTGTATGGGGGGTGGGGGGAAGATATAAGGTAGAAGATACAGAGAAGTAGCTAGACTGGCTACAGGGAAGACTATCTAGTAGATCTAAAGCTGTATATATACTACAGTAATTTGCTGTTCATGTCTAAAAATAAAAAAATAAAAAAACCCTTATGTTTCCTAGAATGAGAAAGAACATGTATTTACAGTGCTAACTACAGAATCCCATACTCTGAGTGTCTCATACTCCCCTAGTTCAGAGAGAAAGGTGCCTGCTGACCATCTTGCTGGTAACAGCAGTACTGCCATTATTTCCATAACACCAGAGGTCGGATTGTTTTGAAGGACCAGGAGTTTCCCCCATCTGCTTCTTTCTCCCATTGCTGGTTAATGTTAAAGTAACCTGAGTGACTGAAGGTACAAGAAACTTCAAGCTGTGTAAAACCTGGTTAGCAACCAGTGATAGTAACTCTGCCGACTACAGTTAAGAGTGGTTGCTGCACAGCTTCAGAGTTTCAATGGGCTCCCAGAGGCCTCCATCCCCTTTGAAGATTATGCCTAATATCTAAGTACACATCAGGCCGTGCTCAGTGGTGTTAGCATGTGGGATGTTCTGCTTGCAAAGGGTAGAACCGTAACCTTGTTCAGAATTTCCAGTGTGGAGACTTGCTAATAAAGCTCAGAAATGCTCAGATATATTGCAGCTAATCTTTCCATTACAGGGCCCTGTTACATAATGTTACATAAGCTCCCAAACCTTAAGGTCACAGGAATATCACCTTGCCTTCTAAATGGATTCTGCAACCTTAGGCCTACAGAACATGATGAAAAAAGAAAAAAAAAAAAAAAGGCAAACAGTACACATACCAGAAAGGAAATGCAAATCACAACACTAAAGCAGGGATTTAAAGATAGTCGCATTAGTCTACAGATCTGATTCTGTTTTTGAAATACCTGAGGCTGCTATGGCACTGGAAGTTCAGATTGATCCTTCCAACTCCATCAAAGGACACGGTTTGTATCGGCTTTGCCAAGAGTTGGTGGGGGAGGGGGGAAGCAACACAATAATGGTGGAGAACATTCCACCATTTCCACTGTTCTTGCAGAGCTGGAAAAAAGAAGTGGAGAACCTGAAAGACACCTAGGAAACTTCTTGTGCAAAACTATTGCCCTCCAGAATACAGGGCTACTATCCTTTAGAAGACATTTTGCTATTCATTATTTGGACTGCCCCACACCTCAACCCAGGGTCTCAAGCCTACACAGAGGAAAACATGACGGAAAGCTCAGCTGTGCTCATCCCATGTCATGCTTGCTAAAAGGCTGAGCTTCTCTCCACAAAGTATCTCCTTCCAGCACAGCTTATCCAGCTATATATCAAATAGTCCTGCATGTACAGTAAGACTTGTTGAACAAAAAAAAAAAAAAAAAGCTTTTTCTGAACCCCACCTTACTACTCACCACTCCACTCCAGGACTTTACTAGGAGGTCAGTCATTGAAAAGCCTCATATTAATTCCTAGACTTGTATAGCCAACAGTAGGATATACCAGAGAAAGAAAGAACATCACTGTAAAATAAAAGGTATAAATGGCTTCAGGAACGAGCAACAGGGTGTGAGGGAGCAGCAAGAGCAGAGTACTCCACAAGAGGAAGCTCTCCCCAACAGAGCACATAGCACTCAAGCAGGGCAGCCTTAGTGCCAGCGACAGGGTCCATCAACAGCCCCCAAGACAAGGGGAACTAAGGTGTCAGGTCCAGGGTCCATTTGGGATAGCCAGTCAGGAACAGCCAGAGGAAAAGGCTAGAGACAGGCACACCTTCACCACAGCTCAGGGTGCCCTAGTACCCTCAGGGCCCTGACACTGGTACAGTTGATAGGTCTGATATTGTCCAATTAGTTAAGGAGGGACTCATTGAACTATACGTTTATTTCATTCTGTGGCAATGGCACAGTCTCATAGTCAGGCCACTCCTCTGAACTGATAACGTACAAGTTGCCCTTCTGCTGATTTAGATGACAAACTCTCTGCTGAATTATTTTCAACCAACCTTTGGAGGCAGGGAGGCAAAAATAATCTTCCACTGAGGTCTAAGGCCTAGGCAGCTTCCTGTGAAGAGAGAAAACATGATATCGAACAAGAGCTTATTTAAGAAAATAAGCTATTCTTCTAACAAAGCAACATTAACAACAGCAACTTGCAATTTGTCCTCACTGCTTCCAAACACACTCTTCGGGGGATTGAGAGCCAAAACTGTCCTTAAATATCAACATCCAAAACCCATAAAATTCTGTGTAATGTATAAACCAACATGTCGAAGAAAACCAGGTTTCCGCTCTCTCTTCCTGAGAGGAGTCACGTTTCTAAATATTTGATTTCCCAGACATGAGTCTCCTTTCTGCCACTAGATGTCCCACAAGTAAGAACTGAATCCAGAAGAGAGCACTGTGAGCATAGATACTCAGCAAATTCTGTACCAGTAATAATCATGCAGGAAAACATGCTGCTCTGTTTACATCACTTGAATCCTTAGTAGTTCAGGCATTGCAATAACAGTGCACATACTGAACACGTGATGTGAAATTCTTGTTTTGGAAACCCTCGCAAACACGTGTACTGTTAAAGATAGTGTCCAACTGATCTTCCCAAGTCTGTATCAAACCCTGGCAACTCTCATTATTTAGCTCTGTAAAAGCTTCTTCAAATTTTGGTAAACGTAGCAACATGAGAAACATATTAAGATCCTTGAAGTACTAATATATTCTTTTGACACTGACTTCAGTGGTACAACATTAGCTATTAATACCATATTTGAGGTTTCCACTTTTTCATTATGTGAGTTTTAAATATAATACAGTTCTAGCAGGGAAGTATTATAATGAAAATACTTCCCATGTGGCAACACTGTGCTTTGTTGATGTTTGCTTCATAAAAATAAATGATCAGGAACTAGATGGAGTTACAGGCTGGTTAACGCCAAGGACATGGACCCAACCAAGCTGGGGAAGTCTGTCCAAAAGGCACCGCCTACCAAAGATCCTTTGAATTTAAGTGCTGTGCTATTCAAAAGAGCACAAAACAAACTAAAAGCGAAGACAATATCTCCTCACCACGATGACTGCAACTGCTCTAGTCTTCCTTGAAAAGCCTCTCCTGTACTCAAGTCATCCTGACACTGCACACAGAATTAGGTTTTTTGGGGTCCTTTAGTAGATTACTCCTTGAAACAGAGACCCTGCACTGCTAGGTGTCTGGCATCCAGTCTGCACAAGATGCCACCCTCTTCCAATCTTTTCAAAAGATCTGGGAAGAAGGAAGAGAGAGGAAGTTTTAAAATATTGCTTATAATAGGGCTGTTTCACCACAAGAGACACAGGTGAGCTGGTTCTATGCTTAATTGCGTTACTCTGATATGACTGGGTGATGCTCCCTCACACTTCTTGACATGATTTACTTCTGAGGTCGCACTAGTCAAAGACTTGGAAGAGAAGGCTTACTCTGGAGACACAGTGCTGTAATCATTACTCAGAGAGAAAAACAGTTTTGAAGTCAACATTGGGGCTCAATACAGACTTGAAATGCAAAATACCACAGCAAGCTCCACTAACTCAACTGACTCAAATGGACTTTCTGCCAGGGCCTTGAGCAGCTTTTGCATCAGTATTTTCAAAATAGCAAAGCAAGATCATGTATACAGCCTCTGCATTTCAAAGCGTGTCACCAAATGACTGACCATAGGGGCCACACTAGGACCGCTATGCTGTCACAGGCTCTCAGTTTACACGGTCTTCTCTCCCAGGAGCACCCTGAGATGCTGAGACTCCTGGATTATGGGAGTCAAAGACAAAATATTTTTCCCAGAGAGAAGACCTTGAGAGGTACTCCAGTTTGTAAAGTCAAACAGCTTCTGGGGGCTTGGAAGACAAGTTATCTGAGAGTGCCTCATTGGAAAGGATGAGTAACAGCTGCCAAAAAGTACTGCCACCATCACCTGTTCAGACAGCATCTTTTCAGGTACCCAAGGTAACCCAAAATACCCAGCATTACAGATCCTACAAGCAAAACTTCTTCCAGAATCAGATACTGAAACCAACCGGTAGGTCGTAGCTCACAAATGATGCGTAGACAGTCCAATGAAGAACAGTCCTGCTAAAGCATGCCCCAGCAATTTGTTCTGTAAGAGTAACGAGAACAAGAAAAGCCAGATCAGAAAGCTGGGAATCCACCCTATGTGACTGATAAGCAGTATCTCCTCACACACTTCAGTGGAGTTGCACCTCCTGGAACTGTGCAACAGCATTCATTTCCAGCACAAAGACCTTGCCCATCTCCGAGTTACTTCCACATACCATTCTTGCCATCCAATACCACAGGAGCAATGCCAAATTTAAAAACAAGTGATTGCTCCAACAAACCTCACAAATCAGCTCCACAGCTCAGCCAAAACAGACACCAAAACATAACCCACCAGGTATGCTGTGACATCTACAATAAATTGTTCAACTGTCTGTGTTTTTTTACACACGCACACCTATCTCTAACTTGAACAAGAATTAGCTGCAAACAGCCATGTCAAGATTTGAGGCTCTGTTAAGCAGGCATTTCGGAATCCTGCTCCTATGTCTGCTGCAATTAATGGCAGTTGCAAACCCCTTCAACTATCATGAAAGAAGGTCAGGAGTCAGATTCTGCATGCTTTACATCTACTCAGCAACATGGTACACTTCAGACCTTGGCAGTAACACATTTAAGATTTAACCAGATAAGCAGCAACACTAGCAGATCTTACCTTTGCTTCTGTGAGATTAGAGTTCATTCCTTAAATTATTTCACTAGCTGGAGCCATCTGAATGCATTTAATTGTTCACATACCACACATTTACTCAATTAACATGCAAAGGTTAAGTAATCCAGGAAGAAAGTTTCTGATCTAGCCAGCAGTTACAAATGCTCCACTATCTATGCTCCACTGTAGATATGTCCTGTTGCAGGTAAGAGGTGAGACGGTGACTGCTGGGGAACCTGCCACACCATCAACACTCATTGATTCTAAGCCCTGACTCATTTCTGCCTTCTAATTCTCACACAAAGGCTGTTTAAGATGGTTTTAGATTGCATTTATGGTTGAACTGCTCACACGGAGAAGTAGCAAGCAGCACTGCCTTAAGCACATACTTTTATTTCATCAGGTGTTGGCTCACCTGCAACTCCCAGGCTCTGACCAACACCATTTGCCTCCTCAAGCTCCAAGGCAGACTTGCACATGAGCTCCAGGTTTGGAAGTGTGATGACCACTGATTCCTGGGGCACAGCTGGAACCTTGGACCCAATACATCAGTGAACATTATTCATGTGCTTCGTTTTAAATATCCATGTTGCTGAGTGACCAGTTAAGGGTTTAGTTCAAGCAGAATCAAAGCACCTTGGCTTCTCTGTGATGTTCTGTAGCAACAAGAGACTGCTGCTCAGTGATAGCCTCAGCAATGGTTTTCCGGTTTCCAGAGCAGACCGGACAATACAGTCATTTTGCTGATTTGAGTCCTGGCAGTTCAAGGACCTATTTTGCAAAAAAGAAATATACTCAGTACAGCTTTACTGCAGACAGCAGGGGCACTAGGCAATCAACCTCACTTCCTCTTCCCCCACCCTTTTTCCCCTTAAATTACAGTTCTCTTATCACTTATTCAGACTATTTTTAAACTAATTTGGGGTTGTCTATGAAAACAGTGGTGTTCTCTCCAGGAACTTCAACTTAGCAAAAGCTATACACGTATGAAATCTCTCTCTGCCATTAAGAATAAAAAATCTTAATAGCAGCATTATCCTGAGTTACTTTATTACAGATGCAGGTAAACAGTTCCTGTGGAAACACTGGTTTAAATGGATCATTGGAAAACACATAGGAAGTCATGCAGCACCTTCCTCTTGGTAAGAAATTCATACCTCTCTTTTAGTGAAAAAGGTATCTTCCATCAAATATATGATGCGCAGACCTGAGCAGGGGCAGGGGGAAGGGTAATAAGGTTTAGGTCTTATTAGTTAAAATAATTGTAGTTAATTAGTCATTGTAAAAGTTTGCCCAAATACTTTATAATAAAAATTAAGTTTTCCTCCCCAACAATACAATGCTATTGGACTGGCAGCAAAAATACCTGCTAGTCCTTCACTGCAGAGAAGGACTCAGGAGCAGCATGAGAAATAGCAGTGTGACATCCACCAAGACCTGATGTGTGAACGACCTGTTAGTAGAGCTTCTGGAAACAGGCAGAGCTCCATTTAATGCATATCTATTATTTACCAGAGAGACATACGCACTAGTTTTTCCAAGCATTTAGATTCAAATCACAGGTGCACTTGAACATCTCAAGATATAGTTGCCCCTCCTAAGAAACTTGAAAGTAACCTAAGCCTAATAACCCAAAATAAACTTATTAGCACCTCCCAGTGAGCAAAACCCCCCAACCTCCCCCAAAATTAAAGGCAAACCACAAAAGCAAATTCATTTTTCCCAAGTGCTTAAACCGAATAAAAACACTCCCGTTTAAAAGCCACCTGTGAGGAAAAAAGAAAGCTTACAAGAGAGTGGGAGGGTGAGCAAGGGCACACACACAGAGCAGGACACGGGGCCAGTGGCAGCAGCACTAACCACGGAGCCTCAATGGCCTGAGGAGGAGGGCGGGGCCTCACAAGCACAGTGAGGGTGGGTGGGGTGGGGTGGGGCAGGGCAGGAAGGGCCGCTGAGGGGGCGCGGCAGGGTGTGTCCAGGCTGCGCAGGCAGGAGGGGCCGCTGAGGGGGCGCGGCAGGGCGTGTCCAGGCTGCGCAGGGCAGGAGGGGCCGCTGAGGGGGCGCGGCAGGGCGGGGCAGGGCTGCGCAGGGCAGGAGGGGCCGCTGAGGGGGCGCGGCAGGGCGCGGCAGGGCTGCGCAGGGCAGGAGGGGCCGCTGAGGGGGCGCGGCAGGGCGTGTCCAGGCTGCGCAGGGCAGGAGGGGCCGCTGAGGGGGCGCGGCAGGGTGGGGCAGGGCTGCGCAGGGCAGGAGGGGCCGCTGAGGGGGCGCGGCAGGGCGGGGCAGGGCTGCGCAGGGCAGGAGGGGCTGCTGAGGGGGCACGGCAGGGTGCGGCAGGGCTGCGCAGGCAGGAGGGGCCGCTGAGGGGGCGCGGCAGGGCGTGTCCAGGCTGCGCAGGGCAGGAGGGGCCGCTGAGGGGGCGCGGCAGGGCGCAGCAGGGCTGCGCAGGGCAGGAGGGGCCGCTGAGGGGGCGCGGCAGGGCGGGGCAGGGCTGCGCAGGGCAGGAGGGGCCGCTGAGGGGGCGCGGCAGGGCGCGGCAGGGCTGCGCAGGGCAGGAGGGGCCGCTGAGGGGGCGCGGCAGGGCGGGGCAGGGCTGCGCAGGGCAGGAGGGGCCGCTGAGGGGGCGCGGCAGGGTGGGGCAGGGCTGCGCAGCACAGGAGGGGCCGCTGAGGGGGCGCGGCAGGGCGGGGCAGGGCTGCGCAGGGCAGGAGGGGCTGCTGAGGGGGCGTGGCAGGGCGGGGCAGGGCTGCGCAGCGCAGGAGTGGCCACTGAGGGAGCGTGCGCAGCTCTCAGGCAGTGGCTCCTGGCTCTGCTTCAGGGGCTGTTGCTGGAG
Organism: Struthio camelus; assembly: GCF_040807025.1. Classification (NCBI taxonomy): domain Eukaryota; kingdom Metazoa; phylum Chordata; class Aves; order Struthioniformes; family Struthionidae; genus Struthio; species Struthio camelus. The sequence continues at coordinate 1,551,417 of NC_090947.1, read as the reverse complement.
CTGGGCAGCTCCCGGGGAAGGCGGGGGGAAGGTTGGGCTTGTGGGGCATAGCACGCACGGACACTGCTGGGGGGTGTAGCCCTTTTGGCTGTTAGCAGAGGCCCAGGAGCTCTGCTGAGGCCTGTCTGGGGCTGTTGTGGCTGAGCAGCCACGGCCCTACCACGCTGTAAGGCCCAGTCTCTGGCACTGATGACTGCTAGCACCCTTGGCACAGCTTTCCCTCAGCTTAGGGAAGAGCAGGACACTGCACAAGGCTGGCACTGCAGAGCGGGCCTGGGGCTTAGGTGGCCTTTTTTGTAAGAGATGTACTCTGGTTGAGGCACTGAGTTGCCAGGGGAAGGAGCTGAAGGAAGAGGTGAGCAGGCTGCACACCATCAGGGAGGATGAAGAGGGGCTTGATGGGGTCTTTGCGGAAAGCCTGCAAAGACAGGAGCCTGAGCCACAGAAAGCAAGGAAGGAGGGACAGCTGGAGGCACCAGCCTGAGCCCTTTGCGGCAAAGGCCTCACTGCGAGCATGCCACAGACCTGCTGCAAAGAAGGCTCCCAGCACTGTGGATTGAAGAGCTACATACAGACAGCATCAGGGTGATGCTTGACAGTGTTCCCCAGGGGGAAAACATACAGACATTCATACCTATCTATCCATATATACACACGTATATAATTTGCCAAAAGATTTCTCCCTTTCAAATGGCAGTTTTTGATTCCAGATATGCCAGCGCTGCTGTAAGACCTCAGGCTGAGTCTCCCCAAGAGGGGATGGATGCGAGGCACTGCCACGCTGCAGGATGAACAACACAGCCTCAAAGGGGTTGTGAGGAATGGGAAAACAAAGGCCACTGAGCACCTACCTTCCTCTGACCCACTGACACATCCTGGCCCCAAAGCGTTGCATGAGGGACCAGTTTCTGACCTGACATCAAATACATTGGCAATAGAACAGAGGAACCAAAACCTTTCAGGTCCACCTGTCCTGCTGTGCTGCCAGTTCACCCCTCTGTCGTGCTTTGCCAAAGAAGCAGCCCTGTTTCTCCATGACATGTTGGTGTCTTTTCTTTAAGGAGACAAAGGCAAGAAGAAAATAGCTTTCCCATCCCTTTGGGGTCACTGCTCTCAATAGCTCCATTCCCATTTCCTCCAGGCTGGGCCCATGGCTCTTTAGCTGGCGCTGCTGGTGCAAGTGTTCAAGGTGAAACCAGCATCCACTCATCTGCGCTTCCACCCTCTCCTCTGCCACAGGTCCCTTTGCTCCAAAAATGCCCATGAACTCTAGCAGGGAACCAACCAGGCGCACACATAAGAGAAACACTCCATTTCACAAGCTGAGTTTAAAAAGTACCACACCTGTGGCCTTCTGAAGCCCCAGCATTACTGCCAAGAGCCCTTTCTTACCCTGCAACTGTGCCCTGGGTGCACAGTGCTGGGACCAGAAACCTCTGCAGAACCTGGAGCAAAAGATGAGGTGGGCAAAGAGCCACAGCAGGTGAGAGCATACCCCACAGTTCAGAGCAGGTGCCATTGGTCATGACAGTCAAGGGAAGAGATGAGGAGAGCCTGTGCCAAGAAAGAGGGCTGTCTACCTGTGGGAAGGGGGCAGCTGCTCTGTCCCCCAGGGCCTATTACTTAGAAGTACAGCAGCTTCCAGAGACACAGGGCCAGCATGGTCACCTAATGTTGCAGCCTTACTCCTGAAGTCAGGACTAAGTCAGGCAGTGTATGGATGGATGTGAGAAGAAAAGAGCAAGCAAAGTATTGGAAAGAAGAAAATGAAATACAATCACTTCAGTTTTGCAGAGGAGGAAAAGAAAAGAAAAGAGGATTTGCTTCTAGCCACATCGGAAAAGAAAGGACAGGACATAGAAGGGTGCAGAACAGACTAACAGACATCCCTTCCAGACTCTAGTTGAAAGACTATGGAGAGAAGGAAACCTCTTTGTGTCAAGAAATTGTTCCCAAAAAAGAAGGAAGACAACCTCCCCCCTACACAGCCCCAGCACTTGGTGCTCACCATCTCAGCTCAGCAACTGCTCTTCTTGCCCAGGCCAGTCCTGGTACAATTGCAGGACCTAATTCAGCGGCTGCAGATGAAGGAAGGCGTTACTGCCTCCAGGCCCCTCAGCAGCAGCACTGCTGTCTCCATCCTGATGGCTGAATCCTTTGTTCATTTCTACTCTTTGTTTTTGCTAAAATGGATGTGGTATCAACATCCCCATCCCCAAGCCCTGCGATTAAAACTTTTCTCCCCTTTCCTCATCCTTAAGCCCTGTGGACCTGAGCCAATCTAGCTGGCTGCCGTCACCCCCCTGCCTCCTTTAGTTATCCTTGGAGGGTGTCTCAGGGTGTGCTGTGTTACTGGAAATCAGACTAGTTACTAGTTCCTGCTTTGAAAAAAAGCAACAGCTTGGTTGGCCTCAGTATCTCCAAAATGCCAATGTATACAGCATAGAGTGGCTACCGTTTCAAGGATATTTGACCTGAATTATGCATTTCCAAGTTAGTCTCTAAAAGAGGCTATGAGCTTATGCTGAATGTGAATCTCTAGAGCCCCTTTTCAGCCTTGTGGCTCTGTGACTTAGTACAAAAGGGCAAGCTAGTGAGGATGAAAAGGAACTATCTTGTTTTCTTGTTTTATGATTTTAATGAGCTTGAGGTCAACAAGAATTGGCTGTTTGAGACAGGGCACAGTGAAGGACTCTACAACCAGTAATATAGACCAGGATTGGGTCAAAAAGAGTAAGTTTTCAGTTTCTTCTCCTTCTGCTGCTGACTTATTTTACTTTCTTGCTAAAAGCATTTTTCTGACTCTTACTTCCACCTTATTATCCACCTTATTCTTTTAGCATCTTTTATTCCCTTATCACAGCACCATTTCACTATACCACTCCACGTCATCGCAATTAAGGTATCCACAGATAAAATTTGAGTATTTGGTTAAGAAGTTCCTGTCAGGACACTCTATGGATTGAAACATTAAAGAAAATACTCATCAAGAAAATGCAGCCCCAATTTTAGTTCTTTATTGCATTTTGAAATACAGTAACATTTTGTCTACTGAAATTTCATTCCTGTATTATGTCTAAACTGCTGTGACTTCCAGAATGACTAAATTTTGCATAAAAGGATCTCTTTTCTCACTAGACAGAGAAGTGCAAACACATTCCCTCCTTTACACCCACAACCACCAAATGACAGAATCACAGAATAGTTGAGGTTCAAAGTGACCTCTGGGGACCATCTGGTCTGAACCCCCTGCTCAAGCAGAGTCAGCTAGAGCAGGCTGCCCAGGAATGTGTCCAGCTGAATTTTGAATATCTCCAAGAATGGAGACTCCACAACCTCTGTGGGCAACCTGTTCCAGTGTTCAACCACCCTCAGAGTGAAAAAGTGTTTTCTTACGCTTTCAATCATCAGCCTATCCACAAATAGACACATTCATTTGTGCCTACAAATTTGTTTCACCTAAATTGCCATCTTTGAAAAATTAGGCTTTGAGTCCAAACTCAACGTCTAGGTTTCCCTAAGAGTAAGCTGAGTTGGGCCTTTCTATCCTATCATAAAAGTTACCCATGAAGGGCCTTGCACAGCTACCCTTAACCAGATGCCCAAATTTCTTGCACCTAAAATGTGGTTGAGATGAACCTCTTCCTAAACATCCCAGTCTAATTTGGATGCTTCATATCTCAACAGCTACAAGACTGAAGTTAAAAGTGATTTGTAAGTATGAAAATGGAATTTATTTTTTACTTACTATGGCGCTGCTGGGGATCAAGGCTGTACGCACATGCAGCACACATCAGCCAATACTTCTGTGGTGGACCAGGGACCCCCTGGCTTCTGAGAAAAGAGAATGGCTGGCGATAATGGAGAGATGGACTGACCCTTCAAAAGTAAGTATTTGACTGCCTGTTACAAGAGCCCTCCAGGTAGAAATTTCAGACATTTTAAATGTCCCGAGGCAACTCCTGCTGTGTCTAGCCCAATTTGTATGCTTAAATGTGTTGGTTATCATCCTGGGTGGAGTGTCCTAAAGACTCTCTTGCGTAGGTCTTGCTACATAAGTGATCAAACTGGACACAGTTAAGACATTTGTAAGGAGTCAGTAGAAATTATTCCCACATAAATGGTCACTACAAGGCAGGCTTTTGTATATAGTTAAGGCATATCAATAGCAATGGGTCATGCATGTGCTGGGTTGGCCACTCAAGCCTACAGGTAGTTTATAAAGATGGAGATAGGTTATAAGGATGACTACTACAGGTAGGTTACAAGGATGGAGCAGAACTATGGTGCAAGGAGTCTCTCCTTGTCCAGGTGTGAACACCACTGCTAGGATCCTGTCACAGAGACTCATGCTTCCACCTGGCAGCAATCCACAGTCCTAGGTGGGAGATTTTGTCCTTGCATGACTATGACCCCATGCCATGATCCTAGTGAATTAATTTATTCACTTTTTACCAGACACGCTATCTGGGTGCCTGTGGTGGAGGATGATGGCAGAAGGTGCTCCCCGCACTGCTGGAAAGAAATGAGGTAAATATTTTGCTTGAAGGAGCCCTTTCTTTCTCCTGTTTCTTTCTAAAGCTCTTTCTTTCCTTTCCTGTTTTTGGGTTTGTTTTCCTGGTTTAAGGAGGGGATCTCCTCATGATGCCTCTATCTTTGCCCCTGTTCCATAAGAAAGGGGAGGCAGGGAGAGCAGATACCCACTGCTTGCCCCATAGAAGAGGTCTAGGGGCAGCAGGAGCCATGGAGCATCTCGAGGAGAGCACAGAGCCCTGCTTGCTGGCAACTCTGCCAGGGAAGCTGTGCCATATCTCTTGGCAAGTATCCCAGAGGCTGGGCTGTGGCACTGGGGCGGACAGGGGGCTGCAATCAGGGTGCAGGGCTGGTAGGTGGGTAAGCTGTGCTATGGCACCAACAGTGCACAGCTGGGTGTTATCCACACTACACCAGGAGGGCCCGGATGCCTGGATCATGTCACATACAAGGTTCAGGGTGGGAGGCAGAGGGAAAACAGCCCACAGTCCCACACCATGGGGGAGATGGGGGACACCTGAGTGGTGTCAAGGTTTGGGAGGGCTCAAGGCCCCAGAGATATGTGAGGGCCCTGGGGAACCCAGTCCTGACTGGTGCCCCTGAGCCCTGATGCCAGCGCTGCTTGCCTCCTGCAGGCCTGCTGCCGCTTGGAAGGAAGCAGTGCCAGCTCTACCTGCCACAGATAGAAGTAATTCCCAATCCTGGGGCAGCTGGTGGGGCAGCTCACCGTGCTGCGCCTACAAGGAGCAGGGGAGCAGTCATGGGGCAGTGGAGGCTCTTTGGCGCTGTACAGATTAATCCTGCAGGAAGAGAAGAAGAAGCTGCACTGGGCTGGCTCCTTCCAGACACGGGGCCCCACACAGCAGCCACTCATCCAGCTCTCACTTAGCAGTGGCCTGCAAAGCCTTCAGCAGCACCTGCTGCTCCCAGGCCTCCTGTCTTGCTTCACAGCAGAACGGCCCATCAGAGGCGCTGTGCCTTTCTCTATTCTTGCAAGCTGTTTCTCCTTCCCCCACCTTACCATAGGCCCAGGCCCTCCCTGCGAGTCCTGCTGCCCAGCCATTTCTGGCCTGTCCTCTTGGTCTGCCAGGGCAGAGTTCTCCCTGGCACCTTCAGTGGGCCACCTCCACCTCTGCAGCCTTGCTGCTGATGGCCCTGCGTTTCCCCTCCTGTCCAGGGAGGGAGCTCTCACAGGATAGCCCACAGCACCTAGAGCTCCAAAAGGCCTGGGAATCTGCCAACACCTTCTGGCTTTTGGAGTCCAAGGAGGCCAGCGACATCAGCATGGTAAGGAGCACCTCCCTGGCTGGGAATCCTGGCGGTGGGGTGAGCATGTGACTTGAGCGAAGAGAGGGATGGCTAGCGGGTAGGGCTGAGGGGGCCTTGTGGTCACTGGGGAGAGGGCTCGCACTGTGCATGGTGCTGAGACTAGCCAAAGACTGCCCTCCTGCCTGCAGCAAGCTCTCATTCCGCAGGACTTGTGCACAAATGTTCTTGTGACAGGCAATGCCTCCCTTTTGGAGCACATAAGTAGCCTGTGGGTGGCATCACCAGGGCTCAAGGCTTCCAGGGGATTGTTTTTGCCCTGACTCCAGGCCTGCCAGGCCCGCCAGCCCCTCTCAGGCCAGCACAGAGCAAGGGGGGCAAGGGCAGCCGTTGTCGGGGGCAGCTGGGCCAACGGCTGCCCTCTGGCAGCAGCCCCACTCTGAGCCGTGTGCCCTCCAGGTGCCCCCGGTGGTGAGGGGCATGTGGAGCAGCGTGCTGGCCGTCACAGAGGCGTCTGCGCGGCGCAGCCTGGAGCGGGCTCTTCTGCTGCTGACCTGCGCAGCCCCGGACGAGGTGGTCGTGAGCCTGTTGCGCTGTTCCCCCTCGTGCGACAGGTAGGGGCCCACCTGCCTCTAGAGCTCGGGCTCCCGCAGCCTGGAGAGCTCAGGCCCTGTGCGCTGCAGGGCAGAAGGCTGCCCAGGCCTCGGCACTGCGGCTGCGGCACCCGCTGAGCGAGCGCTGTGGGCCTGCAGCGCTGCCACAGCCATGTGGAGGATGCTGCTGTCGAAGCGTGGAGCTGCCGAGAGGGTGCTGCAGGAGCTGCTCAGTGTGCTGGAGGATTGGCCAGTGCATGAGACATTCATGTCAGACAGGGACAACATGGACATCTTTTTCCTGGCCGTGAGTTTGTGGACATAGCCTCGCTCTCCCCTAGGGCTGCCCTCGCCTCTGCGGGCAAGAGGCAGGGAGCCCTGCCCTTGCCCATCTGCCACGAAGCCGTGACCTCCCCCTGGGCACACAAGTACAGCACGTCAGGGCTACAGCTGGCAGCGCCCTGTCCAGCACCAGGCCTCCGCTGCACCAGCGCGCTGGGCTGCCGCAGCTGCCTTGGGCCCTCTGTGCACAGCCATGGAGCTTGCCTGAGCAGCTCTCTGCCTTCCTCCACCTCTGTATCTCCCTGCCTTGCTCGGCCCACTGCAAACCTGTTTTAGGGTTGCAGGATTAGAGGCTGGGGCATGGTTAGGGGCCAAGGCATGGTTAGGGGCCAGGCAGGCCCAATGCACAGGCCAGGCAGGCCACAAGGGCAGGGGCAGGGAAGCCAGGATGGCCTGCTGGCTGCTTGTGGCCCTCCACGGGTGATGTTTACACCGGCTCAGGAAGGCTTGTTGTGTCCATGTCCCAAAGAGGAGCTGAGGCCAAAGAGGAGGTTTCCTTTTGTTTTCAAAGGCAGGGGCAGAATGATTGCACCCAATGGCAGAGCTGTCAGGATTGCTGACACCAGGGTGGAGGGAAGGAACAGGATGGCAGACCCACCTTGTTCAGCGCCAGCTGCTCTGTAATGTAGCCTGACATGCTGCCCCAGATATGCAGACTCTCTGGAAAGGAAGGGAAATACATGTCATGCTCTGGGGTGGCTAGCTCACAGCCATTCAGCGTATGCCTAACCAAGGAGATGACAAGAGCAGGCATAACAGCACCCCCTCCTCAAACTAACTGCATCCCTGACAGGGGCCCCAGAGCTGAGCACTGCCTTCAGGCTAGGACCTGTCATCTGACCTCAGCAGAGGTCTGCACCTGAAACAGGCATGGAGAGGCATGGACATGGATCCTGGATCCATGGACATGGACAGGATCCTGCCTGCCTGCCACATCCACAGTGCATCTCCCAGCTCAAAGCTTGCTCTGCTAGTCTGGAGGCACAAAGAGATTGAGGGGGAAGGACTAGAGGCAGTGCTGGCCTCTCGTACAGAAAGCCCAGCCGAGGTGAGGAAAAGCCCGAGGATTGGTTGCGAGTGCATGCGTTTCTCGCCATCTCGCCAGAACCCAGCAGGAGCTGCAGGATGCTGCAGCTTTCCACAGACAGGTCTCCTTTTCTTCCAGATGCAGATCTCACAGGGCGGCCCCCTCCCTAGGGATATTGGCAATGGATTTCCACCCCACAGAAGACAGTTTTGTGCCTGCAGGAGTCCAGGGGCTCAGGGCATCCCCAAGGGGCTCCCCTGCAAGGCCAGGGACCCCCCGTACCAGATCCCCACATGCACAGGCTCTGCATGGCCAGCAGAGCAGCTCCAGCTCCTTCCCACAGCTGACAGCAGCGGCAGAGGCAGGGCCAGGACCCAGCAGCCCTGGCAGCCATATCGCCCCCTGCACCAGAAGGGACCATCAGTCAGGGCTCTTGGGGCTCCCACCATCCCATTCAGCCACCCCCACAGCCCCAGGGCTTCCTCAGCCATGAACAGAGTTCAGACTCTCAACAACAGCACTCTTGAAGGAGCTCCCAAAGGCCTTACCCCAGAGGGGGAGTGTTGGCACCCCCTGCCCACGCTGTGTTCCATGGCCAGTGTTCCATCTTTGTCATCCTCGCTCTGGCTTAACCCCTGCAGCAGGAGAGTGCCTTGCAAATGCCTCCTCTCTGCTCTCCTCCTCCACACTTCACCTGCACACCCTCCCCTCGGTGGCTCCTGCTCAGGGCTTGGCAGCTCCTGGCAGCAGAGCAGTGTCAAGAGCAGCCCCAGTGCCTGGGCTCCACCAGCCTCGCTGAGCCCTGTGTGGAGAGGCTGGGGCCTCACAGGAGAGGGAAGAGGACACCCCAGCTTAGGAAAGAGGAATCCCACAACCCTCCTGTAGGTCAGTGGCGTGAATGGCATGGAGCTGACTGTCCCTCCAGCTGAAGAGCTTCTCACCCAGAATTAGATGCCCAGGTTGACTCAGCTGAATCACTACCCTGAGCCTCCCTTCTCAGCAGTGTCTAAGTGTTCTGTCCATTTAGGGGACAGGAAGGGAAACTTCCAGAGGGGGATAGCTCCACTTCTCCTAAGCACTTCCCTTTGAAAGGAAAAATGACACAACTTTCTAGAGGTTCTAGAGTTTTGCTCTATTGTTTAGAGAAGGAAAGGAGGCAATTACTTTAATCTGCTTCAAAGCACATTCTCCAGGAGGAACACTGTGGCCTTTCAGGAACATGCAGCTCCAGAGCTCTGGGGACATCTCAAGGAAGCCCAGGCATAGAGAAAGTTACACCTTCGGCTGGGCCCTTTCTCCTGAGCTGGGCCAGGCTCCTAGCACAGAGGGAGCTCACAGCAACCTGGTGGCGCTGCACAGAGACAGCTCTGTCTAGGAGCAGCTCCTCTGCAAAGAGCAGCAGGGCTGAGGGCACTGCCTGCCAGTGCTGAGATAAGATGAGACAAAAGAGAAGCAAGGTAAATGCAGTCTGGAGGGAGGGAACAGCTGAGAGCTCATTGCAGGAGAAATGTGCACAGCCCTTTCAATGGAAAGTCTCTTGACTGCAGGGCAGTGCTGCTGAGGTTACCAGAGGGGTCTTTGAAAACTACCACATCCCATGGCTGATGGGATCTTCCACGAGAGCTCTCATCCTCTCTTGTGGGCAGCAGGTGGTGCTTTAGGGCAGGGATTTGCTGCCACATCCTCAGAGGGATGGGGCATCATGGCTACACCCAGCTTGCTTAGGTCCCCCTCAGCTAAGGCAACACTGTGCATCAGCAACAGCTTATTCATGTCCTACTTCCATGATAGGACCCATGAAGCAGCAGTGCCAATACAGCTGTATGCACCAGCTCACCAAATCCCTGTGTATTACAGACTGTTCTTGCTGCATTACTTTTACACCTGCACCAGTTATTGGCCTTGTCACACATGTCCCACAAACAATTAAACTAGCATACTTAAGGATGATGTGGAGCCTAAAACTAGATTTGTGGCTGACCCTTGCATGGTGAGGTCACAGCTGCAGACATTTTGTGACAGAGTAAATGCAAATTCATAACATTTCAAAAAGATGTTTTAAGAACCAACTGTAGGAAGCAGAGACACTCATGAGTGTTCCACAGATCTCTGTTTGAACACACAATGAGTTATGGGACCTCTGGGAGAGGAGAAAGCGGTTCCAGTCTTTCTTCTGTGCTTGGGTACTTCTCTCCTTGCAAGGACACTCTGGACAAAGCGGGTGTCATTTCTTTACAGCCAGCCCCTCTTCAGAGATTTCAGTCCCCGCTTGCCTCTACTAAACAAAAGAACATCAAGCTAGCAAGAAACAAGGGAGTGTTTGGATAGCAGATGACAAAAACAGTCTTGCTCATCAGTAAAAAGGGAAGCCTATTTTGCATGCACAACCAACCAGCGAATTCTTCCCTTTCAAGGCTCCCAAGTTCCTTTCTCAGGATGGCTGCTTTCCAACTGTACACCCAAGTTTAAAAAGAGCAAGAGAGCGACAAAGGCGCTTTGCTGTCAACAAGCAGTAGTAAGCTGACCAAAGCCTCCTCAGGTAGGTATTAAGCTGGAATTACTATTCTTACTTCTCATTTCTATGCCTAAATTTCTATTTCTATCTCATCCTCATCAGAGATGAAAATGAAAGAGATGTACTACATCTCTGTCTCTCAACACAAGTAAGAGGAGACTAAACGGGTGTTGCAGTTTTGTACTGTAAGTCAACTAAACTCGTGCACTGTGGGCTTGGAAGTGCTACCCAACAGCTAAGAGCGAAAGAATGAAAGTAGTATAGTGCAGCGTACACAGCATGATCCAGAAAAAAAACAGGGACAGCAGGAAAGCTCTGAGAAGGTGCCACCCATCGAAGAATGCTCCCCCTTCCCCTGGGAAAAACAATGGACATGAGTGCATACAAGGATGGGTGCAAACATTTATGGTTGAAAACACTCAGTCCTAGCTACTGGAGAGAAATACTACAAGCAAGGTGTTACCCTGCAAAGGAGAATACAAACACTTGCAACGAGATTTGCATCCAAATATAATTAGCTCATTGAACCTAAGACCAATACACTGAGTTACAAAACAAATGCTAGAAGATATTCCCTTACCTTTTAGAGGCTAGACAGCAGAGTAATTCTCCCCATTTGGAAAGCATTGCCATTAAAACCACATAGACCCCGAAGCTCAAGGAAATATGCAAACATTAAATCTGCTGCTAGATATGTCCTTTATCCTCCAAACAAAAGTACTCGCATTGTGAACAAACATCCCTCTTTGCAGGGGGGAGACCTACAGCAGATTCTCATGGCATCCCACACTCCTTGTGCTTTAAAGGCACTTCCTCCGGTATGATAAGAATTAAGATCATAAACCTTGTAAAATGAGTTCAGTTAGAGCTAAATCTCCAAAACGGGCAAGAAGATGTTCTGTCACTTGGAACAACTCAGCATCTGTATTAGATTTCCTTCTTTCCCCTTGACTTTAGAGGAACTGGGCACACTTTAACCATAGGGACAGCACTGCATGGCTCAAGACTACATGCTTTAGGCCTTGTTCCAAAATCCTCAGTGAGGAGGGGCTGCCAGCCAGTCAGCCAGCCAGTCATTCCATCCGAGACTAGCCAGCCAGTCATTCCATCCAAGAAGGCTAGCAGATTGGTCAAGCATGATTTGCCTTTGGTGAATCCATGCTGGCTACTCCTGATCACCTCCTTGTCCTCCACATGCTTAGTGAGGACCTCCAGGAGGAGCTGTTCCATCACTTTTCCAGGGATGGTGAGGCTGACAGGCCCCTGGAGTTTCTTCCTGGGGCCTCCTCCTTGCCCTTTTTGAAGGCTGGAGGGACATGGGCTTGTTTCCAGTCCTCAGGCACCTCTCATGAGGTTCTCCAGGACTTTTCCGAGATGACAGAGAGCAGCCTAGCAATGACATCCACCACCTCCCTCAGCACTCGTGGGTGCATCCCATGGGGGCCCACGGATTTGGGGCTGTCAAATTTGCCTAAATGATCTCTAACCCAATGCAAGAGCCTCCCCTCCCCTCTCGTTGTGCCCCCAGCGCTAGGAGCAGCAGTGGCTCTTGAGGCTTGGCAGCTCACCTCTGCAACGACTCGGCCCAGCTGCTGCCCAGGCACAGGAGAGAGAGCCGGGGCCGCTCCCCAGGGCAGCTGGCACCAGCATGGGACCAAGTTCAGCAGCCGCAGAGACATGCAGCGGCGAGACTGAGAAACTCAGGCCACACCATCTCCAGTACTCCCTTTACTCCCTTTACTCCATTACTCCCTTTAGAGATTGCATTCCTCCAAGAGCAGCTTTGCTCTGGTAAGCCGCCTCCAGATGCAGAGTCCCAGCACTCACAGGGGGCAGCCAGCTTGCAGAAGACGGGCCACGTCTGCTCTTCCAGCTGCTGCGCCTGGGCCAGAAAGTCCTACCAAGGGAGGGTTCCCATGTGCTGCTGCAGGCCCCCTCGGGTTTCCACTCGGAGGGCCGTGGTCTGGGCAAGGTGGAGAGGGTGCACAGCAGGCACCTTTGCGAGCCAGAGAGCCGGAAGAGCAGAGCGTGCCTCTGCAGGTGGGACTGTGCATGGCTCCCTCTCATCTCCCCGAGCAGCCTCCTCCCAAGGTACAGGGACAGCAGTAGTTGCAGTAGCCTGATTAATCTCGTGGCATCCCTCGAGCCATGCTCGAGCTGCGGCTGTACATGGCGGTAGAGAAAAGCCTCTCGTCCTGTTCTACATCTGCCTCCTTCTTCTTCTTGGTTGGGCTCTGGAGCCTGTCTTCCTTTGTGTGCCGGTGACACAGGTGCCTCAGGTGCTTGACCATCAAGGTGGTGTTTGCCTCCAGCCTGCAGAGCAGCTCGTAGCTGTTGCAGGGGCTCCCGCCCTGGCATGCAGTCCCCTCAGGAGCTGCGGGTGCCTGACCCATCTCCTGCGAACGACAGAGCAGGGGCACAATGAAACGGGCAGCGGCCTGCCTTGCACTGCTCAGACCTGTGCCACGGGGCTGCCTTCGCCTCCAGAAACTCAAGCTGCCTAGCGCTGCTCCACGCAGCAGGCTGCGCTAACAAGACCTCAGGCAGCACGTGTGCGTTTTCCACCCGGCAGGTGGAACCCCACTGGGACACTATGTCCCCATTTCTCCCGCTGACGCTGACACCAACACACCTCTGCCTCCTGTGGGGACAAAGAGTCCAGGGGAAGAGGCAGAGGACTTGCCAGCTCCTGGCCAGACTTTCTCGCCCAGCCCTGTTTTTAGCCCTCCTTCCAAGTGTGCCTAGCCCAGGGCCTTTGTGGTGCTCTGCTCCCAGCGCCCTGGTACCATCCCACCTGCCTCCCCTCCAGCACTCAGCACTCACCTGTCTCTGGTGTCTCATGGCTTTACACCAAAGCCAGCGTGCAAGCAAAAGCCCGCCAAGCAGGCCCAGCGCCTGGCTACACAGAGAAAGCACCTCCAGCATCACCGCCGTTATATCCAGCTGGGCACAGGAGGGCCAGAGCTGGTCCAGGGGGGAGGGCAGGCAGGAGTGCTGACGCCCCATGCCCAAGCCCAGTTGCTCCAGCTCCTCAGGGAGAACATCCCAGCCCACTCGGGCCCAGATGGGGCGTCCACAAAGGCCCAGGCCACCGGGGAGCAACAAGGCTGTGACCAGAGCAAAGGCCAGGCAGAGAAGCAGGCAGTGCATTGTCCTTGTGCCTCCCAAGGACAAATCTCGGCAAGTGCTGGCTGTCGCTATCGGCCGAGCTCAGCTAGTGACCGCCAGGATGGAGGAGCAGCCCCGAGCATGGGCGCAGTGGAGGGTGGAGGAGGTCATCAGCCCCAGGGGGCTGTCACCAAAGGGCCTGTGAGGTCACAAGGCCTTTGCCCAGGTACCCAGCAGGCCGGCAAGGCGGAGGCAGTGCGAAGGAGGACCCGTGCAGGCAGCTTTCTAACACTGCCGCTCCCACTGCTGTCCCTCCTGGGGCTCTGTGTACCTGCCGGCACAGTGGGCCTGAGCTGCACGTGCTTTGGGCCCTGCTCCAAAATCCTCAGTGAGGAGGGGATGGGCCAGCACAGGGCATTGCCCAGAAGTGCTCAGTGCTCTCAGGCCTGTAGGCAGCTGGGCAGCGGCAGCATTTCAAGCAGCTCTGGCGCATACTGTGGTACCCGGGAAAGGGGCGGGAGCATGGCCCCAGCCCAGTCAGAGTCTCAAAACCCCTTCTTGTTGTCCTTGACATCCCTTGCCAGGTTTCATGCCAAATGGCCCTTAGCCTTCCTTGTTAAATCCCTACACACTTTGACAACGTCCCTATATTCCTCGCAACTGGCATATCCCCTTTTCCACATTCTGTAGACTTCCTTCTTCTGCTGGAGTTTTGCCAGGAGTTCCTTGCTCATCCAGGCAGGTCTCCTGCCCACTTTGCTGGATTTCTTACTCAGAGGGATGCACCGATCTTGAGCCTGGAGGAGGTGATACTTGAATATTAACCAGCTTTCTGGGAACCCTCTTCCTTCTAGGGCCCTACCCCATGAGATTCCACTAAGTAGGTCCCTGAAGAAGCCAAAGTTAGCTCCCCTAAGTCCAGGGTTTCAGTCCTACTTATTGCCCCGCTCCCTCCTCATAGGATCCTAAACTCCACCATATTTGTACACATTCATGAGCTCGCCTCTCAGGCTTCTCTTCTCCCTCACAACAATGCTCTGGGGTGTCACGCAGTGCAGAATGCCCTGGGGTGAGCACTGTCCAAAGGGAGGTGGGAGCATGGCTAGGCTGGCAGCGCCCTGGAGGGCTGCTGTGCTGCTGGTGGTGGTGTGGGGAGCAGGATTGGTGAGGGGCTGTGCGTGTGCCTAGGGCTCGTCGGGCAGAGCATGAGGGGCCAGAGCAAGAAGAAGGTGGAGGACGCCTGGAAGGCGCCAGGTGCTGAGGGTGCAGAGCGCCCCCTTGCTGTTTGCACCAGGCCCAGCAGTGCCTTCGTCTTCGTGCCATGCCTCCACCTGCAGCACCATGCACCTGCGGGGGTGGTTGTCCCAGCTGTCTGCCCGGGGCCCGGAACATGCTGGCAGAGGCAGTTGCCAGCTGCTCCCTCTTGCCATTGTGGGCGAGGAAAGGCCCCGAGGAGGCCTTGCCAAGAGGAGGGCCGCGGTGGGGGTTGTGCGCTGGGCTGCGGTGGCATCAGCGGGTCTGTGCTGCTGTGCAGGCCTCTCAGGAAGCCCTGCTTGGTGCTGCCAAGTTGCTGAGGTGGGAGCAGCTGAGGCAGCTGGCTGAGACAGCGCAGAGCTGCAGGATCGGCGAGTGCCTGGTAAGGATGGCCCCAAAGCCCCCAGAGGCAGCCTGGGCAAGGCCTGTGCATGGCCAGTGTGTGGGACAGGCAGCCGCGTGCCTCGCCGCGGCTGGTGCCCAGAGGTGCCAGCCTGGAGCAGCACTCCCGCTGCCCTTGTCCAGCACACTGCCCCAACGGGCTCTTCTCTAGGTTGCTGTGCCCTTGCTGAGCCCTGGGATGCTAAAGCGAGTGGTGGGTGGAGGGAGTGGCTGGCTGGGTGGGGAGGGTGTGCGCCCAGCCTGTGGCCTTGTGCTCTGCCCAGCTGGCGAGGGGCAGGAGAAGATCGGAAGAATACCTGCGCCAGAGCCTGCCGTACTTGGAGAGCCCGCAGGAGTGCTTGCGAGAGATGGCTGTGCGGTTCCTTGGTGAGCTCCAAGCCCTGCGGCCCCTCTCTGCACTGGGGCAGCTTAGCGCTAGCCCTGGGGGAGGGGTTTTGTGCTGGCGGTGGTGTGGGGAGCAGGATTGGTGAGGGGCTGTGCGTGTGCCTAGGGCTCGTCGGGCAGAGCATGAGGGGCCAGAGCAAGAAGAAGGTGGAGGACATCTGCGAGGGTGAGTGAGGGCAGCAGGGTGTGAGGCAGGGCTGGCGGCGAGGAAGACAGAGGCTGGGCAGCGAGCTGCAATGCCTGGCGCAGGCCAGGAGGGCTCTGCTGCTCCCCGTGCGGCTCAGAGGTGGTGCGCGTAGAGTCGCGAGAAGCTTTCAGGGGCCTTTGGGACATTCCTGGCCAGCAAGTCCCAGCTGATGCATGTGTCCCTTCTGCTGCCTCCTGTCTGTGGGAAGAGGTGGGTGGGACAGGCCATGTCATCGCCAGGAAGGGCTGCCTGGGCTCTGTGCAGATATGGGGGCTTGATCTCTGCTCTGGCTCTTTCTCTCAGCGCTTCAAGGCTTGGAGGAGGACGTCAGCCCGTCCATCTGTTCCCTGGCCACGCAAACCATCCTGCTGCTGAGAGCTCCAGGGAAGACGTCTGCGCCTGGAGGCGGCCACGAAGGCCTGTGCTGGCGGCTGAGGAGAGTGTGGCAGAGGTGGCCCTGGCCCCTGCAAGGTGGCTGCGTTTGCTGCGGGAGCTCGACCGCCTCCTGATGCCGGGCTGCTCTGCCCGCAGGGACGAGCGGAGTGTGCGAGGAAGTCGGGGGCGTTGCTGGCCTCTCTCCCTGCCCGCAGGACAGCTGCAGCCCTCAGGCCCAGCCCGTGCCAGGCTTGTGCTGCCAGCCCACCCTCTGCTGCCTTTTCCCCCAAGAAGCAGCCCTCTCTCTTCACCCCGTGCCAGTGTCTTTTCTTGGTGCCAACGAATGGGTGGAAAACCCAGGAATGACCGCGATTCCTTCGCGGCCACCCTTGGAGGGGGGTAGGGCATGTACTCTCTCCAGCAGTCTGCAGCAGCCACAACATCCCCCCCCGCCCTCTTCCAGCCGTCAGAGAAGCAGCCCGTTTTCCCTGACAAAAGGGTCAGGCCTGGATGGGAGAGCGCAGTGGTGGTGACAAGATTCTGCCTTGGGAGGCAATCAGCCCCTCCGCATGATTCGGGACACCGAGGTGGCCCCTCGCCGGCAAGTCTCCTGAGCCAGAAGGCAAGGCTGCAGCCATTGCTCTGCCCTGCAGCCTGCCCTCCCACCACCGGAGATGAGGAAGCGCTGGGCTGCCCTTTGCGCACCAAAGGCTGGGAGCGCCTGTGGCCACGGGCCGGCACCACGGGATTTGCCCATGCCGCCACCAGGCCATCAGAGGCCAGAGCTCTGCCCAGGCACTGGGGGTTCCAGCCCCTCCACAGTGGGAGCTCTTCAGGCACCGGCACTGCCAAAGCCAGCTGCAGGAACATCTTCTCAATGGGCATGACTCTGTGGCGGGAGGGTGTCCAGAGGCTGGAGGCACACTGTGCCCAGTGGTGCCCAGGGACGGGCTGTGAGGCAACGGGCAAAAAGGGAGGGAGGTCTTGTTGGAGGGATGGGGAACAAGGCCATTAGGGTATTAGTCAGTCTTTCACAGGCAGTTAACAAAACAAGGCCCTGAAGGAAGGAGCAAGACAACACTCTAAGGCAACCAGCTAAGCAAGTACCCACATAAAGCTGACGAGAACAAAACCAGCTGATAAACAGGAGAGAACTACTTGAAGGACGGGTGAACTATCCGAATGAGCATAAGGAAAAACCCACCTACAAGCAGGGAAGCCCCCCTGCTGGTCAAAGCCCCTTCCCCCTAGAGCATGCGTAGTAGAAAAAGAGGATACTGTGACTCGGAACGAAGAGGAGCCCTGACAGAACCAATGGCAACATGGATGCCTTAATGTAGTTGGAAACGGGACTGAGAACTGTTGCTTAGACTGTCTAAAGTGTCAGCTGTGTAGTGATCAGGCGTGCTAGCTCTGTGGACTTGCCACCTAGCACCCACGTGTGCGCAGAAATGAAGGAAAGAAACGTGGCGACTGTGTGTGTTTGGGGGCTCCTTGCAGAGCGGGTGAAAGAGGCCTTCTTTGGGACAACAAACAGTGTGAGCCTCCAGGTGGTTGTGCCCTGTGTGTCCGAAGTGGAGGTCCCGGAAGGGATCCCTTGTTGCTTGCTGGAGGCCCGGGGATGCCGGGAGCTTGCGCAAGGCCCCCATGAGCGAGGTGGTGGGTGGGTAGGTTGGGGGGGGTGGTTGTTGGCCCTGTGCGATGGGTGCAGGCGGCTGGTGCTGCAGAGGCAGCAGCTGCAGCATGCTCTGCCCAGGGCAACGGCCAGCAGGCTGAAGGAAGCAGGAGCACAGGCACAAGGACGAGAGAGCAGAGAAGAAATGCAAGGTGTGGAAGAGAGCGAGGGGCTTTTCTCTGCCTGGCCACGCAAGCCCAGGTGCAGCGTGGCTCCGGGGGTGCCGGCAGATGAAAGGGGCTGCTGCGAGCGCTGCTGCCTGGGTGCTTAGGGAGGAGGCTGCTCTGGGAGAGGGGAGCGCGATCCCAGGGTCCAGTCCAACGTCTATGGCGCAGGAAGCCTTGGCAGGACCCGAAGGGTCACGTGCCTCCTGCCAGGCCTTGTTGTGCCGCCAGGAGGCAGGCCTTGGTGTGGGCCTTGGAGGGGGAAGCGGAGACCTGCTGAGGGGCTGCGCTGAAATCTGCTGGGAGGAGAACCCACAGGTCCTGCTGCAGGTGTCCTTAGCACAAGCTGGAGCAGTGCAGCGAGGCTTGAGTTGGTGGAGAAGAGGCCAACTGCAGCCAGGCAGGCCTGAGCCCCTGGCATGGCTCTTGCAGGAGCTGGGCCAAACCCCCTCCACTGCCCTGGCGCCAGGCTGCTGGGATGGGTGCAGCTGTGGTAGCTGCTGCAAGGTGCTCTGCTGTCTGGAGGCCAACCCTGCCTTGATGAGAGAGTACGGGGGCACCTGTGCCACGGGCACCCGCAGGAGGGCCGGCAGCAGAGAGCAGAGAAGCAGAGGAAGGTGGTGGGCACCGCCTTGGCCGTTGTGGAAGCTGCTGGTGAGCGCAGGCCTCCGTGCTTGGCCTGCTGCCCGCGGGGAGCAGCAGGGGAGCGCAAAGTGCTTGGGCCAAGGCTGCTTCAGGAGGACCGAACAGCACTGTAGGCAGCGCAAAGGCAGGAGTGCCCTGTGCCCCGCAGGCTTGTGGCTTTGGCAAGTGCAAGCGGCAGCCGTGAGGCGGAGGTTGGGGTTGGGTGGTGGGGGAGTGAGATTTTGCTCTGGCCGCCTCGCAGGATGACAGGGTGGTTGCGGTGGTTGGGAAGGAGTCCTTGCCAGCGGTGCCAGGGGTGTCGCGGCGGGGCGTTGGTTGGGGTGGCTGAGGACGGGGCCGGGAGCAGCGGTGGCGGGGACGAGAGGAGGGTGGGAGCGGCTGTGAGGGCCCCAGGAGCCATGGGGGCCCGGGGCAGCCCGAGGGCAAAGAGAGGTGTGGCAGGGGGCGAGCCGGCCCGGCGCCCCGCGAGGGCACCCGGCCTGCCCCTGCCCGGGCCGGGGCCCGCCCGCCCCAGGGTGACAGTGGGGGCCCTTTGTGACTGCGCTCCTGGGACAGCCCGGGGCCTTGCCAGGCGTCGGCGCGGCCTCGGCCCCGCAGTGTCCGGTCGGACGGCCGCGGGACAGGGCGAGAGCGCGCGGGGCTGGCCGAGGAGCCCCCTGAGCGCAGCCAGGTCTTTCCCCGCCGCCCCCGGGCAGCCTCTGCCGCCTTGCCCACCATGGCGCAGAGACCCCCCCGCCGCCCCAGGCTGGCCTGGACGGAGGAGGAGGAGGAGGACGCGGCCCTTGCTGAGGGCAGCCGCCAGCTGGAGCCCCACCAGGTCTGCACGCCCCAGGCGCCGCCCAGGCGGGCGTGCGGGGCCCCGCTGGCGGTGACCTCTCTAGCTCGGCTGCCCTCCTTTCTCCCCTAGATGTTGGGGACGTCCCGGCAGCCCGCTGAGAGGGCCCACAGCATCCTCCTAGCCATCGAGGCCATGAGCTCCCGCAGCACCGAGGAGGCGCACACAGCTGCTCGCGTGCTGGAGGCGCTTGTGGCGGACGCTGCCTGCCTTGTGGAGCATGTAAGTAGCCTGTGGGTGGCGTGGCCGGGGCTCGAGGCCTCCGGGGGCTTGTTCTTGCCCTGACTCCAGGCCTGCCAGGCCCGCCAGCCCCTCTCAGGCCAGCACAGAGCAAGGGGGGCAAGGGCAGCCGTTGTCGGGGGCAGCTGGGCCAACGGCTGCCCTCTGGCAGCAGCCCCACTCTGAGCCGTGTGCCCTCCAGGTGCCCCCGGTGGTGAGGGGCATGTGGAGCAGCGTGCTGGCCGTCACAGAGGCGTCTGCGCGGCGCAGCCTGGAGCGGGCTCTTCTGCTGCTGGCCTGTGCATGCCCAGAGGAGGTGGTCGTGAGCCTGTTGCGCTGTTCCCCCTCGTGCGACAGGTAGGGGCCCGCTTGCCTTGAGAGCTGGGGGGCCGGCAGCCTGCAGAGCTCGTGCCCTGCGGGCTGCGGGGCAGGTGGCGATTGTCCGGCCTCTCGTGAGGGGCTGGGCCCTGCTGTTGTCCCCGTGTGCCAGCCGCGGCGCGTCAGGCCGGGCTGCAGCAGCGCGAGCCGAGCAAGCGTGCCTGCCTTCCGCCCCAGAGCCTGGCCGCCTTGCCGCCTGCGTGCCCCACAAGGGACTGGAGCTTGGCCATGGGCTGCGGGGTGGGGCAGAGCGCGCAGGGTGCTGCGGGCAAGGGGCAGTGGGCAGAGGCAGGGCTGGCGGCCCGCCCAGGCCCTCTGCGGCTGCCCAGGCCACAGCTGCCGCTGCGGCACCCGCTGAGCGAGCGCTGTGGGCCTGCAGCGCTGCCGCAGCCATGTGGAGGATGCTGCTGTCGAAGTGCGGAGCTGCCGAGAGGGTGCTGCAGGAGCTGCTCAGTGTCCTGCAGGATTGGCCCGTGGACGAGGCGTGCACGTTGGATGGGGACGACAGAGTCATCGTTTCCGTGGCCGTGAGTTTGTGGACGTAGCCTCGCTCTCCCCTAGAGCTGCCCTGGCCTTGCCCACGCAGCAAGAAGCCGTGACCTCCCGCCGGGCGCACAGCCACGGCGCGGCAGGGCTACGGCTGGCAGGGCTTGTTGTGGCCATGGCCCAAAGAGGAGCTGAGGCCAAAGAGCTTCGGTGCCTTTGCTCTGGCCACTCAGGCACGGCAGGCACTCCTGCTTGTCCCGAGGCTCAGGGCAGTGTGTGAGCCTCACCGCCAAGCTCGGGCAGCGCAACAGGCACGTCTCAGCAGCGACAGCTGTCTCGGGGCTTCTTCTGCAGGCAACCAGAGTGCTCCATGAGATGCTGCAGCAGCCCAGCTGCCAGCACGTGCTGGAGGCGTTCTTCCCGCAGCTCTTCCTGGCGCTGCTCTTCCAGCTTTCCTTCTGCGCAGAGCTGACGCCGGAGGAGGCTGAGATGTGCTGGGGAGAACAGCAAGGGGAAGAGTCTGCTCCCGGCAGCCCCGTGAGGTGCTCCATCCCACGCCTGCTGTGTGTGCTGTGGAGGTGGCGGCAGGGCCAGGGGTGCCAGGGTGACGTGGCCTTTGCTGTGCACGCAGGTTGGCAGTGCAGACCATGAAAGCACTGCTGTGCCGTGCCGGCTACGAGAGTCAGGTGCTGGCCATGGCGAGGAAGGGTGGCTGGGACACACTCCTCAGCGCGCAGACCTACCACGCGGGAGTGGCTTTGCTGGCCAGGTGAGAAGCCCCTTGTCCCTGCTCTGCCCCAGCATTTCTCCCTTGCACGCAGGCTGCCCCGCAGAGCCCCACGGGGCTGCAGCTTGAGGCCTTGTGAGGGAGGGCTGGCCGAGTAGAGCAGCCCAGGGAGGTGCTGCTCCATGGCTGCGGGGCTCCACGAGCCCTGCCTAGAGGGATGGGGAGTGCCATCACAGAAGAGCTTGGCCTGGCTGCTCAGAAGTGACAGGGCCTTCTTGCCTCTGCCAGAGAGATGAGGAAGAGCCCAAGAGAGCTGCGTCTCGTCCTCTTCCAACGGCTGACAGCGCTGCTGAAACGTGGAGAGGCCTGCTGGGAGATGCCTGCCATGGCTTTCCTGGTGGAGGTGAGCCTGATGGCAGGCGGTGCCTCTCGGGGCTGGAGAGGAGTGGAGGAGCAGGCGAGGGCTGTGCGCGGTGCGGCCTGAGGCCCAGGGCAGGGAGTGGGGCACCAGGGGCTGTCGGCACTGACGGCTGCCTTTGGGCCGGGCCTGGTGCCCTGGCCCGGAGCTGCTGGTGGGATCGGGCGCTGGCTGAGGCCGGGAGTCCTGCCGACCTCACCACTTTCTCTGTGCTGTGCTTCAGCTGCTGGCCTGCAGTGACCTTTGCGCAGAGGAGGCCGACTTGCCGATTCTCTTCTGGAGATATCTGCGGGGTCACTGGCGGGTGATGCACAGGCTGGCGCTCAGAGGCCTCGTGCTGCTGTGCAAGAGACAGGAGATGGTGAGCAGGGGCCAGCCGGGTGCCGGTGCACAGGCAGCGAGGGGCTGGGCGGTGGGGTGCTGGGCAACAGGGTAGCTTGGACTGTGCTGGGCCTCAGGAGCTGTGGGAGCTGCTGCCCTGTTGGAGGCTGAGCGCAGGGCCAGGCTGATGCCGCAGGCAGCTTCTGGGCCGCGAGGCTGCAGCCCCCACCACGCAGGGGCCACCGCGGGCCGAGTGCCGCCTTGGGGTGCTGCGCTGCGCCGCAGCCTCTGTGCACAAGCCGGGGGTGTCGGCAGGGCCTTGGCAATGGGGCCGTGAGCCCTGCCGGGAAAGGTGCCTGCTAGGGCTGGCACGGCTCGTGGCCCAGGCAGCTTTGCAGGCAGTGTGGGTTACTAAGCCCGCTGCCCGTTGAAGAGTGACGGAGAAGAGGAGCCGGCGGTGCCCTCTCCTGCCTCGCTCTGCCCCAGCCCGTCCAGGCCCGTGGCTGTGCTGGTAAAGGCTGCCAGGCCGCAGGTTGCTGCAGTCATTGCCATGGCCGCTTGTGGAAAGGCAGGGGGGAAGCTGGTGTGTGAGCAGGTGAGCCTTTTTGCCAGGGCAGTGGGTTCTTTCTTCAGGCACCGAGGTTGTGTTTCCCCCAGGCCAGAAGAATGCAGTGCCTGTGGCCCCTGCTGGTGGGGCACCTGCAGGACGCGGACAGAGACATCAGCGCCAAGGCCCTGCTGGTGCTCAGCAATGTGGTCCACGTCATGGAGAAGCAGGTGGTGGCCCACCTTGCTCCGCTGCTGGCCGACAAGCTGCTGCCTCTCTTTGATGAGGTTAGGCTGGGGGCAGAGGCGGGGGCCCTGTTGGCGTGTCGGTGAGGCTGTGTGCGGGCTGCGGGCTGTGGTGTGTTGCCGTGTGGGTGTGCCTGCGGCGTGGGAATTTGTGCTTGCCAGCAGGGGCCCTGGGTGCTGCCAGGAACGTTTTTGCCCGGGGGCTCTTGGGGTCATTGCGCTGTGCTGCCCGTGGTGCGCTGGGCTGCAGGACTGCCTTGAAGCAGCCCCTTGTCTACCCTCAGCTGCTCGGTACTGTGCACAAAGCCCCTGCAGCCATGCCCCGGGGCTGCCTCCTCCTGCCGGCCTCTAGAGCTGGCAGCACAGCTCGAGCCCCTGGGCGATGAAGACAGGCTCACCAGGAGGGCCAGGCAGGCCGAGCTGAGGGAAGCCTGAAGTCCCGCTGCTGCCCATGCCTGCACACAGGCCCTCAGTAACGCCAACGTCCCCACAGCCCCAGCAGCCACTGTGGGGGGGGGCATCCTGGAGCAGCTCTGTTGGGCCTTGGCCAGGGGTGACGGGGGCAGTGTGGCCAGGGCGAGAGGAGCCCTTCCAGGCGCAGACTTCTCCGCCAGCTCCGCTCTCCCTGGCCGCAGCACGGTACAGAAGCGCGCTGCATTGCCCTGCCTGGGCCGGGGGCCATTTTGCAGTGGGTGCAGACGAGGCCCACAGCCCCTTGGTGCGCAGGGAGGGTCCGAAACCTTCATCTCGCCACCAGCCCCACTGACCCCTGTGCTGACTGTGGGCTTGGAGCAGGCAGTGCTGAGGTGGCCCCTCTCCCTTCCCGCCAGGAGCTGGACTGCGTGCGAGAGCTCTCCATCCGCCTCTTCCAAGAGGTGATGGAGGCTGTAGTGGGCACCAAAACACAGGCCCTGAAGAAGCAAGTGCACAGGAGCCTGCTGCCGCTGCTCTTCCACTGGCATGACGAGATCCCCCGCGTGGCCCAGGTATGGCTGTGTAACGGGACGGCTCGTTGGAGGAGGGCGATGCGGACGCCCTGTGAGTGGGCGTGAGCATGAGGAGCAAGGGCTGCTGGCAGTGGGAGCCTTTGAAGGTGGGTGAGCTGGAGGCGCCAGGTGCTGAGGGTGCAGAGCGCCCCCTTGCTGTTTGCACCAGGCCCAGCAGTGCCTTCGTCTTCGTGCCATGCCTCCACCTGCAGCACCATACACCTGCGGGGGTGGTTGCCCCACCTGTCTGCCCGGGGCCCGGAACATGCTGGCAGAGGCAGTTGCCAGCTGCTCCCTCTTGCCATTGTGGGCGAGGAAAGGCCCCGAGGAGGCCTTGCCAAGAGGAGGGCCGCGGTGGGGGTTGTGCGCTGGGCTGCGGTGGCATCAGCGGGTCTGTGCTGCTGTGCAGGCCTCTCAGGAAGCCCTGCTTGGTGCTGCCAAGTTGCTGAGGTGGGAGCAGCTGAGGCAGCTGGCTGAGACAGCGCAGAGCTGCAGGATCGGCGAGTGCCTGGTAAGGATGGCCCCAAAGCCCCCAGAGGCAGCCTGGGCAAGGCCTGTGCATGGCCAGTGTGTGGGACAGGCAGCCGCGTGCCTCGCCGCGGCTGGTGCCCAGAGGTGCCAGCCTGGAGCAGCACTCCCGCTGCCCTTGTCCAGCACACTGCCCCAACGGGCTCTTCTCTAGGTTGCTGTGCCCTTGCTGAGCCCTGGGATGCTAAAGCGAGTGGTGGGTGGAGGGAGTGGCTGGCTGGGTGGGGAGGGTGTGCGCCCAGCCTGTGGCCTTGTGCTCTGCCCAGCTGGCGAGGGGCAGGAGAAGATCGGAAGAATACCTGCGCCAGAGCCTGCCGTACTTGGAGAGCCCGCAGGAGTGCTTGCGAGAGATGGCTGTGCGGTTCCTTGGTGAGCTCCAAGCCCTGCGGCCCCTCTCTGCACTGGGGCAGCTTAGCGCTAGCCCTGGGGGAGGGGTTTTGTGCTGGCGGTGGTGTGGGGAGCAGGATTGGTGAGGGGCTGTGCGTGTGCCTAGGGCTCGTCGGGCAGAGCATGAGGGGCCAGAGCAAGAAGAAGGTGGAGGACATCTGCGAGGGTGAGTGAGGGCAGCAGGGTGTGAGGCAGGGCTGGCGGCGAGGAAGACAGAGGCTGGGCAGCGAGCTGCAATGCCTGGCGCAGGCCAGGAGGGCTCTGCTGCTCCCCGTGCGGCTCAGAGGTGGTGCGCGTAGAGTCGCGAGAAGCTTTCAGGGGCCTTTGGGACATTCCTGGCCAGCAAGTCCCAGCTGATGCATGTGTCCCTTCTGCTGCCTCCTGTCTGTGGGAAGAGGTGGGTGGGACAGGCCATGTCATCGCCAGGAAGGGCTGCCTGGGCTCTGTGCAGATATGGGGGCTTGATCTCTGCTCTGGCTCTTTCTCTCAGCGCTTCAAGGCTTGGAGGAGGACGTCAGCCCGTCCATCTGTTCCCTGGCCACGCAAACCATCCTGCTGCTGAGAGCTCCAGGGAAGACGTCTGCGCCTGGAGGCGGCCACGAAGGCCTGTGCTGGCGGCTGAGGAGAGTGTGGCAGAGGTGGCCCTGGCCCCTGCGAGGTGGCTGCGTTTGCTGCGGGAGCTCGACCGCCTCCTGATG
The DNA here is from genome assembly GCF_040807025.1 of Struthio camelus. NCBI lineage: Eukaryota > Metazoa > Chordata > Aves > Struthioniformes > Struthionidae > Struthio > Struthio camelus. The sequence continues at coordinate 1,526,172 of NC_090947.1, read as the reverse complement.
CCGGGCTGCTCTGCCCGCAGGGACGAGCGGAGTGTGCGAGGAAGTCGGGGGCGTTGCTGGCCTCTCTCCCTGCCCGCAGGACAGCTGCAGCCCTCAGGCCCAGCCCGTGCCAGGCTTGTGCTGCCAGCCCACCCTCTGCTGCCTTTTCCCCCAAGAAGCAGCCCTCTCTCTTCACCCCGTGCCAGTGTCTTTTCTTGGTGCCAACGAATGGGTGGAAAACCCAGGAATGACCGCGATTCCTTCGCGGCCACCCTTGGAGGGGGGTAGGGCATGTACTCTCTCCAGCAGTCTGCGGCAGCCACAACATCCCCCCCCGCCCTCTTCCAGCCGTCAGAGAAGCAGCCCGTTTTCCCTGACAAAAGGGTCAGGCCTGGATGGGAGAGCGCAGTGGTGGTGACAAGATTCTGCCTTGGGAGGCAATCAGCCCCTCCGCATGATTCGGGACACCGAGGTGGCCCCTCGCCGGCAAGTCTCCTGAGCCAGAAGGCAAGGCTGCAGCCATTGCTCTGCCCTGCAGCCTGCCCTCCCACCACCGGAGATGAGGAAGCGCTGGGCTGCCCTTTGCGCACCAAAGGCTGGGAGCGCCTGTGGCCACGGGCCGGCACCACGGGATTTGCCCATGCCGCCACCAGGCCATCAGAGGCCAGAGCTCTGCCCAGGCACTGGGGGTTCCAGCCCCTCCACAGTGGGAGCTCTTCAGGCACCGGCACTGCCAAAGCCAGCTGCAGGAACATCTTCTCAATGGGCATGACTCTGTGGCGGGAGGGTGTCCAGAGGCTGGAGGCACACTGTGCCCAGTGGTGCCCAGGGACGGGCTGTGAGGCAACGGGCAAAAAGGGAGGGAGGTCTTGTTGGAGGGATGGGGAACAAGGCCATTAGGGTATTAGTCAGTCTTTCACAGGCAGTTAACAAAACAAGGCCCTGAAGGAAGGAGCAAGACAACACTCTAAGGCAACCAGCTAAGCAAGTACCCACATAAAGCTGACGAGAACAAAACCAGCTGATAAACAGGAGAGAACTACTTGAAGGACGGGTGAACTATCCGAATGAGCATAAGGAAAAACCCACCTACAAGCAGGGAAGCCCCCCTGCTGGTCAAAGCCCCTTCCCCCTAGAGCATGCGTAGTAGAAAAAGAGGATACTGTGACTCGGAACGAAGAGGAGCCCTGACAGAACCAATGGCAACACGGATGCCTTAATGTAGTTGGAAACGGGACTGAGAACTGTTGCTTAGACTGTCTAAAGTGTCAGCTGTGTAGTGATCAGGCGTGCTAGCTCTGTGGACTTGCCACCTAGCACCCACGTGTGCGCAGAAATGAAGGAAAGAAACGTGGCGACTGTGTGTGTTTGGGGGCTCCTTGCAGAGCGGGTGAAAGAGGCCTTCTTTGGGACAACAAACAGTGTGAGCCTCCAGGTGGTTGTGCCCTGTGTGTCCGAAGTGGAGGTCCCGGAAGGGATCCCTTGTTGCTTGCTGGAGGCCCGGGGATGCCGGGAGCTTGCGCAAGGCCCCCATGAGCGAGGTGGTGGGTGGGTAGGTTGGGGGGGGTGGTTGTTGGCCCTGTGCGATGGGTGCAGGCGGCTGGTGCTGCAGAGGCAGCAGCTGCAGCATGCTCTGCCCAGGGCAACGGCCAGCAGGCTGAAGGAAGCAGGAGCACAGGCACAAGGACGAGAGAGCAGAGAAGAAATGCAAGGTGTGGAAGAGAGCGAGGGGCTTTTCTCTGCCTGGCCACGCAAGCCCAGGTGCAGCGTGGCTCCGGGGGTGCCGGCAGATGAAAGGGGCTGCTGCGAGCGCTGCTGCCTGGGTGCTTAGGGAGGAGGCTGCTCTGGGAGAGGGGAGCGCGATCCCAGGGTCCAGTCCAACGTCTATGGCGCAGGAAGCCTTGGCAGGACCCGAAGGGTCACGTGCCTCCTGCCAGGCCTTGTTGTGCCGCCAGGAGGCAGGCCTTGGTGTGGGCCTTGGAGGGGGAAGCGGAGACCTGCTGAGGGGCTGCGCTGAAATCTGCTGGGAGGAGAACCCACAGGTCCTGCTGCAGGTGTCCTTAGCACAAGCTGGAGCAGTGCAGCGAGGCTTGAGTTGGTGGAGAAGAGGCCAACTGCAGCCAGGCAGGCCTGAGCCCCTGGCATGGCTCTTGCAGGAGCTGGGCCAAACCCCCTCCACTGCCCTGGCGCCAGGCTGCTGGGATGGGTGCAGCTGTGGTAGCTGCTGCAAGGTGCTCTGCTGTCTGGAGGCCAACCCTGCCTTGATGAGAGAGTACGGGGGCACCTGTGCCACGGGCACCCGCAGGAGGGCCGGCAGCAGAGAGCAGAGAAGCAGAGGAAGGTGGTGGGCACCGCCTTGGCCGTTGTGGAAGCTGCTGGTGAGCGCAGGCCTCCGTGCTTGGCCTGCTGCCCGCGGGGAGCAGCAGGGGAGCGCAAAGTGCTTGGGCCAAGGCTGCTTCAGGAGGACCGAACAGCACTGTAGGCAGCGCAAAGGCAGGAGTGCCCTGTGCCCCGCAGGCTTGTGGCTTTGGCAAGTGCAAGCGGCAGCCGTGAGGCGGAGGTTGGGGTTGGGTGGTGGGGGAGTGAGATTTTGCTCTGGCCGCCTCGCAGGATGACAGGGTGGTTGCGGTGGTTGGGAAGGAGTCCTTGCCAGCGGTGCCAGGGGTGTCGCGGCGGGGCGTTGGTTGGGGTGGCTGAGGACGGGGCCGGGAGCAGCGGTGGCGGGGACGAGAGGAGGGTGGGAGCGGCTGTGAGGGCCCCAGGAGCCATGGGGGCCCGGGGCAGCCCGAGGGCAAAGAGAGGTGTGGCAGGGGGCGAGCCGGCCCGGCGCCCCGCGAGGGCACCCGGCCTGCCCCTGCCCGGGCCGGGGCCCGCCCGCCCCAGGGTGACAGTGGGGGCCCTTTGTGACTGCGCTCCTGGGACAGCCCGGGGCCTTGCCAGGCGTCGGCGCGGCCTCGGCCCCGCAGTGTCCGGTCGGACGGCCGCGGGACAGGGCGAGAGCGCGCGGGGCTGGCCGAGGAGCCCCCTGAGCGCAGCCAGGTCTTTCCCCGCCGCCCCCGGGCAGCCTCTGCCGCCTTGCCCACCATGGCGCAGAGACCCCCCCGCCGCCCCAGGCTGGCCTGGACGGAGGAGGAGGAGGAGGACGCGGCCCTTGCCGAGGGCAGCCGCCAGCTGGAGCCCCACCAGGTCTGCACACCCCAGGCGCCGCCCAGGCGGGCGTGCGGGGCCCCGCTGGCGGTGACCTCTCTAGCTCGGCTGCCCTCCTTTCTCCCCTAGATGTTGGGGACGTCCCGGCAGCCCGCTGAGAGGGCCCACAGCATCCTCCTAGCCATCGAGGCCATGAGCTCCCGCAGCACCGAGGAGGCGCACACAGCTGCTCGCGTGCTGGAGGCGCTTGTGGCGGACGCTGCCTGCCTTGTGGAGCATGTAAGTAGCCTGTGGGTGGCGTGGCCGGGGCTCGAGGCCTCCGGGGGCTTGTTCTTGCCCTGACTCCAGGCCTGCCAGGCCCGCCAGCCCCTCTCAGGCCAGCACAGAGTTGGGGGGGGCAAGGGCAGCCGTTGTCGGGGGCAGCTGGGCCAACGGCTGCCCTCTGGCAGCAGCCCCACTCTGAGCCGTGTGCCCTCCAGGTGCCCCCGGTGGTGAGGGGCATGTGGAGCAGCGTGCTGGCCGTCACAGAGGCGTCTGCGCGGCGCAGCCTGGAGCGGGCTCTTCTGCTGCTGGCCTGTGCATGCCCAGAGGAGGTGGTCGTGAGCCTGTTGCGCTGTTCCCCCTCGTGCGACAGGTAGGGGCCCGCTTGCCTTGAGAGCTGGGGGGCCGGCAGCCTGCAGAGCTCGTGCCCTGCGGGCTGCGGGGCAGGTGGCGATTGTCCGGCCTCTCGTGAGGGGCTGGGCCCTGCTGTTGTCCCCGTGTGCCAGCCGCGGCGCGTCAGGCCGGGCTGCAGCAGCGCGAGCCGAGCAAGCGTGCCTGCCTTCCGCCCCAGAGCCTGGCCGCCTTGCCGCCTGCGTGCCCCACAAGGGACTGGAGCTTGGCCATGGGCTGCGGGGTGGGGCAGAGCGCGCAGGGTGCTGCGGGCAAGGGGCAGTGGGCAGAGGCAGGGCTGGCGGCCCGCCCAGGCCCTCTGCGGCTGCCCAGGCCACAGCTGCCGCTGCGGCACCCGCTGAGCGAGCGCTGTGGGCCTGCAGCGCTGCCGCAGCCATGTGGAGGATGCTGCTGTCGAAGTGCGGAGCTGCCGAGAGGGTGCTGCAGGAGCTGCTCAGTGTCCTGCAGGATTGGCCCGTGGACGAGGCGTGCACGTTGGATGGGGACGACAGAGTCATCGTTTCTGTGGCCGTGAGTTTGTGGACGTAGCCTCGCTCTCCCCTAGAGCTGCCCTGGCCTTGCCCACGCAGCAAGAAGCCGTGACCTCCCGCCGGGCGCACAGCCACGGCGCGGCAGGGCTACGGCTGGCAGGGCTTGTTGTGGCCATGGCCCAAAGAGGAGCTGAGGCCAAAGAGCTTCGGTGCCTTTGCTCTGGCCACTCAGGCACGGCAGGCACTCCTGCTTGTCCCGAGGCTCAGGGCAGTGTGTGAGCCTCACCGCCAAGCTCGGGCAGCGCAACAGGCACGTCTCAGCAGCGACAGCTGTCTCGGGGCTTCTTCTGCAGGCAACCAGAGTGCTCCATGAGATGCTGCAGCAGCCCAGCTGCCAGCACGTGCTGGAGGCGTTCTTCCCGCAGCTCTTCCTGGCGCTGCTCTTCCAGCTTTCCTTCTGCGCAGAGCTGACGCCGGAGGAGGCTGAGATGTGCTGGGGAGAACAGCAAGGGGAAGAGTCTGCTCCCGGCAGCCCCGTGAGGTGCTCCATCCCACGCCTGCTGTGTGTGCTGTGGAGGTGGCGGCAGGGCCAGGGGTGCCAGGGTGACGTGGCCTTTGCTGTGCACGCAGGTTGGCAGTGCAGACCATGAAAGCACTGCTGTGCCGTGCCGGCTACGAGAGTCAGGTGCTGGCCATGGCGAGGAAGGGTGGCTGGGACACACTCCTCAGCGCGCAGACCTACCACGCGGGAGTGGCTTTGCTGGCCAGGTGAGAAGCCCCTTGTCCCTGCTCTGCCCCAGCATTTCTCCCTTGCACGCAGGCTGCCCCGCAGAGCCCCACGGGGCTGCAGCTTGAGGCCTTGTGAGGGAGGGCTGGCCGAGTAGAGCAGCCCAGGGAGGTGCCGCTCCATGGCTGCGGGGCTCCACGAGCCCTGCCTAGAGGGATGGGGAGTGCCATCACAGAAGAGCTTGGCCTGGCTGCTCAGAAGTGACAGGGCCTTCTTGCCTCTGCCAGAGAGATGAGGAAGAGCCCAAGAGAGCTGCGTCTCGTCCTCTTCCAACGGCTGACAGCGCTGCTGAAACGTGGAGAGGCCTGCTGGGAGATGCCTGCCATGGCTTTCCTGGTGGAGGTGAGCCTGATGGCAGGCGGTGCCTCTCGGGGCTGGAGAGGAGTGGAGGAGCAGGCGAGGGCTGTGCGCGGTGCGGCCTGAGGCCCAGGGCAGGGAGTGGGGCACCAGGGGCTGTCGGCACTGACGGCTGCCTTTGGGCCGGGCCTGGTGCCCTGGCCCGGAGCTGCTGGTGGGATCGGGCGCTGGCTGAGGCCGGGAGTCCTGCCGACCTCACCACTTTCTCTGTGCTGTGCTTCAGCTGCTGGCCTGCAGTGACCTTTGCGCAGAGGAGGCCGACTTGCCGATTCTCTTCTGGAGATATCTGCGGGGTCACTGGCGGGTGATGCACAGGCTGGCGCTCAGAGGCCTCGTGCTGCTGTGCAAGAGACAGGAGATGGTGAGCAGGGGCCAGCCGGGTGCCGGTGCACAGGCAGCGAGGGGCTGGGCGGTGGGGTGCTGGGCAACAGGGTAGCTTGGACTGTGCTGGGCCTCAGGAGCTGTGGGAGCTGCTGCCCTGTTGGAGGCTGAGCGCAGGGCCAGGCTGATGCCGCAGGCAGCTTCTGGGCCGCGAGGCTGCAGCCCCCACCACGCAGGGGCCACCGCGGGCCGAGTGCCGCCTTGGGGTGCTGCGCTGCGCCGCAGCCTCTGTGCACAAGCCGGGGGTGTCGGCAGGGCCTTGGCAATGGGGCCGTGAGCCCTGCCGGGAAAGGTGCCTGCTAGGGCTGGCACGGCTCGTGGCCCGGGCAGCTTTGCAGGCAGTGTGGGTTACTAAGCCCGCTGCCCGTTGAAGAGTGACGGAGAAGAGGAGCCGGCGGTGCCCTCTCCTGCCTCGCTCTGCCCCAGCCCGTCCAGGCCCGTGGCTGTGCTGGTAAAGGCTGCCAGGCCGCAGGTTGCTGCAGTCATTGCCATGGCCGCTTGTGGAAAGGCAGGGGGGAAGCTGGTGTGTGAGCAGGTGAGCCTTTTTGCCAGGGCAGTGGGTTCTTTCTTCAGGCACCGAGGTTGTGTTTCCCCCAGGCCAGAAGAATGCAGTGCCTGTGGCCCCTGCTGGTGGGGCACCTGCAGGACGCGGACAGAGACATCAGCGCCAAGGCCCTGCTGGTGCTCAGCAATGTGGTCCACGTCATGGAGAAGCAGGTGGTGGCCCACCTTGCTCCGCTGCTGGCCGACAAGCTGCTGCCTCTCTTTGATGAGGTTAGGCTGGGGGCAGAGGCGGGGGCCCTGTTGGCGTGTCGGTGAGGCTGTGTGCGGGCTGCGGGCTGTGGTGTGTTGCCGTGTGGGTGTGCCTGCGGCGTGGGAATTTGTGCTTGCCAGCAGGGGCCCTGGGTGCTGCCAGGAACGTTTTTGCCCGGGGGCTCTTGGGGTCATTGCGCTGTGCTGCCCGTGGTGCGCTGGGCTGCAGGACTGCCTTGAAGCAGCCCCTTGTCTACCCTCAGCTGCTCGGTACTGTGCACAAAGCCCCTGCAGCCATGCCCCGGGGCTGCCTCCTCCTGCCGGCCTCTAGAGCTGGCAGCACAGCTCGAGCCCCTGGGCGATGAAGACAGGCTCGCCAGGAGGGCCAGGCAGGCCGAGCTGAGGGAAGCCTGAAGTCCCGCTGCTGCCCATGCCTGCACACAGGCCCTCAGTAACGCCAACGTCCCCACAGCCCCAGCAGCCACTGTGGGGGGGGGGCCATCCTGGAGCAGCTCTGTTGGGCCTTGGCCAGGGGTGACGGGGGCAGTGTGGCCAGGGCGAGAGGAGCCCTTCCAGGCGCAGACTTCTCCGCCAGCTCCGCTCTCCCTGGCCGCAGCACGGTACAGAAGCGCGCTGCATTGCCCTGCCTGGGCCGGGGGCCATTTTGCAGTGGGTGCAGACGAGGCCCACAGCCCCTTGGTGCGCAGGGAGGGTCCGAAACCTTCATCTCGCCACCAGCCCCACTGACCCCTGTGCTGACTGTGGGCTTGGAGCAGGCAGTGCTGAGGTGGCCCCTCTCCCTTCCCGCCAGGAGCTGGACTGCGTGCGAGAGCTCTCCATCCGCCTCTTCCAAGAGGTGATGGAGGCTGTAGTGGGCACCAAAACACACGCCCTGAAGAAGCAAGTGCACAGGAGCCTGCTGCCGCTGCTCTTCCACTGGCATGACGAGATCCCCCGCGTGGCCCAGGTATGGCTGTGTAACGGGACGGCTCGTTGGAGGAGGGCGATGCGGACGCCCTGTGAGTGGGCGTGAGCATGAGGAGCAAGGGCTGCTGGCAGTGGGAGCCTTTGAAGGTGGGTGAGCTGGAGGCGCCAGGTGCTGAGGGTGCAGAGCGCCCCCTTGCTGTTTGCACCAGGCCCAGCAGTGCCTTCGTCTTCGTGCCATGCCTCCACCTGCAGCACCATACACCTGCGGGGGTGGTTGCCCCACCTGTCTGCCCGGGGCCCGGAACATGCTGGCAGAGGCAGTTGCCAGCTGCTCCCTCTTGCCATTGTGGGCGAGGAAAGGCCCCGAGGAGGCCTTGCCAAGAGGAGGGCCGCGGTGGGGGTTGTGCGCTGGGCTGCGGTGGCATCAGCGGGTCTGTGCTGCTGTGCAGGCCTCTCAGGAAGCCCTGCTTGGTGCTGCCAAGTTGCTGAGGTGGGAGCAGCTGAGGCAGCTGGCTGAGACAGCGCAGAGCTGCAGGATCGGCGAGTGCCTGGTAAGGATGGCCCCAAAGCCCCCAGAGGCAGCCTGGGCAAGGCCTGTGCATGGCCAGTGTGTGGGACAGGCAGCCGCGTGCCTCGCCGCGGCTGGTGCCCAGAGGTGCCAGCCTGGAGCAGCACTCCCGCTGCCCTTGTCCAGCACACTGCCCCAACGGGCTCTTCTCTAGGTTGCTGTGCCCTTGCTGAGCCCTGGGATGCTAAAGCGAGTGGTGGGTGGAGGGAGTGGCTGGCTGGGTGGGGAGGGTGTGCGCCCAGCCTGTGGCCTTGTGCTCTGCCCAGCTGGCGAGGGGCAGGAGAAGATCGGAAGAATACCTGCGCCAGAGCCTGCCGTACTTGGAGAGCCCGCAGGAGTGCTTGCGAGAGATGGCTGTGCGGTTCCTTGGTGAGCTCCAAGCCCTGCGGCCCCTCTCTGCACTGGGGCAGCTTAGCGCTAGCCCTGGGGGAGGGGTTTTGTGCTGGCGGTGGTGTGGGGAGCAGGATTGGTGAGGGGCTGTGCGTGTGCCTAGGGCTCGTCGGGCAGAGCATGAGGGGCCAGAGCAAGAAGAAGGTGGAGGACATCTGCGAGGGTGAGTGAGGGCAGCAGGGTGTGAGGCAGGGCTGGCGGCGAGGAAGACAGAGGCTGGGCAGCGAGCTGCAATGCCTGGCGCAGGCCAGGAGGGCTCTGCTGCTCCCCGTGCGGCTCAGAGGTGGTGCGCGTAGAGTCGCGAGAAGCTTTCAGGGGCCTTTGGGACATTCCTGGCCAGCAAGTCCCAGCTGATGCATGTGTCCCTTCTGCTGCCTCCTGTCTGTGGGAAGAGGTGGGTGGGACAGGCCATGTCATCGCCAGGAAGGGCTGCCTGGGCTCTGTGCAGATATGGGGGCTTGATCTCTGCTCTGGCTCTTTCTCTCAGCGCTTCAAGGCTTGGAGGAGGACGTCAGCCCGTCCATCTGTTCCCTGGCCACGCAAACCATCCTGCTGCTGAGAGCTCCAGGGAAGACGTCTGCGCCTGGAGGCGGCCACGAAGGCCTGTGCTGGCGGCTGAGGAGAGTGTGGCAGAGGTGGCCCTGGCCCCTGCGAGGTGGCTGCGTTTGCTGCGGGAGCTCGACCGCCTCCTGATGCCGGGCTGCTCTGCCCGCAGGGACGAGCGGAGTGTGCGAGGAAGTCGGGGGCGTTGCTGGCCTCTCTCCCTGCCCGCAGGACAGCTGCAGCCCTCAGGCCCAGCCCGTGCCAGGCTTGTGCTGCCAGCCCACCCTCTGCTGCCTTTTCCCCCAAGAAGCAGCCCTCTCTCTTCACCCCGTGCCAGTGTCTTTTCTTGGTGCCAACGAATGGGTGGAAAACCCAGGAATGACCGCGATTCCTTCGCGGCCACCCTTGGAGGGGGGTAGGGCATGTACTCTCTCCAGCAGTCTGCGGCAGCCACAACATCCCCCCCCGCCCTCTTCCAGCCGTCAGAGAAGCAGCCCGTTTTCCCTGACAAAAGGGTCAGGCCTGGATGGGAGAGCGCAGTGGTGGTGACAAGATTCTGCCTTGGGAGGCAATCAGCCCCTCCGCATGATTCGGGACACCGAGGTGGCCCCTCGCCGGCAAGTCTCCTGAGCCAGAAGGCAAGGCTGCAGCCATTGCTCTGCCCTGCAGCCTGCCCTCCCACCACCGGAGATGAGGAAGCGCTGGGCTGCCCTTTGCGCACCAAAGGCTGGGAGCGCCTGTGGCCACGGGCCGGCACCACGGGATTTGCCCATGCCGCCACCAGGCCATCAGAGGCCAGAGCTCTGCCCAGGCACTGGGGGTTCCAGCCCCTCCACAGTGGGAGCTCTTCAGGCACCGGCACTGCCAAAGCCAGCTGCAGGAACATCTTCTCAATGGGCATGACTCTGTGGCGGGAGGGTGTCCAGAGGCTGGAGGCACACTGTGCCCAGTGGTGCCCAGGGACGGGCTGTGAGGCAACGGGCAAAAAGGGAGGGAGGTCTTGTTGGAGGGATGGGGAACAAGGCCATTAGGGTATTAGTCAGTCTTTCACAGGCAGTTAACAAAACAAGGCCCTGAAGGAAGGAGCAAGACAACACTCTAAGGCAACCAGCTAAGCAAGTACCCACATAAAGCTGACGAGAACAAAACCAGCTGATAAACAGGAGAGAACTACTTGAAGGACGGGTGAACTATCCGAATGAGCATAAGGAAAAACCCACCTACAAGCAGGGAAGCCCCCCTGCTGGTCAAAGCCCCTTCCCCCTAGAGCATGCGTAGTAGAAAAAGAGGATACTGTGACTCGGAACGAAGAGGAGCCCTGACAGAACCAATGGCAACACGGATGCCTTAATGTAGTTGGAAACGGGACTGAGAACTGTTGCTTAGACTGTCTAAAGTGTCAGCTGTGTAGTGATCAGGCGTGCTAGCTCTGTGGACTTGCCACCTAGCACCCACGTGTGCGCAGAAATGAAGGAAAGAAACGTGGCGACTGTGTGTGTTTGGGGGCTCCTTGCAGAGCGGGTGAAAGAGGCCTTCTTTGGGACAACAAACAGTGTGAGCCTCCAGGTGGTTGTGCCCTGTGTGTCCGAAGTGGAGGTCCCGGAAGGGATCCCTTGTTGCTTGCTGGAGGCCCGGGGATGCCGGGAGCTTGCGCAAGGCCCCCATGAGCGAGGTGGTGGGTGGGTAGGTTGGGGGGGGGTGGTTGTTGGCCCTGTGCGATGGGTGCAGGCAGCTGGTGCTGCAGAGGCAGCAGCTGCAGCATGCTCTGCCCAGGGCAACGGCCAGCAGGCTGAAGGAAGCAGGAGCACAGGCACAAGGACGAGAGAGCAGAGAAGAAATGCAAGGTGTGGAAGAGAGCGAGGGGCTTTTCTCTGCCTGGCCACGCAAGCCCAGGTGCAGCGTGGCTCCGGGGGTGCCGGCAGATGAAAGGGGCTGCTGCGAGCGCTGCTGCCTGGGTGCTTAGGGAGGAGGCTGCTCTGGGAGAGGGGAGCGCGATCCCAGGGTCCAGTCCAACGTCTATGGCGCAGGAAGCCTTGGCAGGACCTGAAGGGTCACGTGCCTCCTGCCAGGCCTTGTTGTGCCGCCAGGAGGCAGGCCTTGGTGTGGGCCTTGGAGGGGGAAGCGGAGACCTGCTGAGGGGCTGCGCTGAAATCTGCTGGGAGGAGAACCCACAGGTCCTGCTGCAGGTGTCCTTAGCGCAAGCTGGAGCAGTGCAGCGAGGCTTGAGTTGGTGGAGAAGAGGCCAACTGCAGCCAGGCAGGCCTGAGCCCCTGGCATGGCTCTTGCAGGAGCTGGGCCAAACCCCCTCCACTGCCCTGGCGCCAGGCTGCTGGGATGGGTGCAGCTGTGGTAGCTGCTGCAAGGTGCTCTGCTGTCTGGAGGCCAACCCTGCCTTGATGAGAGAGTACGGGGGCACCTGTGCCACGGGCACCCGCAGGAGGGCCGGCAGCAGAGAGCAGAGAAGCAGAGGAAGGTGGTGGGCACCGCCTTGGCCGTTGTGGAAGCTGCTGGTGAGCGCAGGCCTCCGTGCTTGGCCTGCTGCCCGCGGGGAGCAGCAGGGGAGCGCAAAGTGCTTGGGCCAAGGCTGCTTCAGGAGGACCGAACAGCACTGTAGGCAGCGCAAAGGCAGGAGTGCCCTGTGCCCCGCAGGCTTGTGGCTTTGGCAAGTGCAAGCAGCAGCCGTGAGGCGGAGGTTGGGGTTGGGTGGTGGGGGAGTGAGATTTTGCTCTGGCCGCCTCGCAGGATGACAGGGTGGTTGCGGTGGTTGGGAAGGAGTCCTTGCCAGCGGTGCCAGGGGTGTCGCGGCGGGGCGTTGGTTGGGGTGGCTGAGGACGGGGCCGGGAGCAGTGGTGGCGGGGACGAGAGGAGGGTGGGAGCGGCTGTGAGGGCCCCAGGAGCCATGGGGGCCCGGGGCAGCCCGAGGGCAAAGAGAGGTGTGGCAGGGGGCGAGCCGGCCCGGCGCCCCGCGAGGGCACCCGGCCTGCCCCTGCCCGGGCCGGGGCCCGCCCGCCCCAGGGTGACAGTGGGGGCCCTTTGTGACTGCGCTCCTGGGACAGCCCGGGGCCTTGCCAGGCGTCGGCGCGGCCTCGGCCCCGCAGTGTCCGGTCGGACGGCCGCGGGACAGGGCGAGAGCGCGCGGGGCTGGCCGAGGAGCCCCCTGAGCGCAGCCAGGTCTTTCCCCGCCGCCCCCGGGCAGCCTCTGCCGCCTTGCCCACCATGGCGCAGAGACCCCCCCGCCGCCCCAGGCTGGCCTGGACGGAGGAGGAGGAGGAGGACGCGGCCCTTGCCGAGGGCAGCTGCCAGCTGGAGCCCCACCAGGTCTGCACGCCCCAGGCGCCGCCCAGGCGGGCGTGCGGGGCCCCGCTGGCGGTGACCTCTCTAGCTCGGCTGCCCTCCTTTCTCCCCTAGATGTTGGGGACGTCCCGGCAGCCCGCTGAGAGGGCCCACAGCATCCTCCTAGCCATCGAGGCCATGAGCTCCCGCAGCACCGAGGAGGCGCACACAGCTGCTCGCGTGCTGGAGGCGCTTGTGGCAGACGCTGCCTGCCTTGTGGAGCATGTAAGTAGCCTGTGGGTGGCGTGGCCGGGGCTCGAGGCCTCCGGGGGCTTGTTCTTGCCCTGACTCCAGGCCTGCCAGGCCCGCCAGCCCCTCTCAGGCCAGCACAGAGCAAGGGGGGCAAGGGCAGCCGTTGTCGGGGGCAGCTGGGCCAACGGCTGCCCTCTGGCAGCAGCCCCACTCTGAGCCGTGTGCCCTCCAGGTGCCCCCGGTGGTGAGGGGCATGTGGAGCAGCGTGCTGGCCGTCACAGAGGCGTCTGCGCGGCGCAGCCTGGAGCGGGCTCTTCTGCTGCTGGCCTGTGCATGCCCAGAGGAGGTGGTCGTGAGCCTGTTGCGCTGTTCCCCCTCGTGCGACAGGTAGGGGCCCGCTTGCCTTGAGAGCTGGGGGGCCGGCAGCCTGCAGAGCTCGTGCCCTGCGGGCTGCGGGGCAGGTGGCGATTGTCCGGCCTCTCGTGAGGGGCTGGGCCCTGCTGTTGTCCCCGTGTGCCAGCCGCGGCGCGTCAGGCCGGGCTGCAGCAGCGCGAGCCGAGCAAGCGTGCCTGCCTTCCGCCCCAGAGCCTGGCCGCCTTGCCGCCTGCGTGCCCCACAAGGGACTGGAGCTTGGCCATGGGCTGCGGGGTGGGGCAGAGCGCGCAGGGTGCTGCGGGCAAGGGGCAGTGGGCAGAGGCAGGGCTGGCGGCCCGCCCAGGCCCTCTGCGGCTGCCCAGGCCACAGCTGCCGCTGCGGCACCCGCTGAGCGAGCGCTGTGGGCCTGCAGCGCTGCCGCAGCCATGTGGAGGATGCTGCTGTCGAAGTGCGGAGCTGCCGAGAGGGTGCTGCAGGAGCTGCTCAGTGTCCTGCAGGATTGGCCCGTGGACGAGGCGTGCACGTTGGATGGGGACGACAGAGTCATCGTTTCCGTGGCCGTGAGTTTGTGGACGTAGCCTCGCTCTCCCCTAGAGCTGCCCTGGCCTTGCCCACGCAGCAAGAAGCCGTGACCTCCCGCCGGGCGCACAGCCACGGCGCGGCAGGGCTACGGCTGGCAGGGCTTGTTGTGGCCATGGCCCAAAGAGGAGCTGAGGCCAAAGAGCTTCGGTGCCTTTGCTCTGGCCACTCAGGCACGGCAGGCACTCCTGCTTGTCCCGAGGCTCAGGGCAGTGTGTGAGCCTCACCGCCAAGCTCGGGCAGCGCAACAGGCACGTCTCAGCAGCGACAGCTGTCTCGGGGCTTCTTCTGCAGGCAACCAGAGTGCTCCATGAGATGCTGCAGCAGCCCAGCTGCCAGCACGTGCTGGAGGCGTTCTTCCCGCAGCTCTTCCTGGCGCTGCTCTTCCAGCTTTCCTTCTGCGCAGAGCTGACGCCGGAGGAGGCTGAGATGTGCTGGGGAGAACAGCAAGGGGAAGAGTCTGCTCCCGGCAGCCCCGTGAGGTGCTCCATCCCACGCCTGCTGTGTGTGCTGTGGAGGTGGCGGCAGGGCCAGGGGTGCCAGGGTGACGTGGCCTTTGCTGTGCACGCAGGTTGGCAGTGCAGACCATGAAAGCACTGCTGTGCCGTGCCGGCTACGAGAGTCAGGTGCTGGCCATGGCGAGGAAGGGTGGCTGGGACACACTCCTCAGCGCGCAGACCTACCACGCGGGAGTGGCTTTGCTGGCCAGGTGAGAAGCCCCTTGTCCCTGCTCTGCCCCAGCATTTCTCCCTTGCACGCAGGCTGCCCCGCAGAGCCCCACGGGGCTGCAGCTTGAGGCCTTGTGAGGGAGGGCTGGCCGAGTAGAGCAGCCCAGGGAGGTGCCGCTCCATGGCTGCGGGGCTCCACGAGCCCTGCCTAGAGGGATGGGGAGTGCCATCACAGAAGAGCTTGGCCTGGCTGCTCAGAAGTGACAGGGCCTTCTTGCCTCTGCCAGAGAGATGAGGAAGAGCCCAAGAGAGCTGCGTCTCGTCCTCTTCCAACGGCTGACAGCGCTGCTGAAACGTGGAGAGGCCTGCTGGGAGATGCCTGCCATGGCTTTCCTGGTGGAGGTGAGCCTGATGGCAGGCGGTGCCTCTCGGGGCTGGAGAGGAGTGGAGGAGCAGGCGAGGGCTGTGCGCGGTGCGGCCTGAGGCCCAGGGCAGGGAGTGGGGCACCAGGGGCTGTCGGCACTGACGGCTGCCTTTGGGCCGGGCCTGGTGCCCTGGCCCGGAGCTGCTGGTGGGATCGGGCGCTGGCTGAGGCCGGGAGTCCTGCCGACCTCACCACTTTCTCTGTGCTGTGCTTCAGCTGCTGGCCTGCAGTGACCTTTGCGCAGAGGAGGCCGACTTGCCGATTCTCTTCTGGAGATATCTGCGGGGTCACTGGCGGGTGATGCACAGGCTGGCGCTCAGAGGCCTCGTGCTGCTGTGCAAGAGACAGGAGATGGTGAGCAGGGGCCAGCCGGGTGCCGGTGCACAGGCAGCGAGGGGCTGGGCGGTGGGGTGCTGGGCAACAGGGTAGCTTGGACTGTGCTGGGCCTCAGGAGCTGTGGGAGCTGCTGCCCTGTTGGAGGCTGAGCGCAGGGCCAGGCTGATGCCGCAGGCAGCTTCTGGGCCGCGAGGCTGCAGCCCCCACCACGCAGGGGCCACCGCGGGCCGAGTGCCGCCTTGGGGTGCTGCGCTGCGCCGCAGCCTCTGTGCACAAGCCGGGGGTGTCGGCAGGGCCTTGGCAATGGGGCCGTGAGCCCTGCCGGGAAAGGTGCCTGCTAGGGCTGGCACGGCTCGTGGCCCGGGCAGCTTTGCAGGCAGTGTGGGTTACTAAGCCCGCTGCCCGTTGAAGAGTGACGGAGAAGAGGAGCCGGCGGTGCCCTCTCCTGCCTCGCTCTGCCCCAGCCCGTCCAGGCCCGTGGCTGTGCTGGTAAAGGCTGCCAGGCCGCAGGTTGCTGCAGTCATTGCCATGGCCGCTTGTGGAAAGGCAGGGGGGAAGCTGGTGTGTGAGCAGGTGAGCCTTTTTGCCAGGGCAGTGGGTTCTTTCTTCAGGCACCGAGGTTGTGTTTCCCCCAGGCCAGAAGAATGCAGTGCCTGTGGCCCCTGCTGGTGGGGCACCTGCAGGACGCGGACAGAGACATCAGCGCCAAGGCCCTGCTGGTGCTCAGCAATGTGGTCCACGTCATGGAGAAGCAGGTGGTGGCCCACCTTGCTCCGCTGCTGGCCGACAAGCTGCTGCCTCTCTTTGATGAGGTTAGGCTGGGGGCAGAGGCGGGGGCCCTGTTGGCGTGTCGGTGAGGCTGTGTGCGGGCTGCGGGCTGTGGTGTGTTGCCGTGTGGGTGTGCCTGCGGCGTGGGAATTTGTGCTTGCCAGCAGGGGCCCTGGGTGCTGCCAGGAACGTTTTTGCCCGGGGGCTCTTGGGGTCATTGCGCTGTGCTGCCCGTGGTGCGCTGGGCTGCAGGACTGCCTTGAAGCAGCCCCTTGTCTACCCTCAGCTGCTCGGTACTGTGCACAAAGCCCCTGCAGCCATGCCCCGGGGCTGCCTCCTCCTGCCGGCCTCTAGAGCTGGCAGCACAGCTCGAGCCCCTGGGCGATGAAGACAGGCTCGCCAGGAGGGCCAGGCAGGCCGAGCTGAGGGAAGCCTGAAGTCCCGCTGCTGCCCATGCCTGCACACAGGCCCTCAGTAACGCCAACGTCCCCACAGCCCCAGCAGCCACTGTGGGGGGGGGCCATCCTGGAGCAGCTCTGTTGGGCCTTGGCCAGGGGTGACGGGGGCAGTGTGGCCAGGGCGAGAGGAGCCCTTCCAGGCGCAGACTTCTCCGCCAGCTCCGCTCTCCCTGGCCGCAGCACGGTACAGAAGCGCGCTGCATTGCCCTGCCTGGGCCGGGGGCCATTTTGCAGTGGGTGCAGACGAGGCCCACAGCCCCTTGGTGCGCAGGGAGGGTCCGAAACCTTCATCTCGCCACCAGCCCCACTGACCCCTGTGCTGACTGTGGGCTTGGAGCAGGCAGTGCTGAGGTGGCCCCTCTCCCTTCCCGCCAGGAGCTGGACTGCGTGCGAGAGCTCTCCATCCGCCTCTTCCAAGAGGTGATGGAGGCTGTAGTGGGCACCAAAACACAGGCCCTGAAGAAGCAAGTGCACAGGAGCCTGCTGCCGCTGCTCTTCCACTGGCATGACGAGATCCCCCGCGTGGCCCAGGTATGGCTGTGTAACGGGACGGCTCGTTGGAGGAGGGCGATGCGGACGCCCTGTGAGTGGGCGTGAGCATGAGGAGCAAGGGCTGCTGGCAGTGGGAGCCTTTGAAGGTGGGTGAGCTGGAGGCGCCAGGTGCTGAGGGTGCAGAGCGCCCCCTTGCTGTTTGCACCAGGCCCAGCAGTGCCTTCGTCTTCGTGCCATGCCTCCACCTGCAGCACCATACACCTGCGGGGGTGGTTGCCCCACCTGTCTGCCCGGGGCCCGGAACATGCTGGCAGAGGCAGTTGCCAGCTGCTCCCTCTTGCCATTGTGGGCGAGGAAAGGCCCCGAGGAGGCCTTGCCAAGAGGAGGGCCGCGGTGGGGGTTGTGCGCTGGGCTGCGGTGGCATCAGCGGGTCTGTGCTGCTGTGCAGGCCTCTCAGGAAGCCCTGCTTGGTGCTGCCAAGTTGCTGAGGTGGGAGCAGCTGAGGCAGCTGGCTGAGACAGCGCAGAGCTGCAGGATCGGCGAGTGCCTGGTAAGGATGGCCCCAAAGCCCCCAGAGGCAGCCTGGGCAAGGCCTGTGCATGGCCAGTGTGTGGGACAGGCAGCCGCGTGCCTCGCCGCGGCTGGTGCCCAGAGGTGCCAGCCTGGAGCAGCACTCCCGCTGCCCTTGTCCAGCACACTGCCCCAACGGGCTCTTCTCTAGGTTGCTGTGCCCTTGCTGAGCCCTGGGATGCTAAAGCGAGTGGTGGGTGGAGGGAGTGGCTGGCTGGGTGGGGAGGGTGTGCGCCCAGCCTGTGGCCTTGTGCTCTGCCCAGCTGGCGAGGGGCAGGAGAAGATCGGAAGAATACCTGCGCCAGAGCCTGCCGTACTTGGAGAGCCCGCAGGAGTGCTTGCGAGAGATGGCTGTGCGGTTCCTTGGTGAGCTCCAAGCCCTGCGGCCCCTCTCTGCACTGGGGCAGCTTAGCGCTAGCCCTGGGGGAGGGGTTTTGTGCTGGCGGTGGTGTGGGGAGCAGGATTGGTGAGGGGCTGTGCGTGTGCCTAGGGCTCGTCGGGCAGAGCATGAGGGGCCAGAGCAAGAAGAAGGTGGAGGACATCTGCGAGGGTGAGTGAGGGCAGCAGGGTGTGAGGCAGGGCTGGCGGCGAGGAAGACAGAGGCTGGGCAGCGAGCTGCAATGCCTGGCGCAGGCCAGGAGGGCTCTGCTGCTCCCCGTGCGGCTCAGAGGTGGTGCGCGTAGAGTCGCGAGAAGCTTTCAGGGGCCTTTGGGACATTCCTGGCCAGCAAGTCCCAGCTGATGCATGTGTCCCTTCTGCTGCCTCCTGTCTGTGGGAAGAGGTGGGTGGGACAGGCCATGTCATCGCCAGGAAGGGCTGCCTGGGCTCTGTGCAGATATGGGGGCTTGATCTCTGCTCTGGCTCTTTCTCTCAGCGCTTCAAGGCTTGGAGGAGGACGTCAGCCCGTCCATCTGTTCCCTGGCCACGCAAACCATCCTGCTGCTGAGAGCTCCAGGGAAGACGTCTGCGCCTGGAGGCGGCCACGAAGGCCTGTGCTGGCGGCTGAGGAGAGTGTGGCAGAGGTGGCCCTGGCCCCTGCGAGGTGGCTGCGTTTGCTGCGGGAGCTCGACCGCCTCCTGATGCCGGGCTGCTCTGCCCGCAGGGACGAGCGGAGTGTGCGAGGAAGTCGGGGGCGTTGCTGGCCTCTCTCCCTGCCCGCAGGACAGCTGCAGCCCTCAGGCCCAGCCCGTGCCAGGCTTGTGCTGCCAGCCCACCCTCTGCTGCCTTTTCCCCCAAGAAGCAGCCCTCTCTCTTCACCCCGTGCCAGTGTCTTTTCTTGGTGCCAACGAATGGGTGGAAAACCCAGGAATGACCGCGATTCCTTCGCGGCCACCCTTGGAGGGGGGTAGGGCATGTACTCTCTCCAGCAGTCTGCGGCAGCCACAACATCCCCCCCCGCCCTCTTCCAGCCGTCAGAGAAGCAGCCCGTTTTCCCTGACAAAAGGGTCAGGCCTGGATGGGAGAGCGCAGTGGTGGTGACAAGATTCTGCCTTGGGAGGCAATCAGCCCCTCCGCATGATTCGGGACACCGAGGTGGCCCCTCGCCGGCAAGTCTCCTGAGCCAGAAGGCAAGGCTGCAGCCATTGCTCTGCCCTGCAGCCTGCCCTCCCACCACCGGAGATGAGGAAGCGCTGGGCTGCCCTTTGCGCACCAAAGGCTGGGAGCGCCTGTGGCCACGGGCCGGCACCACGGGATTTGCCCATGCCGCCACCAGGCCATCAGAGGCCAGAGCTCTGCCCAGGCACTGGGGGTTCCAGCCCCTCCACAGTGGGAGCTCTTCAGGCACCGGCACTGCCAAAGCCAGCTGCAGGAACATCTTCTCAATGGGCATGACTCTGTGGCGGGAGGGTGTCCAGAGGCTGGAGGCACACTGTGCCCAGTGGTGCCCAGGGACGGGCTGTGAGGCAACGGGCAAAAAGGGAGGGAGGTCTTGTTGGAGGGATGGGGAACAAGGCCATTAGGGTATTAGTCAGTCTTTCACAGGCAGTTAACAAAACAAGGCCCTGAAGGAAGGAGCAAGACAACACTCTAAGGCAACCAGCTAAGCAAGTACCCACATAAAGCTGACGAGAACAAAACCAGCTGATAAACAGGAGAGAACTACTTGAAGGACGGGTGAACTATCCGAATGAGCATAAGGAAAAACCCACCTACAAGCAGGGAAGCCCCCCTGCTGGTCAAAGCCCCTTCCCCCTAGAGCATGCGTAGTAGAAAAAGAGGATACTGTGACTCGGAACGAAGAGGAGCCCTGACAGAACCAATGGCAACACGGATGCCTTAATGTAGTTGGAAACGGGACTGAGAACTGTTGCTTAGACTGTCTAAAGTGTCAGCTGTGTAGTGATCAGGCGTGCTAGCTCTGTGGACTTGCCACCTAGCACCCACGTGTGCGCAGAAATGAAGGAAAGAAACGTGGCGACTGTGTGTGTTTGGGGGCTCCTTGCAGAGCGGGTGAAAGAGGCCTTCTTTGGGACAACAAACAGTGTGAGCCTCCAGGTGGTTGTGCCCTGTGTGTCCGAAGTGGAGGTCCCGGAAGGGATCCCTTGTTGCTTGCTGGAGGCCCGGGGATGCCGGGAGCTTGCGCAAGGCCCCCATGAGCGAGGTGGTGGGTGGGTAGGTTGGGGGGGGTGGTTGTTGGCCCTGTGCGATGGGTGCAGGCGGCTGGTGCTGCAGAGGCAGCAGCTGCAGCATGCTCTGCCCAGGGCAACGGCCAGCAGGCTGAAGGAAGCAGGAGCACAGGCACAAGGACGAGAGAGCAGAGAAGAAATGCAAGGTGTGGAAGAGAGCGAGGGGCTTTTCTCTGCCTGGCCACGCAAGCCCAGGTGCAGCGTGGCTCCGGGGGTGCCGGCAGATGAAAGGGGCTGCTGCGAGCGCTGCTGCCTGGGTGCTTAGGGAGGAGGCTGCTCTGGGAGAGGGGAGCGCGATCCCAGGGTCCAGTCCAACGTCTATGGCGCAGGAAGCCTTGGCAGGACCCGAAGGGTCACGTGCCTCCTGCCAGGCCTTGTTGTGCCGCCAGGAGGCAGGCCTTGGTGTGGGCCTTGGAGGGGGAAGCGGAGACCTGCTGAGGGGCTGCGCTGAAATCTGCTGGGAGGAGAACCCACAGGTCCTGCTGCAGGTGTCCTTAGCACAAGCTGGAGCAGTGCAGCGAGGCTTGAGTTGGTGGAGAAGAGGCCAACTGCAGCCAGGCAGGCCTGAGCCCCTGGCATGGCTCTTGCAGGAGCTGGGCCAAACCCCCTCCGCTGCCCTGGCGCCAGGCTGCTGGGATGGGTGCAGCTGTGGTAGCTGCTGCAAGGTGCTCTGCTGTCTGGAGGCCAACCCTGCCTTGATGAGAGAGTACGGGGGCACCTGTGCCACGGGCACCCGCAGGAGGGCCGGCAGCAGAGAGCAGAGAAGCAGAGGAAGGTGGTGGGCACCGCCTTGGCCGTTGTGGAAGCTGCTGGTGAGCGCAGGCCTCCGTGCTTGGCCTGCTGCCCGCGGGGAGCAGCAGGGGAGCGCAAAGTGCTTGGGCCAAGGCTGCTTCAGGAGGACCGAACAGCACTGTAGGCAGCGCAAAGGCAGGAGTGCCCTGTGCCCCGCAGGCTTGTGGCTTTGGCAAGTGCAAGCGGCAGCCGTGAGGCGGAGGTTGGGGTTGGGTGGTGGGGGAGTGAGATTTTGCTCTGGCCGCCTCGCAGGATGACAGGGTGGTTGCGGTGGTTGGGAAGGAGTCCTTGCCAGCGGTGCCAGGGGTGTCGCGGCGGGGCGTTGGTTGGGGTGGCTGAGGACGGGGCCGGGAGCAGCGGTGGCGGGGACGAGAGGAGGGTGGGAGCGGCTGTGAGGGCCCCAGGAGCCATGGGGGCCCGGGGCAGCCCGAGGGCAAAGAGAGGTGTGGCAGGGGGCGAGCCGGCCCGGCGCCCCGCGAGGGCACCCGGCCTGCCCCTGCCCGGGCCGGGGCCCGCCCGCCCCAGGGTGACAGTGGGGGCCCTTTGTGACTGCGCTCCTGGGACAGCCCGGGGCCTTGCCAGGCGTCGGCGCGGCCTCGGCCCCGCAGTGTCCGGTCGGACGGCCGCGGGACAGGGCGAGAGCGCGCGGGGCTGGCCGAGGAGCCCCCTGAGCGCAGCCAGGTCTTTCCCCGCCGCCCCCGGGCAGCCTCTGCCGCCTTGCCCACCATGGCGCAGAGACCCCCCCGCCGCCCCAGGCTGGCCTGGACGGAGGAGGAGGAGGAGGACGCGGCCCTTGCTGAGGGCAGCCGCCAGCTGGAGCCCCACCAGGTCTGCACGCCCCAGGCGCCGCCCAGGCGGGCGTGCGGGGCCCCGCTGGCGGTGACCTCTCTAGCTCGGCTGCCCTCCTTTCTCCCCTAGATGTTGGGGACGTCCCGGCAGCCCGCTGAGAGGGCCCACAGCATCCTCCTAGCCATCGAGGCCATGAGCTCCCGCAGCACCGAGGAGGCGCACACAGCTGCTCGCGTGCTGCAGGCGCTTGTGGCGGACGCTGCCTGCCTTGTGGAGCATGTAAGTAGCCTGTGGGTGGCGTGGCCGGGGCTCGAGGCCTCCGGGGGCTTGTTCTTGCCCTGACTCCAGGCCTGCCAGGCCCGCCAGCCCCTCTCAGGCCAGCACAGAGCAAGGGGGGCAAGGGCAGCCGTTGTCGGGGGCAGCTGGGCCAACGGCTGCCCTCTGGCAGCAGCCCCACTCTGAGCCGTGTGCCCTCCAGGTGCCCCCGGTGGTGAGGGGCATGTGGAGCAGCGTGCTGGCCGTCACAGAGGCGTCTGCGCGGCGCAGCCTGGAGCGGGCTCTTCTGCTGCTGGCCTGTGCATGCCCAGAGGAGGTGGTCGTGAGCCTGTTGCGCTGTTCCCCCTCGTGCGACAGGTAGGGGCCCGCTTGCCTTGAGAGCTGGGGGGCCGGCAGCCTGCAGAGCTCGTGCCCTGCGGGCTGCGGGGCAGGTGGCGATTGTCCGGCCTCTCGTGAGGGGCTGGGCCCTGCTGTTGTCCCCGTGTGCCAGCCGCGGCGCGTCAGGCCGGGCTGCAGCAGCGCGAGCCGAGCAAGCGTGCCTGCCTTCCGCCCCAGAGCCTGGCCGCCTTGCCGCCTGCGTGCCCCACAAGGGACTGGAGCTTGGCCATGGGCTGCGGGGTGGGGCAGAGCGCGCAGGGTGCTGCGGGCAAGGGGCAGTGGGCAGAGGCAGGGCTGGCGGCCCGCCCAGGCCCTCTGCGGCTGCCCAGGCCACAGCTGCCGCTGCGGCACCCGCTGAGCGAGCGCTGTGGGCCTGCAGCGCTGCCGCAGCCATGTGGAGGATGCTGCTGTCGAAGTGCGGAGCTGCCGAGAGGGTGCTGCAGGAGCTGCTCAGTGTCCTGCAGGATTGGCCCGTGGACGAGGCGTGCACGTTGGATGGGGACGACAGAGTCATCGTTTCCGTGGCCGTGAGTTTGTGGACGTAGCCTCGCTCTCCCCTAGAGCTGCCCTGGCCTTGCCCACGCAGCAAGAAGCCGTGACCTCCCGCCGGGCGCACAGCCACGGCGCGGCAGGGCTACGGCTGGCAGGGCTTGTTGTGGCCATGGCCCAAAGAGGAGCTGAGGCCAAAGAGCTTCGGTGCCTTTGCTCTGGCCACTCAGGCACGGCAGGCACTCCTGCTTGTCCCGAGGCTCAGGGCAGTGCGTGAGCCTCACCGCCAAGCTCGGGCAGCGCAACAGGCACGTCTCAGCAGCGACAGCTGTCTCGGGGCTTCTTCTGCAGGCAACCAGAGTGCTCCATGAGATGCTGCAGCAGCCCAGCTGCCAGCACGTGCTGGAGGCGTTCTTCCCGCAGCTCTTCCTGGCGCTGCTCTTCCAGCTTTCCTTCTGCGCAGAGCTGACGCCGGAGGAGGCTGAGATGTGCTGGGGAGAACAGCAAGGGGAAGAGTCTGCTCCCGGCAGCCCCGTGAGGTGCTCCATCCCACGCCTGCTGTGTGTGCTGTGGAGGTGGCGGCAGGGCCAGGGGTGCCAGGGTGACGTGGCCTTTGCTGTGCACGCAGGTTGGCAGTGCAGACCATGAAAGCACTGCTGTGCCGTGCCGGCTACGAGAGTCAGGTGCTGGCCATGGCGAGGAAGGGTGGCTGGGACACACTCCTCAGCGCGCAGACCTACCACGCGGGAGTGGCTTTGCTGGCCAGGTGAGAAGCCCCTTGTCCCTGCTCTGCCCCAGCATTTCTCCCTTGCACGCAGGCTGCCCCGCAGAGCCCCACGGGGCTGCAGCTTGAGGCCTTGTGAGGGAGGGCTGGCCGAGTAGAGCAGCCCAGGGAGGTGCCGCTCCATGGCTGCGGGGCTCCACGAGCCCTGCCTAGAGGGATGGGGAGTGCCATCACAGAAGAGCTTGGCCTGGCTGCTCAGAAGTGACAGGGCCTTCTTGCCTCTGCCAGAGAGATGAGGAAGAGCCCAAGAGAGCTGCGTCTCGTCCTCTTCCAACGGCTGACAGCGCTGCTGAAACGTGGAGAGGCCTGCTGGGAGATGCCTGCCATGGCTTTCCTGGTGGAGGTGAGCCTGATGGCAGGCGGTGCCTCTCGGGGCTGGAGAGGAGTGGAGGAGCAGGCGAGGGCTGTGCGCGGTGCGGCCTGAGGCCCAGGGCAGGGAGTGGGGCACCAGGGGCTGTCGGCACTGACGGCTGCCTTTGGGCCGGGCCTGGTGCCCTGGCCCGGAGCTGCTGGTGGGATCGGGCGCTGGCTGAGGCCGGGAGTCCTGCCGACCTCACCACTTTCTCTGTGCTGTGCTTCAGCTGCTGGCCTGCAGTGACCTTTGCGCAGAGGAGGCCGACTTGCCGATTCTCTTCTGGAGATATCTGCGGGGTCACTGGCGGGTGATGCACAGGCTGGCGCTCAGAGGCCTCGTGCTGCTGTGCAAGAGACAGGAGATGGTGAGCAGGGGCCAGCCGGGTGCCGGTGCACAGGCAGCGAGGGGCTGGGCGGTGGGGTGCTGGGCAACAGGGTAGCTTGGACTGTGCTGGGCCTCAGGAGCTGTGGGAGCTGCTGCCCTGTTGGAGGCTGAGCGCAGGGCCAGGCTGATGCCGCAGGCAGCTTCTGGGCCGCGAGGCTGCAGCCCCCACCACGCAGGGGCCACCGCGGGCCGAGTGCCGCCTTGGGGTGCTGCGCTGCGCCGCAGCCTCTGTGCACAAGCCGGGGGTGTCGGCAGGGCCTTGGCAATGGGGCCGTGAGCCCTGCCGGGAAAGGTGCCTGCTAGGGCTGGCACGGCTCGTGGCCCGGGCAGCTTTGCAGGCAGTGTGGGTTACTAAGCCCGCTGCCCGTTGAAGAGTGACGGAGAAGAGGAGCCGGCGGTGCCCTCTCCTGCCTCGCTCTGCCCCAGCCCGTCCAGGCCCGTGGCTGTGCTGGTAAAGGCTGCCAGGCCGCAGGTTGCTGCAGTCATTGCCATGGCCGCTTGTGGAAAGGCAGGGGGGAAGCTGGTGTGTGAGCAGGTGAGCCTTTTTGCCAGGGCAGTGGGTTCTTTCTTCAGGCACCGAGGTTGTGTTTCCCCCAGGCCAGAAGAATGCAGTGCCTGTGGCCCCTGCTGGTGGGGCACCTGCAGGACGCGGACAGAGACATCAGCGCCAAGGCCCTGCTGGTGCTCAGCAATGTGGTCCACGTCATGGAGAAGCAGGTGGTGGCCCACCTTGCTCCGCTGCTGGCCGACAAGCTGCTGCCTCTCTTTGATGAGGTTAGGCTGGGGGCAGAGGCGGGGGCCCTGTTGGCGTGTCGGTGAGGCTGTGTGCGGGCTGCGGGCTGTGGTGTGTTGCCGTGTGGGTGTGCCTGCGGCGTGGGAATTTGTGCTTGCCAGCAGGGGCCCTGGGTGCTGCCAGGAACGTTTTTGCCCGGGGGCTCTTGGGGTCATTGCGCTGTGCTGCCCGTGGTGCGCTGGGCTGCAGGACTGCCTTGAAGCAGCCCCTTGTCTACCCTCAGCTGCTCGGTACTGTGCACAAAGCCCCTGCAGCCATGCCCCGGGGCTGCCTCCTCCTGCCGGCCTCTAGAGCTGGCAGCACAGCTCGAGCCCCTGGGCGATGAAGACAGGCTCGCCAGGAGGGCCAGGCAGGCCGAGCTGAGGGAAGCCTGAAGTCCCGCTGCTGCCCATGCCTGCACACAGGCCCTCAGTAACGCCAACGTCCCCACAGCCCCAGCAGCCACTGTGGGGGGGGGCCATCCTGGAGCAGCTCTGTTGGGCCTTGGCCAGGGGTGACGGGGGCAGTGTGGCCAGGGCGAGAGGAGCCCTTCCAGGCGCAGACTTCTCCGCCAGCTCCGCTCTCCCTGGCCGCAGCACGGTACAGAAGCGCGCTGCATTGCCCTGCCTGGGCCGGGGGCCATTTTGCAGTGGGTGCAGACGAGGCCCACAGCCCCTTGGTGCGCAGGGAGGGTCCGAAACCTTCATCTCGCCACCAGCCCCACTGACCCCTGTGCTGACTGTGGGCTTGGAGCAGGCAGTGCTGAGGTGGCCCCTCTCCCTTCCCGCCAGGAGCTGGACTGCGTGCGAGAGCTCTCCATCCGCCTCTTCCAAGAGGTGATGGAGGCTGTAGTGGGCACCAAAACACAGGCCCTGAAGAAGCAAGTGCACAGGAGCCTGCTGCCGCTGCTCTTCCACTGGCATGACGAGATCCCCCGCGTGGCCCAGGTATGGCTGTGTAACGGGACGGCTCGTTGGAGGAGGGCGATGCGGACGCCCTGTGAGTGGGCGTGAGCATGAGGAGCAAGGGCTGCTGGCAGTGGGAGCCTTTGAAGGTGGGTGAGCTGGAGGCGCCAGGTGCTGAGGGTGCAGAGCGCCCCCTTGCTGTTTGCACCAGGCCCAGCAGTGCCTTCGTCTTCGTGCCATGCCTCCACCTGCAGCACCATACACCTGCGGGGGTGGTTGCCCCACCTGTCTGCCCGGGGCCCGGGACATGCTGGCAGAGGCAGTTGCCAGCTGCTCCCTCTTGCCATTGTGGGCGAGGAAAGGCCCCGAGGAGGCCTTGCCAAGAGGAGGGCCGCGGTGGGGGTTGTGCGCTGGGCTGCGGTGGCATCAGCGGGTCTGTGCTGCTGTGCAGGCCTCTCAGGAAGCCCTGCTTGGTGCTGCCAAGTTGCTGAGGTGGGAGCAGCTGAGGCAGCTGGCTGAGACAGCGCAGAGCTGCAGTGCCTGGTAAGGATGGCCCCAAAGCCCCCAGAGGCAGCCTGGGCAAGGCCTGTGCATGGCCAGTGTGTGGGACAGGCAGCCGCGTGCCTCGCCGCGGCTGGTGCCCAGAGGTGCCAGCCTGGAGCAGCACTCCCGCTGCCCTTGTCCAGCACACTGCCCCAACGGGCTCTTCTCTAGGTTGCTGTGCCCTTGCTGAGCCCTGGGATGCTAAAGCGAGTGGTGGGTGGAGGGAGTGGCTGGCTGGGTGGGGAGGGTGTGCGCCCAGCCTGTGGCCTTGTGCTCTGCCCAGCTGGCGAGGGGCAGGAGAAGATCGGAAGAATACCTGCGCCAGAGCCTGCCGTACTTGGAGAGCCCGCAGGAGTGCTTGCGAGAGATGGCTGTGCGGTTCCTTGGTGAGCTCCAAGCCCTGCGGCCCCTCTCTGCACTGGGGCAGCTTAGCGCTAGCCCTGGGGGAGGGGTTTTGTGCTGGCGGTGGTGTGGGGAGCAGGATTGGTGAGGGGCTGTGCGTGTGCCTAGGGCTCGTCGGGCAGAGCATGAGGGGCCAGAGCAAGAAGAAGGTGGAGGACATCTGCGAGGGTGAGTGAGGGCAGCAGGGTGTGAGGCAGGGCTGGCGGCGAGGAAGACAGAGGCTGGGCAGCGAGCTGCAATGCCTGGCGCAGGCCAGGAGGGCTCTGCTGCTCCCCGTGCGGCTCAGAGGTGGTGCGCGTAGAGTCGCGAGAAGCTTTCAGGGGCCTTTGGGACATTCCTGGCCAGCAAGTCCCAGCTGATGCATGTGTCCCTTCTGCTGCCTCCTGTCTGTGGGAAGAGGTGGGTGGGACAGGCCATGTCATCGCCAGGAAGGGCTGCCTGGGCTCTGTGCAGATATGGGGGCTTGATCTCTGCTCTGGCTCTTTCTCTCAGCGCTTCAAGGCTTGGAGGAGGACGTCAGCCCGTCCATCTGTTCCCTGGCCACGCAAACCATCCTGCTGCTGAGAGCTCCAGGGAAGACGTCTGCGCCTGGAGGCGGCCACGAAGGCCTGTGCTGGCGGCTGAGGAGAGTGTGGCAGAGGTGGCCCTGGCCCCTGCGAGGTGGCTGCGTTTGCTGCGGGAGCTCGACCGCCTCCTGATGCCGGGCTGCTCTGCCCGCAGGGACGAGCGGAGTGTGCGAGGAAGTCGGGGGCGTTGCTGGCCTCTCTCCCTGCCCGCAGGACAGCTGCAGCCCTCAGGCCCAGCCCGTGCCAGGCTTGTGCTGCCAGCCCACCCTCTGCTGCCTTTTCCCCCAAGAAGCAGCCCTCTCTCTTCACCCCGTGCCAGTGTCTTTTCTTGGTGCCAACGAATGGGTGGAAAACCCAGGAATGACCGCGATTCCTTCGCGGCCACCCTTGGAGGGGGGTAGGGCATGTACTCTCTCCAGCAGTCTGCGGCAGCCACAACATCCCCCCCCGCCCTCTTCCAGCCGTCAGAGAAGCAGCCCGTTTTCCCTGACAAAAGGGTCAGGCCTGGATGGGAGAGCGCAGTGGTGGTGACAAGATTCTGCCTTGGGAGGCAATCAGCCCCTCCGCATGATTCGGGACACCGAGGTGGCCCCTCGCCGGCAAGTCTCCTGAGCCAGAAGGCAAGGCTGCAGCCATTGCTCTGCCCTGCAGCCTGCCCTCCCACCACCGGAGATGAGGAAGCGCTGGGCTGCCCTTTGCGCACCAAAGGCTGGGAGCGCCTGTGGCCACGGGCCGGCACCACGGGATTTGCCCATGCCGCCACCAGGCCATCAGAGGCCAGAGCTCTGCCCAGGCACTGGGGGTTCCAGCCCCTCCACAGTGGGAGCTCTTCAGGCACCGGCACTGCCAAAGCCAGCTGCAGGAACATCTTCTCAATGGGCATGACTCTGTGGCGGGAGGGTGTCCAGAGGCTGGAGGCACACTGTGCCCAGTGGTGCCCAGGGACGGGCTGTGAGGCAACGGGCAAAAAGGGAGGGAGGTCTTGTTGGAGGGATGGGGAACAAGGCCATTAGGGTATTAGTCAGTCTTTCACAGGCAGTTAACAAAACAAGGCCCTGAAGGAAGGAGCAAGACAACACTCTAAGGCAACCAGCTAAGCAAGTACCCACATAAAGCTGACGAGAACAAAACCAGCTGATAAACAGGAGAGAACTACTTGAAGGACGGGTGAACTATCCGAATGAGCATAAGGAAAAACCCACCTACAAGCAGGGAAGCCCCCCTGCTGGTCAAAGCCCCTTCCCCCTAGAGCATGCGTAGTAGAAAAAGAGGATACTGTGACTCGGAACGAAGAGGAGCCCTGACAGAACCAATGGCAACACGGATGCCTTAATGTAGTTGGAAACGGGACTGAGAACTGTTGCTTAGACTGTCTAAAGTGTCAGCTGTGTAGTGATCAGGCGTGCTAGCTCTGTGGACTTGCCACCTAGCACCCACGTGTGCGCAGAAATGAAGGAAAGAAACGTGGCGACTGTGTGTGTTTGGGGGCTCCTTGCAGAGCGGGTGAAAGAGGCCTTCTTTGGGACAACAAACAGTGTGAGCCTCCAGGTGGTTGTGCCCTGTGTGTCCGAAGTGGAGGTCCCGGAAGGGATCCCTTGTTGCTTGCTGGAGGCCCGGGGATGCCGGGAGCTTGCGCAAGGCCCCCATGAGCGAGGTGGTGGGTGGGTAGGTTGGGGGGGGTGGTTGTTGGCCCTGTGCGATGGGTGCAGGCGGCTGGTGCTGCAGAGGCAGCAGCTGCAGCATGCTCTGCCCAGGGCAACGGCCAGCAGGCTGAAGGAAGCAGGAGCACAGGCACAAGGACGAGAGAGCAGAGAAGAAATGCAAGGTGTGGAAGAGAGCGAGGGGCTTTTCTCTGCCTGGCCACGCAAGCCCAGGTGCAGCGTGGCTCCGGGGGTGCCGGCAGATGAAAGGGGCTGCTGCGAGCGCTGCTGCCTGGGTGCTTAGGGAGGAGGCTGCTCTGGGAGAGGGGAGCGCGATCCCAGGGTCCAGTCCAACGTCTATGGCGCAGGAAGCCTTGGCAGGACCCGAAGGGTCACGTGCCTCCTGCCAGGCCTTGTTGTGCCGCCAGGAGGCAGGCCTTGGTGTGGGCCTTGGAGGGGGAAGCGGAGACCTGCTGAGGGGCTGCGCTGAAATCTGCTGGGAGGAGAACCCACAGGTCCTGCTGCAGGTGTCCTTAGCGCAAGCTGGAGCAGTGCAGCGAGGCTTGAGTTGGTGGAGAAGAGGCCAACTGCAGCCAGGCAGGCCTGAGCCCCTGGCATGGCTCTTGCAGGAGCTGGGCCAAACCCCCTCCGCTGCCCTGGCGCCAGGCTGCTGGGATGGGTGCAGCTGTGGTAGCTGCTGCAAGGTGCTCTGCTGTCTGGAGGCCAACCCTGCCTTGATGAGAGAGTACGGGGGCACCTGTGCCACGGGCACCCGCAGGAGGGCCGGCACCCGAGAGCAGAGAAGCAGAGGAAGGTGGTGGGCACCGCCTTGGCCGTTGTGGAAGCTGCTGGTGAGCGCAGGCCTCCGTGCTTGGCCTGCTGCCCGCAGGGAGCAGCAGGGGAGCGCAAAGTGCTTGGGCCAAGGCTGCTTCAGGAGGACCGAACAGCACTGTAGGCAGCGCAAAGGCAGGAGTGCCCTGTGCCCCGCAGGCTTGTGGCTTTGGCAAGTGCAAGCGGCAGCCGTGAGGCGGAGGTTGGGGTTGGGTGGTGGGGGAGTGAGATTTTGCTCTGGCCGCCTCGCAGGATGACAGGGTGGTTGCGGTGGTTGGGAAGGAGTCCTTGCCAGCGGTGCCAGGGGTGTCGCGGCGGGGCGTTGGTTGGGGTGGCTGAGGACGGGGCCGGGAGCAGCGGTGGCGGGGACGAGAGGAGGGTGGGAGCGGCTGTGAGGGCCCCAGGAGCCATGGGGGCCCGGGGCAGCCCGAGGGCAAAGAGAGGTGTGGCAGGGGGCGAGCCGGCCCGGCGCCCCGCGAGGGCACCCGGCCTGCCCCTGCCCGGGCCGGGGCCCGCCCGCCCCAGGGTGACAGTGGGGGCCCTTTGTGACTGCGCTCCTGGGACAGCCCGGGGCCTTGCCAGGCGTCGGCGCGGCCTCGGCCCCGCAGTGTCCGGTCGGACGGCCGCGGGACAGGGCGAGAGCGCGCGGGGCTGGCCGAGGAGCCCCCTGAGCGCAGCCAGGTCTTTCCCCGCCGCCCCCGGGCAGCCTCTGCCGCCTTGCCCACCATGGCGCAGAGACCCCCCCGCCGCCCCAGGCTGGCCTGGACGGAGGAGGAGGAGGAGGACGCGGCCCTTGCTGAGGGCAGCCGCCAGCTGGAGCCCCACCAGGTCTGCACGCCCCAGGCGCCGCCCAGGCGGGCGTGCGGGGCCCCGCTGGCGGTGACCTCTCTAGCTCGGCTGCCCTCCTTTCTCCCCTAGATGTTGGGGACGTCCCGGCAGCCCGCTGAGAGGGCCCACAGCATCCTCCTAGCCATCGAGGCCATGAGCTCCCGCAGCACCGAGGAGGCGCACACAGCTGCTCGCGTGCTGCAGGCGCTTGTGGCGGACGCTGCCTGCCTTGTGGAGCATGTAAGTAGCCTGTGGGTGGCGTGGCCGGGGCTCGAGGCCTCCGGGGGCTTGTTCTTGCCCTGAGTCCAGGCCTGCCAGGCCCGCCAGCCCCTCTCAGGCCAGCACAGAGCAAGGGGGGCAAGGGCAGCCGTTGTCGGGGGCAGCTGGGCCAACGGCTGCCCTCTGGCAGCAGCCCCACTCTGAGCCGTGTGCCCTCCAGGTGCCCCCGGTGGTGAGGGGCATGTGGAGCAGCGTGCTGGCCGTCACAGAGGCGTCTGCGCGGCGCAGCCTGGAGCGGGCTCTTCTGCTGCTGGCCTGTGCATGCCCAGAGGAGGTGGTCGTGAGCCTGTTGCGCTGTTCCCCCTCGTGCGACAGGTAGGGGCCCGCTTGCCTTGAGAGCTGGGGGGCCGGCAGCCTGCAGAGCTCGTGCCCTGCGGGCTGCGGGGCAGGTGGCGATTGTCCGGCCTCTCGTGAGGGGCTGGGCCCTGCTGTTGTCCCCGTGTGCCAGCCGCGGCGCGTCAGGCCGGGCTGCAGCAGCGCGAGCCGAGCAAGCGTGCCTGCCTTCCGCCCCAGAGCCTGGCCGCCTTGCCGCCTGCGTGCCCCACAAGGGACTGGAGCTTGGCCATGGGCTGCGGGGTGGGGCAGAGCGCGCAGGGTGCTGCGGGCAAGGGGCAGTGGGCAGAGGCAGGGCTGGCGGCCCGCCCAGGCCCTCTGCGGCTGCCCAGGCCACAGCTGCCGCTGCGGCACCCGCTGAGCGAGCGCTGTGGGCCTGCAGCGCTGCCGCAGCCATGTGGAGGATGCTGCTGTCAAAGTGCGGAGCTGCCGAGAGGGTGCTGCAGGAGCTGCTCAGTGTCCTGCAGGATTGGCCCGTGGACGAGGCGTGCACGTTGGATGGGGACGACAGAGTCATCGTTTCCGTGGCCGTGAGTTTGTGGACGTAGCCTCGCTCTCCCCTAGAGCTGCCCTGGCCTTGCCCACGCAGCAAGAAGCCGTGACCTCCCGCCGGGCGCACAGCCACGGCGCGGCAGGGCTACGGCTGGCAGGGCTTGTTGTGGCCATGGCCCAAAGAGGAGCTGAGGCCAGAGAGCTTCGGTGCCTTTGCTCTGGCCACTCAGGCACGGCAGGCACTCCTGCTTGTCCCGAGGCTCAGGGCAGTGCGTGAGCCTCACCGCCAAGCTCGGGCAGCGCAACAGGCACATCTCAGCAGCGACAGCTGTCTCGGGGCTTCTTCTGCAGGCAACCAGAGTGCTCCATGAGATGCTGCAGCAGCCCAGCTGCCAGCACGTGCTGGAGGCGTTCTTCCCGCAGCTCTTCCTGGCGCTGCTCTTCCAGCTTTCCTTCTGCGCAGAGCTGACGCCGGAGGAGGCTGAGATGTGCTGGGGAGAACAGCAAGGGGAAGAGTCTGCTCCCGGCAGCCCCGTGAGGTGCTCCATCCCACGCCTGCTGTGTGTGCTGTGGAGGTGGCGGCAGGGCCAGGGGTGCCAGGGTGACGTGGCCTTTGCTGTGCACGCAGGTTGGCAGTGCAGACCATGAAAGCACTGCTGTGCCGTGCCGGCTACGAGAGTCAGGTGCTGGCCATGGCGAGGAAGGGTGGCTGGGACACACTCCTCAGCGCGCAGACCTACCACGCGGGAGTGGCTTTGCTGGCCAGGTGAGAAGCCCCTTGTCCCTGCTCTGCCCCAGCATTTCTCCCTTGCACACAGGCTGCCCCGCAGAGCCCCACGGGGCTGCAGCTTGAGGCCTTGTGAGGGAGGGCTGGCCGAGTAGAGCAGCCCAGGGAGGTGCCGCTCCATGGCTGCGGGGCTCCACGAGCCCTGCCTAGAGGGATGGGGAGTGCCATCACAGAAGAGCTTGGCCTGGCTGCTCAGAAGTGACAGGGCCTTCTTGCCTCTGCCAGAGAGATGAGGAAGAGCCCAAGAGAGCTGCGTCTCGTCCTCTTCCAACGGCTGACAGCGCTGCTGAAACGTGGAGAGGCCTGCTGGGAGATGCCTGCCATGGCTTTCCTGGTGGAGGTGAGCCTGATGGCAGGCGGTGCCTCTCGGGGCTGGAGAGGAGTGGAGGAGCAGGCGAGGGCTGTGCGCGGTGCGGCCTGAGGCCCAGGGCAGGGAGTGGGGCACCAGGGGCTGTCGGCACTGACGGCTGCCTTTGGGCCGGGCCTGGTGCCCTGGCCCGGAGCTGCTGGTGGGATCGGGCGCTGGCTGAGGCCGGGAGTCCTGCCGACCTCACCACTTTCTCTGTGCTGTGCTTCAGCTGCTGGCCTGCAGTGACCTTTGCGCAGAGGAGGCCGACTTGCCGATTCTCTTCTGGAGATATCTGCGGGGTCACTGGCGGGTGATGCACAGGCTGGCGCTCAGAGGCCTCGTGCTGCTGTGCAAGAGACAGGAGATGGTGAGCAGGGGCCAGCCGGGTGCCGGTGCACAGGCAGCGAGGGGCTGGGCGGTGGGGTGCTGGGCAACAGGGTAGCTTGGACTGTGCTGGGCCTCAGGAGCTGTGGGAGCTGCTGCCCTGTTGGAGGCTGAGCGCAGGGCCAGGCTGATGCCGCAGGCAGCTTCTGGGCCGCGAGGCTGCAGCCCCCACCACGCAGGGGCCACCGCGGGCCGAGTGCCGCCTTGGGGTGCTGCGCTGCGCCGCAGCCTCTGTGCACAAGCCGGGGGTGTCAGCAGGGCCTTGGCAATGGGGCCGTGAGCCCTGCCGGGAAAGGCGCCTGCTAGGGCTGGCACGGCTCGTGGCCCGGGCAGCTTTGCAGGCAGTGTGGGTTACTAAGCCCGCTGCCCGTTGAAGAGTGACGGAGAAGAGGAGCCGGCGGTGCCCTCTCCTGCCTCGCTCTGCCCCAGCCCGTCCAGGCCCGTGGCTGTGCCGGTAAAGGCTGCCAGGCCGCAGGTTGCTGCAGTCATTGCCATGGCCGCTTGTGGAAAGGCAGGGGGGAAGCTGGTGTGTGAGCAGGTGAGCCTTTTTGCCAGGGCAGTGGGTTCTTTCTTCAGGCACCGAGGTTGTGTTTCCCCCAGGCCAGAAGAATGCAGTGCCTGTGGCCCCTGCTGGTGGGGCACCTGCAGGACGCGGACAGAGACATCAGCGCCAAGGCCCTGCTGGTGCTCAGCAATGTGGTCCACGTCATGGAGAAGCAGGTGGTGGCCCACCTTGCTCCGCTGCTGGCCGACAAGCTGCTGCCTCTCTTTGATGAGGTTAGGCTGGGGGCAGAGGCGGGGGCCCTGTTGGCGTGTCGGTGAGGCTGTGTGCGGGCTGCGGGCTGTGGTGTGTTGCCGTGTGGGTGTGCCTGCGGCGTGGGAATTTGTGCTTGCCAGCAGGGGCCCTGGGTGCTGCCAGGAACGTTTTTGCCCGGGGGCTCTTGGGGTCATTGCGCTGTGCTGCCCGTGGTGCGCTGGGCTGCAGGACTGCCTTGAAGCAGCCCCTTGTCTACCCTCAGCTGCTCGGTACTGTGCACAAAGCCCCTGCAGCCGTGCCCCGGGGCTGCCTCCTCCTGCCGGCCTCTAGAGCTGGCAGCACAGCTCGAGCCCCTGGGCGATGAAGACAGGCTCGCCAGGAGGGCCAGGCAGGCTGAGCTGAGGGAAGCCTGAAGTCCTGCTGCTGCCCATGCCTGCACACAGGCCCTCAGTAACGCCAACGTCCCCACAGCCCCAGCAGCCACTGTGGGGGGGGGCCATCCTGGAGCAGCTCTGTTGGGCCTTTGCCAGGGGTGACAGGGCCAGTGTGGCCAGGGCGAGAGGAGCCCTTCCAGGCGCAGACTTCTCCGCCAGCTCCACTCTCCCTGGCCGCAGCACGGTACAGAAGCGCGCTGCATTGCCCTGCCTGGGCCGGGGGCCATTTTGCAGTGGGTGCAGACGAGGCCCACAGCCCCTTGGTGCGCAGGGAGGGTCCGAAACCTTCATCTCGCCACCAGCCCCACTGACCCCTGTGCTGACTGTGGGCTTGGAGCAGGCAGTGCTGAGGTGGCCCCTCTCCCTTCCCGCCAGGAGCTGGACTGCGTGCGAGAGCTCTCCATCCGCCTCTTCCAAGAGGTGATGGAGGCTGTAGTGGGCACCAAAACACAGGCCCTGAAGAAGCAAGTGCACAGGAGCCTGCTGCCGCTGCTCTTCCACTGGCATGACGAGATCCCCCGCGTGGCCCAGGTATGGCTGTGTAACGGGATGGCTCGTTGGAGGAGGGCGATGCGGACGCCCTGTGAGTGGGCGTGAGCATGAGGAGCAAGGGCTGCTGGCAGTGGGAGCCTTTGAAGGTGGGTGAGCTGGAGGCGCCAGGTGCTGAGGGTGCAGAGCGCCCCCTTGCTGTTTGCACCAGGCCCAGCAGTGCCTTCGTCTTCGTGCCATGCCTCCACCTGCAGCACCATACACCTGCGGGGGTGGTTGTCCCAGCTGTCTGCCCGGGGCCCGGAACATGCTGGCAGAGGCAGTTGCCAGCTGCTCCCTCTTGCCATTGTGGGCGAGGAAAGGCCCCGAGGAGGCCTTGCCAAGAGGAGGGCCGCGGTGGGGGTTGTGCGCTGGGCTGCGGTGGCATCAGCGGGTCTGTGCTGCTGTGCAGGCCTCTCAGGAAGCCCTGCTTGGTGCTGCCAAGTTGCTGAGGTGGGAGCAGCTGAGGCAGCTGGCTGAGACAGCGCAGAGCTGCAGGATCGGCGAGTGCCTGGTAAGGATGGCCCCAAAGCCCCCAGAGGCAGCCTGGGCAAGGCCTGTGCATGGCCAGTGTGTGGGACAGGCAGCCGTGTGCCTCGCCGCGGCTGGTGCCCAGAGGTGCCAGCCTGGAGCAGCACTCCCGCTGCCCTTGTCCAGCACACTGCCCCAACGGGCTCTTCTCTAGGTTGCTGTGCCCTTGCTGAGCCCTGGGATGCTAAAGCGAGTGGTGGGTGGAGGGAGTGGCTGGCTGGGTGGGGAGGGTGTGCGCCCAGCCTGTGGCCTTGTGCTCTGCCCAGCTGGCGAGGGGCAGGAGAAGATCGGAAGAATACCTGCGCCAGAGCCTGCCGTACTTGGAGAGCCCGCAGGAGTGCTTGCGAGAGATGGCTGTGCGGTTCCTTGGTGAGCTCCAAGCCCTGCGGCCCCTCTCTGCACTGGGGCAGCTTAGCGCTAGCCCTGGGGGAGGGGTTTTGTGCTGGCGGTGGTGTGGGGAGCAGGATTGGTGAGGGGCTGTGCGTGTGCCTAGGGCTCGTCGGGCAGAGCATGAGGGGCCAGAGCAAGAAGAAGGTGGAGGACATCTGCGAGGGTGAGTGAGGGCAGCAGGGTGTGAGGCAGGGCTGGCGGCGAGGAAGACAGAGGCTGGGCAGTGAGCTGCAATGCCTGGCGCAGGCCAGGAGGGCTCTGCTGCTCCCCGTGCGGCTCAGAGGTGGTGCGCGTAGAGTCGCGAGAAGATATCAGGGGCCTTTGGGACATTCCTGGCCAGCAAGTCCCAGCTGATGCATGTGTCCCTTCTGCTGCCTCCTGTCTGTGGGAAGAGGTGGGTGGGACAGGCCATGTCATCGCCAGGAAGGGCTGCCTGGGCTCTGTGCAGATATGGGGGCTTGATCTCTGCTCTGGCTCTTTCTCTCAGCGCTTCAAGGCTTGGAGGAGGACGTCAGCCCGTCCATCTGTTCCCTGGCCACGCAAACCATCCTGCTGCTGAGAGCTCCAGGGAAGACGTCTGCGCCTGGAGGCGGCCACGAAGGCCTGTGCTGGCGGCTGAGGAGAGTGTGGCAGAGGTGGCCCTGGCCCCTGCGAGGTGGCTGCGTTTGCTGCGGGAGCTCGACCGCCTCCTGATGCCGGGCTGCTCTGCCCGCAGGGACGAGCGGAGTGTGCGAGGAAGTCGGGGGCGTTGCTGGCCTCTCTCCCTGCCCGCAGGACAGCTGCAGCCCTCAGGCCCAGCCCGTGCCAGGCTTGTGCTGCCAGCCCACCCTCTGCTGCCTTTTCCCCCAAGAAGCAGCCCTCTCTCTTCACCCCGTGCCAGTGTCTTTTCTTGGTGCCAACGAATGGGTGGAAAACCCAGGAATGGCCCCTTGGAGGGGGGTAGGGCATGTACTCTCTCCAGCAGTCTGCGGCAGCCACAACATCCCCTCCCGCCCTCTTCCAGCCGTCAGAGAAGCAGCCCGTTTTCCCTGACAAAAGGGTCAGGCCTGGATGGGAGAGCACAGTGGTGGTGACAAGATTCTGCCTTGGGAGGCAATCAGCCCCTCCGCGTGATTCAGGACACCGAGGTGGCCCCTCGCCGGCAAGTCTCCTGAGCCAGAAGGCAAGGCTGCAGCCATTGCTCTGCCCTGCAGCCTGCCCTCCCACCACCGGAGATGAGGAAGCGCTGGGCTGCCCTTTGCGCACCAAAGGCTGGGAGCGCCTGTGGCCACGGGCCGGCACCACGGGATTTGCCCATGCCGCCACCAGGCCATCAGAGGCCAGAGCTCTGCCCAGGCACTGGGGGTTCCAGCCCCTCCACAGTGGGAGCTCTTCAGGCACCGGCACTGCCAAAGCCAGCTGCAGGAACATCTTCTCAATGGGCATGACTCTGTGGCGGGAGGGTGTCCAGAGGCTGGAGGCACACTGTGCCCAGTGGTGCCCAGGGACAGGCTGCGAGGCAACGGGCAAAAAGGGAGGGAGGTCTTGTTGGAGGGATGGGGAACAAGGCCATTAGGGTATTAGTCAGTCTTTCACAGGCAGTTAACAAAACAAGGCCCTGAAGGAAGGAGCAAGACAACACTCTAAGGCAACCAGCTAAGCAAGTACCCACATAAAGCTGACGAGAACAAAACCAGCTGATAAACAGGAGAGAACTACTTGAAGGACGGGTGAACTATCCGAATGAGCATAAGGAAAAACCCACCTACAAGCAGGGAAGCCCCCCTGCTGGTCAAAGCCCCTTCCCCCTAGAGCATGCGTAGTAGAAAAAGAGGATACTGTGACTTGGAACGAAGAGGAGCCCTGACAGAACCAATGGCAACACGGATGCCTTAATGTAGTTGGAAACGGGACTGAGAACTGTTGCTTAGACTGTCTAAAGTGTCAGCTGTGTAGTGATCAGGCGTGCTAGCTCTGTGGACTTGCCACCTAGCACCCACGTGTGCGCAGAAATGAAGGAAAGAAACGTGGCGACTGTGTGTGTTTGGGGGCTCCTTGCAGAGCGGGTGAAAGAGGCCTTCTTTGGGACAACAAACAGTGTGAGCCTCCAGGTGGTTGTGCCCTGCGTGTCCGAAGTGGAGGTCCCGGAAGGGATCCCTTGTTGCTTGCTGGAGGCCCGGGGATGCCGGGAGCTTGCGCAAGGCCCCCGTGAGCGAGGTGGTGGGTGGGTAGGTGGGGGGGGGTGGTTGTTGGCCCTGTGCGATGGGTGCAGGCGGCTGGTGCTGCAGAGGCAGCAGCTGCAGCATGCTCTGCCCAGGGCAACGGCCAGCAGGCTGAAGGAAGCAGGAGCACAGGCACAAGGACGAGAGAGCAGAGAAGAAATGCAAGGTGTGGAAGGGAGCGAGGGGCTTTTCTCTGCCTGGCCACGCAAGCCCAGCTGCAGCGTGGCTCCGGGGGTGCCGGCAGATGAAAGGGGCTGCTGCGAGCGCTGCTGCCTGGGTGCTTAGGGAGGAGGCTGCTCTGGGAGAGGGGAGCGCGATCCCAGGGTCCAGTCCAACGTCTATGGCGCAGGAAGCCTTGGCAGGACCCGAAGGGTCACGTGCCTCCTGCCAGGCCTTGTTGTGCCGCCAGGAGGCAGGCCTTGGTGTGGGCCTTGGAGGGGGAAGCGGAGACCTGCTGAGGGGCTGTGCTGAAATCTGCTGGGAGGAGAACCCACAGGTCCTGCTGCAGGTGTCCTTAGCGCAAGCTGGAGCAGTGCAGCGAGGCTTGAGTTGGTGGAGAAGAGGCCAACTGCAGCCAGGCAGGCCTGAGCCCCTGGCATGGCTCTTGCAGGAGCTGGGCCAAACCCCCTCCGCTGCCCTGGCGCCAGGCTGCTGGGATGGGTGCAGCTGTGGTAGCTGCTGCAAGGTGCTCTGCTGGCTGGAGGCCAACCCTGCCTTGATGAGAGAGTACGGGGGCACCTGTGCCACGGGCACCCGCAGGAGGGCCGGCAGCCGAGAGCAGAGAAGCAGAGGAAGGTGGTGGGCACCGCCTTGGCCGTTGTGGAAGCTGCTGGTGAGCGCAGGCCTCCGTGCTTGGCCTGCTGCCTGCGGGGAGCAGCAGGGGAGCGCAAAGTGCTTGGGCCAAGGCTGCTTCAGGAGGACCGAACAGCACTGTAGGCAGCGCAAAGGCAGGAGTGCCCTGTGCCCCGCAGGCTTGTGGCTTTGGCAAGTGCAAGCGGCAGCCGTGAGGCGGAGGTTGGGGTTGGGTGGTGGGGGAGTGAGATTTTGCTCTGGCCGCCTCGCAGGATGACAGGGTGGTTGCGGTGGTTGGGAAGGAGTCCTTGCCAGCGGTGCCAGGGGTGTCGCGGCGGGGCGTTGGTTGGGGTGGCTGAGGACGGGGCCGGGAGCAGCGGTGGCGGGGACGAGAGGAGGGTGGGAGCGGCTGTGAGGGCCCCAGGAGCCATGGGGGCCCGGGGCAGCCCGAGGGCAAAGAGAGGTGTGGCAGGGGGCGAGCCGGCCCGGCGCCCCGCGAGGGCACCCGGCCTGCCCCTGCCCGGGCCGGGGCCCGCCCGCCCCAGGGTGACAGTGGGGGCCCTTTGTGACTGCGCTCCTGGGACAGCCCGGGGCCTTGCCAGGCGTCGGCGCGGCCTCGGCCCCGCAGTGTCCGGTCGGACGGCCGCGGGACAGGGCGAGAGCGCGCGGGGCTGGCCGAGGAGCCCCCTGAGCGCAGCCAGGTCTTTCCCCGCCGCCCCCGGGCAGCCTCTGCCGCCTTGCCCACCATGGCGCAGAGACCCCCCCGCCGCCCCAGGCTGGCCTGGACGGAGGAGGAGGAGGAGGACGCGGCCCTTGCCGAGGGCAGCCGCCAGCTGGAGCCCCACCAGGTCTGCACGCCCCAGGCGCCGCCCAGGCGGGCGTGCGGGGCCCCGCTGGCAGTGACCTCTCTAGCTCGGCTGCCCTCCTTTCTCCCCTAGATGTTGGGGACGTCCCGGCAGCCCGCTGAGAGGGCCCACAGCATCCTCCTAGCCATCGAGGCCATGAGCTCCCGCAGCACCGAGGAGGCGCACACAGCTGCTCGCGTGCTGGAGGCGCTTGTGGCGGACGCTGCCTGCCTTGTGGAGCATGTAAGTAGCCTGTGGGTGGCGTGGCCGGGGCTCGAGGCCTCCGGGGGCTTGTTCTTGCCCTGAGTCCAGGCCTGCCAGGCCCGCCAGCCCCTCTCAGGCCAGCACAGAGCAAGGGGGGCAAGGGCAGCCGTTGTCGGGGGCAGCTGGGCCAACGGCTGCCCTCTGGCAGCAGCCCCACTCTGAGCCGTGTGCCCTCCAGGTGCCCCCGGTGGTGAGGGGCATGTGGAGCAGCGTGCTGGCCGTCACAGAGGCGTCTGCGCGGCGCAGCCTGGAGCGGGCTCTTCTGCTGCTGGCCTGTGCATGCCCAGAGGAGGTGGTCGTGAGCCTGTTGCGCTGTTCCCCCTCGTGCGACAGGTAGGGGCCCGCTTGCCTTGAGAGCTGGGGGGCCGGCAGCCTGCAGAGCTCGTGCCCTGCGGGCTGCGGGGCAGGTGGCGATTGTCCGGCCTCTCGTGAGGGGCTGGGCCCTGCTGTTGTCCCCGTGTGCCAGCCGCGGCGCGTCAGGCCGGGCTGCAGCAGCGCGAGCCGAGCAAGCGTGCCTGCCTTCCGCCCCAGAGCCTGGCCGCCTTGCCGCCTGCGTGCCCCACAAGGGACTGGAGCTTGGCCATGGGCTGCGGGGTGGGGCAGAGCGCGCAGGGTGCTGCGGGCAAGGGGCAGTGGGCAGAGGCAGGGCTGGCGGCCCGCCCAGGCCCTCTGCGGCTGCCCAGGCCACAGCTGCCGCTGCGGCACCCGCTGAGCGAGCGCTGTGGGCCTGCAGCGCTGCCGCAGCCATGTGGAGGATGCTGCTGTCGAAGTGCGGAGCTGCCGAGAGGGTGCTGCAGGAGCTGCTCAGTGTCCTGCAGGATTGGCCCGTGGACGAGGCGTGCACGTTGGATGGGGACGACAGAGTCATCGTTTCCGTGGCCGTGAGTTTGTGGACGTAGCCTCGCTCTCCCCTAGAGCTGCCCTGGCCTTGCCCACGCAGCAAGAAGCCGTGACCTCCCGCCGGGCGCACAGCCACGGCGCGGCAGGGCTACGGCTGGCAGGGCTTGTTGTGGCCATGGCCCAAAGAGGAGCTGAGGCCAGAGAGCTTCGGTGCCTTTGCTCTGGCCACTCAGGCACGGCAGGCACTCCTGCTTGTCCCGAGGCTCAGGGCAGTGCGTGAGCCTCACCGCCAAGCTCGGGCAGCGCAACAGGCACGTCTCAGCAGCGACAGCTGTCTCGGGGCTTCTTCTGCAGGCAACCAGAGTGCTCCATGAGATGCTGCAGCAGCCCAGCTGCCAGCACGTGCTGGAGGCGTTCTTCCCGCAGCTCTTCCTGGCGCTGCTCTTCCAGCTTTCCTTCTGCGCAGAGCTGACGCCGGAGGAGGCTGAGATGTGCTGGGGAGAACAGCAAGGGGAAGAGTCTGCTCCCGGCAGCCCCGTGAGGTGCTCCATCCCACGCCTGCTGTGTGTGCTGTGGAGGTGGCGGCAGGGCCAGGGGTGCCAGGGTGACGTGGCCTTTGCTGTGCACGCAGGTTGGCAGTGCAGACCATGAAAGCACTGCTGTGCCGTGCCGGCTACGAGAGTCAGGTGCTGGCCATGGCGAGGAAGGGTGGCTGGGACACACTCCTCAGCGCGCAGACCTACCACGCGGGAGTGGCTTTGCTGGCCAGGTGAGAAGCCCCTTGTCCCTGCTCTGCCCCAGCATTTCTCCCTTGCACGCAGGCTGCCCCGCAGAGCCCCACGGGGCTGCAGCTTGAGGCCTTGTGAGGGAGGGCTGGCCGAGTAGAGCAGCCCAGGGAGGTGCTGCTCCATGGAGGGCAGTTCCAGGAGCTGGGGCTACCTCCCCTGGCCAGGCCAGAGTCCCTGGAGACTCTGAGCCCAGCGCAGCCCGTGCTGGTATTGAGGATGAGGAAGAGCTGTTTTATTCCCTGTGTAGCACAGCTGGCACAGCAGAAGCCCTCACAGAGATTCAGTGAGAGGACCTGGACCTGTCCCCAGCCCCGCTTTGCCCCTGGGCACCCAAGGACTTGGCGGCAGGTGCTGCGGGAACCAGTGTTAACTCACTGCAAATGATGCTCATGGGGCAACATTACTTTAAAGGACAAAGCTAAGAGCAGGTGATGCCCCAGAGCAGACACCTGGCTATGCTGCAGCCCTATGAGCTGCGCAGGGACATGGAGCCAGGGCAGGGCATCGACCTGCAATTCCCACTGCCGAACCCACAGCATCCCAAAGCAAACTATAGTCAAGAATGAGCTCCGCAACGATTCCTGCCTTCGTGGGGTGTCTCTTCCTGCCGTGCAGGCCAGCTGCCAAGCTTTTCCTGCTGCAGGTGTGACCAGCCTGCACAAGCCGACAGAAAGACATTTCTTCAGAGTAGCCCGAAGTGAGAAACCTGCCATGAGCAGGGGGACAGGGTGATGCCAGGGACAGATGTGGCTGCAAGGCAAGTGCCTGCATCAGGGACCAATCTCCAGAGCTGCTCTGGCTGCCCCAGACTACTCTGTCTTTGCTTTGTCCTCTAATTTTTCTGGGAGGTAATGCAAACACCATGACACCCAGTGGATAGACTCCAGGGCTGCCCATACATGGGCACTCGTGACACCATGGGGCGCCAGTGATGCTCCAAGAGGGCAGGGGTCCCATCAGCCCCAAGTCCTACCTGCCAGTCCTAAGTTGATGGGTCAGCCTGGGAGCTCTCATAGCTGTTGAATCCCACCGAAGGAGGATGCTTCACTATTGATGTTTCCTGCTCAAAGGCTGAGAGAAGTGGATTTTGCATGCTGGGCATGCAGGCTGATATTCCTCTTAGCCCAGGCAGAATCTTAGTCCTGAAGGATGTTATGGCTCAATTTTGCATTTAGACTGTGGCCCAGGACTGACTTGCACTTTTCAGACTGCAGGGAAGAAGGGCCTGACCTTGCTCCTGGGTGCCTTGTGCCTCTGTTTTTGTGTGTCTCAGCTATCTGGGGAAATGATGACAGCTCTTTTCAGAGAGAGGCAGGTGGCAGGCATCATTTTGCTGCTTTGCTACCTCCAGCTACCTGAATTATTAACACTTGCTTTCTCGAGCACTGCTCTGCTCTTTCTGCAGACACAAACCTGCCTGGGCCTCAGCTGTGCCTGGTGCTTCCATGAGGCTTTCCAGCCAGCTCTTGGCTATGGATGGGCGTCCTCAGGGGAAGGCAGAAGGGACAGAGGATATAGCAGCAAGACAGGTAAAAGACATTTTGAATTTCTGGCACATAGCTCTGGAGGAAGCAAAAAGAGGGACCAGACAGTCCCGTAAAGCAAAAAAAGATTGCATGGGCAGCCCAAACGATGATGATCTTTCCATTCGCCGAAGGATCGATTTTGATCAAGTCCAGGAGTGGCCTGGGGAATAGCACACCTTGCCTAGGGCAGCTGGTGCTGCTCTGTCACCTGTA
Organism: Struthio camelus; assembly: GCF_040807025.1. Lineage (NCBI taxonomy): Eukaryota > Metazoa > Chordata > Aves > Struthioniformes > Struthionidae > Struthio > Struthio camelus. Next base: position 1,482,909 of record NC_090947.1, on the reverse strand, counting down.
AAGTATGCTGAGAGGCAAGCAAGTGTAAGACTAACACTTTTAGGATGTTTGTGATTTTTTCTTTAAGGGACCAGGGCTGTACTGTGGTGCTGGCTTAGGGCACAAAGCCAGCAGTAGTCTCAGTAAGCCTGCGGTCCAAACCTGCAGCCTTTGTCTTCTCTTTTGTTGCAACAGCTGGTGTGAGCTGAAGTTAGAGAAAAAAGCTCGGGTTTTCGTTTTGAAATAGAAAGGTACTTTGAAACACCAGCTGCTATAATTGATCTCTGTCATGATGGATGCAAAGAGAGAGCATGAAGGTAAGGGAAGGTTACCTCAAAAGATTTGAAAACCACTGCACCTGAGCAAGTGGCTGCTAAGATAATTCTGCTTCAGAATTTGATGAATAAGACCCTCATTTAATGAGGAAGATAACTGACCTTCCTTGTATGTCTTTTTATTTTTAGCCTCACTGATAGGGAAATAGGAGAGGTGTAACCTTATTCCTTTGTTTTTCCAGAGATTACAGAAATTAGAGATGGAAAAAAGACCTCTTGAGTGTCTCCTCTGGTCATGTCCTCATGCCGTGTGGTACACTCCCTCTAGTCTCCTGTCAAGTAGAAACTCAAATGCCCAAAGTGCTCCTCTTTATGAATTGCAGCCAGTTCTGCGGTGGGGGCACTGCCAGCAGTCTCTGCCCTAAACCCTACCCCAAGCTGGGGCATCCCAAAGCTGGGGCTGGGTGAGAGCGGGACACCCCTGAGAACAGAGCCCCCACCTCTCTGCACTCTGTCCCAGGATGGCCCTGCTCTCAGGGGCAAGGAGAGTTTCCTTCCACCCTGTCGGGATTTCCCTTGTTGCATCCTGTCCCATCACTGTGCAGATGAGTCCAGCTCCATCTTCTCTGTATTATATAGATGATAATGACAGTTAGTGAACCCCTCAGGCTGAACAAGACCCACTGCCCTGTACACGGGGTGTTCCAGCCCCCAGTCAAGTCGATGGTGCCCACTGGACTTGCTCCAGTTTGTTGACATCTCTCAAGGTCTCTGTAACATCTCTCAAGCTTGAAATCAGTATGGGCAGGTAGCCACCAAAGCAGGGCCGGGAGAGGAAAATCCTTGACCTTCTTAAATTGCTCCTTTGGTAAAACCACAGACAGCTCTGGCTGCACAGAGGTGGAGCAAAGTTATGAGAAAATGTATGGCGCAATGGAACAGCCTGGATTTAGTTGCATATGGATGAGGTGGATCACAGCAACTGCAGCTCATGGGCACTCATCCATTAAAAGTTTAGAATATCTCTTATGCCTTTTGTCAAGTGTTGATGAACATGTCTTCCAGTGAGCAGAAGCAGCCAGAGGTCAGCTGGTGCACGGTACTCCTGGTGGGATGAAGATGGCCCCAAAGGGAGTGATGAGAGGACGTGTTAGTGTTGAAGTGTGGTTGGCCCAGCTTGAAAGCTGCCACTGTAAATTCAGCCAGTCTCTCTGTATGGCTATAAAGCTGGTTCACTGTCCTTTCCCTGGGATGCTGTTGGCACTTCTTACCTATGAGAGTGAAATAGTTTGCAAGGAAGCACTGCAAGGTGGATCAGAAACTGATCTGGGTTAGCAACACTCCTTTCCAGGTCAGGTGAGGAGAAGGAACATCAGGCTGGGAGGCCCTTCGGCAGCATGGCCGTGGAGAGAGATGTCCGTGAAACATGGGTCAGGGCAAAGGAGTGGCGTGCTTCAAGTTTCATTGATTCTTCTCCTTGGAAGAGAGAAGCTGACAAAGGCTGTCTTGCCTTGTACTGGCCAAAATAGCCAGTCTCATCACCAAAAGTCCATGGGTTCTTGGTGCAGGGAATGGCAGTGCCAACACAAACAGCGTTGCCAGCTAACAAAAGCCACAAACAAGCGCAAAAGCTACCAGATGCTTACCCCTGCATTTGTTTTCTCTCCTTAATTACTTTGCAGGAGTAGCTGGCTGCCCAAGATGAAGCAGAAGATGCACATCCATTACTTATTCTGGATCTGGATTCTCTTCTTTGCAAATGCAGAATTTCTTCAGCCCTGCCAAAAAGTCTGCCTTTGCAAAGAGGAGGCCAGGTTTGTGAACTGTTCTGGAGTCAGTCTGAGTGGAAGCCTCATCTTTCCACCAGAGACAGAGCACTTGGACTTGTGTAGCAGTGGCTTACATGCTATGCCCAGCCTGGCTCTGAGATCCCTGTGGAAGCTCCAAGTTCTTCTTCTGTGCAGGAACAACATTGCTGAGGTAGGAAGGGGAGCATTTCGCTCTTTGGGGAGACTCCAGAAGCTTGATATCAGTGGGAATGTGATCACAGTGCTAGGAAGCAGTTTTTCAGCTGGGCTCAGCTCTCTCCTCGAGCTCTCTTTGTCTCACAATAGAATCCAGATGGCTCGTTTTGGGAGCTTCCAAAATTTTGAGAACCTTCAGAAACTCAACATCCAAAACAACAACATCTCCTCCATTGAAACTGGGGCCTTTCGAAGCTTAATCCGTCTGCGGCAACTTCACCTCCAAAACAACCAGCTCCTGAGCCTCCACAATGGGATTTTCTCCATGCTGCAGCATTTGGAGGTTTTGAACTTGGAAGGCAACAGGATCAAGACAATTGGCCCCAGTGTCTTCACACCGCTGAGTAGCCTCACTGTCCTGAACCTGGAGCACAATGACATCGAGCACATCAGGTTCAAAACCTTCCTAACTATCCAGACCACTGGGACACATATCCTGCTTTCTGACAACCCCTGGTTCTGTGATTGTGACCTGCAGAGGGTCTTTGCCAAGCTGCACAGTGTCCGGCGGCTGATCCTGGACCACTATGAGAACATGACGTGTTCAGAACCAGCAGTGTTGAGGAACATCCCACTGGCCTCTGTGGACACCCAGCTCTGTGTTGCAGAGACGGCAACAGTGCTCATTATCACCTTCACGGTGTTTGTCACCGTTGTAGCTGCCATTGTGATGGCAGAGCGGAACAGGAGGAGAAGGACAGGCAAGCACTGGAGTGAAGACAATGAGCTCTCTTACAGCATACATGGTTGAGCTCACCTACAGGGACCTGGATTCTCTGGTGTGCATATGACTTGGGCATGAAACAAGGGTCTGACTCAGCTTTGCTGCCCTTTTGGTGATAGGACACTGGTAGCAAGGCAGATGGAGCCAGGAATGCAACTTGGAGATTGCTGTCCTTGCAGGGTGGAAACAGGCTGAGCAGGGCAGCTCTAGGCTCCTAGGAAACTGGGCTTATAGTAAGGCAGTACATGGTCTTTTGCTTGTGTGTCCAAAAACCAGCTGAAGCCATGGGACAGAGTTTTCCTCAACACAATGGAATTTTTTCTTGCAAGTTCCTTTTCAAGGCACAGTACTCTTTAGGACATCAGCTTCCAGGTACTCTTCTCTGCAGACAGCCTGGGAACAGACATCTTTTTAGTACATAGCTCCATTCAGAATGAGCTCACTTGATAATAAATCCTGCCTCTTGCAGCCTTGACATAATTTCTAAAGGTTGCACGCTGCTTGGGAAGCACAGTGAGATGCCGGGAGATGAGGAGGCATTGAACATTTTATCAGCCAAGACCTTCCATGTACTCTTAAATGGCTGACCATGAATGGAGGCTGCAAATAAAAGCAAGCTGACTTGGTCGTCTCTGGCCACCCATTCACTCCAGCTGATGAAAACAGTCTTCAGGCAAGGACATGACAGGCAAGATGCTGCTTGCTCTATAGTGGGCACTGACATGGCTGACAGTGACTCTGTTGAGGTCTGGCTGGTGAAGTCTTCTGCATTCCAGTACAGAGCTGCAATAGGCCCATTGCCTGCAGCTGGCCCAGAACACTTTCTCACACAGGCATGAGGTGTGCGAATAAAAAAGAAGTGTAGGGAAGTTTCAGGTAGAGGGCATGTGCAATTCCTTTACAAGCTCTTTTGTGCATCTGCAGTCCTCTTTTAAGAAAAACATTAACGGTAACCTAGTTGTGAATCTAGGAGCGCCCTTGTTTTCAGTGGTTTCTTTGATAATAATCTTTCCTTTTGTTGTTTTGGTTTTGAGTTTACCTTTAAAAAAAAAAAAAAAAGAAAGGTATACCTGCTCAGGTACAGGTGCATTTCTATTTTCTTATATTTCCACTTCTTGCCCCCCTAAGCGTGGCTATGCCTTCTGCACACTTCTGTTATGCCCAGGAGCATTTTGGCGTTACAGATAGCCCTAGAGAATGGCTGATGGAGGGATATGCTGCAAAATAGCAGCTGGGTTATCTTGGATTGCAGATGGAACATGAGGCTATCTGGTTGTGCTCTAGGAGGGAAGGCCTATGCCATCCTGGGATATACATGGAGCTGCTTCATCACGAGCCTCATGGTGTTATCCTCGTGCTTAGCTCATAGGGAGGGAGTCTCAGCCACAGGAGCCAGGCCAGCTTCTGATACTGTAATTTTGAGAAGATGTGGATTATGTGAAATAGAAAAGAGTGGAATGCAGGGTTTAGGGAAAAAAAGGTATAGGAAACAGAATTGCTTAGTTTAGAGGTGACTGAGAAGAGCCTTATGAATAATCTTAATATACACAAAAAAGTGTTAAAATCCAAAAAGTCAAAGAGACTGGGGTGGAGGGGCACCTCAGAAGATCTCTGCTCCAAGCCTTGCACCACACCGTGTCACTCCAAGGGATTTCCCTTGTTGCTGCTTGTGCCTGTGGCTTCTCATCCTTTTCCTGCAAAGTGCCTTGTGTCTGTCTTTTCTGTAACCCCTCTATGTAGTTGAAGGCCGTTAGATCCCTCTCTGCCTTTTCCAGGCTGAAGAAGCTTGGCTCCCTCAGCCTCTCTCTGTATGGCCTATGCTCCATGGGTCTGCAGCCAGTACTTGCTGCATGAAGTTATTCCATCCCCAGGTCATGTTTGTCCATGCTGAATGCGGTGAATCATGTAAAATGCAGGCCTCCTTGGGGAGGGGAAGAAGTAGCATAGCGAAGGGGTGTTGACACTTAGTGCAATAGAAGTTACCAGCTAGGAAGGCTAATGAATGGATAAAATGCCCTGTCTGGCAAGGCCAGGCTGTGGGGACCCTTCTGCAGGGGCAGACATGGCCATTGACTCCAGGGGCTTTTACCCTCTGGGCAGGTGGGTCATGGACAGCTGTTGCATGCATCTGCCACCAGATGGCAAGCTGACATGCCAATACCTCCCTGACAATGGGGCTGGAGCAGGCAATGGTGAAACAGGAAGGGGAGCCAGGCATGGGAGCAGGCATGGGAGCAGGCTTCCTTGTCTGTCCTTCCTGGACAACCATGCCAAGGGACAGATGAGAAGAGCTTACCCCCTTTCCAGGCAGGTGTAATACATCAGAGACGTTACCCACAACCTCTGAGAGTTATGCCTGCACATCCCTGGGCAGGGACAGTTGTTTCCTAGGCAATCACTGTCCCAGCTGTGCTATCTCAGAGAATGAGGTGAGCATTTCTGCTGTTCAGAGTCAGTCCCCTTTGCCTGGCTGAGACCAAGGCTGTTTGATGTTCCAGCAGGGCAATAAGTCCCCAGGGGAGAGGGGTGTCTGGCTGTTGAGACCTGCTCCAATGCACACCTCATTGCACAACGTGTGCAAGAGAGTCTAGCAGCTTCTTGATTGCTTTCTTCCAAAATATTTATCCCAGACATCTGTATAGTTTTCTTTCACTGAATTTATTGCGTGGAAACCCAGCTAGGTTTTTGGCTCCTGGCCCATTCCTCAGCTCCCAGCTTACTGCCGCAGGAATTGGCAGAGGGCAGAGCAATTGTGCCAAAGGTTAAATAAGGACGCATTTTCCATTCGGAACTTAACCACCCCCAGCTCCTGATGGCAGTGCAACAGAGAGCAGTTTCCTGTGAAGAGGAGGCCATGATGTCTAGCAGATCTCCTCGAGTGAGTGCATGGCCAGCTGGCCAAGGTCCCATCTCTTTTCCTGTCTCTTGTGAAGCTGTTATCAGCAAACACGCAAGGTGCTAAAATCAAATTGCACTTGGAGGTGCCAGGGGTCATACTCTAGGCTTATAACTTGCGTCCTGGGGTGATGAGGAAGGAGAACAAGCACATCTGTACTAGCAATCAGGCAGAACATCTGGGCTAGCAATCAGGCAGCACAGTCTTGCTCCAACAACTGGTCCAGCCCTTACAGAGGCTCCCCAGAGCAAGCACAGGAGATCATCTCACATTTCAGCCTCAACCCCCTCGTGTGTCAGGAGTGAAGGGCAAGATGCAGACTCACACATGACTCATGTCCAAGAGCAGCAGGTCACACCCTGATAGGTTTAGCAGCAGTTCACACCTCTGCTTTTTCCCTGCTCTCCCCTTTTCCAGAGTACTCATTGAGGCCTGAGAAGAATGAGGTTTGTATGGTTTTTTCTCACAGCCACTTTGAGAAACAAAAAGAAAATGGTCTTTGTATATGAAAGGACAAGGTAGTCAACACCCAGTAGGCCTCAGGCCTTGGTTTCTTCAGCTCCCAGCGCCATGCACACCATGCATGTTAACAGGGAGTAATAGCTTTTAAAAGCTGCCAACCTTCCCAGCAATAACCTGAGATACCAAAGCCTGTCCAGCAAGTGGCACTGTAGTACCTGTGTTACAACACTTCCCTGTTCTTAGATACGGTGGGACCTGCTGGGAGAAAAAATGCAATAGCTCCATCAACAACCTCCCTGTTATCCCCAGCTACAGAGCAGGGACTTGCTCATAGAAGAAGTGGGAATTATCAAAGCCCTTGCAGGAGCAGAAGGGAAGAGAGGAGTGTACCTGGCCTGGCTGTGCTCCAGAAAAGGAGATGGAAGTGGCAGGACGAGGTATCAGTGCGTCTCCAGAGACTGGAGCTTATCAAGGATGGAAGGATCCCAGTGCCAGGGAGCAGCAAGAGCAGGGCTGACAAACCAGGAGCCAAGGGGGACCCTGGTGCAGGGACTTCAACAACAGAGAACAGTCCTGCAGGGTCTGAACCTAGCAGGCAAAGGCAGGTATAGGTAACAGATCCATCAAGAGCCCCAGATACAGCAAGGAGATGGCCAGGAACAGGAGATGGGGCTGGAGATTGGGGACAAGGTTACAGCATGGGCCTGAGGCGTCCATCCAGGAGACGGAGCTAGAGGCAGGCTACTGGCAACATCAGTCTAAGGTTCATCTGAGAGACAGGAATGGATACAAGCTACCACCACTCAGGTCCATCCAGGAGACAGGCCAGAGACAAGCTACCTAGAATGTAGATCTAAGGGCCATCCAGGTTACAGCATCTGAGACAAGCTTTCTACTACATAGGTCCAAGGTCTGTCTAAGAGACAGGGGCAGAAACAAACATATCTTCACTAGAGCTCAGGGCAGGACTAGGTGTACAGGGCTGAGCTTAAATGAGGCTCAGGACCATGGCTGGAGGTTATGTGGGTAGGGGCCCCAGGTAAGGCTGCTCAGTGCAATCAAGGCCTGTTAGTGCCCCCAGGAGCACAGCACCTCAACCAGCCCACGGTTAGAGCATAAGGCCAGAACCACGCAGCGCCTCAAGGATTCAGCTCTGGTTTGATCTACCCTTCAAGACTGGGGTTTAAGGGAGCTGTGGAGCTGTGCCTGTTTTGCAGAGAGGATCTGCTCATTCAGGGAAAGAGGAAAATCCTGCAACTATGTTAGTAAAGATGCTCCATTGGTGCCTAGATTAGATCCAACACTTGGTATCCTTATTTGAATAAAATTCCAAGTGCAGCTGAGTCCCCCAGGTTCTGGAAAACATCATTGGGTGGCCAATTCTAACTTATTCATAGGTGTTTGGCTTTCAAGAGCCCTTGGCACTTTCCCAATGAATACACAGAGGGGCTGGGTCCCCTGGAAATGTTCTTTCACCTTTACAGGAGCTGGGCAGGAGAAAAAAGCCAACTTTCCCGCCCATAAATAGAGGCCAGAGAAATTAAGCAGATGGGCATCCAGCTGTACTACCAGGGCAGAAGGCAAAGCCCATGCTAACTGCAAGAGGCAGAAGCGAGAGCCGTGGGCTGAGAGTCTCACCCCTGAGCATCCTTCCAGTAGCCTTGCACAGCCCCTTATGGCCTGACTGTGGGCAGTCCCCCCCTAAGCCAAAACATCTCCTGCAGGAACCAAGGGCTGGGCAGGAATGGCTGTGCCTTTACCAGGAGGCCTTCAGGGAGGTTAGGGGAATGGGAAAGGCGAATCATTCTGCTCTTACAAAGGAGTCATGAACCCAAAGTACAATGCAGATAAGGAGCCTTCTTTTGGCAACTCACAACAATGCTCATAAATAAGAGGAAGTTTCAGGTACTGGGAAAAGAATTTGCAAGATAAACCAGTTGATTTTGCTGTGTGGGAGGTTAGTTTGATATCCATACCTGGAGGGTGCATTTCTCTTCCAGCTTGCTGAGCTTGTCTTTCCTTCTGCATGGCCAGTGCTGCTGAGCTGTGATCATCAGGTGTCCCTGGACTATTCATGGAGTGGCAAGGAAAGGTATGCCTGAGGAACAAGACCATGCTGGGGTTGCTCACTATGCTCTGAAGGGGCCTGCACCTTGCCTGGAAAAAAACTCTCTAGGACCCACAGAGCAGGAAAGGCTGGAAAATGTAGCTCTGGACATACATCTGCAAGGGAGAGCTGAAGACGGACTTTTAAGGGAAAGCCAAATGTCTCATCTAATCACATGAATTCAGGAGCTGGAGCTTTTAGAGGCCTCCTGTGACTCAAGGTGAAAAACATGACAGGTGGCAACAATACCAGTGAGTGACAAGGATCACCCAGTCTGCATAATCAGGGAGATTCCCTCTTCCACTTGCCCAGTGCCGCCAGATGCTTCTTGAGAGAAGACAGAGAGCTTCAAACTCAAACTTATGGCTGCCTGCTGTGTCCCCAGAGTGTTGTGTCAGCTAAGGGACAAGCTGCTTCTGGGAGAGACCCCAGGGCAGCCACCCTGGGGCATGGGAGGGGAGAGGGTGCAGTCCCCCCCTGCCTCAGTGGACACAAGGGCAGAAGTGGAAGTGCATGGCATGCCTTCAGGGTCCAAGTTTGCACCTTGTTTCTCTGCTGAGGGGAAAAGGGTGGCAGGGGGTGGGTGGGAGGCGATCTGGCAGTTTGCAGTCTTTGGAAAGGGCCCAACTGCCTTGGGAGAAATTCCTCGCATAGTTTTGCCATGAAGAAAGTGCTGACCTGTTCGGGGGCGTTTGCTGAGCAGTACAGAGGAGCCAAAAGCAGCTTGCAAGTGCTGGGAAAAAATGGGCCATTTTCTCATCACTAGGGTTTATGCAGCAGGTCAGCTGCATGGGGAAAGCAGTGCCTGGTGGGGAGTTATTTTGAAAGCCATAATCAACTCCACCAGGATATTTTGATACTCACTGCCTTTACCTGCAGCCAGAGATGCTCAAACTTCAGCAGAGGAGTTGATGGTACCTTACTGGCACCCATGACACACGCAAGTGTCAGAAGGATGTCCTGCTGGGTACATCCAGGCTACTCATCTGGAAACTGAAGCCCAGGACTTCCCCATGCTGCTATCTGAAACCCTACCAGTCCCATAGGTGAGACCTGGGAGAAGGGCAGAGACCTGGAGTCTCAGGGTGGGGATGAGATGATGGTGGAAAGAGAGGGGCATTAGCTGTGGTAAGACCTGGGGAACCTTTGGGGATGTGAGGGACTTGCACAGAATAGAGAAGCTGTTCCTTCATCATGACGCAGCCAGGCTACGCGGTCCTGTTAACTGAAATATCAGAGAGGAGTATTCAAACCAGAAGCAGGCAGGCAGAGGAGAGCACCTGGTTTGGGCTGGTGTGACTCGTACAAGGAATGTGGCTAATGTTCAATGAACCTCTGAAAGGCCAGAAGGTAAATAAACAGCATACTTGCAATAAATAAGGAAGGCAAACCAGACCACCTACAGTGCCAGGAGAGCAGCAAGTGAAGGTCTGAGCAATAGAATGAGGGCAAACCTACAAGTGCACTGATGCCAGGTGCCTGAAAACAAGAAAGGGGCACCAGAATGGTAGGTCAATAAAACCCAGGGTTTGCAGCTTCACAGGAATGAGAGAGAAGGACTTACATGCAGGGGAGTGGCAATGTACGTGGAGGATAACATAAATACATTAAGGGACAAGAGACCTGCTCGGGCATCCCTCAGTTTGGAAACCCCAGACTCTGCTAATAACAAATGTACTGTCTGCTCGGGACAGTGATAGCGATGGGGACACCTAGGGAGCTGCAATTCTAGGAGACGCAACAATAAGGGGACACTTTGACTCTCCACTTGCAGACAGGATCAAAGCATCAGGGAACAAGATGTAAAGATAAAATCTTTGAATGCGGTAAATGATGCCATCCCACTATAACTAGTCTAAGGACCCACAGGAAAAATGTTCTTCTGGATCTGCTCTTGAGCGGCACATGGGGCTTAGCTCAAGAGGATCCAATACAGCTGTAGTACAATGTGATTTAATTTTGTGGCAAGGAAGAACAGGCTGAATAAATCTAGTACATGGCTATCCAACGTCAAAACAAGAGGCTTTGTAAAAATGAGGCAATGTGTTAAAAAAAGAAAAAAGCAGCCCAACGCCAAAGCTCTCAAAGGTGTGGCACAAAAAGCCAGAGCTCTTCAAGCTCCTTGGAGGCTGAAGAAAAGCATTGTATTAGGAGTCCCTGAAAATGCATAACAAAGTACAAAAAGAAAAAAGGGCAATCCAATGAAGCCCCCGCACAGCTGATGAGAAAGAGTGGCCAGCATGGGGAAAAGGTTGATGCTGAAGAGCAGAAGGTTTGCCAAAAGGAGAACAGGACAGCTCAAAAATCACAGCAGGTCAGATGTAAACAGGAAAGTAAGAGGGCTAGAGGCAGACTTGAGAGATTTTGCCTAGTGTGCTCAAAGCAGCAGTAAGCAACTTAGCAAATCTACATAATGCAGGGAGCCAGCCAGGGAGCTGCAGGGATGATGAGATGAGCAAGGGGTAAGGAGGGTGCTTGGGGATAGGAAGGCTATGGCAGAAAGGCTCAATGGCTCTTATATTTGTATTAGGGACATTCCCACCCCCAGCTCTTTTTTTTTTTTTTTTTTTTGCCACAGACAGATGAGGAGGGTTAATAAATTTGAACAGCAATCCTGGAAGGGTGATCTTGGAGGGACAAGCTAAATGTCAATCGGGCACAGGAGCCAACAATCCCAGAGGAGCTCAGAGGTGACTGGCACCAGCTGAGTGCTCTCTCAGCTCAAAGAAGGAGCAGCAGGGAAGCAGGCCCAAGCTGCAGGCAGCAGAGATATCTCCCATCGGAGAAAAGTCCTGTTCTTTGCAGGTCACAGAGCCCAATATGGCAGAGGGTCCAGGACAGCCTAGGAGATTTTCTTTGCCTGCTGAATTCACAAGTGGATGCTAAGGAGGATGAAGAAGCAGGAAGCTCTGCCCCCACCTGCACTGCTGTTTTAAAGGCTTCAGTCTGGGCTATACCATAAAACTAGACTCCTCTGTCCTTGTCTAGCTCCTGGAGACGCTATTCCAGTGGTCTCCAGGGTATCCAGTGAAATGCACAAGCTGGCTGCAAGGATCGTCGAGGGCCGGGATCCTCTGACATTGCGTGGGAAACCTTCCTTGGGGGTCAGACCCTCCTGGGGTGTGTAGGAAGCCCTTCTCCAGTATGTCTGCATGTCCTGACATGGAAGAGCAGGGCAGAATCTCCACACGCCCAGCCACTGAGCTGCTTGGGGCGGTCCTGTCCTGCATTGTGAGCCATATGAGCTCCTCTGTGGGGAACTGGGAATTTCCTCTTCCCAGACTATTTTGAGTTTTGCTGGGGCAAAGGACTTTGATTTCTTTTTCAGCTGGTGCTAAGCCAAAGTTGACCATTGTTTTCCAGGGATGATGCTGAGTACAATCTGGGAAAGAGGAGGTGATAATCTCACGGTTGCTGGAAGCCACCCAGCAGTTCAGGGCCTGCTGAGCGGACAGGGGCAATTCAACACCAGATTGACACCTGCACTGTATGCCAGCTTGCCTTGATACTGCACCAGGAGCAAGGCCAAAACCCTCCTGCCAAGGAAAGCTTGCAGCAGGTGTACTGACTGCATTCTGGATCTGTCTCCAAGAGACCAGCACAGCCACATGCCTAGACCTCCTGTTTTAGGGCTGTTTCCTGTTGGTGTTATTTCCACGCAGGCAAAATGCAGCTGTGAGCAGTGGTCATGCTCCAGTGGTCCTGCTCCAGTGAGCAGGACACGGAGTCCATATGACCATGCAGTGCACAGTGTCCTGCTTGCTCCATCAGCCCCTCCTCCTGCTGCCAGCCATGTGCGACCCTTATCTTCCCACCTGCATGCTGCTCACTTGCACCTAATCTGGAGAAAGTAATTGTAATGGCCTGATACCATTCTGCATGCAGGACCTGCTGCTTGCTGGCCGGATGGTGTCACTTGCAGCAGTCCCTCTCAAATTGCAGACCAGGCTTAGCCCCAGCTGCCCAAGGGTGCAGACTGTCATTGGGCTGGACCTAGCGCTCTCCTGGCCAGAGTTCAAGGCTCTCAGGATGCTCAAGCAAGTACCTGTCCGTCAATGAAGGAAGGACAAGGAACGTGGGTTTTGTGTATCAAAAATAAATAGCTTTTAATGAGATCTCTTTGAAAGGGTTGGGGATGAGAAGCAGGAATTTGGCAGAGTTTGCCCGCTCAGAGCTGTGGGTGGCCCCTGCTGAGCCCAGCCCAGCCAAACTGTGGGAGGGATCCAGAGGGGCCAGAGCTGGCAGCCAGGACGTCCTGACGTGGGAGGACTCCTCCCTTGCATGAGCAATTCAGGCATTGTGGCTAAATTGGGAGTGCGGGGGGAAGTCTTTGTGAGCTTGCTGAGCCTCTAGCCTCATTGGGTTTAGCATAGCAGGGCCCGTCTTATGCTCTTGGCCCAGCAAGCCCTGACCCTTGCTGTAACAAGAGGAGGGAGGCTTCAGGCAGAGCTCAAGATGGAAGAGGGCAGCGGGGTACCCAGTCACCTGGATCCCGTGCCCAGAAGAAGGGTTAGCACAGCACTGTCCTCACACAGGTGGGCAATGGAAGCAGAGGTTGGCCAAAGGCCCACCCAGCGTTGCATCTCCAAGGGCAGCGACAGGAACGGGGATAAATTTGTGCCTGGTTACTCTCTGCGGACTGTCCCCTTGTACTCCCACAGTATCTCTAGTCATTGGATTAGGGATATTGGAGGGAACATGCCTACGTAGGCCATTTAGGACCTGTCCATGGGCTTGTTGACTATGAATTTTCCTCTGTCTGTTCTGACCCTGCTGATCCTATCCACCTCCACATCCTACCCTGGCATCAGGCTCCAGAAGGCCACTACCACTTGGGACAGAAATGCTTTCTTAGATGTGCTTTCAGCCTTTCCTTGATGAGTGTCAGCTAGTGTCCCTGGTGCTGATATTGTGGATCTGGTGAGTAACAGCTCTGCAGTCACCTTATCCACCACCTTCATGAGCTTATAACCCTGTATCAAGCCCCCTTCCACCTTCTCGTCTCCTAACGAAAGCCCCTGCCGTGCCAGTCTCTCCTGTGAGCTAGTCCCCTGCATTATTTTATTTGTTCTTCTCCGGACCGTCTCCAGCTCCACAAGGATCTTCTCAAGCTGTAGAGACCAGATCTGCATACCGTACTTGTGCTGTGTGTGCACCAAGGTTTCATATGGCAGCAAAAATGTGCCCTCGATATTTCCCACAGGCATCATACAGACAGCACTGTGAAGCAGGACACACGCTGTTTTCCACACCCAACTGAGAGGCACAGAAACCCAAGGACGAGCCGAATGGATGAGCCATGCAAGAAGCATCTGCCTTGTCCTCTTTCCCATGAAACACTTCTCTCAGTGTTTCTTTTGATGTGTGCAGAAACATTGATTTTTTTCCCCTGGAGCGGATGAGTCACGGAGGGGAAGGGAGAGAACAAGGACAGCGAGGACACTCTGGGTGCCTGTGCCGGGAGGAAGTGAGGAGGCCGTTCAGAGGAAGCAGGCATCGCCCAAAGGTGTGTGCAAAAGCCATGCAGCAGGGAGCAAGAGAGAGCTGGGCCAAGGGTGCACATGGCTCAGGGATTTGAGGCTCACTTTCCTCCTGCTGACGCTGCACAGGGGCTCCCCCAACCTTGATGGGAACAGAGGTCGCTGTCTGGCCCTCCTCCTTTCCTGGGGCAGAGGTTACTTGCACATGGGGGTAAGCTCTCAGCTATGATTGCGCCGAATAAGTAGTTGTGTATCTGCTGGCTTCGGAGCAAGTGCTCTTGCTTCTCCTTATCTCTCTTGTGCATCGCTCAGCTCTTTTATTGCTGATATCCGGCTTGGGAAAGGGCCAGGCCATCTCCATTGAGTCATGACTCAGCCAAACGAGAGCTCGCTGCAACACATGGTTGTGGGCAAGAGGCAGCGCCTCATGCGAGGCAGCCAGGGCTGGGGTTCCTGTGGGGCTTGCCCCATGCTGTGTGCAGGTCCCCCTCCTGCCCAGCTCCATGGGGCAGCACCACGTGTGGGGCAGAGCCTGCTGGGTCTCCTGGGTGTGCAACATGGTAGGCTGCGCAATATGGGGGAGGCTGTGCAATGTGGGGGGCTGTGCACTGTGAGGTCTGTACAGTGTCTAGCTGGGTCTATGCAGGGACACCTTCATGCCTTGGGGGGTTGCGGACTGGAGTATGTCCTGTCCCTGCCGAAGCAGGAGCCGATGGCGCGTTGGTCCCCTGGGCTCTGTTCACCTCCCTGCCAAACACAGCAACCTGTACCATCCTGTCCCCTCCGCATCCACAGGAGGGATATGGGTGGGTTCCAGATCCTGGAGCATTTCTGCTCCTGACTAGGCCTCCAGCCACCCCGGTAATGACTCTTTCCTGCCCCTCTCCAGCCCCCTTCTAACGCATCTGCCAAAGCCAGCTGCTGTGGCTAGCTGAGGCACTGCTGTGGTTACAGCCTCCTCTGCACCCTGGTCTGGATTAGCTCATCCTTTGTGCACATGGATGCGTAATGTGCTTCCCAACTTGGCCAAGGTCTTGCACTTGCCAGGTTCCCCCTTTTGGGGAATATTAGGATTTCCAATTATTCCCACTCCCTGCCTGAGCTCCGTGGGTCCTTCCCAAACCTCTTCCCTCACTGCTCCGTGTGCTTTGCCTCTGAAAGGGGGGATGTGTTCTGCAGACAGAGTCAAGATGCTGTTATGCCCCTTGTCAGATCTTCATTGAAGGTGTTAATTGAAGGGAGGACACAGCATGGTCCTTTGCAGCAGCACAGCCTTCCTTGGCCAACTCCCTCTGCCACTGCCCTGGCACGCGGTCCAGGCTGCAAGTGCAAATGGACTTCTGTGTTAGAGTGAAAGAAGCAGCAGTGAAATGCAGAGCTGGCTGGTGCTGTGGTTTGGAGAGCCTTGGGGGATGCTTCTCATTGCTTGCAGTTGTCCTTTTGCCATATAAAAACAGCTCAGGAAATCCATCCCAGCTTCCCATGTGGGCACTGGAGTGGGGGGAGGACTCCAGCATGCCCCACAGAATGGGGCACGGCCCAGGCCACTAGCTGCAGGCTTTGCAATCCCCCCACATGCCCTATGCTAGGTCTGTGTCTTCACCTAGGTGAGCAGGGCTCTTCTCTTTCACTCCGAGATGTCTGTACTAAGCTATGCAGGAGGGAGCCACAAGCCCCCTGAGACTTGCCTTTGAGGAGCGATTCCTATTTCTCAGCTTGGGGGTAATTGTTATCTGAGTGCCTCGACCCTCGTAAGGAAGGAGCAAGCTTTGACCTCCTTGCTTTGATGCTTTGTGGGCTTCCTCAGATCAGCCAGTGCCTGAAAAAAAAAAAAAAGGAGAAAAGCCTAGGGGGGAGGGAGAAAGTGGGGGATTCAAAATTAGTGCAGCAGAGCCTGAAGCACTTTCACTATGTATTGGTGCTCTGGGATCAGCCTGGGGTCATTGCAATGGAAAGGAGACTGGCCTTGGCCAGCACCATGTCCCTCACTTGGTGGGAAAGAGGATCTCAGGTGTCTCCTTTGGCTGGATTTCATGGACACCTTTCACAGGGATCATCTGGGCCCCCCATGTTGGAGAGGGTCTGGAGTTTTCAACAGCTGCCAGCTTTTGGGGTGAATTCTCCTGTTGGAAAAAATGTAATCCTGCATCATTTAACTCTCAAGTTAAGCAAGCAGCTCCATCCCTGACTACAGGGGTACGACACACATGATACTTGAGGGGGGACTGTGACAGCAGCAAGGAAACCAAGAGCACCCAGAGGCCTCAACGCTACCAGAAAAGGTAGGAAACATCTGATCTGAGCAGCATGGTATTTTCCCTGACAGCTTACCGTGACGCACGGCCGGGTGGAAGGCAAACAGCTCCTGCACGATTTTCACCAAGGGCTTGCAGCGCTGGGAAAGTTGTTTTAATACTGATAAATGTCACATCAAGGAGGCAGGTTACAAAGGCAGGCTCTGTCACAGACGCCGTGACCAAGGAAAGGGCTTAGTGACCGGCACGCAGATAGACGAGACTCCTGTCAATCGGGTGGCTTTCTGCTCCCCGTGCTTGCTGCGGCCTTTGTCTTTCTGCACGGCCGCTTGCCAAATATTGTCCTTTGTCTCCTTGTTCCCTCGCTGCTCCCGCCGGGCCCCAGGCCTATGGCTCCCGCGGCTCTGTTCACCCTGCTCCTCGCCAAGTGCCCTGCAGGGAAGCGCAGCGGGCCCCAGAACGAAGACCCCCCCACCGCCCCTCAGCCGACGCCGTCCCTGGGCTCCCAGGGCATCTCAGGGCGCCCTCGCGTGAGGCAGCAGGCTTTCCAGGGAGCCAGCCGTCGCCAGCGGGCAATCTCCCGGCCGGCGGAGCTGAGCCGCCTGGGGCTGTCCCCTCCGCCCGCAAGCACCGCAGCGACGAGCGGCGCGCTGGCAGAGCCGGGGCAAGGACTGCGCCACTTGGGGCCGAGGGCGGCCGGAGGCCACGGGGTGCCTGCCCCACCTCCACCCCGCAGCCGCCGCGGACTCCCTGCCTGCACTGAAACGAGGGGGAAAACAAGGCGAGTCATCCCGCAGGGTTGCACGGAGCTGGGGAGCAGCCCCCTCCTGCCCTCCGTGCCACCCGCTGCCCCCGGGCCAGCTCCCGTCAGCAGGGAGCGGGGGGCGCCGGCCCCGGGACGCGGCAAGGACGGAAGGGAGCAGGGGGTGGGGGAGGAAAGCGGGACCCTGGGGAAGCTGTGCAGGGCACTGACATGCAAAGACAAAAATGCTGAAACTTTGCTGGAGTCTGAAGCCTGCAGGGCAGAAGGGCCTTTTGGAAGGAGCTTGGGAAACTGGCTGCGAGCAGCTGAGCCGCCACGAGATGAGAGCGCCGCTGGTTTCCGTGTGGTTGGCTTTCGAAGGAGCAGCCTCGCTGGCAGCTTCCCCCCCCCCCCCCCCCGCGATGGGTAGCGTTTGTTTGCTTGGGAAAGATGAGCCTCGTTATCCGTCCTTCGTGGCTTTAAAACTTTAAAGCACAGTAGGAGGAAATTTTATTATCATGGGAAACTGCTCTGGTGTCAGCGAGGCTGGGGCAAGGCTTTTTTCAAGATCCAACGCGCGGGGAAGATGCCTCCACGCCAGTGAGTGGGGCAGGCTAGGGGGCCAGAGACCCACACAGAGAAGGGAGGAGGGCAGACGAATGGCCATGCAATTAAATGGGGTCCTATTCCCCCCCCCCAGGAACATGCAGCGTTAGAGCCCCGGAGGGCACCTCGTGCTGCAGGTTATGTGTGTGCGCACAGCCAGCATCCGCGCCGCAACAGCGCTGCGAGCACAGCTGGGCAGGCACAGCAGGAGGTGCGCGCCCGGCTGCAAGAGCCGCACAGAGCAGAGCGCGGCTGGCCCTTCTCGTCCCCGTCCTCGGCAGCCAGGTCCCCTTTCAGCTGGCGCTGCTGTTGCAGAGGTCGGACCGTCCCCTCTCTTAGGCCAGCAGGGTGATTTCCCCAGGTGCGGTAGGGGAGGCGCGCGAGGGGCGCAGGGAGCAGAGCCAGCAGATGCAGCAAGGAAGAACTCAGGGGTGTAAATCAATCAGCGCAGCGTTCGCCCCCACCTTGGCGCTTCCTGCTTACGGCGATAACATCCCCGCTCTCGCCGAACTGCTGCCTGCTTAATCATGCGGGAAGGGCCAAGCGGTAGGTCAGGGTAGCCCTGCTGTGATTTATACCTGGGGAGGCTCGGGGCCCAAGCTGTGCCGATAAGGATAGGAAAAGACAGCGCTGCGTTTCCCCTGCTGATTGAAAGCGCTGCCCAAAGCGCTAACTCCAGCGCTGCCCTGCAGCCTCTCGCGCTCTGCAGGAACGTTTACCTCGTCTGTTCATACCAAGCCCACTAAAGGCTGGCTCGCTTTGAAGACACCGCCACCATCAAGAGAATAATTTTCCGTTTTTCAGGAGATTTTCCAAGCAGCACCCTTGCCCCAGGACTCTTCTCCCACTTGCTACACGTTCTCCAGGCCCGGAGCTGCTGCCACTGGTCCTGCGTCCCATCCACCCCTCCGAAAACTGTGCAAAACGGCCATCCAGGATGTCAGGGCTGCCACGGGTTGCCTTTTGTACCGTTCAGGTTCAGGCAACGCACATCAGCATCTACCTGGAAGAAGGGAATCCAGTTGCAAAAGAAGAAAGCAGAAGTAAATCACTCAGCCTCCAACTGGGAAAGTGCAAATTTAACAGTTCCAGCCACATAAAATCATTCTGCGTCCAAAGAAAAGGCAGCTTTGGTGTCTATTTAATCACCCTGAGACTGAGGTTGCATTGGGGCCGGTTGCATTTGGCTCTGTGGCACAAGGCACAGTGTCCGGACACCTAGTTAAAAGACATACAGCAATAGCATTCATCTCTGTATGCTAACAGAGTTGAGCAGCTGGATGTCACGGTTTATTCTGCCTGATCCAAGCCATTGGTTAGACTAAACACTGCCTCCACCATCAGTGAATCACCTCTAGATCCGTTGGAAGTTTCCAGGGCTTGAATTTCAGAAACTTGCTGCCCCAGGGCACTAAAGCACTGCAGAAGACAAAGCAAGGTGTGGCGGGTTTCGGAGGGATTATTTTGCCTTAGATGGGGATAGGGCTGGAGGGAGATGAAAGCCAGGGCAGGGGGAGGAGATGGAAGCGGGAGGTAGCACAAGCTCTAAATCATTTCCCTGCATGGAAAGGTGAGGCGAAGTGTGCTGAACTGCCTGGGGTCTGGCACCCCAAATGCCCCAGCACGAGCTGTCTTGGGATGGTGCCCAGGGTCCCCTGGGGCCTCCTGTCCTGCAGAGCTGGGCCAGCCATGAGGTTCATTGCACAGACAGCCGGGCCAAACCAGGGCAGCAGGGAAAGGCTCAGAGGGTTTCCACGGCCTCCCAAGAGCGCAGCGGGGAGGAGATGGCCTTCTCCTTCAAAGACCAGTCTGGGTGGAGTACGGCCAAGAGAGAAGGGCATGGTGTTTCCCAAACACCGCACCCTTCCCTGCTGGGCAAAACCAGGCCAGCTGGTGCCTCCAGGGTTTGGTTTTGGGGAGGAGAGGCGGGAGGGTGAGCTCTGCTCACTGATTCACTCGCTCGTTCCAGACCAGGCCCAGTTGGCGAGCCGAAATCCCACTGGCTTGGCGGAGCAGGCCACGCCGGGGCACGTCTGCAGCCCGGGGGGACGGGACCTGCCTGCCTGGCGGTGCCGTTTGTGGGGACAGAGCCAGGCGCCTTCCGCTTCCCAGCTTGCCTGTGCCGGGATGCTCTTCTGCACCCGCCGCGGTGGGAACCGGACGTGTGGGGCTGGTGCAGAGCCCCCCCCCCCGGGGGGGGCGCCGTGGGGAGGGCAGAGCGGGGTGGGAACAGGACACGTGGGGCTGGTGCAGAGCCCCCCCGTGGGGGGGGGCGCCGTGGGGAGGGCGGAGCGGGGTGGGAACAGGACACGTGGGGCTGGTGCAGAGCCCCCTCCGGGGGGGGGGGGGGGGGACGCGGCCCTGCGCCCCCGGCACGGCTGATCGGGAGGGCGACGGCGGTGCAAGCGAGGACGGGGAGGGGGCGGGCAGCAGCAACCCCGGCCCCCCGGCAGCCCAGCCCAGCCCCGCCGCCGCCGCCCCCGCCTGCCCGGGGCGGGCCGCCGCCTCCCAGCCCCTCCCCGCCGAGCCGAGCCGAGCCGAGCCGAGCCGAGCCGAGCCGAGCCGAGCCGAGCCGGCCCCGCGTCCAGCCGCGCTCCGGGCAACCGACGGGCACCATGCGCCCACGGTGAGCACCGGGGTGGCAGCACGTCGGGGGCGGCCGGGGGTACCGGGGAGTACCGGGACTGGAGCACGTCGGTGGGGGTGGCGGGCCCGGAGCACGTCGCCGGTTGCAGGAGCACCCCTGCGGGTGTGTGTGTGTGTGTGGGGAGGGGTGTTACAGGGACAGGGGAGCACCGGGGCTACTGGGGCGTAGCGGAGCCTCGGGGGTGGCGGCCGGGGCCGGGGTCGCAGCGGAGCTGTCGGGGTGGCGGCGCACCGCGGGTGCGGGGAGCGGAGCGGAGCTGCCGGGAGGTGTAACTGCTGGATCTGCGCTTCCCTCGCAGGTGTCCCCCGCGGCGGCTGCTGCTCCTCGGGCTCTTTGTCCTGCTGGTCCCCGCCGCCCTCCAGGAGCCCGGTAATGCGAGCGGGAGGCAGCGGCGGTGGGGTGCTGTGGGGTGGAGAGGTCCCTCCTGCGGTGCTTGGGGGTGGTGGGCACTCGTTTTGCCACGCTTCCCGCCCCCCCCTCCTCACATGGGGTGTGCTGCTCCCCAGGAGCAGCGGCTGCAAAATCCGCCCCGCTGCCAGCCAGGCACAGGTTGCATCTCCCAGCAGGGATGAAACCCTAGGTGAAATATGTGTGTGTAGCAGCTTCTGAAGTGAAGGGTAAAGGGGGATAGTCATGTGCCCCACCCCTCGAAGAAATGGCCACCTCCGTCGCAGGATCGGGCTCTTGTATTGATGGGATGCCAGGGAAGGATGCTGGAGAAGCGCTGTGCCAGGCAGTGCTTGAGAGAGGGCTCTGGATCGGTGCCCCTGAGGGCAGCGTGCTTTGGGGGCTTGCTGTGACGAGAGGGAGCCCTGGGGCTCGTCAGGCCCATGCTGGACTTGTGAAAGATGGGGTGACGTTGCCCCACAGTGGTCATGCTCTGTCTGTTAGCGGTTTCTCCCCTGTCTACTGAAGTCCTCTCTGTGGCTGCCTGTCCTTGGAAGCATTTTGCGCCACAGCAAGCCGCAGGCACATGCCCCAGAGATGCAACACCTCCCATGCTGCTTATGGGCTTTCCCCTGTCTTTGGGGCTTGGAGAATGACCCGTTCCAGCTCTCAAGCTGCTTATACCCTCGAGGCAGAGAGAGGAAAGAATTCAGCACTGACTCAGCTTTCCAGCCTTTCTTTTGCCACAGGGGACGCGGGCCATTCTCCCACTGCCTGAGAGCAGCCTGTTTTTGCAGTGAGCTTTACCTCCCCTACTAGGGAAGCTTCCTCCCCGCTGCCAGGCTGGTTTAAAGCCCTCCACCCATTGCAGCCACAGCCAGCGTCTGTGAACACGTGCCAAACGCAAGGCAGGCAAAGAGCAGCGGCTGACAAAGCAAGCCCTTGACCTGCTTGCAGCCTGGGAGCCTCCCGGGGATCTCCCTTACCCGGTGGAGATGGCTGGGCTGGACTCGGGTGCTCAGCACATGACAGCACCCAGTCCCAGGGCAGTTCTACCTCCCAGTGAGGCTTTGTCCTGGGGCAGCGCTGGCTCTGCCCGCTGAAGTGGTGGAGCATGTAGTGAGCTGGGGCATCTCTTGGCTTGTTAGCAATAATCTTGGCTCCCGATGCTCAGAGTCAACGGTAAAACGCACCCACTTGGAAGTGCGTTCAGAGAGGTTTGGCTCACCTGCACTCTGCTTGCAAAAGTTGCTGAGCTTCTTGCAATTGCCCCAGCCCATTGGTGATTTAAAACATGGCAAGGGTGCCTTTTCTTTAGGGAGATGTTCCAGCTGGCTTCTGTTTGTGTTATGTATTGCAGCCTCTACAGCAAGCTAAGAGGTGTTGCTCATGCCCCTGTCTTTCATCTCTGTCCCAGGTTGTGCATCACGCGTGTTGGCAAGTGGCTGCCCTGCTATAAATGAGCTGGAAGTCACAGGCATGCACTGGGCTGTGAAATTGGTGGATTATTTACAGGAGTGAGACTTTATGCCATCTAGGAATAACTCAGATACAGCCGGGCAGAGGACTGGTACTGCTTTTGGCTATGTCATGCTCTGCCTTACTGGGGTCATGTTCCAGGAGCGGGGTTGTAGCCTGGAGCACAACGCGTGACAGCAGGAAAGAGCACATGGCCCTCGTCCTCCTCTGCCTCTCTATGCAAGAGCCCAGCACACAGCAGGGAAGGCCTGGTTTTGTGCGAGTCTGGCCTGGCCAGTCACAGGTTAACAGGGATGCCCAGCACTTCCAGAGCATGCCTGGGAATATTTGGAGAAGTTGTAGAAATGACCTGAGCTGGATTTATGAGCCTGCTTTCTGTTGCATGGGTGCCTATGGTAAAGGTGCCCTTTACAAACAAAGTCCCTCTTAGAGGTCTCCAGAGAGAGAAAATTATTCCAATGTGAAATCCTGAATCAACTATTTTAAGTTCCTGGAGACAGTCCAGAACAGCAAACCGAGTTTGAGGGCCAGGAACTGTTTTAATAGTAGTTATTCAGAGCTGAAATGGCTAGTCACTCACCGCCCCCTCCATCCGGCGCCTCTGGTCCCAGCATGGCTTTTGGGCAACGCAGGGTTTGCCAGGATGATCTGTGAGCTAAAGGAGCATCCTGCTCCGTTCAAACAGCCCATGCGGGCGTCGGGGGGACTCGTTCCTGCTGCGTCGCTGAGGCTTAGCATGATAAACAGAGAGATTAGGTGTTTGGGGAGCACATTTTGTGCTGGTGACACCTGCTAGCAGGGGTGGAAATGCATGAGCTAGTTTCCTCTTTTAAAGGGCTATGTTGAGTGAGAGATTTCCTGCCACAGTGCTCGTGGACACTGCATATTGCGAGGGATTGAGCTGTCTCTGGCCAGCAACAGGTGACGATATATGGTGGGGGAAGGTAGGGTTTGCTCCATGAAAACCCCTTTAAGTCCATGCCAGTTGCTCTCGAATGTTTCTCCTGTAGCATCTTGCACCAAGGGAGAGCAGGTCGTGAACTGCTGCCTCCAGCTTTTTCTCTCTCCTTTTCGGCCGCAAACCGGGAAGTGCCCGTTTCACCCAGATGACTTGGCCGTCTCCCAAAGGCAGGCTGCGAATCGGGTTTTAAAGAATTTGAAAGAGCTTTTTTCGGTTCAATGTCCAAGGACTGCGGGGCCTGTTCTGCCAGCCGTCCTTTGTGATGGGCTCCCTGGGAATGTTTGTTCTGAAGGCTATCCTGGCGTGGAGATAACCTTTCTGGTTATCTGCCTTCCTTGCAAATTTGAGGACTCGGCTGTCTGGAGCTTGTCTTGGCTTTTATCACCAGACCTGCAGGATCCCCCACCTAGAGCACGTAGCCCAGCAGGTGATTGGTGAGGCGCTGAGGGTGGGGAGCATCTGCAGAGAAGGGGAGGCAGGTATGGTCCTGAGAGCACGTGGGAATTGGCGCACGTATGGGAGGGTTCTGGGTGTCCCCCCTGCCCTTAACGCTGACTGCGAGCATGCACAGGGCAGTGGCTTGCATTGGGGTGAGGGGCCTTAGGTCAGGCACTGGGGAAATCTCCTTCTGCAGGTCCCCAGAGATGGGAGAATCTCCATCCTGGAGGTTTCCAGCCTCAGCTAGACATAGCTGGGGCCACCCTAATTTAATGTTGGGGATAGCCCACATATCTGGGTCTGTAAGGAGGCCTGATGTCATAAAGTGTCTCTCGCACTGGACTTTTCTGTGGTATTTCTGGGTTTGGGAGGGGTCGATACATTGAGGTCTCAGCTAACGATGAGTAGAGGGCCAAGCTGTGACAGGGCGGTTGCACCTGGAAAGCTGAGCTGCCTGCTCCCATAGTTATACATAGCAGTTGTTTGAGCTTCTTTCTATGAGCGTAAAGGCTCATGCTTGATTTTATTTCCATCCTCAGTGGCTCGTCGGTTTTAATGGTTTGGATTCTTTGCAAACACGTGCTGTCAAAGATCAAACAGGTGTCGTGCAGAGAGATTTATGAAGTGTGACATAACTGCTTTGGCATTGGTGCTTCGGGTTTTTTGACAGGTGGATCTGAGCTTTCATGAACATTATTTAAAGAACTTTTCCTACCACTTAGGAGAAGCGCTGCAGGGGACATACCACGGGCAGCGCTAGCAGATGCTGATTTAGCTTGGGGAGAACTTTTCAGCCTGGCGTTGGAAGTGAGGTGCTCTCTGCATTATGGGAAGTAGGGAGATGGGGCTGCTTCCTATTTCGGAGCTGACATGAAGGGCTGTGGATTTTGGCCTGCCTCGAATAGTGCCAAGTAGATGCACTGTCTGGCACCCGTGGGCATCTGTCAGCTTTGAAAGCAACATTCGGCCGCCATGGCCTTTGGGGTGCACTGAAACAACTGGAGAGGATGCTGTGCGTAGGAAACTTGGTGAGTGCTTCATCTCCTTATCAGCTGGCCAGATTTCTGTTTGCAAAGCCTTATTTGGGACAGCAGGCTGCCTGGGGAGCGAGTGGGCAGGGAGAGCTGCTCTTGCCTGCATTTGAGCCCTGGGTTGCAGGAAGCGGGAAGTGGCCAAACCTGTGGATGTCTCCTTCCGGCAAAACTGGATGCCCCATTGCTCTTGTGCATGGCTCTTAGTCCATCTCGGTCGCTGGCCTGCAGATAAAGCTTCCTCCCGCTCATCCTGGGGAGGAGGGAGCAGAGCTGAAGCGCTGGGCAGGCTGTCACTTCCCCGCTGGGACGCAGAGTCTAAGAATAGCTGCCTCTTGCCTCTGTTTGGCTGGCTGGGATTAGGCCCAGTGGCAGCTCCTCAACGGCCTTTCGGCAGGGTGGGGGTGGACAGGGGCCGCGCAGCTTGTGCGCTCTGTGCCAGTACCCTGGGGACAAGCAACAGTGCCAGCGGTCAGGCCCTGAGCTGTAGCATCCACATAATGCCAGGGCTGCTGCAGTCCCTTGCATCTTCGGGGTGGAAGTCTAAGGGTGTTGTAAGCATGCAGAGATACAAGGCGAAGGAAGAGAGGCAGAAACAGCAGCAAGAGTTAGCAGGTGCTCGCAGTCGGCAGGTACCTAAATGTTGGGCTCTGCTCTACGAGCCAGCTTGAAAGGCAAGGGATGGCTCTTGGTCCCTGTTATAGCCCAAGGGCAAAGATCTCGTAGGCAAAGGAGCAGTAGGAGAGACTGTTTCCCTTGGTGTCATGCCTTGATTTCACACTCCTCTTTCCGCTGCAGCCTGCAGGGTTGCAGAGAGCAGCCCTGAGTGTGGATTGCCCCCAAGCTGAGGGTATAAGAGGATCCTGCCTGCAGGCTGGGGCACAGCCCCAGTCAGAGGATGCTTTGGGGCTGGAAACTTGTCCTTTAAAAAAAAAAAGGAAACGGTGGTCCTGCAGAGCAGTTTCTCTCCCAGGCAGGAGTTTTCCCTTTGCTTCCTTGGAGGCAAGTGAATGTTTCAGGCTCTGATCCCAATCATCTCTGTGGTTTTGCGGCCTCATGTCAGGGCTCAGGCTCTCCAAAGTATCTTTAGTCTTGAGCTCAGGCTTGATTTCAGGTTTCTGTGTGGGGAAGGTGAGCTCTGCCCAGGTTTCTCTTGTGCCCCGCGTGGCTATGAGCACCTAGGAACTCCCTTGCTGGTGCATGTGCACAGGTGAACAGAAAACTGAACTGATTTTTCCTGTGGCTGCTAGAAGATACTGTGCACGCTGTATCAAATCCTGGGAGAAGTGGGGATTCTGCTTTGAATAGCAGGCTCTTTGTGGCATTCCTTATTATTTATTTTGGTCTGCAGCTGTAATAACCTCTTCTCAGACTGTTTATTTCAGTACAATTTGGGCGCTGTTGAAAGAGCGAGTCTGAGCGCTTAGAGAAGACAGGGTGCTCAGAACAAATTTTGCAGTTCCATTTCAGGCACCATTGCAAGGTTAAAAACAGATAACTGTGCTGCTGGGAAGTGAAAACAGTCTTTTTCCCGTGTGAGGGGACATCACCACTTTTTTTTAAGGAGGCAAGAGTGTGTGCAGGTGGTCTGGAGCAGGGAGAAAGCCCAGAGGGTGAGGACTGATCTGAAGCGTGTATGCTTGTGAGCTAAGTGCCTTTAAGAGGATGCTGAGGACCCTGGTGCGAAGGCCACGGGGCTGCCACTGGTTGCAGACCAGCCTCCCATGAGCACCTGTGGGGTGTCTGGGAAAACATGGTGATGCTGAGGTCTGTCCTTATCCTTGGCTGTTCAGGATAGCGAGGGAGACCTGAGAAGGACTGTTCTCATCCTGATCGTGTCCTGGGATGCTGAATTAACTGGCTGATGTGTCCTCCGGTAAGTCTGTGTCTAGCGATTTGAGCAAGCCCAATGCCAGTTAAAAGTGCTGGCGTAGAGGCAGGTGGAACAACCTGTTCTTTTAGGTGAGCCCGAGACATTTCACCCTTGCATATGTGCAGTTTTACTAGTTTACCAACTTCAACTTTCCACCTGCTGCGTATCACTCTGGTCTGATGTCTTGGTTTAAGCTTCTCTGCACTGAAAATGATCTCATTTTTCCAGAGCGTTGATTAGAGGATAGTGAAGGGTTCCTTCTGCTCAGCGTTTTTGGGGAGACAAATGATGTCTGCTGGTGTCTGCTCTATGGTGCGTCCTTCCAGTGCTAAAGTTCTCAGATGTCTTCTCGTGGCTCAGGGGGGAACCTTGCCCTTGTCCTCCCCCCTCCAAACCGCCTAGGAGCCCTCCAGTCTCTGGTGGCTGCAGTAGGCAGGTGTCTGTTAATGCTGGCTCTCTTTCTGCCGGCTTTCTAGTGTCTGAGTGATTCTTTGTCTCAGTGAGGTCTGAGAGGAGCCCTATTCTGATACAACCTTGGAGTAGGGCTGGAGCCGCCCTTTGCACTTGGAAGAGATGTACAAAGGAATTGGGTTCAAGGAGGAGTACTTGCTCCAGGTCTGGAAAGCAGAGGAAGAAGAATCTCCTTGTGTACCCCTTGCACCCTGCAAGCAGCTGCAGGTGACTTTCATGTTTCCCTGCATCTTGCCTTGAGAAATGCTCCAAGTTTGGGGCTGCTTTGCATGAGGCAAGATCTCTCAGAGGGAGAGGGTCGAGAGGAGAAGTTAGCGCAATTGCCACTTCTACTTTAGGGTTTGGGGGGGGGGGGACACAAAGAAAATCTGAGAGGCAGCAAATGGAGGTGGTAGAGGACGGTTGTCTGAATCATGCAGAGAGTGACTGCAGGGATTGGCATGGCCTGACGCAGAGTAGCAGAAGGGGACAGAGCTTGGAGATCCAGGAGCTTGCTATGCCCTGCATGGATGGGACAAGGGCTCAGCAGTTGCATGGACAAGTGTTGGTGGGGACTTACAGGGTAGGTTTTATCCACCCTCTACTACTGAACCTGAGATGATGGAGGGAAGGAGCCTTGGAGGCTGCTTGCTCGCTCAGTTGTGAGGTGTGGGGCTGGCAGGGGCTGCTGTGCAGCTTTGCTAGCAAAGGCTTGCCTGTGCCTCATTTCTCCTGCCTTGCTCCCCCAACTGCTGTTTTTCTTTGTACGCAGTGCATATTTCTCTCCTGGGCTGATCTGGTTTATGGCAATTGCTACAGATGATAGTCTAAGCTCTGAAACAGCAGTTCCAGCGAGCGCACTCTGTCTCTTCCAAAAGTTTGACAGTTTACCAAGAAAAGAATTAATTCTGGCATTTCAGTAGAGAGTTCAAAGCATTAAAGGAGACATCTGGGATTACATATCGGATGTATATCAGCAGCTCAGAGGTATGGGATTAATAAAGCATTTTAATGATCTTCTAGCATATCTGATGACATCTGAGAATGTGCTGGGGAAGAACAGTTTCCAAGAGCGTCCTGTGCGTCTCTCTGACTGTGTGTACAGCTTGGGGATTTGTTCGGAGACGGCATCTCTTGCGATGGATGAGGAACTTTTGCTGGGCTCTGTTTCACCTCAGAGCTTGATCTCTTCTCTCTGGGAGGGGGGAGGGTGGGAGGGCCTCTCACCAGTTTGGGTTCATCACCCACAAATTTGCCAAGCTGGTTTACTCTTCCCTTGGGTACCCAAGTGTGTGTGTGTGTCCCATGGCTTTTCCTGGAATTCTTCAATCCTGGGCAGCCAGCAGCGGCGGCGATGTAGCTACCCTCTGGGAAGATGGTCCAGGTCTTGCTGAGAGCTGGTGCTTAGAGGAGTCACAGAAAGCTGGAAGATGGCATGGAAAATATCAGCCTCTGCAAAGGTGTTGGCTAGATCTGAATCCCCTGAATATCAAGGAGTGGGAGGAAGTCCCACTCCCTGACTCTGTGGGTAGAGGAATGTGTGTAGTAGCACAGTGCATATGTGTTTTTGGCTTTTAGCATTGTACTTGATTAACGCAGAGAGCGTTGCCAAAGATATAATTGAAACAAGGAGCTGAACAGGATTTAAAAAATGGTTTGGACAGTTACACAGTTAGCGAGGACTTCTGGAGTTGCATTGATGCGGATTCAAAGCCATTAGGAGAACTGTGAAAGTAAAGGGTGCAATGCGTGGGGCAAGATGCAACAGGCTTAAGAGAACAGAGGACAAAAATGGATAGTGGTTTTTGGGAGCCGCCAAAGAGCAGAGATGGAAGGACACCATGGTGGGGAAACCTAAGGGTGCACAGACAGCATGACTCACAAAGATTTTCTGGGAAACTCCTGTGGCTAACACACTTGAGTGATATTTACACAGATTTGGATTGAGTATTAAATTGTTTGGACACTGATAGGTCTGTCCCTTGTGCTCCGAAAGCTCAGCTCTGTTATTAAATCCTAATAACGAGTGAAAAGCCTTTGTTAAACAGAAAGCTTGTTGTGTTCAGATACAGGATGCAATATTGCTCCCCCCCCCCCCCCCCAATCGCTGAGAGCAGGGTCACCTTTGAAGTGGGATGGGAGGCTAGTGGCAAAAGGAGTGGGTTTCCCTTCTTGGTGCCCCAGGCGTTTCCTAGGGTTCACGTCTGCATTCGTTATTTGTCGTGTGTAATTAGATGTCGGCATATGTTCTGTTTCTTGGTTTGGTTTCCATCCCCTCCTGTGCACACGAGCGATTGCAAGCCAAAAAAAACTTGTAAGCAAAGGATTTTAGGCATGTGCACAATTAATAAACCTTTTGGGTGTTAAAGGACTGTTTCTGAGGGCTGGGGGTGAAATGGCTTCTGCTCGCCCTTCCACAAGTTGGTCTGGGCTGAGGAAGGAGCTAGGAGCAAAGGACCGTTTTCTTTTGCGAGCGGCAGGTAGGAACTGAGCTTGGGAGCTGGGCCGCCAAGGGCTTAAGGCCCTGCAGGTTACAGGGTTGTTTATTGAGCAATGCTCTTGAGATGAACCATGGTCCCAGCTTTGACCAGCGATGTCGTTTGGCGGGAGCGTCTCCAATGCTGAAGGCTTTCTCAGCAAGCAACATCTGGCCTGCAACATCCTGTGTCTGGTAGTTTTAAGTTAGAAAGGGTGCTTTTGTGGAATTCTTAAATTGCTTTTTTTGGCATTGTGTCCCAGCTCATTTTACGTGGAAATTTGTCGTTACTGAGCTTTATTATATTTTTGTTTTATTCCCAAGCTTGTTCTGCTCCTTCCTGCCTCTGAGGCCGAGGGGTTTGAAGATCTGTCTTTTGCTATGACTGCTTCCCTGAGCATTGCCCTTGTCTGCAGGTGATGAGCAGCTACTCGGGCACAGGAACAGGATGGGGTGCAAACAGCAGCGAGGGCACCTGGAAATGCGTTGCGCAGCTTACGATTCTTGCATTATCATCCCGGCATTCTTCACAGCATTGCTGTTGACATAAATCTGGAGTTACTATTTTCTGTGTCAGCCCAATGGCCCTTAAAGCTATCTCTGATTTTATAATTTGCAGGTAAGCCACCTGTCTCCCCTCCAGTAAATGCTGTAGTTACACAAGCTTTTTTTTTTTTTTCCCTCCCCCTCTAGTTAGTCTGTAACTTAATTGAGTTGGGGCTTGTTGACTTTCGGATAAACTTGACCTTTTTGATAACCCCAGATAAGCACACCATGCTCGGTTACTGTGATAGTGCTGTGGATGTTGGCTCGAGACCTGTCTGCTCTCCTCATAGCCTTGTGACGTTCCCGGCCGAGGAAGCGAAGTGTGACGGTGTTTCTCCCAAGGAAGCAGGTGGTAGGGAGATGCGTGTCTGAGTTGCAGTCTGATGCACAAGTTTTGAGCTGGTTGTTGCTGCCGGCTGCTACCAGACAGCTGATACGGCTGACGGTGTTAGATTAGGGACTCTGTATTTGTTCTGGCTGGCAATAGACTTTAATAATTAAACAGGTAGCAATGTGAGATCAGGAAAGGCAGGGGAGGCAGCTTCTCACCCGGCATGGGCTAGGGGCAGAATTTCCCCTTTGGTGGGGCTTGGTGTTTCTGCTCGCTCCAGCTTGCAGGGCTGCTGGTCCTCATCCCAAACTTGGTCTCCGTTCCTCTTGAGTGCCACGATTTAAGGCTGTGGGGTTTGTTCCTTCCTGTCAGGATGGAGCAGGGCTTGCAAGCGGGCTCCCCATGTGCATTATGCCTCTTGGTGAGATGAAGCAGCCTCTTGTCTTGTTGTAAATCAGCTCCCTGGGGCCGTTCCTGGTGGGAAGGCATCTTTTCAGCATGTTCTTTCCCCTCTGGCCCTGAAATGCTCTCCAGAAAGGCCAGGGTCCACATCTTGGGGAAGTGTAGGCAGAGGTGGAGTGCCGACTAAGAGACCCTGGGCTCAGCCTGGGTGCTGGGACAGTGGGTGCTCCCTGCTTCTGGAAGAAATGCCCTGATTTGGGGAGTCTTTCTGGGTGGTATTTGGGACCCTGCATCCCAGGATATGCATTACCAGTCAGATCATAGCCACCAGCACAGCCACACAGTTTACCCCTCTCTTGAGCGGTTGTCTGGACTTTCCAGTCTCTTTTTCCAGCCCTTGCTTCTGCTGATCCTGAGGCATCTCCAAAGCTCTTTCCTGTGAGTGCTCTTCCAGCATAAAGCCATGATGCTCCAGAAGCTAGAGGAAAGCTGTACTAGCAAACATCACCTGCAGGTTTTTGCTCCGCTCCTCCGGCACAGCTCTGATCGTTGCTCTCATCCTAGGAACTGAGGTTTTGGTTACTCAGCTGCTTCCCAAGTGCCTTGGAGCCCCTCCTTGGGCAGCAAGGCCTTGCCCCAGCCCCAGAGCAGAGTGAGCCCCAGCCTCTTCAAGATTTGTAGAATGGGTTCAGACATCACGTTCCCCTCCCAGTATAAGCCATTGCCCCCGAGGTGTAATTCAAGCTTTGGCAGCGGAAGAAACATGCTGGTGGTCGCTCCGGCCGCAGTGTGTTTTATTAGGGCACTGCAGGATGGATTCATGCTGCCAACCTGGTCTCCGGGAGGGACTTGCTGCCAGGCATCTCTCCAAATCCAGACTTTCTCACCAACTCAAGGTCATCATCTCCCCTCCCGGGTTGGGGTCCCAGGGCAGGAACACCCTCTCTTACCTGTCCCCAGGGAGGCGATGTCAGGAGCTGGTGTCCCTCCTTCCCTCTGTTAGGGACCCCTAAGGCACAGAGCTTGCGTGGCAGCAAATGTGAAACCATTCTTCAGCCCTGAGAAGAAAACAATAAAGCACAAAGTCCAGCCCTGGTCCGTTAGGTGGAACGAGGTGAATGTCTCCGTTTTCCCCCTCCCCTGGAACGGGTCATGCCCTACATGGAAAAGTAAGTCCCAGCGTCGAGCGTGGCACCAGGGTGGTAGGTGAGCTTGCCCAGACCCAGGACTCATGGGTTACGCAGAGCCCCAGGCGGCATCTTGGGTGCACCCTGTGTTTCCTTCTTGCTAATGCCAGCATATCCCCAAAACTCAGCCCTGCTGCTGTCTTGAAGCAGAAAAGGTTGTAGTGTTTATTCTTCTGCATGCCAAAACCATAGGACTCCAATCTAGCGTTCATTAGTACAGTACTTGTGCTTAATAACTACTTGCGTTGCTCACAAGATTAATTTGTGCTCCACTACTGAGCATGCATGAAGCCCATGCGTTGAGCTATTAACTCTGAGGCCACGATGGGGAGGGGACAGGCGCTCTTGGAGCCTGGAGGCCCTGTGTTTTGTAAGGAGATTACTGCCTGCCGTATCGGGAGCAGGGTTCCCTTTCCCGAAGTCCCCCGAGCGCCTCACATAGTGTTGCATTGCGTTCCTCCTCCGTGCCAGGTCAGAAGGTGTTAACGCAAGAGAGAGCTTTTATGTCCAGAGGAGAACGAGCCAGGCAGGAGGGTGCTTTTGGGGAGCGTCCCCGTGTCTATACGTGGCCTGCCTTGCCCCAGACTCTGCGGATGTTAGACATCCTTAGAGATGTCCCTAGTACCTCCCAAGTCACAGAGCAAATGAGGATGAGTGAGGGAGAGGCCTGAGTAAAGCTTCCGTGCATGGCTGGCTGATACTTTCCCGGTCCTTCCTCTTCCACTTGATGCCTTCCTACTTGTGATATTGTATTATCTCCCAGACAAATTCAGGGTGCGGATGTAATTCCCAACCTAGGCGGCAGCCAGTCTAACCTGAAAGATGATGTCTGTGGCTGAATTTGAACACCCCAGGCAGCTCTCTAGCCTGTGGAGCCTGAAGGGGGTTCGGGTCTAGCTGGCAGCGCTCAGCCTGCAGCTAGGTTAGCCTGCTGGAGACATGGAAGTTGGCTCGCCTGGGAGCTGACTGGGCTTTTTGGGCTGTAGTGGGGCTAGTGGTACCTGCATCATCTGAGCACATGGCATGCTGTCATCTCCTAGCGACGCCTGTATCTGGTGTGGTTGCAGATCTGTTAGCCAGAGCTGGCTGCAGCCTTATTCAAGGGAAATGGAGAGGGAAATGTGTATTTCTGCAGCTAGTTGTTCTTTCTGCTGCTTTTTTGGCTGCTTCCACATGTTGGGCTTGCTGTTAAATTTCTGTGTCCATGCTGGGACAAGCCCAATGCTACAGCCAGTCCCTGCAAGTGCAAATTTTAGACGGGGGGACACCCTGGCTGACTTCTAAGCTAGCGAGAGCCTCCAGCCCCATGGTGTGTCTGAAAGGCAGTGGTCATGGGGCCTGTCCTGGCATAAGGATGAGCTGTGCCCATGCGTGCCTGTCCTGTGGCAGTGTTCAGACTGGCCTCTTTCCTGTTAAAGCTCCTAAATGGATGGCAGCCTGGTCAAAGGTTTGCTGTCTGGCCAGATTTTCGCTTGGGTGATTTGCTTCAAGTAATCCCCTGAGCAGTGCTTTACCCCTGGTTGCTCTGGCTGTGCCTCATGGCTTGGGGAACAACAGGCACCACTGGGATGAACCATTCCTGGCCAGGTTATTCGGCCCAAGTGCCACCCAGATTTCTTCGTGGCAAGTGGCGAAAGGGAAAGGCTTCGCTGGAAATACTCAGGTTTTAGGTTTCGCCCCAGGTATTTGGAAGAGAAAAGCCCCGCTGTTTCCCTAGCAAAATATGTCATGCCTGACCGGCTGCTGGAGTCGACAGCCCTCTCTGCCTCTGGAGTATCGGTTGTGGGCAGCCTTGCTTTGGTTACAAGCTTATCAGTTTGTCACCCCTTCCATGAGATAAGCTCAAAGGTGCTATTGTCAGCCCCAGTGGAGCAGCTGTAACCAGAGGATAGTGCTAGCACCTCCAGAAACATTTGCAGGGGGTTTTCTAACCTTTTGGCGCTGGGTAGCTGGGACACTGTCAGATAGAACGTTGTTTTTTTAACCAGTTGCTGCATCTTTTTGGTGGGGAGATGGAGATGTCAGGCTGCAGCAGGCTACAAAGGCTGATGGAGTGCGGGTTCTTGTGATGCCTCCAGCGTCCTCCCTGCATGTAGTACCTGATGGGACGGGGCAGGCCATCTGCAGCCCTGAACAGCCCTCTGTATGCAGGTGGGTCCCCCACTTTGCTAAGTAAGGCAGGAGAAGGCAGCAGTATAGCTTGCGGCATCCCGTGCGGCCACTCACCGTGTTTAGTAAGGAAGTAGCTCATCCTACAGTTGTGCTCACCAAACGGCCCCATTTCCCACCTCCAGCCAAGAGAAAGTCTCTGGCGCTGCCGGCTGCTTCCAAAAACTCTCCGCCTGAGTCAGTGGCTCTGTAGGTCACTTTGTGCTAATGCTGAAGGCGTGAGCCTGCGAGATGGAGTTGCAAGCTGAAATACTCTCCACTTTTTGGAGAAAGTTCTGCATATTTTTTTCTGCCATGCCCTGCTGTAGCTGGCATTGTGAGCCTTGCCGCTGCCTTGGGGCAGGCTTGTGCTTTTTGGTCAGCGAGCCAAACAAAGACTCTGCTCCCTGTGCCTGTCTCTCTCTGATGCCCAGTTAGCACTTGATCTTGAATGGAGTCCCCAGGGTCTGTCTGGAGATTGTGATAGCAAGAACATGGGCTTTATGTCAGACAAACTCTTGCTTATCCCTTCTTGACAATGTATCTGATCAGCGCCCTGCACAGAAAATTTCTGTGTCCTGCTTGGAGAACGTCAAAAACAAGGTATTGGCAACAGCGGTCGGAAGGCTGGGAGGAGACCAGATGCTGCAGAGTGAGGCCTCCTCTTGGGAGGAGGAGATGGCTGTCAGGGAAAGCAGGGGAGGTCTGTTGGTGAAGGTTAAGGTGTGCAGAGGGTCACGTGTTGCAGGTTAGCCAGAGGAAGTTCCCCAGCAGGGAGGGTTTGTCAGGGAAGGGTATGAGAAAGTGGCATTGCAGCATGAAGTATGCCCTCCTACAGTGAAGGGCATGGTAGCACTCTGTGGGCCCTCTCCAGGCCATGTGGGACATGGTGGGGACAGCAGTGATGATCCTGGTCCCTTCTGGTTCACTGTTGCACACTGGGTTTGATTCAGCATTGGAGCTCAGGTGCAAAGTCATCAGCTGCTGCCAAACTAACCCAGAAGTGCTCCAGGGAATGGGTCTCCTTGTTGCATTCTGTGATACTGCAAAACACCACCTTATATCCAGCTTTAGCTGGTCAGGCTTTGGTGAAGAGTTGGTTCAGAATGGAAATGCACGTCCTAAATGCCTTTGTTGTTGTTTTTGGCGGGGCAAAGGAAAAGGGAAGTCTCTGGGCCGGTTTCTCTGCAGAAGCCGGTATAGGTTTCTTCTCTTGTATGAGATTTAAGTGGACTCTTCCAGAGTGGAGGCCTGCTGAGATGCTCTGCGTGCAGTGACCGACCATCTCTCTCCAGGGATTTCCCTGACCCCTGTCCAGCTGGTGTTAAAGCCTCCCTCCACCCCTGAGATTCCTTTGCTCCTCTTCCACCAGCATAAAGCCTTGTGAGCCCCTCGTGGGGACGGCTGCACTTCTGGAGGACATGGTCAGGTTGTTTTTTTTTTTCTCTGGTGACCTCAGTGTCAGCCCCTGTGCCCTTTCTGGAGTACCAGCATGTGGCCATGGGAAGCTGCTGCCCCACAGAGCTTAGAGAGGAGCCTCCTCCACTGAACGCCTCCCCAGGGCTTCAGGAGCTGAGCTGGGGCAGAAGTTAGCAGCCAGCCTTAAAATGCCACGGTTGCTTCCCACGTTCCCTCCTTGGACTCGGCCTAAAGAGTTAATGAAAACGGTTGAGAGGGGCCCGTCAGCCTCCAGTCCCCAAAGGCAACACTGGAGGTAATAATCTTCTTTCAGCTCTTTTTCTTTTCCACTGCTAATTGTAGAGTTGACATTGTCCCCTTTCATGAAAGAGTCTTTTGTCAGGCTGGGTTGCTGGGCAAACCCCAGCCTTGGCAGTAGGTTGCAAGGCCTGAATTTCTCTTTTGCACATCCTTTTCCTGGAGCAGGTAGTTTAAATCGCTTTTTCAGGGGCTGGATCGTCCCTCCCTCCCCCATCCCAGATCTTTTAGGAACTACAAACAACTTTCTTTTACTGAGCATCGCTATCAGTGCCTGAGGCCCAGTTTTTGCCTGAGTCCTAGCTACCTAGAAAACCAAAAGAAAGGTCAGGCAGACTAGACACTAATCCATAAGTGTTATATTTCTTCCCTAGTGGGTGTCCTAGCAACAGGGATGAATGCTGTGGTGTAGGAAGGATATTTGCTGTGTCTTGCTCCGTCACACGGTGATGGTTCGTTGACCGGATGCATGCTGTTTTGCACAGGCAGGCTCGGTGCTTGTCCCCGGCTTGTCCCGGGAAGCTTGAGGCCACCTTGAGCAGGTGTCTCCAGGAGCCTGCACAGCCGTGCTATCCACGGCTGCTTAGATGCCCCAGAGCTCTGCAGGCGTCTCCCATGGTGGGGGTTAGTTCTGCTCCAGGCGGCAGGGAAACTCTTGCAAAAGTTGCTGGTGATGAAACGGGCTCCTGAACGGGCTCCTGAGCCTACCTCTACCTGCACTCGGCAGGAGGTGGCTGCTAAGCGTGCCTGCCCCCACCAAAACCAAGTCGAGAGCAGGTAGCGTATGGCTCCTGCACAGCCTGCGAAGCGCGCCAGCATGCCGGAGGAGAGGCTTTGCTGCCAGGTGAAGACAGGGGAGCAAAGCCTGCTCGCCCTGCTAAGTCACGCCAGCTCAGACAAGACCATGCTGGGACTTTGTGGGGAATTGATGTGACTGTAAATCTGACTCTCACCATGCCAAGACAAATACAATTGTGCAGTAGAAACAAATCGCTTAATACATTCCCTGCATCCTAATGTTCCAGCGGCTCTCTGGCAGTTTGATATGGTTGTGTGGCTGTGTTAACAGTTGGTGTGCAATGCCTGCTGTTAACAACCTGTATCCCTCTTGCCTTGGGGTGATGCTAATGTGGCGTATCTTGATGAAAGGTAGTTTTGCTAATACTGGTAAAAATTATGCTTGTGACGACTCCCACCTGGAGCTGAATCCCACCTTTTCCTGGGAATTAAAAACTGAGTTGATGGTAGGGAAGCCTGTTAGCTCTTGTGCTGGCCCTTTTGGTCTCTCCTAGCAATTTGCAGCCCCCCGGGAAGCCCTGCTCTAAGTCAGGGTGAGATGCCACAGTTTTTTGCTTGGGACGCCCACGGGGTCCTTTGCAGCAGCGGTATGTGTTTTAGGGTGGCTCTGGGTGTATGGCTGAATTTCACTGGCTTTGATCTGGGGGCTTGGGATTTCCAGTGGACCCTGACGGATGTTTCTTGGTGGGTTTCCTGCACGGGGTGCTGGGCTGGCATCAAGAAGGGGCCTGATCCTGCAGCCTGCGCAGGAGGGATGTGACCGGAGCAGCAGCGCGCTCAAGTCGTTTCTCGCCTCGGGGCAGCTAGCTCACCCTTGGCGTGATTTCAGCAGCAGCCTTTGGGTGCTGCGTCCAGCTCAATCTCTGGGCTGTTTTGGTGCCGAGTCCTTTCCAGACGCTCCCCGAGAACCTCCCCCACCTTCTTTTCCCCCCAAAATGTTACCCGAATCAGCCTGGGAGAGCAGAAGCATTGCGTACTGGCTGGCTGAGCCTGGTGGCCAGGGCAGATGCCCACGTGCCTGCGCTCCCCCTGCGCGAGCGAGCCCCTGCCTCTTAGAGGAACAGGGCAGCTGTGCGCTGATAACATTGTCCCATTTTCATCTTTTAAGCATTTCCTCTGCTTTCCCTGCAGTCCCTTCCGGACTTTATCCTGCTTTCCTTCTCTCACCTCCCTGTTGGCGCTGACGGTGCGCGTTTTCCGCAGCAAGCTGGGCGAGCTGGTCTATTCTTTGCTTTTTCCCTTTGCTGTTTGTGCTCCGATATCCCTGAAAGCCCCCCCGGGAGGTTCAGGCCCCGCCGTTGCGTGCGCGGGGCCGGCCTGCCCTGGTCCTGGCTGAGCAGACGGGCTGCTCCGGGTGGGAGAAAGCAGTTGCTGCGCGCAGCGGCAGAGTCGTCTCTTGGTTCACCTGTGTGCGCAGATCAGTAGCTATAAGGCAGGGAGAAATGAACCTGCGTTTGAAGGGAGTTACGGCCCCTCAAGCAGCTCCCCGTCTTCTAGTTTGGGGTCTTTTTTTTCCCCCTCCTTCCTTCTCCTCTCCCTGCGTTTATCATGGCACTTGCGAGTCGCAGCCTCGTGGCTGGTCCTTGCAGTGGTTACTGTGGGGATTGGCTTGGATGCTGGCCTCGACGCGGGCGGCTGCTGTCACGGCGCTGTGCGTTACGCGAGCGCTGCAGGGCAAGAGGCGGATTTTGTGCCCGCTGCTGAAAGCCGGTAATTCAAGTCACCGAAGCGAAAGGCGAAGCGAGCCGGCCCCGCCAGAGCCCCTCCGTAAAAGGCGGGTTACGAGGCAGAGGTTTGGTCTAGTGGAGCCTTTGCCCGATGCTTCCCGCGGGCTTTTCCCGTTGCGTGCGGCCGTGTCCCGGCTCGGTTCCCGCGCCGGTGAGCCCGAGACTGGCCTGTGGCACCGGCTTTCCCTGCCGGTTCTCGGAGACGGGGCTGCTGCCGGCTTAATCCCAGCTCAGCCTCGGCAATGTTTTCCCACGGCGCAAGTGCGGCGGTGGCGGTCTTCCCGGGGGTGTTCAGTGGGGCGCTGGGGGCGGGGGGAGGCGGCGGCACCGGGCGCGTTGGAAGTGCTGAGGTCGGCGCTTCTGCGGCTGCCTGCTTTTCGAGCCGCCGGAGCCGTACGCGGCAAGCGGCCGCATGTTTTGCTGGGGCAATGGCTGCAGCAAGCGCTGGCAGCGCTCCAGGGCCCGGAGAATGGATATTGTTCCCCGCAAAGTCTGGCTGGGCCCTTTGTAGACGGGCTCAAACTCGCGCGGAGTCCCGTAGCTACCTCCTCCCGCTTGCTTTCTTCCATATTTTTTCTTTTTTTCCCTTCCTTCCTCCTCCTTTTTTTTTTTTTTTTAAGATTTTATTTATGTAATTCCCCCCCCCCCCCCCCCAACTCGGTGGCTAGTTTGGTCTGGCCAAGGGGAGCTTTGCCTGGTGCCGGCAGCCTGGATTAGCTACGCTCTGAATCGCGACATGCTTGCGAGCTCGAGCCTGGAAACGGGGGGCCAGCACGGCAGCGCCTCGGGGAAGCGGGAGGCGGCGGGAGGCTTTACAAAACCGCTTGTGTTTTATTGACTGTGTCTTGAAAGCAGCCTCAGGGAGGGGAGTTTTGCACCCCCCCCCCATATCTCCTCTCTGGTGGCGGCAGGCCGTGTCTTTGCAACGCCTGGGATCCCCCCCGAATCCCCCTTCCTAAATCCCCCTTCCTAACTGGGATTTAGGAAGTGGTTTCCTTTCCCTAGCGCTTTTCGTACAAGGACAACAGGAAAGCAAGCAAGCAAAAAGCCTCGTGGAGCAGAATGGCGACGCTTCAAGGGAAAAGGTGTCGCCACGCTCCGTTTATGGTGCTTTTCTGCTGGGCACCGGCAGCCCTTGGGGAACCGGCATCGCTGCAGGAGCAGTTGGTTTCCCAAGTTCCCATCTGGAGGAAACTCGTGGCAGTTCACGTGCGTAAATCACAGCACAAAAATCCCCCACTGGCGAGTTGTGGCTCCCAGGCCGCTCTGCAGCCCGGTGAATTCATCCGCTGCCGTGCCTCCGCCCCGCGCGCGCCCCTGCGCCCCGAGCACGCCGGCCCCCTGACCTCCGCTCAGCGCGCCCAAGTGACGTGGCGTCGCGCGCGCAGGGCGGCGATACAGAGAGCAGCGTTATAAAATGCCGCTGCGTTCCTCACTGCCGTTTGCGCTTTCCCCTTTTTCCTCTGTCCGTGCCTCATCCTCCTCCCTGAGCCTCCTGTGGCTGCTTTGGAAAATCAAAAAAAAACCCCACCTTTCAGGTTTTTTTTAATGTTTCCATCCACCCTGAGGCAGTGTCCAGCCCTTTTGACTATCTTATCTGCCCGGTCTGAGCTGAGGCTAGCCTTGGGCTGGACTCTCTGTGCTTTGGGGAGTTTTTTAGGCTGTTAATCACTGCTGTCCCACGCCGGGATAGATGAGCTGCTGCAGGTCTGCTGGGAAGGGTTTGTGCTGTCTGCTCTGCGCTGGTGGGGATGGAGGCACGAGGCATGCAGGGGGAGCTGAAGGGGCTGTAGCATCCTTAAAAGTCAGTGAGCGCTGCGCGCAGCAGAACAGCAGCTGCTCGGAAGAGGCTGAGCCCGAGGGAACAGCCGGGGATCCGGGGACCCTTTTAACACAGGATGGGAGGTTGTGGCTTTGTGCAGCGTTGCGTTTTCCTTCTCTTCCTTGCCAGGCTGAGCAAGGACATGTCGTGTAAACTTGGACGTTTGGGAGGCAGCAGTTGAATTTATTTATTTTTTTTTGCCCTGCAGCTGTCTGGTTTTCCTCGCGGCAGAGGAGGGCTGGAGCCTTGCGAGTGGGTCCTGACCCTTTTTAGCATGGCTGCAAGGTTATCTAGGCTTTCTTTCCACTCCTTTGGCCCTCTTTGGGTTTCCTGCCCTCCCCCTCTGAGCTGCTGGGAGTAAAAATGAAGCTGTTGTGGCCTTTTATAGCCTCTGCCACTGCTCCCTCCTCCCAAATAGCTGCAGTCTGAGTTTGCTTGGCCTGGGTGCCTGTTGCACCATCCTCAAGTGGGTCCTGGCTTCAGCCTTTGCTGTCTGCATTTTTGCTTCCCTTCTCCCCCTGCAAACGCTCGTCCAGCCCCTTCAGCCCCATCCACGGATCGCAGCCTGGGGGAGCTCCCCAGAGCTGCCTTTCAGAGCGCCCCAACTAGGACGACACGTGCACCCTGCGTTTAGAAACGCCTTTTGCGGGAGGCGGGGGCCAGCACGAGCTGCTAGCGAAATGCAGAGGGCCCTTTCCAGATGGCTTCCAGTCCAGAGCAAGCTCTGCTGGCCTGGAGAGCGGGGAACAAGAGGCCCAGCGTTGGCCTCGCCTGGCCGGTGGAGCCGGCCGCTGCGGGGACCGGGCTCGGGGCCGGCCCTCGGCGCGAGCCAGGCGCCCTGGGCTGCCTGGGAGCCTCGCTGCACCCGCAGCTCGTCCAAGGACGTCATGGGGTGGTCAAAAAGCCTGAGGTGGTAAGGGGGATTGATGGGTGCTGCAGATACCCGTGGCCTGGGGGAGAAGAAGCCCTGGGGATGTGGGGCACCAGCGGGCCCTGAGAGGCGAGCCTGCCGGGTGGTTGTAGCACCATCCCAGGGATGGTCTGGTGAGCACTGCCAAAAAGCAAGTGCCTGCACCCCCACGACGCGCACCCATCCCTCTTCCTATGGAAAGGAGACGTCCCTGCACCCCGAAACCTGGCGGTTCGGAGCAAACCCGGCCCCAACGGCTTCATTTCTAGAGGGTGAATGAAGGGTATTTCCCAAGCGAAGTAGCCAAGTAGTCCGCTTCGCCTTTCGCCTGGCCTTTTCGGTCCTCTCCCCCCCCCCCCCCAGCTCCTTTGAACCTCGTGGTATGTGAATTGTGCTGGTGTTGGAGGGTCGGGCACAGCAAAATCCCCCTGGTGAAAGGGTGGGAATACCAGCGTATTTCAGCTCAGGGATAATTACCAGTTGTCAGCAAAACAATAGCCACATTGTAGGGCAGGAATGAATCGAAAGGGCTCCGTCTGGGGCATAATGTTACTTTTTCTATTTATGTTGCCATAGTCTTTGCTGAGAAATGGCCTTATTCTCTCTTCCTCAGATGTCTGCTTTTTTTGCTGCTGGTTTTGGGTTGTTCTCCTGCTTCTGCCAATGGGAAACTGTCTCTCCCTGCTCAGTGACCATCCAAAGGCATTGGTTTTGTGACAGAACTCATTGCTTTTGGTTCCCGTCTCCTGCCTGTGCTAACAGATCTCTCATTCCTCATATTGCTTAGTCATTGGAAAAAGGAAGGTATATTTTTTTGGCTTCTTCCAGGTGCTCTTGGACCTGGAACTTCAGGCTCCAGGTCTGAAGGAGCTGCACTAGCAAAGGTGAGGAAACCAGGATACTGTCTTTCCACTTGCAGATAAAGTAGACACCACCAAATCGGCCCTTTTGACACCTTTAATGACTGTTTCCAGAAGTGTTAGCTAGTGGTTCAACTTCCTTAAAGACTTAAACTGTTTTTTTTTTTTTTCCATTACTTAAATACCTTTTTTGTGGCGGCAGAGAAATTCTAGTAGGGTGGAGGGAATTTAGGCTTTGGCTAATGTCAAATTGTGATCAGTCAAATTAATTTCAGTGCATTCACTTAATTTTTAACTTGGGGACATGCGCAGCAGGGTAGGTTTAAGCGCCAGATGATGCTTTTCCTGGTCAAGTAGCCCATCATCCGGGTTGCTATCGAAGGCACTAAATAGCGTCGGGCCAGCATCCACCCTCAAAGTGCACCACTGGGAACTGGCTGCTGGTTTGAACCACTGCCTGCTAACCCTGGTGGGCCAGCCAGTTTTTCATCTCCCTTGTAATGCACCCGTATCTCCCCAGTTTGGCTGTGGGGGACGGCGTCGAAAGTCTTGCCAAGGTCCAGTGCGAAGCGTCGTGACCTTGCACTTGGCAGATGGCCCTGGGATGGGAAGCGCGGCCAAAAAGGGACGTCAGAGCCCGGCTCTTTCACGCAGCGGAAACTTTTAAAAGAGCAGGAAAAAGATGCCAAAGTTAGTGCTACAGATCAAGTATTGTCTGAGGAGCGCAAAGAGGTGGAAGGACAGCAAATTGGACAAGGAATCTTATTATGAACATGGTCATGAATTTTGCGAGGCTCCAAGATAAACAAAGTCCCCTGCACTGCCAGGGGTCAGAGCTGATAAGACAGAGTACAGCGAAATCATTGGAAGATTATATCTGAAGGCTTAAAAAAAAAAAAAAACAAACAGAGAAGACACAAATATCCTCCTTTGTCTTTCCATTGCCTAGCAAAACAGTGTTTCTCACCACCTGGTCTATCAGCTGGCTACGTGAGGCTTGTTGGCGGCATGACACATTGGTGAGCTTGGATTTTGTTTGCCGTAAGCAAATTGCATTTGTGCATCCCTGTGGTTAGGGCTGGATGCGGG
Organism: Struthio camelus; assembly: GCF_040807025.1. Classification (NCBI taxonomy): domain Eukaryota; kingdom Metazoa; phylum Chordata; class Aves; order Struthioniformes; family Struthionidae; genus Struthio; species Struthio camelus. Next base: position 1,440,081 of record NC_090947.1, on the reverse strand, counting down.
GACAAAAGGAGGAAACCCCCCCCGCGCTTCCACCCAGTCCCTGGGCAGCCTGCACTGAGGCCAGGCACGAAAGCCAGCTGGGGCCGTGTGGTTAACTTAACGGCCGGGCAGGTTTCCCTCTCCATAAAGCCGTGCCTTAGAAGGCTGCGTCCTCCTCGAGCTGTGATCTGGGCGCTAATGCGGCCGTTTCCTTTCGCGCCAGCGGTGATCAGCTGCGACGCTGGGGCCGTCTTACTTCCCCACGCCCTGGCGACGTGATGAACGCTGAGCTGCGGTACTTTGTTTGGCCGCTCTCTTGACCCAGGTGTGTCAAGCTCGCCAGTCTTCAGCTTGTGCGCAGTGGAGAAGTCTTTGCTATGATGCTATTTTCCTCTGTGCTAAAGTCCTAGGAAGCGGTTGGGAACAGCAAACTCGCAGCTTCCTTGTTGCATCCTTAAAAAGAGATGCAGATTTCACCCGTGGCTCGTGGTCCTGAAGCTTCCCTGCGACACCTGGAGACTTAATTCCCCCGTACAGCATAAACACGGTTGATGGATGGGCAGTGGGCCGCTTCCCAATCCTCCTCTGCCCAGCCTGCCCCTTGCCACATGCTGGAAATGCTCTCCTGGAGAGCACTGTGTTGCCCTCTTGGGCTTCACTCACCTCTTTGCAACGTGACACTCAAAACCTTTGCTTTAACCACTGGGAAGAGTGGGTGTGCACGTGGCCCTTCACCATGCAGTGGCATGGCTGTCCCCAAAATTGCCCCCCGGGCCAAGTCAGCTCCAGCTCGGCTTTTCAGGCTTGTCAGCTTTTTATAGGTAAGCATGTAGCAGTGGCATTGAACCAGTTCATAGAAACCCCTTGTCATCTCGCAAGCTGAGGTCTCCCTGCACCATAAAGGATCTGATTTCTAGGGAGCTATCGCACTTGTTTTGGGGATTCGGCACGGTTAAAATGACAAGGGCATGGTGGGGGAGGGGGGGAAGAATTTCAGTGTACCCCTCCCCTCCAGAAGTTTAATCACAGTTTTAGCAAGGGTTAAGAGCAACATTTGGCTCCTGGCGGGCTGAAATGTGCCGGAAGAGCTAGTGGCAGACAGACGGCCCTGGGGCACCGCAAGTAGGTGCGTGGGAATAGTGGTGATCCATGCGCGTCCTCCACCTGGGCTGCATCGCTCTTCCCCAGCTGCGGGGTCGCGAGATCCATCGCGAATGGCGATGGGAATCGATGCCCCCCCCCCCCCCCAGTAAACTGGATATCCCCCGAATCCCTTACGCGGAGCTCCGCCGCTGGCGTTGCCGGCTGCGGGCGCCCCTCGGTGCTGAATGCCGGAGCCGGGGGCCGGGGCGGGGAAGGAATGCCTGGAACGCGATTGAAATTCGGGGGCTTCCCGAGAGGTCAGCGCCCTCAAGGAGGCTCCCGACGTCCTTGGCTCCGTGCGGGCCGGCGGGAGGAGCGGGGTCCCAGGAAGGGGCAGAGGCACGGGATGCTTCATGCCCCCCCCCCCCCACCTGCGGCTCCCTGGGCTGGCAGCGCTTCTCCTGGAGCCGGCCGGCCGGGAAGCGAGGGCAGCCCCGAGCGCCTTTGCAGGAGCGGCAGGTCGTGGGTGCTGCGCGGAGCTGGCAACCACCAGCTTCAAGCGGCGGCGGATGAAAACTAAGCGGTGCAGGGCTGTAAAGCAGCCAGGAATTAATGCCATTAAAGCGGGGAGAAGCTGGTACCTGGCTCCAAAGGGCTTGAGGTCTGGGGCGGCTCAGTGGCACGGGGAAAACCCGGGGCCTGGAGGGGCCGGTTTTCTCCCCCTCGCCCGGGGCGTGATGTGATTTACTGATGCGAGGGAGGGGAGAGGGGGCTGCGAGGAAGGGTCGCGTTCCTTCCTTCGCCTCCCGTCACCTTATCTCTGAGCTGGGGGTCGGCCCCCGGAGCGGGGCGGCTGAAGGCCAGCTGAGACGGTGCTTCCCCCCCCACCCCAAGGAGAGGCAGACCAGGCGGGTTTATCGCCGTGAGGGTGGGAAGCAGCGGGGCCGGGGGGTTAGGGATCACCCCGTGCGCACCGCTGCACTTTTTTTGTTGTTTTTTAATAAGCTGCAGTGGCTTCTTTGCTTATGGGTTGGGGAGGGTCAGATGGGATGCTGCAATCTGCTTGCTCCCAGCTCCCGTCCTGCATGCAGTGGGGAGCGAGGAGGGAGGACAGATGTATCCCGGGCATGGGAGCATCGATGCTCAGGTCAGCCTTCTCCAGCCCCTCCCGTGGGGGCACGTGTATGCCACGTACCCGTTGCTGGGGGCCTGACTCGGACCGGGGTTGGCAAATGTTCCTCCGAGCTCCGGGCAGCCCTCAGGACAGTCCCTCAGGACAGCTGTGCAACGCCTCTGCGGTGCAACACCTCAAGCCTCAACTCTGGCTATCACAGAAACCGGGGCCGTGCTCTAGATGCACGGCGAGAAAAAAGGGGGACACTAGCACGTTACAGCTGCCCTTTCTCTTGGTTGGGGTTCCCGGTCTTAGCCAAAGGCTAAGGAACCTCACAGTGAACTGGAGGAGGTTTTGGTGACACTTGCCCCTTCCTGTGCTGCTCCCTGGCAGCTTGTCTCCCTCTCGTATTTTTAGCCTTGCTTCGGGAGAGGGAAGGACGCTTGCTTGTTTTCGTCATTGGAGCTTGGCGCACCCACCACCGTAGGCCACGTGTTTCCCATGAGGGTAACAAACTAAAAAGACTCCCTGAATGAATAGTCCTGGTTCCCTCTTGATGTTGGTTGGAGTCCCTGCAAGAGCCATTATACCCCCAGGCTGGGACTGGAGTGCACTAGGTCCGTCGCGCGCTGCAAGGCTGCAAGAGCGACCTGTGTCCAGGTTATGAGACCCTGGCCTGGGTGTGGGTGGTGCTGCACCTCCGGAGCGGAGGATAATTAAATTTCTGCTGCGTTGGGGAGCGTGAGGAGGGTGCAGGTAACCAGCGGGGTCTTGGCACGGCTGGGCAGGTGCGCGGTGCTCTCTCCTGGGTGAGTCTCCGTGTCGGAGAGCGTCCGGGCTACTTGCCCATTTTGGCTGAGGAGTTTGTTATCCCCTGGATTATTTGCTCCCTTTCTGAGGCAGTCGTGACATTTTAATGGTTTATCTTATCGAGGAATTTGCTGGGAGGATGTTTCTGTCTCACAGTGAGTAAATGTTTAGGAACGCTGTGGTCCCGGGGGCTCGGCGGTGTTGTGGAGTCGGGGGAAGCGCCGACCTGGAGGCAGGTCCCAGCAGAAGCGCCCTCGGAGAGCCGCCACCTGCTTCGTTGAGCCCAGCGTTTGGGGACCCTCACCACCACTGATGGGGGCATGGATTAGCCCTGATGGATGCTGTCAGTCGCACTGGCCTGGGAACTCTGGGTGTAGTAGTGCAATGCCCCTTTCTTCCGTATAAATCACTCGCGTACTGAGTTTCTCAATATTTGGTGAGCGTCTGCACGTGTTCATCTTGCATTGACTCTGACGTCAAAGCAAACCGTGTTCTACGTTTATTTAAGGGAAGATTAAAAGATGGTTTGTCATTGACTTGTTCTGTATTTGTTTCACCTCTTGTGCAAACTTAAGGTTGACTTCCTGGATGGCAGAGGTGGACAGTTAATGCTTCTTCAAATTAAGCGCGGCCCAGGCAGGTATTGCAAGGATCTGCTATACCTCCTGCACCTGGGGAGTCGAGTGCAGCCCGCCTCTCCTGCAGTCCCTCCTAAGGGAGCAGCCGAACGCAGGGAGCGCTGCGCCAGGAACACGTGCTTTCTTCGCACCTCGCGTAAATAGCTCAGCATCACCTTCCCCAGATCACATGTTTCCAGCTACTTGTCCCAGTCTTTTTGCCAGCCAGGTCCGGCTTGACAGTCTCTATCAGCCCAGTTCCTGCTGGCTGTCCCAGGGCTGCCTCCGCCTGTGAGGTCAGCGGCTTGGGATGTGGCAATATCCTTGGGGCCTCTTATACATATGTCTTGATGAGTGCCTTTTAACAGTTGTTTGTACTTTTAGATGAGGAACAGATTAAAATCCCAAACATTGATAGTATTTAAAGATACCATCTGTTTCTGACAGTTGCTGAATATTTCTCCTTGGGTAAATAAGTGCTCCCTGCCCCCAGTGTTTCTGTTTTGCCTTGTTGTGCTGGTGTCAAGGGTTTTTTTTTTGTTCCCAGCAGCCCTTATGGAAGGGGAGGGGTACAGATGGGGCAGAGTTGTGTGCCTTTATTTCTAAGAAGTGCTTTGCAGATTCCAAAATTCCTCGGGATTCTGGCATTTCTCTTGCGCTTCAACCTCTCTAGGGCTGAATCAGTGTTGAACTGTAGCAGGAGGAAATACAGGCTCCTTCATGCTCCTAGTGATACTGGCCAGACCCATGTCTGGATGCCCAGTATCCAGACCCGCACTGCTGTACGTAATGCTTTATTGGCTGGTAGTTGGCTCTACTGTTTGGCAACGGAGACTTTTCCCGAGGGAAAACTCCCACCGCTTACTGCAAGCTGCCTTTGCTTGATCCCTCCGGGGGAGGCTGCGCCAAAATCCCGGCACCCGCGCTGCCGAGGAGGCATGCCGTGAGCTCTCCTGGGCTGGGCGGCTCACCGGCGCACGGGCTGGCAGGCAGAGGAAGGGGAAAACCCGCAGCCTGGAAACGCCGTGATTTTATGCCTAGCAGAGCTGCTGCAGCCCCACGACGCCTCGGGGAGTTCAGGCTGCTGGTAGGTAGCAGCAATCTCAGATGTTTCCTCTGCCACGTTTTGCACCTTTGGAGGTCGATGCTTTATCGTGACACGGGACGCTCCTCTGCTAGGAGCATGCAGCATTTGTGGATGGTGTAACTCAGGATCTCGGCACCTGGCCCCTTTCTACCACCCTGAGCTTCTCTCTCTCTCTCTCTCTCTCTCTTTCACTCAGCAGTGACAAATGTCTGCGGTCCACAGCAGGGAGAGCCAGGGAAACATTTGAGGCAGCTTGCATGAGCCCTTGGTTCCAGGACAACATCCCTGTGTGCTGGCAGAGAGGTTGGAGCATCGCTCAGGTCAGCTCTGCCTGCCTGCAGGTGGCTCTGGGACAGGGCAGAGGGGATAGGCAGCTGGGTCTGGACCACAGTCCCCTGTCCTGTTCCTCTGGAGCTGCCAGCGAAGAACAGAGCTTATGGGGCAGGTCCCTGAGTATGGATGGGCCCCATGTTGCCCTTTGTGATTGCAATGATGCTAATCATCACCTCCTGATATTAACTGGGCAAGTCTTCTGCAAGCTAATAAAAGAGCCCAGTGTAAAGTGACAACAGGTTTTGGCAAGGGCATAGGGCTGCGGTGTGTTTGCAGAGGGGAACATTTGCATGCTGCAGCTGAGCTGTGCAGGCAGCGTGCAGCACGATGCACAGGGTGAGTGGAGGCCCTGGGGGAGCCTGGCGGCTTGGACACAACCCTGTGCCCATGGACTTCTATGCAGCCAGGTGCAAGTCCTCACCATCAAACTCTTTTGTTAGGGGTGCATTGGTGGAGGGAATTAGGCTAAAACAAGCTTTTCACAGGCGCAGGAGAGAGAGGAGACTGTGTGTGGCAGGAAGTTAACCTCTCTTCTTTACCCAGGAGCAAGCTCGGATGTCCTCCCTGCCCATCCTGGTAGGTCCCACAGAGCCGGGCTGCTGCAGGGACGTTGGATGGAGCATCTTGCAATGCTGCGTGTGCATGTGGGGGTTGCACTGGCTATTCAGAAGGGGCTGGGGACATTTTTAGCTGAAAGCAAGAGGAAATTTCCAGCCTTCCTGGCTGTTGAGCTAATCTGGGGCAGAGGAAGTCAGTGCCTGGCTGTTGAGCTAATCTGGGGCAGAGGAAGTCAGTGCCAGACCAGAAAACAAAAGAGTTAGTAAAAATAGCCTGGCAATAGCGTGTTTGTTAACTGAAACCCCTGATTTTAAGCCAGTCACTGGGGGCTGGTTGCTTGATTCTCACCTAAGCCCTGTGCTGTGGCATGGGCTGAATGTGGAAGCTGCAAAATCCCTCTCTTCCCAGTTCTGGCTCTGCATAGGTTGAATGGGATGCCCGTTTCTCAGCCCACATGTGCTTTTCCCCTCTTTTGCTCTACCTTTCAGTAGTAGGCTCCACTGTTGGTGCTAAAACCCTTTCCACAGCTGCTCGTAATATATTTTAACACTTCTCACCTGGGTTATCTTGCAGCTGCAGTCTGTGCAGTAATGCCTGTCTCTCCTGACCCAGTGGCTCTCCCTGGACAGCAAAGACCTTGCCTAGAAATCCGGGGAGGGGAAGGAAGGAAGCTGCAGGTGCTAAGGGGATCCGATTGCCCTGCCAAGCACTCTGTCCGGGCTTGCCCAGCTAAAAACATTAATGGTCCCTGCCGACAGTGAGGCCCCTCGGTGGTAGCTGCGCTCGAGGTCTGCCATGCTGGAGAGAGGTTACGTTCGGCAGGTTGCCTGTACGCTGCAGAAGGAGGGATTGCCTTGCTTTTGGCAGGGTTTTGTCTTGTGCTTCTTTGTCTGTCCCTTGCTAGGGGTGTCAATGAGAGCGCAAGAATGAGGTGCTGCGGTCTGCCTTGGGCAGGCCCGTCTGAGAGATGAGTTGGCCTCCATCCTCCTCTGCACATCTGCTAGAGGAGAGCTCTTTCCAGGCAGTGGGATTCAAACCTACCCATAGGGTCGCAATAGCTTCATCTTTAATCTTTGAGGAAGGGCAGGAAGATGGAGGCGGTGTCCGTGCCTTCCTAAAGCAGCCCTCCAGCAAACAGAAACACTTCCAGCACAAACCACCGCCAGCCATAGCTTCCTCCTTGGGCTGCATTCCCATTAGCAGCTTTATTGGGAAGGACGCTCCCTGGTTTTAGAGGATCCTTAACCCACTCCCCCATCTGAACGTAGCCCCCTGCTTCATTGGGCACCTTTCTCCCTGCTTTGGCTTGCTATGAGCCCACATCCCTGGGGGGTTGGCCTAGATAGGAGAGGTCCCTGGTGTAACCAAGTTGGGATGGGTCAAAATGCTGCAGAGATTTTGTTCACCCCCTCCAACACACACCCAGGTCAGGCAACACCAACTGAAGGGTCTAGTCCATAGGTGAAGGTTTGAGGTCTGCAAGAGCTCTTGGGATTCCCATCCTCCTTCTTAGTTGCCTGGTATAAAGCAATGCTGGATGCTCATGTGCCAAGTGACTCTGCAGTAGCAAGTCCTGGTATGGGAGGGGGGAAATGGAAGAGCACCTTTTAAATACATGTACCCCTCTAAGGGAGTATATTAAAAGAAGGCTATTAACCTTGCAAAACCAAAGGTTTGGAATTTGGACTTGTTAGGTACCAGTGTGCAGGGACTGGACTACCCTGTGGCCAAATCTCAGCAGCACTGCGTTACAGGAGCAGAACTGAATGGAGCCTGGCTTTACAAATCCTGTTGCATGAAAAGGAAGAGACAAAGGAAGGGGAAGAAAAAGACAGATTCTCTGGAGGAGGCAGACCACGTAGCACAGCAGGGCCCCAAAGTTTTACCGCCTTCTGCGATGCTCAGGCCCAGTGCGGGAAGCATCAGGCAGCCGGAGCATGGCTTTGGGGTGGCCATTTACAGCTCGCTGTGTGCTGCTGATGGTGCTGTGACTGCACAGAAAGAAGCTGTGGGTTAAAGGAGGTGCAGAGCTCTTGGGCTCATCTCTTTCAGGCATTTCCATCCGGCTGCTGGACGTGGCTTTGCTTGAGTCTGAAGCTCCCTCTGCTGTCTATGCCTCCTCCGTGCCTTCACGGTACTACTTTCCATTTTCCCATCCTCCTCCCTGGTCGCCTAGCATAAAGCAGTGCTGGATGCTCATGTGCAAAGTGACTCTGCAGGCCTCAGCTTGTTGTCAGCTCCCATCCTCTCCAAAATCGCCATCGGCGGCGGCTGTGTCGGCAGCCCTGGGTGGGATCGGGCCTGGACGCTGTGCCTCACTCCCTGGGTGCTCTCTGTCCCACATGGCTCTAGCCACGAGAGGGCACCCGCAGGCCCGCCAAAGCCATAGGTGCCTCCAGCTGGTTGGCACAGGGCCACGTCCGCTGGCTTGTGCCCTTACCTGGAGCTTGCAAAGCTGGGATTGCACTCGCCAGCTCTCTTGAACGCCCAGGGCTTCACGTGCAGGCTGCTGCCATCCAGGGTGGAAGCCGCACTTAGGATAGCCTGCAAAAATTGGGTCACTGGGATGATGCCAGCCAGCTTGGGCTGAGGAAGGGGCAGCTCCTGTTTCTATTCCCTCTGTGCCGTGGTATGATGCTGAAGTGGCCGCACAGCGTGTGTCGGCAGGCGAAGAAGTGCAGCCTGTTGTGCGGTGGTGCACAGCTGCATGAAGCAGCCCGCAGTGCTGTGCCGTAGTCTCATCCCCCCACCCCAGGCAAGACGAGAGCTTTGTGCAGAGCCACATCTCTTGGCAGGCTCGGCTCTGCCCCCAGGGATGACCTGCTCTCCCATCCCGTCCCAAAATGCCCTCTCCCCAGTGGAGAGTGCCCACGTCTCTCTCCAGCATGAGTTTGAAACGCAGCAAGCCGTGGGAGAGATGAACGAACCCCGTGTCCTGCAGAGCACTGGCACAGTCAAAACCAAATATTTTCTTGATCAGGCTTGTCCTCCACCACAAACACAAGCTCTTCCTGGTGCACCGGGGCGCACGTGGCTGGGTGGTTTGAAACCCACTCACTCGGCTCTGGGCCCGGGCGTTCCCCTTTAAAAGCAGTTATTCTTAAACTACTGATAGGAAGCTGCAGTTTTGAAACCAGTGGGACAAGCTCTTTCTTTTCTTTTTAGCTTTTCCTTCTTTGGAAGGATGAGGTTTTATTTTTTCCTCCACCATTTCCAAGTAGGGGCTGAGCTCTGGGAAGGAGTGCAGGCTCCTGATGCTGGAGCGCAGCCCTTTGTGGACGCCAGGGCATGGCAGGAGACTGGCTTGGGGGGGCGAGAGGGCTTGGAGCCCCTCTAAAACCCATTGCCTGGGTGCTGATGGTGCTGGCCATATCAGTGGACTTTCCACCACCACTTTCCTAAGCTGAATGTGAAGATTTCCTCATTCGTCACCTGCCTTGGCGTTCAAGGCTGACAGCTTTTGACCACGGAGAGAAGTTGGGGAGGGGTGGCAGGTTGTTCGCCATTTGCTGTGCTAAGAGGGGACATGTATCCTTCATGCCGGCTCCTGATGTCAAAGTCACAGGACACGTCGCTCGAGTAGGGTGCGGGGAGAAGGAGTCTGGGTTTATCTTTGGCCCTTCTCCGTTAGGGCCACTGCCCACCCTTGTCCGTCCGTCCTTGGTGAGCCCACGGGGATTTGGGCTCAGCATCTGGAAGTGGCTTTGCTGCCCAGCCTGCAGCCGCCGAGGGAGGTATGCGCCGCTTGGCGCTTGCAAATGCCGTTCCTGCAGAGCGCAGCAGGCTCTTGCAGCCTGCAAGGTCTGGGAAAAAACTAAATCCAGGGATAGCAGATCTGGTTAATCTCCCTTTTCCGGGGAAGTGTTGGGGGAAGGCTGACCCTCTCTCTGGGTTAAGCCGGCTGCTGGGAAGCGATGGGAAGATGGAGGCTGACTATTCAGGAGGGAATTGGGAACAGACTGAGGGTCTGGTTTGGCTTGTAAAAACGTATGAGGCTTTGAGAAACTTTCGGCAGGATCCCCTTGAGTGCACAGAGTACCTTTTCAGAGGTACTCGAACACAGGCTCTGTTTTAGGAGACTAAAACAAGGGGTTTCCCGGCTCCCACAGCGTGCTAGGTACAGCCCTGCACGCTGGCTGGTGCTTCTGTGGTTCCCCGTGTTCCGCAGGGCGAGGGTCCTCCGAAACGTTTCATCTGCTGGTCCTTCCCCTGTCCCTGCCTGGACACCCAATTAGCATCAGCGTCATCTAGCTAAGCGCACCAAGCCAGGAGGTGGCAGCGCCATGTGTGCCAGCGGTCACTGGGACGTCCTCTGAGCTGCTTGGCTCCCGTGGTTTGCTTGGCACCTCCAGGGCCCTTCTTTTCAGGCTCTTTGAACCCGGTTTGTGTGGCTGTCCTAGCTTGCTCTAAAGAGAAAGAAAAGAAAGAGAGAAGAAAAGAAGACGACAACAGCACGTGTCCTGAGGACAGTTTTTAAGCCTGGTGCGCGGTGCTGGCACGCTGTCTTTTGGAGCAGATTATCATGCTGTGCAAGGCATGCTGCCTGTCCTGGCTCCTTAAGGGAAATACTTTTAGTTTGGAACGTAGCATGCCTATATGTTAAACAGCCCAGTGAAGGTGCGTATCAGGGAGAGGAGGGATGCCTGGACTGCTCACCCTTGGAAGGGGGCTCTGATGCAGCCCCTCTTGCACGGCAGCCCCAAGCAATCACGGCTTGGCAACACGTGCTGCAGAAGCGGGGGATCTGTGGCGAGTTTGCCATCCGTCGTTTCAGCAGTCCTACCAACAGCGACCTCAGCAGCCCAGCCGGGGGGGCTTTGGCGACGTCCCTTGGAGATGTCCGAGCGTTGCCTTCTTACCCTGGGAGCCGCGGTGCTGGCAGCTGCCGGCGGTGCGGAGGTGTGCAGTGAAAGGAAGATCATTGACTTAATGAGGGCTGGTGGTGATGGGCCCAGTGCTGGAGGCCCCCTTCCTTCCGCTTCAGCTCCCGGCCCCCCGCGTGCGATGAGCTGCCTAATCCAAGCAGAAGAGAGAAGCTCTTTTTTTTTTTTTCCTGGCTCTGCGTTGTGTTTACATGTGCTCGGTGCGCCCCAGCCCGGTGCTGCCCCCCTGCCAGGCACCAAAATCCTCCCGGATGAGGTAAGGAGGCTTGCTGGGGCTTGTGGCACTCCCTCCTACCTGGCGCATCACCCGCCCGCGCCACCCTTGGGAATGGTCCGAGCGGCGTTTGCGGAGGCGGGTGGTGTCTCAACCCCGCCAGCCCGAGGATGCTCTCAGCCGCCGACCCTCACCAGGGTCGGGGTGGCACCACGCACGCGCTGCGGCATCCATTGGAGGGGCTGCACAGCTGCCTCCTTGCTCTGCTGGCGTGGCAGCCGGCCCTGCTCGCGTCCCTGCCCACCGGGGCCGGCGAGAGGGAGGCCGTGAGAAATGGCACCCGGGATCCTCCTGTCTGGGGCGGCGTGCCACGTTGCAAGCGGAGCGGCGTTCCTCAGCGGCACCCGCGCGCGCCTTCAATGGCCGCTTTGTGGCCAAAATGAATCCACCTATTGTCGTGGCAGCTTAAAGGGCTGCTTCTCTGCCTTGCTCGGCATGGGCGCTAGGGCTTTTCCTTCGTGCCTCCCCACCCCACCACCCGCCTCTGCGTTTGGCAGGGCTTGTCTCTGCCTCCGACAGCCGCCCACCCAGGGGCAGGGACAGAAATGCTGCTGAACATCGCTTTTCCAGCTATCCCATCTGCTGGCCTTTGGTGAGGCAGGAGAAAAGCAAGCAGCAGTCAGCGTTGCCTATCTCGGACACGTTGAGACGTGGTCACCCTTGTTTGCCCTCGCCTCTGTGCACCCCTTTGCATCCCAGCGCAGGGGCAGGAGGTCTCCTCATCCTCGCTGCAGCGCCTGCGGAGCTCAGCGGGTCACGCGCATGCCGCGGAGACATGTTCGAGAGCTCGGCCCCTCGACCTCGAGCTGGTTGCAATGCCTTGCTTTTTCTAAGGCTCTCTTCCAGCAACAGCTGGAGATTGCCTTTAACTTGCATGACTGGGCTCTGCAAAACCACCCAGCTGCGAGGGGAGGAAAACGCCTCAAGCAGCTCAGCGTATTCGGGGCGGCAGCGGTCGCGGGTCGCCCTGACTCACCAGCATGAGGAATTGATTTGGGCTCTGTCCAGGGAAAAGCTTCGCTGTCTGTCTGTCCGGATGGCCCAGGAACAAGACCGTCAAATGCTGTCCCCCGTGCTCCCGCTCTGCCTCCCCGGCCCATATTTGGTCAGTGCTGGACCAAACTCGCTCGGTTTCTAGCCAAAGCGCTGTTTGCCGAGGTCACTTTGAGCAGGTTTCATGATAACTCCCAGCTCTTTTGGCCAGTGAGATTAATCTCAGGTTGCCTGGGGGAAAAGGGGAAACTGCTCTTTTTGCAGCGCCACTTTGGGTGAAGGATTTTTTTTCAGTCTTCCCTCCCGCTCCCCTTACATGAAATAATAGATCAGCTGCGAGGAGAAATCGTCCGGAATACGTCTTTAAGCAGATGGGAAACGCCTTAAAGACCTGATTTGCCGCCTTTGGTGGGGGAAGGCACCGGGGTCTGTTGCTGGAGGGCTGCTTGGCCACTCCAGCAGGGATGGGGTTACTGGGGCAGAGGCATGTGGGTTTGTCCCGGGACCGGCTTACGCCTGGAGGAGCAGCCTTGGAAAGCAGAGCAGGGCGCAGCGGGGTCCTGTTCGAACTTGAGGAGGCAGGTTGACAAAGGCAACGTGTGGCGCTCGGCTCCGGCAGCGCCCCTGGTGCCAGCACATACGCTGTTGCAGCTCCCGCGGGGTGAAGCCCCTCGGGAGGGCGGCCGGCCTTGGCAGGCCATCGGAAAGGAAACCGCTGCATCCTCGGCAAGCGAATAGCTGGGGTGCTTGTTCCTGGATGGTGTTGCTTCGCTTTGGAGCTATTTTAAAGGCTGAAGAGAGAGTTTTTTTTTTCCTTTGGGTCTTCAGGACCTGAAATGAGCTTCAGGCCTTGGACTGCTTTCTCAACACTTGCAAAGTGTGCTCTGGAGAGGGAAGGCAGCGAATATGGAAACTTTGACATAAAGACAAAAATGCGTCCCGTATTAGATTAGTCGTCGGCTGTTTCATGGTTGGGGAGGTCTGTTCCACAAAATGCTCTTGTAATAACATCAGTTTTGGGGCAAATAGACTAACACAGCATCATTACCATGTCAACTAGTATGTTAGTCCAAAAACTCACCCGTATCACATTTAAAAAAAAAAGAGCGTGGAAAACATTATATGTAGCTAAAAGGTATTTTAATTGCCGTTTTCACTCTTCTTCTGAGTATTTCTTGACTCTTGTCAAACGGTTGCTTTAAATGCTAGTGAGCTGCTTTGTACTTTGTATTTCTGTTCTTTAAAATCAGAGAAGAGGGAGGGTAAAATCCCCTCCTGCAATATGCTGGCAGTGGAAATGTGGAGTCGGGGGTGGAGGGGGTCTACTTGAGACCATGGCGTTCCCAACCGTGCAGCTTCTGGGGTGGGGGAAGCCTGAGATGGCAGCTTCTCCTGTGATTTGCCATCTCCGGAGTACGTCTTTGATCTTTAATGTGCTGTTTGGAGAGTGACTGGGCTACACGTGTGAATTGTCCGGGCAGGTAAGCTGTAGCTGAACCCATCACAGATGTGCATGTGTGCCAAGTGACTCAGGCGGGATCCTGGGGATGGGGTGGCTGAGGCCATGGCATGTTTCGCCATGCCGGAGCAGCTGGGACGCTGCATCAAGGCTTGCAACGGGTTTGTCATTGCCAAAGTGCGCTCTGGAGCATGGCCCCAAGACTGTTTGCGGGAGAGTGGAGTGCTGGGGATGGGAGGGGAAATCTTAAGGTTGGGGAAATGGGCCTGATAACAGGATTTTTGGCTATTTTTAACCAGGAATGAAGAGCAAGTGACTTTGCTTTTGGCATGCGCCAGCTGGCTAATTATGGGAACAAGTCAGAAAAGCCTGTAGCCTTCCTTATTTAAGTTGATTCCTTCCCCCTTTCTTTTGAGCAGGGCTCCGATCTCAGTGCTGTGGCATTTGAAGAGGGCTCTGAGCAGACAAATCCCCACACTCGGTCCAGGGGGAGACATTCCCCTCGGCCAGATCTGTCCCCCTGGGAGGCTCGGGGCTAGTGCTGGAGGAGCCTCGAGTCACCGCGTGTCGCCGGAGTGGCTCAGCCCCGCATTGCTCCCGCAGAGCTGGCAGCTCTGCCAACAGAGCAGCGTGCTTGGTGCCTTTCCTCTCAGTGGAAAAAAACCAACGCCAAGCTTCTCAGTGGAGATTTTCATAGTTGGCTTCAGTTAAATCCAGTTGTCTTTGAGTGCTAAAGGGTAAAATGCTCAGAAGCCCTGGCTTCGAAACAAAGCTGGTGCGTGATGCGAGCCAGGGAGGCTCACCTGCGCTCCCTGGTCGCTCGCTGTCATTTAATAACATCTGGGCGACCCTGGACATGTAACCAAGCCAGGAAAGCATCTCAAAAGCGCTTGTTGCTCTTGAGACTTGCTGTTTTTCCAGATAGCAGAAATCTTGGAAGTGTTTTCTGGAATTTTTCTCTTCTCTTAATTCTACTCTGAAGTTATAGCCCGTGTGGGTTAGCCTAGAGCTTGGGAGCAGTGCTGCCAGCAGGTGAAACCAGCAGACTGAGGATCTTCCCAGCGGGCTATGGGAGAAATCATTCTGGAGCCACAAAGGCCTGACGAAACCTTTGGGGAAAAGGGCGCCAGAGCCAAGTACTGACCTGCTGTCCCAGCTGCCAGTGGCTGTGCAGGGAGGTCATGCCGGAGCCCAGGCAGGCTGACAGCATAACTTGCTGCAGCCAGGTCTCCCAAGAAAAATCCCATGGCGCAAGATTTTGGAGGGGAAGCCAGAGCGTTGGCTGCAAGAGGGCCTCCTGGCAGGGCTCCTCCTGGAGCGGGGATGTCAGATGAGGACAGGGTCCAGCAGCGAGCCGCAGCTGGAGACTCCTTTGCCATCTGGGAAACTGGGCCTGACCTCCTAGAAAGGCAGGACTGTGCAGCGCAGGGGAGCAGCCATGCCCACTGCAGCCTTGGTTTCTGCAGGCTGCCCCAAGCTGGGCAATGCGTTGGAAACCATGTCCACAAGCAGCGTGTGACCCCTTGCGTACATGAGACGGCTTTCAATGTCAGTAGTTTAACTGGAGCTGTGAGGGGGTGAAAGAGGTTTCCGGGATGTTTTGGGTAGGAAGGAGTTAAAAACTGGAAGCAGCATCTGGCTGGTGCAGAGCAGGGTGCAGGCAAGGAGGCTAGCGCGCTGGCTGGCTTGGCTGGGAGATGTCTCTCAGGGGGCTCAGGTGGGTCCCTGCCCTAGACCCCCTGTCGCCTGGGTGGGTTGTGCCTGGTGCGAGGGGTGTTGAACGAGGGAGGCCAGCGGTTGGGAGAGGAGGGCTTGACTCAGCCAGCCCAGCGGAGCCACTCCTCCCGTCTGCTCCTGTGTGAAGGACTATGCACAGAGAGCTGGGGAGGGAGGAGAGACCGATGTGAGCGCTCCGGGCGTCCGTCTAGTGCAAAACTTCTGATTTCCCCTTCCTTTTTTTTTTCCCTCGTCCCTTCTACTTTTCTTTCCAAAGCAACGGGGCTTGTTTTTCTTTCCTCCGAATGGCTCCAGCCCCGCGCTGCCTAGGCTTTTTGCTCTTTCTAGCTTGCTGCTGCTTCGCCAAAGCGCAGCTCCTGAACTGGTTGTGGGGTGACTCAAAAGTCAGGGGCACGACCATAGCCCCCGAAGGGAGAACCGCTGCATCTAAGCTGGTGACAGAGCCGCTCACCTCTCCAGCAGCTCCCAGGTCGAGTGCGTCCCCGTGGACAGCGACGCAGGACGAGGAGGGGTCGGGGGACGTCGCCAGCCTGCCAAGCTGGGAGCCGGGTCCCAGTGCTGCAGTGCCCACAGGCAATGAGAGCATTACTAGTGCTGGCACGGAGCTCCCACACATGGCTGAAGGCACCCTCAGCAGGCTTGAGCGATGGGACAACGTCACGGGGACAACGGAGAGCACGGCGCAACCGCCAATGAGCATCGCTTTGACAGCCGTTCCTCCCAACGGAACGGCACCTGCCCGCAGCCCGGATGCGACCGGCAGCTCCGCTGAAGGCCCGCACCTCCTGGCGACAGGGGGACCCGAGGTGGTGCTCCCTGAGCCAACAGAGCCGCTTGGTGAACGGAAAGGGACTCAGGTGTCCTTGCAGAGGCCGGTGGCACCCCGTCCAGGTAGTGCTCCTTTCCCTTTCTCACCAGGTGACGGTGCCCGCGAGCAGGCGGTACCTCCCCAGGAGCCCTTCTCAGGAGAGGGTTTAGGAAGCGTTGCCAGCCCCAAAGCACAGCCGGCCCATGTAGCACCTTCCCGAAACAGAGATGGAGCATCAGCTACGTCACGTGCTGCAGACCACCCGGAGCTGTCCCCTCGCGCCAGCACGCGAGATGGGGGACCCTCTGCAGCCTTTGGGCTGCCCCATGCTGCTCTAAGTGCCACCCCGCCAGGTGACAGGAGCATGAAACGTAGCAGCAGCCAACTGTTGCAAGGCACTGGACGACCTGCTGGCCGCTGGGGGCTAGCGCTAGCTGGTGTAAACAGGAGCTGGAGCCCTTCTGCTCCTAACATGAATGCAACTAATGATGTGGACTTTCCTTCTGCCGATAACTCTGATCCTCTCGAGTTTGATTTACTAACCTCCACTATGCGACTTTATAGTAGTAACAGCGCAGGGTTTGCTTCCTTCTTTCCTGGACTGACGCCAGAGGCTGGTCGTTGCCTGCCCTTCCCAGCCCGCCTGCCCTACTGTACCACCTTGGGCACCAAACATTTCCGATTGCCGAATTATCTCAGCCACGGCAGCGAGGCAGAAATTTGGGCTGCTTTGCATGAGTGGGAGGGGCTGCTTAAATCGCGGTGTCACCGCTACTTGGAGTGGTTTCTCTGCTTGCTCCTGGTCCCTGGGTGTAACGCTTCTGTCCCCATAACCCCCCCGCCATGCCAGGGCTTCTGTGAGGCCGTGAGAGACCTGTGCTGGATGCACTTGGCCGCTGGGCACCTGCCTCTCCTGTGTGACTCTCTCCCTGCGGAGGACGAAGGGTATTCTTGTGTCTTTATTAATGTTTCTGCAGGTAATGTGGCTGGGTAATCTCTTTTTGTGTGTGTCTCCCCTCCCCAAACCCCACCAGGTAAGGTAGCTTTGGTTTTCAGGGTGTTTTGGGGGTATGTGTCCATTGTGCGCCCTTTCTTTTTATGGAGCCTACCCCTTTCTCAGGGTTCTGCTGTCCTGGGTACAGGTCTGAGCTCATGGCATGGCATGTTCCTGTCCATTTTAGACAGAGCTGTTCCCCCAAACAGACCTGGCTTCAGTGCCCGGCCAGAGCTGGGAGCCAATTTAGCCTCTCGCATCGGTCCTGCATCACCCAATTCCTCATCGCGGCCTTGGGATGCTGGAGGAAGCGTTGCGGTGGATGGTTTGGTGGGGAGGGGGGTCATCTCCCCACGGATGCAGCTTGGGGCTGGCTCCCTCCCGTTTCCTGCAGGCAGTGGCAGGGCAGATGCACAGCTATGGCTGTGTGGCAAGAGAGGGCAACTGTCACTAATTTGGGGGAAAATCACCCTGTGTTTTGGGGGACTACATTGCCTCCAGGTAGCTCTTACCAGTCGGAAGGCAACAAGGGATGCTTTTCCCTTGTCACTGTGAGAGGCTGCTGAGACCCCTGGCCAAAATCTCTTTCCATCCAGCCTCAGCTCTTTCATGTCACTGCTGCTGTTGGTTTTTGGCTCCCTCCACAAGGCTGAGCATCCCTCTCCTGTCCTTGGGCTGTTTCAGCTCCTGTGAAATTCAGTGGCCAGGTTAAGAGGCAACATCCCTGTGACCACAATGAGAAGCCCCTTGAGTGCAAGTGGCAGAATTGTGTCCGTGCCGGGGTCCGGGGTCAGTTTGCAGACACCATTGACTGTCACAGTGCTGTTCCTAAATGTGACTTGGGCTCTTGGCTATCCAGGGGTCCGAGGAGCAGGAGAGCAGTGGTTCGCAGTGTACCAAGTCTCCTGTTCTCCTGGGAGCAGGGCTTGATTTGCTCCAGTGAGCTCCTCCGTGGGCATGGGGTGCAGGCTGGGGGCAGCTCTTGCCTCTCCATGGCGGAGCTCTGGGGTCTCTCTCCTTGCTCCGGGAAGCACTGGGCTCTTCCCTTTGCCCACCTGACTGGATCATCATTTGGGGCTGGCTCGGTCTGACTGCAGAGCGGCCATGGCAGCAGGGATGCTCCAAGGTGACCTTCAGCAAGTGCTGAAGGAAGTGCCGGGGTGTTGCTCCCCTGCAGGCTGGGTTAGGGGCTGTGACCCTACTTGCACAAGCACATGCTTGCTCTTCCCTCCCCAAGCTGCCCAAGCACCTTTGCCTCGAGGTTAATTATTTACATGCGGCTAATGTTTGATTCCCTGTTTGGAAGGCAGGAGAGGCGTTTTGTGTCCAACTTTCGTTGTTGGGTGATTTTTGACCCTTGTATCGCTCAGACAAACTAAAATGTCCCTCTCGAAAGGGGAGAAAATAAAGACAGGGAAAGATAGACTGCGCATGTTCTTCAGAGCAATAGAAATGTATGTCTAGGTGTCAGAGCAGAAATGAAGTTTGTGAAGAAAGCAGGAGAAGGTGCTGGGGAAATAGGGGAGGAATGGCATCAGGGTGGTAGGTAGTACCTTCATGTTCCACCAAATGTGTCATTCTTCTTTCTCCCAGGACTTCTGTGTTAACACCCAACACACTGACTCCTGACTGGCATGGGGAATGGTATTCCAGCTGTTAGCGGTGCATAGCTGGACCAGCCGTCGTTTCCAGAGGTGCCTTGAACCTCCTTATTTAATGAATGTAGAGCATCTCTCTTGAAAGTTTTGGGGGGAGGCCTCCTGTTGCGCCCGACCTTGCTCTGCCGCTCTCCCTGTGCGTTTCTCCTTCCCGCTGTCCTATCGCCGATGTGCTGGGATGAGCTTCTGAATGAGGCTGTGTTCCCACGCCAGACCCCGGCCCCTTTGGGTGAAATCCTGGGGCTGCCAAGCCAGAAATGGCCTCGAGGCTGTCTTGAAAGACACCCGCTGCCTTCAGAGAGGTGATTAGCAGGGACCAGCAGACAAGGGATGCACACATGGATGGAGGATGGCTTCCCCGGGCTCTGACCCCTTTACCCTTGGTGTTAAAGCAGTACTGTTTGCTGGCTGCCCCTCGGGGTGATGAGGGGGTCGCAAAAATGATCGCCTTGAGGCTTGAGTTCCCAGACAGTCGGCAACAAAGAATCCAAGCGGCCCATCGAGGCTTGGCGGCTGTCAGCTGTCTCGAGGAAATGGTACTGGGTGGCGAATGAGGAGACTGTAGCGCACTCTCTATGTGGTGCTGGGGGATTCAGGGTGCGATGCTGGGCTGGAGTGGCTTGGGTTAAGAGGTGTCTGCTCCTGCTTGTGTGGGTCCCTCTGCAATCCCAGTGGGAGCTGATGTGTTTGGGGTGAAGACAAGAAGGATGCGGAGCAGCAAGACAGAGAGGCGGAGCATCTCTGGGGCCTGGCCAAGGTGTTACGCTCTCCGTGTCTGGCATACGAGGGGAGATCTCTGTCTTAGGTCGGTGCTTTCCAAGGTCTGGCGACTCGGAGCTGGGTACTCTCACTGGGGAGGGTGCGGTGAAGGCTGAGGTGAGTGCTCAATTCCCAGGTTCCTCTAGGGAAATAACAGTGAGGTGCTTTAGTCGAAGGCCAAGGGATGCAGGATGGAGTGCCTTATCCTGACACCTGAACCAAGCATCTTGGCCCCGTTTGCCACGTGTTCAAAGCCATCTCATGAAGCTGCTGCGACTGGCAAAGGTGCTCCATCGCTTGTCATACAGCCCTGGCAAGGGTGTCAGGGACGTTCTCCTCGCACAGCCCAGCTGGGAAGTTCCCCTTCTTGGCTTGCCAATGGCAACAGGAGCAAACAATTCACTCACTGTAGCTAGAGACATCCCCGCAAGGAAGCATCTGCTGCATGTCCCTACTGCCAAAGAGCTTTGCCTTCTCTTGGGTGCCAGTTTGCAGTTGCCCCACTGCCACGGTCCAGCTCCTTCCTGCATTGAGAGACCACTGGAAATGGCCACGCTAGCTCCACTAAAAAGCACTGCAGCATCCAGGAATCCCTTAGGTTTGTGCTGACTGTGACAAGGTCCAGACTGGAGAGCCCTGGAGGTGTTTTCTGTGGTCTGCAGCAGGTGCTGGCAATTTGTCAGGGGGACAAGGGGGACTGCGGGTGTGATATTTGGGCTGTATTGCTTTTCGTGAGGCTCTGGGTGCTGTTCGGAAAAGGCAAGAAGGGGGTCCTATGGCCTCAAAGGCTCTGGTTTGAAAAGGGGCTGGGGGTGGGTTTTCCCTGTCTCCCTACCTTGCATGGCTGGGAGTTTCAGCAAGTCAGGAACTTGCAACAAGTCAGCCCTCTGCTAATGGCACCAGCTCACAGGCAAAATAGCTGCGTCGTATCTCATTTCTTGCTGGTATTTGTTCTTGTAACACTTCCAGCTGCTAGAGGCGAGAGCACAATATAGTATTGTAATCAACAGTGCTGGAAAATCTCGCGTTCGGGTCGGGATGTGGATTTCTCACTGGCAGAGGGCCCATCCCCACCCTCCAGCAGCAGACGCACCCAGGCGTGCGTCCCGGTGCGCTGGCGCAGCCCCAGCGTGCGCAGCAGCGTGCTACTCGGGGCATCTTGCTGGCGTGAGGCTGTCACGGCGATCTAGCGTTCTTTCCTCCCATGGAAGGGGACCTGGAGGTATTCCTGTGTGGCGCAGGGAGCGGCTCTGTGCTGTGGAGCCCTTTCTCGCAGGCTCTGGGACCCCTCACTCTGCAGTGGGGCTGGTGTGGCACCCAAGGGCGTTGTGGGGTACAGGCAAGAGGGATGAGTCCAGGCAGTTGAGTAGGGATATCCCAGTCCTTGGCACCTTTGAGGGGGAAAGCCAGGGTATGTGGGGCAACGGGACACTCATTATGGCCGACATGGAGCCCAGGGCAGCTCTGAGCTGTGGTCTCATGGCAAGGACAGTGGTCCCTCACTGACCTTGCCAGTGCTGCTTTAGGAGGACGGTTGTTCTCCCTACCTCTCCTCCTGCTGGAAAGAGCCCAAGTGATTTGATTTGAGGGATCTCAGGCCCTTGCAAAGCAGCAGCTCGCAAACTCATGTGTTTCTCTCTCACCATACTCGAGCTGGCTAGGGATCTTGCAGCAGGAAGCTAACTGCTCTCTAAATGTGCACAGAAGGCAGGCTTTGGCTCAGTTGCATGCAAAAATCTTCAGTGCCAGTGCAGCTTTTCAGCAGATTGGGTTGGGATACTTATGCCTCCAGGGCCTGGTACTTGTTAGGAGCATTTCCATTTGCAGGGGGCTGTCCATTTGAAGGGGGTATCTCATTATTGCCTGCCCCCCGGACTCCATCCAGCTTTGCATCCCCGACTGTAGATTTGTTTGCATGTTGTACATGGGAAAGATGCAACCCTATTTTCTTTGAGAAGCCTCCTTGTATCTTTGCCCAGCTCCAACTCCAAGCCAGGGAACAAGTGGTGCATTTGGAGAGGAGGGGGGATCCCTGAGCCAGTTAAAACACTAAGGGAAACATGATTGAAAATTGAATTGCTAACAAAAGCCTCTTTCAGGCTTCCCCACCGAGCCTCAAAGGCAGAAGATAGGTTGTCCGGATGTAGAAGTCACAGTGATCACTCTTACACCCATCTGAATCTGCAGAGACCTCTGGGAGGAAGCTCTGATTTCCTCTTAGCTTAAAGTTGTTCTGAATTTGTCTTCCTCCAACCCAAGATAAACTTTATCCCTGCAGCCTCTCATGGGGTTAGCTTGGCTGGTGTTTCCTTCTGCATGCCGCAGGGGTGGCTTGTGTCACTGGGACAGTACGGAGCTCAGTGGGAGCATGCGGTTTCTGAGCGGCAGCAGTTTGCATGGTGTCTGTGTGTGTCTATGTGCGTGTTGTGTTTAAAGGATAGCTTAGCTGCCAGATCTGGGGCTCGTTGTGGGCCTGAGGGAGCCCCGTTCGCTGGGATGGTGACAGTGCAGTACGCTTGGCTGGCTCATGCTGTCGCTGGTGAGGTATCAGGCTTGATGTTGTTGAAGGGTATCTCATGCCTTGGACTGGCTTTTCCTGTCAGGTTAGGTGTAGGGCAAATTATGCTGAGGCTTGAAAGGATGCTGGGCCCGCTCTGTCCTCTTGCATTTGCTCTTCAGCATATGCTGGTGAAATCTGGAGCTCCCCATGCTTGGGGGAGCAGCAGAGAGGTTACAGGAAAGCGCTAGGGTCCTCCCCCATGGAGTGGGTTAGGGATGTTCCCCTAGGGAAGCCCAATCTCGTTGCAGGATGTATGAAAGGGAGCGGGTGGATACAAGACAAGGAAGGAAGTTTCCTCGCACCTGGGTGCTCAATTTTGGGGTGCCAATTTTGGAGTAGTTGATAACCTATGGGGGATTTAGGGTAGCAGGATGGATATGGAATGGTTTCAAAACGGTGAGCTCAGGAGGAGAGGACTGGACAAACCAAACCTTTTATTTTCTACAAAGGAGACCCCACGACCACTGCCACTGTTCCATAATCCACAGTATTTCTAGCATCCCTTCCACCCCGTCAGTGGGCCAGCCTCAGTGTTGGTGGTTCAGCAGCTGTGGGAGGGTGGGGATGCTCTGGGTGTGCTGGGTGGGCATCAGCCAGCTGTGCAGGTACCTCCAGGTGTTGGAAGAGGCAGCAAGGATTTTATCTCCTCCCACCATCCCAAAAGGCATGTTTTCCTTCTGGGCTGGGCAGGGTTGGGCTGGTTTCTTCTTATTTTAAGAGCTCCAGAGGAAAATGCCTGGATACAGAGCAGTGTGTAGGTTCCTGGCCTCCTGTACCACTGCCTGACTGGTTCTCACTGGGCTCAGCACAGCTCTGCTCTGAAATCCCCCTCACTTACCATGCTGTAGAGAAGGGAAGATGGAGGGGTTACCAGAGGCTCTTCATGTTCCCAACCTAGGATGGAAGGCTGAAATCCACATCGAACTTCCCAGCTGGTGGGACTGAGATAGGTCCAGATGCTGACCTCTTTGCACCTTCTGGGTTCAGATACCCAGAAGTTGGACTGCTCCTTTCCAGAAGAGGAAATGACCCCAGGGAAGAAAGCTAGCTGTAAGCCTGAGATGGGGACCATGCTGATAGCAGGGCAGCAGGCATTCAGGGAGAGTTGGTGGATTTCCTTGCTCCTGGGAAATCTGGAGTTAAAAAGCACCGGAGTAGAACAACCCAGTTGGCACCAACCCGAGAGGTTGACATAGGAAAGGAAGAATCCAGCACCCGTTGTGTGGGCGATGAGGATGTGTGTGCTGCCAAAACAACAGGAGTTTACATACAGAGAGCTAACTTGCATGGCCAGATGTTCAGCTGCGCCTGGTAGGAGAGACCGTTCTGACCAGAACTCCCCAAAGTGCCTTGAGAAAAAGAGTCAGAAAAGGAGCTGATCTTAAAACTGAGATCATCTGGGAAGCTGACTAGGCAGACGTGGGGAGCGTCAATCTGAGATGCTTTCCCAGGCAGTGCAATGGGAAGCTTGCGAGTGGGAAGGCTGTGATTTATTCTCAGCAAAGGTGACCCGCAAGCTTTTCCGCAGCTGCACAGCCCGGAGCCTCCCACAGGGATAAGATCACGTGGGGGTCGCTGTGACCGCAGAAGCAGGCATGGGCATGCGTGCAACACGCTTCCTCACGGCTCTACAGGCGGGAGTGGGGAGCTCAGTTAGTGTTCAGTAATGCCTCTGGGGCTGAATGAGAGCCAGGACCATGCATTTTCTCCTGCTCCATGGTCCCACATGGACGCATGCAAATTCTGCGGCAGGAGATGCTCAGGGAGCACTGCTCCCTTGAGGAGTCTGCCGTACTGCACACCTGGCCCGGGGACCCCAACACCTGCAGCTGGGTGGCAAACAGGCTGTCCGCACAGTGCTGTCACCCTCCTGCTGGCCCGGTGCCCCATTCATCCTCAGGGAAGAGTTGTCCAACACAGCTGGGTCAAGGGAAGGTCACAGCAGGGTTTTCTAGCCTCCTTGCAAGACAAATTTGCATTTTCCATCCAAACCTCAAATCTCCTCAAAGTTTCTCTACTAGGTGCTTGTGTAAACACACCCCCAAGGCTGGGGATGACCTGTGACTGGGAGGATGCTGGTGCAAAGGGGAT
Organism: Struthio camelus; assembly: GCF_040807025.1. Taxonomy (NCBI): domain Eukaryota; kingdom Metazoa; phylum Chordata; class Aves; order Struthioniformes; family Struthionidae; genus Struthio; species Struthio camelus. The sequence goes on along the minus strand of NC_090947.1, from coordinate 1,416,284 downwards.
GCTGGTGCAAGAGCTGGGGCTGAGGGTGAAAGGAGAACCAAGTCCTGCCTTGGGTTTGTTTGTAGCCACTGGCTGATTAGGAAGTTAGCCTCCACAGCTTTTAATGGCATCCTCATGAATGAGGCATGTTGGGACTTCAGGAATCTCATGCTATGGGCTTGGACCTGCCAAAAAATACAGCAATAGGCCATGCAGCATATTTGTGGGAGCATGGGAAGTTGCCAGCTCTCTCCCCAATCCCCTGAGATCATCCCAATGCTGGCCGCTTCCGTTACCATGCACAGGCCCTCCCGAGGCATCCTATTGCCCAGGTTCTCTCCCAGGCTGACTAGACGTATATGCTGCTTGTGTCGCTTCTGAATCAGCATGGGCAGAGGCTGGCCAGGAACCCTGACGCCAGTCTGTGAAGAGGCAGGATTGTGTGGTGGGCCCTGGAAGGGCTGCGATTTGGCTACAGCCCTTGGGGGACCTCAGTCTGCTTTCCTCCTCCCATTCCCACACGTAAAAATTCCCCTTGCTCCTTGGGAAAAATCCCTGCCTGTCATCAACTAGCTTTGGAGGCCAGCCGATGGCGCAGCTCAGATGAACTGATGAGCCCTGGGGAGGTAGAGCAGAGGAAGTTACTGAAAAGCAGCATCCGTAGAGTGCAGGGTCAAAGCTATCCAGGGAATGGCACTGAAGTCTGGAGTGGATTTAGCTGCAGGGGGAAAATATCAAAATATTTCTTTAGGGACGATGAGCATTGGCATCACCTCAGTGACAAAAAAAATAAAAATGAAGCTGTTATTTAATTGGTAAAGGCTTGAAAGAGTGTGAAAATGGAACGATTAGTTGAATGAAATGTTTCCTTTGGCTAGATGGAGTTTTTAGGCTGAGCAGGTGATATGTAAAACAGAGTCCATCATGGCATCACATCCCTGGTCTTGGATCTGGCAGTCCCCTTCTCTCTCACCTCTCTGTGGAGCTGCCAAAGCAGATCCCATAAAGAGGCGACGTTGGCCTGTTGCCTTGTGTGGGGAGAAGAAGGCCTTGAGTTGTCCCCCTCAGAGGTGATGCTCTCTGGTCCAGGAACTCCTGTAACTGGTCTGCAGCCCTCGTCTGGTGGGTAAACTGGCAAGCTGAAATACTGAGGACATTGGGAGAGAGAAGACCTGCTGAGGGATGGCCGGGTGAAGGTGTGTGGCACCGTCAGACTGGTTGTGACCATCCTCCCTCTCTTCTCTTGCAGAGAATTTGAGCACTGAAGTTAGCCTCCTGGAGCTGATCGGAGACCCCCCGCCAGAGGAGATCCTCAAAATTTATGGCCCCGACAACAACCCAGGCTATGTCTTTGGACCCAATGCCAACACAGGCCAGGTGGCCCGGTACCACCTGCCCAGCCCCTTTTACCGGGACTTTTCTCTCCTGTTCCACATCCAGCCCACCACCCCCCGGGCCGGCGTGCTCTTTGCCATCACAGACTCCTCGCAGAGCATCATCTATGTGGGTGTCAAGCTCTCGGACCTGCGGGCGGGTAAGCAGCAGATCATCTTCTACTACACAGAACCGGGCTCCAAGACCTCCTATGCGGCGGCCACCTTCACCGTGCCCACCCTGCTGAACCAGTGGACACGCTTTGCCATCAGCGTGGAAGAGGACGAAGTCGTCCTCTACCTGGACTGCGAGGAGCACGAGCGGGTCCGCTTCGAGCGCTCCCCAGATGAGATGGAGCTGGAAGATGGTTCTGGGCTCTTTGTTGCTCAGGCTGGAGGAGCTGACCCAGATAAATACCAGGTAAGGCCTCAGATCATCCCAAATCAGAATGTCTAAGGGAAAACCTGTCTTGAGACTGGAGGGATGTGACACCAGTCCACACGGACTTAACTAAGCCTCTGTGCCCAGAGGATAAACCATTGGATGTACTCTTGTGTTCGTTCCCAAGGAAGCTTGGGGAGGGCATGATGGTTTATGAAGCCACAAACTCTATTTTCTTGGGTCTTTCCAAGGCAAAGCTTGCAAGGCAGGCTGGCAGGAGGGGATGTGGTTGCATGACTGCAGCCCCCATTGCCTGTACCTTCTCCAGCCACTGGCAGAGAAAATATGGGGGACAGCACAAAGAGTCTGCTTGAATCTCCACTTTGCTAAAAATACCCATCTCCTTTGAAGCCTGTTGATTTGGCTGGTAAAATATGTTTCTTAGCTGGAAAAAATGTTTGGGCCGGAGCATATCTTTGTTGGCCGACTTGGGATGGTATCTGCGGGAGGACTTTTGAGAGCTGGGAGAGAAGGTGATAGCTGAATCCGTGATTTAAGTTTTAGAGTTATGTTTTAGATAAGATTTATGGAAAGAGTGTGGAAAATGCCCCACACTTGAACCAACATGGAAATCCCCCTATAATGCTTGAGGAGAGTAAAATTCAAGATTCCTGTATGACTTTTTCTGAATATGTTTTGCCCAGTGAGAGAGGCCCTGCTGCAGGGAGGAGCTATGCCATTCCCATGGTTGCTGGGCATTGCAAAGTGCATTTCTTAGCTTAAACATTGTCTTGACCAACAACCAGAACTGCTGCAGTTCTGACTCAGTTAAACCACGTTGGAGCGGGAGGCTGCAGAAAGTTCCCTCAGGAAAGGGTTAATCATTGATCACCTGGGGACTGGATTACTGTCTCAGTGTGGCACTGGCTCCCAAATGGTCTGAAGAGTAATCTTTCACTCTTTAACCTGCCGGGAGGGCCAGGCCATTGACACAGCTCCTTCCATGCCTTGCTCCTGTATTGGAAGGCAAATGCAGAGAAATAGCCCAGAGCAGAAAGCAAACGCCCATGCATTTCTAAAACATGATGGGTCAGGCTCAGGGAGGAAGGCTGTGAGCAGCCGAGCCTACAAATACCCACTCCCAGCACTTGTTCCATTACAAACCAGCCCAAACTTGTGTTATCTGGAACTAACGGGGCGTAGAGCTGATTAAAACCTGGCCCCCAGACAAATCACAAACAGAGCTGCTAACGGACAGTTTGACCACTTCTGGCAGGGTCTCCCTGGGATCTGTTCTTCCTCTGGAGATGCCTTAGTGGTTTTATCGGCGATGAAGGCAATGGGATAAAACCTGGAAGGGTGAAGTCTGCAGGTAATGCAGAGGTCATTGGGATGGCAGATAAAAAGGAGGTTACCGTTAATGGGATCTCAGCCAGGGTCTGGCGGGAGGATGTGATTGTAGCTGAATGCAAGATAAGACCTGTGGTACCAAGATTGTTGGCTGCCCCCATTATCTGGGCTGCTGGGTCCTTATAACTATCTCTCAAGGGGATGTTTCAGTTCAGGGCTGGAACTGGTTTATTTCTGATGCCTCCTGTGAACCCTGGGACCGGAAGAGCATACCTTAAGTGTTGCATTTATCAAAGCATGGGCTGAGAGGCAACTTAGGCTTGATGCCGGTGCTTGCCAGGAAGGAGAGGATTTGATTAGAGCCAGTCGCCAGGGCCGGGAAGCTGGAGGAGGCTCAAAACCCACCCGGGGAGTGTTTGCTTGTAGGGTAGTTCTGTAGCTACCGAGATGAGTGTTGCCAGCCCTAACTGCATTCTAGTAGGGATTTCCTTCCCAGGAGACTTTCCAAAGTAGCGGTTTTGGTGAAAGGAGCCATTCTGGCTGAGCATCCTTTATGAAAAGCCTGACGCTGAACGCTGGCGGAAGAGCAAGCCTGCCTATTCCTCGTGTGCAGCAATGGGATGCCAGGCAAATTACTTGGAGGCAGGCCGTTTTCAGGAAGCACGGCTGCAAAAACATGTCAAAAGGGCTGTTCGTTCACTGAGCAGATGCAAACTGGAGCGTGATACTGGGTGCTTGAAAGACAAGGCAGAGCCACGGGGTTATTACCTTAAGCTGCTGTAAGAGTGTTAGTCAGCTAGTGTTGCTGGGCTTTTAACTCCCCCTCGCTTTTGTTTTCTTAATTAAATTGTGTTTCCCGAGTGCAGATCTCTTTCCTGGACATAATGCGCTGTACTTTCAAGTGAATCCAAATATTATTTTAGGTGTCTCATCCAGTGAGAGAGAGCACGAGAAGGACATTCAATGGGCAGATATCTTTCTTCTCCAAGCTCATTTCCAAGCGCCGTTTCCGTTGTGGGCTGGGCGGTCCCTGGCAGGGTGGTTTGCTCTGCACCTCCCTGCAGAGATCAGACAGCCGGGCCGTATCCCAGCTCTGCAGCCTGATCTGGGAGAGAGGCCCTGGGAAGGTGAGGGGCAGCGTGCTGCTTTCAGCTCTGAGCGATGGGAAGGACCTCAGATGGGATGAGGGTTGCAGCCTTGCCCTGAGATGCCCAGGATGTGAGTCATTCCCCAGCGGGGCAGCCTTTGCACTGTCATCACGGGTAACCGGCCTTGCAAATCGCTCGGCGGATTGCTCACGAGCCGATCCTTGGAGCGGGGAGGCAGAGGCTGTTGTGGCTTGCCGTCGCTGAGCCTGCCCTGCCGCTGCTCCCAGCCAAGCAGCGCAGGCTCTGCTGCTGCTCTGTGGGTTGGGGAGCGCAGGCTGGCTGGGGGCTGGTGGCAGCAGTGGCTGCCACGCAATCCATTGGGGTTTTCTTCCCAAAGGGAAGGGGCACTCACAGTGCGCTCTGGTTTTGTCATGAGGCTAAGACCTTGCTGGACCCAATGCCCTTAGGAAGGGCAGAACCGGTGTGACTGCTGTTTTGCCGGTGCCAGTTTTGGCTGTTGTTGGGAACCATCTGCATCTGCGACATGCCGAGAGGGGATGCTCCTCTCCTCATCGGCTTCGGTAGCTCAGCTATGGGGCAGTGTGATTTTCTGGAAGCAGCTTTTTTACGCAAGAATTTGCAGAGGTCCATTGTATAAATAAATGCTTTGACCATATTCAGCACTTGCAAAACTCAAATAAATGGTAAGGAAGTGTGGATTAGCCTAAGAAATACAAAACTAGGGCCACACTGGACCACGGGGCTGGCCAACAGCCCTTTCTTTGGAGCAGTGAGGCAGAGAGGAAGTGCTTTTCCCCTTGCCCTGGAGAGGGGGAAATGAGGACCGTGTCCATAAATTGCCTGTAAAAATGTCGCTGTCTGGCTGCCTTGATCCTGGCTGTGACCTCCACTTGGCCTGCCCAGTTTCAGAGTAGGCAGAGGAATTTTTCTCATGGATTGCACTCCAAGCTGGAGAGCTGAGCTCTGCCACCAGTTCTGTGGCCAGTCCTGGGGAGCTGGATGGCAAGGGCTGAGCATGAGATGGGCCCTTGCTTGGAGGGAAAGCATTTTCCAAGTCAGGTCAGGTCCAAGTCAGGTGAACAAACCCTTGAATTGTCAAGTGGTTATGCAATGAAAGGCACGTGGCAGAGCTGGATTCTTAATCAAAGTCCATTTTCTTATGTGCCGCTTGCAGGGATGTGGCAATAGAGTGAGGAGGGCACTGTTGGCTTTGCGGGGCATGGCACAGGTCATGCTGTGGAGTGGCAGCAGACAGCGGAGTTTGTGGCACGTCTCTGTCGAGGGGCTGCGTCGGTGACACTCCTCGGTATCTTTTGTTCCAGGGGGTGATCGCTGACCTGAAGCTGAAAGGGGATCCCCGGGCAGCCGAGCACCAGTGTGAGGAAGAGGAGGATGACACTGAAGAGGTGAGCACTGGGTGGTTGCCAGCCTTGATCTGCGCGTGCTCCGGGTCATCGGAGGCAAATTCCTCATTCCTCAATGTTGAGCGATGATATAATCCACCTTCCAAACATTGCTGGGAGCTGGGATTTCTCTGTGAGAGGAGAGGACCTGACATCCCACTGGCTGACCCCAACTCCATGGCGCTGGCTGGATGTGCGATGAGCTGATCCTCTCTGTTTCTTCCTGGACAAACGTAGGTATCTGGCGATTTTGGCAGTGGAGCAGAGGATGGACGCCATCCCTTGGGAAAAGACAGGGTGAGTTGGTGCCGGAGGGCATTGCCTTTAGCTACGAGACGTTGGTTGGTGCATCCAGCTGTGCCTGCACACTGGAGTCCTCGACCCCTCCAGATGTGGAGCTACCAGAGACACCCCTTCGGGCCTGCCTGCTCACGGCAGGCAGTGAGTCTCCCCACAGGCTTCCTCTAGGTAAAGCTATCCTTTGCCAGTGATGTTGTAAGCGGACGGCTCAGTTAGACCCTTGCAGGGAGGTGGTTCATCGCCAGATTATCCAGTAGCCTGTGGGCATGTTCCCATTTCAGTTGCCAAACCTGGATTTCATCCCACTCCTAGGTGTACGGAGAGAATTGCTAAGCCTTCCTTTTCCCAGCTGTGCATTAGAGCCTGGAAACGTGCCGTGTGAACATAAGGAGTGCAGATCTCAATCTAAACAGTGTCTGGCCGCCGAGGCAATGGCATTTGAGGACATGAGAGCAAGCCGGGCCATCAAGCCGGGTCGTCATGGTTTGGAACTGTGGCTTGGGGTCACAGGGGGATTTGTAAGGGACGCCGTGTTCCCCATGGAGAGAGCAGCTCACGGTGTGGGCTGGTTGACCCTGCTGTGCCATGGCTTTCAGGAAACTGTCTGCTGTTTACGCACAGCCCTCCCAACTTGGCAGTCTTTGCCTAGGGGCGTTTTCGCAAGGCTGGGCTGAACCTCGCCAGTGTTGCAGTCCTGGGGCTGACTGCATTCGTTGCTTGCTCCTGTTGTCATGGCCGGACGGCAGCGCAGTTGTTGCCGTTCATGTAGGGATGTAGCTAGCTCAGAGCTGACCCGCAGGTACATCAGGGCAGATTGGCACCTCGAGGTGCCTGAGCTCTGTGTGCAGTTTGGAGCAGCACTCATCCTTTGCAGCATGCCCATGCCCCAGCTAGGCAGTTCCTGTGGTCTTTAGCTGTGACTTTCACTGACGTGGGTCTAGGGACTGTCTAGAGACAAAGATTTTGGGGAAGATGAGAGCACATTCCCTCCATAGCCCCAGGGCTGCGGTCCTTAGGGGCTCCCTGTCAGACCCTCATGCCTGCATTTTGAGAAGGGCGCTGAGAAGTCCAGGGAGAGGAAGTGTTGGCCATATCTTGCCAGCAGACACTTCAGCTGAGCACACGCCGGGCTGCAGTCCGGAAGGTGAAGGTGGGCAAATTCGAGCACAGAGCAAAGTGCAGTGTCGAACAGCTGGAACAGTTAACTCTTGGGATGAGGCTGCAGGTGCTTTTTTTTACTGGCCCATTTTATGCCAGGTTAGGAAAGTTATCTTGGAGATCTGTCCTCGTCCAAGGCCCCTCCAAGCCCGTCAGTCCCAGAATCGGCAGTGTGCCTGTGCTCTGTACCTCTCCTGCCAAGGGCCGGGGTCCGTCCTGCGGCTTTCGGGCTGGCAGCTCTACTCTCACGCGCTCTCCCGCTTCCCCACTCTCGCTGGTGCAGGGCATCCCGGGGCTGGTGGATGCCATCCCTGTCACTTCTCCCCCCGTGGCTGCGGGCAGCGTGCCGAGGATCGGCGTGGGCTCCCCGCCGCAGGCAGAGCGGATCGGAGCAGAGGAGTCGCTGCTGGCGTCTGCAGGAGGTAATGCGGGCCCTGTTCGGGTAGCTTTTCCCTGCTGTGCCGGTCAGTCCTGGGAAGACCCTGGCAGTGATGGTGATGATGAAAGGACGGGTGCCCCCCACTCCGGGGCCACCCGGCGCAGTCCCTGAATGTGACGGCGTCCCTTTCTGCATTCCTGCAGGCACTGGCCCCAAAGGTGAAAAAGGGGAGAAGGGTGAACGTGGCCTGAAAGGGGACTCGGGGACTGGCGGTGTCTTGGGGACAGGCGGCGTCAAAGGTGAAAAGGTTGGTGCGAGAGGGGCGAGGGGCTCCTGGGTGGTTAGCTGTGCCCGGAGCGGCTGCCTCTCCGGGCAGCCCCCAGGCTGAAGGTTCCCAGCGAGGTGTGCCTGTGTCTGACGTCCGTCCGTCTTCGTTTCTGTTCCGCAGGGAGAAAAGGGTGAAGCGGGCATCAAGGTGAGCGCTGGCCGGGGCGGGGGGGCTGGTTCAGCGCCAGCTGGGAGCAGTGGGGCTGGCGTCCGTGCTCGACCTGCGCAGTGGGGTGAAGCAGCGCCAGCCCGCAGCCGGGCGCGGGCGGACACCTTCCCCTTCTGTCTCCAGGGCAGTGCCGGATTTGGCTACCCAGGCTCCAAGGGCCAAAAGGGCGAACCAGGCGACCCCGGCCCCCTCTCGCAGCGCCCCGGGGGCTCTGTTCTGGAGCAGGTCACCGGGCCGCCAGGGCCTGCCGGCCCGCCGGGGCCACCCGGGAAAGACGGTGCCCCCGGCAGAGACGGCGAGCCCGTGAGTAAAGCTGCCGTGCCGGAAGGCAGCCCCCCGGCTCCCGGGCGGCGGGGTGTGAGGGGCTGCTCCCCTGCTGCCTCCCCTAATTTTTCCTCCTCTCTGCTGTCCCTAGGGCGATCCCGGTGAAGACGGCAAGCCCGTAAGCGCGCGGGGCAGGCGGGAGCAGGGTGGAACTGGGGGAGGCCGGGCCCGGCGCAGGCTCGGCCCTTGCCTTCGCCTCGCCGCCCGCTGATGCCCACGTCCCTTTTGCTTCCCTTTGCAGGGTGACGCGGGGCCCCAGGGGTTCCCCGGGACGCCGGGGCAGCCGGGCCTCAAGGGGGAGAAGGTGAGCGCCCGCGCCAGCGTGGGCAAGGAGGGGGGCGCGCGGGCGCGGGCGCCGTTGCCGACTCTGCCCTCTCTCCTCTGTGCCAGGGTGATCCAGGAGCGGGCCCAAGGGGCCCCCCCGGACCGCCGGGCCCCCCTGGACCACCGGGACCCTCCTTCAAGCGTGACAAGCTGGTAGGTGGCTGCTCGGTGTGGAGACAGCCCCGGGGCACCCGGGCTAGCGGAGCCCCCTGAAATTCGCCCCCCGGCAGGGCGGGGGGAAGACAGCTGTTTGGGGAGTGTGGCATGGGCGAGGGGAGGCGTGGAGGAGCCCGCTGCTGCCCTGAGCAGCCCCAGGAAAGCCCGTAGCCCCCACGGGCAGCGGTGTGGGGCAGCGTCCCCATGCAGGGTCCCCACCCCGGCCGCTCCCGGCCCCAGCGTTCCCCCTTGTGCTTCTTTTCCAGACTTTCATCGACATGGAGGGCTCTGGGTTTGGCGGTGATCTGGAAAGCCTGCGGGTGAGTGCCCGAGCTCCTGGCGGCGCCGTGGCTCGTGGGGCCGGCGGTCGTCACAGGGCTGTTCCTGGGCGCGGGACCCCATCCTCCCAACAAGGAGTAAGGCAGGCGCTCAGCCGTCAACCCCTTCTTGTGTTGCAGGGCCCGCGAGGCCCGCCTGGGCCCCCAGGGCCTCCTGGCGTGCCCGGCTTGCCAGGGGAGCCAGGGCAATTTGGGATGAACCGCACAGACCTGCCAGGACCGCCGGGGCTGCCCGGCAGAGACGGGAGCCCTGGGCCCCCCGGGCCAGCGGTAGGTGCGCAGGGCAGCCAAGGGGAGCCATCCCCAGGGCCACCCTGCGGCAGTGGGGCTGTAACGGTCTCCCAGAGCGAGAGCAATGGGCTCCATGCGCATTGGGAGCGTGGGGTTGAGAAGAGCCGACACCACAGCATTTCGCCACGCTGAAGCTGGCCCCTCTTCCAGGGTCCTCCGGGTCCTCCGGGGAAAGACGGCATGGTTGGGCAGCCAGGGCCCAAAGGAGAGCGGGTGAGTGTCCCCCATCCCGTAGCTGCCGGGACCATGTCTCCACTTGCCTCATGGAGCAGCTGGCACCCCAAGGGGCCTGATCCGCTTACCGCTCTGTCTCCCCGGCACGTCTCCGGGCAGCGGGCTGAGCTGGCAGGCCCTACCTCCATCCAGCCCTGGTTGAACCCTGGGTTGGGGAGCGTGAAGCTGTTCCTAGGGCAGGGCAGCCTCTTCATACCCTCTTTTCCCTTCTCCTCCTGCCCAGGGTGATGTGGGGGACCTCGGCCTCCCTGGAGCACCTGGACCCAAGGTACAGTACCCAGAGTTGGTCTCTTGTGTGGGGATTCCTGTTTGCAATACAGCAGTTTTTCCGCAGAGGCAGAGATGCCACTCTGGAAGCATCAGAACAGAGATGGGTCTGCTTGCATTTAGGTTTCTCTTGGAGCAGGGCAGTGCCGCCACTTCCCCTCACCCCCCAAAAAGGCTCTGCTTTTGCTCGCACCTCCCAGCCCTGCCAGGCACCTCTGCTGCCTGGAAAGCAGCTGCAGGGCCGTGACACTTTGAACCCTCTCGATGCGTGGCTGGCAGCACGTGGGGCAGCAGGGTCAGTAACTCAGGGGACAGGAGGTCGCAGTGCATTGATCTGTGACCGAGGGATGCTTGTGGGGCATCTGTTCACTTGCTGCCTCCACACCATCAGGCAGCTGGTTATCTCCCTGCTTTACTGGAGGGGAAGAAATCTCTCAGAAATGGTTGCTCTCAGATGTGATCGCCAGGCTCAGCACCCGTCGTTCTGGCCTCGCTGCCTCCCCAGGGCAGCATCACAGAGCGATGCTCGGGCAGAGCTGCCAGGGCTCCTCTGTTCCACCTGCTCGCTGTGCTCCTCCTGCAGCATTCATTTTGTTTTGCTCAGGGCACTACCGTATCAGAAAGCAGCTGGGAAAGCCGAGCATTGTGTTATAATCCCAAAAGAGCACTCTGTGCGGCACTTTTGGGGCACAGAAGGAGAGAAAAGGGACCTAGCGGAGCAGGGCATGCTTTCAAGTACCTGCTTGGGTTGTGCTAGCAATAGGAGTCCAGGGCTGGTGGCTGATAACTGAAAACCCTTGCGCGTAAAGCAAGTACTTCACCTCCTTAAAACAGCCCCGGACCATTCTTAGCTAGGGCTGGCCATTTTTGCTCATCCCTTTTGGTTTAAAGGGATGCCAAATTCAGTGAGGAAGAGGTGCCTGGTTGCGCCTGGGACATGCAGGAGCTGAGGAGCTCTTCAGGCTGGGAGGAGGGCATGCAGGGCAGAGTGAGTTGCCCGCAGAGGGAGGGTTGTAACGGGGATGGTCACGGTGATGTTGTTCTGTGTTAAAACGTGGGGGCGGCCCGTGAGTGACCTGGGGGGTGCCTGTAGCCTCCTTGGAAATGGTCCATCTTCTGCGCATCACTCTTCTCTCTGTCTCCACTCCCTCTTCTCCTGTCTAACCAGAGCAAACTGCCTCCTCTCCCTTCCTACCTGTTAGAGCTTCTTTCTTTCCGCTCCACATCCCTGCCTCTGGGAGAGGCAAGGGTCGAGGTAAAGGCTTGCTGCCCCTGTGCAGGTGCCATGGCTGAGATGTGCATGCTTGTCCTCCCCTCTCTCAAGGTGACAATGTCCTTTTTGCCACCCAAAGGACTTGCACAGCTAGCATGTCTGCACCCTTATAGCTCCCATGTCATTGCCCAAACACAGCGCAGCTATTCAGTGCTGAGAGCCTTGCTAATTAATGTTTCTTAATGGCTGAGCTTGCTGGTGTTGCCATCCCCCAGCAAGTGGCTCAGTCGGGTGGAGATGGACGTGAGGAGCGATTGCACTGATTCAAAATGGTTTAGAAACCAGCATTGAAATGAAGGGGTGCATGTGAGTCCTCCCCTTGGTGCTGGGCAGTCACACGTCTCTGCCTTTGGGTTTGCAGAGCTCTGTCTCCAGCTCCCTGCATCAAGGTGAAGTGCTTGATGTGCTGACCTTGTAATGCTGATTGCTGGCTTGGCTTAACAGCACATGCCTGCCGTGTGCTTAACCGTTACCAGCGTGTCCTTGCCACCCACACGGAGCCGAATGGTGATGTGCCGCTCACCCATGAGCCCGTACCTCTCAGGGAGGAGGCGAGACAGCGCTGAAGGTGGCTCTGCATCCTGCTGCCTCCCTTCCGGGGACAGGGCAATTACTGCTGGCAGCACGTGCAACCTTGGCTCTTGCTGCCTCCTTGCCTTTTCTGTGGACAGAACCCACTGTCTACTTACTCTGCGAGATTTACATGGGAACTGCAAAAAAATGCACTTTTGTTTTTAGGCTAGCCTCTGGTGGCCACCTTGCACATTGCAAAGGAACAAATAGACAGGGATCCAGGGACTGTATGAGAACAGCCAGGGTGTGCAGGACAGGGGCAGTGCCCCGGGTATCAGGGCACTGCCTGAAGTGCCAGCACATGGCAAGCTGGAGCTGTGCCCTACCCCTTCCCACAGAGCCCTTTTGCCCTGGAGAATTGCCATCTAGAGGAGCATCTAGACCCTGCTTTGAGGAGCAGTTTGGGTCCGCCGGCCCCTTGGCTTTTCTGTGTGGCCCAGACATAGCTTGGGCGTTTGATTGGCCCTGAGAAGGATCTTTGCTCTGCATCCCTTCCCTCTGGCTAGGCATGCACCTGGTGCGGGGATGGCTCTGCAGGCTACGAGTGTGGGTTGTAGCACCTTGTCCCATGCGTTTCCTTTTCTTCTTTCCTCCTTGCAGGGCAGCAAAGGAGAAACAGGGCCAGCAGGAACCCCGGGAGAAATGGGGTTAGCTGGCCTTCCTGGACCCATCGGACCCCGAGGGCAGCCAGGTCCCCCAGGCCCACCTGGACCACCGGGGCCGGGGTATGAAGCTGGATTTGTAAGTGCCAAGAGTGGCCTCTCACCTGCAGCAAGTGGAGAGCGGAAGGCCACGGCGTGGGGTGGGAAGAGTGGGTGCAGACGTGGCTAAGCCTGTTCTCCTGCCCTAGGGCGACATGGAGGGCTCAGGGCTGCCGTTCACCGCCAGCTCCCCTGGACCACGCGGGCCCGAAGGACCACAGGTAGCTCCTCTCTCGCCCTTTCCCTCCCCTCTGCCCTAGAAGAGCTGCTGCAGAGGTTTGGGGGTCCAAAACCCATGGGTATCGCAGCTGGCATCCTGCCTGGGAGGGACCACAAGCAGCAGCAACTGAGTGCTGTGCCCCTGTCTTGGCCAGCACAGCCACGTGAAGGGCCTTTCTCTGCCTCTTCCAGTCCCTGGTGACTGGTGTCTGGGCTGTAACTCCTCTGCTCTGACTTAACCAAGCCGAGGTGGGGGGACTGGAGGAGAATGTCACCACATCACCATAGGGCAGGAGGGTGGGTGGGGATGGAGAGCCTCCCCTTGGTGCTGGTGGCATCCCTGGGTGCTTCGCGGTGCTGGCAGGAGTAAGGAGCTCTAAAGAGCCAGGTGGGGTCGGGGTCTGGGTGAGGGATGTGCTCAGCTCCTGGCACCTCAGGCAGTTACTCTGCGCTCACGGCCCTGTTGTCCTTCTCGTTCATAGGGGCTGCCGGGACTGCCAGGAATCAAGGTGAGGAGCCATTCAAATGCCTTCCTGGCACTGTACCATTGCAGAGCCAGCCTCAAAAGCTGTTTTTTGTGCTCTCAGGGCTGTTTCCTCTCCAGCTGTGCTCCTGAGATATGTCTTCCCTTGACTGTGAGGGCCGGGTGGGCCCACAGAGAGCCTGGGAGAGCAGCACCAGTTGGGCTATATGCCAGGCTGCTGTGGCTGTCCATGCCCCTGCTCTCTTAACAGTGCTTTCCCTTGCAGGGAGATGCTGGCAGCCCTGGGCAGCCTGGCTTGCCAGGACTGAAGGTAGGCTTGGTTCCCTCAGCACTGCTGGGAGAGCCTGGGAGGCTGTGTGCAACCCTCTGGTATTTGCCAGGGTCTGAGCAGGATCCACCGTCTCCTACAGCCTGGGCTTCTGGGAGGATGCCCTGGGCTGCACTTACTCTGCCCCTCTGCCTTTTACAGGGGGACCCTGGCATGCCTGGTGTGGACGGCCGCCCTGGACTGGAGGGCTTCCCTGGACCACAGGTAAGAGCATCCTCCTCAGCCCAACACGTGTTCTCAGCATCCTTCCCTCCTGAATGCCGTGCTCTTTGCTCCCAGGCAGGGCCTCTCTGCACATTTGCAGGGTCATTTACATCAGCTCCGCTCTCAGCAGCTGAAATGCCCCTGCACGTTCAGCTGTTCCCCTGCTCTGGGGCTTGGATCGCTGTGCGCTAGAGAGGTCCGTGCTGCCTGTGGCCCTGACCCCATCAGTGTGTTGCCTTGCTCACAGCCAGTTCCTTGTGCCTTCAGCAGGCAGGGCACTGCTGAAAACTCTGCCCGGTCCCTCCAAGGCAATCCAAATGCATCCCGTTAGGTGCCTGGAGATCGTCCTTTGGTTCGCACTGGTTCATCCTCCTGCAGCCTGAACGTGGCAGGGAGAGGGTGGCCTTGAAAGGCTTTTACTAAGCTTTAGGCAGAAGCCGTCTCCATTTCCGCCAGCCTTTGGCTTGACGTTGTTATGTTTAGCGATGCTTGCTCCAAATCCTTATGGAAGCTCCCTCATGTGTGCTTCTTCTTCCAGGGACCCAAAGGTGACAGAGGCAGCCCCGGTGAGAAGGTAAGTGCTGGCTTGGTCTGTGCAGGGGATGCTCCCTTTCTGGTGGGTGTGGGATGTGGATGAAGCTGGCCCTGGGCTCACTGTCGGTGGGCAACACGGGAGGCTGAACACTTGCATCTTCCAGGGCGAACGAGGCCAAGATGGTGTTGGGTTGCCCGGCCCCCCTGGTTTACCTGGCCCACCAGGACAGGTCATCTACATGTCGAATGAAGACGTAAGTGACAGCTTCCTGCTCACTTCCTGCCTGAGCCCCTTTGGCCTGGCTAAGAAATGGTTTGCTAGCTCCAGAGCTGGGGAGGGCTGGGTCCCCCAAATACAATTTTGATCACAGCCAGCTCATGTTGGGTGAGACTCGATAGTTCCTGTGTGATGGGAGCTAAAATTGTGTCAGCAGGGGGCAAGCCAGTATTCATTATGAGTGGAAATCAGCAAAACCCTGAGAGGGATCCCTCCAGTAGCTCTGCCTGTGCTCCAGGTTGGGGAACAGAGCAAAGATTGGGTTTAAAGCCCCATTTCGTTTGTTTTTCCAGAAGTCTTTGGCAGCTTTGCCAGGCCCGGAGGTAGGTACCTTCCCCCTGCCCATGTGCACCTTTGGCAGTGCCTGGAGTGCATCCCAATTCTTGAAAAGATGTGGTTCATTCTTATGAGTTTCTTTGCTCCTTCCCGCAGGGCAGACCGGGCCATGCTGGCTTCCCAGTAAGTCAGCGGCTTGGGCTTTGCGGGGGCTGTAAGGGTGGCCTGGGTGGGAACCAGGTGCCATGCTGTGAGGTGTGTAGCACGGGGGAGCTTTGGGTACCATCCATGAGCTAGGAGAGTTCTACGAACGGGAGAAAACAAAATTATCTGAAGGACTGATTTGAAAAGCATCCAACCAAATCATCCGTTGGAGAACAGAGCAGATGAAAGCTTGCCAGAAATAAATTAACTGCATGTAAAGAAGCTTAATGCTAAAATTCATGTGAGCTTGAAGATGTTATGAGGCACTGATGGTTGGCAGCCTGCTGGCATAAGCCTGTCTAGCCTTCCTTGCTGGGAAGAGAGGTCCAGGCATTTTTTTATTTAAAGTGTCTGTTTACCATCCCACACTTTGTAGCTTGACATCAGTTAAAATCCTGCTACAGACGGGCTACTGAAACCTTTTAGCTTTGTTGTGCCCATCTGGTGCCCTCTGTTTTCCTGCATGCTCTTCCAAGGGGGAGCCAATCTTTACCTTTGTACGGCACTGGCGCCTTTTGGTGCGTGACTCAGGCTGCTGGGTGAGACCTCTCTGGGACCCATGTGGCTGAGCCCTGGCCTCTGGCGCTGGTGGGAAGGATGCATCTGGCTCTGGGGAGCTGCAGAGCTGGCAGCGGAGGTGGAGGGGGGAGAGGCAACCACCGCGTGGGGTCGGTGTCTGCTTTTGCTGGTGGGGCAAAGGTTTGCAGGGCTGGTGCGAGACGCTCTAATTCTCCATGTAGGGCCCTGTAGGACCGAAAGGAGACCAGGGATCGCCTGGCTTCCCGGGCTCACCAGGGCTGAAGGTAACTGCTCCTGGCCACTTTGGCTCTGTGGCATGGCTGTGGTGCCATTCCCCTGTCCTTTCTGGCTCCTGGATCCAGGCAACAATGCCAACCCTGCCATACCAAGGGAGAGAGCATTGCCCATGCAATTCCTCTTTTGCTTCCTGCTTTCTGTCAGGGTGAGAAGGGAGAGCCTGGTGTCATCATTAGCCCAGACGGGACCATTGTAGCTGCTAATGTGAAAGGAGAAAAGGTGGGTGCACTTGTGGGAAGGGTTGGCACATCCCTGGGTGTGCCGTGCCCAAGGCTTCCCAGCCCAAAAGCCCCACCGGCAAAGGCATATGGGGAGCACTGAGCCCGGTACTTTGCGTGGCAGCATTTCTGTGTGCCAGGAACACCGGGCTCCCGGTTGTTACCAGTTGTAAAGAGGGCTGCCTCGCTTTCCAGACGATAATGATATTTTCCTGTTCTCTGTCTGCAGGGGGAGCCAGGGCCACGGGGACCCATGGGCCCATCTGTAAGTAAGGGACTCCATTGTCCTTGTAGTTCCCCTAGAGGGAAAAGGCTTTTCCCACAGAGTTACGGAGAAACCAGGGAGGGATGGATGCTTCTTGTGTCCCCATCTTCTTCCCTTTCTAGGGCCCCCACGGACGCTCTGGACCGAAGGGAGAAATCGGCTTTCCGGGCAGACCTGTAAGAATCGCTCCTGGTTTGTTGTCCATCCGTGTCGGGCACATCTGCCTTGAACCCACAGTCTTCTCCTTTGTCCCAGCCAGAGCTGACCTCCCATTTGCCCGTCTCTCACCCGCCTAACCCCCAAACCTTCTCCCTTTTGCATCAAAACTGTGCCAGAGGCATTTCGGGCCAGGGCTCTGAGGCGGGGGTCTCGGAGGTGATGCCAGAGCTGTGCAAGCCTGGAGCTACCCAGATACCAGGAGAGAAACATTCCTCATGCCCCACATCCCAAGAGTTGGGGTGCTGCTAGGGTGCTGATCTTCCCAGGGACGAGCAGAGAGGCTCAGCCCGGCCAGGCATTTCAGCTGCTTTTGCTTCGTGTCCGTGCCATGGCATCACCCTTCTTCCAGCACTGGGGCTGGCATGCAGATGGGGGTGAGGCTTCTTTGTGCTCTTGTCCGCAGGGGCGTCCAGGCATGAACGGGCTAAAGGGTGAGAAGGGCGACCCCGCGGACATCAGTGGCATGCCAGGCTTGCGGGTGAGTGTGTGCCGCAGCCGGAGAGCTGCTGGCCCCAGAGGCGAGGACACGAGAGGAGGAAAGGGGGCCGAGGTGCCCGCTTGGGGCCTGATTCCCTTCAGTGAAGGGCAAAAATGTGCCCGTCAGCAGCAGAAAGCTCCGTCTCCCTGGGAGTGCAGAAGGAGACGCCTCTCAATCTTGCCCCTGTTGCATTGCCTTCCTGGTGAGGAGGGGGACGGGGGGCAGGTGGCAGGGGGGACTAGTCATTTCTAAAACCCCAGAGAACAGCCACTATGGCCAGGACACCCCAGTGACTGCCAG
The DNA here is from genome assembly GCF_040807025.1 of Struthio camelus. Classification (NCBI taxonomy): domain Eukaryota; kingdom Metazoa; phylum Chordata; class Aves; order Struthioniformes; family Struthionidae; genus Struthio; species Struthio camelus. The sequence continues at coordinate 1,399,052 of NC_090947.1, read as the reverse complement.
CTAATCCCTCTGGGGCAGAGCATGGCCTCGGCCTCCCTCCTGGGAGCTATTATGCTGTCCTGTTTGCCAGAACTCAAGTAGTGTTCTTCTTCTGCAGGGTCCCCCAGGTCCCCCGGGCCCTCCAGGGCCCCCCGGGCCACCTGGCAGTGCAGTCTACGACAACAACGACGTAAGTAGCACCACGATCGCCTCTTCTCAGGGTGGAAGGCTGGAGACCGGCTCATCCCGATCACACTGTCCCTGCCAAGGATACCACATGGTGCCCGTGGGCTCTGTGCCAAGGCGTCAGGGATGCCAAGGGCAGATAGAGAGGGTGGAGGATGCCACTGGTGGTGTCTTTATCAGGACCGGGATGTGGGGCTGTTGTCGGCATCGTGCGGACGGGCTCCCCTGGCCATTCCCCATGCTGCCCAGGTAGTGGGAGAGATGCGAGCGTGATGGAACAGCACTTGGGGGCGCTGCGGGGAGGAGCACAGAGGTTGGTGTATGATGTATCATCTTCCCAAAAGCCCTTTCTTTGAGTGTCCTGGAGGATTTGAACCATAAGAGCAGATGGCAGCAGACTAGAGGGGTCCTACTGGCAAATCGCTTGTGCCCCTTAGGCAGAGCATGGACAGCTCGGCAGGGGCTGCCACATCTCATGTTGGCAGGGAAAGGTGCAAGCTCCAGTCTGAACGAGCTCTGTCTCAAGCAGACCCATGCAGAGACAAGTCATCTTTAAAACTGCCTTCCTTGCCTATTTGCAGGCCTTTGGTGACGCCAGCCATCCTGCACTGCCGGCCTTCCCTGGTAAGGGGAGGGGGAGGGGTCTGTGTCCCAGCCCCATGGAGCAGTTTGGGGACCCCCAGCAAGGGTGGGAATTGGAAGCAGCCCCGGATAGAGTGTCCCTGCACCTGTAGGAGTCTCCAGACATGCAAGCCCAGTGGAAACTGGGATGATGCAATGCCTTTTGCAAACGCATCCCGACCTTTCTGGTCAGGACTGAATCAAGGGGGTTGGTTCCCATTGGCAGAACCACCCCTGTGCAGTGGAAAGCACCATCATTTCAGTGCTGTGTGCTGTGTCAAAAGCCCAAATACCTTGATAACAGCCACCCTAAGGAGGTTTTTCTGTGTCCCATGTGTGGGCTGGCTCCTGTATCCCCCTCTCACCAGCGGTCCTCAGGTTCTGTCTGGGCTCATCTTGCTGGCCCCACTGTCATTCTCACTAGTGTTCCCAGCCAACAGAAATGCTTTTTTGGGAGGCGATTCCCAATACTTCTCAGGGAAATCGTGCACCAGGGGAAATCGTGTAACAGGGGACCAGGCTTCTTGTACTGTTCAAAACCATGCGCTTTGCCTGAAACAGGGGAAGGAGTGAACCCCAACCCAACCCTGGCTCTCGCTACCTCTGTTAAAAAGAGCCATTCCCCTTTGGCTGGGATGCTGCAGCTCTAAGACAGCATCACCACTTGTGTTTCTTACAGGTTTCCACCAGTTTCCAGGACAAAAGGGAGAAAAAGGAGATGTTGGTGCTCCGGGCCCCCCGGGTGAGCAATTCCATCTCTGTAGGCTGAGAGGAGGCAAAGATGCATGGGAGGCATCTCATGCTAACATCTATGCATGTCCCACTGGCCCGTCTCTGAGCCCTTCCAAGGGCTGTGCTCTCAGGTGTTGTAGGGAGAGCTTGGCCAGGCAGCACAGCTCCTTTGTGGAGCTCCGGTGGCTTTCTGCCTTCTGCATCATCCTCAGGATGGGGCAGAGTGCATGCAGCGTGTCCTTACCCTGCTTGTGGTTTTACTGGCTGGGAGGAGAGCATGTCACCACAGCTGCTCCCCAGCCTGGAGGCCAAGCGCGAGGTGATGCCAGTGCAGTGGTGAGCCCTGGCCACCCTGACTCCTCTCCTTATCTCTCTGCAGGCCAGTTCCCGTACGACCTGAGCCGATTCAGTGCCAGCTTGCGGGTAAGTGCCTTTGCCCCGAGCTACTGCAAGCAGCACCTGGTGGGGGGGAGGGGGTAGATGAGGTGGTCAGAGCCCCTTAGTGTGCGACTTGGTGCGCTCGGCGGCCGTGGGTCAGCTGGGACATGCTGGAGTGGTGCGGGAATGTGCCCAGAGCCCAGCTGGGATGCACAGCTCATGGGAGTCACAGCCGGCTCATGCTCACCTCACGCTATCCCACAGGGTGAAAAAGGGGATGCAGGCCTCAAGGGCGAGAAAGGTGAACCAGGCGGGACAGCGCTGTATGGCCCCAGTGTCCCCGGGCTGCCAGGCCCACCGGGTCCCCAGGGCTACCCTGGCTTGCCGGTGAGTACCTCAGGGGCATGGGGTGGACTTGAGGGTGTCTCCATGCTCCGAGCGGTGGAGGGCAGGCTGGGGAGGGCTGCTCTTGCAGCAGAATGGTGAGGAAGGCTGGCGGTATATCTAGGGGGATGGGACGGCAGGCTGTGTGTTTTGCCTCAAGGATGCTCTCTTATTCTCTCTAGGGTCCCAAGGGGGACAGTATTGTTGGGCCACCGGGGCCTCCAGGACCTCAGGGACCCCCCGGCATTGGATACGAGGGGCGGCAGGGCCCCCCTGGCCCGCCCGGTCCCCCTGGTCCTCCCTCCTTCCCAGGCCCACACAGACAAAGTGAGTACCTGCCCAGAGCTTGCCCTGTTTCCCCTCCTGTCCCCCAATCCCTCACTCACCCTCTCCCTCATCCTGTCCCATGCACTGAGCTGGGGCAACTATCTCCATCTCAGCCTTCCCTTCCACCTAGCTATCAGCATCCCTGGCCCTCCTGGCCCACCAGGACCCCCTGGACCACCAGGTACCAGCGGGACATCTCCTGGGGTGAGTTGGGGCTGTGGGGAGGAGGGGAAGGTCACCCCTCTGCCTGTCCACCCCTATATTTGCGCTCAGTGCAGAGCCTACAGGGCAAGGGGGGATGCAGGGGCCATGCCCTGGGTGTCCTCTCCTTCTGGGCTTGCCAGCTGAGCCCTCAGCACCCACCTGCCCTGTACCCGCAGCTGCGCGCCCTGCCAACGTACCAGGCCATGCTGAGCACCGCTCACGAGCTGCCTGAGGGCTGGCTCGTCTTCCTTGCTGACCGGCAGGAGCTCTACGTCCGCGTGCGCAACGGCTTCCGCAGGGTGCTGGTGAGTGTTGGATGGGGATGGCCGCTTGCCTGAGCCTGTGTTGGGGTTCACGTGCCCTACGGATGTCACCCAGCAGCAGAGGGAGCCAGTGGCACCCCTGCTGCTGGGCACCTGGAACTTCTGCACCTTGACACCATCGGTTGGGGGATGCTGAGGTGTCTTCCCCTTTGCATAAGCGAGAGGAGAGGGGTTGCTCTGCTCTGCTTTAACACGCCCTGTCCTTCCAGCTTGAGGAGCACACCCTGATCTCCAGCTCTGCTCTGGTGAGTCCCCCATCCTGCTGGCAATGGCAGCGGACAGGCAGGGGTGCCCTGCCCGCTGCTACAGCCCAGCTCCCGCGCAGGGCTCTGGGCAGCCCAGGCCCTGAGCATGGCTCTCCCTCCTGTCCCAGGATAACGAGGTGTATGACAAGCCACCCAGCGTCCACTACTCCCACGGCGGCACCATCCCTTCGGGGTCCCAGCACCCCTTCCAGCCCCGTGGGCCCCTGCACCCTCTCCGCAACCACAGCCCCCCGCCCACCGCCCGGCCCTGGCGAGGGGACGACATCGTGGCCAACCAGCACCGTCTTCCTGAGCAGCCTCTACTCCATCACGGGACCCAGCATCAGCAAGAGCTCCTGAACAGTTACTACATCAACCGCCGGCCGGATCCAGCCCCTGTAGCCACCCACGTGCACCAGGACTTCCAGCCGGCCGTGAGTTCCCAGGGGGCCCTGGAGATGTGCAACTGTTGCCAGCCAGCAAGACTGGCCCATCCCTCACCTGCATAAGTGCTTCGTGGTTGCTGTCACGTCCTGCTCAGCCTGCCAGTCTCCATGCTCTGCAAGGTGCCTGGAGAGGCAGTGCCTTGCAGAGATGTGGTGGTGCCCAGCTGACTCTCCCCAGGCTTGGAGGGCCGGCTGGCACCAGGAGCGTGGCAGGCAGTGGCACTGCGGGCAGCCGCTGTGTTTCTCACGCCCGTGTCCCCTCTGCAGCTCCACCTCGTGGCTCTGAATGCCCCGCTGAGCGGCAGTATGCGCGGCATCCGGGGAGCTGACTTCCAGTGCTTCCAGCAAGCCCGTGAGGTTGGCCTCCTGGGCACTTTCCGGGCCTTCCTCTCCTCCCGCCTGCAGGACCTGTACAGCATCGTGCGCAGGGCCGACCGCAGCACAGTGCCCATCGTTAACCTCCGGGTACGTGTCCTGGCTCGCGGTGCCTGAACTCCCTCAACTCAGCCGGGGAGCGATCAAGGGCTGGTTGGCTGCGGGATGGCCTCACGTGATGGTCCACGCTGCTCCGGGGAGCCAGCGCCGAGCTGGGGACTTGCAGAGCTGCTGGCAGGACTGCCGCATGAGCTTGCGTGCTTGGTTGCATCTTCCCCACCTTGGCTCCATTGCCATGTCCCTCCGGAGGGGAGTTGGAGTCTCCGGCACCAGGGGGTTGGATAGGGTTGACTTCCCCAAAGCTGCCAGCACCCTTCTCAACACGCAGCGGGGATGGTGACCACAAAGGTGTCCCTTGTGTAGGAGCTGCTGCATGTCGCTCCGGAGAGCTGATGCTCCAGCCACCCATGGGTCAGGGTGCCAGCCCTGCTCCCCCCGGGCTGTGAGCATCTCAGGGGTGTGCTCCAGCGGGGAGCGGGGATGGTGGCCAGGCTGACCTGCTTCCCCTCCACCCCCCCCGCCAGGACGAAGTCCTCTTCAGTAACTGGGAGTCCCTCTTTGCGGGCAGCGAGGCCCCGTTTCGGGCCGGCGCACGCATCCTCTCCTTCGACGGCCGCGACGTCCTGCGGGACTCGGCGTGGTGAGTGCAGGGTCCCCGGGGACTCGGTTATCGGCCTCAGCTAGCGTGTGGCGGTTAGACAGTGTGGGCATGCCAGATACGGCCGCTGCCCTGCTGCGGCAGGAAAAGCAGTGGGGAACCGGCAGGGAGAGGAGAGAGGGGCGGCCGGGGAGGGGGGGGGGGTTGGATTGGGCGCCGTGTCCTGCTCTGCCTGCGTCCTGCTTAGGCAGGACATCATCGCCGGCCACGGCAGCCTCGCACCCACCCCCTTTCCCCCCCCACCCCGCTGCGTTTCAGGCCGCAGAAGAGCATATGGCACGGCTCGGACACCAAGGGCCGGCGCCTCACCCAGAGCTACTGTGAGACGTGGCGGACGGAGGAGCGGGCCGTGACGGGCCAGGCTTCCTCGCTGAGCTCAGGCAAGCTGCTGGAGCAGACAGCCAGCAGCTGCCAGCACGCCTTCATCGTCCTGTGCATCGAGAACAGCTTCATGACTGCTTCCAAAAAATAACCCTCCCACCCCCCCACCCAAACCTCCTCACCCACCACCCCTCACTCTGGACGCTGCACACCTTCCCCCAGGGAGGGCCGGGCCGGGCCAGCCTGCTTCCCTGGCTACGCTCCTGCCCTCAGCCCGAGCCCGCAGGGTTTGTTTGCGTTTGGTTGGGTTTTGTTTGGTTTTCCCCCCCGCCCCTCCTCCAGACCTAAAGCCAAAGAGTATCGCCATCGGGTCTTACGCCACCGTCCCTCACCAGGGCTGCGCGGGGCGAGCTGGCCCGGAGGCAGGGCAGCTGCGGGCGGGCTGCCGCCTGCCAGCTCCTCCGCCTCTTGGACGCGGCAGTTTCCCGTCTCTTCTAACCCCTAATATTTAACCAGTTTAGCTGTACACGTGTCAATCACCTCCTCCTCCTCAGCTGGGATGCTCTTTGTGGGCCGCGGGCGGGAGGGGGAAATGCTCCGTACAGGGATTTCGGAGATGCTGTGTAGTGATATCCTCCTGGAAAGCAGAGGCCTTTGGTCGGGGGGGTGGGTGGACCTCCCTGACCCCCTAGCCCTGCACCGTCCTTGCCAGGAGTCCAAGTCCCGACCCAAATCCGTGCTGCTGGGGCCTCCGGCCAACCCCGGGAGGAAAGCTCCTGCCCCAGGCGGTCTCGGCATCAGCCGGAGAGCTGGTGGCCCTGTGTACAGCATCTCCATCCCATGCGAGAGACCAGCCCTTGGCAGCGACCGGGCTCCCGGGCGCTTGCCCCACCACTCAGTGCCAAACCGCCTCTGCCCCACCAGGTAAGGTCCACCAGGCAGCAGGGACAAGGCGACGGGGCTGCCACCAGGGCAGGTAGACTCCCTCCCCCCACCCAGCGCCCCGGCTGTCGAGGGCCGGGAGCGGGGGGCGCCCGGCCTGCCGTTGGCATGTGCTTATGGGCGTTTGCCTGTGTGCACGCCCGCACGTGTGGACCATGTGGTACCTAGGCCAGAAACCACGAGCACCCGCCGTGCCACCTTTGTTACGCTCTTAAGGCCAAAGCGAAGCAAAGCTGGTTTGACTTGGTGTGGACAAATCCAAGGTGCTAAAAAAAAAATAAAATAAAATAAAAATAAATCTGTAACTAGCTTTTTATTATTGTATGGAAATTTTTACCATAAAAGCTGTGCGAGTCACATGGTCTCTATTTCTTACCATCTACTGTATTTTGTGTAATTAATGCAATTTAAAGCCTGTGGATCTTTATATTTTTTTTGTCAGTTGTATCCTATAAACCATTTTCTAAAGACACTGAATAAAGAAATGTTATCCTCTTGTAGTCTGGCTCCATGCGGCTGAGCAAGAGGACAGGAGACCCGCAGGCCCCAGCTGTCTCCCTCCCACAGCACCTGGAGGTAGCTCTGGTTTAGGCTGACACCACTTGGGGCAGCCTGGCTCTGCTTGGGTTGTGTTTGGGGCCTCCCCAGCTCCAAGAAGGAAGCCAAGGCGCAAGCCCCCAGTGCAGGTTGGTGGCTCTGTCTTATATTTTCATGCTCAGAGGCCAGTCCACCTCCTAGGAGAGGCCAACAGAGTGCTGGATTGGGACGCTTGCCCAGCCCTGATGGAGGAGCTAGGGCAGAAAAGAGAGCCCAGCAGGTATCATCTCCAGGGGACAGTGCCAGGACTGCTGGTGGGCTGGGCGGATGGGAGATGAAGCACATCACATAATGGTGATACTCATTTATTGCAAGCCATGAGCCCTCTGTGGGACAGTGGGCACCCACAGGGAGCAAGGAAGCGGCCCCGGGCTCTGAGCCCCGCTCTTCCCTGGGGCGGGGGCTAGCAATGGGGCCATGGGGCCCACTGCTGCACCAAGGGAGCCAGCATGGTGCGCAGCCCTCCTCAGCACCAAGCCCGGCCAGGCACAGTGGGGACGTGGGGCTGGTGCTCAGGCTTGCACAGCGCCTGCCTCCAGGCTCTTCTCCTTCACTGGAACATCTGCAGCGGGCTGGCTCGGCTCCTTGGTGAAGGCCAGCTCCGCGGGCTGCTTGTGGCGGCTGTGCCGGATGCCCACAACAACGGCTGCCAGCAGGTAGGCCACTGCCAGCAACGTGAAGTAGCCGAAGTACACGTAAAACTGCAAGGTGGGGAGAGAGTGATGCCTACAGCGAGTCCCTGGACGTGGCATCCCCACTTACCCACCTCCCACTGCGGGACCTGGCATCCCCGCGAGCCTGCTAATTTCAGATGAGCCCAAGCAGCGGTCCCAGATACCCTACCCCAGTCTGGCTCCCTCTCACTCCTTTTTTCCCCACACTATTCCTGGGACTACCTCAGCAACCTGAGCCGTGGCTACGCCCCCTCCCATCCCTACCTGAGGATGCACAGAGAGGCCCAAGCCCCTCTTGTCAGCCACAATAATGGTGATGATAGTCTTCAGCACAGTGGCGAAGAAGGTGTTGACCCCAAAAACAAGGGCGCAGAGCTCTTTGGAAAGAGAGGTAGCAATCTGGAAACTGGAAAAAAGGGAAGACAGTGAATTCAGTCACTCCAGCTCAGCAAACTCGAGCACCGCAGCAGGAGGCAGACAGGTTTGCCTTGTCCATCCCCTGAGGAGTAGGACCAGGGTACCACTCACATAGCGATGGGCACCAGGAACTGGTAGGAGCTGCGGAAGAGCACGTAGGCAACATAGCACAGCCAGATGTTGCTGGTGGTGTTCATGAGCAACAGCAGCCCTGCCTGGAAGGCTGTCACAGCCCCGATCACCAGCTCGGACCACAGCGTCCAGCGGAGCTTCACGTAGCCAGCTGCAAAGGAGGCAATGGCCCCTGGGGGAGGACAGACCATCGTGAGTGACACTCACACCACAGAAACACAGCATTTCTCCTTCCTGCTGTCCCTGAGCCTGGCAGTACCTATGAGGCTAGTGATGCGTGCCTACCCAACACTGCCAAACCAACCTCGAATCCACCCCGCACCTGCCCCCATTCTGCAAAAGTGCTGCAAGGACCACCATCAGAAAAGGACAGAGCAGGACAGGGTGGGTGCTCCGATCCATCCCCATCGAGCTGTGAGGAGGCTGAGGCAGCGTACCCAGCAACGTGAACGCAGCATCCACCCCTCCGTTGTACACACTGCGATTGTCCCTGGCAGGGTAGATCTCGTTCCAGAGGATCTGCACATAGTACAGCATCAGGTAGTAGCCGGCTGAGTTGAAGATCCACCAAAGGGACCAGAGCCGGAGCTGTGGCTGCTTGGCCACTGTGCCCAGCTCCCGCAGCATGCGGCACAGGATCGCATCGCGCCAGCGCCGCGTCCCCTCACCGCCCCCTTTGGCCATCTTGTCCATCTCTGTTGCAGCCCCGTTGCAAGCTGCCTCCACCCGGTTGAAGAAGAGACTGCGCTTGGGCCGCTCCAGGAAGAGTGTGAGGATGAGGCTGAAGCTCATGAAGCCTAGGGAGACATAGTTGAGCGTGAGGAAGGAGACGTCACCCAATGTGACACAGAGCTGCCCCAGCACTGAGCTGGCAAATACGCCCATGAGAACAGAGAATCGGGAGTAGCTGGCCATGCGCTGGTAGCGAGATGGGGCGACGAGGGAGAAGATATAGGAGGAGTAGGCGATGCGGGCAGCCATGGTGACACTGTAGAAGAACTCCATGAGCTGCATGGCGAACACAGAGGTGCCACGAATGAGGAGCAACCAGATGGAGATGTGGCTCAAGCTCTGCAGCACCAGCACCGGCTTGTAGCGCAGGTAGTCTGTCAGCAGGAAGATGGGCACCAGCACAGCCATGTAGGAGTATGTCAGCACCGGTGTGATCACGTTGGTCACCTGCCATGTGCAGAGACAGCCTGAGAGCTTGGCACATGCTGCTGCCACCCACGGGCAACATCCCTGGTTGAAGCCCCCAGCTGAGCCCTTTGCCCCACAGCACGCCAGCTGCAGCGGCGTAGCCTTCATGCCTGAGCTGCCCCAACGCGGCCCCTCCTTGGGGAGGAATTCAGCCTGACGCGCGCTCAGCCAGGGGCCTGGCTAAGCCCCAGCAGGCTCCTGCGCTGGGAACACAGCGTTCCCACGGCCGCAGCGCTCCGCCGAGACCAGGGCCAACATCTCTTGACGGGGTGGGGGAAAGAGGCAGCCTCCTCCTTGCCTAACCCGCTTGTCACCAGCGGCACAACCTTCCCCGACAGTGCCCAGCCCTGCGCTCACCCCGCCACAGCACGTGCAGCGCCGTGCACCTCGCCGGCAGAGAGGCAGCGCTGGGGAAAGCTCCTTGCCTCCTCGCGGCCAGGCAGCACGGTCCCACCGCCGCACTCACCCTGAACCCGTGGGCTTCCCCGCTGCGCTCCCATGTGCCCTGCCACCTCCCGCTTCGCCCCTACCCTCAGCAACCAGCCCCAAAGCTCAAGCTTCGCGCTGCTAACCCGACATCTATTGGGCTTAAACATAAACCCAGGTGGGCAGGGGTCAGGCACGGCCCCAGCTCTGCAGGGACCGCAAGCTAGCTGCTTGTGCCAGGCCCCCGTTTGCAAAGCAAGCCAGCCTTTAAACCTGCTTTGGCCCACTGCCTCCCCCCACCCCCACCCCCGAAAGCTGTTTGCAGCACCCGGGGTGATGCCTCCAGCCCCGTGGGAGGAGAGCACCCGCCTGGCCCCCACGCCACTGGGTGCTAGCACCCGAGGCAGGAAGGCACAAGGCACTCGGCCACCCCGCGCCGTGCCAGCAAGTCTCAGGCACGGCCGAAAGCTGCCAAGGGATGTCTTGCCAGATCTCCTGGAGCAGGACAGTTGAGGTGACCCGCCTAGGTGACCCAGGCACAGGAAAGAGCAGGTCGGTTTGGCTGGGGCAAGGGCGGGAGGGGGGGTGCAGGGGCAGGCTGCCAGGCTGGGAGGGCACGGCAGGGCCAGCCCATGGGCTCACTGGGCCCCTTCCAGCCTGCCTGCGAGGCAGGCTGCGAGGTCTTTCCCCAGGCACTGGAGAAAGGTGATCTGAGGACTGGTTTTCCAGCATGACGTTACCTGAGTTTAACCTGGTCACAGGAGAGGGACAGGAAAGTGCTGCCAGCAGTTGGCTGCACTCGCACCGTGCTGCTGCACCGCCCCTCCCCGCGCACACCAAAATACCCCACCTCGTCCCAAAAGGCATTGCTACGCTCTGCCATGGCTGGGACACAGCACGCCTTCACCCCGGCACATCCCTTGGCGCCCACACCGCTCCGGGAGCGGATCTGGGGCACAGGGAGGATTGCTGCAGCCTGCCCCAGCCCTAGAGGGGGATGCTCCGGGCAAAGGTGCTCGCGAGCTGGGTGCCTGCAGGAAGACCTTGGCCAAAAAATCTACGTGAGAGGGGTGCAAGCAGCTCACCTCCACTTCTGTGAAGTTCTTCTCAGGGCCCAGTAGATAGGGGGTGATGAAGCTTTCTCCAGGCCGGATCTGCGTCATGAACCCGTAGAAGCACAGGTAGAAGACCTGGAGTTTCCAGCGCTGGTCTGGCGCAGCCTCTGAGGCAGGCTTCTTGGCACCATCATCCTTCTTGGCACCATCATCCTTCTTGGACATGGCTCTGCCAGCTGTCTGAGCAGCCCTTCAGTGGGACAGCAGCTTTCTCCAGGGGACAGTCAGATAGACGAGCTCTGCCAGGCCAGGCAGCTCCTCTCTGGCTGCAAGCGCTTGCCGACACATCGATGTCCACGCCGCCGCAGTTTCTGGGGAGAAATCAGCTCTTGGCATGAGATCAAATTCCTCCATAATACTAACACAAATAAATAGCGCTACCTTCTCCCCAGGAAACATTCTTGCAACGACAGTGTCTTGCAGAGATCAAAAAAAAGCAGTCCTGCAAAATGGGGCCCCCTATTTTAGGCAGGATCTTCAAAGTCCATGGAAAGAATATGGATGCACCGGGCAATCTGCTCTCCAGTGAGGTGGTTGTCCATCCTGCTCAGTTCCTGTAACCCCCCCACTTCTTGCCTTACGAAAGTCAGCAGGACGTCCCCCCTCAATCCCCGAAGCACAGCTTTCCTTCGAGCCAAGTTGCTCTGCTGAAGATACAACAAGTTTTCCCAGTTTGCCCTTTGCTGCCCGCAGTGCAGGTGAGGACAACCAGCAGGTCATGCCAGCCCCAGTCCATCGTACAAGCGAGTTCACGCGTACTCCCGGAGCAAGGCTGCCCACGTTATATATTAGCTACGCAGGCACCAGGACTTTAGACAAGCTAAAGGTACGTGGTTTCCCCTTCGCACTCCTCCACCCTGAGGTGATACACGTCCCCCGAACGCGCGCCTAGGGAACGATGCTCGGGCCGCAGCGCCCGCCGTCCTGGTAAAGACGGGGAAGAACAAGAAATGCAACAGGGCGCTCGAGAGGTTTCAACCTCTGAAAAAGGTTTAAACGCTCAACTCCCTTGACTCGGCTGCGCAAAGGCGGGCAGCACCCGAGGGGCCTAATTAGCAGTCACGGGAGGAAGCTCAGGAAGGGAAAGCTTTTGGCTGAAGCATCGTATTTCAGCTTCCTGAAAGCGTGTCTAGGGCTGCTGAAACGGCCCCAGCCCCGGGGGGAGGCTCTGCTTTCCCAGCTAGGCTGTGGCAAAGCAACCGGACGAGATAGCCCAGGGGACAGCTGCACACCAAGGAAGTCCTCTCTTCTCCATCACGCACCCCTACAGCTGCTATGCTCCAGGCTTGCAAGGCAGGGAAGCTGGGAACATCCCTACCCTCAGTCCTGGTCTAACATACCCTCTTCCCTCGCACTCTGCCAGGCTGATTGCATCACCGTGGGCAGGGCTGGCCCCAGAGTCAGTTTTTTACAAAAACAAACAAAAACAGCTAAACGTGTTTGCTGAAATCCCCCTTTAAATTGCAATTGGAAGGTATATTGGAGGGAGAGAGAAGGGGTCTGCAGCTACTTGGGGAATTCAAACTCCTCTCCCTTTCTCATCCTCGCGGCATACCTTTCAAGCGGTCAGAGCCAGACCTGCTCCCAGGCATTCTCCATGTACCTCTCGCTCCCACAAGTCACCAACAGCACTTATTAAGAGATAAAAAGCCACACGTATAAATACATGCTACAGGGCCAAGGTCTGGAAGCGTGACTACCTGCTAATCACAGAGCAACTGCTCACAGTCAGCTAAAAAGCTCTGGCCCCAAAAACCCGCATGTCCGTGGGACCTCCCGACCCGTGCCCCTCTTGCGCCCTGCACACGGCTGCCATCCGCCACGGTTAAACCCACACTTGCCTTGCAAAAGTTGGCACTGGATAATTAGTGCACGCAGCTAATAAGGAAACGAGCTGGCAGGGATAGCCCTACACAGCACAAATGTTCCTGGAAGGGGTCCTGTCACTGCGCTCACGTACAGAGCCCAGACGCTGGCACAGAAAGGCCGGTCGTGATGGAAACCCAAAGTGCAATCCGCTCCTACCCCTCCGATACACTTTTACAGAGTCCAGAGCCTGCGAAACCCTCCTCAGAGGTGAAGCAAACAAACAACTTGAAAAATTAAGCCCCCGGCATGACAAGCCCTAACTTCCTTTGACACGCCGAGCTTAGCTTTAATTGCTAGTCTTCAGGGTTTCACCAAAGCAGAGCGCGTTGAGTAAGGCCTCCACTTATCTCCTGGGAATATAAATCTTCCCGAGTAGCAGGGCAGTGATTTAGAAAGTGCTGTTTGCTTACTCACAAGCCAGCTAACTCCTAAAGCGGGGGCTCAGCAGCATTAGCTTGGACCTCCCTGCGGATTGCAGCAGCACAACCGCCCCAGGCTCAGTCTGGGTAAAAGAAAGGGCAAGCAGCAAGTAACGGGGGCTAAACTCTCAAATCCAAGCCCCTAACGCTGCCAAGATTGAGCTGTTGCCTTACCTCCCGTCCGGGGCCCTTGCCAGCTCCGACTGCCTGGACTATGACCCATTTCCCTCTTATCCCAGGCTTGGAGCGGACCCAGGAGTTCCCAGCCAGGCCAGGGCCCACAGATGTGACCGATTTTCATCTCCAACTCCCTGAGGGGCTGCATCGAAGGGGCTGGAGCTGCCAAAAGCCAGTCTGATGCTGGGGGCTAAAATGTCACTCCGGTTATCGTCCCTCCCTGCTCCAAACTGCGGGCTGTGGCAGAAGAGGCCAACCCCGCTCCGTCGACGCTGCTCCCCCTGCCCCAGACACGAGCCATGGGTGTCCACAGCCAAAGCAAATGGGTTTTTAACAAACAACAAGAGCTCTTTGTAGGGCAGCCCCCACCCCACTCAGGTAGCAGGGCCAGCAACACGCTGCTCCCCACGGGACACCCGCTTCTTGCGCGACGAGCCCCGACAGGCAGCTGTCTACCCTTTGCTCCAAGCCAGTTTTTAAAGCTCCTTGTTTCCAGTCAAAAGCAGCGGATCTTCCTCCAGAATGAAGATACCTGCCCGTACTTGGCCCAAATGAACGACTTTTTTGCCTGGTTTAAACCCAAGGCAGGTTGCAGCTCCCTGACAGCTGTCAAAGTGAGGACTATCCCAGTGCCACCATCCCCCTGGGAGCACAGTGGCTCACCAGCTGTGATTTAAATCTGTTCTTGCTGTCTGGACAGGTGCTACATACCTCCCGGATCAGCTCAAGACTCAGTCAAAGCCAGGTCTCTTGCCAAAAAGCAAGCTGCTTTTCAGTGCAGACAGGTCCTCATTGCTCCAGGGTGGGCTGGGAAGGATCCCAAGTGGGAGGGAGGGAAGGGGCCAGCAGCCCTGGCAGCAGGAGCGATGCATCCACTGACAGCAAACCACACCAGCCCCAGGCCCTTGGCCCTGCCCTGGGCACGTCACCCTTGAAACATCACCCACACAAGCTGAGACACACCAGCTGGTGATTTCTGCCTCCATTCCAGAAGGCAGGTACCCTGCAGCTTGGCTAGCTTCCCAGTTTTGCCATGGGTCAAGACAAGATTACTAGCACAAGAATGAAGAAACAGGTGGAGAGGAGCCAGTTGATGTCTCCAAGCACACCTACGTGCTGGACAGCCACACCTTTGCCCCTGATTTGGCCTATTCAGAGCCTCTACAGCTCGCAGAGCACCCCAGAAATGTCAGTTTTAGCACACAACGCTCGGGGAGGCTGGGAATGAAACAACATCCTGGCAGGGGATGCGAGGGCATGAAAGGAACTGAGGAACTGAATTTGAACCAGCTCCTACTTGCTTAGAGAAATGAAAATCCTACCAGTGGTTTGGGAAGCACCTCCTCTCCCCTGGCTGGAGAGACACGCATCACAGCACGGAAAGGCTCCACATATCCACAGACCTGAGCAACGAACCCTTTTGGCCTGGCCTAACTCCATCTCTCCAGCTTAGGAAAGAAAGCTCAGCCAGCTGCCACCGCTCCAGGTGAGCAGACCTGAGTCCCCGTGGGATGCGCGAGGTCACTGTAAGGGTAGCTCAGCATTATCTTGCCTTGAGAAATTTCCAAGAGACTGCCCTACGCTCCCAAAGTAACCCCACCTCTACTTAAACCACTTGTCCCCTGGAGGTGCCCGGAGAAGTGACACAGAATTGCAGGTGCAAGCAAGACAGAGAAGAGGGAACACGGCACTGGCAGCTTAACACCACATGGGCCTGGGTTATTGCCAGGTTATTGTCATGTGAACCTGGCGTGGTCACGCGAAGCGTGTGCTGGCCAGTCCAGGCAGTGCCCGGGGTCACAGGTGAGATGTGTTGCTCAGTTCAGCCCCTCCTTCTCCATGAGCCACAGCCACCACACGTGGGTAAGGGACCAAACTGTAGTCCCAAGCTGACGGCCCCAGCACGGGCCACGTGGGATGCTCTCCCCACAAGTGTCTGAGAACTAAGGGAGGGTGAGTCTCCCCCGCAAGGACTCACAGCCATGACCACCACCGTACATTGGTGGCAAGCGGGAGTGAAGCTAACACAAAAGCAGTGACAGCAAAACCAGACACAGTTGCAAGGGGAAACAGCCAAGCAAGTAGGAGTGGGACCACACAAGCTGGAGCGTGGGCACCTCTTCTGCCTTGGGTGGGAGGGCCCCTTCTGAGTGCCAGGGGGATGATGTGGAGTGCTCCTGGGAGGGGGGTGGCACCTGCTCACCCCACACAGGGGCATCATGTGCATCCTGGCACCCACATCCCAGGCATCCTGCACCAGGGCACCACGGGCACCCGGCACACTCTGCACTGGGGCACCCTGAGCAACCCCACAGCCCAGGCATCCTGGGCTCTCCACACCTCAAGGGGCACCCTGCACCCTCGGCAACCTGAACCCTGAGCACCCTTGGTACCCTGCACCCTGGGAACCCTGCACCCCAGCTACCATGAGGGCCCTGCACACCCCGCATGAGGGCATCCCATACCCCAGCCACCCTGCCCCAGGGTACCCTGCACACCAGGAAACTCCCACCTTAGGCACTTGCACCCTGGGCACCCCATGCTTTCTGACACCGCAGACCACAGGCATGCCATGCACTCGGGTACCCCGCAAATCAGGCACCTCGTGCATCCCGGCACCCTAGCCACCCCCGCGCACCCTCATGCATCCTAGCACCCCACGCCACGGGCATCCCATGCACCCAGGCACCTCACACCCAGGGCACCCCATGCACCCTGCAGCCCGGTCACCATGCACCCTGGCACCTCGCACCCAGGGCACCCCATGCATCCTGCAGCCCGGTCACCATGCACCCAGGCACCTCGCACCCAGGGCACCCCATGCACCCAGGCACCTCACAGCCAGGGCACCCCATGCACCCTGGCACCCCACGCCACGGGCATCCCATGCACCCTGCAGCCTGGTCACCATGCACCCAGTCACCTCACACCCAGGGCACCCCATGCACCCAGGCACCTCGCACCCAGGGCACCCCATGCCACGGGCATCCCATGCACCCTGCAGCCCTGCCACCATGCACCCTGGCACCTCGCACCCAGGGCACCCCAGGGCATCCTGCAGCCCGGTCACCATGCACCCAGACATCTCGCACCCAGGGCACCCCATGCACCCGGGTCACCTCACACCCCATGCACCCTGCAGCCCGGTCACCATGCACCCTGGCACCCCATGCACCCTGCAGCCCGGTCACCATGCACCCGGGCCACCTCGCACCCAGGGCACCCCATGCACCCTGGCACCCCACGCCACGGGCATCCCATGCACCCTGCAGCCCGGTCACCATGCACCCAGGCACCTCGCACCCAGGCACCTCGCACCCAGGGCACCCTATGCACCCAGGGCACCCCATGCACCCAGGGCACCCCATGCACCCAGGGCACCCCACGCCACGGGCATCCCATGCACCCTGCAGCCCCGCCACCATGCACCCTGGCACCTCACACCCAGGGCACCCCAGGGCATCCTGCAGCCCGGTCACCATGCACCCAGACATCTCGCACCCAAGGCACCCCATGCACCCGGGTCACCTCGCACGCCATGCACCCTGCAGCCCGGTCACCATGCAACCGGGCCACCTCGCACGCACGGCACTTCCAAGGGCATCCGACAGCCGGGCGCCCACCAGCCCCAGGTCGCCCCGGGCCGTACCTGCAGAGCCGGTGGGCATGGGGGCGGCGGGGCTCACGGCTCGCCGCAGCCGCCGGCACCGTGGCAGGACGAAGAGGAGACGGGCGGCGGGGACCCTCGGGAAATGTAGTCGGTGACCACCTGCAGGGCGGCGGGGGAACTACAAACCCCACAGTGCAGCGAGCAGGAGGAAGAGCAGGAAGAGGAGGGAGGGACGGACGGACGGACGGACGGACGGACGGGGGCTGGGTCTGCGCCGCAGCCGCCGTCCCATGGTTCTCCTCTCCCTCCTTTCCCCTCCCGCAGCCTCTAGCCCTGCATCCGCCCCCCCCCCAAAAAAAAAAAAAAAAAAACCCACCCTGCTCTGGGGACACATCCGTACATGCCGTCAGCCCCGGAGCCCGTCGCCTCTGCCCTGGCTCCGGCTTCCCCGTCTGGCCGAAGGGATCCGAAAGCGAAAGTCCCCGCCGGCCCCGACGTCGGGACCCTGCGCGCAACGCGCCCGCCTCGTCCCCCCGCAGCCCCGCAGCCCGGGCGCCCGCGGGATGCGTTTCACAAGCAGCCCTCGCTTCCCCCCTTCGCAGCGAGTTCCGGCAGAAAAGTTCAGCTCAGATGGAGGGCAACCTCCTCCCCCTCCCCCCCCCCAAAAAAAAAAAAGCGTTGGCTCCAAATCCTCCATGCGCCCAGCACAGGGTGTCAGCTTGAGGACACCCTTCTTTGCATGCTTTCAGCTAGGGGTGTCCAGTAGCAAACCCAGCCGGAATCTACTACCTGCCCATCTACGGTGGCCTTTGGGCTGTGGGCTCCCTCTGCCCTTGCCCCGCTTCCCACCAGGCTGGCAGGCAGCGTGGAGGATCTCCAGATCTGAGCCTGATAGCACCCACAGGACCTTAGCTCCCTATGGCACCGCTAGCTGCCCCATAAATCATGAGGTGCTGTGCCCTGCTGTCCCCACCTTGGTTTCTCCAGGCACGGCGCGGTGATCTCCCAGGGGAGATGCTGCGTTTTGCGCAGGGCTGTCTCCTTGTCTCCCCTCTATTGATTTAATGCCGTGGTGCGCCCCACAGTCCATTAGCTGATTGGATTACTTTCTGGCCCCCATTTGTTACAGGGGGCAGCAGCCACCAAGGCTTTGTGTTAGAAGTAGCCTCTCGTCCTTACAGTCTTTGCGCCTCTCGTGGTGAGACTTCCCCATTGCTGTCTGAGCCCGCCTTGTTCCTCACAGTCACTCTCCTCCTCTTGCACCCCATGCACTTCCCTCCTCCCTGCAGCACACGGCATCTGGAGAGGCCCCTCCAGGTGCTAATGGGATGTTTAATCACCCCCGTGGGGATAGCTCAATAAATGGTCCTCTGCTGCAGCACCACCCTGAGAAAGCTGCAGATTGGCATTCTCCAAAACGTCCCTCCTGAACTGCTCCTGGAGGCAAGAGCGTCCTAAGAGGAGGTGGAGACCTTTGAGTGTTGGGGACCGGGCTGGTGCAAGTGCCTCCCTCTCCAAGAACATTACTCTCAGGACAGAACTTCATCTTCCCTCCTGCCCTTCCTCCCATCCTTCCTCCCCCTCTTCCAGCAGTTACCCTGCCAGAAACAAATGCAAGCTGACAGGCCTCAGCTACTCCGCTTAAATATTTATACTCCCCTGGGCCTGGCTGGAAGCCAGGAGCAGGATTCAACATCTGGAGACTGCTATGGCGTCTCTGCAAGCAACCCCCCACCCAGGGCTGTGCATCACCTCCCCCTGCTCCCGATGCCCAGGCCGCACAACCAAGATGGCCAGGCCCCATGGAGGTATCAAACAAATAATAAGGATGTGTTATTTACGTGCGGGACATCCTAGGTCTCTTCTGTAGAAGCTGCCTCCCTGGCAAAGTGATTTTCTCCCGAGGGATTTCCACTGAGGAGCAGTGGTCCACACGTGCATCCTGTCTTTCCTCTGGTTGAAGCTCTAGCTCTGCCATGTCGCTACATATCTGCTTGGGGAGCATCTCAGATGGAGTGGGGTGCGAACGGGCTTTACCAAGAAATTTGCATTTTCTCCTTATTGTTTCAAGAAAGGCCTTGGTGGACCGTTGTGTGCTTTCATTTGAATGTTCCCTACCTGCCGCAGCAGCAGCCTGCGAAAGGAAACGGTCCAGGATGAGATTAAAGGGATGCAGAAAAGTAAAGAACGCAGCTAGGGACAAGCAAGCCCAGCATCCCACCTGCACCATACAAGACAGAGCCTCATGCAGGTACCAACTCTGCAGACCTAGCAGGAAACCCTGTGCTCTCGCCCCTGGGGCTGGCCCGGGCCAAACCTGATGCCTCAGGAGACATAGGGACCCCAGTGTCTGCAAAAAGATCACGAGGGCACCAGGTGGGCTGCTCCAGGAGCATGGAAAGGGCTGCTCCTCAGGCTGCATCGCCTCCGAAATCCCCAAGCCACAAATTCACTTTAGAGCTCTGCGCTGCTCTCCCGGAGCCTGAGCAAACGCAGTCTGTGGACACAGCGGAGAAATCAGCAGAGGAGATGGACACGGAGGACAGCGGAGCTCCCACTTGCTCACGGCTCCGGCAAGTCTGGGCTGACACGGAAGGAGCAGGGAAAGGAGATTTTCTCCCTGAAACACCTCCAGGCAAAGCGCAGCCACACACAGAGGAGGGACAGCGTAAGCAGCCTGCTAGCGCTGGGCAAGACACTCACAGCTGACAGCTGTCAGCCCTTCATCACAAACATAGCAGCGAGAGGCACTGGCTTTACCGGTGAGCCGTTCCAGATATACCACCGGCATGGCTTTCCTGGCTCGGAGCGGGAGGTAATGCAATTTTTAACTGAGCTCTGCAAGCACCGATGTTCGCTGCAACACTGCATTTTCCTTCTGGCCTTACTGCTACCCCAGATGGATGGTTTCAAATCTGGATGCTTTCCCTTCCAGTTGGGAAGCCCACAAGCGTGACGCAGGGGAGCGTGGCTAGAGCGGAGCAGAGCCAGCTGGGGAAAGCCCCTCCTGCCCCCAGGCTTGCAGATAGCTGCTGGGACCGTTTTTGTTGCTGCAGAAGGAGCCGGCTCCAGGGGGACTGGCAGACCCCTCCCATGCAGGTGCTTAACCCCTTCCTGGCCAGGTGCTGGTCGGGGGCAAGACGAGACCCAGCCACCTCTGCACTGTGTATCTGCAGCAGGTGCGTTACTCCCCACACCAGCTACGTCCCTCCTTTGGGCTGTGTTGGGTCAGCAGATGCACGCCCATCTCTGGGTCACTAAATTGCCAGAAGAATGGCTGAAGCCTCTTGCTCACGTGCCTTGGGGACACCAGCAGGACCTAGGAGCAAGACCACTTGAGGGCACGTGTCCCTGGCATGAGTGTGACAGGGCAGATCAGAACAGGAGCCTGCCGTGCACTGCTTTCATCAGCCAGGAACGTGTCGGGGCCCTGGGAGCACTAATAAGCCTTAAATATCTTGAGTAGCCTCACCTGAGGCCCTCATCCATATACCCCCCTGCCCATGGGCCCAGGGGCCCCATTTAGGCTCAGCTCTGGGTACCCAGTCCTGCCCTGATCTATGGTGAAGGTGTGCCTGGTCTCCAGCCCTGTCACCTGCTGCTCCTATTCCTCTCCCATCTTTTTACCGTTTCTGGGCCCCCTAGCACCCCACAGCAACCAAACCCCTTGGTAGCAGTTCCCTGCTGGACTCACGTCTCTGCAGGGTGGAAGGATACCCTGTGGTGGGAGGGGGATTGTCAGGGCTCTGAGGGTGCTGATTGGCCTTAATTGCCCTGAATGGTCTCACCTGGGACTCCCCACCATGCGCTCTCTGCCTGTGGAGCAGCACTGCGGATGGCCCAGGGCTTTTGGCCTTCTCTTCAAACCCCGTCCCAGGAATCTTTAGTATAAAGTGCAATGCAGGCATCTGTATCGCCTCGGTCATCCTCGCTGCTCGTGGCTGAAGAGCAAACTTGGTTCCTGCTGCCTCCCAGCCCTGCACCGCAGGATTTTGCTAACATCCAGATGCCAGGGTGCAGCAAGGGTGGGGTCACTCTGCTGCCCAGCCTTGCCACAATCACACTGCCGCTACCAGCCCCCTGTCGCAGGCTGGACTTCCCCCCCCCCCGCCCCGCCCCGGCCTGCAATAGCACCCAGCAAAGCAGGGCCAGCGTGGGCAGATGATTTTGTGCAAAGAGGACAGGGTGCTCCCCGCATAGGGCACCCCTGATTCCCGCTGCACAGCTCAGACAGGGCGAGCATCCCTGCGGTCCCGCCTGCTTCCCTGGGGTCTCTGCCCAGCTGCTGGCCCTGGGCCCCCGTTCGGCTGCCAGTCGCTGTCCCTGCGGGGCACCCTGGCTGCTGGGGATTGGCTCCAGCTTGGGGCCGTGTGTTGGCTCCAGCGCAGCAGGTTGTGGCTGTGCCCTGCACGGCGGGATGGGAAAGGCTGGAGGATGGGGTGGGCTCTGCACGGCGGGGTGGGCAGGGCCTGCGGGATCCAGGGCAGGGAGCATCAGCTCGCCTCTGGCTGCTGGCTCATTCGGAGCAAGCCCTGCTGCGCGGAGGAGACGCGTCCCCCTCCCCTCCCCTGCCCCTTCCCCAAACTCTCCCCGCTCTTTCCTCGCTCACCCCTCTCCCCCCTCCCAGAGGAACCTTCCCCTGCCTGGACCAGCCCCGATCCCTCCCCACCTCTTCGGAGCCTGGGCGTCTGTCGCTCCGTCCATCCAGCCATCCGTCTGTGGGACAGGTAGGATTTTTCCTTCCCCAGGGCTTTGTTCTCTTCGTCGGACTCTCAGTGGGCTCCATCTGCCCAGCGTGTCCCCTTCCCCAGCTCCCACATGTGCTGAGAGGCAGGTCTGGTGTTGGATGGGTCGGTGCTGTTCCTGCCATCACACCCACTGAAGATGCGCACTGGTCCGCCCAGGCTGGGCAGGAGCTGTCACTGGGGGCTGGGGTCACTTCACAGCATGAAAATGTCTGCGAGCGGCAGAACATGTCTCCAGTGTGGGGTTGCGCCCTGCTGAGGGACTTCAGGAAGAGGGTGGATGCAGACCGTGTTTTCCCTCCGGCGCTCAGCTCCCTGTGCAGCATCAGTCCTGCACAGCATCGGGAAACAGCTCATGAGTCAGAGGCAGAAGCAGCTGCCACTGCGACGAGTTGCTTCAGAAGCTAGTTCCATCTCTCTCTAAAATCCTGGGCAGTTTCTCAAAGTGGTGAGGTTTCTCTTGCCCCCAGCCCAAAAGGAGACTTGACCGCACTGCTGCGCTACAGCCCCTCCCTGAGCGTGTGGCTTTGCAAGACGGGGACTGCTGAGAGTTTTCTGTCCCTGACTCCCACCCTGAGTTGCTGCTTTGCTTGGCAAGGGTTGGCCTCTAAGGAAACAAGGTGCAAAGTGCTGTCTCTTTGTCCCTGGAGGAAAAGACAGGGTTCCCAGGCCTGGCGGGTCTGGGGAAGCATGTGCAAAGTCCCCCTGCCTGCTGCTGCAGGGAGAAGCATACGTGGGAGAGACAGGGGTCCCGTGATGAGTGAGGTTGGGGGGTGGCAGAGGTCCTGGGCAGGCAAGCGAAGCACTGTGCGCTGGCTTTTGGGTGGTGGCTTTCTGGTGCGAGTCTCCCCCAGGACCCCCCTGGCTTAAGGGAGAGGGGTCCCTGGCAGGACACTCTTGCAACGTGCCATTTTGGTGGTTGTTTCTGAGCCCCGGGGCTGGGTGTGCTGGTCTCCAAATCACTCCCAGCCAGGGTGAACGCAACCCTGACCTCAGTGAGGAGGGAGGAAAGGGGCCCAGGCCTGCCTTTGTTTGGAGTACACCTCTCCAAGCTTCCTTCATGGTTGAGCAAATTATCTCCTGGCAGCACATTTCCCATCCCTGGGGCCTCTCTGTCCTTCTTCCCAAATTCGGTTGGCTTTTCAGTGCATGCTCCAGAGGGAGCACAGAGGTGCCCTGCACCATGGGGGCTGTCCATTCTCCACCAGAGCTGGTCCCCTCTCCCTAGCACCGGGAGCCAGGTACAGAGTGATGTGCTTATTTGGGCATCACCACCTGGGGCAGCTTGGCAGCATTCGCTGTCCAGACCCTCATGAGGGTCTGGATAAGGCTTTGCTGACCTGTCCCATGGTGGGGGGTGAGGGGAGCTGCAGGGATCCTTGAGGCCGTGCAATGCTTCCCATAGCTGCTCAGCCCTGTGCAATCTCCTCCAGCAGCTGTTTTGCTGCAGAGCGTCCCCACCCTTGTGCGGATGCTGCATGTCCCCCCGGGAATGGCGCAGAGTCCTGGCATCACAGGGCATCTTCCCCACAGCCCTGGCCACTGTGGGGCATAGCATGTCCACATAGAGGGGTAGATCTGGGCTGTGATGCCCCCAGGGACTCCCACATCTGCCAACCTGCGGTCCCAAGGACATGGAGTGAAGTTGGGGTCTGGCAGACAAGAGGCGAAGGGCAGGTGTCCTGGTCTTTCCAGGTTTGCAGCCAACATCAGGCCCTGGAGGGTGCACGTTCTCCATCCCCAGGTGATCAGAGACCATCTCCAGGTCCTGCGGAGCTGGCAGTCAAGGAGAGTCCCCTCTGCCACGCTTGCTTCCTGGGGGAGGGATGCAGGAGGTAGGTACTGGCTGGTCCCAGTGGGAGGCACACCAGATGCTACTCTGCACGAGGGTCTGGTGTGTGTGAGGGGGAGGGGAGAAGCAGACAGGGGTCCCTGAGGATGGAGGGGTTGGATAGCGGCTCCTAGTGCAGACCAGCTCTGGCTGTCAACAAATGGCCTGGCACTGCCCAGGGATGGAGATCCCCATGGGCAGGGAGGGGTTAGGAAGGCCCCCAAAATCCCTACAATCCAGTCCTTTCTAGGAATGTTTCCATCACAGCCTCCAGGAGGATGTAATGGGGAACTCGTACCCGAGCCTGTTTTTAAGTGATGGCCAAGAAGGTGTAGCTCTGTGTCTCAAATGAAGGCAATCCAGTGTGGGCACCTAAATCAGTGCCAAACACCGCCATGCTAGGTCTAGCAACGCTTGCCCCCCTGCGCTACCTGGGCTGAGAGAGGAGTGCACCTCTGGGTGCCTCAGGGCTCTGTAAGGGCTCTGTGGGCAAACGCATCAGGTCAACGGGCGTCTCAAGCACAGGTCTGTGTCGAGTGTGTAAAATCACAGCAGGTGCAAATGTCCCCGGCTCATTTCCCTCTTCTTGGCAATGGCCCCGAGAGGGTGTGGGCTTGTGTGAGCTACCCTGGTTCATGTGCCTGCTCCAGGGAAGTTATGGGGGTATGCTGGGCCATTGCTTAGTAAGGCCTAGTGCACTGCGACATCTCTGCACGTTTAACGGCACAGTGTCTCTGCACCAGATTGGGGCCCTCTCCGCAGACAGCGTCAGTAGGTGGGAATGAATGAACATAGCAGCATCTCCCCGGCTGCCACCCCAGGCCAAGCTGCCCTCTGTGTCCTGGCTCCTGCCATGCAGGAAGGGGACACTTCTCTGAAATCCCTGCATTGACAGGCTGGAGGCGTGAGTCAGGCTGCTGACGGATGCTCGGCACAGCCCTGGCTGCTGGCATGCTCCAGTCCGGCGGCCGCCCTGCGAGGAGTGCATTAATGGGATTGTTTCCTCTTGGCCTTGTCTCTCTGCCGGAAACGATGCTTCACTCTGCTAATTGGACCGATGAATTAAACACGTATTCTGCAAAGGAGTCCCCTCCCCGTTGGCTCAGCCAGGCGCTTTGCGCAGCTCTCTAGATGCTGCTCCCCGAGTCTGGCCCTCTCCAGTCCCTTCCTACTCATAAACCCAGTGGGTAAATTCCCCTGACTTTTGGGGGTAACTTGTTAAGACTCACCACACCAGTCAATGCAGAGGTGTCCTTTGACCAGTGGTGCCCAGGACGCCTGCCTCTGATGAGCCTGCAAACTGCTTCCCCACCATCCAGGCTGGGCCCAGTGGCCTGGCAGCCCTCCCCAAATGCTACTGGGAGGTGGCCAAGCCTGATGTCAGTTGTGCCTCACTGGGAGAGAGCAGACCCAGTGCTGGGCATCATCAACAGCCTGCCAGCAAGGTGTCCTGCGATCTCTCATCATGCTTCCCATGCTAGGGCGGACGGTAGCAGGGAAGGGACGCCTTGAGGACTGGGGACTCTCCGGGGAGATTCCCTCCCTCCTACACGTGCACTTAGCCGGCCCACATTTTGCTGTGGTGGAAAGGGAGGGCTGAAGGGATGGAGACGTGAGCAGAAGATGCTCTCAGCAGTCCTGTGCTCAGCACTGGGAGGCGAATGCATCCAACAAGATTTCTCTCTCAGGTAGACCCACAGTTTTCCTGCAAGGACTTCCCTTGGAGCTGAACGCAATGAAAATTGGTTGTTTGGTTGGCTTGCGCCCTGGGAAAAGAAAGAATGACAATTTCTCACTCTGGATTCAATGAAATATTTGGTTTGGCTCAGCACGAAGTCTGGTGTTTAGTTTACTTACTCCTGTGTTAAAGGATTTACGGGAGCTTTGGACAGTTGGTGATTTTCTAAATGAAAAAGGCACTTGGGAATGTAGGAGCCAATATTTTTCTTAGGAAATGGCACAATGGAGCGCTCTGAATTTTCCACTTTATTTTTATGTGGCTTCTTCCCTTTGCCAAACATCCAGCATTGCAGAAGTGCTTTTGGTCACCTTGCAGGTGCATTTCCCCCGTTGAAGTCTATGTGGGCCACAAGCTATGCTGTGAGCAGAGGTGGAGTGCCTTGCTGTGGGCACAGCCAGGGCTGCGAGCTATGCCTGTTCGCACGGGCACACCGAGCAGCGCTTTGCATTCGTGGGAAACCCAGTGTCTGAGGGGTTTCACATGGGCTCAGGGATAGGAGCAGGGAGATCTGTGAAGGCAAAACCTTGCCCTCAGGAGTAAAGGAAGCTCAGAGGATGGGAGCCTGTAGACCACGTGGCAGCAAGCCGGAATTTCTTCTTCATCCCCCTGATGGGAATGCGGAAGCTCAACTCCTGACTATGGCTCTGCTCCCTAATTTGTCCAGGTGTGGTAATTTCTGGGGACGGTGATGGGGTTTAGGATTTTTTCATTTTCACATGGTGACTGAAGGAGGAAGGTCCATGAGTGATAGCAATGCCTTCCTGGAGAGCCAGCTGGTATCTCCCAGGAAGGGGTTAATCCTGGAGAAGCACTCAGGCAATGAACCTCCAAGATCTGATATCCTATTGATGGCTGCTTTGCATCTGGGTTCAGTAAAAGCTTTTATGCCTTGGCTCCATTTCAAGGGCAGACACTTCAGGATGACTCATCCTCCCCTGCCACGAAGGAATAAACCTGTTATTCCGATTTCCCTGCACAAGGTGAAGGTTTCCTGAAAATTCAAGTGATTGCAGGGTCCTGGTCTGCTGGCCCAACGGTGCCATGCCCGTTTAGGAAACATTGCTGCTCACCAGACCCTCTGGGTACTAGGAGGACACTGTTGTTAAGGTATTTGGGCTGTGATGCCCATCCACAGGGTCCCTTCCTCTTTCACGGATGCAGCAGTAAGTCTCCATCCCTCAGCCCAAGCTGCCAGGGACGTGCCAGTGTTAGGCACTGGGGAAACATCCAGCCTCAGCCCTGCTCATCAGGCTCAGGGAGAGGCCCCAGTGTCCCTCCCTGCAGGAGTGATGGCTCTTTTAATCTGACTGGAGGCCAAGAAGTGGCCAGGATCAATAAAGAGGCCTAAAAGCAAAATCCTGATTCTCCTAAATGTGGTGAGAGCCCAGCTGATTGGCTGCATTGGGAAACCCCCTAGGAGGAGGAAGGCCGGCTCCTCTCGTGCTGAGCTAGCACATCGCTGAGCCCATGTTCCATGTGACTGTCTGGGTGAAGCTGCCGATATCCTGATTTTTAATGAGGGGCACTGGGCAGTCGTCGTTCCCCTGAGCTTCCGGGGATGCTCCAGCCGTCTCCTGGGAACATTTCTTGAAGCGGTTTGCTCAGCAGGATTGCCTAACTTGACACCTTTCAGCCCGCAAGCCCTGTTGCCTGACATGCTCCAAGGCCTCCCTGCACAGAGTGGAGAAACTCTGGCATCAGTGTTGGGTGCCTCTGAAAAGCCTGTGTGCATGTCCCAGCACATGGTCCTGCAGGGACTCACCTAGATCTACATCTGTGTCCAAGGAGGCTACTGCCCCTCCAGGTGAGACAGGCACCAGACTTCAGATGGCAGGTTCGGAGGGAAGTCTCTATCCCCTTGGAGACGTGATTTGAATCCGAGGGGCTGTTGGCACCATCCCTGCGGGAGAAGCCTTTGTGTCGTGTGGCAGTAGCTGGAGTGTGTCCCCGTCCCTTCTGCCTGGTCAAGTGAATTGCTCTATCAAAGTGTCTGCTGGGCACCATGGGTCCCTTACGGCCGTTCCCACTTTTTTTAGTTACTCTGTGCCCTCCCCAGTCTGTGCTGCCCACTTTATGGCCGCCTCCATCCCAACAAAGCCTCCTGGTATGCTCCTGCTAAGTGCTACATGGGACATCTGCTTCCCAGACACCCAGGGGAGCTCAGGCACTCTGGTGAAGTATCTGATTTCCTCCTTCCTCTGATATCGCAAGGGCTCAGGAAAGCCATAATTTGCAAGGCAAGCCTGGGGAGAGAAATCTGGCCTGTGGCACCCAGAAAGCTTTGCACTTCTTAGCGGAGAATACACAGCTATACAACGCTCTTTGTTGTCAGCTTGCACGGAAAGAGCTGTCCTAGGAGGGTGTGATGCAGCGCGCAAGAGCCTCGTCTCACCTCATCATCTCACAGCGTTCCTCAAAGGGCTCAGTGATGTTCAGGACCCTACGACAGGCAGTGCGTGTCTTTGATTTGGACAGCCCCTAACTTTGGCACTGGACCTGCTGGTTAGGGCAGCTGGTGGTCAAGCACTAGTGTTGCCTTTGAGCATCTCCAGAAAAGCCCTGCTGCACTGGGCTGGGAAGGACCAGAGCCATCCTGACCACCACAGCTTTCTGTAAAAGATCTGAGATGCTGGGTAGTGTCTATTGAAACTGAGACTTTCAAACAGAGCCCTTGTTTGTGATACTAATGACCAAATTATGGCCAGGTCCTTGTACATCCCAGCTGCTATGATTTGGCATTAGTTTGCAAAAGCCCTGTCAGCCTATGCGCTGGCCGCAAGCACGGCTGCCTGAATTACAGGGTACTGCTGCATCTCTCTGGTTGAGTGAATAAAGCTTTTAGCAGGAGGAATAATAAATAATGTACCAGCATTCGGCCTCTCTCTGGTTGGTGAAGCTGCTGGGATTTGCAGGGGAGCAGGCTTTGCCCGCACACGGCAGGCCATGAGCCACGTGAGCTTCTGATTACTCCTACATGAAACTCAGCACTTTCAGTCGCTTGAAAAGCTATGAATTGTCTGGTTTTACTGTGAGCTGAGCAGCTCTGCCTGTCTGTTATTATTATACGACCTGTTGGCGTGCAAGGCAGGGACATAGACGATGGAGCCCCATCAATTAGACCCCCAGGCTCAGGACACTCAAAGTCGAGCCTCTTGCTGCAAGGTGTCAAGCAGCTATACATTACCAGGGGTCCTTTGAGCCAGGTTTGAAAGTGCAACCCACAGACATGCTGAAGGCCTCAAAAACTAAAGCAAAATAGCAACAGTGACTTGAAAATCATAAATTTTTCAGGCCTGAGTTGTTTCTGCTCGAGGCTGTGAGACTAGCAGCAACAGAGACTTGTGGCATGAGGTTTCAGTTTGCTTCCCTAAGAAGGTGTGGGGCAAACCCCGTAATAACTGCAGAGTGTGTGTATTTGATGCTCGTGACTGCTGTCTGGTTTAAAAAGTGGTTTTCCATCTGTTTCTGCTTGTTCAACATCCCCAAAAGTTGGGCTTTTCTTAAAAGCTATTTAAAAATATTAACTTAACCAGTGCACGAGGAAACACGCGCAATGTACTTCTGCAAATGGACATTCTTGAATACTCTGCTTATTTCTAATATTGTCAGTTATGCTGCTGGTTGTGGAGGGGAGTGAATAATTAGCAGAGATTTCTTAGTGCTATGTGTGTCTTTTCGACTTGCCCTATTTGCCATTCCCCCATAAGTGTTCAAGAGTGGCCAGTGACTGGTACAACTTGCAGTCTCAACCACTGTTAAGTAGATGGGCCCTTTCCACAGATTATTAGATGGTGCTCATAGGTGGATTGTTTCAAACGAACCTGGTAATTTTATATTAACCTGCTTGATTTGAACCTGATGGTATAGTGTTAAATTTGAGAGAGTTAACTGGTTACAAGTGTCTGGGGTGTCTCTCTGTTGGACATCAGGAGTTTAATTGTGGAAGCACATATCTGGGAGAGCTGCAGTTGTGATTTCTTCCAGTAAAGCTGGGAATGGCTAACAGCTCATCTTTCTCTGGAGAGTTCAAACCCTCCAGCATGTGGACGCAAAACTCACTCATGGGAACACAGAACTGCAGATGGCCTTGGGCTGGGCACCGAGCAGGGGCACCCCAAAGCCAGGGCCGGGAGCTTGGGCCTGGGGCCTGGTGAGCGTGGGAACCGGAGGCCCCCACCTCTCTGTGCCTGTCCCAGGGTGGTCCAACTCTCTGGGGAAGCGGTGCAGGGAGTGAAACAGCTGCCTCTCATTTTGAGAGGGACTGTCACATCCTCCGAGATCTCAGTACCAAGCCATGATGGGGCAGGGAACTCCAGGTCACCATGGTCAAGAGGGTTTCAATAACATGGTCCTTAGACAGGCTGCTGCCCCTTCCCTGCCCTTCTGCCCCTCTCTGAGCAGCATCTGCTAGTCTCTGCAATCGGTTTAGTGATCGGATCCTCTTCATCAGTGATTGAAACTGCCATGATGGAGCAAACAGATGAAAGGCATTTTTGCAGTGCGCACATGCACTTTTGCCAATCCCGGCTGACTAGCAGCAGGCTGTGGGTATTTCCTCCCACAAATGATGACAGCGGTCATGGGAGGCATTTTAAGCTCGCTCTCAGCCCCTCTGGGCATGCCCCCCTTTCTGCCCCTATGGATGCTGGGACAGCCCAGTGCCAAGGTGAGACATGTCCCCCCTCTTCCAGTGCCTGCAGGCAAAGCCTGCCTTGCCCAGGTGCGCTCCAAGACAGCAGAGACAAAAGCACTCCTGTCTTCTCAGCTAAACAGTGGCTGCCCAGAGGCACCAACAGAGTAGCGTGTCCCAGCACACAGCCTGATTCCTGTGTCCTCGGTGTTAAAATTTTTTAGGCTATCATCTCCTTGAAACCTCCCGCCTTGTGCAAACGTGGGCTCTGCCCCTCTTACCTGCTCTGTAAGCTGGATCCGCTTGCATCCTGGGCATGCATCTCTGTTTTTGGTATGTTGTCCTTCCAGGATCTGGAGGGGTTTGCTGCTGGGCAGCAGAGTGCCTTGCATTGCATAGCAGCATTTTATTTAGTGGACGCTTTCAGTGACACCAGCTTGACCGCAACAAAGCCTGACTGTCATGCCTCTTTTTTTTTCCCCAGGGCAAGAGCTGCTGGGCCAGCCACACCGCAAACTTCCTAACACCACCAAATGTGCCTCCGAGTTGCTCTGCACAGGGAACCGGCTCCAAGGGTAAGGAGGTAGTGAAGACCTACAACCCCTTGGGAGCTCCTGGCCTGCCAGGATGGCCCAGGGAACTCCAGGCCTGACAATGGCAAAATCCCTCCCCGGCACAGGTCGGGGCCTGCTGCTGGGAAGCCCAGGATGGATCAGCTCCACACTGCTGAGCGATGGTGTGTGGCCGCTCGGTCCCTTCCCACCCTACTCAGGTAATGTTAAGAAGCTGGTAGATTTGCTGGTCGAGATGTTTGCTGCAGGCCAACGCTGGATGTTAAGCCTGCTGGTTGCACAGCCACCTCAAAGGTGTTGCAGAGACAGCACAGCCTGTTGTGCTTCTGAAAGGAGAAATGTAAGGACTTAACATTTTTGAATATGTCAGGGTAACACTTCAAGGCTCTGGCTCATGCTCCTCCTTTACCAAACAGCAGTGCTTCAGCTATTTATTTGTACGGGCAAATTAAAGTCCAGTCTGCAAAGGGATGTGGGGAAAATGCATCCTTCCCCAGAGCCCAGAAGTCCCTCTGAGCAGCAGAAAAGGTGCTGGGAGGTATCAGAGAGTCACGGTGTGGCAGGAAGGCAGTTATGGTGGTCCTGCATAAATGGGGAGTGTGGTCACCAGAGGACATGCACAAGTCTGGGTGCAGATCACGTTGCTCAGGTGAATTCCCACGGTGCAAGGCGCAGAGAAGGGTTCTGGGGGTGAGGCGAAGCGGGAGTGGTCTTACATGGCACTTAGCATGTAAACGTCTCCTTTATACACTTGCAGCAAGCTATGAGAGCTCTGCGGTGACATTTGTATACAACACATCTGGTTTGCCTACTTCCATGGGGTATAAAAGTGCAGATATTCAGAGATGCACCTTTTGGCCAGACTCTTTGGGGCAGTTCCTACAGAAAGTGTGATACTGGCGGGCAGTTTTTCCCTCCTCCTTAAGACCCCCAAGCTGGCTGGCTGTTCGGCTGGGCACTGTTGTGGTATATATGCGTGTCACAGGCCCTGGGGTCCAGCTCCTGGCAGGGCAGGCGCTTCCCAAGACTGCAGGCATCCAGCCAGCTCTTTCAGTTGGAGCTGGCATGTCCCTGTGCCTCAGCACATGTTGCCTCCTGGGAAAGGGCTTTCTCCTTTGCTGAAAGGGGCTCCAGCAGGACAGGAAACAGCTTCCCCGGCTGGAGAGCTGGGGACTTTTTTTTTGAAATGGTAGGTGTATGCCAGGCATCTGGGTTTCAGTTCTTACATCGATCCTGCCAGCTTCTGTGCCCTTCTTGTCTGTCTTTTCCTTCCACATGACCTGTTACCTTTCCCTTTCTCATCCCCAAGGCTGGCCTGGCTGCCCCGCCATGGCCAGTGCATCCACAGGCATTACAGACATCAGTAAGAAGCATCACACTGGCAGGAAAAGTGCAAATGATGGTCTCTACTTAAGAAGAAACTCATTTACATCTCGGGGAGCAAGGGAGGCATGACCCGCCATCGTCTCTGTAAATGCCAGGAAAAAGAAAATTAACGTTTGGCCCCTGGTGAGGAGTGTGGCTCCTTTGATGGAGAGAAGCCCGGAAAGCAGGAGGTGCTGCTTGGTCCAGTCTTGGCCCTGTCTGGGGAGGAGCAGGGCTCTGCAGAGCCGGTCTGTGATGCAGGGTTGCCATCTAGTGCCGTTGCCGAGTCTTTTCCACTTGCGGGAGCAGAGCTCTGAAGACTGAAACGTAGCATGGTTCTGGGACAGAATAAAATGCGAGAGATGCACATAGTAATTATGCCATCCGCATCTCTTCATCTCGGGAAGTCATGTGTCTCCCCTGAGCTGGTCTGTCTGAATTTCCAGAAAGGCGGGGTGCAACAGGCAGGTCTGAATAGCTAAACATAAACGCGTCTCTATTTTTTATGTCTTCAGGAGAATCACTTTTGCTGCAGCAGTCCTCATATTTGGGACTTCCTGCAAGAGACCTCTCCCCCAACCTACAGGCAAAGACCTGAGGGATGTGGGAAGAAGGTTTGAGTTTTCAGGGTGAAATAATTTCAACTGGGCAAAGCCTCAGGCAACCTAATCTGGCTCTGAAGTTACCCTGCTTGGGGCAGGGGTGGAACGGGGGACCTCTAGAGATGCCTTGCAGCCTGAATCTCTCTGTGATTCTCTGTTTTTGGTCAAGTATTGAAATGACTCACTATTTAAAGGCATTTATTGTATTGATAACGTGAAGTCAATATTTTTGGGAGCTGCGGAAATGAGACTTTGCAGTATCTCTGAAATGAAACTCTTCTTTGTGAAGATGCTGCTGGCCTCTCAGCAGTCCAGAAGACATTCTCTACAGGCCCAGCCCCACGGCCATTTTCTGAAAGCATCTGTACCCTGCAGCATGGAGAAAGCTTGGAAAGCTGAAATGCTGAAAGCTAGCAGGCAAAATGATTAAGCTCCTGAAATCTCATAGCTTTGGGGAAGATCATCCTGATCCGGCTATTTTGGATGCTTTGCATCAGTGACTCTGGGGTCTTAGCAGGGGCTAGGAGAGAGAAGGGATGAAAGGCAGGGTCCAGGAGCCTGTGCCGTCTCCACGATGTAGAACACAGACACTGCTTTTCTCTCCAAACGAGCTTTTGAAGCTGTGCTTGACAGCCTCCCATGGGAAATTAAAGCTGAGACAGGTCTTCTTGCAGAGCAGAGACAGTCGCAGGGGTCCTCTAGTGGGGACAGCGCGTACAGAGACAGGCTGGCTGCTGAGCAAGAGCAAGGGAGGGAGGAGGATGTTTCAGGGACTGCTCAGGATTGGGCTCCCTGCTCCTTCCCCCCAGGCCTTGTAGCAAGACATGCTCCTTCCAGTCCCCGACTGCCCACCTCGCAGCCTAGCACGGATGTCTTCACAGCCTGGTACAGCCACGCTCTCCCTACAGTCCTCACAGAGGAAACCAGGCGTCCGGCCCGCTGTGCTACCGCCATCCAGGTGGCATCCAGAGGTGCATGAAGCTGGGCAGCCTTTGGGCAGATGTGAGAGGACTGAAACACAAGCACAGAGAAGGATCTTGCGGGGTGCACAGGGCCAGGTGCAAGCATCTGATGGGAAGGATGGTACGAGTATGGCGAGGTGCAGAGAAACAGCCCTGCGGATGCCTGATGCCTCCAAGGAGATCCCGCTTTGACACCACTGCCTTTCCTGGAAGACATTAAGCTGTGGCGGGAGGCCACCTGGCACATCAGTGCCGAGTGCCAGCTGAATTTCCAAGCTGAACTGCACTGGAAATGCCTCCCCTCTCCCCTCAAGTGGTGACCTACATTCAATACTTGGATAATTCCCTCTCCTCTGGGCTGCTGGCAGCTGCTGGCCCAGGAATAACATACAGGCATGGTCACCCTCTCCTCCACACACGGCTCTTTCACCTGGCTACATCCACTTCCCATGCCTGAATCCTTGTCCCTCTGGAGCAGATGATTCCCACTCCCACTGCCAGTAGATGCTATGATTAGGATGTGGCTCTGGCAGGAACTGGGTGCTGCATCTGTGGGTGGGATTTCTGCACTCAGAGAGGCGCTAGTGATTGACATTGGCCCTGCTCTGCTTGTGTCCTCCACTAAACCGAGCCCTGATTCTAGCAGTGTTGGGCCTGGAAAAATCCCTTGCCTTTGTGAGAGCTGTGCTGGTGGGGCTTAACCCTGCCTAGTCCTTCCCCATCCCTGCATCCTCTGATTCTGGGCCAGGATGCTCCTGCCCTAGTCTGAGACAAACCCCAGCTGTGCAGGGCAGAAGGCACTTTCCTTAATCTCATAGTATCCCCACAGGTCAGGTGGCAGCATTTTGCTAGCAACTGTGCTGAAATGACCTTTTTAATTCCTGGAGGAAAAAAAAATCCCTCCCGTGTAACATTTGCTCTTTACAAATGACTGCCCTGATTCACACGAGGCATGTTAATGCCAGGTGGATGAGCAGAGCCCACTGCAGAGACTGGGAGAGGAGTGGGTCCAGGCTTTTAGCAGTAAGTTTTCCCAGTGAAGGGCTGTCATAAGTGCCTGGGATAGGCCTGGCAAGCACCTCACCTCTCTTTAGGTCTGGGCTTTTTTTCATGAGGCTTGCATAAGCACGGCCCAGATTTTGGTGATGCTGCCTTTTTTTTTGTGCCTGCTGAAAAATCCACGTGGCATGATCTCTTTATACACCTTGCTTGTCTGGACCACTTCGTGACTCAGTTTCCCCATTTGGAAAACGTGCTACTCCTCCAGGGGATTTTGGGAACCCTTACATATATGCTGAGTTCCTCAAGGAGAGCCTTGGAAAGTGCTGCCAGCAAGGATCCCAGCTCTGTTCATGGTGAAGCCAGTGGGAAGGTGGCTGGCTCTGCCCTTCTTAGAGTCACAGATGGGATAACGCCAGCTGGCCTGGCTCCATGTGCAGACTGAGCACCCAGGCCCAGTAAAGTGCAATGAAATCCAGGCTCCAGCTAGCCAAGCAGTCCTATTTTCCGCTCAGTGTAGATGAATGGGGAAGGTACCATCCCTGTCTCTGCCAGTGGGCGGCGGGATCACAGATATGCATAGGGCTATGCAGAGGGAAGGGTGCAGGGAGCACACATAGCAGGAGCTTTCCCTTAATCTCCTTCCTTGGTCCTGCTAGCAGTCTCCAGTTTCTGCATTCCCAGAATCCAAGGCTGTGTCTGGATGGTAAG
This sequence comes from Struthio camelus, assembly GCF_040807025.1. NCBI lineage: Eukaryota > Metazoa > Chordata > Aves > Struthioniformes > Struthionidae > Struthio > Struthio camelus. The sequence continues at coordinate 1,364,077 of NC_090947.1, read as the reverse complement.
GTTTAGTGTCCACCGATGGACGTGAGCCCCTTTGGAGCCCAAGCAGATTTTTGGCCTCTGCAGCGTGTGCTGGGAGCCAGTTCTTGTGTCACCAGCTGCAGTGTGAAAAAGCAGTTTTGTATGTGGAGAAGTCCTATGCCCTGCTGTCTGTTTTTTGCAATCTCTGCTCCTGCCTAGATGCACAGAGAGAGCTGGGTTAGCAGCACCTCTGGAGGTCTCTAGTCCAACCCTTGGGCTAACGTCAAAGCAAGAGCAGGTTGCTCAAGGTGAGTGACCAGATGAGTTCTGATTACACCAAGAGTTGCTTCTTCTCGGTGGGTTTTCTGACCCCTTTCTCCAAGCTGACTTTGTGCCTGGCCCTGCTCTGCCTTACATTTGGTGCATGGTGGAGGACAGGTGAGTGAGGTATCCAAAGTTGCTGATTTTTACTGCGCATCCTTTGGTGGTTGTTGTCCTGGTGGGGTGACTGATAGCTCAGCCCTAGTACCATACTCTTCCAGGACGTTTCATTGCACCTACTGATTCAGTTATGGGTCTGGCTTTCCAAGCAAGCCCCATTGTCTTTTTTCTCCCTCCCTGTATTGCCAATACAGACATTATCTGTGCATTTAACACTCATGGTTTCACATTTTTATCTCCCTTTGGTCCAAGTGGCCAGCTCATTCCTGCAGACCCTCCCGGGGAGCAAACTTCAGCCTTGAGTGACACTGCTTTGGAGCCAGTCAGCTCTCAACCCCTGTAACACAGTCCTTGGTGGTGGTTCAGCATGATGGTGTAGGTGATGCTGTGCCATGCAGAAGCATATTATGCCTCAGTGAGGACTTCACCAACCTCCATGGTTACTCTGGCTAGTTAGCTGCCGGACTATCGGGGGCCTGTGTTACTCCTTCAGGGCACTAGGGTGCAAACCATACCTGAATGCTATACGTCCCAATCCATATATGGTCTCAGCTCAGCCCTGGCTCTTATCCTCTGGACTGCAGCCTTCTTCTTTCAAGCGATTATAGGAGCTAAAATGCACGTTGTCAGCAACTCTCCCTGATGCTGCTAGAAAACACTCCAGAGTTTTCGGAGTAAAACTGACAATATTTGGCAAGCTGTTTTCCTTTCGCAAACAGGCAGGAGTAATTTTGTCAGCCCTTAAGCAAGGAAAAGGACAATGATAAAAAAGGATGGAAGGAAAAAAAAAGAAAGAGAAAAAGAAAGAAGACTGGAGAAGGGCAGTAAATTTGCTGACTTCCTTGTTCTCATTTTCGCCCAGAGCAGAAGGAAAATGAACCAGGGGAGTTTGCTTCTTGCAGATGGCCCAGAGAACAGGGCTGGACTGTGTGCCCAAATCCAGGCTTGAGGAGCCTTCTGTCACGGTGCCCTGCTTTGCAAAGCCACCCCAGCATGAGCTTGGACATCCTGCAGTACCAAAAACCCTGTTGAATCCTTGGGCTGGTCTTTGCTCTCAGGTATTTTGGAAAGAAAAACGCCTCCCGGTTCTTCTCAGAAGTGACTCTCCACTAGAGTGAGGTGGGTCTGGCTGCAGGTAATAAAGCTACATGCTGTGTCCCAGTGATCTGCCCGTGACTTTTTCCAGCTAGAGCTCAGCTCTACTAATGCCTTGACTAGGTGCTATTAGAGCTGGTACATAATTGTGGTTTGAAATCAGCTTGTTACGTCACTCCTAATCCTTTTAGTAATTTCCATGATTTGGAGAGTGCATCAGCATGTTTGACTCTCCAAATCCCCTCCTGATGACCCAAAATAGCCTGGTCTAATGGACCTAATCCTTGTCCTTCCATGAGGGAAAAAAGGATTTTAGATTCCTTTGTATACTGTACTTTTTATCCTGGGGGCTGTTCCTAATGCTTCCTAATCCCACCAAGGATTTCTCAAGTACAGCAAAACCACAGAGCTTTGTTGCCAGAGACACGGTCTGGGGAATGCTTTGGAAGTTTTAAAAACTTGCCAGATGTGGTTCTCCCCTAGTTGAAAAGCATCTATCTGCCTTATCTCCCTATCTAGGGCATTTATTGCTTAGCTCACTGTGACCTAGAAGCAGTATCTGCCTGTCTCAAAACGAGAAGCAATTAGGGCTCCACCAGCTCTGCTGGGATCTCCGATACCCATTGGGGGACACAAGACCCCAGAGCTTCTTCCTCCACCCTTTGTAGGATGAATGTTTGTGCTTCGGCTGCAGGGTCTCGTGATCCCTGCCCCGCGGGCCACAGCCGTGGGGTCCCTCCGAGAGACACCAAAAGCTGGTGGCAGACAGGGTTGCCAGCAAGAAGAGCAGAGTGTGGCAGTGGTCCCCAACTCGCTTTGCTCAGTCTTCCACTGTGGCGCAGGGGGCTGGATCTCGGGTGCTTGTGATGTGCTGAGCTGTTGTCAGCTGTGGGCTTTGCCTTGTGCCTGTCTGCTCATTGCCATTTGGCCAGCCTTTCCTTCAACTCCTCTGGAGACCTCTTGACTCACTTCCAAGAGCCCTGTTTCCCTGCTATCATCTTGATCTAGCCACACATATGCTGTTTTCATCTATTCCCCTAGGTGAAAAATAGGACTGCGTGGGTCAAGCAGAGCCAGTCTGTGTGATGTAATTGCAGGGTTTCTGTGTGTAGGCTCAGGCATTTAGAGCCCATAGGATAACTATTACCATGATCTGGCTTTGGAGTGCATTTGCTAGGCTGGCATTTGACTAAACAAAAAGAAATAGCAAGAAAACCATGACATAAAAGCCTTTGGAGCAAAGGGAGGAGAAAACTGAGACTCCTCTCAGAACAGCCTGCAGAGACGCCTTTCACCGCGGCATGTTCTTCTCCTTGAACTTCCAGGTAAAAGGAGATTAACAGTGGTCAAGAATCAGATTTTCCTAATGAGCTCCTGGCCTTGCTGAATATCTGCAGGTCAGGGGATGCAGCATGTCCTTCACCAACGTGCTGACAGTGACTGTGACGTTTTGAGGCCCATAAGGAGTAGAAGCCCTGGCTGGGCATCGCTGGCATTGCTTTTAGTTCTCAGAAAAAAAAAAAAAAAAAGCATTGCTCTGAAACAATCTGAAAAGCACCACCAGTTTTTGCTTAAAGAGGGAGAAAAAGGCCAAACACTGAGCTTCCCCCTTTCCAACTGATTTGTCCTCTAAAAGATTAGTTCCGTTGCCCAGCTTATGGGAGGATTTGAGGTCGCTCCATCTGCTCGAGTCTAGCAGGTCACTACAAACCGGTGCCCTACGTCTCCCAGGAAGAGCAGCAGCCACCATCTGCAGGGCCCAGATCGCCATGTGCTCGCGCACACGCACCCCGGCTCCACGGCTGCATTTCCTCCTTGGCGCTGTGCTGCTTATGTCAGTGGCAGGCTGGGACCAAGCATGGCTTGCTCTCTCACCGCTGCTCAAATCAGTCCCAATGCTGGTGGTGGTATGGCCTCCCGAGCCCTTGGTCCTCTCTCCTGATCACTTCCCCAGTTAGAGACAGACCATGCTGTTTTATCGGACTGTCTCTCTCCTTCCTGGACTCACCCAGCATCTCTTTGGCACTGGGAAGGTGAAGGGCAACACGGCCCTCTCCATCTTGTGCTTATGTCAGTGGCAGCTGAAGGCAGCACATGTTGTTTAGCTGTCAAGTTGGGACAGACCTCCAGGCATGGACTGTGAGGTTCTCCCAAACCTAGCCCCTTTGCACTGGTCCCACTGTCCCTGTGTGCAGTTCCTGCACCCCAGGTGAAGCTGTGGGTGGGTTTGCGCCCAGCTTCCCCCAAAAGTGTGGCTTGGCAGGGGAGAGGGCCGCCCCCTTGGGGCTGCAGGCATGTACTTCTTGGATGGGTCACCAGCATTTGTGAGCACTGCTGCCATCCCCAGGGCTGGCTCTGCCTTCTTCACGCGCTCTGCCCGCTCTTACTGAGGCCTGCCAACCCCACTCTGGTCCCAGGGCTTCCCTTGCCGTGCCTTGCCGTGCCGCGAGCCACCCCAGCAGACGCCCACATGGCCCCAGGCGGCCAGCGCTCCCGAGGAGCAAGGGCTCGGGAAGAATCAAAGTGACAAGCAAAGCCTTCACCGAAGGAGAAGGAGCGAAAGCGCAGCGGAGGAAAGCCAGCAGCCACAATCTATTTCAGGTACTCAGTGAAAAGCCGTCCCTGAGCTCGCGCAGTGGAAGATCACACACATCCCAGCGATGCTCTATGCTAAGGATCATGGTGGCCCTGCAAGCGGCTTCTGCACGAGGGCCTTCACAGAGGCCATATCTTGCCTCCTCTTCCCAGCTGACTGAAGCTCATCAGGGTTGTGGATCATGACCACAGGTTTTCTGTGCACCCATATGGCTGCACACAAAGTTTTGGACCTGCAGGCACACCTCCTTTCCAAAGGTATCACATTCGCTTCGTGCACATCGCCTGCACTGTACACCAGGACGAGATACTTCCTTGGCCCTGAGCACAATCTGCTGCTTGCTGGCTGCAGGTGGGCATTTTCCTGGCTAATGTCCTAAAGATGGGACAGGATATAACACAGCAATATCCACTGTGCCTGCACTGAGGGACCCAAGTGCAAGCAAAGTGCGAGATCGAAGTGATCCCGGGGAAAGTGTGTGTTTTGGAAGGCTACTCCCAGGCCTACCCTCATTCAGAGTTTTTTGCAACGGTTTCAGAGCTCTAATAAACCAGAGCTGCTCCAGTTTGTGGATGAGGCCTGCTCTGCCATGGCAGTTAGAGACCGCAGAAAGCAAATGGGGCTATTTGTGGAGCTCCAACCCGATGAGATGTGACCCACACCAAAAGAAGGAGCAAATCCTACAAGTTGTGCTCACATGGCAGGGCAGCTACACTGTAAGAAGAGAGGCTGAAAAGTTGGCGGGGAGCAGGGTGGAGAAAAGCATCTCTGTCCTACCGACAGGGATTTAAATATCTCACCTTGTTGAAAGGCATGTTCGGGAGATGATTGCCCTAACCAAGACAAGGACAGGGCATCCCTGGCTACATGTTTAGGAAGGTAGCAAACAATCTCACACCTATATGGATAAAAATCCTGATAGTGATGTTTTATACCCTAGATTACTGCAGGTGTTTGTTGATAGTGTTGATGAAAACTATACAAAGACCTGACAAAGATGCTAATTTTTTTTAAGCTTTTGCTAGCTGGTAGAAAGCATTGCAGATTCTGGAGGATCCCCCTGTAAGCTGGTAAGGGCTAAGAGAGATCATTTCCCTGGAAAAAAAAATCTTCAATCTTTGGTAAAGTAGGCTGATGAATGGAGAAGAGGCTTGAGAAAGAAAAGCACCTTCACGGGGCATGAAAGAAATGAGCTTTCCCAGACAGACCCGGGATGTGCCTGCAAGGATTTGGGGGGCAAATTTAGCGGCGGGAAGGGACTTATTAGCTGACGTTCACAAACGTTTCCACTTGAGTGTTTTCTGGAGCTCTCGCTGATACAGGAGGCAAGGGACTCCCCCTTTCTTCATGCTCCACTCTGACAATCCCATCTCGTCACTAGATGCTGTTTAAGGTGATAGCTAATAAAGAGGCTGGAGGTAAGTTAAAAAAAGAGCTAATGACAAGTAAACTTACAGAGGGTGGATTTATACAGCCTGACTGAACTAGGTTTGCAGAAGTGGCAGGGGCAGAGAAGGAGGGAGCAGTGTCTCTGCCGGGGGGTTGGCACTTCCCCGGGCGCTTCTGTTGGCCTCCACGGCAAGGAGATGGAGGCGTGCTGAGCACTGTCCCGCTCCCATGCTGCTCTGGCACCGGGCCCGCACCAGCCCACCGCACAGATCGGCAGAGGTTGCTGGACAGGGTTGGTGCCGAAGGGCACGCTGGCGCCAGCAGGTTCCTAGGCGCACGAGAGCCCTTGCCCGTGCACAGACCTGAGCCGAAAGGCTGGTCTAGCAGGCTGCACCCAAGCTGCTGGAAAGACCTGGACACATGAGTCCCCAGGGCTGGGTGGGCTCCGGGAATGCCCTCTGCTGGTGCCATTGCCTTTTCAGCAGGCGTGCGACTGCGCTGGATCCCCACCGGTCTCCTCACGAGGACGCTCCCAATGCGTTCCTCGGGCAGCTTGCACAAAGCACTGGTTTCTCCCCCAGCTCACTAATGTGGCAGAAAATTGCAGTGGGGAGTTCCTGGTGGGGGGATGCAGTGATGAGGTGCTGAGCTAGCTAGCTGATAGCTCTGCATCCCTTCGCCCCGGCCCGCTTACCCACTTTGCTGCAGAGCCTGGAGGAGGCTGGGTTTCTATTCCCCCATGTCCATTCACCTTGCAGTGCTGTTTCCGACAGGAATACTGATGGAGACTACAAGGTGTCAGCTTGGAAATCTTTTAACTTTACTTCATCTCCCCAAATGGACAATGTCTCCGTTCATTAGGTACCCACCCAGGGGGCAGATGTCAGCTCTGCTCATGTAGCTCATGGCTTTTCTCAGCTTATCTCTGCAGAGACTCTGATGGCTTCAGAGCGCTCATTTCCTATCATGTCACACTGGCTTCTCTGCGTAGGGCTGCCCCTTCTCGCCGCAGCACATCCAGGGGAGAAGCTCACCTACGTGCCCCATACATTGAGCTCCCTGCATTCCTATCTTGAGGAGCTGGGCTTTGAAGGATGTTTCATTAAAAGGCTGAAAAACAATGGGTAGTGGTGGTGCACGCACGCGTGTGTGTGTGCGTGTGCAGCACTTGAATCGGTTTTCCTTGCCCAGGCTGTGCCTGGGAAGAGAAACCATCACTGGAGTCTGCCTTTTGAGGCTGATTCATTCTGACGGCTTTTTCACTGGGACATTAAAATCATTGCCTCTGTCTGTGTAAAACGTACAGTAAGCTGAATGATGGGAACACAGGTCAGGAAAGGATTGTTCTCTCTCCTTTGTGATGAGCAGTGTCACTAAAAACCCAAACAGCAAAACAAAACAGATCCCACCAGCCCAGCACACAAGAGCTGCTGCACCTCATCTTGACTGGAGCGCAGCGCAGGGTCCTCTCCAACCCAGAGGGGAAGCTGGGAGCCGGAGAGAGTAACGCAGATGGAGCTGTCTCGCTGAGACTCCCTTCTGTAACATCTGCAAAGTGTTTTATAGCTCATGAATTTGGGTGATATGGAGGAAGAACACCCCCTCCTCTCCAGGGCATCCATTGCAAGCTGCAGTGCATGCTGTCCTTTAGATAAATAAAGCAGCTTGTATTTCCCTTGTGGACTTGCAATAAAGTAAGAGGGTATCTGTGAGCTTTTATAGCTCCCTGTGCACCTTTGGAGGATCTCTAACCCCATATGAGAGCCCTGGGTTTCCCTTAATGGCCAAGCTCCGCACACAGGACCGAGCAAGCTCCATTAGCAGTACAAAGAGCCAAGTGCTCACAAGTGAGGCTAAGCTAAAATCAACTTTGATTGGCTGATTTTATATGGGGCACCTGTGCACTCAGGTTGCAATAGGGTCTGTAAATATAGGGGCACAGCCTCCTTTTTTTTGACTTCTCAGTACGTAGGGGAGGCAGGATGGGTACCAGAGTAGGCTTTTTGGTGCCTCTTCCTTACAGCAGAGGTATGTGAAGTGAGGTAGAGGACATCAGAAGGCCTGCTGGTACTTGGGGTGCTGGGGCTGTGGTATGGGGCAGCTTGCTGGAGTCCTGCAGGGAGGCTGCTTCTGCATTTCCAGCTCTGAGTAAGTACAGTGGTGGGGAAACTCTGGGCAGGGTCACTGGAAATTTTTTTTTTGGGCCTCATAAGCTTTGTTTGGGGAGCTGGTCAAAGTGCCTCCCTCTGTGATCTATTTGTTTGGGCCAGAGGCATCCCAGCTACTGCTGAGCTGAGCAGCAGGGGAGTGTGTGAGCCTGGATGCCCTGTGTGGTGTAGGGCCCTGCTGTGAGGCTGAGCAGGAAGCTGTGCTGCTCTTCTTGGTGCCTCCCTGTGCAATGGGGCTGTGCCCTGGCCCATCTGTGCTAAAGCTGGTGTATATGACATGCTGTCTGTTTTCTTGTTCAGAGGGATTTCCCCCCATCTGCCTATGGGGGCTGAGGGACTTGCATCTGTGTGCAGGTGCTGGATATGTGGGGAGGCTGCAGCCTTTTAGAGACAGGAGGGGAAGCGGGGATACTGGATGGAGTTCAAACCCTGCCTGGCTACATAATGCAGTGATGGCAGAGTAGATACCTCTAGCTGTGCCAGCGGAAGAGGAAAGTTGTAACGCATGAGGAAGGCAGCTCCTGGCTTCCTGTGCTCATGCTGCAAGAGGTAGCCAAGGGTCCTAGGGCCTAGAGAGAACAAGGCAAACCTCTCATTTCTGCCTTGGAGCTCCCCAGCACATACAGTCTCTCACAGCCTGGCCCCTTCTCTGCTTGCTAAGCTGGATGGGCTGATGCCCAGGGTAGGTGTGCTGCCTGCAGGGACCATGCTCTTAGCTGGGGTTTAGCGCTTGCAGGAGCAGACTGGTGGTGGTGGTGGGAAGAATCGGCTGCTGGTACACATTCCTCCCTCTTTTCCCTCAGCTGAGGCCAGGCAGGGCTCTTATCCAACTTCTTTTGTGGAGAAGAAATTTGCCCTGCCATCTCCTAGATTCATCTGAGCATAAAATCTAGCAAGAAAAGCTACCGCCTGAACCCTCGTTCCCATGTTGCAGAGCTGCAGTGGTTATACTGCCTTGGTGGAGCTTCTGATGCCTTTCAGAAAGGCAAACTGCTCAGTGCTTGCATAGTTATTTTTAAAACAATAGCTATCCCAGGTTTGTTTGTGCTGCTTCCAGCCTTGCTTGAGAACTAGTGTGTGGTGCTCCAGATGGATGTGGCTCCTGCCTCCATCTATTGCACAAAAGCATGCAGGCCTGAGGTTCTTTTGGAAAACTCACAAACATAGTGCCAGAAGTAGCTTTGACTTCCAGATGTCACTTTGGATGCCTGCAAATGTCCTCAGAAGCATCATTTACTGTCTCTATTCCAGCCAGAATGGAAGCAGGAGAGCTGTCACAGCCTCAAAGGCTGCCTCACGGAAACATGCACAGGACCAGCTCACGCGTGGAAATACTTGTCAGTGCGCCTCAAAATAGCTACATGCACGAGGAGGGGTAAGCAGCAGCTCTTGTCTCAAATCCATTCAAGTGGATGATGTCTGAAGGCTCATCCTTCTTGGGGAAAAGAGCGGTTGTGACTCTGCAGTGAAGCAGGGTTTGTGCCTTTCCCCTGAAACTGTGGTTTTGCTGCTTTGTGTGCTCCTGCAAGACCTGGGTTCAGTTCTTTGTTTTGGGATACAGAGTTTGCAAGGAGACTAATTGTTGTGTGAATATATAGACTCTCTGGATCCTAAACAATTTTAACAGCTGGGGTCAGACAGGATTTTTGTCCCCATTGAGCTTCATAGAATAGCATGGACTCATCAGGCTGCCTTCAAAAGCTACTGAAGGCTTTCATATAATGTACCCTCAAATGAAAATCCCAAGACATTCCCTGTGCCTGTCCATGGCTCAGAGTTGGGCATGGGTGGTGATCAGCACACACCTTTACCTGCTATTAATGCCACAAGGTCAAACCCATCTTTAAAGAACACTTGGTCACATCAAGGTGATTTTTTTTTCTTAATCATGCAAGATGAAATCTTGAAAAACTTTCAACAGTTTGAAGTGAGGTGGCCAAGTCCTTCAGCACATGCAGGATGCTTCAGGCAAGGCAAGTCCTTCAGCACATGCAGGATGCTTCAGGCAAGGCAAGTCCTTCAGCACATGCAGGATGCTTCAGGCAAGGCAACAATCCTACCGAGCTCCATGGGAGTCAGCATGTGTTTTTTAGCATGAGCCCACTGGGAAGTACTTTTCTAAGCTGGGTCTGTGCTGCTCAGGGTAGGAGCTAGTCATAAGTGTCAGTTGGTGCCTCTCTGGGCAGAGTTAAGAATGTGAATGTCTATCTACTTTGACTTTCTGCTGCTCTAAGGGACTGGCTCTGTCAATGATGCAACGTCTCCTACTGCTGGTTACTAATACATGCAGTGGGATTAATTGCATCTTCATATGCTTTTATCTGGGAGTAAGAGATGTGATTTTTTTGCTGAGATCTGGGTATCTTTGCCACTGCATGGTTTATAAGGGAATCCTTATCCATCCTGAGTGACTCCACTTGAATATCGTTCAGGAGGTCAGGGCTGTTTAATGTTCATTGTTCTAATTTTCATGGTAAATAGCTGAATCGAGAGAGGATTCCATCCTATTAATAGAGATGGAAGGGGTGAAGGGTTAGGGAATGAGGCAGGCAGAGATTAATGAACTGCTAGTTTATTCTGGACTTTTATCAAAATTGGCCTGAGCATCCTGGAGCAGAGAAGCAGTCCTGGAGAGGACATCCTTCCTCCACCCCCCCCTTTGTAGGGTGTAGCTGCCACACATAGGTGAACCTTCCTCTTGGAGGCAAGGGCTGAATTTGGAAATGGTACTTATGTAATTAGTAAATAAGAGCTAGTGGGCAAGCTGGCAATGCAGGAAGGGAGCAATGCTTTCCACCACCTCTACTGCATGAGCCAAGAGGAAAAACAGAGAAAGTAGATTTCGTATCCCTGGTGTTTTGTTTTTCCTCTCCCTTCTCTGGCTCACATTTGCAAGTCAGAGCTGAGATGTGCATAAAGTAGAAATGGGCAGACTGAAGTGAGACAGGTTTCTGCTGTCCCCCCCTGCTTTCTTGAGTCTTTCCCATGAGACTCTTTTCTGGGTGCTGCAAAAAGCTAGACTTAACAGTGTTGACACCTTTGTGTCCTGAGCAGACAGAGGAATTTCATCCATCTTGGATCCCTTCAGCGAGTACTGCTTGCCTCTCTGCAGCTTGTTTGTCTGTGTGCGTGGTGTGGTGCGCAGGAGGGCAGTGCTCGGAGGCAGGGTGCTGGATGCTGTGCAGGATGTGCCCTCAGGGCTGGGAGAGAGGGGTTGCATCCAGATGGGCTGCAGGGCATGGGGGGCTGATGGCCCAGTGCAGGTGACGGCAAGTAGGACTAGGATTTATTTGCAACCTCTTTTCCTCCTACAGGCTGAATCCTCGTCTGAGCTTCCTTCTTTGCATATATTTTGATGAAGCTCAGATGAGGTTGGGGGTGATCCCTGGGGAGGGATGTTGTAGGGACTGGTGCAGGAGGAGGCTTTGGGCTGCAGTATGCTGCTCACAGCTGGTCCTTGTTGGCCCTGAAACTCAGGGGAAAGCCCCAGATTCTACCTTTCTGTGCTCATACTTCAGCCAGTCAGAGGAGCATGTGGTGCCCCTGCTCTAATATATTTCAGAAAAGCCAGTAGCTGAGGATGGTTGTTAAAAGAAGGTATGGATGCCCCAGAGGGACTGTGACCATGGTGAAAATATAGAAATTTGACCTAGGGAAAAGGGAGGATAGATGTTTAACAGTTTGGGTTTTCTTTTTCTCAATATCTGAACTGGTGACCAGCAATTTGTGCTGACTGGCAAAATTACTGAATTTACCAACTTTTTTTTTTTTACAAAATTATCAAAATGCTTAGTCCAAATTCACTGACTTGAGGCTATTTTCCTTGCAACAGACCCTGGCTCCTGATTGCCTGTTTGCTTTCCCTGAGCTGTTCTGGCCCTCCCAGAGACCTGGTGTCAGCGGTGGGAGGCTGCTCAGCTGCAGGTTACCCTGCCTGTGCAGGGGAGAGGGCAGTTTGCCAGGTCCACCCCAGGGTGCTGAGGTCTCCCTCTCTCTTCCAGGTCTTCCTTCATCGTCTCTGCTGCTGACCCCAGAGCCCTCTGCCCCCGCTGACCTCCCCAGTCTGCTGCTGCCTGCTCCTCCAACGGTGAGCCTGCAGTTATCCAGGGAGGGCCTGGGAGGAGAGCATAAATCAGGCAGAAGAAGGCTCCCTGCATGCATAGCCAAGGGCCAAGAGGTCTCCTGGCTGTTATCTGGGGCATGTAACCCCTGCTCTTGGAGAAGGTGGTCCCCAGTGCAGCATCTTTGTCACCTTTCTGCTTTGTGCCGGTAATGCAAGGAAATGTGTTTAGAAGCTGTCCCATTCCTCATTGTGCTGCTGTGCTTTCCCAGTGGGTCAGAAGGCTTCTTAGTGTTTTTTTGGTGATTTGCTTGGATGTCTTCCTCTTGCCCCTCCTCTGTCTTCTGGCAGTTTGTGCAGGAGTGTGTTCCCATTTTTTTGAAAACCCACAAATGCAAAATGTCAAATTTAGTTATTTAGGCTCCGAAGGCAGTAGTTAACGGCTTGTATTCCACATGGCGATTGATTACAAGTGGAGTTCCTCACAGTCTATCCTGAGACTTGTCCTGTTTGCAGATGATACCAGCTGGGGATGCAGTTGTTACACTGGAAGGCAGGGCTGCTGTTCAGAGGGACCTAGATAACTGGATATCGGGGGGGGGGGGGGGGGGAAAGATAAGGGCAGTCAGCACTGAAGCACAGGCTGCCCAGAGAAGTTGGGCCTTGAAAAATCTCCAAGGACGTGGACTGCACAACTGGATAAAGCCCTGAGCAACCTGGTCTAACGTCAAAGCTGACCCTGCTCTGGGCATCGGGTTGGACCGGAGACCTCCTGAAGTCCTTTCAAACCTTGGGGGTCCTGTGGGCTCCCTTCCCACAAACAGGCTCTTTCCCATGGCAGCTGTGTTAGCATCTCGTGTTCAGTTTACTGGAGACAAACCCGGGGACGCTGGGTTTTGTGGTGGTTCCTTATATCAGTTGGTGGCTGAGTCACTGGAAAGTGAAAGGTTTCCACTTATAAAGCACAAGCTGCCATGACATATTAAGAACAGTGCTAAGCCCAAGCAGCAAGTAGGGACTGCAGCTCTCCCATCCTGATGATCAAAGAAACTTTTGGGTAATGGGGAGGTTTTTCTGCCCTCTGGCACTCAGCTTATTAACTGCCTGGGCTGCTTGATTGATTTTATTGATGGATAATGCATGCCCCAGTTAACTTATCAGGAGCAGCAGCAAAAATAAAGCAATAAAAATAACTCTGCACCCATGTAACTGAAATGTGCTGGATTATTTCCATTGCCTTTGTAATTTGATTTCTGGACAAAGCAGACACAGTTTGTGCTCTGGTTCTCCCTGTGGAGGCAGTTCTTTGCAGCCAGACCACCTGGCTGTGGGTTAGCTGGGGGTCTCACTAGGGTCATGTCCCACGCATCCTGATGTTACCAGTCAGTGTGGTGGCATTTTGATGAGAAATCAATCCCAAATATGCAGGGCCTATATATTGTGGGTTTTTAGTCAGCTGGCATGCTGTTGTAGAGAACAGCTCGTAACAGAACGTGGATCCTGTGGGCTCAGTAGGGAAACGACAACACCTGGATTGTGGCTAGTGATGCAGAAATGATTTTTTAGCCCTCTGAAAGAAGGAAATAAAATCCCCAAACCTTTTTATTCTTCCCTCAGAAATCTGCTTCCATGGGGGTGTTTTCAAGCAGCTGTCACAGAGCCAGGAAGGGTGTCTTTCCGAGCTAAGCCTTAGCTGCATTAGCAGCGACCCTCCAAGAAACCCATCCCATGAAGGTGGCTTTTGCCTGCAGAGCTAGAGGAACCGAGCTGGCAGTGCTGTGTTGAACTGTGTTTAAGGGGGTTATGCCGCCTAGCACTGCTTAGGATTTTTGCCTCCTGCAGAAGAGCAGGGGCCGAGAAGTGTTGCAAGTGATGAACACTCAGCCTTCAAAACTCCCCCAAGGGAGCTCTTGCCAACCCTGTCTGGCAAGCAGGGCTTCCCAGTACTGTGTTAGCTGCATTGAGCTGCTGTCAGGCTTGGTTTGCCCTGTGCCTAACCTGTCCCTCGCCCTGATCTGCAGGCCCGCGCTGTCCTGTTGTGCTGTGGACTGCTGGTTTTGGCTCCGTGCAGCACTCAGCATGCCCTATTCTGGTGAAACCAGACTTTCCAAGGAATCGCTCTGGAGCTTGAGGCCAGCCTGCAGGGTAAGGTAAGGCAAATCCAGTCCCTTCATAAATGTTAGGGGTGGGGGGAAGCGATCTTTGCAGCTGCAGTGCTGTCTTAGGCTACAAGACACTTGCGAAGAAGCTGTGGTTGTGCTCTCCAGTACAAAGACAGTGCTGCCACACAGGGACCTGGCCCTGCACGAGGGGAAAGTGCTGCGGCATGGTGGGAAGTGGAAGGGGGATTTGCACCCTGCAGAGTCCAATCCTGGTAAAGGAGCTTCTATTAAGAACATCAAATCAAAGCACTAGGAAGCTGTTTAATGTCTTTAAGTGTGTTTTTCTACCAGGGCCTGTTTTTGCAGAAGAGGCAATGTTGCCCTGCTGCCAAAAGTTTTCCATCCTGCTGCCTTTGTACTCTGCTCTTCTTTCCACCGTACTGGTCACAGGGGTCCATTATAACCAGCTAAAGAGCTAAGCTGGGAAGTGCAGAGACAGGGTCACTTTCATCAGCTGCTCTGCTGTTGTTACTAAAATGGATCTGCTTTGGCCTTAAGCGATGATGTTGTCCCACGCATTGACTATTGCAAATGGATGGCAGGGCAATATTTTCCATTAGCAAAGAGGGGACTTGCATCTCGGTGAAGGCAGTTCCATAAAGCATAAATGTTGTAGTAACAGACAAATCCACCTCTCTTCTCTTCCTTTCGTTTTAAAAGTGCCAAGGCTGCTAATCCCTGTTTTCTAAGCATAAAGTATTGGGAGCTGTCAGAGCAATACCTGTGAGAAGAAGATGCATTTCCTCTAAGAAATCCTTGTAAAATTGTAATTGACTTATCCAAAATGCAAGTGACCCACTAAGACTTAGCAGGGGTAGAATTTTCCTGAAAAACAGTGAGAAAGTCTGCCCAAAGTCACTGCTGATGTGGTGGGTGCGGTTTGTGCCAGGCTTCAAGCGCTCATGTCCTGAGCTGCAAATCTGCCTCCCTTGGCTCATAAACAAACATTTATGAAGTTGGGAGGGGGTAAATCTGCCTCAGATGTGCTTTTTGCGCTGTGAACATTTGTACAAACGCTGTAATACCCTGCAACTCCCACCTTCCTCTGGGCAGATCTCCAACCTTTCCATGCTCCCCTGTCAAAAGTCTGTTTCTCCTAAGGCTGTGCCCCAGCCCCACTCATGCATCTCCAGTCAGACAGCAGAGGTGCCCATGGTTGCGAGAGCTGCCACCTTACATGGAGAACACACTGGTCCCTGGTACCCTGGCTCTGTGGAAGCCAACAGTTGCTGGATCCTCAACCTCAATGCAAGGCAAGATGTGAAAATTTTTTTCCTTAGGATGTTTTTTCCCTCAAAACACCAACAGCAACTAAACACAATGATTGTCTTCAACCGCCCCTTCTTATTCTGCCCAAAGATCCTTGCAGAGGTGGTTGGCCAAGGGCTGTTTAGTGACCTGTGGAGCTGTCCAGCTGGTAGGAACATAGGAATGCGGTTTGGAGCCTGGCTAGTGCCAGGGCTGGCTGACTGTTGTGGGATGGCTCTGCCCTCCTTACTTGCAGATATCATACCTGACGATTGAGGTCTGGGACTACTTGAGCCCATCCTAAGGGGAAGTGTGGCTCAAGAAGCCCTTTCTGTCTGCAGTTTGAAGGGCAGCACAGCTGTAATGGAAGGACTGTGGTGTTCCCAGGTTGTATGTGGCCTGGTGAATATCATCCCCTAGTTTATCAGGAAGCATTACCCTTATTAAGAGCACATAATGGTTCCTTGACGTGACGCTGACGAAAACAAGGCAGTGAAATAACAGCTTTGTTCTGCAAAAGTGCTTTGCTCTTCCTAGCTTGGCAGCTTCCTACTATTACAGTTAAAAGCCATCTCTTGGGGTAGAAGGCTGTTAAAATGAGTCTGCTTTAGCTCTCTTCTCTTAAATGCTAAGTTTTCAAGACACTCACTGATCCCTTTTCCCGTGGGACCCATAGGAACAACAGATTAGAGCCCTGCAGTGATAGTCCCTGGGGATGGTGGTTTGTCCCTGTGACCTTGAGCATGCCTGAAATGCCTTTTCTCTTCCCCTTCATCCCTCACCATCATTTGTGACCTCTGTGTTGGAGTTTTCTAAGGAGTAACATGCTGATTTAGGACCTGCTGCTCTAGCAGTCTGTGGCATCAAAATTGTGCATTATATTTCTTTGAAGCTGAAAAGCAAGGAAACGTGGGACTGTGACCTTTGATCTTAGAGCTGATTCTATGTATGTGATAGTTATTTGCATATTGCATGCTGCCTACTTCATAGCAAAACAGGTACTAGAGAAACCTGAAAAAATTTTAAGACCATCTGGCATCAGGAAATTGCTGCTTTTCCTTCTGTCTAAATGATGCTAAAAGCAGTCACTGTTAGTGCTAAAGGCTGGGGCTGTCATGGGACAAGCAAGGTGCTCAGGTTAAAGCACCTGGCCATGATGCTGGCAAGGAAAAATGTTGACAGTCGTGTTAGTCTGTGGAAGGAACGTCCCTTTCAACCACAAATTATTTTAGTTTGACTTTTCTGCTTAATCTGAACCTGAAGGTGAACTAGCAAAGTTAACAGCATTGATCCGGGATGTGAATTATCAGGCTGTGTGGTGCCCTCCCCTGCGGAGAGCATGGCCACGAACATTTGGTCCCTTTCCCACTGTTTTTCCTGCCTCCCCTTCACGCCCTTCCAAAGCAATTAGTCAAAGCAGGCGCCCCAGTGCAGCACCCCCGTGCTGGGAGCACCACTGACCTTGCTGGGGGCTAGAGGGGAGATGGCATATAGGCACATGCAAAGAGCTGCCCATGGTGTTTGACGGTCCTTCTGCCATCCCCTGTCACATCTTCAGTGCTGGTAAGCTCAATGTTTGCCTGATACTGGCTTGGGGGTTCGTGGGTTTGCATTTTAAAAGCAAAGGTTTTGGTATTGATAAAGCACAGGTCCTGTCTGGCTACTGGAAAAATGAATTCGCTTGCCACTTAGCCAATTCAAACTGTGTGCAGGGAAGCATTTTTCTTGTAGGTAACAATCACTGGAGTTTAACACAAAATGTCATTAGGACTCAAGGGAACTGATGTCTTAAGTAATGAAAAATCAATTGTGTTTAATCCAGCCTCAATTTGCAGAGCAAAATAACTTGTACTGCTCTTAGAAGTCTTTAGATAAAACGGTATATCATTTGGCAAACTATATTTTTCTTTGACTTGTTGGGAAATAAAACAGATAAAACCTGAATATAACCTGGCAACCTAGAACTTGCCTTAGCTAATACATAAAGTGTTTTAGGGGGGAATAAAAAGATGTTATACGCTCTCCCAACATCTTTCTTGCCTTAGCCACAGATTTTCTGCTGTTGAAAATAAGCAACCATTTTAATCTAAGTATTATTCTGATCTTTTAATCCAGCTTGCTCTCTGTTGGCAGAGCAGCCTGAAATTATTTCTCTGTCTGCCTATTATATAATTATTCAGAAGATTACTCTGGAGCCAGGTTTAGCTGGCCATTGCCTGTGAAGGATGAGGGGGTTGTGAATGAAGAGCAATGGTGCTAAAGGTGGAGTGTTTCTCATTAGTTTGGATGCTGTCCATTGCAAAATGCAGGAGTGAAAAGCAGTCAAGCTGGCTGGTTTTGGCTGTACGGAAAATATGCATTTGAGTATGCAATAGCAAGTAAGTTTGTCCCTCGGCTTGTATTAGTTAAAATGCCCCAGCATCTGGCTGGTGACTGGAAAAGTGTGGCCCTCCAAACCAGACAGGATTTCAATTGAAATGTGAAGTGGATTAATGCTCTGACTGCCTGTCCATGGGGGGGTTTGGCTGCCCGAAATGGGCCATGGTCACCTGGCCCTGTTCTCCCTATGGCTGAGGGGCCCTACAGTGGGGCCAGCTGTTCCCACGCTCTTAGGGCAGAGCACCCTCCCTGTCTCTGGGAACCTATGTCCTGTGTGGTGTTCCTGAAATATTTCCTAGAATAGCTTCTGCATGGACATTGCCATGTAACATCAACTGTTCTTGGCCCATGCTGCTGCTCCTGCACCTACCTCTCTGCACTGATCTGGTCATTCTATCACTTTATTTCTGATTTTGGTCTCCTCATGGTGAGACAACCCAGTCTCAGGAAGGAACTGGAAAAATAGGCTGTGTTGCACTTACAGAAACATCTGACTTATCCTGTCCCAGTGTAGAGCTGCACGCTTGAGAAGAACCACAATGAAGAATTAATAGCTGTGTTGAGCACTGGGTTTGGACATGGTGGTGATGCTTAGAAGGCAGAGGTAGTTCGTTCTCATTGCTGTTTTCACACTGAAATCAAAGTTCAGTTGGTTCTTCAAGCCCTTAGATAATACCATGGATTGGGCAGCTGCTTTGCAGAAATAAGTTTACTGAAATTCAGGGCCACGTGCCAGATATAGGTTCACTTGAGACCTTCCATTTGCCTGGGCGTTAAAAAAGCACATCACTGGCATGACAAGATAGCGCAGGTCAGATTTTCCAGGTGCAGACTTGAACTACCAGGAAATACAGCTTCTGACCTATGTGAACTATGGACATGACCTCGGGGGGAAAAATAAGATGATGTCTTGGTCTCCAGAAGGCTGAAATTCCTTTTTTCCCCTCCCCAAATCAATCATTCTGACTCTAAATTTATGTGTTGGTACAAAAGAACTGTGTTTAAGTTAAAAATAAATCCAAGAAAATCAAAATCTAGAAACAAAGTGGGCTCAAGCACATTTCCTCTTCCTTTAGTCATCTAAAAGAAAAAGGAGCAAACTTCAGCGCTCTGCTCCATCAGCTTCTAGAGCTCAGGATGCTCCTGGGGCTTGTGTTCCTGTTGAGCACTAGTTGTGAGGCTACCAGGACCTGGTGTTACTAAGGGAAGGCCAAAAGCTGCTTGGCCTCTGGACTGTTGCTGGCTCAGATTTAGTTTTGGCTCTTTCAACCGAATTTAGCAAGATATGAGCTAGGTGAACTGAGAAAGAGGCCTTTCTCCTAAAAACCTGCATGAGCTGCTCTGCCCTAGAAAATGCTGCATGCTGAGCCTGGGAGAGAGGGGGACCACAGCTGCTCTCTGGTTTTTAGATTGCCAGCTTCTGGATGCTTAAAGTATCTATGGGGAAGACTTTGAAATGTCCTCCAAGCCTGCCATGGCCGTGTGGTAGGAGCAGGCGATACCTGCCCTGAGCATGCCACAATCCCTCCACTGTTCCCTGCACACAGTGCTGCTTGGTGGTTCTTCCAAGAAAACTATTTCATGTCCCCTCTGCCTACAAAGCAGGAGACTTACTGGCTCTTGGAGCAATTGGTTGGTATAATCATTGAGTGTCATCCAGGACAGCAGCAGATAATGTGATCAGTTTGGAAAGGGTCAGAGCAATGTTGGGGTGGGGGGGGGGGGGAGTGAGTGTTGGGTTGTGTTGTTCCCCCCACCCCCAAAGAAGCTGTTTTAGCACTTACCTTCTTTGTCCCCTTCCTCCTGGGCTCAGCTGGTAGGATGTGCCAGCAGGGTGCTGGGGTTTACAGTTAGGGCTTCAAACAGATCCTTTCACTGGTTGCAATCTGTCCCCAAAAGAAGTATTTGAATGTACCTAGTCACCAGCAGCCCCATCAGCAGTTAAATGTGTGTGTGACTGCACAAACTCCTCTTCCTCCCAGAGGCCCCTTTCCCTGGAGCTCGTGGGCAGACAGCGTTCTGCTGATACCCTGGCAAAGCAGCTCCAGATTTCCCCATGTAAACAGGCAGTACCCCAGCACTTGTCTCATATCGGAGCTCCCTTCTCTTTCATGTTGAAAGCATTGGCTGGTTTGTCCTTATTGCCTTGAGGCAACCCGATTTGCTCAGTGGCCTTTAAAAAAGGGAGGAAAAAAAAAAAGAAGAAGAAAACCCACTGAAATGACAAACATCAGTGGTGGGATCATCCCCCTTTCCAGCAAACCAAGGGATTTGGGAGAAAATAGGTCACATGCTCTTCATCCTGTGCCACGTGGTTGCCATCCCAGGGCCAATGAGGTTTTGAGCCCTCTGCGCTTTACAGTAAAAGAAAAATGCAATGAGGGGGGAAAAAAAATCCCAGTGATCTTTTCCAAACGTGAAGAGTGACCATCTGTCCAAACCCCCATCGCACGGAATCGCTGTGAACGCGGCTCTTCGGGGAAGGTAAGGAGCTTTAAAAGATTGTATTGGTGGAAGACCACCTACTGCAGTGAACTTTTCGTACAGATGAAAAATAGTAGGTCGGAAATGAGACTCTACTAAGGGTTAAAAGAGCTTTGAATGCTTAAGAGCTCCCTTAAGCGAATCTTTTGGAGTCTCTTGAGTTGAAAAAATTTAAGTTTGTGTTAGATGGAGGAGGAATTATGGGAAAAATAATCAAGTGCCTGAATAATGTAGTTAATGGCTACTCTTCAAGTCTCTGCTATAGCATATCTGAATTTAAAAAATTGTCATTGCTTGTTGCAGCGTGTGCTTTATTTTCGTGAAATTCAGCTTTACCCTACAATTAGCGGCTGATGCTAACGATAATATCACTGGTTAGTGAAGCCTTCATTTCTGTGTTAAATTAGGAGTGGCTAAATATTCTACTTATGTATAACTTCTGGCGTGTGCTTTGGAGATTGTTGTTTATATACAAGCACAGTGTGTAAATAGTACAATTTGAATTGGCTTAAAGGAATTGCAACTAAAATAGATTTTAATCATTTCTTTGTGCGGCAGTATAGCAAAACACGAAACCAAGATGTTTTTGGGATGCAAGCATGTAAAACCTATGATTTAATTTTTACCCTTTGATTTTCTTTTCATACACTGAGGGAATGGATTGAAATTTGATTTTGGGAAGAAGAATATCTTATGAGGCTCATTTTGTTTTCTTAATTTGTCAGTTTTTTGATAATTTTTTTAGCATAGCTAAAATCTTTCTGATACCATTACATTTGTCACGTTTTCTTTGGTTAAACCGTTGCTTCATACAGGTAAAAGCAAAGTATTAGTTTCAAATGTTTTGGAGGACTTAAATGCTGTTGAAATAAATAGCAAAATATCATCATCCTACTGTGAAGAGAAAATGCTCTCTGATATTTTTCTTGAAATCTGAATTTTCTGGGTTAATCTAACTCCAATCTGAAAATTAGAAAATCTTATTGTATTATTCACAGGTCATATCTAGCTTAAAAATAAGTCAGACACATTGGGTCAAGGGCATTGTGTTTAAATTTCCGTAAAATGATTGATCTTTGTTTTGACAGATGCAAAGACAATGTTAGCCTGCGCTTTGATACAGAAACCAAACTCTGGAAAAATCAATTTTGCATAATATCTAGGATTTTGTTTTTAATACAGAATTCCCAGACTATTCAGTAATTTTTGAAGCCTTCTTCCACTTTTATGGCTTAATTTATATGAAGATTTTTAGTATTTTCAGATATAAAGGGGAATTTTTTAATTCTTTCTTCCTGAAAAATAATGTTTAGAACTGTTCTTAGTCGAGCTAAATTAAAATATTTCTTTTTGAACAAAATAGATTATTTCAGGGGAGGGGAAATAAAGAAAAGCCTTGATCAAGACCAAGGGAAAAAAATCTTAAAACAATTAAAAGATTATTTCAATGTTTGTATTGCAATGGGTGTAAATCGTCTTCAAAATGCTTTGAAGAAGCGATGAGATTTTAATGCAAAGAATTGGAAAATGAGTGCTCTCATGATCAGTGTTAGCTTGTGCAGAAGGGACCTGGCAAACTAGGGATTTTATAGGGTTCAATGACTTCAGATAGAAGTGAAGGATTCCTATATATCTGTCTAAAAAGACAGTATTTGTCACATTGTAGGAAGGTCCTTTAGAAAATTTGCAAATGATGCTTTCATTCCTCGCGTTTTTGAGGTCCTTATTTGTCTCAACATGAAGATGTGGTACTGCTTTTCTAAGGTGACCGGATAATTGTTTTTTCCATCAAGTATGTCACCTACCTGAGAAATAAAATTTCCCACAGTTAGAGGAAGTAGAGTTTGTTCTGTGATAGAAAAAATATGGCCCCTTCCATCTTTGATAGACAGATCTTGAGCCTGCAGAGGGCTGCTCGGAGAAGCTGAGACACTGGCAGCATGTTCGTAGCTAGAATTTCCATGGTTGTCGTTGCAGCACTATCTCATTCTCCGTGGCACGGAGACAAAGAAATTAGAATTACCTTAGAAATGAAGCATTTGTAGTCCTGGGTCTCCTTGAAACCTGTACCCCAACAATGTCTGCTTTCTCCCTTGCTTTTGCAGAGTATTATGCTCTGGGGGATGAGGGTGGTCCCCATGTTTGGCTGTGGGGATGATGGAGGGGTTTATGGCTGTGCAGGGCTGGATCTGGCATGTGGCAGTTGTGCTTCTCAGGGACCCGGACAGTGAGACACAACAAAGGATGCTTTCTCAGTACTCTTATAGCTAAAGCCTGGGGATATGTTGCATTGTCATGACTGGGGTGGGCCCGCAGGGTTGTCTGCCATAATGCCCCCTTCCTTGCGGCACGAGAGTGGGTGACAGTGGCTTGAATTTAACAGGCCTCTGCAAGCACCTTTTGATTAGCTGGAATGGAAAATGAATTTAAACAGGACCTTCCCTGGGGGTGAGAGCTGTCCTTATCCCTGTAGCAAGCTGCTTTCTGCTTTCGACTGTAATGCATTCATTGTGGTGCTGCAATTTTGTGTTTATATGTGTATACATACACACACACACACACACACACATATATATATATATATATATATATATATATATATGTTGCTCCAGCCTTGCTAGGAGAGCTGGTAATGTTCAATAGGTGCCAGTGCAGGGCACCCTGCCAACACCAGACCTGGTCGAGCCCTTGAATGTACCTTCTGTCAGAATTGCTGCTTGGGTACAACTCGACATAGGGCAGAGGTAGGGCAGTGTGGTTGCCTGACCTGTCCTATATTTTGGCAGGCAACTTCAGGGAGGTAGGGAAGGCGTAGCTGCACCTTGGCCCTCCCCAGCATGCTGCAAGCGGGTAGGAGGAACAGCTTGGGTCTGGACTGTAATATGCAGAGCATCCTTCCCCTGACTGCCTGCAGGCTGGGGGCAGCAGTGGGTCCCAGCCCCATGTTGCTGGGACCATTGCAGTGGCAGTCCCCTTGCAGCCAGGGGCCGGGAGGAGGAACAATGTGGGCACAGCCGTGCTTGGAGATGTGGGTGGGAACAGCCCCTTCTCCAATAGCTGGCAAAGTGGATGTCTGGTGAATCCTGGACTAGCAAATTTTTACGAGTAGACTAATTTACTCATTGGTGTATTTTGCTCACTGTTTAGACCTGAGGTTATAGAGGACCTACTACAGGGAGAAGTAGAGAGGAAAACACAGCTCTCCCCTTGATTATAATCGAGGTTGAGATTTAGCTGAAGTGAAAATAGATAGGGAGTGACAGTTTTGGAGCCTGCTGTCAGGGTCTGAACATAGCGCGGTCGGCAATCCACCCTCGGCTGTGGAGAGCCGCATAATGACTTCCCCCATACCTTGTCCTTGCCAGCCGAACCCATACGTGATGGTGGCCTGGAGACCCACCATCACCTTGCTGGCGTCAGGCTGCTTAATGAGGTAACCTTTGCGTGGGGTGCTGCCAAGTGGGATGGAGAGAGCAGTATGGCCTGGCTCCACCTCCTGCATTGCAAATCTCATGGCCCAAGGGCTGTCTGTGCAGCCTGGCCACTAGTGGGTTTTGTTTCGTGTGCCATCCTTGTTCCTCAGTGCCTTTGGCTGGGGCAGGGGGTCAAGCCACTGGGGCATAGCATTGGGTGACCTGTGTGCATGTCATGTTCTTTGTGCCTGTCTTTACACTGCTTCATTTTCCAGCTCTCTATACATCAACAGTCTTTCCTCTTTTAAGCATCTAAGTGCTGCATCCTGGCAGATTTGTGCTCTCCAGAGCTGCTCTGTCCTAACTTAGCAGGGTTGAGTTGCTTCTCTAAGGGTTGGGAGAGGTCCCTGCCCCATGGGTCTCCCTCCCAATGCTTCCCACAAGATGTCCTTTACCAAAGATCTCCCAGGAGCCCCGCTTGGCAGCTCCTTGTCCAGCCTAGTGACCAAGGAATCTGACTTGGTTGGAAGACATGGGCTTGGGTTTGCAGAGACCCAGCACAAATGGGAGAAATGCTGCTGGCAGAGCATGTGTTTTTTATCTTGACGTGAACCCACAGGCGCTGGAAGATGGGGTTTATAACACTAAGCTGATGCAAGCAGAATGGGCATGGCTTGCCTTGCTGCCCCATCAGTCTTGCTTTGTCCCCATATGTTTTTACCAAGTGCGGAGTTTTGAGGCAAAATAACA
The DNA here is from genome assembly GCF_040807025.1 of Struthio camelus. Taxonomy (NCBI): domain Eukaryota; kingdom Metazoa; phylum Chordata; class Aves; order Struthioniformes; family Struthionidae; genus Struthio; species Struthio camelus. Next base: position 1,339,934 of record NC_090947.1, on the reverse strand, counting down.
GCTTCCAAGCTGCATCCAGTCTTTCTCTTCTGCACACAGTCCATGGTGGGGAAAATGGGAAGGCCTGCCTGTTTCCTGAACCTCCAGCTTCTGCTGTCACTGGAGCAGGAGGCATCTGGGTCCGGCCTTGAGGTGCTTTGAAAAATTCAGTAACATTCGTGAAAGCAGCCCCAAACCCCTGACCTTTTGTGCACAACTTGACATTGGTCTCCTGTCTAATTAAAAAAAAGCATGCGATTGGAAATTGGCCAAAGCATGTATGTTTTCTAGAGACTATAGAATTCGCAAAAGAATCCTTGAGTGCATCTGAGGAGGCCTGGCAGTAACACAAGAAAATCCTTCCTTAGCTGTCAAGGAGGTGCCATGCCAGAGCATTGGGGCTGGCCCAATCTGGCTACTACCCAGTCATTTGTGAGGTGCTTGAAAGGCCAAATCTGGCAGCCTGCTGCTTAAATCAGTCCTGCTGTCTGCAAAAAGGCCACAGGTGCCTTGCAGCTGCCCATGTTGTATTTTGGAAGGTGGCTTGCAGAAACAGGCCAAGGGGCTGCTGTGGCATCGAGGCTACTTGCCTGACCATCAGCAGTGAGTAGCTGCATGGTCAGCCTGCTTTGTTGCAATGGCCAGGGCAGCTAGGTTGTGCCATGGCTCAATCACCAACTGTGTCCTGGCAGACTGAGGCATGGGGAGCATTAGCAGCAGCAGGGATGTCCGCAACAACTTTAAACCACTGTAATTGAGAAGCATGTCCTGATTCCCCCCTCCCCTAAAATTTTCTTCAGCCTTTTTTCTTCCCTCTTCCCTGAAAACTGTGCAAGCAGGATGCTCTTGGAGGAGGCTGGATGGATCCAGTATCTTAGGGACCTGGGTGCTTTCCTTGCTGAGTTTGTGGGCCTTGCCAATAAGGGGTTAAAATCTTGTGATTTGGAGAGCAGTGAACTAGATTTTCTCCTACCTGGGGAACGTCCGCTCAGCTGATAATCGTGGGAAACCTCATTTTATTGAGCAAGGGATAGAAAATCTCGTGTCTGTTTTATTCAGACCCTCCCCAGCCCATCGAATGGGGCTTTGCCCTTCCTGTGGCTCTCCCTGCTGGTCTCAGCCTGGTGCCTCCTGTTTATCTCCTTATGTTCCCCTCTCTGTGGCTGTCTGTCCACCAGCTCCTGGACAGACTGCTCTAGGGCAGCCCAACCGCTGCAGGGCTTGCTCCTGTTTCCAGGGATTAGAGGCAAAAAATGAGATGGGATGAGATGAAGCAGCAAAGATTGCTTTGTGCTCAGGATGAGAGGATTTGTGGGCTGTTCCCAGATCAGTAGATTGAAAACTGAGGGAGATTATTGGGATGATACTGCCTGTGGGATTAAAAGCAGGGCAGCCAATAGGCTGTGGTGGAGGGGGTTATGGGGAGGCTGTGGGATGCCTGCTTTGTGTGCCACTAAAAGCTGTGGGAAAATGGTCCCGGATATCTCTATCCGTTTCAGAGGTGAATGGTGAGGGGAAAGGAGGCTAGTACGTATTGGGAGGGAGATGCAAAGACCTTTCTTTTCGGGGAATCCGTGCAATGTAGATTTTTTCAAAGGGACCTTCCGCTTGGCAGGATTGGTTGTGAGAAATGTAGTTCAGGGAATACAGACTGGCTCTAGCCCTCCCTGCTGCCCAACCAAGCCTTCACTCAGTTCATCTCCTTTGTCCTCCTGTAGCATCTGTAGTGAGAGGCTTGAAGCACACAGGGTAGCAAGCTGGAAATGCCTGGATGGCTGAACACCTTCCAAGGGAGGCTCCAGCATGTCCACCCTGGGCTGAGAGGTAGTGCTGCTCAGAAACAGAGCTATCAAAGGAGGGGGGGGAATCTCGTTGCAGCACGCTAAGGAGAGTGAAGGCTGCGAAAACAAGGCTGCTCACAACACAGCTACTGTCTGGCCCCGTGCCATGCTCCAAGCAGGCAAACACAGGAGCATCAGCCATCTCCAAGGCTGCTCTGTCAGGAGATTCAAAGTGACATCTTCAGCTTTGCAAGCGTGAGCTCAGCTCTCTAGGATCCCTAGAATGGTGTGCGGGCTGGCAGGTGGATGTAGGGAGAGGGAGAAGGAAGGGATGAGACTGTGCCCCAGGGTCAGGGATGGGAGGTTATAGTCAAGGACGTGAAGGCTGTGGCATGTGAGCAGGATGAACATGGCTGTTGCTCTCTGAAGCCCTTTCGGGGCCTTTTTATTTGGGGTAGTTCTTCCTCCTGAGATCCCAGAGGTGCTCTCTTCTAAGCTGTGCTGCTGTTCAGTAGGATGCCAGGAGAGTATTTAGAGTTCTCTGCAGAAGCTGTGACTTATTTCCAGGCTGCTGGAGGTAAAATAGCTTGTTTTCTGAGGTCTTCTCTTCATGTGGCCCAGCAGTGGCCTCTCCTCTTTTGTGAGCTGCTATCATAGACCTGTGGCTGTGAGGTTCCTCTTCTGGGAGTCTTGGCCTTCCCCTGAAAAATTACATATAAAAATGGCATATGAGAGACTGTAGATGACGGCAATTTGATAACCCTTGCTTTTTTATCTGAGGGGCAACCCAGCATATAACTAAGGTTGGCTACCCTAGCATCCTTTGTTTTGAGTGAGAAGCAGGTCCTTCAGAGCTGGTGTACGTCCCTGGCAGAGTGGCTCCCTATGGCATCTGTGCCTAGTGGTGTTCTCAGGCAATTGATTCAATATATATGTTCACCAGTGATGCTAAGTGAAGTATTCAAATACTTTTGCTGGGAATAGATATTCTTAATTAGCTTCACACTGAATATAACCATTAAATTTACTGGTTTAGGCCAGTATCTGCTTGGTGGTGCACAGGCATGAGGCAACTCTTTCTCCTCAGGAGTAAATATTTATTATATTGCCTTATTATTACCCAGTTATGAAGCCCAGGGCAGTGTGAGGTCTCTGTAGGATGTGCATGGCTAGAGGACTGCCATCGTAGGCCTTCCAGCATCGGAGGCATGCACCAAATCCAAGTGGAGGGGATGAACATGGCTTGACAGTGGGGTTGGCAACCTGTGAGGAGGTAGAGGAATAAGGAGCTTTTCCAGAGCTGAGCTATGGTTTCCTGCAAGAAATAGCCTCAAGATGCAGCAGTATGCACCTCCACTGGGTTGAGACCCAGGAACTGCATCTCCGCAGGATGCTGCTGGGCAGCTTGTTTGTGGTGTCTCTTGGTTTGAGGCAGCATCTCTCGGCTCAAGTTCTTTAGCCTTTAACTGGGGAAAGAAGGCGAAATCTGATCTATACCCTGAAGCATGACCGACCCTGGGCATAGCCTAATGTCAAAGTTGTGCATGTCGGTGTCCTTCAGAGAGGAGCTTTGTTTGCAAATGAATAACCCTTTGTAAGATTTAAAACAAATATGACTGGAGAATAACGTTGTCACTGACAGCATGTTGGTGTCCTTTCTGTTAGCAAGCTATTTTTGAGCATCTGACCCGGATCATCTTTGCTGCAGTTTAAGCCCCTCGTTCAAGACCGTTGCCCAAAACCTTAGTTCCTCCAGCCTTTTCTCATTATGTTTCCCGGCCCTTGGAGTGTGGGTTGTTCCCATCTGGTTTGTCTTCATCAGTCAGCATCTTCCATGAAGAAAACCTCTTCGCTTCTGTTTTTCTTTTGCAGATCCTGAACTTTCATGCTGAGTTGGTGTAAGTCCCCCAGCTCTTTTGAAGTCAATGGGGAACTTTAGTTCTGTTTCTGTGCACTTAATTGCATGCAACCAAGCTCAACTCTTTTCCTTGCTGAGCTGCATCTTATTCTCTCTTTTGCCAAGCTCCTTTGGGCTTTTTACTCTGTTCTGTGGTATATTGGCTTCCCTCTCCAGGGTTTTCAGCTGGTAGTTTAAGAGGAGTATCACTGAAAAATGCCTTTAGAGTGCCAGTTTTCCAGCCACCTTCCTATAGTTCCATCTATACCAGGCTTCCCCAGCCCATTTAAGACAATGTCACATAGGACAGTGTTAACAGTCTCACTACTATACTACCAACTAGGGACTTTCCACTCTCTGCAAGGGCTCATCTCAGGGGACATGTTTATTGCTGTTTCTTGCTGCCCTGCCAGATGACTACCCTGACTGCCTTCGTCTCACAGGAGTTTTTCTGTTCTCCAGTGGCTCAAGCCCAGCTGCTGTCTGTAGCATAGTTAGTAGTATTTCCCCAGATCCCTTGATGTTTTGAAGGGTGCAAGCGTGGAGTGTGGCACTGAATCAGTTTAATCCAAGACTTGGCAGTGCAAAGTGGTGCCATTGAGCTAATTAAAGCTTTGAGAGAGTTTCTGTCACTTAAATGCTGCTGCCGCAGAATTTGCCCTGCTGCGTAGTACCATGCCCTGTAGCAGGATTCAAGCCTGGCTGCACAATGCAGTGCTTGCAGCTTTGCCCCTTTGAGATGTCCAGGGCACGTGCAGCGAGTGGAGAACAAGCAAGCGTTCGGTCCTAGCTGATTGCCTAGCAGGTCGCCTTCCCAGGACTCAGATGGGGCCCTTGCTACACAGCCTCTACAGAAAGTTGGCTCAGATGGAGGGACAGCCATTATTTCTGGAAAATCTTTAATGTAATGGTTTTAGGTGGTATTTAATCTGCTGGCAGAGCAAAAACTGCAATCAAAGAGATAGCTGCTTTCCCTCTCCTAGGAAATATTATTTCTCAGTGCATGGGCTCTTGAGTCTACCTGGCCTTTTCTAAAGGCTCACAGACCTCTGCAGGTCTGAGGATACTCTTGATCACTGAGCAATAATAGTCCCAAAAGTAGTGCAAAAAGCATTGGCTCTCAGTTTTGTTGGCTAAATACATAATGGGTTGAGATCTGATGCACTTAAGCAGTGTAACATTCACTGAAAGTAGTATTTACACTGGCAAATTGTTCCAAAATTGAATAATAGGGTGAATTGGAAGTGACTGAATTAAGCTGCGTTGCCTACCCTCTTACCCCAGCCCCAAGCAGACATTTTTGGAAATGGTTTTAATTGCCACAAAATAGAACAGCTTAAATTCAATGAACTCTGCTTGGAATAATAATGGATATCTTAGCTTGGCGGGATGCTGCTTTCACAGGTTCAACTCACTGATTTTGCTCATAGTCCCAGTGTTGATGAGCTCTGAAGCCAGCCCATTAGTGAAGGTTTTCTAGATTGTACAAGGGCATGTAATAGTTTGGTCTCACTAAACTTACTTTTGCTCACTGTGTGTCAAATCACTGCTGGGTTGTAAGCAGAGGCTGATGTGAATGAATGGAAATTCTGTATCTTATAGATATGTCCAGATATATTTAGGTGGGGGTGCCTGAGATATTTTGCCTAAACCTGATAATTAACATAAGCCTCTGAATTTTGTCTTCTAACGCATCAGGGAGAAAAAAAGCAAGTATGGTAATTGTGTTGGCCTGTTCCATCAAATGAAATTATTCTCTCCTCATTGTGTGCAAGACCTTCATCCTGTGGTGATTAGTAATAAAAATTCCAGTTTCAATCACTGGCCTTCACATGACATCACTGTAATGGCACAGCTATTGCAACAAAACCAATTCTTTTCAGATGGGGCCTAGATTTGCAACCAGGGATATTAACATCATCTGACAAGAGGGGCCTGATTCTGGTTTCACTTGTTGCAGAATCAGTAAAGCATGGGCAATACCCTACTATTGCATTGTGTACCCTTAATGCCAGGACAATGCTGTTCTTCCAATGTTGTGTGCTGTCTTGTAGACCAGATCATGATATCACAACCCATATTCCTATCATATCTAATGCAAGTTTCCAGTTTCTTAGAAACATGCATGAATTATGCCAGGGTTACACCTCTGCTGGAAACTGTTGCTGGTTTTCGTTAGCTTTTGAGGTGCAGTAGGTTGTGATGAATGACATGGCTCTTGATGGATTAGTGGAGACTCTTACCGGACATTCCCACACCCTCGGTGGCCAGTGGCTAGATCTAGGGATCCAGTGTGCTGCTCTTCAGCGTAGAGATGTAGAGACAACTTTCATTGCCTCATGGGTCAGGTCTATGTTGGAGGTATGTGATGCTGTGTTTCTGTTCCTTTTGGTTTATTGATCAGGCCAGAAATCACTCTGAAATACATGAAACCTTGAGTAAGAATCAGTAAGGTGCTCAGCCACCTGGTGATTTTAAAATTGCTATGGAAAGTTTGCAGTTTGTACAGATTTCTTCCTCCTCTTCCCTCTTTCTCTAGAAAAGGAAAGAGAAGGTGCTGAAGAGTTGAGCTCTGCCCCGGAGGCTAACTCAACAGTCCCACTGAAAACATGCATATTTAAAATGGGTTCGGCAGAAGTGAACTGATCTAGTATGTCCTACACCCATAGCAAGATGCACAGCCTGTTGCTAGCTTAAAACAAATTCAGGTGGCAGTAGGTTATTTAAACCAGCTTATGGATATGCCATATAAAAGAGGAAAATCAGGCAAGCAGCAGGGAATTTTGGGAAGTTAGCACAGCTTTCTTCTGAGTTCAGAGCAGAGATGTTCATTTGGCTCAGATATAGCTCAGTCTATGGTGGTATGATAGGGCTGGACCTATGGACTATCATTCTGTGTCTGTATCAGCTGCTGCTGCTGCCAATATCTAGCTAATAATATCTACAGCAAATATCTCTATTGTGCAGGGCTGTCCAGTGTATGTAAAAACAAACAAACAAAAAAAACCCCCTGTCAAGAGGGCAAGGATGGAGAAGGATGGGAGGGATCAACAGAGCTGAGGAGAAAAGCATGCTGACTTAAACAGTACTAAGAAGTGATTGTTTATAAAATAGGAGACAAGCATTCCCAAGAGCTGCAGCTGGGAAAGTGGTTGATGGGAGAAGCAGGAACTAATAAGCAATGTGAGGAAAGGAGGTAGCAGCCAAGAGAGTGGGGGAGGCATTGAGGGGAGTCAGAACATCTCCTGGCAGTCATGGTCCTGGCTCTGAATTTGCAGGCCAAAGAGCTGGCAAAACAGAGGGTAAGAGGGTAAGGGAGGGAGCAGAGGGAGGCTCTCAGCAGACATGTTGCCTGGCCTTGGCCCAGAGGAAGTCATCTTTGGAAACCTGTGGTGGAAATGAGAGTAATTAGTTTTTGGTCAATTGAGCATAGAGGTGAGTGGGGCTGAAAGAGCTCTGTGGTATACATGAGCAAAGAGGGGGAGGCAGGTTATAATTGCTCATCAGCAGTCAACGAGTGGCATCCTAGGCCATGAGTGGTGACACATTGCCTGGAGGAGAGCAGGAAGGTGTGAGCAGATAACCAAGAATTAAGCCTCAGGAGATGCCTGCTGTGAGGGTAAGAGCAGGAAGATTCGTCTCCTGTGACACTTTGAGAGATCGGGCAGATGAGAAACAGGAATACCATTGACGTACTGAGGCAGCGTGGAGATGTGCTGTTGGCAGCAGGATCTCTTTTGGGTTAGAGGTTTCTGAACTAGTTTTATTGGAATTGGAGAGCAAGCAGAGGAAATGTGAGCCAAAATGGTTGCAGTTTGCCAAAATGAGCAGCAGCTGGAAATGCAGCTTTATATTGTGAAGTAGTATTTGGCATCATTCATGTACATTTTGCTAGTGCTCTCTCCTTATAGCTTCAGACCTTCTGACAACTTAATTCTGTTGATGGCTGATGCATTTCCACATGGAGTCTGTGTTTAAGGGAATATTAGACTTTTTTTGTTTTCTGCTATAGCAATTTGTCGTCTTGCTGCTTCCATCTCCAACCTGATCTGGCCAGACTGTATTGACGTCATAATCCTGAATTTGTTGCATTGCACTGCCTCCCAGCTGCTAAAACACGATGCTGAAAATCACCAGATTAGGCCTTAATGGCAGGATCAAGCTACAGGCTGATGAGTGGGGAGAAAACTCCTACTTAAGTAAGTGTTCAGGCAACTCTTCTCAGGAGAGCAAACTAGAAAGCGTAACAAAGGAGAAGCAGTTGGTTTCCCTTCTGCATACTTTTCCATATTTAGCATAGGGCTTTCAGTCTCTAAGGGTCAGAGAATGGTCTGAATTTTGTGCAGGGAGTGTTGAACTCAGGTGTTTAAACATTTCCTCCCTCTCAGAAAAATGTACTCTTGAGTTGTGGACTTCCTGGCCAAGGTATTAATCCTCAGTATGAAACTAAGCCAACCACATGAGAAATTTGGGCCTTGCTGTTGCATATCATGGTGTGCTGGAACGACAGTGGAGTTTTACAGTTGTCTTTAACGCCTGGCTTTCTGATGGTGGGACTCCTGAAGCACCAAAGAGCCCACAAAACATATTGGATGTTTTTAATGGTGACAGTGCCTTTAAGCAACCAGCAAGATGGTCCTAGGCAGGATCTCAGGGGCAGGTCCCCTGGACAGGCTGCACAGCCTCCCCATAGAGACTGGCAGCTGCTCCATGGTGCCCTGGCAGTAACACAGTCAAACCACCAGTTTGAGTGAGAGTCACCATGTTTCCTAGCACTACCACTGAGTCTGTAGTGGCTGCCAGGCTCCAAAAAGAGGCTACAGCTAAAATACAAACAAAACATGTCACTGGCCTGTCCTAATCAGTAGTTCCACCCCCTTCCCAAAAGTTTGTGTCCCATGGGAATCGGGTTGCCCAGACCACCTGTAGGAAGAGCTGCCCCCTCTGCTGAGGGATGTGACTAGATAATGCCCAGGAGTTTTGCATGCAAAAGTACTAACCATATCTTTCTGTCTCATGCAAGTGTAGTCAAGATGCTTTCCTTCTACGCTTTGTTCAGGGAATTGTTACTATACAGTTGCATGATCGTATTTGCTAGTCCCTCCCTGCCCAATGCTGATGCCTGATACATGTTCTTACAAACCTTTGAGGCTTTATGAAAACTGCAAATTATAAATGTTGATTGTGAAACTTTTGGTTTCTAGCAATGTCTCAGGCTTTCATGGTTTCATCAGCAGAGTCCACAGACCTACAGCAAAGCGCTTTAACTGCATGGATTTATAAGAGTCCTTGGTCAAAGGGACTCAAGGGTGTTGTGCTTTAAGTGCCATCCTGGGTTGACAAAACCTGTCAAAAAATGTTTTTTGAAGGCTAGGTAACAGGCGTTAGGGGCTACAAAGACATTCTCCTTTGAGTTTGATTTGGCAGTGCCTGTAAATTTCCAGCCAACCTTTTCAGAGAGGGGGGCAGGTTGTGCTTGTGGAATGTTCTTGCAACAAGTGGTCCTGTTTGTTTTCAGAGAGCCTGAACAAAACACTTCCATCCCCCAAAATAAATAGCTATTTAAAACCATAAAATTTGGCCTCATAATACTGATGAGAACATGCCATGATGAAATTTCCAATGGAAAATCTACCTTGTGTCCAGCTTCTGGCATGACTACCTCCCAGATGTAACAAGGTGACTTAGTGAAGATAACCCAAGCATATTTTCTGCTTGTCTTGTATTTTTCTTGCTTTGCTTTGAAGAAGAGTTTGAGGACAGACTTGAAAAATGCTATCAGATTAGGGCAAGGCTAACTTTACTTAACTGTGACTTTCCCAAATCTCTGGGAAAGAAATAAAAAAACACTTCCTTACCACAAAGATAAAGCATAAGAAGGAAAACACCTGCTAAATGCCTCTGCCAACCCATGGCATGAGGAGAGGAGTTAGTGCTTGGAAGCATGTGCCCTTGCTGGAGCAGTGACCCAAGCCCTGAAAGGATGAGAGGAGAGACCCTCACCCTGGGTTTAGGGTCTGCAGGAAGTAGCAATGCTAGTGCCAAAGCGAAGCGAACAGCTTTGTGATAGACCTTATTTATGGGAGGAGAGCCTGAGCCAGCTCCTCTAAAAGGCATGCCTTTTATTTGTGTCCCAGGAGAGGAGGTGGCTATCACTGGGGAGCTGATCCCAGATGTGCCCACTGGTATCAGCAGCAGATGCCTTGGCTCTCCACTGAACACTTGTAAAGCGGATGCATGCAATGCTGTGCCGCAGGACTCGCTCGTGTGTGGCTAATGTGCCCAGGGAATGGAAGTGGATGCACGCGAGGAGGAGGGCTGGCATGACAAAGGAGGGTGGGCGGTGGGGATGTTTTCGCTTGATGTGGGCTGCTTTGCCTGCTTTTTCATGAGGCAGAGAACAGGGAAGGCACCTGCCCCTCCTTGGCGTAGTGTGACTTGGGGATAGAGAGGCACAGACCACAGGACAGCTAGGAAGAGCCTTTTTCCTCAGCTTTGCAGGGGAGAAAGTTGAAATTCGTTCTGGGAAGAACTGGGACTTGCCAACTAATTCAGGTGGGCAGGTATCTCTTGAGGTCTCTAGTCCACCCGCCCAGCTCACATAAGGCTGGCTTTGAACTTAGGGCAAAGCAATTGAGACAAGGTATTTAGGAGGGAAAAGAGCCATGTGAGATTCTTTCAAAATCTCCCCAGTGACTGGAGGCAAATGAAATAGCATTTTAGTGAAAAGCAAAATACTCTAAACTACTATATAGCTGTGTAGGCATATGGATGCTGTTCCAAGGAGGCATTTCCAAGACAAGTGTGTCTCCAGCTCAGCTGCTGTAATGACAGGAGCTAGCCCTCCTTTTGAGGTGACTTGCTGCTGTCTGCACTCTGACATGACACAAATGCATGCACTCAAAATGCCATCAGCAACCACAGAGCCAGATGGTGCTCCCCAGGACTCTGGGTGGACCCAGGGTTTGCTAGGGCTCAGCTGAATGTGTCCCACAAAAAGCTGCTTGTGGCCCCCTGTTAGATGGGGGCTATGGGGTGCGGGATCCTGATAGGTGTCCATCCAGCTCTCATATGGAAACCCAACTGGATAATATAGTCCAGCCCAGAGCTCAGTTTCTCTCTCCTCTATTCTGCTTCACATGCCTACTCCAGGATTGGTCAGTGTGAAATAACTGTGAAGATAGTCATAGTCTTTAGTACATAATATTCAGTATTCTTTTAATAAGGTTTTATTTGATATTCAGGAGTATCTCAGTATTTCTGAGGTGTTAGCAAGCCTAAAACTAAGAGCACTAACTTAACTGATCAATCTAGCGTACAAAAAACTGATATGGAGAAAAAGCAATGTGTGGGGAGGAGAGTCCTTCCATTGTTCTCATTTTTCATTTTCTCTCTTGTTTTCCTTTCTCTTATGTCACTTGTGACCGAGCTGCCTTTTCAGACACAGGAAATTCCTGAAAGATTAAGAAAATTTCCCAGGATTTAATATATATTTTTTTTTAATCTCAAAGCTGAGAGAGGGGAAGAATGGGATCATTCCGAATATTGGTTAAATCTCTGAGAAGTCTCCCAAAAGACAACTGGAATTAAAAGGCCTCTCTTTTCCTGCAATAGAGTCACTGTTTGGAAAATGTTCCCTAACTGTTTTGGGGCAGATCCGTGTTGAGCACCACAATCTCTACCGTGCAGAGCTTCTCTTGCTGCGATAAAGACCTGTTCCAAAGACCAGTAAAGGCTGTTTCCCAAGATGGCCATGCTTGGGAGGATGTTGCTCTGGTCCTCAGTATGTGTTTGCCAGAGCGTTATACTCGGCAGAGTCTTGCTTGGCTAGAATGTTTCTTCCACCTCATGGCCAAACTCAGATCTTCTGTCTCCTAATGCAGCATCTTTGGCTTCAGTGGGGCCGTACCTGCTTTGCACTGGGATAGAACTGGGCCTCTTATCTATTTTATCCGTTGGACTGGACGTAATGGTATCTTCAGGGCTTTCAAGGAGAAAGACAAAGAAGCAATTTCAAAGCTTCTTTGAAATAAGCAGAATATGATGGCCCTGTGAAGAGGAAGAGCATTAGAGGGGTCTCTCTTCAGGCAGGAAATGCTTTGAAACGCCCAAAATGGCATTTTGGGGAGAATTGTTCTTTGTCCATGAAGAATTAACTATGTCGGGGAAAGCACGTATATAGAGTAAATGCCTCTGCCCTATTGTTCCTATCATTTCCGTTGAGTTTATGAACTCCCATATAAAAGACATACCTTTCACCAGTATGATTAAGAAAAGGCCAATGAAGCTTTCCTGCTCGCTAGAGCATGAAGCGTGTTTAATTTAATAATGCTGATAAACCTTAAAGCCAGGAGCATTTGGCTAACACATGACCCACTTTTTCAATCAATTGGAAACATTTACATAACAGCCTGATTCAGAGCTCATCATGTGAGGGATATGGAGCAAGGGATGATAGAAATTGCAGTGATAAGTGATTACGCTGTAGTACACTTGGTGAAAGCAAAACGGCAAATCTGGCCAGTTCTTAGAAGGCAAGTTGTAGCCCATCTATGTGGGACTACTAGCCCTTGTGCTGAGCGAAGGGGGAAGCGCTGTGGCTGTCCTGTTGCTGCAGGATGGTATCTCTATTATTATAGTACCTCTTCCCACCAGCTGAGTTTTGGGGTCCTTCACCCTGGTGGCAAAACCCAAATTGTTCCTGGATCCTGCTCTTACCTGCCTGTCTGCTCCTAGCTGTTGGGCTGACAACCCTGGGTCATCGCTGCCCAGGCCACGATCATCAGGCAAATTGCACATGGAAGCCCTGGGCATAGTGTGCGTGGCAGGATGACTTTCAGTTACTGCCTCCGGAAGCCACAACAGTCCCTGCTTGAGGATATGCCTTATTTGTGGACAGCCTCTACCTTCTGCTTATCAGAGATGTTTACCAGCCAGGAAAGGGAGCTGTGCACCTATATTTACGTGCATTGGGCTTGTCGGTGGCTGTAGTGGAGTTATGCCATTATTTCTTCCCCTGTGGCAGGGCTAGATTGCTCCTTGTGCAGGATATCCCTGCAGAAGAGCCATACTGCGCTGGGACAAGGGGCAGAGCCAGGCTTCACAGAGTATACCTTTTTGGTACAAGCACTCTGTCTCCTGCCACATCACTTCAGCTTCATATAGAGCAAATAGTAGCGCAGACCCAGAAATTTCTGCCTTTTCCACTGCATTTGTCCTTTTTCTGGTTGCTTCCCATACATGGGAGTCAGCCTGGGGTTGACTAATACAACCAGTTATTTATTTACCTTTATTGTTTGCCTGCAATGTACTCAGTCTTGAAACTGAAAGTTACTGTTCTTGCATTTTGTACTTTTGCATTTCAGCCTGTTTACATTACTCTGGTCCCTAAGGGCATCTATTTCTTCCCTTCTGATATTCTCCTTCTTCTCTCCCTTAATAATATCTTGACAATACCTTAACTTGATATCTTCAACCTGTTTCATTTCTTTTTTTTTTTTTTTGAGGATATTACAAATGGAAAACACGCAAAAATCAGTGACCTCAAGACTGGCTTTTATAAGTAGGTTACAAACAACCTCTTTACCAGTGAGTTTTTGTGAGACTCTATTGGAAGAGGAAGCTTTATATGAATCCCACCTCCTAGCCATGCTTTGTATATTGCTGACTCCTTATACATCCCATGTTCCTCTTTGCATTGAAGTAATACTTGAGCACGGTTTTAGCTCCCGAAGCAGCTCTCCTGAGTTTTTTTTTTTTTTTTTTGTCTTTTTAGGTCACATAAGTCCCCATTTGAGCAAAGGAAAATGCCAGATGCCACACATGACTGTGACGAAAAGGATCCCATCAGTAATATACTGAGGGATTAAGTAACATGGAACAGCATGCTGCAAATCTCAAGGCATTGCACATAGGAGGATCGTGGCACCTTTTTCTAAGACAGGACTGCCTACACAGTATCCTCATGCAATAAGCTGCAGAGACATTTCATATATGTGGTCCTTGCTCAGGGATTAAGTAAGGTGTCAGGAAAGAAGGAGGGGCATCTGTTGCTTTGCTGTGATTTTTGTCCCGTCTCCAAAATACCAGTGATATTTTTCCTGATAGAGAGGTCAAAGGAGGAAAAAGAGGGAATGGAAAGGGAAATGGCAACACCTGGAAAAACTTACAGATGTTTCTTTAAATAGCATGCAAAACACATATAGTTGGGAACCGTATTTATTCCTCAGACACAGTACCCAAGCTGGAGCACTCAAAAATCTGGATGGAAACACAGGAACATGATAATCAGGACATCCTCTTGGTCCTTCCTGCTCCTTGTTCTTTGGGTCTGGTATATGTTTCCCAGTTAGTGAAGAATCAGTTTTTCCAAAACTCATCAGTCCAGATTTTCTGAGTGCCCTTGAAACTGTGAGTTTGGGTTTGCTAGATATGTGTCCTGGGTCTTTTAAAGTTGTAATTCAACAGTCAGTCTTTGGCCAAGCTGCTCCCCTGACTCCCTGCTCCTGCTTCCATGCTCTCAGCTGGGACACGACTTCCTTTAGGTTCGCATGGGTTTGGCCTAGCTCTCTGGCTGGGTTTGGGCTAGCTCTCTGGCTGTTTCACTTAAGACGCCTGAAACTTTGTTTCTGCCTTTGGCTTTTAGGTAAAGCTGGTGGCAAACCGTGGCAGAGCTCTGCAGTGTTTCTGGGTTTGCACCTAGCATGTTGCCTGCAGTAAATGGCCAGCCTGATGTGCACCGATGAATGCTCTCAGGCTGTGACATCCGCCCTGCAGCTCCTCCTGCCACTGCTTTCGCGTGCCCGCTGCTGCTCTGCAGGGTCCATCCTGCATCAAGAAAACTGCCTGTTTTGAGAGAAAACCTGTGCTCGTTTCACTCTCCCTGCTGTAGAGAGAGGGACAGCAAAGGGAGGAAAGGTGGTTACTTTTCCACCAGGGTCAACCTTTTCATGGCTGGGTCAGCAGAGAAAGGGGTGGGAAAGCCACAAAGAGAAACCAGGGGAGTGTTTGTATAGGTGGTACTGAGCCTTTCTCCCTTTTTGTCCTTGCAGGTGATACTGTTCTGGTGCTGTGTCATTCTGCACCAGGGCTCCCCTCCCAGCTAACGCGCGTCTCCCGTCCCTCGTTAGGAAATGGAGTCGAAGGTCTCCGAAGGTGGCCTGAACGTTACCCTCACGATCCGGCTGCTGATGCATGGCAAGGTAACAGGGGTCTGGCTCGGAGAGGGTGTTTTCCTTGCGGGAGTCAAGGAGGCAGCAGCTTCCTCTCCTGCCTCCATTTCGGCTGTGCCTGGGTCCTGCCAGCCTGCTTGGCGCCTCTGAAGCCCCAGGCTGCTGTGGGCCTGAGGAGGCACCAGGACAGCCTGGGCGTGCAAGCTGCTGTCAAGTGGCTCTTCCCTCTGCTTACGTGACCTCTTGGCAAGTCGCTTGGACTGCTTCAAAGCCACCTGCTCAAACGGTTTTGCATCCCCACAACCTTGTGCCCTTGCTGGAGGGGCACCATCGCACGTCAAAATTTTGGGTACTCTTCTCTGCAAAACAAGAACTGGGGAGAGGGGGACAAGGACAAACCCTCAGTGGGGCCTTTGTTAAAGTTTGCATCTCTCCCCCTTTCCGGTTACTGTTGCGGCACGCGCCTTTCTTGCATCTGCTGCAGGAGCTGCAGCTGTGCTGAGAGTCCCCACAGCATGGTGCTCATGGCCCTTCTCAGATACTTCCCCATCAGCCCTCCTGCTGTCCTTTAGCTAGGGACAGCGCACGACAGTGATGCTCAGTGTGCGCACCAGGTCTCTGTTTTAAAACAAGATTTGACTGGATTACCTTCACATCTTGTAATGTCGTTTCCTTTGTGTTTGCCTTTTTCTCTAGGAAGTTGGGAGCATCATTGGAAAGGTAACGATGTCTTTAAATATGTAGTTAGATACTCCTTGAATTGCCTGCACTGTTTACTCCCTGTGTTCTGATGGACGCTAACTATCTTTTTCTGAGATGTCCCTTTAAATGTTCCCTGTGCATGAGCTTATCGCTATGTTTTCGTGATAGAAACGTTAGGAGACCAACAGAGAAACCAAAAAGTGTTTCCCTTTTAAAAAAAAAAAAAAAAACCTACCTCGTGCTATTTTTTAGCTGCTTCACTGTGGTTGCTAAAGCAGATGCTTATGATCGTGTTCTCCTGATATGTTAATTAAATACATTCATTAAGAAAGATTAAGAAATGTTATGGGAAACAGTTTAAATTCCATGGTACTTGCCTCTAAATACCACCAAAGAGCATTTAGCTTGTGCAGAAAGCTTTATGGGAGACTCTTCCATGGTGCTATTGATGCTTGCTGCAGTATTTTGGAAAATTCTGGCTATATAAGGACTGGTTTCCCAGTATTTTTAAAAGGCAGGTTTATGGTGGCAAAGATTTGCTGCAAGAACCTCTCTCTCCTTTTTTATGCTCGTGCCTTATTTTTCCTTTAGCCTGTCAGATCTGGAAAGATTCATAGTTTTACCTGCTTTTTATCTGGATATAAAAATATTAGATTGTTCTAGGTACTAGATGAAAAACAGCCCTTCTAAAGCACCCTGACATGTCAGCTTTTCTGAATATTTGGCAGATTTCTGAGGTTTTTCCGTGCTATTTTTCTCCTAATAGGAAATTCAGAAAGGAAGACTGAAGCTACAGTTGTGCATTGTTAGCTGTTTTGTCTTTACAGTATGTTAAAGACATGGGAGCAGATTGCAAAGGGGTGGGTTTATACTAGCCTACCTAGAAAATGCATCACATGGGAACGGAGGGCCAGGCATCAGAGAACTGCCGAAACGTTCGGTTGTGTGCTACCGAGCCTGAGAGAAAGGTCTGAATGCATTCAGAAAGGCTTGCTTTGAAGGTGCAGCTTGACTTTTTACAATGGCATGTGTTTTTGTCTTTTATTTCAGAAAGGAGAGACCGTGAAGAAAATGCGTGAGGAGGTGAGCAACCCTGACCTACTGACCTATAAGACAATTTCTAAGACCAGCAGGGAGGAGTTGGAAGGACTGATGGGCTGTTCTGTCTGGGGGCAGGGGAGCATGGACAGTTATTTGCCCTATAAAATAATGTGCAGTTACTCACAGGTTCAGTCTTAAAGTAAGGAAAAGTAAGCAATCTGCACAGCAGTAAAATTTCAGCTGTCCTCAGAGCTCTTTTTTCCATTTTTCTGCTCTGCATACTCTAGCAAATTTCTACTACGTTTAATGGGAACTTGCTAGAGCCAAGAACTTGATATTAACGAAACAGTTAAATGAACTTGCTTGCGAGATGTGTGAGTTTGTGTACGATTGTTGTGTCTTTAGATACCAAAGGGTTATCATATCAGTGAGGAACACTCTTTTTAAAAGCAGTATTCCCATGAGCAATCTTTTCTTGGTTTTGTGGTTTTGCATTGCAGTGGGAGAGATTCAAAGCGGATATTTGGAAACCCTTTCCGAGGGTTGGGATAAGGCAGCACTGGAATACACCATTGGGGGTAGGTGTGGGATCTAAATTGCTGGGAGTTTTTAAGATTAGGCAGGCTATTGTAAGACAGGGACTGGTGATGCCCACAGACTAAGGGAACAACCTGCTCCCAGGCCTCCTGGGGCTCTCTGAGCTTCTGCTTTTGTGCACTGAGCCTTCTCAGGCCTGAGCAGGATCACACCCGATGAAATGATTGCACATCCTGAATGACTGCTTGGCTGTGAATATTTCAGGGCTGCCCTTTTCTTTCTAGAGCGGGGCAAGAATCAACATCTCAGAGGGGAACTGCCCAGAGCGAATTGTGACCATCACAGGCCCTACTGATGCCATCTTCAAGGCTTTCGCCATGATCGCTTACAAATTTGAGGAGGTGAGAAATGTGAGCCCTTTCCCACAGGAGAGCAGAGCAGAAGAAAAGGAGCAAAGGTCTGTGTGTATCTGAGATGGTCCACTGGGCTAGCAGACCTAAAGTGTGCCTGCTGCAGTGGTCAGCCATGCAGATAGGCTTGGTTATCTCCAGCCCATCTGTGCCTGGCTGGACTAGGTTACAACCTCGCAAAAACCCTCAGTGCAAAACCTTTTACTTGGTCCAGGCATCTATAGCTAAGCAAGAACTGAGCTTCAGGGAACTGTCTCAGAGATCTTGCAGTTAATTTCAGGCTATCTAGAAAGACAGAGGGAAAACACATCTCCTAAACGTTTGTAGGATCAAAATAACTTAGTTCATCATTGCAGTGATGGCTGGCTCTTTCCTGGCTGTAACATATTTACACAAACGGAAATACAGCAAAGTGGCTGTGGATTTTCAGATGTTCTTTAACAGGTTGCTTTTTGAAGCCCTTTAGGATTATAATTTCCTATGAAAAAGCTAGAGCTGTGCTGCAGCATCACCCTATGATGCTTGTGAATCAAGAAGTTTTAGTGGGACTGCGCCGGGGGAGAGAGGGCTCAAGTGACACTGTTGCAATGACAGAAGTTCTGCTTACCCCTCCTCCTTGAGTTCACCAACCAACCCACTCCCTGTCATGCTGGAAGAAGTCCCCGAAGAAACCACCAAACAGGGCAATGCTGTCTGTAGAGTATCTGCATGAGCATGTATAGCAGCTATGGGCAGAAAGCAGCCAGGGTTTGGGGGATATGATACCTCTTTACTGGCATGTGGTCAGATAAGAAGGGCTGATTTGTTGTGTCCTTCTTTCTCTAGGACATAACCAACTCAATGAGCAACAGCACTGCTACCAGTAAACCTCCGGTGACGCTGAGACTGGTCGTGCCAGCTAGCCAGTGTGGCTCACTGATCGGCAAAGGAGGCTCCAAGATTAAGGAAATCAGGGAGGTAAATCAGATCTGTTTTACCTATTGCATATAATCACAGCTCCTTAGATATGATTTGCAACCAAGGAGGAGACCTGGAAAGGGGGATCTTCACGCAGCCAGCGTCACGAGCCATGTTGCTTCCCAGGACAGTCCTGCTGACATAGGAGGACACAGTTTTCATTCCTCGGGGCCTAGCATGTAACCACTCAGACTGCTGTGTGCTGGCAGGGTGCTGTGTCTGACCTAGCACAGGGCAGTTGCATCTTGCTGGAGGTGTGAAGTGCTGGAGCTGGAGATGGCTGCAAGGGACGGGACTATTGGGCTTTTCCATTCTTGAGCCGCCTCAGTTCAGATTTGGGACTTCTCCTTCTCTCTCTTTCTGTCTCCAGTCCACAGGTGCTCAGGTTCAAGTGGCGGGGGACATGCTGCCCAACTCCACGGAGCGGGCGGTGACAATCTCGGGGACACCCGACGCAATTATCCAGTGTGTCAAACAGATCTGTGTGGTGATGCTGGAGGTACAGTCTGTAACAAAGGGGGTAAAGTATATAGGAAAAAATCACCTGCCACTGCAACAGCGCTGAAAGCTGTGGAACATGTCTCTGTTATTGTTCACCACTTGTTATTGGAGCACTCTCATGTCCTGGTATCTTTATTTTAAAATCCACTCCATGTGTTTCCCCCCCCCGTGCTTGTATATTATTTCTAGAGTCCTGAGCTGGAAATCTGCTTGGTAGGGTGCCAAAAAGGAGACTGTTGGTGTCATAGTGCCGGGTTAGCTTCAGGAGCGAGGTTTCTCAGAGGAGGCTACGCAGGCTCTGACAACCTTAGCCTAGTGGTCACAGCAGCATAGAGGATGCTGTGGGAAGAAAATAGAGACTGCATCAAATCCTGTAAAACCCTAGGGCATTGGCTTCCTCTAAACAGGCTTCAGGTGCCCTACACGGCTGGGGCTGACCCATGACTGAGAGGAGGCCAGCGCGTTCTCTGTGGTTGAGGGAGCCAGGAGAGTAGCTGTGGTTGGGAGAGTGCAGAAGGAGGAGAGCTGAGGGCATGAAAAGAAAACCCAGGCATGGGGTCCGAGCCTCCAGGGAGGGCAGAGCAGGAAAATATGCTGAGAAAGGCTAGTGGAAAACAGGGCCCGTGGGGACAGTAGGATGCCTAGATGTGTGACCAGGGTGCTGTTTTCTGGGAGAAATGCTGATGTGCAGCGCTTGAGGATCTCTGCGGTAGAGACATGCTGCTGTATCAATGACTTATGGCCAGGAACAATCCCAGCTACGTGCCCCAAATCCATGTGTGTCACCTTGGAGGAGAGAAAGTCAAAGAGGAAACTACATGAAACAATGACAGCTACCCCTCGCAGCGCTGCCCAAAGGTGGATGGACAGCAAGCCCATCTGCTTTGCTGTGCAACCCAGCCCACGTGTCACTGCCCCTTTCATGGCAAGTAGGAGGACGTTTACTGCTGGAAGAGCTTCGAATGAGGAATCCAAGGCTTTCTGGACATGAAACAAAACCAAACACAAGCAACTTCTAGTTAACAGGGCATGGCCAAGAAGAAATTGCTGTTTAGTATGTTATCGACCAGTGCTGGTAGCCACACTCGCGCTAATACGCTATACTGCCAGAGAAGTGCAATTTCAGTTGTGCCGTTTGGGTACTGACAGGAATCGACGTGATGCTGTGGACTACAGAGATGAGCAGAACTCCAGACCTGCCCAAGCGGATGCTTGTAGGTGTGTCATAAAGAGTCTGTGGCACTTGTTCTCACCAATCGAAACAGGACTTGCTGATCCTCTGTCCGGCTCAGCAATGGGAAAGAAAAATAAAACCCATGAATTTTCTTGCGGTTTAAAATCTGGAGAGTCCCTCGACTTTAACAGTTCACAGAGCTCCTTACTCCAAGAGTTCACCTGCTCCTTACAACGGCTATGTCATAAATTATCTTGACCAGAAAAATTGTTGCTCAGCACCTCTAAGATTTGGAATACAATGAAAGAAAAAACAGATTTGTGATTATACGTGCTGTGCTTTGGTCATACAACTTTACTACACACTAATACTTAATATGAAGATTTGAATATGCTAATGTGTAGAAGAATAAGGAATTGCCCATAAAATAATATAAACATAGTTTATACTGCCTACTGTTATATATTGGTAATAACCGAGCTGTTTCACTGATGGTTAGATTCAGAAGGACTTGCTCTGAAATCTCCCTTTTAGGAGAAAACGGACACAGAGAGAACTTCAGTGAGAAGATATAGTGCATCGTGCAGACGTTGACATGTGGACTACAACTTCTGCTGTGACTTATCCACAGGCAGATCAGGCTACAGCATCAGAGGAGAACGTCCTGGCAAACAAGAGCGGTGCTGCCCCAAGGCACTTTGCCAGAGGAGAAGGGAGCGTGAAAAAATATAGTTTAGTGCCCGTGCTGTTGTTATCTGTCTGCTGAGTTGAATAAGGAGTTTCCAGTGCGCAGTATTAGAATAAGATCTCTGGAAACGTCGTTGTTACCATCTGAGGGTTGTTTCCAGCCTCTTGCAGGACACAAATTACCCCTTTGCCCTAGCGAGTGGAGCGCCTTCCAGAGCTTGGCACTCTGGCCAAAGCAATCACTGCTGCTCGAACTGGCGTCCGTGGGGCACAGGGGGCCTTGGTTGTGGTGACAGCACTTTGCAGTGTTCGTTACGAAGCAAGGCATGTGCCAACTTGGATAGCCAAAACCGAACCAAGCAGTAAAAACAAAGCTTTCTGGCACCTTTGGGGTCTCTACAGGGAATTTGGAGGAAGCCTCAAGTCTAGACTATGAGCAACAGTTTACAGAGAACAAAAGTGAGGGAAAAAGCTGAGCTCAAGGGAGTGTTATGGGGTGCTATGCGCTGGCAAGGGAATTCCCACATGCAAGGATGTCCTTTTCTCCACTAACCGACAGTTTCCCACGTGTCCTCCTGTCTAGAAACACTGTTCACCTGCTGTGGGTGTTGCTCGCGCGTGGTGGCCCGTGCTCCGTCGGGTGCTTTCTAACACTCTTTTTGCCGTTGTTTCAGGAAAGCTGTTCTAATGTTCTCTCTCCCTCTCCTTGTCCCTTTTCCTAGTCCCCACCAAAAGGTGCCACCATTCCCTACCGCCCAAAGCCCGCCTCCACCCCTGTCATTTTTGCAGGTGGTCAGGTAAGAGCCGACCCGCTTGCAGCCTCCACTGCCAACCTCAGCCTTTTACTGCAGCACCAGCCGCTGCCCGTTAGTGCACTCAGGTTTCTTGCCTTCTGACTTGCATGGTGTCATCCCATCCATTTCGTGCCACAACAGATGGACTGAAAGCTCTTTGCAGAACCGCTGGGAGTTTGCAACCCCAGACACCCGGCTTAGCTCCTCTGCTTGTTGCTGGAGAGTAAGAAAAGGGCTGGCCTGGGGAAAGAGGCATTAACTCTGCTGTGCACTCATGCGTTGGTATGCCTTGTAGGAAATGGCTGGAGATAGCACACAGGTTCTAATGTGGCCTGGGGAAACCTGTTTTTTCAGATGGCTTCGTGCGCTCTAAGTATTAATCCTGCAAGTATTCACACACCTGTGAGTACTGGTTATAAATTTGTCTTTGGCTTAGTTTTGCTTTATTATACCCAAATTCAGTACTTGCTGACCTGCATGAAAGCGAAAAAAGAAAAAAATTCTCATGCAAGGAGAGGCCATGAACATGCTCCCACAGTGGCTGCCAATGTTTTTTTTATTTTCTGGCATCTCTCCTGAAACAAAAATAACTTAGCATAGTTGTAATTGGACAGAGATAGGAAGGGCTATTCCCAGCCCTTCCAGGATGGTGCCTCTGTTCCTGGCAGTGTCCATAAAAGGGTTATTCCCTGTCACTGGTGCTCAGCCCAGCGGGGTGGTGCTTCCCGGGGAACTCCAGCAGCCGCTTTCAGGCTAAACTTCACTGCAAAGATTGGCCTCATTTGCGTCTGTGGGAGAGCCTGTATTGCATTGCCTTCAGTGGCATTATGCAGTGGGTAAACCTGACTAAAAATGAGGTTTGCAGTTATGATGCAGTATTTCTAATAACCCTTGGGAAGTGAGAACGCATTTCTGTTTGTGTGCAGAATAACCGTCAGCTTCCATGGCACGTGCACGCGACACGGGCCAGGAGTTTGCCCATGGCATGTGTTCCTGGTTGATGACACTCCTTTCAGTTAAGATAATGAATATGTGATTTGCTTAAAACATGCATCAGGAACAGGTTTAAAGCTTTTAGCTGAAAAGCAACATCAGGTTAGCCTGTGACCTCACCTGTGTTACTGTGATCTCCCCTGATGCAAGCCAGGAATGCCTTCTGAACCTGGATGGCCACCCTTGGTCTGGGAGAGCCCCGAGGGAGAAAGGTCCTGAGGTCAATACCCCAAAATTGCACTCCCTTAATGAGAGAAAAGTGTAAACCAAATCTGAGGTCGGTGCTTTGTGAACAAGTGTAGATAAACAGATGGCAGCTTTTACAAAGAGGACTTTAATCATTCTTTTTTCTGTCTAATCTAATTGCCTCTCCTTGTAATCAAAGGCATGTCCATAGATGCTCCAAGTACAGTAGGGCATGAGTATCCAGTCAGACGGGTATTTTCACAGGAGCTCCAATAGATATGTAGAGCCAGATCTGGGAGACAACTAGAGACCAACTAGAGAGAGACGGTCTGATTTTCAGGGAAAACAAGCACCAGAGCGTTCATTGACTTCAAGTCAAGTCCCGAGCTCCTGGTGCGTCTGACTCCAGTGGTTTCTATCTGGATTGAAAAGCCTCTAAATTACTCCCTCTCTTCCACACCCAAGAGCTCTCTGAACACAGGCATCCGCAGCCAGCATTTTCCTTTGCGTTAGCTGTGCCTCCAACTAATGCCTTCCAGAATAACACTGTACAAGTTATTTTGTTTCTCCCAAACCATAATAAATAGCAGAAAGGCAAACTACGTATGGAAACACATGACCAAAGCGCGTGCTATTTCTAGTAGAGTGCTGAATTAGCATCTCTTAGCCATTACCAGCCACCAGAATCGGGATGAGCGTGCCTGAAAAAGAGCTTTGAGTCCAACTGTTTGATGAACTGTATCTTCTCAAAAGGGAGAGTAAGATGGATATAATTTTTCTCCTGCTGTTAAATGGTTGGTGTCTTGCACAGAAGCGATGTCACAGGAAGATGTGACCTTCCAGAAATAAGAGCTCTTCCTTTGCCCTCTGAGTCAGCACTGTTGAGTCCTTTGGCTCTGACTGATAGGTGACATGGAGTGAACCGGTTTTCCTACCCCACACAGAGAACGCCAGGTTATACCACTGGCTGTGCCGCAAGGTTTTTGCAGCTCCTTTTGTCTTTGAATTCCCAGCAGCTCTTCTGTGCATGGCGTGTTTCTCAGTTGTCAGCATCCAGGCCATGTGCCAGGAAGCCCTGGGGCCTCTGAGTCATGCTTCCCTTTGGGTACCCATGTTGGTAGCTTCGGGGAGACTTTCCGGGAGTGATGGCGTGGGTTAAACCTGCAGGAACTCAGGAAGCTGCGTGTAAGGCAACCTGAGGGATGTAGTGGCTGCTGGCAACCTCCAAATAGCTCAGCTCTGCAGGCTGCGGTTCCTATATGAAATGTTACTGTTTTAGCAAGTGAGACCCAGGCAGTATAGGGACATGTCTGTTGCACAGGCTGGTGCCCATGGAGTTTCTGGTGCATCTGTCCAAGACACCTTCCTGTCTTTAATTAATTTTTTTGTAATTGCACAGAATTTTGGCTAATGTTTTAATCAGCAGAACACCCTGAAGAGGCTGGGTGTTTATCTCAGATGTTGTCATGGATGTCATGCTTGCTGTGGTGCTCTCTGTTGCTGCCTCATTGTTGCAACCTCTGCAGAATGATGCACGCGTGCCCCTAACCGTACAGCGTGGTTTTACAGCCTTTGTAAATTCCACCTCTACTTAGGTGCAGGAAGCAGTGAGCAAAACGTAGTCTGCTCCCAACAAACCAAGGATCAAATTAAACTGGCCGGAACAACTGAACTTTTTAGGGCACCCTCTGTCATATCACCATTAGAGCGCCAGTCTCTGTCACACTGGGATGCTGGCAGGCAGCAGGACTACCATTTCTGTGCATGGAGGTTTGCCTCCTTCCTTCTCCAGGCTTTCAGGGGGTATCCTTTACACTAAACACTGTTGTTTCCAAATGATGCTGCAGTTTCCAAGCGGTTCAGAGATTTTCTTTTCCAATTCTTTGCTATCTTTACTCTCCCTTTTATAAAGTGTTATCCATCTTTTATACCATTTCTTTTGGAATCATCTGAATAACGTGTCAACTAGCAAGATACGTTTTGTTAGCTGGTAAAGTCCCAAAATACTGGGCGCTCTAGCGTCTGGCTCTTTACCTAGAAAATGGTGCTTGTTTTCAAGGTATTTACAGAAGCAAAAGGATTGCTACAGACGATGGCAAACAAACAGCTTAACAAACATCTGCATGAATGCATTAATTATAAATGGTGAAATGCATTACAGAGCAGACAGCCTGTCCCTAACCCCTCTCCCACGCTTTAGGGGCACTGGTAAGACACAAGTAACATGCTGCCCAGCTGGCTTTCTGCATGGGAATGTATTTCTTCCCAAAAGAGTATTGGAGTACATGTGTAGTTTTTAAGTGTGTTAACAGTAAAGTACCTTAAACCAAAGATGGAGGGAATCACCGTTGCTGCCTTATTTTCTAAGATGCTGAGATTAAGTTTATGTGCGAAGGGCAGTGGTGATATAATCATGCAGCGGAGATTGGCCTGCTAATTCTGATTTGGTTAATAACTTCCGTGCCGGAAAGCATGACGACAACCTTATCGTTCTACTCCATGCAGTTTTGGGACTTTTAAATAGCTGTTTCCTTCTTTTGAAAAAGCCATGCTGAGCTCAAGCCCTTCGAGATGCGTGGCTGGGTAGCTCAGCATACTGTCCGTTTGATCAGAGAAGTACGTCTCCATTGCTGTGGTGGAAGTTATCCAAGGACTTGCTGTCTCAGTGAATTTTACTGATTGTACTGGCATTCACTGCAGCATGGAAGGGGGATCTTCGTTTTGGATAGCCAGAGAGGTGTGCAGGGCGTCTGCTTGCTGTACTGGGGAAAGTACTGCCCTCATCCCCTTCCGTGTTAAAATTCAACCTTCATCATTGACAGCTGGTGATGGCAACAGATACTTAAAAAATTATATTCATTCAACAGACATGCCTGCACGCAGGAGGCTGAAAGGTGTGTGGTCCCGTCACTTCCCAGGACATGGATCTGTGCCGTGGAAGTCCAGCTTTTAGGCAGATTCTGTTTGGTGTTGCAATGCCCGTTTCCCATAGAGCGCTTTGTGAACCACTTAAATCCCACGCTCTCGTTTTCACTTGTAGCAGAGCAGACTCTGAGATGAGAAGTGCGCTTGTATCACAACACTTAGGCTTCCGCATTTGATTATTCGGGAGCGTTGCCTGCTTTTCACCAGGCAACTTGAAGTGCTGGTGCAGACGGCAGTGACAGCACGGGGTCCCGGGCAGAGCAAGGTGGGAGCGTGGTCTTCTGTTTCGTTCATACGTTAACAGCTTTCCCCCATGTTAGACAGCACAGGAGCAAAGCACAGGGATGATAGTCCCAGTGGAGACTTAGCCGTATAGTCCTGCCAGCTCTAACGACATATGTTTTTCTTTTGCAGGCCTATACAATTCAGGGACAATACGCTATTCCACACCCGGATGTGAGTTTTACCCTAATTCTTCTTATACCCTTTTATGTCACCTGCATGCTACTGTTAATTAATATAATATTAATATTAGAAAATAATATTAATAGCATATTTTCAAAGTAACTGGCCATGTGTAGTATCTGTAATACCTTGAATAGCCTTTTAACCTGTTAGTGCTAAATTTTCTTAATTCTGAGGACTTGGCCTGATGCTAAATTATTTGCATTGTTCAGTGCTATCCCTTTGTTATCACGCAAACCATATTCTATGCATTTTGTGCCTCGAAACAAGCAAAGAAAAAAAAGACTTTCCTTTCTATTTTCCCCCTCTCCCTAAAGTGTTGGTAACCCAACGACTTATTCAGGTGCTGAGTGTCTTCTGGTCTTCTCAGAGGAGGCTATTTCACTTTCTGAGCACTGCTGGTCTCTCGCAAGCTGGCGTCTCACTGAACGTGCCCTTTTTCCTACTGCAAAAAGGGCATCCAAGTCTCTAGTGATGCACTGTTATTCCCCTTCTTTCTGGATTAACTGCTGCTTTAGACTGGAGAGCGGCTTTACAGTCCAGCTGTTCAAGATGTGCAACTTCTTGTTCTGTGATGAGGAGGGTGAGATTCTCCTGCTACTGCCTTGTGTGGGGTACCCAAAGCAGACCTGGTGCCTTCTGACGCCTAATACCTTCGCTATGAGTTTGGTGGGATGGAGGAGAAACAAGAGGTTTGGAGACGCATTCATTCCTAGTTGAAGTTAAGGCAGGGGGACATGTCTTTTTTGTGGTCCTTTCCAGGGTGACTGCAGACATTGTCCATGCAGACATTTAAGCTGTGCAAGCTGTTTTCTGATACTCCCTGAAGAAAGAGGGGGAAGGAGGGATGAGTACAGCACTGATCTGCAGTACTGGTCCATGCTGGATCTCACCTCGCTGACCAGTCTGTGTGTCCGTGGAGGAATCAGAGCAAAGCCTAAAGGAGGGGGTGACCTACAGCAGGGCCACTGAATCAAGGGTAAATCCATACCACTCATTCCTCCCTTCCTCCTTTCATGTGAAAATAGCATTGCCAGCACACAGAGAGGACAGGCCATGCCGTGCCACGTAAGGAATATGGGGCAGGGAGAGTGATGGAGCTCTCTCTCTCGTAGACAGAGTGCGGTAAGGCAAGGTGAAAGACGGCTCCAAAAGCTCCAGCGCCAAAGAGGAGAGGCTGCCGCTCAGGAAGGTCGTTCCAGCGACCTTCTCGCAGTGATTCAGCCACCCTCAAACACAGGGGCTGACAGGAGAGGCCCTGGAGGGATACGCTGCAGCTCATAGGCTTTCGTGACAGGCAATCGTTTGCTAGCACAGTCGTTCCCACTCTCCTATCCCAGGGAGTACTGCAGTCACCCGTTTGCTTTCTATGACCTTCAGACGAAGAAAACATCCGGGTGGGTGATTTGCTGGGGTCGGGCCAGGCTGCAGGGTGCTTGGAGGTGGATGGGGATAGGCCCCTCACAGGGGTGGTCGATAGGAAGGTGTGGGGCTGGTAAGCGTTTGCTGAGCTGCCTGTTCGCAGTACTGGCTAGTACTCTCCGAGGAGGTGAGGGAACTGGGCCAGCGAACTTCTTGTTGCTTGTGCTCCTGACAGCACGTCGCTGCCCACCCCTCTGCGAAGCACCAGCAGGACTTCGGTCAGCCTCCGCTTGACAGCTGTCTCATTGGGTTTGGCTCTCTGTCGTCCTAGGAGGGGACATCACAGACACAGTCTCTGCTTCATCTAGCGCTCCTTTACGTGGAGACAAATGCTGTTCAAACTTCAAGTGCAGCTGGCCTTGGCTCTTGCTCAAATCCCCCTGCTCGCTGGGTGCCTTTGGAACGACAGAGACACAAAACATTTTGCAGGGGGACTTGTAAGAAATGAATGCTTGGCATATCTTTGCATAGCAATACTGATAGAAATAGAAAACTAGTCTATTTTAAAGGATTTTTCTACGGAGAGCAGCAGTGAAGAAATAAAACACCAGCAACTGCTCGCCGGCAGCATAGAAGTGGAGGTTTTCAGTGCCTGGTCATCAGGAAGACAGCTGCTCGGCTTTTGTAATTTGTCTCAGCTGCTGAGGGATGGTTAACAAACGCTGAGGAGCTCTTGGAAAAAACTGAGATTTTCTGAATGTGTTGGAATAAGGATAAAAAAAATCCAGAGAGTCCCAATGCGGAAGCCCCTTCCCACTGACATCTGTGAAGATCACAGGATCTTCAGTGAGAACTGAGCAGAAAAAGTCGCTCTGCAGATGCTAGATAATTGTAAATTGTATGGTCTGGGTGGAAAGACCTCACCATAAATCTTACATGCTTAAAGAATTTGATATGGTTCAGTATTGCCCTTTCTGATGGGCAAGTTGGGTATTAACTCATTTGATTACCTCTTGCATAATTGAGAACCAGGCAAAACTGTCCAATACCATAAACACATGCTTCCCATGATGTTAATGGAAATGATTAGAAGTTATATTTTTATATATATATATATATATATATATATAACTTCTAATATATAGAAGTTATATAAATTTTGTTCTTAGGAGCAGTGATTTCACCCGTTCTAATGGAGGACAGAATTTGACTTTCCATGGGACTCCAGTACATGTATTTTGGATAGCCTGGTATAATTGTTGCTAAGAAATATATTTTTTTGTGCTTTTCATTTTTGCTCCCTAAGTAAAACATAAATAAACATGACCGTATATTTAGCGAGGGTAAATCAATATATTCTTTGTCCCAGTTTTGCTTTTCAATCAGTGGCATTAGAGTGTTTTCCTTGTAATTATACTCCTCTGTTTGATAGGAATGAAATACGTTATGGTACACATAGTGCTGTGGCAATATTTATGCTTTAGTCAGTGCTGGAAAAACAGTATCTGTGTCTTGTTGGCCACACTCTGGCCTGCTCCCACCAGATTTGCTGAGACTTTTGGAAGGAGTTGTTTGTATAAAGGTCACATGTTCCATCCTTATTCTTGTAGCTCTCTCACAAGGATCTGTCATTTTAGATAGCGCTTGGCAGTGAAATCCGTCTTGAGCAAATTCTTAAGGTATTGTCCTTGCTCTTATAGATATTTGTGTTTAAATGGATCCTTTCTGTAGATTCCGCAACAAACTCATGACTGTGGAATGGGCAGGATTTCAAATACCAGAACTAAAATCTGAGCTCCTGTCTTCATTTCCTCCCTTGGGCAAAACCCATCCAGGTCAGTCGGAGTGTTGCCTCATGAGGGGCTTCAGGATTGCCCTGAGTACTCATACCCCGTTTTGGAGGTGGCACATAGGCTACCTGCCCTCACAAAATTTGCAGGGGAAGACAGAAGGACAGCCTGTGGCAGCAGGGAGTCCGGGGGCATTTGGGAGTGGAATAGGTGCTGAGCATAGGAAACCTCCCCACACGAGGGAATTGCAGTGTGCACGCTCATGGGTATGAACCAGACTGGCAGCTGATGAGATGCAACCAGGCATTTTTGTGGGTGTCTAGTGATGCTCCATATGGATGTACGTTGGTAGAAAGCAGTGCTCTCCGGTCCCTTTCAGCATTGCCAACGGGGTAACTCACCTTTGGTCTGTACGAGGAACTCAAGTTTGAGAAAATGCTCTCAGGTCTTTGCTTCCAGCTTTTTCTAGCCTGTCAGGAAAGAGAAGAGGGTGTTTTATGCAGTGCAAGCATTCATGTGGCAGCTTTTATTGTAATGCATAGACATAGCAATCCTCTCTTTCTGTGCAGGTGTTTTTCAGTGCTGTCATTGTATCACGGGCATTTGCTAAATACCAGTATTAAAACTATTTCTTAGAAATGTTCTGGTTCAACAGTAGAACAGATTCTGGCATTTTCCCCTGCCCCAAGCAGCTGCACAGAACGCTCTGTGGCTCCTGATGCCATCCCATCAGGCGAAGCAGGACTCCTTCCCCACGACACCGTTAGGAGCATTCAGGCAAACGAGCAGCCCGATCAGCTCTGTTTCCCCAGGCCTTCATGGCAAGCTCCTCTTCACAGCTCCAGCAGCAGTAAGCAGGACTGCTGTCATGCAGAACAGCAATGTTGGACAAGTTTCCAGATGCTGCAAAGGAGGAGGAGGTTTTATCTAGAGCTGTGCAGCAGCTGCCTGTGGTGTTCCTTTTGGTGGGACTCATAAGAATAACCTCGCTAGCACTAATGTCCTTCAGCTGACCAAACTCCACCAGCTGCCTTTGAGCTCAACAGAGATGCTGGCTCTACAGCATTAAAATAGTGGCAAAAGAACAAGTGAAACGTGCAGAGTTAACTTTGAAAGGAGCACAGACAGGACACATCTGGGTTTAATTTCAGGAAAAACAAGATAGAAAACTTACAAGATTCGGAAAAAAGAAAGGAGAATACTGAAGACCATGTTATCTGCAGGAGTACTGGCATTCCCAATCTCATCTGGAGCTGGTTGTGGTTCAGCCTGGTGCAGGCCTTCTTTAGCTTGTTTTCTGTGTGCTACACAGAGAGATTTGTACGTGCCACGTCTCGTGCAGCAGTGAGACCTTTCCCCTGGGCTTGAGCGAACAGGCAAGGGCTGAAAGTCCTCAAGGCTTTGCCTGGGTAGGTTACCCTCTGGTACCTCTGCGGTGATTGGCAAGCATTTCCTGTTTCTGCAGCTCCCTTCCAGTCTTTCACCTGATCTCTTCAGCTCCCCAAGTCTTCTCTCTCCAGCGCTTCACCCTTACCACTGCTGATGTCAGACCTCCCTGCACTTCCTCCCCCCAAACACACTGCAGGAGCAAGGAGTTTTTTGAATATTGGTCCCCCCCCAGACATTGAAATTTCAACTTCTGCCTCTCCCTTGCTGCGGAGGGAATGGGTGCAATGAGCTGTTTGCATCTGGGGGATGATATGATCCTGGTAACTCTCTGGGCACTATGAAATCACCAAGAGGGAGGTGATCTCATGGCAGAACTGTTAAATTTCAGCCCACTTAATTTTTTTTTTTAATTTGGAACAGTAAAACAGAGCACAAAATGTATTCCAAACAAACTCCTCTCTATGCAATCGCTTCCTGATGGGGCATGAAAAGATACCCAGCACAACAAGGGATACAAGGATCTGAAATACCTACTGGTCATGGTTGAAGCCCATATTTCCGCAAACTGCTAAGGGGCTTGGGTTTGTAATGCGTTTGTCAAAGCTGACGGTAAGAGCTGCAGTTTGCCTGCCGCCGGAGACATTTCCCATCGGATGCATAGCACAAGAGCACATCTACTGCACAGGGAAATGGTCACAGTGTGGCTCCAGCAACACAGGAGGATCTTCTAAATATTGGCATGGGCCAGCCTCAGATCTGGCTGTAGCTTTGAAATACCTCCTCTGCAATAAAACTTTACTATAGCGACCAGCAGCCGTTTGCAGCAGGTTGCAAAGCCTGAGAAAGGAAGGCAATGGCTGGAAACCTTTTGCATATAAATCCTGCCGCTCCTTTAGCAGCTCCCTGTTTCCTCAAGGCAGAGAGGGCTGCTTACCCTTGGTGAAGGAGCGAAACCATTTTACAGGAGATGGAAAGTAAGAATGGGCTTCCTGCTGGTATCGTACTTCAGACCCTGATCAAGCACTTCTGTGAAAGATTTGGGCTTTATTGCATCTTACCCAGGCCAAGTCCTTCTGTTAATGTTGTTTTTGCCATGTCTCATCATGGCTTCCTGTTTTGTTTTGTTTTTTTTTTCCATTATAATTTTGTTCTTGATTTTCAGTGTGACTTGTTGTACTCTATAACAATAACCTTCTTAGCTCTAATGTCCCTCCTACCCCTCAGCAGTTGACCAAGCTCCACCAGTTGGCTATGCAGCAAACCCCCTTTACTCCCCTTGGACAGACCACCCCCGCTTTCCCTGGTACGTACCCAGACGCCCTTTCTAGATATCCTTCTCTTCTTACCTGTAGAGTTTCTCTCTCTTTCTGAACTCATTTTATTTAATAGAAGTAAATAGGACAAGTAAAACTGAAGTTGTAATGTCAATGGGCAAAAGTTAACAGAGAGACTAGATGGATGTTTTGTGGTTGCTCTCCTCACAGGCCAGCTCTCGGCGGTTAACTGTGGGTGTTCAGTTTGCTCTTGGGGAAATCATGTTTATCCTGCTTCCAGCTTTGCTGGCTTTTTGAGCAGAAGTGAATGAGCGCCAGTATAAACCTTGACTCTTTCTAGCCCAGTGGCGATAGCATGCCTTACTGTGTATCGATCCGGACTAGATGAGACATCCCTGTTTCCCGTGCAGGGTGCTGCCTGCCCATGCAAGTGGGGAAGGCTTCTCTGTGCCCTTCCCCTTGGAGCTGGTGGCTGTCGGGGAGGCTCGCCACGTATCTGAGGAGCGGTGCAATGCTGCAGTGCATGAGGCGAGGAGGACGGCACCCCTCCGCTGGGAAGAGAGATGGGAAGGAGACGCAGCTGCAGGGAGCTGTGTTAGCAGGGAGGACAGCCAGAACTGTAGTGTCTCATTAGCGCTATTTGCAAAACTGGTGTTCCAGCTAAAATATTTCATGGCGAGCTAGGAAGCAGAAAGAGCACAGGGGATGCAAATACTTTAAGTATCTTTGTTTACTCAATGGTCAAAGTGCCGCTCGGAAATGCCTTTTCTGACAATGTGTTCATCATATTTTGAGCTTCCTAGATGAAGTGACATTGCTTATCTCCTTGAAGGCAAAAGCATTAAATCTGTTTCTTCTTTGCTCTTCAGGAGAAAAGCTGCCCTTACATTCCTCCGAAGAAGCTCAAAATCTGATGGGCCAATCATCAGGTAAAAAAAAAAAAAAAAGCTACAGGGAAATAAGTAGGCTTCTATTGCAATATATTTCTTAAATAGGACTGTGCCATTGTGCTCCTAGATAAATTGTCTTATTTGTGGAGAACACGGCGTGTTTTCTGGTGG
Source organism: Struthio camelus (assembly GCF_040807025.1). Lineage (NCBI taxonomy): Eukaryota > Metazoa > Chordata > Aves > Struthioniformes > Struthionidae > Struthio > Struthio camelus. Next base: position 1,306,858 of record NC_090947.1, on the reverse strand, counting down.
GCAAGGAGAGATCAGGCAGTACAGTGCCTGCCTCTTTTGTAGAGCATGTCAAAAGAAACACACCTGTATTTTATTACCTATTTTCTTGATGTAAAGATGTGTAAAAATTCCACCCATGTAATGGAGAGACATCAGAGTTATCACCCCTATTCTTGCCTTTAATTTTGTATAGACTTCTCCCAGAAACAATAGAAAAATGCCTGTGGGAACTGAGATAGCAAGCAGTTTTAGCCATCTTTAAGCTATTCAAGGTGAGCTACATTTTTAGTGGGGCAGGACACTGAGGAATCAGAGCAGGACGCTGAGGGGTCATAGCCTGGTTGTAATCCTGGAGAGTTTTCTATTTCAAAACGTCCTGTACTGACAGCTACATGTGGGTCCATATGCGCTGAATGCCTTATCTGGGCATATGGGGAAACATCGTGTGGGCACTTACCCCATGTGAGTATGCAGAAATGTTCAGCCCTTCTCATCTGGTCTTTGCACAAGCACTGCAGAAGTAGAACTTGCTATCAGAGGAAGAAAACACTGGCGAAAGGTTTGTTCCAGTGCACTGTGCTATAAAGTCAGCAGTAGGTCAGCAGGGTGTAAAACCCAGACGGGGCTACTTGGTGCCGTCTTTGGCGCGAGTACACCAGGCACAGGTGAAGGTGGGCGTAGGGCTGCTAACTGGAGGATTTGTATTCTCGTCCTCTGCATTTCAACCCTTTTGTGCTCCTGAGGAATAATGTGTTAAAGAGACTGCCTTCGAGTAGGTGCCTGTGTATTATATTCAGACGTTGCCTCTTTGCAGGGGAGATTCAGTTGTTGCTCTGCCAAATGGTGTAGCTAGGAGGCTACATTCAGTAAAGTACTTGAATTGTACATTAGCAAATAAAAGACACTTGATCGTCTTATTTCTAGGGGTAGACGTTGAAATGGGATTCCCGTGTAAAGCTTAATTCTGATGTATGTTTTGGAGTCTGCAGGTTTCAGCTGGGGTGAGAGGTTTGAACTGTGGGAGTAGGCAAACGGCTATCCATCCGATTTCTTTTAAGATCAGTCCACCCGTCGTCTTTTCTCAGTGCAGTCCCAAGGCCAGTCAGGGATGTAGCACTGCCACAGCCGCTGTTCTGTAAGAAAATATTGCTTTGACAATGCTGGTATCCAGACAGATGTCATTTTGACCTGTTGGTTTTTAACTGCCAGCAAAACTGGACAGGAACTTCTCTTTCGCTACACAGAAAGCCTTGATGGAAATGCAGACCAGCAAAACTTGATCTCTGCTTGCCTGAGCTGCCCGGTGCTTTTGAGGCGCTGGCAAATTACCACGTAGCATATAGCAGCTCCTCTGGATTTTGTGCCTAGCAATTCAGTGCTGCTGCTGTGCTGTTTCATAGCAGCAGAGTAAATGGCACCTTCACTGCAGTGAGTCAGGGAAAGTGAGAAAACATGCAGCATCTGACCCTGGCCAAATTGCCTTTTCTTCCTTTTCTTTCAACAGTTCCGCTTTCTTTGTCCTTTTCTTTCCTTTACGTCCCCTTTATTCCCCTCTTTTGTTGATGTAGACCTTGCTGTCTCTTAGACTCTTGAACACGTTGATCTTAAAAGCCTTCCTTTGTAGTTTATATTCTACAGTTATGGTTTTGTGGTTACTGTACATACCTATTAGCCACCAGCCAGCTTCTATCTTGCAGGGTTGCAGTAGGATGTCCCTATTCTGGCAATGGTGCAATTTAATCTGGAAACCTGTTGGTAACACAGGTTTCATCCTGGCCTAGGAGTGTTCCTACATGCTGTCTGTTTACGTATGAAGCTGTATATGGTAGTCTTCTCGCTCCAACCTTTCCCACCGTAAAGGAAAATGTCCTTCCTTTCCCTAGAGAAACTGAGAGGAAGCAGATTGCTGCGTTCACTGGTTACTACATGCTGTGGGTTTCCACATAGTTTTGCAGGGAAGCAGGCTCTAAATCTGCATATCCTGAATCCAGCCACTCCTGAATCCAGTTAGTGGGCACGTCTTAGCAGTGGCTGGCTTGAATTCAGCATGCAAATCTGTGTGGCCTTAACTTGCAGAGTACGTTGCAAAGCCCAGCAGAGGAGGGTTTCACAAGGATTTCATCTCCCACACCTCAATGCGTGGCCCCGCAGCATCACCTTCCTGCACCTACACCCCAAGGCAATGTTGCCATGGTGCAGCACTGTCACACCCCCAGGGAATCTGGTTTTGGGCTGCTAAGTTGTTTTCTTCAGCGAGTTGCTCTGTATCGATCTGCACAGAGAAGACTGGAAAGCGCATGGACAACGTTCCTGATGTAGCATTCTCCCCATGGCAGGTTTGCTGTCTCTAGGGTCAGGTTTCCTAGCCGAAAGGCTGCCGGCTTCTGCTTGGAGGAGGACTTCGAAGGAAGTTACTTTTTTAACCTCTGTCAGCCTCTGCCTGGTGGCGCTGTAACCTGGCACTGTAACATACCTGCCTCAAAAGCCTTTCTGCGTGGGGAAATTGAGGGTGGGAAGGAGGAGCTAGCTGAGCAGTAGCACAGCGGTTTCCCTGTGTGTCTTGGGAAGCAGAGGAGAGTGAGGAAGGCATCTGCAGTCCGCAATATGGCACCTCATGAGAACCAGCTCGAGAAACCCAGGGGCAGCAGGGGAAGGTGGTAACCAGCTCCAGAAGAGTTAGGTAGCAACCGTCTTCCTCCTCCTTGTACCAGAATGTGTGATCCCCTTCCCCTCCTGGCCCTGGAGCAGTATGCAGCATTTGTAATGTCTACTGTTATGGTAAAGTACCAGGAGATCCACCACACTGCCTCTGCAAGCTATAACCATTTTCCCTTGCATATGCCCAGGTTTGGATGCCAGTCCCCCGGCCAGTACTCATGAACTCACCATTCCCAATGATGTAAGTATAGTGGCTCCGAACGCTTCCTCTGCCTGGCTCTGGATGTGTGCGCACGCATGTGTGTACGAGTGTATATATACATATGTATTTATATATCAATTTAAGCTGCAGATAAACTACCCTGTTAAATATCCTTAGAGATGCCCCTTCACCGAGATCACTGATGCCATTTGCGCCGTTCCTACAGTCTGATTGCTGGAGGGAGGTCAGGCAACAGTATAAAACACAAGTACCCACTGGACTTTACCTTTTTGATATCTTTCCTAGGTAACATCCTCTTTAATGCTCCTTTTTCCTTTTAAAGTGAACTTATTGCTCATGAAACATGCCCAGATGGCAGCACTCGGGAGGCGAAGGAGCTCCCAAGCCAGCGTGAATACAGCGCTGAGCATTGGCACAGACTCTGCCTTGTTGCTTAAATGTGTCTGGCTTTGGGCTGAGAAGAGAAAGGGTTGCCCAGTCTATCCTTATGCTCTTTGCTGAGGCCCAGCATCATTTGCTTAATGTATTGCTGGCAGATGTGAAATGATGTTTCAGCTTAAGCATGTTTGCTGGTCGCTTGCAGAGGACATAAGTAAATATTGTTACTAATGCCACAAAGTGCCAAGCTTTTAAAGGACAGTGCATCTCATTTTGGTGTTAGTGGCAGTCAGATTTTGTTCTTATTGAGGGAGACATTAGGGTGAAGTGGATGTTGGACTTTGATATTCATTGCAAGAAAGCTGGAGTCATGTTGGGCACTGAGTGGTAAAAGGAGGATGCTTGGGAATACTCGGGTGGGAGTAGGTGGGATGGAGAGCTCACACAACTGGCACCTGGATCCAAGACTCTCACTTGCTTCTGGACTTCTGGATTCCCATGGGTTTGATAGCCAGCCTGCGGTCAAATCAGGATCAGGGCAAGAGAGGAAATGACTTCCAACACAGTCCCTCAGTCCATCCTTCTCGGGAGTTGCTGGATGAGGTCTAGCAGCTTTTTCCACTTCTTCCTGCTATTTAAGGGTTGGGCTGTGATTTAAGAGAACAGCAGTGAGCCTCGACACAACTGCCTTGATACGTCCGCTCCTTCAGGACACGTGCAAGGGCTCCTTCCGCTTGAGAGATGCAGCAGTGAAAAAACTTTGGAGCATCCGCCTGCTGAAATCCTCAGAGACATTTCACCCTTGGGCAAACCAATTGGGAAGGCCCTGCAGAGGAACACATGGGAGACAGCACCAAGGCTGTGCACAGCCACAGGACAGCTTTCCAAATCTACTTTTGTTCTTCTGGTTAAGAAACCCCTCTGGGAGATCTGCACGTGCTCCTGAGGCTGCAGTAACCTTGTCTGCCTAGTGTGGGAAAACATGGATCAAGCAACAGTGGGTGCATCTTTGGGAATATTGACCTGCACCTTGCAAAGGGGCCTGCTCTGGCATTTAAAGTGCTGGTTGACCTGCCATGGGGCTTGGGAGCATTCAGAGCACGTGCTTTCTAAAAGCTTGGCTCAATTCAGACCTGTGCTAAATGTTATTGTCTGGATTCTCCTTCACCTGCTGAAAAATACCTCCTTAGCTCGGCCTTCTGTTGCTTTAGAGGCTCTTAAATTCGTGCTCTCACCTTCCCTGGAAATGGAGGGACAGGCTTGGGTGTCTGTCTCTTAAAGTAAAGCATTGCGAAGCTCATTTTAGGTGGCATAGGTTAGCTTGCGGCTGTGCTGCAGAGAAAGCAGGGTTCAAGGAAATCTGATGATGAAATCCAGCTATCACCTTATTCATAAGGCTTGTGTCCAGTTTGATTTCCTCAGAATCTTAACAAATAGAGCCATAAGGGATTTGAGACATGACCCTGAAGGCAGCATCATGCCATCAGCTTCTGGGCGCCAGATCTTGTCATTCCTTTGACTGTCAGGAGAAGCTTGAATGCTGTATAGAGATCTTGCTGAAAATTTCCTCTCTAAATAGATTTGGCTCCAATTGTCTCCATAACAGGTTCCCAGATGTAAGGGACTGTCTTTTGTTGAACCCTCTCTAGGCTGAGTTACTTCTACACTGTGAAGACCAGGATGGATGAGTGCTGGGCTGTACATCATGCTGCCCCCGAGAGCTAACTGATATTTTTCCAGTGCTGCAGTGCGGCATGCATTCAAGTTTGTTAACCATCACTACCCCTCTGCCTGATAGGTGAAGAATAAGGTGATGAGTTGGACATGGCTGTGGGTGACTGACTCTGTGAAGCTCAGGAACGTTCACTAGGGGATTGTCAATAGAGTCTTCTGCAAGGCTTAAAAAGGGAAACTTGTTAGGATGACATCATGCATGACAGTGTCATTAGTCAGGACAACTGCAGGTCATTTCTCTGCTCTTTCTAATCCCTCTGTTTCGTAGAGAGCTCTGGTATGCTTGTTGAGCGAGTGGCAATGAAAGGAATCTGCCCAGAAACATATTGCCATCTCACATTAAAATCTAAAAACCAAATAGGACAAAGCATCTCTTCTAAGGTGGACGTTGTTTGACAAGACCAGCGAACATTTAGAGAAGTAATTGTCTCCAGTTCTACAGAGAGCAGCAGAAGTCCAGCAGCTGCCAGGCTGAACGTCTGACATTCAAAATTCCCAAGTGTGACCTTGGAAAGGGGCTTAAATGTTCACAGACAAGCAGGACACACAGATAGACCTCATGCATATGTTGGATAAGCTGGACATCTTGATTTGCCTTAGGAAGCTGCAGTGGTGCTTAAGGAAACTATAAGTTGATGCACAAATGAGTAAGAGCAAATCTAAAGGCCACCTCAGGAGCCACTGAGAAAATTCAGCCCTCTGGACCTAAGGAAAAACTGTATTTTTTTCAAGAGTATGAAAGACAGGTTTTTAAGTAGAATTCTCATCTTTTGCTGGTGCTGTAACCATGTGGTACTTTCGACCTGCTCTTCGTTCTGGCAAAAGCATATGGTGAAACTGAGCTTCCATGCGCATTTTTCATCACACTGAAGGAGCTAAGGGGGGGAGGGGGTAACACAGAAGAGGCAGACGGATCCTCCTCAAAGGGCAAAAGGGTGGGAGGCCACAGGCACAAGCTGCAGCCAGGGAAATCCCAAAGTGTAAGGAAACTCCTTTTCCCTGAGAGCAGGGTCACCCTGGGACAGGGCATACCGAGGTGGGCGGGCTCCATCCTTGGGGGTGTCCTACACTCACCCTGCTCCCAGCCCTGAGCATCTGGCCCTGGCTTTGGGATGCCCCTGCTTGGGGCAGAGACCTCTCACAGTGACCTCAGCGTGCGGCTGACTATGAAACTGTGAAAGAGACATGCGTTATTTGAGATAAACCCATGTTTCGTAAACATCGACGGAGAATGTTTTTTCAGGATGCTGCTGCTTCATGTTGTAATCATCTTTGGGCCCTTCTGTAGACAGAAGGACAGGGAATTTGTGTGTAGGACAGGATGGAGTGAGCAATGTGAAACTATTAACAGTGCATGATTCCACCTACTGAGGGGGCATCTGGAGTTAAACTGACCCTTTTGGTAAGTGGCATGCTTATTTTCTTCTGGTTATGCATTCTATATCAGCATCTTCAGGTTAGTTGTGATTAGCAATGTGATAAGCGTAGAGAACAGTCTGAAATATGATTTATTTCCATCCTTAGACACTTATAAAAATGAAGGCTTTATCCAGTTATTAGATAATGAAAATCTGTTTTATAATGCTAGATGTGTTAAGCATGTTCACTAGGGTTCATCTGGAAAAGATCGGGCATTAAAGATGCTGTGAGAGATTCCTTTTGTCTCTCGTGTAGATGGCTCTTCAGAGAACAGTAAAAGACAGATATTGTGAGAAATTACTGTGATAATAGTTGGGTCTTCTCCTTAAACCTACTCATTTCCAAGCCTGGCAGAGGTCCGAAAAGAAAAATGTCCTCAAAAAAATTCTTGAAAAGGATAGGAGATGACAGAGAATAGATAAGGGCTGTTCAATCAGTCCTGAGCCGTACGCTCTGCTGTCAGGCTGACTTCAGGTTGTTCCCCAACGTGTGCTCCGTGCTCCATATGAGGCAGCAGCAAGCATCTCAGCGCTGCAGTGATGTCTTGCATTGGTGACTCTCAGAGGCTGATCCTGGCCCCAGCACCCAGGCTTTGACCCTCTGCAGAGAAGACCTGTCTGCCTTGGCAGGACTGGGTTGGAAAAAGAGTCCTTTCCTCCAGCAGCAGACTGGGGAAATGGCACACCTCTGGCCAGGCTCGCTCAGCAGGCCTGGGGAACCATCATGAGCGTGTTGCCAATTGTGGTCGGGATGAGGTGCAGTAAAACGCTCTGTTGGGACATGAGTTTGGAACAGCCCCAGCCCTCCCAGTTGCCTGAATTGTTTTGTGAATGTAATGCGGAGTTAACCTGCGAGCTGAGCGGAAGCCAGAAGCAGACCTGAGTTGTGACCAAGGCCTGATTCTCTTACCAAGATGCTGGCTCTGACACTTCAATGTCTGATTTAATGATTATACAGATATTCAGGGACTTTAAGCTTGTCCAATCTCTATGCTGCAATCACATCCCCTGTCATGTCCCCAATGCTATTTATTACGCCGTGAGGCAAAGAATCACACTGAGGGAAGCTGGCACACTTTGAGAGCGAGCTAATTGGACTTCTGCTTCACAAGAGACAGCATTTAGTAAGTGCTTTACGTTGGAATTTAGTGTGGATGGCTTGCCAGAGGTCTCCGTGCACACCACTCCCACCCTGTTCAGAGTTAGCTCCTTCTGTCCATCTCATGCAAGCATTAAGTATCTCAAGGAGATGAGCCATCTTTGGAGCCGTATGCCCTGAAGTGTAGTTCCGAAAAAGCCAGCAACTCCACTGTTCTCTGTTGCAAAACCTTTCTCTTATGCTCTCTTGCCTCTCCCAGTGTCTATCTGTTCTTCATCCTCACCGTTGCCACCTTTTCCATTGCTGTGAGCCTCTGGTAGATGCTGGAAGTGGCCACATCTGCCCACAGTGGCAGCCAGCTGTGAAATGGCAGCCAGCAGAGATGAGTGGAGAGAGCTGATTGGTCTCTCACCCTAGGAGACAGCTTCTTGGGAGAAAGGCTAGGTCAAGAGCTTGGATCACCATGAACTGCACCTGTTGCAGTGAAGTTTTTATGCTCACAGATGTGAGAGCCCAGTGCTATCCACAGGGCCGCTTTTCACATGTGCAGAGCACGTTGTCCCCTTCCTGTTCCCTTACTCAGTACCACCTCTGTGAGCTCCCCCCACTGCTGCTCTGTTCCCCTGGGACCCACCAGCCGCACAGGTATGTCAGCGGGCACTGGGTGAGGGAGTCAGGATGGGTCCTCCCCCTCCTCTTCCCAGATGTAAATCCATGGAAAGGGCAGCAAGAGGAGTAGGTTTGCCAGGATGTGCCTGGCACTTTGCAAAGACACGGATGCCCAACAGGCTCAGCCATCCTTCCCATATCACAGCAAGGGGAGATGTAGAGCTCCCTTTCCTGATGGCTTCCCATTCTGGGTCAAGGACGTGACCAGAAATAAGCCTGGTATAATGCAGAGGTGTCTTTCCCTTTCTGAAACCCTCAGAGGTCTTTGGCACTGTTCAGATAAGGAAAATTTGCTCTCAACGGACTAGAATAAGACAGGTTGCTAAAGGTCATGATGAAAGTATACTGGGAGAACATTGCTCATATTAAGGTGGGATTCAACCCAGTGCTTTTAGTCTCTTGTTTTCATGAGCATTAAAGTCACTCACACCCTTGAGCAGAGACAGCAGTGCTTCTGTCAGCCCTCTGATCTTCACCGTGAGGTTGTGCTTGCATCCCACCAGTTACTGCCTGAGCTTCTGCTTTAAGACATTCCCTCCATACTTTTTTCTAGCTAATAGGCTGCATAATTGGACGCCAAGGGACCAAAATCAATGAAATTCGACAGATGTCTGGAGCGCAGATCAAAATCGCCAATGCCACGGAAGGATCATCAGAACGCCAAATTACCATCACAGGAACCCCTGCAAACATCAGCCTCGCTCAATACCTCATCAACGCCAGGTGAGACCCGCTAGCAGCGGCTACATGAGCCCAGCCCTGCCTCCGTGATCTTCCCATAAAGAGAGAGGCTGGCTGAATAAGTCCTGTGGGAGCTCAGAAAGTAGCACGCGCTCCAGTCACTGCAGGCTAAGAGGGGTTTCATGAGGCTTTCTGGGCCGTCGCATGACATGCCCACTGATGGTTTCTTGCTAAGTCCTCTGAGTGGGGATCAGACATCAGCTGCGGGGCCTCTTCTCAGACAAGCACCTTGGCTGGGGACTAGAAGCCACTTTGTTGCTGTCGGAGCAGCCGCAGGTTGTGCTAGAGCCAACGGTGGGGCTGGTCACTTGCCCACCTGCCATCCTCGCTTGAGCATTTTGCTTATAACTAGGCAAAATCTCTACTTTTCCCTGCAAACAAGGTAGAGCTCTCAGGCAGGGCATGGAGATGGATTTGTTCTGGTTGTGGGAAGGCATAATCCGAAACTGCTCGGTGGGCTGGCCCTGTCCTCGCTGCAAAATCCTACAGACCAACTGTCTCTTAATACCTTCTCACATCCTCTTTCACACGTGTCCAGGCCTCCAAAATGCTTTCCTCTATCAAATGAAAATAATCAAATAGTCCAATAAACAAAAGACATGGGAACGACCTGATTGTTTCCTTTTCATATCAATACTTCTCTAACAAGTTTGGCACAGCAGGACTTTCCAGGGACACAAAGGGGCTGAGCTTAAGTTGAACCGACTTTCTTGACACTGACTGCGGTTGGGGTCCTGATGCTGACTGTGCTGCTCTGGGTCATGGATCATGTAAGCTGAGCCTGCTCGTGGCAAGCAAGGAACTGCAAGAGGAGATTATGTGGGACAACACAGTTGGAGAGGAATTGGTATTGAGGTGGAACTGGCTGACGTTAGGTGGCTGTGAGCTGTTTCTAGGGGGACTTTGGATTTATGCAAATCTGTCTGCCTGTGAGTACAAACAGGGAGTCTAAGAGGAAATGGGTCCTTTGCCTGACCTAGTGTCCCCTGCCCCTTAGAAATGCAGCCTGCATAGCGGTGAAAACTGAGGCACCCGTAAAGCCAACTGTCCACACTCTCCAGAGCAGGCAGAGCTGGTACCATGCCAACCTGCCACCAGTCCTGTTATTGTAGGGCATGCACTACTCCGAGCAGCCTCTGGCAGGATGAGGGTCCAGAGGAGAGAGGGCCTTTTGGGGAAGACTTATGTTCATTTAAGCGAGGGGCTAGGAGCACTGGCAAGATCTGTACGAGCTTTCTTCTCCTTGCACCAACCCACCTCAGCCCTGACCTGCAACAAACTCTGCCATTCTGTCCTCACCCCGCTCCCCCTTTACTGTGCTGAAGCATCTCTGCTCTCACCTGTGGCACCTCTCCGGTGTCCCTGTCTCCACGCTTCTCCAGCTTCATGAGAGAGGGGTGGGACTTCCCCTCGCTCCCTGGAGGTGCTTTGGAAGCACTGCTTTCCTGACACCTCTTAAATCCCAACAACTTCTTGAGAAAAGAAAGAGAAAGAAAAGAAGAGTGAGGGGCTCTTCGCTATAGGGGAAGGGCTAGCTGAACTGCAGCTTGCACAGGACGGGACAGGAGCTTGGCAGCAGGAGGACTGGACATGTCTCTGACTCCCACTGCTTCAATATGCAGAGAAAAAACAGAGACCAGGGGAACTTGAAGGTTAAGGCATCCCCCAATCCTGCTTTAAATACCTATCCCAATCTCCTAAGCAGCCCCTTGTTAGCCATACTTCAGGGGATGAAGGAACCCAGTGGGAAGTCAACTACTGGGAAAAAATTAAATTAGCCTAATTCAGGATACTGATATGACTGTAGGAGAGGGGGATCTGTCTCCTATATTGCTGGACCTTTGGCTCTAGGCCTCCCGATCGGGTGTGTGCCCGGAGCCCATGGGAGTCTGTTGGAGGATGCCTCCCCATAGAGAGCACTGGGAGAAGATGGGCCACACTTGGGCCACATACCCAATATCCAGGTGGCCACACATGGGGAAAAAAGATGCTCGAGCCCCTTTTGGGGTGTTGCCGCTTGTAAGACTGGGTTGGATCACTGCCTAATGCTATAGAGCCCCAGCAAAGGCAACATGAGCTGGAGGATGAGCGGGGTGCAGGTGAGAGAAGGAGCGTTGGCCCGTAGAATCTTCGTTTTCTTTTCTACTCTGGTTATTAAGTCTTTGTTTTTGTCTCCTCCCCTCCCTCTCTTTGCCCCTGTCTATTCTAGGCTGACGTCTGAGGTCACTGGAATGGGCGCACTCTAATTTCCACCCACCATCCTTCATTCTGCATCACCCGACCCTCTCAAGCTAATGACACTCCACCCAGCTTGTACAATCTGTATATTTACCGTCTCCCCTTTATCTCCATAGATACTCTTTTCTTTACTAACAAATATATATATATATATAAATACACACATATGCACACACTGAAATATTTTTTTTTGAGCTCCCTACTGTGCTCCTGGTACTGCTCCTGAACTCTTTAGTTATGGTCCTTGTTTTCAGCGTATAGTGTTATTACTTCATCTGCTTTTTTTTTTTTTTTTTTTGGGGGGGGGGGATTTCCACTGGTGAGACTTCAGGAGATGATGAGTCTCTAGTGTCAGTCTAGCTTAGCTATTTAAATGTTTGAGTTGACATTGATGGTACTAACTGTAGCCTATGGAACTGTGATGCTAACCAGAGCTGTGCTTGCTTCAAAGTACTTATTTTTCTCGCAGTTATTCCTTTGATGCTCCTGTTTTGTTCATTTTGCTTGTCCTGGCTCACCTTTGCGACCTTGAATCCTTGCCTGAGATTAAGGCATAGTTTTTACCTCACGTTATTTTGGAAGCAGAATGTGCAGGAGCCAAGCCTACATGCATACATCGGTTCACATAGACACTATTCCCTTTGCAACATGGCAGGGTCCAGACAAGCCATTTTTATTACTAAAGGAAGGGAATAATAATCATAAAAAGTCCTCTTTTTTAACTAACAAGCAACTGAAAGTAGGAAGAATTCAGTTATACAGGATTGAAACCCCCCCCGGGGGCCTTTGGAAGCACTCTTATGACAATCCCCACAAGCAACTTTTGGATGATAGCTCAGGAAGCTCTGTGAGCCAGCTGTGTTTGTCAATGTTTGTATTCAATAAATGTCTGTGCAGCTCTGCTACCAACAGGCTCTGACTATTCTTCTCCCGGGTTGCCCCACGATCTCCAGTGTGATCCTTCCCTCTGCAGCTTTGCTTACCTTTTTAGCTACTTGGACAGAAGGTGGAGGTCACGTGCAAAACCTTTTTTTTAAAAAAAAAACAGTCCTCACTGAGTGATGCACTTCTTGAGTGGTTCTAGGCCTTCTTTTTATAAAGGGGAGGGTACCTGATTTGCACAATGCTTGTTTTTTTTCCTAAGATTAATTTACTTCTTATAGCATGATGATAAGCATCTCTCACTGGCCCCCTTGTCTGGACAGATTTGCCATGTCTGGGCCATATGCCCTTCCCTGAGCTCCTTTGGGTTCAGCCTTGCCTTCTGCTTCCAGGCTCTTGTCTTTGTATCCCTCTCCTACTTTTCAGAAGGGGAAACAAATATATTTTCCATCAGTTAATTTCTTACTGTACAAAATGTATGGTGCACATTTTTCCCATACTGCAAATGAGGAGGTCATAATATATCATGTCCCCAGACCACTAAGTAGCTGCATAATACATTTTTGCACCATAACTCATGGGAAATACGGATTTTTTTCCAGATGAGCCCCAAGACTTCATGGCTCGTCCTTCTCCTTCTCCCATACTGCTGGCACGTGCCCCTGTGCGCATCACCAGCAGCTCTCCTCTCTTCTCCTGCAGGGATGTCACTCCCACCACCAGTATCGCCTGCTTGGCCTCTCTGCCCACGCTCAGTTGGGGTGGCCAGAGTTTCCCTGGGGACTGCAATTCCTCCTGGTGATGCCTACAGCAGCCTGATCGACTAAGCTGGGGAGGAATGGACGGTTATGTATTCCAGCCCCCAGTAAAATGCAGGGCACAGGAGTTTTTGGCTGCTGACCAGGGCTAGTGCTGTCATTTGGCAGCTAGCAGAGACAATAGTGAGGCTCAGAGAGAGAGGAGGAGTGAGTCTACTTGAGCGAGGCAGCATGTTCCCGTGCCCCGTTCATGTCAGGCAGCAACTTGGCCTCTTGCCTCTCCTTAGAGGGGTCTGGTAGGGTTAGTACCCCCAGCTCTGGACCCCACACTGTGCAAAGCTCTTCCACGAAGGTAGGGAGTGGCTCCCAGCCACTGCCTCTGAGCATCTGCAGATCTCTCAGGCTAGGTGTCTTAAAATCCATGCATGCTCAGTTCTCCAGAGCATTTTTAAGCTTCTGCATTTAAAAGTGTTTCCAGCTCCATAATAAGATGCTTTGATGCCTTTTCCCAGCCCACTGCCCTGCTATCCTTGACAGTTTTGATTCAGCTGTGCCTTTCACATGGTCCAGCATCCCCTTATGCCCTGTCTGGAGGAGCCCAGGTGCATCTGGCAGTGGGAACGGGCACAGATGGGGCCAGTAGTCTCCTCCAGGGGAGGGTAGCAGCCCCCATTGTATTTGTGCTAATGCCAGGGCAGGGTAGGAGCCCAGGCACCAAATGTTGCCTCCCCTAAGTTGCAAGCTGACCACAGTGAGCGCAGAGACACGTGCCAAGGCAGTAATTTAACCGTGGGTGACTGGCACTCCTGATATCCTCCCATTCCTCACTCCAATCTAGCCCAAGTATTTTTCCTTTTTTGAAAGAACAAAATAACTGTACGTGAGTCTCAGCATGAAGATCGTCCATCAGCGTAACGGAGCCACCCATCTGCTCTGGACAGTGACCTGGCTTCGTGTACCAGCCAGCAAAAACTCCACATGCCTCTGCAACCCCCCCCGAGCAACTCGAATGCATATACTGCAGAGCTGCAACCGGTGAGCTGAGTATGAGGGAAATATAGCCAAGCATCGAAGGGCCTTTGCAGGGAAATCTCCGTAATCCTTTCTTTTTGCCAGCTACAGGGATGTCCCTCCGCTCTGTTGATCTCACCTGGGCTGTTGTGGCACAGGGACTCAGGTTTTGCATGTAAAATGGAGACCCTGTTAGTGCAGCCAGAAACTGAGGGCAGCCAGCGGCCTGGGGTGATGCACTTGGAGAGGGCTGGCGTATAGAGGGAGCCAGCTCATCTCACTATGGCTTGGGTCCCTTATGGGGCTGTAGGTCAGACCAGAGGATAAGCAGATGCCATAAGTAATGGAGGCTGCAGATAGCAGGAAGGGTGCATGGCAGGAGCAGCTTGCTTCCATTTTTTGCTCTACTTTCTGTGTGTTTTGGAGCATTTTAAAGCTCTGACACAAAGGGTGCTGTAAGAAATCATAAGCAGGATTGTGCCGACTGAGACTGGGGAAACCCATTGCAAGCAAACGGGTTCATGGGGCTTCACATGTCTGTGAGTCACTTAGGCACTGAGGAAGACAGGGACCTTTAATCAGGCATGCTAATTGCAATGAGTGATAGAAACTCTTTTCCATGGGGACCTGTGGTTTCTGCAGAGCAGGGCTGCCCTGGATCTCTCTGCAGGATATGTGCTGTGCTATAGTTACTCAGCTCCCTGCACTACGTCCCAACCCCATTGAGAAAGCCCTGCCCAAAACAGTAAAGGCCTGACTGTATCTGCCAGATGCAACTGAGCCCAGAGGCTACTAGAGAGGAGGAGACTTTAGCAATACTTTTAATGTGGCTGCACACCATGCTCGCATTTGCCAAGTGGTCTGAAGACCCGTGGAACCGCCACGGGGTGGAATTTGCTAACAAGTGGGGTAGCCGTTTCCAGAGTCTTTTGACAGCATGGCCTTGGCAAGGCACATGTCCGCCCGTGCCTGGTTCAGGGTCAGAATGCATCGGGGAAAATGACATGGGTGCAGAGGACCAAACTCTTGCACTCCCTGCAGGGCAAGAGGAGCTCAGCCAATGCTTTGGGATAACCCTCCCACCTTTCTGCACCCACCTCCCCAATCCCAGCTAGGCCAATTGGTAAAGCTGCTGCAGAAAAAAGTACCAAAGGTGGTGGTTGTGGGGGGTGTCAGACACAAGTATTGCTCATTATCGAAGCCACCGTGTGAAGGCTGCATGCTTCAGCTTCATCTAGGCTTAAGAAAGCACTTTGGGAAAAGGTGCACCGTGCCATGGGAGGAGCAAAGAACAGTTCAAGTAGTAGTGGAGAGCTAAAAAGGGCACTGAGTCACTGCAGCCTCAGCTCTCCACGGAGCATCAGTAGAGTTTCACTAATCTTCCAGCATCATTTATTAAAAAAAAAAAAAAAAAGAATGCTTTTTTGGCCATTTTTAAAAGGGAAATTGCTGACATGTGCCATCTCAGAGTTCATCGCAGAGGGCTGGGTTTTGCCGTATCGCCTTGGATTGCAGTTCGTTTTGCGTGAATGATGTTTGCTTGTTTGATCTTTACATCTTAAGATATTACCAAAGTATTTAAAGCAATGCTTTGACTGACCTGAATTCTGGCTTGAGTAGGCAAGGGCGCCCTGATGTACCAAAATGATCATGGTTCTGCTTTTGCTGTAATATGGGACACTTTTTTTTTTTTATTTCTAGCTATCCAGAGACCATTTATAACAGAAAAAAAAAGGAAGCCATTTGAGCAGCTATAGTTGAAGTTACCAGCACTTCTGCAAATGAGGCTGGGGCCGGGGGGGGGAGGGTGGTTCTTACACCAGGCATGCAGAAAATAATAAAGCCAAGCTGAGCTCCCAAAATGGCAAATGCTTGTTTGCCTTCCCATTGCACAGGACCCCCGTCCTGCAGGGATTACAGCCTGGCCCACTGCCTCTCTCTCATATGCGTTTAGGTTTCATGTCGAGTGGGAAGGAGCTGAGTCCTTTGCTGTAGGGACTGAGTGAGATGAGCCTGCTGAAAACATAGGGTGTGATATCCCATGTGAGGCAGCTCCCTGAAAGCTATGTCAGGCTGGAGTGGCTGAGGTGCTCTTCATCCAGGTATTACCCCCTTTTGGAAAGTTTGACTTTGCAACTTATTTTTGAGTCAGATTTCCTACATTATTTTGCAAAAGGGGAAAAAAAAAAAAAAAGAGAAGCCTAGTGTGATGTGGGAGTCTGGCTGCTTATCTATCAGCATTTGGACATGAGTGAGGACTAGGGAAAGAGGTGTTTAAACAATAATTGCCATATTTCCTGAGAGCATGTTGTTGACAAGAACAGTGATAACATCACATGGAAATGTCAACCTCAGCTTCTTTCAGAAGAAGATAGCATAAAGATATGCCAGTTTCTTTAACTGGAAGAATTTAAAGCGCTTTGCTTTGACTAAATCCGTGTGATCTGTCCTGGTTTTGCATTTTATATGACCTTAAAAAAAAAAATGCTACAGAGATGCATCCATCGCCATGCTGTTGGGAAAAATATATGCACAGCCCTAATGATGAAGTAAATATTCAATGCAAAATGAACATCACAGTTAATCAGCAGAATAGTTTTAAGGTGATGCTTTTCCTCTATCAAAGCAATGTGTTTTATCCAGACAGAATGATTCAACCTTTCTGGAAGTAACTAGTGCAATATTCCTGCATCAAAAAAAAAAAAAAAAATTTGGGAATTTGTTATTTTGTGGAAAAACGTGGCTTAGCAGGAAAGAATTGGGCTAATGCCTCATTCTTCCCCTACCCCTGGAGCATCGTGAGAGGGGCTGGCTGAGGACTGCGCATGGCACTCAGCTCCTTCAGCCCCAGCTGAAGGTCTCACCTCCACCTCATAGCCTTCCTAGGTCATGCTTCCAAATTTTAAGTCTCTGGAGTATTGTTATATATATATATATTTACAGACTATAGTTTCAAAAGGGCTTCAGCAAATGCAATGCATCATAGTACATAATGGGGTTGAAAAAAATAAATTATTTCCCCTAGGGGAAAGTGACTTTCACTGTGGAAACACTTTATATTTAAATATTCTCTTTTAGTTATAATTCAGGGCTTTTTTCATGTATTCATGCTAGTCACTTTTAATTATTCTAATTTTGAACTTATGGCCCATTAGAAAGGGTAATTTCCACCTCCTCCAAAGTGCCTGCAGAGGTAGGGTTTCTAGAGGATTGCTCTACATTTGATGCTACGGGAGGGATAAAGCCTTAATCTCATTTTCTCCTTAGTCACAGAGGTGGAAGGATGTTTGGGATTCTGCCCAAAGTCCTTTTGACAGCTTTCTCGTTGCGTTTGCAGAAACTGGGAGCGCAGAAGTCCCGCTCCCCGTAACTGTGCTCAGCTGCAGCTGCAGCAGAGCCTGCTTGCAAAGAGCACCCGTGTAGGCGGCAGCTTCCAAAGGGAGCCAGCCCTGCCACAGCCGGCGTCACAGCTGGGCTGGGGGCTCTCTGAGCAACCTCGAGTCATACCCTGTCGTGGCTCGCACAACCCAGGGGAGAGCAGCCTTGCCTGGGCTCCTTTTTCTGCTGCTCTGCAGTGGTTGGAAGAGAGCGGCAGGGACGTTTGCATGCACAGCATGGCCGAGGCGCTAAGGAAAAGCCGCCTCGGGTCGAGGCCAGGTGCTATACACCAGCAGGCAGGGAAGGAGGGGATACCTGCTGTGGGATGCGTACATGGCTAAATTCCCCTGGGCGTAGTTTGGGTGCCTGGCTGCACCATGGCCTGGGCTTATATCCCCAGTGTCTGCAGGTATGGCTGTGCCACTCACCTGGGCAAGGTGGGGGTGCCAGCTGTCACCTCCTGTTGCCTGTGTTGGGGGTGACAAGCCCATGGCGGGGGTACCCCAGCTCCTGGAGCCAGGCTACATGGAGCAACACCCTCCAGCTGGTCACTAGATGTCTCTCTTGCCCTGCTTTTTGCACGCACCCAGTAACCGTGTGGGGCTTGAGGGCTGACCGCCAGCATCCATTTTTTTCCGCAAGTTTCCCCAAATGCATTATTTTCCCCCTACCACCATGTGCTGCCCTGGCCTGTTCATCCTTCCCCGTGCCAGCCCCGATGGCTGTCCGTCGCAGGGGCCGTGCTGCGGGGGCTTTGAGCCCTGCTGGGAAGTGTTTCTTACAGCCCAGGATGTGACTTACCTGAGCAAGGTGAGGTGTGAGGGTGCAAACACCTAGGCCACAGGCAATATTTGGGTATGCAGCGCTCCCAGCCTCAGCCCCTTCCCATTTGCAGGAAATCTGGGCTCTCGTGCCATTCTTTTGGGAAGAACATGTGAGAAATGGTTCCTGACGAGGGAGTGGATATCCTCAGCCAGTAAACAGTGTCTCCCCTGGTGATAATCAACACATCTGCCCAGCTGAGCCAGGCACCATTTCCCACTGCAGGAGAGGTCCTATTAGCACTGGGACCTTTATGGAGATAACTTAGTCCATCCAAGCAGCCCGTGCATGGCCGGGTTGGCGAGTGGGACTCTGAACACTCAGCCTCAGGTCTTCCCATGCTCTCCAGCTACTGGTTACACCAAGGGAAGAGGTTCTCAGCACAGAAACCCCAAATTTCATTGCAACAGGCCTGAGTACATTCGATTTCAGTGGCCTGGCATTTCACAACAGAAGGACGTTTCATTGGAAAGTTCCCGAGCGGCTCCAGTCCTGTCGCTGGGCCCTCAGTGTCTTGCATGCACAGATGGGGAGTGGATTTCCTTGGTTCGCTTCAGAAACACCGGCAGCTGACGCAAGTGCAGAGCTCAGGTTGGAACAACTTGCAAAAAGGTCAAGGGCTCAGTGCAATTCCCCTGCTCCCATATTCCATATCACTAGGAGCAGTGCTCTGCTCAGAGGGTTATTTTTACTTTCCCTTCAAAAAAATGCAGCTGTGGATCTTAATCCACTGTGCTATGCATCAAGCCTGAGGCCTCCATCCAAAGGGTAACGTGGCAGTGACTTTTAGGAAGCACTGAATGTACCAGATGTGTGACTCTCCTAACTCCAGATGTGAAGCTCCCCCCCACTCACCCTCAGCCTAGCTGTCTTGCAAAGAGGAACAAGAGGTACCGAATCACTCCACAAGCATCCCGCAGACTAAATCTATCCAAGTGCGAAACCAGAATGTCTCAGGATTCCCACACCAGTGTTTATGCAGCTTAACCACAGGGATGTCTCTTCCCAGAAATCTGTAATCATGTCGGCTCCACGCACAGGGAACAAAACCAGTTAGGAGATGAGTTAGATAAAATGGAGCAATGGGAACAATCCCTGCATGCTGGCAGAAAGAGACTTTGTAGCTGTACCATGAGCTGAACTCCATGTTGAGCTCCAGGCTCTTGCTGATTTAAAACACACATGCTGTTTCTATAGCGAGCTGTTTTGATCCCAAAAGGGAAGGCTGGGATGTGCATGAGGACTTGTGTATTTGAAACACTCCCAGAGTGCTATCTTCTGGTTCCCTGAAGCCTCGTCAGTGGCATTTTTATACCTGGAGGAAAACATATATCCAAGAGCATTTATGACTGGACCAAAAGGCTGGGTGAGCCTTTGCGCCACTTGGCTCTGGCCCCTCTCTCGGTTTTGGCCCTTCAGATGAGAGACTGAGGGGCCAGATTTCCCCCAGGGCAGTGCTGGCATCACAGCAATGTGATGGCAGGCCTCAAGCAGCTGGGATCCCAGCCGAGCACGAAGAGTGCTGACCAAGTGGGGCGACCCCGAGTGCTTTTCAACCCCCTCAAAGAGTGTGCTGGAGAGCTGGAGTAACACTAGCCCTGAATTTAGGATTGCATACACTGCTTAGAGTCAAACTGAAACAGAAATCCAGCAGGATTTTCATTGTAAAGGAGAGAAAGAGACAGTTTCATTTGGCATTCACCTGAGAGTTTTCATGCACTGTTTTTTGGTGGGATTGCTGAGTCCTTGCAATCTCTTCCTTCTAGGGAAGAGCTCCCCTCCAGGCATGCCCATGCTCTGGTAACAACGCTTTTTCCTGCATAGAGCCTGTGGCATTTGTGCTTTTGAATGTCTTCTCCAGGACTCCCATAGAGCCACTTTCACTGCCCAGGTAGAGCCCACAGCCCATATCTGCACCACACTTGGCCACACCGTCACCCTGAAAGGAAGGACCCACCTCAGGCCTTCACAGGAAAAATGCTGGACGCTTCCCAGCCCTTCATCCAGGCTTCTTCCCTCTGCTGCCTTTTGTCTCTTCCTTCCTCCCAACCAGCCCTGTAGCTGTCATGCCCCAGTGTTCATCCACCCATCCATCCCTCTCCCCACCTCTGCCCTGGGTGGATGCTGGGAATCTCCATGAAGATTGCGGTACTTTCTCTGGCAAAGCTGTTCCTGCATCTGGGAGTGTCCTGGAAGAGCAGCATCGCCATGATCTTTGCATTCATCCACCCTGCAGACACAGAAGCCATGCAGGCAGTGTAGGGCTATTTGGTATTTGTGCTTTTGGGGTCTGACCAGCTCTCAGCCCCTCTGCAGAGCAACAGTACACTGCGTGAGTACCTTGGCTCACCTGGAAGCCTGACATGCTTGTGCAAACTCATAATATATGTTAGGGTGTGAGCTTCACCAGAAAAAGGTGGATTTTTTTTTTTTTTTGGTTGGTGTTGCTGGGTTGTCAGGCTGTCAGTGAAGAGATCAGCCTTGTGACTGTCAGCCCAGGCTTGGCCATCAGGGCACAGATGTCTTAAGCATCACATTGGAGCATTTCCCAGCACAGACTCAATGGGAGAGTTGCTCAGAGCATTGGCGGGGAGAGGGGGGAGGCTGAGACAGCCTTGTGTGATTGCACAACCCAAGGCATGGTTGGGGACAGGTCTGGGAGGAGGAGGCCTCTGCTTGGGAGCCTCAGCTGAGCCCTGATCATTTTCATTGATTGACTCCCCAGTTCTCTGGATCCAGAGCCCCATGTGAGGAACACCTTCACTGCATAATTGGAGAATCGCAGCAGACCGCACCGGGGGCTTACAAAGGAGCTGCCCCGAAGACACTGCCAGCTTCTTGCTAGCTTCTCCCTCAGCACAGTCATCCTGTTGTACCCTCGCATGGCTGAACTGGAAGCACAAAACTGCCCTGCCTTTAGATGCATAGACTTGCGCTTTACTAGGTGGTCCCTGGTGCGTCTGCTCCCTCAGCAATGGCTCGGAGGACCAGCAGGGACCGGAGAGCTTAAGCAGCAGCTTGGAAGATGATGGGAGCTTACAACCAGCTTGCATGGCACGTGGCCACTTGCGATCCAGCAGTACCTGCTTTTGCAAATGAGCATTTCCCTGTTTCTTCTCTTTGTGTTTCTTTTTCGCTCTTTAGTCTCCTGCCAACATAGCTCAAACTTACTGCTTCTTCTTCCCCTGTGACACGTATTTGCTTGTGCCCCCAGCCTACATGTCAGTCTTTTCTAGCATGTCAAGCTTTATCCTGTAGTTCATGGCTTATTTGTGTAAATGCAATAAAGCTCTTGCTATTTAAGGCCCTTTACCCAGCTAGCAGGAGAAGGCCAGAGTGAGGACCGCCACCTTCCTCCACTCTCCAGGCAGAGAGGGGCTGGCCTGGGTCTCCAGTAGCTGCCAATGTTCCTCTGTTGCCCCACAGGCTTGGCTATGGCCTCAGCAGCTGGCAATGGGATGTCCGATTCTGGCACCAGTGGGCTCTTGGGCAGGGAGAGCAGCGAGTCTGCCGGATGCACTCTGCGAGGTGGCCCTGCAGGAGCCCGGTGCTGCAGGAGCACCCTGTCTTTCTGCACCCATCTCCCCAGAAGGGTTAATATAGAAGCTCGGCCCACGCAGTCCTTGAAGTAAACTGTAACCTAGAGGCGGCCGGCTGGAAAAAGCGCCTCAGATTCCTGGCTCTGCTCTGCATCAGGAAACGATCACGCACAGGAACGGAGCTGCCAGAAGGGGAAGGGGAGCTGGATGGGGGGAGTATTGCAAAGAAAATCCAGAGCTTTCCCAAAAGGCATCTAGGCAGCAAAGGCCGGGATTCATTATCCGTCAGGACACGTGTTTATAGCAAATGTGAGTCACCGCTGGGCCCCCGGAAGGGAGCAGCCCATGGCGGGGGCTGCGGGCCGGCTGGGGACAGGCAATTCAGTTGGGGGTACACGCTGCCCAGCCAGCCTCATACAATGGCTCCTCTCAAGTCGGTCCACCCCGGGCTGTCCTGTGCCACAGGCCAGCCCTGGAGCTTGGCATGGACACACGGTGCTATTTCGGACTGCATTGGAGCATGCATTTTCCCCAGGAGACTTGGTTTCTCACTTGAGAAATGATGCCAGCGTGCTACCCCTCCCCGTCACGCTACTTGCCCTAATTCACCACGACACAGCTATGCACTTCCGTGCTCCCTAGCTGTCATGCCACGACGGCTGCCAGACCCCCACACTCACCTGACCCCCCGTGCTTGGATAAAGCTTTCAACCCAGGGGCTCCCCCATAGGGAGCACGGCAGTGCCCACGGCTGGATGTGGTTCTGTGTGGGGTATCACCCAATGATGAGCAGAAACAGAGCTGCCTGGCTGAACCCTCTGCTTTGCGTTTGGCCCAGATGCATGTGGGGTTTCTAATCCCAGCCTATTTGGCCCGGGGGATGAAACACAGCAAGGCGGCCAGGAAATCCAGTACTGCCCTCCCACTCTCAGTGGACGTTGGCCTGATGGGGAAATGAAGGTAAAATGCCCATTCCAACATTTTTCTCTGTTTGGAAGGGCAAGTTATATTTTCCGTGGTGCACGTTACCCCTGCTCTCCTTTGGCTCTGCAGAGGGTTTACAGTTACGGGCCCATGAACAGCTCTTCTGTTTTTCGGCAGTTTGCTGAGCTTCAGTTTGCTACGTGAGCCCACTTTTTATCCATGTTAAACTCTCTTTTCAAGGACCACTGGCTCTAAACTTGCACGGGTGCTAGCACTTGCCCCACACACCCCGGTGAAGCTCTGCTGTGAGATCCTTGCTGGCAGGTGACCTTGGCCATGCTAATCCAGGCTGTATTCACCCCATTCGTTGTGGTGTGCCAGGGTCCCACGGCCTGTCACACCGATGTTATGCAGAGCTGTCAGCCTGCGGCACAGTCAAGGGAGGTCTTGGTGTGGCTCCTATCTACCTGGCTTTCACGTGGGCTAAATGGTAAGTAATTAGCTGCTAGCCACAAGCAGGAGAACATCCACGCTATGTTTCAGCCGCTACAGTTGGCTGAAGTTACAGCAGGGATGACCTCTCCTCCGTGACCTGTCCTGAACATTTGCTGGGTGGTCCCGAAGCAAACTGCCTGCTCAGGAACAGGCCACTACTCTGCGCGCTAGCTTGCATTGAGCTGGCTCTGCTGGCCATGCTCCAGGCAGCCAAGCATTAACTTCTGAGCACACACGCGGGCTTGGTATCTGGCTAGAGAGCTGCTCTCCATCTACATGGGGAGCTGTTTCGGGCCAAGGTGGACCATGAGCCTGCTCAGCCCTCCCTGCCACACCTCATGGCCAGGTCTGGTACTGGTACCTGGGCTGGAGGAGGACATTGCCTAAGCCCTGACGGATAGAGATGTTCGTCAAGCTGATGATGACCCTTTCCAGAGCAGGATGGGAGCCCCAAAAAAGGCACCAGAGGCACAGTCAGTGTTATGGCCCCACTGGAGATTTGGGGTGCCCATTCCCACTGCTTTCCAGCATCCGTACTCCAGAGCATCCCCATGCCAGGTCTAGCAACTGCTGACCCTGCTCCTGGTTATGCCGTGTCCAGGGCGGCGAGCGTGTTGCAGGGATCTATGGTAAGCACGCATTATGCCGAAGCTACCCTACATCACCCTGTTAGTGCTGCACAGCAAGGTCGCTCATGCCCACCTGACCCATGACTCTCAGATTTGCAAAGGGCACACAAAACGGGGAAGCAAAATTAGTGAGCCAGTTAGGGCTAATCTCAAGCTTTCCTGGCTTACAGTTGCCTCAGGAAAAAGAAAAGCCACTTATCCTGACTTGCAGAAAAGCCTGGGATCTTGTCCCTTCCATAGTAAGAAGCCAGCTGAAACTGTCTTTAAAAACACACTTTTATCTTCTCTAAGATGGGAATTTGCCTATAAAAAAAACATTCTCAGATCTCTTTATTTGGTTTCAAATGCCACAGGAAAGCAAGTGTTTGCCATGGCCTGAATCTGCAAATTGCTTTCAGTTGGTAACAGCTCCTGTGATTTATCAACACCTGTAACGCCAGCAGCCAGACAGGCTCAGTGCCTGGCATGGGCAATCCATACGGCTGCTTGCAGCATGCAGCTCCAGGCCTGGACCCTTACTTTTTACAAGACAATAAGCCCTCTGGGTTTCTCCTTCCACCCCAGCAGCTGACTGCATGCCCCTGCTCTGGTTTAGAGATGAGACTCATTGCCCCCTCCTCCCACCGGTATCTTGGAGCAGTGGCACTGTGCGAGAACCCCGCAAAAGCAGGACACGTTGCCATCTGAGCCGGCTGCTCGTGAGGACCTGGGCCAGGCTCAAGCTGGCATGTCCCCGACCCTCAGAGCACTCCTTCCCCGCTTTGCTGCAAGTCACAGAGCGTCTGCAAGCACTTTGCGTAGCTGCAGTGCCCTTGCACAGTAGTTAGAAAGAGTGACAAGGCTCCCTACGGGGATAGCTGATGGGCAGGGAACTGCATCTAGTTAGGAACTGACGTTGTAGCTGGAGCCATGAGAGCAAACACCTGAGGCTCAGCCCTTGTCAGCATATAGGGCAGGACTGATGGGGGACAGTGCTCTTTAACAGGTGCTGGTGGGGGGGGGGGGAGCAGCCCTAAATATCCCATCATGTCAGCCCACAGGTGCCTGCCATCCATCTGCAGTCTGAATCCCTGCCCAGGCCTGGGGGAGGAGGGATTTTAACCAGCAGTTCTCTTCACCTGTTTGCACCAGCTTTTCCTCCAGGACTTCTGCGGGACTGCAAGGTCCTGGGTGGGTGCTGATCCTGCAGGTTGGGTGGCTGCTGAAGTGCAGAGCACCCCTGTCCCTGGTTAGCGTGAGGCTCGGTGGACTATGAAGGCATTGAGGGGAGGCGGGGGGGGCATCCCTGGTCCTCCCAGCTATCTGCTCTAGGTCAGTTTGCGGCACTGTTTGGTTGCTTCTTCCTGGAAAGGTTAAAAAGAGGGTGAGTGTTTAGAGATTTTTGAACAGCCTGTTTACCTTTAAGTGTTCCTATAAAAAAGCAATGAAGGAAAGCTGTTTATCTTGTCTGTCTGCTGTATGCCTCTGAGGAGGGTCTGGCTCTGTCTCCTTTATAGCCCCTGTTTGTGTAGTGGAAGGCTGAGATTTGGTTCCCCTCCTCTTAATCCCTTCTTTTCTGGACTGAAGAAGTGCAGCCTCTCCTTGTATGCTGTGTGTTCTGGTCACTGACCATCTTGGTGGCCCATTGTGTTTTAAAAAGGCTTTTTCAAGTGTTTCTGTTCATTTTCAGTGGAGTTGTTTAGCCATCCCCCCATGTTTGGTACGTCCTAGAGCCCTCTGCTGATGGAGTGGCAGCACTTATATGACACTGTTCTCTTTCTAGTGGCAACAAAGCATCGTCTGTTCATAGAGCTGCAGGCAAGGACATTGCCGAAGCAAGAGCTGCTCCCCAGCCCAAGAGCAGCTGAGCATGAGTGGTGCTGGGAGCACAGCCCTGGCCTGGTGGTGACATGGCCGGCTCATAGCACTGGCAGGAAGCCAAGCAAAGAGGGCCAAGGGGATCTGAGGGCAGAGCTGTAGCTGCAGCAGGGGTTGTGATCCACAAGGACACACAAGCTGCTCTTCTGCAACAAGCCCTGCTCTGGGAGGTGTCTGCCACAGATGGGCTGAACCTATGGGCTAACACTACTGCTGCTCCTCAAGGATCTCCCTCAAGCACCAGCCATCCTGTTTGTTTCTCTTCCAGCTCAGCATCCTTGCTGCTGTCTTAGTCACAGTTAAATGGTGACGGGGCAGGGGAGAAGAGGGTAGATAGGTTTGAGGACAGCAAAACGGTTGAATGTTTTACATCTGCTCCTCATTGTCTGCGAAAGAGCCAAGGACAGTGCTTGGCATCCCTCAGAGTGGGTCGGGAAGCTGTACTTGCCAGAAAGGGTAGCTAACTTGTTTTACACTTCTAGGAAAAGGCTGCAGGCTGGATCTGGCTCTGCTGTATCAAGAGCTCAGCTGCAAATGTTGCTGCACCCTACAAATGCTCTTGAAGGGCAAAACCACCCAATAAGCTGTGATGCCTGTTGTAGTGATATAAATGGGTATAAATGGTCCATACTGACAAAACTGGACTAGAAACACCCTGGGAGTGGGCTGACAGGGGCCTCATGAAGTTGACAGAGATGCGTGGATGCGTGCAAACTGCTGGCCTAGGGGTGGATTAACTCCCTGCAACAGGGCAAAAAGGGGACATGCTGGCCCTGTGCAGCACCATAATGTGAAACCAGCCAGGTTATGTTACCTGGAGGAGATTCAAGCAGGCAAGACTTCCATGCTTCCCAGAGGTTTGGGGCTTGCTGCAGATGCAAAAGGAAAGTGAAACTGTATTTAGCAGAACAGGGGCTAAATGAGGCTGGGCAGAAAGGAGAGCATGGATGCTCTTATGGCTCTGTGGCAGCAAATAGACCTGATCTGTGATGCAGCAAGGCTGAGGGGTACAGTATGGTGATGTGCTAAGCATTTTGAAAAACATGAGAAATCATTTGAGAGGTGAATGGTGAAAGCAAAAGAATGACACCAGACAGATATTGGGAGTTTGGCTGTGCGGCTCTCCCAGAAGATGGAGAACACTGCCAGCCCCGTGCCTCCTCCTTACACCCTGGGGCTTGCTGACCTTCATGGGACCAGTCCCAGGGCTGACCCAGGAGGCTGGCAGAGTGGCAGTATGTGGGGAAACTGAGATGTAGGGCTGAAAAAAGCGCTCTGGGAAACATGTGAGACTCTCAGAGTGAAGACTGCTCACAGGGGGATGCACGTGGACAGCTGGAAGCAGCAGGGTTGCTGTGAATTGCAGGTGAGGAGAGGAGCACAGCTCTCGGCTATGTGCACGTGAGCTCTTCTGGTTGTAGAGCATGTCCTCGGGCCATGAGAGGATCAATACCCTGTGCCTGGCTTCACGTGGGGCTTTCTGTAGCACAGCTCATCTCATCTCCTGGGTCTACATTCTCCACGGGCAGAGCAAAACCCAGCACATTGCCATGTGGCAACAGGCTGCCGAGTGTTTGCAGATGTGGGGAGGCAGTTTAGGAACAGCACCATAATCCACACCTAGATTGCAAGGGGAAACCCAACTTTTTAACCTGGATAACTCAGCTCTTTGCAGTCTGGTGACACATGCTGGCCCAGGTTTGCAAATCGAGGAGTGTCAGGCGCCTTGGACCACCCCAGCCTCCTTGTACGGGACATGGTGACTGCCTGGCAGTCTGTGGAAGGTGTTCTCAGTCCTTCCAGCTGGAGGCAAAGCTGGAGGCAAATTTTGCTGTTCCTAGAGTGCCTGGTGCCTCCTTTCCCAAGGAAGGTGTGCCTGGCCCAGCATACACTCTCTGCTCTCTGGGCATTGCCCAAGCAATAAGTTTTACTGCAGAGAAATGGAAAATCTTCTCTGTCCAACTGCTCTAGGGATTAGTGTATGTTTTTCCAACCAGTTTTCATATTGTGCCCGCTGGATATCCTCCATGAGAGGCCACATGGGAGAACACCTAGGCTTAATGGCTTCGTTATGGCACGAAGAAAACCACAAGTGCTCTCTTCTTAGTCCCAGTGGCGGTGGCACCAAGGCTGATGCCGGCGTTTCCTGGGCACCTCACCCCACTGGGTGGTCACAGGGAGAGAAGGCTGCTGCTGACACAGCAGGGTCCAAATGGAGGGGGGAAAAAAAAAAAATTTACCTGCTAAGTGTTTGGCTATGAACTAACGGGTAATAACTCTGAAGTACTGACACTTCCTGTAATTTCCTTCCCCATCTTTATCAGAAAACCAGAAATCCCCCTCCCCTCTTTTTTTCCCCCTCTCCAAAAATAGGAGAACACTACAGGTTTTGCCAATCTTTTCCTGTTTTGGTCAGCTTTTATCCCCAAACTAAGATATTTCTGACCAAAAAAAAAAAAAAAAAGCTGTACTGTGAGACGTTTTCATTTTCTAAATGAAAAATATACATAAATATACATTTTCCCTGAGAACTTGTTGTCATGAAAATTAGTTTTGCCGTATTTGCTTTCAAATCTCCATAGTGGGGCAGGAGAAAGATTGTGCAACTCGATCTCTGTGTAAGCATGGAAAGGCCCTTCCTGGTAGGTGAACTGATTTGCATCCTGATGTCTCACAACACCCGCCTGGTAGAGCTTCCTGTGGGAAAGGGGTTTTTCTCCCTGGCCCACAGATCATTAAGGGTTAGGCTGTGGTGACCTTGACACAAGGACTGACTCAAACTCTAAGTTATTCCGTCTTCCGGCTGATACTTTCATTCCTCCATCTGCCCTAAGGCTGAGGAGCTGCAGTTGTGGAGCAAGGCTTGATTCTGCTGGCCAGCATGCAAACCTGAATTGAAAACGCTCTGCTACCTACCCGATGTGTCCATTTGTGTCAACAGACTGGAGGAGTGCTGGGATTCATGGGACTCACTGCTCAGCAAACGCTTGCTTGCTCATGATGGAGAAGCCCACCTGCCTGGAAGCGTGCATCCAAGCGCCATTGCGATGCTCGCTTGGTGCGTACACAGGCTCTGTGAGCATCAGAGCTAAACCGGGACCGACTTCCTCCCTTGCACCAGCAGGGAGAGTTGTGCTGATCCATTTAGGCTGAGAAAACAGCTCATGTAGTTCTTGATTTTTCCAGCCTCTGGTTAGGCTGGAAGTATTGCCAAGTCATCCATCCTTGTGATGCTTTGGCATTACTGCTTTCGTCACTGGCCAGAAGCAGGACGAAGTAATAAGGAGAAAGAATTCATCAGTGTGCTCAACTCTAACGGAAGGTTGGGTTGGATCTCAGTAAAGAAGCAGGCAGATGTATTGGGGGTGTTTTCCTCCCTTTCTCTCTAAACTTTCATGCTTGGTGACTGGTTGGTTCAGGCTGCAGCAGCTAGCTCACAGGCCTGTTCAGCCCTTGGTGCCAACTTCTTAAGAGAGCACTCAGTGCAGGGGTTTGCTGGCCCAGACTCCAGGGAGGGAGCAGAGCTGGAGCCTCTCCATGTATTCACGTCTGACTCTGGGATTTGAGCCCTCTATAAGCACCTGAACCAGAACCCCGAACCAGAACCCAAGATCCTGAAGTGGCGTTACTAGAGCTGTGAAGGCTACAGGTCCTGGGTTACTGCCATGATGATGCAGAGCAAGTTCATTTCAGACATTTAAAATGCTAAAGGAAAGGAAAAGAGCAGCTCTGTGGATGTTTGGCTAGAGAGGCAAATGCTAGCTGTGATGCCCAAAGAGTTTCATCTCTGCCTAGCACTACTTGCTTTTCCAAGGGCGATTGTACCATCTGACCCCTGTGAGACTTCAGCTCCTGCTCCTGGAGGTTTCACCTGGGGCTCAGATCTGCTCTCAGCCCTTTGTATCCACAGCAAAGGAAGGCCTTTCTGAGAGTGCCTGTGGAAGTGTTTGACCATCCTTGCTGCATTCCCAGGGGTCGGGCCTACTGGAGAGGAGACATGTCCTGGTCTGGGAGGAGAGGCACAGGCTCCATCCCAAGTAGCTCCAGAGAATGTCTGCCATCTCAGCTGCTCCTGTGCAGATGATGCCTGTACACTGCCTGTGTGAACACACTTGTTCCTCCTTCCTCACCTCTCTGTAGCAAAACCCAGAGGTGGGCAACAGTCAGAGGAGCGAAGTTTCAGGGCAGCGATGCTCTCCCTCCTCCCGCTTGCCAGGAATGCACTCGCAGGGGTCCGAGCAGCGGGATGGAGCGGACAAACAGCAGAGTCATGTCTGGCCCAGGGATGAGGGGACGCTTTAGGCACAACCTTAGTAAGCCTGAAAGGGGAGGAGAGGAGGACAGCACTCGTGGCAGAGATGGGCACCACCGCCTGCTTGTCATCAACAGACATGACTAACGACTCCCTGAGGAAAGGCTGGGGCGAGTATGGGACTGGAGTTTGGAGCTTGCTGCTGGAGGGGACAGATCCAGCCTTTTGAAGATGTCCTCAAGTGACACAGAAGAGCGTGGACCTGAAGGCAGGGCCTGACACCGGCCGCCATGGGCAAGCTGCAGGGCAAGCAGCTCCGGGCATGCAGCTGTATCTGTGACACAGGAGGACATGGGCAGCAGACGAGGCGGCTGGAGAAAGGAACCAGAAAGTGTTGTCTCCTCTCTGCAAGCCCCAGCGCTGCCTGTAAAATCTCCCTTCTCATTTGATCTGTTCTTCTTTTCTAAGAAATTAAGCCAAGCTTTCCCACAGACTCAGACAGCTATTAAAGAAATATTATTACCAGATGGTTTGTTTTTCCATAGAACTAGAGGCCAGTGTGAGGTAACGGGGGAAAAAAAATTAACCCGTCCCAAGCCAAAAACACGCGCAGGGGCTACAGCTTCGGTACATGGGTGGCCGTGCATCGCCGCGCCCCTTTGCTCCGCACCGGTATGCAACGGGTCGGCAAAGCGGGGCCGCCCTGGTGGCGGCTGCCGCAGGAGGGGACCATCCCCACCGTTGCTGGGATTTACACCCCACACGCTGGCCTGGCAGGAGGCAGGCGGGGTGGCTGGAAATGCCCCAGCCAAGGCAAACACCCCCCTCACGCCTCTGAGCCCTTGAACTTGCTGCAGCTGCGTGGGGTGGCTCGTCACGTCTTCGAAAGCTCTTGAAGGCGGCCGCTTTTGGGAGCAATTCCCCCTCATTTCTCCAGTGAACGTGAACGTGAAGGTTCACTTTCGGGGACTGTGGAGCATGTAATAAAAGGGGGGAGAGGCTGGGGCTCTCAGAGCTGTTTCAGCCAAATTTTGAAGGCAGCCTGTAGAGGCAAACTGTGCCCTACTCGGTGCCATCAGCCTCTCGCGGGAGCTGAAAATTTTCTTCCTAAGCTGTGCTGAAAAGGAGGAAGGGGAGGGAAAAGTCCTTCTGGGTCTACTCGAACCAATTTAGTAAAAGAGAAGCCCAGCTGGCAAACTGAGAAGTGGGGAAGTTCACATTAGGTCAGACAAACCAGTGATTCAAACAGACGGGAAGCGCCGCGTTCTGGCTGTCCTGTCTTTTACAAGATTTATAAGAACATTAAGAAAGGAAAAGCTGTAAAAGTGCCATTTAAAGTAAAAATGTCAAGGTATTCCAAAGATGCTGAATGGCGTGGGTTGGCTTTTCTCCTACGCCTGTGGCTGCCAGAGCAGATGACATGATGAGCGTGAGACCCTTTTCCAGTGCACCCGTGCTGCCGAATCTGCTTTATAGCCTGCAATACCAAGCTTTCAGGCCTGCTTTGCCAGAGGTAATACCTGTATGTTCTGCAAGAACCGCTTCTTGCAAACTACACCACTTTGAGGGCTCTGCATCCCACCTGGAGATGTTACCAGCTGCGTAGCTGGAGGCACTGGTGCTCTCCTTGCTACGTTCCCGCTTGGAGGGATTTCTCCACTGCCTTCTCCTGTGAAGATCCACTGTGGGAAGTTAAATTATCATGTGTGGAAACACCGCAAACCACACTCTTCTCAGTGGAGTTTGTGGTTGGCCCAGCGCTCAGCTTGGACCATGGCTGTTCCCACCATGTGGGACTGTAGCACAGAGACAGGGCGATGAGGCAGAAAGAAACGTCAACAAGGACACTGCTGACTCATGGACAAGCTGGCTTGTGTCTTCTTGCAACTTCAGGGGCCGGGGTCGTACAGCAAGCCCAGAGGCAAATAGCCTGTGGTCACCCCATGGTAATCAGAGCACAGCAAAGTCTTTTCTAGCACACGCCTCCGTCATCCCAAACACTTAGTAAGTCTTGGGTGTCAGGAAATGGAGGAATGTGATTCAGCCCGTTTGGAGGACTAGACATCAGTGTTTCGTGTAGCTGCAATCAGGGAAATTTCAGTTACTTCTTAATATGGTTAACCATATTACTTCTTAATAGGGTTAACATGGCTCTCCCAGGGATGTGTAACGGGACGAAGCTGCCCCAGCTACAGAACATGGAGCTGGAAACCTGGCATTTGGCCATTCCCCACTTTCTAAATGAACCATTTGGCTATGAATATACCAGTGAGTTTGATTCTGGCTTTTCCCTGGGGAATTCATTTCTTTTCATTTCATTATTGCTTTTGGAAAGAACATTTTCTATTTCAAAATTGACTTGATTAAGGGGAAGAAAAAGTTGTATGAAAGAGTTAATATCAGAAAAATGGAGCAAACTGATTCTTTTCTGAGTTGCTAAACAAGGCAAAAAAATTCTGACCCAATTGCTTTCAATTTTTTTTTTCTCCCCAGTTCAGCCAGGAATTGGACTAAAAGTATGTTACTTACTAGCTCTGCTCCCACTGTGTGAAATGGCTCTGTGGGACTGTGACTGGCAGCCCAAAGCCCAGACGGGTGACTTCCACTCCAGCTAGAGAGCATTTGCCCATTGGGGCAAACCGGCGTTGCAGAGGGCTTCCCTTTGCCCTCCTGTACCACATTTTGGAAGGAGGCTGGCTCCAAGGAGGTACGTGGAGAGGGGAACCCCAGTGTGGGGTTCATCATGAAGACACCCAAGGGCGGGACTGTCCTTGCAACCACAGCAAGGTTTGGTGTATGCTGGCTCTACCTGGCACAGAGGACAACCATGAGGGATGGTGTGGAGGAAGCAGGGCAAAG
The DNA here is from genome assembly GCF_040807025.1 of Struthio camelus. Taxonomy (NCBI): domain Eukaryota; kingdom Metazoa; phylum Chordata; class Aves; order Struthioniformes; family Struthionidae; genus Struthio; species Struthio camelus. Next base: position 1,274,315 of record NC_090947.1, on the reverse strand, counting down.
GGCTGGGGTACCAGGTGTAGCGAGTTTGGCCAAGCGTGAGGGTTCAGCTGCCCTGGCATCTTCCAGAGAAGAAAGAAGAGGGAAAGGGGATGTTCTTCGCAGGCACGTGTCCTTAGATTTCAGGACACAACAGCATAGCGTTAGGCCGAACGATTGCAACATCCTTCTGGGTCAGCCTCCAAATTCCTAGCAAAGGGCTGGCCAGCTATCAGCTGAATTTCTGCAAAATTAGCCTGTTTTCCAAGGAAACAGCCGTTCAATGCCTTGGGGATGCTATTGGCTGTTAGCCCTGACTTAGCACTGCAGACCTGGAAAAGGCAAACAAATTCTCCTGAAGCTGTATGTGAATCCAGGATTACAGTCCTGTTCGATATGACGGAAAACAGAGCCGGGATGTCCTGCCCAGTAACAGCCCTCCAGACCTCCAGGGTTAACAGCAACGGCAGCAGGCAGCGCATCACTCTCTCAGGGTTTCCTCTGGCAGCCCAGGCACCGCGTGCCGCCGGGGGGGGACCCGGCCTTGCCCGGCTCCCCGCACCCTTTGCAGGCTTGCAGCGCTGCTTGGCTCCTCGCAGCAGCATGCCGATGGCGCTGTCGGCCCGCGCCGCGGGGCACAGGGGAGGGGGTGCAGCTGGGCCTGATGGGCTGCAGCTGTGCAGAGCCATATACGGCCGGGAGACGCCTTGCACAAGCCATACCGTTATCGCTAAGTCTTTACTGGTGCTGCTGACTCCCTTCCAGCTCACGAGCCTCTGCCGAGCAACCAGGCAGTTTTTAAGATGGATGCGCTTTTCCCCCTCAGCCCTTTACTGCAAAAGTGGGGGGAGGAAGGCAAATCTGTACCGTAATAGCAGCGGGGCTGAGCTATTCTTCTGCTCTGAGTAATTCCTCAGGAGGAAAGGAGAGAGGAAGAGAAGGAGTAAGGAGGAAATTTCACTGATTTGCAGAATGCCAGGCTGCCTCTGCTGACCTGATAAGTGCAGGTTCCCTCCCCAAAGTGCCCCTGGCTGGTTCTTAAAATCCCAGGTGAGCTTCCCCCCACCCCCATCCCCAAAAAGGTGTGTTAGAGAGCTGTAGCACAAGGAGAGGAGTCCTGTACCTCAGGTACAGCCCCTGGAAAAGGGAAAGGGCAGGGGCAGGGAGCTCCATGCCATGCAGTGGTTGTGCCCCACTCTCATACTTCTCCCGTAAAATCAGGTTCCCCTGAGCTGTCACATGGCAGGAATTTGTCTCCAGACCCATTGGCTGTCTGGGAGACCATCTTCAGTGGATTTGAGAAGTAAGATGCCTTGAAAATTTACCCATCAGTGTCCTCATCTCCTGATGCGGCCAGCATAGCCCTGCAAAGCTCCCCCATCTCTGTGAGCCTGGTTGGCTTTATAGACTGATCAGGTTTGCACTGATGTTAAAGCTTTGAGGCTGGGGGGAAAAAAATCCTTTATTTGAAACAACAAAAAACCTGTCTCTTTTGGGGCTGGGGGAGTGGTCTTCTTGCTATAGTTTTGTCTCATGCTATGGGAGCTCGCTTTTGTGTTACCCATCCTCTGAAATGGAGCTTTGTTGGGCTTCCTACCTCTCATCCCAAGCAAACAGGAGCCCAAGGCTCTCCAAAGGCTGTACTTGCAGATCTCCCCTTCCCCAAGGAAGGAGAGGGTCTGTGGGATATCTATTCCTACCAGGAGGATTCTCCCTCTGGTCCTTTCCCCATGAAATCAGAGAGAATTGAGTGAAATGCTGCCGCAGTGCCTGATTCGGGAGGCTGGACCCGAAAGGCATGTTGTTCCCTCCCAGCCTTGGAGCTGCAGCATGGAGAAGCTGCAGGGATGGAGCCACAAGGACTCCCTGGCAATGGTCCTGCCCCTCCTTGGGACCATCAGTTTCTACTCTTTCCTTTGCTTTAACATCAGTTTCTACAGATGCATTTAAATTGCTCTATTCGTGTTTTCCAGAAGGGATTTGGCATGCGGAAGTGTCTGTTGTGCTGCCTGGTTATTAGGTTTCATTTTAGTATAGTCTGTGTTTTCTTCCACTGATTTTCTGTTTATTCAGAGTCATTATCTGATGGATCTGCCTCAATCGTCTGTGGACAGGCTCCTCTGCTGATGTAATTTCAAATCAGTGGAGCTACAACTTTTTTTTTTTTTGTTAATGCTAACCAGCTTGAAACTTCTTCCCACATCCAACAATGTTTTTTCTCTGAATCACTTATACAAGGATGCTGTCGTTGTTTTTGTGCATGCAAACTCAACAAGCTGCTACATTTTTTTGTGGTGGGGTGCTGGTGGTTAGGAACGGTGGGATTTGGAAGAGGAGAAGGAAAGAAAAGAGAGTTGGGTGATGCTCCAGGAGGAGAATTTAAGACTAGATAAAGATGACTTCCAGGGGAATGATGCAATCCTAAAGTGGACCTCCACATTTAAAGAGTTGTAGTTACAATGCTGCAGAGAGAAAATAAATTATTCTGCGCTATGGAGAAGGGTGATGGTTCCCTGCCAGTGTGACAGTGTGGGAGGACTCAGGTCATGCCCATAAGAGAAGAAATAGTCACAACTGTGAATTATATAAGGTCGGGTTGTGGCACCCATTGGAAAGTTAGACTAAAGACCAGACCTACATTTCAAAGTCTTCCCTTAAATGAGATATTTGAAGAACCCACTTACTTTGTGCTGGAGTTAATGCCTGTGAGGACATTTACAGCCAGCAATAACAGAGTGCAGAGAGAAAATACATACCACTCTACCTTGGAGCTCCCTCATTAAGAACCCCTAGAGCCATCCCAGTGGCGGCTCATGGGCAACATGCACAGACGAGCAGCCCCAGCGCAGCGCAACCTGGCCCAAAGGCAAGATAAGCTGAACTGTTGTAGGTAAGGATGTCCTGGCAGACCCAGAGGCCATGCCATTCCCAGCTTAGGTCTCTAACAGAAGACGTCGCTCCCTCACCGTGGTTCCAGAGTGTTGCTGGAGAGACCTTGCAGCATGGCACAGGGTCGTTAGCCCTCACTCTATTTGAAAGGAAAGGGCTTAACAGTTTACCATTTTCCCCATTCTTTCTTGGGTTTCTGACCCTGCTTTGTGACCGTGGCACTCAAATTTTTCCCCAGGACAGTTAATGAGTGGCTACGCTGTGACTAGAAGCAAGCACCAGGAAAAGGACTACTTTGAATAATCTGGAAGACAAACTGGAAGGTTGTTTCCAGTGAGTGTGGAAACTCTTCTTCGAAAGGCTGTGCAGAAACCTGGGGTGGAAAAGCATCACGCAAATACATAAGCAGGAGCATAAATACAGCCAAAGCTGAGAAGCAATGGAAGAGTGGCTGCTTTCCCTTAGCCAGGTAGCCATGAAAATGCTATTTAAACCATAATGCATTGACTGAAAAGTGAAGTGGGAGAATACTGACAGAAAATGAGTTTTACAGTTGCTTCCTGCAAGTATGTGCTCTGCAGACCTAGTCCTGAGCATTAGGCTTGCCTTCAAGGATCACTGCTCATTTAGGGTGACGTTGGTAGCAGCTAGGTGCCCTGAATGTTCCCACAAAGCAGCAAGGAGCCTCCCTCAGCTCTCACCGCAGCCAGAGCAGAAGGCAGCTTCTGGCATCCATGCCTGGGGTTACTGTGGGGTTACCTTGCAATGGATGGGGTGGTGGGGCTTGCCTTGGGGCTGCCCCGTCAGCACCAGGGACAGACTGAGTGGCTGTGGAGAACCGGCCTCCCAGGAGTCACCAACAAGGAATATGAACTAGACGGTAGTTCGTCCTTCCGCAATGTTCCTATATTCCTTAACTCTTCCTGACAGATCTCTTCTTGCCTTTTTGTGAGTAATATACCTAAAGCATTTGTACTGCCGGGGTTCATGCCGTTACCTCTTTTGCTCTTCAGAACGGTCCTGGTCCTCTGCATGTGCACGAGATGTTCTGCCTGGCCCAAAATAAACCCCTCTGTCTGGCTTTCACTTCAGTTTTCAAAGGAAAGGTATGTGCTAGGCCGGGACAAACTGTGAATTTGCTATTATTAACAGCCTTTGGTTTCCTTCTGTACTGTGGAGGGCTGCAAGTGCCGTGTGGAAGCAGGCTACAGCCATGGCTGTAGCACGGTCAGGGGTTTCATCTCTCTCGCCTGCTGGCAATCAATGCTCCCATTGTAATTGAGTGGTTTGACAATACCTGCTTCCGTGATTGGTGTCTTTATGCTAACAACTAAATGGCCAGGAGACGAGTCAGAGGTAAGCAACATGAGACTTGTCTCTCAACTCTGCACACTCAACATCTCCTTCCTGGCACGGAGCATCGCCCTGCTGTTATGAGTTGGGTTTTATACAGGGTCTTCAGGGTCCCTTCTGCTCAGAGACAGCCACTGGGGCATCCTGGTCCAAGATCATCCTGCTTCTGGGGAGAGCCAGGCCTGTCGCACGAGAGGGGCAGGCATCATCACCTTTGCAAATCAGAGGTTTCCAGTGCTGGCCTTGGACAGCAGGTGGTCTGCAAGGCCTCATCCTTTCTGCAAGGGCTGTGGAGTCACCTCCCCATTGCTGTGTGCCCTCAGGCTCTTCTGTGTGGCCAACACTGCCACACAGGAGAAAGCAGCATGGGAGGGTTCCTATCTCCAAGCCTACCTACAGGCTTCAGGTTTCAACTTCAGCCTCCTGGTTTTGTCAGCTCTCCACACCTGTCCCTGCTCCAGCTCCCATTCCCTGTTCAGGTTACAGGGAGTGGGTTAGGGCTCAGAGGGTTCTTTCCCAATCTGTGGGAGTCCTCACTGAGTTTTTCTTGGCTTGTCACTCAGGTCCTTGACAGAGTAAAAACCCTCAAAGCCTGGGAGGAAGGTGCTTCTCCAGAAACAAGCCTGGTATGTCCAAAGTGCTCCCACCTAGGTGGCCGTGGGCTCCGGGTCTGCCCTGAAGCAGGGGGCCCTGGGTCAACAGGGCAAAGATGGGCCATCTTCTAAGCCAGCAGCTGCCTCTCCTCCCACTGACCCTGGCTCTCCCAGACCAGAAGCCCGCTCTGCTGCTGGCAGCCGGCCAGTAGCCCTGAGCAGAAAGAGCGGGGAATTTACACCCTTCACCAGGTGCCCTAAACTCTCTCCCAGCTCCATCTTGCATCACTGGCCACATGCAGGCCAGGCTGGCCCCAAAAGGCATTTCTGATGAGCAACATGCAGGGGTTTCCTTCATTAGGCTTCGCTAAGCTTGCGGTGCTCCCACTTTCTCCATAAGGAGATCTCTGTCTCCAGGGCTTCAGCCACTGGGGTGCAGATGCAGAACCCAGGGGTGCTGCTGCAGGTACAGTGACATCCGGAAAAAGGATAACAAAAAATGCCTCATTCGTTTCTGACTAACAGCTGACAGCCCTGATCCCTCCCTCCGTCCTCAGACTGAAAAAATCTCCTCCTCACCCTAACCCTCCTGCCTGCTCTTCCTTCCACAGAAACCAAGGAGAAAGCAATAAAAATATCTTCAGCAATTCCATCCTCTGGATTGTGGCCTCTCTTGGCTAACAGCTTCTTCTTGCCTTCTTTTTCTTGAATCCAACTAAATGGTAATCTGAAGCAAGCAAAATGAGGCTGCAAAACTTTTTATTCACTTTGCTACTTCAAGCCTGTTTCCTGACGGGAGGCTTGTGGGCTCAGCGCACAGAAATCACCACCCAAGTCGCAAATGCTCAAGGTAAGCCTGGCCACCTGCCAGGGTGTTTTACCTCTCGCACCCACCCTGAGATTAGCAGATAAGCCCACCTGCCATTTCACTCCCTGCATGGCTGAGCTGACGCCTCAGCTGCTTTATGCTGTTGCAGCTTTGTCAGGAAGTTTTGGAGAAGAGTTGTATTTCCAGTGTAGGGCAATGCATGTTTAAAAAGCGTCTGCAAGATGTATCCATCTATCTTTAATGTTTTTTTTTCTGGTTCTCCTTGCGTCTGCCATATAAGGTGTATCATTACCGGGACTGGGACACAGGAGGGGAAGATGACAGACAGCTGGTATCAGATTAGCTTTCTGAAAGAGTTTGATTTTGACCCTGACTGCTAAGTTCTATTTGTATTTTTCCTCTCCTTTGCAATGATATTTGTGCTAAGATATTTTAGAAAATCATTCATTTCTCATTGTGTCAATTGCTATTATGTATTGTTTGTTTTAAGTTGTTGCTGCAGCTGCACATTATTTTAAATAATAACTAATATTGGTCTAGCAAAGACACCCTTGAATGTAAAGGAAAAAAAAAATAGAGGAAACTGTTAAATGCAACAAACTTTTTCTGAGTATATGCTCAGATGCAATCCAGCTTATCTTTAATGACAAGACAGAAATGCTATGGGAGAGCGAGCTCAGCTAGAGCTGTGTATGTTTGCTTGTCCTCACATGGGCTTATTATCTGAAAGCAGTCAACTTAGCGCAAAGCCTCTGAGCGTGGTAAGAAGGGAACTCGACTGCAGATGTGCTTTGGCGAGTGCATGCTGGCAGCATGGAAAGCCCCCGCAGCTTGGGCCAGAGTGTGCACCAGACAATGGGGGCAGGAGGGATGCCCTGCAACTCCTCTGTCTCTGTGCTTGTTCCCAGACTGCCCCGTGGACCTGTTTTTCGTCCTGGATACCTCAGAGAGCGTGGCCTTAAGGGTGAAGCCCTTTGGGGACCTAGTCACGCAAGTGAAAGATTTCACCAATCGGTTCATTGATAAGTTAACAGACAGGTAACTCTTTTGCTGTTTAGCCTGGGTTGATCTAGGGCTCCCTGTGCATGCTTTGCAAGGGGGAGGCGGAACAAAGCACTCGCCGGGGTCTATAGCAACCCAGAAATGATGCTCCGCTGCTCATCAACCTAGCAGGGTCCCCAGCCTGCTGAGGCCACAACCATTCTGCACGCTAGTGGGTCAGCCCACATAGGCTCAGCCCTTTCTTTTCTGTGTCAGATATACGTGGCTGGGTTTAGACCCTGATTTTGCTACGGCTGTGAGAGACGAGCATGGGGAAGGGCCTTGGGCTCAGCGGGATTCTGAGCGGGCTGCGCGTGCTCATGCACGGCGGGGATGGGAGGCGAGCAGAGCGGCAGAGGGGATGCGTGGGAGCATCTCCTCCCTGCGCCCGCCCTATTTCTGCTCCAGCTGCACTGAAGGCGGCAGTATGCCTTCAGCAGCGCCGTCTGCGCCCGCCCAAGGGGTTCCCTTGCAGCAGCAGAAATGGCTCCCTGAGCCCACTGCCTGTGGCTGGCGCTGCTTTCCAGGCGGGTGTGTTGTAGGGATAAAGCGATGCTGCCCTCCCATCGGGCAGGGAGGAGATGGGGGGTGAACAATTGTGGGGCTGTGCAAGGTAACCGGACAGGGGCACAGGCCTCAGGGCAGGCATGGGGCGACCTGGCTCTGCCATGGAGAAAATCGGGATAGGAATCATCTTCCCCCATGTGTCAGTGTTTGCACTGGAGGCATTTCTGTTGCTGTCCCCAGGACACATTAAGGTCCCTGGAGAGAAGCAGAGGCCTCTAGGGCTGGTTTGCCTAGCTGATTTTGCATGTCGTGTCCTCCCCCCCCCTCCCCCCCGCCCCCAGCCGAGACAAGACCTTCCTGCAGAAGTACTCATCTCCCTTGCAAAGGGAGTCCTGGAGGACTCGAGTCCAGGAGAGATGAATGCCCCATGCTGCTGGATGGGGCCGGCGGGTGTCCCTGTTATTCAGCAGTCCTCGGGGCAAGGACAACCTGGGAGTTTGTGTGTCAGTCAGACGCATCTGATGCTAAATCCAGCACAAAAAGGCACCCCACAGAGTGAACTCCCTTGTTCCTCAGGACACCCTACGGGGTTGAGTGCAGCCATAGGGGCCTCTGTGGGGTGCCCCTTACCTATCCCACTGCTCAGCCCTTTATCTGACCCCTGCTCACCCACCAGGCTGCTCTTTGCCAGCACCCTTGCAGCCACCATCCCAGACCTGCCTTCCTCCCAGAGTGAGGGTGCCTGCTGGTATCCAGGGGCACGCAAGCACCCAGATGCCCGAGAGATATGATGCTGAGACAGGCTGCGGACAAAGGCCACAGCTCACCTGTGATCCAGGGGACGTGCAGGAGCACCACGAGCCCTGGAGGCATGTGGGCTCTGGTAGGCTCTGGTGAGCCCACTGTGCCCAGGCAGGGGGCAAAGCATGACTTCCTAGGGCATGCAGAGCCCTGTGGTGGGTGCTTTGGGCCTGCTAGTGGACCTTTCCTGGCAACAGAATATATCAGAGATGGTCCTCGAGATGAGATGGAGCTGAATGTATCCTGCTTTCTGAGCCATATGGCCTGGGGATTCCCAAATCTGGATGACCAGGCAGAAAGTCCCACGTGGCCCCCTGTTAGAACGTTTCTGGATGCCTGGTAGCATCTCTGAGGCAGAGAGATTTGTGCTGAGACCTCACCCAGCAGCCTGGCAGCTCCCTTCAGTGGATGCTTTTTTGCAAGCCTCTCCAGGCAGCAGGAAGTGTGTGTGCTGGTGCTCAAACGTGCAGCTGGGAGGAAGTCCTGGTGCTGTGAGAGCTGGAGCGGGAAAAAGCCCCCTCCTTAGGATGGGTGAGAGGCAATCGGCATTTTGCCTGCCCTTTGCATAGGCATAAGAGCTATGGTACAAGCCGCCAGTGACGAGGAGCCTCGTGCTTGGAAATAATCTGCCAGACCTCCATCATCGCAGCTTGGCTCGCTCTTAAGCAAGGCACTGGGCCTCATCCAGAGCCCCTGCAACATGCAGACAGATGGACTGACTTCCTGAGCCTGTCCCAACTGCCTCCATGCCCATCCTGCTGCTCTTCATCTCCTCCAGAGTTCACCCTGCCATCCACCAAGATGCACACAGTGCTGCCAGGCATCTGGAGCATCTGTGTGGTGCAGATGGTGCGAGGTGCCGGCAAGGCACCTGGTGGTGCCAAGCAGTCAGCGGAGCAGAGGGGAGAGCAGTGGGTGATAGTCACAAGGTTTAGGGAAAACCATGTAGAGAGAAGATGAGTTTGGAGGAGCGAGGGGCTGCATCCAGACACCGTGGGCCCCATTTGGGACTAGCCCCAGCCTCCCAACATCCTGGAAAGACCCTTTTCCAGGCACTGGATATGACTCCAGGCCGAGGCACATGGAAGTCACAGTGCCTCTCCTGCACACCCATACCCAGGTATTCACAGGCACAGGCTCCCTTGGCGCTATGAAGCAAACCCAGATCAGCACGTAGGGGAGGGCTTCAGTGCACATGTTCGTCCCTCTCTGAGTCTGAGCATCTTTCAGAGGGAGACATCCCACCTCGATTTTAATGCCTCCAGGAATGGAAAATTCATTACAGGCCTGGATATGCTGTTTCAGTGGTTACCTGCCTTGCACATATGTATCTTATTATCTGACTGAATGTCTCCTGCTCAGTTCCAGCCACTGCAGTTTGGTATCTCTTTGGGGAGCCTCTCTGCCAAATTGTCTGACCCTTGTGGGTGGCCACCGGCTGTAGTCCTTCACCCCTACCCCTACTCTGGACAAGATAATCAGCTCCCACAGCTAGCCCTCTCAGGTTGTCCTGTCCTATGTTTGCTGAAGCACAAGACTATGCCTTACAGGAAAGCAGTGAGCCCTTGCAGGATTGTGTTATATTTGGCAGAGGATTTGCATTTTGCATTGTGAGCTGGCACAAGTGAAGCAGAGTCAGAGGTGTGTGGCAGGGCAGGAGCAAGGTCAGGGGCTGTGCAGATGTGCTGAATGAAAGCTTATATCCTTGTTTGTTCATGCAGGTACTACCGTTGCGACCGAAACTTGGTGTGGAACGCAGGGGCGCTGCATTACAGCGATGAGGTTGTGCTCATTAAGAGCCTCACCTCGATGCCCAGCGGCAGGAATGAGTTGAAGAACCGGGTGTCAGCGGTGAACTACATCGGGAAGGGCACATACACTGACTGTGCCATAAAGCGAGGCATTGAGGAGCTGCTCATTGGGTAAGGCAGCAGGCCGCCGTGGTGCCCATGGCTAGGCATGCCAGGGGAGATGGATGGGATAATTCTGGCAGCAACACTGTGATGGATGGAGGTTAGGAGCTCTCAAGGAGGAACTACCCTGTGCATCAGGCAGAACTGTCCCCAAATGGGAGGAGGAAGTCATGTAGACACTGAAGAGATGCCAGGGTGGCAGGTTGCTAGCACTTTGGCTTGGTTGGGATGACGGTATGTTGGTGTGCTGCTCTGGGTGAGCGTCTAGAGGTGCCCAAGCTACCTTTCTCCAGCTAAGTGTGCTAAACTCTTACAGTGGCTCCCATCACAAGGAGAATAAATACCTGATCGTGGTGACTGATGGACACCCCTTGGAAGGGTACAAGGAGCCCTGTGGAGGCCTGGATGATGCTGCCAATGAAGCCAAACACCTGGGAATCAAAGTGTTCTCTGTTGCCATTTCTCCCAACCATCTGGTATGGACCATGCAAGCAGGCTGCTCCCTGCAGTGCTCAGGTGGTGGATGTCCAGGGTGCTCCCACAAGACCACTAGACCAGTAGCACTCGGGGCAAAGGAGAGGCAGAATGCCCCAAGCACAGCAGCTGTGTTCAGTGATGAAGGGTCACACAGCACAGCTGGCTAGTGTGGCCCTGGCACCCAAGGAAGGCTGCAGCCTGGGGATGTGCCAAGGGGCGGAGGGAGGGTGCAGCTCTCCAGGATGTCCTATGGACACCCAGCCCTGACGCATCCTCCAGGAAGGTCCCACATGGGTGCCCACAGGTCTCACTCTGCCCACTCTCCACCCCAGGACCAGCGGCTCAACATCATTGCCACAGATCATACCTACCGTCGCAACTTTACTGCCACCAGCCTGATGCCAACTCGGGAGCTTGACGTGGAGGAAACCATAAACACTATCATCAATATGATTGTAAGCGTCTCCTGCACCCATCCCCTCTTTGGTCTTCCCCTTTCCTGGGCTTGCCTGTCCCTCACAAACCACCTCTCTCTGCTTTTGTCTTGCAGAAAGATAATGTGGAGCAAGTGGTGAGTGTCCCCCAGGCACAGCGGGAACCCCGCTCCCCCATGCCAGGCACCATTCTTGGTGCCTGAGCCCATCCTCTGCCCTGGCATGGAGAGGCAGCACCTCCCCAGCCCTTGTGCAAGCTGTCCCGGGGGCTGTGCAGGGGCTCCATGGTATTGCCCTGCCCTGCAGGCAGCCCCTGCTGGGCCCCCTTGCCAGGCTCCTCCCCAGAGTGGAGTGCAGCCTGTTCCTGGTGCTGGTGCTTCCCAGCACTTCTAATGCTGTTTACTCCTTCTCTCCGGACAGTGCTGCTCCTTCGAGTGCCAGGTAAGTTGGGCTTTCGAGGCCCTCCCTTTCCTCTCCTTGTGCCCCCCCCGTCAGAGGCTGTGCCTCTGCCCCTGATCTAAGCCATGCTTCTCTTCTGCCCTCTTGCAGCCTCCCAGAGGGCCCCCCGGACCTGCCGGTGACCCAGGCAATGAGGTGAGGGAATAGCCATGGCTGTTCTGCTGGGGAACTGGGGCAGTAGGGGAAGGTTCATCAGAGGATGACCCAAAACCAGAGAGGACCCCATGCCCTCCTCTGCTCTCAGCCTCACTGAGCATGGGGAAGAGGATGGCTCTCCTTCACAGCTGGCCACCTGGCAGCTTTCCAATGAGCCCATGGTGGGATGTGGGACCTCAGTGCCCTTTCACTGCACCCCACTGCACAGTGATGTGGATATGAATCCAGTCTGCACTTCCTTGTGGCCTGCGTCCAGGTGACTGGGGGAGAAGCCTGCCCACCCTCTCCTTCCCATACGCATGGAGCACTGATGCTAGGACCATCTCTCCCTGCTTCTTCCTAATGGATCATCATTTTATGCCCAGGGGTGATGAGCTAACTTTATTTCTGTCCTGTGTTTCAGGGAGAAAGAGGCAAGCCAGGTCTTCCCGGCCAGAAAGGAGATGCTGGAGAGCCAGTAAGTAAAGGACTGGCCTTGGTGGCTCTGTTCAGATGCTGCAGGAAAGGTCGTTTTCTGACTGCCCTGCCTTTTGGCTAGAGCTCACCAATGCATCCTCAACATCCGAGCAACAGTGCAATGGGGCAGGATGAGCACCCAGATGGGAGCTGTAGTGGGACCATGCCACCCTGCATGGTCAAGCTGGCCGTTGACACCGCACCCCACCACCTCCCCACCACCTGCCCCTCTCAGCTTTGCACCTCCTGTATCCCTCACTGCACCCCACGGGAGGCCAGCCTTTGCCCCTACGTCACTCCATTTCCACGAGGCGCTTGGCGGGATTGCAGCTGGCCTGCAGCTGCCCCACTGGCTGGAGGCTCCCAACCCACTCTTCTCTCTGGTGGGCAGTGGCATGGGCTGGCCAGGGCAGTCCAGGCTGGATCCAGCAGGACAGCCTGCAACTCCATTGCTAAAAGGTTTCCTTGTTCTTTACCCAAAATAGCCACTCTTTCTGGAGGGCGCTTCTCTGACTCATGTATGCCAGCATGAGAATGTATTCTGGGCTCCCTTCTGTGTCCTCTGACACTACAAGCACGGCAGTGTTACAGGGAAGCCTTTGGTAAATAATAAGCTAATAGTATGAGGAAAATTTTTCTTTCCTCCGCCCTTTTTTACTAGGTACATTTGTTTTGGGAGGTGCATTTCTCCTGTACACGTAAGTGCAGTTAGTCAGCGTGTGTTCCCAATTTGGAAACCCCAGGACATACACGCATATTTTTTCTTCCCAAGGGTTTTCTGCCCTTCACTTCAATCTGAGATGATGTGTCCCAAGCTCATAGTTTCCCTCATTCCAAGGGAGATGAAGGCCCTTCTGTCACCCGCAGAGGGTGGCACCTGTGCTCCCAGCCACTTATGGGCTGGAAGTGGGAGTAAGTGGGGGGTCATGGCTAGAGTCCAACCCAGCAGCAGTTTGCACTGAGACGTCTTGTGCGCCTCTGGCTGGAATAATAAACTTGACCTAGTTCTCCACTGTGTTTTCAGCTAAATTAAGAGCCGCCACCATGGAGACATGGGTGTTACATGGGGGATAAGAAGCCCAACCCAACAGGGTGGTCTTATTGAGAGGCACTGCAGAACCATGTTTCAAAAGTTGGCAGCATGTGCATGTTAAAAACCAGGGGTCAGTCCCAGACGAAGAGACTGGAGGAACCTGCTTCTATGGTAGTGGGGGCTTGTGCCCAGCTGGTGCTGGTATCTGCCTTTGTAACACTGTATTTCTGTCCTCCAGGGCAGGCCAGGGGACATGGGACCTGTTGGCTACCAAGGAATGAAGGTACTTGCGGCTTTAGGGCCACGGGCATGGTTTCTAGACGAGCCCCAGGCTCCATGGTGCAATTGTTTTCATTCTTCCCTTTTTCTCTCTTTTTCATCTCTAGGGTGACAAAGGAAGTCGAGGAGAAAAGGTGAGGGTGGCAAGGATGTGCTGGGGGGCTGTCCATGCCCTCTCGCCCGCTTAGCCCAGCCTGCCCTACCACACCTGGAGCAGCCATGGGGCTGGCCTGCCCTGTGCAGCTGGATGGCATACAGGTCAGGTACACGCCTGCACGTGTGTGCACACATGTTCTTCCTGCCCAGCCCAGCCACTGCACCCTGGTCCTCCTCCTGGCATCACTTGCGCTGGGGGAGAAGGGGGGTCTGACAGGGGCAGCCGATGCAGCCCCAGGGTGTCCGTCCATGCACTGTGAGGTGCAGGCAACCCCCGTGCAACAGGCATGGCCTGGCAGAAGGGGAGAGACCAGCGGCATTCAGGGACTTTGTGAAATCCTGTGCCCTCCGACTGAGCTCGCATGGGGATAGGAGTGCGGCGGAGGGATGAATCTGCTCTGCATAGGGGCTTAACCTCTCTCTTCCCTTCCCTTCACAGGGCTCGAGGGGAGCCAAGGGAGCCAAGGTCAGCTTCTGCTTTTGTACCATTTATTCTTCTCATTGGTGCTTGGAGGGAAAGGGACTTTGAAAATCACTTCTTCACGGTGTCTTGTCTCCATTTCAGGGTGAGAAGGGCAAGCGTGGAATAGATGGCATCGATGGCATGAAGGTAAGCCTCTGCTCTGGGGCACCTTGCTTAACTGAAGACCCTGGATTTTGCCTGGACACCCCTCCAAAACTACTGTGGTGTCCTGGAACTGAAGCCCTTGCCTCACATGATGCAGGCGGGCTCCCTCCCTGTGGGGCCATCCGTCTACCAGCCAGAGACAGGGCTGGGATCACCCCTCTCGGGGCACTGGGACCTGCCAACAGGGGCTTCCCACAAGCACTGCTCATGGAGATGCTCACTTTATCTTTCTAACAGGGCGAAGCTGGATACCCTGGATTACCTGGCTGCAAAGGCTCCCCGGGATTTGATGTACGTACTCCTTGGGTTCACCTTTCATTCAACTGAATGAGCACAGCCCACTAGAAAGGCTAGATGGGCCTATTCCCATGGCACTCAAAAGTGGGGAGCACCACAGGAAGGGAGCTGTGGCCAGGGAACAGCTAATTGCCACGCTTGGAAATATGCCTATACACATGCGATACTCATGCCAAGAACAGCATCTCTGAGGACTCACCAGAGCAGGCTTCCCTGTCCTTGCTATGAAGTTTCCCCCATTTTGCCCTGTGCTGCTCAGGAAACCATGTGCTGGCTGAGTGTTTGGAGTCAAGGAAGGGAAGGAAAATCCCAGTAGGTGAATCACTACAAGACGCAGGAGGTACAATTCTGGCTATGTTAAATCTGGTGGTTTTACACCCACTCACTTTCAGTGGATGTTTTCTCTGTCCTCATGTGAATAAAAATACCTTCTGCCTCTCTGCAAGGTAGCCCTGAAACGCACAGAGATATTTTGCTTATGGTCTGTGCTATGCAGAGGGCAAAGAAGAGAAGCCCTCGTGCTTCCTTCTGGCATGAGACTCGGGGATCTGTGACTTACGAATAAAGATGCTCATGTGCATATAAAATTACAAGCACAGACCTTATCTCTGGCAGGTTAGAGTTCCTAAATTTAGATACCTCCTTGAAAAAATATTAACCTGAAACAAGGCATTTATTCCCCCAAAATCCAAATTAGGATCATACAATTTTCTATTCAGTTACCCTTTTTATGTTAAATTGTGCACTGTTGGTAAAGAGCAGGAAATTTTTAACCAGAAGTAGGGTAGCACAGATAACGTGTGAGTCTTTCCTTGAGCCTTGGAGATGGGTCATCCTATACTAGTCAGAGAACCAGTGGGAGCCTTTGGAGGGCTCTGGACACCACTATGCTGAAATTACATTCCTTCAGTTTTGCCTGCTCATTTCTATGCGTGGGGAGACACTTGTACCTTCGTGGTTTCCTCAGAAGAGTTTATTTAATCCCTTCTGCTCCCAGGACAGCACATCCTCAGGCGTATCAGCATCGCTGCAGTCCAGCTGCAGGGCCAAACAACCACCTTTCCTGCTGTTTTCTTTGGAATTGCAGAAGCACATTGCATTTTGCAACATTTCATAATGCAATCGAGTCACCACAGTGTGACTTGCACAGCTCCACAAAAACAGCATAAAGAGTGCTGTGCCATCCCCATGTCGCTCCCCTGAGTACACATCCCTCGCTTCCTTCCCATTCAGGGTCTGTGCCAGGCTGCAAGAACCCTTGGTCCATGCCTAATTTCCTGCAAGTAGTAACACTGGCTTGCTTTTCAACAGGGAGTTCAAGGCCCGCCTGGACCCAAGGGAGATCCTGGTTCTTACGGACCCAAGGGACAAAAGGTAAGCCACGATGCACCCACAACACATGCCTCCAACCTCCCTCCTCCCAGCATGATCGGCCCACTGGGCTTCCTTTGCTCTGCCCCAACAGAAGGCAGGTGGAGGGGTACCGGGAAACACTTGCCTGCACAGGGAGATGGCCTTCACCCCGACTGCAGACAGGGAAAACCCTACAGCATTGTGGGCGGGAGACCGATACCCTGGGTTTAGGGGCACAGACAAGAGAGGCAGTGGTCAATCCATTTCTGGCCTGGCATCGTCATGCTGGTTGGGGGTGAGATCGTGCTGGAGGATGCTGCTTGTCGCCAATGATGAGGTTCGGCCATCGTGACTAGGGCTGTACCCAGCCTGCTGGTGACTCCAAGCTATTCCGTCCTTTGCTCTCTGTGTGCCTGAGGTTAGAATGCACCTGCAGGCTGTGCACAAGCAGCTCCAAAATTTTGAGTGGCTCCTGTAAAAGGGCAGCTTGTGTTGGGCCAGTGGGCTGGTGGAGGGATCTGCTGGGGTCGGGGAGCTGCTCAGGGAAATGCTGGCCAGGCAGGGTGACGAGGGAGAGACTGCAGGCTGGGCTGCAAAGTAAAGGGTATTTTGGGGCAAGCTTTAGCTCCTGACAGTATCTATAGCATGGGATCCATCTCTCAGTACTGAACAAAGTCTTGACGGCACCTTGTATGCTTGTCAAGGGGGAACCTGGAGAAGATGGAAAACCTGGCCGACAGGGGATCCCTGGAAGCCCTGGAGAGAAGGTTGGTGAAATGCCCATGTGTGTGTTCGTCCTCTGCTTTGCGTGGCCCCAACAGAGCCACAACCAGCAACCAGGTCATTGCTACGGCAGCTCTCTTTGAGCTCTCTGATACCCCATACTGACGGTCTGTGAAGCTGGTATGGAGAAGCTCCACAGCCAGCCTGACCCAAGGCAGGATACACCTGCTTCCCCAGGATGCTCCAGTCCCAGGAGGTGCTGCCAGCATTCCCTGTGGCTTTCAAAATGCAGGAGCTCATGTAAGGAACAACAAGCCCTGCTTTGCAGGCAAGGGGAGAGGTGCCTGCTCCAGCCACAGCTTCAAAACAGAGGCTACCAAAGGCTAAGTTGTGCTGTGCTTTTTTAGCACGCAGGGCTTTGCTCCAAAACCTGTTCCTCTGTCTTGTTTGCACCTCTGTGCTTTCCTTACGCAGGGCGCACCTGGCAATAGGGGAGAACCTGGACCAGCAGGGGAGACAGGAGATGAGGTGAGTCCTCGACACGTGCCAAGGGTTGTCCCCTGTGTTTGCCTGGTGGCAGTCCCTAGAGCCTGACCACCTCTGTCATTTCTCTGCAGGGCTCTCCAGGTGCAGATGGGCCGACTGGAGAACGGGTGAGTAAAAGAGTCCTGCTGCTGGGCACCTTGCAGGCAGAGCAGGGGCAGGGGCAGGGGCAGGGGCAGGGGCAGGGGCAGGGGCAGGGGCAGGGGCAGGAGCCGCCCCTACTGGCAGAGCTTGTACCTGTGCTGGTGGGCTGATACCGCACTGAAAAGGACAGCTGGGTAAACAGCGCTGGGGCTGAGCTCACTGAGATGGGAGCTTCAAGGGAGGGTTTTACCCCCAGCATGGCTATCTGGTGCCCGTGCAGAGGTGCCAGGATTGGGCAGGGAGGCACAGCCCTGGTGGGGAGCAGCTCCTGAACTCACATTTCCATCATCTCCTTATAGGGCGGCAATGGAGAAAGAGGGCCCCCAGGCTCACCTGGCGACCGCGGGCCAAGAGGAGAGCCGGTAACTACACCTGCAGGGTGGCCTCTGGCATCTGTCTGCAAATAGGAGCATGTTTGGCAGTGAAGGGCTAGAAATGGGTGCCCACTGACTAATTCCATCACCTTGCAGGCCAGCTTCACAGCTCCTTCTCTTGACAGACACCCACCTGTACTTTCTGAGCATCCCTGGCAAGCACTGGGTATGGGGACAGCAAGGCTTGGATGGAGCAGAGTCAGCAAGTCTAGCACATCCCCAGCATTGGGACCATCAGGCAGTGGTGTGCTGGCCTGGAGAGCGTGAGCTATGCCTGAGGCAGCCAGCCTGCCCCTCGGCTCCTGCGTCGGGATGCTCTAGGCACCTGCATTTTTGGCACCAGGGTGAGGAACGGTCTGTCTTCGCCCAGGGAGGACAGCCGTGAGCTGTCTGCAGAGGTAGGCCTAGGAGAAAGGGAACCACACAAAACCCACCCTGCTGTGGTCATTAGACGCTGGAAAGACATGGCTGCAGTTCTGATGCAGGAGGCAAGCTCAGTGCTTCAGTGCATCTTTTACTGCCAGTCTGGATGAGACCCGCTATTGCCCCTTTGCAATTGCCCCCTGCGCTTGTGGCTAACTAGCAAAGAGCCAAAACTCAGGGAACAGCGTGCCCAGAAATCCAAGAACAGAGAGAGCAGTCGACCCCTGCCCGGAGGCTGCAAAACCAGCTGCAAGGTACCTTGGTGGAAAGTGAAGAGCCATGCTCTTAGCACCCTCCTTGGGCTCAAGATTGGGTGTGGATCTATGCAGAGTATGGGGGCCTGGGTACCCGTGACTCACTAAGGAGGGCACGGATGCTGTTAGCCACAGGGCGGTGTGCAGGAAAATGTGTGTGGAGGAGGACAAAAGGGACAAATATCCCTTCCTTCCCCTTTACTGAGGCTAGAGCTACGCTGGCCGAGCAGGAGTCACTAGGAAAGTATTTTGCATGCCTGCCACGGGTGAGTCACCAAGCGGGCGCATACGCGTGGGAGGAACGGGCAGAAGCCACCGCCAGGCTGGACAAACATGTTGCAAATGGCGGGAGGTGCCACACACACCACATGCCAGGAAAAGGGACGAGGGGCAGTTGCTGGACAGGGTTGGGCTGGTGGAAAGGAGGAGGGCATCTGCAAGCAGGATCCTGGCAGATTGCCGGCAGCATCCCGGCCCTCCCTTGCTGCTCTCTGTGCCCAGCGCGCAGGCCAGCAGCCAGACTCACAAGGACAAGGAGTGTGCAGATTTAACACCCTGGGAGACAGAGGGAGAGCAAGAGAAGGTAAAATACGAGGGCAGGGGATGCTTTGTCCTTGACAACAGCCATCCTATGGCTGTTGTTGAAGTATGGCTCACCCCACTGCAGAGCAAAGTCTTTGGCCCCCAGTTTTGCAGGTGGGCCTGGCTAGGGATGGGAAGGCAGGGCCACGGACCATGCAAGGATGGGGCTGCATGAGGCCAGGCCTGGGATTTCCTCCTGATCCCACTCTCTGTCCCCCCAGCACAAGGTGATAGGAAGACTGCCACCTCCCCTGGGGCTGGGACATGGGACCTTGCGCTGCTCTTCCCCTCTCCATCATCACAAGGACAGCCAGGACCTGCCACTACCATGCACCCGCTCGGTGGGACAGCTCTGGGGGCAGGCAGGGCGAGAGAGCTATTTGCCTCACCAAGCCGGATGTGGGGCCATCCTGGGGAGGGGGCAGCCTGCAGCCCCCCCCTACAAGGAGCTCTGGAAAGGGGCTGCTGGCAAACTCCCATTTCCTGTTTACTGCTCCGGGAACGGCAGCTCTGCTGTATGTGGTGTGCGAGGCAGATGTGCGCGAGAGATGAAGACATGCCAGTGCCTTGGAGTTAAACTGTTAAGCAGATGATGGGCTGCTTTGTTCCAAGTTTCAGTCCAAGCACGAGGCTTGCTAACCTTGCCAGAAACGTCTCCACCAGTGTTCAGGGCCCTTTGGAAGTTATGTTTTATATTTACTGTTTGGCATAGGCAAGTAGAAGCTTCTCACTTGCAAACAACAGCTTTAGGTCTCCAAGCTTCGACTGCTTTCCTCAAGATTTTAAGTCAAGTCTACCACGGGAGATTTCTGAACAATTCTTCTCTGTGGGCTGGGGGCTATCTGAATGTGCATGGCAGGGGCTGCAGAAGGAGCAGTGTTTCTTGCAAAGATGCTTGTCTTGCAGCGTACGTTGCTGGCTGATCTCAGTGGGTGGGAATTGCTTGGTTGTAAGGCCCCTGCCTGTCCAGCTCAGCATGCTGGGCATTAGCAAATGAAAAGGGAGAGTGTCAGCAGTGAGAGAGGACAATGCTGAGCACATCTCACCAACCTCTTCCTGTGTGAGCTGTCCCCCACTTGCATTTTCTTGGGAATCCTGTTAGCGTCACAGGGATTTAGCAGCTACTCTTCCACTGCTCTCCTCCCCCTGCCAGATAGCCACTGGCTGAGCACCCAAGTCAGGAGCAGGAGCCCTGTGGAGCAGGAGAGGCTCAACTGGAGAAAGGGGGAATAGAGGAAGAAGGATGCTAGCTGGGAGTCTCTGCGTGACCATATGCTGGAGAGAGAAGCTCCTTTCCTAGGAGACTGCTCAGGATGAAAGGGCTGCTCTAGAAAAGCAACAGCCATTGGAGAGTGAAGCCAGGAAGAGCCATTTTGGGGGGTTTGGGGGCAAAGGCCAAGTCTATTTGCAGAGTCCCTTGCAAAAGGGGAGAGGGAGCAGGGTCACCATGGCTATATGCACCAGTGGCATAGCAAAGGCACATACCACCACGCAGAAGCCATTCTCGAAGTGGGCTGGTTCTCTCCATTCATTTGCTTTTCTGATGGAAAATAAGCTGAAGGCCCAGAGGCAGGCAATCCCATCCTGCAGGAGGGCTTCATCTTAGAATTATCTTCTTAGCTCTGAGGTGGCTACACTAGCCAAGGTGAACTCCTCTCTCCCCACACCTCTGATAGTTTCCTAACCAACTTCTGTGACCTGAATCTGCCTTGAGAGCCTGCTTGTTTGGATGACTGTATTTCTTTCCAGCATGCACTATTGGTGCTGCATCACTCTGCTCCCCACTGGTGCTCCCCACTACATGCAAGAACCTTTGCACTTTACAGCTCTCTTTGAGTTTCTCATGTCTTCTGTGTGTGTTTTAGGGAGAACCTGGACCATCGGGTGACCAAGGGCGGGAAGGACCCCTCGGACCACCTGGAGAGCCGGTAAGAGCGTGAATAAACCTTCTGGATCCCAGCTGGAAATGGCTGGGGCAGCAGAGAGACTGGGGCCGAGGGCTAACTCATGCTACAGCATCTTGGAGCAGGTTCTCAGCACCTTCCAGACTGGGCAGCGGAGCCAGTGCAGAGGGGCAGGGATTTCTAGGAGAACCTAGAACATAAACATGGCTAGACTATGGAGGGTTGGCTGGTGGAGTGGGGACAGAGAAACCTCCACGTCATCTTCCAGTCCTCGTAGAAACAGATGCCAACATGACTGACAGATAGCTTTGGAAACTGGCAAGTGTGAGCTGCAGCAATGCACAAAATGTTCAGGCCTGGGGCCAAACACGGCTTGTCTCAGTCATGGGAGTCAATGAGACAGCTTGTGTGAGTGAGGATAGCAAGACAGGGCCCTAGAAGTGTCCCTGACAGCCCTGACATCTGCAAACTGTCTATCCCATGTTCTTCCCATGGTGTACAAGCTCCCAGCCTCCAAGGCCTGAGGTGCGGCTGGGTTAATCCTCAATAGACATAGCACTGGTCACAATAACTGATAGTGTCTTTCCACCCAAGCGAGCCTGCTCTGATGTCCCACAGAGCCTGTCCAAGGATGACAACCCTCCTCCTACCCATGTTCAGCAGAGTTTTACCACAGAGAGGTCAAGCTGCAGGAAAGCACTGAGATAGCTGTTCCCATGCTGTTGGAGTAGGACTTAGCTAAGGAATGAAGTGTGGAAAGGGGCATGTGGACAAAAATGAGACAGCTTTTGCACCTCCTATGATCAAACAAGGTGTCGAGGAGTCCTGGAGGAGATTTGGAGTCTAGGACAGCTATGAAGGGGCCGCTGTTCCATTCATATCATCGCCGACATGGCGACGCTGATGGAGGACCTATCCCACACCACAGCATGCGGAGAGGACAGTCTCGTGCCGGGGTTGTGCTTGCCCACAGTTGAGCTGCCCTCGAGCCTGCTTTGTGCTAGCAAAGGACACTAGCCTCATGAACGAGGATTGTCCAGCACCTGCTGCCTTTAGCTGAGCTAAGCTTCTGCGGCAACCAAGGAGCGTCTGCCAGTGTCTAGGTTGTTCAGCACCGCTGCAGTTTCCCCTGCACTTTACCATTTTGGGAAGTGGCATTGGTCGAGAGGCAGTTCTTTGGGTGCATGCATGTAATGGACTAGCACTGCAGGTTGACAACAGCAGAGGGGAAAGGACTAGAATTGTTCTCTATGTGGCAGAGGCTCATTCCAGGTTTGAGGTAGGAATAGGGATCTGCAGAAGAAGACAGTTCAGGTGGAGGTTCAATGCAAAAGTAGAAGCACAGGCTGTGTAAGCGTGCAAGGGAACCAGGATGCGGCAGATCCTGCCTCCGGCCAACCTTCATCAATGGAGATGAGTAGGAGGAAAAGAGCAGCTGCAGCAGGTCCCTATCCTGTCACTGAGCCTGTGGGACATCAATCTTCCTAGGGATGCTGGACTTCAGTCAACCCCCTGCCAGAGAACAAACTGTTACAGCAGCAGCTCCAATACCTCTCCAGACAAAAGGGCTGCCCTAGTGCCTCAGTTGCCAGGGAGATTTCAAAAGCAGTTGCAAAGCTAAGACATTTTTTTTCCATAAACTGAGGAAAAATGCTTTTGCTTGGCCAAATTAAAAATAAATGTGTAATTGGGCTTGGGCAAGGGGAAGATTTTGGCAAACGCAAGTATTTTTCAAGTCATGTTATCTGCAAGCTCTGGCTCTTGGAGTGTGTTTCTCTTGGCGAGGAGAAAGGGCTCCCACTAACCTATGACTCCATTTCACCTTCTTTCTGTCTATGAGACAAGCTAAAGGTCAATTCACTTTTTCCTTGATCTCCCTAGCAGATTTGGTGGTCCTTTTCTCTTCCTGGCTGTAGTGTTTGTCCCTTCTGTGGTCTTTGTTGCGCCCAGAGAGGAAGTGGACAGGGAGCTGCTACAGATTTCCTATCCTGCAGTCCTGCATTTTCACAGACTCCTCCAGGACTGTGAGGGATTTGCACTCGAATGCGACAGTGAGGCCATTTACAGACAGCGTGAGCCAAGGGTGTCTTGGATTCAGCTTTGGCTGATGTGAACGGTCATGTGTTTCTATCACTCCTTCCCAGCTTTCCCTGTTTGGACTCTCATGCGGGAATAGAGTCACATGTCTTTGAACAGTCTAGAGCTCCAGACTGCACTCTGTAATTTTAATATCTTCTGTGCCCGTCCATGTGCATTTGCTTGGAACAAGGTGTATGAAGTGAATGTGGATGTTTGGCACCAGCTTTTCCCATAGCAGTGTCATGTGAAGAGGGACAGAGATGATAGCCGGAGAGTATTTCAGCTTCCTTATCTTCAGGGTGGCGAGAGACAGTAGCAGCAAAGCTGGAGTAGGCTGAACACCATGTTAAACAGCTCCCGCTCC
Organism: Struthio camelus; assembly: GCF_040807025.1. Lineage (NCBI taxonomy): Eukaryota > Metazoa > Chordata > Aves > Struthioniformes > Struthionidae > Struthio > Struthio camelus. The sequence goes on along the minus strand of NC_090947.1, from coordinate 1,251,295 downwards.
CCAAAGAGCTCATCGGAGCACTTAATGTACAATATACCCCATGGGCACCATGGTGAGTGCAGCTGGCCCAAGCTGCTGATATCTCTCAGAACAGCATTGAAGGACAGGCAGAAAAATATCATTCTCAAAGCAGAAATGATTTCTGCTTCCAGGATATTCAGTTCTACCAAGGGCAGAAAGATTATTTCATGGGAATCTGAAATTATCGCTAAGATTAATAGGGGCAGGCAGAGCTCTCAGATGGAGCAGGATAGACATACTACATGCTGTACTTGGCTCAGCTTTTGGCTCACAAGACCGGATACCGGATTTGTCTGTTAGCTGTTCATAGACCCTTTCCAAGGTTGGCCTAATCAATGCTGGAGACCAGCACTGTCCCCTATGATGGCTGTGTGAGCTTATTTCAGAATAACCTGCTAGTGCCTGGAGCAGCAGGAGACCCTCCTGTGTGGCAGAGATTCCCCACACCAGTACTAGAGGGCATTCCTGCCCATGGTGTGATTTGTGCAATGTATCAGTCACACAAGTGAGTACTGAGGGGCAGAGGGAGAGCAAGGTAGTTGGGGGCTGACCCTGAGATAGCCTTAGTGAAAATCAAGAGCAGCAAGGATTTTTCCAGAGTCAAAAGTTCATTATAGCCTAAAAAGACTGTTCATGAGTCAAAGATGAAGCTTTTTAGATGTGTCATAGCTATACCGCTCTTGGGAGATGGTTGGTTTTCACCATGTGAAGCACTGGATGTTAAGTCTACTCCAGCCTATGTGTGGGCAATGATTTCAGATTATCACGTTTAATGTGGATATTATGGTGGAATATGCAGGAAATTCTTGGGCATGCGCTGTTGTGATGCTGAAACCCAGGTTACCAGCAAGTGAGTGCTGCCTCTCAGGAGACAAGCTGGAGGTGTGGATGTGGCGTCAGGACACTTGCAGGTTCCACAAAGCACCAGCTGACTGCTGCCCACATCACAGGATGAAGACAGGTTTTAAAGTAGCTACCTTTAAGTCCTGTTTAACTTCATCTTTAATGACTGGTGAAGATCACAAAGCTATTTCCTCCTCACATCCCTCCAGAGCCTGGGCAGCTCCAGCTGGCTGTTGCCTCACTGGGGCTTGCGCACTGCCTGGACAAGGTCCTGAGCAAGCTAGCATAACTTGGACATTAGCTCTGCTTTGGGCAGGAAGTTGAACTAGAAACATCCAGAAACTCCCAGTCTGAGTCCTGTGATTCTGTAATCCGGAGCCCTGCTGGTCTCCAGGCCTCAGGCAGGTTTTTGGGTGCCTGGTTGGCCTGTGGTCTGCTCCATAACCACTGCAACACAGTGTCTATTATCCAGCTTTGGTGTTTAGCAAACACAGTTTTTCAGGCCCCTATAGATCCTCCTTCGCTTCTTCTGCGTATACATTTTCAAGAGGAAACAAGACATTCCTTCCATCTACACGGAGACAGCAGTCTGTGCCTTGACATGGCTCATAGCAGGGAACGTTTCAGAGGTCAAGCACATTCTCCCAAGCAGAAACAGGATAAGAAGTATATTTTGCACTGGCTTAATTACTGCCTTCAGCAGCTGTGCTTTAGTGATGCTGGCAGGGCCAGCTGCCAAGTCATCACTTGCTCCCACTATGGCTTCCTCCTGGAAGCTGGACTGTGCCTGGAGCTGTGACTTCTCTCTGCCCATCTTTCTCATCTCCATTGCTTGGTGACTGGCTGGCCACACAACCAGGTCTTCGGAGCCACAGGTGAAAGCCTTGTTATGCAATCATTACCCATCATCATTACCAATCTCCTGGCAAGTAAACCATGCAAAGAGCTGTTTGCACAGAACAGGAAGTGGAGCAGCTACCTTGAAAATCTATTGGAGCTCTTAGGAAGAAAAAAAATCTCCTCCCACCTCCTTTCCTTGTACTTCTTGCCTCTGGATGTCTCTGGCCAGCCTTGCAGCTCACAAACTGAAGGGTCAGTGCCCAGATGGGATGTTTTCATTCATTCCAGTGAATGCTGCTAGGGCTGTGCAGTGACAGGGAGAACTAGATTTCTTAGAGCCGCACAGGGACCTCTGCTGACTTGATTGCAATCCAGAACAACAGATGTGTTTGAGCCCCGAGACATGGGAAGGGGCCCATGCAGAGGGAGGTTGGTGTCAACCCTCAGTGTGACATGCTTTGCCAAGGGCAATTCTCTGCCCCATAGACATCTCCATCACATCCAATGCAATGTCAGCGTGAGACCCAGCTGTGCTTTGCTGCTGAAAAATGCCATTTCCACCTTCCCAACCCTCTTTTCCTCACTGGTCCGTCTCTCAGCTGACAAGGTGTAGAGGGGAGGGAAGTCCCTCAGGGCCTTTGATGCTCTGTTCAGAGGCTAGTCCCTCTCTCGGCCTCGGTGCCACTGCTCGCAGCTGAAAGCACGTCACAGTCAACTCATGCCTGCAGTTTCACAGCTCAGCCTGGAAAACCTCTTGCTTTGGCTCCCTCTCTGCATTGATTTGGCCATGGCTGACTCTGAAGGGACTTTTCAGAGAAAACAGAGAATAAGAAAGTGAAGAGAGCTGCAGCCTGTGACTCAGCCATCCAGTTCAGGCAGGAGATGTTAGAGGGACAGGTGGGCATGGGGAGAACCACATGCACCCTTCAGTCTGCTGTGACTGCCAGCTGGAGCAGAGCCATCCTCACACAGCTCAACTTCAGCTCAGATCTGAAACTGGGCAACTCAACAGCCCTCCTGTGCATTTAGGCAGGGGTGACCCTAGTCCTCGTGGCTTCTTTGGGCACTGGTAGTCACAGCAAGGCACTCACTGCATAGCATTAATACTGCCCAGAGCATGGAGGCCATGACAGGTCTCTTTTGCCCTACCACTAAGGAGAACGCTCCACTGGGAGCCACGTTATACACCCTCGTAATGAGCCAGTTACTGCCCTGTTGGCCCTTGCGACAGCTCTTGGAGCATTTTCTCACCTTCATTAACCTCCATCAATAGAGCCTTTCTTGTCAAGTCTGGCAGAAGCACAGGTGATTCACTGATGGATGTAAGGCACGAGGCAGTTTCCCCCACCCACTGTGTCATGAAATGAAAGGACCTACCCTTCAGAGCAGAAGAACCAGAGAAAAATCCCATTGTGAGAACTCTTTGTATTTTTCTAGGGTGAGGCTGGACCCCCAGGACCCAAGGGGTACAGAGGAGACGATGGCCCCCGTGGAAATGAGGTCAGTGTTGTTTCATCACATCATCCTCCTGTGGGGAGGGAAAGCAGCAAGGGAAGACCAGGAGATGCCACTCGCTAGGGCTGTCCCTGAATCCCCCCGGATCTTGGAAACCCTTTGTAGATAAAAACTCAGCTGCTAGTTTCCTGCTGGACATATCAAGGCATTTTTTTGTGGGTCCCTAAGGCCACGACCACCTTTTACCCAACAGCCTAGCGGCTATTTCTGGGAGAGGAAGTGGCCATACCATAAAAGACTTGGCTTCATGCTGCAGTTTGCCCTTCCTCTGGCAGAAGCTAAAGGAATTGCTCTCCAAGGGCAGCTACTAAAATCTGCCAGCACACGGAATCCCAACAGCCAAGATAAGCTGAATCTCTGGCCAAACTGTGGGCTTTGCATTGCTCTCATGTGAGCAAAGTATCTCTCGTCATGAGCTTGAAGCAGTTATTGAGGGAACAGAGATCTGTAGTTTACCCTGCCTGCTGCCCTTGAGAGAAGGTGGTCTCCTTGCAAGCTCCCATGTGTATTCTCCAGAGTAGCGGGGTTGGTCTAAGGTAGGGCACAGGGGATCAGAGCACTGCAGAAAAATGAGCAGCAGCTGGTTGCCTCAGAAGACATCATCTTCCCAGCTCAAAGGACTTTGCAGAATGCTTCACTGCTTCTTCCTCTCCTTTCAGGGCCCAAAGGGATTACCTGGAGCACCCGGGTTGCCTGGAGACCCTGGCTTGATGGGAGAAAGGGTGAGTGGTATTTATTTCTTGGATCGGTATGCAACGTAGAAAGGATCAATGGCAGGTTGGTCCCACACAGCACTGCCCCGCTCAGGAAGAAAAGGAGAAACTGCAGTTCTATACAGCTGAACACCTGAGATACGCTCAGGGAACTTGCAAGCAGCCTGCTTTGAATATACATCGCATCTGCAGGCACAGAGCGCCATATCTCTGGATGTTTGTTCCAAAGTGGATCAAATATCACCTGGGCTGTGACCGTCTCACCCAACCCCCAATCTCTGAGAGGGTCAGTGTCACTCCCAGGGCTTCTGGGTGTTCTCTTTCTCCCTGTCCCTGCTGTCTCTGCTCCTTTTTCCTTCTAAAATAAAGAACAGGAATTTAAGAGCCTGTGAGATGGACAGACAGCTTGTGCCCCAGTCCTTCTTACATTCACCAAGGCTTTGCAAAGGAACACCTTTCTCAGAGTGCGAGGGGATATGTTACAGCCTAGGGTTTGTGTGGTGGGAGGGAGCCACAGCAAAACTGCTTTCTCTCTGGGGGGAGAAGAAGGAGGAGGAACAGTATTTGACTGAATTTAACATGGAACGAATTGGAACTTTTAAATACAGTTCTGTAAAAGCAAGAGGGACTCTCTGTCTTCTCGGTGGCAGTAGATCTGTCATACTTGGTTTACAAGCAAGATGGCCTTTCTAACTGCCTGCACTGATGTCCAACCCACCAGTCACATATTTTTCCAGTAAACATTTTTCTCTGGTGATCAGCTGCCCGAGGAGAGCAGGATCTTGCTGCCATGCCATCTAAAGAGTCTGCTCTTCACATCTCATGTATTCCTTCCTTTCCAGGGTGAAGACGGCCCTCCTGGGAATGGCACAATTGGATTCCCAGGTGCCCCCGTAAGTTTTGTATGCTACTTTGAGACCTTAAGACAATTATTTCTGCTTGTCTGATCTAACATGCTTCCTTTCCTTCATCCCCAGGGGCAGCCAGGAGACAGAGGTGACCCTGGCATCAATGTAAGTTTGTTGCTTCCTCTCATACCCAGTGCAGATTGCCCTGGCTGATGTATTCTGGCTGGTCCTTTGGTTAAATGGATGTCCCAAAGCAGTCTACTCCTCCAAAAGCCTGTTTCCCTTCTGCTCCTTTCCCTCTGTAGTGGATGTTTCATGTGCCAGTACGTCCTTTGTGGCACTGGTAATACAACACTCAAGTATGGCAGCTTGGGCAGAGTGCCCTCAGATGCACCCATAAGGCTAGCATTTGAGGTGGGAAGTACCACTGAGCGGGAGCTGGACAGTGGCTATCACAGTGAAAGCCCTGAAAGAAGCTCTCTCTCTCAGTAATGCTGTAATTTGGTGGTAGGCAGCCTGTGCACCTCCCCAAGCCAGTTCTCATGAGGTCACTGCATGAACCGACCTCATCATGCTAACAATGGCTTTCCATGCAGAAGTCTTCTCTTTATCATTTTTCAGGGAACAAAGGGCTATGTTGGTCCTAAAGGTGATGAAGGAGAAGCCGGAGACCCTGGCAATGATGTGAGTAATCTGTATTAAGCTGAATCATTTTCCTCCCCAAACATAGTGTGGAAGCTTTGGGCTGGATCTAGCACTACCCTTTGCCACTGTGCAACATCTGATGGCAAGGGGAGCTCTCTCCAGACATCCCGTTTGCACTCTGTGGCTGATGGCTGGCATATCTCCAGATCTGTTGGGTTGACGTGGATAACATCTCCAGCACAGTATTGTGTGCTTCCAGGTATCACCAATATTTGCACCTGTGCTACACCATTACCCTGGGGAAGGAGATTTTCCTTGTTTCCATCCCAAACTCCCCGAGTCCTAATTTTTGTGGTTCGTTGGGCACAACAAGCTCAAATAATGCTCTCATGGCAACACTACTGTTAAGGAGGGCTCAGCTGACATCTGGAAGTGGAAAGTGCTGCACATCGTTCTGACATGTACAGATCCGTGGGGATTTTTTATAATTTGTTTTTTTTTAATTCCAGAACCTAACGCCAGGTCCCAGGGGCAGCAAAGGAGCAAAGGGTCGCAGGGGACCTGAAGGCCGTCCGGTAAGTGAGGACCCTGAAAGGATTTGCACCAAAGAGCACAGCATACTGGGCTGGTAGAGCTCCCAACAGCAGAGCTGGCAGCAGGTTTGCTCTGTGTGACCCCCACTTACAGCAGTAGCAAGGCAGTTTGAAAGCTCACTGCTATGGCCTTAGTACATGGGTCTCTGAAATTAGTAGCAGATGTTTACGCAGAGCCAAGCAGAAATCCCTCGGCGGGCAGTTCGGCTTCTCTGACATTCACGTTCATCCCAAATCAGGGCAGCAAACACAAGCATTTGTGCTTTTTCCTGAACAAAACATTCTCAAATGACTGAGTTCAGTAAGGGTAAGCTATCGGGTTACAGCATTTTGGAGTGGCCATCCTGAACATGAAAGCGTTTCAGTTCATGCTGAGTCACTGCTTGCTTGTGTTGCCTTGCGTTGGCCGGAGGTTACAGGAGAGGCCTCTCCAGAGCGAAATGCATCCATCCCCCGGGGGTGTCATAGTGGCAATGAAGGGGCACATCCTCACTCACCTCAGCAGGACACACAATGTGTGTGTTTGCTGCCGGTGGTGAAAGCTTGCCTGCCCACCATGAGCGAGGCACAGTACACATGGTGGTGGGTCTCCCTTCCCAACACACCGCCTCAGGGCAGCGTGCAAGCAAACAGATCTACCTGTTCAAAGCCCAGCGCAGGAATCAGCAGCTGGGGAGCTCAGCAACTTTTCCAGACTGTGCTCTGCATTGCTTGCTAAGAGATAGGCAGAGCTCACCCCAGAGGGACTGGTTGCTCTTGTAAACGCTCTCTCAATGTTTCTGTTTGACAGGGACCACCAGGACCTGTAGGGCCTCCAGGACCAGATGTGAGTGGGACAGGATCTGGGCGCTGCTTGCTTGCTTGGTCTGCACTTCCCCTGCCCCACACAATGGCTTCTGGGAGGGGGATTGCTGCTGGGAGGCTGCTGGGAGAGCCTCATATGCCTGGGCTTTTCAAAGGAATATAAAGCTGGAAGGTATCTGCCCCCCATTACTCTCCCCATGAATCTCAGTGGCCAGATTTCCTTCCTTCATGCCAGTCCATCACCAGCAAGTCCCCTCCATAGTGTGAAAACATCAGCTCTCGTATATGTAGGAAGCATTTGGTATTTTTCCCAGCTTGGCCCCTCCACTTTGCTTTAAGATGAATGCCATGACATTTGCCCACCAGGGGAGGAACATGAACATGTTCTGGCCATGGTATCACCAAGGTCAGGGTCTCCCCACGTTCTGGTGAGCAACCAGCTCCTGGTCAGCAGCACCCCACACAGACCGAGGAAAGGCCCAGCAAGTTGGGTGCTGAGCTGGGATCTTCCATGCAGTCTCTTCTGTGCAGCCAGAGCAGCGGGTGCCGTTCATTGCCAACAAATCCCAGCCCTCAATTGCTCCAATATGAGCAACACATCACTCATTTCCAAATCAGGGTATGCTTCGAGCGCATACAGCAGCAGCTGGGCTGGTGAGCGGCAGAGGCACTTGGGTCCATGGGCAGCAGTCAGCTTTTTTCACCACTGTTAAAGGGTTCTTCTCTGTTTTCAGGAATGTGAGATTTTAGACATCATCATGAAGATGTGCTGTGAGTATCCCTGTGCCACTCCTCCAAGACTTTGCCCCTGCTTAGAGGGAGGTGGCCGCTTTGCCCAGCTCTGTGCTCGGCAAAGGAACCCACCGAGCACCCTGCATCCCCATGGGGGATAAGCAGCAAGGCCATGCTCTCTTTTGCCAGCCAGAGCATTGCAGAGCTTGGATCTGTGCTGCAGGCCTATCAGTGAACCGGACAGTCCCCAAGCAGCATGGAAAGTGATGCTCTCTGGCTGGGACAGGGGGCATTGCTCCCTTTCAGTTAGTTACTTGCTAGGAGCTGTGGCAGAAAGCTCAGCAATGGGAGGATTGGTGCACTGGGGAGCACAGATTGAAGGGAGCACTGGCAATTAAGCCAGAGAGCTGGGAGGAAAAAAAAGGGAGAAAGTCTTCCCTGCAGCTGGGAATGTGTGTGAAAAAAAGTGAGTCTCTTGTGTGTTGCTCTCCACTCTCCAAGCCCTGTGACTCCCAGCCAGTCCAAGCTTGATTTCTAAAGCCAGTTGTGCAACTGCATATCTCATGTGTGTGTACTGCAGATCAGTTTGCCGAGTCAATGCCGGTCCTGTGCCTGCAGCTGTGTGCATATACAGTAACCCTTCAGGGAAATTACAAGCAGAGTTGTGTGTGAAATCTTCGTGTGGACCGTTTTACAATGGTTTTTCAATAGCAAGGCCTGACTTTTTCCCCTTGGAAATGGGAAGTCTGTTTTCAGACTGTGACTGATACCATTCGGAGCGTGCCTACTGTAAGGGAGCAGAAATAAGTACATGCTGCAAAGGATTTTTGGCCCCTGGCCAGTAATGAAGTGCTGGAGCAGTATACAGTACTTAGGGAACATAGTTTGTGCTCCATACTCTGGTGATTTACTTAATCCTTCTAGGATTAGCTGATTAGCTTTTATTTATACTTAAAAAGGGAAACATCAACGTGTCCAGAAACAGAGCTCTGCCACAAACAGCTTTTCAGTTCGGGGCAGCACAGACTGAGACAGGAGAGAGTTCTGGATGTCTCAGGCAGGAGGGAAACCTCTGTGAACAAGCAAGAGTTTGAATTGTCCAGAGCAAGTGTCTCTAGGTTTGCAGAAACATGGACTTGCAGTCTGGATTAGTGTATGCAAAATGGTTGTATCTAGCATTTTAATGTTCTCTCTTTCTCTCCTTTCTCCTCTAGCTTGCTGTGGTGAGTGTTACTTGGCAAAGCCTTCTGTAAACATTTGCTAGTTCTTCTTGTTGCTTCCACAACTCCCTTTCCCTGCTCCTTGCCTTGTACCATAAATAAGTGATGAGAGCATAGGAGTGAGGACCAAGCATAAGCAAAGTAGGGGAAGGCAGCAAGCTCTCTGGGAGGGCGCTGTGCAGATTCAGAGGCTGCTGTGGCTAGGTCTCAAACTGCAGAAAATTGCTGTCAAGGTGCCCTATGCCAGCAAAGCTGCAGGCGATTTTCCCCACCTTTTTCACAATTGAAAGGAATAGCCATTTACTGCGTGCTGTGGATCCAGCTCTGTATCCTTCTCACACATCCTTCTCCAGAGCTGTGTAGATGGGTTGAGTCTGCAATCCAAAGGCTTGAAACAAGGACACCTAATGTCCTTCAGCCATGGGAAAAAGTGGAGAAAGCTTAGTCAGCCTCCCCAAGCCCACCTGTATCAGCTCTGTCCTCCCCAGGCAATGAATGGAAGAAGATAGGAGGCTTCTGTGGAAATGTGTTTTGGAATAGATTACTAGGTTTTTTTATGGGTACTGCCATCTTTGAAATGTTACATGTCTTAAAAGGGGCACTGAGAAAGATTTAAATGGAAAAAATAGCAAACTGATTCTCAGTACTCCTATGCAGCTATTTTGCAGTTTCATTTTATATCATGCTTTGTGGGTGGATAGAGCACAGGCACCTGTTCTGTACTGACAGCACATATCACTCCTGCTTCCTGGGTATGCTTCTCAGCAAAACATGCTGCTCTGGGGGAGCTGCTCAGACAAAAAACGTAAACCTCTGCTCCTGTGCTTTGCTGCAGAGTGTACATGTGGACCTGTCGATCTCCTCTTCGTGTTGGACAGTTCGGAGAGTATCGGCCTGCAGAACTTCCAGATCGCCAAGGATTTCATCATTAAGGTCATTGATCGGCTAAGCAAGGATGAGCGTGTGAAGGTGAGATGTGCCAGAATACGCTCGTGCACCCACACTTATTTCTCACTGCAAGCAAAGAGACAGGGAGATGCCTCCACACACAAGTGAACTCCACAAGGCTCAGCTGCAAGTGTGTAAGCAGGATGGTCTTGATTCCTTCCAGCCTCATAGAGCAGCAGAGAAGAGATGGCAGAGTCTGCTGTCCCAAAATATAGGCATTTCATTCTCTCTGGGCAAAGGGTCTCTATCTGCTATGGCTGCGACCTCTTCCTCCATGTCCCAGAACAGACAGCTCATAGGGAACTACGTTCTCCTAATCAATCAGTCAGTCTCTTGATCTCTTACTTTTTCTGATGTGTGTCTTGGGAGGCTGGAGTAGACCATACATGAGATGTGTTCCAACTTCCTAGCGTTCCCTGATTGTCAGCTCCTTAGGCACCCTGTGCCTGCCCCCAAGTTTGGATGTATGTAGTTAGTTAAGCACATTATTAACAAAGAATCCCTCCACCCCCCACCCCCCCCCAAACAGTGGTATTCTCTCGATAGTGAGTCTTTCAGTCTGAAGAGGAATAAAGACATTTACTCTCCTTACTATTCCCCAGTAACCTACTAAGCATGGGAAATTCCAATTACCCCCATGCTTTGGAACGCAGATTTGGGATGCAATTTTTCTTAAGGTATAGTCAGACACATCTGTAGCATACAAGGGATGTAAAGCTCAGAAGACCGGTCTTCAGGAACCTCTGTGGGCATACATGGGTCTCCTTCGCAGGCAGAAAGCTGGTAGAAAGCCTGAGAGACTACAGCTGGGCAGCAAAACTACTGTTTCAGAAGAAATGCAGAAGTTTTGAGAAAAGGTCTGTTCCCAGCCACCCACTGCAGTCAATGGCTTGTGTTGAGACCACTGAGCTGGGAAACCTGGGTTTAGGTCTTGTTCCAACATCCCTGGCTCACCATGCCCATCCCCTTTTGCATTTGCTCTAGTTGCCGCTCCTCCGCTCAGAATAAATAATGCTCTTGAGGAGAGGCATCAGAGCTTGTCAGTGAAGGCCTTCAGCGCAGAAGGAGCAAAAAAAGCCTTTGGCAGGTTTGCTGAGCTCTCTGGGGCCCAGCTGATATCTGGCTCTAATTGGCTTCTGTTTTTTCAACAGTTTGAACCTGGGGAGTCCCGCGTGGGAGTCGTGCAATACAGCCATGACAACACGCAGGAGCTGGTGGCCATGGGGGATGCCAACATAGACAACATTGGGGCACTCAAACAGTAAGTCCACACACCATTCAGATACCAAGCCAAGGGCCTTCCTACTCACATCTCAGCCTCCACCTCTGAGCCAGTGACTCCTGCAGGTTGTAAGGACGCTAAATGTTCTTTAAGTACTAGGGAGTCCTATCCTGTTTTCCTACTGTGGGTTGTCCCTAAAGGGCAGTAGGGGCTTGTCACTCAAGCACTACAGACATGTCCCCTACAGCTTTATCTGGTCTCAACTCCGCTTCAGAGACACAGAAATTGCACCAGGACCTCATCTCTTTGGTTTACTGGAACTCTGGCATGGGGCAGAGCTCAGCGTTGATGTCTGCCTCCGGCTTTTGCATTACTGCCCTTCAGTCTAGGAAAGGGCTGCCTTGCCAGAGGGTGGGTTCCAGCTCCCCTGGAGCATCTCTGGCCACCAGTCACATGCAGGAGCAGCCACATATTTAGTTGATGGCTTTGTAGGTGATCCGAGGCCATGGATCTTGCCAATTGCTTTCCCAAAGCCCTGAGCAGGTGCGATGCTAGCTTGCCTTGCAAATGTGTCTGGGATATGTGTTCCCAGACATTTCAGAGATATCTGTCGGGCAGGATTTCCAGACTTACTGATGTCTGTACTTGCAGGGCAGTCAAGAACCTGAAATGGATAGCTGGCGGCACATACACTGGAGAGGCCCTGCAGTTCACCAAGGAGAACCTGGTGCAGAGATTCACCTCTGACAAGCGCGTTGCCATTGTCATCACGGATGGACGCTCTGATACTCTGCGGGACCCTACCCCGCTCTCCTCCCTGTGTGATGTCACCCCGGTAAGAGCGTGGGAGCCCTAGGCAGGCTGGCAGTGTGGGCCGGAAATTGCCACATAGCAACCATGTGTTAGAGTAGTACAAGTTCTCTGGGGCTCTCCATACCTTTGCACCCCAAGGCCGGGGCAGGGAGGACCCAGGTCACTAGAAATGTTCTCATGGAGTGAGAGACCATATCTGGAAGACTGTTTGCTCCTCTCACCTGGCCTGTCAGCCTATTTGAAAGGACCTGGTGCTTCCAAGCAGTTTGAGCAATGAACAGTCATAATTATGAATGTGTTAGACACCACTAATGGGGTTTTTAACTTTCCTGCAGGTGGTTTCCCTTGGGATAGGTGACATTTTCCGGAATCCCCCAAATCCAGATCACCTGAATGACATTGCTTGTTTAAGCAGACCCACCAGACCAGGACTGTCCATTCAGAGGGACAACTATGCCGAGCTCCTGGATGACACCTTTTTGCAGAATATCACCTCATATGTCTGCCAAGGTGGGTGAAAGCCCTGTGCTAGGGCAACTGGGGGCTATGGCATGCCCTGGCTGCAGGCTAGTCTGGCTCACCATCCCTGGAAAATTGCAGAAGCCTCAGGGATCTGGATGAAGGCAATAAGGAACATAGCAAGGACCGTTGCAACAAAAGGGTGAGGGGTTCAGGCTGCCCTCTCTGTCATCTGCTGGTCATTCTCTTAAGCTGCACTAAGGCACTGAGGGAAGAGAACTGCATTCAAGCTTTAGTGAAACAGGAATTTGTATCTCAGCATTGCATCTCAGAACACTTCACAGTCATGTCCAGATCCTCACTTGGTGCAGGGCAGCTCCATCCATATTTCAGGCATGGACATCTGTGCTCTCTGGTGCACGTTTATAACATTTTCACAGCAGCTGGCAGAATAGGGCTGTAAGCTAGATGAGTCCCCAGCACTTGCCCCCACTCCTGGCTCCACAGAAAGCTGTGGTGTAGGCTAAGAAGTGATTTTTCCTGGGTGGGCCAGTGACATACTCTTTTTTGATCTTTTTAACAGAGAAGAAATGTCCAGACTACACCTGTCCAAGTGAGTATTTACTCCTCATGCCATAATACACAGGGAGGGGTCGTGGATGCTGTGGTGGGGGCAGGGGACATTTATATCTGTAAGAACGTAGAGCTTGGAGACCTTTGGCAACAGGGTATAAGTAACAGGAAGGCTCCTGTGCTCTGCTTCTGGCCTGGATATACAACATGCAGACCTGAGCCGGAAAAGAGTGAGTAAACCTGGTCAGACTGAGACACGCATAGCAGGGTGAGCACGTGCACACACATCAGCCCAAAGCACTTGGGGGACTGGGCTAAGACAAGCCTTGACAGTTGCCTTTCTGGTACCTCAACCCACAAAGGAGGCTGCGCCAGATTTAGTCCTGACTGACTCACAGGCTTTTGATGAGTTAGGTAACGAGAAATCCATCACTATGTGGCCGTGAGAGCATTGAATCAAGAATGCCCTAGGAAAGGAAAAGCAAGAAAATCAACATCCTAACAGGATATTTGAGAAAGTGGGTTGAAAAGTTAGTACAAGGAGGAATTTAGTCAGATACACTCCAAAGGCAGAAGTAAAGCAAATACAGTCATTACACTCGTCACAGAAACAAGTCAGCTCAGGAGATGGATTTCTACCCCAGACAAGAAAGGGCAGCGTAACTCCAAAAAAATGACCCATGTGATGAGTAACAATTGTCATTAGATTACCTAAGCTAAATAAGTACCTGGGAGTACAGCCCTGCATAAACCAATAAAAGAAAGAATGGAAGAATAAAACGACAAGTGTAGGATAGCACTGGGGCAGGAGAAACTGGGGCAGGAAATAGCCAAAGACTGAAGATTTCATAAGTATGCCAAAACAGGAAGCCTGTGAGACAACTAGTGATTTCAGTGGCCTTTCACATGGAAAGACACAGAGAAAGAAACAGCATAACAACCCTTTCTCCTTGCAGTCACCTTTGCTGGGCCAGCAGACATCACCCTCCTGGTGGACAGCTCCACCAGTGTCGGCAGCAAGAACTTTGAGACCACCAAGAAGTTTGTGAAGCGGCTGGCAGAGCGGTTCCTGGAGGCAGGCAAGCCTGCCGATGACTCTGTGCGGGTCTCAGTGGTCCAGTACAGTGGCAGGAACCAGCAGAAGGTAGAAGCACAGTTTCAGTACAACTACACAGTGATTGCCAAAGCCATTGACAACATGGAGTTCATTAATGATGCCACGGATGTCAACGCCGCTCTGCGGTACGTCATGGGACTGTACCAGAGGTCCTCCCGTGGCGGGGCGAAGAAGAGGGTGCTGGTGTTTTCCGATGGCAACTCTCAGGGGATCACCACAAGGGCCATTGAGAGGGCCGTGCAGGAAGCTCAGCAGGCCGGCATTGAAATATATGTGTTGGCAGTGGGCAGCCAAGTCAATGAGCCCAACATCCGTGTCCTGGTGACGGGGAAGAGCGCAGACTACGATGTGGTCTATGGGGAGCGCCACCTCTTCCGCGTGCCTGACTATACCTCTCTGCTGCGTGGCGTCTTCTACCAAACTGTCTCCAGGAAAATAGCTGTTGACTGAGCAGCTGGGTGGGTTTCTGCCAGGGCTGTGCCTGCTTCTGTCTTTCCTAAAAATGAAAAACAAACAAAAAAAAATTAACAGTATTCTTGATCAACCTGAGGAACTTGTGTCTATAAAGATAGCCATAGTGCCACAGTCTTATCTGTGCACAGTCCCCTTTCCTTTGTCCCCCTGCTTCTTCCTCTATACCTCTACCTTCTTGGCCCCCAAACCTTCCTCCCTTTCCTATGACTACCTTCCCTGCTCCCTCTAGCCCCCAGCAGACAAACACAAGCACACCTAACAATAAGCCTCCAGAACAACAGAAGCAATCTCATCCCACCAGTTTTGCCAAGAAAGAATCAGGATGAGGAATTTCATACCACTAAGGACTTGCCCGGTCTTGCAAGGTCGATTATACTCTTTTCAGATACCGTTTTTTTTTTTGTTCGTTTACTTCTTTTCCTCAAACTTCAGCTGAGCACTTGCCTGGCTCACGATGGTCCTAACCCAATACTGTGCTTCAAGTGAAACATCCAACACTTCAGCAAGCTTTGAGAGGGGATCGTTGTCACGGCTGGCAAGTTTGAGTTGCATCTCCCACACTGGTGAGGGAGGGCTGGACTTCATTACCCAAACTACCTGTGCACTAGACATGGGTGGAAAGCGTCTTTGGCCTCCAGTGCCATGGGATTGGGCGCTGACTTCCTAGGGATGGGGTGGAAGTGGGTGGTGGAGCATGCTTCATTGCTGACGTTCTCATCTGGAGCAGGGGGGGGGCTAGGCACCAACCAAATGACGGATAGAGAATAGCCATAGGAGAGGGGGGAACAAGTGAAGAAGCTATACAACTGCACTCCTTCACAAAGTAATCTCATGGTCATACAGTGAAACCAGGAACCTCACAAATGACCTGACGACTTCTGTTATGGTCCAAACTCCATTTTGGAAAATCGCTCTGAGCCCAGTTAGTGGGATTTTTTTTTTTCCTCAAAAGCACCAAGTTGTCTAATTCCCAATGAATTCTGTGGGCATAAAATTTCCACGGGACTATCTAGGAATTAGGCACCTGGTCCCTAGGGATACCCACTAGCTGTACTATATATTGAATTACAGCCTAGTCATCTGGTTCAGCCAAGTCAAGGGAAAAACTGCCATTATCTGCCAGGGTCTTGGAATCACACCCTACAGATATACTGATAAAGGTGCTATCACTACATGGGTGAAGTGGGCCCTTGGTGTTTACACAGTTATTTCCAAGACCACACTGAAGATGTGGTTTGGCTGGGCGAGATTTTGTTCAGTGCTTCCAGTGGTGCTCTTGCTATGAATTCATGCGCTTCTAAGAAAACAACAGTGATTACCAGGTATCAACATTTGAACTCTTTACTTTGTATCCAAAAATCCAACTTAGTTTTATTTTATGCCTTTGTTTTACTAAAATTGTCCATTTCAGAAATTTGACAAATAAATTGTTTTCCACAATCTTGTTGGAATTTTGTCTGTCTTGAATATCAGAAGCTCAGTATGCTTTAAAATCCATTCAGTGAAATATAGACTGCTGGGATCCAGGAGAACTTCAGCAGGACTTCTCACAAAAAATGTAAGGAGTAGAAGAAAATAGAAGTTTTACTGCTTTTTCCTCACAAAGCTGGCCATTATTGAATGCTGTGGATTTGCGAAATCTTGTGAATTATCTTCATCTATGGAACAGTGCATTAAAAAATTCCATGCAAAGCACAGTGAGCTCTCAAAAGATAGGAAGTGCTTACGCAGCTTTTGTTTTCCTTCCAGTTACGACATGGTCCCTGATATCTCACAGCATGGTCTTTACACAATTATACACAGTTGTTTCCAGAACAACCAGACTGCATTCGGTCCTGCAGAGAGGTGCTGATCATCAAGTGAAGAGTATTTGCTGTATTTGCTTTCTGCTTATATTCAGTGTCTACCCTTAGTATCTCATTTCCTGGATAGCTGACGACCTTGCTCTGGAGACAGAACTGATGGTGAGGGCAATCAAATTCCTCATCCGGCTTTGCCCACACTGAGTGCTCCCCAAACATTTGGGTTTTTTTTCTCCTCCCAGCATGACATCAGATGAAGAGGAACTATTCCTTTTACAGATGGGCAATAGAGATCTAAGGTCTGAGGCATCTGCTAGTTTCAGCTGCTTGATTTGAGATGTGCAGGCCCTGATGGAAACGATACAGAGGACTGGAAGGAAGATGACTAGGGCGCATAAAAACTTTTAACCAAAAGGTTACCATTTTAAAGTTCTTTCAAACCTCTCTCTCTTCCTCCCACAAACAAACCAACCACTCCCAAGTGCCTGTGTGTTTCATCCTAAGACAACTTAAAAGGGTGCCTTTCTTTGGGCAGTCTCCCATGCTGTATCTGTATGACCTGGGTGCTTGTTGCAACCTTTTGCTGTGGATGCACGTAAACACACATGCTTCGCGGACACTGGCCCACATTTATGTCATGCTTCAGTAGCAGAAAGGCATTACCTCGCTTCTCCTTTTTGTCATCTTCTCTGCTTAGTCATCTTCTCTCCCAGGACAAACATGTCTTTTGAGACATATGGGTTCGCTGGAAGTCCTACGATGCCAGAGACACCTCATGGCTGGAAACTCTGAGGAACGCTTCTGTGGAGGCTGTGCAAGTTTGCATGATGTCCTTTTACTAGATGCATTTGTATCAGACGTCCTACTGCCCTCTCAACAGAAAGTTAGGAAAAAATGCCTTCATGTCTATGTGTAATAGAGGCTGCTACAGCTCAAGAATTCTTAAGGGCCCACCGCAGTCGTCTGTGTGAATCATTCATTAGGGAAAGTAACATGACACAGTCAAGCCACTGGGTTACACAGCTACTGCTAGCCGTGCAGAGTGCCCCCAGGCAGTGATGGGGTCTGCTAGCCAGACCAGGGAGTTGCTAGTCATGGGTAAACTCTTCATTTGCACAGCGCTCGCTCCCCTTTGGCTCACTGTAAAGAAGTGGGTGGGCAGAAACAAGTCTTGCGAGGCAGACACCAGAGGCAAGCGCATAGGCAGGGTGTTATTCTTTGTGATCGGCAAAGACAAGGAATAGAAAAGTGGCCAGCTTGTTCGGTGTCTGTCCTAGTCGGGAGTAGCAGAGGAGGGAGGACCAGAGTGGAAAGCGTCAGCTCTGCCCAGGTACTCATGTTGCTTTTTCTCAGGGTGACATTGAAAACTGCCAGATCCTGAGGGAAGAGCCTAAACCAGATTATGGCCTTCCAGAAAGCAGGAGGAGAGTCCAGGGCTAGGAGCGCAGCACATCACTCACTTGAACTGACAAAGCCATTCAGGGAGGTGGGGGCCATGGACCCCCACCTGCCCTGGTCCCTCGGTCCCTCACCTGGATTCAGCTCCTCCTGCAGACGCTTTTCCTATTTAGGGAGGCAGTGTGCTGACACGGCAGCTGGGTGCTCACAGGTGAAGGCAGTTACTGCCCCAGCCATGAGCACTGCACCCAGGCCACGTGCTAAGGGAGGTCTCCCTCTACTTCCAGCTCCTGCCTGGAACCTTTCCTTTATGACTCTCGGCACGCAAAGGTCTTCCAACCTGTGAGATCAGAGGAGATGATCCCCAAGGGTCGCGCTTGTAAAAGGCAGCGTGCCTTAGGCTGGAGCTTTGTTCCCAACGGTGCGGGGCTGGCTGCACCCAGGCCGTGCTGAGCACTTTGTCAGTGGCTTTCTCGAGAGGCTGTTAAGGGAGCAGGGCTGGAGCGGCTGCAGTAAAGCATCCACATGAAAGAAAAGCTGTGTTAGCACAAATGACTGTGAGGGGCCATCGAGAGGGGCCAGTTGCAGGGAAAACGTGGAGCAGGCTGAGACGCTTCAAGAGTAATAGACCCACAGAGGCAGCCAGGGCAAGTGGGAGAACGCAGCCCTTTGCAATGCAGTAATTTCCTCTCTTGTGATGGTGAGGAGGAGGTTCAGAAAGGTCTGACACCCCGGGCTTCTTCTTGGAGATATTCGCCTGTCTGTGTCCACTCTTCTGTAACAGAAACCAAATGTTCTTCATTTCTCTCTTCCTCCAGCCTGAGCCAGCACTGCCTTGCTCACAGACTGCTCCTCTGCTGAGTCACTGTCAGCTGCAAGCGGAAGGGAAAGAAAAGGGGCTCTGCTTAGCATCTCCCCAAGGGCTCAACAAGATTGATTTTATTTTTTTTTCCCACCGAGATGTGCCCCCCCCGCCCCCTCCTTCCCAGGGGAGCATGCTAGCCCACAGTGTGCCTTAGCCAGGCCATTGTGCTGAGCATGCATACAGAAGTCACCCAGGGCATGGGGAGAGTTTTCCTTCCAGCTTTTGCATGTAAAATATTTGTGTTTGCTGCAGAAATACTTGAAAGAGCGAAGAAAATGGTTGTTCTGTTTCTATCTAAGGACTGTGTCCCAGTGAGGAAAAAGAGGGAAGGTAAAAGACCCTTAGGAAAAACTGCAGAAAACTTTCTCTTATGTTTGGCTGGTTTATGACTCTTTTTTCTGCTTCAAGCTAAAAAAGTGGGTGAAAGGAAGGATTTTTCCTGCTTCCGTGCACTTTTTTTTTCTAACCATGGCCTTGGTTTTCCTTTTACTAAACGGCTAAAAGAATCCAAAAGCAGCACAAATTGTCAAGTGCTTGAAATGTTTCTCAGTTTTCCCATAAGAAAATCAAATTATTCCCTTTAAACTCCAATTTGCCCAGAGGAACCAGCATCTTAAACAGAACCTGATGAAACACTGGCTTTCTCAGAAAACAGGGACCAGCAGGGATTTTTTTTAAGCAGTATCTGATGCTTTGTTTTTATGTATGTTGCCTTGTCTCTCCCGACGCTTGTGCACTGTCCAGCCAGGATCACAGGAGTCATTGCCGAGTGTCTGGGCCAGCGTCGGCCCCTATATGCCGGACCCATTTTATCTTCCATTTCTGGCTATATTTACTCCTGTTGTTTCAATCTCGATTTTTATGCTTCCATTACAGGGAAGGTCAAAAATGTCTCTGCCTGCGGGCCTGCTTTGTTAAACGTCAGATGTTCTCCAGATGTTCAGCAAGGGGGTTTATGTAACAATGACAGAATTTGGGCCATATTTCTGTGTTTACCTCTGACTCAACTCTCCTCATTTGAGGCAATGCTGATTCACAGCCTTCATGGGAGGGTAATAGCAAGGGAAGGTGCGTGCCAGTGATGCTGCTCTGCTAGTGTCATGGGACTCCTTGAACACATACCCTATGAACAATACAAAAAAACCAATAATACAATAGGCTGGCACAGCACTATAGGACTGAAGTCCTAAAGGACAGGGCAAAGTGACATAAGAGAGAGAGAGTCTGGAGAGCAAGAAAGAAATATCCTGCCCAATTAGCTCATGCAAATGAGGCTATTTGACTGCTCTTACTTGGGAAGCCCCAAGGGGCTGAGCTACACGAGCCCACGGGCACTGTTGATCTCTGTCCAGACCTGCTCAGCTTCATGGCCTTGGCTTTAGGACAGGTCTTTAAATTAGCTGAGTGCCCTGGTCATTGTTTCTCCAGTGACATCAGAAATGGCAGGAGGCTCTATCTGGCACAATGTAGCCCTATCTCAGTACCTGTGCAGAGCTACGTCTAGCCCTAGTTGCTAGCAGAAGGCAACTTTAACCCATTTCATGCAGAGGGATTTAGGTCCATCTTGCCTCCCCTTGCTCACCTTGCAGCAGTGTATCCTGGTTTGACCAGCATAGCCTCCTCTGAGCATTCAGCTGTCACTAGGTCTGACCCCTTCTTAGGCCAAATCCTATCTTGCAGGTGCAGCTCCTCTCCCAGGGATAACCTCTCTGGCGCTGGTGCATTGCTCTATGGCCAGTCCTGAGATCTGAATCATTTCACTGCACTCTTATCAGTGCTTGCTTCCCACCACAGATGGGAAGGTGCTGTAACATCATGGATGCTACCTCCGTGCCAGGGAGGGAGCGGTTTCGTGCTTTTTTGCTAGGTGAGTCCTGCCCCAGGCAACTGGTGCAGCACTCACTGCCCCAGGCAGCTTCCCCTCCAGAGACGCTGTCCAGGACAGTATGAGACTGGTGGAGACAGCATGGCAGTGGTGGTGATGCGTGGCAAGGCCCCAGTCCTGCAACTGGAGCAACTGCCTCAGTGCATCAGAGATCTCAACCCACACGGAGCCCCAGGAGAAGACGACGTGGCCTCCAGCGCTTGAGCAGCATTGCACTAAGGGGTGAAGAGGAGAGCAACAGAGATGTTGCAGAGGTAAGAGCCTGAGCCGTGTGAGGCAGGGAAGGAGGGAATGATAGCTCTCAGGATGGGGGAGGCTGGAAGTGTGCGACTTCTGGCAATAGCAGGAAGGCCCCTGTTTTTAAGCTCTGTGCAACAGTTTGCCTGAGGGTTTTATCACTGCTGCTGATAGTGCTTATGAGTAATGCCTCTTCTCTGTGGGCTCGTCTGCTCCTTTGCTGGCTGCTCTCAGGCTAGTAGTTAGGCATAGTTTCACGGGCCTCTCATGGCAACTCTTCCCATAACTTGCAGCCCACCCAGATTGGTATTCCCAATGCCAGTGCTAGGCCGCAAGCATTATAACACTAATTAGCTGCTCTAGCCTGATTCTTAATTGTGTATGCAAAATTATTTAACAAACATTTGCAGTGCTGGCAGTTTGCCCCGGGAGCAGAGGGCCATTGTCTAGCCTGTCCTAGCTGAACAGCAAAATTATTGATGTTCAAATGCCTGTTGCCTGTCCTGTGGTTTTGAGCTTGTTTTAACAATATCTTTACTGAATTTGTTTTAGCTCAAGTTTTGCTTTGTTTTGTGCAATTGCATGGTTCTCCTTCTTAAAGGAAATATCCTATATGGAGAAGAAATCACAGGGTATCTAAGCTTGTGGGGAACAGCAGAGAAAAGACCATAACCCATTAAGAATTATGGGGTTGAAATATAAAAGTAATTCTGAGGAAATCCAAGCTGAAGGAGGAAGAAACGATCATCCTCACCATACTCCCCCAGGCAAAGACCTCAAGATGCTCATTGCTCCCCATAACAATGCATATGGGGTAGGGTAACACCAGAGGCTGGCACAGCTCTAGGAGGTTTACATATAGCACTTCTAGTTATTGTTAATTCCCACAAAAATTAGGTAATTTGGATTATAAGTATTTGTATTATAGCCAGAGTAAAGTAGCTGTTTGTTGTATTTTCATTAGGCTGGGAAGACCTCACTTAGACAAATAATGAATTTTTGGATCCACACTTAAGGAGTCTTCTTTGGTTGCACATAACTAAATTGTACACGTAACAAGCATACTCTTCCAGGGTCTTGCTCCTCAAAAAGTCTGTCAGGAGGTTGGGCTGGATCCACAATGCCTGTATTCCCTACTCTTCTGCAAAAAAGATATCTTGCTTCAGTCTAATCCCTGGTATGCCCCTCAGCAGGTCTGCCACAGGGCTCTTGGAGACAACAGCGGCAACAAGAAGCTCTGGAGGGCAGATGCAGCCACCTGGCTCAGCAGTTGTCTCACCAAGAAGTTAAAAGATGACTGCAAAGGACTGCTGATATATTTTTGAAATGAGTAATTGTTGCTATTTATTTTCCAGTTCTTTGCTTTTCTGTTTTGTTTACATACTGTTTCTTGAGCACGTGGCTTTTTGATTGGGAGTGAGGAAGATTAGTTCGCAAACTAAACAAAGCCTGTCAGAAGGAAGCCATAAAAATAACTAATTCTGGAGAAGCTTGAACTCCTGTCAGCAAACTTCTGAATCAGCTCTGCGTAATACCCGTTCTTGCTGGCAACTTGGTGTGCAATTGCTCATTTTCATCTACCTGCTAACTCTTCAGTCCGGCAAGTCCACTCAAGCTGCCCCGCTGTGCTGAAGGAGTTCATCAGTCCTGGGGTATTGCAGGGTTTTGAAACTCAAGACAACACTGGGCTTTTAACATTTTAAGTTTCATAAAACCTGTGTGCCAAGCCCTGTGCCCAGGGCCTAGAAATGGAGCGTGACCTACCAGTGGGCCATCCCCGTGCCAGGGAAAGCCAGAGCCGTAAAGAAGCTATGAAGGGTGCTCACAGCAGTGCCATGGCATTATTGGTGTGAGAAGCAATGTAAGTGAACCGACCTCCAGTTTCATAACACACATAATTGCACCAGGACACAGAAAATCTCTGATCAGATGAGAGCACAGCAAGAGCCCTCAGGCTTTACCTCACATGGGAGCCCCTGAGAGAGATTCCTGGAGACTTGAGTGTATTCAAACCCCTCTACAAAGCATACTGAGACAATTACACAGCCATTCCAATGAGAATTGAGAAGGAATGGAGCAATTTATCCCAATGAAAAATTACTGCAGTAGTTTCACCTGCCCACTGTCCCAGTAGAGAAAAACGCCTGGTCCCATTTGTTGCTACAGGCACTCACAGGAAACGCTTTTCATCTTTGTCATCCCTGTTAAAAAGATGTTGCAGTTTAACATCCAAGTTGCTGAACCACATGCAAACACAGCTGGGGAGCCTCTTGATGATAATATATTAAAAGGAAGAAAGAACGAAATAGCAGATGATAAGGACAATGCAGCCACATCCCACCCCTAACATCATGCTTCTGGAGAAAGGCAGAAGGGGTGCGTTTCTTTTTTTTTTTTCTCTCTCTGCCAGGGGACACTTTTCGGTTATAGCACTCCATTCTGGGTGATTCTAAAGGTCTTGGGAGATGAACTATTTCTTGAAATAAGAGGATATTATATATCCCATATATATTCCCCAGTATACATCTGGGGAAGAGGAGTCCTTCATACTTTGCCTTGCCTTGCTCCTTCAACACAGGCACAGACGCTGACTGTGTCCTGGAGCCAAGAAACCTGTTTTGGAAACTGCTTTGGATTAACGTCAAAATGGGAATGCAGCTGAGTTTCTTTCTGCTATAACAAGAGTGTTGTACAGACTCCTACCCATTGTACTATTTTACAGCCCCTCTCCCCTGACACTGCAGGCCTTCTTACTCATCTCTGTGTAACCCATTCATCTCTTTTGCATATTGGACTTGAAAATCATAACCCCTGCAGGCCTGCAATTCCGCCGTCCTGCTGGAATATAACATTAGCACTCACAGGAGTGTGTCTTCTTATGTAAAGCACCAGTCACAAAGACTCCTTCCTGCTCAGCCAGTTCCACAGCATGTTTTCTGTTTGTCTCACTGCTAGGGCGCTGCACTAGGATAGTCAAGCTGGTGAGGTGATGCCAAGAAGAGCTGAAAAAGAAAAAAAATGAGAATTTCCAACCTGCAGGAAATTCCATCGTGTTAACATTTGTTTTTGTCTTGGACTGGCACAAAGCGTCAAAGTACTGACTTTGTCTTGTGGGATGAGACATTCCTAAAAAATCCCAGATTCAAAGATATTGATGCATTTTGCATGGAGTCCTCTCATTCTTAGGAGGCATCTCCTAGGAGAAGTTTTCAGACCCTCAACAATCAATCCTCCAAGAGTATAAACGACCCAAACTTTAGCTCCTATACCTCTTCCCATTACCTGAGGTGAGACTGCTGGAGGTGAGTGTTTGATGGCGTCAGTACCACAGACAGAAGTATTTTGAACAAACAGAAAATGAAGGCCCTTCAGCTGTGCAGATACCCTGAGGGAACACAATGCAGAAGTATCCTGGCATTTGCACAAGATTTTCTTAGTGGGAAAACATTTTTGATTTTGAAACCATCTTTCTTATGAAGTCATGTGAGCTGCCTGCATAAACTGTTCATTGCAACAGGCTTGGTACACTTAAGGATTTGTCTAAAAGCTTTATTTTGTTCATGGTCTATCTGTTGGTCTAATAAAACATATTGCCTCACTGAACTTACATTTCTTCAGTCATAGAAGCTGAAAAATAATGCATGACAGGACTTTAAGAAGTTGTTTGGCCCATTTTCCACCTTAAAGTCATGTTTTGTTTGATAGCATGCTTATTTTTTCCCTAGCAGATGTGCATTTATCCAATCTTAAAGATCTCTGAACATGGAGGTTTTACATTGTCTGCAGACAGTCTATTTTAGTGCAAAACACTATGACTACTTATTAACACTGCTAATAGTACAACTATTGTTATCTTTGGAAAATATTTTCTACTGTCCAGTCTAAATAGCTCTTGCTACAGTTTTTGCCTATTACTCCTTGTCCTTTCCACTGTGGACATGGAGATCACATTCTTCCTTTTCTTACAGAGTTTTTTTATCTGCCTGAGGTGTCTTTGTTTGCTTTCTTGTTTTTCTTTCATGACCTAAACACCCCATTCTTTCCCATGGTTCCAGAAGCCTGTAGGAGCACTCAAAGATAAGGCCATAGCCAAAAGGCTGGAGGACTCTTCCCAATCATACTATCTAAGGAGGTCCTCATAGCAAACCTTGTCAATACAAGGGCAACCTGAAAAAATTGCTTTAAGTGCAGCAAACAGAAGCAGTGAACAGGCGCAGCAGTTTGCGCAGCAGTGTCTGGGCTCTGCCTGGGCCTTTTGTGGGCCTTGTTGGAAGTTGTGGAGGCTTTCTGGGGACCCCCGAGGAACTAGACGGTGCTTGCTGCTAGCAGGAAGGGAGAGCTGGGCAAGGACTCCTGCAGGGGACCTTGACTTAACTTCTCCTGGGAAGTTCTAGCTAGGTGGGGCTGCTGCTAACGAGCTCTCTGGGCTGCCCTGGTCAGAGGGAGTTGGGGCTTTTGTTTCAGGTGGCTCCTGATTGGGTGGGCCAAGCACCCTTGTGAGTCACTGCTAGGCAGAGGCCTATATAAGAGCCAGGCCTAGAGCACAGCTCCCAGAGTGCAGCCAACAGAGGCAGCAATTTGTGCAGCAGAGTGCCAGAAGGCAAAGAAGGCACCTCTCCATTTTGCACAGTGGTGTGTCCTTTCCCGGGGCATGGTCATGACACGCCGCAGAGCACGTTCCCCAGTGGCTGCTGGAGGTGCTGCATCGGCTGTGTCTGAGGCCTCAACCCAGACAGACCCTCAGACAGCAGATGCAGCTCTGCAGGTGTCAGGCTGCAGGGAGTGCCTGGGGCCTCTCTGCGAGGCCTGGGCTGACAGTCAGCTCTCCTGCAGAAGGTGTGCTGGCCTTGATCAACTGTATCGCCAGGTAAAGGAGTTACAGGAGGAAGTCAGTAGGCTGTGTAGCATCTGAAAAGATGAGCAGGAGATTGACAGGGTATTCCCGGAGACTGTACAGCTCCAGGAGTCCCCCACCCCACCAGTGCAGCGGAGCTGACAGAGGGCTCTGTGCCCTGTGAAATGGTACATCATAACACTGTGGAAGAAGGCTGGAAACTCGTCACTTCTTGTAGAAGGAGAAAGGCTCTTGCTCTTCCTCAAAATTTGCCTTTGAGGAACAAGATTAGGGTCCTCCAAGCTGAGGAGGAGCTGGGCACGGCTCCAAGGGAAGCAACTGGCCTGGCAGACCCTGTGCCGTGCAGGAACACCTGGAAGAAGCGGCGAGTGATTGTTGTGGGTGACTCCCTACTGCAGGGGACAGAGGCACCTCTCTGCCGACCTGACCTCTTGTCCAGAGAGGTTTGCTGCCTGCCAGGGGCTCGAATAAGAGATGTTGTGGAAAGACTGCCAAGGCTTGTCCATGCATCAGACTACTACCCTCTGCTGCTCTTCCATGTGGGTGCTAACGACACGGAAGGCAAATTGGAAACCATCCAACGGGACTTCAGCGCTCTGGGGATGGTGGTGAAGGGTCTGGGAGCCCAGGTTGTTTTCTCCTCAATCCTGCCTGTGAGGGGGAAGAACGGGAGGAGGAGTAGATGAGTTTTCCAAGTTAACAACTGGCTGCACCACTGATGTTGGCAACAGGGCTTTGGTTTCTATGACCATGGAACCCTGTTTGAAGATCAACAGCTGATGGGGAGCGATGGGATCCACCTCACAAAGCAAGGCATGTGTGTCTTTGCCAACAGATTGGCCAGCCTGGTAAGGAGGGCTTTAAACTAGGCAAGATGGGGGAAGGGGAGTGGTATAGTGACACGGTAGTCAGTAAAACGCCACTCAAGTCAGGATGCCTCCAGCGGGTGCATACAGCCAGGGGAGACAGCATGGAACATGGTTATGGAGGATCCTCTTGCACCTCTCCTGGGGAGCTTGCGTGCTTGACTGGCTCTCTGAAATGCCTGTATACCAATGCGCACAGCATGGGGAATAAGCAGGAAGAGTTAGAGATCTGTGTGCGGTCGCAGGGCCATGATCTCATTGCAGTTACAGAGACATGGTGGGATAGTTCACATGACTGGGATGCTGTCATGGATGGCTACGTGCTTTTTAGGAAAGACAGGCCAGGAAGGTGAGGTGGTGGAGTTGCCCTTTATGTGAGGGAGCAACTAGAATGTATGGAGCTCTGCCTCGGGGTGGATGAGGAGCAAATTGAGAGCTTATGGGTAAGGATTAAAGGGCAGGGTAACATGGGTGACACTGTTGTGGGGGTTTACTACAGGCCACCTGATCAGAAGGAAGTCATCAATGAGGCTTTCTATAGACAGCTGGAAGTAGCCTCACAATCACAGGCCCTGGCTCTCATGGGAGACTTCAACCACCCTGACATCTGTTGGCAAGACAGCACAGCTAGGCACAAACAGTCAAAGAGGTTCCTGCAAAGCATTGATGATAGTTTCTTGACTCAGGTGGTGGAGATGCCAACGAGGAAAGGTGCAATGCTAGACCTTGTACTAACAAACAAAGAAGGTCTAGTTGGAGAGGTGAAGGTTGGGGGCAGCCTTGGCTGCAGTGACCATGAGATGGTGGAGTTCAGGATCCTACGAGGAGGGAGCAGGGCAATGAGTAGGATTGCAACGCTGGACTTCAGGAGAGCTGACTTTGGCCTCTTCAGGGACCTACTTAGGGGAATCTCACGGGGTAGGGCCGTAGAAGGAAGAGGGGTCCAAGAAAGCTGGTTAATATTCAAGCGTCACTTCCTCCAGGCTCAAGATCAGTGCATCCCTCTGAGTAAGAAGTCGAGCAAAGCGGGCAGGGGACCTGCATGGATGAGCAAGGAACTCCTGGCCAAACTCCAGCAGAAGAAGGAAGTGTACAGAATGTGGAAAAGGGGACAGGCCACTTGGGAGGAATACAGGGACATTGTCAGAGCGTGCAGGGATGCGACAAGGAAGGCTAAGGCCCAGTTGGAATTAAATCTGGCAAGGGATGTCAAGGACAACAAGAAGGGCTTCCTCAAATACATCAATAGCAAAAGGAAGACTAGGGAAAATGTGGGCCCACTGCTGAATGGGGTGGGTGCCCTGATAACGAAGGATACAGAGAAGGCAGAGTTACTGAATGCCTTCTTTGCTTCAGTCTTTACTAAGGCCAGTCCTCAGGAATTCCAGACCTTGGAAACAAGAGAGGAAGTCTGGAGAAAGGAAGACTCTCCCTTGGTGGAAGAGGATCGGGTTAGAGATCTTTTGTCCAAACTTGACATCCATAAATCCATGGGCCCTGATGGGATGCACCCACGAGTGCTGAGAGAGCTGGCGGATGTTATTGCTAGGCCACTCTCCATCATCTCTGAAAGGTCCTGGAGATCAGGAGAGGTGCCTGAGGACTGGAAACAAGCCAATGTCACCCCAGTCTTCAAAAAGGGCAAGAAGGAGAAGCCAGGAAACTACAGGCCTGTCAGCCTCACCTCCATCCCTGGAAAGGTGATGGAACAGCTCCTCCTGGAGGTCATCACTAAGCATGTGGAGGACAAGAAGGTGATCAGGAGGAGTCAGCATGGATTCACCAAAGGGAAATCATGCTTGACCAATCTGATAGCCTTCTATGATGGAATGACTGGCTGGGTAGATGAGGGCAGAGCAGTGGATGTTGTCTACCTGGACTTCAGCAAGGCTTTTGACACTGTCTCCCATCACATCCTCCTAGGTAAGCTCAGGAAGTGTGGGCTAGACGAGTGGACAGTGAGGTGGCTTGAGAACTGGCTGGATGGCCGAGCTCAGAGGGTTGTGGTGAATGGCGCAGAGTCAAGTTGGAGGCCTGTGGCTAGTGGTGTCCCCCAGGGGTCCGTCCTGGGTCCAGTCTTGTTCAACGTATTCATCAATGACCTTGAGGAAGGGGCAGAGTGCACCCTCAGCAAGTTTGCTGATGATACTAAACTGGGGGGAGAGGCTAACACACCAGAAGACTGTGCTGCCACTCAGAGGGACCTGGACAGGCTGGAGAAATGGGCAGAGGGGAACCTCATAAAATTCAACAAAGGGAAGTGCAGGGTCCTGCACCAGGGGAGGAATAACCCCATGCACCAGTACAGGCTGGGGGCTGACCTGCTGGAAGGGAGCTCTGCAGAGAAGGACCTGGGTGTGCTGGTGGACAACAAGTTGACCGTGAGCCAGCAGTGTGCCCTAGTGGCCAAGAAGGCCAATGGTCTCCTGGGGTGCATGAGGCAGAGTGTTGCCAGCAGGTGGAGGGAGGTGATCCTGCCCCTCTCCTCAGCCCTGGGGAGGCCTCACCTGGAGTACTGTGTCCAGTTCTGGGCTCCCCAGGACAAGAGACACATGGCACTCCTGGAGAGAGTCCAACAGAGGGCTACAAAAATGCTGAGGGGGTGGGAGCATCTCTCCTTTGAAGAAAGGCTGAGGGAGCTGGGCCTGTTTAGTCTGGAGAAGAGAAGACTGAGAGGCGATCTCATCAATGTCTACAAGTATCTGAAGGGGGGGGGGGTGTCGAGAGGATGAGGCCAGTCTCTTCTCCATGGTGCCAAGTGACAGGACAAGAGGCAATGGGCAGAAACCGAACCACAGGCAGTTCCATTTGAACATGAGGAAAAACTTGTTTCCTGTGAGGGTGACAGAGCACTGGAACAGGTTGCCCAGAGAACTTGTGGAGTCTCCTTCCCTGGAGATATTCAAAACCTGCCTGGGTGCGATCCTGGGAAATATGCTGTAGAGGAGCCTGCTTGAGCAGGGAGGTTGGACTAGATGATCTCCAGAAGTCCCTGCCAACCTCAACCATTCTGGGATTCTGTAACTGTGACAGAGTTTCATGGCAGTGGATGTCCTTCCCCCTCGGTCCTGGCTCTGCTTGGGGTTATTTTTATATACGCTTAAAAAGTCTGTTTGGTCGCTCTTTCTTTTCTGATTGGCCCAGAAGTTAGTTACACAAGGATTACTTAATGTTGAGACCTTTAACCATAAAGGTCCCTCCCCACCAAATCTGTGAGTCTATGAATGTTTGTCAGTAGGGAACAATTCCCCCATGCCAGCACAGAGTCTGCATCTGACTCAAAATAAAGTTTTATTGGACAACAAAAGACCTTTCTGACTCCTGCAGTGTTAGAAGTATGGTTTAATGAACCCAAACTGTACTTTTTGCAACAAAGAGTGAGAACCTCGACATATTTGTTTTGCGCAGTTGTCTTAGAGACTAGAAAGGGTTTAAAGCACAAATTGTCTGTATAAAGGCAGATTTGAAACAATTAACAAACAAGCTATGCAAAGCAATCTCTGGTTTACATGTGGATTAGCAGAACATGCTCAGTTAGCCGTCTTCAATAACAAGTTTATACCACTGAGCAACAAATCATTTCCTAAACTGAAAGTTGAAATCTGACCTGGTATCCTGAAAATACAGGCCTAAGAATGCTCCCAGTTGCAGGGGCAAGGACAAGAAAGATTCTTGAGAAAAGCAAATTAAAGGCATCCTTCCACACAATACAGTGGAGGATGAGAAACAGTCCGCCAAACCTTGTGTTTTGCACCACACATGGACATGCACAAGAATGTGATCTGTGATGTGCAGATGTATCTGTCTGCTGCAGCATCACACAGGGATGGAAGAGCGCAAAAACTGGGGATTAAACACAATCACTTGCAGTGGACGTTGTGCTCCTGGTCACTTAGATCTAATTTAGATCACTGCCAGTTTTTGAAATTAAGCTCTGCAATTAGCAGTGTCTCCTTTCCTTCCCATGAAGGCAGGGGTCTCATGCTGTGGCTGTGTGTCATGGGGAAAGGACTGAAGTCTGCTACAGCATGACGCATCGCTGCCAATAGCCCCAAAAGCCTCTGCAAAGAGGAGGAAGTCTGCATGATATGGAACAAAATATATGTATCTACAAAAGCTTTTACACTGGCATGTGAGAGCCCCAAAGCCTCGCAGTAATTACAGGCACTTAACCAGGACTTGGCCTTCATAAGCACTCAAATTTATACTCTGATACCTTAGGGCAAATAAAATAAAGAATGCTGGCTCTGCATAAGGAAGTCCAAAGCAGACATATGCATTTCATATAGAGGGTTTTTCATAGTTTTTTTGTTAATCCTTCCTTGCTCTGTATGTGGGGGTAATGGCTCTTTGATGTTCCTACAGCTTTCCAGAAACAAGCTATTCCTGTGATAAAATTGAGGGATTGACTCCTTCTGGAGCCTTAAACCCCAGATGCTGCTGTAAATCAGAAAGGAATTTCTGCAATCGCACAAATGCGTTCCCTGATTTCTTGAGGTCAGATTGAACCACACTTTGTAAAATCAGAGAGCAAATGCCTCATCCCATGTTGTGTGGCCTGCACCCTCAGCTTTGTGTGTGCTGCCCCTGCCGCGGTGTCTGTCCTGGCCTGACAAAGCTGATGGGGAGAGGCTGTGGCAGGATAGGCTGCAGGCAGTGTGGGTACCCTGTAGGTCTGGAGCACCCCATTTTTAAAAGGAGGGTTTTCCGCATAGCACAAACGTAGTGTAGCATGATCTAAAGGTTGCTCCTAGAGTTTTCCTCTAGCTCTCTTTCCTTTCACTGTGACAGCCAAATCCAGTACCCTTCAACTGGTATTTTTCCTGGTATTTCTCCTGAGAGCGCAAGTTCAGCATCTAGAACTCACAGTTTCTCATTGCTCCTAAGTTTGGAGAAAAGACGTATCTGTCAGATCCTGGCTGGTGTTTCTTTCCTGGCTCAGTTCTAGAAAGCAGTTCAGACCTTTATAAACATGGACATTAGCTCAAAGTGCCTGTCTATAGCTTCTGAAATCCCTGCAAATCCCTCTCTTGCACTAAAGATCCCAAACCCTCAAGAGCATCAAAGCAGCTGCTCCTTCATCTGAATCATGTTTATTTCTGTATAAATGGGATAGCTTCGCTCAGCATGTTTCTGAGGATTCAGGATTTCTGATGTTACCTCTGGCTATAAAATTATTTCCGTATCTAAAATTAGACAATGGTTAATGCGAGGGCTAAACACAATTACATATGGCGTTTTGCATGGGATCTGAAGTACCTGAGATTTTCAAAGGCAGCTTGTAAAAACAGAATGTTGCATTTCTGATTTTCCCAGACAAGGCTGTCCCAGATGAAGATCAAGATATTTGTAGCAAACTGCAGTTCCTCTACTTCTGAGGGCCTAATGTGGAAGTGCTGGGCACATATTTAACAAGAGACAGCTGACAGCCACTGGATGAGTCCCATCTGGATCTCTACAGCCTCTCTGAAAAGTGTATCAAAAAGTGTCTGGCATTCAGAGGAAATGAGAAGATGTGGCAGATTATTGCATTCAAAACCAGCCTTCCTAAGAGCATCCTGGTATGCTAACCTAATTCCATCTCTCAGGACACAGTGGGGTCCTGCTGAAATTGTCATTTACTATGCAAAACTGGCAAACCACGCAGTATATTTGACTGAACAGTTCCTACCCAAAGTGTTGCACATGCTTTACACCCAGTATAGCACATATATCTCCCTTGCCTCCACCATCCAAAGGCATTGAATATTACTTAACCAAATAAAATGACCAGCCCCTCTCTCAAGCCCCCCTCCAGGTGCAGAGAGTTAGTAATACCAGGCTAGCTTGCACAGGAAATTGCTCCTGATTTTAGTGGCCTTGAGAACAAGGACTGAGATCCCAATGCAAAGCAAGGCAGATTGCAGACTAGTCCTGTGTAAGTGTAATGTCTCTGTGTGATGTTCTTGGGTCTTACAGGCCCCCTTCTACGCCGTGAAGACCTGTTCTGGGTATTGGAAGGCCATGCACTCTGCCAGTGCAGGAGGAGGGCTGTGTGTAATCAAGGGCAGTATTGCTCTGAGGCCTTGTGCACCTCAGGGCTCTGTACGTGCCTGGAGGTTATGTGTAGCTCCTATCTAGCAGCATTAACTTACTGCTCATGCTTACTTAGAGAGATGCTAGAGGACAAGCAGGAAGATTTTCCATTGAGCAGAGATGAAAGATCAACAGGCATTTGTGTGATTTGGCCAAGAGTCTCAGGGTCCCTGCAGTTTCAGCTGATATCTCATGATCTAGCCCATTCTATCCTGCTTGCTATGCAACCTGGCTATCTTGCTGGCTCATATGCAAGCTCATGGGAGCTGAGAATTCAATGCTATCAAACCCAACTGGAACTGTTCCATTCTTCATAGTCACGTGAGGATTTGGGCTTTTCTGAAAATTCCGGATACCCTGGGCTCAACATGCCATATGTATATAGGGTCTGGGAAGCCCCTGATGGCTGTGACAAGGCAAGGCATGGCCAAGAAAGACCGCTCTGATACATGCTGCGTAACCGAATATCCATTCAGTTATACGCGACGATGGTTTTCTTTAAGCAGAATAGAGGCATCACCACGTCTCAAGAGCTATGTCGTTCAGGATGATGCGGTGGAAACAAGCTTCCCAGTTGATGACAGGCTGCTGGCTGGGTGCTCTGGTAGACTCAGTCTGGCTGGTAAACAGACTGCAATTGAGTTATCACTCAAACATCCACAGTAGAAAGTGTGCTAACTAGACGGCTTTTCTGTATCCTCTTTGGACTAGGGAAGGGAATTCACAAGAGAAGGCAATTTGGTATGAAAAATTGTAATATACCAGTGTATGGCCTGCATAACAAGGATGGAAATAACCATGTCAGAAAGCTCAAAACTCAAGACTCTCCATGTAGTCAGGGAGGCATCAGGCAATGCAAACACTCCTGCTTTAAAATCAGAAGATCGGTGTCTGGTATGTGTTGTGCCTCGTGTCTATGTAAAGCCAGAGAATACTGAAAACAGTGTGGTTAGCAAAGATGTCTGTATAATACTTATTGCTTATGATGTATGGTGGGTTACTGTGTAAGAAAAAGAGCTGGAAAAATATTATGGGAGCTGTTTTGCAGGTGGGGAATTGCAGAGCAAAGAAAAAGAATTTGCCCAAGACCATTCCTCAGGGCTGTGGTAGAGGTAGGAAGTGAAGCTTTTCCTCTTGTGCAAGAGACTCTGGGAGAAACATCCTGAGTGGCGGGTGACATAGGCCAAAGGCAATGATGCATAACAAAGTTAAGGTCTGGTTCAGAGACACCTCTGGCTTAATGCTTTCTGATGACTGGGTCTAATCTGTCCTCTGTGCCTCGTGCAGGAACACAGAAATGCCTTACTGAGATGCTATATTGCCTAAATGCTGTACATCATTGCCAGGTCAGATGCCTTCATTTATAATCACTTGTGGTGGGATTCGTCTCCTATAGCTCCTATCTTCAATGCAGACACCTTAGTGTAAGCTAATTATTTAGGACTCCGTCATAACAGGGATAAGAAATAAGCATTTCTGCAGTGAAATTAACTGGAACCTCATCTAGCATGCTAGGAGGTAACAAATTGGTCCCCACAAGGGCCCATCTCTTTCTGTGAGTTATAAAGGAGGTTGTGGTGACTGTTTCAGGAGTGCATGGCTATATTACAGACGTGATCCCAAGAGCAGACGCTGCCCTTCAGCTTTTATAAAGTGTTACTCTGTATTTTTGTCTTATGGCCAGATTTCCCATGAGCTCAGATGCATGAATCCAGCCTGCAACTGCTGTCTCCGCTTTCTTGCACTCTGTTGGTTTTGTTAGCCAAATTAAAAGCATGTGTTCACTGTAAATTTGTGATATTGGAATTAAAGTGCTCAGCTGACCCACAAACACTATTTTCCTATCGATCTTAAACTAGTAACTGTTTGTTATCCATTTGAAAGGATATATGTGTTCCATTAGTAAAAATGATGTGTTACATTGGACATATTTTCCAGGAAATTTGCATTAAAACAATCAAAAAAATATTTTTATTCTATTAAAATCTTTGAAATGGGGTCTCATATGTAAAAATCATTCAATGAGTAAATGCCTAATAGTTTTTACTGGTGTATTAATGAAACTTAGAAAACAAGTGATTTTAATAGGATATTGTAAGAAACCCCCTGCTGATTTGCAAACAGTTATTCCTATCTGTACATTTCTGTTCAACATCATTCCAAACCTGGATTGTTTACTGCAAGAATTAGGCCTATGTCATGAAACAGACATCAGTCCTGGCTTTAAATTTGACCAATGTGATGTCATAAGTTCTAATTCATATATACTTCCAATTGATATATCTGATAACATTGCATTTTTACTGATTTCAGTTTTATTAATTCTCTATACTGCAGCAGGACCTAGGAGTCCTCATCATGGACTGCGGTCACCTTATGGTAGAAGTCGTACATGAAATGTGCCCGCTGAACAAAAGAGAGCATCTGAAAATCTGACAAGTGGGTTATAGAGGCTGGAATCGTGGACCACCTGAAATCAACCTCTCAACACCGATGAAGACAGCATAGATAGAAAGGAATAAGCTAGGGAAGCACTATGGAAAGGAAAGTAAGTAGAGGATGAAGACCAGCAGTAAGATGAAAAAAAAAAAAAAAAAAAAAAAAAAAGAGGTGCCGAAGTGTCAGGTTCACTGCAGCAGTGTTCTGAGTGGATATAAGCAAGTGAAGACTATGTGTAGCCAAAGAAGCTGATTTTTCAGAAAAGGAAATCCAGGGTAATGAGAACCTACTGAGAATTTGAAATAGAGCATTCCTAGATATTTCACCTTATCATGATGTTCGCTTCCATGCATGGAACAAGATTTCCCTCTAAAGATACTCCTACAAGACACAAATTATATTTGCTGCCTTGTGTCAGTGTGAAGGCAAGGGTAGCTGGTCCCCATTTCAGCCAGACCCAACAGAAAGCCATCTGCTCTGTCTCTGCCCAGGTCTTGGGCTAACTGTAATTTCAGCGGAAAGCATTCTGTAGTCACGAGAGGCCCTACATGACGAAGAGTAAATTAAGAGGGACCTTATCCCCTCTTTATTGCATCCTATCCCTTTGGCTCGGAAGGGAATCAGGAAGTAGGAGAAAGCGCTGGGAAATGTTTATGGTTTGTAAAATGATTCCTGTCTTGTTCTGAGGTAATCGTGCTGGATTCGGGACCACCCCTGCTGCAGAGCACCAACAGTCTGATATAAGGAGTGATGCACCCCGTGGCTCACAAGCTCCCAGTGTCTTTGTGATCATGATCAACATGTTGTAGTTAAGGATGATGAAGGAGTGAGGTAGTGCTGCATGTTTTTTGTCTTTGTGAAACAACAGCAGCTTACAGAAAGTACAGTGTCATGTGCTGCTTTTGCTGCTTAGTCATACTGCAGTAACTGTAACTTGGCAGCTGATCTTACCCCATTCCTTGCAAATCTTTCCATTTATGGCTGGGATTTTTACTTCCCTTTGCCTCACATCCCTACACAGATGGAAAGCATCCAAAAGGGGAGGCCATAGAGTCACACCAGAAGAAATCAGCTCTGTATAGTCATATTATGTATTTCAAATGTCTCTTACTGGAGCACGTTACCCAGGATACTCCAGGGAATCATTAGGGATCATTCTGGCCAGGAGCGGGCGACTATCTGGTGATGAGAGCACAGACGTCATTGTGGTTATCGATATTTTCCTTGCCCAGGGCCTGGTAGATAAGCTGTGAAGGAGAGCATGGCAGCCATTTGATCTGCTGCTATCAACTACCAGCTCACAGTAGCTAAGCACTGGGCCTGATCCCTCTGGAAGGCACGGAGAAGAGAACGCCAGCGAGCAGTGCTGGAACACCCTCAAGGCTGTGTGCATCACCAAAGTGAGAGAGGTGCCTGCGCTGCAAAGACTGAGGCTACAACACCAGGAAGAAGAAGGAATACTGAATACTCCTTTCTGGCCTCGAGAAAGAAAGGATCTAGTTGCAGAGAAGCACAGCATGTGGGATCCAGATTCCCTCCGCGTGATACAGATGTGCAGCTTTACAATATCATGTGTTTGAGCAGGCCTATGGAAAAAACTTTCCTGCCTTATGAAGAGCTTTAGGGCAGATAAAGTGGTGTCACGACCTGAGCTGGAAAAGGGTTGTGCCTGCTGCTAGTTTATTGCATTGGCTAGGTTTGGAGTGTCTGGGGGAATAGCACTAGCATGTGACACCCTATCTCTTGCTTTCACACCTAGGTCAGCCTCCCTGCAGCTCTGTCTCACTTGTCTGTGTTATTCCCTGGCTACCGTGGATTACCTAGGTTGAGGATAATTTAGCAGAAGGGAAGTCTTTTTGCTCACCCAGAGCACTGGATTGAAAATATAACTGGTCTTTCTTTTAAGGCCATAATTCAGCAAGGCACTGAAAACCCAGTGTTTTTTGCTTCCACTCCACGTGCTTTGGTGGAAATGAAGCACGTGCTTAAATGAAACTAGGACTGAACTGCCAGATGGTGGTTTCACACGGACCTTTTCACTCTCCCCAGGAAGATACCTTAAGAAAGGGAATAGGAATTTAATGAACTGATGGGAAGGAGCTTGCGAAGTCCCATTCATAAGGGACCAAGTTCACTCGCTGTGTTAAAGTCCTCAAACCAGCCTTTCCTGGGAATGAGGAATTCACAAGTCTCGTTCTGCCTGAAGGCTTGGTACTTTGCAGCCTCTTTTCTGGTGTCACTGCCAGCTGGGAGCCTCAGCTGAGCTAGCAATCTCTTTCAAATGTATATTGGTAGGATCTAAGAGCTGTAGTTGTGGACCGTCACTATTGCAGAAACCCCAAGTGAAGAGCTGGAGCCTGACCTACACAGTGTGCAGTGAAGACCAGAGGAGGCACATGGCTGTGGGAAGAACTGGGGAAGAACAAGATAAAAGCAGAGGTTCTTCCGATCAACGTGATAAGCAATCATCTCAGCATGTCAGCAGGATGCTGTCAGGTTTTGGCAAGCATCTACTGAAAAGTTTTTAAGGACTCTAGGAGGAAAACAAAGCGCCTGCTAGGCTCCTTTCATGGATAAGGGACAGGAAAAGGCTTCCACACTGCTTTCTGAAAGAGGATGTTGGCAGGCAAATGAGGAGCCATTCAGGAGCCCATCAGTCTTTTAGCTCTGAGGGAGATGAGAGAAGGCAAATGGCTCGTGTTTGCTGTAATCTACTCAAAGAAGTATCAAAAGGGTGCAAAGATCATGCAGCTGGACTGGAGCAATAAGCTGGCAGCTGCTTTCCCCTGCTCTTGTGCAGTGTATAGATAACTTCTCCATTGCTGAAATTTTTTCCTTTAAATGTTTGGCTCACTTCTGGGTGTTCTGTAGAAATATGTGATTTCTGTAGAAACTTTTTGAAAGCAGTGCATTGCTTTTTTTTGCAGCCAAAGAGTGTATTTTTTTGCCTGAGCTGATTTCTCTATAATCAAAGCATT
Source organism: Struthio camelus (assembly GCF_040807025.1). Classification (NCBI taxonomy): domain Eukaryota; kingdom Metazoa; phylum Chordata; class Aves; order Struthioniformes; family Struthionidae; genus Struthio; species Struthio camelus. The sequence continues at coordinate 1,213,515 of NC_090947.1, read as the reverse complement.
CAGTTCCTATGAACAGAAGGGTTCTGGTTGTGAACAAGACCACCATGTGAAGAATAAATGTGTTATTTATTGCCTGGACCTACTGATAAAGTCCTGTCTACAAGTCTTGGTTTTTTGGCCTGTGTTATGACAATGATTCCAGAAAAGAACATGGAAAATCTAAGAAGATTTAAAATCAGCACATCATGTGGTAGCATCCCTCAGCCCATGTCTCGGGTCACAGAAGTGATGTGCTTCCTATGCCCAAGAATTGAAGCCTGATCCAGTTCTTGCTGAAGTCGGTGAAATCTTTTTTCTGACCTTGGGTGTTGAATTAGACTATTTTCCAACTGGAGACGCATTTCAAGCTGGTATAGTCCCTCACTGTGTTGCATAATCAACACTCCAATATCAGAGCTAGGACTCCCAGGAGAGTGGAAAATCTGAGGTAATGGAGTTACCGCAGGAGGCACTGGTGAGGACAGTGAAGGGGCACCGGTGGCTTTAGTCTGAGAAAGCCTGAGGTCAGCCAGGCTTTCCCTTCAGCTGAGTCTCAGGTTTGCTGGACATAAACTGATGTTTACAGTGCCATTTGGATGTGTCTGTCCATCACGCTGGGTTCCCGTGGAACATGGAAGCTTGAACTTTGGGCAGTGAGAAAGCAGCTACTGGTTCTGGAAACAAGTTTCTCCTGAAAGAAGGATCCTTAAATCAGTATGATATTGAAACTGGAACTTGAGCTGTTCATTGGCCTTAGCAGCTCAGACTTATAGAACCTGAGCTTTAATCTTTACTGGCATTTCTGGTTCAGGTGCCCTCTGAAATGCTTGTGCCCCATAACAGCTAGCTCTAGTCATTATTTTCATTGCTGACAGGCAAGGAGCATAGGCTAGTTTTCTGTGGCACCTGCAACATCTACACGAACCAAAGGTTGCATAGCAGCAAACGTAGGCCTTCTGCATACTCCCTCTGCCTCTTCCCAAGGATTTCAAAAGCAAAGCCCTGGACCAGAGACAAGCTTCCCATTTTTTCATAGAGGAAAAACATGGTAGGGGTTTTGCCAAAACCAACTTCTCTCTGCTCCCTACTGTCTCATGTTGCCAGATGTTGCCAGCCCTCAGTCCTCTCCCCCCAGGAAGACTTCTGTTCACCACTGGCCAAAGCAGTGGTCTGTCAATAGGTTCCATGTGTTCTTGATGAGAGGCCTGAAGACTTTAAACATCTCTGGTCTGGGTTTTTCTATCAAGTACTCCTACGCTCTTCAATTATCTGGTTTCCCCGAAAGGAATGTGGGAGGCTGACTTCCCCACAGGGTTTCCAGTGGCTTCTACCAGTTCTTCCTTCTACATTTTTCCTTTTCTAGCCCCTTTTCCACCTCCCAGCCTTTCTAATTGTACTTGTCCTTGAGCCTCCATGCAGGTAATCTATGCTATATTGTCTCTTGATCCCAGAAATATCTTTGATCTTCATATATCTTACAGACAAGTGTTTACAAGTAGATAAGGTGATGATTCTGCTTTCATGAGGCAGGGAAGCATGCAAATGTGAGCGTGTCACTTTTAAGGATGTTCATGTTTGCCCTGTAAACCTTGAATTTTTCCTGCAAATAGACTGATGAACCTGCCGTAAGTACCATGATTTTACGATAGGAGGAAACAATTTATCTTGTGACTTAACTAGGATTTGGACAAGGGTTGTGTAGATGGCAGGGCACATTTTTAATGCATTTGTACTAGTTATACTGCTGCGCAAAGAGGCACTCAAGGAGGTAGCATCAGGCACTTCAGGACCCTCTAGGCTGCCAGAGCAATGTAGAAGACATCTTAATGTGAAATGAGGATCTGCCTTGTGTGTCCAAGAAGATTATTTCTAAAGCAAGAAATAGTGCATGTTTATTTGCTCATTTCTGCTTCTCTCTTTATATTCTCTCTTTGTAGATGGAGGCTGTTACAGCATCTGGATGGATAAGGGATAGATGGGGGGGGTAAAGAACTACACAGAGAAGACGGTGAGTGCATGCCTGCATTTTCAGCTCCCCAAAGTTTATTTTATGCTTATCACATGCTAAAGCTGGAAAATCTCAAGCCTATTTGGACTGGAGATAAGCACTTGAGTTTCTCTGACAGTCTTCAGGAGAATTATTTTGAACACAAGATGTTATTTCATAGGATGTTGAAGGCTGGACTTGCCTTAATACTCGTGAAACGCACAGACATTCTGTTACACTGGTAAAAAGACATGCCTCATCCCTGGCAGAAATCATTGTCATTCCTTTGCGACCCTGATCTCTTGGGCTGATTTAAGGTACCATCAAAAACAAGAAACCCAAGAAGGATGGAATATTGCTCTCCTTTTGTACTTTCACGTTGCTAATTTCCTCTGCAGAGTATTTGCCTGTTTTTTCTCAGAGGAATATAAGTTACTAATGCGAAGTATTGATTTTACTTTGTAGAACCACCTTTGAAAACAGCTCACATAAGAATCTGGATACAAACTAATTAGATATTAGTTCTGGTGGGATGTTGTATTTGGCTTGAAGGACTCTTTGATACAGAAATTCAAATTTTTTGAGAATGAATATACAGCTACAAATGAAACAAGGGCCTACAATTTTTTATGTTAGAGAAAAAATGTCAGTATATGGGTAGGGGAAGAGGACGTGGTAAGTGTCATGCCAGGAATACACAAGTAGGACTCTGTTGTACATGACCTGGGGAGCCAAGCCTGAATAGTCAGGAGCTGAAATGCTGTCAAGGGTTCCCTGGAGTCACATCAAAAATGTGAAAAGCAACAACCATTAAGCAGTGGAAAAGTTCTGTAGTAGTAGGAATAGTTGCTGGGTGGTTGCCCTGGCGGTTCATCATGCTCCCCTGGCCAGGTGGTGTTCAGAGAGCAGGGCAGCTCCCTGCAGCCAACTACCTCAGGCAAAGAAAAGGCAAAGAAAAGTCAGTTCCTGGAGGGCTGAAGACACGCTGCATTTTAGCTTCATGACCGGGTTGGTAAGGTGGGCTGAGATTTCAGAGCTCAGTATTATTTCCGTTCTGAGGCACGTCTCCTGGCATAATTGCGGCACCCAGTATCAACAAGGCTTGAATTAGCTGCAAAGTATGTTATTAATTTAAGCTGTGATAAATTTGGCCTTATATTCAGGTCATGAATTTGGGTCATGATGGAAGCCCTTGTTCCGGGGCAGCACTCGTTGTCCAGAGAGTTTGGGAGGGCAATGTTGATACTGAGTAGCTAGAAATAATTCCTTATTACTGTACGAACTCAAGAAGATATTACTATTCAATTTTAGTAGTTGCTGTCATTTACCTGTGCAGAGTCTTTTGCCTCTCTAGTGATTCGAATACAAATGGTGGCTTATCTTGGAGCTTGCTGTCAAGCTTAGGTAGCAGGATAGATGCACAGACTTCTGGTTCGTTTCCTGTTTTCTAACTGTGTGAAAGCATTAGTGTGTTTCTGTGGGTGCTAGAGAATCAGCAAAAGTAAACCTCACTTATTCAGAGGCAACAAAAGACTCGTAAATCTTCACATCTGGTCTACTCACCAAGGGATAAACCCTCTACGACGGCTACAGACCTATTACTTCTGCTGTGATAATAACATTGGATCTCAGTGAAGGTCAGGGTGTTGGGGGTTGCTTTGTTTGTTTTTGCTAGTGGTACATAGACACTCCAAGGTAGTTGCTGCCCTAAAAGCATACGATATAAAGTATACAGAGAGAGCGCCAATAAATCCATTTCATTCCAGTCAGTGCGGTTGGTTCTAATTCGCAACAGAGAACAAAAGAAGAACATGGGATCTATTGATCGATGTAAGCATCAATCAGATCCTCTTCTAGGCCTTTACCTTCTTGCTCTCTGCATCCAAAATGTCCAATGTTTTTTGGAAGAGAGGGCTTATCTTTCCCTATAACTTCTTTAAGAAAAAAAAAAAAAAGAAACCTTACAGCACAGGTAGGGAGACACTCAAGGGAAGACTTTTTTGCTGCTTTGTGCACGTAACTGGCCCAGCTGCCCATGCAAGGCAAACCTCTCTAAGGCAGTGTTGGAGGTATTGCCGCAGCTGTACCAGCATGTTGTTACACCAGATAAAGCTTGCCTGCTGCATTCAGTATTGAACTGGGTTCCCATCTGACTGCTCTATTATTGCACCTTTATGTGGAAACAGCCCAGATGGGGTCAGCTAAGCGCAATTCCGAAGACCACCTCACCACTGGGGGATCGGTAGGGCCTTTCAGGATGCCAAAATTAATACTTTCTCTTGCTGAGCGTCTTTAATTACAAGTTGCAACCTTGAAGTCACAGACTTTCTCTTAGGACCTGACTCAAAGGTCTTAAAAGCCCGCAGAAAGCCTCCCATTGGCTTCAAGGGGGTTTTGTGTATTTCCTCTTTAATTCCTTTTTACTGGTCTAGTTGAAATAAGAATTACAGATAATCTGTCCCAAGGATTCAGCTCCACAGAAGTGTTGATACTGGAAAAATTCATTTAAGACCTTGGGGCAGGAGAGCAGTGTGGTTACTGAGAAACATAGCCGGGATTAAAGACAAGAGTAGCATTTCAAATAAATCAGCTCAATTGCTGAGCCCTAACATGTCTTTGCCAGGCCACCAGGCTCCTAAGGGAAGTCACTCCAATCAAGATGAATCTATTCCCAGCCCAAAAGCCCACTCTGTTGTACCCACACATTAGAAGGAGAGGCTTTTTTTTTAATCTGATCCCTTACTTTCAGCCCCCTCTTTTCCCAGGCAAATGCACTAATTAATTCCTTTTCTTTCTATTTATACCCATTAGTCACTGCAAAACAGTGGCCCCCAGTAGATTTATGGTTTAATTTAATGAATATGTCTTGAGGGAGTATTATTCATACAGTTTGCTGAAGTCTAACAGCAAAAGTCTATATTATATTTGTAACCCTAGCCAGAGTCATTATTTCATAGGGAGGCGATACCGCCAGGCTCCAGCAGTAAAAAAAGCAAATGTTTAGATAGAAGTTCATAGGCAGAAAAAAGGGAAACTGAAATCTCTTTTTCTTAGGTCTGTACATGGAATTAAGGACCTGGGGTGGGGCGGGAAGTGACTAAGTTCAAAAATGTACATTTTTTTGAACCATCACTGGGAAAAGGCTGGGGAGGGGAATGAGGTTTCCTCTATAAACTGTGTGGGCTTTTTTCCTCTTAACTTCATGGAAACACCACTGCAAGATTTTCCTCTCGTTTCTCTGGTGACAAGAAAATAAAACAAATGCAGCTGGGTCATTCTGCTCTTGCTGTATTTCACCATGAAGCCCCAAAGACACAAAATGCTTATTTTAACACTTTTGCTGCCCTGGTCTATGAAACTAAAGATAGTCTGAAGTCTCCACAAAGTTCAGGATTATCCAACATATGCTGCAAATCAGGGAGGCATCGCCCACCTCCCTGTGGCCTTGACTTGCCAACAATCTGAAATGCAATTGCCTCACTAAGCAGAGCTCTTCTCAGTGATTCAGTAAGGTTTAGGACTCAAGAATCTTGACTGGCTTTATGGAAAAAATGTGCTGCAAGAGATGAAAGCGTCAAAAAGCATGGGATTGTGAAACTGGTAAAAGGGAAAGTATTCTGAGAGACAAGGTTGCAGTCTTTCCTCTCTCTGCGCTGACTCTGTTCTCTTTTGAGCCATTCTTTTGCTTCTGGATTGATATATGATTTTATGTTGCTACTATCTGACACCTCTAGGAGAATCCCAGGCTCCTTAACTTATCCTGGTATTGAAATGGTTGAGCTCAATGCATTTTGATAGAAGAAGGGAAAGTTAAGTGGGAATTTGTTTATAGTCCCCTAATACCTTTGCATACAAGGACATGGTTACGTGGGGGCGTCAATAATTCATGAATGTTCAGCCAGAAACTCTGAACTTAAGCTGGAGTCCCTAGGGAGGTTGTCCAGCTTTTGAAATTTGAGGTGTTGCAGTTAGTGGGTACAAGGATCCTTTCCTGCTTTAGAGATTCATGACAGTATGACTGTTTAGCTGTTCCAGGAAGAAGGACTTCACTGGCCTGTCAAGAGGGAGGATCTTCAAAACTGGTAAACCATTAACACATTGTAGTAAGGCTAACTGTAGAAAGTAAGTCTGTGAATTGAGCAGTTCACAATTGATTCTGAGGTAAAATAATAACCAATTTGTAAGCAATGTTTCGTTTCAAAAGGACAGATTTCAAAAATCCAAAGAAAGTTTGCAGTGAAAGCAGCTTGACAAAGGAGCTCAGGAGAAGCCCTGTAATTTCTTTAAGCCAGAGTGCTTAAAGTATCAGGAAGCTACATCTTGAGCAAAGGGGAAATAAAACTTGGAGCAAGGGTATCCAGACAAGTGAGATAGAAATAACCACCTCAAAAAAATTATTAGAAATAATCAGGAAGTCCGCATCCGTTGATCAATGGAGATAGTTGTACCTTACGGCAAAAAGAGTTGATCCAGAATGACACCAATAAAACTGAGAAATTTTGGAAAGGAAATTAAATCAGACAAGTAAAAGACCTTCTGCAACATAAATGAGAGAAAGAAGAGGAAAGCCCAGTAGGAAGCAGGCTCATAGCTGGCTGTGAAAGAAAAGCCTAGGGAGACAGAGAGCTGGGAGCTGGGCGCAAACTGTTATCTAGCAAGAACTGGCAAAAGGAGGAAGCTCCAAGCAAGCACAGCCAAAGATGAATATTAACCAAATATGGAAACCTTTACATTTCTCTGCTGCACAGCCCTGGCCTGGAGACTGTTTTGGAAATCTCTCATAATGACGGCTTTGCTGAGCAGGGCACTATTGAGTAAGGGTCTATTTTGATTCAGTCTCAGTCTACCACGGCAAGGGTCATTTTCCCTTTGTGATGCCAACCTTCACCCCTGTTCCCCTCTGCTCCCCTCTCTCCCCATACCAATGCTTCACTCCCTGCTCTGCTCTTATTTCTTCCTCTCCTCTTTCATACCTTCACTTTCCATGACTCGGCCTGCACGCCTTCATCCACCCTCACCCAACTTTCCTCTTCTCTGCTGTCCAAGCATTGTGACACAATGGGACTTGCAGTCCCACCAACAGTCCAGGTGCCTGTCCACGTTATCACTGGAACAACAAAAGCATGCTGCCTCACATTAATGCCTCGTTAGTGGAATTCAGAGCAGTTCCTATAAGTTCTTCTGGAGTTTGTGCAGCGCAGGACCAGCTGAAGGATCAGGGAGCACCATCTCCATTCCTGGCTGTTCCCTTTCCCACTGCGGTATCTAAACAAAGTGGAGTCTCTGGGACTTCCTCTAATGATCTTGATCTTGAGTGAAAAACCACAAGGTTACAGATCTAGCCCTGCATCTGGCAAGGCTTCAATAATGCTGTAGGTTGGGAGGCTGTTTAAAATAAAAAACTAGAAACTCCAAACTTAACTTCTTTATGTGTTAGCAAATAAAAATTTATGTGCACACAAATGCTGTATATAAAAACTGGGTGCTAAATAAATAAGAACTGTAATAGTGTAGAGGCCTTAAATGTTAACTCCAGAATATTAAAACAGGAAGACGTATGCAAAGCCTCACATTGCACTTCTGTGTTCTCAGTGACTCTCTAAACATCCTGGAGCAGTTGGCTTAGTGGCCTAAATCCCAGGAAATAGCTCTGAAGTATATGGTATCAAATGAACATTTGCTTTTCCGTCAGAAAGACTGGCAATGCTTTCTCATCTAGTTCAAGGATATCAAATACAGTGGGGGCTGTTGCTCATGTTTACACCTTCTCTGTAGATACATGGTTGTGTGAGGGGGATCATTACTGACTCAGCCATAAAACAGGCATACTCCTGCCTGTCAATGAATCTCTGGTAACTGGTGTTACCAGGCCCTTGGAGCATCCCACAGCTCTTAGATGAGGCAGGTCAGTAATACCCTTCTCATTTACACTCTGGGGCTTCCGTGACGTGGGTTAGTTTATGAAAATGGTGGGGTTTTTTTGTTCTTTTGTTTCTTTAAGGGGAAGGACAGAAGCTTGTGACTTCTAGCAACAGGAGGAGGTTCCCACTCCACCTACAACTGCAGAATAGGTACGGCAGCATGGATACCTGTGAGGACGAACAGGACTTGTCAGGAGGTACATCAGAACCAGCTGAGCCTGTGGTATTGGAGGAGACACCTTCCTGCAGGGGACAGAAGCACCTGTCTGCTGGCCTGACTTGGTGATTTGGAGGTTTGTTTTCTAAGGACCATGATCTGGGATTTTGCAAAAGGACTACCAAGGCTTATCTGGCCTTCAGACTGTGACCCCTGTTGCTCTTCCACCCACAGAAAGCTGGTGACAGGGGTAACCTGCAGCATATCGAGAGTTACTGCAGAGCTGTGGGGGCAAAGTTGAAGGGCATGATGGCCCAGGTGGTGTCTCCTGAATTCTTCCAGTGAGGGGGAAAGGCTTCAATAGAAATAGGCTCATTCAGTGGGTCAACAACTGGGTGCACGGCTGTTGTCACAGGCAGGGCTTGGCTTCTATGCCCATGGGATGCTATCTGAGGAAGAAAGGCTACTGTGCAAGGCTGGGATATATGCCAGGGAAGGTTATCATAACCTGAAGAGAAGCAAGGGCCAGGGGATAGAGCAGACGTATCTGGTCATGACAGCATGACAGGGGAGGCCCTCACACTTTCCTTGTAAAAGCAGCATGATTTGGGGATCATATCAAATGCCCGTATGCAAGCCTGCATACCATGGGGAACAAGCCGGAAGAATTAGAAATCAGATGCAGATGCAGAGCTATAACCTCGTTTTAATTGCGGAGCCATGGTGGGACAGCTCTCCTGACAGAGGTGCTACAGTGGGTGGATATAGGCTTTTCAGGAAAGATAGGGTGGACAGGCAAGGAGAAGGGATTGCACTCTACGTAAATAAGAGAGTTGGGTGGAGTAGGGATCAGAGGACAGATCAACACAGATGATGTTGTAGTAATTGTCTGCTGCAGACCACCTGATCAAGAAGAGGAAATAGATGAAGTCTTCTTTAGGCAGGTGGAGAAATCGTTATAGCTGCAGGCCCTGGTACTCACGAGTGACTTCAGCCATCCCAATATCTGCTGGAAGGGCACAAGGAAGGCAGGACACAACCACTCTGAGAGGTCTCTGGAACGTATTGAAGACAATTTATTGATGCAGGTGATTGATGACCTGACTATGGGAGATGCTCTGTTGGACCTGCTACTCAAACACAAGGAAGAAAAGGTTGAAGATGTGAAGTCTGGAGGCAGCCTTGTCTGCAGGGACTATGAGACTAGGAAATTTAAGATCCTTAGAGGAGTGAACAAGACAAATAATAAAATTACAACCCTGAACTTGAGAAGATTATATTTTTTGCTTATTCAGGAACCTGCTTGGCTGGATCCTATGGAAAATTGCCCTGGAGGGCAAAGGGAGAGCTGGTTGACCTTCCAGAACGGCCTCCTCCGAGCACAAGAATGGTCTTTTCCAATGAGCAGAAAGTCAAGCAAGAACTGCAGAAGGCCAGCACGGACGAATTTGGATCTCCTGACTGACTTCAACCCCAAAAAGGAAGCACACAGAAGATGGAAGCAGGGACCGGCTACTTGGGGGAGAATACAAAAATACTGCCTGTGCACATAGGAATGGAGTTAGGAAACAAGCAGAATTTCAGAAAATGGCAACCAAAAAGAAGGGCATAAAATCCACTGTTCAGTTTCTAGTCCGGAAAAATGCTGAGATTATCAACCACAAACTTTAAAATATTTGAAAAGCAACTTTCATTGTTTTCACTAAACGCTTCTAAAAATCTGGGCTCTGTTTTGGTTTTCTTAACATATTTAGAAAACAAGATCCTCAGATCAATGTATAATCTCAGAAACGCATGAACAGAGAGTGGAATCCCAGATAGATGGGGCACAAAGAAACTACAGTAGCTGTTTATTTTCCAGAGAACCGCAGCAGTCCCATAAAGTTGTTTGAGATATAAGTGATTTTTAAAATTGAAAGACTACGTTTCATTGGGGGTTATAACTCAGATATTAAAAAATGGGCTACTATACAGCTTACAAAGCAACAGCTAAACATACTGTAAGTCACATTTAACTCCACAAGGGAATGTAAATGAAATAGCAGCCATCAGCACCTGACTGTCTCCTTTATTGCAAACTCTACACAGAATCATAGAGGAGAGCAGAAAATCAAGCAGATTTTTTTCTTCTTTCTCTCTGGTGTTCATCTTTCCACGTTTCCTATCTCTGCATTGCACATGTAAATGAAAATTAAATGACTGTTCAGTATATGGTATGTACTGTGAGCAGCAATAGTAGTGTTTATGTCAGATATACACAGGATGAGCAACTAATCTGTGTCAGTGCACATTCTATGCAGAAATCTGTCCATTGAGATAAGCAGTTCCACTAAAAGGAGAAAAAAGATATTGAAGCAATTCATCTGGAATTAGGAAGAGAAGCTACAGGGAGACTAGGGATACCAGATGAGGCTCTTGTGAGTGGAAGAGAGCGAGTCCCCACGTGGACAGACCTCCATACTGAAGCAAGTGCTAAGCATAGAAGAGAATCAGCAGAAAGAAGAGTCTTGGTCCATCTGGATTCCCATTACTAAGAGGCAAATAGATGCTAGATAAAATTTTGATACTGTCTTGAAAGGTTCCTGCTCCATGCTGTTTTTTCCTCTAGTGATTCCTACGTTCTCATCCTATTCACAAGAAAAAAAAAATACAGAGGACTAGCTCAAGCATTTAATACAGCCAATTATAAAAGAAGATTATTTAAAAAACAAACAAACAAACAAATCGGGAAGAAAACAACATTTTGTTTTGAGGTTACTGCTTCTGATTTTTTATGTAAATAAGACATACTACCACTTTGGTGTGTCTGTCTGTGCGTCTGTCAGACCGTTCTATAATAATATATGAACTGGCTACATGTGGCCATATATAATAGAGATGTGAAGATAGTATTGCTCCAAGTTTCATGAAAACTGATGTCTAAATAGAGGAAAAAGATCGAAGCAGCAGCAAAGACAGACAAGAGAAATAGCCCAATACATGGTGTGTTAGATGGATTACTGGAAGGCAGGTGCCTTGCTTAGACTTCTGATGTGCCCCTGTGATCACTGTGTCATCAGAAGCTGGACCCCTTCTCTTGATTAAAAATACTCAAGAATGCGCCAGAGGAGAAAAACAGCCCTTCTGTTTGGAGCTGCAGAAGTTCTGCTGGAACTGGATGATCCCATGAAATCCTTCTTTCCCTAACTTTGTTCTTCCAGGGAGTCTCTGAGAAGTTTCTTATTTTGTCAGGTAAGCTTATTCTTCAGCATTCACTTGCCCCAGAATGATTCCTATTTCTGTCAAGGTAGTTTGATGTGAATAGGGAAACTGGCATTTAAAGTTCTAGCCAGAATTGGATTTTTTTTTTAATTGTTTTAGGCTGGTAGTTCAGACATTTTTCACATGCACAAACAGTTTCAGCAACATGTTCTTATAGATCAGGATTAGTGGGTTAGCAGCTTACTCTGAGATCTCTCAAGTCAAATTCTTCACTTTTGTAACCACGTGGGAGTCAATAGAGTTAAATGAGAGTTAGATTTGGTTTCCCCATGTATGTTATCTGGCAACTGGGGCCTCATTTGAGTCCCTTAACACTGCCCATGTGGCTCTGAAGACTGGAGACAGAAAATTATGGCTCAGCAGATAATGTGCCATTTTCCTGAAAGTCCTTGCTGTTTTCCATGTTTTGTTGGGACATATGCCCCTATATTTCGCTTAGTTGTGCTAAAAATTGCCCTTGAAATAAAAAAATTGGAAATGAGTCAATAGAAAGAGGTAATACTCAGACTTGGATGTCTTGGCAGTGCCTGGGTAAGGCATGAGTATTTGAAAAGGCTAAGATGCAAGTTATTCTTTTTTGACACGTTCTTATTTTATTTGTTCCGCTCAGGATACGTTACTAAGATGGGAAGAGGAGGAGGAAGAGTGAAAGAAAGAGGAAAACTATTTGATGGTAAAAATATATGGGGCAGCAATGCCAACCACGAAAAGGGACCTCATCATGGAAAAGTATGACTTCTTCCAGCTTGTTTAAAAAAACTATTTCAGCTCCAAACATGACAACCTCGCCCCACCCCAGTGTGCACCCTCAGAGGGGACTAGTGTTGGAGGGGGTCCATCTTGAGATGTTGGTGGACCCACAGTGACTCTCCGTGGATGTTTGAAGTTATTACAAATTAGACACTGTCTGACACAGTTTTGAAGGAGGAGAAATATAGAAGGCAGTTTCCTGTCTGCAGGGGAATAGAGGAACTCAGCTGGAGAAGCCTCTGCTACTCCCAACTGATCCTCTTTGCTTCCCTAAAAATACGCACCCAGAACACCCAAAAAAAGGGAAGTTCACTCTTCCATCAGAAGATGCAGAAGCCTTCGTGATACGAGCAATTCCACAAAGTCGTCTTCTTGACATTTCTGAGGGTTTTTGGAAGAAATTTTGATGAAGTTGTCTCCCAGGTAGGCAGAATTTTCTTCTTTTATAGCATTCGCACAGCTATTGAGGGTTCTTTAGATGAGAATAAAAGAAGCGGTTTTTGAAATCCCAGCTTGAGCCCTTGCAGGTTACACAGCTTTCGCCACTGCTCAAAGATTCTCAAACAAGCTGCTTATTTCAGGCATGTTGTGTTTAGACAGTATCTGCTATAAAAGGGTATATGTTTTTCTGTTGTTTTCAGCTTTTGGAGAGTTCAGGCATTTTTCCAAGTACAAGATTTTTTTCCAGATTCAGGTATTTTGAGCCACAGATTCTCATGTGCCAGGGCCAGAGGTCTAGAAACTCCCTCCCTGAAGACCTATTGAACCAAATTCTTCCTTAGTGCAACTTAATTGAGTTCACTAGTTATAAGACGATTAAGTCATTGTTTGTAACAGTAGCAGCATGGTATCTTTCTGCTGCCGTGAAGCACAGTGACTCTTCTTTGATTTAAAACAAAAAACCCTCAGAAATAAAGGTATGTATTCCAGATTAGACTAACATGTAATTTGTGTCTCCTACTTATGCTGAATTTCATCTGCACAAGCTCTTCTCTTTTTTGACTGCAACAGCCTCTTAGCAAGTTCCTGCAGCTCTCGTTGTGCTTGGTTTTTTTGGGTCAGCTATTTAAGTAGCTCTTTTTGATTGCTGATTTCTTGCGTTAGTGCTGTATATTGGAGTGTGTAATTGTTTCTGGTTTGCAACTACTGAAGTTCCAGCAGTTCACTGGTGGCTATGAGCGTACAAAAATCATTGCAATATTCACCAGCGATGGCATGTGCTGTCCTGTGGAAGGAGACGGTTCTGGCAGAGGGTGGGACAGTGTCCGGGCGGAGGCTCTTTCTCCCAGCTGCAAACAACATTTCTACCACTTTGGCCGCCTTTCCGTGTGCCTTGCACTGGCTTAAGTCCTCTCAAAATTGCAGTAGGATAGCTGTAAAAGAGCTGGATTCCCTGCAACAGGCAGGAAACCGTCCCAGTGGATGGTGTACCCAGGGATTAAAGCTATGGGATGTGTCTGGGTAGAGAGTGTGACAAACACTGAAAATCCTTCCATATGCAATGTGCAAAGACAGTGTGCAAATGAATGAGGAAGAGGATGTGCATTTATATGAACTTTTTTTCCAAATGGGAGGCACTTTTTTCTGGTTTTATTTTATTTAACAAATGTTTGAGCAGAGCAAAATGCTGTCTGCACATCTGGATAGCAGCACAGGCGCTGCCCCACTGGTCATGACCAGGAAAAAGTTGAGATTGAGTGGATGACAGACCAGCACTGCAGTTTTCAAATTTAGTCTCCATAGCTAGTGTAATTTTTCTGTCTTGATAGTGACACAATTTCACTAGTGGCCGCAAGTAAGCTCCTTGCAAAAAGAGTTAGCTTAGAATGTGGAGTGTCTGAATTTTTGTAAATTCAGGAAAACAATTTTCTCAGCTATAGTAGGTGTTGTAGTATTGAAGGAGAAAGATAAGGTGTACCAGGAGGAACTTCAGACATATCAATGTGTGCAATAAGACAGACCGTGGGTCTGACTGGCCAGGCACTTGAGATGAACCTTCTAGCGCATTAAAAGCTGGTAAGCAGTCTGTGCTCTCTGGAGCACCATGAAGGATAAGGTCAGTTGTATTTGCAGGAAATTCTCCTTCTGCCTTATGAGATGAGAGTTTCCCCTGCAGTGAGATTGTGCAAATAGTCAGTTGTAAGTGTGCAACAAAGCCAAAATTAATTTGCATGTTTGAAAGAGTCATTGCAAGTCATGTATTTGTCATAATATTACCTTTAATTCAGTTGTTCAGGATGGGAAGAGGTACCCACAAGTAGAGAATTTGGGGCCTCCTGCAACACCTCCATTATTGCAGGGCCCTATGTAGATAACGTCATACGGATTTGCAATGGTGTGGGTAGCGACCAGGTCGCCTGGGCTATGAGTGTGGGAGCAGCAGGCACACTATAGGGCACTACTGATGTATGGGTCAAGACCATACATTTTTCTGCTGAGCACCTGAGGCATCAGGTGGGAGCATAGCCCCTAACAGCCTAATGCCTTCATGATCTGTTTACGGGACCTAAAACCGTTGCTGGAGATTCCCTGGGTTTTTCCTTGCATACATTTTGTATATCTTTCTCATGGGGAAAGAGATGTATCACTTAATAGTACAAATACTGAGAGAAGGAAATTTCAGGAGAAATCCTTGTGAGACCTTGTTCCTGCAATGCCCTGGTCTTGCTCTGGCAGAGGGAGGGATGTACGCTCACATCCTTCTGTCATTCTGTGAAAGGGGACAAGGAGGAGTAGCATGAGCAAACTCAGGCATTCAAATATCATGAGTCAGTTCCCCAAATCATAACAGTCAGTTTGCTCTTTCTGTTTGTTTTCTGTCTTGTCAGTGCTCAAAAATTATCTTCAACATCCAGAAAATGCAGTAGTCTGAAATATACCCTTTTGTCAGTGAAATCTGAGATTTGCATTCAAACACTTCACAGCAGGGGCTGGGGCTCTAAGGGAAATATCAAATGTTATGAGATTTGCAATAGAATCACAACAGCTGATAACACTGTGAGGATGATAGAATAGGCAGCATTGCCCAGTCCAACCTAGGAGATTCCTTAAATGGAGAGAGAGGCCTCCAGTGACCTTCACCTCCTGCATTCATTTACATTGAATGAAGTCGCTGAATGGGATTCTGGTATCGCAGAAGGCTAATGTAGCTCCACATACTGAGATCTGTGAACAGTTTGTAAAAGGTGTGGGGAAGGACCTCTGTATACTTTCCAAGTGAATGCTGTGCTCACAGCCCAGCCCTCCGGCTCCTGCTCTGTGCTTCACATTTGTGGAAGGTCCCTGGCACTACCCTAAAAGCTGAGGTTGAGAAGGGAAAGGATAGGGCTGTGCTGGGAATGACTGCTTGGCTGGCACCAGGGCAAGGGTGAAATGGGGAGAGATAGGTACTGCTTGAAGGATCTTATGGGCGTTGACATGGGAAGTGGACAGAGCAGCATGTGCCACTAGTGGCATGGGCAGCAAAACTGTTAAAAAAAAAAAAAACAAAAAAAGAGAGAGAGAGAGAGAGAGAGACTGTGTAATATAGTGGAATAAGGGAGATTGTGTGTAATAGGATGGCAAAGTGAAGTATATCCAGTGTTTTGAGGTGTAGTTTTTCTGTATTGCACTTCTGTCTGTGCGGTGGCAAAGGCCACCTGATTGATAGAGTATGAAGTCATGGGAGCTGTGGGCAAGGGCAGTCTTGTGCTGGAGCTGACCCTCATTATCTGTGTAGTTTTAACTGCCCCCTCTCTAATCCATGTGACTCTGCCTGTAGAGAAGCTCTTCTGCGCTGTGCCTTTCTCGCCCACACATATGGCAGGAGGAACGGAGCTGGTTAAACTTGGGATACTGTGATCGGTGAGTCAGATACTTACTTGGCCGAAACCTCCAGTATTCCCGGTCTCTCCAAAAACTGATGTGTCCAGCTTCCTGCGTAATCGCTAAGGACTGACTTTGAAATGATTCTGTCTAACAGCACAAAGCTGTTATTTCTTTCAAGAAATCAAGATCTCCTGCAGCTCTGCCTTGTAGAGGACAGATAAGATGAGAAAAGCCTGTAGTAAAGAGCGAGGAAGCTTTGATCTTAGCCAAAATGCCCCTTTTGGATTAAAATAAGTATTTTATGCTTAAAATACCTACTCTGTTCTCTGCAGCACAATAAAAATTCAGCCCCATTGACCTACGCAGGGACTTCATGAGGCCACACTCAGGTCTCTTGATGAATAGCTTTGCACCCTCTCTGAGCTCCTTGCTGGAGAGGAAAGGAAAGGCCCCAGGGACCAAGTTCTCAGTAGTGGCATTTGAGTGCTGGGCTGGAGGTGTTTGAGAGGCCCTGACAATCAGAGATTTTCCTGGGCCATGTGTGTGAGGCAATTCACATTGGTGCCACTGAAGCTTTCAGATCTCTGCACCTCTTGTCCCTCCCCAGGAGTTCTCCAAAGGCTGTGGGTTCCTTCTTGCCCTATCTAAAATCCCACCTGAGCTTTGGCTCTCTCAGGCTTTTTGGCAAATGCATAGCCCTTAGTAAGGAGGAAGACTGTCACTGTGGTAAGGTTACCATCAGCACTGATAGGAAGAGGCCTTTCCAGTGTAAACCAGTCTGCAGAATCCTGTGATGCACTGCAGTTTTCATTGTAAACTGGCCTGGGACACCTCTCGCTGGGGAATAACTGGTCACTAGCTACACAGAGAGAAGGCTCTAGTGAGATGGTGGCAAGCTGAGCTATCTGTGTTCTTCAGGTAATGCTGTTTCTAATGCACCTAAGGCAGCAGCTAGCTGCACATGCTCTCCCTGCACTGCCAGTGCAACCCCACTCAAGGGAGGATGAATGTGCTCTCATGCCCATTCAGACCTTGGACTCCTCCAAGAGCTACCAGAAAATGACATTTAAGGAAGCAGCTCTCTTTCTGGAGTTCATTCAGGCCTACTTTTCATAACACAGATAACACATATCCCTTACTGCCTGGCTTGTGTTGAGCTGACAATCAAGCAAAAAAGTAGCTATGCTAGTACATGGTCTGTGTGCCGTGAAGCTGCCATGCTAGCACAGTTGTACTCCAGTCATAAAGACAATTACAGGATGACAGAATGGCCGAGGTTGGAAGGGACCTCTGGAGATCATCTAGTCCAACTCCCCTGCTCAAGCAGGGTCATCCAGAGCACATTGCACAGGATCGTGTCTAGACGGGTTTTGAGTGTCTCCAGAGAAGGAGACTCCACCACCTCTCTGGGCAACCTGTGCCAGTGCTCGGTCACCCTCACAGGGAAGAAATTTTTCCTCATATTCAGATGGAACGAGATAACTTCTTCTTCCATATCCTTTGCTGATAATAATAGTTGCTTATGTTTTGTCTTGGAATATCTTTTCAACTCCTGGGTTCCTGTAAATACTTCCATGCATCCCCAAAGCCTTTTCAGACTAGAAGTCTACTTTTTCTGCTGCTTAAGTTGTTAAAACCCTACACAGAATGTGCTTAAATGTGCAGCTGGACTTTAGAACCTTAGTGATGTGTTGGATACTAAAGTTATGCTCTTTCTCAAACGTCTGTTTATGGGCTGTGCATGCTACAAAGCAGCACTGTTAAGCAAGGGATTTTGTACCATTAGGGTATTGTGCGGGCATCACCATGGCAAGGTGGAGGCAGAAGGGGCCTGCTGCACTCCTTCACTTGTGTTCTGGCTGAACAGGTGAAGTAATGAGTGCAAATGGTTACGTCCGCGTGGGTCTGGGGTGACGTCACTGGAACTGATGTGATTATGGGGCAGCTGGACTACATCTAAGAGTAACTGTGGAATCAGAAGATTCTGATGTGCTGTCTACACCTCCGTCACCTGATCTCTCCCATCAGAATGACAGAGGAGCTAAAGCACTTCTAAATCACTTGCACCAGACTCCAGCAAAGTAAAATTTTTTGAAGTTACTTAGATTTCAAATCAATATAAAAATCTACATTAGAGGCCCAGAGATGCATCCCCCTTCTTGTATCACAGTGATGGAAAGGTCATATAGGAATAGAAGGGTTGTTGCACTCTTCACTGCAGAGGGTTTACAAGGAGTATTGGCTGGTTTTGCATGAACCCAGCATGGCTGGTTTTGCATGAACCCAGCAGAGCTAGGAGGTGGTATATTGTGCTTAACAGGTTACTTGTATTTTCCTACAGGCATTTAAATATCCAGAGGAACTGCTGAGATGTTCCGACAAGCCTTTTTTTCCACTCTTCTTTGTATGGCACTAGTTCCTCTCCACGCTCAGTTTGAGGAGGATGTTGGAGACTTCAGTCCTACCTCCTGTGCAGGTATTAACCAGATAATTTGGATGTGTCTCTGTCTCCTTTGTAGGTAGCAATTTTACGGAGAGCTGTGATCACCCTCAGTTCTTGAGTCTATTCAGAAGGAACTAACTTTTGCATGTTATACTTCACCTGCTTCTTTGCACTCCTGGGCAGCACCCTGGCGTAGCGATCTGTCATTCTGTAGGAAATGCCACCTTCAGTCAAAACTCTTATTTCTGAGTTTGCATTGGAGTGCAGAGAGTTAGGGAATGAAGAGCTCAGACCTGCCAGTGGTGGATATGCTCCAAAGTCATGCAATACTTAAAACCAACAAGTCTCCAGAATTGAGCTCCATATCTGATATTAAAAAATAATTTATTTTGAATTTGATGATTTCAGAACTTTTCAGTTGCAGTGTGGAGGAGTTTATTTATATGTCCAGCCTGACTACAGAAAATAGCAAGACTTTCAAGGTTAATTCAACAGAAAGTAAATCTTAGGATTTTGAAGTCCTTGATACTAAAGAATCTTCTGACCTGAACACAGATATCACTGCTAGAGCTAGTGTTTTTCCAGTACTGCACTTGGGTATGGTCCTTTTGAAATTGTCCATAGCTGAGAGAAAGCAGCCAGCGACGTAGCAGTCAGGGCATTCATTTGAAGTATAGGAGAGCAAGGGTCTTATCCTTGCTCTTCTCAGTTCAAATCAGGGACTTAATCAGTTTCCTCCAATCCAGGTGGAAATAACTTGTCATTAGTAACAGGTTGCAACACCCTCACAGGAATCTGAATCTTGTGCCTTGTGCTGTTGTTTGCTCTGTTCAAAATTCTGTGAACTTTAAACTCTGCAGCCCATGTTTCTGGCCATTAGAGAAGGGGGTGCAATGTTACCTAAAGTGCTCTGACACATCCTTGTTTCTGCGCAGAAAAGAGGGACTGCCCCATCAATGTGTACTTCATCATTGACACTTCGGAGAGCGTTGCTCTGCAGACTGTGCCTATCCAGAGCCTTGTGGATCAAATAAAGCGGTTCATCCCTGTGTTTATCGATAAACTGGAGAATGAGGTCTACCAGAACCAAGTGTCCATCACTTGGAGGTTTGGAGGACTTCACTACTCAGATGTGGTGGAAATTTACAGCCCTTTAACAAGCAGCAAAGACACATACCTCAGCAAGCTGTATGCTATTAATTACCTTGGCCGGGGCACCTTCACAGACTGTGCTATCTCCAACATGACAGAGCAGATCCAGAGCCAGATGGCCCCTGGTGTGAACTTTGCAGTGGTCATCACAGATGGCCATGTAACTGGCAGTCCCTGCGGGGGAATGAAGATGCAAGCTGAGAGGGCACGAGACATGGGGATCAAGCTCTTTGCAGTGGCCCCCAGTGAGAATGTCTATGAGCAGGGACTGCGGGAGATTGCCAACCTGCCACATGAGCTTTATCGCAACAACTATGCCATCACGCAGAAAGACACCCTTGACGTCGACGTGAACACTACAGAGAGGATAATCCAAGTCATGGTAAGTGCCATTGGTCCGTGCTGCCCAAGATGCTCTTTCTCACTTGAACTGTGGATGGCGAGTACAATGGGGGGAACCAAAATGGTGTGACAGAGAGGGAGGGTTAGGGAGAGTCCTCAGAGGCAAGTGCCCAGCATCAAGCATATAAAAGGGCCCACCACACAGTGCGAGCAATGAAAAAGGCTGGGTCAGTAGTGAAGGTGTGTGGCTGAGATGTGGGAGACCCTGAGCAGTCGTCATGCAGTGTCCCTGTGCCTGTGTTCCCTTCTGGGGAACAGGATAGCAGTGTTGCCCCACCGGGGAAGGGTGACAAGAGAAACAGCACATGAAAAGTTGGGATGCTTTCTGAGAAGCCTTGTGGTGGGTTTCAGCAGTGCTCTGCAGATTGCCTGTAACATGGAAAAGCCTCCATCTTATTTCTCTTCCTTTTTTATGTCCTTTCAGCAGTTATGGGCCAAAAGGAGTCTTGAATACATCTGATTTCTCTGATTAGGTGCTTAACTAGGATTGCTTGTTTTGCGCCTCTGTTCCCCAGCACTTCTAGATAGGCTGCCATCCGCATGATGTCTGTTCCACTAGGTCAGACCTATGCTGCCTCCCAAAAGCCTGGGACCACGTGGAAGAGCATGTAGAAATGAGATCAGTGAGGGTCTCTGAGCTTCCTCTCAGGTATCAGAATGGTGTTTAAGGCCCCATCTGTGAGGCACTGCTAATCAGGGACTCTACTCAGGCACATTTAAAGCCATGAGACCTTTACCACCTTCCTTCCCCGATCGTAACACGCATCTCCAACGGAACACACACACGACTCTGATGTTGTTTTTCCATTGGAGCTAACTAGCTTACTGATTCTGTTTGTCCTGTTTTCTCCTTTGCAGAAACACGAAGCCTACGGAGAGGTAAGCGAACAGCATCTTTATGCCATTTCTACACAACATAGGTTAAAGCTTCCTTGCTTAGAGAAGACTAGCTAGTATCTCACGCGAGTGGGTCTGATTTTACTCTGAGCTGCACAGGACAGGAGCGCTGCCTGCCTGTGGAAGCCTGTGCAGGGCCTGGAGACCAGTCATTTTACCTACTAGTTAAAATGAGATATTGGACTCTTCACGTTCTGCCTCCCCCCACCCTGTGGTTTCCCTCACATCAGTGAACTCAAGCCTCTTCACTTAAACTCCTTGGGGGCCTCATCTCATCATTGTGGATTTGGAGACATATTTTGTAGGTGGTCTGCAGGCTAAAGCTAAAGAAAGTCGTTTTCGTGTGGATGGGCCTTGGACCACAGAGAAAAATGTATGTAGAATGAGGCCCCAAAATGCATATGAATTCCGCTGAGAGCCCCCGAACATCAAGCCCAGAATGCCTTCTGTTTGACATTTAACTATCCTGTTCTTTGGGTTTGGGCCCACAGCCAAACCAAGCTGAATGTGCTTATGGTAACCTTCTGCTTTTAATTTATGAGTAAGATTTTTCAGCACGCTTATTGCTGCCTGAACTGTGATCCCACTGGATCACTTTTTTTTTTTTTTTTATACCAGCTTATCACTGGCAGTTTTTACCACTGCAATCAGTGGAAGAGCTGTGTGGGCAGCAGAGAGCCCTGGTGCACACAATCATGCTTTGGGTGCATGCTGGCTCAGAACATGAAGCCGAAGGCATACTGCTAACGCAAACCTCCTTTTTAATTTGATATTTTTCAGTGCTACAAGATGACCTGCCTGGAAATTGCAGGTCCACCTGGTCCCAAGGGGTACCGAGGGCAGAAGGTGAGTAGTCCTAACGTATCAGAAGAGAATTACACTAGCTCCTGTCACAGACACTGTGCAAGTCCTTAGATCTCCTCACCTCAACTGCAGCAGATGTAGCATCATCCTTGTGGGAAGTAACTCTGCAACACCTGAGTTGGCCCTGGCAGATTTGTACTGCTGCTGCAAGTGAAGCACACACCCAGCACTGGTGTCTCCTCATGACCATGCTGAGGATGATGCACCAGCAACAGTGCAGAGAAGCATCCTAGCATCAGCCATTCTAGCCATGGCTAGCCTGCTCTTTGGCACACTAGAGCACATTTGACAACTGAGAATCTGTGTTGGGACAGCAGGAGCAAGACAGGTTTCCCAACAGCAGGATGTCCTACTCTCATGTGTGCAAGATGTGTCATCCTACCAAAATCCACAGCACGCTTCAACCTCTGTTGAGCCAGCCTGTGAGTTCCCCTCCCCATACAGCTTTTCCCCTGCCTTCCCTGGAATAAAGTAGGTCCAATTCCACAAGTACAGTAGGACACCCTCTAGGAGCAGCCACAGAGAGCCTGATGATACCAGAAATTGTCTTTTATTTACAGTCGGCACCAAGCCCTGACTTATTGTTTGTTTTGTTCTTAGGGTGCGAAAGGGAACATGGGTGAACCAGGCTCTCCTGGACTGAAGGGACGACAGGTGAGTTATGACAGGTCTTCCCTCTGCTGCAGTTAGCAGCGCTCTTCCGGTGTTAATTCGAGTTGCATCTGTATTGTGCCCTAGTTAATTCTCAGTTTCTCCTTTCTTTAAGGGTGACCCAGGTATTGAAGGTCCAATTGGATACCCTGGCCCCAAGGTAAGAATCATATAGCCAGTGACTGAGCTCTTTGCATTCACTGTTTTTTTTTTTCTTTTTGGTAAAAAGCAATGGGGAGATCCAGGCTGATTTTCCACTGTTCAATATTGCTTCCCTTCTTGCCCCTTCCCTGTATTACCCTCGCCTACCGAAAGGAGAGGACACCCATCAGTCACTCCCTCAGCTGTGCTTGAATGCCTCCATCTTCAAAGTCAGGTGCCTGGCACATCTCTCTCCTCCAAAGTCCTCTGACTGGCAATGAAGGGGTTGTATAGCTCCGGCGGCTTTGATTCAGGCACTCGATACGGCTTTAGGAATTGTTGCCAGGCATTCCTTCTGGAAAGCGTGGGCAATGTTGGGGCCCAACTGCTGTGTGTAGGTAGGCCTGTGCCTGGCCTCGGTGGTGCGGAGAGCTCTGCTTCTCCCTCTCAACCTCCCCATCTCCTACTCACCTCTGTGTTCCCCTGTGTGTCTGCTGGCCCTTCTGCCTCTGCTGCGATGAGTCTCCAAGCACTACCATCATTTTATTTCTTTTCTTCTTGTTTTGCTCTAGGGTGTTCCAGGACTGAAAGGAGAAAAGGTGAGAAAAAAGCTCTCATGGTGTGTCTGGGTGCTGGGCCAGGGGGGATCTGTTTGTTGTAATAAGGGGATACTTGTGTCAGAGTGTAGCCATGGTTGTGGGAATAATAATCCTATTAGTAAGTGCTTGAGGAAATGGGGAGAGATTTCTCGGAGCCTCTCGAGGCCTATGTCCTCCTTCAGGCATTTCTCATGGTCTTGCAACGTTGTGATGTTCTTGCTAAGCCACTTCGGAAGTGGGTAGTCCATTAAATTCCAGCATTTGGTGTTCAAAAATACAGGTAGGTCTTCCAGCATGAGAGGAGAAACTACACCGCGTGACTTCATAATGAAGTAAAATAAAGGCCGATCCACTGCCGGTGCAGATCACTCTTCTCCTTATGACATCAGAGGAAATACTGCATTTTGCACCAGCTGATGGTCTGGTCAGTGGAGAATATGAGGCAAGGAACTCCTTGAAGAAATGGAGCGTCCCAGCTTCTTTTTCTGCAGAGTAGGGAGTAACAAAGAGATTGCAGAGTCATTTGCACAAAACGCGGTGTCTGAGTATCCACAGTCCCCTTACACACACATTAAGAGACCAGAAAGAAGATTTGTGTGAGCCTAGCTATTCTTCCCTGGGACATGGTCCTATGACTGTGATGAGCATGATACTGGCAGACTGGCTGACTCCTGTCCTCTTTTTTTCCCCAGGGCGAGATTGGATCTGATGGACGAAGGGTAAGAAAGGACTTTTTCTACCTTGCGTGTAGTCCCAACTTTGAACCTTCGAATATCTCTAACAGATAACTAATCCCTCTTTTTTTTCCCCTTGATCCTAGGGTGCTGCTGGCGTGGCAGGCCGGAACGGCACTGATGGACAGAAGGTAACAGCATTGGGAACACACTGTAATTTCACTACTATTGCTTCATTGCTTTATGTCCCGTTTTCCCCTCAGAAGGTTTTGTTTTTCCCATCCCATACACTTCCATCTTAATCTGACTGAGGTTTCTGAGAGCTTGTTTGCACATTATTCTGCAAAGTCCTATAGAAATGTTTCAGTTGGAGATGTAATCACGTGGGTCACAGAAGTGCTATACCTTTGTCAGCAAGCTCTCTACAAGACTATATAACCCAGATTGCTGCAGAGTTTGCTAAACTCAGATCATCTGGGTATAGATATCTCATCTTTAGCATTAGTGACCTGCAGGATTTGTAGGCTATCTTTGCATGCATTTGGTGTTTACAGGCAGTTTCTCACAGAATCTAAGGTTTCATCTCTAAAATGCTGCTTATTCTTTCTGTTAAAGCCGTTCTGTTAAGGCCAAGTTCAAGTACCGTGTAACAAAGTCTCTAAACTCCTCTGCCCCCTCTAAGGTGAGGGCAGAGATAGCCTAAGCTGAGAAAATTTCAACTGGCCTTGTTTGCTGGCCAGTATATGTCGGGTTTGCTCAGGAAAACTGAGCTTCCTTTTTCAGCATCAATGAGCTCTTAGATTGGCTTAGTTATGTCATGAAATTATGTTCTGAGTGTTAGTGAAGAGCTGAAAATTACCAGCAATGTCCCTTATGCAAAATGCAGTAAATGCTAGCACATGGATGATCAAAGTTTTTGCCGGTCACCCTTCCCACTTCTGTCCAGCTGGGGCTAGCTATATAATGGCTACTAGCAAAGCAGTTTTGGAGCACAGAGCAAGGATATCATTACTCTAAGAGCACTGTTCAGGTAGCATGATTACCACATGCCCGAACTACTCTGTTGTAAGACACACGACAGAGGCCTAGCACAACCTCAGACATGAATGACTGTGAAATCCAACTTCAAGAGACATTTTCATAAGCCTTAAACTATCACCCAAGGCACGTGTGCAAGGAGGAGTGTGCTTGAATTCCTAACAATAGCCCTACAACCATTTAGGGTTTTCCAAGGTGCCCAGACTGCTTCTTTGTCTCCATTTGTATCTGCGCACCGCAGACAGCAATGCTCCAGTTTAAGGAACACATTTGCTTTTTATTGTCTAATCACAGGTATGTTCAGCTGAGGATGTTAAAAATTAGTAACTGTTACATGAAAAACCATATTTTTCCCTTCTGATACCTAGAATTTGTCTGTCTTTTTCTTTTGAATGTTTTCTCTCTAGGGCAAGCTGGGGAGAATTGGACCACCAGGCTGTAAGGGAGATCCTGGTGACAAGGTAGGAATGCATTATTCTTTCATCCAGCAGATCAGATGAGCAGCCCTACTAACTTGAGCTGATGAATGAATTACACATGCAGTAAGATATGGCTGATAAGAGAGGTTACTAGCCCGTTTTCTATCTATTGCATGGTCCAGTCCCAGGCTTGCAACAGGGGAGCACAGCCTGCAATGCCTCCTTTCTGTAGGCAGGAAAACTGGGATCCCCCAGTGTCCCTCTGTTCCATGTGTGAAGGAGCAACAGCAGCACGCAGAAACTGAGTTTGAGTCACTAGAGAATGACTTTCTAAGGATGTTGATTTATTCTGCAAGAAAACTGCACATTGTTGTTACTGAAGAATGAATGCTTCTTTGTTCTTTCCTTCCCTAGGGCCCTGACGGCTACCCAGGAGATGCAGGAGACCAAGGACAAAGGGGAGATGAAGGTGCAAAGGTACATGTATTCTGAACAGTGAGCAGAGAGTATTGAAAGAGACCACCAGTGGGGAGAGCTAAATACCAATGGCTGTATTTATTCTTAACTCCATTGATAGTCATGGAGTTGGTAAGATCTTTCCTGCCTCTGGGGTGTGGATCCCATCACCAGAAACAGGAACTAAGGGAAGAGTTTTGCTGACCATCCTCACTGGGTTCCACATGGCGCATGTCAGTGGTGTAAAACAAAATCCCAACGTCAGTAATGACCATTGCTCTCTGGCTGTTTCAGGGAGATCCCGGCCGGCCTGGTCGCAGTGGACCTCCAGGACCTCCAGGGGAAAAAGGGAGCCCGGTAGGTTCATGCAACATTCAGATGTCTCCACTCTCTTACCAGAGGCTGCCCCATGTGGCACAGCCCCAGAGCATTATCAGAAAGTGAGCCACTGGCCACAGGGCAGCAGTTACACAAAGACAGCTGTTTACCTGCACCTATTGGGAGGCATCCTGGTGATTCTGCAAAGCAGTGCACCAGCGTTGAGAAATACAGGCCCTGGGCAGTGGAGTGAGTTTTCTCTGTTCATGTGTTTCCACTGGTGCAGTTGGAAACATCATGACTAGGCGTGGAACAGGAGGAGTGGGGACTGTGCAGCATCTCTGGAGCTGCCCAAAGGAAACTGAGAATGTGTCTCAAGCATTGGCCAGAGCGTGGAAATGCAGGCAAAATATGTTGAGAAAGATTTACCTTTCTAGCAGTTCCATTGCACTGCATCTTTCCTCCTCTTCCCGTATCATTCTGGATAAAAAGGACCTGTCTGGGCCTTTCCCCTGCCACAGTCTCATCACTCTCTTGGTGTTATTGGCATTGACAGTGTTTGCAGCTAGTTTTTGTTCAGGTAAGTAAACACTAATGATTAATTGCTCAGAGCTCTTACATAGGCTTTGGCCACTGCATTCAGCATGTGAAACTTATTTAGCCAAAGTAGTTGCTGTGTTGCTGGGCCAATTACTTCAGCTATTATGCAGAAGGCTGAAAGAGCTGTCAGATTTTGGACATGGTCAGAAAGAAGCTGAAAGGAAGTGCTGGGAAGCCTTTATCTGTTCCATTGGTTAATGGAACTTCCCTGGTGGAGAGAAGAGGTGACACAGCACTGCACTGCTCTGAGGGCAGAATCTGTGCTTGTAGCTTTGACTTGCAGGGTTGTGACTATGTGAGAGCATAAGGGAGGTGTTCAGATATGCATCCGTTCAATGATGGACTGTATGACATAGGAAAACAGATGTGCACCTTGCTTTGTCTTCATACAAACCCTTTCTTTTCCAAGGGTCTTCCAGGCAATGCTGGAGCTCAAGGACCTCCTGGGAGCAAGGGAGGAAGAGGTGAACCAGGACCTCCTGGACCCAAAGGAGAGCCTGTAAGTTTCTGAACAGCTCTCTGAAAAGTGTGCGCACTGCAGAAGTGTGATTCAGGTACATGGACAAACTTTGGACAGGCCATCAAGGAAGGCAACAGAAACCTATTTTATTGATGGCTGAGCAAAGTCCAGAAACTCCTCTTTTAGCCTGCCTGCCCTGCCTTCTGCATCCCAAAAGATGCATAGGTGCTTATGTCCTTATCTGCCATTCCTGATAAATCCCAGTGTGAGTGCTGATGCCTGCCTGGAGCTCGTCTTAACCTTGGCAGGGCTGTGTAAGGACACAGGAGAGTTACCTCTGAGTTTGTCATGGCAGTTTGCACTGAGGATGAGGCAACAAATGTTTCTTATGTGGCAAGTAGCTTAAATTGAGTGCTTCTTGTATGATGTACATAGGTTTCCCCTATTTTCTTGCAGCTGCTTTAGGCAGTTTCCTGCCAACTAGATATTATCTATTCCCCTTAATTGCAAGGAAAACATTAAAACCATGAAGCCCAAGGACCACTTGAGCTTCTTTCAGCAAGCTGAAACACAGTCCTCCTCATCTTAACAGAGGAGTACCTATATAATTCTGAATTTGATGTCTTAAAGTCAGCACCATTAACCATTTCACTTTAACCATTTCAGAGAAGCACCCCATATTCCCACGTAATCACAAATGCCTCTGTGCATGCCCAGGTACGCTTTGGCTGTCCTCTAGCAAGTCCTCAGATCGCTGGCTTCTCATAGGAGCGGACTGAAGACAACCTCCCCAGGAAGAATAAAGCAGCACAGCTCCACCAGCATCAAGAGGCCAGAGCCTAGCTGGTACAGATCAGTTGATGTGTTTCTGCAAGATCCCTTCTGCTAACAGGGGAAGACAAGGCAGATAGGCTAAAAATAAAGCAGAGTATTTAATCCTGAGGGCATGAAGCATGAGTGTTAGTATGGACACTGCAACAATGACCCTCCCAAGAGAACAGTCTGGTTCTGACTTCCCAAGAGACCCCAAGCAGTGCCTAGCACGGGCATGCATGTTCCCCAGCTGCCAGGCACATGCTACGAAGGGAGGACAAGGAAACATGACTCTTGAGCTAGGAAGGAGAAGGCAGAGGCAGCCAAGCATCACAGTTCAGGTAGCATCTGTGTTTGCATCCAGTTTATGTGATTGCTTTCTATGTCTGCCAAGGGTCGACGTGGAGATCCAGGGACGAAAGGCAGTAAAGGGAGCCCTGGGGCCAAGGGTGAAAGGGTGAGTAAAGCAACTGCACAGACCATTACAAATGAGACGGAGATGTGTAGGCCTGCGTGATGTACTGCCGGCTGAGCCGTGGAAGTGCCCAAGGCCAGAGCTGGGAAATGCATTTTCCAGTGCTGCATGTGGGTTCTGCTCCCACTGTGCCTGGTGCCTGCCCTGACCTCAAGGAGCCGTGACAATAAGGTCTGAAAGGAGCAGGCACATCCTACTCTACTAGGACTTGATCCAGAGCTGAGTGAGGATGAAGGATAGTAGTGCTTAAGGCTGATAGCTGTGTACAGAGGGCACCCTGCCCTAACATCCTCTCTTGAACTGGTGCTAAGAAGCTCTAGGTTCAAGAACAGCATCACCCATCCTCACTCCTCAGAGGCCTGCCAAGCACACACATAAAGTTGGGAGATGTGCCTGACAAGGAATGTCTTTACCTTCACCACAGGGAGATCCTGGTCCAGAGGGTCCTCGTGGCCTGCCCGGAGAGGTTGGAAGCAAAGGAGCAAGGGTAAGCAAGTAATGGGTCGCAGTAATCAGTAGAGGGATAGAGTGCCACTGCTCCAAGGACAGCTCACCAGCTCCCCCTGCCAAATGTTTCCTGATGCAGGCATCCCCTCCCTCTGGCTGGACAGTCCTCACTCTCCACAGGTGCTTCTGCAGAGAGAGGGCTGGTCCCACAGCTGAGTGGTGTTCTCTGCACAGAAAGTTCAGCTGGGAGGTTGTGGTTGGAGAGAACTCTCTCTCTTACATGGGATAGTCACTTAGACAGCTTGCCCTCAGAAGAGGAGCTTCATGCAGAACGGATTTTCATTCAGAGAGACCGAAATGGGAGGCTAGGACTCCATAGTCGCCAGAAGAATCATTCTGGTGCCAGAGCACTTGCTTGACCCAACACTGAGGCCATATGGCTTGGAGGGGGTGTGTTTGTATCTGCTCCTGTATATTCTCAATTCTTGCTTTGCTTTCCAGGGAGACCAAGGACTGCCGGGACCTCGAGGCCCTTCGGGTGCTGTGGGAGAGCCAGGCAATATAGTAAGTTGTCCTAGGACATTTCTGTGACCCTGTCCTCCCTCTGTGGTGATAGCTTGCCCTAACAACATAAGCTGGCTGCACTGTCACCCCCAGAGGGGAAACTGCAAGACCTTCTTGCAGGGAGGCTCAAAAACTAGCCCAGATGCCTCCTGCTAGTCCTTGTTAGGATCAAGGAGTCCTTGCCTCTGAGCTAAGCAGTGCTCAGCAAGATTACTTGTCCATCACTCCCACCACCCAGGTGTTCCCAAGATAATGCGGGAGGGAACAGCATCAGAGCAGAGCACTTAGCTAGGGAAGATGGGTCTGCTCCAAATGCTTATTCGGCCTAGGTTTGTGGTTAATCCAGTACCCCATTTTGACAATGGTGCCATGACATCTGGTTGGCTCTGTGGGATGCAGAAACCCAAGTGATGAATTAGTCACTGTTGCAGTAACCGTATTGGGAGGGGAGATGGTCTTACTGCATTGTCTCAACAGCTGGTTTCCCCAGCATTATCCCCCATATGGCCGGGGAGCTACAGGAAATATTCTCATACACTCCTTTTACTATCTCCAACATTATCCTGCAGGGATCACGTGGGGATCCTGGTGACTTGGGCCCAAGAGGTGATGCAGGACCACCAGGACCAAAGGTAAAGTCTC
The DNA here is from genome assembly GCF_040807025.1 of Struthio camelus. Classification (NCBI taxonomy): domain Eukaryota; kingdom Metazoa; phylum Chordata; class Aves; order Struthioniformes; family Struthionidae; genus Struthio; species Struthio camelus. The sequence continues at coordinate 1,183,598 of NC_090947.1, read as the reverse complement.
TGAATGCAACTCAGTGCGTTTAAGAGTGTTATGTTTTTTGCTTTTTGTTTTTAAGCCAGTTTCTGCTGCAGAAACTCTTTGACCCACTTATGTGCCTTGGAAACAGCAACGGCTCAAGCCTAGTCTTCTCTGTGGGACAAAGACTTAGGTCTTGTTCTGGCCAAAACAGATCTGGTTACATCCCTCACCCTGTAAAGATTCAGGAGTATCCCTGGCGTGTGATATCCCCAAGATCCTTTCAAGCCTCACTCTAAATGGCTGTTCCCAATGTTTCAGGGCCCAACTGCTAGAGGAGGGGGCTGTGCAGAAGTCATGGCTCTTGGTGCTTTCTCTCCCCTGGGGGGTGAATGAAAATGGCCTTGGCTGTCCCTGGCAGAAAAGGCTGGGTTTGGTTTCTGATCGGTCATGTCTTTTCTCCTAAAGGGTGACAGAGGCAGACCTGGTTTTAGCTATCCAGGCCCCAGAGGACTGCAGGTACGTATGGCTCATGCAGTGCAGGTATATGCACTAGAGCAGCTTTGGAGGTAGCTTGTGTCAGTGGAGGGTTTCACAGTGAAGCCAAACAGCTTCAGGGAAGACAAAGGGAGGAGAGAAATACGATGAGAGCCATGAGAAAATGAAGTCTGCAAAGGGGATCAGGAAGCAGTCTTTCCACGGCTTTCCAGCAGTCTGTTTTCTGCCCTCTGGATTGAGGGGAGAGGGATGCTTCATTCACACATGTCCGAAGGGCTCCAAGGAGGATTCCCTGTCAGGGAGCTTTACTATTACTCTAAGAAATGCTGGGACATCAGATCTGTTCACCGCCCTTGGAAACTAGGTTGGGGAAATTAGATTTCCTGTCCCATACCCACTGGTTACTGCAGTCAAAAACTGAACAGGCAATGCAGAGCTGGGACTGCAAATGCAACCCCTTCTTCTAAAGAAGCTGGAGCGAGTCTCATTCTGCATTCACTGTAGGCCATGGTGTCCTGCAAACTGACTGCCTAACTGCCTGTCTGTGGTAGAGGAGAGCAGGGCAATAATTCTTTGACTCGCCCAGTTGAGCTGGTAAATTTAGAGATTCAGACATCAACCTCTGGACATCCTGGCCATGGTCCAAAACCTGTCCCTGTGAGTAGGAAGTTTCCCCTTTTGCTTCATAGAGATTGAACCCAGCCTTAGCTCCTTCAGCTCAATGTCAGAAGCGCAGAGGGCCCCAGCCTTGACTGAAATGACAGGGAGGTGCATGTGCCCACCACCCCAGCTGTCAGTCCTTAGTTTCACTGATCATTTAGCTTTGAGCCCCTGAGTATAGCCTTCAAACATAGGTGTGCACTATGCAAATCCATTACTGGTCAGATGCTGACGCACTCCTCTCTCTTCCCAGGGTGACAAGGGTGAGAAGGGGCAGCTGGGACCAAAGGTAAGAATGTTTGCCCCTTGTCAGTCTGGTTTTGGCCTGACTGCAATGCAAGGTAGTTGTTTCCTGGCTTTCTGAATGAGTGGCTGAGGAACCTGTATTCCTGCAGCAGCTTTTCTACTTCCTTGCAAGCAAACATCTCTAGGTTTTCTTCTCCCCACCACTTCATATGCTGCACTTTGTAAGTAAAAGGACAAAAGAAACAGCTTAGCTGCTGTGAGAAGGTGACTGGGGGAAATGATTTGTTTCTCCATCTTCAAATGATCTGCTAACCCTTTCATGGGAGTTGTGCAGGCAACCTGAGCTTTGGCTGTGCCTAGCAGTAAGGCCTCTTTTCAAGTGTTCAGTATTTTCTTAGGGGGTTTCTACATTCTACTTCTGAAGCTCGGTCACTCCACTCAAGGATGGCAGCACCATGTGAGAGACGGCTGCTGACGCCTCCACTTTCTGGAACAAACACTGTCTGAAGTAGCCTGTGACCACTGCATGACCAGAGGTTTATTTAGCCCACAGCAAACTCCAGGCTTTCTCTCCAGAGCTGTGCATTTCCAGTCTGGTTGTGAATATTAACTGTACTGAGCAAAATAGATGGGCCAGCTCTGTAGGTGTCCGGCCTGACCCTGAGTATAGCTTTCATGCTTATCTCCTTGAGAGGAAATCTCAAATATGTTTTGTAAAGCTTCTTTATTCTTCAGTACTGCCTTTTAGAGAGTGGCCTATGTAAACACTATTTATTTGCTCTCTGCTGAGCTGCTGGTTTAGAGGGTGCTCTTTTGGGATAGACAGGCCAGACACACGTATGTTTTTGATGGATTCACTAGCAGTAATTCATCTGTCTGAGTACATCCGTATGTGCTCGGTGCTGGATCTGTTTCATCTGTTTCTCCCTTCTTTGAACAGGGAGGAAGAGGTGAGCTTGGACCAAAAGGAGTGCAAGGCACAAAAGGAGAGAAAGGGGAACCTGTAAGTATGCTTTCAGTATTGCTTGCAGCTTCAGCTCAGGGAAGGCATGCATCTCCTTTTACACCTTTGCCAAAGCCCCTGCAGAAACTGAGAATCAAAAGCGGGAGCTGCTGGGTTATTTTCCCACTAGCTGACCACTGGCCCATAGCCCTCCAGTAATTGTCTCTTTATAAGAATAGCATAAATTTGTGCTTGTGAAGGTCAGTCAGGTCATGCTAGAACAACATGTGAGGGCTGAAAGAAGGGGTCAACTGTGTCACCGCCACATACTCCCTTGTGAGTGCTCTGGATGTGTTGGATTTATAGCCACCTGACATGTGAGGGTGCTCTGCCAGAGTACCCACTCTGCTCTCCCATGTTTGAGCAATAAAGCTGCAGAATCACTGGAGAGCACGCTGCCAGCCATCTTTCCTGTCCTTTGTCTCTAAGCTTGCCTGTCACAGGCTGGTGACGCCACTCAGTAGGGCCATGCCTGATGGGCGGGTCAGGAGGAGCCCCTAGCACCGGCAGCAGGGGTCGTGAGCCTTGTCAGGAAAATGCTTGACTCTTCTTTGTTTCTTTCTCAGGGTGATCCTGGCCCAGGAGGTGAGCCTGGACCCCGAGGCCCACCTGGTGAACCAGGCCCTGAGGTACAGTATCATGCCGTCATGTCTGACCAGATGCTCCAACTCCTTCTTCCTCTCCCCACTTCTCCCATGTGCCTGCTGCTCTAAAGCTCAGATTGCCCCAGCACGTCTCCTTACAGCAGGACTTGCTGGAGGTGACTTATGGGCGTTCCAGCTGTCAGACACATCTACCGGCTACCACAGAGGCTTTCCTACTCTTCCCATGGCAGACGTTTCCAAAAAGCCAGGTTCTTGATGGCACTGAAGTCTAGTCTTCCCAGGAAAATTGTGCCTGAAAACACTGTGTTCTTCTTACAGGGAATTCCCGGCCCACCAGGAGATCCTGGCCTAACTGTAAGTAGGACTGGTCTTCAAGTCATCCAAGTGTTCTTCCCCCTGGGGGCAACCAGCAGAGCTTGATTTTTTTCTTTTTTTTTCTTGTTTCCTGTTTCTTGTTTCCTTGTTTCCTTTTTTCCCTCCTTGCCCCGCTTTTTTTTTCTTGGTAGCACGCAGCCTGAGCATGAAACAGGATGTTAGGTACTATCTCACGCAGAGATAGATCTTGGAAAAGAGCTGGGTGCCATCATCCTGCAATAGGGCAGGAATGAAGCCATCTTGCCAAGGTCTGGGTGAGGGACATGTAACTTCCAGTGGGAGCTGAAACAGTCACAAACTGAGAAAAGAGTGGGGCTTGCTGGGTAGGAAGTGAAAGGAGAGTCTTCCACTTCGGAGGGTGAGGGTAGGGCTGCCTGGTTGCTTTGGAAGGGAAGGGATAGCACTCGCCCTGAACCCTGTCTCTCTGCTTTGCTGGCAGGACTGTGATGTGATGACCTATGTGAGAGAAACATGTGGATGCTGTGGTGAGTTGACTATTGCTTCTCTTTGGAACTGTAAACCATTTGTTAGGCAGGGGGACAACAACCAGCTGGGTTTAGAAGGAAGGCAGACAGACTCCCTTTGTCTCTAGGGCAGTCCTGCCTCCTTGTCACTTCAAAGGTTCACAGAATCACAGATGGCTGCCTGTAGAGCAGCCTGCCTCTGAGCAGGAGATCAGTAAAGGCCTTCTCCTTCCTTTGGGCAGTGTCTCCATAGAGGTGATTAGGGGCAAGGATGCTGGCCTCCTTCCTAGACAGCATCAGCAGGCAGCAGAGCAACTGCAGGTTGACAGTCATCCTTGAAGGAGCTCTGCCGCTGTGAGCTCAAGAGGGCAGTCAACAAAAATACAAACAGTCTCAGCGGGAGATAGAGATCCAGGAAATCCCATGCACCTTGTCTCCCTTTCAGGATGGCCTCTGCTCTGCCCTTTACATTGAGCCACTGGCACAGTAAGGCTCTTCGGGTTCTCTGTGTAATGCTGTACCCTGTAGTTGAGGTAGCAGAGAAAGACATCATAGGAAATTCTCACCTGCTCACCCAAGTCTGAGCCCACCACTTAGTGTGGCACTGCTGGGGCTGCCTGCTTTATGTTCCAAAATTCAGCTCTGCCATTGCAGGAGCAGTGATCTATAATCAAGTTGCATGGTCCAGATGATACAATAGAGCGTAGTACGCAGCAGGATTAACCCTATTTCTGTTGACACATATCAACAGAAAGATGCACATAGAATTATCCCTGCACTGCTGCCTGCAGGAAGCACAGCAGACCCTTTGAATCCTTGGTGTGATGTTAAATGACTCCATCTTCCTGTATATGAGCTCTTCTGCCCTGGTGGCTCTTGTTCCCACTGCCCTTAACCTTTGAGATCTCTTCCTTCTGTTTCTCTCCCCAGACTGTGAGAAGCGCTGTGGTGCCCTGGATATTATGTTTGTCATAGACAGCTCGGAGAGTATTGGCTACACCAACTTCACCCTGGAGAAAAATTTCGTTGTCAATGTGGTCAGCCGGCTGGGCTCTATCGCCAAGGACCCCAAGTCAGAAACAGGTCTGGAGTGTGTTGTGGGGCTAGAGGGGCATGTATGAGGAAGAGAAAAGGGTCTTGTGTCCGTCCAGCTTCCACATATGTCTGTAGCTGCCCTGGTGTGCAATCCATCTGTTTTGCATTCTTGTAGTAGTTTCTGCTCCCTCCTCCCTTCCCTTCCCCGCCTAATAGACCATTTGGGCAGCTCTTCACAGATATGAAAGCTTGCTAACTCTCTCAACTTTTCCATGAGGATGCAATGCGAGGTAATGTGGCATGTTATTGTCAGGTGCCCGAGTCGGAGTGGTGCAGTACAGTCATGACGGGACCTTTGAAGCAATCAAACTTGATGATGAACGCATAGATTCACTGTCGAGCTTCAAGGAAGCAGTGAAGCGTCTGGAGTGGATTGCTGGGGGCACCTGGACACCATCTGCTCTTCAATTTGCCTACAACAAGCTCATCAAGGAAAGCAGGCGAGAGAAAGCCCAAGTGTTTGCTGTGGTGATAACAGATGGGCGCTATGACCCTCGGGATGATGACCAGAACCTAAGGGCTCTTTGTGGTAGAGATGTGCTCGTCAACACCATTGGCATTGGGGACATGTTTGATCAGCCAGAACAGAGTGAGACCCTGGTCTCCATTGCTTGCAATGAACCCCAGCGAGTCCAGAAGATGAGGCTCTTCTCAGACCTGGTGGCGGAGGAATTCATTGACAAGATGGAGGATGTGCTCTGCCCAGGTCTGTACCTGTCCCTGAACTTCTTATAGGAACTGAAGTTTCCTAGACACAGAGTTTGGGGTGGGAGTCATGTACGGTGCTCTGCAGCAATTGCAGAGTTGCTGTGCCCAGCAGGTTGGGTGGGGGGCCTGACCTCCATCTGGCAGGGTTATGTAGCCCTGGATAGACAGTCCTTCCTTAGATAAGGGACAGCCTTTCAGGGCAATCCTGTGGTGTCCTTTCCCCATGTGAGGGGCCTCGACCTGCTACTCTGACTGCTCAAGCAGTAAAGAGGGATGGCAGTACATCACTCAGTTTTCCTTGTTTCTTTTCCTTCCAGATCCACAGATCGTCTGCCCCGAGCTGCCCTGTCAAACAGGTAAACTTTACAAGTAGCTTCGTGCCACCAGCACAGAGTGCTAGGTCCAGGGGAGAGTGCACAAGACTCAGGACTGGGAGGGAGTGTTCAGTCCTGTTCACTCACTTGGAATGGCAGGGAATTTGGGAAATAGTATTATTTTACATCAGGAAAGGCCCCAGGTTTTCTCTTTTCCTGGTTCTTTGAGCTCTCTTCAAAGGTAATAGTGCACCATGTTAGTGCACAAGCCTTGCTCAGCTCTGATACTTCTCCCTTTCCGAGAGCAACAGAACTTTACATAGATTTCCAAATTCCTGGGAGCCACCACATTTCGACCTCCAGACTCAGTAATTAGTTTCTCACTTACTCATTGTTTCTATTATATATCAAGTTAAAACCTCCTTGCTAAACTTCCCAACCTATATGTCCTTTGAAATCTACAGCTAAATCTGCAGCGCTGGGCAGGATGCTGTATGTGAATGATGAGGGCAGAGCAGGGAGTAGGGACAGTTTGGAAAATGACATTGTAGCGGACTGAAAGCTTTGGCTTCTCTAACACTGGCTGTATTTTAATTAACAATTAACTCAGGATGTTAGATCAAAGCAAAAAGGCTGTAAGGATCCTGTGATGTAAAAGAGAGAGCTGCTGCTTGCCGCAGGTAGCTTTACTTGATCATATTTCGCTTGTTAAGGCACAGATGTGCAACCTGAATTTCTGTAGATACTGGCTGTCTAAGTCTCTCTGTCTGTTTAAATACTTTAGACACAGTATTTGCTGATACGTTCAAAGCATATAGGGGGAAAAGTTTCGCCATTTCTTATGAATTTTTTTTACCCCAACTTTTGCCGTAATTATGTTTTTCTGAAAGTCCCAAGCTTCAACTCTCAACTTTCATTTTTAAAGAGTTGCCTTTCATTTCCATACTGAAGCAAAGAAAAACTGGTCCCAGAATGGTCAGAAAAGCTATATTTATTCATGTCTACAATCTGACTTTTACACTAATATTTTGAATGTTTGCGTCTGGGCACGCAGAGAAAGCAATGTCGTACTGCGGTGCTGAGCTGTCCAGGCACATTCCTCTGTCATGTACTCTGAGGAGCTATGTCCTGTGGATCCATGCATGAGGAGGCAACTTTTCCATGTCACTCTAGTGACTGCTCAGATGTCTTTAAAGGTTTTGGTCTTTGCAGCCTCCCTCTTTCTGTGGAATACTGCAGGAGAGAGATTGACCTGAGCAGTCAGTGGCCAATTCATGTTCTTCTAGGTCTGGGCCATCATAACCCTCCAAAGCAAGGTGAACTTGGCTGTCCTTTCATTATAGTGCACTTGGGTATTTCTGTTCCTGATACAAGGTGAGAACAGTTCACTTGTACCTGACATGCTTGAAGACCAGAACAGAAATGACAGATGGGATACGAGGAGGCTTCTAAGGAGATTCCCTCTTGGACAATTCCCTCAAGCCATGCCGTAGGTGGGCACAACCCTGTGCAGGCCCTATATACCTCCAGCCCTGCAGGATGTGGGAGCTGGAACAATGTGGCGTGCTAGGAGCGGCCCTTCTGTGGAAAGTATCAATACACCCATCTCAACATGGGCGAAAGTTGTCCTTGTGTGCAAGGACCTGTGCTAGGCCTAATAGACTAAGTGCGTTGTAAATGATGCCCAGGGATTCAGGGGCCTTTGCGCAAGGCGCCTTCCACCTGCTATACTGGACTGTCCATGATGTGTTTCCATCATCATCTAGAAGGATTTGCAGTGATCACATCCACATAGCAGTAAAGAAACATGTTGGATGACAAGTAAAATAAGGAATGCAGTTTGCAGATGGAGTTTGCAGATTTTCAGCTGCTCTGAAACCATGGCAAAGAATTTTTATGCATCAGTGTTCAGCTTCCTCTGACTCTCTGAGAACATTTTCAAGAGCTGATGCTAAATCATATGCACACCCTTTGAATGGAGTTGTTGACCTTTGCAGGGTATGTGAGTGAGCTTAATGCATATGCAAGGCATGTGTCCAAGTGGTAGGTAGGCCAAATAGTTTCAGTGAGGGAGCTATACTCAGCCCTGTTCTTTGCCCTTAGACTTTCAGAATTGCAGTCCTGGCACTTAAAGGAACAACCTGAGCACCAGCCTGAATATGGTCATGAGAATATGGAGAGACACATGTTACATCAGGAGAATATGGAGAGGGACAGGTATTATATCACAGTGTCCTCTCTGCTACCTTGCAGAGCCAGACAAGTCACCAACTTTATGAATTCTCATCTGCGGATTCAGGAAGCCAGGAATGCATGCTGCCTTTCAGTCCTTTGTTCCTTGAGGAAATCCAGTTTTTCTTGTTTTCAGGACAGGCCTGTGTCTCCTTATCACCTCTCATTGTGGTTCTTACAGGATCCTGGAGTGTTTCTTGGTATGGGGCCCAGGTGGGGTTAAATGCTGAGCAAACCTGAACTTACCAGTTGCTTTGACAGAAACTGCATGACGCTCTGTGAGGCTCTTTCTAACCCATACAAAAGGCTTTGCTTTAAGCTTTGGGGTTTTACTCAAATACAAGCTCAGTGCAATCAAGTGGAAACTGAAGTTTTTAGGATCCTGAGTAGCCATAGCTGTCACACAGGAACATTATACAGAACAGAGTATTAACTCTCGTCAAAGTACAGAGGGCTAAGTGCCAGGCAAGGAGTTTATGTAATGCTTTCCCTTAGATGTCTTTCTAGCTCCCCAGCTGTATAGCATCATGCATACAGTTTGCATGTAACAGAGTTCAAAGCTACTTGACAGCTGGTATCAACCAATCCTATTTCCAAGGAAAAAATTGGACCCTTTGGCCGTCTTCTTGAATACTGCTCTTCCACCATCATGAATATGCTAGACCTGTTGGAAGAGACCGGGCCATTTCATTTTCATGTCCTTTTCTGAGGACTCTTGGTTGATGTGTGTGTGATTTCAGTGAGAATCCCATGGTTCCTCAAACAAATGTGGTTCCTCAAGCAAATGTGGTATTTTCCCTGTCACTAAATCACCAAATGCAGTTTATTCTCTCAGATTCTGTGTGAGACAGTTACCTGGTCCATAAGTTAATTCATTTCTCAAAAATAAACAACTGATTGTCTTTACTTATTCTGTGTTTCCAGTGCTCTTCAGGATTTAGTAATACCTAATTCCACGAGTCAGATGCCCCAGGTAGAACATCTATAAAATATAAATAACTATCTTACCCCCAACCTGTAGAAGTGCCAGTTGCAGTAGGGTCTGTATTCCCCTCATCTGATCTTACTGGGGTAGATCTTTCCTTAATCACTGAAGAGCTGCTCTATCCTAGGTACCTTTAAGGGCTGTTCTGCAAGCCGTTGGCAGTTTTCCCTTCACCTGGTTGTCTTTGGCTCCAGCCATTCTTGCAAAAGGCCAGAAGAGCTTTCCCCAGAGGAGCCACATCTAGCCCTGGGACATGTATTCTAACAAGGCTGTTGAGACTTAGATCTTGAAATTTAGAGTCTGGCTTTGATCTTTACTTCTCTGTCTCTTGTTAGCTCTGTTCTCATCTGGTGCAGTGTACATAGAAAAGCCAGGTACATTCAGAGAGACAGCCATTGCTAGAAAGCCCTGAAAATATTCTTTTGACGCTCACTTACAGATGGCAGGAACCCTGGGAACGTAAACCCACTTATTTTCCGCCCCATGGAAGAGGGAGTCAACATAGATTTCCCCAGCACCATACATTCGATCGCCCAGTTCCTAAACTCCACGCGGGAAACCCAGGACCCCAGCATGTACACCCAGCTGGTGGCCACTTTGGCCTATACCGCCGAAAAAGCCAAGTTTGCCACTGGAAATGAGCGGCAAGAGTGGATGGACCTGTTCATTGACACCTTCAAAATGGTGCACAGCGAGATTGTGGGGGACCCAGAAACTGTGCTAGGGCTTTGCTGACATCTCCATTATAGATCACATGAAGTGGGTGAAGGCAGACGCTGAGTGGAAATGGGAGAACAATTTGGACCTGTAAACATCTTTCCTCAAGTGCCTATTTGGCAGACAGGATGGGTGCATTGATAGATGCTTTTAGTTTAGGAGAAACACAGGTAGTGAGACAGGTTGGTTACGCTCAGCCAGATATGTGACACGGGGTGGATCTCTCCAGCTTGGCTGGCTGATGAGCATGGTGGCTTTCTCCATAGATTACAAGAGATGCTTTTGCTTTACCTACTGCTTTTCTGCGGAGGAATGTCCAGCCGCTAGCAGGACAGCTTCTCTGCCTTGGTCTCTGAATCAACCAAGCTGCTCCCCCTTTAACCTTCCCAACACTCCCACTCTCTACTGGCAAGCTAGTTTGTCGCAGGGTGAAAGACTGTCGCACGGCCCTCAGTCACACATGAGTGCAAGGCGCCATCGATGAGACTGCTGGCACACATGTGACTGAGGGCAGGATTGAGCCCTTTGTTTGCAGACAGCCTAGTGATGTGCTTTTCCCGCACTTTCCTATGTATCTTTTTGCTGACTGCTTCTAAAGTGTCTTCTGTGTTCTCTTTCTGGATAACTGGGTTCTGCCTTCAGGCTGTGCAAACCATTTGTGTGGCAAGACTGGCGGAGCAAGGTGCATCTCCTTTCACTGAGTTAGTGTTTCTATATGACCATTCAATAGACAGTTTGTAGTATTAAAGGGAAAGAGCAAGCATCAAAGAGTGCATCCCTGGATTTCCATCAAGAGTACCAAAACCCGAGGAGTGCTTTTGTCAGAACATATGCAGTATGTGCTTTGTGTGCTTTTTACTCTGCTTGCATATTTGGTTTTTTCTCTCTGTCTTAAATAGCAACGTATATCTGTTCCTAGCCAGGAGGTACCGATTATGTAGGACCAGGAAGTCCAAAGCAAAATCCATGACTGCACAGTCATAAGTGTGTGATACATTAAGATACTTAAAAGCATGTATTTAAACATGATGTAGTATAGACCATAAAATCCATAACCAATTCTAGTCTTGGTTCAGAGAGACTGTCGGCCTACCACTTGTGCTGTGGGTACCTTGACTTAGGCTCGGAGTGATATGTCCATGAGTTCAGCTACCAATGGCTTTCACAAAAAGTCAGGCAGATGACTGCCATTTGTGCTTCTAAAATAAACATTGCCCTGTAAAGCTATAAAAAGAGAACACAAGCATTTAGTGTACAGATGCAAGAGTAGAAGTATTTAGTTCCAGCCAGTGAATTTTGCAACCTCTCTAACTGACATGGTATTATTGCAATAAAGTCTGCTGAGCAAATGTACTATTTAATGGGCAGAACGGAGATGTACAGCCTTCAAATAATGTGTTTGGCCTATCATAAAGTTTGTTTTCAGGTGTGTAAAGTGGAGCCAGTTACCAAACTGTAGCCAAGCTCAAAAATTAGAATTGGAATGAGGAATCTGCCCACTTTGAACATATTGCTAGGTTTTATTTCAACTTTGTTTCAACATCTGGGGCTTGCCCAACTAGACAAGAAGTTGTCCAGCAACAGGCACTTTGAGGTGTCTCTGTCATTCAGCTCATGATCAAGCCAAATACACTGCACAAAGACAATCTTTCTCTCAACATTTTAGTACTTATTCCACTACTGGAATATAATGGAAAAAGAGTTCAAAACACTCTTCCTAGCTTTAAATGGTTTGCTCAGAGTTTTATTCAAAGGTCTGGCGGAAGGATGATGATCTGTCTGTATCTGAATCCATATGCTAACATCTTATTATAATCCGCATATGGATGGTCTGTGCGAGGCCAGACTCCCTACTCTATTTTGATTTTTATCCTAAAATTGGCATGTGATTTAGTCTGATGGGACGCAGCTGAGAAGACTAAACTCAAAGTAATTATGTTGCTCCAGTCATGATGTTAAGGAGAAGTCCTGGAGCATGTGTACGACTGGAAGGCCAAAGGAGATGCTATTTTGAAAGGAACATCTTGGGGATAAGCTGTCTTGCTGGGCAAGATTGGAATTCAATAAATCTTTAGGAAAGTGAGATTAGATCTCATCACACAGTGGCTGTTTATTCCATTTCTTTTGGAAACATTTCCGAGCAAAGCAGTACAAGCATTGTAAACAAACTTTTTTACCTCTAAAAAATCTTCAATTAACTATGAAAAATATTTATGAGAAAAAATCTCTTTGCCTGAGCAGTATTTGCATTGACCCTTATTAGACAAAAGCAAGTGGATGGAATGGTTTGATAAAATAATCCTGGTGAATCCCTTTGACAAAACCAGATAGATTTCAACACAGCAGCAGTTCCTTTGGTGACTTGGTAAAGTTCCTGGGCAAAGGAAGGACACACATCAGAGCTTGGGGAAAAGAAAATTCCTACCTCTCAGATGACATGGGAGGAGGTTGTGAATGGGGAAGCCCAGGAAAGGGCTGGGAAGCCACTTCACTTGTTCATTATTTCTTTCATCTCTACTGTGAAATGTTAGAGGAAATACAAGTTACCCTGCAGTTAGAAAAAGCCAGAGCATTATGTGAATGGATAGGTTTACCTTGCACACGTACATAATTAGATGGGTTATTAATGGCAAGAAAGTTGAGATATTTCTGCAGTTCTGCTTCTTGTGCTACTTCCTTTAGACTGCCTCAGACGTTTCCTGGTGCACAGTGTGTGGTATGCTGAGTTACAGGCATTCGTATCTCACTGTAAGCTGCGTGAAAGGGATTGGCACTCCAATTAAAAGCAGGATATGAAGAGATTAGATGGCCTAATTCATGGTGGTGCATCCGAGGGCTTATCTCCTAGGATCATCTGCAGACAAGGATGAAAATCTCAAGGCCCTTGGAAGATGAAATGCTCTTTTGTCTCCCCTAAATTCTTCTCTCTGTTGGTAGCAGGCATACTTAGGAGCATATTTTCTGTAGGTATTGCCATATTCACAGCTCTTGCTACACTTGTGTCAACGTCTGCCCCGAAATGAGAGCAGGGTGCAACCAAAGCGTGATACGGAATGGAACAGGACCCGAGGTTTCGTTGCTGCGGCACCGTCATTTGTGTTAATGGTCTCATGGGATAACTCATGTGTAAAGGAGCTTTATCTGTGACATGGCTCAAAGGCAGCCCCCTCCATCCAGGAGTAATGAGCAGTAAGAGGAGTTTCTCTGGGGAGTACTCATGCAGCAGACATCTGTAGAGCAGCTCCATGGAGAGCTAGCCATACGTTATGCTCTGGTTGAAGCTTCATGGAGTGATGTGGCACTCTAAGCGGCAATCTGCCTAGCTAGGCTCTCTTAAAGCTCACTTCAGGTCCTTTGAGGGGCGGGGCGGGGAGTTCTTGCTTGTAATCACCAGAAACCTGGCTGCATGTAGACAAGTAGCAGGGGGAGAAAGACCTGTAACACTTCTTTGGCATGATATGCAGCCCTCACTTCCACTCCTCTTTTGAAAGCCCTACTTAAATTTCAGATTACATGGTTGAAAGGGGCACGCTTCTCCCCTTTCATGGCTACATGATACACACACGGAGCAGGTAGGGCTCTGAAGTTCACTGGTGCAGGTATTGCCAAGGTAAAATATCCTTCTGGTAGCAGTGGTTGTGCATTGGTAACTATGATATGAATGTACATTTAGACAACGTTTTTCTAAGAAGGTCAGTCAGAGGTGAGTACATCCCTTTATTGCTTTAAAAGAGTGGAGTATTGAACTGAATTTGGAAATATGATGTTATACACAGCTCATGGAGAAATATCCGTTGCTTCCAGTTGGAGATGGCTTTCTGCTTGAATCAGAACAGGCAGTCCAGAAGGCTGTTGTTAGCAGTAAGTCAGTGTACAGTAAGCACCATTCGAGACATGGCATCATTATAGATATGTCTTAAAGTGTAGGCTAAGAGGAAATGCAAGACTGCAAAGTCAGTGAACATGAAACATAAATGCAAATATGGACTTTTGCCATGCCCAGCAAATTAGGGTGAACCAAAAGTACTAGAAGTTCCTGTATCATGTATTACTATTCTATCATGGCTAGAAGTGGTGCCAAATAATCTGAGAGTACAACAATTTGTGACATCAGGGTTTCTGCTGCATTGAGAGCACAGTCCCAGACTGTTGAATTCATGTTGCACACTGGCCCAGTAGTCTCTAGAGCGCATGGATTTATTTTGCTTAAAATATTTTACAAGTTTGCCCTTCACTGCATGTCGACCATATAAATGGAGATGGAAGTAGAGTCAAATTCTGTGATCAGTCACCTGCAGTTACCTGTGACTTTTTCAATGCACTGCACACCTGCCAAGTTGTATGTTGTGTATAGCTGTACTTTCCCACTAGACAGGCATTCGTTCTGTTCAGATCATATGAGGAATTATAAAACGCTTTACTTCAGCACCCCACATGCTGAATTCAGCCCCTGGTATAACAGTATTCAGCACTGAGAAAGCACTTTGTCAGGTAGACAGCTTGTTCATAGCACTGAGATTCAACCTAATGTGAAACCTGTTTAATGGAAGTTACCCCTTGCTGGAAATGGATGTTCAGGTTGAAGCTGCTCCAGAATCTCCTGTTGATTGCCAGTCATACAACACAACATGGCGTCTGCTCCATCATTTCACCTCATCCCTTTCAAGATTCAATTGTGGAGTCCTCATCATAGAATTGCTTGACAGTGCATAGTATGGCTATTGTTCTGTGACCACCATGATGGAATACCTCGGGAAGCGGCCAGTCATAGCATGAACATCACAAATGAACGCTGCTGTTGTAATCATTTTCCTAGTTACTGCTTTCAGCGGAGAAGAAAATTCAAAAGAATTCTTATAAAAAAAATTCATAACAAAATTGAAAAACGCAGAAATTGAAATGTTTCTTAAAGAAACAATGCATGCAAAAGAATGTCAAATGCAATACAGCTGCTGCAAGGGGACAAAAGAATGACTTAAAACTAAAAGTTGAGGCTAAATATTGGTGTTTTCTTCTGCCTTTTTTTTTTTTTGAGTTCAGTCACTGCATATATTTATATGCCTCCATCCCTCCTTTGTGGACAGGTGCTGATCAAAATGACTTAAGAACAGTTTCCCCCCATGTTTTATTCAAGTATTGGTCTTTGTTATTTGTTACAAAAGCTGTTTTACTACATACAGATGCACTAAAAAGTATAGTCTTGTTTTTCAGCCACATGACCCAACCTTTATAAGCTCTTCAGGAATTAGTAAATACTGATGAAACGAATCTTGGTGCAGTGTGAAATCAGCTTCCAACCAACAAGTCTGTGCATGAAGGATTGCTCCAAAAGTAAGCCACACTCTAAAATATAACTGAGAGGTTTGCAAATGCCATCTGCCATTAATCTCTAGCCATCCCATTGCAGAAAGGAGCTGGGCTCTAATACAGTAAGGTGGATGTAATTCTAGGGATGAAACACAGAAAATGCACAGATCTTTCTAATGGTTTGGATGCTTGTGGTGCTCTGTCATAGGCCTCAGAATTAATGCCGATTAAGAGCCAGTGCCCGAGAGCTGAGGAAATCAGAAGCAAAGATCCTGTTACCAGCCACCAACAGCTGATCCTTCTTTAGGCAAAAATACAGAGGCTATTCCAGCCCACACTGCACAAGGGAAGCCCCAGCCTTATCTTGTAGGCTTTCTTACACTCCCGACTGTTGTTTCTCTCTCTTTCCTGCAGAGCTTGCAGTGGCCCAGTGCACACAGCGCCCCGTTGATGTTGTCTTCTTGCTCGATGGCTCTGAGAGGATTGGGGAGCAGAATTTCCGGAAGGCCCACCACTTTGTGGAGGAGGTAGCCCGACAGCTCACACTGGCCAGAAGCGACAATGACAACATGAATGCTCGGATTGCCCTTATGCAGTATGGCAGTGAGAAAGAGCAGGATGTGGTCTTCCCACTGACGTACAACCTGACTGAAATCTCCAATGCCCTGGCGCAGATCAAGTATCTGGATTCATCCTCCAACATTGGGTCAGCTATCATTCATGCCATCAATAACATTGTGCGCAGCCCTGGGGATACGCAACGAGTCGCCCGGCGCAATGCTGAGCTCTCCTTTGTCTTCATCACTGATGGCATCACAGGAAGCCAGAACCTTGAGGAGGCCATTGACTCCATGAAGAAGCAGGATGTCATGCCCACAGTAGTGGCTCTTGGGAGTGACGTAGACATGGATGTCTTGCTAAAGCTTGGCCTTGGGGACCGGGCAGCCATCTTCCGGGAGAAGGACTATACCAGCCTCTCCCAGCCCGGCTTCTTTGACAGGTTCATTAGATGGATATGTTAATTGAAGGGAGTGCACATGTTCTCTTCTCACCAGTATACACACCCTAGATATTACTTGTTTTATTTTCTTCCCTTTCTATGGTTGTTAGCAACTCTGAGCTGACCCAGAACAGTTTGTACACAGCTGCCCTCTGGGTTCTCCTTTCTAGCCAAAATTCAGAGCTCTTATTTGATTTTTCATGATGAAGTCATGTATCTTACATTTATGGTGCTAATTAAAACCAAAGTCAAAGCAGGATACAGAGCCATACGAAGTACTTCTGTAATGCTTTACACATGCCAAGCCATTTCTTTGTATACGTACTGTAATGTTGGGAGGGCTTACCAAAGAAACAGGAAACCTCTCTAGTTCAGTCGAACAAACGATCATCTCTAATTTTCAGAAACTCTTGCTCTCCCTTGCCCTCCTTTGAGGAGTTTTATGCTTGTGACATCCCCAGTTCTTCAGCAAGCTCTTTTCCCAATCCCTTCCTCATCCTTTTTCTTCTCTCAGTACTTCTGGCCCCAGAGAGCACTCAGGGGTGACTTTATTGACAAATCATGTGCTTCTTGCTATGGTCAGAAATGTTCTTTCTTTTTGCTCTGTCCTAGGTTGTTTGTTTCTGTTTTCCAGGAGTGATGGGATGGGGTATCAGCCTAATTTAGAGGTTTTGGTGCCTTCTACAACTCTCTACAGATGCTCCTTTCAGGGATCTATCAATCCCAAATTTCACAGAGCAGCTTAGAGATTTTTCATTTTCCTGTGGGCCATATCTCCTTTGCTTCCTTCTGCCATTGCTACCTTCACCAGAACCTGTTACAGTACCCAAAATCTGGCCTGAGAGGTCTAGCATGGCTGCCAGCATCTCTCAAGATACCAGGCAGCATATGGAGGTACCTCACTCTATTCATCATAATGTACTCAAAATAACCACGGTGCCTTATTCCAACCAGTAGCTGCCAAACACCACCCAGATATGGAGTTCAAATTGAACTTGAATTGTGCTGTCTGCAAAAATAAACAAATAAACTTTTTTCCCTCTATCCTGAAAAGCCTCTTTTTTTTCTGTAGTTCTTTTCCAAATGAACAGCTGATTTTCCTGATACTGAACTGGCCTGAGTTTTCCTAGAGTTCGTAGAGCACCATTCTGTAAATCAGCACATCTCTACAGGAGTCAGAGTGAAGTCTGCAGTTAGTCTGGCTCAGCCTGTAGCTCCAGCCTTGGGAATGCTCTGAGGAATGACCATGAAAAAAGTAGAAGCTTTGATCTTCCCAAAGGTGGCAGCAGTTCACCAGACCCACCTCATTTCTGGAGTTCAGGAAATGTTTGGCTTCTGCCTTTCCTTGCCAATGGAGTACAAGGCCACCGGTGCCTAAGATGAGTGCCGTAACACAGGGTTCAGAGGGGACTGCTGAGGTTCAGAAAGAACCAAAAGAGCTGATGGGGCTGCTCCAGCTCTCCCGCCTGCCCACTATGTGCAATGCCATTGCAGGCCTGTTCTTCTGCTTCCCCGCGGTGCCGCCTAGACCATGATCTCTCAGCATGACAAAGATGGTGTCCTCGTCCTTCACCTTCACGTTCCCTAGGCCCAGTGCTGTGCATGAGGAGAGCAGAGGTGTTTTGCTCTACGCTCTGATACTGGTTTCTCATCTCCTTAAGTAGTTCAGAGTCAAATTCTGCTCCCCAGCTCTCTGACCCCATGCAGGGGCAACTCCACTCTTTCACCCTGCCCTTACTATCTAGGCAGTGACCCTGAATACTGGTGAGCTCTACCAGGCTTGCTCCTGTAGGCTGGGCACCAAGGTGTACACTGCGTGAGTGATGAAGTGAGCCCACTAGGCATGGTAGCATAAAGACTAGCCACAAACGTGGGGGTTCCTTGCAGGCCTTACAGGTGGTCAAAGCCTGGCAGGCGGCTGTGAGACTGGCTGCATATGTGTTTTGGAAAGTCATTTTGATGTGGTGAGCTGCTGATGTTTGTGCCGCTGGGTCCAACAATCAGACTTTGGTGATAACAGAGGCCTCTCCATAACAGGATTAGGAAGGCTCTTCTTGAGCCACAACAATGGGCAGAACAGATAAATATAACAGTAATACAGCAGCTCTGCATCAAAATTATAGTAGCAGCACTACTAGGCTTTGTACCTCTCCTGGCTGTACACTGAACATGCGTGCCACAGTCCTGTAATCATGGCTCAGAGGCCTAGGAAAGAGAACTCTCTATTTTTTTCTATTTCAAATACCCATATTTTTACCCTGGCATGAAAGATGGCAATCCGTACAGCTTAACAGTGTGAGGACCCCCAAATTCCCCAGTCAACCCTTCTGCCACAGATGGAAAAGTTCACATTAACTTCCAGGAGCTCTAACAAGAGGTGGGATCCTTTTTTGGCAGCTGGCATTATTGTACAGCGATAGTCACACGCAGAACAGCAGACTGCAAACCACCACAGGATACTCCTCGTGCTGTTGTCTGCAGTCTTCATGGATCGTTTTTAGAGAAGTGCAGAGGTATAAGAGCGAATCCCCATCCAGACAGGAGCGCTCGCTAAAGTCAGAGGAAGGAATTGCTGGTTGTGTTCTTACCTTGATTCCAGACTGCAGAATTTAAAAACTAAAAACAAGAAAAATCACGCAACAGGCAAAATCCAGTTTACAGAGAAAGGGAAAAGGAACAGAACCAACAAACTGATAGTCCTCATGGGACATTCATCTTTGTATTTTGTTTCTTCTGTTGATTCATCACTAGGCGGGTAGGAGATGTCGTCTTTAGTCAGAGTCAGAACTGCTGCTTGAGCTGCTTGAGGAGTGCTGGAGGAGGAAGAGAGTGAATGATTGTAGGATAGCATGCAAATACCCCTCTTTCATGCCATTCATGATAGGTGTTACAGTTTTAGACATTTGCCCTGGGTACCTGGCCAATTATAGTTTGGCTCTTACCAATCCACCCAATGTGGTATATGCAATAAATATAGCCGCTGGCAGGAGCTGTTGCAAGTGTCTTTGCTGACAGTAAGCTGACAGCACAAGTTCAACAGCCCAGCTGCCATGCTGAGGGTAAGCGTATGTGTGATTTATCACAACATCAAGGCTTCTGACAATAAATCTCAGTATCTTGGCAGGGCTACCTCAGCATTAAGATGAAATGGCTTCTAATAAAATGATCACAAGATTTATTCCGATACTGTTACAGTTTCCTGGTCTTCAACCACATTTCACGTTTGGAAACCACAGTGGTTTCTGCCATAGTGTTTGGAGAATACAATTACAGGCGCACAGTGGGAGGGCTGGCAGGGGGAGGGGGAGCATTATTTTAAAGGCTATTCAGGCTAATTAAATTCCAAAAGGATTCTGCTTTCTGTCAAGGAGGGCAAATATCAAGGTAGATAACTTTCCAAGCCATTAAACACCAAGAGGAGCTCATGATTTGCTTTGTTTGAAAAGCGCTTGTCTGGTATTGGAACTGGGGTTTTTTTTTTTTTTTTTTTTTTTTTTTAGCAATCCCTCACTCAAAGCTACGCCAGATGGTGCCGGTCACTGAGAAGGCACTTTCTGCAGGCCTCCCAGAGGCATTTGGGAGGGTCTTCTCTCCATGTGGATGTGGTTTTTACGTCATGTTTCTTCTCTGCCGTGCAAGACTAGGTTATTCTTTAGATGCTTGACATGGTATTTGTAGATACATATCTCTTTAATCTGTACAGCTGCAGATGAAGCGTACCTTCTGCTAGTTCCCCATTGTAGTGAAGGCCTTATTCAATGAACAGAGTACTTCATGTACACTAGAGCAAGTGTATTTAATGCTACAATCCGATTATGAACATCTGGCACTATTTACATTCTGTCTTAGATGCAGAAGTAGTCCATGGCCAATTCTTAAGCAAATTGCTTACCAACCTTTGAAAGGCAAACACCAGCTCTCTGAAGGTTGGGCAATGAAAACAAAGAAATGCTTTCAATGACTATTGAAATTGTTACGTTATTTTGGAGAAAAGTTTACACTTAAAAATGCTCAAAAACAAAACAAAACAAAAATCCTCAAAAACAAAAAGAGGAAAAGAAATTCTCTGGGCAATAAGTGGCTCCACAGTAGTGATTCTAAAGAGGGAACTGAACTGCTTCTGTAATGAAGGACACCGAGCCTTATAAAGGCATGGCCCACTGGTAAGCAGAAGGAAGTCCTGGTGCATGTAACAGGGCTCCTCTGGTGTATTGAGCTGTCCTGCTACTTGGAATGACTTCAAGAAATTACGTGGCTCATGTTTCAGAACATCACCACAACATCTCTAGCCCAGCCAAGCCTGACTAGAGAGCTACAGTATGTGTGGGGTGACCATAGAAGAAGATCAGAGCGGGACGGCTTCTTCCTTACCTTGCCCCCATGGTGCTTATGGCCGGACTTCGAGTGTTTCTTCTTGTGCTTCTTATGATGCTTCTGATGGCAGCCAGGCGGGCATGGTGGGCACACCTGCACCCCTGGTGGGGGGTGTCCGTGGGGGTGATGCCCTGGTGGGTGGGGGCCATGGGGGTGATGTCCAGGTGGATGGGGGCCAGGGGGAGGGGGACCACAGGGGTAGCCACCCGGGGGTCCCATGGGATGGGCCGCAGGAGGGCCAGACGGTGCCGGAGGGTAGCCGGGATAGGGACCTGGTGGCATGCAGGACCCAGGGTATGTTGGAGGGGCAGGCGGGCAAATTTGCGCTTGTGGTGGTGGCACCCCTCCAGGTGTTCCTAGGAAGAAGAGAGCGTACGTTTGCAGGCACAGCCAGACCCTGTGGCTC
The DNA here is from genome assembly GCF_040807025.1 of Struthio camelus. Classification (NCBI taxonomy): domain Eukaryota; kingdom Metazoa; phylum Chordata; class Aves; order Struthioniformes; family Struthionidae; genus Struthio; species Struthio camelus. The sequence continues at coordinate 1,162,654 of NC_090947.1, read as the reverse complement.
TCCCTGGACAGCTGATGGCTGCAGGGAGCTTGTGTACCCCTGCACCCAAAGGAATTGTCCCAGTCTAACCCCCTCTTGTCACAAACAACGCCCCCTCCCCCTTTGGTAATCAGTAATCCCTTTGGGTGCCAGTGGAGGTTGCACCAAACCACTCTCCAGGCCACAAGGGACAGTGGCCACAGGCACAGGCCACAGGCAGTGGCTGTGGCTCTGCCCAGGCCCTGCTGAGCCCCCTCACCTTGGTTGGGGTTCCACATCCTCCTGCTGCCTCCAAGCTGGAAGGGAAGGACAAGGGAAGAGGTTAACGGCCGCTCTCATAACCCAAGGTCGCGCTACAGGGTATCCCATGAGAACCCTTCACTTGCCTGAGCAGCTGTGGCTCCCTTCACTCCCAAGCCCTCTGCAGAGCGTGGGTTGGGCGACGCAGGCCTCTTGCCTTACACACCTGCACTGGTCCTTGCACTACAGCAAGGGTGCAGCCTTACCATATACTGCACCCTGACAAGCTGCACCGCCTGGAAAGTTTAAAGAATTTTGCAGTCCTAAGGTGGAACATGGCTCTTTTAGCTGCACTTTGGTCTTTGGACCTGGCCATGCCAATCCCCGTGAGCGCCCCCCCCACACACACCTCCCCACCCCAGCTGGGCACTGACTCAGCCCTGAATGCATCCCTGAATGGATCTAACTGGCCCCAGCTGTGCAAACAGGTCTGACATCTAGCCCCAGGGTGTACCATGGCATTGCTGTTCCTGCCTTCCTGGGGCGTATGTCCCTGTCCACATGGTACATCCTACCACAGGTGTGTCATCATGCTGGGAGCAGCAAGGACCTGGCTCATCTGCCCCAAATATCTGCCCCAAAGCACAGAGACAATATTCCTCTCCTCAGGGATCTCACCTCACCGCAGGTCCTTGCAGCTGCCCTATCCCTCTGGGAGACAGCCTCATCCCCCAGCAACATCTGCCCCTGGCTCTGTGCACCTGGCAAAGCTTGGCCAGGTGGCTTCAACCAAAGAGGTTAAAGGAAATACTAAACGAGCTCAGGCCCAAAGCACGTCCTCCGTGCAGGCTGTGAACAAGCCTGTGCACTCAGCCCCTGCCTGCACAGACACCAAGGGGCCGGGGCACAGCATCCCAGCCCAGCCCAGCCGCGGGGATAGTGTGACCTGACCGACAGGCACCTGTGCTCCTGCTGCTCCCCGTAGCCCCCCCCAGCTCTGCCGTGCACCACTCCCTCAGGAGCCACTTTATCTTCCCGAAACTGCAGAAAACCAACCCAGCAAAGGCAATTGCAGCAAGCACTCTGCATTCAGTCGCCGAGCCAGGGGCTATCTCCAACCTGGTCTGGACCAGGGTCTGCTAAACACAGCAGGGTCCTAACAATGTGTCCCAGCCCCCCCAAATGGCTGCAATATGTCTTTCTTAGGATAATGCATAGTTCCCCCCAATCCACCGCCCCACACATAAAAAAAAAAAAAATGCAACAAACTTGCTCAGCCCCATTGACTATAAATGCAAACATCCAAACCTCCGCTTTGGTGAGCAGAGACGAATCGCACCTCTACCAGCAGCAGCCCGTCCCCAGCGCCAGCACAGCTCTCCCTGGGGTGGTAGAACCAGCCCTCCAGCACCCTTTAAATAGGTGGGCCCTGCCTGAGGGCAGGGCTGACACCCTACAGCACTGAAACTGGCTTCACCGCTCCCTGCTCCCCTTGCCGCCTCGCTGTCACCTTGGACACACAGGGAAATGTAAACACACCGCACCCAGCCCAGGCACAAAGGTCTACCAGGCCTGATAAAAATATGGGATGAAGGGTGGTGGTTTCTAGCACCTGGCATCAGCTGATGGGAGGTGAGTCAGGTGTCCCCGCCGTGAACCCTGGTCTGTGCCCCAGGCACAAGCCCAGGACCCCAGGAGGGGACCGACAGGGAGAAAGGCTGATGCCCCTGCCCAGGGGCTCTGCTGCAGGGCAGCAATGTTCAGCCAAATGCCCCGGTGTCGGGGTGAGAGCGGGCAGTGATGCCGCTGCCCGCCGGGAAGTTCTGGCGAGACGTCCCTGTATTTCAGTCCAGCTCCTGGAGAAACATGATCTGGGGTTGGGACAGGCCAGGTGAGGGGCAGAAGGGGTTGTGCGAGGCACTCTCTCCCCTTGCACAGGCAGCTCGGTGCCTGCTGGTGATGCCTCCCCTCCTAACGCCAGAGAGATGACCGCCGGGGGTGGCAGGGGCTCCCCTGGAGTGGTTCATGCTCAGGGGGCTGCAATGATGTGAGGGTAGGGGAGGGAATAGCTGCCGTTAGACCTAGCGATGCAGATGGCTCTGGTCTGTGGCGCATACGGAGACATGAGGAAGGGCTGGGTGCCTGATGCTCATCTTGTCTTCTCCAGGCAGGTGGGGCAGAGTTTCCCCCCATCCTGTCCCTGTAGCATGCCCCCATTTCCCCACTTACACACCCCTATGCTGTCCTGTATTTGATACCACTCCCTTCCCCGGGCCGGTGAGCAATGCAAATGGGCTTGTCATGCACAATAAAAAAAACCACCTTGTAGCAAGTGACTCACGGCAAGGACATCCCCAGCCCTGGAGTCAGGAAGGTGTCATAGGGTGCTTTCTGAGCACAAAAACATGCAGGTATGTGTGAGGTCAGGAGATGCCCATGCATAGGGTTTTCCTATCCCAGCCATCCCCTCCGAGCTGTGCTGTGTGAGCATTCCCAGGCTGTGCCGTCCAGGTGGCTGCCCTAGCCCTGGGGAGCCCCATATACGCAGCAGGCTGGTTGCTGCACCCAACCCAGCACAGACGAACTTGGGGCTGTGGCTGGCACAGCCAGGCCCGTGTCAGCCCTTTCTGTCACCAGCTGGGGGGACTGGGCCCCACCAGCAAAATCCCCTCCTGAGCCAGGAGGAGACTGGTATGGGCCAGGGGACACAACGTGGGGCTCTGCCTGAGCAGAGCAGCTCTCCCAAGGTGGGTGCCGAAGAAGCCCAGGCAGGGACACGTGTTTCCCAGCTGTATTTGCCTCCGCAGAGCTCTGTGCCCAGCTCTGAGCCCCTCTCACGCTGCCCGCTTCTCCAGCGCTGCCAGCACAAGTGTCAAGCTCTGTTTCGCCTCCTCCAGGAGCCCAGAAATCTTCTGGGACGTCTGCACGAGGAAGGAGAAGTTAATCATTTACCACTTGAAAGGACACAAAAGTCACTCCCTGGCTTCGCTGCCTGGCCCTGCCATGCACAACGCAGCACAAAGCTTGCTCATGGTGAAGGGCCAAGGGTGCTGGGTACGTTGGATGCCTGGGCCTGCTCTGATAGCCCAGGGAGCTGCACAGCTACTGTCAGCTGCAGGAGAGTGGTAGCGTGTCCCAGCCCACCAGCCTCCCTGGTGGGACATCTCCTCCAGGCTTTTGCAACATCTCTGGCCCTAGCCTGGCACATGTGGTACCCTTGGGTCTACATCCCACGCAGCTCTGCCACAGGGTGTACTCAGGAGACCTCATCTGCATTTCTGTCCCACTTGTCCCAGCCATACAGCCCCCCCCCCATGCAGTGCCAGCGCACAGCACAGCTCTCGCTTACCACTTGCTTGAACTTCTCATCCGTTATGTCTTTGAGATTGATCATGACATTGAAATAGGCCCCAAACACACCAGCTTCCAGCATCTTGGCTCCCACCTATGAAAAAAAGTTTTTCTAATCTCAGTGACTTGATGCTCACTGCTGCACACAGGCCTGGCCTATTATGTGAAGCACTGCTTTCCAACCCACTATTTTCAGCCTGCAGCTCTGAAGGTGGAAACTTTTTGTGACTTTGCCACAGGGTTGGAAAAACTGAGTTAAGAGGTCCTAAAAGCTAAAAGGGCTGCAAGCTGCCAAAAAGTTGGTGGGCTAGAAGTACTGGCCAGTTTGAGAAGAAGGGCTTAAGAGACACATGTCAGAGGCCTCCACAGCCACATAGATCAGGTAACAATGGGAAACCTTGCAGGAAGAGGTAACAAGCTGGACAGCCCCCAAAATCCCAACCAGGAGAGTGTGGAGAGTCCTATGGCCAAAGCAGGTCCTAAGCATGGGGCAGTACCTGGATGTCAGATTTACAGGCCAGGTTGCAGTGGCATGCCATCTCCTTCAACGCAGGCCAGAGCCTGTTCACCTTCTCTGCCAGGGCACAAGGCACTTCCACTGCTGCCTTCAGCCCCTGCTGCATGGCGGCCAAACGCCTGGTGAGAGAAGACCAGGTGAGTGCCTGGACGAGGGCATGCTGCCCCAGGTAGCTCTTCTCCTGCCACATGCCGTCCCCCACCACCAAGGCAAGCCCTCGGGCCAGCAATGGGATTGTGATATGGGCCAACTCCTTCACAAAGCCAGCCCAGCTCACCTCTCCCTCTCTTCAGCGGTGCTTTTTGGCAGCTTCATAGCTTCCTGCAAGTAAAGAAAAGCAGGTTTGGTCAGCCAGGACTGCAGCTTGCTCTGAGACCCCATGTGCCTCACGTCAGGTGCCATAGGAGACCTCCTAGCTCCCATACTCTGGAAAAGCCCCTTTACCCCATGTGATGTCTCTTACCCAGGTCTTGGGCTGTGTTTCAAGTTGCCGGGCAGGCAGACTCTTTTAGAGCAGATATTTACCCATGCCCGGCTGTTTCACTGGAGGAAGGGGAGCACTCTCAGGACGAGGGAGCCTTGTTTTACCCACTCGCTGGGAACACCGGGTGCACCTGCCCCAACAGCTAATTCCTGAGGTCAAGCTTACAGCTCTGCTCCTAAGGGCCTTACTAGGGGGATGCAATGCTGCCACTCTGCTCCCAGCTGGAAAATCTCAGCAGAACCTCACCATGTAGGTGCTGAAGGCACGGGAATCGGCATCCACCATGGCCACCAGCTCATCCATGGCCTGGTGGAAGGGGGGGATCAGCTTCCTCATGACAGCATCCAGCTCCTCAAACTGCCGCTTCCCGTAGCTCATCAGCCCCACCATGCAGCCCAGCGCCGCTCCCTGCAAGGGTGGGGGAGGTAAATCCTCCAGTGGGATTCAAAGCCCAACTCTGCCACCATGCCAGGTCCCCTCCAAGGCCTCGGCATGCCAAGAAGCACCCTCACAAGGGACCATCCAGAGGAGCACCCAGGTAGGCAGGGATACGCCATCCACCCCAGACCTGGGGCACATACCAGCGCAGACACGGCTGCGGACACAGAGCCTCCTCCTGGCGCTGCTGACCTCCCGCCAACTGCTCGCACGAAGGCACCCAGCGGCTTGGCCACCAGCCCCCTGTCTGCTTCTCCCGCCTGCACCAGGTACCTGTGGCACAGCAGGACTGCGAGTCAGAGCCCCCATGCCAGCTGCCAGCCCCCCTCATGTGGGGACACCGGCCACCACTGCCCCATCCCTTCTCCTTCCCATAATGACAAATCCCCTACGCTCCTACACTGCCCTCTCCAACAGGTTTTCATCTGTCCCAAACCCCTCAGCTCTCTGAGTGGTTGAAAAGTGGGTTAGCACCACGCTGGAAGCCCAAAAAACCCAATAGGATGGTGCTGAGGAGAAAAAGGAGCCAGGGAGCTTTGTAGGGCTAGATGGACACCTGGGATTGTGCTGCTGGTGGGAGCGGACATCTCAGGGATGTCAGGGACTGCTATGGGCTGGGCAGAGCTCGGCTGGCTGGGCTGCAAATGATATTTCGCAGCATGGAAATGTGCCTGGGTAGCAAGTCTGCCTCTAGACACTGGCTGGGTCCCTGCAGCTGTGTCCCAGGGCTTTGGGGACTGCAGCTTAAAGTACATATCCTGATTTCACCCCAGCATAGTTGAATTTCCCTTCCCTCTTCTCCCGCAGATAAAATTTTCGTAGCAGCTGCTATAAAGATGGTGTCTATCTTTGGAGGAAAGCACACGAGCCAGAGATTCTGAAATTTCCACTGCTGTGTGCTGGAAGGGCTGGGCGGGAACTTAATGAGCACTTGCTTGAATTTGGCAATAAAATCTGCTCCCGTTGCCTTTCAGAGGGACCAAGATTCCCTCACCCCAAACTCATAACTATCAATTTTGGGGGGCAGGGCCCATCTCTGTGCCTGTACAGCATTCAGCACAGCGGTCCCCTGGGCCCTTGGGGGAGCAGGGGGAGCCCGAGGTGGCAGTAATGCAAGCTCTGCTCCCAAAATAAGCTTAATAAAAGAGGCAGGCCATGGGATTCCCTCCATCCAGACAGACACCAAACACAATAAAGAAAAGCAAGAAGGTGGTCCCTACTCAATGACACGCTCCTGGGGGTTAAACGGAGACAGGGAATCCAGGCCCAGACGGCTGACCACCTGCAAGAAGCAGCATGTGTCACATCAGTCCACGGCTGGGCGCAACTTATCCACGTGCAAGAGGCTGCGTCTCGCAGTGCTACCAGGCACCAACCTCCCTGTGCCCAGCTAGGGCATAAATGCATCCCACTATATTTTTCACTCACTTCTTTGAATTAATCATGAGCTTTTTGGCCCCTGGAAGTCAGCTGCAAGGGCTGCAAACCAGGGGAGAGGAAAGAAGAGCCAGGCTAGTAAGCTTAAACTGCCCCAGCCACCCACGCTGTGTCAGCAGGTCTGACAGAAATTCCCATCCCAAAGCTGGGCTGTGCTCATAGCCACCTGAGAGCAAATGGAAACTGCACAGATAAATAATTAGCTTGCTCCTATCTAGCACATTCCCAATAGGGTGGAAAAGTCCCTCCCTGCGCCCTTCCTTCCTTGAGCTGAAAACTGGTGCCTGTCTTTTTTTTTTTTTTTCCCCCATCGTACGCAGGTCTTGAGACAATTTATTGTGATGGCAAATGTTGTCCCTGAACTTTGTGGAGCTTTCCTTCCCCCCCCTGCTTCCACACAATCAGTCTAAGAGGCTGCTGGCTGTACTCTGCCCTCACAGGATGGGCTTTTTGCTCCCCTGAGCTTCTCAGCTTCTATGGGCCATGTCAATAAATCAGTTCATCTCACTCGCTTTGTCCTCACAGCTTGCCAGGCCATTCCCAGTAGCAGGCATCGTCCCTCAAGTCAAATGCCAAAAGGACATACAGTCTGCCCAGGGATTGACCTGGTCTCAAATCTCCAAGCAGTGACAGGGAAGGTGGCACTTTGGGAGGTTGGTGGGGTCTTGCTTGTGATCCCACCCCAGTCTTGGTGCCAGGAGAGACACGTTACCAGCCTTATCTTGTGTTCCTCTTCCAGGATGAAAAGTTTTTCCTTCGTGATGTAAAACTCAGCTGCATCCAGCATGGCCTTCTTGGGGATAAGCCCCACCAGCTGGGACCCCACCACAGGGAGCTTCAGAGCCTGCAAAGGAAAGTGGAAATGTGACTGCCCTCCAGAGCCGTTTGCCATGCCTCTGCTTTCACCCTTCCATCCTGGACTGATGGTCCCTTTCCTGGGATCCAAGGAGCATATGGAAATGCCTTTGATACAGCCCCCACCTTGCAGAGGTGAGCCTGGAGCTGGGAATTAGCAGCGAGTCACTAAGTATTTGGTGTTTCCTGTTGCTTGGGTCTCTGCCTGGCTTTGCTGAACTGAGAGCAAGGAAAAGCAGGGCCAGATCATGAGACATGGCCAAAAGCTTGCAGGGAGATAACCTTCGCAAAGCACCCAGCTGAGAAGAGCATCGCATGCCATCCTGTGCCTCTCACCTTTGCATCTCGGCAGACCTCCTCATAGACTTCATGGAGTGGCGTGGTTTCAAAGTCCAGGAGGTTTGTCGAAACCTGGGCTATATTCTTCTCCTCCAAATACCAGCCAATGCCCTGGACCTTCTTCAAGCGCCCGGGCTGCAAAGACCTATGGTGGTCAAGGCACAGCAGTGGCCAGCTCAACCCCAGGATGTGTGGGAGTGAGCACAACTGTGCCCAGCACGGGGCCGGCACAAGGGTACCTGGTCAGTGCCACGGCCCTGCTCCCGGATGTTGAGGGCGATGCGGTGAGCCAGCTCCTTGGTGCAGAGCAGGTTGATGTTGTAAGCGATGAGGAAGGTTCGGGCCCCTGTCACTGTGGCCCCCCATCGGGGGACGAAGGTAGGAGGCCCAAAATCAGGAGCCCACTCTGGTTTCACAAGCTGGGAAGTGAAACAGAGAGGGAGAGAGGGAAGCGTGTTGGCTAGCACTGCTGAACGGCGTGAGCGGACTGCTGAGGCTGTGCCACGATGGGTGGTTGTCCTCCCAGAGAAAGCATCTCCCTCCCCAGCTGATGCCTGCAGCAACCCTCTCCACATTCAGCAGCATCCAAAGCATTTCATTGGCTCTTCTCAGTCTGGCCAAGACATTTGTGCAAAGGGAATAAAAAAGGGAGGTAAAAAGGCAGCATTTTTTTCTTTCTCTTTCCAATTGTTTTGCTTCAAAACCTACTCCCATTTCAGATCTATGTAAAAGCTTCCATAGGCTTAAAGTAGAAATGTTTTACTTCATGCCAAAGAAAATAGTTCACTCCAGTTCTCTGGGGTCTTTTTAATCTCATAGAGGACAAAATGAATCCTTCAGGATGAACAAGCCTGGCTACCTGTATGGCCTGTGCTCCAGTCCTGACCATCTCAGTGGCCCCCACTAAACTTGCTCCAGTTTATCAAAATCACTCTTGTGCCGGGGTGCTGAAATTCAGCCCAGTATCCAGATGTGGCCTCCCTACTGCCAAACGGGAAGAAGAATCAGCGTCCTCACCCTGCTGGCTGTGCTCTAGACTCCTTCCCAAGGAAAATTGTAAGGTCATGGGTGTAGAAAGATCCCAGCCTTATTTGTGTCTTAATGCATTTTTGGAGCAAAGAGCAGAAAGCCACAGAAGAGCTGGTTTCACACCCCTCAGCCAGCATGTGCAATTGCCTCAGAAAGGAGATATTCCTCATGTGGCTCAAAGTTCGGGTCCAGAGCAGTAAGTAGCAGCTAAGTCAGCCTTCAGCATCCACCTGAACAAAACTGCTCCCTGAGGCCTGGGAGATGCTGCTCAGCTTTACACGTTAGGCAGGACAGCCCACGCTGCCAGGCACACTCACCTTTTCGGGGAGCGCCTCATACTCCCCGGCGCGGATGGCTGGCAGGGCTTTCCTGCTCTCCTCCCGTGCTGCCTCTCCATACAGGTAAACTGCAAGAGAGAGCGGGGAATGGCAGGCGGGCCGAATGCCATCGGGAGGAGGGGGCTGTGGCACGTCATCTACCAGGCACTGCGGGTCCTTCTTTGCCCATTTTGGGACAAAAAACTTTTGTCCTACTTAAGCCTTTATGAAAGAAGTGCATCTTATTTTATATTTAGATGACTAGCACGGATGTAGGCATGGCCCTGGGCATCCAGCGCTTCTCCCACTCACCAGGCACCCCCAGCTCCGTCGACAAACGCTGCCCAAATTTGTGGGCACAGGCAATACACTCCTCCATGCTCACGTTCATCACCGGCACAAAGGGGCAGACGTCCAGGGCCCCCATACGAGGGTGTTCACCTGGGGACAGGACCAGATGTTAGAAGGAAGGGAGCAGGTAAGAGCAAGACGGACAAGGAGGGATGAAGGCCCTTTGCCAGCCCCTCTTGGAGACAGCTTACAGCCTGCCTGCCACAAAGCATTTCCACTGCAAGGAAAGCTGTGTTTGAGGCAGTAATGTGTACTCCAGACCAGCAAAAGGATGGTTTCAGGCTCTCTGTAAGAGGAAGACAAGCAAGAGCTTTGTGCGGTCCAGCCAGCATCCATCCCGGCAGCACTGCTTGCTGGAGACGCAGAAGTGTGCCACGCTTGGCTGCTGGCAATGGTTTTGTATCAGTTTTGAGCCGCTGTGAGCAAAAGGGAGGTTTTGAGCTGGTGGGCCATGCTGCCAGGGCCCAGCTCCAGCCATGCAACGCACACCAGGAGCCATCCCCGCGCACCACAGGCAGCACGGAGGCTTGCCCCGGGCCCCAGCCGCCAAGGGACGCCCAATGCGCGGACGGCTCCCCTGCCTCCCCCGAGCTCACCCGTGTGCTGGCTCATGTCGATGAGCTGCTCAGCCACTCGCGCTGCGCTCAGCGCCCCTTCGACGACAGCTTCTGGGGCCCCCACAAAAGTGTAGACAGTGCGGTTGGTGGAGGGCCCAGCGTCCACATCCAGCAACACACAGCCAGGCGTCCGAGAGATAGCTTGCCCTAGCGCCTCAATCACCTGCGAGAGAGCAGAGACGGACAAGGCAGCTGGGCAGCAGGGCTGGCGAGGTGCCTACCTCTGCCCCGGGAGCTGTGCAAGACAAGGGAGCCTTTTTGCAGCTTTCCCCAGCCCCCTCCCTTCCCACTGGCATTGAGTCTGGGGCCATGATCAAGAAGGAGGCCACACGCCCGCAGGTACAAGCCCGTGCCACTGAGGATGCAGGACTCGAGTGCATGAGCATCCTGCTTCCAACCGGGAGGCACAGGGCGGGAAATGGAGACAGCCCCCAGCTCCCGGCAAGCTGCAGCCCTGCAGCAGAGGAGGGAGAGTTGATCGGTGCCACCTACATGCTGGAGAGGTCTGTCACAAATTGCTATTCCTGAGGATACTGTCCCCCGGCAGCCTCAAAATTGTTTTGGCTCTGCAAAGTCTGTTCGCTAGGGGAACCAGGATTTTTACCATGCCCTTCGTGTTGTCTCCCTGGAAAGGCCAAAGTTCAGCCTGAGGCAGGCACCCTGCATGAATCATTGTAACCTGGATAGCATAATGTTTGACAAAACAACTGAAAGGGAGATTTCCAAATGGGATATGCCAGGTCACCTTCCTCAAGGCCAGACCCCTGGCCCTAAGGCAACCTACAGGCAGCAGAAAGGAGCAGGGCTCCAAGCCCCCGTTTCTCATAGAGATGCAAAAAGGAATAGGGACTGCGTGTAGGCGTTTTCGGCATTAGCCATGCAGAGAAAGGTGCGTAGTACTGGCAAGGGAGGCAGGGCAGAGCCTGGCAACGAGCACTGCCTGTGCGGCCCATCCCTGGCGGCAAGCCAAGCCAAACCTGCCATGGGGTCTGCAGCAGGGCACAGCCAAAACAGGGCCACAGAGCACCATCAGTCCCAAGCAAACACCCTTTGGGACCAGTGAAGCTCCTCTGAAATGCTGCAAGCTGTCCCCTGTGGTCTCTGCCCCTTGCAGGATTGCTTTTGTGTCTAGGAAACAACATGAGCTTTCCCTGACCTGACTTTGGTGGGATTTTAGCTAGCATGAAAGGCGCCAAAGGGCAGTGGTAGTAGAAAAGTGTAAGCTGAGCTACAAACTGTAGGGAATAAAGTGCTCCAGAAGTTAACCCCGGACTAACCACCCACCTCCACTGTGCAGAGATGTTTGATGCATAGCCCTGACCTGGGAGCAACCTAGCCACCTGCATCCCCAGTGCCTCCTACCCCATCTCCCCCCCTCCACGCGGCTCCCTTACCTCTTTGTTATTCCCCTCCGAAAAATTGGGGACACACTCCACCAGCTTGGCCATGGTGCTGGGGGTCTGCCTGCACAGCTGCAGCTATGTGCTGGGCTCTTTACACCGCGCTGTTTTGCCTGAGCTGTCCTTTCCAGGGCCACGGAGAACCAAAAGCCTTTCTAGCATCCAATCAGTTATCTTTTCGCAAAGTCAGGATTTCTCATTAACTATGCTGATCCAAAGCCAAGAGACAGAAAGGGTTTTGGTTAAACAAAACAGCAGTGACTTTGGGCAGAAAAGCCCCTCTGGGCTTTGTTAGCTCTGGGTAATGTGTCCTTGGGCCCAGTGCTCACCAGTAATCACTCTTCACTAATCACTGTCCACTAATCACTAATCAAAGGCGCTGCCTCATGAGAGAAAGCTGCCCCTTCCTGTACTGTGTACCCACTTTGTGGCTATGCATTCGGATGGCCTGCTCCTGCTTAGGGGACGGTTTGCATCAGCCAAGGAGATGAGATGACCTCCAGTGTCCCTGGGGCTCTCCAGAGGGTGGGGGACACCAGGGAGGCCTGGCTGCTGCAAAGGGGAGACTGATGAAAGGAAGGTCCTCAAGATCCTCCTCAGGTCCAGTCTCACTCCTGACCCCGGTGGTTGAAGGCTCTGCACTCCTGGGGCCATGTGGCACTGGCCAGGCAAAAGCAAGGCCAGCAGGGCCCAAAAAGAGGGCTCGTCCGGGAGTTGAACCCGGGACCTCTCGCACCCAAAGCGAGAATCATGCCCCTAGACCAACGAGCCAGGATAGTGCAGGTAGGACCCCACCAAGCTCTGCTCCCACATCCTGTAGCACTGGGCATGGGATGGGGCCCAGTGCTGCAGGGGGATGGTTCCCCCTAAATGTTCCCCTCTCCTTCCCCCTCTATTCTTGGGCCAGCAGCTCTCCTATGTTCCCCTGGAGAGAAAACATAACACAGCGTGGAGGATATGCCCAGGATCCTGGGGAAAAGGTTCTGGCTTTGCCTCCCTGCACACCTCAGCTCCAGCTTCCTCAGCTCTCTGTGGCTGTAAAGCTAGAGGACCTCAAGGGTCTGCACATCCCTCCTCTCTTCAGATCGCTCCAATGCCAGGGGGCCCAGTCAGGATCCAGCTGTTCCCTGGGCAGGAGCTGCTGCCCAGAGGACAAGGCTGGGGCTGCCTTGGTCCCCACCTCCCTTCCTCCAGCCCAGACTTTCCCCAGACGGCCCTGGGCAGCCCTGCATGCCATGGCCCCAGGCCCCACCTGGGGATCCCCGCACCAGCCCTGGACCCTGCGAGTAAAACCTCACGCTGTGAGCAGGATTCGAACCTGCGCAGGGAAACCCCCATTGGATTTCGAGTCCAACGCCTTCACCCCTCGGCCATCACAGCCGCAGGCGCAGGCAGCTTGGGGGTGCACGGGAACCTGCCCCCGCCGGCCCTGGGGCACCCACGCGGCCCTGGTTTTCATCGTCCATGATGCTCCCCCCCCAAGTCTGGCCCCAGGGCATCCTATCCTGGCTCCTCATAGCCGCTCTATTTTCCGGGCATTGAGGAAGTCTCCTGGCTCTCTGTTGTCATTCCACCCGCACAAACAGCTCAGCATCGTTCTGCCCTCCTGGACCAGCAGCAGGGTCTTTGCCCACAAATCAGCCCCCTGGGCAGTGGGACCCAAAGGCAACGTAACCAGCACCCTCCCTCAGCAGCCCAGAAATCTGGGAGACATACACTGGATGTACATCAACCTTTGCCACCCCGGCTCGTTGGTCTAGGGGTATGATTCTCGCTTAGGGTGCGAGAGGTCCCGGGTTCAACTCCCGGACGAGCCCTCCTTTTAGGTTGCATCTTTAGCCAAGCCAGCACTGAACTTGTCTGGGTGTGGCCTTTGGCTTTCTCCCCCACAGTCGTCCCAGGTCCTTGGGCTCTGCAGGACAAGTGGGGTTTCTTTGCATGCCTAGGGGTCCAAGCTCTGCTAGGTCCTGAGCTTGGATGGCAGATGAGGGGCAGCCAGGACCTGGATGCCCCATGCCCCCTGCCCCACGTGACAGCCTGTGCCGGGCTGGCAGCAGGATGGGGCACAGGGGCGGTGAGTGCTGGGCGCACAGAGCTGCCACAATCCCAGCATGGGCGTCGCTGGAGACGGCATCCACAAGCTGACACCAACCTCCAGGCTTTTCCTTGCACCCCCCTGCTCAGGGAAGGAGCTCCGGCCCCCGGCATCCCCCAGTTGCCTGCAAGGACCAGGGCCAGGGCCACGGCCATAGCATCTCTCCCTCACCCCGTGCCTGTTTTCGAGCCTCTCCGAGAGAGGCCAGGTCAGATCAGGCCGCCAGAGCCACCTGCTCGAGCAGGTGTCCAGCGCGGGGCCAACGCTGCTGCGTGCTGCCCAGAGTTTGTCAGCGACGCGGCCGGAGCAGGGAGGGCCCTCTGCCTGCGTCTGGGCTGCGGTGCCGGGGCTGGACCGGGCCACAGCTGCAGGCCCTATGGTCCCCCAGCCCTGGGGGGCATGGCAGCAGCTGGGCTGTGTGGGTGGGCGGCGGTGCCCAGGGAGCACAGGCAGCCCCCCGGCACGGGGATGTAGCTCAGTGGGAGAGCGCTTGCTTTGCATGTAAGAGGCCCTGGGTTCAAGCCCCAGCATCTCCAGGTGCCTTTTCCTCCTGAAAGACATTCTCTTGGCAATGGCTGGGATAGAGAGTCCTCACTTAGGTCCCCTATTGGGACTCTTGTGTACTGGCTGGGCTTATCTTTCTTCCCAGGCGCTTCCACCCTACAACTGTTTCCTCTTCCCTCCCCACAGGAGCTGCAGGTAGTGGCGTACATGGGCCGTGAGTTGTCTCTGCGCAGCACGGGGCAGTACATCACCCTCACTGAGATCACACCTGCCAGCAGAATAGTCCGATAAGCTGCCTCTCCTCCTTGCGTTGGGCACCATTGCGTTGGGCGCCATTGACCTGGCTCCCGTGGACGGGCTGTGACGGGGTTCCACAAACCGGCCTGACAAACGCAGGCCCATTGGTGCCCAAAAGAAGGGCTCGTCCGGGAGTTGAACCCGGGACCTCTCGCACCCAAAGCGAGAATCATACCCCTAGACCAACGAGCCAGGATGGCACCACTGGAGCCACCTGAGGCCGGCTTCAGCACCCCTTGTCCCTGGGTATGACATGGGACTCAGTCAGGGCCAAGAGCTGGTGGCACCACGCGGGCTCAGCCCTCTGCCAGGAGCACTTTAGGCAAACCCACACCCCGTGCCCCATGGCTGTGGGTTCTGCATCTCCACAAAAGTGCAAGGACATCACCATCCTTCCGTGGCCCCGTCCTCCAGCACGTCCCCTCAGAAAGCCCATTTCACATGGCCCCAGCGATAACGGGCTCCAGCCCCTGTATGCCTTGTCCGTGCTCCCCCAGGGCTGCAAAACCTGTAAAACCCCAGGGCCCACTCCTGCCTTCAGACCGCTCCAGTGCCAGAGGGCCCAATCGGTCCAGGAGCTGCTGCCCAGAGGACAAGTCTGGGGCTGCCTTGGTCCCCACCTCCCTTCCTCCAGCCCAGGCTTTCCCCAGACGGCCCTGGGCAGCCCTGCATGCCATGGCCCCAGGCCCCACCTGGGGATCCCCACACCAGCCCTGGACCCTGCGAGTAAAACCTCACGCTGTGAGCAGGATTCGAACCTGCGCAGGGAAACCCCCATTGGATTTCGAGTCCAACGCCTTCACCCCTCGGCCATCACAGCCGCAGGCGCAGGCAGCTTGGGGGTGCACGGGAACCTGCCCCCGCCGGCCCTGGGGCACCCACGCGGCCCCAGGGGCTCACCGTGCCCCACCGCCTGCTCCTGCAGCCTGGCCCCAGGGCACTCTGACCTGGCCCCTCCTGACCACTTTGTCTTCTTGAGACGTGGGAAAGTCTCCTGGGCCGTCGCTGCCATCCCCCCATGCAGGTTGGCCAGCCCCACGCTGGACACCATGGGTGGCAGCAGGACCCTTGTCCAAAATGCAGCCCCTTGGGCCACTGGGGCCAAAGAGAACGGCGTCAGCTCACCCCCGGCACCCAGAACATGTGGGGCACAGGGTCTGGGTGCACAGGGACAGCGCCCCCATCTCCCAGGGCCACGGCCGGGGCTGGCGTACACGGTGCAGGCACGGCAACGGCAGCGCAGCTGGGCTGTCACTGGGGCATGGCCTGCAGCCGCTCGGCTTCCTGCCCCATGCAGGTACAGGCAGCCCTTGCCCTGGGGGCTGTCTCCAGAAAAAACATCCCCTGACCTGCCCCAGAGCTATCCTCCCAGCTCTGGAGTCCCTTGAGTAACCTCATGGCCAGTCAGCAGCTCCTGGGTGGGTGGGAAAAGAGAGCAACCAGAAGGATTTCCCGGGAACCAGGGAGAAAACCCGGCCATGGAGGGAGCCCATCCTCTAGACAGGAGAGGGAAACCTCCTGCCAGGAGGGTCCTTGGAAGGAGGAGGGAGGTTTCCTCCAAGGGCGCAGTGCTTTCTACCACTGCAGCCACTGGGGCAGATGGCTTTCTAGAAGAAAAGCACCTGGAGATGCTGGGGCTTGAACCCAGGGCCTCTTACATGCAAAGCAAGCGCTCTCCCACTGAGCTACATCCCCATGCCGGGGGGCTGCCTGTGCTCCCTGGGCACCGCCGCCCACCCACACAGCCCAGCTGCTGCCATGCCCCCCAGGGCTGGGGGACCATAGGGCCTGCAGCTGTGGCCCGGTCCAGCCCCGGCACCGCAGCCCAGACGCAGGCAGAGGGCCCTCCCTGCTCCGGCCGCGTCGCTGACAAACTCTGGGCAGCACGCAGCAGCGTTGGCCCCGTGCTGACACCTGCTCGAGCAGGTGGCTCTGGCGGCCTGATCTGACCTGGCCTCTCTCGGAGAGGCTCGAAAACAGGCACGGGGTGAGGGAGAGATGCTATGGCCGTGGCCCTGGCCCTGGTCCTTGCAGGCAACTGGGGGATGCCGGGGGCCGGAGCTCCTTCCCTGAGCAGGGGGGTGCAAGGAAAAGCCTGGAGGTTGGTGTCAGCTTGTGGATGCCGTCTCCAGCGACGCCCATGCTGGGACCGTGGCAGCTCTGTGCGCCCAGCACTCACCGCCCCTGTGCCCCATCCTGCTGCCAGCCCGGCACAGGCTGTCACGTGGGGCAGGGGGCATGGGGCATCCAGGTCCTGGCTGCCCCTCGTCTGCCATCCAGACTGTGTCACAGCAGGACCAGGAGCCTAATGCAGGGGGAGCAGGTGCACTGTCCTTACTAAGCCCAAAGCCTTGGAGCACCCAAAGGGCATGAAGCGGATGGGGACCAACAGGGTGAATGCCCATGGCTGGGCTCCCTGTGAACTCTGCGCTGGCTTGGCTAAAGAGACAACCATGGCACCCAAAAGGAGGGCTCGTCCGGGAGTTGAACCCGGGACCTCTCGCACCCGAAGCGAGAATCATACCCCTAGACCAACGAGCCAGGACATTGGAGCTGCGGCCACTCTGGCCCAGAGCAGGCACTCCACCGCTCTGCGCGCAGCCAGGGCCCAGTGCTCGCTGGTGGTGCCAGGTGGGCACGGGGGACACAGGCTGCAAGTGTGTGCAGCACAGGAAATCCCTGTGACTGTTCTCTTTCTCTGAACCCCAGGAGATGCTGACTGTGGGGTCAATGGGGTGCAGGAGCTGCTCCTTCAGCAGCTCCCAGTCGCTTGAGGGGTCGCAAGACTGAGAGGTTGGTTCTGGGGCAGGTCAGGGAATGTTTTTTCGGATGCAGCACCCAGGGCCAGGTTTATGTATGTACCTGTATCTGTGCAGGGCAGGAAGCCCAGCTGCTGCAGGACCACGGCCCAGCTAAGAGTTCCAGGTGGTGGGACCTCCCCTTTTTGATGGTGTTAGAGTAGGGCAGCAGTGCAGGGAACTTGTTAAAGAGTTGATTTTTGCAAAGTCTGGATGCTGCGAGGCTCAGACGCGAGGTTCTCATTTGCCCTCTAACAAACAGCTGCAGCAATTGCCCTAGCCAAGCACTGCAGTGCTTGCAAGGGGCATAGGTGACAGGAACGGGCTAATTATATTACACTCCAGGCTGTGCCAGAATTACTACCCGCTCTCCTAGAGCACATCCAGATCGCTGTCAGCTGGGCCCAGGGGAACCAGGAAGGAAGAACTGGCTGTGGGCCGTGCAGTCAAACCTCTCTCCTCTTCCCTATGATGCAAGTCATGGAGCTGTGGGGAGGAGCGGGCAGGGAGGGTACTGCACCCTTGTGATTTCTCTCTGGCAAAATCCCCTTCAGCTGCCCAGCTTCTCCCGGGCTACTTGATGAGCACTAGCAGCAGCCATCTCCACCCAGCAATAAGCAGATTATCCTTCTCTTCTTTGGGAAATGTGCAGGCGCCTAATACTCAACAAATGTGAATTCACAGCCTTGGAATATTTAACTTCCATCGAATTTAAAACTCAGATCCCTGACTGTTCCAATACCAGCACCCTGTCAAACTTTTGGATCTGAGCTATGTTTTCATCGCGCTTATCTTTGTCTCCCTAGCAGCAGCACCTTCCCCTGGGGCTGGTCTCCCCTGTGGCAGATACTCAGAGGAAAAAGGGTGGTAGGGGACAGCTGGAAGCAGCGTCTGGAGGTGATTCGGACTCAGGGTGAGATGTAGCACTGGCAGAGCAAGCAGGGTTGCAGGCTTGCAAGGGCAAGAGCCCCGCAAGCACCACTCCCATGGGCAGCTCCAGGAGGGCTAGACTGGGACGCTGGTACCTTTTGATTTGTGTGCTTCGTCCCAGGTGACTCACACAGTAGGGAGACCTGTTATTTTCCTGCTTTATGGGATTTCCAGCCCTGGAGAAGAACCAGAGCACTAGGCGAGGAGTCCCCTGGGGTGCTGGAGTCATTGCCTGTCTGGCTTGCCGGGCTGGGCACAGGAGCCTTGCATGGGGAAGAAGGCGGCAAGTGAAACCACAGTGAGCCTCTGCCCTGCAGTTAACCCGTGGGTGCAGCAGTCAGTGCCTCAAGAAAGGATGCTGTCCTGATAGTGTCCTCTCCTCTCTGCTATCCCTGCTCTGCAACCATTTTCTCTCTTCTTCCTAAAGCCTAAGAGCAGAATCCCTCTCTGCTTTTGTGGGAAATTGCATTGCAAAGCTCAATGTGGAAACCTCAGGGAAAAGAAGGGGTATTTTGGGGGGCAAACAAATTCCATTCATTCCCTCATGCCCGCACTCTCCCAGGCCCTGGGGCCCAGTCTCCACATGGCTTGCTCCAGAACGCGTGTCTCCAAGTACTCTGACCAGTAGTCCTTGCTGTGGCCAAGAAGACAAGGGACGCTACCTAGCGAGGCCACCTCACATCCCTGGGTTGGCCCTCAGCTTGATGCTGGCATGCTGGGAATGCGCTTTTTCCTACCCTGTAGGAGTTGGCAGTGGATCTGTCTCTCCATCCTGTCGCGCTGCTGTGAGTCACCAGGATTTCTGGTCTCCTAATCTGGAAGTGCAGGGAAGCTGCACGTGGATGAGCTGGGATCTTGCTCACTGGCTAATCCAGCTGCCATCAATCCCTCTGTCCTTGTAGCCTGTCTTGTGCTGCTGGGGGCCTACACACCCAAGATTCCCATTTGCACTAATCCTCACTGTTCTGCGATATTTCTCTATGCTTTTTCATTTGTTCCAACCTAAACCACGGCTTCATCCCTCCTCCTCTTCCTTTCCTCCATTCCCAGGGGAGCAATGCAACCCAGCACACACTACTGCATTTGCCTGGAGCTGTGGGCTCCCCCTGGTACCCACTCTGTGCAGGAGATGCTCACTGGCTGCTTCTAACGGCTTCCCCCAAGCAGAGAAATGAAGAGAAACATGAGTGAGCCCATTTGCTTAGTGCAGTGGTGCGGGTCAGGGTTTTCCCACAGTTACGCACTCCCCAAAGAAGAGATCTACACCCCCCATGGATGTGACCCCGCAATGGGGAGCTGCCACCGTCACCTTGGGCTGAGCTGCTTCCGCTGCTCCCTGTTGAGCTGAACTAGCGCACCATCACTCATGGACTGTAATCTTTGCAGTCGGTTTCATTAAAGCAAAGGATAGGAGAAAATGAAAGGGAATAGCTGTCTCCAGGAAGCAATGATTACTGCAGAAGGATGCTGAGTGACAGCAGGGAGATGGTTTCCTCCGAGGAAATGAGCAGGCAAGGGAAGATGGGATGTGAGTAGAAGACATGAACCTCAACAGATCCAGATATGGCAGAAGGATCCCATTTGAGCTATGCTCCAGGCTTTTCCAAGAAACACTTCTGTTGCTATGGTCATGAAGCAGGCAATGCTGGGACCAAAACCTAGGATCCAGCTCTTTCCTTCCATATGCATACTTCTGTTTTCCAGTCTTTATTTTTCAGCTCAGCTTTTCTCCTGCAAACACACCCTCAGTCTTGGTCTGTAGCTCCCTATTTCTCACTAGGCCCTTTTGCTCCACCACCTTGGCAGGAACCTGTATTTTAGGGCCTGATTAGCAGCTCTGTGGGGTCCTGCCCAGGGCAAGTACTGGCTAGGGGAAATATGTGACAGAGTGAATTCAGGACAGCTCTTAAGCTGGGAGCCAAGACCACAGGGCTCCAGGGCAGGGAGTCACAGCACCCATGAAAGACAGGGAGCCATTGTCCCCTGGGACAAGGTTCCCTGCAGAGCCCTGAGGTCCTCTATTCCTTGACTCTGGCTGCACTAAGGCATCACATTTTTTAAAGTCAGATCAAGGATGCATGCAGATTTTAGTCTCCTTTGGGACACTGGTTCTTCAGAGAAAAATTGGTACAACTTCACCGATGGAGCCATTCAACAAAAAGTCATCTCAAAATGTTGCTATTCTTTTTCCCTGCTCAATCCTGGTTACTGTCCTGCCAAGCAAACAGGTGAAAGACAGTCATACACACTCTAGATGCCTATGGCTTTCTAATGAGTCTTTTGCTAGAGAATCATTGCTCTTCCACTTTGCAATCTTTGGTAGCATTTTGTATCTCTTCTCCAAGGATAATTCCTAGAGCTTGGATAAAAATATCTGAGCAGTCCTTGGAGTAGAGTTGTGAATCCACCTCTCTCTTCTCCTGGTGTTCTGATTGCTGCGCAGAAGCCATGTAAATTATCTCCAAATTAGGAGCGTCTCTGTGAAGATCTTCTGAGCAATAAAATAAGCTGAGCTTGGTCACAGGCTTTTGAAGGCCAACATGCTTTCCAGCTTAGTGCAGTCTTTCATCATAAACACTCATAAACTTTATGCAAAGTGTCACATTACCAAAACACTCAAAGTACGAAGGAAGATTTCAACACTATCTGTGGCGGTCTTAGTCATGTCCTTGTCCTCTTTCCATCAGCTGAAAAAGTTCTGCTTGATGGTACATGGCATCTTAAAGAGGCTCTTTCAATGTCTAGTATCTTCTCCTAGAGGCACCTGCACCCTCTCCCTGTAAAATAATTATTCCTAAATTCATCTCATCTGTTCAGCCAGCTCATCCCACAGCTCGAAGTCATGCATCCTCGTCTTTGGGAAGAGCTAAGGGGGCTTACTTGGGCTGTGGCCAGGGATGGGGTTAGCCTCTGGGCTATGACAGTCAGCACGTGTGTGTGTGTGTGTGTCACTGGACTGCTCCCGTGGGACACCTGTGAGCTGACCAACCAGGTGACAACATCCACAACTAATTTAGCTCTTAAATTATCCTCCTACTGGCAGCTGTGTAACTCACAGGTGGTTACTAACTGGTCCAACTCTTGCCTTTGTATCTAGAGTGCATGGGGAAATTACATTTTTTTTCTTCATGTCTGTATTACTATGTTCATATATCTTTACTGATGGCATTACCAAAGGCGTAAGTGTCCATCACACTTGGTGTTTCTGAGAAATTCTAGGATGCCTCATCCCATAATATCTCCAATAATAGGTGCTCAGTTGCAGATCTTGACAAACTTGGGCTTCTGAATGTCTTTGTGTTCAGAGAAAGCCCGGGTAACTGTACACTGTGCTTTCACATTGCTGGAACCCCCCTTTCACTGGCAGGTGGGGGGATGCTGCTGTGGGCATGGACTACTGGACAAGGTTCATGCCTAGCCAGGGTGGAATGGCATTTCCAAAGCCATCATGTTGAGCTAGCACTTGGAGATAGGTATATTCACCTCATATTACTCGTGTGGCTCAGTGAAGGCGAAATGCTTCAGTCACATCTCTATATATGCATGCATATGTGTGCATGCAGGAGTACAGAATAAAATGTTTTCTATTGCTTCATAAAGAGATATAGCCAGATGCAGATTTATCACATGCCTCACTTCAGCATCTTTGCTATCTAGGTTTGAGTCATTACACGCTTATTTGTATTAAGGCCCCTTTTTCCACTTCCTGGTGTAAAGAGTAAGAATGACAAGCCGAATGCTTGAGCTCTGGCTTTGTCACTGGCATATATCTTAAGAAGCTTTGACTCTTTATCTTCATAAAATGTTGTAGACATAGGAGAGCTGAAGCAATGCCCTTGAGATATATGGGAGGGAAATATTTTTATATTCATTCCGAGTATTTTTCCACAAAAAAAAAATGTTTTGGGATTGATTTATTTTCATGGAGGTACAGATATTTCAAGCTTCTGCAGACACTGCAGGCAGAAAGCAAGGTTGGAAATGACCAAATTTCTTATTACACAGAAATTTCACCTGTTACTCAGCTCTAGATGTGCCTGTAGCCAGTATGGCAGTATCAGGACCTTTCTCTAATGCTGCAAGTAGTTCGACATCACTCTGTTCAGCAGCACACAGCAAGACCCCAGGAGGAGCAGGTCTGACATGCTGAGCTGTCTGTTCTCTGGTTATACTGCAGCAGCCTTAGGTAGCACTACTCCAACCCAGCACAGAGCCGGGCATGCAGTAACCATTCAAAGGTGCCTCTCCCAAGAAACTCATATCTGCCTTTTCTCCCCGGGGCCCACATCCATCCTCCTTAGCTCACCAAAAAAATTGCTGCAAAAACAAGAAAAAGGCCATTTGGAAACATCCAACCTCAGTGTTCCCACTTCCTCAAGGGAACAGCCAATGAAGTTGCTCTGGAAGGAAGTCCTCCCTGCCGTGCCACTAAGCAGGTTGTCATTATGGGGCAATAGGAGAGGTTTCCAGGTTAAGAAAGTCCCCTTTGGGCCGGATGCAGTAAACCACACGCTTTTGTCAGCGCAGCATGGAGCTAAGCAGCAGAAATTCCTATTTCAATCAGAAAAGAAAACCCTCGCACAGCAGTAAGTTGCTCCAGAATAGGTTATCACTTCAGACTGGAGGCAAAGGGAACACCAGAAGACTCAGGCTATGATGCAGTATGTCTTTAATGAGAAGAAAAAGTAGAATAAATAGTTCAGAGCATAAGTGTATTTCCAGTGCTCAGTAAAGAAATGGATAATCTCCCACTTAAGGACAAACAGATCCCTACAACTTGTTCCTCTGTCCCCATTGCCCCTGTGACTATCACCTTCCATCTACAGCCAGCTATAAGCATTTTAGCCCAGCCAATAGCAAATGCTGTGAAACCCCATAGAATGGGACACTTACACGGAAATATGAAGTGAAGCATAGCAAGCAAGATATGTAGAGGCATGATCTTGACTGACGACAACTTCACACAGCTCCGTTACTTCCAGAGGGAGCTGCAGATGCCTCCCACACTTTGGAAACCCACGGACATTTCCTTAGTCCTCTTCCCAGATCTTTTTTCTGTGTTTCATTTTTCCTTTCCTACGTGGCCGTTCTGCTGGCATCGGTGGGATGAGGTGCACCAGCAGGAAAACCTCTACAGCCCACTGCTGAGGCACAGTAGTCCAGCATCCCCCGACCCCCGGGAGCCACAGGACACGACAGGGACCCCACAGCATCTGAGGTAGCTCCCGATAGCTGCCGATGCCGTGGATCCCACCGTTGTGTTTTGCGGGTAGGAGCTGAAGATGGGGCCGGGCAGGGTCACCGCAACAGTGGGAGGCTGGATGATGGCCGTGGAGTCCCCGCACCGCCTGAAGCATGGCTCATTGCAGCTGGTGGCGAGTGGCCTCGGGCCGCAGGAGGAGGAGAGGCACAGGTCATAGCAGGACATTGCTCTGTGAGGAGGTAAACCTGGAAGTCAGAGTAAGGCAAAAGCACGAGGCAGAGGCTGGGCTGCTGCTGCTGATCCCTAACTCAGCGGCTCCAGTAATGAGAGCGTAGGAGAACTAGCTAGAGGGTGAGTTTGAACCGTTTAGAAGCCCTCGAAGGAAGACTTTCCAAAAGACACAGAGGCAGTTTTGGCGGAAGTCAGCTTCCCCCTTCCCTCCTCCTGTAACTTCCTCTTGCAGGGAAGCAAGGAGTTTAGTCTGAGTGGCACAAGAAGAAAGCTGAATGTCAGGGAATAGAAAACGGAAATCGGAGCTGTGGAGGAGTGTTCTGGGCAGTGGGAGGCACAGCAGGCTGAGTACGCTGAGACCAGGCTCTGCTGCACACCATCTGCCCTCGAAGGCAGGACTGAAAGCTGACAGAAAGCCTTCATCAAACAAAATGCTCATTAAAACACATTCAGTTGTGATAAAACCCACCTAAATCAGTACAACACAAGTGATCTGGATTTAGCTATCCCATCCCAAAATCCAAGAGACCTCTGCTGCCCTTCTTTGAAGGGTGGCACATTGATCCCTGTAACTTGGGAATGCGCTAGTTTATTTTTAACAGGGAAAATAGTGAAGGATGCACCTGGCTATATGGTTAGAGACCCTCGCCTTAACCCTATCAGTCCTGCGGCCCACAACCCCTGCGGTTTGAACCCCAGCACCTCATTTTGCAGAAGAAAGAAACCCTGCTCCAATGTTGCTCCCCAGGCAGGAGATAGATAACAAACCTTGAACTTTTATGGAGCAGAAAACACCAGCGAGAGCAATAGTTCAGCCCGGAGAAGGAGGCAGAATCTGTTTCAGCTCACCCAGGTGCCAGAGGAGGCTGCAGACAGGGAAGCAGATAGTAGGGCCAGGTGCCGCATGGGGTTTTATACCGTGCCCCGACCCCCAGGGGGACAGGAGCAGGCACATTCTCTCCACGTGAAACTCCAGCAAACAGCAGTTTTTGCCTGGAAAGCTTTGCCAGCTGATTAAACAGTTCCCTCTTTCATCTGTCATGTTTTGCTTCCATTTAATGCTAAGTAAGATTGAAATGATTCAAGCTAAAGCAGTAATTATTAATTAATTATTATTAATTATTAGCAGTAATAATTAATTAGTAATTAATTAGGCAAAGTGCCTTTTAGGTCTTATGCTATGAGGCAGGAAAGTGTTTCAGCAGAATTTAGGGCAGGCACATCCCTGATGCCCATCCTCACCTCCCTCCCTACCTCTTTCTGAGCGCAACCATAGATCACTTGGGAATTCAGCTCTCAAGTATACCTGGGCTGAACTCATGAGTTTGTGGATTTAGGCTGAACACAAGAAACCTGCATCCTTCAGACATAAACCCTAAGTAAAATGGCCAGGTTCCTGCACTGTGTCAGCCTCGTACACTCTCATACGTGACAAGAAAATCAGGAAAGCCACAAAGGGCTGTGAAGAATCATGTGAGAGTCGCAGAAAAATGCCAAGGAGCTGCACAAAAAAATCAAGTGGTGATGAGGATGGTGAGGGCGTTTCTGCAGCCAGGCAGAGTGCTGAACATCCCTTGTCCTTCGCAAGGTGCCCATGGAGTATGGACACGGACACAATGCTGAAGGGGAGCCGCAGAAGTTAAACTGTTCCAGCACAATCAAATTGTTGCATTTTTTGGGTCTGCTCTCCATGTCCTTAAAAGATTTCATCTTTTTTATTATTCCTCATGCCCACAGTACAAATTCTGCTTGGAAGGTATATCATAATCAAAGACACAGAAAGGTCTTCAAGTAGATACTGGAGTCCATTCCTGAAAGTGATGCACACCTAAACTGATTTATTTTGCTTGATGAGCCTATTCCAGAGGCCAAAAGCCTTTCCATCTTGCTCTTTGGACAGGCTAAGAGCAGTGAACTACAAGCTCGCAGCCTTTTTTTGCTGGGATGCAGTGACATAGACAAGACATTTTAATTACAGGCTGCCACGTGACACCAGATTGCTCTGCTAAAACCCTGTTAGCTGCCAAACCGCTGAGGAGCTACAGAAGTCCCGACCTGCACTTAAACGTGAGTTGTCTTCGATTTGGGGAGAGGGAGTCAATGACTTCGTATCCAGCAGGCGAGTGAGCCATCAGGCTCTAGGGGCAAGGAAAGTTTGAGGAAGGCTTTTCATTTAATGCTAGCAGAGACCAGGTTTGAAAGCATAAACATCTTCTACCCCAGAATAAATCACGGCAGGACTGGGGGGATGTGTGAAATGCATGTGTGGAGCCAGGTATTTTCAGCATCACTGTTAAACACATACCTCACCGGGTTTTCTGGGTGCCTTGAGTCACTAAGGTGATGTGGTCCTGTACAGCCAGGATTTGTAGCCCTGAATTGGCCCTAGTCACTCCTTCCTGCCCTGTTTGCCAAGGCAAAAAAAAAGCTTTTTAGGGGTGCTGGAGTAACGCACAGCTCATTTTAACGTTGTTCTGTAGAGGGGAAGAGGAAATAATTTTTTTCAGTGGTGCAGAGGAGGACACATGCTTCAACCACAGGCAGCCCTGCAGCCTGCAGGGGTAAAGCGGGGGACTGTGGTTTCAGGTAGCTCCCAGGGTCCAGGTAACTGCTTTTTCCCTCTCTTGAATAACAAAACAAAAACATCACAGGTACCTCCTGGTCCCATAGTCTAAGAATTAAATCCTTCTTCTGCCAGTTAGGGTTTCTTCTCCTTCACTGGTTATCTTCCATCCCTTTTTCGTGCCTCTGATAGTGAGTCCTCCTGACTCCAAGAAAAAAAGATTTTCCTGGGAAGACACCTTTCCCAGCTCCCAGCATAGGCTGGGATCTTCTTATTTGCAGCCTGACTGTGTGCTTCCGTTTCCCAGTGCAATTTAAGTATTTGAGGTCCAACTGCTCACATTAGATCATATACGATTGCACACCAGTAGAATATCAGTGCATGCTGTGGTGCTTAAAACACGCTCGTAGGGGCAATTAAAGAGTGAAATTGCTGAATGTGTGCAATCCAGGCACCGAAACAAGTCCTTTGTCCGGAGAAGAGGAAAGGGGAAACAAAAGGCACACGTTAGCCTGATAAAAAAAGCAGATTTGTGTAATGAATGGGATTAAACCAAAGGCAAACTATACAGGAAAGAGTTCCTCTGGGAAATGCAGGTATCTGGGAGAGAGATGGGACTGGCTTTACTAACCCTTTTTCTCAGAAGATGAGTACTTTCTGCTTGAGACCTGACTTTCTCTGGAGGAACAATAAAACCAAGAAAATACCATCTAATCAAACATGTCAGACCCATTTTAATGACTTCCGCAGTGGATTCAGA
The DNA here is from genome assembly GCF_040807025.1 of Struthio camelus. NCBI lineage: Eukaryota > Metazoa > Chordata > Aves > Struthioniformes > Struthionidae > Struthio > Struthio camelus. The sequence goes on along the minus strand of NC_090947.1, from coordinate 1,135,919 downwards.
ATGTGTTGTCATCTCAGCCCTGTTTCTTCCTGCAGGTAAGAGCATGGGGAGAAACATGGCCTGAGACCAATAACCCCTCTGCCTCCCTGCAAAGATGTGTTTCCCTTTCTATTGCCAGCCCCAGTAGCACTTTGCAACCTCTGAGCAAACAAGAGCAGGTTCAGCAGGTGAGATCATTAATCTAGATGGAGGCATATATTTAACTTGAAAGAAAGAGCAAAAGAGACAGGCAGGAGGAAGTCAGCCATGTACGGATTCACCCTGGCGCAACAGGGTGGTGCCTGTTCTCCAGGGCCCAGCACTGCTTTCACATTGTGCTGGCTGGAGCAGGCATGGCCCTGCACAGCCCACCACGGCTGGCGGTGCATCTTCTGCAGGTGTTTTCCTCTGATCACTCACCTGCAAGGCAGACGCTTTCCCTAGCTAAGCCACGGAGCCCAGCAACAGGGAGATGGTGGGAGTGGGAGGGGAGGGCAAGGAGGGGATAACGTTCACCTAGATCTGGGCACTTGCATGCCCCGTCTGGGATGGCCCAGCCCCCCGAAGCTGCACTTGAGGGAAAGCTAGCAAAAGATGGAGACAGTAAGGACCTCCTCCGGGTGCTGTAGGGCTCAATCAACTACTTCACGCAGGGGATGCACAACAGGCCCTGCATCAAAAGGCTCCTGCTCAGTGCAGGTGAGACAGGAGCCTGTAGGGATCCGACGAGGGTGGGATTCGAACCCACGCGTGCAGAGCACAATGGATTAGCAGTCCATCGCCTTAACCACTCGGCCACCTCGTCTGATATTCACTAAGTTATCTGAGTAATTTTTTTTTCTATTTGACCAAACAACCCAAAGGTGGGCAGCATCCAGGGCTGGCAAGGGGGAGGAGAATAGCGTTTGCCATTCACTTGTCCCTCTCTATTTTCCCCTTCATCTCCTTGTTCAGAGGAAAACACAGGGCAGAGTGAGGAGATTTGGGAGTCGGGGGGGGGGGGGGGGAGGGGGCATAAATATGTGTGCCTCAGGCTTTGTTGTGGTTTTTTGTAGTTCTCTGTCCCCACCTCCATACACCTGATGTGCCCAGAGGGTTTTCTGCATGCTTCAGCAGAGGTCACTCTTGCAAACGAAAGAGGAAGATAGTGGGAGCAGCTGGGCCAGCAAGCTATCTATTTCCCGAATACCCTAGTTTAGGAGATAGTTTGGTCATGTCACACCTCTGAGCACCCCAAAGAGCTTGGCCGTGCTGTGCCCGAGCAAAGACGAGCTGTCCAGCTGCCCAGCGTTACCGCCAGCCCTGGGCACACCTCTGGCAGGAAGCAAGCACCTGGCCAAAATACTCACTTTTACATGTCTTCCCAGGTCACTGAGTGTGTCATGGGGGTATAACTGGTCCAAGAAGTGAATGCTGACCTTCCCTATGCTCCTCTCAGTAGCTGTCAAGTGGAGGGGGAAGAAGCAGTGGCTCTTACAGGCCTCACATTTCCACATCAACCACTTGTTTTCTAAGAAGTGTTTTGTCTGAACCAGATTTCCTCCAAAATGAGTTTGCCTACTGCCCTGGCCATAGGTGGAGAAGCTGGGAGCCGGGGGTGACCCCAGCCAGGGGCACATCAGTCTCAGAGACACAGGGAACTTGGGACCACGAGTGGCCGATCGCATCTTCCTCCACCAAAAGGGGGTAACAGAGAAGATGCAGCCGGACCCTCCTCAAAGGGCAAAAGGATGGGAGGCCACAGGCACAAGCTACAGGCAGGGAAATCCTAACAAGCTTGGCAATAGACAGTACTACCAAAATGTTGACCATTGGGTCATACTTCCCATGCTGGAAGTCAGAGTGTCAGGAAACTCTCCTTCCTTCCAAGAGCGAGGCTGCCCTGGGACAGGGCACAGAGAGGATGGGGGGCTCCATCCTCGGACTCACCTGAATCTGAGCACCTGGTCTCAGCTTTGGGGTGGCCCTGCCCGTGCAAGGGACAGAAACCTCCAGTGATGCCCTCAGCTCGGGGCTGGGGTTTTGGAGGTGAGAGCAGGTGTAGGGCTGGGAGAAAAACAGTCCCCCCAGCGCAGGCACCACTGGGAGTCGAACCCAGGATCTCCTGTTTACTAGACAGGCGCTTTAACCAGCTAAGCCATGGCGCCCTGCTGCCCTCTGCCCCTGGCCCCCATGCACAGGGCACCCTGGGGTGGCCCAGCAGCACCCAGCATTCACCTGGCTCCAGGCATCCCTAGCCCTCTCCCCCCGCCGCATGACTGCATGCCTCGTAGCATTGCCCCTGCCCATAGTCCAGGTGCCCTGGCCCTGAAAACCCGTCCCCCGAGAGCACCCCCAGTGCCCACCCAGGCTGCTTGGGTGCGGGAAGCTCCTGCATCTCCCCTTCCAGTGCCAGCTGGGTTTGGGGCCTTGGCACCCTGTGGGGACTTGCCAGTTCGCTCCTCTTTTGCCCTACTGAGACCTTGCTGAGGCTGCCCCCAGCCCCTGCACCACACGGACGCGGGACCCTCAGTCTCGTTTTTCTTCTGATTTCCCACCCTGGCATCCCCAGGGCATCAGCCACATGCCTGGTGCATGCGTGCATGTCCGAGGCAGAAATCAGACAGGAAAGGCATTCTCCAGCTGTGCCAGCTGTGAAAGGGCTGCCCCCAGGGCTGCCCCCAACCCCTGGCACTGGCTGTTCCCAACCGTGGGGAGAGCCTGGGCTTGCACTGGATCTCCAGCCCATCAGCACCTGAGCCCACCTTTCAAACAGAGATGACCTGAGCACAATGAGGAACGCTTTCAGCCCTGTACAAGTATTTCCTGGGACAGCAGTCAGCATTTAAACCCTGGCGAACTGTACCAGAAAACTCTCCCAGGCAAAAATCCACCCCCAGGTCTCCCCCAAAGGGAAAGCACAGTGGAGCAAGTTGTGGTGCTTATCCCTCGCTCTTACGGCAGAGATGCGCACCGTGCACTCACAAAACGCAAGGATGGGGGGATGCCAGCTGGCTGGGCTGAGACTCCCAGTACCTGGCCTATTCCAAATGAGCAAGGGCTGGAGGTGGGGGGGGGCGGGACGGGCTGGTTTGTTGCAGGGACACAGAGCTGGAGAAGGTGGACGGATGGCAGCCGTTTCTATATTTCATGTATGCCTCACTAGCACCTGCTGCCCCAGGTCCACCTTGTCCTTTGTACAAGGGATAAAGGACTCAGTGCATTTGGCAGCTCTGGCAGACACAGGGACTCAAACCCTGGCACCTGCGAGTAAAAGCCAGATGCTTTTTCACCAGAGCTATCACAGATCTGTAGAGGGCAATGGAGGGCTACACAAGGCAAGGTCAGCAGACGTCACTGTCTGATAGCGGAGAAAACGCAGGGAGGTTTCCGGAGCAAGTGCTGTTCCTTTCACACCACCTTTGCAAAGCGGCCAGGCTACAGAGACAGCCAGAGCCCCTCATCCCTGCAGCCAAACCCTCCCACTGACATCACAGCCGCAGCACTTAGGGGTAGAAACTTTTGCGTTTAATGGTGCCATCCCATGGCCAGTTCATTCAGTCCTAAGTGAATGAGAAAGCCCAGAGGAAAATCCTTACCACTGGCACCTTACTGCGCTCTCTCCTTGCCCTTGTCTTGGCACCACGGATGGGGCAGAGGCAAGGTCCCCTCAGGCCAGGGCTGGGGTGCCGGGGTGGGGGGGAGGCAATGGGGACAGACTCCCAGAGTTGTCTGGGGGGGGCCAGCTGTGCCACCCTGGCTCGTTGGTCTAGGGGTATGATTCTCGCTTCGGGTGCGAGAGGTCCCGGGTTCAACTCCCGGACGAGCCCTCCTTTTGGGCGCTGCCTTTGCTCAACCAGGACATGGAGCCCCAGCACCCAGTAAGGGCAGCTGTGCCGGGTGCAACAGGGATGGGTGACCTGTTTTGTTGGGCACATCCCATCAGCTGGGACGGTCCCGCGAGAGCTGGGAGAGAAGTACTGCCCCGTGGCATATGGAAAGCAAAGACAGTGAGCACCTTGCATACCCACCCTGTTTACAGCTCCTGAGGCCAGGAAAAGGAAACAGCCACAGTCGTTTCTCAAAAACCTGGACGTGCCTGGGAAGAAACCCAAGCCCAGCCTGCAGAAGACCCAAAGGCTTTTCTGTGGGACTTCAGGGGGACTCTCCCATCACCACAGATGGTCCCCAGGAAACAGCTTTCAGAGGGAGAAGCAGCACCTTGAGATGCTGGAGACTGAAGCCAGGGGCTTCAGGCATGCAAAGCAAGCACTCTCCTACTGAGTTTCATCCCCCTGCCCGGGGGCTGCTTGGGAAAGTCTCCTCACCAGCCATTGCCGTGCCCTTCCCCTCCACCAACCCTGCCAAACTCGCAGCTCAGCTCAGCCCTGATCTGCTCCCAAGGGCTCATAGCAAGGCACTTCCCCCCAAAACAGCCCCTTGAGGGATGTGGTGCTAGGATCGCCCAGCTGCCATCCCCGTTGCTGCCATCCCCCAGCAGTCCTTTGTCCGCTGGAGAGATGGACGAGACATGTCCTTCCTGCGTTTTTGTCTCTGTTTCCCACGCATAGCTACTGGGCAGCACATCGCTCCCTGCTCACACAGGACTGTCCTGGCTGAAGGGATAGGCCAAACCCAGACAGGCCACTGTCCCCACGACGCCAGGCGGTACTGCACTGAGTACGCCGGGGGCCCCAGCACATAGCCCCATGCATTGGCCAAGTAACAGCAGTGCCCAAAAGAGGGGCTCGTCCGGGAGTTGAACCCGGGACCTCTCGCACCCTAAGCGAGAATCATACCCCTAGACCAACGAGCCAGGGCGCTGCAGCTGCTCTTCGTGCCTCCCTCAGATCCTACTTGTCCAGGGTGCTGAGCGGAGCTGGTGACGCTCCCTTTGCTCCACACCACCACCACCCAGAGCAGGAAGGTCCCTTTTCCCGAACCCAGGCTGCAAGTCTGCGGCTAGCACCTGGACTTGGCATGGGTCAGCAGTTCCCCAGCTCTGGCAGATGTTACAGTTGCCAGACCCGGGATGGGCAGCCGTGCCCAGTGGATGCAGGTAGCCCCCAGGCACGGGGATGTAGCTCAGTGGGAGAGCGCTTGCTTCGCATGTAAGAGGCCCTGGGTTCAAGTCCCAGCATCTCCACATGCCTTTTCTCTGGAAAGCTGTCTTGCAGTGCTGGAAACGGCTGCACCCTTGGAAGAAACTTCCCTTCTTCCGCCGTCCAGCTTGTAGGGATTTCCCTCTCCTGCCTAGAGACTGGACTCTCTGCTGGGCCTGAGGTTTCTCCTTGGTTCCCATAAAAAGCTACTGGTTGTTCTTTTTTCCCACTCCCAGGAGCTGTCAACTTGGGTTGGCGAGGTGCAGGCGGTGGGGCTCCCTCAGCAGTTCTCTGTTGGCTAAGGGCCTCCAGGACTGGGAGGTCACCTCTGGGGCAGGTCAGGGGATTTTTTTTTTTTTTTCTGGACACAGCCCCTCGAGCAAGGGCTTCCTGTACCTGTGCAGGGGCAGGACTGTGGTCCATCTGAGAGCCCAGGCTATGCTGCCGCTGCAGTGCCCACACCATGCACAGAGCAAGGGATGCCGGCTGTGGGGCTGTCATCACCCCATTCTGCCGTCCTCAGGGCTGCCCCTAAAAGCCCTTTCCCCGCCGAGCAGGTGGACAAGTCTTGGCCCTTTCTGGGTTTTGCCTCTGCTTCCCATGCACACATAGGGTGGCACATCACTCCCAGCTCTCTCATGGGGACTGTCCGGACTTTCAAGACATGGCCAACCCAGCCAGGCTGCCCATCCCCATTATGCCAGGCATCACTGCCCTCGCTGTGCCCTGGCTTCCAGGCAGGGGCTGCACTGGGGCCCAAAAGGAGGGCTCGTCCGGGAGTTGAACCCGGGACCTCTCGCACCCTAAGCGAGAATCATACCACTAGACCAACGAGCCAGGGTGGCATAGGTTTATGTGCACCCAGTGTATGTGTCCCAGAAGCTCATGGTGCTGGAGGGGCTGGCAATGCTCCCTTTGCCCCCCGCCCAGCACATAAGGGGTTGGATTTTGTGGAAGGGCCCCAGGAAACTCAGCAAGGCTGACCTGTGCATGCGAGGGGACGGTGGCGTTGACAGTGCACGGCGAGCCCTGGGGCCAGGTGGGTGCCCCCGGGCAGGTGGGAGCAGATTCCCACACATCCCAGCGTGCCTGTGCCTGCAGCTGTGATGGCCGAGGGGTGAAGGCGTTGAGCTTGAAACCCAGCAGGACTCAAACCTGTGCAGGTTCAAATCCTGCTCACAGTGAGAAGTTTTACTCGCAGGGTCCAGGGCTGGAGCTGAGGGAGCCCTGCCACAGAGAAGGCTCTCGAGAGGAAAGCTTGGGCTGAAGGAGGGAGGGAGCAAGGGCAGCCCCAGCCCTGTCCCCTGCCCCCTTTGGGGAAGTTCCTCGCAGGAGCCCCTCTGGCTTTGTGGCATCCCCAGAGCTGAGGGGGGACTCTGCCTCCACGGGGGGGCTTTTCCAGTTTTTGCCGCCCTAAAAGAACTGAGGAAGCAGCAGCTGAAGTGTACAGGGTACGGGAGCTGGATCCCCTTTCCCCTGTGTCCCAGGGGGCTCTTCAAGTTGTCCTCTCCCTGACCACTGTGAGGAGGTGGGGGAGCCAACTGTGCCATCCTGGCTCGTTGGTCTAGGGGTATGATTCTCGCTTTGGGTGCGAGAGGTCCCGGGTTCAACTCCCGGACGAGCCCCCCCCTTTTGGGCACCACCAGCCCCGTGCATGCCCAGCCTGTGTGGAGGACCCCCCCAAAACAGCCTATGCAGGGGGCTGGGGCACACCAACACAGCACGAGAGGATGGGCAGCTTGTCCAGGTTGGCACGTGCCAGGATGGGATGACCTCCAGAGCCGGGAGCAATAGACAAGGTGCACCCCACACACACCCCTGTCTGCGCTCCTGGGAGGAGGACCAACAAAACAGTCGTGGGCCAAGCCCAGCCAGCACAGAGGTGGTCCCCAAGGCTTTCTCGGGGGGACCTCAGTGGGGGAGGACTGTCCCACCACTGCAGCTGCTGCCTTGGGGACAGCTTTGGGGAGGAAAAGACACCTGGAGATGCTGGGGCTTGAACCCAGGGCCTCTTACATGCGAAGCAAGCGCTCTCCCACTGAGCTACATCCCCCGTGCCGGGGGGCTGCCTGTGCCCACTGGGCACTGCTGCCCACCCCACACAGCCCTGCTGTCCTGATTTACAGTTTATGGTGGTGGCCAGGTCCAGCCCTGGCAGGAAGAGGGACCTCCTTGCTCCAGCTACACCAGACCTCAGGGTAGCATGCAGCATCATTGGCCCCAAGCCGGACACCTCCCCAGGCAGGTAGTGCTGGCAGCATGAGTTGGTTGACCTGGCCTCTCTTGCAGGACACAAAAACAGGTATGGAGTGAGGGAGGGACCCTATAGCCGTAGCCCTGGCCATGCTCTTTGCAGGCAGCTGGGGGATGCCGGTGCCAGAGCTCCTTTCCTAAGCAGGGGATGTGAGGAAAGGCATTTCCTCCCAGAAGCCAGTTTGCAGGTGCCATCTCCTGTGATGCCCATGCCGGGACCCCGGCTGCTCCTTGCGCTTGGCACTTGCAGCCCCTGTGCCCCATCCCACCACCACCTCATCACCCACAGGCCCCTCACAGACCTGCACTGGGGCTGTCCCGTGGGGCTGGGGCATGATGCAGCTGGGCCTGGCAGCCCCTCACTTGCCAGCCGTACTTGGGGCGCAGTGGGGCTGGGACAGGGACTGAAGGTCCTAGGCTGCACTGACATGGGGCTCTGGTGGCCACGGGCAGGGTTGTGGGTGGGGGCCCCAGGTGAGGCTGGTGAGGGCCATTGTGGCCTGTTAGTGCCTTGAGGGCCCTGACAGCAGCCTCCCCCCTGCCAGGTGTGTCACACCTCGCAGAGGTCTGGGGTCAGAAGAGACTCGTTGCGGAGTGGTTTCATTGCTGTGGGGTTTCAGAGGGCCATTTCAGGGGACATGGAGCCAGGGCAGGGACAGGGAACTAGGGAAGGAACCTGGCAGGGGTGATTCAGGGATGGGGCCAGGGTTCAGGTTGCCCGTGAGGGGCCCCAGCGGCCAGGTGGGCTTCAGGGGGGTGAAGGGGAGATGTTCCAGCCGCCCCTGATGAGCCCCAGAGGTAGGTGGGCTGGAGGAGAAGGCCCAGCCAAGGCATATGGAGAGAGGGGAGCCAGAAACCATTTGCCCTGGGGCCATGGGGTAGGGGTGTCTCAGAGGGGACAGGATAGGGGATCAGGGCCACTCAGGGATGCTACTGAGAAGACGCAGGCCCCATAACTGTAGGGCACATGGTGTGGGCTTACCTGCAAAGATTCCTGCCAGAGGGCCATGCCCACCCACCACCACCAGCACTGGGTCCCTGCAAGGCCTCGTGAGGTGCTGAGAGGCACAGGGGCCCCAAGGTACCCGAGCTGGGTTGGGGGGGGGGGGAGGGGGACAGCTGTGCCATCCCGGCTCGTTGGTCTAGGGGTATGATTCTCGCTTCGGGTGCGAGAGGTCCCGGGTTCAACTCCCGGACGAGCCCTCCTTTTGGGCATTGCTGTTGCTTGGCCGTAGCAGAGCTCACGTGGGACCTAGCTGTTGGCCCTGTCTGCCCTGTGCCCCCAAGGGGTCTATAGGAGCCAAGGTGGCAGTGGGACAAGGCACGGGGCTGTGAGTGCCAGGCACATGGAGCTGCCAGCACCATCTGCCCGGGGAGCTGCCCGGCATGGGGCCGGTGATGCTGCGTGCTGCCCAGTGTTCGTCAGCGGCGCAGCCGGAGCAGGGAGGGCCCTCTGCCTGCATCTGGGCTGCAGCACCAGGGCTGGAATGGCCCATGACCCAGGGCCTGTAAGTCCCCCAGCCCTGGCAGTGGCTGTCCAGGTGGCAGGGATGTGTGGGGTGGGCAGTGGTGCCCAGTGGGCACAGGCAGCCCCCCGGCACGGGGGATGTAGCTCAGTGGGAGAGCGCTTGCTTCGCATGTAAGAGGCCCTGGGTTCAAGCCCCAGCATCTCCACATGCCTTTTCTCCAGAAAGCCTTCTCCCTGGTGGCCGCACTGGTGGCAAATGACTGCGCCCTGGGAGGAAACTTCCCTTCCTCCTCCACCCGCCTCTGAGGAGGAGATCTCCCTCTCCAGACCTGAGACTGCTGGGCCTGGGTTTCTTCCTGACTCTTGCAAAATCCTTCTGGTTGTTCCCGTGAGCCACTGACCATACGGTGCAGTCTCTGGGGCTCCCTCAGCAGCTCCTGGTTGCTCGAGGGGTACTGGGACGGGGATGAAAGCTCCAGGGCAGGTCAGGGGATCTTTTTTCTGGACAAAAGGGATGCTTGGGATGCCGCCTACCTGTGCAGGGGCAGCAAGCTGAGCTGCTGTGAGATCACAGCCCAGTGAAGAGCCCCTGCTGCAGTGCCCACACCATGCACAGCAGAGGCCCGGAGAGTGCTCCCCACCTGGGAAAACGGGACCCACGCCCCCCCACTCTGCCATCCCCAACAGCCCTTTCCCCACCAAGGCGCTGAGGAGCCCTGATCCTTTCTGTGTTTTTTCACTTTTGCTGATGCGAACATGGGGTGGCACATCGCTCCTGGATGTCCCAGGGACTGTTCCTGCTGATGGGACATGCCAAACCTGCCCTTGCCATACCCTGGCCCCCATGTGCATGCTTTGCTGGGTCCTGGGGCCCAGCTGGGAAAAACCAGGGCCATGGGGCCCAAAAAAAGGCTCTACTGGGAGTTGAGCTCAGCATCTCTTGAACCCTAGGCAGAAATCACCTCTGGAATGACAAGGCAGTTTTGTGTGCACCCCTAGGTCACCCAGCCCTTGTGCCCTAGATATTTGGGGTGCTCGGGGGGGGGGGCGGGGAGCTGGCAGCACCCCCTTCAGACCCCAGCGCCAAGAGGCTGGTTTTCCTGCAAGGGCTGTGCTGGCAGCCCTGGGGACAGGAGCAGGGCTGAGCCGTGTGCATGAGGAGACAACAGGGGGACAGACAGGAGGCTTTCCCACTTCCTAGGAAAATGGGGCAGCAGTGAGGACCCTCAGGCCAAGCTGGGGGGGCCAGCAGTGTGCAGTGATCCCCTGGGCCATGTGTGTGCCCTGGGGCGGGAGGGGGCACGTTCCCACACCTCCTGCAGCGCCCGTGTCCAGGACTATAGTGGCCAAGGGGCGACGGAGTTGAACTTGAAATCCAGCGGGTTTTCCTGCTCCTCTACTCCTGGAGGTGCTGGTTCATTAAGATCCCAGTAAGGAAGGCACTCAGAGTCAGTAAAGTATGGCTTAAAGTGCCATTTATTGGAGCTAATACTATAAGGAAAATTAGGATAGTAGAGTTAATCTTACATCCCTTCAGGTGCTGGGTAGGCAGAGTTGTGCAGCGTCAGACAGACCTCCAGTCAGGGTGCAGCTCGCCATGCAGATCCCGTCTGTCAAAACGTTACCCAGCACTTTGGTCTTTTGCAGTCTTACAAGACTTTTCTTAAGAGAAACAATCCTGTTTGTCATTTCTACTGTCAGATAAAAAGGGTGTTCACATGAGAACTTGCTGCTGCACTTTCAAATAAAGGCAGGGACATGCAGGTGGTGTAACCGCCAGTGCCGAATAGGAGCTGCCCACAGGCTCCTTCACTACAATCAGCCACCCAGGTTTATCCAACGGCCGAGAGATAACGAGCAACACCACACAGGCATGAAGGCCAAGCTCTACGTGCAGCATAACGCTACACAGCACAGGCCTGTCCCAACGTGAGATAACTTTTAGTGGATCACCAGCCCCTCCACGTATGATGGTTAGGATCACTACAGCCATGCAGGTTCAAATCCTGCTCACTGCAAGAGGTTTTATTCACAAGACCCCTGGGCTTGGGGGCTTTGGGCCACCCTGTGCTGCAGAGAAATACCTGAGCCCTGGAGGTTGGCCAGGGACCAGGGCAGCCCCTGCTCCAGCCCTGCCCTCCCTGGGCAGCAGCTCCTGTACAGGGAAACCCAGACCTTGGCTGGGACCCCCTGGCCCTGGGGCAGCCCAAAGGCAGGAGGAGCCCTGGCCCCACACTTGGGACATGAAGGACCCAGAGGTTTTGCAGCCCTGGGGAAGCAGCAGCCGAGACCTACAGGGTGGGAGAGCTGGATCCCTTTTCCCTGGAGCCCCAGGCAGCTCCCCACATCACACCCACCCTCCTCCCCGGGGCAGGTGGGGGAGCCGATGGCTGGAGAGCAGTGGGGAAGGGAGAGGGGAGCACCCAGGGGAACTGTCCCCAGCAGTGCTGGTCCAGGTGCTAGCCGCAGACTTGCAGCCTGGGTTCAGGAAAAGGGACCTTCCTGCTCTGGGTGGTGGTGGTGTGGAGCAAAGGGAGCGTCACCAGCTCCGCTCAGCACCCTGGACAAGTAGGATCTGAGGGAGGCACGAAGAGCAGCTGCAGCGCCCTGGCTCGTTGGTCTAGGGGTATGATTCTCGCTTAGGGTGCGAGAGGTCCCGGGTTCAACTCCCGGACGAGCCCCTCTTTTGGGCACTGCTGTTGCCCAGCTGGTGCATCATGCCCCAGCACAGCCCATGCCGGAGGGGCGCTGGGGCACAACAGGGGCAGCAGTGTGCAAGCGTGATACTTGTCCTCTCAGCAGGGACGGGCCCTGTGAGAGCCCAGGAAAAGGAAAACAGCTGTGAGCATTTCCCTGGTGCCTGGGAGGAAACCCAGGTGCATGGGCTTTCCTGGGGGACCCTTTCTGGGAACTCTGCTACCTACCTGCTGCCTTGGGGAGAGCTTTAGGGAGGAAAAAACACCTGGAGATGCTGGGGCTTGAACCCAGGACCTCTTACATGCAAAGCAAGCGCTCTCCCACTGAGCTACATCCCCCTTGCCTGGGTACTGCTGCCTGCCCCACACAGCCCTGCTGCCCTGAAACCTACCAGGACTGTCGGCACACAGCCATGTCCAGGCACTGGCCCCGTCCTTGGCACTGCAACCCAGGAGCAGGAAGAAGGACCTCCCTGATCCAGCCACGCCACTGACAAACTCTGGGCGGTAGACAGCATCGTTGGCCCCGCGTCAGACACCTACCCCACGCACATCCTGCAGTGGGGAGGGACCCCAGGCGTCCGGGCACAGCCCCAGCCCATGCTCCCTGCCACGCAACACCCAGTGCCTTGCTGTTCCCTCACCGCCCCTGGCCTGGGGATGCCCTGGCTCCCAAACCCCTTCCCTCTATCCCTACCCCCGACACCAGCGCCCTCTTGCCCATCACACAGCACGGCCCAGCCCACCACCACCGCTCCAGCCCTACAACCTGCCCGATCTAACCCAGGGAGAACAACCGCCCACGTGGCCCAGTGGGGCTGCCCCAGCCTTGGTCCTGGTTCTGCCCATGCCTCACAGATGAGGCTCCCCCCACCGGGGGACGCTGGGGATAGCCCTCCGCATGGCCGACGCCTTCCCGACATGCGATCACCCATAGCACCCAACCAAGCCCTGTGCACCATCCCGCTGCTGCCCTGGCACCCCCAGGCCCCTTGCAGCCCAGAGCAGGGGCCGTTCCAGGGGGCTGGAGCATGAGGCAGCCCCCAGCCTGCCGCTCGGGCTGGGACCCCTGGGGGTGGGAAACAGCCCTGCTTGCCCCACCAAGCCCAAAGCCCTGAGGACCACCGCGCACCGCTGGGGGGGAACACAGTGGGAACAAAAACCGATGGCCGGGCCCCAAACGAGCTCTGCCCCAGCCAGGCACAACCAGCAGCGGCTGATGCCCAAAAAGGGGGGGGGGGGGGGGGCTCGTCCGGGAGTTGAACCCGGGACCTCTCGCACCCTAAGCGAGAATCATACCCCTAGACCAACGAGCCAGGGTGCTGCGGGCCCCTCGGTGCTCAGCCCCTGGGCCCCAGTTCATGGCGGTGCTCGGGGAGGGGGAGGCAGGTGCTCCCGCGGAGCAGGGGGATGGTTTTTGCACAAAGGTCCTGCTGCCGGCCCCAGGGACCAGACTGCAGCCGAGCCCTGTGCGGGGAGGGGGAACCAGCAATTACTGCCTAGGAAACGTTCCCACTGCCAAGGAGAAAAAAAGTGGGTACAAAGGGCCAGGAGGGGATTCTTTGGGGCCAGGCCAGGGCTGGGGCTGGGAAAGCCCATCAGAGGCTGTGGACTAACCTGCTCTGCAAAAGGCCCTCAGCAGAAAGTCTAGGCTGGGGGGCCAAGGCAGCCCCAGCCCTGTCTCTTGTCCCCTTGCTGGCAGTTCCTGCATGGGCAAACCCAGACTCTGGCTGGGACCCTGGCCCTGAAGCAGCCCCAAGGCAGGAGGGACTTGGGGTGTGCAGGTGCCTGGGGTGTTCCAGGTTTTGGAGAGCTAGGGAAGCTGGAGACCGCTTTTTAATGGGGTCATGGGAAATAGGCCTTTCTGAAGGGACATGATGGGAGACAGGGGCCAGCCAGGCACAGGGAGACAACTATGCCTTTGTGGAGATGCAGGATCCACAGCTACATGGCATGGGGTATTGAGTTATTTGCAAACGCTCCCACCAGAGGTCTACGGTGCCCAGCACCAGCAGTGCTTGGCCCTGTGCTGTGCTTGTGAGGCTCCAGCTGTGCTGTCCTGGCCTGCTGGTCTCAAGGTATGATTTGATTCCTGCTTTGAGTGCAAGAGGTTCCCACATTCAACTGCTGGGCAATCCTTCCTTTTGGGTCCTGTGCCATGCCTGGGAAGTGCCGGTGCTCGGCCAGCGCAGAGCTCATTCGAGGCCAGGCCATCATCTTCACTAACCCCACATTGTCCCAAGGCAGTGGGCCTGCTGGGCCACTGGGCTCAGCAGGGCAAGTGGGGCTGCTCCCCATCCCTGGGGATCCCAGCCCCACTGCGTCCCCAGCATGGCTGGCAGGCAGGGAACTGCCAAGCCCAGCTGCATCATGCCCCAGCCCCACGGGACAGCCCCAGTGCAGGTCTGTGAGGGGCCTGTGGGTGATGAGGTGGTGGTGGGACAGAGCCCAGGGGCTGCAAGTGCCAGGCGCAAGGAGCAGCCAGGGTCCAGGCACTGGCATCACAGGAGATGGCACCTGCAAACTGGCTTCAGCCTCTGGAGGGAAAATCCTTACGTCCACCAGCCCTGGCAGATGTCTCGGTGGCAGGGATGTGTGGGGTGGGCGGCGGTGCCCAGTGGGCACAGGCAGCCCCCCGGCATGGGGATGTAGCTCAGTGGGAGAGCGCTTGCTTTGCATGTAAGAGGCCCTGGGTTCAAGCCCCAGCATCTCCACATGCTTTTTCTCTATGAATGCCCTTTCCCTGGTGACCGCACTGGTGGAAGTGGCTGCAGCCTGAACCTCCCTTCTTCTTCCACTGGCCTCTGAGGGGGAGATTTCCCTGCCCAAACCTGAGAATGGGATCTCTGCTGGGGCTGGGTTTCTTCCTGGCTCCTGCAAAATCCTTCTGGTTGTTCCTTTTTCCCAAAGGAGCTGCTGACCACGGGGCCAGTGGAGGGCAGGTGTGGACTGAGAACACCAAGAGTGGGAAGATGGATTCCAGGCAGGTCAGGGGATGTTTTTTCTGCCTGTACCTCTGCCAGGGCAGGAAGCTGAGCTGCTGTGGGGCCGGTGATCCAGCTGAGACCTCCAGCTGTGGTGCCCTTGCAGTGCCTGCACCATGCACCACAGCCCCAGCCATGACATGGGTTGAGGGGAGAGCGACCTGCTAGGGGACACGGTGCCAACATTGCCTCGCTCTGCCCTCCGCCGCGCCACCTTCAACAGTTGGGGAGCAGAGCAGGGCAATGGCCAGTCAGGAGGCTTTCCCACTTCCCAGGAAACTGGGGCGGCAATGAAGGGCCAAGTTGGGAGGCCCTGAGGCCAGGAGCGCAGTGCACAGCCCCCCACTGCCACAGTTGCAGGTTTATCTGCAAACGTTCCTACTGGAGGGATGAACCGCCAAATACCACCATTGCTGGGACTCAGCAGGGCCATCTGCCAGCCTGGAGCCACAGGACCGTGGCTCACCTGAGGTGAGCTGGGGGGGCCAACTGTGCCATCCTGGCTCGTTGGTCTAGGGGTATGATTCTCGCTTTGGGTGCGAGAGGTCCCGGGTTCAACTCCCGGACGAGCCCCCCTTTTGGGCACCACCAGCCCCATGCATACCCAGCCCATGTGCAGGACCCCAAAACAGCCTATGCGGGGGGCTGGAGCACCCCTACACAGCACGAGAGGATGGGCAGCTTGTCCAGGTTGGCACGTGCCAGGATGGACCTCCAGAGCCGGGAGCGATGTGCCATGTGGGAAACGGAGACAATGTGCACCTCACACACTCCCCTGTCTGCAGCTCCTGTGGGGAGGGCAAACAAAACAGTGGTTTCCCAGAGCCTAGGCATGCCTGGGAAGAAACCTTAAGCCCAGCCAGCACAGACGGTCCCCAAGGCTTTCCTGGGAGGACCTCAGTGGGGAGGACTGTCCCACCACTGCAGCTGCTGCCTTGGGGACAGCTTTGGGGAGGAAAAGACACCTGGAGATGCTGGGGCTTGAACCCAGGGCCTCTTACATGCAAAGCAAGCGCTCTCCCACTGAGCTACATCCCCCGTGCCGGGGGGCTGCCTGTGCCCACTGGGCACTGCTGCCCACCTCTCGCAGCCCTGCTGCCCCAGCACCCATTGATGCCAGGGGGTTTTGGTCCATGGCTGTAGACAGGGCTTGGCAGCCCCTCACCTGCCAGCCAGGGTCCCAGCAGGCACAGAGGAGCTGGGACCCTTGGGGATGGTGAGCAGCCCCAGTAATTATAGGGCAACCCTGGAGGGAGAAGCAGTGGGGGGTGAAAGTCAGGGGATGGGACCCAGACGAGCTCTGCGTCAGCCAGGCAAAAGAAGGGCTCGTCCGGGAGTTGAACCCGGGACCTCTCGCACCCGAAGCGAGAATCATACCCCTAGACCAACGAGCCGGGATGCTGCAGCTGCTCTGTCCCCAGATCAGGTCCTGCCCACTGCATCTCCAGGCTGGCATGGCCCCAGTAGTGCTGAGTTCATTTCAGAGCATTTGCAGATAAACCTGCTCCCTGTGCCCTGCACCTGTGGGTCTTGCATCTTCCCAGCCGTGCAGGGACCTCACCAACCCTGGGTGGCCCCTGTCCCCCATCGTGCCCCCTTGGAGACTCATTGCACATGGCCCCAGGACATATGGTCTCTGGCTCCCCATCCTGTATGCCTTGGCTGCCACTTCCCCAGTCCTCAAAAAATTGGAAAACCCAAGGGCTTGCATACCCCAAGAAGAGCCAGGACCCCCTTCTGCCTTGAGACTGTCACCGAGACTGGGTCCCAGGCAGGGTCTGGGTTTCCCTGGGCAGGAGCTGCTGCCCAGAGGACAAGGGACAGGGCTGGGGCTGCCTTGGTCCCCACCTCCCTTCCTCCAGCCCAGGCTTTCCCCAGACGGCCCTGGGCAGCCCTGCATGCCATGGCCCCAGGCCCCACCTGGGGATCCCCGCACCAGCCCTGGACCCTGCGAGTAAAACCTCACGCTGTGAGCAGGATTCGAACCTGCGCAGGGAAACCCCCATTGGATTTCGAGTCCAACGCCTTCACCCCTCGGCCATCACAGCCGCAGGCGCAGGCAGCTTGGGGGTGCACGGGAACCTGCCCCCGCCGGCCCTGGGGCACCCACGCGGCCCCGGGGGCTCACCGTGCCCCACCGCCTGACCCGGCAGCATCTGACTCGGCCCCTTCTTACTGCTCCGTTTTCCTAGGAAGTGGGAAAGTCTCCTGGGGGGGGGGGGGGGAGGCCGTCCCTGTCCCCCCCTCCCCGCACAGGGCTCGGCTGCAGTCTGGTCCCCCGGGGCCGGCAGCAGGACCTTTGTGCAAAAACCATCCCCCTGCTCCGTGGGAGCACCTGCCTCCCCCTCCCCGAGCACCGCCATGAACTGGGGCCCAGGGGCTGAGCACCGAGGGGCCCGCAGCACCCTGGCTCGTTGGTCTAGGGGTATGATTCTCGCTTAGGGTGCGAGAGGTCCCGGGTTCAACTCCCGGACGAGCCCCCCCCCCCCCTTTTTGGGCATCAGCCGCTGCTGGTTGTGCCTGGCTGGGGTAGAGCTCGTTTGGGGCCCGGCCATCGTTTTTTGTTCCCACTGTGTTCCCCCCCAGCGGTGCGCGGTGGTCCTCAGGGCTTTGGGCTTGGTGGGGCAAGCAGGGCTGTTTCCCACCCCAGGGGTCCCAGCCCGAGCGGCAGGCTGGGGGCTGCAAGGGGCCCTGGGTGTGGGCAACCCCACCATGACCCAGGGCACAGCGGGCCCCTTCCTGAGGCCAGGCTGGGTGCTGCCGGACCACTCCGGGGTGCAGTGGGCACCAGGGGCACCAGGGCAGTAGGGCGCCATGGCTTAGCTGGTTAAAGCGCCTGTCTAGTAAACAGGAGATCCTGGGTTCAACTCCCAGTGGTGCCTGCGCTGGGGGGACTGTTTTGCCCCCCTCTCACCTCCAAACTCCCGGCCCCGGGGGGGCCACCACCGGCGGCCTCTGTCCTCCTGAAGCCCTGCCTGGACAGGGCCACCGCAGCGCCGGGAGCGGGGGCAGCGTGCGGCTCCCCCAGCGACGCAGCCCCCTCTCGGCGCCGGGGAAGGAAAGCCTCCTTACGCCCCACCAGGGGCTGCCCTGCCTGCAGCTCCTGCCTGCGGCCTCCCAGCCTCCTGCCCTTTTGAGGAGGGTCCGGCTGCATCTTCTCCCTCACCCCCTTTCGGTGGGGGAAGACGCAACCGGCCTCTCGTGGTCCTGGTTCTCTGTGTCACTGTATGTCTCTGCTTAGGAAACAAGTGGTTGATGCTAGTCTGCACCATCCCTGTCCGTCCGGTGAGGAGAGGGGAACACAAGCACCTCTTTTCCATTCGTCTCCTCCTCCCTTCTTGCCCCTGGTTCCTCCCTTCCCTCTGGGTGACTTGTCTTGGAGCCCCTCATCAGAGAGGGCCCGGGAGGTGAAACCGCTCATCACCCAACAGCACCCAGGACCCTCCTGGGGAGGAGCTCCTAGCAAATACCTAGTCTGTGAGGGCAACTGCAGCATGGTGCAATGTGGCATCCTTCCAGAGGGTAGACATCACTATTCCCCCCACCACCACCGTTTGCCTTTGAAGAGGGGGAAGGCACAGAGAAACTGAGGAGGCCAGGTGAAAGGAATTAAAGAAGAATCTAAAAGGGCAGCCAGGAGATGGCTTAAAGCCTCTTGTTCAGTACCCCTGGTAAAGGAAATCCCCATCAGAAGTATTTAAAAGAGCGATTACCACAGAAAGTGGCTATTAAGGAGGAAGGTGATAGCCCTCAGAAAGAGGAAGGTGGGGCCAAAAAGCAGATGGAGATGAAGGAAGCGTGAAATCGTGATGAGGTAGGTGCTCTTGGGGAACGAGTACAGGAAAAAATAGGACGTGATCTCTGTCAGCGATGCACCTTGGATCCCAAACGTGTGGCTTTTTCATTTCAGCTTCAGCGATCCCAGCCCTGCTCAGCCATCTCCTGGAAAGGGTGCAGGCTCTCAGGGAGGTATAGGAAAAGGTGAAAGGCAGGGTGCAAATCCCACATCGCACGTGGGTGGTGGGAGCCCAAAGGTGCCTCGGCCCAACATCGCCCTGAGCCAGCCCTTTGCGCTGTTGCTGGCTCCAGAGGTGTCCTGTGGCTTTGTGCAGCCTGGCCTGGAGGGGGACCCAAACAAAGAGCTCACGGTTCAGCTCCTGACCCCACCACCACCCTGATGAGGGGATTAGCCCTCTCTTCCAGCTAATCCCAGCTGCCCAACAGGCCCAGCCACCCTGAGAAGGTAACAAGAGATCCTGCCATGTCCCTTGTGCCAGCTCTGCCGCCCTGGAGAACTGATACCTCCCACGGGCTGGTATAAGAGCACCCTGGGCCGGCGCTGGGCGAGGCAGCGATGCCGGGGGCACAGGTCCTGCTGCTGTTTGCGGGGCTTGCCAGCGCTGCAGGGGGGAGGCAGGAGCGGGGCCCAAGCGCTGCCTCCATCGTCGCAGTGCCCAACGGGGGACCCTGGGGTGACTGGGCCTGGCCGGAGATGTGCCCCGACGGGTCCTATGCCACAGGCATCAGCTTCAAGGTAGAGCCTCAGCAGGGGAGAACGAGGCTGGCTTTGGAGAGCCCTGTGCCTCGGGACCCCATCGCGGCCTCCGCCTCCCCCCGCCCCAGGGGCTGACCCCCGCCTCCATCCCCTCCCAGGTGGAGCCACCCCAGGGGGTGACCAAGGACGACACGGCGCTCAACGGGATACGGCTGCACTGCTCCCCGCGGGGGGCTCGTGACGGCGGCTCCGCGGTGGAGTCGCAGAGCGGCAGGTGAGCCCCCAACGCGCCACCAGAGCGCCAGCGTCCCTGCGCCCTCTCCGTGCCTGGTAAAACACCTCCTCTGTGGCTCCCCCGGGGCACCGGAGGGCTCGCGCCCGTTCCTCCTGCCCTCGGCGCTGACCCAGCCCTCTTGCCCCTCTGTCTAGATGGGGCCGCTGGTCTGAGCCCCGCTGGTGCCCCCACCAAGGGCACCTGGTGGGGTTTGCCCTGCAGGTCCAGGCCCCCCAGCACAGGCTCCTGAGCGACCAAGTGGCTGCCACGAACGCCCGTTTTGCCTGCTCCGACGGGCAGGTCCTGGAGGGGCCTGGGCCTGAGTGGGGTGAGTGGGGCAGCTGGAGCCCCCCGTGCCCCAGGGCCGTGTGTGGCATCCAGACACGGCAGGAGTCTCCGCGGGGGCTGAAGAGGGACGACACAGCCCTGAATGACCTGCGTCTCTTCTGCTGCCGGGGGTGAACACCTGGAAACCTGCTCCAGGGCGTCTGATCCCAAGGGAGACCCGGCTCCGCACCAGAGCCTTCACCCAGGACCTCCCTCCGGGACCCCGCTACACCTTGGGAGATCCCTTAGCCCCGATATACCCACGGATAAGCACCTCTCCCTTATCCCCATGGGCTCCTTCATCCCACCTAGGCTTGCAGAGTTCCCGGTGCCCCCGGGGCTGCCCTCCTTCCCACCGAAATGAGCTTGCAGTGGAAAATAAAATACACCGAGACGGTGCTGGGACACGTCTGGTCACTGACAGCGGGACAAGCTCGGTAGTGGGGTTGAGAGGCAGGAACACGTCACTCCCGGGGGCGTGGGAGTTGGGACCACGAGAGGCCGGTTGCGTCTTCCCCCACCGAAAGGGGGTGAGGGAGAAGATGCAGCCGGACCCTCCTCAAAAGGGCAGGAGGCCGGGAGGCCGCGAGGCCGCAGGCAGGGCAGCCCCTGGTGGGGCGTAAGGAGACTTTCCTTCCCCGGCGCCGAGAGGGGGCTGCGTCGCTGGGGGAGCCGCACGCTGCCCCCGCTCCCGGCGCTGCGGTGGCCCTGTCCAGGCAGGGCTTCAGGAGGACAGAGGCCGCCGGTGGTGGCCCCCCCGGGGCCGGGGGTTTGGAGGTGAGAGGGGGGCAAAACAGTCCCCCCAGCACAGGCACCACTGGGAGTTGAACCCAGGATCTCCTGTTTACTAGACAGGCGCTTTAACCAGCTAAGCCATGGCGCCCTGCTGCCCTGGTGCCCCTGGTGCCCACTGCACCCCGGGGTGGTCCGGCAGCACCCAGCCTGGTCCAACCTGTCCCCCCCGAAGCTGCAGGGGAGGGTGGGGAAAGTGACAGAGAGCCGCAGGCTGGGGACAACAGGACCAGGGGGTGGGAGGCAGGTACCCAGCACCGGTTTGGCTGAGGCGGCAGCAAAAAAAAAAAAAAAAAAAACCAATTGCGACGAGGGTGGGATTCGAACCCACGCGTGCAGAGCACAATGGATTAGCAGTCCATCGCCTTAACCACTCGGCCACCTCGTCCCCGCTCCCTCCCCACGCCCCGACCCTTCCCGCACCCACCACCCGCCCCGCCGCGGCCGCCCCTCAAGGCGCCTCGGCCGCCCCGCCCCGCCCCCGCCGCTCCCCGCTCCCCGCTCCGCCGCCCGCCTCGCCGCCCCGGGCCTGCCCGCCCCGCCCGCCCTGGACACGGCCCCCGGCCCGGCCCCGACACGGCCCCCGGCCCGGCCCCGACATGGCGGCTGGGGGCGGGCGGGCGGCACGGCGGCTGGGGGCGGCCCCGCCGCCCTGCTGCCCCGCGGCCCTCTTAGCGCAGCCGGCAGCGCGTCAGTCTCATAATCTGAAGGTCCTGAGTTCGAGCCTCAGAGAGGGCACGCCTCTTTTTTTTTTTTGCTCCTTTTATTTTTACCTCCCCCTCCCCCGTCACGCCCCGGGGCCCGCCGCCTTCTCGGGGGAGCGCTCCCCTGCCCGTCCCGCATGGCGGGGCACGGCGCCGGCCCTGCCCCTGGGCGCCCTCACGCACCCACTAAGCCACGGTGGCCGCCGCCCGCCCGCAGCAGTGGGCGGGGGGGGGAGGACGCCTCCAGCGCCGCCCTCTTAGCGCAGCCGGCAGCGCGTCAGTCTCATAATCTGAAGGTCCTGAGTTCGAGCCTCAGAGAGGGCACCTCTTTTACACCTCCCCCGCCCCCCCCCCCGTGACACGTCGCTGAGCACTGCGGGGTGGCAGCGGGGCGGGCGGATTGTTTTGGGGCTCGGGCAGGGCGCCCCCCCCGCTCCCCCCGCGCATGTCTGCCCAGAGCCGCCGGGGACACGGGCAGAGCGCGGGCAAGGGACCCGCGGCCACCAAGGGCTGCATCAGGGCCGCCGCAGAGCCCCCCCCCGGGCCCCAGCGGGCGGGGGGGACAGGGGCGGGCGGCAACGTTAAAAAAAAAAAAGAGGCGTGCCCTCTCTGAGGCTCGAACTCAGGACCTTCAGATTATGAGACTGACGCGCTGCCGGCTGCGCTAAGAGGGCCGCGGGGCAGCAGGGCGGCGGGGCCGCCCCCAGCCGCCGTGCCGCCCGCCCGCCGCCATGTCGGGGCCGGGCCGGGGGCCATGTCGGGACCGGGCCGGGGGCCGTGTCCAGGGCGGGCGGGGCGGGCAGGCCCGGGGCGGCGAGGCGGGCGGCGGAGCGGGGAGCGGGCGGGGGCGGGGCGGCCGAGGCGCCTTGAGGGGCGGCCGCGGCGGGGCGGGTGGTGGGTGCGGGAAGGGTCGGGGCGCGGGGAGGGAGCGGGGACGAGGTGGCCGAGTGGTTAAGGCGATGGACTGCTAATCCATTGTGCTCTGCACGCGTGGGTTCGAATCCCACCCTCGTCGCAGTTGGTCCTTTTTTCGGCCCGGGTGCGGGCTGTTACCCCGCCGCTCCCCGCTGCCGGGACCCCCCGCGCCGTGCCGCGCTCCCCTTGCACTCAGGGAGCCGGGAACGTCTTTGCTGGTGCCATGCTGGAGAGTTTGCGGCGATTTGAACAGCAGGGCAAACGGGACGGCTCCTGCAAGACGGCACGGCCCGAGGGACGGTTGCAGAGCTCCCAGGGTAGCCTGAGGGTCGTGGGGGGGCGATTGCTTAAAGCCTTATTTTACTATAACATAATCTCTAACATCCCTCCAGGCCCTCCTCTCTTTAGCAGAGGTAAGGAGCTCAGAGGAGAGCAGAAGCCGTCTTGTACATAACAGCACCAGGCCGACACGTGCCAGCAGCAGCGGGCACAGCAGCATCCCCGGGTATGAATGCCTTAGTGCACCCAGAGCTGGGACCAAACAGCACGGCCTTGCAGGAAGCAGCAGTAGGAAAGCCACCTGCCAGTGCATGGCCCTGGTGCACCCCAGCCAGCTCAAGGAACTGGCAATAAACACCAGCCTGTTCCTCTGCTCAGTATTTTGTTGCTAGGAGGGTCTCGGAGGGAAAGCCTGAGACACGCTGAGCAGTGCAAGAGCACGCCGCTGCCCTGGGAGGAGCCCATCTGCCCCCACTTTCCTACTGACTCCAAAAAATGTAATGCGTGTGGGTACCAAGCTGGACAGGGGGAGCAGCACCCACCTTATCCCACACCCTGGCTGCCTGCCGGCTCTGGGCAGGAGCTGGCTGCAGGGCAGCTTTCCATGGGTTTCAGAGAAGACCCAGAAACGTGCAGTTAATGCCGATGCTCCTTCAGACACAAGGGTAAAGGCTAACTGGCTACAGGGATCAGCAAACCTATGGCAGTAAGACTGGGAGGTTTATTCCATCAGAGTCAAAAGCGAGGGCCCGGAATCAAGCACTAGGAAAACAGTTAGGTTTTTGAATGCGAAAGACCTATCTTTGGCCAAAAGATCCACTGTCTCCAAAGGTGCGCTGCTGACGCGAATGGACAGCATGCTCCTGGCCAACTACTCCCCGTGGCAGCAATGTGGGGGCTGCCAGACAGCCAAGGGACCAAGACCCCCTTCCACCCCAAAAAAGCACATTTTAAGCTCCCGAGAGTTTGGTTGAGAGCCTGCCCATACACAGAGCTATTATATAGCAACAAGGTGACAGCTCAAGTCAAGCCACTAGAAGTGTATTAGATGCAGAAGAGATGCTTACAGCAGACAACGCAGATGGTGTGAAACACATCCCAAAACATTTTCAGACTCATTTAATTTTACAGTGGAATTCTGGGTAAAGAGACAGTCAACAGCAGCACTTACGCAAAGCACAGCAGTTTCACTTGTTACTAAACCAGACAGAACTTAACATAACTCGAGACAACATCTCAAAACTTTACAAGTACGAATAGCCTCAAACCATGATTTCTCCAGTTCAAGCTTCTTATTTCAACCTATCTATTTTTAAGAGAATTAACACAAATACTATTATAAAAATATGAAACCACTTTTTTTTGGAAAGGGATTGACATGAAATTTTGGACTACTGAAAGTTATAAATAAAATGTTACAAGGTCAGACAATTGATCTCTCACTGGCAGGCAAGATCAGTGTTCACTGCCAAAGTTGCAATACTTTGTATTTTATCAGGCCAAATTTTCTGCTGGAGAAAGATCCAATGATGACGATTTTGTTTGGAAAAAAAAAACAAAAAAGACAAAAAAACCCACACACTTCTACTCTAGTATTGCAGACATGAAATACATGTTCACACTATCTCCTGGGAATTGATATTAAAGGTCTTCAATTTTCAAAGCTGCAGCTCCTTAAAAGCTGAAGAATGTAGAGAGTCTGGTTGGTTCGTTGGTTGGTTTTAAAAAAGTCAGTCCTCCATCATTCCTCCCTATCCGTTTTGTTGAAGACTGAAGAAAACATCCTGCTTTTCAGCATGGGAATTACTTTGCAGAATAAGCAACTGATTTGTTTTTAATCCCATAAGCATTCAACATAATAAAACGTGGGCCAAGCAGAACAAAAGTCTTTGGTTTTGCATGGACCACTATTAAGTATAAAATAAATACAGCAAAGTATTTTAATTACTTGAGAATGACAGAATCAACATTCCTGAAGAGCAAAACAGCAACTGAAGACCAAGGTGCTGCAGGAAGGTAACTTCTGCATCAGGCATGCACAGAGTTGGGACAACGTCCCTGGGACTGTCCATGGAGACAGACTGCTGTATTCCCAGGGGCCCTCACTACCTCACCGTTTTCTTCTGGTGAAGCTATGTTTAAGCAACAGGCTTCCCACAGAATTATTCTCCACTTGCTCCTCCTAGCAGTGTTTTCCTAGCTGTATCTCTACGGAAATTCAAGTCTGGTCCCAGTGTTGGCTCTGTGCACGCATGCCTTGGGATTTAACAAGTGTTGCGGAGGGAGAGAAACAAAAATGAGATGCAAGGAGTACACTGGAGCCCTTGACTCTGCATATACTGTGCTCAGAACTGTGAGCTAGAACAAAAGGTAGACATTTGATCGGGCAACCAGTTCATTGCCTCTCTCACAGCTAGCCATCAACCGATGAGAGTTGGTAAAAAGATGATCACCGCACAGGGTCAATTATGGGCTTTCCAAAAAACAGGATTCGACTCCTCTCCGTGCCTGTAAAATAGGACAGCTTAAAAGGAAGGACTCCTAGACCAGCCAAACCTCAGCTTTGAGCTGAAGGGACACACTAAGTCAAGACGCGCCCTCTCTGTGCAAGGCAGCCACACAACAGCCGCCCAGGACCCATGTTTGCTCTGCGTGTGTTCTTCTGAGAGGACAGAAGCTTTTATTTTTTTCTTTTTCTTTTTCTTTCCCTTCTCTTCTTGAAGAAGCCCCAGTGCTTTGGCAGTTGAATCACCTGACCATGAATTTCTTTATGAAGTCTCTTGGTCTGCACATGTATCTCAGCCCTGCTCAAATATCCACCATGTCCACCAGAGCAGAGAGATGGAGTTCAGAGGCAACTTCGCCCTCCTTGTTAGCGCTGAGTAGCCTTTGCAAGTGTTTCAGTCTGTCCGACAGCGCTGGGCTTAGCTCCTCCACCAGAAGCTCACATCCCACTTGACTCTTAGCCTGGCCAGAAGGAAAAGAGAGATTAGACTGACAAAGAAGCATTATCCAATACCAACAAGAGACAGCTCAGCTCAAAGACTATTCTCTCGCTTTTGAGAATAAGCGCAGGGGTCTTTCTTGCCCTCCCGCAAAGGAGGTATGGCAAAAATAGCATATTCTGCCCTCGGCCCAGCCTTCCTTTGACTGAGGGAAGCCGACCCTCAAAGGTGATCCTTTAAGTTAGAGTGCAACACCGCAATCAACGCATTTAGGACCGTTCTCAGCAGTCCTGTTAGAAACGTGAATTTCAGATCTGCAGGAAGCACTCCCCTCCCTGAAAGGAAGTTATTATCAGAGCAAAACTTTTCAATTCTGAATTTCCAAAGGCTATCCGACACTGCTTACCCATGTTTATTCCCACTAAGAGTTCTGTAAGGGCAGCAGGTTTAACAGCCTTAGCTCTGAAGGGTGTTGTGCAGACAAGTTCTCAGTAGCACTCCCTTCTTACCTCTTGAGCAGATGACATGGGACTCTTCATCAATGGATATGTGACAGGTGGGGTGGAGACCAGGGACTGGGGAAGGTAAAGAGGGGGACCCATGAAGTCACCAAGGGGCTCCATGTCCTCAGCTAGAAATTGATGCAACTGTTCTTCAAACCTGGAGGAAAGAGACCCAAATTGCCACTCAAATGGCAACCCAGCTTTGTTCTCCTTACAGGCAGGTTAAGCGGGAGTTGGGGCCTCAGAGGCGTCTGCAAGAAGGATATGATGCTCACAGTGATTTCCAACACTGACATCCCCCATTGCTATTGGGGAAACCCACTGCAGAAGGCTGTAATACAGAAAGGAGCCATGCAAATTCAAGACATCTGACTGATGAAGGCAGCAAATACAAAGCTCTTTAGCCAGCCTCAAAAACGATTCATTCTTTGGCTTCATGACCTGCTTTGCTACAGCTGTAAAAGTTGCAAGGTCATAGAGACTGCCATCCCAAATGGGCTTTAGACATCTGTGGCACGTCAAGACACACCATGTGAACATCTGCATGCTTCCATGTCATCTTTAAAGACCACTGAACACCACACACCACTGTACTGCTTTTCATTGGTGGCTTGATTGCCCATAGACAGTTTCCAACCGTTCCTCAAAGCTCCCAGTATTTCTACCATCCCGGACAGTTCCTGCAATGCAAGTAGGAGCTAGCAGGGAACAGCCTTGAACTTTTGCACTTGATGAATGAAGAAGAAATTGGAGACATCAATTAGGGTGTTTTCCAAAAACACTGCTGGACTTCAGTGCATACAAGTTAACTATTTACAACCCTCAACCAAGGGCGGCACGGAAATGGCTTTAGATACTGCTCTGGTAACTTACTTCTTGCTCTCTCTTTTCTCCAGTTGCAACTGGGTCAAGAGACGTTCTGGGAGAAGCTCCAGGGCTGAAGCCGTGTCTGAGAGTTCAACTGCACTGGGAACGCTCTTTTCCTGACCTGACAGCACGCTCGTGTCAGCGCCATATTGAGCTGGCATGATCGAGACACTACAGGGTTTCTTAGAAGAGATGGGAGACTTCACCCTTGACCTGAGAGAGAGCGGGGTGGGGGTGGGGGGGGAGCAGAACTGGTATGAGTGTTTGGATGATAAAGAAAAATCAACACAAATTTAGCAAAAGCAGGGAGCAAAAAGGGGATCTCGTCTTGAGACACGACCCCCTTGTGCCAGTCTAGCATGCTTACCATCTACATAGGAGATGCAATGCTTCGTGAGATTCAAGGAATGTATCTAACAAAAGGCTGGGTTTCACGCCCAAGAAAAGTATCTAGACATTCCCTGCTAGATAGAGGAGCAGCAGATGGCAGTTTCCAAGAGGGAACAGAGACTGGCTTCACTCTGAACAGGGCTCTAATAGGAGCCACATAGCTCTAAGACACCCTCCCCTCTCAACCTCTAAAATCTCTTAGCAGCAAGACTTCCTTATTGCCATGCCACAAGCTGGGGACAGAGCCTCCTTTTGAGCCCAAAATGGTGTAAAATAAATGTGAAGTCACCAAAGAAAGTAAATCTGCAAGTCCGTATCCAACTGGACATATGGCTAGCAGCACCCTCCTAGCAAATAACAGGCCCACGGCTTTGCTAAGGAAGGGGCCTAAGGCACCATGCAACACTAGCCAATGCTTCATTAAGACCACTTACAGTTTTCCCAAAAGACCTTAGGTACTGAAAGACAAAACTTCCAAATAGTTTTGATCATTCATCTAACAGGTCCAGGCTGCAGATGAAGGTGAACGTAAAGGAAGGGCGCGGTACTAAATAAAGGACATGCTCATGATTTACTCCTACGTGCTTCCTCAACTTCACACCGTTTTCCCTCCATTTGTGTGTACTCACAGCACAAGTCTAACTTCAAACGTATCTCAAGCCACAATTGTGTTCTCTCTGGCAGTAGAACTTCACAATTTACAAGACTTTAAAAAGTGCATTCCAGGTAAGTCCTTGACAGTGGGGCAACCCTGCAGAAGTCAAATTATTTACCATCTGGTTTCTGCACAGATACCCTTGTACCTCGTTTCAAGAGGATTTACCACAAGCATGTTCGGAGAGAACACCACACACAGGTTGTGAACATCATGAAGGCACTATGCAATTGTCACAGAGGTCTTAAGCAACCTCCTCAGCATTCACTGAGTAGCTCTGGTGGAGTAACTGATGGCTGAACATTATTCACACGGGAAACGTCAGAGTCACCTCACCTCCTATGGCCCTGCTGGATCTCCTTCTGGGTTCGCAATCTGGCTTGCTCCCAAGAAAAAGGGAGAGTGAAGTTTTTTAAATGCTCCTTGAAGAAGTATACACGAATCTGGCCATCTTCACTTACTGCTTCTGCGAACAAGTCAAACCCAACATTTAATCCCAGTACAGATTTTCCCCTTCAGAAGAAAAACTCAGCATTAAAAAGCCACTGAAAATTGTGTTCACTTTCAAGTAGCTTTAAGTTGTACTGCACATGTAAAAAGGGGCTTTTTAGAGTTGATTCACTCTTCAACAAATACCAGATTACTCCAAAGACTGTAAAACGCAGTTTTATCTTCATTTTAGAATTCTAGTGCATCTAAATTCAGTGTCCAGCCAATCAGGTAGTCATTTTGTTAAAGCAGTCTCCCTATAATTAAGCTAAACAGGGCACAAAGAAAAGCACACTTGAAATTGAAAGTAAGCAGAATTTCAGACACAAACCTCATTAACCTCCCAGAAGCATTCACTAACAGTACTAGGCTTTCTCCTCCTCTCCCCAGTTTATTGAATTAAACACTCAGGTATTTGACAGTGCTTGTTCCAGGATTGTGCATCAGATGCACAAACTTTAATCAGCAATCCTTCTGAACTTGCTCTGTCTGCTAAAGGCTGTGCACCTTGTCAGATGAAAGCAATGGGAATGCGTTGGTTCTTTCCAACTCTGTTTTACTGACATCCTTATCCTTCTTTTATCTTGTATCCTTTTTGTGGAAAGAAAGATTTGAATCCTAGCTCTGAAGAAGTGCTGTTTAAATATATACAATTCATTTTCTGAACATATTCCCAGCATGTTGTCTCAGACACCTATTACAAGTGAATGATTAAATGTTTAAGGAAGTAGTTCTGGTTTTGCCTGTTTAATTACTTACCAATTAAGACAAATCTCCTCCTGCAGCAGGTCTGCCATCTCAGCTGACCTGAGTAGATGTGGCTTCTGGGGGACCAATTCTTGGCTTTTGGTTGAATCTAAATGCCCTCTCTACTGGGATACAGGGGTTGAAAGATTCTGACTGTACTCCTCCATGTAAAAGATGTGGAAATTTTAATCATAGTGCTTTAACACGTAGCAAGCTCAAGTAAAGCTGTAACTGGCAAAAAACATATGCTCTCAATGGCAGAAAAACGTGCAATAAGCACAGTGCCATTCTACAACGCGGAGGAGGAGATCAAGACCAGAGCGCTCAATCTGCTACACTAACGCTACATATCACTCACTACCATACCTAAAGGCACCTATGCCAAGTTATTAAGTGTAGTTATGCATAAGATAACACCCATGCCATAGAAGTTCACACAATACCTGGTGAGATAGGCAGTTTGGGTGGTTTCCAGTCTCTCAGTTTATGATCGATGCAGAGTGCTAAGATATCATCCCAAGGGATCTCATCAACAGAAGGTCCATCATCAGAGCTCCCAGCCGTCCTGCTTTTCCACTTTCGGAAAGTTCTGCTCAGCAGATTCTCCACTTGGGACTGGATCAGTGGTTGAGTATGAGAAGAACTAGCGATCTGAGACACATACTGAAAAACCATGTGGCAAACAGGACGCCAAGGAGCTAAGGAAAAAACAAAACGACAACAAAACCACAAAAGTGATTTGCAAGAACGCGCGACAGAGCCAAAACAACAGCTTTACACGAAGACAGTTCTCCAAGCAGCACAGGCACATTTGAGAAAATGACATGCTGCCAAGGGGACACTGAAACGTGAAGTACATACCACCCAATGGAGGCAGATCTAGGTATGGGATCTGGAAGGAAAGCACAGCTTTCTTCAGCCAGGCCAGGTGATCAGGCATGTTCCACTGCAGGTGGGGTAACAGTTTGTTACCCCCAGGCTCTGAAAACTCTGTAACAGGCCAAGACAAGTCACACACAAGCTCTGAGGATGCTACATCTGAAAGGAACTGCAACACATTGTTGTACAGCTCTATAATGACCCCAGGCTCCTGAGACGGTAGACCAGCTGAACGCCTCTCCTTCCGGTCATGATAGAAGCGCTTGCCAAATTCACCATCAATCCCATCCTCCACATACTCCCGAAGGGTCTGACTGCAGAGCTCAAGGGAGTCTGGACACCGGGTAACCAGCCACCCCACTGCCGCAGAGAGCTACAACATAAAAAAAAAACCAACATGATTAGTAGAAGACACTGCTCCACGTGATGAGGACTGTAAGGATCCAATCCTGTAGCCCTCCAAGTTTGACAGAACAGGGCCTTGAATACTATACAGCAAAATACAAACAAATCATCCATCGGCATCCTGGGATTTGCAACAGTAAAGGTCAGACTGGATGGTCTCAATCTAAACTCACATGCAGCACATTCAAAAAAAAAGAAAAACAAAAGGAAGGAGAGGCTGTTCACATAACATGCAGTTGTGCTGCTGAACTCCCTGCTGCAGGTGTTGGCGATGCCAAAGTTTGTCTGAGGTCAAGGAGAATTTGGGCAGATTTACAGAACAGAAATCAATTCAAGACGAGCAAACGCACAGAAACCATGTTTGAGGCTGGCTGTCACTGAACTGCAAACGAATACAAGTTGCAAGGGAGTATCACTCTGCGCTTGCCCTTACCCTCTTTCCTAGGCACCCTCCCTGGTCACTGTGATAATACTGGGGATGCTGGGCCAGAGCTGCCTTTGGACTGACCCAGATTGGCCTCTCTTGGCCATTAACCTCCCCCACCTCTCCAACCCCCCACCTAGCTATGGCTCACACACAAAACTATCCCTCTATTTTATTCTGATAACTATAAAGACCCATCATGGCTTTTTGATTACAGTCTCCAGGCCACTATTCTCAAGCACAGAGCAAATAGAAAAAACAAGAAGGGCACAGGCTTGTATTTGGGAGCTGTCAGGGAGAGATCTGTCCCTCATATGAAAGCACTGAGGCATCCCTCACTCCCATCCACCGAGAACAGGATAATACTGGGCAATCCCATAGCAGTCAAAACAGCTACAAAAGGGTCCTTTGCACTTTACGACTGGGAGCTAAAGGATACCAAAGGCTTGCACATTGCTCTCACACTCTTCTGTTATGCAGTTATTGCACCCCTGCTAGTCAACACAGGCAGGAGAGACAGGGATTATGCAACCCAAATATTTGAGCCTCAGTGCAGTTTTCAGTATCAGAGAAAAAACTAGTTTTTATGAAGCAAATGCTGTTAATCTCTAGGCAGTTAAAAGAGAACAGTCACAAATAATAGAAAACTAGCAGCAATAAGTCAGAGCGGTTCTGGTTGATGTTGGAATCGCTACTAAAAAAGCACGTATCTAGTATCTGACTCCAGCAAATTCAGGTATGCGGTAAAAGCAGCTTTGAGCAAAACCTACGAGAAAGGTCAACTTCACCAGAAAAAAAAAATCCTCTTAAACAAGATTCAGTTGCATTTTAAAAGTTATTGAGAACGTAGCAATCATTTCTTATAAAACATTAGCAATTCAGAGAGATTAATCAGCTGTGTATCTCTTCACATGCTGAACTGCTTTTCTTACCCTTTCGGTGCCTTGTAAGTCACTGATAGAAACTGGAAGCTCAACAATGGTGTAATCTGAAATAAGCTGAGCTGAAATCAAGTCCTGCAGCATCAAACCTAAAGACAAAAAAAACACGCAACTGAAAGGCCTTCATCTCTCCTCAGCTGTATACATTCAGAAAGAACAAATGGGCACCTCCTTGGACCCAATCTCACTCTCGGCATACATTCACAGCATCGAAGCCCCCTCCATCCTTCCCTCCAGACTCGCAGGATGAAATATGGTGTGCAAGGGAATCTTGGAAACCTAGGAAAAGTTAAATCTCTTTCCGTATTAACCAATCCTTAAAGCCTCTGGATTTCTATCAGAGCTTTGAAGAGTCTTGCACCTCTCTCTTAACTAGATGTTCTCTGTATTTGAGAGACTGCGCTCGCCCCAACAGTTCTGCTTTGGGCAGTCCTAACCGTTCACGTTATTTCAAGGCACAGAAGTAACTACATACCTTCTTCTACTTCTTTCTCTGTGGCATCCTCTTCCTGACTAGGGACTAGAACCACCAGAGGAACTATTGGATGGAAAGGTTTGGCTTGAAGCAACTGTTTCAACTGAAGCAAAGCTGAAAGCCAATAAACATCATCTTCTGCAACATCTTCACTCCTAACTCGAGGGGGCAGGAGAAGAATAAGACCACTGGTTCCCAGTAAGTCTTTTTGCATCTCAGCCTTATCAAGCTCAGAGTCAGAGAGCGTGCCGTGTGCCACCTACACGAGTAAGAAGCATGACAACAATAATGCAGCTGAAGTAAAACAAAGCAATCTTCCTAATAAAAACTGCAGTTCATTCTACAAACCTGAGTAGTTAAAAAAAACACCAAGAAAACCCACGCACCATGAACATGCCCAACAGACACACAAAAATACACTTCGACACCTGATTCAGAACTAGAAATTTAAAGGACAGGTTCTACTATTATACTGCACTTAAGCAAATATTCATTCAGTTGACTGGAAACCAAAAGAAGAAAAGGTCATAAAATTTTTTTTCCCCAACAACCCTATCCCTCCCAGTATCACCTCCTCCCCATCTGACAGGACACAGAGCGTGAAAAGCCTCCAGACAACATCCACTGGCAAAGACAGCACAACCTTTTACTGCCTGTCAGGTATACGAAGATTGCTCTCACCTACCTTTATACACACATTGACATTAATGGTTCTGCTCCCTCGCGTGCCAGGAGAACTATATATTGTCAATGTTTGAATTCTGCCTTCCACATGTGAAGTATTTTTCTTCCAGCTTTTGTCTCCCATAAATTTAGCTTTCAACCAGTCCACCAGTACCCTAACCAAAGGGAACAAAAAAGATTTTAATTACGGTGTTTTAGGGTTTTGGCACAAACACCTCTAAGCTACCATAACGTATTATATTCCCGATCTTCAAATTGCTTAGATTTTGCTAAATATTTATCAGATGGCCTGAAATCCTCCACACCATTACCTATTTCAACGCTTTCTTTGTTTTTGATACGAGCAAAAACAGTTCAAAGAACAATGACAGGAGAAGATAAGGACTTTTGCAACAAATTCCAGTCACATCCTTAGAGTACTTTGGAGAGGAAAAAAAGGGGAGGGGAAAGGAAATTTGACATGGCAGGTGAAAACATATGTCAAGGACACTACTAGTCGTCCTCCATTCCACTGCCATGCTTGAGAAAGGAACGTATTAAACCAACTCTTCTACTTACCTGTTGGGATCATCCTGTGCATATTCCTCATCATTTGGCAAAACCAACAGCACCTTCCAAAAAAACTGTTCTTGCTGAACTGGAATATGTTCAGTGATTAATGAGGCGAGATCCAGGGGAGTCCAGGCTAAATCACTTAAAGAGAGACAGAAATGGGTAAGAAAAAGACTGCAGCAGCATCTTATATTTTTCAGTGATAACACCATTTTGCCATTATCTAAGCTCCAAAACCAGTTCCTAATCACTCAACTTCAGGAAGTTCCCGTGGGTGGTTTTTTTCTTGAAGCAATGTGCCAATTAACAGATAACGTTGCAGCTTTATTCGTTAACGTCTGCCAGCCTCATTTACTGACTGCACGCATGCTTTTGAGCTACTCCAGTGAACAAAACAGATCAGTTTACATCACTTTCCACAACCGCAGAGCACACCCATGACCAGTTACTGGCAGAACATGGCTGCGTTTGATTATGGGAAGGTCTGCTAGGGGACAGTCATTAAAAAAACAAGTTACCAGCCATTATGGGAAAGGCTCTTAAAAGATTTACAGAGGCACTGGTGGGATGGCACCTCTGAAATCTCCCGTTTAACCTCCTCCTCAGGGCAGGAACATCCCCAATACCAGAGCAAGACCGCCCACCTAACGGCCAAGGCTTGGAAACACCCAAAGATGGAGATCCCCCACCTGGGGATCTGTGCCAGGGTTGCAGCCCTTCAAGGGGAACGCTTTTCTTGCCTTGAACAAGCTGGAACGCTATAAACGCTTCAAGAGGTCCAAAATTAGAGCTAAAGAATTAGTTCCATCACCCACCTATTTCACCATGGACCAGATACTTTCAAGACTTACAGCTCCCGAATCTGTAACACGAGCTTTATTTTGGGGATGTGGGACCACATCCCTATTGCTTCAGTTCCACGCTCCTTAGCTACTCTGCTCCAATAAACGCATAAGGAACCAGAGCGTGTGACAAGCCACAAGAAGGCAGACCTCCCGCTGGACACTAAAATTCTCAATCAAATCGTTCACGCACGAGCCAGGCTGGTAACGACTCATTTATTGTTCTGCCCGCACACTCCGACCTAGGTCCCATACCACCCGAGAACAAAATGCATAAAGCCTGGCATACCCTTAAGGTTACACCTATAGCAATGGGCTTGGATGTCCTAACATCTTCAAGGATTTACCTTCCAGTTTCCCCTAAAGTGTCAAGTACTTCCAGAAGCAAAACAGCAAACGGACGCTCCATTTGCCGCTCCACAATGACATTTTCAAGGTCTTTGGCATTCTTGTTACAATTTGCTTAAAAACACAAGGATCAAACTCCAACATACCTTAACAATTGCTGGTAGAAGTGCTGAACTTTCATCTCATGCACTGTCTTGTTTCTCAGCCAATTCAATCTAGAAATAGAAGGTGGTTGCGATTGGCAAACGTATCTGTTATTTTATACAAACAAAACTGCTGAGCCCTTCAAAGTCATTGCGAAAACTTTGGAAAGCTGCTGTTAATAGGAGAAGGAAAAAAACTTCTTTGGGTTTTCAGATTTTGTAATGGCATTGTATACAGAAAGCGCCCTTTGGGGGGAATTTAAGAAAACTGTTTTGCAAAACCACTAACTTTAGCAACAGACTCTGACAGAAGACGACTACTTTGTAACTCACCTTCCAAAAATCGTACCAACTGCCAGCTGCTGCCACTGTAAGCACCCTTACCTCGTGCAAGAGATTCCCAGCTTTCCTGCGTGTCCCAGGTTTACAATTCTCTTGGCCAAGTTGTCCATGGCTATAGGCCACTCAGCACTGGGGGAAAGCGCTTTCAGTTTATTTCTTGGATCCGTGCAAAAGGGAGCAGCTGGAAACGCCCTCATTTGACGTTTCAACTTTGTTCGAGCTGCCACTGCTTCCCTCCACCTTCAGGAGAGAACAGACAAATAGGCCCTACTAATTACTTCCTCAGTCCAAACCAGTTTTCTCATTTTTGCTCTTCACACGGGGTCAGGCTCTCAAAAGCATCCCACAAGCATCAGAGACGGCCAAAGGGTGGGACAGTGCATGTGGGAGATGCAGTGGGCTCAGACTACAGTCGTGCACACAACTGCAAATTCACTTCTCAGAGCACACGCTGGATGTGATCTGCCAGCCATACGTGTTGAGTGTCCAAAAGGGGCAGCACTGCACCCCCTTAAAAAAACAATAATAATAATATATTAAAAAAAACTAGACAAAAAAGGGAGCAGCTGTCTGCATAGCAAGTTGAACTCACTCTCGGTAGTCATATGGGGACCAGAGGAGGGAAAGAGGGCTGCCTCTACCTGCACCCTAAAAGCTTCCCAGACAAAAGTTCAAGCATCATTTTCCTTCCCAGGTTTCAGCATGCTTATTTTTAGCGCAAGCATTCTCTACGACTCGAGTACTTGCTGAAAATACCCTTGCAACATCCTCTTGCAAGAAAAAAGGTATGCCTTTTTTTGTTGTTGTCCTGTTTTGGGGCAAATCAATCAAGCAGGAGGGAATGCTTAATACAGCCTTCATCATCAGAAGCCAGCCTATTTTTCAATGACCAAATAATACAGAACATGTGACAAAGAAGACAAAAGACTAAGTCATAAACTGGTGTTTTTGCATCTTGTTTCCTCAGATATTTTCAGAGCATATAAAAATACTCCTGCATCATTGAATTTTGACTGCCGCATGTAAGTCTCTCTCATATCTTTAGGATCCTGATTAACCTTCCCCCTATCCCACAGAAGGCAGACATGTGAGATTCGCATATAACCTGAAGTGAAATGGACACATTCTTAGGACAGAAGTAGAACTCTGCAAGGGAAGGTGTTTCACAGGAGACAGAGGTGGGTGGGGGAAAGCAGCCTGCTGCTTCCTCTCTTCTAGTGGTATGAAACGCCACCTGAAGTGTCTCCACCTGGCTGCACTGGGGCAGCACAGCAGAAGGAGAAACGTATCTCTGCTTTGGACCACTACAATAACCACTTAAAACACGTATCCAGAAAAACAAACTCTCAGTAGAAAACATCGGAGAAGCAATTACAAGTTTCTAGACAGAATTAAGCTGAAGTCTCTTACCAAGCTTGTTAAATGGCTCCCATGAGGTATGCCCCCTCCCCCACATATTAGTAATGCAAGACTAAGTCTATCTTTAGAGCGGAGCCAACCTGTCAGCAACAGCTGTCTCAAACACAAGCAGTTTTATTTGAAACTATTAACATCACCCTTCCTATACTCCCAAGGAAAGAAAGTGTATCACAGGATGGCAACTCACCGCTGCAGATATTTGCAGAAACACTGGAGCTCCTGAAGAGTTTCCTTGGCAATCTGGAAAATCTCATCTTCCAGAAAGAGGTCCATGACATGAGCACAGACTTCTTCTGAGCACCGGGCAATCCGCGCTCTCCGGTCTCTTTCTAAGGCACATCTAATTCAAAACGAAACAAGACAAGACCTCCAGTGAGGTGAACACAAACGCTAAAACAACTGACCGTGCTGCAAATAAGAGAGACTACCAGGACAGGTAGCAAAGAGGAAGAGTTTTCTATGCTTCTGCTTTTTAATCTATGGCCCTTCTACGTGAGATCTGTAATCACAAGCGTCATTCGAGTTTTATGCTGATCATAGGCTTCCAGAGAAATACATGCCAGACTATGATGGAGTTGGAGGATAAAGCACACAGGGCAGCCTTGTTCCAAATAAAGCGTCTATTTCTTTCACCCCTGGAGGACCACTTCTGCCTGACAACAGTGCAGCTGCAAGCTGACAACATGCTGTATGACCAAGTACGTTTTCTCTCTCTTTAAAGCACTCTATTGTTTGACCTTCTTTGAGGTCATCTTCAGCAAGAGGCCTGCGACTTCCTGACAAATTCTTACCCTCAGGAAAGTATCCTAAACAGCAAAGTATGGCGTATAGTAGGTAGTACTTACTTTAATTCATTGTCTGATGTCTCTCGAACATTCTCCTTTATTACTTCTTCCATCAACTCCATACCCACCAACTGACTCAACTGTTTTATTAACTGCT
Source organism: Struthio camelus (assembly GCF_040807025.1). Taxonomy (NCBI): domain Eukaryota; kingdom Metazoa; phylum Chordata; class Aves; order Struthioniformes; family Struthionidae; genus Struthio; species Struthio camelus. Next base: position 1,098,680 of record NC_090947.1, on the reverse strand, counting down.
CTCTTTCCTTCTTTCGCCTAGAAGGACAAGGAACAAGTTTACACAAGCAGCAACTGCCAAACCTACCACTTAATAACAAGTGCAACGTGCAGCATCAGACCCACAGTTAATTCGCCTAAAATTTAGTTCCCACTAGCCGTTTTCTCCCCCTAAAAACAAACAGACTCAGCTTTGAATGGAGCCAGGTCTCTTTCAATCATACAGCTATACAACCATACAATCACAGGAACTATTTCCCCTTGGAAAGAAAAGTTCCTGCATATGTCAAGGTGAGGACCTTGTCCACACCAGAGAGGTGAAGACACCTCCCTCCCTGGAAGCTTTGGGAGGATTAAAGTTCCCCAAACGTTCCCACTCCCCATTTTTGTGGTGGCTCTGTGAGGTTACCCAAAAAAACTAACTAGCAGATCATCTGAGGACACACAAGTGGCAATCTCTCTCTCTGTGATCCCAGGGCAGTTCAAGATGAGAGAAATCAAGAGATTTCAACGTGTGAGAAAGGCACAGGGTCTGAGCACACATCCAATGGCTCAGGTCTGTTTTTATGTTGCCCAGGAGATGCACAGAGTCCACCCTGCAGGACCAGCAACTCACCTCTCTTCCTCCACTCGGCGCCTTTCCTCTTTAACGCGTTCCCTTTCTGCGCTGAGCACGCTTCCCGCCACTTGTCTGAGAATCTCCCTCATTACTTCAGCCAGAAGTTCCTCCACAGCGGCCTCCGACGTGCTGCACAAAAACAGCAATTCTCCTTTCAAAGCCAACAAGTTTTCATTCAGAGCCTTAAAGGCTAGGCACCATACATCTGTGGTTTTCCTCAAGCTTGGGTGAGAATGACAGCATAATTTTGGTCCCCTACATCTGTTTTCAATTACATGAATATGTCAGTTTGCTATAACGTGGACCAGTGAACCAACAGGTTGAGCCATCCTACTGACCGAAAATGTTAATGCTTGACAGGACACAAAGAACATGAACATGCTTAGAAGATCACTTGAAGCATCCAAAACCTGCAGGCCGATTCCTTCAAGTTTACTACAGCTCAAAAGAGTTTGAATTTGCGTGGGAAGGGAAGTTTCAAGATGCAGCTTAAAAACACCCAAACCCATATTCATACAAAAAAGTTCACTCCTGTCTTCCAAGTGCTTTGCCCCATTGCCCCACGCATGGGCTCTGATTTTAATTCAACCCTTGCACTATGCCCTTGTGCTGCTCTTTGTGAACACCCAGCAAATTAATCCCGAACTGAGTTGCTGAAAACGGAATCTAACAAAATTAACACAGCTAATTCTCACATCAGCCTGCTGAAGCAGGGGTCAGAGAGCTCTAACTGTGCCTGCTGGGACTGAGCAGCATAGACGGAACAAAGCATACATGTCTATGTAAGTAATCTGCAACCTTCCTTTCCTATGCTGTTATTTAAGGGGAGATAGACACACAGAATGTTTTACAGCCAGACTGCAGCTGCACATCCCACTCTGGGGAAGGGTAGGCACGTGGGTGCAGTTATCAGAAGACAGTAAGGTCCAGCACCACAAAAATCAATTATCGAGCATGAGTTTCCCCAATGATGCAACCTGTCCACAGTGTAACAGACCCTTCTTGGGCGGGGGGCCTTTACTTAGGATTGACTGAAGCCAGTCCTCTTTAAGATTAGGTAACGTATGTCAGTTTACTAGGCGCGTTTTTTTTCCTTTTTTTTTTTCTTCCTCCTTTTCCCCCTCCTGAGTAGATGACGACATAGGATTCCAGCTCTTGGATTTAGAGTCACACAGTCTCCACAAGGTCTGAAAAGATATTCCCATGCATTATCAGGAAACAACATCTGCACGTCATTGTCAATACACTGGTACGTAATGCAAGGTTGTGAGTGACCTTACTAGACAATGCCAGGGCTGACTTGATCTAGTGCTGGCAATAGACCTGCTGAGAGGGGGAGGCTGGGCCAAAGCCATCCAGATGCCCCTTCCCAATGGCCTGCGTGCGAGTTTGAATTCCCTTGTAGAAGCGTTATTCAAAACGCACAGTAAGCCAGATCTGGACTTATTCCTCCTGTCCCTGTTTGGGCACCTTTCCTTCCAAAATACGTTTGTAGTAGCAGTGATGTTAGAGTCGTGCCAGACAAGGTTTACAGAGCAGCACATCACTTAATCGATGTATGTCAGAAAGGCTGGGGTCATCCGAAGGAAGGTCTGATTTTTCCTCCACTGCATCGGTAAGAGAATCTCTCTCTGCTACAAAGCTTGCCTTGCTTAGTTTTAATCTTTATACGTGGTGCTGTTAGGGCCAACTGGAATTTTAATGGCAACGGACTCCAGGAGTACCGGCAGAAAACGTTTCTTTACCAGATCGCTGCAGCAACGTAAGCCATTCCCGCTCGGCTGACTTCTCTGCACTCTCCTTTGAGGACGTCACGCACAAGCCCGTCCACCACTTCAGCAATGTCCTACAACACAGGGGAGGAAGCAGCTGAAGCAAGCTGGAATCCTGCTCAGGACAGTCTCTGCACACGCGTGAATCGGGAACAAGGCCTTCCAACCTTGTAATTGCCAATTACAGTCAGTTAAACAACTGTATTTCTACTTGCAAACAAAGCTAACTTTGTAAATGCAAGGGCCTGAAAGTCTTTCAGTATTCTAGAAGTAAGAGCCATATAATACCAACATAGTAACAAAAGCAACTTTTTGTATTAAAGACAGGCAAGTTAAATCAGAAAACATCAACTAAGAAAGGTGAATTTTGAGAGTGCTTCCTATTTTTGTATTTCAGTTTCTTGTAGAGTTGCCATTTCTCTACAGGTTCTAGCTAATTTAATCCCAAAAAACTAGATATGCTCTTCATTGAAACGTAACCACGCTTAGGCGGAACATAGAAGCTGCAAGACTTTACAAAGCAGTAAGACATTTCAGCACAGATTCAGTATTTGCACAAATCTAAACCTTGGCAGGGGCAGAGGGAAAACAACACAGGGGCATGAGGTACACGCTTAAGACCAGACATTAGCAGTCTTGCATACACAAGCAGCAGCTTAGTCATGTTTCATTCAAAATAAATGTCATAATATTAAAGGACTAAAGCAGTAGCCACTAAAACAAAGTTTACCTGCTAAATCAATATAACTACTTTCTATGATATCACTGACTTTCTCCTTAGAAGTGTCTCAAATAAATACTAACAGACAGAACTTTGTTTATCCAGTGAAAGAAAGCAAACAGTGACATCTTCAGACCTGCATCTGAAATTACACAAGACTTTCCTTTTTCAGAATAAAAAAAGTCTGAAGAAACTACTTAAACTAATGATAGCACCGGGCCAGGGAACGTCTCCCGGGTCTGGAGACAATCTATGGATCTCAGTTGCCTTTTATCATTTTTTAAATCTTTCCCAAATACTCAAGGGGTTTTTGAGCTTTCCTTACCGTGTCTGTGTACACTGGCTGAGGCTTTGAAGGGAGAAGCTCAGGTTGTCCAACAGACTGGGAAATTGCCTGGGCAGAAGGTAGCAGTGGCACTAGAGGACGAGGTAACAGTGAAGGCATAAGGTGAGCTGGGGGCTGGACTCTTACTGCTGCGACATCTAATTCCACAACTTTGCTTTCCATTCTTCCTTCTGGGGAAGGGGAGGGAACAGAAATCAAGCCATTAAGAGAAACATCAATTCAGTCTGGCTTGTTTTATAAGCCGATGAGATTTATCGGGCAACTGCATATTGGAAGCTTGCTGCCCTGAAGTTAAAATACATCACGCAGGCTAATTAAATTATTACACATATTACTGTATTTCTTGAGAGTGCCCCTCCACTAAAACAATTGCTTTAAGAGAAGTAAGCTTAGCACCTACTCACACACTGCTCTTGAATAAATGCAAAATATTTGTCCTTCCAACCAGGACCAGGTATAAATTCAGCCAGCTTGAAGACAATGTACTTAGTGAGGCACAGTGAGAACAAGCAGTACACAAAATCTGCAAACTGAAAAGGGAACTTGGATATCTGAAAGCAGTTAGTTACTTCACTTATGTTGATAAAACTTTGAACTTATTTCCATTAGTGTATTTTCTGTATCGATAAATATATTTTTTTAAATCAGGAAGTTCATGAGCTTTTACAGACGTGTAATTATATTAAAAAAATATGCTTTTATCATGCCTAAATTTGAACGCAATTTCAATCTACGTGAGCCAAGAGCAGTTTCTCCTTTGTAGGACAAAGCTATTCACAAAACGATCCAGCACTACGTTCCTAAACAGTGTTTGAAACGCCCGTTTGCTCTTACCTGTAGCATCCGCACTGGATTTTTGGCTGCTACTAGCTGGATCCACAGTTGTGTTACCACCAATGTATTTGTTCTGTCCATTGAAGCTACTCACAGGCACATGGTGAGGCACTGAAGGTAGCGGCCCTCCATTTACAACTTGCCCAACTGACACAGTCAGCTTCCGACTTACAAACATCGATTTCTGTGGTTTGGGTAATCCGTCAGGCTCCAAGAAAGCTGAGCGATTCAGCTCCACATAAGCACTGGGGAAATATAAAAATAGAAGTACATACTCAAAGCTTCTGTAGCCTGTACGTTTTCAGTTGGACAGCTCAGTAGGGCTAAGCGAGACAGATACAGGACTTTCAGAATTGCTCCCTGTAGCCTGGATCTCAGTCTTCAGCTAGAACTGGAGAAGGGAAGGCAAGAACACTATCCTAACTGCTATTCTCCCAGGACAGAATACAAGTTGTGATGGACAAAGACGTCAGGACTACCTACAGAAATCATTTTAAAAGGTGCAATCCTATTCCAATCCAGGCACCTACGGTCTTACTAATTTGCCCTTTCTAAACCGAATAGTAATAGGAAATGGACCACTCTAAGTGACGGGCTCAATTTCTCGCCTTCCCCAGCCGCCTGCATTCCAAGTCTGTATGCATCAGCACACATGCATGTAATTTATGCATTTCCACAGCAGACATTCTTGTCTGCCGGTTGTTGGCCTCTAACATCCTCCTAATCCTCCACTAAAGACTTTTACAGGCTCCTCTCCCACTCAACCTTTACTTTTCCTTTTGCTCCTAAAAACTCAACCTTTCACACCACTCGACTTCACCCCACCCCATCCGCATCACCGTAACATGTCAGCTTCACGAGAACGCATCCTGATTTCCTACAGAACTACAGTTTACTACAGTTCAACTGCAAGATGGAAAAGCCCAATTAAAATTTTTCCTTTGACTGGGTTATCCACAATGTCTTTTTCTAGGGAAGAATTCCCCGGAGTTCAACAGAGACTAAGCTCAATATGCAGTCTCTCATTTGGGGGAGTGCCTCTCCTGCTTTTTTCCTTCAGGTGCCATGAAAACAGGTATTCTTTATCCTTGAAACCCCAAGCACCTTACCAAGTGCAAAAAAAGTTACGTGGAAATACACAGTAGTTAGCAACAATACAAGCACCCTTTCTTCAGGGAATAAGGTGAAATCAAGGAAATGTTCATAAATATAGCAATAAAAGTAGAACAGATTATTAAGCTTTGTGCCTCCTGTTGTCCTGGCGCTTTGCTTCCATCGAGTCCAGTCTCTAACCTCTGCCTGTTCTTGTCTTTTTTGATTGCAAAATCCAACGAGGGCCTGTCCACGTTAACACTTAGCCTAACGTTAATCTAACCCCACCGGGCATCTTCAGGCACAACCTCTTCTTTACCACTTACCCATCAGAAACGCTCAGGCCATAGTAACTTATGAAATCAGTTGCTTCCTCCCAATCTTTGAACAGTAGCATGCGGACCAGGTGATCCAACGGAAACACTGTACATCTTTGGGTGCTCACAGTGTAAGCAATATTCAGAGACTTGAGAGCGTCTCTACGAATCTGGGGAAAGATTAAAGAAAGCCAGGTGACTGATAAGTTAAAGAGCTTGCATTTCTTCAAACTCCAAATGACTATAAAGATGTTACAATCATGGAAAAAAGCAATTTTTTTCTAAGTAAAAAAAAACTTGGGACTCTCCATGCAAACAGCTTTTCAGATCTAATTTTATTTTCAAATTTCGTGCCGCTTGCATTCTAGTTCCCACTCCTCTTCATTGCTGCTTATTTTGAGCAATATCCCTTTGTGCTTTTGGGCAGGAACAAAAGCTTGCAAGGGTTTCTAATAGTTTAAGCTGATCATTCATTTTATAACATGGCAGAAAACTCTTCTGATTAATTTTTTAAATGCCTCTGAAGAAGCAAGTACAAGATTATTTTATGAGATTAAGTAACTATCTGCTGACTTTTCTGCTTTCCAAAAAAATTTCCTTCCAAAAGTCCCAGACTGTTTTACAGGTTAAACCTTTAGAAGATATCCACCTGCCTTTTTCTTACCTGGTTGAAATAACAGTGCAAGATACAGGCATTCAGATAGGAAGCTGCTTGCACTAACTTGAAAAACCTCACAAAGTTGTTGCTGTTTAACGCAGCAAAAGCTTGAACTGCAAATCTAACTTCAGGGGAGTTTCTAACCTCTGGATGAAACTGCTGCACTTCTCTGTGGAGACAAAGACAGAGAAACCTTTTGCTTCAACGTTAACAAGAACAACTTCACAGCTACCTGTAACAAAATAGAATGAAAGAGAAGCTTTAAGCAAGACATGCAACTTCCAAGTTACATGAGCAAAAGTAATAGCTGAACTAAATTAACAGTATCTACTCATCATATATCTTCTAATGCAGTCAGCATAACCAGCATTAGCACCATGCTAGTATTTAGGTGCATCGCTCCAAATTCTTGGGAGGAAGGAAATTAAGAGGTTGACCAGAAAAGCAAAACTGACATCGCCCACAAAACGTGTTTTGCTCAGTACTACTGCGGAGGATAAGGCCGTGAAGCTTAGATGCCCCTCTGGGAAGAGAAACGAATTTCCTTGAATGAAATTATCACACTTTTCTCAATCAAAAGGTAAAGTTATATTTTTCTTACTACCTGTCTAGAAACCTTACTGAGTTATTCAAGGATATGAAATAAAAAGCTTCTTTTAAAAGATACTTTTAACCACGTGGCTATTCAACTCAATGATTGCTTATCCAAACTGAACATAGAGAGTAAAATAAATATAGCTCTACTTCTGTACTTACGGTGCAGGTAAAGAGTAAACAGTCAGTAAGACACACAGGACAGTTTCCACTAAGCTAGGGGAAACAGGCTGGACATTTGGGGGGAAAAAAAGAAAATCAGCATATGGACAGATTTTCCCTGGAGAACACAGCATCTCCGTTACAAGGGATGTTCAGGATCCGTCCTTTTCTAAAGTTAGCGTTTTGTGGCAAGTCTTATTCAAATCTATTCCTAAGAAGTTGAAAGCAATACAAAAATAAAGTTTTCCCATTTAATGATCCCATTTTATTAAAAAGAAGCTTAGCTTGAAAATAAACAACTTTTCCCCCACCCCATATACCACAAGAAACACAGCTGTAGTTTGAAATTTATTCCATAAACACTGCTTAAAGGGGAAGGTGGCGGAAATGTGGTATTGGGAGAAACAATTTTAGAGCACCAGAAAACAAGCATACCTTCCGTCTTCTCCTTTCTGCAAACTCCTCCCCCACTTCTGAGCTGCAGCCTCAAGGAGAAACGAGCATGGGTTCAGCCATTACCCAGTTTACCAAACATGGGCCAAAAGCACCTTAAACCACCTTATTTCCCAAACCAGCGAGTTCACCAGATGAAAACGGAGATCACGAAACGCAGAAAAAAAGTGTTTTGCATTTCAGTGATATTTTCTGCTGCATTGTAAGATTAACCAAAAAAATTCTGCTCTACCTGGAAATAAATCTGCTCAGTTACTACAGTATGCCTGTTCAAACAAACAAGACAAAAAAAAACCCAGGAAGTTGGGGGTGCTGAACTCTACTGCTCTCTTGCCTCATTGAGAAAAATTCTGAAGACCTGTTCAACAACCAGACTTTTTTTTTTTTTTGGAAGTAAAGGAAACTGTCCATTCCAGTTCTCAGTTTCTCTCTAAAAATGCCAGGAAATGAGCTATTAAAAATTCAAACAACATTACTACAGTACCCCATTTCTTTGCTTTGGCAAAATAATTTTGCAACTAAAGCCTTCACTTCCATTACAATTTGTCTCCAATTAATTCTAATCTCATTTCTTCCCAAAGGCAAGAGAAAACAAGTGATACCCATTATTCCCACCTGAGAATATCACCCTTGTTGAGATTCAGCAGAACACTATAACCTCTGAACTCTGCTTCGCTCTGGCAGTAAATCCCCTTGTTAGCCAGGTCCTGATACATTTCCTTCAAACTCTGCAGGCATTTAGTCATGTTCTCGTTGTTGATTTTGGCATCAAAGGAGGACATGGGCTCTTCACACAAGTGGTGAGCACAGTGGATGTGAAAGCGAGTGCACTTCTCAATCAGAGACACCGTCAGTGGGTTGCAGAGATGTTGCTGGGTTATATCCTAATTATAAGGATAAACAAAGCATTACACATATTTTAAATTATGGCTGAAGAGCAGAGTCATCTGGCTCCACCTTTGGAAAATTCTTGTTTCGACTATTCTTTGAGGCAGGCTTCAAAACTTGAATGCTTGAATCGCTATCACGTTTTGCTTCGCTTCTCACAGCATCACACAATAGTTCGCATTCTATCATCAAATATCTCCACCCACCAGTACTTACCTTTCTTATTCCACGGGTTCTGTTCCAGACAAAGTCATACCATTCTCGGTAGTTTCCTTCTCCTTGGTCCATAATGTTTGTCACCAAGTAGTCCATGGTCATGCTTAACACCTCAGAGGGTCTCAATTCGTGGGGCAACGGTTCCTCCTGATCTGCTGAAGATCTGCTATATTCCTTGATTGCTGCTGCATGATCTACCTGCAAGAGGCGGAGAAAGAACAATCAAAAAAAGTTTAATTTTTTTTTTCAGGAACACAGGGGGTTTCATCACATCCATGCCTTTACAGTGGTATGAGGCAGACTGCTCAAAGGAGATTCTCTACTGTTTACACTAGCAGCCCTACTAATGACAATTCTGCTATGATAGCAAATGTGATTCTGTCATGAAAGAAAATAACATGCAAGTGTTGATTTAGCAGTCTCCAATTCATCACCAACATCTGTATACCGCTGCCCACAACTATAGCTCTGGCCAGGTTTATAAAACTAAAAAAAGGCATCCCACTGCTACAGTGAAACAGTAATTCTCTAGCGTTCTTGTTTTACAATGGGGACCTTAGAGACAGAAATATTAATTAAATGGTTTACAGAATTTTTCCACCAGAATTAACCTTGGACTCAGCTGAACACCACTGACAGCTTTACGTAAGCAGCAAGTGAACAGACGCGCTGGAAACTGCAAACGCTTGCGTACAGAAGGCTCGTACCTTGTCAGATCCTAGAAGCAATTCAAAGATACTGAGCTGGTTTCTTGTCTCCCTCATGTAGCGCTCCTTTTCAGGACACATGTCTGGGCAAGTGCCAACAACAGTTTTCGCTTTGCCTAGATCAGTCCTTTTTACTCGAGCTAAGAAAGAATGTTACAAACAAACAAACAAAAAAAATCATAATGCTAAGCATTGCTCTTTTTTGCTTTCATTACCAGCTATTATCCTATCGTGCCAACATAGCCCTAAACACACCACACGCCTCAGCTGGAGGCTCAATGGACAGGCATCAAGAAGTAAACTGCCAGGGCAATGACTCACGTAAGAGCTGGTGGGAAGGGGTCTCTGGAGGCTCCTGTCCAGCCTCCGCCTTGGAGCAGGACAGTCTCCAACACCAGATCAGGGCAGGCAAGGCTGGAAACCCTCAAGGATAGGGGCCCCCCTCCTTACCTGTCTCAAGGCTGCACCATGCCCCAGGGAAGTTTTTCCTGCTGTACACCTCATATCAACAGTTTTGCTGGAGAGGTTAAAGTCGCTAAAGATATCTGGTGTTTTGTATCCTAATTTACCAAGCACGCACCAGTCGTTATTTTATAATTCCACGTCAAGTGACAGAACAATCAGTTGATATAAAAGTGTCGTCATAAAAGGATTTAGGGTCAGCTTTGAAGAGGTGAGGACGTTAACGAAAGGGCTTACAACCCAGAACTGCAGAACAAGGGGACATGTCTTGAAACAATGTTCAACTGTGAAATAGTTCACATTTAGAGAAACACTATTAGGCTTTTGCATAGGCTTCTTCAAAGAACCTGCAGGAGTGCAAATCCACCTACAGGACTCTCCAAGGGTCAAAGAAATCAAAGACCTGTAATTACAAGTCAAGCACGCGTGGCAGTGCGGTTATACAAGGTGGCTTGGCTGATCTAACAGCTGACAGCTAAAGGGTGTGTAAAAGCCAGCACTAGGTCCTACTCACCACATGCATTTCTCCCCTCACCTCTTTAAAACAGGGATGATTCTTGACGAGCCATTTTATAAGCTAAAGGAGTCTAGCTCGACAAGAAACCAACCCAGGGAAAATAAAAGTTTTCAGCTCAGTTACTCCGCTGAGCCACCCAAGCACAACGAGCACTAGGATCAGGGAAGGAAGAGGCAGACCTGCAGAGCAAGGAGGAAATTGAGTCCTTGTCCCCATTCGCTTTCCTCCTATCGGTAAAAGGAGGTGCTTTGCCATTTTGTCAGGACTCAAAACGCACTGCAACGAGGAACTCAAAAATGCTTCCGCTGGAGAATAATAGCTTGGTGCTCCCTATTCATAAGGGATATGTACGCGTAATAAGTAGAACAATTTTTCGCATGTTCTACAAGATATTAATACGTACAACAACCCTCTACAAAAGAGGAATATTTTATAGACTGTTCCATGTGACCCAGTCTCACCTTAAAGCCTTTATCATAATATTACAACAGCTTTGCAACAGATACTAAACCCTTTCTTTCCAGCAGAAAAACTGACGTTACACTCACATGAACTTGTGTAATTACAAACACTACCTTGTCGCATGATTTTATCCCTTTGGTCCAAAAGACGGTATCTTTCCTCTGATGTCTCAGCCACTAATCCTATCAGGTTACTGAGAGATGACAACGAAGCTCCCAAGCTCTCTGAGCTCTGCCCTTCAGAAGTGGTATCAAAAAGATCTGCTTCAAACTGCAGTGCCTTCCGGAGACTAGACTTCTTGGCTGGAGAACTAAAAGATTTACATCAATTATTAACTACTGCATGCCCCGGCTTTAAAGGAATCACTGTTCTTTAGCACATGAATATCCCTGTTTATAATATTTTGTACCCAGCACAACATACCAAGTAAGTAAGGTACGTATCCACATACCGAGGCTGAAATGAGCTAACGTTACCACTGTGATTAAATTCATCTACGCTGCACTGCTTTGACAACACTGTCAAATGTCCTTATCTGTGCTGAAAACCTCAACCTTTTTAAAGTTCATAAGGAAAAGTTCAAGCAAATGTATAACCACATCAAGAAGTTCAAAGCATACAGAGACAAAAATAATAATGACGTAGAATTTCAACATAGAGGAGCATTCTTAAGTACGCTAGGAAGGACGTACATACCAAGTTTTTTTTTTTTTTTTTTTTTACCACGAGTGATGACTCCCAAGTTTTATCGGTGAAATCAACTGGAAAAGCAATGCTAGCTTAACATCCCAGCAGCGTACAAGACTGTTCCAAATGCAACTGTTACAGAAAAATTCTGAAGCAGCAGCCACAGAAAGCTCAAATCAAACATCTTTTTGGAAAAAAAAAAAGCCAAATGAACTACAATAACATTTAAACAGGAACTGCACCCAAATTGCATAATCAATTAAAAAGACAATCGAAGTAGCTGCTTAAACCACAAGATGCTTGTAAGGTAATGCAGAGTTTCTAAAGCTAACATACATGTAAAAGGTAACCCACAACTCCAAGAGGACTATAAATCAGCATTCCCACTGTCCTACGTGACTCAACAGCAGAGTAGAGGCTCTTTAGAGGTAAAGGGACATCCATCAGTTCAGAAACAAAAAAGAGGATGTACAAAAAGAGCACACAAACAAAGCCAAAATAAAGGCCAGCTAAGAAGATTTTGAAGTACAGTCTGCTGAAGGTGTAAAACAACTAAGAAAAATCATTTTCACCTGCCTCAGAAAGACAGGAGGCGTCCAGATAATTGGTTCTGCTAGAAGATACTCAGCTTGTAAAACAAAACTTAAGGAAAACAAAGCCACAGCAGAAAAGTTGTGAATGAATACTCTGCCTCCACATTCACTTATAGGAATGGAGGAAAACACCTCATACTAGAGCCATTCTTTAACCAGGGGAAAACACTGAGCAATTGCCTTAAGTCTATGCATGACCTGAAGAGGTTTTATAACAACTTCTCCCCCACCCCTCAACCAGTCTCAAGAAAAATGTTGGAGGAGATAGGCAGGAAGAATCAGATGTAAAAAACGGCTTCCGTATCAGGACAGACCGGAAAGATAACTGAGAACAGACAGGGCAACCACATATGCGATCATGAACAGCAGAGTGAATGCTGATAGTGAATGACTGTGAATCCTGCTCACAATGAAAACCAAACTAAAAAGCTAAGCAATTAAATCTGCCAGTTTAAAATAGACAGAAGAGTCTGTTTTAACTGAAATAGGAAATATAATGCTACAGCACTTCGTGGTGGTATGAACGAGTTCAAAAGGAGAACAGATAGACAGCAGGAAGATCCACTGGTAATTGCAGCAGGGCACAAGCACCATTCCAGCCTAGGAGGTCCCTGAATCTTTGGCAGCCAGATCCACGCACGTGAGGTGGAATTAGTCTCCACACCGCAGGTCCAAGGTCCTATAGCCAAACTACACACTTCACTGAGGAACAACAACAAAAATGCAAGGCTACAACTTCAGCAACTGGCATGAAACAGAAGGACTTGCATACCAAGCCCAGTTACTTGAAACGGGACAGGTGACAAACTCATCAGCTGTTCTGAAAAGGGGATTCTCATTCCACAGAACCATATTTGTCCACAGTGAGATTACTCACTTCAGAAACAGATGTAATCAAAATCAGTTAGTAGTTCCTGGTCTTGACCCTGCACTGCTTTACTCTATTTTCTCATGCTTCATTATTACGCATTTTGGGGGGGGGGGGGAGAAGGGGGGGGGGGAAGAAGGAAGGAACCTGAAAGAAACAGGCAAACTTGGCAGTAAAAGGCCTTAACGAACAGTTAGGGAAAAACTACCTTTCTAACAAAATGCAAAGTTTGTGGCTTTTTGGCTGTGTTCTAAGGTCACAAGTTTGAAATGAAATGTGCCAGAAGAGACAAATGAAGAACACTTCCTTAATAAGGACAGCATCAACTATTACTATAAAGTACGCCCCGACTATCATTTCCTCCTACCCACCCCATTTCCTATCGGATGGACTCCTTGAGGAGCAGACGTACCTTTTACCAGGCAGAACACTGCTGGCAGAGGACCTTATTAAAGGTTTCCGAAGAGGGGAATGCTGATAGTTTTGTTCTTCACTGCTTTGCCTTCCTTCATCTTCACCTCCTTTCTTCTCCTTGGATGAGAACTCTCTTTTTGCAGGACCTGAAGTGACATGTAACACAGAAACAGATTATTTGCCAAGTTATTTAACCAACAACTCTAATTTTTTTTCCCTGAGGTGGGGGAAGATGGAGGGAGCGTGTTTAAAAATATTATCAGGAAATAAAGCTGAGTCATGGTTTTGTGCATTTATATAAAACTTATACCAGGTACAAACGTCAATCTAGCAATTCACTGTTCTATATAGAAGAAGCATTTTCATTTACTTTGCAATAACTGTAATTCTTCAGCAGACTCTCAGTACATAAATTCTGTTCATCATCTGAATTTAGCTTGCAGATTATATCCAAAACCTGAGAGAAATCATAAGTGTCTATTGGACGTGACATCCATTTCACCTATGTGAGCAACAACTGCCAAAATGTTCCCAGTGCTCCTGTCAAAGCACTTTGATAATTAATTTCACATACCCAAACTTAGACAGGCGTTTACACACCTTCAAGAGTTAAATCTACACCTTGCAGAAAGGGAGAATATCCACTCCTAGGAAGAAATTTTCAGCAAGCTGGATTTCTTAAGTTTTTTTCAGATCTAGCTGTTTTAGAATACTGACATGCATGTTTTCCATAGACTTTAGTATCACAATAAAATGAGAAATGATAACAGGCCCCCTTACAGAGGCTGCTTCAAGAGGTTTATCCTCAGGAAGACAGTGCTGCAGCTGTTCATCTTCTATGAAGGCAAATTTCTGACTGGTCAGAGATGCAGTGAACCATGCATTTGCCAACAGCCGAAACATATCCCCAGGCTAAAATCTCCAAAGGCACACAAGCAGCATTCCCAACACTGAAGAAAATGAGGCGCTTCGCAGTTCACATATTCCTTTGGGTGTGAACGACCAACATTCACATCTCACCCTAATTCCAAGCAGGGACTGGAATCCAGATTTCCCATTTCTGAGTTGAATTTTCTATACGCCAGCCAGGCGCATCACTCTCTTCTTGGTTCAAAGAACACACAACTGTTTATACACAGAACAGCAACTCCAAAAGCTGAGAAAACACACACTCCAGAACATTCAGCAATTCCATTCTGAGGAAACTTTCCTAAAAGCTGGAAGCCTGCATCCTAGCCCTTGCTCTGAAGCAGGTCGTTGGGCATTTGGATTTTCGAAAATCCCAGAGAACCATCCTGCTTCTAGATAGGAGCACGAAGATGACTTCGTAATCATCGTATTCTTCCTATGGCATTATAGCAACGGTTTCTAAGTTCCCTTATAAACCTAGGCTGTCATTTCAAGCGTCTTCAGCTCTTCTCAAATGGCTTCAAGTGCCCAGAAACAGCATTTTGACTCAGACTAAGCAAAATGTTTTACTCAGCAGGAATTCAAGAGCAGAAACAGCAGACTTTTCAAATGCACTTAAAACCTCACACTTAAGATTTCCTTGATGCAAGAGGACAGTAAAGACAAAGCCCACCTAGGGAGAACAACTAAAGGACTTCTACAGCGCTGAATGACTGGGCAAAGGGGCAGACAAACGTATTGTTGCGACACAGCCTGAGAAAACACAACCCTAGCTTCAAATAAAAAACATGAGGCTGACAGCTGACCATAAGCACTGATCACTGGGGTCTGAAAGTTGTGCAAATCATCAACTCAGTTCTTAGTGACATTCACAAGAAAAATTAAAAAGCAAGAAAACACAGTATGCTCACAGTTATTAGAAAAACGCAGGAGAACCTGACTAAATGTACAGACCCACAACAAGCACAGCACACACATCACCAACGTGCATAAAGCTCTAAGCTCTGTCTCAGAAATCACGTAACAGACCAAAAGAAGCTTCCAACAAGAACAATACAGATAGAAAGTCAAATGGTATGAAATAGCTTCCACGTGAGACAAGGACTCTTCAAGCTGGAAAAAGAGGGGACTTGGAAGCAGAAGTATATAGGGATAGGACTCGCACGAGGACAAACTAGCGACAACTGTTTGCTGTCTCTTTCAATACAATAAGCATGGGTGTCAAACAGAAATATCAAGCAGCAAACATCCAAAAGTCAGTCTGTCTTCAGGCACTCCACAAGCAAGCTGTTGAGCCCCTCTCCCCGTTACAAAGTGTTACCGATGCTCCAAGTTTACACGGATTACAAGAGCAACCTGACAAGAGAAAAGTTCCTCAAGGGTTAAGAAACAACTTCTGGCTTCCAGGGTTCCTGAACCAGAAATTGTTGAAGGCTAAGAAATTATTATGAGAGCAACTACATACTTTAATCTGTTCTTATTCCTTCCTACAAACATTTGCTATTATCCATTGCCAGAGACAGGGCTAGCTGGGACAAGATGCAGGACGAAATTTTTCTGCTTCTCTAGTAAGTAACTTTCAGCACTCTCAGGAACTCCACGCACCCAACAATTTCGCTAGTACAAGTCAAAGAACTGCCATACTTTGGGAGTTTTAATATTCCTGCATATTCCTGCTCTGGAGATCATTTTTGCATGGTTCTCAGCACAAGAGGGGGGAAAAAAAAACAAAAAAACAACAAGAACAGAAGGAGATGCCACTCCATTTAAGTATCATCCAATTACCGTATTTGAAAACAAAGACTTACTTGTCTTCTTCTTTTGCCAAAATGTGACTATGTCCTTGTGCAACTCTTTTGCCTTTTTTCTGGCAAGAGCAGCAGACGCCTGGAAGAAAATAAAGCACAGTATGAAAGCTAACAGAGTACCGTACCACTGTACAGCGCAGTTTTTGCCAGAGATGAACGTTTCCCGATTTCTGCAAAATTCTGGGCACTGCCTTTCAAGCTCTTACTTAAAACCTACATACAGCCAGCAGGATCAGGCTGGCTTCCACTAAAGTTGTTCTTTTTAACACCTACATCAACGTTACAGCAGCCGAGACCAAAGGCGTGTTTTTAACCACAACAAACAGGAGCAGAGCATGCATTTTCCTGAACTGGCTCCTCAGCACATCTCAGTGCTGACATAAGGACAGTACTTCCAAAGAGAAGACTGTCCTACAAAGACTGCAACGATGAATTCACCTAACTCTTGGTGCTGCAGAGATGTGGAGCAACAACGCAATAGCATTGCTGCTATTAGTAGCAAGCAGGTTTGGGTGAGGCATGACAGCAACCAGGTAACAAGAAAGGTCTGTTTGGCGTTTGAGCTAGGCAATAAAAGCGTGGCTAAAGTTAGGCAAAGCTCAGGCAGCTATCCTGTTTTAAATAGGGCTCTATCGGCTCAGCACCCCTCTCGCCCTGCCCATAATACAGTTTGTTTTTGTCTGTGCGGGCTTTCATAAGGAAAGCACACAACGCTGTCGCACACGGGTGTAATTTTCACAACGGTGAAAGCCCGTGGGCGCCCTAAGCCTTCAGGTTTCTACCTGTTCCTCAGTTTGCAGCGCTCGGCACTCACATGATCAAAGAAGTGGAGGACCGCCATTTTTTTATTGCGGCGGGTCATGATCCGGCGGACCTTCACGAACTGCCCGAAGTGCTTCTCCAGCACGCTCCTGTCATTGAGGTTATCGGGGACGTTCTTGCACTGGATGGCGGTGAGCTCGCCCGGCGAGAGCCCCCCGAGACCGTCCACGCTCTCGCCGCCTCGCGCGCGGCGCGACGGCGGCGTGACAGCAGTGGGGCCGGCAGCACCATCTGAAAGACAAGCCCCCCCGGAGGCTGAGCTTCACCCCCGGGGGCGGGAGGCGCAGCCCCCCCCGCGGGCAGGGAGGGGGATTTCGGCTCACCCTCGCGCGGCGGCTCCCGAGCCTCGGCCGCCGGCTCCTCGCCGGGGCCCCGCTCGGCCTCGTCGCGGTCGCGCTGGCCGCGGCCCTGGCTGCGCAGCACCTCCTGCAGCATCCGGCCGAAGAGGGCGCCGCCGCGGGGGCGGCTCAGCAGCACCGCCCGCTTCTCCGGCGGCGCCGCCGCCCGCCCGCCGCCGCCGCCGCCTCCCGCCGCCGCCCGCCGCGGCGAGCGCTCCCGCTCCCGCTCCTCCTTCCGCTTCAGCCCCTTGGGCGCCGCCTCGCCCGCCTCCTCCGCGCCGCCCAACAGCGGCCGCGGCGGGCCCTTCTCCTCCGGGCGGCCCAGGGCGGCGGCGGGCCGCGAGAAGGAGAAGGGCCCCCCCGCCGCCGCCGCCGCCGCCCCCGCCGCCGCCTCGGGGCCCGCCTCGGGCTCCGCGAAGCCGAAGGGCGGCGAGAAGGTGAAGGCGGCGGGGGCGGCCGGGCCCTTCTCCGCCTCGGCGCCCGCCAGCGGCTTGAAGGGGGCGGCGGCGCTGGCGCTCTCGGGCGCCTTGAAGCGGAACTCGGGCGGCGGGAAGGCCCTGCCGCAGCTGCCCGGCGCCTCCCCCACCCCCGGGAAGGCGCCGAGGTTGGTGGGCGGCTTGAAGCTGAAGTCCGCGTTGCCCGCCGCCGCGAAGGCCGGCGCCTGGCCCAGCCCGTAGGGCGACCCGAAGGCGGCAGCGGGCCCCGGCGCGAAGGGCAGGCCGGCGGCGGCGCCACCCGGCCCGAACACGGCAGCCTGCCCGAAGCGCAGCGGCGGCAGGAAACCAGCCGCGGGCGGCCCGCGAAACGGTCCCCCGCTGTTCATGATGGCGGCCGCCGCCGCCTCTCCTCGGCGGGCCCGGGCGGCGCAGGCGCAGCCGGGGCGGGGCGGTACAGGCAGGGAGCGGGGGCGGGGCCGCGCAGGCGCAGCCGGGGCGGGGCGGGGGGAGCGGTGCAGCCGGGGAGCGGCGAGCGGGGCCGCGCAGGCGCAGCCGGGGCGGGGCGGGGCCGGAGAGGCCTGGGCCCCGCCCACCGCCGCCACGGCCTCCGCTCGGCGGCCCGGGGAGGCGCAGGCGCAGCCGGGGCGGGGCGGAGCGGTGCAGGGGCAGGTTGGACGCGGCGGGGCGAGGGAGGGGCGGGGCGGGGCGAGGGAGGTCTGGGCCCCGCCCACCGCCGCCGCCACCGCCTCTCCTCGGCGGGCCCGGGCGGCTCAGGCGGGGAACGGGGGCGGGGCCGCGCAGGCGCAGCCGGGACGGGGCGGGGGTCGAAGCGGCCTGGGCCCCGCCCACCGCCGCCGCCACCGCCTCTCCTCGGCGGGCCCGGGCGGCGCAGGCGCAGCCGGGGCGGAGCGGAGCGGAGCGGACCAGCCGTGAAGCGGGGAGCGGGGCCGCGCAGGCGCAGACGGAGCGAGGGCGGGGCCGCGCAGGCGCAGGCGGGGAGGGGCGGGGCAAGAGCGGGGCGGGGCGGGGCCGGAGCGGCCTGGGCCCCGCCCCTCGCCGCCGCCGCCGCCGCCGCCGCCATCATGAGCCTGGTGATCCGCAACGCGCAGCGGGTCGTGTCGGTGCGGCGCGCCCCGCTCCGCCGCGCCGTCGGCGCCCTGCGGGCCGCCCTGGGTGCCGGCCGCTTCGACGTGGCGCTGGTGTGCGCCGGTAACGGCACCATGCGGCGGCTCAACGGGGCCTACCGGCGGCGCGACGAGCCCACCGACGTCCTCTCGTTCCCCTCGCACCGGGTGGCCGCGGGGGAGCTGCCGCGGCCCCGCTCCCGCGACGAGTACGACCTGGGGGACATCTTCCTGGGGGTGGAGTACATCCGGGAGCAGTGCCGGGGCACCGGCCAGGACTTCGACAGCGCCCTGGCGGTGAGCTGCGCCCGCGGCGGCGGCTCCCACTCCCTGCTCTGGGTTTTTTTTTTTTTGCCCCCCTCCTCTCAAAAAGGAAGAGAAACTTCCAGCTCGCCTTGAAAGACTAGCTCTTGCCGTAAATGCTTTGCATAAATCTACGCAAAGGCCGGGTCACCGAGGCTGGATGCTGGTGACAGAAACAGTGTTTCACTGCGGTGCTTCTTTCTGAACAGCTGGGTTCATTAATTAATTCATTCATTTATTTATTCACTGCAAACTAGCCGCTAGCGTTAGGTATTAACTTGTCACGCACGTTGCTTTTTTTTGTTTCTCCGTACAGGTGACTGCAGCCCATGGATTGTGTCATTTGCTTGGCTACCAGCACAACACAAAATCAGAGTGGCGACAGGTAGAAAGCTGTCCTTGCACGGGGAAAACTTGCGGCATCAGACAGGGCTTCTGATGCAAGCCATTTCAGATAACGCGTCGTACCCAAAGCGAAAGAATTTCCCTTCCTGGCGTCTCGTATGATAGGGTAGCCTTCCAGTCCTGGCAGTCGCGTGGAAGGCTCTGCAGAGGTTTTATTCCTGTTAATTGAATTTAATTCATATCGATTGTCATGCAAACATCAAGTCCCTACAAGCAAAATTGCTGAACCGTAATTCTGTTGCTTATGTCAATGGCACTTGAGATTTTGGGGTTTTGGCTATATGAATTTTTACAGAGTTCAACCGCTGGGCTGCACACGGCTTTTTAGGTCTCTCTGGAGGTATGATTGTGCCTGCACGGCGCAGGAACTGGTGAGAGAGCCATGCAAGCCCGTCAACATAAAACATTTCAAGAAAGAAATGGCTTGTGGCAGGTGCACGACACGGGTGGCGTTTCAAACACGCCTTTCTGTGCCATAACGTGTGCGCCTCCTTCAGCAAATCTCAAAAAAAAGAAAAGCTTTTTAAAAATGTGTTGTGATTGTGGAACTGAGATGCATTTCACTGGCTAGTTAAGATCACCCAGAAAATTACTGGCCGCTCCGCTGTTTCTCACAGTGCCTTGCGGCTTATTTCGGGGGCAGCATCCCCGGGGGGTTGGGGAGGATATTGGCGATGCGGGCGCAGGTCTGCACGGCTAACAGCGTTTCCGCCCCCACCGCTGCCTGGCAGGAGGATGCCGGCGGGAGGATGGTGCTCGCCCACCGTTCAGGGAGTTTTCCCTCTCTCCCCGCTCCTTTTTTCCGCAGATGTACCAGAAGGAGAAGGAAATCCTGGAGGAACTGAGCAGACTCACCGGCACCAACCTCCAACCTCTGTCCGCGGACCTCTTCTCTGAGGGAGCCGAGGAGACTGGAGGCAAAGCCGTCAGCCATCCGCAATAAAGCCGCTTACGCTGCGGCGCCGCGCCGTCGGGGCCGGGCGGAGCTGCGCACCGAGGGGCCGGGCCGGGACCGAGGCCGCCCCGGACGTGGTGCGGCGATGGCGGCGCCCGACCGCTACCGCCCCATCTTGCTGCTGCTGGGCCTGGCGGCTCTCGCCCACCCGCCGCCCCCCGCCGCCGCTCAGCAGCAGCCCGCCACCGCCTTCGGGGCGGGCCACGGTGCCGCCTCGCTGCCCGCCGCTGCCGCCGCGCCACGCACCCGGTGAGCGGGCGGGAGGGGTGGGTGGGGGGCGCGCGGGCATCACTCGTTCTTGTGCCCCCGACGTGCGCGTGTGGGGTGCCGCCACCTCCCCTTGCTATTGGTTTCTCCCCAGGAAGCTGGCCGCGGCCGCGCTCGGCGGCGCTCCCAGCACATTAAAGCCTGCCTCTTCATGAAACTGCTGCGTTCACGTTGCTGTTCTCCCTCTTCCCTTCCGCAAACCCGGTCGCGTGTTCGCCCTCTGCTTTCACCTCCTCAGCCAGACCACCCGGCATCAGGAGGGTCTCAGCACCTCCTCTCCTTCCGTCTCTTTCCTGGGTCAGGATGGTCGCTTGTAGGATAGCCTGTGTTCTGCGGCGTTATTTCCCAGAAGGCACCCGAGTCCCTCGTTCGTACGACCTACAGTGTCTCTGAGAAACCAGCTAGCTTGCACATAAAAGGTCTCGCTCCTCTGTTGTTTTTGACTTGGTCCTTTGTGGTAGACTCTGCCTAATGGCTTGCAAACCCTTCTGTCTGCTGAAACCAGGAGCAATTCTGTTCATCTTTCACACGGCAGGTGACACTCGCGCCCTTTTTGCCTGTCCTTTCTGAACCCGTCCTTCTGTGTTAATACGCTGGTTGTGTCACGCTGAGTGATACGTCAGTTATTTCATCCTTCTGATCATGCATCGCAACCTGGTTGCACCTGCGTTGATGTCGGTCGAGGTATTCACTTGGTGTCCTCTTCCTCATTCCTCCCTGCCACAAGAAAGACTGGAGGTGGGCCTTGATGATGTTCCAAGGCGAGGTCCCACAACAGTAGGAGACCCTTGGAGAGAGTAAGCCAGTGCTGTCCTGACTGCAGCTCTGTGGCGGGGCAGCAGGCCCCTCTGTCGATGCAGCACGTGCCACTCTACGTTCCCTTCGTGCCATCCCGCTCCAGTCTCTCGAGACAGCAGACTCCCAAAAGGGGAACGGTTTCCATCCTCAGGGAGTTGCACTACGTGATTTTGGAGAAAAATCATTTGAGGGAGTGCTTTAAAATCGCCCTGAAGTACTTAACGTTGCTTTGCTCTCTCCAGATACCTTTTGTATGATGTAAATCCTCCTGAAGGGTTCAACCTTCGCAGAGATGTCTATATTCGCGTTGCATCGCTGCTGAAGACTTTGCTGAAAAGTGAAAACTGGGTGTTAGTTCTGCCTCCTTGGGGACGTCTTTATCACTGGCAGAGCCCTGACATCCTTCAGGTCCGAATCCCTTGGTCTGAGTTTTTTGATCTCTCAAGCCTCAATAAAAACATCCCTGTCATTGAATATGAGCAGTTCCTCGCAGGTAAATTATATAACGCAATCTATGAATGACTACGTTTGAAATGTTTCTTTTTCACAGGTTTGTCCTTATACTTTCTTTGGCTTTTCCCAACAGGGAGTCAAAAAAACAAGAAACAGAGTTCATAGACTTGAATGTGAATTTTTTTTTTAACCTTAATTCTGATTGGTTTTCTTTATTTGTTTGAAAATAACTCTACTGTTATCTTCCAGTGGAGGGTGGTTAGTTGAAAGAAGGAGGAGAAATAGAAATCCTTGCACTTTGCTGAACACTGTGCAGCATTATTTAACCTTGGCTATTCTCATTTAAAATTCTCACAGGCCAGTTCTTTTTAAACCCAGTCAGTTGTCTGTTGTCCACGTTATAGAAACATGTAGGTTCAGGAGGGTCCTCTAACCTGCTCTCTTGCTTGGAGCAGGGCTAACTTTGAAGACTGAAGATTAAACCTCAGGGCTGTATCCAGCTGAATTATTTGCAGTCTATTCATGGTCTAGAATAACAGTGTTTTTTCTTTCTCTTTTTTTTTTTTTTTTTTTAAAGACTCTGACTTGATTAAATTCCAAGTATGAAGAAGTAGCGCCTCATTCTTTAGGTACCAGCCTGATTAGATTTTAAAAATGTTCAAAATGTTGCTAGTAAAAGTAATTGGAGGCTATCATAGTTTGGAAAGGGGGGAAGGAAACTTAAGACCCATTCTTGATCATAACAGTAAGAGATGGTGTCTGAAATACACCAATTCCTTTTTTAATCTCTTTAATTAAAACCATATCAAATATCCTTGAAGTTTTGTAGGAAAAAGAGATTGCTCTTGGTTTGAAAGGCCAGTTTTAAACTGAAATAAACTTTTCAAATGCCTCTGGAAATCTGAGTGTTCCCCATAACCAATTTTTATTCATATAAAAAGGGAAGCAGGTTCCTCGCTGCAGCTGCTGAGTACAAGCTGAGTACAAACCAGTACTGGTCGTACTGAGTACAAACCAGTAGGACAAAATAACCCAATTAACCAAGATAACCCAACCCAAAGTAACCAAAATTACCCAACCCTGTTGGCAGCTCACTCAACTCTGTGTGTAGCACTGTGGTCCCTGTGGCTTCCTAGGGACCCTGGAGGAAGACAGGTAATGCTCCAGGTGAAAGCCAAAGATACATCTGCCTAATCTTGACCCTGTTGAGAGAGGGACAGCCTGCGTATCTTTGGTGAAATACAGACAAGCCACCTTTTTTGGGAGATTGTTGGGCAGTAAAAACTGTGAAGGGGGTTTTTCAGTGAACTTCCTCTCTTCCTAGCCAAAGCTGCCAAGTGCTTCTCCCCTCGCTTTTGTGTACAAAATGGTTTATAGAAGAAGGGTTTTCCCAAAGAGTATGAAAATCACAAGGCTGGCTTTCCCTTAGGATTCAGTGCCCCACTGAGTTACTCACCAAATGCTAAAATCGGCAACGCGGTCACAGACTTCTTGGGCAAAGGAAACACAGGACACCAAAGGTCGCACCTCTGCAATGGGCTCTGAAAGGGTTGCTCTCCTCTACCTTTTGTGAAGCAAGAGTTTAGAAACCCTGACATTTAAGGGAAGAAAGGGGCGTGTGCTCTGAGTCACTCTCTTGGAGGTGCTCTTCCCGTAGCAGCTACCTACTGCATCGAAAGCCTCTGTGTTTTATGGTTTCGCTGATTAGGTAGTTGCTTTGCTGAAGTGTGATTGTTTCCCTTTGCATCAGCCTCAAGGATTATCGCTCTCCTTTGCTTTTCTCCAGGCTCAGCTAGTCCATCTTTTTTTATTGAGAAAATAGGGAGGGGAGAGACTAGTGTAATATTAGAATTTGCAATAGATTTTTTTTTTTTTTTTTTAACTACAAGCGGTTCTATTTTGTACTTTTATCCTGTGGTTTTCTAAGCTTATAAATGCTTTGCTTTGCTTCCTGTTCAGAGTCAGGGGGGCCCTTTATTGAGCAGATATATGTCCTACAAGGCTACGCAGAAGGATGGAAAGAAGGAACGTGGGAAGAGAAAATAGATGAAAGGCCTTGCATTGACCAGCTTATGTATTCCAAAGACAAACATGAGTACTACAGGTAATATCTTGCGGTCTTTTTAGTCTTCTTTTTTGTTGTTTTCAGTGAGAAGTTTGTCTTCTCTAACAGAAGTTAGAGTCTGGTGTGTTTGTTGGAGCGTTGTGAATCTCTGGATGCTTGGGATTCATTTCGTTTGTTTTGAAAACCCTATCAATAACAAAATATTATACTGCTCCTAGAAGGTCTAATTCTAGTAAGTCATCATTTCATATAAAATCTATGCAAAGGTGCTGAACGGTTTGTTTACGTTACGCATCTTCTTTCGAGGGTGTACTGCTGATTCGATTCATATGTTTTTTGACACATTAATTTCAAACACAAGCGTATGAACTATACTTTTTCTGTTCTCTTTCAGGGGATGGTTCTGGGGTTATGAGGAAACACGGGGCCTAAATGTCTCTTGTTTGTCTGTCCAAGGATCTGCCTCTGTTGTGGCTCCCATCCTTTTGAAGAACACTTCAGCCCAGTTAGTTGCTTTGTGTTACTATTTATTGTTGTATCGCATGTCCATAAACTCATTGCCAGTTTGGAAGAGTGGGGAGAGCCTTATGCCACTGTTACGGTGTTTCATCACTGAGTTATTGTGGTCCATTAAAATCATTGTAAAAGGAATTTATACTCTAAAAAGGACCTAACCATAAGTTATGTTAAATGCTGTAATAATAATTACAGATGAAATAGCTTTGAGCTCCTTTTTATTCTCACTCAGGTAGCTAAATATGCTTGCCACCCTGTGCTTACCTTTCCTTCCTTTAGCCTTTCATCCTGTGTCAAGAGGGAACGAGCAGAGTAGAGTTGGTGTTTCTCAAGTTCACGTCTCAGAAATTGAGAGGCACCACCTGATCTTCTTTTACTTCCATCCTCGCTGGTGTGAGCTGGGTTTAGATGAAACAAGCCGCATGTTTCAACTTTCTGCTCTGAGGTGCAGAGATGCTATTAGGATGACCAGAGGAATGGACAGCCATCACATGAGAGACATGGAGCACGCTTACGTTTTCCCAGTAGCAGAATATTTGCAGTCAGCTGCGACCCTTTAGTACCCAAAGACATATTAGCAAAGCAAAAGCCACTGGGGTGTTGCATGGGGGAACAGGAGGAGGAGGAGGAGATAACTGCCGTCTATAAATACATCAGGGGAAAAAATCCCTAAGAGGAAGACAAACCTCGTAAGCTAAAGCATAGTTTTGCCATGAGAGCAAATCCATCCAGAAATATGGCGTCAATAAAATATGACGTCAATACACTTTATTTGGAAATGAGGTGAAGGTCCTCCTCAGTAGAGCAGTGGGAATCTGCAGTGCATCCCATTAGAAGCAAAGGAAGCAAAATCTTGTTTTTAACCAGGGTGTGTTCTGTTAATAGAGGGAGTTATACCGTGATCATTATACCAGTGATAGCAGAAAACTACATTAAATAACCCGTAAGTTCTCCATGTTTAGCCCTACAGTTAATTCTGTCATGGCAGCTATCAAAGGTCTGCTAATGAGGAAAGTCCAGAGAAAAATTAGGAGTGAAGCCCACGTATTTTTACCTCACAAATGAAGTGCTTTATCCATAAGATCGCATTTCTCAGTTGGACACAAGTAGAAAGAAGCACCAACATAAGAACTATGTAAGTGCAGCTGCAGTGGTTCATGTTCAAATCAATCTAGTCCAATGTCTGAACTTCAAGAGTGGCCGGAAGCAAATGTCTAGGTAAAATTATAACTGGACAAGTGTGCTGCTTCCCCTAAGTCCTCTCCCACAGTCTGTATTTGTGGTTGTAGGGACTTCCTTAGCCAGAGGTGGTTTTTGTGTCTTTCATATCCTTCAGTGAGCCCACAAATCTGTGCAGTTTTCCCTATGAACTCTATGCAAACCGTTAGCATCCACAAAATCCTGGGGCAGGACCCAAAGACTCTGCACCTTAACTGTGTATTGTATAAAGATTCACCTCCTCTTGCCTCTTTTGAAACCCACAGCTGCAAATTTCATTTAAAGTCCCCTTACTTAGACAATAGAAGAGATGGTGACCAACTCTTCTCCTCATCTATTCATCTCCATGCCATGCAGGATTTCACATATCTCTGTCATATTTCCCCTCCGTTGTCTCTTCCACAGTCCAAAGAGTCCTGGCTTCATTAGATGTTCTTCGTGTGAAAGCTGTTCCATGCCTTTGGTCATCCTTGCCGCCCTTCTCTGAATCTTTCACGCTTCAGCTGGATCCTTTATGAAATGAAGGACCCAGAACTGCACACAAGAGTATGGGTTAACCAGCTACATCGTGGTATAATGACATTCAACGTTCAGTGCTCTTTTCTTTTTCCTGATGATCCCTAATATGCGAGTTCCTTTTTTGACCTCTGAGTGTTGCCTTGATGTTTTCAAACTATGGAGCTCTCATCCATTAGCATTGATAGTTACCTTAGAGCACTTTAGTTATCAGATGAAGGCAATATATTTTTCCGGGTGCATTTTCCTACATTACATTTCATCTGCCATTTTATTGGCCAGGCTTCAAATCCGTTCTCCATTTCTTCACAGTGGGCCTTTGTCTTTGCTACTTTGAGCAATTTAAAATGATCAACCGGTTGTCACCCCAATGTGCACCTTCTTTTCTAGGTTGTTTAGGAATATGGTGAAGAGCAGATCTCTTCACAATTCCTCTTGTGACCTCCTTCTGCAATGAGAATTGGCCATTTGTTCCTGCCTTTAAATCTGTTCTAATCCATGCAAGGGCCTCCCTTCTTGTGCCATAGCTGTTAAGTTTTCTTAAAAGCCGTTAGTGAAGACTGTAGACAATGTTCATCAGATATCCCTTACCCACATGCTTGTTTACGTCTTCAGAAAATCCTGTTTGTACTTAGAGCGCTATTTGAGCACTTCTCCAATTCCTTGTATCCAAATATCCACTAATTCTTTAAAACAGTTGCTACTAAGTTGTGCAGTACTGACATCAGGCTTACCATAGGTTGTATTACAGATCTCCCCAAGAGCGTTTTTAAAAAATTGTCATCTCGTTTGCCGTATTGCAGTCTTCTGATATTGAAGCAGTTTTAAGCAAGAAGTTGCGTACCAGGCTTAGTGGCTCAGCTGCTTCATCCTTGAGGTCCTTTATAACTCTTGTGTGAATTCTCTCTCATGTTGGTTCCATAGCCAGACATTTTCTACGGACAGTCTGATTTGAGACATATCCTCTGAGTTCTCCTGTTTGGGGGGGGAAAAAAGTGGCATATGACTCTTTCTAGCTCTTTCAACTATTGCACAGCTACAGAAAAATTACATTTGGTGTTTCTGTCAAGATATTATCTTCTCTAAGCACTTGTTAAACCTTTAATTTCCTTTTTCTTTGCGTTAGAAGGATGACATATCATTATATTGAAGGCCTTTCCTTGGCTGCTTCTCAAAATCTTTTTTGGCCTGCCTTAATGTGTTTTCCATTTAATTTCATAGAGTTTATGAGCCTTTCTGTTTTCTTCATTTGGGCAATAACTTCCTCATTTCTGTGTAGTTTCCCTTTTGGAAGCTGAATGCAACTGTGGTAGGCTTTCTTTCGCCTTTGTTGATCCTGTGAGATATTGAATGTAAGTACGTTATGGTCATTATCACAGATCAGCTCTTCCACTGTGAGATTTTGATCCATGTCCTGCTACTACTTAAGACTAGGTCAAGAGCTGCTCCCTGCCCAGTTGGTTCATTGCGTTGCCTTTGACGGTGTCTAAAATTTTAGTCTCTTAGTAGCATCCTGCTATGACGTTTGCCCAGTCTATGTGGGATAGTTGAAATTCCCTATGGTTATAGTGACTCATGCTCCACAGCCTCTCTGATTTTCCCATATTGCCCTTCTGGCTGGAAAATCAGTTGTACGGTTCTAATACTATGTTGTTCCTATTCAGGCCTGGTTATTCGTAGAAATTCTGTCTTACTAATTGGCATGTTCGTACTCTTGATCTGATTCACCTTCAAGCTTTCTGTGACATGTAGCGCTTCACCACCAGCACAGTCTAGTCTATCTTCCGGATCGTTTGTAGCCTTACGTACAAGTGTCCAGCTGCTCATCAGCAATGACAATCTAAAGGTGACTGACTATTTGCTTCCTCTCCTTTTAGCAGGAGGAAATCTAGATAATGACTTGGATACCCTTCCTCAAAAACATTTCTCTGTGTGTTTGCTTATATATTCAGTGTGCTCAGAACGCAAACTGCATCAACATCCCTCGTGTTCTCAGCTACTCAAAATTCTCGAAATCTCCTGTGTTTCTCATAACTTTGAGACAGTGCAGTCGTACTTCTAGTAAACGATCCTGTACCGTGTGTACTGTATGAAAAACACAGGTTGTTCTCATATCGGTGAAAAATTTTCACTATAAAATTTGTATGTAGCTGCTAAAATACTTTTTTATAGCATTTATGTGTTCTTTGCTCGATTATTTTACTGTAAGGCGCTTTATTCCACGCATGGAAAAGACCTTCTCTCCTTTTGCTTTTGTGAGAATTGACACCTGCCTACCAGAGGCGCTCAGGTGGCCTCAAGCTGAGCATAATCTCATTGGTCACTTCTTCTCTATCCACCTCTTTGAATCACTTTTTTCCCCCATGGACAATCATATAATATCTCCAATAGCAGTTGCTGGGAGGACTATGTGAGGGATTGTTATTTCTTGTCTGTGTTTAATAAATCACCGTTAAGTGTAACAGTCATTAAGGAAGAGAGCAGCATTACACAATGGCATAGTTCCCTTATCTCTCCAGCAGGCTATGGGTAACAGTTTGCTTTATACAGAGTAGATTGCTAGCATATCTCTCATTCCCTGTGTCCCCTTTGCAAAGAGATCATAGTCTGTGCTTTATCCTGGCTGCTGCATAAAGAAACATAGTAATGTAAATTCTATTCCTAAGGGAAGTACACTCAGTTTTACAATTTTTAATAGGTCAGTGATGTTAGACAGAGCTGAAAACCTTCTTCATGACCACTACGGAGGGAAAGATTATTGGAATGTGAGTATTTTCCAGTTAGCTTCTCCAGATTTTCTGTGTGGTTTTGATAAAAATACAGTAACTAATGCGTGCTTCAGTTTGACCTGTTTTTTTTCTCACTCAGTTGGTAATCTTGAAAGTAACTTGTGCCCTATGTTTCAGTGGTGCCCTCTAGAGATTGTCTTCAGGTTGCTGTGGATTAGTGTAACACAGGAATTTGTCCTGGTGTCTTATTCCCAGAGACTGAGTCCTGCAAGGGGTTACGTGTAGAAGGACCTCCCCTATGCCACACATCTGCAGGCAAAAGTCATTGTGCAGACAAAACTGCCTTTGCGCAGTTTCATCTCTAGTTGGCCTCAAGGTTACAGAATCACAGAATCGTTTAGGTTGGAAGGGACCTCTGGAGATCATCTAGTCCAACCTCCCTGCTCAAGCAGGGTCACCTAGAGCATATTGCCCAGCGTCACATCCAGACGGGTTTTGAATATCTCCAGCGAAGGGGACTCCACTACCTCTCTGTAGTTAGGCATTTCAAAAAAGTTCCCCAGAGTGTTCGGTATTGACTTAATTCTCTCCCCCTTGTCTCTGATGGCAAAATTCCCACCACTTTCAATGCAATGCTGAACACTTTGGAAGATCTCACACAAGGCTCTATAGTACGGTAGTCCCCATGGGAAAAGACTTAAGTTTTTTATGACAAAGGTAAAGATTCAGGCATAGGAAAATAAAAGTATGATATAACGAGTTTCGTATGATTCAGTTTCTAAGAGGAAGTAAGTCATCTGATGCTATGAGACAAATTTTATAGACTTCAGTCTTGTAAGGTATAAACATCTGGCTATTCACTTGGTACATGGTATATTTCTCAGAAACGGACAAGACAGTAGTTTGGTAACCATGAATTTTTCATTCAGAGTGACTTTGCCAAAACGTCACTTATTCATCATTTCTGAGTCTGACTTGTAATCCTGTAAAAATCAGGATGTGAGCTCATGTAGATCCATAATGCGCGTTCCTTAACTGTGGTGCTTTAAACACTGTAGAACTAAATTTGTCTCAGCAATACTTATAGTCTCCTGGAAAATACTCTTTTTTTCTTGTACTTTAATCTTAACTACCTGTACGACTTCTAGTTTTGTTATTTTTTCTTACTATGGTTGTACAGACAAAGAAATAGAGAGGAAATCTGCATTTATTGAGCAAGAGACATACAGCACAACAGCATCTTCAAAGTACAATAGCAAACAAAATCAGTAATAAAAACTTCAGTCTCAGAAGAATATGACATGAAATGCTAAGATTTAGAAAAAAATGTAAAAAAACCCTTTTTTCACTTAGGAAGCTGTTTCTCTAACTGGCTGTTTAAAAGTTTGTTACAGTGTTTGTTCTTATAATTGGCATGTAGTGAAACACATGCCTCATTGCATGACTTGTATCAGAAACTTACAATGTCTAACACATTGTGAAGATGGAAAACTGGCAATTCTGTTAGGGCGTCTCTTTAGCAGAGCTTCATATCAACTAGCTACTTATGGCCCTGTTGCTCAAGGTGTTTGAGTGAGAAGCAGGGCTCTGCTTTCCTTACCAAATCTTGAACAGGTTACGCAACTGTCTTTCTCATGGGGTACGCAAACGTTCAAGGTAGACCCTAGACAACCATACGAGTCCTTTAAATGTCTTCTCTGATTTGACTTGCATGGTTTTCTTAATTTTAAACCAACAAACTGACAACTTGAGCTTCTCCAAAGAACACAGCTTTTCCATAGAGACATGGATCCTCAACTTTCATTGACTGAAAGAGGAGAATAAGGATGTATCTACTGCTGCACCTTGAGCTAGAATGGCAGCTAGTGAAAACACAGCTGAGCATATGTTAAGAGCTACTGCAAGTAGCCGAGCAGGGAAGTCTGAACAGTGCAGGCCTCTGTGCTGGTGGGTACACAAACAGGTTTCCATACACACCAGGCTATGAGCTAGCTGTGTCTGAGATGGTAACTGCATCACAAGAAGTTTGAAAGAGGTGATTAGCCACAGGTGAAGGAAGTAGCTTCTTTTTTTGTCACTTCCCTATTGAATCTGATTGGAGTGTCAGTGTTTACAGACAGAATTTTTTTTTAATCATTTTTTCTTACACATGTTTTACAAGTTAAGTCTTTACCCAGCTTTACTTTTTTTCCCCAAAGATGAGGCATATTGCTAAAGTGTTTACTTTGATATATCAAGTGTCCTCTGCTGTAGATACCTACAGTCCACCCTGTACGCCCATGTATTGCAGGATCAGCTGAGTATACTGGATATAAATGTTGTTGTGATTAAGATTAAACAGAACAAGCTAAGATGAAATGTTAGGAATTGCTTCTTGTGTGCTGCATGAATGTATTGGAAGTAACCACATCCCAGGAGCTCTGTTTATGTAAAACTACCTCTATTTGCCTGTTTTTAGCTCTCTTCCTATTCCTGACTTGGCAACTGCTCTTATTCCAACAGACCCGTCGGAGTATGGTGTTTGCTAAACACCTCCGTGTGGTGGGAGATGAGTTCAGAAACAAATACCTTCAATCCACAGATGAGGCAGACAGGACTCATTACAATGAGGACTGGACACAGATGAGGGTAAAAATGTTACAGTTTGTGTTTCCCGTAACAAATGTAATACGTTTTGGGGGGACTTGTTTACTCTAGGCTGTGCACTCCAGGGAATGGTAGAAGTTACCTATGAATCTAGCTCTAACAGCTCAGATCATGGTCAGCGTGCACATTCCTCCTGTTTCCTCTTCTCCCCGTGTGACATGAGTTAACAGAGTCCATTGAGATGTGGCCGATTGGACTGGTGCCAGGTTTCTGTTCCCCCAGTTCCACTAAAGGAAACTTATTTTTCTTCTTGTATTCAGTGTCAGGCTAGGGTGTAAAGTTCAGTTGCAACTGCCACTTGCAGGTTTGGTCAAGGGAAACAACTTTTACCTACAGAGATTTCACACCATAAGCTATCTTGAATGATGCAGGCCGCTCGAGTTGAAAATACCGCAGTTAATGTTCTGAAATACTGCCATCCCATACTTTAAAATTACCTTCTGCAGCTAGAGTAATTCAGTGCCTTATGTACGGGTGATGGGTTCATGTTCCCAGGCTTCTTCAGTCTGATCAGTGGTGCTGCCACTGACTTTTGACGACGAGTGCAGCAATTACCACTTCATTTTTATGAATGACTGGAAATTCATAGGCCTCCAGGTTTTAAAGTGTATTGATCTTTCTCTCTTAGGTTAAGACAGGCACAGCTCTAGGTGGTCCATACCTTGGAGTTCATCTCAGAAGAAAAGACTTCATCTGGGGTCACAGAGAAGACGTGCCTACCCTGCAAGGAGCAGTGAAGAAGATCCGCAGCCTCTTGGAGATGCATAAACTTGAAAAAGTATTCCTGGCCACTGATGCTGTTGAGGAGGGTAGGCAGAGTGCAGTCGGTTTAGGTTTGATAACTTTTTGACAATGCGTGCAGCAATTACCACTTCATTTTCATGAACGACTGGAAATTCATGTGCTTCCACCCCTGAACAGGGAATTGAGTGGGATTGGGCAGCCTTTTCCCTCCAACCTGGGTAGGTGGCACCCAGACATTAGTTTGGTATTTCCCAAAAGCAGTTTGACAGTGTCCCTGATGGGAGATTGGCAACTGGATAAGCGATGTGGCGTTTCTGCCTATTCCTCCTCCTCTTTTTTGCATCCAGCTTTTCTGTTTGCATTTTGTAGGCTCACTGAAGAGCCAGTGGGAAGGGGCCTCTGAAGTCTCCTATCCAGCCTCTGCCTTGGAGCGCAACTATCCCCAACACCAGGTCAGGGCAGCCCCAGTTGTGTCTAGCCAAGGCTTTTGGAAACCCCCAGGGATGGGGTTCCCCCTTCTGGGGCCTCTCCCAGGGCTACCAGCCCCTCCTGGTACTATCCAGGGGTTATGTTTCCATAAATGATGTATTATACCCTGCAGGTGTAATAGCTGCAAGAATAACCCTGCAGGGTTGGAATGTGTGATAACTAATCCAAGTTTATTGTCATTCAAGGCCTCTTGATATATCACCCCTGTAGGATTAGATAGCAAAACAGGTGGTGATGTCAGGTCAACCATTTGCAGGTTTCACCACCCTGTCAGAACTGCCTCCCTTGGCAATGCGTCCCTGCCTCCCTGACACCTACCCATGCCTAAAATACTCTGACGTTTGGCAAAATGTTCTACGATTCAACTAGTCTGTGATTCCGTACTTTCTAGGTAGATTTTGGTTTTCCGTGCTTTGTAACTGTTCACCCAGGATTCCTTTAAGCACTTGCATTTTCTGACAACAACGAATTGTTCTTTCTGACATAAAATTGAGCTGGTTACTTTGCATCTTTCCATTATTCAGAGGTCGGATTGCTCAAGAAACTGCTGCCTGAGATGGTGAGGTTTGAACCCACTTGGGAGGAGCTAGAACTCTACAAAGACGGAGGGATGGCTGTGATTGACCAGTGGATCTGTGCGCATGCAAGGTTTGACTTTTTTCTTTGTAGGGCCGAATTTTACAGTTGCAAACCTGAATACTGTCTTTGACCCAGATACAGTGGATTACAAATTCATTAAAATTCACTGGACTGGGATCAGTTACTTGTACTCTAAAAATTAGCCCTCTTCACCATCCAGTTCTGATCTCTTCACAGGTATTTCATAGGCACCTCAGTTTCAACATTTTCCTTCCGCATCCATGAGGAAAGGGAGATCTTAGGATTTGATCCAAAAACAACTTACAACCGATTTTGTGGTGAGAAAGAGAAAAACTGTGAACAGCCAACTCACTGGAAAATTGTATACTGATATGCAAAGAAATCCAAGGACTTCAATACTGATGAGCGCAAAAGAGTAAAGAAAGACTGCAGGGAAATAAATCCCTTTGGCCAAACTGCAACTGAGTCCTCTCCCCCTTTCTCAGTGTTTATTTGACATTTGGATTTTGAAGCACAAGCAATATTCATCTTCTCAGCCAGGTACAGATGGGACCAAAGAAAATGAAGTCACCCTAGGAGGATTCACTTGTCAGCATAACTAGGATTACAGGACAATACTAGGCACTACAACTGAGAATTGAAAAGCCAAACTTTGTCCTGAAACTGAGTAACAAATGAAATAAATTAAAGCTGTCCTTTGAAGCTGTGGAGAAGAGGAAGAGTTTAACTTTTAGAACTGTAACACAGCTGTGATCTGTATGGCATTTCTGTCTTTACCCGATTATTTTTTGTTTAGGTCAGCACTTGCCTCTGTCTTCCCAGAAAGTATGGTTTGGTTTAGGACCCTGCACTATGTAAGCTGCAGCTTGTGCTTAAACTCTGCAGTTCCTTGGGAAAATCTTCCATCTTCAGGCAGTAATTTGGGTACGTTCGAACAGTCCAATGCAATCAGTGCGCAATTAAAAAAAAGAGGAGGTGATATTTCTACCTGAGCACCAAGCTCTTCAAATAATAGTCTCAGTGGGACAGTCTCTGCTGAGAGAGGCACAGAGCCACTGGGTTTGTAGGGTGGTGAAAGAAAGCTTATGTTTCCTCTTACGTTTTCTCTTGACATAAGCTTTTTCCCATCTTCCTCCCAACGATCCATTCAGTTAGACTGATGCAAATGTCAGTAGCCTTTTGGGGTATTTTACCACTCAGTTAAGTGAGTCCTTGGCAATGATGCTCAGCTAGAAAACATGCTCAAAGGCCTTTTAAGTTTCCATATCAGTTAAAGTGATCATCCTAGTAAATCAGCAAATGAATTTCCACATTTATATTTTCACTTTTAACAAGGAAGCAAACAACACAGATCTCTGGGCCCTGAAATAATGTGTTTAAGCCTAGCAGATGCTCCTCATGCAGTCACAGTCTCTGATGGCGTCAGCTGGTCAGTGGTGTATGGGAAGAGCACTGTGCAGGCAAGTTCTACGCCACCAGAAGGGAAAGTGCAGTTCCCATTGGAGAGAAGGTTTTGTAAATACCAGATCTAGTTCTTACAGTCTCTTGCTATTCAGAACTGGCTCCTGGGCAGCATTTGGCTCCATTTGCTGCTTCAGGTGGGTCTTTTGCCCTGCAAATCTTATGTGGCTCTGTTATCCATGAGAAACTTTTTCAGGAGTAAACTAGGAGAGACGTTTCAAGCAGCCATCTGAAGCAGATATTTCTCCCTAAGATGAGTTTTACTGGAATACCCTCCCATTAGGGGTCCCTTTACTTCCTCTTGGCTTGAGCAGGGGTATATATAACCCAGCTGCACTGTGTACTGTATGTTTCATAGATGCTCCCAGACAATGAGGTTGTTTCCTCCTGTGCCACTGCAGCAAAAACTGTGAAGAGCTCTCAGACAGTGAGTAGCATCAGCTCTCCTGTTCTTACCAGCTATTTATTTTATCTCTGCACAGCAGATGAGTCTCTCTGTGACAAAGTGGGGAGCCCAGCATTTCAAAGCAGTGCCTTTTCCCTCCAAGTCAGATGTTCTCATTTAGCCTGCGTGCCATGCAAAATAAGGGTGGCATTTTACATGTACTGTATACCTCGGTTCGTTGAGAAAATAAAGAGCTTTGTAGCATTTTATGTGGCTTGTCCATCCTTCTTATTGCTTTGTTACCATGCGTTTTGCTGTCTCATAATCTGAATCCTTTACATCCATTTCCAATATAGGAGAAACTGAGATAATCTTAACGCCTGCATGCTACAGCAAGGTTTTTTTCATTGTCTGGCCCATGTTGTACTGCATAAGCAAAAGCATAGCCAGCAGTTGAGATGTTGACAAACAGGAGAGCATCCAGAGGAGGGTCACTAAGATGGTCGGAGCCTGCAGCACATGGCGTATAAGGAGAGGATGAGGAAGTTGTGGTTTTTTCAGCCTACAGAAAATGAAAGGGGGATCTAACTGTTGTCTTCCACTACCTAAAAAGGGTTGCAGAGCCGGAGCTTTCTGAGCTGCGCACTGTAAAAAGACAAGAAGCCACAGGCACAAGCTGCGGCAAGGGAACTTCTGGCTGGACGTAAGGTAAAACCTCTTGCCCCTGAGAGTGCTGCAGCCTTGGGAAAAGGCCCAGGAGAGTGGTGGGCCTTTTGGCTGTGCTGCCATGCTGAAGTAGTCAAAGGGCTGCCTTACGCATCCGAGACAAGCTCGCATGCAATTAGACTTCAGAGAAATAACACCCACCTTGCTGGCTCGAAAAGGAAACGGTGATTAGAGAGAGAAGAGCAGGGTGCCAGCAAGGTGACGTGGTCACAGGTTTTGAGTAAGAAAATTTTTATTATCTCCCTTGAATCACTGTCATCACAATAAAAATCTCAAAAGGTGGCAGCAGTGGATAAAAGTATGAAGTTTCCTTTCTGTTTCTGAGATCCACTGGATCTTGAGACATGACTCCCCTTTCTCTGTGCAGTTATAATACATATATTTACAAATATATATCTGTACACATGCATACATAATATTATGTTCCTAAGTGACGATAGTGCCTTTCAACTGGCCCAGGCAATCTGCACTAATCCATCTATTTCTGTTACAAGTTGCACTGTGATTCCACATTAGCTAGTGTTTTTCTACCACTGTCCTACTGCTTTCTAGGTTTCAGAACAACTAATTAAACAGAATGAACCTGGTTATCCCCTTGTACAAGTCAGCTTAGTCAAAAGGTTTGTATCCTTGGGTTAATGCATTCCATTTTTAGAGTAGACAAAGTTGCAGGTTAAGTCCTCTCTGCATCTATCTCAGTGTACAGTGACAGAAGACACGTTCCTCACTGCAAAAATAAGACAAAGAGCAGTTGTATCTGTGAGATGCCATATCCACAACGAGTACGGTAACTGTTTTCATCTCCAATTTCAAGGACAAGGGTCACGTGTTTTGTGCCTACTCCCGCTCCTTTCCGCAGAGGAAGATGGAAACAGCGAGAGCAACCTGAAGTACAGCTGTGATCTTGTCCTTTCCACAATCCTTGTGGAAGCCTGCCACCTTTACGAATGTCCTTTCTTGGCCATTGAGCTCACTGACTCCAGTGTAGTCTTTCTGTCACAAGGTGGAGACAGCAGACTAGGTTGCGATCAGCAGCGAAACCAGCTCTCCAGACACGTACTGAAATCTGGCAGCTTTCTCCTTCAGCCAACATTGAACTAGGGACTGTGGATAACTATCAAAGCAGCTGAGGTTGCCTTTAAAGTAATCCATATGCACTGTTATCATTTAATCAGCTGTGGATGCTTGCTCAGATCGCTTAGACACAGAAGGGCATTTTTGCAGCATCATCACTTTGAACTCATACTTGGCTTTCACCATAAACTGGTTTAGCCCCATTGTTTGGGCAGATATGCACTGAGCTCTAAATGTTTCTCAGACAGCGTGCGCGCTGCTTTAGAAGCATCGACTAGCTGCCTATCGTGAGCAAGGACCGTGGCTACCCCCCAACATGGTCCCTCTTCCTCCCAAAACCTGCAGACTGTGCAGGTCTGCATGGAAAGAGGTCAACAAGCTGCAAGGAAAGAGAAGCTATTCACAGCTTCAGTGTCTGCAAATGACAGCAGCCTAAATCTCAAGTATTCACTTCATTGTGTTATGGAAACAGTTCACCCCTAAGTTTCCGAGGAGCAGAGTCTCACGTACATCTAGCAGCAAACTTAATTATTTATTTAAATGATGGTACAGCAAAGTAACAGCTCGAGCTGGGTGCCTCCAGGGAGGGACCCCGAACAAAGAAATTTTGGGGTAATTATACTCCTTACAGTCTTATTTCCCCACCTGCCAGTGATAAGTCTCTGCCAATCTTCTTGATTGAGTCAGTGATCTCTTTTCTTTTGATTGGTTCATGTCTACATCCCAGGACGGTTGCTATGTTCCCGTTTCACACTGCCTTATCTTACCTGAAGGTTAACCGTTACCTCTGTCCATTGCACTCTGTATCTTTGAGGGCTGGTTCTAGCTGGTTTTGCAGTCGCATACTCAGCAATGTCTTTTGAGCTCATTTAAAATTCACTCCTGTGGCCTGCAGGCTTCATCTGCTTTAGCCACTACTGCTAAGCTGGGCTAGAGCTAAATTTAATCCCTTTTCTAACAATTGGTTGGTTGGCTTTACAATTTAAGAATTTTACTTCTGTGCAATGAGCCAAACTTTTTTTTTTTTTTTTTAAATCACATCACTTTTTCTGTAGCCTGCTTGCAGCAGTTTGTGGTTGCCCTTCTTATGTGTCAGGCAGGATTAAAGCTCGGTGCTGTCACCCACAGTGCGTGGTGCATGCAAGCCTCCTTTCTAGCACAGCCATGTAGTATAGGTCTGCTCCTTCCTGGTTTTTGCTGTTGCCTTGGATAGGGCATCAGGACAGGGGCTTGATACTTGAATATAATAGGACCAGAGAAATTCTGTGGCATGTAGGCTGACAGGGTCAGATACTAAAGACATGTGCCAACTCCACTAATCATTCAGAAAAAAAAAAAATCAAGAGTTACTGTTTCTGTCTAATGCGTGGCTGATGTGTTTTCCTCCATGTTTACATCATGTGGCTTGAATTCATCAACTGTGGCTTAAAACAGAAAGAGCAATCATTTTCAAAAGCTATAATATCCTCCAGTGGCCTCACTCATTAATAATGCACCCTTGCTTGCGTCAAGTATATTCTGCTGGTGTGTTGCAGCCTGTGCTACAGTCTCTTTCAATGCACTTGGGAAAGCTATGAATGTAATATTTGCCTGAAAGTGAGAAGGTTACATCTAGCTATTGCTAGATACTTTGCAACAATGGCTATTGTTAATAGCTATTGCTATTATGGGTTCAGATTATTCATCGGGGGGCAATTGACTTTCATTGCTCAAGATAAGAGAGACCAGGGGAGTACAAATAGACTTCCTTCTCAGAGATACCTTTCCCAGGGCTCCTTTGCAGTTTCAGTTGATAAAAGCTTGTTTTATTAAAATCCATTTTCCTGAGGAACACTGGTACTTCATAATTATTTTTCATAAACTCTTGGAGAGATGTAGACTAAGCTTTTCACTTTTGACGCTCCATTTAAAAAATACTAGAAGATTTCAAAAGAAACGGACAGAATTTTTAAAGTGCTTGTTTCTCTGAAGATGCCTTGTTTTTTCCCCCATGACTTCTTCCAAGCAAAACCATATTGGCTACAAGTA
This sequence comes from Struthio camelus, assembly GCF_040807025.1. Lineage (NCBI taxonomy): Eukaryota > Metazoa > Chordata > Aves > Struthioniformes > Struthionidae > Struthio > Struthio camelus. The sequence continues at coordinate 1,059,504 of NC_090947.1, read as the reverse complement.
TTTCTCTCTCTAACCAAGCAGTTTTTGCAGTTGAGTGCTTCACCTCCCACAGGGACATCGCAGGCCCTGCAACCTGACGGAGGACAGCCTGGAGTTACCAAAGTATGAAGACTGACTAGCTCATTTTCTATCAGTCTACTGCTCTCCATCAAGGCTTGCGATAAACCCAACTCGGGCAGCAGTGGAAGACGAGCAGGCCTGCACTTTTAAAAGAGGAGGTGAAGGTGAGGGTTTTATTATTGTGATGGTATTACATTAAGGGTATTTAACTGCTCGTGTTGGGGTTGACTGGGTCGATTATGCAGTGGTATGGTGGTGCAAGCTCTGATTGCCTGGTTGATGTATGGACTAAACCTAAGCAGTTGTATCTGAGTGATGCTGGTGATGCTGTAGCTGTATAGTTTTGGCTTGCATGGTCAGTTCTGTGACTGATTTCTTTCTGCTGCAACTCTGCATACATTAATGGCTGCCAGCTTGAATGTCAAGGTTGCTCAAGAGACTCTCTGAAAAAAATGGAGGGCAGTGGATTTTCAACCCCGGTAAAATAAGAAGAAAACAATCCAAGAAGCTGAAGAGCCAGCACCCAACTCCTCTGTGCACGGGTTGAGGCCATTGTCTGCTTCTCTGGAGTAAGAACACATTTGGGTGTTTGTTTTTTGACTTAATGCTCTGAAAGCCCTGAGACGGTCAGCAGAGATGGTGCTCAAATGGCTCTTCCCAAGTGGTGGCTGAATAAAATACAAATTTACTTGACCAGTTTGCAGGAAACTCCTGGGTGTTTTACTCCCACCCTCATCTCAACACTGTTGACAGATATGCTTAGAGATCACCTCTTCTATTGCATAAACTCAGCATAAAAGTAGTCTGGAAAGGTGACACAAAAAAACCCTGGCTGGGGGACACCATTGGAGGTCTTCACCCAGGCCCCTGCCCTAAGCAGGAGCACCCCAATGCTGGATCTGGTTGCTCAAGCAAGGCTACTTTTTACTATTCCCACATCTGCTCTGTGGGCACTGCCTTGGGAGACAATGCCATCAGGACACTACTATTGGGTGACCAAGCTGGATTCCACAACCTATGAACTCATCTGTCATCAGGTCACCTCTGCAGTGAAAGTCCATGGTAAGACATTATCCTAATGGGACATCAACCAAGGAGCTGTGTCCCTGGACAGGTTGGCTTATAGGCTTTTTGAAAAAAATCAAAGTCATGGATATAACTAAAAAACATCAGCCAAAGTTGAAAGATAAAGCAATGACCTGTGCAGGGTGCTATAATAGAATCAATCCTTCACTGATCTGTGAGTACGATGGTGTAAATTTAGGGGTTAGGCTTTGCTCAATTCCCGATTTTGGATGCACATGGAATTGATCATCCCTCCCTGCCTCTCCCAGTGGTTCTGCCCCCACCCCTCCACCCCAGGCTCCAGCAGTGGTCCTCAGCTGAGGTAGCCCTCAGCTACAGGCTTAGCTGCCTCCGCAAGGATTTGGGGCTGGCCCAGGGCAGCCCTTCTCTCCAGCCCCTTCATGGCCGGCTGCCCTTCCCTTGCCTCCAGCTGCATGTGTGGGTGAGGGCAGCCCCAAGGGGCTGCATCAGCACCCCTCTCCCTGCTGTGCTGCTGGGCCCTCGAGCTCTGGTGGGTACCCAAGCGCACAGCATTGGAGGCCTGGGGACCCAGTGGGCGCTCCTCCGCCTCCAAGCTGCCTGTGTCGATGCTCCTGTGCCAACGGGTCTCTCCTGGGACTTGGAGCTCAAGCGAGGGCTCTGGTGTGTAAGAGAGGAGCAACAGAGGGCTGCGGGGACACCAAAACGGAGGGCTCAGGGCATCACCCAAAGGCAAAGGGCAGCAGGACAAAGGAAACAGCCTGAGCTGAGCTGCAACGCTGAGCCTCGGGTGCCCAGCAGCTGCTGCTCCCAACGGCCCCGGCTCTGCAGCGTCACGGCATTGCTCCTGGGGAAGCCGGGCTGAGCCCAGGGCCTGCCTCTGTGTCCCACAGCGGGGCCACAGTAAAGTGTTCGCTCTGCGACACTCAAGTCCTGAGCACAGCTGGCTGCACAAGGATCCCAGAGGCCTCCTGGATAGGATGCGGCCAGCTGCCCTTACGCATGGCCACTTAGGGCTCCTACTTCAATTCTGGCTGATCAGTCATGGCCTTGGGGCTTTTACAGCAGGCATCAGCCCTATGGTGGCCATGGAGAAGAAGAACCTTGAAGGACAGAAATCACCAGCGTTCAGCCCTCAGCTGAAGGGTGTAAAATGTCTGTGCAAACAACCCCTTCATCATTTTGAAGGGGTACTCGAAAGCATCTTCCTGCTGTGATATTTGGCTTTGGCAAGTCACGGTGCCTGAAGAGCTCCCATTGCGCAGAGCCTGGAGCCTCTAGTGCCTGGGCAGAGCTCTGGCCTCTGATGGCCTGGTGCTGGCATGGGCAAATCCCGGGGCGCCTGGCCACAGGCACTCACAGACCGCGGCGAGCAAAGGGCAGCGCCCAGCACAGGAGCTGACTTTGCCCCTGAAGCCACAGCATCGCGGCAGCCTTGTCACTCCTGGGCTCAGTCACACCAGGGGAACCCAGTGCTGGTGAGGGGCCACATCTACGTCCTTCCTCTTGCAGAAGGGGTCATTGCCTCCCAAGGCAGAATCTTGTCACCACCACTGCTCTCCCATCCAGGCCTGACCCTTTTGTCAGGGAAAACGGGCTGCTTCTCTGACGGCTGGAAGAGGGCGGGGGGGGATGTTGTGGCTGCCGCAGACTGCTGGAGAGAGTACGTGCCCTACCCCCCTCCAAGGGTGGCCGCGAAGGAATCGCGGTCATTCCTGGGTTTTCCACCCATTCGTTGGCACCAAGAAAAGACACTGGCACGGGGTGAAGAGAGAGGGCTGCTTCTTGGGGGAAAAGGCAGCAGAGGGTGGGCTGGCAGCACAAGCCTGGCACGGGCTGGGCCTGAGGGCTGCAGCTGTCCTGCGGGCAGGGAGAGAGGCCAGCAACGCCCCCGACTTCCTCGCACACTCCGCTCGTCCCTGCGGGCAGAGCAGCCCGGCATCAGGAGGCGGTCGAGCTCCCGCAGCAAACGCAGCCACCTCGCAGGGGCCAGGGCCACCTCTGCCACACTCTCCTCAGCCGCCAGCACAGGCCTTCGTGGCCGCCTCCAGGCGCAGACGTCTTCCCTGGAGCTCTCAGCAGCAGGATGGTTTGCGTGGCCAGGGAACAGATGGACGGGCTGACGTCCTCCTCCAAGCCTTGAAGCGCTGAGAGAAAGAGCCAGAGCAGAGATCAAGCCCCCATATCTGCACAGAGCCCAGGCAGCCCTTCCTGGCGATGACATGGCCTGTCCCACCCACCTCTTCCCACAGACAGGAGGCAGCAGAAGGGACACATGCATCAGCTGGGACTTGCTGGCCAGGAATGTCCCAAAGGCCCCTGATATCTTCTCGCGACTCTACGCGCACCACCTCTGAGCCGCACGGGGAGCAGCAGAGCCCTCCTGGCCTGCGCCAGGCATTGCAGCTCGCTGCCCAGCCTCTGTCTTCCTCGCCGCCAGCCCTGCCTCACACCCTGCTGCCCTCACTCACCCTCGCAGATGTCCTCCACCTTCTTCTTGCTCTGGCCCCTCATGCTCTGCCCGACGAGCCCTAGGCACACGCACAGCCCCTCACCAATCCTGCTCCCCACACCACCGCCAGCACAAAACCCCTCCCCCAGGGCTAGCGCTAAGCTGCCCCAGTGCAGAGAGGGGCCGCAGGGCTTGGAGCTCACCAAGGAACCGCACAGCCATCTCTCGCAAGCACTCCTGCGGGCTCTCCAAGTACGGCAGGCTCTGGCGCAGGTATTCTTCCGATCTTCTCCTGCCCCTCGCCAGCTGGGCAGAGCACAAGGCCACAGGCTGGGCGCACACCCTCCCCACCCAGCCAGCCACTCCCTCCACCCACCACTCGCTTTAGCATCCCAGGGCTCAGCAAGGGCACAGCAACCTAGAGAAGAGCCCGTTGGGGCAGCGTGCTGGACAAGGGCAGCGGGAGTGCTGCTCCAGGCTGGCACCTCTGGGCACCAGCCGCGGCGAGGCACGCGGCTGCCTGTCCCACACACTGGCCATGCACAGGCCTTGCCCAGGCTGCCTCTGGGGGCTTTGGGGCCATCCTTACCAGGCACTCGCCGATCCTGCAGCTCTGCGCTGTCTCAGCCAGCTGCCTCAGCTGCTCCCACCTCAGCAACTTGGCAGCACCAAGCAGGGCTTCCTGAGAGGCCTGCACAGCAGCACAGACCCGCTGATGCCACCGCAGCCCAGCGCACAACCCCCACCGCGGCCCTCCTCTTGGCAAGGCCTCCTCGGGGCCTTTCCTCGCCCACAATGGCAAGAGGGAGCAGCTGGCAACTGCCTCTGCCAGCATGTCCCGGGCCCCGGGCAGACAGGTGGGGCAACCACCCCCGCAGGTGTATGGTGCTGCAGGTGGAGGCATGGCACGAAGACGAAGGCACTGCTGGGCCTGGTGCAAACAGCAAGGGGGCGCTCTGCACCCTCAGCACCTGGCGCCTCCAGCTCACCCACCTTCAAAGGCTCCCACTGCCAGCAGCCCTTGCTCCTCATGCTCACGCCCACTCACAGGGCGTCCGCATCGCCCTCCTCCAACGAGCCGTCCCGTTACACAGCCATACCTGGGCCACGCGGGGGATCTCGTCATGCCAGTGGAAGAGCAGCGGCAGCAGGCTCCTGTGCACTTGCTTCTTCAGGGCCTGTGTTTTGGTGCCCACTACAGCCTCCATCACCTCTTGGAAGAGGCGGATGGAGAGCTCTCGCACGCAGTCCAGCTCCTGGCGGGAAGGGAGAGGGGCCACCTCAGCACTGCCTGCTCCAAGCCCACAGTCAGCACAGGGGTCAGTGGGGCTGGTGGCGAGATGAAGGTTTCGGACCCTCCCTGCGCACCAAGGGGCTGTGGGCCTCGTCTGCACCCACTGCAAAATGGCCCCCGGCCCAGGCAGGGCGATGCAGCGCGCTTCTGTACCGTGCTGCGGCCAGGGAGAGCGGAGCTGGCGGAGAAGTCTGCGCCTGGAAGGGCTCCTCTCGCCCTGGCCACACTGCCCCCGTCACCCCTGGCCAAGGCCCAACAGAGCTGCTCCGGGATGGCCCCCCCCCACAGTGGCTGCTGGGGCTGTGGGGACGTTGGCGTTACTGAGGGCCTGTGTGCAGGCATGGGCAGCAGCAGGACTTCAGGCTTCCCTCAGCTCGGCCTGCCTGGCCCTCCTGGCGAGCCTGTCTTCATCGCCCAGGGGCTCGAGCTGTGCTGCCAGCTCTAGAGGCCGGCAGGAGGAGGCAGCCCCGGGGCACGGCTGCAGGGGCTTTGTGCACAGTACCGAGCAGCTGAGGGTAGACAAGGGGCTGCTTCAAGGCAGTCCTGCAGCCCAGCGCACCACGGGCAGCACAGCGCAATGACCCCAAGAGCCCCCGGGCAAAAACGTTCCTGGCAGCACCCAGGGCCCCTGCTGGCAAGCACAAATTCCCACGCCGCAGGCACACCCACACGGCAACACACCACAGCCCGCAGCCCGCACACAGCCTCACCGACACGCCAACAGGGCCCCCGCCTCTGCCCCCAGCCTAACCTCATCAAAGAGAGGCAGCAGCTTGTCGGCCAGCAGCGGAGCAAGGTGGGCCACCACCTGCTTCTCCATGACGTGGACCACATTGCTGAGCACCAGCAGGGCCTTGGCGCTGATGTCTCTGTCCACGTCCTGCAGGTGCCCCACCAGCAGGGGCCACAGGCACTGCATTCTTCTGGCCTGGGGGAAACACAACCTCGGTGCCTGAAGAAAGAACCCACTGCCCTGGCAAAAAGGCTCACCTGCTCACACACCAGCTTCCCCCCTGCCTTTCCACAAGCGGCCATGGCAATGACTGCAGCTACCTGCGGCCTGGCAGCCTTTACCGGCACAGCCACGGGCCTGGACGGGCTGGGGCAGAGCGAGGCAGGAGAGGGCACCACCGGCTCCTCTTCTCCGTCACTCTTCAACGGGCAGCGGGCTTAGTAACCCACACTGCCTGCAAAGCTGCCCGGGCCACGAGCCGTGCCAGCCCTAGCAGGCGCCTTTCCCGGCAGGGCTCACGGCCCCATTGCCAAGGCCCTGCCGACACCCCCGGCTTGTGCACAGAGGCTGCGGCGCAGCGCAGCACCCCAAGGCGGCACTCGGCCCGCGGTGGCCCCTGCGTGGTGGGGGCTGCAGCCTCGCGGCCCAGAAGCTGCCTGCGGCATCAGCCTGGCCCTGCGCTCAGCCTCCAACAGGGCAGCAGCTCCCACAGCTCCTGAGGCCCAGCACAGTCCAAGCTACCCTGTTGCCCAGCACCCCACCGCCCAGCCCCTCGCTGCCTGTGCACCGGCACCCGGCTGGCCCCTGCTCACCATCTCCTGTCTCTTGCACAGCAGCACGAGGCCTCTGAGCGCCAGCCTGTGCATCACCCGCCAGTGACCCCGCAGATATCTCCAGAAGAGAATCAGCAAGTCGGCCTCCTCTGCGCAAAGGTCACTGCAGGCCAGCAGCTGAAGCACAGCACAGAGAAAGTGGTGAGGTCGGCAGGACTCCCGGCCTCAGCCAGCGCCCGATCCCACCAGCAGCTCCGGGCCAGGGCACCAGGCCCGGCCCAAAGGCAGCCGTCAGTGCCGACAGCCCCTGGTGCCCCACTCCCTGCCCTGGGCCTCAGGCCGCACCGCGCACAGCCCTCGCCTGCTCCTCCACTCCTCTCCAGCCCCGAGAGGCACCGCCTGCCATCAGGCTCACCTCCACCAGGAAAGCCATGGCAGGCATCTCCCAGCAGGCCTCTCCACGTTTCAGCAGCGCTGTCAGCCGTTGGAAGAGGACGAGACGCAGCTCTCTTGGGCTCTTCCTCATCTCTCTGGCAGAGGCAAGAAGGCCCTGTCACTTCTGAGCAGCCAGGCCAAGCTCTTCTGTGATGGCACTCCCCATCCCTCTAGGCAGGGCTCGTGGAGCCCCGCAGCCATGGAGCGGCACCTCCCTGGGCTGCTCTACTCGGCCAGCCCTCCCTCACAAGGCCTCAAGCTGCAGCCCCGTGGGGCTCTGCGGGGCAGCCTGCGTGCAAGGGAGAAATGCTGGGGCAGAGCAGGGACAAGGGGCTTCTCACCTGGCCAGCAAAGCCACTCCCGCGTGGTAGGTCTGCGCGCTGAGGAGTGTGTCCCAGCCACCCTTCCTCGCCATGGCCAGCACCTGACTCTCGTAGCCGGCACGGCACAGCAGTGCTTTCATGGTCTGCACTGCCAACCTGCGTGCACAGCAAAGGCCACGTCACCCTGGCACCCCTGGCCCTGCCGCCACCTCCACAGCACACACAGCAGGCGTGGGATGGAGCACCTCACGGGGCTGCCGGGAGCAGACTCTTCCCCTTGCTGTTCTCCCCAGCACATCTCAGCCTCCTCCGGCGTCAGCTCTGCGCAGAAGGAAAGCTGGAAGAGCAGCGCCAGGAAGAGCTGCGGGAAGAACGCCTCCAGCACGTGCTGGCAGCTGGGCTGCTGCAGCATCTCATGGAGCACTCTGGTTGCCTGCAGAAGAAGCCCCGAGACAGCTGTCGCTGCTGAGACGTGCCTGTTGCGCTGCCCGAGCTTGGCGGTGAGGCTCACGCACTGCCCTGAGCCTCGGGACAAGCAGGAGTGCCTGCCGTGCCTGAGTGGCCAGAGCAAAGGCACGGAAGCTCTTTGGCCTCAGCTCCTCTTTGGGCCATGGCCACAACAAGCCCTGCCAGCCGTAGCCCTGCCGCGCCGTGGCTGTGCGCCCGGCGGGAGGTCACGGCTTCTTGCTGCGTGGGCAAGGCCAGGGCAGCTCTAGGGGAGAGCGAGGCTACGTCCACAAACTCACGGCCACGGAAACGATGACTCTGTCGTCCCCATCCAACGTGCACGCCTCGTCCACGGGCCAATCCTGCAGGACACTGAGCAGCTCCTGCAGCACCCTCTCGGCAGCTCCGCACTTCGACAGCAGCATCCTCCACATGGCTGCAGCAGCGCTGCAGGCCCACAGCGCTCGCTCAGCGGGTGCCGCAGCGGCAGCTGTGGCCTGGGCAGCCGCAGAGGGCCTGGGCGGGCCGCCAGCCCTGCCTCTGCCCACTGCCCCTTGCCCGCAGCACCCTGCGCGCTCTGCCCCACCCCGCAGCCCATGGCCAAGCTCCAGTCCCTTGTGGGGCACGCAGGCGGCAAGGCGGCCAGGCTCTGGGGCGGAAGGCAGGCACGCTTGCTCGGCTCGCGCTGCTGCAGCCCGGCCTGACGCGCCGCGGCTGGCACACGGGGACAACAGCAGGGCCCAGCCCCTCACGAGAGGCCGGACAATCGCCACCTGCCCCGCAGCCCGCAGGGCACGAGCTCTGCAGGCTGCCGGCCCCCCAGCTCTCAAGGCAAGCGGGCCCCTACCTGTCGCACGAGGGGGAACAGCGCAACAGGCTCACGACCACCTCCTCTGGGCATGCACAGGCCAGCAGCAGAAGAGCCCGCTCCAGGCTGCGCCGCGCAGACGCCTCTGTGACGGCCAGCACGCTGCTCCACATGCCCCTCACCACCGGGGGCACCTGGAGGGCACACGGCTCAGAGTGGGGCTGCTGCCAGAGGGCAGCCGTTGGCCCAGCTGCCCCCGACAACGGCTGCCCTTGCCCCCCTTGCTCTGTGCTGGCCTGAGAGGGGCTGGCGGGCCTGGCAGGCCTGGAGTCAGGGCAAGAACAAGCCCCCGGAGGCCTCGAGCCCCGGCCACGCCACCCACAGGCTACTTACATGCTCCACAAGGCAGGCAGCGTCCGCCACAAGCGCCTCCAGCACGCGAGCAGCTGTGTGCGCCTCCTCGGTGCTGCGGGAGCTCATGGCCTCGATGGCTAGGAGGATGCTGTGGGCCCTCTCAGCGGGCTGCCGGGACGTCCCCAACATCTAGGGGAGAAAGGAGGGCAGCCGAGCTAGAGAGGTCACCGCCAGCGGGGCCCCGCACGCCCGCCTGGGCGGCGCCTGGGGCGTGCAGACCTGGTGGGGCTCCAGCTGGCGGCTGCCCTCGGCAAGGGCCGCGTCCTCCTCCTCCTCCTCCGTCCAGGCCAGCCTGGGGCGGCGGGGGGGTCTCTGCGCCATGGTGGGCAAGGCGGCAGAGGCTGCCCGGGGGCGGCGGGGAAAGACCTGGCTGCGCTCAGGGGGCTCCTCGGCCAGCCCCGCGCGCTCTCGCCCTGTCCCGCGGCCGTCCGACCGGACACTGCGGGGCCGAGGCCGCGCCGACGCCTGGCAAGGCCCCGGGCTGTCCCAGGAGCGCAGTCACAAAGGGCCCCCACTGTCACCCTGGGGCGGGCGGGCCCCGGCCCGGGCAGGGGCAGGCCGGGTGCCCTCGCGGGGCGCCGGGCCGGCTCGCCCCCTGCCACACCTCTCTTTGCCCTCGGGCTGCCCCGGGCCCCCATGGCTCCTGGGGCCCTCACAGCCGCTCCCACCCTCCTCTCGTCCCCGCCACCGCTGCTCCCGGCCCCGTCCTCAGCCACCCCAACCAACGCCCCGCCGCGACACCCCTGGCACCGCTGGCAAGGACTCCTTCCCAACCACCGCAACCACCCTGTCATCCTGCGAGGCGGCCAGAGCAAAATCTCACTCCCCCACCACCCAACCCCAACCTCCGCCTCACGGCTGCCGCTTGCACTTGCCAAAGCCACAAGCCTGCGGGGCACAGGGCACTCCTGCCTTTGCGCTGCCTACAGTGCTGTTCGGTCCTCCTGAAGCAGCCTTGGCCCAAGCACTTTGCGCTCCCCTGCTGCTCCCCGCGGGCAGCAGGCCAAGCACGGAGGCCTGCGCTCACCAGCAGCTTCCACAACGGCCAAGGCGGTGCCCACCACCTTCCTCTGCTTCTCTGCTCTCGGGTGCCGGCCCTCCTGCGGGTGCACGTGGCACAGGTGCCCCCGGACTCTCTCATCAAGGCAGGGTTGGCCTCCAGCCAGCAGAGCACCTTGCAGCAGCTACCACAGCTGCACCCATCCCAGCAGCCTGGCGCCAGGGCAGCGGAGGGAGTTTGGCCCAGCTCCTGCAAGAGCCATGCCAGGGGCTCAGGCCTGCCTGGCTGCAGTTGGCCTCTTCTCCACCAACTCAAGCCTCGCTGCACTGCTCCAGCTTGCGCTAAGGACACCTGCAGCAGGACCTGTGGGTTCTCCTCCCAGCAGATTTCAGCGCAGCCCCTCAGCAGGTCTCCGCTTCCCCCTCCAAGGCCCACACCAAGGCCTGCCTCCTGGCGGCACAACAAGGCCTGGCAGGAGGCACGTGACCCTTCGGGTCCTGCCAAGGCTTCCTGCGCCATAGACGTTGGACTGGACCCTGGGATCGCGCTCCCCTCTCCCAGAGCAGCCTCCTCCCTAAGCACCCAGGCAGCAGCGCTCGCAGCAGCCCCTTTCATCTGCCGGCACCCCCGGAGCCACGCTGCACCTGGGCTTGCGTGGCCAGGCAGAGAAAAGCCCCTCGCTCTCTTCCACACCTTGCATTTCTTCTCTGCTCTCTCGTCCTTGTGCCTGTGCTCCTGCTTCCTTCAGCCTGCTGGCCGTTGCCCTGGGCAGAGCATGCTGCAGCTGCTGCCTCTGCAGCACCAGCCGCCTGCACCCATCGCACAGGGCCAACAACAACCCCCCCCCACCTACCCACCCACCACCTCGCTCACGGGGGCCTTGCGCAAGCTCCCGGCATCCCCGGGCCTCCAGCAAGCAACAAGGGATCCCTTCCGGGACCTCCACTTCGGACACACAGGGCACAACCACCTGGAGGCTCACACTGTTTGTTGTCCCAAAGAAGGCCTCTTTCACCCGCTCTGCAAGGAGCCCCCAAACACACACAGTCGCCACGTTTCTTTCCTTCATTTCTGCGCACACGTGGGTGCTAGGTGGCAAGTCCACAGAGCTAGCACGCCTGATCACTACACAGCTGACACTTTAGACAGTCTAAGCAACAGTTCTCAGTCCCGTTTCCAACTACATTAAGGCATCCGTGTTGCCATTGGTTCTGTCAGGGCTCCTCTTCGTTCCAAGTCACAGTATCCTCTTTTTCTACTACGCATGCTCTAGGGGGAAGGGGCTTTGACCAGCAGGGGGGCTTCCCTGCTTGTAGGTGGGTTTTTCCTTATGCTCATTTGGATAGTTCACCCGTCCTTCAAGTAGTTCTCTCCTGTTTATCAGCTGGTTTTGTTCTCGTCAGCTTTATGTGGGTACTTGCTTAGCTGGTTGCCTTAGAGTGTTGTCTTGCTCCTTCCTTCAGGGCCTTGTTTTGTTAACTGCCTGCAAAAGACTGACTAATACCCTAATGGCCTTGTTCCCCATCCCTCCAACAAGACCTCCCTCCCTTTTTGCCCGTTGCCTCGCAGCCTGTCCCTGGGCACCACTGGGCACAGTGTGCCTCCAGCCTCTGGACACCCTCCCGCCACAGAGTCATGCCCATTGAGAAGATGTTCCTGCAGCTGGCTTTGGCAGTGCCGGTGCCTGAAGAGCTCCCACTGTGGAGGGGCTGGAACCCCCAGTGCCTGGGCAGAGCTCTGGCCTCTGATGGCCTGGTGGCGGCATGGGCAAATCCCGTGGTGCCGGCCCGTGGCCACAGGCGCTCCCAGCCTTTGGTGCGCAAAGGGCAGCCCAGCGCTTCCTCATCTCCGGTGGTGGGAGGGCAGGCTGCAGGGCAGAGCAATGGCTGCAGCCTTGCCTTCTGGCTCAGGAGACTTGCCGGCGAGGGGCCACCTCGGTGTCCTGAATCATGCGGAGGGGCTGATTGCCTCCCAAGGCAGAATCTTGTCACCACCACTGCGCTCTCCCATCCGGGCCTGACCCTTTTGTCAGGGAAAACGGGCTGCTTCTCTGACGGCTGGAAGAGGGCGGGGGGGGATGTTGTGGCTGCCGCAGACTGCTGGAGAGAGTACGTGCCCTACCCCCCTCCAAGGGTGGCCGCGAAGGAATCGCGGTCATTCCTGGGTTTTCCACCCATTCGTTGGCACCAAGAAAAGACACTGGCACGGGGTGAAGAGAGAGGGCTGCTTCTTGGGGGAAAAGGCAGCAGAGGGTGGGCTGGCAGCACAAGCCTGGCACGGGCTGGGCCTGAGGGCTGCAGCTGTCCTGCGGGCAGGGAGAGAGGCCAGCAACGCCCCCGACTTCCTCGCACACTCCGCTCGTCCCTGCGGGCAGAGCAGCCCGGCATCAGGAGGCGGTCGAGCTCCCGCAGCAAACGCAGCCACCTCGCAGGGGCCAGGGCCACCTCTGCCACACTCTCCTCAGCCGCCAGCACAGGCCTTCGTGGCCGCCTCCAGGCGCAGACGACTTCCCTGGAGCTCTCAGCAGCAGGATGGTTTGCGTGGCCAGGGAACAGATGGACGGGCTGACGTCCTCCTCCAAGCCTTGAAGCGCTGAGAGAAAGAGCCAGAGCAGAGATCAAACCCCCATATCTGCACAGAGCCCAGGCAGCCCTTCCTGGCGATGACATGGCCTGTCCCACCCACCTCTTCCCACAGACAGGAGGCAGCAGAAGGGACACATGCATCAGCTGGGACTTGCTGGCCAGGAATGTCCCAAAGGCCCCTGATATCTTCTCGCGACTCTACGCGCACCACCTCTGAGCCGCACGGGGAGCAGCAGAGCCCTCCTGGCCTGCGCCAGGCATTGCAGCTCGCTGCCCAGCCTCTGTCTTCCTCGCCGCCAGCCCTGCCTCACACCCTGCTGCCCTCACTCACCCTCGCAGATGTCCTCCACCTTCTTCTTGCTCTGGCCCCTCATGCTCTGCCCGACGAGCCCTAGGCACACGCACAGCCCCTCACCAATCCTGCTCCCCACACCACCGCCAGCACAAAACCCCTCCCCCAGGGCTAGCGCTAAGCTGCCCCAGTGCAGAGAGGGGCCGCAGGGCTTGGAGCTCACCAAGGAACCGCACAGCCATCTCTCGCAAGCACTCCTGCGGGCTCTCCAAGTACGGCAGGCTCTGGCGCAGGTATTCTTCCGATCTTCTCCTGCCCCTCGCCAGCTGGGCAGAGCACAAGGCCACAGGCTGGGCGCACACCCTCCCCACCCAGCCAGCCACTCCCTCCACCCACCACTCGCTTTAGCATCCCAGGGCTCAGCAAGGGCACAGCAACCTAGAGAAGAGCCCGTTGGGGCAGCGTGCTGGACAAGGGCAGCGGGAGTGCTGCTCCAGGCTGGCACCTCTGGGCACCAGCCGCGGCGAGGCACGCGGCTGCCTGTCCCACACACTGGCCATGCACAGGCCTTGCCCAGGCTGCCTCTGGGGGCTTTGGGGCCATCCTTACCAGGCACTCGCCGATCCTGCAGCTCTGCGCTGTCTCAGCCAGCTGCCTCAGCTGCTCCCACCTCAGCAACTTGGCAGCACCAAGCAGGGCTTCCTGAGAGGCCTGCACAGCAGCACAGACCCGCTGATGCCACCGCAGCCCAGCGCACAACCCCCACCGCGGCCCTCCTCTTGGCAAGGCCTCCTCGGGGCCTTTCCTCGCCCACAATGGCAAGAGGGAGCAGCTGGCAACTGCCTCTGCCAGCATGTCCCGGGCCCCGGGCAGACAGGTGGGGCAACCACCCCCGCAGGTGTATGGTGCTGCAGGTGGAGGCATGGCACGAAGACGAAGGCACTGCTGGGCCTGGTGCAAACAGCAAGGGGGCGCTCTGCACCCTCAGCACCTGGCGCCTCCAGCTCACCCACCTTCAAAGGCTCCCACTGCCAGCAGCCCTTGCTCCTCATGCTCACGCCCACTCACAGGGCGTCCGCATCGCCCTCCTCCAACGAGCCGTCCCGTTACACAGCCATACCTGGGCCACGCGGGGGATCTCGTCATGCCAGTGGAAGAGCAGCGGCAGCAGGCTCCTGTGCACTTGCTTCTTCAGGGCCTGTGTTTTGGTGCCCACTACAGCCTCCATCACCTCTTGGAAGAGGCGGATGGAGAGCTCTCGCACGCAGTCCAGCTCCTGGCGGGAAGGGAGAGGGGCCACCTCAGCACTGCCTGCTCCAAGCCCACAGTCAGCACAGGGGTCAGTGGGGCTGGTGGCGAGATGAAGGTTTCGGACCCTCCCTGCGCACCAAGGGGCTGTGGGCCTCGTCTGCACCCACTGCAAAATGGCCCCCGGCCCAGGCAGGGCGATGCAGCGCGCTTCTGTACCGTGCTGCGGCCAGGGAGAGCGGAGCTGGCGGAGAAGTCTGCGCCTGGAAGGGCTCCTCTCGCCCTGGCCACACTGCCCCCGTCACCCCTGGCCAAGGCCCAACAGAGCTGCTCCGGGATGGCCCCCCCCCACAGTGGCTGCTGGGGCTGTGGGGACGTTGGCGTTACTGAGGGCCTGTGTGCAGGCATGGGCAGCAGCAGGACTTCAGGCTTCCCTCAGCTCGGCCTGCCTGGCCCTCCTGGCGAGCCTGTCTTCATCGCCCAGGGGCTCGAGCTGTGCTGCCAGCTCTAGAGGCCGGCAGGAGGAGGCAGCCCCGGGGCACGGCTGCAGGGGCTTTGTGCACAGTACCGAGCAGCTGAGGGTAGACAAGGGGCTGCTTCAAGGCAGTCCTGCAGCCCAGCGCACCACGGGCAGCACAGCGCAATGACCCCAAGAGCCCCCGGGCAAAAACGTTCCTGGCAGCACCCAGGGCCCCTGCTGGCAAGCACAAATTCCCACGCCGCAGGCACACCCACACGGCAACACACCACAGCCCGCAGCCCGCACACAGCCTCACCGACACGCCAACAGGGCCCCCGCCTCTGCCCCCAGCCTAACCTCATCAAAGAGAGGCAGCAGCTTGTCGGCCAGCAGCGGAGCAAGGTGGGCCACCACCTGCTTCTCCATGACGTGGACCACATTGCTGAGCACCAGCAGGGCCTTGGCGCTGATGTCTCTGTCCACGTCCTGCAGGTGCCCCACCAGCAGGGGCCACAGGCACTGCATTCTTCTGGCCTGGGGGAAACACAACCTCGGTGCCTGAAGAAAGAACCCACTGCCCTGGCAAAAAGGCTCACCTGCTCACACACCAGCTTCCCCCCTGCCTTTCCACAAGCGGCCATGGCAATGACTGCAGCTACCTGCGGCCTGGCAGCCTTTACCGGCACAGCCACGGGCCTGGACGGGCTGGGGCAGAGCGAGGCAGGAGAGGGCACCACCGGCTCCTCTTCTCCGTCACTCTTCAACGGGCAGCGGGCTTAGTAACCCACACTGCCTGCAAAGCTGCCCGGGCCACGAGCCGTGCCAGCCCTAGCAGGCGCCTTTCCCGGCAGGGCTCACGGCCCCATTGCCAAGGCCCTGCCGACACCCCCGGCTTGTGCACAGAGGCTGCGGCGCAGCGCAGCACCCCAAGGCGGCACTCGGCCCGCGGTGGCCCCTGCGTGGTGGGGGCTGCAGCCTCGCGGCCCAGAAGCTGCCTGCGGCATCAGCCTGGCCCTGCGCTCAGCCTCCAACAGGGCAGCAGCTCCCACAGCTCCTGAGGCCCAGCACAGTCCAAGCTACCCTGTTGCCCAGCACCCCACCGCCCAGCCCCTCGCTGCCTGTGCACCGGCACCCGGCTGGCCCCTGCTCACCATCTCCTGTCTCTTGCACAGCAGCACGAGGCCTCTGAGCGCCAGCCTGTGCATCACCCGCCAGTGACCCCGCAGATATCTCCAGAAGAGAATCAGCAAGTCGGCCTCCTCTGCGCAAAGGTCACTGCAGGCCAGCAGCTGAAGCACAGCACAGAGAAAGTGGTGAGGTCGGCAGGACTCCCGGCCTCAGCCAGCGCCCGATCCCACCAGCAGCTCCGGGCCAGGGCACCAGGCCCGGCCCAAAGGCAGCCGTCAGTGCCGACAGCCCCTGGTGCCCCACTCCCTGCCCTGGGCCTCAGGCCGCACCGCGCACAGCCCTCGCCTGCTCCTCCACTCCTCTCCAGCCCCGAGAGGCACCGCCTGCCATCAGGCTCACCTCCACCAGGAAAGCCATGGCAGGCATCTCCCAGCAGGCCTCTCCACGTTTCAGCAGCGCTGTCAGCCGTTGGAAGAGGACGAGACGCAGCTCTCTTGGGCTCTTCCTCATCTCTCTGGCAGAGGCAAGAAGGCCCTGTCACTTCTGAGCAGCCAGGCCAAGCTCTTCTGTGATGGCACTCCCCATCCCTCTAGGCAGGGCTCGTGGAGCCCCGCAGCCATGGAGCGGCACCTCCCTGGGCTGCTCTACTCGGCCAGCCCTCCCTCACAAGGCCTCAAGCTGCAGCCCCGTGGGGCTCTGCGGGGCAGCCTGCGTGCAAGGGAGAAATGCTGGGGCAGAGCAGGGACAAGGGGCTTCTCACCTGGCCAGCAAAGCCACTCCCGCGTGGTAGGTCTGCGCGCTGAGGAGTGTGTCCCAGCCACCCTTCCTCGCCATGGCCAGCACCTGACTCTCGTAGCCGGCACGGCACAGCAGTGCTTTCATGGTCTGCACTGCCAACCTGCGTGCACAGCAAAGGCCACGTCACCCTGGCACCCCTGGCCCTGCCGCCACCTCCACAGCACACACAGCAGGCGTGGGATGGAGCACCTCACGGGGCTGCCGGGAGCAGACTCTTCCCCTTGCTGTTCTCCCCAGCACATCTCAGCCTCCTCCGGCGTCAGCTCTGCGCAGAAGGAAAGCTGGAAGAGCAGCGCCAGGAAGAGCTGCGGGAAGAACGCCTCCAGCACGTGCTGGCAGCTGGGCTGCTGCAGCATCTCATGGAGCACTCTGGTTGCCTGCAGAAGAAGCCCCGAGACAGCTGTCGCTGCTGAGACGTGCCTGTTGCGCTGCCCGAGCTTGGCGGTGAGGCTCACGCACTGCCCTGAGCCTCGGGACAAGCAGGAGTGCCTGCCGTGCCTGAGTGGCCAGAGCAAAGGCACGGAAGCTCTTTGGCCTCAGCTCCTCTTTGGGCCATGGCCACAACAAGCCCTGCCAGCCGTAGCCCTGCCGCGCCGTGGCTGTGCGCCCGGCGGGAGGTCACGGCTTCTTGCTGCGTGGGCAAGGCCAGGGCAGCTCTAGGGGAGAGCGAGGCTACGTCCACAAACTCACGGCCACGGAAACGATGACTCTGTCGTCCCCATCCAACGTGCACGCCTCGTCCACGGGCCAATCCTGCAGGACACTGAGCAGCTCCTGCAGCACCCTCTCGGCAGCTCCGCACTTCGACAGCAGCATCCTCCACATGGCTGCGGCAGCGCTGCAGGCCCACAGCGCTCGCTCAGCGGGTGCCGCAGCGGCAGCTGTGGCCTGGGCAGCCGCAGAGGGCCTGGGCGGGCCGCCAGCCCTGCCTCTGCCCACTGCCCCTTGCCCGCAGCACCCTGCGCGCTCTGCCCCACCCCGCAGCCCATGGCCAAGCTCCAGTCCCTTGTGGGGCACGCAGGCGGCAAGGCGGCCAGGCTCTGGGGCGGAAGGCAGGCACGCTTGCTCGGCTCGCGCTGCTGCAGCCCGGCCTGACGCGCCGCGGCTGGCACACGGGGACAACAGCAGGGCCCAGCCCCTCACGAGAGGCCGGACAATCGCCACCTGCCCCGCAGCCCGCAGGGCACGAGCTCTGCAGGCTGCCGGCCCCCCAGCTCTCAAGGCAAGCGGGCCCCTACCTGTCGCACGAGGGGGAACAGCGCAACAGGCTCACGACCACCTCCTCTGGGCATGCACAGGCCAGCAGCAGAAGAGCCCGCTCCAGGCTGCGCCGCGCAGACGCCTCTGTGACGGCCAGCACGCTGCTCCACATGCCCCTCACCACCGGGGGCACCTGGAGGGCACACGGCTCAGAGTGGGGCTGCTGCCAGAGGGCAGCCGTTGGCCCAGCTGCCCCCGACAACGGCTGCCCTTGCCCCCCTTGCTCTGTGCTGGCCTGAGAGGGGCTGGCGGGCCTGGCAGGCCTGGAGTCAGGGCAAGAACAAGCCCCCGGAGGCCTCGAGCCCCGGCCACGCCACCCACAGGCTACTTACATGCTCCACAAGGCAGGCAGCGTCCGCCACAAGCGCCTGCAGCACGCGAGCAGCTGTGTGCGCCTCCTCGGTGCTGCGGGAGCTCATGGCCTCGATGGCTAGGAGGATGCTGTGGGCCCTCTCAGCGGGCTGCCGGGACGTCCCCAACATCTAGGGGAGAAAGGAGGGCAGCCGAGCTAGAGAGGTCACCGCCAGCGGGGCCCCGCACGCCCGCCTGGGCGGCGCCTGGGGCGTGCAGACCTGGTGGGGCTCCAGCTGGCGGCTGCCCTCAGCAAGGGCCGCGTCCTCCTCCTCCTCCTCCGTCCAGGCCAGCCTGGGGCGGCGGGGGGGTCTCTGCGCCATGGTGGGCAAGGCGGCAGAGGCTGCCCAGGGGCGGCGGGGAAAGACCTGGCTGCGCTCAGGGGGCTCCTCGGCCAGCCCCGCGCGCTCTCGCCCTGTCCCGCGGCCGTCCGACCGGACACTGCGGGGCCGAGGCCGCGCCGACGCCTGGCAAGGCCCCGGGCTGTCCCAGGAGCGCAGTCACAAAGGGCCCCCACTGTCACCCTGGGGCGGGCGGGCCCCGGCCCGGGCAGGGGCAGGCCGGGTGCCCTCGCGGGGCGCCGGGCCGGTTCGCCCCCTGCCACACCTCTCTTTGCCCTCAGGCTGCCCCGGGCCCCCATGGCTCCTGGGGCCCTCACAGCCGCTCCCACCCTCCTCTCGTCCCCGCCACCGCTGCTCCCGGCCCCGTCCTCAGCCACCCCAACCAACGCCCCGCCGCGACACCCCTGGCACCGCTGGCAAGGACTCCTTCCCAACCACCGCAACCACCCTGTCATCCTGCGAGGCGGCCAGAGCAAAATCTCACTCCCCCACCACCCAACCCCAACCTCCGCCTCACGGCTGCCGCTTGCACTTGCCAAAGCCACAAGCCTGCGGGGCACAGGGCACTCCTGCCTTTGCGCTGCCTACAGTGCTGTTCGGTCCTCCTGAAGCAGCCTTGGCCCAAGCACTTTGCGCACGGAGGCCAAGCACGGAGGCCTGCGCTCACCAGCAGCTTCCACAACGGCCAAGGCGGTGCCCACCACCTTCCTCTGCTTCTCTGCTCTCTGCTGCCGGCCCTCCTGCGGGTGCACGTGGCACAGGTGCCCCCGGACTCTCTCATCAAGGCAGGGTTGGCCTCCAGCCAGCAGAGCACCTTGCAGCAGCTACCACAGCTGCACCCATCCCAGCAGCCTGGCGCCAGGGCAGCGGAGGGGGTTTGGCCCAGCTCCTGCAAGAGCCATGCCAGGGGCTCAGGCCTGCCTGGCTGCAGTTGGCCTCTTCTCCACCAACTCAAGCCTCGCTGCACTGCTCCAGCTTGCGCTAAGGACACCTGCAGCAGGACCTGTGGGTTCTCCTCCCAGCAGATTTCAGTGCAGCCCCTCAGCAGGTCTCCGCTTCCCCCTCCAAGGCCCACACCAAGGCCTGCCTCCTGGCGGCACAACAAGGCCTGGCAGGAGCCACGTGACCCTTCGGGTCCTGCCAAGGCTTCCTGCGCCATAGACGTTGGACTGGACCCTGGGATCGCGCTCCCCTCTCCCAGAGCAGCCTCCTCCCTAAGCACCCAGGCAGCAGCGCTCGCAGCAGCCCCTTTCATCTGCCGGCACCCCCGGAGCCACGCTGCAGCTGGGCTTGCGTGGCCAGGCAGAGAAAAGCCCCTCGCTCTCTTCCACACCTTGCATTTCTTCTCTGCTCTCTCGTCCTTGTGCCTGTGCTCCTGCTTCCTTCAGCCTGCTGGCCGTTGCCCTGGGCAGAGCATGCTGCAGCTGCTGCCTCTGCAGCACCAGCCGCCTGCACCCATCGCACAGGGCCAACAACAACCCCCCCCCACCTACCCACCCACCACCTCGCTCACGGGGGCCTTGCGCAAGCTCCCGGCATCCCCGGGCCTCCAGCAAGCAACAAGGGATCCCTTCCGGGACCTCCACTTCGGACACACAGGGCACAACCACCTGGAGGCTCACACTGTTTGTTGTCCCAAAGAAGGCCTCTTTCACCCGCTCTGCAAGGAGCCCCCAAACACACACAGTCGCCACGTTTCTTTCCTTCATTTCTGCGCACACGTGGGTGCTAGGTGGCAAGTCCACAGAGCTAGCACGCCTGATCACTACACAGCTGACACTTTAGACAGTCTAAGCAACAGTTCTCAGTCCCGTTTCCAACTACATTAAGGCATCCGTGTTGCCATTGGTTCTGTCAGGGCTCCTCTTCGTTCCGAGTCACAGTATCCTCTTTTTCTACTACGCATGCTCTAGGGGGAAGGGGCTTTGACCAGCAGGGGGGCTTCCCTGCTTGTAGGTGGATTTTTCCTTATGCTCATTCGGATAGTTCACCCGTCCTTCAAGTAGTTCTCTCCTGTTTATCAGCTGGTTTTGTTCTCGTCAGCTTTATGTGGGTACTTGCTTAGCTGGTTGCCTTAGAGTGTTGTCTTGCTCCTTCCTTCAGGGCCTTGTTTTGTTAACTGCCTGCGAAAGACTGACTAATACCCTAATGGCCTTGTTCCCCATCCCTCCAACAAGACCTCCCTCCCTTTTTGCCCGTTGCCTCGCAGCCTGTCCCTGGGCACCACTGGGCACAGTGTGCCTCCAGCCTCTGGACACCCTCCCGCCACAGAGTCATGCCCATTGAGAAGATGTTCCTGCAGCTGGCTTTGGCAGTGCCGGTGCCTGAAGAGCTCCCACTGTGGAGGGGCTGGAACCCCCAGTGCCTGGGCAGAGCTCTGGCCTCTGATGGCCTGGTGGCGGCATGGGCAAATCCCGTGGTGCCGGCCCGTGGCCACAGGCGCTCCCAGCCTTTGGTGCGCAAAGGGCAGCCCAGCGCTTCCTCATCTCCGGTGGTGGGAGGGCAGGCTGCAGGGCAGAGCAATGGCTGCAGCCTTGCCTTCTGGCTCAGGAGACTTGCCGGCGAGGGGCCACCTCGGTGTCCCGAATCATGCGGAGGGGCTGATTGCCTCCCAAGGCAGAATCTTGTCACCACCACTGCGCTCTCCCATCCAGGCCTGACCCTTTTGTCAGGGAAAACGGGCTGCTTCTCTGACGGCTGGAAGAGGGCGGGGGGGGATGTTGTGGCTGCCGCAGACTGCTGGAGAGAGTACGTGCCCTACCCCCCTCCAAGGGTGGCCGCGAAGGAATCGCGGTCATTCCTGGGTTTTCCACCCATTCGTTGGCACCAAGAAAAGACACTGGCACGGGGTGAAGAGAGAGGGCTGCTTCTTGGGGGAAAAGGCAGCAGAGGGTGGGCTGGCAGCACAAGCCTGGCACGGGCTGGGCCTGAGGGCTGCAGCTGTCCTGCGGGCAGGGAGAGAGGCCAGCAACGCCCCCGACTTCCTCGCACACTCCGCTCGTCCCTGCGGGCAGAGCAGCCCGGCATCAGGAGGCGGTCGAGCTCCCGCAGCAAACGCAGCCACCTCGCAGGGGCCAGGGCCACCTCTGCCACACTCTCCTCAGCCGCCAGCACAGGCCTTCGTGGCCGCCTCCAGGCGCAGACGTCTTCCCTGGAGCTCTCAGCAGCAGGATGGTTTGCGTGGCCAGGGAACAGATGGACGGGCTGACGTCCTCCTCCAAGCCTTGAAGCGCTGAGAGAAAGAGCCAGAGCAGAGATCAAGCCCCCATATCTGCACAGAGCCCAGGCAGCCCTTCCTGGCGATGACATGGCCTGTCCCACCCACCTCTTCCCACAGACAGGAGGCAGCAGAAGGGACACATGCATCAGCTGGGACTTGCTGGCCAGGAATGTCCCAAAGGCCCCTGATATCTTCTCGCGACTCTACGCGCACCACCTCTGAGCCGCACGGGGAGCAGCAGAGCCCTCCTGGCCTGCGCCAGGCATTGCAGCTCGCTGCCCAGCCTCTGTCTTCCTCGCCGCCAGCCCTGCCTCACACCCTGCTGCCCTCACTCACCCTCGCAGATGTCCTCCACCTTCTTCTTGCTCTGGCCCCTCATGCTCTGCCCGACGAGCCCTAGGCACACGCACAGCCCCTCACCAATCCTGCTCCCCACACCACCGCCAGCACAAAACCCCTCCCCCAGGGCTAGCGCTAAGCTGCCCCAGTGCAGAGAGGGGCCGCAGGGCTTGGAGCTCACCAAGGAACCGCACAGCCATCTCTCGCAAGCACTCCTGCGGGCTCTCCAAGTACGGCAGGCTCTGGCGCAGGTATTCTTCCGATCTTCTCCTGCCCCTCGCCAGCTGGGCAGAGCACAAGGCCACAGGCTGGGCGCACACCCTCCCCACCCAGCCAGCCACTCCCTCCACCCACCACTCGCTTTAGCATCCCAGGGCTCAGCAAGGGCACAGCAACCTAGAGAAGAGCCCGTTGGGGCAGCGTGCTGGACAAGGGCAGCGGGAGTGCTGCTCCAGGCTGGCACCTCTGGGCACCAGCCGCGGCGAGGCACGCGGCTGCCTGTCCCACACACTGGCCATGCACAGGCCTTGCCCAGGCTGCCTCTGGGGGCTTTGGGGCCATCCTTACCAGGCACTCGCCGATCCTGCAGCTCTGCGCTGTCTCAGCCAGCTGCCTCAGCTGCTCCCACCTCAGCAACTTGGCAGCACCAAGCAGGGCTTCCTGAGAGGCCTGCACAGCAGCACAGACCCGCTGATGCCACCGCAGCCCAGCGCACAACCCCCACCGCGGCCCTCCTCTTGGCAAGGCCTCCTCGGGGCCTTTCCTCGCCCACAATGGCAAGAGGGAGCAGCTGGCAACTGCCTCTGCCAGCATGTTCCGGGCCCCGGGCAGACAGGTGGGGCAACCACCCCCGCAGGTGTATGGTGCTGCAGGTGGAGGCATGGCACGAAGACGAAGGCACTGCTGGGCCTGGTGCAAACAGCAAGGGGGCGCTCTGCACCCTCAGCACCTGGCGCCTCCAGCTCACCCACCTTCAAAGGCTCCCACTGCCAGCAGCCCTTGCTCCTCATGCTCACGCCCACTCACAGGGCGTCCGCATCGCCCTCCTCCAACGAGCCGTCCCGTTACACAGCCATACCTGGGCCACGCGGGGGATCTCGTCATGCCAGTGGAAGAGCAGCGGCAGCAGGCTCCTGTGCACTTGCTTCTTCAGGGCCTGTGTTTTGGTGCCCACTACAGCCTCCATCACCTCTTGGAAGAGGCGGATGGAGAGCTCTCGCACGCAGTCCAGCTCCTGGCAGGAAGGGAGAGGGGCCACCTCAGCACTGCCTGCTCCAAGCCCACAGTCAGCACAGGGGTCAGTGGGGCTGGTGGCGAGATGAAGGTTTCGGACCCTCCCTGCGCACCAAGGGGCTGTGGGCCTCGTCTGCACCCACTGCAAAATGGCCCCCGGCCCAGGCAGGGCGATGCAGCGCGCTTCTGTACCGTGCTGCGGCCAGGGAGAGCGGAGCTGGCGGAGAAGTCTGCGCCTGGAAGGGCTCCTCTCGCCCTGGCCACACTGCCCCCGTCACCCCTGGCCAAGGCCCAACAGAGCTGCTCCGGGATGGCCCCCCCCCACAGTGGCTGCTGGGGCTGTGGGGACGTTGGCGTTACTGAGGGCCTGTGTGCAGGCATGGGCAGCAGCAGGACTTCAGGCTTCCCTCAGCTCGGCCTGCCTGGCCCTCCTGGCGAGCCTGTCTTCATCGCCCAGGGGCTCGAGCTGTGCTGCCAGCTCTAGAGGCCGGCAGGAGGAGGCAGCCCCGGGGCACGGCTGCAGGGGCTTTGTGCACAGTACCGAGCAGCTGAGGGTAGACAAGGGGCTGCTTCAAGGCAGTCCTGCAGCCCAGCGCACCACGGGCAGCACAGCGCAATGACCCCAAGAGCCCCCGGGCAAAAACGTTCCTGGCAGCACCCAGGGCCCCTGCTGGCAAGCACAAATTCCCACGCCGCAGGCACACCCACACGGCAACACACCACAGCCCGCAGCCCGCACACAGCCTCACCGACACGCCAACAGGGCCCCCGCCTCTGCCCCCAGCCTAACCTCATCAAAGAGAGGCAGCAGCTTGTCGGCCAGCAGCGGAGCAAGGTGGGCCACCACCTGCTTCTCCATGACGTGGACCACATTGCTGAGCACCAGCAGGGCCTTGGCGCTGATGTCTCTGTCCGCGTCCTGCAGGTGCCCCACCAGCAGGGGCCACAGGCACTGCATTCTTCTGGCCTGGGGGAAACACAACCTCGGTGCCTGAAGAAAGAACCCACTGCCCTGGCAAAAAGGCTCACCTGCTCACACACCAGCTTCCCCCCTGCCTTTCCACAAGCGGCCATGGCAATGACTGCAGCTACCTGCGGCCTGGCAGCCTTTACCGGCACAGCCACGGGCCTGGACGGGCTGGGGCAGAGCGAGGCAGGAGAGGGCACCACCGGCTCCTCTTCTCCGTCACTCTTCAACGGGCAGCGGGCTTAGTAACCCACACTGCCTGCAAAGCTGCCCGGGCCACGAGCCGTGCCAGCCCTAGCAGGCGCCTTTCCCGGCAGGGCTCACGGCCCCATTGCCAAGGCCCTGCCGACACCCCCGGCTTGTGCACAGAGGCTGCGGCGCAGCGCAGCACCCCAAGGCGGCACTCGGCCCGCGGTGGCCCCTGCGTGGTGGGGGCTGCAGCCTCGCGGCCCAGAAGCTGCCTGCGGCATCAGCCTGGCCCTGCGCTCAGCCTCCAACAGGGCAGCAGCTCCCACAGCTCCTGAGGCCCAGCACAGTCCAAGCTACCCTGTTGCCCAGCACCCCACCGCCCAGCCCCTCGCTGCCTGTGCACCGGCACCCGGCTGGCCCCTGCTCACCATCTCCTGTCTCTTGCACAGCAGCACGAGGCCTCTGAGCGCCAGCCTGTGCATCACCCGCCAGTGACCCCGCAGATATCTCCAGAAGAGAATCGGCAAGTCGGCCTCCTCTGCGCAAAGGTCACTGCAGGCCAGCAGCTGAAGCACAGCACAGAGAAAGTGGTGAGGTCGGCAGGACTCCCGGCCTCAGCCAGCGCCCGATCCCACCAGCAGCTCCGGGCCAGGGCACCAGGCCCGGCCCAAAGGCAGCCGTCAGTGCCGACAGCCCCTGGTGCCCCACTCCCTGCCCTGGGCCTCAGGCCGCACCGCGCACAGCCCTCGCCTGCTCCTCCACTCCTCTCCAGCCCCGAGAGGCACCGCCTGCCATCAGGCTCACCTCCACCAGGAAAGCCATGGCAGGCATCTCCCAGCAGGCCTCTCCACGTTTCAGCAGCGCTGTCAGCCGTTGGAAGAGGACGAGACGCAGCTCTCTTGGGCTCTTCCTCATCTCTCTGGCAGAGGCAAGAAGGCCCTGTCACTTCTGAGCAGCCAGGCCAAGCTCTTCTGTGATGGCACTCCCCATCCCTCTAGGCAGGGCTCGTGGAGCCCCGCAGCCATGGAGCGGCACCTCCCTGGGCTGCTCTACTCGGCCAGCCCTCCCTCACAAGGCCTCAAGCTGCAGCCCCGTGGGGCTCTGCGGGGCAGCCTGCGTGCAAGGGAGAAATGCTGGGGCAGAGCAGGGACAAGGGGCTTCTCACCTGGCCAGCAAAGCCACTCCCGCGTGGTAGGTCTGCGCGCTGAGGAGTGTGTCCCAGCCACCCTTCCTCGCCATGGCCAGCACCTGACTCTCGTAGCCGGCACGGCACAGCAGTGCTTTCATGGTCTGCACTGCCAACCTGCGTGCACAGCAAAGGCCACGTCACCCTGGCACCCCTGGCCCTGCCGCCACCTCCACAGCACACACAGCAGGCGTGGGATGGAGCACCTCACGGGGCTGCCGGGAGCAGACTCTTCCCCTTGCTGTTCTCCCCAGCACATCTCAGCCTCCTCCGGCGTCAGCTCTGCGCAGAAGGAAAGCTGGAAGAGCAGCGCCAGGAAGAGCTGCGGGAAGAACGCCTCCAGCACGTGCTGGCAGCTGGGCTGCTGCAGCATCTCATGGAGCACTCTGGTTGCCTGCAGAAGAAGCCCCGAGACAGCTGTCGCTGCTGAGACGTGCCTGTTGCTCTGCCCGAGCTTGGCGGTGAGGCTCACACACTGCCCTGAGCCTCGGGACAAGCAGGAGTGCCTGCCGTGCCTGAGTGGCCAGAGCAAAGGCACGGAAGCTCTTTGGCCTCAGCTCCTCTTTGGGCCATGGCCACAACAAGCCCTGCCAGCCGTAGCCCTGCCGCGCTGTGGCTGTGCGCCCGGCGGGAGGTCACGGCTTCTTGCTGCGTGGGCAAGGCCAGGGCAGCTCTAGGGGAGAGCGAGGCTACGTCCACAAACTCACGGCCACGGAAACGATGACTCTGTCGTCCCCATCCAACGTGCACGCCTCGTCCACGGGCCAATCCTGCAGGACACTGAGCAGCTCCTGCAGCACCCTCTCGGCAGCTCCGCACTTCGACAGCAGCATCCTCCACATGGCTGCGGCAGCGCTGCAGGCCCACAGCGCTCGCTCAGCGGGTGCCGCAGCGGCAGCTGTGGCCTGGGCAGCCGCAGAGGGCCTGGGCGGGCCGCCAGCCCTGCCTCTGCCCACTGCCCCTTGCCCGCAGCACCCTGCGCGCTCTGCCCCACCCCGCAGCCCATGGCCAAGCTCCAGTCCCTTGTGGGGCACGCAGGCGGCAAGGCGGCCAGGCTCTGGGGCGGAAGGCAGGCACGCTTGCTCGGCTCGCGCTGCTGCAGCCCGGCCTGACGCGCCGGGGCTGGCACACGGGGACAACAGCAGGGCCCAGCCCCTCACGAGAGGCCGGACAATCGCCACCTGCCCCGCAGCCCGCAGGGCACGAGCTCTGCAGGCTGCCGGCCCCCCAGCTCTCAAGGCAAGCGGGCCCCTACCTGTCGCACGAGGGGGAACAGCGCAACAGGCTCACGACCACCTCCTCTGGGCATGCACAGGCCAGCAGCAGAAGAGCCCGCTCCAGGCTGCGCCGCGCAGACGCCTCTGTGACGGCCAGCACGCTGCTCCACATGCCCCTCACCACCGGGGGCACCTGGAGGGCACACGGCTCAGAGTGGGGCTGCTGCCAGAGGGCAGCCGTTGGCCCAGCTGCCCCCGACAACGGCTGCCCTTGCCCCCCTTGCTCTGTGCTGGCCTGAGAGGGGCTGGCGGGCCTGGCAGGCCTGGAGTCAGGGCAAGAACAAGCCCCCGGAGGCCTCGAGCCCCGGCCACGCCACCCACAGGCTACTTACATGCTCCACAAGGCAGGCAGCGTCCGCCACAAGCGCCTCCAGCACGCGAGCAGCTGTGTGCGCCTCCTCGGTGCTGCGGGAGCTCATGGCCTCGATGGCTAGGAGGATGCTGTGGGCCCTCTCAGCGGGCTGCCGGGACGTCCCCAACATCTAGGGGAGAAAGGAGGGCAGCCGAGCTAGAGAGGTCACCGCCAGCGGGGCCCCGCACGCCCGCCTGGGCGGCGCCTGGGGCGTGCAGACCTGGTGGGGCTCCAGCTGGCGGCTGCCCTCGGCAAGGGCCGCGTCCTCCTCCTCCTCCTCCGTCCAGGCCAGCCTGGGGCGGCGGGGGGGTCTCTGCGCCATGGTGGGCAAGGCGGCAGAGGCTGCCCGGGGGCGGCGGGGAAAGACCTGGCTGCGCTCAGGGGGCTCCTCGGCCAGCCCCGCGCGCTCTCGCCCTGTCCCGCGGCCGTCCGACCGGACACTGCGGGGCCGAGGCCGCGCCGACGCCTGGCAAGGCCCCGGGCTGTCCCAGGAGCGCAGTCACAAAGGGCCCCCACTGTCATCCTGGGGCGGGCGGGCCCCGGCCCGGGCAGGGGCAGGCCGGGTGCCCTCGCGGGGCGCCGGGCCGGCTCGCCCCCTGCCACACCTCTCTTTGCCCTCGGGCTGCCCCGGGCCCCCATGGCTCCTGGGGCCCTCACAGCCGCTCCCACCCTCCTCTCGTCCCCGCCACCGCTGCTCCCGGCCCCGTCCTCAGCCACCCCAACCAACGCCCCGCCGCGACACCCCTGGCACCGCTGGCAAGGACTCCTTCCCAACCACCGCAACCACCCTGTCATCCTGCGAGGCGGCCAGAGCAAAATCTCACTCCCCCACCACCCAACCCCAACCTCCGCCTCACGGCTGCCGCTTGCACTTGCCAAAGCCACAAGCCTGCGGGGCACAGGGCACTCCTGCCTTTGCGCTGCCTACAGTGCTGTTCGGTCCTCCTGAAGCAGCCTTGGCCCAAGCACTTTGCGCACGGAGGCCAAGCACGGAGGCCTGCGCTCACCAGCAGCTTCCACAACGGCCAAGGCGGTGCCCACCACCTTCCTCTGCTTCTCTGCTCTCTGCTGCCGGCCCTCCTGCGGGTGCACGTGGCACAGGTGCCCCCGGACTCTCTCATCAAGGCAGGGTTGGCCTCCAGCCAGCAGAGCACCTTGCAGCAGCTACCACAGCTGCACCCATCCCAGCAGCCTGGCGCCAGGGCAGCGGAGGGGGTTTGGCCCAGCTCCTGCAAGAGCCATGCCAGGGGCTCAGGCCTGCCTGGCTGCAGTTGGCCTCTTCTCCACCAACTCAAGCCTCGCTGCACTGCTCCAGCTTGCGCTAAGGACACCTGCAGCAGGACCTGTGGGTTCTCCTCCCAGCAGATTTCAGCGCAGCCCCTCAGCAGGTCTCCGCTTCCCCCTCCAAGGCCCACACCAAGGCCTGCCTCCTGGCGGCACAACAAGGCCTGGCAGGAGGCACGTGACCCTTCGGGTCCTGCCAAGGCTTCCTGCGCCATAGACGTTGGACTGGACCCTGGGATCGCGCTCCCCTCTCCCAGAGCAGCCTCCTCCCTAAGCACCCAGGCAGCAGCGCTCGCAGCAGCCCCTTTCATCTGCCGGCACCCCCGGAGCCACGCTGCACCTGGGCTTGCGTGGCCAGGCAGAGAAAAGCCCCTCGCTCTCTTCCACACCTTGCATTTCTTCTCTGCTCTCTCGTCCTTGTGCCTGTGCTCCTGCTTCCTTCAGCCTGCTGGCCGTTGCCCTGGGCAGAGCATGCTGCAGCTGCTGCCTCTGCAGCACCAGCCGCCTGCACCCATCGCACAGGGCCAACAACAACCCCCCCCCACCTACCCACCCACCACCTCGCTCACGGGGGCCTTGCGCAAGCTCCCGGCATCCCCGGGCCTCCAGCAAGCAACAAGGGATCCCTTCCGGGACCTCCACTTCGGACACACAGGGCACAACCACCTGGAGGCTCACACTGTTTGTTGTCCCAAAGAAGGCCTCTTTCACCCGCTCTGCAAGGAGCCCCCAAACACACACAGTCGCCACGTTTCTTTCCTTCATTTCTGCGCACACGTGGGTGCTAGGTGGCAAGTCCACAGAGCTAGCACGCCTGATCACTACACAGCTGACACTTTAGACAGTCTAAGCAACAGTTCTCAGTCCCGTTTCCAACTACATTAAGGCATCCGTGTTGCCATTGGTTCTGTCAGGGCTCCTCTTCGTTCCGAGTCACAGTATCCTCTTTTTCTACTACGCATGCTCTAGGGGGAAGGGGCTTTGATCAGCAGGGGGGCTTCCCTGCTTGTAGGTGGGTTTTTCCTTATGCTCATTCGGATAGTTCACCCGTCCTTCAAGTAGTTCTCTCCTGTTTATCAGCTGGTTTTGTTCTCGTCAGCTTTATGTGGGTACTTGCTTAGCTGGTTGCCTTAGAGTGTTGTCTTGCTCCTTCCTTCAGGGCCTTGTTTTGTTAACTGCCTGCGAAAGACTGACTAATACCCTAATGGCCTTGTTCCCCATCCCTCCAACAAGACCTCCCTCCCTTTTTGCCCGTTGCCTCGCAGCCTGTCCCTGGGCACCACTGGGCACAGTGTGCCTCCAGCCTCTGGACACCCTCCCGCCACAGAGTCATGCCCATTGAGAAGATGTTCCTGCAGCTGGCTTTGGCAGTGCCGGTGCCTGAAGAGCTCCCACTGTGGAGGGGCTGGAACCCCCAGTGCCTGGGCAGAGCTCTGGCCTCTGATGGCCTGGTGGCGGCATGGGCAAATCCCGTGGTGCCGGCCCGTGGCCACAGGCGCTCCCAGCCTTTGGTGCGCAAAGGGCAGCCCAGCGCTTCCTCATCTCCGGTGGTGGGAGGGCAGGCTGCAGGGCAGAGCAATGGCTGCAGCCTTGCCTTCTGGCTCAGGAGACTTGCCGGCGAGGGGCCACCTCGGTGTCCCGAATCATGCGGAGGGGCTGATTGCCTCCCAAGGCAGAATCTTGTCACCACCACTGCGCTCTCCCATCCAGGCCTGACCCTTTTGTCAGGGAAAACGGGCTGCTTCTCTGACGGCTGGAAGAGGGCGGGGGGGGATGTTGTGGCTGCCGCAGACTGCTGGAGAGAGTACGTGCCCTACCCCCCTCCAAGGGTGGCCGCGAAGGAATCGCGGTCATTCCTGGGTTTTCCACCCATTCGTTGGCACCAAGAAAAGACACTGGCACGGGGTGAAGAGAGAGGGCTGCTTCTTGGGGGAAAAGGCAGCAGAGGGTGGGCTGGCAGCACAAGCCTGGCACGGGCTGGGCCTGAGGGCTGCAGCTGTCCTGCGGGCAGGGAGAGAGGCCAGCAACGCCCCCGACTTCCTCGCACACTCCGCTCGTCCCTGCGGGCAGAGCAGCCCGGCATCAGGAGGCGGTCGAGCTCCCGCAGCAAACGCAGCCACCTCGCAGGGGCCAGGGCCACCTCTGCCACACTCTCCTCAGCCGCCAGCACAGGCCTTCGTGGCCGCCTCCAGGCGCAGACGTCTTCCCTGGAGCTCTCAGCAGCAGGATGGTTTGCGTGGCCAGGGAACAGATGGACGGGCTGACGTCCTCCTCCAAGCCTTGAAGCGCTGAGAGAAAGAGCCAGAGCAGAGATCAAGCCCCCATATCTGCACAGAGCCCAGGCAGCCCTTCCTGGCGATGACATGGCCTGTCCCACCCACCTCTTCCCACAGACAGGAGGCAGCAGAAGGGACACATGCATCAGCTGGGACTTGCTGGCCAGGAATGTCCCAAAGGCCCCTGATATCTTCTCGCGACTCTACGCGCACCACCTCTGAGCCGCACGGGGAGCAGCAGAGCCCTCCTGGCCTGCGCCAGGCATTGCAGCTCGCTGCCCAGCCTCTGTCTTCCTCGCCGCCAGCCCTGCCTCACACCCTGCTGCCCTCACTCACCCTCGCAGATGTCCTCCACCTTCTTCTTGCTCTGGCCCCTCATGCTCTGCCCGACGAGCCCTAGGCACACGCACAGCCCCTCTCCAGTCCTGCTCCCCACACCACCGCCAGCACAAAACCCCTCCCCCAGGGCTAGCGCTAAGCTGCCCCAGTGCAGAGAGGGGCCGCAGGGCTTGGAGCTCACCAAGGAACCGCACAGCCATCTCTCGCAAGCACTCCTGCGGGCTCTCCAAGTACGGCAGGCTCTGGCGCAGGTATTCTTCCGATCTTCTCCTGCCCCTCGCCAGCTGGGCAGAGCACAAGGCCACAGGCTGGGCGCACACCCTCCCCACCCAGCCAGCCACTCCCTCCACCCACCACTCGCTTTAGCATCCCAGGGCTCAGCAAGGGCACAGCAACCTAGAGAAGAGCCCGTTGGGGCAGCGTGCTGGACAAGGGCAGCGGGAGTGCTGCTCCAGGCTGGCACCTCTGGGCACCAGCCGCGGCGAGGCACGCGGCTGCCTGTCCCATACACTGGCCATGCACAGGCCTTGCCCAGGCTGCCTCTGGGGGCTTTGGGGCCATCCTTACCAGGCACTCGCCGATCCTGCAGCTCTGCGCTGTCTCAGCCAGCTGCCTCAGCTGCTCCCACCTCAGCAACTTGGCAGCACCAAGCAGGGCTTCCTGAGAGGCCTGCACAGCAGCACAGACCCGCTGATGCCACCGCAGCCCAGCGCACAACCCCCACCGCGGCCCTCCTCTTGGCAAGGCCTCCTCGGGGCCTTTCCTCGCCCACAATGGCAAGAGGGAGCAGCTGGCAACTGCCTCTGCCAGCATGTCCCGGGCCCCGGGCAGACAGGTGGGGCAACCACCCCCGCAGGTGTATGGTGCTGCAGGTGGAGGCATGGCACGAAGACGAAGGCACTGCTGGGCCTGGTGCAAACAGCAAGGGGGCGCTCTGCACCCTCAGCACCTGGCGCCTCCAGCTCACCCACCTTCAAAGGCTCCCACTGCCAGCAGCCCTTGCTCCTCATGCTCACGCCCACTCACAGGGCGTCCGCATCGCCCTCCTCCAACGAGCCGTCCCGTTACACAGCCATACCTGGGCCACGCGGGGGATCTCGTCATGCCAGTGGAAGAGCAGCGGCAGCAGGCTCCTGTGCACTTGCTTCTTCAGGGCCTGTGTTTTGGTGCCCACTACAGCCTCCATCACCTCTTGGAAGAGGCGGATGGAGAGCTCTCGCACGCAGTCCAGCTCCTGGCGGGAAGGGAGAGGGGCCACCTCAGCACTGCCTGCTCCAAGCCCACAGTCAGCACAGGGGTCAGTGGGGCTGGTGGCGAGATGAAGGTTTCGGACCCTCCCTGCGCACTAAGGGGCTGTGGGCCTCGTCTGCACCCACTGCAAAATGGCCCCCGGCCCAGGCAGGGCGATGCAGCGCGCTTCTGTACCGTGCTGCGGCCAGGGAGAGCGGAGCTGGCGGAGAAGTCTGCGCCTGGAAGGGCTCCTCTCGCCCTGGCCACACTGCCCCCGTCACCCCTGGCCAAGGCCCAACAGAGCTGCTCCGGGATGGCCCCCCCCCACAGTGGCTGCTGGGGCTGTGGGGACGTTGGCGTTACTGAGGGCCTGTGTGCAGGCATGGGCAGCAGCAGGACTTCAGGCTTCCCTCAGCTCGGCCTGCCTGGCCCTCCTGGCGAGCCTGTCTTCATCGCCCAGGGGCTCGAGCTGTGCTGCCAGCTCTAGAGGCCGGCAGGAGGAGGCAGCCCCGGGGCACGGCTGCAGGGGCTTTGTGCACAGTACCGAGCAGCTGAGGGTAGACAAGGGGCTGCTTCAAGGCAGTCCTGCAGCCCAGCGCACCACGGGCAGCACAGCGCAATGACCCCAAGAGCCCCCGGGCAAAAACGTTCCTGGCAGCACCCAGGGCCCCTGCTGGCAAGCACAAATTCCCACGCCGCAGGCACACCCACACGGCAACACACCACAGCCCGCAGCCCGCACACAGCCTCACCGACACGCCAACAGGGCCCCCGCCTCTGCCCCCAGCCTAACCTCATCAAAGAGAGGCAGCAGCTTGTCGGCCAGCAGCGGAGCAAGGTGGGCCACCACCTGCTTCTCCATGACGTGGACCACATTGCTGAGCACCAGCAGGGCCTTGGCGCTGATGTCTCTGTCCACGTCCTGCAGGTGCCCCACCAGCAGGGGCCACAGGCACTGCATTCTTCTGGCCTGGGGGAAACACAACCTCGGTGCCTGAAGAAAGAACCCACTGCCCTGGCAAAAAGGCTCACCTGCTCACACACCAGCTTCCCCCCTGCCTTTCCACAAGCGGCCATGGCAATGACTGCAGCTACCTGCGGCCTGGCAGCCTTTACCGGCACAGCCACGGGCCTGGACGGGCTGGGGCAGAGCGAGGCAGGAGAGGGCACCACCGGCTCCTCTTCTCCGTCACTCTTCAACGGGCAGCGGGCTTAGTAACCCACACTGCCTGCAAAGCTGCCCGGGCCACGAGCCGTGCCAGCCCTAGCAGGCGCCTTTCCCGGCAGGGCTCACGGCCCCATTGCCAAGGCCCTGCCGACACCCCCGGCTTGTGCACAGAGGCTGCGGCGCAGCGCAGCACCCCAAGGCGGCACTCGGCCCGCGGTGGCCCCTGCGTGGTGGGGGCTGCAGCCTCGCGGCCCAGAAGCTGCCTGCGGCATCAGCCTGGCCCTGCGCTCAGCCTCCAACAGGGCAGCAGCTCCCACAGCTCCTGAGGCCCAGCACAGTCCAAGCTACCCTGTTGCCCAGCACCCCACCGCCCAGCCCCTCGCTGCCTGTGCACCGGCACCCGGCTGGCCCCTGCTCACCATCTCCTGTCTCTTGCACAGCAGCACGAGGCCTCTGAGCGCCAGCCTGTGCATCACCCGCCAGTGACCCCGCAGATATCTCCAGAAGAGAATCGGCAAGTCGGCCTCCTCTGCGCAAAGGTCACTGCAGGCCAGCAGCTGAAGCACAGCACAGAGAAAGTGGTGAGGTCGGCAGGACTCCCGGCCTCAGCCAGCGCCCGATCCCACCAGCAGCTCCGGGCCAGGGCACCAGGCCCGGCCCAAAGGCAGCCGTCAGTGCCGACAGCCCCTGGTGCCCCACTCCCTGCCCTGGGCCTCAGGCCGCACCGCGCACAGCCCTCGCCTGCTCCTCCACTCCTCTCCAGCCCCGAGAGGCACCGCCTGCCATCAGGCTCACCTCCACCAGGAAAGCCATGGCAGGCATCTCCCAGCAGGCCTCTCCACGTTTCAGCAGCGCTGTCAGCCGTTGGAAGAGGACGAGACGCAGCTCTCTTGGGCTCTTCCTCATCTCTCTGGCAGAGGCAAGAAGGCCCTGTCACTTCTGAGCAGCCAGGCCAAGCTCTTCTGTGATGGCACTCCCCATCCCTCTAGGCAGGGCTCGTGGAGCCCCGCAGCCATGGAGCGGCATCTCCCTGGGCTGCTCTACTCGGCCAGCCCTCCCTCACAAGGCCTCAAGCTGCAGCCCCGTGGGGCTCTGCGGGGCAGCCTGCGTGCAAGGGAGAAATGCTGGGGCAGAGCAGGGACAAGGGGCTTCTCACCTGGCCAGCAAAGCCACTCCCGCGTGGTAGGTCTGCGCGCTGAGGAGTGTGTCCCAGCCACCCTTCCTCGCCATGGCCAGCACCTGACTCTCATAGCCGGCACGGCACAGCAGTGCTTTCATGGTCTGCACTGCCAACCTGCGTGCACAGCAAAGGCCACGTCACCCTGGCACCCCTGGCCCTGCCGCCACCTCCACAGCACACACAGCAGGCGTGGGATGGAGCACCTCACGGGGCTGCCGGGAGCAGACTCTTCCCCTTGCTGTTCTCCCCAGCACATCTCAGCCTCCTCCGGCGTCAGCTCTGCGCAGAAGGAAAGCTGGAAGAGCAGCGCCAGGAAGAGCTGCGGGAAGAACGCCTCCAGCACGTGCTGGCAGCTGGGCTGCTGCAGCATCTCATGGAGCACTCTGGTTGCCTGCAGAAGAAGCCCCGAGACAGCTGTCGCTGCTGAGACGTGCCTGTTGCGCTGCCCGAGCTTGGCGGTGAGGCTCACACACTGCCCTGAGCCTCGGGACAAGCAGGAGTGCCTGCCGTGCCTGAGTGGCCAGAGCAAAGGCACCGAAGCTCTCTGGCCTCAGCTCCTCTTTGGGCCATGGCCACAACAAGCCCTGCCAGCCGTAGCCCTGCCGCGCCGTGGCTGTGCGCCCGGCGGGAGGTCACGGCTTCTTGCTGCGTGGGCAAGGCCAGGGCAGCTCTAGGGGAGAGCGAGGCTACGTCCACAAACTCACGGCCACGGAAACGATGACTCTGTCGTCCCCATCCAACGTGCACGCCTCGTCCACGGGCCAATCCTGCAGGACACTGAGCAGCTCCTGCAGCACCCTCTCGGCAGCTCCGCACTTCGACAGCAGCATCCTCCACATGGCTGCGGCAGCGCTGCAGGCCCACAGCGCTCGCTCAGCGGGTGCCACAGCGGCAGCTGTGGCCTGGGCAGCCGCAGAGGGCCTGGGCGGGCCGCCAGCCCTGCCTCTGCCCACTGCCCCTTGCCCGCAGCACCCTGCGCGCTCTGCCCCACCCCGCAGCCCATGGCCAAGCTCCAGTCCCTTGTGGGGCACGCAGGCGGCAAGGCGGCCAGGCTCTGGGGCGGAAGGCAGGCACGCTTGCTCGGCTCGCGCTGCTGCAGCCCGGCCTGACGCGCCGCGGCTGGCACACGGGGACAACAGCAGGGCCCAGCCCCTCACGAGAGGCCGGACAATCGCCACCTGCCCCGCAGCCCGCAGGGCACGAGCTCTGCAGGCTGCCGGCCCCCCAGCTCTCAAGGCAAGCGGGCCCCTACCTGTCGCACGAGGGGGAACAGCGCAACAGGCTCACGACCACCTCCTCTGGGCATGCACAGGCCAGCAGCAGAAGAGCCCGCTCCAGGCTGCGCCGCGCAGACGCCTCTGTGACGGCCAGCACGCTGCTCCACATGCCCCTCACCACCGGGGGCACCTGGAGGGCACACGGCTCAGGGTGGGGCTGCTGCCAGAGGGCAGCCGTTGGCCCAGCTGCCCCCGACAACGGCTGCCCTTGCCCCCCCCAACTCTGTGCTGGCCTGAGAGGGGCTGGCGGGCCTGGCAGGCCTGGACTCAGGGCAAGAACAAGCCCCCGGAGGCCTCGAGCCCCGGCCACGCCACCCACAGGCTACTTACATGCTCCACAAGGCAGGCAGCGTCCGCCACAAGCGCCTCCAGCACGCGAGCAGCTGTGTGCGCCTCCTCGGCGCTGTGGGAGCTCATGGCCTCGATGGCTAGGAGGATGCTGTGGGCCCTCTCAGCGGGCTGCCGGGACGTCCCCAACATCTAGGGGAGAAAGGAGGGCAGCCGAGCTAGAGAGGTCACCGCCAGCGGGGCCCCGCACGCCCGCCTGGGCGGCGCCTGGGGCGTGCAGACCTGGTGGGGCTCCAGCTGGCGGCTGCCCTCGGCAAGGGCCGCGTCCTCCTCCTCCTCCTCCGTCCAGGCCAGCCTGGGGCGGCGGGGGGGTCTCTGCGCCATGGTGGGCAAGGCGGCAGAGGCTGCCCGGGGGCGGCGGGGAAAGACCTGGCTGCGCTCAGGGGGCTCCTCGGCCAGCCCCGCGCGCTCTCGCCCTGTCCCGCGGCCGTCCGACCGGACACTGCGGGGCCGAGGCCGCGCCGACGCCTGGCAAGGCCCCGGGCTGTCCCAGGAGCGCAGTCACAAAGGGCCCCCACTGTCACCCTGGGGCGGGCGGGCCCCGGCCCGGGCAGGGGCAGGCCGGGTGCCCTCGCGGGGCGCCGGGCCGGCTCGCCCCCTGCCACACCTCTCTTTGCCCTCCTCTCGTCCCCACCACCGCTGCTCCCGGCCCCGTCCTCAGCCACCCCAACCAACGCCCCGCCGCGACACCCCTGGCACCGCTGGCAAGGACTCCTTCCCAACCACCGCAACCACCCTGTCATCCTGCGAGGCGGCCAGAGCAAAATCTCACTCCCCCACCACCCAACCCCAACCTCCGCCTCACGGCTGCCGCTTGCACTTGCCAAAGCCACAAGCCTGCGGGGCACAGGGCACTCCTGCCTTTGCGCTGCCTACAGTGCTGTTCGGTCCTCCTGAAGCAGCCTTGGCCCAAGCACTTTGCGCTCCCCTGCTGCTCCCCGCGGGCAGCAGGCCAAGCACGGAGGCCTGCGCTCACCAGCAGCTTCCACAACGGCCAAGGCGGTGCCCACCACCTTCCTCTGCTTCTCTGCTCTCGGGTGCCGGCCCTCCTGTGGGTGCACGTGGCACAGGTGCCCCCGGACTCTCTCATCAAGGCAGGGTTGGCCTCCAGCCAGCAGAGCACCTTGCAGCAGCTACCACAGCTGCACCCATCCCAGCAGCCTGGCGCCAGGGCAGCGGAGGGGGTTTGGCCCAGCTCCTGCAAGAGCCATGCCAGGGGCTCAGGCCTGCCTGGCTGCAGTTGGCCTCTTCTCCACCAACTCAAGCCTCGCTGCACTGCTCCAGCTTGCGCTAAGGACACCTGCAGCAGGACCTCTGGGTTCTCCTCCCAGCAGATTTCAGCGCAGCCCCTCAGCAGGTCTCCGCTTCCCCCTCCAAGGCCCACACCAAGGCCTGCCTCCTGGCGGCACAACAAGGCCTGGCAGGAGGCACGTGACCCTTCGGGTCCTGCCAAGGCTTCCTGCGCCATAGACGTTGGACTGGACCCTGGGATCGCGCTCCCCTCTCCCAGAGCAGCCTCCTCCCTAAGCACCCAGGCAGCAGCGCTCGCAGCAGCCCCTTTCATCTGCCGGCACCCCCGGAGCCACGCTGCAGCTGGGCTTGCGTGGCCAGGCAGAGAAAAGCCCCTCGCTCTCTTCCACACCTTGCATTTCTTCTCTGCTCTCTCGTCCTTGTGCCTGTGCTCCTGCTTCCTTCAGCCTGCTGGCCGTTGCCCTGGGCAGAGCATGCTGCAGCTGCTGCCTCTGCAGCACCAGCCGCCTGCACCCATCGCACAGGGCCAACAACCACCCCCCCACCTACCCACCCACCACCTCGCTCATGGGGGCCTTGCGCAAGCTCCCGGCATCCCCGGGCCTCCAGCAAGCAACAAGGGATCCCTTCCGGGACCTCCACTTCGGACACACAGGGCACAACCACCTGGAGGCTCACACTGTTTGTTGTCCCAAAGAAGGCCTCTTTCACCCGCTCTGCAAGGAGCCCCCAAACACACACAGTCGCCACGTTTCTTTCCTTCATTTCTGCGCACACGTGGGTGCTAGGTGGCAAGTCCACAGAGCTAGCACGCCTGATCACTACACAGCTGACACTTTAGACAGTCTAAGCAACAGTTCTCAGTCCCGTTTCCAACTACATTAAGGCATCCGTGTTGCCATTGGTTCTGTCAGGGCTCCTCTTCGTTCCAAGTCACAGTATCCTCTTTTTCTACTACGCATGCTCTAGGGGGAAGGGGCTTTGACCAGCAGGGGGGCTTCCCTGCTTGTAGGTGGGTTTTTCCTTATGCTCATTCGGATAGTTCACCCGTCCTTCAAGTAGTTCTCTCCTGTTTATCAGCTGGTTTTGTTCTCGTCAGCTTTATGTGGGTACTTGCTTAGCTGGTTGCCTTAGAGTGTTGTCTTGCTCCTTCCTTCAGGGCCTTGTTTTGTTAACTGCCTGCGAAAGACTGACTAATACCCTAATGGCCTTGTTCCCCATCCCTCCAACAAGACCTCCCTCCCTTTTTGCCCGTTGCCTCGCAGCCTGTCCCTGGGCACCACTGGGCACAGTGTGCCTCCAGCCTCTGGACACCCTCCCGCCACAGAGTCATGCCCATTGAGAAGATGTTCCTGCAGCTGGCTTTGGCAGTGCCGGTGCCTGAAGAGCTCCCACTGTGGAGGGGCTGGAACCCCCAGTGCCTGGGCAGAGCTCTGGCCTCTGATGGCCTGGTGGCGGCATGGGCAAATCCCGTGGTGCCGGCCCGTGGCCACAGGCGCTCCCAGCCTTTGGTGCGCAAAGGGCAGCCCAGCGCTTCCTCATCTCCGGTGGTGGGAGGGCAGGCTGCAGGGCAGAGCAATGGCTGCAGCCTTGCCTTCTGGCTCAGGAGACTTGCCGGCGAGGGGCCACCTCGGTGTCCTGAATCATGCGGAGGGGCTGATTGCCTCCCAAGGCAGAATCTTGTCACCACCACTGCGCTCTCCCATCCGGGCCTGACCCTTTTGTCAGGGAAAACGGGCTGCTTCTCTGACGGCTGGAAGAGGGCGGGGGGGGATGTTGTGGCTGCCGCAGACTGCTGGAGAGAGTACGTGCCCTACCCCCCTCCAAGGGTGGCCGCGAAGGAATCGCGGTCATTCCTGGGTTTTCCACCCATTCGTTGGCACCAAGAAAAGACACTGGCACGGGGTGAAGAGAGAGGGCTGCTTCTTGGGGGAAAAGGCAGCAGAGGGTGGGCTGGCAGCACAAGCCTGGCACGGGCTGGGCCTGAGGGCTGCAGCTGTCCTGCGGGCAGGGAGAGAGGCCAGCAACGCCCCCGACTTCCTCGCACACTCCGCTCGTCCCTGCGGGCAGAGCAGCCCGGCATCAGGAGGCGGTCGAGCTCCCGCAGCAAACGCAGCCACCTCGCAGGGGCCAGGGCCACCTCTGCCACACTCTCCTCAGCCGCCAGCACAGGCCTTCGTGGCCGCCTCCAGGCGCAGACGACTTCCCTGGAGCTCTCAGCAGCAGGATGGTTTGCGTGGCCAGGGAACAGATGGACGGGCTGACGTCCTCCTCCAAGCCTTGAAGCGCTGAGAGAAAGAGCCAGAGCAGAGATCAAGCCCCCATATCTGCACAGAGCCCAGGCAGCCCTTCCTGGCGATGACATGGCCTGTCCCACCCACCTCTTCCCACAGACAGGAGGCAGCAGAAGGGACACATGCATCAGCTGGGACTTGCTGGCCAGGAATGTCCCAAAGGCCCCTGATACCTTCTCGCGACTCTACGCGCACCACCTCTGAGCCGCACGGGGAGCAGCAGAGCCCTCCTGGCCTGCGCCAGGCATTGCAGCTCGCTGCCCAGCCTCTGTCTTCCTCGCCGCCAGCCCTGCCTCACACCCTGCTGCCCTCACTCACCCTCGCAGATGTCCTCCACCTTCTTCTTGCTCTGGCCCCTCATGCTCTGCCCGACGAGCCCTAGGCACACGCACAGCCCCTCACCAATCCTGCTCCCCACACCACCGCCAGCACAAAACCCCTCCCCCAGGGCTAGCGCTAAGCTGCCCCAGTGCAGAGAGGGGCCGCAGGGCTTGGAGCTCACCAAGGAACCGCACAGCCATCTCTCGCAAGCACTCCTGCGGGCTCTCCAAGTACGGCAGGCTCTGGCGCAGGTATTCTTCCGATCTTCTCCTGCCCCTCGCCAGCTGGGCAGAGCACAAGGCCACAGGCTGGGCGCACACCCTCCCCACCCAGCCAGCCACTCCCTCCACCCACCACTCGCTTTAGCATCCCAGGGCTCAGCAAGGGCACAGCAACCTAGAGAAGAGCCCGTTGGGGCAGCGTGCTGGACAAGGGCAGCGGGAGTGCTGCTCCAGGCTGGCACCTCTGGGCACCAGCCGCGGCGAGGCACGCGGCTGCCTGTCCCACACACTGGCCATGCACAGGCCTTGCCCAGGCTGCCTCTGGGGGCTTTGGGGCCATCCTTACCAGGCACTCGCCGATCCTGCAGCTCTGCGCTGTCTCAGCCAGCTGCCTCAGCTGCTCCCACCTCAGCAACTTGGCAGCACCAAGCAGGGCTTCCTGAGAGGCCTGCACAGCAGCACAGACCCGCTGATGCCACCGCAGCCCAGCGCACAACCCCCACCGCGGCCCTCCTCTTGGCAAGGCCTCCTCGGGGCCTTTCCTCGCCCACAATGGCAAGAGGGAGCAGCTGGCAACTGCCTCTGCCAGCATGTCCCGGGCCCCGGGCAGACAGGTGGGGCAACCACCCCCGCAGGTGTATGGTGCTGCAGGTGGAGGCATGGCACGAAGACGAAGGCACTGCTGGGCCTGGTGCAAACAGCAAGGGGGCGCTCTGCACCCTCAGCACCTGGCGCCTCCAGCTCACCCACCTTCAAAGGCTCCCACTGCCAGCAGCCCTTGCTCCTCATGCTCACGCCCACTCACAGGGCGTCCGCATCGCCCTCCTCCAACGAGCCGTCCCGTTACACAGCCATACCTGGGCCACGCGGGGGATCTCGTCATGCCAGTGGAAGAGCAGCGGCAGCAGGCTCCTGTGCACTTGCTTCTTCAGGGCCTGTGTTTTGGTGCCCACTACAGCCTCCATCACCTCTTGGAAGAGGCGGATGGAGAGCTCTCGCACGCAGTCCAGCTCCTGGCGGGAAGGGAGAGGGGCCACCTCAGCACTGCCTGCTCCAAGCCCACAGTCAGCACAGGGGTCAGTGGGGCTGGTGGCGAGATGAAGGTTTCGGACCCTCCCTGCGCACCAAGGGGCTGTGGGCCTCGTCTGCACCCACTGCAAAATGGCCCCCGGCCCAGGCAGGGCGATGCAGCGCGCTTCTGTACCGTGCTGCGGCCAGGGAGAGCGGAGCTGGCGGAGAAGTCTGCGCCTGGAAGGGCTCCTCTCGCCCTGGCCACACTGCCCCCGTCACCCCTGGCCAAGGCCCAACAGAGCTGCTCCGGGATGGCCCCCCCCCACAGTGGCTGCTGGGGCTGTGGGGACGTTGGCGTTACTGAGGGCCTGTGTGCAGGCATGGGCAGCAGCAGGACTTCAGGCTTCCCTCAGCTCGGCCTGCCTGGCCCTCCTGGCGAGCCTGTCTTCATCGCCCAGGGGCTCGAGCTGTGCTGCCAGCTCTAGAGGCCGGCAGGAGGAGGCAGCCCCGGGGCACGGCTGCAGGGGCTTTGTGCACAGTACCGAGCAGCTGAGGGTAGACAAGGGGCTGCTTCAAGGCAGTCCTGCAGCCCAGCGCACCACGGGCAGCACAGCGCAATGACCCCAAGAGCCCCCGGGCAAAAACGTTCCTGGCAGCACCCAGGGCCCCTGCTGGCAAGCACAAATTCCCACGCCGCAGGCACACCCACACGGCAACACACCACAGCCCGCAGCCCGCACACAGCCTCACCGACACGCCAACAGGGCCCCCGCCTCTGCCCCCAGCCTAACCTCATCAAAGAGAGGCAGCAGCTTGTCGGCCAGCAGCGGAGCAAGGTGGGCCACCACCTGCTTCTCCATGACGTGGACCACATTGCTGAGCACCAGCAGGGCCTTGGCGCTGATGTCTCTGTCCACGTCCTGCAGGTGCCCCACCAGCAGGGGCCACAGGCACTGCATTCTTCTGGCCTGGGGGAAACACAACCTCGGTGCCTGAAGAAAGAACCCACTGCCCTGGCAAAAAGGCTCACCTGCTCACACACCAGCTTCCCCCCTGCCTTTCCACAAGCGGCCATGGCAATGACTGCAGCTACCTGCGGCCTGGCAGCCTTTACCGGCACAGCCACGGGCCTGGACGGGCTGGGGCAGAGCGAGGCAGGAGAGGGCACCACCGGCTCCTCTTCTCCGTCACTCTTCAACGGGCAGCGGGCTTAGTAACCCACACTGCCTGCAAAGCTGCCCGGGCCACGAGCCGTGCCAGCCCTAGCAGGCGCCTTTCCCGGCAGGGCTCACGGCCCCATTGCCAAGGCCCTGCCGACACCCCTGGCTTGTGCACAGAGGCTGCGGCGCAGCGCAGCACCCCAAGGCGGCACTCGGCCCGCGGTGGCCCCTGCGTGGTGGGGGCTGCAGCCTCGCGGCCCAGAAGCTGCCTGCGGCATCAGCCTGGCCCTGCGCTCAGCCTCCAACAGGGCAGCAGCTCCCACAGCTCCTGAGGCCCAGCACAGTCCAAGCTACCCTGTTGCCCAGCACCCCACCGCCCAGCCCCTCGCTGCCTGTGCACCGGCACCCGGCTGGCCCCTGCTCACCATCTCCTGTCTCTTGCACAGCAGCACGAGGCCTCTGAGCGCCAGCCTGTGCATCACCCGCCAGTGACCCCGCAGATATCTCCAGAAGAGAATCGGCAAGTCGGCCTCCTCTGCGCAAAGGTCACTGCAGGCCAGCAGCTGAAGCACAGCACAGAGAAAGTGGTGAGGTCGGCAGGACTCCCGGCCTCAGCCAGCGCCCGATCCCACCAGCAGCTCCGGGCCAGGGCACCAGGCCCGGCCCAAAGGCAGCCGTCAGTGCCGACAGCCCCTGGTGCCCCACTCCCTGCCCTGGGCCTCAGGCCGCACCGCGCACAGCCCTCGCCTGCTCCTCCACTCCTCTCCAGCCCCGAGAGGCACCGCCTGCCATCAGGCTCACCTCCACCAGGAAAGCCATGGCAGGCATCTCCCAGCAGGCCTCTCCACGTTTCAGCAGCGCTGTCAGCCGTTGGAAGAGGACGAGACGCAGCTCTCTTGGGCTCTTCCTCATCTCTCTGGCAGAGGCAAGAAGGCCCTGTCACTTCTGAGCAGCCAGGCCAAGCTCTTCTGTGATGGCACTCCCCATCCCTCTAGGCAGGGCTCGTGGAGCCCCGCAGCCATGGAGCGGCACCTCCCTGGGCTGCTCTACTCGGCCAGCCCTCCCTCACAAGGCCTCAAGCTGCAGCCCCATGGGGCTCTGCGGGGCAGCCTGCGTGCAAGGGAGAAATGCTGGGGCAGAGCAGGGACAAGGGGCTTCTCACCTGGCCAGCAAAGCCACTCCCGCGTGGTAGGTCTGCGCGCTGAGGAGTGTGTCCCAGCCACCCTTCCTCGCCATGGCCAGCACCTGACTCTCGTAGCCGGCACGGCACAGCAGTGCTTTCATGGTCTGCACTGCCAACCTGCGTGCACAGCAAAGGCCACGTCACCCTGGCACCCCTGGCCCTGCCGCCACCTCCACAGCACACACAGCAGGCGTGGGATGGAGCACCTCACGGGGCTGCCGGGAGCAGACTCTTCCCCTTGCTGTTCTCCCCAGCACATCTCAGCCTCCTCCGGCGTCAGCTCTGCGCAGAAGGAAAGCTGGAAGAGCAGCGCCAGGAAGAGCTGCGGGAAGAACGCCTCCAGCACGTGCTGGCAGCTGGGCTGCTGCAGCATCTCATGGAGCACTCTGGTTGCCTGCAGAAGAAGCCCCGAGACAGCTGTCGCTGCTGAGACGTGCCTGTTGCGCTGCCCGAGCTTGGCGGTGAGGCTCACGCACTGCCCTGAGCCTCGGGACAAGCAGGAGTGCCTGCCGTGCCTGAGTGGCCAGAGCAAAGGCACGGAAGCTCTTTGGCCTCAGCTCCTCTTTGGGCCATGGCCACAACAAGCCCTGCCAGCCGTAGCCCTGCCGCGCCGTGGCTGTGCGCCCGGCGGGAGGTCACGGCTTCTTGCTGCGTGGGCAAGGCCAGGGCAGCTCTAGGGGAGAGCGAGGCTACGTCCACAAACTCACGGCCACGGAAACGATGACTCTGTCGTCCCCATCCAACGTGCACGCCTCGTCCACGGGCCAATCCTGCAGGACACTGAGCAGCTCCTGCAGCACCCT
Source organism: Struthio camelus (assembly GCF_040807025.1). Lineage (NCBI taxonomy): Eukaryota > Metazoa > Chordata > Aves > Struthioniformes > Struthionidae > Struthio > Struthio camelus. The sequence goes on along the minus strand of NC_090947.1, from coordinate 1,015,149 downwards.
CTCGGCAGCTCCGCACTTCGACAGCAGCATCCTCCACATGGCTGCGGCAGCGCTGCAGGCCCACAGCGCTCGCTCAGCGGGTGCCGCAGCGGCAGCTGTGGCCTGGGCAGCCGCAGAGGGCCTGGGCGGGCCGCCAGCCCTGCCTCTGCCCACTGCCCCTTGCCCGCAGCACCCTGCGCGCTCTGCCCCACCCCGCAGCCCATGGCCAAGCTCCAGTCCCTTGTGGGGCACGCAGGCGGCAAGGCGGCCAGGCTCTGGGGCGGAAGGCAGGCACGCTTGCTCGGCTCGCGCTGCTGCAGCCCGGCCTGACGCGCCGGGGCTGGCACACGGGGACAACAGCAGGGCCCAGCCCCTCACGAGAGGCCGGACAATCGCCACCTGCCCCGCAGCCCGCAGGGCACGAGCTCTGCAGGCTGCCGGCCCCCCAGCTCTCAAGGCAAGCGGGCCCCTACCTGTCGCACGAGGGGGAACAGCGCAACAGGCTCACGACCACCTCCTCTGGGCATGCACAGGCCAGCAGCAGAAGAGCCCGCTCCAGGCTGCGCCGCGCAGACGCCTCTGTGACGGCCAGCACGCTGCTCCACATGCCCCTCACCACCGGGGGCACCTGGAGGGCACACGGCTCAGAGTGGGGCTGCTGCCAGAGGGCAGCCGTTGGCCCAGCTGCCCCCGACAACGGCTGCCCTTGCCCCCCTTGCTCTGTGCTGGCCTGAGAGGGGCTGGCGGGCCTGGCAGGCCTGGAGTCAGGGCAAGAACAAGCCCCCGGAGGCCTCGAGCCCCGGCCACGCCACCCACAGGCTACTTACATGCTCCACAAGGCAGGCAGCGTCCGCCACAAGCGCCTCCAGCACGCGAGCAGCTGTGTGCGCCTCCTCGGTGCTGCGGGAGCTCATGGCCTCGATGGCTAGGAGGATGCTGTGGGCCCTCTCAGCGGGCTGCCGGGACGTCCCCAACATCTAGGGGAGAAAGGAGGGCAGCCGAGCTAGAGAGGTCACCGCCAGCGGGGCCCCGCACGCCCGCCTGGGCGGCGCCTGGGGCGTGCAGACCTGGTGGGGCTCCAGCTGGCGGCTGCCCTCGGCAAGGGCCGCGTCCTCCTCCTCCTCCTCCGTCCAGGCCAGCCTGGGGCGGCGGGGGGGTCTCTGCGCCATGGTGGGCAAGGCGGCAGAGGCTGCCCGGGGGCGGCAGGGAAAGACCTGGCTGCGCTCAGGGGGCTCCTCGGCCAGCCCCGCGCGCTCTCGCCCTGTCCCGCGGCCGTCCGACCGGACACTGCGGGGCCGAGGCCGCGCCGACGCCTGGCAAGGCCCCGGGCTGTCCCAGGAGCGCAGTCACAAAGGGCCCCCACTGTCACCCTGGGGCGGGCGGGCCCCGGCCCGGGCAGGGGCAGGCCGGGTGCCCTCGCGGGGCGCCGGGCCGGCTCGCCCCCTGCCACACCTCTCTTTGCCCTCGGGCTGCCCTGGGCCCCCATGGCTCCTGGGGCCCTCACAGCCGCTCCCACCCTCCTCTCGTCCCCGCCACCGCTGCTCCCGGCCCCGTCCTCAGCCACCCCAACCAACGCCCCGCCGCGACACCCCTGGCACCGCTGGCAAGGACTCCTTCCCAACCACCGCAACCACCCTGTCATCCTGCGAGGCGGCCAGAGCAAAATCTCACTCCCCCACCACCCAACCCCAACCTCCGCCTCACGGCTGCCGCTTGCACTTGCCAAAGCCACAAGCCTGCGGGGCACAGGGCACTCCTGCCTTTGCGCTGCCTACAGTGCTGTTCGGTCCTCCTGAAGCAGCCTTGGCCCAAGCACTTTGCGCTCCCCTGCTGCTCCCCGCGGGCAGCAGGCCAAGCACGGAGGCCTGCGCTCACCAGCAGCTTCCACAACGGCCAAGGCGGTGCCCACCACCTTCCTCTGCTTCTCTGCTCTCGGGTGCCGGCCCTCCTGCGGGTGCACGTGGCACAGGTGCCCCCGGACTCTCTCATCAAGGCAGGGTTGGCCTCCAGCCAGCAGAGCACCTTGCAGCAGCTACCACAGCTGCACCCATCCCAGCAGCCTGGCGCCAGGGCAGCGGAGGGGGTTTGGCCCAGCTCCTGCAAGAGCCATGCCAGGGGCTCAGGCCTGCCTGGCTGCAGTTGGCCTCTTCTCCACCAACTCAAGCCTCGCTGCACTGCTCCAGCTTGCGCTAAGGACACCTGCAGCAGGACCTGTGGGTTCTCCTCCCAGCAGATTTCAGTGCAGCCCCTCAGCAGGTCTCCGCTTCCCCCTCCAAGGCCCACACCAAGGCCTGCCTCCTGGCGGCACAACAAGGCCTGGCAGGAGGCACGTGACCCTTCGGGTCCTGCCAAGGCTTCCTGCGCCATAGACGTTGGACTGGACCCTGGGATCGCGCTCCCCTCTCCCAGAGCAGCCTCCTCCCTAAGCACCCAGGCAGCAGCGCTCGCAGCAGCCCCTTTCATCTGCCGGCACCCCCGGAGCCACGCTGCAGCTGGGCTTGCGTGGCCAGGCAGAGAAAAGCCCCTTGCTCTCTTCCACACCTTGCATTTCTTCTCTGCTCTCTCGTCCTTGTGCCTGTGCTCCTGCTTCCTTCAGCCTGCTGGCCGTTGCCCTGGGCAGAGCATGCTGCAGCTGCTGCCTCTGCAGCACCAGCCACCTGCACCCATCGCACAGGGCCAACAACCACCCCCCCACCTACCCACCCACCACCTCGCTCATGGGGGCCTTGCGCAAGCTCCCGGCATCCCCGGGCCTCCAGCAAGCAACAAGGGATCCCTTCCGGGACCTCCACTTCGGACACACAGGGCACAACCACCTGGAGGCTCACACTGTTTGTTGTCCCAAAGAAGGCCTCTTTCACCCGCTCTGCAAGGAGCCCCCAAACACACACAGTCGCCACGTTTCTTTCCTTCATTTCTGCGCACACGTGGGTGCTAGGTGGCAAGTCCACAGAGCTAGCATGCCTGATCACTACACAGCTGACACTTTAGACAGTCTAAGCAACAGTTCTCAGTCCCGTTTCCAACTACATTAAGGCATCCGTGTTGCCATTGGTTCTGTCAGGGCTCCTCTTCGTTCCAAGTCACAGTATCCTCTTTTTCTACTACGCATGCTCTAGGGGGAAGGGGCTTTGACCAGCAGGGGGGCTTCCCTGCTTGTAGGTGGGTTTTTCCTTATGCTCATTCGGATAGTTCACCTGTCCTTCAAGTAGTTCTCTCCTGTTTATCAGCTGGTTTTGTTCTCGTCAGCTTTATGTGGGTACTTGCTTAGCTGGTTGCCTTAGAGTGTTGTCTTGCTCCTTCCTTCAGGGCCTTGTTTTGTTAACTGCCTGTGAAAGACTGACTAATACCCTAATGGCCTTGTTCCCCATCCCTCCAACAAGACCTCCCTCCCTTTTTGCCCGTTGCCTCGCAGCCTGTCCCTGGGCACCACTGGGCACAGTGTGCCTCCAGCCTCTGGACACCCTCCCGCCACAGAGTCATGCCCATTGAGAAGATGTTCCTGCAGCTGGCTTTGGCAGTGCCGGTGCCTGAAGAGCTCCCACTGTGGAGGGGCTGGAACCCCCAGTGCCTGGGCAGAGCTCTGGCCTCTGATGGCCTGGTGGCGGCATGGGCAAATCCCGTGGTGCCGGCCCGTGGCCACAGGCGCTCCCAGCCTTTGGTGCGCAAAGGGCAGCCCAGCGCTTCCTCATCTCCGGTGGTGGGAGGGCAGGCTGCAGGGCAGAGCAATGGCTGCAGCCTTGCCTTCTGGCTCAGGAGACTTGCCGGCGAGGGGCCACCTCGGTGTCCTGAATCATGCGGAGGGGCTGATTGCCTCCCAAGGCAGAATCTTGTCACCACCACTGCGCTCTCCCATCCGGGCCTGACCCTTTTGTCAGGGAAAACGGGCTGCTTCTCTGACGGCTGGAAGAGGGCGGGGGGGGATGTTGTGGCTGCCGCAGACTGCTGGAGAGAGTACGTGCCCTACCCCCCTCCAAGGGTGGCCGCGAAGGAATCGCGGTCATTCCTGGGTTTTCCACCCATTCGTTGGCACCAAGAAAAGACACTGGCACGGGGTGAAGAGAGAGGGCTGCTTCTTGGGGGAAAAGGCAGCAGAGGGTGGGCTGGCAGCACAAGCCTGGCACGGGCTGGGCCTGAGGGCTGCAGCTGTCCTGCGGGCAGGGAGAGAGGCCAGCAACGCCCCCGACTTCCTCGCACACTCCGCTCGTCCCTGCGGGCAGAGCAGCCCGGCATCAGGAGGCGGTCGAGCTCCCGCAGCAAACGCAGCCACCTCGCAGGGGCCAGGGCCACCTCTGCCACACTCTCCTCAGCCGCCAGCACAGGCCTTCGTGGCCGCCTCCAGGCGCAGACGTCTTCCCTGGAGCTCTCAGCAGCAGGATGGTTTGCGTGGCCAGGGAACAGATGGACGGGCTGACGTCCTCCTCCAAGCCTTGAAGCGCTGAGAGAAAGAGCCAGAGCAGAGATCAAGCCCCCATATCTGCACAGAGCCCAGGCAGCCCTTCCTGGCGATGACATGGCCTGTCCCACCCACCTCTTCCCACAGACAGGAGGCAGCAGAAGGGACACATGCATCAGCTGGGACTTGCTGGCCAGGAATGTCCCAAAGGCCCCTGATATCTTCTCGCGACTCTACGCGCACCACCTCTGAGCCGCACGGGGAGCAGCAGAGCCCTCCTGGCCTGCGCCAGGCATTGCAGCTCGCTGCCCAGCCTCTGTCTTCCTCGCCGCCAGCCCTGCCTCACACCCTGCTGCCCTCACTCACCCTCGCAGATGTCCTCCACCTTCTTCTTGCTCTGGCCCCTCATGCTCTGCCCGACGAGCCCTAGGCACACGCACAGCCCCTCACCAATCCTGCTCCCCACACCACCGCCAGCACAAAACCCCTCCCCCAGGGCTAGCGCTAAGCTGCCCCAGTGCAGAGAGGGGCCGCAGGGCTTGGAGCTCACCAAGGAACCGCACAGCCATCTCTCGCAAGCACTCCTGCGGGCTCTCCAAGTACGGCAGGCTCTGGCGCAGGTATTCTTCCGATCTTCTCCTGCCCCTCGCCAGCTGGGCAGAGCACAAGGCCACAGGCTGGGCGCACACCCTCCCCACCCAGCCAGCCACTCCCTCCACCCACCACTCGCTTTAGCATCCCAGGGCTCAGCAAGGGCACAGCAACCTAGAGAAGAGCCCGTTGGGGCAGCGTGCTGGACAAGGGCAGCGGGAGTGCTGCTCCAGGCTGGCACCTCTGGGCACCAGCCGCGGCGAGGCACGCGGCTGCCTGTCCCATACACTGGCCATGCACAGGCCTTGCCCAGGCTGCCTCTGGGGGCTTTGGGGCCATCCTTACCAGGCACTCGCCGATCCTGCAGCTCTGCGCTGTCTCAGCCAGCTGCCTCAGCTGCTCCCACCTCAGCAACTTGGCAGCACCAAGCAGGGCTTCCTGAGAGGCCTGCACAGCAGCACAGACCCGCTGATGCCACCGCAGCCCAGCGCACAACCCCCACCGCGGCCCTCCTCTTGGCAAGGCCTCCTCGGGGCCTTTCCTCGCCCACAATGGCAAGAGGGAGCAGCTGGCAACTGCCTCTGCCAGCATGTCCCGGGCCCCGGGCAGACAGGTGGGGCAACCACCCCCGCAGGTGTATGGTGCTGCAGGTGGAGGCATGGCACGAAGACGAAGGCACTGCTGGGCCTGGTGCAAACAGCAAGGGGGCGCTCTGCACCCTCAGCACCTGGCGCCTCCAGCTCACCCACCTTCAAAGGCTCCCACTGCCAGCAGCCCTTGCTCCTCATGCTCACGCCCACTCACAGGGCGTCCGCATCGCCCTCCTCCAACGAGCCGTCCCGTTACACAGCCATACCTGGGCCACGCGGGGGATCTCGTCATGCCAGTGGAAGAGCAGCGGCAGCAGGCTCCTGTGCACTTGCTTCTTCAGGGCCTGTGTTTTGGTGCCCACTACAGCCTCCATCACCTCTTGGAAGAGGCGGATGGAGAGCTCTCGCACGCAGTCCAGCTCCTGGCAGGAAGGGAGAGGGGCCACCTCAGCACTGCCTGCTCCAAGCCCACAGTCAGCACAGGGGTCAGTGGGGCTGGTGGCGAGATGAAGGTTTCGGACCCTCCCTGCGCACTAAGGGGCTGTGGGCCTCGTCTGCACCCACTGCAAAATGGCCCCCGGCCCAGGCAGGGTGATGCAGCGCGCTTCTGTACCGTGCTGCGGCCAGGGAGAGCGGAGCTGGCGGAGAAGTCTGCGCCTGGAAGGGCTCCTCTCGCCCTGGCCACACTGCCCCCGTCACCCCTGGCCAAGGCCCAACAGAGCTGCTCCGGGATGGCCCCCCCCCACAGTGGCTGCTGGGGCTGTGGGGACGTTGGCGTTACTGAGGGCCTGTGTGCAGGCATGGGCAGCAGCAGGACTTCAGGCTTCCCTCAGCTCGGCCTGCCTGGCCCTCCTGGCGAGCCTGTCTTCATCGCCCAGGGGCTCGAGCTGTGCTGCCAGCTCTAGAGGCCGGCAGGAGGAGGCAGCCCCGGGGCACGGCTGCAGGGGCTTTGTGCACAATACCGAGCAGCTGAGGGTAGACAAGGGGCTGCTTCAAGGCAGTCCTGCAGCCCAGCGCACCACGGGCAGCACAGCGCAATGACCCCAAAAGCCCCCGGGCAAAAACGTTCCTGGCAGCACCCAGGGCCCCTGCTGGCAAGCACAAATTCCCATGCTGCAGGCACACCCACACGGCAACACACCACAGCCCGCAGCCCGCACACAGCCTCACCGACACGCCAACAGGGCCCCCGCCTCTGCCCCCAGCCTAACCTCATCAAAGAGAGGCAGCAGCTTGTCGGCCAGCAGCGGAGCAAGGTGGGCCACCACCTGCTTCTCCATGACGTGGACCACATTGCTGAGCACCAGCAGGGCCTTGGCGCTGATGTCTCTGTCCACGTCCTGCAGGTGCCCCACCAGCAGGGGCCACAGGCACTGCATTCTTCTGGCCTGGGGGAAACACAACCTCGGTGCCTGAAGAAAGAACCCACTGCCCTGGCAAAAAGGCTCACCTGCTCACACACCAGCTTCCCCCCTGCCTTTCCACAAGCGGCCATGGCAATGACTGCAGCTACCTGCGGCCTGGCAGCCTTTACCGGCACAGCCACGGGCCTGGACGGGCTGGGGCAGAGCGAGGCAGGAGAGGGCACCGCCGGCTCCTCTTCTCCGTCACTCTTCAACGGGCAGCGGGCTTAGTAACCCACACTGCCTGCAAAGCTGCCCGGGCCACGAGCCGTGCCAGCCCTAGCAGGCGCCTTTCCCGGCAGGGCTCACGGCCCCATTGCCAAGGCCCTGCCGACACCCCCGGCTTGTGCACAGAGGCTGCGGCGCAGCGCAGCACCCCAAGGCGGCACTCGGCCCGCGGTGGCCCCTGCGTGGTGGGGGCTGCAGCCTCGCGGCCCAGAAGCTGCCTGCGGCATCAGCCTGGCCCTGCGCTCAGCCTCCAACAGGGCAGCAGCTCCCACAGCTCCTGAGGCCCAGCACAGTCCAAGCTACCCTGTTGCCCAGCACCCCACCGCCCAGCCCCTCGCTGCCTGTGCACCGGCACCCGGCTGGCCCCTGCTCACCATCTCCTGTCTCTTGCACAGCAGCACGAGGCCTCTGAGCGCCAGCCTGTGCATCACCCGCCAGTGACCCCGCAGATATCTCCAGAAGAGAATCGGCAAGTCGGCCTCCTCTGCGCAAAGGTCACTGCAGGCCAGCAGCTGAAGCACAGCACAGAGAAAGTGGTGAGGTCGGCAGGACTCCCGGCCTCAGCCAGCGCCCGATCCCACCAGCAGCTCCGGGCCAGGGCACCAGGCCCGGCCCAAAGGCAGCCGTCAGTGCCGACAGCCCCTGGTGCCCCACTCCCTGCCCTGGGCCTCAGGCCGCACCGCGCACAGCCCTCGCCTGCTCCTCCACTCCTCTCCAGCCCCGAGAGGCACCGCCTGCCATCAGGCTCACCTCCACCAGGAAAGCCATGGCAGGCATCTCCCAGCAGGCCTCTCCACGTTTCAGCAGCGCTGTCAGCCGTTGGAAGAGGACGAGACGCAGCTCTCTTGGGCTCTTCCTCATCTCTCTGGCAGAGGCAAGAAGGCCCTGTCACTTCTGAGCAGCCAGGCCAAGCTCTTCTGTGATGGCACTCCCCATCCCTCTAGGCAGGGCTCGTGGAGCCCCGCAGCCATGGAGCGGCACCTCCCTGGGCTGCTCTACTCGGCCAGCCCTCCCTCACAAGGCCTCAAGCTGCAGCCCCGTGGGGCTCTGCGGGGCAGCCTGCGTGCAAGGGAGAAATGCTGGGGCAGAGCAGGGACAAGGGGCTTCTCACCTGGCCAGCAAAGCCACTCCCGCGTGGTAGGTCTGCGCGCTGAGGAGTGTGTCCCAGCCACCCTTCCTCGCCATGGCCAGCACCTGACTCTCGTAGCCGGCACGGCACAGCAGTGCTTTCATGGTCTGCACTGCCAACCTGCGTGCACAGCAAAGGCCACGTCACCCTGGCACCCCTGGCCCTGCCGCCACCTCCACAGCACACACAGCAGGCGTGGGATGGAGCACCTCACGGGGCTGCCGGGAGCAGACTCTTCCCCTTGCTGTTCTCCCCAGCACATCTCAGCCTCCTCCGGCGTCAGCTCTGCGCAGAAGGAAAGCTGGAAGAGCAGCGCCAGGAAGAGCTGCGGGAAGAACGCCTCCAGCACGTGCTGGCAGCTGGGCTGCTGCAGCATCTCATGGAGCACTCTGGTTGCCTGCAGAAGAAGCCCCGAGACAGCTGTCGCTGCTGAGACGTGCCTGTTGCGCTGCCCGAGCTTGGCGGTGAGGCTCACACACTGCCCTGAGCCTCGGGACAAGCAGGAGTGCCTGCCGTGCCTGAGTGGCCAGAGCAAAGGCACGGAAGCTCTTTGGCCTCAGCTCCTCTTTGGGCCATGGCCACAACAAGCCCTGCCAGCCGTAGCCCTGCCGCGCCGTGGCTGTGCGCCCGGCGGGAGGTCACGGCTTCTTGCTGCGTGGGCAAGGCCAGGGCAGCTCTAGGGGAGAGCGAGGCTACGTCCACAAACTCACGGCCACGGAAACGATGACTCTGTCGTCCCCATCCAACGTGCACGCCTCGTCCACGGGCCAATCCTGCAGGACACTGAGCAGCTCCTGCAGCACCCTCTCGGCAGCTCCGCACTTCGACAGCAGCATCCTCCACATGGCTGCGGCAGCGCTGCAGGCCCACAGCGCTCGCTCAGCGGGTGCCACAGCGGCAGCTGTGGCCTGGGCAGCCGCAGAGGGCCTGGGCGGGCCGCCAGCCCTGCCTCTGCCCACTGCCCCTTGCCCGCAGCACCCTGCGCGCTCTGCCCCACCCCGCAGCCCATGGCCAAGCTCCAGTCCCTTGTGGGGCACGCAGGCGGCAAGGCGGCCAGGCTCTGGGGCGGAAGGCAGGCACGCTTGCTCGGCTCGCGCTGCTGCAGCCCGGCCTGACGCGCCGGGGCTGGCACACGGGGACAACAGCAGGGCCCAGCCCCTCACGAGAGGCCGGACAATCGCCACCTGCCCCGCAGCCCGCAGGGCACGAGCTCTGCAGGCTGCCGGCCCCCCAGCTCTCAAGGCAAGCGGGCCCCTACCTGTCGCACGAGGGGGAACAGCGCAACAGGCTCACGACCACCTCCTCTGGGCATGCACAGGCCAGCAGCAGAAGAGCCCGCTCCAGGCTGCGCCGCGCAGACGCCTCTGTGACGGCCAGCACGCTGCTCCACATGCCCCTCACCACCGGGGGCACCTGGAGGGCACACGGCTCAGAGTGGGGCTGCTGCCAGAGGGCAGCCGTTGGCCCAGCTGCCCCCGACAACGGCTGCCCTTGCCCCCCTTGCTCTGTGCTGGCCTGAGAGGGGCTGGCGGGCCTGGCAGGCCTGGACTCAGGGCAAGAACAAGCCCCCGGAGGCCTCGAGCCCCGGCCACGCCACCCACAGGCTACTTACATGCTCCACAAGGCAGGCAGCGTCCGCCACAAGCGCCTCCAGCACGCGAGCAGCTGTGTGCGCCTCCTCGGTGCTGCGGGAGCTCATGGCCTCGATGGCTAGGAGGATGCTGTGGGCCCTCTCAGCGGGCTGCCGGGACGTCCCCAACATCTAGGGGAGAAAGGAGGGCAGCCGAGCTAGAGAGGTCACCGCCAGCGGGGCCCCGCACGCCCGCCTGGGCGGCGCCTGGGGCGTGCAGACCTGGTGGGGCTCCAGCTGGCGGCTGCCCTCGGCAAGGGCCGCGTCCTCCTCCTCCTCCTCCGTCCAGGCCAGCCTGGGGCGGCGGGGGGGTCTCTGCGCCATGGTGGGCAAGGCGGCAGAGGCTGCCCAGGGGCGGCAGGGAAAGACCTGGCTGCGCTCAGGGGGCTCCTCGGCCAGCCCCGCGCGCTCTCGCCCTGTCCCGCGGCCGTCCGACCGGACACTGCGGGGCCGAGGCCGCGCCGACGCCTGGCAAGGCCCCGGGCTGTCCCAGGAGCGCAGTCACAAAGGGCCCCCACTGTCACCCTGGGGCGGGCGGGCCCCGGCCCGGGCAGGGGCAGGCCGGGTGCCCTCGCGGGGCGCCGGGCCGGCTCGCCCCCTGCCACACCTCTCTTTGCCCTCGGGCTGCCCTGGGCCCCCATGGCTCCTGGGGCCCTCACAGCCGCTCCCACCCTCCTCTCGTCCCCGCCACCGCTGCTCCCGGCCCCGTCCTCAGCCACCCCAACCAACGCCCCGCCGCGACACCCCTGGCACCGCTGGCAAGGACTCCTTCCCAACCACCGCAACCACCCTGTCATCCTGCGAGGCGGCCAGAGCAAAATCTCACTCCCCCACCACCCAACCCCAACCTCCGCCTCACGGCTGCCGCTTGCACTTGCCAAAGCCACAAGCCTGCGGGGCACAGGGCACTCCTGCCTTTGCGCTGCCTACAGTGCTGTTCGGTCCTCCTGAAGCAGCCTTGGCCCAAGCACTTTGCGCTCCCCTGCTGCTCCCCGCGGGCAGCAGGCCAAGCACGGAGGCCTGCGCTCACCAGCAGCTTCCACAACGGCCAAGGCGGTGCCCACCACCTTCCTCTGCTTCTCTGCTCTCGGGTGCCGGCCCTCCTGCGGGTGCACGTGGCACAGGTGCCCCCGGACTCTCTCATCAAGGCAGGGTTGGCCTCCAGCCAGCAGAGCACCTTGCAGCAGCTACCACAGCTGCACCCATCCCAGCAGCCTGGCGCCAGGGCAGCGGAGGGGGTTTGGCCCAGCTCCTGCAAGAGCCATGCCAGGGGCTCAGGCCTGCCTGGCTGCAGTTGGCCTCTTCTCCACCAACTCAAGCCTCGCTGCACTGCTCCAGCTTGCGCTAAGGACACCTGCAGCAGGACCTGTGGGTTCTCCTCCCAGCAGATTTCAGTGCAGCCCCTCAGCAGGTCTCCGCTTCCCCCTCCAAGGCCCACACCAAGGCCTGCCTCCTGGCGGCACAACAAGGCCTGGCAGGAGCCACGTGACCCTTCGGGTCCTGCCAAGGCTTCCTGCGCCATAGACGTTGGACTGGACCCTGGGATCGCGCTCCCCTCTCCCAGAGCAGCCTCCTCCCTAAGCACCCAGGCAGCAGCGCTCGCAGCAGCCCCTTTCATCTGCCGGCACCCCCGGAGCCACGCTGCAGCTGGGCTTGCGTGGCCAGGCAGAGAAAAGCCCCTTGCTCTCTTCCACACCTTGCATTTCTTCTCTGCTCTCTCGTCCTTGTGCCTGTGCTCCTGCTTCCTTCAGCCTGCTGGCCGTTGCCCTGGGCAGAGCATGCTGCAGCTGCTGCCTCTGCAGCACCAGCCGCCTGCACCCATCGCACAGGGCCAACAACCACCCCCCCACCTACCCACCCACCACCTCGCTCATGGGGGCCTTGCGCAAGCTCCCGGCATCCCCGGGCCTCCAGCAAGCAACAAGGGATCCCTTCCGGGACCTCCACTTCGGACACACAGGGCACAACCACCTGGAGGCTCACACTGTTTGTTGTCCCAAAGAAGGCCTCTTTCACCCGCTCTGCAAGGAGCCCCCAAACACACACAGTCGCCACGTTTCTTTCCTTCATTTCTGCGCACACGTGGGTGCTAGGTGGCAAGTCCACAGAGCTAGCATGCCTGATCACTACACAGCTGACACTTTAGACAGTCTAAGCAACAGTTCTCAGTCCCGTTTCCAACTACATTAAGGCATCCGTGTTGCCATTGGTTCTGTCAGGGCTCCTCTTCGTTCCAAGTCACAGTATCCTCTTTTTCTACTACGCATGCTCTAGGGGGAAGGGGCTTTGACCAGCAGGGGGGCTTCCCTGCTTGTAGGTGGGTTTTTCCTTATGCTCATTCGGATAGTTCACCTGTCCTTCAAGTAGTTCTCTCCTGTTTATCAGCTGGTTTTGTTCTCGTCAGCTTTATGTGGGTACTTGCTTAGCTGGTTGCCTTAGAGTGTTGTCTTGCTCCTTCCTTCAGGGCCTTGTTTTGTTAACTGCCTGTGAAAGACTGACTAATACCCTAATGGCCTTGTTCCCCATCCCTCCAACAAGACCTCCCTCCCTTTTTGCCCGTTGCCTCGCAGCCTGTCCCTGGGCACCACTGGGCACAGTGTGCCTCCAGCCTCTGGACACCCTCCCGCCACAGAGTCATGCCCATTGAGAAGATGTTCCTGCAGCTGGCTTTGGCAGTGCCGGTGCCTGAAGAGCTCCCACTGTGGAGGGGCTGGAACCCCCAGTGCCTGGGCAGAGCTCTGGCCTCTGATGGCCTGGTGGCGGCATGGGCAAATCCCGTGGTGCCGGCCCGTGGCCACAGGCGCTCCCAGCCTTTGGTGCGCAAAGGGCAGCCCAGCGCTTCCTCATCTCCGGTGGTGGGAGGGCAGGCTGCAGGGCAGAGCAATGGCTGCAGCCTTGCCTTCTGGCTCAGGAGACTTGCCGGCGAGGGGCCACCTCGGTGTCCTGAATCATGCGGAGGGGCTGATTGCCTCCCAAGGCAGAATCTTGTCACCACCACTGCGCTCTCCCATCCAGGCCTGACCCTTTTGTCAGGGAAAACGGGCTGCTTCTCTGACGGCTGGAAGAGGGCGGGGGGGGATGTTGTGGCTGCCGCAGACTGCTGGAGAGAGTACGTGCCCTACCCCCCTCCAAGGGTGGCCGCGAAGGAATCGCGGTCATTCCTGGGTTTTCCACCCATTCGTTGGCACCAAGAAAAGACACTGGCACGGGGTGAAGAGAGAGGGCTGCTTCTTGGGGGAAAAGGCAGCAGAGGGTGGGCTGGCAGCACAAGCCTGGCACGGGCTGGGCCTGAGGGCTGCAGCTGTCCTGCGGGCAGGGAGAGAGGCCAGCAACGCCCCCGACTTCCTCGCACACTCCGCTCGTCCCTGCGGGCAGAGCAGCCCGGCATCAGGAGGCGGTCGAGCTCCCGCAGCAAACGCAGCCACCTCGCAGGGGCCAGGGCCACCTCTGCCACACTCTCCTCAGCCGCCAGCACAGGCCTTCGTGGCCGCCTCCAGGCGCAGACGTCTTCCCTGGAGCTCTCAGCAGCAGGATGGTTTGCGTGGCCAGGGAACAGATGGACGGGCTGACGTCCTCCTCCAAGCCTTGAAGCGCTGAGAGAAAGAGCCAGAGCAGAGATCAAGCCCCCATATCTGCACAGAGCCCAGGCAGCCCTTCCTGGCGATGACATGGCCTGTCCCACCCACCTCTTCCCACAGACAGGAGGCAGCAGAAGGGACACATGCATCAGCTGGGACTTGCTGGCCAGGAATGTCCCAAAGGCCCCTGATATCTTCTCGCGACTCTACGCGCACCACCTCTGAGCCGCACGGGGAGCAGCAGAGCCCTCCTGGCCTGCGCCAGGCATTGCAGCTCGCTGCCCAGCCTCTGTCTTCCTCGCCGCCAGCCCTGCCTCACACCCTGCTGCCCTCACTCACCCTCGCAGATGTCCTCCACCTTCTTCTTGCTCTGGCCCCTCATGCTCTGCCCGACGAGCCCTAGGCACACGCACAGCCCCTCACCAATCCTGCTCCCCACACCACCGCCAGCACAAAACCCCTCCCCCAGGGCTAGCGCTAAGCTGCCCCAGTGCAGAGAGGGGCCGCAGGGCTTGGAGCTCACCAAGGAACCGCACAGCCATCTCTCGCAAGCACTCCTGCGGGCTCTCCAAGTACGGCAGGCTCTGGCGCAGGTATTCTTCCGATCTTCTCCTGCCCCTCGCCAGCTGGGCAGAGCACAAGGCCACAGGCTGGGCGCACACCCTCCCCACCCAGCCAGCCACTCCCTCCACCCACCACTCGCTTTAGCATCCCAGGGCTCAGCAAGGGCACAGCAACCTAGAGAAGAGCCCGTTGGGGCAGCGTGCTGGACAAGGGCAGCGGGAGTGCTGCTCCAGGCTGGCACCTCTGGGCACCAGCCGCGGCGAGGCACGCGGCTGCCTGTCCCACACACTGGCCATGCACAGGCCTTGCCCAGGCTGCCTCTGGGGGCTTTGGGGCCATCCTTACCAGGCACTCGCCGATCCTGCAGCTCTGCGCTGTCTCAGCCAGCTGCCTCAGCTGCTCCCACCTCAGCAACTTGGCAGCACCAAGCAGGGCTTCCTGAGAGGCCTGCACAGCAGCACAGACCCGCTGATGCCACCGCAGCCCAGCGCACAACCCCCACCGCGGCCCTCCTCTTGGCAAGGCCTCCTCGGGGCCTTTCCTCGCCCACAATGGCAAGAGGGAGCAGCTGGCAACTGCCTCTGCCAGCATGTTCCGGGCCCCGGGCAGACAGGTGGGACAACCACCCCCGCAGGTGTATGGTGCTGCAGGTGGAGGCATGGCACGAAGACGAAGGCACTGCTGGGCCTGGTGCAAACAGCAAGGGGGCGCTCTGCACCCTCAGCACCTGGCGCCTCCAGCTCACCCACCTTCAAAGGCTCCCACTGCCAGCAGCCCTTGCTCCTCATGCTCACGCCCACTCACAGGGCGTCCGCATCGCCCTCCTCCAACGAGCCGTCCCGTTACACAGCCATACCTGGGCCACGCGGGGGATCTCGTCATGCCAGTGGAAGAGCAGCGGCAGCAGGCTCCTGTGCACTTGCTTCTTCAGGGCCTGTGTTTTGGTGCCCACTACAGCCTCCATCACCTCTTGGAAGAGGCGGATGGAGAGCTCTCGCACGCAGTCCAGCTCCTGGCAGGAAGGGAGAGGGGCCACCTCAGCACTGCCTGCTCCAAGCCCACAGTCAGCACAGGGGTCAGTGGGGCTGGTGGCGAGATGAAGGTTTCGGACCCTCCCTGCGCACTAAGGGGCTGTGGGCCTCGTCTGCACCCACTGCAAAATGGCCCCCGGCCCAGGCAGGGCGATGCAGCGCGCTTCTGTACCGTGCTGCGGCCAGGGAGAGCGGAGCTGGCGGAGAAGTCTGCGCCTGGAAGGGCTCCTCTCGCCCTGGCCACACTGCCCCCGTCACCCCTGGCCAAGGCCCAACAGAGCTGCTCCGGGATGGCCCCCCCCCACAGTGGCTGCTGGGGCTGTGGGGACGTTGGCGTTACTGAGGGCCTGTGTGCAGGCATGGGCAGCAGCAGGACTTCAGGCTTCCCTCAGCTCGGCCTGCCTGGCCCTCCTGGCGAGCCTGTCTTCATCGCCCAGGGGCTCGAGCTGTGCTGCCAGCTCTAGAGGCCGGCAGGAGGAGGCAGCCCCGGGGCACGGCTGCAGGGGCTTTGTGCACAATACCGAGCAGCTGAGGGTAGACAAGGGGCTGCTTCAAGGCAGTCCTGCAGCCCAGCGCACCACGGGCAGCACAGCGCAATGACCCCAAAAGCCCCCGGGCAAAAACGTTCCTGGCAGCACCCAGGGCCCCTGCTGGCAAGCACAAATTCCCACGCTGCAGGCACACCCACACGGCAACACACCACAGCCCGCAGCCCGCACACAGCCTCACCGACACGCCAACAGGGCCCCCGCCTCTGCCCCCAGCCTAACCTCATCAAAGAGAGGCAGCAGCTTGTCGGCCAGCAGCGGAGCAAGGTGGGCCACCACCTGCTTCTCCATGACGTGGACCACATTGCTGAGCACCAGCAGGGCCTTGGCGCTGATGTCTCTGTCCACGTCCTGCAGGTGCCCCACCAGCAGGGGCCACAGGCACTGCATTCTTCTGGCCTGGGGGAAACACAACCTCGGTGCCTGAAGAAAGAACCCACTGCCCTGGCAAAAAGGCTCACCTGCTCACACACCAGCTTCCCCCCTGCCTTTCCACAAGCGGCCATGGCAATGACTGCAGCTACCTGCGGCCTGGCAGCCTTTACCGGCACAGCCACGGGCCTGGACGGGCTGGGGCAGAGCGAGGCAGGAGAGGGCACCACCGGCTCCTCTTCTCCGTCACTCTTCAACGGGCAGCGGGCTTAGTAACCCACACTGCCTGCAAAGCTGCCCGGGCCACGAGCCGTGCCAGCCCTAGCAGGCGCCTTTCCCGGCAGGGCTCACGGCCCCATTGCCAAGGCCCTGCCGACACCCCCGGCTTGTGCACAGAGGCTGCGGCGCAGCGCAGCACCCCAAGGCGGCACTCGGCCCGCGGTGGCCCCTGCGTGGTGGGGGCTGCAGCCTCGCGGCCCAGAAGCTGCCTGCGGCATCAGCCTGGCCCTGCGCTCAGCCTCCAACAGGGCAGCAGCTCCCACAGCTCCTGAGGCCCAGCACAGTCCAAGCTACCCTGTTGCCCAGCACCCCACCGCCCAGCCCCTCGCTGCCTGTGCACCGGCACCCGGCTGGCCCCTGCTCACCATCTCCTGTCTCTTGCACAGCAGCACGAGGCCTCTGAGCGCCAGCCTGTGCATCACCCGCCAGTGACCCCGCAGATATCTCCAGAAGAGAATCGGCAAGTCGGCCTCCTCTGCGCAAAGGTCACTGCAGGCCAGCAGCTGAAGCACAGCACAGAGAAAGTGGTGAGGTCGGCAGGACTCCCGGCCTCAGCCAGCGCCCGATCCCACCAGCAGCTCCGGGCCAGGGCACCAGGCCCGGCCCAAAGGCAGCCGTCAGTGCCGACAGCCCCTGGTGCCCCACTCCCTGCCCTGGGCCTCAGGCCGCACCGCGCACAGCCCTCGCCTGCTCCTCCACTCCTCTCCAGCCCCGAGAGGCACCGCCTGCCATCAGGCTCACCTCCACCAGGAAAGCCATGGCAGGCATCTCCCAGCAGGCCTCTCCACGTTTCAGCAGCGCTGTCAGCCGTTGGAAGAGGACGAGACGCAGCTCTCTTGGGCTCTTCCTCATCTCTCTGGCAGAGGCAAGAAGGCCCTGTCACTTCTGAGCAGCCAGGCCAAGCTCTTCTGTGATGGCACTCCCCATCCCTCTAGGCAGGGCTCGTGGAGCCCCGCAGCCATGGAGCGGCACCTCCCTGGGCTGCTCTACTCGGCCAGCCCTCCCTCACAAGGCCTCAAGCTGCAGCCCCGTGGGGCTCTGCGGGGCAGCCTGCGTGCAAGGGAGAAATGCTGGGGCAGAGCAGGGACAAGGGGCTTCTCACCTGGCCAGCAAAGCCACTCCCGCGTGGTAGGTCTGCGCGCTGAGGAGTGTGTCCCAGCCACCCTTCCTCGCCATGGCCAGCACCTGACTCTCGTAGCCGGCACGGCACAGCAGTGCTTTCATGGTCTGCACTGCCAACCTGCGTGCACAGCAAAGGCCACGTCACCCTGGCACCCCTGGCCCTGCCGCCACCTCCACAGCACACACAGCAGGCGTGGGATGGAGCACCTCACGGGGCTGCCGGGAGCAGACTCTTCCCCTTGCTGTTCTCCCCAGCACATCTCAGCCTCCTCCGGCGTCAGCTCTGCGCAGAAGGAAAGCTGGAAGAGCAGCGCCAGGAAGAGCTGCGGGAAGAACGCCTCCAGCACGTGCTGGCAGCTGGGCTGCTGCAGCATCTCATGGAGCACTCTGGTTGCCTGCAGAAGAAGCCCCGAGACAGCTGTCGCTGCTGAGACGTGCCTGTTGCGCTGCCCGAGCTTGGCGGTGAGGCTCACACACTGCCCTGAGCCTCGGGACAAGCAGGAGTGCCTGCCGTGCCTGAGTGGCCAGAGCAAAGGCACGGAAGCTCTTTGGCCTCAGCTCCTCTTTGGGCCATGGCCACAACAAGCCCTGCCAGCCGTAGCCCTGCCGCGCCGTGGCTGTGCGCCCGGCGGGAGGTCACGGCTTCTTGCTGCGTGGGCAAGGCCAGGGCAGCTCTAGGGGAGAGCGAGGCTACGTCCACAAACTCACGGCCACGGAAACGATGACTCTGTCGTCCCCATCCAACGTGCACGCCTCGTCCACGGGCCAATCCTGCAGGACACTGAGCAGCTCCTGCAGCACCCTCTCGGCAGCTCCGCACTTCGACAGCAGCATCCTCCACATGGCTGCGGCAGCGCTGCAGGCCCACAGCGCTCGCTCAGCGGGTGCCACAGCGGCAGCTGTGGCCTGGGCAGCCGCAGAGGGCCTGGGCGGGCCGCCAGCCCTGCCTCTGCCCACTGCCCCTTGCCCGCAGCACCCTGCGCGCTCTGCCCCACCCCGCAGCCCATGGCCAAGCTCCAGTCCCTTGTGGGGCACGCAGGCGGCAAGGCGGCCAGGCTCTGGGGCGGAAGGCAGGCACGCTTGCTCGGCTCGCGCTGCTGCAGCCCGGCCTGACGCGCCGCGGCTGGCACACGGGGACAACAGCAGGGCCCAGCCCCTCACGAGAGGCCGGACAATCGCCACCTGCCCCGCAGCCCGCAGGGCACGAGCTCTGCAGGCTGCCGGCCCCCCAGCTCTCAAGGCAAGCGGGCCCCTACCTGTCGCACGAGGGGGAACAGCGCAACAGGCTCACGACCACCTCCTCTGGGCATGCACAGGCCAGCAGCAGAAGAGCCCGCTCCAGGCTGCGCCGCGCAGACGCCTCTGTGACGGCCAGCACGCTGCTCCACATGCCCCTCACCACCGGGGGCACCTGGAGGGCACACGGCTCAGAGTGGGGCTGCTGCCAGAGGGCAGCCGTTGGCCCAGCTGCCCCCGACAACGGCTGCCCTTGCCCCCCTTGCTCTGTGCTGGCCTGAGAGGGGCTGGCGGGCCTGGCAGGCCTGGAGTCAGGGCAAGAACAAGCCCCCGGAGGCCTCGAGCCCCGGCCACGCCACCCACAGGCTACTTACATGCTCCACAAGGCAGGCAGCGTCCGCCACAAGCGCCTGCAGCACGCGAGCAGCTGTGTGCGCCTCCTCGGTGCTGCGGGAGCTCATGGCCTCGATGGCTAGGAGGATGCTGTGGGCCCTCTCAGCGGGCTGCCGGGACGTCCCCAACATCTAGGGGAGAAAGGAGGGCAGCCGAGCTAGAGAGGTCACCGCCAGCGGGGCCCCGCACGCCCGCCTGGGCGGCGCCTGGGGCGTGCAGACCTGGTGGGGCTCCAGCTGGCGGCTGCCCTCAGCAAGGGCCGCGTCCTCCTCCTCCTCCTCCGTCCAGGCCAGCCTGGGGCGGCGGGGGGGTCTCTGCGCCATGGTGGGCAAGGCGGCAGAGGCTGCCCGGGGGCGGCGGGGAAAGACCTGGCTGCGCTCAGGGGGCTCCTCGGCCAGCCCCGCGCGCTCTCGCCCTGTCCCGCGGCCGTCCGACCGGACACTGCGGGGCCGAGGCCGCGCCGACGCCTGGCAAGGCCCCGGGCTGTCCCAGGAGCGCAGTCACAAAGGGCCCCCACTGTCACCCTGGGGCGGGCGGGCCCCGGCCCGGGCAGGGGCAGGCCGGGTGCCCTCGCGGGGCGCCGGGCCGGCTCGCCCCCTGCCACACCTCTCTTTGCCCTCCTCTCGTCCCCACCACCGCTGCTCCCGGCCCCGTCCTCAGCCACCCCAACCAACGCCCCGCCGCGACACCCCTGGCACCGCTGGCAAGGACTCCTTCCCAACCACCGCAACCACCCTGTCATCCTGCGAGGCGGCCAGAGCAAAATCTCACTCCCCCACCACCCAACCCCAACCTCCGCCTCACGGCTGCCGCTTGCACTTGCCAAAGCCACAAGCCTGCGGGGCACAGGGCACTCCTGCCTTTGCGCTGCCTACAGTGCTGTTCGGTCCTCCTGAAGCAGCCTTGGCCCAAGCACTTTGCGCTCCCCTGCTGCTCCCCGCGGGCAGCAGGCCAAGCACGGAGGCCTGCGCTCACCAGCAGCTTCCACAACGGCCAAGGCGGTGCCCACCACCTTCCTCTGCTTCTCTGCTCTCGGGTGCCGGCCCTCCTGTGGGTGCACGTGGCACAGGTGCCCCCGGACTCTCTCATCAAGGCAGGGTTGGCCTCCAGCCAGCAGAGCACCTTGCAGCAGCTACCACAGCTGCACCCATCCCAGCAGCCTGGCGCCAGGGCAGCGGAGGGGGTTTGGCCCAGCTCCTGCAAGAGCCATGCCAGGGGCTCAGGCCTGCCTGGCTGCAGTTGGCCTCTTCTCCACCAACTCAAGCCTCGCTGCACTGCTCCAGCTTGCGCTAAGGACACCTGCAGCAGGACCTGTGGGTTCTCCTCCCAGCAGATTTCAGCGCAGCCCCTCAGCAGGTCTCCGCTTCCCCCTCCAAGGCCCACACCAAGGCCTGCCTCCTGGCGGCACAACAAGGCCTGGCAGGAGCCACGTGACCCTTCGGGTCCTGCCAAGGCTTCCTGCGCCATAGACGTTGGACTGGACCCTGGGATCGCGCTCCCCTCTCCCAGAGCAGCCTCCTCCCTAAGCACCCAGGCAGCAGCGCTCGCAGCAGCCCCTTTCATCTGCCGGCACCCCCGGAGCCACGCTGCAGCTGGGCTTGCGTGGCCAGGCAGAGAAAAGCCCCTCGCTCTCTTCCACACCTTGCATTTCTTCTCTGCTCTCTCGTCCTTGTGCCTGTGCTCCTGCTTCCTTCAGCCTGCTGGCCGTTGCCCTGGGCAGAGCATGCTGCAGCTGCTGCCTCTGCAGCACCAGCCGCCTGCACCCATCGCACAGGGCCAACAACCACCCCCCCCCACCTACCCACCCACCACCTCGCTCATGGGGGCCTTGCGCAAGCTCCCGGCATCCCCGGGCCTCCAGCAAGCAACAAGGGATCCCTTCCGGGACCTCCACTTCGGACACACAGGGCACAACCACCTGGAGGCTCACACTGTTTGTTGTCCCAAAGAAGGCCTCTTTCACCCGCTCTGCAAGGAGCCCCCAAACACACACAGTCGCCACGTTTCTTTCCTTCATTTCTGCGCACACGTGGGTGCTAGGTGGCAAGTCCACAGAGCTAGCACGCCTGATCACTACACAGCTGACACTTTAGACAGTCTAAGCAACAGTTCTCAGTCCCGTTTCCAACTACATTAAGGCATCCGTGTTGCCATTGGTTCTGTCAGGGCTCCTCTTCGTTCCAAGTCACAGTATCCTCTTTTTCTACTACGCATGCTCTAGGGGGAAGGGGCTTTGACCAGCAGGGGGGCTTCCCTGCTTGTAGGTGGGTTTTTCCTTATGCTCATTCGGATAGTTCACCCGTCCTTCAAGTAGTTCTCTCCTGTTTATCAGCTGGTTTTGTTCTCGTCAGCTTTATGTGGGTACTTGCTTAGCTGGTTGCCTTAGAGTGTTGTCTTGCTCCTTCCTTCAGGGCCTTGTTTTGTTAACTGCCTGCGAAAGACTGACTAATACCCTAATGGCCTTGTTCCCCATCCCTCCAACAAGACCTCCCTCCCTTTTTGCCCGTTGCCTCGCAGCCTGTCCCTGGGCACCACTGGGCACAGTGTGCCTCCAGCCTCTGGACACCCTCCCGCCACAGAGTCATGCCCATTGAGAAGATGTTCCTGCAGCTGGCTTTGGCAGTGCCGGTGCCTGAAGAGCTCCCACTGTGGAGGGGCTGGAACCCCCAGTGCCTGGGCAGAGCTCTGGCCTCTGATGGCCTGGTGGCGGCATGGGCAAATCCCGTGGTGCCGGCCCGTGGCCACAGGCGCTCCCAGCCTTTGGTGCGCAAAGGGCAGCCCAGCGCTTCCTCATCTCCGGTGGTGGGAGGGCAGGCTGCAGGGCAGAGCAATGGCTGCAGCCTTGCCTTCTGGCTCAGGAGACTTGCCGGCGAGGGGCCACCTCGGTGTCCTGAATCATGCGGAGGGGCTGATTGCCTCCCAAGGCAGAATCTTGTCACCACCACTGCGCTCTCCCATCCGGGCCTGACCCTTTTGTCAGGGAAAACGGGCTGCTTCTCTGACGGCTGGAAGAGGGCGGGGGGGGATGTTGTGGCTGCCGCAGACTGCTGGAGAGAGTACGTGCCCTACCCCCCTCCAAGGGTGGCCGCGAAGGAATCGCGGTCATTCCTGGGTTTTCCACCCATTCGTTGGCACCAAGAAAAGACACTGGCACGGGGTGAAGAGAGAGGGCTGCTTCTTGGGGGAAAAGGCAGCAGAGGGTGGGCTGGCAGCACAAGCCTGGCACGGGCTGGGCCTGAGGGCTGCAGCTGTCCTGCGGGCAGGGAGAGAGGCCAGCAACGCCCCCGACTTCCTCGCACACTCCGCTCGTCCCTGCGGGCAGAGCAGCCCGGCATCAGGAGGCGGTCGAGCTCCCGCAGCAAACGCAGCCACCTCGCAGGGGCCAGGGCCACCTCTGCCACACTCTCCTCAGCCGCCAGCACAGGCCTTCGTGGCCGCCTCCAGGCGCAGACGTCTTCCCTGGAGCTCTCAGCAGCAGGATGGTTTGCGTGGCCAGGGAACAGATGGACGGGCTGACGTCCTCCTCCAAGCCTTGAAGCGCTGAGAGAAAGAGCCAGAGCAGAGATCAAGCCCCCATATCTGCACAGAGCCCAGGCAGCCCTTCCTGGCGATGACATGGCCTGTCCCACCCACCTCTTCCCACAGACAGGAGGCAGCAGAAGGGACACATGCATCAGCTGGGACTTGCTGGCCAGGAATGTCCCAAAGGCCCCTGATATCTTCTCGCGACTCTACGCGCACCACCTCTGAGCCGCACGGGGAGCAGCAGAGCCCTCCTGGCCTGCGCCAGGCATTGCAGCTCGCTGCCCAGCCTCTGTCTTCCTCGCCGCCAGCCCTGCCTCACACCCTGCTGCCCTCACTCACCCTCGCAGATGTCCTCCACCTTCTTCTTGCTCTGGCCCCTCATGCTCTGCCCGACGAGCCCTAGGCACACGCACAGCCCCTCTCCAGTCCTGCTCCCCACACCACCGCCAGCACAAAACCCCTCCCCCAGGGCTAGCGCTAAGCTGCCCCAGTGCAGAGAGGGGCCGCAGGGCTTGGAGCTCACCAAGGAACCGCACAGCCATCTCTCGCAAGCACTCCTGCGGGCTCTCCAAGTACGGCAGGCTCTGGCGCAGGTATTCTTCCGATCTTCTCCTGCCCCTCGCCAGCTGGGCAGAGCACAAGGCCACAGGCTGGGCGCACACCCTCCCCACCCAGCCAGCCACTCCCTCCACCCACCACTCGCTTTAGCATCCCAGGCCTCAGCAAGGGCACAGCAACCTAGAGAAGAGCCCGTTGGGGCAGTGTGCTGGACAAGGGCAGCGGGAGTGCTGCTCCAGGCTGGCACCTCTGGGCACCAGCCGCGGCGAGGCACGCGGCTGCCTGTCCCACACACTGGCCATGCACAGGCCTTGCCCAGGCTGCCTCTGGGGGCTTTGGGGCCATCCTTACCAGGCACTCGCCGATCCTGCAGCTCTGCGCTGTCTCAGCCAGCTGCCTCAGCTGCTCCCACCTCAGCAACTTGGCAGCACCAAGCAGGGCTTCCTGAGAGGCCTGCACAGCAGCACAGACCCGCTGATGCCACCGCAGCCCAGCGCACAACCCCCACCGCGGCCCTCCTCTTGGCAAGGCCTCCTCGGGGCCTTTCCTCGCCCACAATGGCAAGAGGGAGCAGCTGGCAACTGCCTCTGCCAGCATGTCCCGGGCCCCGGGCAGACAGGTGGGGCAACCACCCCCGCAGGTGTATGGTGCTGCAGGTGGAGGCATGGCACGAAGACGAAGGCACTGCTGGGCCTGGTGCAAACAGCAAGGGGGCGCTCTGCACCCTCAGCACCTGGCGCCTCCAGCTCACCCACCTTCAAAGGCTCCCACTGCCAGCAGCCCTTGCTCCTCATGCTCACGCCCACTCACAGGGCGTCCGCATCGCCCTCCTCCAACGAGCCGTCCCGTTACACAGCCATACCTGGGCCACGCGGGGGATCTCGTCATGCCAGTGGAAGAGCAGCGGCAGCAGGCTCCTGTGCACTTGCTTCTTCAGGGCCTGTGTTTTGGTGCCCACTACAGCCTCCATCACCTCTTGGAAGAGGCGGATGGAGAGCTCTCGCACGCAGTCCAGCTCCTGGCAGGAAGGGAGAGGGGCCACCTCAGCACTGCCTGCTCCAAGCCCACAGTCAGCACAGGGGTCAGTGGGGCTGGTGGCGAGATGAAGGTTTCGGACCCTCCCTGCGCACTAAGGGGCTGTGGGCCTCGTCTGCACCCACTGCAAAATGGCCCCCGGCCCAGGCAGGGCGATGCAGCGCGCTTCTGTACCGTGCTGCGGCCAGGGAGAGCGGAGCTGGCGGAGAAGTCTGCGCCTGGAAGGGCTCCTCTCGCCCTGGCCACACTGCCCCCGTCACCCCTGGCCAAGGCCCAACAGAGCTGCTCCGGGATGGCCCCCCCCCACAGTGGCTGCTGGGGCTGTGGGGACGTTGGCGTTACTGAGGGCCTGTGTGCAGGCATGGGCAGCAGCAGGACTTCAGGCTTCCCTCAGCTCGGCCTGCCTGGCCCTCCTGGCGAGCCTGTCTTCATCGCCCAGGGGCTCGAGCTGTGCTGCCAGCTCTAGAGGCCGGCAGGAGGAGGCAGCCCCGGGGCACGGCTGCAGGGGCTTTGTGCACAATACCGAGCAGCTGAGGGTAGACAAGGGGCTGCTTCAAGGCAGTCCTGCAGCCCAGCGCACCACGGGCAGCACAGCGCAATGACCCCAAAAGCCCCCGGGCAAAAACGTTCCTGGCAGCACCCAGGGCCCCTGCTGGCAAGCACAAATTCCCACGCTGCAGGCACACCCACACGGCAACACACCACAGCCCGCAGCCCGCACACAGCCTCACCGACACGCCAACAGGGCCCCCGCCTCTGCCCCCAGCCTAACCTCATCAAAGAGAGGCAGCAGCTTGTCGGCCAGCAGCGGAGCAAGGTGGGCCACCACCTGCTTCTCCATGACGTGGACCACATTGCTGAGCACCAGCAGGGCCTTGGCGCTGATGTCTCTGTCCACGTCCTGCAGGTGCCCCACCAGCAGGGGCCACAGGCACTGCATTCTTCTGGCCTGGGGGAAACACAACCTCGGTGCCTGAAGAAAGAACCCACTGCCCTGGCAAAAAGGCTCACCTGCTCACACACCAGCTTCCCCCCTGCCTTTCCACAAGCGGCCATGGCAATGACTGCAGCTACCTGCGGCCTGGCAGCCTTTACCGGCACAGCCACGGGCCTGGACGGGCTGGGGCAGAGCGAGGCAGGAGAGGGCACCACCGGCTCCTCTTCTCCGTCACTCTTCAACGGGCAGCGGGCTTAGTAACCCACACTGCCTGCAAAGCTGCCCGGGCCACGAGCCGTGCCAGCCCTAGCAGGCGCCTTTCCCGGCAGGGCTCACGGCCCCATTGCCAAGGCCCTGCCGACACCCCCGGCTTGTGCACAGAGGCTGCGGCGCAGCGCAGCACCCCAAGGCGGCACTCGGCCCGCGGTGGCCCCTGCGTGGTGGGGGCTGCAGCCTCGCGGCCCAGAAGCTGCCTGCGGCATCAGCCTGGCCCTGCGCTCAGCCTCCAACAGGGCAGCAGCTCCCACAGCTCCTGAGGCCCAGCACAGTCCAAGCTACCCTGTTGCCCAGCACCCCACCGCCCAGCCCCTCGCTGCCTGTGCACCGGCACCCGGCTGGCCCCTGCTCACCATCTCCTGTCTCTTGCACAGCAGCACGAGGCCTCTGAGCGCCAGCCTGTGCATCACCCGCCAGTGACCCCGCAGATATCTCCAGAAGAGAATCGGCAAGTCGGCCTCCTCTGCGCAAAGGTCACTGCAGGCCAGCAGCTGAAGCACAGCACAGAGAAAGTGGTGAGGTCGGCAGGACTCCCGGCCTCAGCCAGCGCCCGATCCCACCAGCAGCTCCGGGCCAGGGCACCAGGCCCGGCCCAAAGGCAGCCGTCAGTGCCGACAGCCCCTGGTGCCCCACTCCCTGCCCTGGGCCTCAGGCCGCACCGCGCACAGCCCTCGCCTGCTCCTCCACTCCTCTCCAGCCCCGAGAGGCACCGCCTGCCATCAGGCTCACCTCCACCAGGAAAGCCATGGCAGGCATCTCCCAGCAGGCCTCTCCACGTTTCAGCAGCGCTGTCAGCCGTTGGAAGAGGACGAGACGCAGCTCTCTTGGGCTCTTCCTCATCTCTCTGGCAGAGGCAAGAAGGCCCTGTCACTTCTGAGCAGCCAGGCCAAGCTCTTCTGTGATGGCACTCCCCATCCCTCTAGGCAGGGCTCGTGGAGCCCCGCAGCCATGGAGCGGCACCTCCCTGGGCTGCTCTACTCGGCCAGCCCTCCCTCACAAGGCCTCAAGCTGCAGCCCCGTGGGGCTCTGCGGGGCAGCCTGCGTGCAAGGGAGAAATGCTGGGGCAGAGCAGGGACAAGGGGCTTCTCACCTGGCCAGCAAAGCCACTCCCGCGTGGTAGGTCTGCGCGCTGAGGAGTGTGTCCCAGCCACCCTTCCTCGCCATGGCCAGCACCTGACTCTCGTAGCCGGCACGGCACAGCAGTGCTTTCATGGTCTGCACTGCCAACCTGCGTGCACAGCAAAGGCCACGTCACCCTGGCACCCCTGGCCCTGCCGCCACCTCCACAGCACACACAGCAGGCGTGGGATGGAGCACCTCACGGGGCTGCCGGGAGCAGACTCTTCCCCTTGCTGTTCTCCCCAGCACATCTCAGCCTCCTCCGGCGTCAGCTCTGCGCAGAAGGAAAGCTGGAAGAGCAGCGCCAGGAAGAGCTGCGGGAAGAACGCCTCCAGCACGTGCTGGCAGCTGGGCTGCTGCAGCATCTCATGGAGCACTCTGGTTGCCTGCAGAAGAAGCCCCGAGACAGCTGTCGCTGCTGAGACGTGCCTGTTGCGCTGCCCGAGCTTGGCGGTGAGGCTCACACACTGCCCTGAGCCTCGGGACAAGCAGGAGTGCCTGCCGTGCCTGAGTGGCCAGAGCAAAGGCACGGAAGCTCTTTGGCCTCAGCTCCTCTTTGGGCCATGGCCACAACAAGCCCTGCCAGCCGTAGCCCTGCCGCGCCGTGGCTGTGCGCCTGGCGGGAGGTCACGGCTTCTTGCTGCGTGGGCAAGGCCAGGGCAGCTCTAGGGGAGAGCGAGGCTACGTCCACAAACTCACGGCCACGGAAACGATGACTCTGTTGTCCCCATCCAACGTGCACGCCTCGTCCACGGGCCAATCCTGCAGGACACTGAGCAGCTCCTGCAGCACCCTCTCGGCAGCTCCGCACTTCGACAGCAGCCTCCTCCACATGGCTGCGGCAGCGCTGCAGGCCCACAGCGCTCGCTCAGCGGGTGCCGCAGCGGCAGCTGTGGCCTGGGCAGCCGCAGAGGGCCTGGGCGGGCCGCCAGCCCTGCCTCTGCCCACTGCCCCTTGCCCGCAGCACCCTGCGCGCTCTGCCCCACCCCGCGGCCCATGGCCAAGCTCCAGTCCCTTGTGGGGCACGCAGGCGGCAAGGCGGCCAGGCTCTGGGGCGGAAGGCAGGCACGCTTGCTCGGCTCGCGCTGCTGCAGCCCGGCCTGACACGCCGCGGCTGGCACACGGGGACAACAGCAGGGCCCAGCCCCTCACGAGAGGCCGGACAATCGCCACCTGCCCCGCAGCCCGCAGGGCACGAGCTCTGCAGGCTGCCGGCCCCCCAGCTCTCAAGGCAAGCGGGCCCCTACCTGTCGCACGAGGGGGAACAGCGCAACAGGCTCACGACCACCTCCTCTGGGCATGCACAGGCCAGCAGCAGAAGAGCCCGCTCCAGGCTGCGCCGCGCAGACGCCTCTGTGACGGCCAGCACGCTGCTCCACATGCCCCTCACCACCGGGGGCACCTGGAGGGCACACGGCTCAGAGTGGGGCTGCTGCCAGAGGGCAGCCGTTGGCCCAGCTGCCCCCGACAACGGCTGCCCTTGCCCCCCTTGCTCTGTGCTGGCCTGAGAGGGGCTGGCGGGCCTGGCAGGCCTGGAGTCAGGGCAAGAACAAGCCCCCGGAGGCCTCGAGCCCCGGCCACGCCACCCACAGGCTACTTACATGCTCCACAAGGCAGGCAGCGTCCGCCACAAGCGCCTCCAGCACGCGAGCAGCTGTGTGCGCCTCCTCGGTGCTGCGGGAGCTCATGGCCTCGATGGCTAGGAGGATGCTGTGGGCCCTCTCAGCGGGCTGCCGGGACGTCCCCAACATCTAGGGGAGAAAGGAGGGCAGCCGAGCTAGAGAGGTCACCGCCAGCGGGGCCCCGCACGCCCGCCTGGGCGGCGCCTGGGGCGTGCAGACCTGGTGGGGCTCCAGCTGGCGGCTGCCCTCGGCAAGGGCCGCGTCCTCCTCCTCCTCCTCCGTCCAGGCCAGCCTGGGGCGGCGGGGGGGGTCTCTGCGCCATGGTGGGCAAGGCGGCAGAGGCTGCCCGGGGGCGGCGGGGAAAGACCTGGCTGCGCTCAGGGGGCTCCTCGGCCAGCCCCGCGCGCTCTCGCCCTGTCCCGCGGCCGTCCGACCGGACACTGCGGGGCCGAGGCCGCGCCGACGCCTGGCAAGGCCCCGGGCTGTCCCAGGAGCGCAGTCACAAAGGGCCCCCACTGTCACCCTGGGGCGGGCGGGCCCCGGCCCGGGCAGGGGCAGGCCGGGTGCCCTCGCGGGGCGCCGGGCCGGCTCGCCCCCTGCCACACCTCTCTTTGCCCTCGGGCTGCCCCGGGCCCCCATGGCTCCTGGGGCCCTCACAGCCGCTCCCACCCTCCTCTCGTCCCCGCCACCGCTGCTCCCGGCCCCGTCCTCAGCCACCCCAACCAACGCCCCGCCGCGACACCCCTGGCACCGCTGGCAAGGACTCCTTCCCAACCACCGCAACCACCCTGTCATCCTGCGAGGCGGCCAGAGCAAAATCTCACTCCCCCACCACCCAACCCCAACCTCCGCCTCACGGCTGCCGCTTGCACTTGCCAAAGCCACAAGCCTGCGGGGCACAGGGCACTCCTGCCTTTGCGCTGCCTACAGTGCTGTTCGGTCCTCCTGAAGCAGCCTTGGCCCAAGCACTTTGCGCTCCCCTGCTGCTCCCCGCGGGCAGCAGGCCAAGCACGGAGGCCTGCGCTCACCAGCAGCTTCCACAACGGCCAAGGCGGTGCCCACCACCTTCCTCTGCTTCTCTGCTCTCTGCTGCCGGCCCTCCTGCGGGTGCACGTGGCACAGGTGCCCCCGGACTCTCTCATCAAGGCAGGGTTGGCCTCCAGCCAGCAGAGCACCTTGCAGCAGCTACCACAGCTGCACCCATCCCAGCAGCCTGGCGCCAGGGCAGCGGAGGGGGTTTGGCCCAGCTCCTGCAAGAGCCATGCCAGGGGCTCAGGCCTGCCTGGCTGCAGTTGGCCTCTTCTCCACCAACTCAAGCCTCGCTGCACTGCTCCAGCTTGCGCTAAGGACACCTGCAGCAGGACCTGTGGGTTCTCCTCCCAGCAGATTTCAGCGCAGCCCCTCAGCAGGTCTCCGCTTCCCCCTCCAAGGCCCACACCAAGGCCTGCCTCCTGGCGGCACAACAAGGCCTGGCAGGAGGCACGTGACCCTTCGGGTCCTGCCAAGGCTTCCTGCGCCATAGACGTTGGACTGGACCCTGGGATCGCGCTCCCCTCTCCCAGAGCAGCCTCCTCCCTAAGCACCCAGGCAGCAGCGCTCGCAGCAGCCCCTTTCATCTGCCTCGCTCTCTTCCACACCTTGCATTTCTTCTCTGCTCTCTCGTCCTTGTGCCTGTGCTCCTGCTTCCTTCAGCCTGCTGGCCGTTGCCCTGGGCAGAGCATGCTGCAGCTGCTGCCTCTGCAGCACCAGCCGCCTGCACCCATCGCACAGGGCCAACAACCACCCCCCCCCACCTACCCACCCACCACCTCGCTCATGGGGGCCTTGCGCAAGCTCCCGGCATCCCCGGGCCTCCAGCAAGCAACAAGGGATCCCTTCCGGGACCTCCACTTCGGACACACAGGGCACAACCACCTGGAGGCTCACACTGTTTGTTGTCCCAAAGAAGGCCTCTTTCACCCGCTCTGCAAGGAGCCCCCAAACACACACAGTCGCCACGTTTCTTTCCTTCATTTCTGCGCACACGTGGGTGCTAGGTGGCAAGTCCACAGAGCTAGCACGCCTGATCACTACACAGCTGACACTTTAGACAGTCTAAGCAACAGTTCTCAGTCCCGTTTCCAACTACATTAAGGCATCCGTGTTGCCATTGGTTCTGTCAGGGCTCCTCTTTGTTCCAAGTCACAGTATCCTCTTTTTCTACTACGCATGCTCTAGGGGGAAGGGGCTTTGACCAGCAGGGGGGCTTCCCTGCTTGTAGGTGGGTTTTTCCTTATGCTCATTCGGATAGTTCACCCGTCCTTCAAGTAGTTCTCTCCTGTTTATCAGCTGGTTTTGTTCTCGTCAGCTTTATGTGGGTACTTGCTTAGCTGGTTGCCTTAGAGTGTTGTCTTGCTCCTTCCTTCAGGGCCTTGTTTTGTTAACTGCCTGCGAAAGACTGACTAATACCCTAATGGCCTTGTTCCCCATCCCTCCAACAAGACCTCCCTCCCTTTTTGCCCGTTGCCTCGCAGCCCGTCCCTGGGCACCACTGGGCACAGTGTGCCTCCAGCCTCTGGACACCCTCCCGCCACAGAGTCATGCCCATTGAGAAGATGTTCCTGCAGCTGGCTTTGGCAGTGCCGGTGCCTGAAGAGCTCCCACTGTGGAGGGGCTGGAACCCCCAGTGCCTGGGCAGAGCTCTGGCCTCTGATGGCCTGGTGGCGGCATGGGCAAATCCCGTGGTGCCGGCCCGTGGCCACAGGCGCTCCCAGCCTTTGGTGCGCAAAGGGCAGCCCAGCGCTTCCTCATCTCCGGTGGTGGGAGGGCAGGCTGCAGGGCAGAGCAATGGCTGCAGCCTTGCCTTCTGGCTCAGGAGACTTGCCGGCGAGGGGCCACCTCGGTGTCCTGAATCATGCGGAGGGGCTGATTGCCTCCCAAGGCAGAATCTTGTCACCACCACTGCGCTCTCCCATCCAGGCCTGACCCTTTTGTCAGGGAAAACGGGCTGCTTCTCTGACGGCTGGAAGAGGGCGGGGGGGGATGTTGTGGCTGCCGCAGACTGCTGGAGAGAGTACATGCCCTACCCCCCTCCAAGGGTGGCCGCGAAGGAATCGCGGTCATTCCTGGGTTTTCCACCCATTCGTTGGCACCAAGAAAAGACACTGGCACGGGGTGAAGAGAGAGGGCTGCTTCTTGGGGGAAAAGGCAGCAGAGGGTGGGCTGGCAGCACAAGCCTGGCACGGGCTGGGCCTGAGGGCTGCAGCTGTCCTGCGGGCAGGGAGAGAGGCCAGCAACGCCCCCGACTTCCTCGCACACTCCGCTCGTCCCTGCGGGCAGAGCAGCCCGGCATCAGGAGGCGGTCGAGCTCCCGCAGCAAACGCAGCCACCTCGCAGGGGCCAGGGCCACCTCTGCCACACTCTCCTCAGCCGCCAGCACAGGCCTTCGTGGCCGCCTCCAGGCGCAGACGTCTTCCCTGGAGCTCTCAGCAGCAGGATGGTTTGCGTGGCCAGGGAACAGATGGACGGGCTGACGTCCTCCTCCAAGCCTTGAAGCGCTGAGAGAAAGAGCCAGAGCAGAGATCAAGCCCCCATATCTGCACAGAGCCCAGGCAGCCCTTCCTGGCGATGACATGGCCTGTCCCACCCACCTCTTCCCACAGACAGGAGGCAGCAGAAGGGACACATGCATCAGCTGGGACTTGCTGGCCAGGAATGTCCCAAAGGCCCCTGATATCTTCTCGCGACTCTACGCGCACCACCTCTGAGCCGCACGGGGAGCAGCAGAGCCCTCCTGGCCTGCGCCAGGCATTGCAGCTCGCTGCCCAGCCTCTGTCTTCCTCGCCGCCAGCCCTGCCTCACACCCTGCTGCCCTCACTCACCCTCGCAGATGTCCTCCACCTTCTTCTTGCTCTGGCCCCTCATGCTCTGCCCGACGAGCCCTAGGCACACGCACAGCCCCTCTCCAGTCCTGCTCCCCACACCACCACCAGCACAAAACCCCTCCCCCAGGGCTAGCGCTAAGCTGCCCCAGTGCAGAGAGGGGCCGCAGGGCTTGGAGCTCACCAAGGAACCGCACAGCCATCTCTCGCAAGCACTCCTGCGGGCTCTCCAAGTACGGCAGGCTCTGGCGCAGGTATTCTTCCGATCTTCTCTTGCCCCTCGCCAGCTGGGCAGAGCACAAGGCCACAGGCTGGGCGCACACCCTCCCCACCCAGCCAGCCACTCCCTCCACCCACCACTCGCTTTAGCATCCCAGGGCTCAGCAAGGGCACAGCAACCTAGAGAAGAGCCCGTTGGGGCAGTGTGCTGGACAAGGGCAGCGGGAGTGCTGCTCCAGGCTGGCACCTCTGGGCACCAGCCGCGGCGAGGCACGCGGCTGCCTGTCCCACACACTGGCCATGCACAGGCCTTGCCCAGGCTGCCTCTGGGGGCTTTGGGGCCATCCTTACCAGGCACTCGCCGATCCTGCAGCTCTGCGCTGTCTCAGCCAGCTGCCTCAGCTGCTCCCACCTCAGCAACTTGGCAGCACCAAGCAGGGCTTCCTGAGAGGCCTGCACAGCAGCACAGACCCGCTGATGCCACCGCAGCCCAGCGCACAACCCCCACCGCGGCCCTCCTCTTGGCAAGGCCTCCTCGGGGCCTTTCCTCGCCCACAATGGCAAGAGGGAGCAGCTGGCAACTGCCTCTGCCAGCATGTCCCGGGCCCCGGGCAGACAGGTGGGGCAACCACCCCCGCAGGTGTATGGTGCTGCAGGTGGAGGCATGGCACGAAGACGAAGGCACTGCTGGGCCTGGTGCAAACAGCAAGGGGGCGCTCTGCACCCTCAGCACCTGGCGCCTCCAGCTCACCCACCTTCAAAGGCTCCCACTGCCAGCAGCCCTTGCTCCTCATGCTCACGCCCACTCACAGGGCGTCCGCATCGCCCTCCTCCAACGAGCCGTCCCGTTACACAGCCATACCTGGGCCACGCGGGGGATCTCGTCATGCCAGTGGAAGAGCAGCGGCAGCAGGCTCCTGTGCACTTGCTTCTTCAGGGCCTGTGTTTTGGTGCCCACTACAGCCTCCATCACCTCTTGGAAGAGGCGGATGGAGAGCTCTCGCACGCAGTCCAGCTCCTGGCGGGAAGGGAGAGGGGCCACCTCAGCACTGCCTGCTCCAAGCCCACAGTCAGCACAGGGGTCAGTGGGGCTGGTGGCGAGATGAAGGTTTCGGACCCTCCCTGCGCACCAAGGGGCTGTGGGCCTCGTCTGCACCCACTGCAAAATGGCCCCCGGCCCAGGCAGGGCGATGCAGCGCGCTTCTGTACCGTGCTGCGGCCAGGGAGAGCGGAGCTGGCGGAGAAGTCTGCGCCTGGAAGGGCTCCTCTCACCCTGGCCACACTGCCCCCGTCACCCCTGGCCAAGGCCCAACAGAGCTGCTCCAGGATGGCCCCCCCCCACAGTGGCTGCTGGGGCTGTGGGGACGTTGGCGTTACTGAGGGCCTGTGTGCAGGCATGGGCAGCAGCAGGACTTCAGGCTTCCCTCAGCTCGGCCTGCCTGGCCCTCCTGGCGAGCCTGTCTTCATCGCCCAGGGGCTCGAGCTGTGCTGCCAGCTCTAGAGGCCGGCAGGAGGAGGCAGCCCCGGGGCACGGCTGCAGGGGCTTTGTGCACAATACCGAGCAGCTGAGGGTAGACAAGGGGCTGCTTCAAGGCAGTCCTGCAGCCCAGCGCACCACGGGCAGCACAGCGCAATGACCCCAAGAGCCCCCGGGCAAAAACGTTCCTGGCAGCACCCAGGGCCCCTGCTGGCAAGCACAAATTCCCACGCCGCAGGCACACCCACACGGCAACACACCACAGCCCGCAGCCCGCACACAGCCTCACCGACACGCCAACAGAGCCCCCGCCTCTGCCCCCAGCCTAACCTCATCAAAGAGAGGCAGCAGCTTGTCGGCCAGCAGCGGAGCAAGGTGGGCCACCACCTGCTTCTCCATGACGTGGACCACATTGCTGAGCACCAGCAGGGCCTTGGCGCTGATGTCTCTGTCCGCGTCCTGCAGGTGCCCCACCAGCAGGGGCCACAGGCACTGCATTCTTCTGGCCTGGGGGAAACACAACCTCGGTGCCTGAAGAAAGAACCCACTGCCCTGGCAAAAAGGCTCACCTGCTCACACACCAGCTTCCCCCCTGCCTTTCCACAAGCGGCCATGGCAATGACTGCAGCAACCTGCGGCCTGGCAGCCTTTACCGGCACAGCCCCGGGCCTGGATGGGCTGGGGCAGAGCGAGGCAGGAGAGGGCACCACCAGCTCCTCTTCTCCGTCACTCTTCAACGGGCAGCGGGCTTAGTAACCCACACTGCCTGCAAAGCTGCCCGGGCCACGAGCCGTGCCAGCCCTAGCAGGCGCCTTTCCCGGCAGGGCTCACGGCCCCATTGCCAAGGCCCTGCCGACACCCCCGGCTTGTGCACAGAGGCTGTGGCGCAGCGCAGCACCCCAAGGCGGCACTCGGCCCGCGGTGGCCCCTGCGTGGTGGGGGCTGCAGCCTCGCGGCCCAGAAGCTGCCTGCGGCATCAGCCTGGCCCTGCGCTCAGCCTCCAACAGGGCAGCAGCTCCCACAGCTCCTGAGGCCCAGCACAGTCCAAGCTACCCTGTTGCCCAGCACCCCACCGCCCAGCCCCTCGCTGCCTGTGCACCGGCACCCGGCTGGCCCCTGCT
This sequence comes from Struthio camelus, assembly GCF_040807025.1. Lineage (NCBI taxonomy): Eukaryota > Metazoa > Chordata > Aves > Struthioniformes > Struthionidae > Struthio > Struthio camelus. The sequence goes on along the minus strand of NC_090947.1, from coordinate 980,331 downwards.
CACCATCTCCTGTCTCTTGCACAGCAGCACGAGGCCTCTGAGCGCCAGCCTGTGCATCACCCGCCAGTGACCCCGCAGATATCTCCAGAAGAGAATCGGCAAGTCGGCCTCCTCTGCGCAAAGGTCACTGCAGGCCAGCAGCTGAAGCACAGCACAGAGAAAGTGGTGAGGTCGGCAGGACTCCCGGCCTCAGCCAGCGCCCGATCCCACCAGCAGCTCCGGGCCAGGGCACCGGGCCCGGCCCAAAGGCAGCCGTCAGTGCCGACAGCCCCTGGTGCCCCACTCCCTGCCCTGGGCCTCAGGCCGCACCGCGCACAGCCCTCGCCTGCTCCTCCACTCCTCTCCAGCCCCGAGAGGCACCGCCTGCCATCAGGCTCACCTCCACCAGGAAAGCCATGGCAGGCATCTCCCAGCAGGCCTCTCCACGTTTCAGCAGCGCTGTCAGCCGTTGGAAGAGGACGAGACGCAGCTCTCTTGGGCTCTTCCTCATCTCTCTGGCAGAGGCAAGAAGGCCCTGTCACTTCTGAGCAGCCAGGCCAAGCTCTTCTGTGATGGCACTCCCCATCCCTCTAGGCAGGGCTCGTGGAGCCCCGCAGCCATGGAGCGGCACCTCCCTGGGCTGCTCTACTCGGCCAGCCCTCCCTCACAAGGCCTCAAGCTGCAGCCCCGTGGGGCTCTGCGGGGCAGCCTGCGTGCAAGGGAGAAATGCTGGGGCAGAGCAGGGACAAGGGGCTTCTCACCTGGCCAGCAAAGCCACTCCCGCGTGGTAGGTCTGCGCGCTGAGGAGTGTGTCCCAGCCACCCTTCCTCGCCATGGCCAGCACCTGACTCTCGTAGCCGGCACGGCACAGCAGTGCTTTCATGGTCTGCACTGCCAACCTGCGTGCACAGCAAAGGCCACGTCACCCTGGCACCCCTGGCCCTGCCGCCACCTCCACAGCACACACAGCAGGCGTGGGATGGAGCACCTCACGGGGCTGCCGGGAGCAGACTCTTCCCCTTGCTGTTCTCCCCAGCACATCTCAGCCTCCTCCGGCGTCAGCTCTGCGCAGAAGGAAAGCTGGAAGAGCAGCGCCAGGAAGAGCTGCGGGAAGAACGCCTCCAGCACGTGCTGGCAGCTGGGCTGCTGCAGCATCTCATGGAGCACTCTGGTTGCCTGCAGAAGAAGCCCCGAGACAGCTGTCGCTGCTGAGACGTGCCTGTTGCGCTGCCCGAGCTTGGCGGTGAGGCTCACGCACTGCCCTGAGCCTCGGGACAAGCAGGAGTGCCTGCCGTGCCTGAGTGGCCAGAGCAAAGGCACCGAAGCTCTTTGGCCTCAGCTCCTCTTTGGGCCATGGCCACAACAAGCCCTGCCAGCCGTAGCCCTGCCGCGCCGTGGCTGTGCGCCCGGCGGGAGGTCACGGCTTCTTGCTGCGTGGGCAAGGCCAGGGCAGCTCTAGGGGAGAGCGAGGCTACGTCCACAAACTCACGGCCACGGAAACGATGACTCTGTCGTCCCCATCCAACGTGCACGCCTCGTCCACGGGCCAATCCTGCAGGACACTGAGCAGCTCCTGCAGCACCCTCTCGGCAGCTCCGCACTTCGACAGCAGCATCGTCCACATGGCTGCGGCAGCGCTGCAGGCCCACAGCGCTCGCTCAGCGGGTGCCGCAGCGGCAGCTGTGGCCTGGGCAGCCGCAGAGGGCCTGGGCGGGCCGCCAGCCCTGCCTCTGCCCACTGCCCCTTGCCCGCAGCACCCTGCGCGCTCTGCCCCACCCCGCAGCCCATGGCCAAGCTCCAGTCCCTTGTGGGGCACGCAGGCGGCAAGGCGGCCAGGCTCTGGGGCGGAAGGCAGGCACGCTTGCTCGGCTCGCGCTGCTGCAGCCCGGCCTGACGCGCCGCGGCTGGCACACGGGGACAACAGCAGGGCCCAGCCCCTCACGAGAGGCCGGACAATCGCCACCTGCCCCGCAGCCCGCAGGGCACGAGCTCTGCAGGCTGCCGGCCCCCCAGCTCTCAAGGCAAGCGGGCCCCTACCTGTCGCACGAGGGGGAACAGCGCAACAGGCTCACGACCACCTCCTCTGGGCATGCACAGGCCAGCAGCAGAAGAGCCCGCTCCAGGCTGCGCCGCGCAGACGCCTCTGTGACGGCCAGCACGCTGCTCCACATGCCCCTCACCACCGGGGGCACCTGGAGGGCACACGGCTCAGAGTGGGGCTGCTGCCAGAGGGCAGCCGTTGGCCCAGCTGCCCCCGACAACGGCTGCCCTTGCCCCCCTTGCTCTGTGCTGGCCTGAGAGGGGCTGGCGGGCCTGGCAGGCCTGGACTCAGGGCAAGAACAAGCCCCCGGAGGCCTCGAGCCCCGGCCACGCCACCCACAGGCTACTTACATGCTCCACAAGGCAGGCAGCGTCCGCCACAAGCGCCTCCAGCACGCGAGCAGCTGTGTGCGCCTCCTCGGTGCTGCGGGAGCTCATGGCCTCGATGGCTAGGAGGATGCTGTGGGCCCTCTCAGCGGGCTGCCGGGACGTCCCCAACATCTAGGGGAGAAAGGAGGGCAGCCGAGCTAGAGAGGTCACCGCCAGCGGGGCCCCGCACGCCCGCCTGGGCGGCGCCTGGGGCGTGCAGACCTGGTGGGGCTCCAGCTGGCGGCTGCCCTCAGCAAGGGCCGCGTCCTCCTCCTCCTCCTCCGTCCAGGCCAGCCTGGGGCGGCGGGGGGGTCTCTGCGCCATGGTGGGCAAGGCGGCAGAGGCTGCCCGGGGGCGGCGGGGAAAGACCTGGCTGCGCTCAGGGGGCTCCTCGGCCAGCCCCGCGCGCTCTCGCCCTGTCCCGCGGCCGTCCGACCGGACACTGCGGGGCCGAGGCCGCGCCGACGCCTGGCAAGGCCCCGGGCTGTCCCAGGAGCGCAGTCACAAAGGGCCCCCACTGTCACCCTGGGGCGGGCGGGCCCCGGCCCGGGCAGGGGCAGGCCGGGTGCCCTCGCGGGGCGCCGGGCCGGCTCGCCCCCTGCCACACCTCTCTTTGCCCTCAGGCTGCCCCGGGCCCCCATGGCTCCTGGGGCCCTCACAGCCGCTCCCACCCTCCTCTCGTCCCTGCCACCGCTGCTCCCCATCCCCGTCCTCAGCCACCCCAACCAACGCCCCGCCGCGACACCCCTGGCACCGCTGGCAAGGACTCCTTCCCAACCACCGCAACCACCCTGTCATCCTGCGAGGCGGCCAGAGCAAAATCTCACTCCCCCACCACCCAACCCCAACCTCCGCCTCACGGCTGCCGCTTGCACTTGCCAAAGCCACAAGCCTGCGGGGCACAGGGCACTCCTGCCTTTGCGCTGCCTACAGTGCTGTTCGGTCCTCCTGAAGCAGCCTTGGCCCAAGCACTTTGCGCTCCCCTGCTGCTCCCTGCGGGCAGCAGGCCAAGCACGGAGGCCTGCGCTCACCAGCAGCTTCCACAACGGCCAAGGCGGTGCCCACCACCTTCCTCTGCTTCTCTGCTCTCGGGTGCCGGCCCTCCTGTGGGTGCACGTGGCACAGGTGCCCCCGGACTCTCTCATCAAGGCAGGGTTGGCCTCCAGCCAGCAGAGCACCTTGCAGCAGCTACCACAGCTGCACCCATCCCAGCAGCCTGGCGCCAGGGCAGCGGAGGGGGTTTGGCCCAGCTCCTGCAAGAGCCATGCCAGGGGCTCAGGCCTGCCTGGCTGCAGTTGGCCTCTTCTCCACCAACTCAAGCCTCGCTGCACTGCTCCAGCTTGCGCTAAGGACACCTGCAGCAGGACCTGTGGGTTCTCCTCCCAGCAGATTTCAGCGCAGCCCCTCAGCAGGTCTCCGCTTCCCCCTCCAAGGCCCACACCAAGGCCTGCCTCCTGGCGGCACAACAAGGCCTGGCAGGAGGCACGTGACCCTTCGGGTCCTGCCAAGGCTTCCTGCGCCATAGACGTTGGACTGGACCCTGGGATCGCGCTCCCCTCTCCCAGAGCAGCCTCCTCCCTAAGCACCCAGGCAGCAGCGCTCGCAGCAGCCCCTTTCATCTGCCGGCACCCCCGGAGCCACGCTGCAGCTGGGCTTGCGTGGCCAGGCAGAGAAAAGCCCCTCGCTCTCTTCCACACCTTGCATTTCTTCTCTGCTCTCTCGTCCTTGTGCCTGTGCTCCTGCTTCCTTCAGCCTGCTGGCCGTTGCCCTGGGCAGAGCATGCTGCAGCTGCTGCCTCTGCAGCACCAGCCGCCTGCACCCATCGCACAGGGCCAACAACCACCCCCCCCCCCACCTACCCACCCACCACCTCGCTCATGGGGGCCTTGCGCAAGCTCCCGGCATCCCCGGGCCTCCAGCAAGCAACAAGGGATCCCTTCCGGGACCTCCACTTCGGACACACAGGGCACAACCACCTGGAGGCTCACACTGTTTGTTGTCCCAAAGAAGGCCTCTTTCACCCGCTCTGCAAGGAGCCCCCAAACACACACAGTCGCCACGTTTCTTTCCTTCATTTCTGCGCACACGTGGGTGCTAGGTGGCAAGTCCACAGAGCTAGCACGCCTGATCACTACACAGCTGACACTTTAGACAGTCTAAGCAACAGTTCTCAGTCCCGTTTCCAACTACATTAAGGCATCCGTGTTGCCATTGGTTCTGTCAGGGCTCCTCTTTGTTCCAAGTCACAGTATCCTCTTTTTCTACTACGCATGCTCTAGGGGGAAGGGGCTTTGACCAGCAGGGGGGCTTCCCTGCTTGTAGGTGGGTTTTTCCTTATGCTCATTCGGATAGTTCACCCGTCCTTCAAGTAGTTCTCTCCTGTTTATCAGCTGGTTTTGTTCTCGTCAGCTTTATGTGGGTACTTGCTTAGCTGGTTGCCTTAGAGTGTTGTCTTGCTCCTTCCTTCAGGGCCTTGTTTTGTTAACTGCCTGTGAAAGACTGACTAATACCCTAATGGCCTTGTTCCCCATCCCTCCAACAAGACCTCCCTCCCTTTTTGCCCGTTGCCTCGCAGCCCTTCCCTGGGCACCACTGGGCACAGTGTGCCTCCAGCCTCTGGACACCCTCCCGCCACAGAGTCATGCCCATTGAGAAGATGTTCCTGCAGCTGGCTTTGGCAGTGCCGGTGCCTGAAGAGCTCCCACTGTGGAGGGGCTGGAACCCCCAGTGCCTGGGCAGAGCTCTGGCCTCTGATGGCCTGGTGGCGGCATGGGCAAATCCCGTGGTGCCGGCCCGTGGCCACAGGCGCTCCCAGCCTTTGGTGCGCAAAGGGCAGCCCAGCGCTTCCTCATCTCCGGTGGTGGGAGGGCAGGCTGCAGGGCAGAGCAATGGCTGCAGCCTTGCCTTCTGGCTCAGGAGACTTGCCGGCGAGGGGCCACCTCGGTGTCCTGAATCATGCGGAGGGGCTGATTGCCTCCCAAGGCAGAATCTTGTCACCACCACTGCGCTCTCCCATCCAGGCCTGACCCTTTTGTCAGGGAAAACGGGCTGCTTCTCTGACGGCTGGAAGAGGGCGGGGGGGGATGTTGTGGCTGCCGCAGACTGCTGGAGAGAGTACATGCCCTACCCCCCTCCAAGGGTGGCCGCGAAGGAATCGCGGTCATTCCTGGGTTTTCCACCCATTCATTGGCACCAAGAAAAGACACTGGCACGGGGTGAAGAGAGAGGGCTGCTTCTTGGGGGAAAAGGCAGCAGAGGGTGGGCTGGCAGCACAAGCCTGGCACGGGCTGGGCCTGAGGGCTGCAGCTGTCCTGCGGGCAGGGAGAGAGGCCAGCAACGCCCCCGACTTCCTCGCACACTCCGCTCGTCCCTGCGGGCAGAGCAGCCCGGCATCAGGAGGCGGTCGAGCTCCCGCAGCAAACGCAGCCACCTCGCAGGGGCCAGGGCCACCTCTGCCACACTCTCCTCAGCCGCCAGCACAGGCCTTCGTGGCCGCCTCCAGGCGCAGACGTCTTCCCTGGAGCTCTCAGCAGCAGGATGGTTTGCGTGGCCAGGGAACAGATGGACGGGCTGACGTCCTCCTCCAAGCCTTGAAGCGCTGAGAGAAAGAGCCAGAGCAGAGATCAAGCCCCCATATCTGCACAGAGCCCAGGCAGCCCTTCCTGGCGATGACATGGCCTGTCCCACCCACCTCTTCCCACAGACAGGAGGCAGCAGAAGGGACACATGCATCAGCTGGGACTTGCTGGCCAGGAATGTCCCAAAGGCCCCTGATATCTTCTCGCGACTCTACGCGCACCACCTCTGAGCCGCACGGGGAGCAGCAGAGCCCTCCTGGCCTGCGCCAGGCATTGCAGCTCGCTGCCCAGCCTCTGTCTTCCTCGCCGCCAGCCCTGCCTCACACCCTGCTGCCCTCACTCACCCTCGCAGATGTCCTCCACCTTCTTCTTGCTCTGGCCCCTCATGCTCTGCCCGACGAGCCCTAGGCACACGCACAGCCCCTCTCCAGTCCTGCTCCCCACACCACCGCCAGCACAAAACCCCTCCCCCAGGGCTAGCGCTAAGCTGCCCCAGTGCAGAGAGGGGCCGCAGGGCTTGGAGCTCACCAAGGAACCGCACAGCCATCTCTCGCAAGCACTCCTGCGGGCTCTCCAAGTACGGCAGGCTCTGGCGCAGGTATTCTTCCGATCTTCTCCTGCCCCTCGCCAGCTGGGCAGAGCACAAGGCCACAGGCTGGGCGCACACCCTCCCCACCCAGCCAGCCACTCCCTCCACCCACCACTCGCTTTAGCATCCCAGGGCTCAGCAAGGGCACAGCAACCTAGAGAAGAGCCCGTTGGGGCAGTGTGCTGGACAAGGGCAGCGGGAGTGCTGCTCCAGGCTGGCACCTCTGGGCACCAGCCGCGGCGAGGCACGCGGCTGCCTGTCCCACACACTGGCCATGCACAGGCCTTGCCCAGGCTGCCTCTGGGGGCTTTGGGGCCATCCTTACCAGGCACTCGCCGATCCTGCAGCTCTGCGCTGTCTCAGCCAGCTGCCTCAGCTGCTCCCACCTCAGCAACTTGGCAGCACCAAGCAGGGCTTCCTGAGAGGCCTGCACAGCAGCACAGACCCGCTGATGCCACCGCAGCCCAGCGCACAACCCCCACCGCGGCCCTCCTCTTGGCAAGGCCTCCTCGGGGCCTTTCCTCGCCCACAATGGCAAGAGGGAGCAGCTGGCAACTGCCTCTGCCAGCATGTTCCGGGCCCCGGGCAGACAGGTGGGGCAACCACCCCCGCAGGTGTATGGTGCTGCAGGTGGAGGCATGGCACGAAGACGAAGGCACTGCTGGGCCTGGTGCAAACAGCAAGGGGGCGCTCTGCACCCTCAGCACCTGGCGCCTCCAGCTCACCCACCTTCAAAGGCTCCCACTGCCAGCAGCCCTTGCTCCTCATGCTCACGCCCACTCACAGGGCGTCCGCATCGCCCTCCTCCAACGAGCCGTCCCGTTACACAGCCATACCTGGGCCACGCGGGGGATCTCGTCATGCCAGTGGAAGAGCAGCGGCAGCAGGCTCCTGTGCACTTGCTTCTTCAGGGCCTGTGTTTTGGTGCCCACTACAGCCTCCATCACCTCTTGGAAGAGGCGGATGGAGAGCTCTCGCACGCAGTCCAGCTCCTGGCGGGAAGGGAGAGGGGCCACCTCAGCACTGCCTGCTCCAAGCCCACAGTCAGCACAGGGGTCAGTGGGGCTGGTGGCGAGATGAAGGTTTCGGACCCTCCCTGCGCACCAAGGGGCTGTGGGCCTCGTCTGCACCCACTGCAAAATGGCCCCCGGCCCAGGCAGGGCGATGCAGCGCGCTTCTGTACCGTGCTGCGGCCAGGGAGAGCGGAGCTGGCGGAGAAGTCTGCGCCTGGAAGGGCTCCTCTCACCCTGGCCACACTGCCCCCGTCACCCCTGGCCAAGGCCCAACAGAGCTGCTCCAGGATGGCCCCCCCCCACAGTGGCTGCTGGGGCTGTGGGGACGTTGGCGTTACTGAGGGCCTGTGTGCAGGCATGGGCAGCAGCAGGACTTCAGGCTTCCCTCAGCTCGGCCTGCCTGGCCCTCCTGGCGAGCCTGTCTTCATCGCCCAGGGGCTCGAGCTGTGCTGCCAGCTCTAGAGGCCGGCAGGAGGAGGCAGCCCCGGGGCACGGCTGCAGGGGCTTTGTGCACAGTACCGAGCAGCTGAGGGTAGACAAGGGGCTGCTTCAAGGCAGTCCTGCAGCCCAGCGCACCACGGGCAGCACAGCGCAATGACCCCAAGAGCCCCCGGGCAAAAACGTTCCTGGCAGCACCCAGGGCCCCTGCTGGCAAGCACAAATTCCCACGCCGCAGGCACACCCACACGGCAACACACCACAGCCCGCAGCCCGCACACAGCCTCACCGACACGCCAACAGGGCCCCCGCCTCTGCCCCCAGCCTAACCTCATCAAAGAGAGGCAGCAGCTTGTCGGCCAGCAGCGGAGCAAGGTGGGCCACCACCTGCTTCTCCATGACGTGGACCACATTGCTGAGCACCAGCAGGGCCTTGGCGCTGATGTCTCTGTCCACGTCCTGCAGGTGCCCCACCAGCAGGGGCCACAGGCACTGCATTCTTCTGGCCTGGGGGAAACACAACCTCGGTGCCTGAAGAAAGAACCCACTGCCCTGGCAAAAAGGCTCACCTGCTCACACACCAGCTTCCCCCCTGCCTTTCCACAAGCGGCCATGGCAATGACTGCAGCTACCTGCTGCCTGGCAGCCTTTACCGGCACAGCCACGGGCCTGGACGGGCTGGGGCAGAGCGAGGCAGGAGAGGGCACCACCGGCTCCTCTTCTCCGTCACTCTTCAACGGGCAGCGGGCTTAGTAACCCACACTGCCTGCAAAGCTGCCCGGGCCACGAGCCGTGCCAGCCCTAGCAGGCGCCTTTCCCGGCAGGGCTCACGGCCCCATTGCCAAGGCCCTGCCGACACCCCCGGCTTGTGCACAGAGGCTGCGGCGCAGCGCAGCACCCCAAGGCGGCACTCGGCCCGCGGTGGCCCCTGCGTGGTGGGGGCTGCAGCCTCGCGGCCCAGAAGCTGCCTGCGGCATCAGCCTGGCCCTGCGCTCAGCCTCCAACAGGGCAGCAGCTCCCACAGCTCCTGAGGCCCAGCACAGTCCAAGCTACCCTGTTGCCCAGCACCCCACCGCCCAGCCCCTCGCTGCCTGTGCACCGGCACCCGGCTGGCCCCTGCTCACCATCTCCTGTCTCTTGCACAGCAGCACGAGGCCTCTGAGCGCCAGCCTGTGCATCACCCGCCAGTGACCCCGCAGATATCTCCAGAAGAGAATCGGCAAGTCGGCCTCCTCTGCGCAAAGGTCACTGCAGGCCAGCAGCTGAAGCACAGCACAGAGAAAGTGGTGAGGTCGGCAGGACTCCCGGCCTCAGCCAGCGCCCGATCCCACCAGCAGCTCCGGGCCAGGGCACCAGGCCCGGCCCAAAGGCAGCCGTCAGTGCCGACAGCCCCTGGTGCCCCACTCCCTGCCCTGGGCCTCAGGCCGCACCGCGCACAGCCCTCGCCTGCTCCTCCACTCCTCTCCAGCCCCGAGAGGCACCGCCTGCCATCAGGCTCACCTCCACCAGGAAAGCCATGGCAGGCATCTCCCAGCAGGCCTCTCCACGTTTCAGCAGCGCTGTCAGCCGTTGGAAGAGGACGAGACGCAGCTCTCTTGGGCTCTTCCTCATCTCTCTGGCAGAGGCAAGAAGGCCCTGTCACTTCTGAGCAGCCAGGCCAAGCTCTTCTGTGATGGCACTCCCCATCCCTCTAGGCAGGGCTCGTGGAGCCCCGCAGCCATGGAGCGGCACCTCCCTGGGCTGCTCTACTCGGTCAGCCCTCCCTCACAAGGCCTCAAGCTGCAGCCCCGTGGGGCTCTGCGGGGCAGCCTGCGTGCAAGGGAGAAATGCTGGGGCAGAGCAGGGACAAGGGGCTTCTCACCTGGCCAGCAAAGCCACTCCCGCGTGGTAGGTCTGCGCGCTGAGGAGTGTGTCCCAGCCACCCTTCCTCGCCATGGCCAGCACCTGACTCTCGTAGCCGGCACGGCACAGCAGTGCTTTCATGGTCTGCACTGCCAACCTGCGTGCACAGCAAAGGCCACGTCACCCTGGCACCCCTGGCCCTGCCGCCACCTCCACAGCACACACAGCAGGCGTGGGATGGAGCACCTCACGGGGCTGCCGGGAGCAGACTCTTCCCCTTGCTGTTCTCCCCAGCACATCTCAGCCTCCTCCGGCGTCAGCTCTGCGCAGAAGGAAAGCTGGAAGAGCAGCGCCAGGAAGAGCTGCGGGAAGAACGCCTCCAGCACGTGCTGGCAGCTGGGCTGCTGCAGCATCTCATGGAGCACTCTGGTTGCCTGCAGAAGAAGCCCCGAGACAGCTGTCGCTGCTGAGACGTGCCTGTTGCGCTGCCCGAGCTTGGCGGTGAGGCTCACGCACTGCCCTGAGCCTCGGGACAAGCAGGAGTGCCTGCCGTGCCTGAGTGGCCAGAGCAAAGGCACGGAAGCTCTTTGGCCTCAGCTCCTCTTTGGGCCATGGCCACAACAAGCCCTGCCAGCCGTAGCCCTGCCGCGCCGTGGCTGTGCGCCCGGCGGGAGGTCACGGCTTCTTGCTGCGTGGGCAAGGCCAGGGCAGCTCTAGGGGAGAGCGAGGCTACGTCCACAAACTCACGGCCACGGAAACGATGACTCTGTCGTCCCCATCCAACGTGCACGCCTCGTCCACGGGCCAATCCTGCAGGACACTGAGCAGCTCCTGCAGCACCCTCTCAGCAGCTCTGCACTTCGACAGCAGCATCGTCCACATGGCTGCGGCAGCGCTGCAGGCCCACAGCGCTCGCTCAGCGGGTGCCGCAGCGGCAGCTGTGGCCTGGGCAGCCGCAGAGGGCCTGGGCGGGCCGCCAGCCCTGCCTCTGCCCACTGCCCCTTGCCCGCAGCACCCTGCGCGCTCTGCCCCACCCCGCAGCCCATGGCCAAGCTCCAGTCCCTTGTGGGGCACGCAGGCGGCAAGGCGGCCAGGCTCTGGGGCGGAAGGCAGGCACGCTTGCTCGGCTCGCGCTGCTGCAGCCCGGCCTGACGCGCCGCGGCTGGCACACGGGGACAACAGCAGGGCCCAGCCCCTCACGAGAGGCCGGACAATCGCCACCTGCCCCGCAGCCCGCAGGGCACGAGCTCTGCAGGCTGCCGGCCCCCCAGCTCTCAAGGCAAGCGGGCCCCTACCTGTCGCACGAGGGGGAACAGCGCAACAGGCTCACGACCACCTCCTCTGGGCATGCACAGGCCAGCAGCAGAAGAGCCCGCTCCAGGCTGCGCCGCGCAGACGCCTCTGTGACGGCCAGCACGCTGCTCCACATGCCCCTCACCACCGGGGGCACCTGGAGGGCACACGGCTCAGAGTGGGGCTGCTGCCAGAGGGCAGCCGTTGGCCCAGCTGCCCCCGACAACGGCTGCCCTTGCCCCCCTTGCTCTGTGCTGGCCTGAGAGGGGCTGGCGGGCCTGGCAGGCCTGGAGTCAGGGCAAGAACAAGCCCCCGGAGGCCTCGAGCCCCGGCCACGCCACCCACAGGCTACTTACATGCTCCACAAGGCAGGCAGCGTCCGCCACAAGCGCCTGCAGCACGCGAGCAGCTGTGTGCGCCTCCTCGGTGCTGCGGGAGCTCATGGCCTCGATGGCTAGGAGGATGCTGTGGGCCCTCTCAGCGGGCTGCCGGGACGTCCCCAACATCTAGGGGAGAAAGGAGGGCAGCCGAGCTAGAGAGGTCACCGCCAGCGGGGCCCCGCACGCCCGCCTGGGCGGCGCCTGGGGCGTGCAGACCTGGTGGGGCTCCAGCTGGCGGCTGCCCTCGGCAAGGGCCGCGTCCTCCTCCTCCTCCTCCGTCCAGGCCAGCCTGGGGCGGCGGGGGGGTCTCTGCGCCATGGTGGGCAAGGCGGCAGAGGCTGCCCGGGGGCGGCGGGGAAAGACCTGGCTGCGCTCAGGGGGCTCCTCGGCCAGCCCCGCGCGCTCTCGCCCTGTCCCGCGGCCGTCCGACCGGACACTGCGGGGCCGAGGCCGCGCCGACGCCTGGCAAGGCCCCGGGCTGTCCCAGGAGCGCAGTCACAAAGGGCCCCCACTGTCACCCTGGGGCGGGCGGGCCCCGGCCCGGGCAGGGGCAGGCCGGGTGCCCTCGCGGGGCGCCGGGCCGGCTCGCCCCCTGCCACACCTCTCTTTGCCCTCGGGCTGCCCCGGGCCCCCATGGCTCCTAGGGCCCTCACAGCCGCTCCCACCCTCCTCTCGTCCCCGCCACCGCTGCTCCCGGCCCCGTCCTCAGCCACCCCAACCAACGCCCCGCCGCGACACCCCTGGCACCGCTGGCAAGGACTCCTTCCCAACCACCGCAACCACCCTGTCATCCTGCGAGGCGGCCAGAGCAAAATCTCACTCCCCCACCACCCAACCCCAACCTCCGCCTCACGGCTGCCGCTTGCACTTGCCAAAGCCACAAGCCTGCGGGGCACAGGGCACTCCTGCCTTTGCGCTGCCTACAGTGCTGTTCGGTCCTCCTGAAGCAGCCTTGGCCCAAGCACTTTGCGCTCCCCTGCTGCTCCCCGCGGGCAGCAGGCCAAGCACGGAGGCCTGCGCTCACCAGCAGCTTCCACAACGGCCAAGGCGGTGCCCACCACCTTCCTCTGCTTCTCTGCTCTCGGCTGCCGGCCCTCCTGCGGGTGCACGTGGCACAGGTGCCCCCGGACTCTCTCATCAAGGCAGGGTTGGCCTCCAGCCAGCAGAGCACCTTGCAGCAGCTACCACAGCTGCACCCATCCCAGCAGCCTGGCGCCAGGGCAGCGGAGGGGGTTTGGCCCAGCTCCTGCAAGAGCCATGCCAGGGGCTCAGGCCTGCCTGGCTGCAGTTGGCCTCTTCTCCACCAACTCAAGCCTCGCTGCACTGCTCCAGCTTGCGCTAAGGACACCTGCAGCAGGACCTGTGGGTTCTCCTCCCAGCAGATTTCAGCGCAGCCCCTCAGCAGGTCTCCGCTTCCCCCTCCAAGGCCCACACCAAGGCCTGCCTCCTGGCGGCACAACAAGGCCTGGCAGGAGGCACGTGACCCTTCGGGTCCTGCCAAGGCTTCCTGCGCCATAGACGTTGGACTGGACCCTGGGATCGCGCTCCCCTCTCCCAGAGCAGCCTCCTCCCTAAGCACCCAGGCAGCAGCGCTCGCAGCAGCCCCTTTCATCTGCCGGCACCCCCGGAGCCACGCTGCAGCTGGGCTTGCGTGGCCAGGCAGAGAAAAGCCCCTCGCTCTCTTCCACACCTTGCATTTCTTCTCTGCTCTCTCGTCCTTGTGCCTGTGCTCCTGCTTCCTTCAGCCTGCTGGCCGTTGCCCTGGGCAGAGCATGCTGCAGCTGCTGCCTCTGCAGCACCAGCCGCCTGCACCCATCGCACAGGGCCAACAACCACCCCCCCCCCACCTACCCACCCACCACCTCGCTCATGGGGGCCTTGCGCAAGCTCCCGGCATCCCCGGGCCTCCAGCAAGCAACAAGGGATCCCTTCCGGGACCTCCACTTCGGACACACAGGGCACAACCACCTGGAGGCTCACACTGTTTGTTGTCCCAAAGAAGGCCTCTTTCACCCGCTCTGCAAGGAGCCCCCAAACACACACAGTCGCCACGTTTCTTTCCTTCATTTCTGCGCACACGTGGGTGCTAGGTGGCAAGTCCACAGAGCTAGCACGCCTGATCACTACACAGCTGACACTTTAGACAGTCTAAGCAACAGTTCTCAGTCCCGTTTCCAACTACATTAAGGCATCCGTGTTGCCATTGGTTCTGTCAGGGCTCCTCTTTGTTCCAAGTCACAGTATCCTCTTTTTCTACTACGCATGCTCTAGGGGGAAGGGGCTTTGACCAGCAGGAGGTCTTCCCTGCTTGTAGGTGGGTTTTTCCTTATGCTCATTCGGATAGTTCACCCGTCCTTCAAGTAGTTCTCTCCTGTTTATCAGCTGGTTTTGTTCTCGTCAGCTTTATGTGGGTACTTGCTTAGCTGGTTGCCTTAGAGTGTTGTCTTGCTCCTTCCTTCAGGGCCTTGTTTTGTTAACTGCCTGCGAAAGACTGACTAATACCCTAATGGCCTTGTTCCCCATCCCTCCAACAAGACCTCCCTCCCTTTTTGCCCGTTGCCTCGCAGCCTGTCCCTGGGCACCACTGGGCACAGTGTGCCTCCAGCCTCTGGACACCCTCCCGCCACAGAGTCATGCCCATTGAGAAGATGTTCCTGCAGCTGGCTTTGGCAGTGCCGGTGCCTGAAGAGCTCCCACTGTGGAGGGGCTGGAACCCCCAGTGCCTGGGCAGAGCTCTGGCCTCTGATGGCCTGGTGGCGGCATGGGCAAATCCCGTGGTGCCGGCCCGTGGCCACAGGCGCTCCCAGCCTTTGGTGCGCAAAGGGCAGCCCAGCGCTTCCTCATCTCCGGTGGTGGGAGGGCAGGCTGCAGGGCAGAGCAATGGCTGCAGCCTTGCCTTCTGGCTCAGGAGACTTGCCGGCGAGGGGCCACCTCGGTGTCCTGAATCATGCGGAGGGGCTGATTGCCTCCCAAGGCAGAATCTTGTCACCACCACTGCGCTCTCCCATCCGGGCCTGACCCTTTTGTCAGGGAAAACGGGCTGCTTCTCTGACGGCTGGAAGAGGGCGGGGGGGGATGTTGTGGCTGCCGCAGACTGCTGGAGAGAGTACATGCCCTACCCCCCTCCAAGGGTGGCCGCGAAGGAATCGCGGTCATTCCTGGGTTTTCCACCCATTCATTGGCACCAAGAAAAGACACTGGCACGGGGTGAAGAGAGAGGGCTGCTTCTTGGGGGAAAAGGCAGCAGAGGGTGGGCTGGCAGCACAAGCCTGGCACGGGCTGGGCCTGAGGGCTGCAGCTGTCCTGCGGGCAGGGAGAGAGGCCAGCAACGCCCCCGACTTCCTCGCACACTCCGCTCGTCCCTGCGGGCAGAGCAGCCCGGCATCAGGAGGCGGTCGAGCTCCCGCAGCAAACGCAGCCACCTCGCAGGGGCCAGGGCCACCTCTGCCACACTCTCCTCAGCTGCCAGCACAGGCCTTCGTGGCCGCCTCCAGGCGCAGACGTCTTCCCTGGAGCTCTCAGCAGCAGGATGGTTTGCGTGGCCAGGGAACAGATGGACGGGCTGACGTCCTCCTCCAAGC
This sequence comes from Struthio camelus, assembly GCF_040807025.1. Lineage (NCBI taxonomy): Eukaryota > Metazoa > Chordata > Aves > Struthioniformes > Struthionidae > Struthio > Struthio camelus. The sequence continues at coordinate 965,229 of NC_090947.1, read as the reverse complement.
CTTGAAGCGCTGAGAGAAAGAGCCAGAGCAGAGATCAAGCCCCCATATCTGCACAGAGCCCAGGCAGCCCTTCCTGGCGATGACATGGCCTGTCCCACCCACCTCTTCCCACAGACAGGAGGCAGCAGAAGGGACACATGCATCAGCTGGGACTTGCTGGCCAGGAATGTCCCAAAGGCCCCTGATATCTTCTCGCGACTCTACGCGCACCACCTCTGAGCCGCACGGGGAGCAGCAGAGCCCTCCTGGCCTGCGCCAGGCATTGCAGCTCGCTGCCCAGCCTCTGTCTTCCTCGCCGCCAGCCCTGCCTCACACCCTGCTGCCCTCACTCACCCTCGCAGATGTCCTCCACCTTCTTCTTGCTCTGGCCCCTCATGCTCTGCCCGACGAGCCCTAGGCACACGCACAGCCCCTCTCCAGTCCTGCTCCCCACACCACCGCCAGCACAAAACCCCTCCCCCAGGGCTAGCGCTAAGCTGCCCCAGTGCAGAGAGGGGCCGCAGGGCTTGGAGCTCACCAAGGAACCGCACAGCCATCTCTCGCAAGCACTCCTGCGGGCTCTCCAAGTACGGCAGGCTCTGGCGCAGGTATTCTTCCGATCTTCTCCTGCCCCTCGCCAGCTGGGCAGAGCACAAGGCCACAGGCTGGGCGCACACCCTCCCCACCCAGCCAGCCACTCCCTCCACCCACCACTCGCTTTAGCATCCCAGGGCTCAGCAAGGGCACAGCAACCTAGAGAAGAGCCCGTTGGGGCAGTGTGCTGGACAAGGGCAGCGGGAGTGCTGCTCCAGGCTGGCACCTCTGGGCACCAGCCGCGGCGAGGCACGCGGCTGCCTGTCCCACACACTGGCCATGCACAGGCCTTGCCCAGGCTGCCTCTGGGGGCTTTGGGGCCATCCTTACCAGGCACTCGCCGATCCTGCAGCTCTGCGCTGTCTCAGCCAGCTGCCTCAGCTGCTCCCACCTCAGCAACTTGGCAGCACCAAGCAGGGCTTCCTGAGAGGCCTGCACAGCAGCACAGACCCGCTGATGCCACCGCAGCCCAGCGCACAACCCCCACCGCGGCCCTCCTCTTGGCAAGGCCTCCTCGGGGCCTTTCCTCGCCCACAATGGCAAGAGGGAGCAGCTGGCAACTGCCTCTGCCAGCATGTTCCGGGCCCCGGGCAGACAGCTGGGACAACCACCCCCGCAGGTGCATGGTGCTGCAGGTGGAGGCATGGCACGAAGACGAAGGCACTGCTGGGCCTGGTGCAAACAGCAAGGGGGCGCTCTGCACCCTCAGCACCTGGCGCCTCCAGCTCACCCACCTTCAAAGGCTCCCACTGCCAGCAGCCCTTGCTCCTCATGCTCACGCCCACTCACAGGGCGTCCGCATCGCCCTCCTCCAACGAGCCGTCCCGTTACACAGCCATACCTGGGCCACGCGGGGGATCTCGTCATGCCAGTGGAAGAGCAGCGGCAGCAGGCTCCTGTGCACTTGCTTCTTCAGGGCCTGTGTTTTGGTGCCCACTACAGCCTCCATCACCTCTTGGAAGAGGCGGATGGAGAGCTCTCGCACGCAGTCCAGCTCCTGGCGGGAAGGGAGAGGGGCCACCTCAGCACTGCCTGCTCCAAGCCCACAGTCAGCACAGGGGTCAGTGGGGCTGGTGGCGAGATGAAGGTTTCGGACCCTCCCTGCGCACCAAGGGGCTGTGGGCCTCGTCTGCACCCACTGCAAAATGGCCCCCGGCCTAGGCAGGGCGATGCAGCGCGCTTCTGTACCGTGCTGCGGCCAGGGAGAGCGGAGCTGGCGGAGAAGTCTGCGCCTGGAAGGGCTCCTCTCGCCCTGGCCACACTGCCCCCGTCACCCCTGGCCAAGGCCCAACAGAGCTGCTCCAGGATGGCCCCCCCCCACAGTGGCTGCTGGGGCTGTGGGGACGTTGGCGTTACTGAGGGCCTGTGTGCAGGCATGGGCAGCAGCAGGACTTCAGGCTTCCCTCAGCTCGGCCTGCCTGGCCCTCCTGGCGAGCCTGTCTTCATCGCCCAGGGGCTCGAGCTGTGCTGCCAGCTCTAGAGGCCGGCAGGAGGAGGCAGCCCCGGGGCACGGCTGCAGGGGCTTTGTGCACAGTACCGAGCAGCTGAGGGTAGACAAGGGGCTGCTTCAAGGCAGTCCTGCAGCCCAGCGCACCACAGGCAGCACAGCGCAATGACCCCAAGAGCCCCCGGGCAAAAACGTTCCTGGCAGCACCCAGGGCCCCTGCTGGCAAGCACAAATTCCCACGCCGCAGGCACACCCACACGGCAACACACCACAGCCCGCAGCCCGCACACAGCCTCACCGACACGCCAACAGGGCCCCCGCCTCTGCCCCCAGCCTAACCTCATCAAAGAGAGGCAGCAGCTTGTCGGCCAGCAGCGGAGCAAGGTGGGCCACCACCTGCTTCTCCATGACGTGGACCACATTGCTGAGCACCAGCAGGGCCTTGGCGCTGATGTCTCTGTCCGCGTCCTGCAGGTGCCCCACCAGCAGGGGCCACAGGCACTGCATTCTTCTGGCCTGGGGGAAACACAACCTCGGTGCCTGAAGAAAGAACCCACTGCCCTGGCAAAAAGGCTCACCTGCTCACACACCAGCTTCCCCCCTGCCTTTCCACAAGCGGCCATGGCAATGACTGCAGCTACCTGCTGCCTGGCAGCCTTTACCGGCACAGCCACGGGCCTGGACGGGCTGGGGCAGAGCGAGGCAGGAGAGGGCACCACCGGCTCCTCTTCTCCGTCACTCTTCAACGGGCAGCGGGCTTAGTAACCCACACTGCCTGCAAAGCTGCCCGGGCCACGAGCCGTGCCAGCCCTAGCAGGCGCCTTTCCCGGCAGGGCTCACGGCCCCATTGCCAAGGCCCTGCCGACACCCCCGGCTTGTGCACAGAGGCTGCGGCGCAGCGCAGCACCCCAAGGCGGCACTCGGCCCGCGGTGGCCCCTGCGTGGTGGGGGCTGCAGCCTCGCGGCCCAGAAGCTGCCTGCGGCATCAGCCTGGCCCTGCGCTCAGCCTCCAACAGGGCAGCAGCTCCCACAGCTCCTGAGGCCCAGCACAGTCCAAGCTACCCTGTTGCCCAGCACCCCACCGCCCAGCCCCTCGCTGCCTGTGCACCGGCACCCGGCTGGCCCCTGCTCACCATCTCCTGTCTCTTGCACAGCAGCACGAGGCCTCTGAGCGCCAGCCTGTGCATCACCCGCCAGTGACCCCGCAGATATCTCCAGAAGAGAATCGGCAAGTCGGCCTCCTCTGCGCAAAGGTCACTGCAGGCCAGCAGCTGAAGCACAGCACAGAGAAAGTGGTGAGGTCGGCAGGACTCCCGGCCTCAGCCAGCGCCCGATCCCACCAGCAGCTCCGGGCCAGGGCACCAGGCCCGGCCCAAAGGCAGCCGTCAGTGCCGACAGCCCCTGGTGCCCCACTCCCTGCCCTGGGCCTCAGGCCGCACCGCGCACAGCCCTCGCCTGCTCCTCCACTCCTCTCCAGCCCCGAGAGGCACCGCCTGCCATCAGGCTCACCTCCACCAGGAAAGCCATGGCAGGCATCTCCCAGCAGGCCTCTCCACGTTTCAGCAGCGCTGTCAGCCGTTGGAAGAGGACGAGACGCAGCTCTCTTGGGCTCTTCCTCATCTCTCTGGCAGAGGCAAGAAGGCCCTGTCACTTCTGAGCAGCCAGGCCAAGCTCTTCTGTGATGGCACTCCCCATCCCTCTAGGCAGGGCTCGTGGAGCCCCGCAGCCATGGAGCGGCACCTCCCTGGGCTGCTCTACTCGGCCAGCCCTCCCTCACAAGGCCTCAAGCTGCAGCCCCGTGGGGCTCTGCGGGGCAGCCTGCGTGCAAGGGAGAAATGCTGGGGCAGAGCAGGGACAAGGGGCTTCTCACCTGGCCAGCAAAGCCACTCCCGCGTGGTAGGTCTGCGCGCTGAGGAGTGTGTCCCAGCCACCCTTCCTCGCCATGGCCAGCACCTGACTCTCGTAGCCGGCACGGCACAGCAGTGCTTTCATGGTCTGCACTGCCAACCTGCGTGCACAGCAAAGGCCACGTCACCCTGGCACCCCTGGCCCTGCCGCCACCTCCACAGCACACACAGCAGGCGTGGGATGGAGCACCTCACGGGGCTGCCGGGAGCAGACTCTTCCCCTTGCTGTTCTCCCCAGCACATCTCAGCCTCCTCCGGCGTCAGCTCTGCGCAGAAGGAAAGCTGGAAGAGCAGCGCCAGGAAGAGCTGCGGGAAGAACGCCTCCAGCACGTGCTGGCAGCTGGGCTGCTGCAGCATCTCATGGAGCACTCTGGTTGCCTGCAGAAGAAGCCCCGAGACAGCTGTCGCTGCTGAGACGTGCCTGTTGCGCTGCCCGAGCTTGGCGGTGAGGCTCACACACTGCCCTGAGCCTCGGGACAAGCAGGAGTGCCTGCCGTGCCTGAGTGGCCAGAGCAAAGGCACCGAAGCTCTTTGGCCTCAGCTCCTCTTTGGGCCATGGCCACAACAAGCCCTGCCAGCCGTAGCCCTGCCGCGCCGTGGCTGTGCGCCCGGCGGGAGGTCACGGCTTCTTGCTGCGTGGGCAAGGCCAGGGCAGCTCTAGGGGAGAGCGAGGCTACGTCCACAAACTCACGGCCACGGAAACGATGACTCTGTCGTCCCCATCCAACGTGCACGCCTCGTCCACGGGCCAATCCTGCAGGACACTGAGCAGCTCCTGCAGCACCCTCTCAGCAGCTCCGCACTTCGACAGCAGCCTCCTCCACATGGCTGCGGCAGCGCTGCAGGCCCACAGCGCTCGCTCAGCGGGTGCCGCAGCGGCAGCTGTGGCCTGGGCAGCCGCAGAGGGCCTGGGCGGGCCGCCAGCCCTGCCTCTGCCCACTGCCCCTTGCCCGCAGCACCCTGCGCGCTCTGCCCCACCCCGCAGCCCATGGCCGAGCTCCAGTCCCTTGTGGGGCACGCAGGCGGCAAGGCGGCCAGGCTCTGGGGCGGAAGGCAGGCACGCTTGCTCGGCTCGCGCTGCTGCAGCCCGGCCTGACGCGCCGCGGCTGGCACACGGGGACAACAGCAGGGCCCAGCCCCTCACGAGAGGCCGGACAATCGCCACCTGCCCCGCAGCCCGCAGGGCACGAGCTCTGCAGGCTGCCGGCCCCCCAGCTCTCAAGGCAAGCGGGCCCCTACCTGTCGCACGAGGGGGAACAGCGCAACAGGCTCACGACCACCTCCTCTGGGCATGCACAGGCCAGCAGCAGAAGAGCCCGCTCCAGGCTGCGCCGCGCAGACGCCTCTGTGACGGCCAGCACGCTGCTCCACATGCCCCTCACCACCGGGGGCACCTGGAGGGCACACGGCTCAGAGTGGGGCTGCTGCCAGAGGGCAGCCGTTGGCCCAGCTGCCCCCGACAACGGCTGCCCTTGCCCCCCTTGCTCTGTGCTGGCCTGAGAGGGGCTGGCGGGCCTGGCAGGCCTGGACTCAGGGCAAGAACAAGCCCCCGGAGGCCTCGAGCCCCGGCCACGCCACCCACAGGCTACTTACATGCTCCACAAGGCAGGCAGCGTCCGCCACAAGCGCCTGCAGCACGCGAGCAGCTGTGTGCGCCTCCTCGGTGCTGCGGGAGCTCATGGCCTCGATGGCTAGGAGGATGCTGTGGGCCCTCTCAGCGGGCTGCCGGGACGTCCCCAACATCTAGGGGAGAAAGGAGGGCAGCCGAGCTAGAGAGGTCACCGCCAGCGGGGCCCCGCACGCCCGCCTGGGCGGCGCCTGGGGCGTGCAGACCTGGTGGGGCTCCAGCTGGCGGCTGCCCTCAGCAAGGGCCGCGTCCTCCTCCTCCTCCTCCGTCCAGGCCAGCCTGGGGCGGCGGGGGGGTCTCTGCGCCATGGTGGGCAAGGCGGCAGAGGCTGCCCGGGGGCGGCGGGGAAAGACCTGGCTGCGCTCAGGGGGCTCCTCGGCCAGCCCCGCGCGCTCTCGCCCTGTCCCGCGGCCGTCCGACCGGACACTGCGGGGCCGAGGCCGCGCCGACGCCTGGCAAGGCCCCGGGCTGTCCCAGGAGCGCAGTCACAAAGGGCCCCCACTGTCACCCTGGGGCGGGCGGGCCCCGGCCCGGGCAGGGGCAGGCCGGGTGCCCTCGCGGGGCGCCGGGCCGGCTCGCCCCCTGCCACACCTCTCTTTGCCCTCGGGCTGCCCCGGGCCCCCATGGCTCCTGGGGCCCTCACAGCCGCTCCCACCCTCCTCTCGTCCCCGCCACCGCTGCTCCCGGCCCCGTCCTCAGCCACCCCAACCAACGCCCCGCCGCGACACCCCTGGCACCGCTGGCAAGGACTCCTTCCCAACCACCGCAACCACCCTGTCATCCTGCGAGGCGGCCAGAGCAAAATCTCACTCCCCCACCACCCAACCCCAACCTCCGCCTCACGGCTGCCGCTTGCACTTGCCAAAGCCACAAGCCTGCGGGGCACAGGGCACTCCTGCCTTTGCGCTGCCTACAGTGCTGTTCGGTCCTCCTGAAGCAGCCTTGGCCCAAGCACTTTGCGCTCCCCTGCTGCTCCCTGCGGGCAGCAGGCCAAGCACGGAGGCCTGCGCTCACCAGCAGCTTCCACAACGGCCAAGGCGGTGCCCACCACCTTCCTCTGCTTCTCTGCTCTCGGCTGCCGGCCCTCCTGCGGGTGCACGTGGCACAGGTGCCCCCGGACTCTCTCATCAAGGCAGGGTTGGCCTCCAGCCAGCAGAGCACCTTGCAGCAGCTACCACAGCTGCACCCATCCCAGCAGCCTGGCGCCAGGGCAGCGGAGGGGGTTTGGCCCAGCTCCTGCAAGAGCCATGCCAGGGGCTCAGGCCTGCCTGGCTGCAGTTGGCCTCTTCTCCACCAACTCAAGCCTCGCTGCACTGCTCCAGCTTGCGCTAAGGACACCTGCAGCAGGACCTGTGGGTTCTCCTCCCAGCAGATTTCAGCGCAGCCCCTCAGCAGGTCTCCGCTTCCCCCTCCAAGGCCCACACCAAGGCCTGCCTCCTGGCGGCACAACAAGGCCTGGCAGGAGCCACGTGACCCTTCGGGTCCTGCCAAGGCTTCCTGCGCCATAGACGTTGGACTGGACCCTGGGATCGCGCTCCCCTCTCCCAGAGCAGCCTCCTCCCTAAGCACCCAGGCAGCAGCGCTCGCAGCAGCCCCTTTCATCTGCCGGCACCCCCGGAGCCACGCTGCAGCTGGGCTTGCGTGGCCAGGCAGAGAAAAGCCCCTCGCTCTCTTCCACACCTTGCATTTCTTCTCTGCTCTCTCGTCCTTGTGCCTGTGCTCCTGCTTCCTTCAGCCTGCTGGCCGTTGCCCTGGGCAGAGCATGCTGCAGCTGCTGCCTCTGCAGCACCAGCCGCCTGCACCCATCGCACAGGGCCAACAACCACCCCCCCACCTACCCACCCACCACCTCGCTCATGGGGGCCTTGCGCAAGCTCCCGGCATCCCCGGGCCTCCAGCAAGCAACAAGGGATCCCTTCCGGGACCTCCACTTCGGACACACAGGGCACAACCACCTGGAGGCTCACACTGTTTGTTGTCCCAAAGAAGGCCTCTTTCACCCGCTCTGCAAGGAGCCCCCAAACACACACAGTCGCCACGTTTCTTTCCTTCATTTCTGCGCACACGTGGGTGCTAGGTGGCAAGTCCACAGAGCTAGCACGCCTGATCACTACACAGCTGACACTTTAGACAGTCTAAGCAACAGTTCTCAGTCCCGTTTCCAACTACATTAAGGCATCCGTGTTGCCATTGGTTCTGTCAGGGCTCCTCTTCGTTCCAAGTCACAGTATCCTCTTTTTCTACTACGCATGCTCTAGGGGGAAGGGGCTTTGACCAGCAGGGGGGCTTCCCTGCTTGTAGGTGGGTTTTTCCTTATGCTCATTCGGATAGTTCACCCGTCCTTCAAGTAGTTCTCTCCTGTTTATCAGCTGGTTTTGTTCTCGTCAGCTTTATGTGGGTACTTGCTTAGCTGGTTGCCTTAGAGTGTTGTCTTGCTCCTTCCTTCAGGGCCTTGTTTTGTTAACTGCCTGCGAAAGACTGACTAATACCCTAATGGCCTTGTTCCCCATCCCTCCAACAAGACCTCCCTCCCTTTTTGCCCGTTGCCTCGCAGCCTGTCCCTGGGCACCACTGGGCACAGTGTGCCTCCAGCCTCTGGACACCCTCCCGCCACAGAGTCATGCCCATTGAGAAGATGTTCCTGCAGCTGGCTTTGGCAGTGCCGGTGCCTGAAGAGCTCCCACTGTGGAGGGGCTGGAACCCCCAGTGCCTGGGCAGAGCTCTGGCCTCTGATGGCCTGGTGGCGGCATGGGCAAATCCCGTGGTGCCGGCCCGTGGCCACAGGCGCTCCCAGCCTTTGGTGCGCAAAGGGCAGCCCAGCGCTTCCTCATCTCCGGTGGTGGGAGGGCAGGCTGCAGGGCAGAGCAATGGCTGCAGCCTTGCCTTCTGGCTCAGGAGACTTGCCGGCGAGGGGCCACCTCGGTGTCCTGAATCATGCGGAGGGGCTGATTGCCTCCCAAGGCAGAATCTCGTCACCACCACTGCGCTCTCCCATCCGGGCCTGACCCTTTTGTCAGGGAAAACGGGCTGCTTCTCTGACGGCTGGAAGAGGGCGGGGGGGGATGTTGTGGCTGCCGCAGACTGCTGGAGAGAGTACATGCCCTACCCCCCTCCAAGGGTGGCCGCGAAGGAATCGCGGTCATTCCTGGGTTTTCCACCCATTCGTTGGCACCAAGAAAAGACACTGGCACGGGGTGAAGAGAGAGGGCTGCTTCTTGGGGGAAAAGGCAGCAGAGGGTGGGCTGGCAGCACAAGCCTGGCACGGGCTGGGCCTGAGGGCTGCAGCTGTCCTGCGGGCAGGGAGAGAGGCCAGCAACGCCCCCGACTTCCTCGCACACTCCGCTCGTCCCTGCGGGCAGAGCAGCCCGGCATCAGGAGGCGGTCGAGCTCCCGCAGCAAACGCAGCCACCTCGCAGGGGCCAGGGCCACCTCTGCCACACTCTCCTCAGCCGCCAGCACAGGCCTTCGTGGCCGCCTCCAGGCGCAGACGTCTTCCCTGGAGCTCTCAGCAGCAGGATGGTTTGCGTGGCCAGGGAACAGATGGACGGGCTGACGTCCTCCTCCAAGCCTTGAAGCGCTGAGAGAAAGAGCCAGAGCAGAGATCAAGCCCCCATATCTGCACAGAGCCCAGGCAGCCCTTCCTGGCGATGACATGGCCTGTCCCACCCACCTCTTCCCACAGACAGGAGGCAGCAGAAGGGACACATGCATCAGCTGGGACTTGCTGGCCAGGAATGTCCCAAAGGCCCCTGATATCTTCTCGCGACTCTACGCGCACCACCTCTGAGCCGCACGGGGAGCAGCAGAGCCCTCCTGGCCTGCGCCAGGCATTGCAGCTCGCTGCCCAGCCTCTGTCTTCCTCGCCGCCAGCCCTGCCTCACACCCTGCTGCCCTCACTCACCCTCGCAGATGTCCTCCACCTTCTTCTTGCTCTGGCCCCTCATGCTCTGCCCGACGAGCCCTAGGCACACGCACAGCCCCTCTCCAGTCCTGCTCCCCACACCACCGCCAGCACAAAACCCCTCCCCCAGGGCTAGCGCTAAGCTGCCCCAGTGCAGAGAGGGGCCGCAGGGCTTGGAGCTCACCAAGGAACCGCACAGCCATCTCTCGCAAGCACTCCTGCGGGCTCTCCAAGTACGGCAGGCTCTGGCGCAGGTATTCTTCCGATCTTCTCCTGCCCCTCGCCAGCTGGGCAGAGCACAAGGCCACAGGCTGGGCGCACACCCTCCCCACCCAGCCAGCCACTCCCTCCACCCACCACTCGCTTTAGCATCCCAGGGCTCAGCAAGGGCACAGCAACCTAGAGAAGAGCCCGTTGGGGCAGTGTGCTGGACAAGGGCAGCGGGAGTGCTGCTCCAGGCTGGCACCTCTGGGCACCAGCCGCGGCGAGGCACACGGCTGCCTGTCCCACACACTGGCCATGCACAGGCCTTGCCCAGGCTGCCTCTGGGGGCTTTGGGGCCATCCTTACCAGGCACTCGCCGATCCTGCAGCTCTGCGCTGTCTCAGCCAGCTGCCTCAGCTGCTCCCACCTCAGCAACTTGGCAGCACCAAGCAGGGCTTCCTGAGAGGCCTGCACAGCAGCACAGACCCGCTGATGCCACCGCAGCCCAGCGCACAACCCCCACCGCGGCCCTCCTCTTGGCAAGGCCTCCTCGGGGCCTTTCCTCGCCCACAATGGCAAGAGGGAGCAGCTGGCAACTGCCTCTGCCAGCATGTTCCGGGCCCCGGGCAGACAGCTGGGACAACCACCCCCGCAGGTGCATGGTGCTGCAGGTGGAGGCATGGCACGAAGACGAAGGCACTGCTGGGCCTGGTGCAAACAGCAAGGGGGCGCTCTGCACCCTCAGCACCTGGCGCCTCCAGCTCACCCACCTTCAAAGGCTCCCACTGCCAGCAGCCCTTGCTCCTCATGCTCACGCCCACTCACAGGGCGTCCGCATCGCCCTCCTCCAACGAGCCGTCCCGTTACACAGCCATACCTGGGCCACGCGGGGGATCTCGTCATGCCAGTGGAAGAGCAGCGGCAGCAGGCTCCTGTGCACTTGCTTCTTCAGGGCCTGTGTTTTGGTGCCCACTACAGCCTCCATCACCTCTTGGAAGAGGCGGATGGAGAGCTCTCGCACGCAGTCCAGCTCCTGGCGGGAAGGGAGAGGGGCCACCTCAGCACTGCCTGCTCCAAGCCCACAGTCAGCACAGGGGTCAGTGGGGCTGGTGGCGAGATGAAGGTTTCGGACCCTCCCTGCGCACCAAGGGGCTGTGGGCCTCGTCTGCACCCACTGCAAAATGGCCCCCGGCCTAGGCAGGGCGATGCAGCGCGCTTCTGTACCGTGCTGCGGCCAGGGAGAGCGGAGCTGGCGGAGAAGTCTGCGCCTGGAAGGGCTCCTCTCGCCCTGGCCACACTGCCCCCGTCACCCCTGGCCAAGGCCCAACAGAGCTGCTCCAGGATGCCCCCCCCCCCACAGTGGCTGCTGGGGCTGTGGGGACGTTGGCGTTACTGAGGGCCTGTGTGCAGGCATGGGCAGCAGCAGGACTTCAGGCTTCCCTCAGCTCGGCCTGCCTGGCCCTCCTGGCGAGCCTGTCTTCATCGCCCAGGGGCTCGAGCTGTGCTGCCAGCTCTAGAGGCCGGCAGGAGGAGGCAGCCCCGGGGCACGGCTGCAGGGGCTTTGTGCACAATACCGAGCAGCTGAGGGTAGACAAGGGGCTGCTTCAAGGCAGTCCTGCAGCCCAGCGCACCACAGGCAGCACAGCGCAATGACCCCAAGAGCCCCCGGGCAAAAACGTTCCTGGCAGCACCCAGGGCCCCTGCTGGCAAGCACAAATTCCCACGCCGCAGGCACACCCACACGGCAACACACCACAGCCCGCAGCCCGCACACAGCCTCACCGACACGCCAACAGGGCCCCCGCCTCTGCCCCCAGCCTAACCTCATCAAAGAGAGGCAGCAGCTTGTCGGCCAGCAGCGGAGCAAGGTGGGCCACCACCTGCTTCTCCATGACGTGGACCACATTGCTGAGCACCAGCAGGGCCTTGGCGCTGATGTCTCTGTCCGCGTCCTGCAGGTGCCCCACCAGCAGGGGCCACAGGCACTGCATTCTTCTGGCCTGGGGGAAACACAACCTCGGTGCCTGAAGAAAGAACCCACTGCCCTGGCAAAAAGGCTCACCTGCTCACACACCAGCTTCCCCCCTGCCTTTCCACAAGCGGCCATGGCAATGACTGCAGCTACCTGCTGCCTGGCAGCCTTTACCGGCACAGCCACGGGCCTGGACGGGCTGGGGCAGAGCGAGGCAGGAGAGGGCACCACCGGCTCCTCTTCTCCGTCACTCTTCAACGGGCAGCGGGCTTAGTAACCCACACTGCCTGCAAAGCTGCCCGGGCCACGAGCCGTGCCAGCCCTAGCAGGCGCCTTTCCCGGCAGGGCTCACGGCCCCATTGCCAAGGCCCTGCCGACACCCCCGGCTTGTGCACAGAGGCTGCGGCGCAGCGCAGCACCCCAAGGCGGCACTCGGCCCGCGGTGGCCCCTGCGTGGTGGGGGCTGCAGCCTCGCGGCCCAGAAGCTGCCTGCGGCATCAGCCTGGCCCTGCGCTCAGCCTCCAACAGGGCAGCAGCTCCCACAGCTCCTGAGGCCCAGCACAGTCCAAGCTACCCTGTTGCCCAGCACCCCACCGCCCAGCCCCTCGCTGCCTGTGCACCGGCACCCGGCTGGCCCCTGCTCACCATCTCCTGTCTCTTGCACAGCAGCACGAGGCCTCTGAGCGCCAGCCTGTGCATCACCCGCCAGTGACCCCGCAGATATCTCCAGAAGAGAATCGGCAAGTCGGCCTCCTCTGCGCAAAGGTCACTGCAGGCCAGCAGCTGAAGCACAGCACAGAGAAAGTGGTGAGGTCGGCAGGACTCCCGGCCTCAGCCAGCGCCCGATCCCACCAGCAGCTCCGGGCCAGGGCACCAGGCCCGGCCCAAAGGCAGCCGTCAGTGCCGACAGCCCCTGGTGCCCCACTCCCTGCCCTGGGCCTCAGGCCGCACCGCGCACAGCCCTCGCCTGCTCCTCCACTCCTCTCCAGCCCCGAGAGGCACCGCCTGCCATCAGGCTCACCTCCACCAGGAAAGCCATGGCAGGCATCTCCCAGCAGGCCTCTCCACGTTTCAGCAGCGCTGTCAGCCGTTGGAAGAGGACGAGACGCAGCTCTCTTGGGCTCTTCCTCATCTCTCTGGCAGAGGCAAGAAGGCCCTGTCACTTCTGAGCAGCCAGGCCAAGCTCTTCTGTGATGGCACTCCCCATCCCTCTAGGCAGGGCTCGTGGAGCCCCGCAGCCATGGAGCGGCACCTCCCTGGGCTGCTCTACTCGGCCAGCCCTCCCTCACAAGGCCTCAAGCTGCAGCCCCGTGGGGCTCTGCGGGGCAGCCTGCGTGCAAGGGAGAAATGCTGGGGCAGAGCAGGGACAAGGGGCTTCTCACCTGGCCAGCAAAGCCACTCCCGCGTGGTAGGTCTGCGCGCTGAGGAGTGTGTCCCAGCCACCCTTCCTCGCCATGGCCAGCACCTGACTCTCGTAGCCGGCACGGCACAGCAGTGCTTTCATGGTCTGCACTGCCAACCTGCGTGCACAGCAAAGGCCACGTCACCCTGGCACCCCTGGCCCTGCCGCCACCTCCACAGCACACACAGCAGGCGTGGGATGGAGCACCTCACGGGGCTGCCGGGAGCAGACTCTTCCCCTTGCTGTTCTCCCCAGCACATCTCAGCCTCCTCCGGCGTCAGCTCTGCGCAGAAGGAAAGCTGGAAGAGCAGCGCCAGGAAGAGCTGCGGGAAGAACGCCTCCAGCACGTGCTGGCAGCTGGGCTGCTGCAGCATCTCATGGAGCACTCTGGTTGCCTGCAGAAGAAGCCCCGAGACAGCTGTCGCTGCTGAGACGTGCCTGTTGCGCTGCCCGAGCTTGGCGGTGAGGCTCACACACTGCCCTGAGCCTCGGGACAAGCAGGAGTGCCTGCCGTGCCTGAGTGGCCAGAGCAAAGGCACCGAAGCTCTTTGGCCTCAGCTCCTCTTTGGGCCATGGCCACAACAAGCCCTGCCAGCCGTAGCCCTGCCGCGCCGTGGCTGTGCGCCCGGCGGGAGGTCACGGCTTCTTGCTGCGTGGGCAAGGCCAGGGCAGCTCTAGGGGAGAGCGAGGCTACGTCCACAAACTCACGGCCACGGAAACGATGACTCTGTCGTCCCCATCCAACGTGCACGCCTCGTCCACGGGCCAATCCTGCAGGACACTGAGCAGCTCCTGCAGCACCCTCTCAGCAGCTCCGCACTTCGACAGCAGCCTCCTCCACATGGCTGCGGCAGCGCTGCAGGCCCACAGCGCTCGCTCAGCGGGTGCCGCAGCGGCAGCTGTGGCCTGGGCAGCCGCAGAGGGCCTGGGCGGGCCGCCAGCCCTGCCTCTGCCCACTGCCCCTTGCCCGCAGCACCCTGCGCGCTCTGCCCCACCCCGCAGCCCATGGCCGAGCTCCAGTCCCTTGTGGGGCACGCAGGCGGCAAGGCGGCCAGGCTCTGGGGCGGAAGGCAGGCACGCTTGCTCGGCTCGCGCTGCTGCAGCCCGGCCTGACGCGCCGCGGCTGGCACACGGGGACAACAGCAGGGCCCAGCCCCTCACGAGAGGCCGGACAATCGCCACCTGCCCCGCAGCCCGCAGGGCACGAGCTCTGCAGGCTGCCGGCCCCCCAGCTCTCAAGGCAAGCGGGCCCCTACCTGTCGCACGAGGGGGAACAGCGCAACAGGCTCACGACCACCTCCTCTGGGCATGCACAGGCCAGCAGCAGAAGAGCCCGCTCCAGGCTGCGCCGCGCAGACGCCTCTGTGACGGCCAGCACGCTGCTCCACATGCCCCTCACCACCGGGGGCACCTGGAGGGCACACGGCTCAGAGTGGGGCTGCTGCCAGAGGGCAGCCGTTGGCCCAGCTGCCCCCGACAACGGCTGCCCTTGCCCCCCTTGCTCTGTGCTGGCCTGAGAGGGGCTGGCGGGCCTGGCAGGCCTGGAGTCAGGGCAAGGACAAGCCCCCGGAGGCCTCGAGCCCCGGCCACGCCACCCACAGGCTACTTACATGCTCCACAAGGCAGGCAGCGTCCGCCACAAGCGCCTCCAGCACGCGAGCAGCTGTGTGCGCCTCCTCGGTGCTGCGGGAGCTCATGGCCTCGATGGCTAGGAGGATGCTGTGGGCCCTCTCAGCGGGCTGCCGGGACGTCCCCAACATCTAGGGGAGAAAGGAGGGCAGCCGAGCTAGAGAGGTCACCGCCAGCGGGGCCCCGCACGCCCGCCTGGGCGGCGCCTGGGGCGTGCAGACCTGGTGGGGCTCCAGCTGGCGGCTGCCCTCAGCAAGGGCCGCGTCCTCCTCCTCCTCCTCCGTCCAGGCCAGCCTGGGGCGGCGGGGGGGTCTCTGCGCCATGGTGGGCAAGGCGGCAGAGGCTGCCCGGGGGCGGCGGGGAAAGACCTGGCTGCGCTCAGGGGGCTCCTCGGCCAGCCCCGCGCGCTCTCGCCCTGTCCCGCGGCCGTCCGACCGGACACTGCGGGGCCGAGGCCGCGCCGACGCCTGGCAAGGCCCCGGGCTGTCCCAGGAGCGCAGTCACAAAGGGCCCCCACTGTCACCCTGGGGCGGGCGGGCCCCGGCCCGGGCAGGGGCAGGCCGGGTGCCCTCGCGGGGCGCCGGGCCGGCTCGCCCCCTGCCACACCTCTCTTTGCCCTCGGGCTGCCCCGGGCCCCCATGGCTCCTGGGGCCCTCACAGCCGCTCCCACCCTCCTCTCGTCCCCGCCACCGCTGCTCCCGGCCCCGTCCTCAGCCACCCCAACCAACGCCCCGCCGCGACACCCCTGGCACCGCTGGCAAGGACTCCTTCCCAACCACCGCAACCACCCTGTCATCCTGCGAGGCGGCCAGAGCAAAATCTCACTCCCCCACCACCCAACCCCAACCTCCGCCTCACGGCTGCCGCTTGCACTTGCCAAAGCCACAAGCCTGCGGGGCACAGGGCACTCCTGCCTTTGCGCTGCCTACAGTGCTGTTCGGTCCTCCTGAAGCAGCCTTGGCCCAAGCACTTTGCGCTCCCCTGCTGCTCCCTGCGGGCAGCAGGCCAAGCACGGAGGCCTGCGCTCACCAGCAGCTTCCACAACGGCCAAGGCGGTGCCCACCACCTTCCTCTGCTTCTCTGCTCTCTGCTGCCGGCCCTCCTGCGGGTGCACGTGGCACAGGTGCCCCCGGACTCTCTCATCAAGGCAGGGTTGGCCTCCAGCCAGCAGAGCACCTTGCAGCAGCTACCACAGCTGCACCCATCCCAGCAGCCTGGCGCCAGGGCAGCGGAGGGGGTTTGGCCCAGCTCCTGCAAGAGCCATGCCAGGGGCTCAGGCCTGCCTGGCTGCAGTTGGCCTCTTCTCCACCAACTCAAGCCTCGCTGCACTGCTCCAGCTTGCGCTAAGGACACCTGCAGCAGGACCTGTGGGTTCTCCTCCCAGCAGATTTCAGCGCAGCCCCTCAGCAGGTCTCCGCTTCCCCCTCCAAGGCCCACACCAAGGCCTGCCTCCTGGCGGCACAACAAGGCCTGGCAGGAGCCACGTGACCCTTCGGGTCCTGCCAAGGCTTCCTGCGCCATAGACGTTGGACTGGACCCTGGGATCGCGCTCCCCTCTCCCAGAGCAGCCTCCTCCCTAAGCACCCAGGCAGCAGCGCTCGCAGCAGCCCCTTTCATCTGCCGGCACCCCCGGAGCCACGCTGCAGCTGGGCTTGCGTGGCCAGGCAGAGAAAAGCCCCTCGCTCTCTTCCACACCTTGCATTTCTTCTCTGCTCTCTCGTCCTTGTGCCTGTGCTCCTGCTTCCTTCAGCCTGCTGGCCGTTGCCCTGGGCAGAGCATGCTGCAGCTGCTGCCTCTGCAGCACCAGCCGCCTGCACCCATCGCACAGGGCCAACAACCACCCCCCCACCTACCCACCCACCACCTCGCTCATGGGGGCCTTGCGCAAGCTCCCGGCATCCCCGGGCCTCCAGCAAGCAACAAGGGATCCCTTCCGGGACCTCCACTTCGGACACACAGGGCACAACCACCTGGAGGCTCACACTGTTTGTTGTCCCAAAGAAGGCCTCTTTCACCCGCTCTGCAAGGAGCCCCCAAACACACACAGTCGCCACGTTTCTTTCCTTCATTTCTGCGCACACGTGGGTGCTAGGTGGCAAGTCCACAGAGCTAGCACGCCTGATCACTACACAGCTGACACTTTAGACAGTCTAAGCAACAGTTCTCAGTCCCGTTTCCAACTACATTAAGGCATCCGTGTTGCCATTGGTTCTGTCAGGGCTCCTCTTCGTTCCAAGTCACAGTATCCTCTTTTTCTACTACGCATGCTCTAGGGGGAAGGGGCTTTGACCAGCAGGGGGGCTTCCCTGCTTGTAGGTGGGTTTTTCCTTATGCTCATTCGGATAGTTCACCCGTCCTTCAAGTAGTTCTCTCCTGTTTATCAGCTGGTTTTGTTCTCGTCAGCTTTATGTGGGTACTTGCTTAGCTGGTTGCCTTAGAGTGTTGTCTTGCTCCTTCCTTCAGGGCCTTGTTTTGTTAACTGCCTGCGAAAGACTGACTAATACCCTAATGGCCTTGTTCCCCATCCCTCCAACAAGACCTCCCTCCCTTTTTGCCCGTTGCCTCGCAGCCTGTCCCTGGGCACCACTGGGCACAGTGTGCCTCCAGCCTCTGGACACCCTCCCGCCACAGAGTCATGCCCATTGAGAAGATGTTCCTGCAGCTGGCTTTGGCAGTGCCGGTGCCTGAAGAGCTCCCACTGTGGAGGGGCTGGAACCCCCAGTGCCTGGGCAGAGCTCTGGCCTCTGATGGCCTGGTGGCGGCATGGGCAAATCCCGTGGTGCCGGCCCGTGGCCACAGGCGCTCCCAGCCTTTGGTGCGCAAAGGGCAGCCCAGCGCTTCCTCATCTCCGGTGGTGGGAGGGCAGGCTGCAGGGCAGAGCAATGGCTGCAGCCTTGCCTTCTGGCTCAGGAGACTTGCCGGCGAGGGGCCACCTCGGTGTCCTGAATCATGCGGAGGGGCTGATTGCCTCCCAAGGCAGAATCTTGTCACCACCACTGCGCTCTCCCATCCGGGCCTGACCCTTTTGTCAGGGAAAACGGGCTGCTTCTCTGACGGCTGGAAGAGGGCGGGGGGGGATGTTGTGGCTGCCGCAGACTGCTGGAGAGAGTACATGCCCTACCCCCCTCCAAGGGTGGCCGCGAAGGAATCGCGGTCATTCCTGGGTTTTCCACCCATTCGTTGGCACCAAGAAAAGACACTGGCACGGGGTGAAGAGAGAGGGCTGCTTCTTGGGGGAAAAGGCAGCAGAGGGTGGGCTGGCAGCACAAGCCTGGCACGGGCTGGGCCTGAGGGCTGCAGCTGTCCTGCGGGCAGGGAGAGAGGCCAGCAACGCCCCCGACTTCCTCGCACACTCCGCTCGTCCCTGCGGGCAGAGCAGCCCGGCATCAGGAGGCGGTCGAGCTCCCGCAGCAAACGCAGCCACCTCGCAGGGGCCAGGGCCACCTCTGCCACACTCTCCTCAGCCGCCAGCACAGGCCTTCGTGGCCGCCTCCAGGCGCAGACGTCTTCCCTGGAGCTCTCAGCAGCAGGATGGTTTGCGTGGCCAGGGAACAGATGGACGGGCTGACGTCCTCCTCCAAGCCTTGAAGCGCTGAGAGAAAGAGCCAGAGCAGAGATCAAGCCCCCATATCTGCACAGAGCCCAGGCAGCCCTTCCTGGCGATGACATGGCCTGTCCCACCCACCTCTTCCCACAGACAGGAGGCAGCAGAAGGGACACATGCATCAGCTGGGACTTGCTGGCCAGGAATGTCCCAAAGGCCCCTGATATCTTCTCGCGACTCTACGCGCACCACCTCTGAGCCGCACGGGGAGCAGCAGAGCCCTCCTGGCCTGCGCCAGGCATTGCAGCTCGCTGCCCAGCCTCTGTCTTCCTCGCCGCCAGCCCTGCCTCACACCCTGCTGCCCTCACTCACCCTCGCAGATGTCCTCCACCTTCTTCTTGCTCTGGCCCCTCATGCTCTGCCCGACGAGCCCTAGGCACACGCACAGCCCCTCTCCAGTCCTGCTCCCCACACCACCGCCAGCACAAAACCCCTCCCCCAGGGCTAGCGCTAAGCTGCCCCAGTGCAGAGAGGGGCCGCAGGGCTTGGAGCTCACCAAGGAACCGCACAGCCATCTCTCGCAAGCACTCCTGCGGGCTCTCCAAGTACGGCAGGCTCTGGCGCAGGTATTCTTCCGATCTTCTCCTGCCCCTCGCCAGCTGGGCAGAGCACAAGGCCACAGGCTGGGCGCACACCCTCCCCACCCAGCCAGCCACTCCCTCCACCCACCACTCGCTTTAGCATCCCAGGGCTCAGCAAGGGCACAGCAACCTAGAGAAGAGCCCGTTGGGGCAGTGTGCTGGACAAGGGCAGCGGGAGTGCTGCTCCAGGCTGGCACCTCTGGGCACCAGCCGCGGCGAGGCACACGGCTGCCTGTCCCACACACTGGCCATGCACAGGCCTTGCCCAGGCTGCCTCTGGGGGCTTTGGGGCCATCCTTACCAGGCACTCGCCGATCCTGCAGCTCTGTGCTGTCTCAGCCAGCTGCCTCAGCTGCTCCCACCTCAGCAACTTGGCAGCACCAAGCAGGGCTTCCTGAGAGGCCTGCACAGCAGCACAGACCCGCTGATGCCACCGCAGCCCAGCGCACAACCCCCACCGCGGCCCTCCTCTTGGCAAGGCCTCCTCGGGGCCTTTCCTCGCCCACAATGGCAAGAGGGAGCAGCTGGCAACTGCCTCTGCCAGCATGTTCCGGGCCCCGGGCAGACAGCTGGGACAACCACCCCCGCAGGTGCATGGTGCTGCAGGTGGAGGCATGGCACGAAGACGAAGGCACTGCTGGGCCTGGTGCAAACAGCAAGGGGGCGCTCTGCACCCTCAGCACCTGGCGCCTCCAGCTCACCCACCTTCAAAGGCTCCCACTGCCAGCAGCCCTTGCTCCTCATGCTCACGCCCACTCACAGGGCGTCCGCATCGCCCTCCTCCAACGAGCCGTCCCGTTACACAGCCATACCTGGGCCACGCGGGGGATCTCGTCATGCCAGTGGAAGAGCAGCGGCAGCAGGCTCCTGTGCACTTGCTTCTTCAGGGCGTGTGTTTTGGTGCCCACTACAGCCTCCATCACCTCTTGGAAGAGGCGGATGGAGAGCTCTCGCACGCAGTCCAGCTCCTGGCGGGAAGGGAGAGGGGCCACCTCAGCACTGCCTGCTCCAAGCCCACAGTCAGCACAGGGGTCAGTGGGGCTGGTGGCGAGATGAAGGTTTCGGACCCTCCCTGCGCACCAAGGGGCTGTGGGCCTCGTCTGCACCCACTGCAAAATGGCCCCCGGCCTAGGCAGGGCGATGCAGCGCGCTTCTGTACCGTGCTGCGGCCAGGGAGAGCGGAGCTGGCGGAGAAGTCTGCGCCTGGAAGGGCTCCTCTCGCCCTGGCCACACTGCCCCCGTCACCCCTGGCCAAGGCCCAACAGAGCTGCTCCAGGATGCCCCCCCCCCCCACAGTGGCTGCTGGGGCTGTGGGGACGTTGGCGTTACTGAGGGCCTGTGTGCAGGCATGGGCAGCAGCAGGACTTCAGGCTTCCCTCAGCTCGGCCTGCCTGGCCCTCCTGGCGAGCCTGTCTTCATCGCCCAGGGGCTCGAGCTGTGCTGCCAGCTCTAGAGGCCGGCAGGAGGAGGCAGCCCCGGGGCACGGCTGCAGGGGCTTTGTGCACAATACCGAGCAGCTGAGGGTAGACAAGGGGCTGCTTCAAGGCAGTCCTGCAGCCCAGCGCACCACAGGCAGCACAGCGCAATGACCCCAAGAGCCCCCGGGCAAAAACGTTCCTGGCAGCACCCAGGGCCCCTGCTGGCAAGCACAAATTCCCACGCCGCAGGCACACCCACACGGCAACACACCACAGCCCGCAGCCCGCACACAGCCTCACCGACACGCCAACAGGGCCCCCGCCTCTGCCCCCAGCCTAACCTCATCAAAGAGAGGCAGCAGCTTGTCGGCCAGCAGCGGAGCAAGGTGGGCCACCACCTGCTTCTCCATGACGTGGACCACATTGCTGAGCACCAGCAGGGCCTTGGCGCTGATGTCTCTGTCCGCGTCCTGCAGGTGCCCCACCAGCAGGGGCCACAGGCACTGCATTCTTCTGGCCTGGGGGAAACACAACCTCGGTGCCTGAAGAAAGAACCCACTGCCCTGGCAAAAAGGCTCACCTGCTCACACACCAGCTTCCCCCCTGCCTTTCCACAAGCGGCCATGGCAATGACTGCAGCTACCTGCTGCCTGGCAGCCTTTACCGGCACAGCCACGGGCCTGGACGGGCTGGGGCAGAGCGAGGCAGGAGAGGGCACCACCGGCTCCTCTTCTCCGTCACTCTTCAACGGGCAGCGGGCTTAGTAACCCACACTGCCTGCAAAGCTGCCCGGGCCACGAGCCGTGCCAGCCCTAGCAGGCGCCTTTCCCGGCAGGGCTCACGGCCCCATTGCCAAGGCCCTGCCGACACCCCCGGCTTGTGCACAGAGGCTGCGGCGCAGCGCAGCACCCCAAGGCGGCACTCGGCCCGCGGTGGCCCCTGCGTGGTGGGGGCTGCAGCCTCGCGGCCCAGAAGCTGCCTGCGGCATCAGCCTGGCCCTGCGCTCAGCCTCCAACAGGGCAGCAGCTCCCACAGCTCCTGAGGCCCAGCACAGTCCAAGCTACCCTGTTGCCCAGCACCCCACCGCCCAGCCCCTCGCTGCCTGTGCACCGGCACCCGGCTGGCCCCTGCTCACCATCTCCTGTCTCTTGCACAGCAGCACGAGGCCTCTGAGCGCCAGCCTGTGCATCACCCGCCAGTGACCCCGCAGATATCTCCAGAAGAGAATCGGCAAGTCGGCCTCCTCTGCGCAAAGGTCACTGCAGGCCAGCAGCTGAAGCACAGCACAGAGAAAGTGGTGAGGTCGGCAGGACTCCCGGCCTCAGCCAGCGCCCGATCCCACCAGCAGCTCCGGGCCAGGGCACCAGGCCCGGCCCAAAGGCAGCCGTCAGTGCCGACAGCCCCTGGTGCCCCACTCCCTGCCCTGGGCCTCAGGCCGCACCGCGCACAGCCCTCGCCTGCTCCTCCACTCCTCTCCAGCCCCGAGAGGCACCGCCTGCCATCAGGCTCACCTCCACCAGGAAAGCCATGGCAGGCATCTCCCAGCAGGCCTCTCCACGTTTCAGCAGCGCTGTCAGCCGTTGGAAGAGGACGAGACGCAGCTCTCTTGGGCTCTTCCTCATCTCTCTGGCAGAGGCAAGAAGGCCCTGTCACTTCTGAGCAGCCAGGCCAAGCTCTTCTGTGATGGCACTCCCCATCCCTCTAGGCAGGGCTCGTGGAGCCCCGCAGCCATGGAGCGGCACCTCCCTGGGCTGCTCTACTCGGCCAGCCCTCCCTCACAAGGCCTCAAGCTGCAGCCCCGTGGGGCTCTGCGGGGCAGCCTGCGTGCAAGGGAGAAATGCTGGGGCAGAGCAGGGACAAGGGGCTTCTCACCTGGCCAGCAAAGCCACTCCCGCGTGGTAGGTCTGCGCGCTGAGGAGTGTGTCCCAGCCACCCTTCCTCGCCATGGCCAGCACCTGACTCTCGTAGCCGGCACGGCACAGCAGTGCTTTCATGGTCTGCACTGCCAACCTGCGTGCCCAGCAAAGGCCACGTCACCCTGGCACCCCTGGCCCTGCCGCCACCTCCACAGCACACACAGCAGGCGTGGGATGGAGCACCTCACGGGGCTGCCGGGAGCAGACTCTTCCCCTTGCTGTTCTCCCCAGCACATCTCAGCCTCCTCCGGCGTCAGCTCTGCGCAGAAGGAAAGCTGGAAGAGCAGCGCCAGGAAGAGCTGCGGGAAGAACGCCTCCAGCACGTGCTGGCAGCTGGGCTGCTGCAGCATCTCATGGAGCACTCTGGTTGCCTGCAGAAGAAGCCCCGAGACAGCTGTCGCTGCTGAGACGTGCCTGTTGCGCTGCCCGAGCTTGGCGGTGAGGCTCACACACTGCCCTGAGCCTCGGGACAAGCAGGAGTGCCTGCCGTGCCTGAGTGGCCAGAGCAAAGGCACCGAAGCTCTTTGGCCTCAGCTCCTCTTTGGGCCATGGCCACAACAAGCCCTGCCAGCCGTAGCCCTGCCGCGCCGTGGCTGTGCGCCCGGCGGGAGGTCACGGCTTCTTGCTGCGTGGGCAAGGCCAGGGCAGCTCTAGGGGAGAGCGAGGCTACGTCCACAAACTCACGGCCACGGAAACGATGACTCTGTCGTCCCCATCCAACGTGCACGCCTCGTCCACGGGCCAATCCTGCAGGACACTGAGCAGCTCCTGCAGCACCCTCTCGGCAGCTCCGCACTTCGACAGCAGCATCGTCCACATGGCTGCGGCAGCGCTGCAGGCCCACAGCGCTCGCTCAGCGGGTGCCGCAGCGGCAGCTGTGGCCTGGGCAGCCGCAGAGGGCCTGGGCGGGCCGCCAGCCCTGCCTCTGCCCACTGCCCCTTGCCCGCAGCACCCTGCGCGCTCTGCCCCACCCCGCAGCCCATGGCCAAGCTCCAGTCCCTTGTGGGGCACGCAGGCGGCAAGGCGGCCAGGCTCTGGGGCGGAAGGCAGGCACGCTTGCTCGGCTCGCGCTGCTGCAGCCCGGCCTGACGCGCCGCGGCTGGCACACGGGGACAACAGCAGGGCCCAGCCCCTCACGAGAGGCCGGACAATCGCCACCTGCCCCGCAGCCCGCAGGGCACGAGCTCTGCAGGCTGCCGGCCCCCCAGCTCTCAAGGCAAGCGGGCCCCTACCTGTCGCACGAGGGGGAACAGCGCAACAGGCTCACGACCACCTCCTCTGGGCATGCACAGGCCAGCAGCAGAAGAGCCCGCTCCAGGCTGC
This sequence comes from Struthio camelus, assembly GCF_040807025.1. Taxonomy (NCBI): domain Eukaryota; kingdom Metazoa; phylum Chordata; class Aves; order Struthioniformes; family Struthionidae; genus Struthio; species Struthio camelus. The sequence goes on along the minus strand of NC_090947.1, from coordinate 941,725 downwards.
GCCGCGCAGACGCCTCTGTGACGGCCAGCACGCTGCTCCACATGCCCCTCACCACCGGGGGCACCTGGAGGGCACACGGCTCAGAGTGGGGCTGCTGCCAGAGGGCAGCCGTTGGCCCAGCTGCCCCCGACAACGGCTGCCCTTGCCCCCCTTGCTCTGTGCTGGCCTGAGAGGGGCTGGCGGGCCTGGCAGGCCTGGACTCAGGGCAAGGACAAGCCCCCGGAGGCCTCGAGCCCCGGCCACGCCACCCACAGGCTACTTACATGCTCCACAAGGCAGGCAGCGTCCGCCACAAGCGCCTGCAGCACGCGAGCAGCTGTGTGCGCCTCCTCGGTGCTGCGGGAGCTCATGGCCTCGATGGCTAGGAGGATGCTGTGGGCCCTCTCAGCGGGCTGCCGGGACGTCCCCAACATCTAGGGGAGAAAGGAGGGCAGCCGAGCTAGAGAGGTCACCGCCAGCGGGGCCCCGCACGCCCGCCTGGGCGGCACCTGGGGCGTGCAGACCTGGTGGGGCTCCAGCTGGCGGCTGCCCTCGGCAAGGGCCGCGTCCTCCTCCTCCTCCTCCGTCCAGGCCAGCCTGGGGCGGCGGGGGGGTCTCTGCGCCATGGTGGGCAAGGCGGCAGAGGCTGCCCGGGGGCGGCGGGGAAAGACCTGGCTGCGCTCAGGGGGCTCCTCGGCCAGCCCCGCGCACTCTCGCCCTGTCCCGCGGCCGTCCGACCGGACACTGCGGGGCCGAGGCCGCGCCGACGCCTGGCAAGGCCCCGGGCTGTCCCAGGAGCGCAGTCACAAAGGGCCCCCACTGTCACCCTGGGGCGGGCGGGCCCCGGCCCGGGCAGGGGCAGGCCGGGTGCCCTCGCGGGGCGCCGGGCCGGCTCGCCCCCTGCCACACCTCTCTTTGCCCTCGGGCTGCCCCGGGCCCCCATGGCTCCTGGGGCCCTCACAGCCGCTCCCACCCTCCTCTCGTCCCCGCCACCGCTGCTCCCGGCCCCGTCCTCAGCCACCCCAACCAACGCCCCGCCGCGACACCCCTGGCACCGCTGGCAAGGACTCCTTCCCAACCACCGCAACCACCCTGTCATCCTGCGAGGCGGCCAGAGCAAAATCTCACTCCCCCACCACCCAACCCCAACCTCCGCCTCACGGCTGCCGCTTGCACTTGCCAAAGCCACAAGCCTGCGGGGCACAGGGCACTCCTGCCTTTGCGCTGCCTACAGTGCTGTTCGGTCCTCCTGAAGCAGCCTTGGCCCAAGCACTTTGCGCTCCCCTGCTGCTCCCCGCGGGCAGCAGGCCAAGCACGGAGGCCTGCGCTCACCAGCAGCTTCCACAACGGCCAAGGCGGTGCCCACCACCTTCCTCTGCTTCTCTGCTCTCTGCTGCCGGCCCTCCTGCGGGTGCACGTGGCACAGGTGCCCCCGGACTCTCTCATCAAGGCAGGGTTGGCCTCCAGCCAGCAGAGCACCTTGCAGCAGCTACCACAGCTGCACCCATCCCAGCAGCCTGGCGCCAGGGCAGCGGAGGGGGTTTGGCCCAGCTCCTGCAAGAGCCATGCCAGGGGCTCAGGCCTGCCTGGCTGCAGTTGGCCTCTTCTCCACCAACTCAAGCCTCGCTGCACTGCTCCAGCTTGCGCTAAGGACACCTGCAGCAGGACCTGTGGGTTCTCCTCCCAGCAGATTTCAGCGCAGCCCCTCAGCAGGTCTCCGCTTCCCCCTCCAAGGCCCACACCAAGGCCTGCCTCCTGGCGGCACAACAAGGCCTGGCAGGAGCCACGTGACCCTTCGGGTCCTGCCAAGGCTTCCTGCGCCATAGACGTTGGACTGGACCCTGGGATCGCGCTCCCCTCTCCCAGAGCAGCCTCCTCCCTAAGCACCCAGGCAGCAGCGCTCGCAGCAGCCCCTTTCATCTGCCGGCACCCCCGGAGCCACGCTGCAGCTGGGCTTGCGTGGCCAGGCAGAGAAAAGCCCCTCGCTCTCTTCCACACCTTGCATTTCTTCTCTGCTCTCTCGTCCTTGTGCCTGTGCTCCTGCTTCCTTCAGCCTGCTGGCCGTTGCCCTGGGCAGAGCATGCTGCAGCTGCTGCCTCTGCAGCACCAGCCGCCTGCACCCATCGCACAGGGCCAACAACCACCCTCCCCCCCCCACCTACCCACCCACCACCTCGCTCATGGGGGCCTTGCGCAAGCTCCCGGCATCCCCGGGCCTCCAGCAAGCAACAAGGGATCCCTTCCGGGACCTCCACTTCGGACACACAGGGCACAACCACCTGGAGGCTCACACTGTTTGTTGTCCCAAAGAAGGCCTCTTTCACCCGCTCTGCAAGGAGCCCCCAAACACACACAGTCACCACGTTTCTTTCCTTCATTTCTGCGCACACGTGGGTGCTAGGTGGCAAGTCCACAGAGCTAGCACGCCTGATCACTACACAGCTGACACTTTAGACAGTCTAAGCAACAGTTCTCAGTCCCGTTTCCAACTACATTAAGGCATCCGTGTTGCCATTGGTTCTGTCAGGGCTCCTCTTCGTTCCAAGTCACAGTATCCTCTTTTTCTACTACGCATGCTCTAGGGGGAAGGGGCTTTGACCAGCAGGGGGGCTTCCCTGCTTGTAGGTGGGTTTTTCCTTATGCTCATTCGGATAGTTCACCCGTCCTTCAAGTAGTTCTCTCCTGTTTATCAGCTGGTTTTGTTCTCGTCAGCTTTATGTGGGTACTTGCTTAGCTGGTTGCCTTAGAGTGTTGTCTTGCTCCTTCCTTCAGGGCCTTGTTTTGTTAACTGCCTGCGAAAGACTGACTAATACCCTAATGGCCTTGTTCCCCATCCCTCCAACAAGACCTCCCTCCCTTTTTGCCCGTTGCCTCGCAGCCTGTCCCTGGGCACCACTGGGCACAGTGTGCCTCCAGCCTCTGGACACCCTCCCGCCACAGAGTCATGCCCATTGAGAAGATGTTCCTGCAGCTGGCTTTGGCAGTGCCGGTGCCTGAAGAGCTCCCACTGTGGAGGGGCTGGAACCCCCAGTGCCTGGGCAGAGCTCTGGCCTCTGATGGCCTGGTGGCGGCATGGGCAAATCCCGTGGTGCCGGCCCGTGGCCACAGGCGCTCCCAGCCTTTGGTGCGCAAAGGGCAGCCCAGCGCTTCCTCATCTCCGGTGGTGGGAGGGCAGGCTGCAGGGCAGAGCAATGGCTGCAGCCTTGCCTTCTGGCTCAGGAGACTTGCCGGCGAGGGGCCACCTCGGTGTCCTGAATCATGCGGAGGGGCTGATTGCCTCCCAAGGCAGAATCTTGTCACCACCACTGCGCTCTCCCATCCAGGCCTGACCCTTTTGTCAGGGAAAACGGGCTGCTTCTCTGACGGCTGGAAGAGGGCGGGGGGGGATGTTGTGGCTGCCGCAGACTGCTGGAGAGAGTACGTGCCCTACCCCCCTCCAAGGGTGGCCGCGAAGGAATCGCGGTCATTCCTGGGTTTTCCACCCATTCGTTGGCACCAAGAAAAGACACTGGCACGGGGTGAAGAGAGAGGGCTGCTTCTTGGGGGAAAAGGCAGCAGAGGGTGGGCTGGCAGCACAAGCCTGGCACGGGCTGGGCCTGAGGGCTGCAGCTGTCCTGCGGGCAGGGAGAGAGGCCAGCAACGCCCCCGACTTCCTCGCACACTCCGCTCGTCCCTGCGGGCAGAGCAGCCCGGCATCAGGAGGCGGTCGAGCTCCCGCAGCAAACGCAGCCACCTCGCAGGGGCCAGGGCCACCTCTGCCACACTCTCCTCAGCCGCCAGCACAGGCCTTCGTGGCCGCCTCCAGGCGCAGACGTCTTCCCTGGAGCTCTCAGCAGCAGGATGGTTTGCGTGGCCAGGGAACAGATGGACGGGCTGACGTCCTCCTCCAAGCCTTGAAGCGCTGAGAGAAAGAGCCAGAGCAGAGATCAAGCCCCCATATCTGCACAGAGCCCAGGCAGCCCTTCCTGGCGATGACATGGCCTGTCCCACCCACCTCTTCCCACAGACAGGAGGCAGCAGAAGGGACACATGCATCAGCTGGGACTTGCTGGCCAGGAATGTCCCAAAGGCCCCTGATATCTTCTCGCGACTCTACGCGCACCACCTCTGAGCCGCACGGGGAGCAGCAGAGCCCTCCTGGCCTGCGCCAGGCATTGCAGCTCGCTGCCCAGCCTCTGTCTTCCTCGCCGCCAGCCCTGCCTCACACCCTGCTGCCCTCACTCACCCTCGCAGATGTCCTCCACCTTCTTCTTGCTCTGGCCCCTCATGCTCTGCCCGACGAGCCCTAGGCACACGCACAGCCCCTCTCCAGTCCTGCTCCCCACACCACCGCCAGCACAAAACCCCTCCCCCAGGGCTAGCGCTAAGCTGCCCCAGTGCAGAGAGGGGCCGCAGGGCTTGGAGCTCACCAAGGAACCGCACAGCCATCTCTCGCAAGCACTCCTGCGGGCTCTCCAAGTACGGCAGGCTCTGGCGCAGGTATTCTTCCGATCTTCTCCTGCCCCTCGCCAGCTGGGCAGAGCACAAGGCCACAGGCTGGGCGCACACCCTCCCCACCCAGCCAGCCACTCCCTCCACCCACCACTCGCTTTAGCATCCCAGGGCTCAGCAAGGGCACAGCAACCTAGAGAAGAGCCCGTTGGGGCAGTGTGCTGGACAAGGGCAGCGGGAGTGCTGCTCCAGGCTGGCACCTCTGGGCACCAGCCGCGGCGAGGCACGCGGCTGCCTGTCCCACACACTGGCCATGCACAGGCCTTGCCCAGGCTGCCTCTGGGGGCTTTGGGGCCATCCTTACCAGGCACTCGCCGATCCTGCAGCTCTGCGCTGTCTCAGCCAGCTGCCTCAGCTGCTCCCACCTCAGCAACTTGGCAGCACCAAGCAGGGCTTCCTGAGAGGCCTGCACAGCAGCACAGACCCGCTGATGCCACCGCAGCCCAGCGCACAACCCCCACCGCGGCCCTCCTCTTGGCAAGGCCTCCTCGGGGCCTTTCCTCGCCCACAATGGCAAGAGGGAGCAGCTGGCAACTGCCTCTGCCAGCATGTTCCGGGCCCCGGGCAGACAGGTGGGGCAACCACCCCCTCAGGTGCATGGTGCTGCAGGTGGAGGCATGGCACGAAGACGAAGGCACTGCTGGGCCTGGTGCAAACAGCAAGGGGGCGCTCTGCACCCTCAGCACCTGGCGCCTCCAGCTCACCCACCTTCAAAGGCTCCCACTGCCAGCAGCCCTTGCTCCTCATGCTCACGCCCACTCACAGGGCGTCCGCATCGCCCTCCTCCAACGAGCCGTCCCGTTACACAGCCATACCTGGGCCACGTGGGGGATCTCATCATGCCAGTGGAAGAGCAGCGGCAGCAGGCTCCTGTGCACTTGCTTCTTCAGGGCGTGTGTTTTGGTGCCCACTACAGCCTCCATCACCTCTTGGAAGAGGCGGATGGAGAGCTCTCGCACGCAGTCCAGCTCCTGGCGGGAAGGGAGAGGGGCCACCTCAGCACTGCCTGCTCCAAGCCCACAGTCAGCACAGGGGTCAGTGGGGCTGGTGGCGAGATGAAGGTTTCGGACCCTCCCTGCGCACCAAGAGGCTGTGGGCCTCGTCTGCACCCACTGCAAAATGGCCCCCGGCCTAGGCAGGGCGATGCAGCGCGCTTCTGTACCGTGCTGCGGCCAGGGAGAGCGGAGCTGGCGGAGAAGTCTGCGCCTGGAAGGGCTCCTCTCGCCCTGGCCACACTGCCCCCGTCACCCCTGGCCAAGGCCCAACAGAGCTGCTCCGGGATGGCCCCCCCCCCACAGTGGCTGCTGGGGCTGTGGGGACGTTGGCGTTACTGAGGGCCTGTGTGCAGGCATGGGCAGCAGCAGGACTTCAGGCTTCCCTCAGCTCGGCCTGCCTGGCCCTCCTGGTGAGCCTGTCTTCATCGCCCAGGGGCTCGAGCTGTGCTGCCAGCTCTAGAGGCCGGCAGGAGGAGGCAGCCCCGGGGCACGGCTGCAGGGGCTTTGTGCACAATACCGAGCAGCTGAGGGTAGACAAGGGGCTGCTTCAAGGCAGTCCTGCAGCCCAGCGCACCACAGGCAGCACAGCGCAATGACCCCAAGAGCCCCCGGGCAAAAACGTTCCTGGCAGCACCCAGGGCCCCTGCTGGCAAGCACAAATTCCCACGCCGCAGGCACACCCACACGGCAACACACCACAGCCCGCAGCCCGCACACAGCCTCACCGACACGCCAACAGGGCCCCCGCCTCTGCCCCCAGCCTAACCTCATCAAAGAGAGGCAGCAGCTTGTCGGCCAGCAGCGGAGCAAGGTGGGCCACCACCTGCTTCTCCATGACGTGGACCACATTGCTGAGCACCAGCAGGGCCTTGGCGCTGATGTCTCTGTCCACGTCCTGCAGGTGCCCCACCAGCAGGGGCCACAGGCACTGCATTCTTCTGGCCTGGGGGAAACACAACCTCGGTGCCTGAAGAAAGAACCCACTGCCCTGGCAAAAAGGCTCACCTGCTCACACACCAGCTTCCCCCCTGCCTTTCCACAAGCGGCCATGGCAATGACTGCAGCTACCTGCTGCCTGGCAGCCTTTACCGGCACAGCCACGGGCCTGGACGGGCTGGGGCAGAGCGAGGCAGGAGAGGGCACCACCGGCTCCTCTTCTCCGTCACTCTTCAACGGGCAGCGGGCTTAGTAACCCACACTGCCTGCAAAGCTGCCCGGGCCACGAGCCGTGCCAGCCCTAGCAGGCGCCTTTCCCGGCAGGGCTCACGGCCCCATTGCCAAGGCCCTGCCGACACCCCCGGCTTGTGCACAGAGGCTGCGGCGCAGCGCAGCACCCCAAGGCGGCACTCGGCCCGCGGTGGCCCCTGCGTGGTGGGGGCTGCAGCCTCGCGGCCCAGAAGCTGCCTGCGGCATCAGCCTGGCCCTGCGCTCAGCCTCCAACAGGGCAGCAGCTCCCACAGCTCCTGAGGCCCAGCACAGTCCAAGCTACCCTGTTGCCCAGCACCCCACCGCCCAGCCCCTCGCTGCCTGTGCACCGGCACCCGGCTGGCCCCTGCTCACCATCTCCTGTCTCTTGCACAGCAGCACGAGGCCTCTGAGCGCCAGCCTGTGCATCACCCGCCAGTGACCCCGCAGATATCTCCAGAAGAGAATCGGCAAGTCGGCCTCCTCTGCGCAAAGGTCACTGCAGGCCAGCAGCTGAAGCACAGCACAGAGAAAGTGGTGAGGTCGGCAGGACTCCCAGCGCCCGATCCCACCAGCAGCTCCGGGCCAGGGCACCAGGCCCGGCCCAAAGGCAGCCGTCAGTGCCGACAGCCCCTGGTGCCCCACTCCCTGCCCTGGGCCTCAGGCCGCACCGCGCACAGCCCTCGCCTGCTCCTCCACTCCTCTCCAGCCCCGAGAGGCACCGCCTGCCATCAGGCTCACCTCCACCAGGAAAGCCATGGCAGGCATCTCCCAGCAGGCCTCTCCACGTTTCAGCAGCGCTGTCAGCCGTTGGAAGAGGACGAGACGCAGCTCTCTTGGGCTCTTCCTCATCTCTCTGGCAGAGGCAAGAAGGCCCTGTCACTTCTGAGCAGCCAGGCCAAGCTCTTCTGTGATGGCACTCCCCATCCCTCTAGGCAGGGCTCGTGGAGCCCCGCAGCCATGGAGCGGCACCTCCCTGGGCTGCTCTACTCGGCCAGCCCTCCCTCACAAGGCCTCAAGCTGCAGCCCCGTGGGGCTCTGCGGGGCAGCCTGCGTGCAAGGGAGAAATGCTGGGGCAGAGCAGGGACAAGGGGCTTCTCACCTGGCCAGCAAAGCCACTCCCGCGTGGTAGGTCTGCGCGCTGAGGAGTGTGTCCCAGCCACCCTTCCTCGCCATGGCCAGCACCTGACTCTCGTAGCCGGCACGGCACAGCAGTGCTTTCATGGTCTGCACTGCCAACCTGCGTGCCCAGCAAAGGCCACGTCACCCTGGCACCCCTGGCCCTGCCGCCACCTCCACAGCACACACAGCAGGCGTGGGATGGAGCACCTCACGGGGCTGCCGGGAGCAGACTCTTCCCCTTGCTGTTCTCCCCAGCACATCTCAGCCTCCTCCGGCGTCAGCTCTGCGCAGAAGGAAAGCTGGAAGAGCAGCGCCAGGAAGAGCTGCGGGAAGAACGCCTCCAGCACGTGCTGGCAGCTGGGCTGCTGCAGCATCTCATGGAGCACTCTGGTTGCCTGCAGAAGAAGCCCCGAGACAGCTGTCGCTGCTGAGACGTGCCTGTTGCGCTGCCCGAGCTTGGCGGTGAGGCTCACACACTGCCCTGAGCCTTGGGACAAGCAGGAGTGCCTGCCGTGCCTGAGTGGCCAGAGCAAAGGCACGGAAGCTCTTTGGCCTCAGCTCCTCTTTGGGCCATGGCCACAACAAGCCCTGCCAGCCGTAGCCCTGCCGCGCCGTGGCTGTGCGCCCGGCGGGAGGTCACGGCTTCTTGCTGCGTGGGCAAGGCCAGGGCAGCTCTAGGGGAGAGCGAGGCTACGTCCACAAACTCACGGCCACGGAAACGATGACTCTGTCGTCCCCATCCAACGTGCACGCCTCGTCCACGGGCCAATCCTGCAGGACACTGAGCAGCTCCTGCAGCACCCTCTCGGCAGCTCCGCACTTCGACAGCAGCCTCCTCCACATGGCTGCGGCAGCGCTGCAGGCCCACAGCGCTCGCTCAGCGGGTGCCGCAGCGGCAGCTGTGGCCTGGGCAGCCGCAGAGGGCCTGGGCGGGCCGCCAGCCCTGCCTCTGCCCACTGCCCCTTGCCCGCAGCACCCTGCGCGCTCTGCCCCACCCCGCAGCCCATGGCCAAGCTCCAGTCCCTTGTGGGGCACGCAGGCGGCAAGGCGGCCAGGCTCTGGGGCGGAAGGCAGGCACGCTTGCTCGGCTCGCGCTGCTGCAGCCCGGCCTGACGCGCCGCGGCTGGCACACGGGGACAACAGCAGGGCCCAGCCCCTCACGAGAGGCCGGACAATCGCCACCTGCCCCGCAGCCCGCAGGGCACGAGCTCTGCAGGCTGCCGGCCCCCCAGCTCTCAAGGCAAGCGGGCCCCTACCTGTCGCACGAGGGGGAACAGCGCAACAGGCTCACGACCACCTCCTCTGGGCATGCACAGGCCAGCAGCAGAAGAGCCCGCTCCAGGCTGCGCCGCGCAGACGCCTCTGTGACGGCCAGCACGCTGCTCCACATGCCCCTCACCACCGGGGGCACCTGGAGGGCACACGGCTCAGAGTGGGGCTGCTGCCAGAGGGCAGCCGTTGGCCCAGCTGCCCCCGACAACGGCTGCCCTTGCCCCCCTTGCTCTGTGCTGGCCTGAGAGGGGCTGGCGGGCCTGGCAGGCCTGGAGTCAGGGCAAGGACAAGCCCCCGGAGGCCTCGAGCCCCGGCCACGCCACCCACAGGCTACTTACATGCTCCACAAGGCAGGCAGCGTCCGCCACAAGCGCCTCCAGCACGCGAGCAGCTGTGTGCGCCTCCTCGGTGCTGCGGGAGCTCATGGCCTCGATGGCTAGGAGGATGCTGTGGGCCCTCTCAGCGGGCTGCCGGGACGTCCCCAACATCTAGGGGAGAAAGGAGGGCAGCCGAGCTAGAGAGGTCACCGCCAGCGGGGCCCCGCACGCCCGCCTGGGCGGCGCCTGGGGCGTGCAGACCTGGTGGGGCTCCAGCTGGCGGCTGCCCTCAGCAAGGGCCGCGTCCTCCTCCTCCTCCTCCGTCCAGGCCAGCCTGGGGCGGCGGGGGGGTCTCTGCGCCATGGTGGGCAAGGCAGCAGAGGCTGCCCGGGGGCGGCGGGGAAAGACCTGGCTGCGCTCAGGGGGCTCCTCGGCCAGCCCCGCGTGCTCTCGCCCTGTCCCGCGGCCGTCCGACCGGACACTGCGGGGCCGAGGCCGCGCCGACGCCTGGCAAGGCCCCGGGCTGTCCCAGGAGCGCAGTCACAAAGGGCCCCCACTGTCACCCTGGGGCGGGCGGGCCCCGGCCCGGGCAGGGGCAGGCCGGGTGCCCTCGCGGGGCGCCGGGCCGGCTCGCCCCCTGCCACACCTCTCTTTGCCCTCGGGCTGCCCCGGGCCCCCATGGCTCCTGGGGCCCTCACAGCCGCTCCCACCCTCCTCTCGTCCCCGCCACCGCTGCTCCCGGCCCCGTCCTCAGCCACCCCAACCAACGCCCCGCCGCGACACCCCTGGCACCGCTGGCAAGGACTCCTTCCCAACCACCGCAACCACCCTGTCATCCTGCGAGGCGGCCAGAGCAAAATCTCACTCCCCCACCACCCAACCCCAACCTCCGCCTCACGGCTGCCGCTTGCACTTGCCAAAGCCACAAGCCTGCGGGGCACAGGGCACTCCTGCCTTTGCGCTGCCTACAGTGCTGTTCGGTCCTCCTGAAGCAGCCTTGGCCCAAGCACTTTGCGCTCCCCTGCTGCTCCCCGCGGGCAGCAGGCCAAGCACGGAGGCCTGCGCTCACCAGCAGCTTCCACAACGGCCAAGGCGGTGCCCACCACCTTCCTCTGCTTCTCTGCTCTCTGCTGCCGGCCCTCCTGCGGGTGCACGTGGCACAGGTGCCCCCGGACTCTCTCATCAAGGCAGGGTTGGCCTCCAGCCAGCAGAGCACCTTGCAGCAGCTACCACAGCTGCACCCATCCCAGCAGCCTGGCGCCAGGGCAGCGGAGGGGGTTTGGCCCAGCTCCTGCAAGAGCCATGCCAGGGGCTCAGGCCTGCCTGGCTGCAGTTGGCCTCTTCTCCACCAACTCAAGCCTCGCTGCACTGCTCCAGCTTGCGCTAAGGACACCTGCAGCAGGACCTGTGGGTTCTCCTCCCAGCAGATTTCAGCGCAGCCCCTCAGCAGGTCTCCGCTTCCCCCTCCAAGGCCCACACCAAGGCCTGCCTCCTGGCGGCACAACAAGGCCTGGCAGGAGCCACGTGACCCTTCGGGTCCTGCCAAGGCTTCCTGCGCCATAGACGTTGGACTGGACCCTGGGATCGCGCTCCCCTCTCCCAGAGCAGCCTCCTCCCTAAGCACCCAGGCAGCAGCGCTCGCAGCAGCCCCTTTCATCTGCCGGCACCCCCGGAGCCACGCTGCAGCTGGGCTTGCGTGGCCAGGCAGAGAAAAGCCCCTCGCTCTCTTCCACACCTTGCATTTCTTCTCTGCTCTCTCGTCCTTGTGCCTGTGCTCCTGCTTCCTTCAGCCTGCTGGCCGTTGCCCTGGGCAGAGCATGCTGCAGCTGCTGCCTCTGCAGCACCAGCCGCCTGCACCCATCGCACAGGGCCAACAACCACCCCCCCCACCTACCCACCCACCACCTCGCTCATGGGGGCCTTGCGCAAGCTCCCGGCATCCCCGGGCCTCCAGCAAGCAACAAGGGATCCCTTCCGGGACCTCCACTTCGGACACACAGGGCACAACCACCTGGAGGCTCACACTGTTTGTTGTCCCAAAGAAGGCCTCTTTCACCCGCTCTGCAAGGAGCCCCCAAACACACACAGTCGCCACGTTTCTTTCCTTCATTTCTGCGCACACGTGGGTGCTAGGTGGCAAGTCCACAGAGCTAGCACGCCTGATCACTACACAGCTGACACTTTAGACAGTCTAAGCAACAGTTCTCAGTCCCGTTTCCAACTACATTAAGGCATCCGTGTTGCCATTGGTTCTGTCAGGGCTCCTCTTCGTTCCAAGTCACAGTATCCTCTTTTTCTACTACGCATGCTCTAGGGGGAAGGGGCTTTGACCAGCAGGGGGGCTTCCCTGCTTGTAGGTGGGTTTTTCCTTATGCTCATTCGGATAGTTCACCCGTCCTTCAAGTAGTTCTCTCCTGTTTATCAGCTGGTTTTGTTCTCGTCAGCTTTATGTGGGTACTTGCTTAGCTGGTTGCCTTAGAGTGTTGTCTTGCTCCTTCCTTCAGGGCCTTGTTTTGTTAACTGCCTGTGAAAGACTGACTAATACCCTAATGGCCTTGTTCCCCATCCCTCCAACAAGACCTCCCTCCCTTTTTGCCCGTTGCCTCGCAGCCTGTCCCTGGGCACCACTGGGCACAGTGTGCCTCCAGCCTCTGGACACCCTCCCGCCACAGAGTCATGCCCATTGAGAAGATGTTCCTGCAGCTGGCTTTGGCAGTGCCGGTGCCTGAAGAGCTCCCACTGTGGAGGGGCTGGAACCCCCAGTGCCTGGGCAGAGCTCTGGCCTCTGATGGCCTGGTGGCGGCATGGGCAAATCCCGTGGTGCCGGCCCGTGGCCACAGGCGCTCCCAGCCTTTGGTGCGCAAAGGGCAGCCCAGCGCTTCCTCATCTCCGGTGGTGGGAGGGCAGGCTGCAGGGCAGAGCAATGGCTGCAGCCTTGCCTTCTGGCTCAGGAGACTTGCCGGCGAGGGGCCACCTCGGTGTCCTGAATCATGCGGAGGGGCTGATTGCCTCCCAAGGCAGAATCTTGTCACCACCACTGCGCTCTCCCATCCGGGCCTGACCCTTTTGTCAGGGAAAACGGGCTGCTTCTCTGACGGCTGGAAGAGGGCGGGGGGGGATGTTGTGGCTGCCGCAGACTGCTGGAGAGAGTACATGCCCTATCCCCCTCCAAGGGTGGCCGCGAAGGAATCGCGGTCATTCCTGGGTTTTCCACCCATTCGTTGGCACCAAGAAAAGACACTGGCACGGGGTGAAGAGAGAGGGCTGCTTCTTGGGGGAAAAGGCAGCAGAGGGTGGGCTGGCAGCACAAGCCTGGCACGGGCTGGGCCTGAGGGCTGCAGCTGTCCTGCGGGCAGGGAGAGAGGCCAGCAACGCCCCCGACTTCCTCGCACACTCCGCTCGTCCCTGCGGGCAGAGCAGCCCGGCATCAGGAGGCGGTCGAGCTCCCGCAGCAAACGCAGCCACCTCGCAGGGGCCAGGGCCACCTCTGCCACACTCTCCTCAGCCGCCAGCACAGGCCTTCGTGGCCGCCTCCAGGCGCAGACGTCTTCCCTGGAGCTCTCAGCAGCAGGATGGTTTGCGTGGCCAGGGAACAGATGGACGGGCTGACGTCCTCCTCCAAGCCTTGAAGCGCTGAGAGAAAGAGCCAGAGCAGAGATCAAGCCCCCATATCTGCACAGAGCCCAGGCAGCCCTTCCTGGCGATGACATGGCCTGTCCCACCCACCTCTTCCCACAGACAGGAGGCAGCAGAAGGGACACATGCATCAGCTGGGACTTGCTGGCCAGGAATGTCCCAAAGGCCCCTGATATCTTCTCGCGACTCTACGCACACCACCTCTGAGCCGCACGGGGAGCAGCAGAGCCCTCCTGGCCTGCGCCAGGCATTGCAGCTCGCTGCCCAGCCTCTGTCTTCCTCGCCGCCAGCCCTGCCTCACACCCTGCTGCCCTCACTCACCCTCGCAGATGTCCTCCACCTTCTTCTTGCTCTGGCCCCTCATGCTCTGCCCGACGAGCCCTAGGCACACGCACAGCCCCTCTCCAGTCCTGCTCCCCACACCACCGCCAGCACAAAACCCCTCCCCCAGGGCTAGCGCTAAGCTGCCCCAGTGCAGAGAGGGGCCGCAGGGCTTGGAGCTCACCAAGGAACCGCACAGCCATCTCTCGCAAGCACTCCTGCGGGCTCTCCAAGTACGGCAGGCTCTGGCGCAGGTATTCTTCCGATCTTCTCCTGCCCCTCGCCAGCTGGGCAGAGCACAAGGCCACAGGCTGGGCGCACACCCTCCCCACCCAGCCAGCCACTCCCTCCACCCACCACTCGCTTTAGCATCCCAGGGCTCAGCAAGGGCACAGCAACCTAGAGAAGAGCCCGTTGGGGCAGTGTGCTGGACAAGGGCAGCGGGAGTGCTGCTCCAGGCTGGCACCTCTGGGCACCAGCCGCGGCGAGGCACGCGGCTGCCTGTCCCACACACTGGCCATGCACAGGCCTTGCCCAGGCTGCCTCTGGGGGCTTTGGGGCCATCCTTACCAGGCACTCGCCGATCCTGCAGCTCTGCGCTGTCTCAGCCAGCTGCCTCAGCTGCTCCCACCTCAGCAACTTGGCAGCACCAAGCAGGGCTTCCTGAGAGGCCTGCACAGCAGCACAGACCCGCTGATGCCACCGCAGCCCAGCGCACAACCCCCACCGCGGCCCTCCTCTTGGCAAGGCCTCCTCGGGGCCTTTCCTCGCCCACAATGGCAAGAGGGAGCAGCTGGCAACTGCCTCTGCCAGCATGTTCCGGGCCCCGGGCAGACAGGTGGGGCAACCACCCCCGCAGGTGTATGGTGCTGCAGGTGGAGGCATGGCACGAAGACGAAGGCACTGCTGGGCCTGGTGCAAACAGCAAGGGGGCGCTCTGCACCCTCAGCACCTGGCGCCTCCAGCTCACCCACCTTCAAAGGCTCCCACTGCCAGCAGCCCTTGCTCCTCATGCTCATGCCCACTCACAGGGCGTCCGCATCGCCCTCCTCCAACGAGCCGTCCCGTTACACAGCCATACCTGGGCCACGCGGGGGATCTCGTCATGCCAGTGGAAGAGCAGCGGCAGCAGGCTCCTGTGCACTTGCTTCTTCAGGGCCTGTGTTTTGGTGCCCACTACAGCCTCCATCACCTCTTGGAAGAGGCGGATGGAGAGCTCTCGCACGCAGTCCAGCTCCTGGCGGGAAGGGAGAGGGGCCACCTCAGCACTGCCTGCTCCAAGCCCACAGTCAGCACAGGGGTCAGTGGGGCTGGTGGCGAGATGAAGGTTTCGGACCCTCCCTGCGCACCAAGGGGCTGTGGGCCTCGTCTGCACCCACTGCAAAATGGCCCCCGGCCTAGGCAGGGCGATGCAGCGCGCTTCTGTACCGTGCTGCGGCCAGGGAGAGCGGAGCTGGCGGAGAAGTCTGCGCCTGGAAGGGCTCCTCTCGCCCTGGCCACACTGCCCCCGTCACCCCTGGCCAAGGCCCAACAGAGCTGCTCCGGGATGGCCCCCCCCCACAGTGGCTGCTGGGGCTGTGGGGACGTTGGCGTTACTGAGGGCCTGTGTGCAGGCATGGGCAGCAGCAGGACTTCAGGCTTCCCTCAGCTCGGCCTGCCTGGCCCTCCTGGCGAGCCTGTCTTCATCGCCCAGGGGCTCGAGCTGTGCTGCCAGCTCTAGAGGCCGGCAGGAGGAGGCAGCCCCGGGGCACGGCTGCAGGGGCTTTGTGCACAATACCGAGCAGCTGAGGGTAGACAAGGGGCTGCTTCAAGGCAGTCCTGCAGCCCAGCGCACCACAGGCAGCACAGCGCAATGACCCCAAGAGCCCCCGGGCAAAAACGTTCCTGGCAGCACCCAGGGCCCCTGCTGGCAAGCACAAATTCCCACGCCGCAGGCACACCCACACGGCAACACACCACAGCCCGCAGCCCGCACACAGCCTCACCGACACGCCAACAGGGCCCCCGCCTCTGCCCCCAGCCTAACCTCATCAAAGAGAGGCAGCAGCTTGTCGGCCAGCAGCGGAGCAAGGTGGGCCACCACCTGCTTCTCCATGACGTGGACCACATTGCTGAGCACCAGCAGGGCCTTGGCGCTGATGTCTCTGTCCGCGTCCTGCAGGTGCCCCACCAGCAGGGGCCACAGGCACTGCATTCTTCTGGCCTGGGGGAAACACAACCTCGGTGCCTGAAGAAAGAACCCACTGCCCTGGCAAAAAGGCTCACCTGCTCACACACCAGCTTCCCCCCTGCCTTTCCACAAGCGGCCATGGCAATGACTGCAGCAACCTGCGGCCTGGCAGCCTTTACCGGCACAGCCACGGGCCTGGACGGGCTGGGGCAGAGCGAGGCAGGAGAGGGCACCGCCGGCTCCTCTTCTCCGTCACTCTTCAACGGGCAGCGGGCTTAGTAACCCACACTGCCTGCAAAGCTGCCCGGGCCACGAGCCGTGCCAGCCCTAGCAGGCGCCTTTCCCGGCAGGGCTCACGGCCCCATTGCCAAGGCCCTGCCGACACCCCCGGCTTGTGCACAGAGGCTGCGGCGCAGCGCAGCACCCCAAGGCGGCACTCGGCCCGCGGTGGCCCCTGCGTGGTGGGGGCTGCAGCCTCGCGGCCCAGAAGCTGCCTGCGGCATCAGCCTGGCCCTGCGCTCAGCCTCCAACAGGGCAGCAGCTCCCACAGCTCCTGAGGCCCAGCACAGTCCAAGCTACCCTGTTGCCCAGCACCCCACCGCCCAGCCCCTCGCTGCCTGTGCACCGGCACCCGGCTGGCCCCTGCTCACCATCTCCTGTCTCTTGCACAGCAGCACGAGGCCTCTGAGCGCCAGCCTGTGCATCACCCGCCAGTGACCCCGCAGATATCTCCAGAAGAGAATCGGCAAGTCGGCCTCCTCTGCGCAAAGGTCACTGCAGGCCAGCAGCTGAAGCACAGCACAGAGAAAGTGGTGAGGTCGGCAGGACTCCCGGCCTCAGCCAGCGCCCGATCCCACCAGCAGCTCCGGGCCAGGGCACCAGGCCCGGCCCAAAGGCAGCCGTCAGTGCCGACAGCCCCTGGTGCCCCACTCCCTGCCCTGGGCCTCAGGCCGCACCGCGCACAGCCCTCGCCTGCTCCTCCACTCCTCTCCAGCCCCGAGAGGCACCGCCTGCCATCAGGCTCACCTCCACCAGGAAAGCCATGGCAGGCATCTCCCAGCAGGCCTCTCCACGTTTCAGCAGCGCTGTCAGCCGTTGGAAGAGGACGAGACGCAGCTCTCTTGGGCTCTTCCTCATCTCTCTGGCAGAGGCAAGAAGGCCCTGTCACTTCTGAGCAGCCAGGCCAAGCTCTTCTGTGATGGCACTCCCCATCCCTCTAGGCAGGGCTCGTGGAGCCCCGCAGCCATGGAGCGGCACCTCCCTGGGCTGCTCTACTCGGCCAGCCCTCCCTCACAAGGCCTCAAGCTGCAGCCCCGTGGGGCTCTGCGGGGCAGCCTGCGTGCAAGGGAGAAATGCTGGGGCAGAGCAGGGACAAGGGGCTTCTCACCTGGCCAGCAAAGCCACTCCCGCGTGGTAGGTCTGCGCGCTGAGGAGTGTGTCCCAGCCACCCTTCCTCGCCATGGCCAGCACCTGACTCTCGTAGCCGGCACGGCACAGCAGTGCTTTCATGGTCTGCACTGCCAACCTGCGTGCACAGCAAAGGCCACGTCACCCTGGCACCCCTGGCCCTGCCGCCACCTCCACAGCACACACAGCAGGCGTGGGATGGAGCACCTCACGGGGCTGCCGGGAGCAGACTCTTCCCCTTGCTGTTCTCCCCAGCACATCTCAGCCTCCTCCGGCGTCAGCTCTGCGCAGAAGGAAAGCTGGAAGAGCAGCGCCAGGAAGAGCTGCGGGAAGAACGCCTCCAGCACGTGCTGGCAGCTGGGCTGCTGCAGCATCTCATGGAGCACTCTGGTTGCCTGCAGAAGAAGCCCCGAGACAGCTGTCGCTGCTGAGACGTGCCTGTTGCGCTGCCCGAGCTTGGCGGTGAGGCTCACACACTGCCCTGAGCCTCGGGACAAGCAGGAGTGCCTGCCGTGCCTGAGTGGCCAGAGCAAAGGCACGGAAGCTCTTTGGCCTCAGCTCCTCTTTGGGCCATGGCCACAACAAGCCCTGCCAGCCGTAGCCCTGCCGCGCCGTGGCTGTGCGCCCGGCGGGAGGTCACGGCTTCTTGCTGCGTGGGCAAGGCCAGGGCAGCTCTAGGGGAGAGCGAGGCTACGTCCACAAACTCACGGCCACGGAAACGATGACTCTGTCGTCCCCATCCAACGTGCACGCCTCGTCCACGGGCCAATCCTGCAGGACACTGAGCAGCTCCTGCAGCACCCTCTCGGCAGCTCCGCACTTCGACAGCAGCATCCTCCACATGGCTGCGGCAGCGCTGCAGGCCCACAGCGCTCGCTCAGCGGGTGCCGCAGCGGCAGCTGTGGCCTGGGCAGCCGCAGAGGGCCTGGGCGGGCCGCCAGCCCTGCCTCTGCCCACTGCCCCTTGCCCGCAGCACCCTGCGCGCTCTGCCCCACCCCGCAGCCCATGGCCAAGCTCCAGTCCCTTGTGGGGCACGCAGGCGGCAAGGCGGCCAGGCTCTGGGGCGGAAGGCAGGCACGCTTGCTCGGCTCGCGCTGCTGCAGCCCGGCCTGACGCGCCGCGGCTGGCACACGGGGACAACAGCAGGGCCCAGCCCCTCACGAGAGGCCGGACAATCGCCACCTGCCCCGCAGCCCGCAGGGCACGAGCTCTGCAGGCTGCCGGCCCCCCAGCTCTCAAGGCAAGCGGGCCCCTACCTGTCGCACGAGGGGGAACAGCGCAACAGGCTCACGACCACCTCCTCTGGGCATGCACAGGCCAGCAGCAGAAGAGCCCGCTCCAGGCTGCGCCGCGCAGACGCCTCTGTGACGGCCAGCACGCTGCTCCACATGCCCCTCACCACCGGGGGCACCTGGAGGGCACACGGCTCAGAGTGGGGCTGCTGCCAGAGGGCAGCCGTTGGCCCAGCTGCCCCCGACAACGGCTGCCCTTGCCCCCCTTGCTCTGTGCTGGCCTGAGAGGGGCTGGCGGGCCTGGCAGGCCTGGAGTCAGGGCAAGGACAAGCCCCCGGAGGCCTCGAGCCCCGGCCACGCCACCCACAGGCTACTTACATGCTCCACAAGGCAGGCAGCGTCCGCCACAAGCGCCTGCAGCACGCGAGCAGCTGTGTGCGCCTCCTCGGTGCTGCGGGAGCTCATGGCCTCGATGGCTAGGAGGATGCTGTGGGCCCTCTCAGCGGGCTGCCGGGACGTCCCCAACATCTAGGGGAGAAAGGAGGGCAGCCGAGCTAGAGAGGTCACCGCCAGCGGGGCCCCGCACGCCCGCCTGGGCGGCGCCTGGGGCGTGCAGACCTGGTGGGGCTCCAGCTGGCGGCTGCCCTCAGCAAGGGCCGCGTCCTCCTCCTCCTCCTCCGTCCAGGCCAGCCTGGGGCGGCGGGGGGGTCTCTGCGCCATGGTGGGCAAGGCAGCAGAGGCTGCCCGGGGGCGGCGGGGAAAGACCTGGCTGCGCTCAGGGGGCTCCTCGGCCAGCCCCGCGCGCTCTCGCCCTGTCCCGCGGCCGTCCGACCGGACACTGCGGGGCCGAGGCCGCGCCGACGCCTGGCAAGGCCCCGGGCTGTCCCAGGAGCGCAGTCACAAAGGGCCCCCACTGTCACCCTGGGGCGGGCGGGCCCCGGCCCGGGCAGGGGCAGGCCGGGTGCCCTCGCGGGGCGCTGGGCCGGCTCGCCCCCTGCCACACCTCTCTTTGCCCTCGGGCTGCCCCGGGCCCCCATGGCTCCTGGGGCCCTCACAGCCGCTCCCACCCTCCTCTCGTCCCCGCCACCGCTGCTCCCGGCCCCGTCCTCAGCCACCCCAACCAACGCCCCGCCGCGACACCCCTGGCACCGCTGGCAAGGACTCCTTCCCAACCACCGCAACCACCCTGTCATCCTGCGAGGCGGCCAGAGCAAAATCTCACTCCCCCACCACCCAACCCCAACCTCCGCCTCACGGCTGCCGCTTGCACTTGCCAAAGCCACAAGCCTGCGGGGCACAGGGCACTCCTGCCTTTGCGCTGCCTACAGTGCTGTTCGGTCCTCCTGAAGCAGCCTTGGCCCAAGCACTTTGCGCTCCCCTGCTGCTCCCCGCGGGCAGCAGGCCAAGCACGGAGGCCTGCGCTCACCAGCAGCTTCCACAACGGCCAAGGCGGTGCCCACCACCTTCCTCTGCTTCTCTGCTCTCGGCTGCCGGCCCTCCTGCGGGTGCACGTGGCACAGGTGCCCCCGGACTCTCTCATCAAGGCAGGGTTGGCCTCCAGCCAGCAGAGCACCTTGCAGCAGCTACCACAGCTGCACCCATCCCAGCAGCCTGGCGCCAGGGCAGCGGAGGGGGTTTGGCCCAGCTCCTGCAAGAGCCATGCCAGGGGCTCAGGCCTGCCTGGCTGCAGTTGGCCTCTTCTCCACCAACTCAAGCCTCGCTGCACTGCTCCAGCTTGCGCTAAGGACACCTGCAGCAGGACCTGTGGGTTCTCCTCCCAGCAGATTTCAGCGCAGCCCCTCAGCAGGTCTCCGCTTCCCCCTCCAAGGCCCACACCAAGGCCTGCCTCCTGGCGGCACAACAAGGCCTGGCAGGAGCCACGTGACCCTTCGGGTCCTGCCAAGGCTTCCTGCGCCATAGACGTTGGACTGGACCCTGGGATCGCGCTCCCCTCTCCCAGAGCAGCCTCCTCCCTAAGCACCCAGGCAGCAGCGCTCGCAGCAGCCCCTTTCATCTGCCGGCACCCCCGGAGCCACGCTGCAGCTGGGCTTGCGTGGCCAGGCAGAGAAAAGCCCCTCGCTCTCTTCCACACCTTGCATTTCTTCTCTGCTCTCTCGTCCTTGTGCCTGTGCTCCTGCTTCCTTCAGCCTGCTGGCCGTTGCCCTGGGCAGAGCATGCTGCAGCTGCTGCCTCTGCAGCACCAGCCGCCTGCACCCATCGCACAGGGCCAACAACCACCCCCCCCCCCCACCTACCCACCCACCACCTCGCTCATGGGGGCCTTGCGCAAGCTCCCGGCATCCCCGGGCCTCCAGCAAGCAACAAGGGATCCCTTCCGGGACCTCCACTTCGGACACACAGGGCACAACCACCTGGAGGCTCACACTGTTTGTTGTCCCAAAGAAGGCCTCTTTCACCCGCTCTGCAAGGAGCCCCCAAACACACACAGTCGCCACGTTTCTTTCCTTCATTTCTGCGCACACGTGGGTGCTAGGTGGCAAGTCCACAGAGCTAGCACGCCTGATCACTACACAGCTGACACTTTAGACAGTCTAAGCAACAGTTCTCAGTCCCGTTTCCAACTACATTAAGGCATCCGTGTTGCCATTGGTTCTGTCAGGGCTCCTCTTCGTTCCAAGTCACAGTATCCTCTTTTTCTACTACGCATGCTCTAGGGGGAAGGGGCTTTGACCAGCAGGGGGGCTTCCCTGCTTGTAGGTGGGTTTTTCCTTATGCTCATTCGGATAGTTCACCCGTCCTTCAAGTAGTTCTCTCCTGTTTATCAGCTGGTTTTGTTCTCGTCAGCTTTATGTGGGTACTTGCTTAGCTGGTTGCCTTAGAGTGTTGTCTTGCTCCTTCCTTCAGGGCCTTGTTTTGTTAACTGCCTGTGAAAGACTGACTAATACCCTAATGGCCTTGTTCCCCATCCCTCCAACAAGACCTCCCTCCCTTTTTGCCCGTTGCCTCGCAGCCTGTCCCTGGGCACCACTGGGCACAGTGTGCCTCCAGCCTCTGGACACCCTCCCGCCACAGAGTCATGCCCATTGAGAAGATGTTCCTGCAGCTGGCTTTGGCAGTGCCGGTGCCTGAAGAGCTCCCACTGTGGAGGGGCTGGAACCCCCAGTGCCTGGGCAGAGCTCTGGCCTCTGATGGCCTGGTGGCGGCATGGGCAAATCCCGTGGTGCCGGCCCGTGGCCACAGGCGCTCCCAGCCTTTGGTGCGCAAAGGGCAGCCCAGCGCTTCCTCATCTCCGGTGGTGGGAGGGCAGGCTGCAGGGCAGAGCAATGGCTGCAGCCTTGCCTTCTGGCTCAGGAGACTTGCCGGCGAGGGGCCACCTCGGTGTCCTGAATCATGCGGAGGGGCTGATTGCCTCCCAAGGCAGAATCTTGTCACCACCACTGCGCTCTCCCATCCAGGCCTGACCCTTTTGTCAGGGAAAACGGGCTGCTTCTCTGACGGCTGGAAGAGGGCGGGGGGGGATGTTGTGGCTGCCGCAGACTGCTGGAGAGAGTACGTGCCCTACCCCCCTCCAAGGGTGGCCGCGAAGGAATCGCGGTCATTCCTGGGTTTTCCACCCATTCGTTGGCACCAAGAAAAGACACTGGCACGGGGTGAAGAGAGAGGGCTGCTTCTTGGGGGAAAAGGCAGCAGAGGGTGGGCTGGCAGCACAAGCCTGGCACGGGCTGGGCCTGAGGGCTGCAGCTGTCCTGCGGGCAGGGAGAGAGGCCAGCAACGCCCCCGACTTCCTCGCACACTCCGCTCGTCCCTGCGGGCAGAGCAGCCCGGCATCAGGAGGCGGTCGAGCTCCCGCAGCAAACGCAGCCACCTCGCAGGGGCCAGGGCCACCTCTGCCACACTCTCCTCAGCCGCCAGCACAGGCCTTCGTGGCCGCCTCCAGGCGCAGACGTCTTCCCTGGAGCTCTCAGCAGCAGGATGGTTTGCGTGGCCAGGGAACAGATGGACGGGCTGACGTCCTCCTCCAAGCCTTGAAGCGCTGAGAGAAAGAGCCAGAGCAGAGATCAAGCCCCCATATCTGCACAGAGCCCAGGCAGCCCTTCCTGGCGATGACATGGCCTGTCCCACCCACCTCTTCCCACAGACAGGAGGCAGCAGAAGGGACACATGCATCAGCTGGGACTTGCTGGCCAGGAATGTCCCAAAGGCCCCTGATACCTTCTCGCGACTCTACGCGCACCACCTCTGAGCCGCACGGGGAGCAGCAGAGCCCTCCTGGCCTGCGCCAGGCATTGCAGCTCGCTGCCCAGCCTCTGTCTTCCTCGCCGC
Source organism: Struthio camelus (assembly GCF_040807025.1). Lineage (NCBI taxonomy): Eukaryota > Metazoa > Chordata > Aves > Struthioniformes > Struthionidae > Struthio > Struthio camelus. The sequence continues at coordinate 919,314 of NC_090947.1, read as the reverse complement.
CAGCCCTGCCTCACACCCTGCTGCCCTCACTCACCCTCGCAGATGTCCTCCACCTTCTTCTTGCTCTGGCCCCTCATGCTCTGCCCGACGAGCCCTAGGCACACGCACAGCCCCTCACCAATCCTGCTCCCCACACCACCGCCAGCACAAAACCCCTCCCCCAGGGCTAGCGCTAAGCTGCCCCAGTGCAGAGAGGGGCCGCAGGGCTTGGAGCTCACCAAGGAACCGCACAGCCATCTCTCGCAAGCACTCCTGCGGGCTCTCCAAGTACGGCAGGCTCTGGCGCAGGTATTCTTCCGATCTTCTCCTGCCCCTCGCCAGCTGGGCAGAGCACAAGGCCACAGGCTGGGCGCACACCCTCCCCACCCAGCCAGCCACTCCCTCCACCCACCACTCGCTTTAGCATCCCAGGGCTCAGCAAGGGCACAGCAACCTAGAGAAGAGCCCGTTGGGGCAGTGTGCTGGACAAGGGCAGCGGGAGTGCTGCTCCAGGCTGGCACCTCTGGGCACCAGCCGCGGCGAGGCACGCGGCTGCCTGTCCCACACACTGGCCATGCACAGGCCTTGCCCAGGCTGCCTCTGGGGGCTTTGGGGCCATCCTTACCAGGCACTCGCCGATCCTGCAGCTCTGCGCTGTCTCAGCCAGCTGCCTCAGCTGCTCCCACCTCAGCAACTTGGCAGCACCAAGCAGGGCTTCCTGAGAGGCCTGCACAGCAGCACAGACCCGCTGATGCCACCGCAGCCCAGCGCACAACCCCCACCGCGGCCCTCCTCTTGGCAAGGCCTCCTCGGGGCCTTTCCTCGCCCACAATGGCAAGAGGGAGCAGCTGGCAACTGCCTCTGCCAGCATGTTCCGGGCCCCGGGCAGACAGGTGGGGCAACCACCCCCTCAGGTGCATGGTGCTGCAGGTGGAGGCATGGCACGAAGACGAAGGCACTGCTGGGCCTGGTGCAAACAGCAAGGGGGCGCTCTGCACCCTCAGCACCTGGCGCCTCCAGCTCACCCACCTTCAAAGGCTCCCACTGCCAGCAGCCCTTGCTCCTCATGCTCACGCCCACTCACAGGGCGTCCGCATCGCCCTCCTCCAACGAGCCGTCCCGTTACACAGCCATACCTGGGCCACGCGGGGGATCTCGTCATGCCAGTGGAAGAGCAGCGGCAGCAGGCTCCTGTGCACTTGCTTCTTCAGGGCCTGTGTTTTGGTGCCCACTACAGCCTCCATCACCTCTTGGAAGAGGCGGATGGAGAGCTCTCGCACGCAGTCCAGCTCCTGGCGGGAAGGGAGAGGGGCCACCTCAGCACTGCCTGCTCCAAGCCTACAGTCAGCACAGGGGTCAGTGGGGCTGGTGGCGAGATGAAGGTTTCGGACCCTCCCTGCGCACCAAGGGGCTGTGGGCCTCGTCTGCACCCACTGCAAAATGGCCCCCGGCCCAGGCAGGGCGATGCAGCGCGCTTCTGTACCGTGCTGCGGCCAGGGAGAGCGGAGCTGGCGGAGAAGTCTGCGCCTGGAAGGGCTCCTCTCGCCCTGGCCACACTGCCCCCGTCACCCCTGGCCAAGGCCCAACAGAGCTGCTCCAGGATGGCCCCCCCCCACAGTGGCTGCTGGGGCTGTGGGGACGTTGGCGTTACTGAGGGCCTGTGTGCAGGCATGGGCAGCAGCAGGACTTCAGGCTTCCCTCAGCTCGGCCTGCCTGGCCCTCCTGGCGAGCCTGTCTTCATCGCCCAGGGGCTCGAGCTGTGCTGCCAGCTCTAGAGGCCGGCAGGAGGAGGCAGCCCCGGGGCACGGCTGCAGGGGCTTTGTGCACAGTACCGAGCAGCTGAGGGTAGACAAGGGGCTGCTTCAAGGCAGTCCTGCAGCCCAGCGCACCACGGGCAGCACAGCGCAATGACCCCAAGAGCCCCCGGGCAAAAACGTTCCTGGCAGCACCCAGGGCCCCTGCTGGCAAGCACAAATTCCCACGCCGCAGGCACACCCACACGGCAACACACCACAGCCCGCAGCCCGCACACAGCCTCACCGACACGCCAACAGGGCCCCCGCCTCTGCCCCCAGCCTAACCTCATCAAAGAGAGGCAGCAGCTTGTCGGCCAGCAGCGGAGCAAGGTGGGCCACCACCTGCTTCTCCATGACGTGGACCACATTGCTGAGCACCAGCAGGGCCTTGGCGCTGATGTCTCTATCCGCGTCCTGCAGGTGCCCCACCAGCAGGGGCCACAGGCACTGCATTCTTCTGGCCTGGGGGAAACACAACCTCGGTGCCTGAAGAAAGAACCCACTGCCCTGGCAAAAAGGCTCACCTGCTCACACACCAGCTTCCCCCCTGCCTTTCCACAAGCGGCCATGGCAATGACTGCAGCTACCTGCGGCCTGGCAGCCTTTACCGGCACAGCCCCGGGCCTGGACGGGCTGGGGCAGAGCGAGGCAGGAGAGGGCACCACCGGCTCCTCTTCTCCGTCACTCTTCAACGGGCAGCGGGCTTAGTAACCCACACTGCCTGCAAAGCTGCCCGGGCCACGAGCCGTGCCAGCCCTAGCAGGCGCCTTTCCCGGCAGGGCTCACGGCCCCATTGCCAAGGCCCTGCCGACACCCCCGGCTTGTGCACAGAGGCTGCGGCGCAGCGCAGCACCCCAAGGCGGCACTCGGCCCGCGGTGGCCCCTGCGTGGTGGGGGCTGCAGCCTCGCGGCCCAGAAGCTGCCTGCGGCATCAGCCTGGCCCTGCGCTCAGCCTCCAACAGGGCAGCAGCTCCCACAGCTCCTGAGGCCCAGCACAGTCCAAGCTACCCTGTTGCCCAGCACCCCACCGCCCAGCCCCTCGCTGCCTGTGCACCGGCACCCGGCTGGCCCCTGCTCACCATCTCCTGTCTCTTGCACAGCAGCACGAGGCCTCTGAGCGCCAGCCTGTGCATCACCCGCCAGTGACCCCGCAGATATCTCCAGAAGAGAATCGGCAAGTCGGCCTCCTCTGCGCAAAGGTCACTGCAGGCCAGCAGCTGAAGCACAGCACAGAGAAAGTGGTGAGGTCGGCAGGACTCCCGGCCTCAGCCAGCGCCCGATCCCACCAGCAGCTCCGGGCCAGGGCACCAGGCCCGGCCCAAAGGCAGCCGTCAGTGCCGACAGCCCCTGGTGCCCCACTCCCTGCCCTGGGCCTCAGGCCGCACCGCGCACAGCCCTCGCCTGCTCCTCCACTCCTCTCCAGCCCCGAGAGGCACCGCCTGCCATCAGGCTCACCTCCACCAGGAAAGCCATGGCAGGCATCTCCCAGCAGGCCTCTCCACGTTTCAGCAGCGCTGTCAGCCGTTGGAAGAGGACGAGACGCAGCTCTCTTGGGCTCTTCCTCATCTCTCTGGCAGAGGCAAGAAGGCCCTGTCACTTCTGAGCAGCCAGGCCAAGCTCTTCTGTGATGGCACTCCCCATCCCTCTAGGCAGGGCTCGTGGAGCCCCGCAGCCATGGAGCGGCACCTCCCTGGGCTGCTCTACTCGGCCAGCCCTCCCTCACAAGGCCTCAAGCTGCAGCCCCGTGGGGCTCTGCGGGGCAGCCTGCGTGCAAGGGAGAAATGCTGGGGCAGAGCAGGGACAAGGGGCTTCTCACCTGGCCAGCAAAGCCACTCCCGCGTGGTAGGTCTGCGCGCTGAGGAGTGTGTCCCAGCCACCCTTCCTCGCCATGGCCAGCACCTGACTCTCGTAGCCGGCACGGCACAGCAGTGCTTTCATGGTCTGCACTGCCAACCTGCGTGCACAGCAAAGGCCACGTCACCCTGGCACCCCTGGCCCTGCCGCCACCTCCACAGCACACACAGCAGGCGTGGGATGGAGCACCTCACGGGGCTGCCGGGAGCAGACTCTTCCCCTTGCTGTTCTCCCCAGCACATCTCAGCCTCCTCCGGCGTCAGCTCTGCGCAGAAGGAAAGCTGGAAGAGCAGCGCCAGGAAGAGCTGCGGGAAGAACGCCTCCAGCACGTGCTGGCAGCTGGGCTGCTGCAGCATCTCATGGAGCACTCTGGTTGCCTGCAGAAGAAGCCCCGAGACAGCTGTCGCTGCTGAGACGTGCCTGTTGCGCTGCCCGAGCTTGGCGGTGAGGCTCACACACTGTCCTGAGCCTCGGGACAAGCAGGAGTGCCTGCCGTGCCTGAGTGGCCAGAGCAAAGGCACGGAAGCTCTTTGGCCTCCGCTCCTCTTTGGGCCATGGCCACAACAAGCCCTGCCAGCCGTAGCCCTGCCGCGCCGTGGCTGTGCGCCCGGCGGGAGGTCACGGCTTCTTGCTGCGTGGGCAAGGCCAGGGCAGCTCTAGGGGAGAGCGAGGCTACGTCCACAAACTCACGGCCACGGAAACGATGACTCTGTCGTCCCCATCCAACGTGCACGCCTCGTCCACGGGCCAATCCTGCAGGACACTGAGCAGCTCCTGCAGCACCCTCTCGGCAGCTCCGCACTTCGACAGCAGCATCCTCCACATGGCTGCGGCAGCGCTGCAGGCCCACAGCGCTCGCTCAGCGGGTGCCGCAGCGGCAGCTGTGGCCTGGGCAGCCGCAGAGGGCCTGGGCGGGCCGCCAGCCCTGCCTCTGCCCACTGCCCCTTGCCCGCAGCACCCTGCGCGCTCTGCCCCACCCCGCAGCCCATGGCCAAGCTCCAGTCCCTTGTGGGGCACGCAGGCGGCAAGGCGGCCAGGCTCTGGGGCGGAAGGCAGGCACGCTTGCTCGGCTCGCGCTGCTGCAGCCCGGCCTGACGCGCCGCGGCTGGCACACGGGGACAACAGCAGGGCCCAGCCCCTCACGAGAGGCCGGACAATCGCCACCTGCCCCGCAGCCCGCAGGGCACGAGCTCTGCAGGCTGCCGGCCCCCCAGCTCTCAAGGCAAGCGGGCCCCTACCTGTCGCACGAGGGGGAACAGCGCAACAGGCTCACGACCACCTCCTCTGGGCATGCACAGGCCAGCAGCAGAAGAGCCCGCTCCAGGCTGCGCCGCGCAGACGCCTCTGTGACGGCCAGCACGCTGCTCCACATGCCCCTCACCACCGGGGGCACCTGGAGGGCACACGGCTCAGAGTGGGGCTGCTGCCAGAGGGCAGCCGTTGGCCCAGCTGCCCCCGACAACGGCTGCCCTTGCCCCCCTTGCTCTGTGCTGGCCTGAGAGGGGCTGGCGGGCCTGGCAGGCCTGGACTCAGGGCAAGGACAAGCCCCCGGAGGCCTCGAGCCCCGGCCACGCCACCCACAGGCTACTTACATGCTCCACAAGGCAGGCAGCGTCCGCCACAAGCGCCTCCAGCACGCGAGCAGCTGTGTGCGCCTCCTCGGTGCTGCGGGAGCTCATGGCCTCGATGGCTAGGAGGATGCTGTGGGCCCTCTCAGCGGGCTGCCGGGACGTCCCCAACATCTAGGGGAGAAAGGAGGGCAGCCGAGCTAGAGAGGTCACCGCCAGCGGGGCCCCGCACGCCCGCCTGGGCGGCGCCTGGGGCGTGCAGACCTGGTGGGGCTCCAGCTGGCGGCTGCCCTCAGCAAGGGCCGCGTCCTCCTCCTCCTCCTCCGTCCAGGCCAGCCTGGGGCGGCGGGGGGGTCTCTGCGCCATGGTGGGCAAGGCGGCAGAGGCTGCCCGGGGGCGGCGGGGAAAGACCTGGCTGCGCTCAGGGGGCTCCTCGGCCAGCCCCGCGCGCTCTCGCCCTGTCCCGCGGCCGTCCGACCGGACACTGCGGGGCCGAGGCCGCGCCGACGCCTGGCAAGGCCCCGGGCTGTCCCAGGAGCGCAGTCACAAAGGGCCCCCACTGTCACCCTGGGGCGGGCGGGCCCCGGCCCGGGCAGGGGCAGGCCGGGTGCCCTCGCGGGGCGCCGGGCTGGCTCGCCCCCTGCCACACCTCTCTTTGCCCTCGGGCTGCCCCGGGCCCCCATGGCTCCTGGGGCCCTCACAGCCGCTCCCACCCTCCTCTCGTCCCCGCCACCGCTGCTCCCGGCCCCGTCCTCAGCCACCCCAACCAACGCCCCGCCGCGACACCCCTGGCACCGCTGGCAAGGACTCCTTCCCAACCACCGCAACCACCCTGTCATCCTGCGAGGCGGCCAGAGCAAAATCTCACTCCCCCACCACCCAACCCCAACCTCCGCCTCACGGCTGCCGCTTGCACTTGCCAAAGCCACAAGCCTGCGGGGCACAGGGCACTCCTGCCTTTGCGCTGCCTACAGTGCTGTTCGGTCCTCCTGAAGCAGCCTTGGCCCAAGCACTTTGCGCTCCCCTGCTGCTCCCCGCGGGCAGCAGGCCAAGCACGGAGGCCTGCGCTCACCAGCAGCTTCCACAACGGCCAAGGCGGTGCCCACCACCTTCCTCTGCTTCTCTGCTCTCGGCTGCCGGCCCTCCTGCGGGTGCACGTGGCACAGGTGCCCCCGGACTCTCTCATCAAGGCAGGGTTGGCCTCCAGCCAGCAGAGCACCTTGCAGCAGCTACCACAGCTGCACCCATCCCAGCAGCCTGGCGCCAGGGCAGCGGAGGGGGTTTGGCCCAGCTCCTGCAAGAGCCATGCCAGGGGCTCAGGCCTGCCTGGCTGCAGTTGGCCTCTTCTCCACCAACTCAAGCCTCGCTGCACTGCTCCAGCTTGCGCTAAGGACACCTGCAGCAGGACCTCTGGGTTCTCCTCCCAGCAGATTTCAGCGCAGCCCCTCAGCAGGTCTCCGCTTCCCCCTCCAAGGCCCACACCAAGGCCTGCCTCCTGGCGGCACAACAAGGCCTGGCAGGAGCCACGTGACCCTTCGGGTCCTGCCAAGGCTTCCTGCGCCATAGACGTTGGACTGGACCCTGGGATCGCGCTCCCCTCTCCCAGAGCAGCCTCCTCCCTAAGCACCCAGGCAGCAGCGCTCGCAGCAGCCCCTTTCATCTGCCGGCACCCCCGGAGCCACGCTGCAGCTGGGCTTGCGTGGCCAGGCAGAGAAAAGCCCCTCGCTCTCTTCCACACCTTGCATTTCTTCTCTGCTCTCTCATCCTTGTGCCTGTGCTCCTGCTTCCTTCAGCCTGCTGGCCGTTGCCCTGGGCAGAGCATGCTGCAGCTGCTGCCTCTGCAGCACCAGCCGCCTGCACCCATCGCACAGGGCCAACAACCACCCCCCCACCTACCCACCCACCACCTCGCTCATGGGGGCCTTGCGCAAGCTCCCGGCATCCCCGGGCCTCCAGCAAGCAACAAGGGATCCCTTCCGGGACCTCCACTTCGGACACACAGGGCACAACCACCTGGAGGCTCACACTGTTTGTTGTCCCAAAGAAGGCCTCTTTCACCCGCTCTGCAAGGAGCCCCCAAACACACACAGTCGCCACGTTTCTTTCCTTCATTTCTGCGCACACGTGGGTGCTAGGTGGCAAGTCCACAGAGCTAGCACGCCTGATCACTACACAGCTGACACTTTAGACAGTCTAAGCAACAGTTCTCAGTCCCGTTTCCAACTACATTAAGGCATCCGTGTTGCCATTGGTTCTGTCAGGGCTCCTCTTCGTTCCAAGTCACAGTATCCTCTTTTTCTACTACGCATGCTCTAGGGGGAAGGGGCTTTGACCAGCAGGGGGGCTTCCCTGCTTGTAGGTGGGTTTTTCCTTATGCTCATTCGGATAGTTCACCCGTCCTTCAAGTAGTTCTCTCCTGTTTATCAGCTGGTTTTGTTCTCGTCAGCTTTATGTGGGTACTTGCTTAGCTGGTTGCCTTAGAGTGTTGTCTTGCTCCTTCCTTAGAGTGTTGTCTTGCTCCTTCCTTCGGGTGCTCAGGGCCTTGTTTTGTTAACTGCCTGCGAAAGACTGACTAATACCCTAATGGCCTTGTTCCCCATCCCTCCAACAAGACCTCCCTCCCTTTTTGCCCGTTGCCTCGCAGCCTGTCCCTGGGCACCACTGGGCACAGTGTGCCTCCAGCCTCTGGACACCCTCCCGCCACAGAGTCATGCCCATTGAGAAGATGTTCCTGCAGCTGGCTTTGGCAGTGCCGGTGCCTGAAGAGCTCCCACTGTGGAGGGGCTGGAACCCCCAGTGCCTGGGCAGAGCTCTGGCCTCTGATGGCCTGGTGGCGGCATGGGCAAATCCCGTGGTGCCGGCCCGTGGCCACAGGCGCTCCCAGCCTTTGGTGCGCAAAGGGCAGCCCAGCGCTTCCTCATCTCCGGTGGTGGGAGGGCAGGCTGCAGGGCAGAGCAATGGCTGCAGCCTTGCCTTCTGGCTCAGGAGACTTGCCGGCGAGGGGCCACCTCGGTGTCCTGAATCATGCGGAGGGGCTGATTGCCTCCCAAGGCAGAATCTTGTCACCACCACTGCGCTCTCCCATCCAGGCCTGACCCTTTTGTCAGGGAAAACGGGCTGCTTCTCTGACGGCTGGAAGAGGGCGGGGGGGGATGTTGTGGCTGCCGCAGACTGCTGGAGAGAGTACGTGCCCTACCCCCCTCCAAGGGTGGCCGCGAAGGAATCGCGGTCATTCCTGGGTTTTCCACCCATTCGTTGGCACCAAGAAAAGACACTGGCACGGGGTGAAGAGAGAGGGCTGCTTCTTGGGGGAAAAGGCAGCAGAGGGTGGGCTGGCAGCACAAGCCTGGCACGGGCTGGGCCTGAGGGCTGCAGCTGTCCTGCGGGCAGGGAGAGAGGCCAGCAACGCCCCCGACTTCCTCGCACACTCCGCTCGTCCCTGCGGGCAGAGCAGCCCGGCATCAGGAGGCGGTCGAGCTCCCGCAGCAAACGCAGCCACCTCGCAGGGGCCAGGGCCACCTCTGCCACACTCTCCTCAGCCGCCAGCACAGGCCTTCGTGGCCGCCTCCAGGCGCAGACGTCTTCCCTGGAGCTCTCAGCAGCAGGATGGTTTGCGTGGCCAGGGAACAGATGGACGGGCTGACGTCCTCCTCCAAGCCTTGAAGCGCTGAGAGAAAGAGCCAGAGCAGAGATCAAGCCCCCATATCTGCACAGAGCCCAGGCAGCCCTTCCTGGCGATGACATGGCCTGTCCCACCCACCTCTTCCCACAGACAGGAGGCAGCAGAAGGGACACATGCATCAGCTGGGACTTGCTGGCCAGGAATGTCCCAAAGGCCCCTGATATCTTCTCGCGACTCTACGCGCACCACCTCTGAGCCGCACGGGGAGCAGCAGAGCCCTCCTGGCCTGCGCCAGGCATTGCAGCTCGCTGCCCAGCCTCTGTCTTCCTCGCCGCCAGCCCTGCCTCACACCCTGCTGCCCTCACTCACCCTCGCAGATGTCCTCCACCTTCTTCTTGCTCTGGCCCCTCATGCTCTGCCCGACGAGCCCTAGGCACACGCACAGCCCCTCTCCAGTCCTGCTCCCCACACCACCGCCAGCACAAAACCCCTCCCCCAGGGCTAGCGCTAAGCTGCCCCAGTGCAGAGAGGGGCCGCAGGGCTTGGAGCTCACCAAGGAACCGCACAGCCATCTCTCGCAAGCACTCCTGCGGGCTCTCCAAGTACGGCAGGCTCTGGCGCAGGTATTCTTCCGATCTTCTCCTGCCCCTCGCCAGCTGGGCAGAGCACAAGGCCACAGGCTGGGCGCACACCCTCCCCACCCAGCCAGCCACTCCCTCCACCCACCACTCGCTTTAGCATCCCAGGGCTCAGCAAGGGCACAGCAACCTAGAGAAGAGCCCGTTGGGGCAGTGTGCTGGACAAGGGCAGCGGGAGTGCTGCTCCAGGCTGGCACCTCTGGGCACCAGCCGCGGCGAGGCACGCGGCTGCCTGTCCCACACACTGGCCATGCACAGGCCTTGCCCAGGCTGCCTCTGGGGGCTTTGGGGCCATCCTTACCAGGCACTCGCCGATCCTGCAGCTCTGCGCTGTCTCAGCCAGCTGCCTCAGCTGCTCCCACCTCAGCAACTTGGCAGCACCAAGCAGGGCTTCCTGAGAGGCCTGCACAGCAGCACAGACCCGCTGATGCCACCGCAGCCCAGCGCACAACCCCCACCGCGGCCCTCCTCTTGGCAAGGCCTCCTCGGGGCCTTTCCTCGCCCACAATGGCAAGAGGGAGCAGCTGGCAACTGCCTCTGCCAGCATGTTCCGGGCCCCGGGCAGACAGCTGGGACAACCACCCCCGCAGGTGTATGGTGCTGCAGGTGGAGGCATGGCACGAAGACGAAGGCACTGCTGGGCCTGGTGCAAACAGCAAGGGGGCGCTCTGCACCCTCAGCACCTGGCGCCTCCAGCTCACCCACCTTCAAAGGCTCCCACTGCCAGCAGCCCTTGCTCCTCATGCTCACGCCCACTCACAGGGCGTCCGCATCGCCCTCCTCCAACGAGCCGTCCCGTTACACAGCCATACCTGGGCCACGCGGGGGATCTCGTCATGCCAGTGGAAGAGCAGCGGCAGCAGGCTCCTGTGCACTTGCTTCTTCAGGGCGTGTGTTTTGGTGCCCACTACAGCCTCCATCACCTCTTGGAAGAGGCGGATGGAGAGCTCTCGCACGCAGTCCAGCTCCTGGCGGGAAGGGAGAGGGGCCACCTCAGCACTGCCTGCTCCAAGCCCACAGTCAGCACAGGGGTCAGTGGGGCTGGTGGTGAGATGAAGGTTTCGGACCCTCCCTGCGCACCAAGGGGCTGTGGGCCTCGTCTGCACCCACTGCAAAATGGCCCCCGGCCCAGGCAGGGCGATGCAGCGCGCTTCTGTACCGTGCTGCGGCCAGGGAGAGCGGAGCTGGCGGAGAAGTCTGCGCCTGGAAGGGCTCCTCTCGCCCTGGCCACACTGCCCCCGTCACCCCTGGCCAAGGCCCAACAGAGCTGCTCCAGGATGGCCCCCCCCCCACAGTGGCTGCTGGGGCTGTGGGGACGTTGGCGTTACTGAGGGCCTGTGTGCAGGCATGGGCAGCAGCAGGACTTCAGGCTTCCCTCAGCTCGGCCTGCCTGGCCCTCCTGGCGAGCCTGTCTTCATCGCCCAGGGGCTCGAGCTGTGCTGCCAGCTCTAGAGGCCGGCAGGAGGAGGCAGCCCCGGGGCACGGCTGCAGGGGCTTTGTGCACAGTACCGAGCAGCTGAGGGTAGACAAGGGGCTGCTTCAAGGCAGTCCTGCAGCCCAGCGCACCACGGGCAGCACAGCGCAATGACCCCAAGAGCCCCCGGGCAAAAACGTTCCTGGCAGCACCCAGGGCCCCTGCTGGCAAGCACAAATTCCCACGCCGCAGGCACACCCACACGGCAACACACCACAGCCCGCAGCCCGCACACAGCCTCACCGACACGCCAACAGGGCCCCCGCCTCTGCCCCCAGCCTAACCTCATCAAAGAGAGGCAGCAGCTTGTCGGCCAGCAGCGGAGCAAGGTGGGCCACCACCTGCTTCTCCATGACGTGGACCACATTGCTGAGCACCAGCAGGGCCTTGGCGCTGATGTCTCTGTCCACGTCCTGCAGGTGCCCCACCAGCAGGGGCCACAGGCACTGCATTCTTCTGGCCTGGGGGAAACACAACCTCGGTGCCTGAAGAAAGAACCCACTGCCCTGGCAAAAAGGCTCACCTGCTCACACACCAGCTTCCCCCCTGCCTTTCCACAAGCGGCCATGGCAATGACTGCAGCTACCTGCGGCCTGGCAGCCTTTACCGGCACAGCCACGGGCCTGGACGGGCTGGGGCAGAGCGAGGCAGGAGAGGGCACCACCGGCTCCTCTTCTCCGTCACTCTTCAACGGGCAGCGGGCTTAGTAACCCACACTGCCTGCAAAGCTGCCCGGGCCACGAGCCGTGCCAGCCCTAGCAGGCGCCTTTCCCGGCAGGGCTCACGGCCCCATTGCCAAGGCCCTGCCGACACCCCCGGCTTGTGCACAGAGGCTGCGGCGCAGCGCAGCACCCCAAGGCGGCACTCGGCCCGCGGTGGCCCCTGCGTGGTGGGGGCTGCAGCCTCGCGGCCCAGAAGCTGCCTGCGGCATCAGCCTGGCCCTGCGCTCAGCCTCCAACAGGGCAGCAGCTCCCACAGCTCCTGAGGCCCAGCACAGTCCAAGCTACCCTGTTGCCCAGCACCCCACCGCCCAGCCCCTCGCTGCCTGTGCACCGGCACCCGGCTGGCCCCTGCTCACCATCTCCTGTCTCTTGCACAGCAGCACGAGGCCTCTGAGCGCCAGCCTGTGCATCACCCGCCAGTGACCCCGCAGATATCTCCAGAAGAGAATCGGCAAGTCGGCCTCCTCTGCGCAAAGGTCACTGCAGGCCAGCAGCTGAAGCACAGCACAGAGAAAGTGGTGAGGTCGGCAGGACTCCCGGCCTCAGCCAGCGCCCGATCCCACCAGCAGCTCCGGGCCAGGGCACCAGGCCCGGCCCAAAGGCAGCCGTCAGTGCCGACAGCCCCTGGTGCCCCACTCCCTGCCCTGGGCCTCAGGCCGCACCGCGCACAGCCCTCGCCTGCTCCTCCACTCCTCTCCAGCCCCGAGAGGCACCGCCTGCCATCAGGCTCACCTCCACCAGGAAAGCCATGGCAGGCATCTCCCAGCAGGCCTCTCCACGTTTCAGCAGCGCTGTCAGCCGTTGGAAGAGGACGAGACGCAGCTCTCTTGGGCTCTTCCTCATCTCTCTGGCAGAGGCAAGAAGGCCCTGTCACTTCTGAGCAGCCAGGCCAAGCTCTTCTGTGATGGCACTCCCCATCCCTCTAGGCAGGGCTCGTGGAGCCCCGCAGCCATGGAGCGGCACCTCCCTGGGCTGCTCTACTCGGCCAGCCCTCCCTCACAAGGCCTCAAGCTGCAGCCCCGTGGGGCTCTGCGGGGCAGCCTGCGTGCAAGGGAGAAATGCTGGGGCAGAGCAGGGACAAGGGGCTTCTCACCTGGCCAGCAAAGCCACTCCCGCGTGGTAGGTCTGCGCGCTGAGGAGTGTGTCCCAGCCACCCTTCCTCGCCATGGCCAGCACCTGACTCTCGTAGCCGGCACGGCACAGCAGTGCTTTCATGGTCTGCACTGCCAACCTGCGTGCACAGCAAAGGCCACGTCACCCTGGCACCCCTGGCCCTGCCGCCACCTCCACAGCACACACAGCAGGCGTGGGATGGAGCACCTCACGGGGCTGCCGGGAGCAGACTCTTCCCCTTGCTGCTCTCCCCAGCACATCTCAGCCTCCTCCGGCGTCAGCTCTGCGCAGAAGGAAAGCTGGAAGAGCAGCGCCAGGAAGAGCTGCGGGAAGAACGCCTCCAGCACGTGCTGGCAGCTGGGCTGCTGCAGCATCTCATGGAGCACTCTGGTTGCCTGCAGAAGAAGCCCCGAGACAGCTGTCGCTGCTGAGACGTGCCTGTTGCGCTGCCCGAGCTTGGCGGTGAGGCTCACACACTGTCCTGAGCCTCGGGACAAGCAGGAGTGCCTGCTGTGCCTGAGTGGCCAGAGCAAAGGCACGGAAGCTCTTTGGCCTCAGCTCCTCTTTGGGCCATGGCCACAACAAGCCCTGCCAGCCGTAGCCCTGCCGCGCCGTGGCTGTGCGCCCGGCGGGAGGTCACGGCTTCTTGCTGCGTGGGCAAGGCCAGGGCAGCTCTAGGGGAGAGCGAGGCTACGTCCACAAACTCACGGCCACGGAAACGATGACTCTGTCGTCCCCATCCAACGTGCACGCCTCGTCCACGGGCCAATCCTGCAGGACACTGAGCAGCTCCTGCAGCACCCTCTCGGCAGCTCCGCACTTCGACAGCAGCATCCTCCACATGGCTGCGGCAGCGCTGCAGGCCCACAGCGCTCGCTCAGCGGGTGCCGCAGCGGCAGCTGTGGCCTGGGCAGCCGCAGAGGGCCTGGGCGGGCCGCCAGCCCTGCCTCTGCCCACTGCCCCTTGCCCGCAGCACCCTGCGCGCTCTGCCCCACCCCGCAGCCCATGGCCAAGCTCCAGTCCCTTGTGGGGCACGCAGGCGGCAAGGCGGCCAGGCTCTGGGGCGGAAGGCAGGCACGCTTGCTCGGCTCGCGCTGCTGCAGCCCGGCCTGACGCGCCGCGGCTGGCACACGGGGACAACAGCAGGGCCCAGCCCCTCACGAGAGGCCGGACAATCGCCACCTGCCCCGCAGCCCGCAGGGCACGAGCTCTGCAGGCTGCCGGCCCCCCAGCTCTCAAGGCAAGCGGGCCCCTACCTGTCGCACGAGGGGGAACAGCGCAACAGGCTCACGACCACCTCCTCTGGGCATGCACAGGCCAGCAGCAGAAGAGCCCGCTCCAGGCTGCGCCGCGCAGACGCCTCTGTGACGGCCAGCACGCTGCTCCACATGCCCCTCACCACCGGGGGCACCTGGAGGGCACACGGCTCAGAGTGGGGCTGCTGCCAGAGGGCAGCCGTTGGCCCAGCTGCCCCCGACAATGGCTGCCCTTGCCCCCCTTGCTCTGTGCTGGCCTGAGAGGGGCTGGCGGGCCTGGCAGGCCTGGACTCAGGGCAAGAACAAGCCCCCGGAGGCCTCGAGCCCCGGCCACGCCACCCACAGGCTACTTACATGCTCCACAAGGCAGGCAGCGTCCGCCACAAGCGCCTCCAGCACGCGAGCAGCTGTGTGCGCCTCCTCGGTGCTGCGGGAGCTCATGGCCTCGATGGCTAGGAGGATGCTGTGGGCCCTCTCAGCGGGCTGCCGGGACGTCCCCAACATCTAGGGGAGAAAGGAGGGCAGCCGAGCTAGAGAGGTCACCGCCAGTGGGGCCCCGCACGCCCGCCTGGGCGGCGCCTGGGGCGTGCAGACCTGGTGGGGCTCCAGCTGGTGGCTGCCCTCGGCAAGGGCCGCGTCCTCCTCCTCCTCCTCCGTCCAGGCCAGCCTGGGGCGGCGGGGGGGTCTCTGCGCCATGGTGGGCAAGGCGGCAGAGGCTGCCCGGGGGCGGCGGGGAAAGACCTGGCTGCGCTCAGGGGGCTCCTCGGCCAGCCCCGCGCGCTCTCGCCCTGTCCCGCGGCCGTCCGACCGGACACTGCGGGGCCGAGGCCGCGCCGACGCCTGGCAAGGCCCCGGGCTGTCCCAGGAGCGCAGTCACAAAGGGCCCCCACTGTCACCCTGGGGCGGGCGGGCCCCGGCCCGGGCAGGGGCAGGCCGGGTGCCCTCGCGGGGCGCCGGGCCGGCTCGCCCCCTGCCACACCTCTCTTTGCCCTCGGGCTGCCCCGGGCCCCCATGGCTCCTGGGGCCCTCACAGCCGCTCCCACCCTCCTCTCGTCCCCGCCACCGCTGCTCCCGGCCCCATCCTCAGCCACCCCAACCAACGCCCCGCCGCGACACCCCTGGCACCGCTGGCAAGGACTCCTTCCCAACCACCGCAACCACCCTGTCATCCTGCGAGGCGGCCAGAGCAAAATCTCACTCCCCCACCACCCAACCCCAACCTCCGCCTCACGGCTGCCGCTTGCACTTGCCAAAGCCACAAGCCTGCGGGGCACAGGGCACTCCTGCCTTTGCGCTGCCTACAGTGCTGTTCGGTCCTCCTGAAGCAGCCTTGGCCCAAGCACTTTGCGCTCCCCTGCTGCTCCCCGCGGGCAGCAGGCCAAGCACGGAGGCCTGCGCTCACCAGCAGCTTCCACAACGGCCAAGGCGGTGCCCACCACCTTCCTCTGCTTCTCTGCTCTCTGGTGCCGGCCCTCCTGCGGGTGCACGTGGCACAGGTGCCCCCGGACTCTCTCATCAAGGCAGGGTTGGCCTCCAGCCAGCAGAGCACCTTGCAGCAGCTACCACAGCTGCACCCATCCCAGCAGCCTGGCGCCAGGGCAGCGGAGGGGGTTTGGCCCAGCTCCTGCAAGAGCCATGCCAGGGGCTCAGGCCTGCCTGGCTGCAGTTGGCCTCTTCTCCACCAACTCAAGCCTCGCTGCACTGCTCCAGCTTGCGCTAAGGACACCTGCAGCAGGACCTCTGGGTTCTCCTCCCAGCAGATTTCAGCGCAGCCCCTCAGCAGGTCTCCGCTTCCCCCTCCAAGGCCCACACCAAGGCCTGCCTCCTGGCGGCACAACAAGGCCTGGCAGGAGGCACGTGACCCTTCGGGTCCTGCCAAGGCTTCCTGCGCCATAGACGTTGGACTGGACCCTGGGATCGCGCTCCCCTCTCCCAGAGCAGCCTCCTCCCTAAGCACCCAGGCAGCAGCGCTCGCAGCAGCCCCTTTCATCTGCCGGCACCCCCGGAGCCACGCTGCAGCTGGGCTTGCGTGGCCAGGCAGAGAAAAGCCCCTCGCTCTCTTCCACACCTTGCATTTCTTCTCTGCTCTCTCATCCTTGTGCCTGTGCTCCTGCTTCCTTCAGCCTGCTGGCCGTTGCCCTGGGCAGAGCATGCTGCAGCTGCTGCCTCTGCAGCACCAGCCACCTGCACCCATCGCACAGGGCCAACAACCACCCCCCCACCTACCCACCCACCACCTCGCTCATGGGGGCCTTGCGCAAGCTCCCGGCATCCCCGGGCCTCCAGCAAGCAACAAGGGATCCCTTCCGGGACCTCCACTTCGGACACACAGGGCACAACCACCTGGAGGCTCACACTGTTTGTTGTCCCAAAGAAGGCCTCTTTCACCCGCTCTGCAAGGAGCCCCCAAACACACACAGTCGCCACGTTTCTTTCCTTCATTTCTGTGCACACGTGGGTGCTAGGTGGCAAGTCCACAGAGCTAGCACGCCTGATCACTACACAGCTGGCACTTTAGACAGTCTAAGCAACAGTTCTCAGTCCCGTTTCCAACTACATTAAGGCATCCGTGTTGCCATTGGTTCTGTCAGGGCTCCTCTTCGTTCCAAGTCACAGTATCCTCTTTTTCTACTACGCATGCTCTAGGGGGAAGGGGCTTTGACCAGCAGAGGGACTTCCCTGCTTGTAGGTGGGTTTTTCCTTATGCTCATTCGGATAGTTCACCCGTCCTTCAAGTAGTTCTCTCCTGTTTATCAGCTGGTTTTGTTCTCGTCAGCTTTATGTGGGTACTTGCTTAGCTGGTTGCCTTAGAGTGTTGTCTTGCTCCTTCCTTCAGGGCCTTGTTTTGTTAACTGCCTGTGAAAGACTGACTAATACCCTAATGGCCTTGTTCCCCATCCCCCCAACAAGACCTCCCTCCCTTTTTGCCCGTTGCCTCGCAGCCTGTCCCTGGGCACCACTGGGCACAGTGTGCCTCCAGCCTCTGGACACCCTCCCGCCACAGAGTCATGCCCATTGAGAAGATGTTCCTGCAGCTGGCTTTGGCAGTGCCGGTGCCTGAAGAGCTCCCACTGTGGAGGGGCTGGAACCCCCAGTGCCTGGGCAGAGCTCTGGCCTCTGATGGCCTGGTGGCGGCATGGGCAAATCCCGTGGTGCCGGCCCGTGGCCACAGGCGCTCCCAGCCTTTGGTGCGCAAAGGGCAGCCCAGCGCTTCCTCATCTCCGGTGGTGGGAGGGCAGGCTGCAGGGCAGAGCAATGGCTGCAGCCTTGCCTTCTGGCTCAGGAGACTTGCCGGCGAGGGGCCACCTCGGTGTCCTGAATCATGCGGAGGGGCTGATTGCCTCCCAAGGCAGAATCTTGTCACCACCACTGCGCTCTCCCATCCAGGCCTGACCCTTTTGTCAGGGAAAACGGGCTGCTTCTCTGACGGCTGGAAGAGGGCGGGGGGGGATGTTGTGGCTGCCGCAGACTGCTGGAGAGAGTACGTGCCCTACCCCCCTCCAAGGGTGGCCGCGAAGGAATCGCGGTCATTCCTGGGTTTTCCACCCATTCGTTGGCACCAAGAAAAGACACTGGCACGGGGTGAAGAGAGAGGGCTGCTTCTTGGGGGAAAAGGCAGCAGAGGGTGGGCTGGCAGCACAAGCCTGGCACGGGCTGGGCCTGAGGGCTGCAGCTGTCCTGCGGGCAGGGAGAGAGGCCAGCAACGCCCCCGACTTCCTCGCACACTCCGCTCGTCCCTGCGGGCAGAGCAGCCCGGCATCAGGAGGCGGTCGAGCTCCCGCAGCAAACGCAGCCACCTCGCAGGGGCCAGGGCCACCTCTGCCACACTCTCCTCAGCCGCCAGCACAGGCCTTCGTGGCCGCCTCCAGGCGCAGACGTCTTCCCTGGAGCTCTCAGCAGCAGGATGGTTTGCGTGGCCAGGGAACAGATGGACGGGCTGACGTCCTCCTCCAAGCCTTGAAGCGCTGAGAGAAAGAGCCAGAGCAGAGATCAAGCCCCCATATCTGCACAGAGCCCAGGCAGCCCTTCCTGGCGATGACATGGCCTGTCCCACCCACCTCTTCCCACAGACAGGAGGCAGCAGAAGGGACACATGCATCAGCTGGGACTTGCTGGCCAGGAATGTCCCAAAGGCCCCTGATATCTTCTCGCGACTCTACGCGCACCACCTCTGAGCCGCACGGGGAGCAGCAGAGCCCTCCTGGCCTGCGCCAGGCATTGCAGCTCGCTGCCCAGCCTCTGTCTTCCTCGCCGCCAGCCCTGCCTCACACCCTGCTGCCCTCACTCACCCTCGCAGATGTCCTCCACCTTCTTCTTGCTCTGGCCCCTCATGCTCTGCCCGACGAGCCCTAGGCACACGCACAGCCCCTCTCCAGTCCTGCTCCCCACACCACCGCCAGCACAAAACCCCTCCCCCAGGGCTAGCGCTAAGCTGCCCCAGTGCAGAGAGGGGCCGCAGGGCTTGGAGCTCACCAAGGAACCGCACAGCCATCTCTCGCAAGCACTCCTGCGGGCTCTCCAAGTACGGCAGGCTCTGGCGCAGGTATTCTTCCGATCTTCTCCTGCCCCTCGCCAGCTGGGCAGAGCACAAGGCCACAGGCTGGGCGCACACCCTCCCCACCCAGCCAGCCACTCCCTCCACCCACCACTCGCTTTAGCATCCCAGGGCTCAGCAAGGGCACAGCAACCTAGAGAAGAGCCCGTTGGGGCAGTGTGCTGGACAAGGGCAGCGGGAGTGCTGCTCCAGGCTGGCACCTCTGGGCACCAGCCGCGGCGAGGCACGCGGCTGCCTGTCCCACACACTGGCCATGCACAGGCCTTGCCCAGGCTGCCTCTGGGGGCTTTGGGGCCATCCTTACCAGGCACTCGCCGATCCTGCAGCTCTGCGCTGTCTCAGCCAGCTGCCTCAGCTGCTCCCACCTCAGCAACTTGGCAGCACCAAGCAGGGCTTCCTGAGAGGCCTGCACAGCAGCACAGACCCGCTGATGCCACCGCAGCCCAGCGCACAACCCCCACCGCGGCCCTCCTCTTGGCAAGGCCTCCTCGGGGCCTTTCCTCGCCCACAATGGCAAGAGGGAGCAGCTGGCAACTGCCTCTGCCAGCATGTTCCGGGCCCCGGGCAGACAGCTGGGACAACCACCCCCGCAGGTGTATGGTGCTGCAGGTGGAGGCATGGCACGAAGACGAAGGCACTGCTGGGCCTGGTGCAAACAGCAAGGGGGCGCTCTGCACCCTCAGCACCTGGCGCCTCCAGCTCACCCACCTTCAAAGGCTCCCACTGCCAGCAGCCCTTGCTCCTCATGCTCACGCCCACTCACAGGGCGTCCGCATCGCCCTCCTCCAACGAGCCGTCCCGTTACACAGCCATACCTGGGCCACGCGGGGGATCTCGTCATGCCAGTGGAAGAGCAGCGGCAGCAGGCTCCTGTGCACTTGCTTCTTCAGGGCCTGTGTTTTGGTGCCCACTACAGCCTCCATCACCTCTTGGAAGAGGCGGATGGAGAGCTCTCGCACGCAGTCCAGCTCCTGGCGGGAAGGGAGAGGGGCCACCTCAGCACTGCCTGCTCCAAGCCCACAGTCAGCACAGGGGTCAGTGGGGCTGGTGGCGAGATGAAGGTTTCGGACCCTCCCTGCGCACCAAGGGGCTGTGGGCCTCGTCTGCACCCACTGCAAAATGGCCCCCGGCCCAGGCAGGGCGATGCAGCGCGCTTCTGTACCGTGCTGCGGCCAGGGAGAGCGGAGCTGGCGGAGAAGTCTGCGCCTGGAAGGGCTCCTCTCGCCCTGGCCACACTGCCCCCGTCACCCCTGGCCAAGGCCCAACAGAGCTGCTCCAGGATGGCCCCCCCCCACAGTGGCTGCTGGGGCTGTGGGGACGTTGGCGTTACTGAGGGCCTGTGTGCAGGCATGGGCAGCAGCAGGACTTCAGGCTTCCCTCAGCTCGGCCTGCCTGGCCCTCCTGGCGAGCCTGTCTTCATCGCCCAGGGGCTCGAGCTGTGCTGCCAGCTCTAGAGGCCGGCAGGAGGAGGCAGCCCCGGGGCACGGCTGCAGGGGCTTTGTGCACAATACCGAGCAGCTGAGGGTAGACAAGGGGCTGCTTCAAGGCAGTCCTGCAGCCCAGCGCACCACGGGCAGCACAGCGCAATGACCCCAAGAGCCCCCGGGCAAAAACGTTCCTGGCAGCACCCAGGGCCCCTGCTGGCAAGCACAAATTCCCACGCCGCAGGCACACCCACACGGCAACACACCACAGCCCGCAGCCCGCACACAGCCTCACCGACACGCCAACAGGGCCCCCGCCTCTGCCCCCAGCCTAACCTCATCAAAGAGAGGCAGCAGCTTGTCGGCCAGCAGCGGAGCAAGGTGGGCCACCACCTGCTTCTCCATGACGTGGACCACATTGCTGAGCACCAGCAGGGCCTTGGCGCTGATGTCTCTGTCCACGTCCTGCAGGTGCCCCACCAGCAGGGGCCACAGGCACTGCATTCTTCTGGCCTGGGGGAAACACAACCTCGGTGCCTGAAGAAAGAACCCACTGCCCTGGCAAAAAGGCTCACCTGCTCACACACCAGCTTCCCCCCTGCCTTTCCACAAGCGGCCATGGCAATGACTGCAGCAACCTGCGGCCTGGCAGCCTTTACCGGCACAGCCACGGGCCTGGACGGGCTGGGGCAGAGCGAGGCAGGAGAGGGCACCACCGGCTCCTCTTCTCCGTCACTCTTCAACGGGCAGCGGGCTTAGTAACCCACACTGCCTGCAAAGCTGCCCGGGCCACGAGCCGTGCCAGCCCTAGCAGGCGCCTTTCCCGGCAGGGCTCACGGCCCCATTGCCAAGGCCCTGCCGACACCCCCGGCTTGTGCACAGAGGCTGCGGCGCAGCGCAGCACCCCAAGGCGGCACTCGGCCCGCGGTGGCCCCTGCGTGGTGGGGGCTGCAGCCTCGCGGCCCAGAAGCTGCCTGCGGCATCAGCCTGGCCCTGCGCTCAGCCTCCAACAGGGCAGCAGCTCCCACAGCTCCTGAGGCCCAGCACAGTCCAAGCTACCCTGTTGCCCAGCACCCCACCGCCCAGCCCCTCGCTGCCTGTGCACCGGCACCCGGCTGGCCCCTGCTCACCATCTCCTGTCTCTTGCACAGCAGCACGAGGCCTCTGAGCGCCAGCCTGTGCATCACCCGCCAGTGACCCCGCAGATATCTCCAGAAGAGAATCGGCAAGTCGGCCTCCTCTGCGCAAAGGTCACTGCAGGCCAGCAGCTGAAGCACAGCACAGAGAAAGTGGTGAGGTCGGCAGGACTCCCGGCCTCAGCCAGCACCCGATCCCACCAGCAGCTCCGGGCCAGGGCACCAGGCCCGGCCCAAAGGCAGCCGTCAGTGCCGACAGCCCCTGGTGCCCCACTCCCTGCCCTGGGCCTCAGGCCGCACCGCGCACAGCCCTCGCCTGCTCCTCCACTCCTCTCCAGCCCCGAGAGGCACCGCCTGCCATCAGGCTCACCTCCACCAGGAAAGCCATGGCAGGCATCTCCCAGCAGGCCTCTCCACGTTTCAGCAGCGCTGTCAGCTGTTGGAAGAGGACGAGACGCAGCTCTCTTGGGCTCTTCCTCATCTCTCTGGCAGAGGCAAGAAGGCCCTGTCACTTCTGAGCAGCCAGGCCAAGCTCTTCTGTGATGGCACTCCCCATCCCTCTAGGCAGGGCTCGTGGAGCCCCGCAGCCATGGAGCGGCACCTCCCTGGGCTGCTCTACTCGGCCAGCCCTCCCTCACAAGGCCTCAAGCTGCAGCCCCGTGGGGCTCTGCGGGGCAGCCTGCGTGCAAGGGAGAAATGCTGGGGCAGAGCAGGGACAAGGGGCTTCTCACCTGGCCAGCAAAGCCACTCCCGCGTGGTAGGTCTGCGCGCTGAGGAGTGTGTCCCAGCCACCCTTCCTCGCCATGGCCAGCACCTGACTCTCGTAGCCGGCACGGCACAGCAGTGCTTTCATGGTCTGCACTGCCAACCTGCGTGCACAGCAAAGGCCACGTCACCCTGGCACCCCTGGCCCTGCCGCCACCTCCACAGCACACACAGCAGGCGTGGGATGGAGCACCTCACGGGGCTGCCGGGAGCAGACTCTTCCCCTTGCTGCTCTCCCCAGCACATCTCAGCCTCCTCCGGCGTCAGCTCTGCGCAGAAGGAAAGCTGGAAGAGCAGCGCCAGGAAGAGCTGCGGGAAGAACGCCTCCAGCACGTGCTGGCAGCTGGGCTGCTGCAGCATCTCATGGAGCACTCTGGTTGCCTGCAGAAGAAGCCCCGAGACAGCTGTCGCTGCTGAGACGTGCCTGTTGCGCTGCCCGAGCTTGGCGGTGAGGCTCACGCACTGCCCTGAGCCTCGGGACAAGCAGGAGTGCCTGCCGTGCCTGAGTGGCCAGAGCAAAGGCACGGAAGCTCTTTGGCCTCAGCTCCTCTTTGGGCCATGGCCACAACAAGCCCTGCCAGCCGTAGCCCTGCCGCGCCGTGGCTGTGCGCCCGGCGGGAGGTCACGGCTTCTTGCTGCGTGGGCAAGGCCAGGGCAGCTCTAGGGGAGAGCGAGGCTACGTCCACAAACTCACGGCCACGGAAACGATGACTCTGTCGTCCCCATCCAACGTGCACGCCTCGTCCACGGGCCAATCCTGCAGGACACTGAGCAGCTCCTGCAGCACCCTCTCGGCAGCTCCGCACTTCGACAGCAGCATCCTCCACATGGCTGCGGCAGCGCTGCAGGCCCACAGCGCTCGCTCAGCGGGTGCCGCAGCGGCAGCTGTGGCCTGGGCAGCCGCAGAGGGCCTGGGCGGGCCGCCAGCCCTGCCTCTGCCCACTGCCCCTTGCCCGCAGCACCCTGCGCGCTCTGCCCCACCCCGCAGCCCATGGCCAAGCTCCAGTCCCTTGTGGGGCACGCAGGCGGCAAGGCGGCCAGGCTCTGGGGCGGAAGGCAGGCACGCTTGCTCGGCTCGCGCTGCTGCAGCCCGGCCTGACGCGCCGCGGCTGGCACACGGGGACAACAGCAGGGCCCAGCCCCTCACGAGAGGCCGGACAATCGCCACCTGCCCCGCAGCCCGCAGGGCACGAGCTCTGCAGGCTGCCGGCCCCCCAGCTCTCAAGGCAAGCGGGCCCCTACCTGTCGCACGAGGGGGAACAGCGCAACAGGCTCACGACCACCTCCTCTGGGCATGCACAGGCCAGCAGCAGAAGAGCCCGCTCCAGGCTGCGCCGCGCAGACGCCTCTGTGACGGCCAGCACGCTGCTCCACATGCCCCTCACCACCGGGGGCACCTGGAGGGCACACGGCTCAGAGTGGGGCTGCTGCCAGAGGGCAGCCGTTGGCCCAGCTGCCCC
Source organism: Struthio camelus (assembly GCF_040807025.1). Lineage (NCBI taxonomy): Eukaryota > Metazoa > Chordata > Aves > Struthioniformes > Struthionidae > Struthio > Struthio camelus. The sequence continues at coordinate 895,952 of NC_090947.1, read as the reverse complement.
CGACAACGGCTGCCCTTGCCCCCCTTGCTCTGTGCTGGCCTGAGAGGGGCTGGCGGGCCTGGCAGGCCTGGACTCAGGGCAAGAACAAGCCCCCGGAGGCCTCGAGCCCCGGCCACGCCACCCACAGGCTACTTACATGCTCCACAAGGCAGGCAGCGTCCGCCACAAGCGCCTGCAGCACGCGAGCAGCTGTGTGCGCCTCCTCGGTGCTGCGGGAGCTCATGGCCTCGATGGCTAGGAGGATGCTGTGGGCCCTCTCAGCGGGCTGCCGGGACGTCCCCAACATCTAGGGGAGAAAGGAGGGCAGCCGAGCTAGAGAGGTCACCGCCAGCGGGGCCCCGCACGCCCGCCTGGGCGGCGCCTGGGGCGTGCAGACCTGGTGGGGCTCCAGCTGGCGGCTGCCCTCGGCAAGGGCCGCGTCCTCCTCCTCCTCCTCCGTCCAGGCCAGCCTGGGGCGGCGGGGGGGTCTCTGCGCCATGGTGGGCAAGGCGGCAGAGGCTGCCCGGGGGCGGCGGGGAAAGACCTGGCTGCGCTCAGGGGGCTCCTCGGCCAGCCCCGCGCGCTCTCGCCCTGTCCCGCGGCCGTCCGACCGGACACTGCGGGGCCGAGGCCGCACCGACGCCTGGCAAGGCCCCGGGCTGTCCCAGGAGCGCAGTCACAAAGGGCCCCCACTGTCACCCTGGGGCGGGCGGGCCCCGGCCCGGGCAGGGGCAGGCCGGGTGCCCTCGCGGGGCGCCGGGCCGGCTCGCCCCCTGCCACACCTCTCTTTGCCCTCGGGCTGCCCCGGGCCCCCATGGCTCCTGGGGCCCTCACAGCCGCTCCCACCCTCCTCTCGTCCCCGCCACCGCTGCTCCCGGCCCCGTCCTCAGCCACCCCAACCAACGCCCCGCCGCGACACCCCTGGCACCGCTGGCAAGGACTCCTTCCCAACCACCGCAACCACCCTGTCATCCTGCGAGGCGGCCAGAGCAAAATCTCACTCCCCCACCACCCAACCCCAACCTCCGCCTCACGGCTGCCGCTTGCACTTGCCAAAGCCACAAGCCTGCGGGGCACAGGGCACTCCTGCCTTTGCGCTGCCTACAGTGCTGTTCGGTCCTCCTGAAGCAGCCTTGGCCCAAGCACTTTGCGCTCCCCTGCTGCTCCCCGCGGGCAGCAGGCCAAGCACGGAGGCCTGCGCTCACCAGCAGCTTCCACAACGGCCAAGGCGGTGCCCACCACCTTCCTCTGCTTCTCTGCTCTCTGGTGCCGGCCCTCCTGCGGGTGCACGTGGCACAGGTGCCCCCGGACTCTCTCATCAAGGCAGGGTTGGCCTCCAGCCAGCAGAGCACCTTGCAGCAGCTACCACAGCTGCACCCATCCCAGCAGCCTGGCGCCAGGGCAGCGGAGGGGGTTTGGCCCAGCTCCTGCAAGAGCCATGCCAGGGGCTCAGGCCTGCCTGGCTGCAGTTGGCCTCTTCTCCACCAACTCAAGCCTCGCTGCACTGCTCCAGCTTGCGCTAAGGACACCTGCAGCAGGACCTCTGGGTTCTCCTCCCAGCAGATTTCAGCGCAGCCCCTCAGCAGGTCTCCGCTTCCCCCTCCAAGGCCCACACCAAGGCCTGCCTCCTGGCGGCACAACAAGGCCTGGCAGGAGCCACGTGACCCTTCGGGTCCTGCCAAGGCTTCCTGCGCCATAGACGTTGGACTGGACCCTGGGATCGCGCTCCCCTCTCCCAGAGCAGCCTCCTCCCTAAGCACCCAGGCAGCAGCGCTCGCAGCAGCCCCTTTCATCTGCCGGCACCCCCGGAGCCACGCTGCACCTGGGCTTGCGTGGCCAGGCAGAGAAAAGCCCCTCGCTCTCTTCCACACCTTGCATTTCTTCTCTGCTCTCTTGTCCTTGTGCCTGTGCTCCTGCTTCCTTCAGCCTGCTGGCCGTTGCCCTGGGCAGAGCATGCTGCAGCTGCTGCCTCTGCAGCACCAGCCGCCTGCACCCATCGCACAGGGCCAACAACCACCCCCCCACCTACCCACCCACCACCTCGCTCATGGGGGCCTTGCGCAAGCTCCCGGCATCCCCGGGCCTCCAGCAAGCAACAAGGGATCCCTTCCGGGACCTCCACTTCGGACACACAGGGCACAACCACCTGGAGGCTCACACTGTTTGTTGTCCCAAAGAAGGCCTCTTTCACCCGCTCTGCAAGGAGCCCCCAAACACACACAGTCGCCACGTTTCTTTCCTTCATTTCTGCACACACGTGGGTGCTAGGTGGCAAGTCCACAGAGCTAGCACGCCTGATCACTACACAGCTGGCACTTTAGACAGTCTAAGCAACAGTTCTCAGTCCCGTTTCCAACTACATTAAGGCATCCGTGTTGCCATTGGTTCTGTCAGGGCTCCTCTTCGTTCCAAGTCACAGTATCCTCTTTTTCTACTACGCATGCTCTAGGGGGAAGGGGCTTTGACCAGCAGGGGGGCTTCCCTGCTTGTAGGTGGGTTTTTCCTTATGCTCATTCGGATAGTTCACCCGTCCTTCAAGTAGTTCTCTCCTGTTTATCAGCTGGTTTTGTTCTCGTCAGCTTTATGTGGGTACTTGCTTAGCTGGTTGCCTTAGAGTGTTGTCTTGCTCCTTCCTTCAGGGCCTTGTTTTGTTAACTGCCTGTGAAAGACTGACTAATACCCTAATGGCCTTGTTCCCCATCCCTCCAACAAGACCTCCCTCCCTTTTTGCCCGTTGCCTCGCAGCCTGTCCTTGGGCACCACTGGGCACAGTGTGCCTCCAGCCTCTGGACACCCTCCCGCCACAGAGTCATGCCCATTGAGAAGATGTTCCTGCAGCTGGCTTTGGCAGTGCCGGTGCCTGAAGAGCTCCCACTGTGGAGGGGCTGGAACCCCCAGTGCCTGGGCAGAGCTCTGGCCTCTGATGGCCTGGTGGCGGCATGGGCAAATCCCGTGGTGCCGGCCCGTGGCCACAGGCGCTCCCAGCCTTTGGTGCGCAAAGGGCAGCCCAGCGCTTCCTCATCTCCGGTGGTGGGAGGGCAGGCTGCAGGGCAGAGCAATGGCTGCAGCCTTGCCTTCTGGCTCAGGAGACTTGCCGGCGAGGGGCCACCTCGGTGTCCTGAATCATGCGGAGGGGCTGATTGCCTCCCAAGGCAGAATCTTGTCACCACCACTGCGCTCTCCCATCCAGGCCTGACCCTTTTGTCAGGGAAAACGGGCTGCTTCTCTGACGGCTGGAAGAGGGCGGGGGGGGATGTTGTGGCTGCCGCAGACTGCTGGAGAGAGTACGTGCCCTACCCCCCTCCAAGGGTGGCCGCGAAGGAATCGCGGTCATTCCTGGGTTTTCCACCCATTCGTTGGCACCAAGAAAAGACACTGGCACGGGGTGAAGAGAGAGGGCTGCTTCTTGGGGGAAAAGGCAGCAGAGGGTGGGCTGGCAGCACAAGCCTGGCACGGGCTGGGCCTGAGGGCTGCAGCTGTCCTGCGGGCAGGGAGAGAGGCCAGCAACGCCCCCGACTTCCTCGCACACTCCGCTCGTCCCTGCGGGCAGAGCAGCCCGGCATCAGGAGGCGGTCGAGCTCCCGCAGCAAACGCAGCCACCTCGCAGGGGCCAGGGCCACCTCTGCCACACTCTCCTCAGCCGCCAGCACAGGCCTTCGTGGCCGCCTCCAGGCGCAGACGTCTTCCCTGGAGCTCTCAGCAGCAGGATGGTTTGCGTGGCCAGGGAACAGATGGACGGGCTGACGTCCTCCTCCAAGCCTTGAAGCGCTGAGAGAAAGAGCCAGAGCAGAGATCAAGCCCCCATATCTGCACAGAGCCCAGGCAGCCCTTCCTGGCGATGACATGGCCTGTCCCACCCACCTCTTCCCACAGACAGGAGGCAGCAGAAGGGACACATGCATCAGCTGGGACTTGCTGGCCAGGAATGTCCCAAAGGCCCCTGATATCTTCTCGCGACTCTACGCGCACCACCTCTGAGCCGCACGGGGAGCAGCAGAGCCCTCCTGGCCTGCGCCAGGCATTGCAGCTCACTGCCCAGCCTCTGTCTTCCTCGCCGCCAGCCCTGCCTCACACCCTGCTGCCCTCACTCACCCTCGCAGATGTCCTCCACCTTCTTCTTGCTCTGGCCCCTCATGCTCTGCCCGACGAGCCCTAGGCACACGCACAGCCCCTCACCAATCCTGCTCCCCACACCACCGCCAGCACAAAACCCCTCCCCCAGGGCTAGCGCTAAGCTGCCCCAGTGCAGAGAGGGGCCGCAGGGCTTGGAGCTCACCAAGGAACCGCACAGCCATCTCTCGCAAGCACTCCTGCGGGCTCTCCAAGTACGGCAGGCTCTGGCGCAGGTATTCTTCCGATCTTCTCCTGCCCCTCGCCAGCTGGGCAGAGCACAAGGCCACAGGCTGGGCGCACACCCTCCCCACCCAGCCAGCCACTCCCTCCACCCACCACTCGCTTTAGCATCCCAGGGCTCAGCAAGGGCACAGCAACCTAGAGAAGAGCCCGTTGGGGCAGTGTGCTGGACAAGGGCAGCGGGAGTGCTGCTCCAGGCTGGCACCTCTGGGCACCAGCCGCGGCGAGGCACGCGGCTGCCTGTCCCACACACTGGCCATGCACAGGCCTTGCCCAGGCTGCCTCTGGGGGCTTTGGGGCCATCCTTACCAGGCACTCGCCGATCCTGCAGCTCTGCGCTGTCTCAGCCAGCTGCCTCAGCTGCTCCCACCTCAGCAACTTGGCAGCACCAAGCAGGGCTTCCTGAGAGGCCTGCACAGCAGCACAGACCCGCTGATGCCACCGCAGCCCAGCGCACAACCCCCACCGCGGCCCTCCTCTTGGCAAGGCCTCCTCGGGGCCTTTCCTCGCCCACAATGGCAAGAGGGAGCAGCTGGCAACTGCCTCTGCCAGCATGTTCCGGGCCCCGGGCAGACAGGTGGGGCAACCACCCCCGCAGGTGTATGGTGCTGCAGGTGGAGGCATGGCACGAAGACGAAGGCACTGCTGGGCCTGGTGCAAACAGCAAGGGGGCGCTCTGCACCCTCAGCACCTGGCGCCTCCAGCTCACCCACCTTCAAAGGCTCCCACTGCCAGCAGCCCTTGCTCCTCATGCTCACGCCCACTCACAGGGCGTCCGCATCGCCCTCCTCCAACGAGCCGTCCCGTTACACAGCCATACCTGGGCCACGTGGGGGATCTCATCATGCCAGTGGAAGAGCAGCGGCAGCAGGCTCCTGTGCACTTGCTTCTTCAGGGCGTGTGTTTTGGTGCCCACTACAGCCTCCATCACCTCTTGGAAGAGGCGGATGGAGAGCTCTCGCACGCAGTCCAGCTCCTGGCGGGAAGGGAGAGGGGCCACCTCAGCACTGCCTGCTCCAAGCCCACAGTCAGCACAGGGGTCAGTGGGGCTGGTGGCGAGATGAAGGTTTCGGACCCTCCCTGCGCACCAAGGGGCTGTGGGCCTCGTCTGCACCCACTGCAAAATGGCCCCCGGCCCAGGCAGGGCGATGCAGCGCGCTTCTGTACCGTGCTGCGGCCAGGGAGAGCGGAGCTGGCGGAGAAGTCTGCGCCTGGAAGGGCTCCTCTCGCCCTGGCCACACTGCCCCCGTCACCCCTGGCCAAGGCCCAACAGAGCTGCTCCAGGATGGCCCCCCCCCCACAGTGGCTGCTGGGGCTGTGGGGACGTTGGCGTTACTGAGGGCCTGTGTGCAGGCATGGGCAGCAGCAGGACTTCAGGCTTCCCTCAGCTCGGCCTGCCTGGCCCTCCTGGCGAGCCTGTCTTCATCGCCCAGGGGCTCGAGCTGTGCTGCCAGCTCTAGAGGCCGGCAGGAGGAGGCAGCCCCGGGGCACGGCTGCTTGGGCTTTGTGCACAATACCGAGCAGCTGAGGGTAGACAAGGGGCTGCTTCAAGGCAGTCCTGCAGCCCAGCGCACCACGGGCAGCACAGCGCAATGACCCCAAGAGCCCCCGGGCAAAAACGTTCCTGGCAGCACCCAGGGCCCCTGCTGGCAAGCACAAATTCCCACGCCGCAGGCACACCCACACGGCAACACACCACAGCCCGCAGCCCGCACACAGCCTCACCGACACGCCAACAGGGCCCCCGCCTCTGCCCCCAGCCTAACCTCATCAAAGAGAGGCAGCAGCTTGTCGGCCAGCAGCGGAGCAAGGTGGGCCACCACCTGCTTCTCCATGACGTGGACCACATTGCTGAGCACCAGCAGGGCCTTGGCGCTGATGTCTCTGTCCGCGTCCTGCAGGTGCCCCACCAGCAGGGGCCACAGGCACTGCATTCTTCTGGCCTGGGGGAAACACAACCTCGGTGCCTGAAGAAAGAACCCACTGCCCTGGCAAAAAGGCTCACCTGCTCACACACCAGCTTCCCCCCTGCCTTTCCACAAGCGGCCATGGCAATGACTGCAGCTACCTGCTGCCTGGCAGCCTTTACCGGCACAGCCACGGGCCTGGACGGGCTGGGGCAGAGCGAGGCAGGAGAGGGCACCACCGGCTCCTCTTCTCCGTCACTCTTCAACGGGCAGCGGGCTTAGTAACCCACACTGCCTGCAAAGCTGCCCGGGCCACGAGCCGTGCCAGCCCTAGCAGGCGCCTTTCCCGGCAGGGCTCACGGCCCCATTGCCAAGGCCCTGCCGACACCCCCGGCTTGTGCACAGAGGCTGCGGCGCAGCGCAGCACCCCAAGGTGGCACTCGGCCCGCGGTGGCCCCTGCGTGGTGGGGGCTGCAGCCTCGCGGCCCAGAAGCTGCCTGCGGCATCAGCCTGGCCCTGCGCTCAGCCTCCAACAGGGCAGCAGCTCCCACAGCTCCTGAGGCCCAGCACAGTCCAAGCTACCCTGTTGCCCAGCACCCCACCGCCCAGCCCCTCGCTGCCTGTGCACCGGCACCCGGCTGGCCCCTGCTCACCATCTCCTGTCTCTTGCACAGCAGCACGAGGCCTCTGAGCGCCAGCCTGTGCATCACCCGCCAGTGACCCCGCAGATATCTCCAGAAGAGAATCGGCAAGTCGGCTTCCTCTGCGCAAAGGTCACTGCAGGCCAGCAGCTGAAGCACAGCACAGAGAAAGTGGTGAGGTCGGCAGGACTCCCGGCCTCAGCCAGCACCCGATCCCACCAGCAGCTCCGGGCCAGGGCACCAGGCCCGGCCCAAAGGCAGCCGTCAGTGCCGACAGCCCCTGGTGCCCCACTCCCTGCCCTGGGCCTCAGGCCGCACCGCGCACAGCCCTCGCCTGCTCCTCCACTCCTCTCCAGCCCCGAGAGGCACCGCCTGCCATCAGGCTCACCTCCACCAGGAAAGCCATGGCAGGCATCTCCCAGCAGGCCTCTCCACGTTTCAGCAGCGCTGTCAGCCGTTGGAAGAGGACGAGACGCAGCTCTCTTGGGCTCTTCCTCATCTCTCTGGCAGAGGCAAGAAGGCCCTGTCACTTCTGAGCAGCCAGGCCAAGCTCTTCTGTGATGGCACTCCCCATCCCTCTAGGCAGGGCTCATGGAGCCCCGCAGCCATGGAGCGGCACCTCCCTGGGCTGCTCTACTCGGCCAGCCCTCCCTCACAAGGCCTCAAGCTGCAGCCCCGTGGGGCTCTGCGGGGCAGCCTGCGTGCAAGGGAGAAATGCTGGGGCAGAGCAGGGACAAGGGGCTTCTCACCTGGCCAGCAAAGCCACTCCCGCGTGGTAGGTCTGCGCGCTGAGGAGTGTGTCCCAGCCACCCTTCCTCGCCATGGCCAGCACCTGACTCTCGTAGCCGGCACGGCACAGCAGTGCTTTCATGGTCTGCACTGCCAACCTGCGTGCACAGCAAAGGCCACGTCACCCTGGCACCCCTGGCCCTGCCGCCACCTCCACAGCACACACAGCAGGCGTGGGATGGAGCACCTCACGGGGCTGCCGGGAGCAGACTCTTCCCCTTGCTGTTCTCCCCAGCACATCTCGGCCTCCTCCGGCGTCAGCTCTGCGCAGAAGGAAAGCTGGAAGAGCAGCGCCAGGAAGAGCTGCGGGAAGAACGCCTCCAGCACGTGCTGGCAGCTGGGCTGCTGCAGCATCTCATGGAGCACTCTGGTTGCCTGCAGAAGAAGCCCCGAGACAGCTGTCGCTGCTGAGACGTGCCTGTTGCGCTGCCCGAGCTTGGCGGTGAGGCTCACACACTGCCCTGAGCCTCGGGACAAGCAGGAGTGCCTGCCGTGCCTGAGTGGCCAGAGCAAAGGCACGGAAGCTCTTTGGCCTCAGCTCCTCTTTGGGCCATGGCCACAACAAGCCCTGCCAGCCGTAGCCCTGCCGCGCCGTGGCTGTGCGCCCGGCGGGAGGTCACGGCTTCTTGCTGCGTGGGCAAGGCCAGGGCAGCTCTAGGGGAGAGCGAGGCTACGTCCACAAACTCACGGCCACGGAAACGATGACTCTGTCGTCCCCATCCAACGTGCACGCCTCGTCCACGGGCCAATCCTGCAGGACACTGAGCAGCTCCTGCAGCACCCTCTCGGCAGCTCCGCACTTCGACAGCAGCATCCTCCACATGGCTGCAGCAGCGCTGCAGGCCCACAGCGCTCGCTCAGCGGGTGCCGCAGCGGCAGCTGTGGCCTGGGCAGCCGCAGAGGGCCTGGGCGGGCCGCCAGCCCTGCCTCTGCCCACTGCCCCTTGCCCGCAGCACCCTGCGCGCTCTGCCCCACCCCGCAGCCCATGGCCAAGCTCCAGTCCCTTGTGGGGCACGCAGGCGGCAAGGCGGCCAGGCTCTGGGGCGGAAGGCAGGCACGCTTGCTCGGCTCGCGCTGCTGCAGCCCGGCCTGACGCGCCGCGGCTGGCACACGGGGACAACAGCAGGGCCCAGCCCCTCACGAGAGGCCGGACAATCGCCACCTGCCCCGCAGCCCGCAGGGCACGAGCTCTGCAGGCTGCCGGCCCCCCAGCTCTCAAGGCAAGCGGGCCCCTACCTGTCGCACGAGGGGGAACAGCGCAACAGGCTCACGACCACCTCCTCTGGGCATGCACAGGCCAGCAGCAGAAGAGCCCGCTCCAGGCTGCGCCGCGCAGACGCCTCTGTGACGGCCAGCACGCTGCTCCACATGCCCCTCACCACCGGGGGCACCTGGAGGGCACACGGCTCAGAGTGGGGCTGCTGCCAGAGGGCAGCCGTTGGCCCAGCTGCCCCCGACAACGGCTGCCCTTGCCCCCCTTGCTCTGTGCTGGCCTGAGAGGGGCTGGCGGGCCTGGCAGGCCTGGACTCAGGGCAAGAACAAGCCCCCGGAGGCCTCGAGCCCCGGCCACGCCACCCACAGGCTACTTACATGCTCCACAAGGCAGGCAGCGTCCGCCACAAGCGCCTGCAGCACGCGAGCAGCTGTGTGCGCCTCCTCGGTGCTGCGGGAGCTCATGGCCTCGATGGCTAGGAGGATGCTGTGGGCCCTCTCAGCGGGCTGCCGGGACGTCCCCAACATCTAGGGGAGAAAGGAGGGCAGCCGAGCTAGAGAGGTCACCGCCAGCGGGGCCCCGCACGCCCGCCTGGGCGGCACCTGGGGCGTGCAGACCTGGTGGGGCTCCAGCTGGCGGCTGCCCTCGGCAAGGGCCGCGTCCTCCTCCTCCTCCTCCGTCCAGGCCAGCCTGGGGCGGCGGGGGGGTCTCTGCGCCATGGTGGGCAAGGCGGAAGAGGCTGCCCGGGGGCGGCGGGGAAAGACCTGGCTGCGCTCAGGGGGCTCCTCGGCCAGCCCCGCGCACTCTCGCCCTGTCCCGCGGCCGTCCGACCGGACACTGCGGGGCCGAGGCCGCGCCGACGCCTGGCAAGGCCCCGGGCTGTCCCAGGAGCGCAGTCACAAAGGGCCCCCACTGTCACCCTGGGGCGGGCGGGCCCCGGCCCGGGCAGGGGCAGGCCGGGTGCCCTCGCGGGGCGCCGGGCCGGCTCGCCCCCTGCCACACCTCTCTTTGCCCTCGGGCTGCCCCGGGCCCCCATGGCTCCTGGGGCCCTCACAGCCGCTCCCACCCTCCTCTCGTCCCCGCCACCGCTGCTCCCGGCCCCGTCCTCAGCCACCCCAACCAACGCCCCGCCGCGACACCCCTGGCACCGCTGGCAAGGACTCCTTCCCAACCACCGCAACCACCCTGTCATCCTGCGAGGCGGCCAGAGCAAAATCTCACTCCCCCACCACCCAACCCCAACCTCCGCCTCACGGCTGCCGCTTGCACTTGCCAAAGCCACAAGCCTGCGGGGCACAGGGCACTCCTGCCTTTGCGCTGCCTACAGTGCTGTTCGGTCCTCCTGAAGCAGCCTTGGCCCAAGCACTTTGCGCTCCCCTGCTGCTCCCCGCGGGCAGCAGGCCAAGCACGGAGGCCTGCGCTCACCAGCAGCTTCCACAACGGCCAAGGCGGTGCCCACCACCTTCCTCTGCTTCTCTGCTCTCGGCTGCCGGCCCTCCTGCGGGTGCACGTGGCACAGGTGCCCCCGGACTCTCTCATCAAGGCAGGGTTGGCCTCCAGCCAGCAGAGCACCTTGCAGCAGCTACCACAGCTGCACCCATCCCAGCAGCCTGGCGCCAGGGCAGCGGAGGGGGTTTGGCCCAGCTCCTGCAAGAGCCATGCCAGGGGCTCAGGCCTGCCTGGCTGCAGTTGGCCTCTTCTCCACCAACTCAAGCCTCGCTGCACTGCTCCAGCTTGCGCTAAGGACACCTGCAGCAGGACCTGTGGGTTCTCCTCCCAGCAGATTTCAGCGCAGCCCCTCAGCAGGTCTCCGCTTCCCCCTCCAAGGCCCACACCAAGGCCTGCCTCCTGGCGGCACAACAAGGCCTGGCAGGAGCCACGTGACCCTTCGGGTCCTGCCAAGGCTTCCTGCGCCATAGACGTTGGACTGGACCCTGGGATCGCGCTCCCCTCTCCCAGAGCAGCCTCCTCCCTAAGCACCCAGGCAGCAGCGCTCGCAGCAGCCCCTTTCATCTGCCGGCACCCCCGGAGCCACGCTGCAGCTGGGCTTGCGTGGCCAGGCAGAGAAAAGCCCCTCGCTCTCTTCCACACCTTGCATTTCTTCTCTGCTCTCTCGTCCTTGTGCCTGTGCTCCTGCTTCCTTCAGCCTGCTGGCCGTTGCCCTGGGCAGAGCATGCTGCAGCTGCTGCCTCTGCAGCACCAGCCGCCTGCACCCATCGCACAGGGCCAACAACCACCCCCCCCCACCTACCCACCCACCACCTCGCTCATGGGGGCCTTGCGCAAGCTCCCGGCATCCCCGGGCCTCCAGCAAGCAACAAGGGATCCCTTCCGGGACCTCCACTTCGGACACACAGGGCACAACCACCTGGAGGCTCACACTGTTTGTTGTCCCAAAGAAGGCCTCTTTCACCCGCTCTGCAAGGAGCCCCCAAACACACACAGTCGCCACGTTTCTTTCCTTCATTTCTGCGCACACGTGGGTGCTAGGTGGTAAGTCCACAGAGCTAGCACACCTGATCACTACACAGCTGACACTTTAGACAGTCTAAGCAACAGTTCTAGCAGGAAGGGAGAGCTAGGCAAGGACTCCTGCAGGGGACCTTGACTTAACTTCTCCTGGGAAGTTCTAGCTAGGTGGGGCTGCTGCTAACGACCTCTCTGGGCTTCCCTGGTCAGAGGGAGTTGGGGCTTTTGTTTCAGGTGGCTCATGATTGGGTGGGTCAAGCACCCTTTTGAGTCACTGCTAGGCAGAGGCCTATATAAGAGCCAGGCCTAGAGCACAGCTCCTGGAGTGCAGCCAACAGAGGCAGCGAACAGATGCAGCAGTTTGCGCAGCAGTTTGCACAGAAGGGCGCCGGAAGGCAAAGAAGGCACCTCTCCATTTTGCACAGTGGTGTGTCCTTTCCCGGGGCATGGTCATGACACGCCACAGAGCACATTCCCCAGTGGCTGCTGGAGGTGCTGCATCGGCTGTGTCTGAGGCCTCAACCCAGACAGACCCTCCGACAGCAGATGCAGCTCTGCAGGTGTCAGGCTGCAGGCAGTGCCTGGGGCCTCTCCGCGAGGCCTGGGCTGACAGTCAGCTCTCCTTTGTGAGGTGTGCTGTGATTGACCAGTTGCGTCACCAGATAAAGGAGTTACGGGAGGAGGTTAGTAGGCTGCGTAGCATCCGAGAGGATAAGCGGGAGATTGACAGGGTGTTCTCGGAGACTGTTCAGCTCCAGGAGTCCCCAGCCCCCACTGCAGCGGAGTTGTCAGAGGGCTCAGCACCGTGTGTAAAGGTGCATCCTAACGCTGTTGAAGAGGGCTGGAAGCTGGTGACCTCTCGTAGAAGGAGAAAGGCTCTTGCTCCTCCTCAAGACTTACCCTTGAAGAACAAGTTTAGCGCCCTCCAAGCCGAGGAGGAGCTGGGCATGGCTCCAAGGGAGGCAAGTGGCCTGGCAGACCCTGTGCTGTGCAGGAACCCCCGGAAGAAGCAGCGAGTGATTGTTGTGGGTGACTCCCTGCTGCAGGGGACAGAGGCACCTCTCTGCCGACCTGACCTCTTGTCCAGAGAGGTTCGCTGCCTGCCAGGGGCTCGAATAAGAGATGTTGTGGAAAGACTGCCAAGGCTTGTCCATGTATCAGACTACTACCCTCTGCTGATCTTCCATGTGGGTGCTAATGACACAAAAGGCAAACTGGAAACCGTCAAACAGGACTTCAGAGCTCTGGGAATGGTGGTGAAGGGTCTGGGAGCCCAGGTCGTTTTCTCCTCAATCTTGCCTGTGAGGGAAAAGGATGGGAGGAGGAGTAGACGAGTTTTCCAAGTTAACAACTGGCTGTGCTGCTGATGTTGGCAACAGGGCTTTGGTTTCTATGACCTTGGGCCCCTGTTTGAAGATCAACAGCTGATGGGGAGCGATGGGATCCACCTTACCAAGCGGGGCACGCGTGTCTTTGCCAACAGATTGGCCAGCCTGGTAAGGAGGGCTTTAAACTAGGCAAGATGGGGGAAGGGGAGTGGTATAGTGGCAGGAGAGTCAGTAAAACACCGCTCAAGTCAGGATGCCTCCAGCGGGTGCATACAGCCAGGGGAGACAGCATGCAACATGGCTATGGAGGATCCTCTTGCACCTCTTCTGGGGAGCTTGCGTGCTTGACTGGCTCTCTGAAACGCCTGTATACCAATACATGCAGCATGGGGACAGGAAGAGTTAGAGATCTGTGTGCGGTCGCAGGGCCATGATCTCATTGCAGTTACAGAGATATGGTGGGATAGTTCACATGACTGGGATGCTGTCATGGATGGCTACGTGCTTTTTAGGAAAGACAGGCCAGGAAGGCAAGGTGGTGGAGTTGCCCTTTATGTGAGGGAGCAACTAGAATGTATGGAGCTCTGCCTCGGGGTGGATGAAGAGCAAGTGGAGAGCCTATGGGTAAGGATTAAAGGGCAGGGTAACATGGGTGTCACTGGTGTGGGGGTTTACTACAGACCACCTGACCAGGAGGAAGTCATCGATGAGGCCTTCTACCGACAGCTGGAAGTAGCCTCACAATCACAGGCCCTGGCTCTCATGGGAGACTTCAACCACCCTGACATCTGTTGGCAAGACAGCACAGCTAGGCACAAACAGTCCAGGAGGTTCCTGCAGAGGATTGATGATAATTTCTTGACTCAGGTGGTGGAGATGCCAACGAGGAGAGGTGCAATGCTAGACCTTGTACTAACAAACAAAGAAGGTCTAGTTGGAGAGGTGAAGGTTGGGGGCAGCCTTGGCTGCAGTGACCATGAGATGGTGGAGTTCAGGATCCTACAAGGAGGGAGCAGGTCAATGAGTAGGATTGCAACGCTGGACTTCAGGAGAGCTAACTTTGGCCTCTTCAGGGACCTACTTAGGGGAATCTCACGGGGTAGGGCCCTAGAAGGAAGAGGGGTCCAAGAAAGCTGGTTAATATTCAAGCGTCACTTCCTCCAGGCTCAAGATCAGTGCATCCCTCTGAGGAAGAAGTCGAGCAAAGCGGGCAGGGGACCTGCATGGATGAGCAAGGAACTCCTGGCAAAACTCCAGCAGAAGAAGGAAGTACACAGAATGTGGAAAAGGGGACAGGCCACTTGGGAGGAATACAGGGACGTTGTCAGAGCGTGCAGGGATGCGACAAGGAAGGCTAAGGCCCAGATGGAATTAAATCTGGCAAGGGATGTCAAGGACAACAAGAAGGGCTTCCTCAAATACATCAATAGCAAAAGGAAGACTAGGGAAAACGTGGGCCCGCTGCTGAATGGGGCGGGTGCCCTGGTGACAAAGGATACAGAGAAGGCAGAGTTATTGAATGCTGCCTTTGCTTCAGTCTTCACTGCTAAGGCCAGTCCTCAGGAATTCCAGACCTTGGAGACAAGAGAGGAAGTCTGGAGAAAGGAAGACTCTCCCTTGGTGGAAGAGGATCAGGTTAGAGATCTTTTGTCCAAACTTGACATCCACAAATCCATGGGCCCTGATGGGATGCACCCACGAGTGCTGAGAGAGCTGGCGGATGTTATCGATAGGCCACTCTCCATCATCTTGGAAAGGTCCTGGAGATCAGGAGAGGTGCCTGAGGACTGGAAGAAAGCCCATGTCCCTCCAGTCTTCAAAAAGGGCAAGAAGGAGGAGCCAGGAAACTCCAGGCCTGTCAGCCTCACCTCCATCCCTGGAAAGGTGATGGAACAGCTCCTCCTGGAGGTCATCACTAAGCATCTGGAGGACAAGAAGGTGATCAGGAGTAGTCAGCATGGATTCACCAAAGGGAAATCATGCTTGACCAATCTGATAGCCTTCTATGACGGAATGACTGGCTGGGTAGATGAGGGCAGAGCAGTGGATGTTGTCTACCTGGACTTCAGCAAGGCTTTCGACGCTTTCTCCCATCACATCCTCCTAGGTAAGCTCAGGAAGTGTGGGCTAGACGAGTGGACAGTGAGGTGGATTGAGAACTGGCTGGATGGCCGAGCTCCGAGGGTTGTGGTGAATGGCGCAGAGTCTAGTTGGAGGCCTGTGGCTAGTGGTGTCCCCCAGGGGTCAGTCCTGGGTCCAGTCTTGTTCAATATATTCATCAGTGACCTGGAGGAAGGGACAGAGTGCACCCTCAGCAAGTTTGCTGATGATACTAAAGTGGGGGGAGAGGCTAACACACCAGAAGACTGTGCTGCCATTCCGAGGGACGTGGACAGGCTGGAGAGGTGGCCGGAGAGGAACCTCCTGAAGTTCAACAAAGGCAAGTACAAGGTCCTGCACCTAGGCAGGAATAATCCCATGCAGCAGTACAGGCTGGGGGTTGACCTGCTGGAAAGCTGCTCTGCCGAGAAGGACCTAGGAGCGCTGGTGGACAACAAGTTAAACATGAGCCAGCAGTGTGCCCTTGTGGCCAAGAAGGCCAAGGGGATCCTGGGGTGCATGAGGCAGAGTGTTGCCAGCAGGTGGAGGGAGGTGATCCTGCCCCTCTCCTCAGCCCTGGTGAGGCCTCACCTGGAGTACTGTGTCCAGTTCTGGGCTCCCCAGGACAAGAGAGACATGGCACTCCTGGATAGAGTCCAGCGGAGGGCTACCAAGATGATTAGAGGGCTGGAGCACCTCTCCTCTGAAGAAAGGCTGAGAGAGCTGGGCCTGTTCAGCCTGGAGAAGAGAAGACTGAGAGGGGATCTGATCAACGTGTACAAGTATCTGAAGGGAGGGTGTCAAGAGGACGAGGCCAGTCTCTTCTCTGTGGTGCCCAGCAGCAGGACAAGAGGCAATGGGCAGAAACTGAAGCACAGGAAGTTCCATCTAAACCTGAGGAAAAAACTTGTTTCCTGTGAGGGTGACAGAGTACTGGAACAGGTTGCCCAGAGAGGTGGTGGAGTCTCCTTCCCTGGAGATACTCAAAAACCGTCTGGACGCGATCCTGGGCAACGTGCTGTAGAGGAGCCTGCTTGAGCAGGGAGGTTGGACTAGATGATCTCCAGAGGTCCCTTCCAACCTAAACCACTCTGTGATTCTGTGAAAATATTGTTTCCAAAAAGCCGCCTCCTCTGCTTTCCTTTAGTCCAAAAACACCTGACCATGGTGGACACCAGACACTGCTGGGGCAAACATGGTGAATTCGGAAGAAATTAAAGCTTCTTCTTACTAAGAAATGACACTGGCTGCTTAGAAGGGGGAAGGCAGAGGCAACAGGAGTAACGCGTCATCCTGCTTGCAGGAATCTAAGATGAGGCCAACACGCACATTTAAGAGCAAGGCACCAGCAACAACAAGGGCTGCCCAAACCGCAGCCCTCTACACCCAGCCAGGCACCTTGTTACAGGTCGCGCATCCACACCCAGACTATACACAAGGGCTAAACCAGGCCTTTGTCCTGTGAAAAAATTGAGCTGATGGCATGAGAACTTGATCCCAGGTGCATCCATATATTTTGCAGACAGCCTGACAACACCAAATACCCCCAGCTTGAGGACACACGCTGGTCTGCAGCCAGCCTCTAGCAGTCGCTAGAGTCATACGTCTTGCCAGCAGGCTGGGCGTGCTGCCTCAGCGCACCCCAGATTTGGGGAAGGCTGAGGTACTCCCCCAGAGCTGGCTCCCCATTGCTGCCCACCTTGCCTAGGCTCCCCAGCCTCTCCTTTGCTGAGCGGTCACGCCAGAGAAGCAGTGATGACATCCTGGAGGAGCCAGTTCCCAAGACGTCGCTTGGTGGGGGCTGTGCAGCTCTGAATATGGTTTTGTCCTTCTCCCCTTTCCCATGCTCTGAGTGGCAGGGAAACGTTGCCAGTGTTTCGTCAGGCAATGAGGCATGGTCCCACGGGCATGGACAGCAGATCTCACCTCCAAAACTTCCCATTTGACGCCTTTATAAGCAGCAGCAGCATCTGCACATGCCTCTTATTCCACGAGGTACACGCCAATACGTTTCCAACTAAGAAATTCCACCCTCCCTTCCTTTTTCTTCACAAAATTTGCAATTTCTGAGACCAAGGTGGCAGCTTCAGAATATACCACCAGTTTACTTCCATGCTAGCCCTCAAGGGTTCTTCAGGGTATAAGCAAAATTACCCATTTAAGGACATGCACAGTGGATGGTTTTCTGCCATCCATTTCACCTAAGTATATATATATATTTTTAACTGACACTGATGATCTCAGTATACAAAAACAATGATGAAACTTAGCAATGATATAGCTCTTTATATTTTCAAATCTCTGTACAAACATTAATTAAACAAAGCAAGGTAGTATGCAAAACAGTCATTATTTAGAATAATCAATTGATGGATTGTGCTTCAGCAGTGATACAGGGATATGTACAAGTGTGCTGTAAGGAAAACAACATGGTAGAGGTAAAATGAGGCCTCCTCGTGTTCAAAGTAGGGAGTATGATGAATGGAAAATAAAAAAATATTAATGAAAGTATTTGACAGTGTTCTTTAATATCCGTACATCAGTTAGTAAAAGCTAATGTCTTCACACTATCACACAGTAAGATTGGGGGAAGAGTAACTGCTTAATGCAAATAATGTACAGCAATATATATATATATATATATATATATAAATATATATTCACACACACACATTTGATCTTAAATCTGTTAAAGACATTACCAGCTGAACTACAACAAAAATAGTATCTGTATGATAATAAAGATATTAAAAAAACGTAAAAAACACTGTAATGACCTTGACAGTAGATCTTTCTCTCTAAAGAACAGAAATTCTTTAAAACGTCACATCTACTGAGGCCAACTGGTCTCAGTTCTTGCAGCAACATATTTCTTCAATTCTCTTTCCTAGAATAACAAATGAAAACAAAATATAGCTACCCATAAAACTCATTTTCGCATGTGAAAATGCTATTGGCACAATTAATAGCCTGTGTATTAATAGGCAACAGTACAGAGTTTGAACTGCAAAGGTTCTGAAAAATGCTGTATGTCTGCACGATACAAGGTCCTATTTGGTCTCCGTCAACTCTGACAGATTCAGGATTTCAACCACAATTCTTTTTTTTTTTTTTTAATCCCTGTAGATTTGCACTGTTCTTATGGCAACCAGTTCGACAAAAACAATGGAAGAAAAAGTTTTTAGCAAAAGCACCGTAACAGCTTAGGCACCTAATTCTAATTCAAATACTTACGGAAAACTGGGCCTTAATTTTTATACTCCTATCTTTTGTCCACTTAGGTATGGTTTGGGGACAAGAACACCTGCCAAATGATAACGTGTCATACATCCTGCAGCTGTAGCACCCAACCTGTCTGCCACAGGGACCCACAGTCCCTTATTCCCTGTGGTGCAGACCAAAGTTTCTCGCAAATACTATGGACCGTTTGTTTCTGAAGATGAACAGCAGTAAATCCAATGCATCCTAAAAGCACCAGTTTCATGGCACGCAGACAGATCAACCAGACCTTGCACATGCAACTGATGCCCACCCCTCGCCTACGCTGGGACGTCTCCTGAAAAGATGGTGGGTGGAAACGGCTGCTGTCAAGCGGGCAACTCCCTTGGCCCATGCTCCTGGTCTCTTGTCCACAAAGCCTCTGAAGGCAGAGCGCGGCAGGGAGCAGAAAGGAAACTGTCTGCATGCTGGTAACCCCATCCTGTAAGATCATTTATGCTTTAGGAACAGAAAGCAGTAACTCTTTCCGTCTATCAGAAACTCCTTCAGCAACAACTGCAACCAAGCCAGCTGCTCGGACAATTTCTGCCCCGTGCAAACAACCACCAGCCCTGCCACAGCCTGGCCTGTTACGTGCAGGATAAGATTAGAATAAAGGTGTGGTTTACCCCGTAACACTTGTAAAGAGCGCGCAGCGGAACCGTGCGCTCAAATTTTCATTATCGGAAGTCTGCCGCAGCCCCACCTGGCTCCAAAGCATGATGCTTAATGTCCCTTTTAAAATCCGTTCAAAGTCCCTTTCAAAAAAATCTGTGTTTGCATTAATTCTAGGTCACCTTCAGAGAAGTGTCCATTCCGCTCAGAACGCACTAAGTGAAGATGAAGTATTTTAAACTCAGCTGAAATCACCTGGTGTTTTATAACAGCTTAAAAAAAAACAAAAAAAAAACCCACAGTGATTCTGAGACAGGATAATGTATTTTATACATTTTATTTCTGTGGGTTCTTACGTTTGGAATAATGTTAGACATTTTTACTCTGATTATGTACCTGAACTGCAGCTCTTCTGCCCTTCCAGTAAACTTGGGAATAATTTTCACAGTGGACATTTTATGATGACAAAATGCAAGGACTTCAAAGCACAGCTCCTGTGTAAGTGTAAGCCTTCAAAGCATAAAAGCTCAATGTAATGCATGGCAATAATAATTTTCACTGTTTATAAAACAATCAATATTAAAAAAAAAATCCACTTCAATTATGTGTCGACCACAACTGAACAATTCTTAGAATTGATTCTCTCTTCCTGGTGATGAAAGCGGCTGGTTATTTTTGGAAACGATAGCTCAGTTTCAAAAGGCGATGCTGCTATTTCCTTGGACACCCAGGCTGCTTTCTGTGAACGAAGACGTGTGTTCTAAATTACCAGCTTTATTCAATAAGCAGCATAAATTTTCATAGAGAGCGCATGACCAGTTTTTTTTTTTTAATTTAGGTAAACAGCTTTCTTAGAAATCACAAAATTGATCCGATTAAAAAAAAAAAAAAGGACCAGTGACCCAGCTCTGAGTTTCTTGAACTTTAGCTGTGAATTATATCAGATTTTTGACGAGGACATACGGCGTAATGACACACAAAAATCTTCTACTCCTGAGTTTCCTATGCAACAATCATTAATGACATGACTTCTCTACCACGAGGAGAATATCAAAATTGTTCACTGTACAGAAAGCTCGCTGCTGTACGTTTCTAAGCTGCACATACACACAGTCACAATTATCATCACTAACTACATAAAGGCGAGTGGGGACTGTGAGTGTGAGAAGTAAGTGGACATTCATATTGTTATGGGACAACAGTTGCTAACAAACTGCTATAAATGGTATGCTTCACACAACAGCAATAGGAAATATTCTATAGTTATTATCAGGTCCTGAGTACAGCCATAACCAGTATTTCAAGTGTTACCTTTAGGCCCAAATTTTCTTAAATGATCCTGCAGAATATATATATATCTCAAAGGTCTATGTTGAAAATGCTCTATTTTACTAACCTACAAATTTTATTATAGCTACAAGGTCATCTGAAGAAAAACACCTTAAATTATATTTCAAGTATTCATTAAAGTTGTTACTCATTATTTAAATTCTTTGAAGATCCTGAGACAAACACTCGTATTCACTCAAAAAACGAGAAGAAGAAACTAAAAGACCCAAAACAGCTCCCAGAACGGCATTACCATTTTTTGCTAAAGTCACCTTCCACCAGTTCAGACTGACGCAGTGTACAAGCGTTTTTGGGAAGACCGCTCAGCCTTCCCAAACGAACGGCCAAGGGCCTTCCACCGAAAGGCCAGCCACAAAATAGCAGCAGCTGTCTGTAGCTAAAGCGCCTTATCCTTTGCAATCGTTCAGAATGAAATACATCGATATTCATTCCAGCGTGGTGATGGGGAGTTGTGACGAATACAGGAGCGTCAGCAACCACACAGAGGGCACAGAGCAGGGGGGACAACCAGGGGACACGGCAGAGGCTGGTGGAGTGTGACCACGTCACGTCCTTGGAAGGATTAAGGACTTTTCTTGCAACTTCTTTTCACCTCTTAACTGCACAACGGGAACAAGCAAGCGAGGGAAGCCAAGCAGTATTTTATTGACTCCCAAAAGACAGATATGGATTGCACATGACCCTGGAAAACGTCTTGCTTTTCAAAATCCTGGATTATAAACAAGAGAACTCGTTCCTCATAAATAACCTGACACCATTCCTTCACCAAAAGATTTTGGCATGGAACAAATTTCTTTTACAGTTTAATTTTAATAGTTTATTTGAGCAGCTTAAAAAACTACGTCTATAACACTTAAATATATTGCTCATATTTGTGACTCCATAAAAAAAATAGTTTGAGTTAATAGTTTCCTAGTCTTCCCAAAAAAAAACCAAACAAACAGAGAGATATCAACTTCTGAATGAGAACTTCAGAAAGATGGGTAAAAATAATTTGCTTCAAATTATCAAAAGACTTCATTTATCAATAGACTGAGTCCCTTAAAAATGTGTATTTCTTTTAAAAACAATAATAATCCCAAGAAAATCTACAAAGTGCAAGCAGCTTTCCCTCAGACCTGCAAAAACGTATGCACATATTCAACTACAGCCACAAAAGGAATTTCTGCAACATTAATGAAACTATTCATGGGCCTGGCCTTAAAGGCAAATGTGTGAGTGCTTGCAACATCTGACCAAATTAAATTGTAATTCAGTTACTTTTAGTTTTAGAGTTACAGTTGGTCTAAGCCTCAGTCAGATGATGAGTGCAAAAGCCAGACTTGCACTCAGAAATAGCTGCCCTTCTGCTCTGCGGGGGCTGCAGAGACCATGGGAACACTCCCAGTTGTAACGCAGAAATGAGATAGATTGGCTTAAGGTCCCAAAGCAGTTGATTTAACACAGTCTGTCTGATTATAGCTAATGAAATTTGCTCCTCTGGCACAAAACAAACCATCTTGCAAGGGCAGTAACTTCTAGCAGCACCACAGTTGTTCTCTGAGGGACCCACTTGACAACAGGATTGCTTGCCTTCCTGCAGCAGTGCTCGCTCTTACCCCTAATGATGTCTAAAATGGTTAGACTGGGCCTTAATGCATTACTTCCAAGATGCTAACCCAGAGGTTTAAACTAATGCACAAGTGATTTTCAGGCTCGATCTTTTTTTTTTCCAGTTGAAAGCTCTTTTTGCAAGGGTTCCTACTTCAGCAATAACAAAGCAGCACATTTCCTAGGCATTCATTATTGGCCAGAAGTGGTTTACACTGAAGTCTCCACCACCTCAAGTAGTTAGTAATTCCCTGGAGACACTTGGTTTGAGGTATGAGAACTTAGGTTAGAGTTTTATGATATACAGACTTGGCAGTGAAGCTGGCTGAAGGGATTCCTGTGCTCTAGTTCACTTCGTCCTCAGATGTGCCAACACAGCTCTAAACTGCATCTCACCCCGTGTGGGTCTAAAAATACCCCTTATGTCTATTTTAAAACTTGGACCACCTCGCTGACCCAGCTGACAACGTGGCACAGGTGAGGGGTGGTGAAATGGGATGGAGCGACAGGAACCAGTAGCTGGGAGCCAGGGCATGGAAACACACTGAGGTGGTTTTGTCACTCAAACTCCCGTGCCATGAAATGTCCCCTTGTTGTTCGCAACAGGGGATCTTTGAGAGGTTTTTCAGAATGCGTACGTGATATTTGGATAGACGCAAACTATGTGATGTATTTGGATACATGCTCTGTAAGCAGAAAAACAATACTGGGCAGTCTCTAATCCACTCCTAGATGCCATTTAGTAAAAAGTGCTTTTAAAAGTGCTGACAATACACCAGTTGATCAAACAGATCTTACAGTATTTCTCTTCTACCTTTCATTTTTATATAAAGCAGATGTGAAAGCCTCTACACTTTCTAAATAATTATATCAAAGCAAATAAAAGCACATTTGAGTGTAACTTACCTAATTAGCTTCATAAAGACCACCACATATGTAAAGCCAAAAGGCAATGAAATCTCAAAGGGACACAATTACTCGCATGAAAAGAGGTATAACTCACAAGAAAGAAGCTTTAACAATTTTTTGTCCATAGAAGAGCTTTTCATTTCTTTGAGGAGAGAGCACTTAATACTCAATGGGTGGATTGTTTTTGGCAATTCAGGTTTAGTGCCCTTAAATGAGTATTTTTTTTTTTTATGTTTCCACATTACTGTTACAGTTATGATTGTATTCTGATGAGTTCCTGGGATAAACAAATCACCTAGTTCTAAACAGATCTCTGCACATTAGAGACTAAACTTTCTAACTTACAAATAATTATTTGCTTGTTTCCAGTTTACAATGGTAAAAAAACAAAGACTTCACAATGTGTGTAAATGGGAGGTAAATGTATTTTTAAAAACAGAATAAAAAGCTGCATGTTAAAAATTGGGTCACAGACTAATAAATACATACATCAAAGACATGAAATTTTCAGCAGCTGGTTTTAAAGAGCAAGGAAGTGGGGAAAAACTAGCCGTCCAGACTCCATTCTGGCTTTGTGGTCTATATGATAGAAATATCTGCAGTTCAAAAACAAATTAACAGAGGAGTAGAATCAGCCCTGTCACCTATTTTCTTTTCAAAAAATTAAGCTGCTTCCTGAAAGTGTGGTGTAAAACCTAAAGCAACTTTCATATTTTCATGCACTTGATGACATTGAATTAAAAAGAGAAAATATTATTTTAACCCAGAAAAAAAATGAGTCATCTTGTACTATAAGGACAGCCTTACTGCAAATTTTGTACAGTAAAAGTATTCCTACAAATACACCAAAAATGACCTTCCCATAACAAAATATAGAATTACGTATCAGATTATCATTGAGTTTCAATACTTAGGCAAAACAGAAACATCTACAAGTTTCAAAAAAAAAAAAAACCCAAAGAGTAAAAAGATGTTTTGACTGCTGTAGAGATGCCAGAAAGCGATGCTGGACACCAGGATTTCCAGAACAACCCCCTTTCCAAAGTGATGTGCAGTCTGTGAATTAGACAGTAAGAGAAAATTGATCCTGTTCTATTGGTTTCTCCACCCAGGCTCCAAGTCCTGCCTTCAGGAATGCTTTAAACAAACACTCTTTGGCAGTTTGATACTCAGTGGCTCCTTGCTTTGTTTCGTGATACAGGTTAGGCTTGAGGATCTTTGAGCGTAAGCTGGACGAAAGCTGCGTGGATCAAAAAGGAAAAGAAAAGATGAGAGACAATGAACTCTTAAGCCAAACAATTCAGGAGCGAACGAGTTATTAAACCAGCCGTTTTTAAACAAAGTCATGAACTATTAAACCTGATGTTCAGGAACCAGAACGAGGCAAAGCCGGACAAGTATATAGAGCTGAAAGGAAAACAGTACTGTGTACTATTCCCCCAGCCATCCAGTTACTCCTGCCTTGTACCCACCTTCACAGCACCTACCTTTCTGCAGAGCCTTACAGTGTCTTAATAGAGGCACTTTGAACTTCACTTTCAGTAGTACTGTGATACTTCGACCACAGTATCATGCTTTTTGTGTCTCCTGGATTATCAGCTTGCTTTGGCAGAAGAAATCTAGACACTGAAAAAGGACTAACTGATACTTCCTGGCATCTTGCCTTTCTGAGAAAGGACAGAGTGAAATCCCACTTCCGCTAAAATCGAACCTATTGAGGTTATCTTTCCAAATAAATTAAAATCTCAAAGGAGTTAACACCCTTTGTTTACTTAGCTATAACAATAATTATTAGATCCTTGCATACATTTGGGACTAGACAATATAAAATTAAAGAATAAGCCAATCAAAGACATTACCCTTTTCCACTGCTACGGGGACCAATAGCTAACATCAGGTTGAGCTTATAACAGCCTCAGAAAGCGTTTTCTGAATACAGAAAGCAGCACACACGGAGGTATTTCATTATGAATAAAATGGAAGTGGAAAATCTTGCACTTTTGAATACCTTTGCATGAATACGCATCCAGCGGCTGTACAAAGCATGCTTACAAAGGCGAGATGCACGACCCATTTCATCTTTGCCGGTTGTAGCATTAATAACTTCAAGACCAGTGTCTCCTACTGTCCAGTTTACACTGAAGTTTGGTGCTTTCCCTGGTTGGCGGGCTTCTGCGTTGCTAATACCTGAAAGAAAAGAGTTATTTAATGACAACAATATATGTTAACTCTTGATTGCTCTTTTTAATCAGGGAATAAACCATACAGCAGAGTTACAGAGATCATATTGCTAGGCAATCTTACCAAGCAATTCTTTTATTATGAGAACCTTCTCCTACAGAATTTCAGCTGAATCCCAGGGGTATCGCCATGCATGTTTCATCCTCACTGTGGCTAAAACACAATTCAATCTGTGACTGCTAGTAGAGCATCGCCAGAGCTCTCAGGAGGATCTGGCTTAGCTGATATGACAAATTAATCAACCAGTGATGAGCCTGCAGATAACTATGAAACAGAAATGAAGTTGCTCTGTTTCCACACAAGAAACCATCGGTCTCAAAACCCGTTAGGTAATGGTACTAGCTGAATATAGGAAAGAGCAGATTTAGCAAAGTTTTGCCAGCTGTAACTGTCTAAACAATTTCCTTTCCCTGTGCTGTTGTAACAGGTTAGGTGTGTGCTTAATGCCTCATTTCAACATGATTAACGATCCCATCACAATTCTTGTAAAAATATGAATCCTGGTCATGCTTCAACACACATAATTACAATTTGGACAACAAATTCCCACTACAGCTTTAACTGGAGAAGTCATACTTATTTAGAAGTGCCCACAATGGGCTTTTTCACTTTCCTTCATAAAAATGGAGGTAGGCCTGCTGTGTTGCAAACCAAGACATGAGCGTGTCTACATTTCAGTAGCTGTAGAGCGATACTGAGATTAGATGCCTTTCATTAAAAGCTACCAACCTATTTCTATGAAAGTCTGACTACCTTAAAAGTAGAGTCTTACAAATTGGGAAACATAAAAACTAGGAAGTGGCAAAATTGAGGCACTTCACACAAACTTATTTCTTCCTCTCACCCCATGTTTGCAGATATGCAGATACACAGTGGTTACCACACATTAATTTTTTTCCCAGTACTTTGAACTCACTCAGGATTGCTTTTGAGATGCTGCATCCTACAAGAGGATGACAGCTCTACCTCTTCCACTGAGGAACAGGTAACAGTGTAGTCAACAAGGTAATCATCAAGAGGTAAAGAAACACTGCAGAGTCTTGCAGAGTGGGTTTTATATCAAATCTGCTACCGCCTTTTTGTGTTCAGTGCCAGCCTGTTTACATAAATGTCCCGAAAGTGTCAAGCTGTGTGAGCCTCAGTGCCCAAAAGGCAAGCTGGGAACCTGCAACGCTTGATTGATTTTTTTCTTTCTTTTTGACCTCCCCTTACAGGCTGTGAAAGAATGAGTACTTTGGGGGGATCTGACCTACTTTGTCGTTCCTCAGCACAGGATGTTTCTCATTTATGCTAGAACACCTCCTTCTGCTTATCAGCTGTGCAGGGACACAGCGTGTCTAGCACACTCCTAGCACCGATGCCCCCAAGTTAGACAAAGTGAACCCCAACCTCAGCATCCTGCTCAAAAAGCCAAAATTAGCAGACGCTCAAATCTTTCAGCATTAACCTGTCCGTGCCACAACTATCTCCCCACTTAACATACTCTGTGAAGCTTTGCTCATTAATAGCTAAGATGCCCAGAAATGGCAATCTGCCAGACTCAAGTTTTAAGAGACAATCCAGACTATTTTGCTCTCACGTGAAATTTTACAGCACCTCTCAAATCCTACTTCATCTCTGCCTACGGAGAAGCGAACCTACTACAAGTATAATCCAAGTGTGAACAGAAGCCAGCTGCCTTGCCCAAGCTGCTTGGAGCAGGATTGATTCCCCCACAGCACTCCAGCACGGCAGAGCCATGCAGTATATGGCCACTGTACTGTACCTAAGGATCATGAGAGGTGCTACCACCCATATGCAACAGATCTCCCACGTATACATCAGCAGAGCTCTCAGCACTTTCTCAGTGCTATAACACAGCAGCCAGGCTGAACTCCAGAGCTATTAGTACAGCAAGTGTTTTAGGTTATGTGCACTACGCAAAAGCTGTACAACACGTTGGCTTTGATCTTGAGTTCTGTGATTTAATCACACACACCCCACAGATGTTCTGTGGGTTGCAAAATTGTTAATCTAAAATTTTACCTTCAAGCTGTCTCAATTATCTCGTCGGAAGACAGCAAATAAACAGATGGCTTTCTTCTTTCTAATAAATAATAATCCCCATTTTTTACTTTAATGCAATTCTCATTTAAAGCCTCTATTTAAAATTTATTCTCAGATTATGACAATCTCTGTTAGGTCCTCAGCTTCCTAAAATCTAGTAGAATTATGAAAATTAAGCATGAGCATTGCAGCAGAATGCAATTTTTGCTGATATCTGAAACACAATCTAAAAAATGAGGCTAAGCCAATCCAAGCCACCTGACTGCAAGACTCACTCACTCGACAGTAGCCTCACTGCTGTGACAGCTCCTCCAGGTCTATCGCCCACTTGCCCCATGACCTGCTTGCCGGGCGCAAGGCTGAGCGAGGAGGTTATGGCCCCACGCAGCAGTAGCTCCTCAGCCGCAGCCTGGAATGACCAGCACTGTGAGTGTGTGAGATCTTCCTTAAATCGTGAACCACACCGTAGCTGGATACAATGACATTCAGTTGTTTACTATACTCAGTTCTTTGTTTACCAAACTAACATTTAGAAATATTAGTCGCGCTGATCTTCCTGATACTGTTTTATTTTTATTCTTGTTTGATGTCAACCTGGTTAATATGACGGATACATAATAATCTACTGAATAAATAGAAGAAAACCCTGCCACTCACCATTTTCTTAAAATCTAAGTTGAAAGAAATGGAGAACCTGAACAAAGGTTTCCTGAAGAGATCTCTTCTGATTTCTTTCAGGAAAGAGTCATCCAGGAGCTGACAGGCAGCAAAGGCATCTACCTCATCCATGCGATGCCATAGAGCTAACTCCACTGATCTGCAAATCTGCAAACTAGAAGGATGTGGGATCAACAGACCGATCAACATAAGAGGGACGCGGTCCCTTGTGAATATTACAACTTCTAACTCCTCTTGCAAATAGCTGTGAGGCCAGCAGACTAGGGATAGATGAAATTTGAAAACAGGAGAAGCTACCTTACCAACAATCACCAAAAATACAGAGGCTAAACTGGCTAAACAGATATCAAAGGCACCAGTGCACAGTCTCACAAGGTTTTACCGCATCGGAAATTAGAACTACTCACTCAACTGGCTCATGAAAAGGCCAGCTGGAACATAAACTATTTTATGACTAACAGCATAAGAAAGACCCAACCTGAGAGAAAGGAACAAATGCTTCCGAGAAAAGTAACACCACAAAAGCAAACCCCCAAAATAAAAAAAACTTTTCATGCTCTAAGAAAGATTGGAACAGATATAAGCTCTCTCATGCCAAAAAAAAAAAAAAAAAAGCCTCAATCTTGCTTTATATGAACGGAAAAGAGCAAAGGATGTAATTTTCATTCCTATTCACGATGTGTAAATTTTAATATTGAATACTAAAACATGGATATCATCAAGAATATCACACAAGTAACACCAGAGGAAGACCCAATAAGAACAGGATTTTATGATAAGATGAAAGTAGGAAGCACCTCAGCACAACTTTTGCTGTCATTCTTAGTGGTTGGTAACAAATATGAGCATCATATGTCTCAGTTTGCAGTGATGCAAAACTTATTAAGCCATGAAAAATGGAGCTGATCGTGCACAACAAAACCTTGCCCGTGCTGTTAAAGTCCAAATACTGCAGAGCAAATAAACCCTGTTACTCTGTGGGTTATACAACAGAAGGCCTGCACCTGAAAACCTAACAAATTATAAATTGTTGGTGTACACAAAAGAAACCTGAACTCTTTAACTGACTCTCAAAAAGCATGGAGATTTAGGCTCTGTCCACGAAGCTTGCCTGAAACAGACCCATTTGTTTAAGACAGCCTAATGACGACACTCTTAATCTAAAATCTGTTAATCAAAAATTAACATTAATTTTGAGGCAAGGGGGTTAAAAAATTTCTACCATATTACAAGTGGGTCAGTCATACTTTTTGTTTAACTTAAAAATATCTCTGTGATTACCCTGGCTTTTGTTTTGCGTACTACTGAAAAAGTACAGCAATCAGACCTAGTTCATGAAGTACTGCAAAAGACCTTTTTCTCCTTTATTTATTAGTGTAAAAAACTGCTCTCTCTAATCCAGAAAAAAAAATCTTTTGCCTTAAGTTTTTCCTTTGGTGAATGATTCCCTTCCCAGACCAAAATATTTAGGCCACGTGCAACTCCTTCAGCAAATGATGAAGGTAGCTTACACTTCTCTATAGGGCTTGCTCATGCTCCTTCCACGCTCACATGGTGAACACTGTAACAGTACAGATGAGATTTGCAAAGAAAGACGAGGAAGCTGGACACTCAAGTACCCATTACATTTCCGAGGTAATTGTACAATCATATTCCCTAGGTTATTTTGATGTATGAATTAAAAAAAAAAGTTCATATATAGTATATTCAAGTATACTTAAATGACAACACCTTGTTTAGCTGCTTAGTTATCTGCATGAACCTTGGAGAGATGCCACAGGAGTTGCTGAAGGCGAATTACAGGTAGCATAAAGGTCATCTTAAAAGAAAAGCATTTGATAACACTTAAGATGGAGCATATCCCCTCCTTCAAAATCTAAATGCGATCACAGCACAATAAGATGAGGGAGAGAAAACTAGGATAAAAAGTAAAATATTTTATCCTCCTTTGAAGACTGGTATGACTAAGTTATTTCAAGAACAATGCTCAGAATTTACTCTTGGATATTATTATAACCAGGTCTAATACATGAAAGCAGAGGTCCCAGCTTCCTTGATTATTTATGTAAGCACTGGAACAAGGCTGACAGTTCTTGGAGGACAGAGTCCACAGACAAGTTTCATTAGAAAGGAGATAGAGGGCTGAAAAACACAAATGTGAATGGAAGGATTAGGTATCAAGGAAACTGCCAAAATCACCAAAGGTTCTCGATATATTGAAGGATATTGTTTGTTTGTTTGTTTTTTTACAAAAATAACAAAACCACACAGACAGCAGCTCTTCAGAAAAGTGCTGATGAGCGTTCATTTTAAATCTTTATAGAGTCCTACACTGGTGGCTGACATCTTGCGTACAACCCTGTCCTGCAGTGCTCTGAATGACTCCCCAACCCCTGTAGTGCAAACTATCCTGCCTAATGGAGGAGGTTTCTAAAGTTTTCATGGTCAGCTCTGCAGAATGAGAATCCTTTTCCCTTATAATTTATACACACTTCAGTCACTTACCATGATAAATGCTTCTTCTGTGCATCTTCCTAACAAAATATGAAATACAAAGAGTGACAGTGATTTCAGCAAAGAGGCAGCAGGGCTCCTCCCTCTGAGAAGCCAGTGTACAAAATTCAGAACAGGGTCATTTCTCAAAGAAGCTGCTCAGTTTTCCCGAATACTAGTGAAATAAGATCCTGTAAAAACTTCCAAGATGTACCTACATACTTTGGAATCCAACGTGAGAATACAGTCTGACTGTCAAATCCAAGACTATAAATACTTTGGGGTATAATACAGTGTTCCTACAACATATTTGAGCAGCATATTCTTGCTTTCGCTCAGCCCCTTTTGTCTGTTGGACATGACCTGGCCAGCATCCAGACTGTTAAATAAAAATAAGTCAGGCCTGGATTACTATCTATGCATTCTTCTGGAAGACTGTGTGGCAGAGCAGGTAAAAGGAAAAGATACACTGAAATACTCATCAGAACTTGGTAGACAAGGTCTGCTGAGGATCCAGGACTTCAGGCTGCTTTCAGTTCCGCAACTTGAGTCCATTCCTTGTATCACAGCAATCCGTGGAAGACACAGGTACTTCCACAGGACAGAAAAGGTATTTTTCAAAGACTTGGACAACAGAAGGAATCTTAAGTTAAGTCCAGGACTGACCAAACCTAAGTAATTGCAACTCAGGTTTCCAAAAATTAAGAGGACAAAGAAAGGTTTAGAATAGGAAAATTCCTGGCTGATTCTACCAGGCTTTCAAAGTTTTTATCAAACCTGGCAGCAAAGGGCAACTTGCAACGGCATATGTATCTTCCCTGACAGCTCTGAAGTTGGCTATTCCTGACTAGAAGCAGTCAACAATGAACACGCATCCCCATGGGGACAGGAGTACAGACATGGAATCACAGCACAAAAAAAACAGTAGAAGAGTTTACCAGTTCCAAGTGTGAAGTCCATAATTGTGCATGACTCCATGTAGAGAAACCAAAGGGCTGGAGTCGTGTTACTCCCTTTGAGACTTCCAGCATTGAATACTGCGTATGCTGTGCGGTCAGGGTTTGCTGGGAGAGCTTGTCTGCCAATTGACACAACCCGATCCAGTTTAAACCAGGAGAAGGTATGGTGATTAGTTACTCTAACACAGAGACTAGCTGCAGCCAAGCGTGGTGGCCTGTAGCAAGAACCACTCCTTTCAACGTAGCCAGTCTGCGCAAAAGCGTTTGGCAAGAAAGTTCTTTCTCCTATTCCCAATCTTGTTACGCAAGAGGTCAGGACAAGGGCAGCACGGAGAATATCTGAAGGCAAACCAGAAGCTGAGAACAAATGCACGCCACACAGCCAGAAACACTTTAGAAAGACCAAAATAAAGCCAGTGTAGCTAAACAGCAGGGTAAGTAAGGCTATAAAATGCAAAATGGCATATTCCAAAAAGCTGAAGCTAGCTTCAAAGGAGGCACATGGGAAGCACTGTAAACTGACAAGTGTAATGCAAATACACAGTAAGTCAGGTCAAAAAAGAGTCTGAGAAGCAGCTTGCAAAAGACAAAAATTAACAATAAATCCTTCAAACATTCCAGCAACAGGAAATCAGTTTTGCCAACAGCTGGCCAAGCTACAGAAGGAGCATTCTGAGAAGAAAGACGATGATGCTGTGAAAAACTGCATGAATTTTTACATGCGGGTGCCCTGTTAAGGAGCCTGGCTAGGTTCCAAGGCCTGGGGCCCCTCTTTACTGGCAATATGTCAGAGGAACCATCTCAAATTGAGGTGCTGGTTACAATAGTTCTAGGATAAACCTATAAAGTGAACAAACACCAGTTACAGTACCCAGAGAGTATGCAACTGCATTTGAGGAAATCAAAGATGTGACAGCAGGAACAGTAGTCTTGGTAGATAACATGTCCTTCCAGGAGGAAAGGTAGCTAATGTGACTCCAGGTTTTAAAAAGCTCAGAGGTGTGCCAGAGAACTATCAGTCTAACATCTTCACCAGGCAGACTGGTAGGAACTAAGAGGCTCATGTGTGTAGATATGGCAATATTAGGAAGGAGCCAACAAAAAACTGCCTGAGTATTTGAAGATGGAGGATGGCCGGTGTGACACTAATTCTTAGAGAGCCAGGGGAGATCTAGGGAAGCAGAAGGCCTGTTTGCCTGATGTCTACCTAAAAGAACAGAATTAATGGACACCTGGATGCACACAGTCTCCTTGGAAAGAGCCAACTCAGCTCTGGTAAAAGGAAGCCCAGCTTCACAAGCACATTGGAGCCTTCTGAAGTAGTCAACAAACGAGGACAGCGGCGATCTGACTTACAAGGTTTTGCATAGATTTCAAGAGATCATTTCTCAGGATTTCTCACGAAAGGCTTCTAAAGAAACTAAGCCACCATAAGATGAGAGGGAAGGTTACTGAGTGGAAAGGAGGTCACAGAGCAGGTCAGAAGACAGGGACTCAAAAGACAGGACTGAACAGCTCATTCTCACAGTGGAGACAGGTCACTACTCGAGTGCCTCAAGGTCCATGCTGGCAGCTTACAGACCTGAAATTGAGTGGGGAGAAAAGCTGGGGTAAGATGATGATACTAAATTATTCAAGATAGTAAAGATGAGAAGCAATTGCAAAGAGCAGCAGAAAAAAATTGCAACATTGAGTAACTGGGCAATAAAATGGAATATAAAATTTGTTGTAGATAAAGTAATGCACATGAGAAAAAAACAATCAATTTTAAATAAAATGTGATGGACTTGGAGCTGGCTATGAGCATTCAGGAATCAGATTTTGCTTTCTAATATTGAGATCTATCAAAATGTCCGGTCTATGACCAACAGCAATCAAAAAAGGCAAAGTAAATGCTAGGAATTATTATTAAAGGAATACAGAACAAAACAGAACATCACAATGCCCCCATAGAAATCAGTGCTGCTGCCTTATCTTGATTATCAGGTGCTGCTCTGGTTTCTCTAGCTCAAAAAGACTACAGAAAAAGGGAAAGGATGATCCTTATGTGGAATGGTTTCCATTCAAGGAACAACAAAGTGCACAAAGACTCTAGATGCGAAAAAGGTGACTAAGCGGGAACATCACGGAGGTCTAGAAAACCAAGTGGCACGACAAAAGCGATATGGAACAACTATTTTTATTAGGTTTATTGTCTACTTTGAGCAAAGAACTTAGGAGTATCTAATTATACTAGCAGAAAGTAAGCTCCATTGTACAAACCTTTACAGATACTACGGACCTCCTTAACGAAGATGCTTGGATGCTAAAAAGTTTACACCAGTCCAACCAGGAGTGCATGAATGAAAGATCCATTAAAAATGTTTAAATTCCAAGACTCTTTACCCCTGGCTCAGGAAGTCCCTGAGCCACAGATTACTACTGCTCTTCTCTGGAAGTATCTGTACAGGCTTACCATTTACTCTTACTTTTCACTGCATAACTACCTGTGGAGAATAGTACTAGGCTAGACGGACCTTACCCCAAGACCTCAGTCTTACTTAAAACAATTTTTATGCTGGTGACAAGTAATTGGCAGAGGTGACACTTCTCCAGGGTGTTTCATCCAAGAAGCAAAACAGAGGAGGACAATGTCAGTACCATGAGAAATTGGTCAAAAACCCCAACAACTTAATTTCTGACAATACATAGGCAAAAAAAAAGGAGACTGCAGATAAATTAAAGCATAAGAAACTGTATTAACTGACTAGACAACAAAACAGGGAAAAGGTAGGCCGTGTTAAGTGTTTTATTCAAAGTTAAGAAAAAAATGCACTGTCCAGAAAAGCAGAGATTACTGTAGGGTTCTGTTTAGTAGCCATCACCGAAAGAAGGGAATGACAAACATCTGGGCCTGCTCTGCTCTTTGCTTTGCAGGCATAGCCCCAGCAGACACCATTAGCCCAGGTCATCAGGGCTGAAGCACATGCCTACCAGCAACGGGAACCATAAAGACAGACATTTAATGAACTTCCATTCATACTAATTACCTCTGCTAAAGAAGAGCTTGCCTTTTATATGTATTGGCTTCTCTTTTACACTTAATGACTTATTCTATCAAGGATTTTCAAGGACTGATTTTCTAAATGGAGGATTTGCTGAGTTTTGTTATTCCACTTTTTGCACTCGGTAACTCCTTCACGCCAGTCTCCTCCAGGGACTCCAAAAAGAATCTGTGCAGATGTACTTGCACACTGGCAGTTTGTTACCTGCTGATTTGTACAATCACACTTCCAAAGCTTGATCAAGAAATTGGTCCCTTTTCAGATTATTCTAGAAATTCACAAGACTCCGACCTGTCTTCTCTCAAACTGAAAAGGCCAATTTTCTGTGAGAGCTCACGGTCCCATGGTGCCAAAGGCACACTGAAAGGCTGGCTCCTTCAATAAAGATTCTCAGGAGTTTATATTGGGAGAGAGTATTCTACCAGCATATGGGTTTCTTGCACTCACTAACTGAAAAGCAGCTGCTCTGATATGCGTGTTCTCATTTAACTTGCTTAGAAAAGGAAGTATAGGCAGATCTCCTATGAAGAAAGAAAGAACATTTGATGCAAAGCCAATTTTTAACAGTACAGTAGATAACAATAACTCAGTCTGAATTCAACTGAATGCAAATGCCCCTGCAGACATAAAAATCATCTTACAAGAGGAAAAAAACCCAGCCTTTACAGTGCTTTCTCAGATAAATAGGTGAGACAGTGGGGAAAAGACAGAATGCCATAACTAAACAGATATTTTTTTATTTCACATCCCTGTCAGAAATGAGCCATCACCATAGAACTGCATGTGTAGCATCAGGAGGAACATGGAACTGGGGACAGTTACTTCTGTGGTGCTTCAATCGAATTCCCAAATGGAATCCGCTGTAAAAGGTGCGAATCACAGTAAATCTGTAGCAACAAAGTGCCCCAGCTGAATCCAATAGCTTGGATTAGAATACTGGCTTTGAAGACTAATTCTTGGGGGGGGTGGGGGGGGGGGGGGCACCAATGTAATTTTCCTCCTTTCCCCCTCCCAAACAAGCTTCCTGTACATTCTGAGACGTGTATTTTCATGAAAACTTAACAGTTGAAAACATTTCTGAATTCTCTCTACTGCTCAGTGAGTTCTGGCTGAACTCTTAAAACAGATGGTGCTATTTCATGTCAAATAGATGAGGACAGTACTTCAGCCTTGGCTTTTAAGAAGCCAAAGTGCCTTCACATGTTCTGAAAATAACAACAGAAAAACCGTCCCCCCTCCAAAGCCTGCTGTTTTGAAAAACTGATAAAAACTCCCAGAAATCAGGCAGCAACAGTCCATTCATCTGCTACTATGCTCATAAAACAGTTATTTATTTGGAACTGTGAGTGTTATAACTCTTACTTACATGCTAATACATGGACAAATCCACCACTTACTTAACATTTTAGTATGTCCTGGTTCAGGGAATCCTTATTAATTAGCTTCCTTTTCTAAAGGATTCCTGGTTGTTTGATATACCTTCTCCCCACTCCCTGTATCTATTTCTAAAATTCATGTCATATTTTAAACATGCTTTATAATACTGATTTTTTCTCCTGGAAAATAAACAGACACATGCCAGAAGCCAAGCTCTACAGAACAAAGCAATGCACAAAATGATAGGGAGGATAAGAGATTTCAGTTTTGAAACTTTCACAACATTCAACATTACTGTAACTAGCAGTTTTAGTTTTGGGGATTTTTTTTTTTTTTTTTTAGTATTTTAGAACTTTCCTGTTAAGTCATGACTCAATTAGAAGTTAAGGCCTGTTAATTCAAATGCTGCCATTCCTCTTAGCCCCACTAGATTCTAAGATCAACACAAAACTGAGGAACAGTACTTAAAGGTTCACTAGCAGCTGCCAAAGACAACCACTAACTGCATCTGTCGGGGACTGCTGTATTGCTGTCCGTCAGAGATATTTAACACTCTATTAAAACATTTCTAAAGGATGTGCCACCAGGATCTGAATGCAGCATTTGTGCATCAAACTACAAAGTGGAAATCAAAGTATTACGATAATCGGGTCATGCAAACAAGTTGGGTGCCGTGCTAATTAAAGCCAATGCTGCATCCAACAGAGATTGATGGCAGAAAGAAAATACAACCAATGGCAGCTGAGAAGTTCTGTCCATCCATTTTCAGTTGGTTATCGATCTAGAAATTGTGAACCAAATGTGTGTATCCTGGCACACTGCTAAATGACGCAGCCGTTCAACAAATATCTGCAATGGCTAGAGAAGTGACAGTGAGATCTAACACTATTCTACGGATGGGAAGAGATTTTACTACGCCCAGGCTTCCAACCTGCCTCACATATCACTAGGGCACATTCCAGACAGCAGTTATGTGAAACCACATTACAAGGATCATACCCCAGTTCTTTCTGGGACCTTTTAACTCATGAAAGCTCCTGGCTATGGTATTTCTGACTGAACAGGTGGTTTAGCTTTAGACCTAACTTCTGTGTTGTAATCACAAAGCAATTTACTCACAGTACATAATATGCAAGGTTTTGAGAACTGCAAAATCACAATGCCACTGGAATAGACTTAGTTACCGGTACGGCCTTCTCCATTAGATACTTGCCACTAAGTAAAGGTCTGTTGAGTGTATAAAGAGGTGGTAGATCTTCTATCTCTGCTATCCTCTGGTATACGGCTCTGGATAGATGATCCCCATGATATAAACTCCCCAAGATGATGCTAGAGAAGTAAATTGGCTCCACAAAGAGGCTAAGTAAGGCTCCTTGAATACCCAATACGTTCCACCTAAGAGGGAGGGAAAAACAAAACAAAAAAAAACAAAAAAAATACTTTCTTTTTAATGGAACAAGTAACATCTGCCAGACATAACAGCAGTCAATCACAACGGACTAGACTTCAAACTCTTCCTCGTGACTAGAACATGGCTATGGTAACATAACTGTGACACCTGGGAGAATTTTAGAGATCAGCTTATGGGATGCTCAATGATATCCTGAGTAAGACAACCCTTACCAACAGGTCTACAGTCAGCATCAATATCAGGAGCAGATTCCATAACTTCACTTCCCCACTAATGTATCTGGCAATGCATTTTCAAAGCATCCTACTGTCAGACTTGGACAGGATCACTCAATCGGAGAAAGAGACAAACTGCAAGATCCTCAGCCAGAAACAGCAGCTAATGCCTCCAAAACACACCTATAGTAGTGGACAAACTGTCTTTCCCAGAATACAAGAAGGAGCGGGTCTGCAAAACTTCATCATCATAGGAGAATATTTTTCCTTTACTTCCTAGCCAAGCTGTCTGCATCCTGCTGCCAAAAAGGATATTTGTTATTGCTTGCAATATCCATCCACAGGCAGAGAGAAAACTGAACCTCCAGGAATCCAGGTGCATATATTCTTTGCTCACTTTAGCCATTTCATAGATTCCAACCATAAATCCCTGCCTGAACTATTACAGCCTGCACTGGTACAGGTTCAGTGGTAGGTATCTAGCACGTACAGGAGCAAACTACTGAATGTTTTTAGTAGCTGCGTTCATTTGATCAAGTTTCAGCTCTTAATCTGTATGTGACAATTATGAAACACTTTCGCAAACCTCAAAGCCTACTGTGGGGTATTTCCTCTGTCCTCTTTTTTGAGGTATACTTGCAAACACTTTTGCACAATTAACCCAGCATATTTGAGTATAACTGCAACACCCAGGCAAGTGGGTGCACAAGCAGCAAGAACGTTTCTTTGAGTGCTTGGAAAAAAAAAAATAGCACAATGGAAGCTCTTGAACTCATGAAATGGTCGTCATTAGTAAAAGTCCCATCCTAATATGGGTTGCAAAGCTTCCCTATGCAAACAGAGGGAAATCTGATCCTTCCTATGAGTGTTTCTCGGAGCTTGGGTTGGCACGGCACAGCTCCACATCAACATCAGCTCAGGCTAGAAACTGTGTAGCAGCAAGTGCTTAACTACTGCTAAAAACAGGATTATACACTTTGACTGGCTACAAGATTTGAAAAAGGTTAAAAAAAAATTGCAGTCCAAGGAAATAACTTATTTACAAAGGTTTACTGAGTATGAAAATGGCAATGTGCATTAGCTTACTCACCTGTCATTTAAAAAGTTGGCATTAATGAATGAGTAGAAATACTGTACTAATAAAATTTAAGGCATAGTTTACATTGAATAAAGGCATATTTTGTATAACACTGAAAATGCAATCAACAGCCAAACAATAAAAAAATCATCAGATTAAACGTATCAGGTGAAAATTATTGCTTACCAGGGCCTAGATGCCTTTCTAAGGACTTTATCATGACTAGAATTTTGTAAGCACAGTCACGTATTTCAAGTGCCAAATAAATCTCAATGGTATTTTCTTGGTTTTTTTGCAGTATTACCTACATCAAGAATAGAGAAGCATATGGACTACTACAGATACTGATAATACTACGGAAGAAACATGTGGAAAGAATGCAAGTCTAATTATTGCAAATTGTGGTCTTACAACTGTATTTAAAACTTGCAGATGCACAAATTAAGCTTCCTCCAGTTAAGCCTATTGCATTTGACTTTTAAGGAACAGTATTCAAGTGATGGGCAGATATTGTACAGAAGGCCAAAGTGTTCCTCTGGCAGCCCCTAGTTCCCTAAATAAAACCTCTGTGGGCTTTGCAGGGCCTTTGCAAGCCCTTTTTATTGCTACCAATTTCAATATTTCTAGAGCTTGTGTTTTGCTGTTTTTTTCCCCCACCTCCCAAACTCCCTTCCCCGGCACAGAAAACAAAAGCTGAAGTTTGTCCTGGTAAAATTGTTTTCATTAAATTCAAAAGTAAAGTTTAGACACCTGAATAAGCTTCTGCAGGACAAACTGTATGAGCCTGCATTACAACAGCTACTCTGTAGTAACTGCCCACAGGCCTGCTGGTTTTGTTGAGGTCGCTTGTGTCACATTTGCCATTCGAGGTACATGCTCATGAGCACTGGATTCAGAGTAGCTGGCTTGCTGCAATGTTTGCAGAACCCACTTACGCGACCAAAACCTCAAGCTCCTAAGGTCGCTTAGGCAGGGTTGGATGGTCATTAGGTTTACAAAATCAGGTTTACATTTCAAATACTACAATAAAAGTACACATAGGTGTCTGTAGGAACATATACGTATATCAGAAACCACCTGCAGACTTATTGCAAAGTGGTTAAGTAGTTTTGCATCAAAATGTTTGGCAGTAACTCAGAGAGAAACATGAAATCCAAATGAAGTTCTGTAGATTGTAACTGAGTCAAAAAGGCAGGATTTTTCTTGTTGCTCCTTTCTACACTATACTTCCTCCTAGCCTACAACAAATGGAAGTTTTTTCACTTCCATTAGCACGTGTGCTAGAAAGCAGGGTTGATAAATGTAAACTGAAAAGAAACGACATCAATACCATGTACCAGTTTTCAAAAGGTCACAGACATTGCCTCATGCAAAACTGATTGGTCCTTCCAGTTTAAAAGCTTGAATTATCAGAACGCCTGTCAACAAAAACATCAAGCCAGTTCTAAAGTTTAGTGAAATCACCACCTAGTCTCGAAGTTAATGGGCCAAATTCTGTATAAGTTCATTACAAATTGAGGTGTGGTGCAGAGAGAGCAAAATTTATTCCAGAAAATGTTAATAAAGTGAGTGCTGCCTTTTGATTCAAGTCAGTGAAAAAAACTAAGCAAAAGCTTTCTTCTTTACAGTAATACATAAAATAATACCAGAAAAGGGCTAAGTAACTGAAGTGACCTAAATCTAGTACAAATTCAAATCTCCCAATTCTCAGATTGAGTTTATAACACAGAAATGAACCTTTCCACTGCAATGCCATGCTGTAGTAGAGCATACAGACTCTGGCCAAGGCGTAATACTTATTTAGGAGCCCTTGATGTCTCAAGAAAGTGATAAGGGAAGACAGCTCAGTCATCTCTAATTCAACAGTCAAAATCTTTCACCCCAGCCATTGGCAGAAATTCAGATCTCCCATGTACGACTTCACGTCAGGTCCAACCCTAAGAGGCAGCCTGCCAAATCACAGAACAGACTGGACGTACGCAATACCTTTTCTCACTATCAACACAGGAAAACGGCATTGAGTTTGCATCAAAGAAAAGCACTATACACCACGAGCTTAAGCGGAAGACAGGACTGGTGCATTCACGTAAATAGGAATACTCAAATGCCTAAAGTAAGGAGCACAGTCAAGAGCTTTGCTGGAGGGGAAAAGAGGGGAAAAGAACAGGAAGGGAGAAATCCTCCAACGTGAAACTTTTCACCAGAAAAAACTGACACACTAGTCTAGCAGAGCATAAAACCAACACCTCTTATCACTATTCTACGCATTCTCAGCATTCTAGTTTTAAGTTTCTACAAGAATCAAGCGATTTCCGCTCACAATCACCTACAAAACTTCAAACTAAAACCAACATCTTAAATATAACCTTTCATGGTGATACTAAGCACCAGCCACAGGACTTAGTTCCAGACCGCTGGTCCTTAAACACAGGTACCTGCATTTGAGTTGTGTCTAGACCTGATTGCAGTGAACGGTGATTTACTCAGTACAGTCACCTAGTCTTAACAAGACCACATTTTTTCAGCTGAATAGCTCTCTATCAACAAGACAATCACCTAATGTAATGGAAGCTTAGACTCGTCGTGTGGCTGGGGAGACCTGCAGCTGGATCCCTACC
Organism: Struthio camelus; assembly: GCF_040807025.1. Lineage (NCBI taxonomy): Eukaryota > Metazoa > Chordata > Aves > Struthioniformes > Struthionidae > Struthio > Struthio camelus. Next base: position 855,291 of record NC_090947.1, on the reverse strand, counting down.
AGGGCGTTTGACAGCGTGCATTCCTCCTGCAGCTTCAGCTTTGCACTTCTGCAAGCTACATGCCAGCAAGGAAAGGCAACCAAAAGTGATGCTGGGAGGTTTTGCCTTCAGACGATGGCTTGCTTACTTGTCCTGAAAGGATTCAGAACCAGTTCTCTTAACTTCTGAGCAGCCTTTCATGATACAGAAGTTCATGTAGACAGGAGTCCTCGAGCAGTTTGTTCCAGTCAGTACCTGGGGCTCATCAAGATTATGTTTAAGGACAACTTTGAGGAGGCGGCAAAATTTCTAAAGCTTTTTAGTAGCAATTAGAAAAGTACTTAAGCAAGGGAAGGGAAACAGAAGCTACTACTCAAAGCTACAGGTAGCAGATATATCACAATGGCCCTTACAAACACCTGTATTAAGATTTTCAGTGTTGTTCTTATTACCTGTATTAGCTACTGCTGCTTTTCTTGGACAAGGACCTAGAAATGACAAGTACAGCTGACTATCTGGCTACTGTTCCAACAGTTAACAAACACAAGCAGGACTCCGGTCAAAGGATGCTGTAGTCTGCTGCTGTTCCTCAGTGTGAAGACGCGCCCTGTCACTTCCTCAGCACTAAGCCTGACATAAGAGAACTGCATACCTACTGCAGCTCACCACCTTGATCCTCCTCAGTCCACTAATTCAGTTGCTTGCATGGCTCTCTGTAAAGTCAGATCACTGAAATGATCCATATTAAAAAAAAAAAAACTTTGAAAAAGAGGCAAGGAGGGGGAGATGCTCACCACTGGAAATATCATGATATAAAAAGCACCATAAGGTCCTGCCCCTGCATGCTGGCTTGCCACAGCTGTGCTGCAAATCACATCAGTGAAAGCATCAAGGTTTTATATTTTAAAATGGCAGTTTCACTGGTTCTCATTCATCCACAGCTCCACACCAGCTGCATCGTCAGCACAGAGAGGCAGGGACTGCAGTGTGCAGGCAGGATGCACCAGCTGGGCATGGGTGACAGTAGTCTCCTAAAACAGTTTTGCCACCAGAGAATAAACTACTGGAAGCACATTCTCCAATCTAGCTTGAAATTAGCTTGCTCTTAGAAATAACAAAAGCAGTGAAAAAATGATACTTTTTCCTGTGGATAATCTCATTGAGTTCAGTGAGACCAGTCTGCTGAGAAAATGATGCAAGATGGAGCAAAGGGTAAGAGGAGCAACAAATTACATCTGATCTGACCCATGTACAATACTCATCCTTTTTATTAACCCCATTATTATTTAGATTATTGATGATTTTATACATTCATATACTCACTGTTTGCTATGAAGAAGAGAATGTATATGATTACACACAGTCTCTCATCTAGTATCAGGTTTATTATTTTGTTGAAGATTTTCAATCAAAATTGTACCAACAGATCTTCTGTTTGGATGAAGTATTTTTTGCATAAAATTCTGCCTTTCCATGGAGTGTTTTTCATGAAACATTCAAGCACTTGAAAAATTCAGGTGCAAACCAAAACACTCTGATTCAGAAATGCTGCTGAGATGTCTCATTAGGGGCAAGACTCAGAGCGCACTGTGTCCCTGCTTGCTCGCTTGCTTTCCTAGCGCACCTAGCTAGTCAGACCAAATATTTCCCCTGTCATCAAGATTCTGCCATATCTGCCACCTCCTCTGAAAAGTAATCTTGTGTTCAAGGGTCTAGAGAAATGCTTCTTCCCACTGCTACATCTCATCACCTTTAAGGATACCCTTCAGACACCAGAGAGCCATTGTAGGTCTGTTCATTTCCAATTTAAGTCTCAGTATCACTTCACTTAATATTTCCTACACAACCGCCTGTTCCTACAAATGCAATTGGTTTCAGGTTCTGTCACACCTGTACTTAAGTGTCCATAAATTCACATACAGCTTTTGGTTTGGCAATGAAGTTGCACATGAATTGTGTTCAAATCCTGATATTTACACAGAAAGAATGTTCTCAGTGCAGTGGGCTCAACTGAGAGCTACAACCACAATTTTATAAACGAGCACCACATCAGAAAAATCTGAATTTTACAGAGTTATCATACTTCTGGTTTCCTTAATCTATATCCTCTGCTTAGATGCTACTGCTAACAACCTGGAGGATTATGCACACTTTTTTAAAGCTTTTTGCAGTTCTCAGTCATGCTACTTTTAAAAAGAGGGTAGAGAAACTCAAGTGTGACTTTAAATCAAGAGAAGTCCTTTTCCCTTCTATGTTGTCAAACTTCTGCTTTCGACTAATACGTGCTCAGAGGCAAGGACACCTATAAGGATACCTACTGGTCTACTAACGTCTTCATGATGTATAGCTCATTTCACAAGTCTGAATACATGAAAAAAAAAAAAAAGTAAAATTTAACTCTGCAGCAACAGCACAGATTTTGCTAGTGCACTTCTTGCTGAAAAACACAGGTTGAAAATACATGCTGCAATTAAAAACTAGCCTCTGAACTTTCCAAACCCAAACTGCATACAAATTCTGTTATTTATACTGTTTTAGAGAAACCACAGAAATGAGGGGAGCCTAATAGCAGTAAGCAATAAAGCATGACGTTAATATCAGAGGTCTCAGTACCACTCATTTATTTTTATGCAAACAGAAGTATGCAAGAGCTGAGTCACTATCCATTGCATTTAAAACGGTGCATATGGAATTGGTGTCAGAACTTATCACAGGAAAACAAATCTTCTGCAACTACCAAAATGAATTTTAATTTGAAAAATGAAGCTACATTTATGATAGACTACAAAACGTGAGAAAAAAGGGAAATGATTTAGTAGACATTTTGTTTATGTCAAGCTTTTACTTGCACCCAATGGCAAGGAACTAAGGATGGAAATCTTATATAATGCAAAGTAAGAACTGTATTTTCAGGCAATTTAATTTCTGTTTTCACAGGTCTCAGTCAGATCTCCTTTCTTCAAAAAAAAGGCAAAAAATGCAGCGAAAGAACAAGTAAGTGGCATGCTGTATCTTCTGGGGCACTCCTCTCTGGGAGGGTTTGGGGCAAGCTGCAAGATGTGAGAAGATGTCAGACTAGCCTCAGAAAGTGTTTTCCCTTGTCACACGAATCTTCTGCCCTCCTCCGTGACAAAGGCTTGCAGCCCAGATGGCAGCTGTTTCGGGTAGTAATCTCAAAGGCAGGTTTTGCCTCCTGTGACACCAAAAACATTTCGAGGCCTTCTGAATCGCCCTGTGCACCAACAGCCCCTCTGGATGATTGTGCATCCAACATGTGAGAGGACTTGCTTCCTACCTTGCAAACTTAGGAACCTTTAGATTCAGTGTTGCTGGCTATCGCTGAAAGGAAGATGCTAGTGTTTGCACTAGCTGTATTCATGATTTTTCTGCTTGTTTCTACTTTCTGTGACTGCTATGATCAGTCAGCCCACCAAGTTTAAGGCTGGCATCATCCCCAGAGATGCTTGCAGAACCCTCTGGGTTAGTCTTCACCTCCCTCTCAGAAGTGAATCTGATGGAAAGGGAACTCCTGTATCCCAGTGACGAGCATTTGGCTCTTAGCATGCTCATTTGTTGCCTCATCACAGTGGCCATGTTCGCCATTCACCGTGGTTCATCATTCACCCACAGGGACACTCCTGCTGTTCAAGTTAAATCTGGACTCACACTAGCTGGACTTTGCTTTCATTAACTGGCAGAAGGAAAAGCCAGAGCACACTGCAGCAAACTTCATTTCATCTAACTACTTTTTCATTTCTCTTTTGATCAGATCTAAATGCCTGATTTCTCTTTGCTTCCTTGTCCAAGAGATTAACTGAATCTCTACGAACAGTGCATTCCTTTCACAAGCCACAGCACCAACAGGCAGCAACATCCGCATGCGGAATGCAGTCAGAGTTTCTTTCCTTTTCTAGTGCAAGTGGCTCAGTTAGCAGCCCACACTATAAATCAACTAATGCCAGAAGCCTGTGGTCTTTGACAGTAGCATTTCTTGCAAAGATCTTTTTATTTATACTGCGGTCACATTTTCAGTTAGCTCGATCCGAAAGCTGCAGCTGAATCTAAGCTGATAACCACAACGCTCTGACTTACTTGCTCCATCTTTTCTGGTGTTGCTTGGATTTGCTGCATACCACCAAGCCTGGGTCAGGACTCAGGTCACTGATTTGACTGGTTAGGGCTTAGATACTGAATCTTGGGTAGCTGTGCCCTTTCACTTCCTTTAGGTTTTTTAATCTAGGTGTCACATAGTCACCACATATCAGAATTAATAGATTCAAATAGACCACTGTTACTTCTGTTGAGAACTGATGAAAAGATTACTCTAGCTGTTGCTATTCAGAAATCATACTAACTCAGTTGTGAAGCTTTCCTTTCAGAAACTACTTTCAAGCTGGAAAAATACTGGATGAGCATGAGTCTAACTGCAGAATATACAGCCTTTAGTGAGCAGGCAAGGGATTTTAGGATGCGTTTGTTCAACCTCATCAGTCCCAGAAACCTAGGTGGTGGAGCCAAGAAGAAAAAGCCATCCAAGAGATGGACATAAAGAATGAGTTAGGAACTTCCACTCAGATCTACTCTGAATAAATACAAGACAAGAAAAGGCCAATGCGTAGGCATGTGGTTTTCTGTCACCCAACAGATTATCAGAAATAATAATTTTCTTTTGAAGCAAAAATACACATACATGGAACAAATTCAAGATACATTTAAAACAAATCTGTGTATATTAATGTCCCAAATCAATTATTCTGGTCATAGAAATCATTTTAACACTGCCCTGGAATGACAGCATGCACTCAACACATTAGGAATAATCCAGTTCTAAGGCTTCTGATCCAAGGCGGGCTTACATTTACCGTTACATACATAGGCCTTTTACTGTTCTCCAGTTTTACATCACACGATATCACCACAGGTTAGAGTTTGGTGCCCTGGCAGGGACCCCCTGCTGCTCCTTCCTCCCTAAAGCAGAACTTTCAGGCTTCATTATTATTTTTGTCTTTTTTCCTATTTCTCTAGCATTCTTCTAACACAAGCACGAGGTGAAAGAAGGTTACAAAAGTGAGAACAGAGGGAGGTGAGCAGTCATAGTAAAGTTAGGATTTTCTGAGGCAAGATCTACAGAGCTGTTTCACCACTTCTTGCTCTCTCACTTCCCAGCTGACTGGGAAGAGGAGCTAAAACTCCACCTTGCCTTTACCACTGCGATAATACAAGAAGACTGACAGAGAACAGTAGGACTGTCCCTTCAGGAGGATATTTTGGTGGAGTAAGGAGTGCTGAGTGCCACTGGAGAAGCCAGGGAAGAAAAGGCGAGCTGAGTTCTCTGGAGGAAAACAGCAGACCAATGTCATTCTACCACCCAAACCCATTTCATGAGTCTTTCCCAGTCCACGGTAGAGTCCAACCCAGAGTTTAGGGAATTTAAGTTTGCAAACATGCAGGCAGCACCTAAAGAGAAACCAGAGGAAGCTCACAGGTGAATATCAGAGCTCATTCCCTTACTACCGGTGGGCTTGGCACTCCACCCTAATGGAAAGCAGCCACTGGAGAGCCTGTACTTGTCAGCAATTTTCGTTGGAAAGGAGAAGTATAACAGAAAGGTTGCAAGCTCCTAGACGTTCCTAACTGGCTCAGGAAGGGTAGACAACAGGTTGCAACAAAGCACTCGGAGGCTTGAATTATACGGGGGGGGGTGTTCACAAATCAATAATTTGAATACACTGGATTCCCCAAGTAAGCCTGCACAAAGAGAATTTACCCACATATTGTCTAGGCTAGAAGATTTATCGTGCAAAGAAAGGCAGTATTTAGCAAAATAAAGCTTTGCTTTGACCACGAGTTTGACTTAAGAGGTACTCAGTATGCTTTATGAAAGGAATTATTTCTGTGCCATAGGAGCAAGATATTTAGTCTGACTGAAAATTCAGTGACACCTGAAAGGGCTAAGTCATTCTGTAGTACTGAATATTGGAAACTACATAGCAATGCATTCTTTCAAATTTAAATGGATAAAACATGATCATAAGTGTCAGGGAAATGTAAAAAAAAAAAAAAAAGAGAGAGAGAGAAAGAAAAAAAAGGAGGAGGAAAAAAAAGAAAAAAGAATATGAAAATTTGGGCCTCCTTACCCGTCATATAGTCTTTGCTCTGTGTCAAAGGATTCTATTTGCTTCCTTCACTGGCACAAACAAAATTATTCCCATTAGCCCCAAGGAGAGGTGACAGCTAGCTACGCAAGCGTGAGATGGATTCTGTTCTGCATCACACAAAATCAACAAAATAGTCAAATGTGTTCTAGCTTAATAACTGTATTTTTTATTTTCACTAATAGCAATGATGACGTGATAAAAGTCATCAAACGAATGCAGCATGATTACCATATTGGACGGCTGAGAGAAGTCACTGACGTGAAGCTGGCAAATCTGTTCGGTGAATTATTGATAATATTCTAAAAGTAATTTAAACGCCATTTTTATAGAATTACTTTTCAACAATCCACTATCCTAACTTCAAAAAGGCCCTGGCCATTTATGTCAGAAGGATTTAAAATAAGAAAGTAATGTGTCTTCTTCATTCAGTAGAGATGCTGATTACCTGAGACAAGACTAAAGGAAAAAAAACAATTACGTAACCTTCTCCCTGTATCACTAATTTGGTATACACAGTGTACAACAAATAAGTTCTGACTTATTTTCTCTGTTAAAATATGCTTAATAAATTTTGAATCAAACTAACTGTGACTTGACAAAAATTGCATAGCTATTTTAATTAAAAAATAAATAAAAAATCATCAGCTGAAAAACTTGGCATTTCTCTTACATATTTTGCAAAAGGGTAGAGAGGCTGAAAACACACAGGCTCGTTCTGAAAAATCATGCTACACTTTTCTAGCAATTCTCCCATGCTTCTGATACTGTTTAAAGGACACTGTTGCTAAATTTTGAGTGAATCTTTTGTCTACTCCCAACTAAAAAAAAAAAAAATCTTAAAAATTAAATAATAAATCAGATAAAAGGATAAATCAGATAAATATAAATAAAAGAATTAATGTTAGAAAACAAATTATTTTAATTACAGTTCAGCCATTTAAGTAAAAATATTTCAAATAAAATTTAAATCATTTTAAGTTAAAATTTAAAAGTGCCCATCAATTAACATGTTTTTAACTGCAACGCTTTTTCCCTGTGTGAAACAATATAATTTTAAACCCATCCATGGAACACATATGTCTCTCTAATATACAAGGATGTAAATACATCAGAGGAAGTTATCCAATATGACTTGTGTAATATACTTATTGCACTGTTTTGCTAATGCCATATTACGTTAGGCAAAAAAAAAAAAATCCTCTGATATTTTCCAGTGATATAAATACAAAACAAAGCTGACCTGACTTTAGGTGGCTGGAATGACAGATAACTCTTCCATCTCACCTATGAAGCCAGCAGAAGGTCTGACAGCAATCACAGGTGAAGAATCAGAGCTTTAGCAATAGTTATAGCCTCCCCCAACACTAAACCTAGGAAGTGAAATCTATCAATAACCTGCACTTTCACTGCACGTGTCATGCACACCCTCCTTTTTTATTCAGCAATAAAAAAATAATACTGCAGAAAGCAATTATTAATGTCTCACCTAGCTATCTTGTCGCTGCATGACATGGTAAGTAGCCGTTCTCCTTGCAATACTCCATCCCACGTCTGGATAGTGGTAGTAGATCTCACAGGAATCGTCCCTTCCCCAGATTCTATTTTTGTCCGTAGCTGTCCTCTTGCTTTGCGGTTTGGATGTCTGTCCCCTTGATCTACATGGCAAAAATTGCTCACCATCAGCTCAGAAATATTCTCAATATATTTTACATATGGCATTAAAATAAGATGAGTCAATTAAAGACACTTGCCTGCATATTTGCTAATGTGCATAACGATTTCTATTGCTCCTTTCAATTTAGCTACAGCATCAAACACATCTCTTGCACATAGTGTCTTCTAAAATGCATTTGCAATTAAACTAAGCTTTCCATGAAGGAACAATTAATTAATGCAGCAGGTAGTTCTTAAATTCTACTCTGCCCATTATAGTATTAGAACGAAGTCAATCAGCAGATCAAGAAATGGGCACGCAGACAACAACTACTGAGAGACAGCAATATTAAAATGGCCTGGTTAGTTCTGTAAGCATACTTGCTGACACAATGGCTTATCTTTACTGTTTTCAGCCTCTTCAAGACCATATGGTTGATCTGCCTATACCTTCCTTCCATGATACAGGAAAAATTGCTCAGATTTCCTGGAGAGACCTTTTTCTAACACATATCTATACAAAAAGGGAAGAAGATACCCAAATTCTAACTGTGCTGCTTGTATGTGATCAAATATACTTTAGACTCCATAGCTTCAATACGACTGCTGTCATACCCTCTTGTGCTGCTTCATGTGGTGAGAAAATCCTAGCATCGCCACAAGGAGATGTACTGATATAGAGATGAAACTGCACATTCTCCTTCAGTTTAAACCCGCCGCGTTCAGATTTGATAAAAATGGATTTTTGCTGATCTTCTTTATTGCTGAAACAGAGAAGAAAGCTATAGTCAAAACTGAAATAAATATGTAAGTAATAGAAACTGGTCAGTCTTAACAAACATTAAAATGATTACAGTTTGTCTAGAAGTGTTTATAATATAACTCTAACAGTTATTACAAATAACAGAATGAAAAGACACTACAGACAAGACAAAGAGAGCCCTCGACATTCCCAGTGAACTTTCAGAGGCTTATCAGGAAATAAAACATCACATATTTGTTAGCTCACTTGAGAGCACTTTGATTTACATGTTTAGAGTTTACAAAGATTCCCTTTTTTTCCCGTGTTCCCCTCCCAAGGTTCGCACCTAGCTGAATACACGTTTTGTTAAAGTCATACTTTATTGGAAATGGCGTAAGTTTTCAGTTACATATTGTAAAGTAAGAGATATTACTTCACATACTAGTTTGTTTCAGCAGGGCATTTCAGGACAATTGCTTCGCATTCAAATAGCTGTAAGACAAGCGTTTAAGACAGCTTTCCAGTTCTGTGTGGTCAGTTCATGGTCTCTTTCTCTCAAGCTTACCTTAGATAAAGCTCAAGTTGTGTATATAGAAATTTAAGCAGGCACCGGCGAGATACAATTTCCGCATGGCAATCATTTAACGCAAGACCACGATCACTCATGTATTCACCATTGATGCATTTTGTTCCTGTAGAAACACTTATTACCAGGGCATCTTTCACATCTGTACCTGCAAAATAACATTTCAAAATTTTAATCTCAGCAATTAAAATCACAAACAATCTAGCAAGAGATTGTTTTTCCCCGCAAAATTCAAACAATGCTTCTGCCTATGTTTTCCTTTTAAAAAAACGGTTCTTTTTCCAATACTTTCTACACGGTAAAGGCTTCACTCCGACCTATCCCCCCTATAGCTATACCAGTATGGTGTGTGGTGCATGCAGATTCTTCATGTCAGAGACTAGTCAGTAATTGAAAACTTGCAAGGAAAATATTGCTGTTTCAGGAAGCGATATTAAAGCCTGAACTCCAAAGAGAGTGCTTTTTTCTGAGACACGGTCAACCAGCTAGTTTCCAGCATGTACCTCTTGGCCACATATGCAGATATCCACAGTGACTTTAGAAATTTGTCTTATTAAAAGGCACTGATTTATTAAAAACCAACACATCATGATTGAGTACTAAGCCAACAATAGGAAAAGTAAAACTAGAGTAGGAAGAAAAATTAAATGCTTAAACCACTGAAAAGCTTATCAGTAGTATAACATTTCCAGAGATGTAGTTCTTGATATTAAGTAGTTCTGCACAATATAATTAGATGTGAAAACTTTAAAAAACATTTTGTGTTTTATGTAGAGAAAAATATCTGTCAAAAACAATAAAGGTCAGCTGTACGAGGAATTCAGAAAGGCAGGTCCAAAATGTTACAGCCCTCTAGCAAAACAGAGCAAAAAGCACCATCAAGCCACAAGCTAATTCCTTCAAAGTTCACAACGCTTGATCAGCAGAGGCAGAAAGCGGCCAGCCCTGCCAAACGCCCCCTGCTATTTTCCTGCCACAGAACAGTTATTAGGGTAAGTAAAAGCAGAAAAACCACATTCTACGCACCGACCTCAAAAGAGATTTAACTGGACTTTGGGCACCTAAGGCTTAGGATCCTACCCTTAATGTGAGATCAGTTCCTAGGGGTGCCTATACAGAGGGAGCCAGGTAAAACGTACAGCTAGATGTGATGTACGTCCCGTCCACAGCTGCGTCAGCTTAGCCAGACCTACTCCACGACTCTCAAATGGCTTGTTCAGACTCCTGTACTGCTGGCACAACTCTGGGCACATACACGGCGAGCTGGATGAGGAAAACAGCTGTTGTTCTGAACACAATTCAGTGCCCTAGTAATGTTCACCACCTGGTCGCCCTATGTCAGTGCCAATATAAGGGGCAGAATAAGTAAATAATAAGGGAACGAGTGGCACAGAACAGGATGGGTTGTTTGAGCTGTCACTCACTCATGATGAAATAAATCCTAGCAAAAGTACAGCCTTAGCAAAAACGAATATGAGCCCAGCTGCCCCCTGCCCTCCTACAGGGCTGAGGTAAAACCAAGGAAGAGAAGTGGGGAGCTGCTTCACCACCTCGGCATCAGCAGAAATAAAGCCTAACGTGTGGAACACGTTAACACAGTCGATGACTTGAGAATCAGGAACCATAACCAGCTCGCTGGTGGGGCTCCTCCGTTATACGTACCTGCTACAGGTGGAAGTCTCGTCCCAGATACTGCAGCAAAACATACAGCCTCTGTATTTTCTAAACATATATTTCTGCCAAATGCTTTACTAGAGTCACTAACTACAGCAACTTGTTAGTTCAAAGTTCCTTTCAGTCAGCTGACGTTTTGATAGAATTTATTTTCTTGTTATCTACCAAACCACCAAGAGAACAAATGTTCAAATAAAACAAACAGCAGATCAAAAACTCGGTGCTTTTAAAAGAAAAGAAAGGGGTCTAGTGAAATGAAAGTATCAGACAAAGTCTTCAGCCCAAGTCCTCCTGATTCCACAGTGCTGCAACAGGTATCTCTCTTCCTTGTGTGTTCACCATGGCTTTTTAGAGGCTATTTTTAATCTGAAAACTTTGAATGTGTGTAGAAATTTCCTAGCATTTTTCTGAGGTCTAATACAGGGAATGCGTCAAATCCAGGTGGATATTTATGAAGGGAACAGTGACATTATGAAAACTTCAGTAGTTGCCCTGTTGGCCCTCAGCAGCACAAGCTGGCACAGGTTCCCCTGCTACAAGTCATCACGGCCAACCACATTCCTGTTTGGGATATTCAGTGTCTCATGTCTGGGGAAGCTGTTCGATAAGGCTGGGCATGCAGGTCACCCAGTTCTAGAGATTCCCCAGTTACTTAACACAGCCATACAAAGCCGTTTTCTAATAATGTGTAAAGTTATTTCTTTGGTTAATCAAAACGTATTCACATGTTAATTAAGGCTTTGGATTCTTTGGGCATATGGCTCCTTTGGGAATTTTGGACACACAGGACTATAGTTACAGTAACAACTTCTTCAATATTCTACAATATTCTAAAATAAAACTACAGCACGTTTTTCACAGACAGACCATCATGATTCACACTAGTAATATCTCACTGGACAGATTTTGGGAAACGGTTTTACCCCACCTATACTTTTGTATTTACTTGGAGTGCAAAGTATGTGCATGGAAGGAATCTTTGATGAGCTTATGTTCAAGCACTTGTACTAGAACCAAACTATTTACTTTATGGATCTCATAACGCTTTGCAAGAATTTGGGACATCATAAAGGTTAGAGTAGAATGATCTCTTTGGGCACTAAAGATATTTAATTATTTTTTAAATTAATTTTTTAAATGGTGAAAAACATAACTTTTCCTTCTCTTATACTTGCCAGGCTTTTAAGCTGTTTCTTGCATTTACCAGTGTAGTCTCCTAGGTTTATGGTTAGGATGCATAATACCAGACTGAAAAGGTCATTGCCACCTGAGGCAAAGCAGTTGAACTTTACTGGCAGCAATCTGTACAAAACCTTCACTCTGATAGAAGCAGTGCCCAATTTGCTAACGTACACGCACACCTCTCTCTGCTAGGTCCTGCCCAGTTAAGCCATCAGCCCTTCTGCCAGTTCCACTTGCTTGTCTGATGGATTCACAGATGCAGCCCATTGAGACGCCAGCAGGAGCCAGGCCCAGGTATTGGACATGCTCAGGTCCTGGGGAAAGCCAGATATGAGGGGTCAGCACTGAGTGCCCAAGGACCACTACCTTCACAGCAGCAGCCCCCTGAATGCACACAATCGTGAATCTTAGAGGTCTGGAAAAGATTGTGATGAGCCCACAAAGAGGACAAGAATAATCACGGACAAATTGCCCCAACTGCAAGAAGCCTGGGTGCACCTAAAACTGAGATGTGGGCAAAGCCCCTGGATACCTCAAAAATTCTGTGAAGCAGTATGTGGGACTATCCTTTGTTATAGAGTAATCTCCTTGGAAGAAATGAGGAGAAGAATCCAAACATTGTGGGAGAGGAGGCTTGTAGAAACCAGGACCTTTCTGAATCAGAGGCACCCAGAAGACTCCCTGCATACAGATCTTGACCAAGGCTGCCACAAGGCTCTTGGCTGTCTTTTTTTTTTTTTTTTCTCCCTCCTGAGCATGCTGTCTAGTCCTGAGCATCAAAGGGAAACCTAGCACTGCTGCACATGCCTCTAGACCAGCTGGCTGGTTATACCTGCCACATCCCAAACTATCCTTACCCTGGAGCGTGCAGTAACTGCAGAAAAACATACTGGGCTTAAGTGAAGAAATGCTTCTGGTGACACAGAGCGGTGTCACAGTGCCCCTCTGAAGGTGCTTGCAAATAATCAGAGCAGTCACCAGAGCAATGTCATCTGTTCCTGACACCTTTTCTGGTGTTGACAGCTTGTGACAGAGCTTGGGCCAAACATCCCCTAGTTACTCTCCTGTCCCTAGAGTATGTGATTACTACTACCTACCCCAACTAGCACCGTTGAACCTCAGAAACAAAATGTTTGCTCAGTGGGGGAGGCCCCTGTGAATATCCCACAGTGGGAAAGGGCTGGCGGTGCCCCAATAGCAAAGGCAGGCTATTATGCTATGGGAGGTAGCAGGAAATATGCCCACAGCACATACTGCATAGAGACTGTTCAGCAGAAACGTGGCTGTGCACTCATCTCTGATCTTGCTCTGACCTGTACAGCTAATAGGGTATTTCATGACAGGTCCAAAAGGAACTTTAGTCCAATCAAGTGCCCAACTGCCCTAAAAGCAAAGATAAATCTTAACCTAAGGAAAAATTCAGCAGCAGCATGGATGCAGATCAGCTTAGGGTGAAATTTCACTTTTGGTCCGAGCGATCTGGCAGAGCACAGATCTCATGTGAGCAATCACAGAACCACGATCTTGCTGCTGGTTGTTCATGCACACTCGTGTCAGCTGCTGAAACAAGCTGCTTTCTTCAAGTATTTTTACTAAAATGACTGAGACACTAAGCAGCAAGAGAGAAATACTGCAAGAATAACGAAATAAAGTGCACAGTCCTAAGGACTTGGAAAGCAACTGTAATTTTTAACATTTTATGCCAAAAGAGAGGACACTGTCTACGCGACTAATGTGGTGAATGTTATGTTTACATTTATTGTCAAAAGGATGCATAATTAATTTTAAAAGATATATGTATTTTATAGAATATGATTTATCTCAGAAGTCTCAATTAGAAGTCTCAATTATCTCAGAAGTTTCAGACATCTCTGCCTATACAGAATATAGGAACTTTGTGGATAAAGAAGTATTTGCAGGTATAATTTTCCTGTAATCACATTTAGCCAAGACTGAATTGTTGTATCTAAGGCACTTGGAAGATTAAACAGTAATATATTTCAATACTGGTCGACTGAAGAAAGAAGATACAATTTCTTAGAATACATCCAGAGTCCTGATATACAAGCAGTTAAAGCAGTATTTTCCTATGTATATATTTTACCTGTTGTCATGACAATTCCAGCAAGGACTTTTCTACGTGCATGCGGAGATGTGAAATTTTCTGTCAAATCACTGAATTTGTCTACAACCAAGCGTGCAACAGCATCAGCTAAAACCTGTAGAATTACAGAAATGCACATTAGGAAATTAAACAAATAACAAAAAATGATAGCATTAGGTTATAAAGATTTGCACTTTCAATATTTGACATAATAGATTAAGAGTTTGTTTCATTCATTTTTAAAAAATCGATAAAGACTTTCAAGTGTCTGCAGTGCGTCAGTGAAGTATCTAGGGTCCAATTTTCAGGTATAATGAACTCTCATAGCTCTCTGTATGCTAAACTGGAGGGAGCTCTGTGTGCTCTGCATCTGTAAAAACAGGGTCAGAAAGCCATAAGCCAAGAATCAACGTAGCTAATGTTCATGATCATGATGAACATTTGGGGCTTATGAGAACAACTGAATAGACAGATGAGTCAATATTTTCATGCTCAAACCTCAAAACACATCATTTCAGTATCCTAAACATCGGACCTGACAAGAGGATTGAAGTGCAAAATTCAGTCTCTTCAAACCAACATACAAATCTTTTATAACAATGGAATTAATTATATAGTTATTACATAATTAAGAATGAAGCTATTTTCAAAAGTAGTTACATTTTATATTTTTATTTTTTCAAGACATATGCAAATTTAGGAACGGAAAACATCAACATATAACCTAAAATAAGCCATCAAAAATTAGGAAGATTCATCTCTCTCACCTTCAGGAAAACGTGAATAATAGATATAGCCTTGTAATTTGCCAACAGAGTTGGCAAGCAACATAGGTCATATTGCAAGGGTGAATAATTTCTAATATTAAGGGAAACTTCAAAATACCCGTCCTGCTTTTGTTGAACTCTGCCGATGGTTCAGTTCAACATTTCAGCTAATCTCACCTGATGTTCTTAAGGCAGCTGGAACCACAACAGCTAGAGGAGATGAGTGAAAATCAAAATCTTGAATTTTCACCTGAAAAGAAACTGAAAACCAGGGCAAACCATGCAACAGCATTGCTTTTGAGGAAAAGTACTGTGTTAATGGCTGTACTTGGTACTTGCTAAGTGGTTTTCACAGGCACTCCATGAAGCGCAATACCCCAGCAGCGTGCAGTACAGTTATTTATTCCAAAAGAAATGGCTGAGTATGGCAAGTTACATGTTCAAAAAGAAACAGCTGTAATCTAGATACACATAGAAAGAGAAAAACTCTCTTAGGCGTAGTTATTTAGAGGAAGTAGGAATGCCCATAAAAACAGGCCCTTTAAGGCTGACTGAGCTGTTTCAGACATCATCACACCACCCAGGCATGAAGAAAGAAGCCCAAAGCTAGCATGGAAGACCTGGCAGTCTACTCTCACCCATCTCCCACCAGGATCAGCATCAGGATGCAGAAAGAGAGGGAAAATTGAGAGCTGAGGAGGGAATCCAGTCCAGACCACAGACACCTGCAGGTGGGTGTCGAGCTGGCATCTGCTAGCTGAGCTCTCGTTACAGTCAACAGAGATGCAGGCAACACAGTGCACTGTTCAGAGCTGTTCAGATCTCCCTACCCAGATGGCTGTATTTGACTGGCTGAGCAGCCCTCCAGACTTCACTGATTAGCTCTCCATTGACTGTAATGGGAGCGCAGAGATTCTTAAACACAAAGACACCTAGGCTTAATATTTTTGACTGTGTGCAGCTTTCTACAGTCTGGAGCCAAATCCCATTGTTGGACTCTCAGGCATAAAGAACTCGGTTTGGTTGTCCACGTGTTGGCCCCCAGCAGCACCCAAGATGCTCTGCAGTAACCACCTGGCACACGAGGCTCCAGAAGAGCACAGGTCCTCTGCCGTATCTGCCAGCGCTATGCAGAGGTCTTCTTTATCCAAGAGCATTTAATGTGGTGCTAAATATGTGCGTGGCCAAGTAAATCAAGCCCAAAAGGACTCTTGGGATTGAGAAGTTTCTGCTTAAAAACTACCTTCGAGCCCTTTCAGTAACGGAAGAAAATCACTGTGTCTTCCTTCCAAGACAGGGCCCAAGGCAAATCAACGGTGCTGATGGGCAACAGTACACAGATCTTGGAGGGATCCAGTTGAATCTACACAAAAACTTAAACAATCAGATCTAAAAACAGACTGCCAGGGTCAAAAAAAAAAAAAAAACCAGAGGGCTGCAAGACTGTCAGCTTTACTCACCACCATCTCCTTTGTAATGCTTCTAAGAGCTGACAGCCTGGAAACAACGTGAAGGAATTCTCAATGTTAACTTCCTTCTGGGAGCACTTTAGCAGCCAAGGAGGAAATAACTACAGCTCATGTGTCATAATGTCAGAGCTCAACGGCTTTCTCCAGAATCCTCCTGGAGATAGCGACTAGCAGTCAGTGGTGACTGAGGTCACGTTTACACTAAGCTTCAGTCAGTGTTTTGCATTGCACAATTTGCAGTTTTAAGACTCACAACACTACAGCTATGACTTTTCTTTCCATTTGAACAGATTTGAATTCAGAAGCTCTTATTAATAAATTTGAGAACTTTCCAGAAACTCAGGCTCATTCAGAGCAATATGTGTGGACTTGCATTAATTTTCAAACAAAGTATTTCTAACATCGCACCCACAATTCTGTCAGAATCTGTGCTAAAATAGCATCATGATCAAACAGCACAAAATCTGTGTTTAATTGTGCTAGTCCTGGTACTTACATAATGTAGTAAGTAAGAGTTAAACTTAGCAGGATAAAGGACCATAAGATAAATAAATACACAAGAGAAAAACAATGAATGTCACAGTTCTATACTCATCTTGGTTTTAGAAACGGAAATTTAAGACACACACAGCTTAAACAATTAACCCGCCTACAGCTACATGGCAGACCACTGCAGGGAAAAGAACTGAACCAAGATCAGAGTCCCATTCCAATGCTTTAGCCATAAACTCACTGCATAGTTTGCTGGTAATACTTCCTAGCTGCAAGTTTTATGCTCTCATTTCTATAATGTCACACTTATTTTTCTACTATGCTTTACATCAGACATACTGGAGCTTCCAGGAGACTGTGGCTCACAGCTGACCAGCTATCAGGCAACGTATAAACATGCTGACTAATGTTATAAGAGAACGTATTTTTGGCAGAAGTAGCAAAAAACTTCTCCAAATGCAGATGCACCCTGATCCACAAGCAGAAGATATGCTTCAGGGACAGCATATTGAATCAAAGTATCAGCATGCCAGGAAGGCTTGCTGCTCAGGCAATAAACAGTATGGATTATTCCTTCTCTGAGAAAATTAAGTTTCGTCTGAAGGAGTGTTCTCGAACACTGGGCTACATAAAAATGCCACACATCAGAAACGGTGATTCCGAAACCCTGAGCCAAAAATCAACAGTAGTAAAAGGGAAAGGTACAAAAATGCTTCTTTCAGGATCACTGAACATAGCTTTCTTTTGCAGCTCCTCAGTCTAGCTGGCTAAAGGGAGGCTGATCTGCAGAGGCGTGTAATTTCTCCACTTCCTACGGGAACCCGCGCTGGTTTGATGAGATTTGTTTGTCATGGAGTGGTAACTCAAACTTCCATGCATTTCTGGGAAGAAACCCATGGACAAGTTATCTGCCAGTACTGCTGATAAAAGAGTATTACAGGCTCTGATAGGTACTCAACAAGTAATTGGGTGGAATGCTCACATATGTGATGGATATATTAGCGTTTTCTGACAAGATTATTTCTTACATAATTGGCGAAGTAGATAATACTGCAGTGTTGGTATACAAATGAGAATACAGTGAGTCTTTCTGGGAAAAATGCAAGCGTCTGCAGAAGGATGGGGCTGCATCTCAAACAATGTGGAACTAAGCTGCTGGCAAAGAAACCTAAAAATGCTTGAATGAATTACAAAATAAGACACTGGAGACTGTTGATAAGAAGAACTAAGCAGAACTCAAGCTAGACAAAAATGTCCACTAGAGATGCTAACAATACAGAAGAAACTGCGGGGGAGAGAAAAAAGAAAAGAATTTTACTCAAAGAAACAGGTTAATGTATTAAAGGTGTTATGGATATGATATCCAAGCTGCATAGAAACAGGTGCATGCTGAGAAATAAAACACTATCAAATGTCTGTAGATTAAGTTGTTAAGATTTTGGTCTGTGCAGGTTTGAAACTGAAGAATACTTACCCAATAAACTAGATGTGAATTATCCTTTTCTTTCAGATGGGCTATTCCATTAAAATAGTAGATCCTTTAAGAGCACTTCTGTCTATTTATTTACTCATTTAATGTGGACTTTGCTACGGCTCAGGAGGTCATTGAAGGGAATCTGTGCTCAAAATTCATGAGGCTTTTCCAATCACCTCAACAAAGATATCACCTCACCTATGAACATGTTTCTCCGGATGTACCTTAGGCATGCAGAAGAGCAGCAGTATGACAAAGAACAAGTCCCGCAAAGTTGCACTACTTCACCCTGTATTTCAGATTGTTCTCACCGCTCTGAATACGCCAGACAGGCCACTCACTTCCACACAGCATCTCAAAGCCTTTTCCCACCTGACTTCCACCAGGAAAGATGGAGCATTTATTTGCTTTAGATTACATTCGACAATTACAGAATAGACAGGCTTTTATCAATAAATTTATTGGAAATCTTCTCATTAGATGAGGACTCAAGTCTAGCAATAATGGCAGTCTCCTAGGACTTGCCCATTTGTCTGCCCTTCAAAATAAATTTTAAAAAAAGCAATAAAAGGTCCACCAACTGAGATTTTACTGAAACTATAATGGTCATGGCAAAAAAAAAAACATCTCACCGTTTCCCATAACACTGTAGGTCAAAAACTCTTTATTTATGACATAAGCAATCTGATTCATCTGAAACTTTTGCTGCCTGCTTTCTTATCATCATCTTCATGTCTCAGAAACATGCAAACCACAGGGACAGGGCTGGCTGAGCAGCTCAAGGAGACGGCCTCTGCCACTGATGAGAGACAGATCCCTAGTATATTGCTTTTTCAAAGAAGCAGTAACTTTCCTCAGAAGAGCTTAGAAATGTGCTGGCTCATTAGTTCTGCAGAGTCATGCAACCAGAACAGATGATCACTCCAGTGACCTTGAAAGCAAGGAGGAAGTAATCCAGGACAAGCACTTCATTCATGCTAAACACAAGATAAAAACCAGATGTCCTGTTTTTATTGCCTATCGGTCACTTTTTCTCCTTAGGCACTTTTGCTGATGCTGGGGCAGGGGAAGAGGAATCCTAAAGAATAAAGAAAAAAAAAAAATCAGCACTGTTTTCTTTCTGTTTATCTATCTGTCATAGGGGCTACAGCATAGTAGCCATATTGTCAAGAGTGGAGTACCCTAGTAGAGACACTTCAAATTCACTTCTGTCACAGAAGAGATTAGAAAGGAGCAGCTAACTTACGGGAGAGTATGTAAATATGAGCTTATGTGACAGGGAATTTAAGGGATTAATTGTCATAGCCACGCACGTCTAATCACGAGCTCCCAATAAAAGCTGGTTCTTTTTTTTAGCAATGAGTATTATTATTTCAGAATATCTTTGCCGTATATTAATGCTTGCAAGAGACTGGTAAACTTTCAGGAAAGTGTAATTTTTGACTAAATGACATTGCTCAATCGTCCCTGACAAAATATCACATTGAAGAAAGAGTGCTTGTTAAATATGCAAGTGTGGAACACAACCATGTACAGTTTCCCTCAAACTTCTCTGTTAAAATACATTTGTCTGGATACAAAGTGCAAACCTCATGGACACGCACCACGTGAAATGGAGCTCCTCTGGACTAATCCTCAAAGCCTATACATCCCCCCCACTGTCTTCTACATACCATGCCCCCACATCCAACTGAACCACAAAAACACAAAAAACACCACAAAACCACATAAATAATGTTCTGGAAAGGGAAACCAAGAGCCTAGTAGTTTGATTTAGACTAAACGTGGATGCTGGTTTTGGCAGATGTTTTAGATAAGGGTGTTTGTCTGCGTGGATCACAAAAGGGGAGGGGAAGAATCAACTTTTAATACTTGCATATTAATTCATCTAACAAAGATAGCTGGAAAAAAGTTTGCCTTTACTGTCAGATGTCTGAGAACGCTCTAGTCCAATCATCTGCAGCATTTCCTGGTACACTTGACTGGGGTATCCTGAGATACCTCGATAGGACAGTTTTGTGACAGAAAAGACTTTGACCAACCTCTGTATTTCAGAACGGTGAGACAGCTGCTCACCTAAAAACACTAGGCAGACAGTTGGGCTCACCTCTGCGGTAATCAAGACTGACAGATTCAGGTACAACAGTTTAAAGCTGTGGTTTCAAAAGACACCTTTTTTGGGAACAACGCTAGGTTAAACTCTTCCTAGCTCCTTATTGTCCATTTCAGCTCCTGGGTTTTGGGGAATAAGCCTTCTAGGTGATACTGGCACAAGTGTTTACCTAGCTACATTATGATCAGGGAATAGATCCAGATTAGATAAGATTTTTTTGGTTGCGTTATTTCCAGCTCAAACAAGCATGGAAAATCCTCAAGCCACCACTGTCTATCGCTGGCAGCTTCAACCTGGGCAAAACCAGTTTCAGACAGATGCTATGGCAGTATAGCAGAGACAGAAAAGATAACACTACACGTGGGAAAACATTTTCCATTCTCCTTAAATTAAGGCTACAGTAGCCTCAAAG
Source organism: Struthio camelus (assembly GCF_040807025.1). Classification (NCBI taxonomy): domain Eukaryota; kingdom Metazoa; phylum Chordata; class Aves; order Struthioniformes; family Struthionidae; genus Struthio; species Struthio camelus. The sequence goes on along the minus strand of NC_090947.1, from coordinate 834,486 downwards.
CTCTTCTCTGGGCAAACACTAGAGAGGCTTTTTGCATATATATTTGCAGACGGAGGGACAGAAACAGACATAAAAACTTTTCAGCGATTCTTAAAAGTTTTGAAAAGAGTAAGCTAGTAGTAGCCAATCATTTTCACGGTTTTCATATGCTTCCTGGAACCTGAATAAGCTTATTATTATTATTATACTGGGTACATACTCTAAAATAGTCTCACAAAAACAGAGTAAAAATAGTAACAGCTGAAGTCTATATGTAACATTTGAGCTTACTGAGTTTAACAGGCCAATTTTCTCAAATTTATAGTAATATTTTTAAACTGCTAGTCTCCTAAATTAAAAAAATGAAATGGAAACTCTTTTCTCCGTGGCCCTTTTTATGGCTTCTACAGTCAATAAGGATATACTCTGAATTCAATTTTGTAAAAAGGATTCTGAAAAAGGACACAGAAGGAGAGACAGGAGCAAGCAGAAGGGAAGGAGCCTGACAGAGCTGAAGCACAGTCTTACTATTGCAAAGGAATTACCAAAGGTCACAAGGGGCACAACCAAAATGAAATGGTGCAGGATGTCTCAGAAATGAAGGCTGGAGGTGGGTCTGGGAAGCCACGGAGGAAGCAGAGAGGCCACAGCTCTGAACTTACTCCACTGAGCGGTCTGGATCACCTCCAAAAACAATGATGCCAATTTTCTCTTTTCACAGAGATAGTCCATCTTGTTTTATGAACTCGTTTTACAGGTCATTTTAAAGATAATAAGGACATCAGATGGAAATCACTTCATTAAATGATATATACCTAAAGACTATAATCCTCAACTTCACATCTGTTATTCTTCATAAGCATAAGGAAGAAGTAAAAACGAGACAGTGCATTGTTTGAGAGTACAAACAGCTGCTTAACAATAACTGCTTAATAACTAGTTATGTGGGCATTCCCGACGTACCCTCAAATACACTGCATTAGAAATCTCTGAACCTTTCCAACTGACTAGACAACTTCAGAGCTTTAATAGCTTGCAGACCTCAAATTTGTTTCGAGGCGGATAAAAATGTCAGGTTCTGGAAGAAAAAATTCAATCATTGCTCTAGAGCTCGGCGCGAACTATATCCATTCCTAGAAACAGGAAGAAGAGTTTTCAAGTCTAGTCACACATCTCTACATAGGACTGACATATCGTGTGGATCAATGAAAATACGAACAAGTGATATATGTACTAAAGAATCCAAGCCCCTTCACCAGCACCCAGGCATGGTTACAACAGCCACATAAGCAGCTCTTCTGTCATCAGCAAAGTTGACAAAGGAGTACGGATAAGTGCACTATCAGAAGAAACATGTTTTTAATTAACAGCAAGCTAAGAACCTGATGGGAATAAAGCAGGTTATGATCAGGCCACTGTAGAGCAGGGAACAGGACTTACTGACCTAAAATCATATCCTTGCTAGGTCCAGTTCAACCCAAGGACTTGAAGCTCTGCCTCCCCATCAGGCCCAGACCACTGACCTGTCTGGGTGGGGATCTTTCATTTCTCTTTCGGGATCTATTCCCAAAAAATATAAAGAAACATTACTTGAAGCAGAATTTGAACTTTTCTCTCCGACTCCCAAGATGTGCCCTAACTTCTGACGCATACAATTTCTCTACCACCCTCTTCTGTATTAAATCATTTATTCAAAGTTGGATAATTCAAACAAGGAAAGTCTCAAAAGAGCTGACAGTTTGCTCACTAAGGCATGTGAGCTCAAAGCTATTTTGAGCACATCATTCCTTTCTCTGATGGAAGTTACAGCGAAACCAGTTCTTTTCCACATATACAAAACAATTTCAGTTAATAAGTATTTTACAGTAATGTTTCAGAAAAAAAAAAAAGAAAAAAAATCCATGTTTTCTGAACCTTAAAATGTTCAGGTCTGTCTGGATCTGAAAGAAGATTTCAGCAAGCCATAGATCACTTCTACCAAGGACAGCTATTTCATATAGATAAACACTCTTAAGTACTGAAATGGTGGTGGTCCAAGGGCACTTCACAGGCTGACAGCACTCTCGGACCTGAGCAGGGAACCAACCCAAGACCTCCCAAACTTTTGGGAACTCTATGGAGCTCTAGTCATCTTTCTTCTCCCTCTCAAGCACAAATGTTCTCCCTCAAATTTATTTCTTCTTACCTTTACAGTTTAGGGCTTATGTGAACTTTCTCACAAGCTGATGAGCACTGGCAGTGTCCACAGCAGGTAAAATCGGGGTCAGCCTGGCCCATTATCTCTCCTCTGACAGTGATCAGCACACTCAACTCAGAGAAGGTGCAAATATATCTATGCTAATAAAACAGGGTAGTTATTTTCTCGTTCTTCACGATAAAAAATTCCTTATATTTATTTAAAGAAACTCCTATCAGACAATAAATTCTCTCATTACTTATACAAATGTATCTTTTTATCTCTTAATTCAACAATAATTAATTCAATACATTACTCATGAACTCCTATGAACATATTCAGTATGATCCTTTTCACCAGCTTTGAATTTCCCACATCCTTATTCTCCTTTATACATTGAACAGTCTATTTCACTAAACACTCTCGGTGTCTTCAGTATCGCTTCAAAGGAAGCTTTCCCAGACCTTTGACCATTTGCACCACTTACTTGTACATCATTTCCGTTTTTCAATACTACTGGTTTATTCCCTGCCTCCCCCAGGTTAGACCAGGATTAAATATTGTACCTCAAGTGAAAGTACCCATTACACTATTGGATCTCACTCCATTCTTTCTGCGTAACATTTTGTTTGCACATATGTCCATAACGATACACAGGATCTTTTTGCCCTAGGTTGAATTTGCAATGAATTAGGTGAATAATTAGAAGTATTCCCTCTAGTGGATGTTTTAATTAATTTCATCTGCAGTTAGGCTGCTTATTTATTTAGCCTGCTGCTTTCTCTCACAATACTTCTCCAGCTTTCCCTACTCTAAATAACTCTTTAAAATTCAATATTTATAATTTAAATTCCCTGATTCCTATCTCTTCAGTTGTTTCCAGCCCCAGCAGTGCTTTCCCTTTGCATCACAACTAAACAGCTATCTTTTTAAGTAAACAGTTTGAGGAAATCTGGGAAATGTCATTATAAGCTTATATTAAGGTATTCTTAGCACCAGCTGCCCGTGGCCCCAAGAGGATACCTACCCTAGCAGAACCGTTTCCATCAGAAGCACTGGCAGCAGGAGTAGCCTGGACCAGCAGACTTTACCAAAAGTCACAAAGTACACAATATGCACTGGAAAAAGTACAGGAAAAAGTACAAAGTGCCTGGAAAAATACGCTACCAGGAGAGAGCAGAATTACTGGGGCATACCAGCATGCATTGTAGCAGGTTCAAGACGAACAAGCTGAGACGCTTCTTCCCATAACACATCCCTACACTGTGGGACTTAAAACTACAAGGTGCTCTGGAAGCTAAAAGTTTACGAAAGCTCAGGAAAGAATTGAAATTCTTGGGGGGGGGAGGGGGGTCCTAAGCCATCAGGAGCTCTTTTCCTTCTGGCTAAGGAAAATTCTTGAGCCACAAACTGCAGAAGTTTGGAAGAATATACTGGGGAAGTATTGCTATAGATATGCCCTGTTCTCAGTTTTTTCAAGGTGTTTGGTATCGGCCACTGCCCATGCTCAATTTTTCTTTTAATGACAGCGTCAGTCCACCTCTTTCAAACTCTCACAGCCCTCTCGGGAAGCAGGGAATGTCTAAGGGAAAAGGAAAAAAAAAAAGTAGAGAAAACAAGTGATCTCTGGGACACCAAAGGAAATAAAAAGGAAGGAGTGTGGGGATCAAGAGATCAAAAACAAAAAGAAACAGGGAACTCGAGCAGCGCACTCCAGCAGCACCCACTGCCCATGAGATGTGTCCAAGGAGCCTGCGGCTGCTGGCCAGCGGCACGACTGGCTCAGAGGATGGAAACAGGCACCGGGATCCCATAAATCTTCTGCTTCCCAGAGGTGGGGCTCTTGGCAGGGACCTGGCCGAGGCCTGATGACTTGGCCCCAGGCACAGGCCAACGGGTGAGAAGAACCATTGGTCTGGCCCACTACGGCTCTTCGTGTGGTTCAGTGCCTCAAAAATACTCCCTTTCTTCAGCAACCTGATTTGGACTTTACACGGACAATTTGCAAACGCCTGGTTGCATTAGCTTCCAAACTTCCTCTATAAACACATGACATCTGTCTTCAGAGCCGATTTTAAAATACTGTTCACTCTTCTCTGCCTTCTCTCTTCAGTTCTCATCAACCGCAACTGCCTCCAGACTCTACAGATCTATGATAAGCCATGCACTCAAACATTTTAACAATATCAACCTAGATACGCTGAAACATTTAATTTTCCTCCATGGCAAGGAGTACAACTTGAAGAGCACACATTCTGGAGTCCTTGGTATATGCTTTCTCTTACCGCTAATACAGCACGTCTCACTGGATTGAGGGGTGCAAGGCAAAAACGAGAATGACTTTATCAATTTACAAACTTTAGCTGGCCATAAAAATATTTTCTTTGCTTCGGAAGAGTAAGACCCTATATGCAAGACTGACAAAAATCTCTTCCATGTTAACATAGTGGATGCCAAGGCAATACCTACACAAGGCCTGATTCTCATCAGGGCTTTTTCATCTCTTCTGAGGCGCATATTAAGTGACTTACTGGTTTTAAGTCACTTTCTCAGCAAAGAGATTCTCCTCACCACAGGCAGCCTTGCTTCATCCCTCACAAAAGGTCAAGCTGGAAATGAGCAGATAAGCCTGCTTTGCACAGACTGATTTTAAATGTATTAAGCCACAGGATTAGCACTTTGATAACCCACTCCACAGACCCAAAGATTGTACCAATGTCTGTTTTATAAGCTGATTTCCAATGTAAAGTTTCCTTCTGTTTCATTTGATAACTTACTCAGGTATCTCCACATTCAACTTCCTCCACAGTGTCTGCAGCTATCAGGTGTGTAATAAATGATACGCATTTCATCCAATACTTATAATCAACCTCACAGTAATAATAATCTTTTCTCTCCTCTAAATTCTTTGTACTCTTACCAGTTTTTCTCATGGGGCACCACAAACTATCTATAACATATTAGCTATAGCTGTCTTAGGCCTGTACAGAGAACGCCCGCTGACTTTCAGATCCATAATGTAATGCTATGTCAGACTATTCGCAGCTTGAATTGCCCTGTCCTTTTTAACCACGTAGCTCTGAACCGAAAAATTCACTTTGAACCTGCTACCCTGACAGTAAATTCCAACATCCTTATTGGCCTGACTGCATCATACCTTTATTCTTTCCACTGAGCATCTGGTATTTTGAATTTTTCTCCCCTGACATGCATGTAGTTTCCAATTTTACTCAACCAGTTACCATTTTATTTGGTATAAGGGTTATAACAAATCTTATCCCTTTTACGTCACTTCTGTGCTCTCCAATGTTTGCGACTTTGCTCACTTTAGGATTATCTCCAAATTCAACATCTTTACATATATTGAATAAACACTGTGCAAAAAAATAACAACCCACAAAGAGTATAAAAAAGATGAATAAAGCAGGACTTAATACGAACCCTTAAAAAATGCCACCAATGCCAAAGTCCCTTATTAATCTCTTACTACGTAACAGACTGAATTCTTCCTTGATACAATTCCAATAACTTGGCAACTAATTACAATTATAATTAAAAGCAAGGTAATACACCACACTGACGTGAAGAAAGGACAACAAATTCCTGATTACAAGCTGATCAAAAGACTTCTGAACTACTTCTAAAGCCTACTGGGTACTCTGAGTTCATGACACAGTGGGGTAGCCTACTTCTTTGCAGACCTGTAAAGAGGCGAAACACAATCTGGTCCTAAAGTACCCTTTGATGTATGCAATACAGATATGCAGGTCAGTGTAGGTGCACCGCAAAAAAATGTTTGCATGTGTTGCTTTTCTGTTACGTAAAAACGTAGCCCTAGGCTCGAATGTCATGGCCATCTCCTGTATAAGGGCAAGTGTACCTACAGCAATAGTCGGTTTTAAGGTTCAGTATGCTAGGAGAGCTAATAGTGATTCACAAAACCAGGACCAAAGATTAAAACTTATCTGAAGGTACTCTGAATAACTCTTCCCCATTTCCTTATTGCAGTTCCAATTTTGACCGTTTTACTGATTCAAGAACTAATAATATGTAAATTATTGGCAGTGAACTTCTCTAGTGTCTGGTGCCAAAGGCATTTTAAAAAGCTCTACAAAGAATACAGTCTGAATTAACTGAAACTACTGAAGAAACCATAAACAGAAATAACTATACGAAATATCATGACCATAGATTTGAAAATGCGGGGAACATTCACCAATAATGTAATAATTCTGCAACATAAAAAGACAGAATATATGAATTTCCAAATGATGCAAATTGTCCAAGCATTTTGAGGAGAAAATGTACCTAACATATTCACAAATCAAACTATGTTCTTTAACCCCACCTTCTTGAATGATGTATTGATTCAGACAATAATATTTTATATTTTTAACAAACTCTAAAACCATCCTTGGGGATAGCAAAGGTCAAAGCCTCGAAACTCTCATTAAAAAAAGCATATAGAAAGGTGCGGGAAAGTAACAGACGAGTAACTGAATGAGATAGGCATAGGTAATGTTATTTAAAATGCTCAATAGATGCACTAGAAAGAGGCCATTTGAAAAATGGTTACTGCTGTCTAACTGAGGAAAAAATGTATGAAATTAAGGGAGAATTTTTCTTCATTAAAAATTTAAAATTTACTCCCTTCTAGCTACTTTACATGTCTTGTCTGTCTAGTGTGTTTGATACTTTGCCTAATTCATTTATTATTTGCTTTAAACTATTTCTTACCCAGATTTACTTGCCAAATTAATTTTCATGTACTTATCTACCAAAACAGCTGTAAATTTCAATTAATAGATTTGATTAGTGCACCATCCTTTAGATGACAGTTATTTAAAATTCTTCAAACGTTTCTTGGATATGTGCACCAAAAGTCTGGCTTTTATTCAAATACTTGGTACAAGGGACCACTGCACTGGCCTCACTTAACCTGTCCTTGACATTCACTATTTAGCACCGTTCATGCCAACAATTTCAGTTTCCAGGAGAGAATGATTTTCTTCTCCAGTAAAAGCTGTTGTATCAGATAATCAAATTATTTAAAGCAGGAAGTCCTGACTTGAACTCCATCTATGCACAGCTGCCTACACGAGGAAGCCATGATTCAATTTTGCCCTCACAAAAACTGTAATCTAAATGGGCACTAAGCTATGCTTCGTGCTCTTTTACATGACATGATTGAGGCTGAAAGGATCAACAAACAAAACCTCTTTGCTGTCCAACAGAATACAACCATTTCGGAGCACAGTGATTTCATGCGGTTGTCAGAAGCCGTAAGTGGATAAACCACCTAATGAAACACACAAGTGGTATAAACATCAGAAATATCCTTTAAGTCGATTCAAAACAAATAACTTAGATGTTCTCGGTAATTACCTAAATATATTAACAAAAAGCAAACAGGCTTCTCACCTGTGGTAAATGTAATTGGAGCCCCTCACTAGGAATGGGCTGTCGAGATGGAGTCTGGTCCAGCTGCATGTTAAATAAGGATGCCAGAGCTGACTGAGCAGCCCGAGCTTTTGCGAGCTTTTTATTCCTTCCTGATCCTTCAAAAGTTTGACCATCCACCGCCACTGCCATGACAAAGTTTTTAGCATGGCTTTCCCCGCTTTCTGAGAGAAACTCATACTTCAGCCCTGGCCGCAGCTCGTTCAAGATCATTACAGGGTTCTTTCCACTTGTGGATGGATATGGTGATGGTGCAGGGAGAGGTGACTGCATAAGACTACTAGTTACAGTAGATGCCGACAAACCGTAGTCCCCACTAGAGCTAAAGGATCCATCTCCATTGGACCCTAAATAAAAGGAAGCATCGGAAGGAACTGGAGTTTCAAATCCATTGAAAAGTGTGTCTGGAAAGTCTGCTTGGTCAGATGTAAAGTCTGTGTTCACGGACAGAGTCCTCCCCATTGCTAAATGTGCTTCAGACGCGTTTGGAAACTGCACAAAAGACCGCAGAGCCTTCTCAGCGGCATGGAGCTTTGCTTTCTTTTTTGTAGGGCCAGACCCCTCAAATACCTGTCCATTAACTTCGACTGCCATCACAAACATAGGGGCATGAACCGGACCTGTCTGGGACAGAAGTTTGTACTGTAAACCAGGTTTTATCTCATTAAGTTGCATCAGAGCATTCTTTGGCAAAACAGGGCCCGGTGTTTTCTTCCTCTTCTTGGGGCGAAATTTGGAGTGGCCATTGTTGCCCTCCTCCAAAGGACGCTTTCTGCTGCTGCTGCTACCACCATTGGAGAGCTGAGTCCCCTCCCCGGTGCCTTGCACACTGCCATCCTTAGGGGGAACGTTGTCCATGTTGCGGTTTTCTTTAACATCAGTGCTGCTTGAACCTGTGGTGCCCAGAAAGAGTAACTTACAATGCCTTCGTTGCAGGATCTTGTAAATGCAAAATTTATAGATTCCTTTATCTATCTTTGTAACTGGTTAAGTGATGTGTGCTCACAGGCTACAGTTTCTGCAGTGCAAATGGAGAACTATATCTCTTAAGAATTCAAGAACTAACACATTCAAGAGTGATTTGCGAACTATGCATTTGATATATTTCTACAGCAATAGAACACTGAGGCTTTTATTTTGCATTCAAATCACACTGGAACAAAACTTTTACTCATAAATTATGTTTGGCCTGAAAAATGCTTCAGAGCAGAAATATAATTTAACCTTTTAGAGCAGAAATATAATTTAACCTATTTGCAACATACACCTATAAAACAAAAAATTACTACCAGTAAAATAAAAACAGATGCTGAAGACCAATACTAGGAAATTGATATTTAATTCTTTTGCTTTACTCTCATTTTATTCCTGGTGCAGTTTTTCTTCAGCGGTTTTATTTGCTCAAATTGAGAAATGACATAAATAAAATCTGAGTCATGAAAAATTAAGTTCTTTTGTAGGCACCTTGACCAAAAAGTGCATCAATATTCTTATGCTTCTCTTTAGCTACTACAGATTCTGCATTCAATTCTTTTCAATATTCTTCCTCAATGTTCAATTTCACCATAATTTGCTACAGAAACTAGGGCTGCCTACTTTCTCAGTAGTGACCGAGTTCCTGCCGCACGGCAGCAACAAGAATGATTTAATTCGGGCAAAACCCACAACAGAGCAGAATCTGACCTTTGAACAGCCTGAACCAATTTGCACTGAATCCAAACACATACTCATCTTTTCTGTGCATCAAAATGGCTCTTGAATAAGGCTGTAAGGATGCAGTGCAATGTAGAGTAAAAAGAGATAAACTTAGCTTCAGCTTCTCTCTCGATAGGTGGTCTTAGATTTTGAACTAAAATTTGACACAGATGTATTCCATCTTTCCTCAGAAAAACAGCTGTAAAAAACTCTATGCTTGGGTTAGGCTGTGTCACAAGACTATAGGTTTGCGCACAGCCAACTATTGAGAAATACTATATTTGTTATTTACATGCAATTTTGCAATTCCTTGCAAAGTAAAGAGCAACTATATTTCAAAGTGATAAAACCAAAGATCATAATGATAAAGATCCTCTAATAAGACTATACGGAACACCGAGAAGTGTGACAAATGCTGCGTAATCACAATGATTATATCTTTAATGGAAAAGCAATGTGACATCGTTATATTAATTTCATGATTTACTTCCTAAAGCAGAAAGTTTGAAGAATGATGTCACACGTATATTCTAAGAATTATTTTGCTACAACTGCAAAGACCTCAGTTTAACCCTGCAAATAAACTACTAAAATGAATTATTTGTGCTTTATATTGGCATACACAAGTGAAAAGGCAAATTTAGTAGGTCAAGTGTTTCCGACTCTTCTGTTCCAGGACTTCAAAATATCTAGTACTATACATCCAAAGTGATAACAGGGGATAAATATTAATCAAACTTAGAGCAAACCAAGGTGGAAATTCTTTTTCACAGTGATGAATTTCCAAAACACTATAAACTTTCCCTAAGAATAACTAAAGTGCACACACCACTTCGCCCAGGTTACAAAGCTGATGGAATGGTTACTAAATTTTCATTTATAACATCCTCCAGCAAAAGCTCGATAGGTTACTCCTTTCGGTGCTCAAAGAGAGAGAGAGAGAGAGAAGAAAATCAAAAGAAAAAGCCAAAGTAGGAACACATTTTGTTACATCATGATGGCATAACAAAGAATTGCATAGTAATGAATATTAAATTCAAATCAATATTTCAAATTGAAACTGAAACACTAAATATTCTAAAGTGCTTCATCACTAGAAATGCCCTTACTTTAATACTTTAATAATTATTTGTAGTAGTGTTCAACCACAAATTATATTGTCTGCTGAATGAATACTATAGGACCACAACAGCCAATATAGAGTGTTCATGCATGAACATTTTTTATTGTACTGTACTGTATTCTTTATTGTATTTTTAAAACTTTGCTTACAGTGAGTTTCTTACCTGAAGCTGTAATCTCTAAAAATTATATCTTATCCAAAACCACATTTTTGGAACATTGTTCTTATTAGTTGCATCAGGAGTTTGCTATCAAACAATATATCTTCCAGGCTAAATGGAAATCATTCAGTTAACGCTCCCTAATAGTCTCCATTTGTATCTTTCTTTTTTTATTAAGACTACTAACAATAGGACCAATGTCTGTGGAAAACAGAAAAGGAAAACATGAATTGAATATATGCCAACTGAAACTTAAAAATAGGAATTTGTATGTAGTACAGCAGCTGGAGGAACGATTAAATCCATTTCACTACACAGGCAATGGAAATGATGTCTTGTCAAAGAGGTGGGATTTGCAGGGAGCAGGAAAGAAACTTGCACACTTACCTGGTCTCAGGAAAAAAAAAAAAAAAAAAGGAAGGGAAAAAAACTACTCCTTGCCTGTGAGCTACGAGGCACAGGAGCTTTGGAGAACCTGCAGGGTGGAAGAAACTAGGAGAAAGAAATCCAGTAGGGAGCTAGCAGCTCGAGGCAAAACTAGCCTCGAGGCTATGAGAGAAAGCAAGCTTGCACAGCACAGAGGAGATCCAAATCCAAGCCTTGGATGCGACGGAAAGGACTGATTCCATGAGAATCAGAAGGGACTCTGATTTGTTTCAAACCACAAAGTCACCAAAAATCATGGGACTGGAAGAAAGGACAAAAACAGCTAGAACGAGGGTGAAGATTTGCTTTCGATCCTTTTCCTTAGCCTGTCTTGCCCAGCAGTTTTGAGTTCCCCTAGTTATCTTAGAACTGAAGAACAGCTGACAGACTAGTCAAAAAGTAAGATTTACTGCCACCACCTGTTAGGGAGGAAGTCAGAGAGAAGTCATCTTGTTCACTCCTTTTCCATATTCCAAAGTCCAACAACTCCTCCAACCCAGCCCTTCCCCACCGTTCAGAAATGGCTCTCTCTTTTCAAGGCCTCTCAATCCAGCACAAAACTGAAGAATGGCCTTGCTAACTCACATTCATCCAGCCCAATACCCCACGTCTGACAAAGGCCAAAAGCAGACACCAAGAGACAGGTATGAAAGCAGAGCAAAGACATAGTGATACTTCCCTAGAACAAGCTCTCAGCCTGCAGTGAGCTGCAGCTTTGGGGTGTCTTCAGAGAGAGCGGTAGGGTGCCTCTGATGGGTTTTTCTTCCATTAATTTTTTTAATCACTTTTCAGGACCATGTAAACTGCTTTAGCATCCGCAACGTCTTGGGCAATGAGTCGCTCTGTTTCATTATATGTTGCATGAAAACATCTCCCAGGGCTTGTTCTGAACCCACCATCTGCTATCAATATTACATGAACACCCCATGCTGCTCATGATTTTATAGATCTATCATATTACAAGCTTGTCCGCCCTTCTCATACTGAAGAACTCTAATTTGTACTTAATTCATTCAGTTCTCCCTTTAGTTCTTCTCACTGCATCTCTTTATTTTCACTATGTGCTTCTTGACATGGGAGAAGGAGCCCCACAGATGGTAGTGAAGAAGTGGATGCACTGTGGATGCACCCTTCTTGCAATTTTTGTTTTGTTTTGGCAACACTGTTTTAGAGTCCAGAAGCTCTCAGCAGTCTTTTGCTCACTTCAAAGAAAATAAGGTAGGGGCAGCCTCACCCCTGAAAGCTCTCACTGACTTAGGATCCCGTCAGAACTCTAGTTAAGGACAGCAGTAGTCAAAGGGAATAACATTTCATTGCTCCAAAGCAGGACTCATGGAAGATGTGAACTGCTCCATGTTTACTCTAGAAGCCAGCTCTGCTCTTTTCAAGTTCTGTCAGTCTGATTCGAAGACCAGTATTAAGGCTTTTGCTGCTGATATCATAGCTTTCAACAAAATAACAGGTAAAATAAGGCAAGAAACCTAGAACTGTAAAAGCTAAAACACTATTAGCAATGCATAGGAGAGAGCTGGCAGGAGAAAAATTTACAATCTGAACTATACAAAAATCTCTGCATTCAGTAAGGGATGTTTTTCTTTTTTCTTTTTTTTTTTAAAGCTTTTATTGTGGTTGACAAGTGACCATATGTTATCTTCATATGTCTTGCTTTTGTAAGGTCATAGAGCTTTCAGTGGCTCTTCTAACAAACACAAAAGCCAAAAATGTTTGAGAGAGACCAATTCTAGTTTTTAAATATGTTTTCAAATCTTCAGAAGTAATGAATACTTTGGAGAATCCTTTGAAGTCAGTTACAACTGTTGTGTACCCAACCTTTTAAAGCAGTGTAAATACAGATATAAACACCTGACAATAGGATCCAGCTCTTTAAAATGTTAACACTACCTTTAACTCGAGAATAAGACATTTTTTCTAAGACCAGTTTATTCTCCAGACACTGAAAATAGTTGGCAGTTTGGACTAGAGATTTCACTGATGTCTACAGAAGCCGCCTTGGCAAAAATCATTTCTGACAGCATCACATGCTGACATCTTCAGTGGAAGAAATAAAATCTGCCACCGAAACATTTTGTTTCCAGATATTTACTAAGCTGAGCGCATTCTTAAAAAGAAAGATGAATAAAAACTTTTATGCTAGTAAAGAAACAGTCTATCTAAGTGCGCTGGGGTTTTTTATTTGTTTTTTTTCCTGTAATTAAAAATGCCTCTAAGTAAGATGCTTTATCCACTGGGGAATTTCCCTTACTTGCTGAGAGATAACATTCGCCCCACTCTCTGTCTCTCTGATATGGAGTACACTTAATTAAATTTAGATGACTCTTAGCTGAAACACAGTGGGAAGCATGTTTCTACCTACCCTGTATACTGCTGCGTTCATTTACTGGCTTGGGGAAATTATCTAGAAGTCATTTTTTCCATATAAAACACAGGTAGAGCAAAATCATGTGATTTCTTGCAAGACTCTTTTTAGAAAAAAAATATGGGAAACATAATCAAAGAAACGGTCAATGCAGCCACTTGCTAGTATCCCAAGTGTTCTGCAAAATCCACCACTTCTCCCTTCCCCATAAGGTAATGGATAAGAATGGGCCAAAATGTGAATTTATGTCAAGCAAATTATTTACTTCTTTTGTACTGATGCGACTACAAGGGTATCTGATTCGACACTGAGCTAATATCTCGAGATAACTCTTACAAGAGATTCCTAGGACACTCAGAATGCTGCAAAAATACCTGTAACGCCAAGCAACAGAAAACTCTAAATCTCTTGCTACATCTTCTCTACGTTCAACAGGTAGAAGAGAAGGAGAAGGTACTTAAAACCTGCAGTCTGAAAAATTGTATTTTCTCAAGGGCGTAATGTCATCACTGCCTTAAATTTGTGCAGAACGAACACAATTTGAATTCTAGCTTCTGCAGAGAAATTCTAACTTTGTAACTACAATCTACAAATATTGCCTATGTCCACCTTCTTTTCCTTATGATACTTCAAAAAACAAGGAGCTACATAAAATAATACAAGTTTTAATAGCCAGCTTCTGATACCATACTTTGCAATTTCAAAGGATATAAAAATATAGCAAGAGTTAAAATAGAAAAATCTTTGCACAAATCAAGGGTGGCATACTTAAGAATTACAATTTCTCCCACAAATTTGGTAACTTTAACATTTCAAATTCATGTTATTTGTGTGGACATACAGATGCACGAGAGCCTTCTTACACCTTCACTTACATGGGCTCATCCAAGTAGATGTTGTTATTTTAGCTTCCCTTAGAAAATATGGTACAGAAAAGGCATCTCAAAATGTGCTTTCGGGAGACAGCTACGCTTTCACAAAGGCATGCCCTAAACATGCAACCAACTCCATGGAGGCAGACTCCTAACAAGATAAAAAGTTCAATAAATTCAAACAGTTTCTCATCGTAATGCACAAACATTAAAAAAAAAACAAAATAAAATAAAAAACCAAAACCAAAAAAAACACCCCCCCAAAAAACCAAAAAACATAGAAGTAGACAAAAACTAAATATTTTTTATGAAGATATTTACAGAATGTCTCTGTCAAAGAGATTCTATTTTTTTCAGCTCAGCAAGGCACCTTTTATTCATGCTCAGATTTACTCCTCACTGGGACATAGCATGTTTTATCTGACAATTATCTTCAAATTATGTGAATTATCCAACTACATCTCTCACTTTTCTGAAGTCCTCCACAAGGAGGCCACTTTTACAAATAGCTAATATGTTCTTAGCATACATGTGAAGTAATTTCTTTTATAGCAAAAAGAAAGTGGTAGCAGACATATTCCAGGCAAGATCACAGAAATCCAACATCTTTATTTCCCAGTAAAAATGTGCTGTAGCTTCTTCAAACTGAATTGCAACTGTTCTCTTCTAATGCCTCCTATACTGTTGGGCTTCATAAACTTTGTGAGAGATGCAGCATTTAGCCGTTGTCATTCAGAGGGAAGAAGCACAGGTTTGTTATTACATCATCCTACAATAATTTACAGTCAGGCATAGCACATAAGCATAGCAGCAACAAAACATTTCTCTCATTCACATACACAAAAAAAAAAAAAAATCAATCAGTAGTTGAAAGGCCAAAAATCTTTAAAATATTTTTAATAATATTTTTGTGAGAACATTTTTCTCTGTAAGTTATTGGATCTTCAATTCAACCACAGGGCTAGCAATCTCACAGCACTTCACCAAGGTACTGTCATTAAGATGGTCCCTATGTTTGACTATTTTTGTGCCTAAACATATATTTAAACACCTCACTAGGCCAGGGTTGGAACAATTAGCTGTCTAACGAGAACAATCAGACATTCAAGATACGTGGTGAGCTGAGCACTGTGATTTTCCTAGTTCCTTCTTTTGCTTTTCTTTCTTCCATTTCTGCTTTCCCCCCACTTATTTCATGTAATTTGATTCGGTCTCCTTCATTTCTCCCTTCTCTCTCTGGACCCCTCTCCGGACCTCTAACTGGACTCTAACCCTTAACATTTGCACTTCCAGTATTACTCCTTCTTCTAGACTGCTTTTCTTCTTCCAGTGGCCTGTTCTTACCTCTCCATCAGGATGAAAGCTGTGCTGACAGAACACCGAGATATCTTTCACTGCGTAATAAACACCATTGGCAGACAAGCAAATCACAAACAGTACAGTTATTCAAGGTGAAAAAGCCCAGGAAGCCCAGACTGATGCGAGCCACCATTAGTAGGGTTTGTGCACTATGGACTACAGAAATTGTCGAGTCTTCAACATATTTGCTTGATGCGTTGCAGAGATTTGGGGCAGGCCTCTAACCTTTCAAATCAGTATTCTTCCCTCTTCATCTTATGTCATCAGGATCTTTATTTCCATCAAGCCTCATAATGACCTGCCTACTAAAACTGCACAAAAGGCTCTCATCTTGATAGAAAACCTCGCACAAAATCTGCTCTTGGCTCTTGAACTAATGCAGCCTAGCTCAAGGACAGGGTGACCTGCAACGTTACTTGCGGGTCTTTTGGGAGGTGAGGAATTTGCAGAAGAGCAGCCAGAAAGCCGTGAGACGCAATACACAGTCAGGGCACAGAAAGAGTTTTCTGCGCTACCTATGCTAGCACAGTGGGATGCGTCAATCCCATACGTGGGATATCAGTGCAGTATACCAAACTGTTTAATCAATGTGAGAAAACTGTCATCGTTATTTCGTTGCCCGTTCAAAGCAGGAACAGTCAAGTTAAGAAACTACAGACTATTTTGAAATATAAATATTTTGCATGATTAGACAAGTGTTGGAATAAAAATATGAAACACATAGAGTAACCGGATTAGTATATAACCATATGTATTTAAAAGTTTTTTAGTGCAAAAGCTCTGATTCATTCTTCTACAACATATTTAAAACATTCAGAGAAACTGTTTTAATTTGTGCTTACAAAGTTTCTTCATAGTCGCCCGCTGTGCTAGTGAGAGAAAGTCACCTTCAAAAATGATTACGTAAATTATTACTGTGTAAATAAACACATCTTACTCATGTTTTCTTCATCGTCTACATCCATTGTGAAATATTTTTGCTGGTTTCTTGGCTGGCGGAGACTGCTTCTGTCTGGAAAATAGAGAATGGGGTTTTTAAGCTTTCATGTGCCAACATACAAGCTAAAGTGACCAATCTGCTTTAGCATCAGCAGGCCTGGGCACTAGCTTTGCTCAGGGCTGACCATATGCTTTTCTCAAGCACCTCATGCTTTTCTCACGGACAGCTCATTCTTTGCATAACCTTTTCCAGCAGTTCGTATTTCTGTAGCTGGGGTGCAGTCTGCAGAACTGCACATTCTGCAACTTATGCATTTTTGCTTTTTCCTATGACAGATCACAATATTTTTAATCCAAAAGTGTATATATAGACACATATCAGAAGTACAACAGTAAATAAATCACGTTATCTCACCACAAACACAACTTTTCTTTAACAACTATTGCAGATAACTTCTAGAGTCAGCAGTTTGTTTGTGACAGTGACTTTAGAACTAGTTAAATGAAGAAATGCTCTTCCCGCAGTGAAGCAGCAAGACGTCTCAAGGTAAACACAATGTCAAATCCACTCTGCACATAAAAACACAGTTCAAGCAGTCAGTACAATGAAGATGCAGTCATTTACCCAGCACCACTCTGATGAACGCCTGCTTGGTTTGGTCTGGTCTGTGTTGGTTAAATCTTTTATTCATAAAAGCAGCCTTTGATTCAAGATCCCTTCTAAAACTGGGCTGCTCAGCAACAGCTGTAAGATATAGCCCCATATGAGGTGAAGGAAGCATAGACAATGTTATCCACTCTCCATGTGGATTGTCCCCATTTTCTCAATATTAACTGTAACGTTCAGACTAAATTACACAGAAACTATCTGGTTGCAGAGGAAAAGGTTTTCATTAATCACGAGTATTTTCTCTCATTTTGACAAGAGCGTCTAATCTAAGAATTTGCTAGAGAGTGGGAGTAGGTGGTAATCTTTAGGTAACACGTTTCGGTCTTGGAGGGGAATATAAGCATCTGACAAGCAAACCATGTAATCTGTTCAGTATTTTGCCAGTCTGCTGAAGTTTGTGTGCATCTGCCTCTTAGCATTTCTAAAGTATTAGCAGCTAAATCCTGTGCGCTCTACACGCTGCACTGCATTATTGTTCTTTTTATGATGCATTTATTTTCTGCTGATTCTTTACCATAACTGCTTGGAAAGTATTTGAAGAGAGAATTGTACTGTGCAAAGGCAAAATAATTCTGTGATAATCTAGCCATTCTCCGTAAAATGTAAAGGCCTCACTTGCAAAGATATTAGCACCTGTAGGTTCTTGTAGAGCCAGTAAGCTCCTTTCAACTCAAGCAGGTGATCTTTTCTTCACAGATTCTCCACTGCTCTTCCCTCTCTGTAACAACAGATCTTTTGTTAAAAGTTTGTGTCTGTACATCTTTCAGGCAAGGTTTTGGGTTAGGTACTGTCTGCTGACTCATGAAATTATGACATTGGAGCAATTACCTGGAAAGAAAACAAACGGTGAAACCACGAACCAAGCTTGCAACTGGAAGGGACAGGGAGAAATAGTCAGGATGCACAGGTCATCTGTGCCCAAAAAAGGGGAACACTGGAAGGCACGTGGCATAAAAGACACAGCTTGGTTTTATGCTATTGTAGGGGTTGGCACAACTGATAACTGGGCTCATTATAAAGATCATCAGGAGAAAGAGGCGGCTTAGGTGGAAACCCTAGTAAAGCATGCTATTGTAAGACACTGATCAAATGAGTAGCTCTGTGAGCAGCTGAACTCAGGAAACCTGGCTGCCTCTGGCTCTGGCCCTCCTGGCACGATTGCCTCGCGTCTCAGCAGCTTCACTTTGGCAGGACTGCCTCGTGCCTCAGCAGCTTCAGCTGAAGGTCTCCCCACAGCAGGACTTTCATAACACTTCTTTCCAACGGGAATGCTATGATGTTAAACACCACATTTGGACTCACTGCAGCCCCAGGGATTTTCTGTTTATGTATTGTTCAATACCCAATTTAGAGTGACGTATTTGCTCAATTATGTTGTTTCGCTCTTATTACAGCCTCTCTGTCATTGGGGACACACATCTACGTCTCTTTCTTCCATTTATCTGTCAACCTTAATGAAATGCTTAGCAATTTCATACCTGAGACTCCTTTCAGTGTCAACATTGGTGGAAATCAGACAACAGTCTCAACACGTACTGAGAGGAAGGACCCATATAAATCAATATGGTCACTTGGTAGGGCTGATGCAATATAAAAAAATGTGGTTTAATATAACCGGCTTCATAACAATGAATTTTTTTCCAGTTCTTTTCCCATTTCTTGTGGGAAAATTTAGCTTTTATTCCATTTCACATTAACATTAACACAGTACTGAGCTTTAGCTAGTTAAAAAAAAATGTAGAACTTTACATTCAAGTTGTTTTTAAGTCAAGGATTGCCAGAAGTACCTAGGCATTCCACCCACATTTATCATCTTAGTAGACACGTCATGCAAAGCACAGCAAATCCAGAGTGCAGACCTAAATGCCAAATATATTAAACTGTGTTGCTTTAAAAAACAAACAAACCCAGTTTATGTTATCTGTGCTAACATTAAAAAAGAAAACCACCAAGGAAAACAAAACAAAAAACTTCCATCCAAGAATGAAAGATAATATGTAGGGATACTGAAACAGTAGTATAACCCACTGGGATGGCAGACATCAAGTTCTGCTCCAGCATTTCAACCACAAAAGCATCACTAGTTACCTCTACAGTCTTAACAGTCGGTCAAGCCATGGTCCCATAGATATAACCTTCAAACTTCATCACTGATCTACCCAGGAGGAGTTGCAGATAGGATAACTGCATGACTTGCATAGTGAAATAGTCACTTAAAAAAACAGGTTTTGTAAAACCATAGCCACTGGCACATACGATTAAAATGCAAAATGAAATGTGCATATCAAACATTTACAAACTTGTAACTCAAAAAGGAGCGTCTGCTCCTGAGACAGGGAATAAAGAATGTCAAGAAAATATACAGACAGTATATTTGCATGGGTGTTTAGAGCCTGTAATTATCCTAAATTTCCTATCAGCAGTGTAAGGTATTTATGACCACTCAAGTTTGTGGCCTGAAAGTGCCTGCAAGAGGACTTCCATTTCACTCTCCAATCCAATCTGGAGAAGATACTAATTTAAGTAATTAAGAGGATTCTCCATAATCAAGGAGAGGAGACACAGTGCCAAAACACACAAAACAGATTTCTGAGCAATATGAAGCTGCTTAGATCTCCCACTAGCTAGACAGCACAAAGTAAAGCAGGTCTTCATCACGCATGTAAGCATGATGCACAAGACAAACAGTAAAAATCCCCAATAACTATGTCACCTGCAGTTCAGAATCGCAACGGGCACAGTGCTAAAACACTACATTCATATGTACTGCTCCTGAGACTCCCAGGGGCACTTGAAAGCAAATTACAGAACTTTCTCAACTTTCAGCTTCAGCTAAATTGTAGGTTTCACAGTGACAATCTCTCGTCCCTACCCTTGTCACCGCGTACCTTGTGTACTATGACGTCTCCCCACTGGTCCTTAACAAACCCCATCTTACCCTTTGTACATATTCAGGGAGTCCTTAAGACTATCACTTCAAACCCAGGCAGAGATGCACGCTCACATCCATACACGCTTTCTCTACAATTCTCTACAGCAATTTTGGTCGCCCCTGCTCCATCTGTCTCCATCACAGTCAGTGTCTCTATCACACAAAACTGTAACCCCTGACTTTTAGGGTTCTTCATGACAAGCCCAGCTCTATCACCATCTTTTATGTAGTGATGTGATATCTACCTGAACTTCATTCCACAAATACATTGACACTGATTGTTTCAGTGTGAGCGCTACTAAACTTTCTTCTTTAGCAGGAAAAAGGCAGGAATGAGTTCCCTGTAAGTAACAGAAAGCTGTAATATTATTCTCTCAAATCCTACCCTAGAGGGCTTGTCTGCTGCAATGCCCACAAGTCTTTAGAAACTGTGGCAGCTGCTCTGTGAGCCCATGTCTCGCTGTCAACCTTGCACGGTCGTGTTTAACATACCATTTAGGTTTCCTTCCATACCACTAAAACTTAACAGGCTTCGTCACCTAAGATGTTGGTACTTTGCTCAACACAACGCAAAACAGCTCCACAATACAAACAGCTTCAGCATTCAGAGGACCACTGAAATACTTCAGGTTCTTTAGGTACTTCAGATTTCTGCAGGCCTGAGTTAAAATACTCCTGATTGCCCATGGCGGGGATGCAGAGCTCCTGGTCATGTTTTATTTCAGCTGGAAGCTTCCCAGAGTCTACTCCATTTCATGCTGTCTAGCAGAGTCTCCACTTCACGACAGCTTCCATCCTGGTGTTATTTGGGGGGAAACAGATAACAAACAGATAACCAAAGTTGCCAGAATCAAGCATGTTGTTCTGAGCAGAGCAAAACAAATAAATTATTATCTCAAATATCCAGAAATCAAGAGAGCCTTCATTTAGATAAAGTTTAGGAATCTAAAAAGCCTTTCAAACATAGGAATGGGAGCTGATCACCGTTTTATTTACTTCTGTCTTCAACAGCCTCTGGGTTACATCCATATACTGAAAAAAACCTGCTGCGTTAAATGGGATGGCAGCACCATCTCCACTGCTTAACACCAAAAGAAGCATCAGCCTTTTTACTGCAGATGAGTGCGTTATGCTACACAAAAAATCACAGATTTGAATACTCTTTAATGATGGTAGGTTTGGGGGTTTGGGATTTTTTTCCCCTCCGTTCTTGCAGTATCACACATCCTTAGAGCTACTTTCAGTATAGGCAGGAGCACCGATTCTGCTGTCCATGACGCAGCTGGGCAGGGGACTCCTGACACATCACAGCCTCCCTGTGCTTTCCTAGCTGCTGCTTGTCTGAATTTGGCACAAAGTTCTCATCTCTCCAGAGCGAGGAGCCTGCTCTTGCTCTCTGACTCTACAGCACCTCATAGAAGGACTCTTGTCCCTGGCAGGCTCTCAGGCACTACAGTAATACAAAATGACTAGTGAGATGAAGAGCACTTGGACACCAAGGAAAACGTGTCAAGGAGGCAAAGTCCACCTCGAGAAGGAGGTAGATGACTCCAGGGTCCTGAACCAATGCTCAGTATTTCAGCAATAGCAAATAGACAACAAAATAATGCCTAGGAACAAGAGATGAGTGAAAGACTCAGCAAGGGAATGGAGCAATTTTCCAGAGACAGTCAAAGAACATGCCTAGAGCTTGGAGACGATGGCTTTCAAAAAACACGCACGTGCCTGCGTGCACAGTGGGAGAAAAGGAGGACAAGACGTCCAGAAGCCTTTCTGGTTTTCTTTTGGAGTGCTACACAAATGAAGAGCCAGAGACACCGAAGCGCAAGATTTCACGCTGAGATTTCAGTCTCAGCTAGGAAGATGAAGACTTCAGAAAGGAGACTCCTCTTCTGAGAATCTGAGACGTTTTTCTGATACATAACCTGAAACACAATCACAATACACTCACCAGGACCTTTGTCACCAGGTGGAAAAATCACACCCTGTGTTT
Source organism: Struthio camelus (assembly GCF_040807025.1). Lineage (NCBI taxonomy): Eukaryota > Metazoa > Chordata > Aves > Struthioniformes > Struthionidae > Struthio > Struthio camelus. The sequence continues at coordinate 812,325 of NC_090947.1, read as the reverse complement.
AACCCAGGTGCTTTAAGAGCCCAGTTGTTTGGCAAGAGGTGGCTCACCAGTTTTTAAGAAACGAATGTGCCATCCTTGCCCAACAGCAGCACTAGTTTGGGAGTCTCTTTTCTGTCTGATCACCACCTTCACTAGAACAGATGGGTAGAAAGATGGGAAAGGATAACACAAATCACATAAGCCTTTCTCCCCTAAAGAGATTAAAAATCCTAGTAAAACTTTTGAAAACAGGCTACTTAATTTTCCTCTATAAAAGCTTCTTAAGTTTGCTTTCCAAATACCACAGAGAGAGCCTAGTTTCAATTCTGAATAGTCATATATTATCAATAAAGCTATAATTCTTAGTCTGCTAGTATTATCACCCTATCAGCTACTATATAGAGACTTTAGTGAATAGGAAATACATTTCTCCATGACAGCTGGAGAGAAAACACTGATTCTCTGTGGTTATGTAGCTCAGAGACCACAGTCAACATATACTTCTTAAAATCCAACAACACTGGTGTACGGAAAAATAGGGGCAATCCCAAACTTAGTCTTCTCTCATGCTACCTCACCTTCTGCAGGCGTCACTGCAATTGGTGGCTGCAGCCACGGCGGGTGCCTCTATGCCTGTACAGAGAGGAAACACTGACCCAGCACCCATCCTGCTAGCTCTGAAAGCAGCCCCTGCGTACCTTGCACGCACGGCTCCCACAGAGCTACCTGACACCTCCCGTCGCCATCGCCTGGGAACACTCGCAATATCCAAAGGGCTCTCCGAAAGGATGTCCATGCAATGGTAGTTTCAAGAAGCTCGTCACGAAGAAGTTCTGCTTGGGCTCCCTTGCTTTGCAGGACTAATGACGGGCTTGCCTACCAAAGAGCAGGCCAGAGCAGCACCTTAACGCAGCAAAACAAGGACTGTAAGGCCCTCAACCGTGGGTGCACAGCAACTAGAGCACGCCCAGTGGCTTACTATATGGATGCTTCTCCATAGGGGTAGAGGGAAAAGGAAGGGCTGTGTCACCTACAAGTCTGTACCATGGGCGAAAAGGGGGGGAGGGGAGAAAACCTCAACTCAGTTCTCAGGTTAAGCCATTCTCAGAAAAAGTAACAACAATCAGATAAATCAAGAGAAGAGAATTAGAGCTAGATCGTTGCTACAAGCCATTACAATTGAAAAATGCATTGTAGAATTTGTTGCAGATATTCAACTAAACCCTTAGAAAAAAAAACATTCAAATAGTATGTATAACACATAAGAGACAGTATTTAGCTAGAGCAGAAAGAATTAATACTCAGTACTTTTTGTGCACATTTAGTTAGGAGACTAATCTTCCTATCTTGTTCCCACTGAACTCCCAGGGAAATTTTTTCAGTTGGCTTCTAAGGTATAGGATTGGGCAATAAAGAAGGATTTAAAAACGCCCTTCCATACAGAACAGCTCCCACCCGAGAACAGCACTATCACATGCTTTGAGAAAGCAGGATTAGTGTTTTCAGAAAAAGGAATCTGAACCCAAGCTTCTTACTTCAGAAAACAGCTTCCTCTCTTGCCAAGGCATGCTTGATCAGTCCTGGAATCATTAATAATTCAGTTATGACTTCACTTTGAAGAAGGAACAGCGTTTCTGACTTCTTTGACCTTCCAAACTTGTATCACAGCAGATTTTGTAAAGCAGTAAAACTGCAATAATAGATAAACTTACTTATTGCCCATGAATAACCTATTTAGCTACAGATGTTCAGAAATCTCTCAGGTCCCTCAGGTATAAAATCTTTGCATTGCTTGAGAATTAACATTCAGTAATTTTTAGGGACATCTGACCAATGACAAATTCCGTAACGGATTCTACTGAAACTGTGCATTCACATCAAACAGCACACAGGATCAAAATCCTCAGTTTCATTCCTAATAACTTGTTCTAAAATAAGTGACAACCGCAGTAACAGCCTGTGAGAGCACTTGAAAAACTTCAATTTTGGAATAAAAGATAAGAATAACAGAAAAAGGTTTATTGCTGCTCAGAGATTACCAAGCTTTGAAAGAACAGCAACAGACAACAACTGATGTAAATATTAATTATTCATTTACTTAACTGATTTGGGTGCAGAGAGTCAGTGCATATACAGCACATTATTCGGGAAAGAAGGACTGTTGAAAAGGTCTGATCCCTGGGACAAAAACTATTTCTCTCCAGTATGCTGTTAAAATAACTACACAGGCTGTCACTCTAACGGTGTAGCAGAGGGGAATGATTCTAAAGATGGTGTGACAAATCAAAATCCAGCTGTTAACTAAATACAATTACCAGAGCTAAGTGGTTCTGTGTAGCACATCCTGTAATATTTAGAATACAAATAGTATTTGGAAAAAAAAAACCAAAAACAAAAAAACCCTTCCTTTCCCTAATGCATTACACACCAGCCATGCCAAACACAAAAGAAATCACATCTAGAAGTATGCTGCATGCTAACTTAAACAGAGTCATAAAAAAAGTGCAATAAGTTTACACTTCTAAACCTTTTATCTTCCTGAAGTCTCTATTCCCCGTAGAGTATTTCCAAAGGTACGAAAACACCAGAAGTACTTCTAAACGTATCAGCCAACACAGCCAACTCAGCAGTATTTGGTCTTGTTTCCCTAAGTGGCTACTTGAAAGATTTTTAACTAAATGTTTGATAGAACAAACATACACTGCATGAGCACAAACACAGATATAACTCATGTCCCTTTTGTTTGAATATTCTGTATTTTCACGACATGAAAAAAAAAGTTGTAAAGGACCCCTTTTAATATCTATCTAGGTCAATACTTATCATTGAAGAAAAACTAGATACAAGTTATATGGAAAGTTCTGCATGCCTAGGGACTATCTGGTGCTACATACGAACGGATAACAGCATATATAACTGTTAAATGTCATACAAAAAACATAACCTGACAGATGAAACAAATACTATTGTAAAGGCAACAGTAAAAAGCAGAAAGCTGCAGCTGCAGAGAAGTTTCCTATATTTTTTTTGAAAGATTCAGTTCAAAATATTTCTTCTATTTTATAAATCCAAACAAACAGAAAATATGGAAGTCACATTAAGTGATTAAGGCTCAAACCTCACCTGAAAACCTCTACATTGATGCCTTTATGAAACCGCATCAGTGCTTTGTTTTCACAGTACAGCAATTAAAAAAAAATACTACCTCTCCTCTCAGAACGTCTCTTACGCCTCCTTTTATAGCGACGCCTGACAATGCTGAAGAAAGTCCCCATGCTGAAAGTCGCCATCAGAAGAGATGCCATCCAGCCCAGGAGCCACAGTCCACAGCCAGGTCAGGTCACCAGCATGCTAAATCTCACTCTGCCTCTCTTAATAACTCAGCGTATAGATACAGAGATTTATTTTGGCAAGTCACAGCCACAAGAACGGTTAACCCCGTGTTACATCCCGACTATACACTCTCTTCACCTATTCAAGGTCCATTCATCAAACTGCAGGATTAACTGCACGGTACAACAAACACTGCAGTTCAGTCCTACCATCCGCAAGAGGCACATGTGACAATTAACCCTTAAATACATTTTGAAAGTGAAAGCGGGCAAGGAAGGACAGTTTTCCTCCGATGACAATACCAAAGACATCCTCACGAGCCGTCTTTCATCACTACCAGATGCGGAAAGGCAAATTCACTTCCAAAATATTCAGAAAAGGAGGGAAACCCTTGGGCATGGCAGCAGCCTTTCACATTTCATAGAGACATGAGGCACGTAAAAGAGGAACACATTATATATCCTAGCTGCAGGCAATATATTAAGATTCCTTCAGCGTGCTTTATAATTGTTTCTCATTTCTCATGCCCTTAGTTGTGCATTTTATATAAGGCCTAGAAACACACACACAAAATATATTTATGTATAACAGGTATACACAAATATGCAAATCTCAAATAGTAATGTTTTAGTCCCACATTTTTCATATGTGGGTGTGTATGCCAAGTCTCGCTAACAGACTTCCCCAAGTCAACAGTAACTGTGTTATTTTCTAGCCTTTTTGTAAATAGAAAAACAATGCATTTTGCAATGCGATATTACTGTGTTTGCCAGTTTAAGCGCTCAACTGAAATGTAAATGTGGCTCCTATGGATCAACAGCACAGATTCAGGGTTGCAGCTATCCTTTAATCCTGGTTGTAGCTAAAACCTCACAGGACAGAAATCATTCTCCACCAGTACATGGACCCCCATGAATTGCACTATGAACTGATAACCTAACCCAGGGGCTTCACAGACTTCTTCAGCGTAGTATTAGAGCGAGTTGATTTCCCTGATTAATCACTCCTATCTGCCCTCAACAGATCTTATTTCTCAGTACATTAGGCTTTGGCTCTTTGAAGGACAAACGATCAAAACTGATTAAGCTTTGGTAGGTAACTTGCATGGAAAACAGTATTTTGACAATTAGGCAGACTTGCATTTTTGGAAAATACATTGCCACTAAACAAAAGCAACATTCAAGCTCATCACAGGGATTGAGTTGACCTGCTAACAAGGTGGCCTACTCTTCCCCTTCCTCTTCCTTCCACTGGTGCTTGTGCTCCAAATCAGAGATCTAAGTAGTCTAAGGGGTGCAAATTTCCCCCATTTTCTTCAGGAGTTAAAATTCTACTTAGGCCTCTCTGTTAACGGGCACTATTTCATTGAGGCTGAAGAAATACTGAAAGGACTATTCGTGCTCAGTTTGCACGATTTAAGAAAAGAACTGTGGTGGAGCAAGCAGCCAATACATGGGCATGCTATCACGCATTCACCGCTGTTCAAGAAGCCCAGGAGGACATTACTCCCATCACCATCTAAGACCAGCTTCCCAAACCAGTCAAAACTAGGAATAGTCTCATTTAGAAGTAGTTATAGTCTGACATCAGGCCTGGAATGCTACATCCCCATAGGTCTACACAAACATTGCAAGATTAAGACAGAAATCAAGAAAACCTCAGTGAAGCTCACAACTTTCAGCATCAGCACAGAACACAATCTGTGCTTCAGCATGGCATTTTCCCACTTGACCACACCTCATTTACACCTGAATTCAGAGGTTCTGTTCCTCACCAACTAACAGTTTCAGGCAAAGTCTGACATTTCTATTGACATCAAGCTGTGCATGATGGGGAAAGGACAAGGAGGGTGAGGTAGCTACAGTCTACATGGCCTTGAGGGAAACACAGCATTGATACACAGAGAGAGAGAAAGGGAAGAACACTCGTTAGGAAAATGGGAACTTATTTGCTCCTTTGAGCAAACAGCATAATTTGCAAAAAAAATAAAAATAAAAAAATCAAAAAATCCCCCACTCTCCTCAACTGAAGTTAAAAAACACAAACCTGGAACGAGAGCTCAGCCAACACCCCCACCCTCAAACCCACACATTTTCTTAGTTTATGCAAGCACCCCTTTCTTCCTTCTGCTGGCTATATTTACTCTTATCCTCACCCTGTTTTGAGTTGGAGATCAGCCAGCTCCCTTCAGGCCACGCTCTTCCAGCGCTCCTGTTGCTACATCAGTGATGCAGCTTGCTTAGTTGCACATCTTTCACAGCCTCGCCTCTACCTACACTCAAATAAGAAAAATTTGGACGCTTGGAAGTTGAAGCGACCGTAAAAATAATGCATCATCGACAACCACTACTTCAGAAACAGAATTTAAATTTAATTTCTGTGGTGGGGTAAGCCAAGGCGAGAATTACTTAGTTCACTATATTCATGCTACAGCATAACTGCAGTAATATCTTTCAAGTGGCTAGAATGTTTTACCGTCTAATAAAAATCCCTGTTAGATCCAGAAAGCCCCTCTGAGTTAGTGGTACTGCAAGGACAGAATGTGCCTGACAAGTTTGATTCAAATAAACTTTTAAATTGCCCTTATCTGTTAAAATTTCAGGGGGGGCCAAAGGTCAGATTTTTGTAATGCAATCTGAAAAGTGACGTTCAAACAAGATCTCTGGGAAAATTATATAACACAACACCTATCAGCCTAAAATTTTAAAGCTTGCTCATTTTTAAATTACATTCTGCAACTATGCATTTCAAACTTTTCAATAATGAAAAAGCACCAAACCCTTTTATTAGAGATGAGGGAGGACTGTGTCGCCACAAAAACTGGGCGGACACTTTGGCAAAGTGGAAGCCCCTACCAGAAAATCTACTGCCCTGTGAACAACCGAAGGAAGCCTGCTGCCAGCTTCCGCAGGCGGACACGCCGAGTGACAAGCCATCTTCCACGCAACTATGAAAACGTGTGGGTAAGCGTTCTTAACTTTTCTGGTGAGATCAACTTAGGCCACAACGCACCAGCCGTTCGCAAACTACAGCCTGAGGAACACTGTTCTCAACAGTCAGGTGAGACTCAAATACTCTCGCTCCTTCCAAACGTCTTTATCATAATTCTTCCAGCTGTTGAAACTTTCTCCACCTTTTTTTCCTCACCACAGCTATGCATTGCTCTGTGTAGCTATTAGGAAGCTTCGGGATGCAGCAGTATTTGAGCATAGGAAGTATTCAGTACGAAAAGTACCCAGCATATAACATGATTATCAAGCAAAGAAACAGTTACCTATAACAGTGTACCTATTAACTAAGGATAGCGAACATACTGTCAGTGTAAACCTGCATAGGCTTTTTAGTCGCAGTTGTATTATTTCTGACAACAGGGAATTCTTCAAAACAGGCAATTACTGGTCAACAGTCGATTAAGTGAAAGGATCAACTGAGAGACTGGGTTTTTTTTTTTTTTTTAAAGGCTGGATAAGAAAAAACACACACCTCAGCCTTAACAGTTTAAAATGAAAGAGATATCAGATTTCTGTTTCCCTCATAGGGAACTATTGACGCATTAGTTATTGAAAATTCAAAAGTGATTTTGCCTTAAAGAATTAATTTACCTGCTTTAACCTGTCAAATAATTGGTTTACAGGACATAGTGTAAAGACTGAAGAACTATTTCGCCAGCTCACTGCTGCAGGACTGTTTAAGCTTTCCTGTCCAAAGCAGCACCGACTCTGTTGACCACCGCTCCTCAAAACAGCAAAGTCACTCTGGGATATTAGATTCAGGAAGAAGATATGAGATAATTTTAGCCAAATCAGTGAAGGATGACACATTTCAATAGATGAATAGATTCTCTAAGACCTGAATACCGAGCAAGGACAGTACAGAGTGCACTTGGGAGAGAAACTTAGTGACCTGTGGCATTCATTTGCACGTGACATATTAACCATATAGTTCTGAGATATAAAAACGTACAGCCTTCAACATGTATAAGATTAAAAATTCATCAATCACTCAGTAAATATATTTTGAATAGTCTGTAAAATTAGAACAAAGCAGGTTAAATGCTGAACCAAGGGAGGCAGACACCACAAACTAGAGCAAAAAATGCAGCAGTCAGTTTTAATGTGCATCTTGGGAACACTAAATCCTGTAAAATCTCTGTATTTCACAGAAGTGATACCCACAAAGGCATCGAAGGGAAACAGGATTGCCTTTACTCCAAAGAACAAGCAATTCACAGGAGGGAATTCTCCTACATAATTACACATCTTGAATAACTCCATCTCTTCAGCATCACTAAATTAGGAACACAGAGACACCAAGCAGCTGAGGTGTCCTAGATCAAAACCATGAAGACAAACTAATCCAAGTGAGAATGAGAGCTCAACAGTACGATTGAGTGGAAAACTTCAGTAGCTTCTCCGTTCTTCTTCTATGACTAAGCCAGCCTAGTTTTCTGTAGATCTGTGGCTTGAGGGAAACCCATATTTCTGGCTAAATATTGCAAGTTCAACCTGAAGCTCCTGCAGCTGTAGCATTTATAAAGTCTCCCTCCTCCTGTCCAGATTCTCTAGTATCCAAAGGCTTGAGGCTGTGCTGTAGCCCTTTCTGTCAATCACAGCACTTACAAAACATTTCCTTTACTCAGCACTCCTCACCAAACTCCTAGGAATAGTATATGATATCTTTACCTATCCATTAGATTTGGTTCAAATCAGATGGTGAGTTGGAAAGCTGCTTGGGAAAGAGGAAGGAAGGAGGAGGACTGAAACAGTGTGATCACAGAACAAAGGCAAATCTGGCTAGGTATTCGTTACATATTACCTGAAAAGCCTCCATGCCCCAGTTAAAGTATCCTTACAAGACTCATTTATTATATATTTGGAGACTATTATCAGCTTACATTATACACTTTCCAGAAACATTCGGACACAGTATTTTTTTAACCCCTTAGTGATTTTTCCACATATGCCATTCACATCATTTTTTGAGCACTAGGATAGCTACTGCAGGCCAACAGCAAGATTTCTTTCAGTTCTGTACTACAGTGAGACTGAATATAAATTAGTAGCAACTGCTAGAATTTGCTGTAGACTAATTACAGCCTGCACATTTGCTCTGCACAGCAAACTCACCCAGCATGTGCAAAACTGCTGGCTGCACCCCAGGAAACACAGGTAGCTCTGAGAGCAGGCGCCTCAGAGCTTGCAGCTCAACTCCTCAGACGATCTAAATACGTTCTAATAGCACCATCTACTGTTGCACGGTTACAGAAAGGATGGATTTTAAACCCAATGCTCTGCTGAACAACATAAAGTCTAGAGCCTGGCTCAGCATTAGAAATAACTTAAGGTATGTGGAGATTGATTCTACAACAAACTGTTTTTGAACATAAACTTATTAAGAAGTTTTGTTTTAGGTACCAACTGCTGTTCTTCTTACTGGCTAACTACAAGCATGGAAAATCTAATTTTAAGCCTAATTTTTTTGTTTAAAGCCAACTGCTGATCCTACGGTCCTTAGCATTAGCGAACACACACTAGCATGTTCACAGTATTCCTGAAAAACACCTCCAACACCCCTGAATGTCAGAAACACATTTAAGATGTGCTGCTGAGGAAAAAGTGGCAGCAGTTCAGAGAGGAAAACTGAGCAGCCTAGATCTCCGAGCAAGTAACATCACTATTTTTATCATAATTTAAAATATAACAGTTGCAGCTATCCAGTAGTGCTTTAAAAAAAAAAAAAAATCAAGCTGCTTTAGCGGTCTTATAAACAGCAAATATTTCCTGCTTTCTCATTTCTATGGGTTACCAAGCTTTGTTCAAACACTGACCCAAAACCTCATTTTCAGCAATAGACAGATGTAACAATTTAATCCGAAAAGTATTAGGAAATTTTGCAAGAGAGATACCCTATACCAGAAATATCAGGGACCACACATTTTCTGTGTCTTATTAAATATTTCAAAATGTCTATTAATAACTACACAAGTACTACTTGCTACAATATATGAGGGTCCAAAGGAGGCTTCAGTCTCTCAAGTCTTACAAGTCAGCTTTTCATATTCAATGTATGGATTATGTATAAATAATAATTTATAGTCAGAGCGATAAGTCATTTCTGTAGGCATTTCAAGGAATAGGTATTTCAAGGCACTACAGTCTAAATTTTTAGACTTCTGATTCAGCCTTCTTGAAAAAGTTTTGCATACAAAACTACTTGTATTTTTTGTAATTTTTTAATATTTGACTCTTCAACAGTTAAGAGGAATTTTCTCTGCACATACAGAAATTTTCTTTCCTCCAACTTGCAATTACAATGCATCCATCAAAAGAAGAATATCACTACATGTTTGTAAATATGGTCTGCTTACCTTTTTAACTATCAGAAATACATGCTGGTTCTGCAACCTGAAAAAAAAAAAAAAGAGGAAGACACAGTTAGTATTATTTTTTCTTTTAAGTGCATTAGAATTGGCAACTTCTGACCTTAAAAGGGACAAACTTCTGGTTTTATAAGGATAAACAGCACATACTGCATATACATCAATCACAGAGTCAACTCCCCTGCAACTCCAGCAAAGGGAGGGGAAAAAACAGAATTCAGGACATTCCCAGTTGAAGGAAGATCTCCTGGGAACTCCTGCTAGCTCCAAAAATAAAGACCGAAGATGCTTAGCACTGGGGTCAGTTAAAAACATCCCGGAGGTACAAGCAGCTCTTTAACAAAACCCCACTGCAAACTCTGCATCTTCTAGCAGAAAGGGTCAGCAGGAAATTTGGCCAATAGTAGCTTAAAACTCCATCAACTTAAAACTTCTGTGTTATCACAACCAACATATCCTGCAAACAAATCTAGAGTCATCACCTTGTTAGATTTCTTTTTAAATTAAGTCTTAAATTTTACTTAGAGTGGTTGATGCATCTTAACCTCTATAAGCAACATCTCATATTACAACCCCCTTTTAAAACGGTAGTTTTTTGATACTCCTGACATCATCTTGCAGTCTCTGCAAGTGCCTATAGAACTGGAAAAGCCCTCAGCCGTTGGCAGTGGGGGGGAAAAATAAATGGCAGATTTAGGGTAAGAAAGATCAGGATAATGGGAAGAAGTAATTCTTTGTATTTGTGGAAATAAACAAGGAAAATTTCTCCTATAACCTGCTGCTGAATCAGGAGAAGAATGGCTTTGTTTTTTCACAAATAACCTCCTGGTTGTTAGAAAATATTTATGTGACTATATCTTTGTGAAGATATGGTATTCTACAACGGTCCTGACATTCAGCAAGTCGCAGAAGCTATTTCCAAAACAACAGCGTATGCCAGTCAAATGGCTACGTTCTGCAAAAATACGCATGGGGGAACACCACCTTTACCTCTACTTTATAAATTACACCCATTACTCTAAAGGATTTTGATCCTTGCATCCTGAAAGACAAAAATCTCTGACGTTACACTGCCCATAAGAGGGTGCTGGTACACTACAAAAACATTCACTAAGCACATTAAACTCGAGCTGTACAGTGCACATGGCACAGCAATGGACAAGACAGACAAGAAAAGACCCAACACAACATCTGAAGTCCATATACTAAAATATTGCATTAATTCAGTCTTAGTTTTTTTCCAAATACATTTAAATTTCCCAACACTTCATGGTGGTATCTTCCGGTGACACCAGTAAACAAGACAATACTATTTCAGCCTTAGCATGAAGATGACAGACGTGTAGAAAGCTCAGTGCAGTGTCAACTGAAGTCAGCTTCCCATACACTGAACGGGCTGTATTCAAGCACGCTAAAGTGTCAGGCAGTGACCTGTACATGTACTTTAAGGTGCACCTTGCCATTTTAACTAGGCATTGCGCACCTGGTAAAAACGTGTACTCAAATGCCCGCTCAGGGCTCTGAGTGCACCCACTCAGAGAAGGGTGGCTTTGGTTTGAGACTTTACTGCTCCCCTAGCCAAATGGGCAAAACAAAAGGTAACTGTGAGTCAGCCTCCGGGGCAAAATCCCGCAGTTTAGCACAAACCCAGCTCCCCTGGCAAACCGTGCGCTGAGGAAGCAAGTTTCCCTTTCTACCACACTGCAGAAGGGCTGCAACTAGTAGAGACAGGTGGCGGAAAAACAGACTCCTAACGCCTTAAGCCAGTAACTGTAGTATATTGAACTGCAATCCACTAATGCCTTAATATCCCTCAGAAAAAAACATGGGCAGACTAAACAGCTTACAATGCAAAATGAGGCTGCTAGAGTGACTTTCCAGTGGCAAGATTTTCCTTTATAGAAACAACTTAAATATAACTCCCATCAGTATAGAAGCAGCATGCAGGAGTGACCCAAAGATGGGAGAAAACACAGTGGCTGGTAACCCCTTGCAGTGACTTCTAGGGTCACAGTATTAGTAGTCTACAGTCTCTCTCAATACATCTCTTCATGATGAGATGAAACTGTTAAACCCACTGACTTCCATGTCAACAGAGCATGCTTTCCAGAAACTAATTATCCAGGACATGTGGGAAACTTCCCACAGATGCGTGGCAAGACCCTGTTGTGTTAGAGGACCACAAAGAGTATGGTTTATTTTAATTATTTTGTCAAGTAGGGTTTCCAGTAGCAAGTACTCACCACCCCCTGATGGCTTGACTACCCAGAACTGAAACATTTTCCAAACTTTATGAGGTCCCACTGCTGGGAAACCTGGGGTTAGAAAGGAATCCACAAAATATCCATGCTTGCCAATGAAGCCTTTGACAAAAGATGAAAATAAAAAAAAGTGCTAGGGGCCAAACTGGCTATTACCAGTGGATGTGGGGTCTTGTTGACTTGCATTTTCCATCTTTACTTATTGGCCTAATAGGTATCAATCATATGAGCACCACACTATGGGGGGTGTCTCAGGTTTTGACCACGGCACAGGTCTTCTGCCGCTTCCTTCCGGTGACTTTGGCCAACACTGCTGCTCACAAGGAAACAGTCAAACTCACATCACTTCCAGCTTCAGAGGCAATAGGAACACAGATACATGTGTGCAAACCATATCAGAGTCATCACGCTTGTACTACCCTGCCAAAAGCATTAATCTAAAAGAAAAACAAGTAGGCTACACAGACGGTCATGATCCCTTTTAAATATTCAATCTTCCTTTAATGGAGTGAAATCAAGCTATTTCAAAGGGTGAATACACGTCAGTCATTCATGCTCTCTTCCAATGCAAGAACTACAGGCAACAAAAAAACAGGGTAGAAAGAGGTGGCTCTTCATGTAAGGTGGTTGACCTGTGAAATTCTCTGCCACATGATCTGGTAGATGCTAAAAGTTTACATGGGCTCAAAGGAAGATCGGATAGCTTTATGGAAGAGAAATGCACAGTGGTTTATTAATTACATAGCAAGACCCTGAGCCACCTGATTTCAGAGGCATGGAGAATATTCAGAGAACTTATCATATCGCTGCCCTGTTCCTACACTCATCCCATATCATCCAATTTTGGACGCTGTCAGAGACAAGCCCTCTGCCCTATAGACCTTCAGTGTAACTACTTAGAGTGGGTTTTAGCTTTTATAGACAACAGTTTTCCAGAACCATTGTTGGCCCTGTACAAATCAAATTTCAAATGATTTTTGAAATTTATCTAGGGGATTTTTGGTTTGGGTCTTTGGATGGGCACTAAAGAGGAATGAAAGGAAAATATTGCTATGTGGACATCATAATAGCATAGATACATGCCCGGGACAAACCTCTAATCTTCCGCATTTCCTGCTTGGCTCTGTCTGGTGGCACTCTGGTAGTCCAGCATTTGGTCGAAGTCATAACGTGCCTCTGCCACTTCTTCAGGAAGGGAAACTGATATGTGAGCGCCAGAACCAACTTCTCCTAGCAGCTCAGCACCATGCTACAGCAGCACCACATCACTATGTAAAAAGCAGTCTGCAAATCCTTAGTCCCTTAAGCGTGTCTTCCAGCACAGATCTCAAAGATGCATGTACGCATCACTTTACTGGCATTTGCTTCCGCCATGAAAATGTGATTATCAGTTTATTACAAATTTAGTACGGCAGACAGCACTGAAATGGCGACTTAAAAAGCAAGCCAAGGAAGAAACGGAAATCAAAAGACTTCCAAACAACTTCATTTCTATAACAAAAAACTAGAGAACGTACTACAAAAAAAAAAAAAAAAAAGAATTAGGAAACATACCCAGAGTGATTCTCCTAGTGCAGCAAAGGATACTTGAAACCCATCTGAAGAACATGCTGTCACATTGGAGATATCCTACCTTCTTCACAGCTTTCTAAAAATATTAACTTCAAGGCTTTATCCATACAATAGGAATTTAATCAGTGATCTGATAACTGTAACTGCATGCCATGGACTGCATCTCACATGTCATGAATCAACATCTCTAGTTTCTCACAGAGTAAAACTGGCAGCCCTTTTATAACTTCCTTAGAAGTCAAGTACTAAGAAACACACCCAGGTAAAATCTGAGATCTTCACTGATCAACAAGTAGTCCTAAAACCTTTGAGAAAGGAGGAAGATTGTAGGACTTCCTTAACCAACAAAGATCTCCAGCCTTAAAAGCAGCTAGGGACTATCTGTAACTCCAGAGCTACTGTGATCAACCAATACTGCCACCTCTCTAACTCACTTGCTTTAATTTGAAACCTCCTAATTACATCTGTGTTAAGTGTCAGCGTTGCTGACTTTTATAGCAAGATGTTTGTCTCCATTGGCTGAGCTGAAACCTAAGTGGAATACAGAAGGCACCGAAAGAACGTCAGGAGAATTTACATAGGCTACCCACAAAAGAGCAGTGCTGCATGACGAGCAACGTGGTTCAGGCATATTCAGTGAAAATAATACAAACGAGTGCGATCGTGCTGAATAAATTTAAGCGATATGAAGCTAAAAATGGTCCTTTACTCCAAGCTAGCTTGTTTTTCACGTCAATTTATGTAACCTGGTTAGGATAGGTAGCTATTTAATTTACATCTCCTGGGAGAAACCACGCTCCACGACTGCAGCTTCTTTGCCAGCAAAAGGGTCAGAGAACAGGTACACCGCAGGTCTCGAGAGCAGGATGGGTGAAAAAGGGACTGTGCTCAGAGCAACAACAGATACAATGCTGCTCACCTACAGTTTAACAACTTTACTGCTTAAAGAACTTTTTTTTCCCCAGTACAATCACAATCAGTGAAACCGAGAAGGAGAGCCCTGTCCATTAGGCAGAAAACAGTCTCCACCCTAATCAGTGATAAAAAAGCACTAAGCCTAATATTAAATTATTTTAATTCAATGTGTCTTCTAATAGCTTCTGATATATCCAATAAAATCAACAGTGCCAAAAGGTCAAATCTTCCGGTAAAGAAAAATGGCTTGGCGCCTAGAGGCCCAAAGCTGGGGAGTGGATGGATGAGTAGTCGCATCTCAAAATAAAAGGTTTGACCAGTTTTACTACATTACTCCAGAAGACTTCATTTCAGAGCTGTATCTAATCTGGAGGATGGCATTTAAAAACAGATTTTCACTTTCACAGGTCAACAAAAATAGCAGAATGTATTTGCGTTGCATACATAAAAGCAAAGAATTTTTAAGTAAAGCCAAGTATAAACATATTCCAAACAGGTGTTAAGCAATGTAGCACTATGCCAAATTGATTCAATATTTTGACCAAGAAAGAACAGACTTCATGCTCTTCTTCATTGACAGAAGAACCTAATGGAAATTACATTTTAAAAAACTAGGTTGTAATAGTGCAAAATTTCACTCAGTCTAATTATACTCAGATGAATCACGGGGACAAATCAACTATTCTAAAAATACATAACATGACCTCATCTTTACCTAGCATTTCCTTGCTTTGTAGCTTACTTTTGAATTATGCATCTTCCTGGACAAACACTAGAAATAGGGTAAAATATTTTTAAATACAAAGAAGAAAGGGAAGTACTATGTAATTATTACAAAAATAAGATCTTTACACACAAGAAAAACTGTTAAAAATGCTAAGACATCTAAACAAGCAGGGCCTTTGTAGACAGAAAACAACTATATGATTAATATACTATGTACTATTTTGTTTTAATTACTTGATTACTTATTTTCAAATAGAAGTTTATTCCAAGTGTTTTGTTTCCAAAGGAAACAACCCTATCTTGTGCATAAGCACAAATATGTCCATCTCCACCTCCAATAACTTAAGATGATTTTCTAATATATCTTAAATTTTCCCAGTGGAAGCACTGTCAATTCAGTTCTGCAAGATTTGTGAAAATAGGATGACCAGGTACAGAGAAATTTAAAATTCCCAGGTATGAAGGACAGGAGACTCCTATCTTTAGACCTAAAAGTACAAAAATTAATGAACTGCAAGGTAATTTTTTGTATGCACTCACCATCAGTCCTATGAATTGACAGGATAAAAAAAAAATATCAGTTCCAGTCATTTGGAACTATTTATTTTCCTACTTTAAAAACATAGGTAAGCTGATTAAAAGCTGATTAAAAGCATAGGTAAGCTGAGAGGCTGTGCAGCCTCTCAGCTGCACATTTCCACATTTAAAAAAAAAAAATGGCTTCATCTGTTATTTAGATTTTTTTTCTGCTGGTTTAGGAAATAATACTGTTGAGCGCTACAATGCCGACTGTACCGTGCAGCTCATTGGCGCTCAGTTTTCATCCTGATGTGAGTTGTGTCAAAAAAACGTCACAGAAGTCACAAAGCACTCAAAAGATGTTATATTTTCATGGTGATACAGCTATGGTTTTTTTATTAACTGATTTACACCCACTCTTAAGCACCAGAGGAGCTAGCTGTAAATCAGTTTAATTAAAACAGGCTTACATCAGCCTTTCAACCCCAGATGAAAGCAAATAACTGAAAGAAACCTTTCTTCCGACCCGAACTGTAGGTGCATTCCTCTGCATGGTCGAACGCAAACACGCTCCAACTGCAAAGTAAATTCAGCTGCTTGGGATTTTTGACTAGCTGATTTTAATTTTTAGAATTGGTACATTCTGGATGTTTTTCTATGCCATCTTCTCCTTCAACTATGAGTAAAGAAAGAGTCTTCCCTGTTTCGAAATGCCCTCAGCAGTTTCCAAAGTGATCAATAGCAGAGCCGGCCTCCAGTTCAAGACAAGCTGCTAATAAATAATAATCACAGAATCACAGAATCGTTTAGGTTGGAAGGGACCTCTGGAGATCATCTAGTCCAACCTCCCTGCTCAAGCAGGGTCACTTACAGCATATTTCCCAGGATCACATCCAGACGGGTTTTGAATATCTCCAGCGAAGGAGACTCCACCACCTCTCTGGGCAACCTGTTCCAATGCTCTGTCACCCTCACAGGAAACAAGTTTTTTTCTCAGGTTTAGATGGAACTTCCTGTGCTTCACTTTCTGCCCATTGCCTCTTGTCCTGCTGCTGGGCACCACAGAGAAGAGACTGGCCTCGTCCTCTTGACACCCTCCCTTCAGATACTTGTACACGTTGATCAGATCCCCTCTCAGTCTTCTCTTCTCCAGGCTGAACAGGCCCAGCTCTCTCAGCCTTTCTTCAGAGGAGAGGTGCTCCAGCCCTCTAATCATCTTGGTAGCCCTCCGCCGGACTCTATCCAGGACTGCCATGTCTCTCTTGTCCTGGGGAGCCCAGAACTGGACACAGTACTCCAGGTGAGGCCTCACCAGGGCTGAGGAGAGGGGCAGGATCACCTCCCTCCACCTGCTGGCAACACTCTGCCTCATGCACCCCAGGAGACCATTGGCCTTCTTGGCCACAAGGGCACACTGCTGCCTCATGTTTAACTTGTTGTCCACCAGCGCTCCCAGGTCCTTCTCAGCAGAGCTACTTTCCAGCAGGTCAACCCCCAGCCTGTCCTGGTGCATGGGATTATTCCTGCCTAGGTGCAGGACCTTGCACTTGCCTTTGTTGAACTTCAGGAGGTTCCTCTCCGCCCACCTCTCCAGCCTGTCCACGTCCCTCGGAATGGCAGCACAGTCTTCTGGTGTGTTAGCCTCTCCCCCCACTTTAGTATCATCAGCAAACTTGCTGAGGGTGCACTCTGTCCCTTCCTCCAGGTCACTGATGAATATATTGAACAAGACTGGACCCAGGACGGACCCCTGGGGGACACCACTAGCCACAGGCCTCCAACTAGACTCTGCGCCATTCACCACAACCCTCGGAGCTCGGCCATCCGGCCAGTTCTCAATCCACCTCACTGTCCACTCATCTAGCCCACACTTCCTGAGCTTACCTAGGAGGATGTGATGGGAGACAGCGTCCAAAGCCTCGCTGAAGTCCAGGGAGACAACATCCACTGCTCTGCCCTCATCTACCCAGCCAGTCATTCCGTCATAGAAGGCTATCAGATTGGTCAAGCATGATTTCCCTTTGGTGAATCCATGCTGACTCCTCCTGATCACCTTCTTGTCCTCCAGATGCTTAGTGATGACCTCCAGGAGGAGCTGTTCCATCACCTTTCCAGGCTGCCATAGAAGACAAGAGGTGTTCTTCCGAGGCAAAATGGTCAAGTTGCCACTTTATAAGCTCAGTTCAACAGCACAGCTATGGAGCTGGTTTTCCCTCTGGAAACAGTCTTTCCCTCTAGAAGTGAAGAAGTAATTTTTACATCTATGATAAGAACTTCCTTAATTTATGACACTGAATTAATGACATAATATTCCAAATGCAAACCGCAACCCCTGTATCCCTTTTGAGTTGCTCATGTAAAAAGTCTTTAATAAATTAGAAAAAGAATAGCAATTGACCATAATAATGAAAAAATATATTGCTTAGGAAAAAATGGACATACATATTGAGATTGATAAAGGCTTTAAGTGTAGTTTATGCTCCATACAAACCTGAAATAAAGACTATAGTGTCCTCAGGCATCTTAAACTATTGTTATCTAGCTCTAACACCGTGTCCTTTTTTATATATATATTGCATTTCTCTCAATTCAGTCGCCATCCATCATCATAAAAATCTTTTTTTTTTTAATATATTTAGAAAAGGTAATTGTTGGCAATAAACTGAAACCAAGTTCACCGACATTTCAAAAGCTATGAAAATTCAGCAGCTACTCAACAACAGGAATCAGGTGAGCAACCACATGAAAACAAGGATGCCACTCAGTGAAATAACGGCTAAGCTTTCAACTGCTATAGCTTTGGCTGTAAGTATCAGATAGGTTTACACTCAGCACTTATTCCAGCATACTCAAAGATTCAAAACTGTTCAGGACCAATTATAAATTTAAATTATTTTCCAAAACGTTCCCTCACTAAAAATGGTTTGACATCATATTCACAGAGTATCAGCACAGAACTCCTCATTTACTGTTTTGATTCTGTGATTCCCTATGTTTCAAAAATTGTACTAACAACATGCTGATGTGTCATTTATTTATGAGAGCCTAAAGCTTTAATAAATATGAAATTTCAATACTGAAGCAACATTATTTCAAAAATCCAGGATTTTAAATGCCATTTCTTATTTTCACAGGATCACAATATTCATTATATAAAAATAGTCAGCTAAGAAAAGAACGTTACTGACATCGAAGGAACTATTCATGTAAGTACAACTAGCATAAACGTCTTCTAGGGAACCTAGGCTTTAACTTTATTTTTTGTGATTTCACCATAGCTAATGTTTAAACATTTACATTACTCATTTAACCATTTTAAAAATAAGTCAAGCTGAAACAGTACAATAGTACAATCTTGAGACCAAGTAGCAACTTTTGAAGTACAAATAAATTTATTAAACTTCAGAAATCAATCGAAAGTAATTTCTCTGTTCAACCTAAGTACTTTGGAGATGAGGGCTACAAGAAGATTAGTCTGAACTACAGACTACAGCCAAGAACTTAGGCCAGAGGATTGTGCTTTTCCAGCTGACAGTGCAGATCTGCTGCGGTCCCATGGCGGTCCACAGAGCAGGCTGGGGAGCATCCGTCTCAGGAGAAATCGGCTGCCTGCTCAGGTGGGGATGGGGTGACCCAACTGCTCCAGCCACCCTCACTGACTCCGGCACTGGAAGATGCTCCATGAAGACGCAAATGTTCCCGCCCCAACAGAGAGAAGCTGCTGTCTCTACCACAGCCGGTGACTGCAGGATTCTGTTTAACTCATTCCGATGAAAAGCTCTAGACAACCTTCCGAATCTGTGTACTACATATGTCAAACACGTAACAGAGGAAACGAAATCATTCTTCATTTGAACGTGTTATCGTTAAAACTTCAGAACAAGCCATCCGTATTTTCCTGCTTTTTGACTCTGCAAGGCAGAGATGAACTTTACACAGTCTAAAACTGTGTAAAGGCATTTTGTACCTTAACATTAGACTTCATAAAAATGTTTCAGAAATCACTGTCTAGTAAAAAGTAAAAAAACTGTATTAGTGTCTTCTCTAGCTTTTACCTAAAGGGGATTAGGAAGCTACCATGACAAGTCAATTCCCTGTAACTGTTAAATAAAGTTTTCTACTCACAAAGGTACATTTCTCCCGTCCACCGCGTTCCTGTTCTTTCAGGGTTGCTGAAACACCACATCTTATTCATAGACCTCTACTGTTAAATGCAGACTGCGATGACCTTTTGCTAGACTGAAAGGGAGGCTACACTTCGAGATCAGGCCTTTGAAACAACTGGAGAATTAATCATTTACAAAACGCCAGCTAAAAATATGACTTTGGACTAATATCTCATTTTCCCTTCCACTTTAAATCATGACTAAGGCCCTTCAAACCACAATACTCTCCCTTACGAGTAAGGGCCTTACTGAGCAGGCAGCCGGTTTCTCCAGGGACGGATGCTCCCCAGCCTGCTCTGAGGACTGCCATGGGACAGCAGCAGATCTGCACTGTCAGCTGGATAAGAAAACACATGCTGTCAGCTACTTCCAACGTTACTGTCTCTCAAACATCATTTTAAGCCGTGCTGTAGACCAAATAACTTCTGACAAACTTAAGAGACAGGCTTATGATTAGCAAGGAGGGGGATGAAGTATACTGCATAGCACCAACTCCAAGGAGCGCCTGGTAACGAGACACAACTTATTTTGGGTGCTCCCAGACCACTTCTGCAGCCTGAAGAACAAACACTTTATTGCTCAATTTTAAAGGAGAATACAGTGTGGAAATAGAGTTACCCACCTAAACCTAGCATAGGGAGGGATGTACAGTAAATAAATATATATATATATTTTAAAAAAAAGTCCACAAGATCCAAACAGGCACACCTGTACTGCCCACATGCAAATGACAGAGGGGGAAAAAAACCATCTTGTGCACCACAGTCAAAGAATTTCATTAATCTTATCAGTAAGATTAGAAGACAACTTGATTGAAGTTCAGTGCCTATATGAGGATAAAGTAATAGAAGAGGGTCCTGCAACTTCAGTAAAAGTAGAATAATAAGATAAAATGTAGAGGCCGGAAATAAGGCTTAACACAAATGCCGTTTCTGCACATTTCAGGCTTAACCTCCGATATGAATCATGACACTAACCATTCTCTATTATTCTGCAGCTAGCCAACAACTTTGCCCATTGAGGGAAGTGGCATGAGAAAGGTGCTGATTTTGCGCAGAACCCCAGGAACGCAAATTAAACAGATGAACCGGAAATCCTGGACTGCGCTCACGCATCACAAGCCAGGACACCTAACGACAGCAGTGAAGTAGTCTGCTGTCACAGCAATCGCTCTGCTCCAGCAGCCGGGTTGTGGCCATTGCTCGTGCAGTATGCAGACCCTGAGTGCCCTGCCTTTGAAAGTATGTGGCACGTTTTACTCTTAGATTTCTTTTTTTTTTTTTTTTTGAAATAAAAATGCTATGCATTTAATGTGGCAGGATTTCAGAGCTCTTTAATCCTTTGACTTTAACATTACAATAACACTAGACTACACAGGCAAGTTAGAAGATCTGCAGAAGAAAGATTCCTGAATCATGGCTATTTTCTACCTAATCACGCTCCAGTCCTTTTTTGAGAAATCATGTTTCCAGGTCAGCAGTTTTTTCACTGCTTCCCTGCTGATGTATATTCTGATTTTGTGCTTTGAGCAGATCTGGGGATTGCGGGAAATCGAAAAACCCTTTCCCTGTCCTATACAAGCTGCAATCAAACAGCAGAAGGAGAAGAAATGGATATCCCATGAGCTGCCCCACGGCAGCTGGAACCTAAGAAACCAGCGCTTGGGCTTCAATTTGGGTTTTCTTCTCCCCAGAGGTCTAATCTCAGGCCACCCCAGAATACAGGGAGAGCGCACTACGGCAGTCCAATCAAACAAAACTTGAGACAGCTAATGTTTTTAAGTAAAGTCTTGTTGACAGTCTGTATTTTCACAACTTTCAGCAATTTTTTGTGCATGTCATCACTGCAATATTTCTGAGAGAACCAGCTGCTGGGGTTCTAAGAATATGAAAGTGCCATCTTTCACTTCTAAAATCGTGTTTCTATTTTTCCCCCTGCAACATATATGAGCAAATCTGAAGAACTTCAAGCTCACTTTTAAGGAGGCTCAGTTTCTAGTCATTCCTCTGAGTTTGTGGAAGCCTTCTTCACGATCCAGCAGTTGCAATTGGCTGTAAGGTATCTCTTCTGTACAAAACTGACTCAAATTCTCTTTTCTAGCATAGTCCTTTGTATTTCTCTATATTAAATATCTGTAACAGTCATTGCTTCAATTTGTAGGCAGAGCGTATGCCATACCAGAACATTACACCTACAGAACTTTTTACACCTATGTTGTGCAGAAACAATAAACTTAACTTTTTTTTCTTACTCAAGAAATAATAGCACTTCTCAGTAAGTTTGACAAAATCAGCAAGTGAAATATCTGGGAGAGTTTGGATAGGATGGGAGAAGACAGAGAGAGGGAGAAAGACTGCATGACACACAAGTCACGATAGTCTGTACAGAACAAACCACTTGCATTACTCTCACAAAGAAAAGTTTTGAAGGACGTCACTTACTGCGCTTCCAAAGGAGAAACTACAGTTAAGGGCAACTGCCTTAAAGCTTGGGAGTGTCTCAAGATTCAGACTTGAGACCACAGAAGATAATTTTGATACGTTACCAAAAGCCATCATTACCACCAGCTTTAAATCGGATCCTTGCCAAGTTCTGCTTTACAAGCCATTGCTTTTGCTGATTATTAGCTCATATTTTTCTCCTTTTCTCTGAAATCGATGAAATTAAAGATGTTGCAATACAATGCGCAAATTCTACCCTTCCCCCCGGCCTTTTTTTCAGTTCAATGGGAGTCAGTAGGTACTCATATGCTAATTTTCAGAACTCTTTTCATTTTGAGTTCAGATAAAATTTGACATTTTTCACATATTAAATCATTTCTCGTTTAGCATAAAAAACTGCTCCTGATAGCCAAACAAAATGATTGGTTAAATTTAACACGTTGAATTGCAAGGCTAACGAGAGCAGAAGTACTTACACCTACTTTATCTATTAATTGAAATATGCAAAGTGGCCCCAAAGAATCTCTTAACAAGGCAAATCTGGAAAAAATACATATTTAAGGGAAGAGAATTAATCAGTTGGGAAGAGAATTAATCAGTTGGTCAGTCATTAATGTTCCAGATACAGAGCAGAACTTTACTCAATTTTTGTGTGTTTGAAAAGTTCCATCAAAAATATCATTTTAAATACTAGAGGCTGAAAACCTGGTTAAAGGACTGTAATCCTGAAGGAAAAAACAAAAAGAAAAAACAAAAAAAAAAAAACCCAGAAGTTCAGAATGCAGCAAGCTGAAAAAACTTACTTCACATATGTGTATAGAATATGAAATGCTTCTCCCAAATTACACCCCAAAAATGCACCTTGCCCTATACTTCTGGACTGTTGAGCACAGCCTCCTGCTAGTAAAGCACCAATGTCGGGCACCATGCAGTTCTCTAGAGTCTGCATGTACTTTTTTTTCCAGCATGGCCTGACCCCCTCAGCTTTATCCAGCTGTGACACTTGGCTACAGACCAGGAGCCACAGCAGGTCTTGAGCTGCTGCAGCTCTTGAGGCAACTGTGCTCCACCTGGACTAGCATTCAGCAAGCCTAAGCGTTAGGTTTTCTCTTGTCTGGTACAATGAAGGCTGACATATTTCTAACTACTACTATCCTGATCAATTCAGTAAATACAGAAGGAAACTTAACATATAGTACTCAATAGCAAACGCGGAGCTCAGCACATGCTGAAGTTGAAGTTACAATTCATGGCTAGTAGACTGTTTTTTGTTTAAAAGGTATTCGCTCAGCAAAAACTCTGCATATAGGCTTCAAATCTTTCCAACATCAAAACAGTGGAATGGAAGAACATGAACACAGGTATTCCTCCACAAGAGCCGGGTGATTTGCTTCTCTCAAGGATCAGTCTGTTTTAACCTCATGGGAACTTTGGGGTTGAATATTCCCTTCATTAACAGTGAAAATACTAGCTTTCTCAATATTACTACTATAAATCATAGCAAGCATAGAACAAGTAGGGATCTCCTGGACCGTCACATCTGAGCTCTGTAATACTGCAAGCACACATCTTCTTTTAGGAGAGGTTTCATAAGGCTGTACTTAAAATACTTAGGTCCTACACAGCTCTTCAAATATGGTAAGGGACACCAACACACTCCCCCTGCCCCCGCAACCATGACTGTTGTCCAGGCTAGAAACTTTTCATTTTCTGCTGTGAATCAATTCCCGGCTAGTCAGTCCCTTGGTTCTTACGCCAAAAGTTGTCCTTCCAGTTTGGGTGGTTTCTCCCCAGTTTAGGCATCTACAGGCAACAGTCCTGTTCCAAATTCATTATTTTTCCTTCAAATGAGGGTTTTGGAGCCATTTAAGTGATGCTTGCTCACAAACTGTACTAGTGCATAATATTAGAAAAAAGGGCTGGAGAAATTTCAGTCTTAAAAAAAAAAGAAGGGGGGAATAAGTCTATATCAGTCAGGTTTTCATGAGTTAAGCAAATCTAAGTTTTAATAATGGATGACAGAGGCTTTACAATATTTCAGTAACACATATTGAATTTCAGACATTGTATTTAATGTAAGTTAAAATAATAATGACATATTGTTGGGTTTTTTGTTGTTTCCATAGATGTTCATCAACGTCAGTACTTTCATGTTTACTTTTATCCGTGCTATTATCAATACCTATGTTCCCTAGACAGCATAAAGTCTACACTGCTGCTATTGCAGCTTAGTGTGATGGACTTCATTTCAAATCAAAGAAATGTCTTCCCGATTCATAAACTATACAGCCTTATAACTGTGATAACTGGGAGAGCCAGACAGATATTTACGGTGGAAGATGCAAAGATTCCTACTATTTTAAAGTTTTTGAAAGTAAAAAGCACTTTGAATAGAAATTATTTCCTTTAAAATAAAATAAACTTTGAATAGAAATTATTTCCTTTAAAATAAAATAAACTGAAATGTATGTTGAGCTGTAAGTTGCTGTTCTTAGTAAATAAGAAGAACTTGAAGAGAAATGAAAACTACTTTGCAGTAGTGTGGGAGATCCAGAACAAGTTTTTTTTCATCCGACTCTCATCATTAATAGATTTAATTTTCATCTTGCACAACTACAAACTGCAGTAACAACTGTGATTTCATATTTTGGTTGAGCCAGCTGTTGAGTAAGACTGGCCAAAAAGAAATCCTTGCTGAGCAAGAGCAGAAGGAACTATTTACCACATGGGACCCCACCGAGGAGTACACTGAACAATAAAGGAAAAGCAGGAGATTTCTGAGAAACGGGATTACTTTCTGGGACTGAGGTTCACCACTTTTAAAGATGCGCTCGCAGTGCTTGAGACCTAGAGAAATTCAAGAAACAATGAAGGGGGTCCTAGATAATCTATAATGAAAGGACTAAGCTGTCCAGCTATGTCAACTACATAGGACTGGACCATACTGTACTTCATATCATGCTGAACCCATGTTTACCTGGAAACTGGCTGACTAACAAATACATAAAGATGACCTGCATAATCATAGTTTTGTAAAACAAATTACCATGATCTCCTCAAAGGAAACAAAAAAAAAATTGTGCATTACTAGTTTATTACAAATCTCCAATTAGAGCAATAAAGCACTGGTTAGAAGCAGGCACACTGACCTAATCTAGATTTTCAAAAGGCTTTTGACAGCGTCCACCTCTCAAGAACTGCATATCTTTCACAACAGTTACTATCATCAAATGGGAGGTGACAGAGTTGGAGTTAATAACACTTTTATATCAATAAAAATAAATCAATATGGATTTGATAGAACACCATAACAAATTATTAGTTCTGCCAGAGACAATGGAGATTTCTAGAATGTCAGGCTTCAAAGAGAGAGGACACTGAGCCATGCCAAAGTGGTGGTTTTTTGTCTGGAGAAAATTTGCTAATAAGTTTTCTCAGACTGGAGAGTTTCCAAACTCAAAGGGAAAAGGCCCTGACGAACTCGATCGAACTTTGAAGTTATCCCTGCTTTGAGCAGGAGGTTGAACTGGAGATCTCCAGAGCTCCTTCCCAAAACTACGCTTTCTGTGATTACACTGGAGCATACACGACCAGACCTTTGCCATAAACTGCTGACTCAGGATGGAAACGGATTAAAAAGGAAGCATTAGCATAGCAATTAGCCACATTAGCCAGTGTACAGGCCATCATCCTCACCCAACACTGAAAAGGAAATGACAATCCTAGGATGTAGCAAGCAAGTTACTTCCATTAGGAACTCACTGCACAAGGCATGGCAAAATCTCATACGGGCTCCTGCACGTCACTGCCAGCTTGTGCAAATCAATAGCATTTCAAACCAGAACGCAAGCGGGGAGGGAATACAGGATGACACAGGGCATAGGGAGCCCGAGAGAAGACAAGAGCTTGGCCTGTTCAGTCTCATGGCACGGAAGAGAATATGACTGTGCCAAAGGTAGGGGGAGGGAACAAAGAGAAAAACAATTACCTGTGCTAGCAGACAGAGTTGTACAGAATCAGATGAGGCCTTTTGCATGAAGGCAAGAAATAACAAGTATTTTTCAGGTAGGATTGCTCTGTACTGCAGGTGACCGCAAAGCAAGGACTACATTAGAATAACCAGGAGCACCTTTACATTGTCTTGCGTACCTACACTGTTCACAAGCTTCAAAGCTAATTAGACAGAGAGCAGGCAAGCAAAAGCACTTATTTCTCTACAGCCTTTCAAAAATTTACAACATAGGGCTCCTAAAGGCCAGGGGAAGCAGCCTGTTTCCTTGGCAGGCCCGCTGGAGGGCAGCAGCTGTTTAGCTTCTGGAGTTCAATGCACCAAACCGCTGGGCAGGTTTGATTTCCCAGCCAGTCTGCAGTAACGCTGCTAGCAGGTCTTGCGTGCTGGCAAGCACAGAAGGGAGGATAAGGCCAGAGAAACCAGCCTTTATCCCAGGCACAGAGGGGCACCTCGCAGTGATTCTTGTAAGAACTAGAGCGCCACATCTCCTTCACCCCGCTTTGTTTTCACATCCGGGCTAGCTGGGCCAAAACCACAGCATGGTCACGCTGCTATGAGTGTCTACAATGGTATGAGGCATTTCTGTCATCTTCCTTCCCGTGTATGTATCAGTACCGTGACAACATCCCTCCTCCGGCTCTGCCATGCCCCCTTACATATGCAAAAGGGGTGCAAAGATTACCCTAGCTTATGGCCCCAAGAATTAAAACACAGCAGCAGATCTACTGCAGCACGAGCACTGCTTTCTATACAGACTCCGCTACAGCTGCTGCTGGAATAAGGTGAAAATTCCCCATTCGTCTGGATCATGGCAAGTCCCACCACACACCGACGGAGGTGAGCAAACAAGCCTACGAACAACAACTCCGACATACCATTTGCTTCAGGTTCACTACAACAAAACTATGCTGCCAAAGACTTTGATATCAAGTTAATGCAAGTAAGACTATTTAAGTCAATCTCAGCTACAAAAACAGAAGAGTACAGCAGTTTATAGGTGAAGAAACTGTGTTATTGAGTAGGATTTAAATTATGCACCTTTTTAGTGACATTTTACTGTGTATGTCATATTGAGGGAGTTCATATGCTTTTTGAGCAGCAGTGGATGTAAAAATATATATTCATACTCCTTTTCCTGGACTTCTCCATATCTGTATTCAGAAAACTTGGAGGGATGTGCTGTTTTACACGTTTTTCAGAACAACCGACACTCCCCCATGTCAGAGCGAACTACGTGAGTCTCAGAACCATTATCATCAATTTGACCCAATACTCCCCAGGCAAAAAGCTGGTTATGGGTAGAGTTAAAACTTACACAAGATGATGATTATGGTTCAGCAGCAAGAAGAGGGAATAGTTTACAGTGACGATGCTGTACTCCATTTCCAGTAATTCACTCTCATTTTGTCAGGACTGTTCATTGTCTAGTTGTTCTTTGGGGTCTCTTGATCCACAGCAAGTCTGCAGCTAAACAATGGTAGCGTTTACTACCTTTTCCTAGGCAAAAATACTATCTTCTCCCAATTAATATGGCTGTTCTATACTTTATGTCTCATTTGGACTACAGCAATACACCAAGCCTAGGCAAGAAAGCATTAGAAGAAGCTGAGGAAAGCTTGCAAACAAAGGAGCAGGAAGAAAACCAAAGTCAAAACTTTAGCTTATACTGAGGAATATACATATAACATAATATAACAATTTGGTCCTGTACTTTCTACCAGTGTACAAAAAAAGCTACGACATTCAAAATATTGGGTTTTGTCTTAAAGATACAAACCAGCCTGTTTCATCCCAGCTGTCCTATAGATCAGAGAGCACTCTGGCAGGAGAAGAACAGTGAATAACCATATTCCTCAAATGTAATGGGACTTTTATTGCACAAGTCAAACGTTCTATTTCTAGTCTATTCCACCTTCATGTCAGACATTCAAGAGGAGCTATTTGGAAAAAGTCTTCATAGCTGTCATAGATGCTTGCTTGACAACTAAAAAAATCTACTGTCTTTTAAAGTAAATTTCTTGAATGAGTTAATGAGAAAAACACAGACTGAAAAAGAGACAATTCTGAAGTTGAAATAGGCTTATACTTAAAGAGCCAACAAGGACACTGCTGCTGAGAGAAGCTGCATGCTTCTTTGCTTAACCGTGCCAGCCAAAACAGGCCTCAGAAGCATCATGGTTCACCTGAGACTGAGATCTCACCTACTGAGGGTTCAAAGGGACTGAAGCCTATGTGAAAAGCAGGCATTGGGAAAGGAACAGCAGTGCTGGGAATACTGTCAAATAATACTGAGTGTTATATCGACTGAGACAAAGCTAGCCATCATGACCTGAAATGCAAGGATTGGACAAAGGCTACTACATGATTAAGAGACTAGAGCATCTCTCATCTGAGGAAAGACTGAGAGAGCTGGCAGCACTGAGCTTAGAGAAGACTGAGGGGAGAACCTTATCAATGGGTATATATACCTGTATCTGGAGGGAGGGTGTCAAGAGGATGGTGGCAGACTCTTTTCAGTGGCGCCCAGTGACAGGATGAGAGACAGCAGGCACAAACTGAAACACAGGGAGTTCCATCTGAATCTAAGGAAAAACTTCTTATCTTTGAGGGTGAGCACTGGAACAGGTTGCCCAGAGAGGCTGTGGAGTCTCCATCTTCAGAGATATTCAAAAGCCGTATGAACAAGGTCATGGGCATCCTGCCCTAGGTGACGCTGCTTGAGCAGGGGGGTTAGACTAAATGATCTCCAAAGGTCCCTTCCAGTCTCAACCATTCTGTGATTCTGAGAAGGGGGAAATGAGAAAAATTTATGGGGTTATATAAACTCTAGCTCTGTTTATTTAACGAGTATGTGTACTCAATCTCCAGGAAATGTAACCATGGACTAAAGTTCAAAATTTAAAGTTCTAGTGTACTGAAGCCTCTCCGCAGAGTGAAGCGTATATTAGTTTAATATAATGACCACACAAACTTTGTATTTTTTGGAAACTAGGGTGAACAGTCTATCTTCCAAAATTTTCAAACTGACTTCCAAAATAAGACAATTTCTTAACTCCAACATACAACTTGGAATATGTTGAAACCCAAACAATGGGCTAAAACTTCTGTGTAGGCAGCTATTCAGGAAAATGTGACACACTTTTTTTTTTCCTTCAGTCTCTGCCACTTCTGCACAATTATCTAGACTTCCGTTAAACCAAGAGGCAATCTAACAATCCTCTGAATCAGCAGCCCTCTGAGTCTCATCTTGAAAGCTCATCAATTTTCTCAGAGCCAAACCCTTTAGCGAATACAAAACATTTTCCCTCAAAGAGCTCACCGCTCAGAGATCATCTGCTCAGATGATCCTGGTTACAGGAGCTGGCAGCATCCCACAACCATCAGCTGACGAGGGTAACTCCGCCTGAATAATTCAGGAGGCTCGCTGCCGCACGGTTACCGGGCTCAAAGCGGCGCACGGTTTCGGCGCGGGTGCCTCGGTTTCCGCCGGCAGGTGCCGGACCCCAGCTACCATGGAGAGCTCCCAGCCCCACCGCCCCCCGCACCCCAGCCCACTCCCCTTCCAGCCAGCCACGGCCCAGGCACCGCTACATTTTTGCTCGCTTTCCAGGTTTACTTCCCAGCTGAACAACAACTGCGCCTGAACAGCTAGCCGCTAAGTGTCCCACTTCACACAATTCGAGGGTGCCGTACCCTACAATTAACACTGCATTTAATACGAGTTCAGACAGCTATCACAAGATGTTACATCTGTATACTCTATTCCAGAATCAAGAGCACTGCCTTAAAAATCTATTCCCAAAACAGATTCAACTACTGACTAAGGGAGAAGCTGTCAGCATAGTTTACCGATTAAATCTCCCTATCCTACCTAATAGACTTCCTTACCAGCTGCATTTCACTTTGGCCCACATCACATCAGGAATTTCAAGCAATCCTGAAAATCGCTGGAGATGCAGACTGAAACTGTTATCTGTCCCTCCTGGTGAAATAAAATGATACCCTTTCACTAGAGTATACCTACCCAGCTGACTGAGAAATACAATAGCTCAGCAATCCTTAGAAGCAAACACTGATTTAGAAGCTTTTTCCAGCTGCTACAGCATCTTCAAACTCCCATTCTCAGAGAAACTGTCAAGACGGGACATTGGGACCCCCTGTTTACAGCACCCACCAACATCCTACACCTGTCCCAGGCAAGGCACAGCACGGAGATAACCACCAACACAAAGGACAGCCTCGCTGCTGACTTGATTGCCACGATGGCCTCCAGCATTTAACACAAGGGATCCAAAGCCACTGATGCCCCTTTGGACTGTAACTGCAGTAGAGTCTAGCTCTGCAGCAGCTCTCACAGTCTATCTCGAGCAGCACTCAGAAAGATGAAAAGTAACCTCTCCTTTACTCTCAACAGGGCTTCAGACAACAGCGGATCCATGCTAATCTCCTGACTTCGGAGACTGACTAATATATGTCAATCATCATCTTCATCTTTTCAAGTTGATCAGCCCTCTTAAAATGGAAAATATGAAGTTTGCTAGGAGCTGTTCATTGTACTTTCAAAGCATAAACAAATAGTTCAAAGACTATATCTAAACACAAAAATTACACAGAAATTCTTTTTGACAGGATAAAATATGCAATTTCAAAACAAATAGAGATAACAGTAGAAAAAAGTTACATGCATGAAGAATGATGCTGTCCTTCAGAAATATAAATAAATGATCATTTTGGTAATAAATATGAACAAAATTCAAAAGAACTCTTTTACTTCAAGGCAAGTTCATTCACAGATCTTATTAATAGCGAACTCGTTTCTTTTTATGAACTCAGGAGCAGCAGAAGGAAAAGCATGTAAGAAGATTATGTTAATACTATTTTTAAGCATATGTAAGGACAGTGAATGAAATACTGATTATTCACTCACTTCCACTTAATTTAAAAAAGCAACTACTTACTAAAAATAGCTTTCAGCGGATAAGAGAAGAAAAACTAGGCAGCACCAGAAAAACAGGTACAGCTATATTAATACTCGTTACACCTCACTATCCGCATGCATCAGTATTGAAGCCTATGGAAATCAACTTTGATATAAAAGCATCAATAGGGATAAACTATTCCAAAGCTTTCATCTAATGCTCCCTTTGTACAAACATAGCAATATGTTTCAGAAGGAAGGATAGTATTTCCAACTTTTTATCACAAGGGTAAATAACAGAAGTAGGTTTAACATAATTTCCAAGTTTCTTGTCAAAGAGATTCAAATACACATTAAAGCAGATTTCATATAGATAGATTTTGACTTTTCACTATGATCATCAGAAGGACTTAGTAGTCTTCACAAAACAACAGAGGAGACCACTGTGCTGAAGTCGCCATTGGCCCATGCACCTAAGGGATGCTACAGAACTAGGAAAGGATTTTCTCCAGTTTCTTGAGGGCTCTTAGTCTAGAAGACTTCACCCAGCCCAATTTTTCAAAAGTATAGACGCACTAGCTCTTGAGCTAGACCACCATGCTTTTGTTCAAGTCAGTTGTACTTTTCTATTTCACGTTCTTCAAAGCTGCTAACGCGGCAAAAAGTCCCAGTTTAGTTTCTGGTTAATCAAAGGCTGAATACTTATTAGTGATTGAGGCACAATCCAGTCACCAACTTACAGGTGCCAGATGTGCTCCGAGAGCTCATATTCGTGTTTAATTTCATCCAAAGAGAAACCAGGCATGCGCTCCCAGATTGCTCCGCAAGGCAAACTAAAACACAGTAAGTGGAGACAATCAGGAGACTCGCTTCAAAAAGCACATTCCTGATTCAAATTAAAACACTAATGTAGACGCACCCCCAAAACCCCTGCCAGAATCACTGTTTCTAGTTAAGCATTAATTTCCAGCTCCATTTTGTTATTAAAACACAGTATCACACTACATCAAGTGAAAGAATATTGCTTGGCATTGGTAAGTGGCAGAAGATAAAAAGCATCTGTAAAAATACTATTGCAAGAACGTCTGTATAACGCATACTAAATCCCAGGAAAGTACATCTGCTCTCAGCACTTGAATGACGACTTCACTGGCTATAAGAATGCTTCTTACCAAGAAAGAGGCTGAAATCCGAGAGAAGACATCAAAGGTGACTCTTCTGAGAAAATGGAAGTGTAGTGCCACACTGCTATTCCAAAAAACCTTAGAGAGGAGAAAAAGTGGACTGAATTTTAGACTAACTGGTTTTAGACTAAACTCTTTGGTTTATCATGGAATATGATAACACATGGCAGATTCGCAGTTCCTCTCCTGTGCGTGGTTCCCTGCCTTCCTGGTAGGACCTCTCCTGCAATTCAGAAAGCCCAAACTCCACTGACAGGACATGAACACCTAGGAGCAAAGGTTGGTACTGACCTCAGGAACCACCACCTTCCACAGAGCACCTGGATTTTGTGCAGACTCCAGAGGCAATAGGTCCATGGGGTTGAAAACCTACATGAAGTCAGAGTGTCCAAAAAGGACATTCAACAAGATATGACGTTTCAGTTACAAAAGCTAAGAAAAATTTAAGTGAAAAAGTGCTATTTCTCATACAGATTAGTAAACTATCATAAAGGAAGTTTCTTCTTACATAAAACACTTTGCTAAGTTCCATCGTGCAAAAGGATGGAAAACACACAAAATATGCACGCACTATACAGTTCTTTTCACAGTATAAAACTGACCAAGACCTATCGGGATTAAAAAAAAATAATAATAAATTCTGACAAAAACAGACACGAACAATAACTCCTCCTTCTGTAGTCTCCTAATGTGAGCTGTGCTATATGTGGCAAGAGTAAGCTTTGAAACTGGAGTTGGTGAGGGGGGCTTATAAATGAGGTTCCCCCATTCAGCTAGCTTTATTAGAAGCCTCTCACAAACGAAGCACAGTTCAACCATCTAACATCCAGCTGCTTATGTTCATTCTTTTCATTTTTCAGATACTTAAATATACCAATACTGATCCTCTATCTTTAGATTTGAAAAAGATGGTATGTCTAAGGACAAAAGCAGCATAGAAATGTGTTATCTTAGTGTGTTTCTGATCTATTACCACAGCAGTATACATTTTTCCCCCCTTACGATCCCCATATCAGCATCCACAGTGGGCTAGACCGAGGGTCCTTCTAGCCCCTTTTCTTGAGGTCTCTACTCTTCCCTCAGCAGCTGCTGCAAGAACAGGGCAGGCCCACAGAGGTATTTTAGTTAAATATTTTCCCAGTCCCCAGTAATTTCCAGTGGGGACATTTCCTGATTTACAGACAGTATTTTGGTGTATTCAGTACCAGATTTTTCTACTAGGTCTGTCAACATTCTACGTTCCAGATAACTTGCATGCTCAATTTCCTAATGAGAAGACACGACTGATCTTACCTTTGAATTAAAGATCCTACAACGCTCTTACTGGGATTCATATAAAGGTTTTTTTGTTGTTGTTATGATTAAGCACACAGTACCTGTGCTTAGCATTTGAGGTGAAAAATAAAACCTCATTTTGATTGAAAACAGACTTTGTAAACAAAGTTTTATAAAACTTGCATCTAAAAAAAGAATTCAAAGATGTTTTTTCCCCCTCTAACAGTTTCCCAGCAGATTGCACCCAACTATTATGGTATAACTAAGTTAGCAAAAAGGCAGTAGAAGTTCAAACTTAAAGACCAATTTGCTAATAAAAATGAGGAGCCAAATAAATGAACCTAAATAAAATCACCCTTGTTTTAGACACACTGAACACTTGCACTGGAAGTCCTTCAAAATACAAGAGGCAGGTACTAGTAATCTCTGTAAATCTTGAAACTTAAACAGCTTAAACAGGAAAAAATGCATCTAATTTAGGTTGCCTCACAGTTCCTACGTAAAAACCTCATTTTCACATGCTACAACTGACAAATGAAAGAAAGAGCCATTTTCCATACTTGCTTGTTCCCTTTTGGATCAAATTTTAACAGTTTGTCTTTTCCCAGAGTCGATATGACAAAGTTAATAGCAGAAAGAGATAGAGAGCACCATTGGAAAATGAAGAGTACTAGCATATGTAGCGTTTGGGATGATGCTAAATTGGCATTGGTGTAAGTCCCAAAGCCTAATGTAACTGAAAGCCCGTCACAAAACTGTCTATACAACTTAAAGTATTATAATAACAAAAAACAACAGACAACAAGATAATCAGTTAGATGATACACCCCGACACGCAGCTCCGAATTCAAACTCGGCACCAAATGAGGAAAGTTTTATACATCCCTTTGAATTCAAAATCCCGCATATTCTTCCCACCCTTTCTCTGAATGAGACTATTGAGGATATTCAGCATCTTACCCGCAACATATCTCAAAATATCAGCTCTAAGAGTTTCGTTCCATTAGAATCTCTGAAGAAAAAAAAGAAAACAATAGAAAAGTGGATTTTCCAATTTCGGTACACCTCAAAAAGGAAAAGCCTCAGAAGCCAAAGCGGAAAGAACATCAGTATAAATATCTTAAAGCTTTACTGGTGCAAACAGGAAAAAAAAAAAAAAACAACCCATAAATAAACTATACTCTTCAAATCCCAGAACAGACCTTCCTTTTGCATCTTTGCCAGAAGTACTCAGCACAAAAAATCCTGATCCAAATGGTTATGAAGCACCTATACAGGACGTTTTCCTGGATAACAGGAAAAGTCTTTAAAGCCAAACTTTAAATCTTCATTCATCTCATAGTTGCCTACAGATTCACTCCTATTCCCTCCCCCTTCTGCCCAAGGGGCAGGATGGGCAGTAAAAGAAAAATAACGGTACCTAACAGTGGCGTTTGCTTTCTTAAGCATCACCTATGACACTGCAAGATTTCTAGTCAGATCACTTCTCACCACACTCATGAAGGGAAAACAAGGAAACTCAGCTTCAACTGGAACTACTTATGAAACTGGATTTCCTGTTTGTCTTTCTACCATAAAGATCCTCTGATGTCTAATAATATATCTGCACTCAGTCAACAGCTTTTCCTTCAGGCGGGGCGCTAATCTGAGAATTTCCTCCGTTCAGATGCTTGTCCTCACACAACTTCTAGGCGCTTACCTTTGATGTCTCTACCTCCAAAGAAATTTCACGGACTTTTCAATCTGTTGACCAGTTTCATCCGGGGCCACTGACAATATGATTGCATAAGCATCACGCTTGGGAAATCCAGTTAAGAAGCAGATGAGGTGCTGGGGGTTCCCGATAAGAACGGCTACAGGGCAATCCTGCTTTAACAACATGAACCGCACCCTCAGCATAAGAGACAGACGCAGGAAGAGACCTAATCCTATGGCATCAAGGAAGAAGTTTCTCCCCCATATAATGCATGCATTAATGAAAGTAATGAAAACATATCACCATTCTTCTTCAAACACATACATGGAAAAAAAAAAAGTATACAAGATCATGACACCATGCCATCAAGCACAAAGGAAAAACTGGAGGCCTCAGTGTCTGGTCACTTCTGAGCTTCCTATCACTTTCACAGATGTTCTACATCACGTATTAGAAATCTCAGTAACTACCAACTTCAACCAACAAACACATAACTGCCCAAAGAAGCCCAGCCTTTTCAGATCCCTCTAGCCAGCAGATATTCACAGAGGACATTTCTGCAATCAGGTTATTCTCTTAAGTTTATTGGCACACGGTTGGACATGCATCAAAGGGGACAGCACTGAGTCATAGCGCTCAGCAGCCATGACTGACTCACCCTGGAGCTGATATTTCAATGTACTCCAGCACGGCCTCACGCTACAGCTAACAACAGGCTCCACGGACTGTTTCAAAGAAGGCTCAAGGTAACCCTCTCCTCTTTTGTAGATGGCCTGAATTTCCTTTACAAGTGAACTGACGAACATCACGGCTGACCCAAAGACAGTCAATGCAAAAAGATCTCAATTCCCTTTGCGACCAAATATTATTGAGAGGACTTTTGTCTTGAACATCATTCTGAAACAATCTTGCCTCCAAAAGCTACACAACAGAAGTTACCTGAAACAATGACAATTTGGGATCCCCCTCACACACACTTTTTTTTTTTTTTTTAATTGCTTTAGTCAGCTGAAGACCCTAACACTCAGGGCAGACTCCTATAAGCTTCTACAGCATGTGGACAGTCTCTTCAGGGATTAAAATTAGTTGCAAAAATAAATATTTTTAATACCTCCAGGAGGCTTATTATCCTAGTACTGGCACTCACTGCATTCCATTAAACGCACAAGATACAAACAGTCTTTACTAAAAAGACAAAAAAAAGTACTCAGCTGTTAAACAGTAGGAAAGAGCAAGAAGCAGCCACACCATATGCAGACAGGGAAGAAACTTGTTTTAAAACATAATTTGATTTGCTCACATAATCAATTTGTCAAGCATCTTTTTATCACGCAATATTTATATTATACAGTTATTTCTTTCAAAACCAAGGTACATAAATAACAGCCTCTACCGTTAAATAAGTCCAAAACCACAGTTTTAATCTTTGGTACTTAAGCTCAAACTGAAATCCATACTATGGCAGCTGGGTGGCCTGAGTTTTAAAGGTGCCAAGCACTTACTGGTTTCAGAAGTTGCAGAAACAGCAAGTACTATGCATCGTTGATTATCAGACCACTTTCCTAGATGTCCAAATGAAAATTCTCACCTAACTTTTTAGGTCAGTTCAGCGAGCGCAGGACCTTACAACACAAGAGGCATCAATTGTACATAGATATAACCTAACAAGCAACACTCACTGTCAGTATCTGGAGGCAGCCTATTTCAATCATGCGTAAAATTTCCACGGAAAATAGAAGCACCAGTCTACTGATTCAACACATACAGCTGATGAAAAGTTTCTCGCAGGGGGCATGCTCACCACTGCCATCCCCAAAACCTTTCTGAAGTCACAGATCAGACCGCAAAAACATCAGTGCCAAAGTTTTTAGAAGGAAAGTTATGTTTCCGGTCAGTCCCACGGCTCTCGACGTGAGCGTTTGCTGTCACCTTATTTAACTGGACTCCTTCATTCCCGCATAGGATCTCTGAACGGATTACTACAAACCACCTAAGGCACCCAGGCCGGGTATACTGAGCGCAGAGATGACTTTGCCCTAAACCATCAGAGCCTGAACTGCTTCCAGTCCCGGGTCTGTGATCACGTCACGATGATGCTGAGTCGAAGCTAGTAAGCCCAGCCCTTCAGGTTTTACCTACTTAAGCCAAAACACAGTGGACTTTTAAAAGAGAAGAAAAGTCCTCATTCTATTACAATAGAAAAAAAACAAGGTAAACATACTCTAGAAGACTTGTGTGCCTAGCTCTTAGTGAGAGAGAGGCCTGCCCTTAAAAGCTTGTAGCGTAACACTGCATTGCTGTTTACAAACCAAATACAGGACATGTAGAGGCACTAAACTCTAATTAGAGCAAATAATCCTGAATAAGCTAGGGGCAAGTATAAAAACGATGACCTGAGGTCCATAAGCACACCACAAACAAAGCTATGAGACACATCCCTCTGCAAGCACTAACGTAACGTCCTTAAAAGAACCTTTTCAGAAAACAAGTCTTCATAAATCAAATTCTCCTCCTGCTGAAAAAGCAGGCTGTCCTTCTGTAATAACAGGACCTGGTCAAACGCAGCAGTGACCATTTCAGCCACTCACTGGAGAATGAATCATACGCAGAGAATCACAAAAGCCTGAGCCGCTATCCTTTGAGCTGAAGGGCCCAGTCTTGTAGCATAGAAGCCATACCAGGGAAATCTCGGCCAGCACGCTAGCTGCTGAAAAGCAGCTAACAATGCACATGTGTACGTCGGGCTAGGGACGCAACTAATCTGTCACGCTCTGATAAACTGTATGGTAAAACGTGAGAAACTTCCTCGCGTAACTCCTCGTCCTAATTACTGAAAGCAAGAATTGTGTATACACGCAGCTGTGCCTGAGCAAACTTGGGGCAGCGGTCAGGGGAGGTCTGCCTCACAAAGCCGAGCTCTGTGACAAAGAGCACGGCACACAAGCTGGCTCTGTGCAGCATACCGGCCCCAGCAGCGCAACCACAATTCTGCCTGAGCTGCTGCGTCCTCTTAATGCACCAGCTGTGGGCTTACCAGCACAAATCAATGTTAGCCTAAGGACCTCTGCGCTTACCAAACTGAGGACAGTATCGCAGAGCAAAAACGATATACAGTCACCTTTAGAAGTTAACTATCAGCCGCATTTCTGTGAACTGTAGTGCACTGAATGCTAATTTACTGGAAAAGGTGGGACTACTCAGTCTCTGGGCTGCCAGAGAGCTGGTGGGAAATTTTCCGTCATATTTTGCTACCCCCTAAACCATGAGGGTGGCTAAGCTTTTCCTTCGGTCATCGCGAGACTACACACAGTAGGGGCCAAGACCACATCATTCACTATAGAAAAAAAAAGTTAAACAGACAGAGAGGATTTGGCAAAACCCCCAAAAGCATGCATCTTAGACATCCTAAAAGTAACAACAGTCATTCAAGACATGACTGTTTATACTATGAGACTCATTACACAGGAGGTCTGCCTATTTTTAGAGGTAGATATCACTACAATTGAGTGCTAGATAAACCCAAACAATTATTTTAAAAGGGTATTCCATCACTAATTATTCTAAACATCTTCTGCACTCTGTAGGTTGGCTTGCTGCCACTCTCAAGCGTAGAAGCTCTCAAAATGATGCTACAGCTCCACTTGCACAAGGCTTTAACAGCGGTGATAGATAACTCTCAGAACAAGCAGCATGTCCATATGAGTACAACAGCATGGCAAGCTCGTCACAGCTTTTGCATGGCAAAAAAATGAGACCACGTTCTTGCTTATGCTACAGAAAATACAGGAAGTTTTAATTCACCCTTGAGAAAAGACCGAGGAATGGAAGCGGTACAAATGGTGGCGGAAGCACTTGAACTGAGCCCCACGATTTGACAGCAAACTCAAAGCTAGTGGATCAAATCCAGTATGGCGCAGTGTAGCAGCATCATAGAAGCTAGTTGCTGCTTGAAAGGACCTACTGGAGGAAAAAAAAGGGTTAGGCTCCTGCATGCAGGCATAAAACAACCACTTTAAGAACTAAATAAACAGGCAAAACGAGCTTGTTTGTAAAGACCAGTCTCGTTGCTGTTAGCCGTGTAACTCAAGGACCTATTTTGTGGTTTCACAAGACGGAGCCCAGAGTCCCAACTGCTTCACAATCTTCTGCTCAGCCAAGTGCCACAAGCAATCCCTCATCCAGAGTTTCAAGAGATAAAGGGCGAATACACGGGCTGAAAGAAAAGCTGTACCAGGTCAGCCACCACCTTTCTGCCATACACCAGCCACACGTCCTTCAGCAGAGCCCAGCACTCCCTGAGCTCCAAAAAGGTGCGTTAAAAATTATTAAGCCAGCGAGAGTGATTGCACAATAACAGAGGCTGCAAGCACAGTTTTGTTTAAATACAGCTCAAATCCAACAAAACGCCCAAGGACTCAGGAAACCTGAATCTGCCACAGGCCAAAGCAACAGATGGTAGGCTAAGGCAGAGGGCTACAGCATATCGCAGCCAACAAGGCCAAGAAAGATGCTTTGAGGCCAAGCAGCGTTTCCCGACGGCGCTGCGATTTTGAAGTCCCACTTGACAAACGCGGCGTCCGCCGCCTTCGAGGCGGGGAGCGAGCCGGGGATGGCGGGGGCGGGGGGGGCCGGGACGAAACGAACTCTTCCGGACAGAGTAAGTCAGGTTGAGACCAGCAGTAAAGCACAGGGCGGGGCAGCGCCAGGCACCGCCGCGACAACCACCAGGGACGCGCTCACCGTCCAGGTCGCACCCGGAGCAACGCCGATGCCACCCGCAGCCGCCCCGCGCCTC
The DNA here is from genome assembly GCF_040807025.1 of Struthio camelus. Classification (NCBI taxonomy): domain Eukaryota; kingdom Metazoa; phylum Chordata; class Aves; order Struthioniformes; family Struthionidae; genus Struthio; species Struthio camelus. The sequence continues at coordinate 772,154 of NC_090947.1, read as the reverse complement.
CTCCAAGCCAGAGGCCGGGACCGTGCCGGGATTCACCGGGGAGGCGCGGGAGCCCCCACCCCCGCCGGGGCGGGCACACGGGGGCAAAACTTCCCGCCGCGCCGCCAACTCCGCCGCCTCCCCCCCCGCCTCAAAATGGCTTCGCCTCAACCGCCTCAACGGTCGCCGCGGCCCCTCACCGGGCCCGCCCGCCCCGCCGCACTGCGCCCCGCCCGCCCCGCTCAACAGGTGCGGGGGGGGGGGGGCGGCCGGGTCCCCCCCCCCTCCGTCCCCCCCTTCTCTTCCCTCCCCCCCTCCTCCGCCGCCGCCGCCGCCGGCACCTGCCGCCGCGTCAGGACCTGGACAGGTCCCGCGGGGCGCGCCCGCCCCCGCCGCCGCTCCGCCACACGCACCGCACTTGGCGCCGCTGCCCGGACCCCGCCGCCGCTCCCGCTCCCGCTCCGCCATCCGCCGAACCGAGCGGCGGCTCCCGCTGCGCCGCCGCCGCCGCCGCCGCTGCCGCCGCCGCCGCCGCCGCCGGCCCCCGTGCGCGCCTGCGCGCCACCGCGGCGAGCGGCCGCACACGCGCGCCGCGCGCGCGCGCCCGCCGACGTGCAGGCCGCGCTGCGGCCGCGAGCCCCGTGCCCGGGGCGGGGCTGGGCGGGGCGGGGAGGGGCGGGGCCGGCAGCAGCGCGGCCGCCCCATTGGCAGGCGGCGAGCGGGGGCGTCGGCCGCCAGCGGCGCGCGCCCGCGCCCGCGCACTGGGGACCGCAATGGGCGCGGGGCGGGGCCCGCGGCGCGGGAGCCGGCGCTGATTGGCCCGGTGAACGCGGCGGCGGCGGCGGCGGCGGGGGGGCGGGGAGGGGGAGCGGCGCGCGGGCGCTGCGGCGCGGGCAGGTGCAGGGGGCGGGGCGACGGCCGGGCCCCTCCCGGGGGCGGGGCCGGGGCCGGGCGGGTGCACGGGCAGCGTTGGTGCAAGGACGGGGCCGGGCGGGTGCACGGGCAGGGTTAGTGCAAGGGCAGGAGCAGGGCTGGGCAAGACTGGTGCCGGGGCAGGGCTGGTGCGCGGGCAGCGCTGGTGCAAGGACGGGGCCGGGCTGGTGCACGGGCAGCGCTGGTGCAAGGACAGGGGCAGGGCTGGTGCACGGGCAGGGCTGGTGCACGGGCAGCGTTGGTGCAAGGACGGGGCAGGGCTGGTGCACGGGCAGCGTTGGTGCACGGGCAGCGTTGGTGCAAGGATGGGGCAGGGCTGGTGCATGGACAGGGCTGGTGCACAGGCAGCGTTGGTGCCAGGACAGGGGCAGGGCTGGTGCGTGCACGGACAGGGTTGGTGCAAGGGTAGGATTAGTTCAAGGCCAGGGGAAGAGCTCGTGGATAGCAGGGTTGGTGCACGGGCAGGGTTGGTGCAAGAGCAGGATTACTGCAAGGGCAGGGGCCAGGCGGGTGCATCCCCCAGTGCACCCCGCTGCTGTCACTCGCCGTCCCCCGTCCCCCCTCAGCGACTGGCAGCCGCGAAGCCTCCCCATCCCCTCGGGGGCACCCCGGCCCCCTGCCCCACGCTCGGGCCCGTGCCAGGCGCCGGCGCTCTCCCTGCCCTTGCTGTGACCCGGCGCCCAGCTTTGCCTTGGCCCCGCAACCTTTTCCCTGCCGCCGACCTCACCGTCGTCTCCTCGCAGGGCCATTGCAACACCGAAACTGTTGGGGAGCGGGGCTCTATCTGGGGGGGAAGAAAAAAAATTCTTTTTCTTTTTTGGATTAACAACTCCAAAGGGTATCGCAGAGCCCCTCCGGCGCGTGGAAAGAGACTTTTGCCCTGTTAAAAGAAAGCCCCGCTTCATCTGCCCATGGAAACGGGCTTGCAGCAGCACCTACGGTTAAAGGCATGCAGCTGCCAGTGAGGGGCCCGCTGGCATGTGCAAGATTTTCAGGGATACTGAAGCCGGCCAGGAGCTTCTCCCGCCGGGCTTCATTCACGTGGCTTTAGGGCTCCCCCGGGTGCCTCTAGCCAGGCCCTTCAGGCCCAAACACCTCCGAAAAATCTTGGGTTTTCCCCACCCTTTTCCACGCAGCAGCTGGGGATGGAGGGCTTCGGCGGCTGTTCGGCCTCGAGCCGCGACACCCTCCCTCCTCTCCTGTCCTTGGGCCTGCCCGGGGACTTCCTTCGCCGCCGACGCGCGCGGGTCGAGCAGAACCGTTCGCTCCCCGGCTTTCCGCCCCTTCCGGGTTCCCGAATGAGCACCAAGCGTTGTTACATGAGCCAGGCGCTTATTTAATGCTCCCCTCGGGTACTATTTTCTCGTCTAAGAAGCCAAGTTAGGCGTTCGGTACCGCCACCGCACGGCGGGTACCGAACCCTTCCCCTTGCTGATCAAATTCTGAATTTGCATCCTTGCTGATGAGCGTGGCCCCTACCCGCCTAGGGGATGGATGACCCTACCGGCCGGCTGTCCTGTGCTTTTCGGGAGGCACCCGCCGCGGCAGCGTCCTTGGCCACGCTGCCGGTCCGCCCGGACTGTCCCCCCACGGGTTCATAACCACGTGTTCCCACATCTCTGGCGGCCCTCCTCACGACCACCGGTGGCTCTGGGCAACCCTTACAAGACTACGTGACGGTGCAAGACAGCAACAGGTAAATCCAACCTACGTAAAGAAAGGAGGGGGGGGAATGGGCAAGCAACCCCCAGTCCCGGCTGCGCACGTTCAGTGACGGGTCTGAGCTCGGAGGGAGATCTCGCAGCTAAGGTAAGCAGCTCCACAAAAAGCATCAGCTCCGTGCCCAGAAGCTGCCCAAAAGCAAATGAAAAGTGAACAATACCGGGGAAAAGGAAGAGAGGGGAACGTCGTTACACCACTGTATAAACCCATGGTACGCACCGCGGGCATTTCTGGACCTCTCTTCTCCTAAAGGATAGACCAGGGCTGGAGGGGGTTCAGCGAAGGGCAGCAAAGATGAGCAAAGAGCTGCAGTAACTTCTGTTCAAGGAACAGCTAATCAAGCTGGGACCCTTCAGTCTGGGAAAGAGGTAGCCAAGGGGGCTACAAGAGGGGTCTACAGAGCCATGAGGGCCCTGGGGAGAGCTACAGAGACCAACGGGCCAGTGTCTCCGACAAATACAAAGGGCACAAAACGAAGCTAGGAGGAGCTGAGGCTTCTCTTTCAGACCCAAGGACACAAGGCTTTGCATGCCCAAAAACTTACTTGAGGTTTCCAGCTGGACCAGTCAAGTCTAACCCAAACAACACCTCTGCCTACAGACATCATCCCAAAACTATCACCGCCACAGCAGAGCCACACATTGCGATCAGGACATCTGTCTTTATATCTTAAATAATGGGGGAATGAGAAGACAAGTTCGGTTGCCAGATGAGTAAATTAGAATGACCCATTGCATCTGTCTTGTAAAACTTCTCCTGGAATAAGGTAACACTGGCAAAAAGCTCTCAAAAGCAGCTCCTCACCGCCTCCATTCAGACTACTCATGTCTCCCAGCTGTGGCACAAACCAGAGACAAAATAAAGCAGACACCTCTCTCCACCACTGCAGTAGTTTGTCTGCCAGAAAACTGGGTGAGCTGGATTAGGCAAGCTGAGCCGGGCACATGGGTCAAGGCAGCTTCACTGCATATGGAAGCATGCAGAGCAGTATTAATGTCTCTATTTAAAAATGTATGCAGTGGATTTTGGAGTCAGGCATCGGTAGGAACTGCCAGAGGTGGATGGGTGATGTATCCGTGAGATACCTGGCCATCTCGGCTGGAGGAGCAAAGCCCCCAGATTTCTGCCTATCCGAAGGTGGGCAGATGGCCAGTCCGGGGGAAGGACTGAGGATGTGTCGAAGCACACATACCTTGTACCAAAGGGACATTTTCCCCATGTACTGTGTATATGTCCTGGCCAAAGGTGAGGCTGACTCCCACCCGCGCTGCCTGCTTGCTTGCTCACCAGTCATCTGTTCTTCAAGAAGTCCTCCTTCCTGCTGGGGTGAACCTGGTCTTTCGGTCCCTGAGGTGGGGCAAGGTGGCCAGCCTGAGCCCTGCTGTCCTGTTAATCCTGTTGCTTTCCAGCCCAGGGGTCTAGTCTGTTCCTCAGTCAGGCTTATAGGAGTGAAGTTTCCCATGCCCTCCCTCCAGGCAGGCGGTCAGCAAGCAAGCCCCTCACGTGGGGCTTGGACTGCACCGCCACTGCACGTCGCGATGCCTCCCCAGGGCACAGAGAGCAACCAGCCCCACGGCTCCTGCTGTAAGTCACCAGAGCGATCGCCCAGGTGGCGGACATGCATCACGGTCGCGTTCGCAACCTCCTCCGTGGTGCCAGCGTGGAGATCCGCCCCTCCTGCCCTGACTCCCTGTGAGCCACCAGGGCCCTCTGCTCCAGCCACTCTCGCAGGGCAGTTCTCACTTCAAGGACTTTGAATCTGGTCCCCTGGACTACACATCCCCCTCATGCCTGTGGTTCGAAACCGCCCCAAAGACTGAGCTGTGGTCCAGGCCTTCATATCTCCATTTCAGGTGCATGTCATTCCCCCTCAAGCAGGGCTGCCACTTGGCTTTCCGCCAAGAGGAGCCTTGATCCTGCAGGCCAGGACTGCCCCGCGCTCTGAAAGCACACGTGGAGAGCAGGGGGTTGGCGTTTTGGGCAACAGCTCCAAATCGAAGTGCCAAGGCAGCCGCAGCCTGCATCGTCCTCACCCCGGGAGCGTGACCCCACCAGGCAAAGCCAGGCCGCTCCAGTGGAAGGTGAATCTGTGCTGCTGAGCCAAGTCCTCCCAGGCAGAGGAGAGGGGGACGTGTGTCCTCCTCAGGGGATGGCTTACGGGGCTGGCTCTGTTGCCCAAGTTTTCGATTAGAGGCCAGTCCTTTTGTGGCCCTAGCCCTGTTTTCTGTGTCAACACAACTCTCTCTGCCAGTCAGCTGTGCTATCTTATCGTTCCTTGACAAAGTTATTACACTTTATAAAGGTAACTCAGTTGACATAATACACTTAGACATCTCTAAGGCGCTGGAGTTGGCCCTGCAGAACATGTTAATTAAAATGAGCGTTGTTTCAACATCAATAACGCGTAGATCAAACAGGATTAACCCCAGCCGACATGAGCAGGGTTTCTTATGGGTCTGAGCAGCGATCGCTTCTTAGCCTGATTTTATCCAGCTTTATCGGTGGTCTGAAATAAATTCTGGCACAGCTTGTGACCAGGAGGCAAAACCAAGACACCGACACAGGGTGGAGTGGCTCAGGCAGCAGGCTGGAGTCATGCATGCTGGCAATAGTAGGCTGAAACGGGACCCTGCATCCAAGAGGAGCCTTCCAGGATGGGGATGGGTTGGAAATGCAGGGGAGCAGAGGGCAGGATCATAGGGAGCAGGCACGTTTGGGCATCAGTACCACCTAGGCAGTGCATTTCCTATGCTCCTGCTGCCGCAGCCCAGAGGGACATGGGACGGCATCACAACCTATCCTAAACAGTCCCGTGCCAACTCAGGCTTTCCCTGCTTTGCCCACACGACGTTGTTCCCATCCCCATCCTCTCCTGTCCCTGCATCCAGAGCTGCTCACCAAGGCAGCCTACATCCAGCACTTTCCTTTGCTGCCGGTCCCCCCGAGCTAGGATGCCCTCTGCCTTTTCCTGCCGCGGGCACTGCATCCAAGACAACGTGGCCTGCTTTTTGCAGCAATCAGATTGTGCTGCATCCATGTGGCAAAGTTGCCTTTCTCATTGTAAAAAAACATAGCGGAATAGCTGTTTTGCACTCTTGTATTTCAGGTGAGAAAACCAAGATGCTAAGCATAACTTAAATGAAATGCAGCTGAATATCTGATTGAAACATCTTCAGGAGAATTTTTTTCTAAGGTAGTATTAGGAAATGTATCCATCTGAACGTATCAAAACCAGGACTGTTACTAAAACAGGTCAAAGGAGACAGAAAATACAAAAAGTACAGAAAGGAACAACCGGCAGAGGGAAGAGAGTTGGAGAGCTTTCTCCAGCCTGCCTCCTCACACTGAAACAAAGAGTCGCTCTGTGAACCACAGACATTGCACAGGCCAAACTGACCACAGGAAATAGTTTGCTCACCCAACACGTAATTTGACTATGGAGCTGGCCCAGGAAGCCATTAACGCCAGGAAATCAGCAAAATCCAAGAGTGGTGGACCTTTGCATGGAGAAAAAGAACATCCAGACCTACAATTTCCAACAGCTAAAAACAAAGTGGGTATCTTGGTGTTTTTTGTTTTTTGTTTTTGTTTTTGTCTTTTTTCAGAGTTTCCTGCTGTGGCGTTTAAATGGTTGCAGTCCAAGTTTGGGTGAGAACCTGCAAGACGTGACACTGGTCACGGTTGTTCTAGGCTAAAGTGTCTCGCACAAACACCTTTGGTAGCGGCCATGGGCAGAGGCCCCAGTCTGCAAGACCTCTAACCTGTGCTGCTCTTAAGGCCCATCAGCCTGGGAGAGGGTGGCTGAGCCCCTGGAGGCCACCCCAAGCAGCCGTGCAATAGGCACCAGCCTCAGGGGAGACCTGAGGCCGTTCCTCAAATCCCAGGGCTCCCAAACCTTCCCAGCTTTCTCTGACTAATCTTGGACCTGCAGCACGGTCAAATCAAACTCTCCTGCTACCAAGTGGCATAGGAAGGCAGCAGGAGGCAGGAGACACAAGCAGGAGATTGCTCTTCCACCACGAGGCTGCTTCCCAGAGCCTATCAAGACCCAGCCTGAAGTGAAAGAGGGACTTTGCCCCAGGGACTCCCTCTTGGATAACTACTCCAGAGCACCATTTGTCAACTGAGAAGAAACCTTCTCCTAATTTCTGGTCTAAATGTATTCCTGACCAATTCACAACAAATGGATGTTGTGCAGTACTTTTCTTCTCACTTGCATAGTTTTCTCTCCGTCATATACTCCCTACAGATGTGTTTATAAGCAGTCACCATTGCCCATCTCAGCTGCACCGGTTAAGCCAGTAATGCTCTTTTGCCCTCCCTTGGTTAGAGCAATACTTCATTTTCTTAAGGGTTTCATAGCCTTTTCCACCCCTGTTCCAACTTAAATACACCTTCCTTAAACACAGGTAACCACCACTAGACACAGTATTCCCAGGGATCTCACCAGTGCCATGTACACGGTCCTAGTGTCTTCCTATCTCTACTAAAAACAGCCTCCACAGCACATCCTAGAACTGCGTTTAGCCGTCTTACATCTGCCACACACTGTCAGGTCTGAGTTATCCTCCAGCATCCATAGTTTTCCCCTGGATCAACCAATAGACCCAGATGTTGCTCTGATGACCTCTGCTGACAAGTCTCCATTTCACAAGAGCGTCAGTGGTCCCCAGTGCAGGACTCCACGCTTTGCGCTACCGACTCCCTTGACATTTCTACCAGTCCAGGTGGCCATCACCTAAACCCTTTTGCCCAATGACAGGACTCCTTGGGATGAAACTTGTCAAGAAAAAAAAAAAAAAAAAAGCTTGTCTCCTAACGTGTCACTTTTTCATAAGATTCTCCTACAACTTGCATGACCTTCCATCCCAAATTCCCTTCTGAGGCTGAGTTTGCACCCAGCAACAGCCTCTGGGGATGAACCAGCAGGTTTCTGAGTTACTGCTAACACCCTTCCCATCCTGATCAGGCTTCCAGTTGACATCTATCCTCTTTCGGCAGTGGGGCTGCCAACAGACTCACTGAGAGATACTGTTACACTTTTCAGCTTCTCCTGAAACTTTAACATTCTTCCAAGTCTCCAAAATCTCTTACTTTTTAAAAAGTTGTAGAATTCCTGAAAACGCAGAGGTGACACACCGAGACCGTCCGCTTGCCGAGCCGTACGCCCAGCTGGCTCTCACAACAAGGAGCCAAGTGCCAAATTCAGCTGAAACATGAATCGGGAGCCTCATCCATCATCCTGGCTGTGCCTTCTCCACTCCTAACCACCATCTGCATTCTGATATCTCATCATCTCATCTCAGATTTGTCTCATATCTCATCTCTGTCACCTCATTATCTCTCATAAAACTAGTCTTTTAAATGATATTTAAAACTAAAAAGGGGATGTGGTCTGAGACTTGGAGGCAGGCTGCCATGGGAGGCAATACCACCACAGAGACTCTGTGCCGGCCAAGCCTTGCACTTCTCCTCCTGCAGCTGAGGCTGCTGCAGCACTGCAGCTGGGTTTCGTGCATGGGACAGGCACCGTAAAAGCTTGGTTTTGCTTTGTCCCTCCTACAGCCCTCTGTGCATCAGTCAGAAATCACAGTGCCGCTGGCCTCTGGCTTGCACAGCAAGGCTGGCAGATGTCTGCAGCACTCAGCTAGCCTTAGAAATAACAGTTATGGTGAGAAATTGCCAACGGATACGTCTCGATCAGATCGCGCATCTCATAAGGTCTGACTCTGCAGCCCCGTACAAAGCTACTGGAGGTTTTCTTCGTCACAAAGACTGACACCTTGGAGCTCCTGCTGCATGCTCTGGAGACATCTCTCAAAGGCAATATCCAACTTGTAGGCCACCAGAAAAAGAAATTGCTAATTCAAGTAATTAAGATCAAAAAGGAGGGGATATTAAGACTTCAATTATATTATATGCTTTTGAATCCCTTTTTTTTTTTTCCCAGAGATGTTTGTTTTTTTCAATCTCTGGCAACCTGATTTCCTGCATTGCCTTCCTACTTGCCCCATCTGATCAGTCCTGCTGTCTGCGCAGATGCATTTCCAAAGGACATCCTTGCCACTGTCGCATGGTCCTGAGTCCCAGCAGCACAGGCCACAAGTGATTTCTCTGCCCATAACTTACCCTTGCCAGCCCCTTCAGCACCTGCTTATGGGTCTGTTGGTCATGAGTTTGTCTCATCCCTTCCCGGCCCTGCTGATACTGCCCCATCTCCCCTCGTCCTGGGGCAGCAAGCTCCAGCAGGTCACTCGCTCCCTGCTGCGGCCACAAGCGCTTTCCTCCCTCTACCGCAAGTATCACAGCAGTAAGGACCCTCCAAAACAGACCTCAGCACACGAGGATCTAGGAGTTTGCTGCTGTTCGTTTGACATAGACTCACAGGTGTGCTGGGGAGAAGAGGCCTCTGGCGTCTCCCTTCCAGCCTCCTCCTCAGAGCAGGGTTATCCCCAGCACCAGACAAGGGCGGCCCCAGCTATTTATAACCTGGCTTGGAAACCTCAAGGATGGAGATTCCCGCTCTCTGGGGACCTGTCCCAGGGCTGCCCTCCTCCTGGCAAAGGAGATTCCCCCAGTGCCCGACCGGTGCCCCTTGTTGTCACATCTGCGACCATCCAGGCTGTAAGATGGACGGTCGCTCCCTGCTGTTGTCCAGCACTGACAAGCCACATAAGCATTTGTGTAAAAAAAAAAAAAATCTAAGGTGCTGACACAGCCTTATCGCAGTGCGTTACTGTCCTCAACTCTTTGGCGCAGTGATTCGCCCTGTGAATTGTGCCCAGTTATCAGAGAAGCATGGTACAGAAATCAATCAGATAAAAATAATAATTCTTACTGTATTAAACAACATAGCTTGGTTTTCTTAAAACGTCTTACAAAGAGCTTATGTTTTCTCATCTATTTCTATAGAGTGGTAACAAACGGATGTTACACTGCATTAAGCTTTCTTCGATACTTACCACGCTCTCTGTACAGTACAGGCAAATCCAAGATCTTCATTGAGCTGCTGTTCTGCTTACGTTTAGCTTGCTCCCTCACACAGTTTGTTCCTGGTAGCATTAAAAACTCATATATACACTCTTGAAGAGGATAAAATGGACCAGCATGAAAGCCTGCACTGGAATCAACAACCTATTTTTAAACTTCCTCTTTTGGAAAGACAATCATCTGCCTCTCTGTCCTGCCTGGGAGCTGGGTTGCCACTGGGCTGTGGTCATGCCGGCTCTGGGCTGGTAAAGCTTTGCCTTTGGGAGCGTCTGTCTGCGTTCCCTTATCAGGTTTTATTTCCAGCTCAAGGAATTTAACACCAGCTACTATTTGAGATTTTGAGACTCAGCAGGGAAACTGGCCAAAAAATAAAACAACATTCCTCAATTCCACCTCTGTGTCGCAAGCCAAACCAGTTACGTCTCGCTAGGAAAACAGGAATGCTGCGCGCCTGGGAAATTCACAGCAAAGTCTCCCAGGCCCGTTCCGGCCCCCAGTTCAGCGTCGGCTTAGCAGGGCCCCGGTCCCCGCGGGGATGCTGCACCCTGCTGCGTCCTCCTCTCCCCGCAGGGGCTGCGCTTCTTGGCCCTGTGTCGGGCAGCTAGGAAACACTTCTTTGACATTAAGAAAACCATTACCAGCACAGAAGAGGGAAGAAGAGATGAGGCTGAGAATTAATTATCGTGTCTGATAACACTAACAGTGATGAAGACCATAAAACTTAAAGGGCAAAAAAAAAAAAAAAATTGAGAACTTTTCTTCCTGCCTCCTCGACCCGTGCAGGGCAGAAGTCCCAGGCTCCAGGCTGGAAGGTGTCGAGGAGGCATCGGCTCCACTTTGGAGAGCGGAAAAATCCCTGCCTGTGTCCCTCACGGTGCCGGAAAAGGCTTGGGGTTAGGAGGCAGTCCATCATCTCCAGGGCTTCTTACATTGCTCGATAACCAGTCCAAATTTACTTCTGACTAATTTAGTTCCCTACCCATCCCTAGGACAAAAATGCTCCTTTTTGCTGTTAAAAGCCTTGCAGAGCTATCCAAGCTCCAGCAAATCTAGCCGGGCTGGGAAGGGGGGAGGGCAGGGCATCATTGGCAGAAGGTCAGCACCACTCATAACCCCCTATTCCCAGTATAAACCACTCCAGTTCTTCCCAGCAGGAAGATGCTTGCTTGCTTTTTTTTTTTTCCCCATCAGTAGAAAATGACCTTTTTCAAAAGACAACTGTAAAACCGTTGGTGGTGCTTATGAAATATCACTTTCTTCCAAAGCATTTTCTCTTTTTCCTTCGAATTTTTATCCAAATTTTTTGTTTAAACTTCTCTTTTCTTGTTTTTTTTCCCCCTGTAAACTCACTTTAATAAAGGAACGGGCTTTTAACAGGCTTTTGTAAAAGTTCTGGGAAACTTGAAAGATTGGGTGGTTCCTTGTAAAACAGAGTGGCGCCTTTCAAACGCTGCAAGCCAAAAGCGGCTCTACAGTTTCCACGTTCTAAAACTGGCTCCTGCTTTGGGGCTGCTGGATTTACAAAGCGGCCTCAGCCATTCGGGGTCTCGAAGGCCGTCGGATCTGTTTCACGCCTCACCTCGCCTGAGCCTGCCCAGCTGGAGAGTGGGATGTGCCGGCTGCCAGCCCAGCTTCTGCCCATCGACGCCTGGACTGACGCCCGCTGCTTTGCCATCGCACTGCAGCGATGGCTGTGTCCAATTTGCAGGCCACTGTTACGCCGCCAGTGAGGCTTACCCATCATTCAAGGTTCCTGTGGTATGTGGTGGGGTTTCAAGAGCTGGAAGGACCGTGGGATTGCCAGAGCCACAGCTTTCAGAAGTGACCAGCCCTTCCCAGAACCATTGCTTGTGATTTCAGGGAATTTCTTCTCAAAATCTTGCCTCATTGTTACATTTGACTATTGTCTCTGTAAGCAGCTGAAATCTCCCACTGTTTTAATAGCTCTGTCTGCATGCGCTCTCCACGTTGTGAGTTAACTTCTTCCACAGGCAGCTTGTTTGCAAGCTCTGAGCTAGAGAGAGCAGCCCACGCTGAACGGCATACATTACGGTGTCCAGCCTTCAGCGGAGGCGTTGAATGCCACCCTGTGTGCCTGTCCAGCCATCCCAGCTCATCGCTCTTGCACGGCTGATGGACACGTAACACTGAGTGTCCACCCTGCACCCACTGCGCTGGATCTGCATCTAGTGCCCAGCATGCTTGTTCATCTAGACCTGCTTCCAAAGTCCTCGTCCTCACCTACGTGCTGTTGGTGGTTGCACTGTCGTCCTGTTAAGTCCTCTGCCTCATGCCACCAATTCAACAGAAATTATTTCTTCAGACAGCTCTGGCAGCAGGTCCGGGTTTGGTAATTTCTCCACACCTGCAGCTGTGCTCCTTGGTGGAGCAGCCACCAACCTTGGGTGATCTACTTCAAAAGTGATGCTGCAGAAAGAGGGAGCGGGATTATTTAACCCAGACATGAACTGCTCCAGGGTGCAGCTGTGCAATAGCGGTGCAACGCGAGGGAGAGGTCGCAGAGGGGAAGAAGCAGGCTGCAGTGGGCAGGCAGCTCTGCAGGGCTTGGCCACAACCTATCGCCCGCTGCCCCACGCGTGAGCCAAAGCCTCTGCCTCCATGCAGGGTCTCGTGTCCCTGGGACACCAGCCGGCCATGGACAAGAGCTGCTTACAGGCATGCAGCCATTTCCTAGATTTGCCTCCTGATGTCCTACAGACCTGCAGTTTTCCATGCCATTAACCTGAGCTCAGAGCAGCACCTCCACCTTTCCTACAAAGCCTTGCCTCTCTGGCACAGGACCAGGGAGCAGGACGAACCTGGATGCTCTGACTTGGGCTTACTCTGTTGCACACTCATTTTGATTTGGGGTTCAAGACTCTATTTGTTATAAAAGCCAGTGAGCAGGAAATATAACCAGAATAAGAACAATCGTGCTTGATCACTCTTTGCCCCCAGGAAACCTTTCCCGGGCTGCAGTTCTGATGACCTCTAAGAACAGGGAGGGAAATGCATGTTTTAGTGCAACAAAAACATGGGTTGTTGCCTGAACACCCTGCGCTAACCCCACCCATGGGGACACCTTCCTACCTCATTATTCACTCCAGTTTAAAATCAGTATATAGTCAACTAATCTACGGTCCATGACACAAACGGTGGCTGTGGGTGCAGCAAAAAAGACTTCCCCCTCCCCAAATCAGAAAGATTTTCAAAGTGCTCATGCATGAGAGTATCCTCATCTGGGTAGTCTACATTCTATCCTGAATGGGTAGTCTACATTATCTGACAGGTAGCAAGAAAAGGCATGTAAACCTCAGTAACTGTTAGCATGGCTACAGGCTGGCTTGCCAGGTTCTAGCTCTTAGTTTCATGGGTTGTAGAAAGGGGCAAACTGGCTTTCTTAAGGAAGGAAAAATGGTATTTTCAGCAGGGGATTTTGGCTGCCTTTCAGGAAGATCCCTAGGAAGCACAGAAACATCCTCCAAGTTTTTGCTAATCACCTATAGCAATCTTCCTTAAAAACAAACGCTAATTCTGGATTTTTTGCCACTAGATTCCACTATGATGCCTGAAAAGAAGTTAACATGTGCTCAAGGCAGCCGATTCACGGCGCGCCGCAACGGCTCCATTTTGCAGTGAGATGGCTGGCTTCGCCGCTGCGATCCCAGCTTCACGCTGAGGGAGTTGGCGTGCTTTCACGGCGCTGCGGCGGTGCTGCCCTGCAGCCCCTTCAGAAACGCTCGGGGTGCTTCGCTGCAGGCTGGGGTGCCACGTGCCAGAGCCTGGCTGCCCGTCCCACGCCGTTGCGCCAAGGGGCAGAGCAGGTCCGGCAGCAGCCTTCAGGAACGGTGAGGGGTTTGCTGAGGTTTGGAGTTGGGCTTTTCCCACGCAGGGTTGGCACGCGTGGAGGATCCACTCCCAGGGACCAGTTCAGCAAGACCGACCCATGCTGGACGTGCAGCCGCTTACTGCAGGCAACTGGGGGGGGGAGGGGAGGGTCTGCTGCAACACCACAACCTGAGGGCCTTCAATCCCTGGGCAGGAGAGCAGCAGGCACCAAAACTGAGCCAGTGGTTCCTGTTTGGCCTTACCCTGTGTCAAGCTCCCTGCGCCCTGGGATAAGGGCAAACAGTTGTCTCGCAACTCCTCATCTATTTAATCTCTCAGTTAAAATATTTACAGTAGGGCTGGTTCTCTTCCATCAACATTTGACAGTGTTTTCCTGCTCAGTTTTGACCTAGCTGGAATATACCCACTCCGCAGTTGGTTTAAAAAAGGGAGGATGAAAACCCTGTGACAGCTGAAATACAAAATTCAGATAGAAAAATACAGGGAAAAGGAAATGCAAAAAAAAAAAAAAAGAAGGATATATTTACAAAAAACTGGAGCCCCAGCCCACCAGAGAGCAGGTGCCCCACAGGGAAGCGTGACCACTGGCTCTGTGCTTTACCACTTTACCAGCCCAAGCTTCTCCCCGCCACTGCAGCCGCTGGGCAGCAAGGAGTTAAGCACCAGCCGGGAGTCCAGCTCACCCACCACAGGATGTGAGCGAGTCCCCTGGAAGCCAGCGAGATAATCCCCAGCCTGCGGGAAGAGACAGTTCACGGGGAGACAGCGTGTGGCCCCTTCCCTGGCACTGTTATCTTCCCCCTCCTGGGCTGCTTCGGGAAGGACGCGATGGGAAGCGGCTTGCGGCAAAGGGACGCCACTGATGGCCGTCGCCTCTGACACCTCTAGAGCCGCAGCCGGATGGTGCAAAGGGGGCAGCAAGGCGGGTGATGCCGCCAGGTCCTGTTAACTCAGGGACGAAGCGTCCCACAAATGTTCCCAGTCTGAGGGCAATCGGGCGAGCGGGGATGACAGTGCCTCCCTCCTTGCAGGGCTTCCCAATTAATCTGGGCTCCCAATCAATCCGAATTGAAAACCAGTTCCCAATCAATCGTGGCTGCCACAGGCCAGGGCAGACGTGCACCACGCGCGGGGGCCACCACTCGCTCAGCCAAGCGTTAGTGACTCAACAAGCCCAGAGGCGACTGGCACAGGTCAGTCCAGGCAGCGTAACACCCAGACTCGCCACGCCGATGCTCCTGGACCACCGGCCGAGGCCGGGCCGCCCGGCACCCACTGGTGCCCAGCTCGCCCCTCGCCGCAAATGCGCTATGGCACTGCACCTGAGGCTTGGCAGGCCCGGATGGCAGCCACGAGCACCAATACCAGCCTGTCCCGAAAGCCTGTCCCTGGTTCCAGCATCTATTTTTACAGCATAGGAAGTGTTCTACTGCTGCAGATGCCAACTGAAAGCCACTGCCAGGCTTCCCCAGCCCGGCACAGCTCTTACGTGGGGAAAACTTGCTTGTTTGTTCCCCTTGCCATGACAACTTGCTCTCCGGCTTGCAGCAAGCCTGCCTCCCCCCACAGCCCAGCATTGCTCCATGGTTGCTCACTGCACTATGACAAAGCCTCAGTTGCATCCCACCAGCTGCTGGATGAGCCCGGCTTTGCCCTGGAGGCTGAGAAAACACTGACTGCATCGCGGGCCACGATCCCCACTGGGCAGGGAAAGCTGGGGCCTCAGGAGCCCCCAGGGAGACTTGGGCCGCGTCAAACGCAATGCCAGTGGGATGAACTGTGGCCTCTTGGCTGTGGCTGTTGGTTCACTATAGAGCAAGCCAGCATCAGAGACACGGCGCTTTGGAGAGCAGCCCATGGAGGGGCAGTGCTTGGGCAGGCCCCAAGGACAGGCGTTGGCAGGATGAAGGCTCGCCTGAAGTCCCAGGATAGTACTGAGAGCTGTGAGCAACCCAGCAAGCGTGGGTGAATGGCCGAGCCTAGGAGCCAGCAGGCTCAGGAAGATGATCCTGTGTCATTCCCCCATCACAGGAGGCCACGAGGGTCTCCAGGAGCCGTGGTGCCACGGCCTCTCCCATCCCTCACCCCACGGACCCCCAGCGACTCACCCCAGCAATGCCCCGGTCTCCCTCTCCAGCTGCTCTTGGAGGAGCAGGCACCCAAGGCAGCACTCCTGTGGCACTGATGGCTGACTCTGAGCCATGACACACTGTAAAAAATACGTTAATTAACACCGTGCACCACAGCACAGGGCACTGTGCAGAAAGCAGTAAGTTATATTTAGATACGAATGAATAATCTGCAAAGAACGATCTGTTCACCAAGGGCTGCCTCTTTTTCTGCTCGTGGCTTTCCCCGCAAGCCCCCTAATGCCTTTCCAAGGCTGTTATTAAATCTGATTTATTCACTAAATCACTGCACCTCTACGTTCCCCAGTGGGATGATTGCTAGAACCAGCTCCTCCAGCACAGGTGAGGCACACCACATCCCATGGTGTTCCCTGGATGCAACACCCCAGGGTAAGTCTCCCTCCAGCTGGAAGAGGCTGTGTCACCTTCGACCATGGTGCTGGACGTCCATGTCCAGCATGACCAGCCCCTTCCTGCGGCCCCTAAAAAGTGCACAGCCTGTCCCTGAGGTGTCCCTGTGCCAAGCAAGAGAGGGGTCTAGACCTGGCTGCCAGGGCACTGATCCCCTGAACACGTCTGGGGAAATGCTTCATCAGAAGATGCAAGGAGACACGTCCGGTCACCCCAACTAGAGCTGAGGGGGCCTGGGGTCCAGATTTGTAACATTTGAAATATGCTGATGTGCCATACAGCATAAAGACACATGCTTACAGCTCACTCTCATAATGTCTTCCCGAAGCCAAGCTCTGTACAGCTGGATTTGCAGTAGACCACAGCCAGGCTGGACATCCATTCCTGGCTACGCTGGCTTGAATTTGGAGGGTTTTGACTTCATTTGTTCACCAGAGGTGACCAGGCACCACCTCTGCCCAGCAGCTCATCCATCAGTTGGTGCCTAACCCTAAGGGAGCTTCTTAGTCTTGGGTTCATGGGATCTCCCAGTTACCCTACTTTTCTTCCCTGTCTCTGCAAAGATTCTTGACCTGAATGGAGGGGGTCTGGGACTTTCTTTTTCTTCAGACAGGCTTTCTTAGCATCCCTGTGCAAGCCAGCTCTATGCCTGTACAACATGACGTCTGCAAGGGACCAGCTCTATGCCCGTACATCATGACATCTGCAAGGGACCGCCTGTGCTTGTCTCTCTTTCCATCACTGGATCCTCAGAGCAGAGGCACTGTCTTCTCAGCGGAGAGATGCTGGAGAAGACTGCATATGCTGGCCAGCTGCGGGCTCTCCTAGAAATTGGTGGGATGACAAGGACATAGGAAGTGTCTGGAAGGCCTAACAGAGTGACTCAAGCCAGATCAGCCGTATGTGCCCGCCCCCCCCCCCAGCGCCCTTATGCCCCAGAAGACAGTTTTGCCTTGCCTCATCTGACAACCTCATTTAGCTTTTCCCTTACCCTGTTTGAGGAGGAGGTTGGAGCAGAGATCTCCAGACATGCCCCCAGCCTGAATCATCCTCCAACCCTAAGACACGTGTGGTGGCACGGAGCACATGCAGGACTCCAGAGAGCCCTGCCGGGACTCCAGAAACAGTGGAAAATTATCTGCTGTAATCCAACAGGCACTGAGTGGCTGACAACAAATGAGGCAGTAATCTTGTGTGCACCTCAAACTGGCTGCTAATTAGCAACCTGTGGTTCTGCTGGCAGCTGCGATCATGGGGGAGAGGGCCTCCTGATGAGTGGCAGGTCCACAGTGCTCTACAAACTGGACCGAGAAGGCTCTCCCATCGTGCCAGTGCTGCTGGGTTGCGCATACCAGGAACCACCAAGCCAGGGGAAAACCCCAGGACTAGGAGACTGGAAACTGAGCCAGGCTGGGCCATCTGGCGCCAGTGAAACATCCAGCATGTCCCAGTGGTTTCCATCCCCAGGCGTCTTGCTATGTGTAGATGCTTCCAGCCTGCCTCTAGGACTGCTAGGGACCATGCAGGTCTCCCTAGCGTAGGAGACAATGAAGCCATCCACACCAGACAGGGCACGTGCACTTGCTTCCAAAAACTCCCTGGTCCCTAGGCAGAGCAGTGCGAGAAGGGGCCATGAGGGCACATAAGGCGCATGCTGTAACAGGGCAAGGATCGATTCCCTAGCCAAAGAGTTGACTTTGTGCTCCCAGCCAAAGCCCCACCAGCCTGCTGCCTGCGTTCAGCCCCTCGGAGCCGTTTCCCCCTCTGCATTTGGTGTCCCCTGGCAAGATTACCCCAGTAAGCATGCAGGTTGCAGGCAGCGAGACAGAGCTGGTTGCATGGGAACTGATAGGATTACAGGAAGGGAGACGGGGGAGTGCCCCAATATGTTTTTAAGTCCATTCACGCTTGACCAGGGAAAGGGATGCAACAGCCCACTTTTCTCACTGAAGAACAGGGCTCCAGCAGCACGCAAACATAGCCAAAAGCCTCTGCTACCAGGTCCTGCCAAACCACAGCCTGCTGCCATCAGCTCCCAGCCTGCCTTTCAGCAACGAGACGCCGTCTGTAAAGTACCCGTGGGAGCAGTGGTCCACAGCTCACTGCCTAAGCACCCCAGGCACGTCGCCAAGCTCACCAGACCCTCAGCGCAGGGGCTGTCCTGCGCTGTGTCCCACCCGACCCCTGGCTGGGCAGGGGCACGCACCGTGCCCAGGGCCCCCCCAGAGACCACAAAGACAAAATATCCATCTATTTGCCTATGCATCCACCCATGCAGAGTCTGCCAAGCTCTAAAACCTTTCCCACAGCTCAGTGCTGACCATTACTCCATGCTGTACGACCTCGCAGATATGAACTGAATATTTCCGAGCAGAGTTCGCTACAGAGCATGTAATTTCACTCTCGTATAAAAATCATCAACACCTCAATTATTCATCACGCTCGCCCCGCTGCCCAAGCTCACCTGGTGATGTTTCCATCTTACTGAGATATCAAATTTTTTGTTCTCTAATTAGTGCTGGTTGCAAGGACAGTCACGTGGAAACTCTAAGCTGTAACTTACAGTAAATGAGCTCAGTGGCCTACGATGCAATCAGGCTGGCCTGTGCTAGGGACACTGTAAAACCCAACTCCGGTTTTCTAGTACTCATGTGCCTATAGTCACAGCACCTTGTTTCTCTGTGACTGATTTCACACACTCCCAGACGTCAATACACAATAAAACTGCTTTGTACACGGCAGCGTACACACACTGTAACGTGAATTTCTGAGCATACGGTACGAAACAGATTGTAAGGCCAGTGCACAAGGCCACACAGTTCAGTGGCCCCATGGTACCACGCTTCCATTAACCCTCTTATGCAAATACTTGGGTAACACCAAAGCACGTCACTGTACTTACACGATGGCCTGCACTTGTCCCAGAGAGCGCTGTGTCTGCAGGCAAGATGGTGATGCTGGATCAGGAATGTCCCAGCTCAGATACATGGACCCCTAGTGCCATGGATGGGCTGCAGTGAGAGGGCAGCCTTCAAGCTCTCTGTACTATTCCTGCTTTGATACTGCAAAATCCAGTCAAATGAGGTGAGTTGTGGGACAGCAAGCGCGCATAGGACTGGGCAGGACTCCACGTGGGAGAGGAGATTTTAGAGGGCTCAAGGAGCCAGCCAGCAAGCCCATCCCAGTGAGGCTGGTTTTGTTCTCTGCACTGCCAGGAGAGCTGAGCTTGGCTGGCTGATGTGTCTGCAAGGACCCAAAATGGGCACTGACTACTGGATCAAGCAGGGTTACCGAAAGCCTGGTATTATGGCTAATTGCATGCTGGGGTAGGAGATGCATTTTGCAAATGCAGAAAGGGCCCAGTCACCCCCAAATTGGTGACCCGCTCTCCTGCATGTGCCTCTGCCTCCATCTGGCAGCACAGCTACAGGGAAGGGCAGGGAGAGCTCCAGGAGCTGGCAGGGGATGCACCAACATCAGGCATGACCCCACTGCCCATGAGCAGGGCTGCCAGTGGACTGCAAACTGAGAGGCTGGGGGGCTTGAATCATCTTTCATCCGAGGAGAAAGCTGGAGTCAGGACAGCTCTCGAGACACAGCTCTCCCCTGGTTAGGAGACGGCTTGCCAAGATGCAGCAAGGCTCAACCCTTGGGCTAAGGGCATTAGTGAGGACGGCATAGCTAGCCTGGAAAAGCCGTTCACCTCTCCATCTCATACAGCTCCAGGTAATACATATGGAGATAGGTTCTGCTCATGGCTGTTTCCAACGACGGAAGTAACAGTTATCATTTCTACAGGAAGAGGAGAGTGACCAGCAGCTTGTGAGAAGGATCATCCTCCCTGCTTAGTGCTGGTGAGGCCACACATTTAGCTTGGGCTCCAGGTCAGGAAAAAAGTGGAGACAGCAGAAAGGGTCTGGCAGCGACTGCCAGGACAGTGGGGAGCAGGAAGGGCACGTGACCTGCAAGGAGAGGTAGGAACCAGACTGGAGCAGAGGGGCCGGGGGTATGCCTGCAGCTGGGCAGCTCATGCAGGGACACTAGTGACAGGGCCAGGCTCTGCTTGGCCACAGCAAGTGGTGGAAGAAGGGCAACGGCCTTGGTTGGGACTGGTGGGTTTTGGGTCAGGCACTAAAGAAATCTCCTTCTTCAAATGGAGAGCAGCCCTGGGACAGGTCCCCAGAGATGGGACATCTCCATCTCCAGCCTGTCTGGCCCATGCAGCACGTCACATTTTTGAGTTGAGGCATGGTAAGGAGCTGCAGCTCGCTCAGCAACATAATTTCTGGACTCCTATCTGACTATTTACCCCCCAGGCTTTGGCCACTGCCCCATTACTCATTGGACCAGATGTCCAGCTGGAAACACACTCTCCTGGTGCAGCACAAAGTGATTCCCAGCCCCTGCTTGGCCCACACAGGCTGGACACTGTGGAGCAGACAGCACGTTTCTGATGCACATTGATTCTATTTATTCACAGACGTCCAAACCCTGGCTAATATAAACAGGGGGAGCCACAGAGGCACAAAGTGGGATCGTGGGAGGAACCAGTAGGGGAGAGCGCGCTGAGGCCAGAGTTCACAGCTGCTGGCTTGTGGCCCAAGAAAGGGTAAATCTGTGTCAAGGCAATTTCACACCAGCAGCAATGATCCTGCCTCTTCGCTCCACTGGCAGAGAGATTCCTTCTGGGAGTGAGGGTTGAGAAAAGGTCTGGCCTCTCTTTATGGTCTGCTTGTGCCTCGTGGGAGCACTCTCTGACCTTGGGGTTAAGCTGGATGGTCGAAGGCTTCCAGCAGAGCAAGGAGGCTGTGGGCACAGGGCTGTGTTCCTCCACAGCAGGAGGGAGAGGCAGCGTGAGTTGTTCCTGCAGTTGGACAAAGCCTAGACCCATCCTAGGATGCTTGTTATGTTCCTCCTAGGAATTGCTGGGGGGAAATGGTCATGAGTCATGGAGGAAGGCAGGATGTGGAGGTGAAATACAGGCTGTTGCACAAGAACCCAAGTGCAGGACATCCACGGTGGCAGTCCCCAGTACTGAACATGTGACTGGCAGAGTCACAGAAAACTAAGTGAGTTTTTATATCTGTTCACTGTGGAAGAGCTCAGTGAACTTGGTTTCTTTCTGTCAAACAGTTCTTCTTTATGGGCCAAGAACCGTAAGAGGATCTGTATTTAAGTGGAGGAGGTGTTCCTAGAAGAGAGAATACAGCATGAACAGCGTCTTGTCTCCAGGACCCGGCCGTGTCATGCAAGTGTTACAAAGCAATGCCAGGGTGAAACAGTTGCACTACTAGCCAGGCTGTGTAACCTCTCGCTGAAACCACCTTGGCGACTAATGTAATGCCAATTTCAAAAACGTGAACATCCAGGGAACTACAGGCCCAAGGCCAATATCTGCACCAGGCAATTCTGCACAAACTATTCTAAAGAACAGAATTAATGGATTCATGAATAAACATGACGCGCTGGGGAAGGGAACTCATGCGACACAAAACTACTGGAAGTCTTTACACATGGACGAGGGAGATCAATTGATGTAGACTACTTGAATTTCTAAAGGCATTCAACAGGGTTATTCACCAACGCTTTTAAGGTTGCTAAGCTGCAATGGGATAAGAGTGGAGCTCTTCACAGGGATAAATCACTGGTTACAAAGATAGGAAATGGAAGGTAGAAGCAAACAGGCAGTTTTCACAGGGCAGACCCAAAGAGATTTGTGAGGGCACCTACGTTCTTCAACGTACTCATAAACAATCTGAAAAAGGGGAGAGCAGAGAGGTGACAAAGTCTGTTGGTGATACCAAGTTCAAGATCGAGTAGATAAGGCCAACTGGGAAGAAATGCAAAGATTTTGCAAGGCAGACTAGTGGCTCCAGAAAAAATAGGTGGACGAAATGCAGTGAAGTGATGTAGCGGGAGACACCAACCCCACAGCCCTGAGCTGACTGTTACTGCTCAGCAGTTAGACCTTGGTGTTGTGACAGATTCAGTTGACGTTTCATGGAACTATACCAAAAATAGGTCAGAAAAAAGCAAAGGGAATGTTAGGAATTATGAGGAAGAGAAACTAGAAGAAAAACACAGCAAGGTTTACTAAATACAAAAACATCTCTGGCTCAGGAATCCCAAGATACAAACTCCTGGAGACTGGAACGTTCTGAGCGGAAGCATTGCTTGAATTGTTTTGCCACTTTCCTTAGGTTGACCCCTGTCAGCAGTAGGATGCAGGGCCACACAGGCCACACGTCTTAACCTCCCTGTCCTTACGGCATTCCCATGTCTGTCCGAAGCAGCTTAAATTGCACTATAAGCAACCTAGATCTTTCTGAGCGTCCCAAACACCGGTGCTAGTCATTGAAGCTAGAGGTCCACATGAAGCACCACTAGTTGCATCAGGACAGACAGCTGTTGCCACCTGCAAAAGCGGTTTTGTAACTTTTTTCTCACAACCTTGCGCTCTTAAAACACAGGCAGCCTGTCCCTTATGCAGAAGGCAGTTCTGAAATGCAGTTCCCAAAAGGCAGGTGGAGGAGCATTCATGGCTTTGTAAGAGTTAACTACTTTCTCTATAACAGTACTTCCCTGCTCCCAAACCACCAGAACAAATGAGTTCATGAGACAGGCAGCAGTTGTTTTATTGAGTGAAGTGGAAGGTGTTTAGATTAACCTTCGCATTGGCGAGCAGTGATTAAACGTATCTAAAATAACTGTAAACACAGTCATTTCTTGTTCTCCTGGTATATCAACACTGCTTCCAGAGAGGAGCTGACGCTGCTGCAGGAGCGCGTGCTGCCTCTGGCTGCATGCTTCTCCACTGAAGCGCTCACAAAGCCATCAAACAGCTGCCGGGCAGCCCTTGGAAGCGGCAATAAACATTGATTTGTTCTCCACGGCCCTATCCTGATGCATTCACTCCCAATACACAAATACTTTCATTGCGTCACTAGCAGTCACTGTGCTCCAGGGCACCGGGGGTCCTGTTAGCGCTTCTTTTCCACCCGCAGTATCTCCCAAGTCCTGGCAACTGCGAGGAAGGCCACATAGCTGGTGCTGCTGAGAATGCGGGTTCATCTCCCAGCTAGGACTGTGCCTAGTGAGCTAGAGAGCATCTTGGAGAGGCGTTGCCTCAGTGGCTCCTTGCAGGGGGCAGGTAGAGCAGAGTCACCACAACCAGCACCCAATGTACCTTGTGCCAGAAGGAGGTTTCTTACCTATTTCTCTGCAGCATTTGATCTGGCTGTAGCTGAGAAAGAGGAGACCATGCAGTCCTATGTTTCACTGCTCTCTCCAGTGTAATCTTCTGCTTTCATCTATGGTCATTGCAGGTGTAGCCACAGAGCCCCTCCCGCTCTTCTGAAGTGGAGGTGGGAATGACACGCCAGTCCCAAAGTGTTGTGTGCTTTCCAAGCACGAGTGACAGGACCAGTCTTGCCTTGCCATGGCCTGCTACACCCTTGACAACCAGCAATTCCCCCAGTGCAGCTCTTCCTCTCCATGCCTGCACAAGGCAGTCACCCTCATGGCTACAGGACCTGCTTTGCCCCACAGTCTGAGGATCTCTGCTTTGCAGCAGGCCAACCCCACACGCCAGCAAAGACCTGCAGCAGCCGAGGACAGGGCTGCAACACTACACTACAGGAGGGCAATCAGTGCTACAGATAAGCAGTTGCAACATACACACCAAAGAAAGCTACAGCTACCTTTGACTGAGGGAGGGAAAAACGTCACCCAAGAATAATGCAAGACAAGGGGACCCCAAGGCCCCTCCTGCTGGTGAGGGGAAGGGCTCTATGCTTGGCTGCTCCAGCCTTGGGAGAGCCTCAAAGCCTGCCAGGCACAGGGAGCTACCAGGTCTCCGAACCCCATACCGTGTTGAACTTGGGAAATGACGAGAGAGATGGGGATGGCCGGTCTTTAAACACACTTTTCACCTGGAATATACAGTTCCCATCTGCTGTCAGGCTTGTCTTCTCATGCCTCCCAAGCTTACTTCCCCCATTCTCTAGCATTCACTGGGATATCCCGGAGGAAGAATCAGTTTACTGGGCATGCCTGCATGATAAGGTGGGGAAAAGAAACTCCAGGCCTGACCTGCCAGGGCAAGAGCCCAGGGACCACAGAGAGCCAGTGCCCAAGGAGATGGCACAGGGAGAGTGCTGGCACCCAGCAGGGGTGCTGGCATCCAGCACAGCAGCAGGGCCATGAGAGACAAAGGCAGCTGGATCCCTGAAATCTGGACATCCCTCACATCCCATTTTTAAGATGGAGCAGAGGCAGTGATGGGGAGGTGCTCTGCAACCCCTTGGACACTGAGACACTCCCTATCAACAGAGGCCATCCCAAGAGGCCTGGATTCAGGGGTGCCCACCCCCCATCAACTCACCTTGGCTTGCTCAGAGACAACAGGCCTAAGCATAAGCGGCAGCCAGATACGAGCCTGAAAGCTGCCAAGGGAGCTCCTGCTGGTGACACCGCCAGCTCTGGGAAGCACAGGATGAGAGACAAGCCCAAGACAAGGCAGTGGGGGCTGAGGGCCCTATGCCTACCACCCAAGCCCACTTCTGCCTACCCCCAAGATTTTCAAATTCAGGTTCTTGAGAGCCTCGTTCAGCACCTGTATGTTGAAATCTCAGCCTGGCCCCTCGTCAGCCCCCTCATCCTTCCTCTGCCATCCTTCCCTGCAAGCCTTTCCTGGCCTCCACCACAATGTGAGTTTGCTGCCCCAGGCGTTCAGAGGGGCTGCTCCCTCACATCCCTCCTCACCTCCTGGTTTGTAGCTCTGTCAGCCTCTTTACAAGAGCAGCAGACAGGACGGCAAGACCACCACAAATCCATCACGTTTACACCTTGGCAGACTTCCTCACACTCGCGAGAGAGGGAGCAAGTGTGTACCTGACACAGGCCACCATAGGAAAGACATACCCCCAATACAGACTTCTGCCCAAGCCACATCCATGCCCCCTTCCCACATGTGAACAGGAGCACATCCCAGGAATGCTTTGCACAGAGCCAACACAAGGTCTCCTGGTGCAGAGTAGCTCTTCAGGCTTCTGAAATCAAAGGGTAAAATTCACACCTTGGGATCCAGTATTTCCTCCACGCAGCATGCTCCTCCCAGCCTCTGGCCTGCCTAGATACCCGCACGAGGGGGTAATGTCCTCTAGTAGGCATCTGTGCTGGGAAATCAGACCAAGAGAGGCGGTACCAATAGAAGCACAGCTCTGCAGACTGCTGCATTCTCCTCCCCAAAAACGTGGGAAAACACACAGTGCTTTCAGCCACGTCCCTCCCCAAGCAGGAATGAAAATTGTGACTCAAGAGGCCAGCAGCCGTGCTCCTGTGGCTACTTACCTGATCTGTATACTTTTAAAATAATCCAATTGTCTGTTCAAGAGCTGAGAGTCTCCATGTAACTAACCGAAATGAAAAATATATTGCAGTTGCATGAGATTGACCCACAGGGTGGGAATTTACCTGCCCATCTACCACCTTCACCATCCCAGTAGTCAGAAAACAGAGCATCAGAGCGCAATTCTTCCCCTTCCCAGCTATAGCACAGCCAGGAGACGCTAGCAGCATCTTTGAGCTCAGCGCATGTATTTCACAAGGTCTTTTTTTTTTTTTTTTTTTTTTTGCCAAATACATCAAGATTTCCTCCCTACGAAGGAAGCCTAAACATTGATTAGTAAATAAAGCTGAGAAGCTCTGCGATTTAAGGCTGCCAACTTAACAGCCTCCCCTGCGCATCACAAATCAATGATAACATAGGGAGAGTCACAGCCAGGAGTTCTGTGAGAAGACAAATGCTGTCGGGGTACCCTGGAGCCCAGCCAGGCCTAATCAACCCCCTTCCTATGCCCGGCAGAGTCAGGAAGGCCTATAGATAACAGACGGCTGAAAATTTCACCATCTTCCAAGTAAGCAACTCTCCTTCTTGCCCCCACCCCTCTTAGCACGTTGCTTTCTGTCCCTCGATGCCTAAAACAGTATCTGGTAAAGCTGGATAAACCGCATGCTTCAATACAGACCAAGTTTTTGGCTGTGGGAACAGCGTGTCCTCACGGCCTTTTCTGCAGCCTGTCCCTCCAGGCTAGCTGAGCACGGGACAAAGGGGTACGTGCACTGAAGCCGTTATCTCTTCCTCCATCTTCTTCCTCTAGGAGGATATTCTGGCATCACTTGCCTTCACCTAACTGAGCCCTTCACACACTGACATTTGTTCCTTTCACAGTAGCTTCCTGTTTTGGTTATTTTCTTTGTCACAGCTTCCTCTCCTACTTGTGCCACTGAAACCAAGGCGTTTGTCCCTAGGAACATCAAGCAAATGACCCTTCACGTGCCTTATTTTATGCTGCTAACATCCCAGACAGTGAACTGCATCCCAAACGTCTGTCAAGCACGTCTGCTAGCTTCCAGCACTTCAAATCCTTTACAATAACAACAAACTAGTTGGACAATAAACCAACACCGAGTACTGCAGCCTCACTAATCTCACGGGAGAGACCTCACCACTTTCTGCTCCGCTGCTCAGCTGAGTTTCCCGGTCGCCCCTATAGCCACCCGGGATGTCTTGTCCAGTTCCTTCTCTCCTAGCCACGGCGTGCTTTCTGCAAACAGAATCTGTACTTGATTAGAGTATAAAAATCTGCTCTTTATTAAAGCTGATTGCACCAGACTGAATAAGGAGTCTGGATCAGACTGTCATAGTGATCCACCCTCACTGCTATGGGTCAGCACAGAAACCCCTTAGTCAAATAACACCAGGAAACAAATACAATTCCCCTATACACATAGCGAAGATTAGTCACATAGAACAGACACCCATGGATCCGTACAATAATGGGAATGTTTCATATACAAATTACAGCAAGTTCAAACAGGGTAACCGAAATGAACCCAGAGCAGAGGCACACCCCTTCTGGCACGAAACACCGATTGTTAAAGCAGAGAAACCCTTAGATTAGATTTTTATGTGCCCTACTGGAAATCAGGTGATCTGGAAAATCCCAGAGCACTTGGATGCGGAGGCCTAAATCGTAGCAACTCTTCTGGCAAAGTTGTGTGTTTTGTTTTTGCTATTTTAACAACTTCTTCATAAGGAAATCATTGACTTGATTAAGGAAAAAAAAAACCATAAAAAAAAAAATCATTGCGCTGCTGCTCGACTGATAAAGCTCCATCACGAAAGTCACTCTTGAAATCGGGCCCAGTTTGGGTTCTTGGGAATTCCTGCACCCATAAAGGCTTCTGAACGCTGGGCTGAGAAAAATCTCAGAGCTGCACTCTGTGGCTCCTGCTGCTTTGGGTGCCAAGAAGGGACCAACCTTGGGGAAATAAAGAAAATCATTTATGTTACACATTTTTGGAAATATTTCCTTTAGCATAGAAGGCATTTCTCTCCAATCTGTATATTCAGATGCTTAGTTCTTTTATCAAAGTTTAACTGTTACATAAATTTCTACTTGTGAACTGTAACCTATTCCAACACTTTTTTTTTTTTTTAACGTGGATTAATGCAATTCTTTTTCGCATGATTCAAATTAGAAGCTTAGCCCTGACAATCAATATGGAGCAGGTGGCCTGCCCAACACAGCTCACATACAGAGAATACTCCTTTTATTGCCACATGCAAGGCAGGAAGAAATATCCCAGAAGTCTCAAGAAACCAAAGGAGCCGGGATTTGCAGATAGGACATTCGGCCATTTCCTATTACCGGGCTCCTGACGCTCGCATGCCAAGCCAGATCTCTCATTACACAACGCTCCTCATGCAGCAGGTCCCACCCAGACTCTGCTGTGTTTCCATCCTGGAACAGAGCTCACCATTTCCCAAAAAAGCAGTGCCGTCTTTAGCTGAGAAAATGGCTGAATAGGATTAAACCGTTTGTCCAAATAAAAACATGAAGCCAGGTACCAAATTGTTAACATCTTGCACTGAAGCAAATTGCGGTTAAGAGCAGAATCAGCAGACACTCAGATAATTACCACGTTGGGGAAGAGTTAGTATTGCAGGGCATGATTTTCCCCTGCAAGGAAACAGCAAGTATGTAGATAAGGGTGATCCAATTAACAAGGCTTTACTCGGATTTCCAAATGGCATGTGGCAATGCTCTTAAGCTCTTAAAGAATGTCCAAAAGCTCTTAAAGAAACTGAGCTGCCACGGGATAAGAGGTAGAGGCCTCCCGTGGATTAATAACCAGATAAAGGTTAGGAAGCGAAGAGCAGGAATAAGACTCAGTATCTCAGAGGGAGGGCACCAGTGGAGTCCCGCAGGGGTCTGGCCTGTTCTGCATCTCCCTAAACAATCTGGAAAAAGGCAGGGCACAGCAAGGAAACAAAGTCTGCTGTTGGGACAGTTGCCAAGAGCAGTGAAAGCAAAGGCCAAAAGATGCTGCAAAAAGCTATGGTGAAATCCACGCTCCAGGGCAGGGACACATCTCTTTGCGCTCACCGGCAAACGTTTGATCAGGCGATTTGCCTCTCCCTTCACTTGTGCAACACGTAGATGAAAGAAAGAGGTGCTAGTGCCAATCTCATCTGCTTCCAAAAGCATCAAGCAGCTCAAAGTCACATGCTTCATTATTTCACCAGGTTCCCTGCGGCTGCTGCTGCCACATCTGCAGGAACCCATTTTGGGTTGCTTTCAGATGTACACATGCTGCAGATGAGGGGGGAAAAACAGGCACGAGTGCACAAGAGGCTCCGTAACATGGAGGAAATGGATCCCTCCTGCAAGGATCAGTTAGGGAACAGGGGATCATGAGGGAGAAATAACACTATGCAGGGAAAGAGTTCACTGCAGGACCTGCTGGAGCGTGCAAGAGGGAGGGGAAGCACAGGGTCACTAGTGCTAGATCGCGGCTGTGCAATTCATGTTAAAGCTTTGCCCTTGACCCTTCCTGATTGGAAGGGAAAGGAGTCACTGCAGCTCGAATCCTTCAAAATCCCCTGGGGCACTGCGCCGGCCAGGCACCCCACAGTGAGTCAAGGATGTCCATGCCTGGAGGGAGTTGTCCGGTCCCCACGTCAAGCACCACGGTCACATAGCTGGCATGCTGCCCCAAGCAGAGTGTGCAGGGGCAGGGATGAAGGAAGGAAGTTCAGTGCTACTTGGTATCCAAAGGAAAAATCTGGCTTCCTAGTGCCTCAGGATCTCCATTTTTGTTAGTCACTTTGCTCCCCGGGAAGCCAACCTGTCAACGGTAGAGCCAGACGGGTGTTCCAGGTCATGCAGAGGTGACCACAAACCAGGCTGCTCAGCACAGATACACAACTGCCAGGCTGAGTCACAGCCAGCCTGGTCCCAGACAGCCTCTTCTGTGGGGTAAGGTGACTCACTCTTGCAGAAAGGCAGCCCCAGTTCCCAGCCCATCCCTGGTGACGTGCTGTTGGTGAGGGTGAGGAGTTCAAGCCTTTTTTGTAAGCTAGGAGAGACTTCCTTGTCCCTAGACAGCAAACCTAGACATGCACCCCCAAATGAAGGATTTGCGTGGCAGAAAGCATGAAGGAAGGATGGTCTAGCCCATCCTCACCGCTGGGCTCAGCTGGCAAGTGCCTCCTGTAACGCAGACTGAGGTCTTGCTGTGCTTTGGAAGCTGTTTCTGGGCCTGGCACAGTCGTGACAAGCGCCAGAGGTTAGGATCAAGCTAGGAGAAGTGCAGGATGAGCTCTGCATAGCTGGAAAACACAGCACCCCTGCAATTATGCATCCAGCTGTTTCCTTTTACCCATAGCAAGAGAGGGTTTCACCCCCACGACAGGTGATTATACTGCAGGGATGAAGGGAAGGTCAGATGTCAGTCAGTTTTAGCAATCCAAGTGCAGACTACTCATCCAGCCAGAGTCCTCCTGCCAGGGCCTTAGGGTCTCTTCGCTGTTGCCACAAGAGTTAGAAGCAAGCAAATCAATCTGTCATGCTCCCTTTCTCCTCCTCCACAAACTGGTGCTGGTCTGAAAGAGGTGGCGCCAACAGAAACTTGGCAGTGAGAAGCTGGTTGTAAGGGGTCCAAGCTGCAAGCTCTACCTCCAGTCCTCCTCAGACTGGAGTCTGCAGAAGTTGCACCAAGAACCATGGATTATTTTCCTCTCCAATGCTGACTTGATTTAGCTTTGAAGCTGGCCCCAGGTAGAGCATGAGCTAGAGACCTCCAGAGGTCCCTCCCAGGCTAAATCACTCATTTTACGTGTGAATGGGAGAGCACAGTAGCCTCTGCTCCCCCACCGAAGCAGTGCATCTAGAGCTGCTAAATGATTTATTTGCATTACAGCACAGTAAACTAGCCCGAGGATTGGGATCTTCTGTGGTCTCTCAACACCAATAGCAATCAAAAATTTTATTTCATTTGCAAGCTACATCCAAGCTGCAAGTTGTACTGCTACTTTCACCTCTCAGTGAAGAATCGGGACACAGAAAGCACAGGGTTACACAGGGAGCTTTTGCCCAAGCCATGAATCAGTCCAGGTCTTTCCTAATTTTGCTTTTTTGCCACAGGAATGAGATCTCTTTAGAGTCCAGGGTACCTAGATGAGTCTCATGAGCACATAGCACCTGGCACTGCACTGCTTGTGCCCAAGCACAGCCATTTCTACATAGCAGCAGACAACTTGCAGTCAGCAAAGAGTCTGGGACTTCCACACACCCTGTTCTGGGCTTTGGGAGTAGCGATTGCCAGGGCACAAGGAAATATTTTGCCACTTTTCTCAAACTGAAGCTAACGTCAGTTTTCACAAAAGAGAAAGAAGTCATCACGGACAACGGCTGGCTTATCAGTCTGACCATGCTGAAGGAATGGCCAAGTCAGTCCTCAAGAAAAAAAGACCACAGAAAAGAATGATAAAATTGACATTGCCTACTTGAATTCACGAGAAGTAAGTTTTCCTCAATAAACGTGAAGTATTTTTGGAAAAGGCCGTAGTTCAAATGATAAAGAGAACAAAGTTAAGTTCATTTTTCCGTAAAGCAGGAAACAGCAGGAATCCTCCTGTTATCCAAGAAAAGGTATTACCAGTACTTATAAACAGCCCCCTGCCTATATCCTGCAATGACAACGCTACCTCGACTTCTCTAAGGCAATCTTATTTGCCATCCCAAAGCATTTGATTACAAAGCTAGAACGGCCCGGGGGGGGGGGGGGGAGGGGGAGGTGGATCAGCTAATTTTTACAACCCAGTACAGAATATGTTTATCAGGAAGATACAAACTCACTTGAGGAACAGGAGAGCATGCATTTCCAGAGACTGGTTCCCAGGCATATGCCCCTTGACAATTTGCTGGTATGGCAAAGAGCTGCCAGCTACTCCAGGTTGGCGGAGGCAGGGAACACCTAAAGTCAGGGCACTCTCCTTCCTTCTCATGTCTGCCCAGCCTCCCCAAGCCTGCCCCTTCCCTGTCAACTGCAGCCCGCAGCCAGCTCCACCCAGCCCCACATGCAAGGCAACCTGCACCCAGAGGAGATGTCTTGGTGCGGGTAGCTAACCTGGCAGATGGGCCCAGGAACACTTCAAGTGCTCAACAACGATGCCGTAAAATTGTTTAGAAGAGTGGTTTACAAATGAATTAAATTAGGACAGAGGAACGGTGAGCAGCAGAAAAAGAATTGTACTGCTTCTTTCTGACGTACAAACCCACCGCAAGGTCCTCACCAGTCCTCGTTGCTCTTCTGGATTAGCCATTTCGCTCTTAGACACTGAACCCAGCTACTGTGATGCTATTTGCCTCTGTCTGAACTGACAGGGGTTGTGCTGGCAAAAGGCATCAAACAGGCTTAGCAGCAGGAGAAAAGCAGGCTGTGGGGCCAATACAGCTCATAGCTTCAACCAGAGTACGAGCAAAAGCACTCTCCCTCTGGCATAAGTCATATTTTCCATAAGGGAAAGGGACTGGGGGACTCTCTTGCACAAGGTCTGTTAGGAAAATTTTTCAGGGCAGACAGGCCAGAAAGCAGAAGGAAAGAGGAAGGAGTCAACATGCTTGCTCTGCCGACTTCCTTGGGTTAGACAAAGGGTCAGGGCCAGGTCTCTGTGACCCACCAAACTTTTATGAGATATACAGCTGGCCTGGTGCAAGCCCTAACTCTAGGAGCAACAAAGCATGATATGCCATCATTGGTACTAGGGCAAAAAAAATATAGGATTTGCAACAGCTGCTACACAAAAGAAAAAATCTCTTTGAAACCTGTGAACCAAGGACACTACCCATAAACTGTGGGTAAAGGAGAATCCCATTCCACCCACTGCATTTGGGAGCTTTGTGCTTAACAGAAAACATCCACTGGCACCACAAAATAGACAGGATATTCAGGATTCTGCTTTCACACACAGTTCTGTTCACAGCCTTCAAGGGCAAAATCACCAACACGAAAAAATAATGTTGTGAAAAATAGCCCGAAACTTTTCCAGTCCTGCATTTGCAGTGCATTCGCTGCTTACTCACTTCTTGCTAAGTGTAGAGCTGCCAGGTCAGGCCCCCACCCTCCCCTCCAGCACAACTTCTCTTTGCAGCTTGGAAGCTATTTTTTCCCACCCTGCTATCTTTAAAAAAAAAAAAAAAAATTGGCATGAAAGCTTTTATCATCCTGAAAACACGCCAACTGCGAAGGCGACTCTGCGTCTCAGACGCCTGTTTCCTGGCAGATTTTAAATCCTTTGCTCAACTGCTAGGATGGCGGGGGCAGGAGATGCCTGCAGCAGCAGCAGGCTGCGAACTATACTTTTAAACAATCACGTTTAACTGCTGCTAAATACCTAAGAGAGCAAAATTTTCAAACCCAGGGCTAAGCAATGCAAGGGCTAGACAAACATCCAAGCAACAGCATCAGCCCATCCAAGGTAAAGAAGAGGTGTGAACATGAGGTATGGTGATGCTGTGCACAGAGATGAAGGGCCACCAGGGTGGGTACAGGCTACCAGACAGAGCCCGTATCCACATCTGCATGGGGTCACCCGGCTTATCACCTCCCTCTATCACTTGCCTGTTAAGCTATACCTTCTCTTCCTAGGTAAAGAACCTTCGGCTCTGCTGACTCTCACTGATTTGAAGGGAAAGGATGGGAAGAAGCCACGCAGGACAGGGTTTTTGAAAAGCCTCCTGCTACTCTGCTGCTGGTGTCAAAATTTACAGCAACCCATCAATTTTACCCACCAACACTGGCTATAAAGGCCACAGTTGACAACCTAAAGTTGCTATCCCTGATCGCTCCCTTAGTCAAGTAAGGACACCTGAAGATCGGCAGGCAGTTTTGCAGGGCAAGGGACGGTGGTGTTCAGCAGTTATCTCTGACATTGACAGGATGCAGCACTGGGACGTCCGTGGGCAGGCTGAGACACAGGGATAGCCCCTGCCTTGATGCATCTGAAAGTCATTCTGGGACGAGTTACACAAACCACTAATGATGTTTTCTGAGGTTCCAGAAAAGCTGCTTGGTTCTGATTTTTGCACTCAGAAACCCCTTTTCCACTCCAGCCCCAAACTGCAGGGGCTCTTTTATCAAAAATTAAGCAAGACAAAAAGGAGGACACAATCCTATCGGGAGTTTATTCTTTTAAAGATAGACCCAGGCAGTCCCTTGGCAATGACAAGCAGCAACGTCTTCCCCTACCACCTACCTGTAACTAGCTCTTCTGGCAGCTGAACGTTTGCCCTAACAATGCAATTCAGGCCACCCAAACTTGGACGCAACTTGAAGTTACTTGGAACTGCCTGTGAAAAGGAAATTAAGTAGCCTGGAAAAATAGGAATGGATATACTTTCAGATTTGTTCTCGCCCTAGTGGGTGAGAAGTTGCTAGGAAGGAACTGGTTTGGAATAGAGGTGCATGGGATCATCCTACTTACTCTTCAGAGGCCTTAATAGATGGTCCCACTGGTCAAGTAGAGTGCACTAAATAGACGGTGCACAGGAAATTAGCTTATGTCAAAAAAAATTACCACTTTGCTAGATCTCTACAAAGTACAGTCATGATGCACAGTATGCATCTCCCAGGGGAGAGATACAGGCAGCCAGATCACAACTCGCAGTGCACAATCCAGGATGGCATCTTGCAAACTTGCCTGCAGCTTCCCTTGACTAACTCAACATTTCACGTCGGTGCAGAACAGTGCATCCCCACTGCTGAAAAGGGAAGTGTGAGGGCACGGCTTGGCTAGTGTGTGACCCAGCCCTGCAAGGAGGCCAAGACCTTCTTCATCTGGTACGCATTTTCTAAAAAACACAAGACTAAAAAAAGCTGCAAAGCTCCCACAGAGCACAGAAAAGCAATAAGTTAAATCCTCCAACATGTCATGAAAGCCTTTCCTCCCTCCCTTCTGCCCTCCAGATACACTTCTACACCCCCCTGAACACCCTGCTCACTAACAATAGAAAAAATAATCTTCACCTTGCTTTGTACCTGTATATCTTCACCTCCTTCACCTGTCTCATCTTCCCTCCATTTAAGCAAATGGATGCTGGCTTTTTCAGAAGCCAGCCAGATACAAAAGAGAGTGAAGTCAAATTAGTACACTTACAAAGAAAAAACATAAAATCTTAGCTTAAGCTTAGTTATATCCATGGGAGCCATGAGCAGCAAGAGCAGTCGCAGGCCAGCACTTGAGAGCTGGGGCCAGAGTCAACTGGCAGGCAAGGCCAGGCCTGTGCTCTCCTCCACGGTGCCCAGCTTGGCCCACAGGGACAGCAAATAGCAGCACAGGAAGCAGGACTGCAGATAGGGCTGGTGTTCAAAGCTCAAAATCCAAAGTGGCCTGAAATAAACGCAATCTACCAGCAGCCAGATACCCCTGAGAGGGCAAGCAGCAACAGACCGGAAGTTGAGGAGATATTTAGAGCTGTTTGACACCACCTACAGCCCTCATAGACATTGCTTTCCAGAGCCTGAGACTTGGCAGGGCACTAGAGCATGCTGGAGAACAGCAAAGCACATTCACCTCGCAGCACTGACACAGGAGCCAGACGCTTTTCCGTCAGATGAAAGGGGAGCACTGCCAGCCCTCTACCCAGTCTGCAAATAACAAGGTGGAGGATGGGACATACCCGGCATGTGTCTGTGGCCTCTGCAAGCACAACTCCAGCCAGGCCTTTCGGGGAGGAGGGGTGGCATGGCAGCCTTTCTCTAACAACTAGCAGCATCGTGGAAATGTCTGCATTGTTGGGGTTAAAAGGTAGGCATTAAAAAAAACCCTGCCTTTGTAAGTGCCAGCCTAGAGGAAGAAGAAAAGCAGCATTATTAGCAAAGCAATAGACATGTATAATTAAGGACGCCTGCCACTTCCCATTATAGCTGATTTTAGGCACTAACTTGGATAAGAGTTGGCTGCAGTTTCCATGCTTTGTCTGAGCATCAGAATGAACTTCTTTTGTAAAGGTTTCTGATGTCTCTCAGAGTTGATCCAAAAAACGTAGGTTGTTCTTCCAGGGCCTGAAGACCTTATTAGTTTCAAGAGACAGCGTTGATGTCTCGGGGGCTTGAAATCAGGATTATTTCAAATAGGGAATCGCAGCGCCTTCAGTTGTCCCCACAAAAATTCACTTGAGCTTTATGAGAACTGGTGCGTGGTTGAACCTCCGCTCCAGTGATTCCCAAACCCCCACATAAATGAAAGGGTGAGCTCAGCCTACACTTTTGTGACACACACACACACACACACCGTTTTGCAACAAAATCACAGAGCATGTTCTCCAGCTCCACCGCGCTCCCCCTTCAGTCTGGGGTGACCACACAGCAACAGACTCATCGTTACAAGCAGCCTCTTGTAGTCCCCTCCCCCGCACAAACACTCTCAGCCTTGGAGAAAAGCGCGCTGCACAAGACGCACAGGAGGCAGGAGCTCGGGTTTCCTCCCTACAGACTGCTTTGTTTGGGAGGTAAGCAGCTCTCAGACCAACAAATCCCAGCATCCACTGCTCTGCCTGACACTTGTAAACACGTTTAGCCATGAAAAGTCCTCTTAACACATTCAATTCACCTCATTTCCTTAGTCACAACCACCTTCACAACCACATCAGATGGGGAAAAAAGTCACTCTAACCATGGCCAGCAAGGACTTACTCTGAGAATATTTAAGAGACAATGTCCATCAACCCCTTCATTTTCCCCGGGAACATACCTTTTCGACAACAAGATGAATCTTTGGAACTAGACACCGAAAGGGCAATTTAGCTAACAATTAAAACAAGCACTGAGGAGAGGGACAAAGAATTGGTTACATCTGGTAACCAGGAAAGACAGGCATGGTACGGGGCTGTTCAGACAGGCGTGCTTAGCTATTTGGACCACTGCTTTGGGCTGCCTCTGGGTCACAGACTTACTGGAGCACTGGAAGAGACAGCCAGCTGAGGCAGCTAATGCAGACTTTCTGAGGGAAGGCAAGAGGAGAGATGTTGGGGAGAGAAGTCAGAGGCTGGGGAAGGCGATGAAAGTAAGAATAGAGACAGTGACCCCTGCCAGCTTAGAGAGGCAGGGGGAGAGGACTGGAAGACTTTGGAAAAAGATCAGGTTGAGAAGGCCTTCATTCAGAGGTGCTCCCACTGCCTGCTGAAACAGGTTCTCACAGTACTAATCCCAAATCAGAACCAGGTCTTCTGCATGAAGAGGATGTTCCACTGACAAGCTAGATACCTTTCGTGGTCAAGCCTACAAAGATCCTACCCCTGAAGGAAGGCTCTTTCCTTGTGGTCCCTCCTGCCTACTGATGTCTAATAGCCACCTCCCCTCCATCGCTGGTCTTCACCTCCCAGCGGGTCCCGCACCAGTGTCCACTTCCCCCACTTCTTGCACCATACTAATCCATGATTCCACCAGCTGCCAGAAACTCCCAGACCGAACAACCCTCCTGGAGCTTTCTTTCTACTCACGTTGGAACATAGGCTGAGCCAGGCTTTCCTTGAGCTCAACCCCAAAAGCCGAGCCAACCCTGCCTGGCCTGCCTTCCCCACAAGAGCAGAGGAACACTCTGGGCCACGGGCTGGAACAGCCTCTCCCACGTAGTTCTGTTTCCACAAAGGATTAGCCATACCAATACTGTGTACTTGGGCCAGATCCCCCTTTGCTAAGAGACACAATCAGGTGGACAGAATGCAAAGGCTGAAGGTACTTTGAGAAGTGCGCATTTTAATAATCACATTCATTATGGCTAGTCCTGGACTCCACTGCCACTAGGTGAGCAGCTGGCCTTACAAAACAAGCTCTCTGACTTAAATCTTTGAATTGCTGGAACCTCCAGTAAAATAGGAATTCTGGTCTGACATCTGGCACTCCACCCCCTTTTTGGTGCCAACTAACTATTGCTAAATACGGCAGCAGTACAAAGAGTTTGAGATTAACCATTTCCATTACTTTACTCTCTGCACTTGGATGCTTTCAGATGCTTCCTTTACAGCAAGACAAGCAAGGGACACAACACAGGCCGGAAGGAATCAACATCACCCACTCAAAGCACACGCTTCCAGGGGAGCGGAAAGACAAGTCTGTAACTTAGACATGATCTGCAATGATTTCAAGTGTCTTCTGCTGCATGCTGCAGCAGCCGCCTTATGATTAATTGTATACATGGGAGAAAAAATCCAACATTCTTTTAAGTAATTTTTTCAGTGATGGGAATAAGCCTGCATTTTAACTAGCAGTTATCAAAATAAGACCCAGGTAAACTCAGTACTGTGTGGAAAGTGCGTTTATTCCAAAGTTAAGTTTTCATATAAAACAATGAACAGCAACATCAATCCTTACGCAGATCTACAACAGTCT
Organism: Struthio camelus; assembly: GCF_040807025.1. NCBI lineage: Eukaryota > Metazoa > Chordata > Aves > Struthioniformes > Struthionidae > Struthio > Struthio camelus. The sequence goes on along the minus strand of NC_090947.1, from coordinate 734,403 downwards.
TCCAGGCTCCAGGGCCGGGGGTCTTGAACAATTGCAACAAAGCACCAGGGAACCTCTTTTCAGAGTTATCAACAAGGAGTGGGGGGAGGGGGAAAGAAAACAAAAAGCAGACACGTTGCCAGTGGCATAATTCATGAAATTGCGCCTGCTCACAAGAAGGGAGAAGGTGTCAAGACACTTCGCAGGAAGCTTCATGTCTGCACAAAGATCTCACAGAACACCCTGCTCTCTGCAGGCTACTTGCCAAGGAGCAGCTGCCCCTGTCAGGAGAAAAGTGCATTATTCCTACAGACAGAGGACAGGACTGTTGAGTTTAATAATCTGCTGGATCGCTTCCAGGGACTGAAGTGGCTGAGAGGCCATGCTAGTGATGTGCTCGCTCATGGCCTGGAGCCCTTGCACTGGCTGCAGTGTGCATGTCTGGTCCCAACTGATGCCCTAGAGGGGTTTACCTTCTTCTTCCTGCCTTAGTCTCTTGGAGAGATGCTCACTGATGGCCATGAGTGGGTTGGCTTTGTAGTGGGGATTCGTAACGACCTCATGAAATCGAGCCATTTCTTCTTCTCTGGGGAAAGAAAAAAACCACATAAACACACAAACGGTAAGTGCCTCATGCATAAGGAACTGAGCAGATAAGAACAGAGCCCATACAGAGGTGAGTTTCTGTACAGACAGAATTACCCTGGCTGTAAACCTCAAAAAGAAATAGTGCAGGAAATAGGCCTAATTCACCCAAGGCCGAAGCTTAAACTGTTGCCAACTCCACGGGAGTCAGACGCTTGATCTCATGCCATAAAGGCAATCACATTAGTGTCCACCATCACTTGAAAAATTCTGAGCTTTCCCATAGTAAATCAGGAACAAGAGGCTAGGCATCCAGCAAGTTTTCTAAGAATGAAAACTACTTCAGAGTGCACTAGCACAAAAGCAGATTCTGCATGTAAGAGCTCATGTCTCTGTTTATTGCTCAACATAGCGACTTAGTAATCCTACCTGCAACACTACTTAGACACCATGGGAGGAACACGATAGAATTACCTCTGTATACTTGGGTCACAGCTGGTCGCTGTGGAAATGATCTTGTCTTAAAAAGCAAGCAGGGCTATTGCTTCAGGAGAAGGACAAGAACAGAGCAGAAAGAACGTAAAACAAAACCAATAAATAAAAGGTTGAGTTTTCATATAAGCCACTTCCACTGTGGCTTCCCCATCTCCTCCAGACTCCCAGGAACCACAGTCTTCAAACAGCTCAGATCATACAGTAGGATACATGCTAGCACTCAGCACAGGTAGCCAGTTTCGTGCAGAGGGGGAGACAGGAGGAGATGTAGGTGATCTCACACCTGCTTGTTGATACAGAAGATGGTGGTGAATTTGCCCATTCAGTTCTCGATTTGTAAAGTCCCAACTCAGGAAGCATTTCTCAACTACAAACGACCTCCAGTACAACGGCACATCGGTGGCGCTGCAGGCCATGACCCTTGGGCTTCTGCAATAAGCCAAGGAAGGATTAATCCAGAAAGGCAGAGATGAGCAAAAAAGTCATTCCAGAAAGGACACTTGCCAAATGTGACTGACCAATAAACCCCTACAATGAAAGAAGGCTCAGAGAAGGTGGGCAAGGTGCCCATGAAACTCAGAAATAACGTAGGGTATGACTCATTAACCACAGTTGCTGCACAGAAAGCTGTCTTTAGCTCAACACAAAGGGGACCTGAGAATGACCTTTGTTTTAGATAAGCAGCTATATCAGTTGTGTGGATCAACTGGTGTAAATGTTTCTCTGCAAGACAGACAGACCAGCATGGAGGGGAAACGTATAGGTGGCTCAGCCCAACATAGAGTCTAAAACCTCAACAACTAACAAAAGAATTTCAAAGAGAGCAACAGGCTTGAGCTGGCTTCAACCCACATATTCCTTCCCGGTGATAGGGGACGCCCAGCGTTGTGACGCTGTGAGCATATTATAGAAACTGGTAATGGGATTCACAATGGTATTGTGATTGAGCTGTATATTGTAATTCCTATATTTTGCTAAGTGCAACTTAGGCTTATATTGTGATTTCAGTCTATTGCTGTATCACTGCTAAATCAAAAATCCTGTGTAACATCAAACATCTTCAAAGTTATTTTTGATATTAAACATTACATCCTCCATGAGTGGAATATCTAAAAGAACCTGGTCAGAGAGTACTGGACTCTGACACCAGTTCCACGCAGAGGAGGATATTCACTGAGTGCGGTTAAGGGAACGCTGGGATCCATAGACTGACTTGTTCACCTCAGTACCTGAAGCTGAACAGCCTAGAATTGACAGACAAACCTCTAAGCGCAGGTCACAGAAAGCAAAGATTGCCAGATGACAGCGCCTAGCTCCAGGAGAGCTGTGCTGACGGGAAGTGAAGTTCTTGCTGCCTGCACACGGTATAAAACATCTAGTAGATTATAAAGGAGCAAGAAGTTACCAGCCACTTAATGAAGTCCAAGAATCACTCAAAAGCATTCAGTGCTTCACTCTACAAGAAAAGTTGTGGCATGTGCCGATACACAGCAGTCTCCATAAAGGATGTAAGGCACGTCAGTCATCCTTCCAGAAGTGTTCCACCAGAGCACTGTAGCTCCTGACGTTATGCAGGGATTCAGGAGCCCCTCCCCTATACAACCACAGAGGGCGTTTCTCCAAGGGTATCAGCTAGAACTAGGTGGGCCTGGCGTCATAGGAGACTAAGTCACAGCAGGATGTTGGCAGCTCCAACTCAGAAAGCTGAGAGAGAAGGGACGCACCCCCTGGTTTATAAAGACATTGCCTGCGTCACACAAAGGGACACAGTACAGGCATGCTCACTTTGCAGAGTCAGAATTCAAAGGTCTCCAGTTAAGCAGTACTGGCTGCAGGAGGACCTGCAACACAAGTGTTCCCAGAGAAGCAGAAGCACTCATGGCACAGTGGGACTTGAATCAGATGTCCCCATAAGTGGTGACATGGGGAACCAGAGAACAGAGTGGCAATCCATCCCCAAAGACAACTATGGTCAGAAGGGACAAGATGACATTCTTCTACTGAAACCCTAGAGAGATACACAGGAGGCTCAAGCTAGCAATTTCTTTTCAATGAGACCAGGAAGGTGAATTATTAAAGGAAGTAACCCCAGCTTCCTGGGCTCTCTTCACTTAGATATTGTGCCAGACAGAAGCAGAAGTGGACCAAATCCATCTGGAATGGACTGAGTGACAGAAGGGCACCCCCAAATACGCTGCAGCACACAAAGGGGAGGTTCAAAGCTGCAGTCTGCCACCTCTCTTCTGAGGCCTGCAGGTGGGCAAGGTTTATGTCAGCACTAGGTATGTGGGCTCCAGTGCTGGGCCCAAACCCAGCTAACCCATTGCTTGTCCTGTCTCAGACAGCAAGGCAGAACAGGCATCAGATCTGCCTGTGCTCATGCACCCACTGCACTGTGCAAGCAAACAACTTGGGAAAAGCTGCACCCATAGGGGAAAATCGCATAGTTCCCAAGTCACCCTCAATCAGAAGATTAGAGAAGTCCATGCATCTCTCAAAAGGCAGCAGCATCTCTGAACACATAAGGGTGTACTAAAATACCAGAAAAAGTCCAGCAAAAAAGGCAACATTGAGAGGACCTATGGGGAGCAGGGACCGGATACTCTGGTAAGTGATACTTACAAGAGCCTGCGTTTCTGAGCTGGTTTCATGAGACAGAAGTCTGTTGGTTCCGCTTTTGTTTTCACATGGCTGTGGAAAAAAAGATACAAACAAGTGAGTGAGTGAGTGTTACAGAGAAGAGGCAATTTAGCAATCGGTAAGGAGACGAAAAGAATCCAGTGATTCTGAACATGTCTTCCAAGAATGTATAGGCAATCGCCCTGCACAGAAATTGCCCTGAAAAGCAATTATTTCCATAGCCAGACAGCAAGGGAAAAGCAGACTTTCTGCCATACACTAACAACAGCTCAGGAATCAGGACTGAAAGGGCAAGAGGTAAATGCACTTGAAAAAAACATAGGATCACTTACCTCTAGAACTGGTCATTAGCTGCCCATTCCTGGATCACTTTCTGCTTATCACTAACTTCCAGATCCAAGTGATACCATTGCTTAGAGAAGAGATCACTGAACTTCCCTTCCCTCCTAATCTAGTGTCATCCTTGCTCATCGCACATTCCTTGCCAAACACTACAAAGCTCCAGCATCAACACACATCAGTTATAGACATCACCACAGTTACTCAACAAGGAAGAGATGCTGCCAGCCTTGCTACTGACCAGCTCTGCTTCAGGTCTTGCAATGGGGCCATTAGGGTATACGGTGCCACCTATATCTTCAGGTAATGAATATTCCTTTCTCCCTATATCTTCAGGTAATGAATATTCCTTTCTCCCTATGAACACATAAACTGGCAAACCTTTGGCTAGAAGTCAGCTGCAAATCAGTTAGCTAAAGGGAAAGCACAGTAGAGCTTCAGCTTTTACAATGAAACGTGGAATCTAAAAATTCCCATTAATATACAATAACAGGATGATGCATAATGTGCAGCTGAGGCACAGGGGGAAGCATAGATCTACACTCTCCGCACCCATTTCTTATTTCTGGGTAAAGTCCAAGGAGACCAAAGGCGTGTCATCCCAACCTGCACAGGACACTGCACTGGACGCATGTGCTGCCTTATGCCAACCAGGAGCAGAGATATACCATAAAAGCCAACCCCAGAGCCCAAGAAAGGGACATGCAGAAAGGGCCATGCAGAAAGGGCAGCAGTTGCTTTTGGGACTTCAAGTGCACTAAGAGAGTTGCTGGTATAACTGGACATAAAGAAACAGAGAAGCAACTTCCACCCTTTGGGATTGCACGGATATAGAGATGAACAGGTGAAGCAAGGGGGAAAACAGTTTCAGAAGTGACTGGCTTGTTCAGCAGGAAAAAAAGTCACCAAATTGGAACAGCTAGGAAACAGCAGCAGTAGGCGGACATCAGAGCTTCTGTGTACAAGTGCTGTGAGATAGGAGAAAAGCGGGACTTGCCTGGGAGGAAGGCGGGGTCTGGCTAAGAGAAGAACTAATAAGGGGCAGCCCAAGGCAGTGATTGCACTGAGTTGAATACCTACAGATGCTCCTACAAAAGGATCCTATGACATAAAGCTCAGAGCAACATGGCTAAAAAAATAAACCATTGAAAATATGTATTATTGGAACAGGGCTAGTCTTGGTAAGAACACTTTGCAAGAGGTTTCTTGCTCACAGGAAGAAGTTTCTGGTCAAAGTTCTACTGTAGCCCCCTTCAGAAACAGCCATGAACTGTGGCTCGGCCCAGTTCATCAGCCCAGCGGATTAGGCAGTCTCCATGAACGCAGGGGAAACCAGTTCAAGCTTTTCCTCTGCTTACCAAAGGGCAGGACCCTGCTCCAGCACAAAGCATACCTACCAAGCTCTCAGCCTGGTCAGAGCAGGGCCTGCTGTTGCATCTCACTAAGTGCAGATTAGCAGGAAAAAATTAATTGCCAAATGCTTTCAGAGAATAGGGTGGGAAGCAACTTTCCTAGTTATTCAATGGCACCTTAGCACATGAGCACAAGGAGATAGATTCCCCACAGAGCAGCTCCCCTCCAGCTGACTGGGCTCACGATTGCAGCATCTGGATCTGAGACAAGCAATGACACGTCAGCCACAGCAGGCAGCGCCTGCGAATGAGCGAGGCTCAGGAGCACCTTGCCAGCACCTGAAGCCAGGGACCAATCTGTCCTGGGGCCAGTCCCAGCACCTCCCCGACCTGATCTGTCCTAGAGCTCTTCAGGTCTCTCAACACTAGGAAAAACAAGTCTCTCAAGTTCTCTTCAAGAGAGCAGGATCTGACGTCTTGCTGGCAGCATTACAGCAACCTCAACTCCTCCTTTTCCTCTCTGACCCTCTACCCTCCATCCTTTTAGTCTATTTTTCTCCATCCTTCGTTCCTTCCTCCTCCCCTGCCTCACATTCCTTTACCCTACTCAGTTTCATCTTCCCTCTCTCCTGATCAATTCCTGCTCTTTTTCTTCAGTTCTCCCCCTCCCATCCTGACCCATATCAGTTTTCCTCAAGGGGAACCCTGGCAGACCCAGGCTGATGAGGGCTGCTCTCACCACTACTCCTTTCACACCTGATTCACCTTCTGCCCAGCACTGCATGCCCCAGCATCCAAACCCCCCTGCCGAATCCAAACAACATGGATGTTTGTTAGCGAACACTGCAGCGCGGAGGCTACTCAGGAAACGGGAGCCAGGTAGGATCAATGCCTGCATGCGGCTCGCTCACCCTTCTGCCCCTGCCGAGGTCACCGTGGTACTGCTGGTGTTATGTAACAGGCCTGAGAGTTCATGAGGCACGGCAAGCAGCAAGAGCAGATAAACTGCTACCGGAGTTTGAGCAGCCTCCCCTCATGCTGCTCTATCCACTGGTATTCACTACACAGCAAGAGCAGGAAACATCTCTACTCACTTTATGTTCATTAGCTATTTGGCGCAGGAGCAACTTCCCAGTCACAGCCCGTTTGCCTGGATCATTCAAGGCAGCATAGAGAAATCCCTTCCAAAGTCAGATGGCAACCCACAATCACCAGAGTAGGGGTGTGCAAAACCTGTGTGTGCCCCCAAGTCCCCATGACAATTTTTTCAAAGGGAAGTAGGTCTCAAATAGCTCTGCAGAGGGTAATCTTGCTGAAAGAAAAGCCTTTCTAGAGTATACCACTGGGCCCTACAAGTTCATGTGTTCCAGAGACTGTGCCTCTCAGGACAACTTCCTCTAGGACACTCCACAAGGCTGCAGGACTGCTTTAGGGTGCCAAGTTCACTTGTGCTTTTGGGAAGAGCCACATCACCATTTAAACAGGTTCAATGCTTCTGAGGGCTTTTCAGTTCCACACAACACCTCTGCCCCACTGGTTTGGCAGGCTCGAAAGGCTGCTGTCTGAATTTCCCCTAACAAATCACCAGGACACTGCCTGCTCACTCGGACTGTGAATGGTAGCCCTGTTTCATTACACTTCATTGCCTTCATTTATTATAAATCAGAATAAAAAACTCACTGTAATGCTCTCTTACCCAGCAGGAGATCAAATTCCTGGAGAATCTAATCTTTTATTAATAATGCTGACAAATCACCAGAGTATTACCCTTCATTTATGTAATGATGCAAATCCTATAAAAGCCTCCTCTGATTATTTCAAACGGTTATGCACACGCATCCTCATGCAGCACAGGAAGCCACAAGCCAGCAAGGGGATTACTCTTCCATGGAGGGAAGAGCACCGTAGCTCTTCCATCCCAGGTGCAAGAGGGACTGATTTTTGGTTGACATGTCACAGGCAATGTCAGTCCACGTCAGGCTCCCACATGAGCTGTACTGACTGCAGACGTTGCTGACCATGGCAGACAGTGCTGGCCAATCCCACATTTCTCAGTCAGAGCAGTGCTTCTTTAACCCACTGTGCCCTGGTCCCACTGGGCTTTCTAGATATTAGAGCCTTGCAGCCAAAGTGAAAACAGAGCCAGAAGATGAGCTCAGTCTTCCAGAAGAGAAGGCCTGCCACACTCCCACAGGAAGATCTTGGAGAGGCAGAGAAAGAGATGGAGCTGACAGCACTGCTCTGAGGATGTCAGGCTAAAGGTTTGTGTAAGACCACCAGAAGCTCCTATGCATGCTGCACATCCTTTGCCATAAAATATATTATAGAAATAGAAGAATGCGTGTAGTGGGTCAGATGGAGGGACCATTTTGGCCCATATTCTGTTTTAAAACAGCCCATAGCAGATGGCCAAAGAAGAGTATAGCAGTAGGGAAAGCATATGCCTACATCTTTGCCAGCATCTGCTACTCAGAGACTTGGAGCCAGATGCAGCATCTATGCATGCAGTAATCCTCAGTGGAGTTCTCCTCACTGGATCTGTCAGGTCCTGTGTGAACACACAGGCTTCCCACAGCCATGCCATCCTGCAGCAAGGAGTTGCTCAGAGCACAGAGACTCCTTGTGTTAGGACTGAAGCTGCTATTCATTAGCTGTGTTAGATGCTCCTAGTCCTCATACTGGCAAAGAGGATGAACTGCTTCCTATGCATATCACGCTTGACTTTATAGACTATTACATTCTCAATCCTCCTTACCTCTGCCTCCTTTTGAGGCTGAGGACTCCCCAGCTCACTCAGTCACCCCTTGTATAGAAGCTGTTTCAGACCTTTGACCATCATCCTTGTCAACTTTCTCTGAACCTTTTCCAGTTCTACTTTATCTTTTGAGAAGGCCCAAAATTGCAAGTTGCAGGGACACCAGGAATTCATACTAAATTATGCAGGCACTAAGGGAAAGAGTCCCCACAGGAAGCACCCTACTTGTCCTTCCTCACCTATGTGTACCTTCTGCAAGCCATTCTCCTGGATAGTAGGGAGTCGGCCTCCAAGGGAGATGGGGGAAGATTATGAGGGGGAACAGCTCCTGAACACACTCTGGAGTCAGGTACCACATGTTGTTGTGGCACATCACCACTCAAAGGGGACAAAAACACCTACTTATCCTTAGGCTAAGACAGGCCACAGAGCTCCATCCAACCAAACCTCAAGTGCTCTAGAAGACTTGAAACTATGTACTTTTGCTGCCCATTCCCACTGAAAGGGAAGGCAGACTTAGTAAATGGCTGCATAAAAGAAAAAAAAAGAAAAAGAAAAAGAATTCAAAGAATTAGAAGCCAAGTTAAAGAAGGAAATATTTTCCCATGCTTAGATGCAAGCTAGGTACATAGCTGCTGTTTGTCTGAGGGGTGGATCTCCAAAAGCACAAGAAACTGCCAACTCAGCCAGACTCTATAGGTGGGCATCACACCTGGGTCAGAGTTTATTTCTGGGGTGTCCAGCAAGCCACAAGAGAGTTCATGGTATCTTCAGCCTAGCTCTGCAACCAAAGAACAGGCTGCTTTGCCAGACAGCCTTATACTTGGCTGTTCTCTAATCCAAATGCCTGCTTATTACAGTCAAAACAAGTTTCTAGTTCCAATCCCTTCAGAGCAACTGGAGATGAGGGACAAGCGTTTATGCAACATGCAGAGCTCTTTTATTCTGCACTGGGAGATGAAAAAGTAGCTGCAATACTGACCAGACAGCCAGGCAAGCCCTGCGTTTAAAAGGTAAAAGCACCAGGTCAGATCAGAACCCACCCTAGGGCTGGCAGGGACGGTTGAAGTGTGGGTTTCAGAGGATCAGAGGCATGGGAATACAGATTACAGAGTAGTGCAGAGACAGCAAAGGGAGCAAACCCAGTCCATTTTCCAAACAACTTAACTGGCAACTGTAAAGGAGAAAATACATGGTTATGTATCTAGCAGGCTCCTGGCAAGTCAAAATGGCCTTTCTCTTTCAGCACAATAAATAGAAAGGAAATACCATCTTTCTGCTCTTGTCCAAAGTCACATTCCAAGCCAACAGGGCAACCAAAGAGTCTGGCCAAAGAAGAAAGCTGTGCTCAAAGGTTTCAAACTCCCTCAGGAGAAAGCCTGAAGGTTTGGAAGGACACAACAGCAGGCTGCAATGTAGCCCGAGGCCCATGTGGGAAGGGAGCAAAAAATCCTAGCAGGCAGCACTGCTTCTGAAACCTGTCTCTCCAGATCCACTCCCCTCTGTTGCATCATGGCTGTGTGAATATAGGTAAGCCATCAGCCCTCTGTTTTCCCGCTTGCAAAACAAGAATGACTTCCTTAGTTCCCTTTGGACGCTACAGATATGACCTGCTAGAAGAGAAAGGATTTCTCTTATTTTGTCTTGTTTTGCTCGCTGACAGTGACACCCAGGACAGCTTTCATTATAAAACACACCTCAAGCGCAGATTCTCAGGTGAGTACAGCAGTAATGCACGCTGGACAGTTGTGTGCCAATCCTACAGCTCCCAGGAGGGTTCGTTGCTCCCGATCTGTCTGCTGCTAAGAGGGGAACGGGTTGCCTCAGATGCAACTTAACTGGAGATTCACAGAGCACATTTAGGCTTTTTCTTGTGGCCAGTGAAACACGGAAAGGGGTGAAATGCAGCTGAGAATGAGGCCCCGTTCTCCTGACTGTTGGCACCAAGCTTTCATTGCTTGTTAGCTACAAACTGAGCTGCAGGACATTTTATCCTGTATGAAAAAGGAAAATAAGCGGTCCATCCCCAAACGACACGTACCTCTTGGGTGGCTTCCTGTCCCTGCCACCTGTGGTCAAGTCAAAGAGCTCAGGTAGGGCTTCCATCAGTGGCTGCATGTCTCCGACCACAGGTGTTGCTTTCCGCTTTGCTTCAGCTTTTTGCTTCTGCTTGGCTAGCTTCACACTTTCTATTTCTGAGTCAGAAACAAGACATTAGTGGGGGAAGGGAAAGTGTTTTCAAGAGATACCCCTTGATCTAAGAAATTTACGATCTGCTTCACTCTTTACACGCACAACAGATGAGCAGTCATTTAAAACAGGGAAAGACTGAAAACAATACAGCTGGGTATTCCCCCCTCCTTTGTTTGCCTATAACTGGACACATCTCTATCAGCATTTGCAATAGGAAATGGAATTCCCAGGATCATTTTGTCTGAACTGTTTTCACCCCTTGCACCATGGCATGCAAGACTATTCATTGCTCACAGCAACACAGCACAGGAGTCTGCTACGAGCCTCCAGCTGACTTCCAGGATGCACCAATCTGTCCCAAGATAATGCCACCAGAAACAGTTGGAGCTCTGCATGGTCAGCATGTTCCCTTTTCTTCTGCCAGATCATCACCGGGCCTGGAAACCAGCTACATTGCCTTGATACCATCAGGGGTGCCAGTACAGTGGGGGACATGATGGAGAACTACTTCTCCCACAGTGCATCCAGTTAAGGCCACAGCAGAAGAGCAGGCCTCTGCTTACAGCCTTAAACAAACATACCCAGTGCTCTTCGGAGAAAAATCAGACCCTTCTGATCAAGACCAGCCAGTTCGTCAGCACTGTGCTTCCTTTACCGTGGCCATCAACCCCTCAACCAGGCAAACACCATATGAATGCATTTCAAGGAAGCTCAGAGCTTCAAGCTCTAAGCTGGGAACTCCTCATCTGGACATTATGGAGCACAAGGACAACAATCACGTGGCCAAGCTAGTCAACACAGGAAGGACTACGGCTGTCGATGCAACGTGGCCACAAAAGCAGGACTGTAATCAGCAAAAGTATTTTTGGTGGAAACAAGAAAACAGTCAGTCCCACTCGACAGACCACAGACAAGATGCCACCTGGAATCCTGGGTCTAATCCTGGCGCTCCATTCAAGAAAGCGGAATTCAAATTCATTGGATAGCTTGGTGCTCTCTTAATATTTTTTGTCTTGTTGACTCCCCAGCTAAGCTGTTTGAGTCAAACAGCAACAGTTCTTGATGAACTGCAATTTTTGCTGTACATGGATGTTTGTGACAAATCGAGATTGTAAATGCTTCTCCTTACAGGAATCTCTGCCAAGAACACAGCTTTCTGTTCTGCATCACTTCTTTTTTTGGTCTGGCTTTATGAAGCTGGCGACTTTAGAGCTTTCATAAACATTATGTGCTCAAAATTTTCAGACACCTGATTCTGAGCAAACATCCCAAATTCTTTTCCTATGAAGTCTTCCTCATCCTAGGAGCCATACGATATATATATTTTTAAATGTGCATACTTCTAATGTCTAAAGCATTGCATAATTTTTTTCCCTCTCTAGTCTTTCCTGAGATGATTTATTGGAATGGAAGAAATCTCCAAGTTTTGCATTTGCACTACTGGGCTGAACTTTAGTTCCCAGGGTCTTGGCATCCAATGTCAAAAAAGCAGGCCTGGGATAACAAGAAACAACAAACTCTTGGGAAGATTTAGGAAAACAGAGTTTTAAATATAACAACTTCAGCAAAGTTGGGTTCTCTTTTTGGGGGTGAGGGGAGAGGGCCAATCAAATATTGCAAAATCTACAAAGAAAGAGAAGTTATCTGCACTAGACAAAATCAAAAAGCTTCAGTTGTAGTTGACTGCAGCTCTTTTGAGGTCAGTTATCACAGTGCCAAAGTGCTTGGTGTCACTGAAAAACCACCATCTTGGGAAATACAAGTTCATTTGGCTCCAACAGCTAATAATAATAATATCAATTTCTTTATTGATATGTATATAGGCTCTTTCCAGCTATTCAGTTTTTGTCTCGATAAAAAGCTGCACACTTGGTACCAACACTTGCTGACCCTTGTTACGGAAGTCTTAGGGGACTTGGCTAGCCCTAGAACAGCATTTACTGAGAGAATGCTGATAGTTGCCCGCCGCCTGCAAGTTTAGTGGGGGTGTAAAGAGGGCCAGCAATTGGCTACTTCCACATCTGAAAAGTACTTCCAATATCTAGTATCTTCTCAGACAGATAATTTGGGATGAAATTTTCTATCTTGAGGTTCTCCCCAAAGCAAAGCCTATGCGTTTCATTTCTATTCACTCAGCTTAGTGATTTTAAAGCCAAGAGAGGGGAAAGGAGCCCATACCAGGGCCAAAAAAACATAGGTGATCTTGAGGAAGATTGCTGCTGTAAAGACATACATGCAGGAGGGCAGGATTGAGAGCGCATGAGAGCCTGCTTCTGGACTTTCCCCATCTTCAAGATGGCTGACCTCGAATACGAGAGCAGTAGCGTCACCAAAGTCCAGGAGCTTGTCCTCCGTTGTATCCCTTTTCTGTGAATTCACTGTCATTAAGACGCTGCTGAGAACTTACCTTCCTCTACAGCATCTGCTACTAGTCATGGTCAGAGATAGGATATCAGTCTAGGGAAAGCTCAGTTGTGCTCCAGCAGACCCTTTCTATATTCCCACAATACTATCAGATACACACACACAGGGAGAGCGCTTTAGGAGCAATGAAATTGCAACCAGCAGGCTAGATGTCAGAACTGTCACGCTGTCGTGCTCAACTGAGGCTTGCAGATGTAAAAGGAACTTGGGAGTTCTTGTTTGGTGAGGGAAAAGAAGTTTTCTTAGCGCTCATTGTGTTAAATTACCACCTTTTTATGCAAGTGAAGCCCGGAGACACCTTAACTGTGACTGGTGAAATCACAGGCTGATGGACTCAAGCTTAGAGAGCAGTGAGAACTCAGGAGCAGAAAACATACGGTGCAGCAGAAAGACACATCACTCAACCCCTAACACAGTCTGTCAACAATTCTGCTGGGCAGAAAGGTGTTAAGGGAAAAGCCTGCCCCAAGAACAACTCCAGGTGGTAAGAGGAATCTTCCTGCTATACCTCACATATACCAAAGCAGAGCCTCAGGAGTTGATGCTCTAAAGCTCCTTCTGCCGAAAGCATAGAGATACTAGTCAGAGAGAAGCTACCGTGTTCCCTCCTTCACTTGAAAAGGAAGGCAAAGCCATCTCACTTGCCCTCTGGAAGGGTCCCCAAACAAGACCACCTCAAGTTTTACAGAATGAGGCCCCCCCCATCCCTCACCTGCAACTCCCTGCTCCCACTGGCACTCACGACCAGGTGCCAGATGCACAGCTGTGCAACAAAGGTAAGGCCTGAGCTTTTAAGTGATTCAGTACATTAGGACAGGTAGCACATAACCAATAAGAAGGCAGAGTACCTCAGAGTACCACAGCTGAAAGTCTCACTGTATTGAGATATTTGAAACAAAAATACAGACACACTTCCCACAGGAAACAGGAGCACTTTTGCCACGGCCTGGTTTTGTTTGGCTCTTATTTCACAGCCTCTAGAAAGGCAAAACTGTCTGGTAGGTGGGTTCACTGACCTGTGGCGTATGGGAAAGAGCAGTAGCACAACTACTACTCCCCAGAGACTTTGCTTATCAAGGGGCACAAGGCCCCACTGCCGACTTCCACCACTGTTCACAAAGACTGGGGATTAACTGGTGGCTGTGTATGTAGGGCTTGGCTTCAGGCTGTTCTGCCCTCCACATCGCTCCTCAGGAGCCACCCAGCCCATGGTGCGACTGTACAGCTAGTAGCATCTGTACCACATCCTTAACAGTATAGAGCAACAAGCTTAAACCCTATAGCGGCACAGTGTTTTACCTGGAGGCTATGTAAATGGCTTTATGTAATCCCTTATATCACACATGAAGGAAGACCAAAAATAGCTTTGAGGCAAAGACTCAATCTCAGTGTTAAATGCCCTCTGGAAAGAGGGGCAATACCTGAGGCTTCCGTCTCATGTAACAGTGAGCAGACTTGAAGGTTTCTGAGAAGCACTCAGCCTCCACGGCTGATAGCCCTTCTTCTGACACTGTCTGATACTTCCACCCACAGAACACATCTCATTTACAGAGAAATCCAATAGAGTCACATGATACAGCTATTTTTTGGAGTACTTACTCTGTAGCCATCTTTCTTTCTTCAGCTTCATTTTTTCTTTTTTTGAAAGAATTATTTTCTCTTCCACACCTGGGGGAAAAAAAAAAAAAAAGACATAAAACAGAGCCTGGCTACTGCATACAAATTCTGCATTGGATACTTCATAAAGATAACACTGCAGAGCCTATAATATTTTGTTCAGCCTTTTCCACTTTTGAACTTGTCAGCATGTCAGACAGGCTGCATCTCAATCCATAGCTGAACAAATCAAAACTGGCTCCTTGTCAGCTGAGAAATAAGAAACAAGATTAGATTAGCAGCTGCACAGGCCCTGTTTTCTCATGCTAAGTAGCTGTTCTTCTCCCACTATGCCACGCTCCTGCGGGATTTTGGCCTGAATGGATTGGTGTTTCCTTCTGAAAACTAGCCGCAAGTACTGATCATTCCCAAAACGTCTATGCAGATGAGTTGCCACAATGATCTGAATTAGGCCTAGTTCTATTTCCCTTTTGAGGTTGCATGAGCAACAGATTGCTAAACTAAGACAAATCTAACAAACCAGTGGGGACAAATTCAGAGGGACCTAAAGATTCCAGAAGTGGGAGCAAAAAGCAAGTTTCACACTGAAAATATGCAGACTGATAAAGCTAGGAAAAACAAACAAACAAACAAACAAAAAAAACCCAATACAGACTGCAGACATCCAGGGGATAGAAAGAGTAATAGTATTCTGACAAGGCTACGAGGCATCCACGTAACAGCGAGCAATTCTCCAAAGTCCTCAACTTCTGCCTAGCCAACACGTAGCGGAGAGGGGAAGGAGTGGAAATGTTCTGAAAAATCCAGACATAGCATCCATAGGCAGCAGCCAATTATTAATAGCTTGCAAGTAAAGGCTAGCACCACTAAACACTGAATTCACTATTTGGAGATCAGCTGTTGATCACTGATATCCAATACCAAGGAAAATAAAGACACAAATATTTTTACTGGAGATTCATTACAGACACTATAACATTTTATCTTATCTTTGGTGTTTAAAAAAAAAGAAAAAGAAAAAAAGACTTCAGTCAATGTGAAACGTCCTGGGAATATTGCTACAGGAATGCTAATAGAGGAAGAGTCTCCCTAAACACTACTCCTCTCACCCTAGGCTATTCTTAAGCATGGTAAAGAAGAAATACCCCTTTTCTCCCCCATTCAAACAGAAATCAGAGAAACAGGATAAAGGAATTCAATATAACTCTGACAACAACTCACTGAAGAGAACTTCTCTGAAGCGTCAAATCTTTCAGCACGATTTAAACACAAGCAGGATCACAATTTAATCATTTCAATGCCTTAAGATCACAATAAGCCTACTGGGGCAGGGGTGGGGGCTTCCTCATAACACTAACAACAACAAGAAGTTTCAAGTTTCTAGAGGACAAGGAGAACGAAGCCAGAGTTTTCATGGTCTCTTTTCCCAATAAAAACAAGTTACCGCAATTTATCTACCCAGAGGCCAGAAATAAAACCGTACCTAGAAGCTATTACTTAAAAGCTCAGGGTTGTCTTAAAGCATTTGTTGTGACTGAAGCTACTATTCATGTTTCCCCCAACCACATTAGGCACTAAATCAAGCACACCCTCAGCCAGATACGCTCCTAGGCCTCAGTGGTGAGAATGGCCTGGATGAGCACCCCACGGTCAGGGCAGAAGCTACGGCCAGGCACGATACTTCCTGCAGCCCCTCCTCTCTCGCAGCAAGTTGGGGAGGAGAACAAAAAGGGCAAAAATCTACTCATTTTAAGGGTTAATCTCCTGAACCCATTTGCTGTGGGATCAAAGGAGATGCTAAAGCAACTGACTTATGTAAATCTGAAGTGTCATGAACTGTCCCTGGTGATTTACGGGGGACTTGCACCTCACTCGAGCCTCCCCACCGAGATGTCTGCTCCCTCTCCGCTCAAGGGAGAAGTGAACGGGCTGAAGGTCCCACAGCAGTCAGCTGCTCATCTTCCCAAAAGGAAAAGATCCCAGATGAAGCCTGAAGCAGCTACGCTCCTAATTTCCACCCCAGCCAGGATGCACGCAGGCAGAGACCCAGGCTAAGGAGACTCCCAGGGTAATAAGGGGACACACTCCCAGGGTAATAAGGCACCAGCCTGCAGCTCTAACACTCCCAAAAACCAACTCCTTGCTATCATCCCTGCACTCCCCAAATTCCTATGACTTTGCTGCCCAGGAAGCAAGGATAAAACATGATAAAAAGGCCAAAACGTGAATTGCAAAGTGCATCCCCATGATCTCTGAACAACTGCCTGGACTAGAAACCTTCACTCTGTTTCTGGCATACACTGACCGGCAGGTGTTTCCAGATTTCATAGACAGTGTTTTGTTTTTTTTTTGGGGGGGGGGGGGAGTGGGGGGTGGTGAGGGGGTGGAATCCCCTCCCTTGCCTGAAAACATGTTCAATGAACATGTTCATTACTTCATCGGGAAAACAGCACCTGGTGTGATTTATTAATGAAAAAAGAAAAAGGGGGAAAAAAAACAAAAAGCCCACTTAGTCAGCTGGCCAATTCTAGTAATAACACCAATTCAGATATTTATTTTTTCCCCCCAAACAGCAGCAGAATATTTAAGGAAATGTAAAAGCTGTTTTCTTGGCAAGAGCCCAACCTCTATGCAAGCGGGAAGATAGGCACCCGAGCACCAAGTCCTTAAGCTGCAGCTTACCAGAGAAGTGCAGGGGGAAGGGAAGTATCCCTGTCCTATTGATGTGGTACCAGGCTACATGGACCCACGATCTAACCTAATGCGCCCACGCTTAGCGGAGAGGGGGAACAAATCTCAGGGGGCCAACAGCAAGCTTGAAGCTGTTACATGTTTGGGGGTTTGTCATGAGGATGAAGTGTGTTGGACAATAGCCAAGAAATCTCACAGTAGCCATGACATCTAAATAATAATGGTTGGGCAACAGTTAAGGTCCCCAAGGCCAATTCAGCTGCACAGATCCAAAGGCCTCAACACTGCTGATTCCTGACCAGTGCACAAGTCTAGCCCTCTCTCAAAAGCCTCTGGCTGGAAGGGGCTGCTCATAAGGCGGTTGTCAGGGTTTCAGCATCCTACGTACCATGAAGGCATAAACAGCCAGCAGAAATCTAGCATCAGCCCTCACCTGGAGATGTGAGCAAGACTTTGAGGCCAGTCCTTCAAATCCATTCCACAAAAAGCTGCAGGAAAGTCATCAGCCAGAGAAAATATCCCTCTTCCCCTCATAAGAGGCATGTGAAGCGGTCTGTTTCCGTCCTGTTGCATCAAACCCTGGAAGTCACAACTATGCAAGAGTCACACTGCATCTTCCACAGATAATTTTATAGCTCTCCCTGCCCATCAAAAGGTTTTTCTGTTGCTGGAAGTTGCCAAGCTGTGTTTGGCAACTTCCAGTTACAACGCAGCGTGCCAAAGCCACTGGAAACTCACTGGAGAGTGCTTCATATGCAGGAGGCAGAATTTAGTTAGTTAATTAACAGCACACACTGTCCCAAGGTAGTCTTTATTTTTATTTAGCTTGCAAGCACCTCTGAGATCAAAGACAGAGAGCAGCTCTGCTTTAATTATTTTTCTGTGAAATCAGAAGGGCTTGCCCCCCACAATCCAGTCCACCTGTAATTTAACACCACCTGCCTTTGAAACCTTGTTCACAGGAAAAAGGGTTAGCAAAACCCACTTCCATTAGCTGAGGGTAATTTACACATTGTAAACTTGACAATTATTCCTTTTAGTGAGGATGTGTTTATTTTCTGATCTGTGCAGTACAAAACATTTTAAACATAAAAAGATTTTTTAAAAAAGACCTTCTGCCTCCTACATCAAATGCTTGTTACTCCTCCCAGCAATTCTCAGGAACCTGCTTTCAAGGCAGACAGGTAGAACTTTTGAGTACGACTTCCTTCGTTTCACAATGGTTGTATGGTTTTTTGGTAGAGGACTGCAGTCATGGTCTCAGGCTAAAAAAAAAAATTTTATATTTTATATATATATATATTAAAAAATCTTGCTTTAAAAGGATAGCCATTTTAGCATTTCCAGGCATTCATAAACAAGCCTTGCTCAATCAAGAGACTAGGTTAAAGTCATAATACTACTGGCTTCTCTAAGCCCCAAGATCCCACTTGTTAAGTTCGACTACACAACCAGAAGGGCCAAAACATGGGCTTCACCTCTACTTTAAAAGAGCTCCAGGAAGGCACATTACTCCAAGGACTGTGCCACAGGCAGAAATATCAGTCATAAATCTGTTCCTGTGCCATACTATACTGTAACAGAAAGGGATTCTTCCACATCAGACACCTATTTGCCCCCTGTTCCCCTCACCCCAGCTAAAATAAAAGCACCAAGCCCCCTTTCAGTAAGAGCTATTAAAAGTAGCACATAATGTTTAAGCATTATTCCCAGAACTCTGATGGATACATAGCAGTAAAGCTGTTGCTGCTCAAAACAGAGTGTTTTGGCAAAACAGGGTACCATATAAATTGAAGTTAAACAGCAACAGATGTGTTAATTTTAGCCTCAGTTGTATAATAGGAAGAAAAAACCAGCATATGCCTACAGCTGTGGAATAATGAGTTCACTAAAGAAATGTGAAGAGTACACAGAAGAGTAGAAGGGTTTTTTGTTTTTTTCTTTAATTACATAGTGTCACTTGTAAATTGTCTTAGACCCTTTTTCACTGAAAGGGTTTGGGAAATGGTAAACCACTGTCGCGTTTCCCCCAGTCTCTGGCATGACCTGACAGGCGCCAATGCAGAAATACTGAAGGTTTTTCCAAGAAGAAAAGAGATCACGGACAACACAAGCTAGGCAGAAAGTCAGCCAAGACATCCTCCCCTACAGTGGTGCTGCTGTCTCTCTGCCTGTCAGAGAAGGTGTCCCATGGGAGTCAGCCCGGTGGCCTTATCCATACACTCCATCTAACAGCTCAGCTCCCAACAAGCAAAGTTCCCTTCCTCCTCTCCCCTAGAAAGCACAGCTGCAGAAGTGTCCTTGGAGTCAGGATCACACAGGACTACTGGGAGCTAGACCTAGAGATGGCAAGGCCAGAATTAGGGGCTGATATTCTGGCTCTTTCCCCCTTACTCCTAGATAAGCCCCCAGAGATAGCCTGGTAGCCTGTACTTGGTGCACAGGGACCACAGATGGGGAGTATTCAGGTTTTATTAGTCCAAACCCTACTGCTCGGGGCAGGCTTGTGAAAC
The DNA here is from genome assembly GCF_040807025.1 of Struthio camelus. Taxonomy (NCBI): domain Eukaryota; kingdom Metazoa; phylum Chordata; class Aves; order Struthioniformes; family Struthionidae; genus Struthio; species Struthio camelus. Next base: position 714,820 of record NC_090947.1, on the reverse strand, counting down.
TATGCTAAAAAGATGACGACAGCCCCTGCTGGCCTGCTGGGACAGGGCAGGTCTCACTATGGATACAGCATTTGGCTTACATATTCCAAAACAAGCTACATTATTTTTAATAGTGTTTAATCATTACTCCAACACACAAGGTTCCCTCCTTCCCCTAATGAGGGAGGCATCCTTTTTTAAAAGGGGATCTGCATTCTCAACCCTTCCAGAATCACCCAGTTACTTAAAATGGAGCATGCTGCTAAGCCCTGCTTCCCCATCAAAGACCCGGAGGAGCAGCGTGACTTGTGTCCTCACACCAAGGTCATGCCTCCATCAGGCCTGGTAAACATCCTCAGGCTCTGACCAGTTACAGCAAGGGCATCATGAAACCTCCCTCTGCGGAAAGAGCAGAGATTCATCTTTTGTTAGCTGCATAAGCGCACAAGCGACATGCCATCTGAAGCTGGAGCAGATCCCCTCAGGAGGTTACTGAGACGTCACAGTTTGCACAGTAGTCTGCAAAAGGCAACTCAGGGGACAAATGTTGGCCTCCCAAGTAACATTTTAAGGTGCTACAACCAGATTCAGCCTCAGCTACGTGGTAAAGAACTTTCCCTTTAGAAGCACCTTGCTCTCTGCTTGAGACATTTTTCACTCTCGAAAAGCCCTCAACTCCTCCTCTTCCCATCCACAGTTTCAGCATCTTTCCCCAGTCCAAAGATTAGTATTTCAAGGGTCAATCTCTGTCAGGCACACAAGATACTCGAGGTGGTCCTGTGAGTCACTGTCCTTAAATCCACTTCTGAAGACCGCCTGCAAGGAAGATGCCTTAAGCCTGCTATAGAGATGAAGGTTACCAGGACGGAGAGAGGTTGTGTCACTGGAAACCTTGATTACTGAGGAGAGCGTGCCACGAAGATTGCAAAATGCCTTGTGTCAGCCAGGTTCTTGACATTGCCAGTTCATGGCACGGATGGATCCCAGAAATCACCTTGCGATGGAGAAGCCATGGCTGCCACAAGGAACTATTCTCATCTGCCAGGTCTCAGGCTTCCTCCTGGAAAAAGCTATCTTTTGCACTCAGAACATCTGCTTATTTCAGGAGTTACTACCCCTGTTGGCAGGTACAAACACGGTGGGATGAGAGGAAGAAATATGCTCACCCATGATTCTTCCATAGCATGCAGCTTTCTTACAAGAAAAACATCCACATGAGTAGCACTGAGGGAGAACAGACAGCTATGTGGCCTCTGATCCATTTTGTTCATGGATTTCTGTTGCAGCCTTTACTGTATTTCCATCTTGCTGCTAAAAGTCAGGGGAGGGGGGCAGCAAACTAGGTCAGATACATCACTAGTCCAAGGAAATGAAATAAACAACGCCCTGCTTCGGCCACATACATTTTGCTAGCCACAGAAAGTTTCTTTATTAAAGAAAAAAAGAAAAAACCACCAAAAAACACTACCACCACACACAAATAAGTTGACTATCAGCACATCCTGCTGAGTCACTGGCTAGGCAGGAAGACTCTGAAGAGGGAACAAGAAATACAGGATAGATGGTGCCCGCCTGATATCAGCTAGACCATGTTCCTGTTCCCCTTCCCAAGCAGGAAAGTATGAGATGCAACTGCAACCCATGGAGACAAAGCAGCTATAGAGGCGTTTGCTGGCACCTACAGGAAAAGAAGGACTTGCCTGCAGCAGGCAAAGTGAACCAAGTCTTGAACTCATCTTCTAAAAAGCCTTGCTCAAAGCAAATCCAAGGTGATGAATGGTAACCATTCAATGTCCGCTAGCCTCTTGGAAACTTCTTTGTTTTTAATATTGCAAAAAATTTTAAAACTATTTGCAGACGTACACTTCTGCTCAAAGAACAGAAGTGCTATCCACTCAGCATCCTTTTCTTGTACAACCTTTGTTGAGGAGAGTCCTGTTTCAGTCTACTGATTGCCAGGTGGTGAATCTGCATGGCTCAGCTGCTGACAGTGCATGGCTCAGCTGCCATCCCAAGTTAAATGTGTTCCTACACAACCTGGTCTCTTATGGCCAGCTGTGCATAAAGGACAGAGGCATAAGTTTGCTGCAGGCCCACAGAAGCAAGTCAAAACTTGGAGCGAGCCAAACCTGGGAAAGGGGCAGCAGCACTCCTCAGGACAGGCCTAAGGCAGATCTGGTGTAAGCTAGGACTGAGGGCAGCCTCATTACCATGTTGTTCTCTGCCGCAGACACTTCTGACCCAGTTCTTTCTCAAGTTTTGCACAATTTGACATTTCTTCAAATGAAACAGAAAAATAAAATTCTGCTCCCTTCAGCAAGGGGGCTGGCACTTGTTCTCTGCAGAGAAGATGCTTTCCAAAAAAAATCCACAGAGATCTAGGAGTTCAGACCCTCAGGTCTTACTAGCATGCAGTCTCAAAAGCCATGCATAAAGTGAAATAAACCGAAATTAAATATCCACATCACTTCCCAGATTGCTTGTTGGGGCACAAAGAAAAGCTTCTAAGGAGGCTTCACTTTTTACACTTCCTTTGTGCAAACCTCACTGACAAATGTAATTATGCTTTCTACGTGAAGAGAGAACATGGCAGAGATGCAGGTCAGCCACTGGAAGAAGTGAAGAAAGCCCTGGGCGTTATATCAGATATGAAAGGGCTGAGGAAACGATAGAGAGACCAAGTCCACGTTTATAAGCACTGACCTTTGAGAAAGCCTTAAAGGAAGGGCAGGCTGCACACTTCCACAGGGTGCTTGGAATCCCTCCCGTTGAACCGGATATGACACTACAGTTAATGAAAAATCCCCGCATAATTAGCGAGAAAGGTCAAAAACAAGCCAAGTGGGTCAGACCCAAAAGACCCTTAAGGCCTTGACAGTGCACACACCTACAGCTGCTGTCAGAGCATTCTGCAAAAGGGGTCTGCAAACAGGCCCAGTGCTACCACTCTCATCACCATCGCCGTATTTCTCTTCTCCACCTGCCCTGTCTCCTCCACGTCCCATACCTCTGCTGAGCGTACGCAGCAGACAAGGCATTGCTGGCTGCATCAAGTGAAAAAACAAGTTCTTAAAAATATTTTTTAAAAGGCTTGGCACCATCTGTAGTGGCTGCAAGGAATCCAGCAATGGCTTCGCTTCACTTCACTGCATCCCTGATTCAAGATGAACAGAGAGTAGCTGTTCTGTGGCAGTAGAGACAGCACCTGTTTGTTGTCCCACTGCCTCTACTTGCATACACAAAGAAGCATCAGAAGGGGATTATCAAAGGCAGATTAGACTAATTTTGTTATTCTAAGGAGGCGAGTGGTGGCACCATTAATGAAACAGGAAACAAAAAATATCCAAGAAATAGAAGAGCTCCAAAAACAAAGTCCACATGTTTTTGCTTTACACTGTCAACGATCTTATAAATTGCACTACTTTTGATTTCCAAAAAAAACTGTTGAAATGGAATCTCATTACTGTGAGATTGGGCTCATGGAAAACAACTTTCCCCAGGGGAATACAATGTGCAACAGCTAAAAAAAAAATAAAATGAACAATACCTAAAGAAATAAAATCTAGACATCCTTTACATGTGCATCTACTACCAGCTATTTTGCCTGCCTCTTACCCTTTCAGGCAGTTACTTGCCTTGGCCCCAGCTGTGGTGCCTTTACTCATGCTGACCAGCACCCCGCACCACCACTGGTCTCACGAAGACCAAAATTTTGTCCAGAGGCACAAGAAGGTGCTTCAGAGCCTCTGATCAGGTCTGCTCTACTCGGAGCTTCTCACCCCATGAGCAGTTAAGAGCACTTAAGTATCACGAATGAGCTCAAGTTGCACTTGCTAGATATTTCACTGTTGCTTATCCTGCACACCACCAGTTCATTGTCACAGAAAAGGATGCTGTCTCAGGGTAATCTTCCTCAAAGAGGAGCAAGAGTTAGACAGATCTCAAAGTAACACAGAGAGTAAGGGGAAAGAGGAAACGGAAGCCCCAGAGGAGGGCACACATGTCCGCACCACAGCTTGGAGATGCATGCACAAGCAGGCTTAGGTCAACTAGCAGCTCATCCACAACAGCACATTGCCCGGTCTGGCCTAGCCAGCCAAGCACTCACAAACGGGTCTGGCAGCCTGCGCAGAGCCCTGCACTGCCAGGACTTCATGGCTCCTGGGGCCCAGGCAAGTACTCCAAGGCAGAGAGAACAAGCACTAAAATCCATTTTGCACGTACCACGCTGCCATGAAAGGCACACATGACATGAAAGCACTGCAGAAGAGTTTTCATCCCTGTCCTCAGCTGCTATTGACAAGATTTCAAACAAGATCTGTGCCACCAGCAAAACATACAAGCTTAGCGCATATCAGCCCTCATCTCCAGCCTCAGCACAAGTCGATCATGCAGGGTAGCAGAGTTCTGTTTTCTAGGTCCAACTTAAGGAAACTGCACTAGAAGTATGGACAGCAGGAGCTTCTCAGCTCCCCAGTCAGATCACATGCTCTATATTCCTGACTGGTCAGTGTGAATGGATGGATCTATCTGAGCCCATCCTCACTTTTTGTGAGGAGAGGAAAGCAGACAGATCTGTGGATCCTTTGCCAGAACAGACCTGCCCTTGCAAAAATAATATTTGAAAAATCACCTTGGCAACAGAGTTCCTTTGAGCATGCATCAGTAAGGCAATGAATCACAGGACTGTCATCACATCCTAAAGACAAGGTACTGAGGGACACAGGGAGGTGCAGCTCTGAGCTGCCTTTGCCTCCTGCAGTAAGTGTTTTTAACATTTGAACAAAACCACGAACATCAAGGTGAATGAGCTTTCTTTACTTGCCCTGAACCCATATCTCCACAAATACCACCAGGCTCTAGCAAAACACTTGTTTGGATCAGTTAGTGGTCAGTCATCAGAAGGGATGATGCCTCTTCTACCTGGTGATCCATGCTTTGACACCTCCAGGGAGCCCAGGGCACAGCATAATCTGGACAGTCAAACAACTCTGCTTCCACAGAGAATAAAATTTCTGTTTTAACAATAACAAAAGATATACACAGAAGAGATATTTGTGTGGCTATTGCAGTTTGGATATGGAGCAGCGGGAAGAAGAGAGAAACCAAATAAAATATAATTTTTATAAAAGCTTAAACAGCAAATATCTACAGTAAGATTTATTCTGAGACCAAAAGTACTTCTTATTTACCAATGGGTAAATTTCCTCCTTTAGACTTATTAAGAGGGACAGAAGAGTGAAAAATCTCTACGCTTTTTGACAATGTCCTGCAGGCTTGCATTTTAAAGAGATGTCCCCCAAATATCTTTTCCATTCCTACTAATGAGATTACATTTGACTACATTCTCTTTGGAAAAGTTTGAGAAATCAGGAGTTCAATATCTTCTGTAGTGGTAAATCTTCAAAGAACTAGATCTGAAAAAGATCTTGCTATCTTACCAGGTGCTTAAGACTTACGGGAAGTACAAACAACCAGCTAACCTTAATTTCCTTATCTTTTAACTGTATTAGCTAGTAAATACCTAAAGGGTATTTTCTCTAAGGTAATTCTCTAGGGAAGTTTTGACATCCAAAAAAAGAAAGTTTGGGCACTCAACCCTTCTGTTCACATAAATTCTGCGGTATTTCTCCCTCACCCAGATAAAGCACCTGACTCATGAACAAATGTCCATGCTTATCTGTGTGGTCATTACCGTAGCTTTGAACCCAAGCATTACCGGTCTTGCACGAAATTATTTGAAACTTCATCTTCAACTCTTAGTAGTTATATAACACTTCAAAAATTGGAAATAAGCAGACACAAATTCATTGCAAGGTCACCACTATCCAAAAAGGCCACACAGCCTGGAGCTGAGCAACATTTATGCATGGCTCCACAGGGCAGCAAGCCAAAAATCCCCACTATGTCCAACAATTCAATATATTTCTTGATCCAAGAGGTACTGAACCTTTTTCTCCACAGACATTCAAGCTTTCTTTGCTGTAGAGATGTGCAAGAAAGTGAAGCAGCAGCCTGTGGGAGAGAAATCCTGCACCAGGGAACACCCAGTGTGCTACTACCTCTGCCCTCTCCCTCTCAATTGGGTATGGTTCATTCAAGATTGGGTATATTTCATTCAAGTTGTAATAGGCTCCTGGATCTACCTGGTCAGAGCCACGTAATGTAGGGATCCAAACTCTCCATCTCTACCAGGAGGCAGAATATGCCACAACTACCAGGATATGCAGTAGGACACTTGCATCCAAACTGGAACCAAAAGGGCTACTTTCAAATTCCTGGTGGAGGCAGTGCTCTGGGTACTTGCAAAGAGAGCACAAAGAGGAAATTGCTCAGGAGTATTACGCTATGACCCAGAGTCATTTTTGGTGAACAAAGCAAAGGGCACTGTTAGGTCTAGAGCAGATGAAAACCACTACTCTCCTACAAGTACAGTTTCTTTTCTTCACCCTCATACTGAGCTGTTACAAAAAGCACTTCCTTTGCGGGTGCTGTCTAAAAACACCCCCAGAGAGAACTAGTATTTCTCATAGGGCTTGCTCCTACATTATCTCACTGTTGAGAATTTGTGACTAGTTTCAGTTGTTTTCCATTTCCAGTCTCTGGTTCCTATAACCTCTCTTACATTTGCTTTGGTATCTGATATTTCTTTTCCAAGTTTTCACTTCACTTTATGCTCTTCCAGCTCCTTAGAGGAGCCAATTCTGTTCAGCTGTACTTATTACACTCTCAGTGCATGGATTTAGCAGTGACCCTACGAAGCAGTCTTGAAACTCCTTCCCTAGGTTTGACAACAGGCAGATTTCCCATCCGAGTTTCTCCAATTTGGTCCTTAATTTCTGAAGGGTTCTTTTAATGGGACAGCTGACAAGAGACTTCTGTTTTTAAACAGTAAAACCAGTGTTTTGGATAACAGCTTTATATAGTTGAATCTACTCCTTCCTCATACAATTTTGCAACTCATGCAATTTGTGCATGAGAGATTTAGATATGCGCATACACCAATGTATTTTAAATTTCTGAACACATTCGTATGCTCTCTATAACTGTGTTTTAACCACAGGCATTGAGGAAGAGTTGTCAGAATATACAGCACAGGGCCTCATTTTATGCTGCATTTTTCTCAATGCCAATGCTAAAGCAGTATGCTGGTGGAAGGAAGAGGGCAGAAAATTTGTGGGAAGAAAGGGAAAAATAAGGATTTAAAGACGCTCACAAACAGTGAAAGTACAGAGAATGAAAATTCCAAAGCAGATGAGAGAAATACTTAACTTTCAGCTGCCACTGCAGCACTGAAAGCAGACCTACCAAGAAAAGACTAGAGTGAAAATCCCCGGAATGAGCTGTGAAGTCCTTTCCTGCTATTTAGTAATTATAACAGATGCTACAACGTGGAATTCCATGCTACATCTGGAGTTCTGTACTTCCCCCTCACTATTCAGGGGAAGATATTTTATAGGTTACTTTCTTTTTCAAAGTACTGAGTTTTCCTCATTCACATGATCCAGGTTTAGCATCTACAGCAATTTTTCCTCCCTCCACCAGTAAAACATGAGAGGGATAGGAAATAGAAAGTATCTTCTCAAATTTTCTTTAAAAGATATCAGACTCAACAGCATTCACACCATGTGAGTCAGTGAAGCAAGTTCCTGCAAGAACCTCTAGCTCACCTGAATGGTAAGTCACAGGGATGAAATCATTAGAGAGCTGCAGCTCATCTTTTTCCTCAAAGAGAAATGGGGAAAAAGAGGCAAGAATCCCGGGGCTCAGCCACTCCAGCGCTGCCGAGCATCAGTATGCTCTACTCACCACGGAGGATTGTGGAAAAAGGAAGAACAAAGTTAAATGTTATATAAAATTCATGACAAGGCTGCACCTTCAACCCTCTCTCTGCACCTTATTATATGTAAACACTCATAAACACAGTAAGCTGTACAAAAGAGATGCTCTTTCTCAGATAATGTGCAACTTGAGTCTCCTACAGACCTAAAACACTGTTCTATCCCTTCTGTACTGAAAATTTGTTAGAGAATTGCCCAGTAAGCTAAGGCTGTCACAACAAGCTATGTATTTAAATGTGCCACACAGCAACAGTGACAGCGTGCTGGCATCCATGGGCCATGCAAGTTTGCAGCTAGTCGGTAGCGTTTTCTGTAAAGCACAGAGCCCTTGGGCTGACCTCTAGAGCACTCATTCTCTTCATTCAGGAACACATGGTACCTTATTTTTGCTAAAATACTTGCAGATCTGGGACATTTTTCACATCCCAAATTTGAACAAGTTCAGAATTTAAGGAAGCATTAACATAGATTATAAAACTGTCTGGATTAAAATCATTCTAATGCTTTTTTTTTATACTTCAACTCACTCATTTTGAATATACAATGTTGCAAAACGGGGGGAAAATTTTGTGAAATTGTTCATTTTCTTTGACTCTTGCGGTAACAGTTCAGGACTAAAATAATGGAATTTCAGGCAAATTTTTCATTAGAAACTTTGAATAAGAAGCATCTCTATGAAGAAAAACAACCTCAAGATTGTCTTACAGTAACCAGACATCCAGCCGCACCAGCCTCTCAAATATAAAACACAGAAGTTTTTATATCTGCACAACGGGAGTAAAAATATATATATATATATATATACACACACATAAAATTATGAGCTTTATAGACAGTGCAGGACTGTAATTGGAAAACATGCACAGAAACAGAGACAGCATTATGCAGGCAAAGCTCACTCTGACATCTCCCGAGTCACCAACAGCATTTCTTTGAAAGGGCAGAATCATACAGGAGAGCATTTTATAGATGGCATTTCTACTGACAGAACCTTCCACCCTTCTTCAAGCAGCACACAAGCTTGTCTTGCAGTTATGACTATTTCCAAGCTTTGAACCTGGGTGTCTTCCCCACACTCACGTTCCACAAGTCAAGTCAAGCCAAAGATCAACGCACTCCATAGAGAGCACTATGTGCCACACCAGGTAGCATGGGCCTCAACTCTGTAGTCCCTCTCATCTAATTTGAGCCAGTTTAGCTAGGTACTTGGCAGAATGCACTGCAAGTTTATGCGCATCCTCCAGTTCGGTCAAAAATGGATACTCCATCTGGGAGAAAGATGCAGCTGTAGACGGTTTTAACACCTAAAAGTCTTTACAGGTGATCATCAGGCACTTGCTACACTGTAACCACTGACTTGAACAGCCACATAGTCATGTAGTCAAACATTTAAATCCTCAGCATCTTAAAACTCTAACAAAACATGGTTTAGCTCATCACAGACACTTCAGCAACTAAGCAAGAGGGACACAGAGGGAAAAGCTCTGTATAACTCTTCATTTTGACTGAGGTCAGGCTACATGATGTTTTTATGCTATTTGCAATACTTGGTAACCCAACAAGGATAGAGTTTCAGGTTAGGCACAAGGCTCATTTTGAAGGCCTTCTTTGACCAGAGGTTTTCAAACTTTTCTGATGGACAGAATCCAGTGTGAATTGGTACCAAGACTTCACAGCAATGAAACATTTTTTTTCCATCTGTGCTTCTTAAGCGGTGTATCCACAATGGCTCTCTGTAGTCCCTCTGTAGGTCTATGAGAGGCACAGGAGCCTGACCAGAGAGGAGACCACCAGGGAGCCCAGAGGATAAGTTTCATTTATTTGCACCCTCCACCTGATGTGGAGAACTGGCAGAGGAAGGCATCTCACAGCAAACTACCACCCAGCTCCTGTACCAGGTCAGCCATTGACAGATACTCACTCCACTTGAGTAAGGGAGGAGATGGCATTTTCCAGGAAGCCCCCAGAAGGCCAGATGTTAACAGGAAATAGTTAAACCTGGCTTCCAGCAAATTGAGCAGTAACCACTGAGGTAGCATCTCCTGGAAATTTATGACTAGCAGAGATCAAATAACCAGCCAGAACACGCCAGAAACAGCACCAGCAAATTAGTAATGCCTAGGTTACTCCTGACCAATGGAATCCTCTACTAAAGAACACAAATGAAGGCAAATATAGATATCTAGGCAGATTTCTCCCTTTCCCTTAATACGCACACAAACACACACAACGCTACTTAAGCTGGTAGGTACCAAACGCAGATGAAATGACACACTGTTGCACATAACATATAACTAATTTGACTGCTGAGTGCAGTGATCAATACTTCATTATATTTCCAGGCAATACAACTATCTTGGGCAGAAATTGAATTGAGTAGACAATACAAATAAATAACTTCAGGGTAAAACAAGCAAAAAACACTCATCACAAACACAGCAATAACTGGGGCTTGTACAGCAGTCTCAGCAGCATGTGCTGAGTAGAAAGATCATATCACATCACAGATGTTTCCACAGGGAAGAAGGCAGCAAGACTGAGCTGTGAGGGTCAAGAGAAGAATGTCAAAACTATCTGAAATTATAGGTTCAAATGACAGGAAGGAGAGGATGGAGCTCCTATCCAGAGAGAAGGGGAAGAAAAGCAAGAACCACTAGAGAAGGGACAGGAACATGGGTATTAACTGTAGTCAGGCATCTACAAGATACCATTAAACATACAGTGAGGTTTGTATTTGACAAACAGGTCCAGGGCTCCCAGGCAATTGATGACACAGTAAAATCAATGCATACAAAAAAAAAATCCATCTGAGCAGACAGGGAAAAGAGATGCTTTCAGGAAGGCAGAAGGACCATTTCAGTCCCCAGCCTTGTGACTTCTACTGGAGGCCATCTACTCAGCCTTCTCTTCCTCATGGGGCACAAATCGGACAAACTTAACCACCAACAAAAGGACAGGATAAAGGAGTAAGCCTAGATGGGTAAAACAGAGGCAGAGAGGAGCTGGGAAAGAAGAGTTTTATTCCTCTGTATTATTTCCTCAGTCTCTCGTTTACTCCAGCTCCAGAGGCATCGGGTACTTCACCCCAGCATCTTACTTCTCAGAGATATCTGTGCTCATGCCTATTAGTGCTTTGTAGAAAAATCTGTTTATTATTTCTGAGGCAGAAATGCCCTCCAAAAGTAACATTCAAGCTTGATCTCTGCATCCCAGTTGTTCCCTGTGGCAGTCACCATTCCAGTAGCAATGCTGACCGCAGACTGGAGCCTGCCAGAACTAGGGGAGGACTGCCTAAAGTTTATTCCTGAAGCCCTCACACTGCTTCACAAGCATCCAGAAATACAAGTACCCAGTCAAGTTCTGTTTCAGTAAGCAACACAGGAAGCACACGTGGGGAAAAAGCTGAGAGAAATCCTAGGAAAACTCTTCAAAATCCACACAAGTATTCTTCAAAGCTAACAATTCCCTGTCTCTCCTTGGGAAATTCAGGAAATTAATAAAGTTTTATTAATAAAAGTCTGCATTGCCTTCCAACTGTGTAGGAGCATAAGATCTGCCCTAAACATTGCAATTTTGCCTTAAGGGAAGGGATCTGCTAGATGGTCCTAACTGAATTGTTCCTTTAATACTGTCACAGCAAGTATTTATCTCAGGGTGCCTTTTTGTCAGGTGTGCTCTCTCAGAAGGCAGAGGAAACACTTGATCTGTAGTCAAGACCATCTTGACTCCATGCAGGTGTGCAGCCTCTTGTTCAGGCTGCCATCAAGTTCAGAGCATAGCAGCAGAGGTGTGACAAGGAAGCTGGTTTAACTCCTCTGCTTACCCACCCATAAAGACCCTTCCCTAAACAGAAATAATCCTTAAGCATCTATCAACATGGGCTTCTACCAAAATCTTCATTCCAGAAAAATGTCAGGCAACAGACAGCAAGCCTGAAGCGGAGCCAGCCACGCCTCAGGTACGCAGTCCTCAGCCTCTGCTAAACTTAGGCATTAGAGAAGGAGGCTTGACTTAATTTAATAAACCCTCCGTTCAGTAAATCCAATTTCTTGGCACGCTGGCAGCATCTGCCACCACATGCCTGGACAGGCAATGTTTCCAGCATACCACTTCAAGGTATCTATGTGCCAGTGCCTCACCTACTGTTAAAGGGATTGTGCCCATCAATCAGCAAGCACATATCAGTATAGCAAGACCAGTTGCTTCTGCATGAAACTCAGGAGCCTCATATTCACTGTTATAGATCACTAACTTCCTTTCAACCTAAGTGGAAGAGATCAATGTCTTCAACACGACTTTCTGTCAATAGTCTATGAAAAAGAAGAGACATCCATCTATACAGACATACTTCTCAAACTCTGCTATAAGGCAGAAAACTCAGTGATAATTTGGGGAGAAGGGAGCGGTCTGGAAGGTGTTGAATTGCTTCAGGAAAGAGAGTGGAATATTGCATTGCTTGTCTCTAATGGAACTAGAGAGAAAAATCAATTGCAATTGACTTCTCTGTTAATGACAAAGAGACAGGGCTATTTCCTCTGGAAAGATCGACATGTGATGTGCAGTAGTATCAGTACCAGCGGCATTATCAACACATGACCACATGACATTTGGAAACTTGGCACAGATACAATAGCAGGCAGACTCCAGGAGAGAGCAGCTCAGGGTGCAGGCAAATGGAAGTTTAGGTCATCTAAGAGCTTGGTGCTGCAACGAAGGGCAGAAGTCTTACTTCCTCCTTCTCCCATGCCTCCCACACCCTCCTCACCTACCTCTGGTGGGCACCTGTAGCAGAAAAATCTAACTCACTTCTACCTGGGTTAGTTTTCTCCTAGTTCAGCGAGCTGATCCAAATCAAGTCAGCATCAGGACCAGGAAGACCATGTGGTCAGGAGCAGGGGAAGGAGGAAGCAGGCTTGCTCGTTTTCAGCAGCGTCAAGTTGCTTGAGACAGCTGAACTGATCTTTCAGACTGCACCCCAGAGGTCTGAAGCTTCCAGTCTATTTTAGATCAGTGTTTAAAAAAACACCAATAGCAGCTTTTTTCTAGGCCCGTTTTTGCCTTCATTCCAGTCTGATTTGAGTTGTGCACGAGAGCATTCCAGCTTCAGAGAGAGCTTCTGCAGAAATTCTTGTGGCTGGGGGAACAGAGGGGCTCCTAGGATTTGGCACTGGCAGTATCTACAGCTTTTCACTTCTTTAGCTCATTAGTTTGCTTTTCATAACAGTTATTAGGCACTGGAGGCCATAAGTGCCCAGCTGCAGTACAGTAATACACGTGATACATGATTCATTGGGATGTCTTTTCAACCTATATCTGATAGCATAGCTTGAGGAAACACTCCTTACAAAAATCCAGCAATTATTGTCATATTTAGATTGCCACTACACTTCTGAGAAGAAGCCACAACACACAGAACCAGAGAACTAGACATTACAACCTGCTAAATGAGGGATGCACAGAGAAGGTGACTAGGAGACAGCTTTTCACCATCTCTTCCAATGCAAGAACTGGGAGAGTCAGATGAATCACCTCCTTTGGGATTCTGTTTTGATCATATCCTCTGCAGTTTTCTTCACATAATGCACAGTTGATCTGTGAAACTCCTTGTCACTGGATACTGTGAACGGCAATTATGTACATAGGTTCAAAAAAGCAATCAACTACTTTGCTTTAAAAAAAAAAAGAAAAAGTATCAGACACTGTACTATAATACAAAGAGAATCCCTTGGTTCAGAAAAATCTTTAAACTACAAGTTGCTTAAGATTGGGAAAGTATCGAGGAAAGTATTGCTGTATAGCCCAGACTTCCGCTACCAGTCACGGTCAAAAGATAGGCTTGCCAAACTTAACCACCCTTTGGTTCCGATCTGGTACACCCATTCATATATAGGAGGCTGGTAGGAGGATGGAGGAGGATCTTGCCACAATAAAAGATTTGGCGTGACAACATTCACCAAGTTCTGAGAAACAAGAGAAAGATCAGCTTCATGCCTCTGTCTTACAGATCTAACTCAGTAATTCCAGCAACGGGCACAAACCTGGGAATATAAAGTACAATGTCTCTGGTTCAGCAAAAAGGATGATGAATACCTAGAATAAGTAGTACAGTCACTTCTAGAGACTGTACTACTAGATCCTGAGTGGATCTCAGCAGTTCAATTAGCGGAGATGATTTTTTGTTTTAAAACTTCTTTCACAGAACTCTATAGGTCAGAAAATCCTCAATGATCTACTAAACTCGCACTAAAATAATAACGAAGGGATGAAAGACTAATCTGGGAATATTAGAGTAATTTAGGCACAAGACTCTAAGTAGATTAGCTGAACTATCATAGCATGAGACAAATCTGTCCTAACAGCAGAGTGCAGCTCTCTTGCTATCTGCATGCTGCTATGAGCCCAGGTGTGAAAGTACTGTTTATTCTTTGGGACGGAAGAAGCAGCAAGGCTGACCTAGATCCTGAAATATGTCCTTATTTCAAGGTTCTTCTAGATTTATTCAGCTCAAGTGATAAATAATCACCATGCTGTTTCAAAGACCTAAGAGCCCTGACTTATTCAGACAATGTCCAGCCTCCGCATCAGTGATGGCAAGTGACCCACCACACTGTCCAAGGACCTAGCCAACCTGCCCCACCCATCATGTTGTCAGGCACAGCTCCCTTACCCAAAGGGGCTACAGAAATGCATGCTTCTCATCAAACATGGAGGTGAAGGATGCTCCTGATCTGCTGCTCCTGAATGACAGCTTGAAAGTACAAAACAGAAGTAGCTTTAGAAGCACCTCAGGGCCCCAGCAAACCAGTTACTTCCGAACTGCTTTAATACCACATCAGCAGTCAAAAATCTCCTTCCTCTCTCATCTCACTTCTTCCCTCAGTGTTTCTGGGGAAACAGCTTTTTCATCTGTGTTCTGCCTCTTCAGGAGGACCTAATTAGAAGAGTAGAGCATGCCTTATGGCTGCTTATAACTCCAACAGGGAATAAAGCAACACACAGCACGGAACAAGGCAGGTAACCACAGTGGGAGATGTGGCAGAACCTGACATGACACTATGGCTTCACTTTCCTGCCCACACTTGAACACTTGAACTAGTGTTCAAGTCAGTAACAGTTCTGACTCCAGAAGAGTCATACTGTTAAAGCACAGAGGCAGTTAAGGAGAGGGGAGCAGCTAGCAGAGGAATCCTAACAGGAAAAGTTGAGTGAATGCTCTGAATAGAGTTTTTGGAGGGGTGAAGCCAGGTCATACATCCCAGAACATCTGTCTGTTGAACAGTTATGTGGATCTCCTCCCTCTCCTCTTCCTCCACTGATTACTTGAGTAACAGCAGAAGAGCTCAGTCTCTCATGGCATAGGGTGCCCCTCCTCTCCTCCCAGAAGCCCATAATTGTCCCACAAATGAACTTTCCGCCATCTCTGCAGTACTATCTTGCTTTCTTGCTCACTCCCTAGAGATACCGGTGTGCCAACACTTGCCCATCAATAACCAAAAGGAAGAGTTTGATCAGAGATCAGGACACCAAGACTAACGATACAGGACAAGAATATCAGTTCAGGCCTGTGCCCAGAAGCTGGGAGTAAGAAGCTGTACAAGCACACCAAGGATGCTGTAGCTTTCAGATACAGACGACACGGAGAAAAGCATCCAAGTTCTTGGACACTAGCTGAAGGGAAGAAAGCAGACAGATAGCGCCTTTCTTCTGCAGACTGGGCACAGTCAATGCAGACCTACCACATGCTACCTGAGCGCCTCAAGTGCAGAGGTTTCAGAGTTACATGCAACCTCTGATCCCAGAACCAGCTGCCATAAAGAGTGGAGATAGGCTCCTCCCTTCTGGTATGTCAACAGCTGAAACTCCAACAGGAGGCCCAAACTCCCCAGTCTTTTGCAGGTCTTGTCTGAACACTAATTTCCCCAGAGGAAAGGCCCCAGAAAAAAAGAAAACTGGGAAAGAAAATGACAACACCACAAAGAAATAAAATGCAGCAGACTCGCACAATACTTTGGCGATCTGCACAGGCCTAATTCTGCAGCCTGGCTAACATGGTTGTGTAGTGTTACACTTCATGTGTTTTCAAATAGCAAATCCATAGTGGGTCCCCAGCACATACAAAGTGCAGGATAAACGCCAACACGAGTGGCCCTGGATCAGACCGAGGACCACCCAACCCACTGCCCAGTTTGACAGTAACCCAGAGCACATATCTAGAGAGGAGTATCTGGCCACTAAATTCAAGATGCAAACATGAGACAAATTTCCTTTTAGTATTGCGTGTGCACTTGTGAATTGCACTAGGAGCAAATCAGCCCAGCTTGAATTTTGGAGTTAATGAACAGAAGAAGAAAGTGGAATGGAAAGCATGAGAGGTGAAGAGCAGATGGCCCATACACCCTGTCCTGCAAAGGGAAGAGATATGTGGGAGAGGACTAAAAGCTTTAATCTTGTTTTAGAAGTGGACTAAGGCAAGAAAGATGGTACAGGCAAAAGGCTACACGATGCAGGATTCTGTAGTGTGCAGAGACTGAGCATCAGAACTGCATTTACCAGAGTAAGTACGTGTACAACTACTCTGTCAGGTAGTTTAGGCAGCTTCCTATTCCTTCAATCAGTCCTCTGTGTAAAATGGGTTAAAACCTCATCCTACATAATCCTGTATAAAATTGGGATAACAAGTTGGGACTTTGTGAGAACATGACTACAGAAACAGTGAAGCTGAAGGGCATTTCCTACCTCCAGCTTGATGTTGGAGAGAGACTAAGCGATACAGTACTTAAAACACCATCGCCTTGACAAAACAGCCTTAACATTTAACCAGATCTAAACTACTACAAAAACCCTACCATATGCTACAGAGCAGAAATCCGTTAGTGCAACAGCTATCTTATCTGGTATCCCACACCATGGTGGGGGAAGAAGAGGGACAGGGCAGGGAAGCCTCTCCTCCCTCAAGTCAAGGCTTGTTACAGGACAACTCACCTCATAAAAGGAAACATCCTTTCCTGCAAGCAAGCCAAACACTAAGTTCAGCCCGCCCAGAAGTGCTGAACTAGCTACTTTGTTTTCCCACAATCGGTTCTTAAGCCCAGGAAAGCAAAGCTCCTAGGCTCCAGGAAGGGCCAAACTCGGAAGTTAACCAGACTGATCATTTGCACAGAAAGAAGGGCAGGAAGAAAGTTCAAATCCCTTCTGTACAAGTTGAAAGGAAGCTCCAGTGTCTGATCCTGGGCGAGACTAAACTATAAAGGGAAAAAAATTGGCTTGCCCTGTCTTATTTTCATTAGGGAAGTGCATGAGTAATAGGTGATCTACTCTACATCTACTCTCCACCCAACCTTCAGAGAGAGTTGTTTCTCAGCAACTCAGGCTCAGGATACCCTTTTCTCAGGCTGGTAGCATTTCTATTGTCCCCTATGTTTTCCCCTGTTTGTTTGTTTAAATGTAATCCCTCCTCTCCTCCCCCGTGCTACAGTAGCCGACATTTCCAGTCTTGGCCATAGGCCGCATTTTCCAGACAAAATCTGCACAATCTATCTTGTAGCAAGAAACATGGAACAGATGCATTCTTTCCTCAAGGCTTAACTAAAAGCTTGTGCATTAGCAAGTTACCACATAGTAGCTTTTAGAGACTGGACAGATCATAGCCCTGTCTGTGTGACTGATTCCAGGATCCCAAAACACATTCTCACTGCTCTATGCATGGACTGGGTAGTGAGGACACAGCTCAGGGACTTCACCTTTACTCTGCTTACTTAGCTGCCAGCACCAAATTCCTTTGACAGACTTTTAACATATGTTAACATAATGAAACATACAAAAAGTTGTTAATAGAGAAGAGAATTAAAAAAATCTGATTTCAGGTCTTTCTGAAATATGCGAGAAAGTCATTGCTCTATCCATGTGAATAGGATCGACAGAGCTACAGCAGTACTGTACTCCACAAGCACCTAGAGCTAGTCACCATCTGACACTCCTCTGCCAGGAGCTTAACAGATCTCAAGGGGGGAAAAAAAAAAAAAAAAAAAAACACACACCATCTAAGTGGCAGCATTGCTTCCTATCTTACAGATAAGCAGTGTTCTACATTTCTGTACTTCATCTGAGATAGCACTGCCAGCAAATTCCTATCACACTCGGTAGATGAACTTCTCCTGTTCTTTCTTCCTTGCGAACTAATTCCATGATGGATCGTAAGCCCAGCAGGAAGCACAGGAGAACAGAAAAGTAATACATTATAATGACTGCAGAAGGGATTGATTTTCAGCCACCTATAACACCACCACAGACAGAAGGGAAGAAAGAAGCCCAAAACGTAACTTGTACCACCCCTGAAAGTACTTTTAATGACCTCTTCTTGATTCCAGCAGGCTCGTCATAGAGCTGAATCAAAGGCAACTGTGCAAGATCAGATTATTAATGCTTTCATTTCAGTTTCTAAATTGCACTAGAAATCGTAGATTTTTAAAGTCAATGGCAGCTTTGTGCTAATATAACCACACTACAGAATTACTGCATGCACATTTTTAGAAAATTACAAGTTTCACTTCAGGGCTGTTGTGAGCCTGATCCCCCCCATGACCCCCAATCCTCTACTGTAGATTTCTGTAACTTCAGGAGACAAAGAAGAACAGCTAAAACTGCAGGTTAGAGAGAACATCCAGGGTCCTTGCAGGTCGCTCTGCAACTCACAGCATGGCAAGAGCATCAGTGCTGTAAAGTGCATGGCTGTGCAACTGTAATGGCAGCAAAGAGTTTACTGCAGTGTGCAAAGACTAACTAGTAGAATACATGAGACCTGAAGAAGTCTCAAATATCCCTCTTGTACATCTCCAGGATGCTTGTCATCTCTATTCTTTTGGCTGTTTTTATTTGAACATCTCCTCTGCAAGGCTCCCCAGAGATTCACATAATCAGACATTACTAATCAATATTACAATAATTCAAGACTAGCAGTCCACGTGTTTCAAAAAGCAAAAGCTCCCTCCATAGCATTACAAAGCCAATTGCCCAGTTCTGCAGTAAACACGGCTAAAGAGTTCGCACAAGTTAGCAGACACTGCACATCACTTGGACCTGCAAGCCAGGGATGCAAATGCAATGGAAACCCCAAAACGGGAAAGGCACCAAAGATGTGCCTAGCCTAATGGAATGCATATTGGGAGAGGTGGGCTCAGCATCCCCTTGCCTTTTCTCTCTATCCAGAGAGTAAGCACTACTCCAGTAAGCATCAGCAGGAGCTGCGCACAGAAGCCTCTGAGCTTTAGCATAAGGCACTTCAGGGACTTTGGTTTGAGCCCTGGCGTCCAGTTTTACATTTGTAAATAGTACCACTAGGATAACAACATAGCAGGTCTGACCAAAGGTTCAAGTAGGTCAATATCACATTTCTGACAAGGCCAACTCTCAATGCCTACCTTTAGAGAGGGCACCTTTAGTACCACAATGTATTTTTCTTTTGGGGAATTTGATCAGTTGCTTTGAAGCCCACAGAAATTCGCAACACCTATGGTCAAGGAGTTTTAGAGTATAATTGCCCTTTGCCTGAAGGATCTTTGCCCATCCTGAACCTAGCCTCTTATAAATTTCACTTGATTTAGCCTGGTTATCTCATTGGAAGAGACTGGGAACTAGTCTCTCTCTCTTCACCTCTGTGACAAGCAAGATTTTGTAAAATTTCATCAACTCCTCCATTCCCAGACGGCCATCTCTTCCAGACAAAACTGCTCTAACCCATGTAATCACTGCTCATATTCTGTGTCTTTAACATCAACGCTGAAAAACTGATCTACAGATTAATATGAATGCTCAGAAAGGACTGCATTTGACTGCAAACACTGTTATTAGTTCATATCTCCAGGTTAGCCAATAGCTTTTTCCTTTGAGGTGCTCAAAGTATGTGCGACTTTCCCTCCCGGTGCTAAAGATGTTCATTGTTCCCCAACATCACTTTCTACACGTTTACAGCCACAAGCACTCAGACAGTGTCTAAGCACCAGTGGAATTAAAGCAGGAGCAGAGTTTCCAGGAATGCTTCCTTACTGCTCTGGTCAGAATTTTCATGAAGTAATTACTCAGAACCTTACTCAGAGCTCCTTAGGACCACAGCAGTTTCCACTAAGTTATCTTAACTGTTGATTAATTCTACTCTCCAGGCAGATTTTCTTGGACTCTTCAACATGTCTGTTCTTAGGCTCCCTGTATTATGTGTTTGGCTTTTTTTTCCTACTACTAACTCTCCATGCATTGACAGGGAAATGAAAAAAGTAATCACATGTCAGAGCTTGCCCTTGATTTTTAAGTCTTTACTGTAGATTAGTGTACTGCTCTCCCCCTCCGCACATTGTCCTATCTATTGCACAACCATACGTCAAGGAGTTAATCCAGCCATCTGCAGCTGTCAGAGCCTGCACATCAGGAAACCCAAACACCTAACTGTTTGGGAGCAGCAAGGGAATAGAAAGGCCAACCATATCTTCTACCTTAGATTTAACCATATTAGCTTCTTTTACCTGCCTATATGCTCAGTCAACATATACCAGATGATTTTAACCTCCAGACATGGAAAAGAGCTCCGTAACACAGCCTGCATATGGCCTGCAGACTTTCATTATTTACATAATCTAAGAATCATTAGCTAGATCCTGATCACATTTTGATCAGACACTTCCAACACCACTTGCATTATAAGTGGCTTTATAAACTGCTGCACACGGAGGACTGCAACACTGACATAAATATCAAGTAGGAAGGAAGGTGAAAATACCTGGGAAAGCTTCCCAAATTGTTTGTCACAGGCACTTATTTGGCTTCCAGTCCCTAATTCATCTTTCAGCTTTGCCCATGTGCAGTCAGGCAACAGAACTGACTTGCAGTATTGGTGATGCACTGCATTGCTAGAGCTGCATGGCCTGTTCTTCCCCTCCCCTCTTTCTGGGGCACCTACAGCAGGTCTTAAACTGGAAAGCATTCAAAGAAAGGAGCTAAACACATAATAGCCTGGAGAAGTACAAAAGCAAGTAATCCAAGCTACTCAGCTGGTCCGCAATGGGGTCAAGAGGCAGCTTGATCCCAGTTTCAAAGCATCTATTACAGGTTAGAGCATGCTGTATCTGCGAATCTTCTGCTGGCAGACACAGGCACACAATCATTGCAGCTGAAGCTGAAGCAGATGTCCCTAAAGCACAGACAAAGGTGGTCCAGTGTTTGTATTAAGACCACGTGACTATAACGAGCCTTTAACCTTGAAAAACTAATTCTAGCATTCAAAAGTGACATAGTAAGTTACCTATTTTTCTGTTGAATAAACACTCTGACAAGCCTAACACACAACACCTTTATCTAGGTAAACTGGAATTTTATGAAAACACTCATTCCAGGACATGCCCAAGCTCTCATGAAGCATCTCCCCCTGCTCATTGGTACACAGGATGTCCTGTAAGTGGAACTGGTCTAAATACTACTCTAATGCTTCTTCCAGCTGCTGCCATCTCTGGCGGCTGCTGTTTTTGTTCTGTCTCAACTGCTCTTCTGCTTCAAGAAACAATTCAGAGTTCCCAAATGCCCCGAGGTACTAATACGATCGCTTGCCTCCGCCATCTTACGTAACACACTGGAGTCTCGTAACATCATCCGCTCTGGGCAGCTCTTTATTCCCCTCCTCACACTTCTCTCTTCTGCCTGGCTCCAAGAAAAACATGGGCATTGTCCTGCAGCTTTACCAAGCCCTTAGACAAGCTCCTGTGATCATGACATCATTACAGAACTCTTACAGAATTCTTCATCTCCTGCCAAAAGCTGGACTTTATGACCCTGACGGGGAATCTTCATCTTTCCCATAATGATTCTCACATAAGACCATTTCCTTTTTTCAAATAAGTCTTAAATTAGGCATATTTGAGCTGAGTGGCTTGCTCTATTTGGCTCACTTAAATGGAAATGAAGTTTTCAAAAGAAAAATCTGATCCCCTCTAGGAGAGGCAGAGGCTATTTTTTCTCCACACCATCACCTGCTCCCTTTCCCTTATCTTGAAGTTTGCAAGACAGGATCAGTCACCCATTCTGGAATGATGTTCTCACACTAGGATCTATTTTAAAGGAAGGAAATTTAAAAAAGGGCTCCACCACTTCATACATCAAGCTCTCTGCTCCTCTCCCAGCAGTACACACAGACAGTAACGCGCTTCAGCAAGTGGCATGCACTACTGCACAGCATTTAAAACACATCTGCATTAGCAGGAAGGGGTGCTCTCACCACAGTTTCATCTACCCCGCACACCAAAATCAGCAGCTGCCAGAGAAAAACTGTTGCAAGAACACCCTTGTTATTAAAAGAAAGTGGGGGGGGGGGGGAGCGGAAACATAGTAGGTGCTTATCTGACACCAGCAGTTTTCAGAGCTGCCAGACATTTGACATTGCCTTAATTTTCACAGATCTAAGACTACAGTCCCGAAACAGAGAGCCTCGAGATCTGTAAGCTACAGAAGCTTCAGGAAATTACCTCGCTTCTCTGCGAGTCAGTATACCTCACCCTAACAGGGTAATTATGTCCCTTATAAAGCATTCGGGGACCAGACAGACTCCAATCACCAATTAAGAATTCATCACCTGCGATTGTTCCCAAAAAGAAAGCGTTCCTTGAAACACCACCACGCTACACACCCTTTCCCAAATGATGGTCTTGAAATATTTAGTCTCACCATGCCTAAAGTATACGTACTGAGAACTCCACCATTCCCCCAAAAATATCTGATTAGTTCTCAGAAGAGAAACTCTTCTGTTTGAAAAAACAGACCAGCAGAAGACCTTTCCCTATTGCACTGAAAATGCTGGCAGGAAGAGTATTTCTGTGTGGTGAAAAGGACTGCTAGAACAACCCTCGTACCTGTTAATTTCCTAATAAGGACCAAACAGTCAAATGGATTTAGATCCATATGCTGCACTCATACAGACCCATCAGTGGTATACCCTCACTTAGTTTTAGACTGAATTTAATCTTTTTATCCTATTGAAGGAATATTAATTTTTACCTAATGTGCCAAGAGCTGCCAAGTGCTATGTCACACTTGTCTGGCTTTGTTCCACTTTCCTTTCCTGATGAGGAACTTCCTTTTAGTTCTCCTTTTGCTAAAAGGTCACAGCTAAGAGATGAGAAATGCCAACTTCTCAGTAGACCCCAAAGAAAGAGTGAAAAGCAGAATCAGGACATCTTCAGGAGGTAGGACTGATCCAAGTCACTGTGCCAGAAGCAAAATGCTTGACAGTCTCAAGAAGGCTGTTCCACTTCTGACATTGGTGGGCTTGGATATTGCCACCCTAAAAAAAAAAAAAAAAAAAAAAACACACCACAGGATGAACAAAGAAGTCAAGTACACCCTGCTGTGCTAGAGGTCCCCTAACCCATGTGGGGAACACACAGCACTTACTAAATCCTGAGGAACCTGCAGCTCAAACTACAGCAGAGCATTTGGCAAAACGCCTCTAGGGTGGGGGAGAGGGAGGGACTGAAAACATGCAAGAGGTAACGTGAAAACACCCAACACACTTCGGGAGAAAGACAACCTTTCCTGCCCCACAGCCAACCCTCAGCCATGCTCTACCATTCTAGGTCAAGGAGTTTCAGAAAAAGGAAGGAAAATTCTGCAAAGGTTCTCAATATACAAGATCCATTTGTACATCTTTTGAAATACTCGTTCTCTCCTTGCTAATGAAGTTTGTTTCCAGTGAGGACTTTGCAAAATCAGAGCCATCTGTTGAAAATCAATGGCTGATGCTGCTAAAACCGAAATAGCCAGTTTTCCTGCTATTCCAGCTGCCTCGGACCAACTTACATTCCCCTGGAGAGGTCAGTGTGCAAAATATTGCTAACAAACAAAACGTGCACTGGAGATACTCTCTCCTAGCCAGGATTTCTGCACAGCTTTTTCTGAAGCCAGAAATACACTAGCTGCAAAGCCAAACAGCACTACAGCCTTCTTCTATGAACGTTACATAATAAATAATGCATTTAAGTATTGTGATGTTAGGCTCCAAATCCAAGCCTCACTTAGCCTTTAAAGACTATGCCATAATTATTTATAGTATTTATATTACAGAGATGAGGGAGAGGAGGCACTATCAGATCTCATTTAAAGATTATTTTTAGATATAAAAGGAATCTGGTTCTTTAATATTTTCTTCAAGCAGAAAAAGGCGGCAGCAGCAGCTGGGGTACAGCACACAATCAATAGATGCATATGGACATATAGGTCAAAGAAGAATTAGGCTGTGTGAAAAAACAAGTTAGCTGTGAAACATTCCTTTGGATGCTTTTTCACATATGGTGCTAGCCGTTTCTGGTTTAATCCTGAAGAAGCTGCGCTTCCTTTGAGTTTGCAACACTTACAAGCTTCCAAGAAGCAAGTTTTTACTGTTATTGCTCTATGCTCATTTATATTGGATGAAGTTTTTATATGAACATTGCTGTTTTATACACTTAATGCACCACGAAAAATTGAAGGAGGAACTAGAAAAAATTGTTTGTGTCCTGTAGAGCAGAAGAATATCATTCAAAAATATGGAAGTGACCTAGAAAAAAAGCAAGAGTTATTCTGCTGCCCTCTAATGAGCACATCTAACATCTAAAAAAGAGCACTCTCAAAGAAAGATGTTCTGTTCTGCCACAAGCACCTCCTCTCCTGCTACAGTCATCAGCAACACAGTCACAGCTGGAGCAAGACAGCACATCCTACGCAAAGACATGCAGAACAAATATCTGGGTGGATCCAAGACCTAACCTGTATTTTTCTGAGCTTACACGAGGGTATATCACCATGCCCTGTCCTGTTCCCCTTTCCCTCCCCAAATACCAGGCAGAGGGGTGAAGTTCCTAATTCTGGCCTTTTTGTTTTAAGACCCAAGCAAGCATACTAACCTACTTCTGCAGCTTCCATGACAGCCATCCTCCCTGTAAAGCACACTTGCTGCATTCAGCTTTGTGTCCCTTCCTCGGGTCCATCTGGACCCTCTTCACACATTATATCTCTTTATTCAACCGAGCAAAGAAAATACTGTAACCTGTAACATGAAACTGAAGTGCATACTTCACCACCACGGAGGGCCAAGAACAAACACTCAGCAAGAAGCAAGAGGAAAAAGAGACAATACCTAACTCTGGAATGTCTCAGTATGACAAAAGTCACTGGCAGGACTGATGACCTGCAGCTTCACCTAGTCTCCAAAAGCCAGAAGTTAAGAGAATGGACTTGGGAGGCAACAGCTGCCAACTCCAGGGCTCTTCCCTTTCCATGAGGGTCTCCTGAACTCAAGACTGGAATTAACTGGTTCACGCGCATCTTATCCAAACAGACCAGTGACCCAAGTCTGAGCAACTGAGACACAGCAGAGACAACCCCTCCCGTTCTTCAGTTCCACCTTCCTTTTTTAGGGCTGTAACAGGGCACAAGGAATGGGCTATCAAAGAAGATATCACTCAAACTGGGTCAAGGCTACAAATCTGGAACATGACTAAATCATGAACTTACATGTATGACACTGACACACAGGAATGACCTGCTTCAGCAGCTTTGTGCTTTAATGAAAAGCAAG
Organism: Struthio camelus; assembly: GCF_040807025.1. NCBI lineage: Eukaryota > Metazoa > Chordata > Aves > Struthioniformes > Struthionidae > Struthio > Struthio camelus. The sequence continues at coordinate 689,413 of NC_090947.1, read as the reverse complement.
TTACAGCAAAGGAAATCAGTTCTCTCATTCAAGGACCTGGACAATGCTCAGAAGACATACTGTTAGAAGAGCCATTAGGAAAGGCAGAGGAACAGCCACAGAGCAACAATTGTATGTAGTACTGAAATTAATCAAAACTTATACTGGGCTAGAGGAAGTTAGCCCACACCCTCTATTTTGTAGGAAGAGGAGACATGCAGAAGTTATAACAACTGCATATAAACAATATCTACATATTTGTATGCTATTTCCATAAATAAAAAGCAGCACAGGTAGAGGCATTAAAACAACACAGGTGCCCATGGCTGTAGAGGAGAACACATAGGACTAGCCCTGGAAACAAGAATCATCTATGAAGAATCAATACTGATGGCTTCACTGAGAACTAAACTTTAAAAATAAAAACACCACTGAATGAAGCAGTTCAAACTCAAAACTGGTTTCTGTTAGCAGAATTCCTGCAGTCTGGAACAGCCTTCACGTACCTCCCTGTCAGACATATCTAGGTTATTTCAATTCAAAACACATTGCAAAATAACTACTGCATGTATAGACACAGTCTGTATCCATAGCAGCTAGGAATGTCCTATCCATGTTAAAGCCCATTCTTCCCAGGTATGCAAGAACGCTCAGTGACCTAAATTTACATGTAAACTTCAGTTTGAAAGGAACGAGAGGAAAACAGAAATAAGTAAAACCAAACAAAAAGTTGCGTAACTATGAAATCTATAAGAAACAAATCAGCCTAGAGTGTGTGCACACACAACTATATTAGGCATGAATGTCCACGATATTCGCAGAAGTCAAAATTCTTCAGCCAGATTTATCAGTTGTCTTTGTCTTCTGTACACGTGCAAGCAGCACCAGTGGATCAGGAAACAAGTCTCTCCCATTTTCCCTGGGATATCCTGCCAGATGCTCTGAAACACTATGTTGCATTGTGGATGGTTGCCAAAAATCATTAGGTACGATGCTTTATAGAGTACCTTCAAGCTGACAAGTCACTGCTTGCTTGAACATTGCTTGGATAACCCATCTTCTCCTGCAGCATCCATATTCTACGGTCAGTTTCATGGCACATTCACAACACTGCCGGCTCAATCTAAACTTGCCCAAATTAACATTTCAAACCACCTAGAGTATTCCACAGCACCCATGGCATTTAATCCTTGCATATTAACCTCTTCTTTGTTTCCTACATTTAGTTTAGGCCATGTCCAGCAAGATTTACTGATAAATCTTCCTCTCTCTCTCTCTCAACAAAAACAAAACTAAACAAAAGAACTACCCTCCCAAAAAACCGGAAAGACTTATTTCCTTCCATGAGCCACTTGGCTAAAAAGCTAAATCCAAAACATGCACCATTACCAGTTATGCCACATATGAGCATCAGTAACACCACTTTTGGAACACTGAAGGGAAAACAGACTTGAAGCTGTTGCACACATTTTAACCCAAGCGCAAAGAGAAATCTTGTTCGTAAAGGCTCTTAATATGTCTGTATCCTAAGGATCTCCAGAGCAGAACGGATCACAGAAATTAGCACTACATAGTATTTCTTAAGCGTGCATTGCAGCTTGTGGTGAACTGAGAGAAAAAGATGGCTCCAGGAGAATATCATGTTTTCCCATAACAATTACAGATTATCTGTGAGGGCCCCTATTAACTGACTGTATACTTACAATAAACCTCAGGCAGGCTAGAACTGCTACTATTCCATTAAAGGATAACTTACATATGATAATATTTTAGAGCCCACTTAGCCTGAATTATAGACATCAGCTCTTGAGAGATATACCATTAAATACACTGCCTGTAGTTCAGATAAGACTCACATTAGCAGAGGAGAGATTTATCCCTTGATAAATTGGCAATCTAATTTCTGTAGATGACAATCATAGCATAGAAGCCCTTAGAAAGGATATTCAAACAGAATATCCTTCCTCACATGGGCGTTCCTGGTGGTATTGTCAGAGAGGAGACTGACTTATTTTTGCACTCCAAAAACATGTCAAGGCAAGGTAGAATGGGTGACCCAAAAGAAGAAGCCCTCTCTTCTTATCTGCTCTTTATCAATCTCTACCAATTTTCTAAGCAGAGTGTCTAATATTAACTCCCAGCATGCTTATTTCAGAAGTGTTTGACAGCTTGACACAATTCTGTAGCTGTTCTGGTAACAAGGGAAGGGCTCTAACTTCCAGAGCTGTCAATGCGGTCCTCTCCCCAAGTGCTTTTCCCTCCTCAGGGGGATCTCTTTCTAGGTGCACTCAGTGTTTAATTGTTCCTTTCACACTCCATGAGAGTTTCAGTACTGAGACTTGTGCTGGGTGATATCTTTGCCACAAGTGCAGAGCTATGCCTACTCTCTCTTTATATCATTTATAATTTTGCAACAACTCAATTGCATCAAAGCTATAACATTAAGAATGGCAAAGACAGGAATTTTGGTTCATAACCCTTTTAACACTGCAGTTCCAGTACTGTCCCAAGCAGAATTGATTTATTTTTGTGCAACTATGGATGTCTGACCATATTAGGCTGATTTTGCAGGAGAAAACATGCTAGATTAGTCTCCCATTAAAGTCACACAAAGCAAGATACTGCATCCTGTGGCAGCTGCCATGTCTGGCCTGGAAAGCAGAGATACACTGGCCCCAATTCAGTAGAGCCCTTCACTGACACACAGACTAACATATCTGATCTAAAAAGCATACCCTTGAGTGCTCAACTTTTGCAAAGGCTGGTACCTCAGAATACAAATCCCACCAAACGAGACCAAAAACCCAGTGGTCAATAAGTTCTACCCTCCTCTTCAACCACACAGTTTGAATGCTTCCTTAAAGTCCAAAAAGGGGCATGCAGGATAACTTCCACAGCAGCCTTGCTTTCTACCTAGTGATGGCTACTCCAGCAGCTGAGATAAGCCTCCCTCATCTCCAGGTAACAGCTTGCACTTCCTCCCACCATAACTGGTGGTGAATGTTACACAGCAGGCACAGCCACAAGAATCAGCCATAATAAGAATGTGACTACGTAGTTCAAACTCCCAAAACTTATTTCAGGCTCTTCCCACTGACTGCCTCCTCTCCCTAAAGCAGGCTGCTAACATCTTGGCAGCTTCAGGCACTCTGGAAAATGTTACTATGTTTGTATAGTGCAGAGTATCCATGACCACGAGCTAATTGGAGGGTGGGTTTTTTTTGTTTTTCTTTTCTTTTTTAAAAAACATTAAATTTAAGAACTTAGCCACAGCTAGAGGGAGGGGAAGAAAAAAGTTAATTACTTCCATAAATATTAACACAACTGATTTCCCTGATCTGGCAGAAGGCACCGCACAACAGGAAGACAGTCTGTTTCCAGAAGAAGTCAAAGCACTTGAAGCAGTGCAGGTTTCAGACAATCATTTAGATCTTTTCATTTAATTGCGCTGCCTCTAATTAAGCTGGAGTTTCACACAGCTCTTCTAACAGCAGGCACCATACTGCACAGACAGTAAATTGGTAAACTGATTTTAAGCAACGTGGATTTTTTTTTTTTTTTTAAGCACCAGCATCTTTAGCTTTCAGTAGGATTCCCACTTCAAATTATCCTAGGAGTAACCCACAGCAGGTCATTATTTTCCATTTCAGGCTGTCCCCACAGCTGTTGATGTCTACTAGAGGACTTGGACAACTATGCTCGGTGAAATAAAGCCTCCATCCATTGGACCTAAGTCATAGAAGAGTCCTCTGGTTTGAGGTGATTTGTTGCAACCTACAATCTTCTATTTGAGTAATTATGTAGCATGAGATCCTCTGATCTCACTGGTTGAGGCTTTCCAGACCACAAGTCACTGTCAAAACTGAATGGTGTTTGTGAGGAACTCTTAAAAGGGCCTGCTTATCAGCCAAAGACACCAGAACAGTGCTCCCAAATTTATCGGGCACTGTCAACGTTAGGGCTGTTCCTAAGGACGCAGCCAAAAATCAAAAAAGTTTAAGCCAAAGCAACGAAGTAGGAAAATATGGTAAATTGCTATTTGGAGCAACCCTTGTAACACGTCCACGATAGTTATTCTGAATGCAACCTTCTGCCAGTTTAACCAGCACACACTGTCCCGAGATCTTCACATGCTCTCTCCTCTTTAATTCAAGCCATGGTATAGTGTTCTTACAGAAGCTCCCAGCCACAGTCATAAGCAACCTGCCAGCAGTCCTAAGGCCTGAAGTAAAAATCCTTTCAGCTACTGTCAAGCTCATAGACCTGTTAAATGCATTCCTGCTCCAGGAGATTCATGTTTTCTGCTTCCTGCTACATGAGAAAGGAATTGGGCTTCCAATTGCTGCAGTCAGTGCTCTGCTCCATGCAGGCTGCTTATAGAGAGGGAACAGACCACCTCAGAGGCTGTGCAGAGGGCAGGGAAAAAACATACGATCAACCTATCTAATGCTGGCACACATGGAGCCAAGGGCTAATGCACACCTCTAAGGATCCACTAGGCAGCCATCAGTCACAGCTCCAACTAAAGGCACTGGCTTCAGATGCCACAACACCAGCACTTACACAATAGCCTGGCATTACCAGACTCCAGCATGGTCTGCACAGTGCATATTTGCTGCTTCTGTCTCACCAGTTTAGACTTTTGCTGCAGAATGTCACACAAGCCAGGGTACAATGACAGAAAGAGTTAGTTACAGCTCAGTTCAAAGCATGAAGTGACCAATGTTTTACAGAGTGCACTTGTGCTGCAAACAAGAGGAACTGTTTGTTCAATGTAACAAAACCAGATACACATGCAGTGCCATTCACAGCCACTTCTAGATGCCAGCTGATTAACCTGGGGGCAGGGGAAAGGGAGAAAGAATATCACTTTGATACTTTAATCCCTGTCTAGCATTTTCTCTTTACTGGGGATTTCTGCTTTCTTGAAAATTCTTTTATTGGGGATTTCAAACACTTGTATATAGGATGTGAGGGAAAACACAGGTTACAGAATCTGCACAGGTTACACAAAGGACACAGACACCTTACAGAAGATACATGGGTGAGGAGGACAGAGGCATGCAGAGAAGCAGGTGTACGCAGCAGACACCTACCCTGGAAGACAGAGCACTCAGACTGAAGGGGACAAGAAGGTGGCTATGTTTCCTCATGCCTGCCGTGTAGCTAAAAATGCAGTAGACAGAATATGAAGGAGAAACAGGGAACTGCTGAGGTGGTTGCTGGCTATCCTGAACTCTTTTTCTCCCTAGTTCCTCAAGCCTGAGCAAGGAAGGGGAACTGTTCTTTACCAAAGGCTGGGAGCCCTGGCACCTATCATTCTCACAGTCAACTGGGGCAACAGGCAAGAGGTCCTGCAGAACTGCTCTGCCTACCCCAAGATCCCAGAAAGCAGCAGCAGCCACCACCCAAAACTGGGGCAGCAGGTGGGTGGGACAGGTCGGGAGCTCTGGTTTAAGCCCCCACCCTTTCATCTAACTGGCCCGAACCCAACCTAAAGCCTTGGCACCTCTCATTCACAAGACCACAAGTGACTCAGCCCCCTGCCTGGTGCTGCGCAGTGTCTCAAAAGCTCGGTCATAACCCCACTAGCTGAGCTGGCAGCTATTCCTCCTGGCCAGCCAGGACACTGCAGCCGGAGGGAGTACCCATACCACCAAGAAGTTTAAGGTAACTCAGTCATTAGAGTTTCAAAGGGGTGGCAAGTGGGAGCCTACCCCACTGGCCTGCTGAAGGGGTACCTATGAACTAGTGAGTAGGTCTTATCTCCTCAGACTTTTGGACAGCGCAAAGGTGTCTCTCTGAAATTCCTACGTCCAGCTGCCTTCTAGCTAGTGCCAGCATCAGATGCCTCGGCCGCAGCTGGAAGACAGACAGGCATCTATCGTGACTCTGGTAACTCCACACCTTCCTACTTGCAGAGAGGTGTCATAGCAAGGGAGCGGAGGAAGCACGGCCCAAGAAGGGTGCAGCACGTACTGGCTTGAGGTAGGTTCCTGATTACTGCAAGCTACAACTTACCTGCTTGGGCTCCACCAAGATCTGCCTCTGCCAAAGCTGACAGCAAACTACCAATCAGGATAAAGGCAGAGCCTACAACCCTACAGCAAGAGGCTCTCCTGCCCCCAAACCCCAGTCACTCCTTATGAGGAAAAAGAACCACAACTGCAAGAAACACCCGACAACACACACGATCCTTGTTCACACTTGCAGTTACAATCCAGCTGCACACACCACAGGCAGACATTCACAGTAATCAAGTTGTTTTGTATCATCAACAAAATACACAAGGAAACAGTGCACCATTTGCATAGGCCCCGCACAAGTTGATCGTCTGAAGTTGTACTGCCGCAAGCCTGAGCTTTCTGCAAGTTACAACAGCTGAAGACTCCTTCAATAGTACCTGGGTATGCTGTTTTGGAGCCATTTTGATTACAGATGGGGACTGGATGAAATGAGAAATCCTAGCTCAAATGCTACTCAAATAGCAGCGTCTTCTAGGAGAGCAGCCGCGTGCCAAGTGGAGTTTTTCAAATCTTAAAACCAATTCAGTGCAATACAACCAACCGAGGGCATCTCAAGTAAGCTGCCTTTGACACCACTTAAAGGAGAGCATTTAAACTCTTCCAAAATTCACACAGACCAAAGCTGAGCCTGGGCAGTTTAATAACAAAAACAGATGGAGCAGGAACATCTTGTCATTGTGGACTATCGCAGCATGCTGCATTTTACGCGCATATTGGAGATGCTACAACCACTCCTCACAGGCCATTTCCTGTCGTCCTCAATTTGCAGAGCAAACCATTTTCACCCTCTTCCATCTGAAAAGCGTTACAGTAGGGAACAGCTTGAGAAAGGAACTCCATACAAAACAAACATAAGAGGCAGGATAGCTTCCAGCACAGAATTAAATGCTGGAGAAAACCAACAGCAGAATCCTGAAGATCCAGCAGCTTTCTGTGCCAGGGACATGGTGAATGACCAACATAAGCAGAATACTTAAAAATATCCCAAATTTAAAAAAAAAGCAGCAAAGGCTTAAATTGACATTCAGAAAGGATGTGTTCATTAAAACAGAACAGGATTAAAGTGTTTTTAAACCATTTGATTTCTAAACACTGCAACATGCCAGAAAAAAAGAAAACAGAAACATCCTCCTACTTCACAAGGCATTGCACAATATAGAGGAAGGCATAGCTGCTTCCCTGAAGGAGACTACACGATACGGCAGGCAGCATGCCATATGGGAGACGGAAAAAAGGCCATGGCCAGAAGGTGTGCAATGAGAATGCTGTTCACAGCTCCGACCTGTTCTTACAGCATCGTATCACCAAAGAGTTGCCTAAAGAAAGCATACAATGCAAGGACTGGATGTATTAGGCAGGGTAGACTCGTACCACGCTCCGCAGAGTAACTCAACAAACATCTTCCAAACAGAAGCAACCTGCTCCTACCAACAGCACAACCCCAAGATTTGCACACAAGTGTTTCATGAAAAACCATGATAAGAGGCAAGGAGAGGCAAGGACAGACAAGGAAGAACTGCAGTATTTAAAGACCACAAACAGGCAGAAACCAAAGGAACAGATAGGAATAAATGATGGGACACTGAAGGATTTGGATCCTGCCAAGCATCTAGAAGACTAACAGAGGACTGGCCACAGCTGCAACTCTGCAAGCAATCGGAGAGCCGGATAGCAGAGTCACTGCAGTGTGGTGAAGGGTCCAGACACTATAAGAACAGAGACGTTGGAAGAGTAGAGATAAGAGGTCTTAAGGATTCTAGCCTATCACCCATCAAAAAAAGCAGACAGAACCAGCAAAGCAAATCACACCACACGGAGTTAGGGAACGGTCCCATGGCAGGACCACAAAGCCAATCAACCACAGCTTTTCCGATTCTGACTTGAGGCTACAATGGGAGAAAAGAATTGGACAAGTAGCTGCATAGCCCAAGGAGAAGGAAGCATACATGTGATAGACACAGCAAATCTGGAACATGAGAGCCAAAGCTGAGACGCAAACAGAAGGGGATAGTCAGCGACTTGGCAGAGGGAGGCTTAGAGACAAAAGGAATGCACAGAATATCTACAGAAGGGGAAAAAATAAGGCCGTGACACAGTCTGCAGATTCCAGTGACTCCAAGCAGTCAGGTTCTTGCTTGGTCTGATTTTATCTGCTTCTGGCTTTACAGCTCACAGCCCACAGGAAAAAAAAACATTCCCCTTCAGCAGGAGAAGAGGATTCTTTCTTTGTCACAGGCTGAGTAATTACACTCTTCTGCACCACTCCAAGGCAAACCAATGCTGCACAAGAGTCTTGATTATCAGAGGAGAAAAGCTCTTGGGATATGAAGAGGAAAACAGAGATATTAGAGAGCACACATGGCTGAAACCTTCCCACAACTTTACATCAGCCTGTGCAGATCCAGGCTTCGATAACTGCAAGGCCCAGCACGTTTGTTCAGGCAGATGTCCTATATCACACTGTGCCCCCACCTCAGTAACTCTTGCCATTTTCCCTACAGTCTCCTAGCACAGTTCTACATTCCCCACACAAGCTACCATCAGCTCTTCTGAAACCACGAGAGTGCCCCAGGCAGCTAATACCAAGTGAACAAAAGGTAGCGTGCACTGCGCTCATCAGCCATAGTAGAGATGCTGAGCTTGTGCTGCAGTGGAGGTAACAGTTTGGGTCTCCCTTCTGCCCAGTTACCAGTGCTCGCTGAATTTTCTGGATTGCATCTTTGAGCTCAGTAACATTAATTCATCCTTTCTGACTATTGGCAATCCCCTGTCAAATTTGACCAAGGTGAAAGACACGTATATAGCCCATGCCGTCCCCTTCTGTTAGGGAATTAAACTAAGAAGTCAGCTTAGCCGTCACAAAAGACGGCAATACAGCAATCTAAGAATCAATACACAAAACAAGAAGGGGCTCGACAGAATTGGGCAAGCACAGTTTAAACACATGGCTTGATTTGATAGCAAACCTGAAGCAGAACGTAAGAAAGCTTTTGTGAGGGGGAATAATTACTAGAGATTAAAGATCAAAGAGAAATAATATTAAAATCAAAATGTGAAAGCCTACAGCAACAAAGTAGTCAATCAAAGCAGGCTCTAGAGTACAAGATCCCTTGTCCAGCCCAGGACCAGACACAGGAAATGGCTGTGCTCTGCCTTCCACATGTGCCTGGCTCATCAGTGCCAGAGAAGAAGCTAGAGCAATCTGGAAGAAAAGCTACTCCTGCCACAATCTAAGAAATCAAGGTGACAAGCTAATGCTTTTCAAGTGATTCTGAACTGACAACACTTCCTGCTGCTGTACTTCTACCTTCTCAGCACCACATCTTGAGGCAACTCCCTTCTGAAGGGGCTGGAAATAAAGCAGGAAACTGGCAATTCAGTTGTTTGTATCATTCCACAACTGGTTCATCATCCACTCCAAAAAAAAAAAAAAAAAAGAGGCATTCCCAGGCAAGTGGTATGCCAGAGTCACACTTGAACAGGCCCTTGCTTCAAGACGCAAATGCCGAGGAAGGAAAGCCAAAGCAACAGTTAAAAAATAAAACACACGCTCCCCATACGACAGGCCATTATTTCTGACTTAGTTGGAAACATCTAATTCCCACGCTACAGAGGCTCACCCAGATGAGATTTATTCACTCACACGAACAACAGAGGTCCTTGCATGGATTAGATTATGGCAAAGCATTTGACTTACATTACGTCAGGGGCTAAGTAGACCATACTGATAGGAAGCAATCATTCAACAAGTAACTCTTGGATTTAATTCCAGTGTTAGCAATGATGTTGCTGGCTTTTGTTACCTACAAGCATGTGGAAATCATCTGGAATCTAGTGTTAAGATGAGCTAATGATTAAAGACAAGATGCAGTGTAGAAGAAAGTAGCTGCAGCTTGTCTGCTTCACAGTAGGGCACAGACAGAGCTCCCTACATTAAAATACTTTCCATTTTAGACCACAGACTTTGTCCTCACAGATGCAAGGCTTATCTGAAATGAATTTTTTTTTTTTTAAATTACAGATTCCACCCTTTCCTCCTCATGCTGCAAAAGTTACCCATGCCAAGACAGTCTAAATTGATACCTTGCACCAATCGCAATAAACACATTGAATCAACCTTGTATCTAACGAGAGAGCAACAAGAGATACCAAGAGTTTAGCTGATACTTTGACAGGGCACTAAGCCTCTGCCAGATGCACCAAGAATCCTCAAAAAATCCTCAGAAAACCAGGGCCTCTGGTCGGCAAGAACCAACACCACCAAAACAATAGGCATCTGTCATCTCTTTCCAATCCATCACATCCCTGCACGGCTGCCCACAGCCACTAATCTTAAAAGGAACGCTGCGATGGTGCCCATGCTAGCGATGGTGCCCACACTAAGTTGCATATCATGCACTTCCCTGTTCTCTCCGAATAACCAGTGCCTAAAAGAGTAGCAAGGAACAGTCATTTAACAGCTTGAGGAAAACCGGGGGAGAGGGGGAGGTGCTCTCCTGTTGGTGGCTAAAAGCAATAATCCCTTGAGCCCCAGCAGCAAGGCAGCTCAGTCTCCTACAGATTTGTTTCCCACAGACTGACTCAGGTGAGTCAGACCACAGCTTGCAGATGAAGCTTTCCACCACTTGAAAAGAAATAGCTTTCTGTTATTTTTAGTTCCCAGCGCATCAGGCTGCCTCACAGACCAGTCCCTCAGGGCTCCTGCCCTCCCTTCTCACTCTGGCCCCTGCATGCAGCCCTCCCCCCCCCCCGCAGCAGGCAGGCTGTGGGAGGCGGCGCCACCGGGCCCCGCTCCAGTGCGCCACGCTGTCCTCGCAGCATCCCCTGGTGGCACCGCCAGACCGCTGCTCGGAGCTCGCCGGCTTTTGCCTCGGTTATGCAGGAACACGGCCGTGGGATTTACTGCCACCGCCCGGGCAGCGGAGGAGAGGGATGGAGCCTACCCCTCCACCAGCGTTCAGACATCCCGCAGCTCTCCTCACTGTTTTTGCATAAGGCCTTCAGCCCAGCAACAGCGGAACAGCCACACTCCCCCAACACCTGAGCCTTGCCCAAGTCCGAGGAGCCTTTTCATTAAGCAACACCAGCAACCTCCCTCCATCAATCATCCATCAAACAGAACTTCAGCGTACACAAGGGATATTCTTCATCTGCCACTAGCTGATTTTACGAGTACTTCAAATAATTTAGCAACTTCAAAACGTCATCTCACGCTCTGCCTTCTGTGCAAGTTGCCCTGACTGTCCTTGTTAGAGCCCCAAGGTTCAGGCAACCTTCTCTTCTGTTGCACACAAGGCCCCCTTACGTATTTCCTCACGTGCCCATCCTTCTCCAGGCTGCTTTGAATGACGCCAGGGTAACTTTAAACCAGTTAACACTTCCAGCTCAGCTGTTTTTCCTAGGGATTGGGAACAGTAGGAGAAAGCATTCATCCTCTTGGACAGCAACACTGAATACACATTCTGGGAAAAATCACAGAATCACAGAATCGTTTAGGTTGGAAGGGACCTCTGGAGATCATCTAGTCCAACCTCCCTGCTCAAGCAGGGTCCTCTACAGCATATTGCCCAGGATCACATCCAGGCGGGTTTTGAATATCTCCAGCGAAGGAGACTCCACCACCTCTCTGGGCAACCTGTTCCAATGCTCTGTCACCCTCACAGGAAACAAGTTTTTTTCTCAGGTTTAGATGGAACTTCCTGTGCTTCACTTTCTGCCCATTGCCTCTTGTCCTGCTGCTGGGCACCACAGAGAAGAGACTGGCCTCGTCCTCTTGACACCCTCCCTTCAGATACTTGTACACGTTGATGAGATCACCTCTCAGTCTTCTCTTCTCCAGGCTGAACAGGCCCAGCTCTCTCAGCCTTTCTTCAGAGGAGAGGTGCTCCAGCCCTCTAATCATCTTGGTAGCCCTCCGCTGGACTCTCTCCAGGAGTGCCCATGTCTCTCTTGTCCTGGGGAGCCCAGAACTGGACACAGTACTCCAGGTGAGGCCTCAGGGCTCCAGGGCTGAGGAGAGGGGCAGGATCACCTCCCTCCACCTGCTGGAGAGGGGCAGGATCACCTCCCTCCACCTGCTGGCAACACTCTGCCTCATGCACCCCAGGAGACCATTGGCCTTCTTGGCCACAAGGGCACACTGCTGGCTCATGTTTAACTTGTTGTCCACCAGCACTCCCAGGTCCTTCTCGGCAGAGCAGCTTTCCAGCAGGTCAACCCCCAGCCTGTCCTGGGGCATGGGATTATTCCTGCCTAGGGGCAGGACCTTGCACTTGCCTTTGGTGAACTTCAGGAGGTTCCTCTCCGCCCACCTCTCCAGCCTGTCCACGTCCCTCGGAATGGCAGCACAGTCTTCTGGTGTGTTAGCCTCTCCCCCCAGTTTAGTATCATCAGCAAATTTGCTGAGGGTGCACTCTGTCCCTTCCTCAAGGTCATTGATGAATATATTGAACAAGACTGGACCCAGGACTGACCCCTGGGGGACACCGCTAGCCACAGGCCTCCAAGCAGACTCTGCACCACCGACCACAACCCTCTGAGCTCGGCCATCCAGCCAGTTCTCAAGCCACCTCACCGTCCACTCATCTAGCCCACACTTCCTGAGCTTACCTACGAGGATGTGATGGGAGACAGCGTCAAAAGCCTTGTTCAAGTCCAGAAAGACAACATCCACTGCTCTGCCCTCATCTACCCAGCCAGTCATTCCGTCATAGAAGGCTATGAGATTGGTCAAGCATGATTTCCCTTGGGTGAATCCATGCTGACTACTCCTGATCACCTTCTTGTCCTCCACATGCTTAGTGATGACCTCCAGGAGGAGCTGTTCCATCACCTTTCCAGGGATGCAGGGGAGGCTGACAGGCCTGGAGTTTCCTGGCTCCTCCTTCTTGCCCTTTTTGAAGACTGGCGGGACATGGGCTTTCTTCCAGTCCTCAGGCACCTCTCCTGATCTCCAGGACCTTTCCAAGATGATGGAGAGTGGCCTATCGATAACATCCGCCAGCTCTCTCAGCACTCGTGGGTGCATCCCATCAGGGCCCATGGATTTATGGATGTCAAGTTTGGACAAAAGATCTCTAACCTGATCCTCCTCAACCAAGGGAGAGTCTTCCTTTCTCCAGACTTCCTCTCTTGTCTCCAAGGTCTGGAATTCCTCAGGACTGGCCTTAGCAGTGAAGACGGAAGCAAAGAAGGCATTCAATAACTCTGCCTTCTCTGTATCCTTTGTCACCAGGGCACCCGCCCCATTCAGCAGTGGGCCCACGTTTTCCCTAGTCTTCCTTTTGCTATTGATGTATTTGAAGAAGGCCTTCTTGTTGTCCTTGACATCCCTTGCCAGATTTAATTCCAACTGGGCCTTAGCCTTCCTTGTCGCATCCCTATGCTTGTCCAGGCCAGGCTGAGTGAGATGAGCCTTACGCAAGGCTAAGGGACATTAGTCCCAACCACAGACAGTATGAGGGGCTCTCAAAGGAGCACTTTGCTTTCTCTAGTCACTTGCCTCTCTAGCTCTCCATTACCTCCAAAATCCAAGGAATTCAGAAGAGCTGCAGTATGGCAGGATAGGTATGGTATGTCAGCTCATAGGATGCTCAGATTTAGGATGATAGAGCCTACAGCAGACAGTGGACAAAATAGGAAGTGGACACAGGAGCACAACAGTGGAGTGAAACACATCTCTTCCAGCTTCAGACTAAGAGCTGTCGTTTCCCTCTCTAAAATCCTGGCGTTGGAATGAAAAGATGACAGGAACCAAGAGTCACCTCACATACCCCAGAAAAAAAGGGGCAAAGAATACTTGGCCATGAGCATTGATACCTTCACAGCTGGACAAAGAGTGAAGAGCTTCTGCCAAAGATGTGCTGAGACCCCACACCACATGGGGGAAGAGCCACACAAGCAAAAGTCAAAGGGGCACAGAGAAAGGATACAGAGAAAACAGGCCTGGGAGAAGAAATCTAGGAGAAGGAGCCAGGCAGAGGCACCCTCACAGTCAACTGCTCATCACAGGCAGAGAAGGAAAAAAGAGACAAGACAGACAGGGAAGGAAGCTCCACAACCCTCCAAGTATTCTAGGTAGCCCAACAGAAGCAGGCCAGGCTGGCTTCCCCCGCCCCCAACCCCATCACCTCCAATCAGGCCAAGCAACTTCTGTCCTTGCACTACGCTTTGTGGAGCCAGGCCTCTTCTCCTGACCCAGCCAGCTAAAATCCCCTCTTAAGCAGTGAAAGGTACACACTGACAAGTGGAGCTAACATGCCAACCTCATCACTACTTCTTCCTTACTTTTCCAGCGCTAAACAAGCTCTCAGTCCTGGGTATCCTTCTGGCAGCTCCCAACCTCAGAGCTCCAGAAGTAGCAGAGAGCATTCCAACATGCGCCATCTCTGTTATGCTCTCCCAAGACAGTCAGGCCCCAGCTCAAACAGGGAACGAAAACATGAAAGCTCACTGGAGCAAGGAACAGAGAAAGGACAGCAGTAGGAAGGTAGAACGGGTTATGAGGAAGCATCTTAGGCAGACACCTCTGATCAAGCTGAAATGCCATGGAAACACAATCAAGGAGAAAGGTGCTGGCTTTCTGGGAGTTACACTTTCAAAGGCAAAGGAAAGCAGGGTCTTGGGAAGAGAAATATAACAGTTCCAAAAGCAGAAATTACTGAACTGGATTTCATAACCCAGAAGAGTGTTTCCTGCCAGGTCCAAATCCCGAGACTCCCTTGTTTCACTCATGCCCTACAGGCCCCTTTCAACTCACACTCAAGTTTTACTGGCTATCTCTAAAGTGTTCCACAGTATGAGGCCAGATTTTAACACAAAATACAGAGATACCAGCAATCCTAAGCAGTGGTAAGCTTCCTGAGCAATACACATGAGGAGAACAAATATATCCGATTTCTCAACTGCCACATACTTATCTTTGACAGAGGAAAAAGTTGTCTTCAGTTGTGAAAAGTATGGGAGAGCAGGCCTACCTACAGCCTGCCAAATTGACCTTCTCAGAGCTTGAAAAGCAAGTGGGACAGAAATGCTTCTTTGTCTGTCTATTAAATCTTAAAATAATAATGTGCAGGAGAATCCTACCCTCTGGCTCTATGCATTGAGCAAAGGGGAGGATGGACGAAGGAAGGGGGAAAATCAACTTGAATTTCCTGCTGAATAGGCTCTCCACTGACCAGAGATCCCTGGAGACAAAGCACGTCTACCTAGAATCTCTCTTGTAACCCCAGGATGGTCTGTCACTGTATGCACAGCCTAGTCACAGTTCCCTGAATTAACACAAAAAACTGAATTGATTTCCATAATGAAAAAGCCTCCACATGGCTCCAGAGTTATACAAGATGAAAGAGCACAGCAGCTTGGGAAAGATTAAAAAAAAAAAATCAAATCACTTTTGCCTCATGGAATTGCAGTTTTGAGCCCCCATACTATCAGCTCAAAGTGAAAGTATGAGGGAGCACAAAGCACCGGGGGCAGCACATCACTGCCTGCAAGAAGTCGGAACGCAGTCTCAAGGGAGGGTTAAACATTGCCAGGCACTGCACATCTGCATCATCAGCACTGCACAGGGACCAGCAGCACAGGTCTATTTATAAACCAGACATGTACAGCTGTAGTCTACAATGAGAGACTAGGATTGCAGGCTGTCAGCCTTCAACAACATGTTGTCTAATTTAATTAAAGAGATGGCCATGTTCACATGCACACACATCCTTTTCCCAAGAGAGTTACAAACCAAGCTCAGTTTTTTTTGAGAGCAAAGCCATTTCAACAAAGGTTTCTATGCAGAGGGCAACCATCTCAAGCAAATGTGTCCTCACGTAACCTTCCCATTCCCTCACTCCACAGCTCAAATGTGATTGATAGGCTACCGCTGCTACAGCTCACCACCACTCAGAGCCCTCAGGCCGTTGCTGGGTTTGTTTATAGCCCCAGCTATACGGTGCAGGAAGGCAAAGTCATTGTAGCAGTATTAATCTGCGTTGAGAGAATGAATTAATTTAGTCTGCAAAAATAGGTATTTGGGAGTCAGACATCTTGAAATAGACTTCTGCACCATGACAGATTGCCAGTGCCGTCAGTTTCCATTTAGGGAGGGAAAACAGGGTTTCAGGCACAAAGCTCTTTCTTCCACTAAGAAGCTAAAGGGAGCATCTCTATTGTGAGACCTGAACCAAAAGCCTGCCTCATCTCCTTCTGATTCGCGTCTCACTCAAGATGCCTCTTTCTGCAGTCTAAGGCCTGAAATCAAGCTCACTGGCAACATATCTATTACCTTCAGAGACCACTCCTGACCACAGACAATTAAAAAAAAAAAAAAAAAAATTGAGCCTCTCATCACCTCAACTCAACAGACTTATTCCCTTGAGTCTGCGCTGGCTCAAAGGGAAGAACAGCTGGAGAGCTACTTGGTTGGTGCTGCTGGCCACTGTAGCTCACACAGAGGTACAGCCACAGCACTGGAGAGAGACCACGGAAACACTGATAAAGCCCAAGTATCAGTACAGCCCCTCTCCCCTTCCACCCACCTTTTCCTTGTTTTGTATTGCATAATAATTAGCTCAACTTTACTCATTTCACAATGCTGGAAAACTTTCACATAGTTTATATTTTGATGACAGTTTTTACTAGTGTTGCTGGTTGCAGTGTCTTGTAAGTTTTATGAATCTCTCTGAAACATCTGCAACAGAAACCCTGCAGAGTGGCAACCACAACCACTACGGAGGATAGGAAGCCCCTGTGGAGGACAGCCATACTGAACTCCTCCCCTCCAGCACTGCTGGTCCACATAGGGTGGGAGAAGCCCAGGAGAACTCCCACTGCTTTCATATGGAGAGTCTGGTCACTAGTGAGCTGGAGCTCTCTTGTCTAGAAGCCTCTGAGCTGGGAATCCAGCAACAACAAAGGACTGGAGGAGAGAACTGGCTGCACTCAAGCTGCCACAGTAAAGCAGTGGTGAGGTACAACAAGGACAAGCAGCTTGGACAGGACTGACAAAGCCTTCGCAACTTGCTGGCACAGTATGGGGCAAGGCAAAAGCAGCTGCAGACAAAGCCTGGAGATCAGGTCACAGCCCAGGCTCTGCTCTCCCAAGCCCCTCAGGACCAGAAGCCTTTGGCTGCACAGGGACAGCCCACACATGGGGGCTCCAACCACACAGCGCAGGCCAGCAGCAGTCACACGTAGCCTGAAGCTAGCGCCACACCGAGGGAGCACTGAGCATATATGCTGCATATATGGCTTTCTGCCCCCTCCTCCCCCAATTGGAAATGACTTTTAAAAGCCCCTGCAAGAACACACAAAGGTCACAGTCGGGCCAACATCCACCGGGTTCAGTTCTCCCGTATTTGTTTTGACAGCCACTGCCAGGCAAAACACTGCAAATACACCCTCAACATAACTGAGGCAAACAGGCCTTTGCTTACAACATAATGCAGCGCCTAATCAAAAAGCAACAGCTCAGCAAACTGTGTATTTTTATCCTATGTTAACTGCACATTTTCTGTCCTGACAGGCATGAAATAGAAGGAGCATTACAAGTATAAGGCATGATGCAGAACTGATGGCTTTCCTAGTCACAGCTTATTAACATGTGCTCAGGCATGAGGCAGTTCTGGACCAGCCACACATCATGGAGGGTGCCCTAGTATGACAGACTTTACAGATCCTAAGTCCCAGTACCCTGACCAAGTGACTACGATACCAGCCAACCCACCCAGCTGGATACGCACAGGCTCTCAGTGAACCCCTGCAGACATCTACAGGGCCACCATGCCACCTCTCACCTGTTCTAGATGAAATGATGCTTCTGGAGTCCAAATCCAGCTTTTTCACCAGAGTATCAGGATCAATCTGCAGCCCAGAAAAGACATCAGACGACGAGAAGTCCCAGTCCTTATCCAAAAGGAAAATTAAAGAGGAGTCAGTATCAATACCACCTTCCAGTGCAAGCAATACTCATGAAAAAAAAAATAAAATTAAGCCCAGTGCCATCCAGACAGGAGCAGGGGGGAACACACACTAATGGCAGAGTGCAGGTACCTCTCCTGAGCAGGCAGGGATAACTAAGTCACCTCACTGGCCTGGCTTTCCAAGGTTGTTTTATTCAGGTGAACTGAAAGTCACAGAAAGACAGAACCTCACGTTTTCAGTGTTCTGAAACCCAGACGAGTTATATTTCTAGCACATTTCTACTACAACCCAATCTCATTTCACTCCATTGAATTCATACATTACTTCTAGGAAAATTATGACTTGCATCCTTAGGAAGAGCCAGATTCATAACAGGTATGTTAAGTACCCAATAGTACAGATAGGCAACAACTGAGCAGATTGGAAGTCTGAACCCTAAATCAGGGGACATTAAGCAGATTCAGTGAACAACTAACAGCAACTTACTCACTGGATCTTCAGCATTTAGTTCCTTTAGGCATGCAATACTTTTAAGTCCTCATGCAGCTTTCTATTAGCTTATCAGGTCTGGTTAGAAGAATTTACTATTTTAGACTAAACCAGCAATATCTCTCAGCATGGACGCTACAGTGTTATAAAAATGGCTTTATACAGTGCAGCCTCTGTCTCTCTTCTTACTAGAGGAGCAGGAGGCACATAAAAGTCTTCTATTACTGTTCCTGTGTCCTTACTGCAACAGGAGGGGTGGGGGAGAGGCATCCATCCAGCTTTAACCTGAACTGTATATCGGTAGTACAACTGGTGTAATCAGACACGGTCTAAATTTCCTAAAGGATTATTTATAAACTGACAGTTCATCTCCACCTGCCATGACCTGAAAACAAAAGAAAACACTGCAAAACAAGTCAAGCAGTCACTAACTTCTCTATTCCTGATACTCAATGATCAGTGGTGTGACTTGGATGCAGCACCTGGGAAGAGCAGCACAGGCACCCAGGGTACGCTCTCCCTCAACTAGCAGGAGTGGCAGCATACTTTTATCACTACCGCTTCCCTAAGCGGACTCTGCTTCTCTCCGCACACGCTCGCATTAGAGGCATACACGTTATATACTGGCCAATGACTGTGGGTGGCCAGAGCACTCATCAAGGCAGCGCTCTGGGACTCTCACAGTGCGCGTGCTGGGCGTTACTGGAAAGCAATGGAATTCCAAAGCTCCAGGTTGAACTGTACAACGCCAGGATCCCTTGTTTCACCTCCCTGTCTGTTTTGAAGAGCCAATGCCCTTTTCAGCACACTCGTACTAGCAATAATCAGTGTAAGACGTATGCAGACCCCCAGAGAGCACAGACAGAGCCCTGAGACAGCTTCAAGGCTGCAACAGCAGCATCAAGGCCATAGACTTTTCTAAGAACAAAAAGGAGGCCAACCCTTAGCAAACAACTTCACTCAATCTTCTGCTGCTTTGAGGCTCTGTTAACTAGCACTAGCCCTGTATCACAGCACTTTAAGGTGTCAAGGACAGCTGCCTTAGACCTCGCTGCTAAACTGAGCCTGGGGCTGCAGAACATCCTCAAGCGTTTGCCTCTTGTGCAAAGAGGCGAATGAACTCTGCTGGCCTTAACAAGAGGTCAATGACTAGCCACCTTTGTGATGACAAACTTTTTAAGGTAGCACAACAAAGTCACTGTGTAAAATTACACAGCATCTCAAAAGCTTAAAAGATCTCCAGAGATTGAGCAGGACCACAGATGGAAGCCCAAATGCCAATTCTTCACATTCACAGCCCAAACAAGGAAAATCAAATTCACTAGCATAGAAGAATCACTTATCTACAAACAGCCAGGAAAGATCTATCAGGAGTCAGGTCTATTATCAGCAGTGGCAAACTAGCTGTTTACCCATGGGCCCTCCACAGTCTTTGTCTAGAGACTTTTAACAGCTACATGTTCTGCTCAACCCCCACGCATACAAGGACAGAGCTCGGCAGATGGGTGAGATACGAGGGGTTCACCCCAGTTCTCCACAGAAATGTTCTCGGTCTTATTCCATAAAGATAGGAACAATGAAAAACTGTATCACATGATGCCATTCCTTCACTGAAAACACAGTCAGCCCACAAGGCAAGGTGATTAAACATCCTTGATGCTTAAGACAGTAAAGTGGTGAAGCAACCTAAGAAGAACAGTCACAACATTCAATAAACATTTTAAAGGCAGATAAGAACCTGCTTAGGAGGCCTGAAAAAAAGAGGTCACTCTGATTTAGCCAAACCTAGCCTTTAGGCTAACCAACCTGCTGAACTCCCTAAGAATTATGCTTGCAAAAGTTGAAAAAATGGGATGCAGCAATCCCAACAAGAAATTGAGAGGGAGAAGACACAGGTGAAAAGATATCAGAACCATCTGGTCTCTTCATACAGCTATGCTGCACACCTGCTTCATTAAGCTCTCAGAACAGGAGCACAGAAAAAACTGAAGCAGATTAACTGAAAATAGGTACTGAAAAAAGTATCAGGGAAGAAACAAAATAGCATACAAAGGGGAGAGGACCCTAACACAACTCCTTCTCCTCATGGACGCAGCCATCTCCTCTTGGTTCATTAACCAGCAGCAGGGCCCCATCCCTTGCTGTCTCCGGGGCCCTTGTCAACAACAGCGGCCTCCCTCGTGAGACGGGCCGCAGCTCGGGGCGCGGAATCGCAACGGGAAGGCCCCCAGCGCTGCCTGGAGAAACGCTCCGTCTGCCGTCAGCGCCTCCATCTCAGGAGCCACCAGCGCAGCCGCGAACCCCAGCCGATAACGGAACCTCAGCCGGCCGTCCAGCCCGCCGCCGCCGCCGCCGCCTCTAACGGCCCTAACGGCCCGACGCACGCGCGCGCCGCCCCCCGCGCCACGTGACGCCGGCGCCGCGCGCGCGCACCGCCTACCCCTCCCCCCCCCGCGGGGCGGCGGCGCGGGCCGCTCGGCCCTCCCGCCGGTACCTTCCCCGGCGGCGCGCTCCAGCCGCCGCCGCCGCCCGCGCCGGGGGGCTCCGGCTGCCCCGCGGCCTTGGGCCTCGGCGCGGCCTGGTGGAGCCGCCACCGCCTCTTGGCTTTCCCCGCCATGGCTGTAGGCGGCGCGGGGGGAAGCGGAAGCAGGAGCGGCCGCCCTGTGCCGCGCTTCTGAGCCTTCCCCCCGGGGCCGCCTCCCGCGGCGCCGCGTTCCCCCCACCCCGCCGCCGGGGGCGCGCGGCGCGGCCGTTGGGGCGGCGCGGCCGTTGGGGCGCGGTGAAAGCCCCCGCTGGCAGCTGTCGAGCTGGCCGTGAGCTGAGCAGCCCCGGGGGCGACTGCTCACGGAAGGAGCGGAAGGGCCCGTTTTGGTTAAACGCCGAGACCCTGAGAAAAGAGTACGCTTTCCGGTCACCCAGTCGAAGAGCCAAAGTCCTTCCCCAAAGCATGGCCATAGGTGCTGGGGTGCCACGACGCCACAGTGGGATAGGAAAACTAAACCCGGAAACGCTCCTCCAGAAATTGTTTTCATAGTTACAGGAGAAAGTATCAGCCCTAGGTGTGGCGAACCGTGCCCAGAGCCCCGCGTACGGTATGGTAAGGGCGCTGCGTGCCCATCGGCGACGCGGAGCGCGCCTACCGTGGAAAGTCCGGAAAGAAGCAGGCAAAATTCAGTTAGCGGAGCTGGAGGGAGAGCGATCTGCTCTTACGGGAAGTGTTACTTCCGTGAGCTCTGTTCTGTGCTCCAGGGAAGTAGGAAAAGAGAAGCGTTTAGAGGGCTGCCGAATCAAAACGCGTTTGTTGCTCTCGGCCTGTCATCCACGAGATTCCCCCCAGGGAATTTACCGGTTGGCGCGTGCGTTTTCTAGACAACACCAGAGCACGCAGCAGAACTGAGAAAGGGTCGTAATGGTGGAATAACTCCCCGAGCTGACGCTTCGTTGAAGAGCCTCTTTTTCAGGGCACCATGTAAATCACCGCTGCTGCTGTTAATGCTAGGGGGAATTGCTACACCCTTATTTTCCTGCTGGTTATTTCAGAGAGTGAATGCTGAGGTGGCAGATTAAAGGTTCACGATACTGTAGTGCCGGCATGTGTTTCATCATATAATCAGCCAGCCTCACGGATGGCGACCTGTGACAAAAACATTCAGACCTCTACTTATTTGTTTCCAGGTATGTGAGGGGTGAAATATAAAGCTGCTTCTCTCCCTAGGTGAAGAAAAAGCTCCAGCCTCATAAAGGGCAGTGATTTTGCTTTCCTTTATCTCTCCTGCTGACTCTGCGGAGCACCAGCTCTCTCCTAGCTCTGTGCCGCTCTCAGCAGGCTGAGCAGTTTCATCACAGCGTCCACAGCTGCCCGGCTGCCTTGTCACAGCCACAGGAAAAAAGCCTCTTCTGTGAAGGACAAGCCAGGATCAGAGCCTGAGGAAGGAAGGGCTTTTTCAGTGGGAGAGTCTTCCAGGCCCTGTACTCGGGATTGCAGTATGAGCCTGTGGGGGCGACCTTCCCAGTCCTGCAGTAGCATTAAGTTTGGGGATTTGGTTGTGGGAGGGGAGAGGGTTCCCAAAGGCTTGGCAGGTTTTGCAGGCTACAGCGATGACCAAAATTCTGTGAAAATAAAGATATTCTTAAAAAATGTGGATGGATTGCTCTTTGGCAAATGCATCTTCATTTTTCAGCTGGCATTTCTCTAGATTCCACGTTTCTCTTCCCTTACTTTGTTTTCTGAAGCCTGGCATTTTAAGGAATAGCCTAAGGGCCTGCCTGCCCTTTCTGCGCTCATCTGAACTCCTTTCCTGTCACTTCTCCATCCTTGCAAACTCAGCAGCCGCAAAATGGCACCTTTCCTCCCAGGATTGTAAGCCCCCTCCTCCCAGCATCTCAGAGCCACCCAGCTCCCTCCCAGCCACCACATCTCAAAGGACTTTAAATTAGGTCAAGAGCTCCGCAGATGGGGGCAGGATAGAGGAGGGAGGAGTGCCCCTGCCAAAGCCAGGAGAAGGGAAGCCTAGGTCCTGCAGGGTGGCGGGGTTAAGTGCGGCTGACCCATTCCACGTGCTGGCAGCACTAAATGCTGGAGATCCTTAGCTGCTGATGTGGCCACAGTACCGTGGGCTAGTAGTAGTCCTGCCTCGCTCAGTCTTGGTGAGCTGGATCACCCAGGAGGAGGGCCAGCACTTTCCTGGGCCTTGCCCCAAGGCTGCACCACCCTCACGGTGAAAAAAATGTTTCCTAATATCTAATCGGCATTTGTCCTCTTGCAGTTTGTGCCCCTTGCTTCTCCCCCTTCTGCTGCGGGGCACAGGGGGAGAGGAGCAAGGGAGTGCACCTTGCCATGCACTCTGTTGCTTATGCTGGGCCAAGCGGCTCCTCTCGCCTCATCCCTCCTGGGGCTGGGTTGTGGCGCTGCTTGACTTCCACCAGCTGCGGGTCACATCATGTGCCAGGGCCTTCTCTGCACGCTGCATGAGGGGGATACAGGCAGCAAGGGGTGCCAGCACACGAGCTGTCCTCTGCACAGCCCGGCACGTGCGGGAGAGGACCTGGGAGCCTGCAGAAGCGTTAAGCTTAGGGCTTACCCAAACCCCAGGACTCCTGACCCCATGCCAGAAGCCCGACTTTAGGTCTGCAACACTTGCTTGTGGTCATCGGAGAGGCAGCAGTGTCGTGGTGGAGACTGTAAGAGAGTAATAGGCCTGAGTGCCACAATGGCACCAATAAATCACACTGGAGAGAGCACACCTACTCTCCAGTGCCTCCAATATGCACCTCTAAAGAGCCCTTAGGAGCTTGATTTGATGAAGTGCTGAGTGTTTCTTAAGGCCCTGAGAGCTAAGAGCAGAGAGCGCACCGCAGGAGACGCTCAGCACACCTGTAAAAGCAGTGCGGTGCTGGACGCCCGAGCCCCTCACAAGGCTGAGTGCAAAAACGCTCAAGGTCATCTGGCAGGCTTGCACTGCACCCGCTGAGCTTCGCACACCCCATAGACCCGCAGGGCTGTACGAGTGAGCCTTTTCTCCCCCAATAGCTTTCCCGGCCCCAAATACCAGTTAGGTGTTTGGAGTGGTACAAAGTTAGCTAAAGTCATTGAGTGGTTGTTGCAGGCTCCCAAAATGATGAGCATTTGGGCAGGCTGGGCTGCTTTGAGATAAGTCCTTGCGGACAAGGCCCGGGGGCAGGCCATTCTGCCATTCGTACCAAGAACACTCATATTCACACGTTCCTCTGTGCAGACACTTGTGCAGTCACAGCTTCCTGCAAGACTTCTCATAAAATAGATGAGTGTGGTTGATCTTAGGAAACGGCCCCTCTTGTGACAGCACTCTCTTCCCAGCCCTGCCCTTCTTGCTCAAACATCCACAAACGCCGCAGACTCACTTCCACCCTGGGGACATGGGGCTCCCTAGAGGTGGCTGGAATAGCGCTTCCCCAGCTGAGATTTTA
Source organism: Struthio camelus (assembly GCF_040807025.1). Classification (NCBI taxonomy): domain Eukaryota; kingdom Metazoa; phylum Chordata; class Aves; order Struthioniformes; family Struthionidae; genus Struthio; species Struthio camelus. Next base: position 665,060 of record NC_090947.1, on the reverse strand, counting down.
GAAGGGGTTTTGATTTGATTTTCTGTTTTTTGGTTCTCTGCTCTGCACCTCTGGGTCCAGGCCCTGCCAGTTTCTTCAAAGAAGGCAAGTTTCTCAGCACATCTCTACATTGATCAGGAGTTCCCTTTCCCGGGTCCTGGTTCAGCCCTGGCTTGCCAACGGATGAGTGAGAGTTTGCCAAGTGGTGGTTCGTGGATAGACCAGCAGCAGCTGCTTCTCACCAATGCTTTTGAAAGCAACATTTATTAGAAAAATCGATAGAAAAAATGAGTGAAACCAAGGCAGCCGTGCTGCCTTTTGTCCTGTGAGAGGCAGTGCACATCTTGGGAAAATCAAGCTGCTCCCACTGGAAAGACTAGTATAGATGAGTCCTTCTCTCCTCCATATCAGCTTTGTCTCTCCTTGTCCCTGGCAGCAGTGTCCCCACAGGCTCTCACACTGGGAGATTTGATTTCTATGGGTTCGTATGGGCAGCACGGGAATGGGCTGGCAGAGTGCAAACGTAGCGAGTCATGCCAAGGGAGTAGTGAGCAGCCGGAAGGAGCTGGTGACCCTCCTCATGGGCACCAACAACATACGAAATGAGGGAGAGAGGTTCCTGGGAAGGTTATGCTGCTTGGAAGGATGCAAAGTCCAGTTTAGGTACCTGCTCACAACCAACTACCCCTCTATGCAAATGCTAGAAGTTTGCAAAATGAGGCGAGTAACCTGCAAAGCCTCAATTTTAGCCAGAACCAGCACAGAGCAAAACGTCTTGCCCCTTTTAAAGTATCATGTTAAGCAATGATAGAATCATAGAAAAATTGAGGAGGGAAAAGACCTCACGCAGTCCGAACCCTGCTCAAAGCGGGTCTGATTACAGCACGTTGCTCAGGGCTGTGTCGAAGCAAGCTCTGAATATCTACAAGGATGGAGATCCCCGCAGCCACCAGGATCCCTGCCGCCACTGAACTGCTCATTCAGCCAGTGACTGGGATATACCGGGGAAGATTTAACATCCATCAGGAATAGCAAATAACACTGGGAAAACTTGAGTTACCCTGCTGTAGACTGGGTGAGTGTCACTTGGGAGCACAGCACCAAAACGACTTCTTTTGGTCACCAAAATCAACTACTTCTGGGAGCAACTGGTCAGACAATACACACCTGAAGACACAGCTCTTGAGTTAGTCCTCAGCAGCGTAGAGGCCCTGCTCCCTACCCTGGCTGCTGAAGAGACCTTCTGCAAAAGTAACCGCAACGGTCTCATAGTCGGTCCTGCTTGGAAGAGAAAAAAAAAGACAAGATTCCGATGCCTGGAGAAGAGTCCCCTATGATAATCTCGGCTGCCCTGGAAGGTGACGAGGCGAGGTCCGAATGGGAAATACCACCTCCCGGGGTCATCTATCCTATTCCTAGCAGATGGAGGAAAAAGGAATTAGAGAATTGGGCCAACCTACCATCACAAGGCCGCGGCGTTAAAAACTTTGAAAACGATAACATCAGTAATGATTGGCTGGTTCGCTACCGGGACATTCCTCACAGGAAGTTATTAACAGCAATACGACTGCGTGCCAATGTGTATCCCACGCGGGAGCTTTTGGCACGTGGACTGGGAGAGGGTGTTCCCAAGGGGTGCGGGCATTGCCCTGTGGAATGGGAAACTTGTTCTCATATTATCGGATACTGCCCTGTTGTTCAGGACGCCCAGATTAAGAGGCATAATATCTTGTGTAGCATGCTGGCTGAGGAGGCTAAAAGGCTGGGGTGGGAGGTGTATATTGAGCCCCACCTCAGAGGAAATAACAACGAACTCTTCAAGCCAGATTTGATTGTAGTGAAAGAGCGAAGTGGTCGGGCGAAGGTGGGGATGTTACGGGCCGTTATGAAAGTAACTCATCATCTTTATGTGATGCAGCAGAGGAAAAAGTCCAAAAATATCAACATCTGGAGGAACAAGTGAGAAGTTTGACGCGAGCTGGCGAGATCGAGTTCCTGGGGTTCCCGCTTGGAATAAGAGGGAAGTGGTATAACGGCAATGACGAACTCCTTGCCGACCTTGGACTCTCTATTAGCTGCATGAAGAAGATAGCGAGGCTCTTCTCGCGAAGAGCTCTCCTATCTTCTGTGGATATTTTGCACATCTTTGCTAGCAAAGGTAAGATGCTGCAATTTTAATTGTTATATTACTTATTGTGACCTAGTCACAAAGTCCTTCTTTGGAAGGCAAAAGTAAAATTCTTCACACAGACGACATGAGCTTGCTCTGTCTTCTGCACCGTTGAATTTTGCTCTTCCCTAGCTCCCTTGTAGTCAAGCTGTTTACTTTTGGGACGTGGGATCTTGTCCCCTTATGGCCCACTATTATGACATGGGTGGACGGGCCACCTGAAATCCAACCCGGAAAAGGTGCCACAGTACACTATGGTTCGTTCAATAGCCAAATGCTATTTGTAAAGTAAAGACAATTGTTAGAACAAAAAAAAAAAAAGAATGTTTAAAAGGTTAAAAAACTTACAGGCAGGCTGAAAAACATTTAATAACCCCAGGTCACGGGTTAAGACTAAACACACGCATTTCTCTAAAGAACAATGATCCCCTCAACTCCAGCAGGGTTAAACAGCAGCAGAAAGAGAAATAAAACGCAGAAATAAAAAGACATCCTTTAAAAAGTGGAAGTTGTGCCCAAATCAGAAAAATATACAGAACATATACTCGAGCAAGTTAAATTCAAACCCACAGTAAAGCAGGCCAAGCAGGTCTTTTTTTTTTTTTTTTTTTTTTTTTAAGGAAGACTTTTAAGGGCAGAAAAACTATCAGTGCCCTTGCAGCCGTCGAGGACGCGTGGCTGGTGTCAGCAGGCCTACAGCGGGCTCCAGCATCTTTGAAAAATCCCTGTCTGAGCTGCCGGCACCCGGTGGGCATCCTCCACCCGCCTCCGCTCGGCCTGGGCTGGGGCTGAGCACGCCTGCTGCGGCGCCCGGCTGCTGGCTGTTCGGGGGGTAGCAAACACCACGGGAGAGGCTGGACGCCGCGCGCGCCAGCCCTGGGCCGCTTCTGTTTGGGCATCTTTTACCATGCGTGGAGCCTCTGCGAGCAGCACAGACACCACCGAAAAGGAGGCAGCAATTGTTCACTGGTTGATACGTGCAATAAACAGCCTAGCCTAAGGAGGTACCAGCCTAAGCACTGATATGCTTAGAGGGATTTGAGTCTCTCGGGATTTATTGTGGGCAGTTCTTTGCTGCAGATATCAACCCAGGGCCAAAGCTGTATGAGAACGGTAGGAACGATCAGGGGAAGATGGAGAAAACAACAGCGAGCCTCAGTGTTGCACACGCCTGGAGTACTCCTGCTCCAGCGTCCTGGCGCTCACCATCTGTGCGGATGCAGCTTCCAGCTCAGGAGACTGCTGAGCTTTTCCAGCCCTTTTGCTCAACCTTTTGTCACCGGTTTCAGAATTGCTTTGTGCCAGAAGCAGAACTGGTTGACAGAAGCACTGGATACAGGAAGCAATAGCAGCAAAGCAGCAGCCCAATAAGGCGTTACATGCGCCTTACTCAATATGAGAGCAAAAATTATAACAGCTCATCTCATTTGCCCGTGCTTCCTTCATCCGATCAGTAACCTACAAAGGTGGCAGGAAGCCGTACCATTTTTCCTAGCTTAATCCCTTCTGGTCCACCCTGTCCAGAGCAGCGCAGCTGCTGCTTGCAGCCATCCACGTTTTTGCCACGCACCGCGCAATTTGGAGGTGAGACCACAGCGTAGCAAGGGACCCACAGCTCCCAGCAGGCTCATCCTCAGGCTCTTAGTCCTGTCTTCAGTCCCGCTGTTCCCCGCACCAGCTAGATTATAGCTGCTCCTATCCAGCTACGAGCATGGTGCTAAAGTGCTTTGTAGCTATACCCAAGGCTGAGCGGCAGTGAAACCTGCCCAGAGCTCTGTAGCTGTCTTCCTTAATAAAAATGGTAGCGCATCTAGCGTTCATCAGGGCTCAGAAATTTACTGCTAACATTGTGATTCTCTTTGCTTGCTGCCAAGAGCTTCAAGAAAAATAAACCCAGCTACTGTAAGACAGCAGCACATGAATTGCATAAATGTTATATAATGCATTACAGTTGTTAAATGTTAACTTGCTTGAACTGAAACGCCGGTGTGCTCCAACATACATGTGTTATTTAACAGACGTACCTTGTGTGAGCCGTTACAGCTTTCAATCAGATTGTGAAATAGGTTCCTACTGATTTCCTGAAAGACTAACAGACACAACCCCTGTATCTTAAAGCTACAAAGCAAATAACAAGTCTCCTGTTAATCATCTTGAAAAATCTAAGATACAGTATGTTTTTTAAACAACTTTGCTCATTTCAGAGCCCTGAAGAGGTTTAACGATAGTTGCTGCGAGCTGGTTCCTCTCTGCTCGGGGGAATATTGCTGTGGGTTTTTTGGGAGGAGCTATTACAGCGCGCACAACAAAAATCTGAAAAAAACCCACAGAACCGTAGCTCTGTCGCAGCAAGAGCGGCACCCTCAGCCTCTGCGAAGCAAGGAGGCCTTGCCCGGCTCCGCTGCGCCAAACAAATCCCCTATGAGACAGAAAAAGCAGAATGAAACGAAAACCATAAGGGGAAAGCCAGCTCTCTTTCCTCCCTGCAGCCAGGGACTAGAAACACCTCCCAGACTAGCCCTTTTCCAGTTTCGCCTAGGGCCAGCTTTGGCTGCCCACTGAGGAACGAGGCTGGTCCCTGGCAGGGCCGTGAGAGCTTAACCCCAGGCAGAGAGGGAGGTTTCGTGTAAGAGCCCTCCCCCGGGCAGGCTGCTGGCGTGGGGTGTCTGTGCTGCCCTTAGGCACCCCAGCTTGAATGACTGGAAAATACACGGAGAAGAAATACAGGAGAGCCCCCCGGCGTCCTCCCCACACAGCCGCAGAGGGGCCCGGGCTGAACACGGCACGTAGCCGCCCCTGCGCCCTCAGCCCCCACATCCCCTCGCGTAACCCACCTGGGACAGAGCTGCAGGCTGGTGACACACCAGCCCCAGGCTCTCTAAGGACATACTCTTGAAGCACTCACAGGAAAGCCCCAGGCGGCGTTTGCAGACGCAGCAATGCCTTGCTCGGCGCGGCCACGGCTGCGAGCGCGCGTGAGCTCCTCACCAGCACAAGGTCCCTGTCATCATCTCCCACTGACTGGGCGACTGCAGCCCGCGGGGCATGAACCAGCAGCTCCCGCTCAGCAGGGCTTTGGGGCCACCGTGGTGTGCGGAGAGCCTGAGGACACCCGGCCAGGCTCAGGACGTTGCAACATGGGCCGCAGCAAGCCCATCAGACCCAGTTGCCACTCCAAACACCAGCCGACCCCACCAAGATAAGCCCAGTTGCTCAGTGCCTCCCGCTTTGGCTGCGTTTCGGAGGGGTGAGCAGCAGCACAAGCCTTCCTGCAAGCCCACCGGGAATCCCACAGTGCCACTGGGAAGAAGCAGGATACATCCTCCTGACAGCTCTTCTGCTCCCAACAGCACTGCAGGTACAAGGCACGCGGGGGCACAACGCTTCCCACGGCTGGTCCGGGCTCAGCATCTCTTTCGGCACTGGTGCGCACAGGGCCCGGCACGGGAACGGGGCATGAGCTCGCCCAGCCCTTTCCTTAGCCAGCTGGAGGTGACGCTATGCAGAAGGCTCCCGCTACGCCAGCCAGTGACCAGCACGGCTGCACCCTGCATGGCACCCGTCTACAAGGGGTGATGGCTGCAGCAAAGAGGACTCTTCCTGGGTGCAGTGTGCGGTCCAGGAGGAGGATAACACCTGGCCCCACAGGGCAGGATGCTCTGCGGCCGCTGTGCAGGGGGTTCACCCAGCCTCCAGCCCCAGCAGCCCTGCCTGGTGAGGATGAGACCAAATACTCCAGAGTGGGCTGAAGCATCGTGGTATCTACTGCTGAAACCACCCAACAGATAGCACTGGAAGGCAGGGGCAAACGGCTTCGGCTAGGGTAAGTTGGGCTGGTTGGTTTTGGGGTTTTTTTTTTTTTTTTTTTGGACCCGCCCACAGCCACTACTCTGACTTCCTCCTTTCTGACACCAACCAATTGTATAACAGAAATAGGAAGAAAAGATTAAAGCGTGTTGCAGAGCTCCCGATGACTGACCTCTTTTTCCAGCCGAGCAGGAGGAAGTTGAGAGCAAGCCAAGACCAACTTTTACTGCAGCCTGAAACACAGGAGCCCAGGAGACAACTTGATGCAAGGTGAATATAATATTCCTTCTTTCCGGACGGAGGCAGGTGGAGGGCAAGGAAGCACCTGTGGTGTTTCCAATGAATTTGTTTTATACTGCTTGATCTAATCTCTTGAGAAGTAGCCACTTGAATCCTGAGCTGTTTTTCAGAGCTCAGTGCATTGCCACAGCGCTCATTCCTTACTCCTTCCAAAGTGATGGTTGATCCAGCATAGCCTTTGCCAAGACAGACTTGACTAGTCTGTAATTTCTGTTGCTTTTGGAGGTAGAAGTAAGCCTGGAACTGGCGATTATTATTGGGGAAGGGGGTGGTGTCCAACCTGAGAGAGCATCTTCATCACCCTTCTGTAGGCCTGGAAACCAGAATAGAGAGGGTACAACTCGCTATTGCTCTGACCTGAGGTGCCCCCATCACATCCCTCGGCACAAGTAGAAATGGCTGCCGAGGAGACTCGCAGATGGGGCGTACGCAGCTGCCGCCACGAGCATGGCCCAAGGAAAGGGCTGGGGCGAGGGGTGGATGGGAGCACCAGCTGGCACAGAAGCAGAGGGCTGACATCAGCTGCCCGCACAGGAACCGGTGCCAGACCAGCCTGCGAGGGCTCCTCCGGCTTTAGAGCAGACCTACTTCTGCCCCCAGCGAGGATAGAAGGAGGATTCACCCCAAGCTTGGGAAACCTCCTTTTAGGGCACTTGTGAGCAATAGCTGCCCTCTCAGTGCTGCGCGCTCCATCTTGTCGGGGTCCTGCGTTCCGGAGAACAAACATCCAGCGTTTCCTCCTTCTGGGCCAACTCTTACACTAGCGTGCAGATACCCATGCAGCTACAGGATGTTACAGCTCATATAGGAACAAGGAACTAAACCTTGACTCAGCGCGCAGCGGCATGGCACGAGGGCAGCAAGGCTCCAGCTGCTGAGAAGTTCAGCCTTGATACCGCCTCCGACACGGTGGTGCGTCAGCATGCAAGGGGACATTCCCCAAGTTCCTACGCGCCTTGCGGGCCCGGGGCAGAGCGGAGGCTGCTGGGCTTGGTGGGGGCAGAACCCAGCCCTAAACCCTTGAGGGCGCAGATCCTTTCTCCATCACATCTTGTACCTGGGAACGAGCCCAGCTTTGCTGTAAGAAGGGGTCGGTGGCAGTACCGCTGGGACCCATGCCTGCCACCAGATTTACATTGCGTCAGGACTTGCTGAATTTGGGTACCTTTGCCTGGAAGAAGAGCTAGAGAAGGGGATGAGGCCCTTGCTCTTCTCCCCCTTCACCTGACACCGAATCATATGCTGATACTGATTGAAAACCCAGAGCAGGAAGGGGCAAGGCCTCCAGTTCTCGAGACACTTGCACCCTGGAGCAGGCAGGGAAGAGCAGGAGGCTGGGAAGATGAACAGGCTGCTGCAGGCAAACTAACCCTGGGCGAGAGCAAAGTCTCCTTTGTGTAGGTAAGAGTTTGCTGTCTAACACAGCAAAGAAGTAGTTTAGGATACATGGGAAATAGCCCAAGTGTAATGGAAAGGCTGGGATATACAGTCATTCTTAATTCTAGCGTCAGACTGTTTAAGACCAGACTGACTGCTGGTTTCGATGCATTTGAAAACACCACAGACCCAACCGCCCGCCTCTCAGGCGGATGAAAAGCAAACGTGTGAACATTCACAGAGGTATCTCACCCTGTTGCTCGTACAGGCGCATATGACTTCTGAGGCGTGTGTGAAAGCTATAGTAGGGAAATGCAACGTTTATAGCTGTCACATCCTGCTTTGCTCAGTGGTTTTGCACTTTGTCTGTCCTCTCCATCCCATGGCTATTTCTATTGCAAGACATTTCTATCCAGGGTGCACAAGAGCATGGTACAGAACAACTTATTTCCTCAGAGAAACAAATAACTCAATTCACTGTCCAAAAGGCTGGAGGAGACAGTGGTGACACCTCATCACTCCTGCCCAACATGACACAGACCCGTAGCCAGTGATTCCCACATGACCCCCTGAGCTGGGATCGCTCTACAGGTATTTTCAGAATGGCATTTGATACGGATATAAAGACACTATGCAACAGGGGACACGCTGCAGCCTGCCCAGGCTGTCCTGGCGATCACAGCCCAAACTTTCAGGGCAGTGCTGCCTACCCAGGGCTGAGCTCTGCCACAGTGGACCAACAGCCTTTGCAACTCTCGGGCTGCAACTGTGTAGGCTGAGCACTGTGCACCTCGCACTGAGCCTCAGGAAATTTGCTCTTTCCAGCCTCCCAAGCTGAAGGTGGCTCAGGACTCATGCCCTGGTCTGGACGTCAAGCTCTCAAGGCACCCGCAGGGCAGCGGTCGGGGCTGATGTCCGACAGGAGGCTCCATCATGCATGTACACAGGGTTAGGGACAAGCAGCCCAGCTTGCCACTGCTTTGGAGTACCATTGCCAAAAGGGGCAGGTGGTGCCTGCCAGGAGGAGGTTGCAAGGCTCACATCATTCAAAAAGCAGCTGGAGACAGGAGAAACTGGCACCACCACTCCTAAATGTCCAGAATGACGCAGGGCTCGACCCAAGGCTCGAGCTTGAGAGCTGCGGGATGGCACATGCCAGGAAGTTTGCAAAGTACACCGGAGAGCATTCATCCCACAGTCCATTCCCCTAAATGCTCTGGGGCTGCTAGAAGGAAAACACTCCTCATACAAACACGTCTAGAGAGCAAGCAGCTTTTTGCTGCGGGAAGTTTGGTGAGGGATCCTGAGCAGTCATAGCCATGCTTTTCTAACCTGTGCCTGGACCAGAGGTTGTGTTGTGAGCATAGGAAGTAGCAGATGTGGCTTGGAGGACCTCTGTGACTTTAGGGTACTTGTCTACATTGCGACTGTGTTTACCTATAAGAAGGGAACAGGGCCTCAGCAAGGCACATTTAGGTAAATATATCCCTGGTTAACCTATGACAAGTGCCACAGGACATCAGCATCAGTGACAGCAGGAGAATGGGACCAGTGATCCAGGCAGACCCTGCAAGGCCCTACACAGGGATGCACACACACAGACTTTTATATACATACGTATGTATGTATAAATCCATACATACACATTGTGTGATGTTCTGTAAGGACTGGCATATCAGTGTGTCGGGCAGAGGGGAACCCTGTGTTTGGCTAGCCACCTTCATGGGATTTACCAGAATTGCACAACTAAGCAAAAGAAGGAACAGCAGCAGGCAAAGCTACATCCACTTTTCCTTCCACGCTATACCGTCACACAGCTTCTTTACATGCAGCGCACAGAAGCTGGGGCCACTCAGAATGAGAGAAAAGCAGCACAGTTGCTGCTTGTGATGCCCAGCATCTTCATCACAGCAGAATGGCTGTAGGGTGGCACAGTGCCAGGGACATTGGGAAATGTAAGAGCACTGAGGAAGCATCCCAAGAGCATCAGGCCATCGGCATTGCAACTAGCAGTACCTCACCATTACAAGCAGATGACACAAGCGCTCAAAGAGACTTCCCCAGATTCTAGGCATGAGACTGTGGCCTTCCACTTTGCAAGATGACATTGATATTTGGCAATGCAGCAAAGGAGAGCTGTGGCTAAAAGACTGCAAGACCCATCTCTGCTGCTGAATACTTCTCTATTATTTATAGCAGCGAGGTTGCTATGAGTCTCAACATTTCCCCTTCCACCCTATTTATAAATCCTGACTCGTTTCACTGTGCTGTGCAGCACCCGCTGGAAAGAAACCTGCCCTGACCTTTTGCATCCCCCTGACCGCAGGGGCTCAGAGACATCCCAGTGCATGGCGAGACACCTCACGTCTCTACTCTGCCCTCAGCCCCACTGAGCCCAGCGTCCCTGAAAAGGCTGGGATGTACGAGGTTCACTCCTTACCTGCAGCCTTCACCAGCCTGCAAGACAGCAGCACCCAAACTTTCCTTATACGCTTCCCCCGTGGTCGTCTTTGGATCTTCTGGCTTGCAAAACCTTTAGGAGAGCCTTTTCACATCTGAGCCATGCCACACTTAGAAAATGGGCGAGCGAGAGAGGCTCCGTGAGTTCAATACCCTTCAGCTCTCTGGTGGCTTCTCCAAAGGGCTCCCTGCGAAGCGGCGCCCCAGTCCATCACATACAGCAGCTGGAGCCACCTAAGGCACCAGGGCGATGAGGAGCTCACAGCCCAGCAGGCAACAGTTTATACAGAGGACCCCAGGCCTGGGGTGCAGCCTTCTCCCCCTGCAACCCCTTTGTAGCCCTAGCTGGGTGAAACTGTGCCTCATACCTCCCCTTTCCCTCTGCAGCTAGCAAGGCAGACATCTCAGAGGACATGGACATGAATGCGCAAACACCTCTATATAGCTTCAGGCTACAGCTTTCCCATGACTCTTTAAAACACCTGCACCTGAATGATCCTGTATCAAGGACCTTTCTTCTCCCCCTACCCTCTAACACCCAGCTTTGCCCCCGCAGCACCCATTTGGCTGGTTTTGTGCACCTCTGCCCCATCATCTAGTTTCTCTCTGGTCTCTTATGCTGCTTGTCTCCCTCTTGCCTTCAATGGCCGTGGAGACTGCTGTGCTTTTCAACCTCTCACTCCCTGCCAAAATGACTTGTGATCATCTCCACTAGGACTGTAGGGTCCCCCGAGCTATCTGTTGCTTCCCCACCTCATTTTCAGGCCCGGTTTCCCCTGCACCCCTCCTGGCACATGGAGGTCCCTTCAGCTGCCCCTTAGCAGGGCTGCTCTCACGCTCAGCATCCACATCCCCACTCTGGCACATAGCTCTAGATCCCCTGCAGGTGCTGGTGAACACTGCCAAGCACCTCCTCAGCTGCCTGCACACCAACCTGGGGCTAGGACTGCATTTTGAAAAACTCTCAGGTGGATGGGGTTAATCACAGAGGGGTTGCAATGTGAAGGCAGGCCTAAAGCGCTGCAGTTCTGCTCCTTCGCACTGGGGCAGGAGGATGGACTATTTGCAGCCTCCCTGCTTTGAGGGCAGAACTACCCTACCTTGCCCTCCAACACCTCCTGCTAGGAAGAAGCCTTATTTTATTTTATATGAAAAAGCATGGGCAGACTACATCCAGGGGAAGAGTGTTTCAGTGGAAGGGAACACAGCAGAGAGCAAGCAGCAGCACCACGAGTAGGGAACAAGCTTGCAGCCCCCAAACCTGGCACCCAGGCACCTTTCTCACTTATCACAGGCCCTGGGCAGGCTCCGCTGGTCAGCAAATGCCCCACAGCTTTCTCAGCTGTGGCCAAACACCCTCTTAGCTCTAGCACTGTGTGAGCACGTGCAAAGGGAGAGGCTGCCAAGGAATTAGGGAAAGGATGCTTGTAGCAGCTGAAGGGCCATGACTGGCCAGTGCAGCACAAGCGCCAGACTGAGCAAAGGAGAGATTGTCAAAGGGGCTGGAGTAAACTCTGCTGGGGCCAGGCCAGGCTGTGTCTGAACTGTTAATGCAGGTAATCAAACAGAAAACCTGCTTTACCTTTCTCTGAACACTGTAAGGAGGTAGGCAAAAGCAGAAGCCCAATTTGTTCCCTTTGAAAAATCACCCTGCATCACATATACACACATCTACCCACAAAACAGTGGGTAATTCCCCTCCACAGCAAAAGAAAAAGAAGTGGTAAGCTCTCTTCTGTTGTTCTCCCCTAGTATCAGGGTATGCATACCTTCCTGCATGGGGAAAATAAACCATTTTTAGGATTACAAAGGCATCCAAATCCAACCCTCAAAATGAACCCTATGATACAGAACTCAACTACAGCCACAGTTGAGCATGTGTTGAGGTTCCCATTTCACTTGTGGGTTTTGGGAGGTTTTTCAGTTCAGTTGCAATTGAATATTTGTTCTCTCTTACGAGATGAGCCTATAACCATGAACCTAGAGCCTCCAGCATGGTAAATCAAGATCCAAGCGTGAGGTGCTCGCAGGGTCTTAGTCCACCTCACCACTGCTATATGCTTTGGCACTGCAGCAGGAATTAAATACTTAGAAGTCCTGGGACGAGGGACTGGAAGAGTTCACCCAGACCACGGGTAGTCCCCACAATCTGAGCAAGCAGATTTTTTTAATCCTTGCCTCTAAGAGAAGCTCAAGGCTTGTGCAAGTCAAGGCAAACATACCTCTGTACAGCTATAGACTCGGTCCTCCATCTGAGGGAGGAAGCTAGCATTAGGTGTCCCAATAAGAAGCAGGAGAGAGAGACAACCACTGTGAATCCTGGTAGGGGATAACTCATGAGCAAAGAACATTTTTTCTTTTACACCTACTGTATTACCTACCTCTACAGAGCAGCCAGACCTGAGGGTTACAGTCCTGAGCTCATCTAGCTGAATCCTTTTGCCTGAAGAGAGGTCTTCAAGTCTCCCACATCTTTATAGGGCAGCTCCCAGCCCTATCACCCTCCCCCAGGCACCCACCTACATCCTCCTTGGAGGACAGATAACCTTCATCTTGCAGCAGCTCTACTCCCCAAGAGCTAGGTCAGCTTTACACATGGGAAAAAATAGCAGGAGAACACACACAGGCCTTTACTTCACCTTTTAAAATAGCATTTAACCTGTGGAAACAAAGAAAAGAGCCAGCTCAGCAGCAGCACACAACTCTGAGCAATAGCTTGTAGAAGTGATGGAGCCTGTTATAGGCACATTTAGGGTGTCAATCGTGATCGCTACAGGAAACAAGGGAGGGAGAGACTCTAAGAGAAACTTTGCTCTTTCCTCCTCTCAGCACCTGTAGCTCCTACCTGGAGAGAAACTGCTTTCCTGGTCCTGAGTCCTCCTCTCATTGCTTGTAGGGTTTTGCAGCAATACAGCGTCACAACTCTCTGCATCCCCAGGCCCAGGATACTTCTACTTAACTGTTGACTGCTGAGTTGTGGAAAATGCCTTTTCCCACTGTATGTCAGTGCCTTTGTACCAGAAAACATCTCTACCAGTGGTATTTATGAAGGTGGAGAGGGTAAATTTGCCGTTAATACTGCAGGAAAGAGCAAAGAAATAAACATTTGTCTTCCAGACCTCGAAAGAAGCAGCTGTGGCTTACTGGAGGGCTGAGGAGCTTTCTCTGGCAGGGGAACTACAGGTGTTAATCAGCAAGTGCTTTTCTAAATTAGCAGAACCACATCACTTGCACTCAATATTCTTAAAAAACCTGGGTGGGGTGTCTCTGAGCTCCTGCTGTTAGTATTTCACATGTTTTGGAAAGCTAAGAAAGAACTAGAGGATTGGAGAAACATTGATGCTGTGCTCGTATGTCAAGAGGAAAAATGATTGCCCTGACAAACTCCCAGGCAGTGACCCTGAAATTAGTCCAGGAGAAACTCATGGCAAAGCACATACAAGGAACAATCATTAACAAATTAAAACCATAAATACAGTAAACAGAATAATAAATATAGTTGTACAGAAAGCAGGTCTCACCAAGAAATGTGATGTTGCTGCTGGAGGATCTCCCAAGTCTGGCTGGTGAAGGTAACCATGCCGAAGAGGAGTATTCAGAGTGCCCAGGCTGCATATACAGTGCTGCCCATACTCACCCCCCATCACAAACAGCCAGCCTTAAAAAATGAGTGATTAAAGTCAGTGCTCAGTGCATTGTACCCTGGAGAGAGTGGGTCCAGCACGGACCTGCTCTCCACCCTGCTTTAAGAGCTTTTACCCGTTTTCTATACGCTTAGACAGTGCTGGCAGAATCTGAAGGTGATACAAATGTGTCGGGCCAGCTAATAACCCCAAGTGCCAATCATGTCCACCAAATGACAAAGAGCATGCTGTAACATGGGCTCAGTTCACACCTTACCATGATGTTTAAAATAGCTAAACACAAGTTCCTCTCTTAGGACTAGGCCCCATGCTTCCCATTTTGGGAAACCAGTAACTCAGAGGAGAGCCAAAGACTTGCTACTTGCATAGGCCAGGCAGGAGCCCATGGGGCCAGGCCCTTTCTACTCTTGGCTCTCTGGCCCCATGGGTGCCCTGTGCAGCAGCAGGGCAGCATGGATGCCAGCAGGACTGGGATGACAGCAGTGCCTATTTGCTTCACAAGACTTATTTTTCACAAGACTAAGTTCATTGTCAGCTCCGGATGGTCTTCTAACCGTCCAGTCCAGCACTGGAAAAGACTTACAGTAGTTACTGGAAAACATTACAGTGGGAGACTGAGGCTGTTCAGCCTTTCAGTTAAAGGAGATGATGAGGTGGTGCTTAGATTGTAACCTGCAAGGATCTACAGAGGCAAGCGAGTTTTGATCTCTGAGTTTTTTCAGTGATCTAGATGTACTGGCTGGAGCTGGAGCCAGACCCATGCAGACTAGAGGATAGTAGGACTTTTCAACTGTGAAGATAGACGAGGCCCTTAAAAACTGACCAAAGGATGTGATGGATGATGTGAAGAGCTGGGTCCCCAGAAGATGTCTCTGAAAGAGGGGGCTCTGTTTAGCCACGAGAGGCTGGGCTGTGCCCTTGTAGGTTGTGGCAGCTGGGCTGTGTCCCCTGGCGCTGCTGGGAGAGGTTGGCTCTAGGACAGGGTGGGCTTCCTATGGCTGCCAGTCTTTACATCTTGACCAATGTTGGAAACCAGCCAGTGCTAGAGAAGACAGGTTTGCTAATGGGCCAGAAGGGTCCTGTCACGCCTGCAAGGTCACACAGCTGGGCATCAAATGTCACTTTACAAACCTCACTTTGTCAGAGAAAATGACACCTATCTAGCTCCCTCCCTCCCTTTTCACTGGATTCCTCTAGCTCAGAGTGCAACTGTTCTTCTCTCCACCCTCAGGAGGAAAAACAGACCATTCTCAAGGAAGATGCTCTACAGTTGACCAGTGTCGTTCCTGATCTGCAATATTATTAATATGTCTGGTATCTTATAGTGGTCAATGAGCTAAAAAAAAAAAAATCATTATGCCTCGGAAACGGATCTGAGCAGCAATATATACTGGTTTGGCCTTAATGCCTTTCGAAGGTTTCTCTTGTTTTCTCATT
This sequence comes from Struthio camelus, assembly GCF_040807025.1. NCBI lineage: Eukaryota > Metazoa > Chordata > Aves > Struthioniformes > Struthionidae > Struthio > Struthio camelus. The sequence goes on along the minus strand of NC_090947.1, from coordinate 649,886 downwards.
TCCCTTTTATTCAGAGCTGTTAAGTTTGGTAGCTGTTAAGCTTGGCCCTCTGTTTGGCAGAGTCACAGGGTAGGGCGGTCAAAGTCTGCAGGGAGCCAAGGGAGTGTTTGTGGCTCAGGGCAACGTAAGAGCTATTTCAAAACCTATGGCCTGTTTTTCTCATGCTGTGTCTAATATTTCTAAAAAGGGCTACGTTCATGGTTCTTTTATGCTTTTTTATTCCTTTTTCCAACAAATTCCTCTTTTCTTACTTCCCTATGTGAGTCCATGCTGTAAGGATGGACACAGCTCCGCTGGGACACAACTCTGCTCCTTGGCTATGCTGGGAGGAAGCCCTTACAAGACACAACAGTGTTAATGAGTGTCATTTTACCAACACCATCGTAAAAAACACTGTTCCTTATGCAGGCTAAGGTGGCCGTGTTAGGAAAGGTGCAGGCTCATATTAGCCTGAGAGCCCAGCCAACACGATTTTAAAATCCAACTTGCTCCTGCCTTAGCACATTACAAATGGGAGCAACAGACCTCCACCATGTCCTCCAACACAGCCTGGGACGCAGCATTCTGCTTACTTTCCAACCAGCGGTTTTGGTGATCCCCGGAAACAATTTAGCCACCTGTATGGATAACATTAGTTTCTAGGCTCAGGAGACGTGTCTCTTAGGGCAAGAAGTGAACAGTGTGAGCATCTAGTACAACTTGCACTAGGAAAATGTTTGTGAAGAACAAGATCTCTATCATGTTTTGAAACACTAGCACAACAGTAGGAGTGGTGGCTTCAGGATAGCAAGTGGTTGAGGGGCACTGGGGGACGTGCTAGGAGTCCTTCCTTGCACACTTGTAGGATCTGTGCAATCACCTCCGCAGCCCCTGGGTCAAAACCCTGCACCCACAGCATCACGTCCTGGCCTCCCCCCACCCGGAGCAGAGCATGATACAGGTCTGATGCCAACACCCAGGCCTTCCTCCTTGCCCTGCGCTCTTGTGCAAGAGCCAGCCTGTTACTCGCCACCCTGGAAAGCTGAACCCTACACAATGCAGTTAGAGATCCTCCTGTCCTGTGCCAGCTGCAGCCAGCCCCTGGCAGGTCCTGGCAAAGGCCACAGCCAGTAGTTGCAGCATCCGTGGGTATGTCTGCCTGCAGTCACCCCTGTAGCTCTCACCAGGGCGATGTGGCAAGTATTGCACAAGGAAGGCTACTGAACCTCTCTGACAGGAGAGGACCAGGGTCAGAGACACATGGAGGTTCCTATGCCCTAATAAGAACAAGGAAACTTTCAGGACGGCTGGGAACCCGTGCTCCCTTCATGCTTCCTTCCATGTTTGTTTTGGGGGCGGGGGGTACCCCTTTCTAGGAGAGGAGAGTTGGAGGGAGGGGTGCAAACCTAGTGAAATCTGACCTTGGAAAAAACACAAGACAAGAAAGAAAGTACACATGCAAAGTTTCTCAATCTGGACTCGAAACTGCATCATTTCCTTCAGCAAGAATAGTTTGACACTTCCCCACCAGCTCTGCCCCTGGTCTCTCCCCGGGGATGAGACTCTTCTGGAGCTGCCTGCACCTGGGTCACGGCCAGCCGGACCCCAGTTTTCCTCCCCAGGACCCCCCCACGGCCCTTCTTCCACCGACAGCCATGCGGCGGGGGAGCGCTTGCAGCGCCTGCGGAAGGGCGGCCAGGGGAGAGGAGTTCCTCTTCCAGGCAGGGAAATGCCGCCCTGTTTAGATGCCCTGCATCAGATTTTTGCAGTGTAGCCCGTGTGGTGCTGCAAGCGCTGAGCACGACCTCAGCGCAGGAAGTCGCAGCCGCGGGGCGGCACGGAGGCCTCCGGCAGGAGGAATGGCTGCACCTAGAGACAGCCTGGCGGTACCACCGCATAGACGCAGCGGCAGCCTCACACCCCCTGGGGGAATCACCAGCATTGGTGCCAGTGTCTTTTGATTCCTCTTCTTCCTCAGGCATAGCCCACAGCTCAGACGTCGCGTGACGCCAGCAGCCATTCCTGGGGATAGCGTTTGCTGTTTTCAAAGCCCATTTTGGCCCTAGTGGGAGCTGGGAGGGGGCTGCTCGACAGCACACTGGGGCATGGAGGGTGCCTAAAGGGAGCAGGGCGCTCACGGTGCAAGCGAGTGCGGGAGCACGGAGAAAACCACGTGTGCCGCCAGCTGCCCCCGCTGCTCCGCTGGGTGCATGTGCCGAGGGAGAGGGTGCATGGACGGGGACATGCACAGTCGGAGCCAGGCACTGGGCTGCCAGAGTCACCCATATCAACTCTTAAGCCCGTTTCCATTTTGAAATGACAGCGGCTAAGACAAAAACATCAATGATTTAAGTTAGGGCCTAAATTTTACTATAAACCATTACAACCACTCACATTACATGTAAAAATAACATCCAAGCAATTTCTGCTTACTGTGGAAGCCATCACGTGTGCACAGGCAACGTCCCGGCAGAAGTCTCAGGGCTGAATCCAGATCACCCACGTGTCACCCATCCTTCAGCGCAGCAAGATTTTCTGTAGGGGAAGAGAGAGTATTTCTATCATTTTAGCTTTTTTGACTAGTTCAGCTCATTTAAAGTTAAATCAGGCAGTAGTGTGAAAGGGGGGTGGGGGTGTATATTAATACACTTTTCTCCATTTACCTAGCATACATTGCTAGGTAACTAATAGAAATGCTGTTGTTGTTCATTTTGATTCCAGTTTCCACTCGAATATAGCTTCTGCCCACAGAAGCTGAAAAAATGCTCATCTAGTAAAACCTAAATGTGTCATTGGACATTTTCCAACATTTCTATATATAATATACTAATATATTATTTAGTAAATAATTATATTAATTATTTATTACATGAATTTATATATGTGGGTACATGTATGTTGTATAAAAAGCCTGGATAAATAGTACATCAAGTTATACAGCAGTTTAACTAAATGTGTACTGATACAGTGTATGTTCCTGCTTTACTGACTTCCACATTTAGTTTAAAAGCTATATTTAACTGCAGATCAGCTTATTTGTGTAAGAGCATGAGCGCTGCCACCCTGAGTCACCCACACACACCCATTCAGCCATGAACCCCCGTCTCTGCCCAGTAGCAGCTGAGGGACAAGTGGCATTTCCCCAGTACGCTGCCCTGGCTTCCAGCGTCACCCCTTCAGGGGTTTTATGGTTACCAGCAAACGAGAGAGACCTCGGACAAGTAACTAAAGAAGCCAAACTGGATCTTTTATCTTTTATACAAGTCTTATATCTTTTATAGAAGTCATGCCTGGGCAACATCATTCAGATGGCATTGAGACCTGCAGGAATAGCAGGGTGGACAGGAGGGCCGTCTAGGATCTGGGAGTCTGCCCAGCGGTGCAGACTAGGCTCTCCAAAGTGCTTCGGTGGGGCTCTTGGGCCTCCTGCTCCATCAGGCACTTTGCAAAGTCCCACCAGGAGCAAGAACTGGCTCTTTGCACAAGCTGCGGTCGCTGCGCTGGTCCTGGTGGGCTGACTCACTTGGGCTCAGCTCCAGGCTGCTGCGGTGTCATAGCCTCAGGCACCTTCCCCACAGTGAGACAACTGGGTTTTTGCAAGCCCAGGAAGGGTGCATCCACCCAGCATGAGCATAACCACAGGGAAGGGAGAACATTCCTTTTCAGCCATTTTTCTATAGGGTTTTGAGAGCTCCCTCCCCTGCAGCTCCCATGTGCTGCGCTGTCACAGGGATGCTTTTTGTTTTGCAGAAAATGCCCCGTGACTGCTACCTCCAGCTGCTGGTGGTGACCTGGGTCCTGCTGCTGTTGACCACAGGTGAGTCCTACCTGGCCTTCCTTGCAGTCTTCCCTCCCGGCACATTATGTGGGAGGTGAAACATCAGCAGAGGGGGAGAAACCCAAAGACAACGGTGTGAACGTGACACTGAGTGCTGAGCAGGGTCAGCCCTACAGTTTCCAGCATCCCGCGTGTGGCAGCTCCCAAGGGGGTAGGAGTTAACTTGAGCCAGCCCAGCTGCTCCCAGGGCACAGCCAGCAGGCAAGCGGCCCTGCTTCCAGCTTGCTGGCCCCTCGCGCTCTGGGGCAGCTGGTGGGATGCGCACAGCCCGCAGTGTCGTGCCAGTGGCTGCGTTGCTAGGCCAGAAGGTGGCATTTTGCCCTTCAGATGCCAAGGGACAGCAGAGCTGGCAAGGGCTCTGCCGGGACTCACACGGCCTGCTGCAAGGTCTTGGGGAGGGGGTATAGGCAGAGCGAGCTCAGGCCAGCAGGACAACGTGGCTGCCTCATGCTGGATGTCAGAGCACCCTGTGGCTACCACCACTGTAGACCGGGTCTCTCTAGGGGTGCCCCAGCAAGCCATCTTTGTTTTCTTTCCATTTCAGCTTTTGCCATGGAGTGCCCCAAGATCAAGGTGGGAACGTGCAAGGACTGCATCCAGTCTGGCCCTGGCTGTGCCTGGTGCAAGAAGCCGGTAGGTCTGCATATCTTCTCATGCCATCAGCCTCCAGTGGGCAGCTAACAGCGGGGTAGCTACCCTGCCTGCTCCACTAACAGGGCCGTGCCCTTTGGTCAAGGCGGAAGATGGCATCCTAGGGTGCGTCCCACCATCCTGCACTGGGGCAGAGGAACTGTAGGGGCACAGCCCTGCCGGTGGCAGTGGGCCAGTCTTTCCCATCTCTCCCATCTTGTCTTAGGTCCAGAGGGAGGGAGTGCTGGGAATGACCCAAGGCTCAGCAAGCTGCAAAGGAGGGAGACTGTGGCCCCTGTGCCCATGTCACAGCCAGCCCCCATGACCGTTTGGTAGGCAGTACGAGCAGCCATCTGTCCTCTGCCTATCACTTGCTCACCTGCTCTGCAAAAGTAAAATGGTGTTTCATGCCCTACCTGGTAGATGAGGCAAAGATGGGTCTGGCAGGCAGGACCTCTTCAACCTTGCTTTCTCCATCAGTAACTCAGCCGTAGCAGACCTAGTTTGGGAGCTGGAGCCTCTTGTAACATGTCTGTTTTCCTCCCACTCCTCTGATTTTTCCTGTTGATTTTGCAACATACAGAATTTCACCAAAGCCGGAGAACCAGACTCTATCCGCTGCGACACCATACAGCAGCTGGAGCAGAAGGGATGCCCACAGAGCGACATTGAGTTTCCAGTCAGTGAAACTAAGAAAACAAAAGACAGTGCCTTAAGCAACAAGATACAACTCACTCCCCAAGAGGTGCACCTGAAATTAAGGATAGGTATGGTTTGCCTGGCATCCATAATGATCTTTCAGTTCATCCCTCAGTCTTGGCTGGGTAGCAACCAGAGCTGGCTAGTTGTGGTTGCATATGTTACTCACCCAAAACTGAAGAGGCTGATATCAAGAGCTCATCAGTGCAGGGGAACTTAGTGACCACTCCTAGGCTGAGAAAAGGTTAAGTGCAGGAACAGACCGAGGAGTTGTTGTCCTCCTCAAAACAGTGACTGAATTTGTGTGGGTGGGGAAGATCACTTGATACAAACTATAGAGGGGAGAGGAGGAAGCAAGAGCGGAGAGAGAGACATGAGATCTCAGGGAAGGCAAGAGCCCCAGAAGAAAGGCATGGGTGAGGAGGTGACTAGTGACAACTCAGGGAGGACAAGGATGGATAAACCTGCTCTTAGCGTAATCTAGGAGGTAGTTTGAGAGCAGTGCAAGAGAGCCAAGATCGTGGCGGTCTAGTGCAGAAGTGGGCCATAGACACAGTGCATTTGGAGATAAGGGGGCACAAGCAGAGAGGCAAGTTGTGGTCTTCGGCAGGCTCCAGAGTGGTTCTTCTGTGCGGTGGGAGGGGGGTGCAAGGCCACCAGAAGGGAATAACGCCCTGCAGACCCCAGCAGGGAATCAGGAGATCCCAGGCAAGACAGCTCTGCCACTGCAGTAGGAGGAGAGGGCTGCGGGAGGAGGAAGGCGGGTTTCTTTCAGAAGAAATGGGCAGGGTCCTGTGAGCAGAAGCTGAGAGGGCAAACGAGTGCTGGGTTACAGGCAGCAACTGTAGAGCCAGAGCGATAGAAGTGCTGAGCTAGGAAGTTGGCTGAACAGAGCAGGGAGAGACAGGGGTGTAGGAGAGGGGGTTGGTCTGGCTGGGGCCACGTGCTGGCAAGCTGCAGCTGGGGAGAGGTGGCAGGCCAGAGTTTGCTAGGGGAGTCAAGGCATCAACTAGGTGAAGCTCTGAAAGAGAGAGAGCACGTGGACGGGTGGCAGAAAGGACTAGAGTTGGGGCAGCCAAGGTAAGTCAGGTCCCCAGGGAGGCTGGATGACAGGGGCTGGCAGGTAACATGGAGCCAGGCAGGAGTGGAAGCAGCACAGAAGAGGGATGTGCGAGCTGGGTAAGCAGGAGAGCAAACCTGCCTGGGCTGAAGGGTGCTGGTGAGACACCCTGCAGCTGATGGGTCCCAGCACAGAAGCCATGGTCACTTTATCTGAATTTGCTCTTTGGGCACCCTAACCCAGTGCCCTGGGGACTAAGCAGCTGGGAACAAGCCTGGGGGCACAGGGAGCACAGATGGACAGCGCATGGTGGGGGGGGGGGGGGTGCCTGTGTTCACACCACCCCTTAACCCAAGCATGGCAGCCTCTGGTCTGCTACTGGACTGCTCCACAGGCAGGAGAGAAATGGCCACTGATGAAGACAGTGGGAATTTGCAGGGGGGAGGAAGAGCCAGATAAGAGCCACAGAGAAGGCTGATGGGAACAGGAGGGAGAAGAGAACAGTACAGGAGCGGAGAGCTGTTTGGCAGAGGAGATCAGCAGGCAGAGGAGTCAAAAAGGCAGCCATCCTCAACAAGGTGCAATGCAGGGGAGATGGGAAAACCTTCCTGAGAGAGGGTAGATGAGAGAGTGGGCTTCCCCAGCAGCAGAGCTGCCTTCCCAGGTGCGTGGGGACACAGCAGCATGCCACAGGCCATGCTTCATCCTGATTTCCTCCTAAAGACGGGAGTATCCAAGGAGGGGTGTGAGATGGGGGCGAGATGTGAGACACAGTGGAGTGTCTGACCCTGGTGTTGGGGCTGTGGTGTCTCTGTCCCGCAGGCCAGCCTGCTACATTCAAGGTGAAGTTTCGTCGTGCTATGGGTTACCCCATTGATCTCTACTACCTCATGGACCTCTCCTACTCCATGCTGGATGACCTGGAGAAGGTGAAGAAGCTGGGAGGGGAACTGCTCAGAGCACTGGAAAACACCACCTCCTCTCGCCGCATAGGTGAGTGTTTCCTCAGCACGAGGCCCTGGCATGGTCTCCTTTTCACCAGGAAGAACCACAAGAACAGAGGGGAGCGCAGGGGCAGAGCAGGACCCAGGCAGTGGGCAGCATAACCTGTCCGCCACCAGGCTGGAGGGTCCACCAGGGCAAGGGATGGGCCATTTGGGAACTGTGTGTGGACATATACCCAGCTCTCTGCATTGGAGCCAACAGGTGGCCTGCACTGCCCTGCCCCGCAGGGACATGCACCAGCCTCCACCCACCTCTCCCCCTAACACTGCTGGTCCTGAACACCCTAGGATTTGGCTCCTTTGTGGATAAGACAGTGCTGCCCTTTGTGAACACACACCCGGAGAAGCTGCAGAACCCCTGTCCAAACAAAGACAAGAACTGCCAGCCTCCCTTTGCCTTCAAGCACATCCTCTCGCTGACCGACGATGCTGAAAAGTTTGAGAGCGAAGTGGGGAAGCAGTTCATCTCTGGGAACCTGGATGCCCCGGAAGGGGGTCTGGATGCAATGATGCAGGCAGCAGTGTGTGGGGTGAGTCCTTTCCTTGGTGCCATTACCAGGGCTGCCCTGAACCCTTTTTACTGCTAGCGTAACTGCTCGACAGACACGAGGGACGCTTAACTCTATTTCAAGGCCTGCCCATCAGGAGTTGGCTCTGTTTCTCTCCAGGTAGACTCTGGAGGCCCATCATATTTTCAGGCCTGTAATCCATGTAAAAATCCCAATTCAGCAATAGAGCAGGTGATAACAGGGGGATACAGAGAGAACCTCTGAACCCCAGAGCCTCTGTCTCTAACCTGTCACCTGCCTCCTCTGGCCCGTCTGCCTCCAGCTGCACACGTGGCTGATGTGAGGATTTACTGTGCTTTGGAAAAGGATGTGCATTCACGTCAGCCAGGGATGAAGCCTGAGGCTACGCCATGCCTGGCTGGCCCTGTCTTCCCCCAGCCTCTATTCAGGCACGTGTCTGAGCGCTGTCCGTGCTGCTTTCAGGACTTGATCGGCTGGCGTAACGTGACCCGCTTGCTGGTGTATGCTACTGATGACGGCTTCCACTTCGCCGGTGATGGCAAACTCGGGGCCATCCTCACCCCCAACGATGGCAAGTGCCATTTGGAGAATAACATGTACAAAAAGAGCAATGAGTATGTAAGTACCCTGGATGAGAAGCAAGCCCAAAGTGCCCCTTCTGCAGGGGCTGCTCAGTGGCTCCACACCCTCTCCCTGTGTTGGCAACGCATCCCATCCCAGTCCTGGGCACTGGCTCTGCCTGTCACATCTGCAACAGGAGTCACCAGCTTTCGCAGAAGTCCTGGTAACTGGCCGCAGGGCCACAGATAGTGGGCCCTGGGAGTGGAGGCGCTGCAACCCACTGCTGATGCCTCTGCTTTACTGCTGGGTATCAGGTGATGAATCATGGTTTGGGACCCCCCCCCCCATCTTAGTCTTCCTTATAGTGACCACATCAGCAAAAGCCTTGAACTGGCCTCCTGGGGAATACAAGCAAACCAGAGATATCTGCATTCAAGAGAGAGCTCCCCTGTGTTTTATCCCAGCATCTTTCCTGTAGACAGAAATGTCACATAAAAGCCTGTTGTTGAGACCACAAGGTTCCTGTCTGTATAGCGAATCTAAAAAGCGCTGGGCTTGAGACAGCCTCCAGGCAGCCTCACTGTGACAGACTCTTGACCATGCTGGGACCACAGAGGGGGGCCTCATAACAAAAAACATTCACTGTTCTGCTGATGAAAGAGTCTGAACTGAAAGCTGTCATCCTTTTCCTCACACAGGACTACCCATCTGTGGGCCAGCTGGTCCAAAAACTCACCGAAAATAACATTCAGCCCATTTTCGCAGTCACCAGTAAAATGGTGAATGTTTATAAAGTAAGTAGACTTTGAATGGTCCAGGTACCTCACATCCTCCCCCAGGAGGACGAAAATGCCTGTGTATTTCCTCCCACCACTGGGTTCCTTGCACTGGGCCAAGCGCGAGTTGTACTGTCTGCTCTGTGCTCCACTGTCACGCATTACGGGGAGACCATTCACGTGTTTGCTGTCCATTGGCAGAAGCTCAGTGAAATGATCCCGAAGTCAGCAGTGGGGGAGCTGAACGAAGACTCCAGCAACGTCATCGAACTCATCCAGGTGGCCTACAATGTAAGTGCTGGATAAAGACACGCTTTGCCTGTCCGACAGGGCTTGGAGCTGTGAAAAGCTCCAGTCAGGTATCCTCATCATCACTGAACAGAGCAGGTGAGCCTGGGACTTTGAGAACAGCACACGCTCAGTCCCTCTGCCCAAAACAAGCAAGAGGTTTCCACATCTCCAGTCCCACTGCCTGCCTTCCCAACCCATGAGGACGCGGCTGAGACCCCAGCTCTGGGTGCTCCCTGCCACCCATCCCTAAAGCCAGAGGGATGGCAGAGCTGCCCCCACCCCAGGGAAGCACTAACCTGCAACCCCTGGGTGGCAGAATGAGTTGCCCCAAACCACATTCCCTTGGCTTAATCTCTTCTTGGGCTGACAGCATTTTCTCCACCACTTCTTCACAGAACCTGTCCTCACGAATCATTCTGGACCACTCCACTCTGTCAGATGTCCTAGATGTCAAATATGACTCCATATGCAATAAAAACAAGATAGTCTTGGATGAAGCAAGAGGGCAGTGTGACAACGTCAAGATAAACGATGAGGTCTGTTCCCTGGTACTGGGAATGCTGCAGAGCCCACAGCGCTCCTGGCATCTTCTCTTTTTAAAGGCAGAAATCCGATTTGTTGCTCCATACTTTTTATTCATGTGGATTTAAGGCCAAGAGTGCCCCAAATGCTGCATTTCAGTATTTCCAAATCCACTCACCTTTAGACATTTTGCTGTAGTGCTGGCCAAAAACAAGGCCTGAAATGGCACCACGAACAGACGTATGGAGCAGACATCTTGGGGTAGGAGGGTAGCCCTGCAGCTCAGTGCAGTCTGGCTGGGCTGGCCAAAGCAGCCAGTGGCACCTGCCCAAACTGGGACTGCCCGCGCTTCCTGGAGGGAATTTCCTGCCTGCGAGGAGCTGCTGGGGTCAAATGCGAAGGGGGTGGCCCCCCACAACCTATGCTCCTGTTAAATGCCACTGTCAGTCCTTCTGGGTGAGATGTCTTGGGAGGTGGCTTGCCCAGAGCCGTGGGACTGCAGGATCCTCCATTACTCCGGCGTGCGCTGGACATGTGTGCCGATACTGCTCCTCTAATTACTGAAGCTACCTGACGACCTTTAGTGCTTCCCTTTCCTTTTTCACTCTGCATCTTCTAGATCATCTTCAACGTTAAGGTTACAGCAAAGGAGTGCATCAAAAGCCAGTCCTTCACCATCCGACCACTGGGCTTCACAGACACCCTCACCGTTTACCTGGACAGCAACTGTAACTGCAACTGCCGTGAACAGCCTGACCCAAAACACTGCAGTGGGAAAGGCAGCATCATTTGTGGGATTTGCAGGTAAACTCTGTGTCCCAATACTATTTCAAATGCTGTCAGAGTTGAGGATGCTCTGGGAAAGGGCAGATGCACCAAGGCAAGGGCAGCTGCGTGCTGTACTTGATTTCGCCAAGCACATTTGTGCCTGGAGAACATGGGATGTGGTGGGGGCCCAGAAGAGATGTTTACACTAGACAGTCAGTCATGGCTCAGTTTTGAAGTTTTGCACCAATTTTCTTATTTAGAGTAGCAGCTTAATCTCCAGGTGACAAGGGACATTATGAGCTATTGCCTTTGGTGGAGTCTCTGCTGCTTTCCTAAGGGCATCCATTCATTGAGCAGCAGCTTTCTGTAGAAATTTCCATTAAAAAAAAAAAAAAAAACACACCCTCATTTCTGGGCTGCAATTCATGCAGGTCCTTAAACAAAGCTAATTATCACTTCATGGCCCCTCACAGACTGCAAGAGGAAAAGACTGGGTTTCCTCAGGAAACGCTCAGACCTCCTGGCAAGTGTTTAGAAATTATAAATATAATAACAATATCCGGGCAAGCATTTGGCTTTGTAAAAGTAACAAGCTTAGATAACAACGTTTCTGAGGTTTCCTACTGGTTAAGCACCCTGCTCAAACACAGTTGGTACAAAACCACATGTTGGTGCAGATGCCTGGTAACCAGCATTACTGGCCAGGCCAGTGATTGGAGAACTCGGCACAGTGGGTTTACTCCTGGCACTGGTGCTGCTTTTCTTGCAGCTGCTGACCCAGATTCACTTTTGTCCTTTCGTGGCAGCTGCAATTCAGGCTACATTGGGAAGAACTGCGAGTGTGAAACCAAAGGCAAGACCAGCAAAGAGCTGGAAGGCAGCTGCCGAAAGGACAACACCTCTGTCATCTGCTCGGGGCTGGGGGACTGTGTGTGCGGGCAGTGCCTCTGCCACACCAGCGACATGCCTGACAAGCAGATCTATGGCACCTTCTGTGAATGCGACAACATGAACTGCGAGTTTTACAATGGCTCCCTGTGTGGCGGCAAAGGTGAGAGCCCTAGGCCCAAGACAGTAGGTCATTCCAAGCAAGGATGTGGTATGACCTGGCGAAGCCTGACCAGCTCCTAGCTTTTTTTCTTTCCTCCATCCTCAGTGCACCAGAGAAGACACCTCTGAAGGAGTCTGTCCCCGCGTATGATGTTTATGGACCAAGTGGTGCTCTGTGCCAAATGCAGAAAGAGAGGGCGGAGGGGGCACGCACAAGGGCACAAGGTTTGACAGAGCAGTGCAACACAAGACAGCTCCCTGCAAACTGGTTCTCTATAGGCCGCTGCAGGATTTTGTTTGAGAGGTCTTCTGGCTCTCCTATGGATCAGATCCTCTGAGTCCTGCAGAGCAGTACTGGAGACCATGCCATACTTCAATGAATTTCTCTTGTGGGGGAACAGATGAGGCCTTAAGTTGCTGAGACTGGCAGGAGTCCAGCCAGCCACAACTGTCAGGCAGGACATAGGTCTTCAGCCAGGTGAATGGTTACAGCTCCAGGTGTGCCCCAGCTGTGAGGTTTGGCAAAGAGCTAGAAACCAGCTTTATAAAGTTTCCACTTTCCCCACAGACCGAGGGCACTGTGACTGTGGCGAGTGCAAATGCAAATCTGACTACCAGGGTAGTGCATGCCAGTGCAAGAAGTCGACAGACGGCTGTTTAAACCTTCGTGGGAACGAGTGCAGCAACCGTGGGAAATGCCACTGCAACCAGTGCCAATGCAGGGGGAGCTACCAGCCCCCCTTCTGCCAGGAATGTCTTGGCTGCCCATCGCCATGTGGCAGATACATGTGAGTGATGCGCACAGAGCCGGCAAGGGCGGGGGTCTGCAAGGACAAGGGATCCTACATTCCTCCCTGCCCTGAGCTGGTGCCGGGAAGTCAGCATCTTGGCTGACATTGCTGCTGTACCTCTTCCCCTCTTAAGGAGATAGATAGTTGGTTTTATATTGATAAGTTTGGTGCTGTTGATGGCCAGCTGGTCCCTGAATGGTTGTAGAGGGAAAGAGAAGCCAGCTACACTGCCCTCAGTCCACACAACACCCTGAGTCCCTCAGACTTCCTCAGGGAGAGCCTGGATCCATTGTTTTCCAGTTCTAGGTAGCCTCCTGTTATGGCTACCTGACCATCCCACTGACTGTCATGCCTCCCCTCATGTCAGGCCTGAGTGATGTGACCAGCCACTCATGCAGTGACTGCTCCCGGGGCTCCTGTCACTTCAGAGACAAACCATGCCTGTGCGTGTCTTCCAGTTCCTGCGTGGAGTGCAAGGCCTTCTTTAGTGGGCCATTTGAAAAGAACTGCTCTGCAGCCTGCCGAAACATCAATATTTCTGAAAAGCCGCAAGGAGGAAGCAGGGAGTGCAGAGAGAAGGACTCCCAGAACTGCTGGATCAACTTCCACATGTTCCAGGAGGATGGGGAGGAGATATACACTGTGTCTGTTGATCCTGCAAAAGGTAGTCAAATCCTCCTCTTCATCCCCTTCTGCAGGCAGGTAAACAGAGGCACCTGTTCTTGCCAGGGCCAGCCTCCCAAAGGCATGATCTGCCCTTGAGAGCAGGTTACAGACACATCAAGGGGTATATTTGCCGCAAACCAAAAAAAAAAAAGAGAAGCCAGTGAAAAATAACCTCTTCCTTGCTTCCCTCCACCCATCTAAACACAGCTCTGCACATGAAAGCAGTCAGGAAACCCACCAGATGGATGACTGCCAGGGCCTGCCCCCCAAGCTAGGTTCTCAGATGTCCTCCTTTCTTCCCCACCAATGCAGTTCCCTCTGCTCACATGCTGCTGTGTCTCCTCAAGCTATGAGCTTATGCCAGTTCACTAAAAGCAATACATTTATTCTTTGAACTAAAGAGTTAAATCTGGACTCAGCTGAGGGACTAAAGGGCTACAAAGCCACGACTGTGCCTAGGGCTTTGCTGCTCAATCTCCTGCAGCTTTGCCCTCCCGGATCATAGCCCCTTTCTTCTTCTGTTGACTGCAAAAAGAGCCTAGGTCAGATTACGTGCTGCTGAGCACAGCCAGCACCTACCTGGGTCCTCCATGCAGTGCAGAGACGTGAGCAGCAGCGCTGCAGGGGGCAGAGCTGGCCTTGCAGGAGGCTGCAGTGAGATGCTGCTGTGTTTGTTCTGCAGAGTGCCCGGAGCCTCCCAACATTGCCCTGATTGTGGGTGGCACCATCGCCGGCGTGGCCCTCATCGGTTTGCTGCTCCTGCTAATCTGGCGGCTCTTGACGGAGCTGTTTGACCGCCGAGAGTACCGCAGGTTCGAGAAGGAAAAGTCCAAAGCCAAGTGGAACGATGTAAGAGACCTCTTTTCTGGTAATGGGGTACAATTCACAACAAAGACTCTCTCCCCACTTGTAGAGTTGCTCTCCTGCTCTCCCTGCCTTCACCTGAGCTGGGTCCTGTTAGGTGCAGCCCAGCACCCTATCAACCAGGGCATAACATGTCACTGACATGAGGACATGTGACACAGGTGGGCCCCGGTGAGCTCATCTCAGCACCCTGCCATAGCAGTGCAGCTGGAGAAAATAGAGGAACGTGCTAGAGAAACCAGAGAAATCCCTGTAGGCAGGGAAGGCACCACACTGGGAATGCACGATGGCAGCAGCCGGGCTGAAAGGAGGACCCAGGAGGTCAGAACCAAAGGGAACATCCTCTCTGAAGGCAACCACTGCCTGACAACATGCAGAGCTTTGCTGACCGGAGCCTTTGGTGCCACCCAGGCTTTGTGGGCTGCTTGGGTCTTGCAGGGTGCTAGAGCAGCCATGGGTTCTTCTGCCAACACTAGCTGCACCATTTGAAGGCGGGGGGCGGGGGGGGCACTAACACTTGTTTGGACAGTTATACAGCCAAGACTGCAGCAGAAATCCAATACAGCATCATGACGTGCACTGCTGATCTCTCTCTCTCTCTCCAGGCCGATAACCCTCTGTTCAAAAGTGCTACCACCACAGTCGTGAACCCCAGATTCAATGGAGAATGAAGTGGAGCAGCACTCAACAGCTCTAGGATTCACCATTAGATAAGGAAATGCCAAGCTAAGGAAATTTCAAACTAAAATTTCAAACTTTTCCACCTCTTATTCTTTATCCTGTTGGTTTGTTCCCTTCACAAAGTAAAAGTCAGGCTTTGCCTAAGGGATCATACCGTCTCTCCTTGCACAACTCATACTGGTTTTGTTAGTTGAGTTGGGAGAAGGGAGCAGCACCAGCTTTGCCGTGGATGGGGCTACAGAGCAGGATTTTGCCAGCGGGCATAGGCAATGGCTCCTGTGTCAGTCACCATCTGTCTCAGCTCATGATGCTAATTTTGCTTTGTGACAGGACCTTCTCACACCAAGCTCCCAAATCAACTTAATGTGCAGAGTGATTCCAGCTTTGATTTGGAGCTGGGAATTCAAAAATACCATTTCCCTTCTGTTCTAACAGGCTCTGCTCCAAGACTACCTTGGGCCCAATCTTTCCCTACTGCGTTGCTTTCTGCTGTGTTATGTTTGCAGCTCATTTCTAAAGCAGCACTAACTGCTAAATTGATGTGGAGGGTCCCCCAAGCTAGCAATCTGCTCCAGCAAAGGCATCGAAGGTTACAGTGAACTGAGGAACCACAAGGGCTAGTGAGTACCTGTACCTGGAGATGAAGGGAAGCCAGGGAACATGCACTGAATCTTTTTTCCAAATCATCAGCTACTCCCCAGTGTCGCTCCCCTCTCAGACCTACCTCAGGGTCCTCCATGTTTATATTTGGGTTCCTGCAAACTTTGCTCACCTCCATGAGGCCTTGAGCCCTTTGCATGATGGGGTGGTAAAGAAGCAACTGTTTGAACTGTGAAACATCAGCAGCCAGAGGAACAAAGAACTTCAAACACATTGCTTGCAACTCAAGAGTTTGGCCATAGCTTCTTCCTCCCTCAGGGCTAGATCTCTTCCTTTCTCTGCAAGCCCATCAGACACACAGAGGGCCAGGCATACAAAACAACTGGCAGTACCAAAGAGCACGCCCAGCTCAGTGCTACTTCAAACAGTGCACAACAGTTAATTGTTTTTATGTTGTGGGGTCATTCCTGTGAAATATCTGTACGATATTGCTTTATGTTTGGGTATAATTTGCCTGTAGCTGTATTTGTATTATGTAAACCTCCATTTGCTCTATGAATAAATTTAAAGAAAATAAAAATTAATATATAAAGTAGATACATAAGTCCTGCTATGAATCAGGTGCAAGGGCAGCAGCTGAAGTGCTTGTCAGAGAAGCTACAAAAAACTCCTATCATCGCTGCCAGCATCTCCAACAGACGCGGCACCTGGAGAATATGCTGACCAGATAAACAAGTTGTGTTTTACATTCTTTTTCCAGCTATGTCCCAAAAGGTGCTTCCCTGCAAGTCAAAAATGACTCACAAAATGATGCAAATCAGATCCTTTCCCTGCTGGCAGATAAAGGACTACCTTAAACATAACAGCAGCTGTACCATGCTAGATCAAAGGTTAATTCTGGCCATTTTCCTGATCTCCAACAGTGGTTATGAGTGAGCATCTAGGGCAGGGTAAGAAGAGGGAAAGCATGCCTGACACGTCCCTCAATACTCTCCCTGCCTGTTACTATTTTAAGCTCAAGGACTCCCTGACTCAGCGTAGCTCCCATGCATTTGATAATACTCAGAAGACTTCTCTTGCACAGCCTCAAACCTGTGCATCCATGTCATGCTTTGGCAGGGGAGGTCACAGAGCCACCTGCTAAACGATGGACCATCTCTTGTCATGCTGAATGGTGCTATACCCACCAGTCCTTCCCAAAACCACCGTGAGACATGACCAAAACTAGATAAGCAATATTTGGAGCTGCTGGAGATGGTTCAGGTGAGAGGGATGAGCAGATTAGACAGCTCCTGAGAAATGACTCAGCTATGCTGATTGAGCTAGACTGAATGCCAAGAGAGAAGAGAATTGAGGCAGGATGTATTAAGAGCCTTCAAGAAAGAAAAGATCAGCTCTCCGTGCCTGGTAATGAAGGCAAGAGGAAAGGAAATAAAACTGCAGCAAGAAATATGCAGCTTCACAGTCAGGTGGTAGCTCTGGCACAGTGTTTGGGCAAGCGTGCAGGCTCTCCATTACTGCTCAGGAGTGACACAGACAATGCTGACCCTCTGCCCAGCCAAGGGAAAGCCCTAGCCGCCTGTGAACAATCTCTTCCAGCAGCCCTATTTTCTATCTTTCTGTAACTGAAACAGTAACCATTTTAGCCTCTACACCACACTAGGTTCAGCTGCGGCCATCTCTTCCCTACTTTCTGTAAGGTGGCTGAAACTCCAGCAGGGTACATAGTGCCAGCCTCCTCCAGCTCCGAGGCACCACCAGCGCGGCCACAGCACAGCCCTGTGACTGGCTGCACCAGACCACAAAAGGCATCCACTGAGGCTCGGGGGGTCTCAGCCACGGGGCTCGCATGCAGTGCCCATTGCCAGGGAACCAGAAGTTTTTGTTTACTTGAGTATGAAGAGAACATCTCCCCTGTCAGTTGGTCTTACTGCTGGTGTAGATTCTGCAGTATAAGCACAAACACGTAGATGTTTGGGAGGGCAATTAAAGAGCTGGGATGAAGGATGCAAATGCAGGGATTTGGACCATTTAAAAGAGGAATGTGATCAGGAATTGCATTAGACAAATGGACATGCTAGGACACTCACAAAAGTCAAGCAGGGAAACAATGAGCTAGGAGAGTCCTTCAGGCCCATTGGTCTTTGCTTTAGCCCGAAGACATGGTCACGTTGTCTGTGGAGACTCACTTGCAAAAAGCAGATATATTTCTTAGCCAACTGAGAAACGGTCCTTTCTCTAGGTTTCAAGTACCACCCCAGAACTTGCTTTAAGTTGTTTCATTTCCATCAAGAATAAATGAACCATATTTTCTTTGACTTCGGAGGGTGGAAAAAAAAAAAAAAACTAGTTGATTTTCAAGCAAAAACCCTCCAAACACTATTTGCAAGTCCCAGGTAGTTCACGTTCTCAAGTTCACCTGAAATATAGCATGTCTAAGCACAATTTAGAACACGCTAGCCTGTATATACATGCATGCTCATACACATACACGTAAGCTGAAGGCACAAAGCTGCTTTTATTGGCTTGGCGATTGCTCAGTGTGAGGGGGGGCAGGAGATCTAAGAAAACCATGGAGGTGCCTATCTGCATAGCAGACAGACAACAGCAGAATTAGTAGAAATGTGTCTTGATGGAAAAGCAACAAAAAGAAGGGTTGACAGTTTTTAAACAATAGTTTAAAATACAAAAATTGTAAACAAAATATATAGGCATTTTTGAAGTGTGTTCCATCTTTTAATTTATGTGAGAAATATCAACAATGTAACAAGGATATGTTCCTTCAACAGATTCACGTTACTAAGTTATTTCAGAAACAGAACCATTTAAGAGGAGGGAACTGCCCAGAGTGCCCTAAAAAAACCGAGGCTAAAAAATTGCTCTGAATGCCTTCGCTGAAGATAACTGCAATGCGGGAGTGCAAATCCATTCTTGACAGGACTACAGCTTTCCTGAGGTAATGTTTGTCTTTCGTTGTATAAAATCAGTAGATAGCTTCTGACCAGGTATGTCCATCCTGGAGAGAGGCTTTGTAATGCTGTGAATCTGTTCAATGATAAAGGTGTGAGTGCATCACGCAGTCTCACCCCTGCGAACCAAACCTTCTGAATATGAACGTTATCACCCTGAGATACTTGAAGATCTCTCCAAGCCAACTGGGAATACTGTTGAGATAAGCTATGCCCAAAGGCATATTGAGAGATAAAAGGAGGAAAAGACAGGATTTTGGTAAGAACAGAACGGGACACCCTGACCAATTTAAGTGGCCGTCCTGCTGGCTGGGAAGGCTGGGCAGCCACACTGTAGCACGCACTTCCCCTGTTACTGAACAAAAAACACTGGCCCAGCCAGTGACAAGCAACATCACTTCAAGAAGCAAAACTGCTGCAATTAGACAGTCGAAAACATTGAGTCTTGCCTAGGCTGTCTTGGCACTCTGCGCCCTGATGAACTCCTCTTAGGGAGACAGAGAGCGTTTGTCACTTCTCAGAGGGAGGGGAGGAGAAGGTGAGGTTACAGGAACTCCCAGGTCACGTCCCAAGAGAAACAACGTCACTGAACTGAGCCAACAGCCCATGCCTTCACTTTATTCCAGGTAGGAGCTCCCCTTACACTTGTGTGTTGAAGGAAAATTTTCCAATATTCTTGAGATAGCCCCACAGGTTTTCTACGCAGAAGTCAGTATCCCGTGCCAGCCGCTTTATGAGCAGGTAGGTGCCACCCAGTCCTGCTGCCCCCATGACAAAGAGCCCTCGATTAATTACCTGCAAGTGTAAGAAGAAATGCAGATGTTGTCAGAAGTTTGCTCCCACCCTGTGGCACCAAGTGAAACACGTGCAAGTTGCCTGAAGCAAGCATGTGTGGCTCCTTGTCAGCACTCAGGGCCTGCAGCCAGCTCTCGCAGAGCCTGTGGGCACGGGAGGAAGGCTCCAGACCTTCACTCCTCCTTCCCAAGCAGGACCAAGAGCTGCCACGCAGCACAGAGTATGGGGAGCTAAAAACAAGTCACCTCTCACTGCTTCCATACTGCGTTGCTTCCTGCCCCCGCTGCACAAGAGTCCTAGGGCAGAATGGCTAGGGAATCCTCCCATCCAAACAGCCCCACAGCGCTCCTGTACCTGACACCAACCGAAATAGCAGCCCTGGCCCAGCACAGCGTCAGGATAACACCAGCCATACCAATTATGCACGGTAAAGGAGCAGCTCCGAAAGCAGGGAATTCCCTGCACCAGCTACAAGTGAGGGGTATGCAACACACGCAGGGAAAGCGTGTTACCCCGCATGCAGCGTGTGCCTGCTTAGCATCCACCTGGCAATGTTCCACGACCAAAACTCTCATCCCCACAACTGAGCAGTGCTAGCATACAGGACATAGAGCTCAGGAGGCTCCTGGCACAGAGAGGATGGGCACCAGCTCTGCCTAACCTTTTTCTGCCACTTCCAGCGCTGCAATGCTTCATGGTAGCGAATTCTGGTGAACGTGACCTGAACAGAGAGCAGAAGCAGGTCACTCTCAGAGCAACCTGGAATAACTCACGGCAGGAGGTCAGGGAAGCAAGCGCAGAGGAGCTGGCCTTACCATGGTGTACAGCGGGATGACGGTGGAAGGCATGAGGGTGTGGAGGAAGTTGTCGACGTGCTTTCGGAAAATGAACCACATTGAATTCACATGCTCTCGCATCTGCAACAGACCAGCAATCACTGGTTTACAAGCTGTCTTGGAAGACATCCCTGCTCCTTGCTAGCTTTCCCCAGAGCTCTCACCATCACAGGCAGTAATGCTGAAGGGAGCAGAGCCTCCTCAGCCCTAGGGTAATTCAAAAGCAGCTCTTAGGCTAAATTACGTCAGTGTGAGGACTGCCAATTGCGGCAGCAAACAGTGAGTGAACCATGACATGTAACACAGGGCACAGCCTGCTGAGTGCATCACTCCTCACCTTCTTAGAAGGTCTAAGAGAATAACTGAAACCAGTTAACTCTGGTAAACCAGTGTGAGGGAGCCACCTTGCATGTGAATGCTGAGAACAAGCAGTGAACAGCCCTGGCCTCACCAAAGTCCCTGCCCAGACCTTTGCCACAGCCTACAGAGCATTACAGGCTACTTGGTGCCCTGGCCGACTGCCCATCGGGGAAGGAAGCGAGGCCAATGCGGTAGTGCTCTGAATCCTGCCAAGACACAGAAACCTGTTTCAACTTCTAGACAAGTGCTCCTGCTCTGCCTCCATGGTGCTCTCCCCAGCCCTACTCTTCCCCACTCAGATGGATAACTGGCTCTGTGCGCAGCCTTCTCAGTCACAGTTTCCCTCCTCATTTCAGCAAAGGTGCTGGGGAATTCAGATCAGGGAAAAGGGTGCCCACATCTGCCCTGCCATCAGTGTGATGATATGTACATGCATTAGTGAGCAGGAGAGTGGCAACCAAAGCCATCTCTTAGCTGTCAAATCTCCTTTCGCCCAAGTACTCAGGTCTCCATAGAGAGGCAGAGCATCCCCAGCAGAGAACTATAAACAAACGTGCAGACACAGGAAACCCCTTCGCATGGTATGACTGGCAGCACTGGGAGGGCTCAGCTGCTCTGCTCTTCCTTCTCTCTGCCCAAGTGCAGATTCCTCGATTAGCAAGGCCGAGCATCACTGCATGCACAGACCCCATCACATGCAAAGTCTGTGCATTGCTCGCCTACCTCTATGTAATTGTATATGGCTAAATCTGAGATCGCGTGGTCGTCTGGCACCCTCAGCCTGGAGAACTCAGGAAGGCAAACGCCTGGGAACAGGAAGCAGCACCACAGTTAGCTCCACAAGGCTGCCAGGCAGCTTTGAACAGAGAAGGCTCTTACTCTGCTCTCGCTCTTGCCCCGTGGTCTCACTCACCGAGGTCATTGTGGAACTGGTCCATTAACTCATCAAAAACCAAACAATCCTCAAAGCCCTGTGGGAAAAATTGGAGGGTAAATAAACAGCAGGAATCTTGTGTTCATGAGGAATGCGCTCATGGATGCTTAGCAAGCACAACCTGTTTACAAGTGTAAGATCACACTGACCACTGTATTTTAGAGCAGGATTCTTCCTGCAGGCCACATCGCCAAGGATCTTGCAGAAAAACGGTAGGGGTTTGCCTTTTCTGCAGCTTGGGGCTCCCCTGATGGATCCTCCTCCCAAGCAGGTCCCTGCCTCATGAACAGGCAGCACCACCCTGTCCTCTGATCCCCAGAGTGCACAGCTGGGTAGCTGAGCTAACTGACAGATATTTGGGTAGAATTCAACGCTCGCCGAACCCACAGGACTCCAGACCATGGGACAAGCCAGCCCTCAAACGCTATGTACTTACACTCTAAAAACAGGCATTTCTGGATGAAAAGAGGGAAGATCCGGCAGACCCAGCCCAGACAAGAGCGTGAACTTACCGCATTCATGCCTTGCCCGTAGAACGGCACAACAGCATGCGCAGCATCTCCCATCAACACACACCGGGAAGCGATGTGGTAGGAAGAACACTTCACAGATATCATGGCCTGGGCTGGCAGCAAAAAGTAATCACGCTTCAGCTCTCGCCTTCAGGCAAAACAACAGATACTTCACTTGATGGTGGTACCACAAGAGACAATGAGAGCAAATCATGCCACGTCCAAGCTCAGAAAGCCAGGGTCACTGGCATTCAGTCAGCCTTGGGATGCAAAAAATAACCCCTGTTCATTGGGATATTTGTGCTGGAAGAAAATGTGGAAGCCAGAACACCTATTTCATTAACTTCGTGCTATGAGTTAAGCAAGGATGCAACAGGTATGTGGTGTGATGCGATTTCCTAAAAGCAGATAGTCTTTTTCCCACAGACACCTCACAATACATTCAGACCAGTCTTGCTCAGGATCCTACTAACACTGCGTACTCTTCACTCCCACCTCAGGATTACACTGAGGGATAGGGCTGTGCAAGCACAACCATCTCCAGCAAAATGCCACGTTCATTCAAGTAACTGGGCCTAATGAGGATCAAGCATGTGCTTAAAGGTTCTCTGAGAACAGGGCTTCAGCAGCTCTTTAAACACTCTGCCAGCTGCTCACACAGTGTGCGTGTGCATGCACATGAATGCTGGACTTCAAATGGACCAAATATTTTGTCTATTGGTTAAGCTCTGCATACAACTTGCCCACAAGCAAGACTTTCATTGACATCAGTCACTGTGAACATTGACATCAGTACTGTGAACACCTGCGGATGTCCTCGCTGCAGGAAGGATATATCCAGAGGACATGCAAGTTCCTAAATTCATATGAAAGGCTCATAATACAGACTACTTAAAAGAAAAGGAAGCTATTTAATACAGCTTAATATCAGTGGAAGAAAACCCATTACAGCTATGCTAGAGCAGAAGTTTTAATAACACCAGGTGGAGCTCCAGAGGCTGTGGAACTTCCTTCTTTGGAGGGGAACAAGGTCACACCGAACCGCGAAACCGCCATCTGGACTCAGGCTGGAAACACTGGTCCCCGTCCTCACTGCTGTCAGGAAACTCAGGAGGAGCAGGACACACTGCACCCAAGGGCAGAGCACCGGCTCCATGCTGCTGCCCTTGTGCTGTTTGCCCAGCAGGGAGAGCCAACCAGGGCCCCCACAGCACGGGGAGTGGCACACCGCTGGGAACCACTTGCTCTTATACCTCATAAGCCCAATATTTATTTTAGCCCTACAATCGATAAGCACCAGACCTTGTTTAGTCAGCCCAGTGGTTTTCTTTGCCAAGCGTGCTACCTGCCAGCCCAGCTTTTCTCAGCCTGTTAAAATCTCAACATGCTTGCCCAACTGTTGGAACAGCAGGACTGCTTTTCGTGCTGCTGTTTTCAACACGCAGCTTCAGTGGAGTCACTGCCCACCCAACTCCATCATCAGAAAAACACAGCTGATGAGCAACTAATCCATATAGCGTTACATAAGTTTAAAAACTGCTTTGTCGGTTAAGTTTTTGAAACTTCATAGCGAATATCCCTCAGCACCCCTAAGTTCCCAAGCTTCACTGGGGATAGCCTGCCTCCTCTTAAAGCTCCACAGTGTAAACAGAGGGCCACAGACACTGGGAGAGGATACGTATCCCAGGACACTTCTCTTCTAGCTTTGGGTCACTGATTGCCACTATATTCGGATACATCGGCCCAGCTCACAGCACTTTAAAAGCATGGGACATGCTCTTCCTGCTCCTCTCCAGTGCCAGGTTAAGAGTTACAAGTCTAAAAATGTTGTTCCTGGAGGCAGCAGCAGTCTGCTAGCTGCTAACCAGCCACTTTGCACTGCCTGAGGAACAGAGGAACCACAAGTGCAGCAGAAGGCCTGGCTTGTTAGCTTTTGTGCAAGGCACCGTTCACTTATCATCCGCACGCTCACAGGACAGGGCCATATCACAGTCCCTGCCATATCACTTCATCATCCTAAAGGCAGCATTACTAGTGTCACCCCACTAGGGTGTTAGGGCCTGGGCTGTGCCTCCAAGGTAAAGCGCACTGCTGTGCAGAGGGTCCAGGCTAACTCTAAGGGAACTGAAACCTCTGGGCTCTGCTCTTTGCTGTAACAATCACAACTTATCAGAACCTACAGTGGGACGGGACTATGTCCTGTTGCCAAGCTCATTATCCCAATGAAGAAACAATACAGACAGTCCATTTACTGTCCCCCCCTTTTAGACCTACAGGCCATGGAGCTTCATTAGGAAGCTCAAGAGAGTGTTTGCAACCCCCCGGTCAGCCAGCTTCCACACAGTCCCACTGTGATCAGCACCCCAAGGCTGAGGTATGGACATGTCCCTTGCCTTTTATGGTGTTGTGTTGATTAGCAAGAAAGAGAGATGAGAACGCTTACTCTCCAATGAGGGGAATTGAATCTGGAAAGTAGGTCTGGAAAAAATCCAGTACTTGCTCGCCAGTTGTGAGTTTCTCAAATTCTTCGAAGGGCATGAAGAGCGTGCACGTGAAGGACTTGTCCTGCCAGTCAGAGAGGAGATTTAGAAAGAATCAAGAGGCCACAGGCAACACCTGATGTCTGGATCAAGAGTACAGTGCCCAGTCTGTCTGTCATCCAGGAATCACAGTGACCAGCTTACACAGCGGGGAATGAATATGCAGCAGCCCCATTTTCTATGATGTGTTTATACGTGCCAGAGAGCACCAAGATGAAGGCATGAAAAAAAGGAGGGGAGAAAACAGAAAAGAGCAGTATATGACTTGCTAGAGAGTGGGCTTGGCATATTGCTCTGACAATTGTATCATTCAGCTGTAGAGCACTGGTGTTCTGGTGGGATCTTGCGGGTGAGGGTGAAGGGGTAAAGGAGGACAGAAGCTGCCCAGGTAGCAGGTTCAGCTCAGTGGGGCAGGGCCAGCTCTTGGGGCACTGCACTGCACCCATCCACAGGCTGTCGGATGCCTAGCAAGGGCTAGAATTCCAATCTGGGAATTCTCCAAGCAGACATGATCCCTCCTGGACCCCAGCACGTGCTGTATTTGCCACTGCAGCCAGTTCATCTCCACAAGCCCCATCCCATGCCCCAAGCGAGCGCAGCCATGAGCTATTACCATGTTAGGTAGTGCAATCATCATGAAGGTGTTTCTCGGCCAGATATGGAGGCAGTTTGGTTCCATGGCAAACTGAAAGAAAAAAAGCTGACCAGC
This sequence comes from Struthio camelus, assembly GCF_040807025.1. Taxonomy (NCBI): domain Eukaryota; kingdom Metazoa; phylum Chordata; class Aves; order Struthioniformes; family Struthionidae; genus Struthio; species Struthio camelus. The sequence goes on along the minus strand of NC_090947.1, from coordinate 624,921 downwards.
TGACCAGCTCTGCTCAGCTTCCCCAGACCATCTACTGGTTTTCTTCTGTATCAGCACACCAGTTCCCATCCTCTTACACCACAAGAGGATGCAATGATCACAAGGCCCCTCCCCAGCAGGAAAGTATCTGATGCTTCTGTGAGATATGGCAGAAGGAAAAAGTAGGGAAAACAGGCTGGTTTTGTCATCACTGATGTCCCCACAGACATATTCCCACATTCCCCTGAGCTCTCAGAGCTAGAGTTAACCCTCACCAGCCTGGGGCAGGCCCTTTAGTATCAGGGAATTCTGCAGACTGGTCCAAAACATTGGCCCCACCCCTCTCACCCGCAACTAGGAGAGAGAGGATGCCTGCTTTCTCATTGGATAGCTTTAACCTCTTGGGAGGCTGGGGCTGAGCCTCACATGAGAAATGAGTCTCTCTAGAGCTGCTGTAGCAGAGCCATCATGAGACAAGACTGAAGTGTCACACCTAAGAATGATGTAGCAACCCCTGGGACAGACATACTTACGTCTCCATCCTTGGGGGGGATGGTCAGCTCCATATAGCCATGAGGAATGTACTCATGACTGTAGTTAAAGCGCGTTTGCCTCATGAACTGCTTTCTGACGGTTGAGAAGGCTCCATCGCATCCCACAATGAGATCATAAGTGACTTCCATGGGCGGCTGATCAGAACTGAGAAGCAAGAGTCCATTGGAATAATCCTACCATAAACACTAGGTCAAGTCAGTGTACCAGTCCAGAATCACTGAGCACAGTGGGCTCGCTTTTTTGTAATTTTGCTGCAAAAATGATTGGATGACCTGCAGCATTTTCAGGCCTTTAGGGTATGGGGCGACTGGTTTTCACTATGATAAGTGTTACAAAAAATAATTATTCTGTAGGCTGTCAAAAACTCTGCCATATATATCCAAACACGTAACTAATGCTGTTGGTATAATGTTGTGATTTCACAGAGCCTGTATTCACAGGTAGCCTCCCAGGACCCTGAGGATCCTTCACAGTTGATCCCAAGACTTCAAATGAAGAAACTAACCTTTCCAAAGAACGTCACACACAAGTCTGCACTAACGACAAAATGTGGAGTTCCTGAGCTCTGCTGGGTTTAATACAACGTCCCAGCACTGGTCAGAACAATTTGATAGTTTCAAAAAATGGCCATTGCAGTTTCCTAAGAGGATGCACACCTTGGAGACCAAGCAGGCTGGTTTTGTTTGGCTGAGACGGGAGCATAATCAGAATTTAATGCAACTATGCAACAAGGTCATCACCTGCTCTCCCTAAAGAGTGATCTGTCCCTGCCAGAGCCTGAAAACCAATGTTGCAAAGACAGGCACTTTTATTCCCTGCACAGGTCAGCAAATATGTGTATCTAGCTTACTGTTGGCCCACCGAGAGGTTAGGGAGTTGCTTAAGCATTTTCAACCTCCCTGTGAACTCTGCTTTGACGTCTCTGCCTTCCAAAGCAAACGCCAAGTTTTATCCGCTTGGGAATAACACTAGTGTTAAACTGACATTGCTCAATTGTTTGAGCTTTTACAAATTATTAAGCAAAAAGTAAGTGAAAATAGTACTTTATCCCAGGCCCGTACAGGGATTACCTTTTTATGGTTAATGCCCCTAACTCTGCGTTGCACTCCAGGAGTTTGTGTCCAAAGTACAGTTTAGTATTGGAGTACTTCTCTGCAGCTGCGAAAAGAAAAGACAAAAAAACAGAGAGTTGTACTGACCTAAAATATTTCCATAGGATCCCTAAATTACAAGGGCTATTAGAGCAAATAAGATTCCTTTGTTGAGTGGTGGAGGGATGGGCAGCATGCGCTAGACCTATATTTTTTTTTAAATCTGGTCAAAATTGTTTATAAAGTGCAATATATTTAGCTGTCATCACTATCATTGTACTTTAGGACTGAATGTAGCATCTGCAGTCAACGGGAAATTTGCGAAAATTTGGCCTGGACCGCATGGATTTCACATTTTGCCACATGTTGCAATTTCTACTCAGGTAATACTATCACACGTTGCAGAAAACGCCACATAACGTAGAGAAGCTGAAGAGATATCTTTCCTTCTTTAGCTCAAATAGTTCTGAATAAGTAAACTCCTGCTTTCAGTTCAGGGAACTGAAAGAACAGGACCCTTCAGTCAAGAGGCAAACACCAGGAAAGCTGCTCAGGAATCTGTGTGTGTGCAGGAAGGCCTCACAGGGAGTTGTTTTAATACATTTTTGTATAGGAAAAGAGCAGAAAACCAGCACAGGAGAAAGAGATGATAGCAAAGAAGCACCAGATGTGGCTGCAGAAGCTTTGGTTAGCACAGCTCTGAGGAAAGCACGTGTTCAAGGAAACAGGACTTTGTACATTTTTGCAAACAGAGGACTGCATCAAAGACAGCAGTTTCTTACGTACATTTTTAAAACCTCCCAGTCTCTGTGTTTTGGCTAACCACAAAGGTGAAAGGAATAATGTTTTTCTTACTGAATTCTTCAGGCGAGTCCAAACTCAGTGAACTGTTCACTAGCACCTTATACACTCAGAAGATGGCTTATTGTTCCTATTCACCTCACTCCTATGCAGAGCAGATAATTAACAGAAGAAGTAACCTCACCGAATCTTTACCTCTCTAACCTCAAAAGACAGCTCCTTGCTTGTATTTCATTTCATATCTGCTGTTTTCACTTCTGTGTACGCTGAGAGACTGTCAGGCGTTTGATTCTTGGATCAATAGTGTTTAAAATGGGTTCTTAAAGCAAACTTCTACTTCTCATTCTTAGGACAAACACTAAGTTCTCAGAGAAAAGGCAGTGCAAGTATTCACAAAAAGACCTGGAAACTTACCTGTTAGCAGCTCTCCATTTAGATTTGCTCTGTCCACAGAGAGAATGTACTGCAAAAACAAATAAATGATGAGTTCAGGAAGTATTTCTGAACACTGTTTTGCACTAACATATGAGAAGCACAACCACCTCAAAGAATCCCAGTAACAGCCCCACTAAAACTGAGACACGTCCCTCAATCCTCTCCCCTCTCACAGCATCTTTCTAAGAATGTGTCCACTAGGTTGGATACATTTTCCAGCAGTGATCTGCTTACCATGAAAAGAGGGGAGAGCAGAGGAAGGTAATTGAAACAAGGCTGTCCCAACTGTATTGCAATGATTGCACGCTTGAGGCAAGCTTTTTGGAGAGTTATGGGAATCAAAATCTGTGCGCTTTGTTTGCAAAAAGAAAAAAAATTGTTATAGCATTATTTGGATGCAAGAGTAGCCACATCAGCCAAAGAACTGCAGATCTGATGATGAATAAAATGAATATATTTCTCAGGATAGGGAAGCAGCAAATCCTGAGATGGGGGGTAACCGAATTTCTTTCCAGAATGCTGTTACCTCAGTCTTTCTGGATGCACTTTAATCCCTGTTCTGTCGGCAACTGCTGTCCGTTACACAGAATTGTAAACAAGTTCAAAGGTCCCCTGCTCTTAGAAGCACCTCAGGAAAGACAGTAGGACACCATTACCTGGTCCTTCTTCCCATAGGGGATAGAATACTTTTTCCCTGTAGGTGTGTGTATCCTCCTTGCCCGCATAGGAACGCCTTTGGACACAATCTAAAATTGAAAGGGAACAGGCTTCAGTCTTCCAGCAATTGAGCTGCTAAAGGCCAGGACACAAACCACTAACACCATCTGCCCAAACACTGTATCCGGTGTGACAAATAGAGCCAGAACCAGCAAGATGGGATGCTCTGTGCTTATATGTTTTTGTGTCGCTAGCACAGTTGAGAAGGAAAAGTTTACAGGGTCATGGACACAAAATCACTGCATTTTACTGGGATAATTTACAAGCTCATTCTCATAAAAATCAGGGGTAAGTGATTTTTGGACTGAAAGGAAAAGCCCCAGGGTACAGGAGCAGGGGGAGTCAGAGCCAAATTACATCTTGGTGCTGGGATATGAGCTGTCAAAACCTGTGTTCCTTCTCTACACAGACCCAGGCAGCCAGACTTAAAGATCACATCAGTGTGAACATCTGGATTTTCAAAGGTACTGAGCACTCTGGAAAAGAGGCTGGGCTCTGAGCCAAATGAGGCATGGAGAAACCACAGCACGCCCAGGCACCAGTGCAGAGTCCATTGATGAAGGCAGTGAAAAGGGCAGGCCCAAAGCTTGTGGATTTATGAGAAAATACAAACCTGGGCATGTCGGAGGTAAAATCAGCTGCTCTGTCACTTCCTGGTGGCACTCCAGCCCTTTTGGGATTCCACTGACTTCTGCTGTGTTTGCCCTCACCCTCCAGGAGGGAAAAGAGCAGAGAGGAGAGGGAAACACTGGGAGAAGCTGTTCGACTGGTGGTCTCAGAGAGGGTGTCATGACTGGCAAGTACCCTCTGTCAAAGTCTGCAGGCCTCAGCAGAGCCCCACCTACTCGGAGATCAGGGTTCCAGCCCCATGCCACAAGGCAGTGGAGAGCAAGGCTGCTGGCACACAGCAGGAGAGGTTTATCTCAGCCCTCACGAAAGCGGAGCTATCCCTGCAGAGACACCTCAGTGCTTAGGGAGCAGAAGAGAGAGCGCGCATCCATTGCCAACCTAAGTTAACAGCATCTTAACTGGAAGGGAGGAGGGTACCTGGTCTTCCATCCCCACAGCTTTGAGGGCCTGGCGTCCTCTGTGAGAGAGTGCCAAGTTAATGCTTCTGCCACGCACAAAACTGGCCACCCGGATATCTGCTCAGAAAGAGAAAGGGCAGCGGGTTACACGCACGCCAACACCTTCTGTGCAGGCCAGAGCCCAGGCCGGACTGCGTCTCCTGAAATCTTCACAGTGACACCAAGCCAGGCTGAGGTCTGCAGTCACAGCAGCTCCAGCGGAAAGTCAGCCACTGAAGGTGCAGTCTTGTTGGACTACAATCATAGCTCTGACACTGAAGAACCAGAGCAACTCGTACCCTCCCTGCAACGACATTGGCCTCCATGAGAGTATCCTCCCTGCAAAAGGCTGGACCACAGCTGCTGGACCAGGGGAAAAATAACTCTGCCTCCCGGGGCCTGACTACAAAGGTGATATTTTCAGAGGTGACATATGCTCTCTTCTTTCTTTCAGGTGCCTGGTTTGAAGCAGGGTACCATCAGTCAGTCCCACGGTGTAGCTACAGTTGAGGTGGAAGCAGAACCTGCACCATTTACTGATTTATAGTGGTGCTACCTGTATGATGGCTCTAGCAGAGAATCATCTGCTTCCCAACACACACATAGAAGCTAAAGGGAAGGGTTAAAAGAATATCCTAAAAACAACAGTTCCGGTTTTTTTTTCTCTCTCCAGTTTCAGTGTGCTCACACAGTTCCATTTTTGCTTTTTTCAGGAACTGCTATAAGTAAAGAGACACCAACATATTAATAAAGCAATAATAGGCTGGACTTACCTTCTCTGGCTTCATAAAGATCAACATGGAAACCTCGTCTGGCAAAGAAACAGGCATTTAAAGCACCCACCTACAAGAGCAGAACCAGGGATTTTCATGGGTACAGAACAATTTTCTGTGTACAGGCAAGCTCCCTACTACCTCTGTGGACTCCATTTCTCTTCCTTGATAGAGTCCAGCGTGCTGCAGCATTTCCTTGCGCACTGACTCCAGAAAGCTAGACTGACCTACCCGTATAAAAGCAAAATATTACCTTAAAAAGAACAGCATATATATGCCTTGCTTTTTAAGTGGATGACACTGTCTTCACTATATCTCACCTCACTGTATTTTTAATTTTCACCACTAATTCATGCCAGAAAAAGAGCTATGGATTCTTTATTTCAGGACTCTGTTTCAGGGACCAAGAAGCTAATGGCCAGATAAAAAGTCTGAAAAGAGACTTAGGTGTTGTTATACTCCATGCTCAAATTAGTCCGCTCTGCAGCTAGCAACAGAAAAAAACTGTGCCCAAAGAGTGGACAGAAGACAGCGTTTTCTCTTAGCCTAGTACTTATAGGCCTACATTAGGAGAAAGGTAACCAAGTCTCAGTCCCTGCAAAGCATTTCACATTATTGAGTGACTTGGTTAAAACCAGAAATAGCCAAGGGGACAGAAGATCTCACAGCTAGCCCTGTTTAATGCTTTTTGAAAGAGCAGAACGTGACTTGTGTTTTCCCAATGCGTGGCACTCCTGGGCAGAAAGAGTAGGGCTCTAAAGGTGCAACGATTCTCTGGGCTGGTACATGTGCAATGCCCAAGCAAGGGCTGCAACTTAATGTACCTGAGACGCTATTGTTCCACCTCCAAAATCCCTTCCCCTGAGAAAAGTACTCTTGGAGTAGCAGGACTTATTTGCATACACCATTCTAGGCAAGCGTTGTAGCTCTTGTACTGGGCTTAAACATGTGTTTCAGTTACACTAGTGTCTGCCATAGACATCTGTGGTGTCTCTAAGATTACCTCAGCAACAAAGCTTTCCCTCAAAGAGCAATTCTCTTAGCAGGACATCCTAGCTACGCAAAAAAGTCTTGCTACCTCCCACGCTCCTTGATAATACCCTGTCCTCCGAAGGAGGAATGTTTTAAGAAAAAAAAGTTGGGGGCGGGTAGAGTAGCATTGAGATTTGAACTCAGGAGAGGAGATATTTTTTCCTTAATTTGCAAAACAAATCAGCAAACAAACTGTGCTACAAACAAGCAAGACAAAGGAGGTGGTTGCATTTTAAATATCTGCACATCTTCCCTCAGCTATCACTGACCTGTCCCTGCTGCATTTACTCTCCACACAGACAAGCTCACTTTTATTGCTGTAGCTGCCTTTCCAGAAGTCTTCGTGTTTAAGCTCAGCTCAACCAAGCATTCACCCAGCCAACATCCAAGCAACACTCATAGCCCTGACAAGCAACACTCATTGACTCCCTGACAAACACAATCAAACGAGAGACAAAATGCATTTCCTACCAGACCACCTCCGACGATGGCTACTTTCTTCCCCTGTGTATCACTGGACTTCATTGCTGTGACAGCCTCTGAGGAGCAAGCGTTTACTGCTACTGCGAGAGACCAATGCCTCTTCTCACTTCGTTGATGTGTATTTGCCAGAGGGGAGGAGAAGGGAAAGGAAGTGGGTGGCTGAGTCGTACTGACTTTCTTCTTCCCTAGTTAATATTCAAATGTTCACTTCCACCTCAGACTCCCAGTGAATCAGCCTGGCCGTGTAACTAGCCACGTTAAGCTTTGCGTGAAGAGCTGCTCATTTACACTAGTATGAGCGTAGTGTTATTTAACAAGGCTTTGTTATAAGGCCTCTTTTGAAATTTGTAAAGAAGTTCTAATTTTCAAGCATCTCCCCACCTCTCCAATAAAATTCAGTCTAGGTGCATGTATTGAGCAGGAGGAATTGCAGCCGCCTGACTTTTGCTGAGCGCTCACACACGCTTCTCCGCAAGGAGGAATGAAGACGTATTGCTTGACTAAATGGCCTGATCCCAGCTGCACTTAGATCTTTCACCCAAAGAGCCTGCGTGTAGCTTGAGTATTTGGGGATGCAACCCTGAGTGGAGGCCCCATGCCTACACTGCACAATCCTTCTATGACTTTTTACTGTGTGCACCATTTCACATGCTTTTCCTTGGAATGAACTGCTTTGCTGAAAGGGTGGATAATGCTGCACGTGGTAAACATAAAAAAAATGAACAAACAAACAAGAAAAAAAAAACCCAAAGCACTGATTCAGCTGTTTCAGTAGTAAGGTGTTCACAAATAAGTGTCGGAGCGCTACCTCTCCTAACGCAGGGAATAAATATGTTTTCTTATCTAAGAATAAATATAGTCCATGATGGGGGTGGGAGGGAAGCCATGTTGAAATTCAGTTCTCCTCTATTCTAGTAGTATCTAGATTACAGCCTACATACAATAACAGCTAGTGAAAATGCATAAATTGCATGTATTATCATTTATTGCAAACCCTGCAATACACAGCCCAGAGCAACAGAGTTCTCTCAAAGGAGAGAGAGCAGATACCTGCACAAGCACAGCACAGTTCTCCACTGCACATCAAGGCACAGCACCAGGAGACTATCACCTAAGGGATGGGGAGACAAGGAGGATATTGCCGCCAGCAGGGAAGAGGCCTCACCAGCTAGAGCCCCACCTCACAACACCCAAGCAGGCAGGCCTAAGGATAGCAGGCAGGATCCATGAAAGCTGTGCAACACATTCGTAGCAGATCTGAGGTCAAGCTGGGAAGTCAAGCCACAGGTCAGGATTAGGCCCAGTGAAGGTAACCAAGGTCAGACACAACCCAGTGATCACCAGGCAGGTCCAAGATTAGGCCATGAAGTCAGTCCACGGGTCAGGGCCTGGATTAACAAGCTCCACAGCAAGGCACAGGCACACAGGAGACAAGGACACCTCTAGCATAGCTCAAGCAAGGACTAAAGGCCCAGGGCTGAGCTTAAAGGGGGCTCTTGGCCCCTTGGGCAGGGTGTGGCCCTAGGTGAGGCTGGTCAGAGCAATTAAAACCAATTAATGTGGGCAGGGACCTGACATTTCGTATCAATAAGTCACCACTGAAGATGCTCCAGTAGTTTCCCCTGATCTACATAACAGTAAATTGATTTATACTATCTGATTGGCTAACATATCTACATCAAAGAAAACAGAACTACAAAGCCTGCCCAAAGGCAGGCTCAGCTCTATTTACATGATACCTAGGTACCTGTCTGAATTGCTCTAAGAGCCATCCCAAGATGGAGATTTCATTCTCTCTCCAGATGATCCCTTTTAGCCTGCTGTTGCCCCTTACAGCTAGGAAGCTTTCTTGCCTTGCCTAAATTGCCCTTTTTGGCATTCAAGCCCATTTCTTCTTATCCCACCCACAAAGTCTGCATACAACAAAGGGGCACAGAGAGTGGAGGTGGGGGAAGCCACAGAGCAAGGTACGTTTTACATGGTAACTAGCAGCAAAATTATTCATTAATTGTTTTCAGAGCGCAGACAGCAAAGCATTAGCTTCCAGCAGTGACAGTTGTTATTTGGAAATTTCACTCACAGCACCCTTTGAATATTTGTGCTGCAGCCTTTACAGACTACTCCAGCACTGTGGCTTACCAGTTTAACAACCATGTTTCAAGATATGCTAATTAATTCATGATCTCCTGTGGATAACACAGTATAAAATCATGTAATTAAAGTTGGTCTTCTAATACTGCTTCCTTGGATGATTGGATTAGGGTTGCACAAGCAGCCGCGGCCATGATTCTCTGGCCTTAGTGATCTTTCAATAGTTTTTGGGGGGTGAGCAATCTGTTTAGAGGGAGCCAAACATGCAGGTAGAGAGGATGTCAAGGGCAAAGCTTGTTATTATTAAAGGCAGAACAGACAGTCATGGAAACTGAAGCAGATAGGGGAACTGGAGGAAAAGAAAGGATCACAGGTGTGTATATACTGCCTGTAGAGGAGGCAACGTTTTGGCTGTTTCTGAGCTCAAGTGCAGGCTGGGCGCTCCTCGCCTAACCCAGTGCTGGCATGCCCATCTGCCACCGTCTCCCACCTGGTCCTGGCCGTAGGTGGTGCAGAGCGAAGGCCAGGGGCAGGTGGACTGGAAGACACTCCTGTAGAAGCAGGAGGCACCATAGTGCTGCCTATCGATGAATCGGATGCTCTCCCCACACTATGGTGCATACTGCAGTCATTTAATCTCTGTAACGGTGGAAAGGTTCATCCATACCAGAATATCCACTGAGATGTGCTAGTGTTTTAACACACTAAAATTTTACCTAAACCAGTAAAAAGATTTAGGAGAGAGAGCAAGTAAAGCACCATTTGTGAAAGTCCCTCTCTTTTTTGCTCAGTTAATAAAGTATCTCTCTGGAAATGCAGTTGAAAACACCCGACTTCGGATCTGGAAATGCATTTTCAAAGACGGATATTTTTAGGGATTGTTCACCTACCCTGAACCCTTACTAAATACCCCAAATGCAATGGAGACTTTGACCACTGCTACAGTTTGAAAGTTTTTTTCTTCCAAGATGATATTGATCAGCTTACACCTGCCAAACTTAGCTACTGAAAATAGTTTTTGGTAAAACAGACTAAACTTCACAAATCAGGGATTATTTATGTCCAGTGTAATACCTTTTCCTCTGGGTAACCATTCCAAACAAAATTTAAGTCTCTTGGTTTTCTTCATCAGACTTGGTCATAGATTTCTTCAGGCAAAAACCAGTGTAAAGATTTTTTTTTTTTATTTCGGTGGAGTACTTCAACAATAATGCAGCATTTTTAATCAAGCTCTTTCATGATGCATCAGATAAATCCAGTTTTAAAAAAAAGCCAAGATGACATGACACTTAGAAAGCGCTACTAACTCATTGTTCATCTTTTTGCATTAAACACAATGATTGCTGAAGGCCATGAAAATGATGTCACTTGAACAAAACTCCGAGTCTTCCAATGAGTCCTAAAAGATAGCAGGAAGAACAAGATAGCATGGGCTCAGATTAAAGCCTGCCGTCTGAAAATTAGTGGGAAAAGTAAAGAAGGGAAAGGTCTTGATTTATAATATGTCACTGAAGAAAAAGACATTAACATGCAAGGAATAACCCCCGATTTTTCTAACCAAATCTGAACCCTGAAGGAAAGCTTGTGTAATAATGAAACACATATACACAATTCCAGACTCCTTAAATCACTCTCCAGGAGGTGTTTGAAAAGAAAAGCGTGGGTAGCATTACAAATACAAGACTTACAAGACTGAGAGTCAGAGCCCTCCTGAGGCAGAAAAGGTGAACTGCAGCTAGATGTGGGTACGGGCATTATATTTTAAACATTTAAATCAAACGATAGTTCTGAGAAAAAGCATAGAAGCACTTTTTTTTTTTTCCTTTTCTTCTCCACTGAGAATTATTTATCCATATACTACAAGCCTTGTAAACCCAACTCGCAAAGCGTGGGGAGAGCCTTAATTTTTGGGAAAACACAACACCAGTATTTTGGTCTATTATGCAAGTAACTTGTATTTGTCCTCTAGCTTCTGGTTCCCCAGACAGGTAATTACTGCAGAACAAGCATATTTCTGAGAGACTAAAACTACACTCTCGAGGAAAGAACACTTTAGGCTGATGACTTTAGGTGACTAAAACCTTATTCAGGAATCCTTTGTTCTATTTGCATTATCTTTCCCAGGCGGGCAGCTGTCTCCTTTGTAATGTGGATTTCCCCGAATCACATGTGAAGGGGACTCTCATCCCTGAAGCTAGGTCATACTCATTTGTAATGGTTCAAACAATACTGGTGTTAAGCTCATTTCACGCTCCGGGGCCACTGTAGGATGTCAGGCCTGACGAACATTTTGGGACAGAATTTCTGGTGTTTTTTGGAAAGAGGGTAAGATGGTGGTGACTGTTTGCTACTGCTCTGGGCTTGGAAGATGAGAAGAAACAGCTGAACTAGCTGAAACTGGTGAGCTGACCACAGGTGCATGGTACATCTGAAGATCTGCGGTCTTTCTCTTGCTCACTTCTCACACCAACAATGTGCAGTTGTACAGACATTAGGCTGTCAGTCAGACTACTTAGGAACTGTTCTAATGAAAGTTGACCTCAGTGAGGCCATGGTCCACTTGTAGAGAAACATGTACTGTCGGTACTCGAGCCACCTGTAACAAGAAAAACGGCTTTATTGGGTTTGGTGGTAACCAAGAGGGCGTGTTTGCTGCAGCTGCAAAAGGACAGTGTAGATGTGTAGAAGCTCAGAATTCATGATGGAAGGTAGCTGAAGAGGGGGAAAGACACCAGCCTAAAAGCTTTGACAAGATTTCCCTTTGCCAATTTCTGCGAATAGGTAAGCAACAGCTAATTGCACTGGTGCTGGAAGGAGCTGAGAGACGCGTACCTGTATAGATGACAGATTACAAATCCATGTAAAAGTGAAAGGGGTAGAAATGTTTAGCCTTTACAATCCCATTAGCTAAACATCTGTTCAGGAATTCAAATCCCATGCTAAAGAGGGCCATACAGATACCCATGCTGAGGATGCAGCCTCCTCCGTCCAGTGCTTCTGTTTACTAAGCCCTTGAAAAACAAGTAGCACAGAAATAAAAGCTGTGTTCTGACAGAAGCAGTAGTGGCTCCCTACGCCAAAATCCCCAGCCACAGGACCACACTCTAGCAATGGTATTCCTTACCAACCTCAACACATAAGCACTTTCCAGCACTGCTGCTTCTGTGCCTCCCTTCTTGCTGTCTCTTCCTGATACCCTTGGCAAGACCATTACCCTCTCTTTGCTTAGATCCTTGCTAAAGTCCCCTCCCGCCACTGGTATTCACAGCAGCAGGCTGGCTAATGGTAGGCTTATGGTGGGCAGAGGGATTGCTCATACGCTCACTGAAAAGCTAGTCCCTGGGAGTGATCTGCCAACTTCTAGAAAGCAGTTCAAGACAAGCTCTGAGACAGCAGGGAAGACACAGGCAGGTGAGCACTGGGAAGAGCTGGCAGCTTACCTCTGTTAAGGGCTTGAGGACTCTACAGACCTGGGGGCAGCCTGGGGAGAAGTCCATCCATTTCTGCCCTTGAAAAAAACACCCCAGTTGCAAGTACAAGCTTGTCCCAAAGGCTCAACTTTATTTATATTCTTCCCTCCCTTTATACAGATTTTCTTAGTGACAGTCTTTTTTGGAACTTTTGATTAGCAAATGCCTCCACAGTATTTTAAGTACATAAATACTACCAGAAATGTTACCCTGAATGTAGCTCACAGTCAGCTCTCATTTAGCATGTCTCTGTGGGATTCTCATGGATACCCAAAACCTAGGGGAACAGCCATTGCAGACTGGAGCCACCCAGCACTGTTAAGCTATGGCTCTGCCACCTGCAGGCTGGACATGGGAGTAAGACTGTTATTTCTCACCTGGCAGCATCTGTAGACGTTGTTTGATTCTCATGTTCGTTCCATAATAAGTAAGGGTTACTTAGCAAAGTTATTCCATAAGATTTAGTTTGCAAGACAGATCTTTGTTGAAGCCTCTTAATCCTATTTCTATGTTAAAGATAACATTCTGGGCTGGCCTTAGTGAAGAGCCAGAGCAACTTTAGGGCATGAGATTTTCTGTTCTACCTTATTACCTCACATCTGTGGGAGGTAGGGTTAAAACAGATCAATGCTGTGCCAGCCCATTTACTTACGTATGCACCACGGGGAGCATGCTTCCAGGTAAATGATGCACCATGGATGGGAATCCACCATTCTGTCCCATGAGACCAGACTGTAGTGCTGGAGGCCACACAGAGTAGCCAACGGGGGGTAGCACCCCTGGGGGAGAGTAGTGATGATGGTGGTGCACTGTGGATGGCCTGGGCCTTTCTGCTTTCACAACCATGGGAGCAGCAAGCTGCAAATCCTTGTTGGAGAGAGACAAATGGCAATTTGTTATATTTGTACTGCCACAACGAGAGCGTGCCAGCAACTCTGGCTGAGCAGCTGAGTTTCCACTCAGCCTTCTCTTAGTGAAGGGAGTTCTTCCTCTTGTGGCCAGAGATCAGTTTCACAGGCTCAAACATAACAGGTCCAGCAAATGCCTGGTGGTTCCAAATTTCACCTAGATATTCAGAGACGTTCACGCCCCACTCAAAACAGTTTATCCCACTCTTCTACACAAGGCAAACCCTTGGGAACAAAATGACCCTGGAAACAGAGGTGAGGACTAAGAGATGCGTTCTCTTCCTTTGCTATTTTCCCTTAGAAGCAGACTGCTTCAAAGAAAGCCTGGTATTAGTCTGCTTGCTCACCCAGAATTAGTCTCCCTCAGAAATCTCCCCCAAGGTGAGGCATAATCAGGGTTAGGTGAAACATCACATAAGGCCTTACTATCTCACTACTCAGAGAAAGAATATTTTAAGAAGCAAACAAGGGATAGCAAAGTTTAAGGGGGGGGGGAGGGAAGGAAAGGACTAATAGTCTGAGGGAACAGTGGAGGTCATAAGAGCCTATTCCTAGGAAAATAGGATATTAGAATAGTGTGGCTGCTTCTTTCAAGAAGCATGTTATGGCTATTTTTTCAATATGAATAAACTGTAACCCAAAAAGTAGGTGCTTCCTTTGTCTGAGATAACACTCAGCACAGCTCTGGCACGTGGCAATGCCTGCACCTCCTGCCATCTCCATGACAAATCTATCTTGGAGCAGTCGGTGAGGAAATAAATTATCCTGTCTGTGTCACCGGTGGCCTGCCGGCTGTGACGGATACGAGCTTCTGAGATTTCAGTGCCCTGAAACATGAGAGCCAGCAGCTGCTGTCAAATGCTTTCTGTCTAAAGTAGACATTCGGTCTCAACAGGTGCAAAAAATGTCAGTTCCCTCCAGGCTAAGATGATGGGGTGTCAAGGAGTATTGTATTTCCTACCCCCATCAGTTAAACAAAAGGCTTTTGGTTTTTTAAGCCATTTGTTACTTTTGCAAATAGCATGGAGGAAAGGTGTTAGTGAACCGGTCAACTACTGCAGAAGGATGGGAGTTACTTTCTTAACACCTGACAGTCTTAATATCCAAGAAAAAGAAAACAGAAACCTTCACAGGCGAAAGTCATAGTGAACCTGAAGATAGAGGGGGTGAAAAAGTATTAAGGGAGGTCTTTGCAATACAAGAGACATCCCCTTCTCCCCAAAGATTAACTGTCCTTGCTTCTTAGATAATAAACTCTGAAGAGTAGAGACTAGAAATACATTTTTCCAAAGCACTTAAGAAGGCTAAGGATCTATATCACATTGTTAAAAATAGCTTAGGAATTGGGTACCTTAAGGATATGTTCAAAATTATCTACCTCTTATTAGTCACTAGACACTGATGTTTTGGAAAATCTCTATGGAGACCTACACACCTAAATATCTTTAAAATCTGTCCTTTTGGAGCATTGTACCCATTGATTTTCATTGAGACAATAACTAGTGCAGTAAGGCTCCAAGTGTGATCACAATATCCATGTTTCAGCTCTAGCTCATTTTAGACTGCCAGGTCAAATTTTACAAATGATGCAATCTGTAACACAAATATTGCCCTGCTGTTTGCAGCAAGTGGACTTGCACCTGCAGACACCAACCCCTGCTGCTACATCCTGACTAGAGGTGAATCACTGGTGTTCGGGTAGTGCCTGGAGACACCAACAAGGATCAGAGCCCCAGCATACCAGATGTTGTTTCAGTGAAAACCTGCAAGTGTTAGAATCCTAAGGCTCCATATGCAGCAGCAGATGCCCAGTATAAATCTCCTCCACACATAGTCTGTTAGTGGTTCAACTGTAGAGGACAAAAATTTCCAGAGCTGGACTGAATCCAGTTTGCACTTTTGCATAAGGCATTCTTCTGCCAGATCTCCATAAAGTGTTAAACAGAACTGCATGAGAGAACTGCAGGAGACCAGAGCCAGGCAATACCATGGTACTGAGCAGCAGAACTGGCCCTTTCTGGCTGGGAGAGAGTATGTGCCACAGGTACTACTGAGAAGCAGCACTGAAGCAACTCTTCTCCCTGTGAAGAAAATTTCAGACACCTGAGCTGGGCTGGTTCAGCTATGCAGCACACCTCAAAATGAAGCAACATCTACTGTATACAATGCAGCCAAAAACAGCCGGGATGTCCTCTGCTCAATGACAGCCTTTTGGTGCGATGGATTTAAAGATGCACACAGCTGTTGGATGTTCCAGACTTTCTGTTGGTGTTATCCAGTCCCCACACATTCCCAAGGAGATCAGCCACTGCTTTGTGTGAACAAGGATGCTTCTCAACTCCTGCGACTTTACCTGCTGTGCATGCTTTACCTGCTGTGCAGCCAGAGAGCTGGGTCCTGCAGGCTGTGCAAATGCCATTGGTGGCAGAGCTTTCAGCATCATGTTCTGCATGATGATCTGATGCATCTGAGCGTTCTGCATTAACATCATCTCTACCATATCTGGGAAGAAGTCATCCAAAGAAGAAAGAAAGAGCTTTACCAGCAAAAAAACAGCAAGGGCACCTCAGCAGGAACTGCCCTCCAGCATACAGACTGGTCACTGCCACTGAGATAAAGCTGCTGAAAGGGACTCTCAGAAGAATATTAGCATTATTTGGCCAGACAGCGCAAAACGGTTGTCTATGAATCAGATCGCACAGGCCAGCTCTCCTTTTTCTCCTCCCTTTTACAGTGAAGCTGTTGTTGAGCATCTTTTGTCTGCTAGTTTCACTGCAAACCCACCCCCCTGGCTACGCTCACTGACAGGGTGGAGAAAGGTTGTGCTTTGGAGCTCAGTCCAGCAGGGACTTAGTCCTTATGGTGTTTTCCATGGCTTTGGCTCAAGGTCATCGCTCTTCACATAGGAGGTTTCCTCAACTATACATTATCATGTATAGTAGTGCCACCTTGAAAGTCCACTCCATGTGTATTTGAGAAGAGAACCACTCTCCACGTCTGGGCCCTGATCATGAAGGACCTACGCAGTAGAACTAATTTAACTATGAGATGAAAACAATCAAAGCAAATCTCCTTTTTAATTAACTGGTCATATTGCAATTACTTTAAATGTATCAACTTCAGAAGATTCTTGCATGAATTGGGACTAGTCTGTTTACGAAAATAAACTCTAATTCAAATAAATCCAGAGACCTAAGCGATGAAATCGTGAAAAAATACTGCAATTCAGTGACTGGAGACTTTTTTGTAGCATGAAGAAACCTTTGGCTGACAGCTGAGCCAGGAAAGTCATCCCAGTTTGTCGTTCATGTTTTATTTCACAGTGGCATCCACCTATGCTTAGAAACACGAAACTGTTTTCTAGTGGCATGGTACTACATTCGGAACAGTACTTTCAGCTGTTCTATCTTGTTTCCAAACACAGGGCATTCACTTACTTAATAAAAGCCTATATTTTTCAAAGGAGAGTGGACAGCAGATTAAAAGGAAATAAAAGAATAAAACATATTTTTAGAAGCCTGTTTGTTAATTTTGGAACTCTCTGTTTGCATAAGTTTTACCTGCAAATGTTCTTGTTAATATTACTCAGCGTTTTGGATTGAGCTGTTTTAGTTCCCCAAGCTTCCTCTACAGCTAAACTTTGCTTTGCTGAGCATATACTCTCTTTTCTTTAGTTTTAGCAAAAAGGGTTTGTCTGAAGGCCTCTGAGAAATGGTGTCTAGTTCTATGAAGTGCAACTCCCCTAGCTCCAACAGCAGCCTGACTGTGAAACAAAACATCACTGAGTAACTTAGATGCTGTCCCATGCATTCTTCCCCTTACAGTGATACCTTTCCTGCCTTCTTAGGACATCAGCAATGGGAACTGGCTGCTAGACTGAGAAAACATTACCTTCTTTAATGCTTCCAGAGTGAGGGGCTGCAAAAGGCTGGGCAGGGGGAATCTGTGTTATCAGTGGGGGCTGCTGAGGTAACTGTTGGATGATAGTAGCAGGTTGCGGAGGCATCTGAGAAAGAAAGGAAAGCGGAGAAAGTCAAGGTTGTTCTTGCCCAGCAGATCCCTCATCTCTGGATCCCTCATCTCTGGATCCCTCATCTCTGGATCCCTCATCTTGACCTATTTGTCACCTCTGGGACCTGTTTCACATTGACAGCAGCTGACCCCAAGCTATACATGAAGTAAGACAAGCTCGATGTCCAAATAGTAGCTGGAAGGTAACCACACTCAGCTTTGCTCTCCTGTGTTAGGAAATGAGCGTGGAAATTTTTTTGTGCGTGTTCTGAGACACTGATCTGGGGAGCACTCCAGCAGCTGCACTGTTCAGATCTCTAGAACAACTAAACCACACTGATGCAAACCACAGCACACGTAGCCACGTTGCATGAACGTTCACTCTGGCACAGAACACAGTGAAATACAAAGGGTAGATACAGCCCCCTCTCTTTTATTTTTTCCCTTTTAATCAGCTTCTTTAAAAGACAAGTTGCATTGGAAATAGGAAAAACCTCACTGTGTGATGAATCAGAGTTAGGGTCATGGCAAGGAGCAAATTTCTGTTGGAAGAACTAGTATGTAAACTAGCTCATCGGCTCCTCCCTTTTAAGTCTCACATGCAAGCTGTAGGCTCTTCTTTAGGCAGATGCCACTCAAGTTATCTTGCACATAAGCAGTCACTGCAGAGTGACCGCTATTTCTAATTTGTTATCCCACGGTAACTTGTACCTACCCTCAGTCATAGCTATCAGAGGATAAGCACGTGATTCAGACAGAATTTATATCCTTAAGTTGAAAAGTGATAAAATAGCATCTTCTAACCTACTCATACACCTGAGAACCCAGAGGTACCTGTTTTCTAGCAAAAGCAAGTTTCTGGCATTGCTGTCATGATCACATCAAACATGTGAGAGCCACCTCTCCCCTAACATCCTACATAAAACTCTTTCACAACACCTACCAGAATTACCCAGATTAGCTCTAAACAAGGGAGATCTGCTTTAGGCAGGGCAGTACGCAGAACAGATATGTATCAGGTTAACCACAGGGAAGAAGGGGATAGTCTGGCTGCTGCAAGCAGCAGGCTGTAACTAGCTCTTTCTCAGTCACTGCTTCACCTCGGCACCGAATGGACTCAAAAATGGATGAGTTGTGCTGGCAGTAGGCAGGTCCTGACTGCTGCTTTTCATGGGAGGGAAGGAAGAAGCAGGATGTGGGGCTTAAGCACATCCTTTGATGCCATAGGAGTAGCATCAGATATATTACTATCACACAGGCAGAGAGAGGTCTGTAGAGGATATGCTGTTGCCAGCACCGGTAGTCTTCTGACTTACAGCCTGTTCCCAGCAGACTCCCTCCAAACTGGCTACAACTGGCTGAATTGTCCTGGGAGACCCTTAACGCTGCTGGGATGTAGTTAAGTATCCTTATGACATGAATTTGCTGTTACGCTGTCCTCTGTGGCACTATCAAGGTGCATCCTTTTTCAATAAGTTCTCTGTGATAGTGTTTGTTTTGCAACTGGAAAAAGACATAAGCACTGTTCAAATGGCATGCTCTCTATTGCCTTGCTCAGATCTCAAAGTGCGAGACATACAACCTGTCCTGAATTTCTGTGGGAAAGCCTATAGTTTTAACTGTTCTCCTGGTGTCTTTGGCAGCAAATGTTGTGTCATGCTACAGTGTGCTGCCATAAGGAAGAACATACTTGTGGACTGCCCCAGCAAACCTGGAGCTAGCAAACTACACTTTTCTGAGTGAGTCTCAGTGATGGTTAGCAGTCCCTGGCAAGAAGTATACTGTGAGCTGCAGTCAGGATCGAGAAGCCTTCAAACTATATGCTAATAGAGCTGGGATAACATTTCTATTTAATTAGAGAACAGTCCTTCTCTGCCTCAAAACAAACAAACAAACAAAAAAAACCTATGAGACTCATCAACTGAAGAAAGACTAGCGATCAGGTTTTGAAAATGGTGATGATGCTTGGCAGTCCTAGCTTGGATAAATAATTTGTTTAAAGATAGAAAGTTATTGCAGTTACTGCTGCCCAAACACATCAGTGCCAACGATGCAGTGATACAGCCTGTATCATACCGTCCAAAATGCACAATGCTTTCTCTTCTTTAACTACTGAATTACAAATCTAATTAAGCATTTTGTTGTCTTAGAGCCTCTTAGAATTATGTAAAGAGAAGTCTCAAAAGGAAATTCTGAGACACAGCAATACATACAAACAACTAAATCCCAACATCTATCCCTGCAGACAGTAAATGGAAACCTTCAAACAGGAGTGATTCATAAGGAGTGATTTGGAAAGAGGGGCTGGAACTACATATAGTAGCATAATGACATTCCCATTCCCCTTCCCCCTGAGACAATTCCTAATACTTGATTTGCTTTTTTTGAACATTACTGGGAACCGAGGTGATATTTTAATGGAATTCCAGATCTTAGGCTTTTCAGTGGTTATGATCAGCTTAGAGCCCATCATTTTGTAAGTGAAGCTGGCTTAACTTTTGCTCCTTTGCATCACTTTATACTTATATACACTGGATATCACCTGCTACCTTTTTCCCAGTCACTCACTTAAGCTTATAAGATCTTTCCACAGAAGGGTTACCCCCTTACTACTTTGACTAACTTAACACCAGCAGCAAACGTTATTCAATAAACTGCTCACCCTCTTTTCCAAGCCACTCGCAGCACGTCTGGACAGCACAGAGCCTTGCAGGGCTCCACCGAAGACCTCCCTCTGCTGCCAGAACTGACTATAACTCCTATCCTCAGTTTTCCATCTTCAAACAAATTACTTATCCACGATAAGGCTGTCAAGCACCATGACCATTCTCAAAGCCTTATCACCTGTCTTTTGTCAGTTGATGAGTCTCATATACTTTTTAAGGCTGAATGGGATCGTTAAATCATCTACTCTAACTTACTATATGAAACCAATCAGAGAATGCCAGCTACTTCCCTGCCTGGAGCCTGATAGCTTGCATCTGATTAAAGCCCGTCTTCCCAAAAATCATTCCTAGCCCTGATAACCTTAAAAGGTAGACAACGCTCCCACTCCTCTTGGTAACTTGTTCCAATAGTTAACCATTCACTCTGTTAAGTTTGTGCCTTGTTTCTAAAGCAGAAGAGGATTTCCTTTAGATTTCGCCTAGAGGAGTAAGAGTCCCACACAACAGCAAGGAGCATATCTTCCCCCTGGTGGGATGAGCGCTTCCATACAGATCTCAAGTCCCTCTGTTTGCTGTAGTTGTATCTGACAGGCACAGGGCTAGTAAGTATTTCCTAGGAATGAGGATGGAGGATCCTTACAGTCTGCTGGATGATCCTTGGTGGCTCCGCTCGGGGAGCTGGAAAAGGCAGCTGGTAGATCAACTGCTGAGGATCAGCTCTGTAGTTCTTACAGTATCCTCCTCCAGCTGCCACAGGTGGCTGTGACAGTTCTTCCAAAAGGTGATGCTCCTGCAAGATCAAGTATCTTCATAAAGAAAATCTCGTCATAGGAAGGAACATAATGTAGTTACACTCATTAGACTAGACGGGATTAGCCCTTGCGACCCCGTAGAGGAGCGCAGTCTCTCTCACCAAAACATTGCTACAGAAACTCCCATCACTGCTGTATCTACCAGTCAGAACACAAGTGACTTCCGCATGTAGAGAAACACTCACTCAGAGCTGGAACAAGTATAAAGAAAGTGGTTTTTTCCCCACATGTCCCTAGGACATATGATTTTCAGTGTAAGCCAAAGGGATTAAAAAAAAAGTGGATAAGAACCAATTGAAAGTCTGGGAAAATATTTCATTAATGGTTGCTCACCCCCCACAAACTTGGAATAGGTAACAGTTGTTATTGTCCATATTTTGGCAGCATTAAAATCCCTTATTTGCATTTTGGCACTACACCAAGAGTTTATGATACAGCAGTTCAGGATAAGCAGAATCAATATACAAACATATTGAGGTCAGTGCAAGCCTTGTTAACTATAGTAAGGAAAAACATACCACTCCTCAGCCCTTCCCCCTGATTACCCAAGCCCAGGGTATGCAGTCCAGTAGACCAGAGGATGAGTACTGCACAGCCAAAGAATTAAAGAACAGAAAAGAACCGAATCCACATGGATAGTGGATATGCGGACTTTGTGGAATTCCCTTTTTCAGTATTAATTTGGCCTCTTCTGTTGTTTCTGTCCATAGAGATCTTTCCCTTCCCTACGTTCCCACACAGGAACGGCAGGCAGCACCAGCAGTTGCACAGCAGTTCCCCAGCCACTGTAGAGGAATCCTTCTCCTTATTTTAAGGAACTATCTCCAAGAATTATGCAGATTTGCATGGGGGAGAGGGAAGGCAACATTACTACTTATTTCTCAAGATGAGGTTTGCAGGGCATGATAGGATAATTAAGTCCTCCCAAAGTCTGGTCATTTGCTGCAGTTCATTTCTCCTTCTAAACAGAGGGAAGTTTTCACAGAATCACAGAATGGCCGAGGTTGGAAGGGACCTCTGCACATCATCTAGTCCAACGCCCCTGCTCAAGCAGGTTCCTCTAGAGCACGTTGCCCAGGATCGCGTCCAGACGGTTTTTGAGTATCTCCAGGGAAGGAGACTCCACCACCTCTCTGGGCAACCTGTGCCAGTGCTCAGTCACCCTCACAGCAAAGAGGTTTTTTTCTCATATTTAGATGGAACTTCCTGTGTTTTGGTTTGTGCCCTTTGCCTCTTGTCCTGCCACTGAGCACCACGGAGAAGAGTCTGGCCCCATCCTCTCGACACCCTCCCTTTAGATATTTGTATACATTGATGTGATCCCCTCCTCAAGTCTTCTCTTCTCCAGGCTGAACAGGCCCAGCTCTCTCAGCCTTTCCTCCTGAGAGATGCTCCAGTCCCCTCATCATCTTTGTAGCCCTCTGTTGGACCCTCTCCAGTAGTGCCTTGTCTCTCTTGTCCTGGGGAGCCCAGAACTGGACACAGTACTCCAGGTGAGGCCTCCCCAGGGCTGAGGAGAGGGGCAGGATCACCTCCCTCGACCGGCTGGCAACACCCTGCCTCATGCACCCCAGGATCCCCTTGGCCTTCTTGGCCACTAGGGCACACTGCTGGCTCACGGTCAACTTGTTGTCCACCAGGACACCCAGGTCCTTCTCTGCAGAGCTCCCTTCCAGCAGGTCAGCCCCCAGCCTGTACTGGTGCATGGGGTTATTCCTCCCCTGGTGCAGGACCCTGCACTTCCCTTTGTTGAATTTTATGAGGTTCCTCTCTGCCCATCTCTCCAGCCTGTTGAGGTCCTGAATGGCAGCACAGCCCTCTAGGGTATCAGCCACTCCCCCCAGTTTTGTATCATCAGCAAACTTGCTGAGGAGGCACTCTATTCCTTCAACCAAGTCACTGTTGAATAAGTTAAACAATACTAGACCCAGCGGTGACCCCGGGGGGACACCGGTAGCTACAACTCTCCAACTAGACTCTGCGCCACTGATCACAGTGGCAGTGATCACAGTTTTCCTCTACTCTTTGTTGCTTGTTTGGGATAACAATTAATTTTATCCTTCAAAGCCTACTACTGTGTTCATCACATTAAACTGCACTGCCCATATAGCCTCCTGGCAACGCAGAAAGCTCTTACCCTAAGCTGCTGCAGGAGATCATTCCTTCGTCTTAGGGCATTTAGAAGCATATCTTCATGTCTAGTCCCTGAAAAAGGAAAAGGAGGTCCATTATCTTCTTAAAAGATCACAAAGACAGAGCTATTATAACACCTACATTGAGATTAATTGTGGAAAACATGGTATTATAGAATATCTTGATTTCTTCCAGAAACAGCTTTAGGCTATTTTTCTTGTCAAATCCATGAATGGGCAATGACTTTAGGCACATGTAGACATAGCTGTTCAGCAACTCTACAAAGGCAATGCATCTTCTGTGAAAATAAACCTTTTGGATTGCTCTATAAAGACTCCTTTTAACCTTCTGGCTTAAAAATTCATTTTAGCCTGAAATTTTCTAGATACAGTCTATATACAAAGAGGATGATGTGCAAAGTCTAAAGAAAGTTTGTCATGACGTATCAAAATAACTTCAGTTTTGAATGTCAGCTTTTCTGTTACCTTCTAGTTCTGAAACAGCCTCCTTTTCATTTTCTCCCACATATAGCTGACTTTGAAATTAAAATAAAAAAAATGTTTTCAGATATGTTGGAGGTATTCCTGGTTATTTGTTCTGAAAAGCGTGACTCGGTATTTTGAAATGGAAAGTCATTAAAATGACTTTTGAGTTTTGGCCAGAGCATTGGAAGTTTCCAACAATTTGTACATCGGCTCAATGAACTCGAGCCCAGAGTACAATTTAGAAACATTATTGATTAGTTTCTAACTTGTAGCTAATACAATTATAAACACTGTATGTGTACTTAGTTCCTAAGCTTGGTCAGGAAAAGAGGGCAGGAATCTTGGCATGTTTATAAAATTCCCAAAGTTTAGATATTTCTCTATAAAAGCTAGTGAAACAGCTAAAGTTGATAAATAAGGGAGTTTAGGACAACCTCTGTCTTTATCAAATTCTTTCAGAGACTGCTATGATGTTTCACTTACTAATAGCAAGTTCCGTTCAACAATACTTACATGAAAGTACAATACCATGTGTGCAGTGCCTTAGTTTTCCAGTAATTTTAAGTATTTTAAGGTTCCTGGTAAAACGTACATTGATTTCCCAGCAATTATCAACACAGTTTGGAATATTAACTCCTTCAGTGTAATAATCTAGCTCATAAACAATTTGAGCCACATTTTTTTAAAGTGAAAATCTCATTCTGGTCTGCACAAGGTTGCATTGTTCAGACTCAAAGGTGCAAAGCAGCATTAATAATAGGCTTTTCCTCTCGCTTGGATTCCTCTGAGAGGCAGAGTCATCAAAACAGCTCCTTTTCAAGAACATACAGAATCACCTATGCCAAGCACACAGCTGGAGAGAGGGGCTTATTCCCAGGTATAGAAGCTAGTACAGCTGAAATAAACCAGTAGTTTGCTCCAATTTAACCATCATCCACAACTGAGAGACTCCAAAGGACACCTGGGCAGAGGGCAGTCTTTGTTCTGCCATTGTACTTGGTTGGTTGATCATTCGCCTTTGTCATTTTCAAATACGCATGAACAAGAGAGAAAAAACTGTGGAAATTCAAAAAGTAAAATCCAGATAGCTGCACAGCATAGCAAACCTATTCTCCTTGCATCAGGGCCCCTAAGATTTGCCAGCTTCCTTAGGACTGAGAATAGCATGTATATTAACATTTCTGTGCAGCTCTTCATTGGAACTTGCATATGCAACTTCTGTCCTCTAGGCTGCATGCAGATTTAGATACCCAGACTGAGCTCAGGCAGCACTGACTCAAGTTCAGTCTCCTTCCTGTCATACAGATAATACCCCTGTCACAGAAGCAAAGACAGAGCAAGTTCTGACTAACCAAATGCCTCACCGCAGTGCATGCAGGGGCAAAGGCCCCATGTAGCTTCTAAGGAGGAGATTTTATCTTCTGGTGTGATCTACTGAAGAACTCGTGCCTGAGAACATCCCTAAGCCCTTTCTACGTCATATCCCGTAATTAGAATGAATGCTTCTCACTTACTTGCTGTTGGCGGAGGTGAATCCATTCTCTCTAGGTTCGCATGTTCATTTTCTAGTCTCTGTAGGTAAAACCACCATGAGAACTGATTACAGATAAGGCAGCATAGTTCACAGCTATTTCCAATCCTACATTACAGACAGAGGTGGAGGATGGAGGAAACAAAACAGAGGTGGAGATAAGGGACACTTCTTAAGTCCTAAATCACAGCTAGCGAGGGCTATGAGTAGTTTTCATAGAAGTATGAAATGTCTCATTACAAATCTAGCCATAGTATAAGAATAGTCTATGCTTCCAATTGGCCAGGTTATCCCATACCTGGATATTGCTTGCAGAGGGAATCAGGGACTTACAAACACCAGTTATTTTTTAGGCAGATAGCTAGATCATATAAAAAAATTAATTCCAATGGCAGATAGCCTTAGATACTCAGTGTGAGGGCCATAAGTACTGTAGTAGGCCTTAATAGCCCTGACCAGCCTCAGTTGGAGCCCCCACTCAATTCCCTCTGTCTGTGGGTTCAGAGACCATTTAAGCTCAGCCCTGGGCTTTCACTCCCTACCTGAGTTATGTAAGAGGATCAGTGATTTCTAGCTCAGCCGCAGCTGTGCCTGGCTGTGAATCCTGTTGACCTAGGTCCTGACCTGTGGACTGAGTTCCCACCTTGACTGTAGACCTGCCTTGTCACTGTGGACCTGCCCAGCCATCGCTGCCCTGCCCTGCTGGCTCTGTTATTGTGCTCAGCTTCTTCTCCTTGATGGAGCAGCTAGCCCTTGCTGCTCTCTGACACTTAAAAATTAGAGCGGAGACCTTTCATTCGTGCACAGGCTCTTTCTTTGCTCCTAGGTTCTGCATAGCTCCAAACTAGCAAAAAGCTTTCCCCTCAAGTGGCTGCTGCCTCTAAGGCAAAAAGTATTCCCTCACAGAAAGGTTACATGCTGATTCTAGCATTCATCTCTCCAGGTACACTGTTTTTCTTTCCTGATAACTCTTCAAGCAGTTCCTGGAAGACACTGATACAGAAGATGCATGCCACTGGAATGGCATGCCAGGATGGAAGAATGGGGCCAAGTAGAGAATCCTGGGTATATTTGTGTAGAGTCACAACAAAGAGCTACTAATATACTGCACTGCTCTTCATGTGCTTTCAGTAAGGGTCGAGCTAAGTTTCACCAGGCAGTACACCCTCTGTAGAAGTAGACAATAATGAAGACATGAAACTGGCTTAAAAACAACCTGAGGGTCTCCCTTCACCATCACTCACTCCTAACCTTTCCCTGTGACTACTCAGACTGGTCTCTAATTAACTGGTGACATCTCCCAAGAGATCAGCGTTCCTCTATCTGTACTTTTAATCTATTTGAGGTTCATGTAGACTGGCACAACATTATTTTTTTGAAAGTAGCAATGATTATAGCACTAATTCATGTTGGTCTGCCTCTGCTTGCAGAAAAGGTTCTCAGTTGGATGCAGATCCTCTTTGTATCTTAGTAGAAATATGATTACTTAAATTACAACTTTAATGCTTAAACATTATCAGCAAAAACCAGAGCAAAGTAGACCACTGAAGAGTTTACTACCTTACCTTTTCTAGGAGTTTAAGTTTCAGTCGGGTCATGTGATCCACCATGGAAGGATCTGTCATTGTATTAACCTCCCACAACAGTAGGCAGGCTAAAAGTGGATTAAGCTGCTAAGCAAAGGCAGATAGGTTTTCAGTGGTCTCTTTTTTTCCTCCTCCAAGATCTTTACAGAAGCAACATTCCATTAGGAAAAAATACAAGATTGTGAGGAAATGAGGGAAGAAAATAAAAGCTTCGGTTTCACTCCAAGGTGAAAAAAGGGAATGCCAGATGTCCAAATACAACGTTGTAGGCACAGCTTTTTTTTGCCATGTCTCTCACTGCATTTTTGTGCTGCAGGTTGCAATGGTCACAGCAGGTTAGCTCAGCATGAATCTTTGTCTGTTCATAATGGTTGCTAGCCTCTCCCTGGAAGGGTCACTAAGGCTGGCCCTCTGTTGATAGTATGCTCTTCTAAGTAGCTGCGAGCTTAGCACCTGTAACCTGGTTGCTAAGTTTGTGCTGCCAATCCACAATATAAACAACTTCATCTCCAGGTGTAAGAGCTTATACAACCTATGTAAAGCAAATGCCCAGCGTATTAGTGGACAAGAGGGGAAAAAAAGAAATGCCAAGGTGCACCCCGAACCTGTCATGGCTCTGTAACATAAGGCTAATGGCAGGGGTCAGATTATGATTTTACTGATACTGCATAGCACTACATATCTCAATGCATGGGGCCCATATGCTTTTGACAGGGCCTTTCATATTAGGGTTCATCACCATTATCAAAAGGAAGACAGTTTGTGTGGTGTGTGTGTGGTGTGTGTGTGGTGTGTGTGTGGTATTTATTTTATTTTATTTTTTGTTAAGGAGTATAGCTGGAGATCATCCCAGGATGAGTAAAAGAGCAAAGAGGATTGTTATAGGACCCTTTTACTTACCGTTTCTTGAGCAGCCTGCAGGGTGCCTTCTCCCTCCCAGCAAAGCCATGCCAACCTAAAAAGCAAAGCAACATTTATTGGTCACATCCATAAAATCAACACCAAGGCACGGTAAAATTCAAGGAATAGATGCTAATTCTCAGTATCATATTTTACCCCAGCTCTGCTTCAGACAGAGCCAAGTTACAGTTTCTTCCTTATTCGAAGCCCACGGCAAAGGCAGAGCTGACCCACTATTAGGAGCTGGAGTAGCTGATAGATAATTGTACATAGCTATGTGGGGTGTACAGATCACCTCCTCCAGTTGTGACCTACACAGCGTGTGTATGCAATCTGGCCTTAAAAAACACACGGGCTGGTAGGACCAGAGAGATTACAGAGGCTGAGACACGGGGATCCCAAAAATAGCTGCGCTGTCAGATCTGGGGCCCAGCTTGCTTTGGCAGGGCTCCTCTGTGAATGCGAAGAGGAACAAGGCAGCACAGAAGACCCTCTCACCTTCCAGCATGCTATGGCTTACAGTTTTCCTGAGGAACAACTCAGTGCACATGTTTGTACTTGACAACCCAAACAGGTTATGGGGGGGAAAGGTCTAATTTCTTTGATCTTGTTATCCTGTTGGCATCCACAACAACCTTCAGAAAGAAGTTTCCCTATTACCTTAAGTAGGCTTATGCTTAAGTAAATTTTATGCAAGGAAACTGTATCGTACAGCTTACTTATGTGTTAGACAAAAAAGCATTAATATAGATTGTTTTAAATGGAGATGTCTGAAAAATTCATTGACGGTCTCCTAACTTGGTGTACAAAATAGCATATATCCTTTCCTCATGCACTTTTTTCCATGCCATTTACGACTTGTATTATCATAACCCCGTTCAGATGTCTCCTTTCTAAGCTAAACAATCTATTTAACTCTTCCTCATATAGCAGGTTTTCTGTACTACTTTAATCATAAGTCAGTGGAGGCTGGGAGAGGATAGCACAAGCGCACGCACAGACTGTTCTTATAGCCTTCTCTTGGCCTCTGCTATTGGTCTCTCTTAGAAAGCACTGCATTAGCTAGATCTTTGGTCTCGCCTATTATGGGTGTTTG
Source organism: Struthio camelus (assembly GCF_040807025.1). Classification (NCBI taxonomy): domain Eukaryota; kingdom Metazoa; phylum Chordata; class Aves; order Struthioniformes; family Struthionidae; genus Struthio; species Struthio camelus. The sequence goes on along the minus strand of NC_090947.1, from coordinate 596,299 downwards.
TAAAATATCATGTTTGTCCTAGTTGCTTCTCTCTGTACCTTTCTAGTTCATAAATTCTTGTGTGATAGGATGACCAGAACTCTCTGCAATAGTCAGGGTAGAGACACAGCAAAACAAACTATGTTGTTATTTCCAGACAATCACAATGGCAACAAGCCTGCTATTCGTCATTCCTAATGCTGTATTAGCCTTTTTGATCGCTGATGAATATCGAGCGGATGTTTTACCATTAACTGGTTTACAAGCTACATGTTTATAGCATTCATTGCAGTAGCATAGCAATATAGGAATAAAGGGTTACAAAATAGTTTGACAGAAAACCAAGTATAGGTATGTCATTAAAATACAGCAAGAGTGTTCAGCAACTGAGTTGTCTGTGGAGGAAAGCAGGAGAGAGAAACTTTTGCTGTTACAGCTATCTCAGAGAAAATCCTGTACTATGTTTAAAAAAAAAAAAAAAAGCTTTACTACAAACTGCTAATGGATCTTTCTTTTCCCACACTTGTGGATGCCCTGGTCAGACAGGGATACCTTCTCTAGGGACATCTTAGAACCTGCTAATGGCTTTACAGAAACGTGGTCTGTAAAGTCTTACCAAAGACAGCCAGACATGATAGGACTTTGCAGAAAGGGATCTACAGTTACAGTGAATCACACACTAGTGATCATAAATCAACATGATGATGGAAAAAATAAAGGACAAATTTAATTTTGTAATGTGTTAACAGGAGTGTTGTGTGGACCTCACAGGAGACCATTATTCTGCTCTATTTAGCAGTGCTTAAGTCACAGCTTGAATACAATACTGTGCCTAATTTTAGACATGGCATTTTAAGAGGGAAAGGCAGTCCGGAAGAAAATGATAAAAAAGATATGCTTCCAAAACATAAGCTATGAGGAAGGCTTGAAAGAACTGGCTTTGCTTTAGCTAGTAAGTAAATGATGAAAGGCGGACAGGCTAGCAATCTTTAAATAGAAGGATACAATGAAGAGCACACGGTCAATTCTTTTCTGTCTAAAAAGACTAGGCAAGAAGTATTTGGCTAGTCTACAGCAGGGGAGATAAAAACCTGATGCAAACAAGAAAAACTTCCTAATTATACAGTAAGATAAATGACAGAATGGCTACCTAAGAAAAGGCTTTCATAGAAGGTGTTTAAAAATAATTCAGAAAAATAGCTGTGAAGAATAGCATAGGCATATCTGACCCCTCCTCTGATATAAAAATGGATTAGATGACCTTGTGAGGCTCAGGTTAGTACCACATTTCTATGATTTCTGTTATTGATTTTGAAACTCCACGTCCTTCATTTAAATTGCTGTAATTTCCAAAGCACACTAGAAAAAAAACCCTAATCCACGAGCCTGGAAGCCGTTTATCCAGAGCAGATGAACTCTCAGGTTCTAGTTCCACAGGGAGGAATCGTTATCATTTCAGACTTGGAAGGGTGCTTTCATGCATATATTCCAATCATATTTACTACTTATGAGGTAAGTAAATAAGTTAGATAAGATGGGGGGGGGGGTAGGAGGGGAAATAGATCAGTTCACCAACTGGGAAGTAAGTATAATTTCCTTGCAAGCAATTAATTTCTGCATCTGCCAGTTTTAATGTAGCAAATTAACAACTGAAAATCCTGTGCTGCACTGTGGAGTCTAAGGTGAAAGATAAGCAGATATCTTGGAGACATTTTGCTTAATCCCTGATTCCCCTATGCTGTGGGGACAACTGTACTCATTGGCATCAGAGAGAACTGAACGCTAACTCCATCTGCCATGGAAATTATGCTACAATGACATATATTGCATATAAGGGCTAATGCTGTCACCGCTGTCCTGTTAGAGATCGTTTCTGCAGGCCAGGAGGCTGCCAGTTGGTTGTAAATACTGTAAACAAAATTTCCTATCTGCATGAGAAGCTAAATATATGAATATAATCTTTTCAATTGGAGTTAATTCATGCCATTATCATATACCAACGTGTAGTGATGATTTTTACCGACACTTACCCATTTCTGAAAAAACGGATCCCCGTTTGAACCCAATTATAATTAACTCTTCATGTAAGACAATGACAAGCTACTGTTCTCTGCAAATGCTGCTCATTTATTTGCACGTGTGCTGCAGCAGGATCCACAATTGTCAGTCCGGTTTCATTCGTTACTGGGCTTGCCTTAGTGCAGCGTTGTCAGTGCCGCTGCGAATTTAGTCTAGATGTAAATGACCTCTATTGCTCTTATCATAACGTCAGGTAGGATCGGCCTCGGCAGAAACGGATGACGTGGCGGTAAAACATGCTGACAAAACTCCAGACAAGGACAGCAGCCAAACGGTGTTGCTTGCGCTGGCTGCTGGCCAGCAAGCTCAGACATGCCACCAAAGATGGGCCTTGTTCAAAGATTTCCAGACTGCGCAAACGCTTGAGCCTAATTAGATTAGCACTAAAAAGTCCTGAGATTTTATCAAATAGACAGGAACTATAAGAAAATAGGCAAGCGTTGGTTGTTTAAATCTATTTTTTCAATAAACTTGTCTCTGGAGAAAGCAAAGCAGTAACATTTTAAACCAAATTTGAAGTGGCATATCCGATTTAACAGATTAACCCTTATAATTTTTATTACAAGAAATAAACTTTTCTTCTAAGTTTACCAGTTTCCTTTTTCTTCTCACGTGGGGTCAACTAACAAGATTTTTGCGCTAAGAAACTTCGTAACGGTGACTTCTCATACAGCATCTCTTTTCTTAGCGTTGACTGGGTATAAACTAAGAACACCGACTGCAGGGTCACAGGACCTGGTTGTACTCCCAGGAAAAACAACTAAACCGAAACAGGAAAGGGGCTGGCAAAGCCGGGGGGGGGGGGGGGGGGGTTTGACCAGAAGAGTCCTAGGAGTTCACTTCTTCTCCCTGTCCGGTCAAAAGCCCTTGCACGGTTTGGTCATTGAGACTCCCGCTCTTCCAAATGGGCCTTGAACAAACAGAAAGCTAACACATCCCGTTTCCCAGGGGCCTCCGCAGCGGTTTAAAAAACCTGCATCTCGACTGGGGGCACAGATAGGCTTTCCAAAGCATAGGGGAAAATGCCTTTAGCGACCCATTGCCTTGCCCATAGCGTCCTCAGCTTTCACTGGGGAGCCCTGAGCGTGGACTGCTCCCCTCCGTTATCCGTTAGGTCTTGGTTTACAGAACAAGAGCGCTGCAGTTGGCTGGTACACCCCATGCGGTCACTTGGTGAAAGGAAAACAAGCAGGGGCACGCTCAAAGCCGGCGGACAAAATACACATAAAACACAGGCTACGCTGTGCTGGTAAAGGGTAACGTCACACGTTGAAGAAAGCCTATAATCAAAGTGGACTAAAAAACCACGCGTGTCAGGAAGGTGCCCCCATCTGCAACTGAATTAGGAACACGGAGGTGGCCAATAAACGGGGACCAATATTTGACTAACGCAAAAGCCGACGAGTCGAAAGCGCGGGAGCGGCGTCAACATGAAGCCTCGCCCGGCGAAGCCGCCTCACTGCGAAGCATCGGGCGGGGCTGGGGCGGCGCCGGCGGTTTAACCGCTCCCTCCCTGCGGCCACGCGCGCGGGGCGGAGCGCCGCCGCTCGCGAATGGCCGGCTCGGTTTTCCCGCGGCAGAGGCACCCCTCTCCCTATTGGCTGGCTCCCGCCCTTGGGCGGGGACCAAGCCTGGAGGCGCCTTTGAAACCGGCCAGCCGGCGTAGCCCAGCCCTCGGCGGGCGGGGTTTCCCATCGGCGGTTCCTGAAAGAGGGGCGGGCGCGGCCGGCCGGCGGGGGAGGAGGCGGGGGCGTCACTGCCGCCGCCACCACAAGGCGCGCGCGCGCGCTCCGACTTGCTCTGTCAATCCCAGGAGTCAGTTAGGGGGAGAGGGTGGGGCTAGAGTAACGGTTGCTCTCACCATTGGTTGGCACCCCTCAAGGCTCCGCCGATTCTCTCCAATCCCTGGAGAGCTTCCTACCTCCCGCCCGAGGGGGTGAGGCCGGCCCCTGCCCTCTCATTGGCCAGCGTTGGCTGCTATGGCTTCGCGGTTGGCCAGCTGAGCCCAGGAGGGCGGGGAGAAGGCTCTGGGGCGGCCATGACCGAAACTTCTGTGGCCCCTTCGGCGTGACAGTTGGGGCGGTGCGCGGTCCCGCCGGCCCGCGCCATGGACGACGAGGAGGAGGCGCGCAGGAAGAAGCTGGAGGCCGGCAGAGCCAAGGTGCCGGCGGGACCGCTGAGGGGGAGGAGGGAGCGTGCGCCGCCGCCGCCTCGCGCCCTGCCCTGCCGTGCGCCGCGGTCCGGGCCGGGCCCGCGGTGGGCACGGGGGGGGGGGGGGAGGCGGCAGGAGCCCTGGCTGGGGGGAGTGACTGGCACCGGGCACGGTCCTCGTCGCCAGCAGGCACTACCAGCGCCGTCCCGCCCGGGCAGGGCTCCGCACCGCCTGCCCCGCCGGGTCCGGGGCCGTTGTGCTGCTCCCCGTCCCCGTCTGCTGCATTGCCCGTGCTCGCGACGAGTGTCCGCCTTCTGCTGAGGGACGCCAGCTTGGTCCTCCGTAGAAACTTGTTTTTCCCTAGAAACACAGCGTGTTTCCCCCCTAATTGCATTACAGAGTCGGTGCTTACTGTCCTTCCCCCTTCCTCCCCCCCCCCCCCAGCCCAGCAGTGGTGTTGTATTAGTTGTTTAGACAGCAGCACTACAGAAACGTGTTTTCAGCGTGGATGTCAATTTGGAGATGTGTCAAGAGCTAAGAGAATACACAAGCAGCATGGCTCTGTCTGAAAGAAGTGCGCCTAACAATACTTCCTGGGTGCTGGTTCTCTGTAATGCTTTTCTCACTCTTAAAAAAGTAAAACGTTATCTTCAGTGAGCAAGGAGCAACTTAGGACAGTACATACGTCTTCCTACGGGTGGTGTTTTTTTTTTTCCAGTGAAGTTCCCATTTTTAGCCAGGTTTCCATGCAGTTAGCATTTCTGGAAATACTGTATTTCAGATGAGAATTCCCAAGAATAAGAATTGTCTATTTTACTACTTCAGTGACTAGTCTGCTTGCCCTTGCAACCATGGATACATTACTGAGGAGCTGGGTTTATTTAGTTTGTTTCCAGTTCTGATATCAGTGAGCGCTTCACGCACTTTTAGCAGGTACCTGTCTTCATTTATGTGTAGCTTCGTGGGGCTATATAGTGAGCATGTGTGATGGGACTGGTGCATAAAGATAATGTTCTGGTGGTAGTTATTGCCTGTTAGAGGGGTAGCACTTAATATGCATTAACTCTCTTAGAAACTTCTGCTTTGTTTTAGTAATGATGCTATTTAAAAAGCTGATTAGGAATGACAGATTTTTGTTTTCATTCAGCATTTCTGTTGCTCTGTGGGCTGTTATTGTCACGATTCCCCTCTAGGAATTTGTTGCAGTGTGATAGTGCAGGCGTTGTCCACTCAATGAGGCAGAAGCTCACCAGGCTGCAGCTGCAGGGTTCCCCCTTCTCCTTACCCCAGTGGGACTGGAATGGGGGATGTAGCTGGGAGGGGATGGTCTTTTTCTGTTGTGTTCCAGCCCCTTCTTCCTTGAGTCCAGTCCTAGTGATTCTCCTATAGGTGTGTTTTCAGCTGTCTTCTGTGCTCAGCTCCATCCTCCTCCCAGTCCCATGTAGAAGGCAATTAGAGAGCATTGTTGGTGGAGAGTAGGGGTTGTGGCTGGAGCTGCACAGAAGCAGCTTGATTGTGGGCAGCTCCTCCATCCCTGGCCTTTCGCACCTGGATGCTGTCAGAGCTGCCACGTTCTCTGGTGCACCCTCGGCAGTTCCTCAATAGCTGGTCCTCTCTGGCTTGACACATGCTGTATGGACACTATGTTGGAGAATGGTTGCATGATTAATTTTTGGATTAAGATTGAGAGAGAACTTTGAGAACAGGAGTTCTTCAGGTTGAAAAGCTAGATTAGCTGTGGCAGGAGTTCTATTAATATTTCCTTTGCAAAAACCCTCTCTAAGTGTAGTATGTTTATAGCTAGTTAGAAAAATGTGATATACTTGCCTTGAACAAGTTATTAGTTCCCACCTGTTGTACAGCTGTTGTTTGCCATTGGAAAAAAAAGTACAGACTTGCATTACGTTTTGAGTTTTGTGTACAGTCAGTGCTGCATCTTGAATTTTTTAAAAAACTATGTGCTAAATATGTCATACTTTACAAAAAAAAAAAAAAAAGAAAAGAAAAAAGGAAATCATTAGCTCCCAGACTATCCTATGAATATTGCTGTGGAGAGGAAAAAGTTTTTGGAAAGACAGAGGTGGATGTAGTGCTTCCTCTACTTACAAAAATGTCACAGAGATTCATTATTTAGCTAGCGGATTGTGGGTGCCAGAAGATTTTCGCAAAACACCTGGACAAATGAAAGGAAGAAAAATCTATTGGGGCTTATTAAGCACACAGATATTATGTGTAGCTTTGGAAGCCAAATGTGTGAGTTGCTGATTTTGAAAAGGAGAAAGCTGGTACAGCCTGTAAGCTGGTACAGTGTTACCTTCCTGTGATGCAGGCCTACATAAGGCAACATAACGTCCATCTCTGGACTGCCACAAAAATGTTCGGTTTTCACCTGCATCAGGTCCCTGAATCATCTCCCTGCATCGTTGTAAGAGTGCTTGCAACGGGAAGGGACAGGAGTCCATAGCTAGTTGCATGGCCTAGGTTGTAGCAGTCTGATTTAGGTTGGCCTCTGAGGTCGCTGCATTATGATACTATGTGAATCTAGAGGTATGAATCGTATGTTCATTTTATTGTATTGTCCTTGGCATCCTTAAATTTTTAGTCTGCTAAATAATGACTAGGGAAAGGAATATAGTGTGAATGTTTTCCTGTTTAAAACAGTATTTTTTTTTTTCCATGTAGGAATAAAAGCTCATTATTAAAATGTATTTTAAGCTATCACTGATTAGTAATTCCAATCAGTATATTAACTGGAAATTGTGATTATATGGCAGCTACTAAGTATCCAACTTTGTCAGTTTCTTCAAATTACTATTTTTAATGAGCGCAGTACTGATAACCAAGTTAATAACTGAGAAACATAACAAAAAGCAAGTGCTCAGTGCTGCTTCTTTTTTTAAATAATACAGATCTGTGCTTTTAAGAGAAAGCCTTGTTTGTGGATAATGGAAGCTAGTTCTTTCAATTTAGACTTGCTAGGTTACATATATCTGTGCTATTTTTTGAGTTAACTAGAAAGCATATTAACAGACCTGTATGTGCCAAACCTCACCTGTCAGAAGGCTTTGCTATTCCTGCATCTGACATGGTAGGCCCTTGCAGAAAGTATGTATGTCTTCCGAGGAAATCTTCCTGCTCTTCATCAGTCTGAGAAAGGCTAGAAATTGCTTCTTGGTTTGTTTGAGAGCACTTCTTGCTTATGCTCACTATATTTAAGAGGGAGACTAAAATTCATTTATTTGATCTGTTTCTGTGTGAGTGCTGATGTGGTGTTCTGCTCTGTTGCATTTTCTGTGGATGTTGTTTTGGTAGTAATTTCTGAAGCATATAGAGTGTTATGTAAAGAAGCAGATGATGTTTGAGGTAAACTGGGGAGAACTAAGCTGTGTAGTGTTTGCTTTTGCATTCCTGTATGCTGGCAAGTGCCCTGGGGCTGGTCAGATGGTGGCATCCTTCCATCACAATACTCCCATGGCAGTTCCTCTTGGGGGGGGGGGGGTGGAACAAAATTTGGAAGGCTTGTTCTTCTAGTTCTAGGATGCTCGTGTGGTGCTGGCCATACAAGTTGAGGAGTGTCTTGCAATTGCCATTTTTAAGTGATCAGACCTGGAGAAATAAAGTTTAAATATACTGGAAGTTGCAGAAAGGCAGGGTATTCTTCTGTACAGCAACCTGTTCAGGGTGCTACGATGGACAGTGCTGTTGGTAGTACTGTGGCATGGCATGTCTTGCCCATCATCTTCAAGGCTAAAGTGAAGCTTTTACTTTGCTACATGCTATCAGAAAGCAAACTGAGAATTGGGCTCATCGTAAGGGGCCTGGGATGCTCTGTGTTCCTAGTGTCCTTGTGTTGTACTGGGAGGGGTGAGGGAATCTCTCTGTGATGGGGGAGAATCAGCGTGCTTTCTTGGTGTTCATACACGCTGCTTCTTGTTGGATGACTGTCTGTGTATCTGATAATACTTTTACATGACACTTAAATTCATGGAGTTGATTAAAAGCTTTGGAAACTTGCTACTGCCCCAATCCACAGTTTTTACCATCCAGTGATCCCATAAATCTGAAGCGTGTTTGACTTTAGACACCTTTTATTGACTAGCAAATTTCTCTCTCCAGGTAGTTCCTTAGAATTTTACATCAGCTGATGGTGTTTGCATGATTTTTTTTTTTTTTAAATGCGCACATGCACACACACACACACACACACAGATATATACCTTTTATGTATTTAATATATATGAACTGCCAAAGTAAAATAGGATTTTTTTTATCTTTTGAGCCATACATTTAAAAATTCTCACTCGTATAGGTGTTCAGTCATGGCAAGTTTTAGTATTTTAGCATGAAATACCTTATTTGGTCTCACTTCACAAAATCATTTACTGCCCTGTAGGATGACCACTCTTTCTACCTTTTGTTTCTTATCTTTTCTGATCTTTTCTGTTCCTGTTCTTGTTTTGTCCTGCTTCAGCATCTTCCTCTATTCACTGCTATTCTTTAGGTTTCCTCCTGCCCTCTTTTCCCCATGTCATCCAGTTAATTGGTGGAATAGCTATTTTTGACAAATAATGTCATCAGTAAGTGCTAGAGTTAACACCTGGTTTCAAAGAATGGCATTTGTATTTCATCACAACTTTATTTACTGCTCTGTTCATTTTGTTTATGCTGAAAGACAGCATGGTACCTGGCAATCTTTGTTTAATCTGCATTCAATATTAATAATACCGGCACCACAGAACTTAATCTTAAAAAAAAAAAAAAAAAAAAGTCTTTGTACATGAACAGCTTAACAGCTGGTGTAGGAAGCTGATGCCCGTCTTTCTGCAAAAAAACATTTGAAACAGGCTGTTCAGTGTAATAGGTATGTAATTGTTTATCTGTTAGCTGAACTGGCAGATAGAATTTTCTATAATGAAACTGGCGTAGATGTAACAGGGAAGGACCTAAGTAAATCCATTTCACAAGTTGAATGAAAAGAAACGAATGAGACTTCTTTCTGCGTTGTAGCTGTATTACAGGAAAACCAAGCTATGAAGGAGTTGATTCTCACGTAGAGAGTTCTGCAGGTAGAGCTTTGCAGTTATGAATGTTTACATCTGGTTGTCATTTTGACTGTCATCTCATCACAAGGACATTTTAACTCTGCAGTTGATAACCTATGGTTGTAACCTTGGAGAAGGCTTTTCTCCTGTTAGAGGGATGTCTTGGAATTATGCTGTGAGTTGGAAATGCTGCCTAAACACAATACAAGAGTTGAAAATAAGATAATCCTCTTTAAGCTGTTTAAGGTGCTAAGGAAAGTTGGGTAATAAATTCTGTCAGTGACATTCTTTGCAAGTCCCAGGTGCTTCACAGAGCTGTGATAGTCTGATAAAGTAGAGCATCTGATTCTTCAACAGAAGAAATTAAAATGACCTGGCTTAATTAATTTTCTATTTATGTACTACAATCTGCTTTCTGGCTAGGAAGTTTTGCTATATTCTCTTAAGGGGGTGACAGGGAAGGAGCGTGAGGACTCACTTCCGTTAATTTTATTCTTAACGCTTACTCTGGCAAAGATCTATTTAGATACATTTCTAAGGGGTTATTGTTTTTGCCGGTCTTGCAGAAAGACTGTGATGCTGCTCAAATTTTTTTTTTTTTTTTTAATGATTCTAGTATATGAACAACTCATTTACTAATCTCTCTTGCTGTAATTCTGGATTGTCATTGACACATGAAGTCTCACTGAGTAAAATTTGATTATTGTGTTGAAATGAGTTTTTAGTACTGGTGGAGGATTTCTTTTTTAATTGTACAGTTATCCAGTTAGATACTGAAAGTGTAGAAAGTAGGAAGAGAAAGCAGTTTTTCTGCAGATGTACATATTTCATCAAGTCAGGATATTCTTTGTCACCCATGAGTGTGTTAATCTTGTGGTCCTGCTACCTTTTTCTCACTTACCTCTCCCTCTACCTCTTCCAATCTTTTCTGCACAGCTTGCTTACTTCAGACAGCGAAAAACAAAAAGTGACATCACGCAGTCGCAGAAAAAGACGTCGAAGAGGAAGGGCTCGTCTGTCCACGCGCATGACGTTCCGAAGGAAGAGTACGCACTAGTGGCCCAGGATTGCAACTTTCTTTCAGATGTTGGTAAAGAGAGTAAGTCTGAAGACACCAACCTACTAGAGACAACAACAGAGACAGAGGTAAATCTTAATGTTTCTTGTGTTTCACTTCACTCCATCTGCAGATCACACGTACTCCAGATGACTGTTTTACCTAATTAGTTATTAGCTCTCCTATCTCTGGCATTGTCAACTGGCTGCCCCTGAGAAATAAGTAAACTGATGTATTTTCACTTGCAATAAGAAAAAATTCTCTTCCGAAATGATGTAAATAACTGAAAAAACTGAAGGCTTTTCAGTAACTGAATTTTACCAAGCCTTTCCGTTATATGGAACGGACAGACTGTATTGCCAAGGAACTGTCTACTGTTAGCCTACTAAATTGAGGTCTTTTACCTTTCACTTCTGTGACCTTTTCCTTTTGGCAGATTTTTGATTCTAGGGCTGTGATTCTGTGAAACAGCAAATCCAGTTTGAGATCTGTAGTAGATGAGTGAAAATGCCATGACCTCATAGTGCACAGCATTTGGCTTTCTACCACTTTGTTGGCTCAAACATGCTTAATTCTCTGGAAAAAAAAAATTTCCAGCTTCCAGTAGGTACTGTAACCATTGTAAAGCCAGCATACACATTATGTTATGTTATCTGGCTTTTTTTTTTTTAATTTGTTTTTAAATTTGTCTCTTCTTGTGCCTGATGTATTCCATTATGTTTGTACTGGTGATCCTGTACAGGTGATCCTATAGTCATGTTAATAAACATAAAACCACAGCTTGTGATTAACAGACAGCTACTAATAGACTAATGGATGTACTCACTTGAATTAAATAGTTGCTTTCTTGCTTCAGCTCACAAGCAAGATTTTTTTTGTGTCGGTTTTTGATTAGATAATCACATATCGCTCTCTCCCCCTCTCTTTCTCCCTCCCTTCCTCCCTCTCTCCTTCTCTGCCTCCCCTCCTTTCTCTGTCTCTCTCTCTCTCAATAGAAACAAACAAAACATAGCTTTGTACAGTATTTTTATAGAAATCTAGCTTGCTTCAGAAGTGGTTGGCTAATGCTTTGACAAACCTCAGAAGGTACCAGGCATCTCTCTGGCTACAACAGACTAGAGCTATCTGGGTGTGAGAGTTTGTTTCAAAAGTGGTTTCCCAGTGTACTTCAGGGTGTTCTCTATGCAATGATACTGGAGTTTGGGGGGAGACAGTGCCTTCTGCATAAAAACCAGCTCTCCAACTGTTCGTGCAATTTCACAACATATAGCAGTAGCATCAGACAGTAGTGCATTTGGAAAACTGAATTATCTGAGGATACCATTTGCATGTGTTGTCCTCTTGTCTGTAGCAGGGGTAGCCCTAATGCTTTCAGGATATCTTGAACATAACAGTGGCCTTGCTAAGGCTTTTATGAAGCTGCATGCTAAGCTGTCTTGCACTAAGGAATTCGTCAGTTATTTTTGCCAATTAACCTTCGTGCCATTGGGAGCGTTCTTTCTACCTTCATGTGGACATGAGTTTTACAAAATTATTTATTGCTTCTAAAGAACTTTTGTCAAAATAGCCTATTTATAAAGCAAATGGAATTGCTGTCTAGCTTATGCAAAGAGGGTAGAAATATTATGGCACCCCTAGGGAGACAGTCATCACTAGAAACTATTTAGTGCAGATCCAAAATACAGGGAAGGCTATGATTTGACTTTTCTTTTTAAAAAAAAAAAAAAAAGCTGCAGTCATCTTTGCAAGTCTTGTTGTGGCTTTTGTGAGAGCTGAATATATTTTAAGATGTCATGCTACATTAAGTATATGCATCAGAAAATATTGTTGCTTATGTAATTGTCTGAATAGTTTTCAGCATGTTCTTTAAGTTATCTCAGTCTGTCCATTTATTGACTAGTATTTAGTAGTAACTTAGAGTGCTTAATTATATTTGCAAGCCATAAAAGCAGAAGATAAAATCTTGACTCGCAAAGGTGAGACTTAGCACTAAATCTTTGCGTAGGCATTTATAGCAGTTTCAAAACATGGGCATTTATTTCATTCGACTGTGGATGAGCTGAGTTTCAAATATCTCCCTGTGTCTGTCTCCCTCCCTGTGTCTCCCTCCGCTCTCTCTTTTCTTTCACTGCTATATTATCTGATAGTATGGACTGCTCTAGTCTAGGTGCTTTGGGTGTTTCCAAATAATTCTATTTTTCCTTAGACCTCTTTAAAACGGTCATGATTTAGCGGTTGTTCTATTTGCTTATTTAACAGGGGAGTGCTGATTTGTCCAACTGGCGTGTATTGAATGATCGTGCTGCTGAAGTAAGTGTGAAAGAAAATTTATTTAGTAACAGATGCTGGTATATATGTGGTAAAAGAATATAACTGGTTATTAAAATGCTACATATGGTTTAGTCATAGAGGATTGTTATCATGTGTGTGATAAAAGCGATATCGTCTCACTGTTTTGAAGCCTAAAAGCTTGTATTTACATGTATCCTTAGCAGAGGAATTGGTTGGTAAGAGTAATGTTTTTACTGAAATCAGAGACCTTGTTCAGAGATTTGAATATTTGTAATTGAAAAGAGGGTTTATTTTTAGTTGTTTCAGGCATTAAAAACCAGAAATATTTTAAATAAGATACAAGATACATGAGAATTCTAACGATATTGCTCTTAAGGACTCAAAGAATTGGTTAGAAGACCTTTTCTCTTTGAAGTTCTTGGTTTCTGTTTGGTTGGTAAAGGCCATTGAAACTAACTTCTTTTTCACATGGTATGTTGCTTATATTTATTTGCAATTTGCTAAATACACTTGACTTTAATTTTAAATCAAGCAATTGTTGTTATTATTATTGTGTTATGGCAGGCCTGGGGAGCAGTCAGCCCAGAAAGACACAACAACTTTATTTAATTTTGGTAGTATTTTACTTCCCCTCACCTAAAACCGCTAAGTTTAAATCCCTAAACATGTCAGAATGGGACTCTGCCACAGTCTCGTGCTATAGAATCAAACCATTCTTCTCCATGTTTTACACTTGCCCGTTAAATTATCATGTGAAACTATATGATCTCTGAGAAATATTTATTTGAAATTTTTAAGAATTAAGGCTTTAGTATTTAATGTTTGTATTAAATACAAATCCAAGTGCTGAATTACTTAAACTAAAACAGGTGCAGAAATAAGCTTGCAGCTGAATTTATAGTCAGAGTCGTCATAAAACAGAAATGGTATATTGTTTTGGTGAATAAATACAGTTGTTTTTTTTCTTTAATGAAGAAAGCTACAATAAATTCTACTGCAGAATGCAGTCAGCTGGATGGTAAGATCTGTCAAACTAGAATAGCTGAGCTAGAAAGCAAACTCCTGGAGAAACAGGAAGCAGTTGAAAGACTCACTGCACAGATGAAGGAGCTACAAGAGCAGCTTACCCAGCATAGCAACTCTATGCTGCTTCAGGTATGTTTCATAAAATTAGACGATGGAGATAACATTACTGATTTTGGGTCCTGTCTCCTAAATATTTTTAGAATTAAAGCAATGTATCTTTTTTTACTGAAAGATGCTTCACCTTGTTGAAATGAACTAGCAATAGATTCAGCCTGGATTTATAAAGGGGAAATAGTGCTTAACCAACCTGATAGGCTCCCACAATGAGATGGCTGACTTGCTGGGTGAGGGGAGAGCAGTGGATGTTGTTTATCTTGACTACAGTAAGGTTTTTTGCACTGTCTCCCATAGCAGCCTCATAGGCAAGCTGGGGAAGTCCAGACACTACAACTGGTCAGTGAGGTGGACTGGAAACTGACTGGACTGCCGAGCTCAGAGGGCTGTGATCAGTGGCACCGAGTCCAACTGGAGGCCAGTCACTAGTGGCGTCCCCCAGGGGTCGATACTTAGGCCAGTCCTGTTCAGTTTCTCCATTACTGACCTAGATGAAGGGACAGAGTGCACCCTCAGCAAGTGTGCGGATGACACAAAATTGGAAGGAGTATCTGAAACACCAGGTGGTTGTGCATCCATTTGGAGGGACCTCGACAGGCTAGAGAAATGGGCAGGGAGAGAACCTCCTGAAGTTCAACAAAGGGAAGTGCAAAGTCCTGCTCCTGGAGAGAAATAGCCCCTTGCACCTATATAGGCTGGGGGCTGACCTACTCGAGAGCAGCTTTGCAGAGAAGGACCTGGTCCTGGTGGATGACAAGCTGACTATGAGCTAGCAATTGCAAAGGCAGCCAATGGTATCCTGGGGTGCGTTAGGCAGACTGTTGCCAGCAGGTGGAGGGAGGTGATCCTTCCCCTTGGTTCAGCACTGGTGAGTCCACACCTGGAATGCTGTGTCCAGTTCTGGGCTCCTCGGTACAAGAGAGACATGGACCTGCTGGAGCGAGTCCTGTGAAGGGCCACAAAGATGATTGAGGGGCTGGAGCATCTCTCATGTGAGCAGAGGCCAAGAGAGCTGGGCCTATTCAGCCTGGAGAAGAGAAGTCTCTGGTGGGATCTTCTCAATGGGCATAAATATCTAATGGGAGATCACAAAGTGAGGCTGCTTATGTTGTGTGTTTATGAACAGACCACAAGTAATTTTCCTTCTTGGTGGAGACAGTGATATAAATAAATATATTTAAAAGGTCCGTATTTATCAAGACCATGCTGATCAGTGGTTAAAAACAACAACAAAGTATTGTTCAAACCATTAAAAAAGAAATGCTTATTGAAATATCACTGATGAGGATATGTCTCTAAATCCACTTCCTGGAAGCAGCTGGGTTCCTTATAAAAGTTCAGATCGAGTGAAAGATCGTTCTTTCTAAAGATAATTCTTTTTTTTTTTTCCCCTCACTGAGATCATTTACACTATGAGTATTTGTAAAATATCTGTACTTTTTGCATGGGCAAATGATTAAGTAGGATCAGTTAAACTTTGTTAAACTGACCTTTCCCCTTTTCCAAAGTGTTAAAAAAGTATTTTAAATTTTGTCTTGCTAAGATTTCTAAATTATGGTAAATTATCAGGTACTTTGGAAGAGTAGTTGCTTCTTTATTTACATATTTTCTAGTCCTAAAAGGAGGAAAGGGGAAAAAAAAAACAGTAAAAACATTTTCTGTCTTTGAGGAAAAAATTTGGAGAGGTTAATGTGATTAACATAAAATAGGATTAATATATCCCATCTCGTTAGCTTTCTTTCACATGGCTGAAGGGAAGAGTTGACAGATGGGAAACGGTTTAGGGGTAATAAAGATTCATTATATCCTGTAGAAAAAATGATTACTTGTAGGCCAATAAGAGCCATGACATTTCTAAATACATTTTTCTTTTTCATTATCAATGAAAAATTTGATTTTTTTTTTTTTGATTGCATTTGATTATCTTCCTCTCCTCTTTGAAATCAGTAGAGGATTCCTCTTTCCTCACCCTGCCGTCATGTTTTAAAAGAAGTATTTCTGCTCCGATGGAGCAATTTTGTTAACTCTAGTGCAACTATAGACTCGGACAACTTTGCTTTAATAAAACTTACTGGGTTCCTAAGATGTTAAGAATATTTTGATTTTAAAGGTGCACTTTCTGTGATTCGTGTAGGAAAGTGCTGTCCAGGAACGAAATGAAGTCATAAGAAAACTAACAAGCAGCCTTCAACAGGCGAGGAAGGATCGCGATGACCTCCAGGAAGAGGCTGCACATGTAGCTGACGACATCCATGGTTTACAACTTCAATTACATCAGGTGTGATCCTTTTGTAATTTTTGTTTCCTTATGAAGTGAACAAGAACAGGTTTAGAACACAAACATAAAAACTTCCTAGTGTACATCTTGACCCTTTGACATAGTTCTAAAAGAATAGAATGTAATTCTCCTTTTTTGTTTTTCTTGTTTCACAAAAGTTCAGTTTGCAGTGCAGCCGTGAAAATGATGTTGGTGCAAGGCAGAATTTCCCAAGTTACTGTAGAGAAGTCTTGGAGAAATCTTTAATTTGCCACTTAGCTGCTGTGAAATGTTTAGGAGATCATTGCACTTTTTTGTACATCAGTTCAGCTTTTGTTAGGGCGTTTTACCCAATATTGATAGTGGCTTGGGATTTATAGACATCACTGTAATAATATTGGCTTATGTGTGATCAGTTTACCTCAGCGTAACAAGTTAGTGGGTATCAGCCAAACTATTACAGCTGTCTGTGTATGTACTCCACCTTGCATGCCCTAAAGCTAAAAGTTATTTACCTCAAAGAAGGTGATTTTAAGTAGCTGAAATAGAGCTGATGCAGCTCCTCTGCTACACAGGAACCTGTTTTGCTGATAGGTTGGTTGTGGATCTGAACCCCACGTGTTGGGATATACTAAATCCTTTCATTTACCTTAAACAAAATTTTTTTTAATCCATTCTCGTGATCTGCAGTGTTATAGTGGCTCCTCTCTTTGAATACCTTTATTTTTGTGTTTCAGGAGCCTTATTGTGTATGCCAACTTCTTTTGTCAGATTTGCAGGATAAGAATCAGAGTAGGAGGGGCTAGATATCTTAAATGTCCAGCTAAGAAAGGGGCACTTAAAAAAAACAAACCAACAGCAACAACAACAAAACCCAAACATTGAAGGAGTATGGGGTTTTTTTGCTTTGCCCTGGAAACAAGTCCTCTGCTGAATGGAATTGTAACTTTGGAAAAGGGAAAGAAATTCCGCTTTTTCTGTGCGGTTCTTACTGTTATTGACAAAGTACTTTGTGGTAGTGAGAGTTACTCTACAGACGATGATTGTTGGGATTTGCTCCATAAGCCACTGAAACACTCTAAATAGCACTTCAGGCATGCTCTAAATAAAGGCTAGTAATGTGATGCAAATCATTTGTGGAAGCATGACAGTTTTGATAATAGATGAAAGAATAAATACTGCCTCAAATATACTTATCTTCTTGGTTTTAGAAACATTTTTAGAAAATAGCATTGCAAATGAATAAAACGTGTTCCTCTGTTACCCCCCAGAGCTTTACAAAAAAAAAAAAAAAGTGGGAGAAAAAAATCTTTTCAGTTGGGGAGTGATGAGGGGCAAAAAACCCTTCAGTATTAGATTGTAAATCCTTTGAGGAAAAGACTTGTTTTGTTCATTGGCCTCTTACCGGAAAGCCCAGTTCATTGGGAGTTCTGCTTCATTATGGTGGCTTCATAAGTAAGTAAGAATTATCTAATATTTGTATTTTTATGGTAAGTAATAGTATTTCAAACTTGAAAAGTGTCATCTGACTCTTTGGGAGGATTCTTATCCTTTGAAATGAGAGAGGGTAAATCTGTATTAAATGAATGCAGTATATTTTATGCATAGAAGGAGGTCAGTGTATGAGTTATTCTGGTGTAAACTTACTTCTGACCATGAATACATTCATGTATTCAGGCAAATGAGATGCTGAGGAGTAAAAGCCCTCGAAGAAATGAGGTATTGGAAGCCCAGCACCAGGCAGCCTTGTTTCAGAACCGTCTCAAAGAGCAAAGTACGCATTTGGAGATGCTGCGTCAGAAAGCACGCGACTTGGAAGTACAACTTGAGTCTTCTCAAAAGGTAAAGCTTTTTAAAGTTTCTTTATAACTGTGAGTTCTAGGTAGTTAGCTCTTTGTCATGATCTTGCAAGCCAAGATGGCTCCTTTTGGAAGAGGAACCTGTACTGAACGTTTAGTTTCTGCATGAGATAGCATTGCTACTTCAGTACTGAACCAGTGCTAAAACTGTCCTTCAACATGATATTAAAGTGTGGTCTTTCAAAGATGTTGATATCCAGCTTAAGCAAAATAACTACTGAGAATTTAAGAATTTTTTTGTAAGATGTAAGGATTCAGTTTTGGCTGTTTAAAATTGGCTTACTGTTATGTGTTGAAATTACTCCCTTAGTTTCTGTTGCAGAAGGGGAGGTCTTTACCACTGTTGCTGAACTGTTGTATAAGATTAAGAAATTTCAGTTAGAAATAGCTCCTTTGCAGTATTTATTGAACTGATACATGTGGGAATGTAACCGAGATGACAGAGGCATAGCATTCCAGTGGGATCAAAGCTGCTGTATAAACAGGGGATAATCACTTAATAATTTTACAGTTGTATTTGAACAGTTACTTAAAATGCTTATCTGAGAGCAAAACTTAACTGTATATATAAGCACATTAGTTTCAGATACAAAACAAAATGAAATGCTTGTGTAGGAGTATTTTCATGCACTCATTCCAGAAGTACTACTAATAAAGAAATAATCTTAAAGTTAAAAATTCTAAATGTGGAGATGTCATAATATGCATTTAGAACTTGGTGCTCTGACCAGCAGTGATGGTGTGGTCGTGGAAAAAGTCTTTCTTTAGAATCAAATTTCAGAGGGGTCATGATTAGTAGCATATATGAAAAACAGCTTAGAAAATCAAATTTCCTTTAAGCACAGAACCATCAATGCTATAGTTAAAAGCCTTAAAGTTTTAAGTAGGGGACAGATGAGTGAAAATTGGGTATGGCTTTTCCTGCCTACCCCTGTCTGCAGGAAGCGTTTTCTCTGTGTACAAATGGATATGAGAAGGACAGGTATCTGTAGCTCCTATGTTTTGGATTCAAAATACCCAAAGTTTGAGGCAACCACTATTTTCTTTCTCTCGGGAGTCAATGGCATACCATTTATTATTCCTCAGCAAATCTGATATTTGTGGCCGGATTTGAAGAGTCCTCCAGTAGTTTTTTCCACTTTCAAGGGCATGTTTAAAAAATCCAGTTGCCTAGGCCAGTGAAACACTCTGCACTGAAGGGTAAACGTTGTTTGTGAAGAGATTTTAAAAGTTGGAGTTTTAGGGAAATTAAAATGTGTCATATTTCAATTGCATATTTCATATGTAACATTTTATTTTTAAGAATACCAAAGATAAAGAAAATCTGCTTGCCCAAATGGAAGAGAGTATGAAAGATACAATGCAACAACTATACAAAAGCATAGGAGAAAAAGAAGAAAGTATTAAAAGTCTTCAGGATGTGCTGACATCAGAAAGATTTTGCTTATCTATACTACAACATACCCTTTCTCTCCGGGACTCAGAAATAATGGAGTTAAAAAACGAAATATCCTTATCCCAAATGAAAGAACAGCAGCATATTGAAGAACTCAAAGTGAATCATGAAAAGGATACTTGCAGACAGTTAGAGTGCTTGAGGACCGAGCTGGAGAAATGCTACAGAAATGAGTTTGCAAAAGCCAAGCAGGTATATGAGGAAGAAGTGATTTTAAAATATAAGAATGAACTTGAACAGTTAAAAAAAGAACTCTCTGCTCTGAATTCGGAGGAACACGTTCAGAATTTGAACGTCATAATAATTGACTTAAATAATAGGCTTCAAGAGTCTGAAAATCATAAAGAAAATTTGAGAAAGAAACTGGAAAACCAACTGGAAGATTTTGAGAGAGAAAAATCTGAAATTGAGATTAAATACAAAGATTTAATTGTTGGCCTCAAATCCCAGCTTTCTGATGCAGAAGAACAGGTCAAGGAAGCCCAGCGATACAAACATGAAAAAGAGTGCTTGAATGAAGAGATCCAGAAACTCAATTCTTTTGTCCAGGAATTAAATGAAAAGCTACATGTTGAGGCTAAAAGAAATATAAATTTAAGGCAAGAGATTGTCCGCAATAAAGAGAAAATGAGGGAAAAATTAATTTTGCCGGAGGTGTCAGAGTTACAGGGAGTGGAACTTGAAGAGATTTGGAGTAAACCATGCCAGCTTGAAGGTGAAGAAGAGTTAGTTCATGAAGAACTGGAGTCCCAGCACAGCTTGAGAGTAGACTCCTCAAGAGGTGATTTAGAATTGAAGATTTTAGAGAAGCTCAAAAAGAATAATGAATGTTATGAAGCTGATAGCCTGTCTGAAGAACATTCGTTAGATGTAGGCTCTTTCACCAGTGATGAAGGCATTTTGGCTAAGTATCTCATCTCTACAGAGAGACCAGAACAGTCATACATGTCAGACAATTCTGAAGGTTATGCCATTGAGGAAGGTAAATGTGGGTTAGACGATAATATGCTTTTAGAACCCAGTACAGATTTTGTACCACTTTTATTAAAATTCAGCCCTGGTGAGAAAGCGTGCCCTAGCAGTTTGGCTCAGAAGACTTTTGAAGAGACTGAGATGGAAGCAGAAGCTTTTGTTTCATTTTTGTCAGATAGCTCCCTGCAGCAACATAAAATAAGTGACAACGATGATGTAAAGGATGATGAGAACGTCTGCTTAATGGAGAGATGTGTGAAGCTAACTGAGCAGCTCCATGAGAAGGAGGCAGCCTTGAACAAGTCTCACCAGGAGACCCAAGAAGCTATTGGAAAATGGAAAAAAGTAATGGCTGAGCTCTCCCATGTGCATTTGGAACTGAGTGAGGAACGTGAGGCACGGGTCCGTTGTGAGAAGGAGCTTGATCAAAAAACAAAGAAAGAAAAAGAACTTGAAAACAAAATAAGCTTTCTAGTAAAGCAACAGGATGAGGATAGAGGCCAACCTGATTGCGCTGAAGACTCTTTAATGCAACTATCAAAATCCTTTACCTGGCAAGAAATGGTAAAAGACCTTAAGGAGGAAAGAGAAATGTTGATGGCGCAATTGCGAACTCAGGAGCAATTAGTGAAAGAAGTTCAAGAGCAGAAAACGGCTTCTGATTCTGTAACGAGTGAAGTGCAGTCTCTTTTTGGGCGTCAGCTGGCTGCTTTGCAAAGTCAAAGGGATCAAATGCAAACCCAGCTTGATGCTCAGAAGGCCAAAAATCAGGCGATAGCTGAGCTTCTTGGCCAGAAAACCGTATTAGAAGAGACATTGCTGAAAGAACAGGAGTTGCTCAAAGCTGAAATCAGTAATAAAGAACAAAATTTAACACACTTACTGGAGGAAAAAACAACCTTAGAAGAAAGATTATCTGACAAGGAGCAGGATCTAATAAAAGCAGAGAAAATCTTAACGGAAAATGTTAGTATCATAGAGAACCTTGAAAAAAACATACACGAACTTAATACCGAAGTGAAAAACCTCAAAGAAGTACGGGAGTGTGAAAGGTTGCGGTATGAGGAGAATTTGAACACCAGTAACTTAGAAATTCATAAACTTAACACCGAAATAAAGGCAAAAAGCACTGAATACAGTGAGAAAGAAAGCCAGCTGACTGAAGAAATAGCTCATTTGAAGAAAACTCAGTCGGAGCTTAAAACTAACTTGCAAGAGTCTGTTCAGTCTGCGCAAGCTACCCAAGAAGCACAATGTGAGATGGTGAAACATTACAAAGAGAAGATTGATGAAATGGAGTCTCAGCATCATGAAGAAATTAGTAAAGTGAGTTTGACACACAAGAAAGAGGTAGGCAGCCCTGATAGTGGCAGAAGTTTTTGGATTTCAGAATACTTGAAGCAGTCATTGCAAATGTTTATGTCCCTGTTTTCAGATAGAAGAATTAAATGCCAAAATTAAAGAGAAAGTGGAAAAGCAGCAGAAGCTGGAGGAAGAAAGGAAGGAACAGATTGCCCTAATAAAAAAGGTAAGCTGTATAATCAGGTTTATCTCAGAAAAATAAACTCACCGTGTGTTGTTTGTCATTTAAGGAGAACAAACGTTTCAGAGATGTAAAAATCTGCATTTTTTTTTTTCTTTTCTGTGGTGGCTTTGATTTTGGGGAGAGGGAGGCAAGGTGAGAATTCTGACTCAGTAAACTTGCTAAATAAGCATATTTTTAAGAAAGCTCTTTATCCGTGTGTTCTGTGCAGGTACATGAGCGAGAGCATGATCGTGAAATTTCTGAGCTGATTACTAAACATGACGAGGAAATGGAGGAGCTCCGTGCAGCACTAAATAAAGAACAGCAACAGCTGCTGGATGAACTTCAGCATCAAATGGAAGCCACACACAAAGCAGAGAGAGAGCAAATTCAGATCCAATCACAGGTATAATAAAGAACCACTGTAGCAGTTAGTTGGAGCCTTCACTTTGCAACAGCCTTGTTTTTTGTGCATGCTGTGTGTGCTGTTTTGTGTAATGGTGCGACTGAAGAATTAGGAGTGTTCCCCTGGTGGGTGATAGCAGGTATTTTCTACAGTAGTTCTTCAAGGTTCTTACTGCAATTGTATCTTAAGAGCAATTCTGAATAAAATTGGATATGTAAATTGATGAGTAAAGAAAGAGCTTCTTCATATTTCATATCTTGGTAAGTTTAATGAGTTTATTTTTAATTTTAAGTTTAATTTTAACACGTAAATTTTATTTTTAAAAAACTGAGTTTTTTTGTTATCCCACTAACATGATTAGGAATGCTTTTACATTAAATTTGCATATGTCAACTTGACTTTCTCTCCTCTAAGTATTTGCTAGGTTTCTGAACGCTTCCACTAATGCAAAGCTGAAATGCAAAGAATATGACTAGTCTTAGGTCTAATTACTAGATATGAGTGTAATTTTCTGGCTTATTTAAGAATTGAGAAGTTCAGTCTATTTCAGTTGCCTTTATTAAGTGACAGATATTCAACACTTGTTTAATGATATACAGTGAATTTTATTTCCACTTCCATTTTTTCCAATACTGCTTCAGAGTTTTACTTTTTACCAAATTATAATCATAGCAAATAAGAGGAATGTTTTAACAGCCAGTTGAAAGGAGGGGTTTAGTTGTCTTTTGTTCTGAAGGTGTTGGGAGGAAACAGACAGATGCAAGGTATTTGGTAGGAGACAAACTTAAGAGGCAGGTAAGGAAAATCTTTTACTTTGCACTGAAAACGTTTTGCAAGTCTCACTGTAACAAAAGTCAGCGTATTTTCAGGATTCTATCCCATCCATGAAGAAATGCTTTCCAAATATAGAAAGGCAAGACTTTGAGGTCTGTAAACAGTTGAAAAAACAGTGAAAGTATATTATTAGAGCGGAGGGGAAAAGCTTTTTTTCTCTTACAGACACTGCACAGCCTTGAGTTGGAAGCTTTACGCCTAAGCTTAAATAATATGCACACATCTCAGCTTGAGTTGACTCAGTCTAACTTGAGAAAAGAGAAGGAAACTGCCCTCGTGGAACTACGGGAGATGCTCAATGATAAGCGTGCTCAGGAGGTAGCAATTCTGCAAAGCCGACATCAGCTGGAGTTGGAGAAGATTAAAGAACAGTGTTTGAAAGAAAAAGAAGACCTTAAGTTGAAGCTTCAGCAAGAATTAGGTATTAAAATAAGGGAATAATGGGTTGGAAATTGAAAACCCCTACGTACTTTTTTCCTCTGCGGATTCCAGTCTTGGTGTAGAGCTGTCCTTCTGAGGGAGAGTTGGCACTGCCATGAATAGGGATAGGTTCCAGACTGGCCTGTGCAAGAGTACATGGCTTACATGCAAAAATGAAGTTGTCCAGACCGAAGTTTTATTCCTTTTAATCCCTTTTTCATGGGTGGTTTTTTGCTACCTCTGCAAAACAGCAGTACAGTGGACTAGTTGGTATTTGGAGGTGTTAGATGGAGCTCTCCCAAAGAGCTTCATCCATGTGAAGGGCAGAGTTCTTCTCCTAAGTTTCTTTAGGGCTTTTATAGCCTTATGTCAGCAGCGACTTCAGTGTTGTGTTTCTGACAAAGTACTGAAACGGTTCCTGGCTTGCCCTCTCAGTGGTTTCAGAAGTAGGAGAAAGAGTTTGAAAGGAACTGAAAGGCTCAGTAAGAACCTGCAGGCAGGTATCCTTGGTGAAATGTTTGACCTAAGATTGGATTTTGGCATCACCAAGAAGAAAACTGCACTTGATAGTACTGAAGGCCTGCTTACAGTGCTCTTGGGATAGTTCAGGATAGTCCTCTCTTCCCAAATCATGA
This sequence comes from Struthio camelus, assembly GCF_040807025.1. Classification (NCBI taxonomy): domain Eukaryota; kingdom Metazoa; phylum Chordata; class Aves; order Struthioniformes; family Struthionidae; genus Struthio; species Struthio camelus. Next base: position 572,194 of record NC_090947.1, on the reverse strand, counting down.
GACCATCTCTTCTGACCTTTATGGCCGATCTTGACACTGAGCAGGAATTTTTTGGAGGAAGGTGAAAACGGCAGCAATCCCCAATTCACCCGAAGAAAGGCTTTAAGAAAAACTTTTTTAGTTGTCCTATCCTGAAAAGCAGAGAATATTTTGAGGCTTTTTCTAACCCAAAATAGAAAAGCATTTTTTTGCCACCAGTAAATACCATAGTAAACCATAGTTTACCATAGTAAACTGATGGCATGGTGGGACATGGGAGTAGAAGGAGGTCTGGACACAAATCTCAAGACCAGTGCTGTTTACATGTGTTTTGGCCTTGTAACTTTATGTGAATGTAGCTATTTAAGAGTGCTTGAATGCAGGGGCTCAGAAAGAGTATCTGAAAACAGATGATGCAGGAGACCTGACTAGGAATTGTGGATACTACTCTTAGCTGGAGGACCCTTTTTTTTTTTTTTTTTTTTTAAAAGGAAAATGATGACTGGGCATGATCCCAATTTGTCTGATTGCAGGGACATTCTTATCTTAGGATTTGGATGAAATTTCTTCCTCTACTTGACCATTAGTTGGGTAGTTGGCACGATCTCAGGGTCTTTGGATTCTCATTTCCTACTGAAAAACTTGGAGTTAGGAAGGGAAAAACCTTTGGTGTGGGTGATACTTCAGCAGAATGGTAGCTTCTCCCTTCCGCTCTGTTTCCTAGGTATTTTTAGAAGAAATTAGAGAAGAGTTTCGTACTTGCTATTGTCTGCTGTTCTCTTGCAATGTCCCAGGAGACAGAGATGATTCAAACACTTAATAGCGTTGTACAGTGAAATGCTAGAATCTAAAATATCAATAGCCTTTGAATTACTGTCCTTAGGAATAAAGAGGCAGTTCATATCTATTTCTTGGAATCATGCTCTCTCTAGATTAAGCAGATATCGTTTTGTTAATTACACGAAACTTAACTGCAAAGACAAACTTAACGGTTATAAGATAGATGCTTATCTCTTCTAAAAATGAAAGAGCAATACTGGGATGTAAGATAACAGCAGATTTGGATAAAACCCAGTATCTCATACTGCTGTATGCCTCCCAGTTCAGGTCCTGAGTGTTTGGAAATATTAATCTCGCCCCTATCTCTGCTTGTCACTTAACCATGATACTTTATATACATTTATTAATAAATAGTATTTTATTTCACAGTTGATCAGAGAAAGAAAATAGAATTGGAAATGGAAGAGACACGTATCCAGACATTAGAGGTAAAAATTCTATTCTTCATACAGGAAAAGATAAAACTGCTTTCTATAAACTAGATCTGTCATAGCAGAGTCCCATTCTACTACACTTATTGCAAAGGACAAATAGATGGAATATGAAAACACAGAAAAAGTACTCTATTTACTAAGTGTGTTTGCTCTAATAATGCATGTGTCCTACTCTGTTAGACTCTCAAAGGAGACTGGGAGTTGGAATCCGAGATGCGTTTAAAAAGCATGCATGAAGAACTTTCTGAAAAGCATCAGACTGAAATGGAGGAACTGCAGAAAACTCTGGAAATGGAATTAGAAAAAGTCAAAGTGGAGCTGAGGCTTCTTTCTCTTGAGAAAGAACAGTGTGAAAGTAAGTGTCATGGTCTGAGAAGCAGCTATGTTTATTGTGAACAATAGCAAAACTAACTATAAGAGTTTTAGAACCTGTATTTAAAAAAAAAAAAAAAAATCTATGTACTCTTACTTAAAAATTAGGTCAATGACCAGAGACTGTCCAGAAAACAGGAACTGAAAGAAAATTTTATATTTAAAGCCTGGTTAACTGTGTTGTATTATGACTTACACTCAGAGTCTTATCTTCTTGTGTATTTCCCTTCACAAATATTACTAAAGGTGAGAGATAAAGGAAATAATACTCTCCTCCAATAAATGGAAATCTGGTTTTAGGGATACTGGAATTCTCATGCTATCTGACAGGCAGTAAACCAGCTCTGAGAAGCAAAGAGCAGCCTTTTCATACATATTGTGAGCCAGATGCTTTCACTGTATTCTTATGGCCTTGGCTACTGTTAGGATTTATCTTGTTCTTCCCAGCCTGCACTGATTTTACTATATTTCCCTGAATCTGTATCACAAAACCGTTTTGTGAGGAAAACATTCTTCTGCAGCTCACTGTGGCTGAACTGGGATCAATTTGTTGCAGACTCTTTCTGGGGCAGATCAAAGATTTGTTGGCTGAATGAGGTAGTAGCAAGTTCACGTGGTTCAGAGTGTGCTCAGTTTAGTGCTGAGCAGAGGAAATTTGGCGTGAGCTTTCTTAGTCCTTCCTGTTCATCTCTCTCCTACTTCCAGCTAAGTTTGATAGTCGGAGAAATTCTGTAATTCTAAGCCATGAAGAAATGTTTCATTTTCTGCTCTAAGTAAATATGCTTCTGGTTGAGGATGCTTCTTTGTATATTCAGAGAGCAGAGGCTCATCTTCTCCCTAGCACTGCTGCTGGTTGCCTGCCTCTTGGCTGAGAGCGTGGGATGTAGGGAACCAGGAAGCTCTGTGTGGAAATCTCATGCTTTTACATCCTTGATTACTCAAGTTTGCGTGATGCTCTTCAGGTGCTGACACCTTTACCGAGAAGGCTCTTATTCCTGTGAGCCCTGTCGAGAATACTTTAAATGAGCATTTTAGTCTGGCTGCATGCGTTTCTATTTTAGTCACACAAATGTTGTACAGATGGTTATGCCACCATGCTGGCTGCTGAACAGAACTCATTTTTATTTTGTAGTAAAATGTATAGAATTGGAGAAGCAACACCAGTTAGCCATTGCAAAATTACGTGAACAGCTGCAGACTGAACATAATCAACTCCTAGAAGATATGAAGATGAAAAGCCAAGAAAAAGAACAGAATACTCAGAAGGAGGTAAATAAGATTTCTTTACTTTGTTTTGAAGAGTTAATTACTATCCACCTCTCAAAACCTATGCGGTATATATAACATTTGGGCAACTTGTTTGTATGTATTTATTTATTTTATGATTTTTATTGATGAAGTAAAACATATCTAATAAAGTAGATTAACACTCTGGGATTTTTCCATAATGGTTCAAAATCTTCTGAACACGGCCATCTTTTTGCCAATTTTATGTCATTCCTCTGTGTTTATACACTGGTGCTATTGGTTTTATCTAGCTAATACTTTATTCTTGCCAGTAGTGACAGCCAAGAGCAGACCTGTTGCTCTATCAGAGGAGTATGCCTAACAGTAGTTAAGGGCTACGCAGTATCTTTGCTAATTCAGGTTAGGAGCTGAGAGTGTGGTTGTTAGTGAGTGTTTCCACCTATTTCTGACAGGATTGTTTATGTTGCATATAAAACAAGCCACTAGAACAAAATAGTTTAAAACATTTTAATACATCTTCCATAGCTGGAGAAACTTCAGGTCACGCATGAAGAACTAAAGACTCAGTCACAAGAAGAAATCAAGCAACTCTGGTCTCAGCTCAATAGTACCCGAGCAAGTCGTCAGGAGTTAAGTGGTATGGTTGAAACTGATACGTTTTATTTTTTTGCCTCTAGTTCATGTAGAAGTACTCATTTTTGATATGGGAGACTCTTAGTCATATACCAGAAACACAGCTAAGTCACAGATGTGTACAGTAGGTCATACTCTAGTAGAGTGGGCACATGATCTCTTTCTGAAGTAAGAGATGGGTCAGTGTCAGATGACTAGGAGTTTTTCCGAAGTCAAAAAGCATGGTATGCCTGTGCGGAAGCGTTCACTCTTGTTTTTGTTCTTTTTTCTAATGTCCTAAAATATGAAATTTTTCTTTCCGTTTTTATTGTCTTTGACTAGGGAACAGGAGTATCATGTTGTTATCACCGCTGTTGTTGCAATCATTGCTGTTCTCTATTAATTGTATTGGTGCCTTGAAGCTCCACTCCTGCACACTTCACAGAAATTTAGTGAAAAACAGCCACATTTAACTTCAAATTTGATTTCAAGTCGTAATGAATTGTAGTTTAAGTGGGGAAAATGCTGTTCAACAGAAAAACATTTAGAAGAGAATAACACTGGTTTATATTCAGTATGGAAGGGTTTATAAAATCAACTGAGAAAATGGTTATTTTTAGGTAGCGAGGATCACCACTTAGTTTATGACTTCGAGTGGTTTCTTGTTAATACAAGATTTAAAAAAAAAAAAAAAAAAAAAAACCTTTATATTAGCCTGATCTCTTATTTATCTCCAAATAAAAGCGGAAGTATTTCAAAACAATGTGATTAGATTTGGTCTTGAGGTAGAAATTTGTTTTTGTGGGTTTTTTTCATTCTTCCAGTTCTGAAGCAAGTTAAATAAAAAACTTTTGTCACTGACATTGAAATTAGAAGTTCATGATCTTCTGAAAGACTTTAATCCTTAAATGTAGAAATACCCTGGCTGAAGCTTTTTTTTTTTTTTTTAAAATAAAATAAAAACATTCAGGTGATAATTCTGAAATTGGAATGAATGATTTTTTGTTCTCCTGTAAGGACTATATATAATTAACACTTTTGGAAAAATATACTTTGGTTTGAAAGAATAAATAAACCTCTCAAATCTAAAAGCAAAAAAGAAAAGGGAAATGTTGTGCATGGCATTTAAATAGGTGCAATCCTTTTTTTTTCATAATTTTTAATGCAGATATGCATAAGACCAAATTTAAAAAAAAAAAAAAAGTTCTAAAGCTTGAAAGAAAATAACGACTGGAAGATTTCAATCTGATATTATATTGTTAGGATTTCTGTTACACCTGTAAAGTATTTTAATTAAACCTACACACAACAGGTAATTTTTAGAGTATATTAATCAGAGCTGACAGGTTTTGTTGGCCAAAATGAAATAGAACATGCCTCAGTTGTATGTGTGCAAACAGTGCCATGATAAACAGAGGAACCAGTATTGGGGGGGAAAAAGCTAGAGACCATGTTCTTAGCCTTGGCTGTGTATGTTCATCTTCTATTGAGATTGTAACATTAGATGGCATTCTTTGCTTTACTGGGGTAGTTTAAGGATATTACACTGCCTTTTGTTTTAAATACCATTTCAAATTTTCTAACAAATTTAACTGTACTTAGCTTTTGAAATGTAACTGTTTCCTCCCCGCCCCCATTGGTACTTTATGGTTGTAAGTTGAAAGATTACTATTCTAATTTTTTTGGTTTTAGTCAGACTTTAACTTGTTGACCTTTTTGAATCCCCATTATTATGTTAGAGAATTATAGTACTGATAGTGCTTTTTAGTATTTGCTGGAACTCCTATATTCCCTCTCTGTAGTCCTCGTCTTTATTAACGTTTCAAATGTCTTTTCATGTCTCTAATCACTCACGTTTACCATTCTTTGGACCCTTTCTGTTTCTCCTTCATCTGGTTTGAGATGGTGAGACCAGAACGCGAGCCTCTGTTTCAGGTGAGGATGCATCTTTGCTGTGTGAGGAGATCTTAAAGGCGTTTTGTTTTACTCTGCTTTTTCTTTGCTTGAGTGATGCTTTGACAATGCACTTGGACTAGTCTGTGGACTCATTGTGGTGGATCAAAAACACAGCCACCAGATAATTAAATCACTGCTCTAATGTAAAAATGATGGCCAGTTCAAAACTGGTAAACGTTTTCCGGGGTTAATTCTGTGCCAGCAGACTTTGCTGGGTTAGCCAAAATCTATCTGTGCAATATTGGACTTCCCTTGCCTACGTCACTGCTGTTTTTACTAGTCCCTTCTTGGGGCAACTGCTTGGGGCAACCTGGCAACTGCTCCCTTTGAAAGCAGGCTTGAACTACATACTAATTTCACTTATTCTTTCTGTTTGGATGTTGGCTCTGAGAATTTTTCACCACAAGCGTGCATTCCTTTCGGTTTTCTATGTGAAAACACTGCGACACTCAGCCAGGTCCACCCTGGCTGTTTCCTGGCTGTTTGGCGTCAACTGTGATTTGACCTGGAGTGGCTCAGACTTGCTGTGTGCCTGGAGGGGAGGCTGCTGTTTGGCATTTCCTTGTTGGGAACGCGCTGGTCCTCTGCAGCATCTCCTTTGCGTCAGCACTGAAAGGCCCTCAGGCGAAGTCGAAGTGTAGCTGTGAAGGAAACTTGTTAGTGGTCTGAAGGTGTATGCAGCCTTTTTGGTTTGGAGATGATATCCTGTCTGTATTAAGCAGCTTGACTGTACTGGGGATGTGAGCTTGAGAGTTGCTACCAAACGACACTTGGGAGTTCCTAGTCAAACCACAGGCTCAGGACTGTTTCTCTCTATCTTTTCTTAGTGCATACTGATAACACTGGTTTAATCTTTAAATGATGGTTTTGTTTTTTTTTTTAAGAGCATAATAATCTTTGTCTATCATTTAGATTACTGTTCAAGCATGTGAATTTCAAGAAGTGCCTTCCATCATTTCTTTAAGTCTTTCTGGAGTTTCTTTTCTTGAATAACATAAGCTGCTTTTGTTTTCTAAGTTTTTTCTTCTTTAAAATCAGGTCCATCTTCAGTTGGCCTTGGTGTGGGTTCAGCTAATCTTAAGCCATCCGGGAAACTTCCCTCCTCACCATGATTTTTTTGCCCTTAGTTCTACCTTTTTTTTTCCCCTCATGCAATACTCTAATAAAGAACATGGAGGAAAAAAAGCACTTGAATGGATAGCTAACCCATCGTCAAAGTAGATCAGGTGTTTTTTTTTTTGTTAGTTAGTCTAAGATTAATTTTAAGTTTCTTTCTTGCAATTGTTTTTCTAGATAGTTGGTGCTAAAGGTTTCCCCTCACGCCCCTGGAGAAAAGACAAAATTGTAATAGATGTGCTTGAGTAAGTTATTCCTTCTGGCTGTGACAACAAGCAGGTGTGGGGATCAAAAAACATTGCAGGACTCCGCATGTCACTTTCTCCGAATTGGGGCACAAGGGCAATGCGAATGATCTGCTGGTGGTTTTGATTCTTTTCATGATGATGGTTTCTCTGAATGCCGTGTAAGTGGGGAACGCACTGGTACTCTCTTCTGAGGAAGGAAAGTTTTGTCTTTCAAAAGTTCGTCTTATGTAGTGTGTGGGATAGTATCTGGCTGTCGTCCTGACAATAAAAAACATGGCTCATCCTCACAGAATGAGTTAGCTTAAAGCTGTGTACTTCTAAGGATGCAATGAAGTGTTGTGTTCTTTTTGCCTCCATCTCAGAGTTAAAAGAGCAGCTCCTGGCTCGCGCATCCCATGTGGAGGAAATAGAACATTTAAAGCAAGAGTTTGAACAGCAGCGTCAGCAAAGAAAAAGTGAGCATGAAACTGAGTTAGAACAATTGAGACTTTATTTTGAAAAGAAATTAAGAGTTGCTGAAGAAAACTACAGAGAGGAGTTGACTTTGCTGCATCAGAGACTGCAAGAACTGAAGGAATATTCATTGTTGGAGTCGGACGTGAGCCAGGATCAAGCAGTGGATATCAGGTGATCTATTCTTTTTCCTTTTATCTCAGGTTATCATAAAATGCTTCCAATTTTTTTTGTGTAAAAGGTGATGCTAGTGTCTAAATACGTTGGGATTGGAGATTAGGTGATTTGAAGCTGGAAATCCAGCGACAAAAGTCATGAGTGTGGAGGATACTTTCTTGTGTAGCTATTATGGTTGCTCTGTACCTACTTTCAGTACCATATTGTAAGTTGGCAAGCTCATTTAAATTAACTTGTGACATGTGGTACAATCTTAAGTTTCTAAAACCATTCTGTCTTCTCAGTTCCTCTGTCACAGTTTTTGAAGAGACGACTGAAAAAGAGAGGAGAGTTATACTTGACCAGCTAAATCATCAGTTGGAGCAACATAAGGTAGGATTTTTGCTACATTAAAGTTCTGACGTTCATTACATTGCCCGTATGAAAACTGATGTCTGCTTCCCAGATCTTAGTGAACAGTTAAAGTCATATTTGAGACATGTATTAAGGCTTCATTATTTTCTGTCGAGCCTATTGTAAGTTACCAGCTTTAAATAGTTCTCGGAACAGACGAAATATGATGTTCTGCAGTTTTGTGTCCTGTGTTTGGATTATCCTGTGCCTAATAATAAAGTGTGAGTTCTGATCAAAAGTCTTCCCCACAGGGTGCAGAATTCATGATGTTTCTCTTTTCTCTGTGAACTTTGTAATAATTTTATCCTTTGTTGCTGTCACTTCTCTTCTAGTGGAGACACTGATTTAGTCCTTCCTCTATTTAGCCATCTATTTTCATGTACTTTCTTACAATTTAAGATCGCTATTTCTTTGTTCAATTCATTTGACTTTGACCAACAGTTCCAAAAGGGAATTTTCCTTTTTGGTTTTAGGTTTTTATAAATGTATTTATCTTAGTGAGGGGATGATAAGCAGACCAGACATACACAGACTACATCAGTTAAATTTAAGTAAATTTATTTGCGATATACTACATAAGAAACTTGCTACTATTTTCCTAGCTGAGTATGGAACTGTGTTCATGGTCATGACTTCTACGTTCTGTGATGATGCATATATAGAGGGGAGGGCTCTTCAGTGTTGAGAGTGGATAGCTTCTCTATCCAGGTGCTTGTGAGACTTTCCTCTCTGTTACACTTTCAAACAGCTCCTGAAGCTCTGATCTGCCTTGTGTCATGGCTCCAGGATATCTGTACTTATGGGGGGATCTGCCACAGCAGAGGGTGGAGTGGCAGGAACAGAGCAGAAACTGCTGGGTTTTGGGAGAACAGATGCACACAGGTCAAGCAGGTGCTTTGCAGTGTGGTTCATATAGTGTTCCTATTGGACCATTTCTGACATGGCTATTTCAAAACTAAAGCTGTATTTCTAATCCATTTGTTATGTAGGAAGAACTTGCCTGTTTGCGAGTACAACTTAAAGAACAGCACAGACATGAATTAGATTCCTTGAGGTCTTCCCTTGCACTTCAATATAAGGAGGACCTAATGAAAATGAAGATGGATCTGTCAGACAAATATATAACGGAAATTGAGGAAATGAAAAAAAAGCATTGTCTAGAACTTGAGCAGCTCCGTGCCAGACTCTCAGAAGAGCATATCAAAGGTAAGATCAGCTGGCAGATTAGGAAGTAAAATAGTAAGATGCTTGTGAGGCTTTTTTTTCCTTATCTAAAGGCTTGTTTGAAGAAATTTGAAAATTTGTTATTATTTTACTTTAAACTACAGGGAACACTTAAAGCTGGTTAGTACTTGGGTTTGGGCATTTTACTTTTTGACTCTTCTGGGCCCGTTGAGTTGCACTTTCAAGGATGTGGTGACCTGAGGTTGGTTATTCTGTAGTAAAGCTTACTAAACTTAGGAGTAGTTGCAAAAAAAGAGTTAGTCATAGTAAACTATACAAGCTTCTGAACTTGATGTCCATACCGTACCGTTAGCCGTGTGACACACATGGTTAACTCTGTGCTGCTATATGTTGGTTAAAAGATCAGTAAACCCTTTTTAAATTGTGGTTATATTTATGTCCCTTTTTTTTCCCCCCTCTGTTAGAAAATGTATCAAACCTGCCCAAATTACAATGTTTAGGTGGAGAGTTGCCCCATCTGCTTTTCTAGGGGAATTCTTTATCTAAAGAGTATGTGGAAAAGAGGAGATAACTTTCTTTGTGGATGATGTAACGGCAGATTACTGAAAGTTTAACTCCTGTGACTGCTGCTGATTTAAGAGGGAAGTCCTGCTGTAGGTTGTGATCCTTCTGCGTTATTTTGTGTGTGTTCATACTGATAAATTCCAAGGTTGGTAGTTAAGTAGAGCGGAGTAAAAGTCACTTTGATAAATGTTTCTTGTTATTCTGTATGATGATTCTTGTTACTCTGTAGTTAGTGGGGCTACTGATGAATTGTGCACCTAGCAACATTCAGCTTTGTTTTATTCCTGCAAGTTAATAAGGCCTGTTAAAAGAAAATAAATTCCGGAATGTTGTTCTGCTGTTTATTCAGAAATCACCAAACTGCGTCTACAGAGTGCTCAAGATGCAGCACGTCAAGTTGAAATGGAGGTGTCTGAGCGAGTGTGTGTACTAGAGAAAGAGCACAAGGCTAAGGTCTCTCTCCTTCAGTCTGAGAAACAGTATATTGCAGAACTTTTGGAAGAAATAAAGCACTTAAAGGAAGAGATTGCTAAACAAAAAGATATTTCTGTGCAGAATGAAAAGCATCTGAAAGAGGAAATGGAAAAGGTAATTAGTGTTAAAGTGCTATTTTGTATAGAATTGGGCAAACTCAAGTCTGTTGGGAAGGCCAAGTGAAATAGAAGTGGCACTTATTTTTAAATGTTTCGAGTTAGTAATAGTAGTTTCAGCTGCGTGGAATACTTGCTGGAATAAGACTCTTGAAGTTCAGAGCACTTTAGTGTTAAATGCTTAGTTTCCCACAGATTAATTTTTCTTCACAAGTACAGTGTGAGAAGGCAGGTGCTTCAAGTGTTGATCCAATCCACCTTTTCAATCACATGAGGTTCAGCACAAGCACAACGTTTGCAATGCAGGCAAGTACAAAAGATTCTCATCCTGAACCTCCCTCTGCTACAATCTGTGAAGCAGCACAGCGTTGTGCGCAAGTGCAGAAGTAAGGCATTGCACTTGCATGCTGTGAAGTGTCATACAGTAATGGAGAACTGAACAGGTAAGTATTGCAGCAGAAGGAAGTAGCCCCTCTGCTGAGCAGATCCCCTCTACGAAATATCTGGTTTCTTGATTGGAGTGTCTTTTGAAGTGAGTAACCAGAAATAATTTTTCAGCCCAGTTGTTTGGGGAAAAAGAGATGGTCAGACAGCAAACTTCTCATTTTGGTTTGCTTTGGTGTGGACTTTACGTCTTTGACAGTGAAGGTATAAAGTTGAGATAATCACATCTTGTGCCTTCCCTCTTATCTGTTAAATCAGCTGTCTTACCTGAGCATAGACTTAAGAGTGGATGTTAATATATTCTTTAATCTGTTCCAATATTTAAACGCTTATCAGAATTAGATGAATGCTCTGATTTCCCAAATCCTCTTTTCCTCCCTTCTTGAAGAGATGTAGGTATGTGTATCTTTTTCCAAATTGGAAAAAAACAGTGGAGAAAGTCATAGGAAACAGTTGCAGACTGAAGATAGCATGAGGAATCATCCAAAGCTTCCAGGAGTGAAGCTTTTGGTGTTGTTAGCTTCCCCCTGTCATCTGCAATATCGTCTTTGTGGCTCTGCTGCCTGGGCAAAAGATGGACCCTGTTCAAATAGCACATTCTCTACATGCTATCTGGCATACTGATTCACTGTCTGGAAATACCTGTGTTTTGTTTTGGCCTCTGGTCTCTGTCTCGCAGAGCCAAGTGGACTGATTTTATCAATTGCCACTTGGTTCCTGGTGCCCAAACAAAAGTAGCTTTGTGAGTTATGTGATACATAGGCCTAATCAAAACCTTTTCTCTCTCTCTCTCTCTCTCTCTCTCTCTCTCTCTCTCTCTCTCTCTCTCTCTCTCTCTCTCTCTCTCTCTCTCTCCATTTAGCTTGTTGTGTAAATGAATGCTTGAATACTCATTCAATGTTTTCATTCAGTTTTCACTTGGAAGATTAGAATATACTTCATACTAAAGCCCTTATGCCATCTCTTATTAGCTCTTTCCTTTTAAGATTCGATCCTGTTGTCGTCTTAGTCTTCCTGTTTACTTCTAGTGTATTTTTAGGATCTCTTTTTGGATTTTTGTGTCATTGAACAATCATTTGGTGCGTTAGCTTCTGTTTTTACACCACATTCTTTTTTTGGTGACATTTTAAGAACTACACATGTCACGGACTTGCATGCCGCATATAAAATATCACTGGTATGTATAAAGAGAGGAGAGTTTATAGAGGGCAGGATTAAAGATCTCTTTTAAAGTACGTAACGTCATCATAGCTTTATAAATTGAACTGCTGGGATGAAAAAAGGTGGCCCCAAGAGAAAACAACATAGGTACAATCTTAATTCTAGAATTCTGTCTCAATTGTTTCTTCCCTTCCTCTCCCTCACCCCCGATTGCTTCTTAATAGTAGATTGAATTTAAGTACCTGCAAACTAATATGTCACCCTTATTTTGTTTGGAAGGGTGACTTAGCTGCAAGAACTGAATTTCTCCAAGACCATAAGTCTTCAGACTAAGACACTTCAGACACTTCAGTTTGGTTCTAATACTTATACGTTTTTGATAACTACGTTCACAGGTAAAATACAAACTTACTGAGGATCACGAGACTGAGCTAAAGGGCGCCAGAGAAGAAGTCCAGAAAATAGAGAAGATGTATAAAGAAAAAGAGGAAAAATGGAAGTGTGAAAATGAGGACCAGAGAATCCAAACAGAAGAAAAGCTATCACTGTTGCGTATAGAGCTAGAAAACAAATCGGAATGTGAGAAGCAAAATTTGCAAAAGGAGTTTGAACTTCGTGAAACTGAAATGAATCAGCTTCAAGATCAGCAGGCTGCCAGAATTGTAGAATTAGAGAAATTGGTAAAAGAGCAGCAAAACAACTTGCAACAACTAGAGGACAGCCTTGCAAGTGCACAGGCTACACAGAAGTCTCAGGAGCAATACGACAGTGAACTGCAAGAAGCCAAAGCACTCATGGCAAAAGAAATGGAAAAAGCCACACTTTGTTTGCAAGAAGAATGTGCGTTTAAACTTATGGAAGCACAAAACAAGTAAGTCTTGTGTATTTGGGGTTTTTCACTTACTGGGAACGATCAGAGCTAATCTTTAGTTCAGTTACTGTTACTGCTGCTTTTTTATTTTAAGGTTAAGAAGTGGCAGTCATATAGGTTTGTCACTTGATGGCACCAGCTAACTTCTGAATGTAAAGCTCTTATTCTGCCGAGGAACAGTAATACTGTCCAGTAAGAGTTCCTGTAAAGATTTTACTTCATATAAATGCATTGAATTTAGTCTAGCAAATCAAACGAAACCTAGTCTGGTTCTACCTGTTACATGTGAAGAAGACGACAACGCAGCTGAAGATCCTGTGCTAGTGTTTGTGGAAAGGAAGTGTTTTCAAACAGCTTAAATGAATTTGAGCACTTTTTTTTTTTTTTTCTTCCTCTGGTGAGTGAAGCTTTTGTTGTCCACTGAATGATGAGGTTGATGGGTCATATTCAGTATTCCATAGCAAATGAAATTCTGGTTAGAGATGCAAGTTGTAACTGCTCAGTTCTGTGTCCCTCCCCTTCCCTTCATTGATGTTAGCATATTAAAGCAAATCTTCAAACCAGCGTGTTTGTATTTGCATACATCATTTTAAACTTACTCCTTCTTCCCTCCCCAAACATATACTCATAGAAGATATTGGGGAGATAATTACAGCAAGAAAATGTTGAAAGCAGGAACTTAGCCCTTAAATAACCAATCACTTCTTAATTATTGACATCCCTGTCCAAAAATACTGTAGGTTATGATTACAGCAAATTGCATTATTTTATATACTGAATCTTCTGCATCAAGCCTTAAACAGACCTCATATAGCTGAGAGAGTTTGGAGGGCCGGAGGATCCCGCATATGCTTCCACCATGGTTTTATGTCTTGGTCTAAACTGCTTGTGTTTAGAGATTTTTGCTTCTGACAGCTTGTTTGCTTGCAGATAACATGTTCAAAATATAGATGGCTTGTATACTTTGTTACATACGATATTTATTATGTCCTACTTGCTCTCACATAGCAATATTTGGTCAAACTGTCTTTGAAATGGCACCTGAAATTCATCTTTTGGTTTTGGACATGTTGTCAGAGATGCTTTTTCCATCCACCCTATCAATGTGCTTTGAGCTAGAATGAGAGCTGCTCTGTATTAGTGAGCAATTCAATAGGAGTGCATGTCTACTTAGTAATAGTAACCAGAAATCAACAATTCCCGTCGCATAAGCCCTTAATTATGTGGCTATGAAATAATCTTTGCAATTTGCTTTGGATTAGTGCTGTATGTGAAACCTAGAAGTAAAATTTATGGAGGCTAAGTAAGGCCTGCTTCTTGATATTTCATTGTTTATTTATTTACCAGTGCCTGTTTTGACAACATTCTCTGAACTTTCTTGGAAATAATTTAGATTTATAGAGGAACACAAGGCTATGACTCAGAAATTCACAAGTGAGCAAGAGATTCTTCTCCAGGAGCTGAAGAAGAAACATGCTGATGAGCTCGAACTCCAAAGTCAGCAGTTACAGGAGAAGCATAAGCAGCAAATTTTGTCCCTTACAGCTGAGTTTCAGACAAAGCACCAAGCTGAACTTGAAACACTGAAATCTTCACTAGAAAGTAAACAGCAGGCTCAGCTTGAAGCTTTTGTTGCTGAACTCCAGACAAAGCATCAAGCACAAATTGATGAGCTGGAGGCTAAACACTTATCAAATCTGGATTCCTTGGAGTCTTCCTACCTATCTGAAATTCAGACTATAAGAGAAGAACACAAGCAGGCTCTTGTGGACCTACAGATGCATCACACAGAACAATTCCGTGAAAAGGATAAAACAGATCAAGCACGCTTGGTTCAGGAAATAGAGATGTTGAAATCAAAGCATGCTGAAGAACTTCAGCTTTCACAGAATAATTTGAAAATTGAGCTAGCTACTGTTCATATGGAGAAACTTAAAGCCATGGCTGTTGAAGCAGAAGAAGCTCATAAGGTGAGTCAAAAAGAGAACGTGGCATAGAAGGTGAGATGTGATGATACCTTCTCAAGCCTCCTTAAGTAGGAGAAGCTGTTGAAATGGGTGGAAATCCCCTTTTCCTTTCTTGCTCTTGGCGTGTGTTTCTTCAGCCTCCTTTGTGCTAACGCTTGTGCGGCCATCTTATGAGCTGGGTTAGGAAACTAAAGCTGAAAATTAAGTTGAGTTTTCTAACCCAGTATGAGGAAAATGAGGAGTGAGGTCTTTACTGTTGGGGTGGGTGAAAAATGACCCCAGGACTTTTTCCAAGTCAAAGAGGTAGGAGGGCTTAGCTCATTGTTGGAACTTCAGGGCCCTCCAGAGGAAGAGATTTCCTGTTTTCTGATTGGTTTCCTCTCACCCTCCCCACTTCCTTAACAAGATTTGTTGCATTTTTGTGCCCACTAAGGCTAAGAAGAAAGTCTTGCAAAGGGTAAGAAGGGCATTTTTTTTCCCTCACATCTTCACTAACTAGTTTTAAATCTGCATTTTAATTTTTCTTGAGTGTCTTCATACAGAAAAAACTGACTGTAAAAGACTTTTTGAAGATTGTGATGATGAGAAGCACTGTCGTGAATAAAGGAAAAAGTCGGGGGTTTACAGAACTATTACTACATAGGAAAAATGAACCCATTTCAAAGATGTGGCCTGTGTATATGTGTCCTTCATTCAGGAGACAATGTTAATGTTTACTTAATGAGTTTTAGTGAGCTTTTACAGCAGCCTGTTTACTTTATAAATAGGGTACAAAAAGTACTTGTCCTTATATTTTTTTTCTCTTGTTTTGTTTTTAAATTTTACTTAGGAGGATTTGAACACAGCTCTTCAAAATCAAAGAAGCTTGCTGGAAGAAGAAAAACGTCTGGCCCTGGACGCATTACGCGAGGAAGTATTGCATATGGAGGAAAAGCATAGAAAAGCACTCCAAGAACTTCAGGATCTTCATGAGGCAGAAATTAAGAAACATAAGGAAGAATATTCCAGGGAACTCCAAAGAGAATTGGAGAAACTAAAAGCACAGCATGAACGTGAGCAAGAGGTCAGAATGATGTTGATATCTAAACTTGAAATTAGCCACGTTTTAGAATAGAATAAATTCAGTTTTATTAAACCCAGAAATAAGGCTCTATGTCTAGATGCTGTTTGGCCTTTTTTATTGATGCCGGTAGATAAGAAGAGACAAGGTTAACATTTTTACGTCTGTCTATCTAAAAGGTTTTAAAAGAATTCATATATATTAATTACCCTTATATTTATTAATTTAAAATAGTGTTGGTAACGTTTCTATCTTTCAGGGAATTTTTCATTTTCTTTTGATTTCAGGTTATTTTTAATTCAAAATTTTAAAGCTTCCATTTTGATTAAAAATAAGCAGTTAATCATTTAGGTCATCAGCAATTTGTTGAAAGTAACTACTAACCTTAAGCTTGTGTAAGCGAACAACCTTTGCTAAGATTGATGTCGTCTTTTTTTCTTAGTGCAATTGTAGTAGCTAACGCTTTCCCAAATATATTTTCATAAGATTTGAAAGTCTTCCTTGTTGCCCTTAAAGCTTTATCATTTCTTCTTCTTGGGGATATGTATGTATAAGCTTGATGGTATTCACTTTTGTAGTGAATGGTAGGAAGTTAATCCTCTCAAATACGTTCTTTTTATTAATTAACATTGAAATGGAAAGAAATCTTTTCCTTTATTCTTTTAAACAACCCTATTGTGTTAATGTAAGCAGCTTCAATTAGTCAAGACATCTCTATTCTATAGTGTATATTACACTTGTTTGTTAGGAGAATTCACAAACTAAAAATGAGTTTTATCTAGCTATAAATGAACAACACAAATTCTGTTATAAAATAACTTATTTTTGCTTTTTTTGCTTACTAATTTGAAGAATTGCATAATATGCCAAATAACTCCCTAATCACTAGTGCGCTTTTGTAATAACTTTGTGCACCTTACGAAAGTATTTAGCTTTGAGGAGATCCCTGTGTTCTTTGGGATTATCAGTCTTTAGAGCTGGTAGTGATTTCCAGCTAGCCGGAAAGAATTACAATCTATCTTTTATTTTGGAAGAAAAACTTAAAAAAAAAAAAAAAATTATTTTCCCCTTTAGTGGTAAGTCCTCTTGATTATTAGTGGTTTTTTTTTTTTTTTAAGCTCTTGATCCTAGAAACAGGATTTCTCTTGAAAATTCCAGTGACTGCAATTATTCTCGTTAGCGAGATTAATGGAAGAAACCCTTTCCATGATATTTTTTGGTGCAATTTCTTGTTTGAGATATGGTTAATCATTGAATAATTGCATTACATATAGCCACCTAATGACTAATAGTATTTCTAGGAAGATAGATCTAACTTTGAGATATGCTCTCTTGTGTTTTCCACCTTTTTTTCCTTTTTACTTTGAGTTTCTCTTAGATGAATATCTGTTGGAAGAAATAAGTAAGGAATACTCCACTAGTCTGACCTGAAGGTCTCCAGATTACTCAGCAATTAATACAGGAGATGTTTGGTATCTAATACCTTCTTCTATGCTTCCTACCTATTTTTACCAACTTGCATTCTTATAGTCAACATGATGAAAAATGACAGTTCTGTTAGCTGTAAGAATTGCAGAGAACTGTTGTGAAAGTACTGGAAGAGTTTGGCTGGACTTGTTTTTTTTTTTTTTTTTCCTTTTTATATTGTAACACTGTAGCTAAAATATTTTATATTATTTACTGCAGATGTATGCTTCTGCATCGGCATCTGAAGTAGAGACTGTGCGGACAGCTCTTCTGGCTCAGTTTGAGGAGGTAAAGTTGAAGCAGCAGCTTCAGTTCCAGGAAGAGATTGAGCTGCTGAAGTGTCAGTCAGAGGTACTACTTGAACAGCAAATTGCACAGCTAAAGGTGGGTCTAACTAAAATGAACTTCAAAGCATGCATTTTTCTGAAAATGAACAATTAATATCCATTTTTGTTCTTTGGCTGTATGACTTGAAAAAGACAACTGTTAATGTTGCAACTAGAAAAGCAGTATTAAAAACATAATGCACTGTATTGTAAGATGCTACTGTATTCACCACAGCTATATCTTAAAATCCTGAATGGAATGTGAGATGGTGTCCTCTAAACAAACAAAACAAACAAACAAAAAAGTACGTGCTCTGAGTCATAGTCCTTGTGTGCGCTTATGTTCTGTTTGTCACTTGAAACTTGATTTTCTTTTTTGTGTCTGCAGAGACTACGATCTTGACCCATCAGCCCAATGTTATATAAGCTTTTCTTGAGTGTGTGATGAGTGTGAAGACTTTTGGTATAAGATTTTTGTCAGTTATTCTTAACTTCTGCTTTCCTGGGTTCATTGCTGAGTTCCACACTTTTGTCTTGATGAGCATCTTCAAGATGCTTATCCCTGAAAATGATCTCTTTGGTCTCGCGTGCAGTGCAGTAACTGCATGTTATCTTCTCAGCCTTGTGCAAAATGCCTTCGTTGCTTAGGTGGCGAGCACATCTCCAGCTATTGAATGAGTGGAGAAGATGCCTTCCGTGTAAGAGATACGGAAACCCACCAACACAATGAGAGCAGTACTGATACTCACCTCAGTGTTATCGCTGCGTTGAAGGTCCAAAGTACCTTTGATCAGATGAATTACCATCTCCCTGTTTGCTTCTCCTTGGGAAGTCTCAACAGATCCTTACTGTTCCTGTTAATGCTGCAAATTGAAATAGGCTTCTTCCTGGCAGATGCATGATCCTTTAGAATTAGATGCTGCAAATGAGCAGAAAATTTCTCTCATTTCCTGCCTTTGGCCCACTGTGGTGCGCTGGCACTCGGATTCATTATTTGACCTTTTCCTGTCTGGTGGCACTATCCATTGAAAGAGAGGACAGACATATATCCCGAAAAGCTGCTGCTGGGATATGGCATTGCTGTTCTCACCCCAGGGGCATCAGAACCCTGGCCTCCATCCCACAGAAATTGGCGCTGGTTTCCATACACCTTAGGCTGACGTGTATGCATATACCCAGAAGGGATTCATGCTTTTCTTTCTCTTCTGCTGCCTAGGCTCTTTAGTTACCGAGCAGTATTTCGGGCAGCAGAAACCCCTCTTTTTCTTGAAATTCTGCCAGGAGTAATTCTGTTGCTGGCGCAGCCACCTCTGTTTTTCTGCTCTTTACCTTGATGACCAGTGACCACATGACCACTCTTTTGATCCCCAAAGAGGGTGACTAGATCTCTCCGCAGTGTCAGGCTGAGCTACCTCAGTATCTGATACAGGTTTTTAAAAGGACCCTCCCACCGCTGCTCACTTACGACACCATGCTGGTACCAGCCAGAGTTTCCTTCCTTTCTCCCCCCCCCCCCCCCCCCCCCCCCAGAAAAATTGACAGAAAGTACCAGAATTTAGGTGTTCCGAGTTCCTTTATACCTAGTCTGACATCCTCTCATATTGGAAACTCTGCTTCTGAGAAGGACAGGCAGACTATTTCAGAGACTCTGACCACCGGTGACTGTACTGGTTAGGGAAAACACTTGTGCTGCTTTGCCTCTGTTCATTTGTAGCTTGCTCCCGGGCACTCCTGAGTATAACATCCCGGATGGACTTGGCTCTTCTGACTTGCTCTGCCTTGCAGATTCTGGGATGTTTTTTGTATTGTTATAGCCTAAATGCCAACGCCGGTCTTGCAGGCAAAATATAGATAAGGCAGAAATAGCTTCAAAAGCCATTGCCTTGGCTGTGTTGGCAAACCTCATGGTCTCATTAAGCGGCTGAGGAGCTGAGGGGTCGATGGCCTGCACTGCTTAGTGCAAGCTTTGGCCAAGTCCTCCATGAAGGATCCAGGACAGCTCAGGTGACTGCGTATGTCTTGTTCCTGTACTCACTTCCTCAGAGTGGATGCTCAGAAACCATATTTCATGCCCCGGGCAAAACCTACTTTCTTTGCTCACCGATAAAAAGCATGGGATCTTTCAGTCCTGAGCGTGTAGGTGTTCCCAGATCAACTTGCGCATACACTTTACAGTGTGGTCAAGATGCTCAGGATTGGAGGATGAGAGGATCATTACAGGTGCAATTAGTTACCAGGATTTCTTTTAGCCTCTCTGAAGGGATCTCAGGGCCTTGTTTCACCTCCCTTACTTGCTGATGCTGGAATCTGGGATGTTTGATAGCGCCTTCCTTTAGAGCACATCTGTTCCCCTGAGGTACGTGAGGTCCAACTTAATAGCTTCTAGATCACTTAGCAATGTAAATATACCTTGTGGATTTTTGATTTGTTCTTGTAAATCACTCGTCCCGCATGGAACTCAGCGCTATACGCGTAACATAACTCGCGGTCGCTCAAAGTGGCTTCTCGCTCTCGCTGTTTCTCTCTCAGCAATTAGACTTATTCAGCTCCTCATCGCCATTCCAGAACCTTGAAATTATGCAGATCTCAGTGAGCACATTGAGATAATGTGTTTACCTATTTAGCTACTCTTAAAACATAGTTTTGGCATAATTTTCTTCATTTGAGAGCTTAGATTGTAAGTTACTGCTAGTTGATCTGAGCGCTAAAATGCACGCATTTATTTAAAAAAACGGGGAGGGGCTTTCTTTCAGAGGGGTTGTTTTTTTGTTGTAAAGGATTTATAATCCAAAGTATGTCACTTATGCAGGAGGAATTTGAAGCTGAAAAAAAGACTTCACTACATGACAAGGAGCAGGTGTTGATTCAGGAGAGGGAAAAGGCACAGGCTGTTCACGAAAAGGAGAAGGAGATGTTATCGGTACAGCTTCAGGAAAAGGCAGCTATAATTATCCAGGTTTGTGGCAAATACTTAAACCTAGATTTTAACTGTTCCGTGGTTGTATTTTAACACCACACTTTCACCTTTCTCAAGATGCATGTGGAAGGACTGTGTGTATAAACTCCAGGTGACTGCTGTTTGGCAAGGTGTCATGTATCATGTTTGCTAGCTGGAGTGCCATGGCAGTAACATGGAAATTGAAACTTGGCAGTAGCTTGAGATTACCTTAAGCTCTTCAGAGCTCTTCAGCCGTTTTTTGGGGAGATTACCACTGCTTTGGAAGGAAAGGCTGGATATTTTGCTTTCAGTTGTCTGTGTATTGATGCCATCTGTATCTGTCCAAAGAAAGCTTTGTAGAAAAAAGTGCTCTAGCTTTTTAGACCAACTGACCTGCAGCTGGAGGGGAAGGGGTGGGCATACTGTTCTGTTAGGCTTTTATGTTTAGTGGGAAAACTAGGAGGTGGTAGGAGTAACACTGAGAATTTCTCCTACTGGAATAAACTCATTGTTGTTTCCTGCTGTTCGTGCAGGGTTTAATGAGTAGTGAGAAAGTTGACGGGAACAGAATGCTTTTCTTTTCTTGCCCTTCCTTTCCAAATAGTTATTTTGACTCATTTGTTGGCTTGATTTTGAGACCAAGTTTGTTGCTATAGTACTGGTTTGTTGGGTAGCGTGTAGTACCAAGTGTAACACTGCTGCTGGATAATATCTCGATTAGCGAACTCTGGCAGGGATGGGGGATGAATATTCCTTTTTTTAAATGGGATAGAGGTGTCATCAAAACACAAATAGGAGGAGAGAAAATATTTTTCTAGATGTTTTCTAGAACTTGTTTTCTGGCATAGAATATAAAGGAAAGAAGAAAACTGTCAGAGACTGATCCTGAATCAGGTTGCAGTTCAGGTTTGTGTGCTTCACTGTCAAAATTTATGCCAAGCTATTGCTTTATGTCTTTGCTTTTCGTTTGCTTTCGTTGTCACACCGGAGTTTGAGGTGTGAACGTGAAGTTTTTGTAACCTTTTTGCATTATTTGTATGCACTGAGTCTGAATGCAGGTGAAGCAGCTTCTTTAAGCAAAATCTACGTCAGCAAAGGAGAAGCAAAATAACAACCATTCATTTTTAGCCTTTCTGCTGTCCTTCATTTCCAGTCGTTTTGGAAGCAAATTTGCATAGCAACTGCTGAAGAGACGATGATTGAATATACAGAAAGTGGTGAAGAGTAAGATCATTGAGTGAAGTTCAGAGTTCAGGCAAATTGATTGGCTTTCTGTCTCTTGCATCATTACTCTATTTTCCACAGCTGGAAAAGAAAGTAGAGTCTTTAAATCATGAAATGGAAGAGACTAACTCTGAACTGGAGACCCTCCTTCAGCGGCGAGATAGAGAGAACCAAGAAGGAGGAAATTTGGTAGCCATGTTGAGATCTGATATCAATCAGTCCCAGGATGAAAGGTTTGTACATCTTAGGATATATAATGCTTAGTGTTTTTTGTCTGGCGTCTTATAAATAAATCAACAACAAAGTGCAATTAGGCCAGCTCAAACGGAAAGTGTAAGATGATGATAATACTGGCAAGTGTGCTATACTTGCAAGAGTGTCTGAGTTTTGTTAGTACTAACTTAACTTGATATAGAGAGAGAATTTTTTTCCTATTCCATTTTCAGTGTGGACTGATGGAAATTTTGGTGTTTTGGGGTTTCTACTGTTTATAATCTGAGCAAAGGCTAGGAAATTAAGAAAACCTCTTGATCCTAGAAACTTTTCAGTGCAATGTAAATCAGGTTGATTTGTCCTTGGAATGTATGAATTAGAGGAAAAGCTGTCATGCTGAATAAGATTTTAGAAAAATTTCCCTTCTCACCTTTAAGAAACTATCTTACTGCTTACTGGCATTTCCAGGACTCAGTAGTACTTCCTCTGCGTGGTTTGGTTTGCTTTAGAATATTAAAGTATAAAAGATGGCTAGTTCTTGGATCTTCTGTACCTGCCTCAAGTATTTCTGAGTTTGCTCAAACCTTCACAAGAGTGACTGTAGCAGGAATTGTGTAATATCACACACTTCAGAAGTAATATTAGTGTTTTCTTAAAACTAAGATGACCCCATGAACATAACTTTCATTGTCCACTGTGTCAAAACATCCCTAGCTATGCTGATGTTAAAGATAATACAGTAATAGACATGTTCTCCCTACTGGCACTTCGATAGATATGGAAGCCTGAGATGCTTGTGACTGCAGTATGATTCCTCCATCACCTGTGGAGAAGGCAAAGGCTTTTGCCAAACCTGCCCGTCGAAAAATGGCCATATATTTTTGTGAATCATCTGAATTATCTTCACTGATAATTGTCAAACTACTGCAAGATCCCATTTTAGACTGTTAGTTTCTCAGTGCGTTCCAAGTGTCTTTAAATTGAGTGCGTGCAATTTTGCAATGTCTGTGCTTTCATTTTAGGAAAAAGTTACAGGAATCTTACCAACGTGTTTTGAAATTGCTTATGGAGCTGGTGAAGGCCACAATAGCTATTGAGGATCTTATCTGTAGAAAGATTGGTCTTTGTCTTGATGACAGTCTGACTTCTGGAGATTCTAGGGAAAGTCACAGTGTTATGGAAGAAATAGGATTCATACAGTATTTCAAAGCCAAAGAGAAGCATCACTTAGAAAAAGGTAAGTACAAATCTGTTGGGTGCAGTTACATAATATTCTTGAAAATGCTTTTTCATTTCATTTCATATTATGCAGAGGAGGTTTCACATTTCTTATGACTATTCATATCAGAGGGAGGAGGTTCTAAACAGGCGTATCTCCTGTTGCAGCCTTTTCTATGTCTGTTTCAAAGTTTCTCCACACTTAACTTTGTGTCCATCAGTATTCTCTCATTTTAATCCTTGTAGTAGCAAAAATACTAAACTGTGTCTGGGAAAGGCTGAATAGATCATAGGGGTTGGGGGGGGGTTATTTTTTTGTTTTAGGATGGGATGTATTAGCCTCAGGTAGATAAATCTGGGGTCGTGTATTGTTTTCAGGGGTCTCAACCATGTTTCACAGCTTACACAATATTCCTCAACATAGTGAAGGAGGAGAGTGTTGGTTTGTAAACATCTAAGCCATTCATCATTGACAATTTTTCACCTTTTAATACTTACTTAAGACCAAGCAGTGTTTCTGATGTCAGTCAGTGGTCAGTTTTGTGTCATTTTTCTGCGTGTTTTTGATAGATGAGCTGCCTGATGAAACTCTCACAGAACACAACCAGCTGTCTCCAGTGACTGATGAGGGGTCTGAGCTGAGCCAATACTTATGTGAAAGCATTTTTGCAAACCCAGACCTGACCTGTGAAAATGAAGAAACGATACTGAAAATTTGTCATCGCTTGCGCACTGCAGTGGAAAGACTTCTAGAACTAGTAACAGAATCAACTAAACAAGTAAAATAATGCTTTTTCTATAGAGATGTAATATTACTCTAAACACGTAAAATCTGTTTTAAGGTTTGATGTATTTAGCACCTTGTGCTATTGGCTACTTGGAGGAGAAATATTTTCTCCGAATATAAGACAAGTTATCTGTACAGAGAAGCATGTGCATCTCTGCTTCTCGGAATGCTCCTTGTAAGTGCGACTTCAATAACTTTTTTATCCTAAAGGCAGATCCTGTAGGAAGAAGAAAAATTTGCCTTATTTAATCAAATTTAAACTAGGATTTTAGATGCATGCTTGGCAAGACTCCCAGATCCTTCCCTGCAGTTCTGCTCTTGAGCTCGTTGGCCCGCAGCCTGTACTGGTGCCAGGAGTTCTTCCTCCCCGGAGGCAGGACTTCCCTTTGAACAGGTTCCTCTCTGCCCATTTCACCAGCCCATCGAGGTCCCTCCGAATGGCTGCACAACCACCTTGTATTTTGGCCGCTCCTCCCAGTTTTGTATAACCCACAAACTTGCTGAGGGTGCACTCCGTCCCTTCGTTTAGGTCATTGATGAAGACGCTGAACAAGACTGACCCCAGTATCGATCCCTGGGGGACACCAGTACTGTGATGGCCACTTAGGGCCACTGATCATGACCCTCTGAGCCCAGCAGGTCAGCCAGTTTTCCATCAAGCAAGATAAACAACATTCACTGCTCTCCCCTCATCCACCAAGCCAGTCGTGGAAGGCTAGCAGGATGGTTAAGCGTGACTTCCCTTTTGTGAATCCATGTTGACTGCTCCTGATCACCTTCTTGTCCTTCATGTGCCTGGAAATGGTAGCCAGGATTACTTACTTCCTCACCTTCCCAGGGATCAAGGTGAAGCTGACTGGCCTGGAGTTCCCTGGTTCTTCCTTCCTGCCCTTCTAGAAGATAGCAGTGACATTTACTTTTTTTCAGTCCTTAGACACCTCTCCTGATCGCCATGACCTTTCAAAGATATCAAGAATGACGTTGCAATGACATTGGCCAGCTCCCTCAGCACTCGGGTGCATCCCATCAGGGCCCATGGACTTGTGTGTGCCCAGTTTATTTAAGTGGTCCCTGACCTGATCCTCCTCCACCAAAGGAAAGTCTTCCTTGCTCCAGACTTTCCCCTTGGTTTCCAGGGCCTGGAATTCCTGAAGGCCGGTCTTACTGGGAAGGACTGAGGCGAAGAAGGTATTCAGTACCTCAGCCTTTTTGGTGCCCTTTGTCACCAGGGCCCCCACGTAGCAGCAGGCCCACAAGTTTTAAAAGCCCTCTAATCAACATGGCGATGTGCCCTTATGCTGGTGATTTTCAGTCTGCAGATACTTTAGTGACAGCATATTTCAAGTTTTGAATTAAATTAAGGATATTTTCCTATAAACTAATCTTGTTTTGCTGTATTGTACCTCTTTTATCACTTGGAATCGCTTCGGTCAGAGTGGAACGAGGCACAGATTTTATAACAAAGTGTTTTTGAGAGGCTGTTTTTTAATCACACTTCAGAGCAAAGCTTCTTCAAAATTAATAAGCAGATTCAAGAAAACTCAGTCCCCTGTTAAAATGCTCAGTACATGTAGAGAGCAGCAAGCAAATATCTTTGTAATTATTTTTGTCCTACTTAATTGTAGTAGAAGGATCTGGACTCAACATCATAAAATAATTTGAGTATTTCCATACTGAGTTTGCAGTGTCTAGACATCTCGGCTTTGGGCAAAGGAGTCATAAGTCTGAGGTAGATGCCCAAGTCCTATACACATTTAGTGTATTGAATTCAGTGCTACAGTAATTAGGTTGTTGAGTAAGGAAGCCCCTAATTTAAGAGAAAATATAAAGGAAAGGAATCTTGAATTCCTCTTCTCTTTAAGTACCTTGTGCAACCCTGAGGTGAGAACCTACATGAAACTTACATTCATCATCTTTAAAAATCCATCCTAGACCTAGGTGCTTAAATTGTACTTCTGAGTACTGATGTTCCTTCCAGTAACATGTAGCCGTTGTGTGGCTAAAGTACTTGCCCGAGCCTTGGTAGATCTGGATTCTGGCCCGCCTTCATTAGCTGTGTTCAAGCATACTTTGCTCACCTCTGTGAAATGTCCTATCCCCCAGGATAAGCTAAATGTAAGCTACATGGGAACGTGGTTGCTGTATTCTTCTTTGAAATCTAAAAACATCGTACGTAGGAATGCAAGATATGTAGGTTCAGATATAGAAGTGGTGCCGTACTTGGAAACCTGATGGCACGTTTACTTTGATGTTTATTTGACATGCTTGAGTCCCTTTAGGAAAGTAAGTTCAAGGATGCCTAGATTTTGAAATTCAAGTGGTTCAGGAAATGTCAGGTTGAGCAGCTCAGCCAATAGGGAAGTATCTCTTATTGTGCACAGTAAAGAAACTTATGTGCCTAAGGAAGATCTGCGGTGAAAATGTACGTATCTGAGTACCAGGAGTCACCACAGTGCCTAGGGGTCTGGGGCAAAATCAGCCTAGTGCTGAAATAAAACGTCACAATCTGGACCTTAATGCTAACAAAAGTTAGGAGTAAGATTTTTGTTTATGTGCTTGTAGTACTGTTACACTATATATGTATGCAGGAACTGATCCTGGGGGGATTGTTTTCTTTTAGCTGGAAAAAACACATGAAATCCATGCACAATTTGAAGAAGAATTCAGTCGCCGAAATCGGGAAACCGCCCAAGTGGTTTGTCAGCACCAGGAACTAATGGAGTGCCTCAGTGAGGAAAGTGAGGCCAAGAATCAGCTGGCACTTAAGCTTCATAAAGCAGAAGGTAAGAAAATGAAGTCCGTATGAAGAGATACCAGCATTATTTACTCATAACACATTCCTCCAAATATCTAAAAGACAGACATACAATATGAGAGGGTGTTGTGCTTTTTGCTGTTGTTGACTTGCCTGTCTAATCCATCTTTTTGCATTTCATATTCCTACGTTACCTGAAGCATGGATCTTCTCTCTTGCAAATCTACTACTTATTTCCCTTCATCAGAATTGTGTTTACCTGAGGCAAGCCTGATAGTGTTTATTCCTATACTTAAACTAGTGTCTGTGTGTGAAAAATACCATTATTTTTAAAACAGCACTTTGCATTCCTGCATGTCTGAGTGTGGGAACTTGGTTTATTGAAAAGAAAATACACTCCCAGTTTAAATCAGCCCACCTGTCTGACCCTGGAGGGGTTCAACATGAGCTAGAGGAATGCTTGATGGTAGTGTCGGCATAAAGAGACAATAAGAGGAGACAGGAAGGCTGAGGCTTTTAATTATCAGAGAGCTATTTTGTGATTGGCTGTTGAATGCTATGCAATCTTCACCATTCTGATAAACCTAAGTGATGTGTCATGTTAGCCTATCATGTACCTAAGGTTTAAATTAGCAGGAACTGATGAAAAATTACTTGCATATTGTGTGCCTTAGCCAAGAAACGCTTTTGTTAATAGTAGTTTCTGAAAACCTCTAGTGGAAAGGAATCCCAAGGAGTGGGTAAGGGAAAGGGTAGCAGCAGGCTTATAAACAAAAGCAGAATGATCCAGAGCAGAATGCAGTGCAGTAGCATTTGGCTCCAGGAGGAGTACTAAATTGTTTAGATTCATTGTGAGAACTTGAAAATACAACCCACAGAGATGTAAAATATGCAGCGATTATATGAAAAGCCTATTTTTTCATTCTTTGACAAATAGCTAGTTTAGACATTCTTTTTTTAAAAAAAAAAACTTTCTGTCGTATATTCAAGTCGCTTGAGATATTAATTATTTACACCTAACGAAAACTGTGGCATGTAGCAGGACTTCTTTTTGACTTGAAGAGAACTGAATAATGCATGCTGTCTTTGAGAAGTGAAAGGAAGCAGCTTTTGGGAAAAGGGGGAATGATTATATGCAAGATACTAAAAATGGAAAGAGACAAAAGGTTAGGAATTAGGTCTTAAAATCATTACTTAAATTAGGAAAAGTGTTTAGACTGAATAGTATAAAATTTATTTCTAATACCTAGAGCTTTATAATAAATGCAATTCATGAAGATAAATTGCAAATTAAGCAACACTAATGAAACATGTGCCAAAACCAAGCAGTAAAAATAAAAAATACCTTTTATAGCAAAACCCTGCCAAAAAGGAATAAGATAATCTCATCAATAGACGTTCTTTTCTTCTCTGTAATAATTATTGAGTGGCTGTGGTATTCCTTTGAAATGCTCTACTCCTTTATCCTTAGCTAAATTTCTGAAAATGTGTGTTAACAATTTGTTCATGCAAAGCTAAATTTGGCTTTTTTGTTAAAATGGCATTATTTTAAAAGATCTAGTCCATGTACCTCTGATATTCAGGAAAGGTGTAGCTGGGTTATTGCTCTAGCTGTTACTGTAGCTTGCAATAAAATAACTACATCTCCACAGCGATGCTTGTACTGAGAGCTGAGCAGTCTCTTGTTCTGATGAATGCATGTTCAGACAGGCATAAAGATGTTCAGAGTTGTCGGTAATGTTACGTTGCCATAGTGCTGATGCAATTCCTCTAATCTGATGCTGACCTCCTGTTTGGGGACTGTGAATTTGGTTTGTGGGTATTCAACGCTTTATCAGAAAATGATCCTGGTTGTAGGACAACAACACTGTCGTGGACTGCATATCATCAGTCTAGCTCTCCCTTGTGAGGATTAAAACTTTAGGTACACTGCTTTGGCCTGTATTCTTTGCCTGCATGTAGGGGGATCTTTGAGGGTTTCCACATTCTGGGGTTTAAGTCCTTCAGGTTAAGCTTCTCTCACCAATCATGGCATCTGCTTTCCATCTCTCTTCTCAGTCATATTCCATTAGGCTGACTTGGTCTCTCCAAAATCCTATTTCCTTCCTTCTTTCTGTGAGCCATTCCTGGATTTATTGGTCTCTGAATTTAACATCTGGTCTTTTTTTTTTTTTTTTTTTTTTTTTCTTCCTCCCCCTTCCCCTGGAGAATCCATTTCTTCAAACCACGGCCCCCAGCAGGGGATGTATGAGGCTGTCCTATGTTCTGAGACGGTCTCAGGCCCTTAAGGCTGAACAAGCCCTCATATACATTCCCACATGTTTTAAGGTACTTTGTGATGTAGCAGCCTCATAAAAATCTATCAGAATACATAACTGGTACTCTTATTTCTTAGGACATTTCAAAAAGTTTAGCTACAATATAAATTTAAGTCATTTTACACTTTCTCTGTCATTTTCCGTTGTTTGCATTAAGTCATCTACTCCATGTTTTCAAGTCATTTTTTCCAATGATGAGTTTGTCTGCTATTTTATTTGCATTCTGACTTGGCATTTTAGGCATTATTGAAGGCTATGTTGCAGAAAAAGCTGCACTGGAAGAGGCCTTGAATCTGAAAGAAGAATCTGAACGTCGCCTTGTTGTGGAACTGGAGAATATGCGCGAGCGCTTCCAGGAACTAACCCAGGAACAGGCAATTCTTGGTGAGGAGTGGGTATGAAAATTAGCAAAAAGGAGATTGTCCTCCAGTCAGGTTACTGCGATGTGTTTCTATTAACATTCCACTCTTTGGATTGATGGCTTAGTGAGTAGCTCAGCCTGGGACAGAGGTGAACATGACCTTCTGATAAAAGCAGAAAATAACATAAAGCAGCTGGTTCTTCACTTCTTGGAGGATAATATTGCTAGTGAAGAGTACTACTGCAGTCTTCTGTTTAGTTAGAAATGGACAGTGTCTGAGAAAATAAGAGGGATGAATTAGGAACTAAATTAAAGGAAACTAAAGGAAGTTGGTTGCAACAGATAATTAACTAGTTAGTAACTGGAATGCTGATTAATTAACACAGTGCAGTCAGAAGAGAGATGAGTTGGAGCTGCAAGGTTCTTGACTGCTTTCAGTATTAAGGAGTTAGTTTGATACTGTTCGAAGGAATAAGCAGATTTCCTAGTGTATTTTGGGTTAAGGAAAAATTGAAGCGATGATGTATTTGGAGCCTCGTACTGTGAATGAACTTTTCCCCTGCTCCCCAGCCTTGTCTTTCAAAACAGACAGACACATGACTGAGAAGGGTGATCGTGGGAAGTCTTTAATCATGAAGCTGAAAGTCCGTTAATGTTTTCAAAGGAAAGAGCATGGATTGCAAAATTTGAGGTAGCTTCATTGGAGGGAGTAAGGTGAGGAGGTATCTTAAACATTTTAATATTAAAGTGCTTCACTACAAGCCAAAGACGAAAAGACAGCCACTGAACTGCCAAGTCAAACTCAGAAGATAAGACATAGCAGTATTAAGTTATCTGCATAACTCAACCCCTGTCTCCCACACATGCAGTATGTGGTAAGACTTCAGCTATTTATAACTATGGAGAGCTTGTCTAGGAATTGGATAAGGGGAAGCTCTTCAGCATATGCTGGATGAAGTTCTGATAGCACTCAACAACTAGAAGATGGAACTGTGCAATGTACATTACAAATAAGGAGTGCGCATTTTTAACAATGACTGCAGTGATTTACTAAAAACCGAAGAATCTTAATGTAATAAGCTTGTTTATGTATAGGGTATCTTTTGATTCACGGAAGAAAATTCAGAGATTGTTCTGTGGCTTACACTATGCCATGCCATGCCTAATACTTAAGTGAATTTGTGTATCATCTTCCAGTAGAATTGTTATCGCTTGGGGTTATTGACGTTAGAGTTCTGCTAATGTCAAGATGAACCTTCACCTGTGTTGCA
The DNA here is from genome assembly GCF_040807025.1 of Struthio camelus. NCBI lineage: Eukaryota > Metazoa > Chordata > Aves > Struthioniformes > Struthionidae > Struthio > Struthio camelus. The sequence goes on along the minus strand of NC_090947.1, from coordinate 541,646 downwards.
TAGATCTCTTCTGCTTGAGGCTACTACATAAGATAGTTGTACGTAGTGTCTGGATAGGCCAGAAGTAAAGACAGTGGGAAATAGTTTTTTAGTGGACTTCCCTGTTGCTGGTGATAGAGGAATGCCAAGTCTATAGGCTTCACACTATGGACTCAAATTCTATATGAGTGTACTCCGTACGTTGCAGTTACCTGTCCTCTTTTCAGGAGACTCTGTTGCAGGCTTCTGCCTGTCTTTCAGCCCTACTGTGTCACTCCTCTACAACTCTTGTGTGCTTCACATGTCTCTTTCCCATCTCATCGTCTCTTGTTCTCTTCTCCTTGCCGCTCTTCATCTCTTTTCTGACTCTTGACTCTCCCATTGTCTTGTTCTTCCCTGCTCTTCCTTTTTTTGACTCTCCACAAATCCTTTCAAATATAGTGCAGTCAAAATAGTCATGGGGCACATATGTTAGCACTGAAGCTGTGTCTATTGCTCTGACCTCTCATATGACATCTTAATAAAAGCTAACTGTTACTTTAAGAGAAAATTTAATAGAGAAATGGAATATAACCTGTGGGGATGTAACACAAATTGTCCTGGCTTACAGAATCTACAATCTTTGCCACAGAAAGTGGAGGAGGAGCCAAGGGAAAACACTTTTTCTCATGTGGAATGACAGAAGAGCATGAATTCTTTTAAGGAGGCTGTAACTGAAAATAAATGCACATTACACTTGCTTTACAACAGTGATTATGGCATTGAGTAATAAGTCTCAAAGGAAACATAAAACAATTCTATGATGTTGTAGTACACAAGTACTTCTGGGTGTCATGGAAATGTATGACAGGTTACAAAGACTGGAGATCTGTTCCAGTTCTTTGAATCCCACTGGCCGGGAACTAAAAGGGCATTTTGGGCGTTCAATGTTCCATCTCACTCTGGGGAAAACTGCAGATTAAAAGAGAATGTTGATTTGTCTTAGAAGATGCCTAAGTAAATAGCCAAAAATCTTGCAACAAATTTACATGGTTATAATATAAAGGCATTTGTATAGTAGCTATAGACATAGGTTGACATATATGATCAGGAGCTTTGTGTCCTAATTAAGATGAAGTGCATTTTTGCCTAATCCAAAGGTAGGCACTGTCCCTTTATGCATGAATTTCTAGTGATTTGTAAGGTGGAATGGATCAAAATGTCCTATTTTTGTTTTGTACATGTTTATATGCTTTGATTTCTAGGAACTCCTATCGCTAATGTAGCGCAAAAAGAAGGTTCAGGTTTGTAATGATGAGTGTTTTTTCTGTTTATTTGTTGTTGTTTTTGCTGTAACACTGAGTGAATGAACTGATGGTTTTGAATATGTTTTAACAAAGAGGAACAGTACTTCGTAAACAGGCCCAAGAAATTACTGAGATTATGAATATCTTGGCAAAAATTGACACCACGTCTGTGATCCATCAGAAAGCAATTAAAACTAGGTCTATTCAAGTAACTAATCAATATTTAAAGGAAGAAGTTTTGCTGCTGTTGGGCTTAAAGTGCCTCATGCAGTTACCTTCATATTTGTCAGCTTCATTTTTCTTTTGAGGGGACAGAGTGGCTTGTAAGCTTGCTGTGAGCTTCTGATGATTCATAATGGGTTGTTGGAATGGTTAAATTAAATTTAAAACAAATTGAGACTGTGAAATGGAGAGCTAGGAAAAACAGGGGAAGAACTGAAGGAAGTGTAAGGGAGCCTGGAGAAATGTAATTAGAATGGATAGGTAGATTAGAAAAAAGAAGGGGAGAACAAAGCGATAAAAGCTAGTTATGGATGGAAAGATACAGGAAGGAAAGGTTACAAGATACTGGAAGGAAAGAAGAAACAGAAAAGCAAGCAAGCAAGGAGACAGTTTTTACGCTTCCTGAAATAAAACTTGTAGATACCAAATAGAAAAAGATTTTTTTTTCCTTCCCTTTTTTTCTTTTTTTTCCCCCAGACTCAAGTGAGAAGTAAACATGTGGTCTGATAAATTCATAGCTGTTATAATCAGGTTTTGTGGGCTACTCAAAATACATTGTTATTAGTAAGTTTTTAAATTAATTTTGTCTATACAGACATGCATTCAATCGGGTACACATGTTTTCTTATATTTCTAAACTTTTTTCAAAGGATGTGACCTGGGTATACCCAGTCTCTCAGGTGAATAAGGAAGCATTGCCTACATTCCAGTTAGAATTAACACTGCACTGGGCTACCAGCTACTGTATCTTCCTTCTGTCTATTCAGATCTCCCTCAAACACTATGCAGATTTCCGATGTTTTTGGCAACCACAGCTCTGTCGTGAACTTTGCTGCTGTCTTCTCAGAGAGAATATCTAATCTGGCTACAACGTATTTGGGATTTGGCCTTCCCCATGGAGCTGCAATCCAGTTCCCGTTAACAGTTTATTAGAACTTGAACAAGTGTGTTTAAGTGTTGAGCCCTAAAACTCACCCCCTTCCCCATCCCAGTCTTCTCTAGTACTCTTCCTCTGGTTTGGACTTGTTTGTAGTAGTTGGAAAATATGATGAATAAGAATCATATTGTTTGGAGTTGGTTGACATGGCTTGTTCCTTGAAAAGCCACCTTCCTCCCTTGTTGGTGATATGCAGCACTAATGTGAGTAGAATGAATGGCCTTGCTAATAAAAATGCACTTAGAATGTAGCTTGGCATTTGCTAATGGGGGAGGTGGAGGAGTGGAATTGCATGATTTGAATTTGCATTAATAAAATAGCAGGTTTGTCCCTACTAAGATGTGAATCTGTGGTCTGATGATCTATTCGCATTGCTTGAAACTGTATTTATACACTTGGGGAACATGTATGAGAAAAAAATGCTCAACTCGATTGCATTTATTGAGAGAGCAGATACTAAATTTTAGCAATCTATTAAGCAAACATTTTAAATTCTATGTAAAATTTTATAGCCTAATTACATTCTCTCTCGTAACTTGCCTTTCTGGCTGAGGAGATGGCCCTGACTGCTTATTTCAGTTTTATCTAATCAATATTTTGTTCCTCAGAAAGCAATACTGCAGCTTTTAAAGCTAAAAAGAAGTCATTGACTCTAAGTACTGTGTTACTCAGTATTTGAAAGGAAAAAATCCCGTGCTTGTTTTCACAAAAGCATCAGTTGTTTTCTCCAGGGCTAATCCACATAGGCATTCCGAGGGTGGACCTGCATAGAGCTGTGCATAATATATGCATGCCTTGCTCTTCTCTGTGCACTGTGTATAAGCAAAGACAGTGGAGTACAGCTGGTGCTTTTTTATTTTATTCCCATCTCTTGCCTGGTGAAACACAGCACTTAGTGAAAGATCTCCTCTGTTGTGCCGCTTTTACTGAGATTTTAGCTCAAGTTAGGTCCACAATATGATGCACGTTTGCTTAGTGAACATTGATGCTTCATGAACACGTTCAGAAAAATTAGGGAGCCTTGTACAGCAATTGTACGGTTGCTGCTGTTACGTAGAGCTGCCCCTCTTAGTAATCGTGAACAAAACTAGCGCGGGGAGGGAAATGCAGTTGGAGTGTGTATGTGGACTATCACTCAAAGACAGAAATTATTTACTGGGAGCAGAGCTCTTTAAGATGTATAGTCTATGTGTATATTCTCCAGTTGTTCCTGAAGGCCCTCTGTTGAGTCTTCAATTTGTATCTCTGTGCTAAGAGGGAATAAAAACAGCAGGGTGTGCCTGGTGCCGGTGCACCCATGTGTGAGGGAGAGCAGGGCTCTCAGCACAGTGTTTAGCATGACTGTGAAACAAAATACTTCTTTCCTCTCAGCTAGTATGTCCAGTTGACTCGAGCTGGGAATGTGTGTGTACACTACATGTCTTCAAGAACCCAAGTGACTGATAATAGTCTTTTGTCTTTGAAGTGTTACTCATTTCACTTGGTTTCAAAAGCTTCCATGGGTGTGTAGCAAACCTGAAAAACGATCAAAGAATCTGATGTATTTCCATATCTCCTGAGTTTACTTTTACCTCAATTAACGCTTTAGTTTTACCTTGTGCATTTTAATACTCTCTTAATGCAGAGGAAGCATAGGTGCCAAAGTACGAGGCTAGGGTGGCTAAATCATGGCATCGTAGGGTTGGTAGGGACCTCAAGAGCTTGTTTAGTCCACATCCGTGTCCTAGAACAGGATCTACTTGACCTCTTTGTCTAACCTCTTAAGAAATTACAAAGAAAAAGACTTCAGTTTTCCTGTACAGTCTGTTCCAGTGCTTCATTATCCTCACTGTTGAGAATTTTTCCTAATGTTTAATATGAAAATTATTGCTGCGTTCTAAGCTTGTGGCGTATATCTTCTTAAGCGTGAACATGGAAATATTCGCTTCTCTTTTGCCTTGAGAGAAGCCCTGTTGTATTGTTACGTCCTGCCTCAGTATTTCTCACCCTGGCTTAAACAGCTCTGGATTGTTCAGTCTTTTCTTGTGTTTTCTGGATGTCTTATTCCTCTCCCCTTTGTTGGTTTGTTCATTTTAAAGTGCCTAGAAATTAAGAACTATGGATAATGAAGTACTAGGAAGGTTATGGAATTGCTCCGTTTTTGAAGGTTTGTAGCATCAATTTAGAACAAAACTGTTAAGTCAGAAATTCTGTGGAATGAGTTGCTGGTGCCTGGAGATGGCAATTCTTCCATCCTGGAGACTGGGCTAGGCGACTTATTAAGGTCCTTACTGGAATCATAGACTTTCCTTCCCCCCCATGGTTGAAAACCTTTTAAGATGAAAAATGGAATATCTGAAAGGTAAAATAATGAATTCTTGCACCACCTCTCTTTAAAGTCAAGAATAGCTTGACTTCTATTTTCGTGTTCAGGTTAAAATGTTAAAATAGTTTTTCTACAAGAGCATTCATATGAGATTGTTTGGGTTTCCGCATTAGATTATTTTGAGTCTCCTAAAAAGTGCATCCAGCTGGTTGAAAATGCAGCTTTTAGGTATCAGTTAGCTCTTAATAACTTAAATACTTTTGAGCTTTGTGTAATTTCATGGTTGTGATATTTCTTTTGCAGTCGGTTTAGGGCAAATGTGTGTCACCTTTTTCCCAGGTGTTTCTTTCCTTTGCAGTCTCAGGACTGGACTGATTCTGTTTAAGTGTGATCTCTCTCTGGGTTTTAGTCCCCACTCAGAGACTGAGGAAGAATAACTTTGCTTTCTTGTAGCAGCCAGCTTCAGGATAGGGCTCGGCACTGGTGGCCACCCAAAAGATGGGTGGGTGCTGACTCCACAGCTTGGACAACAGCAGCAATATCCAGCAGGTCAAGAGGTAGAGCAGTAGTGGAGAGATTGACCTCCGACTGAGAGTTGGACGGGTGAGGAGGAGCTTGGCATGACAATTTGGAGGAATTAATAATTCTGTATTGTGACTTTGGTGGTAAAAGATTTGAGATAGGGTGGGAAGTTGGGATGGAAGGGATGGCAAGGATGTGCAACAGAGTTGGGAAGGATGGGGCAGGAAGGGTGGTAGAAAAAAAGTGTTAAAAAAACCTGTGGTAGATGATTTAAAAAAAAAAAAAAAAAACCCTTCTTTTGGGGGAAAAAAATGTGGCAAAAAATAAGTTTGAGGGATTTGGGTGGCTGAAAGAGGGATGTGGAGGTTAGGGATGTAGCATATGTTTTGGAGGAAGTTGGAGGACTCCCAGTCAAGTGAAATGAGGCGCTTCTGGAAGAGTAAGGACTCTGGGGGTGACAGTGAAAGGTTTCATTGTGGAACCTTGGCCCTGGATACCTCTAATCAGGGTTCACTTTGGGACTGAGAAGAGATGCCCTTCTCTGCTGCTGCTGCTGCATCCACCTTTTTCTTTTGTACATCTGATAGTCTTAGAGACAGTTTTCAAAGATGCATTCAGATGTAAATGCCTGAGTTTCTTTTGTTCCTCTTAAAAATATCTCCTAAGGTGTTTTATCTGGTTGTTCAACTGTCCAAAGTACCTGAATCTAATCTCATTTTAAAAAAATATGGTTTGTGTACCCTGGCCTGACAACCTTGTTTTTATTTTTTTCTTCTTATTCAGGTCTGCTTAAGGAAGTGGAATTTTTAGCAAAGGAGAAATTAGAGCTTCAGTGTCAGGCCGAAAAAGATCATTCCAACTTGCGCTCTCAAATGAAAGTTTTGGAGGTAGAACTTGAAGAACAGCTGCATAGTAATGAAGACCTGGCTAAGCAGTTACTGGAGGTTGCTGACCTAAAACAACAAATTCAAGTCCTTGAAAAGCAGCTTAAGAATCAACGGCAGTTCATGGATGTAAGCAAGCTTGAGACCACATTTACATGGTTTTGGAGGTGGTAAATACCCCTCCTGTTTGGTGATCTAGACTTTAAAGATGGGCTCTCAAAGTGCGTTTTGCTTTCTGTAAACTTAAGACCTTGATATTCTAGTCTTGTAGGAGATTAGACTTATTTAAACAACAAAAAAAATCAGGACAGACTGATGTTTTTTTCATTTCTTTTCTGTAGTCTTATGGGATAATTTTTCCTTTTCGTACATAAACCATCATCAGCAATTTAAAAAAGTGTTTCCTTTCCCCGCAGTTTTAGCCACTGAAAAGGAAGTGCTAACTTTAATCATGGTTTCCTCACCGCAAAAGCGGGTTTTACTATATTTAATATTTTAATAAAATATTAACTCTCTAATAAAAGATTTTCATTATCTCTGACTGGGTTGACAGGAGCAAGCTGTAGAAAGGGAGCACGAACGTGATGATTTTCAGCAAGAAATTCAGAAGTTGGAAGAACAGTTAAAGGTTACAGCAAAATCGCAGGCTTCTGGAGAGCCCAGACAACATGGGGTGAGTAAGGCCATATTTAGTGACTGCGGGAGTTTCCATTTCCTACAATTAAATGCCAAAAGCTGCATCTACTTGGGGGATTCACTTGGGGGATTGAGAGACTTCCTCCTCCTTTGTCATCACCCCAAGAGCTGAGTTCCCCCCGCTACACACACCTTATGAATGGCTGAACTACATCTAAGCAGTTAGAGTCTACCTGCGTTACTTTTTGTGGAGATGGAAGGAAATGTTATATGGGGAGCTATGTATTACAGTAAAGTCCTATCTAAAATTATAAATTAGTCCTTTTTTCACGTGCTTGTTGATTTGATGCTGGCTTTCAAAGATTAACTTTTACTTTTTTGTTTGTTTGCTTTTTTTTTGCATAAATGAACATTGTACAGAACTATGAATTGACTCTACAGGTATGGAAAACAGCATGAATATCTCCTTAACCCTTCTTTCCTTTTCCTTTCAATTTCTTCTGCTTAATTAGACCTGTTTTGGCTGCTTTCTGTTCTTCATGTGTCAAATCTGCTTCAATTTGACTTAGAGATAGGATAAATGTTTCAGGGTGGCAGAGTTCTTGCAGGAGATGGGGAACTCCTTCCAATTTGATCTCTTGTCTATAATTACTTCATTCTGCTGGCCTCTTGCTCAAATGCATTTGCTTACTTACTGTAAAACGTTTTTTTTGACATGAAAGGAAATATTGAGGTTCAGAATATGAAATAAAGTCCATGGAACCAGGAGGCACTGTGCCTCAGCCTTCAAGTTTTGTTGGTGGCACTGCTCTTAACAAAACTTGAATGTTTGTACTACTTTAAAAGAATAGATGCAAATGAAATTATGTACAGTTTATGAAATTATGGACCTCAATGTTAGAAATACACCTCCTGTGAACAACTGAATATTTGGCAGAGTGGGTTTTCCATGCTGGCAGGCCGATTGTTACCAGCCTTCTCTAACTTCAGAAGTCTAATGAAATCCTAGCAGAAGTCGAGTGATTACATATCTTTCTACATCTATCTCAGCTTCTCATTTGCATGAGTATCATAATGTGACATTAAGATTTTCCAAGTACGTCAGGTACAGCCTACACGTTATACTATGGCAAAGATCAGATGTTTCTCCTTTTTTAAGCCTTTTCTTTCTCAAAGGCAATATGACTTGTTGTTGAAGGAATGTTTGTACCTCTTCCCAGAAGGTATACTTCTGTGGCAGTCTTTGACATACATCAAAGATTCTGTATCACAGATTTGTGATTCTGTAGGCGTAAGATTTGGGAAAAGTTGCTTGAAGTATGTCAGACTGTTAAGACCATACTTTGCTTTCTGTCTAAGGTGTTGCCTGGATTGTTTCTCAAGCTATTTATTTATTGAGTAGGCATGTACATTAGGAAAGAGGGAGATCTGTTAAACTTAATGCTCGTTCACGTGATTATTTGTGACCTCTCTCAGAACACTTTAGACCTTAGAGGGAGACAGGCGACAAGAGAGTTAACTGAACAAGTGACATTTGTGGGTAGGATGAGGCATGTTTGCAGTCTGTGCCAAAATGGAACGTAGGGATGTAGAGAGTTCTTGTGCAGTTATTTAATGCAGTTCCATGAGTAATTGCTTAACTTGGGCATTATGAATGGCCGAGACGATGCGGTTCACCTGAACTTCTAATTTCTGAATGTAATCGTTGTAAGAGGTTCAAACTTGTTCGCCGTGCTGTTCTCTAGACTTGGAGTATAAGTGAGTGGGATTATTTTGTGAAAGGAGTGCTGACTGCTACTTGGAACTACCATTTGTGAATTTGCCAGGAGAGAGAAGGTTGTGAAAGCATTTTCTTATCGACAGAATCACAGCGCTGGCTCTACAGCAATGTGACATCAAAAAATATGCATTTCATATGCAAAGTCTTGTAAAGTCTGGTATTCTGATGAGTTATGACCAGATCTTACAGCAGGATCATCTGTGTAGAACATATTAGACTTTTAAAGAATATTTTTCATACCTAAAAGCTTTTCTGTAAGGCTAGAAAACAGGCCTGTGTTATGCTTGACGCTTGCTTAATTGCTGGGGAGATGAGAAAGGAAGAAGATGTATACATAATTAAGCAAATGTGTCTGTGCCAGTGAGCAGTTGAAAACGTAATGTTAATCACTTGGTATTTTTAACTAGTCTGTGATATTCTCTGCGCCTATTAATTTGGTTAAATTAATTCTATTCTTCTGTGTTTTCCTAGAGGGTGGTTTTCTGCTTTAGTAATGTCTGTACAATAGTTTGAAGATATAAAGTTCTATGTTAATGCAAAGTGGTTTTAGTTTATAATATTGAAGTGGAAATTGTATAAATTCAGTCTCTTGCTAAAGAAAGTATTTGTTTTGTAAAATTGCATCTTCCTTACTTGTTGGTGTTGACTAAATAACTTCTCTTTTTAGGAGGAGTTCCATTGCTTTCGCATTCGATCTAGTTTTCAGTTTGCTTGATGACTTAAACACTTCCTACGTAGTCTCTTTTGTCAGGTTCTCTCCTGTCTCTGTCACCTAGCAAAGCTCCTAGCCTTGCTTTCACGTTCCTTAGTAGGATGAACGAGCGGCGGTTTTCCTGCAGCTCTGTGCGTGATTGGATCTCACTGAGCTCAAAGGCAAAGTTGTCATCCTTTTCCCATTTAAGTATCACTTTAAAAAATCACGTCTATTGTGTTGACTACAGCAAGTCTTTATATTTTAGGCATTGGTTGTGTTGAGTTGCATATTTCTCTTTCGATTCTTTTGATTTGGAGCTCCCTAAAGTAATAGAAAAGGATTCTGAAGTTACAGGAATACATCTAACGCTATTCATAGTAATTCATGTAATCTTGGGTTGTTTTTAATTAAAAATTAAAAGGCAAAGTTTGACCCTTGAGCCTTGAAAGTATCTAGTATTTTGGTGGAATATTGTACATTTGATTATTCTCACTTAATATTCACATGTAGAGCTGCTATAGGAAAACAGCATTTCAGAAAGTTACTTTTTCATCCTTTCTCTCCACTTCTGCCTTTACTTTCATCTGGAAATTTCTCACTAGTTCTTTCCATAGTAAAATTCTGCCTGCTTAGCTGTGAAATTACTCTTCCTTCCAATTGGAAATTTATGTTATATTGCCTGAATATCTGTATGATGTGATTTCTGTATAGGTAGAATCTTTGCAAGCAGAAATAAAAGAGAAGATGGATGATTACAGTAAGCTGTTATTAGAAAAGGAGCAAAAACATCAGGAAATTACAGCTCGTGATAAAGAAATAGAGAAACTGGTGGCACAGATACGAGACCTGGAGCACAGCGGCACTGAAGTCTCAAAGACTGTGAACTACTTGGAGCAACAACTACAAAAAATGAAGAAAGTGGAAACAGAATTAAAACAAGTAATTTTTAAATACCTGTTTACCTGGGAGAAGGAATTACGCAGACAGTGTTTTCATGTGGGAATTCAGTGACTGTGTTACAATATTCTTTGAGGCTGTGCTTTGCACTAGTGGCGAGTTAAGCTGTTGTATTAATAGCAGGTATTGCAGGCACAGTTTTAAACAAACACTGGTTTTGAGAACTATGAAACTACTCCTGTGTAGACTCCTTTTTGACAGTTGTCGTGTTTGCATGGATCAGAGCTGCTCTTTTGCTTCTCCAGGAGTTCCTAAGAAGATATTATTACTGAATGTTAGATATGGTGGGCTTTCGATCAATAGCTATGTCAAAATCATACCATCTGAATCAGTATAGTTCTTGCTATATGTCTTGGGAGCCAGCTCTGTTCACCGTACTCCCAAGATATTAGTGTTTCGTGTTACTACTGCAGAAAGAATAATTTTAAACATGGGACAGTATCTTTTTTGTGAAGAGTGCTGACTAAACCCACAGGTACCAGATCCATTTATCCCACTGTCAAGAGCAGGGAGCAGGTATTTGTTGTTCTGTCCTGGTCTGCTTCCTTTAATTTGTTCAGGTTGTTGAAATGTAAAATTGACGCTTTTGCTTACATTTGTGCTGGGAAGGGCTGGCCCTCTTGGGCTAATTGCTCTCCCCTTGGTTTTGAGGTCTTCATTAGCAGGCTCACTTAGGGAGTGTGCTGTCCTATGCCTTTTGGAATAAGGAAAAGAAGATACCGTGTGGGACTGCGTTCATATGGGCATCCAGAAGTAGGTTTTAGACTGAAGGTGCGTTTCATAAAGCCTCTATTTTTGCATGGGTTGTCAGCTTGTTTGTGCTGGATCACTGTGGCGACGACAGAATGTTGAACTTCACTCTTACGTGCAGAACTGTGCTTACACCATGAGCTCAGGCGCGCCTGTGCCTTCATCCACTAAATGCAGGGGTATCTGAAGAAAAGCAGGCCAATTCTGCAGCAGTCAGGACTTGCACCTTGTCACTGGGGGCGTTTTTGTCAGAAATCAAGCTGAACTTCGAAATGGTGCGGATAACTTCTTGCTTTTGGTTTGACACAGAAACAAAAAATGGGCGTTGCTGTTGCTTGGGTTTTGTTGGCGTGTGTCCTTGCACGCGTGTCAGTAGGACACCCCGGGGCTGGTTAGTATGATAGGGTTTGTGTGATGGCAAGAAAAGATTTTGTCTTCCCTTGAGAAAGAACAAAAAAAAAAAAAAAAGTTGTGGGAGGTGCTTCCCTACCATACAAATTCCGGTGGTACTTTCAGGACGGTATTTCTCTTCCATCCTGCCAGTGATATTGGGTGCGAATGACGGCTTTCTATCTGAACTGGCTGTAACTTGTCCGCGTAGCTTCCTCTTTCCTCTTTTGTGTGCTTTGTGTGTGTGCCTGGACTACTCCCCATAGCTGATCAGAAGGCCAGTGAAGGCTGGCTGGGGAGTAGTGGATGGAAATCACAGCCTGTTTAGTAGCTACAAGTTGGGCACCTGTTTTTAAAAACCTGTTCTTGGGCGTGCTGTTTTGTTGTTGCAGTATAACATTAGATTGGGGGCAGGTGTTGATACTTCACTTCATTTTAAGATCAGAGGATGCTTTCCATGTGTTCTGAGTCTTGATTCTGTTTGATTAGAGAACAGTAATTTTGGCCAAATCGCATCATGAATCTAAATTAACCCTTCTATTAGAGTGGTGTGTACAGGGCTACGGGCAGAGTAAGTGTTGAACAACGAAGGCAGTTACTTCCTTAGGTTTCCTGTTCAGCTTTCCTGGTATTGTATTAAGTATAGATACGTATGCCCACTGTTTGGAACGACTTCCAGAGTGAAGATTGCCGCCTTGGATTGAGCCAGCTCAAAGGAGAGGTTACATCAACCAAAAAAAAAAAAAACAAAAAACCAAACCTGCAGTAACTCGACAGATGAGAGATCTGGCAGAAACTTAGTGTTGGTTTCACGTTCTGACCTAACGTGTTACGTTTTGTAGTAGATTTTTGGTTTTCCCATAGCTTGGCTTAAGTTCTCTACCGCTTAAGTTCTCTACCGCTTAAGTTAAAGCTGTTTTTGCTTAAGAAATATGTGGTACCATAATAAATAAGGAAGTGGGCACAAGGACGAGGTGTTTAGGGTAGTAAACAAACAGATAAAACACTATATGATTGAGGAAGTGTAGTTTACTATTTAGTTTAATGCATTTAGTTTAATGCTAAATTTTCAGAAGTTCAGCTGGAGTTAGGAAAAAAAACAGGAGTAAAAATTTGTAAGCCAGAGACAAAAACATTCAGTTATTTTGTATTCATATGTTTTTATGGATCATTGGAACTATGTACTTTTCTTACCGTACCGGGATTTTCTTTCAGGATGAATTGTTTTGGGCAGGACTGTTATCTTTAGATGGGTATGTACACTGATAATTAATTCTAGTACAAAAACATATTTTTCAGGATAAAGAAGCATTGCAACAGCAACAGTACAATAACCTGATTCAGATCTCTGCCCTGCAGTCTAAATTGGATGAAGCAAGGCACAGAGTACCTACCGAAGGCAGTTCTGATCAAGTGCTGAAGGAACAATTACAGGCAGAACAGGAAGCGCTTGTGATGAAAGAGAGAGAGGTAATCTGTTTAAAATTTTAGTAGATCCCTGTAGATGTTAACATCAGTCACATAAGTTGAAGAAACATGTTGTGCACCAGCTGAGAATTTAAGCCATTCAAAAATCAAATGGCCGATGCTCTTACAATAAATGAGTAAACGTGCCTCCTTACGCAGTATTTTTCCTGCTCTTGATCTTAACTAACCTCCCCACCACCAATTATCTTACGATGATTCACATCAACCATAAGAGACTGACATACCAGTTTCTGTTGTAAACTGTTTTTTCTTTCCTCCTGAAGTTGAAGTGAAGTGAAACTTGGCTCTATTTTTATCTCACTGAAAATAAGAGATACTTTTAAGAATAGCAGGGACGATAATGAACCTAAATGGTGCTACCTGACCTTCTGCATTTTGTGAGCTGGAGAATTTTAGCTGCGAGTTCTACCAAGCTCAGCTGAAGTTCAGTATAATCAGTCACAGGATTTAGAGCTTTTCTTGGGTGCATGCGCACAGATACTCAGATACATGCACACACACACTGTGTGTTTATGTAATGTTATATAAATATTATGATATCTGTAATATACAAACCTAGAGTTCAGTTTGGGGTGTGCAAAGAAAAAAAAAAAAAGAAAAGAAAAAAAAGCCTGGATGATCCTCCAGATAATTGTACACCGTTGCTTCAAGAGCAATAAGCTAGTAAAAACTATAATTTCCTATAGATCAAAGTTCTTTGCCTCTTATATAGTCTTACTTTGGGAATCACTAGCCTTTTTTCTTTCTTAAAGCCCCTCTGAGCCCCTATGATGAGTCTAGCTACTTGTCAAGACAAGAGTTGATACAGGCTGTGGGTGGCCACATGGCGGTGCTTCCAAGTCATTCTTTGCTGTGAAGCTTTGGAATGGCTGCAAGCAGAGAAATATGTAATTATTGAATCTTCATTTTACAGTTTGAATGAGTCAATGGTTATAACTCTTGCGGTTACTGTGTACTGGGATTAGCGCTGCAGTGCTAACTTCTTTCCTCTAGAAAGAGAATGGTGATAACGTGAGCTGCCTAGGATTACATTAGACATTAGATGTTGTTAACGTGTCTCAAATTGTTGTCCCAAACTACATCTGCGCTCAGGCCTTGATTGTTCAGGACGTCTTAGAAGGGGCAAGAGGGGACCCAAGCCCTCAACCAAAATCGGGAAGTTTTGGTTCCCAGATGAGGAGCTAGTACTCTAGCTTCTTCTTCTTTTTTTTTTTTTTTTTTTTTAAGTATCTAAAATATTTTATTAATGTAAACTGATTAGAGAAAGTTTAAGCCATGGAATTTGCTTTAGTCATTTTCAGTAATTAAGGTGGTGAATTACATTTTATATTTTCTGCTTAAATGACGGGACTTAATTAAAACAACTTGGCATTTTCTTTGTTTTAGATTGCAAGCTTATTAGATCAACTAGAGCAATGTAAAGATAATTTGATCAGTAAAAATGAGGAGATTTTGCAGCTGAACTTGCAGTTAGAGATGCAAAAAAATCTTAGCACTTCCAGCATCAGCCAGCTTCAGTTAGAGAACGCACACCTGAAGGTAGGTTTCCTTAGCTTTAGTGTGCTCCAGCTAAACCTCCAGAAATCCTTTTTTTTCCCCTTGAGCAACATGGTCTTTATCTCATAATGTTATAAATGCGTATTTGGTTTGTTTCTGTTGTCAAGGGAATATTGCATTGCTGTTACAAATGCTAACGCTAGATATCCTAGAACAAAAAAACCTGATACTCTAGATTCATGCTTATGGCACTGTCTTCTACAGTCATCTGACTTAAATTGGCGACTTAGCTTTTTTTTTTTTTTTCTAATCGTGTGAGTTGAAATGGATAAAACAAAATAGGAGTTGAATGTGACCGGAAAATAACAGATGCAATGTTGTTTGCATGCAATGCTGTTTGTATGGGTGGACAGTCTGAAAATACTGTGATAAGTGTTTTCCTGCACGTGAATTGCTCTGGGCACTGTTTGGATGGGATATTTGCTTCAATTCCCTCAGTCTAAGAGGCACTAATAAAGGCTGTGCTGCAGCATGGTGTCGCGCTCTCTTCTTCCTCTTGTGCCCCTGACCCTTCCAAAACCCTGATACATGGCAGGAAAAAGGCTTTGCTGCTGCAAATGCCAGTATTGCCAGGGGAGAGAGCGTGATGAGGTTCTAGCTGCTCTTCCCAGGGGGCTCTCTTTGACTGGAACATGAAAACGATGCTGAGTTTCTGTTTGATACTATGAATTACGCAGTAGCTGCTGCTACTTAAACGGTAGTCATTTGTCCTTTAATGGGATAGGTCATTTACTCGATGGCTTTTTATCACAAAAAATCAGTTGCATGAGACTTATTGGCACAACTACACTTTTCTTCACTGTGGGGGAAGGTGAAGTAATACATCCTTAGAAAGGAGGACTCTCTAAAAGCCATGAGGAAAACTGTGATATGCCTTTTATAGGTTGCATCACTGAATAATTGATTTCTAGTGGTAGGCCATGTCCAGGACACTTTTCCAGACAAATGCAAATGCTGATATGTAAAGTTTACAGTTCTGAAGTGTAAAGACAATATGTGATGACGACGACAAATCAGTAGCGTTATGATGAGCAGATCTATAGCATTTCAGTTCCCATACAGTGTAATGCATGCCTCCGTGCTTGCTACTGCAGCCATGAGTGCAGTCAGAGGATGACGGAGCGGTCCATTCCATTATTGCTGCTATAAAGACTGGGTCCTTGCACGTCCAGAAAAGTGAAGGGACTGGGTCCATTTGGAGAAGGTGGGGCCTAGGGGAAGGTTTTCTTGTACGTGAATGAATTTTGTATGTGCAGAGGACATAGGAGAATCCTATTTTATGTTTGTAAAATATTATTCGAAGTAGTGTGTTTGATGGTCATTCTTAGAGCTCATCTGTTCACAGCAACTTCAGTGATTCTTTGATTACAAACTGCAGTGGTGGTGTTCAGTAAATACTTCTGCAGTCTTGCCTGCATTTCTGACTTCTACAGCCATAGTAAATGTTAAAAGTAATAAAAGTGGTTGGCAGGTAGTCTGGCAACTAGTGTTTATCTCTTACCTTGAAAATTGAGAACTATTGTGGCAAGTTAATCAAGTGGTATAAACCCAAATGAAGTAGCTATCATAGTTTTAATAGTTATAGTAAGGAGAAGAATGTTTAAATAAAGCCCTTAGTTCTGTCCTGCCATTGTATTGGAAGAAAATGAAAGTCCTTTGAAATCAAATTGATGTCTTTTTGTTCAGGAGGATCTAACAAAGCTTCACCTGAAGCAAAATCAGGACCGAGGTAATAGTGATTGCTCAGCTTTATCGTTCCCACAAGCACTGCTTAAGGAAAAGAATCAAGAAATCGATCATTTAAATGAGCAGGTGAAGAGACTCCAGTGTGAGCTAGAGAACGCTGTGGACAGTAAGGTAAGAGTACTTACTAGATGGTCATTGCTTAATTTTGGGGCAGAGGGAAGAATATACAGAATCATATTGCAAGTGGCATCTGTTAGATATTTCTCCTAGGACAGTAAAGAATATTCTGAGTAGGTACCCAGCTAAAGTCTGCAATTCTTCTTGCAGCTAAATATTTGATTTAGTGCCTAAGTGATTCAGAAAAACATGATCCTTCTAGTAATTTTAACTCTTACACCAGCAATAGTAGTTTTGCCTGCATATATTAGTACTCAGTTCTTTATCCTTTTGCTCAGGCTGTGGAAGACCGAAAATCTGAAATTGAAGAACTCCAATCTCTTGTTGAGCACCTTCGTGGTGACCAGGAAAGGCTGCGTAAGGACAAAGATGAAGAGGTAGAACAACTTCATGGAGTAATTGAGAAGCTTCAAAAAGAGCTGGCGCAGTTTGGACCAGTATGTCATGAAGTTAGTGACAGCCATGATAATCTTTATCAGCTTGGCTTGGAAGAACCAGTAGAAAACCTTCAGAATGAGCTGAAAAAGGGATTGATAGATTGTCAGGGTGATACTGATCCAAACAGAAAAAACATATTGCTACTCTCCAATGTGAGAGAACTTCAGGAAGAACTAGAGCTTGTGTCAACTGCTAGAGAAGCTCTGCAGCACCAACTGGAAGAGAAGGAATTGCAGTTCAAAATGGAAGTGGAAATTTTAGAGCAAAACTTACAAAAAGTACAAGAGTCATCAAAGCAGCACTTTGCAGAGCTAGCCTCCCTAAGGGTAGAGTACGATGCACTTCAAAAAGAGTACCACCTCTTCCAAACACATTTTTCTCAGAGGGAGGTTGAAGCAAGCATGATTTCTTCTCGGATTCAAGAACTTGAAGATACTGTGAGAGAGAGGGAAGCAAATCTTCTAGAGAAAGATACGCAGATGAAGACAATGGCAGATCAAAGAGTAGCCGACACAAACAAATTGCAGTGCTTAATGGAAAAGGTAGCAGTGCTTGAAACTGAGTTGGAAAAGAAAGACACAGATCGGGCTCAAGAGGTTCATAATCTTCAGTCAGAAGTTTCTAGACTTGATTTCCAGGTGCAAACACTGAATCAAAAAGAAGTAGCTTATCAGAGAGAAATTGATGAACTGCAGGGTTGCACTTCCAAACTGAAAGATCAAATTGAGGAGCGTGTGAAAGAGCTTGAAACCTTACGACTGGAAAGAGATGAACTTATTTCACAGTTGGAGTCCCGCAAGCCAAAGGAGCAACGTGGTTATGAAGAGACAAACCTTCCCAAGCTGGTCTCCAAAGCAGAAATAAAAGGTGAAGATCTTAAAGGAATGGAGAAACTGGAAGTACTGGGAACAACTGTTGATCAGTCATTTGGAGTTCTGATTTCCCCAAGTGATAAATTGGTATGTAGTTAGTTTTTTCTAATAATGTTATTCTTTTAAAAAAAAAAAAAGGGGGGGGGGTCAGTTTTGTGTCACGTAAAGCCCTGTAGTCTCTTCTTTTCAGTGTTGTAATGGCAGAAATGAAAATGCTTGTTAGATGGCCTGTGCTATTACAGATTTTAAGAAAGGGTGAGATGAATACCATGGTATAAAAATGGCTTTTGTGAGTCAGATTAAAGGTCTTTCTGTCTCTGCGTCCTTTCTCCAATAGCGGCCAGTGGTAGATGCCTGGAAAGATTAAGAACAGGGGAAGCACACATGGAAACTTAATTCAATCAAGAAACTTCTCTTAGATTTTTTTGATCTGGATATGGTTTCAGGCGTGGATCTTGAGATACTAGATCTGTGTTCACCGTGCTTTATGGCTGTCTTGGGAAACTACTTGAAAATACTTTACCCTGTATCAATTTTTTGGAGAAACCTTTGTTTATTCTGAATCTTTCTAGAACCATTTGCTTTGAAGAATTTAATGTGAACTTTCATGAAATTGCTCAAATCTGGAAAGCAGTAGGACCCCGAAGACTTCTATTTCAGAGAGTTAGAGGCATCTGTTATGTACTGACTTACTGTATGATAAGGCTTACTTACAGATGTGATAACTGTCAGTAAGAGCGTTTAATATCAGAAGAGTTCCTGAGTGCATAGGAAAGAAGAAAGTTAGGTGGCAGTCTTCTGTGAATTTCGGGGTTCTTGCTGGGCAATATGATATGGGCATAAAAATCCAAGGTTGATGGTTTGTATTGTACTGCTCTTGCCTAGCCAAGGGGACAGAAAAATGGCTTTTTAGCACCTAATAATAGAAATTTCTATTCTGGCAGAATATTGAATTCTACTGGAATCCAATAATTTCAGTAGGATTATTGGATTTCCAAGTTGGACAAAATAAATGACCTTTAATATTGCTATCGCTAATTGTAAAAGCTTACTTAATAGAGATGTAGTGATATCGCAGAACGTTACGTGTTACTTTGCCGTTTCACTTCATAGGCCAGCCATCACAACAGGATGCAATTCCTCATATTAAAATCTACTTGATAGTAACAGTGGGTTTTTAATTAAGCTTTTTTCTGTTATCACCAAGCTATGCTCGTGTATTTAGAATATATCTTATTTAAATTGCACTTGAATGCTGTTTCTCCTTTAAACACACATTTTTTTCTTTATGTACACAAAAGATCAGTGATTTCACTTAGAAAACAAACACAGGATAATTACTAAGCAGGCATGAAAAGTGCTACTAAGCAAAATGTGTGGTTGTTACCGTTTTGTGTATTTTTATTTGCTTAAAAGTTCGAGACAGAATCAATGACACTTGCCTAGGTGGTACTCTTAACCTCGGCGTTTCTGTCTCAGAAAGCTTACGAAAGAAGAGGTGGGAATAACATTGAATTGTGTGTGCAGAATGATAGATAGATATGATCATTGAATGTATAAAGACATAAAGGATCAGAGCTCAGGCTGACGGACTTCCAATTTAGTGCTATACTAGACAGTGTTGCCTGTGCACATAGGTTATTTGGTAATGGCAGTTGTTTATTCCCTTTAAATAGGGACATAACAATCATTATGTACCATATTTAAGGACTGTGGTTCTTATCTGTCTCTATAGGTCTCCTTCAAGTGGTGATAGCAACTTGGTAGTAGCTGATAACTAACCTTCCTGAGTTTCTGCTTTCTGGTGGAAATTGCGTATAGCAATATGTCTTCTTCCTGTCAGAACAGGAGTACAGTTGCTTGATCTGAGCTTAGTAATGATTACTTTTACAAGCTTAACATGTTATGCTAGCATGTGAATTCAACAGCATCGTTTATACCGATTGCTTTGTAAAATATTTAAATAGTGTGAGAGGTGTATCTGTAACTTCAAAATCATAGTTACTGTAGACACAATTTGGAAATTTGAAAATATATGGAAAATATATAGTCTATACTAATGTGGAAACTGCTCACATGGAGATTATTTTTCCCTTTGAACGCAATGCAGGGAGAGAGAAAGGCTACAAATACTTCACAGAATGAGGAGAGTGTAATTGTAAAGATGGCATCTCGTCAAGAAGAGCTTAAATTTGAGTTAGCTTCTGCAAAAAAGGAGTTAGGATTCAGTGAAGAGAGAACTAGTAAAACTTGGAAGGATTTGAAGGTATACTTGAATTCTGGGGACAGTTAAATGACTTGAACATCATTTTTCCAAGGAGAACCTTGGATTTTCAGATATTTAAGTTTATGTATATATTGTATGTCAGTGGTATTTTTCTGTGCAGGTGCAAAAAGTCTTTGAGTATGTTGTCATAATGGGGGGACGGGTCATCAAAGACAGAGAATACATTGTATGAAAGTAAATAAATTAGCTATATCCTCAAGCATTCATTTGTAATAACGAATTATGGGTCTATAATGACCTATTCCTATGGATTGGTTCACCCTAATAGAAGGGAAAGTATAAAGTTCAGTTTAGACTATCAGCTCTCTGAGCAAGATATTGGCCGTGTCCTGAGAGCAGGAGAAAAATAACAGTATTTGGGTGCTTCTGTTGTTCTCGTATGGATAAGCTAAATGTCACGATGAGATGTGATACAGAACCTACCTCTTCAGAGGTAAAGAAGTGGTCGCTGCTTGGAGTAACTGATGACAAAACCCACGTGAGATTAAGCAGCTCTTTACTAAGCCTTCAGTGGTGTACAGGAGCTGGTTCAAGATGTTAACACTGAAGAGCCTTTGTGTAATAGTGAACATTGCACAAATTCAGTAACCTTGTAGGGGTGAAGAAACAGTTATTCTTGGGTTCAGCAGTGAGAACAATGAAAATTAGGAGATGTATTAAAATGAAAGCTGGAGGATTAGCCAAAAGGGTAATGTATTTGCAGCTGGCGGTTGAGTTTAAAAGGTCTAGGACTCTTCAGCTAAGAAGGATGATTAACACGAGTGAAAGGATTAAGATGAGGCTCTGAAAAGAGAGAGGGAAGAATTATTCCGTCTCTCACAATAGAAGAGGTATGGAGGGTGAAATGAAATTTCCATGGTGGGGAGTTTAAAATAAACTAAAAGAAGTAATTTTTCAAAAAATGCATCTTAGCCACAGCATCTTCAGAGGTCAAAAGTGTAATTGTATCTTTCAAGTACTTTAGACAAAGTTATTGAAGTGAAATCCACCAAGAGCTGCTGAACTGAAAGATGTTGACTGAATATGTGGTCTGGAATGTGTAGACCTTAAATTGGAGGGAGCTGGGAAGGGACACTTGGAGAGCCACCGCTCGGTAAGGACAGGGCAAAATGGTATTGCCCCGCAGGGTTCTTCAGCAGAAAGACTGGCCTAGTCTTGTAAAACCTTCTTCAGATATGATGGGCATAAAGCAGAAAGGGAAGCACAAAACCAGAGATGCAACAAACTCGAGTTTGGGGATTGTGGGGGTGGCAAGGGGAGATGGGAAAAACAGACCCATCTTGATGCTGTGGGTAGGTCCACTTGGGCAGGGGGCTCTGAGAGGGCTGTATATCTGTGGCCTTAGGTAAGGAGTTTATAGATGGAAAAAGAGGAGATAGAAAGGCAGCCAAACCTTCTGTATGAGGTTGTGGACTTGTTAGAAGAGGGGCCGCAGCTTGGCACGCTCAGTGTATGCTTTTCCTTCAGGAATTTCTAACTAACGGCACCAGCCAGCCCTGGAATTACAGTGGGATGGGCACTAGCCTGCTGCGGTTCCTTAATCTTTTGGTAATAGTAGGTCCTACCCCATTGGATCCTTGAGATTACAAGGGTGAGGGAAAAGATATTTTTCCATGATGTGATTCTGACATTTTTCATTTGGATGTGCTGTCCAAACAGAATAATGTTTTTAGAGACTTAGAGACAGGAGAAGGCTGTGATTTCCTGATTTGTGGAGCAAGTAGTGGGACATGTTGGGTGAATGACATGAGGTTCGTCTCATCCTCGTGACTCTACTGGGAGGTCTCCGGTGACAAGCGTTAGGGATAAACCGCACTGTATCACATGGGTCTCCACCTGCAATGGAAAGGGCTCTGCAAAAACAGCTTACCTGTGGAGTCTGTGTTTTTAAAAAATAAAATAAAATAAAATAAACCAAAACAAACAAACAAACAAAAAAACCACACTCTTTGAAAAGAGCAACTACATCATAGGAGAAGACCAGTGACTTCAAGAGGCCTTGGGGAGGGGAAGAAAGCTCTTTGCATGGAAATGCTGACAAAATCAGAGCCCTTGTAATGAGGGAGGCTGGGAGGAACGTGCATGTTCCACACAGTACAGTACCATCTGACCCTGGCACCATGGGAAAGGTGCTGGTGAGATCCCGCAGCCTGTGTAGGCCCTCAGGCTGGGAAAATAGCTAAGTAAGCACAAGGATTGCCAAGGGCTGAGGAAGATGCACAGCTGCTATGTCCATGCTAGCTGTGTGTCTCTGTTGGCCCGTGCCAAGGACAGGGTGGTTGGGTAGGAAGGACTTCCATCTGACCTCATATATGTTTTTATGGAGTCAGATTTTGAGGAATGGTCTGCAGTGTTGCTGATCATCAGAGACCTGTATCTTGTTTGATGCTTGGAAAACATGTGTAGGTTGTCACAGCGTGAACAGGCTGGTAAGGGTACAAGCACAGCCTTGCCCAAACTTCTGTTGTAGCTTGTTGTTATGCATGGCTGGTGTGTGTGTGTGTCACTGCAGAGCTGCGAGATGGGACATGTGTTTCTGTTCCCTCTAAAGTGTAGAAGTAGATGGGTCGCAGTTTCTCTTGGGTTGAAAATGGCAGATACAGAAATAACGTATAAAGTTCTGCCTAAACAGTTTTCCCTGCGTCCTAGGTCAGGAATTAAGCCTTAAGGTAGTTCAAGAGACTTGGCTGTTTTGGAAGACAATAGGTATTGCTTTATAATTATCGAAAAGTAGGGAGATTATCTATACAGCTATGAAGAATATTTCTTTTTCTGTTTTCATACAAAAATTAGCTCTGAGGAAATGGGTAGATTTACTGATTAATGCAGATTTTTTTTTTCCCCCCATTGATAATGTGTTTTCCTCTTAAAAAGCAAGGTTAGCTGGCATATAAAATATACTGAAGTACTGTGTTATTTTTATGTATTATTAATTCCAGATTAATAATAGATTTAATAATAGATCTGATTATTAAATTTGAGAAGATTTTTAAATGCGTGTTTTTAGTTTGTAGAATAATATTTAATTCTATTGAACAATTAGTATGTGTTATTTCCTTGTAGGAAAAGGATAACATTGTAAGAAACTTGACAACTCACAATATAAATCAGAACTCTCAGATTAAGCAATTGCAAGAAAAGGTCCTGGCTCAGGAATCAGACATGATCAATAACTCTGAAAAGCAGGAAGATTTGAAAAAGCATTGCCAGCAAACGTTGAAAAGCCATCAAACTCCTGATTCTCCAAAACAGAATTTGATCATAGGCTATGAAGACACTCCGAAAGGCTTCCAGGATTTAATTGTGAATGTGGCTTCATGGGAGTCACCTGAGATTGTGAGAAAGCAGGATACAAGCATGGAACTTCAACCAGGGCTTCACTTGACTCCCTTTTCAGAAGTGGATAGCACAGATTTTGAAATGATGCACACAAGGTCATCGATGCAAGAAAATACTTCTGGATTGTTGGGATATCCAAATCTATATGAACACGGCAGTGAGGAAGCAGCGGTGAGAGTAGATGTGAAATCTCTAGCTTTCTCTGAAAGCACCTATTCTGTTGACGACCAAGACATAGAGAAGATTTTGGTAAGTGATACTTCATGTTTCATCTTATTCTATTTGAACAAGACTGCTCTATCCCCTTCCTAAATTATTGCTGGGCTGTTGAGCATCAGTGTTAGACACCAAGAAGAGTAGGTACAGTATCATTCTGGACGTGCAGTCATCTTCTTTTAGTCCTTCCCTCGTTAGCAAAGAGCAGAGCAATCTCTGAGCTGTGTTAAAACATTGTTTGCCCCTGCTTCTAGTAAGTGAAAACCATCTTCCAGAAACTAAGATGGAACAGTGAGCTGCTTACAGCATGGCTTTGCACCCTGCATGTCTGTAGGCTGCTGGTGCAGTTTCCATGAAAGTCTGAGTATTGCTCAGGTGTTTACAGACGGTCTGAGAGTGCTCTGTAAATCATAGTACTTCTGCAGTGATGCTACAGGGAAGTAATTGATAAATTTAATAGCAAAACTCAGCATGAAAAGTAGTGACCCACTTTCCAGACAGAAAGGGAAGCAGAGACTCCTTAGTACATTCCCACCGAAATATATGAAAAGACACCTCGAGTTTGACCGAGGTGATGAGTTTGTGCTATGTTTAGTCAACCCCTCTTGGCAGCTCCTCTTGGCCCCAGCCTAGTTAAAGCTGACATAGCTAGCTCTGGGGCTACGAGCTCTGATGCAGGCCCAGCATTTGGGCTAATTTGGGTTTATTCGCTTACCTAGAGCTAATATGTCTCTTAACAAGGTGATGTGTTATGCAGAGTGCCCTTCTGACAGAAAAGGGAAACCTGGCCGTCAGAAATTCACGTTTAGCATTATGCCTACCAACTGTCTGAAATAAACTGAAGTTTTAATGTCAGGTTGGTTGGATGCTAACCGAGCAACTTGTATATTGAAAAACTTTACCTTTATTGACTTGAAAATGCAGAATCTTCTGGATCCTGCAGCACTAGCGGACGTGTTGTGTAATTTCACTTTGACTTTTTAGGAGTCTCATCATGAGGTGTCTTTAAGGTTAAAGCCACTGCTACCCCCCAGCAGACAGCCTGTGAACAACTTTCAGCAGAGATTTGTCATCTCTCCTTGATTAGAGCGTGTTTCGTCATTTACTGTGCAACTTAAATTTTATCTTTTCATGTTACAGAAAGATAGTTCTGTTCTTCTTAGAAGTCGTAAAATGTAGGAAAATGAAAGGAATAGGAATATTACATATCACTCAAAAGTACCTAAAAGGAAGTTATTCGAAGTGTTCCCCAGAATGATACATCATCTGAGACTTAAACATAAAAATTTCTGTTTCAAAGGAAAATTCTTAGGTTTGTAATAAGTGAGGAAAAAAAAAACAGCTGAAGAACTGCGGTTTTGTTTCATCATGGTATTTGCTGTCTCTAACACTGTGATCAAGTAGACATTTGCTCAATTCTGCACCAGTGACGAGGTTGTTTTAAATGCAGAAAACTCTATTCAGAAAACTAATGCTAGAAATTATTTCCAAGCAGGTGAGAGAAGCTGATAATCTAACTTTAACCCCATCTGATTTGCAAGACGACCTAAGATCAACAGCATCCGCCATAGAGGTGGCGAGTGATGCGTATGGCAGCAGTAAGTTTCATTTTGTTTGTTGGTTCTTTTCACCTTTTGATAACTTCAGTCTCAAATATTGTAACGCTTCATCTTTCTTCCATTGTCTTTCACTGTCGATCTTTTATTGGAAAACTATACTTTTGTCAGGTGATGCTTTATTTAGAAAGACTCGTATATTCATGTTAATGGAAGTCTGCTTTTAACTTTGCATCCTTACATACTGAAAAGGAGGCATGGGCTTTTAGCGAGTCCTGACTTAACTGCAACATTTTCTCTAGTGCTGAAGGCAATTTATTACCTTTTTACTTGTTTAGAGTTAGTTGAGATCCCTCTTGTGTAAACCTCAACCAAGTAACTTGAGATGACCCTGCATTTATACTAGCTGAAGAAATCATCATGCTTATTTTGGCAAATGGTTGTACTAGTTTCAAGTTCTCTTCAGGTTTGTAACATTTTAGGGATGTCCTTTTTTTTCTTCAGATACCAGCTCCGGTTTGGGAGCCAAACTAAAACAGGAGCTAGAAACGTCTGAACATCTAGATGCTAGTTTCATGACTTATCTGCAGTACCGTGGAATATTTCCAGATATTATGGAGTCAATGAGAGAAAAAGAAATACTTTCACCACAGCTGAAGGTAATATGTGATTAATATAAGCATACCAGGAAATTAAAACTGAAACAGTAGAAATGAAATGCTAGCATAAAATGGAGTTAGCTGCTGCCTTTACGCTATAAACTGTTCTGTAATGATTTAAACCTTGAGTTGATTATAGTTCTTGGGTCATTCTGAGTCTCTCTTGTAAGTAGTTAACTGATATTTGTCCTGCTTTTACTTGGGGGAATTGTGTAAATTGTGCTAGGACAGCATGGGTGGTGCTCCAGAACGTGGCAATGCAAGGACAGATTGATCTGCTTGTTTAGGGTTTTGTTTTGGAGGCCTTATGGAAAGCTGCCTCGTAAACTGGCATAGCTAGTTGACGTGACGCTCCCCTACCTATTCTTGTCGTTCTGGTGTAACGGAAAGCTGTAGAAAAGCCGTTGCAATGGGTGGCGGGATCTTTTCAGAGTCGACTCTTTCAAGGAGAACAAAGAATAATGCAGGGGACTGTGCAGATGTTTCTTGCTCCTGTCAATAAAGCAAGCTCAGGAGAGTATATCCCTGGGACTCTTTGGTTTAGTGCTGCGGCTGAGCAAGCTCTGAGTCGTGCCAGAACTTCCAGACAGCGAAAGGGAGAAATTCAGTGCTCCAAATAATCTCATGAGTGAGGCTGGAGTGAGGCCCGGAAAGGGAGGGAAGCACAGTACGTGTGTAACAGGAGATTCAGGTACAATAGTATTTGAAGATACTTGAGTAGTAAGAAGCTAGAAGAAATTCACTTTCTAGGGAGTGAATGCTGCCTTCCAAAACGTCTAACGGACTCTCTCAGGCAGTTTGGCAAAATGAAGGAAGACCTGAAAAGCTTGAGAATTATTTTTTATTAAGTTTCTTTCATGGATCATCAGTCTAGACCTAGTGACTATAAGATCTGAGTGCATACTACAATGTTGTATGTTTAGCCAGAAGCACACTGAAGTGTTCAGAGTGCTTCTGTTGTTAACGCGCACTGAAGGGTAGCGTGTATTAGCATTGCATCCTGAAGTGTTCACTATTTTGGCGCCAGTTACAGAAACTGTAACTCAAGTATCTTAAGTCATTCAATAAAGTGCAAAGTAAGAATGTCAAGAGTTAAAGAAAATAACTTGGTATTGTTGTTGTTAAAGTGAGTAGCAGTGAGAAAGAGCTCCTCATCGAGGCTGGGATATTTTTTATGAGATGTATGTAGAAAAGGACTTAATCGCTTATGACCTTCCTTGGAATGAGACTGGGAAACATCTGCACATGATGTAATAGTTTGTGAACAGGGAATTTATTTAAAAGAGATTATTTTGCCTGACAACGTCAGAGGAAACAGTTTCCACTGTGTAAATTATTAAGAGTGATTATTTGGGGAGCTGCTTTTTTTTTTTTTTTTAATGTAATCTGCTAAAATAAGCCAAGGCTGTCCAAATATGTAATATAGTTTTCTAGCCTCTGCGGGTCGTCTAGCATCGCTGGGGTTTAGTAACATGACTTCAGACTTGATAGAATTTGGTTTATTGCCAGAAAAGTTAACTAAACAGTTCCGAAACAACAGAGGTAAAGTACAGGCCATAGACATATTTGCCTGTTGATTTACACAGCAGTAAGTGTAAGCTGCGTTGGTGTAGGCTGCTGTTAGTACTTTAACATGATCATTGCATTCTTAAATATTGAGCTCCTCTGTTAGGAGATAACGTTCTCCGGTAACTGTTGACAGCGTGGGCTTCGTTTATTATGCAGCTCTGCCCTGCTACTTGACATGCTTACCTTTATCTAGATTTCAGCCTAGGACAGCTGCCTTGTTTTCATTGTCTAGCTATGCCATCCCGCTTGCATGCTGTGGACATGCTGATGCCCGTCTCCTAATATTGTGCGTTATTTTCTTCCTTCCTAGACTGTACTGAAGATGGTATACGAGGAGAGCTGCAAAATATTGGCTTTGTCGGAACATCCCTTCGGTCTTAGGGATCGGAAAAACGTTCATCGGTCTGGAGCAGCTACAGAGGGATGGCAGAAGGAAGGCATAGCCTTTCTGGATGCTATACAGTCACTGAAAGATTACCTTAGCAAGGTAGCAGATAGAGGAGACAAGGTATCACGACAGAGATGACTTGTACACTTTAGAACGCGGTTACCAGTTCTTTATATACATAAAAACATAAAATGTATATATGAGGAGCAGGGGATTCTTTCCTTTCTGAAGTTTGAACAGGCCCCTCTAACACCTTTTAGTCTGCTTAAATTACCAAGTTGTTTTATGCAGTAATGATATGAAAGAGTCTTTACAGTTGCAGGCCATCTGAGAGGTAGTGGTAGGCTGAATGTGGTTTGCAGGTTAGAGGTTGATGGTGGAGATGCCAATAAGTACACTTGTTTTCTACAGGAACATTCAGATATTATCACTGACTGGAGAGGAGAACTACTCCAAGCAGTACAGAGCGTGTTCGAGAAGGAGAGAAATGTGTTGCAGTTTGACTTGAAGTCTCACTTCTGCAATCCCGGGTCTGGTGATGAAGGTTCATTAGTGGAAAAACTTGAGCATATTATGAAACAACAAGTAAGAAAACTTCTTAAAGTATTACACTCATAAATCTCTTTTATTCCACCATATTTTGTTTTAAGGGTGGATA
Organism: Struthio camelus; assembly: GCF_040807025.1. NCBI lineage: Eukaryota > Metazoa > Chordata > Aves > Struthioniformes > Struthionidae > Struthio > Struthio camelus. The sequence goes on along the minus strand of NC_090947.1, from coordinate 513,414 downwards.
TGGACAGGATGCATGGATACACTGCCATTATTTTACAGTTTTATCGCTTCTGTTCCTAAATCTTACATCTTGTGCGTTAATCCAGATTGTGTTGTATCAGTATGCTTTTATAATCTTTATTTTGGCATCATTTTCTTCTCAGACTTCATGTGTATTGTTTTATAAAAGCTATTGATTATTATATTTTGCAGCCAGAAAAAGTAGTGGTCAGGAGATTGTGGTATTTGATGAAGGGGGTGGGGAAGAAGAATTCCATATGGAACATCACAAGCCTCTCTTGCAAAGGGGATATTTTGAGCTAACCCTGAATCTATTTGGGCTTGTTGCATGACAATGTTTAGTTTTTAGCTGCCGACCAGATGGTTTGTAATAACTATTATGTGTAAACTATTATTAATAACTATCAGGCTATTTGGAAGCCAGTGAAGTGGTTTTGTGTTACTTAATGTTAACATTTTGAATTACAAGGGGGCCTAAGCTTAGTAATTTGAAGTTGCCTTTCTATAAAACTTCTAATGCGCGGGGTTCTCTAGGGTTTATCCTTGTAGAAAGAATGGGAATGGCCTTGTAGATTTAATGGCACTTGGTTCATTTTTCAGGAGGAACAGCGGCAGATGGTTTTAGAGCACCTTTTCTCCTCAGACAGGAATAGCTTGCTTTCTGAAATACAGGACCTTCGAGCTCAGCTGCGCATGACACATCTTCAGAACCAGGAGAAGCTACAGCAGTTACAGGAAACTCTTACTAATGCAGAAGATCATGGGAGCAAACAAGAACACCAGCTTCGGAGGAAAGGTAGTAATTGCCAAGCTCCTGTCACCTGGGCTTCTGTATTAGTTCTTTCCTTTTTTGCCTAAAAAGATAACAGGCAAAATAAATTGTTTTGCAAAGAAACAAATGCTATACAATACTCTAATGCACTCAGGATTCCTAAGATTTTAACAGAGGAAGAAGCAGATCTTTTCTTCTTTCTAATGTTGGCAGTTAAGAAAAGTCTATGTGAAAGATGAATAAAAGATTTGAAGTAACTCAAAGCAGCATCACTGAAGGGTGACTCTTTCTCATTGAATGTATACATGTAGAAAACTGAAGAAGGATGATCAGAAACCCTTGATGGTTTTCAGGGAATAGTGTATATACATGTTGGCTAGTAAATGGATAGTTTTGCTTCATGAGGCTTGGAATCGATTAGTAACAGGTTATTTGCAGTGTATTACAGTTGCTCACCTAGTCTCATCCAGCTTTCATATACTTCTTGCTTTGCCTGGCCCGCTAACAGCAAAGCTGTAGCGTGTACGTCCATCTTTCTCCTTATTCGTATCATGTTTGAAAAGAAACTATTTCTCTAGAGAAGAATGCTTTAATACAGCTCATTTATCTGCAGTTTGAAGCAGCATAACTGATAACGTATCGTCAAGAGCTCTTTAAGGCAAATGACTGTTAACATTTTCTTATCCTAGTTGAATTATTAGAATATAAGCTTCAACAGGAGGAATCTATTGTGAGTGGCTTGCAGAGCACCCTGACTGAGGAGCAGAAGAGAGCCTCTGAAACATGTGAACTCCTGAATCAAGAGCAAGCTGCAGTATCGGCCCTGAAGTTGGAGCTTTATGAAAGTAAGCAAGAGAATGAAAGGCTGCAAAAGTCCCTAGAAGAGCTTCAGAGGGAAATAAACCAGTTCTGGTAAGAAGTTAATTTTTTTGGCGAGTGAGTTTGTTTCAAAATGTATTAACAGATCTGAAAGAGCTTTATACTTATTGGATCTGCAAATGACTTGGAGCTTGGACACAGAAAGAGGAATACTAAGCTCTGTCACTTTTCATGGATACGTTTGTTTTTCTTAACAGTTTAAAATCTATCTATTCTTCCGTTCAGATTTGCATATTTAACATTTTTATAGCCTTGGCCAAGAAGATTATGGAAAGGGCTGCATGTTGTATGGGTGTAGTAAAAACGAACAGACTAGAATGCCTCTTAACTCTGGCCCTGCATCCTTGATGTACCCCACTATTCTCTCACAGCTCCTCTCTTAGGCTTTTGCTTGTCTGATAGCTCTAAACCTCTGTTTACCTGTCATCTTGTGCATGTTTTCCTCCTTCTTATTCCTAGTCTATGCCAATGTTTTTTTTTTTTTTTTCCCCTCTCATAGGACACCAGTTTTGCTTTGCTGGGATAGATAGCTTATCCCTGGGTGTGTGTGTGTGTGTGTTTTTTTTTTTTAACAGTTTTTAAATGGGGTATTTCTAGTTTTGCTTGCAGGGAGGTAAACTGTTTTGAGATGCTAAATAGCTGTAACTTGAAAACTGACCTTCTTTCTAAATAGCAGAGGTCGTCTTAGAGAAATAAGCCAATAGACCAACTCAAAAAAAGTAATCCAACATAACTTACTTGCATTGCTAATGAAGGACGATCTGTTCTGAATGCAGTTAGAAGTGTGATATTGAATTTTGCAGTTCTGAATTGGAAGATAAAGAAAAAGACTTGGCAGCTGCACTTCAAGAGCTGCAGAGCGAACGTCAGAAGGAAGCAGAGCTACGACATTTGTTTGAGGAGCGACAGCTTCAGCATAAGAAAACAGAAGATGAAAACACAAAGGCTTTGGAGGTAATTCATTTATGTCTTAATGCTTCCAGTTCAGTTAATTTCATGACCTGAGGGAGGTGAACTAACAAAATGTTTTGGCAGTCTTTTTCCTATCCAATGTTTTTTTGTTCAATCATCAGTTTTTAAAAAAAATCACTTCGGCCCCTTTTGGCTTAGTGTTTTTTTCATAGAATTAAAGCTTTCAGCTACACACAGAAGTAAGCAAAAGCTGTACGTATTTTTTTTGTATCCTCTTGCTGTTTCAGAACCTTACGTTCTCACATTCTTTTGATCAGTTTTGTACTGCCCCGTACTGTGTAGGGAGAGCCAGACTCTACAGTTGTGTAATTGCACCCTTTATTCCAGAACAAATGTGCTGTGAGGATGTGCTGTGTATGATCAACTGAGATTATAAAGAAAACCACTCAATGATACGTTAACTTGGCAGAGGGAAAACTGGAACCTTTCCAATATAACATGTATTTTTGGAAGTTAAGTAAACTCTTCCCCGCCCCGTTCCCTTTCTTCTGAATTGAGCAGAGAGCACATGAACAGTTTTCTCCAATACTGTGATAGTAATGACTCAGTTCTTGTAGAAGACCTGTAAGTGACTGTAAAGAAAGAAGATATAACGTAAACCTTTGATAAATTTAAATCAAAGCCAAACTGTATCAGATATCTTCAAAACAATCCTTGTTAGATGTCCACAATTTTCACTCTTTCTTAATCTGCCCTCTTATTTACATCATCTTTCTGGTAGGTCTTTTTTTTTCCCCTCCTGCTTGGATGGTAGACATGGTGCTAACATCTTCCATCTTATAAAAACAGACTGCACACTCAGAAGGCAGAGACCGTCTTAGCAAAGGCAAAGAGAAATTGCCCCGATGCAGTTCTGCAACAGATCAAACCATTCACAGTCAGCGCTGTTGCAATCCCACGTTCCCTCCCTTGGACCAGCACTGCAGAAAGTCGACGGTGCCAACGTGTGATGGATTTCGGCCACTTAGTAGTCTGAGCTAGCTTTCTACAGGATCAGATGAGAGCTGGTGCTGATCGGAGGGAGGGTGCAGAAACCCACGCCAGGACTGCAGCAGTGCTAATTGTGATTTTCTGCAGCTGCTGTGGGACTTGCCCCTTCACTCGCTTGTTTACCTTCTTCTGCAGAAGGGGCGATGAGAATGTGTTAGCTGGTGTGACGGGCCTAGGGACGGATTATTATCATCAGTCTATGCTGTGTTCTTTAACCAGATGGCTGTAAGACCCAGAAGTTTTGCATCTGTTCTTACCGCTGTATTTTTTGATTCTTTTAAATCAGCACAGGTTATTTCTGCTTCAGATGTCCCTTGTTAAGGTGCTTGAGTGATGTAAAGAATAATAATTTCTCAGTGAGGAACTTTCCATTTGGGGGGGGGAAAAAATGTACTGGAAGATATCTTAGTATTTTTCTTTTCTTTGGTTTGTTACTTATTATCATGATGGCAACAAGCATGCACCTAACACTTGAAATTGGAAACGGATGTGGTCTAGCAAGAATTTTCAAAGGTCATTTATCTTCCATTTTAAATTAAAGTTGTTAATGCATTAACCGGGCTAGTTAGTTCCTGAATTTCTTCCTGGATAAAACAGAAGGTTGAAGTGTCGCTGAATGCTCGCCTGCCCTGCGAATGAGTACTTGCGCTAGAATACTGGTATGTGCTTCTCCCGTTTGAACAGGAGCTACGGGCTGCCTTGGAATTGCAGTCCATACAGAATCGTCAGCTGTCGGTGTCCTTAGAGCATGAGCAAACGGTAAATGATAACCTCCGCAAGGAGCTTCAAATTGAACACTCCCGCTGTGAAGCTTTGCTGTCCCGAGAACAGAACAAACTGTCGGAGCTGCAGAGAAATTTGGACGCTGAGAAGAATCGTTCGTTGGAGCTCCTGAATTCCTTGAATCACGAACGTGTTTTGACAGAGCAGTTGAGCATGAGAGCTAAGGAAGGCGCTTCTTGTCAGCACAGGGAGTCACTCTTAGAGCAAGCCTTCGTTCGAGAGCTCCAGGCCCAGCTGGAGGAAGAGAGGTCCCGAACTATGGAGCTAGCTGCTATTATTGAGAAAACGCACCAGAAGGCCATTCGTTCCAAGAGGCAGCTCGAGGCTGAGGTTCAGATGTGTTGCGAAGAAACACAGAAGGAAAGGGAGGTCAGTAACAAATTGCGAGCTACGCTGGAGTCTCTTCAGAGTCAAAAGCAAGAGGTAATCCGTTCCTTGGAGGCACAGAGAGAAAGAGAGGCAAAGCTGAAAGCTGACTGGGAACAATTGCAGTCGCTCTTCAGGACAATGAAAGAACAAGATAAAAACAAGAAGGAGGAGCGAGAGAAAGAGCGAAGGCAACAGCAACAAACGGAAACGGAGAAACAGAAGGACTGGCAGAGAGATCAAGAGAGACTGGTGAGTGTGCTTAGTCAAAATCTCTCTCTAGTCTGAGATAGCCACAGACCGGAAATTAACCCTGTGGATGGTGTTCTTAAATTAAAATATTTCCTTCCCTTAAACAAAGCATTCTGAAAAATGCGTTAGACAAGCTGTTTTCCTGAATTTCTCTGTACACAGCTGTTTTCAGGGGAGGTTGTGTCTGGGCTTGTTGTTGATGAATGCCGACTTATTTCCTCACCTGTGCTAGGAAATGCTGGCTCTTAGCAGGTAGAGAAGACCCACTGTTGAATATAGCCTAAACCCAGAACAGAACCAAACAAGGTTTCATACCGTTAGGCCTATTATGAGCTAGGCTCCTAATTACGGTTTGTCACAGTACCAATTTCCCCCTTTTTGTTTCTCAGCTCCTTCGCTTTCACTAGAGGAGGAGGGGGTTTATAGGCTCTGGAGAGTTGTCGGTCACCAAATCTGGGAACGGATGGAGGAGATGCCCACTCCAGAATCATTGAAGGGCTTCCTGAAGGCACTGGAAGGCAATTTATAAGCCTTCCTCTATTAAGTGGTCTGTGGGTATAAGGAGTACTGAGATGAAAATATTCATTGGGTGTGATGCTGCTATTTGAATTCTGCATACCTATATACGTATAAGTTGCAAGTCGCTAATTCTTATTCTTGTTCAAACAGCAAAAATTGGAACTGCAACACCAGAGGGATGAACGCAGAATTAAAGAGCTGCAGGAAATACTGGCGCTGTTAGAAGAAAGGGAAAGAAATCATCCATCTCAAAACTGTCAGCCAGAAGCTGTGTGTGCTTTAAACAAGGATCGAAGTGCCACACAGGCCATGACAAAAGAAACTGAACAACTGCACTTGCAACAGCAGCAACAACAGCTAGAGAAGATAAGACAGCAGTTGCTTTTTGTAGCTGGCCATCTGAATGAGTTCATATATAAAACTGTAGATAAGTGAGTAGTTATTGAAACATGGTTTATAAAAATAGTAGTTCTGCTTCTGTCCTGCTTTTAGACCAGGGTGTGTCACAGCTAAAAGCCCCATAATTAAGGGAATGAGCAAGTAGTACATCTACTCCACTGCTTACAAGGTTTACTTTGCTTGAAGTCGTGGTCACGTGGTGGTAGCAGTCTCCGTTTAAAAGGTTACTATCATGCCGCTTTAGCCGTTCCCGTTAGAAGCTCCTGGGGTTGTGCATTAGTTACGCTGATTGAAATGCTTGCGTGCCTGCATTTCAACTGGATATGTGAAGCGCTCCCGCTTACAAAGAACAGCCAGAAAAAAGCCCTGTGGAAGAGTTGTGTGTTCGGTGATTGCACCAAATTGAATAGAGAGCAGCCAAAAACTAGGTTATCGACGCAGCTACAGGATCAGGATGGGAACGTCCGTTGAGCGTGGCAGGGGAAGCCTAGGGCATAGGAATGACTGGCTAAGTAATGGTAACTTTTATTGCTTTGGCAGCAGAGTAAAATACTAGTGGTGGTTTGCTGCAGCCTGAAATAGTAGGATAGAATTTGCAACTGGTGTGAAACACAGACCTTTGATGAAATCCTTATGCAGCATTATTTAGAAATTCTGCTCCTGAAAATTAATAAAACTTGCTGATTTCCGTGTGCATCCATAGTGCTGTGCGCAAAAAAGCACATAAAGACAGCCTCGGAAAGTAGAAAACTCATCCAGTAGGGGAAAGCAATCACATGTATGTTAAGTATAATATGAGATTACTACAAATGAACCTAATAGTGAAAAAATATTTCTGTTTAACAGAACAGTTAACGATTGGTCTGCATCGAATGATGAAGCGGTAGCCTCTCTACTGCAGACATTAAAGGAACTAAAATCAAATTTATTGTCTCCTCCAGCACATCTGGTAAGGAAAATGACATATATTTTTTGATTATCACTAAGTTGTTCTGTATCCTTTGGGTTCCAGTGTATTTGTGATGTGATTTGGGTTTTTTTGGATGTGGGGTTTTTGTTTTTTGTTGATGGGTGTTTTTTTTTTTTTGAAAACTTTAGAGGAGAAAATTTTTGTCTTGGCTTGGGGATGTAAAAAAGGATGGGAACTCCTGTACTCTTATCTTTATATCAACATGTTTTAGTGTCAGACTCTTGCTTTTTGTTACATTACGGAGTCTGCTTATGAAGGCATTTTTTCACCCTAGCTATGTGATGTGAGGATATCAAACCCCAGGATGTGCTGCTTCCTGCTCTGTATGCATCCAGAGACACTTATTTTTCAGCAAATTGTCAAGTAACTTGCAAAAAGCACAATCGTGGTTTGTCCTTTCAAGAGGAGAGATCAGCAGCATTACAGATATTTTTATACAGTCTAGGGATTATCAAAGACTGAGCTAAGGTCTAATGGCAGAAAAATATACCACAAAAATATGGCTTTGAAATTCCTTTTTATTCACCAGATAACTTCTCCTTCTCATTCATTTTTCTCTCACGTACATTTTAAAATACAGCTTTATATTTAGGAAAGAAATCCTCAAAATGCATTGCAGTTATCTGGGCCTTTTGGGATTTCAGTCTTGACTTGTTCTGGTAGAGTCAGCCTCCCTCTACTCCCTCCCCTGCTCAAGAACAAACTTGTGCAAGGTCCTCATAAAACACATCTTTAAGAAAGGTTTCTGAGAGAGGTTTTTGTATTTTCAGTTGTTCTCATGTGCTCTGTAAAAACAAGTTTTATCTATGAAGAGCTGGTTAGGCATAGTGCAAGCTCTCCTTCTGTCTAACTGCTTACAAAATACGGTAAATATTTTCCTTCTGTCACCCGTGCAACCAGTTAGGTGATTGCCAAATGGATCTCCTCCATCTCTGAGGAAGCGGGGTATAACCTCTCGCAAATCGGTGTTCATGAAGTTACTTCAGTAAAGCTTTATTCTAACAAGGCTTTAGAGTCCTCTGCAGTGGATGTAACGCTCAGAGAGCTTGTGGGCAGGCAACTTTATTGCTCCATTTACACTGGACTTAGCAGAAACTCCCTTAGGAGCTGAGCTGTTTGGCTCAGCCCACCCCAAGTTGCAACTCTCCTGGAAAAGAAAAAATAGTTTGTTATATGTTCTTGGTGGGGAAGAGGAGGTTGTGGGTTTTGGTTTCCTCTGATGCCATTAGGGCTTGCACTTTAGAAACTGTTGCAGATGCTTTTCTCTTCAGTTGGCAGACCTTTAACGTTCGGCCAGTGAATGCCGCGCGATGCAGCAGTCCCTCCTGTTGTTGAACCAGACTTTGCAGTTGCTTCCTCGAGGAGCTGCGTCCACACTCAAATACGGGGGCTCAAGTTTGCTGACTTAGGTTTTGTTTAAGTTTAGCAAGAAAAAGAGTTTTCAGTACGATAATCTGAAGACCCGCTCCTTTCTTTAGCTTAGAGGCAAAAACTCTACCTTGATGGCCTTTCTTCTGTGGACCCAAAAAAACATCCCTCTTGTCTCTGCTCTTTCCAGGCTTTTATACCCTCAAGAGCCACTTTGTGTTTTAGTCTTCTGCCTGATTTTTTCCTTCCTCTACTGGTACTGAACCACATGCTCAGGAAATTGAAGCAGTTCATTGCTTTGCTTCTTGGATAGCGATAAACGGGTGCCTATTAGACAGGAAAACTGGCAATGCTACGGAAAAATCCATAGCAAAATGAGCATGGAGTAATCGTATGCCAATGGATGGAGCAGAAATCAAATGGGTGGGTGGATGGGGCAAGGTATCTGTTACTGCCTTCATATTGAGCTTTCATAGCTCCAGGTCTGTAAAAATTCCTGGCATGACATAGCTGTAGTTTTTACTAGGATGCTTGCTGGGGAGGCCAGTAAAAGCAACTTCCCTCCCCTTGAGTATAATACAGGTGGTTTTGTTTCCTGTGTCTGAACTGTTTTTAATGACATTTATTCAAAATGTATTTTGTATCCGAAGTCCTTCTATCTGCCCTTATTCTCAAGATGCTGTTCTGTACCATCCCTGTGTGACTTGGTACAACCGCCGTGCCAGTGATAGCCCTACGCAGGGAAATGCATCCTTCCGTTTCTGTAACGTCAGTATAAAAATCCGAGTTTATATAGAACAACTCTTATTTCCGTGATGAGTACAGGGCAAGAATTTAACTTGGAAAGAAAGAAATAGCTAACTTGGAAACAATACCGAAGGCGATATTAGATTCTTGGAGTAATTTTTCTAAACTTATTTTAAATGACTGCAGAATGTTATAATAACTATGGAACACAGCCTAGCAAAAAGTACACTGAGAAGCGGAGGACCTTCTTTGCTTCCTGAAACTGCAAAGGAAACTTCGAAGTCTTAACAGCAAGGATGTGGGTTATGTGCTGTGTAGTTATAGAGAGCACTGGAAATCCCATTGTATTCTCCCCCTTACCTTTTACAAAGACGTCATTGCTGGGTTCAGTTTCTCTGGTAGACCTGCTGTTGAAGGAGAGTGGAGGGAGGACTAGCAAATTCTGCCGTAGCCCTGACAGTGCAGAAATTAGCACTAGCAGCAGCAATTCTTCAACTCAAGAAGCTTCAGCATCAGCTGTAGAGGGGATTTGGGAGAAGACAGGTACAGACCCATTGTAAGTTGAGGTTAAGATTTTTCTTTGCCGTTTTGTTGCTGTGCATGGTGCAGGCAATAAAAGGCATCTATCAGATGGCTGTGGTTTATTATACTTAAAATTTTCGCTTGGTAAGTTGTGCTCTTCATAGAAAAGAAATGTAAGTGGCACATGTTAGTATACTAAGTTATTGATAAGAAATTAATTTTCACATCCTGAAAAAGTTCAAACCCCTAAAAACATAGGGGAGGTTTTACTAGAATAATTTTCTAGGAGAAATTGGGGCTTCATTTCAAGCGATAAAACACTAACCACCTGGGAAATAGCTTTACTCTTTGTTGTGATCTGCTGCATCATGCACTCGTCTAACTGTTGACCGTTAAATTGATAATCAATACGAAGGGGGTTATGAAGACCGAGCTTTCCCAGGAGTTGGACCTAAAGTTGTGGGTCTTATGTGGGTCTTATTCCCAGAAGAGATGACTACCTACCAAACTAACCATTCTCAGAACTGGATGCATTTTTTTTAAATATACTTCTGCGGATGCTTCGGAGTTTGTTTACATGCATGCTTACATGCAGACATCTTTCTTTACAGTTTTTTTTTTTTTCTTCTTCTTGTGGATGTGGAAGGAAGGAAGACGGTTCATTTCTGTTCCCAGATGTTTGGGGGGGGGGCTATTTGTCATTGAAGTGAATAGGATCCCTGTAAGGCTGATCTGACAAATCTATAGTGAAGGGGCAATTTGATTAACCTACCTCTTAACATGGACTACCTGTTTACTTCTTTTTTCCTGTCCTCCTACTGTTCAACAGCTGCTGATTTTTCAGGCTAATTGTGTTCTAGTTTGTCCATAAAATTAGATTATTCTTCAGTTTGAGATGTTTGGCTGTGGAAGTAATGTGCAAGAACCATCACGGCTGGCTCACTTTGGGTTTCTTTTTCAGATCAGAGCTACAGATGATACTGACTCAGTTCAAGAGCTGGAAAGAGCTGCCTGGCAGCGAGAAAAAAGCGTTCTGCAGAATGCCTTGAAACAGGCAGAATCTGAACTGGCTAAAGCTACTGTTGAAATTGAAAACAAACCAGCAGTAGAAACTTCCAGCCCAAAGGTAAAATGATAGCGGTGGCCACCAAATGTGCTGGAGAGAAGCTGGGAGAGCTTCTCGTCCTAGCCTAGCCACAGCACCATAGCCATTAGCATATCTTGTGGACCTTTGGCAGTTTGTGTACCTTGCCTGTTGAACAGACTTGCCGTAAAATAAAGTTGTATGAGAACTATTACCAACTCAAGGTCGTAAAAAACCTCTGGAGAATTCAATCGTTGGTAGTATCGCTCAGGGATATTGCCCAGGTGATTAATGTCACGTGTAGAGTAAATGAAGTAATTTAGTAATTCTATTTTAGGCTCCATTTGAGTTCTCCGTATTATAAATATGATAAAACTTGTTATTGCGGAGGAGCCAGGAAGTCTGCAGCTCAGATTTCTGGGGATAGAAGTAACTGTCAGATTATGGCATTTAACTTTCCCTTATTGCCCTAGCCTTTTCAGGTGCCCTTTTTAAAGATGAATATTGTTATAGACAAACAGTTTTATAAACTGCATATTAAATTAGGAATGCTCTTCCCCAGTTATCTCTTGTCAGAGAAGCTCCTTTATAACTTTCTTGGTGTTAGACGGAAACTTACGTCAAAAGTCACCTTAACTCTTTGGAATCTTTCTACAGTTAATGCAGAGATGCAGTTATGCAGAGATGCATATTTCTTGTCTGTGTGTGAAATTATCAAAAATCCATCTTTATATTTTTTTCTTAAACTTTTTTTAATTCCTGTGACAAATTTGATTATAATCAAGTCAGAGGGGCACTCATCCCAACATGGCTTCTGGTTAATATTTAATTGATACAAGTGCAGTTTTAATTCTTAAAGCGTAAAACCACGTCAGAGTTTCAGGTAAGAGAATTTTGCACTGAAACTTTCAGGAAATTTAAGGCGTTCTAATTTGCCTGCAGCTCTGGGTACAGAGCGTTGTTTCAGCTGCCCTCGTGTCAGGAGTACGGACACTCCAGGTGAAGGTAGCTTGTTTGTGGCTGCTGCTTTGCACGCTGACCAGTAATCATGCCAAGATTTTTTTTTTTTTTTTTTTTTTTTAAAGCCTAGCCAAGACTTCATAGACTTAGGTGAGTCTACTAAACTTGCATATGTTTTCATATATGGCTTCCAAACTACCAGAGCCTGATACTACTACTGGTCACCAAACCTGGCCAAGTCACACAGTCAATAATAAAAATCCTTGCTCGTTTCGAAGAGTAGTGGAGGATGTTTCCACACTTGTTAATAATTATCTAGCGTTTCATAATTTGGAGGGGGGAAAAAAAAGGCTTAGATACTCGAGCACAAAGAAGTTGGGGGAGACTTTGCTGGAAAAAACAAGTCAACTTTTCTGTAGCTAAATCTTAACAGCTGAATTTTTTATTCTTATTTGTTCCTTCCACCCTTCCCTACCCACTACTAGTTGCAGAGATTATATAGGAAGTATCTGCGAGCAGAGAGCTTTAGAAAAGCTCTAGTTTACCAGAAGAAATACCTCTTGCTGCTTCTCGGTGGATTTCAGGACTGTGAGCAAGCAACCCTCTCTCTAATAGCACGTATGGGAATCTACCCCTCACCTGCAGACCTGCAGCTTTCGGATTCACGTTCCCGTCCTTTTACCAAGTTCCGGTGCGCAGTCAGAGTGATCATCGCTATATCAAGGTAAGACCAAAACACTGTCTCACACACAGAGTTTTCGCTTGGGATTATTATTAGATATAGATAGAATTAGAATTATCATTAAAAAAAAAAGATAATTCCCACAGTTTATTCTTCTGAATTTCCTTAGCAGCATTTCGTAGTAATACTTCACTTTAAATGAATTTTTCTCCAAAACTAGTTCAAACATGACTTGCTAACCATAACTTTGGCCAGACTGCTGTCTCTGAGTCAGTGCTAAGTTTGATGTGTGCTAAACCAGTTACTTCTGTCTTTTTGAGATAGATGCAGTGCTGGTATATTTGAGAATCGGTGCACAACAATTACGAATGTATGTCTTTTCGAGTCTTATCTTGATCTGCCTGGGCTCATTGTCACCTATACCAAGATATATAGGTCCTTCTTTCTGGTATGCCTTATCCATGAAAAAACATATGTTTGTTTTATCCTCAAGGGTGCTTCTCCTCTCTTGAACTCTGCATCAGGCATGATTCTTACCATACTCTGTCATTTACCGTGAACTAGATTTTATTAGATCTCCTTAGGACAATACACCATCTCATAATGGCTTTTGAGTCCATTTAATCCAAAAAAAAAAAAAAAGTTTCAAATGTAATAGGTGGCTATTTCTGACTAATTTCCTTGGCTCATTAAAAAAAATAGATGGCACAGGATGTCTTCGGACTGTGGTCTTTGTAGTGGAGGCTCTAATGGTAGCAGTATCTAAGGACACAGGGGCAGAGACCTCCAAGCTAATCTGTGGAAGCAGGACGCCGGCATGTTGGGATGAGTGCCCATCTGGCTTGATTATAATCCAATTTGTCATAGGAATAAAAAAAAGTTTCAGAAAATATATAAATATGGATTTTTGGTAATTTCACAGACATAGACAAGAAACATGTCCCAGAGCTTTCAGCAACTCAGGGACAAAGCTGAAGGCCAAAGCCAGCAAACCTTTCCAACGCCACAGATACAAAGCAAGGGAGTGATCTGCCATCCCAAGACTCAAAGCATGAGGCACATTCGGACTTGAGAGGATGTTGTGCTTAAGCTACAATGTCTGTTACTTTTTTTTTGCCATTCCAGCATGAGCGGTTTTGAGGGACTGGATTTTTTTTTCCCCCCCTGTTTTTCTTGCTAGATGCCTAGGCATACTCAGATATATGTTCCCAAACTGGATTTCTTGAATGTTGGTTAATCAGAACAAAAAAGGAGGTTAGAAGTTAAAAGAAATCAATTAATGTAAACAAGCTGCTGCTACCCCAGGACTTTGAGCTCAGGACTTTCTCCTGCCATATACAAGCGAGGGGTGATGTAATTGCTGTTGGGACAACAATTCTATGACGAATTATATCCGACTTAACTAGCAATTAGCGAATAGCGAGCTGTATTTGAGTCGGTAAACCCAAAGCTCTGAGAAGTCTTGGATGACTGACCCCTGTCAGCCCTCGGGAATTCTCATGGACTGTAATGCTGATTTATTAGATTTTTTTTTTTTTTTAATGAAACGTTATTTAATGGAAACCAATCGTAGCTAACGTACTGTGGCTCTGGAGCCCTCAGTTAGGGGAGCGTTATAGGGTGTTATGGGGTGTGACTTAATTCTAAAGACCTAAGTTGAATTCTGTTATTCTTTCTCCATTCCCGCAACATTTGCGACTTTATGTTGCTGAATACGTTTCACGCTAGCAAAGAAGCTTAGTATTAAAACTTTTTGTTTGTTTCGAATAATTGTACAATTTTATTTTGCTACCAAGGTTAAAGTTTTTGGTAAAAAAGTGGAACAAAGTTAACAGAAAGAGTGCACCGGGTGAAACCATCTCTCACAGTACAGCATGTAATCCAGGTAAGGGTTTTGAACAAGGACGTTGCTTTAATCATAATTTCTCTGTAGTGTGGTGTTTGATTTAAACAGACAAACAAAAACCAAAAAATTCAACCCTGCACAGTAGTAGTAAGATGTTTAGACGTTACTGGAAATCTGTTCATCCATTTCCTAAACGTAATGATTTTGACTTTACGATGGCATTGTAAAAACTTGTGAGTGAAAACTTACAGAACTTATTTCAACAGTAGCCAGCTCTTCGCCTTTTATTATAACTGCTCAAGCAGTGAAACTCTGAGTCATTTTGTTCATAACACTCATCAGAGAAGTATGTTTCACATAGTTTGAAGCTACCTGTAATGGGAATTACTGCTATGAGTTATTAATAAGGGCAAGGGCAAATATTGGTGTAATGGTATCAAAATTGGTACATGAAGTATCAGAAACAAATAAGCCTTAGAAGGGGTGTGTGCGTTTGTGTTGCCAGAGGTGAAGAAGTTTTGAATGGTTCCAAAAATTTAGAAAACTTAATCTGATGACAGATATCCAGTAAATACTTTCCGGAGTTTATGAAGTGTTATCATAGATGGCAAACTGGAGCAGATAGATACATGGCCTGATGCAGTTTGGTAATGGCTTTGGTAATGCATTCCTTTCGGTGGCTTGTGGATGTGTTTGTAAGAATACACATTTTAATTTGTTACACGATGTTATGTAATTGTGCCATTATATGTAATGTCCCATTAATTATACTTGTGGCTTTTCAACACTAAGTGAAATACAGATGTATAGTGCGTTTTTTCATCACCTGGTGTGTGTGCACATCGTATTCTCTTAACTATTTAAAGTTAGTTGAAAAACTTATTGGGAAAAAAAAAAAAAACTTCATATGTATTACTGTGATGTGGTTTCTTTGTCATCTGAATCCTAAAAGGCATTCCAAGCTTTTAACCTCACCCAAAAATAGCATCTTAGCAGCCTCATTAAAAATTATCTAATTTCTTTTGGTGATTTAAAGGAGGACTTATGGAAAGGGTTTTTTTTTTTTAACTCTTCCTTTCCTTCCCTTACTCTCCCACATCGAGAACAGGAGAGTGTAAATCAACAGCCACATCTGTAGTTAGAGCACACAATGGTTATTAAGATTTCCTGAAAAATATTTTGTTCATATCAGACATTGGAATATCTCCTGTGTGGATGTAGCAACAGGTGATGAAAACGCAAGTTTGGAGAAAGAAAACACTGCAAGTGTTTCCAGTTCGCCGGAAACAGTTATTGGACATGAAAATGTTTGAGCTTTGGTTAATCCTGGCTGGAAGCAATTATCTAAAATGTACTTTATATAGCTGCATTTAATACCACACAAAATGTTACTTGGCTGCAATTCATGCAGGTTTTCATTGACTGTATTTTTACTAGGCTGTTTCGAATGGTTCTCAGTGTATAGTTTTAAACTGTTTTATATTTAATACAGTTTCTGGTGCCAGAACAGAAATTCTGAAACAGCAACAGCTCTTAGCTGTTAACATCAGCTCTCCTCCAACCCGCGATACTGGATCATGCCACAGAACCAGCTCTGCGAGATTTCTGAGCTACTCCCCCAGATCCTCTTACGGGTTACATAACAGGTCAGTGTGTAATCTCTGCATTATATTTAATCACCGTGATGGACAGGCTTTCATAAAAATATAATCTCTTCTTGGGAGAAAGTACTCGAACAAGAAAAGGGATTTGTTTTCTCCAAGCTGATAAATGTTTCATTTCTTTCAAGATGCTACAGGAAGAAAAAGTTTCTCACTTGCTTTGAGTGTCTGATGTTCTCAGACAGAGAATTTTCCTAGTAATACCCCCAAATTTGAACAGGCTAATGTACTTGCAATGGTTATGTCTGCTAGCCCTCTTTGAGGGCTAAATCTTGTTGCTTCAGCCGCATAAGTCAGAAATGTATTTCTGACCACGCAAAAAGGTAGGTTCTTCCTCTTGTGGAAATGGCTCCACTCCCATATGACAGTGTTGCATTATTATGAGCTGCCTTTAGACTTGGTGCAGGCATGCAGAAGGGGAGGTGGGGAGCTTCCAGTGTTTGTGTTCAAGTTTGTAATGAATTATCACCAGCTCTACACAGAAATATAAAGCAGACTACTTTCTTCTGGGTTGTGGATGTCACGGGTGGCATTCTGCACAGCGCCACTAAGCGAATGCCTGAGCTGCAAGCTCCGTGCTGGCGTTGAGGAAGAAGGTGGCCTTCAGTCATTGCTGACCCTCCCGGTTCCTGGCTCTCCTAGGACCCAGAGTAACCTCTAGTGTTGTGTAGTCCATTACTGGGCATAGCGTGTCTCCTCTCCCAAGCCACTCCTCATTCATGACTTCCTCCTTAAACTAAGGAATTGCAGGAGTTCAGGTGGAAGGTAGCATTCCTCCTTCTCTTTGGTTTGGGAGGAGTTTGTTTTTGACCACTTTATTAAATCGGAAATTACAGCCAGCATGCAAGAATTTTTTTCATAAAGAAAACTGAGTAACAAGGAAATAGTTGTGGTGGTCTAGGGGTACTCAAAGACAGCAGATGCTCCAAATCATGCTTTAGGCTTTTTAACATGGCTGGCTAACTTTGTGTGTGTGAAAGATGGGTAATGTTTTGTTTTGCACAGAATTTAGTAAAACATTTTGAAGAGGTAGAAGCTTGCAAGCATTTCTCAAAAGGCTTAACTCTTCCCCCATCCTATTCCTCTGTCCCAGGATGCCTCTGGGACTGCCAGACAGAAACAGTACTTGGCAGCTTAGCTGTCAAGTGAAGAGTCGTCTCTGTTTTATGGAACAAAGATGATAATGGGGGATGGAGTAGAAGATGGTTGATGCTGCTTTTGTTTTATAGCGAAGATGCATAGAAAGAAGGGGGGATGGACAGGACTGACTTTCATTGTTTAAACAAAAGTGCAGGAGAAGGAATACATCCTAGGTCCAAAACAGCAATATGTTTGCACTGAGCGTTCCCTCAAATGGATCTTTCTGCCAACATTTGAAATTCATTAATAATATGGAGAAAGGAAATTCGGGCACAACTTACCGTCTAAAGGCTCCTCTGAGCTTTTTTAACTTGGTCCTTCAAGATAATCTTTTACCTGCTGAAGCAGGAGGAAATGTACCTGCACACAGCATAACGCTTCTTCAGTCCTTCGCAATAGAAGTAGGTCTTTTTGCACTCAGCCATTTTGACTTTCTCTAACCGCAGCTTTCTTACCTGAGGGACTTTCTGTTACTTATCAGCAGAGTGGGCCTGAGATACTCCAGTTCTTATCAAAAGCGTCCTTTCCTTTTGACTCCCTTACATAAAAGCTGTCCAGGCTCTGTTCTTTTGTTTTAAATCCAGGTGTACCTAAGTTTTTACTGATATTCTAGTTTGCTTTGCATTGAATTACTGCCTATATGAATGTACCTTTATTATAGTTATTTGAGTGTATGACATGAGCTTTAGGAGAATAAAGTATTTTGTTTTCCTTTTAAGATTGCATCCATCCACAAGTCCAGCTTCAGAAAAGTCCCTTGCGTCTACTCAGGATCCTGAACGATCGCTTACTGAATACATTCATCGCTTAGAGGTTATCCAGCAAAGACTAGGGGGTGTGCAACCAGGTAAGAGAACCCTGTCACCCCGCAGAGCTCGCACCAGTTTGGGCTCCTTTTTGCAAGGGTCTCCTACATATCCTTTAACGCTTAAAGAACGTCAAGAGTATCGTTTTAATCAATTTTTTTTTTGTGTGTGGAAGGAGGAAAAAGTAAGTATGCCTCTGAAATGAAACTTTACTTGTTCATGAATCATATCTAAACTAGTCCAAGTGTGGCATTTCTTGAATAAGTTGTTAGTGAAATTCTTCAGAGGTAAGAATGAATAGTTTCCACTTGATTTTTCCCTCCCCCCCCCGCTGCTGTCAAGTCTAACTAAGCAAGTGCTGCTGTTTAAATTAGCTCTGAAGTTAAAGAACCATGACAATAGCTGAGCATCCTCTGTAGCACAAACTATAACCCTTCCTCATTTATCCCTTCCTCATGCTCTGTAGCAGATAGTAAATGGGAGAGAGTGAAAAGGAGCCATGTTGTTCTAAGACTGATCAAAGGGATCAGTGGGGATTGTAGTGGCACTTACCCTTTCCACTTAAAACATTTTCATCCCATTCCTAGACTGAATCTGCTTAGTTTCATCTTCTAGTTACTGTTTCCTATTATATCTTAATTATACCTATTATACCTCAAAACTTTCTTGCCCAGAGGAAGAACTTATAAACTATGATCAAACCATTCTCAAATCATCGCCTATCAGGATATGATTATGTGTTTTCCCGTGTCTTCTTATTTTTGAGACTTACGTCTAAACCTTCTCCAGTTTATCAGTACCCCTGGATTGTGAACAACAAAGCTGGACCCACTGTTTCTGTGTCATTTGTGCTAGACCAAATACAAAGATAACTTTTTGGGGGGGGGATTTCTTTGTTTATACATACAACTGTTGTTGTGTTGCAGGGACGTCCTCTGCCACGTTCTCCACCAGCTTAGGGCGGCCGTGGTGCTGGAACGCAGGGATCGGTTCGCAGCTCTTGATACCTTTCAATGCTGTCTGCCCACACTGTGCACCAAATTTTGTCACCGTATGCTGTGACTGTCAATTGATTAATGTGGTTATGTCAGGGAGACAGGTGTGCCCTTGCTTAATTCAAATATTTACTTTGTTAACTAAAATTTGTGAAACAGTAGTAACTGAATTTAGCAAAGCAGTAATACTAAACAAAAAGCACTTAAACAATAGCAATAACATAATATTTAGACTACACATACACACCCCGCATGCCCAGAGCGTTTCCTCACACGTAGCCCATTACAGTTGTGTTACCTGCAGCCCACGCCATGCCTTCACCAGGGAAAGGGGGGAGGGCACCCACGTTGGCTCAAACCACTGACAAGGATGGGATCATGCTGATCCCATTGATTGTGACTACTAGTTTCTGCCTTGTAATAAAATAATGATTTGTGTAGGTAACTTTTGCGGCAAATTCTTACGATTTAAAAACATATTAGGATCGCAGCATGTAGAATTAATCTTGGAAACCATTATGTGCGTTTCTATAGAAAGGGAAGAATCTTGGCTCTGTTGAAGGTCACAGGAGCCTGGTATAGCTGGGCAACAGCTCTGGGGAAAGTCCAGAAGATTGTCTACCCGTTTTTCTAGCTGTCTGAATTGATCTAATAAAAATAGATTAGTTTTACCTATAAAGTCTAGCCTTGCTTATATTACTAAAGTCAACAGCTACACTCCCGTATGACACTGTTCTCAGCAGGATCAGGATTTTACCTAGAAACTTTAATACCATGCCTTTGAGTGATTTTTCTGCTCTGCTTTAACACCCCCCTCCCCCCCCCCCCCCCCCAAAAAAAAACCCCACAACCCTGTAACTCTTTATGGCAGATACAGACAATCAAATTTTATAACAAACTTGACAGCATTTCATAGGATAAGGTATTTTGTTTGATGCTAAGTGTGGGTTACCTACCTGGGACACAATTAATAGCAATTTTGAGGAAAGTGCACATCATTTTTCAAATTTTCATGATATAACAGAATCTTAAGGAATGATATTGCAACCTTCAGAACAGTGTTGTGAGCAAAATGAGTTCCCAGTTTTCAATAAACTTTAAAACATTTATTCTGTTACAATAACTTGTCCGGCAACAGGATGCACATTTAATCATCACCAGAGTGAGAGAGTTGAACGAAGCAATCCTATTGCTGTGTGTAAAATACGCCTGTGATTGAGCATCGCTCTTAAAGTGTGAATGTTAACTTTGGCAGGCTCATAAGCTTTCAAATCTTGTTTTGAACTGTTCTTAGGTGGCTCATGAAAACAATAATCGCTTTCAGTGTAGTTCATATGAAGTACATTGGGGAAAATACATGCCGCTAACTGTACCCTGTTGCTTCATAATACAGACAGTTTTCTAATACTTGCTTGTTTCGTTTAAATTTAGGACAAGTTCCAGGACCACCTCGCCAGCGAAACACGAAAAAGTGATCAGAACGCTTCTGAAATCTGTACTGCGAACCCCCCAGGTTATTGCTTCCGTCTAAGTTGTTCCCTAGTGAATGGAGGCGCTTGTGATCTCTTGTGCAACTGAATAAAGGGGTTTTAGTCTATGCAGTGCTTTTGCATCAGATTTTTATATGACTTTTTACTATATTTTAGTACTTCAAGAGGAAATTACTTTTCACTAAGAGTAATGTTTTACATTCTTATGTGGAATTACTACTAAGTTAACAGCTGAAGTGTGCCTGCATCACTGTATTGTAAGTCGCAAAGAGTCTTTTCTGTGTTTATTTTTCTATAGTGTATAGCTGGATTCCTTGTAAAAAGTTATTAAAATGGCATTTTATTAGTGAATTCTTAGATAGTGTGGGTATTTGTTTCAATCTCTCATGTTCTTTCACTTCTCTCACTGTTCCTAAAATTGTTTGGGATTTTAATATTTGAGTAAGATCATTCTGACTAACAGAACAGCTTAAAAACCTCCCCCAAATCTCAGCTACATAGCACTTTGAATTTAGGATTCACTCTTCTGGCTTTGCAATAATTAAGTCCTCCTTCCTGCAGTCTTTCTCATCACATTCCAATTCAATGTCAAGCCATCGCTCTTTCTGCGCTGTGCATGCATGATATATTTGGTCTTTCTGGAGAGCGTGTGTCTCTCTGAATTCATGCAATATAATTAATCTGTGCCTGCTCAGCAAGTTGGATGCGTTTTAGGTTTTCCTCCAGTGTCATCTTCGCCTGTCAGGGACTCCGATCTCTCTAGCCATTGACTTGACTCAGTATCATTTCCGTCTCCTTTAATGTTCCCTGTAGCGCAGTGGTGCAAACCGGTTCTGTCCCTTCTGCCTCCCACCACCACAGAGACTGAGCAGAGCTTTGGAGGAAATTGTGCCAGTGTTCAGTACGGTATTTTCCAACATGGGTTAGTATGTCTGCCCTCGCTGCTCTGCTGTTTTCCCCTCTCGAGTGACAGCTTGGGCAGATACCTTTTCTCTCTACCTGCTACTAGTGTGCTGAGTAGTATTTGCTAATAATTTACAGAAGGAAACAGGTGCTAGTCCACACAAGAGGAAACCCACACTGGAACCAGTGAGATAGAATAGTGCTAGTTAATCTTCTCCTGGAAGACTTCACTACAGATAGTTTGGAAACAGCTGAATGAAGCTTGCTGCATAGTCCTCAGTTTCAGTTACCTCTGCCTCAGCTTATTAGAGACTCTAAAATTGTAGTCTCAAAAGCAGCTTCTTCTGACACTTGACAAACAGGATCCTCTTTGTTATGTACATAGGAACTGAAAAACCACAGCGTTTCCAAGATACATTTGGATTAGGTTAGTCTTTATTAAATGGTGGGGAAAAAAAAAAAGGGCTCAGTTGAGGAAAGCAGTAAGTAAGTTCAATCTAAAGTGCAAATAGCTAGGATATAAGAGAAAAAAGTAGAACTCAGTTGCTAACTTAGAAGTTTTTAAAGTAACTATTGCACTGGCTGGTATTAATCTATTCTGTTTAGTTTGGATGCTTTTAGCTTAATTTTTCTAATTGATAACTTTTGTTTAAATGTATACATTTGTGGTAAATTTTTAAAAAGACCTAAACTGTTATATAGCTCTAATGTCACTGAACCTCCTGATTGCAAAAAGTTCTGCCAAGTATTTTGTGCTGTAACTACCCTTCAGGTGCCAGTTGCAAATATATTAAGTTAATGGTCAGAGAAGAGCTAAGAAGAATGAGGCATTCTGGTGATAGCCTTCAGTGTAGTCACCTGTTAGCATCCAGTGTCTTTTTGCCATCTCGCACCCATTTCTAGTCATCCTTTTTCACAGTGCAAACGTGGTAAGAGATTGCAAATGTAATGCTGAATAGGACTTCTTTGTGTGATAGTTACCTGTGGTATTTGCTGTCATAAGGCTTTACAGAAACCACGTGTTCGTGGGATTAATTAAGTTTTTATAAGAAGTATAGGCAGAATTGTAATACTAGAAATATTTTAAGACTCTGGCAATATGAAATCTTAATCTTTGACGCATACACTATGTTTAACTTTAGCAAATCAGAAAACTTCCTCAGGACACAGGTTATTCCACGGGAGCCTATTACAGGATATTTTCTCTGCAGAAACTGAGAGGATATTTGACAATTGCATACTCGCATTTGTCTAAGATTATATATTTATTTAGCTGCTTCTGTCCAGTACCAGTATTGACAGGCCCTTCTGTATCTGTAAATATGAATACTTGTTAGTCAACCCTGAATCTTTCTCCATTGGATGAAGCTTCAGTATGGTATAGCATCAGGCAGTGGCCCATTTAATTCACTAAAAAATAATGATACGTTTATAGAGGAGCCTGGCCTCCAAGAAGCTAGTTAGGAAAAGAGGCTCGTCTGGGGCAGGGAAGAGCTGTTTGTGCTCAGAGCCCCTCTCTGGGGGAAATGAGAAGTGCCTAGAGCTTCTGCACCATTTGGAGGTGGGAAGTACTGCTGTGGAGCTTTGATACCAACCCTAAATGAAGGCAGATGATATTCCCACGAGAGTCTCAGGGATACTGGACTTTCCTTGGTGCTCCTGGCTCCTTACCAGGTGCTGGTGCTTGGAACCCGGGCTCTAGAAAGTGCTGTGCCTGCCAGGTCTGTGTGTTCTTGTCCTGTGGTGGCGGTGGGAGCATCCACAGCAGTACTCGTGAGTCACCAGGCAGCCCTTGGAACAGAGCCAGCGGGGCAGGACATTGTGCAATTCAGGCTCCTGTCTGCAGCCCTGAGAAAGCAAAGCTGCCCTGGAGCAACCCTGTAACTTTTGAGTTTCCTGCCTGAGTCTGCTCTCAGCCTGGACAGATAAAAAGAGCATGCCCTTTCCCACAGCCCTGCCAAGGCAGGGAGAAAAGGGTGGAGTAGGGAACCTCTTTGCGGGCTTCCTTTGCTACTTACTGGCCAGGCCGCCCGTTCCAGAGGCAAATGTGCATGCGGAGCCACGTGGGGCCTTGCAGGCCGCAGGTGGTCTTTGAGCCAGCCCCTGAAGAGCTCTAGCACAGGAAAAACCACAGGATTGCGTCCTGGCACTGCTCTGGGAAACTGATATCAAACGTCTTGTTCTCCAAACGGTGGTAAGACCTAACCTAATGCCTGTTCTTACTACAAGTGAGCTAGTGATGTGCCATTGTGACAGTTCTTTCCTAACTTAGAATTTTTACTTTGCTGGCTGAAGGTTGCGTTGAAAAGCGGTGGCAATGCAGCTAACTTTGGAAGTTAGCTCTGGGCTTCACACTGGCATTGTTATAACAGGTATGAAATGTCCTCTCAATTGAGCAAAAAGGTACTAGGTTAGCCTGCGTGGAAGAGCATGAAGCGTTTTGTGTGTGTGTTAAAGGATCCTGGCTATAGTAATGGATCTGTGCACTGTCCTAAGTAGCATTTAGGTCAGTGTGGGCATGTGACTGAGTTTGTGCAAAGTTATCTTGGCATACGCTATGGACTTTATTATCCATATGCCAGCTATAGGAGGACATAAGACACCTGATTTGGCATAAAGTTAGAGGGACATGAACAAACAATACCTGATCTTGCCAAAGCTAAGTTAACTTGTCCAATGTTCTAAACCAGTTTGAATTGACAAAGTAAATTTATGCTGGTGATTGCTTTATGTGACTGTGGGATATATATATATATATTTTTTTTTTAATCTAGCTCTTGGAGTCTTAATGATAAATTTAGCATTCTGTCAAATTGCAGGCTCTGAATGTTATTGGTGTCCTTTTTTTCTTTTTTAGCATAGCATTAGCCTATTTTCTCATAAATGATGCCAGTTTTTAACTGGTATCTAAAAATCCACATCAAATCAAATCTGTAATTTCACACTTAAGTGTGTGAACTCCACTTCTCATTTTTGCTTTGAAAGCAGAAGGGCTGTTAGACCTTAGGGCTTGTCTTCATAATGAAACACTAAGCAGTGATATTATAAATCTTCTAACTTGAATTAAAGTTTAGTTTTAAAATCTGGCACTTTTAGGCAGAGACTAAGAAAACATCTTTTAAGGGATAAGAGTTAAACTACATCTGTTCTTTTTTATCACAGCATATCCTGATGTTGGTAGACTGTCCGATTTTTAAGGACCAGTTTTGTTTCAAATGCAGCTTGGCCTGTTTGGCACGCTGGCACATTCTCAAACTCATCTGTAGCGTAATTCAATGTCCCAAAGAAGCATTACACTTAAGTCACTGATAGGGTGAAAATGATTCAAGTATTGCCTTAATGTGTACACAGAAGTCCCAGGAACAAACACCGTTCTCCATTAACGCTTTGTACCAGATGCAAGCACAATGGAATAAGTAATAAGTACCTGCTCCTATGCGTGCTCTTATTTCGTCCCTCCCGAAAATGAGGATTGTGAAGGAAGTAAGGCTGTTTGTTAGCAATTCATTTGAAGTAATGAGAGCATATTGGTAACTTGAGGTATTTGATGGTGAGGCTTCCTCCATCTCCGACAAATTTAGTTTAGGGATTTAACTGGCTACTGTATTATCTAGCCCAGCACCACCTTTCTAGTGCAAAACTCTGTAGGACACCTTCACTTTAACAAGCATTGCTTCCTTGACTGTGCTCCCTCAGGGAAACACTGTCCTTTTGTGTTGCCCAGATGCTGTTAACGTGTCAGTATCCATGTGGCAGTCAGCCACAGACAACCTTGCATGCAGAAACCCTCTTAGTGTTGCTGCTAGTGTCATTTCTGAGTAACGCTGGGCAACCTGCTCTTCAAACTAACTCTCAAATCTGTGTTTGGACACCAAGCTGCAAGGCATGCAGGGGAGAAGTGGTATGCTTAATCCTGCCACAATAACGCCAGCACACCTTCAATAAACTGCTGTCCATCCTCCTGTATCTAATTCCCCTGAAAAAAGGAGGGAGAATGGCTTTCTGCAGGTCCTTGCTCGGAGTCAGTTGGGTCTGCCCCTCCCTTGTGTCCACTGTTGCCCTCACCCCACATCTGAAGGGTTTCAGATGCACTGAGGCCCAGTGTCAGGAACTGGTATGCACTGCATACTCTTTCAGAAGCTTGTACCAGCTGTTGCTCTGTGGAGCCCCAGGTCCTTTAGGTCAGTGGGTGCTAGAGGGGGTGGACAAGTCCAGCACAGGCAAACTGATGACCAAGGTCTCTGAGGTCCTTCTCCACCCACTCTTTGTTTATGCAGCGCACATAGGTGACACTGATGAAATCATCTGAGCTTTGGTCTCTTGGGTGGCTGAGCTGTCCTGGGGCTGCTAGGATAGGATCTATGTTCCCATTTGATGCCTAACCTACAATGACAACGCTTAACGTTAAGGGCTGCTACTCTGTTGTCCTACTAGGGAAGATTATGAAAACTGAGCAGGATTCACTGGCCAGTCTCACGAAACCCACATTTTCTCAGGCACTAGAATGACTGAGAATACCAGTAGCAGTTTTCCAAGGAAGGACACAATTACATGCAGTACCTAGGTCCCACCTGCAGTGTGAGCAACATCGCTTATCACCTGCATGGCTGGGGTGCGAGACCATGCTTTGGCAGTTATATGCCCCATTTAAGCATGTTATTTCCACTTGCAGTGTTCATTTGGTTGTCTCATCAGCAGCTGACAGACCCTGCGCGACAGACTTGCTGCTCCCTACACCTCCTGAATTATTGGTGCCTTCCACCTTGCATAATTGCTTCAGGGACACAGGAGTGCCTTTTCCTGCCAAACTTGGGCCCTCAAGACCAGTTTGTCAGCTGTGTGCTCAGCCCAGCATGCCATTCCTGTCTGGGATGCTGTCTGTTCCCTGACTGCTAAAGGCTATGACCCATAGCGTAGTCCAAGACTTACCTAAGTGGGAGAAGGGGAGCAGGCTGAAAAACAACAAATGCCAATCCCTTTGCTAGTGTAATGTTAAGCCTAATAGGGAAATTTTGAAATTATTCCTTTTATGTCATTCTCCCTAGAGTGAGGTTATCTTCCTACAACTACTCCTTCATGGCAGCTTCCCTCATTCCTTGTAGCACTTGACCTGGAGCAAGGAGCTCAGGAGAAGGCAAGAGCACGCCCTCAACAAAAGAGAAAGAAGCTTGAGAAATGCCATTAGGACAGTAGCCACAGCTGAAGAGAAAAGAAAGCAGGGGAAGACGGGGATTTGTGCCGATTTGTGCCAATTTGTGCAGCTAGAGAAAACAGCAACTGCTCTGAAGGGAGGAGGGAACTAGCAAGGCAGAGAAAAGCAGGAGGAGAGCCAGCTGCGACAGGTCTGGAGGAGGGAACAGGAGACTTTTGTTTCCCTTTGTCCAGCTCTCAGCCATCTCTTATGCCAAGGCTTTTGGTTGAAGCTTCAGCTGTCCCTCTGCCATTTCTTCCTCGTAAGAATTGTCAACCTGTGTCCTGGTCTCTGCATTCTTCTTCCTTCACCTGCTTTCTATCTGTAAAAATCAGTAAGAAAGCAGGTAGCTAGAGGTCAGGCTGTCTGCCTACATCTTCCCCAAGCGAAGACTAACCACAGGCCTTCAGTGTGAAGGTGTCCTTCCCACCACAGTGCAGGCTACTGATAGTTTTCAGAGCTGAGGGGGTTCCTGAACCGCAGGGCAGGCCCTGACTGCAGCAAGGTTAAACCGCAGGCAGAAAGTGGCTGTATGTACAGCCAAGGAGATGCTAGGGCTAGTCTGTGGTGGGAATGGGCCTGTTTTGCATCCCTTCCCCTGACACATGTGCAAGGAAGACACATGTGCCACAGCTGTATGCAGGGAGTAGGAATGCAAAGTCTCACCAACAGCCTGCTGTTGCCTAGGGGGCTGATGTGGCAACTTCACTGGAGTAAAATTCCCCCATAAAACAGCTGAAGGGGGACTAAAATGAATGGGAATTTGGGCCCTGTGAATTAGTTACTATAGGGGCACAGCCAGCATCTCCAGGTGTGGAGAGGAGAGGGCCAGAGAGCCGCAAAGGTCTCCCAAGCCTGCTGCTGTGCCTCTGAAATCCAGTATGCCTTTTGTGTTGGGGTGAAGGTGCCCTGGGCCAGCTCCACACACCTGCCACCTGGTCAAGGGATGGCTGCCCTCTACCGTCTCTGACAGTGCTGATGACAGCACAGCAGCCTGCTGCCGGAGGGTATGGAGGTCCCACAGCACCATCTCGTTGAACCAGAGCTTGTTCCTCCAGCAGGAGAACCACCAACTGTTTTGCTGCTCTCTATTTGAAAGGGGAATAGAGAGCTTCCTGCAAGAACACCTGGCACCTTCCCAGGTGTCTGTATCTAATTAGCTTCATCCCCCCCCCCCCCCCCCCAATCTCCTCACTGCAAGATAAGCAACACATAACAGGTAGCCAGAGACGCTGGATGAGATGGTCAACTGGGTGCTGGTATGTTACTTCTATGTCCTGGTCAGCATTATGATGCAGGAGATGATTGTCTCCACCTCCCAAGCAACGATCAAACCCAGCCATTCGGAGCGTGTTTGCACCCTTCCCACCTCACTGGCAGGCTACCAGCTCCCCAAGGGCTCCCCCTTCTTGTCCCTCCCAGCATCCTTACAGTGGATCACCTTGACATGCAAAACTACCCCAGGCCTCCTCCAACACCGTGTTTAGCTTAGAAGCCAGACGCTCTGTATGCTCTGAATGGCAGGGCTCTGAGTCTTCCCAGTTCCCAAACCTCCACAAGCCCTGATCCAAGTGGGCTGTGTACTGCTGGCAGTCCAGCTGTACGTCCACGGAGGAACCTTTCCACGACAGTCAATGCTGGTCTTCCCCTCCCTTGTTTCCTCCCTTCATAAAGACCTTTTAGTCCTCGGGCATCGCATCAGCTCCTCTGAGATGGCCTCCTTGGTGATTACTGCTTCCAGAAACACAGGGAGGATGCTGTGGGGAAGAGGCAGCCCTCATTGCCCCTTAGAAAAGAAATCTGCAGAGAAGAGCAAGCTTGTCAGTCCTTGAGGATCTATGAGATACAATGCAGTATTGCCTGTGGCCATCCTCCTGTCAGCTCCCAGGCTCTGAAAGTCACAGTAATCTGAAGAGTAACGGAAATACTGAGACAGTCATGTCTGCTGAGGGGTAGTGGAGTCAAGTTTTGAATAGCATAGCTTCCCAGGTACAGGTGAGGCAGCTCTGTGCCCCGTCAAGCGCATGACACAGGACACGCTCTTGTGACAACAGTACAAGAAGACAGAGGACTTACAGGACCCAGGCATTTGGGGACAGCACAGGGAAGAAGGAGACATAGTAGGAATGGAAAGAAGGGGAAGGGGAAGGAAAGGCTAGGTCTAGGTGATGGGAACAGAAAGTGGTGGATCCTTTAAGTCATTTTTTTATAACCTTCACTGAATGGAGAGTGAACTGAGAACCTCCTGCCACTTCAATAACCTGGAGTATCTGCTAATGCAAATGTCTGCCTGTATCTCTGTCTCATGCTGAGACAGCACGCCATGGACCTACGTCCATGGAAACAACAAGGAAGCAACATCATGCTGGCAGACTTGAACACAACCCTTTCTATTTGCCACTTGCAGGCCTACAGCCTCAAACAGATGCTCTGTTTGAAGGCTGTCCAGCAAAGCTAAAAATGAAGGTGGTCCCATACCACGAATGCTGTGTGGTGTGAACCCCAGGCTTCTGAAACCAACATGAATAGCCACACTACCTGGGATGAGCCCAGGATGAGCACAGATGACCCGGGGAAGTCTCAGAAGCAGGACTACACTGCTGCTCCCCCTCAGTAGCAGAGTCAGGGCAATCGTGTGACTTATTCTTGTCATGTCTGTGTATGAGGACGGGAAAAACATTAACATGACTGCTTCCTCAGCAGCTAAGTGTAGAATAAACAACAAACCCGTCTGCCTTTGTCATTCTCCTTCCGGCTCAGGGTCCACAGGGATACTATGTGTGGTGCCGTGACTGCGTTACTCTGCAACACTCGGCATTCAGGAAGGGAAGGTGCAGAGAAAATGCTTAGTTTGGAAGCCTAGGAGGGCCATATTGTCACTGCCCCATGCATGACACCAGCACTAATCTAGTCTCTCAAAAAAGAGCTGACAGAAGTAGTTGTCAACAGAAAATTTCTCCCAGATTTTTTTCTATAGCTTGTGGCTCCAAGACTCTTTGTACAGGCACAGCAGTCCTTATGGTCAGGCCAGTAATATACAATCATTTCTCTACACTTTTGAGCCCAATGCCATTATTTCCCCAAAACCCCAAAGCACCCTAGCTTAGAAAGTAGAGCAAAACATTGCAGTAATCGGAGTAGAAATCAGGGGTGCTGGTAGCAGGTGCCAGTATCAGTCCTGATGAGGAGTCAGGACCACTGGCAAGGTCCTAGATTTTGCCCTTGAATAAATCTTTGGGTGGCTGCCAAGACTGGGTCTCTGGACTAACACCAGAGGAAGCGCGTGCCTCAGCAGGCTGCTGCACGGTCACCCTGGAACCACTGGTTAAATTTGGACAAGTTGGTGGATCACATGCTCCAAAACAAACATTTCCTGCTCGCCTCTGTAGTGCCCCTGAAGTAGGGTTGTCTTCAGAAAAGACACCTTTTTTTTTTTTTTAAACTTTATCCAGTTCCAGTCACCAGCTTGCGCCCAGAAGCAGCCAGGAGGCTTTCAAGCTGCCTGATATTCACAGCGTAATTCTGTGCCTTGAGAAACTCTTCTCTCCTGGCAAATGCTGGTGAGCAGGTTAGGCCCCTGGGGCTCCAGGTCACGTCCCTAGGGCAGGTGACGTCCCTAGGGCTCCATTTTTCCTTTTTTGCCAGGTGGAAGGACCCGGCGGGGAAGGGAAAAGTGAGAAAATACGGTCTCAGTAAGGGACTGCCCCAGAAGGCAGGACAGGTAAAGCTGCGGAAGGATGTCAAAGTAAACGAGGACGGACAGCAGCTGGCCGAGCTGTGGGGAAGGAAGTGGGGAGAGGGCTGGCAGCACATCCAGGCTGCTCGGGCACCTCCTCAGCAGCGCGGGCGCCTCCGGGGGCCGGGGCCCGCCGCGAGGCCTGCCGGGGGCCTGGAGGGAGCTATGCACCGCCACAGGCGCAAGGCAGGGCCGGCTGCCGCGCTCTCCTTTCCGGGCCCGGCGCCCGCGCTGCCGCCAACGGCCGCCGCCGCCAACGGCCGCCGCCAGGGGGAGCGCGCGCCCCGCCCCGCCCCGCCCCCACCTCCGCCCCGCCCCCCACCTCCGCCGCCAGGGGGAGCGCGCGTCCCGCCCCGCCCCACCCCTCACCTCCGCCGCCAGGGGGAGCGCGCGCCCCGCCCCGCCCCGCCCCACCCCCCACCTCCGCCGCCAGGGGGAGCGCGCGCTCCGCCCCGCCCCTCCTCCGCCGCTGGCGCGAGGCGGCCCCGGCAGCGCCCACCCCTCCTCGCCAGGCCCCGCCCCCTCCTCCCCCCGCGCCGCGGGGCCCCGCCCCCTGGCGCTGTGCACGCGGCCGTGGCTGCGGCAGCGGCTGCGCGGTGCGGGAGCGGCCGGCGCAGCGCCGCCTCCTCTCCTGTCCGCTCCGCCCCGCCCTCCCCTCCCCTCCCCTTCCCTTCCGCGCGCGCGCTGCGGCTGGGGGCCGTCTCCCCGCCTCGCTGCCGTCTCCGACCCCGTCCCCGTCCCCCCGCCTGAGGCGGCGGCTCTGGCGGGGCCCGCTCGCTCCTCGCCCGCACCATGGCCGCGGAGCGCGGGGGCTGCTCCTTGGACGCGGTGCCGCTGCCGCCCGAGGTGCGCGAGAGCCTGGCGGAGCTGGAGCTGGAGCTGTCGGAAGGTGAGAGCGGGCGCGGCGCCGGGGGCGACCGTTGGGCTGCGGCCGCGCGCGGCGGGGGCGACCGTTGGGCTGCGGCGCGGGCGGGAGGGGGAGGGGGAAGGAGCAGCCGTTAGGGCGCGGGGCGACTCCCTCCCTGAGGCGGGCAGGGAAGGGAAGGAGTCGCCCCGCGCCTAGGTGCGTGCGTGGTCGCCCTGCGGCTCGGCAGGAAGCCCGCGGCCCGTTTCCGTTGTCCGCCCAGTGACATTTGGCTTCGGAAGGGGGCTGGGAGGGAGCCTGGCCTGCCTGGGAAGCGGGAGCAGCGGGCGGCGTGGGGCAGAGCCGGCCCTCGCGTGCGGCGGCGGCTGTCGCCGGGGGTGTCGCTGGGCGGGCGCGGGGGCCTCTCCTCCGAGCTGGAGCGACGTTTGCCCTCTCGCCCTTTGCGGAGCGTGGTTATCCTCCGTCTGCTTAGGGCGTTTCTCCTGTCCTCAAATCTGCGTCAAGAGGTGGGGGACAAAATTAATACCAAGCTTGAAAAGCCCTGCGCCGTGTTCACCCCCTTAGTCTCTGCCTTGTATCCGCTGCCTCTCCTCAGAGGTGCGTTTCACCCAAGCCGCTGCCAGAACGCAGAATTCACAGAACACTTGTCGGCTTCTGAACCGTTTCTGAGAAACGTTATTTCAGCTGATTGCTGTCCTCTGTTATCGGTCCCCAGTGCTGTGATAAAAACCAATGGTAGTGGTGCTTTTAGAAGTATTTTAACTGGCTCTGAATGTTTTTTAGTTTAATCTGAACTTGCACTGAAATGTTTTCTGCTGTTCTAGAGCCGGAGGGTATTAAAATGTCTTTTTAAATAACTGTTTGAATACCAAAGGGAACGGGGCAGCTTTGGGTTGCGTTTGCTTGCTTGCTCTGGTCAGTGTACCAGTTAGTATGCAGCTGTGGATCATCTGAAAACACCACGGCTGTTTTTTATGCATCTTTCTAATAATAGCTAAAACTTTAAATTTCTAGCTACAGCTCTCTCAGTAAGTATTTTTATGCTTTCCTGTATCAAGTTTCTAATTATAGCCCCTTTGAATTAAACTTTTGAATTTGTATGGTGTTATTATTGGTTCTTCAATCCTAATTTGGGAGACTGATCCAGAATAACAACTTGGACTAGAAAAACCTCCGTTGTGGAGGGAAGATTGTCGTGTTCCATCAGCTTCTCTAGTTGAAGAGCCTTTACTTGATGTGACATGAAAAATATGCAGCAGCAGGCTGAGGTTGCTGTTTGACAACAGTTAAGCCCTTGTGTTGACCTTCTGTCCCCAAAAAGGGGGAGCTTCCCTTTCCCTCCACTTCCAGTCTTGTCTTTGGCAGTAATAATGCTTGCATGGTCTCATGGGAATTGTACTACACTATAAGCCAGGAGGAATTTTCTTGGAAGGACTGGGTTTTTTTGCACGTTAGTTTCTTGCCTTGGCCCACCATGCAGACAGGGGGGTGCTGGCACTCAGTGCAGGAGAACAGGCGAAGGGAGGAGAAGACCAAGACAGTAGTTTCTGGGAATAGTCAGTCATTACATTTTCACTAGCTATATTGTCAACCTGTACCTTGAAATAAGATAGCTGAAGTTGTTATTGCCATGGTCCTGAGACGTTTGGTCTGTTCCTCAAGCGCTGAAGTTCTCAGATCGCTATGTTCCGGTGGCCAAAACTGGGACTGTTTCACCCTAATATACAGGCCAAAATATATAGTGATTTAGGAAATGATTCACAGATCAGCTGTCCGGTGTGGACCCTTTCCTGCAGTGACAGGGGAAAAGTATAGGATTAGTAACTTTGTGTTGTCCACATTTAACCCGATACTGCATGTCTGTTAAAGCACTAGGAAGTAGTCCCTGAAACGTTTTGTTGTTCATGCAAGAGGAGTTTGCATGACTTGTTTGAATTGTAGGCAGTTACTGCCTGTGCGCTCTCTTAAGCTATGACTACGCTTGGTAGGACGATTCTTTCTTGTGTCCATGTTAGAGCACGTATCATGCAGGATATCCTGGGATTGGCCTTGCCTCCCCCCAGGATCTGCAATAAGTTACATCTGCAAAGCACCCAGCGATGGGTAACTGTTTTAGTGCAGTGTATCTAATTCTGGGAGTTTGCTGTGTAAATGCTGGCATAGCTATGTGGTTGGATAAAATGCTAATGTTAGTTTAGCTGAGGCTCAGTATTTGAGAGCTCTGTTAGTTTTTTGGCCAGACGGAAGACTCTAGCGTGTATGATCTTGGGTAAGATCTTCGAATCATTGCTGTATCTGGACGATAGCTAGAATGCTTCTTTTCCCTGTTTCTACCTTGCACATGTATTGAAAGTGTTTCAGGACTGGGATTTTTAGTCATTTTATAATACTTAAGATACTCGTGTTCTGTGATCAGTTGAAGTTTGCATATGCTGCTGGTAATGGAGCTCTCCGTTAATCATATTCAGAGCTTGCTTACTTGGATGGGAAGGAAGAGTGATTTAGCATTAGATATCTGCATTTTAATTTATGTAAAACGGGTACAGAAGAGTACAATACACAATTTGTATTTTTAATAAAGTAAATTGATACGTGCAGAGACTCGGTTATTTCGCTCTTAAGGGCGGGGTGGTATCCTGTTCTGAGGGAGACTCTTGCTACTCTAGAAGTCTCAGTGCTGCGAGGATGCAACAGGTATTCTGGCATAACAACTGGAAGTACTCTGCAGTGTTTTAACGGAGGTATCAACCTCTAATAGAAGACCACTGTTAACTGCAGCTTCCTGAAGCTTTCGGAAGCCTTTCATTGTGTATGCAGTGGTCGTCTGCACCTTGTTTATAGATGTTGCAGTGGACCCCTGTCTTGGCCAGGGCTAGGTTTTTTATTTATTGATTATTGCAAAAATAGGCAGACTCAGAGGTGTTCAATAGGGAATTTCTCATGCTGAATAATCTATGAAATAAAGCAAGCTGTACTTGTAAGGATGTTGTCATAACAGGAGAGAAAGTGTGAGGGAAGCAAAAGAGGAGAAGTAAAGACCAGGAATTTGAGATTAAGTTCCCTTCTACTGTGTGTTGTTTAAAGTCAGCAAGAGAGAATTAGCTATGCACTTTAACTATCATGCATGCTGTGTTGGGAATTATGTTCTCTGGATTAAATTCTTTACGTTTATACATAAGTCAGGAAGATGATTAAAGACTTTCTGCCATTTTGTCACAAGCTGTGGTAGTCAGATTTGGGAAACATGTTCATGTTGAACAGAGAAAAATGAAAACAGACAAAGCGCATGGATGCTTCTTTAAGACAACTCAAAATATGAAATGAAGTGTTTTGTTATATCAACACTGTATTTTTTCCCTGGTATACCTGTCACAGATATGAAGACTGAGAGATCTGATGCAGCCTTCTTTTTGGGAGATTACAACAACAAAATTAAGAAAGCGATAGGCCAGTAACTCACTGGTTTGCAGGCTGTGTGGAAGTTGTGTTAACTTTAAGCCTCTAAGACGCTGCAATAGAAAGATGGATGCAGCGTTCCCTATGCAGCCTGGCAGGACGTTTTGTAAAAGCATGGCAGTGATGACTTGAAAGTCCAATACTTCAGATTTTTATTAGTGAATATAAGAGGTTCTTTTCTTTTATGCTCGGAAAGAGAGCTACAGGTTATAAAAATGTGTTTTTAAATTCTATCCGCAATGGAGATTCTGTAGGACGAATCTCAATGTGCTTTTTTAAAGCCAGTATCAGTTTTAAGTTAGTGTGTTGCCTGTGTGTTTTCATACACACGTGAATATATTGGTACACTGATTTTTCATTAATTTACGATGATTTTGAAGAGTAGTTCTTGTTTAGACACAAATTTTGCTTGTGTAACTTATGTATTAATTACAACCTTGTTTCTATTTGAAAGTTATGCCTCTGAAAATCTTTCACCTGTTCTTTTGTACAAAAGGCTCCTATTTTTTACCCTCGTCCTTTTCAGAGCTTTCCCAATTTTTCCCTTATAACTTTTTCCATGGTATGTAACCACATTTGCTGGCTTGTGGTGACAAGACATATCTTTTGGGTGAGAAAGGGAAGCTTGTGAAGTCACCAGTTCTTTCTTCTGACAGAAATAAATCTTGACATTTTAAGAACTCTATGCGATTATCTCTTTTCTGAAGAGTGCTAAGCAATAACACTTCTGCCATGTGATCACCTTCACTTCTGCGCTTATTCTAAGCTTAGGGGTGAGGAATTGGGTTATTTTTTGCTTCTTTCAGGCCCTCTATGCATGGAAATACGTGACTTGTTCCTTCATAATCCAACGACAATATAAACATGGAGTAGAAGTAGTCATAGAGAAAACCATGTTATGTGTCCATGTAGTGTTGAGGAAGATTCATCCCGATGAGGTAGTTTGTGAGTTTTTGTCTTCTAGAGTTATTAAAAATGATACTTCCCTTGGCTGGAAGTTCAGGATCTTATATGATTTTTTTTTTGACTGTTGGTTTCTGCCTTCAACTTTATTTTTCCTGTTTGTTGTAGTACTTGTTGGTATGTAGTTCTTACGAGACCAGGGCATTTGGATCCATAACATATGGTTAGCATCCAGTAAACATCACATAAAAGCTGAGAGGAAAAAATGTGGGTCTGGAGACTTTCAGATGGTGGTTTGACCAGTGTGAATGTTACAACCCTTTCCGTTTTGTCTGTATTTCAGATCAATTCTAAAAGTTAAATATATGGATTTGCTTTTTCTTCTCAGTTTTCTAAGGATTTGTAGGTTAGACTTATTCTGGAACTGAGTTGAAGTCTTGAAAATATTTACCTACTTTAAAGAGACTGAAGATCTTTTTCAGTCCAAATATGTTCAGTTATTCCACTGATTGTCAGATGGGAAATTCTCTTCTTGATGACTTCTGTCAAGCAGGCTGTAGAATCAATCCTGAGATAGTAAACTGCATGGCAATCCATTTCTGTCTTAATTACAACTTCATTTTCCTATTTATTTGGGAAGTTCTGCAGTGATGTGTTAAAGGATGGAAAACAGAGTTTCTTCTATACCTGGTTAGATGTTAATGGAAAGCAGGGAATTTTTAGTATGCAGGTCAGATGGAAAGTCCGGTGTGCACGTTGCTCTGGTTCCTCATGAGATGTTTGTGTCTGCCTGGCCAAAAAGCTCACATATTTTTGTTCCGGTTATTTATTTCCCTTTATAATGTGTATGACAAGATAACTTAGTTGTATTAATTTGTATCTGTCTGAAACACTTGTACATGCTTATCTTTTTGTCTGGTTGTTCTGGCATCTTTTGAGATATTGCAGTTAGTACAGTGCATGCATCTAAATGGAAAAGGATGTCAGCTAACAAGGGTTTTCTGGAAAAAAGTAAACCTGTTTGTTGGTTAACTTTTTTGGCTGTTCTTTGACTCTGACAAATACGCTTTGTAATGACTACTAGCTAGTATTAGCTCCTGCTAAGAGTCATGTCAATTTTTAAAAATTTTGTTTACAGAACACTTTTCTGGGCAGAACAGCTTTCTTACAAGATATAATCTTCCAAGACTGTTGAGAGTTTATTGGCAAACTTTTCTGCAGGCTGTACTGAATATTAAGCCTGTTTATATCTTCTACATGCAGAGAGAAAAAAAAAAAAGCATTGTAGTGTCATAGCTGAAAAGTTTAACTTGGAAATTGCTTTTGTTACACTAGCAATATTGATGTGCTTTTAAATTATTGTATGTGAAATCAGGTGAGGGAGTTGTACATTTATTTTTACCTTGTTTCCTTGTGATAAAGTACAGTATTTGGGTATTTTCTGTTTTAAAGTGATATTTTCTATTATGGGAATCTTCAAAAAGTACATCTGTAAGCTGCAACTGTTTACCAATTCTGTGAATCATTTTAAAGCTTGGAAATAAATGTAATCTGAAGCTGTCAAATGTGAAGAACTACTAGAACTGGAGAGAGGTATGTGCTTTGTAAGTGGATGGTAATTCCTGAAACTTGACCTGCAGCATCTCTGTTACTTAAGCTCTGGGCCTCTCCTACAGAAACTGTTAATTGTGTGATGTGGAGCTTGCCAAATGCCCATTGGGACTGACTAAGTCTACAAAACTTGTTCTCACATGTTACACCTGATGCAGGTCTCAAGAACTGATTGGCTAATGTACTTAAAAACTACGTAGTTCCCTTAGATCCTGTTTGTAACTGAAATAAGAGCTACACACTGTTCAAAGGAAAGCAGGTTTCTTTTTTTTTTTTTAAACTTATTTCCCTTTGCAGTTGTACCTCATGCTGATTCCCACCCCATCACATTCATTTCACATCAATGTTATTCTGATCCCCCCCTCCTTTTTTCCCTTCCCATATTCCAGAAGGCAGAAGAAAGTACACATCCCAGCTGAGAGTATCCTTACACTTTTTAGGTATTTCCAATGAAAACAGTCCTGTGAAGGGACTTTCAGTCTTCGAGAACATAAGGAAGTTCCTTCTTGTTTTGAAGTTTGTTGCCTCCAACTTATTTAGGAGTGAGGGGAGGCATTTTAGGGCTTACAAGAAAGGAGTAAAACTACTGTCTTGTCTTGAGCACTTTAAGGAAACCAGAAATGCACAACCAGGAAAAATGGTGACTCTTCGGTCATCAGCCTTCTTTCCAGTCAAAGCAGGATTTCAGACTCAGTGGACTGGGTCATTGGAGCTTTTATTTGTCTTTTGGATTTCTGCTGTAGTTAGCCAATGTTTAAATTGGAAGAATGTAAAATATTCTTTGTCTCTTGGAGAACCAATTCTGTTTTGAATGGTGGACTGTAGTTGTTAGAGAATTGAAGTTGAAGACTTAAGTGGCAGCTCATTGTGCTCCTGAGAAATATCTTAACTCATTACTGGCCTGAATGGCAACAATGATAACTTTAAAATGCTGGATAGATCTTCTTTAATGGAGCTGTACTCAATAGTGGCTGTTTTTGTTTCTGCCTCTTGAAGGTAAAGTGTGAGATTTGCAAAACAGTGTAGAATACTTACCATGAAATATTTAGCTAAGACAAGTCACAGAGTCGGATATTGCTTTAGAAGGCTTGTCGTTATTTTTTCTATTGCTTTGGCAAGACAGGTTAAATTCTCTGGAGGAGCAGGAGTATGATGGCTGCTTCTCTTTAAGAAAATTAAAGGAAAAACGCTTTCTTCCAAGTGTTCCCATCCAGAAGTAAGCTTCTCTTAAAACTATAAATGCAAACATATATGAAGTAAACAGAGCTTTGTAATATTAGCATTGAATACTGTCCTGTATTCCATCTCCTTAACCCCTCTCACTGTGCAAAACTAACCCAAGCACTGCCACCTTTGAGAACCTAAGGGGATTTTTTTTAGTTTGCTAGTTAAATTGGTGCTTGTGATAAGTTTTTTTTTTTTTTTAAGTAAGAAATTACTCTTCTAAAACATTTTATTTGATTAATAAGTGCTATGGATATTTTTTGGCCTGAATACAAGATGATACAGGAAGCTAGCTTGGTCAGATTTTATACCGCTGAGTCTTACAGATATGTCACCTGGTTTTGTTACTGGAAGATCTTTTTGCTATACTTATATGCAAATATAAAAGCAAAACAGTTTGCTCATGTCTTTCTCTCTGATTGCACACTGGACATTTGGTTATAAAGAACTCCCACATTTTCCTTGGAATATGTATGAAGGTAGCGGTTCCTTGGCACAAGGTTTGTATCTCTCAAGGAAGCATAACTTGTTGCGTTCTTCTCAGATTTCCTGAAGTGAAGATTGTAGAACCAAATTTAAAGTACTACCGTAGGATGTAACTATATGGTTTTCCTGTGCTAATTAGTGGATTACGCTGAAGGAAGCAGTTCTGTAATGCAGAATTCAGGGGACCAAGTTGAAATGTGTGGCTGAACAATGAAAACCTCCAAATCGTCACTCTGTCCCTCTATATTCCTCTTATTATTTTATTATCATCTTTGCTCTTTCTCACCATTGTTTCCCCAGCAGTACTCAAACGGTCACAGAGATAGCTCTTCCTTGTTGCAGCTCTTCCCAAGAAGTCTTTTTGAAAAATGCACTATATTTGGCCTTCCTGCTGACTGAGTACCAATGTATTACCTCCTTGCATCAGATGTCAGTCAGCTAACTCTTGAGTAAGCATGCACATATCCTGACAAGCTTCCAGCTTGAGGGATGTGCCTTTTTTCTTGTCAGAATGCCAGCAGGTGGCCACCGGATGGGTGCTGCTTTTCACCTGCAGGATTGATGAGACAGTGCTTCACTGGGGTGGGCCAAAGGGCTTGCTGTGTAGATTACACGACGTCTGAAAGAACTGTTTTGGACAAGCTTGATTTTAATGGATTTTTGGCCAGTCCTCTTTCTCTATAACCTCTTTTTTATCAAACCTTCTTCTGTTTGTTTGTTTATTTGTGTTGAAGGTCATGTGTCTTGTAGCGGATATCCGTAATAAGCTTATGAACAAGACAGTGGAGGAGAGAAAGAAACTCTTAATCTTCCATGATGTATTATTACCTTTTGGAGTGAAGGCATTTCTATTCAATAGCAGGCACTTTTTGTCAAATATTCCTCCAGGACTCCAGCAAGAACAGACTGAAAAAACTCTGCCTCTCGTAGTGTGCATAAATAGAAAAAACAGAAGTATACTAGTAGTTGGTGTCATGCTGTTACAAAGATGGATGTAAGTCATCTTTTATCCTGGCTTTTCACCATAGTTTATTGTGGCTCAATTCAAAAAAAATTTTTTCTGTGTTTAACTTTCTCCTCCTCCCCAGTTTTCTTATTTCTTTCAGTTCTAGTTGTCTTTATTTCTAGATTGCCTTTCAAAATAAGCTGTTACTTCAGAAGAAGATTCTGAGGTAATACTTTATTATTTATTCCTAAAACCATATTCCACACTCCTGCAAAAACTGCAGGCTGATTACATAGTTTCAAGAGTGTGG
This sequence comes from Struthio camelus, assembly GCF_040807025.1. Lineage (NCBI taxonomy): Eukaryota > Metazoa > Chordata > Aves > Struthioniformes > Struthionidae > Struthio > Struthio camelus. The sequence continues at coordinate 473,581 of NC_090947.1, read as the reverse complement.
GTGTATAGATATATTTTTATATATATAGGGGAAGTATCAGTTTAGAAGCTAGCTCCTTCCTTCCCACTGGCTCCCACTTCCCACTTCCCCCTATTACGCTGGGATTCTGCTACTTCCTCTCTGTCCTATTATCCTTTGTTTAGTGGGTTTCTGATTAAATTTTGGGGCACCCTTCTGCTTCTGGGAGAAAACTCATTTTTTCCATTTCCCTTCTTTCACACAAAGCACTCTTAGTTTTTACAATGAGGATCTTGTGTTTGCCATGCTTTTCTGTTTCTGGTTTCTGTGAAGGAAGTTGGAAGTTGTCTCTTGCTGTCCCCGGCTCTGTTTTGGGTGCTGTTTCACTAGACAGCTGAACTAAGTAAGCAGTAATTGCCCAAAAGGGAAATTCCTAGGCCCCCAGCTTTTATCTTGAGCTAAATCTGGTGCCTGTCTGCTTTGGTGCAGTGGCAGAAAGCTAATGTGAGAGAAAGTGAGTATTTTTTAACCAGGTTAGTGAGTTGAATTGGCTTAACATTAATCAGATGGGCTCCCAAGCTAGCCAGAATGGTTAGATCCAGGGGAGAAGGATGAAGGAGGACACCCGTTCTTTGCTGCAGCTGCGTTGTCCTGACAGTTTCTGCATCCTCTGTGCCAGGGTGTATCATCATGTAACTTTAGAGTTATAATCCCAATATAACAAAAGGAGGAAGGCTTCCAGCTCGCTGTTTCAGTGTCCTATGACAACCTCAGACCTTCTACCTTTGGCTTAGATCAGCCATCTTTTTGGCAGAAACAATCCATATGCTGTAATATTGTACTGAGAGAAGCTGAGGGGGAGAAGGTATGCTACTGTCTCTTGTTATCCTCAAGATGATTATGCTGCCTAGTGTGAAGACTGAGTTCTGTTAAAATCCCATAATACGAGATCTCTGAATTATCTGGCACGATAAAGAGTAAGAAATGTTTAAAAAAAAAAAAAAAAAGAAGGAATTCATGTCTTCACAAAGAAAGCGTGTCAGAAATAGCATGTTATTAAAGCACACTGGGAGACAAGGTTAGAAACAAGCATTCGAAAATATGTTTATTTACAGTTAAAAGGTTTTTTAAAAATATTTTTTTGGCTTCTTTTTAAGCTTACTATTTGAGGAAGGCAAGTATTTACGTTTGGGTGCTCTTCACTATTTTTTTTTTTTTCTGTATTCATTTACTAAGCAGAAACGCAAGAAAACTTAAACTTTATAAAATAGCTAGTTAAGATTGCGGTATGTCGTGTGAGTTACAATGGCTGTGCTTTCGGACTTCTGCAAGCTGCTGCTGCTTTATCACTTCTTTGTTTATAATGACCTTTGGGTTATACTTGTGCATAGTGAAGCACATGGCCTTGAAAATTCTTAGAAATCAAAACTGATAAACCCAGCGTTCCTCTTAAGCAAGAGTTAGGTGGCTTTTTTTTCCCCCCCCTTGCTCTTGTGCAGCCGAATTCCCTGTTTGCTTCAGTATAGTCTATTTGACTTTTTATAATTTACTCAAAGGATATGAAAATGTAATGATTATTTTTGATTATTTTGGGTTTGTATGTTGTTAACATTGTCAGGAGCAACTTCTAAATATTTTTAATGGTTAAAAGTTTCTCTTCCTCGAGTAGTTTGGTAAACTGAAAAAATATATATTTCTGGGATGGTTAGCTCCTGAACTGTAGCTTGGTATGCCAGTTTCTGCAATGGCACAGGGTTAAAGGGTTCGTGCATGCCCTTGTCCATGTACTCCCTTTTCGGCTATGTCAGCCTTGTTTGTGAGGCTTTGCTATTTTTCTTGAGTAATGCAATAAACTGGTCTAACACAAAAGCATTACTATAATAATTGACTAATGTGATTGTGTGACAGATGAGGGAACGTGTTATACGAATGTGTGTTTTTCATCAGGAAATACTTTCTAATTAAAGAATATCTTTTTAAAGGTGGGGGGGGGAACCAACAACGTGGTTAGAGCAAATGACAGTTGCATTGCTAGACTTTTTCACACTTGTAATGCCAGGATTAGAGGCATCAAAAACTATTGCTTACATGAGTACAAAGTGATTGTTTTCCTCAAAACTTGGGTTTTAGTGGATATTGGCACTGTCCTGATTTGATAGTTTTTATTTTCACAGAGCATCAATTTATACTTTTGTCAGTGCCTGAGATTCACTATTAAGCTATAGCAAATGAGAACCTTCCTTTCTTCATGAAAGGTATTTTTCAGATGTTCTGCAGAATACTCAGATTCTGTCAATTAAACCAAAAACTTTCATTGCTGAAGTACTTTCAACAATAGAGCTGTTTGCAGGAGGCAGGGGCTGCTCCAGAGACTGTAGAGTGAATGGCTACAAAGCCTATCTCTGTAGTCATCACTGTTTCCTGTTCAGTTAGAGTGAAATATTTCTGACCTTGCTTTTAACAGTGGAAACACGTATACAGCCTGCACTCAAAAACTACAAAAACCTTTCATTTTCCACCAGGAAGAACAAGAGGTAGAACACATGAAACAAGTGATAATCTGTATCATACTACTGTAAATCAGTAATTTGCCTCTGAGAGCTGCCTGACTATTAGAGTTGGGCAAAAGATTTTTACCAAACGTAGCCAGATCCTGAACGGTGTAGGGGGAGCCTCATGTTCTATGTTAGCCTGTAGGTGTGCCTCAATATTCTAATCTCAATCTAATGTATAATCTTAAGATTATACATAAAACTTTAAATATTAATGTGGTTATTTACAAATCCTGGTATGTATTACTTTTGCCCCAGTAAGTTGTATGGGTCTTAAAGTTTGAGGTAAGCCTATATGTTGCTAAATCGAAGCAGGATAGTTGTGGTGATAATTTACAGACTGGTTTGAGTCGAGGGAGCTGGAAGAACAGCATGCCTAGATAGTAGTAAGGAATAAATGAGGTCTCATACTTTTTAAACAGAAACTTTATGTGAATAAGATTTGACAAATTCAGCAACTGACTAGCTACCCACACAAGTACTATAATGCTGATACTTCTGCCCTGGCAGGGCCAGTGTTGCTTGGAATGTGTGTGCCATTCAGCTATGCATCCAGAGGAGAATAAGTACAGCTTACTTTTTAAAATATAATTTTAAATATGCAAAACTTGCACATAGCTAATATCTAACAATTGATTTCTGTGATCACTAATGTATTTTTTGTGCTATAGGCACGTTATTGCATCTTTGCATCTTCCAGCTGGTAAGCTCTTGCCTCAGGGTTGCTTTTACTACTAATTTGAATGAGGCTTCTCAATATGGGACTTTTCCTTTTGTGGCCATTTCAATCACTGTTGCCTTATACAAAAAGGTAGGCTTTTATTGATTGCATAGTCAATTGGAAGGTGCCTGTTCTTGGTTTTATCCAATAACTAGTTTGTCCAGTGTCTTCAGTGCTAGTGACAACTCACTAGCTTTTCAGTGGTTTTGCCTTTTTTAATGAATATTTGATAGTTGTAAAGTGAATCAAGATATATTTTATGTATAACTGTAATTTTCTGAGCCACGTTCTGCAGTGTTTTAATCTAGCTTGTGTTGTTATGATTTGAAAAGTTCAAGAAACTGAATTACGTCTTTTCTGGGCGTTCATGCACATGTTGATTTAATGTTATTCTATAATAAAGCCTACAATGATTTTTTTTTGAATAACAAAGATTATATGATGTGAATGAGGTAGACTGTATCCCTTATAATTTTAATGCTTAAAGCTCAATAGCTGTTTCTGTCATGTTGGTCACACTGTTATGTACTGCAGTGAAGAAGTGTGGTAATAGGATAAGCGCTTCTTAATGAGTGGGGGATATGAACAGCTGTATTATAACAAACTTTTGAAAGATACTTTCATTATGGAGAAACACTTCTGACAAGCATTCTGTGACCCATTCATTCCCTTTCCTTGCTATTCCCCAGTGTTTTTTTTTCATTATTGGCTATTATTCACTGAGCGGGTAAGTAGTGATCAGCATAAAACAATGGTGACATTGGCGAAGTCATAACAAGAGGTAATCTTGCTGTGTTAAAACAAGCAATGTTTTGAAAATGCCAAATAAAGAGAGATTGAATTGGTATGAGATATTTCCCTGTGATGACTGAAATGTACTGTTGGATGGATTGGTGACTCATGAAGTACTGATGTTATGAAAATTGTGTTAATCACATGAGATAAAATGGGCATTGAGAATCTAAAGGGAAATTCTGAACTTCAAAAATTGAGAATTTATTTTTCAGTTGTGTTCATTAGAGATTGTATTTGTTAGAACGACTGCAATAAAATTGTAAGTATTGCTATATAAATACTGTTGTCTAGATTTGTGCTGGGAAGATAACATTGCTGTTCACTGGAAAGACTGCTGTCTTGTATAGTTAGTGGAAATATCTTTGGCAAAATGTGTTTCAGATTCTTTTAAATTAAGGTGTTTCTATAAGCACAGCACTTCCATTGTGACCAGGAAAAAAAAAATTGTGCTGATGCTATATCTTCTTGTAAAAATGTGATGGTGAAGTGACAACACTTCTGTAGTTTTACACTTTTTTACACATTATTATTAGCAATGAAATAGTTTATTGTTTCATCCCATTAAATGTAGGGTGTTTAATGATGAATGCCAGTGTGCTTTATTTTAAGACTAAGGGAACTTGTGTTTAAATATGTATATATATACTGTCGACATTAAGTGAGCTGGTGTTAAAACTTTTGAGATTTCCCCTTCCGTGTTTGAACTTATTTTTCTGTACTGTTGTGTTTTCTATATTTGTGACAACACTGTTCTGCTGCCTGTTTGTAAAGCAGTAACCATCAGTTGTGAAGGGTTTCTGTGTGCTCCAAGCTCCCATCTTCCTGGCAACTAAAGAACTGCACTGGACAAAAAGCTGCAACTGTCTAGGGAACAAAAAGCATCACTGAGGTCCAGCTGGGAGCATACCCCTACACACTCTAAAGTCCTTTCCTGCCTAAGATTTTGCAGGAAGTTAGTATAGGACAACAAGCATAAATATAAAAACCTATGACATTGCAGAGGAACGTCATCTTGACACCTAATGTCTTCAAGCATTTCTAGTAGATTTTCCATATTAAGAATGTTTAAAAGCTTCCAGCCCTTGAGGGAAGGGACTTCACTTGTAGCTGTTGTAGTGAATTTTATGTTTGATTACAATTAAAAAAAAAAAAAATAGGACCATAAGGAAAACATGCATGCAAAATACTGACTTTGAAAGTACTTTTTTTTTCTTTCCTAGCTGCAGTGACTTGTACAGTTTTTTAGGGATGATGCTGATGGCTAACGTGAATACTCAGCACTTCTTGCTTTCAATCTTAATTTTTCTGCAATAAAGACTGAAATAATGTTGCCTTCAAGAGTATGGGGAGGGAGGAGAACAGGAAACCTTGGCAACTGTGAAAGCTTAAGGATTTCTAAACTTAACTATCTTACATAAATTACGATCTAAAAATTGCTTTCTAAATTTAAGTAAAGCATTTTAGCTGTTGAAAAAATACTTAAGTAGCTAATAGAAATGTATGAGGCTTTGAAATTGTTATCCAGTTGTGTAAATTTTTGAGTGTTTTAAACCCATGGGTTTTGGATTGTGTGATGTATACTGAAAGAGTTGAAAAGTAAGATAATTATGGAAAACTATGATCCCTTTGTTCCTGAGAGAGGCTAAAAAGGGAGCTTCTCATTTCCCACAGACCAAGATACATACAGAGAAAAATTGACACATGTAAAATCAAAAAAGTTTGACTGAGAATGTTGGTAAAATTAAAAGTGTACAATTTGGGTTGAACTAGAGCTGCTGTTAATGGTACAACAGGTAATTTTCATGAGAAATAAGTTACTTTTCCAAAAGAGAAATAAACGTAGGAAAATTGTGTTGGGCTAATATTCTAGATTTATTTGAAGATGTCAAAGTAATGGATAATAGGGAAATTGAGGTAACTCAAGCCCTAGTCTTTTAAGTATCTCCTACCAGGCCTCTGGACAGGCTAAATGTTCCAGGAGTTAAAAGCAAAATGGTCTTGTGAATTAATAAAAAGTCATGGTAAATAGCTGAGCTCTGTTGGAATTTTTTCCTTGTATTAGTCAAGACTGGAGAACTTAGGAAACCTAATCAAGTTAAATGAATGAGCAAGGCAAATGAAACTTAACATTTGTACAGGAGACATCAAGAGCTTCTATGCATTAGATTGAATGGTATCTAAATTGATTTAAAATTCCATAGCTGTTTATAAAATGCAGTAAGGCTATTAAAGTGATCATCAATCAAAATGAAGGGACTAATTATAGCAGTTTGAAATCCTTGGCACTAGGAGTATCTGTAATTTTTTTATATTAGCTATGTAGGGACTTCTGTATTCCAGTCTATAATAATATCCATCCCTGAAGCACTGGTCCCTTGTGAACAATAATGGTTTTGTCTTACGAATGTTTAAACCAATTCATCAAACAACTTAAACATGGTTTGTGGTGTCAATCTAAAAAGGCCAGTGCATTTCCTTCATTATCTCAAAATCTTGAAAGTCTTAGCAGGCCTCCTCTGTAGAATTGCAGTAGTCACCATCATAAAAGTGGTTGTTGAATCCTAAGTGTTTTACATAGTGACTATTCCACTGACCCTTCCCCCCCCCCCCCCCCAAAAAAAAAAAAAAAAAACAATTTCATGGCTTTCAGATAGAAGAGTTCATTTTTGGCATTTATATTGTTATGACTATGCCAGAGCCCTTTTTGGTGAGAAGAAAATATAAATATCGATTGTATAGCTTTTGTGCTGCTTTCCTGAAAATGCAATATTCAGACCTCGTTGGTTACATCTGAGGGGAAAAAAAATCCTTTTCATAAGCATTTCCCCATTTATTTTTTTCGTAAGTAAGTGTTATGCTTAATTGTCCAGAACTGGAAAATGAAGATGAGTTATAGTTTGTGGTAGCGTGCTTATATTTTGGGGGCCAAACTCCATTTGGGAAATGGAGTTTAAGTAGCCTGTTGAATAAGGTTAAACTGAGCAAATAATACAACATGAAATGCAGTTGATGGCATCTACATTACCCCCTCTCCCTTGTGTCTCTCCCCTCACTTCCCTCACCTTTATTTGTGTTCCCCTTTCAAGAGCTCTTACAGTACCTTGAAGCCCGTTTGCTTTAACTCACTTCAAAGGAAAAAAAAAAAAAAAAGCAGCTTTTTAGCATGAACCTCTGACAATTTTATCTTTGTCCTGAAACTTACAGATTTGTTAATCTGGGTCTAGACTTGGCTTAATGTGCTGCAGTTAAATACAACCTTCTAATCTCCCTGGTTGAGAAAATGCTTCTATTTTGTGTAGAACACACTTCTGTAACACAGTATTTGGAAGGGTAATGTCTGTGGTGCCATAAGTTTACCAAGGTTTTTGGGGTTAAGTCTCGGTCTATTGCTTTAAACCAGGGCTGCTACTTCACTAATGAATTCCCACGCAGAAACTTCTTATGTGCCAATTCTTAATTTTAAATGCAAGAGCCTGAGTGAAAAATGACCTGTAGACAGGTTTATTCTGCAGGCATCTGGAAGCTGTCTAAGTGTAACTTAGACAAGGTAAAAATAGGTCTAGGCGGTGTCTGTGGAGATACTGTCTTATGCACAAGCAGTGACATCTTATTTTTTTAATTGTATAGTCCTGCTTTTTGTACTGCCTCCAGTCCCAGGCATTCAGCATGTGCAATTTCAGCTTCATGAGATTGTGAAGACCATGGAAGGTGCTGCCTGGGGGGTCTTAATGAGAGTCTGGAGATTAATCCACACTTGGAGACTAATCAGAATTTAGGATCAGATGTTTTTTTCATACTCTTAACATATCTGAATAAGACCATTCTGAGTATAAATGAATGCAGATCTATTTTAGGAGGAAAAACTTTGATCATGAGATGCCAGCCTAGCGTCTCCTTCACAGCTACCACAATTCTGTACCCTGACTGTGACCTTCCTGTTCTTGCATTCTCTTCCTGCCTATTTCTGAAGCTTGTCCCATCTTGGCAAAACAATTTAAAAAACTATTCAATATTCTATTCACTGAACAATGTCTCTTCAGTGCACTGGATGAGTCAGAGGGCTTGTTGAAAAATAAATGTGATCATGTAGATTGTCACAGTACTTGCACGCAAGGGACTACATCGGATGGAATGGACAAGCTCAAATGTGAAATTTTCGAACTCTGATATTTGCCTTTGTAACTTTAATGTTTGTCCAGACTTGCGTTTTGTGCAACCAGACTTTGGGCTTGGAACTTTAGAGAAGATTGTACTAGGCTTCACTCCTGTGGCATCAAATATGTGAATCTTTTTATATCCTTTCAAAGGAAGCGTTTGCAATCTCATTTTAATAAAGAGATTTTATGGGATTAAGTGGTGAGAAATCACCTGCTAGTGATAGCTTTTGAGGAAGTGTAGTGAAAGCTGGTAGTAGTAGGAGGGCTTAGAAAACCATAAATGTCTGAGGTGGGGCTGAAGAATTCTCACTTCTTTTTCACCAGTGGCTAGGAAAAAATAGTCTCATGCTGCTTGATGTTTTTTCTTATTCTCTGGGCCACAGGATGTTATCCTATATAGTGACTGTGGGACCCAGCAGACCTTTCCATGAGCCAATTCAAATCACTAACTTACAAGAAAACTAATTCTCCCTGTCCATCCCATTTTTTTGTTCTGAATTTGTTTCTGCAGGGCTAATCAGTCAGGTGGTGGAGGGGTTTGAGTGCTGGAGCTGGTGCAGAGTTGTGGCAGAGCAGTTGTCTGGAGCACACTGGAGAGGAGCAGGCCTCTCTCTTCCAGCTGCAATCCTGCTCTGTGAGACCGCACCCTTCGCCTACTTGCCAGAGCAAAAAATAGTTGTGCTGCCACACCCCTCCTCAGCCTCCCTCTTAATGAACTGAAACAATTTTCAGCACATCTAAATGTCCTTGCAACAACACATGCAGTAATCACAGTACCAAATGTGCATACCAAATTTGGCTTAACCTGTGGATGAAGCATCGTGGTGTGGACATTGCAAGATGCAAAGGAAGAAGAAGAAAGCATACATAAGAGAACAAAAAAAAGGAAAATCTCCTGAATGAGTTGTCTGGCTTCAGCACTTAATCATTGTTCTAGTACAGTGACATTTTATGTGCATTTTACTAATATTTCTTTGTAGGGAGAATTTCAAAATGGAAAAGAAGTGAGGGTTATGAAAATGAGGATGCAGTTACCCTTAGGGACCAAGAAGATCTAACAGCTTGCTGGTGCCAAAAAAAGCTATGTCAATTCATTAACTGAACAGAAAACTTCTCTGCCGCAAAGTGAATAGTTCTGTTTTTTTGTTAACTTGCCAGGTTAGTCATTTAATTCAGCATACCTTGTAATGACATAAGCTCTAAGGCTGACATACGGGAAGATGCAGTGCTGGGAGGTGAAAGGAGGGCTAGTGATTCTTTAACCAGCAATACTTACTCAGTGAACCTCGCTGTGTTGTGTTGACATACTTACAGAAAGTCATCTGCTTTCTTCGGATTCTGGTTCCTTAGTATCCTTTGGCCTTGCCTCAGGATCTTTCATGTCTGTTATGCCCTTTTTTTTCTGTTAAGTACATGCTGCCTTTTAGGACTTTCACCTGCATGTTGCTGCTGCTGCAACTGCAAACGTATACTGAGAGAAAGTCTACGATCTTTTATTTGAGATAAAATTTTCTACTCCATGCTCTGTGGCCACTCTCCCAGTGTGATTAATGGTGGATGACTGCTCTGTTCTTTCTGACCTGAAGCCAGATTTCTTCAGGTCAGATTTCTTCCCTTCATATAGGGAGTGTACTGGTGGCTCTGTAAGAAGAAAATATTGTGGTTTGGAAAAACAAGCTCTGGCAATACAGTGAATTGCCTAAGTGTAGTCATCATTCTCACTGATGCGATTTGGAAAGAATTATTTTCCCAGACTTAACAAAGTAATAAATTGGCCACCAAGAAACCAGAGGCTTAATTTGGCAGATTATAATGGTTAGGGCAATTCCATTTTGCATACCTGGAGGCAGGTGAAAATTAAAGGTATGAGCACTGCAAGAATAGACGAGGAGCTATTCTTCTCTATAGTTTAAAACGTGGTCATTCCCAGGTTCTGAGCACAGGAACATTACTGAAGATAAGGTTCAGTTGGATGGCTTACCCCGTCCCCCGTTTGCAGGACATGTGCCTGTGGAGAGATCTTCAGTCACTGGAAGAGGACATACAGTAGTTAAAGGGGCGACTTTTGTTTTAAGGTCTGTTTTTGATGCCTAGCAAATAACTATAAAGATGCACGGCATAAAGGAGGAAAGAAATCAATGTGAACTGAAATAAATTAGAAACTTGAAGCTACAGATCAGAATAAAAATAGCTATGACACACTGAAACTGAAAGAAGAGCAAAAGAATCCTAAGAAATACTGAATCATAACCATATGGAAACTGTAGATTTCTCAAACAGTTTGGGAAAGGCAGAAGTACTTGGTGAAATTTACTATTGGGATTGGAAGGGATAGAAGATGCTATATGCCTTTTTTCAGCAGTATTTGAGAATGTTAAGCCTTGTCTACTAGAGTGAGACCATTTTAATCAGCAGCTGTATTCAAAAGCTCTGGATAAAGGGGAAAAAGAAGGCCAGTGGAGAAAGATCTCTGAACTGCTGATGTCCAATATCTTGAAGGAGATTATCCAGGGGATGGAGCAAGCTCTTCACAGTAGTGCATGGAGGGAGGATGAGGAGCAATGGACTTAAACAAGAGAGGATCTGGCTGGATGTACAGATAAACTTTTTCACCATGAGGACAATCAAGTGTTGGAGCAGGTTGCCCAGAGAGATTGTGCAGCATCCATCCTCTGGGTTTTTCAAGTACTGACTGGATAAAGCCTTGAGCAACTTGCTCTGACCTCTTAGTTGACCCTGCTTGTAGCAGGAGATTGGACTAGAGACCTCCTGAGGTCCGTTCTAACCTGAATTACTCTGTGATTCCATCCATGTTCATCTTTCAGTGGTGCTAGAAAGAGCAGGAAGAGAGAAACTACTTCAAGAAGGCATAGCTTGAGAGAGGCAGGAAAAAGGCTTAGGAAGTACAGCTGGCAAGGAATCTTCCATAGCTTTAAGAGAACCATTAAATGGATGACTCAGAGGGAATTCAGATGCACTGGGTGACACGGGCATCTTTCAGATAATAGATGGGCATATCCTAGGACAGGATGAGGAGTCTATGAAAAGGGAAGACTTGTGAATCTGCCTTGTTTATATGGTTGTAGTAATAAATAGCTGCCATGGGGAATTCCTGAAAAAGTAAAGATATTTGACTTAAAGTAACATGTTAGTAAGAAACTAGGAGGATTAAAAGTCATTCAATGGTTTGAAAAGCAGGTTAATGATGGGACGTTGTAAATGGGACCACTTGCTAAATAGCAGAATTTTAGGAGGTTTTCCAGGTTTCACCTGATTAAAACACTTACTTTTTCTCAAATAATTGACATTTGAATGCTTAATTTTTATTTTATCTATTTATCTAAGTATCTTCCACTGTAATCTAAAGATAAATAGATTAGTAGCTTGGTGTATTCAGCTTCCTGCATTCTGGGAAGCAGCAATTACAAAGAATAGGAAGAAATAATGGGCAATCAATTGACATGAACTCTGTGCAGTGCTGTGGCCCCCAGCAGTGGCTCTTAACCCCTCTTTGTTTTAAGAGCATTAAAATGTAAAATGAGAAGCTCTGTCAGACTAATTCTGTGCTAGTAAACTTGGGCACTACCAAACTTTGCTCTCAGGATTGAGGGTTTGAACAAAGTAGATGTCTGAGTGACCTCAGAGGGAATCAGATGGGTCCAGCTTGAAATCCTTAGTTTCATTTCAGTGGTATCGCTACTAAAATCATTTATACAAGAGGAGATAGTGGGGGAGTAGGAGTGGGAGATGCGAGAACCCGAGCGCCCTGCAGGAGAGCTGTCGGTTTTCTCAGTATTCGGCTACAGAAAGTTTGTGAACCCCTGGCCAAGGCAGCTGATGTTCTCATTGAATGTTATAGCAGAACTCTTCAGTAAAAGATTGTAACAGCTCTCTAATGGTGTGTGCATCTGCTGTTGGGAAGCTGTTTGCTTCTACTGCCTGCAACCCAGAAAGATGGAGATGACTCAAAGAAATAGGAGAATACATTAAGGAATTAGGCTTGCAAGTTCTGCCTTGACTGAGTTTATTCAAAAGGAAGCTAGTTAGTGCCTGCACGGGAAACAAAGGTGCGAGGCCTACAAAGCTATCACAGAAGGGAACAGTAAGAGGCAGTGTCTGGAAGCATACCTTACATGAGAAGTAAGCACACGTTTTTAGCGACAAGAAATAGTGGAACAACTTTTCTGCTATTAGAATATTTGAAATCAAGGTGAGATGTATTCGTAAAGATACTATTGTTCAAGGACAACTTTTGAACTTGCAGTTAAAACCCACTGCTGTTTAAAGGTCTGCGTTAGGAAGACTATCAACTAGATAAAACCTTCTGTACAGTGTGGACCAATACTGAGGACCTAGCTATGGGATTATGTCTTTTCGTCAATAGTAAGCTTATTGCATCTGATTTTGCTTTATAAAAACTGATTTTTGAGGTATGTTACATGAGATGAGGAGGCGCCTTTATGACTGTAAGCTTAAGAATGTTTTTTTCTAAAAGCTGAATCCATTATTTTTGAGTAATTCTTACAACATTCAAGTTCAAAACAAGTTATTTTTGTTAATCCTTTGAATATTGAAGTGTAAAAACAGGTTACTAGTCGTAATTCCCATACTAAAAAAATGCTGTTTGCGTGCAAATTCTTAACTTTTGAGTAGCAACTATGAGACTGTGGCAGACTATGGCAGAATATCTTTTTGCTAAGTTAAATTGATTTGAACTTCATTTTTTCCCCTTGTTCTAGATTAGTCTTTTAGCTGCCATTCATATTTCAACCAAATGAGGATTTTTTTTTGAGCTGTTGATTTGAGCAGCTATGTAAAATAAGTGGCAATTTAGATAAAAGAGATTATTTGTTGGATTCCCCATTAAGTCAATAACTCCTTTCTAAAAGGAGCAGCACTTTCATACTTTGCGTACCGGAGAATTGTCACGTTGGTGCTGCTGCTGTAATTCTTGGCGGCAGTCACTTACACATGTCAAGGATTTAGTGGAGTGTGGAGTAAAGAGAAAGAGAAGAAGAAACTGCTCCCTGGGCTTAAGTAGACTATAATCAGTAAGCAAAGATAGCCATACCAGTTTCTTCTCCTTTTTTTCCCCCACTTTGACTTCATAGCTGATTAGTTGAGTTGCCAGTATCCTCCTCATACTTCCTATGTTATCTTTGTTTTCATGGTTTAATACACTCTTCTGGCAACGTGACTTCTAAAAAGGAATGAGATTCCATTGAACGCTTTCTTTCTAGGAGAGGAGCAGAACTTTATTCAAACAAAAAACCCAGAATAATTTGTTTGAAGTCAGGCTTTGCACACCATATGAGTAACAGATGTTTATTTGACAGGTAGCCAAGCAGTCGGTCAGGTCCATCAGGTGGCTTGCCCAAAATCTCAGTGTTTTTTTGCCGTGTAATTTAAGTGCATTAGTTGGATTTGAATTATAAGAGAAAGGTAATACTTTTCAATTTTAATATGTGAAGGCTGAGCTATAGGTGTTAAACTAAATAATGCTATCCGGTTGGTTTAAAATCAAGTCAATAATTTACTGGAGTTAAAAGGACATGAAATTGGCTGACTTGATCTTCATGTTACATTTATGAGATTATCAAATAAGCATTAAGTTGTGATCAGTCTTAAATTCAAAGAAGTAGGCCTTTGCTCAGTAATTAAGGTCAGTTTAGAAGCTAAGCCCGTGGCAATGCTCCAAAATGTACTGGGATAAAATGATGGTTATAAACTCTGGGCCAATTTATTCTGACATAAGTCCAAAATGCTGTTGAGTTGAGGAGCCTTGACTGCTTGTGCTGGCGCTAATATTCATTTAGCCTTGGTATCAAGCGGATCAAGGAAGTGAACTATCTGAAAGCAAATCTGTTTGGGAAAAAATTCTTTTCAACAGCTGATGGGTTTATTGTATACTGTGGTTTATTCTGAGCAGTTAAAACAATCCTGCTTGGTGGTTTATCCACGGATGTAGATTTTTAATTTGATTATTTTAGAAACAAAAGAAAAGGACTTTTAACAAGGTAAGATGATGTTTATGGTTAAGGTGTTTTCCTAGCAAATTTGAATCGGGAGCCGGATAAAGATTTATTCTAAGCTTTTGTCTCAAGTTTTGAATACTTGCTTTGCCATAGAAAAGAGTCTAAATTTAGAGTGCCATCAATTTGACAGCAGACAGTTTCTGACTATGCTAAGAGCGCTAATAAATGCAGCAAGATTGTATTTCTCCTACCTAATTGATAACAGCACTCGTTGGAAAGCAGATTTATTGCTGTAGTGGTGCTTCCAGATCCTCTTCTACAAGATCACTTTGATCTTTTACATGATTGTTACACTGATAAATGAGGGTGCTTTACTGTAGAGGAGAATCTCAGTCGCTGCAGCCTTTGGTTGTGCATGTCACTCTTTATGTGAAATTGTGGAAACAGGTCTTGTTTTGTTTTATTCCTAGGTTTTTTTTTCCCCATTTTTTCTCCCTAACATACTTTTGTCTTTCTGTAGCAGTCAGTTTAAAGAAATCTATTGCGTTCAATATTTAATGTAACGATGTGTTTCATTCCAGCAATTTTAACAAAACTTACTTTATAGAAAATGTTTCTGGTTAGTCCTTGCCTCAGCAATAAAATGGTAGTGGTGTCTGAAGTTCAACCCAAAACGGGATGATAGTTATGTGCTTAATATCTGAATAGTACAAATGCTGAACTTGGTTTTTATTTGTTCCTTTCTAACAAGGTCACTTTTTTTTTCCTAAGAAGGATTAAGGATATGAACAATATGAAGGTCAAATTAAGGATATGAAGACATTTAGAAAAAAATCAACATCTTCCTGTGGAGGAAATAATTTCCCTAGTATCAGTAGCAAACCGCTGGTCATGAAATGGAAATGGATAAGCAAAATGGCAGGGAGAATGGCAATGAAAGAAAACATGAAACATCTCTAACCAGCACTGTTAGGAGGCTGGGGTGGGGTAGGACATTCTTGATGCTTGATAATGCCCTTCTAAGCAGAAGGTCTGAGTGAGATGATCATTTTAATTTTTCTTTGTACTAGCAGTTGTTGGCTTTGAGCATCTATGGTACATCCTGTGTAATGAACTGGTCCTGTGTTTACAAATGACCAAAATAGGCTTTTCCAAGCCACATTCTTGCACTTTTCTAGACACTGACCCGGGAAAATACTTTGTGTGTGCTGGTCATATATAGAAGCCTAACTTCAACTACATGTTTTATTTCTATGCCAAGCAGTATGTATTAATGGAATGTAAGTTTACCCATAATGGGGACCTATATTGGCGCTTCCAAAGCTTTTAAGCGCTGAAGTGTTCTGGTTGTAGTAGGGGTTGATGGGTTTTCTGCCATGAGTGGGGTGTGTGTGTGTGTGTGTGTGCACCAGCTGATTTGCTTTGTGAATAATTCAGCTGGTTTCTTTTTTCAAATTTTCAGTATAGCTTATCGTTTTGTAGTTCCTTCAAAACACCACGAATGATTTCCGCAGTTTCTTTGCAATCACATCAGCTGATTTTTAACTAGATACAATGTAAAATCTGTTTAGCTAGGTCTAATTTCCTGGAAAAATGATACTGTGTTACATTATTCTGTAGCTTTACCACT
The DNA here is from genome assembly GCF_040807025.1 of Struthio camelus. NCBI lineage: Eukaryota > Metazoa > Chordata > Aves > Struthioniformes > Struthionidae > Struthio > Struthio camelus. The sequence goes on along the minus strand of NC_090947.1, from coordinate 457,793 downwards.
GATACTGATGAAGATTGACCTTTTAAAAATGTAGCATTTATTTAAAAAAAAAAAAAACAAAACAAAACTGAATGCTTCACTACATTCATAATAAAACTTACTAATGCACAGTAGCCAGTCGTCCCTCCCCCCTGCCCTGCCCTATATAATTATTTCAAGATGAACTGTAACTCCCTTTTGGCCTTGCTTCTAAAAATAAGGTTTGGCTTTGCATGTGAGGATTTGGTTAAGTGCCAGGTAATTAATCAATCTTAAAACCAACTAGAAACCCAGCGAAAAAGTTCGGTAATTTACAAAGTTAAATTATTTAGAATTCTGTATAGTGCAGATATTGTAGGTTTGTGATTTCTACTTGTATGCTTTGAATGTACTCTGAATTTTGAACAAAGCTTTTGTTAAGGTTCTCTTGGTCTAATTCATCAGTTGACTCTTCCCATAGTCCTGAATTTCTGAAGCAGGAACTGATTGTCTTTAGTCTTGTGTATCGTGCCTGAACTACCACTTTGCTGTGTTTAGTGGGCTGTATAATTCTACTAAAGCCTGTATATGAGCTTTTTGCAGCTAATAAATAAGAAATGCTCAGGTTTTTATACAGGGTGGACCAGCCTCTTGGCCATTTGTGGAGAGAAAATAAAATTAGTGTTATTGACATTGCACCAGAAACGTGCAGCAGAAGACTACAACTTAATATACGATGAAGAATTTTAATATTCTGAAATAGCTCCGTCTTGCCCATTAATGGGGCCTTGTGTCCTGAGCGTGTGGGGGAGGTGAAAAAGGAAAAAGTGACTTCTTGGAGCCAAACCGAAGTTACGACAACTTAACAGTTCTAAATAGCGTTTTATGATGTATCTATCCTGTTCTGTTTTACACACACCCCCTTCAAGGTAAGGGATGACTTCGTAGTTAAGGCATTTATTACAAAGTTAGGTAAGAATTTTGCTCCACGTTCCATTGTCTTAACTGAATTATACAGAGAAGACAGTATCTAGCCAGTAATTTTCCTTTCTTTAAAGAGTTACCGGAGGGGATTGTGTATTAATGTTGTTGCAAGAGGTGCTATAGAAAATGTTTTTCTTCACGTGCGCGTATTTCTATAGCCAGTCGTTTCTGGGTGTGGATCTTTGGGGCAGGAGTTCTCACGGAGTCTTTTTGTGATAAGAACTGTATGGAGTTGTGGTTAGAGACCGCTCCTGGCCGCTCTGGCCATGGAAGCGCTCGATGTAACAGACTGAAGGGAGGAGAAATGTCTCTGCACCCAGTCAATCATCCCTCCTCTCTCCCTACTGCATGCTTTAGGTTAAAATGACTTGGTTCAAACAATTATTTATATCCTCCTTCACTATAATACTTGGCTTCTGCATGCCAGGCGTAATTATTCTGCTTCCCTACTGTATTCCTGATGCATCTAGGAAGACACAATCATGAAGTCTAAGTATTTTCGTCTCTGCAGTATACTGAAATTTTGGCTATATTAAGTTCCTCTCTTAAATACGATTAAGAAAGTGATATTTCATTATACACAACATCTTTTAAAAAGCTTTCCATTTTTGGATTTTACCAAAGCAATTTTCAGCTGTGTGTATCAGGAAATATTTGTAGCTCTAATTTTAAAATATGCTATTCATTGATCTGCCCAACCATTGCTAATGTGTTTGTTCAACTTCTCTTGTTTGCTTTTGCGGGAAGCAGACAGTACTTTCCCTATGTACCAGATGATTCCCCCCACCGGCTGCACATAGCTTTCCTCAGCTTGTTATAGGAGGCAGCGTTCGTGATTTACATAATAATGTGGTATGAAAGCTCTATCTGGTTTGATAAATGGTGTTTATAACCTCTGGGTGAAGATTTAATCAACTTGACATATCAGTTGTCAATGTTTAAAAAGGAGTTTTCATACTTAAAAATGCTCAATGTTATGTAGTTGCAAGTATTGAAATGATTTGGAAATGCGATTACGTTTCCAACTCTGTTCTAACAGTTCAAACTATTATATTTTGAAGTTCATATCTGCAGTGAAAATGCAAGCCATAATTTAACATGGACATAATGAAAATGGTTCTTCGTTTGCCCCTCTAGTACAATAGTAGATAAGAGTGTGTTTCATTGCGGGAAAACTCATATCGACTTATCTGCACTAGAACCAGCTTTTAAAGGATCGTATCAGCAGGAGCCAGCGTCAGACTGGTACACCTACAGATGTGACTACAGCTGACATCTGTCAATCTGTTTCTCTGCTCTATAGAGAGTGCTAATGGGATAGAACAAAAGTGGTAGAGTTTGAGCTTTTCCAATCTCCCTGTGGAGTGAGCTTAAGGATTTACTGAAGCATTAGAAGAACAATTCATTAATTGGGCTAACCGAGCCTGGAAATTTGCCAGGCTGCTTTGTGATCCAATTATTTAACCTTCTCTTTCCCCTGTTAAATACCACCTCCTGGCAGAAGAAGCAAATTATGGCTTAAAGTCAGGCTGCTCAATATTTAAGAGAGCAGCCATCTAGTCTTTCAGCATACACACAATTTGTAGTATGGATTTGTGAAGTGCAGAGTACGATGGAGTACTTAGGCTTTTCTCATCCTTGTTGTACTATATACTACAGCCGCTTGGTCTTTTTTTTTTTTAATTTCTACAATGTAAATAATGTGTTTATCTAGCAACTGCTTTGAAGCTTTGAGGTGAAAAGGTGGCATGTAACTCTGTGTCAGAATGGAATTTTCTAATACATTTAGCATTGCTTTGTCAATGGCAAAGCTCCCGCTGGCTTCATCAGACCGAAGTTAGGTCAAGATAAAGTGCACTTGATAATTAATGGTACTGTAAACTAGATAATCCCATTATGTAACTGGATATGAAGTGAAACATTTCCAGTCTTTTACTACTAAAATATCAGTAAAATTGTTTACATTTAGGTCATTAAGGAAGTCATACATTTAGCTAGTCAAGATTTGTCTAGCTTCTGGAATTCATATTTCAGTGATCTCATTCTGCGTTGCAATGATTTAAAGAAATTGCATGTATTTAAATGGTGGTGTATCTCCATGTTAGTGCTGTAGCATGCAGACAGATTTTGGCCTTTGAAAAGTCAAATTCTGTCAGAGAGATGAATTTCTTTTCTTGCATATCAGAAATTAGTGATAACACCGTATTTCCTTGATGAAGTGTTGCTAAGCTTATAATGCTGCTTCAAAGGCACCTTGATATTCTCAGATTGTCTAAAATAGGATTTTAGAAATAGTATGACTTACATAAGTTAGTCAAACCTGTCACCATATGGAGTGATCTGGTGTCACTTTTTCTTCCATTTTTGACAGATTCGAGTAATATGAAATATTATAATCAAGGTTTATCAGAGTCTTCACTTAGCTCATCATGTGCAAGCTGAACTATCAATAGCCTTTACTCAGGAAAAGTGCGATAATTCAGGATAATGGACTTCTATTTAAATATTTTGCAAGCTATTAGAGGCATTCTTTTCTGGGCGTTTGGAGTTAAAGCTTCATGTGCTTCTCGTGCTGCTCCAGTTTTCTATGCTTTTCAAAGGCAGTAGGAACTTAAGCTAAACTATTCCTGTAGAAACTGATGTAGTTAACCCTCCCCCCCCCCCAAAGTTGTTTAACAGTGTAACTAATCAATATATAGTGAACTTTATACTGGAAAAAGTAACTAATAATGGAAATACAGCCTGTTACCCAATTTCAGGAAAAGAATTGGAAGGTTAATGTTGGAAGTGGAAAAAGCATGAGTACCTGAAAATGCAGAACTGCAACTCCTTAATAGAAACTAAGCTGTTGACTACTACATGTTTACAGATGGGCAAGAGGTGTACTGCTGGTTTATCAATGTGCTGTTGACAAAAAAAAAAAAAAAAAAATCAGCTATTAAGAAACAAATCCAGTTGTAAACTTCTATTTTGCCCAGGAAGAAAAAGGGATAGTTCCTTAATGGGCCAAAAAAAAAGAAAAAAGAAAAAGGAGAAGATAAATAAGAGATGGTTTACAGAGAGGTTGTGTTGATGTGGAACTAGTTTGGAACCAGCCTCTTCCAATAAGTGCACCAATTTTATAGTCTCCAATTAAGGGTAAGTGATGTTTACAGAAGAATTTTTTTGTTCCACAACACTTTAGATAACAAATTCAAATGGCATAGATCTAGCAGAGATAATGTATTGAGGACTGCAGCAAGTGTTGTGTTTCTACATAGTTTGGAGAGCCCAAGCACTTTCTTTAGTTGCAAGTGGTAATTTTCATCTTCTAGTTCTTTTATCTTTTGATTAATTTGATTTTGCCCACTTACAGAAGTGAGGCATCTGAGAGAAGGATGGGTAGCAGGTAACTGAAGTTTGTAATGGACACTAGTGGTAGGTTTGGGAGAATTATTTTTATTTTTTAAACGGTCATAAAATGTATATGAATGATAATAGGAATATGGTTGTGGACTATCAAGTGAGAGCAGGTAACCTGTTGCTCTGCAGAACCTGTTGATGGTGCACCTGTATGTTGCCCTGCTTCAAGTTCTGTGGGTGTGCACATGGGGAAAATGTGCCTATAAACCACTTACAGTTTTCTTAAGAGTATTTCATTTCTTCAAGGCTTTTTGCAACTTCTGACTTTCTTTCCAATATTTTTGCAGTGTCTCTCTAAGAATTGGTATTTCAATCTTTGATTCCTCTTAGGAAGTTTCCTCAAAGTCATATTTCAACCTTGAACTACTTGCAACTGTCACATTTCATGTTTTTGAGAGACATGTCCGCTGCCCTGGAAGGGGATATGTGTCTTTCCAAATGCTTAATAGGTCAGTCCTCAAAGCACATGTAAGCGCTGACTTCAAGCTGCATGATGATCTTCTGGAAAAGCCCATGCAATTTTTTGTGGAATGTGGAGGTGGTGGTTTTTGCAAGTCAGTGAGCAGATCAAGACCTCAGTCACCAGTTTCACACCTATCCTGCAGCACCTAATTTATGTTTAGTGGTAATCCCGGTGAGGACTCTGACTTCCCACTGTCTCTTGCTTTCCCTTTTTGGCTGGATAGTGTGGCGGTTTTCACCTATGTGGCAGTTGTTCAGGCTCATGAGGCGGTAATCTTACAACTCAGATGTTAGTTCTCTGATCTACGAGTCTAGCAAGCCCAGAGTGAGCGGATGAAAGTATGTTTCCTTTACTGCTGTTGATGTAGTGGGCTTGGCTACATGGAGACCCACTGATCAGCCTCTTTACCAGTAGTTGCGATCGTTTTGGCTTTACCTTCTTCAGAAAACAATTCTCTATGTTATAAGACAGACTTTAGAAATGTCCGCATAATACATTGATTTCGAGACTTTAATTTCAGTTAAGCTGCATCCTTGGCTCGGTCTTTGGGTATCAGGTGTTAACAGGAGAAGAGCTGTTCTCTTTGGTAAGATACTGACCTTGCCTTTGCACCAGCTTTTTAATGCTGCTGTGGGAAGATGCATTGTGCTTCACTGCCCTGACTGCTGAGAGGGTTCAGCACCGAGGAGAGCACTTCCTCTTCCTCCTCCTCTTCCTCTTGAAAGCAGTGGGTTTTTGTGACGACAATTTTAGGCATCAATACAGCCGTCCTGCACCCTGCTCTTTTTCAGAGCCTTAGCACCAGGTATTTGCTACCACAGTGCTATATTAAATTAGATACTACAAGTTTCCGCAGCTAGGAAACAAAGTGTGACTGGCATTCCTTGAGGCATATTGTTTATGAGTGAGAATATAGACCTAACTTACCACGATGACTTAGTATTCATCTTGGGAGTTGCGGTTGAAATGGGTGGTTACTGCCCTGCATGTCTAGTGTAGTAACATTGCAGAAACAAGCTTTTCAGAATCAAAAAGCCCATACAGATTCCACCTTCCAATTAGCCACGGGAAGGTAACAGTGAGAGCTGCAGAGCTGCTTTCTTTTTCTCTTCCTATGTTTCCCTCATCAGCAATTTCCTCAGGACTGGTTGGCACATTACTTACAATTTGGAGGGCAGATAACATTAGGAACCGAGCCATTGCATTCAATGGCTGCATGGTTCAGTGTTCCTCAGTGCCGTCCTTTGGTTCTCCAGCTGTAGCACCAACTGTTATTGGCTTTTCTTCTTGTTGGCTCTCATCGTAGGTTTTGGAAATGCCTTGATTATCCTTGCTTTCACAGGGGACAAAAATCTCAGATGTATCTCAGATTAACTATTTCTTTCTCAATTTTTACTGTTCAGACTTTGAGGCGGGCAAATCAAAATAATAAAACAACACGGTGCAGCAATGCAATACGGATCTTTCAGATACAATGACAGCCTGTCCCCAGAAACACTGAAGGTTCACCTTAAATTTCTCACAGGTGACTTCTGGGTTCTGCTGTAGCCAGGCAATGTGCCGACCTGTATAAACCATCAAAAAACAGCCTGTTTAGGCAGAAGCCAGCGTTCACAGCTGTGAACGTGTTTCTTTTGATCTCTATTCAGCTCACAGTCATCTCATTTAGTAACATCTCTGTTCTTGATCTCTGCAAATCAGCCAGTGGGAGCTATATCCTTACCTTTAGCAAGTGCTGTGCTCTCACAAAGCCATCCTCAGTTGGTATAATAGTTTCAACACCCACCTTGCAGTCAGTGTTTGCGTGAAGGACTCGAGACCTGTTGTCAGTTCAGTGTGATGTGTGTTTTTTCTAGCTGCTCTTAGTGTGTATGTAAGTACAAACTATCTATTAAGGACTGGAGAAGTTGCTTGCTTGCTTGGTAGCAAACTTACTGTTCCCTGAGCTGTTCTCCCCTGTCTGTTTGCATCTTGCCCATCTCTTCTCCATCAGAAGCCTTTTAGGAGTCCCTCATGCAAGGATCCAAAGGTACGAAGGAGCTGGAACAGCACTGGATGTGCTCTGCCCTATGTATTCGTGCGCTGGCTGAGTGGATGTCCTTTTTTTGGTGAAGTGAAAGGAAAAATTGTCCTCTGTAGGGTATGCTGTATTTATGGAGTACACAGCTCATACATAAACAGTTCCTAGTAAACAATCTTTTTTTAAGCATTGTTATCCAGTGTGTAGGGTTGCCATAACTGAGATTACAACATCAGGATTTTGCAGTTTGAATAAGCACGGCAGCTGTATCTGAACAGTGAATTGCGTGCTTTTTCTTATTCTTGCATTTTTGAAGAGCATTGAAGCACTTATCAAATGTTCACTTGCTCTTCAGAAAAAACTAGTTAGGTGAAATTTTTGAACCTGGAAAGTGGGTGTCCAATCAAAAATAATTCACGCAAACCCAGTAAAAGGCAGGTTAATTTTTATTTAGTTTGGCATTCCTATTCTTTAAGTTATAGTACTGATATTCTTAAATAAAGACATGCTTGGGGTAACTGCATTGCAGATTCTTTATTCCCTAACTAACAAAATAATGAATAGAGATCATAAAATTCTGGATTAATTTTCTTGGAACCTCTGACACATTTTAAAATATATGTGTATTCCAGGCAGAGAACTGACAGAGCTCAAACCATCCAAACCAGTGTCTAGCTTTATGCAGAGTTCCCAGCTGGTTCACAGAGGCTGAGGAACGTTAGACTGCTTTTGTCTAATCTAATAACTAGGCAGCAAGTGAGGCTAAATGACAGCAGCTGTGGCCCTGATATACCAGATGTGGCTCAGCGTCTTTTTTTTTGGCCGAGGTGAGGGATTACAAAGAACCCCAAATAATGGGTTAATCCCACCGAGGATATGTGGATGAGGGGGGTGGGGAGCAATTGTCAGGGAGGAATCCACCCCCAAGCTTTTGAGACAGGAACAAAGAAATCTTTGCTGTTCAGTGTCAGGCTTTCCTACAGAGCTGCAAAAAGTCTACAGAGATGCTTTTTGACTCTTGCTAACGTGGTTCAAGGGAAGCGCTTTAATTCAGCGTTCCTTTTTTATTCAGTAAAACCCATGAGGTCGCAAATGCAGTGCGAAGCAGAAGTTTGAGAAGTTCTAGCGTAAATGAGACTTTCTTTTCCACCCTGTGTTTTGATCTGTGATGGCATACCTCTATAGCATACCTCTTCAGTTAGGGGTGATTCTTGGCAAGGTAGCTGATCTACACAGAGATTTGATATAAGGATTACTTAAATCATTCCTGGAGCTGTGAAAATTGTTGTCCTCGCTGAAGTTACGGTATGGCAAATTTGTCTCATGTACAACATTTATAGCATTTCCTGGGAGAGAGTGCTTTAGCCTTCCAGATTACTTTTAAGATGGACTGTTCTCCCTGTGAGTGTTTCTTATTTGTTTTTTTCCCTGTAGCTGGAAAAGATGCATTTTTGGTATGTTTTTTGTTTGATTGATTTTTCTTTTCTTTATGCAAATGATTTATTTAAAGAGTGTACTTTGTCATGTTGTTCAGCCTTTCCTAGCCGCAAATCTGGTTGGACAATTTTGGTTTTGTTTCAGTTTAATTCTTGTATCATATTTTTAGTTTTAACATCTACTAAAAGTTTTTCTGCTCAAGAAAAGTGATATCCAAAGTATTTTTGTTCTCAGTGCAAAGCTTATGACAAGAAATATTTATACTCTGCAGAATATTTTGCTTTGTTGTATTTGAAATAATGGCAATGATTGAAGTGTTCTGGAATTTACCTTTTTTCTTACATCTATTTTGAACAATATCTTCAACCTCTCATTGCCTGTTTTGCATATTGTCACTAACTTATTGGTAGATGTGCTTATTCACTTCTTAATTGATGGTGATGGTAGAATGAAGTGATTTCTGTGTTAGTAGTACCTACTGGTGCAGGAGGGAAGTGGGTATTTGAGGAAATGTTTAGAGCATGCACTGCTGCGGACAACATGAAGAAACCCCAATGTATTAAGACAAATATTCTGGATGAAATTACATGACAGGTACTAGTAATATAGTTGGTTTTGGAAATATTTTATAGCCTTTTTTCAAAGGTAATGAAGCATAGGTGGATCATGATCTGTCTATCTTTGGATTGTTTTTATAACTCTTGGTTTTACTGGGTGCTTGGGTACCTTCCAGATCTGCAGTAGATTGTCATTTCTTACTAGACATCTGAGAATCAACATCGGCGAGGCCTTGTACATGCCTGGTCTGGCACAAGAGTAGTATTTTGGGAGTTCTGTCAAATGCAAAACCTAAACCCATTCAGTCACCAGGTGTGCTAAGGCTCACAGAAGCTTTTACAGTTTCCAGGCATCAGGTTTTGATTCCTTGTCTCAATAGGACCAGGAATAGTTTTGGTTCTGGCAGAAATCAAATGGCCTGTGGTAGGCCGTTTTACTTATCTGTATAGTTCAATTTGATGGGCTCTTTCACCAACATGCTGCTGGAAGAAATGTGTTGGAAGCAAACCTCAAAATACAAAGATTTTACTTTCGGGTCCCAGTCAAAGTCAAGAAAACTGCCTGCATACAGGCTTGTATACAGTTCTAAAATTCAGCTTATATTTTAAAAATATTTAACAATGTTTTTGAAAATATATTTATGCCTGTAATTGTGATTATGCTTCTGTGGGGAGGCATTTCCTGAATATAGAGGGATAAAAGTCCACTTTGTCAGTGGAGCTGTGTAGTATCTCACCTTCTCTGTGAAAGCGTGAATTGTGAGAAGTGGGGAGTGGTTTTAAGGTTGAATTTCAGATCACTATCTTCATGTCTTGTCTATGCTGAAATCTAGAGAATGGATGAAGATCTTTCATAAGATCTTATATTAGACTTGCTGCTAGTTTTGCCTGAAGCCTTTTTGTTCTGTTGGTAGAAATATGGAAGGACTGGATTACTGAAGGTCTCCAGAAATTGCTTGTGGGTTTTTGCAGCAATTTTCCTTTTATTCTAGTCTGTACTGTGCAAAAAGACACGCAACCTGTTAACAATGAAGCCTGTGCAATGTGGATTTAAAATATGGTGTCAGATTACAACTGGGAATAAAAACTACTACTAGAAACAGGTCATCACCTCCTCGAATTTGAAAGAGGAGCCTTTGACATGCCGTTTTGTACGGCGTAGACAGTAAGAGATCCTGAAGTTTTAAAAGGTGCTGCGCAGACACGTGCTAAAGCATGTCCTCTTAAGCCTTGGTATTGTAAGCATTTCTGATACCACAGAACGGTGCGGAACGGAGCGCGTTGCCTGTGTTGGTTTACGTTACGCTGCACATCTCTTGCGCTGCTGTGGAATTGCTACATTCTGTGTTAACGGCAAATATGTCCAGAACCAGGCTCTGCGCAGGTGCTGCAGACAAAAAACACCGTCCCTGTGTTGTATAAATCTGAAGTTTAAGAGTTAAGACTCTCGTTTTTGTGTTGTGGCCCGATAACGCTGCATGTGTGTGTATAAAGTCGTGAATTGTTTCTTTGACTTGCCCAGGTCTTCGCTGCTAATTTGACTTGTTCACAGCTAATGAGTTTAGTCAGAGGTGTCACGTGAACGAGAAACCATTAAAAACTGTTCAAAGCAATATGAATTTATTTCTTTGTTTCTTTAGGAGACATCACTCAGAAAGGATATGAAAAGAAAAGGGCAAAGCTGCTAGCACGATACATACCACTCATTCAAGGTAAGAGACTTCATAGGTTGCATCTTTTACACTGAATTTGTGAAAATGTAGAACAGAAAAGTCCTCATTATTAATTCATCCATTCTATTTAATGTTACTTGATTCAAATAGCATCCAGCCAGTAGTAAAAAAAGTACCATCTCAGAGAGAAGTATAAAACAAGACTGAGGTCTAAAATCGTTTTTAACACTTTATGTGAAAGGTTAAGTGGTAAGTAGCATTTTCATCAGCAAATTTCCTTTAGTTTGAGAACGAAATCTAAGACCTTGATAACTGTACTAATGAGTGAGTTTATTCCTGAAAGCAGATCTGCCTGTTTCATTAAATAAATACACTTGCTAGTCAGTTTGTGTTCTCTCTTTCTCTCCTTTTTTTTTTTTTTTTTTGTTTAAACAGCATTAGCACCGGACATGCAGGTAACTTTCAAATGTGGGAGCAATAGCAGACTCAATTTTGTAGCTGGATCATGGGTTTTTTCACTTCTGTCAATAAGTTACTTAAGGCTTTTAGTAATTGTTATTTCCTTTCAAAGACTTACCTTTCTCCATGTTTTCTTCAAAATAATGACTTTTCTGCTGCATACTTCAGCTAGTTATTATCAGACTTTTGTCTTCAATGGCAAAAGCTAGTTCTCTCTCGCGCGCGCTCTCTCTCTTAAATTAGGACACTTAGATCACTCTGTGTCATTGTACTCTGGTCTTTAATAATAGCCCGAGGACAATTTTTCCATAGGTTAAGAAGTTTTTATTAAGGTACGGCAAAGTGAGAAGGCCAAGAAAAGTGGAATTGGTAATGAGACACTATAGAGGAGAGAAAGAGAATTACAGATGTTATCTTACATTGTTAGCCTTGTGCTCTTAGGTCACAGAACAGAGAGGGGAAATGCTGTGACTTAATTCTTGCTGTTTCGGTTCTGATTTACTGAAGTTATTGATCTGAAGCAGGAATGAGCATCTCTGGTCAGCTCTATGCAAATAGCTGAGCTGGGTGATAGTTTTGTTTGCTCCTAAAATCTCGGTGCAGCAAGTCTGCTATTTCTCCAGTCTCCAAGCTGGATAGCCCTTATTTTAAGGGGGCAAAACCCCCCGTCGGCTTTGTCATAACTGATCTGGCAGCGCTGCTTACTCCTGAAAGCTTTTTTCACGTGGTTTCAGCTTTTGCTGAGGAAACCTCTACTACCTCAGGCATTTGAAACCAGGCCTTTAGCTTCTCCTGGTGTGTGGGAATGTAGTGTTCATGGATTGTATAATCTCCCAGAAGATTTTAAGGTAGTGCTGCCGTGGGAAAGATTCTGCCGTCTGGGTTCTCCCTAAAATGTCTTTACTGTGCATTCTGATATATATTGGATTCTCTCGGGTAGAAAAAGTGGAATTAACTTTTTGAGGTTGATGTGCTAGTTCTAGTAACCTCCTGTTCATTCCAGGTCACAATGAGTTTCTGCTGACTGCTGAATTGTGGTAGCTTTACAGTGCATGTCTGGCATATAGCAGTTGCAATATGATCCTAGTGTGTCATCATGCGATCTTTTTTATGGTGTGCTTTTCTTATTTTCTCTCTCTTTTTATTAAAAAAAAATTTTTAAGATCAGCTGTAACTTCTCCATGGGAAGGTAAACTTATAATCCTCTGTAGACTATGCAGGACCCAAGTCATCTATATAAAATGGTGACTTAATTTTCTGTTCAAAATATCTGGTGCCCAGAATCAGCTTAGCTCAAGATTTTGAGATCAGGCTTAAGTGTGGATTTGGAGTGAGGATAAACAGATACTAAAAATATTTTTTCAATTGACTCTGTCTACTAGAAAGTAATTTCTTTGGATTTCTGTCTCTTGTTTTAATCATAGGTGTTGATTTTTTTCTGGCTTCTCTCTTTTCTGTTAATAGTGATTTTTTTTTTTTTTTCCTCTTCTCAGCCCATAAATAGAGAAGCTGTTTGCACAAATGGTTCAAGTTCTGAGCACTCAAGTGTAGCTTAGAAAAGCGCAGCACTATGTCCTTCAGTAATTTTTAAGCTAACTTTAAACCTAGGGTGCAGTGCAAAACCATCCACGTTCCCCTTTTCTGCATGAATCCTACTGGCTCTGCATAACAGCTCTCACTGTTTTAACAACATCAGGGATGCTTCTAGGCTTTGGTAGCTTAAGATGTGGCAAGTACTTTTTCATTGTAATGAAGTGATCCCATTAAAACAAAGCTGAATGGAATTCTTCAGTGTTTTGCTTCTAGCAGCACTTGGAAAACTCCCTTACACTAGTGGATGTGAAGATAATTGCTGTATGAACACTCTCCTATGCTAGAAATATGCAGGGTTTGCATGGTTGTCAGTCCAATCAAATTCAGTTCTGTCTGGCCTAGAAGTCTTCTATGATACACGTGTAACTTCAGAAAGTGTTTTGTTATGTTATGTTTAGGTAACTTGCTTATTCAGGGACCCGTCCAGCTGAAGCAGTGTATGAGATTGCAGAATGGACTTGTTAGATGGCTTGGCGGGAGGGAATAAGGAAGAAAAATAGTGTAATGGCACTTTTTCAAAATATTTTCATTGAAGTTTATCTTTTATACTTGAGGTTTTCAAAACAGCACTGTCTCATTCAGGAGAACTGACTTCATATACTCAAATTTAACACCTTAACGTTCTGGACAGTAATATTAGGAAAACACATCCTAAGGAGATTGCCATTGTCTCCTAGTTTTCCTAATGCTCTCTGTGATCTGATATTAGGCCTTTTCTCAACTATGAAAGCAGTGGTATAATTTAGACCTTAAAATTTAGGCTGACATAGGGAACGTGCATTACTCCTCTGTCCCTTTAGGCTTTCTACTTCTGAAAAAACTTATTCTTGTTCATCCCGTTCTTCCCTAATCATTTTAAGGAGTGGACTAAAATTAGCTTATTCTATGTTTTGTCCTACTTGCTTGACACCGTATTTCTTAAGTAGCAGATTACCTAATTTGCTTACCACTTTTGCTTAGCTTTGCATTAAGATGACAGGAATCTAGCTTTAATATGCTAAACAGAGTGGGTGAGCTATCTGCCTGTGAGCACAAAGGACAATACTTTGGCAGAAAGATTGAGTTTGCTTAAAACCCTAAGCTCACTTCTTATTTCAGTTTCCTGACACATGTTCCATTAACACAGTTCTAGCTTTGAATTTTATTAATTGACACAGCTTGAGCACGGCTCAAATTAATGTGTTAGGAGTCCCAGTGGCTTTGTGCATGGAGTAATTTTTTTTTGATCATTAACAGTTTGATCATAGGATTTTTTTTGTTTTTTGCTCAGTAGTATTCCTAGTGGGATTCATTAAGTTTCCTGTTATCCATCAAGGTTTGCTGACTGAGAGATGCCAGTGTTTTAAATATGAAGAGATACTATTCTGTGTTTTCACCTCCCCCAACCAATAATTCATGTCTTTATAAAGTTGACTTAGTCTTCATTTCTTTCATATGTACTTTCTTCTTTTATTCTCTGTTGGTCAGTGAAGTAAAGATTGCTTATGACCAATTAATTTTGTCTGGTGTTTGTACGTCAGTACTTCCTTGAACTTCACGCAGCCCGACATCTTCCTTATAACGCATTGCTAGCTAGCTCTGCTTGTGTTCTTAGGAAGTTTTAGCTGATAGGAGAATTCTGCTGATTCGTAAGGCTTTTAGAAAATGTAGGTTGGCCAGTGGAAATGCTAGCAAAATCTAAGGAATAGAATTCCTGGTGAGAGGCATGAAAGTAGACGAATGCAGGGAAAATTGTTTGAAATACAAGTTTTGATTAGATTAAGTTTAAGAAAGGTGAAAACATTAGGGATATTGTGGTAGGACTGCATATTGATATGGTTATTTATAAAGGGGGAACAAATGGTGGCACAGGTTTGGTAGTGACTCTGCAAAGAGATGGCTTGGAAGTCTGCTGTAAAGTCACCAACTTAGGCTTGCATATGGATAGAAGACTGTGGGGTAAGTGATACTTCTGACTTCCTTGTTAGAAATTGGAAAGCGAATATAAGTAATCATAGGATTCAGATTTACATGGGTACTTTTTTTCCTTTGGGAGGTTTTTGTTTGTTTTTTAAATAATTATGAATCAACAGGTTGTATAACCTTTTTGACTTAAAGCACAGTCACCTGCTCATGAGATGCCAATTCTGGAAGTGTGATTTGGCATCTTAAACCTTCTCAGCTGAAATGTAAAAACTAACCATGTGAGAACTCTTATTCTTTTTCAATGCCAAGTGAAATGGATTGGATTAAGCTTCTACTGTAATGTAGTAAAGGTATGGATGAATATGTGGGGAACCAGATCATTACACAGGCAGCATTAGATAACCTCACAGAGAGCTTGGTGAACAGAAAAAAGAGAAATGGCTATAAAGCATATTAGCAATGAACAGTAAGAAAGAAATAGGCAGGAATAATCCCATGCAGCAGTACAGGCTGGGGGTTGACCTGCTGGAAAGCTGCTCTGCAGAGAAGGACCTGGGAGTGCTGGTGGACAACAAGTTAAACATGAGCCAGCAGTGTGCCCTAGTGGCCAAGAAGGCCAATGGTATCCTGGGGTGCATGAGGCAGAGTGTTGCCAGCAGGTGGAGGGAGGTGATCCTGCCCCTCTCCTCAGCCCTGGTGAGGCCTCACCTGGAGTACTGTGTCCAGTTCTGGGCTCCCCAGGACAAGAGAGACATGGCAGTCCTGGATAGAGTCCGGCGGAGGGCTACCAAGATGATTAGAGGGCTGGAGCACCTCTCCTCTGAAGAAAGGCTGAGAGAGCTGGGCCTGTTCAGCCTGGAGAAGAGAAGACTGAGAGGTGATCTGATCAACGTGTACAAGTATCTGAAGGGGGAGTGTCCAGAGGACGAGGCCAGCCTCTTCTCCGTGGTGCCCAGCAACAGGACAAGAGGCAATGGGCAGAAACTGAACCACAGGCAGTTCCATCTGAACCTGAGGAAAAACTTCTTCCCTGTGAGGGTGACAGAGCATTGGAACAGGTTGCCCAGAGGGGTAGTGGAGTCTCCTTCGCTGGAGATATTCAAAAGCCGTCTGGATGTGATCCTGGGCAATATGCTGTAGAGGACCCTGCTTGAGCAGGGAGGTTGGACTAGATGATCTCCAGAGGTCCCTTCCAACCTAAACGATTCTGTGATTCTGTGAATAGTAGTATTCAAGAGTGAAGTTTCCATATGTTCTGTTGTGCATTCTAAATTCAAACATGCAATTATGAAGAATTAAAGGAAATGCTAGATTTCACATAGAAACCGTAAAACTACATAGTTATGGGCAAATACTAATTAAAATGCGTTGTTTTCCACTGATTCAACCAAACAGATGCACTATACAAGAATAAAGTTGAGTAATAGCAGCCCTTGACATTAATCTGACTTTTGTCAGTCATCCTCCATCACCCAGATCTCTGACAAAACTCTGAAGAATGTTTAAACTGTATCTGAAAGATGAAGCAACTCAGGGTATGGGCTAGCAGGAACAAATTTCACTGCCCCTGAGAAGAGTGTTATCAGTCACTGTAGGCTGTATGCTCATGTTACCAGCTGTAGTCACTCTGCTTATAAAAAAAAAAAAAAAAAAAAAGTGCTGAATGTCTTTTAGTTTGTCACAATGATAGTTTTCACAGATTATAGTTGACCTTGTGTCTTATGGACAGATAGAAATGACACAAGTGTCTTTGAGAGCTGCTAGGCGTTCTGTCTATTTTTTTTCTATTAAGTTTCAGGAACAGGTAATTTTTACCTGTAAAGTTTTAATTGTCACTGACATGTTAAAAATTTCATCTCGGGTAGTGGAATATCATGATAGGTTATTGAAAGTGAAATAAACCTTATTTCTTCTTTGCATTCATATATGATGTATTGGTAAACGTAGGTTTCTTTTTAGTGGTTACCCTGCTGCTACCTGAAATTAGCTGGTACTCCATTGGAAACCATTACAAAACTGTTTCAACCAAGGGGAAAGACAGAATAAGATCCTCTGAGTTCTGACAGCAGCCAGCCAGTCACTTGGAGGTAAAAGTCTGTGTTCCCTTTTGTTAAATATGCATTACTGTGGAGCCCCTAGCACAGCTACGCTGCTAATTTCCTATTCGCCTACCGGGTGGGAAGGCTATTTCTTTAAGAAAAATATTTTCTGTAGTTTTAAAGTCTCAGCCAGCACAGCTGTTCCAAGAACTGCCTGTCCCTCTAACCTCCTGGTTCTGCTGTGCCTTTTCCTTTTTTTTCCTTTTATTCTCAAAGCAGAAGCTTTTTTCCTGTGGCCTAGAAAGAAATATCTCCTCTGCATTTCTGGTGGGCTAGATTCTGCTAGATTCTTATTTAGAGACAGATTCTGTAGCTTAGCAGTACTGTTAATGCCGAAAAGGTTATGTGCTGTATCTTACCATTTCAGTTGTTCCGCCTGTCGCTGTTGCGGAATCCTGATAAAGGAGCTAAAGAGAAATTTGTATGCCTGGAAAGTCTTTTTTGGTCCTTCCCTGCCCCGCTTCTCCAGCCTTGCAGGTCGATCTAATTAAGATATTGCCCCTTTATTAGACTTGCCTTGTGAATATCCTTAAATTGTTAAGAGTTGCAACATTACATTATGTTGTATTTTGCTATACTGGTCAGGAATTCAGTAGAAGTAGCTGTACCTACTGAATCTCAAGGTTATTTGACATAGCTAAAATTTGGAATGTGAGTCAACTCCAGAAGTAGTATTACTGGCAAACCAGAGCATTTTTACTCTGGTTATAGGAAAATGTTAGTCTTTCAGCTGGTTGCCTCATAGGCTGTGGTAGCATTTACATCTGAAACGAGTTCTGACTTTCTTGACTGATGCAGATGTCAGGGTTTAGAAGCAAGCAAAACCACCTGAACTCTTTGCAGCCTCTTGTTTCAGCCACTACTACATCACAGGCAGCCAAGGAGTTGATTCTTTCAGCTGCCTTAGATAAGGGATTACGCAATGCTGTCCAATCTGCTCATTTCTCAATCCTCGTACCATTTTGTCATTGTCATGTCAGCCGTATGGCTTGGCTTAAGCTTCTATGTGAATTCTGGCAGTATGTGCTACGTTCCACTAGTTTTTTCAAGTGTGTGTGCTTATCAGATCTCCGGTTCTCATTGTTGCTGTTGCTTACTCTGGCAGAGTACTCTGGCGTGCTAATGTGCTTTGCAGTTTATACTACCTGAGGATCTACCTTCTGCAAGCTGTGGATGAGAAGCAGTGTTCAGAAGTTACAAATAAATGAAGTGTGGGGGGAAAAATCCTGAAAATGAGTTTTGAACTGGATACAGAGACCAAGTCACTAAGAATATCTTAATCTAGAAAGTCAGATGGGCAAGCCTTTTTTTTTTTTTTCTTTTTTTAAGAAAATGCCATAAAGTCATTGACCTTTTCCCTGTGTTAATTTGTGATGTCTTTGCATGAAGGATTTGGTCATTAAGTCTTCAAAATACCAACTAGTGAAAAAGTATAGCAAAAAATAGCTAAAAGCTGAAGACCTATTTTTCAGCTGTTGGAAACTCATCTCTGGAGCAATAGGTAGGTCAAATAAAGTTCAAAAGTACTCTGCAGCTGCTCTTAGAGTACTTGTTACTATAATATAATAATATAAACTCGTTCTTTGAGAGCTCTAAGGTGTTTTCTCCCCCCTAGTATGTGCTTTTAATAATCTTGTAAGAGTAAAATACTCCTCCCGGAGGATAAGATGCTTTGACAAACTTTGTTGCCTAAATGAATGCTGTATATTTGGAGAAAAGAGATACCTATGTATACTTGTGTTTTCCTGTTTTTACAGTTTGTGAGGTCACTGAGAACAAATTCTAAAATTATTCTCTGAGTAATCCAAGAGAGATTTTAGTTTGGTAGCTAAAAACACACTGGGAGAGCTCTGCTGGTGATATTAAAAAATTGGGTTGGGTTTCCTTTTTCCAGAAGTTGTTTCTCTCGAGCAACTTCAGTGGTGACTTTTTTTTTCTCCTCCCAGAAGTAGTTTAAAAAGTTACTAGAATGTAGCCGAAGTGTTGTAAAAGTTTGAAATACTTTAATAATAATAAAAATTGTCAGGAGAACATGATAGTATTGATGATCTTAAAGATTCAAGAGCAGTGCCAAGCCAAGCCAAAGGAAAAAAATGAGAGAAAATCAAGCATGAAGGATACATTGGTTGATTTCCATCTAGTCCTGAGATGGCAGGGAAGACATATAATGGCATGAACGTAATTGCTCCTATCTAAGGGTATGGTTTTGCATTCAGTAGTGGATCTGCACTGAATCATTCAGTAATACAGACTTGTTTTGGGTCAGCTACACAATTTCAATTGGCCAGAACGCGCGACAGCACGTTCATGTTGGCCTTTTTAATGCTGAGAGGGCAGAGCATGCCTCATCTAGTATATAAACTCTATTCAGGCAAAGTTAACTTTTCAAAGTTTTTTATGAATAATTTGGACCAGCAGAGCAAGTGTGTATGGGACCATTTCTTCATCAGCTGTAATGAAGCTACTCTTAACTGTGGCATCAGTCTTTCAAGACCTTCAAGTTGGAAGCCAAAGCTTGTCTTTTGTTTCAGTTGCATCAGTTTCCAAAGAAAATATTACCTGGCCTTCCGTTTATCAGATCTTTCAAATAGATATATATATTTTTTTTTTTTTATAGTGAATTGTCTGCAGTCAGTGGTGGACTGACAAGTCTGGAGACTCTTCTATAGTTAGGAATCTGATTTCTTGTAAAAAGTATGTGTTTTCCTCAAAAGGACATCCATTGGCATTACTGATTGGATTGCTTGTGAAGACACCTTTTAAAATATGGATATCTTTCCATTGTGAACTAGTCTGTCTATTAGTCCTCACCAAATTGTCATGTCCATTTTGGTACGTGATGAGAAACTGTGCCAAATTAACACTTATAACTTTCACCTCCTGCTTTCCTCCGATCATCTCTTTGACTGTTAGATTTCGCATAAAGTTCCAAATGTCTATTTTAATCTTGGTCAAATATATTTTTAAGATTACTTTTATGGATTTATCTTGGAAGAAAATTAAAGAAGTAGTAAATTAAGCATAGTACAACTGCCCCTGTTGCTTTATCAGTTATTGATAAGTAACAATGTAACAAACATAAGAAAACAGGAATGGAGAATAAATACTAAATTAAACCTGCTTCCACTTTGTGTATTTGAAACAATACGTATTCTATGTTTTCCTCTGAGAGCTGTTATTTACGATTCATTGAGCGTTTGTGAACCCTGAGTGTTAGTCCAGATTCTCAGTAATTTTGAGAAAGCCTAGATAAGTGAAATCTGAAACAAAGTATAATCTCCTGCCACTGTATAAAGGACAAAAAAAACCAGAAGCCCAAGGTTTTGAGGGCAAGTTCTCAGTATCGCTATCCAAAAAAATTAACTGTTACCATGCTTAGTTTTGCATCATTGTTGATAGTTAGCAGAGACTTGCTGTCTTGCAACTTGCCTGTAGTTGATATTCAGAGACTTGTATGTCTCTGTGTACTTTTTCTTACAGTAATAGTGTAGCCAATGAGAACGAAAATCCACAAATTGGTAACCAATAACAAAATATTCAATTTTTTTCTACTATTCATTATTAAGAAAAAAAAGTCTATGAAAATACTTTTGAAAATGCAGAAAAATGATGCATAGCAGCAGATCACAGGTTAATTCATTAGGTTAAATGTAGCCCTAAATGTTGCATTTTCTAGGTATCAAGTAACCGAAGAATATAGCTTCTTTAATATAGTGAAAACATGCCTGTGAATAGATTTGATATCTTAATATTATGAGATCTATACATAGTGTGCTGTTAAGATCATGAGGCAGATTAAAAGGTATCAGTTAAGCCAGCTTTTCATATTGCTCTCACCCGAGATGCACTAAAGCATACTGAGATATTTCACTTTTGTTACTAATGCTTTCTTATATTTCAGTTGTTATATATACATAATTATATATATCGTTTATATATAATATATATAATAATATATAATTAAGGTAAAATAGTCTTAAAGGAAACAAGCTGATCGTCTTTTTTTAGGTTTTAAAAAAAGTTCAGATTTTTCTAAAATAAGGACGAGTGATTTCAGCTTGTTCTTTCATAGATCTCTAAGGAGCTCTTTGAGGCCTAAAAAAGGAATGCTATTCAGCCAGTGTCCTTTACTTGTTACTCTGTACTTGTTAGTCTGTTCTCAAGAGTTGATATTTTCTGCCACATGAACATCTTTATAAGCATGGGCTTTATAAAGGCAGTTCGAAATTTTAAAACATGACCAGTATTGTCAGTGGTAATTTTGCTTGGTAGCCATGTGATACCAAGTCCAACAGGCTTTTTTTTCCTGCCAGCTGGTATGTCTGGTGCAAATGAAGAACCTTTGGATGCACAGGAATTGTATGATGGTGGAAGAGATACTATTTTTCTGCACAAACCTTGATATGATTTGGTTTGCAGTTTCCTCTGCTCTGAGCTTGCCACTGGTCTTTCTTTTGTTTAGGTCATTAAAACTCCGAAAACGTTAATAAGCTTCTTTATCTTTTTTTCTTGTGTAGTTTTTCTTGAAAGCAAATGAACTAGCTGTGGCACATGCAGCAGAAGGAGGGGTTATGTGCAAGGAAAGCAGAGGGAGAGTTTATTCCTCAATGTAAAATGGGTTATGTAAGTTGGATGACTGCCCCAAAGAATCATACTGCAAAACTCCTCAAAATGTTTGCAGAAGGGTGTGGTAATTGCCAATGTGAATTAGTTACATATTATTTCAACAGCAGAGAGGTTCAACAAAGGGCTTATCGTAACTAAATGTGGAAATATCAGTGCCAGCCAACTTTCCTAGTTTGTCTAGAGTTGTCCTAATTGCTTAGAACTAGTGTTAGTAACTACATCCTGACTAGTTCCCTGGGTCTTGTCTGGGCAGGAAAAACAGCCATAAAATTCCTTTTGTCCTTTGCATTTGATCATATATTGTGCTGAGTAGGAGATTGGTGTTGGGTATTAGCTGAGGGGCTTCTGTTCTGAACATATGCAGGTGCTACTCTGTACTTTCTACATTAGTGTTTCTCTGCTGTAATTTTCTCTGAAGAAGTTGAGATGCGAGATTGGAATGGGGAACGGCCCCATGTGGATGCTACTGGCCCTGCCCCGTAGCGCAAGTCCCTCTTCCCCATCGTTTTCCAGGCAGTACTATGGGAGCATTAGTCTTGATCGAGCTTCAGCAAAACATGCCTGGAGGAGACTCTTGGAAAAAAGTAGAGAGTCTGGGAGGGCCTCACTAAAAACGAAAAGATGAGAACGTTGTAGAAGAAAATCATGTTTTTCTTGGATGGGAGGGGAGGAGGTACCATAAAACGTTGAAAAGTGAAATCACTATAAAATGGAAGAGATCGTCATCTACTTTGTAAGATGGGGTGAGGGATAGTATCTGCCATGATTGTTAATTCTGCTTCCTTGCACTTGTAGACACTGTGATGCTGCTGCTTCTCCCTATGCCCTTGTTACTGACACCTGCTGCACATCACTGATGTCAGGTGAAAAGTTTCAAGGCCTCAGTTAGGGACATAAGGGCCCTGGTGGTCTTTTTCCCTAAGGATAGTGACTCAGTATGTTCTAGGTCCTCCTTCATTTTTTTTCTCTCTGGAGGTTGTGAAGGGTGCCACAGCAGTCAGGAGGTTTCCAGTGGTGAAAAACTCTTTGGCCATCTTTCAGAGGAATTTGAGAGTAGGAACGATATACTGAGGGGTGAAGTCCTTCGCTGACATTTTTTTTTACTGTAGTTACATGGTGGGACAGAGGCTGTATAACTACATAGCTCTGTAGGTGGATGTGTGCAGTCATTGAATGGCATGAGAAGAATGAGATTGAGAACTGGCTGGATGGCCGAGCTCAGAGGGTTGTGGTGAATGGCGCAGAGTCAAGTTGGAGGCCTGTGGCTAGTGGTGTCCCCCAGGGGTCAGTCCTGGGTCCAGTCTTGTTCAATATATTCATCAATGACCTGGAGGAAGGGGCAGAGTGCACCCTCAGCAAGTTTGCTGATGATACTAAACTGGGGGGAGAGGCTGACACACCAGAAGACTGTGCTGCCATTCCGAGGGACGTGGACAGGCTGGAGAGGTGGCCGGAGAGGAACCTCCTGAAGTTCAACAAAGGCAAGTGCAAGGTCCTGCACCTAGGCAGGAATAATCCCATGCAGCAGTACAGGCTGGGGGTTGACCTGCTGGAAAGTAGCTCTGCCGAGAAGGACCTGGGAGCGCTGGTGGACAACAAGTTAAACATGAGGCAGCAGTGTGCCCTTGTGGCCAAGAAGGCCAATGGTCTGCTGGGGTGCATTTAGGCAGGGTGTTGCCAGCAGGTGGAGGGAGGTGATCCTGCCCCTCTCCTCAGCCCTGGTGAGGCCTCACCTGGAGTACTGTGTCCAGTTCTGGGCTCCCCAGGACAAGAGAGACATGGCAGTCCTGGATAGAGTCCGGCGGAGGGCTACCAAGATGATTAGAGGGCTGGAGCACCTCTCCTCTGAAGAAAGGCTGAGAGAGCTGGGCCTGTTCAGCCTGGAGAAGAGAAGACTGAGAGGTGATCTGATCAACGTGTACAAGTATCTGAAGGGAGGGTGTCCAGAGGATGAGGCCAGCCTCTTCTCCGTGGTGCCCAGCAGCAGGACAAGAGGCAATGGGCAGAAACTGAACCACAGGCAGTTCCATCTGAACCTGAGGAAAAACTTCTTCCCTGTGAGGGTGACAGAGCATTGGAACAGGTTGCCCAGAGGGGTAGTGGAGTCTCCTTCGCTGGAGATATTCAAAACCCGTCTGGATGTGATCCTGGGCAATATGCTGTAGAGGACCCTGCTTGAGCAGGGAGGTTGGACTAGATGATCTCCAGAGGTCCCTTCCAACCTAAACGATTCTGTGAATGGAGGGCCCCCTTTCTCCCTCCTTAAGATGAAGGGAGTTTCGCAGCTTTCTCTGATAGGGAGGCATTGCAAGGTATGTGTTATAGAGTATTTCCATGCCCAGGTACTTCCTCTGCTTTCCACCATTCTGCATATAACCATCTTGACTTTACCTAGCAGCTCCTTAATTTAGATGAAATTTAAGTTCTAAACTAAAGAAATCTAATTCTACATTTAATCTTGTCCTTCCTCCCAAAGCTCACCCTTCCAAAAGTTCTTCAGTTTGAAAGAATTGGGAGCGGTTTTTTGTTCCACAATTTTCTCGAGTACTTGTATTCTCCATCTCCTGATGTAATTCTGCATCTGGTACCTGGAATGGTTATGTTACCATGAAGATGCTGGTCTTCAGCTTCCTTTCTAACAGCTTAAGTTGTAATCCCAAAACCTTTGTCCTACCTCTCCTGCGTTATTGGTGCCCACATGGACTGTGTCTGCGGGTTTCCTCTCTGATATTTTGCAGGACCATGCTTAATGCATTTTAAAAACTTCTGTCTTGCCACTTAGATGGCAAGCCATCATGCAGCCATTTCTGATACTGTCAGAAATTGAGATAGTTGGTTCACAATGGAAGCATCCAACACTGTAGTTTCCTTTTTCAGTGAGGTTCTTGCCCACAGAGAAGGGACATCTGTTGATTCAAAGGGAGCTCTAGCTGTCTTGGAGAGCAGACACATTTATGGATTCTCTCCCCCCCCCCCCCCCCCCCCGCCTTATCCTGCGGCCTTCTTGCATGGAAACGTTCTTCTTCCATTAGAGCTGCTAATGTGGAAATAGGATTTCTCCATGATGCCCCTGGGTTGTCCTGTTGAACCTCTTCTCAGTAGCACTGTGACTAGTTACTTGGAGGTGTCCATGAAATTCATCTTCCTGAGATGTTCATCTGTATTGGCCAAGTGGATCCTAAGACTGAGGCCCACAAGCCAACCGTGCCATGCATGCTCATGTGCCAGGTGCACAGAGAGCAGATAATTGTTGCATCTGTCCTTACTGGCAAGCCCAATATGTGCAGTCTTCTAAACCTTTTCTAAAAGCCTACTCGGACTTCTCTGAAAAAAAAAGGTCCCTCATGTCTCCTAAAAAAGCAGCCCTCGTGTTCTGATTGGAAGAAGTTACATTGAAGGAGAAAGCGATTCTTCCGACGGGTATCTACAAGAATAAAGGACCTCCCCAAAGGCTGAAGAAGTGTTACTGTTCAACACTTTTGAAGCTCTGAATTTTGGTGCTCGTAGTAAAATTAACTCCAGGTTCATGAGAATATGGGCATCTACACTGTAGCCTCATAATGGTCATTTTATTAGTTTACTGGTTTCTGACTGAACTTATTACGATGTTAATGCTTAAATTAAAATCACCTCTCTCTCTGTGTAAATCAGACTGTGACTGCAGTCAGTGTTCCAGTGCTCTTTTATCAAACAATCTATGGGAATTATTTCACTAGATTTATTAGTGCTAGAGAAAAAGCTTCCATACCAACTTCATTTTTCCTATGTTGTCAGAGTGATTCAACCATAATTAAAACTGTTTTGCTCTTTTCTCTATTTCTCTTACCTACCGTTTCTGCTCCAGCAAAATTGTCATATTTTCAAACTTTCATTTTAACAAAAATGATGATGGATCCTCCTCTGTTTTTGGTTGGGGCTGGTGTGTTATATATGTAAATCCCTACTGCTAATTCTGGTGCCTAATTAAAGCTTCCAACAGTTATCTAGTACTTAAGAAAATTTAGCAGTACAGCCTACTATGACTAGCAGTTTTATATTCTGGACATATGAAGTCCTGAAAATCAAAAGCATATTTGTTGCCTCATGATATTTTTGGTTACCTGATAAATGATGAGCGCGTATTCTTTTAGCATTGCCAAATAGAAGGGCATGTTGTAGACTGAGATTTTGACAGGATAGTCAGCTAGCGTAGGAGACTGGGTTTAAGAGTCTGCAGTCATGGGAACATGCTTCAGTCTCTGAAAAGTGCATGTGTTGCTAACAAGGATACATGACTTGTTTTTTGTATAGCCATGAAATATTTTAGCCACACTGCTTTGTGAGCTGTTGGCCTAATAACCCAGCTGGAATGGGACCAGTTTCGCAAACCATGTACCGCTTTAGTCTGTAGTTCCTTTTCTGAGGAACATGCAATTTACTCTGTTTTTTAAAGTTTCCTTGGGGAAGGGGGGAACAGAAAGAAAAGAGAGAGCGTTTGTGGTCTTATGCATGCCACTGAATTAAAACTTCTACTTTATACTGGTGATGTAAACAGCTGTGTCCAAGGTATGTCCAGATCTTAATAGGCTAAGTTGAATCTTTGTATAGTTAGTCTACATAAAGTATATGAAAATTTAATGTGCTCAGGTGGGTGAGTTTAAGAAGCTGTTTATAGCTTGACTGCTAATAGCTCCTGAAAATATCAGGAGATTGCTGCTCGTGTGTCTTTTTAATTAAGTGATTTTACTATCGCACTGGGAAATCTTTATGACCAAATTTCATAGTGCATTCTTCTAGTTTGGGAGTTTGAATATGGAAAGCAGGGTATAAAATTGGCCATGATTTTTGGTGGTAAACTTTTAATGAAAAGTAGGAGTCTTCCACCATCAACATAGTAATATCCAAGTACAGCAAATGTTTTTGTTTTTGCTACCAAGGGAAGAAACTAAATTTTGGAGATT
The DNA here is from genome assembly GCF_040807025.1 of Struthio camelus. NCBI lineage: Eukaryota > Metazoa > Chordata > Aves > Struthioniformes > Struthionidae > Struthio > Struthio camelus. The sequence continues at coordinate 431,677 of NC_090947.1, read as the reverse complement.
TCCCTCTGTGTATACAAGAATACTTCAGAGAAATCAGTTCTTAGGCAGGTGGTTTTCAAATCATCTGAACTTCAAGGTCCAAGTCATTCATCTCTCCTCACCAGTTGTTTGATAACCAGTTGATGGTTGCCACCTAGAAAATTGATGGTTAAGGCCACCTAGGTAGTGTAGAGCTTATTAATCACATCCTTTTAAGGATAGTCTTTTTTATGTGGATCTTGTACTATAGAATATTTGATTGGGGATTTAGAGGCTTGGCCAAATATGAATCATGACATAGGCCTTCTGGCACAGTCAAGAGCAAATGATCAAATGCTCTGTAGTAGTACATTAACTCAAAAGATTTCATTCCTTTGGAAACAGCTGGGTAAATACGTTTTATCATCACGGTTTAAAAACCTAAACCTCGCTTCTATGATCCCAGAGTCTTACCTAGAGATAACACATGTCCTATAAATAACGTGGACTAGGATGGAGGATTCATGTGCCCTGATTTTCTTAGATATGTTTTGTAGATGGTAGCGCTTGGCACTCCTTTGTGTTTGTGGAGCATTGCTGCTGTTGTTTTTAGAGACTTTTCCGATATATGATGCCTCCTACTTTGCTCAAACTCCGAGTTTCAATACCTTTGTTGCTGTCAGGAAGAGACTAAAACCTGACTGCATCTATCATAGTTTCCCTTTCCTAATCAGTGTGTTTAAATAGACATCATCAGTGCTGGCTCAGCAAATATACCCAAATTTACAGAAGTGATGTAGCTAACGTCACCCTGAAATTTGATAGTGAAGCAAAAGCTTTTAAGAAGCAAAAGCTTGAGCTAAGGTCACATAGGTGTTCTCCTTACCAGCCTTGTCACAGTGTCCAAATTGGTGTGCCTTTTGCTGTCAGCATCTTCTTTTAGACAGTTTAGTTCCCTGGCAAGATGTGGGTTATTGATTTTTGGTTTTTTGGTTTTTTTTTTTTTTTTGGTCAAGCACTTTCTATGCTTCTGTGTTTTTTGCTGCTGTAGTATGCTTTCTTCAGTAGAAGGGAAAAGAAAGCCCTTAAGTGTTTCATTTTCTCCAAATGGAAATTTCTCAGCTAAGACGCTAACTGTACCCACCGTTTAATTTTGGGAGAGAGATCCTTAAAACTCGGCTTTTCATAAAGTTCATAGAAAGGGAGTTTATTTAGTGAAGAGTTGTTCTTGGGGATTTTTTTTAGCAAAAAATTTCCATCTGCAGTCAACGCAGAGGAAAAAGTTGTAGCATAGCACAAGATGAAGTCAAGTGTAATGTATATATAGGCTGCCTCCTGAGGAATACTTTGTTTAGTCTCCTGCCTTAGGGTTCCTACAAAACCATCTAGAACTCAACCTGATATGTTTTACTTGCAACTTTAGCAAGTCGAGTCATTTTTCTGAGAAGAGCTCTTTTTCTTCCTTTGCAGTTCAGTTACAAACAACTGTTCACATCTAAGAATTTTTTGTAAAGAAATCTGGAATTAACGTGATTGTTATTGTAAGAGCTGCACTTAAGCTAGATACACACACCTTTGATTGAGAAGGCTTTGAGGAGTAGGGGCTGCCCTAGAGATGGTGAAGTTGCAAGGTTAGATGCGTGAATATACAGGTTAGATGTGTGAATATACTACACAGACATGTGCCTCTTCTGCTGTGGTGCGCAGAGTGGTACAAATGGGGAAGCAGCCTTGCTGTGCGCCTACATCCATCCGAAAACCTACTAGGAAAGACCTTACCTCTTCATCTAGATTGTCTCTAATTGAGAAACTCCAGAAAGTTCCTCTCTTTTAGGCCAGATAAAGGCAGAGGGGGAACCAAGAAACGCTGCGTTCCTTAGTATAAAGCTCCCCCGTGTTGTGTGCCAGGCCTTGGGTGGTAGCAGACCGCAGTGAGGCGCTGCGGGACCGGAGGGTGGCAGGACCGGAGGGAGCGTGCTGCAGACCGAATGGACGGCACCCGGCAGCGGAAGGGCGCTGCAGGAGGGCTGGACAGACTGAAAGGCCGGCCTAGAGCCGTGCCAGGAGTTTCCCAGCCTTGTTTTAGTTTCTGCTTTGTCGTATTCCTTTTCCTTTCTTCAGTGCTTTGAACCTATGTTTTTCTTTTGTTGCTTTCTTATTCCTAGAACCAGTCCAACAGCTGCACAAAGACTTAACAGTGAACTACCTAAGATGCACGTAAAGCCTAAAGTTACCTCCTAGGCCTCCCCCCCCCCCCCCAGCGCAAAACTCTCTCTTTAATGTGATACATCTTCTTCTGCAGGCTGTGAATGGCTGGAGGCATGATGTATAACTCTCGACAGCAATGCGTGTAAAATTGGGATGAGTGGATTTTTTGCCATGTTGTTTTAACTGTTTTGGCTTTAATTTTCAGCTTATCTTTAAAACTAGAGAGAAGAGATTTTTGAAAGGTTTGGCTAGTAAACTGGTACAACTCTCTCTCATAAATTAACCTAGTTTAGAAATGAAATTACTTTGAATTTCTATTCTGGGAGATGAGTTTCAGTATGAGAGATTTTTTTTTGCAAAGATAATTAGATTCAAATGTCTAATAACTGTCGCAAAAAAGGAATTTGCAGAGGCATTGGGGAGAAGTCTTTAAAAACTGTTTAGTTACGGTGATGTACTCCTCTTACATGGACAAAATGGAAGAGGCAGGCGGACAGCTGCTCTGCAAGTGTGTTCCCCAGGAAAGTCCTCTAGCAAAGAAGTCTGTGCTTCAGATGGATATGAAGAAAAAAGCTTTTTGAGTAGGAAGAGGGAGACTTTCCAAGACTGCATTTGATATATGCACTTTGCTGAAGTGCTGTTTTGTACAGAATAGCAGAGTTAGTGGATTGTGGCTGTTACCTTTGGCTTTACTTGGAATATTTCTGCTTCCTAACTTGTTTGTAATTGAGTAACGGGTTTCCACATGCTACATGGTTACAGATTTCTTGCTGCAAAATACACAGCCCATTTTTTTTCAGATGAAGGCTGTATGGATCACAGATTTTTTTTTTCACTCTCAAATCAGTGTCTTCTCTCTTCCACGCAGCATTCTGATTTTTGTACTGTGATTAAATGTATATTTTAATTGACATGCACAGGCATAATGTATCAGTTATGGGGAAAAATTTGTTTGTAGGTATAGTTGTATATACACAAAAGAGTTTACAAAACAAAAAAGTACTTTTTATCTGTAGTGTTATTAACATGGTGGTCTTCTAAAATCTGTTGAGCTCATCAGTTGTAATCGTTCCATTGAAAACATGTGTTAGTTGTTGTTTATAGTAGCTTTAGCAAGCTTATGAGACTTCTAGAAAAGTTTTTTATGTGAGCTCAGTTTTGAGTCTACAGTTACAACTTCACTTAGGAGTTGTTTTCCTCTGAATACTGCAAGTTGCTGCATTAATCTATGTTTGTATTGTGAAGTATTTCATGTTTAGTTTAACAAATTGGATTGGTTTTTTGTCTGCGTTGAAAGCAAGTGCGCTGCTTAATCTGTATTTATGGAAGTAGTACTACTGTACTTGTGTTATCCAAAAACTGAAAGATTGCAGAATGCGACTTCCCTAGCGGTCAGAATTTCAGAGCAGGGGAAAAAATGCATTCAAGTTGCTATTCGTGATTTTATTAAGGTAACAGTATAGGTTCAGTAGAGTTATTCCTCCATTGTGCTGAGGTTTTGTTCAAGCATAAAAGACAGATGGCACTTTACCCTGAAGAGCTTGCAGACTCAAGCTGTGTAATACAAATAAGCTGTCTGTTATCTTTTTCTCTTTAAAATTTGTGTCCCTGCATATTTGTTGCCTAAGCTAGAGACCCTCCCCAGCCATGCTGGCAAAAAATCTTTAATGGTATTATAAACTAATTACTGCCCATTGCAATGTAATAACTTTTGCATCTATAAAACAAAATTGCAGGAAATGTCGGTGTTAGCCCTGTTAATTTTGCAAGGTTTGTGGATGGAAAAAACAATTATAATTCCAATATTAATTTTAATCTCATCCTGTAGAAAGTGAGTTCAATTAATTGTAACATGCATTTTACCTAGCAGGCTCTTTAAGATGCCTTTCCGTTCTTGCTTGCTTGGGAGTAAGTTCAAAATGAACGGAATATAGTGATAGTGGAGGGAGTTTCTCTAATGGTAGTTTTTAAAACATTATGTTTGGAAAGAGCTGTCTGTCTTTACTGTGAATGGAGGAGGGTTAGCCTAACTATCCATCTAGTCTTGCTAAAGGGTAAGAAGGTAGTGATTTGCATAGTACCGGAATAAACTAACAAGTTCACCAGGCTTGCAGAACGGGATTTTTCTGGTACGTAATTGTGTGGCTTAAGCTTTAGGTGCAGGTTCTTAGTCACCTTATTTTCACGAAAAAAGTGATGTTTTCCAGGGCTTGTTCTTGGCACTTTGCGTTATGACCTGAAACCTTTCTCTCTGAGAAATGGAAAAGGGAGATTTAACCTACAGAAACACAAGCTTGGTTTCCAGTTGTGCTACTGATTTTGTGTGTGTGTGTGTGTGTGTACCATCCTGACTTAAAGGGAGCTTCTGTAGTTCGTTAATATGTATTTCATTGCAATACAACTACCCCAATTTTCATCCACAGAAATGTGTTCTGTAAGTGCTGGGGGAGGAAAGGGTTCTGCTTTTGGAGCTGGTAAGCTTTGATGCAGTCTTCCGTGTTTGTTTATGGTTCCCCCACCACCACCCCCCCCCCAAACCCCAGTGGCCAATTGGCAATGCTCAAGTTGCACGTGGCTCAGGAGCGTTTCACTGCAGCTTGTCTTCTGTTGGTTGATGTTCTCAGTTTGCTTGTTTTCCTGTCTGAACCTTCCTGTTTTCCCCATACGTTCCAGGACTAAACCCTCGTGGCCGTTGCAGCAATGTCAGGTTATGCTGACCAGCTTTGCAAGACACACAGGATCAGAGTAGGAAGGGGTCGTTGTCGTGGCCTTGCAGGCTCTGTGGTTGCTTGCTGCACATCTGTAGCACACAAAGCTGCAGGAGTCAGATATTCCGGGGTTTTTTCCCCTCTCTCAGGAAAAAAGGCACAAAAAATATCATTCTCATCCTCCTTCATTGCCTCCTTCTCCAAGGTCCTTTGAGACAAGATCACACAAAATTGATGTCATGTTTGGCCCATTTTTGGATGGGGACCCTCCTAATGAAGCCTTACTGTTGTTGCCTGTTTGTGAAACTTTCCAATCTATTTTTGGGAGACTCCCAGCTTAGCTGCTCATCCCTTTTCTCCTCTTCTTCGCCCCCTCACTTAACACATTAGCTACTTACGTCTGTTCTTTTCTTGGCCCAGGCTTCGAGGAGATGGCTTGCCTTAGTTTTTTTCACTGATTATGAATTCGAGAAGTTTGTTTAACTGTTTACAAACCAACAAATCTAGCTGGGCTCTTGATTTGGGGACATGTAAAACTTCTTGATTACCTGAAATGTCAAATACAGTTCTGAAGTGGTTCCACCACTGTTCTGGTATAAGATATATTGAATCAATTCAGTTTGTGTGGTAAATGGGCTTTCCTTTTAGAAACAAGATTCTGTTCAAGTGTTTCAAGAGCTATTAGCTCTTTATATTGGTAAGCATTAAAATATCATATGCTTACAAAGCTCCACATTTGCCTGTTCTCCTTTGGGAACTTCAGTTTCTTTTCTGGCCTGTGACATTTTCCCTATTGGCGGAGTGGTTTGATACATTTGATGCTACTTAGCCCTTCATATGCTTCAAAACTTTTGCTTTTGGAGGGTAGGAAAACTCCCATTAAGTGAGTGTATTTGCTCTTTCTGTAGCAAATTGTAGAAGATAGAAGCACTTTTCTGGAGTTGGGTTAATTTCTAAAAACTCCTATCAGTGTGATTATGGTATGTGACTTCCTTTTATACTACTAAGGCTCATACTTATTTCTTTCTAGAACTTGTGGCTAATTCACGTTTGCAATTGTGAGTATTCAGAACTGTTAACTATTTAGCTGCAAATGGTCTTATCATTTTTTCTTAGGTATCTGTTATGCAGAAACAGGTCCAACCAGGAAGATTTAAAAAACAAAACAAAAAAAAAAACAAAACCCACACTTTTCCTGAGGATTTTGTATTTCAAGAGAGAATATTTGAAAATAGTTTTGATCAATTGAGGTAGAACTGGTATACTTAAACCAACTGCTGATTGAAAGCATGCGCTTTAAAAGTGAAGACAGGTCTTACTGAAAGGTGTTAATAAAAATCTCTTATAAGTACTACTGTCATTACCAATTCATTACTGATTTCTTTCTTAGTACGTGTTTAGGGGGAAGGGGAGGGAACACAAACCCATTGATGGGTATTTTAAAGTATTAATTTTTTCTTCAAAAAGAACTGGCACAACTGCCTCAAGATTGGTGTCTTGAGTTTGCTGAAAGCTGCTTTCTGACATTATCTGGATTTGGAGAGTATTGTTGCTCATTCTAGTGAGGCTGAGAGCAAAAAAGAAGGCATAAGCCCTTCAAGGGAAGTAAAGGGTAAAATAGTGGAAGATGAAACTTGTCTGGTCCAAGTGCTAGTAACACAGTAAACTTGGTGTAGCAGATCTTACATGGATTAAAGACAGTTTACTGTTAAGCTCAACAGTAGGCCAAATAACCAAGGAAGGACATAACTTCATTTTGTACAGGTTAGTACAAAAAAAAAAAACCCTCCCCTGCAATATAGTATCACATGTTTTACATGTTATATTGTGCCTATTGCACTTTCTTCTGAAGATTGTATTATTCACCAATTTCAGAAACAGCATTACAAACTAGAGATCACTTATTTATTCCTTTATTTTTGTTCTGGTGTTTGATTGCTTTCGGTGTGACATGTATCCTCAGAGAGTGCCTGTAGAGTTATCGGATCTTGATTTTATAGTTGAAGTATAGATGTATAATGGATGATAAAATTGCACGTATAAGTGAGCAGTTACAATTCAAGCTTGTTTAATCCCTGTATATGTATCAAGAGCCAGGAGTAAGTCTCCTCTTTTTTGGGGATGAGGAGTAAGAAGGGATATCTCATAGTTACCAAAGGAGCGTCCATCATCTTCCTGACCTTTAGTTAGCCTAGAGGTAGATGTCAGCTCTAGGTTATCTGTCTAGAGTCCTATCCTGGACAGGTGCAGAGGAGATACCCTGGAGAGCAGGCCAATTCCTCTTATTTTAGTTATCTTTTTAGGGGCGGAATAAACTGTGTGCAGAAAGGGTCTGTGTTTCTTTACAGAGTATATAAAGTACTAGCCAGCCTAGATTAGAAGAGTAATCTTTAAATGGCTGAAGTTGACAGATTAATTCTGCCCTTATTATGTGTCAGATTTTTATTAGAGAATTGCAGAGTTCTTATAAAATATGAATCTTCTGGGTGTTGCTCTGTAAAATGGGTATAGATTAAACGGGTATGCACATCCTAAATTTTTATTCAAACTGGCTGTCTTGTTTGCGGAGTTGAAAGGAATTTGACAGACTCGTCCAAGTTGTTTGAGAAACAGGGCGGTGTCATCTTGTCTCTTCAGTAACTCCAGCTCTGATGCATAATTCTCGTCATCTCTGCAAACAGCCTTAAATTGATTTGGTTGTGGAAGTCAGTTTTCTGTTCTGCTGGGTATTTTTCAGGCTTACCTTTATGTTAATAGAGTTGGATGTGTTTTAGTTCTGGACTGCTTGTAGTTTTTTTTCTTTCATCATCTCAGTCAGTTGAGTTTGGGGATTAAGAGGACTTTGGTTCCCTTCCGCTCTTCCCTGCAGCTGACTGGATGGATCTGGGATATAGGATACTTAACTGCAAAGTAATTGAGAAAGGATGGTGATGTTATTCCTCCATCATATATTCCTGAACAGACTGAGATAGTTCTTCAGTTGTTCAGAAGCATTTCTTATTCTGGGTAAAATGCTAATCAGATCAAATTAGATTTTGGTTCTAAGAATGTTCACAGGAAGTTCCATCTGAACCTGAGAAAAAACTTCTTCACTGTGAGGGTGACAGAGCATTGGAACAGGTTGCCCAGAGAGGTGGTGGAGTCTCCTTCGCTGGAGATATTCAAAAGCCGTCTGGATGTGATCCTGGGCAATATGCTGTAGAGGACCCTGCTTGAGCAGGGAGGTTGGACTAGATGATCTCCCGAGGTCCTTTCCAACCTAAACGATTCTGTGATTCTGTGAATGTCAATTTAAAATAAGAAAATTGGATTTTTAAAGGAATAGTTTAGTGCTCCAGTTGGTTTGTAAGGAGGTGTCAAGAGTGGTAGAAGAAGGTGAACATGAAACAGATGTTTTATTTGGAACCTGAACTTGTACTGAAGTGACGCTGTATTTCAGGTGTGGATCCATCCCTGCAAGCAGAGAACAGAGTCCCAGGCTCTTCGCAAGCTACAGCTGCTGTGTCCAAACAGCAGAAATCCCGTTCTACTAACTCAAGGGATGAGCGCTTCCGATCTGGTAAGAAAAAGAAAAATAGATGGTGTCTTAACAGGAAAAGTGCACCAGCAAAGTAGTACGTATAACTCACGAGCGAGTTGGAAGTGCTTTGGTAGAGGGGAAGAAGTAAGGAATATTTTTTCAGGTAGCTTTGTGTATTTTTATACACAAGTTTTTGTTGAATTCCAGAATGGAGAAAACACTAGGAAAGGAAGAAATTGTAGACATTGTAGAAATTGTAGATTGTTTCTTATGTTTTCCTTATTGGGAATTTACACCATAACAGAACAGATTTCTCTTGTTTGCTGTTCAGGTTTCCGGTCTTTAGAACACATTTAAACACTTTGAGGGCTATAGACTGCGGGGATTTTTTTGTTTGTTTTGTTTTTTATTTTAAACAGGAAGGTTATAGAATTATCATATTTACCATAGCTCACTTTCAAATGTTTCCTGATTTAAAGCAAATGCACAAAAAAGGGAAATATCACAATGGATATTCTACATTAATTTTAAATGGACACCACTGTTACAAACCTCTTTTGGAAACTTCTGCGAAAATATCTGTATCCTCATCACATCCTGTTTCCATTGTTACGTTTCAGGTGGTTAAAATACATTGTTTCCTTGTGAAATTCCTTGTCACAATAGTGAGAAAGGCAGGTGTTTGGGAGGTATTTTCTTCTAAATACCTTCACACTTTTAAGTGGAAGTTTTTCTGTTTATTTTCTGGGGTAGTTATGTGTCTCAGAAATGTCTCTTGGGAATGAAGGAGTGCAAGTAATGACATGCATTAAATTTCCTTAATACATTGCTGATCTCAGGTCAGCTTACCGTGTAACTGCTTGACCACGGTACTTACCGCATCTCATTTGCGTTGCTGACGTTTACTTTGAGAACACCTTGCTCCAAAAAATGGCGATGATGCGTCTGCATGGGCTCTTTATGAATAATTGAAAGGTGAATGAGAAATCTGAAATAGTCTGAGGACCTGTAAGGACACCTGGGAAAGGTTTATGTAGTCAACTATACAAATAAAAACATCTCAATCTCAGGGAAGATTGCATGGGATGAAAATTGCTTAAATGAGGTATTTCAGAGTAATGTAAGAATTGTCATTTAAATTTATCTTTGCTCTTCAGATGCATCTGCAATGTAGTTCTACTGTTGAATATATACCGGAAAACAAGATTTAGTGGCTGAATTACAGCCATGATTTCCAAGTTAGTTTGTGCTTATCAGAATCCAAGTAAATTACAAGCTCAGTCATAAATCATATAGAAATTAATTTATTTAAAGTAGCTTTTGATGCTTTTAGTCTAACAAATAAAATTTGTAATTTACATTTACAGCAGCGAATACTTGGGAACCATTAGCAAAGAGAGCTAGGAGGGTCTAAAGAAACATGTTGTGTATGTGGCCACTCTTTCTGTCTTAGAGCCTCACCAGTCTTATTTTGGGATGGAGGGAACTGCCATGTTACTGGTATTGTTTGGGGAAAGTTTAGCGTAGGGCTCTTTAATCTTACAGTTTAAAAGCTGTAGTAATGGGTGAACTTCAGCAATTTCTGCTAACCTGCTTGCAAATGAATAGAGATGGCTTTTAAATGTTATCCTAACCATCCATGCATCAGTACATCCTCTTTTTTTCCTAGGGCTTCGGTTAACGTTTCTATGGTCTTGCTGATTTAAGTTTCTTTGAATCGGCTTCCACTGATTCTGAAGTGCTACTCGGTTTTGGGGGTTTACAGCTTTGCTGATGTTTTTACATTTCAATATGAGACTTTCTGAATGACTCTAAATGTTCAGGCAATCCTGTCGGCGGGCATCTATTCCAGATGAGGCCTGATAGGTGGATTTTTTAGGGTATTTCTTGTACTTATCACTCGCCACTGCCAAAATACTAGGTAGTGTTTCAGATAGACTGTCACATCATTCTGAGATTTCCCACCAGTGCTCCTCTAACTCATGTTTCATTTAAAATTCTTGCCCAGAATGCATTCCTCACTGTGGAATTCAAACTCTGGGGAAAAGTTCTCAGTTGTAACATATGAAATCACGTTTTTGTTTCTCATTAGTGATAATATGGCAAGACTTACTGTGCTCAGATAGTATCAAAATCAAACAGTAAAGGATTTACTGGATTTATTTGATCTATGTTAAGCTTATGTATGCTACATTGTGTAGATACAGCTTTCAAAAGCCAATAACTTTTTCTTCTTTCCTCTCTAGTATTTAGAAAAAAGACTGAAAATGTATTGAACTAGTGTTTCTCTCCTTTATTTATACAAAGAAGACAGACTGAAAGCAAAATGCAAGGTTTTTGTTGAACACATTTTTACTCTTCGAAAGCATTGCTCATCTTATTCTAACAGATGTTGGATCATCTAGTTGATTCGAATTTGAAAATGCTTTACTGCAGTGTCAGTGCTCTTTTTCGTGGCTATTCATGCTGTGAGATCTATGTATACGTAGAGTGTGAATACAGCTGTTGACTCGGGGTCTTGGAGAACACCAGCTACTGCTAAATAAATCCCCCCACCCAAAATTGGCATAAATAAGAGTCATGACTGTGCTTCACAGTACCTTAAAAGCAATCCAAATTTATCTGAGAGATTCTGGCTGTGCTAAAAGCAATTTCTACCAAACAAAAAGTTGTCTACAGCCAACAGTTTGAAACAATACCTTTTAAATTTCACTATATGTTGACATGCGTTAAACATAAGGAAGGATAAACGGCTTCGGGTTGTCGTTCTGGACATTATTGCTTCTTCAGTCGGTTGTATGCTTTATTTGTTCTGTAAACTTCAGGGTTTTTTCTGCTTTCTTCTTTTTGCTTTCCTTCTAGCCTTCTATATATTTTTCTTTTCCTTTCTTTGTATCTCATCTGTTCTGATATGTCCTTTTCAAGAGTAGCTGATGAGGATAGAATCCAATTTTTTATAAAATAAGATCTCTTTTGGAGCAATTATAGTCATTTTAGGACCATCAACATAAATTACTTAAAATAAGCAAGAGAAACAATTTTGCGTTTAGATGGACTCATTCTGCCTTTTACTAGCTGTCAGCAGATTTTTTTATAGTCTCCCAGAGTCATCTTCCGTTTAAACTAACTTTAATTTTATCAGCCACAGATTTTGTCCTCCAGCAGTAAATATTACCAGAAAACTTCCAACAACGAGTGCCATCAATACAGTAGACTAATAAATTACCTAAGTATTCCCAGAAGAGCGGTCAACGTTACAGTGCTTGAACTAGATTTTTTCCTTCTATTTACTGATGGCAGTGTGATGGGGGAGATGAGAAAGGCAGGGGCTCTGCAGGCTGATAGGCGATAAGCACCTCTTACCCGCAGTTGGGAGAACGGCAGCAATGGCAGTAAACTGGACCACCTCTTCCATCAGCACATGCGGTTTCTAGGGAAGACAGTTGTGCCTCCTCTGCTGCATGGTTTTGGTTAAGAACACAAACAAGTTAGCTGATAAGCATTTAGGGTGTCTGAATATACTCTCACGGCAGCTATACTTTCCACTTCTTCACTTTTTTTTTTTTTTTTCTTTCTATTAGCTACAGTTCCACCTATCACTGCTGGGCCTTTGTTGCTAGTGCCTTTTGGGGTATGTGGCTGTACTACATGGCCTGTTCTGCTAACTTACTTGAAATAGGAGAAAAAGATGCATCTGGGGAATACTCTAGGTGATGAGCAAGTCTGTTCAACGTGCCGGTGTGATACCTGCACAGCAGTGTGCAAAATCCAACAGCTGTGCTTTGTTTCATGTGATGAAGAGCTTGATCCCACGCTGACGTGCTCCACGAGCCTCGCCGTGGTCGTACTAGTTTTCTTAATGTGAGAAACAATATTTCAGTATCGAAGGCCCATTTAATAAAGAATGACAAAGTAAACACACAGCTTCCAGTGAAATTTTTTTTTTTAGTGCAAGAGATTCAGTTCAGGCAACAAGTGTAGAGGGTGCAATAATGAGTTCTTAGAATAACTATAAAACCTGGAAGGCTTGGTCTAATGATCCACAGGTATCAGCTTATAAGATTTCCCATTTAGACCACTTAACAGATTTAACTTCTCCAGTCTATATGCCAACATGTTTATACTTCAGAAATTAATCCCCGTGGTGAAACTGGTGAGCCTATTAATTCCATTCTTCTTTGAAGAGCTGCAGAGATTCTTGCTCCTGTGCCTAAGACAGGAACAGGAACCAGAGGCTGATAAACAAGCAGAGGCTCCTGAGAAGCAAGAAAATACTATTCTGCTAGTTGCCAATGGGTTTATGGTGTAACAGTTTAGGTGATAAATAAAACTAGGGGCTGTTCCGAAGTCTTCCTCCCTCGTCTCTTGTAAGAGATGTTGAAGGAAAGAAGGTGAGAATAGGTAAATGAGGTGGAAGAGAAGATGATATGGTTTGCTGCAACAAAAACTACAAGAAAAAAAAAGGGGTTTTGCATCATTGAGTAAGAAGTTGATGGTTTGCTGCAACTGAATGAAGATCATGAACTGCAGCTGTTTGCCTTTCTGTTTTGTTGTCCCCTCCCTTCCCCCTCCCCACCAAGATGCTTTCTTTTGCTTTTGGGTAGCAGCAGGTATATTTCTTCCTTACTTTGGTAGGCTTAATCCTTATGCTAATAAGAGTTAGGCTTACTGTTCATCTCTTTCAATGTTCCCGGCTGAATGTTTGTGTTCCCTGTCCTCAGAAACATGACATAATACAAATAATATTTGGTTTGATTTGATTTAATTATTTATTATTTAATTTTTTAGTTATTTAATTAGCTGAAGGAAGCTGAACCCTATGGTTCTTACCTTTTGCATGTTAAATTATGTTCGTAAGTAAATATTTTAAGAGTTTAGCCGTAGGCAATGCTAGACGGTTTCCTTTGCAATTCTATATTCAGATAAACTTTAATTTATAAGCTCTGAATATTTGTGCCCTAAGTGTTCCGTTTCCTTAAAATTATTTCATTCCTTCTGTGTTTTATTAGTGAGGATGGCTTTGTTGCCTTCGTAATGCGGAAAAGCTCTTAAAGGAAACATGGAAAAAGAACAAAGCATTCCAGGAAGGTGAAACCAGTTACTTAACTTGGCTGATAGAGGATGGTCCTACCTGGTTGTTACGTAAGGACAAGATATTAAAAGAAAATTTTCAGTCTGGAAATAGATCATAAGTGAATACAGGAGCAGCTGATGAAGTTAGCACCATGAAAATAGCACATGAAGGCAGGAAAAAAAAATGAATCATGGCTGTCTCTGGTTACATTTTATCATGTAATCTGGTATTTTCCAGGTTTCGGTGAGGATGAGGGGGGCTTTGAGGAGAAGGAGGTGCTAATTTTTGTCTTCTGGAAATGGAATAAAAGTAGTTTGCCTGCTTGCTGCCACAAATCTGTATGATGTTATGACCTATCCCACTGCGCTTTGTTAGTGTGCCTCAACACACCCTGGCCTCAGCTAGTCCTTTCTATTCCCTAAATACTCAAGCACTTAAGCAACGCTTTCATTTTTTATCTCCGTGGTTCGTTATTGAGCTACTTACTGCAGGCTGTAAAAGCTATGTGTTGTTTTTCTCTTTTGGAAGACCTTTCCTGGCAAAAAGAAGCCTTTTGTTATGTTCCGCTTGTTCCTATCAAATGTTAAAGCAACGTAAAAATATCTCCTGAAGTACATATAGAAATACACATAGTTAAAAAATATATACACATGCATTTTAAAAGATTCAACTTGCTTTGTCTAAAATTCTGCTATATAAATGTTTTGTAGAATTGACATTTTAACTCTGATTTTTAAAGGCTGCAAAAGTAACTGTTAATCGAAGTAATATTCTCAAGTCAATGGATAGCAGTAGCGTTCTTGGTGCATTTAAACAGCACAATGAAATAACAGATTTGTTTCATGTTTCTGAGTATCTGAGCACGAGGGTGGACTTCCCCCCCACCCCACCCCACCCCCCAAAAAAAAAAAAAAAAAGTAGTCCAAAACTGGCATCAGGAGACATCAAGACTAGAAAAAAGCAGTAGTCCAGGGGTGTGTGTGTGCTGGGGGGGGGGGGGGGGGGGAGGGGGAAGGGGATGGGGAATACTGAATCACAAATTCATAAAACACCTATTAAAAAGTCTTACCTCGAAAGGCAGATGTTTAATGAGCAATTTTCTCACAACAACATCGTCCCTGAACTTCTCAGGTTAGTTGCACAAACAGGTTTTATTTCAGGTAAGCAGATATCCAGTAAATTGTTAAATATATGTGAGAATACACAGGTGACATACTTGCATATATGTATCAAACACAGGACTGAACAGATTACCTGGAGGAGTTGCAGACATAAAAAGTGACAAATTATTACTAAAAAGAACTAGATGGTTTCCAGTAACATAAACACAACACTTATTTGGATTTTTCTGATCCTCTTGGCCTGGCTGAAGGAAACTGTTTTTTCACATGGATTTGTGACTAAGAAAAGTAGCTTCCCAATTTTGGTTAAGAGTGGGATGTGGGTTTTTCCCCTCTGGCTTTTTTTTTTTTTTTTTTTTTTTGGTATTTCTCTTAAAGGCACTGTGACCTTCTGCTGCTAGGGTTTTAGCTTGCTTTTTTTCCATGACATCTGTTTGAACTCATTTATGGAAGTTAATTGTGCTGTGTAATGAGGGCCTGAAAGTTGGATGCCTGAAGTACACTTAGAGTGGAAGAAATTTTTAGGTGTGGATATGGAACAGTTTCCATGCAACTTGGGAAAAGATATCTTAAATTAAGCGGTGGTGTTACCAAGGAAGAGCGATTTTGAAAGAATTTTCTTCTGCCAAAATCTGTCATTATAGCTGGCTACAAGTATCATATTACATGAAACTCTTTCTGGCTGGGTTCTTAATCATGTTTCAAAGCTTACGGGTAGCAGACCTGTGTTGTTATACTTGTAATCTGTTTTTGAAATTGAGAATTGAAGACTTATCTTCCCCAAATGTCAGATGTTTATCCGGCTGTGCTCTGCTGTTTATTAGCCTTTCGCTCCCTGGGTTACTGAAAAATCGCTTCCAGTTTTCATGAAAATACATACTGCATTGTCAAAATGAACTAGAATCGATCAGCCTATCCAAAAATTGTTGGAGACAGTCATGCTGAGCATGCTCGAGTAAGTTTCAGTACTGATGCCAGAAATAGGCACCTTTAGGCAAGCGTAGGAACTCTGCTTTTGTCAAAAGACAAACTCTTTGCTAGTGTTCCTGGCCGTGTACTACCACGAGATGAGATTTAGGGTTGATGCATCGTGCATGAGATGATGTGCAGATTGTAGTAGTCATACACAGGGTGGATCGTGGTTAAAATTTACAGCTATTATTGCACTTGCCTTGTGATATTTGGAATAATTTGTCTGTAAATAGAGCTGATTATATATTTGCTAATTTAAAAATACTTTTAAAAAAACTTTTAAGGTCACCCTCAAAGATCCTTTTCAATCTACAGCGTTTTCAATATAACTGGCTGGAAGTATCACAGGTGAGCATGCTAAATGCTTGCATTTGGTAACGCTGCTAAGGAAGTGAGAGGATAAATGTTGTTTCTTAGGTGCTTTTTCATGCTGCCTAGAAACAAGATCAGTGGAGGTTTTCAGTAAACTTTGTTCTAGTTTTATTCTCTACTAGACCTTCAGTTATAATAAAAACTACTTCCCAAAGAATACAGATCTCTTGAAAAAACCCTTACGTATTGAGCTGTTTACTATTACCAGCGGTTGTTTTACCAGTTAATGCCTATAGGCATGGGGCAGAGGAGTAATTTGTTGTTGAGTATGTCATGTGCTTCCCTCTTTCGTACTTAAAGGGTTTATCAACCTACTGTTAAGTATTTGCAGCCTTAGATGATGATAATGAAAAGAATACAGCTCTTTTTGCAAATTGAACGCTATTCATGAATTCTTGTACAGCACCTTCTATATAAAAGAAATATAATTGGTTATATGCTTTTGTCTTACCAAAATACTTGCTTTTTGGCCAGTTGTGGGTATGCAAGAGTGTATGGATTGTACTAGTTTTTCATGAGTTGAAATCTTAGATGATAAGATTAAGTGCATTTTGGTCTGTCTCATTTCTCCTTGACATCTGTCCTTTTCTTGCGATTGTTCTTCTACCTGAGCTTCACATGTTTGGTGTCAAAAGCTATATTGAAGTGCAAAATTTGTTGAAGACAACTTTTAATTATTTAAATTCTTTAAACTTTATCAGCAACGTGGTCTTGATTTGATTGAACAGTAAATTCCTTTTCAAACTTAGTTAATTTTGTTGCAACTTAAAAATAAGAAAAGTTAAAATATACCTGATGACCATATTAGCATAATTTCTGCTTTCAGGAAAATGAAAAGTTTATGCCCCTTCCCTGATTCTTCATATGTATTTAGCTTTTTCTTCTGTTTCTTCTTCCACTTTTTTCTAAGAGCTTCTAGTATAGATTTTTCATAATATTTCTTCTCTTCCATTGTGGATTTTGAAGCATGAGGAAGCCAACACAGTTGTCAGTTTACAGTATCTGCATTGACATTTAAATTTTAAAAAAATCATAATTCAAAATTAATGTGCTAGGTGTTCTGTAACTTCAGCACTGGTTTTCAGGGTGCTCTTCCTAATGAGACTATCAAAGCTCTTCACCCCCACCCTTCTCCTTGCAAAATCTTCCCTTAGATTTTGAATCGGTTGCTCCTGAACCAAACTGGGGGGTGGCGACACCATAGATCTCAATTGTATTTCTCCGAGACTGAATAAATGCAGATGTCACTGCCTCAGAATTCAAAGCCACGTTACTGTGGTTTAGCCTTAGACCTTTCTATTCTCCAAGAAATGCTGCTGCTTTGAGATTGAGAACCTCCTCCTTTCGGCAATTGGGAGAAATGGATACTAGGAGGAAGTCTGAATATATAGAACTAAAACCATAAAGGTGGTTATGTGATTCAGCTTTTGTATTTTGTATTTGCCTTATACAAGGTGGAATTGAGGCTTTCTGTGTTTCTAGAAAGAAATCCTGATTAAACTTAATTTCTTAACTTTTATTTATTTATAGATGTCCACACTGAAGCAGTACAAGCAGCACTGGCGAAATACAAAGAGAGAAAAATGCCCATGCCTTCGAAAAGACGATCTGTCCTTGTACACTCTTCAGTAGAAACATACACGCCTCCAGGTATCTACCGAGTTACCATATGTAAATCTTGCCAGGTAAACTTTATAGCAAAATGCAAAAAGCAACTGCTTTGTTCCGCTACTTTGGAAGTGTGTTGCACTGAACTTCTTCCATATTCATGACTGTAATCCCTGATAATCAGGCGTTAGTTGAATCTGTCCTTTGATGTGTCTTTCCTCAAGATTGTTGGTCTTTCATCTAGAGATACTGTAGCTGCTGAGGTCCACGTGAAAGCTATAATAGCTAGAGTGAGCAGTTGCCCTTTATGCATTAAGTGCGTTCTCATACATAAAGTCTCACTTGGAAAGACGTAATCCTGGCAAGCATGTCAGAGCTGTAAATAGCTTATTTCATGTTGCATAAGATCCTTTCCTTTGAGTTGAAGAAATGCTGCAGTATTAAGTTGCTGCATTAGCTTGCAAAACGTTCATCAGATGGTCTCAACTGTGAGCAATTTAAAACATTCAAGTAATCATATGCTATAATTGTTTAGGTTGTTTAGCTCAGAATGTTTTCTTTAAAACTTTTTTAAGAAAAAAAAAAAAAGAGTCGTCTTCCTGTTGTCTCACAATGAATTCTCTAGAGGCTGAGAAAAATGTTTCTCCAGATACATGTTGTGCTAGCCAGCCAAATATTTTGGGGCCCATATCTTGCATACAAAGAAAAGGAATTTCCCCTACGCTTTCAAGTTTTGCATGATGTGCTCTTAGTATGGTCCTTCTTAATGTGGTCCTGGAGTAGAAGCACACTGACCTCTAGTGCCCTTCTCCATCAGTTCTCTTCCTTATCCCCCCGTCAGTAAGAGAAGCTCTGCTGTGCTGCCCTCTTGCATCCTGGGCTGTATTTCTTCTCTCTGTTCTTCTTCAGAGGAGATCTCACTTTTCTTTGCTGGTTGCATGCTTTTCTATAATACTTTTTTGTGAGGTGTTTGGTTATTTTCATTAATTAAAAGGAAATAATATCTTCGGCAGTCTTGCATCTGATCTGTCTTCACCTTTATGGTTTTTTTCCACTTATAATATGTTAAGGTACCATGCTTGTTGATTGGCTTACTCTTCTAGTGTTCCTTTACTCAGAAGCGCGTGAGAGTAACTATTTCAGCAGGGTGGTTGTCAATGCATGTTGTGTGCATGTCTTGCATACATGTTGTTTTTGTTTGTGAAAGTTGTCAAGAATTACCTAAATCAAAATCATTTTCTCAAATGAAAGTACAGTGCCTGTCTGTATATTGAGGCTTCAGATGGTAAGTCACAAAGCTTCTGTTTATGGCCCTTCAAGGCAATAGTCTTCCTTACTGTCCAAAATAAACCCTGATGGAACAATCAGTCATGCTTTTTATATAGTATCACTCTATCCTGTTCTCTTATTCCTAAAATGTTCCAAGTCACTCTGTGTTTGGAGCAAGGTATGTTGTGACAGAAAAAGAACATGCTGATGTTCTCCCTGAAGTTTAGTATACAAAGGAGCAGGGGGTTCAGCTAGATTTTCTTGTCTCCCTTAGTATTTAAAACTGGAAGGAATCTTCCTGCAGTGCTTTGAGATAACCAAAGTATCCTTCTATTTTGGAAACCTTCAGGACAGATTTGAAGTCATTCTGATGGTTCCACCTGCAGTTACTGCTCAGCCACTCAGTCTGAGGTCAGAGCTCTGCATGCTGCTTTAAAGGAGAAGTAGTCTTTGGGGGTCTTGAGAGAGGGCTATGGAAAGTTTAAATAGCTTCCTTGTATATGGGACCCTATGACCATGGGACCCTGTTTGAAGATCAACAGCTGATGGGGAGTGATGGGATCCACCTTACCAAGCGGGGCACGCGTGTCTTTGCCAACAGATTGGCCAGCCTGGTAAGGAGGGCTTTAAACTAGGCAAGATGGGGGAAGGGGAGTGGTATAGTGGCAGGAGAGTCAGTAAAACACCGCTCAAGTCAGGATGCCTCCAGCGGGTGCATACAGCCAGGGGAGACAGCATGGGACATGGCTATGGAGGATCCTCTTGCACCTCTTCTGGGAAGCTTGCATGCTTGACTGGCTCTCTGAAATGCCTGTATACCAATGCACGCAGCATGGGGAATAAACAGGAAGAGTTAGAGACCTGTGTGCGGTCGCAGGGCCATGATCTCATTGCAGTGACAGAGACATGGTGGGATAGTTCACATGACTGGGATGCTGTCCTGGATGGCTACGTGCTTTTTAGGAAAGACAGGCCAGGAAGGCAAGGTGGTGGAGTTGCCCTTTATGTGAGGGAGCAACTAGAATGTATGGAGCTCTGCCTCGGGGTGGATGAAGAGCAAGTTGAGAGCCTATGGGTAAGGATTAAAGGGCAGGGTAACATGGGTGACACTGTTGTGGGGGTCTACTACAGACCACCTGATCAGGAGGAAGTCATCGATGAGGCCTTCTACAGACAGCTGGAAGAAGCCTCACGATCACAGGCCCTGGTTCTCATGGGGGACTTCAACCACCCTGACATCTGTTGGCAAGACAGCACAGCTAGGCACAAACAGTCGAGGAGGTTCCTGCAGAGGATTGATGATAATTTCTTGACCCAGGTGGTGGAGACACCAACGAGGAGAGGTGCAATGCTAGACCTTGTCCTAACGAACAAAGAAGGTCTAGTTGGAGAGGTGAAGGTTGGGGGCAGCCTTGGCTGCAGTGACCATGAGATGGTGGAGTTCAGGATCCTACAAGGAGGGAGCAGGTCAATGAGTAGGATTGCAACGCTGGACTTCAGGAGAGCTAACTTTGGCCTCTTGAGGGACCTACTTAGGGGAATCTCACGAGGTAGGGCCCTAGAAGGAAGAGGGGTCCAAGAAAGCTGGTTAATATTCAAGCGTCACTTCCTCCAGGCTCAAGATCAGTGCATCCCTCTGAGGAAGAAGTCGAGCAAAGCGGGCAGGGGACCTGCATGGATGAGCAAGGAACTCCTGGCCAAACTCCAGCAGAAGAAGGAAGTGTACAGAATGTGGAAAAGGGGACAGGCCACTTGGGAGGAATACAGGGACGTTGTCAGAGCGTGCAGGGATGCGACAAGGAAGGCTAAGGCCCAGATGGAATTAAATCTGGCAAGGGATGTCAAGGACAACAAGAAGGCCTTTTTCAAATACATCAATAGCAAAAGGAAGACTAGGGAAAACGTGGGCCCGCTGCTGAATGGGGTGGGTGCCCTGGTGACGAAGGAGACAGAGAAGGCAGAGTTATTGAATGCCTTCTTTGCTTCCGTCTTCACTGCTAAGGCGAGTCCTCAGGAATTCCAGACCTTGGAGACAAGAGAGGAAGTCTGGAGAAAGGAAGACTCTCCCTTGGTTGAGGAGGATCAGGTTAGAGATCTTTTGTCCAAACTTGACATCCACAAATCCATGGGCCCTGATGGGATGCACCCACGAGTGCTGAGGGAGCTGGCGGATGTTATCGCTAGGCCACTCTCCATCCTCTTGGAAAGGTCCTGGAGATCAGGAGAGGTGCCTGAGGACTGGAAGAAAGCCCATGTCCCGCCAGTCTTCAAAAAGGGCAAGAAGGAGGAGCCAGGAAACTCTAGGCCTGTCAGCCTCCCCTGCATCCCTGGAAAGGTGATGGAACAGCTCCTCCTGGAGGTCCTCACTAAGCATGTGGAGGACAAGAAGGTGATCAGGAGGAGTCAGCATGGATTCACCCAAGGGAAATCATGCTTGACCCATCTGATAGCTTTCTCTGGTGGAATGACTGGCTGGGTAGATGAGGGCAGAGCAGTGGATGTTGTCTACCTGGACTTCAGCAAGGCTTTCGACGCTGTCTCCCATCACATCCTCCTAGGTAAGCTCAGGAAGTGTGGGCTAGACGAGTGGACAGTGAGGTGGCTTGAGAACTGGCTGGATGGCCGAGCTCCGAGGGTTGTGGTGAATGGCGCAGAGTCAAGTTGGAGGCCTGTGGCTAGTGGTGTCCCCCAGGGGTCAGTCCTGGGTCCAGTCTTGTTCAATATATTCATCAATGACCTGGAGGAAGGGACAGAGTGCACCCTCAGCAAGTTTGCTGATGATACTAAAGTGGGGGGAGAGGCTAACACACCAGAAGACTGTGCTTCCATTCCGAGGGACCTGGACAGGCTGGAGAGGTGGGCGGAGAAGAACCTCCTGAAGTTCAACAAAGGCAAGTGCAAGGTCCTGCCCCTAGGCAGGAATAATCCCATGCAGCAGTACAGGCTGGGGGTTGACCTGCTGGAAAGTAGCTCTGCCGAGAAGGACCTGGGAGTGCTGGTGGACAACAAGTTAAACATGAGCCAGCAGTGTGCCCTTGTGGCCAAGAAGGCCAATGGTCTCCTGGGGTGCATTTAGGCAGGGTGTTGCCAGCAGGTGGAGGGAGGTGATCCTGCCCCTCTCCTCAGCCCTGGTGAGGCCTCACCTGGAGTACTGTGTCCAGTTCTGGGCTCCCCAGGACAAGAGAGACAAGGCACTCCTGGAGAGAGTCCAGTGGAGGGCTACCAAGATGATTAGAGGGCTGGAGCACCTCTCCTCTGAAGAAAGGCTGAGAGAGCTGGGCCTGTTCAGCCTGGAGAAGAGAAGACTGAGAGGTGATCTGATCAACGTGTACAAGTATCTGAAGGGGGAGTGTCCAGAGGATGAGGCCAGCCTCTTCTCCGTGGTGCCCAGCAGCAGGACAAGAGGCAATGGGCAGAAACTGAACCACAGGCAGTTCCATCTGAACCTGAGAAAAAACTTCTTCCCTGTGAGGGTGACAGAGCATTGGAACAGGTTGCCCAGAGAGGTGGTGGAGTCTCCTTCGCTGGAGATATTCAAAACCTGTCTGGATGTGATCCTGGGCAATATGCTGTAGAGGACCCTGCTTGAGCAGGGAGGTTGGACTAGATGATCTCCAGAGGTCCCTTCCGACCTAAACGATTCTGTGATTCTGTGATATGCTACAGGGAAGCCGTATATACAGCTCAGGTCATATCGAAATACATTCCAACAGGCTTTGTTGTGAAGCACGGCTGCAGAGCTTAGATAAGAAGCTCCTGTGAAATACCCTGCTCAGGAACACACGCGAATTTATTGGTGTCAGAAAAGTGGATTTTTCACTGTTTCTAAAAAAGAAAAAAGAAACTGTTGTTAACCAGGAGCTGCTAGAGAATGTCGTCTTCTAACGTACCTTTCAAAGTGTTTAGCGCAAATGCCAAATGTACTTGCATTGGGCTTTAACAGGGTACGGAAGTACCGTAACTAATGGTGTGAAAGAAGAATTAAGTTTTCTTCTCTGTCATGTTGGATTTAAGCGAGGTGACTAGTTACCAGATTTGGGATTTTCCCTTCTCTATATAAGAGAATGGATCACTGGATGAGTGTTGTATCACTGAAAGATCCAGCCATTAAAAAACATTCCATGGATTTGCTTCAGCTATATTTATTTACAAGAATAGTCTTTTCATGGCTAAGACCCTTTCCCTTTATTTGCAAAGTGAGCTCAGCAAGAAAAATCTCACATTGCAAAGAACCTGAGTCACCTCTGGAGTTGCTGTCAAGCACTAGCAACAGAGCATTGCACTGGCAAGGGGATTACATAAGACTTGCTGGAGCTGAAGGTGGTCTTTCTCCTCTGTTCCCTCCTCCCTCCCCCATAAGCGGAAACCAAAACCGGTCGGATTATATTAGCTGGTAAAGGTTTTGAGAAAGATAGCGCTGCAAAATAAGTACTATGTTATGACAGTGCATATAGCTTTATCTGAAGATGGGAGCTTGGCAAAAGGTTGCTGAACTCAGCTTGCAGTCCGCGTGCTTTCTGCGGCTGGATGGCAGAGAGTTGCACTACCTACCTTGAAGTCGTCTCTCTGAGTAATAACCATAAATTCGTGATGGCTTGGCTCAGGAGCTCCATGTACCTTTGTTCTTCTGAGGTCAGACTTCCTTCAGAATAGTTTTATCGGCTGCTTTAGCACTCAGCGTGCTGAGGTTGGAACATTTTCTCGCGGTTTCAAGTTACTAGGGGAATGTGTAGACTTGAACTATTAAACTCTGCCTCAAAATCCTTGTATTAGCAGAGGTTAATGCAATTAAAATCAGGCTTTCTTAGTATTTAAAAGCTGAAATTTTGCTTCCAACAATTACTGCACAGGAAGGAAGCATCAAATTCCAGTCACAATGTTCAGTTCACAACCAACTCCCTTGACAGGTAGTAATGGAGCTGCTTTTATCAGTCACCCTTCCAAAAATGTGAATGCACTTTTGTTTTCTATCTAGAGTCTCCTATCCTTCCCGGACAGTTTATATGCGATCAGAACTTCAGCTGTAGTCTTGATGCATGTTTGGTCCAAAGGGTGGTGGTTTCTGTGGCTATCTTGGGTCAGGTCCCAGCCAGGAAGAATTGCAAGCCAAGTACATAGCATTCTATGCACAGCCCATCGAGAACCGACATTTAACTCTGTGGCTGTCAGAGAGCTAATTATTGACATTAACTTGCTACTTTTCCTGTTGTAGCTGTGTTTTGTTATGAGAATGTTTGTATTGCTATGAACGTCTCATTTAATTTTACATCTTTGTTTATAGCATGAAGTCTAGAAGCGTGAAGTAGTTTTTGGCTTATATAAAATATCTGCAATCTTAGCAATTTTATAAAGCCTTAATTAAATTTATGCCTGGGTAAAGGACACCGTCAGAGTATGTATCCTTTGAGAAACTATTTTCTCTGTAGTTTTATATCTTACTCTGAAGCGATAATAAATCACACACGTATTTTTGCTGAACCTGAGTGTTTGCAATCCTATCTTGTTAGGTTTTCCTGGAATTGTTTGTTTTTGCCTTCTGCCTAAAAGAAAGAGAAGGTTGCAAGCACTAAGGGGTTGGTTTGGCTCCTCTCCAGCAGTAGAGGGAATCAGCAGCCAAAAACTACAACTAGGGGAGTAGACCAGAAATACACAAGGCACAGATGCAGGAATGGTGATCTACCCCAGCTGTATCTTCTCAAAGATCAATTATTTATGTATTTTCATGCAAAACTTGTCATGTTTGGCCAGGGGTGATCAAGTAATGAGAGATCTGTAATTTTAACTTTGAGAAGGCCATTGCATCAAACTAGCTTCTTACGAAATGCTTTCCAATTTCTGTGTTTTTACTGTTTAAGAGCAATTATTCTGAAGTTATTGGCAACATGTATATTCTTGAAAAACAAAATTGAGTAGACATCTGGTAAAAGGTTGTTGCCAAAGGTAACAGAAAAGTTTTCAACATGGCTTTGACATGATTTTGCAATGGAATTATATGTAGCTGAACAGTTAAGCATTCAGAGGATTAAAAAAATGCCACAGTTAAGGTTGCAGAATTTCTATGGTAACTCCCACCATCACGCAGGATCTCAGCATCTGGAAAAGACTCTAGAATATATCTTCCATAGTGGACACTATATTTTTCCCGTGCACTCTTCTGCCTGCAGTACCTTTTCTTAATTGTCCTGGCCATGATGTGTGAATTAAATCTGCTTTTTACAAACTGACTTAGTGTGAAGTTTATCAGTATATGGGAAGTGCATTTTTTTATCAGCTTTCCTTTAATTAACGTTGGGGGTGGGGTGGGGGGGGGAACACGCTGAGGTTCTAGTTCTTACAATGCAGCAGTTCCTATAGGAAGAGACCAAACGTCCAATTGATGTAGCGGTTGCTTCTGTGACAAGCCTCAGTTTCACAATGCAACAATTTCGGCAGGAGAAGTCAAACTGCAAAAGAGAACATTTTTTCTTTAACAGAAGTTTCTGGTTTTCACTCAGAACCAATAGAGCTGTGTGTATATATATTTATATTTTTTAAGACCTTTTTAATTGTTGTCAAGAAGATAAATATGGAAAAGAGTACAAAGGGCAAACCTCTGGCGAGTTTTGAATAACTAGAAGGTAACTGGAAGGCTAAAATAGGAGCCCTTAGTCTTTAACAGCAACAAATACACTTCCACAGTGAAAAGAGGCTTTACTAAGCATTTTTATATAGTGCTCATTAGTATCAGTTCGGGTGGTTGAAATACATCCTTTTAAATCCTTTTAAAATTATTTTTAGATTAATGAAATGACTTATTGAACTTCCTAGTACTGTGCTTTTCTTAGTAATTAGTTTTCAAAACCATGGTCAAAAAAATCTGTAAGTGAAGGCTTTAAAAAATATATATATATTATATGTATTCAGGGAGGATGAATCCCAGTTTATCTATTCAAAATAGAAATACTCCTTACATGGATTAGGTGTATATGCCCACTTACAGTGGGTTAGTGACTGTACTAGACTAGAGGTGGCTTAGGTGGTAGTTTTTTCAGGTCTTCTGTCTTTCCAAATACAGGAAGTAAATTAAACTTTGCTTCAAGTGTGTTCTAGCTGTAATGTGTAGAAGTTTGTATGTTAACATAAAAAAGGCAATGAGCAGAATTAGTGCATGTGAATATACCATTTGCTTAATACACGCATCTCATGTTTAGCACATGAGAACGCTACGTGAAGAACATGGAAAACCTTCATGTTCCTGTCTGGGTCATTCCCACATTACATGCCTGTCGTCATTATTTTAATCACAGACACATCGTCAGCATCAGAAGATGAGGGCTCGTTACGTCGGCAAGGGCGGATCACCTCCACTCCGTTCCAGAGTCATTCCAACGTAGAGCCCTGGCTTAACCGGGTTATTCAGGGCTCCTCCACCTCATCCTCTGCATCCTCCACCTCATCCCATCCAGGAGGGAAACCTGCTGCTGCTTCCAATACTGCTACTGCCACCGCTGCTGCCACTGTGCTTGCAGATCTCATGGCACACACCCAGCTAGGTCAGTAAAGAACTGCCTGTGTGGTTAAAACAAACTCAAATTAAAAAACCCAAAGCAAGGATAAACACAAAAGTCAGGTATGAGTGCTGTGCTTCACCAGAAGGTATCCATAAGTAGCCTTACAATGTCCAAGCCACAGACCAGGTATGTATGATGTATGTATTTAGTTTAAACCAAACCGGTTGTTCAGGAGATCTGAACATGCGTTCTCTTGGTAAAATGCGTGATTTATCAAGAAACTATCAAAAGTGAAATTTTTAGTGGATTAAGAATCAGAATTTCTATGGGATCAGATTTTTTTGTTGCATGCTTTCTGATCTGCATTCATTTACCCTAAATAGTTTCAAGTTGTGGATTTCAGAAGTAACGCAGTTGGTAGACATCCAAAAGACTACAAAAACATCTAGAATCTCATGGAAAGTTATGAAATCAGAGGCCCTGACAAAGTTAGATTTCAAGTTGAAATGTAATTTTCCTTTAAGTTTAAAGTCATGAATAATAGTGCTTTAAAGTGGAACCAAAGTGAAAATGTAGAAGTACTGGTAAGCCAAAATGTAAATGGGAGTTTTATCTCATTCTCTATAATGATGAGGGTCCAGAACTTCAAGTTATTTTGTTTCTGTCCAAAATGCAGGGCCCTGGTCTTGTGCTTTTAGGAGATTTGGTAGAGAGGGAGAAAGGACTACTTTTCCAATGTAAAAACTGTTTTTTTACAATGTTTTTCCTGCATTCTAGTGAAGATAAATAGTGGGTTTGTGTGTATGTAACAAATGTGCAATAATGTAAAACTGTGAAGCAGGACCTGGAGGAGAAACAGTTAACTTTACATTTAAAGAAAAAGTAATTTATCGTTTTTGGAAGTAATTCAGAAAAAGCAAATAAAATGAAGAATTAGTCCTAGGTGAAATACAAATCTACAACATGAAGTTCTTATCTCATGGTTTTAGTAATATGCAATTGATGTCACTTGTATATTGTTCCTGAAGGTTTCATATTTTGGCACGCTACTTATCTGCCTTTTTGTTTAACTGTAGCTGTGTGCATATGTACGCTATACAAACAGTTTTCAAATAAATCATTACAGAGAATAGGTTAAATCAGATATGGAAAACGAAGGTATTGAAAGGCTTCAGTAGACTTAACCGAGTACGCGGGCTTCCCTGTCCATTACACGTGAGAATTTAAGGCACAAATATATTTCTCAAATTTCCATTACTTTCACAGATGTAGCTCTTATCTTCCATTTGATTGACAGCCCAATCATGTATTCTTCAGGTGATACAAACTTTTTTTAGGTGATACAAATAATTCATTGCTCTCTTCTGGTCCTCTCTTGTTCTAAGTACTAGTGTTTCTGTCTTTGTATCCAAGGTGAGGCTGCTGCTCTTGAGAGGATTGATTCATAGCTCTTTGCTGGTATGCTCTTCAAATGCCTTCTACCATATATTATTTTGGGGGCATCAGCTTTAGTTCATAATAGTCACGAGCTTAACCAATGTTCTCACTTGGAGTGGGAGCTTTACTTTTTCAGACTCCCAAAGCATATAACGAAGGGAAGAGAGGAAGCTACTGGCTCTCCCGTAAAAGGATTTCTCTGGACCTCTTGCACAGACTAGGTGCTGGCAGAAACGGGTTGAATCATTTTGTCATGTCTGACGCCCAAGTGCTGGCAATTTTCTCTTGCAAGTGGAGCTGAGTTGGAAAGAGGGAGTAGCTTTTTCCTTGTGTTCTGGAAGGGTCTTTTGATGTTGGAGAGTCTCTGAGAAGGGCCATCTGTATTTTTACTACTTACTTTTGCTCCCTTCTCTGTTTTGCATAGGGATCTCTTTAATTTGGAAATGAAGTATGGAGAAGATTTTTGATTTCTAAACTTTTACAGAAGGCAAAGCTTGCATGTTTCTTCTTCCCCCAACCGTATTTGATGCTATGGCCTTAGAAAGCTCCTGCGTACTGAAATGTTTTTTTCTTTCTTAGTTACCGAATTTACTGGCAGCATCCTGTTATATAAAATATCTTAGGTCATATAAATACACATCAGGTTTCGTAATCAACTACTTAATACCTATCCATCCAGAGTATTTACTCATGAAAATTATATGCAAAATTGCTGCCTTATTAACAGTTGAAAGTTCAGAGTTTAAATAGCTGAATGCGTGACTGCATGCAGTGGAGTGGTTTGAAATTTCGTGCACGGGAAATAAATATGTAATTACAGTGTGTATCAGGAAGGAAGTTCAGGGATCATTAAGCATAGAGCCATTCTCCTAAAAATGTTTAGAAAGGTAAACTTTCCAATGGCTTTGACAAAAAGGATTAAATATTTCTTTATATAAGAAGTCTTCCTCATTTCTGGAATACCTGCCATTTTCTATCGACTTTCATTCTCATGTCTCGCGTTCATGCTTGTCCAATAGCAATTCAGTTTTAATATTTTTTTTATATGAAAGTAATTCATCAGCATGTTTGTCCTGGACTTTCTTGCTCATAAGAATATAAAAACTGAGTAAGTTTTTATATTCTTGTTGTAACTCCCTTTTTTATTGGTGTATATCAGAATACTTTCACAAAGGACTGCTTTGATTTATCCCTAGAGCATAAAATAAGTTTAGCTAATTTCTCACTTTAGTTGGTTAACATCAGCTATATATAAAGGACATCCTGCATATTTTCAATGCTACGTTACATTAAAATATTTGGTACTTTGAGTGTATATTGAATAACTTTTTCATAATTTTGATTTGTCAGAGAATTTAAATTTAGCAGTTTGTTCCCTTGTGGTTCATCTTCTACAGTTTGTATTTATAATACTGAGATCATGCTAAATTGCGGTCGGAGCAATAGACTGCAGTGCTGGAAGTGCAAAGTTAGTGTAATGTAAAATTAAATAAATCTTTGCATCTTGTGCAAAGCAATATCTCTGTCTTTCATCAGTAAAAACAAGGACCACATCTGCATCTGTTCTTGGGGCTTTTTTCTTTTAGTGTAAATTTGTTTTCTTTCTTCTTTCAGAAAGAGTAAGGGTAGCAGTGTGTCCAGGTTTTTACAAGGTCACCATCTCAGCCATATAGTATTTCTCAATTTGCTATTTGCAGATTGTCTGGGGAAATGCATAATAATGATATTTGACCCATGATCTATTCATAAGGACTTAAAAATATAATTGCTTTTCCTAAAGGGTGAAGTAGCAGGGATGTGCGAGTTGGTACTTCGAACTGGTTCTCTGCAGTTCAGCTGTAGTTTGTAAGGGGGAAGCATGCTAGAAACGAGGCTTCGAGGAGTTAACTGAAGAGGAAATGCAAGACTGAAGTAGTAGTGGCTTGTGTGTGGACCGTATTGTGTTCTAGCTGGGTTTGTTTGCACTTTATTGTTGTTCCAATACCATTTAATAAACTTATTTTAAATGTCTGTTTTGTTTAAGTGGTTTCCTGGAGATAAAACAATCAGATGCAGCAGTCTTTGGGTCTAAACTGGCTTCCTGCTGAGGCTGTGAATGTAACTTTTCTATAGTGTTTGAATTTTTATGCTAAGATTCCTCATTAGAGATCACTCTGTCTGATGCTTAGTTTTTAATTTTCTATATTGTCTTCCATACTTTCTTTCTTGGGCTACTGTTCTCCTTTATCTCTGTCACACTTATCTGTCTCTTCTAATCCATAATGGAAAGGCATTTCAGTCTAAATCTAATTAACGTTTCTTCCCAGTCGTATGTCTGTTCACAGACACCTTTTTTTGACTGCTCGGCACTTCTCCTTCTGTGTTTTGTCACAGTACCCAATAGAGAGGGTACAGATTTGTTTCGTGGATTCTCATGAACATATGTCAATAAGGTGCCTAAATAATTAATGAAGCTAATGTGGTGTTATCTGAGCACAAAATAACCTTGAAAATTGAACTTACTACTCATACTTGTATAGAAAGACTCTTTCCTTCTCAGCACAGAATTGCTTTGGATAGTCTGTTCTTTGCTGAAAGCAGGATACGGTAGCTGTAGGCGACAGCAGTTGCTCTTAAGGGCCCCTGCCGTTTTCCCCCTATGGTTAGGGATATTCATTTTCATGACACCTGGCTCTGAGGTGCTTGTAAGGTAACTCGAATGCTGTGGATCGGCACTTGCGTATATTGCTCTTTTATGTGCTTGTTTTCAATTGAGGACGGTTATTAATAGGGTTTTGGTTTGTTTTCTAAGCATTCTAACTGTCTTATGTGGTTTTTTGGGCTGTTCCCAAAAAGACAGTTTTTCTTGAGTGTTCCCAAATAGCTTTTTCCTTGCATTATTTTCCAAATACCTAATTAATGCTGCTTGGGGGTATTCCACTGATGACTGCTTCTGCTAGCATGCCTTTTCTTATTGCTGGTTCTAATTTGGCACTTGTCAGAGAGATCAAGTGGTACTTTGTCCACTTATTTGACCTGCGTCAAATAAATTTGTGCTCTTTGCTTAGTACCTGGCAAGACAGGTATCTATAATGCAAAAATTGGCATTGCAGTGCTGAAAGTTGGAAAGTACGGGAATGGCTTTACTTTTCTCTTCTGGTGATTCCTCTAAAACTGCTTAGAGCTGTACTGGTGATTTGTATTTCACCTCTGGAAGTCTGTAAACAGAGCTATAAATAGTAGTTATCTTGGTGCTAACCAATTCCCCAGGACGAGTGAGCTAATATACTTTTTTCCACAGTACTGCCTATATCTCATTATGCCTTGATGAATTCTTGATGCCGAATTTGTGGCATATCAAGGTCCTTTAAAGGTATCAGTTTCCTTGTCTCGCTGGAGTGCTCTGTGACCCCAAGCAGTTCTTCCAGCGCAGTGCTGCTAGAATGTGTAGTCTTTCCTTAAACTTTTCCCTGTCGCACTTTTATTTGCAGTTACATTGCAGTTCCAAGCAAAGCAGGCTTTTGCCTCAAAGTTATTACAAGACAGTTCTTAAGCCTTTGTGAGTATATCAGGATTTGACAATTGCCGTGCTTTCTCTATGCAAAAATACCTTATAAAACATTTAAGTATTTTTTGCTTGCAGCACATACCATTAAAATGTACAGCCTAACATGACGAGCTGTTTAATAACCCCATCATGCCTCAGAAAACTGTGGGCTGCATCTTTTGTGAGCAGTGGTGTGCGGGGGTGTGTGATGCCAACATCTGCACGACAGTTTTTGGGTTTTTTTGTTTTTTTTTTAAGTGAGCATTACAGGCATTCCAGCTGTTCTCACTGAGAGATGCCCATGTGAGGAATGCACCCGGTCTGTACCACAAAATAAACAAGAAGCTCTACCTGCAGTATCGCTGAGAGATTATGAGAAACTGGTGGTAAGGACAGCCACAAATGGAAAGCTGTAACATAATTGGACTTGTTGGTCCTATGAGGTACCGGTGATGATTTTTAATCCAGCAGTTACTTTCCTCTGAGGGAGTCTCTCATCTCTCCGTGTCCATCCTCAAGATGCATTTGGACCTAACTGTGTTACCTTTACCATCTTTAATCTTAACCTGCATTTTGCAGTGAAATGTTCATCCTCTTACAGCCGGCATCACCTAGATAAGCACTTGATATTATCCTGGGTCAAAAGTTCCCTCCTTTTAAGCTTTATGCTGTTTCTTTTTCTTCTTGTGAGACTTAAGATAGTTGTATTCTGTTTCGTGGCAAGATTTTGGGAGCCTATATTTCTGCTGAAAGTTGTGAGATGGTCTTTTTTTCTAGACCTCTGCTGTTTACTTGTGATGAATCTCCCATGGTTTTTACCTGGAAGTGAGGAAGAGCACCATCACTTAGTTATGTCATTTCTTTGAATCACTTCAGAAGTTGGAATAGCTCATATACATCCTGGAAGGTCACTTCTGTTCCTTTCAGGATGCAATGCAGTATCTCTTCCTCCCCCCACCCTCACCCCCCAGAGGATTTTGGTTACAGTTTGATTTGAGAGATCAGAGTTTTATCAAAAAATAAGTGAGAGAACAGTGAGAATGCTCTAAGAAGCAGCTTCAGATATATTGAATCTTAAGATAACTTGAGCTTCTACGTCTGTTTCTTGTGTTTCTACAGATAACCACTCTGCACCGCCTGATGTGACCACAGGCCTGGTGGAACACTTGCATCATGAGCGCCCACAAGTAGCTTCAGTGCGAGGAGTTCCCAGAGGCTACAACAGCAGCATTTTGGAAACTGCAGATGGTAATTACGTTATAAACTTCTCACCTTTCAGTCGTCTTCTGAATAAGTGAATATGTCACAGAGATGCGGCACCAATCAGGTACTATGTACATGCTACCTCTGAAGCATTGCGGTAGTGTGTGGTAGTGTGTGTCCGTCTACAAAAGGCGAGGAAATCGTTCTGGGTTTCCCATGCTCTACCACTGGGAAGCCAGTGAGATCCGTGTCCCCATTTTTGTATATTTGTACTATTAAAGACAATGAAAGCCCTTTAGTCTTAACATTTATTTTTTTATTTTAATTATTTATATTTTAATGTATTTATAATTTTATATTGCCTCATACTTCTTAATTATCACATAATATAAATATAAACATAATGCTTATATTAAATGCTATTAAAATATAAGTTTCATATAAGCAATTGTAAATGTCAACTATATTCTGCCTGATTTTTTTGTTCTGATTATTTTTTGCTAGCACTGTAAAATATTGTCAGATTCACTTTTTTCAAAGTTCTTTATTGCATTTTTCACACCTTTCAGAACTGAGTTAACATAAGATGTAGTAAATACCTATGTTCTGGAAGGAAAAAAAAAATACTGTTCAGGTTTATATTGGAATCTCATGAAGTCAGCAGTTTGAAAAGCTAAATTAAAGTATGAGAAGGTAGAGGCAGCAGGCAAATAGCTAGGAAATAACTTTGCTTGAAAGCAAATCAAATATATATTTGAAACTATTATTGATTAAAGCTGTTTTTCCAAACAAGTTACTTTCGTGTGGAACAACTCTTCCACTTGAAAGCTGTGCTGAGCTTAGAGTGATGGTGTCAGCAATGTGCTAGCATATGTGTTTTAGTGTATGTTTGTTAACATACAGTAAGTAATAAGGCTGTTCTGTTTGGCAGGCGTCCCAGTGAGTAGCAGAGTATCCTCTAAAATCCAGCAGCTTCTAAATACCTTGAAAAGACCAAAGCGCCCACCTTTGAAAGAATTTTTTGTTGATGATTTTGAAGAACTGCTAGAAGGCAAGTAAAATTTTCTTGGTTTATATAAGCTATCCAAGGAAGTACTGATATTTCTTAGCAAGTCTTCTTTCCTTTTTCTCTTCCCAGTAGAAAACAAATCATGATAGGGTTGATACACTAGAGAGAGGTCATATGCTGTCATAAGTGAAGCATAATTTTCAACTCAACCCTTCCCCTCAGTACAGTTGTACTCTACCCTACTCCCTTGCTTTGGAAACTCTTTTGATTCAACTCAAGTTGGACCAGTGTGAACTAGTGAATCCTAGAGAGAGTGGCTTACAGATACTCAGTGAATTTCTATTCACATCATTGCCAAGACCTTCACTGGGGCATCCAGAAATAATGTAATGTTTGGTGATGGACCTACAATCACCTTTTGCCTGAGAAATTCTAGGCTCTACCTTGTGATTATCAGAGATTTTTTTAGGGGCGCTCTCTGGAGTAAATCAGTGGTCAGAGCAGCTCTGACCACTGTTCCAGTATTTCATCACCTTCATGGTGGAAGAAATTTTTCTGCCTATCTAATTGGAATATCCTGTGTTGCAGCCTGTGCCTGTTCCCTCTGTTCTGTCACATTGCACCTCTGAAAGGACTCTGGCTCTTTCTCCGTATCCTCCTGTTAGGTAGTTGTAGATGACAATAAGATTTCCCCCCTTAGTCTTCTCTTCTTAAGGCTGAACAATTCCAGCTTCTACAGCCTCTCCTCATATGTCATGAGCACCATCCCCCAATGATCTTGGTGGTTCTCCACTGGACTCTCACCATATGTTAATATTTTGGGGAGCCCGAAACTGGAACAATAGTCCAGATAGGGTCTCATGAGTGCCAACCAGAGGGAAAGAGTTGCTTCTCTCTCACCCTGCTGGCTACTTTGTTGCTAATATAATAGACCAGTATGTCATTGACCCTGTGTCCCGAGGGTGCACTGGTGACTCACATTCAACTTCTTGTCCACGAGTGCCCCCAGGTCCTTTTCTGAAAAGCAGCTTTTTAGCTGGTCAAAGTCCAGATATATTTAGATAAAGAAGGTTGGTTACTACAGAATCACAGAATGGTTTAGGTTGGAAGGGACCTCTGGAGATCATCCAGTCCAACCTCCCTGCTCCAGCAGGCTCCTCTAGAGCACGTTGCCCAAGATCGCGTCCAGACGGTTTTTGAGTATCTCCAGGGAAGGAGACTCCACCACCTCTCTGGGCAACCTGTGCCAGTGCTCAGTCACCCTCACAGCAAAGAGGTTTTTTTCTCATATTTAGATGGAACTTCCTGTGTTTTGGTTTGTGCCCTTTGCCTCTTGTCCTGTCACTGAGCACCACGGAGAAGAGTCTGGCCTCGTCCTCTCGACACCCTCCCCCCCCCCCCTTCAGATACTTGTAGACATTGATGAGATCCCCTCTCAGTCTTGTCTTCTCCAGGCTGAGCAGGCCCAACTCTCTCAGCCTTTCCTCATAGGAGAGATGTTCCAGTCCCCTAATTGTCTTTGTAGCCCTATGACTAGAATTGATTGTGATAATGTTGTTTGCATGCCTGTTAATATTATCTTTTTGGAATGCAGAAAATGTCATGATTTTAGAGGTTCAGGGAATTAAATGCATGGAGTGCACTGTGCAATGCATCTTGTCTGTGCACTACCTGAAAAGATAGAGGTTGAGTATGCTCTGCAGGTATTGTTCAGCTAAAAAGGCTGTTTCATTATTCTTTCTGCAAGCATGTATCTAAGCAGAAAGAATAGCATTTTTACCAAACACACAAGTTGCTAACTAAAAAGTAGCTTCTTTAAAAGCAGCTCCATCGATTAATCTTGGAGAATGATTTTTATCTTGTTTTCATAGTGTTACAAATAAAACATGTCCTTGCGGCTACAGTTTTCTGAGCGGCACCTACTAGATTTCACATACTATTTGTCTGATGCTTTAAAATGTGAAATCATTAAAATTCTAGTTTTTCCCTAAGGACTTTCCAGGCAAATTTTCATGAAAGTGTAGATATGTCATTGTGGAGAATTAGAGAGCAGAGCATCTCTTAAAACTTTTATTTTTTTAAGTTATTGTAGATACCTAGTGTTAGCTAAATCCAGCTATGAATTCATTTTGCCAACCAAGATCAAGACACTTCAGCTTCTTTGGTAGCTTGGGGCGCAATTATAACAGCAATTTACTCAAAGATCAAATGTTATTCAAACCCAGCAGTGTTACGTGATTGTGAGAAATGATCCAGTAATCAAACAAAATATTCCATTAGCTGCAGCATTTCAAGCTTAGATAATCCCTGCCAGGAGCATTTCATCTGGGTTGTTATTTATGTACATTTTGTGTACTTTTTAATGTTTTTATAGACAATTATGGAAGCACATTGTGTCTATTCATCATCAACCAGTTGGTAACTTGGTGCAGCAAAAAGAAATGCCCTAGTCTCACTGAAGCCATTCTATCTGATAATGTTTCTTGACTTGATGTAGGCTTGCATTTGAATAAATATGCAGAACAAATAGCAAAAAACATCTTTTGCAAAGAGTTTATTCCAAAAGAGTGCACTCAGGATTCAGATTTTGTTCCTCTGGCCAGGTCCTTTGAATAATGTGAAATCAGAACTCCAAAATGATGGTAATTTTTTCTATGAAGCCCACAGTTGATTAGCATAGCATCCTCATAGAGCAGAGGAGATGTAATGATAGCTGTGAGGAAGAGGAAAGTGAGAGTGATTCATAGAATCGTCTATTAAGTGTAATTTGCTCATTTAGTAATGATTGATACTATGTTATTTTGCTGTTCTCTGGTTTTAGTACAACAGCCTGATCCAAATCAACCAAAGCCTGAAGGAAATCAAATGAATGTCCTTAAAGGTGAACCCTTAGGTGTGGTAACCAACTGGCCCCCTTCTCTGCTGGCTGCCCTACAGCGCTGGGGAACTACCCAGCCGAAAGCTCCCTGTCTGACTGCTTTGGATACCACCGGCAAAGCTGTTTATACACTCACCTATGGTAGGTATTGATGATAACTTAAGAAAGAATTAGATTGTCATTGTGGAATGAACAATTTGCTTTACGTGGAACAGAGTGACTGTGCCAGTCAGTCTGCCTCCACTGACTGTGCATCTGATTGCTGTTCAAATGCAAATTATGAATTCATTGGTCACTTACTGTTGTATATGTCAAAACAGATTACATTTTTTTAAAAGTTAACATTATTTTATGTGTGACATTGATTCTTTACTAGTGGCTGTACATCAACTTAAAAAAATCAAGTTCTTTTACTTAAAAGAACCTGCAAAGCAAAGCTAAGAATAGACTTGAGTGAAGTAGTAGGAAGGAAGAGATGACTAATAACGCACTCTTCTGATTTGCAGAGTGGATGCTTAATTTTAGCATGCATATATATTCTTGCATATCCTTACAGAGATGACTTGTAATGCAGAACATATTAAAGATGTTATGGTGGAATGTGAAACTTATTTGCATCAATGAACTATAAGTATTACAATAATTGTGTGTGTGTTTTGAGGCTTTTTTAAGAGAATTCTGTCCCCTAAGGCAGCTCAGTAGTACGTTACTTGTATTTCATTGTACAGTACATTGGAATATTAAAATTTCATGTTTGAATTATTACATGTGATGTACACTTACGGGAAACGTAATTGAGCAGGGGTATTGGTTTTGTTCCTTTGCAACTCTGGAGCTTTGAGAGGTTGAAAATTTTTAAAAGATTGTGTTTAGTTCTGTATTTAAAAAAAAAAAAAAAAAACAGTAGCAAACAAGCTCAAAATTGTATTTAGACTCTCTACTAACTGTATTATATGGCCATTTGTATAAGGTAGAGGTATTTGTTTTTATATACTTGAGTCCCGAATAACACTTTTGTATATAACTTGAAATTACACAGCAAAAATTCTTGAATGAGGAAGTTTAGGAGACTGACAAACACAAAATAATGGGTGTGTGTGGTTGCTGTGTGTCTAAAGGATTGGGTATGGATGACGATCCAAAATAAAGATACTGTACTAGAAAAATGTGTTCTAAATGCATGCTGGCTACCGCAGATTTTTATATTGGTGTCCTTGTAGTTAATGATGTTGGATTCATTTTTTTCCTAACTATTAAAAGCTGTGTAGACCACTGCTGAGGACTGAACTGACATTTCACAGAGCCAAATTTTATAGCATTTATTCTTACTCTGTTTCTTAAATTTTAGTTCTTTTTTTTTTTTTTTTGTCCAGATAAAATTTTATTTTTTACCCCTAGGCAGCTTCTTTCTCTAGGAGCCCTTAGTAAGGAGCCATGTTAAATGCATTTTAGAAATCCGGTTAGGTTATATCAACCAGACTTCCTATGTGTGTGTATGTATGTGCGCTGATACCTTGGAAGACCTTAGTAGGTTTGTGAGCTGTGATTGCCTTCACAAAAGCAATCTTGGTTTCTCCCCAATACTTACTCGTGTGCCTGCTAATTCTGTTCTGAATTCATTCGATTTGTCTAGTGCACATGCCAGGCGTTCAGATTTGCCAATTAAATGTTGCAATTTTGGTTACTGCTTTTTCATTTGTCTATTTTGTTCTTTCTGTAGGCAAACTGTGGAGTCGGAGCTTGAAGCTAGCGTATACCCTGCTAAACAAGCTAACCTCTAAGAATGAACCGCTACTCAAGCCTGGAGACAGGGTATATTTTGGTTTGAGCTACATCAGAACAAACAAATTTATGTTTAAAATAAATGATATTTCTGACTAGTGGTTGTTTCATTTCTGTAGTGCTTAGCAATGTGCTGGGTTTTCTGATGTACAAGACAGGGCCATCTCCAAAATGACCTGCTCTGTCAACAAACGTGACTTGTAATGCCTCTATCACAGTGCGATACGTATCAGGAGAGAGTCGCGCCCTTTAATTCTGCCTTTTCCATTCTGCCCTACCCCTAGGTGCCAGGGCTGTTCACCCTGATGGGAGTATCAGAGAATCCCATAAGGAGTTAAGTGCTCGGCTCTCTGTAGTAGCATAGTGACTCACAGGACTGGCCAGCTGCGTTTTGCTCCTGCCATGCTCGTATATCCTAATCTTTCTTCTAGATGAACGTCAAGGAAGAAATGTGGTGCCTCAGAGGAAGTGAGGCTTGGTTCCAGTTACCTTTCTTTTTCTTTTTCTATGAATATCTAAATATCCGAAACGTAGCTATTATGAAAACAGCCTTCAACTACATAATTGAGTTTTAAGAACAATATGCTTTGGCTTACTTTTTGCAGCTCTGAGTATGGGTAGAGCTTGAAATCTATTAACAAGTAGTTTTTAAGTTGCTAATTTAGCCTTTTATCTACACAATAGCAATTTGAAGACAACAGGCAGAATTTGTTGCACTAACAAGTCCATTTCTAAAGCTATCGTTCTTATTGCTAGCAATGGAAAGAGTAGATACCTGAAGTTAAGAAACTAGTATTTTCCTTATCCAATGCTCAGCGTTTCTATATGGTTATCTGAGCAATATATGACAGATGATAAAATATAAAGTAACCCTCTATCTTTGTGCAATAGCATGTGTTTTGTCCTTCAACTCAGCCACAGGTGTAGAATTTCTACCGAAATCCTGTACAAAGATTGAGAAGGCCAGCAGCGATAGTTTTTGTTATCTGTGTTTTCTACATACCAACTGCTGTACTATAGATAAGACAGCAAAGATGGTCTATTTAGATAAACAGTGAGGAGCAGCTTTAGCTAAAGGAAGCCGTGTAATACTATAATTTGTAAAAGTCAATTATCACAATATTTAGTATTTCTGTTCTTAGTTTGGCTATGAACCTGAACAGTGCTGTGAACTCGTTTTTTTAAATTTGTGTATTAAACTGGGGGAAAAAAAATTATTGTTATTTTCATGTATTGCTGCAGGTGGCTCTCGTGTTTCCTAATAGCGATCCAGTGATGTTCATGGTGGCATTTTATGGATGTCTCCTGGCAGAACTTATTCCTGTCCCGATAGAAGTTCCGCTGACAAGAAAGGTAGGTGAACGCATCCGAAGTTTTTATGGCTTCATGAATAAAGGGAGGACTGTGGATCCAATTGTCCTTGTATGAGACCCCGAGAGCCTGCACTGGAAGAAAGCAGTATGGTGCACCAGCTGAACTTCTACTCATTCTACTTCTCAGTATTTGGTAGAGTGTAGAGCATGTTAAATATTTGGACAGTGTTTAATATTCAGGGATTTTAAAAAGGTAAAGGAGGGGAAATTGCATGAAGCTGATCAGTTAATTTTATTAGAATACGTTCTTGTAGAAATTATTTTAATTTGTTATTTTTGAAGAGAATTATGAAAATATTATTCCAAATATAATACAGATATGCTGTAATTTCAGCTCCCTTATGCTGAATAGTGGGAGCAGAGGCAAGAGCCACCCTAGATTTTGGAAAGTACCTGGATAATCCCAGATCCACTGAAGTTATTGGGGAAGATGGGAAATCAGAGCTGAAAATCTGCAAGTGCTCAGGACCCAGAATCAGCTTCAAACTGGCTCAGTGTTTTGCCAGATCTTATAAGCTTTCCTATATTGTTGCAGAGGGATGCACAACCTTTGCTTTTGCTGCTGCGTTGCTTCCATTGCTTGCCAGATCTACTGCCATGTCTAACGTGGTTGGCAGTAAGCAAAACTTAAATTATTTTGAGCGTGGACTTCAGTGCTTTGTCTTGTGCAAAGGCCTTGTTGTCTAGAAGTTTGTTTTTTCCGTATACATCGGCTTAGTGTTTTCTAAACATGGTAAAGTTGCGGTAAACTCTAATAAAGCTTGATTATTTGCAAGTTTGCCATAATACTGTGGTTTCTCTGTAGGATGCTGGCAGTCAACAGATTGGATTTCTTTTGGGCAGCTGTGGAGTAACGCTAGCTTTAACCACCGATGCTTGTCAAAAAGGCCTTCCTAAAGCTCAGACTGGAGAGGTAGTTACATTCAAAGGTATGTTTTTAAACTACTTGTATTTCTTAATAGAATAAAGAATGTTATATGTTGTGTCCCGCTATTAAGTCACTTTTATAACTTTGTGCACATCTCGCTTATAAGGGAAAAACTGGCATCGTTGCCAGGAGAGTATGTCCTGCTTGAGTTAATGTCTCTTTTTCCCATCAGCAGTATGATATCAGCTGGAGCTTTTTCTTGCCTCTTTGTTGCTATCCCAGAATACTTTAAAAAAAAAAAAAAACTGATTTTTAGAAGTGTAGTGACAGTAATTTCTTTGTTTTTCTTTGAAGGTTGGCCACGTCTCATTTGGTTTGTGATTGATGGGAAGCATCTGGCTAAACCGACTAAGGACTGGCATCCGCAAGTACGGGATGCCAGTGCTGAGATTGCTTATATTGAGGTGAATCAACATAATATGCCTAACCTATAGTTACAGTACTGTGGTTTATGTCACAGCATATTTTCTTTCTTTAATCTCCAAATGCTACAAAAGAGATGACTACAACACTTTTTACTGTGAAACAAGAATGTTTCCCTAGAGCTTGCCGCAAAAATTGTCATATGAGTGGTTTTGCTGAGTCAGACTACAGTTTGGGGATAATTACCGTTTGGGTCCCTGGGAAAGTTAAACATGTGAGGGAGAGAAATGGCCATATTTCATATGATGTTAGTGTATACTCTGAACATAAATACATTTTTTTTGTGCTAGCTCATTTTTTGTGCTAGCTGGTTCTTTATAAGAAACGCATCTTTTTGTAATACAAAATCCTTTCAGCTCACTGCGGTAACTTGTCCATATTTGTTGTCAAACTAATGCTTGTGTAAACTTTGTCTTTTCAGTACAAGACGAGTAAAGAGGGCAGCACAGTGGGCATTACTGTATCTCATGCTTCCATGCTGGCACACTGTCATGCGTTGACTCAGGCATGTGGCTATTCAGAAGGTAAGTTACAGATGTACAGTTTTCAAATGATACTCATAGGTGCTTGAATTTTCAGAAAAATGATGTAGCGGAATCATTTTTACTTCCTTAAAAGAACTTCAGCTAGGCAGTGGTAGCTTTAATTGCAAAAGGAAAAGATTAATTTATTTGGTTCTAATTGAGGTAATGTGTGAAGGACAATAAGAAGCTGTTTGTGAAATGGCAATCAATGTGTAGTATAACTTCTTGAACCGAAGATCCTTACTGATTTTATTCAAGAGTGTTTGGATTTTTCAATCTTCATAAATTTGTTAGTCAGTGATAATGGCTATATTGATTTCCATCGTCCTGAAAGCAGCTTCTAAGACTTTTGCCTTTTTGCTAAGAATTTGTTTTTTCTTCCCTAATAGCTTTTGAATGCATTGACTAATTTCAGTAGCTGTAAGGGGGCCCCTTCAGAACCTGACTAACTCACCTCAATTTTACCACGTCTTTTCTACTGAATACTATATTTTTTTTCAATCCCTGCTGAAACTGACATTTTTTGTTCGGTCACCTCATGCCATTGTTTTTGATGACAGACTCTTAAGGAGGCGAATGTCGGCAGGTCTGAGAGAATTTGAAGGCCACAAAGCTGGATACTGTGTTTGGAAAAGGGCTCAGATGTTATTTGTCCTCATAATTATCTATATGAATTACCAAGTGCTTATTACTAAATATAGTCAAGTTTGAGATGACCACATGCAGAGTTAGAGTCCTCCCAGTAGAGACTGAGGGAGCTTTCTCACACTGATCTTGGAGGCCATTTGAGTAACTTGGATCTCTTTAAACAACGTTGGATGCTGCCAGCTAAGCATACAGAATCACAGAATGGCTGAGGTTGGAAGGGACCTCTGGACATCATCTAGTCCAACGCCCCTGCTCAAGCAGGCTCCTCTAGAGCACGTTGCCCAGGATCGCGTCCAGACGGTTTTTGAGTATCTCCAGGGAAGGAGACTCCACCACCTCTCTGGGCAACCTGTGCCAGTGCTCAGTCACCCTCACAGCAAAGAGGTTTTTTTCTCATATTTAGATGGAACTTCCTGTGTTTTGGTTTGTGCCCTTTGCCTCTTGTCCTGCCACTGAGCACCACGGAGAAGAGTCTGGCCCCATCCTCTCGACACCCTCCCTTTAGATATTTGTATACATTGATGTGATCCCCTCCTCAAGTCTTCTCTTCTCCAGGCTGAACAGGCCCAGCTCTCTCAGCCTTTCCTCCTGAGAGATGCTCCAGTCCCCTCATCATCTTTGTAGCCCTCTGTTGGACCCTCTCCAGTAGTGCCTTGTCTCTCTTGTCCTGGGGAGCCCTGAAGTGGACACAGTACTCCAGGTGAGGCCTCCCCAGGGCTGAGTAGAGGGGCAGGATCACCTCCCTCCACCTGCTGGCAACACCCTGCCTAATGCACCCCAGGATCCCCTTGGCCTTCTTGGCCACAAGGGCACACTGCTGGCTCACGGTCAACTTGTTGTCCACCAGGACACCCAGGTCCTTCTCTGCAGAGCTCCCTTCCAGCAGGTCAGCCCCCAGCCTGTACTGGTGCATGGGGTTATTCCTCCCCTGGTGCAGGACCCTGCACTTCCCTTTGTTGAATTTTATGAGGTTCCTCTCTGCCCATCTCTCCAGCCTGTCCAGGTGTCTCTGAATGGCAGCACAGCCCTCTAGGGTATCAGCCACTCCCCCCAGTTTTGCATCATCAGCAAACTTGCTGAGGAGGCACTCTATTCCTTCGACCAAGTCACTGATGAATAAGTTAAACAATACTAGACCCAGCGGTGACCCCAGGGGGACACCGGTAGCTACAGCTCTCCAACTAGA
This sequence comes from Struthio camelus, assembly GCF_040807025.1. NCBI lineage: Eukaryota > Metazoa > Chordata > Aves > Struthioniformes > Struthionidae > Struthio > Struthio camelus. The sequence continues at coordinate 388,460 of NC_090947.1, read as the reverse complement.
CTCTGCACCACTGACCACAACCCTCTGAGCTCGGCCATCCAGCCAGTTCTCAAGCCACCTCACTGTCCACTCATCTAACCCACACTTCCTGAGTTTACCTACAAGGATGTGATGGGAGAGAGTGTCAAAAGCCTCGCTGAAGTCAAGGTAGACAACACCCACTGCTCTGCCCTCATCTACCCAGCCAGTCATTCCACCAGAGAAGGCTATCAGATTGGTCAAGCATGATTTCCCCTTTGTGAATCCATGCTGACTCCTCCTGATCACCTCCTACTCCTCCTGATCACCTTCTTGTCCTCCACATGCTTAGTGAGGACCTCCAGGAGGAGCTGTTCCATCACCTTGCCAGGGATGGAGGTGAGGCTGACAGGCCTGTAGTTACCTGTTGTTTCTCCTTGCCCTTTTTGAAGACTGGGGTGACATTGGCTTTCTTCCAGTCCTCAGGCACCTCTCCTGATCTCCAGGATCTTTCAAAGATGATGGAGAGTGGCCAAGCAATGACATCTGCCAGCTCCCTCAGCACTCGTGGCTGCATCCCATCAGGGCCCATGGATTTGTGGATGTCAAGTTTGCCTAAATGATCTCTAACTCGATCCTCCTCAACCAAGGGAGAGTCTTCCTTTCTCTAGACTTTCTGTCTTGTCCCCAGGGTCTGGAATTCCTGAGGACTGACCTTAGCAGTAAAGACTGAAGCAAAGAAGGCATTTAGTAACTCTGCCTTCTCTGTATCGTTCGTCAGCAGGGCACCCACCCCGTTCAGCAGTGGGCCCACGTTTTCCCTAGTCGTCTTTTTGCTTTGGATGTATTTGAAGAAGCCCTTCTTGTTGTCCCGGGCCTTCCTTTGCCAGATTTAATTCCAAATGGACCTTAGCCTTGCATCCCTGCATACTCTGACAACATTCTTATATTCCTCCCAAGTGGCCTATCCCCCCTTTTCCACGTTCTGTATTCTTCCTTCTTCTGTTTGAGGTTTGCCAGGAGCTCCTTGCTCATCCATGCAGGTCTCCTGCCCCCTTTACTTGACTTTTTACTCATAGAGATCCACCAATCTTGAGCTTAAAGGAAGTGAAGCTTGAATATTAACCAGCTCTCCTTTCTGATTCCTAGGAGTGTGACGTTTGATCCCTGAAAAAGAAAGGTTTGATTAAGAGTCTGAGTACTGTATACAAAAACCTTGTCTTCCTTGGCTTTAATGTTCTTTAATTTTCTTCTGTGATGACCATGCCTCCCTAAAGCTCAAAGTTATAAATTTCACCAGTGCAAGTCATCTAGCCTAATAACTTGAACTAGGTCTATGATTCTAGATAGTACATTTGAAGGCGTGAGCAGATATTGCTCACTGCATTGTTTCAGTCATTTTTTCCTTCCTGCTTTGGGCAATTGTCTAACCCCCATAGTTCTCCAAATTCCATCCAAGTGATACAAGAGTGGACAAGAGGTTTTCACAGTAGGATATCTGTATGTTTTTTAGAATTATCGTTAGAGGCCCATCTTCCATTTCTCTTTTAAGACAACTTCTCATGACAGCTGCCCAGTACAAGAAATATGGGAGATGAGAGGGCACACCCATCTTGGAGGTAAAGGATTTACAGCTGTTGCTGATTCCTGAAAGGATGATGGCAATCAGTTCTGGATTGAAGGAGCCTAAACATCTTAATTTAAAAAAAAAAAAAAAAGCAAAATACAGATGCTAGCCATCAACATTTCAGCTTTTCACAGAGAGGACTGAATTCTCTTGTCGTTCTGCAGGATGTTTATTTTTCACATTTCTATTGCTGCAACATACAGTTGCTGTTGTGAGATTTGTGTTCTGTATAGACCATACTCAGTAAAAAGCTTTGCTCTTCAGTTTGTTCCTAGTCCCTTGTAGCCTCAAGATTTTGGCTTCAGTAGATCCTATGTTCAGAAAGAAAGGGGTCTCCTTTTTGATTAATTATGGCTCATAAATATGGCCCAAGAGTGTCTCCAGAGGGATTTGGAGTGATAGATCTACTCAGTTTCAGTGGTTCCCTTGATGAATAGCTGAGAGTTGCACCTGGCACTGAACTTGTACTTAGGGTTCATCTGTGCTGCCATTAACCAAAAGCTTTTTCCTTTGAAATCTGTTTACTGCCTGGAAGAATCTAGTGGTTCAACATGCATGATGTGGCTGAGTGTGCTAATCCATCTTGGGACACATGGAGACACAGCTAAAGATGTTGTGTTGACTGTTTTCTCCAGCCAATGTACAGTATGTTTTTCCTGATGGTTAAAAAACACTGAGGATATGGAAGATGTGCATGAAAATAGTATTAGAAGGAAAACTCAGTCTTAAATACTGTGTGGTAGTCTAGTCTATAATCATAATTTAAAGATGATTGTAGTAAGTGTAGTATAAGACACTTTCAGCTTAAGCGGCCTGTATGTTATAAACAGCATAGCTTAAATGTTCTGATAAAAGTACTTCTTAAATTTGATGGGTTTTTATCTGTTTTCAGCTGAAACACTAACAAATGTCTTGGATTTCAAAAGAGATGCTGGCCTTTGGCATGGAGTGCTAACAGTGAGTATTGGAATTAAAGAAAAAAAAAAAAGTGTTTGCAGGGAAGAGCATCTCTTCTTGGGGGTAGAGCATTGGTATCAAAATGAGGTCATAAATTATAACAGTCTGCAAGTATTTATATTTCAATATTTATATTTTTCAGTATAAAATACTACTTTTTTGGTAATAGACTTCACAGGTATAACTTATGTTCTTATTGACTGTATGCATTTTTCACTAGCAGTTAAATGTAAGAGTTAACATTGCAGCTGTGATTTTTTGAAGATGTTGATGCATTTTGTGTATTCTTTGAGCAACTTCAAAGTTTATTTTTTGAATGTTTTTCTCATAGAGCGTTATGAACAGGATGCATGTCATCAGTATTCCCTATGCATTAATGAAGGTTAATCCACTTTCATGGATACAGAAAGTCTGCTCGTACAAAGGTAACCTTAATGTTCTGACTTAACCCATCTCTTTGTGGATGAAACAGAAAGCAAAATTAAATTAAATAAAAATCTATTTGTATAAAATATATGTAAGCCACTGCTATTATCCAGCTGACTTCCTTTGCCAACGGTGACTGGGGTGATGCCTCAGCTTTAGGAGTCAGATGCTCCCTTTCAGGGTTAGATATACCAATAGATTCATTGATGAGCGACAAACAGGATCAATCTTTGTTTCATACGCTTATGTAAATGCATAAACATACATTTATGTAACTTATTTGTTTTGTTCTACATGCGCACTCAACATAATTGTTGTCTCTTTTTCTATTTTCAGCCCGTGTAGCAGTGGTAAAATCACGTGATATGCATTGGTCACTTTTAGCTCAGAGGGATCAGAGAGATGTCAGTCTGAGCTCTTTACGAATGTTAATAGTGGCAGATGGAGCCAATCCATGTGAGTATGGGTGTATTTTCTGGATGCGTGGTAATTCTCTTTCCAAGATGAAGTGAGGCACGCTGTAAATGGTGGAACTCCGGACCTGTGCTGTAGGAGCTCCACAGCACTGACTGTCGTTCATCTTCAGCAAAAGAGAGGGGGTAGTGGGGCTTCTTTGCCAAGGACACTGGAGCAAAACTTTAATAGAGAATGTTCTGAAGGATCTATTGTTTCTATAGAAAAAGGTTGGTTATGTAATTTAAAAGAAATTATATCATTTTCAAATAAATCACAATGCCAGTCTCAAAATAACTGTTTGCGTACTGCATGTGGACATAAAGTCTTTGAGTTGCAGCGTGTCTGATTCTGTGTGTGCCCCAGGGCTTGTCTCCGTCGTGTGCAAGGACATTAAAAATTGGACCAGTCACAACTTTAAATCAAACCAATGACCCCTCTAACTAAAGCATGCAGTAGGATCTTCCCTTTTGCTGTCTATCATACAATGGTGTTTTACAGTAATTTTAGAAAGCAACTGGGAGGGTTTTTTTTTTTTTTTGCTACAGGCATGGATATACATTAATTGCTTAATTCTGCTGTTCTCTGACACTGCAAAATGTAGAGTGTTTCAGATTCTGTGGAGATTACAGCTGCATGATGAGAGGTCTGCAAGTCGTGTCTGCCAAAGGTTAAAGCTTGAACTGATCTTGCTAAGATTGTATTTGTTGTAAGCAGTGTTTTAGACTTGGTGCTTAGAAAGCAGTTCATTCTGCAGTGAAATACTGACTGTTTGTTTACTATCAATGTCACTGTTTTCCATTGCTCTTTGCACTTAGCCATGTGTAGCTGTGTAAGTGCATTTTTCATGGTACAGCACTAACAAAAAGATGTAATGTTATATGAAGTGACATGAAATTATACATAGGATGTAGGATAATCAGTGAAGTCTGCTGTTTTGCGTTATTTTATGTGCTATGATTGTGGACTTGCGAAACACAAAGTCTAGGTGATGAGGCGTCCTTTTACATTTTGGCCTGAGTGCTAAAGGCCACACAGAGCTCTGTTTGCAAGTGAAGATGACTTTTCAGAAGTATTTAAGGTTAATTTCTAAATTCTTTGGTTCTATGCTCTCTATAGAAAACATTTAAAGACTTCTCGGATGCAGTTACCGTTAGTGACGGAATAGTCACTAGATCACTGAAGGATTTTCAACAATGTTAAGTGTTGCTGAGTGCCACCAGAGAAAGAGGATAGTCGGTTGTGATTTTCATTCTGTGAATTAGTTGTTAACCACTATCTTGTCTCCAAAAGTAGCATCTACTAATAGGCTGTTTTTAGATGTTTTGAAAGTGTGTTGTTTTTGTGCAAGACTGCAATTATATTTGTACAGCTGAACAAGGAGTAAACATAGACTTTGAAATGCTGCAGATCAAACTTCCCTGCCATTGACAAAATGTTTCCAATTGTGTGATTGTTCTTTATAGGGTCTATATCTTCATGTGATGCGTTCCTCAATGTATTTCAATCCAGAGGTTTGAGACCAGAAGTAATCTGTCCCTGTGCTAGTTCTTCAGAGGCGCTAACTGTTGCTATTCGCAGGTAATTCCATTTTGCGAGTATTGAACTGAAAACATTTCTTTATTTTTGAACTGTATCTGCTATTAAGATCATAGTCAGAACAGAGTACAACATAAAGATGCCCAAAGACCCAGATGGAGGAGATCTGAGGCTTACAGATATCTCCATCAATGAAGGACGTGTATTAAAAAACAAAAATAAAAAAACCTTTTTTTGCTTAACACTTTATTTTTTTTTAATTGTTCAGGAAAGTGAAGTCCCAGCCTTATTGATTCTGTGGGAAGACCTTTAGAAAATGTCCCAAAGTCATTATTAGGATGGTTACTTATATGGTAGGAAGAAGATGAGGAATCTTCAGTCCTTCATGCACACTGTCTTCTAACCAGGGGGCTAAAGGAAAAAACTATCTGTAACTGGCCTGAAAAATACAATTGGAGTTCAGGAGATTGCAAAGGATGCTCTGAAAAAAGGAAATACTTCCTGATTATTAAGCTGACATTATAGGTGGAGTATACTGGAATTTTTTGACTGTGTTTTTAATCAAAATGTGCTGTTCGGAAAATAAATTTCGAGAAAACGTAAAAGAAAAGGGTTGGAGATTTTGGAGTGTGCTTTCTCTGGTGGGAGAACTGACCTTTCTCAATCTGAAAAAATGCACTTAGAGAACTGTGTTTTACAAAAATGCTTGGAATCTTTTGTTCTGTTCCAGCCTGAAAGCTGGAGAGTTATCACAAAATGCAGTTGTTGATCCTCAGTCAATTCTGTTCAGAGATACAGAATCTCAAGTCCTTGAAATACTACTTAATTTTTCTGGTGGTCAGAAAAGTTGGCCTTTGAATGCTTATTCTTGACACTTCATTACCCATAATAGAACTAAATCTTCTTTGTAGCCTTCTAGGCAAGGGAGTAAGCTATGTAATGTTTTATTCTACCTCTTTTTCATTAGTAAAATACGTTTCCAGTCAGGTCTTGGCATAAATTGCTTGAATACTACTCTCGTATAAGATGAGAAACCGTAATTCTGTTAACCTTAACAGGCTTGCACCATGTTTTTGATGACCATATTACCATTGGTCTGTTGATTCATATCTGATTTGAATTTTTTGTTTGTTTTTCAGACCCCCAGAATTGGGTGGGCCTCCTCCAGGAAAAGCAGTGTTATCTATGAATTGTTTGAGTTTCAGTGTGATAAGAGTGGATACAGAAGAGAAGTTGTCAGTGCTAACTGTACAGGACGTTGGCCAGATTATGCCTGGAGGTAGGAACACATTTCATGTAGTTTTAATTGCATGCCACATAATTTATCTTTACTTTATACTTATGCTGATTAAATAAATAAAACTGTCAAATGTTAAATACCTGCAGCATAGTATGGTTTATGTTTTGACATATCACCTAAACACTAGAAGATTAAGTACTCTTTCAAACAGTTTATTAAAAACTTGCAGTAGAGTATTAGCCTATAATAACTATGAATCTGACTGTAGGTTTTGGTATGGGCATTTGCTCTTGGTGGTTTGACAGTGTTGTCTTATTGTTCCTTAATTATCATTAGGGTTAACTGACATATAGTTAGGTAACAGCAATTAAAGGAGAACAAAATTTTTGTGAGAATTAAAAAAAAAAAAAAAAAAACCCTTAGTGAGAAGTACCATGTACCTGAGATATTTTGTCTCACCTGGCAGTTCTTTCTAGCAGTGATAGTCCATGTGTTTGTACTCCAAGCCGCAAATGCTTGGAGCTGTGAAGGCTGTTTTCTTTAGTAATATCTTGGTGATCTAAGACGGTTTCTGTACCATAGAAGCATGGGTAGACAAAGACTCTGCCCCTCTCAACCTTCACAACGTGAATGGGAGCAATCTTTTTAGTTGAGATCATTCAATATCTGGCAACAGTTTACTGATTTTGTAGGCTCTGTTTTTATTGCTGCTATCTTGTTGTTATCACTTAGCTCTCCAACATTCCAAGACCTAGCTTTACCCTGACATGTAGCCTATTACCTATTAGTATTTCTGTGTGGCCTAGAAACTTGAGACAGCATTGAAATCATTCATTTTTGAACCTGATACTAAGGATATATACTCCTGTCAGGGTCTTGCTTTGAATTGCTGTAGAGTCTTTGTGAAGCACATGTTCTATTTGGTGCTGGATATGCAGCTGATTCCCAATAACTGGAAAGTTCAGGAAGCAGTGGCTCTGGGATTTCCTCTTCATAAAGCTGTCACATTTGGAGTTCCAGACTGTGGACATCCCAGCAGATTGGTCAGCCCTGGATTAGGCTCAGATCCTTGGTAACATCTGTTCAGATCTCTTTGTCCATAGCTACCTTAGGAAGTATTGTTCCTCAGCCCTGTTAAGTGGATTGTAGCAAAAACCTCTTGATTCTTCCCTGCTGTCCTCCCCTGAGGCTGGAATCATGTATTGAAACTTAGAATGCCCTGAAGAAACTTAATAAAATTAAAGTGCCAAACCAGACAAAAAATGGTGGGCAAAGACTAGGCTCTGTCTGTGTGCTGGAAGACCACTTGGTACACTCTATTCCAGTACTGAAGGTTGCAACATAAAGCTTGGTAGCGTAGGATTCCCTGGCAGCATCTGTCTGAGAGCACCAGCAGCTTCAGGCCCTTTCCTAACTTGGGCTGGGTGTGCTTGGAGAGGACGAGATGCAGATTTCTTGGAATTCTCTTTGCTCCTTTGGGTCTACTGTGTGGTGTCCAAAGAACCTGATTCATTCTGGTCATGGCCTTGACACTTGTGGCTTTGCTGTTCTTGGTGCAGCCTCATTACAAACCTCATACTATGCTGAGATGTGGTTCCAAATTCCCCCTCCTCCGTAGAGCATTAATTCAAGGTAAGGAAGGATGAAAGGAAAAGCCATTTTCTACTGCTTCAGCAAGCACCTCTTCTCTAGACATCAAGGCCCTCATATCAGTAAGAGGAGGCAAACATGTCTCTAGCCTACTGATAATCTCAAGCCATCTTGTAGAAAGTCTTGCTGACCTTGGATCATTTTTTTGATTGCTCCCAGGAGCACTTTGTCACCACTAAAGATGATGGTACTTATTCCTACTGAACTTGAATTCAGGTTCAGAACTTCTTCCTGCCACCAATAAGAAGCAGAATCTCTGCCTCTCAGCCCCTGAGTGCCCGTATCTCCTGTACCTGGAGGGAAAGAAGCCTTGATACTGAGATTCGTTGTCTCACCTGCTTATTTTAACTGCAGAACTTTTTGACATCTCTAACTCAAGGTAGATAGGCAAGGCAAGATGTTCACAATGCTCTTTTGGGAATGAGGACTACTCCTAGGTAAGTTTCACAGGATCGTATGCGTTCTGCAGATCCTGTTGGAGTTCAGTTTGCAAAGTGTCCTCAGGCAAGTGGTGTCTGTGTTGGTCACAGAGCAACAATCCTACACAGAAAAACCCTTTTGTTCACACGATTCTAGCAGTTACTATTATGTCACTTTGTTCCTTTCTTTTCTGCTCATGATCCTTGAGCATGCTCTCACATGCTTCTGACATCACAGATCTAAGTCAAGGTAGCCAGGCCAGGTAATCTACAACACATGAATTTCTGCTTCAGCTTAAACTCTAGGAAGTAATGCTGTAAAGGTAGGCCAGTGTGAGCGGAGCCATCAAGGGTAATGACTATTCATCATCATAGGCCCTGATATGAAAGCATGCTCAAGGATCACGAGCAGAAAAGAAAGAAGCATGGTGACCTAATCTGGCTTAATGGGTTCTGAATTTCTTCATCTGAACGTTCAAATTCAGGTTCGTAAGCTTAGCCGGCCTCCTTCTGGGTCTTTCCAGACAAGATTGGCTCCTGCGTCTGAACCCTCAGAATGGTTATTTTTGCACTTCAGCCAGAATACGGATGGCTTATGATACTACTGCTATCAAATTCAGCTGTTCAGGCTGTTGATGTCCCCTTGGAACTCCATCAAATTTAGCTGCATTCATAATTAACTTCCCCTGCTTTGATTATTGATTAGTCTCAGGAACATGGAGGGAACAAGTTTGCATTTCTTTCAGATTGTCATGAATCATTTAGTGAAGTGACTGGGGTTGAACTTGCCATTCATCCAGTGTTTAAGATTCAGAAAAGCAGTACTTGATTCAGCATGAGTTAAAGTCTTTGAATCATTTAGTTGCATGAAGATTCTCCTCCTGGCTTGCTGTAGGCATGTTCTCTGGGCCGAGGGTACTTGACTACAGTAAGCCTTGGAGTTGGATTGCACCTGATGCTCCTGTTCCTATCCGGGCATTACAGCTGTAAGCTGACGTGGTTAATCTTCTGTAGCGTGTTTGTTCAGTGGGCAGATTCAGGTCTGCCTTACGATGTTGGAAGAATTATCTGCATGTTTGTGGGTAAGTCATTTCATCTTCCTCTCCCATGCAGGCTACAAATCTTAAATGTGTCCCTGCCCTTGTGAAATGCACAATTGGGTAGTTTGAAGGATCTTTGACAAATAAACTCCTTCTCCATTGTTGAATGTTTTGGAGCACTGTCAGGACCCTTCTGTCTCATATGTTTTAGGATGATGTTTACAGACAATTGACAATACCACCATGACTTTCTGTGTTAGTAAGCACCAAGGAGTGACATGTCTGAGGGGAGAATGGTCACCAGCGTGTATCGATCTAGTGTCTCAAAGTGATGTGACTTGTCCTTGATGGCTATTGCTATTTTAGAACATAGTAGTAAGTGGCAGAAATACTTGTAGATTAAGCCAGAGTTGGACAAGTTAATGAATTAACTGATTTTAAACTCTCATATTCATCAAAACATGAGTATCTAGGGCAGATTAGCTTCAATTTGACAAAACAAATAAAATTCCATCCCTGAGGGTATATCTAAACAGAAATATCTCTATAAATTCCTAAAGTTAGAATACATACAATAGAGTACTTTCTAGAGGACAATCTAAGTATTTTATTCACTGTGAATGCCTCTTTAAAAAAAAAAAAAAAAAAAAAAAAAAAGGCAAGAGGAAAAAGTTTTCGGAAGAGGAAGAAAGTAGAAAGCCTAGCAATTGTTTATAGATGTGTGCCAAAGAAACTAAGGAAATTAATGACTTTTCAAATGAGTCTGCATGTACATTCTAACAGTGGATATATTTTTGTCTGATAAGATTTAAGCTTTTTTCTTTGGAGTATTCATGGACGATGTGCTCTGCCCCTTCTCACTTGATGTTTGGCATACAGGAGAGAACATATTCACCACCATTTCCTTTCCTGCTGCCTGTTGAGTCCTGCTTTTTGCTTGTTTTCTTTTTTTTCTTTTGATTGCAGTGCTTTCAATGAAGGCCTAGTTTGAATCGTAAGCCACCCTGGGTGATCGTGGTCCATCTTCTGATCCCCATTAAATGGGTTTGTAATATCTTGGATGCCCTGGTCGCTCAAACATCTTATGACACATGAGCTCACGTTCCTGGGTTTTTTTTGGTTTTTTGTTTGTTTGTTTTAACATGCTGTGGAAGTCATCTTCCAGCCCAGAGCTGGTAGTCATGTTGAGGCTTGTTCGGCCAAGTCAAATGGTTCTGTTCTCAGTACCCTTGAAGATCCTGGGCGTAGTTTATTCAGGAGCCATCTGGCTAAAAAGGTCATGGGTGAAATGTCCCCTTTTGCCCTCGTTTTCTTCAGACTTTGATATTTGTTCTGAGATATTGTGGGTCCACCAGGTTACAGTGAGATCTTATTCAGCAAATGAGCCAGGCCCCCCAGCACTAGCACAAAGTCTTATGTCACTGCTATGTAAGCCATAGGCCACTCTTGATGCCCCATCCTCTTTGGTTGCCTTGACTGTTCACTTTCATCACCTACTGCAAAGGCCAGTCATAAGGGTCACCAAGGAAGTATAAGCATCTATGAAGAAGTGTTCCCATGAAAGATGGCATGGGAATCCTTTAGAGAGAATCTAGTATGCATTCTGTGATCTTCTCTGCAGCTTCTGGAGGGAAGATGTTTTGCCTTGCCTGTTGACCACCTCAGGCTACTTCACACACCCTGCCTAGGGAGTTCCTGTGTGGGAACCACCCTCGCTAAGAGGAGTGTTTGGCTCATCGCAATCATCAGTTCTTTTTTGTGATGGGACTGGTAAAGGTGCTGGTGAGAGTACTGAGCTGCTCTTCCTCCACCTGTTTTGTGCCTCCAACTTCCTCAGCAGCAACTGGGATGTCATTGGCATGTCATCTGTCATCTTGGAAACTTGTTATACATTATGCTTGGACCTGGATGTGAATGCTGAGGGTACTCAATTCCCTTTGCCTCTCTGCTACTTCCTGATTTGCCGTTCTCATTCTTTTGCAGGGATTCTTCTCACATCCTTTCTTTGACATGAGGGTTAACCCCCTCTTGTCTAGAAGTCCTATATCCCCTTTGTAGGGATGTCCTATGCTAATGGAGGCTAATGGAAAGATTGCTGCAGCAATAACTTTCTTACACCCAAGCAGAAAGGTTTGGGTTGGTGCCCTATCTTAGGCCTTCTACGAGATGAACTTCATCTACTGCACCAACAGTTTCAAGTTCTGGATGGTAACTTTGTTCGACCCCTCCACAGAAGCTCAAGGAGGAGAATGGTTCACATTTCTCAAACCACAGAATGCCTACTTAATGTCTCCAGTTTGTGGATGTCATTGTTTGCTCTGTCCGTGGCTCTACAAATGTTTTCACAGATTTTGGTAGCTATCATGATGCGTCTTCATTGCAAAGAAATCATATTTCTTCATCTCAGGGCCTAGTTTGTGAAAGTTGTTGTTATGGGACAACTTTGTGATGCTTTCAGTCTTCATCCCTAGCTTTCTTGTGAATGTGAAGAAGCAGCATTTCATTCCCCCTCAGTCTACAGAATTTATTATAGCAAATCATAGTTTTGTGTGTTCCGCTTGGCTTCAGTCCACTACGTGATGGCATAACAGCCATCCACTGCAGAACTACTTCTCTTGCAGGTCTGTGGAAGTGTATACAGCTGTGATGAGGTATTTTCTTCTGATTTAAATCTTGTGCTCTGGATGCTTCTTAGGACCTCCCCTTGAGTCTAGATTCTTATTCATTCTTGTCTGGGAAGTAGTCTTTCTTTTTATTTACACCTAATGCCCCTTTTCCCAGAAGAGGGAGAGAGATTCGAGCCCTTGCAATGGACATCTCCATATGCTATTTTCTTCAAAGATCAGATTCCTGTGGAACAAGTGGTGGTAGTTGTGGTTTATCCTAGCCTTTTTGTATTTTTCCTAAGGCTTTGTGCTTCTAGAGCAAATTGTGACTTACACCTCCAGTACCAGGAGGGCCCTTTTGGTTATATTCTCGTTGACCCAGGCTGTGTAGGAAAGCTTCTTCATTACAAGAAGGTCATGGCACTCCTCTGCTGGCATGCCATGCAGTAACAATCCAAATGGACTATCAGTTGCATACAGCTCTGCTATGAAACCATGAAAGCGGAGCAGAAGAGCACTTTCTAACACACACCGGGCACCTTTGGTAGTAGCACTGCCTGATATTTCTGTTCCAGCCATCTGCTGTGCAGGTGTCTGACGTTCTTTTCACGCTCAGAGTGCTGTTCTTGAGACAGCCAAAGCTGGTCCAGTCTTTGGTAGGGCATTGGTGCAGTCATTTGTTTGCACGATAGGATTCTGATCATCTGCCAAAATATTCGTGGCAGGGTAACAGCTGAGAGGCACTATCTGTAAGAATGTACATGTGGACTCATTTGAAGAAAGAAAAGCTTTCTTGCCAGTAATCACTGTTCTTCGTGTTGTCCACATGTACATTCCTGTCCCATCTGCCTTTCCCTTCTCTAATTCTTTTTCAGATGCGATGCTCTTCAGAGAGACTGCAATGGTGGTAGATGCACTCTCTTGTATATCACACATGAAGCAGAAAAAGAAGAGAAGCAAGAGTATACACTCTACAGATACTGCAAGAGGAAAACCTTGCAGTATCACTTGGCAGGGCAGAACTATGCTTGCTGTTAGAATGTACATGTAGACTACATATATCACACACTGGTTATTGGTAAGTATTTTTCTTTGACTTGATCAGGATGATAGGATTGTCTCTGGGCTTCGTGGATGGAATATCATTTTAGAACTGTAAGCTAGTCTGTTGTGTTTTCCATGTTTGTGAATGAGTTGAGGACTAGAGCATTCGTGTATGCTTACAAATTGTTGTGCTGTCTACAGTTCTTATTTAATACTTCCTTCTGCATCGTTGTTTAAGTGTTGTAGATAATATGAGTTAATCTCAAAACTGCTTCTTGCAGTAATAAAGCATTTATTCTGTTTCAATTAGCCATGAAATTTTAAACTGCCTTTTTTCACCTTTCTTCTCTTAAATCACCAATGAGCTTGTGCGTGGCTAAATCACGGACTAATGGTTTGTGTTTTGTAATTTAATTCCAGGTTTCTAGTTCATGTACATCATTTTCAGCAATTTAGACTGTTGTTCTACTTCATACTTGGCCCTGTGCTAGAATTTTGTAATGATCTCTCCTTATTTGGTCACCAGAGATTATCACTGCATGGTCCTGAGTACAATAAACGCTGGGTTTTTTTGATAGATAATTTTCATGAGACCGAGATAATTTAGAGGTTGATCTATTGGTAGGGTGAATTACTGTCTCTCCTGTTCAGATACACGGACTGAAGACTTCTCTGAGACTTAAGAGCACCTAAGAGCCTGTTCTGCCAGCAGAGTTCTTGATTCCTGTTTGCAGCAGAGCTGGCATTTTATCAGTATCAGATAGATAGATATAGCGTATTACCAGTATTGGATGAAATGTGCCACTATTTGTGATTTCTCTTGGTGCTGGTTGAATAGTGGCAAAAGTAAGGGCTACTGTGTATAGCTTAAGGCTGACCAAATCAGAATACAGTAATATGCTCCTTCATAATGGTTATTGTTAGCCTTCCCTGGGCTTCCAATGTGACGTGCTCCAGGGCCAAAACATTCCAAAAGACTGTGATATAAATAAACTAGCTAAATAGATTTAGGGCCTACACCTCTCGGCTCTTGTAGTTAGGCAGTGGAAGGAGTGGTAAACGTACCAAACGGGACCACAAAGTGCCTTGAGAATCTGAGTTGGAAGCAGATGCAATGCAGAAGGGTAGAGAAGTGATTCAAGGCATAGTCTCCATTTTTTTAAAGACTATTTCCTATTTACCCAGATAGGTCATTCTTATTTCTTTGTTAATGTCAACATCTAAGTGTGAAGCTAAACTACCTTGCTCCATCCTGCCCTCTCTCTTCTTATCCTTTTTCCCTTCCCTTTGGGGCTGGGAAAAGAAAAATCCAGACCGCTGTAAGCGGGGGGGTCTAGTTAGCCAGAGAAACCTCTAAAAAAGCAGTGGCTTCAGAAGGAAAATATGACCAGTGGCTGCAGCAAAGGTCAGTGTAATATTTGGTTTACAAGTGTGTATATCCGAGAGTAAAAATATTTCAGTGCACAAAAAAATCAGAAATTTCAGAAGAAAATTGATAAAGATAATAGTGGTCGGGACTTTGAAACAGAATCCTCCACCTAAGTTGAGGAAGGTCATCAAACAGAAGATAGGGAAGAGGGACTACGTAGTCATGGGAGTGTGTTCAGAAAGGGATTCTTCTGGTTCATGTGAGATGAGCTGTCTTATAACATGGTCTCCAAATAACTTTTGGAAGATTGGCCTGCTTTAAAGGAAAATAAGACCATGTAGAAAATCATTGACCTGGCAGTGGAAGAATAAAATAACTGAATTCTCTCCCTGTTACTAATGTATTTTTCACATAACTTAAAGGATGACACATTGAAACCAGTGTGCGCAATGGTAAAATAAAAGGGATTGTAAGCTTGTCATTGGTATCTACTCATTTTTCATCTTTATTTTCATTTTCTCCTATGTTTGATAACCATCTGCCTTTATCTTGAAAAGCAATCGCCACAGTTTTGGTGTCAGTTGCAGCTGAGGTGTCTAGGCTGTGAAACACTAAGAAAAAAATTACATTTGAGAACTTGCTTCTTTATCTAATCTTAGCGAATACATTACACAGGCTGTCAGAAAGATAGATAAAGCTCTGTTGCATGCTGCGTCTTTGCTATAGCTGATAGATCAGTGATATCAAAATCTTATCTGCCTTTCAGTAGGAAACCAGTCCGTGTGAGTTGCTGAAACATTCCTATGTTGCAATTCTGTTGCCTTCTTCTCTTCATCCTTTAGCGAATGTGTGTGTTGTGAAGGTGGATGGGACTCCTTACCTATGTAAAGCTGATGAGGTTGGAGAAATATGTGTGAATTCCGGTGCAACTGGAATGGCGTATTTTGGCCTCCTTGGAATCACCAAGAATGTGTTTGAGGTATGTATTTCTGTATTTGTGTAATACAAAGTTTTCATTGATGCAGTTTTAGTATTTCTTCCTTCAGCTGGCTTTTTTTTTTTGGGGGGGGGGGGGGGGGAGGGGAAGGGGGGTTAGTAAAAAGCCATGACAAAACAGTTTGCTTCATTCTGCATGTCAGAACTTGAATTTCCTTCTCTTGTAACCAAAATACAAAGTATCATCAGCAGTCAATCAGCTGCTTCTACGTTCTGTATTCCAGCATCATGTATATGTTATTGAAATTCCTCTCAGTTCTTTAATAACACTGCAGTGTTATGTAGCTACTTGGAGACTTCTCAAGTTTATTTGTGCACGGCTTGGGACATAGCATTAGAATTCACTCTGATATTCACAAACTTCTGCATACAATCACTATGTGTTTGCTCAGCTATGATGTAATATTTTAAAAAGCTGCAGTTATGTATTGCAAATAGTATGTACTTTTCAATATGAACTTGATGAGTAATAAAATATGATAAACACTGTAAGTGCTTATTTGCTATAGCACATAGAGGACGGAACAGTTTGCAGTTCAGTGCAATGTGGAATTATGTCCCTAGGTGGACTGAAGAAGAGATGTAGTAAGGATGATAGAAGAACAGACATAGCCTTATAGTTTGTCAAAATACAGCAAAAGCATTCTTTCTGCCCAGGTTTTTCCTCACGGTTGTACCCCACTGTTATATTTTCCCTAGTAGACAGAACCTTTCCCTCCCCACCCCCGCATGAAAGTACAGTATTTTCTGGAATTCTACCAGAGAGATGAAATAAATCCTGTCCACGACCTTCACTTTCAGAAAAGGTCCTTCTGTATATTTGCCAAATCTCAGCACTTTAATCTGCTTAGCTTTCTGCACTGTCATTAGCTCATGAGAGAACTGGTGAGAAGGTAATGATGTAATGAGATTATCAAGAAAATAAACAGCAAGGAAGCCAGGTGAGCAGAGCTCACCTGAACTTGCCAGTGAACTTGCTAATTTTGTTCTGGTTCTCTGTTGTAGACTGCCCCAGAATGGCAGCAAACTTAACTTTCTCAAAGTCCTGATATTGTAGCATTTGTCACAATTGATGTGCTTATACTTAGATACCTATCTGATAAGGGGAGCATTAGCAGTAGTAACAGACTTTCTGATTAAGTGCTATAGTAGTGCAGAATATAAAACCAGATTTAAAAAGTGGTATGGCATCTTGTTATGAAGGTTAAGTAGTTGAGAGAAGGGTAGGGAAGAAGGCTGGTGCAGAGTTAAGAATTGGCATGTTCTTCATGATTCAAAACCCTGATGAGGTTCCTGCTAGCCGTGGAAGTAAATGCTTGACATCAGCTGAGTAATTCTTCAACTGAATGTAGAGCTGCAATGAAACAGAGGCAGAAAGCGTTTTAACTTTTCTTACTAATACTGTGAGTGTCTGAATACTTTATTTTCTGTGTGCTTTCAGGCCGTTCCAGTGACAGCAGCTGGTGTGCCTGTTTCGGATCAGCCCTTTACAAGAACAGGATTGCTAGGCTTTGTTGGTCCTGTAAGTGTGCATGAGCCGTCTTAGCCCAATGTTGTCCTGACTCCCAACTCTAAGTGAACACCTGAGTGAATTGATGGGCAGTGAAGAGGAGATAGGGGAGGCCTTGGGGAAACAGAATAGGAAGGCTGCTAGGATAGTTCACAGATGAAGTGAAGCTAAAGTGCAATAAGCTAGCATTCCTCTCCTAAGCAAGCAGTATTCGTAAATTTTCAATAGCAGTTGGCCTGTGACTTCTGACTGCCTCCTGACTGTAGCCGGCTGTGGAGATCCTGTCTCAAGTCTGTTGAGGTAGACGGTGCCCGTGTCCTGCATCAAACAGCCTGTGTCAGCAGCTAGCTGTCTCCTTTGTGAGCACAGCTGCACTCAAACGAATTCTTTATCGGGGGTAGTGACCTCGTGGAGATCTTGAGAATATCGCTGTGCTTTAGTCAGGCATACATTGCAGGAGTTTGGGGGACTTTTTCCCCTTTTTTATTTCTAATTCTGTCTTTTCAGGACTATTTGGTATTTGTGGTGGGAAAATTGGATGGCCTGATGACAGTTAGTGGCCGCCGGCACAATGCAGATGATGTGGTAGCCACCGCACTGGCAGTAGAACCAATGAAGTTTGTCTACCGAGGAAGGTGAGTATCGTAACTTCGTCACCGTTAGTTCCTTTTTGTTGCTGTTGTTGCATGCATGCACACACACACGTGCACGCGGGATCAACAAGTATCAGACTGTGCAAGCTTTGCATGTGAATTTTTACATGTGTATTTTACAGGAAAGGTGGCATAAGGTTGTAGTATGCCATTTAAAAAAAAAAAAAAACTCTGCGGTCAATGCTAACCCAGAAGTAAAAAACTAACAACCTGATTTGTGCATATTTCTTTCATATAGTGTAAACATAGATCTTTAAATGCATTTTTAAAACATTTTTCAAAACTTTTCTCAAGACAGTCAAACGAAGCTTGCTACAGAGTATAACACACAAGTCCCTTTGCCCACGTGAGTCCTTCTATGCAGAATGGCCTAAGAGAACAACTTTGCAGCATGTCCTAAAGAACAAACTAGGATTGTTTTGAGACTTCAGAAGGACTTTCAAAGACACTGTTGTATTGCCACCCTTACTGCTCTTCAGCTGAGGGTCATTCAGTTCAGGTGTGGTTTTTTCTTCTGAGGCTGTGGCAGTGACACAAGGAGCTATTACAGACTTTAAAAGTCAAGCTTTCCTCTTTTTTAATCGCTTCTGCAGTTTACATATCACACAAATATTGGCCCATACTTGATGGAGGCATTATTAATATTTTATCCTGGAAGATGTAGACTGAAAACTAATTCGATTTACCAAGGGGAGTACTTGTCAGTGCAAGTATTGCTAGATATGATCTCCAGTAATATGGCACAGCGCTCTTACCTCCTTTCAGGAGAGAGGTGGTAGGTAGGTGCAGCAAGTTTAGTGTGCATGATGGAGTTATATAGGAGAGGTTTGCACAGTCCCTGCATGTGTGGGACCTGCCTGTGTTAAGCACATACTGCATTAGTGACTGCAAATTCACTTGACTCTAAAAGAAATAAATAACAGTAATGCACCTACATTTGTCCTAAATTTGTCCATGACTCTGTGACAATCTGGCATGAATAATGCTTGCATCTGTTGAAACATAGTACCACTGAAGGGTTCAGTCATTTCCACATTATAATAAGCCATGCTATGTTCATCATATGTTGCATCCTATCATTCTTCTGTCCTTTGTGTTTTAGGATAGCAGTGTTTTCTGTGACCGTTTTGCATGATGATCGAATAGTGCTTGTGGCAGAGCAGCGCCCCGATGCGTCAGAGGAGGATAGTTTTCAGTGGATGAGCAGGGTTCTACAGGTAGTCAGATCTGTCCTTTCTCTCTTTTCAGGTGAATGAGGCTAAAGTACGAAATGAGAATCTTAGAGCATCTTTTTTCCATAAGAATAAACTCTCAGTATAACTGCAAACAACTGTAATGAGCTAACTTCTGAAAGTATTTCAGGGCTGACAGTTAAGCAAAGTTTATTTAAAAAAAAAAAAAAAAAGTAAGATTCTCTTTCAAAATGTTTTTGACTTCATATTACTAGAATTCTTAAATTCCTAAAGATGATAGTTTGGAGTTTTTGGTTGGTTTGTTTGTTTTTTAATAATATGAATTTCTGCTGCTTTCATACTGCTTGGGAGAGTTAAGTATCTGAAACTTCTCAGGGAATATTGTGCCAATTATAGAAACCTACCCAAAAAATATTTTTGTATCACCAACTTCCTTATTTTTGATTTCCTAAAAGTAAGCGTTGAAACCCTTTTCCCTTGATTGCATTCTAGTGTTTCTTTGGTAGCGGGGGAAGTATTCTGGCAGCTGCATTTTAAGTAGTGGAGGAGTATTTTCTTTCTTCTGACTACTATTAACAATAACAGCTTCTTTGAGTAACTTTCCCCAGTAATATTTGAGGATTTCAGAATTAATCAGTTCTACGGAAGTAAGAAGTGAGAGAGCAACTATGGGAGAAGAATCAGATAAGGGGGTTATTGAAGGGAGGATTAGAGAGAGCAATATAAGGGGAGATGCCTCTTAAGCAGGAGACAATTGTATAATAATGATTTTTATTTAATTTTGGTTTTATAAACTTCAGTGATTATACCTGGTAATAGAAATGCTGCCTTTCACAAGGAAAAAAATTACTTGAATTCTGTTTTTAGAAGTGTCCTAGCTGAAATAGACACTAGGTTTTAGGCAACAAAATGTTTTCCTCCCTATTTTTGTGGTTTTATGTTCTACTGCGCTTTTGTGATTGTGCCATGCATACTAAATTTGCTGTGATATAATTTTGGCTTTTTAAAAATCTCTCTGCACTTTTTGCCCACTTTTAAGAGACTTTCCTAATCCCTGATGTGCAGGTGGCATCCCCTTGATAGAGTGCACAAGCAAAGTCCTGGGTCTGCTCCTGCTCCCATTGAAGTCATGGCACAACTTCTATGAGTTCAGTGAGTGCAGAATTGGACCCTTTATTTGCAAATTGTGGTGCAAGTAAAAATTTTAATGTTATTAAATGACTTGAATTCAAATTCTTGCTTTAGCTACATCCCAGGTTATAATGCAGAACATATTTCTTTTCTTTCTATCAAGGCAATTGATAGCATCCACCAAGTGGGCGTCTACTGTCTTGCCTTGGTGCCAGCCAACACTTTGCCAAAGGCTCCACTTGGAGGAATTCATATTTCAGAAACCAAGCAGCGGTTTTTAGAAGGTGCTCTGCACCCTTGTAATGTATTAATGTGTCCACATACTTGTGTTACTAACCTGCCCAAGCCTCGACAGAAACAGCCGGGTGAGTAAATGAGACCGTGTTGCTTAGTTCTGCGCGTCTGTTCCTGAAGGCATACGTGGAGCGTGATCCGGAGGCACCCTGGCAGCTCAGTGCTGTGTGTGTCGGACAGCTTTAAGCCTCCTAAGCTGGCAGAGCTAACGGTATAGTCACCGCAGCACAGGGCTCAACAAGGGCTTTAAAGCCTCACTGGAATCCTAGATAAGTGCAAGGACAGCCAGCGTGTACCAATTTCATGCTTCCATAGCTGTATTTGAAATAGTTCCTGTACTGGCCATCTTATAAAGAGCAATCCAAAGACATGCCATAACTGATGTAATGCATGGAAGTACAGACAGACCTGAATCAATAATTGACTATTTTAGTGTACTTTATTATTATCCGCTCTCCCTTGTTCCATGAGATATGACTTTGGATTTTAGCTTTTTATTTTTTTCAGATCTCGGTTGCATGTGGTGTTATAGTAAACTACAGGCTGAACTATCGATTATTGTATGTTCCTTGGATTGTTTTTTGTTTTCTCATTTGGTGCTGTTTTTTAAAATGCAGATGTTGGTCCTGCCTCAATGATAGTAGGAAACCTTGTTGCAGGAAAGAGAATTGCACAAGCCTCAGGGAGAGATGTTACCCAGTTGGAAGATAATGACCAAGCAAGAAAGGTAACACTAACTTCCTGGTAATATTGAATATTTGAATCGGCCTGTTGAAGATGAGGCAAGGGCAGTTATGGTATTCTGGTGAAACTGAGCGTGATGCATTTTGAGTGAATCTGAGTGTGTTTTTGTTCTTTCTTTCTGTTTAAGTTCCTGTATTTAGCGGACGTTCTTCAGTGGCGAGCCCAGACAACTCCAGATCATCCTCTCTTCCTGTTGTTAAATTCCAAGGTGAGATGCACTTTAGGTCTTATTTTGAGATCAGTAGATGATTGGATTCGAAGAAAGTAATAAATAGAAGGCTTTTCCCTAAAATGTGTTGGATTTTGATGACAATGAGGAACATCGTGGTTTTGAAGCAGACAATTATTGCTAGTTAGCAAGCAATTAAATTTTTATTCCATATCTGGAATTTTAGTAGGCGTTCTGCATGGCTTTAAAAAACTGCAGCAGTTGCATTTCCTGCAGATACCTAACATTTTGTCATAGTAATGGAAACCACAATTCTGCCTTTGTCGCTGAGCACAAGACTAGGAGGAAGACAGACTTGGCGGGTTTTCTCATTAGAAGATTTAGGGTGTAGGTAGGACTCAGGGCTGCTCTGGAGTCTTGTTTTTCAGGGCCATTGCACACCGCTCTGGAGAAGCTGATGCCTTCTCCTCTGCTAGGCTCCGTCCTGAAAGGACGGCTCTTACAGTCACTCACACGTGAACAAGTAAATGCTCCGGGGTGTATAGGAGTCGCATGGGCTCTATATGCCTATCTTGTTCAAGGGCTGTCTGAACCCTTATGATGTATGACAAGGTGTCTGTCTTGTTTGTGAGCAGATCATGTTTGCTCACAGCCGTTCTGTTCTGCACTTGACTATTGGTAGTTCTGGAGTCTATACATACCCTGTGCATCTGACCCTTCATAAAAGGGCATAAAAAGTAGTGCAGTTCTGTATGTTCCTCAGTGCTTCACAGCCTTCCTGGGCTTAAGGAGCAGTACTGTTGTGCACCTTTCAGAATATTCAACTGTTTTAGATTCTTCTGCTGTTGTTCTGGCAGGTTGGCAGGTTTTGGTTTTTTTCCTTCCCTTCATTCTACCCTCCTTTCTTTCCTAGGAGGCAAAGTTGGTCTCCTGGAGTCAATTTTGATTTGAGCCTGTACTCAATAACTTCCCTTCCAGTGATGATAACAGCCCAGTAACAAACTAGGTGTGCACTGTGCTGTGCTTATATCCCAGACATATGAAATACTGAATGTCCTTTAGGAACGGGCAGCAGCAGTCCTCAGGAACTGAAGGATGGCTTAAGCTTTGCTTTTGTGTGTCCCTGTAATTCGGAAAGCCAGAATGGTTTAGGGCATGGTTCAAAGTTTTGACTTTTCTCATGAGACTCTGCTTTAGCAGAAGAAACTGCGTCAGTATGGTTATTGTTAAAAGCCAAAGAATTGGTTTATTCTTCTCTCAGAGAAGAGAGTCTTTAGAGAGGGTGTTTTCTAGCATGAAGAATAAAGAATTCCCTTTCTAGGTCACTTTGTTCAGGCAACTTTTACCCTTCAGAAAGAGACTCTGCAAAAAGGAGGTGTACAGCTCAAACACAAAGCAATTACCTATTGGCTAGCACATGCCATTACTTGCTGGGACTAGCAAGCTGTGATGCAAAAACATTGATATGCCACTCTCCATGAGAAACCTCATGAGTCTTTTGATGGCCAAGCAGGCGTCATTCTGATGGGGAAGTGTCAGCTCTTACTGCTTCCTGGACCAGGCTGACCCTTGATGTTGCTGAGTTGATGTCATCACATTCTCTACTCTTTTTTTCTTTCTTTTTTCTTCTTTAGGGCGACATGACCTTTTCATGTCAGTATTTTTCTTCTGGATCCTTGAGCTGCTAACCATTCCTATCTCAACAAGTGCACTTCTGTTCTTACTGTTCTTGTTGTACGTGGCTTTAGCTCACAGACTTTTTCACACTGCCAACAACAATTTTCCTAGTAAAACTGAGCCAGGGTGCCAGAGCCATTCTACACCACACTAGGCCTTGGATCCGAGAGCTGAAAGCCTGGGCTGAGGATTTCATGTGGCAGTTCATCTTGGACTTAAAACTGAATACTTATATGACGGGCATTTGCTGTAGCAGCCCTGTGGGTACAACAGGAGGGCTGATTCAGTCTCTGTGAACGTTCGTTTCCGTCTCTCGAGGTGGTTGTCCCACCAATTTTCCTTGAATCAGCTCGTTGAGGAAACGGGTACGTTCAGGCTGTGGCATCACTTCTTAGATTGGATAGCAAAAGGATCTTTTCTGTCTTCACATGAAAAATAGGATTAAGCTTTTTGTACTCTCCATGACTTTTTTTGTGCAACTGCTTAAGAAAAAAAAAACAGACACAGCTGCTTCCATATGGAGACTTTATGAATGCATAATTGTGGGAAATCCTCTCTCTGCAAGAGAAGGCAGAGAGGCAGAAGTCACAGTGCGTACCAGTCAGAGCTCAGATTGCCTCTTTGACCTTTTAATAGAATATCTGTACCAAGGACATCAGGCTTTTAAGAATTCTGCTTGCAAAGGCATCTAGAGATTTGGCTATGTTTGGCAGAGTAATGCCATAATCCTTTATTGCCTGGAAGATTTAGAGATAAATTTTTAAGGTATTCAGCTTCACTTGCTGCTAAAAAAAATTGTACGTTTGCTACCGTGTTTTCATACTGGCATTGCAAACGTCAAAATTTGTAAGGTATTCTTTTTTTTTTTTTTTTTTTTTTTTTTTTTTTTTAGTACCGAGTACATTTAGAAACTGCTTCACTGTCTGAAGTTTGAAATTGTGCATACAAAATTCTCTAGCTAAAAGTTCTGGTACCATCGGCACGGTTTCTGAAACACTGAGCATACTTTGCGTCTTTAAATCTGTTTGGCCTATTGTTAAAAATAACTACCGTGAAATATTGCACCACAGCAGCAAGTATGTTCCTGGGTTTCAAAATGTTCTCCGCAAAGTTTTCCCAAGCCGCTTCTGTTCTGTGCAGGGCACCGTAGCTAGCACCGCATCGTGCGTACAGTTGCACAAGAGAGCAGAGAGAGTGGCAGTGGCCCTGATGGAGAAAGGACGACTGAATGTTGGTGACCACGTAGCCCTGGTTTATCCCCCAGGTAAGGCGGCCGTACAGACAGCAGGAACCATTTAAGTTAGGCGTCGCAGGAAAAGAGGCGTAAAGGTTGCCGAAGTAGAGCGTTCAAATGTCCGTTTAATATGGTCGCGTACAGCAGTGACCTACTGTTTCAGAGGAGAGGCTTCCTCTTTGTCATTTTGTTAACAAGCTGCTTCTCCAAATGACAAACTAAATTTAGCAAACACATTTCATCTAACCCTTCCAGATGTCTGGACAGTTACAAAAAAGTAGTTTGATTTAAACTACCTGAAAGATTCTGGATTTTCAGCCTCAGAAAAGGGAATAAAACTGCATCCATACCCGTGGAAAATTGCATTAGGAAGTCCTGAACGTCCTGAATAGCTATTGCTAGAAGTGAAATTTGGACCTCAGGCTTGTATATTCCTAGTGTGTGTTTACCAGTGTGCAACAGGAAAGAAGTAATACCCTATGGAAGTAGGATAATTGCATGTTTCGTGGTGATAATTGTGAAAAACAAATGCATACTTTTTAAAGAGGATCTAATCTGTCGTCTTCATGACCTGCAATACCTTGAGATTTTCTATTTTTGTAAATTTTTTTTGTTCTGCTGTCCATGCAGATATATTCTACAAATTTGAAGGGTTTGAATAATGCCTGCTAACTCTCAAATGTGTAATACCGTAACCTTATAGAACCGGGCACGACCAAGAACAGCCCATTAGTTGGAAAAGACCTTCGCGACCAAGAAACCCTTACGTTTTATTAAAATTTCTCTGTGCATGTTTAGAGTTTTCATGAAAGGGTCAGGCCTTTTGTTACAATAACATTGCTTTAATTTAACAAATGTCCTTTACAGGAGTAGACTTAATAGCAACTTTCTACGGCTGCTTATATGCTGGTTGTGTACCTATCACTGTTCGCCCCCCTCATCCACAGAATCTTGCTACCACTCTGCCCACTGTCAAAATGATTGTAGAGGTATGTGCAAGACTTTCCTTTTTTTTAATGCTTGTGGTGGTTGTAGGAGGTCAATGCGGCTAGGAACACTGCCTGATGAATTGCTTGGCCTCAGTTAAGGCAAAATAAGCTTAAAAAATAATTAGTGTGCCATGACTGAGTCAAATACTTTTTTTTTTTTTTTTTAAGCAGGTTTAAAATGTTCTTTCTATTGTTGTAATTTATTTGCTTTATTTTCAGTGTTATTTCTTTATACCTAGCTTACTGTTTATCTGCTTGGGATGGATACGGAATCACAGGAATGTGCATTTCTTGGTTTTATAAATATTTCTAATGCTGCCTTTTTACAGGTCAGTAAATCTGCATGTATACTTACCACACAAGCGATAATGAAACTGCTGAAGTCCAAGGAAGCTGCAACAGCTGTAGATATTAAAACATGGCCCACAATTTTGGATACAGGTACAAAATGGTTACCCGCTCTCTAAGAAAAATTATAAATAGCTTGGAGACTGAATTATTTATCTTGTTACATCATACTTGACTAACTGGATGGGTATTTCTTGTGTTGCATCAGTGTATCTGTCCATAAACTATAGAAAATACCCTGTGTTAATGCTGTGAAGATATTGTTGTGCTCTTACTCCAAAATAATAATAATAATATATCCTTTTTTGTTACCTATTTTAAATAGATGATATGCCTAAAAAGAAGCTGGCTAATATTTTTAGACCTCCATCTCCGGATATGTTGGCATACTTGGACTTCAGTGTGTCAACTACTGGTATATTAGCAGGAGTAAAGGTAGAGTAATAGAACAGATATCAATATATTTCATTTCCTCCTGTATAGGTATATTCTGTATTTATTCCATCCTGCCATAGGGAAAAAATATAAAAATGGTAAAAGACACATCTTACTGTTCGAAAGGCTTATTTTCAAGTTTGCATGACATTAAAATTTCCTTGAAACTGATGCATTTTTGGAAGTATTCAGTCTTATATCTGAACATTGAGGGAACTGAAGGGACGGTATGCTAAAGTTCATGAATGTTTTCTGTTGTGAGTTATTAAAGATGTTGCGTGACAACGGACATGTCGTATTCCGCTAGCCTGAAAAGTACCTATGCAACTTTGGACTGTTAACCCTTTCCTGTTTCAAAAGCACTTAAAAATCATTACCCGTTGCTATAATAATAATATATTATCTATAATATATATCTATAACATACCTATAATAAATATTTTCCTCAGTTGTTAAATCTGAAACTCTTTTTTAAAATTGTTCTTGAAAGAGCCTGTTTTTTCTCTTACAGATGTCACATGCAGCTACAAGTGCCTTATGTCGCTCGATAAAACTACAGTGTGAGCTCTACCCTTCACGTCAGATTGCCATCTGCCTTGACCCTTATTGTGGCTTGGGATTTGCACTGTGGTGCCTGTGCAGGTATGTTACTTAAACGTTAGGTTGTCTCGTATGTCCCCAGCATAGCCTTCCCTTCTCTAGAAACCAAGTGAACAGCAGTGAATTAGACTGTCCAGGTAGCCCCAATTAACTTTGTTACAGACACTTTATTCTTGTGCGCTAATAAATATTGCTAAAGCAAGCGATTTAATGTTTCTGAAAATGAGTGAGTTTCCTGGATTCAGTCAGATAAACTGCTATAATGCAGCACATCTTGCACAGCTGTGAAATTGTTTTTGCCTTTTAAATCTTGAGAGTGATTAAAGCATATGAAATGTGTCCAATATGGAAAAAAATGGTGTGTTTTAGATATTGATTTAAAAATGCAGAAACTAAATACGAAAGGTTATCTTATAAACAGATAACAAAGTTCATTAAAATTAAGTTCACTGTAGTTAACCTTGCCTCTCTAGTCCCCCAAACCGAGAAGCAAGTATGTTGAAAGAAGACAAAAAGTTAACTTTGGTAATGTTTGATAATTTATAACATCAGTAAAGCGAGGCAGGGTGGAGGGAAAAAGAAACATCAGTGATAGAAGAGTTAAAATCTAAAACTGTTTGTTCTTTGTTTTGGGTTTTTTTAAATATTTTTAGGGAGGGGAGTTGCATTTCAGGCTTTCTATCAAAGAGTTAATATAAAGTCAAATTTTTATAATCTAGGGTATTGCTTTGTTTTTGATTTACGGAGCACCAATTTTGCATGAAAGACTTTATTACAGAATGTTTTTTTTAATCTATTCAGCAGCTAAAAAAAGTAGTCGCGCCAGCTACAAACACATCAACTTTAGTCAGGAGAAATGGCAGCAAGCGTGATGCGGTTGAAAGCAATCAGAGATGCTATTAGTCTTGCAAGATGAGCTGGTTTAGCCAAGCCTAGTTTTACAGAGGGCTTTGTCACTCTGATTTTTTGATAATAACTGATCTAAAAAAATTTTGATAATTTAAGACTACTTGGTCATTCATTATATTTTAAAAAATAAAAAGACGGTGTGATTCTGAATTTGACTTTCTCTCCACTCACGTTAACTTGTGTAGGTCAAATATTTTGCATAAACACTGTTCAAAAACTGGCAGACCTATAGCAAAGGCTAGAAAAATTGCAGTGAAAACTTGAATGATGAGATATAGATTTGCAATATTAAGATTTGTTTAACTCCAAGGAAAAGGTGCACTTTCACTAAACTTACTCGCAAAGCTTAATTATCAACTTTAATACTGTCTCAAAAATACTGTAAGTCTTTAGTGTCAGAAGTTCTCTTTATAGTAGCCACTTTATCGTTTTCTAGCTTCGCTTCTTAGACTATCATTCATGAACTAAAAGACATCTTAGATTTCACTTGGCAGAAAAGTGAAAGGCGATGCTATGAGTAAAAGGGAATGAAACTTGCTGCGTGTGATCTAGACACAAGGTGTAGAGGAAAATCAGCCCGCTGACACTTCAGAGCTAATCCACAGTTACTTTAAAACTAGACGGAGCAGTTGTTTTTCCTTATGATTAAATTATGTATGTTCCATTTAAATACTATACCAGTGTTAATTCCCTGTAAGGTTGTCAGTGATTGACCGTGCGGCCAGACAGACTTGTTGTTCTGCTCTTTAGTTTGGACTTGCATCAGCTGGCCTTGTGAAGTGCCCTTCTTCGACCAAGAGTAGGCTGGGAGGCACAGCCTGCCAAGGGAAGCAGATCACGGGAAGGAGGCTTTGTGTAAAAGGCAGAGTTTTACGGGGTGGCACAAACGTTTGCTTCCCTCCTCTTGGCACAGTTTGTTTGAAACCGAAGACCTGCCTAAAATTCAAGGCGTTGGGTAAATTCAACACAGTTTACTGAGGGGCACGTATATACTTGCCTTTACGTTTGTGGCTTTAACTTTAACCTGTAGCTTTTACCCAACTAATCAGTTTGAAACCTCAGTGAGATACTTGCTTTTTATGGAGCAGATAAGTTGAAATTCGAATAGATAACCAGCTCCCAGGCTTTCTGTATTCCTTTGCTTCGTTTTGACTTTCTGTAACTTTGGGCTTCTTTACGCAGGCTTGAATATTTTTTTTTTTTTTGGTTTCTCTTTCTTCCCCTCTCTAGCGTATATTCAGGTCATCAGTCTATTCTAGTCCCTCCTCTTGAACTGGAGAGCAACGTGTCTCTGTGGTTGTCTGCCGTAAGTCAGTATAAAGTACGGGTCACTTTCTGCTCTTACTCAGTGATGGAGATGTGCACCAAAGGGCTTGGAACACAGACTGACATGCTGCGGGTAGGAGAACTTGATTTTTTTTTTTTTTTTTGTTAACATACTGACCTGTAATCCTACAATATATCATATCATGTATCTTTATCTATGTGACACATAATGCATTCTTGCAAAATTATTTCATTTTAGCTTTTATAAGAAAAACTCCTAACTCTTTCTTTGAAAGCCTTTCGGTTTTGCTTCTGGCAAATGTTGAGTGTGCTTGGAAGTTTCAGCTCCAGCATTTCTGAAAGAAGTTTTGTTTTCAGCTTGGCTTATTTGCACTGCCTCACACACTGATAAATATTTCTGAAAATGTGGGGCAAAATACTTAGCAAGCCTAAAAACTTTTACTTCTCTGAAACAAACAAAAAAAGGAACCCTAAAACAAAACCAACTCCCCAAACCTGGCAAGTGTCCCCTGCTTTCAGACTTCCTCACACCAAAAATGCTGAATTCTCAAGCTGACTTATTGCCCGTTGGTACACATGCCAAAGTCCAAAGCTGTAAGTCTTAGTGTATGGTGAAACTGGAGAGTTATCGATTAATCCTAGCAATTTTGCATCATCAGAAGTAGATGTCTGCCTTACTTTTGAATTTGTTTCCTATAGAGAGTATATGGAAGAAAAGCAAATTCTGTAAACCAAAATAATTGGGTTCACTAACAGTAATAATTACACACTTCTACATCTTTTTTATTTTGAGGGAAATTTCTTAACTGAAGCTTAATTTATTTGAAGAGGCACTCCTATCTCAATAGCAGGAGAGTTCCCATGGCTTTAGTAACTAAGCTGCTCAGCGCTTTAGCTGGGAATGTTTGGCAGCTGCCTGTGTGCAGCAATCAGGCTACAGTGTGCTTATTCTCCGTATAGACAAAGCCTATTCCTCTGTCCTCCTGGACCTCCCTGTAAAGTGAATCCTGGCCCTGAGCCGCTTGCTGCAAGCTCATATTCAAGCTGCTGAGAGCTAATGTCCTCTCGAGCGCTCTGCCTGTATCCAAATCGCGTAGGCACTTGGCGCGAGCAACTCTCCCGTGAGCTTCGTGTGATTGCCTGCCTGGCCTTGAGACAATTGTTTGTTGGTTTTTTTCAGCTCCAAACAATGACGGGCTGTGTTGCAGCCCACCAGAGTGCTACGTGATGTAAACGGTCCATCAGACTCTGCCATAAGAGCGCGAAGCCTCTTGGCGCAGTACTAGAGGGTTGTGCTGGATGGATGGAGCCAGTGTGCGGTCCGGGTTGATACTGTTTAACCGGAACAGACACCGAAACAAACTATGCTGTTAACTGTACTCAGATTTCGTTTCAAAGGGGAGAGTTGTCTCTCTCTAGGTGGGAGCAGGGAATGACCGATATCTGTACAGCGGGGATAGTCCAGGGGTCAGGGCCTTGAGGGGAGAGTATTTATGAGCCAACTTGATATGTAGACATCCACGAGTTACAGATAATGTTCCTTGGTCACGCATCGGATTTGTTCACCTGCCTGATGGCGTAGCCTTTTTTCTAGGCAGACTTGTTGCTGTATCTTGACCACAAGAAAAACAGTGGCGGAGGTGGTGATGTTCACTTTTTTTTAATGTTTTTATCTATCCGTTCTATTTCCTGAGAGCCTTCCTCCAGGAGTCAGTTGTTCTCATATTTTTAAAGTCAGGCTGTCCCTCAAATTCAAATGAGCTAGAAGTTTTCTGAAACGTTACGTTTTGAAACGTGTCGTTGTCTTTACCAAATCTCTCAAACAGATGAAAGGAGTTAACCTGTCCTGTGTGCGAACGTGCATGGTGGTTGCAGAGGAGAGACCAAGGATTACGCTAACACAGTCTTTCTCCAAATTGTTCAAAGACTTGGGCCTCTCTGCTCGTGCAGTGAGCACTACGTTTGGGTGCAGGGTCAATGTAGCAATTTGCCTACAGGTGAGATTCAACTGTTTATTCCTTCATTTAACCACAGCCTATCTGAGAACTTTATAGGAAATCATATTCAGCTGTATGTAATTTGCTTGTAATGAATGGAGCTTCTAACAAATGGAGCTGCAGCTCCTTTACATGCTTTGTTCTTCACCAGGTTAAATAAGCCCAGAAGACCTTTTTGTGTGCTTGTGGTGAGGAATGGGAATTACGATAGTTTCTCCTTTTCATACTAATTGACCAATTGAGATGCCTGTAATATGGAGGATCAGTGTTAAGAAACTTGTTTCCTTCCTACTATGGAGGGGCAGTACTAAATTAAATACAGAGCTTCTTATTGATAAGCATCTTAAATATTTCAAGCAATGCTATTTCAGCTTTCATGTGATTCAGGTTTTGCCTGTTGAAAAGTAGCTTGGGTCTATGTGGAATTAGATGAAGGTAGAGTTCCTCAAATAAAAACTCCATCTTAAAGCCCAAGGAAAACTGATAAAATTGGTGCATGTTTTTTTTTGTTGTTGTTTTGAAAGCTCTCAAATCAGCATTATTATCATGTTTGTCTCACTTTATATGAGACCTGGGCTTCTTTCAATGAAAGGTATAAAACTGGAAGCTTTGAGGGGGATAATATGCCTTCTAAATACACAGCCCTACTTCACAGACTAGGGATAATGGCATGCTGGGGTCCTGGCCTGTCTGTGGTAGTTCAGTACTCAACTAAAACTAATCTCATATAGGTAATTTAACCAGATTTACATCTAATTTTTTTAATAGATGTGTTTCTTCCCTAGATAGAAAAAAAAAATTGTATGCATGCCATAACTTGCCTAAAATTGAGAGTATTAAGTATGGTCTAGAAATTGGAAAGCACCCTGGATTTTTGGGTGATACTTGAGCTAATAAATAAAATAAACTGCTCAAGTTTCAGATGTGCCAACACACAACTTTTTTATATGTGAGGAATTCTATAGATGGTGCGTACATTGAGTATGTGTGTAATTGTAAATTTTATTTGCAGGCAATTAGTGAACCAAAGTCCGGTTCATGCTCACTAATGAAAGCTGGCCGAGCCAACTGGTTCTATAAAGTGTGTTTTATAAAAAGCACAATAACATTTTTTTTAATATATTTTAATGTTGTTCTCAATTTTTTTCCAATGAGAGAGACAGACACACACGCTTTGGGCCTTGAGCTTCTCAAATATGTTGTTGTTAGTAATTGTCCTTTAGAAATATGTAGTTTCTCTCACGCATTAAAAGGGGAAAGATTTTTAACAGCCCCTAGATAAACAGTTAAGCAGAAATGAGGTCAGAGTAATTTTATGAATCAGTAGATGGAAAAAGAAGAGTACAGGTGAAATTAAGGAGGCTGTGCAGTCATTGGATATAACATTTCAGATGCCAAGCGCCAAAGAGCAGCTTTCTGAATTGGCCATCTACATAAGGATTTAGAAAGCCAGTTTTGAATACCTGCTGCTCAAACTGTCCAAAATAAGTGAGAAGAGATCAATTTAGGGCCATGTAAGAGCTTTCTCTGCAGTCAAATGTGGAAGCACCCAACTATCAAATTAATCTAAGAGCAGCCTTCAGAATCTAGAAGAAAATACTTGTAATAACATCCAGCTGACAGCTTATATCAAGAGCTCCTTCTGATAATTCACGAGCAGATATGAGAAATACACTTTTTATTGTTGAATACTCTGTTTTATGCTAGCTAAATAACCTCGATGTTTTCCCAGAATGTGAAATGCGTTCCTAAGATGCCAATGTGAAAAGTATTTCAGGAAAACTGTCAAGGATGTAGGGCTGTTGGGCAGTTAAAGCTTCCCCCTCATTTTATACCTTTTTCATCTCTGTTCACCGTTCTTGAATAGCCTTTTAGTTTGTCTTTCTGCTTTCCCCCGTTTCCCCAAAATAAAGCCTGTATTTGATATTGTTGTGTTTAAGTGGACATAGATATTTGATACGAGTTAGCATGCAAGTAAATACATAATATCTTCCAACCATAATGGGCTGGTTTACTGAAAAGGTGTTTCTGAAGTTATAAGCAGCCTTTAGATATTTACAGATGGAGGAGGGAGTTACGATAAGGAAACAGGCATTACGTATTATCTGCTCGAATCTCTTCTGGTTTATTTTGTGGGACCTGCATGTTTCCCAGGGAACCGCTTAAAAGTGCTGGACCCTGAGAAATCTGAAATGGGAATATTCTTTTCACTCTAAAACAGTATGAGTTTTTTTGTTTATCTTACTGTGTGTATCTCATGTCTCCAGTGCCTCTTTGTTTGTATTTTCTTTTTTTCCCCTTTCTCTCTGTTTCACTCACTTTGATGGCCTCTGTTACTTCTGTTTGTGGTCCCTCTGTCAGCCAAACAGGCTGGGCAAGCTGGCTGAACAGGTATAGTGCTGCATGTGTGTGCTTGTAATGTCCTAAAGTCAATCTTGTTCTGTAGTGTTACTCTATAAATAATGTAGCCCGCATAGGGGAGTTTTCACTTGAAACAGGTCAAGCGAGTTTGTTTTTTTTATTATTATTTTTCTAAAGGAGTTCAGCTTTATTCCCGAAGAACACTTGTAGCTGAAGTACAAACGCTTTCTCAAACAAGCAGAAACTGGGCATAGCAAGGATTAACACTAAAGAGTGGGTTATTCTTAAAGATCGTACCGTTAATGCGGAACGGTTGGTAGTTGCACTGAGTGCAGTGGCGCTACAAAAGTAGCAGGCAATGTCACTATGAAGACACTTGCTATAGCCCTGAGATCTAGGCACTGTGATTTAGAGAGCATTTCTCTCTAAAATGAGAAGCAGTGCTGTTTCCCTGGGGGAGGGGGATAACCATGGTGTCTCTGCCTACTTTTTTTTAGCTTAAGCTTAAGTAGGCATTTCACAGCAGTTTTTAGTTGCTTTGAGATTAAGTACTGCTGGGAACAAAAGATCCCTTGCTTCCATGTCAGGAAGTGGGTTTGTTTTAGGAGTGTAACAGAGATCTTCCTCTGTCTAGACGGTAACTGACAGGAGCCTTGCAAAGGTATGGGTTGGTTAGAGGGATGTTTTAGTTAAGTGGTTTGGTTTCTTCTTAAATGAAACTTGACAAAACTGCTACAAAGAAGAATTGTTGAGCACTGGGAAAGGGCTTATGTCTGCATAGGTTGGTGCTTAACGTGCTTTATGTCTTTTTAAGGAGATGCATACCAAAATAAAATTTGGTGCACTTCAAGGCTTACCTGTATAAATACATACTTCATTTGTGCATTCGTTTACTGGTTACCATAAAACATCAAAGCTTTATGGCAGTCACTCTAGAGGGGCCATTTTACTATATTTCTAGTAGATTAGGGCAGTAATTTATAAGTGTCAGTAAAGAAGGGAGAGAAATTTGAGAATTTATGCAATATGGCTGTGAAAATGAAAACGGGATTTTCTGGCTTCTGTTTAATGTCTGTCTTTTGTGTTCTTAGGGAACAGCAGGGCCAGATCCAACAACTGTCTATGTAGATATGAGAGCGCTTCGACATGACAGGTACAGAGTACGTTCAAGCGTTAACTATTGAAAGTCTGTTGAGGAGAAAGTCCAGCCTCGTTGCGTTGCATTGCATTGGCGTGTTGAAATACTCCTGGCAGCAGTTAATCCCTCCTTATTGTATGACAAGGGACCCCATCCTAGAGAATCTGTTAATGACCACTTCATGTTGGAAGTTTTCTGGCATTCCCTCCATCACCTGTTCTGCTCTTCCTTTCTAGACCCTCACTTAACTTGCTGTCTATTCATCAAAATCACGTATAATCTAGAGTCATTAGCTGTTTCTTACCTAACCATACCCACTAGCAAATGGTGACTTGCCAATTGCCTGGTTAGTCACAGAATCATAGAAAGATTTAGGTTGGGAGGGATCTCTGGATGTCCCTCATGCAACCTCCTGCTCAAGGCAGGGCCAGCTTCAAGGCTTGATCAGGTTATTCTATACCAGGTCTAGTTAAGTTTGGAATGTTTCCAAGGATGGGCATTTTCCTCCTCTCTGGGCGCCTGTCATGAGGGTGTCACCTCCCCCTGGTCTGGGGAGGAAGTTTTCCTTACTAGCCTTTCCCTTCTAGCCGCTTACGTCCCTGGCCTCTTGTCCTTTTGGTGGGCAAATCTGTGAAATCTGGCTCAGTCTTCTCTGTAACAATCCTTTAGGTAATGGAAAACTGCAATTAGATCCTCCCCTTAGACTTTTCCTTGAGGCCAAACCAACTGAATTCCCTCAGCTTTCCCAGGCTCCTCTGAATGTCAGGCTTGCGCTATAGCTTTCCCCCCCACTTATATTTTTCTGCAAGTTTGCAGAAGACATTGTTTCCATCAGAGTTTATTCTGTAGTTGTGATTTTTCTGTTATCTTGCCTCTTGGTTGCAACAACTGCTAGCAGTAACAAGTTCAGGCTGCAATTTTAGTAGGATTCATATATATATATATATATATATATATATATATATATATATATATTACACACACACACACACATATATATATATGTATTTGTATTTGTTTCTGTGTTTATTTAAAGAAACATAATATCAATACTTGGTGCCTTTCCTTTAATGTTTTTTAATTAGTAATGTTAAATCGGTGGCTTCTGTTGACCTTTGTGACTACTGATCTTCTCTAATTGTTGCGTACTCAAATCTCAGTTGTTGTAAGTCAAGTTATTGAAAGGTCATTCCCATGATCCTGATTTGGCATTTGAACAGATCAATGTGAACTACAGTTATTTTCTCCTTATTGAACATATCACTATGATTTGCATGGGATCTATTCTTGTTATAGTTAAGCTGAGCCATAGCCTCAAAGTGTCCACTGTGTTAGAGTAAATTCTAGCCTACAGCTGTTGGGATGGTGTGATATTAAGTAATATATAAGAAGATGAAAGGAGCATATTCTCTTGTACACCTTTCCTGCTGCATTCCTTGCTCCTTCAGCATGTGTTGTCTTTGACACATTTACTGTATAAGTTATGTTACTAATGGACTGCACAGGTGGCTGCCACCATAACACCTTGGTCAGTGCAGCAAAGGAAAGGATAACACTGAATACACTGGAATACACATATTTAACTTCATTGTATGTTCATAAATCTTCCTACAAATTTCTTCTTTTATTTTCTCAGGGTACGTTTGGTAGAGAGAGGTTCTCCACACAGTCTGCCGCTTATGGAGTCTGGGAAGGTGAGAGATTGAGGGAGCGTTAGAGTAAAGCAGCGTGCAGCTATCTCATGAGTTGTTTCATTTTTGTGCTTGGAGCTATCCAGACTTGAGAAAGCACAAAGTAGTCCTATCCGCCGCCCCCCCCCCCCCCATTATCTGCATAGTGAGCTGCTTTTGTTGGAGCTCAGTACAGAATCTGCGCAGTGAGAGGCTGTATATGCTTCACTAATCACTATATATCTAGGAGAGGCAGGAGAGAGAGCAAGCTTAAAAGGAACAGCTAGTTAAAATGAAGCAAAGCTCCTAAAGTGAAGTAACAGGATGTTTTGTTGATACAGCTGGGAAAATCACAGACCTTCCCACAGAAGGCAGTTTTCAGGTGTGAAGCAGATATATCGACTTTAAAGCTAAGTACAAGCTGCAAACAGCTGCTCAGAGTTTAAATGATTAAACATCTTGTAGGAAAAGATGGCTGACCTATGGAGCAGAGGGGAGTAGAAATGGAAGAACTATGGGGACTACTGGCTGCTATGGCACTGCATTATTAACTTATCTTTCCTTTGATGAATTTGACTTTTAACTTCTGTTTTAAATATTTGCAGATTCTTCCAGGGGTAAAGGTTATCATAGCACACACAGAAACCAAGGGACCTCTGGGAGACTCGCATTTAGGAGAGGTAAAGCATTGATGCTCTTGTACTTTGTTTATCAGCAGTGATTTAATATATAGATGAATCATATTAGGTAAATGCCTGTCTCTTAGTGGGATAGCCATGATCACCTTAATGTGGCAAGCAAATGAATTACACAGAGCTGAAATTGTCACAAAGAAGTACAAAGCATTTGCATGCTTCTGTGAATGTCTGCATAGTTTGCTCCCTTCTCTGCCAAAGTACTGCATACCAAGTGGTAGTACCAGTTGACTAGTCTGTGTCTGACTGGCAGCTAGAAGATGCAGTGAATATCTTGTTACATTAGGTACTCCATCAGTGGAGAGTAGCACTGAGATAATTTACTGCTTGGTTTAATCTCGGTTCTATCCAAGCATTTGGATTTGCATGTACTAAGATCTATTAGATCTATTAATAGAAGACCTTTGGTTAAAATGTTTTCCCTTCCAGTGAACCAAATGCCTAGTTCATTTTTCCTCTCTACTAAGTTATATGTATGGAAAACTCCCTTTTTAGTCCTTTTTTCTAGTCCCTTTCTATGGGGCAGAAGTTAGTTAATGACTGTTATAAAATAACTCCTGGCATTTTAGGAACAGCAAGGTTGTCAATGGAACAAATTTTTTAAATCAAGAAATAACGCTGCCTGGATCTGGCAAAATAACCTATGTTTATATAGGAATAGCTCCCTTTTCTGTCTCTCTCTCTCTCTCTCTCTCTCTGTCTCTCTCTGTCTCTCTCTCTTTTTTTTTTTTTCCCCCCCCCCCACTAGATATGGGTGAGTAGTCCACATAATGCTACTGGTTACTACACGGTGTATGGAGAAGAAGCACTGCACGCTGATCACTTTACTGCTCGCTTGAGTTTTGGAGACACTCAGACTGTATGGGCACGGACTGGATACCTTGGCTTTCTGCGCAGAACTGAACTTACTGATGCTAGTGGAGGTGAGAGAAAACATAAGGAAAATATAGCAGCGTTTGTTTAAAACTGGGGTAGCTTAGCTAGCCAAGAGTAAGCTGTCCTCCAAGTTTTTACTGACTTCTATAGAAGATAAGAGCTGAAGGTAAAAGGAACTTTTTTACTCTGTATGTGTTCATTGCTTATAATGATACTGGATAATCATAGAAAATGGGAAATGCATGATGCCCTTTAGATAGCTTTAGAAAACAGGATCCTCATCCTTTATTTCCACTTCAACAAAATGACATGACCACCCACATCTGTTAAAGCACTAGTGCCTTTCTACTTACTTCTCCCCTTTGCCTTTTTCCTTACTGACAAAAGTGCTGATCTAGAGAATACTCATAATGCCAATTCATGCTGTGATTTCAGGACATGCACAAATAGCAATGATTTCCCAGCCCTTCAGATTTGGGAATTTGAAATATTTAAGTATATGGAGGAAAAACTGTGCTCCTTTTCCTGGTGGGCTGGAATATGGAATTGGCATAACTCTTGATCGTCATATATTTAAAAAAAAAAAAAAAGGAATCTCTAAATATCCCAAGCTTCCCAAGCTTGAATGCTTATCACTCGTTAGCAACAATGTTTACTGTTAACTTGTGATCACACTTAAGTGAATAGTGGTATCTACAGTGGATGTGTCTGCGTGTCTGTGTCATTTGATAATTAGCTGTAGAGAGGTAACAAACATATTTTACATTTTGTCTGATCACATTGTATAAGATAGAAAAACAGTGTTCCCACTTCTGGAATACAACTGTCTGTTTGGGGGACCCCATGCACTTCCATTCTACCTTTGGTTCTCCATTATGTGAAGGAGAAAGAGTGGGCAAGGAGAGAGATTTCTTGAAAGCCCAGATTTGTGAGGAGCTACCCCATCTGCTGCGTTGGATACCAGTTCTCCAGGATTCAGAAATGGTCTGTGATGTAACTCTGTTATATCAGTCACTAAGAGAAGGACATGCTCCAGTCCGCTGTTCTGGTGTGCTATTCAATCTCCCCCGGGTTCTCAAGAACAAGAAAGGTGGATGCTGTCACTCCTTCTGGAGAAGTCCCTGCAGCTCACTTAATTACTAGGCAGACAAAGTTCCATCTCCTCCAGAGTAATTTCTGGCAGACCTCCCCCTTCCACTGTCAGTGCCATCAGAGCACAGAGGGTACACTCTTGTGAAGGAACAGTCCACATCACGGAGTCGTGGTATCCACCCACAGCTACAAGCATTAAGCAGGTTGGTCCCTTCTTGGCACCAGTCTCCACCCATGCAACAGTTGAGTAAACTGAGCAGTACTATGTTGGCTTGCTTCTCCTGAGTTCCTGGAGCATCAAAGGGATGCAGTCGCAGCAGATCATAAGCTAGATCCAGCTCCCTAAAAAAGATGTTATCGCGTGTTATCTTCCCCTTAAGAGCTCGTGGATCACATTAGAAAAGACTCAACCGGGGCGCACTCAGCTTTCCTTGCTTTCCCCACTCAGATTTTTCTAGGGCGCTTGCTTAACCTCCTATGCATACTGTATTGCTGTTTAGTGCAAGCTTCTGCACAGGATTTGACAGAATTGTCCTTCAGTCACTGTTCAGAATGAAACGGCTCCCTCTTCTTGAGAAAGCTGGTAGCTTACAGAGGTTGGAATCTCTGAGCAGACGCTCACGTGCACAAGAGAAGTTGCAGATGGCAAGGAACCAGATTACTACAGTAACTTGTTGTGCCTTGTAGCTTTTGAAAAATCGTTTATGATAGAGATTTTTTCATGGTGGAGCAATGCCAGCTGTCCATAATTTGTTAACATTTTAGAGAGACCATGTATGATAAATGAACTTATTAGCAAGCATGCATGAAATATACTGCTGCTTCCCAGCATGCTTTTAATTTCAAATTACACAATGGAGCAGATTTCTAAAAGAGGTGCAGAAAAAAAGTGAATTCAGACAGAACAAAGCTACAGAACGAACAGGGCAATGTGGAGAGCACGTCCTGCGAGAAGGATCTAGGAGAGCTTCTCTTATTTAGCCTAGCAAAGCCAAAGCTAAGGAGGGAATAGAATTGTTCTCTCTATTAATTGTGGGGAGCTTAAGAACAGAAGAATGTTGTTGGCATGAGGACAAATAAAAGCAGGTGTAAGCAAGTAAAACATGAATTAAATTTGAAAATTGGAAGAATGTTCCTATCTGTAAGAGGAGAAAAGTTCTTCAGTAAGAATAGTGGGGAAAGAAAGAGGTTTTAACAGTGGATTTTGATTGGCTTTATGAAGGAGGATTGCATTATGTTTTTATGTAGTAGAGGGGGCTGAACTGGATGACCCAAAAATTCTTTTCAGTCCCGTTTCTCTTGCTTTTTAAGGCAGTAAAAGGAAGTGCTAAATGAGCTCTTAATCTTTTTCTTTCCAAATGGTGGAGCTTGGTGTGTATTATGGACTGTTTCTCCTGGGAAGCACTGTGAAACTCAGAGAACGCTAGGAACAAACATATGCACGTGAAGATGTCCGTTCTTTAAACCTGATGACATTTTGAATGTCTGTGCTGTATTGCAGAGCGGCATGATGCCCTATATGTGGTAGGCTCTTTGGATGAAACACTGGAGCTCAGAGGAATGAGGTATCATCCCATTGATATAGAGACCTCTGTAATAAGAGCACATAAGAGCATTGCAGAATGGTAAGAGGCTTAGAATTATTTCTCTCTATCTTTTTACTTCTTCTGAAGCACCCCGAATCATGTTTTTGCAGACCAGCCTGCTAGACTGACAGCTTGCTGTAGAGAGTGAACTTATCACACTTTACATAGAAACTACTGCTGTGAGAGTAACAAATATAACCTCCCCTCCTTCCCACCCTGCCATGCAAAAAAAAAAAAAAAAAAAAAGCAACCCACACACAACTTTGTCAGAGTTTGATTTTCATGGTTTGAAAGATGGGGAGGGCAGCGCACGAGCAGGGTAGCAGGGCAGTTTGTGTTGTGCATTTCCCTGGCTATCACAATGTATACTCTTGGCTGTGGTATAGGTATCCTGGGGATATTTTAAATAGTATGTTCTAACATACGTTATTCTCAGCTAACCGATGAGATATGGCATTTGGCAGTAGGTCCCAGAGTGGTGGTTGTATTTATTAAATGAGGAGGTTTTGTTTTTTCTTTGAAAATCTTTTAAAACAAGTGGCAAAGAGCATCCTGTGAAATTACAGCTTTGATATCTCTTGACTCATGAATATCTTCATATTACTATTACTTATATCATTTGTTCCCATTTATTATATTGTTCAAGTCCCTGGAAGATTTACTTCCAGTGAGTCTCTCTTTGACTAACTCCTTTGACTATGTCAAACCAACAGTGCTGTATTTACATGGACCAACTTGCTTGTGGTGGTTGTGGAATTAGAAGGCTCGGAACAAGAAGCTTTGGACTTGGTTGCACTGGTAACAAACGTCGTTCTGGAAGAGCATTACCTTATAGTCGGTGTCGTAGTCATTGTGGACCCAGGTGTTATTCCTATCAATTCCCGTGGTGAAAAGCAACGAATGCACTTGAGAGATGGGTTTTTAGCTGACCAGCTGGATCCTATTTATGTTGCCTACAACATGTGAAAACACAAAAGCACACCAAGGCTAAAGCACCAAAATCTAGAGACTTTGTGAATAGCATCCGAATCAGTTTGTGTTTTTAAAAGCTTTTGAAGACCTTAAGAAAATGGAGATACCAGTCTTCACGGGCCTTCATCTCTCAGATTGCGTTTGCTTTCATAAATCCTTTGCAACAGTTACAGCTGTCTTAAGATGGAAAATTTACTGGAATTCCTGAAGGAAATTTAATAGAACTATCATGGACCAATTTTTTTACAATAACTATGAATGTCAATATCTTGATGCACTGCATAAAAGGACATAAAGTGGGGTGGGGAGAGAACACCAGCTGTGAGGAGGACTCTTGCAAATAATACTGAAAGTTGTGAGAAACCATTTGGAGTTAACTCTCCATCTGCTTGTTTGCAATATATTGGCAGTAACTGTGCTGGCACATAACTTTCAAGATTGCACGGATCTCTACCAGATTCTCTACTGTACTGAAAGGAATTTGCACATATTTGAAGTTTAAAAATGCAGCCTTTTATTTTAAATCACTGACTCATCCTCATTCAGAAGAAAACAATTCATTCCAATCCCGGATTCAATATTACAACAATTATGCTGCTGTTCAGCCTTTTCGTACCAAGCAAAAACAAATACTGCATCTGTAACACGGTCACTTACAGTGCCACGCTGGACTCTGTAATGCTATAAACTTTACTATAAAGATAAATATCCAGTTTTAACTACTTGATGCAGGAGGCTTAATTGCTCTTGCTCTCATAACTTCATGTTAAATAGTGAAGTTGCTTGTTTTCATAGCATTAAGCTGTTAATTACTGCCCTGCATAAAGCTAAGTTTTTGAAACTTCATTTCAAAGTCAGTAGTCTCTGAATCATTAGTAGAGCTGTCTACAAAGCATGACCTTACGATATGTTTTCCCTGAATATCCTGTGCTAAAACTTACATAATAGTGACTTTTCTCCACCATGGAAAAGATGTTCAGTGTTAGAGCTAGCTGGATTTGCTGTGGTGCAAACTTTCATCTTTTCGTTGTATTTAGACAGAGGTTTTGTTCAAGCTGAAATATCCAATTGGTTGAGTCACACTTGACTAATGAAGGTTTTGAAGTTTCTGCCTGATCTTATACTGCAGTGAACCTAATTCAGAAAGAGAATGTGAAATTATTCAAATACTTCTTGTATTTGGAGATAAGCAGGAGTCTAGCAAATAATTATTTTTATAGAGCTAATAAGAGTTTGAACTACAGGAATTTTTTTAATAATGCAAGAGTTTGGCAAAGCAGCCAGGTTTTTCTGCGAGGCGATTCTGCCTGGATCAGTGCCTAAGAAAGATGGATGCCAGTCCCCTGAGAGGAGGACATCAAATGTCTCCTGCTCAAATAAACTATAAATTCTTCAACAAAAAGATTTCACGTGCAGTAGTTCTTTGCCCTCATGGTGCTTGACTGTGGTGTATTATACGGCTACATATCTTGGAACTCTTGACTGTAATTATGTACAGAACTTGTGTAACTTATTGTTTAAGTACAGTGACCTTTAGCAAGGGACTCCAGGACACTCCTCAGAACAGCTGGCAAAAGGAAAGAACTACCTAACCCCAATTTTAATGTTGTAGTTTTTTAGCAAATAAAGCATTGTAAGATTTTTTTTTTTGTATTGAGATATTGGTGACAGTGAGACAAGTTGCCTTGTAAAGTAAGATTTAAAACGAAAAGCACATTAAACATTTCAAAAGCGCTCTTGAAAATTTGACTCGATGACTGTTAAACTCTTCTACAGCTGTGCGTTGGCGAGTTCAACACTCCCCCCGGCCCGACCTCCCCCCCTCCCCCCGCTACAATTTCTTTGCGGTTCTGCAGAGCAGGGTCTTCCTGCATTTCAGCCACGGTGTTTAACCGCCGGCTCCGACGGCGGGGGGAGCCGGTTCCCGTCAGGACAAGGGAGGAAACCGGCGCCAGCGGCTCCTCCCCCCTTCCCCCGCCACCTCCCAATCAACGTATGCACACGCCGCCGGAGGGGGAGGGAGGCGCTGACACCGAGCGAGCGCGGTTTCTTTAACCACCCCGTTTTGTGAAGCCGCCGAAGCGCGACGCTGGGAGCGGCAGCGCTTTTTTTTTTTTTAAGGGCTCAAGAGCGTTAACGGCGCCCGCGCGCGGCCGGCCGCTCGCCGCCACCACACGCCAAAATGGCCGCCGGCCGGGGCCGGGGCCGGGGCTGGCGCAGCTCCCTGGCGTCACGGCGGCGCGCGGGCCGGGCCGGCGGCGCATGCGCACGCCCCTCCCCCCGCCCGCCCGCCGCCGCGCGCGGCTGCTTCCGGGTCGGCGAAGGGCGCCTGAGGGGAGGGAGCGCGCGGCCGTTGGCGCGGCCGTTGGCGCGGCCGTTGGCGGGCGGGCGGGGCGCCGCCATGGTGCCGGCGGGGCGGCCGAGGCGGCGGCCGGCGCGGGGCGGGCCGCACGGCTGCGAGCAGTGCGGCAAAGCCTTCGCGCAGGCCGCCGCCCTGGCCAAGCACCGCCGCGTGCACACGGGCGAGAAGCCCTACCGCTGCCCGGTGTGCGCCAAGGCCTTCGCCCTCTCCTCGGGGCTCGTCCTGCACAAGCGCACGCACACCGGCGAGCGGCCCCACGCCTGCCCGCTCTGCGGCAAGGCCTTCATCTCCTCCTCGCACCTCGCCCTGCACCTCCGCTCCCACACGGGCGAGCGGAAGTACCAGTGCCCCGTGTGCGGGAAGCTCTTCCTGCAGTCCTCCCACCTGGTGCGCCACAAGGCCATCCACACCGGCGAGCGGCCCTTCGAGTGCCAGGACTGCGGCAAGCACTTTGGGCGCGCCTCGCACCTCCAGACCCACCGCCGCGTCCACACGGGCGAGCGGCCCTTCAAGTGCACGCAGTGCGAGAAGGCCTTCACGCAGAAGGCCGGGCTGGTCCTCCACGTCCGCCTGCACACCGGGGAGAGGCCCTACGAGTGCGACAAGTGCGGGAAGAACTTCCGCTCCTCCGCGCACCTCGTGTCGCACCAGCTCCTCGAGTCCGGCGAGAGGAACTTCAAGTGCTCCACCTGCGGGAAGGCCTTCAAGCAGGCGTCGTCCCTGAAGCAGCACCTGAAGACCCACGAGGCGCGCGAGCCCCACCGCTGCTCGGTCTGCAGCCGGGCCTTTTCCAGGTCCTCCTACCTCCAGCTGCACATGCGAACGCACAGCGGGGAGCGGCCGTACCACTGCTTGGTTTGCAACCGGACGTACGCCAAGATTTCCACCTTCGAGAAACACTGTAAAAAGCACCAGCAGGACGAAGAGAGGCCTGATGCTAGACCCAGGTCGATGACTACCCGGGCAAAAGCACTGGCTGAAAGGAAGAGGCAGGAACGGAGGCAGCAGCGCCAAGAGGACCTCGACAGCAGCCTCGAGCAACCTCACCAGGCTGACCCAAAGCGGGAACAGGAGGGATGGCAGTAAAAGTCACTCAAGCAAGGACTGCTCCTCCTGCTCCCCCTCACCGCAGCCCGCTGGCGGAAGAGCGGCTGGTTTAATTTTCAAGCAAAGGAAAGGACGCGCTACACCAGCGTTGTTGCGGAGAGCGTTTCCAGATGGAATTATTTCCCTGACTAAAGGTGCGACGCAAACGCATCTCTTTGGCACAGCGGGTAGCTACAAATGTACTGATGCTGCCGGCAGTCGGCGTTGCCTGCTGGCGTTCGAGGAATTTCGTACGGTTCGCGAGCTCCGCTGGTTTTGTTTTATGCGGGCAGCGTTTCCTAAGGTCGCTTTCCAAAGGTTCCCGATGAAGGTGAGGGAGGCAGAAGGGTCTGTGGAAGATGTGAAGCGGGGTGGTGCACCTGCAGAAGATGGATTTGTGCTTCTTTTTTTGCCCTGGTGACAACAGCGGGGTTTAAGAAACGAGCAGGAATTTATCCTGCAAAGCGC
The DNA here is from genome assembly GCF_040807025.1 of Struthio camelus. Classification (NCBI taxonomy): domain Eukaryota; kingdom Metazoa; phylum Chordata; class Aves; order Struthioniformes; family Struthionidae; genus Struthio; species Struthio camelus. The sequence continues at coordinate 343,660 of NC_090947.1, read as the reverse complement.
AATTTGTTTTTAAAAGCAAAGCACTGTAAATAGCCAGAGGCTAGCGTCTTGGAGCCTCTTCCGTTATTTCTCGCGTTTTTTTCACCAGGTATTGTGCTTAGCCTCCAGAGAACGCTGTGTATGGAGTACGTTTAAAGCACAGCATGTTTTATTGTGATGTTGCCAAAGAGCAACTTTATTCACCTGACTCAAAACTAAAGAGGGCAAGCGTCAAAAATCTGTACTTCATCTTAATTTGAGCGAGTGTAGCGTTCAAAATACCAACTTGTAGTAAAGCTGCAAGAATGATTTGGGTTTTGGCTGTTTTTTTTTTTTTAACTCATCTTTTTTGGAATGTAAGATGTGGTAACAAAGGAATTCTAAGCCCTGTCTTCTTTTGAATTAACACATTACTATAACTGGTTAGCTAGCCAGGTGTCGCATCGAGGGAATGGTATGGGACACCATGAAACGATTGCTGTTGAATCAGACTATTTTAAATTTATTCTGCTGTGTTAGGTCAGACTCCAGTGAGTACTAAATGCTTTTCTAAAATAGACGAAAACATTAAGAAAACTGCCTATATCGCAGCATTGTTCCTTGTGAGCCAGCACTTTGCACAGACCTTTTATAAGCTTTATGTCATTTTAGCAACAGTATTATGAGGCTACTTTAAGCCTTTATCACTTATTGTTACCCAGGAACTCATTAAAGCAGAAAAAAAGGAAGCGGTGAGTTTATTTTAAGTACACATTCCTAATTTTCTGTACCGAGTTCTTGACCTTCTTAAGCTGACTATATTTTCCTGCCATTGTGTGAAAACACATATTTTGCACTTTAAGGGTCTTTTTGGAAAGGCGCCTGGGTTTGATTTCTATAGTGTATTCACAACTGTGTGTTTTAAGGCAGAAAAGGAATTTTCTGAAAGCTTGCACATTTAAAATACTGCAGTGTATCAGGTCAGAAATCATGTTAGTGGATAATAGAGCTGAATTCTGTCTAATAACTAATTTACAGTTAACAAAACTGCAATGAATAATTCTCTGACTTTTTGCACTTCAGGATTTTAAGTCTTTAAGTTATAACTCTTTAACTCTTTAAGTTATATCAAAGTGATGTTTATATTCAGCTGGTTGATATACTTGTAATATTTACACGGTCAGATATTTCAAAGGAGCTGTTTCTAAGCCAGAGTTTCTTCATGGCAGATTCTAATGTAAATTTTTGCTGCAGTCTTTAGATTTTGTTCAGTGACCAACTGTGTGATTCAGGAGGAAGCGGGCAAACTGGGGTTCATTTCCAGGTCTGTTATGCCAGTGCTGCACAAGCAGAATTCTCTCCTTTTTGTATTTCGATACATGTTATTAAAATAATATACACTGCTATCTTTTCCTCCAGTCACTTCTTTTTGAAACCTGTTCTCCAGCTGCAATAAAACATTTGCTTGCAGAAATGAAAAGCATTTGCTGATTTCTCTCGCGCTCCCTAAAGCTTAGCTAGTGAAGGTAACTGCAAAATAACAATTCTTCTTTATTTTTGGCATTTTTCTTTGCAAAAGGTGGATGACTGTGGCACAGTGGCTGTTTCTGTAACATAGCGTGTCTACATTCAGAATCAAAATTTTAGTGGCAAGAAAACACAAAACAGGCCTGTTAAGGATCATTTTTATTCTTTCCGTGTTGCTCCTTGATGTTTTTTTCCATCTTCCCCTTTCGCTCTTGTGTTTTCCTGCTCCGTCAGTTGCCTTCTCCCTGTGATCGGAAGTCCATGCTGTTCAGGATGCAGGATGAACTCAAAATTTATACATTAAAAATCATCGGTGGCAAGAATATTTCAGAAGGGAAAGAATGGAAATATGCTAAATATGCTCTAATACCCTGACTGTTACAGTGCAATAGGTAAGGCCAGGCAAATCCTGTAGATTTAATATCTGGTGGGGGAACAATTTCAGGTCATGGATTGTTCACAGAAATGCTGCTACTTTCTTTTGAAATGCATTTTTCAGCTAAACGCACGGAGAGGGCAGGAGTATGTCACTTAGGCTGCCAGGGTAGACAGGCAGTTCTCCCTCCTGTTGAGACTTGCAATGCAGAGTCTCAACACGTGGGAGATGCAGCCCAGCAGTGCAGCGCTTTAGCGTGATGGCTTTTGCACCCCCCCCCAGCAAGGCCTGGAAGGTTTCTCCCCTGAGGGCTGGAAACACAAAAGCCCTCATTTGATGGGGGGGGGGGGGGGACGACTTTGTTTTTCTTGTTAAATGCGTTGGGTAAATTATTTTTCTTGCTGTCAGCGCATAAACTCTGCTGTAGTATGACTTGGCCTGAATTCATATCCCATTGCTCCAGTGAAATTAGATTCTCTTCTCTCCGGAAGAAGGTTTTTGTGGGGGTCTGTAAGTGCTCTTCCAGCACTGGTGATTCTGTGTCTAACTCGGAGGGTTCCCTTTCACAGATGTACTTTGCCTGACATTGAGATCTGGAGAGGGAGTTAAAAATGCAGATTTTAATCACCCAGAGCAAAAGGTAATGGTAACATTTTGAATTATGCCTGCACGAGCCGAATCTGCTCCCGTCTGTCACTTTTTCAGTTTTGGAAGTTAATCTGGAGCCTGCTAAACACTTTAGACTCTCCCTCTCGTCCTATTTTCTCCTCTCTCTACCTTTCGGTACTGTTGGTGAGTAGTTCTTGTCTTGACGGGGCGTTTGATGTTAATAAACCATACGCTGGTCACCTCCTGCTGGGAAATCCACCGGCTTCCTATTCTGCAGGCATCTATCCAAACACAAAGTAGGCTCTGCTGCCATAACACTGCTGATGGGCCCTGCGGGTCCCCCAGAGCAACCCCAGAGCTCCCCGTTAACCAACTAACATTTCCACGATGTCGCGCACTGGTCTGGCGCTGAAGACAGCAGCGTGGCGTTTCTGAGCTCTCTGCTGGGTTTGTTGCAGTATCAGACCCTTCTAACCAGCGCTGGCTTCGGAAACAGCCCGTGAGGTTTCGGAAGTGAGGGCACGCCTCAGACATCCAGCAGGCTGGCTGTTTGGCTGGGATGGGGGCACAACCAGAAATCATTTAATAATTTCAGGAGCCTCTCTGTCCCTGCTGGTACTGAAACGTGTGCCGTCAGGACTGGCACCCCAGTATTGAGGCTGTTGCTGCTGGGAGGTTAGCGAGTTACTTTTGCTTTCTGAGCTTCCTTCAAAGCCTGCTGTGATGCCTCTGCCCTCCGAAGCCAACACCAAGTTTGGACAGGAAGCCGAGCTCTCTTCCTCCCTGGCCAGAAACACCAGCTCTGCTGCACTTTCTCCAGCGCCAGGTAAAGCTGCTGTGAAGTCCTGTGTCTCGCCAGCTCTGCCAGGGCTCAAGCCACGTGTTACACCCTCAGTTCTTCACTGAGGACCACTACAAAGCTGTGCGGAGCCACTGCAAAGGCTCAGTCTTGGGGAACGATTCCTCGCTCATGGAAAAAGGCAGGTGGGATTTGGACACCTGCCAGACAGCCTGACCTTCAGCTCCTTGTCCTTAAACATTAGACCCGCCTGCTGAATTCAGGCTCAGGCTCAAGGCAGGGTCATGAAAGCTTCATCTATCCTGCATGACATTGGGACAGACAATGTCCCCCGTTCGGTGTCCACATGCACAGCCTCAGGTCCCTAACCGGTTATGGAAACAGGTGAAAAAGAGCAGTACCAAACCTTGATGAGGATGTTAAAAGTGTGGCAGGAGTAATTTGGATGCTAAATGACTTCTCAGTAACCGAGAACTATCCTGGGCTGTCAAAACCGCTTGTTTAATTCTACCTTAAGCACAGGATCTCTTGCAGGCCTCTCCCTGGCCGTGCGCCCTTCCACAGCTCGGGGAGGCAGATGGGAAAAGCACGATGAGCACATCTGAAAACTGAGCTCCCCGGGCACGTGGAGTCGGTCCGCAGTGGGGATGGCCGTAGGAACGACCCTGACGTCCCCGAGCGTCTTTATGGCGCGTCAGTCGGAAGAGCTGCCGCTGTGCCGTTCCCAGCTGCACACGCCCAGTTCACGTGGTCCCCTGAGCAGCAGCAGCAGCAGTGCAGGAGCCCAGGCTTCGCAGAATTCATCCCAATGTGAGTTTTGGCTTTGCAAAGACTCATTAGCACAAAGCTGCAGGACACCAGCCCTGCCGGCAGCGGACACGTCCGGAGTGGCAGCCAGGCCGGCAGCAGTGCGTCGGCTCAGCCTGCTAGGGAGTATTTGCCAGGCGGAGCAGGAGCCCCGAGGCTTTTTGGCTCGCTGGAGCGATGCCGGGCAGGGGGAGAGGGGGATCCTTCCTCTCAACCGACCCCACCGGAGGGGGGGGGGAAGGGGCTGGGGTCCTCGGGGCGCCGAGCGAGGGGCAGGGCCGCTGCCCGCGGAGACGGGCGGGCGCAGGAGCGAGCCGGCAGCGGGAGACCCAGCGGTGCCCCGGGCCTTCGCCTCGGGCTGGCGCGGGGTGGGCCGGGGAGAGCAGCCCAGGGCCTGGGAGAAAAGGAGGCGGTTTGCACCAGAGCCCGCGTCTGGCCCGAAGAGCGTTTTTTTTATTCCCCGGGGCGCCCCCGGCAGAAGGGAGCGAGCTGCCGAGACAGCTCTTTCGGCTGGCAAAGGGAGCAGAGGAAGCTGCGGACGCGGAGCCGGCGCTGAGCCCCGCGTAGCTGCTCAGCGCGGCGGCTCTTGGCCCAGGAGGCGCGAGCCGCCCGGCCGTTGCCGCCGCGACGCGAGCCGGGGCTGCGGGGCGGCTGCCCGCCGCCTCATTCGCGCTCGAAGAACTCGTGGCAAGCGGCGGTGACCATGGCCACGAAGGCCACGAACTCCTGGAAGTCGCACTCCGCGTCGCCGTCGCGGTCGAGGGCCTCCATGACTTTGTCGACGGTCTCCTGGTCCTTGATCTCCTGCAGGGAGCGGAGGGGGCGGCTGGAGGGGGCAGGAGCAGAGCGAGGGGCAGCCGGCAGCGCCCGGCTCCGAGGACGCTCCCGCTGCCAAGTGGCCGCTCGGACGTGTGGCGGAGGCGGGCGGGCGGCGGGGAAGGGGCCCCGGAGCCCTCCGGGGCAGGTCTGTCCCCCCCGACCGGTGAGGGTGGTTTCCCTCGCGTCCAGCCGCGGCCCCGTTGGCTCGTGTGCTCCCGCCAGCCGCGGAGCCGGAGCTGGAGCGTGCCGCGCGTCGGGGCGGGCAGCCCCCCCCCCCGCCTTTCGCCTGCCCCCGTCCCGCCGGAGAGCAGCGTGGGGCGATACTCACGCCGAGGAAATGGGGGAGCTCGTGGTTAATGAGCTCCTTGAGCTCTGCTTTCTTCAGCTTGTGCTTGTCTCCCTCCTTGCCCGAGTACTGGTGGAAAGCGTCAATGATGGCCACCATGGCCTTCTCCAGCTCGGACATGGTCGTGGCGTGGCCCTGGGGCAGGAGGAGCAGGCGGCGGGTGGGAAGCCGGGGCGGGTGAGCAAACGGCCTGGGGCGAGCGTGAAGCCCCCTGGCCGGGGCCGGGGCTGGGGCCGGGGCCGGGGCCGCGTCCTGGCTCAGCGCAGCCGCTCGGCTCCCGGGCTCGCCCAGCCCTCGGCTCTCGCCACGGCTTGGCCCCGTCTCTGCCACCGACTTGGCAGAGCGGTCCCTGCTCAGCAGGTGCAGATGCCAACCCCCCTCCCACCCCCCCCGGCCGCCGCCGGGGCAGCTCACCCGCTGCAGCCTCGCGCGGCCCCTTCCCCGCTCACCTCCCCGCTGCGGCGCGGCAATGCGGCCCAGGCGCCCGGGGAACGGCCGGCTTCTTATGGCAGGGGCGGAGAGCCAGGGCGCCGGGCCGCATCGCTGCAGCGCCAATGGCAGCCCGAGGCGGGGGTGCCCTGAGGCGGGCGCCGGGCCCGGGCTATGCTGCGCAGGGATGCTCGCAGGCACGCGGCGCCTCCTTCTCCCTCTGCGGCAGGGAAGGCAGCTGCGCTGGTCCAGGCTGAAAACTGTTCCTCCCTGGGCACTCTCTGGGACCCACGTCGCCCTGGCTGGATGGCCCAGAGCAGGCTGATGGTCCGCCTACCCCTTGCATGTAGGTGGGCCCCCGGGTCTGGAGGGTGAGTTGCGGAGGTGCTGGAGGGACATCCAGGTGCCCCAGGCCTGGGAGAGGTGCCCAGAGATGGGGATGTCCGTCCTTGTTGGGGGTTTCCAGCCTGGGCCAGGGGGGTGGCCGTGCCCCCTGCGGGGGGAAGTTGGAGGGGAGATGTCAGCAGCCCTTTCCCACCAGTGCGTCAGTGGCTGCACATGCAGTAACCCGGCTGGCAGAGGTAATGTTGGGGGGGAAGTGGAAGCGGAGGCAGCAGGAGCCCCACGCCTGTCCGTCCGTGCTGTCTGTGGAGCATAGCTCAGAAGTCCTTTCTGGCAGCTACAGAAAGCATTTGGCCACCTCCAGGCTCCCTGGGCTGCACACTAAAGCTTTCTCGATGCCCCATGTAACCCCACACCTGCACCCATGCCACAGCTCTCTGAAACGCAGATACGCAAACCTCCGCTTTGGGGAGTAGAGAGCTGCTACATCTCTCCTGGCCACGGTCCTGACCGCCAGCCCCTGGACCGGCCCTCTGGCACCCATTAAACACATGTGCCCCACGCAGGCATGGAGGGAGGCTGAGGACAGGGCTTCCCCTCCCCCCCCCATAAAAACATTGTCTTGTGTTTTGCAGGTGCTGAAACCATGGAGGTGCAGGAAAACAGCCCCTTGCCACAGCTGGCCTGGGCACAAAGGTCTACCTGGCCTCGTAAGAAGGACGCCGGGGATGGCGTGAGGGAGGGCAGTGGTTTCCAGCACCTGGCGCCAGCTGATGGGAGGAGGCAGGCATCCCCGGTCCTGGAGCAGGATCCGGAAAGGACACCAGCATGGGCTGCAGGACCACAGTGCCTTGAGATGGGGCCCAAGGCGCAGGGACAACCTCCCAGAAGCTGTGGGACCTCACCTGACCTGGCAAAGGAGATAAGTGAGACAGGAGCCCCAAATTGCTGGCACTGGGGAAAAAGTGATGGAAGTGGAAACCTAGCAACCTCTCCCAGATGCCTTCAGACAGGCCTGCTGGACAATGCAGTCCCTGGCAATCCCTCTTCCCCAAAGCCACTGAGGCTAGGTGTTGCTTAACAGCTCTCCACAGAGCAGTGCAGAAGAAACCTCTCTGCATTTATCTTTTCCTTGCAACAGCCACTCAAAAGCAGTTGTAACAGCTTGACACTCAAGTTTGGGCAAAAATAATTTCCCCGATGCTAAGTTTGAGTACCTTGACTCCAGCAGTGGCCCTGACCATGGAAATTGTTGCACTTAACAGTATTGGTATTGCAAACTGCAGCAGTTATCTGGGCTCATGCAGGACTGGCAGGGTTAGGAGATATGCTTTTAGGAAAAGATGTTTCCGCAGTTGCAGTAGCCTGTCAGCAATCTTGCAACATTTGATTTTTCCAAGGATACTTGTATTCGCTTAAGAGCTGGATGCAAATAGGGCTCTCAGTCAGCAGGAAAGATATGCAGTATTTTTCCCCATCAATAGCAATTTAGTCTTGGTCCATATTGTAGCTATTTCTTTGGCCAAGTAATGCATCAATGCACATCACTGTAGTCAGAGACGGTCTTTGCTCTGCCTCATCACTGCACTTTTTGATGTCATTCTTGATGTTGAGGTGACCTTTTCTTAAAATGGAACAGAAAACTTGTCATTTGGCAGATCAAAACGTGGACAGTCTTGAACTTCTCTTTCCTGCTCATTCTTACTGTCCATTTTACCCCAGCTCATTCTGAGTTTCTGCACTTCGCAGGGAAAGCGCCTTGGTGGCTGATAGCGTGGGAAGGAGCAGCAGGATTAGGAGGGAGCTACAGGTACTGGTACTGGGCAGGAACCTGGAGACCTTGGCCCTTTCCTGCCACTGCTAATGAGCAGCTTCAGGTGACGTCCCTGCCTCTCATCCAGGTTCAAATCCTTGCAAACACTGCTCTCCCAGCCCAGGTCCCCTCTGACCTGGCCCATGAAAAGTCATGGAGGTCGGGGCATGGGAGCCAGCACTGAGCTGCACTTTCAGCTTTACTCACTTCAGTGCTCCCCAAAGGGCTGCTGCCATTATTTGAAAATTTGCAGCCCTGATCTTTCAAGAGAAGAGTGTAACTGCGGGGCTCCTCAGTGCTACCCTTTTCTCGCCAGAGCTTTGCACTGGTGTGTGTAAAGAAATAGAGTGTTTTGCATAACCCAACACCGAGCACATCCCTTCAGCTCTCTGCTTGTCTTCCTCTCGCCAGTAAAGCACAATGTGGGCTCTTCATAGCGCACATAAGGAGAAAAGCCAGTGTATTTCTTTGTCTCTCTGGCGTCGTGGCACCAGGCTCTGCCAGACCGCGAGACAAAGACTAGCGGTCATTGAACTGGGCAAGAAAAGTAATGAAAGCAGAGGAATTTGGGTGGGAGGGGGGGAGAAGATGTTTCTAGCTCAATGGGGCTGTGCTTGCAGTCCCAGGGTGCAGAGCACCCTTGAAGACACCGGACTCCTGCAGAGCCCATGGTTGCTGTGGCTGTTTCTGAACCCACAAACACAGCAGCTGGGGATGAGCTGGGCCCCTCATGGGAAGCCTCAAGTAAGCCCTAGGAGCTGAAACACCAGGACGTATCCAGGAATCAGGCAAGTGCCCGTCAAAGTTGGTGGGGAGAGATGGAGGGGGTTCGATTCGGGGCCCCACGTGAAGGTCTGAAATGCCTGGGGGGGGGCCATCTGCCCCAGGAGGGACCTGCTGGGCCCTGCATCATGTCTGCCAGCCCTCTGCAAATGTTCTCTGTGCCTCCATCTGAGCAAGATCAGAGAGTAGGCTGGCTCTGTGGGTCAAGCAGGAGATCTCTCCTGCCAACAAAGATTTGCAAGGCTAGGAGCTGAAGATGGTGCCTCCCTGTCAGGAACCACAAATAGAGGTAGCCATATGTCCCATTTTCATCTCATACATCCTGGGCTTGCTCTGGCTCCTTGCCGTTTCCCCCATAGGCCCTTCAAATAGCTGGTGTCCATCCTCCCGACACAACCACACACTTGCATTATGCAGAGGAGCAACTCTGGACCGTGCTGCCAGCCAAGCGCTGTGTCCTGAGCAGTTTTTGCACCCCTTTAGGAAAACACCAAATAACACTACTGCTGCTGCAACAAATTCTCTGAAGTTGAAAACACCAGGATGCTCTCGTTCACCTGAAATGTAGCCTTGAGCTTACGTATATTCCTGGCTGAAGTCAGCTGAAACAACAAGAGACTACTCTTAAGTTTGTTAGAAATACATGAATGCGTTCTCTGTCAAACCTGTCCAGAGACAAGCACCAGTCTGTGACATCTCTCTGGCTCCTGGTACAGATGGCAGCCACGGCGGGAGAGGGCTGCAGGGTGTGCAAAGGGAAGACCCATTGGTGACACTCACCCCTGGCCAGCTGGATCCAAATTACAGGCACAGGGACAGAGGAAGAGGGAAATCACATTTTTTTTCAGATGCTTCTAAAACACCTGTGTTTCTGCTGAAAATAATGCGGCTATCAGTGACTGTTTCAGGTCTGTCTTCTCTCAAAGCAGGGAGGGCATTATTTAGCCCCTGTTTTGCCAAGACATATGGGACTGAGTCCCATGGTTTTAAGGTACCTTTGCATTTTTTAGTCTAGCAGCTTAACAAATAACAGTTGGCTGGTGAGACCTTGTGAACTGAGGCTCACATTCTGGACTGCAGTAAAAAGGTGGAAAATCATGGTATTTGCTTTTGTGAGCTGACACTGTCCTTCTCATGGAGGAATGTGTTCAGCTTCTAATGTCTCCAGTAGGCAGGGAGCCCACAAACATTAAGCACATGTTTTAAAGCATATAAAGACATGCAGGATCTTCAGCCAAGCATTGACCATGCTTTCTGAGGTCTCCTGATGTCCCCAGGTAAAAGTGCAACAGCTACTAAAACTGGGCAATAAAGCTGGGCAATTATTAAAAGTAGACCAGTTTTGTAACTAGATTTTCTAAATTTCTAAAGCAGCTTGATTGCATAGATAGAAAAATAATATTAAATGGTTCATCTTCCATCATTGCCTTTTATAGCTGAATACTATCATACATTGTCTAAAGATTTTGGTATCCAGACGGAACTGGAGATCTCGACATGGAGCCCACCTTGAGAGATACATTATGACAATAATACTGTTTATTGGGCCCAAAATGCAACACCCATAACACTGTTTCAAGCTGCTTCTGGTTGCCTTTATCCATTTTAACTGTGTAAGAGAAGTAGCACAGCTCTCCCTAGTGAGGACCTGCGGTATGAGAGTGGAAGTGTTTCTGGGCACAAGTCAAAGGTGTTATCCTACATAGTGACAGCCATGGGAAGGATATCAGAATTGTGAGTCGCCCAGACAAAATCATACTGTCGCTGGATATACCCAGGGCTGAACCTGTGTGTGAACCAAGCCTGACTTATGAAATAACTATCAAATTAGTTGCCTAATTCTCAAGTTAAATCGATTTATTGTATCCTCCCTGAATAAGCCCTGAGGCTCTGCAGCACAGGCAACTGTCTGCTAGTGGAGGAGCATTCTAAATTCAGCTTGTAGTATGTAGGTATAATAGGTATCATCTCACAGGCATGTTTCTGTCCGGGGATGCTGACAGATGTCATATTTGGGAGCAGCGCTTGTATCCCTGCAGCCCCCAGGCACAGGGGACCGCTCTGCCGGATGCTGCACAGACACAGACAGTCCCAGACCCAAAGCCTTAAAGTCAAGGTTGGATTTTAAACACGAGCATTTACAGTCATGAATTTGGGCATTTCTACCTGAATCACCCTCCCCATCCTCTGCTTTCAGCTTGATGTGGGCTCACGTCTGCAGGATGAAGGACTCCAGGTCACTCTGAAAGGCAGCAGGAGCTAATTTTATTGCCAAATTCAAGCAAGCGTTCATTAAAATCCCACCCAGCACACAGAGGGGTGGGAAACTTCAGCATCTCTGGCTCATGTGCCTCCCTCCAAGGACAGGTGTGGCTTTTATAGTAGCGCTTATAAAAACTCCATCTCTCCTGGCAGGGGCAGATAAGGCATAAAAAGCTTTTCTGCAAGGTGGAGAGGAAAGGGAAATTCATCCATGCTGAGGTGAAGTCAGGATGGGCACTTGGAGCAGAGGTGAGGGAGATGGTGCTACTCATACTAGATGCCCTGGTGCCTTCTGCCTTAAAACCCCACGAGTGGGATTCACGTGGGTGAATCACCCTCGGTATCTGCGCGGGCAGGGGTTGAGGGGGGGGTGAAGGTATCTGGGCAGGCTTTTCCAGGGGCACAGAGCTGGGGGTAGTTACTGCTGGGGGCCGGGACACCCACTTGCACCTCATGGTCATCCAGGTCCTCACCCGCCAGGTCCTCACTCACAAGGTCCTCACCCACCACATGGCCATCACTGCTAGGCACTGAAATGCCAGGAAAATGTCCTTTCTTTGGCACATCTCCATCGTTATCAGCTGCCTGCTCGACCTGCACGTCCAGGAGCAGTCAGGGAGAGACATTGCCTGCTGCCCTACAGCTCTCCCTCCTCTGTGGGCTGCTCAGCTGCCCGCACGAAGCATTGCCTCCCTCTGATCTGTGCACAACCTTGAAAAAGCCTCTCCGCCATGAACTGAGGCTTCACGACTTTTCCTTTCCAATAAAAGTCCGTTCAACGCCTCTGTGGGGCGCCAAATGCTTTCTGTAGCTGCCAGAAAGGACTTCTGAGCTATGCTCCACAGACAGCACGGACGGACAGGCGTGGGGCTCCTGCTGCCTCCGCTTCCACTTCCCCCCCAACATTACCTCTGCCAGCCGGGTTACTGCATGTGCAGCCACTGACGCACTGGTGGGAAAGGGCTGCTGACATCTCCCCTCCAACTTCCCCCCGCAGGGGGCACGGCCACCCCCCTGGCCCAGGCTGGAAACCCCCAACAAGGACGGACATCCCCATCTCTGGGCACCTCTCCCAGGCCTGGGGCACCTGGATGTCCCTCCAGCACCTCCGCAACTCACCCTCCAGACCCGGGGGCCCACCTACATGCAAAGAGGTAGGCGGACCATCAGCCTGCTCTGGGCCATCCAGCCAGGGCGACGTGGGTCCCAGAGAGTGCCCAGGGAGGAACAGTTTTCAGCCTGGACCAGCGCAGCTGCCTTCCCTGCCGCAGAGGGAGAAGGAGGCGCCGCGTGCCTGCGAGCATCCCTGCGCAGCATAGCCCGGGCCCGGCGCCCGCCTCAGGGCACCCCCGCCTCGGGCTGCCATTGGCGCTGCAGCGATGCGGCCCGGCGCCCTGGCTCTCCGCCCCTGCCATAAGAAGCCGGCCGTTCCCCGGGCGCCTGGGCCGCATTGCCGCGCCGCAGCGGGGAGGTGAGCGGGGAAGGGGCCGCGCGAGGCTGCAGCGGGTGAGCTGCCCCGGCGGCGGCCGGGGGGGGTGGGAGGGGGGTTGGCATCTGCACCTGCTGAGCAGGGACCGCTCTGCCAAGTCGGTGGCAGAGACGGGGCCAAGCCGTGGCGAGAGCCGAGGGCTGGGCGAGCCCGGGAGCCGAGCGGCTGCGCTGAGCCAGGACGCGGCCCCAGCCCCGGCCCCGGCCCCAGCCCCGGCCCCGGCCAGGGGGCTTCACGCTCGCCCCAGGCCGTTTGCTCACCCGCCCCGGCTTCCCACCCGCCGCCTGCTCCTCCCGCCCCAGGGCCGCACCACGACCATGTCCGAGCTGGAGAAGGCCATGGTGGCCATCATTGATGCTTTCCACCAGTACTCGGGCAAGGAGGGAGACAAGCACAAGCTGAAGAAAGCAGAGCTCAAGGAGCTCATTAACCACGAGCTCCCCCATTTCCTCGGCGTGAGTATCGCCCCACGCTGCTCTCCGGCGGGACGGGGGCAGGCGAAAGGCGGGGGGGGGGCTGCCCGCCCCGACGCGCGGCACGCTCCAGCTCCGGCTCCGCGGCTGGCGGGAGCACACGAGCCAACGGGGCCGCGGCTGGACGCGAGGGAAACCTGCCCCGGGGGGCTCCGGGGCCCCTTCCCCGCCGCCCGCCCGCCTCCGCCACACGTCCGAGCGGCCACTTGGCAGCGGGAGCGTCCTCGGAGCCGGGCGCTGCCGGCTGCCCCTCGCTCTGCTCCTGCCCCCTCCAGCCGCCCCCTCCGCTCCCTGCAGGAGATCAAGGACCAGGAGACCGTCGACAAAGTCATGGAGGCCCTCGACCGCGACGGCGACGCGGAGTGCGACTTCCAGGAGTTCGTGGCCTTCGTGGCCATGGTCACCGCCGCTTGCCACGAGTTCTTCGAGCGCGAATGAGGCGGCGGGCAGCTGCCCCGCAGCCCCGGCTCGCGTCGCGGCGGCAACGGCCGGGCGGCTCGCGCCTCCCGGGCCAAGAGCCGCCGCGCTGAGCAGCTACGCGGGGCTCAGCGCCGGCTCCGCGTCCGCAGCTTCCTCTGCTCCGCGCCCTTTGCCAGCCGAAAGAGCTGTCTCGGCAGCTCGCTCCCTTCTGCCGGGGGCGCCCCGGGGAATAAAAAAAACGCTCTTCGGGCCAGACGCGGGCTCTGGTGCAAACCGCCTCCTTTTCTCCCAGGCCCTGGGCTGCTCTCCCCGGCCCACCCCGCGCCAGCCCGAGGCGAAGGCCCGGGGCACCGCTGGGTCTCCCGCTGCCGGCTCGCTCCTGCGCCCGCCCGTCTCCGCGGGCAGCGGCCCTGCCCCTCGCTCGGCGCCCCGAGGACCCCAGCCCCTTCCCCCCCCCCTCCGGTGGGGTCGGTTGAGAGGAAGGATCCCCCTCTCCCCCTGCCCGGCATCGCTCCAGCGAGCCGAAAAGCCTCGGGGCTGCTGCTCCGCCCGGCAAATTCCCCCCCGCCCCGTGCGGGGGACAGCGGGGTCGGTCCCGCCTCTCCCCACCGGGTCCCCTCAGCCACCACCCTCCCGCCGCCCCCTCAGCCCGGCGCCGGCCCGCCCCGGCGGCCCCCATTGGCGGCCGCGGCCGTGGCGCCATGTCGGGCCAGGGCGGGGTGGAGCCGGGCGCCGCGGCTCGGCGGCGGGATGGCGGACGGCGGGTGCGTGAGGGAGCGCGGGCGGGCGGCGGGATGGCGGACGGCGGGTGCGTGAGGGAGCGCGGGCGGGCGGCGGGATGGCGGGCGGCGGGTGCGTGAGGGAGCGCGGGCGGGCGGCGGGATGGCGGGCGGCGGGTGCGTGAGGGAGCGCGGGCGGGCGGCGGGATGGCGGGCGGCGGGTGCGTGAGGGAGCGCGGGCGGGCGGCGGGATGGCGGGCGGCGGGTGCGTGAGGGAGCGCGGGCGGGCGGCGGGATGGCGGGCGGCGGGTGCGTGAGGGAGCGCGGGCGAGTGCGTGACTGGCGGCGGTTGGCTAACGATGGCGCTCGCCGGCAGGGCGGTGCGGCGGCGGCGCGGCGGCCCGCGGCGCTCGGCGGCCACGGCCACGGCGCTGAGCGGCTGGAGGCTGCGCTGCGAGGGCGGCCGGCAGACCTGGAGCTACGCGGGCGCCGGCGGCGGCGGCGAGGAGGCGGTGGCGGAGCGGCGGGCGCAGACGGCGCTGGAGGCGCACTGCGTCGGGCTGGACACGGTGAGGCGCGGGGGGGCGGCGCCTGAGGGGGCGGGGATGTCCGCCCGGGCACCGGTGCTGAGGTGCCCCCGATGCCATGGGGGGCGGGCGTCTCTGGGGCTGGGGGAGGAGGGGGTCCCTGGGGCTGAGGGGAGGGGAGGGGGGTCCTGGGGGCTGAGGGGAGGGGGGTCCTGGGGGCTGAGGGGAGGGGAGGGGGGGTCCCTGGGGCTGGAGGGGGAGTCCCTGGGGCTGAGGGGAGGGGAGGGGAGAGGAGGGGGGGGTCCCTGGGGCTGGAGGGCAGGGGGGGGTCCCTGGGGCTGAGGGGAGGGGGGGTCCCTGGGGCTGGGGGAGGGGGGTCTCTGGGGCTGGAGGGGGAGTCCCTGGGGCGGAGGGGAGGGGAGGGGAGAGGAGGGGGCGGTCCCTGGGGCTGGAGGGCAGGAGGGGTCCCTGGGGCTGGAGGGCAGGAGGGGTCCCTGGGGCTGGGAGAGGGGGGTCCCGGGGGCTGAGGGGAGGGGGGGTCCCTGGGGCTGGGGGAGGGGGGTCCTGGGGGCTGAGGGGAGAGGAGGGGGGGTCCCTGGGGCTGGAGGGGGAGTCCCTGGGGCTGAGGGGAGGGGAGGGGAGAGGAGGGGGGGTCCCTGGGGCTGGAGGGCAGGAGGGGTTCCTGGGGCTGGGGGAGGCATCCCTGGGGCTGAGGGGAGGGTGGGGTCCCTGGGGCTGGAGGGGAGGAGTCCTTGGGGCTGAGGGGAGGGGGAATCCCTGGGGCTGGGGGAGGAGGGGGGTCCCTGGAATTGGAGGCGGCATCCCTGGGGCTGAGGGGAGGGGGGAGTCCCTGGGGCTGGAGGGGGGATCCCTGGGGCTGGGGGAGGCATCCCTGGGGCTGAGGGAAGGGGGGGGTCCCTGGGGCTGGAGGGGGGGGTCCCTGGGGCTGAGGGGAGGGGAGGGGAGGGGAGGTCCCTGGGGCTGAGGGGAGGGTACGGTCCCTGGGGCTGGGGGAGGGGGGTCCTGGGGGCTGAGGGGAGGGGAGGGGAGGTCCCTGGGGCTGGGGGAGGGGGGTCCTGGGGGCTGAGGGGAGGGGAGGGGAGGTCCCTGGGGCTGAGGGGAGGGGAGGTCCCTGGGGCTGGGGGAGGGGGGTCCTGGGGGCTGAGGGGAGGGGAGGGGAGGGGAGGGGGGGGTCCCTGGGGCTGGAGGGGGGGGGTCCCTGGGGCTGAGGGGAGGAGTCCTTGGGGCTGAGGGGAGGGGGGGTCCCTGGAATTGGAGGCGGCATCCCTGGGGCTGAGGGGAGGGGGGGGGTCCCTGGAGTTGGAGGGGGGGGTCCCTGGGGCTGAGGGGAGGGGGGGGTCCCTGGGGCTAAAAGTGGAGAGGCCCCTGGGGCTGGTGGGGGGTCCCTAGGGCTGAGGTGCCCCACTGGGGCCTGGGCTCTCTTGGGGGTGGGGAGGAGACCCAGGCCGTGGTGTTGCCTCCCCACAGGATGAGGTGCTGCGGCCCTTGCCGGCGGCTCATACGGCGCAGGAGGCTGCCCTCAACGGCATGCGGTTTTACGCTGGCCTGCAGACTGAGGACGGGCACTGGGCTGGCGATTACGGCGGGCCGCTCTTCCTGCTCCCAGGTAGTTTGCGGCGGGGTGCTTGGCGCTCCCCCCACGCTGCTGAGGTGACCCCCCTCTCCCCGCCCCAGCCTCGTCTTGTGGCGAGCAGGAGCCCCAAGGTGCTCCTGGCTGGCTTGGCTTCGTGGGCTGGGGACAGGCCACCTAACAGGAGGCCCTTCCCTCTGCTGAGGTGGGAAGGGACAAGTTGGCCATGGCTGGGCACGTTTATTTGAAGCATGTTGCTTCATCCTGGCACGCCTCTGCGTTATCAGCAGAAGCGTCACCTGTGAAGGCTGGGGAGGCTCCCTGCGGTGTCTTGATGCAGCGTCCCAAGGCCTCGCTCCTCTCAGCCAGATAAACACCCTATGTTGGACTTCGCGAAAGAATCAGTCTGTCTGATCTTCCAGGTCTCCTCATCACTTGCCACACTGCAAAGATCCCGCTGCCGGAAGAGTTTCGGAAAGAGATGGTACGCTACCTGCGCTCTGTGCAGCTCCCAGATGGCGGCTGGGGCTTGTGAGTAGCAGAGAAACTTCTTTTGTGGTGGCAGTGGTGCCTGTGAGCTTCAGCACTTGGAGCTGCTGCCAAATCTGCCTGGCCCTGGGGAGTGGGAGGTGGCAGCTGTGATATCTCTGGGCGGCTGCTTATGCAGGACTCCAGGGATGTGCCTTGCCCACTGTAGCGGAGAGCCTCGTTGCATCTCCTCCTTGGTACTATGTCCCAAAGCGTTATGCGCTTCAAGGCAGTGCAGAGCAAAAATATTTGTACCCAGGTTGGGTCTCCCTTTTCCGCAGTCATCCCTAGCATCCCATTTTGCCCTGGCAAAGAGCCCTGTGCAGTGGGTTGTGCCTAACAGCTATCCTCTGTGTGTGTGTGACAGGCATGTGGAAGACAAATCGACGGTGTTTGGCACAGCGCTCAACTACACAGCCCTGAGGATCCTGGGGGTTGGGCCAGACGACCCTGATGTTGTGCGGGCCCGTGTCAACCTGCACAGCAGAGGTCAGCTCTGCTGCCTGGTACAGCAGCCATGGGGCTGGGACGACAGTGAGAGAGGTTTGGCTGGCCCCGAGGGCTGAGTGGAGCATGCGGGGGCTACTAGGCAGCAGAGGAGCTGATGCTTTTGCTTGCCTTTGATGGCACCTGCATTTCAGATAAGCCTGAGAAAGCACGTTTTGTTTCTGGACCATGGTCTACTAGCTGTTTTTTGGCATGAGTCCCAGCCCATGTGGCATCTCCCAGAAGCAGGGAGAAGGAGATCCTGCAATGTGGGAGAAAGCAGGGAGCTGGCATGGTTGCGTTAACCCCGAGAGCTAACATCCTTCTCTGCAGGAGGTGCTGTGGGAATCCCTTCCTGGGGGAAGTTTTGGCTGGCTGTCTTGAATGTTTACAGCTGGGAGGGAATGAACACACTTCTCCCAGAGATGTGGTACGTGGTGCTCGAGGTGGGGAGCGTTGTCAGTCCCGCTGTCAGCCTTGATCCCCAAGCTCTCCCAGGCGTTGGTGTTTACAGGGCTCACCCCACCTGCAGCCGAGGCTGCTCAAGCTGCCTGTGGGCTGGGAGACGGGCAGCAAGGCCAGCCAGCGGGTGGATAGGAATGAACGCTGCGCTGAAGGGATATGCCGGAGCTCAGCCCTGTGAGCCCTCCCTGTAGGGACCCTGATATATGCATTAGTTCCCTGCCACCAGTATCTTCTGCCCTTGTGTCCAGCCAGAACTGGGCTCCAGCAGGACAGAGCTTGTTGTGTGTAAGGCTGCCAGCTCTAACCCCCACCTGTAGCCTTCGTGATTGCTCAGAGGATCCTGAGCAGCTCATTGGTGTCAGAGAGGCTTGAAAGAGTATGATGAGTGTTTTCCCCTGGGGGAAATCAAAGGGTGCCCAGTGCCAAGGATTGCTTGAGCTTTGTCATCAGATGTGTTCAGTTGTCAGTCTGGGCCTCTACCTTCAAGATTGCCCTGGCAGGAGAGGTGTAACTGATCAGACTTCTCTGTCTCCTCTCTGAGCTCAGGGTCCTCCCTGCCCTGCCTGAGTTGACCCAGGAAAGGTCTCTGCTGGCCCTGATGGGGAGGGAGCAGCCTTGTTGGGGGGGACCTGCATGGGGCCAGGCTGCATGGATGTTCCCTTCTGTCCTTTGCAACTGTACTGGCAGCAAAGGGCCTGGTGCAGGGGATAGGGAAAGGTACCACCTGCTCCAGGCATCCCCCTGCCAGCACATCATCTCTCCGTGCCTCCCTTGGCCCTCCTTATCACTCATGCTAGTACCTTCTCTGTTGTGAACAGGCTGCTCCCTACGTGGTTCCCAGCCCACCCATCCCGGCTCTGGTGTCACTGCCGCCAGGTTTACCTCCCCATGAGCTATTGTTATGCCAAGCGTCTGTCAGCAGAAGAGGATGAGCTCATACAGAGCTTGCGGCAGGTAAGCAGATGATCCTGGTGGGGCTCCCCAACAAGGATACCTGTGTCTGTGGCCTGCTGCTATGCCAGTCATGTCCTTGGGGCCAGCCTCTGGTTTGCCAAGTGACAGCTCTCGCCTGCACAGAGGAAGTGGTCTCTCTGTCCAGGGCCAACTGCCTGCAATGAGCTGCCTTGGGGTGTTTGCTTGCAGCCTGCCAGGCTGATGCCCTGTGTTCTCCCGTGTCAGGAGCTGTACGTGCAGGACTACGCCAGCATAGACTGGCCAGCCCAGAGGAACAACGTGGCTGCTTGCGATGTGTACACACCACACAGCTGGCTTCTGGAGGTGGCTTATGGTGAGTGCAGCGTTGGCTGGGGCGGGAGGGCTCTTACCATGTTACTGCCCTTGCGCAAGCTGGCAATGGAGCTGAGGCTGCCTTGTACCACAGAGGCTCTCTAAGGTCTACTGCCAGCTACTGGTGCATGTCCTGGATCTGGAATAGAGACTCTGATTGCGTGACCAATGGGCTTCTGCCTCCGTGAGAGCAGCAGGACCTTGTGTCCTGATTCTTGCGCCCCTCTGGGGCAGAGTAATCCCTATATTTCCCTCAGTTAGTCGTGGTGTGAGCAGTGGCACAGCCAACCACAACAAGTGGTTCTGACTGCACGGGGCAGGTTTTTCACCGCACATCCCTTTCTTCTGCAGCCATCATGAACATGTATGAAGCCCACCACAGCACCTCCTTGCGGCAGCGAGCCATGACAGAGCTGTACGATCACATCAAAGCTGATGACAGGTTCACCAAATGCATCAGCATTGGCCCGGTAGGGCCCTTTAGAAATCGTGCCCTTGGCTCTATTTCTTCTTGTGCCTTTGAGGGACTGGGCTGGGGTCCCCCAGCCCTTTCCAAGTGTGACCTGTAACCATAACCAATGGATCTTGCTTAGCAGCAGCAGCAGCAGCTGTGCCTGATGCTAAAGAGCTTACAGCTAACAGGGCACAGGAGATGCAGTGGGCAAGGGGGCAGCTGTGGTCTCTGAAGGGGGGGCATCTTTCCCTTTGTCAAGGGAAATGATCTGAGGGGAAGCCCTAGGGTAATCTCATGGCTGAGCTGGGCAGGGTTGCGTGCTTAGGGTGACACAATGGATTCAACCCTTGGGACAAAGCCTGCCACCCGTAGAGGGCTGTGTGCTGGGTGGGAGTGATGTATATCTCTGGGACTGGAAGATACTATGTCCAGGGCCGTGATGATACTGTTCTCTTGGCAGATTTCCAAGACCATCAACATGCTGGTTCGCTGGTTCGTGGATGGGGAGAAATCCCCAGCTTTTCAGGAGCATGTCTCCAGGATCCCTGACTATCTCTGGTAAGGGCTGAGCATGGCCTGCCTGGCACGGCAGAGGGCTCTGATTCATTTGTGTGAGCACACTGTGGCTTTCAGCCCTTTTCCCGGCGCTCTCGCTGTGCCTGCACTGCAGCACTGTGCTTTCTTCTCCCACAGGCTGGGCCTCGATGGCATGAAGATGCAGGTGAAGTGCTGTGGGATTTCGGCTGTGACTGAGAGGGACCCAGGCGTGCTGTGGCAGCCCGTGGGATGGGATAGCTTGTTCACGCTTGGGCTGAGCTCCCAGCGGCTTGCCTTACTTGTCTCACTGCCACTTCCCCTGGCTGTGCCAGCAGTGAGCAGCGTTTGTCGTGCTGGTCTGCCTCTCAGTGTCCGGCTGTCAGTCGAGGGGTAGCTCGAGGCCTCTGTCCCCTTCATCCCCACAGATGCTGGGAGAAGAGAAGGAGGAAGACATGGTGACACGGACAGGCCACTGCCCCTCTGCTCAGATGTTGCATGTGGACACAGCCATGCTTCTCTCCTGGCCTTTGCCTCCCTCTGCTCCTCATCCCTGGCTGCCTCTCCCGTCCCACCAGTGCCTGGTGCAGGCTGTACCAGCTGTGTCATTTTCCATCCCCTTTCCATCCCTGTGCTGTTGTGTCCGTCCCCTCTGTGCCTGCATGTTAGCCGTGGTGCTGCACAACCTGAAACTGAGATGCAAGGTGGAGGGAGCTCATGGGGGTAATGCAAGAGGGAGGTGCTGCCCCAGAGACCCCATGGCTGGGACAGGCTGCTGTGCTGCCACAGGCAGCTGCCTCTTACTGCCTGCTCTCTCTCTTCCAGGGGACGAATGGATCCCAGCTGTGGGACACTGCCTTTGCCGTCCAAGCCTTTTTGGAGGTAATGCTTCCTTCAGCGCTACGTGCTGCTTCAGGAAAGTGGCGTCTCCTGGCCCATCCCCAAATGCTGGGTGGTTCCTATTGTGCATGCCCTCAGAGCTCTGCTGTGCTGATCCTGGCATCACGTTGTATACCAGGGCCGAGTGAACATGCTCCTTCTCAGAGCTGTTGACTTGTTACCTCCACCATCCGGGCCCAGGTGGTACGCAGGGTGCCCGGTGCAGCTAGTGCAGCCCAGCACTGTCAGTGGTTTTCAAAGCAAGAGGCCATGATCTTTGCTGAATGGATCAAGTTAGGTTTCCCTGTCTCTGCAGCCTGTGGTAAAACCCTGGCTCTTCTTCTGTACTCTGCTTGGCTCTGGTGCCTGCCCGTCTGGCAAGGAGAGCATGCAGGATCCCCGCTTTGCAGCGCTGCAGGGTAGCCATGGTGGGCATGCTTTTGGGAGGGTGATGTGGTTGCCCAGATAAGCCCCTACCCTGGCCAGGCAAATGCCTCTCCAGTGACAGCAACGACAGCTCCAACTGTAGAAGCTTCTAGTGGAAACAGATGGATACGCGCAAAGTATGAATGCAAAGCTATGGGAAGGGATATATGAAAGGCAGGAGTTGACTGCACCTAGACCAGAAGGTCAGTGAGATTCCAGCACATCCTCCTCTACTTGAGGGACATGTGTGACAGCCGCAGCTCCTTGCTGACTCTGCACCTCCATTTCCAGGCAGAAGCCCAGAAGATCCCTGAATTCACGTCCTGCCTCCAAAACGCCCATGAGTTCCTCAAGTTCAGCCAGGTGAGCAGAGCTGGTTGGTGGTGTCTCTGTTGTGATGGCTGCACAAGCTCTGTGTTTACTTACAGCCCTATTGAATGCTTCTGTTGCCTTCTGAAGAGCTCTTCTGCAGGGCTGGACTAGCAAAGCTCTGGGGACAACCTTTTGGTTCCCGCATCATTTTTGCTGGGGAGCTAACTCTGCAGCTTGCAGAGGACCTTGGCTGGCTTCTAGAGCTTGCTGCAAAGCCCTATGGATTGTTTGGGTTGGCTTCCTTGCGCTACGAAAAGCTGGGGAACAGCGAGCTCGAGAGTCTTTGCCTCTCATCTGGCCTGGTGACCGCGTGTTTGAGGTATCCTGCTGGGAAATCCGGCTTCCTTGGCTAATGACTGCATGGGCTCAGCTCCTGCTGGCCAGGCTTGTGGAGTCATGGGTGGCTCAGCGCAGATGCAGCTGTAGGTCTTGCTTATGGTGCTGGCAAAGGGAGCACTGAAAGTGGATGGCTTCCTGATGGGAAAGCAATGAAGAGGGGACAGGGGATTCAGCAACACTTGGCTAAGTCAGGCTGAAAGGTGATTTCTCACTGCTCCCGGGCCAGCTTCTGGCCTTGGCCGCCTCCCTCAGTAAAGGACAAATGGTGCCCAGGCCCATAGAGCTCTGCTCTTGCAATGGTTTCAGCATGTGTCTGCTGCCAGGCACCTCTGGCCTGCCCTCACTGTTGCTCTTGTCCTCTGCAGATCCCAGAGAACCCACCTGACTACCAGAAATATTATCGCCATATGAACAAGGTACAACAGCTGGAGCTGGCTGCTGTGGGAGGGGCAACTGGGGCAGTAATTTGGGCAGAGGGGATGGGACTGAGGGGCAGTGACTTCCCCTGCGCAAGGGCAGAGCAAGTCTGGGGAGCTGAGCCCTCCCGACCCTTCCCCAGGGTGGCTTCCCCTTCAGCACCCGGGATTGTGGCTGGATCGTGGCTGACTGCACGGCAGAGGGGCTGAAGTCGGTGATGCTGCTGCAGGAGAAGTGCCCCTTCATAACCAAGCTCGTCCCCTCTGAGCGCCTCTTTGAGGCCGTGAATGTGGTAAGTGCTGCAAAACCTGGGCGGTGGGGAAACGCCACCAGCTAAACCAAGCTAAAATAAGAGAAGGTAAGGCCTGATGTTAGGCCTGGTATTGCATAAGCTGGTACAAGGCCTATGGCCTGCTAATAGCAATGGTGACACCACATTTGCTGTGATACGAGTCTCTGGAACGGTGGTCCGGATTGGGTGTGACTGTGGATTGGGATGTGAGTTATTCACCTACCCTGTGGGCTTGTGAGCCTGACTCTGTCCTCACTCTTGGCTCGGGGGTGGACTGGGCCAGTCAGTCAGGACTGCCTGTGGGCCAGTCCAGACCCCACTCTCTCCTTGTCCGGGCAGTTGCTGAGCATGAGGAACTCCGATGGAGGCTTTGCTACATATGAAACCAAGCGAGGAGGTCGCTTACTGGAGCTGCTGAACCCCTCGGAGGTGTTTGGTAAGGGGAGCTGTATGGGGCTGATCATCCTGCCTGCTGCAAGGTGCCCTGGCTTTTTTGCCTCAAGTCCCTCTACAGGATGAGCGTGCGCTGGGGCCAGGAAAGGGGTTGGCAGCGTGCTGCCGGGAGAGCTGCCCGGCAGAGGGGCTGTTGCATTGCTGTCCTCCTCCCACCGGCAGGTGACATCATGATTGACTACACCTATGTGGAGTGCACGTCGGCTGTCATGCAGGCACTCAGACACTTCCACGAGGTGTTCCCCGAGCACAGAGCCCCAGAGATCAGGTGAGACACTAAGAGGAGAGTGGGGCAGAGGAGAAAACAGGCTGCAGTCACCTGTGCTGCCTGCCATGGCCCGAGTTGGCACATCCCCCTGTTGAGCCTTGTTGGGGCCTCTGTGTTGGCATGGATTAGCCCTTGGTGCATTCAAGGCTGGGATGCTGCTGACATCTCCAAACCAGAGCTCCCTGTAAGAGGCTGAGGCCTAGCCTGGCTCAAGGAGCAAGGCACAGGCCATTTATCTTGATGGGATGAAGCAGGGGGGATTTGATGAAGCAACTGCCTGTCTCTTCACGTAGCGGTTGCCTCGATCTTGCAACCGGTTACTGGTTGGGTTTCCTGTTGCGTGCCAGCTCATGGCTGAAAAGCATCCAAGTGGTGCATGATTCCACTGTGAGATCCTGTGGGGTCCCCCTGCCCCAGGGACTGTGGGGCTTCCTGTCTGCACACTCTTGTTTCTTGAGCCATCTTATAACGAGGGTCTACCAAATCCTCAGAGGGACCGATGGCTGCATAGGCAGCCACTGAGTTGGGGCTGCTTTTGAAGCAAACATCTTTCTCCTGACCAGAGAGACTCTGCAGAAAGGCCTGGACTTCTGTCGGAGGACGCAGCGAGCTGACGGGTCGTGGGAAGGGTAAGCAGTGCTCCCGTGGCCTGTCTTTCCCCCGGCAGCCCTAGTGCAAGAGAGACTGTGGTGGCAGGCGCTCCTGGCTGGCAGGATGCGTGGGAAGGGCAAGTGGCAGCCGTTTGGTTGGTTGGTTGGTTCCCCCCCCCACCCCACCACCACTGTTCAGCTGCTGTGTGCTTTGCTCACCTGTCTTCTCTCTCCAGCCCACATGGAGCGGGCGCCTTGCATGCTGCATAAGGCCTTGGCAATCCTTGGGGGTTGGGGTGGCTCCAGCTCCTCTGGTCCCTAAGTGTCTAGTGCCTCCTGAGCAAGCTGGGAGCAGTCCTGACAGGACTGGGCATGGTCGTGCCATAGTGACCGTGGGCTGCAGGGTCCTGTGCCTCTGCCCAGCTCTGCGTTTGCTCTGACCGCAGCAGCGTCGCAGCCTGCATCTACCCTGGGCTGTGCAAACCTGACGTTACTGCTCTCCCGTCCCTCCTAGGAGCTGGGGGGTTTGTTTCACCTATGGCACCTGGTTTGGCCTGGAGGCGTTTGCCAGTATGCAGCACACATACCGCGACGGGTGAGTGAGGGGCAGTATGGTTCCCCTGCCCCTCTCTCTTGGGCAGGACCATGTGGTGGGGCTGAGATGATCCGCTGGCCGGCCCAGCCGCTCCCCCTCCCAAATCTTGTGCCTGTGATATGACCAGGGTACTCACTGCCTGAGCCTCTCGGGCAGCCCCCACCATGGGCATGGTAGAGCATGGCTGCCATCTGTGACTGGGGCACATGGGTGCAAACTCTCCTCGGCCCTCAGCCCCCTCCGTTTCTCTGCCCCTTCTTTGCAGGGCTGCGTGCAGAGAGGTGGCCCGGGCCTGCCAGTTCCTGCTTTCCAAGCAGATGGTGGACGGTGGATGGGGAGAAAACTTTGAGTCGTGCGAGCAGCGCGTGTACGTGCAGAGTGCCACGTCGCAGATCCACAATACGTGCTGGGCCCTGCTGGGGCTCATGGCTGTCAGGTAGGAGCAGCCCTCGCCTCTTCAGGTGCTGCGTGGCCCTGAGTCCCTGGTGAGATAGGAAATGCAGGCCAAGTTATAGGGAAGAGCTGGCATGGGCCCTGGGCCTAGCTGTGCACCATATGACGTTTTCTGAAAGATGCTGGTGGTCACAAGCCTGCTGCAGGGAGGGACTTGCTGGAGCTGTGGTCTGTGGGCTGGTGAGGCTCTTGATGCCTGGGGGAAGGGGAGCCATTGCAAAGCAGCGTGGATCACAAGCGCAAGCCTCAGGCCTGGGACGATTTTGCCATATTCATAATGTCAGGTGTCCTAGGATTGTAAGGGGTCTTCCCAAAGCACTTGGCATGCCAGAGACAAGCGTGGGGAGCCTGGAGGTAGCTGAGTTCCCTAAGCATGTGGATAGAGGTATGTGAACAGTCTAGATCCAGGAGTCTTGGTCTCCTCTGTGCTTTGCAGGTACCCTGATATTAGTGTTCTGGAAAGAGGCATCAAAGTGTTGATCGATAAACAGCTGCCGAATGGGGATTGGCCTCAGGTATGTAGATCCGTTCTTGCCTCTCTAAGGGGTTCCTCTGGTGTTGAAGGTGTCCTGGGCACCGTGCAGCTATTACAATGGTGTGTTTTCTCTTACCTACAAGAGAAGCCACTTGTGGGTTTTGCTGGGGGGACCCCAGGGAGGAGATGAGCTCGGCCCTATGTCCTAAACCCAACTGTGGCTGCTTATGGTGCAGTGAGATGGCAGCCCAAGGCTCATATGGGGTAGAGGGAAGTGTTTCAGGAGAGGGCGGTGCGACCCTGAGGAGCACAGGTGAGGGGGATGCAGCTAGTTCCCTGTCACCCACACCACCTTGCTGTTTTTCTCTCAGGAGAACATCGCTGGAGTATTCAACAAGTCGTGTGCCATCAGCTACACCTCCTACCGCAACGTCTTCCCCATCTGGACGCTGGGGCGTTTCTCCCGGCTGCATCCCAACAGCGCTCTCGCGAGGCAGCTGCAGTCCGGATCCTCTGCTGGGGCAGGGAAAACCCCAAAGGAGACCTTGTCTGCCTGACCCCAGGCCATTGCAGACACTGTGGCCTCCAAATTGTTTCTGCTATAACTTGCCATGTAGGGGCACAGGGTTATTTCCTTCTGCAGTATTTACACGCCTGTCTTGCTGCAGCCCTGAACCACTGCCTCTCCCAGGGAAGAGAGTGCCACATGGTGCCACTGGGTCCCCATTTGCTTTCTGTTGACCCTTTTCTAAGAATCAGCTTTTTAAAAGACTCTCTCGCCTTACAGCGCATGCATTGAGGCACCTTTTTCAGATCACCAATTTGATCCAAAAGAGAAAGCTGCCCAGCTGTGTTGTATTAGACATCTAGACAGGCTTGATCTCTCATCCTGGCTAGAGTAAAGCTGTCTGTATCCTCCCCTTGTGCTGTCCTGGCTCTCTCAGGTTGCCTGTCTGCAGCAAGAGTGTGGGATTTTGGGCTTTCCCTGTGCCCAGCATCGTGATGGGGGTGCATCACACGCCCTGCTGTATGAGTGCCAAAAACTACCTTTGAAGTGCTCTTTCCTCTGGAGCCTCCACTGGGAGGGGAGGGGCATCTGTCTCCCGCAGCTGGTTAGGGAAGAGAAGTGCTTCACCCTTTTTTCTGCTGTTCTGCCCCCCACCCAGCCAGTGGTACCTGGCCTCCCAGAGCCTCACGGAGGAAGTCGCCAGCATTGCTCCTGCTTTGAAAAACTGGCCAGAAAAACTGAGGCAGAAAGCACTGAGGTGATTAGCGTCAGGGGTGCAGTCCGGGTCTCCCAGGCTCCAGCCTTTCCCCAGTGCAGCAGGCACGCTAGTTCTTTTAGCGTGGATGAGTTGCGCTGGAGGCCGTCTGTGCCTTCCGGCCCTCTCCGTCACAGGGAGGAGAGGTGAGGGCTGCCTCTGAGCAGTGGTGTGTTGGGCTTTTCTTTTTTGTCTTCAGAGCTGGAAGTTGTGCTGAATGACAAAATAAATTACTAATGGTGTTGCGTATGGTAAGTAGCTGTATGCTGGTCCCTTCTTGGCCTGCCCCGGTGTGCGTCCCAGGTAGTGGGGAGCTTGGCCAGCTACATCCTGTAGCCTGGTTTGGCTCACCTCTCAGTTTTTTTGCATCCTCTTAGTAGCTGCTCTGCCCTCCAGCGTATGCCTTGCTGTTTGGTGCAGTCTCCAGGCTTGCTGAGAGTATGCTCCATCTTCTTGCCCTAGTTAAATTTGAAATGCTTATTCAAGCAAACTCAGCTTGGACTTTTGACAGCCTTGTTTGCCTTTTTCAAATTCTGGGCTCCTTTAAACTTGTCTGTGATAATACTGTGCATTTAAAGCACCTCGATGTTCTCCATCAAAAACAGGAAGGTATTTTTAAGTCATTGTAGGAGAATTTGATAAAACCAGTGTCCTTTCAATATATTATTGCAAGGGTTTTTTGGTTTTGTTTCTTTTTTTTCAATGGTATGCAGTTACTTAACGCTCGAAACAACATGATGTCCCTCGGAGTGCTGCAAAGAAGCAGCCGCTTCAGCACTGTGATCATGTTTTCATTACCAGCACTTTGGTTAGTAAAGGGGCAAAGATTTGTGATGTTCGATACCGGAGTTCCCTAGCTGCATTAATGCCCTGTACAGATGATCTTGTTTTCATCTTTGCACAAGATCGCAAGCAGGCAGCGGTGTTTAACGAGCTTTCTTCCAACTGCAGCTGCACTGATTGAAGTGTTACAGGTTTGTGCATCCTAAGAGGATGTCGCTGTTTGGTTTCCACCTAGGTCTTTGGCTTGAGAACATCTTGCCCTTTCACCAAACAAAATTATGATTGTAAAAGTTGCAAGGCAGGACCCTAAAATGTTGAACGTTGTTTATCTTCCTTCCTCCCTTGGAATTCCAGGAACTTTCCTTCAGCTTTGGGGTAGGAAAGTGTTTCCGTTTTTACGCAGAGGGAGAGTCATGGGCTAAAAGCTAATGAGTGACATTAATATCTCTGCTTTATCTGATCTAGGCAGCAAATAGCTTCTCTTTAAAACTAAACCAAACCTGTTAGTTTGAGGTTTCAGCCTGAACTTTGTTTTTGTCCTGTTTCTGGGGGGGGGGGGGGGGGGGGGGGGGGAGGTCAGACATTTCGGGTCCAGGAGACATGATGTCAAACCCGGCTCCCCCACCCTCATCTGATTTCCTTGGGCAGAGCTCAAGACATAGAAATGCTTTCTTCTCAAGGCTTTCCAAGGTTGTTTGGATCCCTAAATACTCATGGGGATTTGGACCTAGTTTCTGCTCTACTCTTAAAGTAAGATTTAATAGCACTTTCTTATCCCCCTGCATATCATATATATGATCATATCACGATAGACAAGAAATACAAAGACCAAAAAAGTCACCAAGGAGCTCCCAAAGTTTGATACTTAAGTAAAACTTTTTTCATACCTTTTTATTGGTTTGTTTCCGTGCACGTGGAAAGTTTGCAGCTTTTGCTGTTCATGCAGCGGTTCTAGTTGTGCTTAAATTGATTTCCAAAAGAGTCCTGGTCAATTTAATAAACACACCGATTCTCTATAAGAAGTTAGGAAGCTGGACTTTTATCCAAAGTTAGGAAGCTGGACTTTCTATTTGTTTTGGGTCACTGGCAGCTGGCTTTCCTGGCAATATGACCTTTTCCTTACCACAAGCAGAAGCACCATGTCCAGCTCTAAAACTAATCTGGTTTCTGGGTAGAGTACAAGACCATAATTATGATTCCTAAGCAGAGTATGAGAGCTGTTTCCTGTACCTCAGATACAGATAATGGATTTTTGATCGTGATGGTGTCAGTGTGTTAAACCACGGGAGCATCTAGAAGAATAGCTTTAAGGACACTTACTCTTGGCTCTCAGCTCATTTACTTCATGTGTCTGATAGCAGGTCCCTGGCTGAGTTGTGATATGACCTTTGGAAGTTGAACTGACAACCTTGGAGAAGTTAAATACCAACGATGAGGTACTCTTAAGGTGTCACGACTCAAAGGCCAGGCAACCCACAAGCTGGGAAATTTGGCTTCTCCAATCTATCCTACCGTGTGCCAGAACTACAGCATGGTAAAGTCACTGAAGTTTTCTGAACATCAACTGTCCTTCATCCTTTCCCTGCCCGAAAAAACCAGAAATGTCCCTACCTCAGAGTTACTGTGTGATGATCATTTCTTAATCTAACTTCTGCACAGGGAAAGCCAAGGTAAGCAAGAGAGCTCAAGAAAGAGCCAATGGCTCCTGGCACCAGTGGTTCAGCCTGTCTTTCCCCCAGGGCCTATGATGCCTTTTTTGGAGGAAAAAAAAAATGGGACTATCATGTGCAGGTTTGTCATCTTGCCTTGCACTTACAAACAGAAATTAAGATAAATGTTCACTTTTTCCTCGTTGCGGATTGCTTGCCCCCTTCTATGTGTGATAAGGTTTTTTCCACAGGGAGACTGTTCTGTTGGCAGCCTGGCTTAGTACAGAGGAGAAGGGGGGCGGTCTGGTGCTCAGGTGTGACAGAGGAGTCCCCAGAGAGGGCTGGATGGCCCCAGAAGAGAGGTGTTTCTGATGTGCGTCATCCTGGTCCCTGTCATGGTGCTGTTGGGGTCTGGCTCTTCCCCAGGTGTGTCATGTCCTACTGCCACAGGAAGAGGGATTCGTGGTAAACAAATGCATTGGAGCTCTAAAAGTAATTGAAGGCTGTGCCTGCCCTTTGCTCTGCTTCAACCTATGTGAGTTGTTGCTCCCCATCTTAAAAAAAATATATATATATATGTATATATATGTATATATGTATATATATGTGTATATATATATATGTAGCAACCCTCTCCAAACACAGCGTTGTCACCGTGGGTCTCATGAGTTCAATGCAGTTTAGCAGAGAGGGGATAGAAGCAAAAATCATCCCCAGTGTCATTTAAATTTTTCACCGCCTTTGACATCATTTGGAGATGCTCATGGTGGATTTATCCTAAGCTCTTGGATAATAAAGGTGTGAAAGGAGGCAAAACGGGAAAACTCCTGGCTCCTTTTGGCACCTGCCTTCCTTGTGCTCTCTGCCAAGCTCCCTCCCACTTCCCCCACGGCCGCTTCACAGCGGTGGCATGGTGAGGGGCGGCCAAGTGGGAGGTGAGCAAAGAGGAGTTGGGTAAGGGGTGAGGAGGAAAAAAAATATCCTTGAGCTCTGGGCGGTAGCTGCGAGCGAGGGGGAAAGGAAGGATGGGCATGCATGTGCAGCTCAGCCTGGGCATCTGGGAGCTCTGCTCTGTGCGACGTTGCAGAAAATATTAACTGCAAAAATGGCTGTGGAGGCCCTGAGACCTGTGGGGGCTGGCAGCTGCAGCGAGCTGCTTACCTCTGGTGGCTCAGGTGCCAACTGGGCAGCTGGGACACCTGGATTCTCGTCCTAAATCCAGCCCTGGGCGCTGCGAGGTTGTCATTCCTGGCACTGCTTGGCTCGACATGCCTTGGATCCCCCACCTCCGGCCACCGAGATGCCTGCAGGCACCACACCAGCCTCTTGCTGGGCTGCAGATCCCTTGCTGAGCTTCCCCGGGGAGCGTGAGACACCTGGGGAGTCCGAAACACCCTTGTCCGAAACGCTTCTGATTTCTCAGTTTTGAGCTCCAGGCACCTCCTCGGGGCAGAATAAGGCTGACAGTGTTGGGTCAGTCCCAGACTCAGCTCTGCAGCCGTGAACACGGGTGAGTTTGGGGCTGGAGGGCTGTTGATTATGCCCGGTCCTACTCTCTCCCTGGTTAGGATTGTGCTGACTGGTTGTGAGTTTTTTGACTTGGAGCGGTCCGGCTGTATTTGCCAAAGGCTCGCTATGAACAGGGTGGGCTTTGCGTCCCGTTACTGGCTGGATGGTTTTGCAGAGTCCTGACGCCACGTTGCTACTGGCTGCAATTATTATTCCCTAACTGTAAGGAGGAAAATCACCCCAGAAATACCTTACAATGGAGACATCTGCCATCAACCAACTTCTCTGAAAATTAATAGAAACAAATACATGCCAGATCTCTCATAAGAAAGTGTTTAATATTTTGTGGGCCTTCTTGATAGCCACTGCCAGTATGAAAAGCCCAAACAGGTAGCCCAGTACATTTTTTGGGTTTTATCCTAATGGCTGAAAACACCTTGTATCTTATCTAGCTGGGAATGTTTACCCTTTTCTTAACTCACCAGTTATTTTTAGAGCACAGCAGAGGAAAAAAACTGGAATACGTTGGTCTTATCTAAAACTCGGGCTTGCAAGGCCACAAAGAACCATCCTTGTGCCCTGACAAGTCACAGTTCAGTTTTCCCATCTGAAAAAAATTACTTATAATGTTCTTTTTGTGTTGCTGTCTGTTTTCGTTGTGTCAGAATTGGAATGGGAAATTCGGTGGTGTTAAAGAATGACTATGTTTCGGAGAGAAGAGCCTTATCTGAAAACCTGTGTTTCAAATGTCCAAAGATTTTGCATGGTTTTACAAGTTCATATACGCTTATGTAGATATTTCTGGTAAGAAGATGGATTAAAACCTTTGCTTTCCCTTGCAACATATTTGGGGGTATATGCTAACTGCTATTACTGATTGGTAGAAGCTTAAAATTCCTTCAAATGATCCTAGAAACAAATATAGCCTGTTAAAGACAAACAATCCACCAAGTAGCATTTTCTAAAAAGGACGCTTCAGGTATTATTATTTATTTTAATAACACTGTATGAAGTTAGGAGAAAAAAAAATCCCTCTTTGAACTGCTTTAACAACCACTACATACTGTCCGTATTCGTTTAGTGTTACAATGACTGCCAGCTGATGGAATTTGCGAGATTTAATCAAATTTAATTCAAACCGGTGCTCCGTATGGGCGTTGCACCAGATCTTTTAATGCAAACTCTGGTGTTCCTGCATGGTCTTACAGCAGCATGCTGGTTAAAAGCGGGTCTAAGTCAGGGTAGGCAGCCTAGAAACAGAGGCATAAGAGCAAGTTTGTACGAACACCCATTGCCAGCCATGTGCCCTGCAATTTCCGGTCAGTGCTGCCGTGGCTGCGGTGGGAGGGTGATACTGATGATACCTGGGGGCACCCTGATGCTGCATTTGTTTTTATTGCAGACGATCCTGTCTTGTTTTTGCTATGAACTGGTCTGGCATCGCTGGGGACGGGACTCTGGCACCAAAACCCGAGACGTTTGCCGATCAGTTTGCGGGTTTTGGAGAGGAAGCCAGCACAACCTTGAAGGCTGTTGGGCCATCCTTTTCTTCTGCTCACCTGCTGTATAATTTATTTTGTTCCTCTTTTGTTGTTTTCTAGGTAACATAGAAATTGTTCCACTGAGCTATCCTGAGATAGCCTTGAAAATCTGCTTTCCCCAGGGCATGCTGGAGCTCTGCATGAAGGAGCTGCTGGCCTTGTTCTCATTCTGCTTGGTGAAGGACTGGCCGTGATGGTGAAGGTGGAGCAGCAAAGTGAAGAGGAGGTTTTTGTAAAGACTTTCTTCAAACTGTCGCTGCAACTGAAAAATTGCTAAAAGCGCTTGATACAAGTTTATCATTTTCCTGGTGCTGCTAATAGTTATCTTGAAATCCTAACCACCAATCTGACGTCTGTGGGCCCACCATGGCCTGCCTTGCTGCTTGGCCTCGACAGGACCTGCAGCAACGCAAGTTCTCTGTAGAGTTATTCTTCAGTGTTCAGTTGTCTTGGTGACCTAAGAGTAATTGTATTGGGTCAAGCTGAACGTTTCTATATCTCAGTACCCTGTTCCTAAATCCTTAGGGAATGAGTATAGGAGCGGGGCAGGTATCTGTGGTACTCCCCACACTCAATTCTTGCTGCCCACTTGTGGAAATCGATGGATCTCATTGTAGCAGGTTTCAGACACGTCAGATTCATTTTTCTCCCGACACTGTTTTCAGGGCGCCAATCTATCTTTTTGGTAACCAAAGCAAATAATTATTCCAGAATTGTAGGACTTTTTTTCTCATTCCTTTTCGATTTTGGTCAAGCTGATGTTTCTGTTTGATAAGAACAGCGTTTAGGGTCTATAAACATTTCTGCAGAGGTAGAAGGGTGCCAGATGCTCTCCTAAGAGCTGCTAAATAGTGTGCATTCGTCTGAGCTTTTTTTTTTCCCCCCAGCACTCTGGGTTGGACAAGAACTGACTTGGATATGCTCAAATGTGGAGGAGCCCTGTGTATTAAGGCAAAGAATGTGGCTTTACAGGGCAAATTGAAATTCACATCCTCCAGTTCCAAGGAAACTGAGCGCTGTCTGTTTTCACAGTTACTTCAGATTGTATTTAGCTACCTGAGAAGCCTCTTCTTTTATACCAAAACCTGCTTTCACGGCTGGCACAAGAGAAGCGCCAGGCATGCCTAAACAGCAGGGTTGCTCTTCTCACTACCTCACTTTCTCCTTCTTTTACATTGTCCTCCAGTAAGAAACCATTTTATGCACCCAGATGCCCAGCATTTTGGATGACCCAGCAGTCCCTAATGTAATTGCCAGCATGGGAACAAACTCATCTTATTGGATATTTTAGGCTGCTGCCGGCATTAAGGGCACCTCCTGCAAGAAGGAAGAAGGCAGCAAATACAAACAAACTGTTTGGGAGAGACCCTGAACTAACCGCCCTTGTTTGCAAAGGATTAGAGAACGGGACAGGTACATGATGTGAATTTATGCACTTATTGTATTCTATTTAATAGTAGAAAAGCATAGTCTATGGCCACTGATTTTTAAAAGGTCTCCTAATGTGTGTTCATTTTGCTTCTTTTGGATCTTTCTTTAAAAGATGCCAGTTATTGTATATTTTTACAATCTGTTAGTCACATTGATATTTGCATGACACATGCAAGAATGCTTCATTTGGGCCTTTTTTAGATAGGATTTTTACAGGATGGAAAATACACAGTTTCATTTCAGATTGTCAAAATCATTGGTCACAATAGATGGACTTCTCAGTTGTGCCTGTAATAACTTAGGAGCAAAACACTGCTGACAGGAAGGCACAACACAAGTGGCAGGAGAGAGTAAGAACTAAAAAGAAACCCCCAAGCAGATGAGACTAACGCTACATGCTATTGCATTGCTATGGCCCTCTAGGGAATATGTTACAACTCCGTAAAGCAGGAGGAGAGAGATTTCCAGGCATCCTTAACTGAGGACATGCAAAAGAATGAAAGGGAAGGATGGACAATTTGGTCAACCAAATTTGGGTTGCTTTTGAGCACAAGCTCTTGTACTCAAATGGCTTGCGTCAGATGTATCCAGGCTTCCTGTAGGGGGAAAGCTCCAGTTGATCCTTTTTTTTTTTTTTGGTTGCAATTTGTATGTTAGCATCCTCAGTAATGTTATTTTTTAGTGCTGAAATACGGTTTTGTAAGTCTGATTTTTTAAAATTATTATATTAGGAGACCAGGAAATGGTGTTAGTAGCAAAGAGATGAAGCCTTACTGTTCATTTTGTTGAGTGGAAGAAAACAATTTCCAGGACATTCAGTCCTAATAGGAATGGCTATACAATCACTAGTTACTTCCCATGCTGTTTGGTGGTATTTCTGGTATTCACACCTGAATCTAAAATGCATTCAGTTTTTCATATTGCCTAACAGTTGATATCTCTGGCAGAAAACATTATCTGGAGAGTGACCATCTGGAACCTCCTGAAACAAGAACAGAGTATTGAACAGAGCAGTCAACATCGGGTCAAAATTTTTTATTTAAAGAAAAGAATAACTCCCACCCTGGTAATGTTTTTGTCAAAGCCTGGGAGATGTTTTTCAAAAGATGTGAAACAAGCAGAGAATCATCAGAAATGGCATCTCCTGGTCAAGAAAAGTCACAGAGCTCTTAAATACATATTTCTAGGATATAAGTAAGTGGGGCAGCAAGCACTAACGCTCAAGTTAGATGTGAGGTCAGAAGGCAAAATTAGCATCATTTGGGAGCTAGCTGAGCTGGTTTACGATGTCGTGAGTGAGGTCGCAATGAGGTAGAGGTTGCCACTGGGACTTTCTGTGAGATTCTGGTCAAACAGCCATCGTTCTGAAGGCTGCGATAAAGCGATACTTCTGACTCTCCTGCTACTGCTGCAGGACAGCAGTGGACCCTGCGTGAGGTCATCTGTGGTGGCTGTATTTTGGGGGAAAAGCACCACATTGTTTTATAAGAATGTCCCTTCTTTTGCAGAAATCCTGCCCTCTTGTAAATGGGACTCACGTTTGTCCAGGTGATGATGGGAGAACGATCTACACCAACCATTTGACAAGAAAAGCAAGAAGAGGGGAAAGCATGCAAAACATACAGCCACACAGTGCTGAGAAATTAGTGTAATAAAACTCTATTTTAGGTCTTACAGAAGGGGAAAGTGATATTTATTCACAAAATCTTTATGTAAGGTGACTTTACTCACACTCACTCTTTTTCTCACTGATTTCATTCACCTGTCCTCCACACTCGCATACACCAAGGTGTGTGTGTCCTGGTGGTCTGGACACCGGCTGTCAAGTTCTCATCCTGTCTCTAGGGCTGTCATTCATTGGTGACAACAAACTCATTTTTGGCCAGGCCTTTCGTACCTTTAGAAGTCATCCGCTGTTACAGGGTGATTTTTTGCCTTAGAGTCTTGCTAACTTCAGCTTTCACCATTCTTAGGCCAGGCTGCTTCCTGTTGTTTTCCTAATTTTTGAAGTCGGTTGTTGTTTTCGCAGTAGGTTTGTTTTTGCAGAAGCAAAACACAGGCCTTTCATACCTGCTAACTGCTGGATTGACCCACCAGTGCCTTATCTGTAGGAACTGGGAAGGAGGAAAAAAAATCTGTTGGGCAGCACTCTAGCACTGTGCCCTTGTCCGAAGCACCCCTGTGCTGAGCTACAGCAACAGACTTGCTGTAAAAGCTAGCTTGGGAGAAAGTCTTTTTGTTCTTTTCCTTTTCCTAGTTTCCTTCTCCTCTTTCCTAAACACCTTTTACTCCTGGCTTTCTGATCTCTGTTCCTCCTAATCACCTCTGTAAACTGGCATTACTATCTCTTTTTTTTTTTTTTTTTTTGAATGTTGCCATAACATCTAGCATTTGTAAGGCTTGCATTTGTCTGTTCTGCTCTCAGTGCTATCTGCCAGTGGGCCAGGAGCCCACTTCAGCTCAGCCCTGGGCACCCTCTATTTACCGTAAGATGAGCCCAGTCGTGCCCTGAAAGTGCCTCTTTCTCATCAGTGGCTTTAAAGGGAAACTTGACAGGGTTGCAGCCTCAAATGTTGGGTCAGATCCCCTCCGTTACCTCTGGGAAGGCCGTTTCATCCCGTGGAAGTGGAGGAGTGGAGGTGCGGCATGGGCATGGGGTAGTGGGTCAGCATTTTCATACAGAGGGTGAGAAATGCTGTAATTTGGCTGTAATTTGGCTTTCTCTGCAGTGGTCTGTGGCAGATGCTCGTTTCAGAGTGCCTTCCCTCTCTGTTGCATCTGGAGCTTGAGTCTTTGGCTTTCTGGAGGAGCCCAGAAAACGCACAAGAACCATTCAATATAAGCCGTTTGCAACACCCGTGGCCTGTTGGAAATGCAAAGCACAGTGAAGGTGAGTAGGAGTGTTGTAAACCCACCAGCCCCTGCGGCATTACTGTCCACGACTCACCCTTGCCCAACGCTTGCACTAAATGCAGCATATGGAGATGGTGAGCAGGAGAGGTGGTTTTCAAGTTGCTCAGCCAGCCTGGAAGTACAGGTTGCTTTGGCCTACAAGCAGCAAATTCCCTAAACTGTGACAAAAGCGTTGACCCAGAAAGCTTAGCATTTGCAGGGGTAAAGAGGGGATCAGACACTCTGCCTGGCATATTGGGAGTTGCATACTTAAACTCACCTTCTCAGACCAAACCTTTTCTGTTCCCCTTTGCCTGTCCCTTTGTTACTATGGCAGCCAGCCTGCAAAGCACTTGGGATTAATTAATTCTTCACCTGGAAAGCAAGGCGTGGTTGATTAACTTATTAGCAGGCAACAGTCTTTGCTCCTAGAGAAGCTATGGCTTTACTGCATCATTAAACTTGCTCAGGGTTTTTTCACACTGCTTTACAGATCAAAAGCAAAGCTTTGAAAACACTTCCTACCTGATGCACTATTTTCTGCTACGTACAGAATAAAAAAGATTTGGATCTCTATAGCAATTGGTACTCTAATAGCTGACATGAGCACAGCGCTAGCTCACAGTAAGGTAA
Organism: Struthio camelus; assembly: GCF_040807025.1. Taxonomy (NCBI): domain Eukaryota; kingdom Metazoa; phylum Chordata; class Aves; order Struthioniformes; family Struthionidae; genus Struthio; species Struthio camelus. The sequence continues at coordinate 306,558 of NC_090947.1, read as the reverse complement.
AGAAAAAAGTTAAACAAGCTCTTGCCTGGTCCATCTCCATGCATGCATCTGTGCTGTACAGCCCACACCGCACTGGGATTCTGGTCTCCAGCGCACAGGTATAAAATTGCATTAAGCGCATCTCAGATTGGTTTAGCCAGCTGCTACAAAACATATGTTGAAAACGTAACAGGGAAATACTAAAAATGATGTTCTGCTGTTAGTATTACAGGTTGTCGGCTTCTGACAGTCACGCACGTTGCAGGAGTAACATGGCATGAGAGAAAGCAAAAGCTGTGGGTACTTCAGTGGATGTATTTTCTCTATAGTACCAGCAAAATTGGAAGAGAAAGGTGCGAGCGAGGGGGGTTCAGAAGCCATGTTCATGTTTCAGAGGCTGGGGATGTTTGACTGTCCCTCTCCTTCATTGCTTCCTGGGCATAATGGTGTCAGCTGAGTTCCTGTTCTCCGCTGTCCTCAACGCTGCTGCCAAGCTGATGCACTTGCTGAGCACCTGAAGGGGCCAGCAAACATATGCCAAGCGGAACCTGGTGTTTCTCAGCACCCGGAAACACCATTGGGAAGCTGCATCTATTAGTGAGGACTTTTTTTCCAGGAGCGAGAGACATCTCAAAGGGTGAGGAAGATGGGATGCATCAAAATAAGAAGACAACTGGAAAAATTCAGGGGGCCTAGAAAGAGAAAGGTGTGTTGTATGATATATTTACCTGAGCTTATGAGTTGGCAAAAACCACCTGAAGGTTCCTGTGCAAGATCCTGGGTCTTTATGCAGTGTATACCTACCTGGCATAGTGCTACCAACTTCCAAGCACATATTGCTGGATTTTGTGTCTGGGTTGTGTACAGCAGATTATGGGCTTCCATCCAACACTGACTATGTCGAGTGATAAATAGCATCCAGCCAGCTTTGTTGTACTGCTTGGCTGCAGCTCTGTTTCCCAGTCTATTGCGCAGGTCTCCAGAGTGTTTGCTCTCATCTCTGAAGTCAGACAGGCAAGAATTACGCCTCCCTTGCACGGAAGTCCTCTAATAACGGACAGAGGAATAAACCTGTATTGTTCTGCTAGAACAAAGCTGGTCTGGCCCAATTCCACCTGTTTCGTTGTGTCCCAGATGAAGAGATGCCAGCATGAATTACCTTAAAGCCACTCTAGGCTGGAACTGACAGGCAGCGTGGCAATGCAGTAGCCCCAGACAGCAAACCAGATTGATCTCTGCAAGTCACAGGAAGTGTAGTCTTGCCTTTCATCTCCTCTGCCTTCTTCCCAAGTGGCCAAATAACCCTAATAATTGACGTCAACCTTTCCCCCAAGAAGTCTTCTCAGCCCTGTAGCTAGCAGTAATGCTAATTGAGAAAGGAAGACTCTCCCTTGGTTGAGGAGGATCAGGTTAGAGATCTTTTGTCCAAACTTGACATCCATAAATCCATGGGCCCTGATGGGATGCACCCACGAGTGCTGAGGGAGCCTTCTATGACGGAATGACTGGCTGGGTAGATGAGGGCAGAGCAGTGGATGTTGTCTACCTGGACTTCAGCAAGGCTTTCGACGCTGTCTCCCATCACATCCTCCTAGGTAAGCTCAGGAAGTGTGGGCTAGACGAGTGGACAGTGAGGTGGATTGAGAACTGGCTGGATGGCCGAGCTCAGAGGGTTGTGGTGAATGGCGCAGAGTCTAGTTGGAGGCCTGTGGCTAGTGGTGTCCCCCAGGGGTCAGTCCTGGGTCCAGTCTTGTTCAATATATTCATCAATGACCTGGAGGAAGGGACAGAGTGCACCCTCAGCAAGTTTGCTGATGATACTAAAGTGGGGGGAGAGGCTAACACACCAGAAGACTGTGCTGCCATTCCGAGGGACGTGGACAGGCTGGAGAGGTGGCCGGAGAGGAACCTCCTGAAGTTCAACAAAGGCAAGTGCAAGGTCCTGCACCTAGGCAGGAATAATCCCATGCAGCAGTACAGGCTGGGGGTTGACCTGCTGGAAAGCTGCTCTGCCGAGAAGGACCTGGGAGTGCTGGTGGACAACAAGTTAAACATGAGCCAGCAGTGTGCCCTTGTGGCCAAGAAGGCCAATGGTCTCCTGGGGTGCATTAGGCAGGGTGTTGCCAGCAGGTGGAGGGAGGTGATCCTGCCCCTCTCCTCAGCCCTGGTGAGGCCTCACCTGGAGTACTGTGTCCAGTTCTGGGCTCCCCAGGACAAGAGAGACATGGCAGTCCTGGAGAGAGTCCAGCGGAGGGCTACCAAGATGATTAGAGGGCTGGAGCACCTCTCCTCTGAAGAAAGGCTGAGAGAGCTGGGCCTGTTCAGCCTGGAGAAGAGAAGACTGAGAGGTGATCTGATCAACGTGTACAAGTATCTGAAGGGGGAGTGTCCAGAGGATGAGGCCAGTCTCTTCTCTGTGGTGCCCAGCAACAGGACAAGAGGCAATGGGCAGAAACTGAACCACAGGAAGTTCCATCTGAACCTGAGGAAAAACTTCTTCCCTGTGAGGGTGACAGAGCATTGGAACAGGTTGCCCAGAGAGGTGGTGGAGTCTCCTTCGCTGGAGATATTCAAAACCCGTCTGGATGTGATCCTGGGCAATATGCTCTAGGTGACCCTGCTTGAGCAGGGAGGTTGGACTAGATGATCTCCAGAGGTCCCTTCCGACCTAAACGATTCTGTGATTCTGTAATTGGCTTTTTGCTTCTCTGCATCTCAGAACCAATCAACATTTAAACCTTGGAATGACATGAAAAGCAAAGCCCAGTGATGGCCAAAGCTGATGGAAACAGGACATGAGTGCTGAGACTAAAATTCAGAGCATTACCACATCTGTCTGCTACAGATGTGTACAGATGCTGTCATTCAGAGAGGGGAATAAAAATGAAGAAAAAACTCTACTGTATCCAATAGTACAATGTCTGCTGTTTCCACTGATCTGCTCTCCTGAGTGCTGAGACTGAGGCTGCATTAAGACCAGCACTGTGAGTTTATCTAATGGACCAACTTCCTGCACCTGATCTCCAATAGCAAAAGCAAGCTGTTTTTTTTCCCCAGAAACACACTGACTGGCTGCAGCCTTGGGCTAATTTTAAGCCTTTAGCCAAGCAATGCACGGTCAGGTCCTACCTGCCATCCCCAACCAGTGTTCATCATCGACACACTTCAAAAGGGATGGCTAAGGTGTCTCTGAACTGTGCAGCACAGAGGCCACATTCCTGCTTTATTCCACTTAGGTATTTTGGTCCAAAACCTGCAGTCACAGTTTGACTTCACTTCACCATAACAGTTCAGTAAGTTGTTCCATCCTCAACTTGTTAACCCATCACTGACCTGGAAGTCATTTGTAGTTCCCAAAGATGGCTTAGTGGAATGCTAAGCCCAAGACACTATTTGATGCAAGACACAGCAAAGGCTCAATTTTTAAGAGTGGGATGAGATCTACCCCTCTTCCTTGCAGACTTGCACTTGAGTAACAGAATCGCTCCGCAACCCACACACAACTTCTCAGAGGCAGTACCCAGCACTTTTAAACGCCGCTTCCTTTGCCGCTTACAGGCCTTGCATTACTCTATCTAGGTTCATAGGCAAGAAGCCAAGGCAATTGGGAAAGACATGTCCAAGTTTCTTTGCATCTAGAGCTCCTGCAAATACCCGGTCCTTTTAACACCAGCACCGAACAGCTCGTGTTGTGCTTTAAGCCGGTATCAGTTCTTGCCAGTTCCAGGAGCCGTGTGGATCCAGTTCTGTTTGCACCTCAGAGGGACGTTTCTCTCAGGACACAGCTGATACAAAGCTGGGGTGCCACAGCCCTCGTCCCTGAACGCTGCTCTCTTCCTCCAGCTGCCGGACCCATGCAAAAGGCGTCTGTGGGCAGGGGAAGGATGTCTTTTGCGAGCAGCCGCCAGAAGCAGCTCTTCGCCTGGCCTGGCTCTGCCCTCTACAAAGCCCCCCAGCAGGCAGCGAACTCAATCTGCTGCACCTGCAAACGTGGCCACAAAGCGCTCGGCTGCCAGGGAAGCGGGCAGGCCGGTGGGGGATGGCGAAGTTCAGTCCTTTGCAGAAAGAGCAGGAGCAGCCCACCGACCCGAGGTCCTCCTCGGTGCCTGCTACCAAGTAGCCCAAGGGAAGGGAACGAGGCTGCGGTGCTGGCTCAGTTGCTGCTCTGTACCCCGCTCACAGGCAGAAAGGCAGCAAAGCCTCAGGGTGCCTTTTGGGCTGTGCCAGATCCTTCCTTGTGCCGTCTCGGGGCCTCCACGTGGCTTTTGGTGCATCCTCGGGGCCGCCGTGTGGCTTTACAGGCACCGGAGGGACCTCTGTGTGCTTTATGGTGGGCCCCGGGGACGTCTGGGTGCCCTTCGGTGACCCTGATCCCCCCTCGGCAGGAAGACGGGGGCCAGCACAGCCCTGGGTGGCCGCCGTCCCTGGGGCCGGGGAGGCGGGTCCCTACCAGGGCAGCACGGGGAGGCCCTGGCGCGCAGCAGAAACCCACACAGGGCGACGGCGGGAGGCCGGGGGAGGCAGGCGAAGGGCGCCTGGACGTGACAGGCGCTGGGGAGAAAGGCAGCCCCAGGTGAGGCCCCGGATCCTTGTGGAGGGGCAGCAGGAGGGGCTGAGCCCGTGGCCTCAAGCTGCCCTGCCAGGGCTCGGCTCTGGGCACACAGGGGCCACTGGCCCAGCCCCTGCTGCCAGCAGCGCGCCCCACGCCGCCTCGTGGGGACACCTCCTCCGGCCGCTGGGCACCGATGCTGCTGCCAGAGGCCAAGCCAGCCCCAGCCCGGGCCCCGGGCAGCTCGGGGTGGGGGGCAGCGCACCAAGAGCCTGGCGGTGGGCCCCAGGGGGCAAACAACCACCCACCCCGCACGCTAAGGCAGATGGGGGACCCCACCAGGACGCTTGTCGGGAGTCGCCGTTCGGGAGGGTGCGTGAGGGCCCCCCAGGGAACCCAGGCCGGCAGTGCAGGCGCCTGGGTTTGTCTGTGCTCCGCAGGGGGTGGCTGGCGGGGGTGATGGAGCAGCCGCCAGGGTGCCCCAGCGAGGAGAGGTGCCCTTCGGGGCTCGTGCCCTTCCCCGCGGTGCCAGGGGTGTCCCCGCGGGGCGCTCGTTGGGCTGGCTGAGGACGGGGCCGGGAGCAGCGGTGGCGGGGACGAGAGGAGGAGGGGAGCGGCTGTGAGGGCCCCAGGTGCCATGGGGGCCCGGGGCAGCCCGAGGGCAAAGAGAGGTGTGGCAGGGGGCGAGCCGGCCCGGCGCCCCGCGAGGGCACCCGGCCTGCCCCTGCCCGGGCCGGGGCCCGCCCGCCCCAGGGTGACAGTGGGGGCCCTTTGTGACTGCGCTCCTGGGACAGCCCGGGGCCTTGCCAGGCGTCGGCGCGGCCTCGGCCCCGCAGTGTCCGGTCGGACGGCCGCGGGACAGGGCGAGAGCGCGCGGGGCTGGCCGAGGAGCCCCCTGAGCGCAGCCAGGTCTTTCCCTGCCGCCCCCGGGCAGCCTCTGCCGCCTTGCCCACCATGGCGCAGAGACCCCCCCGCCGCCCCAGGCCAGCCTGGATGGAGGAGGAGGAGGAGGAGGACGCGGCCCTTGCCGAGGGCAGCCGCCAGCTGGAGCTCTACCAGGTCTGCAAGCCCCAGGCGCTGCCAACGGGTGAGTGCGGGGCCCCGCTGGCGGTGACGTCTCTAGCTCGGCTGCCCTCCTTTCTCCCCTAGATGTTTGCGAGGTCCCTCCAGCCCGCTGAGAGGGCTGACAGCATCCTCTTAGCCATCGAGATCATGAGGTTCTGCAGCCCCGAGGACGCGCAGACAGCTGCTCACTTGCTGGATGCGCTTGTAACGGCCGATGCCTGCCTTGTGGAGCACGTAAGTAGCCTGTGGGTGGCGTGGCTGGGGCTCGAGGCCTCCGGGGGCTTGTCCTTGCCCTGACTCCAGGCCTGCCAGGCCCACCACCCCCTCTGAGCGCGGGCACAGAGGCAGCACAGAGCGGGGGCAAGGGCAGCCATTCTCGGGGGCAGCTGGCAAACGGCTGCCCTCTGGCAGCAGCCCCACTCTGAGCCGTGTGCCCTCCAGGTACCCACGGTGGTGAGGTGCATGTGGAGCAACGTGCTGTCCATCACAGAGGCGTCTGCGCGGCGCAGCCTGGAGCGGGCCCTTCTGCTGCTGACCTGCGCAGCCCCGGACGAGGTGGTCGTGAGCCTGTTGCGCTGTTCCCCCTCATGCGACAGGTAGGCGCCCACCTGCCTTTAGAGCTCGGGGTCCTGCAGCCTGGAGAGCTCACGCCCTGTGTGCTGCGGGGCAGGCGGCTGCCCGGGCCACGGCGCTGCGGCTGCGGCACCCGCTGAGCGAGCGCTGTGGGCCTGCAGCGCTGCCGCGGCCCTGTGGAGGGTGCTGGTGGCGAAGCGCGGAGCTGCGGGGAAGGTGCTGCGGGAGCTGCTGGCTGTGCTGGTGGACTGGCCGGTGCACGAGGCATTGACTTCGGATGGGGACGACACGGATGTCTGTTCCCTGGCCGTGAGTTTCAAGAGGAGGCCTCGCTTGCTTGCTTGGTGGGCTGGGAACCTGGCTTGGGGGCAGGATTCGGGCCCGGGGCACAGTCAAGGGCCCAGCAGGGCCAAGGCACAGCCCGGCCGGGCAGCTCTGCACAGTGAGGCACCCGCCAGGGGAACGTTCACACTGCCCCAGGGAGGGTTCTTGCAGCCAGGTGAGAAACGGGAGCTGAGGCCAAAGAGCTCCCCTGACTTTGCTCTAGCCAGACTGGGCCCTGCTTCTGCATCTGCCGGCGAGCAGGGCAGCGCCTGAGCATCACCCCCCCAAGACAGGACCATGCGACAGGCACATCTCAGCAGTGAGAGCTGTCTCTGGTGTTTTTTGCAGGCAACGCTGGCGCTGCATGAGATCCTCCAGCAGCCCAGCTGCCCGCAGCAGCTGAAGGCGCTTTTCCCCCAGTTCTTCCTGGCGCTGCTCTTCCAGATTTCCTTCTGCACAGAGCTGACGCCGGAGGAGGATGAGATGTTCTGGAGGGAATACCGAGGGGAAGAGTCTACTCCCAGCGGCCCCGTGAGGTGCTCCATCCCAGCCCTGCTGTCTCTGCTGTGGACCTGGCAGCAGGGCCAGGGGTGCCGGGGGTGCCAGTGTGACGTGGGCTTTGCTCTGCCCACAGGTTCGCAGTGCGGACCATGAAAGCACTGCTCTGCCGTGCCGGCTACAAGAGTCAGGTGCTGGCCCTGGCGAGCAAGGGTGGCTGGGACATGTTCCTCAGCGCTGAGATCCACCACAGGGGAGTGGGTTTGCTGGCCAGGTGAGAGCTCCCTTGTCCCCGCTCTGCCCCAGCATTTCTCCCTTGCAGACAGGCCGCCCCGCAGAGCCCGCAGGGCTGCAGCTTCGGCCCTTGGGAGGGAGGGCTGGCCGAGTAGAGCGGCCAAGGGAGCTGCCGCTCCATGGCTGCGGGGCTCTGCGAGCTGCTGGGGGAGAGGTGGTGCTAGCAGGCCCTCCCGTGGGGCCTGGAGTGCCCTCCCGTGGGGCCTGGGCTCGTGCCACCAAGAGCCCCAGGGTCTGTGTGCAGGCCGCCCCGGCCAGGACAGCCCAGCAGGCAAGGGTCAGGATGCCCAGAGGAATCCTGGAAGAGCCCAGGGGGCCTGAATCCAGAGTGGGCAGCAAATGGGTGGCATTAGCAGGGCTGGCGTCGGGGCAGCAAGGGTGTTTTTCCAGTCTGCCCCGCCCAAAAGAACCCAATGATGCTGGGCAGTGGCTTTCTCGTGGGGAGGTGCGCTGGGCAAAGAGCATGCCTCCACGAGCAATGCTGCGGGCTGCCGGAGCTGAGGGCAAACGTGGCCTTGGCCTGGCTGTTGTGGCACCTGGGGGCCTGCCTAGAGAGACGGGGCAGTGAAGTGGCAGAAGAGCTTGGCCTGGCTGCTCAGGCCCAACGGTGCCTTCTTGCCCCTGCCAGAGAGATGAGGAAGAGCCCAAGACAGCTGCGGGCTTTCCTCTTGCGCCAGCTGTCAGCACTGATGCACGTGGAGGAGCCCTTCCAGCAGATCTCGGCCATGGCTTTCCTCGTGGAGGTGAGCCTGATGGCAGGGGTGCCTCCGGGGTGCCCCTAAGCCCTCCGCTCTCCTGCGCCCATGCTGCGGGGTGGACGGCGGACGGCAGGGAGTGCAGCTGGGTTTAGTGAGCGCAGCGCGATTTGTAGCCTGGGCTTGGCCCCTCTGCGATGGGCTCACGCTTGTCCCCACCTGTATTTCATGCCTCTTGTGGGGACGGTTGAGAGGAGCGGAGGAGCAGGCGAGGGATGTGCACGGTGCGCCCTGAGGCCCAGGGCAGGGAGTGGGGCTCCCGGGGCTCTCCGCGCTCACAGCTGCCTTCGGGCCGGGCCCGGTGCCCTCGCCCGGAGCTGCTGGTGGCATCCAGCTCTGGCGGAGGCAGGCAGTCCTGCCGTCTCTGCCACTTTCTCCCTGCTCTGTGTGTTTCAGCTGCTGGCTTGCCCGGACCTTCACCAAGACCATCACGATGTCCTGAACCTCTTGGCGAGGTTTCTGCGGAGTGACTGCCGGGCAATGCGTGCACTGGTGCTCAGAGGCCTCGTCCTGCTGTGCGAGAGCCAGAGCGCGGTGAGCAGGGGGCAGCGGGGTGAGCGTGTGCGGGCAGCGTGGGGCTGGGTGGGGGGTGCTGGGGAACACACAGAAGAGGGCGAGCGATCGGGTGCAGGGGAGCCTGTGCTGCCCTCTCCTCCCTCCCTACAACCCCCCCACCCCCCACCCCATGGCTGTGCCAGTAAAGCCTGCCAGCCAGCAGGTTGCTGCAGTAATTGCCGGGCCAGTCTCTGGGAAGCCAGAGGGGAAGCCGGCGTCTAATAACCGGGGCGGTTTTGCCAGGGCTCTCGTCCGTTTCTTCAGAAAAATGAGCTTGTGTTTCACCCAGGTAAGACAAATGCAGTTCCTGCTGCCAGACCTCATGGAGCAACTGTCGGATGTGGACAGGGCCATCAGCACCAAGGCCCTGCTGGTGCTCAGAAACGTGGTCCACCTCATGGGCAAGCAGGCAGTCACCTACATCGCTCTGCAGCTGACCGAGAAGCTGCTGCCTCTCTTTGATGACGTAAGAGCTGGGGGGAGAGCCAGGGGCCCTGACGGCGTGTCTGTGAGCCTGTGTGCGGGTCCGGGCTGTGGTGCGTTGCTCTGTGCGTGTTCCCCTGGCGTGGGAAGTTGCGCTTGCCAGCAGGGGCCCTGGGTGCTGCCAGGAACCTTTTTGCCCGGTGGGCTTGGAGCAGGCAGTGCTGAGGTGCCCCCCTCTTCCTTGCCACCAGGAGCCTAGCCACGTGCGAGAGCTCTCCATCCGCCTCTTCCAAGATATGATGGAGACTGCAGTGGGCACCCAAGACCGACAGCTGAAGAAGAAAGTGCACAGGAGCCTGCTCCCACTGCTCTTCCATGTGCACGATGAGAGCCCAAGCGTGGGCCAGGTATGGATGTCTAAGCAGCGCCTTTGAAGGTTCTAAGCAGGGGCTGAGAAGCTGGGCATGGGCCTTTCGCAGACCCGCTCTGCCTGGTCCCACAGGGCGGGCTCAGCTGGAGTGCGTGGCTGCAAAGGCCGCAGCCTTGGAGTGCCTGGGGGCTTCCCAGCTGGCCCTGCAGGTGGGCAAGGCTGGGCTTAGAGCCCAGTGCCTGTTGCCCTCGAGCGGAGCCATGGAGCCAAGCCCCCGCACTGGGAATGCCTCCTCCTGGCCTTGGCTGCAGCTCAGCAGCTCTTGGGGGGGTCTCTGCTGTGCTGCCCCCGCAGCACGAGGTGCCTGAGGTGGTGGCTGCCCCGTGTCTCTGCCCGGGGCATGGAAGCCCACGGCAGAGCCAGTTGCCAGCTGCTCCATCTTCCCATCGTGGGCCAGGAAAGGCCCCGAGGCCTGCCAAGAGGAGGGGGGGGCGCTGGCTCTTGGGCGCTGGGCTGCGGTGGCATCTGCTGGTCTCTGCCGCTGTGCAGGCCTCTCAGGAAGCCCTCCTTGCTGCTGCCAAGTTCCTGAAGTGGGAGCAGGTCAGGCGCCTGGTTGAGAGAGCACAGATATGGAAGATCACCGAGTGCCTGGTAAGCATGGTCCCAGAGCCAGCCTGGGCAAGACCTGGGCCCCTGCATGGCCAGTGCGTGGGGCAGGCAGCTGTGTCCCTCGCCACGGCTGGTGCCCAGAGCCGCCAGCCTGGAGCAGCACTCCCGCTGCCCTTCTCCAGCGCACTGCCCCGACGGGCTCTTCTCCAGGTTCCTGTGGCCTCGCTGAGCCCTGGGATGCTAAAGCAGCCGCTGGGCCAGCTGGGTCTTGCAGCAGGAGGGCCCCTCGGCACGCCTGGGCAGCAGCCTGCCCTCTGCTTCCTCCAGACGTCGGCACTGGCCAGCTTGAGCGTGGCAGTGCTGAGTGTGCTGGCAGGGGAAGGCCGGGGAGGCGAGTGGTGGGCGGAGGGAGCGCCTGACTGGGTGGCGAGGGTGTGCGCCCAAGCCTGTGCCCTTGTGCTCTCCCCAGCTGGCGAGGGGCAGCAGCAGAGTGGAAGGATACCTGCGCCAGAGCCTGCTGTACTTGCAGAGCCCACAGGAGCGCTTGCGAGAGGTGGCCGTCAGGTTCCTTGGTGAGCCCCCAACCCCTGCGGTCCCTCTCTGTCCTGGAGCAGCCCCGGCTGCTGCGCTGGCAGCAAGAAGCAGCCTTGCGGCTGCGGCTGCTGCAACCCTGAGCGCCTCATGCCAGGCCGGGGCCCCCAGGGGCTCCGGCTCACCCTCTCTCATCTCCGCCCGCACACGTGGGGCTGCTGGCAGCCTTCTTCAGTCACAGAATCACAGAACGGCCAAGGTTGGAAGGGACCTCTGGAGATCATCCAGTCCAACCTCCCTGCTCGAGCAGGCTCCTCTAGAGCACGTTGCCCAGGATCGCGTCCAGGCGCGTTTTGAATATCTCCACGGAAGGAGACTCCACAACCTCTCTGGGCAACCTCTTCCAGGGCTCAGTCAGCCTCCCAGGAAAGCAGCTTTTCCTCATGGTCACATGGAACTTCCTACGTTTCAGTTTGTGCCCGTTACCTCTGGTCCTGTCACTGAGCACCACGGAGAAGAGTCTGGCCCCATCCTCTTGACACCCTCCCTGCAGATATTCGTACACATGGAGGAGATCGCCTCTCAGGCTTCTCTTCTCCCTCACAGCAATGCTCTGGGGTGCATTGTCACGCAGTGCAGAGCGGCCTGGGGTCAGCGCTGTCCAAAGGGAGGAGGGAGCCTGGCCAGGCTGGCAGGGCCCCGGAGGGCAGCTGTGCTGCTGCGCGTGGTCCGGGGAGCAGGATTGGTGAGGGGCTGTGCGTGTGTGCCTAGGGCTCGTCGGGCAGAGCATGAGGGGCCAGAGCAAGGAGAAGCTGGAGGACATCTGCGAGGGTGAGTGAGGGCAGCAGGGTGTGAGGCAGGGCTGGCGGGAGGAAGACAGAGGCCGGGCAGCGAGCTGGAGCAGGAGCAGGAAGCCGGAGCCGGAGCCGGAGCCGGAGCTGGAGCCGGAGCCGGAGCCGGAGCCGTGCGGGTAGAGTAGCAAGAAGGTTTCAGGGGCCTTTGGGACATTCCCGGCCAGCAAGTCCCAGCTGCTCCATGTGTCCCTTCTGCTGCCTCCTGGCCGTGGGAAGAGCTGGGTGGGACAGGCCATGTCAGGAAGGGCTGCCTGGAGTCTGTGCAGATACGGGGGCTTGATCTCTGCTCTGGTCCTTTCTCTCTCAGCGCTTCAAGGCTTGGAGGAGGACAGCAGCCCGTCCATCTGTTCCTTGGCCACACAAACCATCGTGCTCTTGAGAGCTCCAGGGAAGAAGTCTGCCTCTGGAGACGGCCACGAAGGCCTGTGCTCCCGGCTGAGGAGAGCGTGGCAGAGGTGGCGCTGTCCTCTGCGAGGTGGCAGCCTTTGCTGCTGGAGCTCGACCGCCTCCTGATGCCGGGCTGCTCTGCCCCCAGGGACAACCGGAGCGTGCGTGCGGGGAAGCCGTCGGGGGCGTTGCTGGCCTCTCTCCCTGCCCGCAGGACAGCTGCAGGCCTCAGGCCCAGCCCGTGCCAGGCTTGTGCTGCCAGGCCACCCTCTGCTGCCACCTTTTTCCCCAAGAAGCAGCCCTCTCTCTTCACCACGTGCCAGTGTCTTTTCTTTGCGCAAACCAATCAGTGGAGAAGGAGGCTGAAACTGGAGGAGCTCCAGAGACCCCTTCCAACCGCAACCGCAGCCGCTCTGTGCCCCTGTGAGGTTGCCCGGACAAAATCTCACACCTCCAGCACCAAACGCCAACCTCAGCCACACACTCCAGGCTGGTCGCAGGTGCCAAAGGCAGGGGCCTGCGCAGGGGCGCAGGGGACTTCTCCTTTCTGGGGGCCTGCAATGGTTTGCATTCCTCCTTCTAAGCATCCTTGGCCCAGGGCCTTGCTGGTCCCCTGCTCCCCCGGCGACAGCAAGCCAAGCATCAGGTGCCTGCCCACACCAGCAACAACAGGCCCTAGGTCGTCACACAACCTTGGCATGGGTGCGGTGGGGCTGGCGACAGCAGCAGGGTCGGACGAGCCTGGAGATTTCCCCCAGGGCTGGCCCACCCTGGAGCTCAGAGAGCGCCGTGCTCCCGCGGCGGGGACTGGGCTGGCCTTTCCTGTGCAGAAGCTCTGTAAGAGACGCAGGCTCCTGCAAAGCAGACTTCTCACCCAAACTACCGTTTGCCCCCGTGAATTTGGCCAGGTCCTTTTCTTGCCCTGGCAGAAACTGCCCACGCGCTCCAAAGCCTCTCTCATACTGGCAGGTCACACAGTCGCTGTTATTCTCTTTCAATGCAGGTTTGAATCCTCTCAGGCTGGTTGGCTCAGCTGCCTGGGGGCCACTACTCCCAGGGGGGCAGCCGCTTGCTGATGGTGAACGCTGCTTGGGCAGCTGCTGTTTCTGGCCCACCAAGTCCCGCCCGGGGGCTCCTGGGGGCTGCGCATTCGCTCTGATTTCAGCCCCGAGGGCCACACGCCGCGGAGAGCAGGCAGCAGGGACCTTCCGCAGCCAAACAGCCGAGTCCTCGCAAACACGCTCCCCTCTCCCAGAGCAGCCTCCTCCCTAAGCACACAGTCAGCAGCGCCCCTTTCATCTCCCGGCACCCCCAGAGCCATGCTGCAGCTGCGGTTGCATAGGCACGCAGAGAAAAGCCTCTTGCTGTCTTCCACACCTTCCACTTCTCTGCTCCCTGCAGCAACGAGCAGGCAGAGACCCAGCCTTCAGCATCGTCCAGGGATTTGTCCTCCGGAGGAACCAGCGACACAGCTGCCTGTCACCCTCAACCCAGCTCAGCCAGGGACTGCCAGGACCTAGGAGTGGCCCCGGGCATCGCCCACTGCGGGGTGGCAATGTCCTCAGCCCCATGGCACTCTCAGCAAAGGCCCCGTCACGGCACCAGCCCTTTCCTTGGGCACCCAGCAGGCAGGGAAGGCGCAGCCTGGGCTAGGGACGCCCCTGAGCTGCATTTCTAACCCTGCCGCTCCCACTGCTCTCCCCACTGGCGGTCCGTCTCCCCACTGCCACAGAGGGCCTCAGCCCCACCTGATTTGGGCCACGGGCTCCAAAATCCTCAGCACGAAGGAGCTGGGCCAGGCGCGGGGCACTGCCCGCTCCGCACTCAGTGCTGTGCCCACGGGCAGCCGGCTGGCATTTACGGCAGCACCACAGGGCACTTTGCTGCTTTAGCGCCACAACGGCGAGCAGGGCCCCGCCCAGCTGCTCTCAAAAGGGGGCCCCAGCTGGCAGCCGGAGGGCAGGCCAAGGGGCAAAACACCAGCTCTGCCACAGCAGCTCCCAGGGCCCGCCCCCCACACCCCCCACACCCCTGGGGCCTGAGCCCTCCCAAAGCCCAACACCCCACGGCTGCACTGGAGGGAGCTGGAGGGAGTTGGGGGGAAGCAGCACCCTTGGTACCTCTCTGGAGGGCCTGTACACTAGTGCCTGCAGCCAGCTCCTGGTAACACTGCACGATGGCCTGGGTGGGGGCAGCCTGGCTGCCATGACCACCACATGGTGGAGTTCAGCATCGGGTGAGGAGGGAGCTGGGCAAAAGCAGGCTCACAAGCCAGGACTGCAGGAGAGCGGCCTTTGGCATCTCCAGGCATCTGCTTGGAAGAATCCCACGCAATAGGGCCCTGGGGGGGGGGGGGGCGGCCTCCAAGAAAGCGGGTGCCTATGGAAGGCTCACCTCCTCCAAGCCACACCTGGAGTGCTGTGTGCTGGCTGGGGAGCCCACCACTGGGCCACACCGACATGGCCAGCAAGAGGCCACAAGGAGGATAAAGGTCTTGGAGCATCTCTCGCAGGAGCAGAGCCTGGGAGAGCTGTGACTCTTCAGCCTGGAGAAGAGAAGGCTCCGGAGAGAATCTTCTCAAGGGGCGAAAATGGCTGATGGGAGGCTGTAAAGAAGCCAGGGCCAGCCTCTTGACAGTGGTGCCCAGGGACAGGCCAAGAGCCAACGGGCACAAACTGAAACACAGCCACTTCTGCCTCAAGCTAAGGAAAACCTTTGGGGCTGGCAGGGTGACTCAGCGCTGCAACACGTTGCCCACAGACGCTGCACAGTCTCCATCCTTGGAGCCGGGCAAAACCCAGCCAGACGTGGTCCTGGGCAACTTGCCCTAGCTGGCCCTGCTCAAGAAGGCGGCCTAGACTGCAGGAGCTCCAGAGACCCCTTCCAACCGCAACCGCTCTGTCATCCTGTGAGGCGGCCAGAGCAAAATCTCACTCCCCCACCACCCAACACCAACCTCAGCCTTAGAGCTGCTTGTAGCAGTTGCCAAAGCCAGAGGCCTGCGGGGCACAGGGCGCTCCTCCCTTCGCGCTGCCTGCAGTGCTTTTTACTCCTCCTGAAGCATCCTTGGCCAAAGCACTTTGCGCTCCCCTGCTCCCCTGCGGGCAGCAGGCCAAGCACAGAGGCCTGCTCTCACCAGCAGCTTCAACAAAGGCCAAGGCGGTGCCCACCACCTTCCTCTGCTTCTCTGCTCTCTGGTGCCTGCCCTCCTGCGGGTGCACGTGGCACAGGTGCCCCCCGTACTTTCTCATCAAGGCAGGGTTGGCCTCCAGCCAGCAGAGCACCTTGCAGCAGCTACTGCAGCTGCACCCGTCCCAGCAGCCTGCCCCCAGGGCAGCTGAGGGTGTTTGGCCCAGCTCCTGCACGAGACATGCCAGGGGCCTCAGGGGGCTTGCCAGGGGCCTCAGGGGGCTGAGACCTGGCTGGCTGCATTTGGCCTCTTCTCCACAAACTCAAGCCTCACTGCACTGCTCCAGCCTGTGCCAAGCACACCTGTGGCACGACCTGTGGGTTCACCGTCCAGCGGATTTAAGCCCAGCCCCTCAGCAGGTCTCCATTTCCCCCTCCAAGGCCCACACCAAGGCCTGCCTCCTGGCGGCACAACAAGGCCTGGCAAGAGGCACGTGACCCTTTGGGTCCTGCCAAGGCTTCCTGCTCCATGGAGGTTGGACTGGACACTGGGATCGCGCTCCCCTCTCCCAGAGCAGCCTCCTCCCTCGGCACCCAGACAGCAGCGCTCGCAGCAGCCCCTTTCATCTCCCGGCACCCCCGGAGCCACGCTGCAGCTGGGGTTGCATGGGCACGCAGAGAAAAGCCTCTCACTCTCTTCCACACCTTGCATTTCTTCTCTGCTCTCTCGTCCTTGTGCCCGTGCTCCTGCTTCTTTCAGCCTGGCAGCCTTTCCCCTGGGCAGAGCACACTGCAGCTGCTGCCTCTGCAGCACCAGCCGCCTGCGCCCATCGCACAGGGCCACAAACAGCCCCCACCCACCACCTCACTCATGGGGGCCTTGCGCACGCTCCCGGCATCCCCAGGCCTCCAGCAAGCAGCAAGGGAGCCCTTCCGGGACCTCCACTTAGGACACACAGGGCACAGCCACTCCTCCACCACCTGGGGGGCTCAGACCTCCCTCACTTTTTGCCCGTTGCCTCGCAGCCTGTCCCTGGGCACCACTGGGCACCGTCTGCCTCCAGCCTCTTGACACCCTCCCTCCACAGATTCATCCCCATTGAGAAGACCTTCCTCCGCCTGGCTTTTGCAGTCATGGGGCCCGAAGAGCTCCCGTTGTGGAGGGGCTGGAGCCTCTAGTGTCTGTGCAGAGCTCTGGCCTCTGCTGCCCTGGGGCGGGCATGGGCACATCCTGCGGCGCCTGGCCACAGGCACTCACAGCCCTTGGTGTGCAAAGGGGAGCCCAGCGCTTTCTCAGTCCCTAGCTGGGTTGGCCTGCTGGGCTGCTGCACTCTTTCCCAGTCTACTGCCCAGGGCTCCACACTGAGTCGCTCTCATCTCTCAAGTCAGACACCGATCTGCTCTCCTGAGCGCTGCGACTCAGGCTGCAGTGCATCAGGAGCAGCACTCTCGGTTTAGCTAATGCACCAGCTTTCTGCAGCTGAACGCGGGGGACGAGAGCTACCCCTCTTCCTTGCAGACTTGCACTTGAGTAACAGAATCGCTCCGCAACCCACACACAACTTCTCAGAGGCAGTACCCAGCACTTTTAAACGCCGCTTCCTTTGCCGCTTACAGGCCTTGCATTACTCTATCTAGGTTCATAGGCAAGAAGCCAAGGCAATTGGGAAAGACATGTCCAAGTTTCTTTGCATCTAGAGCTCCTGCAAATACCCGGTCCTTTTAACACCAGCACCGAACAGCTCGTGTTGTGCTTTAAGCCGGTATCAGTCCTTGCCAGTTCCAGGAGCCGTGTGGATCCAGTTCTGTTTGCACCTCAGAGGGACGTTTCTCTCAGGACACAGCTGATACAAAGCTGGGGTGCCACAGCCCTCGTCCCTGAACGCTGCTCTCTTCCTCCAGCTGCCGGACCCATGCAAAAGGCGTCTGTGGGCAGGGGAAGGATGTCTTTTGCGAGCAGCCGCCAGAAGCAGCTCTTCGCCTGGCCTGGCTCTGCCCTCTACAAAGCCCCCCAGCAGGCAGCGAACTCAATCTGCTGCACCTGCAAACGTGGCCACAAAGCGCTCGGCTGCCAGGGAAGCGGGCAGGCCGGTGGGGGATGGCGAAGTTCAGTCCTTTGCAGAAAGAGCAGGAGCAGCCCACCGACCCGAGGTCCTCCTCGGTGCCTGCTACCAAGTAGCCCAAGGGAAGGGAACGAGGCTGCGGTGCTGGCTCAGTTGCTGCTCTGTACCCCGCTCACAGGCAGAAAGGCAGCAAAGCCTCAGGGTGCCTTTTGGGCTGTGCCAGATCCTTCCTTGTGCCGTCTCGGGGCCTCCACGTGGCTTTTGGTGCATCCTCGGGGCCGCCGTGTGGCTTTACAGGCACCGGAGGGACCTCTGTGTGCTTTATGGTGGGCCCCGGGGACGTCTGGGTGCCCTTCGGTGACCCTGATCCCCCCTCGGCAGGAAGACGGGGGCCAGCACAGCCCTGGGTGGCCGCCGTCCCTGGGGCCGGGGAGGCGGGTCCCTACCAGGGCAGCACGGGGAGGCCCTGGCGCGCAGCAGAAACCCACACAGGGCGACGGCGGGAGGCCGGGGGAGGCAGGCGAAGGGCGCCTGGACGTGACAGGCGCTGGGGAGAAAGGCAGCCCCAGGTGAGGCCCCGGATCCTTGTGGAGGGGCAGCAGGAGGGGCTGAGCCCGTGGCCTCAAGCTGCCCTGCCAGGGCTCGGCTCTGGGCACACAGGGGCCACTGGCCCAGCCCCTGCTGCCAGCAGCGCGCCCCACGCCGCCTCGTGGGGACACCTCCTCCGGCCGCTGGGCACCGATGCTGCTGCCAGAGGCCAAGCCAGCCCCAGCCCGGGCCCCGGGCAGCTCGGGGTGGGGGGCAGCGCACCAAGAGCCTGGCGGTGGGCCCCAGGGGGCAAACAACCACCCACCCCGCACGCTAAGGCAGATGGGGGACCCCACCAGGACGCTTGTCGGGAGTCGCCGTTCGGGAGGGTGCGTGAGGGCCCCCCAGGGAACCCAGGCCGGCAGTGCAGGCGCCTGGGTTTGTCTGTGCTCCGCAGGGGGTGGCTGGCGGGGGTGATGGAGCAGCCGCCAGGGTGCCCCAGCGAGGAGAGGTGCCCTTCGGGGCTCGTGCCCTTCCCCGCGGTGCCAGGGGTGTCCCCGCGGGGCGCTCGTTGGGCTGGCTGAGGACGGGGCCGGGAGCAGCGGTGGCGGGGACGAGAGGAGGAGGGGAGCGGCTGTGAGGGCCCCAGGTGCCATGGGGGCCCGGGGCAGCCCGAGGGCAAAGAGAGGTGTGGCAGGGGGCGAGCCGGCCCGGCGCCCCGCGAGGGCACCCGGCCTGCCCCTGCCCGGGCCGGGGCCCGCCCGCCCCAGGGTGACAGTGGGGGCCCTTTGTGACTGCGCTCCTGGGACAGCCCGGGGCCTTGCCAGGCGTCGGCGCGGCCTCGGCCCCGCAGTGTCCGGTCGGACGGCCGCGGGACAGGGCGAGAGCGCGCGGGGCTGGCCGAGGAGCCCCCTGAGTGCAGCCAGGTCTTTCCCTGCCGCCCCCGGGCAGCCTCTGCCGCCTTGCCCACCATGGCGCAGAGACCCCCCCGCCGCCCCAGGCCAGCCTGGATGGAGGAGGAGGAGGAGGAGGACGCGGCCCTTGCCGAGGGCAGCCGCCAGCTGGAGCTCTACCAGGTCTGCAAGCCCCAGGCGCTGCCAACGGGTGAGTGCGGGGCCCCACTGGCGGTGACGTCTCTAGCTCGGCTGCCCTCCTTTCTCCCCTAGATGTTTGCGAGGTCCCTCCAGCCCGCTGAGAGGGCTGACAGCATCCTCTTAGCCATCGAGATCATGAGGTTCTGCAGCCCCGAGGACGCGCAGACAGCTGCTCACTTGCTGGATGCGCTTGTAACGGCCGATGCCTGCCTTGTGGAGCACGTAAGTAGCCTGTGGGTGGCGTGGCTGGGGCTCGAGGCCTCCGGGGGCTTGTCCTTGCCCTGACTCCAGGCCTGCCAGGCCCACCACCCCCTCTGAGCGCGGGCACAGAGGCAGCACAGAGCGGGGGCAAGGGCAGCCATTCTCGGGGGCAGCTGGCAAACGGCTGCCCTCTGGCAGCAGCCCCACTCTGAGCCGTGTGCCCTCCAGGTACCCACGGTGGTGAGGTGCATGTGGAGCAACGTGCTGTCCATCACAGAGGCGTCTGCGCGGCGCAGCCTGGAGCGGGCCCTTCTGCTGCTGACCTGCGCAGCCCCGGACGAGGTGGTCGTGAGCCTGTTGCGCTGTTCCCCCTCATGCGACAGGTAGGCGCCCACCTGCCTTTAGAGCTCGGGGTCCTGCAGCCTGGAGAGCTCACGCCCTGTGTGCTGCGGGGCAGGCGGCTGCCCGGGCCACGGCGCTGCGGCTGCGGCACCCGCTGAGCGAGCGCTGTGGGCCTGCAGCGCTGCCGCGGCCCTGTGGAGGGTGCTGGTGGCGAAGCGCGGAGCTGCGGGGAAGGTGCTGCGGGAGCTGCTGGCTGTGCTGGTGGACTGGCCGGTGCACGAGGCATTGACTTCGGATGGGGACGACACGGATGTCTGTTCCCTGGCCGTGAGTTTCAAGAGGAGGCCTCGCTTGCTTGCTTGGTGGGCTGGGAACCTGGCTTGGGGGCAGGATTCGGGCCCGGGGCACAGTCAAGGGCCCAGCAGGGCCAAGGCACAGCCCGGCCGGGCAGCTCTGCACAGTGAGGCACCCGCCAGGGGAACGTTCACACTGCCCCAGGGAGGGTTCTTGCAGCCAGGTGAGAAACGGGAGCTGAGGCCAAAGAGCTCCCCTGACTTTGCTCTAGCCAGACTGGGCCCTGCTTCTGCATCTGCCGGCGAGCAGGGCAGCGCCTGAGCATCACCCCCCCAAGACAGGACCATGCGACAGGCACATCTCAGCAGTGAGAGCTGTCTCTGGTGTTTTTTGCAGGCAACGCTGGCGCTGCATGAGATCCTCCAGCAGCCCAGCTGCCCGCAGCAGCTGAAGGCGCTTTTCCCCCAGTTCTTCCTGGCGCTGCTCTTCCAGATTTCCTTCTGCACAGAGCTGACGCCGGAGGAGGATGAGATGTTCTGGAGGGAATACCGAGGGGAAGAGTCTACTCCCAGCGGCCCCGTGAGGTGCTCCATCCCAGCCCTGCTGTCTCTGCTGTGGACCTGGCAGCAGGGCCAGGGGTGCCGGGGGTGCCAGTGTGACGTGGGCTTTGCTCTGCCCACAGGTTCGCAGTGCGGACCATGAAAGCACTGCTCTGCCGTGCCGGCTACAAGAGTCAGGTGCTGGCCCTGGCGAGCAAGGGTGGCTGGGACATGTTCCTCAGCGCTGAGATCCACCACAGGGGAGTGGGTTTGCTGGCCAGGTGAGAGCTCCCTTGTCCCCGCTCTGCCCCAGCATTTCTCCCTTGCAGACAGGCCGCCCCGCAGAGCCCGCAGGGCTGCAGCTTCGGCCCTTGGGAGGGAGGGCTGGCCGAGTAGAGCGGCCAAGGGAGCTGCCGCTCCATGGCTGCGGGGCTCTGCGAGCTGCTGGGGGAGAGGTGGTGCTAGCAGGCCCTCCCGTGGGGCCTGGAGTGCCCTCCCGTGGGGCCTGGGCTCGTGCCACCAAGAGCCCCAGGGTCTGTGTGCAGGCCGCCCCGGCCAGGACAGCCCAGCAGGCAAGGGTCAGGATGCCCAGAGGAATCCTGGAAGAGCCCAGGGGGCCTGAATCCAGAGTGGGCAGCAAATGGGTGGCATTAGCAGGGCTGGCGTCGGGGCAGCAAGGGTGTTTTTCCAGTCTGCCCCGCCCAAAAGAACCCAATGATGCTGGGCAGTGGCTTTCTCGTGGGGAGGTGCGCTGGGCAAAGAGCATGCCTCCACGAGCAATGCTGCGGGCTGCCGGAGCTGAGGGCAAACGTGGCCTTGGCCTGGCTGTTGTGGCACCTGGGGGCCTGCCTAGAGAGACGGGGCAGTGAAGTGGCAGAAGAGCTTGGCCTGGCTGCTCAGGCCCAACGGTGCCTTCTTGCCCCTGCCAGAGAGATGAGGAAGAGCCCAAGACAGCTGCGGGCTTTCCTCTTGCGCCAGCTGTCAGCACTGATGCACGTGGAGGAGCCCTTCCAGCAGATCTCGGCCATGGCTTTCCTCGTGGAGGTGAGCCTGATGGCAGGGGTGCCTCCGGGGTGCCCCTAAGCCCTCCGCTCTCCTGCGCCCATGCTGCGGGGTGGACGGCGGACGGCAGGGAGTGCAGCTGGGTTTAGTGAGCGCAGCGCGATTTGTAGCCTGGGCTTGGCCCCTCTGCGATGGGCTCACGCTTGTCCCCACCTGTATTTCATGCCTCTTGTGGGGACGGTTGAGAGGAGCGGAGGAGCAGGCGAGGGATGTGCACGGTGCGCCCTGAGGCCCAGGGCAGGGAGTGGGGCTCCCGGGGCTCTCCGCGCTCACAGCTGCCTTCGGGCCGGGCCCGGTGCCCTCGCCCGGAGCTGCTGGTGGCATCCAGCTCTGGCGGAGGCAGGCAGTCCTGCCGTCTCTGCCACTTTCTCCCTGCTCTGTGTGTTTCAGCTGCTGGCTTGCCCGGACCTTCACCAAGACCATCACGATGTCCTGAACCTCTTGGCGAGGTTTCTGCGGAGTGACTGCCGGGCAATGCGTGCACTGGTGCTCAGAGGCCTCGTCCTGCTGTGCGAGAGCCAGAGCGCGGTGAGCAGGGGGCAGCGGGGTGAGCGTGTGCGGGCAGCGTGGGGCTGGGTGGGGGGTGCTGGGGAACACACAGAAGAGGGCGAGCGATCGGGTGCAGGGGAGCCTGTGCTGCCCTCTCCTCCCTCCCTACAACCCCCCCACCCCCCACCCCATGGCTGTGCCAGTAAAGCCTGCCAGCCAGCAGGTTGCTGCAGTAATTGCCGGGCCAGTCTCTGGGAAGCCAGAGGGGAAGCCGGCGTCTAATAACCGGGGCGGTTTTGCCAGGGCTCTCGTCCGTTTCTTCAGAAAAATGAGCTTGTGTTTCACCCAGGTAAGACAAATGCAGTTCCTGCTGCCAGACCTCATGGAGCAACTGTCGGATGTGGACAGGGCCATCAGCACCAAGGCCCTGCTGGTGCTCAGAAACGTGGTCCACCTCATGGGCAAGCAGGCAGTCACCTACATCGCTCTGCAGCTGACCGAGAAGCTGCTGCCTCTCTTTGATGACGTAAGAGCTGGGGGGAGAGCCAGGGGCCCTGACGGCGTGTCTGTGAGCCTGTGTGCGGGTCCGGGCTGTGGTGCGTTGCTCTGTGCGTGTTCCCCTGGCGTGGGAAGTTGCGCTTGCCAGCAGGGGCCCTGGGTGCTGCCAGGAACCTTTTTGCCCGGTGGGCTTGGAGCAGGCAGTGCTGAGGTGCCCCCCTCTTCCTTGCCACCAGGAGCCTAGCCACGTGCGAGAGCTCTCCATCCGCCTCTTCCAAGATATGATGGAGACTGCAGTGGGCACCCAAGACCGACAGCTGAAGAAGAAAGTGCACAGGAGCCTGCTCCCACTGCTCTTCCATGTGCACGATGAGAGCCCAAGCGTGGGCCAGGTATGGATGTCTAAGCAGCGCCTTTGAAGGTTCTAAGCAGGGGCTGAGAAGCTGGGCATGGGCCTTTCGCAGACCCGCTCTGCCTGGTCCCACAGGGCGGGCTCAGCTGGAGTGCGTGGCTGCAAAGGCCGCAGCCTTGGAGTGCCTGGGGGCTTCCCAGCTGGCCCTGCAGGTGGGCAAGGCTGGGCTTAGAGCCCAGTGCCTGTTGCCCTCGAGCGGAGCCATGGAGCCAAGCCCCCGCACTGGGAATGCCTCCTCCTGGCCTTGGCTGCAGCTCAGCAGCTCTTGGGGGGGTCTCTGCTGTGCTGCCCCCGCAGCACGAGGTGCCTGAGGTGGTGGCTGCCCCGTGTCTCTGCCCGGGGCATGGAAGCCCACGGCAGAGCCAGTTGCCAGCTGCTCCATCTTCCCATCGTGGGCCAGGAAAGGCCCCGAGGCCTGCCAAGAGGAGGGGGGGGCGCTGGCTCTTGGGCGCTGGGCTGCGGTGGCATCTGCTGGTCTCTGCCGCTGTGCAGGCCTCTCAGGAAGCCCTCCTTGCTGCTGCCAAGTTCCTGAAGTGGGAGCAGGTCAGGCGCCTGGTTGAGAGAGCACAGATATGGAAGATCACCGAGTGCCTGGTAAGCATGGTCCCAGAGCCAGCCTGGGCAAGACCTGGGCCCCTGCATGGCCAGTGCGTGGGGCAGGCAGCTGTGTCCCTCGCCACGGCTGGTGCCCAGAGCCGCCAGCCTGGAGCAGCACTCCCGCTGCCCTTCTCCAGCGCACTGCCCCGACGGGCTCTTCTCCAGGTTCCTGTGGCCTCGCTGAGCCCTGGGATGCTAAAGCAGCCGCTGGGCCAGCTGGGTCTTGCAGCAGGAGGGCCCCTCGGCACGCCTGGGCAGCAGCCTGCCCTCTGCTTCCTCCAGACGTCGGCACTGGCCAGCTTGAGCGTGGCAGTGCTGAGTGTGCTGGCAGGGGAAGGCCGGGGAGGCGAGTGGTGGGCGGAGGGAGCGCCTGACTGGGTGGCGAGGGTGTGCGCCCAAGCCTGTGCCCTTGTGCTCTCCCCAGCTGGCGAGGGGCAGCAGCAGAGTGGAAGGATACCTGCGCCAGAGCCTGCTGTACTTGCAGAGCCCACAGGAGCGCTTGCGAGAGGTGGCCGTCAGGTTCCTTGGTGAGCCCCCAACCCCTGCGGTCCCTCTCTGTCCTGGAGCAGCCCCGGCTGCTGCGCTGGCAGCAAGAAGCAGCCTTGCGGCTGCGGCTGCTGCAACCCTGAGCGCCTCATGCCAGGCCGGGGCCCCCAGGGGCTCCGGCTCACCCTCTCTCATCTCCGCCCGCACACGTGGGGCTGCTGGCAGCCTTCTTCAGTCACAGAATCACAGAACGGCCAAGGTTGGAAGGGACCTCTGGAGATCATCCAGTCCAACCTCCCTGCTCGAGCAGGCTCCTCTAGAGCACGTTGCCCAGGATCGCGTCCAGGCGCGTTTTGAATATCTCCACGGAAGGAGACTCCACAACCTCTCTGGGCAACCTCTTCCAGGGCTCAGTCAGCCTCCCAGGAAAGCAGCTTTTCCTCATGGTCACATGGAACTTCCTACGTTTCAGTTTGTGCCCGTTACCTCTGGTCCTGTCACTGAGCACCACGGAGAAGAGTCTGGCCCCATCCTCTTGACACCCTCCCTGCAGATATTCGTACACATGGAGGAGATCGCCTCTCAGGCTTCTCTTCTCCCTCACAGCAATGCTCTGGGGTGCATTGTCACGCAGTGCAGAGCGGCCTGGGGTCAGCGCTGTCCAAAGGGAGGAGGGAGCCTGGCCAGGCTGGCAGGGCCCCGGAGGGCAGCTGTGCTGCTGCGCGTGGTCCGGGGAGCAGGATTGGTGAGGGGCTGTGCGTGTGTGCCTAGGGCTCGTCGGGCAGAGCATGAGGGGCCAGAGCAAGGAGAAGCTGGAGGACATCTGCGAGGGTGAGTGAGGGCAGCAGGGTGTGAGGCAGGGCTGGCGGGAGGAAGACAGAGGCCGGGCAGCGAGCTGGAGCAGGAGCAGGAAGCCGGAGCCGGAGCCGGAGCCGGAGCTGGAGCCGGAGCCGGAGCCGGAGCCGTGCGGGTAGAGTAGCAAGAAGGTTTCAGGGGCCTTTGGGACATTCCCGGCCAGCAAGTCCCAGCTGCTCCATGTGTCCCTTCTGCTGCCTCCTGGCCGTGGGAAGAGCTGGGTGGGACAGGCCATGTCAGGAAGGGCTGCCTGGAGTCTGTGCAGATACGGGGGCTTGATCTCTGCTCTGGTCCTTTCTCTCTCAGCGCTTCAAGGCTTGGAGGAGGACAGCAGCCCGTCCATCTGTTCCTTGGCCACACAAACCATCGTGCTCTTGAGAGCTCCAGGGAAGAAGTCTGCCTCTGGAGACGGCCACGAAGGCCTGTGCTCCCGGCTGAGGAGAGCGTGGCAGAGGTGGCGCTGTCCTCTGCGAGGTGGCAGCCTTTGCTGCTGGAGCTCGACCGCCTCCTGATGCCGGGCTGCTCTGCCCCCAGGGACAACCGGAGCGTGCGTGCGGGGAAGCCGTCGGGGGCGTTGCTGGCCTCTCTCCCTGCCCGCAGGACAGCTGCAGGCCTCAGGCCCAGCCCGTGCCAGGCTTGTGCTGCCAGGCCACCCTCTGCTGCCACCTTTTTCCCCAAGAAGCAGCCCTCTCTCTTCACCACGTGCCAGTGTCTTTTCTTTGCGCAAACCAATCAGTGGAGAAGGAGGCTGAAACTGGAGGAGCTCCAGAGACCCCTTCCAACCGCAACCGCAGCCGCTCTGTGCCCCTGTGAGGTTGCCCGGACAAAATCTCACACCTCCAGCACCAAACGCCAACCTCAGCCACACACTCCAGGCTGGTCGCAGGTGCCAAAGGCAGGGGCCTGCGCAGGGGCGCAGGGGACTTCTCCTTTCTGGGGGCCTGCAATGGTTTGCATTCCTCCTTCTAAGCATCCTTGGCCCAGGGCCTTGCTGGTCCCCTGCTCCCCCGGCGACAGCAAGCCAAGCATCAGGTGCCTGCCCACACCAGCAACAACAGGCCCTAGGTCGTCACACAACCTTGGCATGGGTGCGGTGGGGCTGGCGACAGCAGCAGGGTCGGACGAGCCTGGAGATTTCCCCCAGGGCTGGCCCACCCTGGAGCTCAGAGAGCGCCGTGCTCCCGCGGCGGGGACTGGGCTGGCCTTTCCTGTGCAGAAGCTCTGTAAGAGACGCAGGCTCCTGCAAAGCAGACTTCTCACCCAAACTACCGTTTGCCCCCGTGAATTTGGCCAGGTCCTTTTCTTGCCCTGGCAGAAACTGCCCACGCGCTCCAAAGCCTCTCTCATACTGGCAGGTCACACAGTCGCTGTTATTCTCTTTCAATGCAGGTTTGAATCCTCTCAGGCTGGTTGGCTCAGCTGCCTGGGGGCCACTACTCCCAGGGGGGCAGCCGCTTGCTGATGGTGAACGCTGCTTGGGCAGCTGCTGTTTCTGGCCCACCAAGTCCCGCCCGGGGGCTCCTGGGGGCTGCGCATTCGCTCTGATTTCAGCCCCGAGGGCCACACGCCGCGGAGAGCAGGCAGCAGGGACCTTCCGCAGCCAAACAGCCGAGTCCTCGCAAACACGCTCCCCTCTCCCAGAGCAGCCTCCTCCCTAAGCACACAGTCAGCAGCGCCCCTTTCATCTCCCGGCACCCCCAGAGCCATGCTGCAGCTGCGGTTGCATAGGCACGCAGAGAAAAGCCTCTTGCTGTCTTCCACACCTTCCACTTCTCTGCTCCCTGCAGCAACGAGCAGGCAGAGACCCAGCCTTCAGCATCGTCCAGGGATTTGTCCTCCGGAGGAACCAGCGACACAGCTGCCTGTCACCCTCAACCCAGCTCAGCCAGGGACTGCCAGGACCTAGGAGTGGCCCCGGGCATCGCCCACTGCGGGGTGGCAATGTCCTCAGCCCCATGGCACTCTCAGCAAAGGCCCCGTCACGGCACCAGCCCTTTCCTTGGGCACCCAGCAGGCAGGGAAGGCGCAGCCTGGGCTAGGGACGCCCCTGAGCTGCATTTCTAACCCTGCCGCTCCCACTGCTCTCCCCACTGGCGGTCCGTCTCCCCACTGCCACAGAGGGCCTCAGCCCCACCTGATTTGGGCCACGGGCTCCAAAATCCTCAGCACGAAGGAGCTGGGCCAGGCGCGGGGCACTGCCCGCTCCGCACTCAGTGCTGTGCCCACGGGCAGCCGGCTGGCATTTACGGCAGCACCACAGGGCACTTTGCTGCTTTAGCGCCACAACGGCGAGCAGGGCCCCGCCCAGCTGCTCTCAAAAGGGGGCCCCAGCTGGCAGCCGGAGGGCAGGCCAAGGGGCAAAACACCAGCTCTGCCACAGCAGCTCCCAGGGCCCGCCCCCCACACCCCCCACACCCCTGGGGCCTGAGCCCTCCCAAAGCCCAACACCCCACGGCTGCACTGGAGGGAGCTGGAGGGAGTTGGGGGGAAGCAGCACCCTTGGTACCTCTCTGGAGGGCCTGTACACTAGTGCCTGCAGCCAGCTCCTGGTAACACTGCACGATGGCCTGGGTGGGGGCAGCCTGGCTGCCATGACCACCACATGGTGGAGTTCAGCATCGGGTGAGGAGGGAGCTGGGCAAAAGCAGGCTCACAAGCCAGAACTGCAGGAGAGCAGCCTTTGGCATCTCCAGGCATCTGCTTGGAAGAATCCCACGCAATAGGGCCCCAGAGGGAGGGGGGGGGGGGGCCGGCCTCCAAGAAAGCGGGTGCCTATGGAAGGCTCACCTCCTCCAAGCCACACCTGGAGTGCTGTGTGCTGGCTGGGGAGCCCACCACTGGGCCACACCGACATGGCCAGCAAGAGGCCACAAGGAGGATAAAGGTCTTGGAGCATCTCTCGCAGGAGCAGAGCCTGGGAGAGCTGTGACTCTTCAGCCTGGAGAAGAGAAGGCTCCGGAGAGAATCTTCTCAAGGGGCGAAAATGGCTGATGGGAGGCTGTAAAGAAGCCAGGGCCAGCCTCTTGACAGTGGTGCCCAGGGACAGGCCAAGAGCCAACGGGCACAAACTGAAACACAGCCACTTCTGCCTCAAGCTAAGGAAAACCTTTGGGGCTGGCAGGGTGACTCAGCGCTGCAACACGTTGCCCACAGACGCTGCACAGTCTCCATCCTTGGAGCCGGGCAAAACCCAGCCAGACGTGGTCCTGGGCAACTTGCCCTAGCTGGCCCTGCTCAAGAAGGCGGCCTAGACTGCAGGAGCTCCAGAGACCCCTTCCAACCGCAACCGCTCTGTCATCCTGTGAGGCGGCCAGAGCAAAATCTCACTCCCCCACCACCCAACACCAACCTCAGCCTTAGAGCTGCTTGTAGCAGTTGCCAAAGCCAGAGGCCTGCGGGGCACAGGGCGCTCCTCCCTTCGCGCTGCCTGCAGTGCTTTTTACTCCTCCTGAAGCATCCTTGGCCAAAGCACTTTGCGCTCCCCTGCTCCCCTGCGGGCAGCAGGCCAAGCACAGAGGCCTGCTCTCACCAGCAGCTTCAACAAAGGCCAAGGCGGTGCCCACCACCTTCCTCTGCTTCTCTGCTCTCTGGTGCCTGCCCTCCTGCGGGTGCACGTGGCACAGGTGCCCCCCGTACTTTCTCATCAAGGCAGGGTTGGCCTCCAGCCAGCAGAGCACCTTGCAGCAGCTACTGCAGCTGCACCCGTCCCAGCAGCCTGCCCCCAGGGCAGCTGAGGGTGTTTGGCCCAGCTCCTGCACGAGACATGCCAGGGGCCTCAGGGGGCTTGCCAGGGGCCTCAGGGGGCTGAGACCTGGCTGGCTGCATTTGGCCTCTTCTCCACAAACTCAAGCCTCACTGCACTGCTCCAGCCTGTGCCAAGCACACCTGTGGCACGACCTGTGGGTTCACCTCCCAGCGGATTTAAGCCCAGCCCCTCAGCAGGTCTCCATTTCCCCCTCCAAGGCCCACACCAAGGCCTGCCTCCTGGCGGCACAACAAGGCCTGGCAAGAGGCACGTGACCCTTCGGGTCCTGCCAAGGCTTCCTGCTCCATGGAGGTTGGACTGGACACTGGGATCGCGCTCCCCTCTCCCAGAGCAGCCTCCTCCCTCGGCACCCAGACAGCAGCGCTCGCAGCAGCCCCTTTCATCTCCCGGCACCCCCGGAGCCACGCTGCAGCTGGGGTTGCATGGGCACGCAGAGAAAAGCCTCTCACTCTCTTCCACACCTTGCATTTCTTCTCTGCTCTCTCGTCCTTGTGCCCGTGCTCCTGCTTCTTTCAGCCTGGCAGCCTTTCCCCTGGGCAGAGCACACTGCAGCTGCTGCCTCTGCAGCACCAGCCGCCTGCGCCCATCGCACAGGGCCACAAACAGCCCCCCACCCACCACCTCACTCATGGGGGCCTTGCGCACGCTCCCGGCATCCCCAGGCCTCCAGCAAGCAGCAAGGGAGCCCTTCCGGGACCTCCACTTAGGACACACAGGGCACAGCCACTCCTCCACCACCTGGGGGGCTCAGACCTCCCTCACTTTTTGCCCGTTGCCTCGCAGCCTGTCCCTGGGCACCACTGGGCACCGTCTGCCTCCAGCCTCTTGACACCCTCCCTCCACAGATTCATCCCCATTGAGAAGACCTTCCTCCGCCTGGCTTTTGCAGTCATGGGGCCCGAAGAGCTCCCGTTGTGGAGGGGCTGGAGCCTCTAGTGTCTGTGCAGAGCTCTGGCCTCTGCTGCCCTGGGGCGGGCATGGGCACATCCTGCGGCGCCTGGCCACAGGCACTCACAGCCCTTGGTGTGCAAAGGGGAGCCCAGCGCTTTCTCAGTCCCTAGCTGGGTTGGCCTGCTGGGCTGCTGCACTCTTTCCCAGTCTACTGCCCAGGGCTCCACACTGAGTCGCTCTCATCTCTCAAGTCAGACACCGATCTGCTCTCCTGAGCGCTGCGACTCAGGCTGCAGTGCATCAGGAGCAGCACTCTCGGTTTAGCTAATGCACCAGCTTTCTGCAGCTGAACGCGGGGGACGAGAGCTACCCCTCTTCCTTGCAGACTTGCACTTGAGTAACAGAATCGCTCCGCAACCCACACACAACTTCTCAGAGGCAGTACCCAGCACTTTTAAACGCCGCTTCCTTTGCCGCTTACAGGCCTTGCATTACTCTATCTAGGTTCATAGGCAAGAAGCCAAGGCAATTGGGAAAGACATGTCCAAGTTTCTTTGCATCTAGAGCTCCTGCAAATACCCGGTCCTTTTAACACCAGCACCGAACAGCTCGTGTTGTGCTTTAAGCCGGTATCAGTTCTTGCCAGTTCCAGGAGCCGTGTGGATCCAGTTCTGTTTGCACCTCAGAGGGACGTTTCTCTCAGGACACAGCTGATACAAAGCTGGGGTGCCACAGCCCTCGTCCCTGAACGCTGCTCTCTTCCTCCAGCTGCCGGACCCATGCAAAAGGCGTCTGTGGGCAGGGGAAGGATGTCTTTTGCGAGCAGCCGCCAGAAGCAGCTCTTCGCCTGGCCTGGCTCTGCCCTCTACAAAGCCCCCCAGCAGGCAGCGAACTCAATCTGCTGCACCTGCAAACGTGGCCACAAAGCGCTCGGCTGCCAGGGAAGCGGGCAGGCCGGTGGGGGATGGCGAAGTTCAGTCCTTTGCAGAAAGAGCAGGAGCAGCCCACCGACCCGAGGTCCTCCTCGGTGCCTGCTACCAAGTAGCCCAAGGGAAGGGAACGAGGCTGCGGTGCTGGCTCAGTTGCTGCTCTGTACCCCGCTCACAGGCAGAAAGGCAGCAAAGCCTCAGGGTGCCTTTTGGGCTGTGCCAGATCCTTCCTTGTGCCGTCTCGGGGCCTCCACGTGGCTTTTGGTGCATCCTCGGGGCCGCCGTGTGGCTTTACAGGCACCGGAGGGACCTCTGTGTGCTTTATGGTGGGCCCCGGGGACGTCTGGGTGCCCTTCGGTGACCCTGATCCCCCCTCGGCAGGAAGACGGGGGCCAGCACAGCCCTGGGTGGCCGCCGTCCCTGGGGCCGGGGAGGCGGGTCCCTACCAGGGCAGCACGGGGAGGCCCTGGCGCGCAGCAGAAACCCACACAGGGCGACGGCGGGAGGCCGGGGGAGGCAGGCGAAGGGCGCCTGGACGTGACAGGCGCTGGGGAGAAAGGCAGCCCCAGGTGAGGCCCCGGATCCTTGTGGAGGGGCAGCAGGAGGGGCTGAGCCCGTGGCCTCAAGCTGCCCTGCCAGGGCTCGGCTCTGGGCACACAGGGGCCACTGGCCCAGCCCCTGCTGCCAGCAGCGCGCCCCACGCCGCCTCGTGGGGACACCTCCTCCGGCCGCTGGGCACCGATGCTGCTGCCAGAGGCCAAGCCAGCCCCAGCCCGGGCCCCGGGCAGCTCGGGGTGGGGGGCAGCGCACCAAGAGCCTGGCGGTGGGCCCCAGGGGGCAAACAACCACCCACCCCGCACGCTAAGGCAGATGGGGGACCCCACCAGGACGCTTGTCGGGAGTCGCCGTTCGGGAGGGTGCGTGAGGGCCCCCCAGGGAACCCAGGCCGGCAGTGCAGGCGCCTGGGTTTGTCTGTGCTCCGCAGGGGGTGGCTGGCGGGGGTGATGGAGCAGCCGCCAGGGTGCCCCAGCGAGGAGAGGTGCCCTTCGGGGCTCGTGCCCTTCCCCGCGGTGCCAGGGGTGTCCCCGCGGGGCGCTCGTTGGGCTGGCTGAGGACGGGGCCGGGAGCAGCGGTGGCGGGGACGAGAGGAGGAGGGGAGCGGCTGTGAGGGCCCCAGGTGCCATGGGGGCCCGGGGCAGCCCGAGGGCAAAGAGAGGTGTGGCAGGGGGCGAGCCGGCCCGGCGCCCCGCGAGGGCACCCGGCCTGCCCCTGCCCGGGCCAGGGCCCGCCCGCCCCAGGGTGACAGTGGGGGCCCTTTGTGACTGCGCTCCTGGGACAGCCCGGGGCCTTGCCAGGCGTCGGCGCGGCCTCGGCCCCGCAGTGTCCGGTCGGACGGCCGCGGGACAGGGCGAGAGCGCGCGGGGCTGGCCGAGGAGCCCCCTGAGCGCAGCCAGGTCTTTCCCTGCCGCCCCCGGGCAGCCTCTGCCGCCTTGCCCACCATGGCGCAGAGACCCCCCCGCCGCCCCAGGCCAGCCTGGATGGAGGAGGAGGAGGAGGAGGACGCGGCCCTTGCCGAGGGCAGCCGCCAGCTGGAGCTCTACCAGGTCTGCAAGCCCCAGGCGCTGCCAACGGGTGAGTGCGGGGCCCCGCTGGCGGTGACGTCTCTAGCTCGGCTGCCCTCCTTTCTCCCCTAGATGTTTGCGAGGTCCCTCCAGCCCGCTGAGAGGGCTGACAGCATCCTCTTAGCCATCGAGATCATGAGGTTCTGCAGCCCCGAGGACGCGCAGACAGCTGCTCACTTGCTGGATGCGCTTGTAACGGCCGATGCCTGCCTTGTGGAGCACGTAAGTAGCCTGTGGGTGGCGTGGCTGGGGCTCGAGGCCTCCGGGGGCTTGTCCTTGCCCTGACTCCAGGCCTGCCAGGCCCACCACCCCCTCTGAGCGCGGGCACAGAGGCAGCACAGAGCGGGGGCAAGGGCAGCCATTCTCGGGGGCAGCTGGCAAACGGCTGCCCTCTGGCAGCAGCCCCACTCTGAGCCGTGTGCCCTCCAGGTACCCACGGTGGTGAGGTGCATGTGGAGCAACGTGCTGTCCATCACAGAGGCGTCTGCGCGGCGCAGCCTGGAGCGGGCCCTTCTGCTGCTGACCTGCGCAGCCCCGGACGAGGTGGTCGTGAGCCTGTTGCGCTGTTCCCCCTCATGCGACAGGTAGGCGCCCACCTGCCTTTAGAGCTCGGGGTCCTGCAGCCTGGAGAGCTCACGCCCTGTGTGCTGCGGGGCAGGCGGCTGCCCGGGCCACGGCGCTGCGGCTGCGGCACCCGCTGAGCGAGCGCTGTGGGCCTGCAGCGCTGCCGCGGCCCTGTGGAGGGTGCTGGTGGCGAAGCGCGGAGCTGCGGGGAAGGTGCTGCGGGAGCTGCTGGCTGTGCTGGTGGACTGGCCGGTGCACGAGGCATTGACTTCGGATGGGGACGACACGGATGTCTGTTCCCTGGCCGTGAGTTTCAAGAGGAGGCCTCGCTTGCTTGCTTGGTGGGCTGGGAACCTGGCTTGGGGGCAGGATTCGGGCCCGGGGCACAGTCAAGGGCCCAGCAGGGCCAAGGCACAGCCCGGCCGGGCAGCTCTGCACAGTGAGGCACCCGCCAGGGGAACGTTCACACTGCCCCAGGGAGGGTTCTTGCAGCCAGGTGAGAAACGGGAGCTGAGGCCAAAGAGCTCCCCTGACTTTGCTCTAGCCAGACTGGGCCCTGCTTCTGCATCTGCCGGCGAGCAGGGCAGCGCCTGAGCATCACCCCCCCAAGACAGGACCATGCGACAGGCACATCTCAGCAGTGAGAGCTGTCTCTGGTGTTTTTTGCAGGCAACGCTGGCGCTGCATGAGATCCTCCAGCAGCCCAGCTGCCCGCAGCAGCTGAAGGCGCTTTTCCCCCAGTTCTTCCTGGCGCTGCTCTTCCAGATTTCCTTCTGCACAGAGCTGACGCCGGAGGAGGATGAGATGTTCTGGAGGGAATACCGAGGGGAAGAGTCTACTCCCAGCGGCCCCGTGAGGTGCTCCATCCCAGCCCTGCTGTCTCTGCTGTGGACCTGGCAGCAGGGCCAGGGGTGCCGGGGGTGCCAGTGTGACGTGGGCTTTGCTCTGCCCACAGGTTCGCAGTGCGGACCATGAAAGCACTGCTCTGCCGTGCCGGCTACAAGAGTCAGGTGCTGGCCCTGGCGAGCAAGGGTGGCTGGGACATGTTCCTCAGCGCTGAGATCCACCACAGGGGAGTGGGTTTGCTGGCCAGGTGAGAGCTCCCTTGTCCCCGCTCTGCCCCAGCATTTCTCCCTTGCAGACAGGCCGCCCCGCAGAGCCCGCAGGGCTGCAGCTTCGGCCCTTGGGAGGGAGGGCTGGCCGAGTAGAGCGGCCAAGGGAGCTGCCGCTCCATGGCTGCGGGGCTCTGCGAGCTGCTGGGGGAGAGGTGGTGCTAGCAGGCCCTCCCGTGGGGCCTGGAGTGCCCTCCCGTGGGGCCTGGGCTCGTGCCACCAAGAGCCCCAGGGTCTGTGTGCAGGCCGCCCCGGCCAGGACAGCCCAGCAGGCAAGGGTCAGGATGCCCAGAGGAATCCTGGAAGAGCCCAGGGGGCCTGAATCCAGAGTGGGCAGCAAATGGGTGGCATTAGCAGGGCTGGCGTCGGGGCAGCAAGGGTGTTTTTCCAGTCTGCCCCGCCCAAAAGAACCCAATGATGCTGGGCAGTGGCTTTCTCGTGGGGAGGTGCGCTGGGCAAAGAGCATGCCTCCACGAGCAATGCTGCGGGCTGCCGGAGCTGAGGGCAAACGTGGCCTTGGCCTGGCTGTTGTGGCACCTGGGGGCCTGCCTAGAGAGACGGGGCAGTGAAGTGGCAGAAGAGCTTGGCCTGGCTGCTCAGGCCCAATGGTGCCTTCTTGCCCCTGCCAGAGAGATGAGGAAGAGCCCAAGACAGCTGCGGGCTTTCCTCTTGCGCCAGCTGTCAGCACTGATGCACGTGGAGGAGCCCTTCCAGCAGATCTCGGCCATGGCTTTCCTCGTGGAGGTGAGCCTGATGGCAGGGGTGCCTCCGGGGTGCCCCTAAGCCCTCCGCTCTCCTGCGCCCATGCTGCGGGGTGGACGGCGGACGGCAGGGAGTGCAGCTGGGTTTAGTGAGCGCAGCGCGATTTGTAGCCTGGGCTTGGCCCCTCTGCGATGGGCTCACGCTTGTCCCCACCTGTATTTCATGCCTCTTGTGGGGACGGTTGAGAGGAGCGGAGGAGCAGGCGAGGGATGTGCACGGTGCGCCCTGAGGCCCAGGGCAGGGAGTGGGGCTCCCGGGGCTCTCCGCGCTCACAGCTGCCTTCGGGCCGGGCCCGGTGCCCTCGCCCGGAGCTGCTGGTGGCATCCAGCTCTGGCGGAGGCAGGCAGTCCTGCCGTCTCTGCCACTTTCTCCCTGCTCTGTGTGTTTCAGCTGCTGGCTTGCCCGGACCTTCACCAAGACCATCACGATGTCCTGAACCTCTTGGCGAGGTTTCTGCGGAGTGACTGCCGGGCAATGCGTGCACTGGTGCTCAGAGGCCTCGTCCTGCTGTGCGAGAGCCAGAGCGCGGTGAGCAGGGGGCAGCGGGGTGAGCGTGTGCGGGCAGCGTGGGGCTGGGTGGGGGGTGCTGGGGAACACACAGAAGAGGGCGAGCGATCGGGTGCAGGGGAGCCTGTGCTGCCCTCTCCTCCCTCCCTACAACCCCCCCACCCCCCACCCCATGGCTGTGCCAGTAAAGCCTGCCAGCCAGCAGGTTGCTGCAGTAATTGCCGGGCCAGTCTCTGGGAAGCCAGAGGGGAAGCCGGCGTCTAATAACCGGGGCGGTTTTGCCAGGGCTCTCGTCCGTTTCTTCAGAAAAATGAGCTTGTGTTTCACCCAGGTAAGACAAATGCAGTTCCTGCTGCCAGACCTCATGGAGCAACTGTCGGATGTGGACAGGGCCATCAGCACCAAGGCCCTGCTGGTGCTCAGAAACGTGGTCCACCTCATGGGCAAGCAGGCAGTCACCTACATCGCTCTGCAGCTGACCGAGAAGCTGCTGCCTCTCTTTGATGACGTAAGAGCTGGGGGGAGAGCCAGGGGCCCTGACGGCGTGTCTGTGAGCCTGTGTGCGGGTCCGGGCTGTGGTGCGTTGCTCTGTGCGTGTTCCCCTGGCGTGGGAAGTTGCGCTTGCCAGCAGGGGCCCTGGGTGCTGCCAGGAACCTTTTTGCCCGGTGGGCTTGGAGCAGGCAGTGCTGAGGTGCCCCCCTCTTCCTTGCCACCAGGAGCCTAGCCACGTGCGAGAGCTCTCCATCCGCCTCTTCCAAGATATGATGGAGACTGCAGTGGGCACCCAAGACCGACAGCTGAAGAAGAAAGTGCACAGGAGCCTGCTCCCACTGCTCTTCCATGTGCACGATGAGAGCCCAAGCGTGGGCCAGGTATGGATGTCTAAGCAGCGCCTTTGAAGGTTCTAAGCAGGGGCTGAGAAGCTGGGCATGGGCCTTTCGCAGACCCGCTCTGCCTGGTCCCACAGGGCGGGCTCAGCTGGAGTGCGTGGCTGCAAAGGCCGCAGCCTTGGAGTGCCTGGGGGCTTCCCAGCTGGCCCTGCAGGTGGGCAAGGCTGGGCTTAGAGCCCAGTGCCTGTTGCCCTCGAGCGGAGCCATGGAGCCAAGCCCCCGCACTGGGAATGCCTCCTCCTGGCCTTGGCTGCAGCTCAGCAGCTCTTGGGGGGGTCTCTGCTGTGCTGCCCCCGCAGCACGAGGTGCCTGAGGTGGTGGCTGCCCCGTGTCTCTGCCCGGGGCATGGAAGCCCACGGCAGAGCCAGTTGCCAGCTGCTCCATCTTCCCATCGTGGGCCAGGAAAGGCCCCGAGGCCTGCCAAGAGGAGGGGGGGGCGCTGGCTCTTGGGCGCTGGGCTGCGGTGGCATCTGCTGGTCTCTGCCGCTGTGCAGGCCTCTCAGGAAGCCCTCCTTGCTGCTGCCAAGTTCCTGAAGTGGGAGCAGGTCAGGCGCCTGGTTGAGAGAGCACAGATATGGAAGATCACCGAGTGCCTGGTAAGCATGGTCCCAGAGCCAGCCTGGGCAAGACCTGGGCCCCTGCATGGCCAGTGCGTGGGGCAGGCAGCTGTGTCCCTCGCCACGGCTGGTGCCCAGAGCCGCCAGCCTGGAGCAGCACTCCCGCTGCCCTTCTCCAGCGCACTGCCCCGACGGGCTCTTCTCCAGGTTCCTGTGGCCTCGCTGAGCCCTGGGATGCTAAAGCAGCCGCTGGGCCAGCTGGGTCTTGCAGCAGGAGGGCCCCTCGGCACGCCTGGGCAGCAGCCTGCCCTCTGCTTCCTCCAGACGTCGGCACTGGCCAGCTTGAGCGTGGCAGTGCTGAGTGTGCTGGCAGGGGAAGGCCGGGGAGGCGAGTGGTGGGCGGAGGGAGCGCCTGACTGGGTGGCGAGGGTGTGCGCCCAAGCCTGTGCCCTTGTGCTCTCCCCAGCTGGCGAGGGGCAGCAGCAGAGTGGAAGGATACCTGTGCCAGAGCCTGCTGTACTTGCAGAGCCCACAGGAGCGCTTGCGAGAGGTGGCCGTCAGGTTCCTTGGTGAGCCCCCAACCCCTGCGGTCCCTCTCTGTCCTGGAGCAGCCCCGGCTGCTGCGCTGGCAGCAAGAAGCAGCCTTGCGGCTGCGGCTGCTGCAACCCTGAGCGCCTCATGCCAGGCCGGGGCCCCCAGGGGCTCCGGCTCACCCTCTCTCATCTCCGCCCGCACACGTGGGGCTGCTGGCAGCCTTCTTCAGTCACAGAATCACAGAACGGCCAAGGTTGGAAGGGACCTCTGGAGATCATCCAGTCCAACCTCCCTGCTCGAGCAGGCTCCTCTAGAGCACGTTGCCCAGGATCGCGTCCAGGCGCGTTTTGAATATCTCCACGGAAGGAGACTCCACAACCTCTCTGGGCAACCTCTTCCAGGGCTCAGTCAGCCTCCCAGGAAAGCAGCTTTTCCTCATGGTCACATGGAACTTCCTACATTTCAGTTTGTGCCCGTTACCTCTGGTCCTGTCACTGAGCACCACGGAGAAGAGTCTGGCCCCATCCTCTTGACACCCTCCCTGCAGATATTCGTACACATGGAGGAGATCGCCTCTCAGGCTTCTCTTCTCCCTCACAGCAATGCTCTGGGGTGCATTGTCACGCAGTGCAGAGCGGCCTGGGGTCAGCGCTGTCCAAAGGGAGGAGGGAGCCTGGCCAGGCTGGCAGGGCCCCGGAGGGCAGCTGTGCTGCTGCGCGTGGTCCGGGGAGCAGGATTGGTGAGGGGCTGTGCGTGTGTGCCTAGGGCTCGTCGGGCAGAGCATGAGGGGCCAGAGCAAGGAGAAGCTGGAGGACATCTGCGAGGGTGAGTGAGGGCAGCAGGGTGTGAGGCAGGGCTGGCGGGAGGAAGACAGAGGCCGGGCAGCGAGCTGGAGCAGGAGCAGGAAGCCGGAGCCGGAGCCGGAGCCGGAGCTGGAGCCGGAGCCGGAGCCGGAGCCGTGCGGGTAGAGTAGCAAGAAGGTTTCAGGGGCCTTTGGGACATTCCCGGCCAGCAAGTCCCAGCTGCTCCATGTGTCCCTTCTGCTGCCTCCTGGCCGTGGGAAGAGCTGGGTGGGACAGGCCATGTCAGGAAGGGCTGCCTGGAGTCTGTGCAGATACGGGGGCTTGATCTCTGCTCTGGTCCTTTCTCTCTCAGCGCTTCAAGGCTTGGAGGAGGACAGCAGCCCGTCCATCTGTTCCTTGGCCACACAAACCATCGTGCTCTTGAGAGCTCCAGGGAAGAAGTCTGCCTCTGGAGACGGCCACGAAGGCCTGTGCTCCCGGCTGAGGAGAGCGTGGCAGAGGTGGCGCTGTCCTCTGCGAGGTGGCAGCCTTTGCTGCTGGAGCTCGACCGCCTCCTGATGCCGGGCTGCTCTGCCCCCAGGGACAACCGGAGCGTGCGTGCGGGGAAGCCGTCGGGGGCGTTGCTGGCCTCTCTCCCTGCCCGCAGGACAGCTGCAGGCCTCAGGCCCAGCCCGTGCCAGGCTTGTGCTGCCAGGCCACCCTCTGCTGCCACCTTTTTCCCCAAGAAGCAGCCCTCTCTCTTCACCACGTGCCAGTGTCTTTTCTTTGCGCAAACCAATCAGTGGAGAAGGAGGCTGAAACTGGAGGAGCTCCAGAGACCCCTTCCAACCGCAACCGCAGCCGCTCTGTGCCCCTGTGAGGTTGCCCGGACAAAATCTCACACCTCCAGCACCAAACGCCAACCTCAGCCACACACTCCAGGCTGGTCGCAGGTGCCAAAGGCAGGGGCCTGCGCAGGGGCGCAGGGGACTTCTCCTTTCTGGGGGCCTGCAATGGTTTGCATTCCTCCTTCTAAGCATCCTTGGCCCAGGGCCTTGCTGGTCCCCTGCTCCCCCGGCGACAGCAAGCCAAGCATCAGGTGCCTGCCCACACCAGCAACAACAGGCCCTAGGTCGTCACACAACCTTGGCATGGGTGCGGTGGGGCTGGCGACAGCAGCAGGGTCGGACGAGCCTGGAGATTTCCCCCAGGGCTGGCCCACCCTGGAGCTCAGAGAGCGCCGTGCTCCCGCGGCGGGGACTGGGCTGGCCTTTCCTGTGCAGAAGCTCTGTAAGAGACGCAGGCTCCTGCAAAGCAGACTTCTCACCCAAACTACCGTTTGCCCCCGTGAATTTGGCCAGGTCCTTTTCTTGCCCTGGCAGAAACTGCCCACGCGCTCCAAAGCCTCTCTCATACTGGCAGGTCACACAGTCGCTGTTATTCTCTTTCAATGCAGGTTTGAATCCTCTCAGGCTGGTTGGCTCAGCTGCCTGGGGGCCACTACTCCCAGGGGGGCAGCCGCTTGCTGATGGTGAACGCTGCTTGGGCAGCTGCTGTTTCTGGCCCACCAAGTCCCGCCCGGGGGCTCCTGGGGGCTGCGCATTCGCTCTGATTTCAGCCCCGAGGGCCACACGCCGCGGAGAGCAGGCAGCAGGGACCTTCCGCAGCCAAACAGCCGAGTCCTCGCAAACACGCTCCCCTCTCCCAGAGCAGCCTCCTCCCTAAGCACACAGTCAGCAGCGCCCCTTTCATCTCCCGGCACCCCCAGAGCCATGCTGCAGCTGCGGTTGCATAGGCACGCAGAGAAAAGCCTCTTGCTGTCTTCCACACCTTCCACTTCTCTGCTCCCTGCAGCAACGAGCAGGCAGAGACCCAGCCTTCAGCATCGTCCAGGGATTTGTCCTCCGGAGGAACCAGCGACACAGCTGCCTGTCACCCTCAACCCAGCTCAGCCAGGGACTGCCAGGACCTAGGAGTGGCCCCGGGCATCGCCCACTGCGGGGTGGCAATGTCCTCAGCCCCATGGCACTCTCAGCAAAGGCCCCGTCACGGCACCAGCCCTTTCCTTGGGCACCCAGCAGGCAGGGAAGGCGCAGCCTGGGCTAGGGACGCCCCTGAGCTGCATTTCTAACCCTGCCGCTCCCACTGCTCTCCCCACTGGCGGTCCGTCTCCCCACTGCCACAGAGGGCCTCAGCCCCACCTGATTTGGGCCACGGGCTCCAAAATCCTCAGCACGAAGGAGCTGGGCCAGGCGCGGGGCACTGCCCGCTCCGCACTCAGTGCTGTGCCCACGGGCAGCCGGCTGGCATTTACGGCAGCACCACAGGGCACTTTGCTGCTTTAGCGCCACAACGGCGAGCAGGGCCCCGCCCAGCTGCTCTCAAAAGGGGGCCCCAGCTGGCAGCCGGAGGGCAGGCCAAGGGGCAAAACACCAGCTCTGCCACAGCAGCTCCCAGGGCCCGCCCCCCACACCCCCCACACCCCTGGGGCCTGAGCCCTCCCAAAGCCCAACACCCCACGGCTGCACTGGAGGGAGCTGGAGGGAGTTGGGGGGAAGCAGCACCCTTGGTACCTCTCTGGAGGGCCTGTACACTAGTGCCTGCAGCCAGCTCCTGGTAACACTGCACGATGGCCTGGGTGGGGGCAGCCTGGCTGCCATGACCACCACATGGTGGAGTTCAGCATCGGGTGAGGAGGGAGCTGGGCAAAAGCAGGCTCACAAGCCAGGACTGCAGGAGAGCGGCCTTTGGCATCTCCAGGCATCTGCTTGGAAGAATCCCACGCAATAGGGCCCCAGAGGGAGGGGGGGGGGGGCGGCCTCCAAGAAAGCGGGTGCCTATGGAAGGCTCACCTCCTCCAAGCCACACCTGGAGTGCTGTGTGCTGGCTGGGGAGCCCACCACTGGGCCACACCGACATGGCCAGCAAGAGGCCACAAGGAGGATAAAGGTCTTGGAGCATCTCTCGCAGGAGCAGAGCCTGGGAGAGCTGTGACTCTTCAGCCTGGAGAAGAGAAGGCTCCGGAGAGAATCTTCTCAAGGGGCGAAAATGGCTGATGGGAGGCTGTAAAGAAGCCAGGGCCAGCCTCTTGACAGTGGTGCCCAGGGACAGGCCAAGAGCCAACGGGCACAAACTGAAACACAGCCACTTCTGCCTCAAGCTAAGGAAAACCTTTGGGGCTGGCAGGGTGACTCAGCGCTGCAACACGTTGCCCACAGACGCTGCACAGTCTCCATCCTTGGAGCCGGGCAAAACCCAGCCAGACGTGGTCCTGGGCAACTTGCCCTAGCTGGCCCTGCTCAAGAAGGCGGCCTAGACTGCAGGAGCTCCAGAGACCCCTTCCAACCGCAACCGCTCTGTCATCCTGTGAGGCGGCCAGAGCAAAATCTCACTCCCCCACCACCCAACACCAACCTCAGCCTTAGAGCTGCTTGTAGCAGTTGCCAAAGCCAGAGGCCTGCGGGGCACAGGGCGCTCCTCCCTTCGCGCTGCCTGCAGTGCTTTTTACTCCTCCTGAAGCATCCTTGGCCAAAGCACTTTGCGCTCCCCTGCTCCCCTGCGGGCAGCAGGCCAAGCACAGAGGCCTGCTCTCACCAGCAGCTTCAACAAAGGCCAAGGCGGTGCCAAACCCCTTCCTCTTCTTCTCTGCTCTCTGGTGCCTGCCCTCCTGCGGGTGCACGTGGCACAGGTGTCCCCCGTACTTTCTCATCAAGGCAGGGTTGGCCTCCAGCCAGCAGAGCACCTTGCAGCAGCTACTGCAGCTGCACCCGTCCCAGCAGCCTGCCCCCAGGGCAGCTGAGGGTGTTTGGCCCAGCTCCTGCACGAGACATGCCAGGGGCCTCAGGGGGCTTGCCAGGGGCCTCAGGGGGCTGAGACCTGGCTGGCTGCATTTGGCCTCTTCTCCACAAACTCAAGCCTCACTGCACTGCTCCAGCCTGTGCCAAGCACACCTGTGGCACGACCTGTGGGTTCACCTCCCAGCGGATTTAAGCCCAGCCCCTCAGCAGGTCTCCATTTCCCCCTCCAAGGCCCACACCAAGGCCTGCCTCCTGGCGGCACAACAAGGCCTGGCAAGAGGCACGTGACCCTTCGGGTCCTGCCAAGGCTTCCTGCTCCATGGAGGTTGGACTGGACACTGGGATCGCGCTCCCCTCTCCCAGAGCAGCCTCCTCCCTCGGCACCCAGACAGCAGCGCTCGCAGCAGCCCCTTTCATCTCCTGGCACCCCCGGAGCCACGCTGCAGCTGGGGTTGCATGGGCACGCAGAGAAAAGCCTCTCACTCTCTTCCACACCTTGCATTTCTTCTCTGCTCTCTCGTCCTTGTGCCCGTGCTCCTGCTTCTTTCAGCCTGGCAGCCTTTCCCCTGGGCAGAGCACACTGCAGCTGCTGCCTCTGCAGCACCAGCCGCCTGCGCCCATCGCACAGGGCCACAAACAGCCCCCCACCCACCACCTCACTCATGGGGGCCTTGCGCACGCTCCCGGCATCCCCAGGCCTCCAGCAAGCAGCAAGGGAGCCCTTCCGGGACCTCCACTTAGGACACACAGGGCACAGCCACTCCTCCACCACCTGGGGGGCTCAGACCTCCCTCACTTTTTGCCCGTTGCCTCGCAGCCTGTCCCTGGGCACCACTGGGCACCGTCTGCCTCCAGCCTCTTGACACCCTCCCTCCACAGATTCATCCCCATTGAGAAGACCTTCCTCCGCCTGGCTTTTGCAGTCATGGGGCCCGAAGAGCTCCCGTTGTGGAGGGGCTGGAGCCTCTAGTGTCTGTGCAGAGCTCTGGCCTCTGCTGCCCTGGGGCGGGCATGGGCACATCCTGCGGCGCCTGGCCACAGGCACTCACAGCCCTTGGTGTGCAAAGGGGAGCCCAGCGCTTTCTCAGTCCCTAGCTGGGTTGGCCTGCTGGGCTGCTGCACTCTTTCCCAGTCTACTGCCCAGGGCTCCACACTGAGTCGCTCTCATCTCTCAAGTCAGACACCGATCTGCTCTCCTGAGCGCTGTGACTCAGGCTGCAGTGCATCAGGAGCAGCACTCTCGGTTTAGCTAATGCACCAGCTTTCTGCAGCTGAACGCGGGGGACGAGAGCTACCCCTCTTCCTTGCAGACTTGCACTTGAGTAACAGAATCGCTCCGCAACCCACACACAACTTCTCAGAGGCAGTACTCAGCACTTTTAAACGCCGCTTCCTTTGCCGCTTACAGGCCTTGCATTACTCTATCTAGGTTCATAGGCAAGAAGCCAAGGCAATTGGGAAAGACATGTCCAAGTTTCTTTGCATCTAGAGCTCCTGCAAATACCCGGTCCTTTTAACACCAGCACCGAACAGCTCGTGTTGTGCTTTAAGCCGGTATCAGTTCTTGCCAGTTCCAGGAGCCGTGTGGATCCAGTTCTGTTTGCACCTCAGAGGGACGTTTCTCTCAGGACACAGCTGATACAAAGCTGGGGTGCCACAGCCCTCGTCCCTGAACGCTGCTCTCTTCCTCCAGCTGCCGGACCCATGCAAAAGGCGTCTGTGGGCAGGGGAAGGATGTCTTTTGCGAGCAGCCGCCAGAAGCAGCTCTTCGCCTGGCCTGGCTCTGCCCTCTACAAAGCCCCCCAGCAGGCAGCGAACTCAATCTGCTGCACCTGCAAACGTGGCCACAAAGCGCTC
This sequence comes from Struthio camelus, assembly GCF_040807025.1. Classification (NCBI taxonomy): domain Eukaryota; kingdom Metazoa; phylum Chordata; class Aves; order Struthioniformes; family Struthionidae; genus Struthio; species Struthio camelus. Next base: position 263,633 of record NC_090947.1, on the reverse strand, counting down.
GGCTGCCAGGGAAGCGGGCAGGCCGGTGGGGGATGGCGAAGTTCAGTCCTTTGCAGAAAGAGCAGGAGCAGCCCACCGACCCGAGGTCCTCCTCGGTGCCTGCTACCAAGTAGCCCAAGGGAAGGGAACGAGGCTGCGGTGCTGGCTCAGTTGCTGCTCTGTACCCCGCTCACAGGCAGAAAGGCAGCAAAGCCTCAGGGTGCCTTTTGGGCTGTGCCAGATCCTTCCTTGTGCCGTCTCGGGGCCTCCACGTGGCTTTTGGTGCATCCTCGGGGCCGCCGTGTGGCTTTACAGGCACCGGAGGGACCTCTGTGTGCTTTATGGTGGGCCCCGGGGACGTCTGGGTGCCCTTCGGTGACCCTGATCCCCCCTCGGCAGGAAGACGGGGGCCAGCACAGCCCTGGGTGGCCGCCGTCCCTGGGGCCGGGGAGGCGGGTCCCTACCAGGGCAGCACGGGGAGGCCCTGGCGCGCAGCAGAAACCCACACAGGGCGACGGCGGGAGGCCGGGGGAGGCAGGCGAAGGGCGCCTGGACGTGACAGGCGCTGGGGAGAAAGGCAGCCCCAGGTGAGGCCCCGGATCCTTGTGGAGGGGCAGCAGGAGGGGCTGAGCCCGTGGCCTCAAGCTGCCCTGCCAGGGCTCGGCTCTGGGCACACAGGGGCCACTGGCCCAGCCCCTGCTGCCAGCAGCGCGCCCCACGCCGCCTCGTGGGGACACCTCCTCCGGCCGCTGGGCACCGATGCTGCTGCCAGAGGCCAAGCCAGCCCCAGCCCGGGCCCCGGGCAGCTCGGGGTGGGGGGCAGCGCACCAAGAGCCTGGCGGTGGGCCCCAGGGGGCAAACAACCACCCACCCCGCACGCTAAGGCAGATGGGGGACCCCACCAGGACGCTTGTCGGGAGTCGCCGTTCGGGAGGGTGCGTGAGGGCCCCCCAGGGAACCCAGGCCGGCAGTGCAGGCGCCTGGGTTTGTCTGTGCTCCGCAGGGGGTGGCTGGCGGGGGTGATGGAGCAGCCGCCAGGGTGCCCCAGCGAGGAGAGGTGCCCTTCGGGGCTCGTGCCCTTCCCCGCGGTGCCAGGGGTGTCCCCGCGGGGCGCTCGTTGGGCTGGCTGAGGACGGGGCCGGGAGCAGCGGTGGCGGGGACGAGAGGAGGAGGGGAGCGGCTGTGAGGGCCCCAGGTGCCATGGGGGCCCGGGGCAGCCCGAGGGCAAAGAGAGGTGTGGCAGGGGGCGAGCCGGCCCGGCGCCCCGCGAGGGCACCCGGCCTGCCCCTGCCCGGGCCGGGGCCCGCCCGCCCCAGGGTGACAGTGGGGGCCCTTTGTGACTGCGCTCCTGGGACAGCCCGGGGCCTTGCCAGGCGTCGGCGCGGCCTCGGCCCCGCAGTGTCCGGTCGGACGGCCGCGGGACAGGGCGAGAGCGCGCGGGGCTGGCCGAGGAGCCCCCTGAGCGCAGCCAGGTCTTTCCCTGCCGCCCCCGGGCAGCCTCTGCCGCCTTGCCCACCATGGCGCAGAGACCCCCCCGCCGCCCCAGGCCAGCCTGGATGGAGGAGGAGGAGGAGGAGGACGCGGCCCTTGCCGAGGGCAGCCGCCAGCTGGAGCTCTACCAGGTCTGCAAGCCCCAGGCGCTGCCAACGGGTGAGTGCGGGGCCCCGCTGGCGGTGACGTCTCTAGCTCGGCTGCCCTCCTTTCTCCCCTAGATGTTTGCGAGGTCCCTCCAGCCCGCTGAGAGGGCTGACAGCATCCTCTTAGCCATCGAGATCATGAGGTTCTGCAGCCCCGAGGACGCGCAGACAGCTGCTCACTTGCTGGATGCGCTTGTAACGGCCGATGCCTGCCTTGTGGAGCACGTAAGTAGCCTGTGGGTGGCGTGGCTGGGGCTCGAGGCCTCCGGGGGCTTGTCCTTGCCCTGACTCCAGGCCTGCCAGGCCCACCACCCCCTCTGAGCGCGGGCACAGAGGCAGCACAGAGCGGGGGCAAGGGCAGCCATTCTCGGGGGCAGCTGGCAAACGGCTGCCCTCTGGCAGCAGCCCCACTCTGAGCCGTGTGCCCTCCAGGTACCCACGGTGGTGAGGTGCATGTGGAGCAACGTGCTGTCCATCACAGAGGCGTCTGCGCGGCGCAGCCTGGAGCGGGCCCTTCTGCTGCTGACCTGCGCAGCCCCGGACGAGGTGGTCGTGAGCCTGTTGCGCTGTTCCCCCTCATGCGACAGGTAGGCGCCCACCTGCCTTTAGAGCTCGGGGTCCTGCAGCCTGGAGAGCTCACGCCCTGTGTGCTGCGGGGCAGGCGGCTGCCCAGGCCACGGCGCTGCGGCTGCGGCACCCGCTGAGCGAGCGCTGTGGGCCTGCAGCGCTGCCGCGGCCCTGTGGAGGGTGCTGGTGGCGAAGCGCGGAGCTGCGGGGAAGGTGCTGCGGGAGCTGCTGGCTGTGCTGGTGGACTGGCCGGTGCACGAGGCATTGACTTCGGATGGGGACGACACGGATGTCTGTTCCCTGGCCGTGAGTTTCAAGAGGAGGCCTCGCTTGCTTGCTTGGTGGGCTGGGAACCTGGCTTGGGGGCAGGATTCGGGCCCGGGGCACAGTCAAGGGCCCAGCAGGGCCAAGGCACAGCCCGGCCGGGCAGCTCTGCACAGTGAGGCACCCGCCAGGGGAACGTTCACACTGCCCCAGGGAGGGTTCTTGCAGCCAGGTGAGAAACGGGAGCTGAGGCCAAAGAGCTCCCCTGACTTTGCTCTAGCCAGACTGGGCCCTGCTTCTGCATCTGCCGGCGAGCAGGGCAGCGCCTGAGCATCACCCCCCCAAGACAGGACCATGCGACAGGCACATCTCAGCAGTGAGAGCTGTCTCTGGTGTTTTTTGCAGGCAACGCTGGCGCTGCATGAGATCCTCCAGCAGCCCAGCTGCCCGCAGCAGCTGAAGGCGCTTTTCCCCCAGTTCTTCCTGGCGCTGCTCTTCCAGATTTCCTTCTGCACAGAGCTGACGCCGGAGGAGGATGAGATGTTCTGGAGGGAATACCGAGGGGAAGAGTCTACTCCCAGCGGCCCCGTGAGGTGCTCCATCCCAGCCCTGCTGTCTCTGCTGTGGACCTGGCAGCAGGGCCAGGGGTGCCGGGGGTGCCAGTGTGACGTGGGCTTTGCTCTGCCCACAGGTTCGCAGTGCGGACCATGAAAGCACTGCTCTGCCGTGCCGGCTACAAGAGTCAGGTGCTGGCCCTGGCGAGCAAGGGTGGCTGGGACATGTTCCTCAGCGCTGAGATCCACCACAGGGGAGTGGGTTTGCTGGCCAGGTGAGAGCTCCCTTGTCCCCGCTCTGCCCCAGCATTTCTCCCTTGCAGACAGGCCGCCCCGCAGAGCCCGCAGGGCTGCAGCTTCGGCCCTTGGGAGGGAGGGCTGGCCGAGTAGAGCGGCCAAGGGAGCTGCCGCTCCATGGCTGCGGGGCTCTGCGAGCTGCTGGGGGAGAGGTGGTGCTAGCAGGCCCTCCCGTGGGGCCTGGAGTGCCCTCCCGTGGGGCCTGGGCTCGTGCCACCAAGAGCCCCAGGGTCTGTGTGCAGGCCGCCCCGGCCAGGACAGCCCAGCAGGCAAGGGTCAGGATGCCCAGAGGAATCCTGGAAGAGCCCAGGGGGCCTGAATCCAGAGTGGGCAGCAAATGGGTGGCATTAGCAGGGCTGGCGTCGGGGCAGCAAGGGTGTTTTTCCAGTCTGCCCCGCCCAAAAGAACCCAATGATGCTGGGCAGTGGCTTTCTCGTGGGGAGGTGCGCTGGGCAAAGAGCATGCCTCCACGAGCAATGCTGCGGGCTGCCGGAGCTGAGGGCAAACGTGGCCTTGGCCTGGCTGTTGTGGCACCTGGGGGCCTGCCTAGAGAGACGGGGCAGTGAAGTGGCAGAAGAGCTTGGCCTGGCTGCTCAGGCCCAACGGTGCCTTCTTGCCCCTGCCAGAGAGATGAGGAAGAGCCCAAGACAGCTGCGGGCTTTCCTCTTGCGCCAGCTGTCAGCACTGATGCACGTGGAGGAGCCCTTCCAGCAGATCTCGGCCATGGCTTTCCTCGTGGAGGTGAGCCTGATGGCAGGGGTGCCTCCGGGGTGCCCCTAAGCCCTCCGCTCTCCTGCGCCCATGCTGCGGGGTGGACGGCGGACGGCAGGGAGTGCAGCTGGGTTTAGTGAGCGCAGCGCGATTTGTAGCCTGGGCTTGGCCCCTCTGCGATGGGCTCACGCTTGTCCCCACCTGTATTTCATGCCTCTTGTGGGGACGGTTGAGAGGAGCGGAGGAGCAGGCGAGGGATGTGCACGGTGCGCCCTGAGGCCCAGGGCAGGGAGTGGGGCTCCCGGGGCTCTCCGCGCTCACAGCTGCCTTCGGGCCGGGCCCGGTGCCCTCGCCCGGAGCTGCTGGTGGCATCCAGCTCTGGCGGAGGCAGGCAGTCCTGCCGTCTCTGCCACTTTCTCCCTGCTCTGTGTGTTTCAGCTGCTGGCTTGCCCGGACCTTCACCAAGACCATCACGATGTCCTGAACCTCTTGGCGAGGTTTCTGCGGAGTGACTGCCGGGCAATGCGTGCACTGGTGCTCAGAGGCCTCGTCCTGCTGTGCGAGAGCCAGAGCGCGGTGAGCAGGGGGCAGCGGGGTGAGCGTGTGCGGGCAGCGTGGGGCTGGGTGGGGGGTGCTGGGGAACACACAGAAGAGGGCGAGCGATCGGGTGCAGGGGAGCCTGTGCTGCCCTCTCCTCCCTCCCTACAACCCCCCCACCCCCCACCCCATGGCTGTGCCAGTAAAGCCTGCCAGCCAGCAGGTTGCTGCAGTAATTGCCGGGCCAGTCTCTGGGAAGCCAGAGGGGAAGCCGGCGTCTAATAACCGGGGCGGTTTTGCCAGGGCTCTCGTCCGTTTCTTCAGAAAAATGAGCTTGTGTTTCACCCAGGTAAGACAAATGCAGTTCCTGCTGCCAGACCTCATGGAGCAACTGTCGGATGTGGACAGGGCCATCAGCACCAAGGCCCTGCTGGTGCTCAGAAACGTGGTCCACCTCATGGGCAAGCAGGCAGTCACCTACATCGCTCTGCAGCTGACCGAGAAGCTGCTGCCTCTCTTTGATGACGTAAGAGCTGGGGGGAGAGCCAGGGGCCCTGACGGCGTGTCTGTGAGCCTGTGTGCGGGTCCGGGCTGTGGTGCGTTGCTCTGTGCGTGTTCCCCTGGCGTGGGAAGTTGCGCTTGCCAGCAGGGGCCCTGGGTGCTGCCAGGAACCTTTTTGCCCGGTGGGCTTGGAGCAGGCAGTGCTGAGGTGCCCCCCTCTTCCTTGCCACCAGGAGCCTAGCCACGTGCGAGAGCTCTCCATCCGCCTCTTCCAAGATATGATGGAGACTGCAGTGGGCACCCAAGACCGACAGCTGAAGAAGAAAGTGCACAGGAGCCTGCTCCCACTGCTCTTCCATGTGCACGATGAGAGCCCAAGCGTGGGCCAGGTATGGATGTCTAAGCAGCGCCTTTGAAGGTTCTAAGCAGGGGCTGAGAAGCTGGGCATGGGCCTTTCGCAGACCCGCTCTGCCTGGTCCCACAGGGCGGGCTCAGCTGGAGTGCGTGGCTGCAAAGGCCGCAGCCTTGGAGTGCCTGGGGGCTTCCCAGCTGGCCCTGCAGGTGGGCAAGGCTGGGCTTAGAGCCCAGTGCCTGTTGCCCTCGAGCGGAGCCATGGAGCCAAGCCCCCGCACTGGGAATGCCTCCTCCTGGCCTTGGCTGCAGCTCAGCAGCTCTTGGGGGGGTCTCTGCTGTGCTGCCCCCGCAGCACGAGGTGCCTGAGGTGGTGGCTGCCCCGTGTCTCTGCCCGGGGCATGGAAGCCCACGGCAGAGCCAGTTGCCAGCTGCTCCATCTTCCCATCGTGGGCCAGGAAAGGCCCCGAGGCCTGCCAAGAGGAGGGGGGGGCGCTGGCTCTTGGGCGCTGGGCTGCGGTGGCATCTGCTGGTCTCTGCCGCTGTGCAGGCCTCTCAGGAAGCCCTCCTTGCTGCTGCCAAGTTCCTGAAGTGGGAGCAGGTCAGGCGCCTGGTTGAGAGAGCACAGATATGGAAGATCACCGAGTGCCTGGTAAGCATGGTCCCAGAGCCAGCCTGGGCAAGACCTGGGCCCCTGCATGGCCAGTGCGTGGGGCAGGCAGCTGTGTCCCTCGCCACGGCTGGTGCCCAGAGCCGCCAGCCTGGAGCAGCACTCCCGCTGCCCTTCTCCAGCGCACTGCCCCGACGGGCTCTTCTCCAGGTTCCTGTGGCCTCGCTGAGCCCTGGGATGCTAAAGCAGCCGCTGGGCCAGCTGGGTCTTGCAGCAGGAGGGCCCCTCGGCACGCCTGGGCAGCAGCCTGCCCTCTGCTTCCTCCAGACGTCGGCACTGGCCAGCTTGAGCGTGGCAGTGCTGAGTGTGCTGGCAGGGGAAGGCCGGGGAGGCGAGTGGTGGGCGGAGGGAGCGCCTGACTGGGTGGCGAGGGTGTGCGCCCAAGCCTGTGCCCTTGTGCTCTCCCCAGCTGGCGAGGGGCAGCAGCAGAGTGGAAGGATACCTGCGCCAGAGCCTGCTGTACTTGCAGAGCCCACAGGAGCGCTTGCGAGAGGTGGCCGTCAGGTTCCTTGGTGAGCCCCCAACCCCTGCGGTCCCTCTCTGTCCTGGAGCAGCCCCGGCTGCTGCGCTGGCAGCAAGAAGCAGCCTTGCGGCTGCGGCTGCTGCAACCCTGAGCGCCTCATGCCAGGCCGGGGCCCCCAGGGGCTCCGGCTCACCCTCTCTCATCTCCGCCCGCACACGTGGGGCTGCTGGCAGCCTTCTTCAGTCACAGAATCACAGAACGGCCAAGGTTGGAAGGGACCTCTGGAGATCATCCAGTCCAACCTCCCTGCTCGAGCAGGCTCCTCTAGAGCACGTTGCCCAGGATCGCGTCCAGGCGCGTTTTGAATATCTCCACGGAAGGAGACTCCACAACCTCTCTGGGCAACCTCTTCCAGGGCTCAGTCAGCCTCCCAGGAAAGCAGCTTTTCCTCATGGTCACATGGAACTTCCTACGTTTCAGTTTGTGCCCGTTACCTCTGGTCCTGTCACTGAGCACCACGGAGAAGAGTCTGGCCCCATCCTCTTGACACCCTCCCTGCAGATATTCGTACACATGGAGGAGATCGCCTCTCAGGCTTCTCTTCTCCCTCACAGCAATGCTCTGGGGTGCATTGTCACGCAGTGCAGAGCGGCCTGGGGTCAGCGCTGTCCAAAGGGAGGAGGGAGCCTGGCCAGGCTGGCAGGGCCCCGGAGGGCAGCTGTGCTGCTGCGCGTGGTCCGGGGAGCAGGATTGGTGAGGGGCTGTGCGTGTGTGCCTAGGGCTCGTCGGGCAGAGCATGAGGGGCCAGAGCAAGGAGAAGCTGGAGGACATCTGCGAGGGTGAGTGAGGGCAGCAGGGTGTGAGGCAGGGCTGGCGGGAGGAAGACAGAGGCCGGGCAGCGAGCTGGAGCAGGAGCAGGAAGCCGGAGCCGGAGCCGGAGCCGGAGCCGGAGCCGGAGCCGGAGCCGGAGCCGGAGCCGGAGCCGTGCGGGTAGAGTAGCAAGAAGGTTTCAGGGGCCTTTGGGACATTCCCGGCCAGCAAGTCCCAGCTGCTCCATGTGTCCCTTCTGCTGCCTCCTGGCCGTGGGAAGAGCTGGGTGGGACAGGCCATGTCAGGAAGGGCTGCCTGGAGTCTGTGCAGATACGGGGGCTTGATCTCTGCTCTGGTCCTTTCTCTCTCAGCGCTTCAAGGCTTGGAGGAGGACAGCAGCCCGTCCATCTGTTCCTTGGCCACACAAACCATCGTGCTCTTGAGAGCTCCAGGGAAGAAGTCTGCCTCTGGAGACGGCCACGAAGGCCTGTGCTCCCGGCTGAGGAGAGCGTGGCAGAGGTGGCGCTGTCCTCTGCGAGGTGGCAGCCTTTGCTGCTGGAGCTCGACCGCCTCCTGATGCCGGGCTGCTCTGCCCCCAGGGACAACCGGAGCGTGCGTGCGGGGAAGCCGTCGGGGGCGTTGCTGGCCTCTCTCCCTGCCCGCAGGACAGCTGCAGGCCTCAGGCCCAGCCCGTGCCAGGCTTGTGCTGCCAGGCCACCCTCTGCTGCCACCTTTTTCCCCAAGAAGCAGCCCTCTCTCTTCACCACGTGCCAGTGTCTTTTCTTTGCGCAAACCAATCAGTGGAGAAGGAGGCTGAAACTGGAGGAGCTCCAGAGACCCCTTCCAACCGCAACCGCAGCCGCTCTGTGCCCCTGTGAGGTTGCCCGGACAAAATCTCACACCTCCAGCACCAAACGCCAACCTCAGCCACACACTCCAGGCTGGTCGCAGGTGCCAAAGGCAGGGGCCTGCGCAGGGGCGCAGGGGACTTCTCCTTTCTGGGGGCCTGCAATGGTTTGCATTCCTCCTTCTAAGCATCCTTGGCCCAGGGCCTTGCTGGTCCCCTGCTCCCCCGGCGACAGCAAGCCAAGCATCAGGTGCCTGCCCACACCAGCAACAACAGGCCCTAGGTCGTCACACAACCTTGGCATGGGTGCGGTGGGGCTGGCGACAGCAGCAGGGTCGGACGAGCCTGGAGATTTCCCCCAGGGCTGGCCCACCCTGGAGCTCAGAGAGCGCCGTGCTCCCGCGGCGGGGACTGGGCTGGCCTTTCCTGTGCAGAAGCTCTGTAAGAGACGCAGGCTCCTGCAAAGCAGACTTCTCACCCAAACTACCGTTTGCCCCCGTGAATTTGGCCAGGTCCTTTTCTTGCCCTGGCAGAAACTGCCCACGCGCTCCAAAGCCTCTCTCATACTGGCAGGTCACACAGTCGCTGTTATTCTCTTTCAATGCAGGTTTGAATCCTCTCAGGCTGGTTGGCTCAGCTGCCTGGGGGCCACTACTCCCAGGGGGGCAGCCGCTTGCTGATGGTGAACGCTGCTTGGGCAGCTGCTGTTTCTGGCCCACCAAGTCCCGCCCGGGGGCTCCTGGGGGCTGCGCATTCGCTCTGATTTCAGCCCCGAGGGCCACACGCCGCGGAGAGCAGGCAGCAGGGACCTTCCGCAGCCAAACAGCCGAGTCCTCGCAAACACGCTCCCCTCTCCCAGAGCAGCCTCCTCCCTAAGCACACAGTCAGCAGCGCCCCTTTCATCTCCCGGCACCCCCAGAGCCATGCTGCAGCTGCGGTTGCATAGGCACGCAGAGAAAAGCCTCTTGCTGTCTTCCACACCTTCCACTTCTCTGCTCCCTGCAGCAACGAGCAGGCAGAGACCCAGCCTTCAGCATCGTCCAGGGATTTGTCCTCCGGAGGAACCAGCGACACAGCTGCCTGTCACCCTCAACCCAGCTCAGCCAGGGACTGCCAGGACCTAGGAGTGGCCCCGGGCATCGCCCACTGCGGGGTGGCAATGTCCTCAGCCCCATGGCACTCTCAGCAAAGGCCCCGTCACGGCACCAGCCCTTTCCTTGGGCACCCAGCAGGCAGGGAAGGCGCAGCCTGGGCTAGGGACGCCCCCGAGCTGCATTTCTAACCCTGCCGCTCCCACTGCTCTCCCCACTGGCGGTCCGTCTCCCCACTGCCACAGAGGGCCTCAGCCCCACCTGATTTGGGCCACGGGCTCCAAAATCCTCAGCACGAAGGAGCTGGGCCAGGCGCGGGGCACTGCCCGCTCCGCACTCAGTGCTGTGCCCACGGGCAGCCGGCTGGCATTTACGGCAGCACCACAGGGCACTTTGCTGCTTTAGCGCCACAACGGCGAGCAGGGCCCCGCCCAGCTGCTCTCAAAAGGGGGCCCCAGCTGGCAGCCGGAGGGCAGGCCAAGGGGCAAAACACCAGCTCTGCCACAGCAGCTCCCAGGGCCCGCCCCCCACACCCCCCACACCCCTGGGGCCTGAGCCCTCCCAAAGCCCAACACCCCACGGCTGCACTGGAGGGAGCTGGAGGGAGTTGGGGGGAAGCAGCACCCTTGGTACCTCTCTGGAGGGCCTGTACACTAGTGCCTGCAGCCAGCTCCTGGTAACACTGCACGATGGCCTGGGTGGGGGCAGCCTGGCTGCCATGACCACCACATGGTGGAGTTCAGCATCGGGTGAGGAGGGAGCTGGGCAAAAGCAGGCTCACAAGCCAGGACTGCAGGAGAGCGGCCTTTGGCATCTCCAGGCATCTGCTTGGAAGAATCCCACGCAATAGGGCCCCAGAGGGAGGGGGGGGGGGGGCCGGCCTCCAAGAAAGCGGGTGCCTATGGAAGGCTCACCTCCTCCAAGCCACACCTGGAGTGCTGTGTGCTGGCTGGGGAGCCCACCACTGGGCCACACCGACATGGCCAGCAAGAGGCCACAAGGAGGATAAAGGTCTTGGAGCATCTCTCGCAGGAGCAGAGCCTGGGAGAGCTGTGACTCTTCAGCCTGGAGAAGAGAAGGCTCCGGAGAGAATCTTCTCAAGGGGCGAAAATGGCTGATGGGAGGCTGTAAAGAAGCCAGGGCCAGCCTCTTGACAGTGGTGCCCAGGGACAGGCCAAGAGCCAACGGGCACAAACTGAAACACAGCCACTTCTGCCTCAAGCTAAGGAAAACCTTTGGGGCTGGCAGGGTGACTCAGCGCTGCAACACGTTGCCCACAGACGCTGCACAGTCTCCATCCTTGGAGCCGGGCAAAACCCAGCCAGACGTGGTCCTGGGCAACTTGCCCTAGCTGGCCCTGCTCAAGAAGGCGGCCTAGACTGCAGGAGCTCCAGAGACCCCTTCCAACCGCAACCGCTCTGTCATCCTGTGAGGCGGCCAGAGCAAAATCTCACTCCCCCACCACCCAACACCAACCTCAGCCTTAGAGCTGCTTGTAGCAGTTGCCAAAGCCAGAGGCCTGCGGGGCACAGGGCGCTCCTCCCTTCGCGCTGCCTGCAGTGCTTTTTACTCCTCCTGAAGCATCCTTGGCCAAAGCACTTTGCGCTCCCCTGCTCCCCTGCGGGCAGCAGGCCAAGCACAGAGGCCTGCTCTCACCAGCAGCTTCAACAAAGGCCAAGGCGGTGCCAAACCCCTTCCTCTTCTTCTCTGCTCTCTGGTGCCTGCCCTCCTGCGGGTGCACGTGGCACAGGTGCCCCCCGTACTTTCTCATCAAGGCAGGGTTGGCCTCCAGCCAGCAGAGCACCTTGCAGCAGCTACTGCAGCTGCACCCGTCCCAGCAGCCTGCCCCCAGGGCAGCTGAGGGTGTTTGGCCCAGCTCCTGCACGAGACATGCCAGGGGCCTCAGGGGGCTTGCCAGGGGCCTCAGGGGGCTGAGACCTGGCTGGCTGCATTTGGCCTCTTCTCCACAAACTCAAGCCTCACTGCACTGCTCCAGCCTGTGCCAAGCACACCTGTGGCACGACCTGTGGGTTCACCTCCCAGCGGATTTAAGCCCAGCCCCTCAGCAGGTCTCCATTTCCCCCTCCAAGGCCCACACCAAGGCCTGCCTCCTGGCGGCACAACAAGGCCTGGCAAGAGGCACGTGACCCTTTGGGTCCTGCCAAGGCTTCCTGCTCCATGGAGGTTGGACTGGACACTGGGATCGCGCTCCCCTCTCCCAGAGCAGCCTCCTCCCTCGGCACCCAGACAGCAGCGCTCGCAGCAGCCCCTTTCATCTCCCGGCACCCCCGGAGCCACGCTGCAGCTGGGGTTGCATGGGCACGCAGAGAAAAGCCTCTCACTCTCTTCCACACCTTGCATTTCTTCTCTGCTCTCTCGTCCTTGTGCCCGTGCTCCTGCTTCTTTCAGCCTGGCAGCCTTTCCCCTGGGCAGAGCACACTGCAGCTGCTGCCTCTGCAGCACCAGCCGCCTGCGCCCATCGCACAGGGCCACAAACAGCCCCCACCCACCACCTCACTCATGGGGGCCTTGCGCACGCTCCCGGCATCCCCAGGCCTCCAGCAAGCAGCAAGGGAGCCCTTCCGGGACCTCCACTTAGGACACACAGGGCACAGCCACTCCTCCACCACCTGGGGGGCTCAGACCTCCCTCACTTTTTGCCCGTTGCCTCGCAGCCTGTCCCTGGGCACCACTGGGCACCGTCTGCCTCCAGCCTCTTGACACCCTCCCTCCACAGATTCATCCCCATTGAGAAGACCTTCCTCCGCCTGGCTTTTGCAGTCATGGGGCCCGAAGAGCTCCCGTTGTGGAGGGGCTGGAGCCTCTAGTGTCTGTGCAGAGCTCTGGCCTCTGCTGCCCTGGGGCGGGCATGGGCACATCCTGCGGCGCCTGGCCACAGGCACTCACAGCCCTTGGTGTGCAAAGGGGAGCCCAGCGCTTTCTCAGTCCCTAGCTGGGTTGGCCTGCTGGGCTGCTGCACTCTTTCCCAGTCTACTGCCCAGGGCTCCACACTGAGTCGCTCTCATCTCTCAAGTCAGACACCGATCTGCTCTCCTGAGCGCTGCGACTCAGGCTGCAGTGCATCAGGAGCAGCACTCTCGGTTTAGCTAATGCACCAGCTTTCTGCAGCTGAACGCGGGGGACGAGAGCTACCCCTCTTCCTTGCAGACTTGCACTTGAGTAACAGAATCGCTCCGCAACCCACACACAACTTCTCAGAGGCAGTACCCAGCACTTTTAAACGCCGCTTCCTTTGCCGCTTACAGGCCTTGCATTACTCTATCTAGGTTCATAGGCAAGAAGCCAAGGCAATTGGGAAAGACATGTCCAAGTTTCTTTGCATCTAGAGCTCCTGCAAATACCCGGTCCTTTTAACACCAGCACCGAACAGCTCGTGTTGTGCTTTAAGCCGGTATCAGTTCTTGCCAGTTCCAGGAGCCGTGTGGATCCAGTTCTGTTTGCACCTCAGAGGGACGTTTCTCTCAGGACACAGCTGATACAAAGCTGGGGTGCCACAGCCCTCGTCCCTGAACGCTGCTCTCTTCCTCCAGCTGCCGGACCCATGCAAAAGGCGTCTGTGGGCAGGGGAAGGATGTCTTTTGCGAGCAGCCGCCAGAAGCAGCTCTTCGCCTGGCCTGGCTCTGCCCTCTACAAAGCCCCCCAGCAGGCAGCGAACTCAATCTGCTGCACCTGCAAACGTGGCCACAAAGCGCTCGGCTGCCAGGGAAGCGGGCAGGCCGGTGGGGGATGGCGAAGTTCAGTCCTTTGCAGAAAGAGCAGGAGCAGCCCACCGACCCGAGGTCCTCCTCGGTGCCTGCTACCAAGTAGCCCAAGGGAAGGGAACGAGGCTGCGGTGCTGGCTCAGTTGCTGCTCTGTACCCCGCTCACAGGCAGAAAGGCAGCAAAGCCTCAGGGTGCCTTTTGGGCTGTGCCAGATCCTTCCTTGTGCCGTCTCGGGGCCTCCACGTGGCTTTTGGTGCATCCTCGGGGCCGCCGTGTGGCTTTACAGGCACCGGAGGGACCTCTGTGTGCTTTATGGTGGGCCCCGGGGACGTCTGGGTGCCCTTCGGTGACCCTGATCCCCCCTCGGCAGGAAGACGGGGGCCAGCACAGCCCTGGGTGGCCGCCGTCCCTGGGGCCGGGGAGGCGGGTCCCTACCAGGGCAGCACGGGGAGGCCCTGGCGCGCAGCAGAAACCCACACAGGGCGACGGCGGGAGGCCGGGGGAGGCAGGCGAAGGGCGCCTGGACGTGACAGGCGCTGGGGAGAAAGGCAGCCCCAGGTGAGGCCCCGGATCCTTGTGGAGGGGCAGCAGGAGGGGCTGAGCCCGTGGCCTCAAGCTGCCCTGCCAGGGCTCGGCTCTGGGCACACAGGGGCCACTGGCCCAGCCCCTGCTGCCAGCAGCGCGCCCCACGCCGCCTCGTGGGGACACCTCCTCCGGCCGCTGGGCACCGATGCTGCTGCCAGAGGCCAAGCCAGCCCCAGCCCGGGCCCCGGGCAGCTCGGGGTGGGGGGCAGCGCACCAAGAGCCTGGCGGTGGGCCCCAGGGGGCAAACAACCACCCACCCCGCACGCTAAGGCAGATGGGGGACCCCACCAGGACGCTTGTCGGGAGTCGCCGTTCGGGAGGGTGCGTGAGGGCCCCCCAGGGAACCCAGGCCGGCAGTGCAGGCGCCTGGGTTTGTCTGTGCTCCGCAGGGGGTGGCTGGCGGGGGTGATGGAGCAGCCGCCAGGGTGCCCCAGCGAGGAGAGGTGCCCTTCGGGGCTCGTGCCCTTCCCCGCGGTGCCAGGGGTGTCCCCGCGGGGCGCTCGTTGGGCTGGCTGAGGACGGGGCCGGGAGCAGCGGTGGCGGGGACGAGAGGAGGAGGGGAGCGGCTGTGAGGGCCCCAGGTGCCATGGGGGCCCGGGGCAGCCCGAGGGCAAAGAGAGGTGTGGCAGGGGGCGAGCCGGCCCGGCGCCCCGCGAGGGCACCCGGCCTGCCCCTGCCCGGGCCGGGGCCCGCCCGCCCCAGGGTGACAGTGGGGGCCCTTTGTGACTGCGCTCCTGGGACAGCCCGGGGCCTTGCCAGGCGTCGGCGCGGCCTCGGCCCCGCAGTGTCCGGTCGGACGGCCGCGGGACAGGGCGAGAGCGCGCGGGGCTGGCCGAGGAGCCCCCTGAGCGCAGCCAGGTCTTTCCCTGCCGCCCCCGGGCAGCCTCTGCCGCCTTGCCCACCATGGCGCAGAGACCCCCCCGCCGCCCCAGGCCAGCCTGGATGGAGGAGGAGGAGGAGGAGGACGCGGCCCTTGCCGAGGGCAGCCGCCAGCTGGAGCTCTACCAGGTCTGCAAGCCCCAGGCGCTGCCAACGGGTGAGTGCGGGGCCCCGCTGGCGGTGACGTCTCTAGCTCGGCTGCCCTCCTTTCTCCCCTAGATGTTTGCGAGGTCCCTCCAGCCCGCTGAGAGGGCTGACAGCATCCTCTTAGCCATCGAGATCATGAGGTTCTGCAGCCCCGAGGACGCGCAGACAGCTGCTCACTTGCTGGATGCGCTTGTAACGGCCGATGCCTGCCTTGTGGAGCACGTAAGTAGCCTGTGGGTGGCGTGGCTGGGGCTCGAGGCCTCCGGGGGCTTGTCCTTGCCCTGACTCCAGGCCTGCCAGGCCCACCACCCCCTCTGAGCGCGGGCACAGAGGCAGCACAGAGCGGGGGCAAGGGCAGCCATTCTCGGGGGCAGCTGGCAAACGGCTGCCCTCTGGCAGCAGCCCCACTCTGAGCCGTGTGCCCTCCAGGTACCCACGGTGGTGAGGTGCATGTGGAGCAACGTGCTGTCCATCACAGAGGCGTCTGCGCGGCGCAGCCTGGAGCGGGCCCTTCTGCTGCTGACCTGCGCAGCCCCGGACGAGGTGGTCGTGAGCCTGTTGCGCTGTTCCCCCTCATGCGACAGGTAGGCGCCCACCTGCCTTTAGAGCTCGGGGTCCTGCAGCCTGGAGAGCTCACGCCCTGTGTGCTGCGGGGCAGGCGGCTGCCCGGGCCACGGCGCTGCAGCTGCGGCACCCGCTGAGCGAGCGCTGTGGGCCTGCAGCGCTGCCGCGGCCCTGTGGAGGGTGCTGGTGGCGAAGCGCGGAGCTGCGGGGAAGGTGCTGCGGGAGCTGCTGGCTGTGCTGGTGGACTGGCCGGTGCACGAGGCATTGACTTCGGATGGGGACGACACGGATGTCTGTTCCCTGGCCGTGAGTTTCAAGAGGAGGCCTCGCTTGCTTGCTTGGTGGGCTGGGAACCTGGCTTGGGGGCAGGATTCGGGCCCGGGGCACAGTCAAGGGCCCAGCAGGGCCAAGGCACAGCCCGGCCGGGCAGCTCTGCACAGTGAGGCACCCGCCAGGGGAACGTTCACACTGCCCCAGGGAGGGTTCTTGCAGCCAGGTGAGAAACGGGAGCTGAGGCCAAAGAGCTCCCCTGACTTTGCTCTAGCCAGACTGGGCCCTGCTTCTGCATCTGCCGGCGAGCAGGGCAGCGCCTGAGCATCACCCCCCCAAGACAGGACCATGCGACAGGCACATCTCAGCAGTGAGAGCTGTCTCTGGTGTTTTTTGCAGGCAACGCTGGCGCTGCATGAGATCCTCCAGCAGCCCAGCTGCCCGCAGCAGCTGAAGGCGCTTTTCCCCCAGTTCTTCCTGGCGCTGCTCTTCCAGATTTCCTTCTGCACAGAGCTGACGCCGGAGGAGGATGAGATGTTCTGGAGGGAATACCGAGGGGAAGAGTCTACTCCCAGCGGCCCCGTGAGGTGCTCCATCCCAGCCCTGCTGTCTCTGCTGTGGACCTGGCAGCAGGGCCAGGGGTGCCGGGGGTGCCAGTGTGACGTGGGCTTTGCTCTGCCCACAGGTTCGCAGTGCGGACCATGAAAGCACTGCTCTGCCGTGCCGGCTACAAGAGTCAGGTGCTGGCCCTGGCGAGCAAGGGTGGCTGGGACATGTTCCTCAGCGCTGAGATCCACCACAGGGGAGTGGGTTTGCTGGCCAGGTGAGAGCTCCCTTGTCCCCGCTCTGCCCCAGCATTTCTCCCTTGCAGACAGGCCGCCCCGCAGAGCCCGCAGGGCTGCAGCTTCGGCCCTTGGGAGGGAGGGCTGGCCGAGTAGAGCGGCCAAGGGAGCTGCCGCTCCATGGCTGCGGGGCTCTGCGAGCTGCTGGGGGAGAGGTGGTGCTAGCAGGCCCTCCCGTGGGGCCTGGAGTGCCCTCCCGTGGGGCCTGGGCTCGTGCCACCAAGAGCCCCAGGGTCTGTGTGCAGGCCGCCCCGGCCAGGACAGCCCAGCAGGCAAGGGTCAGGATGCCCAGAGGAATCCTGGAAGAGCCCAGGGGGCCTGAATCCAGAGTGGGCAGCAAATGGGTGGCATTAGCAGGGCTGGCGTCGGGGCAGCAAGGGTGTTTTTCCAGTCTGCCCCGCCCAAAAGAACCCAATGATGCTGGGCAGTGGCTTTCTCGTGGGGAGGTGCGCTGGGCAGAGCATGCCTCCACGAGCAATGCTGCGGGCTGCCGGAGCTGAGGGCAAACGTGGCCTTGGCCTGGCTGTTGTGGCACCTGGGGGCCTGCCTAGAGAGACGGGGCAGTGAAGTGGCAGAAGAGCTTGGCCTGGCTGCTCAGGCCCAACGGTGCCTTCTTGCCCCTGCCAGAGAGATGAGGAAGAGCCCAAGACAGCTGCGGGCTTTCCTCTTGCGCCAGCTGTCAGCACTGATGCACGTGGAGGAGCCCTTCCAGCAGATCTCGGCCATGGCTTTCCTCGTGGAGGTGAGCCTGATGGCAGGGGTGCCTCCGGGGTGCCCCTAAGCCCTCCGCTCTCCTGCGCCCATGCTGCGGGGTGGACGGCGGACGGCAGGGAGTGCAGCTGGGTTTAGTGAGCGCAGCGCGATTTGTAGCCTGGGCTTGGCCCCTCTGCGATGGGCTCATGCTTGTCCCCACCTGTATTTCATGCCTCTTGTGGGGACGGTTGAGAGGAGCGGAGGAGCAGGCGAGGGATGTGCACGGTGCGCCCTGAGGCCCAGGGCAGGGAGTGGGGCTCCCGGGGCTCTCCGCGCTCACAGCTGCCTTCGGGCCGGGCCCGGTGCCCTCGCCCGGAGCTGCTGGTGGCATCCAGCTCTGGCGGAGGCAGGCAGTCCTGCCGTCTCTGCCACTTTCTCCCTGCTCTGTGTGTTTCAGCTGCTGGCTTGCCCGGACCTTCACCAAGACCATCACGATGTCCTGAACCTCTTGGCGAGGTTTCTGCGGAGTGACTGCCGGGCAATGCGTGCACTGGTGCTCAGAGGCCTCGTCCTGCTGTGCGAGAGCCAGAGCGCGGTGAGCAGGGGGCAGCGGGGTGAGCGTGTGCGGGCAGCGTGGGGCTGGGTGGGGGGTGCTGGGGAACACACAGAAGAGGGCGAGCGATCGGGTGCAGGGGAGCCTGTGCTGCCCTCTCCTCCCTCCCTACAACCCCCCCACCCCCCACCCCATGGCTGTGCCAGTAAAGCCTGCCAGCCAGCAGGTTGCTGCAGTAATTGCCGGGCCAGTCTCTGGGAAGCCAGAGGGGAAGCCGGCGTCTAATAACCGGGGCGGTTTTGCCAGGGCTCTCGTCCGTTTCTTCAGAAAAATGAGCTTGTGTTTCACCCAGGTAAGACAAATGCAGTTCCTGCTGCCAGACCTCATGGAGCAACTGTCGGATGTGGACAGGGCCATCAGCACCAAGGCCCTGCTGGTGCTCAGAAACGTGGTCCACCTCATGGGCAAGCAGGCAGTCACCTACATCGCTCTGCAGCTGACCGAGAAGCTGCTGCCTCTCTTTGATGACGTAAGAGCTGGGGGGAGAGCCAGGGGCCCTGACGGCGTGTCTGTGAGCCTGTGTGCGGGTCCGGGCTGTGGTGCGTTGCTCTGTGCGTGTTCCCCTGGCGTGGGAAGTTGCGCTTGCCAGCAGGGGCCCTGGGTGCTGCCAGGAACCTTTTTGCCCGGTGGGCTTGGAGCAGGCAGTGCTGAGGTGCCCCCCTCTTCCTTGCCACCAGGAGCCTAGCCACGTGCGAGAGCTCTCCATCCGCCTCTTCCAAGATATGATGGAGACTGCAGTGGGCACCCAAGACCGACAGCTGAAGAAGAAAGTGCACAGGAGCCTGCTCCCACTGCTCTTCCATGTGCACGATGAGAGCCCAAGCGTGGGCCAGGTATGGATGTCTAAGCAGCGCCTTTGAAGGTTCTAAGCAGGGGCTGAGAAGCTGGGCATGGGCCTTTCGCAGACCCGCTCTGCCTGGTCCCACAGGGTGGGCTCAGCTGGAGTGCGTGGCTGCAAAGGCCGCAGCCTTGGAGTGCCTGGGGGCTTCCCAGCTGGCCCTGCAGGTGGGCAAGGCTGGGCTTAGAGCCCAGTGCCTGTTGCCCTCGAGCGGAGCCATGGAGCCAAGCCCCCGCACTGGGAATGCCTCCTCCTGGCCTTGGCTGCAGCTCAGCAGCTCTTGGGGGGGTCTCTGCTGTGCTGCCCCCGCAGCACGAGGTGCCTGAGGTGGTGGCTGCCCCGTGTCTCTGCCCGGGGCATGGAAGCCCACGGCAGAGCCAGTTGCCAGCTGCTCCATCTTCCCATCGTGGGCCAGGAAAGGCCCCGAGGCCTGCCAAGAGGAGGGGGGGGCGCTGGCTCTTGGGCGCTGGGCTGCGGTGGCATCTGCTGGTCTCTGCCGCTGTGCAGGCCTCTCAGGAAGCCCTCCTTGCTGCTGCCAAGTTCCTGAAGTGGGAGCAGGTCAGGCGCCTGGTTGAGAGAGCACAGATATGGAAGATCACCGAGTGCCTGGTAAGCATGGTCCCAGAGCCAGCCTGGGCAAGACCTGGGCCCCTGCATGGCCAGTGCGTGGGGCAGGCAGCTGTGTCCCTCGCCACGGCTGGTGCCCAGAGCCGCCAGCCTGGAGCAGCACTCCCGCTGCCCTTCTCCAGCGCACTGCCCCGACGGGCTCTTCTCCAGGTTCCTGTGGCCTCGCTGAGCCCTGGGATGCTAAAGCAGCCGCTGGGCCAGCTGGGTCTTGCAGCAGGAGGGCCCCTCGGCACGCCTGGGCAGCAGCCTGCCCTCTGCTTCCTCCAGACGTCGGCACTGGCCAGCTTGAGCGTGGCAGTGCTGAGTGTGCTGGCAGGGGAAGGCCGGGGAGGCGAGTGGTGGGCGGAGGGAGCGCCTGACTGGGTGGCGAGGGTGTGCGCCCAAGCCTGTGCCCTTGTGCTCTCCCCAGCTGGCGAGGGGCAGCAGCAGAGTGGAAGGATACCTGCGCCAGAGCCTGCTGTACTTGCAGAGCCCACAGGAGCGCTTGCGAGAGGTGGCCGTCAGGTTCCTTGGTGAGCCCCCAACCCCTGCGGTCCCTCTCTGTCCTGGAGCAGCCCCGGCTGCTGCGCTGGCAGCAAGAAGCAGCCTTGCGGCTGCGGCTGCTGCAACCCTGAGCGCCTCATGCCAGGCCGGGGCCCCCAGGGGCTCCGGCTCACCCTCTCTCATCTCCGCCCGCACACGTGGGGCTGCTGGCAGCCTTCTTCAGTCACAGAATCACAGAACGGCCAAGGTTGGAAGGGACCTCTGGAGATCATCCAGTCCAACCTCCCTGCTCGAGCAGGCTCCTCTAGAGCACGTTGCCCAGGATTGCGTCCAGGCGCGTTTTGAATATCTCCACGGAAGGAGACTCCACAACCTCTCTGGGCAACCTCTTCCAGGGCTCAGTCAGCCTCCCAGGAAAGCAGCTTTTCCTCATGGTCACATGGAACTTCCTACGTTTCAGTTTGTGCCCGTTACCTCTGGTCCTGTCACTGAGCACCACGGAGAAGAGTCTGGCCCCATCCTCTTGACACCCTCCCTGCAGATATTCGTACACATGGAGGAGATCGCCTCTCAGGCTTCTCTTCTCCCTCACAGCAATGCTCTGGGGTGCATTGTCACGCAGTGCAGAGCGGCCTGGGGTCAGCGCTGTCCAAAGGGAGGAGGGAGCCTGGCCAGGCTGGCAGGGCCCCGGAGGGCAGCTGTGCTGCTGCGCGTGGTCCGGGGAGCAGGATTGGTGAGGGGCTGTGCGTGTGTGCCTAGGGCTCGTCGGGCAGAGCATGAGGGGCCAGAGCAAGGAGAAGCTGGAGGACATCTGCGAGGGTGAGTGAGGGCAGCAGGGTGTGAGGCAGGGCTGGCGGGAGGAAGACAGAGGCCGGGCAGCGAGCTGGAGCAGGAGCAGGAAGCCGGAGCCGGAGCCGGAGCCGGAGCTGGAGCCGGAGCCGGAGCCGGAGCCGTGCGGGTAGAGTAGCAAGAAGGTTTCAGGGGCCTTTGGGACATTCCCGGCCAGCAAGTCCCAGCTGCTCCATGTGTCCCTTCTGCTGCCTCCTGGCCGTGGGAAGAGCTGGGTGGGACAGGCCATGTCAGGAAGGGCTGCCTGGAGTCTGTGCAGATACGGGGGCTTGATCTCTGCTCTGGTCCTTTCTCTCTCAGCGCTTCAAGGCTTGGAGGAGGACAGCAGCCCGTCCATCTGTTCCTTGGCCACACAAACCATCGTGCTCTTGAGAGCTCCAGGGAAGAAGTCTGCCTCTGGAGACGGCCACGAAGGCCTGTGCTCCCGGCTGAGGAGAGCGTGGCAGAGGTGGCGCTGTCCTCTGCGAGGTGGCAGCCTTTGCTGCTGGAGCTCGACCGCCTCCTGATGCCGGGCTGCTCTGCCCCCAGGGACAACCGGAGCGTGCGTGCGGGGAAGCCGTCGGGGGCGTTGCTGGCCTCTCTCCCTGCCCGCAGGACAGCTGCAGGCCTCAGGCCCAGCCCGTGCCAGGCTTGTGCTGCCAGGCCACCCTCTGCTGCCACCTTTTTCCCCAAGAAGCAGCCCTCTCTCTTCACCACGTGCCAGTGTCTTTTCTTTGCGCAAACCAATCAGTGGAGAAGGAGGCTGAAACTGGAGGAGCTCCAGAGACCCCTTCCAACCGCAACCGCAGCCGCTCTGTGCCCCTGTGAGGTTGCCCGGACAAAATCTCACACCTCCAGCACCAAACGCCAACCTCAGCCACACACTCCAGGCTGGTCGCAGGTGCCAAAGGCAGGGGCCTGCGCAGGGGCGCAGGGGACTTCTCCTTTCTGGGGGCCTGCAATGGTTTGCATTCCTCCTTCTAAGCATCCTTGGCCCAGGGCCTTGCTGGTCCCCTGCTCCCCCGGCGACAGCAAGCCAAGCATCAGGTGCCTGCCCACACCAGCAACAACAGGCCCTAGGTCGTCACACAACCTTGGCATGGGTGCGGTGGGGCTGGCGACAGCAGCAGGGTCGGACGAGCCTGGAGATTTCCCCCAGGGCTGGCCCACCCTGGAGCTCAGAGAGCGCCGTGCTCCCGCGGCGGGGACTGGGCTGGCCTTTCCTGTGCAGAAGCTCTGTAAGAGACGCAGGCTCCTGCAAAGCAGACTTCTCACCCAAACTACCGTTTGCCCCCGTGAATTTGGCCAGGTCCTTTTCTTGCCCTGGCAGAAACTGCCCACGCGCTCCAAAGCCTCTCTCATACTGGCAGGTCACACAGTCGCTGTTATTCTCTTTCAATGCAGGTTTGAATCCTCTCAGGCTGGTTGGCTCAGCTGCCTGGGGGCCACTACTCCCAGGGGGGCAGCCGCTTGCTGATGGTGAACGCTGCTTGGGCAGCTGCTGTTTCTGGCCCACCAAGTCCCGCCCGGGGGCTCCTGGGGGCTGCGCATTCGCTCTGATTTCAGCCCCGAGGGCCACACGCCGCGGAGAGCAGGCAGCAGGGACCTTCCGCAGCCAAACAGCCGAGTCCTCGCAAACACGCTCCCCTCTCCCAGAGCAGCCTCCTCCCTAAGCACACAGTCAGCAGCGCCCCTTTCATCTCCCGGCACCCCCAGAGCCATGCTGCAGCTGCGGTTGCATAGGCACGCAGAGAAAAGCCTCTTGCTGTCTTCCACACCTTCCACTTCTCTGCTCCCTGCAGCAACGAGCAGGCAGAGACCCAGCCTTCAGCATCGTCCAGGGATTTGTCCTCCGGAGGAACCAGCGACACAGCTGCCTGTCACCCTCAACCCAGCTCAGCCAGGGACTGCCAGGACCTAGGAGTGGCCCCGGGCATCGCCCACTGCGGGGTGGCAATGTCCTCAGCCCCATGGCACTCTCAGCAAAGGCCCCGTCACGGCACCAGCCCTTTCCTTGGGCACCCAGCAGGCAGGGAAGGCGCAGCCTGGGCTAGGGACGCCCCTGAGCTGCATTTCTAACCCTGCCGCTCCCACTGCTCTCCCCACTGGCGGTCCGTCTCCCCACTGCCACAGAGGGCCTCAGCCCCACCTGATTTGGGCCACGGGCTCCAAAATCCTCAGCACGAAGGAGCTGGGCCAGGCGCGGGGCACTGCCCGCTCCGCACTCAGTGCTGTGCCCACGGGCAGCCGGCTGGCATTTACGGCAGCACCACAGGGCACTTTGCTGCTTTAGCGCCACAACGGCGAGCAGGGCCCCGCCCAGCTGCTCTCAAAAGGGGGCCCCAGCTGGCAGCCGGAGGGCAGGCCAAGGGGCAAAACACCAGCTCTGCCACAGCAGCTCCCAGGGCCCGCCCCCCACACCCCCCACACCCCTGGGGCCTGAGCCCTCCCAAAGCCCAACACCCCACGGCTGCACTGGAGGGAGCTGGAGGGAGTTGGGGGGAAGCAGCACCCTTGGTACCTCTCTGGAGGGCCTGTACACTAGTGCCTGCAGCCAGCTCCTGGTAACACTGCACGATGGCCTGGGTGGGGGCAGCCTGGCTGCCATGACCACCACATGGTGGAGTTCAGCATCGGGTGAGGAGGGAGCTGGGCAAAAGCAGGCTCACAAGCCAGAACTGCAGGAGAGCAGCCTTTGGCATCTCCAGGCATCTGCTTGGAAGAATCCCACGCAATAGGGCCCCAGAGGGAGGGGGGGGGGGGCCGGCCTCCAAGAAAGCGGGTGCCTATGGAAGGCTCACCTCCTCCAAGCCACACCTGGAGTGCTGTGTGCTGGCTGGGGAGCCCACCACTGGGCCACACCGACATGGCCAGCAAGAGGCCACAAGGAGGATAAAGGTCTTGGAGCATCTCTCGCAGGAGCAGAGCCTGGGAGAGCTGTGACTCTTCAGCCTGGAGAAGAGAAGGCTCCGGAGAGAATCTTCTCAAGGGGCGAAAATGGCTGATGGGAGGCTGTAAAGAAGCCAGGGCCAGCCTCTTGACAGTGGTGCCCAGGGACAGGCCAAGAGCCAACGGGCACAAACTGAAACACAGCCACTTCTGCCTCAAGCTAAGGAAAACCTTTGGGGCTGGCAGGGTGACTCAGCGCTGCAACACGTTGCCCACAGACGCTGCACAGTCTCCATCCTTGGAGCCGGGCAAAACCCAGCCAGACGTGGTCCTGGGCAACTTGCCCTAGCTGGCCCTGCTCAAGAAGGCGGCCTAGACTGCAGGAGCTCCAGAGACCCCTTCCAACCGCAACCGCTCTGTCATCCTGTGAGGCGGCCAGAGCAAAATCTCACTCCCCCACCACCCAACACCAACCTCAGCCTTAGAGCTGCTTGTAGCAGTTGCCAAAGCCAGAGGCCTGCGGGGCACAGGGCGCTCCTCCCTTCGCGCTGCCTGCAGTGCTTTTTACTCCTCCTGAAGCATCCTTGGCCAAAGCACTTTGCGCTCCCCTGCTCCCCTGCGGGCAGCAGGCCAAGCACAGAGGCCTGCTCTCACCAGCAGCTTCAACAAAGGCCAAGGCGGTGCCCACCACCTTCCTCTGCTTCTCTGCTCTCTGGTGCCTGCCCTCCTGCGGGTGCACGTGGCACAGGTGCCCCCCGTACTTTCTCATCAAGGCAGGGTTGGCCTCCAGCCAGCAGAGCACCTTGCAGCAGCTACTGCAGCTGCACCCGTCCCAGCAGCCTGCCCCCAGGGCAGCTGAGGGTGTTTGGCCCAGCTCCTGCACGAGACATGCCAGGGGCCTCAGGGGGCTTGCCAGGGGCCTCAGGGGGCTGAGACCTGGCTGGCTGCATTTGGCCTCTTCTCCACAAACTCAAGCCTCACTGCACTGCTCCAGCCTGTGCCAAGCACACCTGTGGCACGACCTGTGGGTTCACCTCCCAGCGGATTTAAGCCCAGCCCCTCAGCAGGTCTCCATTTCCCCCTCCAAGGCCCACACCAAGGCCTGCCTCCTGGCGGCACAACAAGGCCTGGCAAGAGGCACGTGACCCTTCGGGTCCTGCCAAGGCTTCCTGCTCCATGGAGGTTGGACTGGACACTGGGATCGCGCTCCCCTCTCCCAGAGCAGCCTCCTCCCTCGGCACCCAGACAGCAGCGCTCGCAGCAGCCCCTTTCATCTCCCGGCACCCCCGGAGCCACGCTGCAGCTGGGGTTGCATGGGCACGCAGAGAAAAGCCTCTCACTCTCTTCCACACCTTGCATTTCTTCTCTGCTCTCTCGTCCTTGTGCCCGTGCTCCTGCTTCTTTCAGCCTGGCAGCCTTTCCCCTGGGCAGAGCACACTGCAGCTGCTGCCTCTGCAGCACCAGCCGCCTGCGCCCATCGCACAGGGCCACAAACAGCCCCCCACCCACCACCTCACTCATGGGGGCCTTGCGCACGCTCCCGGCATCCCCAGGCCTCCAGCAAGCAGCAAGGGAGCCCTTCCGGGACCTCCACTTAGGACACACAGGGCACAGCCACTCCTCCACCACCTGGGGGGCTCAGACCTCCCTCACTTTTTGCCCGTTGCCTCGCAGCCTGTCCCTGGGCACCACTGGGCACCGTCTGCCTCCAGCCTCTTGACACCCTCCCTCCACAGATTCATCCCCATTGAGAAGACCTTCCTCCGCCTGGCTTTTGCAGTCATGGGGCCCGAAGAGCTCCCGTTGTGGAGGGGCTGGAGCCTCTAGTGTCTGTGCAGAGCTCTGGCCTCTGCTGCCCTGGGGCGGGCATGGGCACATCCTGCGGCGCCTGGCCACAGGCACTCACAGCCCTTGGTGTGCAAAGGGGAGCCCAGCGCTTTCTCAGTCCCTAGCTGGGTTGGCCTGCTGGGCTGCTGCACTCTTTCCCAGTCTACTGCCCAGGGCTCCACACTGAGTCGCTCTCATCTCTCAAGTCAGACACCGATCTGCTCTCCTGAGCGCTGCGACTCAGGCTGCAGTGCATCAGGAGCAGCACTCTCGGTTTAGCTAATGCACCAGCTTTCTGCAGCTGAACGCGGGGGACGAGAGCTACCCCTCTTCCTTGCAGACTTGCACTTGAGTAACAGAATCGCTCCGCAACCCACACACAACTTCTCAGAGGCAGTACCCAGCACTTTTAAACGCCGCTTCCTTTGCCGCTTACAGGCCTTGCATTACTCTATCTAGGTTCATAGGCAAGAAGCCAAGGCAATTGGGAAAGACATGTCCAAGTTTCTTTGCATCTAGAGCTCCTGCAAATACCCGGTCCTTTTAACACCAGCACCGAACAGCTCGTGTTGTGCTTTAAGCCGGTATCAGTTCTTGCCAGTTCCAGGAGCCGTGTGGATCCAGTTCTGTTTGCACCTCAGAGGGACGTTTCTCTCAGGACACAGCTGATACAAAGCTGGGGTGCCACAGCCCTCGTCCCTGAACGCTGCTCTCTTCCTCCAGCTGCCGGACCCATGCAAAAGGCGTCTGTGGGCAGGGGAAGGATGTCTTTTGCGAGCAGCCGCCAGAAGCAGCTCTTCGCCTGGCCTGGCTCTGCCCTCTACAAAGCCCCCCAGCAGGCAGCGAACTCAATCTGCTGCACCTGCAAACGTGGCCACAAAGCGCTCGGCTGCCAGGGAAGCGGGCAGGCCGGTGGGGGATGGCGAAGTTCAGTCCTTTGCAGAAAGAGCAGGAGCAGCCCACCGACCCGAGGTCCTCCTCGGTGCCTGCTACCAAGTAGCCCAAGGGAAGGGAACGAGGCTGCGGTGCTGGCTCAGTTGCTGCTCTGTACCCCGCTCACAGGCAGAAAGGCAGCAAAGCCTCAGGGTGCCTTTTGGGCTGTGCCAGATCCTTCCTTGTGCCGTCTCGGGGCCTCCACGTGGCTTTTGGTGCATCCTCGGGGCCGCCGTGTGGCTTTACAGGCACCGGAGGGACCTCTGTGTGCTTTATGGTGGGCCCCGGGGACGTCTGGGTGCCCTTCGGTGACCCTGATCCCCCCTCGGCAGGAAGACGGGGGCCAGCACAGCCCTGGGTGGCCGCCGTCCCTGGGGCCGGGGAGGCGGGTCCCTACCAGGGCAGCACGGGGAGGCCCTGGCGCGCAGCAGAAACCCACACAGGGCGACGGCGGGAGGCCGGGGGAGGCAGGCGAAGGGCGCCTGGACGTGACAGGCGCTGGGGAGAAAGGCAGCCCCAGGTGAGGCCCCGGATCCTTGTGGAGGGGCAGCAGGAGGGGCTGAGCCCGTGGCCTCAAGCTGCCCTGCCAGGGCTCGGCTCTGGGCACACAGGGGCCACTGGCCCAGCCCCTGCTGCCAGCAGCGCGCCCCACGCCGCCTCGTGGGGACACCTCCTCCGGCCGCTGGGCACCGATGCTGCTGCCAGAGGCCAAGCCAGCCCCAGCCCGGGCCCCGGGCAGCTCGGGGTGGGGGGCAGCGCACCAAGAGCCTGGCGGTGGGCCCCAGGGGGCAAACAACCACCCACCCCGCACGCTAAGGCAGATGGGGGACCCCACCAGGACGCTTGTCGGGAGTCGCCGTTCGGGAGGGTGCGTGAGGGCCCCCCAGGGAACCCAGGCCGGCAGTGCAGGCGCCTGGGTTTGTCTGTGCTCCGCAGGGGGTGGCTGGCGGGGGTGATGGAGCAGCCGCCAGGGTGCCCCAGCGAGGAGAGGTGCCCTTCGGGGCTCGTGCCCTTCCCCGCGGTGCCAGGGGTGTCCCCGCGGGGCGCTCGTTGGGCTGGCTGAGGAC
Organism: Struthio camelus; assembly: GCF_040807025.1. Taxonomy (NCBI): domain Eukaryota; kingdom Metazoa; phylum Chordata; class Aves; order Struthioniformes; family Struthionidae; genus Struthio; species Struthio camelus. The sequence continues at coordinate 236,546 of NC_090947.1, read as the reverse complement.
GGGGCCGGGAGCAGCGGTGGCGGGGACGAGAGGAGGAGGGGAGCGGCTGTGAGGGCCCCAGGTGCCATGGGGGCCCGGGGCAGCCCGAGGGCAAAGAGAGGTGTGGCAGGGGGCGAGCCGGCCCGGCGCCCCGCGAGGGCACCCGGCCTGCCCCTGCCCGGGCCGGGGCCCGCCCGCCCCAGGGTGACAGTGGGGGCCCTTTGTGACTGCGCTCCTGGGACAGCCCGGGGCCTTGCCAGGCGTCGGCGCGGCCTCGGCCCCGCAGTGTCCGGTCGGACGGCCGCGGGACAGGGCGAGAGCGCGCGGGGCTGGCCGAGGAGCCCCCTGAGCGCAGCCAGGTCTTTCCCTGCCGCCCCCGGGCAGCCTCTGCCGCCTTGCCCACCATGGCGCAGAGACCCCCCCGCCGCCCCAGGCCAGCCTGGATGGAGGAGGAGGAGGAGGAGGACGCGGCCCTTGCCGAGGGCAGCCGCCAGCTGGAGCTCTACCAGGTCTGCAAGCCCCAGGCGCTGCCAACGGGTGAGTGCGGGGCCCCGCTGGCGGTGACGTCTCTAGCTCGGCTGCCCTCCTTTCTCCCCTAGATGTTTGCGAGGTCCCTCCAGCCCGCTGAGAGGGCTGACAGCATCCTCTTAGCCATCGAGATCATGAGGTTCTGCAGCCCCGAGGACGCGCAGACAGCTGCTCACTTGCTGGATGCGCTTGTAACGGCCGATGCCTGCCTTGTGGAGCACGTAAGTAGCCTGTGGGTGGCGTGGCTGGGGCTCGAGGCCTCCGGGGGCTTGTCCTTGCCCTGACTCCAGGCCTGCCAGGCCCACCACCCCCTCTGAGCGCGGGCACAGAGGCAGCACAGAGCGGGGGCAAGGGCAGCCATTCTCGGGGGCAGCTGGCAAACGGCTGCCCTCTGGCAGCAGCCCCACTCTGAGCCGTGTGCCCTCCAGGTACCCACGGTGGTGAGGTGCATGTGGAGCAACGTGCTGTCCATCACAGAGGCGTCTGCGCGGCGCAGCCTGGAGCGGGCCCTTCTGCTGCTGACCTGCGCAGCCCCGGACGAGGTGGTCGTGAGCCTGTTGCGCTGTTCCCCCTCATGCGACAGGTAGGCGCCCACCTGCCTTTAGAGCTCGGGGTCCTGCAGCCTGGAGAGCTCACGCCCTGTGTGCTGCGGGGCAGGCGGCTGCCCGGGCCACGGCGCTGCGGCTGCGGCACCCGCTGAGCGAGCGCTGTGGGCCTGCAGCGCTGCCGCGGCCCTGTGGAGGGTGCTGGTGGCGAAGCGCGGAGCTGCGGGGAAGGTGCTGCGGGAGCTGCTGGCTGTGCTGGTGGACTGGCCGGTGCACGAGGCATTGACTTCGGATGGGGACGACACGGATGTCTGTTCCCTGGCCGTGAGTTTCAAGAGGAGGCCTCGCTTGCTTGCTTGGTGGGCTGGGAACCTGGCTTGGGGGCAGGATTCGGGCCCGGGGCACAGTCAAGGGCCCAGCAGGGCCAAGGCACAGCCCGGCCGGGCAGCTCTGCACAGTGAGGCACCCGCCAGGGGAACGTTCACACTGCCCCAGGGAGGGTTCTTGCAGCCAGGTGAGAAACGGGAGCTGAGGCCAAAGAGCTCCCCTGACTTTGCTCTAGCCAGACTGGGCCCTGCTTCTGCATCTGCCGGCGAGCAGGGCAGCGCCTGAGCATCACCCCCCCAAGACAGGACCATGCGACAGGCACATCTCAGCAGTGAGAGCTGTCTCTGGTGTTTTTTGCAGGCAACGCTGGCGCTGCATGAGATCCTCCAGCAGCCCAGCTGCCCGCAGCAGCTGAAGGCGCTTTTCCCCCAGTTCTTCCTGGCGCTGCTCTTCCAGATTTCCTTCTGCACAGAGCTGACGCCGGAGGAGGATGAGATGTTCTGGAGGGAATACCGAGGGGAAGAGTCTACTCCCAGCGGCCCCGTGAGGTGCTCCATCCCAGCCCTGCTGTCTCTGCTGTGGACCTGGCAGCAGGGCCAGGGGTGCCGGGGGTGCCAGTGTGACGTGGGCTTTGCTCTGCCCACAGGTTCGCAGTGCGGACCATGAAAGCACTGCTCTGCCGTGCCGGCTACAAGAGTCAGGTGCTGGCCCTGGCGAGCAAGGGTGGCTGGGACATGTTCCTCAGCGCTGAGATCCACCACAGGGGAGTGGGTTTGCTGGCCAGGTGAGAGCTCCCTTGTCCCCGCTCTGCCCCAGCATTTCTCCCTTGCAGACAGGCCGCCCCGCAGAGCCCGCAGGGCTGCAGCTTCGGCCCTTGGGAGGGAGGGCTGGCCGAGTAGAGCGGCCAAGGGAGCTGCCGCTCCATGGCTGCGGGGCTCTGCGAGCTGCTGGGGGAGAGGTGGTGCTAGCAGGCCCTCCCGTGGGGCCTGGAGTGCCCTCCCGTGGGGCCTGGGCTCGTGCCACCAAGAGCCCCAGGGTCTGTGTGCAGGCCGCCCCGGCCAGGACAGCCCAGCAGGCAAGGGTCAGGATGCCCAGAGGAATCCTGGAAGAGCCCAGGGGGCCTGAATCCAGAGTGGGCAGCAAATGGGTGGCATTAGCAGGGCTGGCGTCGGGGCAGCAAGGGTGTTTTTCCAGTCTGCCCCGCCCAAAAGAACCCAATGATGCTGGGCAGTGGCTTTCTCGTGGGGAGGTGCGCTGGGCAAAGAGCATGCCTCCACGAGCAATGCTGCGGGCTGCCGGAGCTGAGGGCAAACGTGGCCTTGGCCTGGCTGTTGTGGCACCTGGGGGCCTGCCTAGAGAGACGGGGCAGTGAAGTGGCAGAAGAGCTTGGCCTGGCTGCTCAGGCCCAACGGTGCCTTCTTGCCCCTGCCAGAGAGATGAGGAAGAGCCCAAGACAGCTGCGGGCTTTCCTCTTGCGCCAGCTGTCAGCACTGATGCACGTGGAGGAGCCCTTCCAGCAGATCTCGGCCATGGCTTTCCTCGTGGAGGTGAGCCTGATGGCAGGGGTGCCTCCGGGGTGCCCCTAAGCCCTCCGCTCTCCTGCGCCCATGCTGCGGGGTGGACGGCGGACGGCAGGGAGTGCAGCTGGGTTTAGTGAGCGCAGCGCGATTTGTAGCCTGGGCTTGGCCCCTCTGCGATGGGCTCACGCTTGTCCCCACCTGTATTTCATGCCTCTTGTGGGGACGGTTGAGAGGAGCGGAGGAGCAGGCGAGGGATGTGCACGGTGCGCCCTGAGGCCCAGGGCAGGGAGTGGGGCTCCCGGGGCTCTCCGCGCTCACAGCTGCCTTCGGGCCGGGCCCGGTGCCCTCGCCCGGAGCTGCTGGTGGCATCCAGCTCTGGCGGAGGCAGGCAGTCCTGCCGTCTCTGCCACTTTCTCCCTGCTCTGTGTGTTTCAGCTGCTGGCTTGCCCGGACCTTCACCAAGACCATCACGATGTCCTGAACCTCTTGGCGAGGTTTCTGCGGAGTGACTGCCGGGCAATGCGTGCACTGGTGCTCAGAGGCCTCGTCCTGCTGTGCGAGAGCCAGAGCGCGGTGAGCAGGGGGCAGCGGGGTGAGCGTGTGCGGGCAGCGTGGGGCTGGGTGGGGGGTGCTGGGGAACACACAGAAGAGGGCGAGCGATCGGGTGCAGGGGAGCCTGTGCTGCCCTCTCCTCCCTCCCTACAACCCCCCCACCCCCCACCCCATGGCTGTGCCAGTAAAGCCTGCCAGCCAGCAGGTTGCTGCAGTAATTGCCGGGCCAGTCTCTGGGAAGCCAGAGGGGAAGCCGGCGTCTAATAACCGGGGCGGTTTTGCCAGGGCTCTCGTCCGTTTCTTCAGAAAAATGAGCTTGTGTTTCACCCAGGTAAGACAAATGCAGTTCCTGCTGCCAGACCTCATGGAGCAACTGTCGGATGTGGACAGGGCCATCAGCACCAAGGCCCTGCTGGTGCTCAGAAACGTGGTCCACCTCATGGGCAAGCAGGCAGTCACCTACATCGCTCTGCAGCTGACCGAGAAGCTGCTGCCTCTCTTTGATGACGTAAGAGCTGGGGGGAGAGCCAGGGGCCCTGACGGCGTGTCTGTGAGCCTGTGTGCGGGTCCGGGCTGTGGTGCGTTGCTCTGTGCGTGTTCCCCTGGCGTGGGAAGTTGCGCTTGCCAGCAGGGGCCCTGGGTGCTGCCAGGAACCTTTTTGCCCGGTGGGCTTGGAGCAGGCAGTGCTGAGGTGCCCCCCTCTTCCTTGCCACCAGGAGCCTAGCCACGTGCGAGAGCTCTCCATCCGCCTCTTCCAAGATATGATGGAGACTGCAGTGGGCACCCAAGACCGACAGCTGAAGAAGAAAGTGCACAGGAGCCTGCTCCCACTGCTCTTCCATGTGCACGATGAGAGCCCAAGCGTGGGCCAGGTATGGATGTCTAAGCAGCGCCTTTGAAGGTTCTAAGCAGGGGCTGAGAAGCTGGGCATGGGCCTTTCGCAGACCCGCTCTGCCTGGTCCCACAGGGCGGGCTCAGCTGGAGTGCGTGGCTGCAAAGGCCGCAGCCTTGGAGTGCCTGGGGGCTTCCCAGCTGGCCCTGCAGGTGGGCAAGGCTGGGCTTAGAGCCCAGTGCCTGTTGCCCTCGAGCGGAGCCATGGAGCCAAGCCCCCGCACTGGGAATGCCTCCTCCTGGCCTTGGCTGCAGCTCAGCAGCTCTTGGGGGGGTCTCTGCTGTGCTGCCCCCGCAGCACGAGGTGCCTGAGGTGGTGGCTGCCCCGTGTCTCTGCCCGGGGCATGGAAGCCCACGGCAGAGCCAGTTGCCAGCTGCTCCATCTTCCCATCGTGGGCCAGGAAAGGCCCCGAGGCCTGCCAAGAGGAGGGGGGGGCGCTGGCTCTTGGGCGCTGGGCTGCGGTGGCATCTGCTGGTCTCTGCCGCTGTGCAGGCCTCTCAGGAAGCCCTCCTTGCTGCTGCCAAGTTCCTGAAGTGGGAGCAGGTCAGGCGCCTGGTTGAGAGAGCACAGATATGGAAGATCACCGAGTGCCTGGTAAGCATGGTCCCAGAGCCAGCCTGGGCAAGACCTGGGCCCCTGCATGGCCAGTGCGTGGGGCAGGCAGCTGTGTCCCTCGCCACGGCTGGTGCCCAGAGCCGCCAGCCTGGAGCAGCACTCCCGCTGCCCTTCTCCAGCGCACTGCCCCGACGGGCTCTTCTCCAGGTTCCTGTGGCCTCGCTGAGCCCTGGGATGCTAAAGCAGCCGCTGGGCCAGCTGGGTCTTGCAGCAGGAGGGCCCCTCGGCACGCCTGGGCAGCAGCCTGCCCTCTGCTTCCTCCAGACGTCGGCACTGGCCAGCTTGAGCGTGGCAGTGCTGAGTGTGCTGGCAGGGGAAGGCCGGGGAGGCGAGTGGTGGGCGGAGGGAGCGCCTGACTGGGTGGCGAGGGTGTGCGCCCAAGCCTGTGCCCTTGTGCTCTCCCCAGCTGGCGAGGGGCAGCAGCAGAGTGGAAGGATACCTGTGCCAGAGCCTGCTGTACTTGCAGAGCCCACAGGAGCGCTTGCGAGAGGTGGCCGTCAGGTTCCTTGGTGAGCCCCCAACCCCTGCGGTCCCTCTCTGTCCTGGAGCAGCCCCGGCTGCTGCGCTGGCAGCAAGAAGCAGCCTTGCGGCTGCGGCTGCTGCAACCCTGAGCGCCTCATGCCAGGCCGGGGCCCCCAGGGGCTCCGGCTCACCCTCTCTCATCTCCGCCCGCACACGTGGGGCTGCTGGCAGCCTTCTTCAGTCACAGAATCACAGAATGGCCAAGGTTGGAAGGGACCTCTGGAGATCATCCAGTCCAACCTCCCTGCTCGAGCAGGCTCCTCTAGAGCACGTTGCCCAGGATCGCGTCCAGGCGCGTTTTGAATATCTCCACGGAAGGAGACTCCACAACCTCTCTGGGCAACCTCTTCCAGGGCTCAGTCAGCCTCCCAGGAAAGCAGCTTTTCCTCATGGTCACATGGAACTTCCTACATTTCAGTTTGTGCCCGTTACCTCTGGTCCTGTCACTGAGCACCACGGAGAAGAGTCTGGCCCCATCCTCTTGACACCCTCCCTGCAGATATTCGTACACATGGAGGAGATCGCCTCTCAGGCTTCTCTTCTCCCTCACAGCAATGCTCTGGGGTGCATTGTCACGCAGTGCAGAGCGGCCTGGGGTCAGCGCTGTCCAAAGGGAGGAGGGAGCCTGGCCAGGCTGGCAGGGCCCCGGAGGGCAGCTGTGCTGCTGCGCGTGGTCCGGGGAGCAGGATTGGTGAGGGGCTGTGCGTGTGTGCCTAGGGCTCGTCGGGCAGAGCATGAGGGGCCAGAGCAAGGAGAAGCTGGAGGACATCTGCGAGGGTGAGTGAGGGCAGCAGGGTGTGAGGCAGGGCTGGCGGGAGGAAGACAGAGGCCGGGCAGCGAGCTGGAGCAGGAGCAGGAAGCCGGAGCCGGAGCCGGAGCCGGAGCTGGAGCCGGAGCCGGAGCCGGAGCCGTGCGGGTAGAGTAGCAAGAAGGTTTCAGGGGCCTTTGGGACATTCCCGGCCAGCAAGTCCCAGCTGCTCCATGTGTCCCTTCTGCTGCCTCCTGGCCGTGGGAAGAGCTGGGTGGGACAGGCCATGTCAGGAAGGGCTGCCTGGAGTCTGTGCAGATACGGGGGCTTGATCTCTGCTCTGGTCCTTTCTCTCTCAGCGCTTCAAGGCTTGGAGGAGGACAGCAGCCCGTCCATCTGTTCCTTGGCCACACAAACCATCGTGCTCTTGAGAGCTCCAGGGAAGAAGTCTGCCTCTGGAGATGGCCACGAAGGCCTGTGCTCCCGGCTGAGGAGAGCGTGGCAGAGGTGGCGCTGTCCTCTGCGAGGTGGCAGCCTTTGCTGCTGGAGCTCGACCGCCTCCTGATGCCGGGCTGCTCTGCCCCCAGGGACAACCGGAGCGTGCGTGCGGGGAAGCCGTCGGGGGCGTTGCTGGCCTCTCTCCCTGCCCGCAGGACAGCTGCAGGCCTCAGGCCCAGCCCGTGCCAGGCTTGTGCTGCCAGGCCACCCTCTGCTGCCACCTTTTTCCCCAAGAAGCAGCCCTCTCTCTTCACCACGTGCCAGTGTCTTTTCTTTGCGCAAACCAATCAGTGGAGAAGGAGGCTGAAACTGGAGGAGCTCCAGAGACCCCTTCCAACCGCAACCGCAGCCGCTCTGTGCCCCTGTGAGGTTGCCCGGACAAAATCTCACACCTCCAGCACCAAACGCCAACCTCAGCCACACACTCCA